>NC_133417.1:120287500-130287500 GCF_049350105.2 Macaca mulatta | reverse complement strand
GAGCGAGGCTCTGTTAAAAAACAAACAAACAAAAAGAATTAATAGTACCAAATCACTAAAAGTTTCTTTAATTTGGGCAGCTTAAATGTGAAAATACTGTATTTCTAACTCAATGTCAGCATACCTCCTCTCAGACATGTAGAATTTAGGAAGCTAGGCAGCTCTTTAATTTCAATTAAATACCAAAATGGCAGAGTTTAACAATAGGATCTGAAAATCTGAAAAGGGTTCTATTTGAAAAGATGACACCATTTAGGATTAACACAATGAGATTTTTCTTCATATAATTATCTTAGTAATTACCAACTTAAATGACTAACTGAGGCTGTCAAAATGACCAGTGACTCTTTGGCCTTTCAAATTAAACATTCTATAAAAAGAACACAGGCATGAACGTTTGACTTGGCAAACAAGCAAACAAAAAACTTAACAAAATTTACTGTTCAATGAAATATGATAATTAAATTATTCTCAAATACTCATTGTTTATTTGATTAGCTCTTAAATGTCCTTTTGTCACAGCTCTTTAGAATGACAAATGGAAATTGATGGCAGATGAGTAATCTTCACAAACATGAAAGTGATGTTGGAACTCAATATTTTTGAAGATAGTGCATATGTGGAGAACTAATATTTAAAGACTTTTTTTTTGTTTTTTGTATTGTTTAAAAATTGGACACATTCAAAGGAAGTTTTATTCTGAAGCGAAAAGAATGTATTTTAGGTTTTCTTTGAAACATATCTTTATGGTGGGTTATAAATTTGTCCTACATGAGAAACTACTAGTAATAAAGTTTGTTGGCATACCAACATGCAGAGATAAGATGCTTTCAGAACCTTTCTGAGTGCTAACAGGGAAAGTTCATTCATTAACTTCCATTTTTGAAGTCAGAAGCCATTATATGGCTTCTGTCCAATCAATTTGAAAAATGTGTCTTTTTAGCATTAGGAAGCAGTGGTTTCCAGGCAGTGTAACTTTGGTCAAGTTTTTAAGCTTCTTTGAGTTTCAGTGTTCTTGTCTTTAAAACCACAGAGTTGAACACCAAGACCTTCAAGAATGCTTTAGTCCTAAAAATCCAGGGAGATCTTACCCTTTTAAAGGGGTTTTCATAGAGAATTAAAATAAAACTTATTTTCATCTTAATAAGGTGATTATTGATTAAGAGATCTGATTTTAGCAACTGGAAGACTTGGTCCCAGTGATCTAGGACCACATTTGTATTTCACCGATGAAGACGGTAGCATAAAACGTGGTTATTTAAGAATGCAATGAAGAGGATGGCTGTTCACACATCCTGAGTACAGGGCTAGGGGAATGGAGACTGGCAAAAGACAGCCAGTGGTGGCAAAGGCTGAACAAGTCAGGTTCTTCTGACCTTATCGAGCCTCAGAGGCAAGCATACAATCCCATTTCCTTCTTTCTTATCCTGAGGAGAAGGGTAAGCCCCATCTGCTTTAAGAAAGCAGGCTTTCCAGTTCCCATGCTGAATGTTTGCAGTTGCAGTCTCTGGCTTAAGGTCTGTGCCAAGCCGTGTCAGCATCCACATGAATAGAACATACGTGAGCACAAGTTTGAACTGTGCTACCAGATCCTGTCTCCCTTGCCTTTGAAAAAGCAGCAGGAACCTCTCGTTTTCTAGTTCTGTGTCTGTCCCTGGTTTTGGTCTCTGCTTCTATCACCTCCTTCTCCCTGCTCTCACCTGGGAAAGGTAATATGATCTGTCCTGGACCCAGTGTGATTTCAGAGGGTGTCAAGGCTGCAGATTCTGCCTTCGGCCCTGTGCCCACGTTGTCTTCCTAGCAACTGATACCTAACCAAGGTATAGGCCATTTTATTCCACAGTTAGTCATCAACCTTAAATGCACAAGGCAGCGTTGTGAGGACTTTATTTCACTCCACAGCGTAAGTCCATTCCTGAGCAGATGTATCTTGGGAAGATCCCTGACCCATTAGGATAATAGAGCATGGAAATGGGAGGCTGATGTACTAGAAATAACCTTTCACCACTTCCCTGGTAGCCAGTCTGATCTCTGGTAGAGCTATCCACAGTCCAAATAACATGTGTCTCTGTTGCCAGTCCTGGAGGAGGAGGAAGCGTGGTTTTGCCCTTTCACTTCTGATACTCTGAGAGACCTTCAAGACCAAGACCGTGGTTATAGTCTCCATATTTCCAGGGCAGCAAGATGTTTGGCACATAGTAGGTGCTTACTAAATGCTTGCCAAAGGGAAAAGAGAATGTCATACTTAGAGATGACAGGACTATAGATTAGGCATCCTGGACTCCAGTGATTCTTCTGCCTCAGCCTCCCAAGTAGCTGGGACTGCAGGCGTGTGCTACTACACCTGGTTAATTTTTTTGTATTTTTAGTATTGATGGGGTTTTGCCATGTTGACCAGGCTGGTCTCAAACTCCCAACCTCAAGTGATCCACCCGCCTCAGCTCCCAAAGTGCTGGGATTACAGGTGTGAGCCACCTCTCCTGGCCTTACATCTCTATTTTCTAAGCTTTCGTGAGTTTTACTATAATAATAGTTCAAAATATAGAAAATAATGAAGAAAACACTAGTAATCACCCACACTCCTACCACCCACTGATAACAACTTTTGCTATATTTATTAGAAGCATTTGTCTCTTCATGAAAACACGCTTTGACACACTTTTGAGCTAATGTTGAATGTTTACATTTTTAATTTGTCTTAAGTGATTTAAGGTGTCTTCTGTCCTAAAAATTCTTTCTGCTGGCATTTCTGTATACCAACTCCACAGGAAATATATATTGTTAATTAAAAAAAGAAAAACTGTGCTACATTTCTTGAGATTATACAGTCATAAACATGTAGACCTGAAAGAAAATCTAGTCTAAAATAGATAAAGAGGCCGGGCACAGTGGCTCACGCCTGTAATCCCAGCACTTTGGGAGGCCGAGGCCAGTGGATTACTTGAGGCCAGGAGTTCAAGACCAGCCTGACCAACATGACAAAACCCTGTCTCTACTAAAAATACAAAAGTTAGCCAGGCATGGTGGTACATACCTGAAACCCCAGCTACTCAGGAAGCTGAGGGAGGAAAATCACTTGAACCTGGGAGGCAAAGTTTACAGTGAGCCAAGATTGTGCCACTGCACCCAGCCTGGGCAACAGGGCAAGACTCCATCTCAAAAAAGTAAATAAATAAAATAAAACAGAAGGAAGCTGAGTCACAAGGAGGTTTAAATGGATGTGGTCAGGGTCACAGAGCAATGCCATGGGAGGACTCATACCCAGGTTATTTTCTCCTTTAGCCCAGTGCACCATCTGCAATATGCGTAATTTCATAAGATAGAAATCTAGAATATATTTCCATGGGGCTCTCCAGTAAAAGTGAATGAGCCTTAAACCCAATAGAGCACTACCTGTAAAGATACTTAAATAGTACACATTCGCTTAACCTGGGCACATACGCCTGGTTTATTTCTTGAATATGTGATGTCAGTGTTACCTGTTGTTTGCTACGACTCTGCCCAGGTGTTTCAAAAATGTGACCTATGCTTGGCAGCCAGCTGAAAATGTGTTCCTCGAGTTCATGAGCACGGGGAAAGGTCCACTTGTGCCCTTGGGCCTGAGCCATTTTTGTAAGCTGACATTATGCCAAAAGTCTAGTGATCAGAATTACTGCGTGTGCTGTCTCAGTGCCCTCAATGATCAGAACTTGACTGAGTCTGGGCTGCTGTGACTTTGCAGAGATACAAAGGATCTTAAGAGATGTCTGTTGCTGCACTGACAGACTATATAAACTTAGCACTTAAACAGCATCTGTGTATTATCCTACCGTAGTGTAGGTGAGAAGTCTGGTGAGGGTCTTACCAGGCTAAAATCAAGGTATCAGCAAGGCTGTGACCCTTTTGTGAAGCTGTAGAGGAAAATTTGTCTCATGCTTACTTGAGCTGTTGGCAGAATTCAGTTTCTTGAGACTGTAGGGCCAAGGTCCCCATTTTCTTGCTGGATACAAACTGAGGTCTATTGCCAGCTTCTAGAGGCCCCCACATTACTTAACCCTGGCCGCCCTCCTTCACCTTCAAAGCTAGTAGTGATGGTCCAAGTTCTTCACATGTTGCACCCCTTGGACCCATGCCTCTGCTTTCCTCTCCCACTGAAGGACTGGTGATTGGATTGGGCCACCTAGATAATCCGGGACAATTTCCCCATCTCCAGGTCTTCCATCTTAATCATATTTGCAAAGTCCCTTTTCCATGGAAATGAGTGTATTTATTGGTTCTGTGGATTAGGGTGTGAACATCTCTGTGGGGCCGATCATAAAAATGCTCAGAAAGTGCATTAAAAGATTAAAAGGACTAACTCTTCCCCAGGCACTGCTTTCTGATCCTAAAACAAAGTGGAGGGAACTATCTTTTATAGAACACCAGAGACAGTTCTTAAATCTAACCCTCTGCTTATGTGGCTTTGATTAAGTTAATAGACCTCAGCTTTTATCCTTGTAAAATTAGTAGACACAAAATTCTTATGAGGATTGTATTAGTCTGTTCTCACACTGCTATAAAGAAATACCTGAGACTGGGTACTTTGTAAAGAAAAGAGGCTTAATTGGCTCACAGTTTCACAGGCTATACAGTAAGCATGGCGACATCTGCTTCTGGGGAGGCCTCGGGGAGCTTTTAATCATGGAAGAAGGCAAAGGGGGAGTGGGTCATCTTACATGGCAGGAGCAGGAGAAGGAGAGAGAGGGAGGAGGCACTACACACTTTTAAACAGCCATATCATGTGAGACTCACTATTAAGACCACAATACCAGGGCAGATGGTGTTAAACCATGAGAAACCTAACCCATGATGCAGTCACTTCCCACGAGGCCCCACCTCTAACACTGGGGATTACAATTTGGCATGAGAATTGGGTGGGGACACAGATCCAAACCATATCAAGGATCAAGTGATAACATGCCTCAGAGTTTTGAAGCTACATTCGTGTTCATTGTCACAGTGGTCATCGGGCCAAGGAGAGTGCTGCCCAGTTGCCTCTGTGCTCCTGTGCCTGGGCATGAGCATCTCAGAATGAGCTCACTGTGATTCAGTAGACCCTAGACTGTCACGAAAGATGACTAGTGGGGCTTGGTCTGGGTGTGCAGGCTAGGTCTGTGTAGGGCTTTATCTCTGACCAGGCCTCATCATTTTGTTTAGGTGAGAATACATTTCATCCATGACAGATCTCAGACCTACAAGGCTCTGTACTTCTTTCTCCATATATTCCCTAGTACTGTGTACTGAGGAGCCTGTGGGAAGAACCATGCGCTCTATGTACGGGACCTGACAAGCGGACTATTAAGTTGTGTACGGGGACTCAATCATCATTACTCTGAAAGATAGTCTGAACCATTTAACACAGACATTTGCTTCAAAGTGACATCTTTGATTCATCAATAAACAGATTCACTATATTTCTGGTCACAGAAGAGTGGATCAAGTATTATTCAATATATTTTCAGCCCATGGAACAATTTGAGGAAAAATGGGCTTTGAATATTAGGGTGTACCAGGGATCTAATATTAGACCCCATTCTCTCTGCCTTCCCCACAAAACCCCCCTTGATGATTTCATCCTTTCACACATCTCTGAGCTCTGCCCATTGATATCTCTGTCCTGAAGTTCCTCAGTTACTTCAAACCCAACAGGATCCAGATATAACACAGATTCTTGCTTCATAAATCTGCTTTTATTTCCTGAGTTGTATACCTCATTGTATCCAGGAAATCTCAAACTAAAACCACGCTCAGTCCTTTCCACCACTGGCCACCCTACATCAGTTCATGCTCCAAGTACTGGCAAGGCTACCTCCTAAATATTTCAGACATCTCCCTGACCTTAGTGATCTATGTAAGTCACTTAGTATTTCTTCCCCACACTGTGTTTTGCAATGTCCTTGTGGTTTCCTTCCAGCCTTCTCACTAGTTGTCTTCCTGTGTCTCCCCAGGCAACTATCCACCCTCCATTCTGCCTGCATCTTGTGAACACACCGCTCTGATCATGATATAGCCATACCAGAATGCTGCTAATGTTCTTGATTATTGCCCTCAAAAGATTACATCTCACTTGGTTTCACTCTACCTTTCTAGCATTTAGCTTCACTTTCTAGTATTCTCTTTCCTCCAACCTTTTCCACACTGCAGCCACTCAAGTTTCTGGGCATTACCCAAGGATGCCATGCACACCCATGCCACCAGCTGCCCAGAGGACACTTCCTTTTTTCTCTTCTTGTTCAGCTCCTGCTTGCCTTTCAAGACCCAACTAATTTGCCCCTCATCTGATACCCTCTTCTGAGTCCATAGGTAGACTTAGTCTCTTCCTCTTCTGTATTTCCATAACACTTCTTGAATACATTAATTTTTATTGTAATTATTTAGTTATTATCTCATCGCTTCCAGACAGAGAGTTTTATAATAGCTTCATAAATGATTCTTGGTTAGACGGATGGATAGATGTATATGCATATGTGTGGTTTTTAAAAAATGTTCTAACCATACCTTGTCAATTTTGAAAGGGTAATGCATTGCAAATATTGTAGTAAAAGGGGAGCAGTATGGCATTATCTTCCTTTTTTTAACTGAAGGGCTTTGAATATTGCCTAGCCTTGGAAACAAGAGCCCAGACATTTTGGTTCAATGCTTCTTAGAAAATGTAACAGGTTCAGGGACTTTTTAAAAGGAACCATTTTAATTATTGCCTTTCATGAATTGATGTGATTGTGAAGAAAATTGCTTTCTAGGCCCATGATTTCTTTATTTTTTAAACTGCACAACCTGTCATTTCTCATTGGAATTTTTAGCTGTTGAACATTTCTAAATATTTTTTCTATTTGTGGTGAGTCATATTAAATTGTGCATTTCATTTTTCCTGAATTATCCAGTTTGCTGAGGGAAATATGGAGACATATTAAAATGTCCCATTGCTAGCATGGAACATCTTGGATCTAGGAGTTCCTAACTCTAGTATCCTCTTACTGCCTGGGTCAAAGGCCCAGGGACCACCTTCAAGTACTCCTTATGCAACATCTGCCTTTAAGCCACAGCCCTTTAATTTGGTCTTTCTCCTGCCCACAGGACTCCTTCACAATTCTTACTGAGAATTCTTCTCACTCGGTGTCTCCTCAAGAATCCTTCCCTGATCTCCGCCAAAGCCCAGAGAGCTTGCATCGCACTGGGCACCTGTTTAATGTGGCAAATACTTGTTTTCTACTTTTTATATAAATGAGTTCCTGGAACATGTATTTACTCCTTAAAGAAAACAAATAAAATTATTTTTTATGAAATACACATGACCAATACCTTTGCAGACCTCCGTCGGCTTCTCCCCTTCCCAAGTATCCTTTCCCTGTGGTAACCATGAATCCAAATGGTTTTTTTATTTTTTTTTCCTTTTTTTTTTTTTGAGACAGAGTTTCATCAGTCGCTCACGCTGGAGTGCAGTAACGTGATCTCAGCTCACTGCAACCTCCGCCTCCCAGGTTAAAGCAATTCTTATGCCTCAGCCTCCTGAGTAGCCAGGATTATAGGCATGTGCCACCATGCTCAGCTAATTTTTTTTTTTTGTATTTTTAGTAGAAATGGGATTTTGCCATGTTGGCTAAGCTGGTCTTGAACTCCTGGCATCCGCCCACCTCAGCCTCCCAAAGTGCTGGGATTATAGGCATGAGCCACCATACCTGGCCACGAATCAAAATGTGCTCAATGTTTGCCTGATTGTCTTTTCTTATTTTGAAAAGCATTCAGATTTGTAAAACAATTGTAAAATACGGTACAAAAAATACCATATGCTCTTCCTTCAGATCTCCCAAATGTTAACATTTTGCCACACTTAAAATTTAAAAATTAATCATTCTTTCTCTCTCTATACATACACAGAATACTGTTTTTATAAAACATCTGTGAATAAATTTTATACATGATGCTCTTTACCTCAAAATATATTTCCTAAAAGAAATTCTCTTACACAACTATAATATAATGACCAAGATCAAGAAATCAATATTGATAAGATTATGTAATCCATTAATGTTACTAAGATTTTGACAATTAATCCACTATTGTTTTTTTTCTGGTCTTGGATTCCATTTCATTTAGATGTGATATCTCTTTAGTTTTCTTTAATCAAGAATAGATTCTTTGTCTTTCTTGACTTTGAAATGTTGAAAAATACAGGTCAGTTGCTTTGTAGAACGGACCTCAGTTTACATCCTCATGGTTAGATTTCAGCTGTGCTATTTTCGGTGGGAATGTCACAGAAGAAATAGGGTGTCCTTAGTACATCGTATCAGGAGGGACATGTCAGTTTGTCCCGTTAGTGGTCACTTAGTTAAGAAAGTGTCTGCAGATTGCTCCTCTGTGAAGTTACTAGGTTCCTTTCTGTAACTAGTGATTAACTTATAGGAGATCTTCTGAGACTCCCCCACTGCTTTTTATACCTTTGCTATTAATGTTAGCATCTAGTGATACTTTCTTGAAACAGTTATTTCTGTGGCTGGTCACTGAGGTTGTTCTCATTTTATTTAGTTTTTGGTTTTTGCTCTTACCAATGATGCTTCTGTAAACAGCCTTTTCCCCATCTCCTGGTGTACACGTGCATGGACTTTTCTAGGGCGAGCCCTGCTTCAACTTTAGTAATACTGCCAGCTTGTTTTGCAAAGACTATACCACTTTCCACTCTCATAAGCAGTGTGAAAGATTTTCCTTTCTACCACATCCTTGACAGTAAACTTGTCAGACTTTTTGATTTTTGCCAGTTTGGTGGGTATGAAATGGTATCATATCACTTTTCAAATTTCCTTTTCCCTATAAGCAAACAAAGTAAAGCATCTTCTTATATGCTTATTGGCCACATTTTTTCCCCAACTGATAATTTCATGTATACTTGGGAGATTTGCATTCATATTGCAAATGTGTCAAAAATGAATGACGAGAGAGTTATTAGAAGTTGTTTTGGGCTGGGTGCCGTGGCTCACACCTGTAATCCCAGCAATTTGGGAGGCCACCTGAGGTCGGATCACCTGAGGTCAGGAGTTCAATACCAGCCTGGCCAACATGGAGAAACTCCGTCTCTGCTAAGAACACAAAAATCAGCCGGGTGTGGTGGTAGGTGCCTGTAATTCCAGCTACTCGGGAGGCTGAGGCAGGAGAATCGCTTGAACCCGGGAGGCAGCACTGCGGTGAGCCGAGATAGTGCCATTGCACTCCAGCCTGGGCAACAAGAGCAAAACTCCGTCTCAAAAAAAAAAAAGAAAAGTTGTTTTGTAGGAGGAAATGTGTTTAATTTATTTAAGTTGCATTTTAAAGTTTCATGAGCATTTCCTCCAGACTATGTTGGTAATTAGGAACAGTATCTTTGCATCATCAAATTTATGGGCTTCATTACTTACTATATAAATGTCCCATATAAAGTTCTCATAATGAGATTCACAACAATAAACACAAACAGGTGTCTGCATTTAAGAAAATTCCAACTATACCAACTTTTACCCAAATCTAGGGACAAAAGAGCTATTTAGGCCACACAGTTTCCTGGCCCCAGGCATTTGTTGTGCACATGTTGTTTTGCTTAAATCAAACTGAGTTATACAGTGCATTCTATTTGACGTGTATTGAACACCCTGCCTGAAAGACAGATAGTAATTTCACAGTATCAGAATTTTTCCAGGGACAAATTCTGGTGGTAGTATATAGTGTTTACGTTAGAAGGCTTTTGTTCTTGTTGACTTCAAGTTTAGATTAACAGTTAAGTTCTTCACGTGTGTGAAAATGTGTGGTTAGGAGAGTGATGGAGAAGGAAGATTTGTTTTTACTGTCAGGGAGTTGCTACTGATAAGGTTTGTGACTTGGAGCCAGTTGTGGAGCCCAATTGTATTGATTTTGGCTGGCAAAACTAAACCTTCAGGGAACAGGTGAAAGGGCACCTGCGGAAGTGGGACAGGCAGCTCAGTTTGATCCAATAAGGGAAATTGGCAGAGAGTGGTTGAGTAACTTGCTCAAGATTACACAATTTTAAATGGTAGATGTAAGACAAGATTACACAATTTTAAATGGTAGATCTAGGATTCCAACTCCAGAGCCCACACTCTTACCTGCTATATTGTAAGCTACTGTGTGTTTGTGTGTGTATGTATGCATGGAGAGTAGAATATTGTGCATTTTAGGGCACAATGGGGAAAACACATAATTAAGAAAATTGAATATAATGTTATTGAATATAGAATCCAACTTGACTCATGTTCTTTTGCCACTTACTAAATAGAAAAGCAATTTCTCCAGAAGTCCATTATAAATAACTTGTTGAAGTAAAAATATTTGTCACCTTACAGAACAACTTAAATTCTTTAAGGTATGTGTCCCATCTTAGTTATATGGTGAAATTTAAACTGCCAAGTGCCTCCCCCAAAAACGGTGCTGGCCTAATTACACTGATATGATGATTTACCTCTAGGCATTTCCTGAACAATACTAAAGAATGTCAACACTCAAATTGTTATGTCTTGGAGAAGAGACAGAGGAGCAATTAAAGGAGCAAACAGAACAACAACAACAAAAACCTACGACTCTTCTAGCTTTTGTCCCAACTGCCTTAGGATATCAAAGTGCAAATCCAAAAAGGCTGAAAACCACTAATTTGTGTGATGGTTACAGGAACCTGCTGCAAGTTCTAAGTATACAAAGTTGCCCACAAAATAAAACAAAGCTCCAACCTTGGAGGGGACAGGGTTTTCATGGACAAATCCTTGAATTTCTCCTTTTCCTACTTTTCTCTCACTTCCTTAATGACATATTTTTAGCAAAAACAAACAAACAAACAAAAAAAAAAACACTAAGGGCAGTTTTGAAGGGGGTCATAATCATAAATGGGCCTCGTGGTTGGGTAGAACCATAGATTGGGCTGTGGAGGCAGAGGTGACTGCTTAGTTTCAGTGAAAGTGACAGAATTGTGAACTGATTATTTCCCCACTGTTTAACCAACCGTCTATTACCTGCCAGGTTCTCTGATGGATATTCAACATGCTACGTTCTGTTTTGTTTGTTATGTAATTGAACCGATTATTTACTGAAATGTCCTTGGGACATGGGCTCAACTTATTATATAATGCACATGGAAATGTGGTTTTGGACAAGGGAAACACTGGTAAGTGACATACTGTTAAACAGGACAGTGATGGTCCTTCCAACATTGGTTGTTCTGCAGGAGGCAAAGCTCTCCAGCTCCTCCTGCCTTTAGCACACTCCCTTGATTGCTGTCAACCGGCCCCCAAAGTGTAGCTCCTGAAACCAAATGCTGATTTGTTATATCTTTGCAGATGTTCTCAAAACCAATGTATATAAACAATATATATTAACAATATATGCATTGTATCACAGTTATGAATTTTTTTTCACACAATGCAAGAAGAGAGAGTGTGTGTGAGTGTGTGTGTGTGTGTGTGTGTGTGAGAAACCCAACATCTTTGGAAATCTAAACCAGTTCCATTTTTCTTACTAAAAGGACATGCTCTAGTGTATGTAGAAATTGGATTTCTGAAGGTGAAGATTGTTCTAACTGGTGGCAAGTGTTGTTTCATTCTTGTGTTGAGTTGCTTGCAACACATTTTTAGAAAATTGCATCATCCCATGATTGCCATTAAATTGACAAACTGTCCCTTAGAATCTTAAAATAGCTACCTCTGTTCAGAGGGAAGACATTTTTTAGAATGCATCGTAGCAATCAGTGTCATTTTTTTCTCACAAATAATAAAGTATGATTTTTCAGAGAACAATCATAATACACAAAATATAGGGAAAAGTTGCTTTTCAAATATATGTTACTAGGTTAAGTTTGGCGGAAAACAGATTCTTTGCTTCGTGGTTAGCTCATTATTCCTCTACTGCTTCGCCAATGTGTTCACCACATTTTATGCTAGTCTTTGCTGTGATTCATCTGTTCTGCTCTACAGACTATATTGACAGCAGATGAACATTAATGTGTGTATCATTCTCCACAAAATGTCAAGGACATGCAGTTATAATAGGTAAGATGCCCTTTTGAAAATGTTACATATATAACATTTATACATATATACTTTAATATCAATTTCAATACTATTCACTTATGAATCATTACTAATGTGAGTGCTCTAGATGGGAAAGAAAACTAACATTAAACTCTTGGCAGTTTCAAGTTATGAAATCCCATAGAGGGAAGTGTTCTGTCTACAAAGACAAATAGATATATGTTGGGACTGTATCTCTGACTCCAAGCTAGATTCATCAGGAATTAACACTCAGGAACAACATATAGATCACAAATATGCTTGCAACTTACACCCATGTATTAGGGGTTCAGCTTGTTGGTTCGGTTTTGTCAATTGGTCACGTAGCTTGACAGAAAGCATGGGAACTTGCCTTACTTCTACTCACATTTTGGCGTCTGATCTTTAACTTAATAATCATGAAATCAGTAGACCATGCTTTGTATAATGGGAATCGAACATTAAAAACTTCCAATCTTTTTGTTCACCCTCACATTCCAGTCTGATACCAAAGCCAGAGTGAAGGGCAGTGTTTGCAAAGGAGCTTCCAGTGAAGACGGAATAAACCCTCTGCTTCGGAAGGAAAGATTTGCTGTCAGAGAAATGAGGAGCAGACCACTGGGTTTTAGAGAAAATAGTAGGCATTGAGCAGCGGGAACCAGATGGAAGCCAGGAAGGAGTAGATGCCAGGAGCACTAGAAATGGGTAGAAAGAAGAAAACCAGGCAGGAGCATAGGACACCAAAGTGGGGTTGGCTTGAGGATTTGTATCTTGGCCAGGAAAAAAAAAGATTAAACCACACTCTCTTGAGCTTTGAAGTTGCCAATCCTCAAATTCACAGTTGTCTACTTTTTAGTTAACCGTGAGAGTCTGTTTCAGATCTTGGAAACCCAGACCATGTATTTAGTTGCGGAGTGTGGTATTTCTCCATATCTGTTCAGGAAACGAACACATCATGTGGCCAGGGTGACAGCCTTTACTCATTCAAGATCCCACACAGGATAGCAGGGGTCCTGAAGGTGTGGAGGGCAACACACAGCGAACCTGAGGACCAAATGTTAGATGATTGGTCTCCACTGTGGCCCAGCCCATGAGGCTGTTTTCTGCCTTACACAATTGCTGAAGAGTTTGTAACAATTCAAAAAGAAAGGTTTAGAAAATGTGCAGCCATTCAAAAAGATTGTTGCTAGTTGGTAACAGGGCTATATAGTTCTAGGCCTTTCCAAGATGTCATGTAAAAAAATATATATATGTATACATACATATATATACACATTTATACATATATACACATATAACTATATACATATTATGTATACAGTTACATATTATGTATATACACATAAACATATACACATATATATGTGTATATATATTTACATGACATCTTAGGTGTATATATGTACATATACACATATATGTGTGTGTGTGTGTGTATATATATTTACATGAAATCTTGGAAAGGCCTAGGAACCTCTCCACCTTATATATTTTATATATAGAGAGAGAAAATGTGCAGCCATTCAAAAAGATTGTTGCTAGTTGGTAACAGGGCTATATAGTTCTAGGCCTTTCCAAGATGTCATGTAAAAAAATATATAAAATACTATATATAATATATAAAACAATATATTATATATTTTATATATAATATATAAAATATTATATATTTTATATATAATATATAAAATATTATATATTTTATATATAATATATAAAATATTATATATATTATATATAAAATATAATAATAATATATAATATATTTACATGATATCTTATAAAGGCCTAGAACCTCTCCACCTTTATGTGCAACTTGCTGCCTTCTGTGAAATCAACTGAATGTTCTGTCCTAGGAAGGCAGCAATAGTTAGGATGGGATTCACATTATGCATATCACCCGGCCGCCTATTTCAGTCCTGCAAGGAACGGCAGCTCATTCCATACCTACACCTGGCTCAGTGTTTTTCCCTTCAAACTGTTAAGAAATAGAAAGGAACCAGTTAGTCCCATAGTTGATACAATACACAGAGTAGAATACAGGAGACTACAGACATTGTTGAGAATAAAGTTTA
Source organism: Macaca mulatta (assembly GCF_049350105.2). Lineage (NCBI taxonomy): Eukaryota > Metazoa > Chordata > Mammalia > Primates > Cercopithecidae > Macaca > Macaca mulatta. The sequence goes on along the minus strand of NC_133417.1, from coordinate 130,273,390 downwards.
TTTTTTAAAAAATTTCTTGATGTACTGTACTATAAAACTGTATGAATACTGCATTTGCAAAGTGAGTTGTCACGTTGGTATAATATTCCTTAATGCTCTTTTTGTTATTGAAAATTCAGTCAAGCAGGAGTTGTGGGACACCTGGGGGGCCTCTCTGCCATGACTGTGAATTCATGTTTTTCCAGGAGAGTTACTGATTTGGAGAGGCAGGGAATGGGGGCTGGCAACCAGACGGTGGCCTCTGTTTCTCTGTTGGCAGGGATAATGAAGAACAGATGCAATTATAAATAGAATTATAGCCCAGACCAGGATTACTTGGATAACTCAGTCAACACAAGGTTTTGTTTGATTGAATTTTCTAGATGATTTCATCAATGATTAACCTAACTACGTTAGTGGAGATCTAAAAGGACAGCCGGCTTAAACATATTCAGCAAGGCCAGCACTTCCTTTTTGCTTTTTTTTTTTGGAACAGTAGGCATATCTTCAGTTATTGGCTTCTTTGGCTAGACAGTGCTATCCACATTTTTTTTTGACAAAGCAGAAAAAATTACTAAGGGACTCAGTTTAAAAATCTACAAGAAAATGGGCGGGCTGGAGAAGAATGGGTATGCTGAAAAATTATCTTAGATGCTTTACCCAAATGGCATACCAGGTTAAACTGCTGAATCAATCAGTCAGTCAGTCAGTCTCTCTTGGTCTCTTTCAGGCTCTCTCTCGCTGTCTCTCTCTCTCTCTCAATCTCTGTCTCTTTCTCTCTTTGCCTTTCTCTAGTATGTCAATTTTATTTCTATTTCTCTCCTTATAATGTGTAATTCTTTACATGAACAGTGGGATGTGCTCCTGCCTCTAAGCTGTCTTCAAAAATAAACGTTGGTGGGTGAATTCCATCCCTAGTTGATCTCTGGACTTACTAGTAATACATAACTTTGACCCGAAGCTGTACGAGATGACCCTCTTCACTCTTGCTATTTCCTCAAAATAAAAGTACTGAATAATAGATCAACTTAGATCAGATTAGGAAATCCTCTCAAAAGCTTTTTGTTGTTGTTTCATTTTAGTCAGTTTCATCTTGAGTTTATAACACTTAAAAATATAAGAGGCTTGAGTTCACAACACTTAAAAATATAAGAGGCGGCCGGGCACAGTGGCTCATGCCTGTAATCCCAGCATTTTGGGAGGCCAAAGCAGGTGGATCACCTGAGGTCAGGAGTTTGAGACCAGTCTAGCCAACATGGCGAAACCCCATCTCCACTAAAAGTACAAAATACAAAATAAAAATACAAAAATTAGCCAGGCATGGTTGCACATGCCTGTAGTCCCAGCTGCTCAGGAGGCCAAGGCAAGAGAATCGCTCAAACACAGGAGGTGGAGGTTGCAGTGAGCCAAGATTGTGCCACTGCACTCCAGCCTGGGCAACAGAGTGAGACCCTGCCTCAAAAAAAAAATTATATGTGTATATATATACACACACACACGTATATATGTATATCTACACACATATATGTATATATAGATATATACATATATGTATATAGATATATAGATATATGTGTATATATACATATATGTAGATATATACACAGATATATAAGAGGAATTGCTATTTGAGAAAGAATGTGCACATAGATAATATCACCTCCAAATTTTTAATAAGATACTTGCCTTCTTACTCATATGAGAAATCATAATATTTCCTTTTTAGTCAAAAAATTTTAAACAAACACCAATTACAACACATTATGAAAAGTGACACTTGTTTTGAACATAAAATCTAAGTTTTCTATGTGATATAAAAGGTCAGATAAAAACAAACTTTTGACATCTAAACCAACTGTTTTATTTGTCATTTCTCTTTACATATGTGATATGGATAAGGTCATAGCAAGACATTTACAAAGCAAATTAAATGCTGGTGACAAACCTGCTAACCAGACCTGTTAAAGCTACCTGACTCTAGATGAAGCGGCCACAATAGAGCAGCACATTAACGGAAATAGTACATAAATAATTTGTGAAGAGTTTTAGCACGTGCTATCCGATTTAGGCCTAGGAAAAACTCTGTGATGGGGGAAACTGAAGCTTAGAGAGTTTAAATGAAATTTCTAGCTAAAATGGTCTTATTTTAGCTGATTTTTTTTTAAAGGTACTAACATTTTATTTTATTTAGTTGACATTTTGACATTCCCCCTCTAACTTTCATACCCTTACCAAATGTAAAGGTAAATACAGTCTTCAAGAAGAAATTAGAAAGAAATACAATGCCTATAATCAGGACACACATCTCATGTACTAGAAATGAAACAGCAACACAAAGCCATAAGGAGCACTGAAGCAAGAAATAGCGCGTCTAGAAGCAGACTGGGGTATTGATTGCAGTGGAGCTCCACTGGTCTTGAAAGGGCCTGAGAAACATTCTGCCCCGTTCCCAAGAGCCTCGTTTCTAAAACACAGCCTCTCAGCCATGGCCGAGCGACCGGCTGGCCTGGATCTCAGGTATCTCCTATCAGCATGTGATGGGGCCACCTGGCTGCTGGAAAGTGGGGAGGCACAGACTCCAACTCCAGATTAGTCTACAGTCTAAAAGCCCAGAACATATGAGGAAAGCAGATGCCAAGGAAAGTACCCAGTCAGATCAACGTTCCAAAGATGAACTTGGTCCTGATTACATGGAAATAATAAAGCAATCTGGAAAAGACTTCTTTAAAAGTAGGGTCAAATCCTGCCGTCTTAGAAAGTAGTGCTCTCATAAAAGTTCAATCACCTGAACTGCAAAGTTGCTTTATTCTAAGAATAATGAAATTTATTTTGACTATCTTCCAGCTTCTGTGGAAAGAATACAAGGAGAAGTGTTTTTTATGTTTATACTTTCATTTATTGGCTATATCAGTAAGTTTAAAAAAAGACTGCTATTACAAACTTTGTAACATGCACTAAATTCAGAAAAATCTTAAATGACCATAAAGTGGTCACTTCCAGACTGCACCCCCATCCTCCTGTTCCCAGGAGCAGAGAAGAATTTTATTCAGCCTTCAGCTGAGAACAGGCAGATGATAGAGGTCAGCCACTGATTACATTATAACCACATTCAAGTGTTTGGGACCTCCCATAACGTAGTTTGTTTTAGACTTTTGAAGAGGTTACCGTAAAAATATTAACACAGAAACGCAGAGATATTTTTAACGACCAATTAGAAATCATGCAAATGAAAATTAGATCCCTTGAAATTGAGGAATAACCTTCACACTGGACCCAGTTTGTGAGAGAACTAATGTATTAAAAATAGTACTGAATTCACAGAGAACAAAGTTCAGAGCAATTAGGAGATTAAAAGTAAGAAAAAGAAAAATACATAAATTTAGCCATATTAAAACTAAGAGGAGAAATAAAATATTGAGCTTCTAAACTCTCAGAAAAGCAAAGAATTTAAAACATATTATTCCAACCAAACACATATGGGGGAAAAAAAGACACAAATAAAAGGCATGGTTAGTAGACATTTCAAAATAAAATTGTAGAGATTAATCTAATTATATCAATAATTAATCACAATAAATGTAAGATGACTAATCTCATCCAATACAAAACAGTGGGTATTCTTATACTAATATTGTCATATCCTAGTATATTATAGCACTTTTTATTTTAAATTCTCTATTTTTATAAGGAAATTTCCTTCTACTTCATTAGAATTTTTCAGCGACTAAGCTTTCTCTCAACACAGCAACACCCAAAATACTATTTCAAAAATTTTTCATTGTCTGCAAAAGATATATAAAAAACCTTTCAGTCTACCATGGTACCCAGTAACCCTAGAAAATAGATGATATCATCAAAAATTCCCAGAGGCAAAATGAGGCTTTAAAAATCCACATTGATTTGGGTACTTTTGATTTAGCTAAAGGCATTTTGTTTCTGATGAGTTTTTAACCTGTATTTCTTTTAAAAAAAAAATCTTTATATTCAGACTTCTGGGGATTTTTTGAATAAATTTTTGAATTTCTAAATCATGGCTGTGGTCTAAGTAGCTGTTTACTAAAGGACACAGGAAAGAGAAGAAAAATATGAAAGGCTCTTAAGTGCTTGGAAAGCTGTATATTTCTTGAGTTACTTATCTACTTTTTGTCACTTACTATTGCCTCCTTCTGTCTCTGTCTCACACAAACACACACACACACACACACACACACACACACACACACCCACCCACCCACCCAGAGCCTGTGTTGGATTTTCTGTCTCAATTCTATGACACTGCCAATAGCCTTGCAGAGCTGGTGGTTGAACTGAAGAGAACCAAAAGGAATTGTAAATACCTGTTTCAAAAACCGGCACTAAGTACTGCACATGTAGGATGCCATCACTCAAGCCTGTTCTTAAGTAAAGTCAAGTGCAGAGAGATTAGGTTGCTCCACACTGAGCACGGGAAGCCCTGAGAGGTTATTATCTAGGGAACGCGAGAATCCAGATTGGTTGATTAACATGCCTCAGCTCTCCACTTCACTCTGGTTGGAGTGATCTGACCTACATCATTTCATTCACTTCAGAATCATGAACTTTCTGCTCATGATCTTACCAGTTAAGAGAAACACCAGTTAATAAATGGGATTTGACTAAACTGGTGGAACCATTTCTGAGACATAGTACTTTTGGATACTCTGAATCTCGACGTACGTTTCACAGCTGCACGTTTAACTATACAAGCACCAATGGATGTGATTTTGAGTGATCAGGGACCTTTATAATCAGGAGATTTTGATGATGCTTGTCATCCAATATGTAAGTGATTACTTTCCTATAGTAAATTTTATATATTAACTGGCAGTAAAAGGGAATGTGGTTTGATTTTAACAAAGAAATAATTTGTGCAATCTCCCTGAGGTGAACTAACTCAAAAGTACTAATCAGGACTGGCTGATTCATCTAACTCAAGATTAGTCTGCAGACTAAAATTCCAGGAAATATGAGGAAAATGAATACTAAGAAAAGTACCCAGTTAAATTAATGTTCAAAAGAGGAATTTGGTCCTGATTACATGGAAATAACAAAGCACTCTGGAAAAGACTTCTTTAAAAGTATAGTAACACCCTGCCATCAGAGCGAAATGGTAATCTAATAGAAGCTCAATTATTTAATACATAAGCTAAAACTAAATGTTTTAATATGGAACTAAGGCTTATGAATATTAGCCTCTGTGGCATTAAACAACTAATAGGACTTTCTTGGGCTTTAATTTTCTTTTTTGTACAAGTGGGAATAAAAATCATACCTATTTTATAGTTTTTGTAAAGATTAATTTGTTTAAACAGCAAGTAATGTTTAGGATTATATCTGTTATACAATATAATTGTTAACCATTATTATTATTATGAGTGATGTGCATCAAATGAGATAAATGCTTTGCAACTTGTAAATGCCTTGCTAACTCTAAAGAGCTATATGTTAATAATCTCTTTTGGACTATCTGATGGAGAAGCCCATTTCTATTGGCACTACAATTTTTTAAAAGCTGGTTATAAAACTGAAAAAGCAAGCATTATACAAGTATATTAAAGGATTTGGGAAATGTCTTCATCTTACTTTGAAGAGAAAGTAGAGGCAGAAGGAATTTAGTACAAAATTATCACTGAAATAAAATGAAGTTAGAAGCATGTTTTGGTTGATTGATGTATTGTCCCTGACTAATTGACATGCATGCCTGCAAATACTTTATAAACTTCCTTATTTAACAAAGAGGTAATTCAGGATACATTTAGCCTTTGGTTCATGTGAAAGGAGCATATGCGATTACTGCCCATTTCAGTCTGGTCCAGAGCAGAGGTTAAAACCTCCAGGCAAAGAGCCTTTAGCTAGCAACTCAGTACAACTGATGGCAAGTCTAACTCTCTGGACCTCAAGTTTCCCTTAGCATAACCAGAGGAAATACCTTCACCCTGCTTATGGATTTCAAATTCTGAACGAGTGGGGCCTCATTCTGAGAAATCTGGAGACATGATATGCATAATATTGAATATTAGTGATAATAATATTGTGCGAAGCCATTTTCAAATCCTACTCTCTACTGAATGAATTCAGAAGGCTTATTTTTCTTCTTCCTGACAGTACATGTGAGCTCGTTTTCATCCAGTTGCGTATCTTCATTGAGCTTGCCCTGATGATGTTCTCGTTGGGGCATGTCCCACAGAGCAGCTCAGGTCGTTTTGACTCTGAGTACTTCTGCTTATGCTGTGACTAAGGGCAGCTAGACCGTTCTTAGAGAGCCTAACATTTTGGGTGCCATTTTTTAATGCCTGTGGCAATTTGCATATTGACGTGGTCTCCCTGCTGGAAGCCAGATGTCCCTGCAAGCCCCAGCATCTTCCTTTCATTCAACTGCTCCCAACTTTGGACTTGACTTGGTTGAGTTTCTTTGCTAAAGTTCAGAGTCTTTACTGTTTAAAAATCAGGATTAAATAAATGCATTTTGGCTTCAAAGGTATTATTTGCAGTAAAACTGCCAACGTAAACATTTTATAAGAAAGCCATGCATGTCCTGACGTCATAACTGCAGGCCTCTCGTTAGCTTCACATTGGCTGGTGGCATTTATGTCAATATTCAACACTCTAAGAGTTAAGTTAATTTGAATTTCGTTTCTTCTTTAAGCTAACTTGATCTTGCAACCTCTTTTCTCTCTGGCTAAGAAAAGAGTCACTTTAAGAAGCTGAAACTTCTAGCATGAATATTTCTAACAGGTTTATTTGTGTGGTGAATATGTGCTTCTATCTCATTTTTTTCTTGCAGGAGCAAGGAAATAGTACCTATGACTTCTCTACCTACCTGAAAAGCCTAAGTCCTTTCTGGCAACTACTGCAACACTGCCTCTTTTTCTGCTTTGTAATAATCTCCATTGGCATGAAATCTTTGAACTGATCATTTGGCAACACGTGCTTGCTGTGAAAGAACTTTAACTATATACATATGCTATGATAGATATCATATCAATATTTTCCATCACTACTTTTGCTCTGTCAGAAAACTCATGACTTGTTGTGAGTCAGAATGTGTCACAGCCAAGCTGTCTTCCAAACCTTGAAATATTTTACTATATTTTCCCTTCAAAGTATTTGACTCATCAGCTGAGAAGATATCAGGCCTTTTACCTACGTTTGATTTGATTTAGAACCATGAAGATGATGGGATCAGTATGTCCTTGCTGTGCTGTTTAGCTTCTTAGCCGGCCCATTTGATAGAGGCTAAATGCTTCTTTGGAAAAGTTTTGCAGGATTTATCTTGTTTCTCATTCTGCATGACTTGATGTCTGTCTTCGAAAAAAATTTTTGATTTTCTTTTCTGTAGTTGTTTTTCAACTTTTAATCTAGATTCCCAACTCTAATTCATTCTATAATAATGTTAACCCCCAAAATTGTATGAACTGTCTTATTTGAATCAAAAGATGAAGTGCCTGAACTGATCTTATGTTCCCTTTCCCAGTGTCCCTTCCCTTTCTCAAATTCTACTCTTTTAAAAGAAACTGATGTCAGCTAGGGTACCAGTGACTGATACTTTGGAGGCATTTATCTAAGACACACACAAATGCCTCCAAGGTATCAGTTTACCAGGCCAGGAGACAGAATTTTATATTGTCCTCTAGGTTGTCTAGGGGACAGTGTAAGATTCTGTCCCCTGGCCTGGCAAATTAATTGCATTCACCTTCCCAGTTCTTCTCTATCCAGGCCCTTTGGGGGTGCCCTCCCACACTGATTTAGGCCTCCTGTTAAGATTTGCTTTGGCCCATGAGACACTAATAAACTAAACACAGAGCAAAGCTTAAAAAGTTGTTGACTGCCTCTTCTTCCTCTCTTGATCCTCTCATTGCCGTAGGAAAATGCCTGGCCTGGTTGCTGGAAGATGAGATTTAAGGAAAAGAGCTGAGTCGGCCTGGTTAATCTAGCCAAGGCCCCACACACCCTCAGAACTGCCTAGTGGACCTGCAGCTGACTGCAGATGCATGAGTAAAGCCAGCCAATGCCAGAAGAATTGCCCAGACAACCTATAGGCTCCTTAGCAACAACACCACCAAAAAAAATGGCTGCATTTTTTTTCTATGCCCCTGAGTGTCTGGGGCAGTTTGTTACTCAGTTAACGACTAACTAGTACACCTCTTAAAGAAATCTAATCCCTCAACTATGCGGGAGGGCAACACAAAGGCTCTTGTTCGTCCCTCTGATCACATCCATATCAGCCTGCATGACTTGACCATATAATTAAATAAGAGTAGGACTCAAGTGTACTATTGAGTCAAAATGAACATCTATAAACAAGCCTTTCCAGTAGCCAGTTTCAATTCATTGCTTTGGAGAGTTTTCTCTTTGTCAGCAAACTCTGAATATAGTTTTCATGGGTTTTTTTTGGGTTTTTTTGTTTGTTTGTTGTTGTTGTTTGCCTTAGGGCTTGCCTTTGTCATTGTTCCCTTCAACTGCATTTCTGCATTTCTTCTCTGCAGACGGCATTCTGCTAACCTTGCCAAGAGCCACCCAGGTGAAATGAGATTTGCAGAGAGACATTCAGGGAGAATAAGCAGATCTTTTTACATGAAGAATTGCAGAAGTAATCTCTTATTTGGTTGAAGCTAATAAGTGGATATAGTGGATATTTTATGGTCTTCTTTTTTGAAATCTCAAAGATGGAAATTCTCAAGTATTTTTACTAACTTACAAATTTGGCTGAGAGTATTTTAATGTTCAGAGAGCTTCCCTGCTTAAGGTTTTACTGTTACAGAGCTTAATATCAGCTATTTTTAATATTTTGATTCAATGATTGATTTTCTTGGTAGATAGAATATTACATCTTAGCAAAAAATTAAATACTCTTTTGTAGTTGGAAACTTTTTGTGGAGACATAAAATTTTAACCACTTAAACCTAATCTGTGACCCCCTTACTTAGGCATTGACCCTGGCTTTTCAAGCATCTCTCCCTAGAGGGCGCCATAGCCTCACTTCATGACGTGGTCTTTCCAATGTTGGCTGCGGGTCCATATCACCTGAGGCTGAAGTCCTTTAGATTACAAGATTGGAATATTTTTAGTAAATCTATCACCAGTAGAGCCTTCATCTTAACATGATAAATGTACAACTCACTGGACGTATTTGGCTAGAGATTTATGGCAAATCAGACACAGCTTATGAGAGAAGAAAACGGTGCTTGTTTAACATGGCTGTGGCTGTTTGTTGTGGCTGTTTGTTCAGGTCAATCCTAGTCTATCTTTGTGTTGATGCATAGTAACCTGTGGGATATTATGGGCAGATAGTAGAGCATTGGATCGAGTACTAAGGACGATTCAGTGGACCTGTGCTCTCATTTTGGATGTGCCGCTTTCAGCTAGTACTTGCCCCAATTGGACTTTGGTTTCCTCATTTGTAAGATGAGATAGCTAGTCTCAATATTTTTTTCACAATCCCAGCAACCCTGTGATTTATGGTCTTTGATACATAACAATAGTTCTGTACAGTTTGGTAGAGGAAGTGATACCAGTGCTCCCAACTGCCAATTCAAAGGAAATGTAGGTAGTTACCCAGTGATATTTTGGTTAGCCTACAGAAAATGTATTACATTTTCAGGAAAAGAAGATGCCAGCTGATCATTGAAACCCATAAATGCTAAATAAATACATGTTTTTATGTATCTCCTTAAAACATGAATATTCTTACAAAGTCAGCATAAAGTATTGATATAAGACTGCCTAGAAGAAAAAGTGTCCACTACTCACAATCTAGCACCATGCATAACAAAGAGTCTTCACTCAAGAAATGTTTGTGAATTCTCAGCAGGGCATAGTGACCCATGCCTGTAGTCCTAGCTACTCCAGAGGTTGAGGAGGGAGGATCAGTTGAGCCCAGGAGTTTGAGTCCAGCCTGGGCAACATAGCAAGACCTCATCTCTAAAGAAATAAAAAGTTTATGAATGAATGACAAGAACACTAGTTCCATGTTGGGTACCGCTTTTACTTCTAAAATACTCTTTAATATAATGAGTCAGGATTGATACTCATGAACTTCCAGCCATGGCTTTAACTCTACTCCTTCGGGTGACGTTGAGCATATTGGATCTGCTATGCATGGAAAGTTACTTTATTTTTATTTGCCCCCACTCCACTGAAAAAAAAAATTAGATGATAGCAGCATTTCTTAAAGAATAGAATGCATATCCCTGGTCACGCTCACAATTAGACATAATTCTTTTTACATGACCATTTTTAAGTTTTCAAAAACAATTGTCAAGCCTGTTATAGTCTTATCTTTTCAAAGCTAACCATCGTTCTTCAGGACTTTTTTATGGATGTTTTTTAATGTCTTCATTACTCTCCTTGCAATGGGTCCTGTTTGTCTATATCCTTCCTAATCTGTCACCAAGAACTAAACACAGTATTTCAAGTTTCATCGCTGCCATGAAAACCAGGATCACCACCTTTTTTATTCTAAATACTATGTTTTCTGCTAATACAACTTAACATTAGATTCCTCATCACGTTGGTTTACATTGATGCCGAAGTCTTTTTCACAAATGCACTCTTAAATCATGTCTTTCTTTTATATCCTTGTACTTTTTATGTAAATCAGGATTTTCTTTTAATCCTCTTTAAAGTACAACTTCTTAGACTTAACTTGCATATGGGAATATTATGGGTTCTAGTTATGTCAACCTACCAAGTCTGCTTCAAACTTCAGGTTATTTACAACAATATTGGCCTCATGGACTATTTACATGTTTCATTTATGCATGCATCTAATTTAACAAAGTCAAGAGAGAGTTGTAATGCTTACTGCTAAAAACCACCCTCTAGAGGGTACAAAAATACCTCAGAGTTCTTATAATATACCTTCATAAAACTCTTACAATCTTCTTATCTCAGGCCAGGGAAAAGGAAAATAAGATTATCATGACTTAATTTGGTCTTAGTGATCTGTACTGATACCTGGTAACCACCTTTTTCTTTCCCAAGAGCTGACAAATCACCCTGTTAACGTCCACTCTAGAAATTTACTAGAAGTAAACATAAAACAAGATGATGGACTGCAGAATCTCACATTCCTTTCATACATTTTGTGACACATTTATGCATTCTCAAACCTTCTAGCCTATCTTCACACATCCTGAGAGCTCTTGACTGCGGTTGGGTGAGTTGGCTCAGCACACCACGGTGTAATCTAATGGCTTGAAGTTCAAGTCCTCAGGACTGCTAGTACTGTCTTAAAACTGGGGATTTTATTTCCCCCTTTTCAAGGTTCTCTTTACCCTCTTTATGCACAGGTCATTGACTTTGAGAGGACAGAAACAACATGAAAGATTAACTCTGATATCCATCAATGTTTCTCAACTCTAAGCTGCAGGCTTATCCCTTCCTTGCTCCTTTTATTTCTCCAAACATAGATTGAAACCATCAATACAAATAAGAGATGTACTCAAATAACTCATGTTAGCCAGTGTGTGATAGGTGTAGTAGGAGGACTAGAAGGGCTCAGAAGACAGAGACATTACCTTCATCACAGGACCTCAGCAAGTGTGCTCTTTGAACTGGTCTTTGAAAAATGAAGGATTGTGATTGGAAGCATTGAGAGGAACTCTAAGTGCAAAAAGTGCCAGGGGCTAAAACATAAATGGGAGACTATGTCAACATTTAAGAAATGATGCAGAGCTTATTAGGTTTACCTAGCAGATAAGAGCCTGGTTAAAGGGGGGCTTTGTAGGTTCCTCCTCATTTGGATCAGGAAGCTTTTGAAGCTTTTCAGCTAAGGCTGTGATATAAGTAAATTTGTAAACTAAATCTAAAAAAGAGAAGGACTGCCGTTAGGAAACCACTAGGGGATTTTATACTAACCCATACCACTCAAACTAAGATGGCCATAATTGGAAGGTATGGAAACAGTCCATAAAGTCAAGCTGGGGAGAAAAATGAAGATGGTTTTCATATTGGTCAAATATTTAAAATATATTTATAATATATTTGCTCTGCTTAGAAAATTACCTCACCCATCCATACTCACCCCTCCAAAAAAATATTAATACTCATTTGCACTCTTTCCACTCCATTTCATGAGGCATCTAATGAAAACCTCAAAGATGTTTGTGTACACCCTAGAGGGTGGTCTTTGGCAGTGAGCATCACAGCTCTCTCTCGACTTTGTTAAATTAGACACATGGATAATCTCTAAATTATTTTGGGTTGTTTCATACACAGCTTTAAATAACATTGAATCATATTGTATGGAAGGTTTTTTTTCAGTTCTCTTTCAAACTTGAGATTACACAGAGGATAAAGTCTCAATTTAATGTAAAGTTTGTCCCTAACACTTGCCTAATATTTGCAGTTCTTCCCCTTCACACAAAGACTGAGTGGGCTTGGGCTTAGAAACTTTGGTAGACAACAACATTGAACTAAAATGGAATGGCAACATTTATTTAATTTTATCCTTGTATTCTACCATGACTTTCGGTTATTCTATTTTTTGCAAGTGATACTGTTGTCCTGTTTATGGTCAAAGAATACAGTTTTAGTTTAAAATGAAATTTTATGGAAAAAAGGTAGTCATTGATTCAAAGGATTTTGTTAAGTGTATATTAATAGGTAATACTATGATTTGGCAAAAATCAAGATGGTGGGACATGAATAACTGACATTCAGTTAACACTGCTCTAATATAAAATCCAATTAGAATTACAAAAACCTTACATATTTTGAAGATGGCTTTTCTCCTCTTCTGAATTCACCAAAGATTGAAATAATGTCCTTACATTGCTGAGAGGTGGTTTGACGGCCCATGGAGAATAGAAAGTTGTTTGCCATTATCCATGGGTATGGGATAACAGTGGTAGCCTGTTCTACTTGAAGCATAAAATCACCATTTCGACTCCTAGAGATTTGTAGGGTTTTTTGTAGCAGCTGTACTACTCTGATGGAAGGTAGTACGAATTCTATCTCATGACTAAAAGGTTTTTTTCCAAAGAGAACATGAGGTCTCGTTTCTCAGTTCACTTTCAAATTGCCTCTACTATATCTAATGACCTCTTTTCTAAAATTAGTTTCATGAAGGGCTTGATTGATTTTAGGCTCTTTATAGATTTAATTTAATGTTCATTCTCCATTGTATTATTGCCCAGCATGAGTCAAGACAATCATACTTATGATTAGAAAAATAAAGCAAGGCCTTTGGGGGCCAAGTACAGAACTGCCTTATCCCTGAGCTGGGAGGCTGAGCCACACGTGGACTGAACTGTGATGGACAAAGTCTAATGGCTCTTTTAATGCAAAAAATGCATTGTGGAGGCAGAAAGCTGCTGGAAGGGTCTTCTCTGAAACTGCATCAGTACACTCTTCACATCCTTGGTTCTGTCTTAGGAAAACAAATGCTCTCTGAATTATTAAGTCGACATGTGGCTTCATGCCTGGGGCAGAGGTGCTTGAGTCGGAGGGATGTCAATTCAAACACGGCTCCCCCATTTCTTAAGACTAGCTCTGTGGCCCTGTGAAGTTATTTAACCTCTCTGAGCTTCCAGTTTCTCAAGGATGCATTAGTTTCCTAGGGCCACCATAGCAAATGAGCACAACTTAAGTGGCTTATGACAACAGCATTTATTCTCACAGGCCAGAAGTCCACAATCAAGTCAGCAGGGCCACACTCCCTCTGAAAGTTCTAGGGGCAAATCCTGCCTTGCCTCCTCCAGTTTCTGGTGGCTCCAAGAATGCCTTGGCCTGTGGCCACACAACTCCAATCTCTGCCTTCGTCTTCATATGTCCTTCCCTCCTTTTCTTCCTTTTCTCTCTGTGTCTTTCCCTCTGCTATCTCATAAGAACACTTTTCATTGGATTTAGGGCCAGCTTAAATAATCCAAGAGGATTTCATCTTGAAAGGCTTAACTCATCTGCAAAGACATTTTTTCCAAATAAGGTCACGTTCATGAGTTCCAGTGATTGGGATATGGGCATATCTTTGGAGGAGGCACCATGCAACCCACTGCAAGGGATGATCACGATGCTTACATCACAGACGAAATGAAACGCGAAAATGCTGAGCACATAGGACACGCTCAAGAAAGGTTATCATCATCTTATGATATTTAACCATCTCCTTCGTTTGTCATTATCATGATTATTAACATTTTGATAGACCTAACTACATTTAACTTAACAGTGAACTCTATTATGATTAGACCTGTAGAGCAGATGTGAAACTCCAATTGCCAATGAACAAGTCACACAGAGAAAAGATGGCCTCTTTCCCCAAAGCAGCTTGGGAGTCCCTGGCCTTATTTTATCAGTGTAAATGCACAGTATGGACTTTAAAGATATAATATTTCTTGTAGTTTAGGAGACAGGAGATGTTTACCCAAAACTTGAACTGAGAAATGTAATCTTCCAGCCAGGCACGGTGGCTTACTCCTGTAATCCCAGCACTTTGGGAAGCCGAGGCAGATGCATACTTGAGTCCAGGAGTTTGAGACCAGCCTGGGCAACATGGTGAAATCCTGCCTCTACTAAAAATACAAACATTAGCCAGGTGTGGTGGTGCACACATGCAGTCCCAGCTACTCGGGAGGCTGAGGTGGGAGGATCACTTGAGCTCAGCAAGTAGAAGCTGCAGTCAGCTGAGATCATGCCACTGCACTCCAGCCTGTGTGATAAAGTGAAACCCTGTCTCTAAAATAGAATAAAATAAGCATAAAAATAAAAAAGTAACCTTCAAATTCCTTCCCATTCTCAAATAGAGATGGAATTTGTCACTCTCAGAATTTACCCGGGTCATTTCTTGGTTCTTGCTGTCTGCCCCAAGACAGACCACACTGTTGTGGTTCATACCAGTTCTGCAGTGTTGAGCATCCAGCAACATTCTGTGGGTGATGAGATGCCATCTGCTGGCTTTTTTCTTTCTGCATATGTGGATGTTTACACCTGCCTGCCCATGCAACCAACTCCTCGTAGCATGGCGTGGTCATTGTCTCACTGTGATGAGGAGTCACTGAGACACTTTCTGTCTCCAAATATTCTCATCAGTTAACAGTTAAAGAGAGCCGAACAGTTGAATAAATCTCAACTACTGAGGCCAAAGAAACGCATGACTTGTCTATCAATAAAGGACCTGAAGAGGCAGAAGCAGGCTTACATCTATGTAAACTCACTGAGAAAGCCGTGTTGTTATTGCAGTTCTTGGTCTGTGCCTGCTTTTATTCAGCATGCCACTTGGAAATGGAAACCTGAAGAAATGATACTACAAATAAGTGATATTGAGGATGACAGTCTGTTCATTTTTGAAGGGCAAAACAGCAAAAAGGATGCATTTGCCCTTTGAGACCTCTTCTCACAAGGGACAGCAGGGGGCAGTGCTAATATAGGGAGAGTTTAGCATCAGGTAAACATTGGCATGAACCTTCAAAAGTCAGATGCCTCCGTGAGCCACACAGCCTTTCGCATTTGAAGTACTCTAATTTGCTTTTCCTCCCAAATGCCATTTATTCATCCTTCACGGCCCAATTCAAATAGCTTAGCCATACGGAATCCCCCTGACTGAATTACGGTCCCTCTGTCTTGGCTATGGGCTGCTTATGTGTGTCCCCTTACCGGTTCCCCCCAGATCCACATGTTGAAATCCTAACTCCTTAGACGGTGGTATTAGGAGGTGGGGCCTTATGGAAGATGGTTAGGTCGTGAGGGCAGAGCCCTCAGGAGTGGGATTAGTGCCCATATGAAATAGGCTCAAGGGAGCTTATTTGCTGCTTCTACCATGTAAGGACAACCCAAGGAGATGCCATCTGTGAACGAGGAGGTAGACCCTCACAGACACCGCACCTGCCGACGCCTCGATCTTGGACTTCCTGCCTCTAGAACCGTGTGAAATGAATTTTTGTTGTTTATAAACCACCCAGGTTATGGTATTTATTCTAGTAGCCTGCATGGACTAAGACACTGCCCTTCTACACTATTGCAAATACAACTCTATTGTAGAAAGTCTGTTGTACACTGGCCAGGTGCGGTGGCTCCTACCTGTAATCCCAGCACTTTGGGAGGCCGAGACGGGGGATCACGAGGTCAGGAGATTGAGACCATCCTGGCTAACACAGTGAAACCCCATCTCTACTAAAAATACAAAAATTAGCCAGGCGTGGTAGCCGGCGCCTGTAGTCCCAGCTACTAGGGAGGCTGAGGTAGGGGAACGGCATGAACCCAGGAGGTAGAGGTTGCAGTGAGCCAAGATCGAGCCACTGCACTCCAGCCTGAGCAGCAGAGCGAGACTCCATCTCAAAAAAAAAAAAAAAAAAAAAAAAAAAAAGTCTGTTGTATACTGTTGTGTAGCTCTTTTTATTCATGACTTACCAAAGTCCTGAGCACCTACCTGCTATTTCACCTACGTACTTACTGATAAATGCATACACCCTGAATGTGGCCAGACTACTGCTACTATTTCTATTATTAGTAGCTAACCAGTCACTTTAAAGTACTGATGAAATATCACTGCCCATAATAATGTTTGGCATCCCACTGTTGACACAAAACAGCACTAAGCCACTTCATAGGCTAACTCCAACACATCTTTAGCCAAATTAACACAATAGTTTCTAGTGATTAATTTTCTTTTTTCTTTTTTGTTTTTCTTTTTTAGACGGAGTCTCACTCTGTTGCCCAGGATAGAGTGCAGTGGCATGATCTTGGCTCACTGCAACCTCTGCCTCTCAGTTCAAGCGATCCTCCTGCCTCAGCCTCCTGAGTAGCTGGGATTACAGGCGTAAGCCACCACGCTCAGCTAATTTTTGTATTTTTAGTACAGACGAGGTTTCACCAGTCCAGGCTGGTCTCAAACTCCTGACCCCAAGTGATTCTCCTGTCTCGGGCTCCCAAAGTGCTGGGATTACAGGCATGAGCCACCCAGCCTGATTTTCTTTCTAGTAGTAACCTGTGACCTGTTTTGGGCAACCTTTCTCTGAGGGAAAGACACGGAAGCATGGCTGGCTCGTGGAGTCACTACTCTCAATCCCTTTTTCTTGCCCTACTGTTGGCATAGACACCTTGGAGACATTGTGAACGTGTTGAAATTTTCCAGGCCTTCTCACAAGATTGGCACCAATTGCTTTCGATGAACTGTGGACAGGAAATGCTCAAAACAATACAATTGTTTCTTCCTTTGCTAGAGAACTCAACTTTCAGTCTTCCACACGTGGAAAGCACGATTCCACGAATGACTGTAATAAATAGAATATGTGTTTATAGACACTAAGAGCTCCCCAGTGGTTCTTTCCTTCTAGTTTTAGAATCTGGCCACATAGATCATGATAAACTGCAGCAATAAGACTGAAATCAGTTTTCCATCATGTGTAAAGCCAGTAATTGCATGTGTGTGTGTGTCTCTGTGTGTGTGCGTTTGTGTGTGTGACTTGAGTGATCCCAATGCTACTTTATAAATGGTAGAACATAGCCTTTGTGGCTTCAGAAGACTCATCAGGAATCTTCCCTGGGCCAGCTGTATTTTTGCATAGAAGGTGTATAAAGTTGAAATTCACATCTTCCCTTTGGATATACTGTACTTTTCTAACTGAAGGTCATTTGCCAGTTCAGCAGTTCCTGCTTCAGTGCCTTGTGACTTCAGGCAGGATGCTGTCTGAAGAATGATCAGAGAGATACTGTTGCACCACACATAATAAAGCGTTCAATCCATAGCTGAGCTTTTCCAAGCACTTGGCATGCAATAAAATACATGTTTACTGTTGCATACTGTCAGATTGCAACTCTCAGGTTGGAGACCTTGGAAACGCTGCTTCTTTGGACTTAATTTTTCTTATCTGCAATTATGGGCATTAAACCAGACAATGTTCATTTTAGACTAAGGAATCTACAAAAAAAAAAAAAAAAAAAAAAAAAAAAAACCACCATTATAGTGTTTATGGATATTTTCCCAAGAGGGAATCATATTATTTCTGAGATTTACACCAAAATATAAGCTCCCAGAGGATAGGACTCTTTGTGTCTCTGTATTCACTGTTTTATCCCCAGGGTCTGGGATATTGTCTAGAAGAGACTAGCAGTCAGTAAATTTTCATTAAATAGAGAAAGTAAGGAAAGAGGGGAGAGAGGGAGGGAGGCAGGAAGGGAGGAAGGGAAGAAAGCTAGCATATTAATATCTCATTAAGTTGAGTTTCACTCACTGGAATAACAGTGCTAAAGCAACTCTGAAGAAGATGTTTGCAAGAAGTTTAATACTATGAATAAGGTAGGGCATGATGGCCAAGTCAGGAGGATCTCTTGAAGCCAGGAGTGCAGCCTGGGCAACATAGCGAGACCCTTACTAAAAATAAGAGGGAGAGAGAGAGAGACAAAGAAAAACAATACTATAAATGATTTTTTTTTTTAGGCAAAATCTTACTCTGTAACCCAGGCTGAAGTGCAGTGGTGCCATCTCAGCTTACTGCAACCTCTGCCTCCCAGGTTCAAGAGATTCTCCTGCCTCAACCTACTGAGTAGCTGGGACTACAAGTGTGTACCATCACACCCGGCTAACTTTTGTATTTTTAGTAGAGTCGAGGTTTCACCATGTTGGCTAGGCTGGTCTCGAACTCCTGACCTCAAGTGATCCACCTGCCTCGGCCTCTCAAAGTGCTGGGATTACAGATGTGAGCCACCACAGCCGGCTATAAATGAAATTTTAAGAACAACACTTTCATAAGAGAAAACAACACTTCTAAGAATTTTAGCCATCCTTTTCCCATATAAAAATCACATGCAGAGAGCTGACTTGTGACCCTTTGATGGAGGGAGTTGGGTATAGTCAGTGCTTGTTGTCAATCCCCCTGGGATAAGTGTGAATGGGAAAAGAAGGAGGGAAGGAAGAGGGTGCTTAGATTATGTTTTCCAGGTGTTTGCCAGTGAGGGAAGGTGAAAGAGTGCTGTAGCCAAAGAAATCTTAGGGTTAAAGAAGGTTTTATATGTGTGTGTTGTGGGGGGGAGTTATTTTATAAATAGCAGAAGCTTTTATGCTGCTAAGGGGAAGGATCCGGGAGAGGGGAGAAGAATGATTGATGGAGCAAGACTCTGGAAGAGATGAGAGTACAGAGATTGGTCCAGAGACGGGAAACCTTCCCTTGCATCTGACACCAAGGAGAATGTAAGGAGGACGTAAGTAAATATTTAAAAAGAGCAAGAAGAATACGAATAACACCAAGACGTTGAGCCAAGAAAACCCAGATGCTCCTGAATCATTTTGGTACTGTTCCTTTGCTTCTTGTTCATTCATTTTTACGCGGCTGCTAATCCTGACTCACAGAGAAGCAGCAATAGAGGCAAAATATTAAGAAAATATATTAAAAACTTACACTTGGCATATTTCTAATTGAGAATCCAAAGTAGATCGCCCCTTTCCAGTTCATCTTCATCTCACTCTTAGAATCCCAGGGTACCATTAGATTGAAAGTAATGAGAACTATAACCAGGAGGGTTGCACTAGAAACCAAAATATGGGCACGTGTTCCTGAGTCACTGAGAGTTCTGAGGGTACAGAACATCACAGCTTTTGGAATCTACATGAGGGAAAACAGACAAGAGCCAGCTGGAGCGACACATATTTGTTTGCCAGAATGTTGTTTATATCTCCATGCCTACACGCCCACACCCTGCTTGGTCTTCTGGTAGCCCCCTGGGTTCTTTGCTCTCTTCGAGCCACCAGTCTTCCCTCTGGGAATCTGCCTTCAGGTCTAAAATCTTCTCTGTGGCTTTGAACCATATTGCATGTCTGGTAGTGACTCTCTTTCTGAATTCTATCCTGGTGCTTTCAGGCCTGTTAGTACATAGCTCTGGACTTCAATCTCGTGCTCACCATTCCTGCCTTACACACTGGGTGTTGCATATACTCCCACACGGACTGCTCTCTGACTCTTCTCCTCCTGCCCTCCATCAGCAGGTACATTCGAGCTGTGCTTGTTGCAGGTTGCACATGGATGGCAGTGAAGAGGAGGGCAGCAAAGATCACCCCAGTGTCTCAGGGAAAATGATGCAGCTGGTAAAAACAATAGGACAGCTGGACGCAGTGGCTCTCACCTGTAATCCCAGCACTTTGGGAGGCCAAGGCGGGTGGATCACCTGAGGTCAGGAGTTCGAGACAAGCCTGGCCAACATGGGGAAACCCTGTCTCCACTAAAAATACAAAAGTCAGCCGGGCATGGTGGCGGGCACCTGTAATTCCAGCTACTTGGGAGGCTGAGGCAGGAGAATCACGTGAACCCGGGAGGCAGAGGTTGCAGCGAGCCAAAATTATGTCATTGCACTCCAGCCTGAGCAACAGAGTGAGACTCCTTCTCAGAAAAAAAAAAAAAAAGATGAAAGAAAGAAAGAAGAGAGAGAGAGAAAGAAAGGAAGGAAGGAAGGAAGGAAGGAAGGAAGGAAGGAAGGAAGGAAGGAAGGAAGGAAGGAAGGAAGGAAGGAAGGAAGAAAGAAAGAGAAAGAAAGAAAGGAAGGAAGGAAGGAAGGAAGAAAGGAAGGAAGGAAGGAAGAAAGAGAGAGAGAGAGAGAAAGAAGAAAGAGACAAGACAAGACAAATCCCAAAGGCAATGTTGAATTTGATGGAGAGCAGATTATGAAGACAGAAACATGGAAATAAGCATATGGGGGTTACAGTAGATTTTGAAGTTAGAGGTGAGAATTTGGAGATGCCAAATGTAGGGCAAAGATCTTGTGAGGTTACACGAATACTAAGGTGGAACTGTCTTGTCCTTTCCTTCTCCTGCCTCTAATCAGAAGTCAGTGTGGCTAGTGAAGCTGCTGATCCAATTCCTATTCCTCACTCCAGCTTCTCTGCAAGACAGCAGCCAGACTCTAATCTGTTCTGCCTGTTGCATCCCTATGTGTGCTAGATATTTGTCTCAATACCACCCCTGATGTCTGGGGCCTGCATCTCCTTTCACCCTGAAATTTAATCTCCCAACCTGCATGCAGAGTCAAGTTCGAAAGCTGCTCAGTGCTTCTTGTTACCGTGTCATTCAGATAGGACCTTTTCACTATAAAGCTCTGGTCATGTTGCTGATACTTATTGACATTATTATGCCAAACACCTGGCTAAGTGATTTCACATGGATTTTCTTACTTGATTTTCGCAGTAGCCATAAGGGCTAGAAGGCAATAACAAGGTGGCTATGCATTCCATTCTGTCTGTGAATAGTCCCTATGTATGCATAGTTATTAATAGCACCCTCTCTCACTTTCAAAGGGTTCTAGTTTGGATGGTCAATTATATGGGCATCCGAACTGTCATTACACTTACTCTCCTCAGTTTACAGATGAAATGCAGAGAAGTTAAGTCCCTTCTCCATTGTCACACAGCTGATAAATAGCTGAGCCAGGACTTGAACACAAGTGATCTAACCCCATTGTGATTGAATTCATGTCTACAAGTCCCCTTGAAGTTTGGATGGATACCTGGCCTTTTAGGATTTGTTTCTTCTACTAATTCAGTTGATATTTTGTGTCATACCAGGTAGCTTATCCTCTTGCACCCCCAGCCGACTTCTAGTGACCACCAGGCCCCACTGTGCCTGATTAGAAGCAGCAGATATAGGGTGAACTTTTATCACACAGTGTGAAGAGGAGGAGAGAAACAAAGCGCCTGCTTGAGTGGGTAGGAGACTTGAGCGAGACTTTTATTGCATAAGCAATGGTTAGGCCAAGTAATGGCCTAGCCATTTATTTTGGACAACTTACTAGTCGACTCAAATTACCCCATAGTCAGTTCCAAGGAAGTAAATAACATCTATCATGTAACTGGCTAAAATGCTTAGAACAAAAATGCCATGTAGAAGTTTACCTAAAAAACCTGGATTTTTGCAAAAATTGGAGTTTGAATATCCATAGTGTCCTTTTTACATTAAAACAAGTTCTTGGTCAAGAGTGTGAGCAATACACATTAAAAATTCTTCAAGCTGATATAACACCTTTTTCTCAAATAAAACTAAAAAGTTAAAAATGCAGCAATCACTTTCCACATCCTGAAAACAAGGGAATGTACCGAGATTTGCACAATTAACCATACTTTTTTAAAAGCATTCTCTCCAGCAATTGATGATGTATCTTCTTGGCTCATTTGGACTGGGTGGCTCTCCATGGTTCTGTCTTGTGAGGAGGGAGTGGAAGCAAGTCCCTGTGGACACCTACGCTATACAACATCCCTTCAATGCTAGAATAGTAAAAGTTACATTAAAATATCGAGATTCTTCAAGACCCAGAAACAACTACAAGAGGCCCTCCTGTGTATTACTGGCATGAAATAGATAACAGGTGTTCAGTAAGTGTTTGTTGAATTATATGTGTTGACATTAGATGATTTGCTAAAGATGCTTCTTATACATATAATTTGTGTGTGGCAGTGGGGAGTCTACAGTGAGACTGTCTTCAGGGTGGACTCCAACAATCTCTACCTCTTGATACTCAAGCCCTGTGTAGTTCCTTCCCACTCTGAATGGGACTAACTTATAGACCAATAGGATATTGTAGAAATAATAGTGTGTAACTTAGACTGGTCATAAACTTCAAACTCCAGGAACTTAGACTGGTCATTGTGGCTTCTTATCCTCTTGATCCCTGGCTCTAGAAGAAGCCAGCTGCCATGTCATGAGGACACCCAAGCAACCCTGTGGAGAAACCCACCTGGTGAGGAAGTCAGGTCTGTCACCTTCCCCTCCTGACTTGCCAGCCATGTGTGTGAACCGTGGGAGGGCACCTGCAGCCTTCAGATGACCGTGGGCCCAGGCAGCATCTTGTCTGCAACCTCAGAAAACACCTCGAGCCAGAACTACACATCTATGCCACTCCTGAATTCCTGACACACAGAAACTGTGAGATAATACATGTTTATTGTTGTTTAAAGCCATTAAGTTTTGGAGTACTGTGTTATTCAACAATAGATAACAAACACAGATTTTATGCATTGTGTGTGTGAGTGTGTGTGTATAAAAATTTGCCTTGAACTAGAAAAAGAGCTACATAAAGTGAGTAGAAGAATGACATAGTATATACCCTGAAACAGACCAGTTGGATGAAGATCTTGGCTGCCGACACTGGGTGTGTACCAGTGACCTCTTCCCAAGGAGCTCCCAACATATGTTAGCAATGATAATTAAGTGTCAGGCCATACTAAGATAGAAGCTACTAGAAAGAAGCAATCTTTGTTGTGACAATATTTTAGTGAGTACTGCATCTCACATATTCAATGCCTGTAAGAGAAAACAGAAGTAGAGACTTTCTCGTTGACAGTGTCTCCCACTTTTTGGAGAGGGTAATAATAGCTGCCACTTGCTGACCTTGTAGTACTACTTCCTCGCACCATGCTAAACCTTTTATCCATATTATCTCACTTAATTCTCACAGCAGTCTTCTGAGGGAAGTGTGAAGGTTGAGAGGAGTTAAGTAACTTGCTGAAGATTACCAAACTAGTGAGAGACAGAACTGACTTTCAAATCCAGGCTGACTTTTTCTAGAATCTTCCTTAACCAGTATGTATACTACCTCTGATGTCACGTTAAACTTGATTTTGAAGCTTTATATCACCATTAGCTTCTATAGAGGTGGCCATAACATAAGTTGGTAGGCTACTCTTTTTAAAAATCTTATATATTAAATGAATTACAAAGTGATGTAATATGTCACCATTTTTATTTATAGACATGTAGTGATAGGCTGTGTTTTAGAACCCAAAGCATCTTCATGGGATATGCCTTCTCTTCCTCTCAGTATTGGGTGGGGACAAGACCTTTATCAAGACTGCCTAAGATAATTTGTATTCCCTTCAGAAATGTAATAGGATCCTATCCTAACCACACACATTCCTAAAGACCCAAGAGTACATGCAGTTGACTAGGTTTAAGGGTTTTTCAAGGTAGAAACACTAACAGCATGGACGCTGGGCTCCTACCCCCACATAACCCAGCAGTCCTGGAGCCAACCTCCATTGGAACTGCAGCTTTGCCCTCTGTCAGCTTGGCCACATTGGGTAGGGGACAGAGTGGGCTTGGGTATGGAGGATGGGGGATGCCTTCTACAGCCAGAATTCAGTTGCACTTGAAAATAAAACAGGATAACAATACTTTGCCTAAAAGATGAACACGAATATCCTGCATCCTGTCTTGCATTCTTCTCATCTGAAATGCTGGGAGCCCAGTGATTTCTCCCACTTTAGGAGGTTCTCTGTTCTCTCATGACTAAGGCACAGTTGACTCACTTCGTGAGCTGCTGTGGACTGTGGATGCTCCCAGGTGGAGCCCATAACCAGGACAGCTTTTCTTTTCACTGGGTTTTCCCAGTGTCTCAGGTGCTGTGTCAAGTGCTCCATTTGGATTATCTCATTTACTCCTCCTTATCCCATAAGAATCTGATACAATACATGACTATCATTCCCATTTCTCCACTGCAGAAACAAAGAACAGAAGATCATTTGCCAAAAAGTCACAAATCCAGGAAATGGTAACTTCAGGTCTGTTGGAGAGCAAAAATATCTTCCAAAGAAAGACCATGTGAGTCTTTTTAGTATTCCTTCCATCAACCTGCACCACAGGGCAATGCCGTCTACATATTACAGCTAACTGGCGTGACTGTTCTGGGCTTGGTAGGACCTCCTTCCACTGCCTGATTTCCAGTTCTTTCCTCTCACACCTCACTTTTCAGTGCTCCTACCTCTTTTATGACACTGTTAGTGGTGTTTACTATAGCCTTCAAAAAAAAATATCATTAGGGGAATGTGGTATATCCCAGCAACAACTCCTGTCTTCACCTCTACCTTAAAGTCCACACATTGGTCATTGGTGTTCTATCTGAATCTTTTTGTTAGATAAAGCTATAGAATCCTACACCTAGAAGAACTCATGTCATCTATTCTAACCCTCTAATTTTATGGACAAGCAAACTTAGATCCAGAGAAAAAGGTGACAAGACTTGTCTGCAGTCCTAATTAGTGTTAGAGCCCAAAGCCAATCCCCTGCTTTCCCCACCTCTTCACACAAGAAGGAAGGCTGCACATGTCCTCTTGGGAACTGCAGTGGCTTCAATTGTCAGTAGCACAAACTGGAGATAATAGGAACAAAAACT
The DNA here is from genome assembly GCF_049350105.2 of Macaca mulatta. Taxonomy (NCBI): domain Eukaryota; kingdom Metazoa; phylum Chordata; class Mammalia; order Primates; family Cercopithecidae; genus Macaca; species Macaca mulatta. The sequence goes on along the minus strand of NC_133417.1, from coordinate 130,248,307 downwards.
TTAAGAATCCACATCCTGCAGTTTAGGTTGTAAAGAGAGGCTAAGCATTAGCTTATCAAGTTAATCTTCTGAATATTGCCTACTTCTCCTATTCCTGCTGGACTTAAACTTTGGTTTGTCCCTGTTTCCTTTCAAAACCCTGGAGCTGGGTGCTTTTGCACCAACCCTAAAATGATACGTTGGGCGTCTCCCCTGAGTCCTGGCAAACAATGTAAAATTGAGCTCAGGCTATCTTTTTATCTTTAAAATTGATTTGGAAAGAACATTGTAAACGACTTTAAAGACTGCCATTTTCATGTTTGGAAAGCAATTCGTGATTATTGTAAACTAGATTTAACTTGGAATGTTTAAGACGTGGGTGGTTAATTCCTGCCACAATTCAAAGGGGGAAAAATGAACACAGAAAATAAAATAGAACAAGTACAGAGAGTACAGTTAATAGCTCATTTATCCCATGTCATCCAAAAATATTTTTCACATAACTAACTCTTGAAGATAACATAATTTGCCCAATTTGATCACTTAACTTTTAAAAATTAAAAGCAGTTGCTGGTGGAAGTTTGATCTAGAATGTGTCACAGATTTCTCCCTCCTGAACCCAAGGTCACTTGGACATAATTTGTTTTTTCCTGATGCATTAGTGTCCTTGTTGTGAATATATTCCAGTAACAACTCCTCCTATATTCACCCCCACCATAAAGTCCAAACATCAGTCATTGATGCATCAGTCACTTCCCTAATGCATCAATTTCATCCATTGTACTGGGGTAGAACACCATAATTTATATCCACCTTTCTAGTGTTTACCTCCCCAAACATGGATTAGTCCCGGATACTGTGGATATTGATTTTTTTTTTCTTTTCCATTTTCTCACATTGTCTGTCATCTGTCCCTTCCTTTGGTGGGTGGCTCATACCTTTAAGTTAGCCTGACTCAGCCATGCACCCTGGACCCATGAGCTGGTGAAGAGAAGTCAAGGAAACTTCCTGTCCCACCTCTCTCTTGTCCTTGCCACTTCATTCCAGTGCCAAGGCTCTCTCTTCTGTTTGAGTTACCGTTTCCACATGGCTTTATTGACTTTGAGCCTTGATTTGCAGGACTGTTATCTACCCTCTTTGGTACTAACTCGGAATAGCAATGATAATAACACAAATAGTTGTAATAATGATAATGGTGAAAGAATGATATCATGTACTATTTATGCCAGTGTTTTGTACCATGTGCCTTTGTTACAACAGTTATGTAGAAGGGTTCTTCTTACTCTTATTAGCCAATGGAGAAAATAAGGCTCAGAGAATTCATGTTCCAAGACAACAAAACTAGGATTCAAACACAGGCAGATCTCTTCAACTCCAAAACTCATGCTTATTACTGTGAATCACTTTCTAGGCCGCATTATTTCACCCTCATTCCTTCCCTATGTATGTGGCCTCAGCTCCATCAGATGGCTGAGTCTTTGGTGAGCTGGCTTTGTAGCTGGGCCCACCACAACCCCTGGAAGAATCTTTCATCCCACCTGCCTTCAGCAGGGACATCCTTCCAGTAGACATTGGCTGGACCAGGGCAGGTCAGAATGATATTGCTTCTGGTCAAAAGTCACTGTAAGCTTAGTTCAGCAAGCTCTTTAGAATCCTGCATAAGGTAATGGTGTTAACCATGAGGATATAAAGACCTCTTCACTAAGCCACTCCCATTAGCTTCACAGAATAAATCTCATGACATCCTTTTCTGGCTCTGGAGAAGTTGTTTCTGTCCCTTTTCAGTACTTGACTATGATCAGCATAGTTGATGTTGCAAAAGTAGTGACCTTAGGGTAAGTGAGGTATTATTATATTATTTTAAATTTGTTTACTCATGAAAAATAACAGGGAAGGGGATTTAGAACTTGTGTCACATTACCATGGGAGCTAACTTCAAAGCGCAGAGGAGACATATGCAACACCCATTCCCCTATCACTCAGAGAAGACTGTGTGTCCCTGGGAAAAGAAGAGTGAAGAGATTAAAAAACAAACAAACAAACAAAAAAAACCTACTTACTGGGGAAGTGGGGAGAAAACAAGCAGTGTTTAAAAGTCATTAGATTTTCTCTTTTCCAGTAATAATTAGAATTTGTTGAATTTGTACCGTGTGTTTGATACTGGGCCCAGCACTTTATGTGGATATTAGATCCTCATTAATATTCATTCATTGAACAGATGAGGAAAGTGAGGCTTAAAATTTTTGCTCAAAGTCACAAAGTTAATAAACAGCTCAACAGGGGTTTACATTTTGGCAAACAGCTTCCTGATGCCTAAGTGCCGCACTATACTACCTTTTATTAAGAATAAGAAAGGTTTAGTATGAGCTGAGGAGAGTTCAATCAAACATAGATGCCTGAGAAAGGTAAGTTATTAACGGAACATTTAAATTACCTATGCACTCTGCAGGAAGCTGATTTAGAGGGCAATGAAAGATAATTTTCTGATGCATCTAAATGTACCCACAAAAGAATAATCTGCTTTTCAGCTGCACCAATGCCAAAGGTAGAAAAATGAAGTTAAAGGAAAGCTTGGCAGCAGCACCTGATTTTTAAAGCAAAAGAACAGTGTGCTTTTTTCCAAAGTGATTAATTGTACAACTCAATAAATGTCAGCACATGGGAAAGATGCCTGCAAAGAGGAGACCACTATAATTAAGTGAAAATGAAGAGAGAGAAACCGAAAGAAAAGGTCTCTACAAATCACACTTGCAGGGGGATCAAAAGAGGTCACGGGTTATTATCATAATAAACTTAAGTCCCAGTTCCCTGATTAGAGGTAGCAGTAGGAGGGGCAGAGATGCAAGTTGAGAAAGGGTAACTGGGACCTAGGAAGAATTACTTCATCGGGTTGTGTTTTCCACTTTTCAGCTAAGAAGGCACTGATTAACTCCCTCCTAGCCATTTAATTGAGTTCAGACCTGGCGGAGGGGCTTACCCATCTGGAAACAGACACGGAAAAAGATTCTCACTAATCTTGCCCTGGAAAATGACCAAATCCCATGACCTGGTTTTACTGACTGGGGGCAAAATTCCCTACCACTTTCAATCTAAGGGGTTCTCCTCCTTTGGGTCACTTTTGTTTAGGAACAATTGCTGAACCTCTGGAAAATTTAGTCCAACATGATTAAGAGCTTGATGATGATGATGATGAAGATGATAATGATGACAATGATGGTGTGATTTTTATTATCTATTGATTCATTCATTCCACTAATCATTTCTGAGCTGTCATGGAAAGGCAGTGCTATAGCTTAAATCAGCAGATGGAGGTTTCCTACCCTCTGCCTTAGTCCCCATGTTTCTTCCTATCGCATGACTCCACAGAGAATATTTGTGGTAGAGAAGGAAGATGAAACAAAGATTGCGAGGCAGTTGAGCTCCCACCAACTTGATGGTCACCCCTAGATCCTCACACTAGCCCAGGAAGGAAAGTGGCTGGTTCCATCTGCAGCAGTGACATGTTTGAGCTGTCATCCAACTCTCCAGGGTCAGCCTCCAGTGGATTCAAGAGTGAGTGGCAGGTCTTCCAGTAACCAAGTCCACGCTCAGAGTGTCCTGGGATGATGGCTCATTTTCCTCTTTCTAATTGGACCCAAAGTAGCCTCTTTTCTGGGGGCATTTTGGTGTTAACCAACATTTTGTGTCATGTAGGGGGAAGCAAGGAATGATAAAGGGAGCCCATTATATTTCTGTATTCTAAATATATGCTTTGACAGCCAATTTAGGCAGTTAAGTCACTGCTGCCAGTGAACACTTCACACAGTAAACAAGGCACCTTAAAAAAATTCATTTATCAAATTCATTACATTTAAGAGTGGTTTCAATTCCCATCAAAATGCAATTTAAATCATCACCTTAAAACCATCTGCTCAATTGTTAGCTGGTTTCTGAAACTGTCATCCAAGAAAAAGTCATAGACTTTGCTGTGAGGGACAGACCAGCTCTCAAAGGGAATTTTCCAGGGTTGCCTCACTACCTCCTGCTACATGCCAGTTCTAATTCTGGTTCTGTCACTTACTAGCTGTGATTCTCTGAGGGAATCACTTAATTTCTCTGTGCCTCAGTTTCCTCAACAGTAAAACAGGGATGATCACAGCACTGCCTCATAGAGGGAGGTGTAAATGTATCCTGATGTATAAATATTCATTAGCACTATGCCTGGCACATGGCGAGTGCCATAAGGGCTTGCTTTCTTAGAGGTATCATCATCATGATTATTATTCATTGAGCATGTACTCCAAGGTGGGTGCTGGATATATAGCAAACAAGGTAAGCACAATCCTATGTCTTACAGAGAGGGAAGACATAATTTAAAAATTAAATCAATCAGGATGTAATTATAGCTGGTGTGTTAGAAAGGAAACCCACAGGGTACAGTGATAAGAACTGAGGTTCAGGGCTGTGAAGCAAGGCCTGTTAGGGGAGGCTTTTCCAGGGCAGTATCACCTTTAAGCTGATCCTGGAAGCTGAGAGGGAGGAGACAAAGCCTGTTATCACCCTAGCAGAGGCAGCATCACGCTTGTTCACTGAATAATTATGGGCCAGGCTCGATGTTGGTCTTTGCAGTTACTCTTTTCCCACCAATATCCTGAAAGTGTAAAGGATGATCTCCATTTTAGAGCAGATGCTATTGAGGCTTAGAGAGATTAGGTGACTCGTATGAGTCAGGCTGACTCTGAAGCTCACTGTGAGCTTTTCTACTGTGCTCTGCTGGCCACCTCTTCCACCAGGTCATTTGGACAAGCAACAAATTAGACTTGAACCGGGATGCTTAGTCCATATTGACTGTAGGTTCTGTCAGTCTCACCATAAATTAACCCAAACTAAGAGAGATCTCCTTAATTTGGGGAGCTAGAGTACTCTGCCTTCTGGCCCTGGGATCGGGGAGAGGAGGAACATTTGAATCCTCTCCTTCACTTGGTCAGACTGACCTGTGGACAAGCTGTTATGTTGACTGGTGCACCAACTGCAGTCTTCATTTCAGGATATATAAGCCAGTCTAGCAGGCCTACTAGATACACACCCCATCCCCAATGGCCAAAGTCAAAATAGTGAGGGGTTCTACTGAGGTGCTGACACCTATGCTAGGTATTCTGGAAGTATTTGCACTTCTTGGGATATTTGGTGACAGGTGCTCTAGTGTTTTGTCTGTGCTGAGAACAGGGTCCAAGGGCAGTTATCGAGTTACTTTCTCACATCCACCCTCTACTTTCTAGAGCTTGGACCCCCTTTTGGGCTCTGTTGTGAGCAATGGCTGCCATCTGCTGTATCCTCTTTCTGTGCCTGTAAATTGTTCCTAAATACTTCATTTTTAGTTATTAGTCAATGTGATCAAATTCACTTTTTATCCTTCAGAGATGCTCAAAAATTCTCATTTGCTGAAAAAGTTTCCCACCTTTTCTCATTTTGTTGTAATATGTTGCTTTATACTGCTTTGTTGTCATTTCAGTTGGATTTGGGGAAAGAGGTAGCTAAAAAAAAATGTACTCCGCACACCACGTTGAGCTACAAGTCAGGGCCTCCAGACTCCAAATGTGGAAACCATGTTCTGCTGGCCAGAGGGCAGGCAGGTGCAGCAAAAAGATACTTCAAAAGTGACTCCTGAACATTTGTGTTTTGGAAGCCGGGAGGAAGGCGGGGGTTAATTCAACCTGGGGGAAATAAGAACCTTTCTCTGAGGAGGTGATGATTCCCTTGAGGTTTCACTGTTAGAATATGGTTTTCCCAGGCAAGGTCCTTGTATTGGTCTGCTAGGGTACTAGGGCTGCTGTAGCAAAACACCACAGACTAGGTGGTTTAAACAACAGAAACTCATCTTCTCACAGCTCTAGAGGCTGGAAGTTGAAGATCAAGGTGCCCTTAGGGTTGTTTCCTGGTGAAGACTCTCTTCCTATCTTGCAAACAGCACCTTCTCACTGTGGCTTCATATGGCCTTTCCCTTGTACACACATGAAAAGAGAGAGAGAGAGATATTTGGTGTTTCTTCCTTGTCTTAAAAGGACATTAGTTCTAGAGGATGAAGGCCCCACCCTTATGACCTCATGAAACCTTATTACTTTCTTAGAAGCTCTATCTCAAAACAGAGTCACACTGGGGCTTAGTGTTCCAAAATATGAATTTTGGGGGGACATAATTCTACCCTTAAACTCTTAGCCTTTCCATAAATTTATCTTTATAAATAAGTTCTGATCATGACCTTATGAGGGTCTTGAAATAGACCCACCAGAAACTTGCAGTGTGTGAAGAAATGAAACCAAGCTGTATAGCATCAGGGGTATCCAAAAAGTCCTTGAGGCTGATTTTGTCAGGCTTCATTTCTCAATTTTTTATTTCTCAAATATTTTATCTAAGCTCATCTTTGTTTTTACAAAACAAGCATGTGTTATTAGCAGTAGGTTTCTGTGTATTTGATGCTTTATAGAGGATAGCAGAAAACCTCTCCCCATCCAAGGTCAGCATTATGTGTCAGAAGGCTCAGATGCACCAGACCTTTTGGGGAGGAGAAGAATATAGGCTTCATCTCCATCATGCCAGAGCACAGTCCAATTTGACACAGTCAAAATAGAGGCAGGTATTTTGCAATAGATTATAGATTTAGACACACGGCTCTTACATTATTTAACAAAGCTGGGAAGGTCCAACACTTTCAATGGACATTATTTATTTAAATTAAATATGTATTTCCTTGCCTATTGTAAAAAGGTCTTTGGACATATTATCCCAGTGGTGGAGATATCTACATGTGCAGCCAAATGATTCTTAGGCCAAAAGATTTTAGAAAAGTGCTCTGAAAACTAAATTCATTAGTCAAGATTTGTCGAAGAAGGATGGATAGTCTGCAGCTGGGTAGGTGGACCCCTGAGGCAGAGTCCAGAACCCTCTTAGGATTCAGTACGATTTTGCTGGTTTTTGTTTGCCCCTTCATTCGTTTTTTTCTTTTTTTCCTTTTTTCTCCTTAGCCTCCTTTTATTCTCTTGAAATGCCTTACTTTTTCTTCCTATATGTCTTTCTCCCTGGTCAATAAGATGTTAAAAACATCTCTCTCTGTCCTTCCTTCCATTTGCTATGTGCATTAAGGCTACTATAATCTACACAACACGGCTATCTCTGCTTTGAAACAAGAATATTTACATCAATTTAAGATTTCATAAGTGCTGAATAAATTTTTATATATATATAAAATAACATATAATAATATATAATTAATCACCCAGGATGAAATTTAGCTTCCAGCACTTCTTTGGAAAATTTAACGTTACGAATTGTTAGTGACATTATTTCCTAATCCAAGACAATTACTTAAAAAATCTTGTTTCTAGCATTTCAGGTTTAATAAACATCTTATTGAATCATGAAATAAGACCCCACTAGGGAAAGAAGGCAGACGAGAGAGTGAAGAAGAATCTCCAAAGGCCATTTATTAGTCAGGCCATGCACATTTGATGTTTGGAGGCCAAATTAATGATTCATCATATTAATAAGTTCAAATAAAAATAGCAGACACCTGCTGAAGAGTTTATACCTAATCTTAAAATATTTCCTGTGTATCAAAAATTAGCCAGGTGTGGTGGTGCACGCCTGTAGTCTTTGCCACTCAGGAGGCTGAGGCACGAGAATCACTTGAACCTGGGAGGGAGAGGTTGCAGTGAGCCGAGATCCTACCACTGCACTCCAGCCTGGGGGACAGAGCATGACTCTATCTCAAAAAAAAAAAAAGGGGGGGGGGGGGGAGGCCTGTGTGTCAACATGCCTGCTAAATATGACGGAAACATGGACATGTCTCTGGGTAGATTTCTGTGTCTCCCCCAACCCAACCCCATCTCCAGCTCAATTTACTATGTAAAACATAGAGCTCAGAACCCAACCCCTTTCTTGCAACTTTGCTGCATGTTTGGAATCTTTCATGAGAAAATGTTGGAGAACATACTCAACTCTTCTTTTTTTTTTTTTTTTTTTTTTGAGACGGAGTCTCGCTCTGTCACCCAGGCTGGAGTGCGGTGGCCAGATCTCAGCTCACTGCAAGCTCCGCCTCCCGGGTTTACGCCATTCTCCTGCCTCAGCCTCCCGAGTAGCTGGGACTACAGGCGCCCGCCACCTCGCCCGGCTAGTTTTTTGTATTTTTTTTAGTAGAGACGGGGTTTCACCGTGTTAGCCAGGATGGTCTCGATCTCCCGACCTCGTGATCCGCCCGTCTCGGCCTCCCAAAGTGCTGGGATTACAGGCTTGAGCCACCGCGCCCGACCTCAACTCTTCTTCCCTGAGTTTCATCTTTGTATTTCTTGTCCACTGGATAATGCTTGTGTGTATTGAATTCCAAAGTAACCAGTCCTTGGACGTTCCTTTAGCTTGATAACAGAGGCTAACAGAGAGGAGACAGAGCAAGAGAGAGAGAATATTGAGGGTCTGTCAGCAGCCCGTCAGTAATAGGGGTGAATTCCTCAGGCAGAGGGGATCGATGCAGGCGGGACTGTAATAGCTAGAAAGCATCTCATTTGTCTCCCTAAAGACTTTGGCATCTGCCAAAACATCTGATTCCAAAAGCCACCCCGGAGGTCAGCCAGATTTAGAGAGAGATGGTTAGAGAGGAGTTTAGGATGTGAAGTCCATCATGCCTGCCAAGCCCACGGTGGAGAGCGGAGGGATCTGTCTTCTCTCTCCAGTTTCTGACTGGGGCTGGTGGACTATTTAAGCGTTTCCAGCTAGCCACTTGCTGCCTGCGAGCTACGCAGCCATGAGCAGATGATGAGAACCTACGGAAACGATTGGAGAGAGAGACGTCCTGGGGGGATGGGAGTAAGTGGGTGGGGGTGGGCACTGCCATACAGAGAGCCCAGAGGAACTGTCCTATTTGAGAAGACACATTCACAAACATAGAAGCCCACTCTGCACTTTGTCTCTAGTGGACACCATTAGATATAGATCTTCAATACACACAAGCCAGACAGGCTAAATCGTAGCCTCTCTTCAGTAAATGCCCTAGTTGTTTAGAGGAAAAATGGTTTAGATTAGCACCCGGGCAGTCTGACAGAGGTCCAGAGGGAGTAGGGGACTTGCCAGCATCATTAGCATTTTTTTCTTCTTTTTCCAGCAGCACTAAAATATATTTGCTCAAAACAGAGGGAGATGAAAAACTACTGGCAGCCAGTAACTTCTTAAAAGAAAAGAAAAAGAAGCATGTTTTACTTCTCTGGGGCGAAATACCAATTAAAACGATGCTGTGTTGTGACAGATTGCTGAGCAATTAATGCGTATTTGAGCATCACGCTAGATGCTTCCGCGAAAGCAACAACCTTACTGAGGCTGGGGCAGCCACACGTTATAGCAAAACAATCCTTCCTCAAACTTCCTGCAGCACCCTTCACGCCAAGGAGCCCAGAAACCACAGAAAACATTTTTTTTCTTTGAATCTCCAAGAGTTACACTGGAAGAATTAGCTTGGCAGAAAGATCCCGACATTGAATTCTATTGGGGATTTCATACTTTCCTCATTTGTAAGCAAAATCCATTTTCCATGAGATATTTTTAGTGCAAGCAGCCCCTGTTGCCCTATTCTCTTTCACTATACCATTAGATGTTGAGGCCATTCCAGAAAGGACACGTGATTTCTAAGCATCTCTCTTTGGTTCTTTCCTAAGTGACTAGTCTCGCAGGAGTCAGGGAATACTAGACTCTTAACTACCAAAGACCTTAAAGTCCTTCCCAGAGCCTTGAATTCTTATTGATAGGATGTTAAAATGCTTTACAGCTGCTTTTTCTAAGAGGTCAGCTTGGCGGAGCTTGCTGAGTGACCTCAGTAAAACAGATATTTTCAGCCCTGCAAGCCGCCTATGTAAATATAAAAATGTATTAGGCTGCAGAACTGCATGTGTGGGAACAGAACAACCATACTATTGAAAGGAAATCACAGGGGAACACTGGTGTCTCTCACGCGGGGCTGGTTAATGCGTGCATGCTTTTGTTAAATCATCTTGATCTAGTGAACTCTATGTTTCAGATAAGCCAATTTCATTTCTGGAACTTATGAGCCATGAAAAGTAAAACCTCAATCAGTGAGATATCCAGTGAAATTTCCTTCAGGAAGTGTTTATGTTTATAAAAAACAATCATTTTCACTCTTGACATGATGCTCATTTGCCTCTGGAAAAATTGTCAGTGTAAAGTCAGGTTTTCAGTTGTATGATCTGAAAAAGTAATTCATTTGTGTGTCTGACTGGGAAAGATACATTGATTCAGACCTCTGAAAGGAGAATCGAAGAGCTTCATTGTAATGAACAGGAAACATGCTCTCGACGTGAATTGAGAAATACTCTCTGAGCGTGTGTTCAGTTGCCGTGGATCAAATCTTTCCCATCTCTGCATCCAAGCTATTTGGCCATGATCAGATGATCAGAGCTCAAGGAAGTGATTGGAGAGTGAGCCGGCTGCAGCTGCAGTGTAGGCTGTTTTCAGGGACAAGGAGCCACTGTTTTGCAAACATAGCATCAACATAGAAGTTATTTTGTAGGCTCCAGGATGCAGCGATGGGCTGCACTGCCAGCATTGTTCTGCTTCAAGCTTTTCGTTCTGTGGTCCAGAGGAGCTGTCCACACATTTGTAGACGACGCCAAGAGGAACCATCCCACGAAATTTTGCCTCTGGAAAGTGACGATGAAATGAATAGACCCAGAACTCTCATCATAATGGTATGATATCCGTGGTAAAGCAGCCTCAGTGGATTGAACTGTTATTATAGAGAGGTTACAGTTTAGGGGTGTTGGTGTTCAGCGTTAGATAAAGACATGTGTGACCTAGAGTTTACTACTCTGAAGTACTATTTGGGGAAAATCTTTCAAAACTATTTCTATCATCCAAAGAGCGTATTTTCTTCTTGTTGTATGTCATGAAACTGCAGCTTCTCGGTCTACTAGAAATTCTCTTCTGCCTCATGTTTTGCATGTTGTTATTTAACTTTTGTGCAGAAAATAAGAGAAAAATCTGGAGTTTGGTTTAAGTGAGTGGATTTTATTTTATAACTATAATTTGAAAGAAGAGCCCAAAATGGGCATTTTTTTAAATCACATGTAACCACTGAAGTTGTATAGATGCTCATAGTTGGATCTTTAACTTCAGGATATTTGGGGCTTTTCTTTCTGATTCTGCAAAGGAAATGCCTTTCCAGAATGCTTAACTTAGGCACAATATTAGAATAAAGAATTAAGAATTTTGTAGAATGCATAGTGTTTTCATTAGAAAGCTGTTTCTTGCCGCTTGTCAAATTACACTTTTGTCTGTGCTTTAATTATAGTAAACAATGTTGTTCCTTTTTTGTGCATCTGTTTGATCAGCAAGAATAAATTTGAGGATACAGTTCTTTCTTTCTTTAAGTTTAAAAAGAGATCTGCTTAGTCACTGAAATTAGAATAGGTAGTATGGTAAAGTCTCCAAAATTGAGGAGACATTGAAGTCTAGGTGGCTTCAGCATAATCGACTTTTTTCTCTTATATTTCAATGTTGAGATATCAAGGATGTAGTAAATAATGAATGAAAAATACCTGTTACTTTAAAAGTTCTTAAATGAAAGTCATTTGGCTTGGGCTATGCCTCTGAGTGACAGAATACTAAACTATAACATTGTTTGCCTACTTCTTCAACAAATATTTTATTTTCAAAAAGCAATATTGTTCTTGAACTAAGGGGCTGTGATTATTTCTGAAAGGAAACACTAAATAGGAATAGTTTCATGTTTATTATTCCCATAAGTTTTCACAAATTAAATTTTAAAGGATTTGAAATAGTTCAATTGTCAAAGAAATCTTTGTTTTCCAAGTTTAACTCTTGTTAATAACATTAACACATTCTATAACTATTTGCAGTGCTCATGCTATACCAGTAAGTCTTATTTTTCTAATTTTGTTAGTCTATAAAATTTTGCAGCTAGAAATTTGCAAAAAAAAAAAAAACCTCAAAATAACTGAGAAATTTTAAAAAGCTATTTGCTAGTCATAATATTTTTCCAAGGATCCTTTTGATTCATATAATACCTTTATGACATTAAATAAGGTGATGAAGAATATACTAATGAGGAAACTAAAGGCTCAGAAAGGTTGAATATCTTAACATCACACAGCTGCTAAATGCCAGTTCCCCGAGTCACACTTAAAGCAATGATTCCAAAAGCCAGTGTATTTTCCAGTCTGTTCACACTTCGAAGGAAATCATGATAAAACAGATAAACTGAATTTATGTAAGAAGTCTGATGGAAATCTGGAACTACTCTGAGTAAAACGTGCTCATACAAAGTCATTGTGCATCTTGAAAATTTCTTCTGGGCCACTCCAAAATTCACCCCCTCACTAATTATTTATTGCCAGCCCACGATGGTCCAAGCACTGGTTCAGGCACTTGGAATCCGCCAATGAACAAACCCATCCAAAGTCCCTACCCTAAGTTGCAAAGTTTGAAGGTGATAGAACATTTTGCCAGTCTTGTTGTTATGGAAATGCTATACTACAATTGTGATGTTTAGTCTACAAACTTTAGCCAATGAAAATATTTTCTGTTTTCCAAGATGGTGATTTGAAAATTTTAGTGTATTTCAAAATCACCTAGGAGTTTTCATTCACGCAAATCCTTGAGCTCTTGACCCCAAAGACTCTATATGAGCAGATGTGGAGTGGAGCTCAGGAATCTGCTCTTGTAGCAAGCACTCCCAGTTGATTCTGACGAAGGAGTACTTTGGATGACACTCTGAGAAACATGGCTCTGGAAGATGATAATCTAAACTGTCCACCCCTTCTCCTCCTCCAGTGTGGTGTTCTTATATTGGCTAATCGTCTTCTCGCTCTGGCTCTAAGCTTCTGAACAAACTTTTTTCTTTTTTACTCACTTTCCCACTGCCCATTAGTCACCAAGTTTTATATATTGATTTTTTTTTTTTTTTTTGTAAGATCACAGACTCTGGAGCCAGAGCGCCTAGGTTGGAATCCTGACTTCATCACTTACCAGCTGTGTGACCTTGGGCATGCTGTTTAACATCTGTGTCTCCTTTCCTCCACTGTGAAATGAGGATAGCAATTTTGTCAAATTAGAGCAGTTGTATGGGTTTCATAAAGTAAGTGTTAAGTGCTTAGAACAGTGCCTGGATGTCATGGTAAGATGTTCCATAGGGATGTGATCAGGGACATCCTAACTGAAAAGTGACATTTGAGGAAAGACCCTAAGGAGGCAAAGGAATGATCCATGCCACTTTCAGCAGGGAAATGCCTAACGCAGAAGGACCCGCCAAGGCAAAAGGCCCTAATGTGAAAAGAAGCCTGGGGTGTTAGAAGAACAGCAAGGAGGCCAGCGTGTCCAGATGAGCCAAGAAGAGGGTCGTAGAAGGCAAGGTCAGGGAGGCAACGCGGTCAGATCATGTCAGACACACAGCTGTCAGGAAGGCCTAGGCTTTTTCCAAGTGAGAAAGAAAGCCGCTGGAAGAGGCAGGCACAGAGGTTAAGAGCCTGGGTCACGCAGCCAGAATGTCAGGGTTTGAGTGGTATCTCTGCCACTCACTAGCTGTGTGATCTTGATGAATGACTTGTCCTCCTTGTGTCTTTGTGTCTTCATTGATAAAATGTAAAAAGTAACAGTACCCACCAGTGTAAGGTTATTGTAAGAATTCAGTATGTTCATAGGTGCAAATTGCTTAAAACAGCGACTGGTGAATAGTGAGTGTTATGTTAACTATAACCCCACTAACTGGGAGGCCCTGAAGCAATGAAGTAACAGGATCTCTGGCCATAGAGGGTCAAAGGTCAAAGCAGGGAGACCATTAATTAGGAAGCGGTTGCAATGATCCCAGCCAAAAGACCTGGATGGTAGTTGCTGAGGCTGTGAAAAGTAGTCAGATTCTGGATAGATTTCAAAAGTAGAACGAATAGAGTTGAATATAAAGTGTGGAAAAGGAAAAGGTGTCAGAGTTGACTGTGCTTATATTGGCCTGAATGTCCAGAAGAACCAAGCTGCCATTCAGAGAGAGAAAAACACAGGAGTGGAAGGTTTAGAGAGAGAATCTAAGCTCACCCTAAGGATGCTGAGTTTGAAATACCTGTTAGGTCTATATACGGAGATGTCAAGTAGGAAGTTGCATATATGTCTGGAGTTTCAAGGAACTATATAAAGATGAGTAAAGCCTAGCCCAGTGTAAACATCAATAAATGATTGATAAATGGGATCTTTGTCTCTTCTAATCTCCTATAATATTTATAGTGTATAAATCCATTTGAAAGTTAATCATGCATTGCCTTCTAACACATCTCAGCCTATTTAATTGAATGTATAATTGTTTATTTACTTGCTGATCACATATTTTTCTTATCTCACTGGTAGACAGGAAATTTCATCTACCAGAGCAATCACTTCCTAATTAATGGTCTCCTTGCTTTGACCTTGACCCTCAAAGGCAGAAAGTAAGCGTACTTTTTTTTTTTCCTCCAAGATGGAGTCTTGCTCTGTCACCCAGGCTGGAGTGCAGTGGTGCAATCTCAGCTCACTGCAACTTCCGCTTCCCGGGTTCAAGCGATTCTTCTGCCTTAGCCTCCCAAGTAGTTTGGATTACAGGCACATGACACCACACCTGCTAATTTTTTGTATTTTTAATAGAGATGAGGTTTCACCACGTTAGCCAGGCTGGTCTTGAACTCCTGAACTCGTGATCCACTCGCCTCAGCCTCCCAAAGTGCTGGTATTACAGGCGTGAGCCACCCTGCCTAGCCTCTGAGCTTCCTTCTTGCTCCGTTAGTACCCAGCCCAAAGCCGTTTACAGACTCAAAGCTAAATAAGCGTCTGCTGATTATTTGAGATTTTTAAGCAGCTGGCACTAATATGCAAAGTTCAGTTGATCAAGATGCCCACTTAACTCTTAATTGAAATGTCCAAGAGTAAGTTAAGGATGAAGAAAGTTGCCAAGATAAATACAAGGCTTTGAATACTGACACCCTTCACAAGCCTTTGGCATTCAAAACTTCACAGTGGAAAGTTGTATCAAAGAGTCTCATTCCTGTGGTCTAGGTTCCGAATCTATGCGCAGAGATAAGATTAGGGCTGGCATAATTGTAGTCTAGTTTATATAGTCCGAAATGGAGAGAAATTGCTAAACATCAAAATTAACTAATGTAGATTCTTATTTAAAAGAAACACATGAATCCTGACATCTGAGACCATTACAATGGCCTGTTACGATGCAGTCAAGTTTAATGGGGGAAAAATGAAGAAATTCCTTTAAAGCTCTACTTTTATCTCTCAATTTTTTTTGGCGGGAGAATTAACAGAAACTTTCATGATTTTTTTTTTTACTTCCTTTAGAGCATATTTTGTTAAAGGTCTCAGAAACTAATTCAATTTATGTAGATTTACTATTTTCTGGCTAATATCTGTTATTTCTTATGTCATTTGCTCATCACCAACCCCAGAAGTTAGCTTCATGTTCAGTCTTTTTCTTCCCCACTCCCCCAAAAGAGAATGTTTTTCTGTTCACACTGTGGAGTTTAGAGGTGGCATAAGAGGAGAGAGAAAAGCAAGTGTTGGTCAGGCTACTAGTCTCACTTTGGTTATATGACCAATACCCCACACCAGATTCACAGGTCTGAACTCAAAAGTGAAAAAAACTTTAAAATCCATGAACATTCTGGGGTTTCTCTGAAATAGTAGAAACCATAAAATTTAAATTTAGGACTGCCAAAGATCTAGCATATACACCAAGCCAAATATGGCTTTGTCTTGAATTTTGGTCTAAGGCAGGAAATTAACAATAAATAGCCTAAATTTGCAGTGAGTTGGGAATCAAGGATGTGTGCACTTATATGGCAGACATTTCCGAGTAAGAGAATTGCAGTTACTGCTCCAAGACCTCCCTGACAAGTCCTCTGTTGGTGCCCTAGAATTTGCTAGATCCAGTACTCTGATTAACCATACAGTTTGTGGGTCAAAATCTGCCTGCAGCCATACAGTGCTTGAGCTAAGAATGATTTTCACACTTTTAAATTGTTACAAAACAAAACCAAAAAGGAGGAGGAAGGGTTGGTGGCATGGGGAAAAAGATACAGACACCATATATGGCCCACCAAGACTAAAGTATTCTGACCAGTTACAGAAAATGCTTACTGACCCCTGTCTGGTGAATGATGTGGCCTCAACCACAAAGGAACCTTTTTTTTAAAAAAAAAAAAAACAACTTTGGCCTCTACAGTGTATTTTCTGTTGCCCCCGACAAGATACAAAGGAACTTGGCTTTTTCCCTGGGTACCTGTTGTTCACCTGAGGGTCTGAGAACTGCTATGATTGAATAATAAACTCTGGATTTCAAGTCAGAGTCTCAAGTCTGTCACTTAATATTAATAAAAGCCCAGATGACCTAGACATGCTGACTCATTTCTCCTAGTTGGCTAAATGGGGACTCTTATCTGTCCTGTCTGTTGGAAGCACCAGAATATCGACTTCTCCTTCTTCTTCTTATTTTACTTTTAAGTTCTGGGATACATGTGCAGAACATGCAGGTTAGTTACACAGGCATACATGTGCCATGGTGGTTTACTGCACCTATCAAGCCGTCATCTAGGTTTTAAGCCCCACATGCATTAGGCACTTGTCCTAATACTCTCCCTCCCCTTTCCCCCCACCCCCCAACAGGCCCCAGTGTGTGATGTTCCCTTCTGTGTCCATGTGTTCTCATTGTTCAACTCCCACTTATGAGCAAGAACATGTGGCGTTTGGTTTTCTGTTCCTGTGACTTTTGTAGAATCACATTGTAAACTAATTCACATTATAAAGCGATGGAGTCTTGCAGGTCAGCAGGCTCACATAGCTTATGAGAAATCCACAGTGGCCACTGTGCTGGTGAGAATTCATTTTATCCATTGGGTAACTCACTCAGTAATGCAGGGAGGTGATTTACATTAGGATTTCACTGTATTTGTTCCACACCCCAAAAAAGGTGGTACAGTGAACAAGAGAGGCCAGTGAGGGTGTTATCAAGCTTCTACTTCATTTGCTTTTTGACCTTCAAAAAATCTCCACATTTGGGTCCCCCACTTGTAGGAGACAATAATTCTTCTTTCCTGCTCAAGTACTTTGAGAAGCTGGTATAAGGAAGCAAGTTAAATGAAGGAAATGAATTATTTATGAAAAAGTAATTCTGTATTATTTGGAACATACGTTTGTTTAATTTGTGTCCTATGAGTACAATCAGGACCAGAGAGGGACATACTATGGAAACTATGGAAACTACTCCAAAGGAAATAAGTTGACTCTCTTCTTAATATCCTAACCTAATAAAGTTTTATTATCAAAGAATGTTAACATGTTTTGCCTAGTTTCATCTTTTTGAGTGTATGTATGAAGAAGAAACAATTTCCAGACCTTCTAAATCCTGAGCTAATGTTCCTATTTCATTTCAGTGAGGTTGAATCTTGAATATACTAATATTATCAGATTCCCCTGGGAAAGAAAGCCTGTGTCATGGAGTATGAGTTTAAACGGTCTACCATAGATGGGTATAACATGGAGCTTTAAGGCACAGAGTATCTTTGCTAGTTATTTTCCCTTGTGAACTAATTTTGAGTTGAATCCCAAAGCCACAGAAAATGGACAAATGAATTGAACGGCTTCTCTCTGGGTAAAAGAATTAATTGAATGTAATGAGAGCCTTAGTAATTAGCAACATAAATCTTTGAGGCAAAGGCTTACTAAACTCAGATTACATCCTGTATCATCTTGTTCAGATAATCTTGCATCTTTTTAATTCTCCAAATTGTACCAAATTTAGAAATGATTAGAAGCAAAGAAAAAATACACAAAGTCTAAAAAGAAAAAACAAAACAGCTTAAAATCCAAAACCAACACAGTGATAAAGAAAAGCAGAAAATCGGATATGGGTATGGTGGTCGGGGGAGGTGATATGTAGAAACTTATATCAAAAACAAAGCAAATTCAACTATATGTAGATAGAGCTATAGATAAATACATATCATACACACATATATATACTTATGTATACATATTTTATATATATATGTGTGTGTGTGTGTTAATATAGAACATTATACCTTTAGTGGATGTAAGTGTTTTGGGGGAAATCATAGTGTGAAGATGAAAAACATCATATTACCAAGTAAAAACACATAGTTTTATGGCTAGAAAAAGTATAGACTCCAACAAATTACTGCTAATAAAACGTTTGTTAATTTTTAAAACATAATCAAATATAGAAAAAAAACTGGTATGCTTGTTTTGGGTTTTGTTTCTTTGCCTTCTAGAAGAGTGGTTTTTAGGATTTTCTCTAAACACCAGGCTTTGATATAATAAAACTTTGTGAAAACCGAGTAATACAATTGAGGATATAATGTGTCTTTTGGCAAACCAGATATAAACACAGTATTTTTGTCAGCCTTCAATAAGTTTCTTGTGGATAGCTGTTTTATTCTCAGATTTTATTTTCATGGAACTAATTTATTTTGATGGGGCTAAAGCTTAAGGTTTTTGAAATTCATTTTTCCAAATCTATTTCATTCTGTTGGAACATATTTTAGTTTTTAAGACCATGCCCAATACATTCAATTTGCATGCAGTGAGTTTGTCATGGTTAGATTGTCTAATCAGAAATTCAGTAAACAACTGAGACAATTGCATCTTGCATTTGGTAGGCACAGATGACAATAGACTGCTGCTGCCCTGCACTTACAGTTTGGTGGCAGAGCAAAGCTCAAACAAATGGAAAATTGTAATCATGATAAGTACTTCCTTGAGAGTTGCATTCTACCTTACCTTAAAACTGCATCGTTTGAACATCGCACCTCCTCAAAGCAGTCAGGGAAGGCCTCCCCTGAGGCAGTGGCAATGGAGCTGAGACCCGGAGGATAAATAGATGCTAAGAAGAAAGAGAAAAACACTCCGTACCCAGAAACCACGTGAGAAAATGCCACATGCCAGCCCTGATTTACATTGCATTGCCATGGGTGAGGAACCAGGGTGTGTGGGTCTGAGTGACTTACAAAAGCACTTACTGGCAATGTGATCTCTGGGTCAGTTATTTAAATTCCGTATAGCTTGGCTTCCCTGTCTGTAAAATGAGTCGTAAGGGTACCTATCTGCCTTAGTTTCCTATATCTGCTGTAATAAATGACCACGAACTTAGTTTTAAACAACACACATATTATCTTACAGTTAAAACACATGTATTACATTTCTGGCCATCAGAAATCTGAAACGGATCTCACTGGGCTAAAATTGGCAGAGCTGCATTCCTTTCTGGGGGCGCTAGGGGATAATCTGTTTCCTTGCCTTTTCCAAGTTCTAGAAGCTGCCCACATTCCTTGGTTTGTGGTCCTCGTTCATCTTCAAAGCCAGGAGCATAGTGTCTTCCAGCAACTCTCCGACTCTGACCTCTGACTCTCCCACCTTCCTCGTTCACTCCTAAGGACGCCTGTGATTACATTGGCCCCACCTGGATGATCCAGGCTCCTCTCCCATCTCTAAGTTAGCTGATTCCAATCTACAGCCTGGATTACACTTTGCAATAT
Source organism: Macaca mulatta (assembly GCF_049350105.2). Classification (NCBI taxonomy): domain Eukaryota; kingdom Metazoa; phylum Chordata; class Mammalia; order Primates; family Cercopithecidae; genus Macaca; species Macaca mulatta. The sequence continues at coordinate 130,228,754 of NC_133417.1, read as the reverse complement.
AAATGACATAGGCACAGGTTCTGGGGATTAGGACATGCACGTTGTTAAAGGGACATTGTTCTGCCTACCATACTATCTATCAGGGTTGTTTTAAGGATTCATTGAGTGGATTCACGTAAAGGACCTGTAAGAGTGCCTGGCACTTGGTAAGAACTCACTAAGTTTTCGCTATTATTATTGCATATATTGTCTTATCGAAAGAAAGAAAAGTTTACAAACTTAATTTACGTTAAAGGATTGTTATAGAAAAAAGGAATCGAACTGTTAAGCAGAAACTTAATCTGTGCTTCATAAAATGTGTGGAAATGGAAACTCAAAGTTAGCTTATTTATGGGAGTACTGTAATACTGAATAGATTATTCACACAAATAGATTATTCAAAGAATATAAGTTTATTTGAGTTCTCTTTTGTGTTATCCACTAATTGCCAGTTTTCCAAAATTTAACTTTTAGTTTCTTGTTTTCCTTTCGTCATTTTTTAAAGGAATGTTGCATCCTTTAATACAACTGAAATTAACCGTTTAATTTCAATTTTGTTGTTCTCAAATTAAGCCAAATTTAAAAATTATAAGGAACAAAATCTTGAATGTTTAGAATTTAAAACCACCACAATCGTAAAGAAAAGTCGAAAATCAGGTGAGAGAGAATGCATTTTAAGTTCAGTAGGTACAACTGAACTTACTAATTTAGAGATGGAGAATAGATTGTATCTCGTGTAATTTTAAAGTTATCTCAATGTTTTTAATGTGAGTAGATTTTTTTATTACAGATTTGTAATCATTAAGAAACTTAAGAATGCAAAATTACAGAATCTTGATTCTTCTACCAATAGGTACTCAATCAAGGGTTTGATGAATGAATGAATGCAAGCCATATCTTATGGGTCATAAAGGTAGAAAGGAGGAATACATTAGGTGGAAAGAATATGGATTCACTTGGTAGATTATCTGCATCCTTAGTATTGGTCACTGGGTAATCAAGAACCTTCTTTGCTTTCATACACTTTATGAGAACTAACTGAGTAACCCACAGATTATCTTAAAATTCTGCTTTATAAATAGTTGGAGGAAGTAAACATGGAAATAATGTCCAAAAATAATAGCTTTTTGTTGATCATTTCGAATTCTGATGGTCACTTTGCTACAAACTTTGCTCGGTATTCTTTTCTTTTGCCACAGTCACTCTGAAGGATATTGTGATTTTTATTCCAGTATAGTTAAGGACAAAATTAAAGCACACAGAGTAGCTCTGACCAATTGGAATATAATGTAAGCCACATATGTAATTTTAAATTTTCTAGGGAACATATTTGAAAAAGAAAAAAAGCATATTAAATTAATTTTAATAGTATATTTTCTTTAAACCTATGTATCCAAACTATTATTATGTTGGCATGCAATCAATATAAAAATTATTACAATACTCGATAGTCTTTTTTCACACCAAATCTTCAAAATGTAGTGTACATTTATATACATACAACACATTTCAATTTGGATGCTAAATGTTTAATCACAAACATTTGTTCAGTATTCAGATTTCATAAAATTTATAGTTGAAAGAGTAAACTCATATTCCAAAGTTTCTCCAAAACTAGTTAATTGTTTTCCAATTACTGGATAAAATATTCGAGTCTTAAAGTAAATCAAAATTAAATAAAATTAAAGATTTAGTTCCTTTGTCACACTAACCACACTTCAAGGACTTCATAGCCACTTATGGCTAGTGGCAGCTGCATTGAACTATGCAGGTGTAGTTGTTACTGCATTTGTCCAAAGTCACCCATCTGGTGTGGCCCTAGGCAAATGTGTACCTGCCACCTTCCCGTGAAAGTCCAGCCATACCCACTTCTTTCACTGCACGCCCTGCTACACAGTGCAACCTCGCCCATTCCTCCCATCCCACCCACCTCCTCTCCTCTCTTCACCTGCAATCTCCACCTACCTCCCCTCTCCTCTTGCAACCTGACCATGCCCCCTTCCTGCCCTCCCTGTCTCTGTTGACTCAGGTCTGGGATCTCTTGCAGTGGCATTTTTCTGTTTAATATCCAATAATACAGTGGCATTATTCTGCTCAAATGGCACTTCTCTTTAAAAGTCAGACTTTTTAATACAGATTATATAGAATAATAAAATGCTAGAAATTTGATGTTATACAATCCAGCTGCCTCATTGGAAGATGAAATCCAGGGCCAAACAGGTCAATTGACTTATCTGTGGCTTCTACAAAGTTGCTGGCAGAACAAGGGTATTTGTTCAGGTCTCAAAATGATGAGACCCACATTCTTTTTAACTACATGGTATTTCCTCCTCTTAATCCAGAAATAATGAGCTATAGTTCCAAGGTATGTGCACAATTTTAAGTGAAACTACATAGATGCTAGCTACAAAATACAAAGTAATGTCAATAGCATAGCAAATTCTATCCAGTTTCTGGTTATCTTAGAGGAATAAATCCACTGGGAGATGAAAGCCAATTCCGTCCTAGGGATTCTTGCTCCAAACTAGTTTTTTGACTTTCCTTTAAGGATTAAATACAGAGATAATGAGTTCAAGTTAATCTGTAGAGTAAAGCAATGAGCAGAACAGATGCTCTGGAGATAACAGAATGCAACTGTGGGGGCTTATGGATCCCACGGCAGAGACAACAAAGAGAAAAAAAGGGAAAATCGCTTTGTTGTAATCTCTTCAGATTGAAGGGTTTATAGAATTCTATTTTGGGAACAGACGTCTATCTCTGTCATCTTGCAGAACTCTGAATCCGGAAATGCCGTGCTAGAACAGAAACAGAATCACATAATGACAAAATCTGGGTATTGGTATCAGGCTTGTTGTGCCATTTGAGAACTGTAGGACTTTGGGATAATTCCCTGAGTTCCCTGAGCCTCCGTGTCCTTATATGCAGCATGATTGGGATTCCTCACGAAGCTGTTGATGATCTAAATGAAAACTGAGTAAAAACGCTGACCACAGTGCCTGGATCACTGAGGCACTGCACCTGTTTTTAATCTGTAAAATGAGGAAAATACTTGCTGCCCACCTGCATCATAGAAATTTAAGTACTTACTTCTACAAGTAGAAACATACTGTTTATTATATTGGATTAATTCTGGGGAGACATTTTGATACTCTTCAGTTCTCTTCAGTTTGATACTCTTCAGTGACTACTCTTCAGTTCTCCACTAATAAGGAAACTAGAACATTAAATAGAACACTTATCAGGTGAACAGAGTTGCTCAAAAGCGGACTCAGTGGAAAAGCTAGTGAACCCAATGATATTCCCCAAATGAAAGCCACCGGGGGAAATGAGTGAGCCAAAAGGCAGAGAAAGGGATCAAGGACAAGGAGAGATGCAGGCAAGGAAGAGGCTCCCCGAGCGGGGAAAGAAATGAAGCGTGAAACTACAGTGGCCTATGGTTGTTAAAGGGGACTGTTTAAAGGTTTGCTTTAAAACCAGCCTGCTTTTCTATCACGCTAAAACAACCTGACACTTCAGTCTGTGTCATTCCTCCACCCTGGTTTTTATTTCCTTAAAGATGTTGGTCCTTTCACATTTTTGTGAAATCATATTTTGTCTCATTTTCGCCCATGCTGTTGAAAAGAATGCTGATGGGTTTCAAGTTAAAGATTACACGTATCTATTTCTTTCTTTTAGCTCTGAAAATTGAGTGAAGCATGGCAAATCTGTAATTAATGCAACTGGGGTAGTATCACATCTTCAGGGGCTGGCATAATGGGCATCAGAGGCTTTTGTTTTGACCTCCAGGCAAATGAACCAGTGAACAGCCCTGGAGGACTCATTTGCAAGGAAGTGGGGAATAAAAAGTCTCATCACAAATACATCTTCTTTTTGCACAACTATAATGAAAAAATTATGAACCCTATATTGTTCATCACAAAACAGTAAGGACCTTTGGAATCGCCCAAGTTCACCTACAGAAGCTTTTCAGATCTGTTCTTGGAAGATATTTGCTACAGATGTGGTTAAGGTCGTTAAAGATCACAAAGACGTTAAATGACTTTCATAAAGGTGGAGATGGAAAGGAGAAACGTTAGGAATGTGGAGTGATATCATTGCTGAGTGAATTAAAAAGTAACGGAAGAAATCTGGTACCCCCATTTGAGAGGACTGCTGCTGCCTCACACGCGTGCACATTTTTAACCTTCCTTGGCAAAAGCCAGGAGCCTAACTTCAAACTGAGACCGCCGAAAAGTAGAAAAACATCACAGCGGAACAGCTTTGCCCTGGGGTTCCGCAGACAATACTGTGCCTCTCTGCAGCCCTCCTTATTGCCTGGATTTGGCAAGCCCTACATTGAGTTCACCTTCCCAATCGTCTGCCTCTGTTTGGTTGAAGTGTAGGGGGTGGTTCTAAGCGTGTATCTGTCTGTGGCTCAGTCTGTTTTACAGTCAGTTAAAGAGACGTTCACACTTTGTGTTGCCTTTAAACATTCAGCCCTGTTCATATCCATAGATGCACTATAAATGTTTGCATGTACACATACCATGTAGCATGTAGCTGGATAAAGGCTCGTTTATGATATTACATCCGTTATCCTGGTAACCAGAGTTTTAAATGGACCCTGTATGTATGGAAAAAATAATCTACTATCTTAGTCAGTTAGGACTGAATCTGTTATTTTAGAACCTTGGGAAGGTAAAAACAGTAAAGATTTGAAACTATTGATGTAGAATTCATCAATTTTGGCAGCTATCTCATTTGATCGCTCACCTTCTACAGTAAATATCAAATTATCACCATTTTACAGAGAATTCCAAATCCCAAATACTCAATACCAAATGGATTAAAAGCAGCTGTGTGCCAAAGGCCAGGCATTGAAGTGGGAAATTAGGGAGAGGGGCTGGGGAAGTTGCAGATGAGAACTGTTGTGCGGGATTGAGCTTCCTCAGCCCTCGCACCTGCCCTGCCTGGGACTGTCTTCCTTGATTCATATTCCCTGTGGTTTTATGAATCAAAAGTTTAAACTATTCTTAGTTCCTGGAGGTCATTTTCTGGCGCTCTTTTTAAAATACCACATGGGAATTATTTCGGTTAGCAAAAATACTGAACATACCATTTTCTCTTAGCTCTCTCCTTGCCATGTTTGTTTCATACATACTTGATTTCCCAGCAAGTGCTCCCTTTTACAATCATAATCATGGCTTAAATTTAACATTGTTTTGTTCTCCAAATGGTTATCTTACTCTATGTTCAAAAGTTTAGATTTAGAGGACTCAGTTCAAAATTCAGCTTGTGATTTCCATTTAGATGTTTTCCCAAAATACATAATGAGTAGGTATTAGAAAACTGCAGTTGCAGAAGTATAAAAAATCAAGACAGAATAAAGCCTCTCCATTTTTTCTTTTTATATATTTTTACATTGTAAAAGAAGTATATACTATGCGAAAAATATAAATACCGCATACCAGTATAAAATAAAAAGTGAAAACATTTGAGGTCATTTTTTTTAAACTTCTTCCCTGTATTTCTACACTCCTCTCAGGTCCCTACAGATAACCATTACTAACAACTACATATATGTGGGGTTTTTTTAACAATATGGATTTCCATGACACTTAACATCTGACTTGTTAAGAGAAGGTCTTTCTAATTAGAAAACTAAACATGATCATGATGTAGTACATACAACACAGCCAGTTTGGGGCTTAATTTCCTGGTGTGATTTGGTGAGGAGGCCTATTGTACTCACTATTATAACATTCTTCTGTCATAGTCACCAAGTAAAGTGGCAACTTCGGAGACCTGATTATAAAATAATACTTTGGGGTTGACCTACCCAAAACCAAGCCATTGGACAAAAACCTGAAATTTTACTTGTTATGGAGATCATTAAGACATCTGAGGGCAAACTTTTTCACACCAGGTAAGACTAGAGGATAGGCCGGCCGGGTGCGGTGGCTGACGCCGGTAATCCCAGCACTTTGGGAGGCCGAGGCGGGCAGATCACCAGGTCAAGAGATACCACAGACCATCCTGGCTAACACGGTGAAACCCCGTCTCTATTGAAAATACAGAAAAATTAGCCGGGCGTGGTGGCGGGCGCCTGTAGTCCCAGCTACTCGGGAGGCTGAGGCAGGAGAATGCCGTGAACCCGGGAGGCGGAGCTTGCAGTGAGCCGAGATCGTGAGATCGCACCACTGCGCTCCAGCCTGGGGTACAGAGCGAGACTCCGTCTCAAAAAAACAAAACAAAACAAAAACTAGAGGATAGGGCGAACTTTATCCATTTGGTCCTGATATTCCATGAACAATGGACAGTGTCGTTTCATGCACTCTTGTTTTAGCACCTACAATATTTTAGACTGAAGGGGTTTGCAAACGTGTGTAATTCCTGCCTCCTTCATCCTTGATACCATGAAATATGAGCCTCTTTTCTTTTTTTTTTTTTTTTTTACCTGAGTACCTGCTTCTGGATGAGCTATTTAACTTTATTCCCATGAGCTCGCTGGTATGAAAGGTTTATCCATATTTGTTCACAGCCTCAATAAAATGTAATTGGCCATAAAGCCAGCAAGTGTTGAGGCCTAGGTCCAAAGAAACTTAATATGTAGCCCTTTATACTCTTTCTCACACTTAGTATTTTTCTACGTCTTAAAATGAGAGTTATTCTCCTCTTTCTCAGGGATGCTGTGTGATAACAACTCAAATTTAAAGGCTGTGTGATCAAGTTTTATAATTTGCATATTGGCGATTGTAGTCTTATTGACTTCCAGAAGGAGGAAATAAAGACTTGAGATTTCTAGAAAATAGCAATAAAGCAAACATCTCCCTTTTGTTGACCTGAGAAAATTACATTCTGGAATTTACACATGAATAAAATAAGAAAGTCAGTCTTACATAAATCTTAACAGGCCGTGAAGCATTTGATGATGGTTATTTTGTATATTCAAAACAGCCTGTGATGTATCATGCTAATGCAAAGAAGCCATTATTTTCAAATAAGTTTATCTCTCTATAGGGAGAATAAGGCGACAAACAAGGGCCACAGTGGGGGAGGGGCACCATCCAACTGTGCTTTCCTAGTTGCTGATGTAATTTTTAAGTATCAAGAATATGCAGGCCCTTCAGAAAAGTCTTTCATATCAAATTGGAGGGAATGTAGGGCTAAGAGTGGATGGTGTATAGGCTGCACACTCTGTAATGTTTGCCAAATATCTGAAGGCGTCAGAGAGTCTGTTGTGCCCACTTGCATGTTTATAGGAGAATGTTAATCAATTAGTTCAATTCTGCTATAGATAGTAAGCAATTACATTCACTGGAAGCCACAGCAATGTGATTAATAATACATTCCAATTTCCCAAAGTAGCATTTCTCCCAGCACTTAAATGTGGCTCTTTGAAAAGTACATTTTTGTATATAAGGGACATGGTTGAATTGAAATTTATTTCCCTAAAAAGAATACTGTGAGAAGAAAAATACAGAGTTTTATATAATGCCTTCTGACTCTTCCTACATAAATGGGTGAAATTTGAGTTACCTTTTTTTCTAACAATTTTCAAATAAATTATCAAGAAAGAATATTTTAGGCTTAACCAGTATTTTATGCTATATGCAAGTTTTAGGGAAGCCAGTTAATTTCTTTTATAGAGCACCTGCTGTATTCAAGTTCTGACACTAAACTCTCTAAATTATAGAAAGGTAATTAAGCTACTATCTGTGTATTTAAGAAGATATCACAGCAATAAGGCATTTGGCCTGTATTAAGTGAATACAATCTAAAGGGAAATAAGATAATTTCCACAAGAAAAGCACAAAGAAAGTACCATGAGGTTTCAATAGAGGGATAAAGAAGACAAGAATCCATCCAAGAAGGACTGGATCATAGACTATATACAGAATCATGCTCAGAGATAAAGGCAGAAAAAAACCATCTTGTATAGGAACATTGACCTTCAAAGGGTGCCCAAGAATGCCTACTGTTAGGCATTCAATCAGAAAACATGTACTTTTCCTACATGCCAGGCTCTGCTCCCTCTCTGACACAACATGAAATCTGGGCACTTTTAGGATTATCACCAAACCTCCCTGAACTTTGCACACACTAGGAAGTTAAAGCATTTCCGATTGAATAAGCTATTTATTCAATACACCAAAAAGGCTGAATGATTATGTTTTTGGGAAAATATGCCTCATGAGATACACAATGTAATTATTTTCTAAAATCAACGCTATTCATTGGTGATATTTTTGCAAACAATGGAAAAGTTGATTAATGAGAGCTCTTGACTTCTACCAAAAGAATTTCTTTTTTATTTGATATAGTGGTATTGACATAAACCATCAAAGAGAAGCATGTTTGCTGTGGACATCCACACTAGAAATAACTTGGTAGTTTAGTGGGCAACACATTGTCCTATGTCTCTACCCAGAGCCGTTGTGAATCATTCTCTCAAAAGAATGTCTTGTATCCTTGAAGTATGGGTTCTTATAACCGGGCTGTTCTCCCCTTTTGGTTCAGTGGCCAAAGGGAGAAGAGAAAGAAAAAGAAAGGAAAGGAGATCTGCATTTTTGAGGGCATGTTACCAAAAGGTGAAATTTAACATTAATTTGATAATATTCAACACCAGTCATCACCTTTTCTTAGAAATATTCAAAGGCCAGGCCAGGCATGGTGCCTTATACCTGTAGTCTCCGTATTTTGGAAGGCCAAGGTAAGCAGATGGGTTGAGCCCAGGAGTTTGAGGCTGCAGTGAGCTGTAATGACGCCACTGAACTCCAGACTGGGTGACGGGGCAAGACCGTGTCTCTATTTTAAAAAAAAAAAAAAAAAAAAAAAAAGAAGAAGACAAGAAGAAGAAAGAAAGAACACATACTTAAAGGCCAAGACTTAAAGCTATAGAAAAATCACGATTTTATTCCTAGACCCATGGTTCCTGTGCCTCGTTAAGCCCTCAATAAGGACTTACTGATGAGTCAGGTGGTATCTCTTTCAAAGAGGTTTGTTATTTTAAGATCAAGCTGTATTAAAGAACCATTTGCATTTAGAAAATGAACAACACATTAAATTTTAACCAATCATCAAGTATCCTTTATTATTACAGCAGTTTATTATTTATAGTTGTTCTAATTCACTTTAAATTCTATGACATATTCGAATTCACTTTAAATTCTATGACATATTTTTATTACATCCACTTAAATACAGTCATCTAAATTTCACCAAGGAAAACTCACATAAGACGTCTCACCTGTGCTAACACCCTCCGCATCCTGTATTTTAGTTCTCCTTTCAAACATAAAGTTTTAAATAGGTATTTTGAAAATATAATATGTAAGAAATGACTCTTTTGAAAAAAAAAATTAGACCAAATTGTGAAAACATGTGATTGTAGTTTAGCTTTCTTCTAACAATAGTCAGTTGGACTGTACATCAAATTCTTCCCTTTGCAAGAAGAAAAAGGAATGTAAAATGTAGATAATGAAGGAATAGGTGAAGAACATCAATGAGAATCTGACATTGCGTCCACCTTTTCTTAAATTGTGAAAGACAAGTAATTGAAAATTTTAAATTTGAGTAACTTTAACTTTCATGCTAAAGTCCTAATTATATTTCTTTCATTCTTAATATAAAATTACTACTTGAAAATGTTTACTTCTCCTTTAAAAATAAATCTCTGTCACTTCTTGGAAGTTTTGCTTAGTATCACGTTCTCATCATATATATGAAGAGGCTTTGAGCCATGCCATTAATTGCCACACTGATTTCTCACGTGAACTGACTGTGCCTCAAAATGATTTTTATTATTTTAAATTAAAGAAGAAATTTTGGTACAATGTACTGATTACTATGGCTTAATCAATACAAGAAATATTCTCTTGTCCCATACATTTAAGGAGAGGGCATTCTGGCTAAACAGAACAGATACACAATTTTATTACCACCTTCAAAATATTGGCACATTATTCACATTTGAGAAATCTTCACAAGTAAACTATTGATCCATTGCAGACCTGTATTAACTGCGAATATAACAGCAGTAGAAATCCTTAGGATTGCTGTCTAATGTAGAGGGATCAGGCAAGACTTAGATCAGAGTCTCAGTCACAATATTCTTCCCAAAAGACATGGTCTTACATGTGAAACCCTTAAGTTAGGGGTTCCAAACTCCATGCCACCAGGCCACGAAGGGAGTAAGTGAAGCAGGCTAGACAAGGAGTCAAATCAGATTGGTGGGTCGCATAGCAAACTAGGGCAGACATGGCCTATCCAGAGGGTTTAGCCACCAGTCAGCTTGGACAACAGTTTCCAGGTCAAAAGGTGGGATCAGTATGGTCAGATCTCGAATTTTTCAAAATAAACTAGTAACTCATATAGAAAAATCTCCCAATTTTTTCTATATAAAAAATCTCCCAATTGTTAAATGCTGGCAACAAATTCATATACCTTAAAACATTTTTTTTGGCAGAAAAAACACAACTGTGGGACTAACTTGAATCCTAGGCTGCCTAATTGTTATTCTCTTTTAAATTTTCATTAGGGTTTCACTTTCATTCAGTATTCCAACTTCAGGGTACCAGTGAGAACTATAATGTCTGCAATCCATTATAATGTACTTGGCTGATATGAGTGGAAAATGATTTTGCTGTTAATATAAATATAGGATTAAAGGTTATATTTTTGACTTTGAGAAACATGCATTTTGGCTCCTAATTCAGACAGATTTCCACAGGTATAATTGAATAGTAACAAGTCAGACTATCTTTTCTTGACAGTAAAACAGCAAAAGGGGAATGTGGTAATAAATATCTGATAGTTAATTTAATTTTCAGCAACATAATGCAAGTAGGAGATGTGAGCACTAATGCATCAAAAGCAAAAACTCCTTTTAGAAATCTGTTTACAAAGCAGACCAGGGATATCACCGGTTATTGAAGGAAGAGAGTGGATTCTCATGTTCCATATATTCCCCTTAACTGGGTCATAAATTATTTTCCATGCTGACCACAGTGCTTATTTAGTGCTTACTATACATCCATGAAAATTTGTCCATGCCTCACTCTATTATGCTGAGATGTCACAGAAACCCAGTGAACCCAATGCTACATACCTAATTAGGTGTCAATTTTTGTCCAATCTCAGAAAATAACTTGAAGTATTTATTTAATTTATGCATTCCCCTAACTGATGGGCACAAGTATCTTGGTCTGACTGCTATGGAAAATGATTCCTGGTAGAAATGAGTGATTTGGCTGGGGTTCATTTCAGGGAAGGAACAGACCAAAATTGGAACAGGTGCAGAGGTCTCGCCCTGAAGCCTGTCAGCCAGCCACTATGCTGTCAATTCTTTGTTTTAGCACCAAAGCAACCTGGCATCTGCCCTAGTTCAGATTTTCATGGCTCCTCAATCAGCTCCTGCAATTCCTGTTCCCCCTGGAGAAGATGTCACTGACATCTTATGCTAAACAATTTGAAATTCTATCTCACTAGTTGTCTCACTGTGTCCCAGTTGCATAGACCATTTCCCAAACTGTGTGACACAGAATAAGAAGTGTGCTGTAAGAAAATGCTACTATGTGGCCAGGCGTAGTGCCTCACACCTGTAATCTCAGCACTTTGGGAGGCCGAGGCAGGCAGATTACAAGGTCAAGCGATCGAGACAATCCTGGCCAACATGATGAAACCCTGTCTCTACTAAAAATACAAAAATTATCTGGGCGTGATGGTGGGTGTCTGTAGTCCCAGCTGCTCAGGAGGCTGAGGCAGGAGAATCGCTTGAACCCAGGAGGCAGAGGTTGCAGTGAGCCAAGATTGCGCCACTGCACTCCAGCCTGGCAACAGAGCGAGACTCCGTCTTGACAAAAAAAAAAAAAAAAAAAGAAAAGAAAAGAAAAGAAAAGAAAATGCTGCTATGCAAAACTAAGCATGGGAAATATTACATACTACAGACTGGAGAGAGAATTGTGTTGCACAGTGGGAATTAGAACTCTGAGGAATTCTGCAGTGAGAAGGTCAGTTTAGCTCTGTTCAATGCAATATTTCTCAAGTTTAGTTGCCACTGTAAATCTCTTCTCTGTAATCCTGGCCAACGTGTTGTGAAGCTCTAGAACACAGTTGGGGAAACACTGATATTGACAAGAGGGGATGCTATTCAAGGCCTCCAAGTTGGGAATAACCTGATCAGACCTAGTTTTCACAAGGAAAGTTGCTGCAATGAGGAGGATTACCAGAAAATATACAATCATTAGAATTTGGTGATGGGTTCGTTGTGCACATAAGGGATAAGGGAAGTTGAAAATGAGTACCAAGTTTCCAATGTTATCACGTAGGTGGATGATGATGTTAGTAACATCATGATAAAGTTGCATGGAAGAGTATTTAGAAGGAAAGGGAATGAGCATCTAGTTGGTTTGCTTTTTGGCCCTTGCAAGGACATATGGAAGAAATGATAATGAAATTTGCATTTGTTTGACTTTGAGTACTTTCTGATGCAAATCTGTCATCACAGCACCTGCCAAACCACCTCCTCTAAGCTCTGTAAAAGCAAAGAGGTTATTTTATTCTTCTGCTTCTCCTAAATACTTAGCACAATATCTGTACCCATTTACAGTGTAAATAAATACATGGCTGCAAATAGTTATATGGTTGTAAAAAGAACATGACCTTAGCTAGATCAAGGAAAATAAAGAGTGCAGGTTGGGGAAGCCCCTCAGACTGGAGGAGGAGCTCAGCAAGAGGCCTCAAAGCACAGGAGGGAGCAGGAGCCCAGGAACAATAGGAATAGCAATAATAATTATAATAATAATAATAAATGTGCAGCATTGAAGACACTGTCTTTGGTATAAATCATGGCTGTTTTCTGCCTTTATATATCATTCCTCTCAAGGTTCAATTTCAGAGAAGGAGCAATCTGATTGGTGGAGGTGAGGTCAGGTCACCTTGTTTGACGTGCTCTGGAAGGTGCCTCCTCTGAGGCATTGCCCATAGGAAAATCAAGGTATAATTTCCACAACAAAGAGGACTTGTATATGTCACACCCTTATTGACTCTGCCTTTTTCTCCAACGGATGAAAAGCTCAGGCTTTTATACAAAGACTCAGTCTTAGCAGTGACCACTGAAGTCAACCCAACGAGCAGAGGGGGACAAAACTGAACCTCAGGCCTGCTGGAAAGGAAGGGTTTCCCAGTGTCGGCTTCTGTTTTGCAGCTGCATTTAAGGCAAAAGTGATGAGATGTTAAAAATATATAACTGAATATTCAGATTTCAGCAAGATACTATCAATAAATTAAGTGGGTGTGAAAACAGCCTCAGAATTATTTCCAGTGCTTTATTTACAAATCATGTCAAGGGCAATGTCATCCAGTGAGAAGGCACAGCTGTTTCCTTCTGAAGTGGAATCCAGCTGAAAGCAGGGAATGAGAGACAGTAGCACCTTTTTGGGTGCATCATCTGAACTAAATGTGGAGAAAGAGGAGCTCTGATTGAAAATCATTTTTCTTGCCTTTAAGGTTAAAAAAAGAAAGTAATAAAGGCTTATTTTTGGGGGTCCAGTTATATGTTTACCTGGAATGGTTGATACAAGTTGTTTTATTTAAAAACACTCAAACATAGAAGTTTAGAGTTTAAAAAGAAAAGCTTCAGGACAAGAAGTCCAGAAAGGTTACTGTTTTGCCTGAGGTCACTCAACCCATCAGCGATAGATGTTGAATACAGGTTTCCTGGTGCCATCCAATGCTCTCCTCACTGTGAATGCAGTGAGATGCACTCTGCCTAAAAGAAGAAAAGAAATGGCTTATCATGGCAGTCTCCACTCTGTAGTTATGGGCAGTGAGAAAGAAGTCAACACAAATTCAGAACTGGTTCTTGAAAATATGTTCCCTAATGCCAACCAAAGCAAGAAGGATGCCAATTTTAAATGCTGCCGAAGATCTTTTGATGTAGTCTAGGTAGAGGATCTCCTTCCCAATCTATGATACCCTTGCAAAAGAGAACAAAGTCAGATTAAATGTCTCTTTGTCAGTGTACTTTAATACCTTTCAGTGGCCTTGGAAATGTATTCAAAGGAAAAAGAGGAAGACGGGGGGAAAACAAAGTGCGATACTCTTTCTATTGTTCACAACATCAAATTGGTAATTATCATGTTGGTATTTGCCACATGCCAGTAGGAGACCCTGCACCGTTGAAACATAAAGAGGATACTGTTTATTGCTCTGGGAATTTACAGTCCCACTTAGGCAGAAAAGTAACCATGAAAAGTTTTTTTTTTTTTTTTAAAGCATATGATATTGGTTAAAACTTGGCTTTCTTAACTTCCTTGGCATTTGAGTCTTTTTTGTGGGATGAAGGGAGATGACAGAAATAGGATAATTGGAACCTTTTGTAGTTGTGCACAGAGGGGATTTAAAAATGAAACAGCCAGTGTTGCAAGACACAATGAACACAAAGAGGTCAGTTGTGGAAGGAGTGAGTGTGCAGGGGAAGAGAGGCTATTTAACCTAATTATCCTTATCCAAACCAAATGGTCTTCTGGCTACTCCCTTCCTTTCTGAAGCATCCTATTCCTTTCACTGCCACTTTCGAGGTGCCCTTTTTGTGCCCGAAGCTGGTGCCCTTTTTGTGCCTGAAGGTCCTCCTCCTAATGCTCAATGCATGAGCAGCTAGGATCATCCTGCGCTCATAAACCATACACTGTAGCAGCCCAGCTCAAGATGACCTCAACACAATTACTTTATAATCAGACTTACAACTGATATCCACTGAGCATTTTATTATATTCCACACACGGCACTAAGCACTTCGCAAATATTCTCTTAATAAGCCTCACAACATCTAATAAAGTAGATACTGTGCTTATCTTTATTTTGCAGATAAGGAGACTCATTTTCAGAGAGGTTAGGAAGTCACCCAGAGGTACCCAGCAAGTAAGAGGGAAGGCCAGCGCAGTGGTCTTACCCACAGTGGCCAACACCACACTCCCAACGACATGCTTTCATGCTTGAAGTGTGTATCCTCATCCCCAATTCCTTGGGCCTTTGCCTACGTGACCAGCTTGCCTCTTCTGAGATATCATTCTAAGTTATTGAAGATTGTAATGGGTTTGTAGCTTTTCCAGGCAAGTGAAGCCGCATTTTAACAGAGACGTCCCAGAACAGAAACAGAAACCTAGGCTTATGCACTAATTTGAATAGTGGGTTCTGAGACATGTGGAGAAGTGAAAGAGGGCACTGATTTGAAGGACAGTAGGTCTGAGGTTCTTCCAAGCAAGTCAGCTGGGCTTTCAAGAGATACTAACTCTGGTCCGAAGAGAAATCTCCACCGTCTGCCAGGAGATCCCTGACGCTGAAAGCCATCATCAAGGAAATACTGGATTTGGTGGCTCACACCTGTAATCTCAGCTACTCAGGAGGCTGAGGTGAGAGAGTCTGTTGAAACCAGGAGTTCTAGATTAGCTTGGGCAACATAGCAAGACCCCACCTCGAAAAAAATTAAAATGAAAAAAGGTGTGATGACATACACTTGTAATCCCAGCTACTCAGGAGGCTGAGGTAAGAGAATCATTTGAGCCTGAGTTCAAGGCTGCAGTGAGCTATGATCACACCACTGTACTCCAGCCTGGGTGACAGAGTGAGACCCTATCTCCAAAAAAAAAAAAAAGAAAAAACTAAATACTAGATTTAGACCTAGGGTTGGGGAGAGATTTTTCCCTCCCCTCCCCTCCCCCAAGAAGTTTTGGCAACATCTGAAGACCTTGTTGGCTGTCACAGATGGGCACAGCAGAGGGCCAGGAGTTTGCTACTGGCATCCCTGGTTAGAGGCCAGCCAGGGATGCTAGTAAACATCCTGCAATACAAGGGACACCCTCCCACACAAACAACAAGTGATCAGGTCCAAGATGTCAATAGTGCTGAGTCTGAGAAACCCTGATTTAGACAATACCTGAGGGACGTGACCAGCATGACCAGGTTTACAAAGTCCAAGCAGAGCAGTGGCCAGTGAAGGGCTGGCTTTATTGCAGGGTTTTCTCCTCTTTTTCCCAAACATGCAGCGTGATCCAGCTGGTTAGTTAATTCCACCAACTGAGGATACATTAGGAAAAGACAATATTTGATTTTATAAATGAGACCTCAGTGCACTATAAAATAGTTTGTGTTGGGAGGTAGTACCACAGAGGACACTAGTATATGATTTTCTGCCTAAGAAAACTATTAGGTGAACCAGTTTCTGAGGCATTGTTTCTCAAAGTATGGTCCACGTAGCGTCTTTAACAGGCATCACTTAGATGTTCTATTTTTTTTTTTTTTGAGAAGTGTCTTGCTGTGTTGTCCAGGCTGGAGTGCTGTGGTGCAATCTCGGCTCACTGCAACCTCACCTTCAAGTGATTCTCCTGCCTCAGGCTCCCGAGTAGCTGGGATTACAGGTGCGTGCCAGCACACCCAGCTCATTTTTGTATTTTTAGTAGAGACAGGGTGTCACCATGTTGGCCAAGATGGTCTTGAACTCCTGACCTCAAATGATCCACCCACCTCGGCCTCCCAAAGTTCTGGGATTACAAGTATGAGCTACCGTGCCCGCCAATGGATGGTCTTTATAAAGCCAGATTACTAACCCACCCCCCCTGCCATGAGAGCTACTGAGCTCCTGCATAGGGTCAAGGAATCCACATTTTTAACAACTTATCCATGTGATTCTTACAAACACTGGAGAGTCTTTTCTCTTGGGGTTGTATAGTAGTAACTTTCAAAGTCCTACTATTGTCCAAGTCCCAAATCAAGTCTCAGTGCTTGTATGAAGCACTCTTGCTTCACCTTGGCCAACACAACATTCTCCTTTGTTTTCAGATGCTGCAACCCATATTCTTCATTTGTCACTTTGTTTGTGCCCTTTGTGTTTTATGTGTACCATCATCTCCCCACGTGGACGATGTATAGTCTGTCTGTTCTAATTATCTCTTTATCATTGATTCCTGGCACTGGACAGACATGAGCAATGTTTGACAGAGAGTCCTTCTCATAAACTAGATTAAATAGGTATGGGTGCCCTTATTAGAGGTATCCAATTCTTGTTTCTCTGCTATTTGAGTTCTTCTTTTTTATCTAGTGAGGTGCAGAACAGATACCCAGAGGTCCTGTAATTGGGGACCTTAACTACTGGACATCAAAATATTAAGAATTTGCTGCAGTGTGCACAGCTGAGTAAAGGAAATCCAACAATTAATTATCTGCAAAACACAAAGAAAGCTCTTGATTGCAAACCCAAGACCCTACCATTATTCTCCAATTTCCACAATGCAAGGCATTAAACACTTAAATCAAGGTATTGTATTAGCTTCATCTCCTGGTGGAGGCCTTAAAAGACACAAATGCATTACAGTGCCATTAAAGAAGTGGTTTGTGGAGTGGACTGGTTGCAGAGATTGTACCCAGGCTAACAATCTGATCCACTAGCAATAGATTGTTGGTCTAAATATCTGGTTGCCTTCACACTCAGTAATTGGCATTTACATGACAATTAGTTTCCTTCTCAAAATTGCTTAGGTAAGAATGCTTTATTGCCTTCCATTTATAAAGACAAATCCTTCTGCAGTAAAAAGACAGCCACAAGAATAAAGCATATGTAATGCTGATATTCCATAAATTGACCAATTTTTCCATTAGAGCTCTACAGATTTCAAAGACCTTAGTCTCCCCACAAAACTTACATACAATGTGCTTTTCAGGGTAGTTATTAAACAGTGAGTGACATTCATATTGAAAGCAAGGTAATGAGCAGTTGGAATGGCTACAGGAGGGCAATTTTAGGTGCTTGCTTTATTTTAAAGGAAATAACATTGGTATGTAGTTAACTTTGCCAGCAGTGGGAAGCTGGAGCAGGTTCCAAGCCAGCAAGCAGACAGGATACCTCTGTGTCTAGGGAAAATGCAATTGGAAAACAGTCCCTGTAAGATAAAAGATAACTGCATTGATTCAGATCTCCTCAGCCTCATCTTCTTGGAGGCTATATTTGTGTGTCTTCACCTGATCATGTGTGGAAGAAATCTGCTTCAGCTTGGAATGCTTTTCATTTTCTTAAAAAGGTAGAGGAACAATAGTATAATGAAAAATATACTGCTTTGGAGTGGACTACTTTTTAATAGGAAAAGAACACTGTATTCTAGGTGAGAATCAGCTGCATGCCTTTGTAAAGAGCAGTAGCAGTCCGGCCATATATATTTGTGTGAAACATGTTTAGAAATGCTATGAGCTAGCTGTGGTATTTTTGTTGTTGTCCTTGTCATTATTGTTAGGCTCTGGCTTCTGAGGATGGAGGCAAGGGCATGTGAGTTAGAGTTTTGTCTCCACAAGAATCAATGTTTGTTCCTTAGAGATTTCCCATTTTCAACAGCAGAGCTGGCTGAAGCTGGAAATATTAAAATACACATGACTTCTTGAATACAGTTGGATGCCTTTAGCAAAACATATCAAAAACTTCAAAAAGGGTAATTAACTAAATGCCCAACAGGAAATTCAGAAAAGAATAAACCCTAAAATCAATGTTTTCTATTTTCTAAACATCACACTAAGATACTTATTGGTAAGATATATGCATATCTCTGGACTGTAACTTTTTTCTGGAAGTGGATATCACTGACCAGTGATAAAGTCCACTATTGAAAAAGTATAACTCCTTCACTGCTTGCTATTAGATTCTAAGATGGGCTCAGTAAACTCTGGAAGAAATGAATTTCTTACCTACCCAAACCCCTCTCCCATCAAATTCTCATTTAGAGAATTTTCTAACCTATTGAAATTCAGTACTGTGAACAAATATTACAACTCTATACCTGTCTGAAAGGCTATGAATGGAGTATTATGTTATTTTAATACAATCAAGTAATTTTATGCCTATATACGTGTACAGACATACACAGCAAACGCATATCATCTACCCCCCATACACACTAAGCATGCATCACACACACACACTGTGCACACACAGAGACTCACGCATGCACCACACACTCACAAACTGCAGTCTCTTTTATTGTTGGCTCATCTACATTCTCACTCATGTGCACAGCACCCTTTATTTTCCATGAAATTTCTAAATACTTTGAACTATTAGATTGGCACAAAGGTAATTGTGGTTTTCGCCATAATTTTTAATAGCGCCGTTTTAAAAAACCACCATTTTAAAAATAATCGCAAAAATCACAGTTACCTTTGCCCCAACCTATATTTCACAGACATTGTCCACTTTGAAAACTCTACATTTAGAAATATGAGGTTTTAAAAATGAGTTTTCATTTAAACTCCCCCAGAGAAGTCTACTCTCATTGGTAACCTGGAGCTGCTCAATTGGGTTGACCTTTCTAGCAGGAAGCAGTGAGCCTGAGTACTACTAACTTTAAGAGCTCTTCTGCAGGCTCAGGAGAGACCACAGTGAAGGAGGAAGTCGCTACTTACTGCTTTACTTCCTTTAAGCAGGGTGTACAGCGGCTGAGCTGAACCTGCAGATACACCATGGACCAGCCTTGTTTTTTCTATGACAGAAAGGCTGGGCAGCAAACTAACCTGCAGGCAAATGGGGAAATCTATCAGAAATGGAAGAGAAAAAAATAAAATGAATTATCCAAGCATTCTGCAATCATGAAGAAGTAATCAACAGCAAATGCCAAAAAGCTCAACAGGTTAAAACACTTGGAATAAAGATAAGATGTAATAAGGAAGTAACAACTAAAATGGGCAGAGATGAATAGGAGATGCCTTACCAATTGCTCAGTTTAGGACTTGCGAATCCTATCATCATGTACATGTGTCTACATCTTAACCACTATGTTTCTAGTTACTCTGAATTTCTAATGGTACTTTTGGGGTCATTTTAATGGAATGGATTCAAATGCATTGTCAATGAAAGCCAGATTTCTGCCCCCTGGTTGCTTAGATTCAGTGATGATGCCATTTCCAGATTGGATAGCCTATCTAATTGAAAATGATTAGAATTGAGCATGTTAAAACATAGCATAATTGCGCATTTAAAAAGGACTTTCACATAGTATATTGACTTTGCTTTCTGCCTTTCCTCCACCATTATTTTTCTTTTTTCTTCCAACTTCGTTGAGCTCTCCTGTTCCATTCGACTTCTCTCCTTTGTTTTGACTTCTCATCTTGATTTCACTGCCAGTATTTTCCAGTAAATGATCTAGAAGCCAATTTTCCATTTCCTCCCACTCATTTCTTAGACCCATTGTAACCTGGACCTCCGTGGTCAGTGGAAACCACAACCAAAGGCCAAGTGTCTTTCTTGTCTACACCTTCTTCTCAGTACATCTTTGATGTTAAAATGAAAACACACGCATACAAAATTGAAGAATAAGACTGTAGTAGATGGTATTTTAAAGATGTCCCCTCCAGACTCCCTGATCATTCAAACATGAATCTTCGTACAGCTGTGAAGGGACTTTGCAGTTGTAAATTAAGGTTGATCATCAGGTGGCCTTAAAGCAGAGAAATGATACTGGATTGTTCTGGTCTAATCACGTGAGGCCCTGAAAGCCAAGGCTTTTTTTCCCTGGCTACAGCAGAGAGATACAGAAGAAGATGAGGCAAAAGGAGAAGTTAGATTCAAAGTGTGAGGGATTCAACCGGCTATTTCTGGTTTAGAGAGTTCTTGAGTCAGGGGATGTGGGTGGCCTCTAAAAGCTAAGAATGACCCCTGGCTGACAGACAGAAAAGAAACGGCCACCTCAGTCCTGTAACTGTAAGGAATAAATTTTGCCAACAACCTTGCATGTGCCTGACAACAGCTTCTCCCCTAGAGCCTCCAGAAAGGGACACCACCCTGTTGACACTTAAGTTTAAGTCTTGTGGTTCTCCAAGCAGAGAATCAGCTGAGCTGCGCTGGATGCAGATTTCTGACCCGTGAAAACAGATCATAAATGGAGGTTGATTTAAGCCACTACATGTGTGGCAATTTGGTACAGTGGCAATAGAAAACTAACACAGATTGCCAGAACTTTTTCTTAGGTTTCTGACATCTTTGCATTCAAATTCCCATGTCTCTAAATCATGGTTAAGTGTCCCATCTTACTTAATTTCCAAACATCTAGACTTCCCTATTGAAAATGGCAAACTTACTTTCTAACTGGACGCCACGGGACCAGACTTTGAATCCTATATAAGAATGTGTGAGATTGTGCATTTTGTATGTACATATATATATATGCATGCATATATATGTATATACAATAGTTTACGTATATACACATATAATACTTTATGTATACAGATATAATAGTGTATAATATATGTATTATATTTTGTGTATAGTTTGTGTATATATAGTTTTAGTATAATGTGTATAATATACACATAATAGTTACATATACACATATAATAGTATATATACACATACAATAGTTTACGTATATACACATATAGGAATCTTAGCCATTATACATACACATATATGTATTTTGTTCTCAACTCCAGGGACTAACATATATTGTTTCATAGCAACCCTACAAGCTATATACTAATGGCTCTATTCTTACATATAAGAGTTAGGCAGAGATAAGTCAAATACCTTGCTGGAGGTTACCTAAAAGACAGCTGAAGATCTAAGCACAAGTATGTCTAGATCCAAAACTGCAAGCTCCTTAGTTTTCAACCTGTCTCTCTCTCACATTGAATCTTTTGTAGACATTGCCAGGCCCTACATGCATCTCGGTCCAGGTGCCATGCACCACCTTCCTTAACCTCACCTGTCCAGGACATTGAGGCTCTGTAATGCCTCTGTAGTTTCCCCTTTTATCTCTTTGCCTTCTCAGTATTTCCTGAATTGCCCTCCATCTACCATATGTAAAGGAACTTCAAGACTGTGTGTTCTTAATTCTGTGACTCTGTTCTCCAAAAATTCAGTTTACTTTTAGACTTTTAAATTTAGTTCTTTTCATGACTTTCTGTTCCACGTCTCCAGTCCTAACTTTTTCCTAAGTTCTAGGCACACTTATAACAGCTGAACTTTCCCTTTTGACGATCTTCTGGATGCAATATTCAACATGTCTAAATCAGCATTGCACATTAAATAAAGGGGGGGAACCCTCCCTTCTTACCACCCTTTTTCCCTCACTCATATAATCCATCTCCTTCATGGCCAGTCAGAAACCTCCTGGCATCTTTGAACTTCCCTTCTGGCTAAGACGGTGGGCTCAGGAACTGGACCCCCTGGGTTTACATCCCAGCTCTGCTACTGACTTTGGGCCAATAGCTTAATTTCTCCAGATCCCAAATATTCCTCTGTAAAACTGGAATGGTGCTAACAATGATAACAATACTTACCTCACAGGGTTGTTGGATGGTTCAAATAAGGTTCCACAAAAAATTTAGACCAGCATCCAGCACATAGTACTTGCTCAATAAATTTCAGCTCTCATTTTTTATTTTACTGCTAGATCTTTGTAATCTCCCTGAAATTTATGGTTATGTTTCTGTTGCCTACTTCTCTGTCTTCTACCACCCTATGTTAATATCTAGATTAATGCACACCATCTCTGGATCAAATTCTCTACAATCCAGCCTGCATGTAGCTACTGAATGAATCTTTCTAAAGCACTATTGTAATTATGATTCAAAAATCCTTTAGCAGTTCCTCATGATTTCAGGATACAGTGGAAAATTTTCCTTATCTTGGCATTCAAAGCCTTCCATGAACTAGCTCCTGACTTCTACCTTCAATTGATTCTCTCTCTCCTCTCCTATTTAACCCTGGAGTGTAGACAGGCAAATTTCTAATTCTTTCTTAAATATTCTGCTTTGGCCTGCCTTTTTGCCTTTGTTGTAACTTAATAGTTATGCATACTATGTAGCAGGCAAGGCAATGCACTGATATTTTTAAGATGTCATTTTATTTATCCTCACCAGAAACCTATAAGATAGTGACTGTGCTATCCCTATTTTACAGATGAGAAAACTGAGGGCTGGAAAGGGTGAGTGATTGGCCAAAGGACACACAGTTAGGAAGTGATGGATCCAGGATTTGAATCACAGATGATTCTATAATTTGAAACATTCTACCTTGATGTGTCCCCTCTGCTACATTTCCTTTCCAGTAGGATGCTTTCCTCTGCATTCGTCTCTTTGATTCCCACCTGTTATTCAAAGCCTACCTTAGAGATATCTTTTCTATAAAGCTTACCCAGACTCCTTCAAACTCTAGTGAACTCCTCTGTAGGATACAAGCTTCTTTGTTTTTTTTTTGTTTTTTTTTGTTTTTTTGAGACGGAGTCTCGCTTTGTCGCCCAGGCTGGAGTGCAGTGGCGCGATCTCAGCTCGCTGCAAGCTCCGCCTCCCGGGTTCACGCCATTCTCCTGCCTCAGCCTCCCGAGTAGCTGGGACTACAGGCGCCCACCACCTCGCCCGGCTAATTTTTTGTATTTTTAGTAGAGACAGGGTTTCACCGTGTTAGCCAGGATGGTCTCGATCTCCCGACCTCGTGATCCACCTGCCTCGGCCTCCCAAAGTGCTGGGATTACAGGCGTGAGCCACCGCGCCCGGCCACAAGCTTCTTAAAACTAGGAAAGATGTTTTATTTTTCTCACGAAGTTCAGTGATGTCTTGAGTACAGTACTGAATAAATTCTGATGATTTATTGGTCTTGGATTTCTTTTCTAATGAACTTGGAGGCATCTCCTTGTAACTAAGCCAACAAATCTGATTGCTCCTTATTACTGGTTCTTGACCATTGTCCTAGCTAGGACTTTTGATTAACTATATGTTTCTAAAACTAAAGCAGAAAAGAAAAGTGTTGGAATGGGGTGGAGTGTCTCATAGTATGGTTGAGAAACAGGCTTGGTCTAGAAACAAGAAGAAGAAAGCCCATAGAGGGCCCAACGGTGTCATCCCATGGAACACTCCACCCCATGCTGCTGGATTTTCCCCTCCTTTGCATCAACACAGACTCTGTCTATCTAACATCCTCATATGCTGCCGGGTGATGCCTCTTTTTGCCAATATTTCAGGAAGCTATGATTAGCAGCTGAGGAAATGGAGAAATGAGTCATTCTCGTATTGCAGAAGTTGAAAAGTGGGAGGAACTTTAGGATAAAGAACTGTGGCGCCTAAAGAGGAATAGAGGACAAAATAGATGCAAATATTAGACAGACAGAAAGTCACTTAAGAGTGTCTCAAGATTATTCAATGCTTTGTTATAAGACAGTATGCTCATCTTCTAAAACTGTGATTCAGAAATTTAAGGCACCGCTGTTGAATGGATCCACAGATGGTTTTCAGAAGTTTGTGACCCTTGACCATGCAAGCACATTTTCTGAGTGCTTATATTTTTCTGATGAGTGGGTTCATAGCTTTTATCAGATTTTCAAATGAGCTCATGATCTAAAAGGGATTGTAAAATACTATTTTTAGCCATCAACATACACACATAATCTGACCCCAGGAAATCAGGTGATCCAGAGTCAGACTCTCATAACACCATATAAGGAAAAAATAATAAATCTGAAGATTCTGTATGTACTATAATGTACCTGTTCGTCTGTCAGATGTCAGAGAGTTACTTCGAGGGTGAAATCTGTTTAGCACTGAAGACATATGGTGGAATTTCTAAATATCGAATGACTGGGGATCAACAGACTTCCGCTTGGTGGAATCCTTAGTTTGCCTAACTAAGCCAGTTACAAAGTAATGATATAATTTATCTCCCCAGCTGTCATTTTATAGCATTATGCTAGTTTTCTGATTGGTTTCAAAAGAAGGTCTTCTCAGTCTCTGTGCTAAGACAGGAATAATCAGAATCCCTTTTTCCCTGTCTGGCGCAAATGACTGCATGACAAGGTAGAGATGGGTGCATGGCTCCGGCCTGGGGTGCATGTGTGTCTATCAACTAAATCTAATTATTGCTGGGGAAAAGAGAACAGCCTAGTCCTGTGGCCTCCAAATATTTCTGTCTCACCTAGTAGAAAAGACAGAACATACTCCTATATTATATATCTATTTATCAATTACATAGCTTTTATCAATAGTTGGTATTTCAAAACACAATATATATATGAGACTAGGTTCATTGTTAAGCATAATAAATGTAAATCCCTCATTTATTCTTTATTAAACATACCTTTAACTAATCTGTACTGAAAGCCTTTTGAGTGCCGGGTGTTCTAATCACTAAGGACCCAGTGAAGGAAACGAAATCACATGCTCATGGAACGTACAGCCTCGTAGAGGAAGACGGACCCCGAGTAAAACAAATAAACAAACTGTACAGTTGTGTTCCATGTCAGTGACTGTGGTGGAGAAAATCAAAACAAGAAAGAGCATCCGGGTGGGTTACAGGGGAGAACTGCACTTTTAAATAAAATAGCCCCAGAGGAAGGGCTTGAAGATCTAAAGATGAGGGAACTAACTCCGTAACTCTTTGTAACTATTTGACATACAGATTCAAGGAGCCCATGTCTGTGTGTATTCTATTAAATAATAGTCAAGCATAATTTCTTTATTTAGATAGCCAATATACAAAACATTCTGATGTCTTCTTCTTGTTCCCTGAGCAATCACTTCGGGAATTCCCCTTGGAAGATCACTTATTTAGTCTACACTTAACAAGAGCAACTGCTTTAAACACAGTTCTCAGACCTCAGCCGTATTATTACAGTTGACTTTTGGGGTCTAGCTGGAATTATAAAGTTTGGGTAGCTGTTTTGACAGCCATGGAGCCCTGTTGTCAATTAACTGTTCAATTCAATCTTGATTTGGTTCCCTGGGTGGTTTTACATCATATGGTTTATTTAGCTGTGAGCAATTCTCTTAAACGTCCAAAGTCATTTTGTGTTGCTTTATTGCAGGTGAAGAGGGAGGATATATGCACAAAAGCAGTATCTGAACAGCTGGTAGTTAGTTACTCACAGGAAGTGGTAACTTGACAGCTTTCCTTTCCTTTCTGTTGAGTTACATTCACGTAGCATGAGCATTTCCCTTTTTACCAAGAAGAAAGATTTATTCAGCCTGGTGACGCTTCAGAAGAAAACAGTTTAACGACACTGATATTTTAAAATATTTTGTGACTCAAATTACAGCAATACGATGAGCTTTCGAGGAAAGGTTTTTAAACGGGAGCCCAGTGAATTTTGGAAGAAGAGACGAACAGTGAGGAGAGTAAACCAAGAAGAAATTCACAGATTTAGTTCTGTAGGTATCCAAATGTCAATGTTTTGCTTTCCATCTTTCCTTCAATCCTTTCTTTCAAAAATGATTAGCTCTACAGTGGTATTCTAACACAGGCTGGTGGGTGAAGTCTTATATGGAACAGAAGATTCCATTTGGGTCCTAAATATTCTCTTTTACTTGCATCATTATTTTTGAAGTCACGTTGTTCTCAAACCACATATAACTCTTTTAAAATATATTGATAGAGAATTTAATCATTAGAAATTACTATATTTGGAATTTAAGGTTATCTTAATATTATGGTACAAATTAAAATTTCTGAAGAAGTTATTCTCTTTTTTAAAGAAAAGCCTCTAATTGCCTAAGAATCCAGTTGATGACATGTATATAGTTGTGTTTTTAAAAAATCATCATTGCGCCATTTTATCGTATGCCACTAATTATTTATTTTAAAATTCTTAGAAAGAGCAATCCAAAATATGAAAGAAAAAGTAAATAAGCATTTGATTAATAGAGCTAAGGAGGACTTTAAAAAGTGATACTTTTAAAGGTTTTAAAAGTTAAAAAGATTTGATTTTGTTTTGCTGTTAAAAATATTTCTGCCTTGTTGTTTCAAACAAAATGAGAGCTTGAAAACCTGTACTTATTACAGAACTTTACAGATCTATAAACTGTAGAATGTATAGAGCTTTACAGCTGTATAAACTACTGACAGTTGAATATCAGAGCTGACTGCTAGAGCACTTTAGTGACTTTCATGTAAAGTGAAGGGCCCACTTTGTATGTTAAATGGCTACAGCAATATTCCTGGGTAGCTTATTTTAGAAGAATATTCATTTTACCGGGTGGGTCTGGCTTTGTTTGCCTTCTTCAGAGCAGGGTTTCTCAACCTCAGCGCGACTGTCGTTTGGGGTCTGAGAATTCTTTTCTGTGGAGGGCTGTCCTGTACCGTGTAGGATGGTTAGCAAATTCCTGGCTTCTATCCACTTAATGCTAGTGGCAATCCCTCTCCAGTTGTGACGACCAAGAACATCTCCAAACATTGCTAAATGTCTCTGGGAAGGGTGATCACTGATCACCCATATGAAAACCACAGTTCTAGGGGTGAAAGATCTTTTTGTTCATAGAAACATCTTTAATATAGAAACAGAGATGGCTTTTCAAAAAAATATATATATATAAATTATATATAAATTTTTTATATAAATATATAAATTATATATATATAAACATGCACGTGTGCACTTATATATAGGCTCTTTATAAATATGAGTAAGTACATTGCCTCTCAATGAAAAGAGGCCCTCTTTACACTAACAATTAGTTGACGGCAACTTGATACGAATAGAGTTTATTAGAGGTCTGCTCAGAGGGTTGGTACTGTGTTGTTTGTTCCGTTTCTATCTCAGGAGTGTGTGTCTGCCATTGGTGAATACATGCATTTGAGCCCCTAGCCTTGTTCCCATTAATGTAGCTCTAATTTTTCCACTGGGTATTTCATAGCTGGAGTATGCAGAGTCCTGGACCTGACCTCTTTCTCCCCATTGGTCAGAAATGAGAGCCTGGACCTAACCACTTCCTCCCCACTGGTCAGATATGTCTTCCCTACTGACTCCAAAAGAGCCTCGTCAGCCTGTTAAGGAGGATAACTGTTTCAAAATATTGCCTGGTTTGAGATTATTTTTAACTTGAGTCTTGTCCCCAAAACATAATTTCCCTACTGTTTTTATCTCAATGAAATTTAGAAGTACCATGGATTATGTCACCCTGAGAGTTACTTCTTGTGTCCACTAAAAGACACAATGCACAGAAGCACATGTCTATCTTACCCAGACCACACATACAGGGTTGGCAAGAGGACAGTCCCCAGAGTCTCACCATATAATGAAACTAATCACTCTATGAATTATCTTAATTGAATTTGAACGTATTGCTACTGAGTACTATGGGAAGAGCAGCCAGTAAGGACGCAGTATTTTCCCACAGCATTCAGTTAGCAATGCATTCAAATTTAATTAAGATCATTCATACAGTGATTAGCTTTCTTCGAGGACAGAAGGCACTGGGGACGTTCCTGCTACGGTTGCCTGCTTTTGGTCTGCCTAAGATAGGCATATCTACTTTCACAGGTTGTCTCTTGTATTGAGTGTGGGATTGTTTGATCCATCCTTAAGTATTATCCTGAGATGTACTTTTCATTTTGGAATGCAATGAAAGTGAAACGAGTAATTAGACACTAGGATTTGAAATAGGTATCTTGAGGGGGTCATTCTCCCTGCCCCTCTCACCTGCCATCTATACGACCTTGGGCAAGTTACTTAAATCACTGTGAACCTCAGTTTCCTTCTCTGTAAAATGCTCATAATAATACCTACCCTGTGTTAAGATTGTTGATTAGAATACAGTTTGGTACTGTGCATTCTGAACATGGTTTGAACACTGTTCAAACCAGGTTACAAGTGTTGCCAAAGTTACAAGTGTCGTGCAGTATTACTAAAACTAAGTAACATATTTCCATTTCCAAGGACAAGGGAAGAGGGACACTGAAATTATCTTTCTAGTCACTTTAGCAATTGAAGTCACTGGACTACAGGTCATGCTTTTCTTTGATAACAGAACCACCCAGGAGACAGGCTTCTGAACTGCATTAAGCTGAGAGCTTGGGGTCCCAGATCTTTCTATGTGTTGATACAGTTTATTTCAGAAACACCATGGTTTTTTTCTACCCAGCCGAAGCCCAGTTTAGCTGAAACCCACTCACAGCCTGATTGTACTGTGCCCAGTACATTCATCTAAGCTTTCTAAAATCTAAAACGGCCAGGCGTGATGGCCAGCACTTTGGGAGGCCGAGGCAGCCAGATCACAAGGTCAGGAGATGGAGACCATCCTGACTAACATGGTGATACCCCGTCTCGACTAAAAATACAAAAAATTTGCCGGGTGTGGTGGCACGTACCTGTAGTCCCAGCTACTCAGGAGGCTGAGGCAGGAGAATCGCTTGAATGCAGGAGGCAGAGGTTGCAGTGAGCCAAGATCGTGCCACTGCACTCCAGCCTGGGTGACAGAGCAAGACTCCGTCTCAAAAAAAAAAAAAAAAAATATATATATATATATATACACACATATATATACATACACACCAAGATCCCTAGACTGGTTTCAGAGCCTATTCATTCAAATAGTGATAAGGGAAGGAGCAATTCAGTTGACAAAACACCCAACAAATGAAGATGAGACCTAAAGTTAAGGAAGAAAGCAGTAACTTCTTTTAAATTTTGGATATACTCAAAAATTGTAGTGAAAGAGGAAAAAAGTGATTTTTGCATATACTTATCATATCTGTTTTTGTAATGATTATGTAGATCTTGAACTCAAGTCATTTCTTAATCTAAAGAACATTTAGAAATGGTTTAATTTTACAGTAATCTCGAATACCTATCCAGAGCTCTGTGACTTCCTAAGAATTATGCAACCCAAATTTTATACCCTCTTGACCCAGGTTGACTATTCTGTATATTCTGGGGTTTTTTTCAAATGCTATTTGAAGCTCTATATTTTATGTAGAATTTTTAGTTCTTTTGAAAGTTTCCCTTATTAATCTAATTTTCAAATGTATTGTCTGAGAAATGCCACCTATCACAAACAACATACAATTGAGAGACTACATTGTGTTATGAGAAAAGCTTAAGGAAAGGGTGAACCTGACGTGTTAGATCATCAAGCAGAACTACTTCCCTTAATTTCTGAAATGTGTGTGGCGATCTGCCGCTGATGGTTTTCTTTTTAACTGCCTTTCTATTTTTATTTTATTCTTTTTTATACTAAAATTCTTCAGTATGATCTCTGGTACAAAGGAAGTCAATAAAGAGATCATTTCCTTCCTAACTTGTGTGTCCTAATTTAGAAAGATTAAAAACAGAATTAAGTTGAATTACTATATCAATCATCTGCACAGTCATAAAAATATACAAATATATTTAAATAAATATGATTTGTTGTTTTTAAGTTGTTACTGGTTTACGGGTCATTAATCTGCAGGGTTTCAAAGTATTTGGAAAACTGGATACCCATGAAAATTCATCCTCTCATCTTTAAAGTACCTGTTAGCACTTTAATAGGAAAATAAAAATGAAAACTCTATGTAGAGGATATAATCTGAATAGCTTTAACATATCTCTAATATACATTATTTTATATCATACTGTACTATTATCATTCAAGTCAGTTTTTTCTTCTTGAATCTTCCATGTTAATGTGAGGAGCCTCCCTCACTGGTGATCTGTGCTTCGTTAGGTGCTATCTCTTTGTTTTGTACAACCATTCATAGGGCGTTGCTTATTTAGGCTGTTGTGAAACGAGCCAGTTAGCTGAAAGAAGCAATGGATGGGGTTCCAGGAGCCAGGATTTTGGTTCTAGGAACAATGAAACAAGGCTGAATCAGGTTTGAAACACAAAGGAAAGCAGGAATGAATGTTGTATATGGACAAGTTGAAGAATGCGAAGAAGCAGGAGTAACCAGGGGATGTGAATTCAAGAAATGGAGAAGTGAGCATTGAAACTTGGTCCACCTGAGAATCCAGGTGAACACAGATGAGAGGACCTGGGTGCGGGCTGCAACAGGAACAGTTAGCTCATGTGCCAGGGAGCTGCAGAGAAGCTGCCTCTAAAATGGAAGTGGGAGGGGTACCTGTAATTTAACTAAGAATGGTCTTCCTTTCCCTAGCAGCTGACTGTGAAGGGAGGGAGAAGAGTTAAATCAGAAGTGAGCCAAGCTTCTGAGCATGGGCAGGACTGTTTGTTAGAAAAGAGGAGTTCTAACAGGAATAGTAAGGACGGTCATGATCCCAGCAACCCTTTATTTCCTGGAAGGTGGCAGTGGTACAAAACTTTTTTATTTTAAAGATTCCCTCAATTGGTGGTAATTTTCATTGTGGATGTTGACATACGCACTAATAACATTCATTATATGGTTCCTTAAAGCTACCTTTTCATTTTCTTTCCCTCCTATTAATTTTTTTTTTTTTTTTTTTTTTTTTTTTTTTGAGATGGAGGCTCACTCTGTTGCCCAGGCTGGATTACAGTGACAAGATCTCAGCTCACTGCAACTGCCACCTCCTGGGTTCAAGCGATTCTCCTGCCTCAGTCCCTTGAGTAGCTGGGATTGCAGGCGCACGCCACCACCCCTGGCTAATTTTTGTATTTTTAGTAGAGATGCGGTTTCACCATGTTGGCCGGGCTGGTCTCGCACTCCTGACCTCAAGTGATCCACCTGCCTTGGCCTTCCAATGTTCTGGGATTACAGGCGTGAGCTACCACACCTGGCCTGAGCCACCAGGCCTGGCCTGGTCCTCTTTCCCTACTACTTTGTTCCCCTGAGGTGCCTGGTGACCTTATTATACCAGCCCCAGCCTTCTCTTGTGTTTGCTGCAGAAACTCGGGAGCAGAAATAGTACGCCAAATCACAGCTCTATTCCAGAATCCTCCCAACAGGGGTGAAGAAAAAGCATTTCTGTTTTCTGTTCTCTGTTCTGCAAGGCTATGTTCTTTGTTAGTGGAGTGGAGTGGAGTGGACTACAGGCTTCAAACTGAGCTGGTTAGAATATCAATTCTCCTGTCAACTTGCAGCCAAGTTGTTGAAGTCTTCAAAATCCAAGCTTCCTCATCAAAAAGAAAAAAAAGCAGCAGTGATCTTTTCCAGGGTTGATGTGGGTATTCAGTGAGAGAAGATATTACATACTGATTATGGTCTTTGCCATTGATTATGATAGTGGTAGTAGAAAAACAATAACCATTATTGGCATTTACAGGGTAATTTATTTTAAAATGGTAGTGCATATTGTTATCATTATTATCAATTATTTGGTGTGACTGTTATTTCTACAAGAAAACACATATGAATTAGTTTTACTATAATAAATATAGTAAATGTGACTTGTACGATGAAAATGGGGGGAGGAAGAAAGGTGAAACCCCTATGATATACAACAGATGAGACATACCTAAACCATTGCTAGCTTAGGTATGTCTGATCTGTTGTATATTACAGGGGTTTGCCAGAACTTCCAACACAACCAGACACCTCCTACAGAGAGCAAAATTATAGTATGTGACTATCGTCACTGAAGGTAAACGGGGTCTTAAACTCATCTTTTGGCTTCCAGATGTTCTGGTGTTACAGGAGAGTGATGGGTTGAATGAGTAAGGCTTAATGGAAAATTAGAGATCAGGGCTGCACTGAATGTGTCTCCCTGGAGAAGCAGGAAGGTTCTTAAGCCCCCATTTTTGGGATGCTTGATACCTGATGTACTTTTCACAGAATTAGACAATGTTGGGTTGCGTTGGTAATTCAGGAGTTGACCAAACCTAAATTTCCACACCTCAAAGACAGGAGTCATTGGCTAAAAGAGGTCCTCCTTTAAGACCATTCAAATCCAAATAAACATAAAAATTGAGGAAATAATAGTCCCTTATTGTCGGCACTATTCCTTGTATTATATCTCATTAGATTCCTCTAGTTGCAAGCACTAGAAACCTACTCCAGTGAACAAACACAGTCCAGAGAAGGGGACAGAAGGAAAGGTGGAGAGATGGGCTCAGAAAAGAACCAGGAATGGACTTAGAGAAGCTCAGGACAGTGGGAAATGGGTGATCTTGATGACTGGAACTAATGGAAAGTCTTGTGGGAGTGTAGCCCCAGAAATGAAACAATTCCAATCCTTTTATCTGCTTTTGCATCCTTCCACTCAAGATTCAGAGTTCGGCAGGAAAGAATTTAATGGGTCACACGCCCTTGATGCCAGAAAATCAGGACCCTTTAATTAGTCAGATCCACCAAGGCTGCTTCTTATGGGAATGTGGAAAGAAGTAAGTCCCCAAAAGGAAATTAACATGCTAGTACTAAAAGAAAGTAGGATGAGTGCTACATAGGCCAAAAGACAACAAATATCCACTATGCGTATTCAACTTCAAGTAGCCACAGGTAGGAAAGGAAATTTAAAAATGGTCTGTCATTATGGGAAGACATATTGAAATTATAAAATGCCTGTTGTTGACAAAATTATTTACATTTGTATGTGTGACATGTGTGTGCGTGTACAACACTTGACCTGTGAGTGAATGTTTTGTGATTATTAAACTAATAAGATAGTATCTGAGGTTAACCTGGTGACAGCTCTCATCACAGGCTTCATATAAATGAATCTAAAATTCTCCACAGTTTACTCCAAGGCATTAATTTCCCTTGTGTCAGGCAGCCTTGTAATTGGGTTGTGATGTATTTTTAATGATATTTATTATCATTCAAGTGTTTCTAGAAAACTAAATGAGACATGTAATTTAGTTGATTTATATCTTCTTGGATATTTTCTACTTCTTTACAAATACAGAGAAGCAGCCACTTTTAAATTTTATGTTTCTTTGCTGTACAAAAATATGTGAATTTTAACATGCTCACAAGAGATATACATGGTCAGATTTCTTTAAAAAGAAAATAAGACTTCAACGATCCAAATTTAGTTTGAAAGTGCACCTTACATCACAAATCCTGTAAAGCTCATTTGTGTCCTTTCTTGCCCTAATGAAATTAAGGGTTAACAAAATAGAAAATTCTGATTTTTCTAACTATAATATGTGTATTGAATGTAACAATACAGTCATCCCTTATATCTGCAAAACATTTTATACTTTACTGACTTTCACCTGCTTTATGTCACTGAAATGGACTAAGACATTCCAAGAGTTACTGCTGATTGATTTCTTGTGAGATCTGTGTCTGTCTTTGTTACCAAGGGAACCATTTCCAAATTCAGCTTAATCTGAGTTTGCCCAGCTGCACAGTTGTTAACTTTGATTTGACTGGTGTTTTTCCATTTTCATGAAACTGTGTGGTTCAAGACAGACAGAAGGTTAAAGGGTTAGTATAAGATGGCTTATTCTTTACTTAATCATTTCCTTTTTGGTAGGAAAAAGTAGCCTTGTTTTCTGAAGCTCAAACATTTGAGAGGTTCTCCAGGGGAACTCCCTCTGATGAAAGGCTAAATTAAATCTGTTACATGACCCAGGCTGACAGCTGCAGCCGTGGATCCAGCTGTATGGACTTTCTCCGATCTTCTCATTTGTTTTAAATACAAGTGGCGTGGAAGTTGGCTTCATTCCAATTACATTAAGGTCAAAGGGTCCTGGATTAAGTTAAGGCCTAAAGAATCCATGTGTCATTTAGATCTTCTATTTCTTCTAAGAAATCTAATCAGTTATCTTGATATAACATTGAAATTAGTTAAAAGCTATGTTGCTTCTCATTTGTTTTGGAGATTTCAAGATTGAAATTTTTGGAGGCTCTCTCAAAAGACCCCATGAATCATCACTGTGAGTGATTTGCTTGTCCGTATGTCAAGATGTGAAGAAAACCGAAAAATAATTAGCATGTGGCACTCTAATAGAGCCTACTGTATTGGTACCAAACTAAATATCTATTTTTTGTTAGTTTTTCTGTGTCCTTAATCAGTATGAATAGTTTTGAAAACTAAAGAAGCCATTCAGATATAGGATTAGTTCTGTTATGAATATTGAACATAGAATAAAGGTTCAGATACATGGGAACAACAGCACTGGCTGAGGAAGAGGGAGTTCCAAATGGCATCACAGGA
This sequence comes from Macaca mulatta, assembly GCF_049350105.2. NCBI lineage: Eukaryota > Metazoa > Chordata > Mammalia > Primates > Cercopithecidae > Macaca > Macaca mulatta. Next base: position 130,193,997 of record NC_133417.1, on the reverse strand, counting down.
TCTACCACGTGTCACAGAAAGAACATAAAACTTCTCAAAGGAAGTGGGGAACGCTCTTTTCGTAGTGTTTCTTGAAAAGACTACGTTTTCTGAAAAAGAGAACCAAGAATAACTACTTCAGGTGGACAAAACTAGAGCAACCCCAGTGGTGAATAACCAAGACATGGCTCCCTAATTACACTCAGAATGTAGATCCCAAAGATGCGGTCCTCAGTCACGAGGGATTTGCCACAGAGATGTTCTCTCTTCCTCGTTCCACCAGTCCTTTTCCTGATGAGCTCCCCAGTGCTGACAAGCTCACCTTGTATCTGTGTAGGTCACAGCTACAGAAAGATATTTAAAGTATCTGCAACATTGATTGTTCTTTAGATTTTTCTATTTGCAAAGCTAATGAGTTTAATATTAAACCAATCCTAAATGTAATCCTTCTCTTTTGATCTGCAAGTATAAATACATGAAAATATTTTCTAGGCCATTTCTCAAGGAAAACAAAGCTAGAATTTCAAAGTCACTTTCATTTGCTGATATGCATAATCAGGTAGATTGCTTTCCTTTTTCCTGTGAGGGACAGAGTAGCCTGACTTCACTCAGGAGATGCTGGAAAGAGAAGCTGTCCTTCTTTTATCCGAGTACTCTTCCTTATGACTACGTATTTGCCTCCAATAGAATCATTAATTTTCTGAGTTTATTTTAAGAAAATTTAAATAATAAATATGAAAGCATAGAGGACAATTCCTGGTACATGAAGAATTCATCGTAGTTGGTTTGATTAGCTGATTGGCATACGTTTCTTGGGTAAAACATGTAGGGTAATTTTCAATCATCTTCAAATATAAACAAATCTACATTTGTCTGATATTCAGTGGTTCACTTACCACTTTTCATACTTTATCTACTTGATCTTTGCAGCAACACTGCCCTTTCCCCATTCATCCCAATATCGGCTGTTGCAAATGACTTGTCGAAGTTACATAGCTGGTAGGTGAGAGATCCTGAACTTCCAACTAGAGATTCTGATTTCTAATCCTTTGTGACAATGACCAATACACATGAGTATTTAAGTTACCAGATGTTGATGGTTCCCTACAGAGGTGAAAAATATTTTGGTTATTAAATTGCTAATTGCACATCTCCTTTTTGCTGACATTAGCTTCTAGAACCACATATATAATCTGTAATTATTTTCCCTGGCCTCCTTTCCCCAGGGTTTTGTGTATCTTTTCTTAATTACTTGAAACTGTTAGTGGTTGAACTTCTATGGGAAGTCTCACTGTGATTTTTCTAGGCTCCCTCTCTGGTGGATTTTCAAAGGGTAAACAACTTTAAAATCAAATAACTCCCCAGTGTTTCCATGAACACATGATAGTTTTGGGAAACCAAGTTCATTTTCTCACCACGAGGAACGCAATACATGTTCATTGTAGAAATTTGGAGAATGCAGAAAAATCAAAATGGCAAAATCCTACATATCACAACTGATAATGTTAGGATCCATATCTCTAATCTTTTCTCTTTAAATTTCTTAAATCTTGTGTGATTATTCTGTTGTATTATATTTAGTACCACTTTATTGAACAATAATACATAAGCAATTTTGCTTTTTATTACAAACTTTAAAAAATTTAGTTTCAATGGGTATGTGTTGTTTCTTAGGATAAATGTACCATAATTTCCTAATTATTTCTTATCCGCGATGATTTACTGTTTCCCATTTTTAGCTAGTTTGTGCCCTTACAATATCCCTTAGAGATATAGGTATTCTGAGCTCAAACTCTAGTGTCATAATAGCTATGAATCTAGAACCACTGTCAAGGTAACCGAAACCTCTTTCCTTCTGCGGTAGCGAGTGCCCTTTCTTTATCTTTCCTTTTGTACCAATGCTTGCCATCTTGATCATGAACTCCAGCCACTTGGTGTTTTCCAAAAAGAAAAGCCAATTAATATGCGAAATGTTGTGAGTTCGCTAACTTTGCTGAAGAATTGAAGCGTTCAGTAAATTTATGGCATGCACTGCACCATTATTTATAGCATGTACTAATAGTTACTCACGGATTTATGCCAACCTCTACCCTAGTTCCAGTGTCCTTCCCAAAGCGCATCACAGCATTAAGCCTATCTCCACCATACACAGTTCTCTGAAAAAGATAAACCGTTTGTTTGGAACAGCAGCTCTGGAGTCTGGAGTCTTCACTGATTGGGTATAACCGCCACTAGCCTACCTTTCTCCCTTATACCTTTGGATTAGGGTGACTATATTTTCTCCATCTTGTTACAAAGATAATATTGTAAAGACATCCTTGTGTAAATCTTGGGTTATATGTGTGCTTGTTTCTTTAAGATAGAATCCCAGAAAAGGAATTCTTGGATCTGGATGACATACTATAAATTTATTTATTTAACAAATATTTATTGAGTGATTACTATTTGCTCTTTGTAGACATTAAATTTACAATACTAATGCTTTAAATCCCTGACTAGTAAACATTAGAAACTCATAGCCTTTATCTATTAACACTCGGGTAATGAGGATTATAGGTGTGGGCTTTTCTAGGTGTTTAAAAAGTATTATCTCATTTAATCCTGTGAGGCAGCACCTACTAAACCATTTTACAGATGGAGAAATTAATGCATGGGGATTTTAATTACCATGCCTGAAGTTCCATAGCTCATAAGTGGCAATGCCAAAACTGGAATCCCAGGAATTCTGGCACTAGGGTATATGTTAACGCTCTGTTGCATCTTAACATAGAAAACCTATACTCACGCTCTCCTTTATACTTTGGATTTTTCCAAAATAAGGCTGGGTAGTCTAGCTTATGTTTCAGTTAGATTGTACTTCCATTCTGGAGGAATATGAAGGTTGGTAATTTAGCCATGTAATTTTCAGTGTTACATACTTCAAATGCTTATTTTCTTCAATGTCATTTCTTCATCCATTTGGTCTTGAATTATAGTGATGAAAATAATTCAGACATTTGTAGTGGAATACTTTGTTCTTGCTTGTTTCAAAGAGATGCCCTGGGTAGCCCAGACTATTACAAAGATGACTGTTTTACCACCTTGGGGCTTAGATAATCATCTTGGCATTCAGTAGTGAAATCAGGTAGATGGGAAGCAAGCATTTGTTTTTGTGACAGGAGCCTATTCTTCTGCTGTGAAGTTGATTTGGAGGAAAGCTGTGGATTTGGGGAACTAGATCAAACAAATCTCTTAATTCTCTGTAAGAAGAATAGGGCCTCTTACCACTGTGGTGCAACACCAGCCCTGATGCATAATAACAGGTACTGGTGGGTGCCTTTTCCCATGCAGAGTGACTTTAGAGCAGCTAATGAAATTCATTACTCATTTGAGAGAAAGAGAGAAAGAGTAAAAAGCACTATAAAAATCCAAGCCAATTCAGAGTAATCTTGGCACATACCTTATCCCCGTTGGTGCATTTCCAAAAGAAACAAGCACATTAAATTCAAGAGAGACAACCCAACCCTTGTTAAAGCTGTAAATCAATGCTGCTCAGTCACCAGTTTCACTCAATGTCTCTGCAAGGAGCAGTAGCGAGAAATTAACTGATCCCACCATCCTTGTATACATCTGTCTCTTTACACCGAGCAGGCAGCTCCCTTGCTCCAGAGAGAACTACTGGTTATATAGCCCGGATTCTCGCCATTACAGATATGTAAAGCATCTATGACAACTTTGGCCTAATCCCAGGCTCTAGACACTATGGAATACATCATTGCTATTTCTTTTTAAACTTTACGTCCTCAAAGTTGTGATGCATTGAATATCTTGAATGTTACACAATGATCAACAAATACACTGGGAAGATTGAACTTCACCAATCTATTCCTCCAGAGGCCAAAACTTAGTAAATTACATGAAGTAGACCTGCTGGATTTTGCAGTCCCATGTCAAAATAACCCCAGTGCAATATCCTAAACAGGAAAGGCCTAATAAATATCATTCATTAATTGATATCATAGCCTGAAATGAATACCTGAAATTATGTCTTCAGATGCTTGCAGGCCATATGTTTTATGTGGGTATATTAAGGAGAGTTAGGATTTAGTTTCTCTGTGGTTTTATTCATAACCTGTGACTTGGGAACTCGGATTTGCCTATTGTACCAATTTAGGTGGGATTGATTTTAGGTAACATTGGGGTCCCAGTAAAAGATCTTCTTTGAAAGATCTTCTTGTCTCCAACGCCTTAAATAATGCTGGATTTCGGGACTAATGGGTGATAATATTTAAAAGATAGTGAGAACCCGATTACAGAAGCCCTCTTAAAACATCCATATGTCATTTGCCTTTAAACCTATGAATGACAATACACACTAAAACCACACTCTCATATCCCTACTCATTTTGGTGTGAGGAGGGAGAAGATAAAAGTATTATTAGCCACATCATGGGCTATTGCTCTAAGTACCAAAGGGCATCATATACTTCAGCTGAAGAACTCTTAGGGACATAAACAACCAACCAAAGCTAAGGCAGATGTAAGAGCTTCCTGAAAGGGTTTTACTGTACATTTTGTTTCGTTTGCTACATTTGATACCTACACACTCAATAGGGGGGAAAAACAGGTTTCAGAATAAGCCAACTGTTTCAGACTTGAAGGCCTGTGGGGGCAGTTGGTAATATGAAAGTAATATGCTGCAGGGTAAGATAAAGACTACTGAGGCCTACAGCTAAACTGGAGTGAAATACCATGACTTAAAGACAAGCCAATTAAAAAGAAAATAAATGTGGGTGGCAAACCAAACATCTGAAACATGCGTTTGCCTTTTGACCTGTCAATCTATAATCTTTGGAATTAACCTTTGCCTGGGAAATAAGGAATTGGAACTTAAAATAAGTCAAAATAGAATAATATCAAAAGGTAGCGATTCCAGAAAGACTTTTTTCACTACCCAAGACTTGCCATAGCATCTCTGTATTTTCTGCCTCAAAATACTCAGGTCTCACAGCTCTTTCATTAAATATGTTGATCAACTGAATTTCTTTTCTCCAAATATTGCGTGGGGTATTTCTTTTTTACTAAACTAGCCACCTTTCTGGAAGGACCTTCTGGATAGAATATTCACCTGGCATTACCCTTAGTTTCCTTAAGCATTTGTGAAGTGAGCTGGGTTTTTTTCTTTTTTTTCTGATGTAGAGAGTATATGATGATCCTTGCCATTGGCCCACTATGTTCACATTTTGTTTTATATTTTTATATTTGGAAAATTATCAAAATATATATTGACTGCTACTTTGAGAAGCCCATTAGCATTTATTAAAATGTCAATGAAAGTTTCTAGGGCTTTATCAGAAGAGCTCTTCCAAAAATAGCCTTAGGAGTCAAAGCTATCTGTGTGCTTTGCAGAATGAGGAAGGGTGGCACGTGTGAGTGTGGGGAAGGAAGAGTTTGGGTGGGAAGGTATCTATTGATGTCACTTATATGAAAAAGAAAAATAATTTTTTTCACTTATGAGATCACTTTAGTGTTCAAATTTCATAAGAACCACTCAAATCTCTAGGAGTCCCAAAATAACCCAGAGGACTACCGCTTTTCACTTAGGTTGCATAAATGCTTCATCAAAAGGGTTAGAGGACTCAGATTGTGTTTTTGGTTTTCTGTTTTGGATTTCGTTGTGTTTTGCAGCAGGAGAGGGTCCATTTTTCTCACCATATGAGTTCTGTACAACTGGAGCAAACACATCAACCCTATAGTGAAACACAAATGGAGCAAACACATCAACCCTATAATGAAACAGTCACATTTCTCCCTCTATTTTTATTTTTGGCACTACGGGAGGCTTCTTTGAAGGGAGCGCATTCCCTCTTGGCTTCAGGAATCTAATGCAATGTGATTATCGGGCTATTTTTTCAGACTTATCCATTTTCACCACACTGCATCCATAATAGTCCTGTCATTCCGTTCTATTAGAAAATGACCTAGCTTGTCTCTGTAGAGACAAAGAGGCTCAGAGCCAAGCAATTAATCCTGACACAGGATCCATGTGTTCATGACAACCAAGACCGCCTGTGATACTTTGATTGCTAGCAAGGTGCCAACATTTTCGAATTGACCCAAGCAGAACTCACAAGGAAGTATCTAATTCAGAAGAAATGATGATAATTATCATAATACCATAGCAAGTAAGCAGAAGGCCTTTCTTCCTGTTGACAAAAATGTACATAAACATCTATTCTGAGGATGTGATAGGGCTGGGTATCGTGAACCTTGGGGACTTAATAAGAACAGTTTGCATTTCTGAGGGAGATATCAGGTATTTTAGGATTTTCTCATATTATTTCAAATCTGGAAATAATAGTTACGTGGCTTTGCCCTACATTCCTGGAGTCTCTGTGACTGCATTGGAAGGATTGTGCCGTGTCAAAGCCTCAATGATAACTAAGAGATGAAATCCAACCAGGCATAGAAAACGGAGATGGTATATGTCAGTGATTAATACCATATTTTCTTTTCCTACAGCAAGAAAAGCCTAGGCTTCTCGAGCCTTTGGATTATGAGACTGTCATTGAAGAACTTGAAAAGACCTACCGGAATGATCCTCTTCAAGATCTCCTGTTCTTCCCCAGTGATGACTTTTCAGTAAGTCTTCTCTTCTCAAGCCGTCTAGATTCAGGAGGGCCCTACAGATTGGGTCGCTGTCTTTCTCTGTAGATTCAGGGAGTCCAGCCCTCCCTGTGGCCACCCTACATCTCAGTCTCTGCAGCAGGAGTTCACATCCAATAATAGAAAGTACCCCAGGGCCCCCTCAAGTTGAAAGATCAGAAGCTTAGTGAGTCAGTGGCCACTGGCGACTGGGAGGAGGCCCAGGACACAGCCTGGTTCCAGCTGGTATTCATGTGCCTGTCAATGTCTGGGTTTCTGACCACTGCCTTACCTCGACTCACAGAGCACTTCCTCCCTCAGCCATTTCTAACTGAAAGCTTCCAAGCAATTGAAATCAACCAATGGCAAAGACAGGACTCTATTAGCACAAAAGATGCAGTTCTTAAAAATCACCCTTAATCTTGGTTTGCCTTTCATAAGGAGATATTGACACTTGGGAGCAAAGAAAGGTAGGCTAGAACATCTTCATAGAGAGATTTGAGGTCTGAGATAGTCCCCTTTAGATGCACACTACCACATAGAGAGCCTCTGAGGATAGTAGAGATAATGAATGAAAAGGAAATTCGTGTTGCAAACAAACACAAAGTTCTGGATGGTGAGCACCCACATGTTCCAAACATAACATACTGTTACTTTGTGGTCTTAAAGATTTTTAAATTGTTATCTAACTATGCAAACAGAGATCTCAGTGGGCAGTTAATAAATTTTCCTGTCTCTTCCTAAAAGAAAGGTAGTCTCAGACATCACAAACTTCAACATCTTAAAGCAAATGAAAAGGCAGCTGAAGGGTACCCGTGAAACAGCCATTGTCCACGCAGACCTCTATCAGGGAGCATGGGTCTCAGTGCCGACACATTCCTCAAACAGCCTCAAACTTCCATTTTCTCTCTTACTTTGAGGGCAGGTCTGGCTTCTGGCTTTTAAAGGGGTGTTTTTTTTCACCTTCCTCCATGGATTCATGAAAAAGAAGGTATATGGAAGTTAATGATTTTCTGTTTCAAGTATGAAGAATCATGGAAGAAAGGAGACAGATTTGTAAATAGGAAAAAAGAAACTCTTCCAATGTTTTTCAAAATTTTAAACAGCTTCCACTTGAGTGCTGGCACATTTTGAGAGAGACTTATCTCGTGCAGAAATCTCATTTCCGTGGTTGGACCAGGCCACTGGAAGTTGAACTGCAAGCATAAAGTTAAACCACATTTTTAAAAATTCCACATCCTCATTTTCATTTTTCAGACTGAAGATTAACCTGATGAACAGTTTCTTTTTTTCTTTCTTTTTTCTTTCTTTCTCTCTCTTTCTCCTTCTTTCTTTCTTTCTTTCTTTTCTTTCTTTCTTTCTTCTCTCTCTCTCTCTCTCTCTCTTTCTTTCTTTCTTTCTTTCTTTCTTTCTTTCTTTCTTTCTTTCTTTCTTTCTTCTTTCTTTCTTTTTTTTTTAACCAAGTGTCTCTCTGTCACCCAGGCTGGAATGCAGTGCCACAATCTTGGCTCACTGCAACCTCCACCTCCCAGATTCAGGTGATTCTCCTGCCTCATCCTCCCAAGTAGCTGGGATTACAGGTGCATGCCACCACACTTGGCTAATTTTTGTAATTTTAGTAGAGATGGGGTTTTACCATGTTGGCCACGCTGGTCTCGAACTCATGACCTCAAGTGATCCACCCATTTTCGGCCTCCCAGAGTGCTGGGATTACAGGGGTGAGCCACCACGCCCAGCCTTGAATGGCCTCTTTATGTCAAACAACACCAAAAATCATGAATCCAGGAGCATCTTTTCTCCTAGTTTTGTCCTTCAAAAATATGTCAAATGCTACTTCAAGGCCTCCTAGCTCAAAAAGAAAGTAGAGGATGCAGGTAGATGGACTGTAAAGTTTGCAGCGAGTTTGGATTGTTTTGGCATCTTTCCATGCTCATTTAAATTGAGGAATGTGTCTGTTTACTCCTTGATCTTTACCGTCCTTAGCAGTGTAATGGAGAATACAATAACTCTTTATTTTTCCAATGTGAACATTCCAATAAATACACTCAACTATTTTATTCCATGGCTGCTTAAAACCCTTCTGTGGCTCCCCGACTGCCTTCCAAATGTAGTGCAGTCACCTCAGCATGACCCAATGCCTGCTTCAAGATGTGGTCCTTGCCCATTTCTCAAAGCCATAGCCTACTCTCTCCCACCCCATTCCGGCCCATCATACACAGTCACCCTCATTCCCAACTGGGGTAAAAGACCAGCACAGTTCCAAACATACTATTCTATAACACACCCCAAACCATTTCCTTCCTGTATTCATTCAGCAAATACATGATGTATAATACCGAATACTGGGCATTACTCAATGAATGGAGACAGCAGTGATTAGACAGAAATCACCTGGGGTTCTAAGGGAGCTTATCTTTTGGTGGGTTTACTTATTGAAGGTTTACTTATTCCAAAGAAAACGGTAAACCAATTAATTTGCCAGATAATTCAGATAGAGACCAGTTCTATGAGGAAAATAAAACCAGGGAGAATCTGATGATAGAATCTGAGTAGGGTAAGAACTGCGTTGGTCTAGGTGACCATGGATGAGCCTCTCTAAGAAGGCGACATTTAAGCTGAGTTCTGAGTTCTCAAGAAGGATCAGCCATGCTGGGGAAGGTGTGTTTCAGCCTAAAGGGATAGCTGGTGCAAAGGCCCTGAAGAACTCTAAGACTGGAGATTGGTATGGCTGGACAGGATAAGGCATTTGCATCTTATTCTAACTACAGGCAAGGGCAAGTCACAGGAGTGTTTCAAGAAGGAAAACAAATGACTGAGTGTGGATTCCTAAATATTAAAAGTTCATCTGGGCTCTGTGTGGAAAACATAAAACAGGACCTGGAGGAAGTGGGGAGTGTGGTCCAAAGAATCGTTCACAATTAATCTCTGCCCAAGAGATTTTCAATGCCACCTAATCCTTACTATCAGCAAATGTCGCATCCTCCAAATGGCTAAATTTTAATTTGCATTAAGCAACTGACAAACAAAAGGATAGTATTAGATATTATCTCTACATAAAATTACCCATTTTTGAATAATATGTGGAGATTGTTCCTCATTTTTCCTGCTCTACAGAGTACGGCTTGGCAAACTTGGCACCAAGGTGGCCCTTGGGTGACCTGCTGCCTATTATGTCCCATGAGCTAAGAATGGTTTTAATGTTGTTAAAATAGCTTAAGGAAAAAAGACATTTCCAAACACATTAAAATTATCTGAAATTCAAATTCTGATATCCATAAAGAAAGTTTTATTGAACATGGACACCATTCCTTGACCTCTTGTCAGTGGCTGTGTTCATGATGCAAAGGCAGGGTTGCAACAGAGTTGCAGTAGTGGCAACAGAGACATTCAGCCGGAAAAGATTTATTCTTCGATGCTTTACAGAAAAAGTTGGCTGACATACAGTACAACTGCATGCGTTTTTGGTTTTTATCCTTACGCTCTTTGTGGAATATAGGCGTGTCTGTAAATCTCTAATGTTGCCTGCTTCACCCACAGCCTATGTCACATTTTAGGGATGTGGTGCACCAACAGGAAGTGTCCGTGCAGTCGGCAAGCATGTCATTTCCTCGGCTCTCCCTTGAGCAGTGGGTGAGGCTCCTCTGGGGTGTGTGGGGTCGATCTCCACTGAGCCAATGTGAAGTGGTCATAGAATGACCACCCCAATCCCAAGACATCCCGGGATGGAAGGAGAGGGGCAGCTCCAAGCTTCCCACCCCTACCTCTAAACATCTTTCATCCAGTTTCTGCCCTGCAGATTGGAGAATCCAGCTCACTCGTATGTTTCCACGTTACCAAGCACCCACACTTGCAGCACACATGATTCATTACTTGGTTTGTTTAATCAATATTTATTCGGCACCCACGAGCTGCTGAATATAGAACAGCACTTCCTAGACTAGTGAGACTGACAAGAAAAGCAAAAGCACTGTGTTTAAGGAGCTCATGCCCTTTTATGGATGAAAAAGCAAGTTGACTTAGAATGCTTCTGGTTAAGAAATACCAAGAATCAGAGACTTCATCTGGTATCTAGTACACCGGAAAGATTACTTTTCACCGAGGCAGTATTCTTACATTGTGACTGTATATATTAAAAGTGTTTCTCTATTCACTCTGCTGTCCCAACCGCCAAATACCCTCATTTGCCTGGACCACACCTCCCCTCCAAGAAGTGGCTTTGTAACTGGTCCTCCTGCTTTCTTCTTTGCTCTGCTTTGATTCGTTCACACACAGTACTCAATGGAAGCTGTTAGGAACACAAATTAGATAACGCCATGCCTCTGGCTAAAACTTCTCAGTGACTTCTCATTGCCTTAAGAGTCAAAACCAGCTCCTCCCATAACACCTGTCATCCGGTTCCCCATGATCTCTGAGCTCTCATCTAGCCTGCTTTCCTCAGTCACTGCACAGACATCAAGCATTCTTTCTGTTCCCCCAGGTCGCCAAGCTCATCCCCTCTGTAGGGCCTTTACACTCTCTGTATAGCTGGTTCCTATTTTTCAGCCACAACTCAGTTTAAATGTCACCTCTACAAAGAAGCATCCCTGACTTCCGAGCTACGCTGCCCTCACACCCAGTTACTTTATAACGTTACCCCACCTGCTTCTCTTGCTAACACTTAACACCACTGGGAAATCTCCTCGTTTGCTTTTTCACTCCTCTGTCACTTGTTTCTCGCTGTTGGACGGTCGCCTCTAGCAGGACAGAGGCATCTTCTGTCTGGATCGTTGAAAGATTTTCAGCAACTAAAGCAGAACTTGGCACAAAGCAGATGGAAAATAAATATTTATTTCAGGAATTATCTTTCAGAAACATCTAGATTGCTATTTTATAACATAATGTTGATCCTTTGACTACCTTGAGGAACCAAAGCCTATTCTGAAACAAAATTCTTGAGAATAAAGAGGCTGAAGTAATTGACTTTGCTTGATAGTGAGGAAAATACTTCCCTCTTTGGCACAACTCAACTCAACAGATAACCTTAAAAAACAGCACTAAGAACACGATTTTCTTTTTAAAGAGGCCCATTCCTTCCAACATAGTGCCTGGTTCCTAGCTGATATCAACAAAGCTTAGTTTTCTCCTTTTAACACTTTTTTTAAAGAGATGGAGTCTCGCTTTGTTACCCAGGCTGGAGTATAGTGGCAAGTCACTGCAGCCTCAAAGTTGGCCTCTCAAAGTGCTGGGATTACAGGCATGAGCCACTGCACCCAGCCCTCTAACACTTTCGTATACTTCTTCACTTACTCATTCACTTCCTTTCTGTTAGTAGGCAAGGGACAAATCAGTTCACATCTGTACTTCAAGTACCCAACACAATGTCTTGTTCATGGACATTCCATAGATTATCAAACATGGAATTAAAACAGTTTTCTTCCAGGTTAAGGGCCTGACACAGAAACACTTTCCTTTATTTTGGCACACCAGGTAGAAGCTAGTCCTCCCGGTATGTGGGTTCTGGGACTGAGCAGCATGAACTTCTGCACTACATGTGTCCTGATGATTCACTAAAATAAGCAGTATTGATGTATTTATTAAACCATTAATTGCAAAAACTTATACTGCTTCAATAATTGTATTTGCTACTTTTGTTCATCGTTCTTTTTCAAGCTGGTAGTAATCGAAACTTTAGAACAAAACAAAAAATAAAGAACTTAGTCACCAAAGTGTGTGACTCAGTAAAGTAGGCAAAGAAAGTAAGAAAAGAAAGCAAGTGCTAAGAAAAATGGTTTCAAGGACACACTGAATCATATTGTTAAATGATTCTGTTTAAGAAGAGGCTGATGCAAAATAGCAGGAAAAAAGTTGAGAAAGTCAGAAATGAGTTTCTTCCTGAGCAGAAGATGTAGAAAGCCTGAGATGGGATCATTTCTGGGAAATACAAAACCATATTAAGAAAGTTCTGATGTCTGAAAGCTGATGAGACTGTACACTGTGTAGGAAGACCACCTATCAACTATACTTCAATATTGTCCACACCAGTAAAACTCTTATTTCATCTTACCTTCAGGGACCACCTTTGGTGATCTAAGCTGTATATATCCAGGACACCAATATGAATAAGAAGCAGAACTTACACTTGAACAGTCACACTTTCAACACTGGGCAGTGTGATTTTCAAAGTCAAAAGATTGTAGTCTATGTCACATAACTACAATCACCCAAGAGGCTCATTATCTTTTCAAATTCCATCTTCATATTAGTAGGTCAGAACTGTGTCCCAGGGCACTCCAGGACATTCTGCACTTTTCACTGGCTACTATTAAAACTCAGAGAATTGTGGATATCATGATATACCAATGGCTTGTTCTTTTCATAGTATGTCTTCAGCAATGAAAAGCAAAGCAGATGGTATATGGGGACTTCTAGACAAAACCACAAGGGTCATTCTAGAGAGGAAGCAGAAAGACTTGAATATGTTTTAAATTGCAAATCAGTAAGGTCATGAGTTTTCTTTCTTTTTTTTTTTTTTTTTTCCAGAGACAAAGGTTAACATTTTATAAGAATCTTAACCTCTTTTAAAAAAAATCTGTGGCTTTTGAGCCTGAAAAGCAGGCTTTTAAATGGCTCCTGGTGTTCATGTAAGAACATTGTAATTGCAATTTGAAAGCTAAGTAATAGTCTTTGTCGTTAGATTCTTTCTATGTTATAATATTCTTCTCACTTACAAGCTAATGAAGTTAAGATTTGGAAAGGCTGTTGTTCAAGGAAATAGAGCAACTGGAAGGACAGAAATCTAACATAAGCACCTTGACTTTTACTATTAGTTTCTGTCTAAACAGCATGCTTTTGGTCAGATGCTTCTTAGAAAAAGAAGGCACACAAGTTGGGGGAAATATTAACTTCCTGAATCCCACAGTGAGTGATGCCATTAGAAAATAAGTACTGTACTGCAACAGTTCTAGTTGCTTATTTTATTTCAGTAAGAATGTGTGTGGGGACCCTGGTCTGTGTTTGATTGTCCTAAGAATGTATGTCCACACGAGACGTGGATACAAATGTTCATACAAGCATTATTCATAATAGCCCCAAAATGAAAATAACCCAAATAATCCATCAGCTGATGAATGGATAAACAGAATGTGGTATATCCATAAAATGGAATGTTATTATCATTCAGCCATAAAAAGGAATGAAATGTTGATACATGCTACAATTTAGATCAACCTTGAATACATTGTATTAAGTGAAACAAGCCAGTCACAAAAGACCACATAGTCCACATATACGAAATGTTCAAAATAGGCAAATCCATAGAGACAGAAAGGAGATTAGTGGTTGCCATGGGCTGGGGAGATGGGAAAATGAGAAGTGAATGAGAGTGGATATGGGGTTTCTTTTGGGCATGATGAAAATGTTCTGTAATTAAATAGTGGTAATGGTTGCACAACTCTGTGAATATACCAAAAACCACTTAATTCTATACTTTTAAAGGATAAATTTTTATGACATATCAATTATATTTCAATTAGATATTTTTTTAAAGCCGTTCTATGTACTAGGGTAGAGGTGGTGTATGTGATCACAGGAAGGATACAAAAGAATCATGAAAACATATATCTGGATACAAGCACTTTATTCTTTAAAGGAATTAATGGGACATAGCAAAGGAGTAATAAGGAACATGGCAAAACTTATTTTACAGTTGTTATATTTTACTCCCAAAGCAGACGTAATGTGCTTGCTTATAAACAATAAAACACACAGGTAAAATGACTGGCTGAATTCATCAGCAGCATAACTTTTGGGCCTAAAGGTAAGCTGCAGACTTCATGTGTGCTACAGAGAGTAAATAATAGCATTTAGGGAAGAGAAATGTGTGTTGGATGAATTAGAAAGCTTTTCAAAAGGAACTGGCACCTATACAAAACCTGGGATTTTGAAAGAATGAGGAAAGAAAAAGACTTTGGGAGAGGCAGAGGAGCATAGGCAAAGGCCCTGTGCAGGAATGAGGCTGGTCCCGAAGGACAAATGCGGGCAGCCAGGTGGGATGGAGCCAGTGAGAGTTGGCAGTGCTGGGCTGCTCTTCAGTCCATTTCCCTTCCCTAGACCATGTCTGCAGGCCTCGCAGCAGGCAGCCCTCTTTACTGGGCTTTCTTGGATGGTAAACTCAGACCACAGACCTCAGAGTCTTTGCCAGGGGGAGGTCCTGGTACAGTAGGTATCTTTATATTGTTGGAGCAACTCGTTTCTATTAATGCTCACATCTTCCCATATGTAGAATGTTTGGTCCTCACCTCTTTAGAGGAGATGAGACACATTTTGGAGCCTGGAAAATAAGTCACTAAAAAGAAGTGAAATGACTAGTTTGTCAATCCAAGAGTAAAACACCTTGAACTTCTTACAGACTTCTATCCCTACCATATACCAAAATACTATGACACTGCGTCCCCTTGCTTAACTTGGCTGGAATGATGACTATCCAGTAATAGACAACTGTTCATTATTTGTGTATTTGCCATACAGTTTAACCCCAGCAAAACAAGAAAGGCTTTCCTTTTAAAGCACAAGTCAGGTACTAAAGTAATATTCTCATGTATTTAAACAACAAGTAAGATAAAATCACAATACTCTTCTGAATGTGGTAAAAGATGTTTTTCAAGCGACTAATGTAATCTAAGGACATTCTCTAATAGAATAAAAGGCAATCTCAGTGTCTGAAAAATTTAGGTTAAAATCACTTTTAAACACGTGCTGAGGGTCATTAATCATGAAATTTTAGTTAATAATCCTTACTGTGAGGCTTGTAAGTCCCCAAGCTTAGGCTGATTGATTAAACACCATCATTTTGTCCTCCTTTTCGAACAGGTAGAAGATACAATACTGTTAGAGGAAGATACAATACTTTTCTCAGCCCCAAGATAGGATAAGCAGCCCTTTTTTAGACTTTTACAGTGATCTTTGGCCAACTGAGAGATGGTCCTGATGTGCTTGGAATGAAGTCTTCTGTAGCCAGTGTAGCCAGCAGATTGGTGGCTGTTACAAAACCCCCAAGACCATACACGGCAGGCTACAAGGAACCAGAAAGTGACAGGGCTGCAAGGGAGGATGTCTGAATCTCATGGACCTGAAACTATAAACACAGGCCTGCATGCATCATTTCAGGACAGTTTTTATTTTCAAATGCCTGATCTCTGGACAAGAGATAGGCTCCTTATGAAATCCTACCGCCAAAGGAGAAGCTCAGCTGAGTTCCACTGCAGTTTCAGATCCGTTTTATGCTATTGAGCTATACTAATTGTTGACCAGAGTTTTATAAAAGAGAACAGGAAGTCTCTTGTGGTCAAGACAATTTGTAGTGGTCTGAAAGCATCTGATTCTCAGAAAAGAAAAAATTCTTTGTAACCATATTAAAACCCTTACCAAATATGATTGTTTATAGTTTTCTTCTTATTTGATCAATTCACTTTTGCTTCAGTGGAGACACATTAAAGAGATCTAAAATGAGAAGAAGTGCCACAGTTTTTAAAGTGGAAACTTGTGGAGTCCTTGCACTTTTTTTTTTTAGATGGAGTTTCACTCTTGCTGCCCAGGCTGGAGTACAGTGGCGCCATCTTGGCTCACCGCAACCTCCGCCTCCCGGGTTCAAGCGATTCTCCTGCCTCAGCCTCTCGAGTAGCTGGGATTGCAGGCATGTGCCACCATGCGCAGCTAATTTTTTTTTTTTTTTTTGTATTTTTAGTAGAGACGGGGTTTCTCCATGTTGGTCAGGCTGATCTCGAACTCCCGATCTCAGGTGATCCACCTGCCTCAGCCTCCCAAAGTGCTGGGATTATAAGCGTGAGCCACTGTGCCTGGCTGTCCTTGCACTTTTTCAGACAACTACTCCAGTATTATAATAAAATACAACTAAGCTCGATAGCACATTATGGGCATGCATTATATATGCATTCCCTTTCCTATACCTTGTGTAACCTGCACAAGACATTAGATGTGCAATAATTGCACATATTGTAAAATAATGTTTTAGATTTATCACATGGTTCCAAGAGCATGATTCAGCCCGTTGTCTTATTTAGTAAAAAGTCAACATCATTTTATAACAAGAGCTCTCCAGGCATTGTACTCATGATTAAGCAATTTTTGTAACCCGACCTGAATGAATTCGCAGTCTCATAAATTGGATGTGAACATTACCTTAGTATTTGGGGACCTATCTAACTATAGGACATTACTAACCTAGTAGACATGTGATTACTGTTACGGAGAACCCAAGCCCACATTCCAGAAACTTATCAATAAAACAAACAAACAAACAAAAAGCTTCTTAAATCAGCTAAGTGTTCATGTTATTATTATTATTTATTGAAACGGAGTTTTGCTGTTGATGCCTTGGCTGTAGTGCACGATCTTGGCTCATTGCTACCTCCGCCTCCCAGGTTCAAGTGATTCTCTTGACTCAGCCTCCCGAGTAGCTGGGATTACAGGTGCCCGCCACTACACCCGGCTATTGTGTGTGTGTGTGTGTGTGTGTGTGTGTGTGTGTGTGTAGAGAGAGAGAGAGAGAGAGAGATGGTGTTTTGCCATGTTGGCCAGGCTGGTCTCGAACTCTTGACCTCAGTTGATCTGCCCACCTCAGACTCCCAAAGGGCTGGGATGACAGGCATGAGCCACTGTGCCTGGCCCACTGTATTTTATTATGTCACAGAGCAGTGATCGTAGTGGGACTGTGAGTTTACTACATAGATGGAACAGGGAGTGGTTTTGTCACATGCAAAGTATGATGAAGCCAATTCAGATCTTATTATTTACGTTTTACTTAATTATAAGCTTAATTTTGAGCCATGTTACTCTACTCTCCATCAGACTTAAAAGTATTTTTTAAAAAGTCAAGAAAGCAATGGAGACTCTAGTGGAAAATGAAAAAGAGGAATAGCTTGCATTTTTGTATAAAAAAATTATTAATAAGGGCCATAATATAGAATTTTTTTTGAATTAGAGAGAAAAATGTCTAATGTTCCCAGTATATTATAATATGTAATATTCCCTGGAAACCAAGCAAGTAACACCATGTATCCGTAAATTATCCATCCAAATAGGAAACAAAGGCATCTCAGATAATTTAAACTCAGCAATAATCCCCAAAGCTCAATTTAGGCATGGTTCTTAATATTCTACTCCAAAACTTCAATATAGTTTATTTACTGTTTATCTTCTAACAGAGTGAATAGCATAAAATAAGCAACTTGAAGAAAGGAACTCTAAAGGAATTAAAAATGTCAAATGTAGGCCAGGCACAGTGGCTCATGCCTGTAATCCCAGCATTTTGGGAAGCCGAGACAGGCAGATCCCTTGAGTCCAGGAGCTGGAGACCATCCTGGGCAACATGGTGAGACCCCGTCTCTACAAAAATAAAAATAAAAAAAGTGAAAATTAGCCAGGCATAGTGGTGCGCACCTGTAGTCTCAGCTACTGGGGAGCGCGATCACTTGAACCCCGGATGTCGAGGCTGCAGTGAGCTGTGATTGTACCACTGCACTGCAACCTGGCCAACAGAATGAGACCCTGTCTCAACAGCAGCAACAACAACAAAGTAAAATGTAAATGTAAATAAGAAGATCCACATTGACTCTATCTTACTTTTCATGCAAAGCAACCGCTCCCTGCTCCATCTGTGGCACTATGCTTGCTCCCTGCACCTATGCCTGGTTTGAACTGGTAGCCACAGCTCTTCTGAGCTCTGTTCATACAGCTGCAGTCAAATCCTGGAGCAAGTGCAGTGGCCCAGGGAGCTCAGTCCGCAGCTGTGCTTTAGGGCGAGCATTCGTTTTCACTAGCGATGTATCTAGATCCTAGTTTTCTCATTATTTTTCATCTTCTGATCTTGTTAAATCTACATGACGTTCTTCCTTTTTCATAGGATACAAACCCCGTGCTTCCCGACATGCATGTGCACATGCACACAAACTCACACCAACACATCACACCCGTTCACACGTGTACAGACACATGCACACTCCACACACACAACACTCACCACACACATTGCCACCACACATACACACACCACACACACTGACACATCACCCCCATTCACATGTGTACACACATACACATGCAGACACACTCTACACAGATTCACATACCACACACCACACACATTCACACCACACATACGCACCACACACACTCATACCGCACACACACACCACACATACGCACACCATACTCTACAACACACTCTACACACACACAACACTCACCACACACATTCACACCACACATACACACTCATACTGACACATCACACCCATTCACACGTGTACACACATATACATGCAGACATACTCCACAGACATTCACATACCACACACTTTCACACCACAAATACACACCACACATACACACCACACACACTGACACATCACACCCATTCTTATGTGTACAGACACACATGCAGACACACTCCACACACATTCATATACCACACACCACACACATTCACACCACACAGACACACCACATACATTCATACCACACATACCCCACATACACACACCACACTACAACACTCTACACACACACCACAACACTCACCATACACATTCACACCACACATACACACACACACCACACACACTGACACATCACCCCCATCACATGTGTACACACATACACATGCAGACACACTACACAGATTCACATACCACACACCACACACATTCACACCACACATACACACACACCACACACACTCATACCACACACACACTGACACATCACACCAATTCACATGTGTACATACATACACATGCAGACACACTCCACACACATTCACATACCACACACACCACACACATTCACATCACACAGACACACCACACACACACCACACATACACCACACACACTCTGACACATCACACCCATTCACATGTGTACACACATATGCAGACACTCTACACACATTCACATACCACACACCACACACATTCACACCACACATACAGACACACCAGACACACTCATACCACACATACACACCACACATACACACCACACTACAACACACTACACACACACATTCACCACACACATTCACACCACACATACACACACACCACACACACTGACACATCACCCCCATTCACATGTGTACACACATACACATGCAGACACACTACACAGATTCACATACCACACACCACACACATTCACACCACACATACAGACACACCACACACACACCACACACTGACACATCACACCCATTCACATGTGTACAGACACACATATGTAGACACTCTACACACATTCACATACCACACACACCACACACATTCACACCACACATACACACTGACACATCACACCCATTCACATGTGTATACACACACGCATGCAGACACACTCCACATGCCTTCACATACCGCACACACCACACACATTCACACCACACACACACTGACACATCACACCCATTCACATGTGTACACACATACACATGCAGACACACTCCACACACATTCACATACCACACATACCACATTCACACCACACACACACCACACACACTCATACCACACATACATGCAACATACAAACATACCACACACACACACCACACATATACATGCCACACATACACATACACTCACCACACATACACACACTCCCCACACACACACCACACACAGCACACTTACACCACACGGACCACACATACACTCACCATGCACACACCATGCATATACACACCACACATACACACACTCACCACACACACCACACATACACACACACACACCATACACATCCACACCACATATCCACACCACACATACACACACTCACCACACATACACACACACCATACACACATTCACACCACACATACATACACACACAACACACACGCCCACACTCACACCACACATACACTCACACCACACATACACTCACACCACACACACACTACCACACTCACATCACACATACACATGCACTCAAATACAACACACTCATGTATACACACTAACACACTCCACACATACTCATTGCACACACACACTACACCCAATTGCACATGCTCACAGACTCAAACCACACACATACACTGTATACACACCACATACACAAGTACACACACCACACACACTCATACCA
Organism: Macaca mulatta; assembly: GCF_049350105.2. Taxonomy (NCBI): domain Eukaryota; kingdom Metazoa; phylum Chordata; class Mammalia; order Primates; family Cercopithecidae; genus Macaca; species Macaca mulatta. The sequence goes on along the minus strand of NC_133417.1, from coordinate 130,173,250 downwards.
CATACACATCACACACACACACCACACACTCTCACACTACACATGCACATACACCACACACACACACCGCGCCACACACACTCACCACACATGCTCACATAACACACACACCGCACAAACACGCACACTCAAATGCAGCACAGTCTCATGCACACACACTCTACACACTCATTGCACCGACACACCCACCCAATTGCACATGCTCACACACACACACACCACACACATATATGCTCCCACACTCTCTCATCCTCTTATGGAACACACATATACACCCAGTCAATAAATTCAACAAAGAATCATTTAGGTATCCAACTAGCACTGAGGTTATAAGTGAACAAAATAAAATGTGCACTTACCGAGCTTACATCAGGAGTGAAGAAAGAAGAGATTTGGAGAAAATAAGAGTCCAGGATTGGAAGAGAAGGAATGATGGGAAGGACACCGCCCTTGGTGGCAGCGCTGCCAGCAAAGGCTGTGAACTCGGAAGACAAAACTCCCTTGACCCCTCCCTACCCATCTTCTCCAATACTGAGGATGGGTTTGGAGATTCTTATCTGTTCCAACAGCTAATCCAGAGCAGTTTAAATGAATAGCTGTGATTTGGGGGATGTGCAATATATGAAATCTCAGCTGTTGGTACCATGGATGTCACAGACTCATCACCTGAGCATCCCTATAACTACTGAGGTGCACAGACTAAAGGAAGCAGATGACTGGAAGTGGAAACTTGCTGTTTTAGGGCATTTCATTCTTCTGTGCTTCATGGGCTGAAGACATATAAGAGGCAATAACCTATGAAATTCTGTTTTAGATGTTTTGTTTTAAGAAGTACTTTATATAATAATTAATATGTATTCATTTAAAAGAATATTGTTTATTTAGCATGGAAGTTGAAAAATAGATGGCTTATTTCAGCAAAAATAAAGACACCAAAAACACAACCTCTTTTTTTCAAGGTTCAGATTCACTAAACACTCCTTCTTCCTTCCCACCCCTAACTACGACTGTATGTGCACAGGCACACGCACACACGCACAGTTAGCTTCTAAAAGGGACTGTGTTTATCCTTTGATATTTGAGATCATTTACAATATTATTCAAATAATGCTGATTTTGTAAGTTTTCTTCTTCATTTCAAATTTATTTTAGCCTTAGCAGCAATAATAAAAAAGATTCCACTTCGGGAGGCCGAGGCGGGTGGATTACCTGAGGTCAGGAGTTCAGGACCAGTCTGGCCAACACATGATGAAACTTCGTCTCTACGAAAACATATAAAAATTAGCTGGGGGTGGTGGTGGGCACCTGTGATCCCAGCTACTAGGGAGGCTGCAACAGGAGAATCGCTTGAACCCGGGAGGCGGAGGTTGCAGTGAGCCGAGATCATACCGTTGCACTCCAGCCTGGGTGACAGAGCAAGACTCCGTCTCAAAAAAAAAAAAAAAAAAAGATTCCAATAGAAATAAGCTAAATTGGAAACATACAGATGCCTAAATTTTTGTTTTCTGCAAAGGCAGAAACAGCTTAAAACTATGAGCTGCAGTAAAAACAGTCACTGTTGTAAAAATACTAGTACTGGTAATCAAATAAATGTCTGCATCTTCTCTCCTAGAGATTAAATTGGGAAGAACTACAGAAGTACTTCTGTCTTCTGTTAACTTTAAATAACTTTAAATACTAAGATCTAAAAGACTTCCCTTTTGTGTTTTCAGTGTGCTAGTCTGCTCAACACTTCTAAGCTGGAGGACTCAATTTCTTTTCATTGTTCGTTTCAGGCAGCCACAGTTTCCTGGGATATCCGCACGTTGTACTCAACAGTACCTGAAGATGCAGAGCACAAGGCAGAAAATTTACTGGTGAAGGAGGTAAATGTGATGCTTCCAATGTTTTATGTATAAGGCTTTTGCTTTTTCCCAGGGGATTCTCAATGCAATTTACTATTATTATCTTCCTCTCATTTTCAATAGATAATTCCAAATATTCTAACTAGTGGATGTCCTTTTTTTTTTTTTTTTTTTGTGGGGGGAGGTCCTCACTCTGTCACCCAGGCTCGGAGTGTGGTGGCACCACCTCTGCTCAGAGCAGCCTCCACCTCCTGGGTTCAAGCAATTCTTGTGCTTCAGCCTCCGCAGTAGCTGGGATTATAGGCACACGCCATCATGCCTGGCTAATTTTTGTATTTTCAGTAGAGACAGGGTTTTGCCATGTTGGCCAGGCTGCTCTCGAACTCTTGACCTCAAGTGATCCACCTACCTCAGCTTCCTGAAGTGCTGGGATTACAGGCATGAGCCACCGCGCCTGGCCCTAGTGGATGTCTTTCAATCTTCATTACTTGTTAGATGACTCTTCATCTTCCTCTTAATCATTTCACATTATTTGGTGACTGTTCAAGTTTTAGATTTTTCTTTTTGTTTTTAATTAACTTAAAACCCGCAAGTCGAGAAAGATGTAAGTATTCCCAATACAAAGATTTGATTTAATTTTATTTATGTAGATTGAGCCTTAGGAGCAGCCATACTACATGAGAATTTTGGATGATGGAGTTCTTATTTGAAGATGTATCTCTTTTTAGGACTAACTATGGAAATAGTTAACAGTAAAACTCTGTAGACAGCTTGAAGGGACTATATTAGGCTATTATTGCATTGCTATAAAGAAATACCTGATACTGGGTAATTTATAAAGAAAAGAGGTTTAATTTGCTCACGTTTCTGCAGGCTGTCCAGGAAGCATGGTGCTGGCATCTGCGTGGCTTCTAGGGAGGCCACAGGAAGCTTACTCTCATGGTTGAAGGCAAAGGGGGAGCAGGCATGTCATGGAGTGAAAGCCTGGAGCGGGCGGTGCCACGCACTTCTTTTATTTATTTATTTATTTTTATTTATTTATTTATTTAGTTTTTTGAGACAGAGTCTTGGTTTGTTGCCCAGGCTGGAGTGCAGTGTCATGATCTCAGCTCACTGCAACTTCCGCTTCCCAGGTTCAAGCGATTCTCCTGCCTCACCCTCCTGAGTAGCTGGGATTACAGGAGCCCACCACCATGCCTGGCTAATTTTTTTTGTTTTGTTTTGTTTTGTTTTGACGGAGTCTCACTCTGTCGCCCAGGCTGAAGTGCAGTGGCATGATCTCAGCTCACTGCAAGCTCTGCCTCCCAGGTTCATGCCATTCTCCTGCCTCAGGCTCCCAAGTAGCTGGGACTATAGGCATACACCACCATGCCCGGCTAATTTTTTTTTTTTTTTTTTTTTTGGTATTTTTAGTAGAGACGGGGTTTCACCATGTTAACCAGGATGGTCTCTATCTCCTGACCTCATGATCCGCCCACCTTGGCCTCCCAAAGTGTTGGGATTACAGGCATAAGCCACCGCGCCTGGCCATGCCAGGCTAACTTTTGTATTTTTAGTAGAGATGGGGTTTCACCGTGTTGGCTAGGCTGGTTTCAAACTCCTGACCTCAAGTGATCTGCCCGCCTTGGCCTCCCAAAGTTCTGGGATTAAAGGCAGGAGCCACTGTGCCCAGCCAAATGGCCAGATCTCATGTGAACTCAGAGCTAGGGCTCATGTATCACCAAGGGGATGGCACAAGCCTTTCATGAGGGATCCACCCCCATGATGCAAACGCCTCCCACCAGGCCACACCTTCAACATTGGAGATTACATTTCAACATGAGATTTGGATGGGAACACATAGCCAAACTACATCAAGGACTGATGGAACATCTCTGAGTATACCATTGACTTGCATTTTATTGGTGTGTAAGAGGCCTACAAAATGGCTTATTTTTCTTCTAACCAGACTCCAGGCGGCTTTAGAGCAGGAATTGAGCCAGTGCCTAGCAGCTACTTAGCAGATGTTTACTGAATAAATAAATGATGCTTATCCTTTCCTTATAGAAAATATGGTGATAAAATTTAGCCCAGCACAGGTCAAACTGAAAGTAGTGGAATCTAAGTTCAGTCTTGAACCCTGAGAAAGCGCTGTGTCCCAACAAGGAATTCATTAAAGCTGCATACAATAGCAATATCTTTTCTCGGCTCTTAACATATTTATGTTATATAAGCTAGCCTTATTAGTGTACATATTAATATTAATATGACTGTACATTTTTCTGTTGTACTGTTCAGTTCAGATCATTGTTTTATCGGTCTTTTTTTCCCAATTCCATTATTTTGTATGTATTTCCCAAAGTTCACATTGCATTACGATACCTTTTAAGGAGATAGAAAAAAGAAAAAATGCAGACTCAGATAACATCAGGATATCTGAGAATACTGTTTTCCCATTTACTGATAAAAATAGTGTGTGATATCAGTACAATAATATTTTGTTTAGAGTTGCCTTAGAGAAAGTCTTAGCATACGGTAGGGTGTCACTATTCTTAAAAAAAAGCTGGCAAATAATTTTTATACCAGACAATCAGACTTATTGAAACCTCCAATAAATATATGTTAACTTAGGCAGGATTTGACATTTTTATGACACTGACTTCCCAACAGGGAACTTTAACCAGGTCTTATGCGTTCTTCAGAAATACATTGCATTCTCTTCATAAAGATCTTTAACTTTGTTGTAAAATTTATTCTAAGGTCCTTACCATTTTGTCACAAATGTGAGTGGAATTTTAAAATTCCATTTCTTTTTCTTACTGTTAATTACTTAATGAATTAATTCCTACTGTTAATTACTGATATTTTTAAAAAGCTGTTGATGTCCTAATATAAATAACTAGCTCTTATCCTAATAGTTCGTATTTAATTTCTTAGGTGTATAGGAGTAAACAATTAAAATTTTCTTCTTTTCTAACAAGAATATTGTTTCTTTGATTTTTGTCTTATTCTATTATTTTATATCCCTAAAACAATATTGAATAATAATGCTAATACCAGGCAGTATGTCTTATTCTTGAATTTAGGGGGAGACTTTAGTATCTTTCACCCTTTATGAAAGATGGTGTTTTATGTTCATTTCTGGCATTTATTGTATTTTAAAAGGTGTCTTTCTATGAAATTTTAGGGTGTTTATAAAGACTGGCTGCCCTGTTATCACATGCATATGTATCCTGTTAATACAACAGCTTTTCTGTTTTAGTTAGCACTGTAATAAAATCAATGGGCTGTTGTCCTATGGATCCCTACTTGTATTTCTGGTATAACTTTCTACTTCAAGTTGTATTATTACCTTAATACCGTGTTGTCTTCTAATTGTTTTTACTTTATTTCAAATTTTGGAGTTGATATTATGAGTGAAATTTGGCTCTAGTTTTCTTTTTTCCTTTGGTATTAGAGAGATGCTAGCTTTAAAAAATAAATTGGGGCACTCTACATCTTTTTCTGTGTTCTGGAATGAACAGATAAACAAGTGAAACAAAAAATATCTAGAACAAATTTAAGGGCATAATATTATTTAAGAGATTTAGTAAAGATGGCACTTCAAAGTCTCTGGGGAAGAGTGGACAATTCAACAAACACTACTCAACTATCCATTTTGGAAGAAAATAAAGTTGTGTCCATATCTCATATTACATACAAAAATAAATTCCAGATGAATAAAATAATCTAAGTTTTAAAAGCAAAGGTTATAGGCCGGGTGCGGTGGCTCACGCCTGTAATCCCAGCACTTTGGGAGACCGAGGCGGGTGAATCATGAGGTCGGAAGATTGAGACCATCTGGCTAACACGGTGAAACCCCGTCTCTACTAAAAATACAAAAAAACAACCCAAAAATTAGCCGGATTTGGTGGCGGGTGCCTGTAATCCCAACTACTTGGCAGGGGGAGGCCAGAGAATAGTGTGAACCTGGGAGGCGGAGCTTGCAGTGAGCTGAAATCATGCCACTGCACTCCAGCCTGGGCAACAGAGCCAGACTCCGTCTCAAATAAATAAATAAATAAATAAATAAATAAATAAACAAAATAAAAATAAAGGTTATAAAAATGTAGAAAAACATTTTTAAGTGGGAAGTTAGGGAAAACTGACAGATTTAACCAAACAAAACATTCAAATTTGTATGATGAATGTACGGTACCATAAACAGAGTCAAAAGAAAATATTTAATCAGAGAAATCATTTGTAATTCATTATATCTTTTGCTGAACACACACACTCACATATAAATACATACATTCCTAGTATTCAAAATCCTGCAAATTAATTTAAAAAAAGATAACCCGAGAAAATATGAGCAAAAGAGATGGGCAGTCTGTTTAAAAGAAGAAATGCAATTGGCTAAGAGGTATACAAGGTCGCTCAGGCTCACTAGTAGTCATGGAAATAGAAATTAAAAGAACAATTTTAGGGAAGAAAAATTTTAAGACAAACACCATTTAGCAATGATAACAATACAGTGAAAGAAACACTGTCACACGATGTTTGAAATACTCACATCTGTAACTTTTGAAATGTAATTCACAAGTATTTTTAAAGCAGCATGTATCAACATACAAACGCATAGTATGAAAACACCCTTGGGAATAAAAATCTAATTAACAGACATGTATGCCACATTGGAAATTTTGAATTATCAATTAATAAGGGCGAGGCTAAAATTTTTTCACATTTATATTTTGTAATAATATAAAACAAATAAAAAATCATATCTATTTAAATAGCTTAGTTTTGATGCCCATGTTTTGTTTTGTTTTGTTTTTTTCTGAGATGGAGTCTTTCCTCTGTCACCCAGGCTGGAGTGCAGTGGCGCAATCTCTGCTCACTGCATCTTCTGCCTCCCGGGTTCAAGCAATTTTCCTGCTTTAGCCTGCTGAGTAGTTGGGGTTGCAGGCGCCTGCCAGCATGCCTGGCTAACTTTTGTATTTTTAGTAGAGATGGGGTTTCACCATGTTGGTCACACTGTTCTCAAACTCCTCACCCTCAAGCGATCACCCACCTCAGCCTCCCAAAGTGCTGGGATTACAGGTGTGAGCCACCACGCCCGCCCTGATGCCCATAATACATTGTTAGGAGAAAAAACCAAGTCACAGAATTGTAGTATGATATCATGAAAGATATAAAACCTATACATATATGCATAAATATGTTTATATAAGGCTAGGAAAAGGATAAAAGAATGCACACATCAAACTCATAACATTGGTTACCTACAAGTTTGGGACTCTAGTGGGAGGGGAGAGATTGATTTTCAACGTATGTAATTCTCTTTTGTTGTGATATTACATACAAATTTTGTAATTTAAAAGCTATTTTGGAAAAATTAGTTAGAACATATTTTTAGTAGAGATGGGGGAGCTGGGCATGGTGTTTCACACCTGTAATCCCAGCACTTTGGTAGGACGAGGAGAGTGGATCACCTGAGCTCAGAAGTTCGAGACCAGCCTGACCAACATGGTGAAACCCCGTCTCTACTAAAAACACAAAATTACCGGGGCATAGTGGCACGTGCCTGTAATCCCAGCTACTTGGGAGGCTGAGGCAGGAGAATCACTTGAACCTAGGAGGCGGAGGTTGCAGTGATGTGAGATCGCATCATTGCACTCCAGCCTGGGCAACAAGAGCAAAACTCCCTCTCAAAAAAAAAAAAGAAAAAAAAGAGTATTTTTAAATGCTGCCAGAATTGGAAGCAATTGAAGCCTGTTGTCTAAACTTGTCTGCAAAAATTAAAACTCCAACATAATTCTTCAAGTCATTAGATAGTTACCTAAAAGACTACTTCAGATTCTTTTTAATTATTGTTTTAGTTTGCTGATGAAAATGGCATGTGGAGCACTCAAAACCTCATGCGTGTCTTGCTTTAGGATTCCACCTGCTGGGCTTGTCTTTCAGTCACAGAAGTGAATTACATTCAGCAAACACAGTCCATTCTCAGTCATTTTTAATCCAACTACTACAGATTTATAAATGTTTCTATCATTTTAGGGACTTTTCATTTCATGGTCCTTTTGCCCTCTTTGGGGGTGTGTGTATACAGCATTTGTATATTTCCAGTTTTCAGCAGTTTCCAATTGCTCTCACATGAACAAGTGTTCCCAGCTGGTGGCTCTGGGTCTCTAGAACCCAAGGCTTTCGGAGCCTTGGATTTGGCTGCCAGCCTCCTTCAGCTCCCACGTATTAACACTGCCTCATTTTATTGCCAGGCATGCTTTCAAGATAGGGCCAATTATCCCGAACTCTAAATTCTGGGACCATTCAGAACCTCCACCACCAATCTCTAGATCCAACCAAGGTTTCAAGTGTAGCTACTTTTCCAGGGGAAAGATGGCATGAAAAGCAGATAACTGGATCCATACAACACAAGAGACTTCGAATGACTATTCTAGGGTTCCCAGAGGCCTTCAGTGTTGCTTGTGTTTCAAGAGCTTCTACCTCACAACTTCAAATGTCCAGATAGATCTTTTCATCTATCTGTTCTCTGAGACTGTCACCTTCCGCTGAGGAAAAGTTGACCACAAAATTTGCCTTTATTTTATTATTGCTCCTGGGGGGAAATTTCTCACCTTCACTTTTGTTCCCGCCTTAATTCCTTTTCAACTGCTCGTAGCTTTCTTTTCTCTCTTGTATCAGCATCTTACTTCTCTAAGAACTGCTCCAAGGAGAAACCAAGTAGAGTGCCTTTCGCCCTAGATCCCAAATACCTGCTAAACTTTTATGTTGCAAAGCTCAGTACACAACATTCGACTCTCTTGGGCAACATGAATGAATCTTCTGATCATATTTTTTCTCAACTGTATGGATCTAAAATAGGAAAAAAAAAAATAAAGGAGGAAGCCTGGGACAAAACTATTTTATTCCCTGCTAATTTTTCTGTGTCACTAGTACTGAAAACCCTGCAAAAACTCCCATAGTAGTCCTTGATTTTAAGGATAAAGATAAAGTGAAACCTGTGTTTTATAGGATAGGAAGAAGATAAACCCTACTTACAAGTATCCCGTGATGATAATGGAACATGAATAGTCAGGCCTGGAGACAGCAGATAAAAAGAAAGAGGTCACCAAAGAGCTGGGCTAAGACTGAGAAATAGTCCCAGAGAATTACACTGCAAAAAGTCTTAACCCCAATTGCTAATAGCAGCTAACCTTTATTGACTACTTACTTTGTGCCAGATACACTTCTAAGCCCTTTACTTGTAGCAATTACAAACATATGTTTGTTATTATCATCATTATCACCTTTTAATAACAAGGAAACTATGTCATAGAAGCATTAAGAAATTTGCCCAGCCAGCGTTAGACAGCCAGGAATAGACAGATCCAACATCTGGACATATGCCACCAGCCCCGCCCCTGGGCTCCTAACTGCGATGCTAACTGCCAATAGGGTATTTTGCTATAAAATTGCTATGTTTCTCTGGAAAGAAAACTTCTCCCAGTCTTCACCCTCACAGCCCCACTGTGGTTTCTGCTCAGGTGACTCTGATGCATACAGTCAGTGGACCACCCTTTCAGGAACATTGGCTGGATTTTTGAAACTAGATTATGCTGGCACTGAAATGAATTCATTGACGTTTGTAGAGCTTTGTAGAAACACTTGCTTGACCTACCGCAAGTGTATTAAGCAACCTTATTGGTCCACCCTGTACTAAATTGCCCTGCGGCTCCCTGTGGGGTGGCAAGGGCAAATACCATGGTTGCTAGGCAACAGATTGGCAAGACTCTAGTCTCAACACATCCCGCTCGGTAAAAGATTTGAGTTTTCTCTCACGGCTCTCTACTTTGACAATTCTCAGCTTCTTTTGAAAGGCATTAGGCATTCTTTTTTTAAAAATCTTGAATGACGTCATATTTTAATGGGAGTTCACTAAAATGAACAGCTTCTTCCTTTTCTATCTGTTATTAATTCTCCTCCCTATCTCTTAAATGTAAAATTAAACATTCACCACACAAAAGCATAGGTTTATTTCACATCTTTTAAAACACTGCATGTTAACATCAAGCTCTAGCTGCGTACATATTTGCTTATACATTGTGCATATGTGAAAACTTTAGAGAACTCTGTGAAATAGGTGTTATTACCTCATCTTACAGCCTAGAAAATGGGCTCTGAATGTATAACAAACTTGCCCAAGTTCACACAGAGCCAGAATTAAGGTTCTGCTATCTTTGACATCATATTCCATGTTCTTACACATTTTCTCATCTCTGGTCCTTTGATAAGTTCCTTTATACCACATGCTCACTAGCCTGACTGGATGAGGGTATTTCCACTCCTCACAAGGGAACGTATCCTTCATTTTGGCAAACTATTAACCTTTCTGCCTGTTTTTCCATCTTTAAATAGGGATATTAAAAATCCCAATGCTGTGATTCTGAAAATAAATATAGCAATAGTATGAAAACATTTGGAAAACAACTACTGGAGAGCATTGTCTTTATCCGAATCTCATAAGTGGCTTAAAATGAGCATCCATAACCATAAAAAATATCTAAACAGTTCCGTGATAAAACAAGCACTACTCCCACAAGGGGTTTGAGGAGGAGAGGGGGGCAATTAAAGGGATCTAGAAATAGGATGCAAACTTCCTAAGCAAAACTTTTACAACGAAGTTTTTATTTTAATATACACAAAGGGATCATATAAAGTCGGAAGAAAGCTCAGCACACTAATTAAAACTAAGCTCTTGGTTCAGTCTCTCTTAACAAAAGGAGATGAGGGAGCAGAGAACTGAGAATAATACAGTGGCTCAAGAAGGAACAAAGGTCTAGGGACCACTTCAGCTGAATGGCTGAGAGAAATACTGACAAAGTACTAAGGTAGCAAGTTACTCTGACAACAAAGCCCTCTCTGATTTCTGGAAACCAACCCTGCTGCAAGAGCAGAATAATGATGAAGTGAGGAGAAAGTAACGAATTCGAGAATCCAAGTCTCAGTTTGGTCATGGCATAAAACTCTTGGGGACTTAGGCGGTATGATAACATTGAAAGAACAGAAGCAAGCTGGGTGCAGTGGCTCATACCAGTAATCCCAGCACTTTGGGAACCCAAGGCAAGAAGATTGCTTGATCTCAGGAGTTCAAGACCAGCCTGGGCCATATAGTGAGACCCCCATCTCTAAAAAAAAAAAAAAAAAAAAAACTTAATTAGCTGGGCATGATGGTGTGCACCTGTAGTCCCAGCTACTCAGGAGGCTGATGCAGGAGGATGGCTTAAGCTCGGGAATTCGAGACCGCATGATTGAGCCATGCGTATGCCCCTGAGCTTCAGCCTGGGCAACAAAGTGAGACTCTGTCTGTAGAAAAATAAAAAAGAATAAAAGCAAATACTTATCTCTACAAGCACATCTACACATGTACACACACACACACACACACACACGATGATGATTTATGTACTGTCTTCATCCAAATAACACTAGGTTACCAGAGCGAGGAAAAGTTCAGATTTTAAGCAAGGGGTTCAAACCAGAAATGAATTCTGGAAAGGAAAAAACAAAAATGAAAACAGGACCCAAGACTAAATGGTAAATACAAATATGATTTAAGGCGAAGTAAATGTTGTTGAAGTCTCTAGTTGTCCATAAAAAATTCACACACACACACACACACACACACACACACACACACACACCCCTCATTTAAATCAGGGCAGAAGCCAACATTATGTAGGTTTAGAATGTTCTGTAAAAGGCTAGGTCTGTTCCTAAGTGTCTCACACACACAGAAACACACACACACACACACACATATTCAGAGTCTTTAATTAGCTAATATCCATCAACACTGTCTTAGAAGGGGATATGAAATGAAACATTTCTAAAATGTATTTGACCATGTCGAAATTCTGTCCATTTACAGACAACATTCAGTAAATGTTGTTGAAATCTCTAGCTGTCCATAAAAAATTCACACACACACACACACACACACACACACACACACCTCATTTAAATCAGGGCAGAAGCCAACATTATGTAAATATAGAATGTTCTGCAACAGGCTAGGTCTGTTTCTAAGTGTCTCACACACACAGAAACACACACACACACACACATATACACATATTCAGAGTCTTTAATTAGCTAATATCCATCAAAACTGTCTTAGAAGGGGATATGAAATGAAACATTTCTAAAATATATTTGACCATGTAGAAATTCTGTCCATTTTTCTCCAAGTATCTTTAAGAAACACCTTTGAGAAATGCTAATGTGAATGTGATCCAAGGAGAATGCTAATGTGAATGTGATCCAAGGAGATCACCAGAAACTAGAGGCACAAGGTAGTTCGAGTAAAACAGAATCAACAATTAGGTGAACCTGGGTGTGCATTTCATTCAGGCTGATTCTAATGAAGAAAAACAAAATATTAAACCCTCCAGGAGATCAGATAAATTAGTTGTTTCTTTTCATGGCCAAACCTCTATTCTTAATTCTTATTGTTAGCATCAAAAATGTCTACCTATGTTCAGGGAGGTCATGCAGTTCTAAGACACAATTCCGCATAAGCCCCAGTGATGGTTGTTCTATGGTCTTACCCTCACACAGCAAATTATAAGTATAAATATTGTTACTCTCAAAGTCTGAAGTAATTAACAATGATCATAAAGTCAGTGTAATACTCTTTTAGCCCTTAAATTTCTCCCTTCATTCCCCTACCTAATTATCAGATTAGCCTTTCTCTTGTCCTAGGGGCAAATGTGTATCCAGTGGCATAAACGAGGTATCTAAGAATCTGCTAATTGCAATTCAGTTAGGTGGAGTTAATTATCTTTACAAAGAGTGAAATTATCTTTACAAAGAATGAAATTTACATAGAAATTTCCTCTCCCACTGATTTACTATTACTACAGATCACATTGTGTCAAAAGCTAAAGTGTATGTAATAAAGAGAATCAACCATTGGATGAAAGATTAGACGAGGTTCATTATCCAACATGGGCTTGAACACTGTCTAAACAGATGAAACTACATGGATGTAGCACAGTCCCTGCCCTCAAGCTGCATACCGTCAGGCAAGAAGTAACAGACCTCTGATTAGATTTCTACAACACACTCTGACAAGTACCCCCTGGAGTACTACTTTAAGATAAACAAGGCCGGGCGTGGTAGCTCATGCCTGTAATCCCAGCACTTTTGGTAGGCTGAGGCATCAAGACCATCCTGGCTAACACGGTGAAACCCCATCTCTACTAAAAATACAAAAAAAGTAGCCGGGCATGGTGGTGGGTGCCTGTAGTCCCAACTACTCGGGAGGCTGAGGCAGAAGGGCATGAACCTGGGAGGTGGAGGTTGCAGTGAGTGGAGATCAACTTTGGGAGGCTGAGGCACGTGGATCACGAGGTCAGGAGATCGAGACCATCCTGGCTAACATGGTGAAACCCCATCTCTAAAAAATACAAAAAAAGTAGCCGGGCATGGTGGTGGGTGCCTGTAGTCCCAGCTACTCGCAGGCTGAGGCAGGAGAAGGGCATGAACCCGGGAGGCGCAGGTTGCAGTGAGCGGAGATCACACCACTGTACTTCAGCCTGTAAGACAGAGCAAGACTCCATCCCCCCCCCCCAAAAAAAAAAGATATACAAGGTCAGGTTTGCATGGCAGATGAAACAACTAGAAGCATACCACAGTATGGATTGGTTGGCTTGGGAAGGAGTAAGATTGAAGAAAATTTGGACAGATAGGAGACTATTTGTTTTAATAGTCCAGGTGCATGATTACAAAGAGCTGTATGACTATGGGATTATGGTACCAGTAAAGACCTATTAAGGAGATAGAATTGACAGGAGTTGGGGACTGAAAATAAAGTAAAGAAGAGGAATGTGTTTATGATGACTCCCATAATTATGGCTTGGGCTATTACCTAGATGGTTGTGCCATTAATTTAAATAAGGTGCCCAGAAGAGAGTGAAGATTGCTGAAAGGATGAAGCAAGGAAGATAACCTCACTTGCCAACATGCAGAGAGAGACATCCAAGAAGACGATAAATATCTAGGTCTGGAGCACAGGAAAGTGTGGGCAGTTACTCTAGATTTGAACACTGAAGCTTTAAACCTGGAAGAGTACGCCCATGAAAACCAGAGAACTGGACTGCAGCTGAGAAGGCAGGTCCCTGAGCCACAGTCTCACCAAGGGGCAGGCAAAGAGGACCCTGTGTAAGGAACGGAGAAGGAGGGGCAGAGAGGAAAGCAGGGAACAAGGAGACATTGATATCTCAGAATTAAGGAAGAAGGGTCAATAGTGAGAGAAAGTGCATTAATGGCATAAAATGCCAAAGAAGAATCAAGATGGGGGCTCACTGGATTTGGCAATTCAGGATTATTGGTGGTCTTCAGCAGAGCAGTTTCAGAAGCTGGGAGCACACCCTGATTACAGTGGGTTTAACTCTGAAGTGTGTTTCTTATCAAGCAAAGTATTCGTATATTGTTGTCCCTTTACTTGCAACACATAAACCCACTTCAGGAGTAAACCCAATAAAAATATTAGAATTCTTCAGGCAGAGTGCCCAAAGCATACCAGTTAAAAATAGTTCCATAGGCCATCTATTGATCTTTAAATTGTGTACCAAAATACTACTTAATGTATTGCAGAGCAAAATTCTGTAAACATGAAAAACAATAAGATCCGATGAGGATAATATTGAAAATGAAATCTCTTTCTCTTCCTCTTCTTCCCTTGCATATTTGGACTCAGACAAGTGGCATTTAATTAATTCAGGAGAAAATTATGAATATTCAAGATAGAAGTCACATCATGCGACTTCAAGAGATATTAAACAACTTAAGTCCTAAACACAGTGAAGAAAATTACAGAGGAGGGGGAGTTGGCTATAATTTAAAAATACTTCATGCTGCTCATTTTTAACTAAAAGAAATATATCTAACTAGAATGAAATTTATCTTGTCTCAAGAAAACATGGGGAATTTCTTTTTTTACTTTTGTAGTTAAAACAATTCTATATGCTTTGTGTTTAATTTTAGACCACATATTATGTAAGTTGACAAAGAAACCACTTTTGACCAAAATGCATTTGTTTAGCATACTTTATACTAATCTTTGAATTTCCATGTGTAGAATAATGTGCACTCACACTTGCCCATATCTAAGAATGTCTCTTACTAGTTGATTTGGGAGAGTGGGTTGCATGTATAAATAAATTAAGTAAAAATGAATGCTGTTTTCTGATCCTGAAACATTGGGCAGCAAATGAATGACTTCAATGCATTTATTAACTTTAGACCAGAGCACAGTTAGCATGGAGTTTCTCATCCTAGAACTAACTCCTATGCTGTGACCTCAGGGGTATATGAACAATTTAAATTCCTAGAGCATATTGAGAAACAAATGAAACCACAAACATTGCTCCAAATTTTTACAAAAGTTACATTCTTTCTTAATAAAATTAATGCAGACAAAAATATTTGTGTGTATGTCTTATTTTTGTTTTGGTTGTGTTTTGGATTTTTATTTTTTGAAAAATAAGGCTCTTCGTTCACTAATGAAGGTCTTGCTGATGAAGATCTTGTTAGAAGTTAAGGAACTTTTTATTTTGTGCGTACTTTTTACAAAATAAATTTAAAGCCATGTTTATTTTGTGACTTTAAAAATGTAATGGAAAATTAAGATATTAAAATCTCTTGTCTTACATTTGGCTTAGTTGTGTTCATATGTAGTGACTGTATTCCTATCATAGCCAAAACAAAACGGATCACCCCAATTTTTTTACACTAAATATATAACACTAAAGGTAATAAATACACAAAAAATGATTAAGATAAATTCAAGTGCATGTATTACTAACTGAACTTAGGATAAAATATATCTGGAAAAACAAACTGTTGAAAAATGAAAACAAAATGGTTACGTGTTTCACATTAAGAACTCTGAAGAAACTTATCTTCTATTCACTAAAATTTCTACAATAATAGTCTTGTTTCCAAATATGAAAACCTGCCCCAATTCTAAATTGGCTTTCTCTTCTTCACAATAAAAATCCCCCAAAAATGTTTGGCAGTAAGTGAGTAAAATACAGATGTACAAGTTAGAGGCGTTGGAGCCTAAGAATAAAAAAGAACCCATTTTTAAGGTTGAACCTAAAATTTCAATTGCATTGAAAAATGACCCGGTTTCTATGCCTTACATGAGAGCAATAATTGGATCGTAATAGTAGCAAGGTGTTTTAACACCGTCTATCATTTATGTCCTGACAAATGACTTGTGAGATCTAGCTGGGAAATTAGAGTGCATGTTCCCAGGTCAAAAAGTCTACTTCTATAATTTCTTCAACTGCCTTAACACAGCACATTTTGAAAAGATAAACCAAATATTTTGGTTCACTTTCGGTTTACCATGAATGAAGATACTCAATGAAAATTTAGGCTACTGTAGTTCAAAGCAACAAAATCGTCTTAAAATGATTTTCCCCTGGATTGGCTCCTGATATGACATTATATTTTACAAATGGGCATGCATGCTTATATACATAGTAACACTACCTCATATCAAGTAGTATTTTTTAAAAACCAGAATCAATTAAATCAGATCTATTAAATTAGATTGTGCCATGATTTCTGAAACTGAGACATACTTATAGTTACATTATTTATTTTGCCCAAATTCATTATTTGTACTTCTCCCTCAAGAGTGTGGTATAGTGTTTTTTGGTTTGTTTGTTTCTTGCTTGTTTGTTTGTTTTTGAGACGGAGTCTCGCTCTGTCGCCCAGGCTATGTGCAGTGTCACGATCTCGGCTCACTGTGAGCTCCGCCTCCCGGGTTCGCGCCATTCTCCTGCCTCAGCCTCCTGAGTAGCTGGGACTACAGGTGCCCGTCACCACCCCGGCTAATTTTTTGTATTTTTAGTAGAGACGGGCTTTCACCATGTTAGCCAGGATGGTCTCGATCTCCTGACCTCGTGATCCGCCTGCCTCAGCCTCCCAAAGTGCTGGGACTACAGGCGTGAGCCACCACGCCCAACCAAGTTTTTAAATATTATTAACTTTTCAACTGGTTTGTATACTGCAGAAACTAATTATTATGCTTTAAAAGAACACATAGTGTGATCTAGTTGAAGACCAAAAAAAAAAAAAAAAAAAAAAAAACTGTTTTCAGTGCCTTTTCTCTTTTACACTAAAATGTCAACGTATTGGGTGACCACACATCCTGGTTTGCAGGAGTAGTCTCATGTTCTAAGGCTCAGCCTTGCTAATAGTGCCTCCTTTCACTCTGAAATATCTCAGTGTGAACAATAAATTATCTGGCCACTCTTGCAGTGCATAATTTGCCTAAACTCACTTAATTTCATGATGCTTCATTTTCAGCATTTATATAATAGGCACAATTACTTCTCAACTTTATAAAGAATGACATGAATACTAAAATTGCCACCATCATTTTACAAATACAGAATTGTTTCCAGTGGTGACTAACGGCCAAAATGAACACTGTTTATGCTTGCATTAATCTTTCTAGCAAGAAACTAGTCAGGTAATTAAATAAACCTCTATAGCCAGAAAGAAAAATAATTTTGCATCTTAAAAAACCATCTGTTACCTGCTTATTACTATGTAGCCAGAATTCAATAATCAACCTTTTACGAGATGAACAAATTGCATTGCCAAACCCAAATTGCTATTTGAGGTGTATAACATGATTTGAATTGATTCTAATGGTTCTCTGAAGCAGAGGAACAAGGAGAAAAATGAAATATTTTCTTTTCAGCACCTCAGGGTGTTCTTTATAATAGCCCACTCATTTTTAAAGTATTTAGATTTTTGGAACTTTCAAAGTATCATTTTTAGTCATTTCCGGAAGAAAATGATATAGATGATCATTGATTTAACAAATAAATATTGAATGTCCACTATAAATAAAACCTCATACTGGAGTTGATATGTCCTTTTAAAAGGCTATGTCTAGATGAGTGAAAATAAGAAGCTAATTCCAGCTACCAGAATCCACTGTGTGAAACTAGGACCCCAAGGCACTCAGTTCATGGTCGGACAAGGACTGGACCCCGTTATCACTCATGTGGAATCATGGAATCTACCTGGTGAAGTCGCAACATTTCTCCATCTCTTTCAGAATCGCCTGTAGTGCTTTTTACAATGTAGATTTCTGGGCACTCCCTCTAGAGATTCTGATTCCCTGGATCTCAAGTGAGACCCAGGAGCCTGAATTTTAATTATTGTCTCCCAGGACCATGGACACTGTACTTTTTAGGAAATTCTATCCTCATGGCACAAAAGCCTTTGACTATGTTGACTTTGGCTTGTTTTTTGGTGTCTAAATACATACAGGCAGAGATGGCAAGCATAAAGGCTGACTAAGCAAACATAATAAATGAAAAAAAGGTGAGCCAGGACATCACTGTTTGGAGTAATTAACCATCTCAGAAAACTCTTGCTCAATATTCACAGTCTTTGCCTTTGAAGCTGTCTGTGGCAGCCTCCAGTTGAAAGGGGATTAGGAGCTGGCATTTTGAAACAGGTGCCGTGGGCTGGAAAGTCAGTAAGGGAAAATTGGAGTCATTGTCTTACTGTAACAAGCAGAGTTGTAGCCTGTGACTTTGAATTTGCAACAGATCATTTCAGCTTAGTTTTTGGACAAAGAGGAGCTGTAGTCATAATTATAATAGTTTTTAATGATCTCCTTAGAGTGACTGTGTGGGCTGGAACAAAGAATAGAGAATAATTTTCTATGCGTAACATTTCCAAAATGCCATAACTATGTAGGAGAAATGGTTATGTGTTTGTAAAATGCACTGGCTTTCTCAAAATCAGAGAAATCACAGATTTAGAAGCATTCTTAGGAGTCATCTAGTCTAACTCTGATTCTCATCTACTCACCACCAGATATATAAAGCCTAGCAAATAAAATCAGAAGAAATTTGATTAAACAGAACCCTTTGATAATCAGACCTAATATATTTCTCAAAAACTTCATTTTTAATAATCAAGCAATACAAATTGTTATTATTAACTGTTGTGAATGTGAATTATAGATTGAAAAACTTGCTGAGAAAACTGATGTTGTTAAGTAAGTACTTATTGAGTGCTTACACTATGCTAGGTGCTTTACACAAATTATTTGATCCTAGTGAAGGTGATATTACTTAGGCACATAAAAGCATTTAGAGATATTAAGTTATTTGAGATCCCACGGCTATTAAATGGCAGAACCAAAATTCAAAACTGGTTCTGTCTTGATTCTAAAACAGAAACAGAAATATTATACAAAACATCCAGAATGATGGTCCAAATGTGTGGTTCATCTTTAAGGTTTGCAACCATCAAACAATTTATAAATTAGCTAAATAGACTTTTAGAATCAGACAAATCCAGTGTGAAATTCTATTTCTACCACGTATGGGGCCGAAGTCAAAGATCTGAATCTCTGCTTGCCTCTCTAATCTATAAAATGGGAATAATAGTCTCAAAGAATGTTAAGACTGTATGCAAAGTGCTTAGTAGTACAGTATCTGACAAATACTCACAGCTTAAAAATAAAGAAAGTTTTTTTTTTTTTTTTTTTTTTTTTTACTAATATCATACTAATATAAGAAAGTGCCACATTCATTCTGGTCAGTGAAATTCAAGACTAACGTATCTTAGATTCGGCTACACCTGTAGCATATTGTGAACATCACGCATGAACATGCATGAGTATACATGTTTATCAAGGTCAAACATAGGTACCATCAACAGCAAGAAAAGGCAGTGAGTAAGTCAATGCATCTGTGTCCCATCGAAACCTCCAGATCAGAAGGTGTGGAGATAGAAATTATGTTGCAGAAATTTCTAATCCCGTCTAATATTCTGAATGCTCAAGAGCTAAATCTGAGATCTCAACAAATAAAATATCTCGACCAAGATCACATCAGGAGTCAGTCCTAGTTCCAGGACAAGAATAAAGCCTTCTATCACGTAGTTCCCAAGGCCGTACCCTCTATTTTCATTTTGCTAACTTGGAATATACACTGGTTTGGCAATTTTCTATTTTTATCGAAGACTCTTTAAAATACTTTGAGCATTCTATCCTAAGAAAATAATCAAAATAGGATGGTACAGGGGGAGAGTAGGAGGGCCATATGTATGACCATATACTCTGGGGCATTTTTTTTCTATAATGTCCCCAAATTGGAAGTAGCCATAAAAACGACTCACTTTGTTCTCTCCTTTACATCTCTGCTGAAGTCTCACCTTTCCTGTGAGCTCCATACTAACCAACCTATATAAATTAATTCCCTGGCTCCAAATCTCCCAGCCCCTTTCGTTTTATTTTTCCCATGACACCACCGTTTTCTAACATATAACACAATTTACTTAGTTTTTAGTTTATTGATCAGCTCCTCAAAAGGAGGTCAATCCAAGAGGGCATGGACTTTTGTTTTTTGTTCCCTGCTATATTCACACTACCCAGAACAACTCCGGGTAACCTAGTAGGGCTCAATGTTTGTTCAATGAATGCATGAATGAATGATCTCCAAGATGAGAAGACCAGGCTAGTGAATTAGGGGATAATATTTTATTCTAGTTAGTTAAAGTGGTCATAAAATTAGAAAGCAAGTGTAAAAATCTATAGAATATGTTATTAAGTAAATAAAAAAACAATATTCATATTCAAATAAATACTTAGAGGGGAACTACATAAAACTATGCAACAGAAAAAGGATTGAAAGGGAATGCAAAAAGGGAGTGGGTTTTATGCTCTTCTTTTTCCATTTTAAAATGGATTTTGTTTCATTTGAGAACAACAGCAAGGTAGAAAGGAAAGGAAAGGAAAGGAAAAGAGAGGGGATGAGAAAGAATTATAACCATGAAAGTTCTGTCTCCTTGGCTTGGGATACTGTTGACCTATATGCTCCTTGTCTAAATCCCTGGCATCTTTATCCAAAATGAAGACAAAACATTTCAGCAAAGGAGCGTATTAAGGCTCAATTTTCATCCAGGTGCAGTGGCTCACACCTGTAATCCCAGCACCTTGGGAGGCCAAGGCGGGCAGATCACGAGATCAGGAGATGGAGATCATCCTGGCTAACACGATGAAACCCCGTCTCTACTAAAAATACAAAAAACTAACCAGGCGTGGTGGCAGGTGCCTGTAGTCCCAGCTACTCGGGAGGCTGAGGCAGGAGAATGGCGTGAACCCAGGAGGCGGAGCTTGCAGTGAGCTGAGATTTCACCACTGCACTCCAACCTGGGCGACAGAGCGAGACTCCGTCTCAAAAAAAAAAAAAAAAAAAAAGTCTCAATTTTCCTCTTATTTCCAGAAACGCGTGCTTTGCAGAATTGGCTCAGGCATTGGCAAGTTGCTACAGCTCACCATACTGTTTTGCTCAAATTCCCCATCCATTCCAGTACTTCTAGATCCCGACTTCCGTTTTACTACTCTTCTCTACATTCATCTGTCTTGCCACTGTTTCGTTTTCAAGCTCTCCTTTTGTCCTGCATTCATAGCTGTCATCCTCCAACACCCACCTCTGTCCCAGGGTCACCCCTTGTTTTGTCCTCAGTCCCCAGTTTGTGTGTGGGCACCTCCCTGAACAAATAAAGCTGTGGTGCTGAGAGAACTCCAGGCCAGAGAAATCCACAAGAGCCCCATCCCCTCTCCCTGCCTTTTTCATGCATCTCGAGCCTCACGCCTGGAACATGTGTTCTCCATCCTCCTTTCTATGATGCCCACTAGGCCACACCCCTCCATCCTTTCTGCAAAGGCAGTGCTAGCACTTTCTTTGCTGCAGCAGTCCTGCACCTTACCTATTCCCTTCTTGCTTACAAAGACAATCACAGGTCTTTACTCCTCACAGTGCAATAGGTTTATTACTCTTCATGTTCCCCCAATGCTAAAGAACAGGTGTTCCTATAATCCAAATAATAGCTGCTTACTCTCCAGAATCACGTAATTTTAGAATAGAAAGGAGTCTCAAAAGTCATCAGGTGAAATCCCGTTACAAATCTATGATCAGTACCGTGCTGGGTGCATGGCAGGTGTTTGGAAAATATTTGCCATCCATAAATATTATATAATCAGCCATTACGTACCACTATATAACTATTTTGTGCCATTAATGTTTCTAAATCATTTTTGCTTATTAGTTATTCGCATCTGCTTATAAAATCTACGAATGAACTGGAGATCATTATGTTAAGTGAAATAAGCCAGGCACAGAAAGACAAACATCGCATGTTCTCACTTACTTATGGGATCCAAAAATGAAAAAAATTCAACCCACAGAGAAAGGGAGTAGAAGGGTGGTGACCAGAGGCTGGGGTGGAGGGGAGGTGGGGATGGCTAATGGGTACAAAAAAATAATTAGAATGAATAAGGCCTACTATTTGATAGCACAACAGGGTGACTATAGTCAATAATAATTTAATTGTACATTTAAAAATAACAAAAAGAGTATGATTGGATGGTTCATAACACAAACAATGTTTGAGGGGATGGATACCCCATTTTCCATGATGTGGTTATTACACATTACATGCATGTATCAAAACATCTCATGTAACCTGTAAATATATACACCTACAATATACCCACAAAAATTAAAAATAAAATAAAACAAAATAGAACCTGTGAATAATCACAGAGAAAGGCTGTGCCTTAGAAGGCATGGGATAAAACTGAAAAGCTAGCTTCAGACTAACAGGAGCAATGATAGAAAATGGAAGATTGGTCACTGAAGTAAGAAAAAGAAGGAATGGGCTAAAATCATGACAAAAGGCTCTCATATAAATAATAACATCTTTTCCTACTAAGAACTCTTAGATCATGTCAGGGCTTGCCAAGGGAAGCTGAAAAATGATGGTTCTTGAGGTTAGCAGCATGTCCGGTAGGATTCAGGGGTGATAACATTTTTTTTTTGGTAGACTAAAATAGAGTAAATATATTAAACAGTTCCTCCTATTTAATGGAGGAATGGAATGGAAATGGTTAGAGTTCCATGGGAAATGGAAAATGATTAGAAAGATCAATCTCCTTACCTACCTTTAAGTTGCTAGCATTCGCAGCACCCCAGAGGCACGAGACCTGTCCTCATGGTACTTTTTGCTCAGGCAGCTGATTTTTTTTTTTTTATTTAATTGTTTTTATTTATTTATTTATTTATTCTTGAGACGAAGTCTCACTCTGTCACCCAACCTAGAGTGCAATGGCGCGATCTCGGCTCACTGCAACCTCCGTCTCCTGGGTTCAAGCTATTCTCATGTCTCAGCCTCCCGAGTAGCTGGGATTACAGGCACCTGCCACCACGCCTGGCTAATTTTTGTATTTTTAGTAGAGACGGCGTTTTGGGGTTTTGCCATGTTGGTCAGTTTGGCCTTGAACTCCTGACCTCAGGTGATCCACCCGCCTCGGCCTCTCAAAGTGCTGGGATTACAGGCGTGCGCCACCGCGCCCAGCCTTTTAATGATAATTTTATATTAATAATTGTCATTTTTCTTTCTTTCAGGCTTGTAAATTTTATAGTTCCCAGTGGCATGTGGTAAACTACAAATATGAACAATATTCTGGAGACATTCGACAGCTACCCCGGTAAGAACCTGTGATGAGCACTTACTGATCTTTTCCAAATATAGATGACGTCCTCTGTTCTAGTCCTGCCATTGTTTGTGAATACGTGTACATTAATCTTCTGTCAAGGCACATTTTCCAAAATGTACGCATAAGAGTCAAGACAGGACATTTTGTTCAACATGTGTAGCTTGCATCTTCACAGAGTTTGGATTGAGATATACATACACTCTGATTTAATTTTTAAATGTAGTTTTGACATTCATTTATCATTGTGTTATTATTTTGTGAGCTGTTTTTTCGATAGCAGGCACAAGAGGATTAGAAAAGTACCCTATGGCCAAATAGTTTTTCTGACAATATGGCATTCATATTTCTTACTTGTTTCATGCATTTTCATGCTGGGATATCAGAAGTCATGAAAATAAACAACTTCCACAAAATATATATATATATATATAAAAAATATATATTACATATATATTTTTATGTTTTTTATATTTTATATATATTTATACATATATACATATGTACATATGTATATATGTATATATGTAAAATATATATTACATATATATTATATACACACACACACACGCACGCACACACACAGCCAAAAGGAAAATAAACCCCTAATTTTGTTCCTGAGTCTTAGGAACATAAACCTTTGGAGAAAGTAATTTTGTTCTGCTTCTGCTCAAATGTCACCTCCGCAGAAAAGCTCACCTGACTACCTGAACAAAAATAGAAATTAATTCAATATCTGTTTCCCCTTCTAAAGTAAAAATCCCCAAAGGGCAGGGACTTTTCCCTGCAGAATACCCTGCAGGCCTGTAAGAAGAATGCCTGGCACACAGTAGGTGTGCAGTACTATAATCACTTATTGGACGAACGAACTGAGTAAATGGCAAATTTTAAAATATAATATTCCTGGATGGGTTTGGATTTGCTCATATTTAAAGAACTTCCTTGAACTGGTACTACCCAACTCACTGGTTCATCAAGCTAAGATTATGTAAATAATTCAGAAAAACACTTGAAACAATCAAAAGTTAAGCTTTTATTAACACTTTCCTCAAGTGAAGCACTGAGATGATACACATTGGATCTAATTTTTAATAGATGCATGGTACAGAATTGGGAACCACTTTGCTAGATTTCCTGTGGACCCAGAAGCATGCTTTCAAGACTTGTATATTTAGAAGTGCTGCTCTCAATTTCTGAATGTGGAATTTGAAAGAGGGATTATGAACTAGATTTAAGAAGGTGGCATTTGATCTTGGATATGAATCAACAGTAGCTGCCAACACGGGCATCTTGGGAAAGGATTCTGGAGAAGCAGCAAGGCAAAGACCCTGAAGTGGTGGGAACCCGTATGGTCACTTGAGCAGAATGAGTCAGGAAGGCCAGAGCTTAAGGATGGAAGGGGCATAGTAAGATGAAACCAAGGACCTTAGGCAAGGGACCCTGTGTGCCCTGGAAAGGAACTTGGATTTTACTTTCATTCCAACAAAAGCTTTGGGAAATTTCAACCAGCGGTGTGGCATGATCTGATTTACCTCTTTGAAAGAACTATTGGGCTACTCTGTGGAGAATGGGACTGTAGGGGTGGCAATTGAAGAAAAAGACAGGAGGAGGCCATTTCTTTTGGGGTTTCATTACCGTGAAGAGAAAAAAATTATGTCCCTTCTAAACTGCAAATCTTTTTTCAAAACACTGAACAGTAACGTTTACCAGATCTTTGAGCATTCTTTTAGACTTGAGTCGCTGCTGATAGACAAGCTCTCGCAACTTCATGTTGGGAAGGTTCACCACACCCTAAGCTTTCATGAGTAATTGTTACATTCAGAATGTCCGGGTGTTCATGACACACTTTTTGTAGGCACAACTGAAAAGCAAAGCATCCTTTAACATCAGGACTTCCTCTTTCTGAAAATAGTTCTGAGAAGTGGTTACAACTCGGAAGCTGTGTCTAAGAAGTTGGGAGACTGCATCTCAAGTTGAGAGGATGGAGACAGCAGTGTTTAGCTGTCCTGTTAACTAAATGTGTTCCCCACCGTCTTTAGGTCCATTACCGTCTTCAGTGTCTGTATCCCCAAACACTATTCATCTTTCCTTATATTCATGATGCTATAAAGAAAGAAAGCAAATTAGAGATTTCACATTCACAGTATTCTTCCTCTGTTAAAACAATAAAGTATCTCGAGAAAGAACCAGTCCTGGACATTATTGCTGAATTACGATTCTCATAGTTTGCAAGATTAATCTCATGAGAAGAAATTTTAAAAATTAACTGAAATAGTGTTGAGAATTTCCCTTACTTTAACTAAAGAAAGTGGAAGTTGATACCAAGAAAGGGAAGAATCAGACTGCCACAAAGTAAGAAACTTTACGTATTCAAACTGAAAATCAGAAGTTCTAAAATATAACCCTTTCAGATATACCCCAGAACAATGAAGATGAGCACTGAACAGCAGAATTATTCTTTAAAATGATTTTACAAAGCTAAGCATTCCCCTCTAAAGACTACCTGTATTTAGGTCAGTAATGGAAACAGACAATTTACTTGGGTCTTCTGAGGCTAATAGAAGTAAATCATTTTCATACCTCCTGGATTAGAAGAATTCTCCTATGTCTGCTACCAATTTAAATTGCTTATTTCTTTTTATGAGTTGCTGAGACTGCAAAATGAAAATCTGCAATTATAGAAAAGCAAAAAAAGATCGGTGAAATTTATTCTTTAAATTTAAATGTGTATTACTGACCCTTAAGATTTTCACTTTTTAAATTTTTAAGCGAGGGTCCATAGGAAGATACTGAAGAGATAGATGATTTCAGGCTAGAATGGAAAATGTAAGCCTTTACACACTAGCAATAGAAATCAGCACTGAACTTGGAGATCCCAGAAGAAAAAAGCAGCATAAAAATATATGATGCCACTGATTTCGTTAATCCACTGGGTAAAATACAGAGATGTGTGACATATTACAAATTTTTACCATGGTCGATTTGATAGAAAGAAGATGTAAGGAAGAAAAATTCGTAAGAGTATGAATTGTGACTAAAGATCAAATAAAGTGTGACCAGCTTAGCTGGGCTGAAATAGAACAGATTTTTTTTTTTTTTTTTTTTTTAATAAAAGAGCATTTTCTTGAGTGTCTACAGTGAGCCAGAATGTGCTGGGTGTCATACATGCATTATCTCATTTAACACTCATAACCCTATGGAATAGGAACTGTTATCCCCATTTTATAGCAGAAACTAGGAAACTGAGAGGGAAAATACCCCAAACTGAGAGGGAATTTTAACTGATGGGGCACTCAGGCATCCCCACACTGGGCAATCCAGGTCATTTGGGTGGAGAAAGGGGAAATGAGGCTGCCTATAGTTACTACCGATGTTGGATGCAAACACCAAAGGGTAAGGTCTGGGATGAGCCCTTTATCTTGGGGTCCCCGAGGCTCTTAGAGATCACACAGTGGTCCTGGGGGAAGAATTTTAAAATCAATAGCCACAGGTGCTAATCTTTTCATGACCTTTGAAAGAGAAAAGTCATTGCATAGTAGCCCCACAGACATCTGACTGAGCGTGAAGATGGCTCTTGAAAGGCAGGAGGCTGTGCCTTGTGGATTTTTAAAAACTAGATTGGGAAATAAGAATCTTCAGTAGCCCTCAAGCCTCAGCAATGATCCAAGCACTGTCTGCCTTCCCTGCCCAGGGGCATTGGACAGGCCTCCCTCCCGCGGCCCTCCCTCCTGCACTGTTTCCAGCCCCTACAGCCTTCCTTCTGGATGCTCCATGCTTGGCCCCTCCTCAGAACCTGTACTCTTGCAGCTCCCTCTGCCAGGGGATTTTCTCCTAGGTCATCACACAATCAGCTGCTTCTCCTCCTCAGTTTAAATGTTACCTCCCAAGAAAGGCCATCCTTGAAGAGTCTTTCTACACTTGGCCTTTGCCATTTCCACAAGGATCACTCTTTGCTCTTCTCTTCTTTCTCCTCTTTGATTTTTTTCTTTTCTTTCTTTCTTTTTTTTTTTTTTTTTTTTTTTGAGACAGGGTCTCACTTTGTCCCCAGGCTGGAATGCAGTGGTGGCACAATCTCAGCTCACTGCAACCTCCACCTCCCAGATTCAAAGGATCCTCCTGCCTCAGCCTCCCAAGTAGCTGGGATTACAGGTGTGCACCACCATGCCTGGCTAATTTTTTTGTGTTTTTAGTGAGACAGGGTTTCACTATGTTGGCCAGGCCAGTCTTTAACTCCTGACCTCATGTGACCCACCAGCTTCAGCCTCCCAAAGTGCTGGGATTACAGCCGTGAGCTGCTGCACCCAGCCTTGATTTTCTTAACAACCATTTTCACTCAGAGAAATTATCTTATTTATGCTTAATTCATGATTGACTCTCTAGTCCCCTAGAATGCAAACTTCCTCGGTTCAGGAACTTACTTTCTGATATGCGGTTGACATTATTGCAGCTCTTCTGGATGCCAGGTAATATCTGGAAACTGGAATGTTGAATGGCAAAGGAGAATGGCCCCAAGAATTAAGACGGCTCTCAATAATGCACACTGAATTTGATCAAGCAAACTCAGAATTAAGAAAAGCCACCAATGAAGTGACATGCTTACATGCACTATAACCCTAGCCCCAGATCTGACTTAAATTGACACTCTGTGGTCTGCACAGATTTTTAAAATGAAGATTAAGATCAGCATGGATATGGCTAGGGACTACTGGGGTTGGCTGAGTTTTGCTATTGACTTCATTGGTATTTTCTGTTTCATATCTTCTGAGTTTTGCTATTGACTTCATTGGTATTCTCTGTCTCATATCTTCTGAGTTATTTTTGAATCATTAATACTTAAAGTGGATGTTTAAATAAAGTTTTATTTTATTAAAGAAAGTATGGGAATGTCATAAGTTGTAATATAGTGTTAAATATGACATTTAGGAAATTCCTAAAAACATTTCCAATCATTTGTCTGAAGCTCTCTTCTCTCTTTTCTAAATCATCTATTCTTCAAAAATACCAGGGAAAAATCATTGAGAAATTTTTACTCAACATTTACTTTGAGAATAGCTTATATGTATCTGTTGTACAATTTTTATTATCTTTACTATAAAAAAGAATCAGTTCAGAAGGCATCATTTTTGGTCACTCTATGTATAATTTCAACACTTTCAAAATTTTCACACATCATTTTAAAAGTTTTTTGCAAATTTTAAACCTAGGAGAAAGTTAAAAGATTGGTGTACAATTAATCCCACTATTCCCACCATCTAGAATGTGTCTTTTATGTTTTGCTATATTTTGTTTTATACAACCTGCCATCCATCCATCCATCCATCCATCCATCCATCCATCCTTCTAGAGATCTATCAATTTGTTTTATTTTTGGTCATTTTAAAGTGGAATTTAAAACATTAACACAGTGCCTCTTTAAACTCTTCAAAATGCACACCTTTAAATACAGCTATAGACATCTGTAGTTCATTTTTTCTCTTTTGATATAAAATGTACATACAAGAAAATGTGCAAATTGTACGTGAACCATTTGATAACTTTTGACCACAGTACACCTGTGCGACTCAAACCTCTGTTGAGATAACAGAACAATGTTATCACCCCAAAGAGTTAACTGCCACCCTTCCCTGGTTAACCCTTACCTCTCCTTTTCTCTCCCCCAAGAGACAATCAGTGCTCTGATTTTCATAACTGTGGAATCACACCATGTGTGTTCTTGTTTCTAGCTTTTTTTACTTAGCACAATGCTTCTGAGTGATGTCCACGTTGTTGCACGTGTCAGTAGCTTCTTTTCTTTTCTAAGTAACGTTCCTGTGTGTGGATCTACTGTAGTTTGTGTAGCCATCCTCCAGTGACAGACACTTCTGCAGCATCTGAGCTGAGTTGGTCATAAGTCACTAAACCTATGGGCTTTTGTGAAACTTTTGTGAAATGTATAGGCTATCTCAGTCATTATTTCCACTTCTCAACTGGGAGATTTGTGAGAAAAAACTTTTGCAAGCATTTAGCCTTTTAAGTTGAAATTCATGAGAACCTTACTTTGTTTCTTCACTTTTTTGTTTTTACATCGTTACTAGTTTGAAAGGCTTTGTCTCCTCCTTGTTTATAAGTATCTTGCAGAAATTGGCATTAGTGAGACGCCTGGCCTGTATTGTGATCCACAGTTATTGAGAACAAATGCCTACAAAATTATTCTTTTGGAAGGAAGGATAAGCCATGCTGGCCAAAGAGGACAGAATAGGAGGTTCAGAAACAAATACCATTGCATCAAGGTCAAATGAAACTGATGGGAAATGACTAGCACGGGGCCAAATATTGACATTCCACATTCAAGTTTGTCTTTGTTGCCTCTTCCTTAGTTTTCCCGATTCACTCTTTTTCATTCACTTGGGATGTTTCCTCTGTTCTTTCTTTACTGCTGTGCCATCATTTTAAGAATCATTGAACACTCTTCTTCTATTCTCTGCAGACAAGGTACCTCGAGCAATTGCTCTGAAATCAACCATTGGAACCTTCCTCTGAATCTCAGGCAACATGTCACCTCTCACAGGAGGGGGAGAGAGGGAAGGGTTGTATTTACAGGCTTTATTTTTGCCAGTCAAATTAAATGGTGAGAGTGACTGCTTCTTGTTCGGAGCATGTTAGATGGTAGTAAGGAGAAAAAGGAATATTTTTGGTGTGGTACCAAGAATTTCCCAGTGATCCTAAAAGAACTCTATGTCTTCTGCTGCTTCCTCTGCCCTCCCATAGCGTGGACCCTGACCAAAAGAGGCAGAACAAGTTAACATCAGTGCAGGCATCACTGATAGGCTTGACTATCTCTAAGGCTCTGCAAGAAGGAAAGATAACCTCCTTTGGAAGAGAGAAATAGCAGCGATCTTACTTAATATGCTTATTAAAGTTTCACCTTTCCTAAATGCAGGCTTCTAATACCATGTCTTAAAAGTGGTTACAATGATAAATCTCCATGTTATGTCTATTTTACCACAATAAAAAACGCTTCTTATCAGGAATGGAGAACATGGTTCTGATCTCAGGCTTTTCATAGTTTAACAGTGAAGCCAATGTTCCTTTTGTGCTCTAACTTTCCCTGCTGAAAATGAAGGGAGGGTAAGAGTATTTGGAAGCCCTTACTTAACACCTATGTGAGTGCACAGCATAGTAATTTGATGCATACTTAAGCCTAAAGAGCCCTGATCATTCACCTTCCTATCTGGAGTGCCATCAACATAGGGAATAATTTGTGATGTGAATACTAAATGCGCCTCTGATCTTTTCTTTCTCAATACTCAGATTCAGAGGTTGCCTTCACACAATATAAATAATCTTAAAACAAATACCATTTTATTATCTCTGTATATTTGATTTTTTTTTTTTTTTTTTTTTTTGAGACGGAGTCTCACGCTGTTGCCCAGGCTGGAGTGCAGTGGCGCGATCTCGGCTCACTGCAAGCTCCGCCTCCCGGGTTCCCGCCATTCTCCTGCCTCAGCCTCCTGAGTAGCTGGGACTACAGGCGCCCGCCACCGCGCCCGGCTAATTTTTTTTTGTATTTTTAGTAGAGACGGGGTTTCACTGTGGTCTCGATCTCCTGACCTTGTGATCCGCCCGCCTCAGCCTCCCAAAGTGCTGGGATTACAGGCTTGAGCCACTGCGCCCGGCCAATTTTTTTAAGATTCCACATATAAATGAGACCCTATAGGGTTTTTTTTCCACTTCCGGCTTATTTCATTTAGCATAATGTCCTCCAGGTCCATCCATATCATGGCAAATGGCAGAATCCCTACTTTTTAAGGCCGAATAATATTCCATTTTATACACACACACATTATTATATACATACACACATAGGTAGTCACACACACACACAAACACATATATTCACACACATATATTCACACACACATACACGCATATATATACACACACACAAAAACATTCACACACATACCTACACACACATATATATTCACACACACAAACACATATATTCACACACATACATACACGTTCATACCACATATACATACACACATATATATTCACACATATATACATGCACATGCATATATTTTATTCACATAAATACATACACACATATTCACATACATATACATACTAACACATATATATTCACATACATATACACATACACACACATATACATGGAAATATCCTAAGTGTCCATTGACAGGGGAATGAATAAAAAGAATGCTACACACACACACATGTATTCACACACATATATACATACATGCACCTATATTCACACACATATATATGGATACTCATATTCATACATACATGCACACACATATATATTCACAAACATATACAATACAAAGACACACACATATATATTCACACATGTATACACACACACACATATGGAAACATCCTAAGTGTCCATTGACAGAGGAATAAAGAGAATGCTACACACACACACACACACACACACACACACACAGAGGCATATATTAATATACTAAACATTATCTTTATCCATTCCTGTTTTAAACACTTAGAATGTCTCTATATATTGGCTAGTATGAATAATGCTGCAATGATGACGGGAGTGCAGACATCTTTATAAGCTGGCGACTTTATCTCCTTCAAATACATACCCAGAAGAGGAATTGCTGGGTCATATGCTAGTTCCATTTTTAATTTACATAGAAATATCCATACTGTTTTCCATAATGCCTGTAGCAATCTGCATTCTCACCAACAGTTACCAGGGGTGAGAGGAAACAGGGAGGAGTTGATGAACTGATGCAAAGTAGCACATGTGCAGGATGAAGTCTAGAGAGCTAATGTACAACAAGAGGACTAAAGTTAGTGAAATCATACTGCATTACTGATTTTGGTTAAATCAGTAGATTTTACTGCTCTTGTTACAAAAAAAGTAACTATTGAGATGATAGTTATGTTAATTTGCTTCACTACAATACCATTTTACTATCTATATGTATCCTTCCCTTACCACCATGTTGTAAACCTCGGGCATACACAATAAAATTTACTTTACAAAAGAAAAACATCCCATGAAATTTTTATATGGGATTTTATATAGTAAAGGGGGCCACACAGCTAGACATCAAGAAATGCCCGTACTTTGGGTGGTATTGTCTGGTTTCCATTCAACCATTAGTTATGAGATAGAATCAAGCCAAAGAAAACTTATTTATGGTTTATTTTACCATTTATAAAACCAGATGCACACTGTTGCTTCTCTGGTCAGAGATGTTGCAACTTAAATAGGCATTTCTAGGATACCATGGAAGTGCACAGAGTGTAATTGCTACCAGTCCCTTTGGTGCACATTTTTGAGGAGGCCATGGTTAGGGAGCAGCACAGCCTAGTGGCCATAGTACAGACTGGTTCTCAGGATCATGGTTCTTCAGAGCTGGACTCTTCCAATGACCATTGTGTACCCTTGAGTATGTCACATACAGATGACACAGAAATCACAATGAAAATATCACCACTTAATATTCCACCTACAAATGTGGGGGAAGGAAAATAGAAACTCCCCAACCTTTCAAATTGTCCTGCTTGCCTACATCTAACTCAAAAAGGTATGTGTAAGTTTATGTAATTAGAAGGCCGAACGCCAGTGGCTCATGCCTATAATCCCAGCACTTTGGGAGGCCGAGGCGGGAGGAGAGTTTGAGGCCAGGAGTTCAAGACCAGCCTGATCAACATGACAAAACCCCATCTCCACAAAAAAATACAAAAATGGTGGTATATGCCTGTAATCCCAGGTACTACTGGGCAGGGGTGGGGGGGTGCTGCAGCATGGGAATTGCTTCAACCCAGGAGGTGAAGGTTGCAGTGAGCTGAGATCACACCACTGCACGTCAGCCTGGGCGACAGTGAGACTGTCTCAAATATATATATATATATATATAGTTAGTTAGTTAGTTAGTTAGTAACTCCATGCTTTAAAATAGAGATTTATATACAGGAGATAAGATATCATGGTAGAGGAAAGTTAATACTTCCAAAGGAAATGAGACACTCAAAAGATTACATTATTTTACAAACATCTGTAAGAATACCAGCACCATAGTTGTTATTGTTACCTGGGGAGCAATTTAAAATGAAAACCGTCTCCAATGATAAATCAGAAGCTTTTTTTTTTTTTTTTTTTTTTTTAATATCAGAGCAGAATACAAACCAGAGAAGCTTCCTTCACATTCCTTTGAGATTGACCATGAAGATGCTGATAAGGATGAAGTAAGTAAAGAGTTGAAAGTGAGATGTTTAAAACATGAGGATAATTAGTTTGTCTTGCACTAAAAGTTTTGAGTTCTGACCGGTTTGTTGTGAGTTGTAGTAGCTGTTGGTGGTAGGGCTTTTAGTCAAAATGAATCACGTTTGTTCTGAAATTGAACATGCTTATTTAAGTCAAAGAGAGGAAAAGAAGTCTCTTTTTTTTTTTTTTGATGAAGTTTTCATAAGTAGCTTTATTATGAGGATGTTTATTACGTGGGTAAAAAAACTTCAGATTTCTTTCTCTGTATCAGAATAATTTAAATAACTCAGAACAATTTAAAAGTTATATATCTCAGAATATATTATTTCCTAGGTTTGGTTGGAAGATCTTCAAGAACACATCACGGCACCCTACAACTTAAAGTACAATAATAAAAAATAAATTTTAAAAAAATTACTTAATAATAATAATAAAAATAAAAGGTTAGTTACTTACTAACTTAGGTGAGCAAATGGAGACTCAGGAAAGTTAAATTGCCAACGCCATCTATCTAGGAAGTGGCAGAATGGGATTCCGAGGAAGGAAATCAAATTATAGAACTTGTGCTCTTAAAGCAAGTGGCTAATACTATAATCATATATAGCATCTGTTACTAAATACGAGGTTTCCTACCAAACCTGGATAAATGTAAAATAATGTGAATCTTTAACCTAATAAGAATATCAAGGTTTAATAAAGTTTTCATAACAGCAGAAGTATATTGAAGATCTAAATTCTACTTCAAGACTGGAAAGAAAAGGGAGAAAATATCCCTCAAGGAAAATGGTTTCGCAAACTACAGCTGTTAGCAATAATAAGATCATTTTTAGAAGTCTCTTTTTTAAATGCAGTGTCTACCTACGATCTAGGGTCCACAAAAGATGGCTGTCATGCTAATATGCCTTTCCAACAGGATACCACTTCCCACTCGTCTTCCAAGGGGGGTGGAGGAGCAGGAGGAACTGGCGTTTTCAAGTCCGGCTGGCTCTACAAGGGGAATTTTAACAGCACCGTGAACAACACCGTTACTGTTCGGGTAAGGAGACATCAAGACTCATGTTTGTCTCTGTCGCCTTTCTTAACACTCCCTCCTCAGGTCACAGCACAGAAAAGAGCCATTTTCATTGAGTTTATGTTTCATGTAATATTTTATTTATGAGGAAGTAGGGATGCTCTTCTCTAGAAAAAATGTCCTAGAAATATAGCACTCCTGAAGGAATTAGAATAATTCTAATTTCTATGAGTAAGAGCACATTACAATTTGAGTATCTCCTTATATCTTTTAGTCATTCAAAAAGCGCTACTTCCAGCTGACTCAGTTGCCAGATAATTCCTACATTATGAATTTTTACAAAGATGAGAAAATATCCAAAGAACCCAAAGGATGCATCTTTTTGGATTCCTGTACAGGAGTGGTGCAGGTGAGTAGAAATCCCTTTTCCTCCTTGGGATATTTCTTTTATTTGAAAAGTATATTTAACAAATATTCATGGAGTATCTGATATGAGCCAAGAGCTGCTCTGGACTCTAAGAATTCTGTGAAAAACAAGGCAGCCTGGATCTCTGCTTTCACAAATCTTACTTTCCAGAGAGAAAGGAAAACAGGAAATAAGCAAAGACATGAATAAGCAGAATGGAATCAGCTGTTAAACTTTTCAATAAAGAAAATAAACAGAGAAACATAAGGGAGACAGAAGAATGGTGAGGTTGAAAAGGAATATTAATACTCAATAAGGGAGAAGAGCATTTTTGAAGAGAGATAATTTGATCTGCAAACTAAAGAATGAGCAGAGGGCCAGGCGTGGTGGCTCACGCCTGTAATCCCAACACTTTGGGAGGCCAAGGTGGGCGGATCACGAGGTCAGGAGTTCGAGATCAGCTGGGCCAACATGGTGAAACCCCATCTCTACTAAAAATACAAAAATTAGCCAGATATGGTGGTGGCACAGGCCTGTAATCCCAGCTACTGGGGAGGCTAAGGCAGGAGAATCATTTGAACCCAGGAGGCAGAGGTTGCAGTGAGCCGAGATCGTGCCACTGCACTCCAGACTGGGTGACAGAGCAAGACTCTGTCTCAAAAAACAAACAACAAAAAAGAATGGGCAGAGGCAGCAAGTGCAAAGGTCCTGTGGCAGGGGCAAGTCTCAGATATTCAAAGAGAAGCAGAAAATTAACACCCATGTTTGCTGCCACGTAGAGAACCCCTGAGATCATGAAATTCAGTAAAGTAATATGTAAATGACATAGTATTAACATAGGCACTTCAAATATGTTATTTTATAATTAGGTAATAATGATAGAGTAAGTTGACAGTGTACATATGCAGCATCTTTCTCCTAAGTGGTGGTTTTCTTCAAAGACAAAGATTCCATTGATTCCAAAGAGTCTAATTTCAAAAACAGACATAGTGCTTTTAACAAATAATGTTCTGTCAACTCTCAGTCTTCCAATTATTTGTCCTTAGTATGAAATTCAACATGGGCCACTGTGGCAAAGGGAAGCAGAGTAATTCCATAGACCCCATTTGGACATTTTAGTTTCAAAACGCTGCTTCCTACTCTGATGAAATAACTAACCTTATTCCCTTTTATGTAGTCATGGAGCAATCAAAAGTGTTTTAGCAATCTTCCCTCAAATTTCACAATGACACTGGCTCACTGAGGTCCAGGACTCTATTTCTGGTCACAGGCCAGTAGAGAAGTACTTTTTGTTACCCTCAAACCTCAGCATTCACCTAGCTTGTTAAGAGCTGAGATGACATCACAGACCACTCCTGGAGGCCCCTGGATATGCGGATGCAAGTAGAGTTCTCTCCAGTCTAAATGATTTAGTCCTGGCCTATTTCTGGATGGTTTATCTGTTAAAATCTGGAATTCTTCCAGGAAGCAATAAAGCGGAACTTTAAAAGGAAAGAATTAATTGTTTCTGAGCACTCTGCTACAAGTGAAAGATGATTGCATTTTAACACAGATGCCAGCTTTCCATAGGGAAAGGGCAATAATGACCTTAATGGAAGGTGGAAATTGTTTTCTATCGTTGATCACAAAGGACACTTTTTGGCCTTAGAAACATGAAGTAAAACGTTAGCAATAAAGATCAATAACTGCGTTTTATAGACATTGAGCTGAAAATTTTAAATATTATCCTTTCCATTTGTACTTGAAAGCTTTCTCCAGCAAATGAGTCATCATTTTTTAGACACATCATTGTAGTCTTGTGTTATATATTAAGTTTGCAGAAACACAGGTTAATACGCAATATTTTTCTTCTTCAAATAATCATAGAACTTACTGCTCTAATCTGCCCTTCCTATGGAGGAACTGCTTCTCCATCATCTCTTACTTAGATTGTGTTTCAGTCTCTGCTTAAACATTGTCATGGAAAAAAAGGAGTCTTGAAGGGAAAACACAAGCTTGGGGTTCACGCAGGTCAGCATTCAAATCCTAGTTTGACCATTTACTATCTGAAGACTTTGAAAAAGTTACTTGACCAATTTGATCTCAGATTCCTCATTTGTAAAACTAGAACAATGTACTAACATGAGAAAAGAACTGGGAGATAGTGTATTTAGCCCTTCTGCCCTACTTCTTCCATTAATTTCAAAGGTCACAACCTAGGATATAGACATTCCATTATGGGAAAGCCTTCCTAGAAGACCTTGATTTACCTTCCGGATATTTTTTCCAAAGTGTGTTAATTTATCCTGTCTTTAGTCATTAATCTACTGATGCATTCAACAAACCCACTTAGTGCCTATGACATGCTAGAAACTACATCTAGGTGTGGGGAAGTCAATTCTTTATTGAAGTCAGAATCAGAGAAGGGCATCGCTACTTGCTCACTGTCACACAGTATCTCAAGAGCGATGATGGAGGTATGAATGGAGCGATGATGGAGGTATGAATGGCAGAGCCCATGGAATGCTCTGGGAACATGAAACAATGATGAACTCTTTCAGCTCAGGCTGTAAGTCTATACAGAAAAAGCTGGGCCTGTCTGTAGTATTCCCCAAGGTGGATCTGGCACATATATCTTTTAAAGAGTTCACCTCTATCCCTGCATTTATATTCTTGTTCATCAAGAAGCTTTATCCAGTATTCTCTATATCCTTTGTAGAGGCAGGGACCAGTTTCTTGGGATCACTTTGGGGAGACAGACCCTGGGTCACTTGTCACTTTGCGTGTGGGTCCCAGTTCTTACATATTTGCTTATAGTTCTTCCAGATGTATAAGTTTTTACATCTGGAGAGAAGAATTTGAGTGAAATAATGCCAGTTTAACCATTGCTCTAGTAAGCTTTCAGGCATGAAGTGTGCCTGAAGATGAATCATGTACACACAAAAGCACAGAGCAAATGAATAACTAGGATGAATCAGACCAATTTTATGTAGAATCATTGCCAGGTTCTGTTGAATCAAACAAAAAAGAGGAACAAAGTCTCTGCCTCAGAAAGTACTACTTAACATCCGGCATTCTTAGGGAGTTCAAGTTCATAACAGTCTTTAGTGAATTGCCATTTCAGTTTGATTCATTCCGACTCAATCCATATCATCATTTTCCCTAGAATAATTTGGAATTCTTAGACATATATTACAAGGGTGGTTTAAGTAGAGAGAAACTCCTTCCCAGCTTTCTCAGAGACTTTAGGTAATGTTTATGACTGACAATTTCTGAATCTTGGCCAAAAAAAAACACACAAAAAAACAAAACCTAATCGTGGTTTTCTACTTTTTCATAACATCATCAAACAGTATTAGATATTTTTTATGGGCCTATGCTCCCGGTCTGGAAGAGAACTTAGTTTTTGCTGCTTCAAGTTTTTTTTTTTTTTTTCCTGGGACTAAGGGATATTTAGGCCTGTGTTATCCTATCTTGTTCCTTCAGTTCATGTATTCATTCATTCATTCTCACATTCGTTCATCTATCCATCCACTTATTCCAGGTTCTGCCACTGTAGAAGAGAATGAACAGCCCAAGAAACCCATCTGTTTTAGGTCCCTATCTCAGTAATGATAATAGCTGATGTCACTTTAGACAGGCTTACATGGGTGTGGACAGTGTGGTGGACAAGGTTCATTTCCTTCTAGGTGCTGAGTCTACCACCATGTGGATATGGGTTCCAAGACAATGGCTTCATGTGACTAACCAAAGGCTAGAAACGCAGATACCTCCCGTAGGTCAAGCAGCCCCCTCATGTGTGAAGAGAGGCCAGATGTGAGAAATAGATGCAGCTTGGACTGTGTAGACGTGGAGAATGCCTGCCTACAGAAAGCAAGTCACATTGGGAGCAGGGGAAAGAACATTACAAGGAAAACAAATCTAGAAGCCAAATATGACCTGTAAGCCTCACATTAGCAACTCAAGCTCTGGAAATCTCACTTCTGAGAATAATAAGAGCCAAAATTATACTTGTGGTTTTCTTCATTTAATATATTATTTGACAGCACTTGACGGAACATGAATTATGATTGTTCCATTTATTAAAATAAAATTCAGAGAGATAGAGTGTCTTTCACAAGTCACAGAGCTAATGAATTGCAAAGTTTAACTTGAGGCAGAGGAATGTCCAAAATTACAGAGATGCCCAAAGAAATGATGTATTATCATATGTAAAGTAGGCATACCCACATATGTACATTTATTCTACCTGCATAAGCTATGTGGCCAGAAGAAACACTACAAAGATATGTTCATGTGGAGCTTTAAGCAGTGAATTTTAGATATGGGATTCATTTCAGCAAATACTATATATATATTGGACAACTTGCAATGTGCAAACCATTGTGAAAAGAGCAAACACTGAAAATACATGTGGCTCAGGTCTTCAAAAAGCTTCCAGGATGTGGGAAGGATGCACAGGGAAAAAAAACAAAACAAATATGGTACATGCAAATAAAACAAGTGACACACCTCAAGCAGTAAGTCCTGATAACATATGCAGGAATGAAATTACATTCATCACTGCATGATGCCATATTATATTACACATCTATTTTATTTATATATATATGTGTGTGTATGTGTGTATTACATATGTTATCTTTCTGCTTATTTGCTTACTGACATTTCATTACACCAGAAGGTAAGTTCAATGAGGGAAAGCATTTTACTTGAATTTTTTCAGTTCTGTGTGACTGAAACATAGGAGGTACCCATTTAATTTTCATTGAATGAATGAACAAATAAACCTACAGAGTGGAGAGGGTTTCATGGAAGGGAGCCATCGATACCAGAAACCTGGATTTGTTGTATGATTCCCTTAAGACTCTTCTTTTGTTCCCACAAAATTCTATGCCAGATGCTAGCCACATAATAGGTGTAATTAAATATTTGGTTTGGGTAGCTTCCCTCT
Source organism: Macaca mulatta (assembly GCF_049350105.2). Classification (NCBI taxonomy): domain Eukaryota; kingdom Metazoa; phylum Chordata; class Mammalia; order Primates; family Cercopithecidae; genus Macaca; species Macaca mulatta. The sequence goes on along the minus strand of NC_133417.1, from coordinate 130,133,232 downwards.
TTGATACTCAGTCCTCCATTGGCTTCAGTGATTTTCTTGGAGTATCTACAGTCTGGAACTTTTTCAGATGAACATTGTGGAAGCAGAACAGTTTGCCACAACTCGTTAAACATATCATGACAATAAGACTTCTTCACAGGTTCCTACTATTTATGAAGTCATGTAGATATACTATGGTAAGGTTGACTGAATGAAGTAGTTGCACTGACTGCAAAGGACACTGATACATGAGAAATAGAGGAAAATTTGGGGGGAGTAAAAAGAAGAATATGATTACTTCTTGATTACCATTTTAATGACTTAACAATTGTACTTCAAAGTTATTAAAATGTCCTATTGACATGTCCCATTGATTTTCAATTTTTGTCCTTTTTGCTGTTCTATATGACATTATCTTTGAGATTACAGACAGCGAGATCGAAAACCACTCAGACACCTTAATCTTTCCCAACATAAGCTTCTCTGGGCTGCAAATAGTTCTATTTCTCTTGAAATAGAAGAAGGTAATTTAGTTCTTGAGAAGTTTCAAATCGAATATTTATTTTAATTATAAATGTCCCTTTTTGAGAAACAAGATTGTAATCCTTTGCTCAAATTTTTAAGAATATTTGTGATTACATTGTTGAGGCCAGCAATCATATTTAATTCATTTGAAGTACTGAATGCAGTTTAGACAATCAAATCAATGTTTGTTTACATTTTATAATGTTTCATTTCAAAATTTTGTTAGTATTCAGCATCTTCATTTGAAAGCAGGTTGCAGCTCAATTCACCTTTAATTTGGACCCAATATAAGCATTTTAGGTTGCTTTTTATCTCCCCGTTAACATTATTTGCAGCATCAAATTCATCAAGCAAATTCTTTCATTTGTTTGTTTTCAAGATAACACTGAGATTTGCTTGCATTTTTATATAATCAAATACTTAAAAATGTCCTAGCAAAAGTTGTGTGCCAAACTCGGGACATTTCTAGTTCTTTTATGAGTGTCTATTTCTTTCTTTTTTTTTAATTTTTTTTATTTTGAGACCGAGATCCACTCTATCACCCAGGCTGGGAGTGCAGTGGTGCAGTTTTGGCTCACTGCAACCTCCACCTCCTGGGTTCAAGTAACTTTCCTGCCTCAACCTCCCAAATAGCTGGGAATACAGGCGTGCACCACCATGCCTAGCTAATTTTTGTATTTTTAGTAGAGACAGGGTTTCACCATGTTCGCCAGCTGGTCTTAAACTCTTGGCCTCAAGTGATCTGCCCACCTTGGCCTCCCAAAGTGCTGGGATTACAGGAGTGAGCCACCGCGCCTGGCCCTGAGTGTCTGTTTTTATTCCTATTGTTTTTTGAAGGAAATTGTGCTGTGATAGGACACCTGTCTTTCCTTTTATACCTGCTCTGCAGCTATCTTGTCTTTGCCCTTAGACTGTCTATCAGTGAAGGTTACAGGCAGTTTTGTAGCCCTTCTTCATCCTAACATCCCAGAGCTGTGTGTGAGGGCACGTGGAGGACATCTACCCCAGTCCTCCTGGGCAGAGTGGGGCATCTAGGAATTTGCCTTTGGAAGGAAGCTGCCTAGATGTTTGCTTTGCACACTGAAGTTTGAGGCCATGGGCTTTCTGAGTACCCTCCACTCTGTTTACACTGCAGTCAAAATGATTTTTTCAAAATGCAACTCTGACCTTTTACTTGTCCAAATACTTGTATTCTATGTTCTCATAGAACTTAATACCTCTTTTTCAAAACATTTATACACAATTTAAGTATGTTTGTTTTCTGATATCACATTTGTCTGATTAATTGCTTAATGCCTGTCATTCCTATTCTGCAAGAGCAGGGACTCACTGTGTTTTTGTCCAAAACAAAATATGAACACAACAGATATCTCTTTGACAGTCAATTATATCACTGCGCTAAGCACTGAGGATACAAATTTAGGTTCTGCCCTTCTAAGACTTGTGGACTATAAAGAGCCAGGCCTGTGACTAAGTCATTATAAGGCAAATAAATAAATAATATTTGACAGTAATACAAAAGTATGGACAGGAGCAAAGGGCTCATCCTTGGAAGTCTAGAAAGTGATGTTTGAGCTGTGAATTTCCACATGAGAACCATAGTTAGCATTTTAGCCAATTCTTTCCCCTTCAGTTCCTGAACTTCACTTTTTCTCAAGGCTATGTGTTGCCCCACTATGTGTTCTCGAACACTGAGAGAAACCACAACTCCCAGGCCACAGATGCCCCTTTGTTGTGCTGGGGCAATGTCAAGAAAGGAGACCAGCATCAGTTGAGCATCTTCTGTGTCCCTGGCTCGGTGCAATGCATAAGACAGCTCAGCGGGTGGGATTAGGAGCACAGTTGTTAGAGTATATAGGGCTTATTTTCCCGTCTCTACCATTTGCTATCAATATAATCCCAAACACATTTTAATTAATCTCCCCAAAACTCAGTTTCACTACATGTGAAATGGAATAACGTGATTGGTCTGATAGGGTTGTTATGACATTTAAATTAACAGAACCAGTGTTTAGTAATTGTTGTGTTTGCACTAGTAATTTGTTGTGAATGTTGAAAGAAACAGCTATCTGGGGACAGTCTGTGAGAGTATCCCAAAGAAAGAGAACATTGCCGGAGGGGTATTAGAAATTTTTGCTTGTCACCAAGAAATAGCAATCCTGTTCTCAAAAAGAATTTCATACATTGTTATTTAGCCACAATCCCACACCATTCATTTCATTTTATGGCTCTTCTCTTATTTGTATTCTACTTAATAGAATTGTCCTAAGTGTTAGGGTTTGCTCTGTTACAATTATGAGTAAGCTACAGGCTTTATTGATAAAAGCTGGACACCTGCATAGGAATTGCCTGGAGTAAATCAAAGATGAAATATCTTCAGTAATCTTTCCAACAACGACCCCCTTAAATAACACCAGTTTGTGTTGTTAGGGGAAAGTTTTCTCTTTAAACATTTAAAATGTACATTCCAATCTCATGCCAGGAATATAAAATTGTATTATATATATATAACATATATATAATATACAAATAAATATATTTATATAATATATATAAAATTGTATATTTTATATATATTATATAAATATATAAAATTGTATATATAAAAATATATAAAATTGTAACAATTTGTTCTTGGGTTTCCCCTGCTTTAAATGTCCCTCCCTGAACTTTCAATAGCCCATTTCTCCTTTTTACAGATTTCAAATCAGAGATCTCCTTTAGGGAAAGGCCTGACCACCCAATCTAAAGTACCTACTCATCACACTGGCTTATTTTAGTTCTCTGCAGAATGGAGAACCTTTGTTTTCCAATTGTTTGTTCATTCCTTCAACCATTCATCCATTCACCTCTTCTCTACTAGAATGTCAACTTGGAATAGGAACCTATTCTGTTCCATTCATAAAATATGACTGGTTTCGAACCCACCATTATTGAATCCTTCATGTGTCCGCACTATTACACGATCTGGTGGTTAGCAAAACTGATCCAGTCTTCACGGAGGTAGCCTTAAGGGAGACATGTATTTGTCAAAACAAATAAACAAAAATGAATAAGCAGATAATTTCAAATCATGGTAAGTGCTCTGGAGGACCAGACCTTTGTCCTTTTGTCCTAGACTGGAAAATTGAGGAAAGTTTCAGTTGAGATCTGAAGAGTGGATACAAATCATATAAGTACATGAGGACACACACCATGCTCACTGTGCTTGTGAGAGCATGTGTGGTGGAGGGGGCCAACCTGTCTCAGGCCTTCCTTGTGGCAGCAACAAGAACATGACAGGAACACATTCAGGAACTAGAACAAGGTTTTGTGGGTTGGTCACAAAATGCAAAGTAGAGATGTCAAGTTATAGAAGAATCCGGAGGTTGGTGAAGCCAGAACCAGGAAAGGAACTGGGGTGTCACTGCACATGGATGTCATTTGAGGCCATTGGAATAGATGAGAAATAAAGGAGAGAAAGGAGTCTGAGGCATAGTCGGGATTCTCACTAGAGGTCATGAGAAGGAGGAGGAGCTGGCAGAGGAGATCAAAAAATAGCAGCCAATGAGGTGGAAGGAAAACCAGAATAGAGTGTGGTCATGGCAACTGAAGAAAGGTGACTTTCAGAAAGGAGGAGGTGGCCATCGTGTTAATTATGCTGCAAGGACAAGGAAGATATGAAGAAAGAAATAGTCCTTAAGATAGGATGGCAACACAGGGCCTGTTAGTGATCTCGGTAAGAGCTGCCTCTGGGATGTGATAGGGTCAGATGCCCACCTGGAGTGAATCACAGAACATAAGGTGAGGAAGTCCAGGCAGAAACTCAAAGAAACTCTTACAAAGAGTTGAGAATATACTCAAGCACATGCCCATGATGAAATGTTTAAGCTAACGTGTATATCCAATCAACAAAACCCTAAATAAGGTATTTCTTAGCACAAAAAGCTTTGAAAGAAACCAAACAAAATGATCAGAGCCATCTAAAATTTTGTCTTGTTTTGGAAAATCTTCTTTATGTTACCTATCTGTATGGAAAGACTTTTGGAAGCTCAAGCCCACATAAATGGTCTCTCTCTTGAAGGCTTATTTTTTGGTATTCTCTTTTTTTTTCTTTCTTTTTATACCACAGAATAACAGACTAAGAAAATATGCCTTTGAATTGAAAATGAATGACCTGACCTATTTTGTGCTGGCAGCTGAAACAGAGTCAGATATGGATGAATGGATCCACACCCTCAACCGCATTCTGCAAATCAGTCCTGAGGGGCCCCACCAAGGGAGGAGGAGCACAGAGCTCACTGATCTGGGGCTGGGTGAGAGCATATGAAGCCGTCTTCCTTCCTTTGTCCAGTGTGACCTGTGTTTTTGGTTCACTCAAGCTGCTAGGCATTGTAGTCGCTGTCTGTTCTAGCTCATCCATCCTGGGGCCATTTGTTCCAAGAAATCACTAATCACTCCTAAATCTTTACTGCACAGTAATGGCCACCACACATAAGTACAATTGAGAGTCAACTCGCAATGATCTGAGGCTGTCCCCCAGCAAATGATGTTGGGAATCATTTGTCACAGCATCAAAAATGTGCTCATGTCCAATGGGACATTACCTTTTAGGGGGCATTTTGTGGTTTTCAGTCTTTCATTAAATTTAATTAATGAATCTTATGCTCTGTAAAGGCAAATATGAATTTCTTCCTGTAAGTTAAAAAGCATCTTTCATTTGTGCTTTTTGATCATACTGTGATCATCTTATATGTGAAAGTTTCAAAAATTATACATGGTAATGGAATTTTTATAAGATTAATTTTTTTTTCTCCCCATCCTGATTCCTTCATAAGAGTCCACTTCATTTTATGCAAAGAGAAGGGAACAAGAGAGAGGAAAGAAAAGGTGAAAAGAAGGTTAGAAAAGCAAGCCTGTAGCTGCATAGAAGGCAAGTTCAACACCAGCAAAGTCAGTCACTCCTCCCAAAACAAAACTTTTTCAGGCATTTTGCACAGCACATGGTACATTAGAAACCAAAGCATCTTTAAGTTCTCTTAGTCTACGTCTCAGGCTCTAGAGTGAAAGAGCCATAGAATAATGTGGAAAAAAACTATTGTTGATTTTGTTGGTTTTAACACAACTACTGTATGCCATAGTAGGTGTTTTACACTTATGATTTACTTAATAATAACAACCATAGTATTAATGTTTACAGTGTCTTACAGAGTTTAAGTAGCTGAAGCAAGAAGGTGGATTCTAAATTGACAGCCTAAGAGCGAGAATTACCAAAAATACATACATATTTAAGAAAACTTTAGTATGCATTAATTAAGTAGGTCAAGACAACCCCAAGTATAAATGTAGTGTAAAAATCCAAAGTTCTCGTAGACACAAGATGGTATCATGGCAAGAATCCCAAAATGATCCTCAGAGGGTCTGATTTCCAGGCCCAGATCACCCAGCAATGTTCAGGAGTCAGAACACAAGGAAAGTTTAGGCTCACCAACGTCCCTCTTAGCTCTTAAGTCTAACTTAGTTTTGTAAGTCACAGGCTAGAAGAATGTGTGACTCATGAGTAATATTTAATAACCTGACTTGGTATATCTTTTTAAGATTCACTGGATAATTCTGTAACTTGCGAATGCACGCCAGAGGAAACAGATTCTTTAGAGAACAACCTACACCCAGACTTTGCAAAGGTAATAAAGTTGACATTGTACTTGCAAAAATGATTTGAGCTATTTGTTAGTTATGGCTTTCACGGAAAAGACGTAAATGCTTTCTTTTAAGATTTAGACTAAGAAACTAATTCGGAACTTTCCATTAACCTATGTGTTTTCATTAACATACACATAGAGCTCAAAAAGGAAAGAAACTTTTTTTTTTTTTTTTTTTTTTTTTTTTTTTGAGACGGAGTCTCGCTCTGTCCCCCAGGCTGGAGTGCAGTGGCCGGATCTCAGCTCACTGCAAGCTCCGCCTCCCGGGTTCACGCCATTCTCCTGCCTCAGCCTCCCGAGTAGCTGGGACTACAGGCGCCTGCCACCTCGCCCGGCTAAGTTTTTGTATTTTTAGTAGAGACGGGGTTTCACTGTGTTAGTCAGGATGGTCTCGATCTCCTGACCTCGTGATCCGCCCGTCTCGGCCTCCCAAAGTGCTGGGATTACAGGCTTGAGCCACCGCGCCCGGCCATGGAAAGAAACTTTTACGAGATTTGCCAAGTGTTAGTGGGTAATACTAAAATGGTGATAATACTAAGGGGCTGCTTCTTGGCCATGTGGATGTGTCGGGCTGTATCTGGATATTTAGATACCAAGGACTAACACGATTTTCTCTGTAGTACCTCACAGAAACAGAAGATACTGTAAGAACAACTCGAAACATGGAGAGGCTAAATCTGTTCTCTCTAGATCCAGACATAGATGTAAGTCAAAATTTTTTCTAAGCAGATATGAACTTGATCCATACAGTTGGGGATTATAATTTAGAATTTCTTTTTTATATTGGATGTTTGGTGACTCATTCAAAACTTTTTTAGACCTTGAAACTCCAAAAAAAAGATCTCTTGGAACCTGAGTCTGTGATCAAACCATTTGAAGAAAAAGCTGCCAAGAGAATCATGATCATCTGTAAAACCCTCAACTTAAATCTTCAGGGATGTGTTACGGAGAATGAAAATGATCCGATAACGAATGTAAGTTTCTCCTCTGTTACATCTTATACCATTCAGCCAGCATTACACCACCCTAGTCAAAATCTCTTTTATTCCTGCTAATTCCAGGCACTGGTTTCACACTATCTAGTGTACCAGGGAACATTATTAACAGCATTTTCCCACATTACACAAATTTACAAGTTCTAAAGTGGAACACTTTATAATACACTGTATGAATAAAGCATAATTAAATATTAATATACTATACTTTATCAATATACTGCCATAAAATTTTCCTTTTAACTTAAAGAAAAAAAATTAAAGGACTGTGTTTGGGGATTTTCTATGAAATCAGCATAGTGGTTTAGAGTTTTCTATGGCATTGTGTGACTCCTCTTACTAGTACTCAAGATGGCTTTTTTTTCTTTTGAAATGGTCTTGCTCTGTTGCCCAGGCTGGAGTGCAGTTGCGCATTGTTGCTCACTGCAGCCTCTGCTCAGTGCAGCCTCAACTTCCAGGGTTCAAGTGATCCTCCCACTGAAGGCTTCCGAGTAATGGACTACAGGCACGCACCACTGTGGCCGCCTACCTAAGTTTTTTGTGTTTCTTATACAGATGAGGTTTTGCCACAATGGCCAGACTGGTTTAGAACTCCTAGGCTCAAGCTACCTGCCTGCCTCAACTTCCCAAAGTGCTGGGATTACAGGCGTGAGCTACCGCGCCTGGCTTTTACATGCATGTTTTTATTTTACTCTTTCTATATTTATCCATGTAAAAGCCATCTTTTTTTACTCTATATTTATTTTACTCTATATTTTTTTATTTTACTCTATATTTATTTTCATGTCTATTAGAGAAAAATCAAAGCTAACAAACCCTGTGACTTCCCAGCCATTATTGCTGAGGACAAATCTAAATAGTGTATCAAGTAAAATAATATTAGATGGATGTTAAATAAATACTAGCAGGATGGGACATGTAAATAGCAGAAATGACAAAGGAGCTTCACTGATATTTGTGTGAGTTCTCTTGAGAACTTCTTCTTAGTACTTTAGTGGTCATTCCCACTGGATTGTGAATGTATGTGTGGGAAGGGAACTGTTTATGAGCATAAACGTTATTAAATGTTGAATTATTTTTTAAAATCACTCATAATTCTATATCAATCTCGATTATATTAATATCCTAATCACTATAAGGCGCAGTTAATATTTTGGCATATTTCCTTTCATTATTTTTTAATGCATTCTGTTCACTTTCTAATCCATCATCCTCAGTTGTCATCTTTCACCTAAAAGAGGAAAACTGATTTCCAGATCCTTGATAGGAGTCACATTGGCTTTCGAAGGCAGAAACCACATTAAATTTTCACTGTAAACTGGGTCCACACATGTCATGCCTTCATCTATTTATGATCCAGTGAAACTAGCCTTGTTAGTTGTGACAGTGAGTGGATGGCAGAAAGAATTAACCTTTTCAGAAGACTCTACTTGATATCGACTGACCTGTGTCTTTAGCACCTCAATGATTTGCTTTGAGCCTCCTACCCCAGGTATAGAGCAGGAAAAGGTCCATGCTGTGGACCTCTGATTTAATGAGGAGACTCAAATGGGATGTGCCGTTCTGGGATTAGATTGCCTGGCTTTCCAGCTCACAAGTTGTACCACGCTGGGCAACGGCCTACTGTCAGTCTTCACTCCTTTAAATGGAGACAGTAACAATACCTATTTCAAGTGATCACTGTGGTTACACAGGGTACCGTATCAAAGGTACTCAGACATTGCTTGGTACAAAGTAAGCGTTCATTAAATACTTAACCGTCATCTAAATATGTGAGAAATTGCATTGAAATTTGTCAAAACTGCATGCAAGTTATTGATATTTGTGTTGATATATGTGAGATTCTTGTTGACAGGTAAGCTAACATGGAAATGTGTCACCAATAAGAATCTTGTTGAAAAATGAAGCTCTTTTATATTCTATAACTTTAACTTTGTACTAGGTGTGAGTAGAAATGAAAGTAGGTGAAGTCGGGTTTATTCATTCTCCAAATATACTTATTGCATGTGTCTCCTGTGAGCCAGACTTGTCCTAAGAACTGGGAAAACAGGAAGTAAGTAGATAAGCAAGGTCCCCAGTGTCTTGAAAATCAGATTCTTTTTTAAAACAGCAGAAAGCAAACAAAAAAACGAACGATTTAAGTGCACATTATTCCAAGTTCTTTAAAAGAAATAAATATGGAGAGATGTGTTCCAGAGGAATGCAGGAAAGGGTTACTTTAGACAGGACAGTCACCTCTCTGCAGAGGTGATTTTGAACAGAGACCTAAGGGTTGGGAAGCATAAAAACGCAGGTCAGGGGCGAACATTCTAGGCAGAAGAAAGAGAAGTACAAATGCACTGAGACAGATAAGCTTTAGCAAGTTCTAGGAAGTGAAAAGAGTTAGGGAGGTGAAGGACATACCAAGATGACGTAGGAGAAACAGAGATAAGATGATGTAGGGCCTTAAGCCACAGTGAAGAGTTTGAATTTATCCTAAGTGTGAGTGGACGCTATTCAATGGTTTAAAGCACTTTAAAAACAAGGTTTAAAACAAAACAAAGAAACAAACAAAAACGCAAGAGTTGTCCAAGAAAGGAGGCTACTACCACCGTTTATTGCATGTCTTGAACAAGGGCTGGCAAGGGAGAAGGAGAGAAATGGGTGGATTGGACTGGTGTTTTGTAAATTGAGCTGATAGGTTTTCCTGATGTGTTGGATATACTGGATGATGGAAAAATAAATCTCAAGGATGAGTACTGGTTTTTGCTTTGGACAGCTTTACACACGATGATGCCATTTACTAAAATGGTAACACTCGAGAGAGATTTGCACAATACGAGTCAAAAATACCATTATGAACATGTTTCACTTGTTGGGACGATTAGATATCCAAAGAGAGATATCTTAGGAACAGATTCAAATGCAAGTTTGGCGGCCAGGCACGGTGGCTCATGCCTGTAATCCCAGCATTTTGGGAGGCCAAGGCAGGCAGATCACCTGAGGTCAGGAGTTCAAGACCAGCCTGTCCAACATGGTGAAACCCTGTCTCTACAAAAAATACAAAAATTATCTGGACATGGTGGTACATGCCTGTAATCCCAGCTACTTGGGAGGCTGAGGCAGGAGAATCACTTGAACCCAGGAGGTAGAGGTTGCAGTAAGCCGAGATCACACCACTGCACTCCAGCCTGGGTGACACAGTGAAACTCCGTCTCAAAAAAAAAAAAAAAAATGGAGTGGCCATGAATGGAAACACAAATTTGGAAGTCTAGTTCAGACAATAATGTTGTGCGGCGGGGATCTAAAAATGTCTATGACCATAGAGAAGGGGCCAGAAAACAAATAAAATATCTGAAGGATGAATAGAGAAGTGACCAAAGAAGTCTAAGCAGAAATGGCTGTTGGGATAAAGATAAACCAAGGAATACTGTATCATGAAACCAACAGCGAATGGGTAGCTGTGGTAGTGGTGCCAAGAAGCTGAGGAACATGAAGTGAAAGAGGAGTCTATCCGGTAGATATGGCAAAGTGGAGGATGTTGTGGACTATGGCAAGAGCAACTCCCATAGAGTGGAAAGTGTTAGAAGTAATCTGATCATGCCTTCATGCAGGATTTTAAAATAAAAACAAAACAAAAATCTAGAAACTTAGTCCTTGGAACCATTTGGAAATACCTGTATTAGTCTGTTCTCACGCTGCTAATAAAGACATACCCAAGACTGTGTAATTTATAAAGGAAGGAGGTTTACTTGACTCACAGTTCAGCATGACTGGTGAGGCCTCAGGAAACTTACAATCATCACCGAAGGGGAATCAAACATGTCCTTCTTCACATGGCAGCAGCAAAGGGAAATGCCAAGCAAAAAGGGGAAAAGCCCCTTATAAAACCATCAGATCTTGTGAGAACTCACTCACTATCACGGTAACAGCATGAGGGTAACTGCCCCCATAATCCAATTACCTCCCACTGGGTCCCTCTCACGACACGTGAGGATTATGAGAACTACAATTTAAGATGAGATTTGGGTGGGGACACAGCCAAACCATATCATTACCTCAAATGGTAATGTCACTTAGTCACCTTGTTAAATAAAAATAGATGCTTTTTTTTTACCTAGAACATTTTTAAATGCAATTTAGAAACTGAACATCAAAGATAGTGGGCTTTTCTTTCTACTGCCAGGGGCATATGACTCCTTCCACATGAATTCCTTTCTTTGTACTAAGATGCATATTCAGAAGCCAAATGCTTGTATTTAGACCAATCTCCCCAGGCAAGAGAACAGGGCCAAGTACAGAGACCCAAGTCAGTGTGTCTTTTGGTATCTGTCAGACTGAAGGGTTAAGTTGATTTGGAGTGTTTTGTATGTCGGTGTTGTTTTTCATTTTACAGTTGATACATATGTTGAAAAACTAGGAAATTACTTTAGAAAAATAATTTCATTGTGCCTATGAGCAATAATACAAAAAATAATGTCAGCCTCACCTTCGCAGCAGTTTGTTATTTAAGGTCATTGTTTTTTAAAAATCATTGCTTATTTATTCAATGACACTCTTTCCTTAATGAAACTATTTTTAAACTCATTGTTCTTAATTCAATGAGCATGTTTTAAATTAATTGAAGTATTTCTCCAAGTTGCTTAGGAGCCAACTACTGCATTTAATGAATGAGATTCTAAAGACTCCCTGAAATAACATCCTCGTGATGAGAAAACAATGTTTGACAGCATGTAATTTTTTAGTCAGTAAATTGAAAACCAAATTCAAGTTGATGGTTTTATAGTATAAAATATTTCTTTGAAAATAGAAATTGACTCCAAAAATCTGAACTAATAAAGCTACATCACAGTAGAACTACATTTAAAATTTTATCGTTGAGTTTTTTTCAGAAGAGTACAGAATTCTAAACACAAGAAACCTATGAATTAATTTGTTAGGCTTTGCAGAGCTTTGTTAAACAAATCCTCACTGAAAAGACAGTGATTTGACATTTATTTTGAAAAGGTGGATTGGAAGAAAGAAATGAATCACCACATGAGCTTTAATTTTTGATGGGTTATCAAAGTAGGTATTTATTTCCATTCACAAGTAGAAATGAAAATCAAAATGCAACAATTCAGGAAAAAATAATAAGGGTTTTGCTTTGACCTTCAATGTGTTTTGAGTTCTCACTTGAGTTATTTTTCTGTAATTTTTGCATTTTTCAACTTTTGGCAGACTACCACTACCACAAAACAAGAGTTTTTCTAAATTAATTTAAATTGGTATACTATAAACTTTTACTTTGTAATTGCTTTATATTTTTAAAAATAATTTACTGAATTATTTCATATGCAAAAACTTTTTTCTAACAGTAAAGGAGCTGGCAAGTATTGCTAATATTAAGAAATTGAACTTGTCCCCTTGGTATAAACTAGTCACATTACTACATTTCAAAGACAGGAGATACCGTTAAGCATTTAACAAAACCCACAGTATGAGTGAGTCTGTATAATAATAAACTGGATCACAATATGGTGTTTCACTATAATCTGTTTGTCCATAGAATACTAGTAGAGATTGGCATCAACTCAAAATTAAGTAGCATTTTAAAACAGTAAAAATGCTAGTTTTTATAGGCGTATTCCAATTTTAACCACATAAATGTATAACTACATATATGTGCATGTATTCAATATATGTATATATGTACATATATGTATGTAATTACATATGCATATATTAATTTGGTCTTTATCTCTGTTGTGAGATTTTTCTAGTTGACCATTCTTTCCTTCTTGAATCTTTCTTAGCTTCTGTAATACTCTGGCAGCATTTTAAAATTTTTTATTTGTTTTTTAAATTTTTTCCCTATTTCCCAATCTGTTTTATAAGTTGTCTTCCCTACTCCCATCTCCATCCTTTGCATGTTGATACTTTCCAGAATCCTGTTCTGATTTTCTTCTATTTCATGGATTCAACAGGACCCCACACACAAAAAAACTCTCAAGTCCAGCTCTCCAGTCAAGTTTCCTTGACTCGGCTCAATACACACATCCAGCTGCCACTGGGATGTCCCGCAGATGACTTTCTATGTCTCATTTAGAATTCATCTTTGTATCTTTATCCCCTATATCAACCAATGGTATGATCATGCACTTCATTTCTTTTATCCTCAAACCTGGGAATTTTCTGTATTCATGCCCCTGTGAAACTTTTTCTCCAATCAACCAATACAAACACATGCAAAGAATAACCAAGCTCTTTGGTCATACTTCCTTAATGTTTCTCAAATGCCTCTCCCACAAACACTTCCTACCAATTTTTCTTTTTGCTTCCACTCTGATCCCACTCTAATGTTCTTTTCCTATGCTCTTTGATGTCTTATGTCTTTGCACATGTCCCACACCCTACCTAGAAATCCCTTCTAACCAATTCTTTACCTAATTCCTACTTCTTTCAAACTTGACCAAGAAATTTCTCCTTCTTCCCATCTTCCATAACTTTCCCATTTTCACATCTTCCGCTTCCTTCCTAGCCTGGGGACAAGAGGTTAAGAGGAAAGCCACATAGAGGCTTGAATTTGGGTGAGCACCCAAGAATTGATGGGGAGAGAAAGCCATGAAGAGGAACAGAAGCAGTCTGTCCTGGATGTGTTGGGATACAGGTGCAGGGCAGCCCAGAGGAGGCAATTAGAAAAGATGGCTGGTATGGTTGGGAGACTGGTTACTTTGAATCAATAAGTAACTGGTGGAACAAGTAAGTAAACAGATTCATGGTAATGAGATCCTGGGTTCTCACTGTTGGAGGACCTACTTACCAATATAAAAAATGGGAAGGCTAGAATGAACCCTTGAGTGTTTGTATTGGAAGCAGAGGTATAAACATGAACTAATTGGTTTTTAATAAGTATTCATACACAGATAGAGATAAATTATGTGTGTGTGTGTGTGTGTGTGTGTGTGTGTATTTCTTACCTCCGTATGATGGGAGGGCACAGAAGCAATGATATCCCAGTGACAGTGAACACAACAAGCACCCAGATCGTCGTTTGTAAATGTCACCCTCACTATAAGGAACCAGGGCTCCCTGGAGAAATATCTGGAGCATGAGAAGTATAGGATAAGTCTGGAACATACTATTTGATAAAGAAGTACTCAAAAAATGATGGAGACTTGCCAAAAAAATACCCAGAAGTTAACTTGAATGAATGCCTCTAGCCAAATCTGGGACAATTTCAGCATCACACTAACACTAATTATTGTAAGAGCAAAACCCATTGAGTAAAACGGTAATCCATGAGTCTATACTTGTATTAATAAATTAATTAATTAATATCAAAATAAGGGAGAAGGGGAAGTTCATCCTTATGATAGAATACTAGCTAATACGTGTAGAAAGAATGGTGGAACTGAAAAATCACCATTGGCCACATTGTGGTGGTAGTTGACTGCAATGGAAGTTATCAATGGAGATGAAGACTAGGGTGGGTTGTGTTTAATGAGTAGCAAGACATGAGGGTAATCTCAGAACATATTTCCACAAATACAAATCAATTGCCAAAGGGAAAATGGTGACCTTTATAATGGAGAAAACCAGCAGATAAGGTTAACGTCACAGCTGCTGAAGGAGTTGACACTGTGTGCTCTTGAAACAATGAAGTATGAAAATCAAGCATCGATCCGAAATTGTACTGCCGTAAAAGCATGACCTGAATCCTGTCATGAGGACACACACAACAGACCCAGATTGAATGTATGTCAGAATGTATGTCCTGTACTCTTTGAAAGGCCAAAAACCTGAAAGAGAGAAAAAGACTGAGGAACAGTTTTGACTGAAGTAAATTGAAGGGAAATAGCAGAAAAACATAATGAGTAGTCCTAGATGGGATTCTGGACCAGAAAGAAAAACAGAGACATTGTTGAGTCAACTGGCAGCACTGAAAGGAGCATGCGAGTTGCACAGTGGTTTTAGGCCCATATCACTTTCCTGACTTGGATGGCTGCACAGTGATTAGGCAGGTGAGTGTCCTCATTTGGGGGAAACACTCACCGGAGTATTTAGGGGAGGAATAATACTGGAAACTTGCTCTCAAAGCATTCACACTGGTTATACTAGGTGACTGCGTGAGCGAGAGCGAGTGCGTGTGCGTGTGTGTGTGTGAGAGAGAGAGACAGACAGGGAGAGAGAGAGAGAGAGAAACAGGAGGTTAAGAGTTGAATCCGGGCAAGGGGGGTAAATAAGGTGGTTTTATGCACCTTATACACAACCTTTCTCTCTATTCAAAATTATTTCAAGATAAGAGAAAAAATAGTATCTGTTTTAACAATTCAACTAAGATATCAACTCATCTTGGGAAACTTCCCACCCTCTCTGCCAACAGACTCCCTCACAACCTGATGCTCCCCTACCTGCTTGCCACAGTGTTTTGTGCTTTAATATGTATCTGTGACACTAATGTGTTAGGAGTGCCTTAGAACAGTGCAAAACACAGAGTAAATGCTCAACAACTGTCAGCTATTATTATGTTTCTATCAAGCTGTGATAAAAAACAGAGACGTGGTTGGTTTAGTGAAGTCCAACCACAGTGCAGTCTGGAAACTTCTAGGATTTCATTACAGATTTTCAAGGGCCTAGGGGACTGAGGTGGCATGTGTTTTCTAAGACTGTAAGGGAAATAACTGGAAGGATTTGTAAGGCCCAACCATGCATGTAAAAGCAACATAAAGAAGAGTTCTTGGCAGGGAAACTAAAGAACCAATGAGATACAGTACTAGGATCTAAGGCACTTGCTGGAGGACAGGATTCCGGGTCACTGAGTCAAGGGGAGCTTGCCTGCTGCATTTATTTTATCTACTGCTTTGTTAAATGACGTACTAACGAGGCTGTCGCATGGATAATGATTTTGTGTCAAAAACATCTGTTCTTTCTTTTTCATGCAGATTGAGCCTTTTTTTGTGAGTGTGGCACTTTATGACCTCAGAGACAGCAGGAAGATTTCTGCTGATTTTCACGTGGATCTAAACCATGCTGCTGTCAGACAGATGCTCTTGGGGGCTTCTGTGGCTTTGGAAAATGGCAACATCGACACCATCACGCCAAGACAATCAGAAGAGCCTCACATCAAGGGACTTCCGGAGGAATGGCTAAAATTTCCAAAGCAGGTGGCACTTTGTTTACTTGTGATGAGATGGAAAATGCGTGTACCATTATTCTTACCAATAGATCACATAAGATGAGCAATTTCCTGAATAAAAATTCCCTTAAAGCTGTCCTTTTTTGAAAAAGTGGAATTTTGTAAATGTCTACAATGTGGTTTCTTCCATGCTTATTAGCTGCTTTCTTTGTACACAGGCTGTATTTTCTGTAAGCAATCCACATTCTGAAATTGTTCTGGTGGCCAAAATTGAAAAAGTCTTGATGGGAAACATTGCAAGTGGTGCCGAACCTTATGTTAAGAACCCAGACTCCAACAAGGTAATGTATAATCTTATAAATAACTTCATTTGCTTTTGCTTTTGCTTTTTTAATGGAGTCTCTCTCTGTTGCCCAGGCTGGAGTGCAATGGTGTGATCTCGGCTCACTGCAACCTCCACCTCCTGAGTTCAAGTGATTCTCCTGCCTCAGCCTCCCCAGTAGCTGGGATTACAGGCGCATGCCACCACGCCTGCCTAATTTTTTGTATTTTATAGTAGAAACGGGGTTTCACCATGTTGGTCAGGCTGGTCTCGAACTCCTGACTTCAAGTGACCAGCCTGCCTTGGGCTCTCAAAGTGCTGGGATTACAGGCCATGAGCCACTGCGCCCAGCCAACTTCATTTGCTTTTAAGAAAGAAGGCCACACTTTGAATTATCAAATTTGTGTATCTTGAAATACTTATTGGTGAAATGAATATCCACCAGAAATTTTTTTAAGTATATCTTTTTGCTTTATGTTCTTTTGATCTGGTAATTTTTGATCTCTGAGAATCTAATGGTAGAAATAAATTCAAATGTGGACAAAGCTTTCACTCCAAGGGTCAGAGTATTAGTAATAATGAAACCTTAGGAATAATCTTAGTAAAAGCAAGTGAATGAGACATCAGCAATGCTGATGATGAACAAAGTGAGATAAATAATTGTATATCAAATTATAATATCACTTAAGTGAAAAAAGGAACAGGAAAGAGAATACTGTGCTTTGAATGGTGGAACTACAGGTAATATGTTTCTACTTCCTTCTTTTCTATTAGATTTTCTTTAATAATCAAATATTACTGTTTAATAGAAAATAAATATTAAGGCCGGGCGCGGCAGCTCACGCCTGTAATCCCAACACTTTGGGAGGCCAAGGCGGATGGATCACGAGGTCAGGAGATAGAGACCATCCTGGCTAACACGGTGAAACCCCGTCTCTACTAAAAATGCAAAAAACTAGCTGGATGTGGTGACAGGCGCCTGTAGTCCCAGCTACTCGGGAGGCTGAAGCAGGAGAATGGCGTGAACCCGGGAGGTGGAGCTTGCAGTGAGCCAAGATCGCGCCACTGCACTCCAGCCTGGGCGACAGAGGGAGACTCCGTCTAAAAAAAAAAAGAAAAGAAGTATTAAAAGTCTATATTTTCCATGCCAAAGAAATATACTGAGGAAATAGCTTACAAGAATTGAATCTGAGCATGTATGACAATTTAGAAAGAAGTTTAACATATTTATGAGAGTCCCATAATTCAGTGTTTGGCAAACTACGGTGTGCAGGCCAAATCCAGCCTACCATCTGTTTTGATAAAGTTTTAATGAAACACAGTCACATTCATTTGTGGATTGTCTATGGCCACTTCCCTGCTACAGAAACAGAGTTGAAAATTTGTGACAGAGACTATATGGCCCATGAAACCCAATGTGTTTACTATATGACACTTTATAGAACCAGTCTCCTGCCCTCTGTCATTACAAATAAAAGGGATATAGAATAGACTGTAAATGTAAAGTTGCTAATACTTTCCATTCAAGATTTTAAAATCTTTTAAGTAAAAAAAAAAAAAAAAGGAAAAAAGTTGATATTCCAAGACATGGATATTTTCTACATTTGAAATCTCCAAACTAAAAAGAAACAAAGAAAAATATTATACAATAGTTTGAACACAGGTGGACACCATTTGGCTCTTTATAAGGTAATACGGGCTAGTAAGACAGAGTTATGCTGAGTTTCAGCATAAAATAATATGAAAAAGTATTTAGTATTATTTTATATGTACAGTTTGTAAAGTGCTATTCTAAACAATATTTGTATTTATTTTTTCTTTAGTATGCACAAAAGATACTAAAATCCAACAGACAGTTCTGCGGCAAATTGGGAAAATACCGTATGCCTTTCGCCTGGGCAGTAAGGTAAGTCGACAGTTACAGCCAACAGACCAGAAATACATTTAATGGTGGCATTGGAAGCTTCAGTTTTGAACATTTTTGTGTTGCCTATTATTTTTAATGTGTCTACACCTGGAAAAATGCTAATATGGTCATCTTCATAAACATCTTGAGCTTCCCTGAGAATACATTTCACAAGACAGTTTAGCAATACAGTTTATAATAGAGGGCCGTGACACATGTGCCGTGCGTGCGTGACCAGATATGCTATGGGTTCTTGGTAGATATCAAATCAATGTCATAAATTGTTTATTATGTGTATTTGACTTAACAAATCTTTGACATTATGTCAGTCTTGAGAGTCTGGTGTGCCTAAAATTCAGATAGATGCACTATGATTTCTTATGCAGCTGCATGTTTTCATCTATGCGTAGAGCTCAGGCCTATATATGGATGTCCAAATGAAACCATCAAACCAATCATTTAAACTCATTTTGATTTTGATACTGTTTAGCCTAGCCAAATGTATCAGTACCAGTTGCCTCTCTGAAAGAAAGGCTGAGTTCTGTGGACATAGATGGACACATCATTCACTTGGATGCATAACCTCTTCATGAAGAACCATAATTGCTTTTCAGAACTGTTTAATATCATCAATTATTATTGTCCTCCTCAATCTCTTTACATCTTTATTAGTATAAGAATTTCTTAAGTGAGGAAGAGCCTGGCATAGACTCATAAGGCTAAAAGGTCAGCAATGTACACATTGAATGAACTAAGAAAGGTTAGAGCTACCGGCCGGGCATGGTAGCTCACACCTGTAATCCCAGCACTTTGGGAGGCCGAGACAGGCAGATCCCGAGGTCAGGAGTTCGAGACCAGCCTGGCCAACATGGTGAAACGCCGTCTCTCTAAAAATACAAAAATTAGCCAGGTGTGGTGGCAAATAATACAGCCCATCAAATATTCATTTGAACTTTGGTAACATTATCTCAATGTATCCAACTTTAACATCCAGAAGGACGAGAGAACCTATTAATTATGCCATTTTTAAGTCTCACAGTTCCCAGTGATGTATATTCAGAGTAAACTCACCAATATCTGTCATAATTTTGAGGTTGTTATTTGAAGTTGGAGATGAGTAGGTGTAGGAAGGAGAAATGTGGAAGTTTGGGCAGCAGTAAACCAAGATAGATTCATGCAGTCTCCAGGAATTAGTTTGCCCTAAGGCAGTGCCATAGCAAGGGAGGGAGAGTCTAGGCCTGGGAGTCTGATAAACATTGCAGATCAGGCCACTACTTACTGTGACTTGGAACAAGTTTCTTCTCCAAGTCTCAAGGTTCCCAGCTATAAATTGAAGCTGACAATACCTGCCTTATGAACAGTATGTGCAATCTCAAGTGCAGAAGCATTTGGCATAAAATAGCTCATGGATAGTACTTTATCCTCCCTTTTCTATCTCCTTCTATAGGAACAACTAATGCCAAGACATTCTGCATGAAAAAAGATGGTATTTAGAGCTACAAAACCCTTCGTAATGAATTTGTTTTTATTTCTCATAAGCTTTAAGAGAAAGGCTAACTAATTATAATTCACTGATTAAACATTTTTGGTATTCTTAAGCATTCTCAGTTCCCTCCAGAAAACCTACTGGGGCAAGTAGAGGCAAGATGTCTGTTGTGAAATATTCCAGTATAACAAAAGTACAATAGTGCACACATTTTTCACTTTAAGGATCCAACATTGCTCTGAGACTTTAGAAGCAGGCGTTTTAGGGCCAGACAGAACTGAGCTCAAAATCCTAACTCTGGCCAGGCATGGTGGGCCATGACTATAATCCCAACACTTTAGGAGGCCAAGGTCTCCTGGAGGTTCGCTTAAGGCCAGGAGTTCTAGATCAGCCTGGGCAGCATAATGAGACCCAATCTCTAATAAACTTTTAAAAAATTAACCAAGAGTGGTAGCGTACACCTGTAGTCCTAGCCACTCAGGAGGTTGAGATAGCAGTATCACATGAGCCCAGAAGCTGGAAGTTGCAGTGAACTATGGTAGTAGTGCACTCCAACCTGGGCAACAGAGTGAGACCCTGTTTCTAAAAAAAGAAAAAAGGAAAAAAACCCACTCTATCCTTTATTAGCCAAGTGAGCTTGGGCAAGTTCCTTATAACCTGACTTTACCTATTTTTTTTAATCTACAAAAGAGGAAAATAAGAATATCTAATTTACTGGTATAAGGATTAAGGAGCACAGATATGTACCCTATAAAAAACTGTTATTTTTAGAAGTCATTTTTTTCTAATATTATTATTACTAGAAGTCACTTACAGAGATCATAGTTACGTCACCAAGTCCCCTTTTCTGATAAATTTGGGGCAGTGAAGAACAATATAAAGGAGAGAAGTCAATGAATTACCCATTATTGAAAGAACCTGAGAAGTCAGGCGAAGGGACAATCCTGCTTTGAAGTAAAATAAGTAAAATAAGCTGGAAGAAAGACAGATGAAGTCTCTAGGGAGGCTGACAGTATTACTGACTATTGAAATGATTCCTAGGATAGGAAAGCCAGTGAAACCACAAGCTTAGACCATATGAATGCCCAATTAGTGGTCTGGTTGTAGGTTAGGAAACAGCACCAACCCGTGTATATACACATGTGATTTACTTCCACATAAGTTTCTCACAACTGAGAAAAATAGTTAGCAGGACAATTCTAAAGATATGTCAAACCATTTGGATTACCTAACCACAAAAAAGTACAAAAGATCCAGCCAAAGATTTTAATTCCTCTTTCACAATGTAGAAACTGCTTCAAATAAGTATGGACAGCATCAGAGGAAGGCTGATTGTTGCCCATGTTTTTACCAGCTTCCTGACATACTTCAATACCTAATTGATAAGGCTGATTTTGAGGCTACTGCTCCTTCCTGTTACGCTTTCTAGATTGCAGTTTGTTCCGAAGTATAGCTTTCAGTGTGCCCTAAGACGTGTTGGCCCTTACAATCAACTGTCACAATTTAGATTATGACCATATTTTTACCCACATCTAATCATCCCACCCACTGCAGTACGCACAGATGCTCATCGCTGTGAACAACGTTTTTTTCTGAAATTAATTTGGTGTTCTTATATTTGGCACCAGCTGCAGTGCCATTTTACAGTGAAAAGGTTATCCTTGGGGGAGGAATAGAGAACACATACAGACGACTACACAAAGTATTTTATACTCATTGACTCGGGAGAAAACTGACCCTTCCGAATGTGTCAGGTTGTGAATGGCTCTCTTTCCGTGCATATCATCCCCAGAATCCTATGTGCCAGCATCCTTGCAAGGACTCTTTTGTGATTTCCTTGACTACCTCATTTGATATTCTAAATGGACCAGCACTCAACACTGACTTTTTTTTTAATTAAGCAAAATTAAAATAAACATTTCATTCTCATATCTCTACAATTATGGAAGGTGCACAGTACAACTGTCATTTAAGATTCCCATACTGACAACGTCTTCAACAAATGCTCGTCCAACTTCTGTTTGACTCCTTCCAGTGACAAAAACCCGAGTGCACCCCACAGTGCTTCCTTCTGTCTGTCTTTGTAGAGCTCTAATTATTAAATAATTTATTTTTCAAAATCATCTTCAGCTATCTGAAAACCACTTTTATGTGTTTTCTTCCATAGACACACACACACACAAAACATATGTCTACTTCATTCTGCACATCATGGTTATTCATGCTGTTTGTGAATGAATCTATCAGGGACATCTAAGGTTCTTTTCCTTTGGGCAAGAAAACAAAAAAACTTACACGAGTGGTTTTGGAATGGCTGGGCCATATTTCATGATTCCTACAATCATACCCCAAATATCATGGTGCTGACACCCTCACAATATACTGACCACTGATCAACTGTAGCAGTTGGAACTAGGTGTTCCAGCCATCACAAAACCATCTGTGTAAATGAATCAGTTCTTTTATCTCCTGCCATATACATATATATGTATATATACACACACATGCATATACACATATACACACATACATACATATATACATATACATATATACATATATACACATATATATACTTTGTCTTTTTTTTTTTTTTTTTTTTTTTTTGAGACGGAGTCTCTCTCTGTCGCCCAGGCTGGAGTGCAGTGGCGCGATCTCGGCTCACTGCAAGCTCCGCCTCCCGGGTTCACGCCATTCTCCTGCCTCAGCCTCCGGAGTAGCTGGGACTACAGGCGCCCATCACCATGCCCGGCTAAATTTTTGTATTTTTTTTTAGTAGAGACGGGGTTTCACCGTGTTCGCCAGGATGGCCTCGATCTCCTGACCTCGTGATCCGCCCACCTCGGCCTCCCAAAGTGCTGGGATTACAGGCTTGAGCCACTGCGCCCGGCCTACTTTTTCTTTTGAGACGGAGTCTCACTGTGTCGCCAGGCTGAAGTGCAGTGGCACAATCGCGGCTCACTGCAAACTTCACCCCCCAGCTTCAAGGATTCTCCTGCCTCAGCCTCCTAACTAGTTGGGATTACAGGTGCACGTCACCACGCCCAGCTAGTTTTTGTGTTTTTTAGTAGAGATGGGGTTTCACCATGTTAGCCAGGCTGGTCTCAATCTCCTGACCTCGTGATTCCCCCATCTTGGCCTCCTAAAGTGCTGGGATTACAGGCGGTCACCGTGCCCAGCCACCAGTTATATATTTCTTGAGCAGCCGCAGGTTGTATGGCACTGTGAGCAAAACTTCTCCCATGGTGCTGTACTCTTCATTCTTTTTATGAAAAGTGTCCAGTGTAAGTGAGCAATTTCCATGACAGAGTTGTGGATAAGAGCAAATTGAGTTCCACAATTAACATCTATCAATAAATGGAAGTCACTAATTAATTAAAAAGTTATTGCTCAAGCTCAGTTTAGCTTCCTCTCATATTGGGAATTGTGTCATGTTAGTTTCAACATGTGATGCACTGAAACAAACGCCCTTTATAATATTTAAATAAAAATAATGTTCATGTAATATTTTTATTCTTTCTCCCCAATGTTATTTGCCTTTTTACCTTCCCTCATTCACTACTTAACAGAGAAAAAATGAGGAGACAACTTGAAGGAGTCTAAAAATATCATTCTGATAAAATCTTAGCCTATTTTCTTTTAGTGTTCTATTTAACACTAAAGTTGTATAATCTGATATCTGTTTAAATGGTCATCTCAGCCTGTGCATTGAATTCTTCGGTTAACTTAAAGAGTGATGAAACATTCTAGTTAAGGCCCTACATTAGAAGAAGTAAGAATTCAGTATTTCTCTAACACTGAAGTAAGAATTCAATATTTATTTCTCTAACATTGAAGAAAATATATGGGTCTAATTTTTTTTGGACCACACATTGTATGATGAGATATGAGGAACTTCATGTAAAACTGACATCTAAGCATGGTACGTATGTGAAGCAAGTACTGTCTGATGTTGCTATATTATTTGGACAAAAGCTATTTATGTGTTTCAACTAAGCCTAACTTTCCTTGGTTCCAATGAAATAGACCAAGGAAGGAAATAAGTGGCTAGGATTCATGGTGTTCTCTTTCTTTAAAACAAAAGTCTGACTCAGGTGCCTTCCATATTATCTTTGCCTCTGTCCTAAAAGTTAGGACATGGGTACATTTAGCTCCACGAAAATGTGTCAAGAGTATGGCCTTCCACACTCACATATACAACCTTATCCCTGTTCCACCACTCGTAAATCCTAGTAATGCCACTCAAATTGAAGTGACTCTGTCCTGCCCAGGTTTAAGGTGTCTTGAAGAAATAATTTAAAAGAATAACTTGTGTTCCTATTCTTTTCCACTTCCCTAATACTCCAAGGTTTTGACACAAGTTATTAAATGTGAGACATCATAAAAAATACAGTTGTAATGTGGAATGTTATCACTTTGGATACAGAGTTAAAAATAAAAAATTAAAGATAACAAAAATAAAGTGTATAAATGAAACATTTGTATAAGAAGTTTTCTGTCTTTTTATTTTGTAAGTTCTTAGAGCTTCTCTGGTTATAAATGAGAAGTTTAATTAATATAGTCACCTTAAAAACACAACTTTATAAACAATATCCAAATACCAACCTGAATAAATATTTTCTTTCAGATCAGTATTTAAGGACAACCAGGGAAATGTGGACAGAGACTCAAGATTTTCACCATTGTTTAGACAAGAAAGTAGCAAGATTTCAACCGAGGACCTGATTAAACTAGTATCAGATTATAGAAGGTATGTTTTTTTAATACTCTTGAAATTAACAAAAATCAGTCATATTGATTTGTTATCGCTTCATAAATACCTGAGAATCTGATACCCGAATGCCCAAACCTCCAGAAAGCAGACATTTTTCAGGTGACTTCACATATGCCCAAATAGTGCCACAAAGGCAAAAACTGCTAGAATTGTATGGAAGGACTGTGAAATGTTAAACTGTATCAGTTATTTATTGCTGTATAACAAACCACCTCAAAACTTAATGGTTTAAAATAACAACACTGCGACAGTAGTTATACTCCTGAGTCCACAATTTGAGCACATCTGAGTGAGGACAGCTTATCTCTTCCACACATGGCATGGGCTGAGAGAGATCAGCTGGGGTCAGAGGATCCACTTTCAAGATGGCTCGTTTGGTTTTCAGCCAATCAGTGCTGGCTGTTGGCTGGAAACTCAGCGGGGACTATGAGCTAGATATCTCAGTTCTCTGTGGCGTCCTCTTCATGAAATTCTTTGACTTCCTTAGGCGTGGTGGCTGCGTTTTAAAAGTAAGTGTCTCAAGGGCAGGAAATGACCACTGTTGATTTCAGTTTGGGGCCCAGAAGCTGTTACAGTGCCATGTCTGCCAAAGTCACCTATCAAGCTGTCACAGAGCCCAGACACAGTACTTAGATTCAAAGGAAGGAAGCATAGACATCTCTCAGTAGGGGGAGTATTAAACAATTTTAGGACAATGTTTTACAGTTATTTTGCTGTAAATATAATCACTCATAACAGCTCTGTCATTCAAATACTTTTAGAAAAGACAGTGGAAATTATTGCCAAAACAGAAAACATATACATGCCACAACATTTTTTAAATGAATAACCATACATCCAACATCTGATGATGACGAGGTCGCTCATTACAAGCTACTTATCATGAACTTCTGACCCTCTAATATACACACAGTATTCTTGTACTTTTTGTTCCCAAATATTGACTCTCTGCCTCTCCCATCTAAGAATCAACAATCTCCAATCCTTTAATTCATTTATGCAAAATGAAAATAATATAATATTATGAAGCAAGAACAGTTAATATTTTCCGCAGCTTCTGGAGAGGACATACTCTATGTGACAAGAAGTTTTGCCAATGTTTTGTTGATGATGTTGTTCTGAAAATTATATAAATCTTAGAAAGCAAAATAAAAATGGGAAGTAACATCTTGAAGGAGTCTGGAACCTGTCTGACTTATTTTTGATGCTATAAGACCATTCCTGCCAGATGCAGTGGCTCACACCTGTAATTCCAACACTTTGGGAGGCTAAGACAGGAGGATGGCTTGAACCCAGAAGTTCCAGACCAGCCTTGGCAACACAGTAGCAACATCATCTCTAATAAAACTTTTAAAAATTATCTGGGTGCGGTATCATGTGCCTGTCGTCCTAAATACTCTGGAGGCTGAAGTGGGAAGATCCCTTGAGACTGGAAGGTTGAGGCTGCAGTGAGCCACGACTGCACTACTGCATTCCAGCCTGGGTGACAGAGTAAGACCCTGTCTCAAAAAAAAAAAAAAAAAGGACCACTTCTTACATGGAGAGAGCTTCCTCCCCTTTAAAGTAATCAAACATCCTGGCCAAAACCCATACCATAGCCTTCCTAAGGCCCAGCCTTTCCTCTTTACCTTTTTGCCAGTATACTGAAGCGTGAAAGGCTATAATGCTGAGCAGAAGAGAATAGGTAGAAGGTTCTGGGGTGATGTTATAAATAGAAAAAAACAAACTCTTACAAAACCCATGTTATCAGTGAATAGCAAGGAAAATTATTACCGTGTAAATTAAGAGGGCACCCTAGAATACACAACGCAGTGCTGACATTAAATTATTTCATGTCAGCCTCACACTTTATGGCCTTTATTCTCAGTGGTGTGCTGACAAATGTTTCACAACCAACTCTTTAAGGGAACAACGGACTTGTGCTGATGGCCGGTGTCTATCTACTATTGCTGATTCCAACCTACCAATGGGGCTTCACTGAACATAGAGTTAGCAAGAGATGTGCACCCTAATACAGCATTTCCACCATATAGTTAGAGATGTACAGATAATCTTACCATGTAGTGAAATAATCAGAAAGTGGTGAATTTTGAGTACTTACTACCTTTGTGTTTAATATAATTTCTTTCATAAGTTTATTTAACTTAATTTATATTAATGGCCGTGTTTAGCTGTCAAGCAAAATTCCTAAAAATTGAACATTCAGCTCTCACAAGCTGAGAAGAGCTGACTCTGACCCATCACTGTAATTATTCCACCTTTCAAAGTAGATTTCCTGAGACTTGCAACTGTTATCAGCAGCTTTCACACTACTCTAAAGGAAGACTGGCGAGAGGTTTTAATAGAGAGAGAGTAGGAGGGAAATGGGAGGACTTGAGCCAGGGAGTGCATGTGAGTGGGAGACAGGTGGGGAAGGGGTGTCCGCATACACTATAGGGGTGAGAGAGCAGAAGAAACAGGGCTCAGGGAAGGGTCCCCCTCCTCCTTGTTTGTTGGTGAAGAGGAAGAATATGGACCGTCCACTTGGCAATTGTAGCAAAGACCAAGCTTGCTCTCAAAACTTCTTAAAATTCATTATGAGAGTGCATTACTTAAGCCACTTTAAATACTGTTAGCTTTTGTTAATAAAAACTCCATAATTTACTCTCATACTTTTTTGATCATTTTTGTGTTATCTGAAGTAGAAGGAAATACATTTAAAATCTTTTTCAGAAAATCTGTCACTTGACCCCTCCCTGATTTGTATTTTTATTTGCAGTATCACATGTATTTTAGTTTGCAAAATTAAACCAGCTAAATAAATCATTCACAAGATTATTTGGGAATCTGCTGTTTACCCTTAACAAAACTCAGAATTATAGATGACTGCTTTTTCTTGAAAATTGGAATAATACTCTGTGTGTGTGTGTGTGTGTGTGTGTGTGTGTGTGTGTGTGTGTGTGTTTCCTTGCTCATGGACTCTTCCAGGGCCGACAGAATAAGCAAAATGCAGACCATTCCTGGAAGCCTGGATATTGCTGTTGACAACGTTCCCTTGGAGCATCCAAGTATGATGATGATGTCATGGTTTGGTTGCCGAGTTTTGAATATTGAATAGTTAGTGGGTTTTTTTGGTTGGTTGGTTGGTTGGCTAGTTGGTTGG
Organism: Macaca mulatta; assembly: GCF_049350105.2. Lineage (NCBI taxonomy): Eukaryota > Metazoa > Chordata > Mammalia > Primates > Cercopithecidae > Macaca > Macaca mulatta. The sequence goes on along the minus strand of NC_133417.1, from coordinate 130,105,325 downwards.
TTACAAGGTTTTGGGGTTTTTTTCCCCCAAAAGTTTAAATATGTGGAATTCATGATGCTACAGAAATGTGGAGCTTCTTTTTGCTTCACTAAGACAGATGATGAGTTTTGTAGAGCAAGAACTATAATCAGGGTAACCTAACACTTACCTGGTATGCACCATGTACCCAACAAGGTATTAAATTACGTCTTTTAATCCTCAAAACCCTGGAGGGTTTCAAAGAAGGAAAGTCAGATTTGGATAGATTAACAAACCAATAATCCATAACGGGAGAATATGCTTCCATTGAGTGAGTTCCTCTCACTCAAAATAGAGGCTAGTTCTGCCATACTGTGCTGCCAGAGGGTTACTCTGAACACTATGTGTAAGCACTCAAGTGGCCATGCAATGATTATAACTCAAATATTGTCACACTCTGTTATTATACAGAGAACATAATTTTTTTTTAGAATATGGTCAAAAGTATTGTCAGTAAAAAAAACTGAATTTTAGAAGGCACTTTTATTAACTTTATAAGAGTTTCAGAATTTAATTTTTAAGTGGTAAAATTGGTTTCTTTTGTTATTTCTGATTCTACCTTTTAGTGACTTTCTCAGCAATGCAAAAAAAAAAAAAAAAAAAAGAATAAAGGCCTCCTATAATGAACTCTAAACAGGGAAAGGACTATTGACATGGGATATTTGGATTACCATTGCGGTATTAAGTTTTCCATCCTTGTAACTTTCTACAAATAATTTTAATATGAAATGTAATGAGCATTCTAACTTAAGCCATGGCTCGAAATCATTTTTATATTGATTGATGTGAAAAAGCAGAGGGTAAACTAAGCCATTTCCTCTACCTGATTTGGGGATCATTGTTTTTATTACCTATGGAAATGAAACATGACAAATGAGGCACTCAATATTCTCTTTGGAAGAAGGGTAGAATCTTAGAGAAATCTGAACACATAATAAAAATATCATAATTGGTTTTTGAAAAAAGAAAACCATAATCTGATTCTCAAGCATTCATAGCTAATCATTTTGCTTTTTAGAACACAGTCAGATTCCAGGTGGAGTAAAGGGAGGTAGAAGACCTTGGTCTTTCAATACCACAACTTCAGCCTTCAAACTGTTTGGTGACAGAAGTTTTGATTTATAAATTCCTAATCATTATTTCTTAAGCTATTCCTCCAAGAGTAGGTTTTAAAAGGTGATACAAACTGAACAGAAAAATAAATAAACTGTATCTACTGATGAAGAGAGGGGCTTCAGGCCCGTGCTGTGAAATCCATTGTGTAGAGAGATATTGCTATTAATCTAACTGTTACTATCAGTAATATATCTAATGGACAAGGCTTTGTTCAGCCATATATCAGAATATGTATTATTTTTATAGTGTTATAGCAAAGATTGGTGGATTATTATAATATATGGTTATTATGTTCAGCGGTTCATTAGTTAAAATTTGTTTTTATGGGAAGCTTAATACAAAAAGAAAATAGTTATAAATCTGTCTAAAAGATTTACTGCTGTTTCTGAGACATCAGTTTTAATATTAAATATGTAGCTTGTTAATCTGCCATGCCCACCTCCTACAAATTTTTCCTGGTAGCGTAAGTTACTATCCATTGGTGTACAAGCCAGGAGTTTCTATCTTGAGTGGGTTCATTTTAAAATATGTTAAGTATTGTTCACTTTAAAAGAACCATATTAAATGACAAACTCTTATTTTCTGATTTTTTAAGATTGTGTAACATCGTCCTTTATCCCTGTCAAGCCTTTCAACATGATGGCTCAAACAGAACCCACAGTGGAGGTGGAAGAATTTGTTTACGACTCAACAAAGTATTGTCGGCCTTATAGAGTATATAAAAATCAAATTTATGTTTACCCCAGACACCTCAAGTATGATAGTCAGAAATGCTTCAACAAGGTATGATATAAGTTTCTGAGATATCATCTTTTCTTTTCACCATATTTAGACCATATACGATAGTTCCTGAATGTGCAAATACAAATTACTATAGGGCAGCACTTTCTCATAGAAAACCTTTTGGAGAAAATGTTTAGTCAGAGGCAGAGATGAGTTTTATCTTAGAAGTGTTTAAGGATGCAGTTTTGTAGCATATTAATAATCTTTTCTAAATCAGTCTTAAATAATTTTGTTCTAGACCATTTTATTTAGTTTCTTAAGATACTCTAAAAATAGCATGCCTGCCCCCCTTTCAATATGAGCTTTTACTTCCCTTTTAAGTACACTCTCCAGATCCTTCTGTTATTTCAGAACATCACGGATAATGTCACAAGAAAATGTTGGATATTTTACATTTTTCGGATTTAATTAGAAGCTACTTATTTTAGGCACTTGGATTTTTTTATGTTATTTGATAGGAAATTACAATTTCATTTTTTCTCTCCATAATTTCAGGCACGAAATATAACTGTGTGCATTGAATTCAAAAATTCCGATGAAGAAAGTGCCATGCCCCTGAAGGTGAGCCAAGTCAGCAAAGGCACCCAGCATCAAGGGGGAAGGCAGGTGCAGGGATTCTTTCCACCATTGTGGGGCTTTTTATGTGAGTGTGGTTGAAAGAGCAGTAATTTAATACATTTGTTTTAGATCTGAAACGTACCTGATTTAACAGTCATCATTAACTAGATCTGTTAGAAATCCCAGTCTCATAGCTCTTTTAGCTTTTCATGACTTGGGAAAAAAGGACACATTTTTTAAATGAATAACCATACATCCAACATCTGATGATGACGAAGTCTTTCATTACGAGCTGCTTATCATGAACTTCTGGCCCTCTAATGTACACACAGTATTCTTGTACCTTTTGTTCCCAAATATTGACTCTCTGCTTCTCCCATCTAAAAATCAACAATCTCCAAGGTAAATGCCGAGAATCCCCTGTGGAAGACATTGCCTTTTTCAAAGATTAGCCTGCCTCTCGGTTCAGTGTGCTTGATTTAAAACAGAACACCCAGCCGGCCCTCATGTGGTCTGCGCAGCAGCACTGCTGCATACTGGCCCAACGTCTAACGCAGGGGCCCCTGGGATGCCCACAGTTATGGAAGGTGCACGTGGCCAAGTGCCTGAGGAACTGGAAAAATGGCTCTGGGAAGTCAGTCCCGGTTGCTGATCACGTGATTTAGTATGCTCCATAAAACTGTGAGGTTTGCAGGCACTGTGCTGTTTTCACTCTACAAAGCTGCAACTGGATGGCATTTTTTAGAGTTCACATTTGATATATAATATGCAGTTTTTATTTTAGGGATTTCAAACAACATAAAGTAACCCATTAAAACTGAGGGGGAAATTATTTGTAGTGGGCCTGCTGCCGATCTTACCAGCTTCGGCAAATCAAAGAATGAGGTAGTAGAGGACAAAACTAATTTCTAACTAACCCCCACCATTCTCTGTGGTAGTCTCTTAAAGCACTCTGTCTGGTACAAATTGAGTCCTCTAATTTGTAGCATTATTCAGAAGAACAATAATCAATTTGAGTGATTGAATTAATCAGGCACAGTAAAGAGAGTCTTTAAAAAAAAAAAAACTCTTGAGCCACTGTCAGCATCCACTGGCACCAAACTCGAAAACAGCGTTAGCATCAGGAGAGAAAAATTCAAGTGAAATATAATTGTTAAGCAAACAGAGGCAATGATCAGACGGCAAGCACATCTGGCCTGTAAAGCAATGTTTTTACATGGAAAATTGTAGAAAAGAAGAACAATCACAGGTGGGTCCCCGGCTTCACTGCATTCTAAAATACCACACAGAGATACAGCAAAATCAAATGTCAGACGCCACAAGAGGGGTCTTGAGTTTTGGACAAAGGGGGCTTATAAGTTATAAGGAAGTGCCATATCACAGCCCCTGGCCTGATTCGGGGCTGGATAGAATAGTAACTTACTGTGGTGGAAACGGAAACCAGCCCTATCCCAGAAGCTGGCGTGTCAGGGGCTGGGGTCCAACCAACTCTTGTGGTTGCATAAGACCTTAACTCTAGATCAGAGCTGGTTCCATGGGGCCTGTATTACTCTGTTCTCACACTGCACTGGGTAATTTATAAAGAAAAGAGATTTAATTGACTCATAGTTCTGCATGGCTGGGGAGGCCTCAGAAAACTTACAGTCATGGTGGAAGGGGAACAGGCACGTCTTACATGGTGGTAGGCGAGAGAGAGAGAGAGCACCTGTGTGAGAGCAGGAAAAACTGCCATTTATAAAACCATCAGATCTCTTGAGAATTCATTGACTGTCATGAGAACAGCATAGGGGAAACTGCCCCCAGGATCCAATCACTTCCTTCCCTCAGCATGTGGGGATTATAATTCAAGATGAGATTTGGGTGGGGACACAAAGTCTAACCATATCAGGGCCTGTTCAGGAAGCCATTCTATAGGAATCAGTCTTAAACAAGTTAGACCTTATCCCATGTAAATCGAGAGTCAGATTGGTCCAGGTGATACTCATGGGCTAGGGGAGGTCCTCAAACACTGACCATTATCTCGGGTCATTGTCTGAATCATTGCTATTGTCCTGGGGTTGGTAACTGAAGAGTTATGGCCTTTTTTTCACTCAGGGATGATTTCAGACACTCATAATTGTTCAATTCATAACTTTTTAAACAGTGTATTTAGGACCCCAACCCCAGCCGGTGAACAGGCTCTTGACACTGTCACAAGAAGGATTTCAAGGATGACTCAGAAAATAGTCAAAGTACAGAGATTTACTGTGAAGCAAAAAGTACACACTCAGGAAAGAAGAGTATGTACTCAAGAGAGACATTCGTCTGCAAGAAGGTTTAGGGCTTCTATCTTTATGGGTTTCTTTACATTCATGAAGATGTCTAAAGAAAGGTGACGATGTATCAGAATTGTGGTGCCACCTATATTTATAGCAAATATGGGTGTTTGCAGAACTGCCCAGGTACTGGTGGAAGTGTAATTTAGTATGTTAATGGGCATATAATGAGGTCCTGGAAGAAACCTAGGTCAAATCCAGCACCATGCTGGGTACAGTTGGTCTTAGCCAGCTTGGCCCACATCTTATTTTTTAGGGTCTTATTGGCCACTGACTTATGGAGCTATTTCAACAGTATCCTTTTTGCTAGTCATGTGAAACCTCTGCCTGGAATTGTCTGTTCTCCTATGGCCACCCTGTATTGTTCCTGTCTCACAGGTATTTGGCCCTGGTGTATTATCTATATGATGAATGAAAGCCATCAAATTATCTTCAGCAGCTTTCACTGTATAATAAATGCAGGGTAGTAGGCCAAAGAAGTTAAAAGTTAATTAGATGCCAGCTTAGCCTGGCAAGTTATCACAAAGTTTGCCATTGTCCCAGGGTTGGTACTGAAGAGTTGTGGCCTTTTTTTCACCCAGGGATAATTTCAGACACTTACAATTGTTCAACTCATAACTTTTTAAACAGTGTATTTATGGAAAACCTGGAGGGACCATCTTCACCTCAGCCGCCTACACAGCAGTTCTGCACCACTCTCAGAATCCAGATTTCTCAGATGAGGTAAGAGCCAGCCCTCCACTGTCCCCTGCAGCTCCTAAGAAAGGTGGGTGAATGGTCAGATAACTGTGTAGTGAGAAACACTCTCTCTAGACCTCATTAGACTCAGGACATGCCTTGGCCGGTGTATACTTACCAAGATTTCTAAACTATATTAATTGACAATTGTTCCAGGAGTACATTGCAAATTCATGTATTTCAGGACAGGAGTGACCTTTTAAAAAAAATGGGATGCTGGCCAGGTGCAGTGGCTCACGCCTGTAATCCCAGCACTTTGGGAGGCCGAAGCAGGCAGATCACCATCCTGGTAACATGGTGAAACCCCGTCTCTGCTAAAAATACAAAAATTAGCTGGGTGTGGTGGCACGTGCCTGTAATCCCAGCTACTCTGGAGGCTGAGGCAGGAAACCCACTTGAACCAGGGAGTCGGAGGCTGTGGTGAGCCGAGATCACACCACTGCACTCCAGCCTAACAACAGAACAAGACTCCATCTCAACTAAAAACATTAAAATTTAAATTTAAAAAATATGCTTTTAGTGCTGGCGTATATCTTTTCTTCTTTTCTTTTCCAGTGAATTTTTTTTTTCTTTTATTTCACTAGCTAGTGAAGAGATTGTGTTAAATAGCTTTACCAATGAATGGCAGCATTTCATGTCATAAGGAAGAGAGCAGAGAACTAGAGCCTGAGCCAATTACATTGCTTATGACATGCCTGAACTTAAGTGAGCTTGGACCCTGTCATCTCTAAACATGACAGGGAACAAGCCTTGCCCTGGCAGGCTTTCAGGACTCTTGCAGTGTGCCAAGCCTCAAGCTAAATTCCATGCACACATCATCTCCCTTAATCCCCACAGTAATTCCAAGAAGTTGGTACTATTATTACCTCCCTATTTGATGGATGAGAAAACTATGGCTCAGAGAAGTCAAGTAACTTTACCAAGGGTACATAATAAGTGAGAGAAATCAAACCAGGCCATGTGACTCCAGAGTCTGAAGCTTCACCCTTTTCCTCTAACACATAGAAAGTCATTGGGCTCATGGTCAATTACTATACACATGTTAGCTTACATTACAAACAACTTTAGACAAACAAATTTCAGTGATAAAATTTAATTTCTAACCGTAAAGTGAAGGTCTGACTAGTGCAGCCTGCTGATGGGATGCCTGAGATTCATAATATCACACCTTTTATAGGCATTTTCTATGGCTGCTTTCACACATTACCAGCATTTAGCAGCTTAAAACAGCATGCAACTGTTATCTTACTGTTTTGTTGTTCCGAAGTCTGAAATGGCTCACAGGGCTAAAATCGAGCTTGCAGCAGGGCTACGAGCCTTCAGGAGGTTCTAGGGAAGATTCCAGTTCCTCTCCTTTTCCAGCTTCTAGAGGCTGCCCACATTTCTTGGCTTTTGAGCCTTCCCGACAATCCCATCACTCTGACCTCGGCTTCTGTTCTCACTTCTCTTATGACCCTGCCTTCCTCTTATGAGGACCTTTGTGATGACACTGTGCTCATTTGGAAAATCCAGGATAATCTCCCCATCTCGTGGTCCTTAACTTAATCACATCTGTTAAGCCCTGTTTACCATGTAAGGTAGCACATTGGCAGAATTAGAACATTCAGGACATCTAGCGGGTGATGGCTTTCTGCCTCCCACAGTGTGCACAGTAATCATTTCAAAACTAATTAAAGGAACACCAATGAAACACCTGCCTGACATTATTTCACTCTTCCATGTACAGTTAGTGCTCCTTAATTTTCCCCCCACAAATTCAGGACAGAAAGTGAAATACAGTTCAGGGAAAACCATGATCACATTACAGAATATTTACTGTTATCGGTTGACCAAAGGGTTGACAAAGCCCATCTGGAAGATGCTTTTTCTGTAGATATATGATTTTTTTAAAAAAATTAATATTCTTACTGTTCTTAACTGTTTTAACCTTTCTATTCTCATGTGTTTCCTGGAAGCCTCATGAAAGCCATGAGCTTTTTCACATGAGAGTATGTACAATTCTGGGAACGACTCGGTTGCTGACATTGAGCTGCCTGCAGCTTACCGGAGTTCCAATGCAAAATGATCATCCCAAGATGTGGGTTCTTGTCCTGGAAGATCCTCTTACTGACCACACCACCTTTGCAGTAACTCAGAGTCCCCTAACATGTGCAGCCCTGGTTCCTAACACTGCACCATGCTACTTCACAAGGCTACTGGGGAAAATGAAATGATGACGTACGTGGCAGAGCTCTGAAAACTCAAAAGCACGATAAAATGTAGAGTTAGTTGAAAACATTTCTTTCCAGAAATAGGGAGAATGCCCTTCATTCAGTATATTGTTTACCTAGATCCATTTTTATTTTATTTTCATTCGAAAGCATTATTTGTATAGCTACAGCCTGGCCACTTCCCAAAATGTCTCATTAGCTGTCACAGTAACACAGATATGTTTGTTAGTTTTTAAAAAGAGATCAATTCCATGCCAAAGCTGCATCATTTACTATACCATATTACTCAACAATGTGCATATGAGTTGCCTGGGGATCCTATGAAAGGGCAGATTCCAATTGAGTGTGTCTAGGTTAGTGTCTGAGACTCCAACCTGGGCAATAAAGTAAGACATCTGTCTCTACAACAAGAACAACAACAAAAATCAAAAAGTTAGCCAGAGGTCATGGCCAGCTGCGGTGGCTCACGCTTGTAATCCCAGCACTTTGGGAGCCCGAGGCGGGTGGATCACAAGGTCAAGAGATTGAGACCATCCTGGCCAATATAGTGAAACCCCATCTCTTCCAAAAATACAAAAATTGGCTGGGTGTGGTGGCGTGCGCCTATAGTACCAGCTACTCGCGAGGCTGAGGCAGGAGAATCTCTTGAACCCAGGAGGTGGAGGTTGCAGTAAGCTGAGATCATGCCTCTGCACTCTAGCCTGGTGACAGAGCAAGACTCCATCTCAAAAAAAAAAAAAAAAAAAAAAAGCCAGAGGCCAAAGCTGCAGTGAGCTGTGTTCGTACCACTGCACTCTAGTCTGGGCAACAAATGTGAGACCCTGTCTCCAAAATGAAAAAAAAAACTTCTGTATTTCTAACGAACTTCCAAGTGATGCTTATGCAACTGGTCCCCAACCACACTTTGGGAGGCATGGACTTACTGTTTATTCAATTTGTGTCCCTTAATGACAGTTCCTCGATGTGTGTCTTATCTATATTCTGCAGTTACATCTGTGTGTGTGTTTATGCATATGTATGTGCATATATTTAATCCATACCCTAGTAGCATGAATTATCTAATGAGAAACACTACGTATTCCAAATTATCATCATCCATCACAATAAAGAAGTAAAAATATCAACATGTGAATAAATCACTGCTAGCAGAAACAATATTTATTGAGCATTAAATCAGTACATCCAGCACTGTTAAACACGGACTTAGATTTCAGTTAAAGAATTTTTACCAGTGGTGTGGTTGCTCATGCCTGTAATCCCAGCACTTTGGGAGGACAAGGAGGGTGGATCATTTGAAGTCGGGAGTTTGAGACCAGCCTGGCCAACATAGTGAAACCCCATCTCTACTAAAAATACAAAAATTAGCTTGGCATGGTAGCACGTGCCTATAATCCCAGCTACTGGGGAGACTAAGGCAGGAGAATTGCTTGAACCCAGGAGGCAGAGGTTGCAATGAGCCTAGATCACGCCATTGCACTCCAGCCTGGGTGACAGAGTAAGACACAGTCTCAAAAAAAAATAAAATTAAATAGAATTAAAAAAAATTTTTTTTAAAGCTATGCTTTGTCTTGCTCTGATATTGGGCAAATGATTTTAATCTCAGTCCAACTATGGTTTCTTTCCTTGCAGGTGAAAATTGAGCTACCAACACAACTCCATGAGAAACACCATATTTTGTTTTCTTTTTATCACGTCACCTGTGACATCAATGCAAAAGCTAATGCCAAAAAGAAGGAGGCTCTGGAAACATCAGGTACTGCCAGGAAGAAATCTGAGGCAGAGTCACATGTCTTCTGTTCGCATTGGTTTGGAGAGCATCTTCAAAGCTCTGATTTATGCAATTATTTTTCATGAAGTTTAATATTAGTAAATAATAAATAGCGTTATTGTGACTTCTTACCGTGGAGGTTTGTACTCAGAATTTTTGTTTGTTATTCTTTTGCACAGTTGGATATGCTTGGCTTCCTCTGATGAAACATGATCAGATAGCTTCTCAAGAGTACAACATCCCAATAGCAACAAGTCTGCCTCCTAATTATTTAAGCTTTCAAGATTCTACAAGCGGAAAGGTACTGAATAATGTATAATTTAAGATTTTTAAAAAGCACACCAGCTTAATGGCATAAGATTATCTTCTTTCTCTGCTATTTAAATTAAGATCATAGTGTATACGTCCCTTGTAGCTATGAATCAAGTGTACCTATGCCACATCTCTTGTTTAGCTTATGGCCACTGGAAATGATCTGTTAAAAATGATCCCGATATCATATTGGTCTCATCTACCAATAGTGCTAAGTGTATTTGCATCTTTTATTTTCTCCTCTATGGTGACATAAGATTAATGGATCAGAACAGCATATTAACATAAACTAAACAATCTATTTATTTTCTTTCTCTCAAATTGTCACAGTGACCGTAAACAAACTTTATTTTGCAGCATGGTGGGAGTGACATCAAATGGGTTGATGGTGGCAAACCACTTTTCAAAGTATCGACATTTGTTTTATCAACAGTAAATACTCAGGTGAGCATGTTGACCTGAAATAGTAGCATTTTCTCTAACTCACAGCATCATGAGGTAAGTCCCATATTTACAGGATGAGACTAATCATTTCCTGAAGTGTCAGAAAGGCAGGTGTTTGAATACTACAAAGGAAGAATGTTAAGGGCATAATCTGATGCCTCGCTCAAGATAGACAGAATGTCCTAATCCCTTAAGCCCACATACCATAAAACTTCAGACCAAAATACCAGAAGTGTGTTTAATAGGATCACACTGCCCTTGGAATATGGCTTGCTTCTACTGACAACACTCATGTGTTAAAAATGTTAAATGTTAAAAATAAAGGCCAGGCGCGGTGGCTCATGCCTGTAATCCCAGCACTTTGGGAGGCCGAGGCGGGCAGATTACCTGAGTTCAGGAGTTCAAAACCAGCCTGACCAACATGGAGAAACCCCGCCTCTACTAAAAATACAAAATTAGTCGGGCATGGTGATGCATGCCTGTAATCCCAGCTACTCCGGAGGCTGAGGCAGGAGAATCTCTTGAACTCGGGAGGCGGAGGTTGTGTTGAGCTGAGATCGTGCCATTGCACTCCAGCCTGGGCAACAAGAGCGAGCCTCTATCTCAAAAATAATAAATAAATAAATAAACAACAAACAAACAAATACTTCAGATCTTTACCTGAAAACCAAGTCCAATCCCCAATGCCTTCCCAGGGCTCATCTCATGGGAAGGCCATGAGGTTGGCAGAACTGCATTTGAGAACCACCCCACCTAATTTCTGGCTCCATGACCCTGGGCAAGTCACTTTACCTCCGATATCCTTATTTCCTCAACAAGGAATGATATCAACAGTCTCTGCTACCTAAGGTTGTAGCAAATGTGATCCAAAGGAGAAATATTTCAAAATGTGATCAAAATGAGAAATACATCATGAACTGCAAAAGTCAATACATGTATAATTATTACCATTGTTAAATGACCACAAACTCATTCCTTCCGTGGCAAAGCAGCTTATTTTACCACAATGTGAGTTTTCCGGCAACAGATATAAACTATACATTATTACAAGTACATAAAATATGTATTTCTCTTTTCTTAGGTTTAATGTATATCTGCTTTTCATTTTTTTGCTTCATGCTGCTTTATCTACAAGCCACACTTGATCCATAAGAAAAATGAAATAATCCAGGCATCATATATACATTGGACCAAAATTTCTCTCGGCAACCTCTGAGGCTTCAAGTCCCATTGACTTCTTATCCCTAGCCCTGAGCCCACAACTATTTAAACCCGTCTTTTCTTTGATGCCATCAACCCTGGTCAAGTTCCACAAAACGCTCAATGTCCACCAAACCCTATATTTTCGTATATCTCAGCAGTTCCTCAGTTTCTCTGTCTCATGCTTCCAGCTGCTTTCTCCAAATAGCTGGTCTCTAACTCACCACAACACACCCTCTCTCTGCCTTGACTTTCATCACCCACATGCTGGCAGCATTTACCTTAGTTTTCAAACACCCAAGGCCCTGCAGCCAAACAATATCCACCTGGTTCCAGGAAGACCCAGTGATCCCTTTGACATTCAGCCCCTCTTCAGTGGGGAAGAGAAGCTCTTCCACTCACCCTCCCTGACTATTACGAACCATATCATGGGGGGTGGACACCCTACGTGATATGGGGAGTAATTGTACTCCCCTTTCCTGCCACCCCCCACCGCCCCGCCAGCTATTACAAACCATATTGCAGGGGATGGATACCCCCCTTCCCCTTGTTGGTCTGGTTGGTTCCTACCCATCCTTCAGATCTCAGCTCAATTGTCACTTCCTCTAAGAAGCCTTCCCTGTTCCCTGACCCAACAGACAAAGTTGGGCCATCTTGTCACTCATCCAGATGGCACCTGCTTTGTGTTTGAAGTACTCATCAAATGGGATTACATAGGTGTGTGTGGAAGTAGTGGTGTCGTGCTGGCCTCCCCGCCTTAATGGAAGGTACACAGAGGAAGGGGTTGGGCCTTCCTTGCCCTCCGCTCTGTCCTCCCTCGGTGCCTGCTAAGAGCCTGGCATGCAGTCAGCTTTCCATAAATAATGAGCAAATAGACGAATCAATGAAGTGATACTTAAAAGGAAAACAGTTGTTTCTAGTCAAAAAAGAGCTGCATTTCGAAAACAGAAAATAGCACGTGTGCACACGCACACACGCACACACATAGTGACCTGAGGGAAATGAGGGAAACCCAAGCTACAGATGCCTTTCTGGAATCATAGAAACCAGAGAAACATCCAGAGTATGTCCTCACACAAGTTCTTTATCTCACTGCCTGACTGTGTAGCTCCCACCCTCAGGGCAGAACTTGAGAGAATTTTCCAGGTACCACCTTCTTCAGGAAATAAATTTCAAGTGTTATAGTCAGTTTTATCCTAAGATATGAGTTGTGGACTTCTAATCTGGGACTAATTCAGGCATTCTAAGCCTGAAAATATGCCCCGTGGATATTCATGAGTATGCATTGTCATGTGTGTCAAGCATGGCATGGAAGAAATTGGTGGAAGTCTATGGAAGAAGCGGGAGTGGGAAGATAAATGAGGAAAATTTTTCTCAACACAAAAAGCACAACCAAGAGAAGTAATTCTCCAGCCATTGTCATGTGGTTGAACAGGACAACAAAACCTCTTAGAATGAAATAGAAGAGTGGGCTTTGTAGTTTATGCAGAGCCTTCACTAGACCAGCAATGTCCACATCAAAGCTTTGTTCCTCCGACTCCTTAATAAAGCATTTGCACTTCAAGGCATCGATCCTACAGAAGTGCTTACCTCACATCACAGTGGTTTATGTTTGTAACACAGTTTACGTATCATCAGAAATAAACTTTTTTTTTTTTTTTTTTGCTGTTGTAGGATCCACATGTGAATGCATTTTTCCAAGAGTGCCAAAAAAGAGAGAAAGATATGTCTCAGTCACCTACCTCAAATTTCGTCCGCTCTTGTAAGGTAACATGACATGCAAGCAGTTTCAGTGATCTCCAGGGTAAAAATATGCAAAGGAGACATTTACATTTTCCACTGATTGGTAAACTGGGAGATGATTATTACTCAAGATTTTTTAATACCTTATCAATTCAGAGAGTAAATGATTTTATTTCATAATTTCTGAATCGTTTCTGTTTCTTGACTTAAAAGACAGGCAAAAATCAGTTTTTTCCAAAATAAAAATAATTGAAAATCAGAATCAATTCATTTTAAATTAGTTATTAAATCAAGAGTCCTTGCAACATTGCCATCATGCCTATATTCCATACTAATTGCAATAAAGAATAAAGCCAGATAAAGGTGGGCTACAGTGCTCATATTCAAGTTCTGAAAAAAATACCAGCAGAATATACTTTATTTTTTTCTAATGTATTCATTTTTTAATTAACAAAGAAAAATTATATGCCTTTATTGTATACAGTATGATGTTTGGAAATATGTATACATTATGTAACAGCTTCATTGAGTTAATTACTGTATTTGTTATATCACATTCTTATAATTTTTATGGTTATAACACTTAATATCCACTCTTTTAGAGATTTTCAAGAGTATAGCCCGTTTTTATTAACTATAGTCACCATGTTGTGCAATATTCCTCCTATATATCTAACTGACATTTTGTATCCTTTGATCAACATCCCCCCGGCACTTCCTCCCTAGCCCCTGGTAACCACCATTCCACTGTCTACTTCCATGAATTCAACTTTTTTAGATCCCACGTATAAATGAGATCGTGTGGTATTTGTCTTTCTGGGCCTGGCTCATTTCACTTAGCATAATATACTCCAGGTTCCTCCATATTGTTGCAAATGACCAAATTTCCTTCCTTTTTAAAGCTGTATAGTATTCCATTATGTTTATGTACCACGTTTTCTTTACTCATTTCATCTGTTGATGGACACTTGAATTGATTCTATATCTCAGCTGCTGTGAATTGTGCTGCAATAAAGATGGGAACCTAGACATCTTCAGCATACTGATCTCACTTCCTTTGGATATACATCCAGTAGTGGGATTGCTAGATTATATGGCAGTGCTATTTTTAATTTTTTGAGGAACCTTCATATTGTTTTCCATAGTGGCTCTTCTGGTTTACATTCCTACCAGCAGTATGCAAGTGTTCCTTCTCCTCCACATCCTCTCCAATAATTATTATCTTTCACCTTTTTTGATAACAGCCATTTTAACAGTTATGAGGTGACATCACACTGTGGTTTTAATTTGCATTTCTCCAATGATCAATGACGTTGAACATTTTTTATATATCTGTTGGCCATTTGTACATCTTCTTTCGAGAAATGGCTATTTGGGTTCCTCACCCACTTTTTCATTGGGTTGTTTTCTTACTATTGAGTTGTTTAAGTTCCTTATATATTTTGGATATTTACCCTTTCTAAGATTTATGGTTTGCAAATATTTTCCTCCATTCAACGGAGTAAAGTTGTCTCTTTACTCCATTGAGTGTTTCCTTGGCTGTGCTGAAACCTTTTAGTTTGATACAGTGCCATTTGTCTGTTTTCACTTTGCTGCCTGAGCTTTGAGGGTCGTATCCAAAAAATCATTACCCAGTCTAATGTCATGAAGTTTTTCTCCTTATGTTTTCTTCTCATAGCTTTATAGTTTCAGATCTTGAATCTAGGACATGCTTCAAATTTTATTGATATCCTTTTTATTCTGCCAATTTACTACAGAACTTACTGAATGTGGAAAAGATTCATGCAATCATGAGTTTTCTGCCTATAATTTTGAATCAGCTCTTCAAAGTTCTGGTACAGAATGAGGAAGATGAAATAACTACAACTGTCACCAGGTATCCATAACACAACCTTAAGAGAAGAGACTTTATAATCTGTAGTTACACAAACTCTTAATTATAACTAAACAGTCATCTACTGTTGTGTGTTTACATTTCATTTGAACGCATCTCTAATTTAAGCATTTTCCACTCTTGACTCCTTACCTTCTAATACCTTATTATTAGTAGTAAAGTGTTAGACCTCTTTTTCTTTGGTTTTTAAATTAAAATTTTTATTTTGAGATTCATATGCAATTGTAAAACATAATTCAGTTTCCCATGTGCCATTTACCTAGTTTTCCCCACTGGCAACATCTTCCATACAGGTGTAGAATCATACAGTATAAATTTTTGAAATTGGCTTTTTCACGAAACATAATTCTCTGGAAATTCATCCAGATCATTGCATCTATCAGTAGTTCACTCCTTTTCATCGCAGAGTAGTATTCCATGATGTGGATGCACCACGTATGTTTGTTTATTCACCTGTTGAAGGACATCTGGAGTGTCTCCAGTTTAGGGCTCTTATGAATAAAAGTGCTATGAACATTCATGTACAGGTTTTGTGTAAACATAAGTCTTCGTTTCTCTGAAGTAAATGCCCAGAGTGTAATTGCTGGGAGACAAGGGGGTTGCATGTTTGATATTTAAGAAAGTGTCTGTTCTCCAGAATGGCTGTATCATTTTGCATTCCCACAAGAACCTTTTTTTAAAATACTAAATTTTTTAACTGTTCTCACTTTAAATTTGGCTATACTGACTTCTTCCAACATCTCTAATCTGGCCAATGCCTTCACAGATCACAGTTTCTTCTTTATAGAGATAGTGTTTTGAATTAATTATGAAATTTATATTTGTGCTGTTCATTGTTTATAAAAACTTAGTCATAGCATTCTGGAAAAAAAAAATGTTACTTTTGGCATTGAAATGTTTCCAGTATCTTTCTAACTCACAGGCCTGTTACTGACCTCTTTCTGAATGAGGGTTTTTAGCCAGTTTTTAAAGCAGAGCCTGAAATTCTGGACAATTTAAATATCTCTAATGGCTCCACAACCATCCAGTTCTGGACCCACATTAAAAGTCCCCAACTGTGTCTTCAACTCATGCTCTTTTCAGCATGTGAATGTGTGTCTGTGTTGGCAAGACTCCTAAATATTGCAGCAGATAGATCTGTTGAAAATTCTGAGATATTCCTGAGCACCATAGCCACGGAGTTATAGTGTTAATGTGAAAAAAGAAAAAAAAAGCCGTAAAAAGAAAAAAGCCATGGAGCTATAGTAGTGTTCATGTGAAAAAAGATCCACCTGTACCATCACTGCTACTGGAAACCCCAACCCAGCTACGGGAAAAACAAAGCAAAACAAACCAACTGCATCTTAACCTAATTACTTCTTCCGAAAGCATATGTACTGCCCATAGGTCGGAAGGCAAGCCCTTTTCAAATGAAATATGATTATTAATTTGAAGTTAAAGGTCTAAAATTTCAATTAGGCACTAAAAGTAATCCCTTTTGCAAAAAGATAATGTCAAAAATGCACAGACCATACTTAGCACATTCAACTTGGACAAAAAGTCTCCATTGTGATATTACAACACTACTTACATCTTTGTGTTTCAAAGTTTCAAAGTTGGAAATGGCTCATTGATGGAAATGGTCATCGATGCTATAGATATTAAATGCCCAGTATTGGATATGGGGGTGAGAAGGGCAAGGAAGGAGTCAGGGATTGGTTCATTCATTCACCCGGTAACTATTAAATACCCAATTTACGAAGCACTGTAATGACAAACTAAAGCGGGATTTTTCTGCCCTCTCCAGAAAGACCACTGATCAGCTTTGCTTTTCCAGGGTTCTGACCGACATTGTGGCCAAGTGCCATGACGAACAGCTGGATCATTCTGTCCAGTCATATATTAAGGTATGAAATGCCTCTTGGAAATTGCTCATATCCCTTGTGCTGTGTGGCTTGTCTCATTTCCTGTGTGCAGTAAGTGGGAAGTTTTCTCCCTTTAACTGAGTGGCGCCCATCACAGTAATATCAGGAATTCCCCTTAGCTACTTAGAATTCCATCTCTTTGCATTAATGGGCGAGGTGAATTTTTAAACGTATAAGTAATGTGTACCTGTGCAAATAAATAATTAAATGGGGAGAGAGAGGAAAGAAAAAGATAGAGGAGAAGACTCAAGTGCTATGCTTTTGAAGTCAACATTACAAGTAAATGAGATTCCTGTGTTAATTTAAGGAAGACTTTCCTATTGGTTTGTTGAATGCTCTGTGTTTCCTCTGCAATGCTTTCTTAGCTCTTTCTATTGTTTTCTCAGGCATTATTTCATTTTCCCAGTTACTGTATATTTGTACCTGCTTCTGGTATGTTAAGTCCTTTATCTTCTGGCATGAACCACTTGCCCATTCCATCAGTGTGCACTGCTTCTTCCAGTGTCCTATGTCAAGTGTTCACTCAGAGATGCTTCTATTCTCATTTCCAGTTGGCCTGTGGATTAATGCCAGTGAACTTGTGATGATGTTTGTGTTTTCGTAGTTCCCACCTAAATGTCATCCTCTTTAATGAAAAGAAAGAACCCATCCAGAAATACAGAAGAGTATCTTAAATTACTTTATAATACATAGAGGATCTAAATATCTAATCTTTTTCCTATGCATAGATTAAATCTTTTTGAGACACAGCTTTTTCATCAAAAAACTATATTCTCTTAATATGTATGCACAGACAGATACTAACATATTCAAGATGTCTAGAAACTTGTTTTTTAAAAAAAATTGGCTTGGTGTGGTGGCTCACGCCTGTAACCCCAGCATACTGGGAGGCCGAGGTGGGCAGATCACGAGGTCAGGAGATTGAGACCATCCTGGCTAACACAGTGAAACCCCATCTCTACTAAAAATACAAAAAAAAAATTAGCCAGGCGTGATCGTGGGTGCCTGTAGTCCCATTACTCGGGAGGCTGAGGCAGGAGAATGGCGTGAACCCAGGAGGCAGAGCTTGCAGTGAGCCAAGATCGCGCCACTGCGCTCCAGCCAGGGCAACAGAGCGAGACTCCATCTCAAAAAAAAAAAATCCTCGCTCCCATAAAAGGAAGTAACCAGAAATTGCATTCTGGAGAGAACCCCTCTAAGATACCACCTGGAAGGAAATATTTTTCGTTAACAATTTTTATATCCATATGTTTTCTATCTGTCAGAAATGTTGGTTGTCTTCCCAAATACCAAAGTATGAGTGTGTGCCCTTTTTAAACATAGGCTACATGCCGAAAATAGTTACTTCACAATAATTTCTTACGGTATAATTTTACCCAATAAGATCCACATCTCAGTTGTGAAAAGCCAGTTCCACCTACACATGCCTTTTTAGTTTGCTCCCTAAGATAGGGTCATAGCTTAGTTTTATAGAGTATCGATGAATTTACCATTCAACAGAATCACCTCGAGAGGTTTCACCCTCTCAATGCTTACCCCAATGTTTCATTTCAATCCTTAAAGGGACTGAGAGAGAAAGAGAAAAAAAGTTCTTGACCCATCTTATACACAGGCATCTCCATTTCAACACCTATTATTTTCCTCATGTCAGTGAAATCATTGAAAATTACTTTAAGAATTCTCCTGTGTTGTGACTATTTTTGTGATTACCAAGGCTAGCTCTTTGTGAGTACCTCAAATCTCAGACTCTCTACCGATGATGCTCCTGGAGAGATGCATTAGAAATGCATCCTGGTGTGGCCCTTATTTTTAACCAGGATATCTGAAATACCCAATAGGACCATCTCACGTTATAATACAGGAGATTATCTACTTAGGTTGCTTTAAGTGATTTAAATCCAAAAATACACCTCTGTGGAATTTTAGGCTGATAACAATTTTATAATAAATTTTAACATATCTAAAATACCTCCTAATAAATATCATCAACTCACATTTTACTCTGGAAAGAACACTAAGCTGGCAAGTAAGAGACTAGATTCTAGTCAATTCTAGACTGTAGCAGTCAGCCTCTCTGAACCTCAGTTTTCTCCTCTGTGATGTGCGATGAAATGACCAAAGGAACATTCAGCTCTATCATTCTGTGACTGGACTCAGTGCATGCTTGAATGTCCTCGAAAGATGTGACATTCAATGCAATTTGTATTTATTCAGAAGTTATCTAAACACCATTTCAAGTTCAGTGGTGCTAAATGCTGCTAACTCACTTCATCTACAATATTCAAAATGCACACATACACCATGCCTTTTTCAAAGATGCGTGGCTAAAGCCAGTCTAATTAAATGCCATGGTTAACAGTGATTTGTAGCACTGATGGGTTATAGTCAACATTTTAAAATAATATTTCAGTGCCAGTTTAAATGCCCTTCAGGCTAAATAACTGTGCATGGCATGAGCTCATTGATGACATTGCTCTCATCTGAGGTATAATCCATGAGAGGGAAAAATTGTATTACTCTTGATCTTATCTAGTTTCATGCATCCATTAACTTCATCTTTCTTCTTTGAGATGAGCTTGGAGAAGTCAAATCCCACCAAGACAAGTTAGGTAGCCAGTGTGCTACAAAGTTTAAAGAAACAGTTACAGATCCAAAAGCTCATGTGCCTCTATGTTAAGCCATTCATTCTCTTTCCTGCCTTCACTCTCAATTATAGTGAAATCTGAATTGTGAAAATTATGAAGAAATGTCCTTCCATGAGGCAAACCCAACTCATAAGTGAAATATTATAATTCAGTAATAAGCATTTTATATTTGAACTTTATGGATGTGCATAAATTGATACTGATATTCTTAAGAGATGAAGAAATACTGAAAACTAGCCATTACATGCACTCAGTGGTGCATGCCAAAACCAATCTTCTGAGGAAAAAAAATAAGTATGCACCATTTGTTATCTTACTGATGGCCAATGTTCATGAACGCCTTGATAGATGTGTCTAAGCATGGGATGATAGACCCTGGGTTTGTGGGGAGCTCACCTACTGGCCTCTGGAAGGCACCGGCTTCCCCACTTGGCTATTTGAGTGGGTGCTCTACCCTTTCAGGATGAAGAATTGCTACCATGCCACCTGTTACCAATGGAGGAAGGAGAAGGGGAATGTGTCCTAAGTAGGTGGGTCAAAGCCCTCCATGTTTCCTTGAACGTGTTAAATGGCTCTCCAGCTCTTTCTCTTGATTTCTACAAAGAGTTTCAAGGAGAGCTTAGGTGAGCAAGGCCTGACTTCTGCAAAGCCCTAAATAGGAACAGTTGTGTCCTGCTCTTATCATTGGGCCTGCATTTATTTCATGGCAAAATCTGGCATGAGCAGATAATTTTGAGATATGAGTTATTCACATGGCATAGTTTTTGAAGCTTCATTTTTCAAAGTATTTAACTTTATTCACTTTTTGGATTTTCTTCAGTTCGTGTTCAAGACCAGGGCATGCAAGGAGAGGACTGTACATGAGGAACTGGCTAAAAATGTGACTGGTCTTTTGAAATCAAATGACTCAACAACAGTAAAGCATGTCCTAAAGGTAAGAATTTAAAGATGGTCCTTTAATGTGAGTACTAGGCATGGATCATGCTTATCCCTGGAAAATGATAGGAGTCATTGATGTAGACTGTTTCTCTTGCAGTTTCCAGCATTAAGATTCGTATTGAAACTTAGCATATAAAGATACTAAGCAAAAGAGATCTATATCAAGACAACATACAAAAAAGTAGAATGGGCTGGGTGCGGTGACTCACCCCTGTAATCCCAGCACTTTGGGAGGCCGAGATGGGCAGATCACTTGAGGTCAGGAGTTCAAGACCAGCCTGGCCAACATGGTGAAACCCCATCTCTACTAAAACTACAAAAACAAAATTAGCCAGGAGTGGTGGTGCGCGTCTGTAATCCCAGCTACTCAGGAGGTGGAGGCAGGGGAATCGCTTGAACCTGGGAGGCAGAGGTTGCAGTGAGCTGAGATCATGCCATTGCACTGCAGCCTGGGCAACAAGACCAGATAGATAGGTAGGTAGGTAGGTAGGTAGGTAGGTAGGTAGGTAGATAGATAGATAGATAGATAGATAGATAGATAGACAGACAGACAGACAGACAGACAGATATTGTATGTTAGAAAAGAAGATGCATTGGAAAAATTATAGAACTGGTAAGAATTGGGCATTGTGAGTACTGAAGGTGTAGGGGAGAGTTGAAGTTTTAAATAGAGTGATCAGGATGTATCTGATGGAGAAGGTAATTCTTGAGTAAAAAAAAAAAAAAAATGTGAAGGCAAAGAGGGTGCTGGCCATGGAGATGCTCAGAGGGAAAGACCTGCATGAAGTCATCAGGCAGCAGCACGGCTGGTGTGTCTGCAGGAGACGGGGAGGACACTGTGGCTGGAGCCAAGTGAGCAGAAAGAAAAAAAAAAAAGATGGAAGATGAAGTCATGGAAGCCACTGGAGGCTTGGCAGTTAGCACAGGCCTGGCTTTCCCACTCAGAGCAGAACGGGGATTTGTGTCATTGGAAGGTTTTGCACAGAGGAGTAATGTTTTAAACCAAGCTGACCTTGGTTTAAAAGAATCCCTCTGACTGCTGTGTTGAGAATCGACTACAGTGGGGTGAAAATGGAGACCGCAACCACTCGAGGGGCTATCAGAGAGGCAGGATCCTCTGCGGAGAGTCGCTGCTCAGTTAAAATATGGAGTGAAGAGAATGCTTGGAGAAGAACTGCATCTTCAGGAGATTGTGCTAATGATGGACCATGTGCTCTGGAAGGCGGGGCGGGCGGGTTTCAGGAGACGGGAGGCAGTGGAGTGTGCAGATACATAAGGGAACGTGTGGAGAGGGCAGCAGAGGAGTCAAGGTTTCATCTGTCATCAGACGTAAACAGGCAAAAGCTCAATTTCATTAGTGCTGGTGGATTCAAGGAAAATAGTGGAGGCAGGCCAGAGTGCTAAGGGGTGGAGAGGGGCAGGAGTCTGTTGAATTAAGAGACAAATGTTGGAACACTTGACATGATGGCTAAAAATATTTTGGACAAGATTAGGGAGAGAGGATTGCAGCAGTGTGCCTGGGATTCATTCATATTCCTAACAACATGTTTCACTTCTAATAGCCATTAGAATGCTGTTGGAGTGCTAGGATAGTATTGGTAGCCATTTCCATTTCTTCTTACTAAGAAGTGATCACTCCATTAAGCCATAGCTGCCTTTGTAGAACAGCAATCCCTTCTCTTTTTGATCTGAGCCAGTCTTTCGGAATTAGGACTATGTTGTCAAAAGTTTATAGCAGCCTTGTTTGTATGAGCTTAAAACAGGATATAATCCAAATGCCCATTGACAGTAGAGCAGATAAGTACGTGGTGATTATATATGTCATGTGGTGACCGTAGGTGATCCCCCCAGCTACATGCTTCAACATAAACGAACCACAGAACAGAGTTTGTTGAATGAAAAAGGCAATCTCAGAAGAATACATAGAGGACAGTTCCATTTATATGAAGTTCAGTGGCCAGATGAACTAAATATCCCTTCATTGTATAAGCATTCATAGCAAAACTGTGAAGTAAAGTAAAGGGAATGATTGGCACAAAATTTAAAACTGTTACTGTGGTGGAAGGGGTGGGAAGCAGAGAGGATGCAAGGGGTGCGTTCTTGAAACTGTACATGTACAATATGACTTTTTGTAGCTAAGTGTCACCCTTAGGCCCAAGAAAGAAGGGTGCCCATCCTGGGGTGTGCTTTGCTTTTCTCATACTGCACCCATCCTCATAGGCCAAGGTTTAAGAGGAGCTAAGAGAATAAAGAGAATAAGCCCACCAGGAGCCCCTACCTCCCCTTCTAGACCTGTAAGGAACCCCAAGACCCTCTTGCTGAAGGTCCTATAGGCGGATTCCCAGGCCTGCTTCAATCTCTGTCCCAAGCCCTCCAGGACCCCCAGAGGACAGGTCTTGATGCCTGAGTGCAACACTAGACCCCATTAAGGAGCTATTTGTGGCAGGGAGGAGGGTCGCGTTGTGGATAGCACTCAGATGTGCAGGCTGGACAGTTTCCAAAAGAGCTCAGGTGAACAAGGTCCTACCTCTGCAAAGCCCTAAGTAGGAACAAGTGTGTACTGCTCTTATCATTGGGCCTGCATTTATTTCATGACAAAATCTGGTATGAGCAGATAATTTTGAGATATTAGTTATTTAGGTGACATAAGTTTTGAAGCTTTGTTTTTTAAAGTACTTAACACATATGCACCAGGCCCCTCAAGGGGGAGGACAGAGCCTTGGGCAAGAAGAAAAGGGTTAGGCCAGGCCCTGTGCCCCCTAGGACCTCACACACTGGCGCGGCATTCCAAGGTGTTATGAAGTTTTGTTTGTCGAGGTAGGAGGATCAAATATATTTTATTTAACACCTTTTCAGCTTGACTTCCAACTTCTAGATATTTAGACATATGACCTTCCATTTTCACCCTTGCCTCTAACCTTTGAAATTTTAGGGGTGAGCCTGGTACAATAAAAAGTTTGTTTAGGTCGGGCTTGGTGGCTCACAACTGTAATCACAGGACTTTGGGAGGCTGAGGCGGGAGGATCACCTAAGCCCAGGAGTTCAAAACCAGCCTGGGCAACATGGTAAAACCCTGTCTCTACAAAAAACACAAAAAGTTAGCTGGGCATGGTGCACACATCTGTAGTCCCAGGTATCCAGGAGACTGAGGTGGGAGAATCACCTGAGCCGGAGAGTTCAAGGCTGCAGTGAGCCGTGATAGCACCACTGCACTCCAGTCTGGCAACAGAGTGAGATGGTCTCAAAAAAAAAAAAAAAAAAAAGTTTGTTTAGTTTTGTTTCACTAAGTGAAACAACTAGAACATCCCTTGAATAAATATTTCGTAAAATAACAGCTTAGTCAGTCATGCCAAGTAAACTTGTAACTTGTTTTAAATGTTTTTTGAGAGGATTGAGAAACTGAAATGTCTGACATTTACTTTTACCACTAGAACTTTTTATCCCATTTTATAGTGGGATAAAAATCATCCCACTATAATAGTGAATATTTTACTGCTCTAATTCATTTAGTTTCAAAGAACACATTTTAACATAACAATGTTATAGTATATTACATATTACAAAGAAAAAAATTATCATTATTTTACCATAGGATAATAAATGTCTTGTTGCCTTTTTTTTCCTAATAGCATTCCTGGTTCTTCTTTGCAATTATCCTAAAATCGATGGCACAGCACTTGATTGAAACAAATAAAATCCAGGTAAGAACATCAGTAATATAATATTATAATATGTTTACAATATTATCCAACAATTGCACTAATGATTATGCTGTCATTAGTTCCATTTTTACTTGCTTTATAAACCTTAGCAATTTACAATAATTACTTTATAAGTAGGAGAAATGATTGTGTACATCTGCACAGGCCCTTCAGAAGCAGATACCAAGACAATATTGGAAATGCAAAAGATGTATTGGAGGGAAGTAACTATAAAGGATAAAAGGAACAGGAAAAAGAAATGGGAAAGTCTGATGCCTGTAAATGAAAAGCGGGAAGGAAGGAGGATTGGCTAGGAAGAGTCTCACAGTGATAAGGTTTTAGCTGGGCTAATGGGAAGTCTGAGAGCAAAGAGTTGTCATTAGAGGAACCCTGCACTGGGGAGGCCATCTGACTCTAGGATCTCTGCAAGCTAAGTCATTGACTGGGAGCAGCCTGGGGAGAGGGTAGCCTTGGCATGAATGCTGGAGCAGATCCCAAGATACAGCAGCTCTTTATATTCCTCCACTAGATTCTGTCTTGAAGAAACATTTGAGCAATGCACATTCCTGGCTGCCACATTCCAAGTTTGCATGACATATTGTACATGTTCATGAATCTGCTTCCCCACAGTTCCCATGGGCCTCTCCTCCTGAAAGGAAGGAAGCTTAGAAGAGGGACCCTGATGGAATTAACTAAAGCCCCTGCCATGGCTTTTCAGGAGCCTACGTATTACTCATCATCTCCCGTCACAACCCTCCATTCTAGATCCCTCTCACCCTAGCTAGCAGCTCCAAAGGTCTTGGTGACTCACCTGGTGATGTAACCCAAACCCTCATTCTAGAGTGGTCTTGGCCTCAGGTCATCTACTGTACTCACACTAGCGTTGGTACATGTGGCCATTCACAGTTACAATGGAGTGAGGAAGACCAAGAAGCAGCCAAGTAGATCACCTGAGTTCCACACACATTTCTCTCAGCCCCCATTGTGGGTAAGGTCAAGGGAAGACCTTTGGCATTGCCCTTGCCCCACGGGGAGAGTAAATCAGAACAATGCTGCATGAGGTGGGGTTGGTGGTGTACAGTGATATTGTTTTGATTTACTCCTTTGGTGGGGGAGAAGCAGCGTCAGAAGCTCCCACCTGGCCTCCCCCTCTAGGCTACCTCCACAGACCAAGCACCCCATGGAAGGTTACTCCAAATGCCAATTTTACTAATACAAATTATACATTTGGGACCAGTTACATGACTATTGGGGGAGATCTTTGAACCCAATGGATCTACTGTTAACAGAACTTTAGTCAGGACTCCACTTTTAATCCCTGTAAGTGCCCACTCTATCAGGGTGATGCTTTTCATTTCTGGATATCAGTGTCAACTCAGATCCTGTGTCCAACAGTCCTTGAACTGTATTCCCTTCTTCTCAGTGTAGAGTAGCCTGAGTAAATGGCTACAGGTCCCTTTGGAGAAGAACTGATAGACTCATTACACTACGTACCTACTGCATTGTTGCAGCAGAGGCTTTCCTTTAGGGACTCCATCACCTCTTCATTCAATGTGTACCAGATCTGAATTGTGACTCAGGTCCAGGAACAGAGAAAGGAACCATGACTATTCATTAGAATGAACATCCTCATCTTCCAGTTGCCCATTCTTGCCTTCTTTGTTAATATGATGTACCACCATTGCTGGTTGCTGTCTGTTTTGTCCCTAGGAGTTCCAGGTATCATTAACCAGCTCTACAACTCCCTGAGAGTTGGTCCCTCTTGGCTTCCCCACCAGTCTTGCCATTTGTCATGATACTCACAGCCTCCTGGCTCCTAAGATTAAGCGTAGCACATGGCCTCTGTTGTTTTGGTGATCCCTGATCCCCATGGCTGCTCATGAGCCAACGCTGTGACTGCTGCTCCTGCCAACAGATGGGAAACGCCCCTGACTTTCTTAACGATATTGGTCCCCAGCACCTTCTTGATGGCCGTGGTGCATGCTGTCTTCTGGGCCTGCCTGGGGAACTTGATATGCTGGTGGATCTTCTGGTCTCAATTAATATCCATTCCCACATATCCATCTCTCTCCACCTCTTTATTTTTTCCTCTATCCTCTGCCAGGACAACCAGACATTTCCACTTCGCTTAAAGTAGGCCATCTCTGGATTCTCAGAGCAACCCTAGCAGTGAGTTGCTCATCCCGTGAGTCCTTATTTAATCCCGTGTTCTGAAAAAGCACCTCCATGTCAATGCATTCTAAGTTACCTGCCCTTACTTTCTGGCCCACATCCTCATTGTCCAATTGCAGAGGTTCTGCCCTACCTCCTGGTGGTACATGCTAGCTAATTTTTATAGCCCCTTTGGGTGTATTCTCTTTCTTGCTTTTTTTAGGACCAGCAAGCCCCCAGCTGGGTTAAGCTAGGATTTAACCTCCAGGTATTGTCCTGATCACCAGAAGGAGAGGCAGGACAGCTCCTCAAGGGTTTGCCTGATTCCTAGCAGGGAGAAGCCTCTGCAATATCATCTTGCATGGGAGGAGTGCTGACACTTAATGGGGAGGAATTAAACTTCTGCCAGCACTAAGGCTTCAGGGAAGTATGCAGATCCACTTCCTCAGAGTCATCCATCCAGAGGTCCTCATCCACGCTCTAGGCCCCAAGTCTTTCTAACCACGGCCTTGATCTTAGCATGACAGAAATGCCTTGCTGGACCTTTAATTGTCTGTAGAGTTCCATAACTCTTAACTCGTAAATCCTGTGTTTGCTTTTCTGCTGTATCTGCTTTCCACTTCTGGAGATGAGAACCTCCTACCTGGGAGGGAGAGAAAATCTAACACAAAGATAAAAATGGTTCGTATCTCGCTGTCATTAAGCTCTACTGGGGTCAGGAAACCTCACTGTTGAAATTCCTGCTCTGTCACTAACTTGTTAGCTGATGAAAATGACGCTTCACATCTCAGTGCCTGTTTTCTCATCTGTAAGAAGAGTGGATTGGACTAAAATTCTCTTCTAGTTCCTACCAATATGCATCTGCTTGTATAGACAGGTCACAAAACACACCTGTGAGCAGCCTAAGAATAAATGAACTGATAATAGCCAGCATGATTGTGTCCAGCAGTTTGTCTTCCCCGATAGAGGTATGCTTTTCATGACCCCCTTCAGTGGTAACCCTCACACCCTAGTCTTCTTTCAGGAGCGCTGCACCTTTCACTCTCTAACCATCTCTCATCATCACAGTGGGAAAAGACCTGATACCATCTTTTTTCTTTTTTTTTTCCGAGACCGAATTTCGCTCTGTCGCTCACGCTGGAGTGCGGTGGCACGATCTTGGCTCACTGCAAGCTCCACCTCCTGGGTTGAAGCGATGCTCCTGCCTCAGCCTCCCAAGTAGCTGGGATTACAGGCGCATGCCACCACGGCCAGCTAATTTTTGCATTTTTAGTAGAGACGGGGTTTCACCATGTTGGCCAGACTGGTCTCCAACTCCTGACCTCAGGTGATCCACCTACCTCAGCCTCCCAAAGTGCTGGAATTACAGGCATGAGCCACCATGCCTGGCCCATTTTTTTTTTTTTTTTTCCTTGAGACAAGGTCTCACTCCTGTTGCCCAGGCTGGAGTGCAGTGGCACAATCATAGCTCACTGCAGCCTCAACTTCCCCAACTTAGGTGATTCTCCCACCTCAGCATCCCTAGTAGCTGGGACTACAAGCACGGCCACCAAGCCCAGCTAATATGAGAGCGAGCGAGAGAGAGAGAGAGAGATGATAGATAGAAGATAGATAGATGATAGATAGATAGATAGATAGATAGATAGATAGATAGTAGATAGATGATAGATAGAAAATAGATGATAGAGATAGAAGATAGATAGATAGATGATAGATAGTAGATAGATGATAGATGATAGAGATAGAAGATAGATGATAGATAGAAGATAGATGATAGATAGATAGAAGATAGATAGATAGATAGATAGATAGATAGATAGATAGATAGATGATATATATTTAGTAAAATGGGGTTTCTTCATGTTGCCCAGGCTGGTCTGGAACTCTTGGGCTTAAGTGATCCACCCACCTCAGCCTCCCAAAGTACTGGGATTACAGGCGTGAGCCATTGTGCCCAGCCCTGATATTATCTTTTGACACCAAAGCATTCATAGTAAACTTTCCCCAAGCTATTTGTGGTGCCTGTAATCCTAGCTACTTGGGAGGCTGAGGTGGGAGAATCACTTGAACCCAGGAGGCGGAGGTTGCAGTGAGCTGAGATCACACCATTGCACTCCAGTCTGGGTGACACAGAAAGACCCTGTCTCCAAAAAAAAAGAAAAAAAGGGCCGAGTCTGGGTTGGAAGAACTCAGCTGCCTCAAACATTCTCTTCATATGCAGGAGTCCAAACAGGAGGGATGGATTTCTGGACCTGAAATGGTCTTTTGGGATCCATAGAGCTTTATTCAGTGGATGTAATGTCATCTCACAGCCAAGCCCTTCTTTATCTTGACTTGTGAGGCTCCACTGGTGCCTCTTAACTATGTCTTATACTAGGACCAGGGAGTTAAAACTAGCTGGGACTCACCATGTATCAGAGGACATTTCAAACCAGTATCTGTACTCATTCAGTTATTCATTTATTAATTTCTTAAAGTTGTTTATTGGGGGAATTCCTAGTTGTAAAAAAATCAAAATAGTTTATATTAAAATGAAATAGAGGGGCCGGGTGCGGTGGCTCACACCTGTAATCCCAGCACTTTGGGAGGCCAAGGTGGGTCGATCACCCGAGGTCAGGAGTTCAAGACCAGCCTGGCCAACATGGCGAGACCCTGTCTCTACTAAAAATACAAAAATTAGCTGGGTGTGGTGGCAGGTGCCTGTAATCCCAGCTACTCGGGAGGCTGCGGCAGGAGAATCACCTGAACCCAGGAGGCGGAGGTTGCAGTGAGCTGAGATTATGCCATTGCACTCCAGCCTGGGCAACAACAGCGAAACTCCATCTCAAAAAAAATAATAATAATAAAATAAAATAAAATGAAATAGAGAACTACATGTCCAAAATATCTAGAATAATGTTCATTAAATCATTAATAGTAGCTATTCCCTGAGAGGGAAGGAGGGGAAGTAAGATGTGACAGGTCACAGAAAAGGTTCACGTTTTACTTTGTACATTGCTACATTGTTTCAATAGTTTGCAATTAATATTTATGATTGACTTTTATTATAAGGTGAAAATTTAATTGACCAAAATTGAAGGAAACATTAAATAAAAATGATGGAAATCATGACCTTGAAATTAAAAGGCTTCTGTTTTATTATTGCTTTCAAGTTTTCAAAAGGATTCTTTTTATTTGATGACCTATAAAATAAAGTAAATCTTTCGATTGATATTTCCTCGGCTTAATATTTCACATGCCACATTATAAAGAAATAATCCATTCTTTCCTTAGCTTCCCCGGCCTCAGAGATTTCCTGAATCTTACCAAAATGAATTGGACAATCTTGTCATGGTCCTATCCGACCATGTGATTTGGAAATACAAGGATGCACTTGAAGAAACGAGAAGAGCAAACCACAGCGTTGCCAGATTTCTCAAGGTACAGTTATATGAGATCACAGTTCTATTCAAGGCCCCATGTTGGTGGATGCAAGATAGTCTAAACGTTCATCAGTTCACATCTTCATGTATGATGAAAAATCAAAACTAGCACTGTCAGATGAAAACTTTCATTTATACATCTTTCCTGCTTGAAATACTTTTTTTTTTTAATTTATTTATTATTATTATACTTTAAGTTGTAGGGTACATGTGCATAACGGGCAGGTTTGTTACATATGTATACTTGTGCCATGTTGGTGTGCTGCACCCAACTCATCATTTACATCAGGTATAACTCCCAATGCAATCGAAATACTTTTTAATTTTTTTTTTCCAATTTGAAGTTTTATTGAATAAAGACTAAGGTTAGAGGGCCGGGCGCGATGGCCCACGCTTGTAATCCCGGCACTTTGGGAGGCCGAGGCGGGCGGATCATGAGGTCAAGAGATAGAGACCATCCTGGCCAACATGGTGAAACCCCATGTCTACTAAAAATACAAAACTTAGCTGGGCGTGGTGGCACATGCCTGTAGTCCCAGCTACTCGGGAGGCTGAGGCAGGAGAATCACTTGAATCTGGGAGGCGGAGGTTGCAGTGAGCTGAGATCACACCACTGAACTCTAGTCTGGTGACAGAGTGAGACTCCGTCTCACAGGAAAAAAAAAAGAAAAGAAAACTAAGGTTAGAGCAAAGTATCCATTTGAGTGTAGTCAAATCATAGTACTTCTAAATATATTTGAAGAGAAAAAATGAAATTTTTAAAAGGGAAGCTGCACTACAGTAATATTGTCTCGGGCATTTCTGCCCTTGAAAGTGATGTTATAATGGCTTTAGGTCTGACAGTGATACCAAATAGCCACTTTTTGAAAACCTTCAGGAATTTAGCATTTTTGTTTATTATCTCCAGACTCTTTTTATTCTTTCTTTCTTTTTGAGACAGGATCTCACTCTTGTCACCCAAACTGGAGCACAGTGGCGTGATCACAGGTCCCTGCAGCCTCAGTCTCCCTGGGCTCATGCGATCCTCCCGCCTCAGCCTCCCAAGTAGCTAGGACCACAGACACACACCACCAAACCTAGCTAATTGTTGTATTTTTTGTGGAGACGGGGTTTTGCCATGTAGCCCAGGCTGGTTTCAAACTCCTGAGCTCAAGCGACTGGCTTCCCAAAGTGCTGGGATGACAGGTGTGAGCCACCAAGCTTGACCTAGGCTGTTTTTTACATTATGAAAAGATCACACTGATCCCATGAAAGAAAAATTATCAAGTAAAGCACTGAGCAACTACTTACTAAACTGGATATGTATGGAAATTAGTTATATTTCATTGGGTTACAACCATTTATATTGAGCTGAGAGGAAAGAAATGCAAAGTCAAAGAAAAAACTAAGATACATAATTACAATATACCATTTAACAGATGATGCATGCAGTTAGAAAGACAATAGTTTTCTGTGCCTCCTTCTTTTGTCTAACTCTTGACTACTGTAACCTTTATGAAGTCATCTGACTTGTTTCTTAATGGTAGTCACCAGAACTCATGGGTGGGTGTGAGAGGGTATAAATAAATGCTAATAATATACAGTTAAAAGCCTATAGAAGTAGAAAATGAGCCCAGCTTGTCAGTGGAGAGCTTTAATCCAGCCTAATTTCTTTTTTAATGTGTTAAAAACTATTTCAAATTATACACTATATGTGTTCTTACCCTGAATTTATTTTTTTCTTTAAGGTTTTGTCTCTGATTTTAACTTTTTCCTTGCTTCCAGAAAGAGATAAGAATAAGTGTTAAAGGGGAAAAGTTTACAGGGGGGAAAAATTACTGTAGTTTTATACCACGTTTTAAGACCTATGGGAATAAAGTTTATTGCTATGCTAGTTGTTTACTAGGAAACTTAGAATTATATATAGTTCAATTTGCAAATAAAATATATTGCAAGAAACATCTGAAATATTCTTCCCTAAACTACAAAAAAATGACAGATAAGCAAGTCTCTAAAAAAGGGAAGAGACCCCATAGTTGCCCTCCTTATTACTAATTTGAAGTTTTAATGGCATTTATTTGACACATAAAATTAAAACAAAATTGGAACACTTATTAGATGAATCATTTGAACTAGGAGAGAAGAAAAGAAAGGAAAAGAAAGTGATTTTTGAAAATGTAAAACTGAACATCGTCATTTGGTGCAAGTCCAATACGTTTGAATTTTCAGCTGCTCAACACAGCCCACTCCCAGTGCTGATGTCATAAATCTCTTATATTTCCAGCAAACAGTAGTTGTTTGCTCAATTGGGGCTTCAAATGACTGCTACCTCTTTTTGTTATTGAAGTCTACATTAGCAGTCAACTACTGTGAATTAGTCAACATTGGAATTTAACAATTAAAATATTATTGACACTCCACGGGTTGCTCAAAATTGGTCTCCATGAATCAAGAAGAACCTCTGGGAACCAGTGTGTGGGCATGTAAAAATATTCTACGTTAAAAGGTAGCCTCCCTTAGCCCACATTATGGGAAAGTAATATTTTTTCAGCAATTTATGCCAAACAGCTGGTACATTTCTCAACTATTCTCTCAGTGAAGTAGATAGGATTCAAATGAATGCAGCTTTTGTCATTTTTCTTTTTGCCACCCACCTGGGTCACAGCTCCACTTATCTGAACATACCTATTTAGACACTCTCTTTATGAAGCACAATACCAAGATGGGAGCAAAGACGGATTCATTCTGATTTTTCTTGTCCTGATTGGATAGCCATATCTTTTAGCCCTTTCGCCTGACTAACCACTGCTTTGTTTCAATGAGCTTTTGAAAACCATTTGGAAATCACCTAATATTAGAGAGAGACTTGGTTTGTTAGCAAAATATGTTTAAAGAAACATCTGTGGTATTTCTCTCTAAATATCAGATAAGGATGGATAAGCAAGTCTCTAAAAAGGGAAAACCCTTCACATCTCCTCTACTTGGCTTAAATAGTCTGTGCTTTTGGAACAAATGAATGTTTTCCATAGAGCTCCTCTGTGCAAAATTTGCTGCTGGTGGCACATGAGCTAAAGGTCTAACACGCGGGCAAAGGAAACGCGTCCAAGGTGAAAAAGAAAATGGGGCGGGGGAGGCAGTGGTTTTGTAAATTATGTAAGGAAAGGACAAGACATTCATGTGGTTTGTTTTGAAATGTGAAGGTTCATAACTCATCTCCCAACCAATTGTGAAGTAAAATTCTCATTGCTCTCACAGTTGGTGAAATAAAATAAATAAATTTTTTATTATCATATATTTTAACAGATAATTTAGAATATTTGGTCCTTAGTTTATTCAACCAAACTGTGAAAAAAGTTTGGTAGGGTATAAGTTATCCTCTAAATTAAGAGTCTGCACACTTCTTATGTAAAGAGCCAAATACTAAATATTTTCAGCTTTATAAGCCATACAGTCTCTGCCACAACTACCCAACTCTGCAATTGCAGCACAAAAACAGTAATTCGCCATACACAACATGTAAAGGACTGAGTGTGACTGTGTTCCAGTAAAACTTTTATTTAAAAAAAGAATGGCAGTGGGCCAGATTTGGTCCATGGGGCATAGTTTACCAAAACCTGCTACAATTTATTTTCTATTAATATAAAAGATGAATATAAATTATCTTAAAATGAAATGAGAGAGGCCCCTCCAGGCCTCAGCCATAAGCAAGAGAGCCACTGCCCCTGGGGGTCAAGAAGATGCTAAAACAGATCAGATTCAGGGCCCAGGGCAAGAGGGACACACTACACTTGGTGAAGCCAGACCTGAGGGAGGGCTTTTTGCAGGAAGACAGCTGACTCTGGAGACCTTTCACCCTAGGAATGATCCCCTTTCACCCTCACTGCTCCTTGGAAAGAGGATGCCAAGCTGATCACATAGAAGGTCTTTCTTCACAGTCAAGAAACCTCAAGTTGATTCTTCTACTCCCCAGCACCACTTTCTCCCCACAGTCCCCATTTATGAGTGCTGGAGACAGGTCTCCTTCAACGTTCTTCACAGGTCTTATCTGCAGAGCAGCCGCCACAGTCTCTGCGATGTAGCAGTCACCATCCCTACTCTGGACTAGTTCAAAGACAGGACTCACCAGGCCCCCCTTCATGCAGTCAAACAGCCCTGCATCTTTGCCAAAGACTTCCCCAGGGCTCCTTTCTCCTTCTCTTTCTTGGGAAGTTTCTAGAGCATAGAGATGTGCTGGGTGGTCTCCCTCTCCTCTGCAAGATGAGGCAGGGCCCCTGCTATTCCAAGGGTGGCCAGGTTGGGACTTCCTCCTGCAAATGGAGAGCCTGGGAGATAGAAGCCAGCTCAGTGCAGAAGGTACCAAAGCCCCTTTCCTTCCCCCC
Organism: Macaca mulatta; assembly: GCF_049350105.2. Classification (NCBI taxonomy): domain Eukaryota; kingdom Metazoa; phylum Chordata; class Mammalia; order Primates; family Cercopithecidae; genus Macaca; species Macaca mulatta. The sequence goes on along the minus strand of NC_133417.1, from coordinate 130,071,106 downwards.
TCCCCATTTGGCTCTGTCTTTCTAGGCTATGATTATACTGTGGTGTCTACCTCTCTCCCACTATTCTATTGAGACATGTGAGGACTCGGAAGCCATTAACTTTTTACTGAATGAAGAATTATTGAAAGAACTAAAATTTATATTTAAAATGAAAATATAGATGAGGCCATGTACTAACACAGTCATGAATAGGTACATTTAAAAATTCAAAAGAAAGTAAAGAAAAATTGAAAGGAAAAGCAAAACAACAATATAAATGACCTAACAATTCGAAGAACAACTTTGGAGAAAATAGCTCTTGCTTACACACAGGTGTATTTCAAGAGGAGACTTTTCACTTGGTCCACTCTCTATTAGCAAGATTTTATGTGTAGTCCTGTCTGAGAAAAGAGAGTTGTGAGTAAAACTGAGGAGAGATTCCAAGAAATGCAAAACCACTTTAATGGACCATCCTGGACTCTTTGGACAAGAAAGAAGCACTCCACACCAACTGTGGAATTTTCCCAAGCACCATGTTGACTCACACCCACGTGGGTGAATAGAATGAGACTCACACACCAAGTGATGAGCTGCAGATCCACTGTGGGAGACACCTGCTCTAGTGCCTCCCCAGATCCTACATCGGGAACTATGGTCCTTTCCTCCTGCTCCACACTTTGCCTGTGCAGTCTTTGGCCACGGTAGCTTGGTTACTGGTTACATGACCATCCATCTTTTAGAGAGACAGCAAGTGCTCCTTCAAGCCTACTTACTGTTTAAGACTCTCCTTGATACAGTAAAGAGAAATTTGACCACAGAATAAGACAGGTAGTGAGCAGCTCACTGATAGAAATCTTAGGATCTCCTTCCTTCGGCCATGAAATGCAAGCTTCCTCAGCTGGTGAGGAGAGGAGCTACTCTGTTGAAAGGGCCCAGTGAGATTTAAAAGGCTTTCCTGACCCATTTCTACCACTACTCATTATGACCCAGTGTATACAGGAGAAGATCTACAACCCCAGAAGTGTGAAATAGAATTACTGAAAGAAAATAATAAAATGTAACTAAGTGGTTAAAAAAGTAGACAACCGAAAGCTAAAGCTTTCTGTGTAAAAAAGAAGGGGCTATAATATTTCATTGCAAAGCTCCAGTGACATTTTATAACATCAATAAATCTAGATTTGTAGCTTTCTGACTGATATTTTTGTTTTGTTCAGTTATACTTTCATTTTGTTTTTCTTTCAACTTTTCTGTTTTCTTCTGAATTTTTAAATGTACCTATTCTCTGTTAGTATATTGCCTCATTTCATTTTCATTTTTAATATAAATTTTAGTTATTTTAGTTGCCATATGTGGATGACTGCTTCAACATATTTAGGAGATTTCTAAAATACCTAATTATACAACACATTTAGTTCAGTGTTATTTTACCTCAATATATTTAATCATATTTTCTAAAATCTTTAATAGATTCTTCAAGTAAAAGTTTTTGAATTTAGAATTTATCTATTTTAGCGTTGCTTTACGTTTATGGACCGAGGATATGTGTTTAAGATGGTCAACAATTACATCAGCATGTTCTCCTCCGGTGACCTCAAGGTAAGAACCATGTACAGGAGTGATCGTTTTCTAAACTATGGCATTGTAAATAAATAAAGTAGTCTCTGTGGATACCTGCTTAAGTCATTAACCTATCCATTCTCTGTATCAGAAAGTGATTTCTACGCTAAGGAGAGGCAGCCTTTTAATGGTTCATCTGCTGAGTATGCCTACCAAGTCCTCCCTTAATGCGGACAAAGGAGAGTGGAATGAAAGTGTTTGGTTTACATTTCATTTCTATTTCCTGTGGGTGGTGAAGAGAATGGCTCTTTGTAGCTACAATTCCTACAGTCCAGTTTGCCCTAGACTGGCTTGGTTTTAGCACTGAAAGTCCTACTTCCCTGGAAACCTTTAAGTCCTGGGCAAAATGGGACAGTTGAATGCCCTACCCAAACAGGGGTATATGTTGGGGAGATGTAAAGAGAACTCTAGAGCAGTGGTTCCTAGACCAGAGAGGTAGCATCACTTGGGAACTGAACTGCTGGTAATGGAGCCCAGAAGTCTGTTTTAACAGGACCTCTAGGTGATTCTTACGCACTCTCAGGTTTGAGAACCACTGAGCTATGGTTATGACACATGCTGGAGAGAACTTAGACTGGAAATGGGCCAGATGATGAAAGTTGGATCAATTACTGTTCTTTGGGTTGCAAGCAACAGAAACTGACTCCAATTTGAGCAAAAGGGAATTGACTGGGAAGGTATTGGGAGTAAATAGCATTGATGAAGCAGCTGCAGAAGCAGGCTTTGAAAAGAGCAGGGGCCAAGCCTTTTCAAGCACAAGGAATACAGTCATGCGTCACTTAATGACAGAGACACGTACTGAGAAAAGCATTGTTAGGCAATTTCATCACTGTGTGATTATCATTGAGTGTACTTACACAAACCCAGCTGGTATATATCCTACTCCATTATATAGCTCTGTTCTCATTGTATGGGACCACCATTGTATATATGGTCTGTCTTTCACCAAAATGTTATGTGGGGTCTGACAATAATTGCAAATGAAGAACCATTTGGCCAGGGTGCTGTTGCAGCTGCTTAAATGAATCAACTGAAGCCATTTTCTCCCCCCAACACTCTGCTTCAGATTCACCTTCCATAGAGGAAGTGTGTGAGCAACCTGCTTTGGGTCACATGCTTGCCTCTTAAGAAGGGAAGACAGGGCATATGAATTAATAATTCTCTGTTAACCTTTACCCACTGTGAAGGAGGCCAGTCCTCAAGGGAAATTATCTAGGTATTTGAAAAGAACAATGGATTTAGACCAGTTAAAAATAAATAATGAGACTCTTACAGCCTTTCATGTCATGCTTAGGTGCTTAAACATTATTTTTGGGAGATGGGGTGCAGTGGAGATTTACTTTTGACCAGAGGTACATGATTTTATGTCATTTGGTTTTGAAAATCCAATTCTCCCTCTAAATATTTTTTTGAAAGTATATTCTTTATTTGTGCTCCTCTCATGCATGAAATTTGCAGAATATCCATTTAATTGCATCAGACCTAAATTATATATTTTCAAAGACCAAACAGAATGTTCTCAGTGTAAAATAGTTCAAATATAATTTAATAATGCTTCTGTTCACTTTGATGTACAAAAGTTTAAGTCAAATACTATCCTTTTTGAAATGGCAGCATTTTAAATTATTAACTAAAGTTGCCACAAAATATAACTCTAAAATATCTGAGTAAATGGGATATATTTTATTTTGTGAGCTGAGATTAGTGAATATAATGATGATCATCAAACTTAAGTCTTAAAACATGGTTACTTAGCATGCATAAGAGTGAAAATAGAGCAGTTAGGAACATGCTAATTTTTCCTACTGATGTGGCTTTTCTTGACTTCTGTGTTACAGTAGACTTTGGCCGTGCCTGGACTCCATTTATCTCTGTCTAACTCAAACATTATTGGAAAGACAGACTTATTTCCAAGGGCAGGGGGGAAAGGGGAATTAAATAATGTATTATGTGAACATGTAGCATACAGAGTTTCACTCTAATTTTATGTGATACACACCATTGTCTTCCTTAGCTCTGGATGGTAGGCGCTCATTGTAGAGGTCTGTTTCATTATCTGAGTGTAGTCTTTGAGAGAATTCTGTGCATGTGTTACAGCAGAAATTTTTTTCAGAATAAATGTGTCATGATACATGCTAAAAGAAGCTACAAAATATGACTCAGTAGGATCTTATCTCATAGAAGCTACACGTAGGTTACAAATGGGATTATTTCCTGAGGAGGCTGTGACCAGTTTCCAAAAGTAGGGAGCTTAACTACAGTTCAGAGGGGACAAAATCCTTTCAACTTAATTACCTAGTGGTCCTACAAGTATACGGTAACTACTTTTTCTTTTTAGGGATAAGATTCAAGTGCAGATTTTGTTTGTTTGTTTTTATTCAGTTTCTTGGTCTGTAAGTCATAGTCATTTAGCTTGCCTCTCTTTCAGACCTTGTGTCAGTATAAATTTGATTTTCTCCAAGAAGTATGTCAACATGAACACTTTATTCCTTTGTGTCTGCCCATAAGATCAGCAAACATTCCAGGTAATAAAATTCCCGGAATTTTCATCAGTTCCTGCAAAGTGAATGCTTTTGTTTGTTCGTTTTACCTTTTGTTTATTATTATTTTCCTGTTTCCTCAGTCATAATTTTGTTTGAAGCTGTCCCATGGGTATCAGACGCAGGTAATCAGAATTAAATTAAAATGCAAAAGAAGTTGTTGGCGTGTGGTGATGAATGCAGCTTCATATTCCTCAATTTTTGAGTGTTTCCCTTTTTATTAAAGAGAAGGCCAACAAAATTATAAACCTGATGATTGTAAATCAAATAATTTGAACCTAGAGGCACCTTACTGGCTCCAAAAGACAGCTTTCCTTTGATTTTGACACATAGGGAAGAGAAGTACTATATATATAATTTATAAATATTATATATAAAAATATATATGTGTTATGGTAGAGAGTATTACCCATGTAGACATCAAAAACTAATCAAACATCAAGATGCAAATAAAATAATAAAATTATTTAGGAGCATGAAATACTTTATTACCAAGCAATGAGTAAACTATTTATGAGGTACAGTTTTTTTCTGGGGGTGGGGGTTGTTTTGTTTTTCAGGCAGAGTCTCACTCTGTCACCCAGGCTGGGAGTGCAGTGGCGTGATCTTGGCTCACTGCAACCTCTGTCTCCCAGGTTTGAGCAATTCTCCCACCTCAGCCTCCTGAGTAGCTCAGACTACAGGTGTGTGCCACCTCACCTGGCTAATTTTGGTATGTTTAGTAGACAGGAGGTTTCACCATGTTGGCCAGGCTGGTCTCCAACTCCTGACCTCAGGTGATCCGCCTACCTCAGTCTCTCAAAGTGCTGGGATTACAGGTGTGAGCCACCACGCCCAGCCAAGAGACATATTTGCTTTGATATTCACAAACGCAAACACTAAGATTGGTAGAGAGCCTCATACTTCCTTAACCTATTAGCTTACACTAGTATTCTGGAGGGAAAATTACATTATCAAGTCTATAAAAGTTTTGCCATTTTAATCTTAAATATGATCTATATAATATTATTCCAATTTTTTCTAATTTATGAAGCATATTTCATAGAAAATAGGGTAGAAATGGTATATTAGATAATAATGCTTTAAGGTTTTTACTTTGTTCTGAATTTATTTTTGTTTTATAAATTAGTGACAAGTTATTATTGGTTAGTCAGGCTGATTGAGATATTAAAGATGACCAAATCTTTATTCGGTCATTTTTATTTCAATTGCTTACTGTGTTAGTCCATTGTCACACTGCTATAAAGAACTACCTAAGACTGGGTAATTTATGAAGAAAAGAGGTTGAATTGACTCACAGTGCCATATGGCTGGAAGCCCTCAGGAAACTTACAATCAAGGCAGAAGGTGAAGGGGAAGTAAGGACCTTCTTCACATGGCGACAGGAGAGAGAAAGGGAGAGAGCAGGAAGTGCCACACTTTAAAACCATCGGCTCTCAAGAGAACTCACTTACTGTCATGAGAACAGCATGGGGGAAACTGTCTCCATGATCCAATCACCTCCCACCAGGTACCTCCCAAAACACGTGTGGATTACAATTCAAGATGAAATTTGAGTGGGGGCAGAGTCAAACTAGATTACTTACTACTAGTCAGTAGCTCAGAGAAAATCCTGATAGTCTCTTTGTAGATCTGATACTATAAATAATGAACATAAAAATATGTTTCATAGCAGGCAAAGTTCTGATAGAAAAATAGATGCTCAAGTAGAAGGCTAACAATTAGAATAATTCTGCTCATGACTCTTTTTTAAGAAAACAAATAGGCTGGGTGTGATGGCTCATGCCTGTAATCCCAGCACTTTGGGAGGTCGAGGCAGGCAGATCACCTGAGGTCAGGAGTTTGAGATCAGCCTGGCCAACATGGCAAAACCCCGTCTCTACTAAAAATACAAAAATCAGCCAGGCGCAGTGGTGGGCACCTGTAATCCCAGCTACTTGGGAGACTGAGGCAGGAGAATCGCTTGAATCCAGGAGGCGGAGGTTGCAGCCAGCCAAGATCGTGCTACTGCACTCCAGCCTGAGCGACAGAGCCAGACTCTGTCTCAAAAAAAAAAAAAAAAAAAAAGGAAACAAATAACCTAAGACATTCTCCTTGAAAATTGGCAATACTGAAGACTCACATTTTTAAATAAGATAGTTTAATTGTTCAGTATAAACTACACATAATGAATCTATATGTATCTGAGTATGTATATGTATATATCTGAACTTTTTATTTATATTAAATTCAGATCCTTTGACGCCTTCAGAATCAACTCAAGAGTTACATGCATCAGGTAAGTGATTATTACCTTATCTAAGCATCAGTAACCACCTAATAATCCAGTAATATTGACAACTATAAATACTATAAATTTCCAGCTTCTGGGTGCTCGTAAGTATTCATATATTTAATATCATATAATAAAAATATTCAAAAAGTTGACTGTTTTCTTGTCACAGATAGCTTAATGATTGCCTAATTTCAATTCTTTCATATTTTATTCTTCAGAGGTTGGAAATATTTTTTAATTTCCCAAAGCATCTGAAATTTCCTTAATTTGTATCATAAATGAAATTCCCAGATATATATAATAGCAAGCTTGTTCAATGTAACTGACTTTATTTGATACGTGTCTTTTCCTAAACCACAACCTGGTCTGATCAATCTTGTTAAGACAGAGGATATTAGTATAAGTTTATTTTATCTGAAATAGGTTAGTAACTTAAAATGGTCTAGGCAAACCTTTTCTGTAGTCATAGATGGGAGTTTAAAAGTTGTGTTCTATTCCTGGATCTTCAGTATTACGATGTCACTAAGAAATTTATTTAACCTGAAGCCCTGTGAACTTCCATATTCAGTAGCTTCTTTATGGACTAAAAAAGTCAGTATGTTTAATTTGCTATTGGTCATCTATGAGCTGGAATATTCTAATAGTTAATTATATTAATCATACCTCCCTTATGGGTTGTCTTGCAGATCAAATAGGATAATGCACATAAAGTGCTTAGCCTAGTGCTAGCAGACAGCAGGTTGTATACACGGGTGCTAGTACTACTGTTTTCCCCCAGCCTTACTGAGGTAAAATTGACAAAAATTGGGCGCGGTGGCTCACGCCTGTAATCTCAACACTTTGGGAGGCCGAGGCAAGCAAATCACTTGAGGCCAGGAGTTCAACATCATCCTGGCTAACACGGCGAAACCTCATCTCTACTAAAAATAGAAAAATCAGCTGGGCGTGGTGGTATACGCCTGTATTCTGAGCTTCTCGGAAGGTTCAGGCACAATAATCATTTGAACCCTGGTAGCAGAGGTTGCAGTGAGCCAAGATCGTGCCACTGCACTCCAGCCTGGGCAACACAGCAAGACTCTGTCTCAAAAAATCATAATAATTTTATATATTTAAGGTGGAAAACATGATGTTTTGATATATGTGTGCATTGTGAAATGATTACTACAATCAAGCAAACACCTCATATAGTTTTATGTCTGTACGATTAAAATAATTAAGGTCTACTCACTTAATAGATTTCAAATATACAATATTGTATTATGAATGATTCTTACTATGCTACATATTTGACCTCCACAATTTATTCATCTTATAACTGACAGTTTGTATCCTTTGACTAAAATCCACCTCCCATTTCTCCCATTCACCAGCCCATGGCAACCATCTTTCTACTCCGTGCTTCTATGAGTTTAACTTCAATAGTTTCGTAGAAACTTATGGGAGTACAAGTATAATTTTGTTACATACATAGATTGCATAGTGGTGAAGTCAAGGCTTTTAGGATATCCATCATCCAAATAATGTACTTTGTACCTATTAAGTAGTCTCTTATTGTCCACCAGAGCTTGACTTCTTTAGATTCCACATATTAACTGAGATCATGCAGTATTTGTCATTCTGTGTTTGGCTTATTTCACTTAGCATAATGACTTTTAGGTTCACCTGCATTGTCATAAATGGTGGGATTTTCTTTTTGTCTTTTTTTTTTTTTTTTTTTTGAGGCTGAATACTACTCCATCACATGTATATACCATTTTTAATCCATTCATCTATGGATGGTCACCTAGGTTGTTTCCATAGCTTGGCTATTGTGAATAATGCTGCAACGTATCTCTTCAACATAATGATCTGAATTCTTTTGGATATATACCCAGAAGTTGGATTGCTAGATCATATGGTAGCTCTAGTTTTACTTTTTTGAGGACCTTCTATACTGTTTTCTATAATGAACATATTCCACCAACCATGTACAAGGGTTCCCCTTTCTTTACACCCTCACCAACACTTGTTCTCATTTGACTTTCTGATAATAACCATCCTAAAAGGTATGAGGTAATAGTGCGTTGTGGTTTTGATTGGCATTTCCCTGATGATCAGTGATATTGATATTGAGCACTTTTTCTGTATCTTTTGGCCATTTGTATGTCTTCTTTCAAAAAATGTCTATTCAGATCCTTTGCCCATTTTTAAAACTTGGTGGGGTTTTTGTTTGTTTGTTTGTTTGTTGCTATTATGTCGTATGAGTTCCTTGTAGAGTTTGGATATCAGCCCTCATCAGATATGTGGTTTGCAAGCATTTTCTCCCAATCTGTAGTTTGCTTTTTCATTTTGTTGATTGCTTCCTTTGCTGTCCAGAAACTTTTTAATTTTATATAATCCTACTTGCTTATTTTTGCTTTTATTGACTGTGTTTTTGGGGTGATATTCATAAAATCATTGTGAATGCCAGTGTCAGAGAGCTTTCTCCCTATGTCTTCTTGTAGGTGCAAGTACTACTATTAATGGTTACATTTTAAAAACCCTTTGGACAATTTGAATAAATCCACTATTACTGGAAATTTTAACATTCTTTTCTCTATAATCCAGGCTCAAAATTTGGCAGTGCCTTTCTCTCCCCTTGCTCCCTCACATACTTAAGTCAACTTTTCCTAGTGATTTACCACTCAGTTTCTGCTACCCCAGCACAGATATCACGTTGTCACTTGTCCCCTCCCTCCCCCATTGCTACAATGTCCTGTACTGTATCCCTCACCCCACATCTCCCCACAGTCTAATTCATTTACACCCTGCCACACCATATTAATAAGTCAGTAAAGCCGGGCACGGTGGCTCAAGCCTGTAATCCCAGCACTTTGGGAGGCTGAGACGGGCGGATCACAAGGTCAGGAGATCGAGACCATCCTGGCTAACACGGTGAAACCCCGTCTCTACTAAAAAATACAAAAAACTAGCCGGGCGAGGTGGCGGGCGCCTGTGGTCCCAGCTACTCCGGAGGCTGAGGCAGGAGAATGGCGTAAACCCGGGAGGCGGAGCTTGCAGTGAGCTGAGATCCGGCCACTGCACTCCAGCCTGGGCGACAGAGCCAGACTCAGTCTCAAAAAAAAAAAAAAAAAAAAAATAAGTCAGTAAAGCATGAGCCTTATCAGGGCACTGATCTCAAAGCTGTCCATGTGTTAACATTTCTTACAGAATTAAATACAAATGGAGAGGGACCTAGATGGCAGCTAAGGAAATTGTACTGTTCTCCATCATCTAGCCCCAGCCTCTCAAGCCTAATTCTCTCACCATTCCTCTTTTAGCCATTGTGCTTATTGATTCCCACATACCCGTGCTCCCCTCCATACCTGCTCCCTTCCATATCTGTGCTTTCAGAATTCTGTGCCATTGAAAATCCAATGGCTTCTCCCAGCCTCCTGTTCCTTCCACTGCCTCCGTCTGTTCCCACAAAGATCTGCACCTCCAAATTTTAAGTATCCTCAAAGGCTCATCTTGATGGATTCCTACTCATATCCTGATTCCTCCAAGCAGAAAATGTGTTTTCCCCTCTCAGCTCTTGTAATCCTGTAAATATGCTGTATTATGGGATTCAAAAGTTGATGTCGTGTGTTAGTTTGTGCCCGTATTTGTGTTTGTATACACAGAATAATCCCCTTACTGAATGCTCCTTGAGGATACAACACACCTCATTTCTGTAGCAAGACTGTATTCCTGAATCCCTCCTAATGGTGGAAGAAGTTGATGGTAGTTGTTTGGTGTATCTGTCTCAATTATAAAGTGATCATTTGATTTTCAATAACATGAGTTATTTTCCTTCCTCACAAAGATATGCCTGAATATTCAGTCACAAATGAATTTTGTCGCAAACATTTCTTAATCGGAATTCTGCTCCGAGAAGTTGGCTTTGCCCTGCAGGAAGACCAAGATGTCAGACACTTAGCTTTAGCTGTCCTAAAAAATCTAATGGCTAAGCATTCGTTTGATGATCGATACAGAGAGCCAGTAAGTGATCTTCCTTTCTCCCTTCCCTAAACACCATTTAATGGCTCACTGCATTAAATGCATATGAAACCGACAAGCCTATTGATTTTTATGTGAATCATTTCTTTTGGCTACCTTTTCACCTAGAGAAAGCAGGCCCAGATAGCAAGTTTATACATGCCCCTGTACGGCATGCTCCTGGACAATATGCCAAGGATTTATCTGAAGGACCTGTATCCTTTTACTGTCAACACATCTAATCAGGTACGTTTGCACAATAAGTCACATTTCGATGTTAATAAGGAATTTGTCTTTTTAAAATTATTTTTGCCCTGGGTAACCATTTCTTCTCATCTGTGAACATACTAGGCATTGAACAACACTTTCTGCTACGTACTCACATCGATGGGTCATTTGTTCCAGATATGTCCCTTTAGCCTTCCGCCTGATCCACCCTTCAACATTAGGCTTTCATTTCCCTCTGTTCTCTGTATCAGTTTCCAATTCTTTCCAGCTTTTACAGTTTCCTCTGTTGCAATCATGGCCCCTTCCTCAGTGGACACCTTCTCCTACCACTGTCTACATTACCTACATCCCCACCTGGTGTCAGAATAAATAGCCAAGTGCCTTATTTGTAGTCACAACCCAGGAGTGACTATAATCCTTCCTCCACTGAGGCACCACAGTGACTACGCACAATCCACTAGAGATCTGTTGCCTGTGTTCTAATCTCAGATGAAATAACCCACTGCTGAATCCAGTATCTAAGGAAGGTATTACCATCTAGGAGTTAGGAGCTATGCCTATGGATTTTTTTTTTTTTACCTTGTTCAAATCCCAGCAGTATCAGTGACTATCTGGGTGGCTGGAGATAAGTTAGTCAACCTCCTTAAGACTCCATTTCCTTCATTATAATATGGAATAAAATACCTAAATCACAGTGTCTTTATGAGGATTAAATTGTATACTAGAAAACATTTATTATAGAGCCTGGCAAATAATAAATATTTAAAATGTAGTTGTAGGCCAGGTATAGTGACTCACATCTCTAATCCCAGCAACTCTGGGAGGCCAAGATGGGAGGATCACTTAAGGCCAGGAGTTCAAGACCAGCCTGGGCAAGACCCCACCTCTACAAATAAGAAATTTTAAAAATTAGCTGGGCATGGTAGCACATACCTGTAGTCCCAGCTACTCAGGAGGTTAAGGGCAGGAGGATCCCTTGAGTCCGGAGGTTGAGGCTACAGTGAGCTATAATCATGCCATTGCACTCTAGCCTGAGTAACAGTAAGTTCCTGCCTCTTAAATAATGAAACAGAATAATTAAAACAAAATAAAATGTAGTTGACAATAATAGTAATGTACATAAGATAACTCATGGTAATAATGATATCCATAATGTGATCCATGAATATATCCATAACCAATCCAGCCATGTGGTCTACATATCTGTATCTAAAAGACTGTTTCTACAACATTGTAAAAAAGTCACATAAATCAAATTATAACTACAAGTATGGTTTTGGCTGTATTTGTTTTCACTGCCTACTTTAGCAGAAAACCTTTGAGGGGATATAAAAGAACAAATTAAATATCACTTAATTGGAAGTGTAATGAAGATGGCATATGTGGGTTAACAATGTTGAAATACCGTGATTCCCATTAATCTTTACTATACTTTGAATACAGGGGTCTAGAGATGATCTAAGCACCAACGGCGGATTTCAAAGCCAGACAGCTATGAAACATGCAAACTCTGTGGATACATCATTTTCTAAAGATGTTTTAAATTCCATAGCAGGTACTTGAGATCTTCTGAGATCACTTATTTTTAACACTCATCCATGTTTACATTGTATATCATTGTGCTTTTTACTTAGTCCATAATTTATTATGCATAATCTATGTGGCAAAGTATACTACATTTATACAACCAGAGTCTTTTTAACATATTTCTTTGAATTCCATCCAGTGACTTCCTCTTCTACTTAGTGTTCATTATTACTTGGCTTGAGGAGCAGCCTACTTAGATGTTATCAAATTACTTTATTCTGGAAACCATCTTTAAGTTTTCACTGCAGACAGCCTTTTAAAATATAATGGATTTTCAACTTCAAGGATTATTTTTAAGAACTGTTTTGGAAATGTCATTTCAATTTCTCATAAACAATCAAAAGTTGAAAGCTCCTTCCCAAAAGTATCTTTATGAACTTTTACTAAAGCATTTTTAAAACAAGAGCTATCTTGAATGCCAGTCCCAGGCGCTGTTATGTTGGTCTTTCACAACACTGCTGCCACCTCAGTAATCAACATCTTTTTGGTTCATCATGTGAAGCTTTTGTGTGTGTGTGTGCCCATACATCTCATTCCCATATGTGTGCTGTGGCTTGTGTTTACAGCATTTTCATCAATAGCTATTTCTACAGTAAACCATGCTGACTCCAGAGCATCTTTAGCAAGTCTTGACTCCAATCCAAGTACCAATGAGAAGAGCAGTGAGAAGACGGACAACTGTGAAAAGGTACGGCTTCCCTCTCAAACCTACTGATCATTACAAGGCAGACGTCACTCACTCTCACTCAATCCTGATTGGTTCTTGAATTCCCAGATCCCAAGACCCTTGTCTTTGATTGGCTCAACTCTTCGATTTGACAAGTTAGATCAAGCAGAAACCAGGAGTCTCCTGATGTGTTTTCTTCACATTATGAAAACGATTTCGTACGGTAAATAGAACTCTTCAAAATTAATTTTTTTGAAAAAAGGAAAAAGAAAACCTGCAGATTCTCATGCTACGTGATGTTTCCTTTTAGAGACTCTGATTGCCTACTGGCAGAGAGCTCCCAGTCCAGAGGTGTCCGACTTCTTCAGCATCTTGGAGTAAGTTTTAGAGTTGATGACATAACACTTTTTTCTGGAAATTTCTAAATAGTCCACTATACCATGTTTCATTCAAGAACGCATATAGTAAGTTATCAATAATAACACATGAACTATTTAAAGAAAATTTAATATTTTTCTTTCAATATACTTAGATGAACAGTTTATATAATGAAAGAATATGAATAATTAGAACGTGGTTTTTTGTTTTTTTTTTTCGTTTCTAGCGTTTGTCTTCAAAATTTCAGATACCTAGGAAAACGCAACATAATAAGGTAATAATTTTAAATTCCAATAGGTGAATCTGGTCTTTTAAAAAGCATATGACATGTATTAACATATCAGGTTAGAGTTATAAATATACGTTAGAAATCTTAAAATGCAAATAAGGATTGTTAGGTTGACTTCACATTAGACACAGAAGTTTGAAGATTGCCTCATACACATTGTAGATCTAGGAATAGTTCATGTTATCTAGGGAGAAAAGCACAAAAGCACAAATTTTTGAAAGAAAACCACATTTCATGTATCTTCAGAACGAATTTATCATTATATAGATATAACTTGGAAGATACCTATTTCAGAAGACATTTTCAGTAAACTAAAAGAAAAAAGTAATCTGGAATAACTTTGCACTGTCATCATTTTCTTATGAGATAACAATGTTTGAAGCACCTTCACTAAATCCCAATTTCTGATTTCCAAAGGAAAACAGGGTTTTATTTTTGACTAATTCACAGCATGTGAAATATTTCATTGTGCAGTAATCATTTTGTCAGTTGCCATTCATTTTTATATGTAAATTACAAACACTGAGCTATGATTAAAACTTCCATTTTCATTGCAGAAAAATTGCTGCTGCATTTAAATTTGTGCAGTCCACCCAGAACAATGGAACTCTCAAAGGATCCAATCCTTCCTGCCAGACATCAGGTCTCTTGTCACAATGGTAATGTCACATTTGCTTGGTATTTAAAATTATATATAGCTCTGTGTGTGTGTCTGTATATGCACATGTCAGAGGACACACACACACACACATATTTCTATTTATATATTCAAACCAAGTGCAGATTTCAAATAACTATGTGTCTATCTAAAGAAACTTCCTAGATACTTTACTGTCTGCCCTACTGGCTGGTAAAGACCAGAGATATATGTGTGCACTTAGAGCACAATCCCTTGCATAGACTGAACATTAATGAGTATTTTCATTTAACGAAACCTGAGACCTAGGCCCAATAAATGCCTCTTTTAATGCTAGCTAATCTTCCAGTGACAAACCAAAATGTGGGATCATGTCTCCCTAGGCTTTTCAGTAATTATAATATTTTTGCAATGTTCTTGAAGCTGAAATTGTTTCTTAAAGGGTCAAAGGCAATGAGGAAGCATGGATAGTCCCATAACCTCACTTTAGATTTCCTAGTCATTAGACTGATTTGACTAGCAGATAGGACCTGGAGATCATCCCTCACCAGCCTAACCAATGGGAAACATTTGCCCTGAAATTCTACCTAGAGCTCCTCTGGGTCTCATAAATGAGAAGTCTTTGCTAAAATTATCCCCACTTTGATTTATTCTTCCCAGAGGTATCATCATAATATATATTATGAATATTTTAGAAAGGATTTTAGAAAGAAATATGAAAGTAATACATAGCAAATAAATCATAAAATAAATTTTGCCTCCCTCCATGGGAATCCTTTGAAATTGCCCCCTTGTGAAAAGTAAATGAAAAAAAAAAAATGTAATGGACATTTTTTGCAAATAATAACAGAATAGAAGAAAATAAAGAATTAGTTTCCATGTTTAATAATAGTGAGCCACCTGAGGTCACTCAAGTTTTGTAGATGGGTGGTGGGTTAGATTTCAGGCTGCTCCTGAAACATCTGGATGGGTCCTGGCCATTTCTGTCCCTCACATCCTAGAAACCAGGGCTTTTCCTCCACAAGTTCAGTCTGTACTACACTCAAAACCTAGAAATAAGCCAATCCAAATGCCTAAGGCCTACAGCCAAGGAATCACTCACTCTTTTTAGCTGCAGGAATGACCCAGGCCCCCCTGGCTATTGAAAGCCAAAGTCACATCTCCTGGGCCTCCACCCATCCAGGTTTTCGGATTTAGCCAGAACCAAAACAGCCTTTAAGAGTGGGAGAAAGAGTCATTTTTAGGTTAAGGCCTAAAAAAGGAATTAGGGAATACTTCAGGGTATTTCCAAATGCTGCTTTCTTTATGTAAGTGTTTTTATAAATAGTTTTTATGACAGCACATATCCCAAGAATTATCAACCTATTTCCTTGGCCAAATGATAATGTCAGGAGTAGGAAATATTCCCACTGCCACAGTAACACTGGCTTATTTTTCCCAGCTGGAAATGCCATGGGGTGTTGAATGAGTCATTGCAGGCCATTGTCATTGTCCTGGAAGCACAGAGGCACAGAAGTCCTTCAACTACCTAACTCTCACAACCATCACATGTCAGCCCCCTGTGGACATGACACCAATGAAATGACAAATCAACAGGAATGTCCAAATACAAATACCTCGGAAAGCAAGGGTTGTTTTAGAACCCGATTTTTACACTTTATCTCTTTTTTTTTTTTTTTTTTTTTTTTGAGACGGAGTCTCGCTGTGTCTCCCAGGCTGGAGTGCAGTGGCGTGATCTCGGCTCACTGCAAGCTCCGCTTCCCGGGTTCATGCCATTCTCCCGCCTCAGCCTCCCAAGTAGCTGGAACTACAGGCGCCCGCCACCACGCCCAGCTAGTTTTTTGTATTTTTAGTAGAGACGGGGTTTCACCATGTTAGCCAGGATAGTCTCGATCTCCTGACCTCCTGATCCACCCGCCTCGGCCTCCCAAAGTGCTGGGATTACAGGCTTGAGCCACCACGCCCGGCCCTCTTTAAAAATAAGTTGATGCATCTGAGCTATACAATATTGTACCTTTTAATGTCCACCACTGTACCTTCCTGATCAGCCAGTAGCCAACTTAACATTCATAGAATCCCATTATTTCATAAACAATAATGAATATGCTTGAATAGATTTCACTCAAGGATCTGTTATTCTATAGATTATCCTTCTGAACGCTATTTTGGCTTAAATGAAATTTCTCCAAAAGTACTTTAAAAAGTGCCTCTCATCATGTCACCTGTAATTAATATTTGTAATAAAAAGTTGCTTTCCAAACTAGTTTTTAATGTTTGACTCAATTTAGAACATTTGAATGAACAAGTATTATTTGGCTGCAACATCCCTAAAATAACTCTAATCACTTTTCTTATTTCATTTTCAGGATGCACTCCACTTCCAGTCATGAAGGCCATAAGCAGCACAGATCACAAACTTTACCTATAATTCGAGGCAAAAATGCACTTTCTAACCCCAAACTCTTACAGATGTTAGACAATACCATGACCAGTAAGTAAACCGAAATAACAGGAACAAGATGGTTACCAGTTTTTCTCTAGGTATGTGTAGGACATGAAATGCACTAAAACCACTGCTTTTAAGGTTTGCTGTAGCTCTGGAAATATTTCTTTTTTTTTTTTTTTTTTTTTTTTTGAGGCAGAGTCTCCCTCTGTCGCCCAGGCTGGAGTGCAGTGGCCGGATCTCAGCTCACTGCAAGCTCCGCCTCCCGGGTTCACGCCATTCTCCTGCCTCAGCCTCCCGAGTAGCTGGGACTACAGGCGCCTGCCACCTCGCCCGGCTAGTTTTTTGTATTTTTTTAGTAGAGACGGGGTTTCACCGTGTTAGCCAGGATGGTCTTGATCTCCTGACCTCGTGATCCACCCGTCTCGGCCTCCCAAAGTGCTGGGATTACAGGCTTGAGCCACCAGGGAGTGGTTAAAAAAAATGTAGTGCCCGATGGTGAAGAAAGGGGAAAGGCAGAACCCTCAATTATCATATGTTTAGCATAGCTCCCTTGGAAACAAGTGACTTTCAGCATTGTGCAGGTTATGGAGGCTGCTGTCAAACAGATGATTACTGCTTCCTCTGTGGGGAGGGGATAAAGTTGCCAATGTCCCAGAAGCAGCAAGGGTGACATCTTGAACCTAGAGATGCATACACTCCGGCTTGTGAATGAGGGCAAAATGGAGGCCAGCGTTTTGTAAGCATGTAATTTGAGGACTAAACTCTGACCTTTTCTCTTCTCTTGCCCAAATTCTTAAGAGGCCTGGAAAGTCACACCAGTCTCATCAGAGGGGTTTTAGTTAACCTTATATAACATGGCTTACTTTCCAACCTGACTCTGGCATAACATCACATGAGAGATAAAGAAAGAAATCAAAATATTTTACCCCCAAATATATATATATATATATATATATTTGCCATGTCTTGAAACAGCCTTGCAGAGTTGTCTCTTATGGGGAAAAATTTGCATTCTGTAAAGAATCCCCTTTCCCTCCTCAGGTCCTTTTCTTGATCCAGGAGAGAATCAGTTGAGAGTCTGGCACCTTTTTCAGTCTGATAAGAAACATTTACAATCTCTTCTCTCTGAAGTCTGCCATCTGGAGGCTTCATCTACATAATAAGAACGTTGGTCTCCACAATCCCCTTTCTTAGCCCAGACATTTCCTTTCTATTGATTCCTGGTCTCTAGATAAACTCTTTCAACCATCACCAATCAGAAAATCTTTGAATCCACCCATAAGCGCCCCTCTCCCCAACTTTCAGTTGTCTTGTCTTTCCAGACCAGACCAATGTACATCTTACATGTATTGGTTGACGTCTTATGTGCCCCTAAAACATATAAAACCCAGCTGTAGCCCAAACACCTTGGGCACATGTTCTCAGGGTTTCCTGAGGGCTGTGTCACAGGCCATGGTCACTCATATTTGGCTTACAATAAATCTCTTCAAGTATTTTACAGAATTTGACTCTTTTCATTGACAGATTGTTAGCAATTATGGGCACGTGGCCCACGGTTACTTGTTTGGAGGTATTTGCCTCAATCTATAAATACACTTTGTGACTTTCTGAGGGGACATGAAGACTGTCCACTGAGACTGTACATTTGGTCTACTAGCCCAGAAGCCTAGAACTTGAGACAGCCTGATTATGAAAGAAATATGACCCTGTCTTTGGCCAAATTAATGGAAAATAACTCAGAAACAATGGAAACCCCACAACTGATATATGCAAAGGGCACACACACTAAAGACTCTAGTACTTTTAATTCAGCCAATGAAGAAACTGAACAAACAAAAGCACTTTGATTTAATAATTAATCAAAATGCCAGTAAACTTTGAATATATTGTAATGAAAGGAAATACTTTATAGGGTACAAAGTATTGTCTTAGACTTTTATGCATGTTTTGTTTTTTATTTTACAGGCAACTCCAACGAAATAGACATTGTGCATCACGTAGACACGGAGGCCAATATTGCTACGGAGGTGTGCCTCACTATTCTAGACCTGTTATCGCTCTTCACTCAGACTCACCAGGTGAATATGACAACATTTTCTGCAAAAATGATGAAATGTGAGGTGGAAAAACCATGTGAAGTCAAAAACATGTTTTTTTAAAATTATTTATGAAATCAATTAACCTTATATAAATCAACTCAAGTGTGAGTGGAAAACATGTTAAAGATGAGATTTTGATTTTATCACAGGTTGACTAATGTTTGCTTGATATGTACATGTATGCATTTCACTATTGTCAAATAGTCTTTCTTCCTCATTTATCTTGCTTCACTCTCAGGCAAGCTGGGCTGAGTGGGAATGTGACTCTGTACTTTTTCAGTAGAAGAGAAAGCGATAAATGGTCCTGTGTATTAAATTTACAGCTAGATCTAAAGAAAGCTAATAATGTTGAACATCTTTTTGTGTGCTCATTTCACATTCAGATAACTTTGATGAAATGATTATCACTACTTAGAATGGCTAAAATTAAAAAGACTGACCATCTAAAGTTTTGGCAAGGATATGGAGAAACTAGAACTCCCATTTATTGACAGTGGGAATGCAAAATGGTAAAAACACATTGGAGAATAGTATGGCAGTCTCTGAAAAGCTAATCATACATCTATCATATGACCACCCATTCCAATACTATAATAGGTATTTACCCAGGAGAAGTGAAAGCATATCTCCACACAAAACTTTGTACACAAATATGCATGGCAGCTTTATTTTAATAGCAAAAAAAAAAAAAAAAAAGAAAAAAACTAGAAACAACTCAAGTATACATCAACAGGTGGATAGATTTAAAAAGCTGTGGTATATCCATACAATAGAATACTACTCAGCAGTTAAAAGAAATAAACTACTTATCCATGCTATAACATGGGTGAAACCCAAGAAACCAGAAACAAACAGTATATACTATATTACTCAGTGTATATTATTCCATTTATACGAAATTTTAGAAAATGCAAACTATAGAAACAAAAAGCAGATCAGTGGTTGCCTAGGGATGTGGAAGAAGGATGGGAGGAAGGAATTACAAAAAAAAGTATTTAAAAACTTTTGAGAGTGATAGATATGTTCATTATCTTGATTGTGGTGATGGTTTCATGGGTATATGCAAGTGTTAAACTTATTAAATTATACATGTCACATGAGTTCTATTTACTGTATGTCAATTATATTTCAATAAAGCTACTAAAAACATTTGCAGCTCCTACCAAATGAGCTTAAATACCTAGGCTAGCACATTAAAGATTGAGCCAGGGGCAGCTGTGGTGGCTCATATCTGTAATTCCAGCACTTTGGGAGGCCAAGGAGGGAGGATCACTTGAGCCCAGGAGTTCAAGACCAACCTGGGCAATATAGTGAAACTTCATCTTTACAAAAAAATTTAAAAATTAGTCAACTATGGGGACACATACCTGTAGTCCCAGCTATTTGGAAGGCTGAGGTGGGAGGATCACTGGAGCCCAGGAAGTGGAGGTGCAGTGAGCTATGATGGTGCCACGACACTCCAGCTTAGGTGACAGAGTGAAACCTTGTCTCAAAAAAAAAAAAAAGATTGAGCCAGGAAAATTTGGATTCTTTGAATAAAGTCTACACAGAACAGCATAATTATGCCAAGAAAGCCCTACTGCAGGTGAAATGTCAGCATGGTGGTAGAGAAAGTAATGACTATATTGATTCTTTATTGGGCTATGAAAATGTCACTCAAATCTCACAAATTTTAAGGACTTTACTAGTGCCTTCAAGAACCTGTGACCTCATCTCCCATTTCTCTCCTAACCCCACCTCACTTGCCATTGCACCAGCTACTCTGCTTTTCTTTCTCAACCTTGAACTCATAAGCTCCTTTCCCAATCAAGGCCCTTGGACTAGCTGTTTCTCCCCCATGGGACAATCCTCCCAGATCTCTCCAGGGCAGGCCCCTTGAGCTCACGTGCCAATTTTCCATTAGAGAGGTCTTTGCAGACTACCCTATGGAAGTAATTCTACCCTCAAAGCAACTAGTTTCAATCACATCATCCTAGTCTATTTCAATTTGTCATGTTTTTTCAATCACTGCTATGTAAGTTTCACAGTAAACATCAACTGTGTCTCCTTGTTCAATCCTTTACTTCTAGAATAGTGCCTCACCACAATAGGTTCGCAACAAACATTTTTGATAGAATGCAAATTTTCTTTCACTTATCCTGAATAACATCTGCATTGAATTTCCAGAGACAACTCCAACAATGTGACTGTCAAAATTCATTGATGAAAAGGGTCTTTGATACCTACATGCTCTTTTTCCAAGTCAATCAGTCAGCCACAGCACTGAAGCATGTGTTTGCCTCCTTGAGATTGTTTGTATGCAAGGTAAGGATCCTCCAGGTTTCAGTGAAGTTTAGGTAGGATGACAGTAAACCCACAGAACAGTAAACCCATAGGAATCCCTGCGTCTCTCAGTAGAGAGGGAAGAAGGATTGTTTTCTTCAATTTGGGTTTTATTAGACATTGATTCCTGGTCTCAAAATGAGTGCACAGCCTTGACAATATGTCTGCTCAAATACCAGAAGATATTAGCATCTGGTGACAATTAGCATCTGGTCACCAATTCTTTGAGTTATCTGTGTTTGCAGCACCAGTTAGGTAAAATGCACCCCTTGAACTGTCATATCCATCCATATCAAGTTAAAGATTCCACATTAAAGTGGATACAGCCACTGCCTTTGAGGACACTTGTAAATAACACCTGTGATTTTAACAATGTCAGACGAATTGAGGTCATTTCAAAGCTCTCATTCCGTTATTTTGGACCGTCATCAGTTACTGATACAAAGGATACTTATACAATGTAGAGAATAATGATGTCTAGGAAAAAAAGACAAATGCTAACATAGACCTTAACAAATTCTATCCTCCTCACTTGCAAATGAAAAAAAAAAAAAAAAAGACCAGATTGAAAAAAAAAACAAAAAAAAAAGGAGAGGGATTTTGTTTGTTTTAGGGAATTTTAAAGTATGAGCATGAACAGAGCAAAATGAAGGCATGTTGCTTCTTCACCCATTCTTTCATTTCTGCAGTTTCCTTCAGCGTTCTTTCAAGGGCCTGCCGACCTCTGTGGATCGTTCTGTTATGAAGTCCTAAAATGCTGTAACCACAGGTCACGGTCAACTCAGACAGAAGCCTCAGCCCTTCTGTACTTTTTCATGAGGAAGAATTTTGAATTTAACAAGCAGAAGTCAATTGTCCGGTCCCACTTACAAGTAAGTGCTGCCAATTTTCATTAACACTGTTGTTAAAACCACTGATCTGTTTCAGCAATGCTTAAAGCCTACTGTCCTCAGGGCAAGCCGTTACTAACTCCTCCACCAAAGTCCTCCTTAAAGACACCCATAGCATTCAGTTCTGTTTAATGGGAGGGGCGCCGCTGGGCAGAAATCAGCAGAGCCCCATCTCCATTTTTACTTTCCTTTCTTCTTCCAGGAAATAGAATCACATGGAATAAACAACTAAGGAAACCATGGCTAGCTCCAGCAGGTCAAACCCCACCAAATTCCAAACATATTTTTTTTTTCTTCTAGGCATCCCGAGATTCCAAGATTCCTGCAGCCTCTCTTAGATATTTAAGATTATAGGAAACACACTAGATTTAATAATACGTTCTGGAGCTTTAATACATAAACACATCTTTTATTGGACCTACAGGGAGAAAGTAATTGTACATTTACCCAGCCCAGTGGATTTCTTTAAGAAGACTATTTCTGGTCTTGTTTTTGAGAGTTCATTTTTTTTCTCTTCCAGCTCATCAAAGCTGTGAGCCAGTTAATAGCTGACGCTGGGATCGGAGGCTCTCGGTTTCAACATTCGCTTGCAATTACCAATAATTTCGCCAATGGAGACAAGCAAATGAAAGTAAGAAATGCTTTGTGGGCTTTTACTACAGAATTTGTTAAAATCTGAAGTGGATTCTTTTTGTGAGATACCAAAATCATAGAAATAGATCGGATATGTGTTATGCCCAGACTGTTTGTTTCCCAAAGAAGACCACCAGAGTCCAGAGTCAAAGCCAAGCGGCAAGGATCTTTACTACAAGTTCGAACTTGGTCCCTCCTTTACACAGTATACAAGAGGGCCCCGAACAATGCGAGCGTTTGCTTTTTATAGCCCGAAAGTTGCAGGGGAACAAAGAAATATTTTTGGCTCCTGCGCTTTCAGTAACCTTGAACGGCTGTCTCTTTATCGGAGACTTTCCAGGTGGTGTTTGTACTGGGCTCAGGGAGTTTGAGAGATATATGGTGGTGGGATGGGAGGATGGGATGTGTTTGTGCTAGGCTCAGGGAGTTTTGAGCCCGGGGCTGAGGAATGTGCCCAGCTCCTTTCATTCCCCCCTTCTTTTCAGGTATCTTTAGAGCCAATCTTGGGTCTTATAAGTCTGATTCTGTTTCAGCGTTTACAGGTTGGTATTGGGCTCTGAGGACCATGAGTTGTACGGTGTCAATTTTTTTTTCTAACAAATTGTAAAATTCTGTTAACAACACAAGGTCCTACGGTAAGCAGAAATAGTAGACTTAGCAGGGGTCCAAGGAAGAGGGCTAACAGAGAAAACATAGAGGAATTCTACCATTGGTCTGCAGCTGAAGTAAACTGCCGTGTTTATACTTCAGTGCTTAACTTGCGTAACTGTTGGACCCGGTCTTCTACAAGTCCTGATTTATTTATGTAGAAACAACAGTTTTCTTTTAGAAATATACATGTACCACCTTTTTTTGCAGTGAGTAGGTCTAGGGCTCTCCGGTTCTGCAAGGTTACCTGAGCTAGGGACGTGAGCTGCCGATGAAGGGAGGCAAGGGACTCAGCCGACTCCTTTATAGCAACGGCAAATTGTTGGTATAACTTGTTACTTTCTATGAGGGTGTGACCTAGGGCTCCCCCCGCCAGTCCGGCCGCAATGAAGGATGCGGTGAGGGAGATTCCTGCAATGAGGGGGAGAAATATGGCTCGTGCAGGTCTTGGTCTAGGGTCTGGGTGAATAACAGCACTAGTCCAGTTACCGGTATACCCTAGGAACTCACCAGCAGTTAGTAGAGTCAACCGGGGAACTAATGTAACAGGGAGACACAGTAGGTTATTAACAGAAGGACTAGGTAGGTTCTTAGATAAGGTTCCATTATACCAGAAGAATATGCCTGATGGAGCCCTTAAGGTGATATTAGGGGGCGTTGCAGTGATGCTGCAGAGGCTGGAATTGGTTCCTGAGAAACAGTAGGGAAACTTCTCCTGACTGGGGTTTAGGTATAGGGGCACGTTCAGGATAGGAGCATACGAGAGGTTTCGGAGGTTGTTAGCTTGGGCAAAGGTAGAGGATCTCCATGGCAGAGGGACAGCGGTTAGTGGTGGACGTCCTAGAGTGGCGCACAGAAAGCAGCCAGACAGGCTATGAAGTCCTGTAAGGTTAGCAAGTTCTAGTCCTTCTTGTAATAACTTTAACCAGGAGAAAGGACGTAAGTCTTGTGTTAGTCTGTTTTCCTGTTGTTGGATATTCCCGTGGACCAGGGGCAGTACTTGCACTAGGCCTCGCCACAGATAGAGGTGACTGCTAGGCCATGTGGAGGAGGGGGAGTAGTATACAGCCTCATGTTGAGGTGTGGTCCAGCGGGAGTTCCAGGGGTCTCTAACTATTTATGTATATGAAAAGTCTCTATCCCGTCTATGATGGAAGGGCCATTTAGGGTCTAACTGTTTTCTCTCTCCCCAATAATGGGGTCTATGGATGTTACAATAGTTATAAGGACAGCCGGCATTTTGGTGCCACCAATAGTGTTTACAATTGTATTTAGTCTGATCAAACTCAAAGCATATTATTGGTGTCATAGGTTTGGCTATTTGAAAACCAGTAAAATTTAGTAGAATTGGGCTGTTGCCCCCTGAGGAAGGGCAATCAGCACTGGCCAATAATTTTCCGGGCTTATGAGGTTGCCCAGGGTGGGTTCGGTTTTTATAAAGCCAGAATCTCCAGACAAAGGGATTATGAGCTGGTTTTGTGATTTCTCCAGCGGCCACTAGGGCGACTAACGTTAGGGTTAGACTACTTAACTGCATGTTTGCAGTGAGCTATGCTGCCGGCACAGGGTGAGTTTTAAGGGGTTGTTCCTAGCTCTGTCCACAGTCCACGTGTCCGGTGCTTCAGCCGCCGCCATGATTGGTCCCAGAAGATCGGAGGTTGGGTCCACTGGTTTGACGTGGGTGTAGTGGATTCACGATGCGATGTCTTCTACCTTCAGGGTGGTGGGTGTGGTTAGGAGTACCTGGAATGGTCCTTTCCACCTGGGTTTTAGGGTCTCTTGTCGGTGTCGCTTGACCAGGACCCAGTCTCCCGGCTGGTACGGATGGGGTGTCGGCAGGGGACCGGTCTCATATAGTTTCTTCAGCTTGGGCCAGATTTCTTGATGAATTTTCTGCAAGGCTTGTAGGGAAAATAAGAGTTCAGAGACATTTTCTGTTTCGGACTTGAGCAGATCATCTTTTAGGCCGGGAACTAAGGGTGGGGGTCTGCCATACATAATTTTATAAGGAGTAAGGCCCAGTCTGTAAGGGGTATTATGGGCCTGGAACAGAGCGTAGGGGAGAAGGACCACCTAATTAGCGCCAGTCTCCATAGTTAATTTAGTTAAGGTCTCTTTTAAGGTCCGATTCATTCTCTCTACCTGTCCTGAACTCTGGGGCTTGTAAGCGCAATGTAGTTTCTAATTTGCCCTAAGGATGGAAGCCAAATCCTGACTTACCTTAGCGACGAAGGCCGGCCTATTATCTGACCCTATCTGGACGGGGAAGCCATACCTGGGGAGGATATCTTCCAGGATTTTCTTTGCTACAACCTGAGTAGTTTTCTTCTTGGTGGGGAATGCTTCAGTTCACTCTGAAAAAGTATCTACAAAGACAAGTAAGTACCGATACCCGTATTTTCCTGGCTTTAGCTCAGTAAAATCTAGTTCCCAGTAGATACCGGGCCTGGTTCCTCTAAGCCTTGTTCCCGTTGCAGCCTGGGATTGGGGGTAGGCATTGTTAAGCTGGCAGACTTTGCAACTTGTCACGATGTTGCTGGCCGTCTCGGCTGTATGTCTGAATTTGAGCTTAGAGCGTCTGATCAGGTCTATTATCCACCGAGCACCCAGGTGGGTGGTTCGGTGGATGTGTTCTAACACTTGTTGTCCTAATTTTTCTGGTAGGATGGTTTGGTCATTAGTATTAGTCCACCACCTATTCTGGATCTGTTTCAGGGGAAGCTTGTCAATCCACTGGAGATCTTGTTCTGAATAATCAGGGAAATATGGCAAGTCCCGGGGGCCCGGGTCAGGGAGCTGGAGTGCAAGGAGTTGGCTGGGAGCCTTCGCCACCTTTCTTGCAGTTTGGTCCGCCAGAAAGTTGCCTTGAGCAGTTGGAGTAGTTAGTTTCTGATGCCTTGGGCAATGCACAATGGCTAACTTTTCTGGCCTCTATAGGGCTGTTAGCAGGGCTAGGATTTCTTGCTTGTTTTTTTATCTCTTTTCTTTTAGCCGTCAGTAACCCCCGCTCCCTGTAAATAGCCCCATGTATATGCGCCGTTGCAAAAGCATATCGGCTGTCTGTATATACTGTCAGCTTTTTCTCCGCCCCTAAGGTAAGAGCTTGGGTGAGCACTATTAGTTCGGCCTTCTGGGCCGATGTCCCCGGGGGCAGGGGTTCCGCCCAGATTACCTCAGTCTCTGAAGTCACTGCCGCTCCAGAGTATCTCTGGCCCTGATGCATGAAGCTGCTCTTATCAGTGAACCAGACGAGGTCGGCGTCAGGAAGTGGGCGATCCTGCAGGTCTTCTCGAACTCCGTGTACCTGAGCTAGTACCTCAGTGCAGTCGTGGAGTGGGGCGTCCAGGTCCGGGTTGGGCAGCAGCGAGGCAGTCTCTTACCCAGTGGCCAGCCTCCTTGCAGTAGGCACACTGGTCTTTTTTCAGATTATCATGCCTGGGGGGGCCGCCTAGGTTGGGTGTACTCTGGCTGTAGATGTTCTTTCTGTACTACTGCTGCCAGGACCTTGGTCATTTTTTTAGTGGCCTTAAATTGCCTTTTTTCTGGAGTATCTCTGTTATTATAAACCTGTTGGGCTATCTGAAGGAGGTTTTGAATCCGCTTTTCTTCCAAGTCTTTTAATTTTTGGAGTTATTTTTTTTAATATCTGGGGCTGCCTGATTTATGAAAGACATTACAACAGCTGTCTGACTTTCTGGAGCCTCTGGATCTATGGGGGTGTACTGTCTAAAAGCTTCTATTAATCTTTTTAAGTAGGTGGCTGGGCTCTCTGTCTTTTCTTGCCGAATAGAATATATTTTAGCCAAATTAGTGGGCTTGCAAGCAGCTGCCCGGAGACCTGCCATTAGAGTCTGGCGATAAAGGTGTAGCCGTCCCCTACCTTCTGCCGTGTTGTAGTCTTACGCCGGCCTGGTCAGAGGAAAGGTCGCGTTTATGAGGTCAGGGTTAGCAGTCGGTTGACCGTCGTCCCCCGGGACCAGCTTTCTAGCTTTTACCTGTATTCTCTCTCGCTCCTCCGTGGTAAACAAGATTCGGAGGAGCTGCTGACAATCATCTCAAATGGGCTGGTGGGTGAACATGACACTATCCAGTAAAGCCAGTAAATCTTTGGGGTTGTCTGAAAACCGAGCACTCTGAGTCTTCTAGTTATACAGATCACTGGTGGAGAATGGCCAGTACTGGAGCTTGGGGATTCCTGTGTCATCTGGGGGTCTTATTTCCCGAAGGGGTAAAGCCACCGTGGAGTCAGGCGGCTGGTGGGGGGGGCTAGTCCGTGAAGTGCGCCCTCGCATCCGCCCCCCCGGCCTTTTAAAGTTACTTTCCCTTTCAGCGAGCCCGCCTCCCCTCCGCCTGCTCCCTCCCTCTATCTCTCTCTCTCTAATTTTTCCGTTTCTGTCTAAATCTTTGATTGACATACTTACAGGGTCTTTTCTTTAAGTCTCTATCTCATTCGCGCGCGCTTTCTCTTTCTCTGTCTCTCTGTCATCCCGTGTCCTTTCTCCTTTATACTCAGTCTCTTTCTCTGACTCTCCACGTCTGCCGTTTTCTCCCCTTTCTCTTTCCGATTTCCCTTCTCACTTTCTCCCTCTCCCGTCTCTTATGGTCTCTCTCTCACTCATTCTCTCCCTCTCCCCAGTCTCACTTTCTGTGTCTCTTTTTGTAAAGGAATGTGGGTTAGAATTAGGTTGTGGGTTGGAATCCCTGTAAAGGAAATCCGCGCAGGAAGCCGGGAGACCGGGGACCAGGCCGCGAGCACGGCGCCGGAAGCCGGGAGCCCGGGGACCGGGGCAATTCAGACAGCGAGCGCGCACCCGGGGACCGGGGCAATTCAGACAGCGAGCGCGCACCCGGGGACCGGGGCAATTCAGACAGTGAGCGCGCACCTGGGGACCGGGGCAATTCAGACCGCGAGCGCGCACCCGGGGACCGGGGTCAGATTCAGCTGTTGCCCGGATCGCGAACGCGCTCCGGCAACTCAGATCGCAATTTAAATCAGAAGAGAGCCAGGGGACGTCTCCCACTGGTCTCCACTGGCCTTCCTATAGCGCGTCCGCCAGGACTGTGCCAGCCTCAGTTTCAGACCTCGCGAGTCACAGATTCAGATTCAGAACAGACACACAGACACAGACAGACAAACGGAGACGAGCCAGCTCACCTATCAGTAGATCGATCCTAGCAGATCCGTTGACCAGGGGTCTGGTGGGCTTGGGGAATCCCGGACGAGCCCCCAGATGTTATGCCCAGACTGTTTGTTTCCCAAAGAAGACCACCAGAGTCCAGAGTCAAAGCCAAGCGGCAAGGATCTTTACTACAAGTTCGAACTTGGTCCCTCCTTTACACAGTATACAAGAGGGCCCCGAACAATGCGAGTGTTTGCTTTTTATAGCCCGAAAGTTGCAGGGGAACAAAGAAATTTTTTTGGCTCCTGCGCTTTCAGTAACCTTGAACGGCTGTCTCTTTATCGGAGACTTTCCAGGTGGTGTTTGTACTGGGCTCAGGGAGTTTGAGAGATATATGGTGGTGGGATGGGAGGATGGGATGTGTTTGTGCTAGGCTCAGGGAGTTTTGAGCCCGGGGCTGAGGAATGTGCCCAGCTCCTTTCATATGGTGGTTCACGCCTGTAATCCCAACACTTTGAGAAGCCAAGGCAGGAGGATCGCTTAAGGCCAGGAGTTTGAGTTTGAGTTTGAGGCTACAGTGAGCTATGATGACACCACTGCACTCCAGCCTCGGTAACAGAGCAAGACCTTGTCTCTAAATAATAATAATAATTGTTTATTTTGTTTATTGAGACTTTGAGCTTTGAGCCCTCCTCAAAGTAAACGATCAAGTTTATTGTTTGAATCGCTAAGCAGCTCTTACACTTTAAGCATGTGATCTGTTAAGTGGCATTCCCAATATGCATGGTTGAATGGCCTAGAACAAGAGGATTTACCGTAAATATCCAGAAATACAATGACTCCCTCCTAACTCTATTTGGGGGAAAATTCATCTTATCTTTTGTTTAGTGCTTTCTGAAGACTTCTCCTGTAGTCATTATACTGAAAAGTCCAAGTCTAGAGCCAGACTTCAGTCACGGCTGGACCCAGGGATTAAAATAATTTTCAGACCCATCCCTCCACTGCTTCGATCTTGCCTCTCTCACTGTCTGTCAGTTCAGCTTTCCTCTTTGTTTACTTATTTCCAGACAGGTTATCGCCCTGGGCATGTTCTCAGAAATTCTAAGGACCCTATTGGTATCTTATGAGTAGAAAATCACCTTGTTTGATAGTTCCAATTAAAGTCCCACAACTGAATCTCTTTGATCCAAGCTTAAATCATATGCTTATCCCTAAACCATCACTGTAGCCTGGAGGATCAAAAAATAGAATTGGCCAGGCCAGTGTTATGTGCCACCCATGGTCCCTAGGAGTAAAGTCAGACCTGTGCAAATCACACAAACTAGAGTCAGGAAGGGGAATATATCTCAAAGACAATCAGGATGTTTTACCAGAAGGTGTGCTTGAAGACAAAAGAATAGAGCCTCCTGAAATTTTTATCTTCAAATGTGTA
This sequence comes from Macaca mulatta, assembly GCF_049350105.2. Classification (NCBI taxonomy): domain Eukaryota; kingdom Metazoa; phylum Chordata; class Mammalia; order Primates; family Cercopithecidae; genus Macaca; species Macaca mulatta. Next base: position 130,041,323 of record NC_133417.1, on the reverse strand, counting down.
TATCCACAGTCATAAAACATAGAATGCACATATATAGAATGCACACATTTATAACTATAGAATGCTCCAAACTGTGATGCCTAGCTATAATTAATAGCATGACTTGAAGTCAGTTAACCTACAGGTTCTAAACAGATAATGACCCAGGCTCTCTCTTTTCCAAAGAACAGCAATTTCCCAGCAGAGGTGAAAGACCTGACTAAGCGTATAAGGACTGTTTTGATGGCCACAGCTCAGATGAAGGAGCATGAGAAGGATCCCGAGATGCTGGTGGATCTCCAGTACAGCCTGGCAAACTCCTATGCAAGCACTCCCGAACTACGGAGGACCTGGCTGGAAAGTATGGCCAAGATTCATGCCAGAAACGGAGATTTATCTGAGGTGATTAGCCAAGGCTCGGTCATTTACCATCAGTATTGTCCTCTTTATCAGGAAAATTGGATCTTCATTTATAGCATGGACTAGAAAAAGAAGCTATGTTTTTCCACTAATCTAGAAATGACTCAGTTATATATCATATACAATAAATTTGCATATCACGTTCAAGGATACCTGACTCTAAGTAAATGACATCAAATAAAGGCCAGAGTCAGTGTGGGCAACTGCAGGTGTATAAATTGTAACGCAACGCTGAATGCTAAAAACCTGAGGCTAAGGAGGAGTGTGGTAGGGGTGTCTGGCAATTGAGTCATTAAATTAATGTTCTGTGTTTTAAAACTTCTTCTCTGCAACTGGAGTTGAATGGGGAAGCTTGCCACCATAGTGAGTAAACTCAGGCAGGGGGAATCAGTCCTCATTTACAGCTAGTCTGAACTGGCCATAGAAAAATTAATGATCCTTAGCACCACATGAGGAGAGTCCACTGTGCGAAGATTGTAAGTCAACACTTAACTTTTTATGTCAGTTTCAATACCGGGTGGATCATATGCAGCAATTCATAGCACCCAAGGGCTTCTGAGTACCAAATGGGAAGTTCTACTCCATTCCAGAACTATGTCCCTTTGGGGAAGAGATTAATTTGTCTAGGATAGTCCTAAACTCTGAAGCTCTTCTAAACACATGTGGTAATCAGGGACTCTGGAATGGAAACCACAGGCCTGGCTTGGCAGCAAGCCAAGTGAGGACAGGAATGAGAAGCCCTTGGGCTGCTCTGAAAATGATGAAATTCCTCCATAAAACCTCAAAAGGAAAAAGCTGAAGTCATTTGGAATCTTTAGCAAGTTGAGTTTTAATATGGATTCAGCAATGTTCAGGGCTTCATAAGAGACATTAGAGTAAAATATAACATCACTCACATAACCTGGTTTGTGGGGAGCCCAGGTGTTAGTTACATCCGGTCACACTACTTAATCAAGCACTCACTTGTGAAGTGACCGTTTTAAAGGCAACACAAATTCAGAGGGGCTATTCCTGGAAGTAAAAAAAAGTTATTTAGAAGGCAGATTCTTTTTATTTCCAATTTATATCTAAATACTAGAATTATAGTTTTAATTGTAAAAGGAGAACTATGATTTATTTTTAATATAGGCTTAGACATTAAAGGAGGAAGATAATTCTATGGGAAAATTCTTTGGGCCAGCTCCTTCAGCCATCTCCAGACTAATCAAGAACAAACAAAAACCCAAATATTCATTTTATTCTTGATGGTGAATTTTTTGGAAATACAATTGATTCTTGCTTTCAATTTGGTGTTTACAAAGGATCCTTCTACATAACATATTCTGATATGGAATACTGACTCGCCTTGGAAGATTAGCCCTAATTATATTAAACTGCATCCCCTGAGCCTCTTTATTTTCTTTCTCATTACAGGCTGCCATGTGTTACATCCATATTGCTGCTCTCATTGCAGAATATCTGAAAAGAAAGGGTAAGATGACCACGTGAGGGAGATAAAAAGCCCAGATTTCAACACACTGAAGCCTAATAGAAATAATGTATTAATTTTACATTTTATTAATCTGTTATGTTTAAGTAATAATTGCTTTCACAGATACTTCTAATTATGCTGTACTTTAACATTTTCAGTCTGTTATGCCACTGACATATTTATTCTATGTACAGCAAAGGCTAACTGAATGGTCAACTTCTTAGTTCAAAACGAGAATGCATCATTGGCTAACAATTTGTAGTCTCAAAAGCTTGTATTAACATAAACATGTAGCAACGTCCTAACCTCATCTTGCACTACCATAGGTTACTGGAAAATGGAAAAGATTTGCACAGCATCCCTGCTCTCGGAGGATACCCACCCCTGTGATAGCAACTCATTACTAACAACTCCCAGTGGAGGAAGTGAGTGACCTAACTGCTCATTTATCCCAATGCAGAGGAAATCAACTTGCTGCTTAAATTCTACTTCAGTGAAACCTTCTTTATTCTTTTTTTTTTTTTTTTTTTTTTGAGATGGAGTCTCGCTCTGTCGCCCAGGCTGGAGTGCAGTGGCTGGATCTCAGCTCACTGCAAGCTCCGCCTCCCAGGTTTAGGCCATTCTCCTGCCTCAGCCTCCCGAGTAGCCGGGACTACAGGCGCCCACCACCTCACCCGGCTAGTTTTTTGTATGTTTTAGTAGAGACGGGGTTTCACCGTGTTAGCCAGGATGGTCTCGATCTCCTGACCTCGTGATCCGCCCGTCTCGGCCTCCCAAAGTGCTAGGATTTAAATACATTCTTAGAAGCAAAAACTATCTCAGATCTACACAACTTACTCTGCAAAACACTTAAACTCCTGCCATTCAGAAATCCCATCCAAAATTTATGAAATTTAAATAACTGAAAAGTTGTCAGCAAATAGAACTGTATGTTCTCCAACATTCAAGTTTATGAGTTACGGCCATATTTAGCTACCAATCTGCATGCCAGTCTGCCATAGGGATTTTACTCTGAATTGCAAGAGGAATCTATTTTAATTTTTAAATGTAATAAAACTGTTGATTCCAAATAAAAGATAGGGCCAGGCGTGTTGGCTCACACCTGTAATCCCAGCACTTGGGAGGCCAAAGTCTCTACTAAAGTACTGGTCTCTACTAAAAATACAAAATGTAGCCGGGTATGGTGGCGGGCACCTGTAATCCCAGCTACTTGGGAGACTGAAGCAGGAGAATCTCTCGAACCCAGGAGGCGGAGGTTGCAGTGAGCCAAGATCACACCACTATACACCAGCCTGGGCAACAGAGTGAGACTCCATCTCCAAAAAAAATAAAAAGAAAAATGAAGACATATACATATATATATACTATATATGTAGGACTTTATAATCAGCGTGTTCCATTTCATTTTTAAAAAGTATAAATGACAATTTATAACATATGGTTTATGGTACAGATTTCCTTTAGAAATATCCCATCAATGTCTGATTTCTTGAAATTATAATGACTAAAGAGTTACTCTTTGCACAAAAAAGTGGGTGATATAGTTTATACATTTAATCTACATTCTCTTGCAAAAGTTTGTTCAAATCTGAATTTTATGAACTGTAGTCTATTTGATGACACTGGTTTAACTTTCCAAATGCAGTGGAAAACTCAGTGTACAAACAACAGAAATACATTTTTAGATGTTGAAAATCAGAATACTTAAAACGAAATGTAAATGGACTTTACTTGCTATATTTCAGAAACATAATTCATCCCTTATTCATTTAAATATTTGTAGGTTTTCTAAAAGGTCTCAGTGGAGTTTGCATATAAGACATTTGAACTGGCCAGGCACCATGGCTCACGCCTGTAATCCCAGCACTTTGGGAGGCTAAGGAGGGTGGATCACAAGGCCAGGAGTTTAAGACCAGCCTGGCCAAGATGGTGAAACCCCATCTCTACTAAAAATACAAAAAAAAAAAATTAGCCGGGCATGGTGGCAGGTGCCTATAATCCCAGCTACTCAGGAGGCTGAGGCAGAGAATTGCTTGAACCCAGGAAGTGGAGGTTGCAGTGAGCTGAGATCACACCACTGCACTCCAGCCTGGGCAACAGAGCAAGACTCCATCTCAAAAAAAAAAAAAAAAAAAAAAGACATTTGAACCAAATGACCAAAGCAAACTGAGAGACAGTGAGGTCACTTGTTTGAGGACCTTGGAGAAGACGCCAGATGTGGCACCCTGTGGCACCCATGGCTCATGTCCACCCTAAAATTCAGGAATCTTCTTGCTTAGTGTCACATGTCCTATTTAGCCTGATTTTTATATGCAAGTCATCAAAAACATCATTGCCTTATTTAACATGCCCTTCCTCCTCCTCTATTGCTTATCATAACCAGATGCCATAACGTTCCATAAAGACTTTCAAATTCTAAGAACAAAATTGAAGAAAACCGATAAAAGCAGGTGTTAGTTTGAGAACTTGTGGAAACTTATATGCCAAAAAGTTGTGTGAATCTTTCATATTCAAAATGCTTTAAATGCCCAATGTTAGACCTAAGGTGATATTAGAATATAATGTGTTCAACAAGAAAAGGATATATTTGTTTAGGAAACGTTAAAATTAGGAAGGTGATCATCTATGACATATTAACATATATCTGATGATACATTAACTGATGATATAGGCTATGATATATTAGCATATTCTAACTAGCACATATCATCAGCATATATGTGAATGTCATTGGCACGTATTTGAAGCCCTTAATATACTTTTCTATTTTGATATTTTTGAGTCAAAGGAGTGAACTATCCCTTCCCTACAATGTGCACAATGGTATGAATATAGGTGAATATAGGCGACCCCAGAAAGTACAGCTGCTTCAGTTGTACTAATAAGTGATCATCATCCTGCAAGAAATATGTTGTGACTTCTCCTCCTTCAATTAACTCTGATATAGTTTAATATATGTTTAATACTAGAAAAAGTAGAAAACTAAAATTTATATAAAAGCAAGTATTAGATTGCAAAAATTATTATATTTATAATTTCTAGCATGTTTGGGGGGTGATCATTTAGTTACATAACCAATGAGCTGATTATTAAAAGCAAAAATATTCCACAAAAGTATTAGCTATAACTTAAAAAGCACCACACTAAGCCCTGTACCAGCAATGTCTCAATTAGTTGCCAGTAACAAATCTGTGAGTTAGGTGCTATTATCACCTCCTGTTTATATAGGTGAGAAAAACAAGAGAGGCTAAATAATCTGCCTCAAATGTCCTGGTTAGCTTGTGTTGGAGCCAAAGTTCAGAGGCTGGTCTGTCACTCCAGCTAGTGCTTTTCTAGTCACTCACATTCCCCACAATTCAGATCTATCTCTCCTCTGGGAATGTTGCCCGTTGTCAGCTGTTTTCACATGTATCTGTAGAGGGAGGCCTTTTTAAATCTTGTTGGCTAAGATACTAAGAAAATTTGAAAAGGTTTCTACATAATGTAAAAGAGTGACATATAGCAAGTATTGGCCAGGCACAGTGGCTCACGCCTGTAATCCCAACACTTTGGGAGGCTGAGGCAGGCAGATCACCTGAGGTCAGTAGTTTAAGACCAGCCTAGCCAACATAGTGAAACCCCATCTCTACTAAAAATAGAAAAATTAGCTGGGCATGGTGGCGGGCACCTGTAATCCCAGCTACTCAGGAGGCTGAGGCAGGAGAATCGCTTGAACCCAGGCGGGAGGCGGAGGTTGCAGTGAGCCAAGATGGCACCACTGCACTCCACCCTGGGCAACAAGAGTGAAACTCCGTCTCAAAAAAAAAAAAAAAAGCAAGTATTGGGCATTGTCTTGTCTTGTGGGGGGGCCATTAGGGGAGAGATAGGGTCCCACTCTGTCACCCATGGCATGGTGATAGCTCACTCCAGCCCCAAACTCCTAGGCTCAAGCAATCCTCCTGTCTCAGCCTCCTAAGTAGCTGGGATTACAGGCACCCACACATCCAACTATAAGCATTGTCTTTATAATGTGCTGCGTGTACCTGGTATTTTCTCAAATATTAATGTTTTGAGTCCTTTCAACATCCTTTGAGATAGATATTAATGTCCCCAGTTTAACAAAAGAAGGACACAGTCTCAGAGATTAATTAAAGCAGAAGATTGGAAGTGTAACATCTACCCACAAATCTTATGTTCTGTCCATAATCCCATGCTATGTCTTTATTAAAAATACCACCTGAAAATGATACAAAAATTATAAAAAGGGGAATATTGTTTGTCTGGCAGACAGTATTTATCAACAGTCATAATCTAACCATCTTGTTGATTATGCGAGCTTTGTAATACTACCAATTGGTAACATCATGAAGAAAGGCATTATCTAATCTAAGCAAAATTTGTCTCAAATAATAACATTTTATTCTGCTTGGTCCTCCCAAGGCATGTTCTCTATGGGATGGCCAGCTTTTTTGAGCATTACACCAAACATTAAGGAAGAAGGAGCAATGAAAGAGGATTCCGGAATGCAAGATACACCATACAATGAGGTTAGACCAAAATTATCGCATGTACAGTAACTAAGTAAAGAGATGCATTGGCTTGTGACATTAAGCTAAATAAGAGGAAGCAAGCTTACAGCTGTTCTATAATATAACTTAATTAGACGAAATGTAGGCTAAAATCAAGCCAAGATTAGTAGATACCAGATTTCAGTAAAAATTTAAACTATGTCTTACTTCTGTAAGATGGGCTCAAATGTATATTATCAGCTCTTCTATAAGATAATATCTCTGGCCTTTTGGTAAAGGTGATAAGGGATGCTAAATTTTGCGAACTGATCATAGCTTTTTTTCTAAAAGCATTAGCAAGTTTATTTACAAATGCAGGTGGACGTAAAAGTTCACTAGTTTAGAAAAACTTCTGTTATGGAACATAAGTAGAGTTATTTTTCATTAACACAAAAAGAAACGTTCTACTGGGAATTACTTAGCAATAGTTCTGGTGAAGAAAACAGAATTCCTCTCATTAAGTAAAATATTTTATAAGCTAATTTTTAAGTCAGTATTACATAAATGGAAAAAATTACACAGAAAGTAAATTTTCAGATGAATGTTAATACAATTTTACACATGGTTCTACATCAATTTAGCATATATTGCAAATAAATGAAGTAAATGTAATTACATATTTATGTTAACTATTTTAAATAATGTTTAAGAACCTTTTCTTAAAGGAAATTGTTGAAAACATTCCAACAATATCATACATTTGCTTGAAAGCTTATATAACTTTATTCAGTTGAAAATTTATTAAGCCACTAGTATATGAAAGGAATTGAGGTAAGGGCTGGGAAAAAAAATAAGGTATAATTCCTGCTCTCAAAGAATTTAGAATATTGAGAAAGACAGTTCCTACAGAGTGGGGAATGGCCAGGCAAAAACAGATGCCCAGTGACCAAATCTAGGTATCATATACACTTGCAATTAGAAGGGGAACTTTTTTTTTACATGACAATTGTTGAAATGGTGATGAATAGAATGTAAATAAAAGCTCTTCATTTTTTTTGTGCTGAGTCTTGATAGGACTTGAAGGTGTGAAATAAGAAGGTTCTTATAGGTGCAGCTGTAACACAGACAAAAGTATGGAGGTCAGAGAGTGTTCTAATAATGGAGTGGTATATGGTATGGCCAAATGCAAAGTCAATGACAGAGCACTGAAAGAAGGGGTCACTGAAAGGGAGGTTGGTGCCTGATTGTGGAGCTTCTTGAAGGCATGCTAGAGTTTGGACAGCAGCTTACATACTGGAGTTCCAACAAAGGTTTAAGGCACTGGAGGTCTCGTGATCAGATTTGTGTTTTACAAAGAAAGATGACTGGAGAGCAGCAATTGGAGAGGGAAAACAGATTCGCTCAAAACTGTTGCAGGGGTCAGGGAGTACGTAAGTCAGTAGCAGTGGGAATGGAAAGGAGGAGACAGATCTGAAGGCATTTCACAGATTTAAATTAGCACTTTTGAGGCACTAATTAGGTAACGGTAATGCGGGATAGGCAAGAATCCAAGATGACACCATGATCCCCTGCTGGGTTTTAAATGCCAGTAACAGAGGAAAAAGTTTGACAATGCAACAGCTTTGAAACCAAGTTTCAGGCATGAGCCACAATCCTAATCATGTAAAATCTCATTTTGATTGGGGGAATTGCAGAATATCCTGGTGGAGCAGCTATACATGTGTGTGGAGTTTCTCTGGAAGTCTGAGCGATACGAACTCATTGCTGATGTCAACAAGCCCATCATTGCTGTCTTTGAGAAACAACGAGACTTCAAAGTATGTATTCCAACCCTGTAGAAGGAGTTATTTAAAATATCCTATGTTGAATTGGAAAATTACTTACAGTTTTCAAAATTAAAAACTCTCTATTTGTATGTCAGCGTGATCTTCATGAAACTCTTTCACTTATGGTTTCAGAAATTGTCAGATCTCTACTATGACATTCATCGGTCATACCTGAAAGTGGCAGAGGTGGTGAATTCAGAGAAGCGGCTGTTTGGTCGCTACTATCGTGTGGCATTTTATGGGCAGGTAAGTTCACCAGAAATAACATGGCCCATAAATTCTGCTGAGCAGTTGAATGTTGTCTTTCATTCTTTACGAGACATCTGTGTGTACCAGTGAATGGAGAGGTATGGGTGTGTCTGACTATACTTGAGTGTTTCTCCGGATGTGATGGTCTATATGTTTGTCCATAGGAATGTACTAAGTTGGAAAACAAGTGAGCTAAGAAATCCATGGGTTGAGTTAACGGTGATTTCTGACTTCTCAAAGAAAGAGGGCACTTATTTTTCAACATTCTCTTCTTTCCAGCTCACCCTAAAATATCTGATTATGAGTTTATGTCATATATTAAAGTGAAATTAAATTGAGCATGCTTTAAGAAATAACATTCCTAATATTCTAGGAAATAAGAGAATTCCTAGGGGCTCCACCATATCAAACCTTTGATTTTACAATGACTCAATTTTTTTTCTCCTATTTTCAAACTACCACTGTTTCTAGACAGAATACCAGATGGTTATTTTGTTTTCTATATTGCAAGTCAGTGTAATTTCAAAGTTATTTTTCCCAGTTTACTGCATAAGCAATGAAGAAGATGGAAAATATTACTTAGCCACTGTATTGGCCTGAAAATGAACATACTATATATTAATTGTGAATGTGTCTGAGCAACATTTTCAATGGGATAAACCCAGGCACCATTCATTTCTTTTCGGGAAGGCTTATAACGCTATTATATTTCAGCAGACGTAGTTTAGACTGTTGCTCGTGTGGATAGACATCCCATGCTTTTATTTTCAGAGTGGCAGTGGCTCTCAGACCTCACACTTCCTCTCCCCGCAACCTATCGTCTCACTTAGTAGCCCAGGCTGGAGTGCAGTGCAGTGGCATGATCTCGGCTCACTGCAACCTCCGCCTCCTGGATCCCGGCTCAAGCAATTCTCCTGCCTCAGCCTCCTGAGCAGCTGGGATTACAGGCAGGTGCCACCATGCCCAGCTAATTTTTGTATTTTTTAGTAGAGACAGGATTTCATTATGTTGGCCAGGCTGGTCTTGAACTCCTGACCTCTTGTGATCCACCCACCTCAGCCTCCCAAAATGTTGGGATTACAGGCGTGAGCCACCGTGCCCGGCCTCAGCTTCTTGTTCTTAAGGCTGCAGCAGCAGGAGTCAACTCCAGCATGTTATTCTAGGTCACTCCCCATTGAAGTTGTTTGAAAAGTACATATTTTCCTCTGCTCACCAAAAGCAGCTTAAAAACTAACCTCTGGGCTGAGTGCCGTGGCTCACGCCTGTAATCCCAGCACTTTGGGAGGCCAAGGCGGGCGGATCATGAGGTCAGGAGATCGAGACCATCCTGGCTAACAAGCTGAAACCTTGTCTCTACTAAAAATACAAAAAATTAGCCGGGTGTGGTGGAGGGTGCCTGTAGTCCCAGTTACTCGGGAGACTGAGGCAGGAGAATCGCATGAACCCGGGAGGTACAGCTTGCAGTGAGCCGAGATCGCGCCACTGCACTCTAGCCTAGGTGACAAGAGTGAGACTCCGTCTCAAAAAAAAAAAAGAAAAGAAAGAAAAAAAAGAACCTCTGAATTAATAAAGCTAGATACTTTCTACCTGGAAAGGAGAAGTATCACCAAGTAGCCACTTATTATAAACAAATTAATCCAACCAGGATTTTTCTCAGGACACAGCAACATCAGGATAGTGGAGACAGAGAAACTAATGGTCTGAAAAATGGGGATCTGCATAAACAATCTATAGAATATAAAAAGCAAATTTAGACATTTTGGGGGTCCATGGAAAAGAATCTGAACTATCTGAAGTGAGAACATAGATGGGGAGAGAGCGAGGTGTGGGAACCTTCAGAAGAGGAAGAGAGAAAAGAGAAAATGACACTTTGGAGCCATTTGGGAAGCTACGAAGAAAATATACAATTTGTGACACTGGTGAGACAGCAAGAAAAGTGGCAGAAAATGCTGTAAGTAGGGAAGGGGATGTGGGAGCAGAAGAATTGAAAGGGAAAAACAGAGTTTCAAGGGAGATGGCCACAGGCTAACTGGGCAGCACAGAAGTAGCACAAAAGATGTGCTTCTGGGTCACCAAGACATGACTCTGTAACGCCTCAGGCATTCCTTCCAATGAAAAAGTAAAAAAAATCATTGATAACCTGATCATGAAAACAGGATTGCCTACCAGATGGTTGCTGCAACCACTATCTGAGACACGGGCTCTAAAGCAGGTAGAAGTGAATCACACTGCTTTTCAACTAGTTTTTAATGCAGATGTTTACTCTTTTCTTCTTTTGGTCTTGATTGTTCCAGGCCGTGGTAAGTTCTCACTCACTCTTGCTCTCCATTTGCATGCTCTAACACCTCTCACACTTCCCTCTGTATGGTTTTACTGAAACTTAACCTTTTTGTGCAAATCAACATTTGGTACGAAGGGTGAGATAATCCTGCTTTCATTCATTTTTGGAATCATCCTGCATCTCTTTAAGTTAGTTTATGCCAGTTATCTGAATTACAAAAAATGTATCCTTTGTTTTTCATACATGCTATCTTTCTGCCTAAAGGTAGATGTAGTCTGAAAGCCTTACATACACAAACACACACAGAGATAAGTATGGGTACCACGTATCTTAAATATACGTAGCATAGACTTGGTATTGTAGATTGTCTACTTATTTCAGGCCACTATGAGCTGCAGCTTATTAAGAACAGAATGGTCAGAATTTTGGAAGTTGGAGTGATGGTTATTGGTGGACACCTCCCAAGATACTGAAAAAACTGTGTTTTTTCCAAAGGAGTGTCTTAGAGAGATGGGGGTCTATGGTGGTGAGCTCTGAGCATTCTCAGAGGTGATGGGAGTAATTCCCAACATAAAAGATGAACTGGGGAATAAATCTTTACCCAATACGTCTGGGTAAGTCTCCAGAGATGCAGAAGGGAGCAAGGTAAGAAATTTGGAGAACAAGCCATGTCCAAAATAACCTGCCAGTACCCAGAGCTCTGTGACAAAGGATTTTCTTCATCTTATTTTGAGCCATATGAAATTGCCTATATTCAATCACTTTTTTATGTGCAAAAATGGCAACTTTATATGGTTCAACATAATTATTGTCAGTTAAGCTGGAAAGAGAAAACATTTAATATTCACACATTGTTCATATTCAGCCCTACTTGTCTGACCAGTACATACTTTTTTGTAATTCTTTAAATTCCTTCCCACATTCATACCATATCAGCATTTTCTATGTTCATTTATAAATTTGGGATTATGGGCCCTTAACTCACCTACTAAAAGAATACTTGAAAACCCCTGTACTAAATAGACTGAGGGGGGCAGTGGGGAAGCATTGGGGGGGCCCTTGCAAATGACCTAACTTTATTTTTCTTTCAGACTCCTCAGTAAAGTGTGCTGATTTTGCACCTGATTTTTTTTTTTTAATGCTGCAGTACTCTCACTTGTCTTTGTAAAAAATTCCAAGGCCGGGCGCAGTGGCTCACGCCTGTAGTCCCAGCACTTTAGGAGGCTGAGGAGGGCGGATCACGAGGTCAGGAGATCGAGACCATCGTGGCTAACACGGTGAAACCCTGTCTCTACTTAAAATTCAAAAATTAGCCGGGCGTGGTGGCGGGCCCCTGTAGTCCCAGCTACTCGGGAGGCTGAGGCAGGAGAATGGCGTGAACCTGGGAGGCGGAGCTTGCAGTGAGCCGAGATCGCGCCACTGCACTCCAGCCTGGGTGACAGAGTGAGCCTCCATCTCAAAAAAATAAATAAATAAAATAAAAATAAAAATAAATAAATTCCAGTCTGAGCTTAAAACGCAAAGTGTTTTGTTAAATCCTCTGACTGAGAACCTGCCTAAGCACGACACTCCATAAGCTCAAACCCAGCTACCTTTGAACGAGAACTAATGGAGGTTGTCCTGATAAACAGCAAATCACAGCCTCAGTCATCACTGCTTAGACGAGATTCAAATGCCTGTCTCAAGATACCACATGGAGAGTGAGAACTGCGGGATTCAACAGGAGCAGACAGCACACATCACTTCACACTCGATGATAAATAAATACCAAGCAGACTCCAGCATTCCCCAGAACGTGTACAGAATGAAGGTTCCAAAGATTTAAGATAAAATCTTGACTACTTGATTAGCATAATCCCCACGGTCAGAAATAATTTCTTATTCATAATGGTGCTTTATGTCCCATATGGTATGAAAGTTACCTTTTAATATCCAAGTTGACATGCCTTGCAATGATGTTAAAAAGATTATGGAAATATGACATGCAATAGGCTCTTTGCCTGCACAAAGGCCTTTGGGTACATTTTTTTAGTGTCCCATGTAGACCACTGCTCTCATTTTATAGTTTTGGCTGAGGTATTAATACTGTGTCTGTAATGAGCCAGACACTAGAAAACAAGTATAAATAAAACTGATCGTTCATAGCAGGAACTTTACAAAAATGCAAGTCTTGCACAACATGAACTGTCTAATGCAACACCCGGCATCAGCATCAATATGGAAATTTGACATACAGCAGCCTATACAAAGTGTCCTCCAAAGTGTCCCTGAAGTATTGATTTCCACAGTAATGAAACAGCAGCAGTGAGCAAACATCAACTATAATCAATGAAGTCCTTAGGCCCTGGTATTTAACATGAAAGCAAGTGAATACCCATTACATAACAAAATATCAGATGCCCCTGGAATTAATTAAATAAAAGACCTGGGAGAATTTTATTCTATCCACCAAAGGCCATAGATTCCGTAATTTGCAGTCATGCCTACATGGGTGTACTTGCATCTCAGGATCTTAATAAAAAAGGAATTTGGGGGAGGAGGGAAGGTGCATGTGTAGTGTGGAAAACCGCCATCTCCACTTTGAGACATGATATAGCTCTCCGCCTATAGGAAAGTCGCTGATCTAGGCCACATATCTATACCGTATGAACATCATAATTGAGTTCTGATGTATATGCTAAGAGAAGCTATATGAATGCAGAGAAATTCATTCATGTAGCTTCTTTTCTCTTAGCATTTAGCCTCGTATTGACATTTTCTGGCCCATCTTTTGTATACTAGATTCCTCTTCAAATACATTCTTCTCTTTGTGAACTTTGAATGAGTCTAATATAATACCAGGGGCCCTGATATTTGACATCACAGTGATGATCCAGGGACATTGCAAGATGCTAACGTACCTGCAAAAGCATCTGAGGAGGAGTCAATGCTTTTAGTTGTCAGTTTATGGAAGTACATTTTTACCATAATGTATTGCCTTAAAGTTTCATAATTCATACAGTCCTTGTTTAACCAGGGTATGTTCTTTCTTGACCAGAGCAGATGAAGGTGTTTATTGCATTGCAAAATGACATTTTAAAAATCAAACTAGCAAGGGAAGTGCAGAGATCACCTTTCCCATTGCCTTGAAATTCAGTCAGCTTATAAACTTGGGGCTAAAGCAAAAGAGAAACTGACCCTGGTTTTTGTCACTCTGTGTCCCTGTTTATAAATCATTTATATCATAGACAGAGCTGAAATTGAAGCCTTCCTTCAGATAGTGCCTGGAGCTCAGTGGGCTTTGCTTTGATAGCTTCCCTGGGTATAAGGTGAGCCTGCATTCCAAACATTTTCAGAGCTGCCATTTGTCTGGCTTCAAAACTGTTTACAGAAACCCCAGTGGACAGCAGATTAAACGCTTTATTCTGCTCCTCCATCTCCTTCTTACTCATTTTACAAAACAGGTTTACCTTTCCAAGCTCTTTAGAAAAAGGTTCCAATCTCTAATTTATCAGTTACCAAAATATTCAAATGAGCTTCAATAGACCTTTTATAATAAGAAAAACTTCATTGCCTAAGCAAGAGAAGCTGAAAGTATGTATTTTCAAGCACTGAACACTGAGTTACGCTGCATAAAAGCCAGAACTCAAATTGCTTTATAGATACCGAGTTTTTTCGTCATTGTTGTCATCACCACCAGCATCATCATCATTACCATCCTCAACATAGCTAGCACTCACCAAAGGCCATCTGATTACCAGGTGTGGTCCTTACAACCCCCCAGTAGGTTGCTGAGTCTGAATTTTCCCACCCCATAGCCCAAGGAGGAGGGATGAAAGAAAGCCACAGGTTATGAACAAGGCCACAAAAGTCACGATGATGGCAATTTTTTTTTTTTTTTTTTTTTTTTTTTTAGACAGAGTCTCACTCTGTCGCCCAGGCTGGAGTGCAGTGGCTCAAACTTGGCTCACTGCAACCTCCGCCTCCGAGTGATTCTCCTGCCTCAGCCTCCTCAGTAGCTGGGACTACAGGCATGCGTCACCATGTCCAGCTAATTTTTGTATTTTTAGTAGAGAAAGCGTTTCACTATGTTGGCCAGGATGGTCTCCATCTCTTGACCTTATGATCCACCCACCTTGGCCTCTCAAAGTGCTGGGATTACAGGAATGAACGACCGTGCCCGGCCGATGATGGCAATTTTTACCTGCCTCCTACCACTCATTTTCTGCTCACTCTAGATTCAGAAATTTGTCAGGGGTTTACAGTGAAAATGTGTCTTTGTACTAGTTTTCACACTATGGTGAAAAATAAAAAATCTTTTCCTGAACCTTAGAGACATTTTTCTCCTTGAAATTGAAGTTGCAAATGTTGCTTCAGCTTTAGCCCCATGAGGATCCTGCCTGAAGGCTTTAGAAGGTCTTATTTCTCTGATGTGTCAGTCTGTCAATTGTAGCCACTAACTCCTGACCTTGAATCAGACAAAACTCCACAAAGACAGCAACAGAAAAAAACATAGCAGGCTGGAAGTCATGTGGGAGTGGAGTCAGACCTCACTACCCCTGTGAAATCTACAGGAATGACAGGGAGCTGCTTTTCATGCTTTCAACATCATATGACACTTTGTAGAAGTTTGGGGTCAAGGCACTTATAATTACTTGTATTTTGTCTTGAACATTTCTCGAAGAAATTGTTCATTAAAAACATCTTTATTTAAAGCCATGGACTATTTTCCAGTTATGCCTGGTGCATATACGCCTGTTTAAGATGTATGCCCTTTAAGAATTCTTTCATTCATCTGCTTACGCAACAAATAGAGTGACCTCCCCCTAAAGACCAGGCATTATGCTAAACACTGGGCATGCAACGTTGAAGACACACTTCCTGCCTTTAGAAAGCCCAAAGTCAATTAGGCAGATGTGCAAGGAAGCAGGCGATTACCTGATTGGCAAGAATTCCACTATGGAGTAGACCTTATTCATTTGCTTCTGCAAAGGTACAGCTACAGTACACTTAGAATACAAATTACCCTGTTAAAGATGATCCCATTTGCATGTATGAAAGTGCTTTTGAAGTATAAAGCATCATACAGATTTGAGTTTAATCAATATTCTTAGATTGTCTCACATTAACCATGAAAAAACATAGCACTGGAACACTTTGCCTATGCTTTTTTTTTTTTTTTTTTTTGAGACGGAGTCTCGCTCTTTCGCCCATTCTGGAGTGCAGTGCACAATCTCGGCTCACGGCAAGCTCCGCCTCCCAGGTTCACGCCATTCTCCTGCCTCAGCCTCCCGAGTAGCTGGGACTACAGGTGCCCGCCACCACGCCTGGCTAGTTTTTTTGTATTTTTAGTAGAGACAGAGTTTCACCGTGTTAACCAGGATGGTCTCGATCTCCTGACCTCATGATCCACCTGCCTCAGCTTCCCAAAGTGCTGGGATTACAGGCGTGAGCCACCGCACCCGGCCACCTATGCTTTTTTTATCATATAATTTTTAAATAGTCAAAAGTGATTTTTTAATATGGCTAAGTTTCCTTTTGACGTCCAGTGTCTTCACCCAGACCTCAAAAGCCATTTCCTTATGGGTCAACTCTACAATCAGGAGAAACCAGATATAGCCTGTAATTCCAGCACTTTGGGAGGCCAAGGTGGGTGGATCATCTGAGGTCAAGAGTTCGAGTTCGCCAACATGGCAAAACTCCATCTCAATTAAAAATACAAAAATTAGCTGGGCGTGGTGGCACACATCTGTAGTCCCAGCTACTTGGGAGGCCGAAGCAGGAGAATCACTTGAATCCAGGAGGCAGAGGTTGCAGTGAGCCAAGATCACACCTCTGCACTCCAGCCTGGGCGACAGAGCAAGACTCTACCAAAAAAAAAAAAAAAAAGAAACCAGATATTCTTGGGTTCTTAACTCCAAACTTAATCTGGTATTCTGAGGCCACATGTATTCCACAGGAAAAATGCTTCTGTGTCTCTTCAAAGAGAAGGAATTATAAAGATTGCTTCACTTAGTTATCTTCAGATAATAGAATCTTCCCTTCCCTCTGCTTCCAACCAGACAAATAAATTAATAGAGGCTAAAACCTACTTGCTCTTGTGGAATAAAAATGATGATATGGTTGCTATTTTTAATCCTATAATGTCTTCCTTTCCAAGAATGTAAAAGATCTCTTAGTAAGGTAGATTGCATGATTAAGTTACATATAGCTAAGTTTCAGCAGGTCCCTGAAGTCATGTTGACGTAAAGTTATTTTTTAAATAGCAGTACTTGGGAGCATAACACATGTAATTTCTGTTACGACAACTATATAAAGTCTTGTGATTTTTCATCGAAGATTATGTGGGATGCACGTCAGCCCATTTAAATAGCTTTACATGCCGTACACATTTCCTATGTTAGTTTCAAAGACTTATAGAAGATCTTATTAAAAAGGATACTGACTGCTCTTTGCTGCAAAAAATTGCTCCATATTTCATGTTCTACCCCAAGCTACCACAAGAGGGCATGCTTCCCCCAAAATATATGCAAGTAGGTAGTACCATTGAGTTCTACAAATAGAGAAAACAGTATTTGCAAAATATTTCATGAGTTTCTTTGGCCTGGCTAGGAAATATTTACATTAATGTCTGATTATAAGATGATATTTTATTTTCTTCACTGTGTTTTCTCTGATTTTGAATGTTATAGGGTGTTAACCAATGGATTGGATGACAACCAAAAACTGTATATATTTTTTAAGTAAATGGCTTTTTGTTTTGCTTTTGATTTATGATTAGCATTCTCTAATAAAATTGGTGGTTCATTATGTTCCATAGGGCTTTTTTGAAGAAGAAGAAGGTAAAGAGTATATTTATAAAGAGCCTAAGCTGACAGGTCTGTCCGAGATTTCCCAAAGACTCCTCAAGCTCTATGCAGATAAATTTGGAGCAGACAATGTGAAGATAATCCAGGATTCCAACAAGGTAGAGGAAAATCAGTTTTCATGCAAGTGCTAACAATTGACTGAGTTTTTTATTCTTTAACCACATTAAGTTTTCATTTTCTGCCTGATGATGCAAAGTAAACTACTAAAACGATTTTAGATGTTTTGCTTGTTTGCCTATTGGTTGGTTAGTTGGTTAGTAATTTGAGGGAAGAAGAGTCAAAAACATTATATGTGTTTATTTGGGTAACTTTTAAAAAGATCTTAGTAAATTCTCTATGTCTCCATTGGTTATTTGCATTTGAATAGCAATCAAAGCCTTAAAGTAATTGGGCTCAGTGGTGGAACTGGAGAAAACAGCAAATTGAAAATATTTATTGTCAGGGAAGTCTTCCTAGGCGTATTAGTCAGGGTTCTCTAGAGGAACAGGACTAATAGATGTATATATGAAAGGGAGTTGATTAAGGAATATTGACTCACACGATCACAGGGTGAAGTCTCACAATAGGCCATCCGCAAGCGGAGGAGCAAGGAAACCAGTCTTGTGTCCCAAAGCATCAAAAGTAAGGAAGTTGACAGTGCAGCATTCAATCTGTGGCTGCAGGCCCGAGAGCCCCTGGCAGATCACTGGTGTAAGTCCAGGAGTCCAAAAGCTGAAGAACTTGGAGGAGTCTGATGTTAGAAGGCAGGAAGCATCCAGCACAGGAGAAAGATGGAGGTCAGAGACTTAGCCAGTCTAGTCCTTGCACATCCCTCTGCCTGCTTTTATCCTGGCTGTACTGGCAGCTGATTAGATGGTGCCCACCCAGATTGAGAGCAGGTCTGCCTCTCCCACCCAGTTCACTGACTCAAATGTTAATCTCCTTTAGCGACACCCTCAATGGACACACCCAGGAAAAATACTTTGCATCCTTCAATCCAATCAGGTTGACATTTAATATTAACCATCACAGTAGGCCACACCAATTTTGAAAGCTGTCCCCTATAATAGAGGCAGACTTGCCAGTTACATTACATTAACCTTTGAACATTCAGTTACCCTCCTCTTGGCTCCTGAAAGCAAATACTTACCTCTTCTCTTAGATTACTCAGCATCTTCTTATACACTCTTGTTCAGTTAGGCAACCTCTATCAAATGCCTACTGAATGCCAAGCCCAGAACTGGAGATGAGGCACACAGGGTCTCTTCCTTCTGGAGCTCACAGTTCACATGGGGCTAAGAAGAGAAGGACCTGTGCAAACAGCCAATTAAATAGATTACAATCAAGTATCACCAGAGAGTCAAAGTCCAAGTTGTACAAGGAAAGCTCAGGGCAGGGGACCTCTCTTAACAGCTCATTCTTGGTTGGGCAGCATTACATAGAAGGGATGATGTTTGAGTTAGTTTGCTGGAAGCAAAGGGCATGCTGAGAAGCCCAGCACATGCAATGATGGGGAGGAATGAAAGAGGGAGATATGTGTAGAGAATGGCAGGCCTTTGAAACACAGGTTGGATAGAAGAGTGTGGCAGAAGATGGAGCTGGAAAAGATGGTTTTTGCCCAATGGCATACAGTCCTATTGGGCTATACAAGTCTTTTCTTTTTTTTTTTTTTTTTTCTGTCCTCTTTTACAAACTCAAGTTTGGAGGCATCTGGGCATGAAATCCCTGAGTCTGGGCAGAAATTTTTGTGAGTGCATTCATCATTCTCCTTCTCAGCTTGATGGCTACAGTCACCTTCCCCAGAAAGGCAGGCAGCTGGAACTACTGTGTTACTGGCTCTCCAAAGTAGAAAGTATGCACAGAGTTCCTGGGGCAGCGTGGGGGATGAGAAAATGCCAAATTTGGTATCAGAACAACTTGAGTCTTCATTCTACCATCCCACCACCTATCAGCTGATAATCTTAGAGAAATTAGTTGGTCACTCTAAATCTCTATTTTTGATCTGTAAAATGGTTACAATTATACCCACCTTATAGTGTAATTAGTAGTAGCATTACAAATAAATTCAGGAGGTCCCTCAAATCTCTGGGACTGGATAGGCAGCGGATGGGTAGACAGATGGAGAAAACTGGAAGAATTTTTTAAATTCTTTGAGGTTTCATTAGAAAAGAAGCTGAGAACGCCATCTCTTCCAACTCCAAAGGAGAGCAAGTGTGATTTCCTGGATTTTCTTAGTACCCCCAGCCTGTCTTCCTTGCTATTTGTCAAACTCACTCCCCAAAGCAGAGTTGAATTTTTTAAAAATGCGTAGGATGACTTGTTACAGATTAGAGAAGGATCCTGACATTAAAACTACAAAATTTCGCAATCATGTAATAGGCTCCTCAGCTAATCTGCTAAATAAAACAAGGAACCTCCCTCCTTGCCACAAGCCCAAAGCCAGTGGCCCCAGTCTAGATACATGGGTAAAATCATAGAGGGACCAAAATATATTTTTTAAAAGTTTTCATTTGAAATACTGTCAAGAAGCTTGCATTCTAGGGCTGGGTGCAGTGGCCCATGGCTGTAATCCCAGCATTTTGGGAGGCCTAGACGACAGATCTCTCAACACCCTCTGTACTAAAAATACAAAAATTAGCTAGGTGTGTTGGCACATGCCTGTAATCTCAGCTACTAGAGAATCTGAGGCAGGAAAATCACTTGAACCCAGGAGGCGGAGGTTGCACTGAGCCGAGATCATGTCACTGCACTCCAGCCTAGGAGACTGAGCAAGACCCTGTCTCAAAAAATAATAACAATAATAATGAATAAAATTAAGAAATAAAAGAAGTTTGCATTCCAGACAAAGGTGATTGAACATTCATTACAGCGAAGAGAGAAAATAAAGGACTAAATAACATGCCACAACCAGGCACATCTGGAAGAGCCTCAGCTACTTGGTGAGCTGGCTCCAATCCCCCCTCTACAGACCAGGCTGCTCAGGTGCAGTCCAACCTTTATTCTCTCTGTGATCCTGCCTAGCTCTGATATGATGTGACTGCCTATTTTTCTCCAAGGGGAGAGGCACAGCCTCGTTGGTATGCAAGCTGAGGGAATGGGAGCTTCCTGCTTTCAGGAGCACTCCAGGGCACACCACTCACTTTGCCCATAATCTGTTAACACAGGTAAACCCCAAGGATTTGGACCCCAAATATGCCTACATCCAGGTGACCTATGTCACGCCATTCTTTGAGGAAAAGGAAGTCGAAGACCGGAAGACAGATTTCGAAATGCACCACAACATCAACCGCTTTGTCTTCGAGACGCCCTTCACGCTGTCGGGCAAGAAGCACGGTGGAGTGGCGGAGCAGTGCAAGCGACGGACAATCCTGACAAGTAGGTGCAGGCAGCCGGGCCACATGTGTGCACCTGTTCCAGCACAGGAACATAGGGCTGGATCAGTAGGAATCAAGAGTTATTTCAGTCCTGCAGAGAAGTACTCAAAATGTGCTAACTTGGAAACGTTTGCCAAGAAGAGATTTCCATCTCTTTATTCTCTATTAACAGAAGTCAACCAGAGGAGAAATTGTCAAAAGAGTTGCTTTGCATACCTGTTCCCTTTAGGTTGTAAGTGTGAAGGGTCATGGGGTCAGTGCCTTGGGAAAGGCACAAGGCACTCTGAACTTTCCTCTAAGTCTACCTTCAAGTGTTTCAGGGTTAGCAGCTCTCATCGTGTGCTTTGGGGCGACATTCTAAACCACCACTCTGGGATTCAGATTCTTCATCTGTAGAGCTAATGCAGATGTGGATCTCCAATATCCCTCCATGCGCTCTCTAGATCCATGCTATGAGCTAGTCATCCTTTCATTTCCTCAACACACATTTAATGAGGCCCTACTAGGGGCTGGGCACTGTTCTAGGTACTGGCAACGCAAATGAAACATGATTCTTGCCCTCAAGGTGCTCACAGTCTGGTGGGAGAAAGAACCAAGTAAGGCAAGAATTTCAGGTGAGCAGAGCATGAGAAATGAAACAAGAGCACCCGTGGGGGCTCCTAAGGCTGGCTGCAAGGTGAGCAAGGGCATTCTGGAGGAAATGGTCAGTAACCCGCTTTGAGAACTGGGCCATCTCGGATTAGGCTACAGCCTGTCCATAGCACTGACGTCTAAACTGTGACAAGCATCTGCCTTCAGCAAATGTATCCAGAACTTTTGAAATAAAAAAGCCACAACAAAGCTGTATCAATATATACTATTTGGCATATATTTAGGCATTCTGTATTGTGGGTTAGTATAGTTTTTATATGAATTACAAGTTGCTGTGGAAGCTTTAATCTTTTCAGTGTTTCAAAATTCTAAAGGCTAGCTGGGTGCGGTGGCTCACGCCTGTAATCCCAGCACATTGGGAGGCGAAGGTGGATGGATCATGAGGTCAAGAAATCAAGACCATCCTGGTCAACATGGTGAAACCCCATCTCTACTAAAAATACAAAAATTAGCTGGACATGGTGGTGTACACCTGTAGTCCTAGCTACTTGGGAGGCTGAGGCAGGAGAATCACTTGAACCCGGAAGGCAGAGATTGCAGTGAGCCAAGATCGTGCCACTGCACTCCAGCCTGGCGACACAGTGAGACTCCATCTCAAAAAAAAAGAAAAAAAAATCTAAAGGCCTAAAACAGCCCTGAGAATGAGGGCCTGTTAGCAGTGGAGGCAGAAGAGCACAACAGGTCAAAGGAGTTTGGGCAAAAGCTAAGAGGTATGAGAGAGGATGGCACCTAGCAGAAAAAGTAATTCCCACGCATGAAAAGCATGCAGAATGGAAGGTGCCATGTGCTGTGAAATGATAGGTGATTCTCTGGTCCTTCAGGGAAACCCTTGACTCTTCACTAATCCTCAACCTTGAAATCCCTTTTGTATGGCTTTTGTGCAGCGAGTCACCTGTTCCCCTACGTGAAGAAGAGAATACAAGTTGTTAGCCAATCGAGCACAGAACTGAATCCAATTGAAGTGGCAATTGACGAGATGTCCAAGAAGGTTTCTGAGCTTAATCAGCTTTGCACAATGGAAGAAGTGGACATGATCAGACTGCAGCTCAAACTGCAAGGAAGTGTCAGCGTGAAGGTGAGTAAGCATTGCCCAGGGCTGAGATGCACATGGCCAATGAAACTGGGTGGAAAATGCCCTGGGAACTTTGTTTACAAAGAATATAAGAAACATTTTTCTGTTTGTGAGAACACCTTTATCTGGGTCTTTAAAATTGCTTCGAGTTGTCAATGTGCATTAACGTTACTCGAAACCTGTAGATATCTCTTTCTTAGGTTTAGCTGAAATAAAATGTATTCTTCCTCCACTCTGCTATCCCATCTTCTATGGATAGCTGTGTCCTATATCTGTATACTAACAAATGAATTAACAAATGAAGAAACACCACATTCTTGTACACATTTGTCATTAAGGGCCTTAAAAAATCATTCCGAAACAAATCCAAAAAAGAATGATTACTAGTTCATAAAAGGTGCATACATGTTTATCTGTCTGGCAGAGCTGTGACAGGAAGCAGCTGGCATGCTCAGTGAGTGATTGAGGAGGATAGAGTAAATAAACTGTTCCCAAAAGTGTGTGCGGCATTTGGGAAAGCCAGAAAGGGCTGGCACAGGGACTGGCAGCACTCAGGCGGTGTGACCAGCCTAGACCTGAAGATGCAAGCAGAGGAGGGTTAGTGGAAGCAGACAGGGGAGCTGAGAGGTGCGTCTCATGACAGACAAGTAGACAGGAGGGGCTTCAGCTGGTGACAGGGAGGCTTCTGCAAGCAGGAAGCCTGGGGCCTAGTACTCTGACCAGAGCCAGGCAGGTGAGGTGAGTAAGGCACTCACCTCGGGCACAAAATTAAAGGAAGCCCCAAGTAACTCAGGAATAAGGCATGAATTTTTATTTATTGTATTAATAAATTGATCCTAAGTATTCATAAGGAACAAAGTATTAAATTTTAAAATAAAGGAAGATCAGTAGTAGCACCCTGCACAGCTGTATTGGAGCCTAAAAGCCAAAGAAGGCTGGACACAGTGGCTCATGCCTGTAATCCCAGCACTTTGGGAGGCTGAAGCGGATGGATCACTTGAGGTCAAGAGTTCGAGACCAGCCTCGCCAACATGGTGAAACCCCAGCTCTACTAAAAATACAAAAATTAGCCAAGCGTGGTGGCACACGCCTGTGATCCCAGCTACTTGGGAAGCTGAGGCAGGATAATTGCTTGAACCTGGGAGGTGGAGGTTGCAGTGAACTGAGATCGCACCATTGCACTCCAGCCTGGGTGACAGAGCAAGACTCCATCTCAAAAAATAAAAAAAAAGAAAGAAAGAAAAAGCCAAAGGAAAAATTAATGCTACTGATCCTGACACTGACCACACTCTTCCCTTCCCTACCTCCCTTGTCTGTGTCCCCCATGGGCCGAGAAGGCCAGAAAGCATGAGAGCCATGGTCCTGTCCCATGCAGGATGACTTCCCTAGGCACATAGCTGAGTGGAGGGAAGTGGAGATTGGATCTGAAGAAGCAAAAGATGGTACACCCAGTACCAGTGATTGCATCTGCCACACTGGCCATGCCTGCTGGTCACAGGCCCCTGAAGTCAGCTTCCTTCTTCTTTTACCTTTTTCCTTCCCAAGCCTGACAGCCACATTAAAAGCTTCTATGCACTAAAGGATTTGGACTCCTGCACAAGTGAGGCCATCCATGTGCATGAGCATGAACTGAACCCATTGTGCATTCATTCAGCAAATCTGATAAATGCCTCCTTGAGCCAGACCATGAAATGGAAGCCAGTGAAACAGTGATTCCGGGGCAGTGCCCACACCACCACCACTGTGGGTTATCCCTTCAAAGTAGTATGTGTTTATCTGAGTGTTAACAGAGAAAAACTAGCACTTCAAACATTTGATTTCACAAATGTTCAATTTAAATAAATATCCTGGAGTTACTAGAAGTGAGTCTAGTTTTAAAAGCTATTAAGAAAACGGCAGATTCGGTGGGTGGGTCATACCTGTAATCCCAGCACTTTGGGAGGCCGAGGCGGATGGATTGCTTGAGGCCAAGAGTTCGAGACTAGCCAGGACAATGTAGTGAGACCATCTCCATCTCTAGAAAAACTTTTTTTAAAAAATTAGCCAGGCATGGCAGCAAACACCTGTAGTCCCAGCTACTTGAGAGGCTGAGGCGAGAGGATTACTTGAGCCCAGTAGTTTGAAGCTGCAGTGATCATGCCACTGCACTCTAGCCTGGGCAACAGAGTGAGACCCTGTCTCCAACAAAGAAAACAATGAAGAAAAAAAAAACAGCAGTTCAGGTAATGTGCAGATATGGCAAAAAAAAAAAAATGGAAGGACTGGCAAAGGACTGAAGTTTAGGAAGTTTGTCAATGAAAGGTAGAGCTCAGACTCATGCTTTATTGACAAGTTGGAGGACGGCAACTAAGTCAGGTATACAAATGAGTGGACTAGAAGGCAGGGTGTGAGATCGGGGTACCACACCATTGGTGCACAGTTGCTACTCCTTCCATGCAGAAGGTAGCTCTTCCTCCACCAATTCTCTTCTCAACAGGTTAATGCCGGGCCAATGGCCTATGCACGAGCTTTTCTTGAAGAAACCAATGCAAAGAAGTACCCTGACAACCAAGTAAAGCTTTTGAAGGAGATCTTCAGGTAAGCTTCTCTTTGTTGGAATGTTCTTCCTTGAACTTCCTCAGACAGGGAGTCCTCAATCCCCCAAGAATCCATCACACCAAAACTCACTGAGGTGGCAGAGTCCATCAGCAGCCTGACTCTGAACTCAGTCACTGAACTCAATGCTACTTGCAAGGACTGGTTTTTAATTTGTTTAATGCTGTTGCTAAAGGCAATTTGCAGATGCATGTGGGCAGGCCCTTGACGTGAATGAGCGCCTCATCAAAGAGGACCAGCTGGAGTACCAGGAAGAACTGAGGTCCCACTACAAGGACATGCTCAGTGAACTCTCCACTATCATGAATGAGCAGGTAAGCGCTCCTTGGTGCACATGCGCGATCAGTGGACAGAAAATCCCTTTCACCCCCAATGCCAGAAGGACAGGAAAGAGGCCCTTTTCTTGCTGCAGAAATCACTGCATCAGCGCCATGTTGCTGATCTATTTTCTCTCCTGTGCACACCACCTCTTGCCCCAAAGCAGAGGTCAGGTTGGGGAAAAATCTATAGAAAAGGATTATGAGAATCCAGATACTTTCCACAGTCCACATGAACCCTTGGTTTTTCTAGACTATGTGAGTCCCATCAAATGCTGAGGAACACTGGGTGGCATTCCCATGAGGGTTTGCTGCCACCCTCCACCATCCCTGTTTGAGGACCGCACAACCCCAAGGCCGTGATGTGGAGTCCACAGTTGAGGGGGTCTCTGCACTATACTCAGGATGAACCCCAAGACTAGTCATGGCTGTTTGCTACCAATACTGCCTCTGTGGCGGCTGGGCCTCCTGCAGATGTGCAGAATTCAGATAAAACTCTACCACCCACTCCATAAGCAAGTCATCCGTGATGTCTCGGATGTGTACAGCATGTTCTGTAAGGCTGCACACAAAATGTGGGCATTCAGTCATCTCAGTACTTTTTGGGTGGCTAAAAATCAACTGGTTGAAAGCCAAATATTACTTCCTGGCCAAGTTCCTAGAATTCATAAATACCCCCACGCTCTACCTGCACATCTCAGCACCCGTGCCCCCCCCATACCCCCACGCTCCACCTGCACATCTCAGCACCCATGCCCCCCCCATCCCCCCACGCTCTACCTGCACATCTCAGCACCCGTGCCCCCCCATCCCCCCACGCTCTACCTGCACATCTCAGCATCTGTGCCCCCCCATCCCCCCACGCTCTACCTGCACATCTCAGCACCCGTGCCCCTCCATCCCCCCACGCTCTACCTGCACATCTCAGCACCCGTGCCCCCCCCATACCCCCACGCTCCACCTGCACATCTCAGCACCCGTGCCCCCCCATACCCCCACGCTCTACCTGCACATCTCAGCACCTGTGCCCCCCCATACCCCCACGCTCTACCTGCACATCTCAGCACCCGTGCCCCCGATACCCCCACACTCTACCTGCACATCTCAGCATCCGTGCTCCCCCATACCCAACACTCTACCTGCACATCTCAGCACCCGTGCTCCCCCCCATACCCCCAAGCTCTACCTGTACATCTCAGCACCCCTGCTCCCGCCCATACCCCCACACTCTACCTGCACATCTCAGCATCCGTGCTCCCCCCCCATACCCCCACACTCTACCTGCACATCTCAGCATCCGTGCTCCCCCATACCCAACACTCTACCTGCACATCTCAGCACCCGTGCTCCCCCCATACCCCCAAGCTCTACCTGTACATCTCAGCACCCCCGCTCCCGCCCATACCCCCACACTCTACCTGCACATCTCAGCATCCGTGCTCCCCCCCGATACCCCCACACTCTACCTGCACATCTCAGCACCCGTGCTCCCCGCCATACCCCCATGCTCTACCTGCACATCTCAGCACCCGTGCCCTCCCATACCCCCACGCTCTACCTGCACATCTCAGCACCCGTGCTCCCCCCATACCCCCACACTCTACCTGCACATCTCAGCACCCGTGCCCCCCATACCCCCACACTCTACCTGCACATCTCAGCACCCGTGCCCCCCATACCCCCACACTCTACCTGCACATCTCAGCACCCGTGCCCCCCATACCCCCACGCTCTACCTGTACATCTCAGCACCCGTGCCCCCCATACCCCCACGCTCTACCTGTACACCTCAGCACCCGTGCCCCCCATACCCCCACGCTCTACCTGCACATCTCAGCACCCCTGCTCCCCGCCATACCCCCACGCTCTACCTGCACATCTCAGCACCCCTGCTCCCCGCCATACCCCCACGCTCTACCTGCACATCTCAGCACCCGTGCTCCCCCCCATGCCCCCACACTCTACCTGTACATCTCAGCACCCGTGCCCCCCATGCCCCCACACTCTACCTGCACATCTCAGCACCCCTGCTCCCCGCCATACCCCCACGCTCTACCTGCACATCTCAGCACCCGTGCCCCCCATGCCCCCACACTCTACCTGCACATCTCAGCACCTGTGCTCCCCCCATACTCCCACGCTCTACCTGCACATCTCAGCACCCGTGCCCCCCATACCCCCACACTCTACCTGCACATCTCAACACCCGTGCCCCCCATACCCCCACGCTCTACCTGTACATCTCAGCACCTGTGCCCCCCATACCCCCACACTCTACCTGCACATCTCAGCACCCCTGCTCCCCGCCATACCCCCACGCTCTACCTGCACATCTCAGCACCCGTGCTCCCCCCCATGCCCCCACACTCTACCTGTACATCTCAGCACCCGTGCCCCCCATGCCCCCACGCTCTACCTGCACATCTCAGCACCCCTGCTCCCCGCCATACCCCCACGCTCTACCTGCACATCTCAGCACCCGTGCCCCCCATGCCCCCACACTCTACCTGCACATCTCAGCACCTGTGCACCCCCCATGCCCCCACGCTCTACCTGTACATCTCAGCACCCGTGCCCCCCATGCCCCCACACTCTACCTGCACATCTAAGCACCTGTGCTCCCCCATACCCCCACGCTCTACCTGTACATCTCAGCACCCATGCCCCCCATACCCCCACGCTCTACCTGCACATCTCAGCACCCGTGCTCCCCCCTATACCCCCACATTCTACCTGTACATCTCAGCACCTGTGCCTTCCCATACCCCCACCCTCTACCTGTACATCTCAGCACCCCTGCTCCCCCATACCCCCATGCTCTACCTGCACATCTAAGCACCCCTGCTCCCCCATACCGCCACGCTCTACCTGTACATCTCAGCACCCCTGCTCCCCCATACCCCCACACTCTACCTGCACATCTCAGCACCCGTGCCCCCCCATACCCCCACACTCTACCTGCACATCTCAGCACTCGTGCTCCCCGCCATACCCCCACGCTCTACCTGCACATCTCAGCACCCGTGCCCCCCCATGCCCCCACACTCTACCTGCACATCTCAGCACCCGTGCCCCCCCATGCCCCCACACTCTACCTGCACATCTCAGCACTCGTGCCCCCACATGCCCCCACACTCTACCTGCACATCTCAGCACCCGTGCCCCCCCATACCCCCACGCTCTACCTGCACATCTCAGCACCCCTGCTCCCCCCCATACCCCCATGCTCTACCTGTACATCTCAGCACCCGTGCCCCCCCATGCCCCCACGCTCTACCTGCTCTTCAGCACCCCTGCTCCCCACCATACCCCCACGCTCTACCTGCACATCTCAGCACGCGTGCCCCCCCCCATGCCCTCACATTCTACCTGCACATCTCATCACCTGTGCTCCTCTCCAGGACTTAGATGTGTTCTCTACAGAAAAACTGAGGGACAGAACTTGAATTAGCCTCCCAGTAGTGCTTCATACATGGTAGCCACCCACTGAATATGCATTTCCCTTGTTTTCCTTAAATGGCCTGGCATCAATACGATTCACAAACCATGAAGTGTGTTGTATGAATCTGTTTTTTCTAATTGCATTTCCCATCTAGCTTCTTTTCTTTTTTTCCATCTTCTTCCATCTTGATTTTTAACTCTCCATTGTAGCTAGAGAAAGAAATGGTTGACCGAGTTATATTGGAGAAAATGAATTGCCGTAGATAGGATTCCTCATGGAGGTAGT
This sequence comes from Macaca mulatta, assembly GCF_049350105.2. Taxonomy (NCBI): domain Eukaryota; kingdom Metazoa; phylum Chordata; class Mammalia; order Primates; family Cercopithecidae; genus Macaca; species Macaca mulatta. The sequence continues at coordinate 130,012,047 of NC_133417.1, read as the reverse complement.
ATTGGTTTGGGCTACTTGAGGGGTGATGGGAATTAAGTACTCAGGAGAGATGACTTGATAGAATGGGGAAAATCATAAATCTGGGAGTGAAATAAAAAGAACAAACGATGGATCTGAAAGTTTGGGAAGGTGGTGAAGGAATGCTTGTCTCCAACTGTCAATCACATCTGACCTAGAAACTTTGGACAAAAATGCTTTTTCTCTTTTTTCCTGGCAGCTCTGTCGAGGTCCGTGTTTATACAGCTTCTGTTCCTCTGTGTCTAGTATTTCCCTCAGTACTGTAAGCAAAAGTGGTATGTTTTTCTTTCTTTATGTCTACTCTGTCCTTTGTGGCCTTCTGGTGTACCCCTCTCTTCCTAGCCATTCAGTTTCTCTAGTCACCTCCGTAGTAGCTAGTACTCTCTAAGTTTTTATTTAATCAGAACAATTCCATTTCCGTTTCACGGTAGATCAACGGCGCGGGGAGGGGGGGGAAGCCTAGTGATTTAAACTGAAGTTAACAACGTAGCTTTTAAAATGAAAATGCATACTCCAACTTTTAAAATATATTTGAGCTGATTTGTTTCCAAAACAAAGATATGCTATACCCCAAAGTGCTAAAACAAAAATATAAAGACAAGGACCAGGTGCTTAAGGGGAGAGAAAAATCATTTCTTTTCCAGGAAACCTTTGCTAAAAGAAGCAAAACTTGACTCTATGCCTCGTGGAAACTGACACAAAGAAAAGAAACTGATGGATTGCACAGGCCTTGTTATAGAAATAGATCTGTAAAAAGATCTGTCCACAGGAAAGATACACCTCCTCCTGGTTCTGAACTTCAGTGGGGATTTGTCACCTAGGTCTCTATCTATCGGAATGCCTTCACATACCTATCTATTCATGCACATATTCTGAAAACAGGTACATATAAAATTACAATGAAGAAAAAAATTCTATTGAACACTTGAAAATAGAAACAGGCTGGGCACAGTGGCTCACGCCTATAATCCCAGCACTTTGGGAGGCCGAGGTGGCTGGATCACCTGAGGTCAGGAGTGCGAGACCAGCCTGACCAACATGGTGAAACCCCGTCACTACTAAAAATACAAAAAAGAAAAAAAATTAGTCGGGTGTGGTGGCACATGCCTGTAATCCCAGTTACTCAGGAGGCTGAGGCAGGAGAATCACTGAACTCAGGAGGCAGAGGTTGCAGTGAACCAAGATCATACTATTGCACTCCAGCCTGAGTGACAAGAGCAAAACTCTGTCTTAAAAAAAAAAAAAAAAAAAAGAAAAGAAAAAAGAAACGATTAGAATGGATAGCTAGACATCAAAATATAAAAAAGAAATAGAAAAATAGAATTAATTATGTGTAAGCAAACCCAGATTTGGCTGCTCTCTGCTCAAGAGCTGAACACTAGAAGTGAGAGTTGATGGGAGGAAAAGCAGGTTTATTCAAAGAGCCAGCAAACATGAAGATGGTGATCCAGCATCCTAACGTGGCATCTTAACTCAGTACACATTTTAGGCGCTTTTTAAGTTAAGGGCAAGGAGAAAAGAAAGTGGTTGAAATCAAGAAGTGTCTGATGACCACAGATATCTGGGCACCAGCAAGGGTCTGAGGAGGCTGGAAACTTCCTTGTCCTTGGTCAAGTCACAGTGCTCCTATAAATTTTTTAACAAAACATTGTCAGTTGTTTACGTACTTCTTTAAGTTAGTTTTAAAATCTACGTGAGGCCTGGCGCAGTGGCTCACACCTGTAATCCCAGCACTTTGGGAGGCTGAGATAGGCAGATTGCCTGAGGTCAGGAGTTCGAGACCAGCCTGGCCAACATGGTGAAACCCCGTCTCTACTAAAAATACAAAAATTAGCTGGGCGTAGTGGCAGGTGCCTGTAATTCCAGCTATTTGGGAGGCTGAGGCAGGAGAATCGCTTGAATCCAGGAGGCGGAGGTTGCAGTGAGCTGAGATCGTGCCACTGCACTCCAACCTGGGTGACAAAGGGAGACTCCGTCTAAAAAAAAACTACATGATTGCTGTTTTTTTCAGATTGTATCAGTGCTCCAAAATGATCCCAGCTTACATGCAGGAATAGGTAAAAGCCCCATGATTAAAACTAAAAAATGTAGTTATGTTCGTCCTTCTGCTGTTTCAGCTACATATGCAATTCACTCGAAAAGTGTCTAGAAAAGTATTAGCTTGGGGAGTATTTTGAATACATCTAGTTAATGAAGGAACCTTCAGTATAAGGAAAGAGACAAGACAAGATAAAGTGGATGCTAGTGTAAAATGGAGATGTTGAGATAAAGTAGTTTGAGTTGTCACTGACCAGCAGGCAATAATTTTTTTTTTTTTTTTTTTTTTTTTTTTTTTTTTTTTTTTTGAGACGGAGTCTCGCTCAGTCACCCAGGCTGGAGTGCAGTGGCACAATCTCGGCTCACTGCAAGCTCCGCCTCCCGAGTTCATGCCATTCTCCTGCCTCAGCCTCCCAAGTAGCTGAGACTACAGGTGCCCGCCACCTCACCCGGCTAATTTTTTTGTATTTTTAGTAGAGACGGGGTTTCACCATGTCAGCCAGGACGGACACAATCTGCTGACCTCGTGATCCACCCACCTCGGCCTCCCAAAGTGCTGGGATTACAGGCGTGAGCCACCGCGCATGGCAATAATTGCTTTTATAGGTGCCAAAATTCCATACTGTTTATAATAAAAAGCAAAAAAACATAAAAGGCTTCTTTGAGGCCAAAGGAATGCATATAAGCATTCAGATTAAGCATCAGTGTAAGATGCCCATTTGGAGTCTGTTTCAACATTCAGTAAGAATAACAGCATACTGAAGTCAACTGTGACGATGGGTATCCAATGTAAAATACAGAGAAAGGAACAGACCCAATCTGGTGTGATGCCAAGCATAGGTATACTGCACCTGGAGTCTACTCTTTGAACACATCATCAGTCGGATTATTTATTCAGAGCTTTGTGATATTGATCGTAAGGAGAATTTATTGGTAGTATAGGATGCTCTCAGCTGAGTGCTCTTTGGGGAACAGAAGTAGCTATTTTATCTTGGAAGAGTAGAGATGGTGGTCATGGCACAGTGGGACAATGTGTGAAGTTAGTGGAAAAATCTTCACAAATCTTTGTACAGAAATCTCTTCTGTACAAAGATATATTTTTAAAGTGTCTGGAGTTTCTGCTGTTATTGTGCTTACACATCCTTATTTGAATCAATCTGATAAAGTATTTTTTAGGCACACTAACATTATTTTCAAAATTAAAATCAGGTCAAGACTTTTATTTACTGTATTTCCTTTTATGCAAACATTTAAATGAGGTTTCTAATGTTTCCCCTTTTTTGGCACATGCTGACAATATAAATGATAACCTTTTAGAATAGAATAAAATCCTGGAATTACTCAGATATATTTTGTAAGTTTCATCCAACATTTATAAATTTATGTCAGATAGCGGAAGATGATGGTGAAACTATTTTTACTTTCACCAAAAGTTAAAGCCAGCACACCGTCTTGGGGAAAAATTCTTTAGATCTACTTTGATATGAGTCTTTTCATAATTTGCATAAATTGCCCTGTGGGGAATAAAAACCTGTATTCTGAGTTTTAATTTTGTGTTTGGGATATTAACATTAACCTCTGCATTATTTTATTTTGTTGTGTTGTTTTTTCCTGTTTTAAGATTACGGGCAGGGACGACCCATCAAAGCGCGGAGTGGACCAAACCTGCACTCGAGTAATTAGCAAAGCAACTCCGGCCCTACCCGCGGTCTCCATCTCATCTAGTGCTGAAGTCTGAGGGCTCTGCTGCATCAGACCCGCCTCTAAGAGAACTTTCTGAATTTGCAGCTAATCTCGGGGAAGACAGGTTTAATTTATTTGAAGTTTTCATGGTGTTAATATTTTTGTTTACCTCGCTAAGCTTCAGAATTTTGCCAATCTCTGAATTTGCACATTTTGTATAATTTTTTTTTTCTTTGAGCAGTGTTGATCAAGCCAAGGTGAGTATTTGCCATGAAATTCCAGTGAATGTGTAGCTCAAATGCAAACCCTAAGTTTGCTGTCAGTTATTGTATGGTCAGTACCCCAGTCCTAGTACACATATTTTAAAGGTTAAAGTGAATGTTTTTGTAACATTTAAGCATATTTCAGATGTAAATAAAAGATTGTAAAATATACGGTTTTTACCAAATTTAAAAGATCCTTTTTAGTTAATACTATGACAGTACTAAAAATATATGAATAACATTTCAGATACCATTATATTAAAATATTTGTGTATGTGTACAGAAGTGTTGATAAATACTAATCTTTAAAGTTTGTGGAGTTTCTTTATTTGTAATATATGTGCTCTTAAAAGCAATGGGATGTGAAATTATGAAAGTATTTTATTGTTCATAGAAATAAAAAATACGGTTACTTTGCATTTGGTTTCCTCTTGAAGACTGGGTGCGTTACTGAGAAAAACGGTTCATTGGATACCTACTGAATGCAAATCTACACTCAATACTTAGGATGCCTTGCCAAGAAGCCAAGAAAGGACTCACATCTCAGCTCAGAAGTTCCTCCAAAGATGAAATGGGTAGATCAGAGGTTTCCAAACATAAGAGAGACTTAGAATGACTTGGGGAAAATATAATGAATCCGAATCTTAAGGTTTGTGGAGGTTCTCAGAGGGATCACAAATGTTCCATTTCTCTGCTCTAACCTTGTGGTAGGATTGCACTTTCCTGCCTCTTTTGAAGGCAAGCATGATCATGTGACTTGCTATCACTATTGAAATGTAGGCAGAAGTAACGTGTTACTTTCAGGCAGAGGCTTCAAAGCCAGTAAGTAGTTCTTCCCAGTCGCTTCCCCTGATGTACTTACTGATGTACCTGAAGCCATGATTTACTTACCTTTGACGTACTGTGTCAGCCTCAATACCCAAGTAATCACAGTGAGCAAGACACACACACACACACACACACACACACACACACACACACTCTCTCTCTCTCTCTCTCTCTCTCTCTCTCTCTCTGCTAACCCTGTTGGTCATATAGTCTTGAGTGAGAAATACCATTTCGCTGTGTTACGATTCAAGATTGTTTGTTACCGCCATGTCATAAGCTTATCAGAGCTATGACTGATAGGTGCTGACCCAGGTTTGGGAACCACTGACATTTTCCACCCTCTGGCCCACTTCCCTTCCCTAGCGAATACTGCCTGCCATGGACCTGAACTGAGCTGCTTCTAGGTGTGCAGAAGGCAAGCTAGAGAATTTAATTTTCATATTCACCTTCAGCAGTCATTCCAAAGCCTCAGACTCAAAGAAGGAGACTTTAGCTGAGTTCATATTTCTGCTATGCAAGTCCATTGGCCATGTCAGTACTTGATGGTGAGGAGGGAGGTGAGAGGTTGGAATGCATATTTAAATGTTGAGTACACAGAAGTGATAGAAAGATATTTTGGGTGAGAACTCTGATGCCTCAAGACACTTTTTTTTAATTTTGTTTATTTATTTTTTTGAGACAGAGTCTTGCTCTGTGCCCAGGCTGGAGTGTGATGGCACGATCTCGGCTAACTGTAGCCTCTGCCTCCCAGGTTCAAGCGATTCTCCTGCCTCAGCCTCCCGAGTAGCTGGGATTACAGGCATGCACCACCATGCCTGGCTAATTTTTGTACTTATAGTAGAGACAGGGTTTCACCATATTGGCCAGGATGGTCTCAATCTCCTGACCTCGTGATCTGCCCGCCTCGGCCTCCCAAAGTGCTGGGATTACAGGCATGAGCCACCGCGCCAGGCCTCAAGACACATTTTAACTATTCTTTTCTTAAATAGATCTCACTTCTTTATTTAGAAAAGATTGCCCTGTGATGAGCTCTGGCCCAAAGCATTATTCCCAGCTTAATTCTGGCTCCAGTTCTCTTGGTTCCTGACTGTCTGGGTCAGCATCTCAGGTCTTTTAATTTCCCTGTATGTAGCTTTAGGCCACCTTAGATATCACTATTCCAGGCACCCAGGAGGACTCTGCCTCCGATATCATCTCCCACCTAATTCCCTCCTGTAGGCTCAAGTCCTCTCGCCCATGCCAATCCACCCATCTCCCATGCCCCCAGGACATAGCTGGCAATGGGTTGCCTCCAAATCTGAAAATAAATCTTCCCAAAAAATCTCCAAGGAAGTAATTGAAAATAATAGACCTTTGTGCCTGTGTCAGGTGCCAAATATTCTAATTTTTCCATCACAAACCACAGTATCTTTGAGAACGTCACTGTTTTGCCCCTGACACCGTTCACAGAACAAGAATTTTAAATACAACTGCTCTAAAGAGAATCACCTAAGACCACTCTGCCTTAACAGCATTGAAACTCACCCTGCACAATCCCAACACCTTTTACTTCTTCCTTTCTCTAGAGCAGATGCATCAGACTGGCTGCTTAGCGATGGAATCCAGTATGCATGTTTTATCTGCCAAACACGTAGTCTTAATTTTATTTCAGTTAGGTGTCAACATTTAAATATTAGGAGACTTTGTATAGATTTCCAGCTCCCTGGTATCTGTTGAATGGTCAGGCCATTTAGCAGTATCGGAATCGCACTCCCCCATCACAACAATAAGTGAAAATTGAGACACTGTTGCCCCACTTGTGTTTTCCGGCTTGCAGCAATATGCACCAAGCCCTAATCGACTTATACCAGGCAGCCCCTCTTATTTATATTTCCTGGCTAGATCCCATAGGCATGTCTAGACCCCAGTTCAAACAAACTATTATTATCTATCTCACTGTAGTAATCACTCATGGACAGAAGACCACTTGCTTCAGAATCAGATAAAACACCTGTTAAGATGCATACTTCTCTGTGCCATAAGAACTTCTGAAATAGAACCCCAGGAGTGGAGTCCAGTACCCAGGCCCACATGATTCTTAAGACATACTGGGTATAAAAAAATCCACTGGGTCCTCCGCTAATTAGCTACCCCTAAAAAAATTACTGTACAGATGATAAAGCCTTGTAAAACAGTGACCTGATTTTGAATTGCCAAGAAACCAAATTCTTATTTTATATTATTTTTCATCTTTGTATAAAGTTAAATTAATACTCCTCAAAATAAGCCCAATAAAAAATGGTAGTAACTCTTCCAGTTCTACAGATGAAAAGGATGAAAAGAAGACAAATGGCATTTTCCCCTATAATTTACCCTGGAAAGGATCCAACACAGAATACGTGGATCTAATACTTGGGATGTCAGCCCTGGCTCTGTCCCCTCATTCATTCATCATCCCGCTCAGTAGCTACTTCTCTTTTCATTCTCATTTCAAAGTGCAAAATGCTCAGACTATAAAAAATGAACATAATCCCCTATTTTTGGTGACAATTACCTTACAAGTGAGTGTCCATTATCCAAACCTCATATAGTACATCTCTAGTCCTGTGTTAACACTCACTTAGAAACCAATACAAATGGTCCAATCACCATGTTTCCTTCCTAATGACAGCTTTCTTGGGGATGTAGTCACAGGGAGATGGAGAGAACATTGCTGGGAAGGCCTGGCTTTTACAATCCTGAACGCTGGTCTCTCTGCAGAAGGGGGTCCACCATATTTGCAGGCGGATGATTTATCATCTTATATTAGTCAAACCCCAGAAAGCCAAAAATATATATATTATAGAATTTTAGTACTCCTATGAGCAGTTAGGAAATAAGAAACTTTTGAGAACAAATGTGACAAAATGATACTAAATCAAAGTTATTATTTGCTCATATTACAAGTGGCCCCCACATCCCCCACCCCTACACTTAGAGCAGTGAAAAACTATATACCATATATTAAATGTTATATGTTAATATATTTTGTTGAGAAAATGACGAAGTGTAGGCATGATTGGCCTTCAAGATTCTCTGCAGAGAGCCCCTTGCCTTCCTCCTAATTTCATATCCCATCTGCTTGCCTATGCGCAACCTTCACTAGAGCTGCAATGTTCTGCTCACTTAAGAGGAAAAAAAAAAAAAACAGGCCGGGAGTGGTGGCTCACACCTGTAATCTCAGCACTTTGGGAGGCCGAGGTGGGTGATTCATGAGGTCAGGAGATCGAGACCATCCTGGCTAACACAGTGAAACCCCGTCTCTACTAAAAATACAAAAAATTAGCCGGGCGAGGTGGCAGGCACCTGTAGTCCCAGCTACTCAGGAGGCTGAGGCAGGAGAATGGCCTGAACCCGGGAGGTGGAGCTTGCAGTGAGCCAAGATCTCACCATTGTACTCCAGCCTAGGCGACAGAGCAAGACTCCATCTCAAAAAAAAAAAAACAAAAAACCATTCCTGTCCTTTCCTCCCTTTTCTCCCAGCACGGAAATCTAACCCATACACATCAGGAGCCAGCTTAATTCATATGTACAGTGCATGCAGCGAAATCATACCTAGATCTTCCTTCAGAACTGAGATCCCCGTTTCCCCAGCTATGTGGACTCCCAGTGGATCTCAGCTGAGTCCCTCTTGCTCCAGGTCACATCATCAGCCCAGCAGAAGCTCACTTCAATGACTGGTTGAGGATGAGAAGCACAAAGGCGCTCATTGCCCCAGCTCTAAAAATCATCCTGGTTCCACAGCTCTTCCTAATAGGCCTCTTGCAACTGCTTCACAGTTCAACTCCTCCCTCTAAGCAAATTCCCAAGAAGCACTGGAAATTGCTTTGTAAACATCTTGCATGTAAATCTCCACCTCAGAGCCTGTCTTTTTGGGAGTGGGTTAAGTCAGGAGGTTCTCCTGAGGCTTTGCTTGTGTTCCTAGCTTGCCTGGATTTTCCATCCTCTGCCCGTGACTGGCAGATGTTGCTTGCATCACCCGTCTCCCTCTTCTCCTTAGTTATGTCATCCGTTATCATGTCATTGTCTGTGTTTTCTTCCAATCCTGTCATGGCTTCCCTGAAGCAGATTGTGTCTTAATCTTTGTAATCTTGAAGATTTGACATATTGACCTGCCCTTCAGAGTTTTGGAGTCAAATTCTCAACGTTCTGTTGAATGGAGTCGTTCCAGAGAAAATGCTAGGGCAGGGAATGGGGAGCAGAGGAAGATGGATTAGGGGCCCAGACTTCATCGTAGGAATGAGTGTCCTTGAATCTCTTTTACAAGGGACTATTTTTGAAAATATCAGAGTTTACTGGATTTTGGCTTCTTTTCAGTTCTCAGGGTTTTGCCACTGAAGTATTTGATACTGGATATGTTTATCTGCAGGAGCAAACTTAGGCAAAATTGTTAACAACATGATCTTTTTATTTGGAAGTTTCCCAAGTCGTCTTTGCTCCAAGCTCCGTTAGATTCTTGTCCTCTCCGGTCACCTGCTACCTACCATTACCTTGTCACAGTCCTTTCTCAGCCTCCACCCAGGCCCGCCTTGGTTAAACAGAGCCCCCTCACCTTCTCACTCCGTGCCTTTTTTGTTTCCAAAGGGACTCCAATTCAAATGCCAACTCCAATCAAAAGGAACTTGTTTCCTTGAACACTGGGTTGAGAAGGAGCACGTGAGGCCACCTCTGCTCCAGGAGGTTAGAGCATCTTATGAGGTCCGGGGCACTGGCGTTAGGAATGGTGGCCCATTTTCTGTGTCTTTGCCACTCCTGTGAACCCTACTCAAGACTAACACTAATTCAGCTCAAACTAGAATGCAAATGGCTGATTATAGGGAAAAGAGCTATGGTGTCCTGAGATAAATTAATACCTTCAAAGGACAATCTTTAACCCAAGAGGATGAATTTCTGATTTGGGTGATACTAGGTTTTCAGATACTCTACCACTGAAGTTCTTCTCCACCCATACCCCCTCTTCATCATCTCACTGCATGAGCAATCATCTCCTGTATCTAGGCCTAAAGCCAGTCCTAAACATATTCATTTAAAATCTAGGTGGCATAGTAAGTTATGAAGAACCATACCTGATAATGGTCTCAAGGCTCAAATCAGTATGTCCTTGGGCCAATCACTTAAACTCTTTAAACCTCATCTCTAAGAGGGGAAAATAATAGCTACTGAAAGAGTTGTTAGAAAAAAAGGCAGGAGGACATATGGGTACTTTGTAGAGTGGTATATATATATGTCATATGATAGTCCTGAATTGACAAGTTCCAATGAGCAATCCAAGCTACTCATTCCATCTTCTTACATAATTACAAAGCAACTGACATCAATGAGACCTGATGCTCAGACAGTATTCAAGGTCTGAGAGCCACTGAGAGAGCTGCATGTGAGTAAAACTAATAAAAGAAGTTTTCAAATGTAAGAAAGTTTATGTAGGATCACGATTTTTTTAAGCAAATGGAGACAAGTGTAAGGAATGACAAAAGCTGGCATCTAGGCCAGTCCTCTGCACATCCACTCAGCCATGTCCCGAGCCTTCACTAGAAGATCCAGGGACTACTTAGAGAACACAGCCCCATTCTAACCAGGAGGTCATCTGCCTGAAATGGAGCATGACAAAAATTAATCTGGGTTTTAAAGGCCAATCTGGGAGGGGCTTCAGATAACTAGAAGCATCTGGTACTCACCTCCTTCACAAAGAAGAACCAAAATAGTGAGTAGATAATCACACTTTGAATACATAATTTAAGATAGAACAGCAGAATTCCACAGAGAAGTGACAGCAAACATGGAAGGCAAAGGAGAAGGAAGTGAGGCAGCCTGCTCTCCCAGAGCATCTAGAAACCTGGAGAAGCTCCCTAATGTGGGCAAACAGTAAGTGAGAGACCCCCAGTGGTCCACATTCCCACCACAGACTTCTGCAATCATAGCCACAGGAGGGCTGCTTGACAGTCATGGGCCCTCAGGCCAACATAGGAGGTGCTTGGAGATTGCTCAATAGCATTGATCCAGAGAGGGAGCTCACACTGGGTCCCACACATCCATAGTTCTAAGCAGTTACAGCACAGCACCATTCTGGAAACCCAGCCCTCACCAGAAGGCATTCTGCTTTAGGTCCCAACAGACCCTATATCTCTATACCCCTTTGGCCCCACTGACATCCCCCACCCACAGCTGCTGCTACAACACCCAGCAAGCTGGCAAGAGCCACTGGGAGCAAGCACTACCCCTGCAATTCCCCACCCAGCAGAGGAACTACCATGTATTTTCCATGCACCTTGAGGTCAGGCTTTCCTGCCCACAGACACTACTGCTCCCAGCTGCCACCACCAGGGCCAAACTTCTGCCTAGACATCCAGGCATTTCCATACATCCTCTGAAATCTAGGCAGAGGTTCCCAAACCTCAGTTCTTGACTTTGGTGCACTGGCAGGCTCAACACCACATAGAAGCTGTCAAGACTTGAGGCTTGCACCCTCTGAAGGCCTGAGCTGTAACTTGGCCCCTTTTAGCCATGCCTGGAGCAGCTGGGATGCACAGCACCAAGTCTAGACTGCACACACCACATGGACCCTGGGCCTGGCCCACAAAACCATTGTTTCCTCCTAGGCCTCTGGGCCTGTGATAGGAGGGGCTACCATGAAGATCTCTGACATGGCCTGGAGACATTTTCCCCATCGTCTTGGTGACAATGTTCGGCTCCTCATTACTTATGCAAATTTCTGCAACTGGCTCAAATTTCTCCTCAGAAAATGGGATTTTCTTTTCCATTACACTGTCAAGCTGCAAATTTTCCAAACTTTTATGCTCTGTTTCCCTTTTAAAACTGAATGCCTTTACCAGCACCCAAGTCACCTCTTGAATGCTGTGCAACTAAGAAACTTCTTCTGCCAGATATCCTAAATCATCTCTCTCAAGTTCAAAGTTCCACAAATCTTTAGGGTAAGAGCAAAATGCCACCAGTCTCCTTGCTAAAATATAACAAGAGTCACCTTTGCTCCAGTTCCCAACAAGTTCCCCATCTCCATCTGAGACTACCTCAGGCTGGACCTTATTGTTCATATCACTATCAGCATTTTTGTCAAAGCCATTCAACAAGTCTCTAGGAAGTTCCAAACTTTCCCACATTTTCCTGTCTTCTTCTGAGTCCTTCAAATTGTTCCAACCTCTGCCTGTTACCCAGTTCCAAAGCTGATTCCACATGTTCAGATACCTTTTCAGCAGTGCCCCACTCTACTGGTACCAATATACTGTATTAGTCCCTTTTCATGCTCCTGATAAAAACATACCTGAGACTAGGCAATTTACAAAAGAAAGATGTTTATTGGACTCACAGTTTGACATGGCTGGGGAGGCCTCACAATCACAGCAGAAGGTGAAAGGCACATCTCACGTGGCGGCAGACAAGAGAAGAGAGAGCATGTGCAGGGAAACTCACATTTTTAAAACCATCAGAACTCATGAGACTTATTCACTATCGCAACAACAGCACAGGAAAGACCCACTCCCCCAATTCAAACATCTCTCACTGGGTTCCTCCCATGACATACGGGATTTGTGGAAGTTACAATTCAAGATGAGATTTGGTGGGAACACAACCAAACCATATCAGCATGTAACAAAATAACACATGCACCCCATAAATATATATAAATATTATGTATCAATTTTAAAAATTTAAAAAGAGTTGATTAACCTATGGGCAAACAAGAGGATCCGCTATGAATAAGGGGCAAATAAACACGTTTGGGCTGAGAATATGGGTGATTATAATGTTCCAGGTAAATTGTGAGATGAAGAATGTCAGTCAAAAAAAAATCCCATAAAAGTTCTAAACTCCCTTATCTTGTTATTCTTATAACAGGTTGCATGTGGTAGGGGATGGGATATATGAGAAGATTAATTTGATGGAGAAGGTAATGGTGACTGAGCCTGAATAATTGAGCAAGGTTTAAAAAGAATAGCTTTAAATAACACTAACATGAAGGATTCTCCAGAGGAATCTGCTTGCAGTTTTCTTTTTTTCTTTTTTTTTTTTTTTTTTATTTGAGACAGAGTCTCACTCCAGGCTGGAGTGCAATGGCACAATCTTGGCTCACTGCAACCTCCACCTCCCAGGTTCAAGCAATTCTCCTGCCTCAGCCTCCTGAGCAGCTGGGACTACAGGTGCAAGCCATCATGCCCAGCTAATTTTTGTGTTTTTAGTAGAGATAGGGGTTTCACCATCTTGGCCAGGCTGGTCTTGAACTCCTGACCTCAGGTGATCCACCCGCCTTGGCCTCCCAAAGTACCGGAATTACAGGTGTGAGCCACCACACCTGGCCAATATTAATATACTAACTATAGCAACATTGTTTCTTGGATATATTTCTAATTCATAAAGGGTATTTATTTATTTATTTATTTTTTTTTTTTTTTTTTTTTTTTTTTTTTTGAGACGGAGTCTTGCTCTGTCACCCAGGCTGGAGTGCAGTGGCACGATCTCGGTTCACTGTAACCTCCACCTCCTGGGTTCAAGTTATTCTCCTGCCTCAGCCTCCTGAGTAGTTGGGACTACAAGCACATGCCACCACACCCAGCTAATTTTCTATATTTTTAGTAGAGACAGGGTTTCACAGTGTTAGCCAGGATGGTCTCAATCTCCTGACCTTGTGATCCACTCACCTTGGCCTCCCAAAGTGCTGGGATTACAAGGCGTGACCCCTGCCAACGTTTCTTGCATGTTATCAAAAATAGTGCAACTGTAACTACTAAAACTATGGTGGGTAAGGTGTTGTTGGTGTTGGTGTTGTTATAAATAGGACAGTGGTACTTGCAGGATTTTTTTATTAAACAGTGTGGCCCATGGACTGAGAAAGTAAGTTTGTTTAATAACACTTGCATGGAGATTAGTGAGTTCCCTTGGATTTTAAGGAACCTGTCTTCTACAATGTGACTTTTCCCTTTAGATGAGTGAATTTTTAAAGAAGTAAGAATACCAAAGTTGCATAATAATTTAAATCCAATAAATGATAAATTTTTACTTCTTAACAAGAGTAACATGAACTGAAAATTTAGCCCAAAAGGCTCTGGGTGGTTCTATGGAAACATTTCCAAGCAGCAACCCCCAAGCCCAGGGAATACGGTTTTCACTGCCTCCCTTTAAAAACACTCCTTTAAAATCCTGCAGTCAAATAGGCCCATCACATTCTACTGAATGGTTTCAAATTTGCGTGTCTTTCTTCTTCTGAATAGCTGAGCAAAAAGACATCAACTCCCTTAGGTTTATTGAACTGAGTCTTCCTGAGTTAAAGAATTTATGGAGTATATGACCCCCTTACTTTGCCTTTAACATTTAGAAGAGCTGAAAATAGAAGTCCTCACCAGAAAGAAACTGTTTTTGTTAGGACTTTAAGCCCAAGAGTTGCAGATAATGATGCAAAACAATCATTATTCTTTTCCTCAAGGGACCTAGGTTCACATATTATGTTATTTATAGAGACCACTGGGAAAAGTTGAGAATGAAAAAATAACAGCTCTTTCCAAACCAGTGTTCACTGGCTTTTATAGCATAACTTGGGAATATAACTGTGCTAATAGAGTCTAATTCTTCTGCCCATTTTCCTTTCCTATCTCACTATTGCTCCTGCTTGGAATGAGTCAGAATCCCAAGAGGGGATGGGTAGGTACCACACCCCAGTAATGGGGATTTCCTAACATCATACATTTGGCAAGAACAAAAGGGATGTTTTAAAAAATGCACGAAACACAAATGAATTCTAGCCCAACAAAGTCAGCCAACAATTCTCTGACTCCGTGGCAAGTCACTGGCCCTGGAGGATCTGAAGTTTCCCATTTACAGAAGCTCCCACGTGTTGAGGCATCTGTTTGTTTCTGGTGGATAACATGGCAACATTATACTTTATTTGGCCTTATTCATATGTACAGCATTAAAAGTTAGATTTTCAAATCAAATTGTCAATAAAACAACAACAGGATGCCTTAAATTTGAATAACAGGTTTCAACATGGCTTTGAGTTACCATGGATTTTTCCACTCTCCTCAAGGGCAGCTTTCCTCCTCTACTCAAACTGATAAAGACTTTAGTAGAAATGCAGAGCCCATGGAGGACTGTGTAGCTGAGAGGTGAAGCCAGCTGGACTTCCTGGGTCTAGTGGGGACTTGGAGAACTTTTCTGTTTAAAGGGTTGTAAACACACCAATCAGCACTCTGTCTAGCTAAAGGTTTGTAAATGCACCAATCAGCACTCTGTAAAAATGCACCAATCAGTACTGTGTCTAGTTAAAGGTTTGTAAATGCACCAATCAGCACTCCATAAAAACGGACCAATCAGCACTCTGTAAAATGGACCAATCAGTGCTCTGTAAAATGGACCAATCAGCAGGATATGGATGGGGCCAAATAAGAGAATAAACGCTGGCCACCCCAGCCAGCAGCGGCAACCCACTCCCATCCCCTTCCAAGCCGTGGAAGCTTTGTTCTTTCACTCTTTGCAATAAATCTTGCTGCTGCTCACTCTTTGGGTCCGCACTACCTTTATGAGCTGTAACACTCACCGCAAAGGTCTGCAGCTTCACTCCTGAAGTCAGCAAGACCATGAACCCACTGGGAGGAACGAACAACTCCCAACGCACCACCTTTAAGAGCTGTAACACTCACTGCAAAAGTCTGCGGCTTTACTCCTGAAGTCAACAAGACCACGAGCCCACCAGAAGAAAGAAACTCCAGACACATCTGAACATCTGAAGGAACAAACTCTGGACACACCGTGTTTAAGAACTGTAACACTAACCGTGACTGTCTGCAGCTTCATTCTTTTTTTTTTTTTTTTTTTTTTTTTTTTTGAGACGGAGTCTGGCTCTGTCACCCAGGCTGGAGTGCAGTGGCCGGATCTCAGCTCACTGCAAGCTCCGCCTCCCGGGTTCACACCATTCTCCTGCCTCAGCCTCCCGAGTAGCTGGGACTACAGGCGCCCGCCACCTCGCCCGGCTAGTTTTTTTTTTTGTATTTTTAGTAGAGACGGGGTTTCACCGTGATAGCCAGGATGGTCTCGATCTCCTGACCTCGTGATCTGCCCGTCTCGGCCTCCCAAAGTGCTGGGATTACAGGCTTGAGCCACCACGCCCGGCCTGCAGCTTCGTTCTTGAAGTCAGCGAGACCAAGAACCCACCAGAAGGAACTAATTTTGGACACAGAGCTACAATTCAATTGCATCTTCGGGAGGCC
Organism: Macaca mulatta; assembly: GCF_049350105.2. Lineage (NCBI taxonomy): Eukaryota > Metazoa > Chordata > Mammalia > Primates > Cercopithecidae > Macaca > Macaca mulatta. Next base: position 129,995,987 of record NC_133417.1, on the reverse strand, counting down.
ACAGAAATAATTCATGGCTAGAATCACAGATAATCATCCCACCCTTTCACCCTAGAAATGGCCTTGAGTGCAGTGCTCATCTTGGGTGAGAACCTTACTTTATCCTCTAAGCAGTTTCATCTTTTGAATGGAATTCACAACTTCTTGGGTTTACTGTTCACCATATCAGATGACATTCCCTCTGAGGTCTAAATGTTAGCATATTCTTTTCTAAAATTAGCAAATAGTATTTTCCTTGTCAGAATAGCCCACTGATATTTTGTATACTATGATACCTTGACATTTGAATACACAATTAATATCAGATCTGAAAGACTTGCTACTGCCCAGGGTAGGTGACAAACACCTTCTCCTGGTGTCACACAGCTAAGATGTTACATGGCACAAGAGTAATGAAAAAAGAAATCCATGAAGGAGACAGAAAAGAAATAATTGAATATAAGCAAGTAACTCCTGAGAGGCAAAGATCATGTCTTGTTTGCGTCTATCAGAGGCCTAGTGGAGTGCCTAGCACAGAGAAGATTTCAATCGACACTTTCCGAACACATAGGTGAATGAATAAATGAATCGAAAAGAAATCAAGGTTAGAGTTCCTTGAGCAATTTCTACTGACTAGTAACTCTTTTTGGTTTCCCTATTCATACTGTTGAAGGTGGAACATTCTAAATCAGAATGACATAGCAATGTGGAGCACCATTCTGGTTGTGGAGCAGGGTTGTACAGATGGAGGACTCCAGCTCCACTACTAATTGCCTGTGTGGCCCTGACTGAGTCTCCTCAGTGAGCTTCAGTCTCATTATCTGTAAAATGATAATAATAAATACACAAATTTTGAAATTGGCCCAATTTTTCCATAGAACTCATGGGTTTTCTCAGTAAATATAAAAATTGATTCTTTTGGTCTTAAAGCTGAAAATTACAGCTGTCTTCTCTGAGCCCCCTTCTCAGAAAACAGACAGTATCAAGGAACTGAAACTCACCAGAACTGAAACATTCAGACAATGAGATGCCGGACCACTCATCTGTCATAATTCCCTAACTGACCACCTGCTTCCTACTGACCAATCCTCTTCCTTCCCTCTCCCTAATTCCTGTTTTCTCACACATAGTCACATTCCTTCCCCACTATATAAACACCTAATTTTAGTTGGTTGGGGAGACCAATTTGAAACTTACCCTCCATCTACCAGCTGTCAACTGCATTAAAAAGACTTTCTTCCCTGGCAATACTCGTTGGCTCAGGGATTGGCTTTCTGTATAGTGAGCAACAGGACCTTGGTTGAACCCCTGGTATTTGGCAACAGTTTCACCAGGTTGTTAAGAGGATTAAGTGAAATAAAAAACCTAAAGTCCTTAGCACAAAGCCAGACAACAGTAAGCACTCAATATTTGCGATATCACTCATAACTGAGATATAATTATGAAGATGGTACCAAATAGAGCCCAAGTGAGAAGTTCAGGGTTATGACTTTAAGTTGTTTTTCTAATTATCTTTATTAAAAGAATGATACAGGCCAGCTGCAGTGGCTCACGCCTGTAATCCCAGCACTTTGGGAGGCCGAAGCGGGCAGATCACGAGGTCAGGAGATCAAGACCATCCTGGCTAACATGGTGAAACCCTGTCTGTACTAAAAATACCAGAAATTAGCTGGGCGTCACGGCACACGCCTGTAGTCCCAGCTACTCGGGAGGCTGAGGCAGGAGAATCGCTTGAACCTGGGAGACGGAGGTTGCAGTGAGCCAAGATCATGCCACTGCACTCCAGCCTGGGCAACAAAGCAAGACTCTGTCTCGAAAAAGAAAAAAAAAAAAAGAGTGATACAAATAAGTGAGTAATAATGAATGCATAAACTGGGAAATGGGTAACTCATGTGGTCTCCTTACCTGGTCTCTAATGAACAACCTAGTGCCAGCTGGAAAACCTGGGGTGGTTTTCTTCTCTGCAAGATTTCTTAGGGCGGAAACACATCTACTCAAAGACTAGCAGAGTGCACACTGCATTGTGGGCACTCGGGAAGTGTTCAAAGCACAGAAACATTACTCATTATCTGTAAACGTCCCTAAGGAAAGATGTTAGCTACTATTTTTGCCTTGGATAAGCCCTCTGAGCTTGTCCATAAAAGATTAAACTGGAATTGCTGACAAAGAAAATGAACACAAAAAAGACATTGCTCTGTGGTAGGCAGACCTATGTAAACCCAGCCACAAAGGCCAAGGAAGTTAAGAGACCAAAGAAAGAGACTGACAAATCCAGTTTCTCAGAAGGGAACATTTAATAGTGACTTACAAATAAAAGCCATAGTTTCCGGTGGTGGTGAGGCAAGATGGTGGATCCTGGCACCATTATCCCCCAGACCCAAGGCTTCTATATGATAGGGTAGGAATGTGTAGGACAATTGAAGTCAACCCCTCAAAGAAAGGCACAAATGTCATGTGACTCTCACTAAGGGCAGGATTTATGGTCAAAGTTGTTTTGACCTAAGGACAGAATTTACTTGAAACATATGCTCTTATTCAAGGAACAGTAGATAAAATAGAAACCTTACAGACATTCCCAGAACTGGGGCTAGTCAAAAGTCAACATGGTGACTACCATCCAAGATGGTGTTGCTTTAGTCTCCACAGGCGTGCTTTCTTGGGTCCAGCTGGATGAGACAGTTATTTGTGTAAAGACATTTTCCTTTTATAAGTCAATGATGTCAAAAATAATTTAAGATGTGACTTATCTGCTAGGAGGTCAACTTGATCTTTCTTAGTGGCAAAAAATTGGGAAGATGTAAGGTTTTGTGGTATTTTAAAATTCCTAGAAGATATGTAAAAACAAGAAAATGGATAATCCTGACCTGCCACATGCGTTAAAAGTTCAGATTGAATCCTTTGAGCTGGAGAGTAAATTTAAAAATAAATGAAATAATGTTGAGATTGGAGACCAATTGATTAATGTTCTTGGCAACCATTTGTTGTAATTAACACCCCCAAAACAGCTCAAAGATGGAATTTATAGCTTTTCAAAGCAATGCTGTGAAATAACTAAATAGATATATGTATATGTATACATGTAATACTGTGAAAAATATATATAAGACAAAATTCAAATAGAGATGATGAGGACATGGGGGAGCGCATAGAAAGGAAATCTAAAGTAAACTATTCATTTGGTCCAGGCGCGGCGGCTCACACTTGTAATCCCAGCACTTTAGGAGGCCAAGGTGGGCAGATCATTTGAGGTCAGGAGTTCGAGACCAGCCTGGCCAATATGATGAAACCCTGTCTCTACTAAAAATACAAAAATTAGCCAGGCAGTAGTCCCAGTTACTTGGGAGGCTGAGGCAGGAGAATGGCTTGACCCAGAAGGCTTGCAGTGAGCCCAGATCACGCAATTGCATTGTACTCCAGCCTGGGCGACAGAGTGAGACTCCATCTCAAAAAAATAAAAATAAAAACTATTCATTTACTAGTTTATTCCAAGGACCAACACATGCACATCCACACGCAGAGATCGTATGACAATTTTGACTAGAGAGCAAGACTTTATGCACATCACAATGAGTGTGAAATAGAAGAAATGAACAGAAAAACGACAGACTGCTCCAACCTAGTTACATTGTACTTGTTGGATTTTACATTAAACAAATTGGAGTAAATAAATTGATGTCATATAGTGTTGCATGTACTTAATCTATACAGAAGAACGGCAGAACTTCCAGTCAAAAGGCTTTTTACCACACTCCAGGATAACTTGGGAATCATCTCTGAGGACTCCATAAGCTGCATGGAATCTATTATACTTTTACACAAGGTTGGTCTAGGTTGTGCCCTCTGGTGGTACTTTAGGAAATTTTGAGGGATTGGGGGAAAGAAGAATGGAGAGAGAGAGGAAAGGTAAAAAAGAGAAGGGCAGAGTAGAGGGTAGAAGTAGGGGATGGATTCCTTGAATGCCCACCATTTATACCATGCCAAGCAATTTTACCTAAATGGTCTCATTAATCCTCTCAACTCCACTGTAAGTAGGTATCCTAAGCCTCATTTCATGGCTCAGGAAATGGAGGTCCAGAGAAGTGAAGAAATTGGTTCAGTCTCACAGTATAATAAGTGGCAGAACAAGATTATTCTCAGTTCTTCTGGCCTGCCCACTGCTGTTCTGCAACTCACCAGATGCCTGCACATACTTGACCCTAAACCAGATTCCTCAACAAGTCAACAGCAACCCACCTGCCCTGGCCATTTAGCTATTGCCCACCATGTCATCAGGTACCCTTCCTGATGGCACTCCCAATCCTGCGAAGGACATCCCTGATTCCACATGAGGTTAAGGAGATGCTGTTGCCTGTTTCACTCTAGGGAAATTCACATAATGATGTTTTTCACCCTAAATGCCAAAACCCAAAGTTTTTTACAATGAAAAAATCTCTTCTGAGTAAGCTTGAAGTCTACTCTGGAAGGTAAATGTGTCACTGGACGGCTGATAATGAACTTAAAGTTACTATACTAGACATAGATGTTTTAAAATATATTTCATTCAAGCCAAGTCTGCTAAAGCCCATCGAAAAACATTTTGACTTATTTTATTTGAAAAGAAAATGTGTGTTCCCTTTCAATGGTATGCCTTTCTATAAACTGAATTATCACAGTTTCCTCTATTCCAAGAACTGCATGCAATAAACCTTGAGAAAAATGTTTTTCTCCAACCTCCTTTTTCTTAGAAATCTATTGAGCATTTTGATTTTCATTCTCAATGCATAGCTACTTACATTTTGTCTTCCAGTTCTCTTCTGGGGTGTGTTCACATTCATTTTGGTAGCCATTTAAGTTTGTCTCCTGTTGATCTTTGACTTTATGTTTATTTCCATCAGACATACTTCATTCTTACTTACTTCTGAAATTGGCATATCTGCCAGAGATGGGTAGCTGCCGTCCCAATATCTGTTCTGCACAACCATGATTTTATGCAAGGGATGAAACTGCTGAGACAAAAGACTGTATTTCTCATCCAACCTTGCTGTGTCGATGTGATTAAGGTCTGATCAATGACACACAAGTGGAAGTGTCAGTGACACTTATAGAAATGCTCCTTGACAGAGCACCAGACAGCTGGCCCGGGCCTTTTTTGTTCTTCCTCACTTCCTTCCTCCTGCCAGACATGTGAGCCTGAGCCCTGCTAGCCATGTTGGACCAGAGGGAAGATTGTCAGTCATACACGTTACATGTGGCAGAGCAGACAGGATACCAGGTCCAAGATAATGGTGGAGTGCCACGCCAGTCTTACACTGCCTATTTCTGGAGAGAAAAAAGGAAACTTAAGAACTCATCTCATTTAAGCCTGTGTTGCTCCTAGTGTTGTTACTAGTATCTTTACACAATTGTTAATAAATGCAATCTTCCTGGACTCCCCTGAGGATATGGAGTGCCTTTCTGGAAACTACAGATAGACAAAAGATACTTAATTTTCAGGTCGGGCCACGGTAGCTCACGCCTGTAATCCCAGCACTTTGGGAGGAAGAGGTGGGCAGATCACGAGGTCAGGAGATCAAGACCATCCTGGCTAACATGATGAAATCCCCTCTCTACTAAAAATACAAAAAAATTAGCCAGGCGTGGTGGCGGGCGCCCGTAGTCCCAGCTACTCAGGAGGCTGAGGCAGGAAAATGGTGTGAACCTGGGAGGCAGAGCTTGCAGTGAGCCGAGATCGTGCCACTGCACTCTGGCCTGGGCGACAGAGCAAGACTCTGTCTCAAAAAAAAAAAAAAAAAAAAAACTTAATTTTCATCTAATCCTTTGGGATATGACCAAGTGAAATGTTCTAAGGTATTAAAAGTCTGATTAAAGACAAATCCTATGACAGTAAATTTAACTTTGAGTCAAACTTCTATAATACCACTGTACTATAAAAACTGGCAAATAAAATTTCAATACAGCAACTTAAACACCATATTTTTTAAAATATTCATTGTCTCAAGGGCTGATGATGATCTATAAACTGAAAAAACTAAATACTGGGTCATGGCTATGGACCTTGGGTTGCAAGAACTAGCTTAGGAAATACAAAAGTATTGGTTTACCTAACAAAAAAGTGTAGTAATAGACCTGCTTTCCAACATGGCTGGATCTTCAGGAATCTGTCTCTCTTCAGCTCTCAGCCATAATTTTCTTTTTATTGGTTTTATTCTGAGGCAGGCTCTTTCTATATGGCTGCAAAGTCAACCACTAACCAGTCCAAGACTACAGTTTACCAGCTTAAAACAACAGTGGAAAGGCCAGACGTGGTGGCTCATGCCTGTAATCTCAGCACTTTTGGAAGCTGAAGCGGGCAGATCACCTGAGGTCAGGAGTTCGAGACCAGCCTGGCCAACATGGTGAAACCCTGTCTCTACTAAAAATACAAAAAGTAGCCGGGTGTGGTGGCAAACGTCTGTAATCCCAGCTACTCAGGAGGCTAAGGCAAGAAAATCCCTTAAACCCAGGAGGTGGAGGTTGCAGTGGGCTGAGATCACACCACTGCACTCCAGCCTGGGGGACAATAGCGAGACTTTGTCTCAAAAAGAACAAAACAGTGGAAAGAAGGCACTTTTTCCCAGATGTATTAGATTATCATTCAACAAGTATTCATTATCGCCCCCTCAACTTTCATGAGAGCCTTTGATGTCAATATTGGTCATATGATTTGCTTTGGCCAATGGAACATTAGTCAATGTGACATGAGTTTGGCTGAACTAGGTTTACACAGTGGGACGTGGTCTTTTACACTTTGCTTTCATCATTAGAGGACTATGCTTTGAGTTGAGTAGCTACTGGCCCAGGGAGGATGAAGGACACATGGAGCAAAATTGGAGCCAAGCCCAGCCCATCTTACCTTGCGTAAAAAATAAATAAATAGTTTTCAACTGAGATTTGGAGCAGTTTCTCACACAGCGTATGTGAGGCAACAGCTGATTGGTGCATATGAAATTCCAACAAAATTGTTTAATCTCATTAGCTCAGGTCAGTAGTTCTTAAGTGTGATCATCAGTGTTGCCTGGGAACTTAACAAGTCATCAGGTCTCACCCCAGACCTACACAACTAAACACTCTGAAGTAAGGGACCAGCAATTTTTGTTTAAAGAAGTGCTCCAAGTGATTCTGATTTCCTATCAAGTTTGACACCCACTGACTTAGGTCATATGCCCATCCTTAAACCAATCTCAGGACCTAAGAATTCAGGCCTGGAGTTGTACGATGGCTCAGTGGCACTAGAATTACCTGAACTAGGGAACGGAGTCTAAGAGTGGACATTTCTGACAAGTCCATAGGTGATGCTGATGCTCCTGGTCTAGGGAGAACCTCTGTTGTAGGCTATGGGTGTGGCAGCAATAATTCCCTATTGGGAAATCAGCATCTGTTAATAAAAGAAGAAAGAAACAAAAGAAGAACGATGCTGGTCAGGAAACAAATGTCAATCACGACTCCATTCTCATTAAAAGAAAAACATTCTGACAACCACAAATATTCTCCAACAATTCTGTAGGGACAGGGGAATCTGGAGTGAAAAGAGAAATCTCATCTGTCATTCAGTTTGTGAAATTGATTGAGACATGAACTGATTTTTTTGTCTCTTCAATTTTGCCAAAATTCAAAACAGAGCTCAGGAATCAAATAGAAGATGGCAGTTTTTGCTAGAGAGAACCATGTATCATTTTCCAATGTGATATGAATTGTCACATAAATCTTTCTTAGTACAATTCACTGAAGATAAATATAGTGCTTAAGGAGATAATGTCTATATATCAAACAATTGAGTCATTTTGATCCATTCTACTGAAACCAAGACAGCAGCCTATAGTTTTGAGTGATCCAAGATAAAAGATAGAATCATAGCCCCTAACTATTGCTGTTATTTTTAATCTGTTCTTGGTACGCAGAAATCAAAGAATTTTAAAACTCAAAGGACCTTAGAGATCATCTAGCCCACGTATTACAAACCACCAGACAAACTACATTTCACCTCAAAAGGTGTTTTATTTGCCCTGTACAGAAGTGTTTTATGTTAATTAACATTTTTGCCATATTTTAAATTTTTCAACGTTTTTTAATGAGTTTGAAGATCTGGTGTAACACATTACAGACATAAGTCTATATTCCCTCACAGCATGTTAAGTGGGAGGTGAATGCTACCAATGCTACCACCCTCTTTTTTTTTTTTTTTTTTTGAGACGGAGTCTAGCTGTCACCAGGCTGGAGTGCAGTAGCACGATCTGGGCTCACTGCCACCTCTGCTTCCTGGGTTCAAGCAATTCTCCTGCCTCAGCCTCCCAAGTAGCTGGGACTACAGGTGCACGCCACCAAGCCCAGCTAATTTTTATATTTTTAGTAGAGACAGGGTTTCACCACGTTGGCCAGAATGGTCTCAATCTCTTGACCTTGTGATCTGCCCTCCTCGGCCTCCCAAAGCGCTGGGATTACAGGCATGAGCCACTGTGCCCAGTCTACCTCCTTTTGAATGAGCTCTTACTCCTACTCCTCAGTTTGATGAGGACACTACAGCACTGTGATTTTACAACCAGATCTCTTCACTTGTCTCCAGGACCTGCTGTGGTCCCACAGGCATTTAGGTTGGCTGCCTCTCATCTAGACCAATTCCCCTGTTTGACCAATGAGAACACTGAGGTCCATGGTGATGACAAACTTTAATGCACATCATCTCTCAGGGGCAGACCAAGTCTGCATGGCTAGTTTTTCTCATTTTTAGAATGTAGTTTCCCCTAGAGACAAATTTTTTACCATAAATAAGATAATTGCAAAGTTTACCTTTTAAATTCTACTCATTTGGGGCTGGGCACAGTGGTTCACACTTGTAATCCCAGCATTTTGGAGGCCGAGGCTGGGGGATCACCTGAGGCCAGGAGTTCGAGACCAGCCTGGCCAACATGGTGAAACCCTATCGCTACTAAAACTACAAAAATTAGCCAGGTATGGTGGTACACACCTGTAGTCCCAGCTATACAGGAGGCTGAGACAGAACTGCTTGAACCCAGGAGGCAGAGGCTGAGATGAGCTGAGATCACACCACCACACCACTACACTCAAGCCTAGGTGACAGAGCAAGACTCTGTCTCAAAAAAAAAAAAAAAAAAAAAAAAAATCTGCTCATTCCACCACGCTCAGTGGCTCACACCTATTATCCTAGCACTTTTGGAGGCCAAGACAGGAGGATTGCTTGAACCCAAGAGTTTGAGACTAGCTTGGGCAACATAGCGATGTCTTGTCTCTACTAAAAATTTTAAAAATTAGCCAAGTATGGTGGCACATGCCTGTAGTCCTAGCTACTTGGGAGGCTGAGGTGGAAGAATTGCTTGAGCCTGGGAGATCAAGGTTGCAATGAGCTATGACTGCACAATTGCACTCCAGCCTGGGCAACAGAGCATGACCATGTCTCAAAAGAAAATAAGCAAATAAATAAAGAAATCCTGCTCAGTCATACTGAGGTAGGTGATAAAATCAGTATATAGCTTATTTCAGAAACCCAAAGAAGAACAAATCCATGAAGAATGTAAGAATGATAAACCACAAGTTTAATGTGAAGTGAATCTTACTTGGATTAGGTACCTTAGATAGTTTTAATTCCTTTGGCTAGAAAGTGATGGGTTTTTTCTGCTTAAAAGTGATTTCTTGTGGGCCGGGCGCAGTGGCTCAAGCCTGTAATCCCAGCACTTTGGGAGGCCGAGACGGGTGGATCACAAGGTCAGGAGATCGAGACCATCCTGGCTAACACGGTGAAACCCCGTCTCTACTAAAAAATACAAAAAAAAAAAAACTAGCCATGCGAGGGGGCGGGCGCCTGTAGTCCCAGCTACTCGGGAGGTTGAGGCAGGAGAATGGCGTAAATCCGGGAGGCGGAGCTTGCAGTGAGCTGAGATCCGGCCACTGCACTCTAGCCTGGGCGACAGAGCAAGACTCCGTCTCAAAAAAAAAAAAAAAAAAAGTGATTTCTTATACCTTATACCCATTAGGATGGCTACTATCAAAAAACACAGAAAATAACAAGTATTTGAGAGGATGTAGAAAAATTGTGATCTTTGTGCACTATTAGGGAAAACGTAAAATGGTGCAGCCACTGTTACTAAGACGCCAGGGTCTAGATCCTGCTGCTCACTGCACAGAAAGCCAATCACTGAGACAATGAGTGTTTCCAAGAAAAAAGGCATTAATCAGTTGATGCTGCCAAGGGTATCAGTCTCAAATCCATCTCCCTAACCAACTGAAATTAGGGGTTTATATAGCATGGAAGAAATGTAATCACATGTGGGAAAACAAGAATTAGGGAGGGGTAAGGAAAAGAAGTTGGTCAACAGGAAGTAGGTGATGGGTTAGACAATCATGATGGGTAAGGAGTCTGGTGTCTCATTATCCAGATGCAGTGATCTGGTAAATGTCAGTTCCTTGGTACTATCTGGGAGGCCTGATATTTGGTTTATTTATTTATTTATTTGTTTGTTTATTTATTTATTTTTGAGACGGAGTCTCGCACTGTCACCCAGGCTGGAGTACAGTGGCATGATCTCGGTTCACTGCAAGCTCTGCCTCCTGGGTTCATGCCATTCTCCTGTCTCCTGAGTAGCTGGGATTACAGGCACCTGCCACCATGCCTGGCTAATTTTTTGTAATTTTAGTAGAGATGGGGTTTTATCGTGTTAGCCAGGATGGTCTCGATCTCCTGACCTCATCATCCGCCCATCTCAGCTTCCCAAAGTGCTGGGATTACAGGCGTGAGCCACCAAGCCTGGCCGATGGTTGTTTTCTTAAGAAAGGTACTCAGGTAAGACAAATGTAACTTTTTCAAGTTTTAAAACTGAGAGAGTCAATTTCTATGTTTATTCAAAAGAAACCATAAACATTAGTTCTATGGGACAATTGGGTTGGTTTCCCCATTATAAAAAACAGTATGGCAGTTTCTCAAAAAAAAAAATTGAAATAAAATTAGCATACAATCCAGGAATTCTACTTCTGGGTATATATCCAAAAGAATTGAAAGCAGGATCTCAAAGACATTATTTGTACACTCATTTTCATAGCAACACCATTCCCACTAGCCAAGATAGAAACAACCTAAATTTGCCTGTCCATTAACAGAGGAACAGAATTCTACAATGGGTGTGTGTGTGTGTGTGTGTGTGTGTGCGCGCGCGTGTGTGTGGAATATTATTCAGCCTTCAAAAGGAAGGAAATTTTGACATATGCCACAACATAAATAAACCTTAAGTACATTATGTTAAGTGAAATAAGTCAGACACAAAAAGATAAATACTGTATGGTTCCTTTCCTGTGAGTTATTTAGAATAGTCAAATTTATAGAAACAGAAAGAAGCATAGTTGTTGCTGAGGATGGGGGGAGGGATAAATGAGGAGTTATTGTTTAACGAACATAGAGTTTCAGTTTTGCAAGATGAAATAGTTCTGGAGATCATTTGCACAATAATGTAAATATGTTTAACACTACTGAATTGCGTGCTTAAAAATGGTTAAGATGGTAAATTTCATGTTATATGCTTTTTATCATAATAAAAAATAATTTTTGAAAAAGAATTTCTTAATTAAGTCGACTAGAATGTTTTTTAAATCTGGTGTAATTATTTCACAGGTCAGAATGTGGAATCCAAAGATGAAACAGAAAGCAGGTATGTCTCATCCTGCTGAGGCTAACTGAACATTCTGGATATCTCTGGGGGAGGAGATCTTCCATGTACATGAACATAGCTAAGCAAGTTCAAAAACAAGGTCAGACTTTAAAAATATTTTATTGAAATGACAAATTACAGAATGTTCTCTAGAGCTGGAACTAATAAATTTTTATATTACAATTTCACCTCACTCCAAAAACTACAGCAAAAATGTTTGTATTTAGGCCAGGCATGGTGGCTCACGCCTGCAATCCCAGCACTTTGGGAGGCCGAGGCAGGAGAACGTCATGAACCCGGGAGGCAGAGCTTGCAGTGAGCTGAGATCACGCCACTGCATTCCAACCTTGGTTACAGAGCGAGACTCCGTCTCAGAAAAAAAAAAAAAAAAAGTTTGTATTTAATGTTTAAAACTTACTCTAAAAACATAATGTGTAAAAAAATGAGAAATTCCATTGCTATAATTAAGAAAATTCAGATATGTGGAGAATAGAAAATATACTTTATAATATTTAACCCATCCTTATCTTTGGGATAAATAATCTAGTTTTTGGATTTTAATAATTTTCTCAATATAGATTAATTACCTCTATTCACTAATCCTAGAGATCATTGTTCCTGAAATTAACAGCAAGGACAATATTGGTTGCTCACAATGTAATAGTTGTATATCTACTGGGTCATCAATCACTGAGAAAATGTAAGATCAGTGTCAATGTCCCAGAAGGCGGTTCTAATGCAAACCACCCTCTGAAGATTTTATAGTTGTTGACCTATATTTGTCTACTGAATAAGGGATCAGTAAGCCACCAGCATGCATATCATTTTGTCTGAACAGCTTTCCACAGTCTCCTCTTCTCTAAAGACTGTCAAGGAAAGCACCACACTCCCAGGTGCCCCAAAAGCAACTCAATGGGCTGGCTTTGGTTCACTGGGGACACTTCATTCAGCTCCTCTCCTCTCTGTCAATGTTTCTTACAGACAGTCTATAACCATTGTGCCCCTGGTTCTATATAGAAGAGTATCTGTAAGAGACATTGACAGAGAAGAGCTGAATGGATGATTCTATTCAGCTGTAAACAGTAATGTCCAGGCCTATGGAATGGAAACTGGAATCTACCCAGGAAACAGATTAGTCTAGTACTACAAGGCTAGGCCATCCTTGAAATGCCAATTAAAAATTTGTGAGAAAAATGATGAAGAAGCCACAGTTATTACCTGTGTCTGGAAGCTCAGTTGCACCAACAAACATTATTACTAGGCGACAATACTCTCGTGAATTCTGAGTGATGAGGAAGGGGAATAAGGGGAGAGGAAATAAAGCAATGAGACTAGTCTTTGCTCTTAAGAAGTTTGTATCTTAGTCAAGGAGATAAATGCTATTTACGCAATTCCAGAAAATGCATGGCAGTCTATAATCAACTATTAAGATTTGTGATTATACTTTTATTAAAAGAATTCAGAGGAAGGCTTTGCATGATGGCTTCTGCCTGTAAATTTCAGCTCTTTGGGAGGCTAAGGTGGGAGGATCACTTGAGATCAGGAGTTTGAGACCCACCTGGACAACATAGTGAGATCCGGTCTCTGAAAAATAAATAATGAAATAAATAAATAAAATGTTAATTAGCCGGGTGTGGTGGTGATGCAACCCTATAGTCTTAACTACTTGGTAGACTGAAGCAAGAGGGTCACTTAAACCCAGGAGGTTGGGGCTACAGTGAGTTATGATGGGGCCACTGCACTCCAGCCTGGACAACAGTGCGAGACCCTGTCTCTAGAAAAAGAAAAAGAATTCAGAGGAGGAAAAGACCGAGGTGATGTAGGGTGTCAAGAAGGGTTTCATGAACTTGATATGGTTCCCATTTGATAGAAAGGTGGAATTTGATATACAAAAATAATTTCAGAATGAACCACCCATATGTTCCTGCCTAAGTTCTACAATAAACACTTTCTATATTTGCTTTATCACACATTATGCTAAGTGACACAAAAGGCCACGTACTTTATGATTCTACTTATATGCAATATCAAAACAGGAAAATCCATAGAGATAAAAGTAGATTAATGGTTGCAGGTGTTGGGTGGGGGCAGCCATGAGGAGTGACTGCAGATAGGTAAGGAGTTTCTTTTGGGGATGATGAAAATATTTTGGAATTAGATTGCAGTGGTGGTAGCACTACCTTGTAAATGACAATATCTTGAACAAATCTGAGATCAGACCCAAAGGTCAGTAGCCAATCTCTGTCCAGGGGAGAACACTACCCTTACTGTCTTAACCCTTTTATGGAAAACCTGTTGTAACAGTTTAACTTTTTTTTTTTTCAGACACAGTCTCACTCTGCTGCCCAGGTTGGAATGCAGTGACACAATCTTGGCTCGCTGAATCCTCTGCCTCCTGGATTCAAGCAATTCTCCCGCCTCAGCGTCCCAAGTAGCTGGGACTATAGGCATGCACCACCACACCCAGCTAATTGTTGTATTTTTAGTAGAGACGAGGCTTCACCATATTGGCCAGGCTGGTCTCGAACTACTGACCTCAGGTGATCCACCTGTCTCAGCCTCCCAAAGTGCTGGGATTATAGGTGTAAGCCACCACGCCCAGCCTTTAACAGTTAACTTTATATGCCAACTTGACTACACCACAGGGTTCCCAAATTGAACATTATTTTTGAATGTGTCACTGAGGTTGTTTCCAGATGAGATTAGCATTTGAATTGGTCGACTGAGTAAAGCAGATGTCCCTCTCAAATGTGTGTGGGCATTGTCCAATTCACTGAGGGACGAAATAGAAAAAAAAATGGCAAAGGAATGGGGAATTTGTCCTTTGCTTTCCGCCTGCCTGCATGAACTGGGACATCAGTCTTCGCTTGTCCTTGGACTTGAGACAAAGCAGGGACCCCTCTGAGGGACCTGTGGGCACCCCATACTGTGAAAATAAAAGAAAATATTTGGTTCCTTCAAGGGAAATTCCAGGCACCTAGCTAGCCCTGAGAAGTAAATGAGCAACTTGAAAAGTAAGAAGGAATAGTAGCTTAAAACAATAGCCAAGGAAGTTAGAGAATGTTTGGTGTTCCCTATAGAAACTAAAGGCAACATCCTAACCTATGTGCCTGAGCTCTTTTCAGAAACCTGGATCCCCATCAAATAAACATGATGGCATGCAGACCTCAGATAAGGGAAAACCGAGGAATGAACTCTGCAGTTCTTCACTCTAAAGTTCTTCCTGAGGGGTCTGGAGGAAATCATGCCCATGAGCCAGAGCTAACATTCTTTTCTGCTAACCCCACATTTCAAAACAGACATTCTCTTCCTTCACTAATTGCAAATCAGAAAGTCTTTGAATCTACCTGCCTTAAGATATCAAACCATTTTAGGCCAAATCGATGTGTAACCTCCATGTATTGATTTATAATTTTTACTGTAACTTCAACTTTCCTAAAATTTACCCCCACCTTTAGATAACACTCACAAGCCATCACGGGTCATGTCTCAAGTGTAAGCTGCCCAATTCTTCATGCTTGGGCCCCTCTTTTCTCCCTCTGCAAACTTTCATGTAGATAGTTGGCCTATGGCACAGGGTAAGCAGATCCCAGTTTGGTCTGGTAACAGAGATTTATATCATTGTGCCCCTGGTTCTTAGGCCTATGGACTCATCTAGGTCTTCAGCCTGCAAAAGGTAGATCACAGGTGCATTAGTCCATTCTCACACTGCTATAAAGAGCCACCTGAGACTGGGTAATTTTTGAAGGAAAGAGGTTTAATTGACTCAAAGTTCCTCAGGCTGTACCAGTAGCATGGCTAGGAGGCCTCAAGAAACTTACAATCATGGCAGAAGAGAAAGGGGAAGCAAGCACATCTTACCATGGCAGAGCAGGAGAGAGAAAGAGAAGAGGGAAGTGCAACACACTTTTAAACCATGAGATCTTATGAAAACTCACTCACTAACATGAGAACAGCCAAGAGGAGATCCATCCCCATGATCCAATCACCTCCCACCAGGCCCCACCTCCAATTCAACATGAGATTTGACAGGACACAAATCTAAACCTTATCATTCTGCCCCTGGCCCCTCCCAAATCTCATGTTCTTCTCATATTTGAAAACCAGTCATGCTCTCCCAACAATTCCCCAAAGTCTTAACTCATTCCAGCATTAAATCAAAAGTCCAAATCCAAAGTCTCATCTGAGACAAGGCACGTCCCTTCCACTTGTGAGCCTGTAAAATCAAAAACAAGTTATTTCCAAGATAATACAGACATGCAGGCGTCAGGTAAATGCTTCCATTCCAAAAGGGAGAAATTGACCAAAACAAAGGGGCCCCAAGCAAGTCCAAAACCCAGCAGGATAGTCATTAAATCTAAAAGCTCCAAAATGATCTTTGACTCCATGTCTCACATCCACAGCACACTGATGCAAGGGGTGGGCTCCAAAGGCCTTGGGCAGCTCCACCCCGTGGCTCTGCAGGGTATGTACAGCTCCTGTGGCTGCTTTCACGGGCTGGCATTGAGTGCTTGTGGCTTTTCTAGGTGCACAGTGCAAGCTGTCAGTGGATCTACAATTCCAGGGTCTGGAGGATAGTAGCCCTCATGTCACAACTCCACTAAGAAAGGCCCTAGTGGGGACTCTGTGTGGGGGCTCCAACCCCACATTTCTCATCTGCACTTCCCTAGTAGAGGTTCTCCATGAGGGCTCTGCCTCACAGCAGACTTCTGCCTGGACATCCAGGCATTCCCATACATCCTCTGAAATCCAGGCAGAAGCTCCCAAAGCTCAACTCTTCTCTTCTGTGCACCCACAGGCCCACAGCCACGTGGAAGTCTCTGAGGCCTGGGGCTTGCACCCTCTGAAGCAACAGCCTGAGCTGTATGTCCTCTCCTTTTAGCCACAGCTGGAGCTGGAGCAGCTTAGACACAGGGCACCATATCCCAAGGCTGCACAGAGCAGCTGGGCCCTGGGCCTGATAGGCAAAACCATTTTTTCCTTCTAGGCCTCTGGACCTGTAATGGGAGGGGCTGTGGTGAAGGTCTCTGAAATTCCCTGGTATCTGATATTTTCCTCATTGTATTGGCTGTTAACATTTGGCTCCTCTTTACTTATGCAAATTTCTGCAGCAGGCTTGAATTTCTCCCAAAAAAATGGGTTTTTCTTTTCTACCACATGGCCAGGCTGCAAATTTTCCAAACTTTTATGTTCTGCTTCCCTTTTAAATATAAGTTCCAGTTTCAGATAATCTTTTGTTCACATGTATGAGCATACACTTTTAGAAACAGTCACATTAGCTCTTGAATGCTTTGCTGCTTAGAAATTTCTTCTGCTAGATACCCTAAATCATCTCTCTCCAGTTCAAAGTTCCACAGATTTCTAGGGCAGAGGAAAAATGCCTCCAGTTTCTTTGCTAAAGGATAGCAAAGATGACCTTTATTCCAGTTCCCAATAAGTTCTTCATCTCCATCTGAGACCAACTCATGCTAAACATCATTGTCCATTATCACTATCAGCATTTTGGTCAAACCATTCAACAAGTCTCTATGAAGTTCCAAACCTTCCCACATTTTCCTGTCTTCTTCTGAGCCCTTCAAACTGTTCCTGCCCATGACCAGTTCCAAAGTCACCTACACATTTTCAGGTATCTTTATAGCAGAGCCCCATTCTCCTGGTATCAATTTTCTGTATCAGTTCGTTCTCACACTGCTATAAAGAACTACCTGAGACTGGGTAATTCATGAAGAAAAGAGATTTAATTGACTCATAGTTCTTCATGCTGTACAGGATAGCTTCTTTCTTTCAGGAAGCAAGGCTAGAAGGCCTCATGAAACTTACAATCATGGCATAAGGAAAAGGGGAAGCAAGCACGTCTTACTGTGGCAGAGCAGGAGAGAGAGACAGTGAAAGGGGAAGTGCCACACACTTTTAAACCATGAGATCTCATGAGAACTCATTCACTATCACAGGAACAGCAAGGGGAGATCTGCCCCCATGATTCAATCACCTCCCACCAACTGTATGTACATACACACACATATATATATACATACAGAGAGAGATTTATTATGAGGAATTGCTTTACATAATTATGGAGGCTAAGAAGTCCTGTTGATGTGGTTTGAACTTGTGTCCCTACCCAAATCTCATACTGAATTGGAGGAGGTGCCTGGTAGGGGGTGATTGAATCATGGGGGCAGATTTCCCCTTGCTGTTCTTGTGATAGTGTATGAGTATATATATGTGTGTATATGTGTGTGTGTGTGTGTTTATCTACAGCTCCTGAAGGTTCTCTCTCTATATATGTATGTGTGGGTATGTATACATAAATATATATATGTATGTATATAAGCATATGTGTGTATGTTTATACATCTCTGTTGGTCCTCTATATATATATACGTGTATATATACAAATATATACGTATACACATATATACATATATACACATGTATATACATACATACACACATATATGTATATACATACATATATACATATATGTGTACACACACACATGCATGTGCGTGCACACACACACATCATTTTGTTCTGTTTCTTTGGACAAACCTAAGTAATAACCTATAAACACACAATAGTCACATAAACCTAACAGATAGAAAATGGAGTGTGTGATTTTGTGAAATATATATGTGGTCTTTGACCTTGTTTCCTGGCATACAATTCCTAAAATTCTTAGATTCTCCAAATTGATGTATTTTTGTTCCTAATGATTGACTGATGGCTGGAGCCCTAAGGTGGCTTCAAGATGGGGGTTGGTCGCCAGAAAAACCAAAGCAGGATTAGAGAGTTAGGGTTTTCAGCCTGCCTCCCTTAATTCAGGGAAGGCGAGAGAGGTTGAAAGTTAAGGTGATCACCAATGGCCAATGATTTAATCAATCATGCCTACATAATGAAGGCTCACTAAAAGCACAAAAGGACTGGGTTTGAGGAGCTTCTGGATAGCCCAACACCTGGAGGTTCTTGGAGAGTGGCATGCCTGGGAAGGGCATGGAAGCTTCATGACCCCTTCCTTCATACCTTACCCTGTGCATCTCTTCATCTGTACCCTTTGTAATGTCCTTTATAACAAACCAGTAAACCAAAGTAAGTGTTTCCCTGAGTTCTATGAGGTGCTCTAGCAAATTAATTGAGTCCAAGAAGGTGACCACGGGAACCCCAATTTATAGCTGGTCAGTCAGAAGCACAGGTAAAACAACCGAGGGTTTGCAATTGGTATTTAAAGTTGGGGAACAGTCTTCAAGACTGAGCCCTCAACCTATAGGACCTGATGCTATCTCCAAGTAAATAGTGTCAAAATTGAACTAGAGGTTACCCAGCTGGTGCCCACTACAGAACCGACTGCTTGCTTGGTGTGTGGGAGAAAAAAATCCCACGCGTTTGGTCACAGAAGTCTTCTGTATTGATTGTTATTTGAGTGAGTAGAAAAAAAAAAAAAAAGCATGGTTTGAGTTTTTTCCACTCAGAAGAGTGATAGAAAAAAATAACAAAAGCGTCTTTCCAATAATGAATAACAGAGCTATTCCTGATGGTTAGAAAACAATATGTTTTCTTTTTTCAATAAAAAAGGTTGGCATCTGTGATCTATTTTCATTTACGATTATAGCTAAATGTTTCCCAACGCTTATTTGCCCTCTGCATTTTTTTTTTTTTTTAGACAGAGTCTTGCTCTTTCGCCCAGGATGGCATGCAGTGGCGAGATCCAGGCTCACTGCAACCTCTGCTTCCTGGGTTCAAGCGATTCTCCTGCCTCAGCCTCCTGAGTAGCTGGGATTACAGGCAACCACCACCACATCCAGCTAATTTTTGTATTTTTAGTACAGACAGGGTTTCACCATGTTAACCAGGCTGGTCTCAAACTCCTGACCTCAATGATCCACCTGCCTTGGCCTCCCAAAGTGTTAGGATTACAGACATGAATGCCCTCTACAATAAAAAAAAAAAGTAAGGTAATAAATAATAGCCTAGCAAGATTTCCTGTTTCTGTGTCACATCATCACTGTCCAATATCTCTAAACTATTGCTTTTAGATGTAAAAAGACAATGCATAGATATGAGATATATAAAAGAAGCAGGATTTTAATACCAAAATGCTGTACTGCCAAGAAAATCTGCAAGAAAGAACAGAGGACCCAAAAACTCAATTCCAAAAACATAATTTGATTAACTACTTAGATCAAAATAATAGAAAAAATGGTAATGGCTATATAAACACAGAAATTCTAATTTTAAAAAAATTTATTAGGCTGGGCGTGGTGGCTCACATCTGTAATCCCAGCACTTTGGGAGGCCAAGGCAGGCAGATCATGAGGTCAGGAGATTGAGACCATCCTGGCTAACACGGTGAAACCCCGTCTCTACTAAAAATACAAAAATTACCCAGGCGTGGTGGCGGGCACCTGTAGTCCCAGCTACTCAGGAGGCTGAAGCAGGAGAATGGTGTGAACTCAGGAGGTGGAGCTTGCAGTGAGTTGAGATCGCGCCACTGCACTCCAGCCTGGGCAACAGAGTGAGACTCCATCTTAAAAAAAAAAATTATTCATATTGTTTCATTCCACTGATCCTTTTTTAAGCCCACCTTCTGATACATTGCTATTCTCTATGTGGCAACATACCAAAAATCACAGATGGTGGCCAGGTCTTTAAAGAAGAATAACATATTTTCCTGTTTGAATCATAAAACCTTAGAGCTGGAGATGACCTCAACACTTCCATTAGGCAGATGAACGGCTATCTAAAAAAAAAACCAGATGGCCATTTTCTTAATTTATAAGCATTTCCAGAGACCAAGAATTTGAATTGAACCCAGACAAGAATAAACTGTAAAATATTTGATGGAAAAAAATTTTAACAAAATCACAAATGCAAGTGAACTCTGTATATTTTGTTTGTTAACTTTAACCTGTATGTTTTTATACTCATTAACCAAGTTTAATATAAAAGCCAGTGAACTAAATCTAATATAAATCTCATGAAAAGGGAAAACCAGAGGTGAACCAAAATTTAACCCATTTTCATCAGGTTGTCATTATGGCTAGTTCAGGGAAAGAACTCAGCTCTCCATCAATTTGTATAATGGTCAGATGACTCCTTTGCCCTGTGAAATCATTTCCATAGGCTGGCCTGTTTCTGCCACAGCATGAATTATTGTTATGAATAAGAGCTCCGTCTCCATTCATCATGGCAGGAGTTGAGAGTGGAAAGAGGCATTGGAACCCTATTTTCAGGACCTCCAACCCAGCCAGACTGCATGCAACACATGCCAATGACTTCACAGAGATTTAATCCAGAGTCAAATAGTCTCATCATTTGCATTACTCATGCTTAAAGAAGTCCCATGCATAAACTCATTTATAATGACACCAGCCATTTGTTGAATAACTAAATGAGTAGGCATTTTAGTGCTCATTCTATTGGCAGAGTACCTTCTATGTATTTTTTAAATATATTCAGAGAAAACTGCTATTCATTTCTTCCTTTACCAAACACACCATAATAGCATAAGGAAAAAAGAAAGATCTTTGTTCTACTATAATGGCAGTAGTCAAAATACCACAGTTCATTTGGAACAGTCTCTAGTATAAACTAGTAAGAGAACAAAAAGTAACAGTTTGTCGCTTCTCCTCTTTGAAATAAGATTTATCCGCCACCACATAAGTTCAATCACAAACTTTAGACAATTGATCATCAGATAAATTCAAGGATGTCTTGCCATTTTAAATAATCAGACATGTTTAAATAATATTTCTTAAAAACACAATGTTTTTGTCCACCACAAACAATGCAGTCACCCAGAAAGCAGGACTTTTGCAGACAGGTCATAACAAGATCATTGTTGTCAAGCTTGGGATTGAAAATTATTTTACCAAAAGACTATGGGTAGGAAGAATTCCTTAAATAACATTGCAATACTTAATGAACTTTTAAAATATTTTCTCATAAATTATCTGGTCTCCTCATCAGGATTTATTACCAGTTACTTATTATCACTTAAACCATTCTTCACTGAATAGCCCAAAGGATCTTCTTCCTAAGTCTTAAAAACTTAAAATAAAAGCCAAATTTCACCATGTGGTCTGCAAGGCCTTTTATAAGCTGGCTGAATTTTTTATGGGACTCTCAAGTTCTACTTCTTTGTGACACAGAGAGGTCTCCCTGATATTCTCCTTAAAGAAGATTGTCCTTGGTGGTTTCTTTCTAATACTAATCACAAACAAACCGCAATCTATATTTTGATTATTTTATGTATTTACTTTGTTGTCTCCAGTGTCTAGGATAGTGCATTAGAGATAGAGAGATGCTTAATAAGTATTTGCCAAATATATACATGAATGAACAAACAAATAAATGGATGAATTATTTCAACCTCTCAAATAGTGTCTCTCTTTCTTTCTTTCTCTCTCTTTCTCTCTCTCTCTCTCTCTCTCTCTCTCTCTCCTCCCCTCCTTACCCCCGCCCCCAACATACACAGGTGTCAGGCTTGTGGTAAAGGATCCTTTCCAAACTATTGCGTCACTGAGTTAAGAACTTGAAATACATTGTTTGATTCATACTAAGTAAGCTATGAGGTATCCCATCAGCCTGGATTTAAAAGCACCGAATAACCAGGGATAAATGATACCTTCCCTTCACCCTTGGAAAGACAGAACAGGCTCGGCAGTAGCAGAAAAGCATGGGTAATGTTTACTGGAGATTTGTGATACACCTTGATTGAGTCCCTTTACTTGACCAGCCAATGGGGGAAAAAAATCTGAGAATGAAAGCAGAACTTTTAGAGAATGGGCATTTCAGAGGTCAGGCCGGAAAGCAGCATAATTACTTCTGCCCACATTCCACTGGCCAGAACTTAGTCACATGGTCCCAGCTATCTGCGGGAAATGTAGTTTATCCACAAGTCAAGGAGGAAAAATAAAACAAATTTGGTAAAAGCATTAAATAAATTCACTTCAAATATCAAATTTTCTTCTGAAGATAGTTATAGTGGATTTCAGAGATTTTCCATTCATTTTTAATTATTTTAATTTCTGTATTAACACATGGCTGTTTTTAAATTTCTATTAGTTCGGTGCAAAAGTAATTTTGGTTTTTGCAATTACTTTAAGTTATGCATTTGGTCAGTCTCTTAGGGATGGAAATAGAGATCTCTCTTGCTTATATTAACTATCTTCAGAAAATGTGACCCATACATTTCTGCCACCTTGTTTTTAATTTCTAGAGGCTCCTTATTTCTCTAAAGGTTCTCTTTTTATGTACATTCTGATTTTGTTTCATTAACACTAATCTTCACATAGTTTCCAGGAATACTAATTATAGTTACTTGTTTGAATTTTCTTCTTACATTATCTCTGTTTCCTACAAGTACTTTTTTCTGTTTGTTTTGGCCTTTGTCTGTTATGTTAGATGATTTCCTCAATTTGTTAATGATTTACTACCCATCCATACTCAAAGTGGGGCACTGCTAGTTGACATTAAACTCAGTGAATGTGCAAATGTGTATACACGTGTGCATGCAAGAAATAGAGAGAACACCTTTCTATACTGGGCTTCGTTGTTGAGTGACCAGAGCAGACTGGGCATTAACTTAGGGAGCTATCCACTGACAATATCTATAGATTTTTCTTATTGGGCTGGTCAGTGTCCCAGAAATCAAGAGAGAATCGCCAAGGATTATAAACCTAGGCCAGGCGCAGTGGCTCACGCCTGTAATCCCAGCACTTTGGGAGGCTGAGGTAGGCGGATCACGAGGTCAGGAGATCGAGACCATACTGGCTAACACGGTGGAACCCCACCTCTCCTAAAAATACAAAAATTAGCGGGGTGTTGTGGCAGGTGCCTGTAGTCACAGCTACTCAGGAGGCTGAGGCAGGAGAATGGCGTGAATCCGGGAGGCAAAGCTTGCAGTGAGCCAAGATCATACCGCTGCACTCCAGCCTGGGTGACAGAGCGAGACTCCATCTAAAAAAAAAGATTATAAACCTGTTTGGCCAAAACTGGTTCCAGCATTTTCATCATTCAGCAGGTAGAGCATCACTTAATCCTGTTTTCAGTATAGGATTCACACTTTCAACTTGGTGTTCCCAGTTCAGAGTCCCTTTGCTTCATCCCTTCCAGAAAATAAATCTCCTGTTTTATATTAATGCTCAGTAGTTGATTGTCTATATGGGGTGAAAGGGCATCTAGAGATCTAACTGCTTCAACCAATTCTCCTTGTTTTGGACCTTTCCATATCTGCACATTGATCATCACCTGATTTTTCCAAAATCTCAGGTTCTGCATGATGAATTAGCTGTTTCAAGGACACTATCCAGGTTTTCAGTCTTGCTTCCTAAGTGTGCTTTCTCTGAGCTGCCAAGTCAGTTACCGGTTTTTTGTCTAATTTCTAGCTTCAAAAATTTATTGCCATTGTGTCTTCTTTGTCCTTCTGGAGCCATGCTTTCTTTTTCCTTCTCTGTAGTGGGGTTTTGAGAGGGAGTGGAGATAAAGCATGTGTTCAGTTTGCTATATTGAACTAGAAGGACTGGCATAAGATTTCCTTTTCTTTCATTGTCATTTTGTGTGTGCTAATGCTTCTACTGCAGCCAACATTTAGCTAAATTATAGTATCCCACACAAAAACCCCAATCCAAGTACCTCTATGAAACTAATGCATTCATCATAAGGGTAATGTTTATATGTTTAGATCTATTCCTTTTTGGTTATTTTATATTTTCTATTTATCAGCAAGTATTTTGTGGTGGTATCAATTTTTATCTCTAGTGGTTCAGAAGACATGCATTCTATCTCTTTTTCTAGTACTATCCTTTACATTTTTAACAGACCTATCTAAATCTGTATTCTTCTATAATTATATTAAATGAATCAATATCTAGACATTTCCATAGAGAATAAAAGAACTTTATCACCTTACTATTTCAACAATATTTTATATTATAAGCTATGGAAATTTAGGTCCAGAAAAGTTACTATAAATTTTCTTCTATATTATATATCAAAGATTAATAAGATAATTATACCTTTTACAGGCTTATTTACCTATCAGTTTCTTATATCTTAGGCCTTATGCTTTCTCTGATTCAATTTTCACTTGCTACAATATATCCTTAAGTAAATCTTTCTGAAGCTTGTGAGTGATAAGCTTTCTGAGTTCTAACAGTCCTAAACAAAATCAACAAACCTTAAGCTACACCAAGGAAAAAAGAAGCCTCACATTTTAAAAATCAGAGGTGAAAAACGAAACATTACAACTGATACCAGAGAAGTACAAAGAATCATTAGAAATACTATGAGCAACTATGCTCCAACAAATTGGAAAACCTACAGGAAGTAGATACATTTCTAGACAAATACAACCTACCAAGATTGAACCATGAAGAAACTGAAAACCTAAACATAACAATAGCAAGTAAAGGGAAGCAGTAATAACAATAACAAGTAAAGGGAAGCAGTAATAAAGAATCTCAAAGAAAAGACCTGATGGATTCACTGTTGAATTCTATCAAACACTTATAGAAGAACTAATACCAATTCTACTCAAATGATTTCCAAATATCAAAGAGGCAGGAGTACTTCCAAATTCATTCTATGAGGCCAGCATTACCCTTATACTAAAACCAAGCAAAGACCAAAAAAAAGAGAAAACTACAGACCAATATCCTTGATGAACATAGATGCAAAAATCCTAAATGAAATACTAGCAAACAGAATTCAACAACACTTTTGTGCCATTCCTGCACTGCTATAAAGAAATATCAGAGGCTGAGTAATTTATAAATAAAAGATATTTAATTGACTGACAGTTCTGCAGGCTGCGCAAACATGGTGCTGGCATCTGCTCAGCTCCTGGGGAGGCCTCAGGGAGCTTTAACTCAAGGCAGAAGGTGATGTGGAAGCAGGCATCTCACATGGCGAGAACAGGAGCAATGGGAGAGAGAAAGTGGTGGAGGAGATGCCACAAACCTTTAAATGACCAAATCTCACAAGAACTCACTACTGCAAAGACAGTATCAAACCATGAGGGATCCACCCCCATGACCCAAACACCTCCCACCAGGCCCCATCTTTAGCATTAGGGATTACAATTCAACATGAGATTTGTTCAGGGACAGATACACAAAATATATCAACACTAAAAAGATCATTTACCATGATTAAGTGAGATTCATCCCAGAGATGCAAGGATGGTTCAACATAGGCAAATCAATAAACATGATACATCACATCAACAGATTCAAGGACAAAACCCACATGATCTTTTCAATAGATGCTGAAAAAGTGTTCAATAAAATTCAACATCCTTTCACGACGAAAACCCTCAACAAATTGGGTATATAAGGAGCATACCTCAACATGATGAAAGCATGTATGACAAACCCACAGCTAACATACTGAATGGGGAAAAATTGAAAACCTGATTTTTAAAAATTGAAAACTTGTTCCACTAAAATCTGGAACAAGACAACAATGACCTCTTTCACCACTTTTATCTTTTATTCAAAACAGTATTAAAGTCCTAACAAGAGCAATTAGGCAAGAGAAGTTTTTTTAAAAAAGGCATCTAAGTTGGCAAGGAAAAAGTCAAATTATCTTTGTTTGCAGATGACATGATCTTATGTTTCAAAAATCCTAATGGCTCTACCAAAAAACTCTTACAACCGACAACAAATTCAGTAAAATTGCAGGATATAAAATCAACATACAAAATTCAGTAGCATTTATATATGCCAATAGTAATCAATCTGAAAAAGCAATAAACCCCAATAGCTACAAAGAAAATAAAATACTTAGGAATCAATTTAACCAAAAAAGTGAAGTATCTCTACAAGGAAAACTACCAAACACTGATGAACGAAATTGAAATGGACACAAAAAAATGGAAAGATATTCCATGTCCACTGGTTGGAAGAATCAATATTGTTAAAATGTCCATGCTACCCAAAGCAATCTACAGATTCAATGCAATCCCTATCAAAATACCAATGACATTCCCCACTGAAATAAGAAAAACAATTGCAAAATTTGTGTAAAACTACAGAAGACCTAGAATAGCTAAAGCAATCTTGAGCACAAAGAACAAAACTGGAGGCATCACACTACCTGATCTCATATTATACTACAAGGCTATAGTAGACAAAACAGCATGCTATTGGCATAAAAACAGACACATAGACCAATGGAACAGCAAAGAAAATTGAGAAATAAATTCACACACTTAGAGACAACTCATTTTCAACAAAGGTGCCAGGAACATGCACTGGGGAAAAGACAGACTCTATAATAAATGGCGCTGGGAAAACTGGATAACCCATATGCAGAAGAATAAAACTACATCCCCATCTTTCACCATAAACAAAATCAAATTAAAATGGATTAAAGACTTAAATGTAAGACCTGAAACCATGAAATGACTAGAAGAAAACACTAGGAAACACTCCAGAAGAGTGATTTGGGCAAAGTTTTCTGGGCAAGACCTCAAAAGCACAGACGACAGAAGCCAAAATAGACAAATGGGATTACATCAAGCTAAAAATGAAGAGACAACCTACAGAATGGGAAAAATATTTGCAAATTATCCATCCAACAAGAGACTAATAACCAGCATATATAAGGAAAGCAAACACCTCAGTAGCAAATAAATAAATAATCTAATTTAAAAATGGTCAAAATACCTGAATAGACATTTCCCAAAAGATGACATACAAATGGCCAGCAGGTATACAAGGGAAATGTGAATTAACCACAATGAGATACTATCTCACCCCACTTAGAATGGCTATTTTTTAAAAAAATGCTAGCAAGAATGCAGAGAAAGGGGAACACTGGTGCACTGCTGGTGGCAATGTAAAGTAGTAGAGCCATCATGGAAAACAGTATAGAGGTTTCTCAAAACACTAAAAATAGAAGTACCAGCTGGGTGTGGTGGCTCACACCTGCAATCCCAGCACTTTGGGAGGCTGAGGCAGATGGATTATCTGAGGTCAGGAGTTCAAGACCAGCCTGGCTAACATGATGAAACTGCGTCCCTACTAAAAATACAAAAAATTAGCCAGGCATGGTGGCACAGGACTGTAATCCCAGCTACTAGGGAGGCTGAGGCAGGAAAATTGCTTGAACCCAGGAGGTGGAGGTTGCAGTGAGCCGAGATGGCGTCACTGCACCCCAGCCTGGGAAACAAGAGCAAAACTGTCTCAAAAATAAATAAATAAACAAACAAATGTAAAACTAAAATTACCATACAACCCAGCAATTCCACTGCTGGGTATATATCTAAAAGAAAGGTGATTGTTGGGCTGGGCACGGTAGCTCACGCCTGTAATCCCAGCACTTTGGGAGGCCGAGGCGGGCAGATCACGACATCAGGAGATCGAGACCATCCTAGCTAACACGGTGAAACCCTGTCTCTACTAAAAATACAAAAAACTAGCCAAGCGTGGTGGCAGGCGCCTGTAGTCCCAGCTACTCGGGAGGCTGAGGCAGGAGAATGGCGTGAACCCGGGAGGCAGAGCTTTCAGTGAGCCTAGATCGTGCCACTGTACAGCCTGGGTGACAGAGCGAGACTCCGTCTCAAAAAAAAAAAAAAAAAAAAGAAGAAGAAGAAGAAGAAGAAGAAGAAAGGTGATTGTTATATTGAGGAGATATCTGCACTCCCTTGTTTATTGCAGCACTATTCACAACAGCCAAAATACGGAATCAACCTAAATGCCTATCCACAGACAAATGGATTTTTTTAAAAAAGTCCTGTCATTTGCTGCAGAATGGATAGAGCTGGAAGTCATTATGTTAAGTGAAATTAGCCAGGCTCGGAAAGACAAGGAGCACCTGTTCTCACTTATATGCAGGAGCTAAAAAACTGGATCTCATGAAAGTGAAGAGTACAGTGATGGTAACCAGAGGCTGAAAAGGGAAGGTGAAAGGAAAGGATAGAAAGAAGTTGGTTAATGGGTACAAAAATACAGTGTGATAGAAAGAATACATTCTAGTGTTTGATATTATAGTTAGTAATTTATTGTATTTTTCAAAATAGTTAGAACAGAAGAATTGTAATATTCCCAATGCAAAGAAAAGATGTCGGAGGTGACAGATATCCCAATTAACCTGATTTGCTCATTATACATTATATATATGTATCAAAATATCACATGTACCCCCAAAATACGTACAACTCTGATATATCAGTTAAAAATACACCGAAAAATCTGAATGCCCGGTTTCTTTTGGAAAGCCTTGTGAAAGCTGCTGAAGCCAAGATGGAGTCACTTACATCAGACCTAAACCAAAGCAGAGCCAAGAGGTCATGAGGGAGGGGACCTCATGCATGTATGTTTGAGATTAGAACTATTTCAAAGACTCTTTGAAGGTCCTTATTCACATATGCCTATGATAAGAACTATTTCAAGAACTCTCTGACACCACAAAAAATTCTAGATAAGATGATGCTTCAATGAAGACGTCTTTCCAACAATGATCAGCATTGCCAGTGAGTAATCAACAGCTCCTGCAGTGAGCCTCTGTGACTAATGAAGTTAGTTTCAGGACAGCTTGTGTGAACTTCTGCTTTTTGCCTTTAAAAATTTCCCCTTATCCTAAACTCCTTGGATATGCCTGTGATCCACCATAGCATGCATATCCTAAATTATGATCCCATGCTTGTTCCGGAACAAACTCATTTATTTTGAGAGCCACTCTCGCTGATGTTACTTGAGGTTGACAGTCGAAAGAATTGGAAACACTGCAATTACAATCCTTTATGGCAGCAAATGGCTGGAGCTGAGTAGTTGCCAACCTCAGCATCTCTAGTCATTTATTTTACCTGACTCCCTCTATAAGACATTTATTTATAATTTTTGCAATGTCTATATTTTGTAATTAAGATTTAATAATGAGTTAATGACAGAGCAGAAGTTAGGACCTGGGATCTTCTCCCTGTCCATTACATTGGTTCAAATTGTTGGCACACATGCCAGTCAAGGGGGCTTTGAAATTCCTATTCTCATCGGCTTACCAAATGGTAGATGTTCCTTCCCATACCTGCCTCCAAGGAAGTCCCTGTATTCACACAAACCTAACCAAGCCATGATCATCTCATGTCTGGCTGAACAAGGAAGCAGCTAATCTCTTTCATGTGAGTTGACCCAGGGCATCTGTAAACATCCCTCTCACAGACTCATCAGCATTTCATGTATGTCGTGCCCATCAAAAACTTTTCATCTCCTTCTGCCTTTCCACACGACTGCTCTGACACTTTGTGGTACTCAAATGTCAAAACAACAGCAAAATGGCAGACTGTCAAATCTAGTGCTGAGTCTGGGCTCATAGAAACACCAGATGCTTCTGGTCACCTGGGAAATCACTGTGACAATAGCTGCATATCAAGTTCAAGGTCAAAGTAAATTCTTGGCAAATGCTGCAAAAGTAGAATTTCTCAGCAGCTGTTTAAATAATTTATAACAGCAGGATGTATGTCTGCTTGAAAAGTAAGACATAAGATTTCATGTAAGTGACATTTTCCTATTATGTCATAGAGGGTAAGGCAATTGGTTATCTCTGCACAGAAGGAAATATGATCGAGTGCTGATGATCCAGTCAAAATCCCTTCTTTTTACTCTGACCTTGTTCATTCTTTGTCATTGACTAAAATGGAAGGTTCTGACAGGTAAGGAAGCCACATATCACCCCTCCACACCATATCCCAGAAAGATGATGTTATGTCTAGAAAAGGCAAATGTTGTGGTATTTGTTTGAGCAGGGTGGAAGGAAGGTACTTGCCAGGTTTCCAGTGTCTGAAAAGCAGACATCCTAATGTGGCTAATCTTTTTTTCTAAAATGTTGCCCTCAGACCCGAGAAGAGCCAAAGGCCTACTCAATTCCCACAGTGCTGACTCACACTGGAGGCTGGGGGCTGGAGGTATGGTGTTTACTAGCTGATGCAGGAGACGAAATTAGCTATGTAGATGCCTAGGGAAACCTTGGCCTATTCCACTACATAAGACATCCACGTGCTTTACAACATATACGTACGTACGTGTGTGTGTGTGTGTGTGTGTGTGTGTGTGTGTGTGTGTGTGTGTAAACCAGCTGGCCGTGGTGGCTCATTCCTGTAATCCTAGCACTTTGGGAGGCTGAGGCAGGTGGATCACTTGAGGCCAAGAGTTCAAGACCAGCCTGGCCAACATGGTGAAACCCCATCTCTACAAACAATACAAAAATTAGCTGGGTGTTGTGGCAGGCGCCTGTAATCCCAGCTACTCAGGAGGCTGAGGTTCGGGAACTGCTTGAACCTGGGAGGCAGAGGTTGCAGTGAGCCGAGATCGCACTACTGCACTCCAGCCTGGGAGACAGAGCAAGACTCTGACTCAAAGAAAAAAAAAAAAAAAAAAAAAAATTTACTAATTCTAAACAGCTTTCACTAAATATCAAAATTTCAAATTTTTATGACAACTATTACAGACTACAACAACTTTGGTAAGAAAATTCCAGTTTTCACTAGTCATCTGACTTCAAAAGTCCACCAAAAATTCCAAAAAAATGTAATATCACTTCATTTTATTAAATTTCATTCATATTATTTATTCCATTTTCATTACTTAATTTTTTTATTATAGAAGCCATTCACATAATTACAGAATTTTTTAAAATTCAGATAACATACATGGGTAACTAAAAATCATCAAAAATCTTACCACACACAGTTAGAAACTGTTTTTCCTTTGGGATATTTCTTTCCATTTTTAACATAGTTTAGATAATGTTTTATGTACAGTAGGTGTATTAGTCCATTCTCACACTGCTATAAAGAACTACTTGAGGCTGGGTAATTTTTTTTTTTTTTTTTTTTTTTTTTTTTTGACATGGAGTCTTGCTCTTGTTGCCCAGGTTGGAGTGCAATGGCATGATATTGGCTCACCGCAACCTCCACCTCCCGGGTTCAAGCAATTCTCCTGCCTCAGCCTCCCAAGTAGCAGGGATTACAGGCATATGCCACCACACCCGGCTAATTTTGTATTTTTAGTAGAGACAAGGTTTCTCAATTTATAAAGAAAAGAGGTTTAATTGACTCAGAGTTCCACAGGCTGTACAGGAAGCATGGCTGGGGAGACCTCAGGAAACTTACAATCATGGCGAAATGGTGAAGGGGAAGCAAGCACGTTTTCACATGACGGCAGGAGAGACAGGGAGAAGGGGGAAATGCTATACACTTTTAAATAACCAGATCTTATGAGAACTCACTCATGAGACACCACTAGGGGGATGGTGCTAAACCATTAGAAAACACCCCCATGATCCAAACACCTCCCACCAGGCCCCATCTCCAACACTCGGAAACACAATTCAACACGAGATTTGGGTGGGGACACAGAGCCAAACCATATCAGTTGGGTATACTAATTTTTGCACTCAATATTTTCAGGTTCAGAATATTATTCTGTTTTACGGTTATACCATATTTTGTTTATTCATCTTTCTCTTTTGGGCAATTAGGTTATTTCCAGCGTTTTACTATCAATGTGCAGTATGCATCATTTTATAAGAATCTTTACATGCAATTACTTTCTTAGGTAGAGTCTAGAAGGTGGAATTTAAAGGCTTATAGTTAAGAACTTGTTAAATATCCTTGATACTTATTGTTAAATTGCTTTATCTGAAAGACTTGTCAATTATTAATAGTATTTGCATTAACTTTTTTTATTTTCAAAATCTTTGCTAACTTCTTAGGCCCTTCAATAAAAATTTCAGTAATTTAATTTGCAAAATTACTGATGAAGTTGAGCTTTTTTCCTCATGTTTTGCCATTTGCTATTCTTCTAGGAAATGTCTGTAACTTTACCCTGCCTGCAAATTCACCAATATTTGCTGTTTTCATCATTATAACTTCATTTTATATTGAAAAATTGAATACAGCAAGTCCCCAATAATTACTCTTCATTTTCACATACTTCATAATAATTGTTTCCAGATGACCTTTACAATGATTTCAACAATTTCTTTTTTTAAAAGTCCCATTGAGATTTTGATTAGAAATTCAATTAAGACGGCCAGGCACAGTGTCTCACACCTGTAATCCCAGCACTTTGGGAGGCCGAGGTGGGCGAATCACGAGCAGAAGAGCTCAAGACCAGCCTGGCCAACATGGTGAAACCCCATCTCTATTAAAAATACAAAAATTAGCTGGGCGTGGTGGTGTGCGTCTGTAATCCCAGCTACTCAGGAGGCTGAGGCAGGAGAATCACTTGAACCCAGGAGGCGGAGGTTGCAGTGAGCTGAGCACTCCAACCTGGGCAATAGGGCAAGACTCCATTTCAAAAAGAAAAACAGTAAAGAAAAGAAATTCAATTAAGTCTTCTTTTAAAATATTCAGTCTTCTTGCCAAGAAAATAGTTTCCATTTTCCTAAGTTTTCTTTTATTTTTCAGCAAAATGTTTTTTGGGTTTTTTTTTAATAATAAACCTTACAAACTTTAAAAAAATTACTGGGTATTTTACATGCAGAGACCTATTGTCAGTGGAATATTTTTCATTTGTTTTCTACTGGTCATTGATAGTATTTTGAAAAACTGTTGATTTTTAAGTGCCTATTTTGTAACATACGAGTAGATTACAAAATAAAATTTTGGACTTATTTTATTTGTGGGGTTTTTTTGTTTTGTTTTGTTTTTTCGACACAGGGGCTTGCTCTGTTACCCAGGTTGGGAGTGCAGTGGCACAATCTCGGCAGCCTTGACCTCCCTGGCTCAAGCGATCCTCCCACCTTAGCCTCCTGCGTAGCTGGGACCACAGGCACATGTCACCATGACTGGCTAATTTTGATATTTTTTGTAGAGACAGATTTCACCATGTTGCCCAGGCCAGTCTTGATTCCTGAGCTCAAGGAATCCACTCACCTCGGCCTCCCAAATTTCTGGGACTACAGGTGTGAGCCACTGCACCCACCCAGATTTACTTTCTTGGGCTTTCTAGATATGTAATCAAATTGTCTATAAATAATGATATAATCTTGTCATTTCCAATAACAATACAAGCTGTTTTCACATTCTGCTTTGTTGCTGAATGCAATTTTAAGCAGCAAATACAATTTCAACACTGAGTTCAATTTCAAGAATGAAATTTTATGGCCCATTTTTGTGGAATATACCACAAAATACTTTATGGAACCTGAGGCAGTTTGTCCTATTCTAGCCAGATGCATTCAGGAGAATGCCTTTAGACCTAGATATCCTAGTTCAAGACACCTACTGACAAAGCGAAACATGTTAAGATGCACTCCAGGCCCTGGAACACACATTAGAATAAAACAATACCTAAAAATACCGAGGCTGTTTATTCTAGAGTGTAGAAACTCGCTGGAACATGATGGAACAATAATGTTTATTAAAGCAAAGATTAGACATACTGCATAACATCTCCAAAGAGTAGCACTAAGAACGAGCTGCATGAGACCAATTTTTGGTCAATGGAAATAATTGTAGTTAAAAAGCAACATAAATAAATGATAAATGCTTAAGGTGGTGGATACCCCAGTTACCCTGATTTGCTCATTATACTTTGTATGCTTTATCAAAATATCACATGTGGGCCGGACGTGGTAGTTCATGCCTGCAACCCCAGCACTTTGGAAGGCCGAGACAGGCAGATGACGAGATCAGGAGATCAAGACCATCCTGGCTAACACAGTGAAAACCCGTCTCTACTAAAAATACACACACACACACACACACAAAAAAAAAAAAAAAACCGGGCATGGTGGCGGGCACCTGTAGTCCCAGCTACTCAGGAGGCTGAGGCAGGAGAATGGCGCGAACCCGGGAGGGAGAGCTTGCAGTGAGCCGAGATCACGCCACTGCACTCCAGCCTGGGCGACAGAGCAAGACTCTGTCTCAAAAAAAGAAAAAAAAATCACATGTACCCCATAAATGTGTACAACTGTTTTGTATTAATAATACTTAAAAATAAAAAAAATTTAAAGAATATCTGATGAGGTGGTCACAATTCTAAGGGGCACAGTATAAGTAATTATTTAAACTCCTGAGTCACATTGCCTGCATTTAGTATCCCTGACCTAGGCCAAGTCTCTTCAACTTTCTATGCCCATTTCCTTTGCTGTAAAATGGGGATAATAATACTGCCCATCTCATTTATGAGTAAATTTTCTTAAAAAGAAAATCGTAGGAAGGAAACTCTCCTACAAAAGAAATACTCATATATAGGATCAATGATCCACTGCAGAGATACTGTGGAACAGATTTGAATATCCACTGGGTGGTGAGGTTGGATGACCTTTCCAATCCCATTTTGCTCCATAGTCCATATTTCTACAACCTACTTCTAGAGCCTCTGGAGTCGCACATGTTTACTGAAATTCAGTTAAATACAAATATAAATAGTATATCAAAATGCCCTCATCATTTTTATATACTGACTTTTTAGTGAACATAAAATTCAAACATATAAAATACATTTGTATGAATAAAAAAGGAGTAATACTTTCTCCAGTCATTCCTTCCATCTAAACAGCCTTGGATCAATCAACAAATATGTATTAGGACGGGAAAATACACACAGACACATACACACACACACACGCAGAGAGAGAGAGAAAAAACAAAAATGAATGTGAAAGAAAATCTGTCCCCATAAAAAGTTTTCTAATTAGTTTCACCCTATTGCAAAAGATTATTTATGTTTAAACGTTAATTGAATTTCCAAGCAGATACTGCTATCCGGGCATATGCTATTTAAGATTTGTACTTTTCATTTCCCCACAAAGAAACCTCTTCAGGAAATAGGTAACAAAAGCTGTAATTGTCACGTGTCTCTCTCATTCAAGATTAATGTTTAGCCTGTATCTTCTTACATTCCCAAAATACCCCTGGCAGCCTTTGCCCAGGCAAACATCCTATAAGTAAATAATAGCAAAATGCTTGTAAGATAGAAACTTGCTGAGGAGTGATAATATCTGTCCTTCCTTGGCCTATCTTGAGGGATTTAGGCATTAATTACCACATCATATTTAAATAATATCCCTGCAGTTCATATGACCCCTGTGATTAATGTTACTACCCTTCCTTAATAAGTGTCAAAATTAATCATTTAGCAAAAAAATGCAGAACTACGGCACATTTGACAGAGAAGACATGGCATAATTCTTCTATGTCCATTTTGATGCAGTTGTGGCAGCTGGTGATCCTGAGAAACATTTGATCCCAGAAGTGGCAACAGAGAAAAGACGGAGTGGCTGTTGTGATGGTAAGTTCATGATGGAAACAAGAAACTGTTCCTCACTGGAAATTTGTGGAGTGTTCTCTTCTCCTCCCACGCAAAGCAATATTCTAGAACTGTGGATTGACATGAAATAAAAGATAGAAAGAAAATCTCTGTTTTGAAAAACAAAACCCACAATGAATACTTCATGGAAGATCCTTTACCTCCCTTGGCAGCCTAACCCTCCAGGTGCTGAAAGATGGTGCAGAGAAGAGTGACATCTATTGTTCAGGAAGGTTTATGAGCAGGATCAGCCAGACCCATTGAGTAGACTGTGTTTTGGGCTCATGAGGAAAAGCCCACTTGTCTCTCCCAAAGAAGCCAACCAGAGTGACATGAGAAGAGGCAATGGAAGCTAATATCCAGCTCGTGAGAGTTATCCAGGAAATGCAAGCAGAGATCCACAAACTGGAGAAAGAGAATCAAGCCCTCCGGATGAAACTCACTGCAAGTAGTCAGAAGGCCTCAGGCTCAGGGGGAGAATCAGGAGACGAAAGGGAGGAGGAAGCACCAGGACAATCTCCAGCAACCCTTCAGGGTGCCGTTTCCCCTGATGCAGCACCAGCAGTGCAGGAACACCAAGGTACCCAAACATTCCAAGCTCTTCTGGACTGTGCCCATTTTGCAAATATTGTGAAATAGTTAAGTGTATTGTGCTGATCACATAACTGTATAGTTTGGTAATAACAGTGGTGGGTTTCATCCCTTTCCTCCTAGTAGATTACCTTTGAATCCCTAGACAAAAATGCCTTTAGCATCTTCAAGCAACATATTATAGCAACACTAAATCTTCTTCCATATTTGCTAGGAAAGATAAGAGAGACAGGTTTGTGGAAACCAGTCACGCTAGGAACATTGTGGTCTTTTTCCTCTTTAACTTCAACTATTTAAATGCTGCATAATAGAACATTGAATGTGTGTATGTCAAACGGCACACACACTTATAAGGCTGGAACAGTATGCACACCAGATAAGGGAATGGATGTCAGAGTAAACAAATATGGTTGCCAATGATTTGTGATTCAGCCACTTGTCTCTAAGCCAGTGATTAGACCTCTTTAATCTCTGTTTTCTTCATCTGGAAGTGTTACAGTACCTATCTCACAAGGTTGTGAGGATTAACTACAGTCATATGAATTAAATGCTTAGTATTGCACCTGGTGAAGGCAAAACAAATGGCAGATACTATTTCCTATCCATGTTTTACTAATAACTTTACTGTCCTGTATGAATGAATGCTGCACATAATTCAGCCTGCTATCCAGATTGAAGACTTCAAGATACAGGGTCAATGTTTGATATAACCTAAAAATCAAATCTCTCACCTTTTTTTCTTTTTTTTTTTTTTTTTTTTGAGACGGAGTCTCGCTCTGTCACCCAGGCTGGAGTGCAATGGCATGATCTTGGCTCGCTGCAAGCTCTGCCTCCCGGGTTAAAGCCATTCTCCCGCCTCAGCCTCCTGAGCAGCTGGGACTACAGGCGCCCGCCACCATGCCTGGCTAATTTTTGTATTTTTAGTAGAGACAGGGTTTCACTGTGTTAGTCAGGATGGTCTCGATCTCCTGACCTTGTGATCCGCCCGTCTTGGCCTCCCAAAGTGCTGGGATTACAGGCATGAGCCACCGTGCCCGGCCAAATCTCTCACCTTTTACGAGAAATATTTTGACTGTGAAGATTACACATGGGGTCAGAAATCAGCAGAGTGAGAAATACACTCTATATTAAAATCGTCAATACTTGCCTACACACAACATATTCAAATAAAATAATTGATATACATAATTAAATACTCAAAACTCTTAAAATAATCTGTCAAAAGCTTCAGGCACTGCCAATTAGAAGCACTTTGGGAGGCCAAGGCGGACGGGTGATGAGGTCAAGAGATCGAGACCACCTGGCCAACATGGTGAAGCCCTGTCTCTACTAAAAATACAAAAATTAGCCAGGCGTGGTGGTGCACACCTGTAATCTCAGCTACTGGGGAGGCTGAGGCAGGAGAATCACTTGAACCGGGAAGGTGGAGGTTGTAGTGAGCCGAGATCGTGCCACTGCACTCCAGCTTGACGACAGAGTGAGACTCTGTCTCAAAAAGAAAAAAAAAAAAAAAAAAGTTCTGAACAGCTTGACAATGGAACAGGTCATATTTGCTGGTTTGGTCTCCCAGTTAGAGATGTGTCTCTCTAATATGAGACCCTATATTTGAAAGCTGAAAACAGATTCCGATCCAGGTCTTTTTCCCTTTTCATAACTACAACTCTGGATTGAGTAACTGTCTACTGGTTATTTAATAAAACTGTGAAAGAGTGAACTAAAGGAGGTTAGACATTCTCCTGCTGGGAAAATAAAGATGTGGATATTTGTAATATATGCTTAGTTGAGGGTTTCTCAACCTCTGCACTACTGACATTTGAGACGGAATAATTACTGTAGAGGTCATAGAGCATGGTGGGGTGTTTAGCAGCTTCCCTGGCCTCTAACCACTAGATGCTGGAGTATTCAGGCTTCTCCTTCCAGTTATGACCATCAATAATGTCTCCAGGCATTGCCAAGTGTTGCCTTGGGAACAAAATCGCACCCCATCCACCATTGAAAACCACTGCCTTACTCCAAAAATAAACAATAATCCTTCCAATCTATTATCTGTGGTACTTATCCTAAGAGAAAAGTAAGTTGCGTCTTAGAACTAACTGTCCTGTTTCAAAACATGTATTAACGCTGTTCAAAGAACAGAGTATTGCCCTTTAAATTCTCAGGGTCTAATCATCAAGCTTAGAGGAGGTTCGAACATATTCGTAAGAGTTAAACGCACAATTGGTATCATACTTCTTCAGCATATGGGTGGTAATTTCCAGTAAGAATGTTAGCATTAACTTTGAAAAGGATTGGTGAGGCCAAGCATGGTGACTCATGCTTGTAATCCCAGCACTTTGGGAGGTGAAGGCAGGAGGATCACTTGAGGACAGGAGTTTGAGATCAGCCTAGGCATGCTAGTGAGACCCCCATCTCTACAAAGAAAAGAAAAAGAAAAAGAAAAAGATTAGCCAGGAAAAAATTAGCCAGGCAGGATGGCGTGCATCTATAGACAGCTACTTGAGAGCCTGAGAGGCTGAGATGGGCGGATTCCTTGAGCTCAGAAGTTTGAGGTGCAGTGAGCTAAGCGTGCACCACTGCACTCCAGCCTGGGTGACAGAGTGAGACCCTGTCTCAAAAAAAAATACTGGTGAAAAATATTTGATAAAATTGTAGGAAACCTTGCTTATTGCACAAATAAAACACAGAAAGAAATGTGATTTCGATTTGTAATTGGGAGTCCAGTTGAGTTACTTTAAATGATGTTTACCTGTTTCTTAAATGTTATGAGCTATTAAAATAGCAAGTGACATAAGTAGGAAGAACATTGTCCTCAGCATGAAGACACCTGGGCTGTATTCCTAATTGTTTTGTAACAGTTGGTCAACATTGGGCAGATCACATAAACTTTCAGATCTTAGCATCCTCGTGTAAAAGTAAGTGGATTGGGCTAAAAGTTTTCCAAGTCCTATTCCAACTGCAAAATTCTGTGATTCTATGAATGTAGAGTGATGTAGAGCTTTTTATGATCACTCTTCTCATCTGTAAAATGGAGGTAATGATGGAATCTACCTCACAGGGCTGTTGAGAGGAGTAAAGATAGTGTAAGTGAGACTAAATGTTGTCATAATATCATTGGACGTGTCAGAAAAAATATTATTTGACTTGAGCATAAGTTTTATCAGTAGTTTTAATACCAATTGCCAAAGTCAATTGAAATTCATACTCATAATTAATTGAATCATACAAATCTGTTACTAGAAAGGAACGTTAGAGGCCAGGCACTGTGGCTCACTCCTGAAATCTCAGCACTTTGGGAGGCCAAGGTGGGTGCATCACGAGGTCAGGAGATCAAGACCATCCTGGCCAACATGGTGGAACCCCATCTCTTCTAAAAATATAAAAATTAGATGGGCATGGAGGCATGTGCCTGTAGTCCCAGCTACTTGGGAGGTTGAGGCAGGAGAACCGCTTGAACCCAGGAGGCAGAGGTTGCAGTGAGCCAAGATTGCACCACTGCACTCCAGCCTGAGTAACAGTGCAAGACTCCATCAAAAAGGAAGGAAGGAAGGGAGGGAGAGAGGGAGGTCATCCAGTAGAAATTTCCTTATTTACAGTTGAGAATATAAGCCTCATAGAGATTATCTTATCCAACTTCTCCAATCCTTTTTTGGAAACAAAAATACATAAACCTGTTCTTTCAGAAAGAATAATGTGAAATCAGAAATATGAGTCTCCTTTAAGAAAGGGAACAATTAAGGAGGGCCTGGAAGTGGATCACTTAGAACTAAAAGTTCCTCCATGTGTTCCTTGGTATGTGTGGTGAGATGAAGTGAGGCTCTCTGTGAGTGGAGAACCCTACTTCCCCTGAAGTCACCTGAGGACACAGAGCTACGCTACAGCCCAGACACAGCTGCGTGGTGATAGAATGTACTGAGAATGCAGAGTGCCTGCTCAGAATGAATCCTTGCTGGATAAATGCTCATGGAAACATCTGTAATAGTGCATAAATATTTGGTAGATATGAAATCTAGCCAGCACTTTCAGAGATGTTTCCCAGCCCCTCTTGCCCTGTGGAACCTTGAAGCAATTTGCCGCAGTGAAGATAAAAGAAACAACTCTCTACAGCATTGCTGGACCTCTGATTCTCTGCTCACATCCTTTGCTGGCAAATAAACTGCATTTGGCTGTGATCTTTGAAACTGTTCTAATAAGCCTGTGATGCTGTGTTGAATATCTTTTCTCTTTTGTTAATAAGAAACTAAAGGACACAGACCCTTTGTGACCCATGGAGATGAACAATGAGCC
This sequence comes from Macaca mulatta, assembly GCF_049350105.2. Taxonomy (NCBI): domain Eukaryota; kingdom Metazoa; phylum Chordata; class Mammalia; order Primates; family Cercopithecidae; genus Macaca; species Macaca mulatta. The sequence continues at coordinate 129,955,206 of NC_133417.1, read as the reverse complement.
TATATGCTAATCACTCCCAAATTAACTGTAGGTCCCCAGTGAAAATAAACCTAACTTTGCTATCATCAGCATGATTTCCTGTTGTGTTTTCCTACGATTCAGTATCAAGGGATTGTTTTATAATCCTAAACAAAAACTTTTATGTTTGTAAGTAGTCACAGATCTGTTTTTAGATAATTATACAAGTTATATACCATGACCACAGGGAGCATTTAAAGATCATTTATGAATAATATTTGCAGTTAATCACTTCAGATAGATTTGAACTTAAACTCTCCCTAGACTTCTCCTACAATTCAGTCTTCTGTTCTACAAAAAGCCGAAATAGCCTCCACCTTTTGCAATAACCATAATGATTTTCTGTCTGCTTTTTCCAGAAGCGGCCAGCAAGCATAAATAAAAAATAATTGTGCTTCTGGCACTCGCAAAGCCTACCCATAATGCAGTGCTTTTTTTTACACTTTCAAGCTCGTTCATGGCAAAGCTGCAGTGAGAAAGAATGAAGATTCCACAATCACTCATAAAGTGCTCTGGAAAATGAAAAACAACCCATGAGGTCAGTGTTGTAAGCCACATGGACAACACTGGACAAGCAAGTAGATGCTGGATAATCACCAGACCTCCAAGTAGAGGTTAAATGACTGGCTCCAGATCAGAGTTAATGCAGTGTAAGAGCTGGCATTCAGACATACCAAGACCCTCTAAAATAAAGCTCTTTTAATCAACATGTTTTCGTTATTAAAAAAAAAAAAAAAGAAGAAAGATTTGATTTACCTCAAGGAAAGGGTTTATTGGGAGACACTATGAACAGAAACTGAATTGGAAGCCCCTGGAAACTAAAGCTACAAATCTCTCCATCTCTTTCAGGGGCTCTCCAATTTCCCAAGCCATGCATCTTTGCTCTTTGCCATGTGTCTCCTTGGTGTTCATCTCTCATTCAATAGACATCCTCCTAACGACTGTCCCAACTAAGGCCAAGACATGCAATCATAGGCCAGTTAGCAACAACCTGTTAAATTCCTGAGGCCATTTAGGTGATCAGACACTATGGATAAGCCTGTTCTTCTAAAATCAGGAGTAAGAAGGCCATCAAGAATTGGCATGTCTGGAAGATTCACGTTCTCCCAATTTTAAGGTCTTTTTTTTTATTATCTATGTATGTCAAGCCCTCATTCTAATGCTGTATTCTCAGAAAGGTCTTCCCTGGCCACACAATTGAAATAGCCTCTGAACATCTTCCTGCATCTGTCTCTATCCCCTTGCCCTCATCAGCCTTATTTGTCTTCCTAGAATGTATTACTATGTGAATTCTATTATATATTGTTTGTTTACTGTCTGTCTTCCACATAAGAAGGTGTGCTCTGGAATTTTATGTTGTTCTCTACCACATCCCATCTTTTAAAAAAGATCCTGGCATATGGTTGGCACTCAATTAATATTTGTAAAATAAATCAATGAATGCTTTTTTTTTTTTTGTCTGTTTGTTTGAAACGAAGTTTCCGTCTTGTCACTTAGGCTGGAGTGCAGTGGCATGATTTTGGCTCACTGCAATCTCTGCCTCCCGGGTTCAAGCAATTCTCCTCCTTCAACCTCCTGAGTAGCTGGGACTACAGGTGCCTGTCACTACACCCAGCTAATTTCTGTATTTTTAGTAGAGACGGGGTTTCACCATGTTGGCCAGGATGGTCTCCATCTCCTGACTTCATGATCCATCCGCCTCGGCCTCCCCAAGTGTTGGGATTACAGGCATGACCCACCATGTGCGGCCAAATGGATATCTTTTATGCCAAAAAAGTAATGAGAAACAATAGTTCTGTCTAGTTGGTTTCAATAAAATTCTATCATTTTTCAATTGTGAGTGTCATTAGGGTAGAATATTTTTAAGTTGAATTTTATGTTTTTGTACAGGCAATGTCATGATTGTCAGACGCTATTCCATTTCATCATCAGTTTGCTCATCTGCTGTAAATGATCCCTGGAAAGCTGGGAAAAGTCACTCAAAGAGCGGAATTCTAGAAGCTCAGGGAACACTTAAGTCACTGGCATGTTCTCCAATTAAGAAGCAAGACATGGAAGAAAAGGTGTTTGCCACAGATTCTTTCACCAGCAATAGTACCAGCCAAAGATCTTCTCCTGAGCATGTTTGTGGTTGCAGGTAATGTACAATACACTTCAAGCTGGTGTACAGGCACATGCTGAGATGGTTACTGAGACATTCCCCTGGATAAGTGAAGTCTTATCTAGTGGAGGAAACTAAACCAAATAGCATTTAAATAATTTCCATCTCACCTATGTCCACTTTGGGAATTTAAAGTAACAAATTTATTTGAGGTTAAATGGCACCCTCTAATAGATGCCTCTAACAAGTGGACAACTTAGTATCCATTTATTCATTAAGCATTAGTGATCATATTCTAAGCCAGGCACTGGTAATACAAGATTCAGCAAAAGTAAGCTGTTACATTCAAAACTCTCATTTAGTGACAAAGGCACACAAGTAAACTATCCACTGCAATTAAGTGCATCTCAGGGAGAAGGCACAGTTACTTTAAGAGCTGAATGCAGAACTCCTCTCTGAGAACAGCTGTTCTGGTGGAGGCAGGTGCCTTAGTGGGCTTTAGGGGAATTGTTTTAAAAAAAAAAAAAAACTACTTAGGCATAACTCATAAGGGCCAAGAGACAAAGAAAAAACCAATCTGCTCTCCAAACTATGTGAATTGGTATTTGGAGAGCTGGAACAGCCTGAGATTAGGAGGGATATGAGACAAGTCAAGAAAGCACTTTGGGAGGCTGAGGCTGGCTGGATCACTTGAGGTCAGGAGTTCAAGGCCAGCCTGGCCAACACAGCAAAACCCTGTCTCTACTAAAAATACAAAAATTAGCCAGGCGTGGTGGCCTGTGCCTGTAACCTCAGTTATTTGGGAGTCCGAGGCAGGAGAATCACTTGAACCCACGAGGCGGAGGATGCAGTGAGCTGGGATGGCACCGGGACTGCACTCCAGCCTGGGGGACAGAGTGAGACTCCATCTCAAAAGAAAAATTAAAACAGGCCACGGTCTGTTAGGGGAAACTTGGCCAGTGGCTCCTGAAGCGGTAGAGTCAAGTCCTCTAACACAAACCCCAATTTATCTGCACGACTGTGCAGCAGCGTGCACTGCCCCCTCTCTCCCACACTCTGTAACCCTACCTTCCAACTCCCAGTGAGGCCCTAACTCTTCAGCAAGATCTCTACTTGTCTTTGTCTTGTGTGAGTAGAAGGAGGAACATCAAGAGGAGGGGACCTGGGTCTCATGATTATTAGCTTACCACAGGAAAGAGAAAATGCAAAAATATGATTGTTGAGAGACCAAGAGCACCATCGAACTCAGCAGTGGCAGAAAAGCAAATCAAGAGATAACCATAAGCAAGAAGCCTGTAGGAATTCTCGTAAATATTGGAAAGGGCACTGGACTTCCCACAGGATGTGGGATACAAAGGTTGAGCCAGCTTTATTTGGATTTCCAAAAACAGGATGAAAATTGTGTTTCCCTTGCAGAAAGGGAAGAGTAACTGGAGTCACCAAGGACTACTAGATTTAGCCAAAGAAAAATGGAAAGGTCATCCCAAGTAGAATGAAACTGACATGAGGATAGAAGAAGTCATGTCTTTGAGAGAAACTAAAAGTAGTAAAATAAATGAGGATGGAGAAGTGAGAAGAATTCATCATTAAAGGCCACTCATGGAATGCTAAGGAATATATGCTTTATCATGAAATTATTGGAAAGCCAGAATAAATGTCTTCTGAAAACTTCCAAAATACAGAAATATTCAGAAATTAATGTTACATGTACCAATAGATGCAAAAAGTTTTGCCACATTTGCTTCAGATGTTTTTATATATAAAAGAAATAAAATGTGGTGGCTCACGCCTGTAATTCCAGCACTTTAGGAGGCTGAAGTGGGCAGATGCCTTGAGCCCAGGAGTTCGAGACCAGCCCGGGGAACATAGTGAGACCCTGCCTCTAAGAAAAAAGGAAGGAAAAAAGGAAGGAAGGAAGGGAGGGAGGGCGGGCGGGCAAGGAAGGAAGGAAGAAACGAGCGGTCATGTGCAGTGACTCACACCTGTAATCCTAGCACTTTGGGATGCTGAGGTGGGCGGATCATGAGGTCAGGAGATCGAGACCATGCTGGCTAATATGGTGGAACCCCATCTCTACTAAAAATATAAAAAACATTAGCCAAGCATGGTGGTGGGCGCCTGTAGTCCCAGCTACTCGGGAGGCTGAGGCAGGAGAATGGCGTGAACCCGGAAGGCAGAGCTTGCAGTGAGCCGAGATCGCGCCTCTGCACTCCAGCCTGGGTAACAGTGAGACTCCATCAAAAAAAAAAAAAAAGAAAGAAAGTAAGTTATGTAACTTTTCCCTTGTCCTCCCCGGAGCAAATGTAATCATGACATTGGTTTTTATCTTTTCAGTCTAGGTTTTTATACTTTTATTACATTCATTCATTCAATAAATGTATTCTGAGGGTGTGCTGCATGTTGGGCAAGATTCTCTGCCCTGCAGATACAGCAGGAAAGTGAACTGTCAAAAACCCCTGCCCATGTGGAGCTTATTTCTTTGCAACATGATAATCAGTAAACATGCAAATACATAAAGTGTATATCATGTTAGATGGTGTTAAGTACCAAAGCAAAAAATAAAGCGAATAAAGAAGGATTAGAGGAACATGATGAAATGTTTGATACCATGGCCAAAGAATGCCTTTCCATCGGAGTAAAGAAGGCAGAGAGAGAGTGAGTCCTGATCAAGGCTGAGAGAACTCTCTAGGCATTGAGAAGAGCAAATGCAGAAACCCTGGGTAGGAGCATGGCCAGTGTGTTCAAGGAGAGGCCAGGAGCCTGGTGTGACAAGTGAGCAAGCCGGTGAGCAGAAGGACAGGTAGGCAGAGAGCCAAGGGTGGCCTTCCACCCAATTCCAGTGACTCTGGATTTATTCTAAATAAATTTGTGTGCGTAACATGCTCTTTTCATTTTGTAAAAAGCTCTTGGGTTGGAAACCGTATTGTGAAAAATTTTAAGAGAACAATATCGAAAACAAGGAGACCAGACTGAAGGCTATAAAATAATCTAGGCAAGAGGTGATTATTCCTTTGCCAAGCATGCCAGCAGTGGGTGTGATTTCTAGATGTGTATCAAAGGTGGAGCCAACGAGATTTATTTATAGAGCAAATGTGGGATATGGAAACAAGAAATGAACACTCAACCATTGGGTTCCATTGGTCACGTGTCTCCAAAGGAAAACAGAAGAATGGCAGAGATATGTCCTTTTCCTTAAAAAAAAAAAAAAAAAAAGTGTGTGTATATATATACACACACACGTATATGTATATATATACCCACATATATGTATATGTATATACATATATGTGTGTATGTGTATATATAAATATATATATTTTTTCCAGTTCTATAAGAGCACTAAATGTTTATCATAAAAAAAGTTATGGTCAGGTGCCGGGCACAGTGGCTCATGCCTGTAATCCCAACACTATGGGAGGCTGAGGTGGGCAGATCACCTGAGGTCAGGAGTTCGAGACCAGCCTGACCAACATGGTGAAACCCCATCTCTACTAAAATACAAAATTAGCCAGGCATGATGGCAGGCGCCTATAATCTCAGCTACTTGGGAGGCTGAGGTAGGAGAATCGCTGGAACCTGGGAGGCAGAGGTTGCAGTGAGCCGAGATCACGCCATTGCACTCCAGCCTGGCAACAGAGCAAGACTCTGTCTCAAAAAAAAAAAAAAAAAAAAAAAAGTTACAGCCAGGCACGGTGGCTCATACTTGTAATCCCAGCACCAGCACTGGGAGGTTGAGGTGAACAGACCACCTGAGGTCAAGAATTCGAGACCAGCCTGACCAATATGGTGAAACCCCATCTCTACTAAAAATACAAAACTTAGCCAGGTGTGGTGGTGTATGCCTGTAGTCTCCGCTACTTGGGAGGCTGAGACAGGAGAATTGCTTGAACCCAGGAGGCGGAGGTTGCAGTGAGCCGAGTTTGGGTCACTGCACTCCAGCCTGGGTGACAGAGTGAGACTCTGTTTCAAAAAAAAAAAAAAAAAAAGTTACAAAACATAGAGGCAATATACAAAGTAAATAATCCTACTACCTGAATAACTACCATTGAGATGGATAGCTTGTGTCCACATATGTTGAAATTATATGGTGTATATATCATAATGTTTTATTTTTTGCATTTAAATCATTCTCAGAGACCTACAATGCTCAGAATTATAGTACTATTAGTTTTTCCATTTCAATTTATATTATTTTCTACAATAGTATGGGAACCTAACCAACATTTATAAGGTATTATTTTTCTAAAGTAAAATGTTTTCCAACTTCCAAGCTGCCAACTAATGAACTATTTAGAACACAACCCATTTCTAACGTAAAAGTTAATTTGAAAGGTTGAGCCAATTGCAAGGTTGTATTAAAGCAAGAAAGTCAGTATTGGCTTAAAATCAACAGCTGGATTGGCATGAAATCCACTAGAACTATTGAGTAGGAATTGAGCATGTTTTTTTTCATTGTAGTCCTTTTTAAATATGTCTTTTATAGTCTCAGGAATTAACTAGTAAAATGTCATTATATTATTCCTCTGATTATGTGGGAAATTAATTTCCTTACTAATAGCTTTCAAAGCATTTTACAAATATTTATCCAGAACCAATTTGTTTGCACTGACTTTTGAATCATATCAGACAACATACCTAATTTGCTGTGAACTTTTCCATTATACCAAGAAAGTATTTTACAAAATAATGCCAATGTCAGTATTTCTAAGAATCAAAGCTTTCCAGAAACTAAAGATAGGATTTTAATTTTTCCTTAATTTTGACATAGAAATTCGATCTTTTCTTCCTGTGTTTTAGAAAAACAAATTTCAGTTGACAAGCTTAGGGACAAGGGCCCACATAAACAGTTAAAATTAGAAATGTTATGTTATTCAGTGTACTGATAGGCTAAACCAAATTCATTACAATAAATGTATTCTGTCCTTTTCCAAATCCAGAAAGAAGTTTAAGGAGGCAGCTTCGAGAATCAGCCAAAATTCCACCTCTGTCATCATTTACAAACAATGTGGGCTTGGAGAAAGTTACTAGTTTGCCCTGTGTCGCAGTTTATTCTTCTGTAAAAAGGGAATCCTAAAGGCAGTGACCTCCCAGTTTTTGTGAAGAGTAAATGAGGTGGTTGAGTGACTGCTCACCAAGTGGCAGTGGCTGTTATTATTTTATCGATCCCAGTGCTTAGAAGCGCTGGCCTGCCTTCCTCCCAAAAGAGGGTGCAGCTGGCCTGGCCGGAAATGGTGGCTCATGCCTGAAATCCCAGCATTTCAGGAGGTCAAGGCAGGCAGATCACTTGAAGTAAAGAGTTCGAGACCAGCCTGGTCAACATGGCGAAACCTCGTCTCTACTAAAAATATAAAAATAAGCCGGTATGGTGACGTGCACCTGTAATCCCAGCTGCTGGGGAGGCTGAGGCAGGAGAATCGCTTGAACCTGGGAAGAGGAGGTTGCACTGAGCCGAGATCACACCACTGCATTCCTGCCTGGGCGACAGAATGAGACTGTCTCAAAAAAAAAAAAAAAAAAAAAAAAAAGGTGCAGCTGTATTTTCTGAGACACAGGCCACCAAATGTCATTCAGTGAAATTATTGCCTTATCTACCCTCTTTGTTCCCACAAAAGAGAACAAAAATGAAGAAAAGGCAGTCATTTTAAACACTGTTCTTTAGATTTATTCCCAAGAGCAGTTTCTCCTGGTTAACGTCTAAATTCTATGTAATATTTTAGAGGTAAAAGGAGAAGTAGGCAAAATGAAAAGATATAATCCCTCAGATAACATGGGGCTATTGCTCTTACCCCCTTTACTCTTCAGGCATGATGGATATTCAGTTAATTCACAGTCAAAGGGAGCAGATTTATCTGGATTATAAAATAATTGCCTCAAGTTTCTGCTTCATTTCGTGAGCTGAAGAGATTTGAAGCAAGAGACTCTGCCTAATAATGAAATAGTCTTCTACTTTGAACATCAAACTAATAATCATTTCTCAGCCATAGTCTCTCCCTCAATAGTTTTAAGTTTTTATTTTATCCACACTATTCTTTGGGTTTAATTAAAAGGTCATTCCAATATATATACTTATATCATTGTTGAACAACTTAAAAAATACCATGATATATTTTTAAGTGAACTTTTTAACACTGTAGACAATATTTGGTGATTGGGGGAAAAATCATCAATGTTCTGTATAAAGGCTCACTAAAAAGTCTTTTTCTTCCCTTTATTTTGCTTCCTATAGGGACAAGACAAAGACAGTCAGTTTCCTGTTACCCACGGACATGTCTTCATATTCCAAAAATTCAAGTTCTTTGAAATACTCACCAAATCAGACCACAAACCAGCTAAGTGTCATTGCAGAATAGGATATGTGAAATGATTAAATGTAAGAAACAGTTGATTCTCAAGAGATGGGAGCACCAAGGTCTAGCTAGGTCAGTGTCTTTCCCTATAAAGAAGTCTGGCAAGATGTCCAGTAAGACACACAAAATACTTGGTATTGGGTCAATGGACCTGTTTGGCCAAGGAGTGGAAGCAATTACTTTTTGTTGTTGCTGAATGCTAAGGACTGGTATGTGTGCAGTGGCTACTGTAGACTATACAACATGTGAGTAATTAAATGTGATTATATGCTAAGTGTCAGGGTCTGTACTATGCCATCAAGAAATGATTCTGTTCACTTTCCAGATGAAGCTAGAACAAGCCTAGAAAAAAAGTTCTGGTTTTGATTAGTAGCATAAAAGCAACTATCCTTTGTTTTCTGTGACATAAGTCTGACTCTCCTTTTTGTTCATCATGTATTGATACTTCACTGACACTAGCTCATTTGTTCTTTAAGAGCCTGTGTCACAGACGTGTGAGCTCAAACACAGCAACATCCGTAGTGTACATTGTGGACTCAGAGCAAGTGCGAGCTGACTAAGGGCAAACACACTAAACCTGACTGGAAGGAGAGAAAAAATGGTTCCGCTCATCACCACTCAAGAGATGGAAGTTCTCAGAACTCCCCAACTTCTAGTTAACATAACAGCTCCTCTTCCTGTTTATAGCAATTGAGTTTCTGATACAAATACCCTTCTTAAACAAAGATCATATTGTATTAGAATCTCCAGATTGTTAAAATGCGGATTCCTAGGCCTCACCACAGACCTACTAGATTGATTGGGGGAGCTGGGGAAGGCAGAAAGAAGACATGAAATTCACGTTTTAAATGAGCTTTCCAAGGTGACTTCCGCCATACAGCTGTGCTTGCGATCTACTGTTGTAAATACCAAGAAACATGGTCCAGGACCCTACGAGCTTGCACCAAGTGGAAGCAGTGAAGCAAAGAAAGGATAGGAATGGTTCATACCATTTCTAAGAATAAATTTTAATAGTCACAGGCTTCTAGAAAAGAGAGAAATAAAGCAACCAACACCCTGTGGTAAAAGTCATGTAATAAAATGAAATCCTTCTTTTATTTATGGTATTCATTTAATATTAAAAAGATTCCCAACATGATAACAAATATACAATAGGGCAAGGTTACAGTTAGAGGGGAAAGATACAAATTGGACGTGAAAATACACGCCTCTGGGAATAAAGACACACACTGAGTCGATAATTAAGCTATTACCTATGAGATACTTGGCATTTTTAGTTTATGCACAATTATATTCTTTGCATATGTATAAAATTGGAAATTTTACCTTAACCTCAGTTAAAAAGAAACATTCCCCAAACAGTAAAACTTTTTTAAAATACATGACAACTATGCAAGTTGTAATGTCATAACTGGCCAAGCTAATATGACAAATATCCCCAATGCTTAGCTCAATGATGAGTATGTAACTGGCATTTCACCCATGTTCAGTGAGCTGAACAGTTACATGAATCTAACAGTTTCTGGTAAAAAAAAAAAAAAACTACCACACTATAAAATGTTAAGCTTTGAAATTAAATCATTTAACATTTTGATTAAAGAAACAAGGCTCTATCTCTGTTCCTCGGCTGGATATAGTGCTTAATAATAAGCCCTCAAAGCATATTTTTAAATATAATGAATTACAAAGAATATGAAATGCATCTTGGTCATGCTCTGATTGACTAAATATATTTGTCTTCTTCTATGCCCAAAACTTCCAGTGGTATGTATGAAACTAAGGCAGGAATTCAAATGCCTAGCAGTGACAGGAAAGTAACAACAATGAGTGAAGATTCTGGAAAACAGACATGTATATGCTCCATCTAAGAAGAGCCACTGTTACCCACCTTCATAGTGCCATATGGCAAAGCAGACATAGTATTGCCATATGGCCTATTTTTCAAGAAACATTAAAATCTGGGTTTTTATACAAAATTTCCTGATTCACAAATGTTGGCAATGTGCTCAAGTTTTTTAAACACTATGAAAACCAAACACAATGTATCTAGGGGCCAGATCTAGCCTCTAGCACAAGGGTCCCCAACATTTTTGGCTCCAGGGACATTTCGTGGAAGACAATTTTTCCATGGATGGCGGAGGCAGGTAGAGGGGTTGGTTTGGGGATGAAATTGTTCCACCTCAGATCATCAGGCATTAGATTCTCATAAGGAGCATGCAACCTAGATCCCTCACATTGGCACTTCTAGTGGCCCTATGAGAATCTAATGCTGCTGCTGATCTGACAGGAGGCAGAACTCAGGCAGTAATATTCACTCGCCTGCTGCTCACCTCCTGCTGTGCAGTCAGGTTCCTAAAAGGCCACGGACCAGTACCAGTTCATGGCCTAGAGGTTGGGGACCCCTGCCCTAGGATATCAGATTTTGATCTCTGACTTAAATGCAACTTCCTCAACATAGAGATCCAGAACAAGAAGGGGGATGTGGAAAGTTACACTTTGGAAAATGAAAAAGGGAAGAGGAAGTCTGAGGATGGGAAAAGAGAATAAGAGGGTCGTATAAGAAGTGACATCTACGTGGATAAAAAGGCTAAAGTTTCATCTTCATGAAAATGTAGCCTAATCCAGAGTCAAGACATATTTGCCACAGAACTGAAACATAATGTTGGGAAGTACGAGCATATTTTGTCTTAAAACTTTTTTCAAAATATATTTTTGTCTGTTTTATGGTTTTCACTTGTACAGTTATCTTGTAAGGAAAACAATACATAAACAAAAACAATCACTCTGGCAGATTTTTCTTTTTTTTTTTTGAGACAGTCTCTCACTCTATTGCCCAGACTGGCATGCAGTGGCATGATCTCGGCTCACTGCAACCTCCGCCTCCCGGGTTCAAGCAATTCTCCTGCCTCAGCCTCCCAAGTAGCTGGGATTACAGGCACCCACCACCGCACCCAGCTAATTTTTGTATTTTTAGTAGATTTGGGGTTTCACCATGTTGGCCAGGCTAGTTTTGAACTCCTGACCTCAGGTGAACTGCCCACCTCAGCCTCCCAAAGTGCTGGGATTACAGGCATGAGCCACCATGTCCAGCTGATTTTTCTTCCTTTTGATGGGGAAAGGAGATTCCAAAATCAAAAAATCATAAAATATTCCTGCAAAATTCGAGTTCCAGGACATAATTTCATAGACTAAGAATAGCTCACGGTGGTTGCACCACCAACCTGACATGGTTAGTTTGTAGCACAGCCAAAACCAGAACTTATATTTCCTGATTCCTTCTGCAAGAGTTCCTTGCTATCCCCTAAATGTATGACACTAAGCGAGTTATCAAATTTAAATGTTTGTAATTTGAGGCATTCTCAAAAGTGATGATCTCAATGTTCTCAATGTCTGGGTGGTTGTGTTAGTTTGTCTTCACATTGCTATAAAGAAATACCCAAGACTAGGTAATTTATAAAGAAAAGACATTTAATTCACTCACAGTTCTACATGGCTGGGGAGGCCTCAGACAACCTACAATCATGGCGGAAAGTGAAGGGGAAGCAAAGACCTTCTTCACATGACAGCAGGAGAGAAACGCGAAGGAGGAACTTCCAAACACATATAAAACCATCAGCTCTCAAGAGACTCACTCTCACAAGAGCAACAGAGGAGAAACTGCCCCCATGATCCGATTACTGCCCTCCCTCAACTCGTGGGAATTACAGGTCCCTCCCTTGACACGTGGGGATTATAATTCGAGATGAGATTTGGGTGGGAACACAGAGCCAAACCATATCAGGGGTATTTAAAGATCAAATAAGATCATGAATGTCAATATGTTGCATAAAGCACTAAACAAATGCAAGATACTGTTATTTTGTTCCATTCAAAACAGACTCCCAACATACACCTAAGTCAAGGTGTTAAATTGATAAAATTTAGACATGAGATTTCTAGCTGCTGTTTTTTTCTAGCTTTTGATTTTCTCTAGGTTGAACTGAAGAGTGATCAGCTAATAGTTGGAGAGCAAGACACTTCCCTAGTGCTGGGTCAAGAGCTTCACCTGTAAAGAAGAGTAAGAGAAGAAAAAGACAAAGAAGAAGGGGGAGGAAGACTTCATGATGAATTCTGGATGGTCAACACTACCAATAATGGTACAAATTAATAATCCTGTGGGAGATGAAAACTAGGGGTTAGCAAATACATCCATCTATTTATTGTCAAGCATAACACCGTCTGCCAGAGCTATCGGCTTTCGTAAACACGGCCTCCAGCAAATTTCCTTGAACAAATGAGCATACTGATGCAAAGGATGCCTAAACAATGTGTTCAAGATGGCAAGCTCTGGCAATTTTTCTAGCACCCCAGTTCTGTCTGTTCTCATTGCCTTGAGCTACTTCTGCTCTCTATGGTAAAAACCTACAATAAACTTAACCAGAGAGATAGCTGTGTACAGGGAAAATGTGAAACATAATGGAGTTCATTTTATTTCTAGATCCAAATTCTAGTTTATCCTCTAGAAAACAGATCTTTGCAACTTCTAAGAATCCTGGAAGGCACAAACATTGAGCTTGATAATTTTAGCCACCAAAATTAAAGGTAAAATACAGTAGTACCTGCTGATTATAGAAAACACCATTCATAGAACTTAAAGGACAATAAAACCATCTGGGAAAGAAAAAGTATGTTATTCCAGTCAACAATCTTCAACCATATTCCTTTCTCAAGAGACTTGAGTTCTGCCACCTGCTGCAATACTTAATTTTTAAATATCAATGCTGGAGAATGTTCACTTAATCAAGCTGCATTTTTAAAAGCATATTAACAGCATTTGGAATGACCTGGATGAGATTAGAGATTATTATTCTAAGTGAAGTAACTCAGGAATGGAAATCCAAACATCGTATGTTCTCACTGATATGTGGGAGCTAAGCTATGAGGACACAAAGGCATAAGAATGATAAAATAGGCTTTAGGGACTTGTGGGGAAGAGTGGGAGGGGGCAAGGGATAAAAGACAACAAATATGGTGCAGTGTACACTGCTCAGGTGATAGGTGCACCAGGATGTCACAAATCTCCACTAAAGAGCTTACTCATGTAACAAAATACCACCTGTACCCCAACAACTTACGGAAAAATAAAATTTTTCAAAAAGCATAGATAGTTGAAGAATATGCTTTTTCATACAGGAATGAATAAACGACCTGTTTTGGCTTTTTTTATGGTTTCTATCTTTACCATTAGTGCTGCCACACAGTCAAAATATTTCATGACTATAATCATCTGCTAACAATTCATTTTCTAAACTGTGAGACAAGAAAGACTGAGTTAATCCAATCTCATATATACATGTGTAATAGTTTGGCATTATTAAAACTACCTTAAAAATTGAACTGGAAACCCCATTCAGCCTGAACTCAGAGAAAGATTAAACTTGTTCCTGTCTGGGTTTTCCTAAAAGATAATTCTCTGTGGATGTCAGATTTTCAGTCAGGAAATAGCAGCTCATTCTTCCTTTTTCTTCCACTAGAATATCTTCTCTTTCAGTTACTTCAGAATTCTTATACTGGGTATGTCTATATCTGAGGACCAATGAAAAGTCCGTACCTAACAATGCTAAATTCATCCTGTCGTTTGCTCAACACTGTTTTGGGAAAACCACATACACACTCACTTTTCTAAAGAGCATCCCAAGAAACACAGCAACCCTCTTCTTCAAGGAACATAATTATCACTCATGGTTTCACTCATTCATGAAGACTGTCCCCAGTTCTACACAGAATTAATTCTCAAGCCCACACACTTCTTTCTTCCTCTTCTTCCCTGGCCTTGAGAATTTTTAATTTATACAGAGTTACTTCTAACCAGAAACTCACTGCTGATGGAAAGATGATGGAACAACCAAGACTTGCTAAGGAGGAGGAAACTTCACTCTCCAAAACACTCAGAAGATCCTTTGATTTTGAAGCACCATTTTCCAACAAATCCAGTTATTTAATATAAAAGAGCATTCAGCATTGTAGAGCAGGAAGGTGAATAAATAACCCAGAAGCAGATAACTCTTTGGTTCAGTTGTTATACCATTTAATATACTAGAAAATGTAATTTGCTCAATGGCTCATAGTCACATGTAACAGATCTGACTAATTACCAAGAAGTAAACTAATTGCTGCCTTTTTTTTTTTTTTTTTTTTTTTTGAGACGAAGTCTCACTGGAGTGCAGTGGCGCACGGTTTCTGCTCACTGCAAGCTCCGCCTCCCACATTCACGCCATTCTCCTGCCTCAGCCTCCCGAGTAGCTGGGACTACAGGTGCCCGCCGCCACGCCCAGCTAATTTTTTGTCTTTTTTTAGTAGAGAGGGGGTTTCACCATGTTAGCCAGGATGGTCTCAATCTCCTGACCTTGTGATCCACCTACCTCGGCCTCCCAAAATGCTAGGATTACAGGCGTGAGCCAATTGCTCCCTTCTTAATTTATATAATCTTATCTACTATGTGGATGGTATAACATTGTCCACCCAAACTGTGACCCTTTTCATCTCTGCCATGATCTTCGGTTATGGGCCTGTCTGGATTAATTATGTGGGAACTTGTCACTACGTCATCACGCATAGAATCTTCTTTTTCTCTTTTTTTTTTTTTTTTTTGTTGTTGTTGTTTGAAACAGAGTCTCGCTCTGTCGCCCAGGCTGGGGTGCAGTGGTGTGTTCTCAGTTCACTGCAAGCTCCACCTCCAAGGTTCATACCATTCTCCTGCCTCAGTCTCCTCAGTAGCTCGGACTACAGGCACTTGCCACCACGCCCAACTAATTTTTTGTATTTTTTTTTTTTTTTTTTTTTAGTAGAGACAGGGTTTTACCATGTTAGCCAGGATGGTCTCTATCTCCTGACCTCGTGATCCACCCACCTCGGCCCCTCAAAGTGCTGGGATTACAGGTGTGAGCCACCACGCCTGGCCCTTTTTCTCTTAAAACAGGAACTCCCCTCATATCAAATATGCTCTCTGAAACCAACTAATTCAAGTGTTCCTCCCAAATACTTGCTCCTTCCCTTCCACAAGTGCTTTACACTTCTAGAGCTGCATTGACGATTAGTCCAAATCCCAAGAATTTAGCATTTAAAGAACCTCTTCAAGAAACTCTTCTAAGAAAATATAGCTCTCTGAACCCTGGAGCTCCATGACCAGGAAGTGCCTCAACCCTGCAAGCTTTCTCTTCTCAATCTCTGAAACTTCACATAAAGCTGTGGTTCTCAATCTTGGCTGCAAAATAAAACAAACTGGGAAGAACTAAAAAATCCCACTGCCCAGGCTTCACCCAAGACAACTTACATCAGCATCCCTTGGGGTGGAGCTTGGCATCAGTGTCCTTTAAAGTTCCCCTTCACCCACTATGATGCCAATGGACACGCAGGCTGAGCATCACTCTTGTAAAGGTGAGGGGTTACTCATATCAGCCCTGCTTGTTATCCATCTTAAAGCAGAAAGTGCATAGGCCTTGAAATCAGACAGTCCTGGGCTCTAACACCTACATACCCATGTGACCTTAGGCAACATGACCGCACCTCTTTAAGTCTCGTCCTCTCATTTGTTAAGATGAGATATACTGACATTCTCTGACATAAAAATTTAATGAGGCAAATGACGCAAAGCACTTATTATGATATACTTAGTTCCCAGTAAGCACTGAAGAAATAGTAGTAGTAGGCCACGCATGGTGGTTCACGCCTGTAATCCCAGCACTTTGGGAGGCCAAGGTGGGCAGATCATGGGGTCAGGAGATCGAGACCATCCTGGCTAACACGGTGAAACCCCGTCTCTAGTAAAAATACAAAAAACTAGCCAGGCGAGGTGGCACACGCCTATAGTCCCAGCTACTTGACAGGCTGAGGCAGGAGAATCGCTTGAACCTGGGAGGCAGAGGTTGCAGTGAGCCAGGATCGCATCATTGCACTCCAGCCTGAGCGGCAAGATTTCATCTCAAAAAAATAAAAAAGAAAGAAAAAGAAATAGTAGTAGTAGTAGCAGTAGTAGTAGTAATAGTAGTAGTAGTAGCAGTAGAAGTAATAGTAGTAACATTATATATAAGACATCGTTTTCACCTTCGAAGAAAATTACAGTGGGTGTTCATTTTGATTCCAAGTCCTGCACAGGAAGTTAGTGGCAGAACTTGCCCCAGAAACCCCATCTCCTGACTCATGGTCCGATGCCCTTCCCATGGCATCACACTTCTGCCCTCAGTGAATTCAGCCTCGTGAACATTTCCAACCCAATCCCTACACATGCTCCCCAACACTGGTGAACCATGACATCATTTTGCTGCTGCCAGACCCCAGAGCAAAACTGTGTAATTAACTGAATAAGCTTATAAATGGAATAGGTTAATAAAATCTATAGTAGAGAACAAAAATTACTCTGAAAAACTATTGATTATTGGCAAATAAGTATATTTGGTCATTTTAGAAGAAGGTTTGCATTCAGAGCTTTCCAAAGATTACAGGCCTTTAAAGCAAAGGGCATTTTCATAACTACTCACTGATAAGTACTTGGACTGAATTTTGCTTGGAATCCTGTAACTCTCTACACAAGATTCTTTATGAACTGTGTCTTCAAACATTCAATATACCTCTTCTCAACAAACATTCCAGTTAGATTACCCTGTATGCCAACTCTTATCTTTATCAAATACGACAAGAATATTCAGAGATTCAAAGGTCACTTGCCTGTTCAACATTATATCTCAACATCTATACAACCCTTTGCAATGTCTCCTTTAGTTATCCTGATTTGAAGTTCAATATAAAGAATGGAGGGCACACGGGACAAAATATATTCTACTGTTATGATAAAGTATTATTTATTACTGTAAATAAACACAATGCCCATTCCCTCTTCCTGACTTGTGACATGTGAGATGTGATGCTTGGAACCAGGCAGCAATCATGTCACCATGAGGAAATTAGTCTGAAAACAAAAGCAAAAACCACACTGAGGATGTCAAAGAGAAAATTGTTAAAGAACCTGGGACTATGAATATGTCACTGAGCTGCTGAATTCACTAACCCGTGAAAACATCCTACCTCCTACCATCATTCTGATGTTCACTGGGAAATCTTCATCAGTTTCCTGTTGTTGTTACAACAAATCACCACAGACTCAATGGCATAAAGCCATACATATGTATTATCTTATAGCTCTGGAGGCCAAATGTCCTGAAATCAAGGTGTCTTCAGGGTTGTGTTGCTTCTGGAAGCTTTAGGAGAGAATCTGTTTCGTTGCCCTTGCCAGCTTCTAAAGGCTACTTGCAGTCCTTGGCTCATGGCCCCTACCTGTATCTTTTAGCCAGCAAAATAACATCTTCAAATCTCAATCTCTATCTTACACACACACACACACACACACACACACACACACAAACACACGCTTCCATCATTACATCTTCTTCTCCGACTCTCACTCCTTTATCTCCCTCTTTCACTGATAAGGATCTTTGTGATTGCATCAGGCCCACTCACATCACCCGGGATAGTCTTCTCATCTTAAGAGCCTTAGCTTGATCATATCTGTAAAATTCTCTTGCCATGGAAGGTGACACAGACACAGCTTTCAGGGATTAGGACATGGACACCTTTGAGTGGGGAAGGGGGATCGATATTCAGCCTTCCATAGACATTGAGGCAGGGTGGATTTCTTCAGACTGTATCATGACAGAAAGCAAATATTGATGTCTCTTCCATGTGAATGAAAATTGTTCCTGGTCTTCACCATTACAGCAATAGTCTTTTGCAACTGGGCTGCAAAGAAATGCATTTGCCAAATCCATGGCCACTTATCAGAAACTTGAGAACAAACTGTTTAATAATTTGTTCCAGCAAAAATACCTTATCTTACTATCTGTCATTTATAGCTATCTTCCAGGATCCATTGACTTTCTTTGGGGTCTATTTGGTGAACTGAATGGAGATACAATAGGGACCACTGACTCCTCATCCACTGTATCCTTAAGGGTGGCTCTAATCTCTCCATGCCTCCTAGGATGCAATGTTATTTTTACTCACAGTCTTGTCTAGGGATTGAGAGAGAGTTTCAGAGGCTCCTACTTGAATAGGATAGATATAACTCAGATCAAGGAACCAATATGAGGGCACAGTTGAAGGAAAGAAGACAGGAATGTGTGGGTGATATTAGACTTCTCCCTGTAAAGAGAAAAATAAAATATAGAATCTTTGTGATAAAAGACTGTTTATAGTAAATACAGAAGTCTCACATGTGAAAAGAAATAATCTCAATAGAGCTATTTTTTTAATACTAGAAAGGACAGCTCATGTCTAAAAAAATAGAACATCAATAATTTCAGGAGAAAAAAAATAAGCGAGTTTAAAGTTTATTATAACAAAGAAAACTGCAGCTATTTTACTTTAGGTAAGTTTAAAGTTTATCAGAGCACAAAAAGCCATAGCTACTTTACCTAAATGCAACTATGGGGGGAAAAAAGGTGGGGAAAACATGCAAGTGTAAGGGTATAGGAAGATGGAAAATTACCTGACTTTTTCTGTACTTTTATTTACCATGCTTTTGTTTTCACAGCACTCAAATCATGTATTTATAAAGACTCTCACACATTTGGTACCCATCATAGTATAACAGCTAAGATGATTAGCATGCTCGGCTCCAGCGTCCAGTCATATTGCACCACAGAAAGCTCTATAGTGGATCAATTGCTTCTGTGCAGTCCCTAATACTTGGTCTCCATTGAAGTTTATTAATAAAGCTGGCGCACTCTTTATTTTTTTATTTTTTATTTCCATAGGTTTTTGGGGAACGGGTGGTGTTTGGTTGCATGAGTAACTTCTTTAACGGTGATTTCTGGATTTTGGTGCACCTATCACCCAAGCAGTATACACTGAATCTAATTGGTAGTTTTTTATCCCTCAACCCCTTCCCACCCTTTCCTCCTGAGTCCCCAAAGTCCACTGTATCATTCTTATGCCTTTGCATCCTCGCAGCTTAGCTCCCATCTATGAGTGGGAATATACGATGTTTGGTTTTCCATTCCTGAGTTACTTCACTTAGAATAATGGTCTCAAACCCCACCTAGGTTGCTGCAAATGCCATTAATTCATTCATTTTCATGGCTGAGCAGTATTCATATAGATAGATATAGATATGTATCTATGTGTGTGCGTGTGTGTGTATATGTATCTCTCTCTCACAGTTTCTTTATGCACTCATTGATTGATGGGCATTTGGGCTGGTTCCACATTTTTGCAATTGCATATTTGTTCTTTGTTATTATCCAGATTATATAAAGCACTTGGATTGTTATTGTCTAAAGTGAAAGAATTACCTTGAATCTCTCCTGTTTATGAATGGTAGCACCCTCTGATTCCATTCAGCACCGTGATGTGTGCCAGTGTTTAGCACTTCTTTACTGCCTGGTGGCAGGAATCATTTTTACATCATTATTATTGCTTTGAATCTTCTACCCCAGTTAGCCCAGTGTCTTGCATATAGAGGTGTTGAATAAACAGTTTTTAGTTGGCAAGTTTACAATTTGTAATCTAGGGGTATTTTACAATCTATGTGTCCCTCAGGTGATTCATTGACAATGTTGATAGAGAAACACGTATAGTTTTGCTTCTATCATAAACAAAAAACATTGGGCTGTTTTTAAATTGCGTATCACCTTTCTGAGCACACTCTAACCTGAGTGAATTGCATGAGAGTGTGTAAGGGGATACACAAGAGTGGGTAAACATGTGTGAGGGTGAATTTAGATGTGAGAGAACATTAATGATTGAAAATCACTCGGGGTAGGCCTCAAGGTCATTGCCCCTAGTCAAGATCAGATACTTTATAAGATTTTGCAATTCCTCTTTCTCACACCCATCACAGTATACTGTGTTGCTCATTTCCATGTCTTCCTCCCATAGCCATCTAGGATGATGGGATGTCTGGTCATTTTTCTACTCCTAAAACCTTATTCAGGGTATTCGCTCAATACATGTTAAATGAGTGAATACACATTAAGCCAATGAGTGAATGAATGGTTGAAACAGTGGTGGGAATGCACAGTAGTCACTTGATTTGGAATAAGAAACCATTGTAAGAACTCTAAGGGAGACCGAGTGTTAGAGTGAACGTAGACTTTGAAACTGGACAGACCAAGCTGTTCATGTAGTGTCAGATTTGAGGAAAGTGCCTTGATTTCTCTGAGGCTCAGTTTCCTCCTCTGTTAAATAAATATTGAAGAAAAAAGGGCTGTTTGAGATATAAAATAGGTATACAAAGAACAAAGAGCACTGGCCAGATTGAAAGTGATTTCCCACACATTGTTCGTTGCCATTATTCTTTAGACAATCTAGGCGTTTTATAAGTTCAAGACTATTGTTAGAAATGTGTGAAAGGTTTACTTGGAAAACACACACACACACACACACACACACACACACACACACGGAAAAAAGCCAAATCAAATCACTTCTCTATATAATATTTATAGGGCAACCTTTTTTTTTTTTTTCTTTTGAGATGGAGCCTTGCTCAGTTGCCCGGGCTGGAGTGCAGTGGTGCGATCTCGGCTGACTGCAACTTCCGCCTCCCAGGTTCAAGTGAACCTGCCTCAGCCTCCTGAGTAGCTGGGACTATAGGCTTATGCCACCATTCCCAGCTTCTTTTTGTATTTTTAGTGGAGATGGGGTTTCACCATGTTGGCTAGCATGGTCTCAAACTCCTGACCTCAAGTGGTCTGCCAGCCTTGGCCTCCCAAAGTGTGGGAATTACAGGCGTGAGCCACTACGCTTGGCCTACATAATATTTATATATACCGGGTTTTAGGAGGTGGGAGTAATAATTGTTTTGTTTTGTTTTTTATTTTTAGACAGAGTCTCCCACTGTTGCCCAGGCTGGAGTACAGTGGTGCAATCTTGGCTCACTGCAAGATCCGCCTCCTGGGTTCATGCCATTTTCCTGCCTTAGCCTCCTGAGTAGCTGGGACTACAGGCACCTGCCACCACGCCTGGCTAATTTTTTGTATTTTTAGTAGACATGACGTTCACCATGTTAGCCAGGATGGTCTCTATCTCCTGACCTCGTGATCTGCTCTCCTCTGCCTCCCGAAGTGCTGGGATTACAGGCGTGAGCCACCGCGCCTGGCCTGTTCTTAAAGGTCTTCTAAGGCCAGTGTGCCTGATCCCCTTGTAAATACTGTTAAAAATATCCTGAAAGGAAACTGGGCTTAGTCTCTATATGCTTGGATTTTCTGGCTCTGAGAAAATCTTAAAAGAAAAACAACTTCAAAAATGTATTGTTCTCATTTTAAATATTCAAACAGTTTTTCTGGACAATGTTATCTTTTTTCATCAAAATATCCAGCTTTAGTCATAAAAAGTCATGATTGGCAGATTCAATTTAAAAGGCAAAATTGTAACTCCAGGTACTCGCCTCCAGGAAAATGGCTAGAGAGAGAAGCTATTCTATCAAAACTGGATATTGGACTTGACCCCAGTGGTAGATTCAGAGCCTCTAATTCAGTAGCCATCACCACAGGGGGGACAACTCCCCTTCCCTCCAGTCATCCACATCAAAAGGCCCTACGATTATAATGGGCCCAGAGAAACCTCTGCCAATACCATAAAAATTCCCCACACCCTTTAACCCTATAATTACAGGTCTAGGAATTTATCCTGAGGTGGCAATCAGAGCTATGCAAAAGCAAAAAAAAAAAAAAAATGTGCAAATATACTCATTGTGGTGTTATTTTACAAGAGCAAAAATGTAGCCTTCCTGCCCAAAAACTTGGGGGTACGATTTTAGAGTTTTTGGAGAATATTTCATGAATATGTGGAAATACATGGAAACGTTCACGACATATTAAACTGAAATGGTACAAAGCAAAGCATGTAACACTATTTTGTTATTTTAAAAAACACAACTAATGTCTGTGAGTATATATGCACAAAGGATAAAAAGATTGAATCCCCGAAGTGCTCATCTGTGAAAGGCAGAATTATGAATAAATTATTTTCTTCTTCACCCTTTATCTCCCAGATTTTCCATAGGGAATTTTATAATTGGGGGAAATGTTACTGACTTCACAGAAAAACAACTCAGAGCTTCTGATGTGCTGATAGGGTGAGTCGGTGGCATCATCTTCATGCGTGAATAGCTGGAGAGGTCACACACTCCAGGAACTCTCAATTTTGGCTGGGCTGCTTCTCTCCAGATTCTAGCATCAACCTTCTCTCAGTAAAAAAAAAAAAAAAAAAAAAAAGGACACACACACACACACACACTGTCCTTCTCTCAGTAAAAAAAATTATATATTTATATATAACACATTATATGTTATATATGTGTGTGTATATATATAATATATACAGTATTATACATAGAAAAAAAATATATATATATAATGTTATTGGCCAGGCATCATGGCTCATGCCTGTAATCCCAACACTTTGGGAGGCCAAGGTGGACAGATAACTTGAGGCCAGGAGTTGGAGACCAGCCTGGGCAACATAGCGAAACCCCATCTCTACCAAAAATACAAAAAATTAGCCAGCAGGTGGTGCACACCTGTAGTCCCAGCTACTTGGGAGGCTGATGTGGGAGGAGGCTAGAACCTGGGATGCAGAAGCTCCAGTGAGCCAGGATCCCCCCACTGCACTCCGTCCTGGGTCAGCCTGGGTGACAGAAAAAGACTCCATCTCAAAAACAAAAACAAACCAAAATATATATATAGTGTTATCATATACATATAATATAAACTAAAATATTGGCAATTAACAACATCTGAATAACAGATACAGAGGAAATTGCTTCAGGGTATCTGCCTCACTCTGGACAGGTCAAGAAAGAATTCAGTTCTGTGTTCATCAAGTCAGTAAACAGAGCTTCGCTTCAGCTACACTGTATATAACAACTTTTCAAAAATTCACAGTGTCACACGGAGACACCGTGATTCAACTATCTTCTAGTTAAAAGATTTCTCTACAGTATGACACTGGCGCTCTGAAACCTCGACTTGCAATGATAGAGTTCTAAGTTATGTGAGAAACCTTTTTTTTTTTAATTTATGGCTGTCACTTAAATATATATGAGGCTGATAATATAGAATGTGTTCTTACTATGTTTACATATATATATATATATATATATATTTTTTTTTTTTTTTTTTTTGAGAAGGGTCTCATTCTGTAGTCCAGGCTGGAATGTAGTAGCATGATCACAGCTCACTGCAGCCTCGACCTCCCGAGCTCAATTGAGCCCCATGCCTCAGCTTCTCGAGCAGCTGGGACCACGGGTACACGCCACCATACTCAGCTAATATTTGTATTTTTTGTAGAGAGCGAATTTCACCATGTTGCCCAGGCCGGTCTCGAACTCCTGGGCTCAAGTGATCCATCCACTTCAGCCCCCGCAAAGTGCTAGGGTTACAGATGTGAGCCACCACACTGGCCTATGTTATTTTCTAATAGGTTTCATATATTGTTATTATTGCCATCTTCTCTCCTCAGATCAACTCATACTTCTTAAATAGAAGACAGTGGAATGAACCGAATTCCAAGTCATGGCAATTCCTCCACCTGGCTAGGCCTCAAATTTCTCACCTGTGAAAGAGGGATGTGGACTGCTACAACTGAGGGACTTCTCATCACTGACATATAAGTCTATAACTGTTGCTACAAGCTTGTTATCTATTTTAGCAGAAAAGACAGATATAAGAGTAAATATGAAGCTGTATGTCTAGAACCTAAAAGAGATCAGGATGGGCTCGCATGAAACTTGGCTACGAACCCACAGAAATCCCCTTAGTAGATCAGTGGGAAGTCCCAATGGGTTTCTATGTTGGTTTAATGGGTTTACCATCAAGAATTTCTCCGGGATGTCAGTGGAAGTGAGGGATGATGTTCCACAGACAGCTGGTACTCGTTATTAAGGGTAGTTATGTTCTGTAAAGCCACTGTGAACACTGAATTAGTGAATACTGAACCATCATCTTAGGGGAAACAGGGTTAGATCCTGTGAGCCTCTGGTCTTTTCATCAACTGATCCATAGAGAAGCTTGTTGTATGTGTGCTTCTGCTTAAAAACACTTTATTTAATATATATTGGGATTCATTAACATAAAACTCACTAACAACAGCATTATAACTCACGTCTGAAAGCAGCTTATCAAACACTTGTATTTTCTCCAGCAGGTATGTCACAGCCCTCTTGCACTTAGAAACACTAAATAGCCCTTCATCCCTATGGTTGGGGCCATTTTAAAGGGCAAAATCCCCAACAAAAAGCAGAAAAATGCAAACAAAAATAAATGTGGTACTAAGACTGTGAGAACAACAGTTGTTTGCAACATGAGAGCTGAGACAAGATTGCCAAGAGTAGATTTTGTGTTTTCATGACAAAAAAAAATAAGTATACAAGGCAATGCATATATTAATTAGTTTGATTTAGCCATTCTACAATGAACACATATCAAAACATGTTGTGCACCATAAATATATACATTTTGTATCTGTTAATTTTAAAAAGTTTTTGTTTGTTTTGGAGACGAAGTCCGGCTTTGTCGCCCAGGCTGGAGTGCAATGGCATGATCTCGGCTCACTGCAACCTCCGCTTCCTGGGTTCAAGTGATTCTCCTGCCTCAGCCTCCTGAGTAGCTGGGATTACAGGTGCCCACCACCATGCCCGGCTAATTTTTATATTTTTAGCAGGGACGGGGTTTCACCATATTGGCCAGGCTGGTCTCGAACGCCTGATCTCAGGTGATGCACCCACCTTGGCCTCCCAAAGTGCTGGTCTTACAGGTGTGAGCCTGTGCCTGGCCAATTTTTAAAAGTTGTAAAAAGAAAACCTATACTGGGCGACAGAGGAAGACTCCGTCGGAAAGGAAGGAAGGAAGGAAGGAAGGAAGGAAGGAAGGAAGGAAGGAAGGAAGGAAGGAAGGAAGGAAGGAAGGAAGGAGGGACGGAGGGAGGGAGGGAGGGAGGGAGGGAAGGAAGGAAAACCTATTCATCAAAAACTAAATATCGTTGATGAAAACCTATATATGTGGATTTGTAAACAAAATGAAAAAAAGATAAAGAAGAATGCAGAGGGCAGAGCATCAATTTTAGGACGACTCAAAGTTTTCACCACTCTGCATGCATCCACAAATGACTATGAAAGTGCAACAAGTACTGATTTGGGGGATTCAAATAAATTTTAGTGAGTAGGTGAATTCACAATTACAAAATCCACGAAAAACAAGGATCACCTGCATTTCTCATCTCATCATCAACAGAAACATAAATGACAAGGATGATGGGAGGCTGGGGACTAGAGTATTTATGAACTTTAACATTTTTGAAAAGTAGATGCAAAGTGATCATTCAATATATGTCTCTTCAGTATCTCCAGGAGTTGGCACTTGTCATTTCTTTCTTTTTGAGATGGAGTCTCACTCTGTCACCCAGGCTAGAGTGTGATGGTGCGATCTCAGCTCATGGCAACCTCTGCCTCCTAGGTTCAAGCGATTCTCCTGCCTCAGCCTCTGGAGTAGCTGGGATTACAGGTACCCACCACTACGCCCAGCCAATTTTTGTATTTTGAGTAGAGACAGGGTTTCACATTGGCCAAGCTGGTCTCGAACTCCTGACCTCAGGTGATCCACCCGCCTCTGCCTCACAAAGTGCTGGGATTACAGGCGTGAGCCATTGCGTCCAGCTGGCACTTTATTATTTCTGATAGGATCCCTGTACTAACTCCAAAGGTCACTATATTTATTTTATATGATGCATGAAATAATTCGACAAAATCCCAGCCCCAGAGCGTTTTTTGTTTTTTGTTTTTTTCCTCTCTCTCTTCTTCCTTTGGTCTCCTTCACATGTATCCTTCAATGTTTCCCCAAATAATTATTAACATAGTAATAGTGCTAAATTAAGCTTCATAACATCAGCTTTTGATGCTGACAGGTTAACGGAACAGAGTTGAATATGTATTTGAAGTGGCAGATGAAAGTCCAAAGCACAGAGTCCCAGCCACTGTCTCAGCAGCTCTTTGCTCTCCTCCCAGCACCTGGCAATGAGCCTTGTGCAACATGGTGCCACAAAACACACCCTTTTCATCAATAATCATGACTGAAGGGAGCCCACTACAGAACATTCTTAAGTCCTTCCACAGAGATTTTGTACATCTGGGTCAAAGCTTTGCAAAATTATTCCGCAACAGTACAACCACTCGAAAGAACCTTGGCACTTTTTACTAAATATAAACCTATCTATGACCAAGCAATTCTATGCCTAGTACATCTCCAAGAGAAGTGCATGTGTCCATAAAAAGCCTTGTGTAAGAATGTTCAAAGAGCAATATTAGTAATAGACAAAGCTAGAAACAGAGAAATAGAGCAAACAGATAAATTGTGATATATCCATACAATGGAATACCATATAGCAATAAAAATGATGTTGATAGATGAATTTCAAAAACATTATGTAAAAAGAAAGAAGCCAGATACAAAAGAGCATATGGTATGATTCTATTTATAAGAAGATCGGGTAAAGGCGAAACTGAGAAGTCAGAATAGTGGTTACCTCTAATGGGTGATATTGACTGGGAAAAGGTATAAGAGAACTTTCTAGGGTGGTTAAAATGTTTTACACTATGTAAGTCGGATTGTATTGCTATAAAGGAATACCTAAGACTGGGTAATGAATTTTAAAAAGAGGTTTATTTTGGCTTATCTTTCTACAGGCTGTACAAGCATGGCACCAACATCTCTTTGGTTTCTGGTGAGAGCCTCAGGAAGCTTCCATTCACAGCGGAAGGCAAAAGGAGAGCCAGGGTATGACATGGAGAGGGAAGAAACAAAAGAGCAAGGAGGAAGTGCCAGGCCCCTTTAAACAACCAGCTCTCATGTGAACTCAGGGTGAGAACTAACTCATTACTGTCGGGAGGGTACCAAGCTATTTATGAGGGATCTGTCCCTCTCACCCAAAAGATTTATTTCGCTGTTGTACTGGGTTTCTATTGCTGCCAGAACAAATCACCACAAACTTAGTAGCTTAAAACAATACAAATGTACTGTCTTACTGTTCTATAAGGCCAAAAATCCAACCAAGGTTTCCTTTGGTGAAAATCAAGGTTTTGGCAGGGTTGTGTTCTTTTCTAAAGATAGTGGAGCTTTGCGAGGCTGAGGTGGGCAGATTGCTTGAGTCTAGTAGTTCAAGACCAGCCTGGGCAACATGGCAAAACTCCTTCACTACAAAAAAGTACAAAAAATTAGCTGGGTGTGGTGGTGTGCGTCTGTGGTCCCAGCTACTCGGGAGATTGAGGTGGGAGTATTGCCTGAGCCTGGGAGGCAAAGTTTGCAGTGAGCCAAGATTATGCCACTACACTCCAACCTGGGAAACAGACCAAGATTCTGTCTCAAAAAATAATAATAATAAAATAAAGACTGGCTGGGTATGGTGGCTCACACCTGTAATCCCAGTACTTTGGGAGACTGAGGTGCGTGCATCAACTGAGGTCAGGAGTTCAAGACCAGCCTAGCCAACATAGTGAAACCCTGTCTCTACTAAAAATACAAAAAATTAGCTGGGTGTGGTGGCAGACATCTGTAATCCCAGCTACTTGGGAGGCTGAGGTACAAGAATGGCTTGAACCAGGGAGGTTGCAGTGAGCCAAGATGATGCCACTGCACCCCAGCCTAGGGGGACAGAGTGAGACTCTGTCTCAAGAAATAAAATAAAATAAATAAAGACTGTGGAGAATTCATTGTCTTGCTTTTTCCTGCTTCTAGAAGTCAACCACACTCCTTAATTCATGGCCTCCTTCCTCTATCTTCAAAGTCAGTAATGGGTAGAGGTCTTACATTACATAATTCTGATCTCCCTTTTGCCTCTCTCTCCTGCTTTTAAGAACCTTTGTGATACACTGAGTACACATAAATAATCCAGAATAATCTCCCTATCTCAAGGAGATTTAAGCACATCTTCAAATTTCCTTTTGTCATATAAAGTCACATATTCATAGGTTTCAGGAATTCAGATGTGGAAATCTTTGGTAGTACATTATTCCGCCTAGCACAGTGCTTAAGATATATGCATTTTACTGTGCGTAAATTATACCTCAACAAAAAAATAAAGCTTTTCAAAGAGAAAAGAAAAATGCCAGGCAGAAATCTTGATAAAAACCCCAAGAATGTCAAGCTTTATGAAGCAATTCATCAAAACAGAAGCCAAACAGAATCCAAACTACTAAGTTAATTCATAGCTCACTCAGTACTCTAACATAAAAAACCAGTCCCTTTAGGAGTAAATCAATTTCCCCAACTTACGTTTTGATTGAGTTGAAGGACATATGCAGAAATCTACATAAAGTATAATTCCGTATGTAAAAATGTTACGATGCCTAAGAACCAACTAATCTGTGATTGTCTCATGTCCCTTCTCATATCTCATCCCAGAGACCATTAACTGTTATTTGATGATGTGGATCATTTAATTTGTACCTCACTTTGACTTTTAACTGGATAAATGAGCCAAGAGAGAAATCATTATCTCAATCTTGAAGGTTTATATTTTGAGATTTCAGCTGAAAATTGCAATTGAAAAGCTTGTAAGATTTAAATGTTTTTAAAATGCAAAAATATTACATGGTGGTAAAATAAATGAATATAGATGCAAAAAATGGTGTCAACCTTATTTTTTAAAGGTAGTTTAGCTATTGCTTTGTTCATTAAAATATATTCACAACACATACTTACTATGTATAACAGATTAGCAGTATTTGCCTAATAAGAAAATAAATACACCACCATATGGTCCAAGTTACATTTGCACTATTTTGCCAACATGTATTATCACATTCCCTTGAGGAGAAATAACTCTGTGGATTAAGCTCAGAAAATAATATAAAATAAAAAGCTGTGCCTATAGTCCTACTCCAGAGTAATCCTGCTTACCTGAATGTGCACCTGCTGTCCTGCTAGAGATCTGAGCCATCTTGATTGTAGCATACCCCTGGGGCTGGAGATTGTGCCAAATATCTTTCACTAGAGGCAATTTTGCTTCTTTGATGACTATAAGCAATGCTAAACCAGAACATAGGAGTTTTCCAGGTAAGGAGACTATCCAGGTATACTGTTTGCCAGGCAACTTCTCACCACTTCTGAGCAACAGAAATGCATTTTGGTCTTAGAAATTCGGGTAGGAAGGGACTTTTATGGGCAGGGAATTTAGCCCCAGGAAATAAAAATCCACAGACCAATATTGGTAGACAATTCTCAGATAGGAGAAGTCAATGTCTCAATTCATTTAAGTTGTTATAACCAAATGCCATAAACAGGGTAGCTTACAAGCAACAAGAATTTATTTCTCTCCATTCTGGAGGCTGCAAAGTCCAAGATCCAGGCACATTCAAAGTCTGGTGAGGGCCCACTTTTGGCTCATAGATGGCACTTTCTTGCTGTGGCCTCACATGGCAGAAGAGACCAAGGTCTCTCTGGGGTCTCTTTAAGGGCACAGTAAGGGCACAATTCTATTCATGAGAGCTCCATTTTCATGCCCTAGACACCTCCTAAAGGCCCCACTCTATAGTTTGAATGTCTCCTCCCAAACTCATGTTGAAATGTAATTACCATTTTAACAGTATTATGAGGTGAGACTTTTAAGAAGTAATTAGGCCATGAGGGTCTATTCTCAGGAGTGGATTAATGCCATTATTAGGGTATGGCTTTGTTGTCATGGGAGTGGGTTCCTTATAAAAGAATGAGTTTGGCCCCTTTCGTCTCTCTCTCTCTCTGTCGCTATCTTGGCCCTTATACCTTCTACTGTGGGATGATGCAGCAAGAAGACCCTTGCTGGAGACGAAGCCCTGGATCTTGGACTTCCAGCCTTGAAAACTGTAAGAAATTAATTTCTGTTCATTATAAATTAACCAGTCGGAGGTATTATCTTATAGCAGCAGAAATGGACTACCTCCTAATATCCCACCTCCTAATACCATCACTTTGGGGGTTAGGATTTCAACATACGAATTTGGAGGAGGCCAGACATGGTGGCTTGTGCCTGTAATCCCAGCGCTTTGGGAGGCCGAGGCGGGTGGATCCTCTGAGGTCAGGAGTTCGAGACCAGCCTGGCCAACATGGGGAAACCTCATGTCTACTAAAAATACAAAAATTCGCTGGGTGTGGTGGCGGGCAGTCCCAGCTACTCGGTAGGCTGAGGCAGGAGAATTGCTTGAACCCAGGAGGTGGAGGTTACAGTGAGCCTAGATTGTGCCATTGCACTCCAGCACTCCAGCCTGGGCAACAAGAGTGAGACTCCGTCTGAAAGAAAAAAAAGAATTTAGAGGGGAGACGTAAACATTCTGATCACAGAAATCACTTTCCCAAAGTCATATTGACATTAAGTAATACAGACAGGGTCTGAATTCAGGCAGTCTGACTCCCATGGAACTAGCCACTATCTGATGCTGCCTCCCAAGTCACAAAAATCATAGCCATACATATATCCATCTTAAAATAATTCTTCCTCCATTCTCCACACATTGGTCTGGACAAGGAGGAAAGAACACAGGGCTCTCTGGGCTTGATGATATCCTGAAATGCTGTAGAAGGTCTAATTGCAGACTGACTCTAAGTTGGAGGATCCCCAAGAATTGCATGTGTCCCCCAGAATTTCCAGGCCAGTGAGAAAGTTCTAGAGGCATCTCAAGTTCACTTCGATTCAGAAAATAAAAACAAAATCCCAGGAAATAGAAACAAAATTCCACTGAAGTGGACCACTAAGTTTCCCCAAGATAAACCCACTCAGGAAAACATCCCAGATTTTGAACACATTGGAAAAACCTACACTTTTGGGACTAGATAGATTTTAAGAAGGATTCAATGAGAGGACTGAGGTGTGTCATCCTCCAAAACTTCTGTTGCTTACCAAACTGAGGGGCCATATACAGATAGCTGAAAGTACCAAGAATACTCAAAACTGCTGACGTAATAGAAACATTGCTTTTAAAAGCCCAAATGTATGTTACAGCCTTATTCATTCATTCATTCATTCATTCATTCATTTTTGAGACAGAGTCTTGCTCTGTCACTCAGGCTGGAGTGCAACGGCACAATCTCAGCTCACTGCAACCTCTGCCTCCTGGGTTCAAGCAATGATCCCGCCTCAGCCTCCTGAGTACCTAGGATTACCGGCACCCGCCATCATGCCGAGCAAAATTTCTCTATTTTTGTAGAGACGGGGTTTCACCATGTTGGCCAGGCTGGTCTTGAACTCCCGGCCTCAGGTGATCCACACACCTCAGCCTTCCAAAGTGCTAGGATGACAGGAGTGAGCCACCACGCCTAGCCTAACAGCCTTATTTTAAAAGCAATTTGCCTGTACTAGAGCCAGACATTCAGGGACATATGGTTATTACCTATCATTTTCAGAAAGGCCATTTCATTTATTCAGGGAATCTTTTTTCCTTTTTTTTTTTTTTTTTCAAGGCAGGGTCTTGCTCTGCCACTCAAGCTGGTGCGCAGTGGAGTTACCATAGCTAATTGAAGCCTCAAACTCCTAGGCTCAAGAGATCCACCCACCTCAGTCTCCCAAGTAGCTGGAACTACAGGTGTGTACCATCACACCCAGCTAATTTTTTTTGTAGAGAAGGGGTCTAACTTTGTTGCCCAAGCTGGTCTTGAACTCCTGGACTCAAGTGATCCTCCCACTGTGGCCTTCCAAAATGCTAGAATTACACACGTGAGTCACTGTGCCTGACTCCAGGAAATCTTAACTTAGTACTCACTATGGGTGAAGTGCTGGAACCACACAGGGATTACTGCAGTGAACTGGACAGACCTGTCCCTGGCTGGCTGGATTTTAGCGTATAGCTGGGGACACAAAGAGATTTCTTAACCAAGCAAGAGATTTAAAAACGAACAAACAAAAAATAGAAAATAAAACACATAAATACTGGGCACGGTGGCTCATGCCTGCAATCCCAGCACTTTGGGAGGCCGAGGTGGGTGGATTGCTCGAGGCCAGGAGTTCGAGACCAGCCTGGGCAACATGGCGAAACCCCATCTCTATTGAAAATACAAAAACACTAGCCAGGTGTTTTAGCACATGCCTGTAATCCCAGCTACTTGGGAGGCTGAGGCACGAGAATCGCTTGAGGCCCGAGAATTACTTGAACCTGGAAGGCAGAGTTGGCAGTGAGCCAAGAGTGCGCCACTGCACTCCATCCTGGGTGACAGAGTGAGACTCTGTCTATAAACACACACACACACTCTCACACATAAATACTATTGTAATAAGTTTTGAGGAAAAAAATCCATCAAGTGCTAAGTGGAGAAAAATTAGGTCCAGTTTTAGGAAAGGTTGAAGGGTGAGACGGAGGCAGCTTTCAAAGAACCGAGAGCAGAGTCTGCAGTGAAAAGGAAGAATAATTTATATTCCAGGTGCAGGTAGTCATCCCATCCCCAAACCCACAGAAGCCATTTTCCTACTACCAGGGCCCCTTGATCTTTCACGACGGAGAATAAATAGTAGGCAAAATCACCCCAGAATAATTTTAGCTTACCTTTTTAAGATCTCAGACCACAGCCTTCATCTACACATCTTGACGTCATAAGAAAGTTGAGTATAGGGTGAAGAACTGAACCTTCTCAATACCAAGCCTCTAGCCCCAACCCTGTCCCTTCTCAGGGTGTGCCCTGGTTAACTGTGCCTCTGTTCACTTAACAAGGCGGGGTCTCCATAAACTGCAGGCGTTGGATTATAAAATCTCTTTCATCACTCATGCAGCTAGTGATTAACTGACAATTGCAAGCTTGTACAACCCCTTAATCTTTTTTATTGCATCACATAAGCCATGCTATATTATATAGTTTCTCTTTCATATTATTGGCTTTTAAGAGCTTACCCCTGTGGTTTTTGAAAATGGATAAAAGACGGAACAACTCCAAATGGTTCCTCACTTCCCAAACGTCACAAGTAAACAAGTGATCTTTCCATAAATGTCTTACCTTGCAATTACAATTTGTCCTTGGTAGTGAGTTAACCTCTCATTTTCCCACATTATTAATTCCACGTGGCATTTTTTTTTTCCAATTCTGTTCATGCATTCTCGAGATGTCTCCTTCAAAATTTCATTTTTACCTCATTTTCATTTACTTTCCAGGCTGACTGTACCACCTGTCACTGGGAAATCCAGGGACATTTATTCCAAGCTCGGCCCTATAGTACGCTGGGTGGGCACAGTGGTTTCTCCTCAGCATTTAGAGGCAATTTCCACCAGGTTGTTCTGATTCCCACTGAATGGCCCATGTGTTCCAAAATAGGACCCAATTTTTTTTTTTCCTGAGACAGAGTCTCGCTCTGTCGCCCAGGCTGGAGTGCAGTGGCGTGATCTCAGCTCACTGCAAGCTCCACCTCACAGGTTCACACCATTCTCCGACCTCAGCCTCCCTCGTAGCTGGAACTGCAGACGACAGCCATCACTCCCGGCCAGAACACACTTTTGTCCTTAAAAAAAAAAAGGCAAGTTTTGGGCCGGGCACAGTGGTTCACGCCTGTAATCCCAGCACTTTGGGAGGCCGAGGCAGGGTGATCACAAGGTCAGGAGGTCGAGACCATCCTGGCTAACACGGTGAAACCCTGTCTACTGGAGAAAAAAAAAAAAATTAGCCAGGAGTGGTGGCAGGCACCTATAGTCCCAGCAACTCGGGAGGCTGGGGCAGGAGAATGGCATGAACCCGGGAGGCGGAGCTTGCAGTAAGCTGAGATCGTGCCACTGCACTCCAGCCTGGGCGACAGAGAGAGACTCCATCTCAAAAAAAAAAAAAAAAGGCAAATTTTATCTTTTCGTTTATAGTAAGTCAAAAACAGACAAACTCTGCTACAGTTTTAGAAGTCAGGAGAGTGATTACCTGTGAGCAGGAGGGACGGTGAGTGACTAGGAGGGGCATGGCATGGGCTGCTAGGCTCTATAATGTTCTACTGCTTGACCAGAGCAGTGCTCATGAATTTGTCCACTTTGATAAGTCATCAATCTGTCCACTCGTGATTTTTACACCTTTTTTTTTTTTTCTTTTTTGAAACAGAGTCTCGCTCCATCACCCAGGCTGGAGTGCAGTGGCGCCATCTCGGCTCACTGCAACCTCCGCCTCCTGGGCTCAAGAGATTCTCGTGCCTCAGCCTCCCAAGCAGCTGGGATTACACACATGCGCCACCACGCCTGGCTAATTTTTGTATTTTTTAGTAGAGATGGGGTTTCACCATATTGGCCAGGATGGGCTCGAACTCCTGGGCTCAAGTGATCCGCTTGCCTCAGCCTCCCAAAGGGCTGGGATTACAGGCGTGAGCCACTGTGCCCAGCCTTTTACACTTTCTTCTTTACGTGTTGTCTTTTCATTTAAAAAAATCCATTAGAAAGTCAAAATTGTTCTCTACACTTTATTTAGTAACACAACCAACATAGGTAATTTAGTGGTTAACAGTGTGGCCTCTGGAGTGAGACTTCCTGGAGCCTAACTCAGTTTCTCCTTTTTATTGCAACATAGCTTTTCTCTTCTGTAAAATGGTAATGATAGTAATATCTACCTCAGAGAGTTGTTCTAAGGTAGAGTTACTGTTTATTAAGCCCTTAAACAATGCTAGGCTCATTGAGGGCAGCATTTAAATATTCTTTCTCATATAAAGAGGAATGAAACCTTAGTTGTACTCCTAAAGTCTGGAATCCTTACCAGACTTCAATCCTGCCTCTGCTACTCACTAGCTATGTTAACCTGTGATGAGTGTCTTGACCTCTTTGTTCCTCAGTTTAGTTACCTGCAAAATAGGGGAACTAACTGAATTTGAGGGCAAGTAGAGGTTATAACACATATAGGACTTAACAGGCCACAGACTATGAAAAAAAATTGGCTTTTGTTCCCCTCAAAGTATAATGGGAAGCCTTTCAAAGGATTTTTTTAAAAAATCATTTGTTTTATATTTTCAAAGATTGTTTTTTGCTACTATAGAGAAAGGAATGGGAAAAAGTAAGTCTGAAGGCAGGTAGACCAGGTAGGAAGGAGTCCAGGTAAGAGGCGAAGCTAGATTTGAACACAGAATTGACCATACCTGCTGATAGCTAGATGGGCATCCACAAGGACTCTTAGGTTTCTGGCTTTAAAAACTGTATGAATGATGATGACATTTACCTGATTTGGGGATCATGGTGCCTTTATGGATCTTGGGGCCAGATAGGCTGGGTCTATGTCCAGAAACAATTCCAGAACCAACACGCTTCCTCCCCTGCTGAATACTCCAAGTTTGTTCTTGCCTTAGTTTTCATATAAGCTTTTCCCTCTGCTGGGAACTCTCCTCCTCCACTTTTCAGGTAGCTAATTAATACGGTTTAGCTGTGTCCCCACCCAAATCTCATCTTGAACTGTAGCTCCCATAATCTCCACCTGTCATGGGAGGGACCCAGTGGGAGGTAATTGAATCATGGGGGCTGTTACCTCCATGCTGTTCTCATGCTAGTGAGTTCTCACGAGATCTAATTATTTTATAAGGGGCTTACCCCCTCCCCCTACCCCATTCACTCTGTACTTCTTGCTGCCGCCATGTGAAGAAGCATATGTTTGCTTCCCCTATATGTTTGCTTCCCCTTCCGCCATGATCGTAAGTTTCCTGAGGCCTCCCCAGCCATGCTGAACTGTGAGTCAATTAAACCCCTTTCCTTTACAAATTACCCAGTCTCAGGGGATGTTCTTATCAGCAGTGTGAGAAGGGACTAATACACTAATTTATTCCTACCCTTTAGATCTCAGCTGAAATGCTACTTTGTCAGGCAAGTTGGCCCCAGGCAACCTATACGAAGTGAGCATCTCCCACCATTTTTATTTACTTTGTAACTCTTTTCCTAATTCATAATCATTTGATCTGCTCACTTGTTTTTCTCCATCTTCACCAGCAGTACCTAAGCTTCATGAGGGCAGGCACTGTGTCCATCCTGTTCTCCACTCCTTCCCTGTTTCCTGGAACCTAATAGAGCTCTACATGGATGAGGGATGCATGATTTCCAAACAAGACGATCGTTATTATCTAACAGGAGGGAGGAGTAACCCA
Source organism: Macaca mulatta (assembly GCF_049350105.2). Taxonomy (NCBI): domain Eukaryota; kingdom Metazoa; phylum Chordata; class Mammalia; order Primates; family Cercopithecidae; genus Macaca; species Macaca mulatta. Next base: position 129,918,672 of record NC_133417.1, on the reverse strand, counting down.
GTATTTGTCCTATTCTTTTTAATATACTTTGACTTATTAACAGGAAAAGTTCTATTATGCTGTGAATTTGTTCATTCTTATGTAATTTTATAATCTTTCAAACATGCATTCATTAAAAATACTAAACAAAACATAGTTACATGTTCTTTTTCTTCTTTTTTCAGAAATAGGATCTTACTCTGTTGTCCAGGCTGGAGTGCAGAGGTGTGATCATAGCTCACTGCAGCGTCCAACTCCTGAATGCAAGCAATATGCCTACCTCAGCCTCCCAAGTAGCTGGGACTACAGGTACACAACACCATACCTGGCTAACTTTTGGGGGGTTGGTAGAGCTGGGATGTCACCATGTTGCCCAGGCTGGTCTCAAACTCCTAGCCTCAAGTGATCCTCCCACTTCAGCCTCCCAAGGCACTGAAATTACAGATGCGAGCCACTGAGCTCAGCCCTGAAACTTACATTCTAATGATGAGTCAGACAATGGATATCAGACAAAATAAAGGAGTAAAGTATAGAGCACGTTAAAAAGTGGTAGGTGGGCTGGGCATGGTGACTCATGCCTGTAACCCCAGCATTTTGGGAGGGCAAGGCAGGACAATCACTTGAAGCCAAGAGTTTGAGACCAGCCTGGGCAACATGGTGAGACCCTATCTCTACAAAAATTTTTTTAATTAAATAAAAATTGTTAAGTGATAAGTGCTGTGGAAAAAGAACAGAGTAGGTGTAGTTCACTGCTACACTGGTAGCCCCCACGGATCCTTACCTAATGGTGTTCGTGCCTTTCTGCAGTTTGTCCCTTCCATGTCACCTCCAGCCTTGGTGATATGACTTGCTTTATCCAATGGGAAATTACCAAGCATAATGCAAACAGAGTTTGATTAAGTGATTGGACACTGGGGCTTGACCGCTTGGAAAGCTCCTCCTTGGAAGCTATCTACCATGCTACAAAGAAGCCTGGGCTACACTTGAATCATGAGATACCACATGGAAAGGGGCCCTGGAGTTGGAGAGCACATCTTGGACACTGCAGGCCCAGCTGAGATCCCAGATGAATGCAGTTACAATCAGACCACAAAGCTGGGCCAATCCTTTTCCCTGTTCTTTCATCTTTTTGGAATATTAGTCAGTCTTTAAAAGGAAACGTGTTGTTACATGCTACAACACAGATGAACCTTGAACACACTATGCTAAGTGAAATAAGCTACTCACAAAACAACACGTACTGTATGATTCCAGTTACATGAGGTATCTAAAGTAGTCAAATTCATAGACATAGAAAGGAGAATGTTGGTTACCAGCGGCTGGGAGGAGAAGGCAAAGAGGAGTTATTGTTTAACAAGTAGAGTTTTAATTCTGCAAGATGAAAATGTTCTGGAGATCTGTTTCACAACAATGTAAATATACTTATGACTATTGAAATATACACTTAAAAATGGTTAAGACAGTACATTTTATGATAGGTGTTTTTTACTACACTTTTAATTTATTTATTTATTTTTTGAGATAGAGTCTCACTCTCTCACCCAAGCTGGAGTGCAGTGGCACAATCTCAGCTCACTGCAACCTCCGCCTCCTGGGTTCAAGTGATTCTCCTGCCTCAGCCTCCCTAGTAGCTGGGATTACAGGCACCCACCACCACACTCAGGTAATTTTTTGTATTTTTAGTAGAGACAGAGTTTCGCTATGTTGGCCAGGCTAGTCTCAAACTCCTGACCTCAGATGATCCACCCGCCTCAGCCTCCCAAAGTCCTGGGATTATAGGTGTGAGCCACTGCTCCCAGCCTACATTAAGGGGAAAAAAAAAAAAAAAAATGTGGCAGTTACCTACTGCTGCATAACAAACCATCCCAAAGCATGTGGCTTAAAATAGCAGTCATGTATTATTTCTCCCAACGCTGAGATGGCTGGATGGTTCTCCTGAGATTTTGCCTGGGCCTGTTCATCCTCTATGCTCGGCTGAAAAGCTGGCTGGGCTAGAAGATCCTAGATGACTTCACACACATCTCTGGTGGTGAGCATGGCTGCTTGCTGGGCCACCACTTTACTTCTATGACCTCTCCCTCTCCAAAAGAGTAGAACTACTTCCCTATAGAGCAGTCTCAGAACAGTGTTCCAAGAGTGTAAGGATTCCGGGTCAAGGCCTCTGGAGGTTTAGGCATCAGAACTCTCACAATGTCACTTCCACTACATTTTATTGGCATAAAGCAAGTCTCAAGGCCCAACCAGAATCAAGGAAGGATGACATGGGCTCCACCTCTTGATAGGAAAAACTATAACATCTTGAGACAGGGTTTTATAATTTACCAAAGCACTCTGCTTTGTTAGAATCAAAAATTATTTTCAAACGCTGTTAGTTTGCTGAAGGGAAATTAACTCTACACTACCTGGTATAATTCTCAACAATTCCAAGTTTGAGTAAAAGTAGCCTACAAATTTTTGGACAATCAGTGAAAAATTACAAGATCATGCTATGTTTGGGGATGAAATTTATTATCAACATCACAGGAACTTGCAATGATTTCTAGGAAAGTTAGTATAAATCTGAGAAAACTCCCTGATTTTAATAATGGAGATCCTCATCCCTTGATTACTGAAAATTGAAGAGTTTTCTGATAAAATTCACCATTACCATTAAAGCTATTTATAATCATCTATCTTTGCAAAAATGACTTTTCTAAGAACATCATTGGCAGGGCTGGGCCTGGTGGCTCATGCCTGTAATCCCAGCACTTTGGGAGGCAGAGGCAGGTGGATCACCTGAGGTCAGGAGTTCAAGACCAGCCTGACCAACATGGTGAAACCCTCTCTCTACTAAAAATACAAAAATTAGCAAGGCATGGTGGCACACGCCTGTAATCCCAGCTACTCGGGAGGCTGAGGCAGGAGAATCGCTTGAACCCAGGAAGCAGAGGTTGCAGTGAGCCGAGATCATGCTACTGTACTCCAGTGTGGGTGACAGAGTGAGACTCTGTCTCAAAAAAAAAAAAAAAAGAACGTCATTGGTAATGTGTGATGAATCTCTCCTAATAAGTGAACTCTTCATTACTTAAAAAGAAAAAATACACAGACTCTAGATAATAATACCATGTTTGTTTTTATGAGTAAGCCTAAATCCTTTCCTTTAGAAAATGAATACAAACAGCTGCCTGCCATGAAGTTCCTTTCAAAAGCATAATGCTATTTGGCTGGGCTTTGCCAGGTTATATTTATTTTGCCTTTGAAAAGGAAGAGCTCTCCATATGTTCATAAAGCTCATACTCCTGGCTGTTTTTAAGCCATCCTCTTGGAATAATCCTGTGGGATGTCCCTGATCCCAAATCAGTACAAACATTGTATCATCTCTGATTATTGGTTTCTTAAATATATGGTAGAAATATGAATATATTAAAAACAACTACCAGTAATTTATTTGAATTCAAACCTCTTGAAAAACTGACTACACCATTTTGTTAAACAAATTCAACTTTATCAGTCATTGGATTTACTCTAAATGTATGAAGAAGGGAAGAGATTTGGGAAAAGTATCTCTAATCTTGTACTTTTATCTAATGAGGAGGGATGTCTGATCTGAAACAGTACTCCTCAAATTTTAGTACATGTAAGAATTACTTCGGAAATTTTTTAAAAATACAGATTCTGGGCCCCCACAGATTCTATTTCAGTATGTCTTGGATGGAGCCTGAAAATTTTATTTCTAACAATCTGTAAGGTGATGCTAATGCTGCTCGTCCCTGGACCACATAATAAGGCTGTCTTAATCTACATTCGATACGAAAAGAGATTGCATAAAAGAATACACCTTTTATGTTTTACCTTTGTTAAAAGATAATATGCAGGCACTACATAACATATCCTTCAAACACAATAACCTGTGAGTCCCCTTTTTATTTGCTCTATGAAGTAGCTTAACTGGTTATTGCTGAAAGCAGATTCTATTGAGATTTGGACTTTTCATTTGTTTGTTCCAAGTAAGCCTTTCACACAGCTCTAGCAATGGTCTTTGGTATTTGGTAAAGAATAATGCAACCTATCGTATCGTCATTGTGGTAGACTGTTTAAAAGCCAGAAATTCCTCCCATCTCACATTGCACTCCTTTGCAGTGTGACATGGCTGATTCTCCCATCCAAAATTAAGAGTCTATTCGTCAACCTGCCTGAATCTGAGCTGGGTCTGTAACTTGCTTGAATCAATAAAATGTGCTGGAAGTGATGTGATACAAGTCTCAGCCCCTCAGTCTCAAGAGATTTTGCAGCTTCCACATTTGCCTTTTGGAAAACTGTCCTGGAAGAGCCAAGTGAGACAGTTGGTCTAGCTTAGTGAACGACGCCAGACCATGAAGGAGAACGGAGGCACCTCAGCCTGCACCAACTGCCCAGATGTGTGAGGGAGGCCATCCTGGAGTTTAAGCCCTGGGGATCTCCAGCTGAAGGGCATTACATGAACAGACTTACGCAAACCCAGTGAAGAACCTGCCAAGTCAATCCTTAAAAACCTGAGAAATAATAAGCCATTTTTTTGGTTTTTTGGTTTTTGTGGGTTTTTTTGTTTTGTTTTGTTTTGTTTTTTTTGAGATGGAGTCTGGGTCTGTCGCCCAGGCTGGAGTGCAGTGGCTGGATCTCAGCTCACTGCAAGCTCCACCTCCCAGGTTCATGCCATTCTCCTGCCTCAGCCTCCAGAGTACCTGGGACAACAGGTGCCTGCCACCATGCCTGGCTAATTTTGTTATTTTTAGAAGAGACGGGGTTTCACCATGTTAGCCAGGATGGTCTCAATCTCCTGACCTTGTGATCTGTCCGCCTCGGCCTCCCAAAGTGCTGGGATTACAGGCATGAGCCACCGCGCCCAGTCATAGTTAAGTCATTGTTTTTAAGCCACTACATTTTGGGTGCTTTGTTCAGTAGCAATAATTAAGTTATACAGCCATGCTGCATGCTTCAATTAACCTTGATAAGAACGGACTCTGAGTTCTATAACAGGACACAACTAATAATGTAACAGCACCTCACAGTCAGCAGCACCTGTAATAATACAGCACAGCTCACATCATTGAGTAATGGTGCAATGCACTGGCTCGTCCTTACTCTTCTCTGGTAAGAGAAAGTGGGGTAATTCCTAATTTTTTTTAATTGTATGAAATTGTATAAAAATTGCATACATATATAATTTATATCACCATTATTTTTATATATTATATATAATGTATATATAATGTATAATTTTGTATATTACATATTATATGTACATAGTTTTATATGTACATTATATAGTATATATAGTATATAGTATAAATACATACCACATAATGTATATAATATATACATTGTTTAGCTATTATATACATAATATATAATATATGCATTATTTTTATATATTACATGTACATTACATATAATATATGAATATATAATGGTGATATAAATTATATATTTATATTTATATATTTTTATATGTATATATAAATATAGTGGTGATATAAATAATATATATGTATACACCATTAATTATTCTCCATCTGGAGTCAACAATGACATAATCAAGAAAATAAACTCTTGCCATTACCAAGTTCTCCTTACACTTGGAAAATATGAGCAAAGCTTGCATACAAGTACAATACACCATCACATAAGAGAAGATGATTCAACAGAGAAGAAGATGTTAGGAATTGCCCCACCACACAGGCAGGGCATTAGTTGTGGTAAAAACAAAGCAAAGCTTTCCAGAATAAAACCACTAATAACTCAGTGGCTACTTTTTCCAGAGAAATGGGTAGGAATTACATTGAAGTAATATCTTCCTCCATAGTCTGTTAATTAGATGATCTGAATAAAGATAGCTTATAATATGCCCTTGCATTTCTAAAACCTTTGTAAGTTTTAACTTTCATTTTCAAAAGATTTAATTTGATTCTAGAAGATAAAATAGGATATATTTTATTATCCTCACTGGAGAAAAAAAAAAAAAAGCAAAATTTGAAGTCCAGACAAAAATTTGCCCAAAATCTAACTGATGAACACAGATATTTCTCATTTAGTGCTAGAATCACCTCAATTTCAATAGACCATAATGAAGGGGTTGAGGGACTCTAATTCAGAAGCAAAGTAAGTATTAAGGGTGTTCATCTAGAGTTGTTTCTTTTTTTAGAATTCAATATCTTGCCACCTTTCCCCAGTTTCATATTCAATGGGTCTGAGTTGAATCCCGGAACCTGCTTTTTTTTTCTTTTTTTTTTTTTTCTGAGATGAAGTCTTGCTCTGTTGCCCAGACTGGAGTGCAGTGGTGTGATCCTGGGCCACTGCAACCTCTGCCTCCCGGGTTCAAGTGATTCTTCTGCTTCAGTTTCCCTTGCAGCTGGGATTACAGGTATGTGCCACCACATCCGGCTAATTTTTGTATTTTTAGTAGAGCCGGAGTTTCACCATGTTGGCCAGGCTGGCTTGAACTCCTGACCTTAGGTGATCCACCCATGTCTGCCTCCAAAAGTCCTGGGATTATAGGCATGAGCCATCACACCCAGCCTGAATCTGCATTTTTAATAAGAATCCCAGGTGATTTTTATGCAAGAGGTCCTTGGATCAGTTTTTGGAAAACGATGCAGAGGTTTAAAACACAATCTTTGGAGTGGCCTGAGTCCAGCCCCAGCTCCGCCCCTTGCCAGCTGCTTGACTTCAGACAAGTTTATCTTCATGGGCCTCAGAATCTTGACCTATAAAATGAGGACCATAATTACTTTGTCCAGGCTGCCATAACAAAGTACCACAAACTAAATTTATTATCTCACAATTCCAGAACTACAAGTCTGAGATGAAGAGGTTGCCAGGGTTGCTTCTTGCTAGGGGCTGTGAGGGAGAATCTGTTCCATGCCTCTCTCCAAGCTTCTGGTGGTTTGCTAGCAGCCTTTGACACTCCTTGGTTTGTAGATTTCTGCCTTCATCTTCACATGGTGTTCTCCCTATGAGACTGTCTGTGTCCAAATTCCCCCTTTTATAAGTACAACAGTCATGCTGGATTAGAGGCCTACCCTACTTTAGTATGACCTCGTCTTAACTGATTACTATTATATCTTAACAATGACATCTTAACTAGTTATATTCCATTGTCTCCTGAAACACTGGGAGTGTGAGCCTCCTTTCTACCTTTACTACAGATTATGACACAGAATTATCATTTAAACAAGAGAATTGGCCCTTTTAAAATGTTTCTTGTATACTAGAAAGATAAATGATCTGTTTATTTCATAAATATAAAAATATATAGCAATTATGCAAATCTTACTAATACACTCAGGGTCTGAAAGCTTCTGGGAAACAAAGCAATCACCTTGGTGCTTTCTTCTGCTTTATAAAACAACTTATTTTTTAAAATCCTGCTTTTAATGATATTACTCAGGCCCCAGGGTACTAAGTCTTTTCTAATCGTTTCCCTTTTGTATAAGAGGTTTTCGATTGTTTTAAGGTTTTATTTACTTACGTATAATTCAGCTACTAGAATTGTTAAATCTCTTAGAAATTAAGGTAGCTTGCCGGGCACAATGGCTCACGCCTATAATCCCAGCACTTTGGGAGGCCGAGGTGGGTGGATCACCTGAGGTCAGGAGTTCGAGACTAGCCTGGCGAGACCCCAGCTCTACTAAAAATACAAAAAGTAGTCAGGTGTGGTGCCTTATGCCTGTAATCCCAGCTCCTCAGGAAGCTGAGGCACAAGAATTGCTTGAACCTGGGAGGCGGGGCTGCACTGAGCCAATATTGTGCCACTGCACTCCAGCCTGGGTGACAGAATGAGTTCATCTAAAAAAAAAAAAAAAAAGAAGAGGAAGAAAAAAAGAAGTTAAGGTAGCTTAAAGGGTTTATTGTTTAACTTAGTGATTAAATTCCCCATGTTGTCCCAAAATATGGCACTCCTTACAAAGAAAAGAGACACTATTAAAAAGTAAGTAGAATTGTATAAGAGCAATTTTTAAAGTAACTATCTATTCTCATCCCCCAGCAAATTAGCCACTTCACAGATTATTTGCTGAAAACATAAACTCTTATCAAAGAGAGGATGTGAAAGCTAAGGTACTTGCACTACCGTTAACCCTCTAGTGACTCTGCAAGTCTGAAAACTCTCAAAATATGTCATTTCTTGGCTGGCTGATCAAATATGACAAAAACAGGTGTTATGGTTAATTTTATGTATCAACTTGATTGGCCATGGGGTGCCCAGATTAGACATTGTTTTCGAGTGTATCTGGGAGGGTATTTCCAGATGCGACATCATTTGAATCAGTGGACTCAGTGAAGTAGACCGCCCTCCCCGTGTACATGGGCATCATCTGATCTATTGGAGCCTAAATAAAAGAAAAAGTGGAAAAAGGAGAAATTTGTCCCTCTCTGCTGAGCTCGGACACCTCATTTCAGCTTCTTTGGCCCTCAGAATAGGATTTACATAATTATTTCTCTCCTGTTTTCAGTCCTTCTGAATTATACCACTGGCTTTCCTGGGTCTCCAATTTACAGATGGCAGGTTGTGGGACTTCTCAGCCTCCATAATTGCATGAAGCAATTTCTCATAATAAATTTCCACATAGGCTGGGCACAGTGGTTCAAGCCCGTAATCCTAGCACTTTGGGAGGCCAAAGCAGGTGGATCACTTGAGGTCAGGAGTTCGTGATTAGCCTGGCCAACATCGTAAAACCCTGTCTCTACTAAAATACAAAATTAGCTGGGTATTTTAAAGATTTAAAATATTTAAAATTTTAAAGATTAAAGGTGGTAGACTCCTTTAATCCCAGCTACTCAGGAGACTGAGGTAGGAGAGTCACTTGAACCCAGGAGGTAGAGGTTGCAATGACCCGAGATTGCAGCACTGCACTCTAGCCTAGGGGACAGAGCGAGACTCCATCTCAAAAAAAAAAAAGAAAGAAAAAAAAAACATATGTATATTACTGGTGCTGTTTCTCTGGAGAACTGACTAATGCAGATAAGGAACTATGTAATGCATGCAAGCTTTCCATAAAGTTGTAGAAATTTCTAGTTAGGATCATCAGCACATGATCAGTGTCTGACCTTTTGCAAAACTCAAAGGAATATTCTCCAAACTTCTTCAAAACTACATTGGGGTCAATATATGGTAAGATAAAGAAAACTGAGTATGCTTTACACTTTAATAATGTCTTTTTTTTTTTTTTTTTTTTTGTGAGACAAAGTCTCGCTCTACCACCTAGGCTACAGTGCAGTGGCACGATCTCAGGTCATTGCAACCTTCACCTCCTGGGTTCAAGCGACTCTCCTACCTCAGCTTCCTGAGTAGCTGGGATTAAAGGCACCTGCCACCACGCCCGGCTAATTTTTGTATTTTTACTGGAGACGGGGTTTCACCATGTTAACCAGAATGGTCTTGATCGCCTGACCTCGTGATCCGCCCACCTCAGCCTCCCAAAGTGCTGGGATTACAGGTGTGAGCTACTGTGCCTGGCCCTAGTAATGTCTTTCTATATATTCCTTTAGTTAAATCACCTGTGAGAGGTAACCTATTACCTTGCCTTTGTAAAATCCTTTATAATTTTTAGAATTCATTTGAAGGATTGAATTTGATCCTGTGAAGTAAAGTAAGGCACATTTTATTGTCCCCACTTTTAAAGGCAGACTCTAAAACCCATTAGATTTTGCAGTTTTGTAGGAGATAACTATTGTTTTGGCCTGGCCAACATCCAGCCACCCTCTAGAAGTCAGTACCTGGTCTTCTTTCAAGGAACTACCCCTTTCCCAACACTTAGGTTACATGATTAGATGAGTCGACCTCACACCCACAAACCTCCTGGCTCTAAAGAGAAGCATGTGATTCAAATTAGCCAACAGGTGCATTCCATTTCCCTGGGCACAACAACTGATTCAGGGTGGGGCACATGACCCATGATGTTTCAAAAAGAATTGACTCTGGTTCTTTTATTTTAACTGTTGTGAAAGATGAGCCTTTCCAGAAGGTGCTAACCTCGCATGATGCCTTCTTTGTCACCACAAGGGAGACCCTGCCCAAAAATGAAGCCAACATGAAGAGAAACAGAATCGGGAACTGAGAGGGACGTATTATTGGTGATGTTGGGCCCCTAGAAAAAGCTGTGTCTGCAACACTACTGCTTGACTTTCCAGATAAGTGAGCAATATATATATTTCTCTTTTCTGGAGAAATTTCTCTTTTCTGCCTTACTTTCTCCAGAAAAGAGAAATATATATTCTTTTTTCATCAAGTTTAAGTACTATTTCTGTTACTTGATAATAAAATCGTCCTTACTGAATACAGTTAAAAATTCTAGGCCAGGCACAGTGGCTCATGCCTATAACCACAGTAGTTTGGGAGGGCAAGGCAAAAGTATCCTGAACACCTGATTGGAAACTGCAATAAGCAGACACAAAAGAACAAGATGTGGTGGCATCTGCTCAACCTTTCAAGTTAGCACAGACATACCAATGTGTGTTGGAGGATTACTTGAGCCCAGGAGTTCCAAGACTACATACACAGAGTGTTTTCAGAGGTGACATTCTGGATCAAATAAGTGTAAGTAATGGTTTAGGCTTTCTAAAATCCATCTCGGTGAAGCACATGTAATGGTTTCTGGCCTTGTCTTTGAGACGGTGTGGGTCTCACTCCAGGTGGGAGAGGATAGGCAAGCTTGGTGAGGCTTTTATGATTGCTGGAAATCATGTCTCCATTACCTGGGAACCACAGAAACAGTACTGCCTTTGGTTTCAAGCAAGAAGGGCTGCGAAACTGAATCTCACATGTTAGAGGAACCCACTCTGGCCTTCGTCTGGCTACCAGCTCTCCCCACAGACCAAGGAGTCTATAAGCCCAGGGGACATACTCCCCTGGATCCCACACTTTCCTCTTCTGAGCCATGATCCACATATACAGAATCTCATAATCTTCTGCCCAAAGAGCCCCACGCCTGATTCCAGAGCCTAAGCTCTTCCTGGACTCCTCATACTGAGACTAGAGTGGCCAAAAGCAGTTATGTATGTGAGATGTGGAGAGAACCACTGCACAAGGCTTCTCACAGGGCAAGACGGAGCTCGGATGGGAAAAGGAAAGTCATGGATGCATAGAGACACGGAAGTCCAAGGAGTCCAATAATTCTAAAACTGAAACCAGGGCTGCATGCAGTGGCTCATGCCTGTAATCCTAGCACTTTGAGAGGCCAAGGTGGGAGGATTACTTGAGCCCAGGAGTTCATCAAGACCAGCCTGGGCAACATAGTGAGACACAACTCTATAAAAAAGACTTTTAAATAATTTTTAATTAGCCAAGAGTGGTGGCATGCTTCTGTATTCCCAGCTACTCCGGAGGCTGAGATAGGAGGATTACTTGAGCCCAGGAGACTGAAACAACCCTTCTAATCATTGTGAAGATGAGGACATAATATGTCTTATATAACAGTTCGGTTCCTTGATTTATAACTTTTACATATTTGCACATATGGCATGATGGCCTCCATTTGGACTCCTGCCCCAGACCTCACAGTATTCAGAGCAGGCGCACAGAGGAAGCAACAATTAAAGGTCCAGAGAACGGAAAAGAGGACTCTGTTCTGGAAAACAGCTCCCTCTGATAATGATTTGGGTGTGTCCCCATTCAAATCTCAACTTGAATTGTATCTCACAGAATTCCTATGTGTTGTGGGAGGGACCCGGGGGAGGTAACTGAATCGTGGGGGCCAGCCTTCCCCATGATATTCTCATGATAATGAATAAGTCTCAAGAGACTTGATGGGTTTATCAGGGGTTTCCGCTTTTGCTTCTTCCTCATTTTGTTTTGCTGACACCATGTAAGAAGTGTCTTTTGCCTCCTGCCATGATTCTGAGGCCTCCCAGCCATGTGGAACTGTAAGTACAATTAAACCTCTTTTTCTTCCCAGTCTTGGGTATGTCCTTTATCAACAGCCTGAAAATGAACTAATACAGTAAATTAGTGCCAGGAGTGGGGTGTTGCTGAAAAGATACACAAAAAATGTGAAAGCAACTTTGGAACTGGGTAACAGGCAGAGGTTGGCAGTTTGGAGGGCTCAGAAGACGACAGGGAAATGTGGGAAAGTTTGGAACTTCCCAGAGATTTGCTGAATGACTTTGATGAAAATGCCGATATAGTGATGCGAAAAATAAGGTCCAGGCTGAGGTGGTCTCAGATGGAGATGAGGAACTTGTTGGGAACTGAAGCAAAAGTGACTCTTGTTACATTTTAGCAAAGAGACTGGCAGCATTTTGCCCCTACCCTAGAGATCTGTGGAACTCTGAACTTGAAAGACATGATTTAGGTATCTGGCACAAGAAATTTCTAAGCAGAAAAGCATTCAAGAGGTGAGTTGGGTACTATTAAAAGCATTCCATTTTAAAAGGGAAACAGATCACAAAAGTTTGGAAAATCTGCAGCCTGATGATGCAGTTAAAAGAAAAACCCATTTTTTTGAGGAGAAATTCAAGCCAGCTGCAGAAATTTGCATAAGTAGCAAGGAGTCTAATGTTAATCCCCAAGACCACGGGAAAAATGTCTCCAGGGTATGTCAGAGACCTTCACAGCAGCCCCTACCATCACAGGCCCCCAGGGCGCAGGAGGAAAAAGTGGTTTTGTGGGCCAGGCCCAGGGTCCTCATGCTGTGTGCAGCCTAGGGACTTGGTGCCCTGTGTCCCAGCCACTCCAGCCATGGCTGAAAGGGGCCAGTGTACAGTTCAGGCTGTGTCTTCAGAGGATGGAAGCCCCAAGTCTTGGTGGCTTCCATGCGGTTAAGCCTCTGGGTGCACAGAAGTCAAGAATCGGGGTTTGGGAACCTCCACCTAGATTTCAGAAGATGCATGGAAATTCCTGGATGCCCAGGCAAAAGTTTGCTGCAGGGGTGGGGCCCTCATGGAGAACCCCTGCTAGGGCAGTGCAGAAGGAAAATGCGGGGTCGGAGCACCACCCCCACCAAGTCCCTACTGGGGCACTGCCTAGTGGAGCTTTGAGAAGAGTGTCATCATCCTCCAGACCCCAGAATGGTAGATCCACCGACAGCTTGCTCCGTGCACATGGAAAAGCCACACACAGGCTCTCCATGCCAGCCCATGAAAAAAAAATTTTTTTTTTTTTTTTTTGTTAAAGACAGGGTCTTGATTTCTTGCCCAGGCTGGTCTCCATCTCCTAGCTTCAAATAATCTCCTCACCTCAGCCTCCCAAAGTGCTGAGATTACAGGTATAAGCCACCATGCCCACCCATCATTTCTTTTTATTGTAGAATAATATTTCATTATATGGTATTTACATAGCTATAAGTTTTCACGGCTACAATTTGTGCTGGCTAGAGTTTGTGCCTGTTGTAGAAAAGGACAGTGCTGGTAGGTGGGAGGGAGGAGCCAGAAGGGAGGCAGTACCTTGCAAAGCCACAGGGGCGGAACTGCCCAAGACCATAAGAACCCACATTTTGTATCAGCGTGACCTGGATGTGAGACCTGGAGTCCAAGGAGATCATTTTGGAGCTTTAAAATTGGACTTCCCCGCTGGATTCTGGACTTGCATATGCCCTGTAACCACTTTGTTTTGGCCAATTTCTCTCATTTGGAATGGCTATATTTACCCAATGCTTGTACCCCCATTGTATCTGGGAAGTAACTAGCTTGCTGTTGATTTTACAGGCTCATAGGTGGAAGGGACTTGCCTTGTCTCAGATGAGACTTTGGATTACGGACTTCTGGGTTAATGCTGAAATGAGTTAAGACTTTGGCAGACTGTTGGGAAGGCAGGATTGGTTTTGAAATGTGAGGACATGAGATTTGGAGGGGCCAGGGGTAGAATGATATGGTTTGGCTGTGTCCCCACTCAAATCTCAACTTGAATTGTAGCTCCCAGAATTCGCACGTGTTGTGGGAGGAACCCAGGGGGAGATAACTGAATCATGATGGCTGGTCTTTCCCATGCTATTCTCATGGTAATGAATAAGTCTCACAATATCCAATGGGTTTATCTAGGTTTTCCGCTTTTCCTTCTTCCTCATTTTCTCTCGCTGCCTCCATGTAAGAAGTGCCTTTCACGGCCAGGCACAGTGGCTCACACCTGTAATCCCAGCACTTTGGGAGACTGAGGCAGGCAGATCACGAGGTCAAGAGATTGAGATCATCCTAGCCAACATGGTGAAACCCTGTCTCTACTAAAAATACAAAAATTAGCCAGGCGTGGTCACAGGCACCTGTAATCCCAGCTACTTGGGAGGCTGAGGCAGGAGAATCGATTGAACCCAGGAGGCAGAGGTTGCAGTGAGCCAAGATCACACCACTGCACTCCAAGCTGGTGACAGAACGAGACTCCATCTAAAAAAAAAAAAAAAAAAAAAAAAAAAAAAAAACTGACTTTCGCCTCCGGTTATGATTCTGAGACCTCCCCACTCATGTGGAACTGTAAATCCAATTAAACCTCTTTTTCTTCCCAGTCTCAGGTATGTCTTTATCAGCAGCATGGAAATGGACTAATACACCCTGTCTCTAGGAAGGGCATATCTACACATTCCACCTACCAGGACTGTCCTTTTCTACAACAGGGATAAATTCTACCCAGCACAAATTGTAGCCACAAAAATTCACAGCTATATAAATACCACACTATGAAATATTATTCTGCAATAGAAAGAACTGATGGGTGAGCATGATGCCTCTCACCTAGAATCTCAGCACTTTGGAAGGCTGAGGTGAGATTATTTGAAGCTAGGAGTTGCAGACCAGCCTGGGCAAGAAATCAAGACCCTGTCACCACAAAAAAAATAAATAAATAAATTTATTAGCTGGGCATGGTGGTGACAGGTGACAACCTGCTAGCAGCCCTCGCTCACTCTCAGCGCCTCCTCCTCCTTGGCGACCACTCTGGCCACACTCGAGAAGCCCTTCAGCCTGCCGCTGCGCTATGAAGGCCCTTCTCCGGGGCTGGCTGAGGCAGGAGCTGGCTCCCTCTGCTCGCGGGGTGGTGTGGAGGGAGAGGCGCAGGCCGGAGCTGGGGCTGCGCACTGCCGGCCGGGGCAGGTTCCGGGTGGGCGCGGGTTAATGGGCCCCTCACTCAGGGAGGCAGGCTGGTGCCTGCTGGGCTTGATCTGGGAGGAGCTCCCTCCAGGCTGCCAGAGTGCCCGGGCTGGGTGCCGCAAAGTCCTGCAGCCAGTGCCAGTGAGAGGTGAAGCGGGCTGGGCTTCTGGGACGGGTAGGGATTTGGAGAACTTTTCTGTCTAGCTAAAGGATTGTAAACGCACCAATCAGCACTCTGTCAAAACGGACCAATCAGCTCTCTGTAAAATGGACCAATCAGCAGGATGTCAGTGGGGTCAGATAAGGGAATAAAAGCACACCACCCCAGTCAGCAGCGGCAACCCACTCAGGTCCCCTTCCACACTGTGGAAGCTTTGTTGTTTCGCTTGTCACAATAAATCTTGCTGCTGCTCACTCTTTGGGTCTGGGTGGCCTTTATGAGCTGTAACACTCACCACAAAGGTCTGCGGCTTCACTCTTGAAGTCAGCGAGACCACGAACCCACCAGAGGAATAAACTCCAGACACATCTGAACATATGAAAGAACAAACTCCGGACACACGATCTTTAAGAATTGTAACACTCACCGCCAGGGTTCATGGCTTCATTCTTGATGTCAGCGAGACCAAGAACCCACCAATTCCGGACACAGTGGCATGCACCTGTAGTCCAGTTACTCGAGAGGCTGAGAAGGAAGGACTGCTCGAGCACAGGAGTTGGAGGCTCCAGTGAGCTATGATCATACCGTGACACTCCAGCCTGAGCAACAGAGCAAAACCCTATCTCAAAAAAACAAAACAAAGGGTGGTGGGGGGCCAGGCACCGTGGCTCACGCCTGTAATCCCAGCACTTTGGGAGGCCGAGGTGGGTGGATCATGAGGTCGGAAGATCAAGATCATCCTGGCTAACACAGTGAAAACCTGTCTCTACTAAAAATACAAAACATTAGCCAGGCCTGGTGGTGTGCACCTGTAATCCCAGCTACTCAGGAGGCTAAGGCAGGAGGATGGTGTGAACCCGGGAGGCAGAGCTTGCAGTGAGCCGAGATGGCGCCACAGCACTCCAGCCTGGGTGACAGAGCGAGACTCCCTCTCAAGAAAAAAAAAGGAAAGAAATTATATACTGATTATACTGATACATGCTACAATGTAGATGAACCTTGAAAACATTACCCTATGTGAAAGAGGCTACATGTTGTATGATTCTGTTACCAGTGGAGGGTGTCCAGGATCTTGGCATCTTGAACAAAGAACTGGACAAAACATACAAACAAAGCAAGGAAAGAATGAAGCAACAAAAGCAGAGATTTATTGAAAACGGAAGTACGTGCCATAGGGTGGGAGCGGCCAGAGCACAGGGGCTCAAGAGCCTGGTTACAGAATTTTCCGGGGTTTAAATACCCTCTAGAGGTGTCCATTGGTTACTTGGAGTATGTGCTATGTAAATGAAGACACTAAAGAGAAGTTACAATGTCATTTACTCAATGTATGCCCTATGTAAATGAAAAGGATATTTCCTATCATCGCTGAAGTGTTTCTGTTTGATTTAGTTCTAGGGAGTCCTTGAGTTCCCTGCCTCCAGCCCCTATTCTCCTGCCTCAATTCCATGCATATAAAATGTCCAGAATGGGAGAACCCACAGGGACAGAAAGTTGACTAGTGGTTGCCTGGGGCTGGGGGAACGGAGGTGGGAGGTGGGCAGAGGAGGACACATAGGGGAATGACAGCTGTCTTAATCAGTTCAGGCTACCATAACAAAATACTACATACTAGGTAACTTAAATGAAATAAATTCATTTTCTCACAATTCAAGAGGCTGGAAGTCTAACATCAAGGTACCAGTAGAGTCTGTCTCTGGTGGAAGCTTTCTTCTATGGTGAGAGAAGAGAAAACAAGCAAGTTCTCTGGGGTCTCTTCTTATAAGGGCCCTAATCCTATCATAAGGGTCCCAATCTCCTGACCTCATCTAAACCTATTATCTTCCAAAGGCCCCATCTCCAAATACCATTACATTGGGGATTAGGGCTTCAACATATAAATTATGGGGAGGGGGATATAGAATTCAGTCCATAGCAACAACTAAGGGGCACAGGGCTTCCTTATGGGGAGAGGAAAATGCATCAAAACTTATTATGGTGATAGTTGCACAACTCTATGAATATACAAAACCCATTGAATTGCACACTTTACATGGAGAAGTTGTATAGTTATATGAATTATATCTCCATAAGGATATTAAGGCCTTCAAACTGAATGGCCTTTTTACATTGTTTGTTTTTGTTGAGGTGAAATTCACATAACTTGAAACTCACAGAATGCATTTTAAAGCAAATAATGCCGTATTTAAATAGAACAATTCCATTTAGTACATTCACAACGTTGGGTAACCTTCACATCTGTCTAGTTGCAAAACATTCACACACACACACACACAAATTGGCCATTGTTGTAATAAGAGACCCAAATTAGAAAAATACTCAAATGCAATAAACTCTCATGCAGCCCATGAATTGGCCTCGGCTTATTGTCTGCATCCTGAGGAAGTAAAAACAAGGAAAGGACTAAGCTCCATGAGGGTGGCAAAATGTCTGCCTTGCCCACTACTGTAACTAGGGCACCAGGCATATGTCCTCCTGGGTGATGCTCTGTGGAATTAATAAATGTGATTAACATAAAATTCATGCCCCAGAGAGCTTATCATTATATACTCCTTACTTCTGACAAAAGAAATTAGCCTTTCCTTTAGTCCAAGAGTCCACAAATGATGACCCTGCAGCCAAGTTCAACCTCTACCCTGTTTTTTAAGGCTTTTGAGCTAAGAATGTTCTTTAAGGTATGTGTTTGTCTTCCTTGAGGTGAAATTCACATAACAGAAATTGAACCATTTTAAATTGAAATTCACATAACAGAAGTTCATTTCACAGAAACCGAACCATTTTAAATTTAACAATGCCATGTTTTAAGTGAAATAATTCCATTTAGTACATTTACATTGTTGTGCAATCTCACCTATCCAGTTCCAAAACATTTCATCACCTCAGAAAGAACAATCAAGCCCATTAAACAGTCGCTCCCTTCCTCCTCCCCTAGCTTCTGACAACCGCCAATCTGCTGTCTCCATGGACTTACCTATTCTGGACATTTCATATCAATTGAATCATACAATATGTGACCTTTTGTGTATGGTATCTTTCATTTAGCATAATGTTTTTGAAGTTCATCCAAGTTTTAAAGAGTTGTAAAAAATAACAACAAAAAAACAAAAAATAACAACAAAAAATGTGACAGAGACCGTCTGTAGCCAGCAAAGCCTAAAATGTTTGCTATTTGACCTTATAATGAAAAAATCTGCCAAGTTAGCCTGAACCCTAGCCTGCCCCCAGGTTATCCAGAACAGTGTAGTTGATGCTAACATGTGTATGTGGACACACTCATGTGTATCCAAACTGAGTTCAGTTGCCCTCGCTCAATGGACAGCCAAACACCAAAACACGGGTTTGTGCAGAGAAAGGTTTGTTATGACTGTACTGACAAGGTGGTAAGAGGAAATGCTCCCAGAGCTGAAGGCTGGGTTGAGTTTTATAAGCATGAGGTAAATGAGGTGTGATCTGACGGATCCAGCCATGAGGTGATGCTGGAGCCTGGTCTGATTGGATCCTGGATCCTGTCATGTAGTTTTTTTGTTGTTGTTTCTATTTTTTTTATTTATTTATTTATTTTTTTTTTTGAGACAGGGTCTCATTCTGTAGCCCAGGCTGCAGTGCAGTGGCACAATCATGTCTCACTGCAGCCTTGACCTTCTGGGCTCAGGTGATCCTCCTGTCTTAGCCCCCTGAATATCTGGGACTACAGGCATGCACCACCATAACTGGCTTATTTTTGTATTTTTTGTAGAGATGGGGTTTCATGTTGCCCAGGCTGGTCTCAAACTCCTGGGGTCAAGCAATCCACCTGCCTCAGCTTCCCAAAGTGTTGGGATTATAGGCATGATCCACCACGCCTGGCCCTCACCTCTCTCAAGGCATAACATTTAAAGATTGGCTGGATCATTGATTTTTCCAAAAACTTTTCTGACCTCAACATGTGTTCCCACCACTAAAATAACATTTAAAAAGATTTTTCACCTGCTTTAAACTTACGTTACAGAGCCTAGGAATTATTTTACTAAGTCATAAACCTCTGAAAACCTGAGAGCTGATGAAACTAACAGATTTCTAGAGCTTCTCTGACCATGTCAAAGACCATTTTCCTCTCTCTTGCCCAAGAACACATTCTTTCTGCCTGAGTTAAAAGCCACCTTTCAAGCATCATATTCTACTGCAGAAAGAGCCAGATACAGCCATGGGAGTTGGGATAAGGAAAGGCAATTCATATGACTCCGTTTTTGTTTTGTTTTGTTTTTATCTCTTTTTTTTTGAGATGGAGTTTCACTCTTGTTGCCCAGGCTGGAGTGCAATGATGCGATCTTGGCTCACTGCAACCTCCGCCTCACAGGTTCAAGCGATTCTCCTGCCTCAGCCTCCTGAGTAGCTGGGACTACAGGTGTGCGCCGCCACGCCCAGCTAATGTTTTGTATTTTTAGTAGACACGGGGTTTCACCATGTTGGTCAGGCTGGTCTCGAGGTGATCCACCCGCCTTGGCCTCCCGAAGTGCTGGGATTACAGGCGTGAGCCATCGTGCCTGACTTGAAATTCCGATGACTTCTTTCAAAAAGCTTTTCTCTAAATCAATCTGGTTGGAAGGAAGGGAGACACGCAGGCGTGGCTGGTCTCTGTGAGAAGCAGAGACAGGAAACACACTGCAGGGGTAAGAAGTAAGACATCAAATTAGAGCTCTTCAAGCACAAGGCTGTTTGCTCTTGTAAACGTCCTTTAGTTTTTTCTTTTAATTAAAAATATTTTTTTTAAATCACAGAGGACTCGCTCTGTCACACAGACTGGAGTGCAGTGGCACCAGCACAGTTCACTGCATCCTTTATCTCCTGGGTTCAAGTATCCTCCTGACTCAGCTTCTGGAGTAGCTGGGGCTACAAGTGTGAGCCACCACGCCCTGCTAACCTTGGTTTTTTGTCGTTGTTGTTGTTTTTAAGAGACAGGATCTTACTATGCTGCCCAGGCTAGTCTCAAACTCCTGGTCTCAAGCAATCCCCCTGGCTGGCCTCCCTCAGTGCCGGGATTACAGACGTGAGACACTACACCTACCTGTGAATGTCTTTTAAAACCAGATCCACAAGAAAATAATTTTCCAGCCAAATTTTGGCAGAATACAAACCTCAGGGGAAAATGCAACTTGATGACCACTGGGCTCAATGCCAGCAACTGGAAAATCACACTGTATCAGACTTTGGGTCTGACTATAGTCTGCCCTGCGAGAACAAGGTCTTTGCAACATTAAGTATCCAGGATTGAGGCAAAGGCTGCTATCCATTATGGTAGAGTACTACGTTAATCATAAGAATGTACCTACTTTTTATTGATTTCAGAACCTTATGATTCCTCCAAAGGTGGACCTTATAAAATAAAGTAAAAGATAAAAAGTTTGGAGGATGCACATTTATGACATTATGCATTTTTACCTTAAGCCATTCTTTGGTTGGCCAATTTCACACATGCTACTGAGATTAGTTTTAGAGAAAATATGTGCAGTATGGGTAGTGTGTGTGTGTTTGCGCGCGCACACATGTATGTATATTTGCTTCTTAGGCTCCATTTATCACAAAATGTGTCCCAGACCTTTCATAAGTATTAAACGCATAAACTATATCTGTAACTACTATCCTTTCAAAAGTAACTACATCGGCTGGGCATGGTGGCTCACACCTGTAATCCCAGCACTTTGGGAGGCCAAGGCGGGCAGATCACAATGTCAGGAGATCAAGGCCATCCTGGCTAACACGGTAAAACCCTGTCTCTACTCAAAATACAAAAAAAAAAAAAAAAAAATGAGCCAGGTATGGTGGCGGGCGCCTGTAGTCCCAGCTGCTCGGGAGGCTGAGGCAGGAGAATGACATGAACCCAGGAGGCAGAGCTTGCAGTGAGCCGAGATCACACCACTGCACTTGAGCCTGGGTGACAGTGCGAGACTCTGTCTCAAAAAAAAAAAAAAAAAAAAAACTACGTCAAACAAAACTCATCATATCTATAATTTCAAATGCTTATCAAAAACTACATGAATTTATCACCAAAAAGATAATATATGCAAATTTCAGGTTAATAATCATTTCATCCAACATTCTTTGGTATCAAGAGAAACAATTCCAGGATAATGTTGAGTGATACTGTCCTTCATTTACATGGCCTATTAAGGAATGTAAAGGAGAAAAAATAATGACAACATGCTATTAAATCAAATCTTGTTCCCTAAAAGTATATGCAGGTCTAAATCCTTGATGTAAAAAATACTCCTCTATGCATCTTGTTAAATTCAAGTCGGTGGTCCGCCATTTCTTTGCTTAGCCAAAGAAGACTCTTTTCCTCCTGGTTATGTGTATCTGTGTCCTGAGTTTCAAGTGCCACATTTTTCAAGTCAATTTCACATCCTGCCTTTAGGCTCTCAGACTTATACTTCATGGATGCTGTAACTCTTGTTTACTGATTTTATGCCTTACTCCTAGAATTTGTGATCTTGTAAGACTTGCCAGCTAAGATCCAATCAGCTTTCAGCTCACTTTCTGTCAGGAACCAAAAACCATTCAGAAATACGCTATCTTGGCTAGGTGAGGTGGCTCATGCCTGTAATCCCAGCACTTTGGGAGGCCAAGGCAGATGGATGACTTTAGGTCAGGAGTTCGAGACCAGCCTGACCAACATGGTGAAACTGCATCTCTACTAAAAATACAAAATTAGCCGGGCATTGTGGCACACACCTATAATCCCAGCTCCTTGGGAGGCTGAGGCAGGAGAATCGCTTGAACCCAGGAGGTGGAGGTTGCAGCGAACCGGATCACGCCATTGCACTCTAGCCTGGGTAACAAGAGTGAAACTGTTGTCTCAGAAAAAAAAGAAAAGAAATAGGCTATCTTAAAAGAAGGGTGATTTTTTTTCTCCTCTTGAATGCAGTTTTCTAAACATGTTGATGGTAAACAGTAGAAACTTAAGTGACAGTGACTACAAAGCTCCATTACTTATCTATTACCAAGTATTTGCATAGATAGAAAGATTCAATACGTGAAACATTTGCTTTCCAGCTTGTTTACAAGATATAAATCACATTTCTCTGAAAATTAGTTTACTGTACCAAAAAATTGTTAATATTGAAGTGAATGCATTAGATTTTCAGTGATCCAAGTGAACTAATACAAATATCTTCAGTGCATGCCATTTTCATAATGAAGTAAGTTTTGAATAAAAATTTCCTGCTTAAATTTAGATGCCAGTTTTAACCCTGTTCAGGCATTCAGAAATATGTTTTATTAATTACTGCTATAATTACATTTTCAAAAGTATTTCTCCTGTCCTTTGTCCAAGTTCCCAGAACTTGGGCCTTGCCTTTCTTACCCTTAACTACATGCATTTCTGTAACTGACTTCAGGACTTTCACAAACAGACAGTATAAGAAGAGTTCAAGCAAAATCTAGTGGAACTAGCATTTCAATACACTCTGTCCAGTCTTGACGCATTAATCAAACTATGGTAAAGTTAAAGCAATCAATCTTGCAGCAGTGATGGGAGTAAATAAATAGAAATGCCCCCAACTGCTGATTATTGCTCTTTCATTTATTGCTCTTGAATCTCCTGCTTATGAAAAAGGTTGACAAATTAAAGATTTGCTGCTGCATGGGGAAGCGTGAGAAGGAAGGTAAGCTGGGCTGTCAAATTACCTGAATTATACTAATTATTTCCACGTGATAAAGTCTCTTCCCCTCTGCAAAACTTTAAATTCGTCTCTCAAATTAAGAGTTTTCTTCAGCTCCAAAAATCCTCATGAAGGGGAACCTCATCTGCCCAAATCTAGTCCATTTTGTAGGTATACGCTCTTTATTTTGACCTCTAGGGGGCGATCCTTCCTAATTTTAACAGGATCTGATTCTACAGGGAATGAGCTGAGACTAACCAAATCCCAAACTAGAAAGTAATCTCTTAGGAAAACCACCAGGAGGGAAAATTATCACTGCTGCTTCCAAGTTCCCTGTGACATACCAACCACCTGGTCTTCGTTTTTCACACTATGCCTTTTTCTTTTTCATTCCTTCATCCATAAAAGGAAAGTGTCAAGAAAAATTAGGTAATCCCTCAAAGCCCTTTCCAAGTGTGTAAATCGTACCATGTGTGACTTTGTTTCTTGGTACCAAAAAAATAGCAAATGCTGTTTGCTGTACATCAAAATATTAACTCAATAGGTATCCAGTCTCTAGCTTACTCTTCCTGAGTTTGGTTTTGCTTAATTTTGCTTTTAAGAACAGAGGTAATATAGAAGTGTTTTACTACATGTAACCAAAAAAAAATATCACTAGTGATGTCTCAGGGCAGGTGAGCCCCAAAACTTGGGCTCAGCCTGAGAAGGTTTTTTGGTTTTGCTCAGGAAAGAATTCAAGAATGAGCTGGTGATAGAAGAAAATGGCTTTATTGAGGCGGCAATGTTAACAACTCAGTGACCGCTTCCACAGAGCAGGGCTACCCTGTAGGCAGTTATGTTGAGAGTAGCAGCTCAGAGGCAGCTCTGCAGATATATTTATATCCACTTTTAGTTATATGCAAATTAAACAGCAGATTATTCACAAATTTCTAGAAAAGGAGAGATAACTTCCGGGTCATTGCCATGGCAAGGGGTGGTAACTTCCACGTGTTGTCATGGCAATGGTAAACTGTCATGGCACTGGTAGGCATGTCTTATGGAGAGATGCTTTTGGTGATTCTTCCATGTTTAACTAGTCTTTAATCTGGTCCGGAGTCAAGTCCCACCTCTTATATGTGAGACATGTACCACATAACAAATTATAAAGATAATCATATCTACATAATTATAGACTCATACATTACATAATAAATAACTTACAAATAAAAATTTCCTTTGTACTTTTTTTTTTTTTGAGACAGGGTCTCACTCTGTCACCCAGATCTCACACTGCCATCACAGCTCACTACAGCCTGCACTTCCTGGACTCAAGGGATCCTCCCATGTCAGCCTCCCAAGTAGCTGGGACCACAGATGCATGCCACCACACCCAACTAATTTTTGTATTTTGGGTAGAGACAGGGTTTTGCCATGTTGCACAGGTTTATCTCAAACTCCTTGAGCTCAAGAAATCCACCTGCCTTGGCCTCCCAAAGTGCTGGGATTACAGGCGTGAACCATCACACCCAGCCTCCTTTATAAATTATATTAAATTCATTATGAATTAAAATTTCCAAAGTGCCAAACCATTTTCCAAGGTCACCTTATTTCAGATTGGCAGAAACAGAATTTAGTTTCACAGTTTCAAAATGTTTATCTGAGATTTGCTTGCTAATCCACCCCCATCCTGTAATTCCACCACGAAGCTCCCTGCAAAACAATGAGAACTATCCTCTACTGAGCCCTTTCTTTGTACCAGGCACTGTGTCAGGCACTTGACCTGAATTATATCACTTAATCCTTACAACTCAAAGATGTGTTGTTATTCACTTTACAAATGATGAACCTGAGGCTCGGGGACACTAAGTGACTTGCTCAACATCACTCAGCTAGTAGATTTAACTAGAAATCAAGTCACTTCCGTCCAACACAAAGTGAATAAATTTCCTTGTCCACTGCCATCTTGCCACTCTGCAGAGACTGCCCCCAAAGTGTCTCCAAACCCGTAAACTTTTAAGTATAGTTAAGTTCTTACTTAACCGCGTCAACAGGTTCTTGGAAACTACAACTTTAAGCGAAATGATGAACTGCAGGTCTTCAAATAACATCATTTTGTTATAATATTAATGAGAACAAAATGGTTTTGTTATACATCATTTTGCTAAAAGCTGCAGTTTCCAAGAACCTATTGACGATGCCAAGTGAGGACTTACTGTAGTCCATTCTCATCCACTACAGTCCTCCACTCTATCAGCTGAGCCATCAAAGGCATCACGTGTACTCCTTCCTTCACTTGTACTCCTTTCTTTCAAAGGCAGTGAGGATAATTCACTGGAAATAATTCAAAGGAATCTCAGGAAAAACAAGAAATCAATTTTCTCAATATCCCCCCATGACAAAACTGACTCGTGGCTTAGAAAAATTCTAGATCCTGATTTCAGACTGTACAATACGTCACAAATTCTAGGGCTAAATTGCCTCGCTTGAAGTTTGACTCCTCCCTTACTAGCTAAAGTCCTTTAAACAAATTATTTACATTCTCTGGGCCTCAGTTTCCTCATTTGGAAATTGGTTAATAAAATATATTTCACAGATGAGGCTTAAATTAGCTATGTGTAGAGTGCTTACAACAACATCTGGTAAGTGCTCAGGAAATACCAACCCTTCCTATTTTTGTTTGAAATCAAAAGAGAGAAAGAGGTTTAATAATGGGAACTATGAAAGAGGAGGATCACCAACTTGGGAAAAAAACGTAAGGATGTGTACAGTTAAGTTTAACAATTAAGACTTTTTAAAGACCCCATGTAGGCTGGGCGCAGTGGCTCACACCTGTAATTCCAGCACTTTGAGAGACCAAGGCCAGCAGATCACTTGAGGCCAGGAGTCCGAGACCAGTCTGGCCAACATGGCGAAACCCCATCTCTACTAAAAACAAGGAACAAACAAAACAGAAATTAGCCAGGCGTGGTGATGCACACCTGTAATCCTAGCTACTGGGGAGGCTGAGGCATGAGAATTGTTTGAACCTGGGAGGTGGAGGTTGCAGTGAGCCGAAATCGCACCACTGCACTCCAGCCTGGGTGACAGAGCAAGACTCTGTTTTAAAAAAAAAAAAAAAAAAAAAAAAAAAAAAAAAAGCTGGGTGCAGTGGCTCACGCCTGTAATTCTGGCACTTTGGGAGGCCGAGGCAGGTGGATCACGAGGTCAGGAGTTTGAGACCAGTCTGGACAACATGGTGAAACCCCATCTCTACTAAAAATACAAAAATTAGCCAGGCATGGTGGTACATGCCTGTAATCCCAGCTACTCAGCAGTCCAAGGCAGGAGAATCGCTTGAACTTGGGAAGCAGAGGTCGCAGTAAGCCAAGATCACACCATTGTACTCCAGCCTGGGTGACAGAGCAAGACTCTGTCTCAAGACAAATAAAAAACAAACAAACAAAAAAACCCGCGTAAATATTCCAGTTTGGGTTTTGGTTTCTGTTGGATTCTTTTGGGTGATACGACTTTCCTGGCTGCATAATGAGACTGTTTACAGGAAAGCGGGAAAACCTACCTTAATAGTTTGTGTGCAGATTTCATTTAAAAACCAGGCCCCACACTCCTGCCCCTTTGCAGTAAAATCAAAATGCCTTAGTGCAGTGGTTCATTTCTGTAATCTCAGCACTTTGGGGGTTGAGGTGGGAGGATCACTTGAGCCCAGGGATTCAAGACCAGCCTGAGCAACAAAGGGGAACCCCATATCCACAAAAGAAAAAATATTTTAATTAGCTGGGGGCGGTGGCACGTGTCTGTAGTCTCAACTACTTGGGAGGCTGAGGTGGGAGGACAGTTTGAGCCTAGGATGCAGAGGCTGCAGTGATAGCACCACTACAGCACCACTGCCCTCCAGCCTGGGTGACAGAATATGAATGTCTCAAAAAACAAAAACAAAAACAAAAACAAAAAAAACAAAAAGAAAAAACAACTGCAAAACCCAAAACCCTCAATCTTGCTTCTTTTCTATTAGATGCTTCATGAAATTCAGCATTTTATCTCAATATCCCAAACTTTTCAGTTCTTTTATGTTATCCTTTGTCCTTAACAGCTCAGACTATACTTCAGGGTAGAACTCCCCTTTAGGAAATAATGGCCTGCATCTTCAGTGGAGAGGTATCTCAACTGAGTAAACACTGTACTTGACAGATAATTTATCCACAGCACACTCTATTGCATGAAAGCCTCAGCCTCTGTTTACCTGTCTTTAAACTTGTTTTATATTTAAAGCATCTGTTAGTAAAGCAAGATGTCAAAGGAGATAAACGCTACCACATACTGGGAGCAATGGGTGGAGATGACACAATTGGTGGGTCCATTCAGAAGGATCAAGGACCCTAGGTTTTGCTCTTCAAGTTTTTTCTATTCATATGATTTTTGCTCTGCATATCATCAGCACATTCATCTTTTGGGGGGCTTCCACGTGCAGTATTAAGCATCTCCTTAATAGCGAAAATGGTTTTCTTGTTATCTGAGGAGGTAGGTTGGTTTGATTAATTCAGCTAAGAGTTCATGAAGAGATAGCAATGTGCTGTAATCAGTCACACATATGCACACCTTTAACCCTTTAATTTACGTGCATATACATGGCAGCCTTGAATTTATGCCCCTAAATTTCCAAATAAAAAAAATTTAATTTACGCCCCTAAATCATTTCTAAAGTTACACGCAGATGAATTTTTTTCTTTCAAAACTATTGCATATTTCAAACTATTTTGACCTTGTCTCTGTTGACATGTTGGGCCTGATCATTGTAGGGGGTTGTCCTGTGCATTGTAGGATGTTCTGAAACATCCCTAGTCTCTATGACCAGACGCCAGTAGCAATCGCTACCCTCAGTTGTGACAACCAAAAATGTCTCCAAACATTGCTAATGTCCCCTGGTGGTGGTAAAATTGCCCCCGTTAAGAACCACTCATCAACTGCTATTGTCCTATAACTTTTAAGTAACAATAAATGTTTGATTCTCATTTTGAATATTAGTAATACATATTTAGCCTTCATTTTCCCCCAATTTTGTACCTTGCTTGTCTCTGCCCATGCATAGAAGACCATTATATAAGTACAGTAAAGTCTTAATTTGAGATTGTTGAGTTATGAAAATGATAACCAAATAGCTGTGTGATAATGCAAGTCATTAAAAGTGAAACTGAGCTATTGCATTGTATGTGCACCTGTTCCATAGTTCACTTTAGCGTGCCGAATTATATTACCTGACTCTAGCAAAGTCTTTCCACTTACACTCCCCTCCAGAATCCCTGCATCAGGTAAGGCCCACAGAAGCCTCAAGACAAAAGCAAGCCATTGCCTAATTATGGATGATGCCATCGCTATGCACAGCAGGTGCAATTCAGGTCCCAGGAAGCCATAGGAATTGAACAATACTGCCTCTGTGTAACCTGATTGCCAAGGAAGTAAAAACAACCTGTATTCAAAGTGCAGACATCTGTGGCATTGCGGCCAGCCCTAGATTAGGTTGTGAAGTATGCCCAGGTCACCTTCGGTCACAGGCTTCATCTTTTCAGCATCCTCCTTGCTCCCAAGTCCAGTCTTTCTCCTGCCCCAGAACAGCTTCTGAGGATCCTGTCAGAACCCACCTGAGCCTGTCACTCCAGTGTTTCCTGGTGCTCAAACCATCCTCCCATGTATATTGACCTTCCTGGATCCTATTTCTGGCTGGTTTCACAAACTAATCTGCAGTAGTCTAGATCAGCATTTCTAAACTGGTGGTCTGTGGGTCAAGGCCACTCCCCTGAAACATATATATATTTTTTTTTTTAGCCAGCAAGGTGTTTCTAAACTCTTTGGTTAAACTGCTAACATTAATAAACCCAGAAATCTCAGCTATTAATAAAAATTTCAGATTTCCAACTTCTCTGAAAGAATCTGCAAGTGATACTGCTGGTATTGAAATAGTTGGCCATAGCCTATTTAGACAGATGTGATTCTGACTGTGGGCCCTTCATCCCAGAGCTTGCACCCTCATTTATTTGTGTGACCTGTCTCACTCCGTTGCCATCTGAGGGTGTGATCCTCTCATTTAGATACCAGAGATTAGATCTGTGTGATAATGCTGTAATTATTTCTGGAAAACAGAATCAGCAAGGATAATGGAGGTTGTAATAAAAAGTTAACACAATATCTTTCTTTTTAGACTAAATCTCACT
Organism: Macaca mulatta; assembly: GCF_049350105.2. Taxonomy (NCBI): domain Eukaryota; kingdom Metazoa; phylum Chordata; class Mammalia; order Primates; family Cercopithecidae; genus Macaca; species Macaca mulatta. Next base: position 129,889,690 of record NC_133417.1, on the reverse strand, counting down.
CTGTCACCAGGCTGGAGTATAGTGGCGCGATCTTGGCTCACTGCAACCTCTGCTTCCCGGGTTCAAGCGATTCTTGTGCCTCAGCCTCCCAAGTAGCTGAGACCACAGGAGCACACTACCACACCCAGGTGATTTCTGTATTTTTAGTAGAGACGGGGTTTCATCATGTTGGCCAAGATGGTCTTGAACTCCTGACCTTGTGATCTGTCTGCCTCGGCCTCCCAAAGTGCTGGGATTACAGGCATGAGTCACCGCACCCAGCCCCACAATAACTAACTTTTTAATGCTGTTAAAGTACTTTTCATGGATGTAATTTCTTAAAATAACAGACATCGTCAAGAGCCTCTTTTATCAACAGCAATTTTTTTTTTTTTTCTAAGATGGAATCTCGCTCTGTCGCCCAGGCTGGAGTGCAGTGGCACAATCTTGGCTCACTGCAAGCTCCGCCTCCTGGGTTCACGCCATTCTCCTGCCTCAGCCTCCCAAGTAGCTGGGACTACAGGCGCCCACCACCACGCCCGGCTAATTTTTTTTATTTTTACTTTTTGGATTTTTAGTAGAGATGGAGTTTCACCATGTTAGCCAAGATGGTCTTGATCTCCTGACCTCATGATCCGCCTGCCTCAGCCTTCCGAAGTACCGGGATTACAGGCATGATCTGGCCTCAACAGCTATTTTTTAAGTGCTATAATCAAATACCAGTCACAGTTTAAAGCATTTCCCATAAAATATTTCATCCAATTCTCACAAGCATAACAAGTAGGTACCATTTTTATCCTCTTATTGGGAATAAGGAAACAGACACAGACAGAAACTTGTTCCCATAGTCCCACAACCCAAAATTCCAGACAGAAAGGAATTGAAAGGCCTGACTCCACACTCCAAGCCAAGCTTACCTGGGCTGTTTACTGCCTCTGAAATTAAGTCAATTTTCATAAAAACTCTAAGAAGCCATAATTATTACTGCTCTTACAGATGAGGAAATTAGAGCTCAGAGAATTAAGAAACACTTCTGAAAGTACTTGTCAAAGCACTGCAGATGAGAAGCTTTCTACAGTCGACATCAGCTTCCCACAGAGTCAGCCCAAAGCTGCCAGGCTGGGGTTTCAGTACCACCAATCACCCATGGCTGCAGCACCCCTTCTACAAAGACCCTAAATGAAAAGAGACATGTGTAGGGGTCTGCTCTACTCTAGCCCCCAAGCCTTGTTCAGTATCAGCACAGGCAGCCAGGATGACATTTTGTTTGTTTACTTCTTGAGATGGAATCTTGCTCTGCTGCCCAGAATGGAGTGCAGTAGTGCATCTTGGCTCACTGCAACCTCCGCCTCCAGGGTTCAAGTGATTCTCGTGCCTCAGCCTCCCGAGTAGCCGGGATTATAGACGTGCACTGCCACACCCAGTTAATCTTTGTATTTTTAGTAGAGATGGTGATTCATCATGTTGGCCAGGCTGGTCTCGAACGCCTAACCTCAGGTGATCCGACAGCCTCGGCCTCCCAAAGTGCTGGAATTACTGGTGTCAGCCACTGCGCCTGGCCTAGGATGGCATTTTCTATTCACCAAGCCAAGAAGTCACACCACCTGAAGGCAAGACCCTTTGTCAAGGGCCTGTGCCAAGCCAAATGAACTTGCCACACCCTGGGAGGCTGCTCCTGTCCTACTGAGGTGCAGAGGAAGCAGAAGTGGGAGCCAGGAGTAGAGTAGAAACATGGGAGAGTTGGGGATAACTGAAGCAAAACATACAAAGTAATTCAACAACTGTATCCATAAATGAAAAATCCTAGAGGATTCAAGAAGTAATCAACCTCTCTTCTCTAATTCCAACAAATCTATAGCCCAGTCTTGCTTCTCACTGACAATAGCATACACAGGACTAAGTGCATCTTGTACAAGAAATTGCTCCCTTTTAAAACACACAATGGAACATTAAGAGAGCCCTGAATTTCCAATCAACAAATGCTCAGTCAAAAGCCTGAAATCATCCTTTATTCCTTCTGTTCTTTCGCTCCCATGTTTTATCCATCTAATAGATCCTATCAGCTCCTCTCCTAAACTTATCCCAAATCCATCCTCTTCTCTCCAGCTCAGCTAACTAGAAGCCTTGGCCAAACCACAATCACCTCTCACCTGGAGTACCACAGTAGCCCTCTCATTTTTTTGCATGCTCCCTTGCCACCTTAACCTCTTCAGTGTACCTTTCAAACAGCCGAATAAATACTCCTTAGAAAACATAAATCAAATTGCATGGTTCCAATATTCAAAAACTTCCCGTCACATTTACAATAAAGTTCAAATTTCTTGCCATAGTCCTAGAAAACCCGATCTCTTTCTTCATCTCCTCCACAATCACTCTCATTTGTCAAGCACCAGGAACCCTGAGTTTCTTCCTGCTCCTCAAACCACACGAAGTTCACTTCACTTGCATACCCTCTGCCTCCAACTCTGTTTTCCTATATTTCTATTGCTGTTTTCTCTCTTCCCTGTTTCTTTTCTGATGTCCCCTTCTCTTTAAAGGTTCATTCCCGGTCACCATTCCTAAGGTAGCCCTTCTTCATTGTCTCCCCTGCCTCATCCCTCATGCCTCTGCCACCTCACACTGCCTTGTTCCTTTGTTTCCTTCGCACTGAGAACGGTCTGAAATTCTCTAGTATACATATTTGCTTGTTGTGTTCAGAGCTATGACCTCAGAACCTAGAACCAGGCCTAGCACACAATAGTTGCTCAATACACATTTGCTAAACGAAAGAATGAAATTATAAACTTACCATTATATTCCTAGTGTGTCCGGAATTGGTGGGTTCTTGGTCTCACTGACTTCAAGAATGAAGCCGCAGACCCTCGCGGTGAGTGTTACAGTTCTTGAAAATGGTGTGTCCGGAGTTTGTTCCTTCAGACGTTCAGATGTGTCTGGAGCTTCTTCCTTCTGGCAGGTTCGTGGTCTCGCTGTCAGGAGCGAAGCTGCAGACCTTCGTGGTGAGTGTTACAGCTCTTCAAAGGCAGCGCGTCTGAAGTTGTTACTTCTTCCTGGTGGGTTCGTGGTCTCGTTGGCTTCAGGAGTAAAGCTGCAGACCGTCAAGGTTAGTGTTACAGCTCATAAAGGCAGCATGGACCCAAAGAATAAGCAGCAACATTTATTTGTAAAGAGTGAAAAAATAAAGTATGGAAGGAGACCCAAGAAGATTGCCGCGGGCTGGCGCGAGCGGCCTGCTTTTCTTCCCTTATCTGGCCCTACCCACATCCCGCTGATTGGTCCATTTCACAGAGAGCTGATTGGTCTATTTTACAGAGAGCTGATTGGTCCGTTTTGACCGAGTGCTGATTGGTGTATTTACAATCCTCTAGCTAGACAGAAAAGTTCTCCAAGTCCCGACTACGTTAGCTAGATACAGAATACCAATTGGTGTACTTACAAACCTTGAGCTAGACGCAGAGTACTGATTGCTGTATTTACAAACCCAGAGCTAGACACAGAGTGCTGATTGGTGTGTTTACAATCCTTGAGCTAGACACAGAGTGCTAGACAGAAAAGTTCTCCAAGTTCCCACTAAGTTAACTAGATACAGAGTACCAATTGGTGTATTTACAAACCCTGAGCTAGACACAGAGTGCTGATTAGTGTATCTACAATCTCTCAGCCAGACATAAAAGCTCTCCCAAGTCCCCGCCAGACTCAGGAGGCCAGCTGGCTTCACCCAGTGGATCCCGCACCGGGGCTGCAGGCAGAGCTGCCCACCAGTCCTGAGCCATGCAACCGTACTCCTCAGCCCCTGGGCAGTCGACTGGACCAAGCACCGCGGAGCAGGGGGCGGTGCTCATTGGGGAGGCTCGGGCCGCGCGGGAGCCCACTGTGGGGCGCGGAGGGTGGGGGAGGGTGGGGGGTGGAGGGGGGTGGGGGGTGGAGGGGGGTGGGGGGTGGAGGGGGGTGGGGGGTGGAGGCGGGTGAGGGGGTGGGGGATGGAGAGGGGGTGGAGGAGGGTGGAGGGGGTCTGGGGGAGGCGGCAGGCATGACAGGCTGCAGGTCCGGAGCTCTGCCCCACGGGAAGGCAGCTGAGGCCCGGGGAGAACTCAAGCGCAGTGCTGACCTGCCGGCACCCTCTGCAGCTGCTGGCCCGGGTGCTAAGCCCCTCACTGCCCTGGGCCTGCGGTGCCGGCCAGACGCTCAGTGTGCGGGGGGCCCCCCGAGCCCGCGCCTGTGCCGGTACCCGCCGGAACTCCCGCGAGCGCTTTGCGCAGCCCAGGTTCCCACCTGCGCCTCTTCCTCCACACCTCCCTGCAAGCAGAGGGAGGCGGCTCCGGCCTCAGCCAGCCCAGAGAGGGGTTCCCACGGTGCCGTGGGGAGCTGAAGGGCTCCTCAAACGCCGCCACAGTGGACGCCGAGGCTGAGGAGGCGCTGAGAGTGAGGGCTGCTAGCACGTTGTCACCTCTCACAAGCTTTAGGGAGGTAAGAATAAGAAAACAAAAGGAAATTAGAAAGAGTGAAAAAAACTTGTCATTTTTTTTAAAGTGCCTACAAGGAGCTCAGCACAGTGCCTCAAATTAAGCCCCCAACAAACAGTACCTGTGTTTGTTGATGCTACATGCCCACTGATTTACATGCACAATTGCATTTAATACTCTCATAGATCCTGTGAAGTGGACACTAGTGGTCCCATTTTACAGAAAAGGAAGCTGAGGCTGCGACTTTAAGTAACACGGGCCGGTCAAATAGCTAGAAAGTGACAGAACTGACCCCAAAGCCAGAGTTATTTTTCCTCCCACTGCTCTGTTTGGCTTTGACTGCTGTCTTTGAGATTCACTGTCATGACATTCCATCCTTGCACGTTCTCCTACAAAAAGGTGGAGCTAAAAAGAACTTTTCCCCAGGTCCAGGCATAGGTCTGGCCAACATGGAGAAACTGCCATCTCTACTAAAAATAAAAAAATTAGCCGGGCGTGGTGGCAGGCACCTATAGTCCCAGCTACTCAGGAGGCTGAGGCAGGAGAATTGCATGAATCCGGGAGACAGAGGCTGCAGTGAGCTGAGATCATGTGACTGCACTCCAGCCTGGGAACAGAGAAAAACTCTGTCTCAAAAAAAAAAGGAACTTGCCCTCTCTATCCTAGGAATGTGACCAAGGCAAGAAGATAATGCTAAAAAAATTGTTTCAGCATCTTTGACAACAAAGTGACTCTTGATTATCTCGAATGCCGGAACGAATTGTGTCCACACTGATATAGTGAAGTCCAACAATGGAAGACCTATTGATGGATGTGCCCATTCCTGCTCATACCCGTACAAGGTAGTTTCTATATTTGCTGGTCTAGTCACCCAATGGAATGGCCTAGGATCCTAGGTTTCCCCATCAATTAGGATGTGTTGGAAAAGGACCATGATGTGGTCATACATAATGATTATAAACAAATTCACAAATTGGCTTTCCCATGTGAAGAACCGTTATCAAGAATCAATTTCTTAAGGAATTTATTTTTTAAAATTAACAAAATAGCACCCTGGGAATGTAAAATGATATGACCACTCTGAAAAACAGCTGAGCAATTTCCTACAAAAGACTACACATGCACTTATGACATATCCTAGCAATTGCATTTATCCCAGAGAAATAAAAACGTAAGCCCACATGAACTTGTACATGGTTATATATAGCAACGTGATTTGAAATAGCCAAAATACTATGACACATCCACCCAGTGGAATACTACCCAGCAACAAAAAGAAATGAACTTTTGATACATGCAATAACTTGGAAGGATCGCAAAGGCATTATGCTAAGTGAGAAAAGCCCGCTCTCGAAAGATCACATACCATATGATTCCATTTATATAACTGTCTCAAAATGACAAGTTTATACAAATGGAAAACAGATCTGTGGTTGCCAGAGTTTAGGGGTTGGGAGTGGGGCAGGTAGCAAGAGGGATGGTGTGGGGAGGTAACAAGAGGGCAATCTTCCTGGTGATAGAATAGCCCTGTATCTTGACAGAGGTAGTTGTTACATGAGTGTGCACATGTGATAAAATGGCATAAAACTAGACACATACATTTTGCCAGTGTCAGTTTCTCAGCTTTGATATTGTACTATAGTTATACAAAATATAACCATTGGGAGAACCTGAGTCACTTGTACAAAAGAACTCTCTGTACTATCGTTACAACTGCCTGTGAATTTATACTTTCAAAACAAAAAAATTTTTTTAAAGAATACCATGTTTAAGTCACTTTGGACAACTAGGAAACAGCTGGAATAAAGATGATCACTTATCCTCTAATTAAAATACTAAAATTCATATATATCATAAGGATTTATGATGTACCTCTTCACAAATGACCTGAATTAAGGTTGCCCTAAAGGACTGACTTACAACATTCCTCATTTTTCACAGGTTATCACCCACAGTTATCCAGTTAGGCAAGGGTTAGTACAGCATGGTTCAGTAAGTACTCAGTCCACAGCAGTAGCTCCAAATATTGGCTAACTGGATGTATGAATATAAAAATGTTAAGAGTAGATATATAAGAATGTAAGAAGGGCTATGCGCGGTGGCTCACGCCTGTAATCCCAGCACTTTGGGAGGCTGAGGCAGGCAGATCACCTGAGGTCAGGAGTTCGAGACCAGCCTGGCCAACATGGTGAAACTCCGTCTCTACTAAAAATACCAAAATTAGCAAGGCATGGTGTCAAGCGCCTGTAATCCCAGTTACTTGGGAGGCTGAGACAGGAGAATCACTTAAACCCAGGAGGCGGAGGCTGCAGTGAGCCGAAATGTCACCACTGCACTCCAGCCTGGGCAACAAAGAGCAAAACTCCGTTTCAAATAAAAATAAAATATATATATATATGAAGAAAAGACAGCCTGCATGGGAAATGGGAAAGAAATGTAATAAATAAAACAACTTGTAATGCTAGAGAATAAAGATTGAGGTGCGGGGGAGGGGGAGTAGCCGCAGTGGCTCACTGTAATCCCAGCACTTTGGGAGGATCATTTGAGGTCAGAAGTTCGAGACCAGCCTGGCCAAAATGAAACCCCGTCTCTACTAAAAATACAAAAATTGGCCGGGCACGGTGGCTCACGCCTGTAATCCCAGCACTTTGGAAGGCCAAGGCCGGCGGATCACCAAATCAGGAGATAGGGACCATCCTGGCTAACACGGTGAAACCCCGTCTCTACTCAAAATACAAAAAAATTAGCCGGGCATGGTGGCGGGCGCCTGTAGTCCCAGCTACTCGAGAGGCTGAAGCAAGAGAATGGCATGAGCCCAGGAGGCAGAGCTTGCAGTGAGCCGAGATTGCGCCACTGCACTCCAGCCTGGGCAACAGAGCGAGACTCCATCTCCAAAAAAAAAAAAAAATACAATTATTAGCAGGGCAGTAGTAGCACGTGCCTGTAATCAGGGCTACTCGGGAGGCTGAGGCAGGAGAATCGCTTGAGCCTGGGAGGCGGAGGCGCGGTGAGCCAAGATCTCGACTGCACTCCAGTCTGGGTGACAGTGAGACCCTGACTTAAAAAAAAAAAGAAAAAAAGATTGAGGTGGGCGGAAGACGGTGTTTCTCACTTAGTGATATAGTGCTTTATGTACATACAGAAAACACTGCTCTTCCTCCAAAACCAGATGATGTATCTCTTCACAAATGACCTGAATTAAGTTTGCCCTAAAGGACTGGCTTACAACATTCCTCATTTTTCACAGGTGTGAAAATGAGATGAACTAAGTTTTTAAGGTAGTCCTAGGAAACGTCTTTTTTTTTTTTTTTTTTTTGAGACAGAGTCTTGCTCTGTTGCCAGGCTGGAGTGCAGTGGCACGATCTCGGCTCACTTCAACCTCCCCCTTCCAGGTTCAAGCGATTCTCCTGCCTCAACCTCCTAAGTAGCTGAGACTTCAGATGCCTGCCACCACACCCAGCTACATTTTGTATTTTAGTAGAGACGGAGTTTCACCATGTTGGCCAGGATAGTCTCGATCTCCTGACCTCGTGATACACCTGCCTCGGCCTCCCAAAGTGCTGGGATTACAGGTGTGAGCCACTGCGCCCGGCCCAGCCCAGGAAACTTCTTTGAGCGCCAAGTCAATCCAAAATCACGCTTCTGTATGCGTAGGTGTAATGGTAACCAGGCTTTGAAGGTCCTTCCGAGTTTCATCACAGTTCTGGAAGCAATGATTGAAAATACTAATGGCTATGTTTATTCTAGGAGGGTAAAAAAAAAAAAGGTATCTGCTTAACTCTGTTCTTTTCCCTACTTAACGTAAATAAACTCTGCCTCAATGTCTATGCACTTCCTTCTGTGGGTTGGTCTGGGGAGGCAAGGTCAACGCCTACAGGAGCTGGGCACATAATGGAAACACATTAGTCAAATAAGAGATAGTGAGACTTACAATGCACAGAAAAAGCATGTCTCAGCTAAAGTCATTCAAATCCAAATACCATAAAAAGAAAAAATACAGGCTCAACCAAACACTGTTAGTTGCCAATCTGGACCCTGGTTAGACCATCAGGGCCTAGACTGGCACAATCACCGTTCACCTCTTGCAGGTGCACAGTAGCTGAGGCGGAAGCCAGGCTTGTTTGTTTTCTTTAGAATCAGAATGAGGAGGCAGCCAAAATGAGGAAGTGCTGAAGTTTATTGCTATGAAAGACTAAGGGCTCCTCCCAAAGACACCCACTTGTCGAAGTGTTTACATTGTAAAGCGTTTGGCAGGGACAAGATATCGCCAATGCAAAGAAATAGACTACAACCCTAACAAACAGCAGCAACAGGCTGGGCAGATTCAGGTCTGAAAGGCCGCTACAAAACATTCATTAATATCCTGTTTCCTCCTACTCACAGTAATCCAATCAATGCTGATAATTTGTAACATTTATATTGTCCTGGGTAAATTGTGAAGAAAGTAGAGAAAAAAACTTGCAATCAGCAGGAAGTAGTTCCTAACTGGTGCCAGTTGCTTTCTGTTGAGTTTCTATTAAGCCCTGTAAGTGCTAAATCCCAATATAATCTTAAAATCTGGAAGAAATGCCTGCAAACCACCAGCCCACGAGTCCATCCCCCCATCTCCAAGCAAAATAATTCTAAATCGATTAATGTAAGCTGAAAATCTGGAACCTTCCATTGTGTGAAATTCAGAAGCTCATTTGATTCAGTATCCAAATTGTTCGTTAAAAAAATGTAGCACTTATGTGTATTTACTGCTAAATGTTATTTAAATGGTTGACAGCTGGTCTATTATAAAATCCTATGTAACTTGAGTCCTGATTATATTATTGGATACTCCCCTGTACCTTCTAGATAGGATGTTCTTTAAAATGCCTTCCTATTTTTTATTTTTTATTTACTTATTTATTTATTTATTTATTTATTGAGACGGAGTGTTGCTCTGTCGTCCTGGCTGGAGTGCAGTGGTGTCATCTCGGCTCACTGCAAGCTCCGCCTCTCAGGTTCACACCATCCTCCTGCCTCAGTCTCCCTCGTAGCTGGGACTACAGGTGCCCACCACCACACCGGGCTAATTTTTTGTATTTTGCATACAGACAGGGTTTCACCATGTTAGCCAGGATGGTCTCCATCTGACCTCGTGATCCGCCTGCCTCAGCCTCCCAAAGTGCTGGGATTACAGGTGTGAGCCACTGCACCTGGCCAAAATGCCTTCCTTTTGAATTTCAGGAAACCAGGGATTATTTGAACTTTTTTTTTTTTTTAAACTACAGGGCAAATATGGATCAGACTTGGCACTTTTCCGGGTACTCGTTTATTAATTTTTTTTTTCAATGACATTTATTGAATAATTACAATGTACCAGCCACCATGATAGATATGAGAAATAAATGAATGAGTAAAACATGGTACCCACCTTCAGCAAAATCCTGCAGAAGGAAACAGTAGGGGTGGGCATTACCGATTGCAAATCTAGAAGGCATCCCTCCCTTAGGCCTTCCAGAGCTCTGGTTGAAGGGTAAATCACTGTCTCTTGTCAGTCATTGGGCAGGTGAAAATTCTTGCCTAGTCATGAGAAGTATACTGCAGGTTTCCCCTATCCTCTGGGTTAGGGTCCACTAAATCAGAACCCTCAGCTTCTGGAAGGTTTTATTTGTCTGCTTCTGGATGATGTCATTCACAGATTACACATCTGGAATTGGTGTATCCGTTCACCACGGGCCTGAGGATGGAGCTGACCCATGGAGAAGCACAGAGCGAGCTGGAGAAGGCACAGGGAAATGGAGCCAGAGTCAAAAGTGAACATAACTGAAAATCTGTCCTATGTCTGGGCTTCTGGTCATGGGGGCCAATGGATTTGTTTATTATTTAAAGCAGTGGTCCCCAATCTTTTTGGCACCAGGGACCAGTTTCATAGAAGACAGTTTTTCCAAGGACAGGGGGATGGAGGGTGAGAGATGGATTCAGGATGAAACTGTTCCACCTCAGATCATCAGGCATTAGATTCTCATGAGGAGTGCACAACCTACATCCCGCACATGCACGCTTCACAATAGGCTTCTCGCTCCTATGAGAATCTAATGCTGCAGCTGATGTGACAGGAGGCAGAGCTTGCTGGTAAATGCTCGTTCACCCGCCACTCACCTCCTGCTGTGTGGCCTGTTTCCTAACTGGCCACAGATTGGTACTGGTCCATGGCCTGCGAGTTGGGGACCCCTGATTTAAGGCAATTTGACTTGGGTTGCCTTGTACTTGCAAACAAAATGAGTTGATATGCTTATACCAACAGCTCTTCCCATAAGAAGATCCATGGTTGGCACCAACTTTTTCTCCAAGACGATAGTGACATGCTATGCCACAAACATTCCATGGCGTGTGCATGAACTGTGCTTCTGTTTCTCAGTGAAGACACTGGATGCTTTTGGACACATTCCCCTCTCTCTTTTCCCTTGTATTTGCAGTGTCCCTTCCCCATTCCCACCTAGTTTAACTTAAACTACCGCATGTGAAATGTAAAGTAGGCATGGGAAAGTTTCTCCAAGTATGAGTGTTTCTGTAGGTCAATTTTCAGTCACAAAACATTTTTTTTTTAGTGGAAATATCTTTAAAGTTAGATTTTGGTTGCATTCATATGACATAGCTTAAGGATAGTGCAGCTGAAGCAAGGGCTTGCAGAATGGCTGCAGATAGACTGGAAGATCTCTCAAGAGTGCTTTCCACCCTACTGTACCTGTAGAACCAGCTCAGTCTGATTCAACCTTGTCAATAAGAAAATGTAACAAAATGATAAATCTGATGAGTTGTTTTTCTTTTTTCTTTTTTTTTTTTGTTTTGAGATGAAGTTTTGTTCCTGTTGCTAAGGCTGGAGTGCAATGGCACAGTCTCAACTCACTGGAAACTCCGCCTCCCAGGTTCAAGCAATTTTCCTGCCTCAGCCTCCCAAGTAGCTGGGATTCCAGGTACCCACCACCACACCCAGCTAATTTTTGTATTTTTAGTACATACTGGGTTGTGCCTCGTTGGCCAGGCTGGTCTCTGCCTCGTTAGCCAGGCTGGTCTCAAACTCCTGACCTCGGGTAGTCTTCCTCCCTTGGCCTCCCAAAATGCCGGGATTACAGGCGTGAGCCACCGCACCCAGCCATCTGATGAGTTGTTTTTCAGTTGTAGAGGACGCCCAGGTTGCAAGTCATATAACCTGAGCATGCCCAGATAAATCAAGTGTGCTCAATTCATGACCCTAGAGCCAGCTAGACAGAAAAAGTCAACCACTTATGGAACTTAAGTACCCAGATAGAGGAACGGGGACCAAATTAAGAAGCAAGGGGCCAGCTGTGATGGCTCGCACCACTAATCCCAGCACTTTCGGAGTCCAAAGCAGGAGGGTTCCTGAGGCCAGGAGTTCAAGACCATCCTGGACAACACAGAGAGACCTCTGTCTACCAAAAATAAAAAATTAGCCACATGTAGTGGCAGACTCCTGCAGTCCCAGCTGCTGGGAGGGCTGAGATGGGAGGATTGCTTGAGCCCAGGAAGTTGAGGCTACAGTGAGCCATGATCACAGGACTGAATTCCAGCCTGGATGACAAAATGAGACACTGTCTTAAAAAAAAAAAAAATCAAAATTAATTTTTTTTTTTTGAGACGGAGTGTCACTCTGTCACCCAGGCTAGAATGCAGTGGTGTGATCTCAGCTCACTGCAAGCTCCGCCTTCCGGGTTCACGTCATTCCCCCGCCTCAGCTTCCTGAGTAGCTGGGACTACAGGCGCCTGCCACCACACCTGGCTAATTTTTTGTATGTTTAGCAGAGACAGGGTTTCACTGTGTTAACCAGGATGGTCTCCATGGTCTCCATCTCCTGATCTCATGATCGCATGCCTCAGCCTCCCAAAGTTCTGGGATTATAGGTGTGAACCACTGTGCCCAGCCCAGAATTAAAAATATTTTAAAGCATGTCTGAAATGTTTAACTAAAATGCATTAATTTAAGGATAAAACCTTGTAATGTTTATGATTTCCTTTGAAAAAATCCTTTAATATCAACTTTTTTTTTTTTTTGAGATGGAATCTCGCTCCCGTTGCATAGGCTGGAGTGAAGTAGCTCAGTCTCGTCTCATTGCAACCTCCACCACCTGAGTTTAAGCGATTCCCCTTCCTTAGCCTCCAGAGTAGCTGGGATTACAGGCATGCACCACCACGCCCAGCTAATTTTTGTATTTTTAGTAGAGATGAGGTTTAACCACGTTGGCCAGGCTGGTCTCGAACCCCTGACCTCAAGTGATCCACCTGCCTCAGTCTCCCAAAATGCTGGGATTACAAACATGAGACACCTCACCTTGCCAACCCTTTTTTTTTTTTTTTTAGAGGGAGTCTCGATCTGTCACCCAGGCTGGAATCCAGAGGTGTGATCTCTGCTCCCTGCAACCTCTGCCTCCCAGGTTCAAGCGATTCTCCTGCCTAAGTCTCCCAAGTAGCTGGGATTATAGGCATGTGCCACCACCCCTGGTTAGTTTTTGTATTTTTAGTAGAGATGAGGTTTCACCATGTTGGCCAGGCTGGTCTCGAACTCCTGACCTCAAGTGATCCTCCCTCCTTGGCCTCCCAAAGTGCTGGGATTACAGGCGTGAGCCAGCGTGCTCGTCCCAATATCAACTTTTAATGTAGGTAAAAATGTTAAAAATTTACTCATTCTTTACAGTCTCTGTTGCTAACTGAAGCATATGATGATAATTCTATTTTGAGTATTTTAAAATTTTTCTCTTATATTTCTGAGTCTGAGTAGGGATTGTCGTTTTCAAAGAACCACTGCTCGTTCCTCTAGCTACTGATGATGGAGCACATGATCTACTGAGTATTTTAAAGTATGCTTCTGGGACTTCCATCATATTCATAGATTAACTATAGAAAATAGACAACATTTTCGCTATAATACCACCTTATCTTTCTGTGTTACTTTTTTGTTTACAGTGATTCTTTGTATACATATCACATTTTATTTTTCATTTACCTATGAGGGAGGCTTCATTATACTGATATTTTAAAAGTGAATAATGAGGTCAGGTGAGGTGACTCACACCTGTAATCTTAGTACTTTGGGAGGCCAAGGCCGGCGGATTGCCTGAGCTAAGGAGTTCGAGACCAGTCTGGGCAACATGGTGAAACCCTGTCTCTACTAAAAATGCAAAAAATTAGCCAGGTGCGGTGGCTTGGCATACGCCTGTAATCCCAGCTACTTGGGAGGCTGAGGCAGGAGAATCACTTGAACCTAGGAGGTAGAGGTTGCAGTGAGCCGAGATCGTGCCACTGCACTCTAGCCTGGGTGACAAAGCGAGACTCTGTCTCAAAAAAAAAAAAAGGTAAATAAATGAATAAAATGAAAAGAGAATAACGAGCATGAAAATTCACAATTAGTTAATTAAAAAGTGGGACTTCAACTCAGGTTTTTGAAATGGCTAGTTTAGTTCCTTTGAAAATGATCGACTGGGCACGGTGGCTCATGCCTGTAATCCCAGCACTTTGGGAGGCCAAGGCAGGTGGATCATGAGGTCAGGAGATTGAGACCATCCTGGCTAACACGGTGAAACCCTGTCTCTACTAAAAATACAAAAACTTAGCCAGGTGTGTTGGTACGCACCTGTACTCCCAGCTACTCAGGGGGCTGAGACAGGAGAACTACCTGAACCCAGGAGGCAGAGGTTGCAGTGAGCCGAGATCGTGCCACTGCACTCCAGCCTAGACGGCAGATGGAGACTCCGTCTAAAAAAAAAAAAAAAAAAAAAGATATTCTTCTCCATACACTGATACACTGGTAGTCTGAAGAACATCCCTGACAGTGTCCCCTGGGTGGAATTCATCTGAGCAATATCAAAGTGGCACAGACTCTGTTACTTATTAACTTCGATTGTCATGATTTTAGACTGTGATGAAACGATTGCTTCTATTTTAATAGAATAGCAAATACTTAAAGAACAATTCCCACATAACTTCTCTTTGTCCCACGTTGCTTCTTAAAACTTTAAATGTATTAGGTTGATGCAAAAGTAATTGCGGTTTTTGCAATTACATGGCAATTATGTTTGTACCAACCTAATAACTGAGTCTCAATTTCTACACAAACAGGAGTAACTACATGGTGCCTGCAAGGAGCAACATCCGTCTTCCCTAGAAGTTCTTAAATACATCAACAGGGGCCAGTGGAATGCCTCTTGTCTGGTCTTCCTCTCCTCCAATAAGATCAAAAGAAAGCTTGAAATACCTCTCCTTCTCCGCCCTCCAGCCTGCAAAGTCTCACCACCACTGCCATGAATCCCCCTGGATGAATCTCAAGTCCCATAATATTGTGCATGTCAATCACCCTAATAAGACCCAGATTCTCAGGTCATCTGGAATCTTTCTCACTCGAACCCCCATGGCACTCTGCACAGCACCTGTCTGGCCCTAAGTTCTATTCCTCCCCAGCTCTTAGAACCTTTTCCACACTGCCCTCTGCAATTCATGGTCCATCCTTTATAAAATCCCTGTACCCTCAGGCCAGGCGCAGTGGCTCACACCTGTAATCCCAGCACTTTGGGTGGCCGAGGCAGGCAGATCACGAGGTGAGGAGTTCAAGACTAGCCTAGCCAATATGGTGAAACCCCGTCTCTATTAAAAAATACAAAAAATTAGCCGGTCGTGGTGATGTGCACCTGTAGTCCCAGCTACTCAGGAGGCTGAGGCAGGAGAATCACTTGAACCCACAAAGTGGAGGTTGCAGTGAGCCAAGATCGTGCCATTGCACTCCAGCCCAGGCAACAGTGCTAGACTCCGTCTCAAATAATAATAATAATAATCCCTGTACCCTCAAGCTATCTCTAAATATCCCCCCTTTTACCTTTCTTTTTTTTTTTTTTTTTTTCGTTCTTGTTGCCCAGGCTACAGTGCACTGGTGCAATCTCAGCTCACTGTAACCTCTGCCTCCCGGGTTCAAGCGATTCTCCTGCCTCAGCCTCCCGAGTAGCAGGGACTACAGGCACGCACCACAGGCCCGGCTAATTTTTGTATTTTTGGTAGAGAAGGGGTTTCACCATGTTGGCCAGGATGGTCTTGATCTTCTGACCTCGTGATCTGCCCACCTCAGCCTCCCAAAGTGCTGAGATTACAGGCATGAGCCACCGCACCCGGCCTCTCCCTTTCTATCTCTAAATACACCCCCCGACACACAGTGCTTTGTTTTTCTAGCTTTAACTATAACATGGCTTTCCCCTGAGGACACTGTTTCCCCTGCAGCCTCTCATCCAATGATCCTTTTTCCCCCATAGCCCTTGTATCACTTGGATGTCTAATCAGCACCTCAAAGTTAACATGTCCAAATGGAATCCTGATCTTCCCCCACAAAAAGCCTCCATCACAGACTTCCTTATTTTATAGACGGCAACTCCATCCTTTCCAGTTGCTAAGGTCAAAAGCCTTGGAGTAAGGCCAGGCGCGGTGGCTCATGCCTGTAATCCCAGCACTTTGAGAGGCCGAGGCATGCGGATCACTTGAGGTCAGGAGTTCGAGACAAGCCTGGTCAACACGGTGAAACCTCGTCTCTACTAAAAATACAAATATTAGCCAGGTGTGGTGGCACATGCCTGTAGTCCCAGCTACTAGGGAGGCTGAGGCAGGAGAATCACTTGAACCCGGGAGGCGGTGGTTGCAGTGAGCCGAGATTTTGAGATTGTGCCAGTGCACTCCAGCCTGGGCTGACAGAGTGAAACTCTGTCTCAAAACAAAATAAAACAAAAACTTGGAGTGATGCTTGGTTCCCTTTTCTATCACACTCCACATTGAATCTGTAAGGAAATTCTGTTGGCTCTACTTTTTGGATATATCCAGACTCCAAGTTCTTCTCACTCCCCACGCTCCTCCCTGCACAGTAATCCATATGATTCCCTGCCTGGATTACCGCAATGGCATCTCTAACTCTCCCTGCTTCCACCTGGGTCTGTTCTACCTTCCCGGAGTGTATTCTCAACCCAGCAGCCTGAGTAATCCTTTGAATTCATAAATCAGATTATGTCGTCACTCTGCAGGAAAATTTCCAAAGACTCCCTGTTTAAACAAGAGTAGTACAAACCACTTACAATGGCCCATCAGGCCATACATGATCTGGGCCGCTGGCCCCTCGGATCTCTTACTCTCACTGGCTACTGTGTTCTAGCCACTCTGTACTCCCCGATCCTCCCTAGAGGAATTGGCAGGCACTGTCTGCCTTAGGGCAGTTGAGCTGACCATTTCCTCTGCTTGAAACAGACTTTTTCCAGGTACCTCCCACCCCAGTTCTCCAATCCCTGCACCCTGCTTTTTGTTTTCTCTTAGCTCTCATCTGTTTTAACATTGATATAATTTTCTTATGCATTACACTTTTGTCCCCACTATCCATGAGAGTGTAATGTCAGAGGCTTGGATCTTTCCTTATCTTGTTCACTAAGGTGTCCCAATGTCTCTCTAGAGCCTAGTGACTAACTCGTAATCACCTCCCACAAACCTGCCTTACCACAGATTCTCCTGTCTCACTGGATGGCAACTCCATACCTCCAGTGACCCAGGTCAGAAACATTGGAGGCATTCTTGACCTTCTCTGTTACACCACATCCAATCAGTCAGGAAATGTTGTTGGCCCCACCTTTAAAATAATTGCTCAGTAATTTTATGTTGAAGGATTGATTGATCTTTGTGAAGTTGGCTAATAACATGGCCCAATCTCAATATCACTAATCCTTTTACATATCCCACACATTGACGCCCCATTGATTACGTGTGTATGCATGGGTAGTCTTCTCAACATTAATATTGAATCTACATTTGCCGGGCTTGACTTCTACTTTGAATTTACAAACTTCATTCACTTCCTAAGTGCTGGGACCGTATGCAAGATACTTCATACATCTTATAGGTCCAGTTTCGTTCTCCTAGCTGTGAGGCTTTGTAAGTGTTAGTTAATGGTAATGCAGATAGTGATTTCACAATCAGCAGTCAGTCAGAACTCAGAGTTACTGAGATCCTGAGTCCATCCAAATGAACAAATCTTTTTTTTCTTTTTTTTTTTTAGATATAGGGTCTTGCTTTGTCACCCAGGCTGGAGTGCAGTGGCACAATCAGGACTTACTGTAGCCTCAGCCTCCCAGGGCAAGTGATCCTCTTACCTCAGCTACTCCAATAGCTGGGACTAGGTTACAGGTGCGTGCCACCACACCCAGCTAATTTCTGTATTTTTTTATAGAGATAGATTTTCATCGTGTTGCCCAGAGTGGTCCCAAACTCCTGGGTTCAAGCTATCTGCCCGGCCTCGGCCTCCCTAAGTGCTGGGATTACAGACGTGAGCCACGGAGCCTGGCTAAAATCAGCAAATCTTTAGCTGGGCATGGTGGTTCATGCCTGTAATCCTAGTACTTTGGAAGGCCAAGGCAGGTGGATCACCTGAGGTCAGGAGTTTGAGACCAGCCTGGCCAACATGGTGAAAACCTGCCTCTACTAAAAATACAAAAAATTAGCTGAGCATGGTGGCACACGCCTGTAATCCCAGCTACTCTGGAGGCTGAGGCAGGAGAATCGATGGAACGCAGGAGGTGGAGGTTGCAGTGCGCTGAGATAGGACCACTGAACTCCAGTCCCGACAACAGAGCAAGATTCCGTCTCAAAAAACAAAGAAACCAAAAAAACAACAACAAAAAACCAAATCTTTACTGCATGACTATACCAGGAATTCTACTATATGCTGGAGATTTAACAAAATGTGTTTTAAATCACATCATCTGATAGAGTACCCATATTTAAACAAATAATCTCAATACAGTGTGATAAATAGAATACAAGCATTGATACAAGGTGAGAGTAATTAACTCAGGGTAAGTCAGAGTTCACCAGGAATATGATGTGGTGAAAGATATTCCAAGCAAGGAAAATTGAACAAGATTTTTTTGTTTGTTGTTAGGCTTCTGTCCTTTATTATTAGTGTTCCTGCTTTTGGCCATAAGAATAAGAGAGTAGGTAGCGGGGGGGTGGGCATTCAATTCATGAATCAGAATGCATACATTGGGTAAGTATTTGGATTAAACTGTTTCCAAGGTCTCCTACAAAATTTTTATATATGATGATTCAAATATCAAAAAAGGACTGTATTAATTTAGTCAGGTTTTGACTCAGAATGCTTTTGGCAAGGTTTGCATGAATAATACTATTTCATGTGCCTGATGCCAAAACTGAAATATTAATAGACTGTGTTAAGATTTAAATCTAGTCATAAACATGTCTCTAAGATGCATGATAATTAGGAGAAAAAAAATAATCTGAAACAGTTTCTTTCTGTGAACCATTAGAACTGCGAACAGCTACAATCTGTCTGCGTTTTCCTTGAAAGTAAAATCACAAAACTACAAAGAATAGAAGTGCCTATTCCTATACAACAGCCTGGGTATAATTCTGTTTTAACTCTGTTTTAGGAAATTCTGACCACTTGTTATGGCAACATTTTCTTCTGGATCTGTAACTTACTCTAGACACTGCTTTTCTAATGAGCATGAGTAAATATATTCACATCTTTACAAAACTAAAAATAAGCAACAAGTTTCACCTTTTCCAGAACATTCTGTGCTGCTTTTGACATTTTTAAGCTATTTTTTAAAAAACAGGACTGGATTAGCGTGCTGACTCTAGCACAAACTAGGCAATTATCTCTGAGAGCCTGTTTCCCTAGCGGCAAAATGGAAATATGATTTGTCTTATCTTACAAAGTGTTTGTGAGGCCCAATGAGACAAGCGACCTTAAAGGACACCATAAATACTAAAACAGCATATATGAACAAAAACTTGTACACTAATTTCATAGCAGCATTATTCATAATAGTCAAAAAATGGAGTTTTGAGCGCTGTGGGTCATATCTGGAATCTCAACACTTTGACAGAAAGTTGCTTGAGGCCAGGAGTTCGGGACTCTGTCTCTACAAAAAAATTAAAAAGTTAAAATTAAAAAATTATCTAGGTATGGTGGTGTGGTCTGTACTCCTAGCTACTTGGGAGGCAGAGGTGGGAGGATGGCTTGAGCCCAGGAGATCAAGGCTGCTGCACTCCAGCCTGGGTGACAGAGCGAGACCTTATCTCTATTACAAAATAATTAAAAGTAGAAATAACTCAAATGTCCATCAGTTGATGAATGGATAAAGAAAATGTGTCATACCCATGCAATGGAATATTAATCAGCCATGAAAAGGCATAAAGTACTGATACCTGTTAACCACATAGATGAACCTTGAACACATTTTGCTAAGCAAAAGGAGCTAGACGCAAAAAGCCACATTTATATTATTCCACTTATATGAAATGTCCAGCATAGGTAAATTCATAGCTGCAGAAAGTAAATTAGTGGTTGGCAGGGGTTGGGGGCTGATGGATACAGGAGTGATGAAAACGTTTTGATATTAGAGATGATGGCCGTACAACTCTATGAATATTTTACAAACCACTGACCTGTACACTTTAAAAGGATGAATTTATGATATGTAAATTATATCTAAGTTTTTAAAATTATTCAAATACAATATCAAATATTTAATTGTTATTGTCATTTAGGATTCTCTTGATTTCCAGGTGAAGTGTCCTACTTCCATCTGTTATGGGTTGAGGTGTATCTTCTAGAAGAAATGTTATATCCAAAAAGTTCTAACCCTCAGTGACTAGGAATGTGACCTTAGTTGTAAACAGAGTCTTTGAAGATGTAATCAAGTTAAGATGAAGTCATACTGGATTAGAATGGGCCCTAAATCCAATGGCTGGTGTCCTTATATAATATTAAGGCCATGTGGATATGCAAACAGACTCAGGGGAAGACCATCATTTAAAGATAAAGGCAGCCTGGAGGATCCCTTAAGCCCAGGAGTTTGAGGCTGCAGTGAGCTATGATTGCACCACTGCACTCCAGCCTGGGTGAACAGAGCAAGACCCACCTCAAAAACAAACAAACAAACAATAATAGAGACAGAGATTGGAGTGACTCAGTTGCAAAACAAAGAACCAAGATTGACAGCCACCATCTGAAACTAGAAAGAGGCAAGGAGGGATTCTATCCAGAGTCTCAGAGGAAGCATCGCCCTGCTGACACCTTGAAATTGGCCTTCTGGCCTCCAGAACTGTATGAGAATAAATATCCGTAGTTTTAAGCCACCTAGTTTGTGGTACTTTGTTATAGCAGCCCTAGCACACTAATACACACACCATGCCTGGCAGTCTCCCTTCCAGAGGAAGGTTTGGAGTGGTTCCTGTCCACAGGGACCTTGGTTACAAGCACAGTCCAAGAGCATCCCAGCGTGCTTGCACTCTCTCTCTTTCTCACACATACATTCCAGCAGCCAGCTTTTATTCTTCCTTTTCTTAGAGAGGTTGCTGGGCTCTATTTTTCTGGGCAGTTCTGTGTAGTATTCAGGAAGAACAGGGGCTCTGCAGGCCGGTTTTCCTGCTTCCTGTGTTGTGACTTTGGCCAATTCCTTAACTTTGGTCAAGTGGCTCCATTTCTTCATCCTTAAAATGGTGATGACAATCATACCTACTAAAGGGCTTTAGTGAATAGTAAGTTAGTACATGGGTACCATGTTGGATCAGGTGAGCCACATAGTAAGAGTACAACACTTAATCGCTTTTATCATGATTCCCTCCAATGGTGGCAGGATGCTTCATATGTAAGCACTGAATGAATGCTTAATATTGATTTGCTAAGGATTTGAGGAACATTTACCAAAAAATAAATAAAATCTAGGGTGATGAGTTCAGGTCTTTGAAGGCATTCCATTGTACTCTCTCTCAAATACGTCTTCGAGGACTTTAAAAATTCAGAACTCTCAATTTCACACCATGTGATTGATATTTAGTTTTATATGGCAACTTGACTGGGCCACAAGGTGCCCAGATATTTGGTCAAACATTATTCTGAGTGTGTCAATGGAGGAGTTTCTGGGTGACATTAACATTTAAGCAGGTAGACTGAATAAAGCAGATTGCCCTCTCTAATGTGAGTAGGCCTCATTCAATCAGTAGAAGGTCTAAATATTAAATAGAACAAAAAGGTTGACCCTCCCCCAGGTAAGAGAGAATTCTTCCTGCTTGTCTTTGAACTGCCACATTTTATTTTTTATATGTTTGTTTTTACTTTATTGAGATGAAGTCTCACTCTGTCACCCAGGCTGGAGTGCAGAGGCATGATTTTGGCTCACTGCAACCTCCATCTCCTGGGTTCAGGCAATTCTCCTGCCTTAGCCTCTCTGAGTAGCTGGGATTACATGCGCCAGTCACCATGCTCGGCTAATTTTTGTATTTTTAGTAGAGACAAGATTTCACCATGTTGGCCAGGCTGATCTTGAACTCCTGACTTCAAGTGATCTGCCCGCCTTGGCCTCCCAAAGTGCTGAGATTACAGGTGTGAGCCACTGCACCTGGCCATGTTTATTTTTGAGACAGAGTCTTGCTCTATCTCCAGGCTGGAGTACAGTGGCACGATTACAGCTCAGTGCAGTCTTGGCCTCCCAGCAACACACTACCTTCCATCCATGTCTCTTAAACGTTCTGCTTTCCTTGGCTATTCTTCTCATTGTGTTCACTGTCTTCTATACAATTCCAAGACAACAGTCATTGTGTTTTTCTCAATAAAAGTGAATTGTTATGTAACTCATAGGGTAGACTTTTTCTCTCTCACTGAGAGATAGCCATTGCTCACAGAGTGATTCTTCTGACTCCCAGTGGCCCATGGTGAGGGTTCCATGTAACCAGAGAGGAAATAGAGAGCTATGTCTCTGCCTCTTACGGACACTGCCTCTCAGACCTTTGGCTAAAGCACCCGTGCATGGTACTGCCTGAAGAGTGAAGCCAAAGCTTGCCTCAAGTAAGCCTCTCATCTCAGCCTCCTGAGTAGCTGGGACCACAGGCCCATGGCATCATACTCGGTTAATTTTTCATTTTTTATAGAGACGGGGTCTCACTATGTTGCCCAGGCTGGTCTCGAACTCCTGGGCTCAGGCAATTCTCCTGCCTCAAGCTCTCAAAGTGCTGGGATTACAGACGTGAGCCACTACACTCATCCTGAACTGTCACATTTTACAGATAAAAACAAGTCACAGGTTGGGCGCGGTGGCTCATGCCAGTAATCCCAGCACTTTGGGAGGCTGAGGCAAGTGGATCACCTGAGGTCAGGAGTTTGAGACCAGCCTGACCAACATGGAGAAACCCCATCTCTGCTAAAAATACAAAAATTAGCTGGGTGTGGTGGCAGGTGCCTGTAATCCCAGCTACTTGGGAGGCTGAGGCAGGAGAATCTCTTGAACCCAGGAGGCAGAGGTTGCGGTGAGCCAAAATTGTGCCATTGCACTCCAGCCTGGGTGATAAGAGCAAAACTCTTTCTTAAAAAACAAACAAACAAGGCCGAGACCGGCGGATCACGAGGTCAGGAGATCGAGACCATCCTGGCTAACACGGTGAAACCCCGTCTCTACTAAAAATACATTTAAAAAAATGAGCCGGGTGTGGTGGCGGGCGCCTGTAGTCCCAGCTACACGGCAGGCTGAGGCAGGAGAATGGTGTGAACCCGGGAAGCAGAGCTTGCAGTGAGTGGAGATCACACCACTGCACTCCAGCCTGGGTGACAAAGCAAGACTCTGTCTCAAAACAACAACAACAACAAACAACAAACAAACAAAAAATGCAAGTCACAGGGATAGTCCAGATTTAAGTACAGTCATGTGCCGTATAACACTGTTTCAGTCAATGATGGACCGCCTATATGACAGTCCCATAAGATTATAGTAACATGTTTTTCCTGCATCTTTTCAATGTTTAGATCCAGAAATACTTGTGGGGCATGGTAGCATGTGTCTGTAGTCCCAGCTGCTCTGGAGGCTGAGGCAGGAGGATCACCTGAGCGCAGGAGCTCAATGTTGCAGTGAGCTGTGATGGAGTCACTGCACTCCAACCTGGGCAACAGAATGAGACCCCCATCGCAGGAAAAAAAAAAAAAAAAAGGAATTTATTTCATCTTTTTTGAGAAAAACCAAAGCCGTCTGAAAATATCTGGGAAACAGGTGATTTTTGAGGAGGAGATCATTAGGTGAACCTAAACTTTCAGAACAAAGAACAATTTGGTGATAAGGTCTAAAGGGAGTATATGCAGACAGTGTATCCAATACATATGCAAATAAACAGAGAGTGAAATTTTTAAAAATCACAATACTTTTCTTTCATATATTGGCCTCATTTGACATGTGCAACATCTCTATACAGTGATAGTAATGGTCTTATTTTATAGATGAGAAACGTGAGGCTTAGAGGCTTCAGTAATTTTAGAATCCAAGACTCCATACCACGGCAACACACCACCTTTCATCCATGTCTCTTACGCATCCTGCTTTCCTCGGCTATTCTCATTGTGTTCACTATCTTCTATACAGTTCCAAGCCAACAGTCATTGTGCTTTTCTCAATAAAAGTGAATTGTTATATAACCCATAGGGTAGACTTTTTCTCTCCATCTCTCTGAGAGATACCCATTGCTTGCAGAGTGATTCTTCTGGCTCCCAGTGGCCCATAGTGAGGGTTCTATGTAACCAGAGAGGACATAGAGAGCTGTATCTCTCCTCTTACGGACACTGCCTCTCAGACCTTTGGCTAAAGCACCCATGCATGGTACTGCCTGAAGAGTGAAGCCAAAGCTTGCAAACAAAACCAAAGACATGCAAGCAATCATTGGTAAGGAGGGTATGTTTTTTATTTGAATCTGAAGGCCTTTAGGTGATACACACTTGACTGCCTCTGACATTTGAAATACTTCTGTGGCCCCTGAAGCCATTTGAATTTGCAGCTCCAGAAGCAGGTCTTTACCTCTAGCGCTCTGGGTTTACTCCCAGGCTGCAAAGAACAGAGGGAGTAGGGAGATGAGGGGAAGAATCAAACACTGCACCCCTCATCTTGCTGTTCAATTCTCTTAAACTTCACTGTGGCTAGGATTCTATGTGTCACTTCCTGGGTGAAGGGAACAGCCTTATGAGGACAATCGCCAGCTTTCGGGGGGAGCTCTGCCTGCATCTCTCTTGTTTCCTGTCTCCTCTCTCTCTCTCTCTGTTTTTAACCCTTTCCCCTTCACTGTTCCATTCCCTAATTTTTTCCCAGGACTTTCACCCTTCCCTAAAGAAATCATCAAGTAAATTCAATTCCACAATCCCAGGCATGGAATGCCAATAGCAATAACAATAGTTAACATGGATGGGGTTTATACTACATGCCAGGGGCTATGTGCTCAAGGCTTTAGCATGTTATATGATGCTCAAGGGAATTATTATTATTATTATTATTATTATTATTATTATTTTGAGATGGAGTCTTGCTCTGTTGCCCAGGCTGGAGTGCAGTGGCACGATCTCGGCTCACTGCAACCTCCATCTCCCGGATTCAAGCAATTCTCCTGCCTCAGGCTCTCGAGTAGCTAGGACTACAGGCACGTGCCACCAAGCCTGGCTAATTTTTTGTATTTTTAGTAGAGATGGGATTTCACCATGTTAGCCATGATGGTCTCGATCATCTGACTTTGTGATCCGCCCCCCTCTGCCTCCGAGTGCTGGGATTACAGGTGTGAGCCACCATGCCTGACTGGGAATTATTAATTCTATTTTATGTTTGAAGAAGCTGAAGCTCCAGATAAAAAGAATGACATTCCTGGTGCCATAAGGCTGTAAGATTCTGATCCAGACCTCCTGTCCTGGGCTTTCAGCCACCATATCACCTCTTCTTTCTCCCCTAGCCACCCAGAGCCATCATCTGCTCTGAAGAAGAGAGAGCTGGGGTCTGACTCAGGCTGTGAACACCTGCCCCAGGGCAGGAAGGATTAGGGATGGGAAGAAGCAGAGGAGAGAGGAGGTGAGAGTCATTCTCCCAGGGGTGCAACTCCCCCACCTACCCTCCCCTAACACGTCCTCTGCAGAACCAAACACATCCTGCAACACAATGACTCATCTCCTTCTGAAACTTCATCTGGGGGTAGAATACGAATAGAAATTAATGTTCTTCCCATTAACATAACTTTGACTTTATTTCTTACAAATGAATATCCTCATCTCATTAGGCCTAGAAAGCATTGTCCTGACTTTTTCCTAGATCACATCATGAAGTATCCCATAACACGAAGCCCAAATCATCTTTCCCGAGAGGGGAGATGGGGGAAGAAAGGGAGAATGGAGAAAAGAGTCTCTGTGTTTCCTTTCATAGTATAAATGTATGATACATTTTGATTAAACGTTGATGACTGTTTAATATTGTCTTTAGAACTCTACATGAAATAGGGAAAATAGCCCCCAGAAAATGAATCCTGATGTACAGTCCTAGGAACTCAGGAATACCCAGAGATATCAAATGTATGGGGATGGGTCAGGCGCAGTGGCTCATGTCTGTAATCACAGCACTTTGGGAGGCCGAGGCAGGCAGATCACTTGAGGTCAGGAGTTCGAGACCAGTCTGGCCAACATGGTGAAACTCTGTTTCTACTAAAAATACAAAAATTAGCTGGGCATGGTGGCGTGCTCCTGTAGTCCCAGCCACTTGGTAGGCTGAGGCAGAATTGCTTTAACCTGGGAGGTGGAGGTTGCAGTGAACTGAGATTGTGCCACTGCACTCCAGCCAGGGTGACAGAGCAAGACTTCGTCTCAAAACAAACAAATGAAAACAGCAACAAATGTATGGGGATGGATGGCTCCATCTACAAGAGGCTAACTTATGTTCATAGAGACAGGGCCTGTGTAAGCCTGCTAAGTGACCCAGCCTCCCGCTCCCTGGAAATCATCCATGCGATGGTAACCACAGTGGCTTACAAAAGTTAAATAAAATAATAAGAAAAATAAGCAAGGCAAACATGCATTCATAGATTTATAATGTATTCAGGGCAAAAAAATCCATTCAAAGTTAATTGCTAAGCAAATTAACAGACTAACTGAATTGTCTGGAAATGGTTGTTTAGTTATGGGTAACATAATGCAGTGTGTTAAATACAAACTATTGCTGACCCTAGAGGAACTTTTATTTAAGAAGGGGGAGAAATTATGCCTTAAAGCACTCGTTTTGTAAGTGCTCTGCCGTCTGCTGGGGTGAAAGACTATATAAAGGCCAGTAATTACCATTATCACTAATTATCTGTCACTAGAAATCTTTTTCAGTTTACCATTAGCATTAAATTTAAAGCAAGAAGCAGACTTATCAAATCCTAGAGTAGATTTGTATTCTCTATAGAGACATGCAGTTTACAAAACACTTTGATATTCTAATGTGGACTTTAAGGCCCAACATATAGTATGCAAGTCAGCTGTACCTCTGTACATGAAACTGCCTGTCCAGTCTTCAGAACCATAGGGCTATATAATCTGGAATCTGTTAGGTTCTAGGTAAATGGCCAATTACCAGACAGACTCTGGTAACTGTTAGAGGATTAACAGATATTTCTAAAGGAGACTCTGCCCCTGGCATGGAGGTCACAGTCCTTCACAACTCTTAAGATTCAGTGATTCTGGGCCATGAAAGAAAAAGATTATATGTGTTTAACAGATGAATAAAACACTCATTCACTTACCTTATACCATTCACACAAATGCTTAAAACAGTAGTGGGCCCATAGAAGAAACCTTATAAATGCTGCTGCTGCTGTTGTTGTTGTCACTGTTATCTGTATTTGTTGTGTAATGGCTATTGGCTTCTTGGCTTGGATTTTTAATTAGGTCATTTGTAGAGATCTACTAGCTTTATTTTAAAAGTGTTGAAATAACAGATAATCTATTTTTTTTTTTTTTACTAACTTACTAAATAGACTCTTAATCTAAGTAGACTTCTTTCTACATTATTTCAATTTGTGGATTGATTTCTCTTTCAATGCACTGTAAAATGAAATTAACCTGCTACTTGACTCGATCCTAGGGTTTACCCAGGAACCAAATAATATTTTCTAGAAAAACTTGGCAGCTTCCCTCCATGGTGTATCCTCAGACATTAGAGACACCCTAAAAAATCTAAATGCCTCAGTCTGGCATTGAAAATGCCCTTGACAATCTGATACTAGAATGTATCTCCAGCCTCATTACCTTATTGTCCTCTATGTATATCTTGGGCTACAATAAATCCAGACTATGTAATGATCCTTGAACATCAGTCTAATTAATCTAGAAAATTTACTGAATATGTATATATATAAAATATCTTTGTTTTGTGCTTTTGTTGGTGCCATTTCCTCTTACAGAAGTTAATTTCTTCCACATTTTACCCACCCACTAAGGCTGTGGTAGATATGTCTTAAGAAATGTATCTGCCCAAACTCCCTTCCCTGATAAATGCCATCCTTCACCTCAGTCCACTAGAGCTGCTAAAGGAATGGGCAGAGGTGACCATGTGTTGATCATGTGCTCCCTCTCCTACTTTCAGCTGAATTAATCATGTTGGGTGCATAGCTGACCCAAATTCAACCAATCAGATTCTTCTCCTGGGAATCTGGAGAATAACAGAGTCAGTTCAACATAGAAAGCTTTGTGAAAGCTCATCTAGGGTCTGTTCACAGGTCA
This sequence comes from Macaca mulatta, assembly GCF_049350105.2. NCBI lineage: Eukaryota > Metazoa > Chordata > Mammalia > Primates > Cercopithecidae > Macaca > Macaca mulatta. The sequence continues at coordinate 129,861,685 of NC_133417.1, read as the reverse complement.
ACACTATGTCAAACCAAAGTCATGGGCAAGACAAAGCTATGGATGATCAGAGACCAAGAGTAAGCAAAGAAAGTCAGTTTGCCAAACAGAAGAGAGCATACTTGCAAAATGATGCATAGAAGAAGGATCATGCAGCCACGTAAAGAAAAAGGAATGATGATCCTCAGCAGCTCTTCAAGTTGCAGCTCCATTCCCAGCTGTGTCTCATTTACGTGAGTGCGCTATATCCTAAAAATAAATCTTTCAGTTGGAATTAATTTGAATGGATTTCCATCCCTTACAACCACTGAATTTTGCTTTTAAAAAAACACCCCTGCTCAGATGACAATTCTTCCATTACACTTTTCTGAATCGTCCCAGCTCAGATGATTCTTGCCTTGCTCTGCTATCTTGTCATGACCTGTCTGCTTTCCTGTTCTCACTGCCTCCCCACCTAGCGGCTTAACCCCCCATCCTAAGCCCTGGGATAGATGTTCTACCCTCCAAGGACTAGGAGAAGGCCTAGTTCAATCGCCTAGCACTACTCTGATCAAAGTTAAAACAGATAGATTAGTTTGTTACTATGATAAAACTCCCACCTCTACCCTTACTTTGATAATTTGGTATGTGAGATCCTCCTAAATTGATCCTACCTTGACCTGACCAGTTATTTTCTGAAACCCCAGTTCTAAGGCCAGGGACTCTGGTGGGCCTCCCTAACCTCGTGAAGCTGCTGGTGTTAGAGCAGTGGTTCTCAACCTGGAGCGATTCTGCCCCCAGAGCGCATTTCCACAAAGGTTTTTTGTCTGTTTGTTTTTTTTATTATTATACTTTAAGTTCTAGGGTACGTGTGCATAATGTGCAGGTTTGTTACATATGTATACATGTGCCATATTGGTGTGCTGCACCCATTAACTCGTCATTTACATGAGGTATATCTCCTAATGCTATCCCTCCCCCCTCCCCCCTCCCCCGACCCCACGACAGGCCCCGGTGTGTGATGTTCCACTTCCTGTGTCCAAGTGATCTCATTGTTCAATTCCCACCTATGAGTGAGAACATGCGGTGTTTGGTTTTCTGTCCTTGCGACAGTTTGCTGAGAATGATGGTTTCTAGCTTCATCCATGTCCCTACAAAGGACATGAACTCATCCTTTTTTATGGCTGCATAGTATTCCATGGTGTATATGTGCCACATTTTCTTAATCCAGCCTGTCATTGATGGACATTTGGGTTGGTTCCAAATCTTTGCTATTGTGAATAGTGCCGCGATAAACATGCGTGTGCATGTGTCTTTATAGCAGCATGATTTATAATCCTTTGGGTATATACCCAGTAATGGGATGGCTGGGTCAAATGGTATTTCTAGTTCTAGATCCTTGAGGAATCGCCACACTGTCTTCCACAATGGTTGAACTAATCCACAAAGTTTTTTTATCACAACCTGAAGGGGAGGGGTGCTACCAACATCTAGTGGGTAGAGACCAGGGATGCTGGTAAACATCATACAATGCACAGGGCAGCCCCAACAACAGAGAATTATCCAGCCCCAAAAGTCAATAATGCTGAAGTTGAGAAGCCCCACTTTAAAGTACTGGGCAAATGACTTTGAGCAAGTGATTTAACAATTTTACGTTTCAGAATCTCCCTCCATAAAAATAGATATATTTCCTGTGAAAATATCATAGGACTGAACACAGTGCCTTTGGAGCTTTAAGTATTCTGTCAGAATTATTTTTGCACAATGAAAATAAGCATGTTAAATGTTTATGCTTATTAATAATCCTTTCCTTATTCTAGCTATACAGTGAGGTTGGAAAAACTCTTGGCAAAGATTAATTCCATGTTTACTAATCCAACCTTTCAGAATTCTAAAGCCTTTGATCATATGCGCCTCTTGATTTTTTAAAATAACACTTTTAAAATAAATTATTTTTACTGGGGTAGAATATACATAATATTAAATGTACTATGTTAATGATTTTTAAGTATACAGTTCAGTGGTATTAAGTATATTTATACTGTTGAGTAAACATCACTCCCATCCATCTCCAGAACTCTTTTCATCTTACAAAACTGAAACCCTATACCCATTAAAGAGCGATCCCCCAGTTCCCCACGTCCTAATCCCTGGCAACCACTATTCTACTTTCTGTCACTATGATCTTGACTATGCTAAGTGCCTCATATAAATGGAATCATACAGTATTAGTTTTTCTTCGATTGGCTTATTTCCTTTTGTAAAAATTTTTAAATTTTTGTTTTAGATGGAGTTTCACTCTAGCCCAAGCTAGAGTGCAATAGCATGATCTCAGCTCACTGCAACCTCTGCCTCATGGGTTCAAGTGATTCTCTTGCCTCAGCCTCCCTAGTAGCTGGGATTACAGGCACCTGCCACCACGCCCTGCTAATTTTTGTATTTTTTGCAGAGACGGGGTTTCACCATGATGACCAGGCTTGTCTCAAACTCCTGACCTCAGGTGATCTGCCCACCTTGGCCTCCCAAAGTGTTGGGATTACAGACATGAGCCACTGCACCCGGCCTTCTTTCCTTTGGCATAATGTTCTCAAGGTTCATCTGTGTTGCAGCATGTGTCAGGAGTTCATTCCTTTTTGCAGCTAAATAATACTCCACAAATAAGTAAGTATGTAGATTTTGCTTATTCATTGATCCACAATGGACATTTAGGGTGTATCTACATTTTAGTTATTGTGAATAATGCTTCTGTGAACATGGGTGTACGAGTATCTCTTCAAGATCCTGCTTTCAATTTCTTTTGGTATATACCCATAAGTGGAATTCCTGGATCATACAGTAATTCCATTTTTAGTTTCTTAAGAAACTGCCATAGTATTTTTTACAATGGCTCTACCATTTTACAATTCCACCAACAGTGCACGAGGGTTCCAATTTGTACACATCCTTTCCAACAGTTGTTATTTTCTGTTTCATTTGTTATTTGTTTTTTATGGTAGCTGTCCTAATAGGTATAAGGTAGTATCTCGCTGTGGTTTTAATTTGCATTTCCCTGAAGATTAATGTTGAGCATCTTTTCATATGCTTATTGGCCATTTGTATGTCTTTTTTGGAGAACTGTCTATTCAAGTCCTTTGCCCATTTTTGAATTGGGTTGTTTAGTTTTCGTTGTTGTTGAGTTTTAGAAGTTCCCCATATAGTCTAGATATTAATCTTTGATCAGATACATGATTTGCAAGCATTTTCTCCATTCCGTGGGTTACCTTTTACTCTGTTTAGTGTCTTTTGATGCACAAAATGTTTACATTTTCATCAAGTCCAGTTTGTCTATTTTTCCTTTTGTTGCCTGTGCTTTTGGTGTTATATACAATAAATCATCACCAAATTGAATGTTGTGAAGATCTTGTCCAACGTTTTCCTGTAAGAGTTTTATAGTTCATTCATATTCTCCTCTCAATTTATTTTTAGAGCTTTATTTTTCCAGATAAGGTCTTTAGCCTGGCTGGGCACGGTAGCTCACGCCTGTATTCCCAGCACTTTGGGAGGCCAAGACAGGCAAATCACGAGGTCAAGAGATAGAGACCATCCTGGCCAAGATGGTGAAACCCTGTCTCTACTAAAAATACAAAAATTAGCTGGACGTGGTGGCGCATGCCTGTAGTCCCAGCTACTTGGAAGACTGAGGCAGGAGAATCGTTTGAACCTGGGAGGTGGAGGTTGCAGTGAGCTGAAATTGTGCCACTGCACTCCAGCCTGGCGACAGAGTGAGACTCCGTCTCAAAAAGGGGAAAAAAAAAAAGAAGTCTTCAGCCTAAACATGTGCTGGGTGCTGGGTAAAATACACACAGATAAATTACCCATTGACAAAACCCAAAGGTAGTTAGTGTGTGCACATACACACACATTTTAGAGTATCACTTGCCACTAGAAATAGAAAAAGCTTTTAACAGCAATACAGAAATAATGCTTCTATGAACATGAGTGTACAAATCTCTCTCTATATATATATATTCTCTCTATAAAATATATATGTATATATGTATATATCTATACACATACACACACACACGATAGAATAGGCTAAACTGCTAAGCAAACAGAAAAATATATATAGCAGTTCAAACCAGAAAAGTTGATTTCTTGCTTAACATCCAAAATAAATATATATATATATATATATATTTTTGAGATGGAGTCTCACTCTGTTCCCCAGGCTGAGTGCAGTGCAGTGGCGCAATCTTGGCTCACTGCAAGCTCCACCTCCCGGGTTCACGCCATTCTCCTGCCTCAGCCTTCCGAGTAGCTGGGACTACAGGTGCCCGCCACCACGTCCGACTAAGTTTTTGTATTTTTAGTAGAGTCGGGGTTTCAGTGTTAGCCAGGATGGTCTCGATCTCCTGACCTTGTGATCCGCCCTCCTCGGCCTCCCAAAGTGCTGGGATTACAGGCATAAGCCACCGCGCCCAGCTCATATCTGCTTTTTTTTTTTTTTTTTTTTTTGAGATGGAGTCTGGCTCTGTCACCCAGGCTGGAGTGCAGTGGCCGGATCTCAGCTCACTGCAAGCTCCGCCTCCCGGGTTTACGCCATTCTCCTGCCTCACCCTCCCGAGTAGCTGGGACTACAGGTGCCCGCCACCTCGCCCCTCTAGTTTTTTTTTGTATTTTTTAGTAGAGACGGGGTTTCACCGTGTTCGCCAGGATGGTCTTGATCTCCTGACCTCGTGATCCGCCCGTCTCGGCCTCCCAAAGTGCTGGGATTACAGGCTTGAGCCACCGCGCCCGGCCTCATATCTGCTTCTTAACCACCTTCTTTTTGGAAGTGACACACATAGCTTCTACTCTTAGGTCTGGTAATAACTAGTCATGTGGTCATTCCTAGATGCAAGACAGCCAGGAAATGTAGCCCCTGCTAGCGCAGCTGCCTTCCAGTAACTGTTCTATGTCTGCACTCTCCAACAGGGTAGCTATTATGTGGTTATCGGGCATTTGGAATTCGGTCGTCCAAACTGAGATGCACTGTAAGTGTAAAACGCACACCAGAATTTAATGACTTAGTATAAAAATAAGAATGTAAACATCTCAATAATTTTTATATTGATTACATATTGAATAGTAATATTATATATAGGGTTAAATATATTACTAAAATTGATTTCACTTGTTTTTAAAATATTCTTAATGTAGCTATTAGAAAATTTTAAATTACACATGTGGCTTGCATTCTATTTCTGTTGGATACTGTTATAGAAATTAGCTTTCTCTGTTACACAGATTATCTTATAGAATCAGGATAGAACATACATCTGGGCCACTCACAGAACTACAATGAGGAATTGGAAGGATCTCTGAAATCAAAATGTGTACTCTCTCTTTTTCCTTTTTCCTCCCTCTCTCACTGGAGCCACATGGTTACTGGTCTTTGACTACCTGCTGGCTTTGCCCTTTTTTCCTCTCTCTGCCTCTACGTGTATCTCCCTCTCTTCCTCTGTCTCTTTCATCTCTGTTCCAAGCCACTGTGTCCAGGAGGACGGGGTCATGTGGCTTGCTGTGCATTCACCAAAAGTAATGGTAACAGGTTCTCAGGAAGAGGGCACAGCTAGGTCAGACAAATTGACTGACATGTTTGCTTAGCATATAAAATGTGTAAACACGATATGGGCTTGGCAGCTGTCAACATTCCCCAGTTTTTACACTTAACAGACTATATTTGCTTTGAGGCCTTTTGTAAGTACTCTGTTGAATAGGTGACAAATTTAATCTCAGAGTGTATTATTTAATTCATGTCATCACTAAAGAAAACATGTAACTAATCTTTCTTTCTGGGGCTTGTACCAGTGCCCAGAAATAGTCAGCATCACTGATAAGCCTCAAATTTCCAACAGTGTACCTTGAACTCAATGCCTATTCATATAATAACAGACTTTGCCCGTAAGACCAGGCTCACCATATGCATCAATTATATGAAGCCATCAAGTTAATAAATGGGTGACCTACCCCCAGATAGAACTTTCTTATAGGTCTGGAACTGTCAAATTTAGTTCCTGAGGGTGTTTTGGGCTGGTCTCAATAAATGGATGACCTTCCATAAATGAGTTGATGAAGAGCAAAGAGACATAATTCAATCAATTATTATTGGATTACTTTATAACCACATCATTTTCTGTAATTTAAGAAATGTATCCAAGTGGCCCCTGTTAGAACATATACATGTGACCTACAGATATTATTAGATTACCAGATGCTTTTATATCTTCAGCAAGTATTTTTGTGCCAGTTTCCTAAATCCATTCTCATCATTAACAATTTATCAGAAATAGATTTTTTGAATATTATCTTTCCCGAGGAAAAAAATGGGGCCCATAAAAAATGGAATAAAGAGTAGCAACTTTTGTTGAAAGATAGGATTTGGTTCACTTTAGAATATACCCATGAAAAGTAAGCTTTAGTGGGATGCTGCAGAGGAACCCCAAATAGATCGGATGTGGCCTAGGACCCTGGGCACTTGGGAGGGAAGGGAGGTAGGAGATAGTGCAGAAAGAGAAGGCAGTGGTGGCCCCCAAAACACTTTCTGCCTACTTTATCATTCTGATGGAACTTGAGCTTTGACAATGATACTCTTCTTTGCTGCTCCATTTCACAGCTCAGCTTTGGGGCTATGGTCTTCAAAGTCGGTAGGAATATTCTAAGTTCCTGAGGGTCTTTTGGGCTGGTCTCAACAAATGGATGACTTTCCATAAATGAGCTGATGAAGAGCAAAGAGATATAATTCAATCAATTATTATTGGATTATTTTATAACCACATATATGCACTAAAAGACTATTTAAAACATTTAAAAACATTAAAACACTTCTTAACCTCCATAAATCTGTAATACAATTTGAACTTATTTTTTAAACTTGGGTTTAGCATTTAGCTGAATTTCATTAATTTCTCCTCCCTAATAGCCTGAATATTCTGTTTAAGATAACAACATTTGGTTCATATTATCTATAGCAATATATATTTCTTTCATATATATTAATATATTTTTTCAGGCCGGTATTCAGCAGGAAGGAAAATGGCTAGGAAAACTCAATAAAAATAGTGTCACAGTGTATATGGATTCAATTGATAGGAAATTTTATTCTACCTTTTACTTAGAAAAAATTTTTAGGTCAATAAGACATCAAAAGCTTTTAAAAAGTTGACTAATGGATTAAGAGAAAGTTTATAGGTTTTTACAACTCTTTGTGGTTCATAGCAAAAATTAAACACCATTTAGTAGAGTTCAAATTTAAGATGTTTAAGGTGGGAAAAAAAACAATAACTAGAAAAAAAATTTAACTAAAATTTTCATTGCAAAAAATTATGACTAATGCAGAAAATTAATGCAGAAAATTATGACTAATTTTATTTTGGCCTAAACACTGATAAAATATTTATGGAAAAATTATAACTTTCTTAACTTTTAACAATATTCACATATACATTGTGTTAAGATATCCTTAGACGAAAAAAGAATACCTATATGAGCAACTGCAAAAATGAAAGAAGGGTTTGGGGAAACTTCTTTAGCCAATTTCCTTAATATAAGGACTTGGATAATATGTAAAAGTGACTGGGATCTTTAAATAAGAGGTCAAGAGTGAAGACAGGGTAAGCCGGGTGGGTGCAGTGGCTCACGCCTATAATCCCAGCACTTTGGGAGGCCAAGGCAGGCGGATCACGAGGTCAGGAGATTGAGACCACCCTGGCTAATATGGTGAAACCCCGTCTCTACTAAAAAATACAAAAAATTAACCGGACGTGGTGGCACACGCCTGTAATCCCAGCTACTCGGGAGGCTGAGGCAGGAGAATCACTTGAACCCAGGAGGTGGAGGTTGCAGTGAGCTGAGATTGCGCCACTACGCTGCAGCCTGGGCAACAGAGCGAGACTCTGTCTCAAAAAAAAAAAAAAAAAAAAAAGATCGAGTAAGCCAAGAGGACTGTTGGCTTACTAAAATAAAAGAAAAGGGAGAATAAAAAAGAATGTTACTAAGGTAGGAAACAGGCAAATCTATAGACCTCTGAGGAGTTGGTTTCCATAAATATGGGCCTCTTTCCCAGTCAGTTGTCACTTCCTACATGCGCTGTTTAGCTTAATAGTAGAATTTTACCATAATCGAAAGTTAAGTAAGCTTACTAAAATTCTTGCGTATTTTGTTTTGGCAAATTCCATAGTTACTATGCCAATTCGCAGGAGTCTGACATAAATGATACATAATGCTAGAAAATTGAGTTTAAAATACACTTCTATTTTATATTCTCATTCCCATAATAGAGGAACAGAAAATTGAGTCTAATGCTGCTGTGTTACTGACACTTCAAAAAAGATTTAATTAGTTTCTCTGACAAAGCAGTAAATCTTTAAATTAAAGAGTTCAGGAGTGCTGAGCCCCATAAATTCTCTAAGGAAATTTAAATAGGAATAAGTTTTAAACGCATCCTTCTGGTGCTTCCCATGAGGCAGCCAGTGCTGCCCCTGGACAAATGTCAAACATAAATATACCTCAAATTTAGAAGACTCAATCACAGGCATGTAGTATTAATAAAATAACATTTCACGATGTTAAGAAATTAGAAGTCAATCTCCAAAATGCTGGAGAATGAGACAGAAAAAAATGTCAATAAATACAAAAGGTCACCTTCTTCTACAACAATAAACAACATTTCATAAGTGCTTATGAAATACTATGGCTTATTTTAAGTGTTTTACATGGACTGAGTTTTTAATTTTTTCATCAACCCTATACGATTGAGGCTATTATTCCCATTGTACAGATGAGGAAACAGGGGCATAAACAGATTGAGTAACTGCATAAGACTATACTGCTGGAGGGTATCTATAGCAAAAGCTGTGGCTGTGCCAACTACATTCCCTTGGGCGATGCATACCCAAATCTCACATCTACCTGCCAGGGCCTGTGGCAGTCTATTTTGTATTGTGCAAGGCAGACCAAAAAAATCCAGGACTAGAATCAGTACCTACCCTCTTCCAGGACCCATTAACCAAGGACTCGTGCAATTTAGTGTATAACATCCAGCTCCCTCACCCCTCAAGTAGGAAAATCAGAGGCCCATGTTCTGTATTGGCTACCAAGAGCTCCCAAATAAGATTAAACTCTAGCTATCCACAGTCATAACTCACTTGAAAATTCATCACTTATTGTCTGCCTTCCCTCTCCATTCCAACTTTCTCAGTTCCTATCACAGATTCCTAAGATCACCTTCCAAATAAACTAATCTCACTCACATCCATGTCTCAGGGTCTGTTTCTGGGAACCCAAACTAAAAGGGACCACTATTCAGGATTAGAACCCAAACAGCCTGGCTGCACAGTCTATAAGATTAATCACTACAATATACTGCCCACTCTCAAAAAGTTGACACATATTTTGTGAAAATTGTCTCAAGTCACGATAGAAGGAAAAACCATTCCCCATTTTACATCCCAACTTCCTGTCAAGAATTGTGAAGGGCCTGAGATTTTATTTTTTGCCAGCCAACAAGTTAGCCTGCCACAGAGTATGATAAAGATTGTTAGAAGACACAAGACTCGTGGGGCAGAGGCAAGAGGCTTTACTACTCACAGCAAGAGAAGTAGACAGAGCATCAGCCTTTTCACCAGTACCCCAAGGCCCAGTTCCCACAGGGCAACAGGGACAAGCCCAGATAGACAGCTGCACATACAACTGATTGTGTTATGGTAGAGAAACACTAAAGTTAGAGAACTCTAATCTTTTATACTGAATAGTAAGCATGCCTGCTGTTTGCTCCGCAAAGAGACATTCTCTCCGTCTTTCAAGGCTGTTCTATAAAAATCATTGAAAAAATAGTCTGTAATAAAGGAAATCAGTGCCTCACTTGCAACATGTGCAGATATGCAAGAGATCAACGGAAAATTGTCTTCCAGCACTTCCATATTCTGAAATCAAGAAAGATGTTTATAGTTTCATCATACACTAAAAACGTACAATTATGCCTGATAGAAAATGGCAAAAACAAAGGGTAATTTTTTTAAAATGTTGATCACCTTGTTCTTTTCTGTCTTTGCTTTTTTGTTTTCAAAGCATAAATACATTTTGATTTGATACCCACAATAATCCTGTCAGGTTAGTATTTTATAGCTGATGGAAAACTGACTCAGAAGACAAGGTGTTTCACTGACACTCATCTAGTGAGTGATGGGGCTGAAACTTAAACTCAAGACTTCTAACTTCAAAGCTGCCAAACACTTGACTAATTGTACTGGAATCAATGGACAACTGTCTAGAACTTAAAACCTAAGAGGAGATTGAGTGGCTCTCTTCGTTTCTTCAATGCTGCCACACATCCACATCAGGATTTCAAAAATAATACTGAAGACAAATCTGGGGGAAAAGGGATAGATTGTAAGTGGAGGAAAGGACACAAATGTTCTTTTTATTTTTTAATGTTCAACTCCCCTTTCCTCTGTTCATGTGTTTTTAGGGTGGTTTGTACCATGGAAATCAGAGGAAAAAAAAAAAGCCCAGGAAAGCTATGGGTTTAGAATTGAGCTGTGAAACAATTTCCAGAATTATCAGAATTACGGCATTTTCACCCAAATGGCTGCAATATATATGTATTAAATACTTCAGAATTTCATGCCTTTTTCCCACTAGGGAAATCTGCAGAATATGAGTTCATTCAGAAGCTCAAGCTAATGTTACACTTTCAGACATACTATTTGTAGCATTAGGGTGCCCCTGTTTACTGCATATATGATGCCTGAAAAAAAAAAAGTATATAGGTCAAATTCTAGTACATCAAATTAGAATTAAAGTGTATTATGGAAAATTTTTACTTAAAGGAATCTTATAGCGAATCCATTTCGTAAAAAACAGCTGTACTTAGCGACACACAGTGACTAGTGGGAAAGCCTTGACCAAAGAGTAGAAACCCTGGGATTCTAGTGCTGCTGAACATTTGTGTCATTTGTAACAAGGGGTGGGGACATTGAATTAGATAATCTCTAAAGGTTTCCAGTTCAGTTTTGCCTTTCCTGGAGTGCTAACAGCATTGGCTGTAGACCCAGACAGATAAGAGTTTCTGTATCTGCTGCTTACTGGATATGTACTCTCTGAATGTTATATAACCTTCTTACTCTTGTTTCCTAACTTGTAAAATAAGAATAATTCCCCACAGTTCAAAAGACACTTATATTAAATTAGATAACATTTATTTTTATTTATTTATTTATTTATTTATTTATTTATTTATTTGAGAAGGAGTCTCACTCTGTCGCCCAGGCTGGAGTGTAGTGGTGCAATCTCGGCTCACTGTAACCTCTACCTTCTGAGTTCACGCCGTTCTCCTGCCTCAGCCTCCTGAGCAGCTGGGACTACAGGCGCCCGCCACCACGCCCGGCTAATTTTTTGTATTTTTAGTAGAGATAGGGTTTCATCGTGTTAGCCAGGATGGTCTTGATCTCCTGACCTCGTGATCCGCCCGCCTAGGCCTCCTAAAGTGCTGGGATTACAGGCATGAGCTACCGTGCCTGGCCTAAATTAAATAATATTTATTGCTTTGTACAGTTCTTGGCACTTACTGGGCACTTGATAAATTGTAACCAAAGTCATTTTTAATTCTATGTTTTCATAATCAAGTTCACTTAATGTGAGATTTTCTATAATACAAACATTTTCTGGATTCTTTTAAATAATGTCTGACTACAAGTAATTTAATTCATGCATTCATGTTTTTCCCAACATTTTACTGAAAATTTCCAAACCTATTGTAAGGTTGAAAGAACTGTGCAGTGGTATTATCACTTATTTTTCTACCCGTCCCTATATCCATCCAAAATCCTTATTATTTTGATGCACGTCAAATCAAGTTGAAAACATCAGTATACATCACGCCCAAACATGTCAGCCTGCATATTGTTAAACAGAGTTTAGGATAAAGAGTTGTTTGTGGTTCTTTTTTTTCCTTTTGAGCTAAAATTTCACATATAATAAAAGTATGTATTTATTTTTATATTTTAAGGTGATTCAGATATTCAGAATTGAATCACCAGTTATATTTGCTGTAACACAATGCATTAGAATGGCTTTAAAATCTGGTGTTAAAGGGAAACCTCACCCTATAGGCCAGCTGAAACACACCAAGTTACTCTTTAGTTGACCGATCTATTTGGGCACATGCAACTTGATACACAGTATACCCAAATCCAGAAAATGATAAACTGCAATAAAAGAAGTTCTACTGTGGTTACTAAAAAAGAAAAAAATATACCTTAACCATAGCTGGGACATTTAAATAAATATAAATTTTCTGTTGAACTGAGAACATTTTTTCGCTTCAAAACTTGTTGAAACTTTAGCTCCTTTCTCTAACAGAGAGAGAACACTTAGCAAAACTAAATCTTTTCTCGAAGATGGTGGTCATGAGTAAAGATCATAGTAACACACAGAAATAGAGAAGTTGCAGATGGCATGGAAATTGACTGACTCTGTGGGACCCCATACCCACCCCAAACCAAGCATGAGGGTTGTATTGCTGTATTGGTTTGTTGGTTTGGTTTTGCATATAGATAGATATATATATATATATATAATTTTTTTTTTTTACCTGTTTATTTTGATGGAATTTATTTCACCAGAGCAGAGACAACAAAGCCTGATTCTTAGGTCCTGGTTACTTAAGGTTTTTCTATATACTGTCCTAAATTCACTTTGAACACACTGGGAGCTTTTTCAAAGCGAGGGGACAATTCAGCAGGGCAATCAGGAACTTGGGTCAGAAATGCAGCCACGCACACTCCCCCCCGGAGTTCTGCCACCTGCTAGCTTTATGACCTCGGGCAAACCTCTTCACCTTGCTAAGGTATGAGTGTTTGTTTTGTTTTGAGACGGAGTCTCGCTCTGTCACCACACTGGAGTACAGTGGCCTGATCTCAGCTCACTGCAACCTCCGCCTCCCAGGTTCAACTGATTTTCCTGCCTCAGCCTCCCGAGTAGCTGGGATTACAGGCATGCACCACCACGCCCGGCTAATTTTTGTATTTTTAGTAGAGACAGGGTTTCACCATGTTGGCCAGGATGGTTTTGATCTCTTGACCTCATGATCCACCCACCTCAGCCTCCCAAAATCCTGGGATTACAGGCATGAGCCACTGCGCCCAGCTGGTGTGAGTATTATTACATTTTCAGTCTATTACCGAAAACTGTAACATGGTAGTTTATCAAGGTCTTAAGCATAGATTCGCCATTTTTCAGTCATGCAGCAACATCCGCTTAATGCCTCCTAAGTGCAGAACACTCAGAATGATAACAAAAAATATTTATTTTAAATTTCCAACTTTTAGGAGCTTCATCCCATTATCTTGCGTAATTGGAATAAAATGTTTGAAATAGACTTTTCAACAGAAAGATGACATAGTTGTGAAATATCTGACTCTAGAATTGGACAAACCTGAAATTAGACAAAAGGGTTTGAATTCCTCTCTCATGACTTACTTATGTGGTGACCTTAAGCAACTGACTTCACATGTCTCTGATATGACACGTTACTTAATCTCTTGGAGATAAGACTTTCTTATCTGTAAAATGAGGAAAACAACAAAACACAAGCAGACATTTACTAAGTGCTTATTATTTGCAAGGTGCCGAGTGAAGCACACTCCAACATTCCCTAGCTCATTTAATTCTCATGACCATCTCGTGAGGCAGGTACTGTTACTATCCCCTCCTTTATGTTTTTAAAAAGGAGCAGCCAGGGGCATTTGGCTAGTTAGTACAGAGCCCAGGGTTGACCCCAGTGCTCTCTGTCACAATACTATTATAATAATACTCAGTCACACAGGACTGTGTGAGCATGACATAAGCAATGCAGTCATGACACAGGCACACAGGTGGTGTTTTATCAGTGGTAGCCCTCCGTTCTGTTGCGAAAGTATGCCCCCGTGAAAATGCCAGAAATTGTACCTTAGATATTTCCTTACTTTAGGAAATCAGGCCAGGTGCGGTTGCTCATGCCTGTAATCCCAACACTTTGGGAGACCAAGGCGGGCAGATCACCTGAGGTCAGGAGTTCAAGACCAGCCTGGCCAACACGATGAAACCCCATCTCTACTAAAAATACAAAAATTAGCTGGGTGTGGTGGTGTACACCTGTGATCCCAGCTACTCGTGGGGCTAAGGCAGGAGAATCAGTTCAACGTGGGAGGTGGAGGTTGCAGTGAGCCAAGATTGTACCATTTGCACTCCATCCTGGATGACACAGCAACACTCCGTCTCAAGAAAAAAAAAAAAGGCCGGGTGTCGTGGCTCATGCCTGTAGTCCCAGCACTTTGGGAGGCCTAGGCGGGCAGATCATGACGTCAGGAGATTGAGACCATCCTGGCTAACACGTTGAAACCCTGTCTCTACTAAAAATACAAAAAAGTAGCCAGGCGTGGTGGCACACACCTGTAGTCCCAGCTACTTGGGAGGCTGAGGCAGGAGAATCACTTGAACCTGGGAGGCAGAGGTTGCAATGAGCTGATATCGCGCCACTGCACTCCAGCCTGGGTGACACAGCACGACTCTGTCTCAATTAAAAGAAAAAAAGGAAGTTAGTAAATGTTTCCCAAAAAAGAAGTGACTAATTACAAATAAATCTGACCTGAAATACGAACTTCTATTCCCAAAGGGAAGTTTCCTTGTTATGCCAGCTGTTCACATCTTAGGGAGACACATGCACTTTTGCTACCAAATTGTAAAGACAGGGTCAAGCGCTTGAGGGGTTCCACAATGACTGATAAAACATTTTTGCATCAGTCGAGTATAAACATTTCTGCACTAAACATCCCAATACCAAATTCTCACATACCCCCTCACTCTTCTTAGGAGGGTCCAAAATGAACCCAAGATTACACTTTATTCTTTGGAGATGTCTTGATTAATTTGTAATGTAATGTGCCAGTTTCTTACCAACAAGCAAGAAATGAAGAACTGAATCCCAGCATCCTTCTCAGGAGGCAGATTATGAGAAGAAGAGCTCCCAGAAGGCCACACAGGCCCCTCTCCTGAGAGTCTTATATTTGTGGTTTCTTACCCATATATTGGCTCAAGTAGGACACATACTTGAATCTGTCACATTATTTTTCACGTGTTTTATATAGATGTGTCTGTCTTACTAGAAAGTTTGGCAAAATGATAAGGCAGTTTCTTTTTCTTTTCTTGAGATAGGGTCTCACTCTATAGTCCAGGCTGATGTGCAGTGGTGCTATCACAGCTCACTGCAGCTTGACCTCCTGGACTCAGGTGATCCTCCCACCTTAGCTTCCTGAATAGCTGGGACTATAAGCACACACCACATCTGGCTAACTTGAAAAAAAAATTTTTTCTGTAGGCTGGGTGCGGTGGCTCACACCTGTAATCTAAGCACTTTGGGAGGTCGAGGCTGGAGGATCACCCGAGGTCAGGAGTTTGAGATCAGCGGGCCAACATGGTGAAACCCCGTCTCTACTAAAAATACCCTGACTCTACTTGGGAGGCTGAGGCAAGAGAATGGCTTGAACCTGGGAGGTGGAGGTTGTAGTGATCCAAGATGGCGCCACTTTACTCCAGCCTGGGTGACAGAGCAAGACTCCATCTAAAAAAATATATAACATTTTTTTTTTTTTTTGTAGAGATGAGGCTTCATCATGTAGCCCAGGCTGGTCCCATAGTTATCTATTGAGTCTACCTGAGCATGAAGCTAATTTGGTTTCTGTGATTTTGTGCATTTGGTTTGCTTTATTTTTGGAGCAGAGCATTTTGGAGGGTAAAGGGCTGCTTGCTCCCCAAGTTGCATTGTGTGGGCAACCACCTTGTTCTCATTTGCCTGTGGCTAGTTTAGTCTATAGATCACATAAAAGCTGGTAACAGGGAATAAGGTTTCTCCAAGAGCTTCTGAAAGAGCAGCCCACAACCCCTGACAGGAGAGTGCAGGTGTTTGCGGAAATGTGCATGCCCATGGTAACTTCTGCAACAAGCCTCACCTTTCCGTGGGGACCTGGCTATGAGGTACTTTTCTTTGCTCTCATCATCCGAGAACTGTTGTGGATGAGAACTATTCTTTCAGTGCAGTTTGAAGCCTGAGATCATGCACATTCATTAGCCAAACACTATTTTATACACACACACACACACACACACACACACACACACACTTCCTCGACATTTCCCTTCCTACTCATTAATCTCCATGTAAATCTCTTCAGAAAGAGATAAACAAACATGCTCTGTACTAATAAGCGGTAGCGGTTGACTCCCAAGATCTATTCCACCTCTATGACTAGTATTAACTATGCCCGTACCCCTTGGCACTGAATGGATTAAAACAGGAATGTAACCTAGTCTTGGCTGATGAGCCATGAGAGAGAGTCTCCTGCCTCTGGGAACAGTTTCCCACCTCATAGTACAATAGTACAGACCCACAAGAAGGAGGCAGTCTCTCTTCTTCCTCTGGTCTGGACTTTGTTGTATCTGGGATACCTATAATGACTGCAGCCACCTTGCCACCAGGCAAGTAGGAGGCCAGGGCCAAGAAAACTGTCACAACATTGGGCTGGGGCCCTGCGATGTAGCATGCCTGGAATCCATCCTGCCTCTGGACTTCGGCTATATGACATATTTGATTATGCCAGCTGGAGTTAGGTTTTCTGTTACTTGCAGTGGAAAGCAATTTAGCTGATTCAGATGCTATTTAGTTGCTATAACAGAATACCTGAGAGTGAGCAATTTATAAAGAAACAAGGTTTATTTAGCTCACAGTTCTGTAGGCTGGAAAGTACAGAAAGCATGGTGCTAGCATCTGCTTGGCCTATGATGAGGGCCATGAGCTAGGTCAAAACATGATGAGGATCAAAGGGGAAGTGAACATGTGTGCAGAGAGATCAAAGAGGAGGAGGAATCTCACTTTATAACAACCTCCTTTCAGAGGATTTTTTTTTTTTTTTTTTTGAGACGATGTCTCACTCTGTCACCCAAGGTGGAGTGCAGCGGCACGATCATGGCTCACTGCAGCCTTGACTTCTCAGACTCAGGTGATTCTCCCATCTCAGCCTCTCAAGTAGCTGAGACTACAAGCACACATCACCATACCCAGGTAATTGTGTGTGTGTGTGTGTGTGTGTGTGTGTGTGTGTGTATTTTTAGCAGAGGTGGGTATTCGCCATGTTGCCCGGGCTGGTCTTGAACTCCTGAGCTCAAGAGATCCGTCCGCCTTGGTCTCTCAAATTGCTGGGATTACAGGCTTGAGTCACTGCACTTAGCCAGGGGAATCTATTCCTGGAGCACTAGTCCAGTCTTGTGAGAGTGAGAATTCACTACAGCAAGAATGGCACCAAGTCATTCATGGGGATCCGCCCCCATGATTCAAACACCTCCTAAGAGGCCCCACCTCCAACACCGCCACATTGGGCATCACATTTCAACATGACTTTTGATGGAAACAAAAAAACCATAACCAAACCACAGCAGATGCACTATAATTTTCACGGGCAAACTTAATTGTTAGCAGTCATCCAATGTCATGTATTTCTCCAGTTACTCATCTACTCTATTGCTTTGAGTAATTATAATTACTAATATGCTTTGAGTTCAAAGGTATTAGTTGTTGATATAGAGGAGAGTCTGCTGACTTGTTTTAAAAAGCAGTATTTCGCCGGGCGCGGTGGCTCACGCCTGTAATCCCAGCACTTTGGGAGGCCGAGGCAGGTGGATCACAGGGTCAGGAGATCAAGACCATCCCGGCTAACACAGTGAAATCCTGTCTCTACTAAAAATACAAAAACAAAATTAGCTGGGCATGGTGGTGGACACCTATAGTCCCAGCTACCCAGGAGGCTGAGTCAGGAGAATGGCATGAACCTGGGAGGCGCAGCTTGCAGTAAGCCGAGATCACGCCTGTGCACTCCAGCCTGGGCAATAGAGTGAGACTGTCTCAAAAAATAAAAAAATAAAAAATAATAATAACATAAAAAGCAATATTGCTTGTATTCAACTAATTTGTAATCCTTCTCTATCCCTCCCACAATTGCTCATTAGCATGTAGCACTGGTTAGTGTAACATTGAGAGTAGCCATGAAAATTCATCAAAAACCAATGGGCCAGGCGCGGTGGCTCACGCCTGTAATCCCAGCACTTTGGGAGGCCGAGGTGGGTGGATCACGAGGTCACGAGATCGAGACCATCCTGGCTAACACTGTGAAACCCCATCTCTACTAAAAACACAAAAAATTAGCCAGGTGTGGTGGTGGGCACCTGTAATCCCAGCTACTCAGGAGGCTGAGGCAGGAGAATGGCCTGAACCCAGGAGGCGGAGCTTGCAGTGAGCCGAGATCGTGCCACTGCACTGCAGCCTGGGCGACAGAGCGAGATTCTGTCTCAAAAAAAAAACCCTTCTTTACTAAAAATACAAAAAATTTGCTGGGCATAGTGGCCCACGCCTGTAGTCCCAACTATTCAGGAGGCTGAGGCATGAGAATCGCTTGGATCCAGAAGGTGGAGGTTACAGTGAGCTGAGATCGCACCACTGCACTCCAGCTTGGGAGACAGGGCAAGACTCTCTCCACAAAAAAAAAAAAAAAAAAAAAAAGGCAGAAACTAGTAAACATGCACGTATCACTTACCAAACCTAGACTGAAAAAACAAAGACGAGATTAGAAATTAATCATAAAATAACTTCTAATACTCTTTGAGTTCAAAGTATGTGTGGGGTGTTGTGTTAAATACTTTATCTACATTATTTGATTTAATTCTCAAACTAGTCTTATGAGGTTGGTACTATTATCAGCCTAATTTTACTAACGAGAATAAATGGGGCTCACTTCACACACTGCAGAATTTGGATTAGAACCCAGATAGTCTGACTCCAGGACTGGCACTTTTAACCGTGGTGCTCTATTTAGTTTTACACTTTAAAGTATGAGTTAACATGGCAATGCACAGAGCCACTGCTAATCTACGTGGTGGCTTTGTGCAAATCAGAAAAAAACAAAAGGCCCTGCCCACCTCCAGAGCAAATGCAGCTCCACAGCTTCAAAGCTTAGAGTGGAGGTGGCGTCTCTGACCAAGCAAACAGGTGCTACGTCCTCCAGGTGATAACGGCCCTTGCAGGGCACAGGCCTTGGAAACACAGGCCTAATCTCCATTTGCCTCCTCAGCTAGACACCTCCCTACAGTGTACAGACTCTATAACTCTATGAGGGGCTTTACCATAATTTATATTAATGTATGTTTTTTACTGTTACCACTCTAAGGGCTTGTTTACAAGCTCTCCACACGAACATCCCTTGTTAGCCTCTCCAGATCTAATGTCCGCCTTTCTCCACCCTGGACAGTTGTACCCTTGTGACTTTTATGGATTCCATCAATGGCTCCCTTGAGCTCTGGCTTCCAGTTAGGTTCATACAACGGGAGGCACCAGTCAGAAATCCCACGGAAGGAGGAAAGTGAGGCGGGTATTTTGTCTGTGGGCAGCCTTCTCACTGTGCCAGAAAGCAACAGTAGCTTTGGTTCCCCGCTAACGCCTCAGTTTGTCAGGCAGCTCTCTCCCACAGTAACAGCAATAATCTCTGGTGGGCCACTTCTCCCCTTTTGCCCTTCAAGCCTGGAAGCGGTGCAAGGTCCCCCGCTGTTGCTAGTCCTAAGATGCTTCATCATCCCTTGATCACGCTCTATCTCTACCCATACTCTATGAAAGTCCCGTAGTTAAACTTCCCAATTTCCCTGTTGGAGCGAGCCATCTGTTTCCTGCCAGGACGTTGAGTGACACATGGGGGCAACAAACTTTCACTATTTTAAGCAAAAATGGAATTTGGGGAAGGCATGTTTGGAGTCACAGAAACTAGGGGAGGTAGGAGGACCAAGGTTGGAGAAGAAGCAGGAACTGGAGGACAGCTGGAAAGTCGAGGAGCAGGAATTGCAACTAAAGTCATTCTGTGGCAAGAGCCCAGGCCACCCACTGCCACTGCTTGAGTGCCCACCAACCATCCTGTGTCCTTCAGTCACCTACTCAACAGTCAGAGCTTCTAGGAGAGGGTCTGATTGCCTGTGTCTCCCACTCAAGAGTCAGAGCTTCTAGGAGAGCGTCTGATTGCCTGTGTCTCCCTATACCTCCACTCCCAGGCCGAACTGGGCAGAGGACGGGAAAGATCAGGCCCCTCTGACTACCGTGGTAGGAAGTGGAAGCCACTATCCACCAAGACCACACCCAGTGGGTGATTCCTTTAAAACAAGAGACCAGGGTACTAATAGGAAATACCTCCTCCCCTCCCCAAGAAAGGACAAACATCACTATACTAATTAACAGAAGAATATGAAACCGCCTTTACAACAAGCATCTAAAGTAGTTTTTTTCCTCAAAAAAACCCAAAGATTCATGTAGAGATAGCCACTTCTCAATGAGAATTTCAGTAACAGAGAAGTTCCATACCATTTTCAACCAATGTCTCAAAAATGAAAATTCTTTAAAAGGTTTTTAACTAGGTTTGATGTCGAGTTGCTGGTTTTATCCTAATAAGGTGTCCACTTGTCACACCATTGCAGAATTGCCCATTAAAGGGATTCTTTTGCCCAATATCCAGCCATGAAAAAATGAGAGGACTCAGAGACCAATAACTTAAAAATCAATTTACTCTAGGAATTCATGTCATCTATTTCAGGCTAGAAATAGGTCCCAACAATTTTTTTTTTTTTTTTTTTTGAGACGGGGTTTTGCTCTTAGGGTCCAGGTTGGAGTGCAGTGGCACGATCTTGGCTCACTGCAACCTCCACCTCCCAAGTTTCAAGTGATTCTCCCACCTCAGCCTCCAAAGTAGCTGGGATTACAGGTGCCCGCCACCACACCTGGCTAATTTTTTTTTTTTGTATTTTTAGTAGAGACGGGGTTTCACCACATTGGCCAGGCTGGTCTTGAACTCCTGACCTCAGGTGATCCTCCCACCTCAGCCTCCCAAAGTACTGGGATTACAGGCATGAGCCACCATGCCTGGCCTGGCCCCAACAATTTTTATATCTTTTAGTCTCTTAAAGGTTCTTTTCTTTATGAGGGCTCCTTCTCTCAGATTCTGATTTCTACCAGCTCTAGATATAAGAGTTAAGAATATAGTTTTTTAAGGAACTGAAGACAAATAGCTTATTAAAGAGGTTTAAAGATAATGCCACTGCCGGGCACGGTGGCTCACATCTGTAATCCCAGCACTTTGGGAGGCCGAGGTGGGTGGATCACGAGGTCAGGAGTTCGAGATCAGCCTGGCCAGCATGGTGAAAGCCCATCTCTACTAAAAATACAAAAAATTAGCTAGGCATGGTGGCGCACACCTGTAGTCCCAGCTACTCGGGAGGCTGAGGCAGGAGAATTGCTTGAACCCAGCAGGCAGAGGTTGCAGTGAGCTGAGGTCCCACCACTGCACTCAAGCCTGGGCAACAGAGCGAGACTCCATTTCAAAAAAAAAAGATAATGCTATTCTATTACATTTGTCCACTGTAGTATTTATAATTCATACAATTACTAAATCTAACATAAAATTTAGACCATTACTTTTATAGCTCTTTTGGTACAATGTTTATCTCAACTCCAAAATTAACTTACTTCACCAAGACAGAGCTGATGAGTTACAAACTTCAACGTATACTTTACTTGTCATGAATGAAAGCAATACATACTCATAACTGTCCCCTAGAGGTTTCTTGATACATTTACTGTTACAATGGTATCAATAAGAAGAAATTATTTTTCTTTGAAATAAGATTACATAGATGCCATGTCTATCTTTTTAAATTGAGAATCTATATTATGTTAAATTGGTTTGGTTGGTTGTGTAGATATTTTTATTTACAAAATGTTAATTTATTGGGTACATGTGGAACAAAGAGACTGTCCAAGCCAACCAGAACATTTACAGAGCTGCCAGGGAGATGATTTTCTTTTGTATGACCATTTGATGAAAACCTGAGATGGATTTTTATGATGTAATGAGACATTTAACATTTTTTAGTTTAAGATGTAACTTGTCTCATATGCTTATGTGTCTCATATGCTTCTTGTCTCAATGATATAAGAAAAATTTTAAGGACGCAGTAGAAAAGTTGCATAGAGAAGGCCTACAATTTTCACATATTTAAGCATTTGTGGTTATGTTCTCAATGGGGTATTCACCAACAATATGTCATCTTATAATGCACATGGTACATGCTACTACCCTAAATATATACAACTCCACATCTAATGGCCTATTACACTTATTAGTTGCCTAGTAGAGACAAGAAAGTAGAAGATCTAGCCCTTCCATTCCAGGAGCTGATAATATCTATATATCTTTGCCTTCCAACTTGAAAAACATTTTCTTTCTCTTAACATACTCTTGGTCTACTCAAAACCATTGAACAGGTCTTTCAAATGGAAATGGTAGGCTTCGAGCTGTTTTAATAACCAATATCTGTACAATAAAATCAGCAGATCTGAAACCCTGATTAAAGTGACTTGGTATCCTGAATACCTAGAAACTGATGGTCGAGAAGAGGCTATTACTTCCTTTTACCAGCTCCTCACACCTTATATTGCTCTTTTACAGACTGGGATGTAGAAAAGGGGCTGGCCCACCCAAATGCCTGATCTCTCTGAATGCACGTGCTCCATATGCATAAATGGAAAGAATAAATCGAAATGAGGCCACTGTTTTCCTGTTTTCCTGTTTCAGGACACTGTCAGCATGAGTAGGAATATCAATCGCCAGGCATGCAAGATCTAGTGAGTTCCTATTCCAGTGCTGCTTTCTCTGCTAGATCAGGTGGCAGTTTGCAGCAAAGCAACATCCTGAAAGTTTATTTGCTATTTGCAAGTCAGGGAATATGACTGGGCACAGAAAAATAGTCTACTGCTGCTTCAGAAAGTATTTCATAGACATTTTGAGGATGTTGCTTCCATAGGAAAGAAAATATCTGATTTCTGGACTGAAGTATACACAAAGTTGGGGCCAAATCCAACGTGGGTCTGTGGTTTACAAACTGTGAGATGTGAAAAAGGATGTGATGGCAGGTCCCATCTGTCTCATTCACCCTAGTTCCTGACATACAGTAGCCATTCAATAATAATTATTGAATAAATGAATAACTGAACAAATAAATGAGCAGATTTCTTAATGACAAATTCATTTTGAAGCATTTTTCTGATCCTTGGTGGTTAAAAGCCTAAGGGAAGCCATAATTCACAGTGATTCTTTTAGATGCAGCTAAATTTTGGTTAAGCAACACCAATATATGAAAATCTGGGTTCACAAAATAAATACATTAGAGTTACTATACTTACTATATGCTTTACAATTAAGTTGAAATATACCTTAATGTAGTGGGTTTCTAAATGCTGGCCCATGAGGTCTCCTTAGGTTCACAGTGAAATAAGAAAAATTAGTGTGACATATTGTTCATCATGAGGCTGTTCAATTCAAGGAACTGTCCTTTATTCAAAAATGAATCTTCCCCCATTTCTGAGGTTAAAATACTTTTTAATAAATGATGGGCATAATCTATGCTAGTTGTTCCTTTTTAATACTCTTGCCAATATAAAGTTGCCAAACCTATATTGACTCCCTTGCTTATCAGAAAATATTTTATTAGTCTGAGAGATCCAAATGTCGGCGACTGGCTTAGTTTCCAAATATGACTCATTTTATAAAAGCATACAAGTGCTTTTGTTGTTGTTGTTTTTTAGAAACCTATCTATTGAATAAAGGAAGTAGTATAACCTTGGCTTTAATGCCCATGTTAATGACAGCCAACAGGTGGTAAGTTGCTGCTCCATGCCTAGCTCTCAGGGCTTTTCAAAACATATTCATCCATTTAAATTTCACAGTAGCCCAAGGAGGAAGTATTGTTATTGTCTCCGTTTCACAGATGAGGAATTCTAGGGATTGTCAACTCCATGCCCCAAAGGATGCACAACACAGCTAGCAAAGTGGCAGAATTGAGATTCAAACAATGGCTCCAAGAACATATATTCTTTTTTAAAATGTATTTTTTTGGTTTCTTTTTTTTATTCCTCAGAGATCCCTACTCTGAACATATATTCTTACATTACTAAGAAACTGGGTCATATGAGAGTACAACCAAGAGAAAAACATTGTTATTATATTATAATGTTATGGAAATGGAGGTTCAATTAGCGTAGAGATTATAAACTCCTCTTCAAGACTGACATTATCTTACACTGAAGTCAGAGCCTCTCCCAATGTTAGTTTATCAACTCAATTCTTGATAACCTATTTTTAGCTTCAGTATTTGCAGATACTGTCTTAAGCAACATTGTTGCTTAAGCTCCTGCTTTAATTAGCCAATTCCAAAAATCTCCCACAAAAAAAACCCCAAGAAAATACGGTATTTGCAATGGAGTGTTTCAACCAAGAAGGGGCTTTAAGCGCAACACTCAAAAGCTTAGACATCAGGATTAAGTTAATTTAGGGCAAATTCAACCTTATAGTCAACAAATAAGTGTATTTCACTTTATATTAAGTTTGTTATGTAAAAGTATTAAAATACCAGCTTCTAAATGTAGCTATCCATCCCCCAAACAGATGCTTCTTTAAAATAGGAAGAACACAAACTTTAGTTGGAACTCACATATTCCCTTGCAGAGTCAGAAACCCAAACATAACAGCAATTGGGCAAGTAGGTAAATGAGGAAGTACAATTCATAATAAATGGACAGCAAAACCGATGAGTCAAATTAGACATTTTGACTATAAAGCGACCAAACGCCTCTCCCCAAAAACCAAAAGCCAAAACCTTTTCAAATATACAGCAACTGAATCAGACGGTAATTTTGGCTTTAAAAATCTACAATACTCTTGGTAATACTAGAAATGATTTATCTGGTAGGTTAAAGTTAGGTATCTATCATTCCACTTAACATCATTTACCAAATGCTGCATTTCATTAATGGAGCTGTCAGTTTATTCTGATGGTAATGAAAAACAGGTTTTAACATTAATAAGCCCTGGGTCCACCAGAAAATAACAGTGAATCAAGAGGTCCTGAGGTTTATGCAGTTTAAGGTAACTCTGTAGATTAAATTTCCACCCTCCAGTCCTGAGAGCTGTGGTGTACACCCTCAGTCCGAATACCTTGTTGAGCATACAGGACAGTCATTTCCGACACTGCAGGTAACTCCTGCACAGACTCTTCATTCAAGTTGCTGGCTTCTGCTCAAGTACCCATCCCTAGCCCACATGCCCTAGAAAAACACAGGAACCAGTTCGGGACGTAGTTATGCATCCAGCACCCCACGCTCCTCCCCAAGACTATCCTCCTGCCATCCCAGCTCAGTGGGGCCCAGCCCACTACAATCCAGCTCCCGCTCTCCGAACTTCCCCCGCCCACTCTCCCCACGTGACCAGGACCCTCCCAACCGCCGCCTCGAGTTCCACCAATCAGCAACCACCTCCGCCCAGAATCCGGGACCTGGCGCTCCTCTTTCAAAAAGGCAGCTTAATCCTCCCGCCCTCAGCCACGCCCCCTTTCCGCTTCCCCGCCCCGCCGGTCCCTCCCACTTCCCTCAATTCCCTGTTCCCCTCCTCCCCTCCGGTGGCGCCCTCCCGCTCTCGGGCTTCGCCCCGCCCCACCAGGGCAGCGCGCTCGCTCTCTTCTCGCGAGATCTGAGCGTCCCCGCCGCGGCCGCCGGGCTCCCCCTCCCGTCCTCCCACCTCCCTCCCCCGGCATCTCTCACTCTCCGGCTCTCCTCCCTCCCTCCTCCCCCCTCCACCCTCTGGGCCGGATCTCGTCTC
Source organism: Macaca mulatta (assembly GCF_049350105.2). Taxonomy (NCBI): domain Eukaryota; kingdom Metazoa; phylum Chordata; class Mammalia; order Primates; family Cercopithecidae; genus Macaca; species Macaca mulatta. Next base: position 129,835,937 of record NC_133417.1, on the reverse strand, counting down.
GCTCAGGCGGAGGAGGAGAAGGAGGAGGAGGAGGACGACGTTCGGCCTGCGCAGTGAGATGTTTGTCCGTCGCCGCCGCCGCCGCCATCGCGGAGGAGCGCGATAAAGGGAGCAGAGCCGGGCGTGAGGGGGACCCTGCGGAGCCACCGCGCCAGCGCAGCCCCCCAGCCGCGTCGGAGCAGCCGGAGCCCGAGCCGCCGCCCCCGCCGCCGCCGCGGCTGCCCAGGGGCCGGCCAGCTCCCCAGCCCTGCCCGGGGGCCGCGCCGCCCCCAGCGTCGCCCCTCGCCTGCCTGCCCGCCTTAAATGTGACACCGGCGTCGCGGAGCGCGACCTGAAGCCGCCGCCGGGGAGGGGACGAGCACCATGTCGAATCTGAGCAAAGGCACGGGCAGCCGGAAGGACACCAAGATGCGGATCCGGGCCTTTCCGGTGAGTCTCTCCTCGGCGTCCGGGACCCCGGGGCCGGGGGCCGGGCCGAGAGCCGCACGCGAGGCCCGGGCTGAAGTCCCCCAACAGGCCGCAGGCCCGGCCTCCCCTCCCCCACGCTCGCCGGCCGCGGGGCGCGAGCCTTCCCGGCAACCGGGCGGCGCGGGGCCCCGGCGCGGCCGCCCTCCCGGGCCGTTCCCCGCGCCGGGAGTCCGGGCCTGGCGCCGCGCCCCCGTCCGGGAGTTGCTTCTTCAGCCGCTCCACGGGCGTCGGCTGCGGCCGGGGCCCCTCGGCCGCCCCACGCCTCCCCACGTTGCCGGGGTTGTAGGCCCAGGCTCCGGCGCTGTTAGCAGCGGCGAAGTCCTCCCTGTGTGGGGCGTGTGTGGAACTTTTCACGTGGGGTTTCGTTACACTTTCAAAAATTACCCAGTCTAGCTTGTAGGGTGATGAAGGGGCTGCCCTCTCACTCTGCCCCCCTCCCCAGGCAGGGCTGTGCCATCAACCTGCCCCCGAAGCAGTGACAGTGGTTCCACGGAATGCTCAGTGGTCATAAACTAGTAACATTGGGTGTATTTCTAGCGTCTTTCATCCTACAAGCCTCCTAAACACTTTACAAACTGTTGTGCAGGATTGCCTCGCCACTCGGAGGAAGGCCGGGTGGGAGGAAGCAACAGAGAGCAAACCGGACAATTGGTTCTCCATTTCTCAGCCTTGGGAGCCCAAAGAATGAGTGTAGTCGCCTTGCAGAGTTGCTTTCTTTCATCACTTTCAGTGACAGCAAACGTGTTCTGTTCAGAAACCTTTTCTTTTTTGGCATTACGTTGTGTCGTAGCCTTGTGGTGTTTAGCATATAGGGTATAACTTTGGGTGTCATATCTGGTTCGTCCACACTATGGCAAGCAATTAAAATGTATTGTTGTTAACAAACTGGACATACTTGCCTATGTCGCTACAATAAAAGGCGTACGTCAAGACAGACGAACTAGCAATCGGACAGAAGATTTTAAAAAACAAAATTAGAGAAAGATCTTGGTCTTCCCTTCTTAGATTCATAAATACTTCGTATGATGTGCAGGCGAAAGAGGGAGGTTTGTTGTCACTTTTTAAAGAGAGCTTTTCCTGAAGTGCAGTTGCCTGAGAAAATACTTATATTAATATGATTGCCCCAGTTGAGTCAAGTAATTTAGTCTCAGAGAACATGAGGACCTCTCTGAATTCCTAAAATTTAAAAGGATACAGGTCATGCAGAATTCTGAAATTGCAAGAACATAAATACTAAAATCAGTGTGCGAAAACCTCTGCTTTGTGTAAATAGGTACGGTGTATTTAGGAGAATTAAGTGTTTTGATAATAATTAAAGATTTTTGGAATGTTTCGAACTTTTTTCTAAGTAAACATGAGAAATGTTGACAATAGAGTACTAACGAAGCTTACTAGTATGTTTTCCCTTATGATTGGGCACAGAGCTGGGTTATGAATTTGTGATTAATATTAATTTTCCTACTAAATTCTGATCACTTTAGAGTTTAGAATTACTTAGAATTTTATGAAGTTAATAGTTTTATACGACAGGTTTTCTTTTTGTTTTCTTTTTTTTTTTTTTTTTTTTGAGACAGTTTCGCTCTTGTTGCCCAGGCTGGAGTGCAATGGCGCGATCTCAGCTCCCAGCAACCTCCGCCTCCTGGGTTAAAGCGGTTCTCCTGCCTCAGCCTCTGAGTAGCTGGGATTACAGGCAGGCGCCACTATACCCGGCTAATTTCGTATTTTTAGTAGAGACGAGGGTTCTCCCTATTGGTCAGGCTGGTCTCGAACTCCCGACCTCAGATGATCCACCCACCTCGGCCTCCCAAAGTGCTGGGATTACAGGCGTGAGCCACCGCGCCCGGCCTATACAACAGATTTTCTAGGAGTGTTTGCGGCCTTACACTACTCAATTCTTGAAGTCTTACGTTCTGAATAAGATTTTTTGCTAAAATGTGGAGGAACTCAAATTTGACATCAACTCACTCAAGTGAATGGCGTTCTGATTGACCAGCTGTACGTTCATCTATGTGTAATCAAACTCTGACCACTTCAGGTTTCCCTGCTCTTGCCTGTTTTGCCATCATTTAATTTGTTCAGTAAATATTGAATATTATGTGCCAGGCACTGTTCTGGGCGTCTGTCAGGATAGCTAGAAAGACCGAGATCCCTGCCTTCTGGAGCTAATATTGTTGGGGAGAAGAGGTGGGAGAGAATTTCATTATTCCATTAGCTGACTAGTATAATAACGTTGTGTGATACGTTACCACATAATACTGGAACTTAATTTTTTTTTTAGCTTCGTTATGATTATGAGCTAATTTGGACCCATTCTGTCTATGACTTTTGCAGGTTTTTCTGAAAACCTTACAGAAGTAAGTGACTAGTTTTGATATTCAGTAGTTAATAGCTGCTGATTTCTAAAAGAATTTTTCATTACTGTTTAATAAGTATTAATAACATTCATAAGTAGTTCCCATTGAAAAGAACTATTATAGTTTATGACCCTTTGTTACAAATATATATATATCTCAGTGGTAGGGTATTTCATAGTTTTATCTTGTTAACCGTGTGCTTATGGACCTTCAGAATTCCTGTCTTCCAGATTAGCAGTCTTGTGCATAACTACAGACTGCATGAGTTGCTGGTCAAAAGTAGTTAATGCATAGTATGCCATAAGGAAAAAATATGGCTGGGTGCAGTGGCTCACGCCTGTGATCCCAGCACTTTGGGAGGCGGAGGCAGGTGGATCACCTGAGGTCAGGAGCTTGAGACCAGCCTGGCTGACATGATGAAATCCCATCTCTACTTAAAATACAAAAAAATCACGGGGTGTGGTGGTGGATGCCTAGTAATCCCAGCTACTTGGGAGGCTGAGGCTGGAAAATCGCTTGAACCTGTGAGGCCGAGGTTGCAGTGATCTGAGATAGCGCCATTGCGCTCCAGCCTGGGCAACAAAAGCAAAACTGTCTCAAAAAAAAAAAATTGTTTATGGTTATACATATGTACATCCTTAATTGTTTATGGATCCACATATGTACGTATTTTAAAATAACTGTATTTTACATCTGTTGTTTGGATATATAGTTACTATAATTTAAGGGAAACTATAGTTTCACCAAAAGTCTTAAGCACTCGGCTGGAGAAGGTGGTTCACACCTTCACACCTGTAATCCTAGCACTTTGGGAGAGGCAAGCCCGGTAGATCACCTGAGGTTAAGAGTTGGAGACCAGCCTTGCCAACATGCAAACCCCTGTCTCTACTAAAAATACAAAAATTTACCAGGTGTGGTGATCACACACCTACAATTCCAGCTACTCGGGAGCAAAGGCACGAGAATCATTTGAACCTGGGAGGCAGAGCTTGCAGTGAGCCAAGATCATGCCATTGTACTCCAGCCTGGACAACAGAGTAAGACTCTGTCTCATAAAAAAAAAAAAGAAAAATTGTGTTTAAGGTGGACAACATGATGTGTTGATAATGTATACATTCTGACATGCTTACTACCATCAAGCTAACACAAAATCACCTCTTTTTATTTATTTATTTTTTTTTTGAGGTGGAGACTTGCTCTGTAGCCCAGGCTGAAGTGCAGTGGCATGATTTCGGCTCACTGCAACCTCTGCCTCCTGGGTTCGAGCGATTCTTCTGCCTCAGCCTCCCGAGTAGCTGGGATTACAAGCATGCACCACCACGCCTGGCTAGTTTTTGTATTTTTAGTAGAGACAGAGTTTCACCATTTTGGTCAGGCTGGTCTTGAACTCCTGACCTCCTGATCCGCCCGCCTTGGCCTCTCAAAATACTGGGATTACAGGTGTGAGCTACTGCACCTGGCCAATAGTTCTGTTTTTTTTGTCTGCATGATGAGAACAATTAAGATCTACTTCCTTAGCAAATTTAAAGTATATAATACAATGTTATTAACTATTCTTACCGTGCTGCACATTTGATCTCCACAATTTATTCATCTTACAACTTGTACCCTTTGATCAAAATCCACCCCCCCATTTATTTCATTCCCCAGTGTGGGCCACAGAGCAAGACTCTGTCTTAAAAAAAATAAAAATAAAAAGTCTCAAGCACTCTTCTCAGGTTGTTTTACAAAATTAACTCGTAGAAAAGTATAGAATTATGTTTTGAGATTGTTTTGTTTTCATTGCAAAATAGAGTGGTAATTGAACTTACTGGATATTTTATAGATACTACTCCAGATAAATTTCCATCAATAATGTCAGATTCTTTTTAGTGTTTTGAATGCATTTTTTTTTTTCTTTTTTGAGACAGAGTCTTGCTCTGTCGTCCAGGCTAGAGTGCAGTGGCATGATCTTGGCTCACTGCAGCCTCCACCTCCTGGGTTCAACCGATTCTTGTGTCTCAGCCTCCCGAGTAGCTGGGACTACAGGTTTGTGCCACCACATCTGGCTAATTTTTATATTTTAAGTAGTGATGAGGTTTCGCCATGTTGGCCAGGCTGGTCTTGAACTCCTGATCTCAGGTGATCCGCCCACCTCTCTTTCCCAAAGTGCTGGGATTATAGGTGTGGGCCACCGCATGCAGCCTTCGTGCATATTTTAAGTATCATTGTCTGTAGAAGTTATAATACACAGTTTAATGCACAATTTGCATTTTTAAGTAGACCTTTTCCTAGAAATTCTTTTTAAGATGGAAGACAATAAGGAAGTTTCTGTTTTTGTAAGCTGTTGACAAAGGAAAAGTTTATTCCAGTTTATAAGCTTTCGTGCATTGCACAAAGTATATCATTTCACATCTTTTTGATAATGTTTAAACTTTTATTTGTATGCGAAGAAACAACAAGGACCATATAACTTTTTAAAGAAAGGAGGCAGTAATTGTGAAACTCCTGGAAATAATGTGGGTCTGGATCAAATAATCTGCCCCAGGGAGTCTCTTTCTTACTCCTGGGCTTTGTTCCACCATGTAGGATTAGTTGCTGTCAGGTAAATCTTTTATTATTAACTTTATCTTTGAAAAGTGATTTCTTACCATTTTTACTGTATGGGGTTTTGTCCATATGGGTTTGAGGAGCTTGATTAGAATTGGAGGGGTTACATTTGAATGAAAATGCCATCCTGTCCTCTGTCAAACAGTAATGAAGCCTTTCTTGGCCTAGCCTTCAGAGTTTGGGAAACCTGTTATGAAGGTGAGTGTCTCCAGAATGTAATCAGGCTCTTAAGATCTCTACCTTGGGGTCCTGGAAGTAGCTTCAGTTAGTTTATAAAAAGCTTGCTAACTCACCATGAGAAAGTGTGTTATGATGAAATGCCCACTCCCTAATGCTAGATGAACTCCACCTGTGTAGCATGGACAGCAACTGTTTGGAAGTGATTGTTGGCTGGAACATACAGAGACTCACATTAGTGAAACAGTTTTATGTTCATTTGTGATATACTTAACAGGAAAGAGTCTAAGGGCAGATGGGTACAGTTAATCTTTTTTTGTTTTTTTTTCTTCGAGCTACAGAAATGTTTGTTAGATTTGAGGGAACAGCTTCTATCTTCATAGTAGGTTTCTCTTTCTTAGGGAAGGTAGTTGTTGCATAGTACTACCTGGACTGGTGCATAGAGGAAAGCTGGATGGTAGTCTTGCAGATCACACAGAGCAGAGAATTAATTATAAATTTGTTTTTCATTTTTCATGTTATGAAACAAGGTGAAACAGATTCATTAAAGTGTTACACTCAAACTGATACTGTTTATAGTTTTGGGACAGCCAGTATTGTCATAGCTGTTAGTACCCCTCTGACTTTAGAAGTTAGAAAAATAAAAGCATACAGTTGTTATTAACAAAGTATTTATTTTGCCTTGTCTTTCTAGATAGCAATTCAGAGGAACCTGGAAAATTATTAGTTCCAATAGTGAATTAGAAACTATTTAAGTAATATGAAATATAATGTAAAAATTTGGCTTTTTAAGTAATACATAAGTCACAAACTTGATTCAGACAAATTAGAGACTGCTTCATTTGTTTGTACATCATTCATTAAATGAAGTTAAGGGATGAAAGCATTTGTCCAGTTCGGGAAGATTATATGATTAAGGCTAGAAAAAGTGGTATGCCTTTTCGTTATATTGTACATTGGGAGACTTCAGCGGTAATTTTTTGTTATTTTCATTCCAGAGTACATGGATGCTCTTAAGTAGTTTTGTTAGGTTTATATAAAAGTTACTAGACAATTTGTAGTTTTAAATAATGCAACTTTTTAAAAAAGTAGTTCTTGCTGGCCCATTGTAAGGTCAACAAAATGTAAAGGTATTACTAGTAAGAACAAATCACTGAGTTAACACATAGTTTTTCATGACTATCATACTTTACTTCAGTTTGCTTAACTGTTTCCCTATTGCCAAATATTTGGTTGATTCCAGGGAGTCCATATTTTTTCTATTAAAGAAGATTGCAACTGCGACTATTTAGACACATGAATATTTGAGCCCGTCTCTGATTATGGAATTATTGAGCTGAACATAACTGAAATATATTACCTAATTGACCTCCATAAAGGTAATAATAATAGCTAACACTTTCTAAATTTTTATCATGTACTCTGCATGTCTAAACTTACTCATTTGAGCAACTCTATAGAATACTATTGTCTGTTCTACAGATGAGGCTTTGCAAGACTAAATAATTTGCTTAAGATATTCTTCCAAGTGGCAGAACTAGGATTCTGACCCAAGCAATCTGGCTCTGAAGTGAGCACTCTTAAGAATTAATTGTATTTCCCAAGGTTGTATCAGTTTAACTTCTGTGTAGCAGTGTCTTACCCAACATAATGTATGTTTAATTTTATAGGTGAAAAAATAGTACTTTAATGCTTTAATTTGCATTTCTTTGACTACTTAGGAGAACAAAACTGTGAATAGAGAATTTTCATGTACTTTTGCACTGGAGTATTCAACATACGAATATAGGGATGTGACTAAAAAGTAAAGAGACTGAAAGCATAGTAGTTAAGAGTGTGGGCTTGAATACCAGCTCCACGTCTTTCTAGCTGCATCACCTTTTTTTTTTTTTTTTCTTTTTTTTTTTTTTTTTTGAGACAGTCTCGCTCTGTCACCCAGGCTGGAGTGCAGTGGCGCGATCTCAGCTCACTGCAACCTCCGCCTCCCAGGTTCACACCATTCTCCTGCCTCAGCCTCCCGAGTAACTGGGACTACAGGTACCTGCCACCACGCCCGGCTAATTTTTTGTATTTTTAGTAGTGACGGGGTTTCACCGTATTAGCCAGGATGGTCTTGATCTCCTGACCTCGTGATCTGTCTGCCTCTGCCTCCCACCGTGCTGGGATTACAGGCGTGAGCCACCGCGCCGGCCTCTAGCTGCATAACTTTTAACAAGTTAACTTAACTTCTTGTAGTTTCAGTTTTCCTCTATGTAAAATGAGACTGCTAATAAGACCCACCTTACAGGTTTGTTGTGTGATAAATAAAGCTTTAAAATAGAACTTAGCACATAGTTAACTATTGTTATACCAATATTTAGCCATGATTAGGCCAATATTAAAAATTGGATGTTATTTTTGCAAGCAGTTACATTGAATGCCATACACTTATTTGAGCGGTCCTGTCATATTATTGTACAACTTCTAGAACTTAAGTTTTGAAAAGCCTGCAGAGCCAGTTTGTGAATTGTGCTAAGAAAGCATTCTCAAAGGATATGGGTTTAGTACCACTGGGACACTTAAAGAATCCTGTTGGCTCTTGAGGGGTGGCTTCAAAAACAAGTTCCTATATGATTCACACATAATCCTTGGAATAACTGTGTAACCTCTCGTAACTTTATTGAAGGAGTAAATACTCATTTGGTTTGCATGTTCTATAATATGTACATTGAGTGTTCATCTAAAAACACATCTAGTTTTTCTTTTTTCCTTCCTTTCCTCCCTTTCTCCTCCTTCTCCTCCCCTTCCCCCCCTTTTTTCCCCCACTCCTGAACTAGGTTGTGGTCCCTGTCCAAATCTTATACTAGACACCCTTTTGTACCCACACAGCATTTAGCGTAGTGTGGGTGGTTAGTGAATGATTGATTAAATGAGAAACTAGTCCTCTAAGCTAAACCATAGTAATTGATAAATTCAGTAAGTCAGTACAAATGATGCTCTGAAATGTTTGAAGTTTTCTAGCTCTAAGTGAAGTCTTAAGATGTAGTAGTGTGTCATTAAAGATCTTGTGGCACTTTCTGTATGTAGCAGGGTAGTCAGCCTAGTCTCCTGGAAAAATGAGTTGAAATTATCAGTGACCCTGAATTGGGAGTCAGAAGGCTTAGTCTGTGGTCCAGTCTTTCTGTTTACTAGCTGTGCTCTACATTTCACTTCCTCCACCATGACTCCCCTTCACATCTCATCCCTTTCTGTCACACTGTTAAATTGTACACTCTGGTCCCCTATTTCTCTTGCAGATTAATTTCCCTGTATCTTCAGCCTATTCCTAAAATTCTCTTGATTTCTTTCCACCTGAAACATGGCTTTGCCCTGAGGATGCAGGTTTATCTTTTTGAATTGAGGTTTTTATTTTTCTTACAGTCCTTGAATCATTGGGCCCAGATGTGGTTTATTGCCATGTTCATCATCTTTTTTGGCTTGAGAATTACCCTGCTGCTCTCTCCCTATGACCATCTGACTTCCTGAACTCATGCTTCTTCAGTCATTGAGGAGTTTAATACCTTCCTCACAGATACTATGTTAATACATTCCTCACAGATATGTCTGGCCTCTATCTTAATTTTGTTCATTGCCTGTGGAAGTCATTTATTTATTCAATTTAAAATACATTTATTGTGTGTTACTGCTATGGGTCAGGTACTGGATCTACAGTGGCAGTCAGTCAGGCTTGTATTGCAGGGATCTTCACGCTGTCTTAGAGCTTGTCATCCTACTGCTTTAAAAATCTTCCAGCTCCAATATTGCATTCTATCCTAGCTCTTCTGTTTGTTAGATGTAGGACTTTGAGCAAATCACTTAGTGTCTGTCTGTTCCCTCTTTTGTAAAAAGGAAAAAATGATGATACCTACCTCATAAAATTGTTTTAAAGATGGAGTTAATACATATAAAGCTCTTTAGAATAGTACTTGGCACATACTAAGCATTATAAATAAATTCAAGCTGTTATTATTTAATTATTCTATCTTGTTGCTTCGTTCCTTCTCACATTAATGTGCCCTTTGATCTCGGGAAGACCCTTTCATTCTCCCAAGCCGTGGTGCTTTCACTTCCACCTATGTTACCAGTTGCCTCTTTCTTACTACCTCCCCAGAACAAGGCCAGAAATAGCAGCAGAAAGTATCTTGGATCCTTCCACCTATTTGCTCCCACTGAACTTATTTTCTAGCTGCTCCTGGAGAAAATTGCAAGACAGTGGTCTCTAATTTAGCTGGACTCTCATTGCCTCTGAGCAGTTTCTTTTGTGTCCCAGGTCAACTTCCTCTCCCCTTTCTTGCCTGAGCTATTCCAAACTTTAACATTGTCCCTAAGCTCTCTATTGAGAATTCTCTTACTGCTCTTGAAGAAACCTAACTACTACATCACTGTGAAAAAGGAATGTAATTAGGTGAAAGTTCAAAGTTCTTTCAGCATTCTTCCCTTTCAATTATATTATTTAATCTGCATCCTTATTCATTCTCGACTCCTTCCCTCTGGTCTCAGTGAAGGAAGATGTCTTTTCCCTGTCTTCTGCATTATAGTAACTACCTCCTTTCACAGCCAAGATTCTTGAGAGAGGAGACTGTGTTTCCTTTTTTAGAGCGTAGTTTTCTTGAGGCCTCAGTCTTTTTTATGACTTTGATCAGTACGGCAGTATGCACCCAGCATATAGTACACAATGTTGAATAAAGAAACTAAAAGACTCTTTAAGTTTGTTTCCTCCTCTTTAAGATGAGAACTACAGCGGTCTTTCACAAATTGTTGAGGATTAAATAAAATCATATCAGAAAATGCTTTCTAATAGTGCTATCACTAAGACATTTAAAAGAATTTCCCAATGATAAAATCAAAATTTTCAACTATAATTCTGTTTCATGTAGGGCAGTTATTTTCAAACGTTTACAGGGAGCCTGGAGGGTGTCTAGGACCCAGGAGGCCTAGGAAGTGTTAAGTAGAAATCTTCCAGATCTCCCTCTGTGGTCCTTAAGAGCAGCTCCTGTGTTACCATTTGTATGTGGGGTTCTGTAAAAGATTTCATTTTAAGAAATTCTGTTAACCATTGCTTCAAAATCACTACTTATTAATGAATCTTTTTTAAAGATGAGGAGAATACTATTTGCTCAACTTGATAACAGTTAATAGGAAATTGAGAACTGATCCTATAGTTGCCTTAACTCCTAATCCAAGTCTGTTGCTACTAGACAGCATTCTGTTTTTTTAAATTCGGTTTTAAAGTTGGAAGTGTAACTAAGCAAAACTTCCTAATTTGACCTCCATTTGGTACTTGTAATCATTGAGAAAGGAATGGACCCAGATTTACTCTTTAAATGAGAAATGTTACTGCTGAGCAGATGAATAAAACGACTTCAAAGGGGAATTTTTACCTGCTTTAAGAAAATACAAGATTTCTTAGCGATACTTTTTTATAAAAGCAAGCCATCACCGCTAAGAGGAATTCTTTGACATATGTGTTTTTAAGTCATTCTTACCTAGAACAGCTCTTAACTGAGAAACTCTTAGCCTCTTCTGTTTGCCCTGTCCTCTCCAAAGTGATGGTGAAAAATTCCTTTTTCTTTTTCATCTCCAATTCCTTTCCATTTCCGCTAGAGGTTGTCTTATAAGATTAGTGACAACTTGTTGGATGTCTGACTTGTGGTAGGCTGTTTTAGATACTTTGAACTAATTATCTGAAATCCCCAAAACAATTTTAAGTATGTTGTTGTTACTCTTGTTTTAAATCTATTTGGGTCTCGGGGAGGACTAGTAAAATATTTATGATATTACATATACAGCTGGAGAAGGGCAGAGTTGGGATTCAAATTCCAGGTATGTCTGACTGAAAAGTTCGTGTTGTTTTCATTATACAGAAAATTAATTCTAAGGTTACGTTTTTAATTATTAGCCAGGGGCAGATCTGGGGACCCTGAAGCTTATACAGTGCACTACTCTCTTTACAAAAAGAATCTAACTTTAGGTTCCACGTGTTGGAAGGAGACTTCGTAAGCTTCCTTTGTAAGCTTAAGTAATGGCTTTAAGTAAATGGACCATTTATAAAAGGAAAAACTTTGGAAATGTGCATTGTTCAGTAACATTTGAATATATAACTTGTTTACGGGGACCGTAGTGTGTATTGACTTGAATAAAACAGTCAAAAGCATAACCTGTAAGAAAGGCTTATTATTACTAGTTGACCTATTTATGAGTTAACACTTTGCTACTCTAAATTGTAAGGCTGACTACACACATTAAAAAAAATTGGTTAATAGAAATCTAAGTGTATACTTTGCAAAAAGTGATTCCTTGAAGTTAATATGTTTAAAATACTTTGATTTTTAATTTTTTGTCTCTAAGAATATACTAAAGTGATAAACAGTAAAATGTATTGGAAATACAAGGATTAAATTCCCTAGTAATAATTTGCTACTTTTGGTGTATGCAAATGAGACATGAAAGCAATATGCTTTTTTGATGAATGCTATCACTAGCCAAATAAAATAATAATTTGCGTGCTCTTATTTATGTTAGTATTTTAATTTTTAAGCACTAAAACAAAATCCTGCAGACTGAGTAATTTATAAAGAACAGAAATGTATTTTCTCACACTTGTGGAGACTGGGAAGTTCAAGATCAAGGTGCTGCAGTTTCTGCTGTCTGGTGAGAGCTGCTGTCTGCTTCCAACACCATGTCTTGATGCAGTTTCCTCTCGGAATCCTTTGGTGGGGAGGAATCCTGTATCTGCACATGGCAGAGGCAGAAGGGCAAAATGTAAACTCTGTCAGCCTCTTTTATAAGGCCACCTAATCCCATTCACAAGGGTTCTACCCTTATAAGTTAATCACCTCCCGAAGACCCTACCTTTTTTTTTTTCTGACTCTCACCCAGGCTGGATTGCAGTGGCTTGATCTTGGCTCACTGTAGCCACACCCTCCAGGGCTTAATGGATTCTTTCACCTCAGCCTCCTGGGTAGCTGGGACAACAGGTGCAGGTCAGCAGCTATTTTTTTTCTTTTTCTTTTTGTAGAGACAGGGTTTCACTATGTTGCCCAGGCTGGTCTGGAACTACTGGGCTCAAACGATTGCACGCACGTTGGCTTCCAAAAGTGCTAGGATTACAGGCGTGAGCTATTGCACCTGAATTACCGTACCTTTTAATACTGCTAAATTGACGATTAAATTTCAGCATGAATTTTGGAGGAGACACAGACATTCAAACCGTGGCAGAGACTTTTGAGAGAATCTGTTCTTTCTTGCACAGATGAGGAACAGAGGTCTAGAGAAAGTGGTTTACCAAGGGATACACTCCTGACTTGAATTTATGGAAGAACCATGACCAGAAGCTTGATTTCTGGTTAAAAGCTCTTTCTCTTTAGCAGACTGAAACAAACATGTAGCCATAGTAACTCAGTGTTAACACTGGCCTATTTAATTATAAAATGGTTTCTCAGTATTGAGCACTCTGATGATTTGAGTTGACATGGTACTCTGGAGGGACACTCAGCTTAGGACCCTTGGACTCCTTCATTGCGCTGTGTGATCTTGGATAAGCTCCTTAGCCTCAGTTTCTTCGTTGTAAAATGAGGAGGTTTTAACTTGGGGTTACCTTAGGCTCATTTGAGCTCCAAAAATTTCAGTAAAAGACAGTTATGTGTTTGTACATAAATCTAGGCACCAACTACTAGTGTTTTCCTGTGGCCTTTGAAATATTTTGTGTGATGTTGCAAGAATTACCTACTTTTTTAGTCTTAGATTTTTCTTTAAACTATGAATGGTATATTTCAGTGATGATGGTTAAGTTCCAATGTGAAGCAGTGGGAAAGTTAGCTGTGTTCTTGTGTGCATTTTTTTGGTGAGTTGACAGTTGCAGGAAAGCTTTAAACAGGCTTATAGCAGATTTTTGTAACAAAATTTATGTCATAGATCTTTTGCTGTCATATCTTATTTGATTACAGTTAGAGTCATTCAAAGACAGCAAACTATGGCAGTTCAGTATTTTGTATGTTTTTTTCCTTTCCCTTTGGGTTATGTGTAATTGATTTAGGTACAGTCAATTTGTCATTGTCTTACAGTTTATAGAGTTTTTATACATTATCATAGAAGAATATGTAAAGAGTAATTTTATATACATGTGACCCATGTATAAATAGTAGTGTTAAATAGTATAAATAGTAGTGTTTTGGATTTCATAGTATATTGGGAAATACAACAAATTTTATAGTGTTGATTTTAGATATAATCACTCATTTTCTTAATACAGAGGGTCTGTACGTATGATGTCTGAATTCTAGTTACGATGACTACTGTGTTTTTTGGATAAAATGTGTTTAAGGGAATCCTGTAACATCTCTTTTTTTATGGGTAAAAATAGCACCAATCGAAAACAGTGACAAGCTTTTTACCTCAATGAGAGTACTTATATTATTGTATCTTACTTGTTGTGATCATTATCACATTTTGAAATGTTATACATACTTTTTTTTTCCATATATGCGAAAGTCATTCACAGATATAGTTGAAAGAGTTGTTAGTACTTTTAGCTCAATTGCTCCGTGACTTAAATTCACTTAAACAGGCTAATCTGGAAGCTTGACCTTGTGTCTTTGAAAAAATTGTTTCAAATTTCCCAAATTCTCAAATTGAGTTTTGGATAGCCTACTCATGTTGAGGACTGAAATGCAAATCATAATTGAACCTTCTCTTGAGGATTTAACTTTCTCATTATGAATGTTACTGTTCTGTAATGATATTAGAGCCCAATTGAATTTTGATCAAGTTGTGATTTCATGGAATTGTCCCATGCTGCTGTGCTTTTCTAATTGATAATCTTTTTTTTTTTCTTTTTCCTTGACATCAGCTCTTTTTTTGGCAGCACTCCTCCACTCCCATCTGTTCTCCACTGTAACCAGAGAAACCAGTTAACCAAACATCAGTAGTTTTTACATGCAGTTTTAAGTCACTAATCAAGGCTATATGTCTCTTCTGCATGGGCGGGGAAGAAATAAACAAACATATTTATTGAGCAAGTGCTGTGTGCCAGATGTTTTCGCAGACTTTCTTAATTACCCCACAGTTCACCATCTCACATTTCTCTGGCCAGGAGCAAATGAGGAAAGTGAGCTTTGAAAGGTTAATTTGTTCAAAGTCTGTTTGAATGTGTCCCGCTGGTCTGTTTTTCTCAAAGCTTGGATCTTTGGCTATATTTTTGGTGGTTGATGTTGCTTAAGGAATAACTGATGGATAAATGGTATTATTGCAGATGTCATAAGTAATTGTATACTGGTTGGTCATCAAATAAGACTCCTTATCGTTAACTGCAAATGGACTATATTCAGATCATATTTTTTGAATATTATCTATACATTGTGCTGTGCATCGTAAGGGATACACCAACATAAAGGAAGAGAGACTTTATCTACTCTGAGGTGCTTAGAGTTTGGGAGGGAGCTTCCTTATCTGATTTTAAAAATACTGCCATTCCTCAGATACTTGTACCAAAGCTTTTTTTTTTTTTTTTTTGAGGCTGGAGCTTGAAATTAAGATCAAGTATTTTTGCTTGTTTATTTTTTTTCTAGCTGTGTCATTCTGAATTGCCTGGAATTTCAAATTCTCACCCTTTCCCCCACCCACCCTGTTCTAAATTTTTTCTTGTAGAAAATTATTCACAGAGGACTGAAGACTTCTTGTCCTTTGTATGTAGTAGATGTTAAGAATTCACTTCTTTTCATTTTAGTTTTAATTTGTCTCATGATGTAGTTTTCTCTCTTAGTAATCACAGAAACTTCAAGATGTGTAAGTATATAATAGACTGACATGCTTTCAAATTCAGGCATTTTGAAGGTTACAAATCAGAAGTAACGTAAATGAACAGATTTTGCTTTAAAGAAAACAAAGACCGTTACAGACTTATTTTTGTCATTGATACTTTACTGATGAGGAAATTGTAATCCTGGATTGGAGGGAGGTAAGGAGGCAAAGATCACTTTTAAAAATTAAATTCTTGACTTCGTTTTTAAAAGTCTCACTAAACTATATGCATTTAAGAATCCTTAATTATATCTTTCCTTTAAAAAAGCTTTTGTTTCTTTTTCTGCTGAATGAATTTACTTTGCTTGCTGATCATTTTGTAACTTGGCCTTCTTGGGGAAGGGTCCTGTATACCTCTAATAATTAGATAGCAAATATTATATGTTTGGATATATATAGATGATAAATATGTGTGCAGTTTATTGTTTTGCTGAAGCATTGGTTGCTAGATCCCTTAGCGTATTTGCAGTTATTGCAACTTAATCAGTTTTATCAATGGGATTAAAGCCCTGCTCAAATAATTTAGAATGTTACTTTAAAGAATGTTACTACTCTTTAAAAAAACACATTAATACATAAAGTTAGAGCCTTTGAATTTTATTGTTCCTGGAATGAAGTATAGCCTAAAGTTTTTATTGTTAACATACTGATGAGGTTAGAGTTGAACATTTAGTCATTTAAAAAAATTTTCGATAGCAGTTAGTGTTGCTTCTGTGTCAGGGATGGGCAAGTGGAAAGATTAAAGTTCATTAGTAACATCATTATTTTGCCAAGGCTGTTGACGTGTATTTGATGCCAAGACCCCATCGTGTGGATGTATTAATCTGCACTTGAAGTCCATTTCATTTGATACGTAGTTTTTGGACTTGTTTGTTTTAGGGAAAGATTGTAGCTTATTGATCCGCTTCTGAAGGGCCTATTTCGTCTGCCATTTTTTTCCCAGTTAATATTTATTAGTAAAATTAATGATTAAGCAGCCTTCTGAGTGAGGCCTTTAGTTAGGTGAATGGGAAAAATCTGAAAATATTGCTTGATGTAAAATTTAAAAGTGTGTTACTTGTACACTACTTCTGTTAGAAAAATATTTGATTATTTAAAAATTAGATTACTTGCTGAGGGTAAACACATTCAACCATTTTCCCGTATCATTGTGACTTATAAGTAAAATGTTTGTGTTGTCAAAATTACATTGGTATAACATGAGTAAAGTGTATTTATTCAACAGACATTTGTTTACAACCTTCAATGTGGCATTGAAGAAAAATGCATAATCACTTAAGAAGCTCATAGTCTAGTGAAAGAAGATGCATAAACAGATAATTAAGCTATATGGGAGTGTAGTGGTGGTTACAAACTGTCACTAGTAGTTATAGACTATCACCACATTCCCATATAAACAAAAATACACTACAGTTTATTTAGTGTATAGTTAGGTAAATATAGTTTACACTATAAAATAGCAGGGAAGAACTGAGAAGAAGTTGTTAACTTTGCTTGAGGAGTTCAGCGAAGGATTCCTGGAGGTTATGACACCTGAGCTGTGTTCAGAAGATATGTAAAGAATCAGATAAAGAAAAGGCAAAGCAAAGGAGGACCAAAAGCAGGGGGAAAAAAAAGATATGGGAACTGAAATAAGTGGGGAGGGGCTGTGACAGTGATGGAAAGATAGTGAGAAATAGCAAGTTGTGTAAGAATTCCCATTGGTTTAATGTTGTTAGGAAATACATGTCAGACAGGTGTGGAGAAGTGAGCATAAACTAGGTCTATGCCTACTATGCTACCATAGAAGGGTTTTGAATAGGGTCGTGGTATGCCTGTGTTTATTTTGATTGTGATTTTGAAGGAGTAGATTCCATGACGTTGGAGTTCATAGTGTTTGGAAGGCTTTTGCAATGAAGTGTGAAAGTTTTGGGGTTTTTTTTTTTTTTGAGATGGAGTCTCACTCTGTTGCCCAGGCTGGAGTGCAGTGGCGTGATCTCTGCTCACTGCAAGTTCCACCTCCCCAGTTCACACCATTGTCCTACCTCAGCCTCCCAAGTAGCTAGGACTACCAGGCGCCCATCACCACACCCAGCTAATTTTTTTTTGTATTTTTTAGTGGAGATGGGATTTCATCGTGTTTGCCAGGATGGTCTTGAACTCCTGACCTCATGATCCGCCCACCTCTGCCTCCCAAAGTGCTGGGATTACAGGCGTGAGCTACCGCGCCTGGCCCAGGTGAAAGTTTTAAGACCGTAGTAAAGTTGACCCTTGAACAACATGGGTTTGAACTTCATGGATTCACTTACTGCATGGGTTTTTTCCAATGAATATATTGGAAAACTTTATGGAGATTTGAAAATACTCACAGATGAAATGTGTAGCCTCAAAATAACAACAACAAATAACTGTTACGAATGCATACAGTGTATGTAGATGCTAGTCTGTGTATCCTTTACGACCATAAAATATACACAAATCTATTACAAAAAGCTAAAATTTATTAAAACTTAGGCACACACTTACAGATTGTACATGGTGCCATTTGCAGTCAAGAGAAATGTAAACAAGTGTAAAGATGCAGTATTAAACTGTAACTGCATAAAATTAACTGTAGTACATATTGTACTGCTGTAATACATTTTATAGCCACCTCTTACTGCTAACAGGGTAAGCTCAATCAAATGTTGCAAGTATGCACTTAAAATGCCTTGTGGCTAGGTGCAGTGGCTCACACCTGTAATTGGAGCACCTAGGGAGGCCGAGGCAGAAGGATTGCTTGAGCCTAGGAGTTTTATTTATTTATTTATTTATTTATTTTTGAGACGGAGTCTCGCTCTGTCGCCCAGGCTGGAGTGCAGTGGTGCGATCTCGGCTCACTGCAACCTCCACCTCCTGGGTTCACGCCATTCTCCTGCCTCCGCCTCCCGAGTAGCTGGGACTGCAGGCGTCCGTCCCCACACCCGGCTAATTTTTTTGTATTTTTAGTAGAGACAGGGTTTCACTGTGTTGGCCAGGATGATTTTGATCTCCTGACCTTATGATCTGCCCACTTCGTCCTCCCAAAGTGCTGGGATTACAGGCGTGAGTCACCGTGCCTGGCCCAAGCCTAGGAGTTTTAAGACCACCCTGGGCAACAAAGCAAGACCCCCAGCTCTACCAGAAAAATTTTAAAAATTAGCCATGCATGGTGGCACACACCGGTAGTCCCAGCTGCTCAGGAGGCTGAGGCGGAAGGATCCCTTGAACCTGGGAGTTTGAGGCTGCAGTGAGCTATGATTGCACTACTGCACTCTAGCCTTGGTGATAGAGGAAGACCCTGTCTAAAACAGAAAAACATCTTGTGACTAATATCTTCATTGAGCAGTTTCTCTTTGTAGTGCAGTAAAAATTTTCTTTTGCGGTTTTCACATATTTTTCATTATGCTTAGTGGAATACTGTAAACCTGGAATAACCCAATGGAACCCATTCGACGTGCCCCTAGTGAACCTGGAAGTGCTCCTACAAAGCAGAGAAAAGTCATGACATTACAAGAAATTGTTGAATTGCTTGATGTGCACTAGATTAAGTTCTGCAGCTGTGGTTACCTGCCATTTCTAGGTAAATGAAGCCAGTACCATTGTTAAAAGGAAGTTTGTGAAGCCGTCACTACACCTGTGCCAGCTGGTGCAAAAACCTTGTGCTTTTTGCAAAATACTTTTTTTTTTTTTTTTTTGAGACGGAATCTCGCTCTGTCGCCCGGGCTGAAGTGCAGTGGCGTGATCTCAGCTCACTGCAAGCCCCACCTCCCAGGTTCACTCCATTCTCCCGCCTCAGTCTCCGGAGTAGCTGGGACTACAGGTGCCCGCCACCACGCCCAGCTAATTTTTTTGTATTTCTAGTAGAGATGGGGTTTCACTGTGTTAGCCAGGATGGTCTCGAGCTCCTGACTTCGTGATCTGCCCGCCTCAGCCTCCCAAAGTGCTGGGATTACAGGCGTGAGCCACCGCGCCTGGCCTGCAAAATACTTTTTTATCTCATATTGAATATGCAGCTTGTATGTGGGTGCAGAATTGCTGTAAGGAAAGTATAGTTAGTGATTCTAATATGAATTGAGGAAAATGAAGTCATTACATGACAAAGTCAAGGGAAGGTGAAGGATCTAAAGCTGGAGAATGTAATGCCAGCAAAGGATGGTTTGATAATTTTAGAAAGAAGTTTGGCTTAAAAAGTATCAAGGTAACAGGAGAAGCAGCTTCTGCCGATGAAGAGGCAGCAGACAAGTTCCCAGACACCATCAAGAAAATCATTGAAGAGAAAGGTTATCTGCCTAAACAGGTTTTTGATGTAGACAAAAGGGCCCTATTCTGGAAAAAAGTGCCACAAAGGACATTGGCTTGTAAGGAAGAGAAGCACATACTAGGGTGTACAAGGCAGGAAGGGATAAGCTAACTCTGCTGTTTTGTGCAAGTGCAGTTGGGTTTATGATCAGGGCTGACTTTATCTATAAATCTACTAACCTCTGAGCCGTGAAGAAAAAAGATAAATACTGGCTGCCAGTCTTTTGGTTGTACAAGAAGGCCTGGACTTCTTTTTCTTAATTGGTTCCATCAGTGCTTTGTCCCTGACGTCAGAAAGTACCTTGTCAGTAAGGGACTGCCTTTTAAGTATTTTTTCTATTGGACAATGCACCTAGCCACGCAGAACCTCATGAGTTCTTCATCACTGGAGGTATTGTATCCTTGACCTTAAATAAAGTGTTTTAAATTCAGCCTGTAGATGGGGAAGGTGGGGGGTTAATACGTACCTTTAAGGCTCATTAAACACAGTAGTAGTAATCTATGGAAAAGATTGTCATTGCTATGGAAGAGAACCTCAATAGAGGGAACATGATGAAAGTCTGGAAGGGTTACACCATTGAAGATGCCATCATTGTTAAAAAGCCGTGAAAGCCATCTAGCCCGAAGTGATAGATTCTTGCTAGAGAAAAACTGTGTCCAGATGTTGTACATGACTTCGCAAGATTTATGACAGAGCCAGTCAGAATCCTGAAAGACAGTGTGGCTGTGGTAAAGTGGGGAGTGAAGGGTTTCAGGATATGGATCTTGAAAAAATTCAAGAGCTAATGGACGTCACACCAGAAGAATCAACAGAAGATGTCTTGATGGAGATGAGTGCTTCTGAACCAGTGACAGATGATGAGGAAGATGTAGAAGAAGCAGTGCCAAAAACCAAATTGACATTAGAGAATCTGGCAGGAGGTTTCTGATACTCAAGAATGCTTTGACTTTTATGACATGAACCCTTCTGTGATGGTGGGCACTGAAATTTAAAAAGTGGCACAAGGATTGGGACCAGATAGAAACATTTTTAGAGGAATGAAAAAGCAGAAAAGTTAGACAAATTACAATGTGTTTTTGTAAAGTTACAGAGCATGGCTGCCTCTCCTGCCTCCCCTTCTGCCTCTACCTCCTCTATCTCTTGTGCCTCTGCCACCCTTAAGACAGCAAGACCAACTACTTCTCTTCCTCCTGCACCTCAGCTTACTGAATGTGAAGACCAGAAGGATGGGGACCTTTATGGCAATCCACTTCCACTTATTGAATACCAAATACATTTTCTTTTTCTTAAAATGTTCTTAATTTTCTCTCTGTTGCAATGTTATTAATATTTTTTCTTTTTCTTATTCTTAGAATACAGTGTGTAATATCTGTAACATACAAAATAGGTGTTAATAGACTGTTTGTGTTATTGGTAAAGCTTTGGGTCGACAGTAGGCTATTAGTAATCAGGGGACTTAAAAGTTACACACAGTATTTTGACTGCACAGGAGGTCAGTTTTTCCTAACTCCCACGTGGTTCAGTGGTCAACTGTATTCGGGATGAAAAAATGGGAACATATTTGAGAAATATCTTGGGCTTAATGTCAGTAGTACTTGATGATTGAATAAGAAGGAGATGAGAGATAAGAAAAAATGTAAGACTTCTGCTTCTAGCTTGTATAATTATGTAGTTTGTATTGCCACAACTGAATTAGAGATTACAGGAAGAAGGTTTGGGCAGGTTTGAATGGTGAGTTCACCAGGGATTTTTGATGTGTTGAGTTTGATCTGTGTCTGGAGCATTTGATTGGAGACATGTAGCAGGTGGTTGAAACAAGAGTTTTAGACATTGGGGGGAAGATCTGGGCAGGCAGTATAGATTTGGGAGTCGTTAATGCAAATACCAGTACAGAAGTCCCCCCCATCCACAGGGATCTGTTTATTCCAAGATCCCCAGTGGATACCTGAGACCATATAGCCCTGAGCCCTGTATGTACTGTTTTTTCCTATGACATTTAATTTACAATTTAGAAATAATAAGAGATTAGCAACAACAATAATAAAGTAGAAGAATTATAACTATATTGTAAAAAAAACAACATGAATGCCGTCTCTCAAAATAATCTTGTACTGTACTTAACCTTTGTGATAGTATGAGATGATACACTGCCTATGTGATGAGATGAAGTAGGGTGAATGATTGTGGCCATACTTCTGTAGTTTTGAGTTGTGACAGCAAAACTAGTGCAAATTATTTTTCCTTCTCCACAGTTTCATGGATAGAAGATGTGTTCTTTTTTGTTGTTGTTGTTTTCTCCTGAGACAGAGTCTTGCTCTGTTGCCCAGGCTGGAGTACAGTGCCACAATGTCAGCTCAGTTCAATGAACCTCCACCTCCTGTGTTCAAGTGATTCTTGTGCCCTAGCCTCCCAGGTAGCTGGGATTACAGGTGTGTGCCACCGAACCCATCTGATTTTTGCATTTTTAGTAGAGATGGAGTTTCATCGTGTTGGCCAGGCTGGTCTTAAACTTGTGGCCTCAAGTGAACCGTCCGCCTGGGCCTCCCACAGTGCTGGGATTGCAGGCGTGAGCCACCATCCTGGCCAGAAGATTTGTTCTTAACATAGATCTTAGCAATCTCAGCTTATCTTTTTTTTTTTCCTTATTAAGCAGAGAACTTTCACCTTTTCACTTAGAGGAAGCACTTTATTGCTTCTCTTTGGCATTTCTGAATTGTCAGTGTCACTACTCTTGTGGTTTGGGGACAGTATTAAGTAAGATAAAATTGCCTGTACACAAGCATTGTGATTTTGATCTGATAAACCAGATGGCTGTTAAGTTACCAAGTTTTTACGGGTGTGTAACATAGTGTAGAAATGCTGGACAAAGATATAATTCAGGATTCACATCCTGAGTGGGATGGCACGAGATTTCATGATACTGCATAAAACGGCATGCAATTTAAAGTTTATGAATTGATATTTCTGGAATTTTTCATTTAATATTTTCAGGCAGTGGTTGATTGCAAGTAACTTAAACCAAGGGAGGTGAAACTGTAGATAAGAGTACTATTATAGTTTATCTTCTTTAAGATATGGACAAACTTGGGAAATCTGATAAAAATTAGGGGCCTACTCTCCAGAAAAGTGAACTCATAGTATACTTGGAAAGTTTTGTTTATTGTTTTAGGAACCTCTGGAATCCCTTGCAGTCAATCTGGAGTCTCTTAAGTTTTAGAACCCTACATGTACGGCTAATAGATGTAACCATGACAACGAATGAAAATACATAGGGACCCAGTAGAGAGTGAAAAGAGCCAAGGACAGAGTTCTGAGGAGGAAAGTGATTTAAATGGCTCTGGAAAAGTAGTATATAAGAGATGTAGGAGAATAATGTTTTCTAAAAGAAAGCTACATTATACTGAAGTGCATTTATCATAGTGGTACTTTTAAGGTGCCTTTGTTTTAGTGCATATCTGTATATTTGCTAAGTTTGAAAAAGCTGTATTTCTTTCTGACATTTATTTGATGACTGTTGATGAGAGTTCAAGAGATTCTATCATTGGGCACTTTCCTTAATTGATGTATGAGGGATTATATTGTGCCCTGGCTGCATTAAATCTGCTGACATTCTCATTTAATCTTCATGACAGCCCTTTGAGATAGATACTGTTATTGAACCCAGGACTTAATTTTCTCAAGGTCACATGGCTTGTGAGTAACAAAGCTGTGGCACAAACCTAAGCCTGTCTGACAGCAAAACCTACGTTCTCTACCAATATACTATGTTTACCAAGATAATCAGTGACTCATACTGTGATGTTACTTTACCATATTAGCACAATGGAATGTGACGTTAGTCCACTGATACGGACTAGGTTTGGGGATATATAAGCTCTAATCCCAGCTCTGTGATTTTGGGTAAGTCATTTAATCTTTCTGGGTCTATTTTCGTTGCTGTCTTTTTTTTTTCTTTTTCTTTTTTTTTTTTTTTCTTTTTTTGAGACAAAGCCTTGCTCTGTTGCCCAGGCTGGAGTGGGCTGGCACGATCTTGGCTTACTTCAACCTCCACCTCCCGGGTTCAACCAATTTTCCTGCCTTAGCTTCCTCTGTAGCTGGGATTACAGGCACGCACCACCACATCCGGCTGTTTTTTTGTATTTTTAGTAGGGATGGAGTTTCACCATGTTGGCTATGCTGGTATCGAACTCCCAACCTCAAGTGATCTGTCCACCTTGGCCTCCCAAAGTGCTGGGATTACAGGCGGGAGCCACTGTGCCTGGCTCTACTTCTCATTTGTTAGAAAAATTTTTAACCTTAGCTATCACCAGAAGAACATTTTTTCCTGTAGCCCCATCTCTTATCTATCAATAAGGCATGAATTAAAAAAAAAACAAAAGACTGCATACAACCTTGTGTAGTAAAACAACTCTTGATGTATATATGTGAAAATGGTTATGTTATAATGTGAGAGTACTTGTACAATGTTTGAGGCCTCTTGGTTTATAGTTTTAAAATTCTTCAGCTTCTAGTGGAAAAATTCAGTAATTTACTCTGGGTAGAGACCTTTTCATACTTTTTTCTGGCTTTCAGGGGATTTTAGGTTATAGAGCCTGAAAAGATCATTTGATGTTTTGCTCAGCTATTAGCAGTATAGGTATCTTTGAGGCTTATAGTTGACATTAACTTTGCTTTTTTTTGAAATTGTTCTGAGTATTTTGTTTTATCTGTTTGTTAATGTCAAGGGGTAGTGTCTTAGTTTGCTTTATTAGAACCTCAGCATATGCAATCAACAAACTAAAACCACATTGCACATACATAGCTATGGTATTTGAGGCCATCATTATTGCATGGCCTTGAATCTTCTGTTTGTGAATAGCCATATCTGTGCATGTTAATATGGATGACATCCTGTCTATCAGGATATCTGATTAAAAATAGGTAGCAGTATAGGTGTAGGGGTAAATTCTTTTACAGTCATTTGACATAAGTCTGTGACAGACTTAGGTCTTGCATAGGATTTCGGTAAAAGAAAAGAAATTGTTCTGTTAAAGTTCCTTCTTAAGCTCTCCAGAAAAGATTAGAATAACAAGACTCAGTTTGAGTCATTTGCTTAAGGATCCTCTGGATTGAGAGTTGAGCTGGTATTTTACTGCCAGGGTGACTAAAATAACTATTTTGCCTACTCCTTCCTCTTTTCACATTCATACACATCAGACATGACTTGGAGAGTATTCCACTAACTCAGTAATTTTTATCCAGTTCAGATCAGAAGTATCTGTGAAGCTGATCAATGTTGCTTAGGTTGTAAATGGAGAACTTGGAGATTTTATGTGGCATTTACAGAGGGGTCATTAGTCAAATATTAGCAGAAAATCAGTCACCAAGTATGAATGCTTGTTATGTGCCAGATAGAGGCTGAGGAATTTGGCAGTGAAAAAAAGATCCCTGCCTTCATGAAGCTGACATTTGGTTGTAGAGAGAGAGACTAGGAAAATAATGAAGAATATGGGTTGGAGTTGGGGATCAGTAGTGAGGTGAGGCTGTTACTGTAAAGAAAGTGGGCATTTAAAACTTCACTGTAAGATGACAGTTGAGTAGAGGTTTGAGCCATGTAGTAGTCTGAGGGAAGAACATTTCAGACAGAAAGAATAGCAAATACAAAGACACTGAAATGAGCTTGTTTGATGTGTGCCAGGGAGTGCATGGAGCAGAGTGAGCAAAGGGGAAAAATGGATGAAGTTGAGAGATTATCAGATCGAATAAAGCTTATAGAACGTTGTAAGGACTTTGACTTTAACTCCAAGGGAAATGAGAAATCATTTGAGGATTTTTTGAGCAAATGAGTGACATGATTTGATTTATGCTTATAGAAGGTCACCCTGGTTTGCCTGATGATAGCAGGCCAGTAGTGGAGATAGAGACCAGTTGGAGGTGATGGTGGTTTGACCAGGATAGTAGCAGTGGAAGTGGTGAGAAAGAGTTGAATTCTGGGGATACATTTTGAAGTTAGAGACAACAGGATTTTCTAGTAGTGGGATCAGAGAGTAGTTGATGATGATCACAAACTTTTTGGCCGGAGCAGCTGGAAGGATGGAGTAGATGTTTGTTCGGTTGGAAAAGACTTCAGGGGAAACCAACCGAGGGAAAAGATTAGGAGTTTTGTTTCAGACTTGGTAACTTTGAGATGCCTTCTAGGCATTCAGATGGAAATGCTGAGTAGGTAGCTAGATATATGACTCTGGCATGTGACAGAGGGGGCTAAACAGAGAATGTATCAATTTTGAGATTGATTTAAAACCATGAGAATAGATAACATCAACTCCACCTAGAAACTGAGTGTGGCTAAAAAAAAAAAAAAAAAGAAAAGAAACTGAGTGGCTAGAAAACAGACGAACAAATAGGAGACAGAAATAGAAGAAACACAAGAGATTGTAGTGTTTGGAAGGTAAGTGAGGAATTTGTTTCTTTTTCTTCTTCTTCTTTTTTGATACAGGGTCTTGCTCTGTCATCCAGGCTGGTGTGTAGTGGCACAATCTCCACTCACTGCAGCCTCAACCTCCTGGGCTCAAGCAATCCTCCTGCCTCGGCCCCACTAAGGAGCTGGCACTACAGGTGCACGCCACCATGCCCAACTAATTTGTGTACTTTTAGTAGAGACGGGGTTTTGCCATATTGCCCGACCTGATCTTGAACCCCTGGTTTCAAGTTCTCCTCCTGCTTCGACTTCCCAAAGTGCTGGGGTTAGAGGTGTGAGGCACCATGCCTTGCCAAATTTGTTTCAAGTATTAGAAGTGATCAGCTCTTTCAAATGCTGCTGGATAGGTCAAGTAAGAGGAGAACTGAGACTTTGACCATTAGATTTTAGCAATATAGAAGTCACTGGGGGCTTTCTCAAGAGCAGTTTCAGTGAAATGGTAGAGATGAAAGCCCTATTGGAGTAGATTCAAGATAAAATGGAAAGATGGAACTTGGAGACAGTGTATGTAGAATCTCCCCTGCTCGTTGCCTGTGGTTTTGCCATAAATGGAAAGAGAGATTAGATGGTGCTGAAGGAATATATGAGTTTGTGCGGATTTGTTTTTGACATAGGAAACTGACAACTTTTTAATCTTTTTTTTTTTTTTTTTTTTTTTTTTTGAGACGCGATCTTGCTCTGTCACCCAGGCTGGAGTGCAGTGGTGTGATCTTGGATCCCTGCAGCCTGTGCCTCTGGGCTCAAGTGATTCTCCTACCTCAGCCTCCTGGGTAGCTAGGACTATAAGCATGCGCCACCACACTCAGCTAATACTTAAAATTTTTTTTTGTAGAGACAGGGTCTCACTATATTGCCCAGGCTGGTCTTAAACTCCTAAGCTCAAGTGATCCTTCCACCTCAATCTCCCAGAATACTAGAATTGCAGGCATGAGCCAGTCCACGTGGTAAAACTGACAGTTTTTAGTATGAATGGAAATTGTCTACCAGAGGAAAAATTCTGATGGTGCTGAGATGAGTGATTACTAAAGGGAGACCTTTTCAATAGGTGGTTTGGCATAGAACTAGAGATTTACTTGTCAGATTTCATCCTGTGTAATATTGCCTTGGGTTCTTGTTAAAATGTCGAGTCTGTTTCTGTAGGTCTGGAGTAAGGCCTGGAATTCTGCAATTCTAACAAGTTCCTAGGTGTTGCTTATGTGTCTGGTCCTTACGCTATACTTCAAGTACAATAACTTGGCACTTTGAGCTCAAGATCCTAGCAGGTTTTATTGGCATAAAATCAGATTGGTTGGTGTGTGAATATGATTGGAATTTGTATAGTGTCTTATCAGGTTGTTTTTACTTTCTCAGTGGAATAGGAAGCAGTCATAATCATAGAATGAGGATGGAGGATATGGTATAAAATCATCTAGAAGAGTAGAGTCAGTAGACTGACTAGTGGAATTGTGAGGTTGCATGAAGGCTGCACTTACAACGTTAGTGGTTATGAATTTAAACTCACATGGACCAAAAATATGGGCATATGTTATTCTTCATTTTCTTTCAGCTATACGGATATATGTCAGGAGTATGTGGGCTGTTGGGATTTAACTTGGCAAGTATTTTGGTGGGAGAGAGAGAAGGGGTAAGTGACTTACAGGTATATAAATCATTATGATTTTATTTAAAGTGAAGAGTTCTGCTCCAGGTAAGATTGGAGGGAGGTCTTAAAAGATTTGAAATTGCTTCTGACAGATTTAGAAACTATTTTTAAATGTATCCCTTTTTTTCCCCCCTGTTAAAACAGGTTGTTAATGTTCTTATGTGTCATACAGTTATAAAATATTTACTATATATGGACAAAATATAGAAAGACTTTCAACCATTGGTTTTTTTTTTTTTTTTTTTTTTTTTGTCTCTTCTCTCTCTTGGATATTACAGATGACCATGGATGAAAAATATGTAAACAGCATTTGGGACCTTCTGAAAAATGCAATTCAAGAAATCCAGCGTAAGAATAACAGTGGTCTTAGTTTTGAGGAGCTCTATAGAAATGCATATACAATGGTTTTGCATAAACATGGAGAAAAGCTCTACACTGGACTAAGAGAAGTTGTTACCGAACATCTCATAAATAAGGTATCAAACTTTAAAGGACTATTGCTAATACTATATTGAATGTAGAAAATCCTTTATACCATATTGCACTTTGACTGGAACTATTCTTTTTAAAGGCACCAGAGCCTATAGATATTACTAATTCATGACTATTATAAGCACTCATGAAAAATTTATAATCAGCTAAATCGAAAATTTTGATAATTGAGAAATGAAGTTTGTGAGCTATAATGCATTCTATAAATCATAATGAAGCAAACTCAGTAATTCACAAATGTTTGTTAATATGTTAATTACAAGGAATTTTTTTCCTTAAAATGATTTAATCAGCCCATTTTTACTTTCTCATTTTTCTGTATATTTGAACACAATAAAACTACGTTGTTTAAAAGTATTTTTAAGACAGTTCGCTAACTAAAATTCACTTTATTTTAACTGAGTTCTGTGGTACATGTGAATTTTTTTAAAAGATAAATTATTGGTGGGCTGTTGACATTATTACAAATGGTTCTCTGATTTCAGAATGATATTTTTTTTTAGAACAAATGTTTTTATAGAGCGAACTCTTCCATTGCATGTAAAATGTAATTTCATTTAGAAAATAACTTCTGTTACAATGCCTTGCTTTAAGATTGTCAAATAAAATGTAAAATACCACACAGACTGATAAAAACTTCTCATAGTCTTTATGTGGTATTGGGGTATTTATTTTTTTAATTTTATTTTGAAAAAAAGTTTTATGAATAGCACGATGTGAACTCTTGTGTACCCTTCACCTAGATTCACCAGTTGTTTACATTTTGCTACTTTTTTTTGCCAGTTTTTCTGTTGATTACTGTTATCATTATTATTATTGCTGAACCGTTAGAGAATAAGTTTTAGATTTCATCTACCCTAAAAGACTTTACAACATTTCTTTTAAGAATAAGGAAATTATCTTACTTAACCAAAGAACAATGATCAAAATCAGGCAGTTTAACAATATAATACTGTTGCCTAATACATTCCTTATTCAGATTTCACCAATTGTCCTGTAGAGCGGTGATTTCCTTTATAGCAATTTGTTTTCTGATCCAGGATCCAGTCCAGGATCTCATGTTCAATTCCTCAGCCTTTCTTTGTCTTTCAGCACATTGACATATTTGAAGAGTATAGGTCAGTTGTTTTGTAGATTATCCCTCAGTTTTTGGTGTGTCTGATTGTTTCCTCATGACTAGTTTCAGGTTATGCATTTTTGGCAGGAATAATACGTAAGTGATGTTGTGTCCTCAGTGCATCACATCAGGAGGCACTTGATGTCAGTTTATCCCATTATTGGTGATGTTAACTTTGATCATTGGTGTCCGCCAGATTTCTCCACTGTGAAGGTACCTTTTTTCCCTTTGTAATTCATAAGTAATCTGTTCAGATATATTTTGACACTGTATGAATAATCCTGTTCCCTAGAAACTTTCATGTGATGGTTTTGGCGTCCATTGATGATTCTTGCATGAATCATTATTACTATGGTGGTTCCAAAACAGTAATTTTCTATTTCTACTCTTTCTTCTGTAATTTCTTTCTCTTAAAGGGAATTACATGAGCCATGCAGTTAGTATCTTATGAAGCAAGGTGATTGTTCTTCACACAATCAGCAGTTTTTTATTAAGTGCCTATTATGCACAGCTTTCAGTGATAATATAGTGGATGCAAAGAGATACATACTGTCCTTTCCTGGGGTTTTTATTGTGATGTGAGAGATGGATGATACACACATTTAGATAACTGTGTGAGGCATTATATAATTAAGTGGCACGTGAGTTCCTTAGGCAATAAATGGCTTAAGAATTCAAACAAAGGAGAGGTTGCCCTGGGCTATAAGATTTTATGGGAAAGGATGAAATTGAGTTGAGCCTTGAAAAATATTTGGGATATATATGAACAGTGTGGTGGAAGGCATTCCAGGGTGGCAGATGTTGTGAAATTATATAGAGATGAACTGGTTGGTTAAACTTACGTGGTAAGTAGAGTTTGAGGCATATATTAATTATGGGGATTAGTAGACTGTAGTGTTACAAAGATGGTTTGGGAACAGATTGTAGAAAAATTTGGGTGCCAGGCTAAAGAATGTGGACTAAACTGTAGACAGTTATTGGAGGTTTTTAAGTGGGTGATAATGTGACAGAATATTTGAAGATGTGCTTTAAAGTGGGTGATTATGTGGCAGAATATTATGAGGATGCTTTAAATGTAAAATTGAGAGGAGGTTTATAAAATCAGGAGAAGACCTGGAAAGATCTGGGTAAAGTGATAGGCTAGAAATGAATGGATGATGTCAGAAATTCTAAACTAAGTCTAGACAAAGCTTGCTTACTTGGAGAATTACAGTGCCACCAATAGAATTATAATGCCACCAATAGCAAATACTATGAAGTAATAGTGGGAAACTGACTTGAAATGGATAGAGAATATGATAAGTTTTGTTTAGATTGTATTGAAAATATATTCTCACTTGGAAGATACCTTATCAATCATTTTGCATGTGAGGAAAATTGAGTGTGAGATCATAGTAAGATGCCCAAGTAGAGATATCATACGTTTGGAGACACATAGATTTAGAGCTTGGGCAGGAACTCAAAATTAGATGTGGAGATTTAGCATTTGGTAACATATACTGAGGAACAAGTGTTGGAGTTCAGAAAAGAAAGAGCCCAGAGCCAAAGGATGAATCTTAGGAGCAAACTATAGTAAGTAGGTGTGGGAAATGGAAAAAAACAATTTAAGAAATTTGGCATCAAAAGAAGGACAAGTGGAAGAGTTTTGTTTAAAGCTGCTGAAGGAGAGAAGGTTGGAACAGCCAAGTTATTGGATATAGAGAGTATGGGATTAAGAACAATGGAAAAGAAGTAAACTTAGAAGAGGGGCATGTTCTCATTTGCCGGAGGTTCTACAGGGAATGATAATGAACACAACTTTTATTTAGCATTTACTGTGTGCTAGACCCAGTTCTAGTGCTTTTACATGTTTTAACTTAGCTAACAGTCACAGCCCAATGTTGCAGATACTACTATTATGTCTGAAAACAAATGAAGAAACTGAGGCACAGATAATTGGTCATTTGTCCAGATCCATGTAACTATTAAGCGACCTAACTGAAACTGAATTCAGGCAATGTGGCTTTAGTCTGAGCCCTTGAATTCTCTGTGGATCTGCTCCTAAGGTAGAATGATCAAGTTGGAGTATGCTGAAATTCAGTGAAAGGGGCTTCAAGTTAACTGACTGTAAAGCTCTAGTCCTTTAAATTCTAGGAATCCTTTAAATTTACTTATATGTACAATAATGGAGTTGGAAATAATATCCCTGAGATTCTTTATTTCTAAAATTACTTTGAATCTTAATAAGCCATCCATTTTCTGAAAATGAGACGAAGAGACTTGGAGTAGCCTTTGTAAGGGATATACTAAGGAATTGGCAAGTGAAGAAAAAGATAGCTTAGTAGGAGTTGGCCTGTGTGCAGTGTCAGTTTTTTTAAAGCTTGGGCATAGATGCAGACGAAAACATCAGTAGTTGTGTGTTAGGGTTGAGAAGTGGCTCATCCAGAAAGTGAGGAGAAGAGAGAAGGCCAGAGTGTGAGATCAGTGTTAAGGTGACCGAGTTTTGGGCTCAAATATGGTCAGTTTGATGTTGAAGATATGGTCCAGTAGATATTGAAGTTATGTTAGCAGTCACTCCATGAGAACTCTGAGTTTTAGTGTATTATGAGTTGCTTAAAGTGGTCCCATATTTAAGGTTAACTGTTGTCTTCATCATCTTAAGCTACTGTAACAAATACCATGAACTGGGTGCCTTAACCAATATTTCTCACCATTCTGGCAGGTTCTCACTTGCCGAGATTAAGGTGCTTGCAGGTTCATTTTTCTGGTGAGAGTCCCCTTCCTGGTCTGTAGACAACCACCTCCTTGCTGTGTCTTCACAAGGCAGGGAGGAGGAGAGGTCATGTCTCTCATGTATCTTATAATGGTACCATCCTCTTAATGAGGGTACCATTCTCAAGATTTAATTGCCTCCCAAAGGCCCCACCGCTAAATACTATCACATTTGGGGTTAGGGCTTCTTAATATGAATTTGGAGAACACAAGCATTCAGTCCATAACAATTATCATTTCAGAATATAGGCAATTTTTATATTATATTACCCAAAATGTACGTTCAAGTTGATTGTACTAAATAAATTTTAAAATATACAGTATATGCTAAATTCTTAAATTTACTTTCCTTATACATAGTCATTAATGATCATTGCCAGCATCTGAAAATGTTCTTTTACTTTTTCTTTTGTTTCACACTCATTTGACTAGTCAGTTTTTTACTAGGAAATGTACCAATTTCAGCATGTCTGTTCATTGATTATTTAAAGTGAATTAGGTTTTGAAGCCTCTGCTAGTTTCTGTGCTTTTGTTTTCATGTTTACTCCTATTTTATGAAACAGTTTTAATAATCATATAAACGCAGTACTACTGTATTGAATGGGACACTACCGAAAGAGAACTATTAACTGATAGGTAGGACCATCAGTTACTACCTTTGTCTCCTAAGGTAGTAAGTCTCAGTTTGTTCTACTAAATGGGACTTAGGGATGTTACTGATACAGTATGCAAAAGCGTAGTTTGCATGAAAATCAGTATTGCCTATCTCTGCATTGCATCTTTTGACTAGAAGGTGAGATATTGTTTCAGGGTTCTGTGGTATCAGAATACCTACCTTTAATCTCACAGAATATATCTTTTTTTGTTGTTGCTCTGAAAGCATTACTGTTTGGTCTGCTCATCAGTTTTTAATTCACAGTGCTTTTGGCAGTTAGCTGAACTGCCTGACAAACCATATATTTATTTATTTTAAAGCAGAGTGCTTTTAGTGCTATGGTGTACATAGCCAAGACCCATCTTTTCACGTTGAAGAATTCCAAGGAAATACAATTTTTACATGAACTGAGGGCTGGTTTGTTATATAATTTGTTGGTACTTTGATTTCAAGGTGAAGATAGTGAACATAGTCAAACATTTTGGTAAAGTAGCACAACACAAACTCCCAGACAACAGATGACGGGAGGCTTCAGAGAGTACATCTCTTTGGGATGAAAGTAGCTTATTGTTGGCTTTCAAAATAAGTTCACAAAATTGAAGGAGGCATAGAAAATATAAATATTGTTTCTCTAATAAAAGCACTTCTGGTAGGATATTATTTTTCTTGTCTCTGGAAGAGTGTTTCCTTTGAGGAAACTGACATCCAAAGGAATTTAGTTCATTTCTCAAGACCACAAGGCAAAATTTAGGGTGTAATGTGGCCTTTATACCTCACCATAAAAAAAATCTTGATTTAGAAAATGAAAACATTTCAACTTACACAGGAATTTGTTTTTTAACTTTTTTTCTAAAGTAAAAAAGCATAGTAATGGAGGAAAAAAGTTCTGTTTTTCAGATTTAAAGACGTTTAGAATATATATCATTTTATCAAAGTGTCAAAGGTATCCTGTAAGACTTTTTCTATCCCAGCATTCAGCATTCAAAACTGTTTGCCAGGCTCTGTGCTAGGTGTGAGGAATATATTGGTAAATAGAACACATCTGGTTCCTGCACTTATGAAACAGTAAACAGGTAAACAAGTATTTAGTTATATAATCAAGAAAACGGGATACAGTGATAGAGGAAAAATGATAAAGACAACTACATAGGTCAAGAAAGGGCTGTTTGAGGAAGTGGTAGTGTTTAAACTGGGATTGCAAGAATGAGAGAGAGCTCACAAGAAAAGTGGGTTGAAGAGTATTCTAGGCAAAGTAAATGGCTATACAATACTTTTTTCTGTAAAGGACCAGATAGCATTTTTGTTTTTCTGAGCCATACATTCTCAGGCACAGCTCCTCAAAGTCTGTTTTTGTAGCACAAAAGCAGCAGCAGACCAAATGTAAATGAATGAGCATGGCAGTATTCCAGTAAAACTTTAAAAAGGCAGCAGGCTGAGTGCAATGGCTAACACTTATAATCCTAGCACTTTGGAGGCTGAGGTGAGAGGATTACCTGAGGCCAGCAGTTTTGAGACCAGCCCAAGTAACATAGTGAGACCTTGTCTCTGCAAAAAAAAAAAAAAAAAAAAAAAATGGCTGGGCCTGGTGGCTCTCTCTTGTAATCCCGGCACTTTGGGAGGCTGAAGTGGGCGGATCACGAGGTCAGGAGATCGAGACCATCCTGGCTGACACAGTGAAACCCCATCTCTCCTAAAAATACAAAAAATTAGCCGGGCACCTGTAGTCCCAGCTACTCAGGAGGCTTAGGCAGGAGAATGGTGTCAACCCAGGAGGCAGAGCTTGCAGTGAGCTGTGATCGCACAACTGCACTGCAGCCTGGGCGACAGAGCAAGATACTGTCTCAAAAAAAAAAAAATTAGCCGGCCTTGGTGGCACACACCTTTAGTCACAGTTGCTCAGGAGTTTGAGGCTGCAGTGAGCTGTTACTGAACTACTGCACTGCAGCCTGGGCAACAGAGTGAGTTTAAAAAAAAAGAAAAGAAAAGAAAGTGGGAGGCTAATCTTTGCCACTTCCTAAAGTTATTGAATAAAATCCTGTCATAAGTGGGGAGCTAAGAGTTGGTAATGGAGAAGAATGGGACAAGGTGGGATTGCAGAGAGAAGCAAAAGCTAGATCATGCCAGGCCCTGAAGCCGTGGCAGAAGGCTTTGTAATTAATTATATGTACATTAGGAAGCCATTTAAGGATTTTAAGCAAGATCAATAAGTTAGAGGACTTAACAGTTGAAATAAGGGGAGTAATCCAGTAATTCAGGTGAATAACAGTGATATTTACACTACTATAGTGACAGTTATGATTGAGAAAATTTTAAAATGTAAGATATATTTTGGATATAGAATGAAAGTTACCTGCTAGCAGATTGATTATAGGGAATAAGAATCAGTGACAAATCTAAGATCAGTTTTAGGTTTTTGGCTCTTGGCTAACTGGCTGGTGATTTAATTTTCTGATACAGATTTGGGGCAGACAAAGGAGCTCCGTTTTGAATAGGTTAGTTTTAAGATACCTATAAAATTTGATATGCAAATCAAATTATCTGAGAAGTTTGAACTGGAAATGTGTATTTGGTAATTGTGAACATATATATGGTACAGGTTGAACATCCCTAATCCAGAAATTCAGAATGCTCCAAAATCCACAACCTTTGGAGCGCCAACACGATGCCACAGTGGAAAATTCCACAGCTTATCTCATGTGACAGAGTCACAGTCAAAGCATAGCCAAAACTTTATTTCACAGACAAAATTACTAAAATATCACATTACCCTCAGGCTATGTGTGTAAGGTGTATATGAAACAAATAAATTTCATGTTTACACTTGGATTCCATCCCCAAGATCTCTCATCATGTATATGCAGACACTCAAAATCTGAAAACTGAAACACTTCGGGTCCCCATGCATTTAGGGTGAGGGGTACCCAACCTGTATTTAAAGCCCTGGAAGTAAATGAAGTCACAGAGACAAGAGAAAAGAGGGCCTAGGATTGCACCCTGATGAATTTAAACACTTAGTGTTCAGATACATTGAGGATTGCAGTGGAGACTGAAAAGTTGCCAGTTAGTGGTACTTAAGACTTAGCTCTAACCTTACATTATAAGATGATAATATTTGACAGGTATTTAGCAGAGTTACAGTTTTTCACAGCCTTTTTGCGTGTGTGTGTGTGCGTGCGCGCTTGTATGTGTATATGTATGTATTTCAGATACTAAAGCACGGTTTTAAATTTAGGAATAGTAATAATTAGTTTTGCTACTTGTGGGCACGTTAAAGGTGGAGCCATCTTCTTTCATTCGCCTTTCATAAGGTTCCTATTTGGGATTCAAACTTGACAGTCTTTAAGCTTGTTGTAGAGTAACAAAGGACTTGCCTTTTCTTCTAACTCCTGTTGAGCACTTTAATAGTAAGAAGTAACCTAGATGCAGCTGCAGTGGGAAAAGTACTAGGTAGAAAATAGAACTGAGCATTGGGACTAATTCTCTCACTAATAATCTTGAACAAATTACTAAACCTTTCTGGAATTTAAAGTATTAATCTATAAAATGAGTTTGGGGTTGGTTGTTTTAGCCCAAAGAACTTTAAAAATTATGATTATGTGTCTTGATAAGCTTAGGTTATTAAGACTTAGGAAGATAATAGTCTCTAAGGCTGTTTATTCCTGTGCCATGTGTTTGGAATAAAAACATTTCAATTTTTTTTCTTTTCTTTTTTTCCCCTGAGACAAGGTCTTACTGTCGCCCAGGCTGGAGTGCAGCGGCGCCATCTTGTCTCACTGCAATCAACCGCGTAGGTTTAAGCAAATCTCCTGCCTCAGCCTTCCAAGTAACTGGGATTACAGGCGTGTGCCACCATGCTTGGCTAATTTTTGTATTTTTAGTAAATACAGTGTTTTGCCAAGTTGTCCATGCTGGTTTTGAACTCCTAGCATCAGTGATCAACCCGCCTTGGCCTCCCAATGTGTTGGGATTACAGGCGTGAGCCATGGTGTCCAGCGTTTTTTGTTGTTGTTTTTGCTTTTTGGAGACAAGGCCTTTGTGTTTCCCAGGCGGAGTACATTGGCAGAATCTCGGTTCACTACATTCTCTGCCTCCCAGGTTGTAGTGATTCTCTCACCTCAGCCTCCTACATAGCTGGACTATTGGCGCGTGACACCATGTCCGGCTAAATTTTTTTGTGTTTTTTTTTGTAGAAACAGGGTTTGCACCATATTGCCCAGGCTGGTCTCGAACTCCTGGGCTCAAGTGATCCATCTGCCTCCCAAAGTGTTGGGACTACAGGCATGAGCCATTGTGCCTGGCCTCAATTTTTAATTTTCTTGAAGTCAGGGGAGAAATTTTAGTTTTAATATGGGAAGAGCTTTATTATCTCAATTTTGTAATGCTTAGCGGGTTTCTTAGATTTACCTTATGCTTAATTTCATTTTTAATACTCCATAGTAATAATCAAATAACATGGTAACCTCATAAATGAACCTATAAAAATTATTGAACTTTGAAAGTTGGTTTCTTAGAAAAAAAGCTGAACAAAAAAAAGTTAACATTTAAAATTAACTTGTCTTTTTAGTTATTATTGGAAAGAACATTTATTCTAGTGGTTTTCAAAGTTTTTCTATCTGTATGTCCTATTCTTCAAATAGTATCTTACTTCCATCAAATGGGAGGAAGCCAGAATAAGAGGAGCTTCATCCTGCTCAGTTTTCATTTATTCAGAAAACTGCCTGTTGAGCAAGGCACTGGTGTAAGCATTTGTACTATATCAAGCAAAGATTCCTGCCTTTGTGGAAGTTATGTTTTAGACTTACATACTTGGATCTATGCCTTGTAGTCTTAATCTGTTCTAAGCACTTCTGTTTTACCGGTAGGGAAATTGCAACCTTAAAGGGGACATAGTTTCAAGTTTTAAGTGACTTTCTTTTTTGAATTTCTTTGTAAACTGCAGTGTCTTTTCGTAGAACAAATAATACCTCACCATTTATCTTCTGTACCAAGGGTTTTATTTGCTGAAAATGCTGTCTCTGTGTAAACTACTTTTTCAATATATTTTTCTCCCTATTTCTAGAGGGGGAAGAAAAACCAGTTTTAAGTTGTATATTTGTTTGTAAGTAAGTTATTTATGTGGAAATGAAGTTGGTAACTTTAAGGTAAACTGTGAAGTTTTCTGTATGTCAATTTCTTAAACAGACTTTTATAATAAAGCTTTTGGAGTGCTTTTCCCTTTCTAGGCAAATATTAAGTAATTTAATGGAAAACATTAAAGTTAATGTTTTTAATGGTATTTACATACAATATGTAATGACTGCAGTGAGTTAAGGATATTGATAGAAACACTTGGGACTAAGATTTTCCTTAGCAAAGACAGATTGATTTCAGAGGCCCACAGAGATTGAGTTTCTCCTATGTTTCAGCCACCCAAAAATAAATAAGACATGATTCTTGCCAGCAAGAATTCCATAATTTTAGTGAGGTAATCAGATTTGGGGGGGGGGTGGTAATTTTGCCTGAGGAATTCAGGGCAAGGTAGAAGGAGACTGTCACTTTCGATTATACTTAAAGCATTACTCAAGATTCATCATGTGAACAAAGCCAAAATATTATCCCGATAACAAGGAGAGAAAGTTGAATGAGAAAAATGGCAGGTAGGTATGAGCTTAGTGAGATAGATCAGTGTAGATGGAAGGTGAACATGCTGTTCTTAGTATAGATGAACAAAAGCATCTTTGAATGTTTTTGTAGGAAATGAAGATAGTAAAGTGGATTGGGCTAGATTTGGAAAACCATTGTAGGAGATTTGAGTTTTGTTCTGTTGGTGGTGGGAGCCATTGCTTTATAAGCCTTAGAAAGGCTGACTGCAGTGGAGAAGATGTAGTCAGGTATTTAGGATGAGTGCCATTTTCAGTGCCTTGTTGCTGCTTGCTCATTTTTAGTTCTCATGCTGTCTTGTCTTAATGTTTAACTTAAAAGTTGTTGGAAGGTACTCAACCCATTATGTTTTTTTGGGATGGTGGTGACAGGAGTGAGAAGAGACTGTGAGCCAGGTGTAAAAACTGCTAATGGGTATGATACGGGGATAGTGACCTAAATATAAATAGTGTAATCCCAAAAGAGACAGAGACTGTTGGGGATAGTGTATGGAAGAGATTATTAGAGAGTCAGAAAAACAGCAACCGTGGGATATGAAGGACTTTGGAAATTGAATGGCTTCTACTTTGAAAGGGATGGAAGAGAAATGATGTTGGGGGAGAGTGACGCTTAAAAGTGTTGTTTTGACAAGTTTGCCCATGTTAAGTATCAGCTATTCTGCTTAAGTTGTTAGGTAGACTGTAAGTACTTTGAGGGCAAGTACCGCCCCCCCCATCCTATTTCTGTTGTATTTTTTAGTGATATTCTTCTACTGTTACTAAGTAAGTGAATAGATGAACTAGGACCTGTTCATTTATCTTTGTGTCTCCTGCTCTTTGCATGTGATTGGCACTCAGTTGTCTGTTGAAATGAATCTTTGAGAATAATACTACCAGCAGTCAAAATGGAAACCACCATGGTTCGTAGCCAAAAATAGCTGAGATCTATTTTTTTTTCTCTCTCTCTGTTGGGTAATACCTCTCCCTACTCAAGTTAATTACTAAACCTAACAAACCTAACCACCATTTAGAAGCACAGGTGATTATCGGGCTATATGCCTCTGTTTTTTTGAGATTGAAGTCTGTCAGTCGGCTTAGAACCAGATCATATAATCTTGAGAAACCGTGGTTCTTTTTTCTATCATACTCAAGAGAACAAAAGACGAGTTGCTGTGTTGTCATGCTTTGTGTATGTTTTCCTGATTAATTCTGTCAGTTTGCCTGTTACTAAGTTTAACCATGATACTAATGCTATAATAGTTTTTAATGTATATCTTAACCATTGGGAATAGGATACTTTACAAATAATAAGTCATAGTGGTGTTTTTCTGTGGTGTACTGTCATTTTTCTATCTGCATTCCTTTCCAACCAGTAAGTAAAAAGCTATCATTTTTCATAGTAGTATTTTGTACTGATTGAGAAATCATTATTTTTCTAAGTCATACTATTTTAAGAACACTTTCAAAGCATATTTGAACTAAGAATGCCTTTAAAAAATGTCAAATTTCATGTGATTTTAAAAATAGTATTTGCTTCAACATGTAGCAGATTATGTATGAAATTGTGAAAGTGTATTGTCCTAACACCTGTTCTGTGTTCCTTCTTTAAACTTTGTAACTTTTTTGTAGTGCTATTTATTGTATTCTACTTTGTATTGAGGTCATTTGAATGCTAATATTCGGCTCCCCCTTCTCCCCTCTCCCTCAGAGATTGTAAAGTGGCTGAAAGTATCTTGTATTCCTCATAGTGCCTAGCACCCTGCTTTGCCTGCTGGAAGCAAACATAAATACATAAATTGTCAGTCTGGGGAAATATTTAGTATACTTTTGAATGGGTGGTTGATGTCTGATAATAGGACTTCATTTCTTTAAGAGCTTCATTTTGGACACTTGAAGCAAAGAGTAAGAATGGGGAATATTTCCACTAAGAATGAATTTGATTTTGAAATTGAGATTAGTGTGTTTTTTGTGAAATGCTGTAAGTTACATTACTGTGTATATTAGAAAGTTACTTAATGAAGAATCTTCTGGCAGCAGTGGAGAAAATGTTTTCCCTACAGTGGCTATCTTACTGTTTTTTTTTTTTTTTTTAAGGATACTGGTATGATTTTCCTGATCACTATTGCCATCTTAATTCTTTTTTTTTTTTTTTTTTTTTTTGAGACGGAGTCTCGCTCTGTCACCCAGGCTGGAGTGCAGTGGCCGGATCTCAGCTCACTGCAAGCTCCGCCTCCCGGGTTCACGCCATTCTCCTGCCTCAGCCTCCCGAGTAGCTGGGACTACAGGCGCCTGCCACCTCGCCCGGCTAAGTTTTTGTATTTTTAGTAGAGACGGGGTTTCACTGTGTTACCCAGGATGGTCTCGATCTCCTGACCTCGTGATCCGCCCGTCTCGGCCTCCCAAAGTGCTGGGATTACAGGCTTGAGCCACCGCGCCCGGCCGCCATCTTAATTCTTAAAGTTAATTAGAAATAATGAGAATAACACAGTCTACTGTATGAAAAGGACAGTGAATTTTATGTCATTCAGGAATCTCATCATTAGTTAATTCTTGGAAAGTTTAAAATATCTACAAAACTTTAAATTAATTATCTTGGCCTTAGTAGAAGCTTGTTTGAGATACAGAAACCTTAAGATTGCTTATGTATTGTGAGAGTAACATCTGTTAACCAACTTTATATTAATTGTACAAATAATTGG
This sequence comes from Macaca mulatta, assembly GCF_049350105.2. Classification (NCBI taxonomy): domain Eukaryota; kingdom Metazoa; phylum Chordata; class Mammalia; order Primates; family Cercopithecidae; genus Macaca; species Macaca mulatta. Next base: position 129,794,802 of record NC_133417.1, on the reverse strand, counting down.
AGTTTGGCTGCGTTACGAATTCCTCAAAGTACGAGGTAAAAGAGTTCCTTCCAGTTATTCAGAAATTTCTGTCCTTTAGAGGAAAAGAAAGCAAGCGTCCCTGTTCCTGACCTGCCCCTATTTATTATATATGACTTCTGTAAAAATCGCAAAACATTGCAATGTTTCTTTTTAATGTTTTAGTTCAGGAATTCTCAGGGTGAGGGAAAGAGCCATGAAGCTTTTTTTCCAAACAGTTGTGTCAGCTGTCCTCTATACCTTATGACTTGACTCCCATTGTGATTCACTTTCTGTAGTAAGCCACTTTTATTGATAGGTTTGTGTCATATCGCTGTGGTGTGATAAGGTGGAAAAATTTTGAAATCTTCAAGCATTATTTAATGGCATTCCTTGGGAGAATAAAATTTATATAACTGGCAAAATTTATAAAGCGACAAACCCCCAGACCACATGTGATTAATGCAGGACTGAAAAAAGTATGTTTTAAGTGGAAATTTAAATGCTATTTTTATTTTTTTAAACTTTTTTAAATATGTGTAAGAATGTTTTTGTAACATTATTTATAATGGTAAACTAAAAGCAACTTATCCATCGTTAATAAAGTGATTGAAGAAATTATGGCATTAAGTGCTGTTTTTGTAGGTCATAGTAAATGTTGCATGTTTTTGTATTGCGCTGTCTTTAACAGATGAAACAGGCAACATGTTTTGGAATTTAGAGCCAGAAAGATAGCAGGCATCCAGTGGCTGTCAATTATTTTAAAATAGAACCCCTAATTTTAAAAATCATACAAAACTATTATAAATCATATTTAATCAGGGGAAATGAAGTCTTTTTGGCACTAGTACTAAGTAAGGCATTTCAGTGGAACAAGACATCATTGATCTAATCAACCATAGTCATATCACAGGTAAAGAGGTGCTACAGACTAGATAGGTTAGGTGACTTGGTCAAAGTCCTTAGTTAGTGACTTCCTGGGCAGTTGTCTGCAGAGAGGTTGAGTATCCCTAATCCAAAAATCCAAAATCTGAAACTTTGTTTTGTTTTGTTTTGTTTTGTTTTGTTTTTGAGATGGGAGGGTCTCACTCTGTCACTGTAGCTGGAGTGTAGTGGCATGATCTTGGCTCACTGCAGCTTCCACCTCCTGGGCTTAAGTGATCCTCCCACCTCAGCCTCCTGAGTAGCTAGGACTACAGGCACGCACCATCACGCCCAGCTAATTGTTTGTATTTTTGGTGGAGGCAAAGTTTCGCCATGTTGTCCAGGCTGGTCTCAAATTCCTGAGCTCAAGTCATCTGCCCACCTCAGCCTCCCAGAGTGCTGGGATTACAGGCATTGAACCACCACACCTGGCCAAAATCCGAAACTTTTTGAGTGCTGAGATGATGCTTTAAGGAAATGCTCATTGGAGCATCTCAGATTTTGGATTTTCGGATTAAGGATGCTCACCTGGTAAGTATTATATCCAAAAATCTGAAAAAACCGAAAATCTGAAAAAGTCAAAAATCCGAAGCACAAGTGGCCTCCAAGCATGTTGGATAAGTGATACTCAACCTTAGATGATTTTGATTATCTTAGCTTCTGGGTGAATGTTAAAATACTATAGATTTATAGAATGACATACCTTTGAGTTATTGTACCTTTGTGATACTTTTTAATGTCCTGGTATAATTAGGATGTGCTCCATGTTATTATGTCTCATTTTATGTTTTTAATACACGATAAGTATTTTTTCGATGGACAGTAATGCCAAGTATAAATTTCTGTACTTCGGGAATTTGTCTATATTTGGACCTAATGTTGTCCTGAATTTGGAGACTTGTTTACCAAGGAAGTCCTCAATTTTCAATATTCCATATCATCATTGATTATGTGACTCTGTTTTAGTTTCAGTGAACTTTAGAATTAAAGTTCTTAATTTGTTTTAGCTGATGATTTCTTTGTTTTACCTAGACGTTTAATTAGGATTGGCTGGCTGGGATTTTGCCCCAGGCATTGAAATTTAGAGTGTGAAAAATTTTAGTTAATGATTAAAAGCAATTCTGTGCGTTGTGGGGTATGGGAGTACTGTGCACATTATGTCCTTTAGCTCTTCAGCTAGCCCAAGAGCTGCTGGCCCAGTATCAGCTTCCTTGTCAATCCACGGAGATCCTTGAGAATGAAAACTCAAGGGCAGAGTTTGGGAGCATGTAGCTCCTGGTCATGCCAATGCCTGCTGTTCTCTCCTGTCGTCCTCCTTTCCAACTCCTTTTGTTTCTCTTTACCAGTAATTTGACTGACTTGAGGATGTGTGTATTGCAGCTTGGACATTAATTTATCATTAAGCAGGTTTTATTATACAGTTGAAAATAGGCCAGACACAGTGACTAATACGTATAATCCCAACACTTTGGGAGGCCAACGTGGAGGGATCATTTTGAGGCCGGGACTTCGAGACCAGCTTGAGCAAAACAGACCCCTTAGCTACACACATGCACACAAGCACGCACGCGCACACGCATGCACGTGCGCGCCCCAGAAGTGCTGGCGTGCGCTGCTGAAGTCCTAGCTACTTGGGAGGCTGAGGTGGGAGCATAACTTGTGCTCAGGAGCTTGAGGCTGCAGTGAGCTATAATTGTGTCACTGTACTCCAGTTTGGGTGAAAGAGTGACACCCTGTTTCTTAAAAAAAGAAAAAGGTTTCCTTTTGACAGTAATTCCACTTTAATCTTTGCTAAGGATTTAAATTTTAAAAATGCAAGAAAAGCTATATCCACAGAAACAAAGAATAGGCAAATTTGAATTGTTGCAGAGTGGTTCATAAGGTTGATACACTCAAATTGTTTAACAATTCTTTCATTGTTTGGAATTTAAATTGCTTTTATGAATAAAGCTTGTGGCATCATAGCTTATGTTTATGATAAAATCATAAAACAGGACAATATTCAAATAATAATTACTTCAAATTTTTTAAAATTAGTGTATAATAAAATTGGCCTTTATTTTCATATATCTCTGTGAATTTCAGCACACGTATAGATTCATGTAACCACTGTCACGGTTGATATAGAACAGTCGATTGACCCCAGTAAACTTCCTGTTACCCTTTATAGTTCTCTTAATTCCTAGTTCCTGGCAACCACTGATCTGCTGTCTAACACTATAGTTTTGGATTTTTTTTTTTTGAGAGTGTCATATAATTGGAATTATAGTTTGAAATCTTTTGAGACTGGTTTCTTTCATTCAGCAAAGTGTCTGTTCAAGTCTTTTGCCCTTTTTTAATTTATTTGCTGTCATCGCTAAGTTCTAAGAGTTTTTGGTTTTTTTTTTAATATATTCTGGATACAAGTCATTTGGTTTTTCTCCTAGTGTGTAGCTTCTCTTTGTTACTGTGTCTACAGAACAAAAGTTTTTAGTTTCAGGAGAGTCCAGTTTAGCATTTTTTCTTTTATAAATTATGCTTTTGGTATCATTTGCTTAAAATTATCAGATGACATCTTCTTCTTACATTTTATTGTAATGTAACCTTTTTCTTTGGACTACTATGGTGCATTGGAAATGATATGATACAGCTAGGTATTTTCTACTAAACCAAAAGTGAATATTAAATGTTAATCAGTGGCATTAAAAAGTCAGGACTCTTCTCACTCATAAGTGGGAGTTGAACATTGAGAACACGTGGACACAGAGGAAAACAACACACACCAGGGCCTGTTTGGGGCTGGGAGGTGAGGGGAGGGAACTTAGAGGATGAGTCAATAGGTGCAGCAAACCACCATGGCACACATAAACCTGTGTAACAAACCTGCACATTCTGCACATGGATCCTGTGTGGTTTTTTTTGTTTGTTTTTTAGAAGAAAAAAGCAGGACTCAGAATTGCATAAGTGCTATTATTACAACAATATAAAAACATGTTCATGTTGAAGAAGTTCTGCAAAGGAAAGAAACAGAAATGGCTAGTGTGGGAACCAGTGGTTTCCTAGTCCTGGATGGTGTATCAGAATCACCTGGGTAGATACTTTAAAATTAGGGTTGTCTTTTGATCTTGGGTGGCCCCCAAATGTTTCTTCTTCTTTCTTCTTTTTTTCTTTCTTCTTCCTCTCTTCTTCCTCCTTCCTCTCCTTTTTTTTTAAAAAAAAATATAAACTTTATAATATATATAAATATATATAAAAATATAAAGTTATTTTTATAAAAAATATAAACTTTGGATTTTAGAGCAGTTTTAGATTTACACCAAAATTGAGTGGAGAGACTGGACACAGTGTAATGCCAGCACCTTGGGAGATGGAGGCGGGTGGATCACTTGAGGTCAGGAGTTCAGGACCAGCCTGGCTAACAAGGTGAAACTGTCTCTCTGCTAAAAATACAAAAATTAGCCAGACGTGGTGGCGCACATCTGTAATCCCATCTACTAGTGAGGCTGAGCCAGGAGAATGACTTGAACCTGGGAAGCAGAGGGTGCAGTGAGCCAGGATTGCGCCACTGGACTCCAGCCTGGGCAACAGAGCGAGACTCCGTCTGGGAAAAAAAAAAGTGATGGACGGAAGATACTAAGATTTCCCACATACACCCCTACCCCAACATATGCACAGCCTCCCCTCATTGTGCACATCCCACACCAGAGTGGCACATTTATTACAGTTGATGAACCTACGTTGACAGGTCATCATCACTCCATAAAGTCCATAGTTTACATGAGGGCTCACTTTTGTAATGAACTCAGTCTATGCGATTAGACATACATTCACTAGTATAGTATTATACAGAATAGTTTCACTGCCCTGCGAATCCTGTGCTCTGCCTACTTATATACCTATTTTTTTTGCTGTCTCCTTAGTTTTGCCTTTTCCGGAATGTCATATAGTTGGATCATACAGTATACACCCTTTTCAGGTTAGCTTCTTTAACTTTGTAATATGCGTTTAAGTTACCTCCATGTCTCTTCATGGCTTAATAGCTCATTTCTTTTTAGTGCTGAGTAATATTCCATTTTCTAAATGCAGTACAATTTATTAATCCATTCATCTGCAGAGGAAGGTCTTGGTTTCTTCCAAGTTTTGGCAATTATGAATAAAGTTGCTTTAAACACTTGTGTGTGGGTTTTTGTGTGGACATAAGTTTTCAACTCATTTAAGAAAATACTCAGGAGTGTGATTGCCAGATTATATGGTAAGAGTGTGTCTACTTTTGTTAGAAACTGCCAAACTGCCTTCCACAGTGACTGTACCATTTTGCATTCCCACTGGCAGTGCATGAGATATTCTGCTGCTGTACGTCCTTGCTAGCATTTGGTGTTGTCAGTGTTTTGGCCATTCTCAAAGGTATGTAATGGTATCAGATTGATGTTTTAATTTGCAGTATCCTAATGACATATGATCTTCTCAAATGCTTACTTGCCATTTGTATATCTTCTTTGGTTTTAAAAATTGAGTTACTTTCTAAGTTTTAAGAATTCTTTATATATTTTGGATAATAGTTCTTTATTAGATTTGTCCTTTGCAAATACTTTCTCCCAGTCTGTGGCTTGTTTTCTCATTCTCTTCTCTGAAGTCTTACTTATTTTTAGAGATAGGGTCTTGCTGTGTTGCCCAGGCTTGCCTCAAACTCCTGGGATCAAACAATCCTACCCACTCAGCCTCGTGAGTAGCTGAGACCACAGATGCACTACTGCATCATACTTAAATCTGTTTGTAAAAGCTCTTGAGTGACTCTGATTCTCTGCCTGATTTGTGATCCACTATTTTGAGCTTTCTCTTTCTTCCTTTGCAATGCTAGTGCCAGGCACAGCCATCAGTTCTCCATCACTCATACTTCATTTCATCTTTTTTGTCACAGCTGGTCCCATCCTGCTCTCAATTTCTCTGGTGTTGCTACTTGTTCTTCCATGTCTCTCCCTTCAAATTTCAACTCTTTATCTGTGTAATTTCATTATAGGTTTTCTTTAATTATCTGTTCATACTTAATCCGTAGGTCGTTTTGGTTCTGGTACCACCTGTAGAGCAGGGTTCCCTCCCATTTGCCTTGCTGGTGCAGAAAGTAGGTAATTGTGTTAGGCCATGAGATTAACAATGTTACCCTGGGAGGGGTATTTCCACCATATTTCCCATGCTTGCTTGCTTTTTCAATTTTTTATAAGATGTTAATAATTTGTAAAATAAAGATCTTTTTTTCACTTAATGTGTAGTTTATGTGCCAACTTAACCATCTTTTTAAAAGCTTATTTTAATCTTCATAATCTTCATCTCATTCCTACCATTTTATTGTGTATGTTTGAGTAAATATCTGTTCACTTTCAACTACTTTTCTACAGAAATGTTAGAGGAAACATTTTTTGTTCATAGTGTAATCTGAGTAAGAAGACCTTGCAGTAGTGTATCTAAGGCATTCATTTTATTTCTTTTAGTCATGAGTTTGTGTGTGTGTGTGCATAATTGAAAAATAAACATAAAATTAGCTCTTAATTGCAGCTATTTTCTGCTAGTAAAATTCACTGTTATTGGTTGGTCAGGATAATTTTTTGAGGTATGATGCAAATAAGGCAGTTATTTATGACACAGTGTACTAGTAGATCACATTTTATTTTGCTGAAAGGCAGGTATAAATATAAATGACAAATATGTAAATACTTAATATATTTTATCATAAAATGTACAAATCAGTGATTTTAAAGAACTTGCCTTATTTTATAACGTTAACTTTTTATTTAATTGGTCAGTGTTTCATTCATTCAACAAATATGCAGGCACATTTTTGTGTTCCAAATTCAGGGTGATTTTAATGTAGTTAACATTTAACTTAATTTTATAATGTAGCAGTATGTAGAAGTTCATGTAAGTCCTTAAGAATAATTAATGGACTTGATAATCTGATGTTTCAAATACTTTTTTTTTTTTTGTATGTAGTATAGATTGCCTTTGCATTGTCATGATTTTAATTTAATTGCTACTCTTTAGTAAAGGAATACAAAGCTTGGTGTAAAATTTTGAAAATAAGCACGTTTTCAACTTGCTGGGTTTTTGTGGGGGAGATTTGCATCTGACAAGTGCTAGATTTAATGAGTTGAAACAAATGATACATTATTCATTTTGTATAAGTATTTCTATTAACTAACGATATAGTTAAAATTTTTGGAATAATTTCTGGATGATGTAACTTGAAGTCATGGAGCTTAGTCTTGTCAACAAAAGATTAAATATATGATAAAATTCTAAATTATGTGGTATAGGCCTAGTGATTTTTATACTGTACATTTAGTAGACTAGATGTATTGTCTCATCATTAAATCTAATAACCTCATTTTCCCCAATATGTAGGAAAAGATTCTGTTTTCCTAGTTTGAACTTGTTCTTCCACAGTGTGTTGTGTGTATTTTCTTTGGCACTTTTAGCCAGTTGTTCATATTAGATCTGATAACAGAATGGTGTTTTATTTATGTGTATTTATAATTGTTTCAGAGGTGTCTATATATCTCAACATACGTTAAGTAGTTGATGTTTCTCAGAAAGCACCATAACTTCAGCATTTTCCTAATCTGAAAAAGTGTAACCACTATTAGAAATTCTCTATGGTAAAGGATATTTGGAGATAAAATAGTATTGTTTAGGCTAGAGTTATTGAGAGTTTTTTGAGCTGGATTATGGAAGGTTGGATTTGAATAACTGTAGAAGTTGGCAGTATAGTCCCAAAGTGTTACAGGAACTTAGGGACAAACACACGACGACTTTGTGATAAAACGAGAACCAGAGTCTGGATTCTGTTTCTGAGTGAAATGGTCTTTCTACTGGGCAGCTAGCATAGCAGGAAGGAGTAGTGGTCAATAACATTTTATCAGGATGGTACTAAGCTTGTGGACTGTGGAAAGGAATTCTTGAAGTCTTGAGTAGTCTTTATCAGGGTTGGATTAGAAAGACATTTCAGACTCAAGGGAACTTTATGTGCAAAAGCAGATATCCTGAAAGTGCTGACGTTGGAGGTGAATCATGGCATTGGAGGGCAGGGATATGAAATAAATGGTATTATATATACCAAGCACTATTCTAGGTGTGGGATATACACATGGAAAAGACAGAAATCCTGCCACCATGGAGACATTTACATTTTAGTGGAAGAAACAATAAACAAATAAATTGTAATATTGTAGGTAATGATGAATACTATGACAGGAAACAAATTGTATGATGAAGAAGTAGAGCTAGGGGTTCTTTGAAATAATTGGTTGGGAAAGACCTCTCCAGAGACAAAATTTGAACAAAATAAAATGAGTGGGACGAGCCATGTGAATTGCAGCAGAAGGAATGGCAGAGCACAGTTGCTGTGTTTAGTAAAGAGGCCATTGTAGCTGAAGTGTGCTAAGTAGTTTATTATAGAGTGTTTACTGAGTACTAAGCACTGTTTTAAGTATATTACTAGTGTTAATTCAATTCTTAAAACAATCCTACAAGAAGAATGCTATTTCACATATAAGGAAACAGGCACAGAGATTAATTTATCCCAGGTCACCCAGTTTGTTAGGGAGCTGGGATTGGAGCCCAGGTAATTGACTCCAAAATCAGTGTTCTTAACCATTATTCAAAGTTGGGGAAGGGAAGGTGTAGTAGGAAATTTAGCAGTAGCATGGAGCCAGTCTTACAGGCCCTTGTAACTTACTATAAGAATATAGGATTTTACTCTGACAATGATGTTAAGTCATTGGAGGGTTGAGAAATACCTAGGAAGTTGATTTATGTTCTGGAGATCAGAAGAGAAGTCTGTACTATACATATACATTTGATACTCATCTGTGTATAGGTTATAGCTTAAAATATTTCTACTAGCCTATAACATTTCTTTGATTTAAAATTAAGGATTCCACTTCATTATTTTATTAAACAGATATGTGCATGCCTATATATATGAGTGTGTGGATGTGTGTGTGCAAACTAATGAACTCTTCTGTTACTAGGTGCGAGAAGATGTACTAAATTCATTGAATAACAACTTTCTTCAAACGCTAAATCAAGCTTGGAATGATCATCAAACAGCTATGGTGATGATTAGAGACATACTAATGTACATGGTAAGTAAAGCTTTTTTAATGTTTTCTTCCTTTAAGCAGTTAAGCATTTGAAGGCTGGGCCTGTAATCCCAGCACTTTGGGAGGCCAAGGTAGGCAGATCATTTAAGGTCAGGAGATTGAGACCAGCCTGGCCAGCCTGGCAAAACCGTGTCTCTACTAAAAATACAAAAATTAGGTGCAGTGGTGGGCACCTGTAATCCCAGCTACTTGGGAGGCTGAGGCAGGAGAATCGCTTGAACCGGGGAGGTGGAGGTTGCAGCGAGGTGAGATCGTGCCACTGCACTCCCACCTGGGCAACAGGGTGAGACTCTGTCTCAAAAAAAAAAGGAAATTAAACATTTGAAAACACAATGATTTTCTGTCTAACTTATAGTACATCTCAGTGTGGAAGGTGGTTTTTGTTTTTTAAATAGTACTTTCTTTGTAAGGGCCAGCCTAAGCCTATGTGAATAAAAATCTTAATTGTTCACATAGTTAGTGAATGCTTAGAATGTGAAACTGAAAGGGAATGATTTAATTTTTTTCTTAGTATTTAGCACTTGTCAGTGAAAAATGTGGAAAAAACCATATTAACATCTCAACAGTTGTTGAATGACAATATGAGAAACAAAAGCTGAATATTCTCTTACAAGTTTTTACATCCTAAATTTTTTTTTTTTTTTTGAGATGGAGCTCACTCTGTCACCCAGGCTGGAGGTGCAGTGGTGCTATCTCTGCTCACTGCAAGCTCCGCCTGCTGGGTTCACACCATTTTCCTGCCTCTGCCTCCCAAGTAGCTGGGACTACAGGCACCCACCACCACGCCCAGCTAATTTTTTTTGTATTTTTTAGTAGAGACAGGGTTTCACCGTGTTAGTCAGGACGGTCTCGATCTCCTGATCTCGTGATCTGTCCGCTTCAGCCTCCCAGAGTGCTGGGATTCAGGTGTGAGCCATCGCACCCAACCCAAATCCTAAATTCTTACATCTTCAGTGAGAGAGGATGTCATATTAATACAAGTATTTTTCCTGATAGTCATACTCTCATAGCTGCCATCTATTTCTCTTAATAGTAAATTATTGCAGTGCACTATTGCAACTAGTCTTGTTTAAGGATATTAGCTTCTCCACGTGTATATTCCATTTTTCACCAGCTGTTGCTGTATTTTATTTTTATCAGTCAAGAAAAAAAATCCTGTTCAGCAAGACCACTTGGAAAACACTGACTTTGATCTAAGCTGTTTAATAACTTTCAGAGAGATTAAATTATCAGTTAAAAAAAATTGGTGTTATAGAATGACTCTAGATTCATTAAGTTTAATTATTGTATCACTCTAAAATTAGCAAGTTAATGACTTGTTTTACTTCAGGGTTTATGTTTGTGTATTGGATATAATTATTTTTTCCCAAGGTTTTGCCTTTTTATATTTTTATTTCTAGTTTTTTTAGTTTTAATGCAGTGATGAGAGCTTGTCCTAGTTTCTTTTATTTGGTAGAATAAAGCAATGTTTGGAAAGAATTTCCAATGTGAACAAACAACTGTAAAGTTTTTTGTTCTGCCCTGTGATTTCAGTCAGGCCTGTTACCCCTGGTTTTGTAAGGGCTTAGTGGCAAAGGGGGTCAGGGAGAGGTCACTTCACTTTTAAGGGATTTGATAAAAGTTATAACATATTATTTAGCTTTTCTGAGCATCATTTTTCTCATCCAGTTATAAATTAACCTTGTGTTATCATTTTGAAGTTAAATGAGATGGTATGAGACAACATGTATCATGATATCTGGCATATAAATTTGAAATAAGTTAGCTTGTTGCTGTTTTCGAAGTTCTAGATATGGTGAGTCTTTAAATTGCATCCTGACTATCTAACATTAAGATAAAAAACCACTTGTAATCTTACAGTTTATTCTGTTGACAAAAGAAGTATTTTAAAATTTTATACACATGCATACTCTGATGTTATTTTTAAAGTCTGTTTTGTTTTAGTCCTCTGCCTCCCTTTTTTTCTTTCTTTTTTCTTCTTCCTCTTTTTTTTTGCTGTGAAATCTCAAATCTTGAATTCCAGGTCTACATGTGGTCAAGAAGTTAATTATTTCATGCTTCAGGTTCCTTGTCTATAAAATGAAAATAATATGGGGTAGAGTAGTCACGAGGATTAAGCAGAACTATTCATGTAAAGCACTTGTAGGGCTTGGCCCATAGTAACATGCTCATTAGAGATTAACTGGTATTATTTCTTGTCCCTTCATCTTTTCATCAAACCCGTTTGGTTGTACCACAGTGCTGCATGAACTGAAAATTCATACAGGGTAGATTGATGCCACTGTTTGTCGCATCAAAGACCTGTGGTCAACCCTTCACACTGCCCAGCAGTTTCACTCTTTTTCGTTAGTCAGCTTGCTCCAGCAGTTATTTCTCTTCAGACCTCCAGCTCTGCCTTGGGTTCTCTCCCTTGTAGTAAATGATATTGCCTTCTACTTCTCAGAGAAAAGAGAAAGCATCAGGTAGGAACTATGCTTATTTTTTGCCACTAAATCTAGAACTTTACTTGTATTTTCTCCTCTTTTATGTTTTTCTTTTTCCCTCTCTTAGTAGAGGGTGGTGTCCTCTTCTGTCAGAGGCCATGTCTCAACCTGTGCTATAGGTCAATCCCCTTCTACCTTGTCATGAACCTTAAGTATTTTAGGGTTCTGCCTTTCATATTGGATCTTAACCAACATTAAACATGTTCAGGCCACTCACTCAATCCTCAGAATATAATTCCATTAAATTCTCTGGTGAACCCCTGCGCTGTCTCCCGGGATCTCTCATCTGTCATTCATAGCTAAATGTGTCATAAGAAATGTTGACATTTGCCATCTTCCTTTTCTGATCTTTCATACACTTTGAATACATTATAGTTAAGCTTCTATCTCAACTATCATGTTTGGTTTTGCCCTTACTAGTATCACCATGGTATCTGTGCATGTCAGAATACGAAGAGACTGCTAATCCCCATTCTCCTTGATTTTTTTTTTTTTAAAGCAGCATTTGTCATAGTTGGTCATTCCTTCCTTCTTCTAACATGTTTCCTTGATTTCTGTAACAAAGAACTCTCTTTGTATGCCTCCTACCTGCCTTTTTACTGTTTTTAGCCTCTCCTCCTCCAACTACTACTAACTGCCCCCACCATCTCCCCTTAAATAGAGGCATTCTTGAGATTTAGTCCTAGATGTTCTTCTCATGGTATGCGCACTCTTCACCTTCGGGAGCTTCATGTGCTTCTGTGCAGATGATTCCCAAATTATGTTTCTAGCTTCGTTTTCTGAGATTCAGACTCATATATTCATTTGTCTAGTTAATGGAGCCTTCATTCTCTGAAGTACTTCAAACTTGGCACGTCCAAATGAGCTCATAATCACTGTCATTCAGTTGTTCATACTGAAACCTGAGAATTATTCTTTTTTATTTTTTTTATTTTTTGAGACAGTCTTGCTCTTTCGCCCAGGTTGGAGTGCAGTGGCGCTGTCTCGGCTCACTGCAAGCTTTGCCTCCCGGGTTCACACCATTCTCCTGCCTCAGCCTCCCAAAGTGCTGGGATTACAGGCGTGAGCCACCGCGCCCGGCTATATTCTTGTAAGTTTCTTCTTTCTCCCTACATTATCTGTTGCTAGACTCTGCCATTTTCTCTTTATTGTCTATTATTCAACATCAAACCACCTTCATTTCTTTCTTGAAATATTCAGTGTTGCTAGTCTTACAGTGTTCACTGGGCTTTTCTCTGTTTTCCATATTGCTCCCAGGATTACTATTTTAAAGCCTAATCTGATCATGTTACTGCCCTGTTGAAATCCTTACCTCTCATCTTGGAATTCTTTTACATGTTTTCTGTCTGGAAATGTTTCTAGAATTTTTTTTTTCCCCCTTAATGTCACTTGCTCTACTTACCCTTTATGTCTTACCTTATATTTCTGGTAAGCTTTCCCTGACCCACGTACTCCCAGCTGGCTGCAGTTGCTCTCATTGTACCTAGTACTATTCCGTTGCAACATTTATCACAGTCATTAACGACCCAACTGCTCAGTGTGTAGTTTGCCCACTAGACTGTATGAGGATGGAAACAATGTTTGTGTCACTATTACCTCTTTAATACCTACCACAGCTCCTTGTACAAACTAGGCACTTACATATGTGTTTAATGAATTGGTGCAGATGTTATATAGTATTTTTTTTTAAAATAAACTACACTTTTTAAAAATGCTTATTAAAAATAGCTATTTTAGGCCAGGCACAGTGGCTCACACCTGTAATCCCAGCACCTGGGGAGGCCTAGGTGGGTGGATTACTTGAGGCCAGGAGTTTGAGACCAGCCTGTCCAATGTGGTGAAAGCTCGTCTCTACTAAAAACACAAAAAATGTGCCAGGTGTGGTGGTGCATGCCTATGATCCCAGCTACTCGGAGGCTGAGGCAGGAGAATCGCTTGAACTTGGGAGGCAGAGGTTGCAGGAAGCCAAGATCATGCCACTGCACTCCAGCCTAGGTGACAGAGTAAGACTCTGATGCAAAAAAAAAAAAAAAAAGGCTATTTTAGATTCAAAAAGAAAGTGTTGATACCTTCATGTTCTACAAGATAAATTTTTAAAATTTTTCATATCCTTCATTTACTTATATTGCCTTTTTATGTGTAGTGTTCTAGGGTTAATTAAAATGTACTTAAAAGTACACTTTTATGTTTTTAATTTTTTTGAGACAGGGTTTTGCTCTGTCGCTCAGGCTGGAGTCCAGTGGCACAATCTCAGCTCACTGCAACCTCCGCCTCCTGGGTTGAAGCGATCCTCCTGCCTCAGCCTTCTGAGTAATTGGGACTACAGGTGCGCACCACCACACCTGGCCAATTTTTGTATTTTTGGTAGAGATGGGGTTTCACCATGTTGGCCAGGCTGGTCTCGAACTCCTGGGCTCAAGTGATCCACCTGCCTTGGCCTCCCAAAGTGTTGGAATTACAGGCGTGAGCCACTGTGCCCAACCAAAAGTACATTTTAAAATTAAGGTAAAATTTAATATACGTTGAAATGAATTAAACTGTACGAAATGATTTTTGACAAACATATGCACCTAACCAATACCTCATTTAAGATAAAATAGGTTTTTAATTTTTCAAAAATCAAAAAAGTTTTCTGTGGACATCTCCACTTTTTTTTCCTTTTTTTTTTCCGTAAGACTTTACCCTCAACCTAGACTCTTAGGTCATATTACCAAGTATGCAGGTTTCTTGTGATTACTGGCTCTAACTATTGGGATTTTAGATCTTAGGCCCAGAGCAGAAGGAGAGAAGAAACTTCGTTGTCTGCCCACCCACTACCTACTCAGCTAGCTGACTTTTTTTTTTTTTTTTTTTTTTTGAGATGGAGTCTCACTCTGTCACCCAGGCTGCAGTGCAGTGGCACGATGATCTTGGCTCACTGCAAGCTCCGCCTCCCAGGTTCACTCCATTTTCCTGCCTCAGCCTCCCGAGTAGCTGGGACTACAGGCACCCGCCACCACACCTGGCTAATTGTTTGTATTTTTAGTAGAGATGGGGTTTCACCGTGTTTGCCAGGATGATCTCCATCTCATGACTTCGTGATCCGCCTGCCTCAGCCTTCCAAAGTGCTGGGATTACAGGCGTGAGCCACCGTGCCCGGCCTAGCTGACTTTTACTCTGACAAAGAGGTGTCTGTGTCTAAAATGTTATGCATGATACTCTGGGACACACTGCCTCTTGAAAATGTCAATAAAGTCACAGGTTACGTGGTGGAGATATGCATTGTTCAAAATTTGCCCCACATAACTTTGTTGTTTGGCAGGTTTGGTGTTGCAAAAAGTCAGGTCTACATGTCTCTTGATGGAACATGTGGCCTCTAGTTTCTGCCACTCCACCCCTTCCTAATGTTTGAGACTTGCATTACCTGTTTGGCTCCTGAGTTGTAATCCCTGCTTTACTTATATTTGTTAATTTGATTCATTCTTTTTTTTTTTTCCTTTTATTTTTGAGACGGAGTCTCGGAGAGCAGTGGCTGGATCTCGGCTCACTGCAAGCTCTGCCTCCCAGATTCATGCCATTCTCCTGCCTCAGCCTCCCAAGTAGCTGGGACTACACGCGCCTGCCACCACGCCCAGCTAATTTTTTTTTTTTTTTTTTTGTATTTTTAGTAGAGACGGGGTTTCACCGTGTTAGCCAGGATGGTCTCAATCTCCTGACCTCGTGATCTGCCCGCCTCGGCCTCCCAAAGTGCTGGGATTACAGGCATGAGCCACCGCGCCCGGCCGATTCATTCTTTTGTTAAAGAAGTAACTCCGTGTTTAGCTTATAAGATAGTTTGGGACTGGTTAATATGTTTCACTTTCATTTTAATTATTCAAATGATTAATGATTGGGAAAAGATTTGATGTTACAGAAAGTCTGTTATATACATTGTTACAGCCTGAATTATTGATATAATCCATAAGTATTTATTAATATTTGGTTCATTTTTCTCTTTCAAGCTATGAAAATGAATATAATATTAAGGAAAATTATAGATAGTATCCCATAGGCTACTCAGGCAATTACAATTAATGTCAAAGGGAAAAAATCATTTTCTATCTTGATCTTCTATTAAGAAGGCTAATAGAAGAATTGCTACACAAAACTTTATGGAGAATTTCAAAGGTATTTTTCTGTTTCTTCTTGAATTTGTCTATATTTCTAATCATTTTCACAAACAGCAAAGGTAGAGTAGTATTGCAAATTATTCTGAATGGAGATTAGAGGGAATAAATTCAAAGGAATGGGGAGAGAGTAACCCAAGAAAGGAGGGTCACTGCTTCTTTGAGCTATTTGGAAAGTTGTCAAAGATGGGTAAAGAGATGAAGTGGAGTGTAACAATAAATTTATGAAAAGGAGAGAAGCTGAGGAACTCTCTTGGTATTCTAGTCTCCTTAGTAAGGTAGAAGGTAGGACCATCAGTTTAGGGTGACAGAAGCATATGAGTTGTGAGCCCTTAAGGAGTGTGGTAGGCTGCCCCCCAGCCCCCCAATCCCAAAATATGTCCATGACTAATCTTTGAAACCTGGGCATGTTAGCTTTATATGGCAAAAGGAACTTTGCACATGTGATTATGTTATGGATTTTTACATGAGATTATCCCAGGCTGTTCCCCTGGACGTGATGTAATCATACTGGTTCTTACCAGAGAGATGAAAGAGTCAGTCAGGGAAAAAGGGTGATATGATTGTAGAAACAGAGACTGGAGTGATGCACTTTGAAACTGGAGGAGGGGGCACCAGCCAAAGAAGACAGATGACCACTAGAAAAGCAAGGAAATGGATGCTCCCTGAGAGCCTCCAGAAGGAGCCAGCGCTGCCAACATCTTTGCGTTAGCCCACTGAAACTGATTTCAGTTTTCTGAATTCTAGAATATAAGAGAATAGATAAACCACAAATTTGTGGTAATTTTTACAGCAACAATAAGAAACTAATACAAGGAAAAAAATGGAATGCTCACTGTGCTGTGATCAACTAAGTGTAAATAAATGGATTATCTATAGTTGTGAGGGGCTGATTTAGGTGAGTTGGCACAAATTTTGTATAGTGGAGCCAGTTAGAGTTTGTACTTTTTCCAGGGTACTTCGCAGTCTCAGAGAAGAGTGTTCAAAATAAGGAAAACTCACTGATAGAATTTTCCCTCTTGGGTGTTGGGGAGAATTCTAAGATAGCGTTTTTGAAATGGTTGCTGTGGGTCCTTGCTGTTAAAGGAAGGACGTGAATCTCATATGGTCCAGGAAATAGAAGTATTACATATTTGGAATCAGTAGACCTGGAGATCTAGTGAGAATGAGAAGCAGGATCTTTCAAGTGTAACAGAGTAGGAGAGGTGGGAAGAAAAAGATGATCTTCAATGCCAGAGTTACTTGATGTCTTCTAATGATGAGGTTCAAGATTTGCTTATATCAACGTGTGGCTGAAGGGAATCTTGATAAAATGGAAGATTGAAATTTAGGCATCTGTAAGGAGTGTGTCAGATTGCTCGTTAGTGCAAATGTTGTGGTTACCAAAGGTAATAGGTGGCAAGGAGCAGAGTTGAGATGAATACTATAAGCTATTTGCTAAAGCTACCATGGAGAATTTGTGTGCCTTTGTGGAGGCCAGAAGATAGGATGAGAACATAGAGATGATGGAGTCTGTGGGTCTGTGTTTTCTCCTTAGATTTTGATGATTTTAGCTCTTTAAAAAGTTTGTTCACAGTATTCTAGGTTGCACATTTAGAGAATTTTGAAAATAACTGTATTCTGGAAAAGCACAGATAGATTAAGAATTTTCCTGGCACCTTCTCTGCTTTCAGAATGATGTACTAGAAGAAAACAGGATACAGTGACTTTTCGGCTACACCTCTTCAACATTTTGTCTGACTTGACTTTGCTTTTGTAAGAAAGGTCTTTTTAAGACAGGCTTTCCCCATTCGTGCTCTAATTTTTATAGCTATGACTGACCGGTGTCCGATATCCTGGCATCTTTTTATAGTTTTGTCAGAAGCCAAGTACTAGGCCTTATGTCTGGGAAACCAGGGCATCATGAAATACTGTGAAGGTTAATAATGTGCCTGATAATAAGAGTTTCTTCCTTCCTTAAATTCCTGCTTCTTTTTTGTTTTATTTAATTTTTCTTGCTATTTAAAAATGTTATTTAATATTTTTCAGCTCCTATCTGAAACAGATTAATAGAAAAGTAGAACAGTAAACTTTTTTTTTTTTTTTGAGACTGAGCCTTGCTCTGTTGCCCAGGCTGTGCCTTGTGAACTGTTTTTCTGAGTGTATGCAGTGATGATTTTAGCAGTCCATGCCATTAAGTTTAGGAAGGCAAGTATTTGGTGTTTATTACTGCCTAACATGAAGTGTAGACCCTGTGGTAAGTAATAGAGCACATTATTTCTTTTCTTTTTTTTTTTTTTTTAAGATGGAGTCTCCCTCTGTCGCCCAGGCTGGAGTGCAGTGGCGCAATCTTAGCTCACTGCAGCCTCCGCCTCCCTGGTTCAAGCGGTTCTCCTGCCTCAGCCTTCCAAATAGCTGGGATTACAGGCACCCACCACCACATCCAGCTAATTTTTTTTTTTTTTTTTTTTTTTTTTTTTGAGACGGAGTCTCGCTCTGTCACCCAGGCTAGAGTGCAGTGGCCGGATCTCAGCTCACTGCAAGCTCCGCCTCCCGGGTTCCCGCCATTCTCCTGCCTCAGCCTCCCGAGTAGCTGGGACTATAGGCGCCCGCCACCTCGCCCGGCTAGTTTTTTGTATTTTTTAGTAGAGACGGGGTTTCACCATATTGGCCATACTGGTCTTGAACTCTCGACCTCAGGTGATCCACTCGCCTCGGCCTTCCAAAGTGCTGGAATTACAGGTGTGAGCCACAGCACCCAGCCCATTAATACATCACATCTTGATAGAGTAAAGAGAATGAACTTTTGTACATAAAGTGGACTCTGACAATGTGCATAGGAAGTTTGGAGTAGTGAGAAAAATGTTTAATGTGAATTAAGAAACTAGTTCCTGCTTTGTCATTAATTTGCTTAAGTTATTTACCCTCTCAAGAGTCTTGCTTCCTTATCTGTAAAATTATTGGACAAGAGCTCTGATTCTTATCTTTTGGGAGAATGATCATATTTCGTGAACTGTCTTCTGGAAGAGGCAGGCATATGTGCATCCACATACTACAGAACACATACTTTGTGCAGTTTCAAGGGGTTTATGGGTGCCTGAAAGCCTGTCTAAGGAATCTGTAAGGATATGTTGATTAGATTATTTTAAATGTTAGAGCGCTTTTAGCTCTAAAGTTTTATACCATCTTAAAACTGAAAGTGAACAGCTAGATGTGGTGCCTGAGGAATTACAATAATGAAGGAAGAAAACAGGAGATGTGGGTAGATTAAGTTGATCACAGTTTCTTTAGGAACTCTTCGAGTGGGTTAATGTAAGCCTTCCTTGGCTATAGTCTCCCCAGTACTGCTACTCAAAAGAGCAAATAATACTGTCACCTTTGGTGCGTGCCAGGCACTGTTTAAGCAATTTATGTAGATTGATTTATTTAATCCTAACAATATTATTTTATTATTATTTTTGTTATTTTTAAGCAGTACTTTGGGAGATCAATAAAACAAAAAAAATGTATTGTGTTTCTTTGAAAGTAAATGTTTTTCCGAATACATAACAAATATCATTTATTACATACCTGTGTCACTGTGCCACGTTTTAAATACTTGACCTTAAAGTTGAATGTTTTCTCCATTTTTGTGAATGAAAAACTGAGGTTAGAAAGATTAAGAACTGAGGTTAGAGAGACTAACCTGTCAAAATCATATATTTGCTAAATAACTGGAGTAGAACATTGGGTTTAAGCCTTTGAATTTGCAGTGTTTGTGATTGAAATTTGAATTTAAAATTTGATTCTAAAGCTCATCGTCTTCACTACTGTGCTGTATCAATTGCCTCAGTGCAAAAGAATTACATTAATTGACTCTGTTTAATAGAGTTTATGATAAACCCAGAGTTTTAACATATATCACTTGTTCCATATATTGAAGCATTTAGTTTGTTTACATTTAAAATAATTATTGATACATTTGGGTTTAAATTTACTGTCCTATTTTTTTCTCTCATCTGTTCTTCCTTTTCTCAGCGTTTTTTTTTTTTTTGCTTTCTTTAGATTAATAAGTGTATTTTATTATCCCCACCCCCCATTAGCTTATTATTTACATGTTGTTGTTATTTTAGTAGTTACCGTAGAGATTATATGCATTATATTAGTTTTTTGTTTTGTTTCTTACCACTTTCTGGGTAGGGTAAAGGTCTTAGAACATTTTGACTTCTTGGGGTTTTTTCTTTGGTTTTTATACTTTTGATCCTGGGTTGTTTTTGTTGTGTTTTGTAGGGGAAAGGGTCAAGCATGGTATTTTAAAATTTGAATTCCAGTATTGTGTATAAAAAATTGTGGAGGCCCTGGATGATATCTTCCTCCAAAGTAAATTTAATTTTGTTTTGGCAGGCAGGTAAAGTAGAGTCAGATCACCATGATCTAGTTGAGGCTAGCTTTTAGGCTTTGTTAGTGTTGATCTGTTAACAGTTTGCCTTTATTTCCAGGACATACCTATTCACAGAGCATAGTTCCTCTGGGGTCTGAACTGAAAGAAAGCCTGAAGTGTTTGCCAGGTTGCCTTCTGAATTAATGTTCCTAGAATTCTAACAGTTGTCTCTTCAGCACAGATCTTCAGCCTGGATTCTTGGTGTCATCACCCTCGCTTGGGGTGCTGTATCAGTAAACATCTCAGTGAAAAATTTCTTGCAGAAATGGTGGCTCTTTGTATTTCTCTCCTCTTCAGAACCTTGACCCTCTTAAGTCCTAGCTGCTTGGTAACCAACCCCACTTTTGTCTTTCTGGTTGGGCTCTTATTTCCAGTCCTCCAAATACAGCAGATGACGGAAGGGAACCAGTGAAGGCTGGTGGTATGGGGCTCCTCTCAGTATGTTTGCCTTTTCTCCGGAATCTTGGCCCCATAAGTCTGGGTTGCCTTTGTTACTCTTGATGCTTTTAAACACGGCGGATTTTTGGTTTGTTTTTTTAATTGTGGTCAGATACATATAAAATTTACCATCTTATCCTTAAGTGTGCAGTTCAGAGCTATTAAGTGTATGTTCACATTGTTGTACAGCTGTCACCACCATCCTCTCCAGAATTCTTTTCATCTTGCAAAAACTGAAATTCTGTACCCACGAAACAGTAACTTTACATTTCCCTCCCCCGCCCAAGCCTCTGCCAGCTACCATTCTACCTTCTCTGTTTATGATTTGATCACTTATTACCTCATGTACGTGGAATCATAAGATGTTTGTCCATTTGTGACTGGCATCTTTCACTTAGCATGTCCTTAAGGTTCATCTGCATTACGGCTTATGTGAGAGTTTACTTTCTTTCTAAGGCTACATAATACTGCATTGTATGTGTAGACCACATTTTGTTTATCTGTTCATCTGTTGATGGACACGAGTTGTTTTCACCTTTTGGCTACTGTGAATAATATTGCTATGAACACGGATGTACAAATACCTCTTCAAGACTGTGCTTTCATTTCTTTTGGGTGTATACCCAGAAGTGGAATTAGTGGGTCCTATGTTAATTGTTTTTTTAATTTTTGAGGAACTGATACGTTGCTTTCCACAGCAGTTATACCATCTTAGGTTCCCACCAACAGTGCACAAGAGCTCTAATTTCTCCACATCCTTGTCAAAACTTGTTATTTTGTTATTTTGTGGGGTGTGTGTGTGTGTGTGTGTGTGTTTTGATAGTAACTCTTCTAATGGGTATGAGGTAGTAGCTTTTTATTTTCATCCAGCTTTTGTAGTTGTTCTTCCTTCCAGGGGAGTTGGTCTTACAAAAGCTTTTCTTTCAGTGCTAAAGGTGGAATAACGTTTTGAGGTAGATGTTATTTTACAGATGAGGCAACTGAGACAGATGCTAAGGTCACATCTAGTAAATGGCAGAGACAAGACTGAAACAGAGGCTGTCTGGTTCTTGAATCAGTGCTCTGAACCACTGAATTGTACTGCTTCTTTAATACAGGTCTTCTTTCCTAAAAGATAGTCTTATAAATTCATTGCTGTAAGACCTCAAAGTGTGATTAACTTTTTTTTTCCTCTGACCTCTAGATTATTAAATTTGAAGTAGAAGTAGAGAACAGTGTTTTTATTTTATGATTTATTGCAGTTTACACAACTTTAGAGAAACATGGGTTTGATTTGTCTAATACCTTGGTAGACAATTCTTAAATGAAAAGTATTTTTAAATAGAATTTTTTCACAACTATGTTTTTCTTGTTAAAAATTTTCAGACCCCTGAGAAGGATTTTTTTTTCTTCTTTTTCTTTTTTCTTTTTGAGACGGAATCTCGCCCCGTCACCCAGGCTGAAGTGCAGTGGCATGATCTTTACTCACTGCAAGCTCCGCCTCCCGGATTCACACCATTCTCCTGCCTCAGCCTCTCAAGTAGCTGGGACTACAGGCTCCCACCACCACGCCCAGCTAATTTTTTTGTGTTTTTTAGTAGAGACAGCGTTTCACTGTGTTAGCCAGGATGGTCTCTATCCTGACCTCATGATCCACCCACCTTAGCCTCCCAAGAAAGATTTTAAGAAAATTTTACTGTGATGGAAACTCTGAGCTTTTCAGTAGTGGCTAAGTCTACACCAGGTTTTTTTACACCATATCATATGCTTCTCTACCAAATTTATCAGTAATATTTTTATATCTAGAAATGTTAATCTGTCTGTACAATTTACTAATTCATAAGTTACTGGTGCTGTTTTAGAAATGTAGTCAGTTACTGGCATCGCGGAAAGTGTTGACACAGTTCTTTAAACTTGGATCTAATTATAATTAGACTTTTTTCCCCCCTACTATGATTCTGCAGTAGAAACTTTTTGCTACTTTTCTGCTCATTTAAAATTTTTCTATTTCTGTCTTCATTGTGTTAAACCTTTTTAAATCTGTATTTATTTCATTATTTGAAAGTGAACTCTATTTGAAAATGTTTTATTACTTGTTAATAGAGGATTACCCTAGTGATTGCATTTGGTAAGGCAGGTTCTAACATGTTCTGATAGACTTGCTATAGTTATTTGCCTCTTTTTTTTTTTTTTTTTAAATTTTAAATATGAGTTTAACTTTTCAGGGTTTATCTCTAGCTTACTAGCAGAATAAGTATTTAATATTTATAAAGATTTTTTAACCCTGTTTACATTTGTCTTTTCCTGTCCTCTTTCACAGTAGTAGACAAAAACAGTTACAGATGTTCTTAGTATGAGAATAAGAAACTGAAAGAACTGTTTAAGAGTTTGATTAAGCAGCTTGACAGTTAACTTAAAAAACCAACTTTCACAGCAATTCACACATGTTTAACTCCTTTTTTCCCCCCCTAAATAAATAGCTACTACTGGCCATATGTGGGACCAGGCAGAGTATAGGTGAATGAGTACTAACAAATAACCATCCTTGGTCTATTAGTAGTAGTATTAAAAGTACTGAACTACTTTGAGAGGCCGAGGCGGGTGGATCACATGAGGTCAGGAGTTCGAGACCAGCCTGGCCAACATGGTGAAACCCCGTCTCTACTGAAAATACAAAAATTAGCCGGGCATGGTGGCACATGCCTGTAATCCCAGCTACTAGCGGGGCTGAGGCAGGAGGATCACTTGAACCCAGGAGGCGGAGTTGCAGTGAGCCAAGATCGTGCTACTGCACTCCAGCCTGGGCAACAGAGCGAGACTCCGTCTCAAAAAAAAAAAAAAAAAAGTACTAAACTACTGGACTTCAAGCAAACATGTTATTAAAAGCTCCGTTAAACTTTGTAATAGAACCAGAGGACTCTTGTATTTATACTAAACTTTCAGAGTTGAATGTGATCTAAAGGTTAGTTTTAGAATTTGCTTCTCGAACACCTGTTTACTCATAGTTACAAATGAAACATTACGATAGGAATGATAAAATAACAATTTTTAAGTTGTTTCTTTCCTTGGGTGTACCATTAATTTTGCCCAGAACCCATTTATCCTAGCTTGCTTTTCTGTAACATAATGACTGTGAAAAATATTTACTAAACTTTTTTTGCGGGTAAATTAAGAGTAATAAGAGTTAAATTGTTTTTTGGACTTCATTTTCAACTTTGTTTTTATTTTAACTTTTATTTTGATTTGTTGGTAATGCCATTCCCTGAGTAATGAAGCTATTTAGCGCACTTGAAGAGACACCCATTGACTTTGTGTAGGTTTAGCTTCAAAAGGAACTGTGTTTTTGCATCTTGTGTCTTGACACCTTTGAGCATACTTTTATGTGTTGAATTTGATTTCTTATACATCATTTAACTATTTAGGTATGTTGGTAAGGTGAAGAGGAAAAGGCACATCTTTGCCAAGATGGTGGAAGTAGTAATATCTGTGGTCTTGTAGGGCCAAGCATTTTGTTTGTTGGTGTCCTCGTGTCTTCTGGGCACGCAAAGAGTCCTAGGTCTTGAGTAAGCATTTGCAGGAGTTTTCCATGGAGGTCACCTGGTTGAGCTTTCCTTTTCTTGTGGCTTAGAAAGACTCCATTTCTCTCCACTCCAGCTCCTGGAGACCTGCCTGTCCTAGTTGATGTTTTAAAACAGGTGGTGCTTTTGTATTTTTTATCCAGCCTTTATAGTTCTTGGCAGGGAAGTTGGTCTTAAAAGCTATTTATTTTCAGAACTAGAAGTGGAAATGAGTGGAATAGCATTGTGAGATAGATGTTACAGATGAAGTGCTTATGTTACAAATGAAGTTGGTTTATCAAGCTTACTGTATGGATGAAGTCCGATGCAGAACCAGCTGTGAAAAAGGGGTCATGAGATGTGTCCCCACCATTGGCTCCTGTCTAGCTTGTGAAAGTTTTTGCTCATTGTAGGCCTGCTTGGGCAAGGAATAGCAACCCTTGAGAGAGAACTGTAAATAGAGATTTAAAATGTGATTTATCTCTGTGGTGATGAAACTCACATCTCTTTATATAAATATAATGCTTGACTCACATTAGGCTTTCAGACATGTTTTTCAGAACATTTTATATTTAAAATGCCTGTTTTGGCTTTAAAAAGGCAGATAGAAGCAGCCACCAACTTTCTATCTCTGCTAAGCTCTCTTTAGTAGATAAGGACTAATGTCAAACTCGTACTACATTTTGGTCAGATCGTGGGGTTAAGACACTTTAAAGTCAGTCTTTGATTTTTTTTTTTTCTCTTTTGGAATGATTTTTAAAATCTTTTTCATACTTTGAGATTGCTAGAGGTTAACCGGAGCTGGGGCTTTTAAAAAATCTTTAAAAATAGACACATAAAAATTAAAACCTCACAAGAATTTAAATGATACTAGAATCATATCATGTGCATATCACAAGTTTACTGTGAATATATGTCTACATTTCTCTTTAACATATGCACACATAAATACTCAAGGGTTACGCATCTGTACCCTTAATTGTACTTGATGGTAATTAATCATATGTGTCAGACATTTAATATAAATGGTTATTTAGTATTACTATTAATAGTTTTATAGAGCCAGACTTAAGTTTCTGTGTTTCTTCTCCATTTATTAGCTCTTTGTTATCTTTAATGAAATTTTAGAGTTATCAAGTTTTTCTTAATATTATGTGTCATTTAATTATAATCACACACATCTTGACTGTCTCAAGTTGAAAGACAAAGGCTTAGCTCTTATACCACGGTATCCTATGGCTTTAAACATTGTATGTTCTGCCTGCACCTTCCAGCTTCAGGTTGATTTTATCTCATATCCAAAATGCTTGTGACCATAAGTGTTTTCAGATTTCTCATTTTTGGGGGATTTTGGAATATTTGCATATACATGAGAGATTGTAGGGATGGAACCCATGTGCTAAACATAAAAATCATTTCTGTTTTGTATACACCTTATATACATAGCCCAAACGTAATTTTATACAATATTTTAAGTAATTTGTACATGAAATAAAGTTTTGGCCGCAACCTGATGCATGAGGTCAGTTGTGGAATTTACTTGTGGCATCATGTTGATGCTCAGAGTTTCAGAGTTTGGAGAATTTTAGATTTCAGATTTTTGGATTGGAGTGCACAAAACTGTATGTGTTCTCATCTCATGCCTTGGCTTCCTTTACTGAAGCATCATTTTCCTCTATACACAGCATACCTGAAGAATTTATCAGTTGTGACTGGTGTCTTTCTGCCTTTTTGCCAGAGGGCTTAAGATAGCAGACATAATAGGCCATCAGGTAATAGATTTACCTCCTTTAGTAGTGATACCATCACTGCGCTTAAAGTTGGGACGGGGGAAATCCAAGCCATGGGAGACCGATAACAAATAGAAAGGGAAGAAGTAGTGAAGTGTATTTGTATTTGATCCTGCATGTATGTTATTTTTTGGTGAGAGGATTAAGCTTCATAGGAAATATATTAATGTTTTAGAGAGTATCTTTACCAGCACTTTGTTTTACTGAGGGCCACAATGAATAAGTGACTTACTTAAGGTCACATAGCCAGTTAACAATAGAGCCAGGATCATATAAAGAATTCCTAACTTCACATCAAATGTTATTATTATTAGAGGTTTTGTATTAAAAAATTTACCATAACTGTTAGATCACCTTTAGAAAAGTTTGATAATTTCCATACAGTCCAGTAATTCCTCTCTTAGAATCCACCCAAGAAAAATGAAAGCATATGTCCACAAAAATATTGTACCCAAATATTTATAGCCACATTAATCATAATAGACAAAAAATGGAAATAACCCAAAATATCCGTCAGCTGATAGATAAGCAAAATGTAGTATGTCCATGCAGTGGAGTGCTGTTTAGCCCTAAAAAGAAGGAAATACTGTTATATGTTACAACATTAATAAGCCTTATAAACTTTATTCTTAGTGAAGGAAATCAGACACGAAAGATTACGTATTACAGGATAATTCTATGAAATGACCAGAAAAGGAAATTTATAGAGACTGAAAGCAGGACTGAACAAAGGAATTGTCAGAATTGCAGTACTTTCTATTCTAGCTGCAAATCCTGATGAAGGGTTCTCTTACTACTGTTAGGCTACTTTTCCAGTATAATCTTCCATATTCTTCACTTACCAGTTTAACTTTGTCCTTATTGAAGTTGTGTGGTATTTTTCAAACCTGTGTATTTGAATTGTACTTCTTACTATTAATATATAATTTAATATTGTGTAAATTGATAAAATCTTGTGAAAAAATAAAACTTTGGCAAGCTAGGTTGAATGCTTTGTAAAGACTTCATAAAAGCAAATGGCTACATACTGGTTTGAATTAAATGTAGGTAATTTAAGACATTGGAGTGAAAACAGTAACTCTAGAAGGATTTTACATTGAGATTACTTCATAAATGCCTCTAGTTCATGCTTCACCTTAATGAAACTGAACTAGGAGTGCTATACAATTTATTATGTGTGAGTGTTTATAAGCACACTATTTATTTTATTTTATTTTATTTTATCTTCAAAATGGGGTCTTGCTCTGTCACCCAGGCTGGAGTACAGTGGCACAGTCTCGGCTTACTGCAGCCTCCTCCTGCTGTGTTGAACTGATTCTCCTGCCTCAGCCTCCCGAGTAGCTGGGACTACAGGCGCGCACCACCACGTCCAGCTTTTGGTATTTTTAGTAGAGACATAGTTTTACCATATTGGCCAGGCTAGTCTCAAACTCCTGACTTCAAGTAATCCCAGTGCTTCAGCCTCCCAGAGTGCTGGGATTATAGGCGTTAGCCACCCCACCTGGCCTGTACGTATACAATCTTGAACTTCAGTCACAGGACTTATTTTTCAGAGAAAGTCCTGATGTCTGAATGAACGTTTATATTTTTAAATAAAAATGTTTAAGATGCAAGTGTTTGTATATGTTATAATAGTTTTACTGTTTTTACTAGCTGTCTTTAACCATTCAGATAGTGGTTTTGATCACATTGGTTAAAAGGTATTCTCCTGTCTCTGGTGCTTTTCTGTACAATATATACTTATATGTAGAACTTAGAAAAATCAAATTTGTAAAATAATTTAAGCAGTAATAGTGATTATTTTTATAATAAAAGGGATTCTTGTTGCTTTTTGAATTATTTATGCTAGTTTTTATTATGTACATATTCTGTGCTGAGAAGTAAAACACAATTACCATGACAGTAGGGAAAGGTTGGGCCTGGAGGTCTTATGAGATGAAAGAGGAGGTTTACAGGTGATGGATCACGAGGTCAGGAGATCGAGACCATCCTGGCCAACATGGTGAAACCTCATCTCTACTAAAAATACAAAAATTAGCAGGGCATGGTGGCGGGTGCCTGTAATCTCAGCTACTTGGGAGACTGAGGCAGGAGAATCGCTTGAACCTGGGAGGCAGAGATTGCAGTGAGCTGAGAACACACCACTGCACTCCAGGCTGGCAACAGAGTACTAAAAAAAGAATAGTAGCCATCAAAAG
Organism: Macaca mulatta; assembly: GCF_049350105.2. Lineage (NCBI taxonomy): Eukaryota > Metazoa > Chordata > Mammalia > Primates > Cercopithecidae > Macaca > Macaca mulatta. Next base: position 129,766,757 of record NC_133417.1, on the reverse strand, counting down.
AAAGGAAGGAGGCTGGGCTCGCTGGCTTATGCCTGTAATCCCAGCAGTTTGGGAGGCCAAGGTGGGCGGATTACAAGGTCAAGAGATCAAAACCATCCTGGCCAACCTGGTGAAACCCTGTGTCTACATACAAAAATTAGCTGGGCGTGGTGGCAGGCACCTGTAGTCCTACGTACTCAGGAGGCTCAGGCAGGAGGATTGCTTAAAACAGGAGGTGGAGGTCGCAGTGAGCCAAGGTCGCACCACTGCACTCCAGCCTGGTGGCAGAGCGAGACCCCGTATCCGGAAAAAAAAAAAAAAAAAGAGGGATGTGGTCAGAGGGAAACTTTGAATTTAAGATCTGGAGGATGGAAGTGTGAAGTCCAAAAACTTCGAAGTCATCAATGAAAATTTTGAACTCATGAAAACTGATGTTAAGATTTGAAAACTGTGAGCTCGTGCTGAGATTATATAGAATGTAGAAATGTGAGCACTAAAGAAGATAATATAAAAAATAGCTTTCCTTGTTATTAGGTGTATACCATCATACAAGATGAACGAAAGGAGAAGGTTGGAGGAATGATGTCATAGGAAGCAAGGACTGCATGTAGAGAATTTAATTAAAATTGTTTGGGGCCGGGCATGGTGGCTCACGCCTGTAATCCCAGCACTTTGGGAGGCCAAGGTGGGCAGATCACTTGAGGTCAGGACTCTCAAGACCTGCCTGGCCAACTGGTGAAACCCCGACTCCACAAAAAAATAAATTAGCCAGGCATGGTGGTATATGTCTGTAATGTCAACTACTCAGAAGGCTGAGGCAGGAGAATTGCTTGAACCCGGGAGGAAGAGGTTGCAGTGAGCCAAGATGGCACCATTACACTCCAGCCCAGACAGCAGAGTGAATGAGACTCCATCTCAAAAAAAAAAAAAAGAAGTTTGGAAAGCTGATTAATAATATTCGGGTTACATTGTTAATATGGTAGAGCTCTCTTCATGTTCACCTTATCGTTAGCTATAACCTATAGATGCATGTTCAAGAATCTGGTGAAAGTTATGGGCTTTCTTTCCAAAGTACTTAAGCGTGAACAAACATGTAATAACTTAATAATTTTAGAAGACTTACAGACCCACGAAAGCCCAGAGAGATCCTTGTTGAGATGAGAAGGGAATTAAACAGTAGTTTTATTTCGGTATGTTTTGCTATCAATATGGATTTTCAGGGAATGCACAAGACCGAACTTTTATAACCAACACTTCTGGGTTATCTGTGCTCTATTAACTGAGATATCTATAATCATGTTGGTAAGAACTTGAAAGTATAATCTGTTTGAAGTGCAAGTAAGTAGAGGTGTTTTAATTATGTAATACTTAATGCTGCTCTATTATATGCATTAGAGCCTTTCAATATTTATCAGTAACAGTCTAAGTTGTATAAATCCGTACTTTATTCAGCTCTCAATTTTACTTCCAAGAGTATGTTCTTCAAGTACAGTATTTAAGAATGAACCTTGTTTGAATATGCTGTGGCTTTGGGGAGAAAGTGTGCTGCCTGTTTACCTTTTTTACTTGCTTTTTTGTTTCTGACTGTGATGCTTCCTTTGTCCCCTTTTTCTTAAGGTAAATGGGCCACCATTTATACATTGTCAGTTGTAAAAACTTAACTTTATATAACTTGAGAGGTGCTAGAAAGTTCCACATTACTTAAGATCGTTTGAAATGTTTCTCACCTGAAAAATGATTGCTTTTGGAGTTTTATTTCCTTTATTTGTTATTGTAGCACACAATAATTATTATGTTCACAAGAATTGTACTCATATTTATATGACTTTAACTGTAGGACCGTGTATATGTACAACAAAATAATGTGGAGAATGTCTACAATTTGGGATTAATTATTTTTCGAGATCAAGTTGTACGTTATGGGTGTATTAGGGATCATCTACGGCAAACTCTGTTGGATATGATTGCAAGAGAGCGGAAAGGAGAAGTTGTAGACAGGTAAAATTTCTCTTTACTCTGGTGGTTTTGGTTTTAGTGATTATATTTTGAGAACAATTCTCTGTCTTAGTTTTATTAAAATAAATAAAAGTTTGAATGTTCAGCACATTGGGAGAATCCTCAGAAACTTAAGTTAACAGTTACCTAGAATTTAATTTGAAAGCACACATCTTTTATATTTTTAGAAGAGACTATCCTAAACTTTTATTTAATATGCTTTTCAGCTAGTCATCACTTTTGGCTTTTCATTTATTTTTCATGCCAGCATTTTGTTTCTTTTTTTCTGTATAATAACTTTTATTTTTTTTTATTGATCTTTTTCTTTAAGGGCTTTTGTCTGTCCATCATTCCTAACATTTTTGAAGAAAACTGTCGAACATAGCCTAAAATGACTAAGAACTGCTGTGCCCCCTTTAAATCAGAGTTCCTCCCCCTTCATAACAATGATGGCAGTGTCATTTTGGTGATGCTGCAGCTAGAATGGCTTGAAATACAAGATTTTTTTTCTCTCTTTATCTGTTTTCAGAAGAGCTGTTAGATGAAAACGTGTAAAGTTCTTTTTATTTCAGCTTTGGTGCTTGATCAGGATTGTCCAAAATCCATTTAGTGCAAAAAGTTATATTGCCCAGGAGTAGCTATATATTGGACCCATGTCTGGCAGTACAGCTTAATATGCCTGTCTCCCTCCTTCCTTCTGGATGAACAACCTCTCTTATGTTTTCAAATACATAGAAATATTTAGACATTTTAATTTTCTTTAAAAATTTTGTTGTAACAGAGTAAGAACACCTTGAGATAAATAGCCGTGGAGTCAAGATATGCTTTCCAACTTAAAATTAGGCTAAATCCTTTTGTTTTACATGAGTGGCCTGTGGGAGATTGGTCACTTCAATAGAAGTTAAATGTCCTGAAGATACTTTTACCTACTACTTTTGTAATTTTTGTGTGAATTTTTAATGTAATTTAATTATCAAGTGATACAACTTTTTTCAACAGAGGCGCAATAAGAAATGCTTGCCAGATGTTAATGATTTTAGGTCTCGAAGGAAGATCAGTCTATGAAGAAGATTTTGAGGCTCCTTTTTTGGAAATGTCTGCAGAATTTTTTCAGGTAATCTGTGAAAATGTTAATAATCTTTTAAGATGTTCTTAATGTTATTTAGTTACTAATTGAACTATTTTGACCTTTTTTGACTGCGGCCCATTGAGGGAGGGGCGTATGCAAAAAATGCCCATCAGCACACCTACCTCACATTCTGACCATTCCACTTAAGCAACTCATCGATAACAAATTGGAGAGCTTGAACTTACACACATGGTTTTTAAAATTACAGAGATAATCCTTGAACAGTGTGGGGCATAAGGACGCTGACCCTGCTGTGTGGTTGAAAGTCCACATAACACTTTTGACTCCCCAAAAACTTAACTAATAGTGTGCTGTTGAATGAAAACCTTACACATAACATAAACAGTTGATTAGCATATATTTTATATATGTATTGCATATTGGATTCTTACAAAAAAGTAAGCTAGAGAAAAGGAAGTGTTATTAAGACCATTATACAGAAGATAAACTATAATTTACTGTTCACTAAGTGGAAGTGGATCATCAAGGTCTTCATCCTCGTCTTCACATTGAGTAGGCTGAGGAATAGTAAGACGATAGGCTTGGTCTTGCTGTCTCAGAGGTGTCAGGGGAGGAAGAAAATCCACTTCATGGACCTGTGCAGTTCAAACTTGTGTTGTTCAAGGGTCAACTGTATGTTATAAAACTGTAAACTTAGAAATATCCTTAACATTTTACTGTATCTAATATTATGAATTATTTAAGTACCATAAATTCACAGCAGTACATCACCAACAAAGTCTCATCTGCAGGCTTTTAGTCACTTAAATTACTAGTAAAGCACACATAAGGATATGAATGATTCTGTAGTGCATATTTGCCTTAAAGGTTGTTGATTAAAAGGTTACAGGCCAGTGAGTACTATTGATAGAAATTTGCAACAGTGGTCCAAACCAACTAAATTGCTAAAAGTAAAGCTAAACTGGTACTAATTTGTAATGAAATGATGATAATAATAACTGAGTACCAGTAAGCATAAGATAGTATTTGTAAGGTAACTGTAACCAGGCATTTTTCCTGAATACCATAACTATCTGAGCATAACATAACGTAGCATAACATAACATTCCATAACAGTAGGAATTTTGTAGTGTTGCCAAAACAGATGTATTAGTAAGAAGCTAAAATGTTGGCCGGGCGCGGTGGCTCACGCCTGTAACCCCAGCACTTTGGGAGGCCGAGGCGGGCAGATCACAATGTCAGGAGATCAAGACCATCCTGGCTAACACGGTGAAACCCCATCTCTACTAAAAATACAAAAAATTAGCGGGGCGTGGTGGCAGGCACCTGTAGTCCCAGCTACTCGGGAGGCTAAGGCCGAAGAATGCCGAGGCGGAGCTTGCAGTGAGCTGAGATCGCGCCACTGCACTCAAGCCTGGGTGGCAGAGCAAGACTCCTCCACCTCAAAATAAATAAATAAATAAATAAAAAGATTATTAGTTATTTAAAAACTCTTTTTCTCAAACGTTAGTGTATATGTTTACTCCGTTGAGACTGGGAGTGGGATGGCAGGAAGACTTTAGTAACCAGCAGTATGCCAGCAAAGCGTATGATAAACATGATGAATCTTTCTGGTTATAATTTTGCATTCAGACAAATCTAAAAAGAACATCCCACTCTATCTTGGAGTCAGATGCTTCTATATTTTTGACCCTCGCTGGCATATATATTTACTTTTTTGGCTATTTTTTGGAGTGCATTGGCACAGTTTGAAAAACATTGTTTACAGGAAATGTTTTAATTTAGTATTATGTAAACACCAAAGGCTTTAAAGGATATAATTCAGACTATATCAATCTTTGTAATGAGAGATTACACAAAATCCTATTAGTACTTATTTTACTTAGGTTGATTTATTATAAACACTATAGAAACCCCAGCTAAGAGCAAAAACACCTTTTTCTTCTATATTAAAAAAATTACATTTTTAAATTGCAGATGGAAAGCCAGAAATTTTTAGCAGAAAATAGTGCTTCAGTATATATAAAGAAAGTAGAAGCTAGAATTAATGAAGAGATAGAACGAGTGATGCACTGCCTTGACAAATCAACGGAAGAACCAATTGTGAAGGTAGTTGAGAGGGAACTCATTTCCAAGCACATGAAGACTATAGTAGAAATGGAGAATTCTGGGCTAGTACATATGTTGAAAAATGGAAAGACAGAAGGTAAGTGTTACCGATTGAAAAATAATTAAATCCTTATTCTGCCTTATCGATATTTTTAAAACTTTCCTACATTTAAAGCAGGTATCAGTTTTCAAGAAGTTGTGTATATTGTTAATTTGTCTCCGCTGTTAACCTGGGTGGGATTTCCAAGCTTGATACTGTCTTACCAATGAAGATTTTAGATATTTCTAATGAATTGAGCATTTCCTGTCTTTAAGTCTCATTTTATGTTTTTCTTAATCCAGAAGATAAAAAGTGTAACAGTAGGTGAGCCCAATGAGCTCCTCATTCATTCCTGTACTTGTCGTATACCAAAGGATGTGGGCTGTCTTTATTCCTACATACTCTTGGGGTTTTGTGATTCTCTTAAAATCTTAAATTTCCACCTTAGATTTTTGTAGACTTTCCTTTGGGATTTAGTTGTGATAGGGTGCCAAAAATGCAAAAATATTTATGTCTTCCATATTGATACACTTAGATAAATTAGATTGGTTTGGGGAACACTGAAGTTACAGAATGGAAAAGGAGGAAGGAGGAGTGCATAAAAGTAGAAAACACTATTGAGATAACTAACATTTATTTTTTGTAGCTATTTATCTTTATTTCCCTGGGGTAAAAAAAAAATTGTGACAAGTATCCTAGAAGAAATTACAAGTTAAAAGAACAATAACCATATCTTCTATTCTTAGTTTCTGATGCTTTGATTTAAAACTTTGCCTTTATCAGTGATATGGTATTAGAAAATAAAAAAACATGGTCCCTTGTTCTCCTGCTTCGTAGATGAAATCTGAGCGATATTTTATCCACTTCTTTTTAGTAAAAGAAATACATATTGCCTCTTGGGGTCATGAGCTATGTAGGGAATGAAAAAAAGTTTTTTAACAGAGAATTATGAAGAGCAGGAGGATACAAGAGAAGGGAAAAAGAAAGCTGGTGGGAAGTTGAGCCACGTTTCTCTCTAGTGGAATCCTTACCTTGTGTTTTAAAATTGTTAAATTTTTGTATATATGATAAATCCCTGAAAAGTGATACATAATTTAAAAAAAAAAAAAAAAACTAGAGAGACTTCCTTTTTAAAAGACTATTCTGTTAAACCTTTTTTTGTAAAAGCAAAAAAAAAAAAAAAAAAAAAAAACAAGTCATCTAGTATGTTTGCCGTGTTTGCTAAAATTAAGGTCTAAGTCTGGGGTTGGCAAGCCTTTTTTGTTCTTGTTGAATAAAATGGCTTGTGAGCCATGCAGTCATAGTGAGAAAATAGTCATAGACAATAACAAATGAATAAGCCTGTGTTTCTATAAGACTTTATTTATGGGCCCTGAAACTTAAATTTCATATAATTTTTATGCGTCACTAAATAGTATCCTTTACAGTTTTTCCTCAGCGATTAAAAATGTGAAAACCATCCTTAGTTCATGAGCTGTATGTACATAAATAGGTGGCAGGCTTATTTGCCCCACGGGTTCTAATTTGATGACCCTTCTCTAAATGGTCTCTGGTAGACTAGGACTTCATGCAAAGCATTTGCCCTGCTTAAACAAAATGAGTATCGATAAATTATGTAATGTACTGTTTAGGTATTGAGTGAATGCTTTCTTACCTACCTTAGGGGCATGTAGGGAGGGATGATTAAATGGGCTGGAGATGAGGGGCTAGGAAATGTTTGATGGAGAGGTTGTTGGGCATACCTGAATTACAGCATCTCTGTAACTTGTGTGGAGATATATGTAAAAGGTGTCAGGTGTGCCTATCATTGCAGGCACTTAACGTGAATGAAGGAATATCATAATAGTACTCACCAGAGTTCTCCTTTATTTAGTACCTTAGGTTTCCAACAACACAGTAGCTATCTGTGATTCTAAATTAAATTTTAAAATCCTGTTTTTGTCCGGGCAGTGTGGCAAACGCCTGTAATCTCAGTACTTTTGGGAGGCTGAAGTGGGTGGATCGCTTGAGCTCAGGAGTTCAAATTGGTGATACCCTGTCTCTATGAAAAACACAAAAATTAGCTGGGCGTGATGGCACATGCCTATAGTTCCAGACACTTGGGAGGCTGAGGTGAGAGGATCATTTGAATCCGGCCAGGGAGGTCAAGGCTGCAGTGAGCCAAGATCATGCCACTGCACTCCAGCCTGGGTTGCAGAGGGAGATGCTGTCTTAAGAAAAAAAGGGGGAACTGTTGTCTTTAATTTTTCTGAGCTTCCACTAGAAACCTAGTGGCAAAAGATCTTAATTGTGGTAGACCCCGCTCTTGGAAAAAAGTTGCTCTTGTTGAGAACATATCAGAGGCAACTTCACCATTATGAAGCCAAATTCTCATAAATCAGAAAACGAAAAACAGTTTTCTCACTGTGAATGGAGGATAAATTGGATTGTTATTAGATGCAGATAGCGTTATGAAATTAAGTTCAAATGGTATCTTTTTTTTTGAGATGGAGTCTTGCTCTGTCACCCAGGCTGGACTGCAGTGGCGCGATCTCAGCTCATTGCAAGCTCTGCCTCCCGGGTTCATGCCATTTTCCTGCCTCAGCCTCCCGAGTAGCTGGTACTGCAAGCGCCTGCCACCACGCCCGGCTAATTTTTTGTATTTTTAGTAGAGATGGGGTTTCACCGTGTTAGCCAGGATGCTCTCCATCTCCTGACTTCATATCCACCCGTCTCGGCCTCCCAAAATGCTGGGATTACAGGCGTGAGCCACCGTGCCCAGCTGGTATCTTAACTATTTTATTAAGTGTATATAGAAATAATGATATTTAATTTTTGAATGCCAGATTACCATTTACTCTTTTACATTCTCTTTACCCTGACATTTAAATACAATGAAATTGTAGTAATTTATGTCAACTAAATACACAACGTGTAATATCTAAGCCACACTTACAACAAAGGAATGAAATAGACATTTTGTTAGAGGTATTTGGTGTGCCACGTTTACTGTAGTATGTGTCCATACATTGTTGTTGCATTTGTAATACCTGTTTTAAACATGGGAAACTTGGTTGTAATTTATGCTAAGCATGTGAGAAGCTATAAAATTGCCATGTGTAGGTTACTATGGGCATATATTATTAATGGAAACTAATAAATTTGCTGCCGAAAGTCACTGAAATAAAGATTAGTAAAACTTTGTCAGACTTGCTTCGAAATATTTTTAAAATACATACAACTTTAGTTTAAGCTCTAAACTACTCTTAGAACTGTAGACCAAGGTAGGCAAATTAGGGCCTGTCCACCAAATCTGATGCACTACCAGTTTGGTTTTTTTTTTTAAAAAAAAAATCTAGTATTTAATTACACATGAAAATTTATATAAATTTTCAATACCCATAAAATTTTATTTGAAACATAGTCACACTCATTAATTTATGTATTGTCTGTGGCTCCTTTCTTGCTATAGTGTCAGAGTAGAGTAGTTAAGTCAGAGATCTATGGCTCACATTTAGAAATATTTATTATCTGATGCTTTACAGAAAAAACATTGGTCAGCCTCTGATCTAGAAACTCTAACTCCATTTTAAAAAGTTATTGATTGTAAAACTTTTAAAATTATCATTGTAAAGTTCTGACACTGTGTTCTTCCAGTAAGTTGTTATTATAAAGAAACACTAGACATATGGGAAAACTGTATTTTAAAATCTATATTTTAGTCTTGTGAAAAATGATATTGAAAAATGGATAGGATCCAGAGTTTTCATTCTAAATTTAAAAAGTGTAGTGAGAGGGACCAAATTTTGAAGTACAGATACTGGCTTAGGATGCCACCTGGGAAACATTAGGGATTGCTCTGAAGAATATTTAAGAAGTGGTGTTTATATTATACATTTCATAAAAACTTTACCTGAGGTGTAATGAAGTAAATCTTAGTATAGTTCATTTGATTTGTTTTCATGATTATCAGTTAAACCTTTGAAAATACCCACAAGACTTAAATTGGTTTTAAAATTTCTTCCTCATTACAGGGACTATCAATTATATCTTACTTAGTGACCCTTTTTGTAGATGTTTTGTAGTGTCATTAGGTCTGCATTAGAGTTATGTAGGATAAAGTATTTATGAACTCAAAACTGCAGTTGCCATGTTTTTGTGACATTGTTTGTTACGGGTTTTGGCATCTCTTCTTCCATGTAAATTTAAATTTGCTAGGACATTTAATTGATACTTTCAAAGCATCTCGTCTAAAAGTTGTGTTTTATAAATTACAGTAATAACCATTAACTAGCCTACTTTTTCTTGTTTTCATTTTGATACATGTATATTTTTAATATTCATGCGGTCAGTAAATGGGGGTAATGGAGAAATAAGCTTCTCTAAGTATTATAGCGTGAACACAGATTCGTGTTTTTTTCTTTAATGTAGCGAATTTGTGTTTTCTGATTTGTAGATCTTGGTTGCATGTACAAGTTATTTAGTCGTGTGCCAAATGGTTTGAAAACAATGTGTGAGTGTATGAGTTCCTATTTGAGGGAGCAAGGTAAAGCTCTTGTTTCTGAAGAAGGAGAAGGAAAGAATCCCGTTGACTATATCCAGGTAAGTAAACCCAGAAGATGCTCTACATTTATAATAAAGGCAATTTGACAAGTGCTAAAACGTATTTTCAACTTAATTGTCCCAGTCGTAAATTAATAGTTGTAATTATCCTAAGTATTTTAGGATTTTGCAAGGTGCGCATATTTACATCAGGGAGCTAAAATTCAACTGCTACTTTTCATTTAACTTCTCTGATGAAGATCTTGTTTAAATAGTCTCAATAGCGAATGTGAGGTTCTTTGGTATGCCTTAGTGTTTCTATACTGTAGTATATTGGAATAAACAACTGTTTATTTTTTGTTTGAAAACGTTTTGTTTTCAAGCAGTACTGTGAATAAATTATATGCCGTGTTTTTGTGTTTTAATATAATCAGCTTTTTTGGTACATTTTTTAAGCTAATTTTTTCCCTGGCTAACCCATTCCATGAAGACAGGAGAATGAGAAGCAGTGAGGAGGTTCTTTGGTTCGTTTGCATTGTGTTAATACATATATGGAAGTTATAATACCTCTCTCATTGACATTTTTAATAGAGGCTTAGATATAGGCTTAAATAATATCAAAGCTCTAAGTTTAAAAATGAATATACATGTTTATTACCAGCAAAGTTAAGATAAACATACATGGTCATACGTGTATTATTTATGGAAAAATTATTATAATGTGTCCTAAATTTTGTTTTTATTTCTAAGGGTTTATTGGATCTGAAGAGTAGGTTCGATCGCTTCCTCCTGGAATCATTCAACAATGACCGGCTCTTTAAACAAACTATTGCGGGTGACTTTGAGTATTTTCTCAACCTCAACTCCAGGTCTCCTGAATACCTCTCATTATTTATTGATGATAAGCTGAAAAAGGGAGTCAAAGGGGTAAGTAGTAATGCATTTGAAAATAATATTTAATTTTATTTAAAGATACAAAATTATATGTAAAATTAGGACATTTCACAGATAAAAATTAAGCATGACCCATTGCTGTGCTTAAATGTGTGCCATGGTGTATTAAAAAATAGTTTGAAATACTTGACATGCTCAAAAGTAGTTAGACATTTCACTTAATGTGTAATTGGCTTCAAAAACAAGCAACTGGATGGGCTTGGTGGCTCATGCCTGTAATCCCAGCATTTGGGGAGGCCAAGACAGGAGGCTATCTTGAGGCCAGGAGTTTGAAATTAGCCTTGTTAACATAGTGAGACTCCATCTCTACAAAAAAGAAAAAAATTAGTGGCACATAGTGGTATACACCTGTTGTCTCAGAGGCTGAGACAGAGGATCACTTGAGCTCAAGAATTCAAGGCTGCAGTGAGGTATGATCGCACGACTGCACTCCACCCTGGGCAACAGAGCAAGACCTTGTCTCAAAAAAACTGAACAGCCGTCCAGGTGTGGTGGCTCATGCCTGTAATCCCAGCACTTTGTGAGGCCAAGGTGGGCAGATCACCTGAGTTTGGGAGTTCGAGACCAGCCTGACCAACTTGGTGAAACCCCGTCTCTACTAAAAATACAAAATTAGCTGGGCATGCCTGTAATCCCAGGTACTCGGGAGGCTGAGGCTGCAATGAGCCGAGATGGCGCCATTGCACTCCAGCCTAGACAACAATAGTGAAACTCCGTCTCAAAAAAAAAAAAACCCTGAACAACTACACAGCTGTAGTTGGTTTTAAACAGTCATTTTTGTGACTGAGAGTTAGGCATGTTGAAAATAAAGAACTAGAAAACTTTCTAGTAGTACAGAGTGTTGTTTGCTCTCATCTGGTTCTGGAGGTTGTGTGTCAAACAGTAATTGGATGCCAAGAATGTTAAGGCATAGATAGAGTACATCTTAGAAAATAGTTAGTGTAGCTTAATTTCAAGACTTTATGATATATGATATCTCTGGAACCTGGGGAGCTCACGACAGCATGGAAAATTAACTGAAGCATGTTTTGCTCACATCTGAATTGGTCTCTCCTGACTTCGTGTTGGAATTTGTGACACCAAAGGGAAAAGCAACATGTTGTCACAGGTTTTACAGGCAGTAGCTGCAATAAGGAAACAGAATCACTAAGGATGCACAGAATAGAAAAGTCTATTAATTTACTCATTCATTTAGTCTTCCATTTTTCTAAATATATTAATACAACCTGTCACAGAATCCTTTTGCCCTTATTAAAAGTAAGGGCAGCCGGGCCCAGTGATTCACGCTTGTAATCCCAGCACTTTGGGAGGCCGAGGCAGGCGGATCACCTGACGTCGGGAGTTCGAGACGAGCCTGACCAACATGGAGAAACCCTGTCTCTACTAAAAATACAAAATTAGCTGGGCGTAGTGGTGCATGCCTGTAATCCCAGCTACTCAGGAGACTGAGGCAGGAGAATAGCTTGAACCCGGGAGGCAGAGTTTGCAGTGAGCCAAGATGGTGCCATTGCACTCCAGCCTGGGCAACAGGCGTGAAACTCCCATCTCAAAAAAAAAAAAAAAAACAAAATAGAAATAAAAAAATAAAGTAAGGGCAATGGCCTTTTTACTGTTTGGATTATAACAAATTATTGCCTTGTGTTTGCACAATTTAGGCTGTGAGCTTAAATGAAAAATTCCATCTTTTGGCTGTGTAAGTTTTTGCCTGCATATGCAAAGCCTTCATAAAATAATCTCTGTGACTAAAATTTCATTTCATCTGTTCTCAGTCATCCCTTAACCCAGCGCTATATTACCTTATGCCTCCAATTCAGTGGTAGCCCTCTATGGAATAGAATTCACTCCAACCCCTCATTCATGATGCACTAAATGAGAATGTAAGAATGATGCTACTATGTGAAGTAGGAGACCCTCATCAAACCATGTCCCTTTTTCTGATGTATGTCAATCAGATACCTGTGTTTTCAAACAATATTGTTTTTAAGCTGTAAGTGAACTGTAGTACTACTTTTGTAGAACTAACATTGTGTAATTGTTAAATCATCTTCATTTTGCAGCTAACAGAGCAGGAAGTAGAAACAATATTGGATAAAGCAATGGTCCTTTTTAGGTTTATGCAAGAAAAAGATGTATTTGAACGTTATTATAAACAACACTTGGCAAGGAGACTTCTCACAAATAAAAGTGTTTCTGATGACTCTGAAAAAAACATGATATCTAAGTTAAAGGTAAGGTATGTTTTAGATGGAATAGAGTGCACCTAACTGATGTTTATCATGGTTGTGTACTGACAACATGTGATTAGAAATTATTTGGTTGATTATTAAGTGTTTATTTCTAGAAATAAAGGTAGATTCTTTTAGAGAAGAACACAGACTACACTAACATTTGTTCAAGTTCAGGGACGTTCATAGTTTGCTAGAATTTCTGTTGGTGTGTCAGGATACATTCATGGAGGCCTGGAGGGGAAGATTAGTAAAAGGGAAACAAAGAGGCTTTTGCCATGTAGTTCTTTTTCGCATAATGTGGTCCATAGAATACTTGCACCCGAATCACCTGAGATGCTAGTTAAAAACAGAGTTCTGGGCCCTACCTTTCAGGGCGTAAGTTGGACTCTCTGAAAGAATCTGAGAATTTGCGTTTTAAAATCCTGAAGTTTGCTAACCACAGGCATAGAGCAACTACTGGAAAAATTTACAAGAAGATTATCAGGGATAGCAATAACATGAAATAGTTTCTTTCTTTCAATACTTCCTCACAGAAAAATCTACCATTTATTTGTGTAAATTTGTGTTTTTCCTCCACAGACTGAATGTGGATGTCAGTTCACGTCAAAACTGGAAGGAATGTTTAGGGATATGAGCATCTCAAACACAACGATGGATGAATTCAGGCAACATCTACAGGCAACTGGTGTAAGATTCTGCATTAATATCTACTTAGATATTCATGTAAAGTCTTTTGTAATGGGCGTTTTCATCCACTTAGCAGATGACAGTTGTTTCTTTAAATGTCATTAGTGACAACATGTGTTTTGTCTGTACTTAAATTATTTTCCTTCACATTACCTCTTTTTCTATGTTCATGTTAAAATTTTTTATTCTTTTAAAATTTAGTTTCTTCTTCCCACTTGAAGGAATACACTGACAATTTAATAAAGAGAATTATTCTGTTGTTAATAAAGATAATATAAATCTGTTACAAATTGTGGAAAGAGTACTGGGCTTACACAAGTTTACTAAGTTTCAGTATTATTCTTTTCACTTTACCCCAAGATTGTGTCATCTTGGGATAGTCACCTGACCTTCCTATACCTCACTACTGTCATTCTCCTCTGTCAGTTTAGCTTAAATGGGCCTTATATCCTAAGCGTGCGTAGCAGGTGAACTGAGACTATAAAAACATAGAAATTAATGTATTATAAATGTGTTTGGTATAACTCCTCAAAGGTGGTGAGCTGGAACTTCTATGGCTTTGGAGTCTGATGGGCATTTTGTGAGCATTTAATGAAATTCAGAATTTAGTTTCATTTTTTTACTCTGATTTTCAACTTAATCTTAAGTTAGGAAATAGTACAGTTTTTAATTTTTTTAAATCACCAAGTACCACTCTATAATTAAAATGCGTCACAACCGTTTAACAGATTTGTGGGTCTTTCCTTTGATATCTGAATATGAGATCATCACTTCTACTGGTTTCATAGGCTCACAAACCAGATATGTGAAAATACCTAATTCTGTAGAATAACCATTTATTTCTGTGAAAACATTCTGACTTTAATGTAAATAGTTGTATGATTTGCTTTATAAATATCAGTGTTTACAGTTGAGAAGAGCTGAGAGGAGGAAAGATGCAAGTCCGTGACAAATTTCAGGTGGACAGGAAATGAGTAGTGCAATTATCCTGGATTTTGTTTTTTTTTTTTTTAGATTGTTTAGGAATGTGTAGTTAAATCTAATATATTGATATATTTTCTTGTATTTTTTGTTTGCTATAGTAAGTTTTTAAATTTTTTTCTTCCACTAATCTTACACATTGAAAGCTATAGGGATGATTGGGGTAGATCCCATGCATATTGATGTGGGTTGAATGGACTGACCACTGTTACCCTCCCTTCCCCTAACCAACTTGCAAATGTATAAACAGTTCTCCACTTCCCCCAGTATACCATGTAAGAGTCTCTTCTATGATCCTCTCTTCTCTGCGTCATCTAAGTTTTTTATTTCCAGTTTCCTTAAAGTAATAATTTAGTGGATACTTGTGAAGAAATATGAGTGTAGAATGCTTCTTGATATTCATAAACTCTGATTCCTGCCCTTAAAAATTTATATTACTAAATCATTGAGGCAAGATAAAAATGAAATGATGATTTATAACACATTGAGTATCAATAATAAAGATAATATTTAATCTTTAAGAGTTTTTGTTGTGCTTCGTTGTTTACTTAAAAATTTGTTTAAAAGAAGAAAATAATTGTGACAGTGATACTAGCTTAGAAGTAGTTATTCATTGTACAGATATTTGTAGAGCACCTGCTTTGTAGCACTGGGTCTATAGGGTCCTATGCAGAGGTTGTTGGAATGTGAGCTACATGTTAAAACACAAAAGTTTTAGTTACTTTAGTTGAAATAGTTGCTGGAATATTAGAAATATGTGTTAAGATGGCAAAAATATTTTAAAACTGAGATGAAGGATATTATGCTAGAATTTTCTCTAAAATGATATAATTGACCCCCTTGACTTTTTATTTGAAAAGGCCCAAACTTTTCTGTTCTCAGTGATAACAGTAAGACTTGATTCATGTGCCAAAAACTATTCTTTGGTCAGTGTTTTTAAATTAACATCATAAGCAATAATTATAACTATTTGCCATAGCAGTTAAAATTCGGGAAACACTGGGTGGGTCTGACATTTAAGAAAATCTGTTTTTTTGCCGGGCGTGATGGCTCATGCCTGTATTCCCAGCACTTTGGGAGGCCGAGGCGGGCAGATCACCTGAGGTCAGGAGTTCGAGACCAGCCTGACCAACATGGAGAAACCCTGTCTCTATTAAAAATACAAAATTAGCCAGGTGTGGTGGGCATGCCTGTAATCCCAGCTACTCGGGAGGCAGGAGAATCGCTTGAACCTGGGAGGCAGAGGTTGTAGTGAGCCGAGATCGTGCCATTGCACTGTAGCCTGGGCAACGAGCGAGACTCCGTCTCAAAAAAAAAAAAAAAAAAAAGAAAATGGTTTTTTGTTAGATATTAGACATGGAGCTAACTAACTGCTTCAGTAAATCTAACACAATGTCTTAACAGAACAGAAAGCAAATCCTAGTTAATTTTGAGGGGACTATCTCTTTCTGTTTTACATAGGTATCTTTAGGTGGTGTTGATCTTACAGTCCGGGTGCTCACGACAGGATATTGGCCCACTCAGTCAGCCACACCAAAGTGCAACATCCCACCAGCACCAAGACACGCTTTTGAGATATTCAGAAGGTAAATCAAAATCAGACTTTGTATTACTATGTACAAATAAGTGTTCAAAATTAAAATGAATTCGAACATTAATATCCATAATTGAGGATGAATGTATTCCATTTATTACCTCATGTTCAAAAGGAACATTTATCCTGGCATGCAGCAATTTCCCCCTCTATAGGATCTTGATGAATAAAGTAAAGCAGGCATAATTTATCTCTAGAAAGATTGTTTATATGCTGGCATTTGAAATGCCTTTTATTTAGAGCAGTAGTGAAAATGGAAAAAGAGAAAGTAAATGATGATGGAAAACCAGACCCAGAGAATTCCTTGAACTTTCTGAACACTTCAGCCAATTTGCATTGTTGGAAATATGTGGATACCTTATTCCCACTAGTACTCAGAGGCTCTGAGATAGCAGTTTTGATGAGGAAGAGGAGCAAGATGAAAAAAACAAGAGTGATATGCAAGAAAAAAACAGAAAAAGATCCAAGCAAATATCTTTTTTGGGCTGCTGAAAATAATTGATTTACCCAGTGTGGAGACTACTTTGTGAAAAGACCACTCGTGTGAACACTAGGGATGAAGATGAGTATATCACCCCCTTCATCGAGCAGCCTAAGGTGGACACTTAGACATTGTCTGTGAGCTGATTGCGCAAGGGGCAGATGTTTTTGCAGTGACTGTGGATAGCTAGATACTCCTGCAAGGTGCTTATAAGTGGAATAATACCAGAGTGGCTTCTTTATTTCTTCAGCATGGTGTAGATCAGTTACCAGTGACCAAACAAAAGGCCTCCTGACCCCCTTGAATCTTGCTGCTGGAATCAGAGACAACAGAGATACTCTAGAACATCTGCTCGTGAGCTGTTAATCTCGAACCAGATCTGAAAAAACAACTGGGAAGAAACTGCATTTGATATTGTCAGGAGGACAAGTGTCTGTCACGACCTCTTTGAAATCGTGGAAGGCACTGTACAAATTCTTCACCTTAATCTTAATGATTCTAGCAATTGTCTTAAGTTTCCAAGTACCAGTGCCTTCTTTGTGTGGGATGTAAAATATTCCCATAATAAAAGGTTGACATCAAACATCTTACTACAAAAAATTCATTGGTACTCATTAAGATGTTCTTCCAGGTGAATTGCCTGACCTTGATGTCAAAATGTATTTGAAAGTTGTTTGACTATATCTTCTTGAATGATTTCTGTGGAGTTTGTGACTTTCATCAGAAATAATTTCGACTTGCCTATACTTAAAAACTTGACATAGGTTGTACAGAAACTAAAGATATTTTTGGTGCTGATCCAGGAGATAATATATTTTTAAGTAGCGCATATCCTGGATCTTTGAGTATTCAGCATATTGACATGTATCTTTGTAAGGCAAGGTAACTAAGATTTTAACTTAAAAAGCCTCAAACATTCTGGTGCTATCCCAGCTGTCTTCTCTACATTACCATAGCCAGTTGCTTTCATTTTGAACCAGAAGCACTAGCATATTACTGACTTGTAGCTTCATAAATTAAAAAAATAAAAACTAGATTTGTCTTTTAGAACATACACGATTTTCCGGGAAAGCAGCTAGGTGTTTAATCCATGAATCTTGTATACTGTCTCCACCACCACAATTCACATAATCCTGTGGACAGTCCTGCTTCACCCTGGTCAACTGCATCATCCTTATTGTAATAGTGAATCAGTATAACCCTTTAGACATGCACACAGATACACCCTGTTGCAAGAGTTCACAAAATATCTGCTGTCCAACTAGTTTTACTTGCCTAATCCCACTGGTTTAGGCACTGCTTATAGTCTCTTGAATTCACAGAAATGTCGGGTTTTTTCCCTCCCCAAAGTCCTCATTTTTTACAAACTGTAGAAGGGGAAAACGACAAGGGAAAAGGAATTCTAAGAGTGAAGGGATGGTGGTTATACTGGGGCAAGAACCACAGAGTGGCTCAGGCTTTGAAAAAATACAGTGTGGATAGTGACAAAAAAACATAAATATAAAAATTCAAGAAAAAGTACCAGTTCTGAACAACAAAAACAAAGGGAGAGTTTATCCTTTATAATTTTAATATGTAAGAAAAAGTTACATAAACTTTTCTCAGAGGAATATTTTATAAATGCCCTTTGTTCAGCATTAGTGCATTGAGTATTTTTTGTACTGTGGTATAGGAGTGTATTTTGTACTGTCGATGTCTACTACTGGCTTAGGACAAATTGATTATTGGGTTACTGTGGAGAAAGGTGGTCTTAAGAACAGCAGGGGCTGAGCAGCAGTAGGTTGGGCCAGAGTGTACAGTAGAAATTATTTAGTGTGCTGCCTTTGTCATTTAATATCTAGCTGAGTTACTTAGGGCTCTCTCAAGGTCTCTCCTGTGGAAAGTTGCACCTGAACTTGATTCCTAAGGTTTCCTTAAACTTTTAAAGTCCATATACACACACACACACACACACACACACACACACACATACATGTTTAAGGGATGTTATCCTGTGGTTTGTAATTTCAAATGTGTAAGTTTGTTTGATTTGCTAAAACCTGGTTTGATTTGCCGAAGGTTCTACTTAGCCAAACACAGTGGTCGACAGCTCACGCTCCAGCATCATATGGGTTCTGCAGATCTCAATGCCACATTTTATGGACCAGTTAAAAAGGTAAATACTGATAGTTTGAACATATTATGTAACTTAAAGTTAGTCTATTAGAGCTGATTTGTGATTTATGTTGAGCTGGGTAAATTATTTATTTCTCCTGTTTCTCTGCCTGTCTCACAAGTTAGAAAGGTTAAAAATCCTAGCTTTATTACTTATGTTCTCTCAGTTGCTAACTGCAACTTTGAAAATATGAAGACTACACCAGTATAGTCGTCACTAAGGACTAAACATTAGGAAAATTACATATTTTATTTATAAAATTAGGTTTAAGAAAATATTGCGTAAAATAGTAAAATGTAAGTTGATTTCAGGACATACAAAGCTGTGAGCCCCTTTTCAAAATTCTGTTACCTATAATCTTTATTTCTAATAAATCAAGATTGGGAAGATTAACATTCAAGGTTTGTTAAATATACAAATGTTATTAAAGTCATTTAAAAATTAGTATTGGACCAGTAATTTGCCTTCACTTTTAAAAAGCAATCACATTTTTATATCTAGATTGAGAGGTTTAGAGGAATAATTTATTTTCATTACTTGATGTGAATCAGGATTATTTGCCTTCAAAAAATTCTAAGTCTTCTAGAAAAACTGTAGAAATATACCTAAATTGTCATCTAGGCAACAAATAAGTTTTAGATTTTAATGAGAATTTTACTAGTTTGGTATGATGAGTCACTGTTAACATCAGTTTTTAAGTATTGCTGAAAATGCCTATAAAAACATTCTAATTTTGATATTTAATTGAAATGGGAAATAGTACTTTATAGTTCATTTAGTTAAATAATATTCGACACATACATTTGAGTGTAAGTGGGAAGGACAAGGAAACTAAAGAACTTAGCTTTTAATTACTACTGCCTGCTTTTGTTTTAAAAGATAGGTTTTCTTTCCCTAAATACTCATGTTCTTTTAAAGTTTATTAAGCAGATCAGTAGATTTTTAAAACATATGCATATGTTAATTTTTGAAGAATTAGAAAGTTCCAATTTGTATCCTTAAATCATAAAGCAGGAATAGGCTTTGAGAATGGCGCTTGCCCCTTGCTCCCCTGGGCCCCATGCTATGCTATGATATTTTTTGATCTCTTACTGTGATCAGGTCACACAGAAAGAAACCTAATCCTGTTACTTTTGGTGGTAGTATAACAGTAGTGATGTTTTGTAAGTCCATTATTATTATCATCCCATAGTGTACTGTTAAAATAATTTTAGCATTAAATATAGGGAATTGATTAGTTACTTGCTCAGATAACATTAAAATGTTCACAGTGGGGGGACAGGAGACAGTCCTAAATGTGTGTGTGTTGGGCGGGGGTCGGGGGTCTACTACTAAAAAGTAGATTTCCGGGCCGGGCGCGGTGGCTCACGCCTGTAATCCCAGCACTTTGGGAGGCCGAGACGGGCGGATCACGAGGTCAGGAGATAGAGACTCTCCTGGCTAACATGCTAACATGGTGAAACCCCATCTCTACTAAAAATACAAAAAATTAGCCGGGTGTGAGAGGCAGGAAAATGGCATGAACCCAGGAGGTGGAGCTTGCAGTGAGCCAAGATCACGCCACTGCACTCCAGCCTGGGCGACAGAGCAAGACTCTGTCTAAAAAAAAAAAAAAAAAGATTTTCTTTATAGAAATAAGTTACATAGTTTTTGTTGAGGGGGAGGATGGAGATTATGGGACCTGTTTCTGAAACATGCTGTTAAAGTTACCAGGAAATTGGTCAGCTGTGGTGGCTCATGCCTGTAATCCCAGCACTTTGTGAGTGTGAGGTGGGCAAATCACTGGAGCCCATTAGTTTGAGACCAGCATGGGCAGCATGGCAAAACTTGGTCTCTACAGGAAATACAAAAATTTAGCTGGGCATGGTAGTACACACCCATGGTCCTAGTTACTCGGGAGGCTGAGGCAGGAAGATTGCTTGAGCCCAGGAGGTTGAAGCTGCAGTGAACCATGTTTGCGCCACTGAACTGCAGCCTGGATGACAAAGTGAGACCCTGTAATGTACATACATACATATGTACACACATAGGTACATAAATGTTACCAGGAAATGATTGTATCTTTGTTTATATTTTTTAAAAAATGAAACAGGAAGATGGATCTGAAGTTGGTGTTGGAGGTGCACAAGTAACTGGCTCTAATACACGGAAGCACATATTGCAAGTTTCCACTTTCCAGATGACCATATTAATGCTCTTTAATAATAGAGAAAAATACACATTTGAGGTATGGATTGTGGTTATATACATTTTAACTGTGTTGTTTCTAACTCACTTTTTACTTGTTTCTTATTTGAGTAACCCTTAGAGAGTCTCTTTGGAGACCTTTAGAGAAAACTGTGTAAAATGGATCATGGAACTGTATGAACATCATACATTTATTGAGTTGTGTTTTATTATTTTTAAATTTATAGAAGTATTTTTATATAAAACATATCTTATATAAGTAGACAATTTGATGAGTTTTAAATGAGTGCACCTGTGTAACTACCATCACAAGACTATTGCCCAAAAATATAGAGCATTACCTCCAGAATTGCTTTGTACACCTTGCCAGGTCATTCCCTCCTACCACCTCGAGCCCCAGACAGCCAGTGACCTGCTTTATATCACTATAAATTAGTTTTGGTTTTTTAAGACTTTGATGTAAATGGAATCATACATGTTGTCTGTATGCTTTAATCCTTTTGTCAGTTCACCTGTTGATGGGCATTTGGGTTGATACTGGATTTAGGCTGTTATAAGTAGAGCTAAGTGTTTAACATTTTAAGAAACTGCCAAACTGTATTCCAATGCAGCTATACCAGTTCTCATATTTGCCAGCAGTGCAAGATGGTCCAGTCGCTCCACATCCTCCGCAGTCTTTAGATTTTGAGCCACTTTAGTTGGTGTGTAATTGTGTCTCATTTTGGATTTAATTTTCTTTTTTTTTTTTTTATGATGTTGAGCATCTTTTATGTGTTAATATGCCACTGATATATCTTGTTTGGTGAAGTGTTTATCTTTTTTGGGTTGTTGTCTTACTACATTATAAAAGTCCTTTATAAATTCTGGATACAAGTCCTTCGTCAGATATATGTGCTGTGAGTATTTTTTTCAGTCTGTTGCTTGCCTTTTCATTTTCTTAATAGTGTCTTTTGAAGAGCAGAGTTTTAAAATACTGAAAAAGTCCAGTTCATCACTTTACTTTTTGTAGTTCGTGCTTTAAGTCCTAAGAAATTATTGCCTACCCTGAAATTTTAGCGATTTACTTTTATTTCTTCAGTAGTTTATAATTTTAGCTTTTACATTTATGTCTACAATGAATTTTAAGTTAATTTTTTTATATAGTATAAGGTAAGGATTAAGATACATTTCCCCTCACTCAGTCAGTTGTTGGTTCCAGCATCATTTGTTGAAGGCACTGTTTTTTCCCACTGAATTACCTTGTCGTCATTATTTAACAATCAATTGATCATATATGGGTGGGTCTATTTTTATGCTGTCTGATCTGTTTCATTGATTTCTGTGTCTGTCTTTATGCCAGTTTTTTGCTGTCTTGATAGTGCAATCATTTTTCTCTTCACACCCATGTTGTTTCATTAGAGTAACTAATGTTATAATATGCTTTTTATTTTTTTCTTTTCCTTTTCTCACAATTAAAATATGATTTGATTACATTAAATCCAATTAGTCATTTCCTGTACATTTAAAGGGTGTTTTGGGGTTAAAATGAAGGTCATGTGGTTCATATTAAGTTGAAATTTAAGGTAATGAATGAACATTTTGAAAGACTCTTAAAATTAATTCCGTATTTTTACTTAATTGAAAACTTTTGAAAATTGTCATATACAGGTGAACACAGGAAAAAAAATAGTATGTTTGAAATTAAGAGCAAGAGTAAGTTCTAGGCCTATTTAATATTCACGTCCATACTCCCATTTATGTGTCCCGTTTATGAGAGAGTATGGAAATTAGTGTAATTAAGAGAGCATCATTTTTATGTGATATATTTAAAGGGAATGCTTGAAATCTAGGTATTTTAATAGCTCAGTTGCTAAATTGAGAAGTTTTTCTCATGTATTTCCATGTGAGTCTTACCTAGGGAATAACCTTGATTTTTTTTTTTTTTTTACTTTTATTTTTATTTTATTATAACCTTGATTTTCAAGCACAAGTTATATTTGATTGAGTCCCAAGAATATTGATTAAGCAAGCATTGAGTACCTTATTCAAACCTAGGCTTTTCAAACAGAGGTGGAATTAAATTATCTCTAACAGATGTGTTTGTGTAGTCATTTTTTAATCTGCAGCTCTTAATGGATAATATATTTTAAACCAAATTAGCTACTTGGTAAATGCAAGAGTTGGTTTTCAGAGTCCTGGCTTATAAAGAACTGGTAAAAAAAAAATAATGAGATAATCAAAAATACAAATTCATTTTTTAAAGCTGTTATCGGAATTGTTGGAAATTTTAGTGGTTCAAGCTTTTCTCTTTCCCATCTGACTTGGGATCATTGATGCTAATGAGCAGTTATTAGATGGAAAGTTAAAATTAAGTAGAAAATCTCTCTAAGTTTTCCAACTTTAGCTAAGTCACAAAGCAGAAACTGATTGTTGTGTATATAGGATGCCATGCGTATGGCTCCAAAGCCTACTGGCTGCTGACACCTCAAATCTGGGGCATTGTGAGAAGGCATGAGAAATGCATCTTTGCTCACATCGTGTGTTTCTCTACAGTCCATTGCTTATGTTTTATTAGCCACTTTTTTACAGAAATCTTACCTCCACAAATTAGTGGAGATAGTTAAAAGTATTTTATTATAATAATTTAAAGGAAGGTGAACTTTTATTTTTGAATATTCTCTGAGTTCAGTAAGATGGTGTATTATTTAATGCCACATGACAAATCTCAAAAGTTAGTGATTTAAAACAACCACTAACAATGTATTATCTCTCATGGTTTCTGTGGGTTAGGGATTCAGAAGATACTCAGTTGGGTAGTTCTGGCTTGGGGTTCATGAGGTTGCATTTAGATGTTGTCTGGGGTTTTGGTCATCTAACGGTTTGACTGGAGCTGGAGAATACGCTTCCAAGGTGGTTCACATGGCTGGCAACTTTGTTCTGGATGTTGTTAAGCGGCCTTAGTTTCTCTCCACATGGGCCTTTTTGTGTAGCTGTTTGTCCTCAAATCTTGGTGGCTGGTTTTCCCAAGAGCGAGCAATCCAGAAGACCCAGGCAGAACCTGCAGTGCCTTTTTTATCTTTCCCTGGAAGACACCTAGTGTCACGTCTCATTTTCTTGGTTGCCCAAGTTAGCCCTGATAGAGTGAGAGGACCACACAAGATTAACATATACCAGGATTATTACACACTGTCATAGAAGCTGGCTACAACAGTTGGCATTAATTTGTAGTGTCATATTTAATCTGTAGTAGTCAGGCTGCTGCTGAGGTTTTTTCTTTTCATGTTTTTTGAATGGATAAAGGTAAGTTTATTGTGATTTAGAACAGCTAAAAATAGGAAATACGTACAGTGGTAGTCTGTGCCTTGGACTTTAGTAATTAGCAGTGGGTTTTTGAAAGAGGTATGGATAAGAACTATTAATACATATTTTTCTTAATGTTCTTTATTTTTTATTTTATGAGAATGAGTCTGAAATTTAAAAACTATGTACAATAGCACTATTAATGTCAGAATTTAAATAGAAAACTTAACAGTAATATTTGATCTTCAATAATTTATAGCAATCATTAGTGACATAACTTCACAATATGAAAAGGAAAATGAAAGTACAAAGGAAAGTAGACAACTCTGGAATCATGGAAATCCCTTACAAATTTATTGATTAACCAGACAATTGAAAAGGGGGATACAGAAAATTTGAATAACACAGTTAGCAAGTTAAAATTGAAGGCTGTTTAGCGAACTTTGAACTCAGAAAGCAAAGTAGATGTACTGCTCACAGGAAATATCTGAGGCTAGCATAACTTTTTTGCTAAAACTGAGCAAGGAAAATACAAAAGAGAAAGCTGAAGGTTGTTCATCATTCTGCCTTGCTCCTTAGATCCTAAGTAATATACTGAAAGTATAAATCTCAATATTAGCAAGTCATTTTCAGTAGTGTATTGAAAGAATAATGCACTGTGTTCAAAAAGGATTTATCCATAGAATACAAAGAAGGATCAGCATAGGAAAACTTTTTGAAAAGATCTTAATTATTAAGATATTGTAATAATTGTAAAAATAAGCAGTTGCCTAATTGCTAGTCACCATTTTAAGGAGAAAACCATTTGATCTGTACAGATGAACAAAAAGTATTTGATACAAGTCAGTCCTCATTCCTTATAAAAGTGGGGGACTCATTGCCACCTTAGAATGGAATGCCCTTAATGTCATAAGGTTGTATCTGATGACAAACTTAAGCATTATAATAGTAGGACAATACTAGACACCTTTCTGTTAGACTTAGGAACAAGATGAAGATGCCTATCTTTACTACTACTGTTACACCTTGCTCTGCAGGTCCTAATATACTAAGAAAAAAAAAGGAATGAAATTTTTAAGTATCGGGAAGAAATTGAAAAAATTGTCAAAATCTGTAGACAGTATGATTGTCAATTTGGCAATACATGATAATCAGTGAGAAAACATTTCTTTAGAAGAATTTTGTTGGAAAAAAAAAATACCCTTTCTGTAAACCAGCATTAAGCAGTAAATGACATGAAGAAAAGGATGTTTTATTAAGAATCATAACCTTCCAGGAATCATTTTAACAAGAAATGTGTGAACAGGCCACTTACACTAAGAAGACAGTAAAAGCTAAAGAATATGAAAGGGTAAATATACCCAAATGGGAGAATTACATGTTATAAGTGTGCTGTTTTTAAAAGTCACCTATAAATTCAAGGAAATCTGAATTGAAATTTCCAAAATATACATTGTTTTAAATAAAACTCGACAAGCTGATTCCATAATTCATCTGGACAAGAAAATGCACAAGGTTAGGCAAAACTACTTTTGAAAAGGAATGGGGTTTTGGGTAGGAAAGCTCAGTAAAAGGGGAAGGAATTTGTCCTAATAAACAAAACATACCGTATCACATTTCTAAAAATTTTTAGTTTTTATGGGTACATAGTACATGTATATATTTAGGGATACGTGAGATATTTTGATACAAGCATATAGTGTGTAATAATCACATCAGGGTAAATGGGGTATCCATCATCTTAGCATTAATTATTTCTTTGTGTTATGAAAATTCCAGTTGTATTCTCTGTTATTCAAAAACGTACAAGTTAGCGTTATTTTAAAATCATAGCTCATTTGAACAAAAGAGAGTCCAGAAGCAAACTGTTATATTTGTAGGTGTCTGGAATGTGATAAATTTCTCTCTCTCTTTTTTTTTTTTTTTTGATTGTACTTTTAAGTTCTGGGATGCATGTGCAGAACGTGCAGGTTTGTTACATAGGTATACATGTGCCATGGTGCTCTGCTGCACCCATCACCCATCATCTAGGTTTTAAGCCCCGCATGCATTAGGTATTTGTCCTAATGCTATCCCTCCCCTTACCCCTTACCCCTTACCCCCAAAGGCCCTGGTGTGTGATGTTCCCCTCCCTGTGTCCATGTGTTCTCATTGGTCAGCTCCCACTTATGAGTGAGAACACGCGGTGTTTGGCTTTCTGTTCTCGTGATAGTTTGCTGAGAATGATGGTTTCCTGCTTCATCCATGTCCCTGCAAAGGACAGGAACTCATTCTGTGGCTGCATAATATTCCATGGTGTATATGTACCACATTTTCTTTATGCAGTCTGTCATTGATGGGCATTTGGGTTGGTTACAAGTCTTTGCTACTGTAAATAGTGCTGCAATAAACATACGTGTGCATGTGTCTTGTAGAATGATTTATAATCCTTTGGGTATATACCCAGCAATGGGATTGCTGGGTCAAATGGTATTTCTAGTTCTAGGTCCTTGAGGAATCGCCTTACTGTCTTCCATGATGGTTGACCTAATTTACACTCCCCGCAACAGTGTAAAAGCGTTCCTATTTCTCCACATCCTCTCCAGCATCGGTTGTTTCTGACTTTTTAATGATCACCATTCTAACTGGCATGAGATGGTATCTCATTGTGGTTTTGATTTACATTTCTCTAATGACCAGTGATGATGAGCTTATTTTCTTATGTTTGTTAGCCACACAAGTGTCTTCTTTTGAGAAGTGTCTGTTCATATCCTTTGTTCACTTTTTGATGGAGCTCTTTTTTTCTTACTGTAAATTTGTTTTAAGTTCCTTGTAGATTCTGGATATTAAACCTTTGTCAGATGGATAGATTACAAAAATTTTCTCCCATTCTTTAGGTTGCTTGTTCACTCTGATGATAGTTTCTTTGCTGTGCAGAAGCTCTTTAGTTTAATTAAATTGCATTTGTCAATTTTGGCTTTTGTTGCAGTTGCTTTTGGTGTTTTAGTCATGAACTCTTTGCCCCTGCCTATGTCCTGAATGGTATTGCATAGGTTTTCTTCTAGGGTTTTTATGGTTTTAGGTCTTACAAGTAGTTTTTTCTATCTCTGTGAAGAAAATCAATGGTAGCTTGATGGGAATAGCATTGAATCTGTAAATTGCTTTGTGCACTATGGCCATTTTCACAATATTGATTGTTCCTATCCATGAGCATAGAATGTTTTTCTATTTGTTTGTGTCCTCTCTTATTTCCTTGAGCAGTGGTTTGTAGTTCTGCTTGAAGAGATCCTTCACGTCCCTTGTAAGTTGTATTCCTAGGTATTTTATTCTCTTTGTAGTAATTGTGAACAGGAGTTCACTCATGATTTAGCTGTTTGTTATTGGTGTATAGGCATTCCTGTGACTTTTGCACATGGATGTTGTATCCTGAGACTTTGCTGAAGTTGCTTATCAGCTTAAGGAGTTTTTGGGCTGAGACAGTGGGGTTTTCCAAATACACAATTAAATCATCTGCAAACAGAGACAATTTGACTTCCTCTCTTCCTGTTTGAATACCCTTTATTTCTTTCTGTTGCCTGATTGACCTGGCCAGAACTTCCAATCCTATGTTGAATAGCAGTGGTGAGAGAGGGCATCCTTGTCTTGTGCCAGTTTTCAAAGGGAATGCTTCCAGCTTTTGTTCATTCAGTATGATATTGGCTATGGGTTTGTCATGGATAGCTCTTATTATTTTGAGATATGTTCCATCAGTACCTAGTTTATTCAGTGTTTTTAGCAGCTAGGGATGTTGAATTTTATCAAAGGCCTTTTCTGCATCTCTTGAGATAATCATGTGGTTTTTCTCATTGGTTCTGTTTATGTGATGGATTACGTTTATTGATTTGCATATGTTGAACCAGCGTGGCATCCCAGGGATGAAGCCAACTTGATTATGGTGGATAAGCTTTTTGATGGCTACTGTGTTCGGTTTGCCAGTATTTTATTGAAGATTTTCACACTGATGTTCATCAGGGATATTTGCCTGAAATTTTCTTTTTTTGTTGTGTCTCTGCTAGGTTTTGGTATCAGGATGATGCTGGCCTCATAAAATGAGTTAGGGTGAAGTCCTTCTTTTTCTATTGTTTGGAATAGTTTGCGAAGGAGTGATACCAGCTCCTCTTTGTACCTCTGGTAGAATTCGGCTGTGAATCCTTCTGGTCCTGGGCTCTTTTGGGTTGGTAGGCTATTACTGCCTCAGTTTCAGAACTTGTTATTGGTCTCTTCAGGGATTTGACTTCTTCCTGGCTTAGTCTTGGGAGAATGTATGTGTCCGTTAATTTGTTTGTTTTTTCTAGATTGTCTAGTTTATTTGCATAAAAGTGTTTATAGTATTCTCTGATGGTAGTTTGTATTTCTGTAGGATCAGTGGTGATATCCCCTTTATCATTTTTTTACTATGTCTATTTGATTCTTCTGTCTTCTTTATTAGTCTGGCTAGGAGTCTTACCTATTTTGTTAATCTTTGCAAAAAACCAGCACCTGGATTCATTGATTTTTTTTTTTTTTTTTTTTTGAAGGGTTTTTCCGTGTCTCTTATCTCCTTCAGTTCTGCTCTGATGTTAGTTGTTTCTTGTCTGCTGCTAGCTTTTGAATTTGTTTGCTCTTGCTTGTCTAGTTCTTTTAATTGTGATGTTAGGGTGTCGATTTTAGATCTTTCCTGCTTTCTCCTGTGGGCAATTAGTGCTATAAATTTCCCTCACACACTGCTTTAGCCGTGTCCCAGAGATTCTGGAACGTTGTGTCTTTGTTCTCATTGGTTTCAAATACCGTATTTATTTCTGCCTTCATTGTGTTATTTACCCAGTAGTCATTCAGGAGCAGGTTGTTCAGTTTCCATGTAGTTGTGCGGTTTTGAGTGAGTTTCTTAATCCTGAGTTCTAATTTGATTCCACTGTGGTCTGAAAGACTGTTTGTTATGAGTTCCGTTCTTTTGCATTTGCTGAGGAGTGTTTTACTTCCCATTAGGTGGTCAATATTAGAATAAGTGTGATGTGCTCAGAAGAATATATATTCTGTTGACTTGGGGTGGAGAGTTCTATAGATGTCTGTTGGTCCAGAACTGAGTTCAAGTCCCTGAATATCCTTGTTAGTTTTCTGTCTCGTTGATCTGTTTAATTTTGACAGTGAGGTATTAAAGTCTCCCCCTATTATTGTGTGGGAGTCTGAGTCTCTTTATAGGTCTCTAAGAACTTGCTTTATGAATCTGGGTGTTCCTATATTGGGTGCATATATATTTAGGGTAGTTAGCTCTTCTTGTTGCTTTGATCCCTTTACCGTTATGTAATGCCCTTCTTTGTCTTTTTTGATCTTTGTTGGTTTAAAGTCTGTTTTATCAGAGACTAGGATTGCAACCCCTGCTTTTTTTTTTTTTTTTTTTTTTTTTTTTTTTTTTTTGCTATTTGCTTGGTAAATATTCCTCCGTTCCTTTATTTTGAGCCTGTGTGTGTCTTTGCACATGAGATGGGTCTCCTGAATACAGCACACTGATGGGCCTTGACTCTTTATCCAGTTTGCCAGTCTGTCTTTTAATTGGAGCATTTAGCCCCTTTACATTTAAGGTTAACATTGTTATGTGTGAATTTGATCCTGTCATTATGATGCTAGCTGGTTATTTTGCCCATTAGTTGTTGAAGTTTCTTCATAGTGTCAATGGTCTTTACATTTTGGTATGATTTTGCAGTGGCTGGTACCGATTTTTCTTTTTCCATATTTAGTCCTTCCTTCAGGAGCCCTTGTAAGGCAGGCCTGGTGGTGACAGAATCCCTCAGCATTTGTCTGTCTGTAAAGGATTTTATTTCTCCTTTGCTTATGAAGCTTAATTTGGCTGAATGTGATATTCTGGGTTGAACATTCTTGTCTTTAGGATTGTTGAATATTGGCCCCCCACTCTCTTCTGGCTTGTAGGGTTTCTGCAGGGAGATCTGCTGTTAGTCTGATGGGCTTCCCTTTGTGGGTAACGCAACCTTTCTGGCTGCCCTTAACATTTTTTCCTTCATTTCAACCTCGGTGAATGTGATGATTATGTGTCTTGGGGTTGCTGTTCTGGAGGAATATCTTTGTGGTGGTCTCTGTATTTCATGAATTTGAATGATGGCCTGTCTTGCTAGGTTGGGGAAGTTCTCCTGGTTAATATCCTGAAGTGTGTTTTCCAACTTGGTTCCATTCTCCCCGTCACTTTCAGGTACACCAATCAAACGTAGGCTTGGTCTTTTCACATAGTCCCATATTTCTTGGAGACTTTGTTCCTTTTCATTGTTTTTTCTCTAATCTTAACGCTTTATTTCATTAAGTTGATCTTCAGTCTTTGATATCCTTTCTTCTGCTTGATCAGTTCAGCTATTGATACTTGTGTATGCTTCACGAAGTTCTCGTGCTATGTTTTTCAGCTCCATCAGGTCATTTATGGTCTTCTCTAAACTGGTTATTCTAGTTAGCAGTTCCTGTAACCTTTTATTCAGGTTGTTAGCTTCTTTGCATTGGGTTAGAACATGCTCCTTTAGTTCAGAGGAGTTTATTGTTACCCACCTTCTGAAACCTATTTCTGTCAATTTGTCAAACTCATTCTCCATCCGGTTTTGTGCCTTTGGAGAAGAGGCATTCTGGTTTTTGGAATTTTCATCTTTTTTGCCCTGGTTTTTCCTCATCTTCGTGGATTTATCTACCTTTGATCTTTGATGCCGATGACCTGCGGATGGGGTTTTTGCGTGGACATTCTTTTTGTTGATGTTGAATGTTACTGCTTTCTGTTTGTTAGTTTTTCTTCTCACAATCAGGCCTCTCTTCTGCAGGTCTGCTGCAGTTTGCTGGAGATCCACTCCAGACCCTGTTTGCCTAGGTATCACCAGTGGAGGCTGCAGAACAGCAAAGATTGCTGCCTGCTCCTTCCTCTGGAAGCTTTGTCCCAGAGGGGCACCTGCTGGATGCCAGTCAGATGTCTCCTGTGTGAGGTGTCTGTTGACCCCTGCTGGGAGGTGTCTCCTGTCAGGAGGCATGGGGGTCAGGGACCCACTTGAGGAGGCAGTCTGTCCCTTCACAGAGCTGGAGTGCCGTGCTGTGAGGTCCACTGCTCTCTTCAGAGCTGGCAGGCAGGAATGTTTAATTCTCCTGAAGCTGGGCCCATAGCTGCCCCTTCCCTCAGGTGCTCTGTCCCAGGGGAGATGGGAGTTTTATTTACAAGCCCATGACTCAGGCTGCTGCCTTTCTTTCCGAGATGCCCTGCCCAGTGAGGAGAAATCTAGAGAGGCCGTTTGGCCACAGCAGCTTTGCCACCTGCCCACTTTGAACTTCCTGGAGGCTTTGTTTATACTGTGAGGGGAAAACCGCTTACTCAAGCCTCAGTAATGGTGGACACCCCTCCCCCCACCACGCTTGAGTGTCCCAAGTCGACTTCAGACTGCTGTGCTGGCAGCGAGAATTTCAACCCAGTGGGTCTTAGCTTGCTTGCTGGGCTCTGTCGGGGTGGGACCCGCTGAGTGAGACCACTTGGCTCCCTGGCTTCAGCCCCCTTTCCAGGGGAGTGAATGGTTCTGTCTCGCTGGGGTTCCAGGTGCCACTGGGATATGGAAAAAAAAAAAACTCCTACAGCCAACTTGGTATCTGTCCAAACAGCCACCCAGTTTTGTGCTAGAAACCCAGGACCCTGGTGGTGTAGGCACACAAGGGAATCTCCTGGTCTGCGGGTTGCAAAAACTGTGGGAAAAGCGTAGTATCTGGGCTGGATAGCACGGTCCCTCAGGGCTTCCCTTGGCTGGGGGAGGGAATTTCCTGGCCCCTTGTGCTTCCCAGGTGAGGTGATGCCCTGCCCTGCTTCTCCTCACACTTGTGGGCTGCACCCACTGTCTAACCAGTCCCATTAAGATGAACCAGGTACCTCAGTTGGAAATGCAGAAATCACCCGCCTTTTGCGTTAGTCTCACTGAGAGCTGCAGACCTGAGCTATTAACTATTCGACCATCTTGCCAGATCTCAAATTTGTCATTTCTAAAAACTGAATTTAATTGTTTGTTTATTTGTGGGAGTGAGAAGAGGGTAGTATTAAGACCTCAATTCCATGGATCACATCAAATACAAAATTCCAGATAAGTGTGAAAATCTAAATATAATTGCAAATCTATATAAATAATAAAAGAAAATTTTGAGTATTTTGGTAACCTTAATGTGAGAAATGTCTTTTAAAAATTTATTACAAAAATAACAAAGGAAGAGACTAACAGATGTAACCACATAAGTGATAACACATCTATATAAGATATATTAAGTTAAAAATAGAGACTAGGAGAAATTATTTATAATGTATAAAAATTGAAAACCATAATCTATAAAAAGCATCAGTTAAATCAGTATGAAGAGAAACAATTGAGTATAAAAACATGCAAGGAATATAGATAGAGAAAGCATAGAAGATTACAGATATCCTGTAAATATAAAAATATTTTTTCCCATAGTGGTCATGGAGAAGTACAAATTAAAATAATGAAATTTCATTTTTAGCCAAACATATGAGCAAAAGAAAATCTGGTATTGAAGAAGATGTGAGGGAGTGGATATTCATGTACTATTGTAGGGGGTTACATTTTTAAGCAACTTGAAAGCAGTTCATTAGTATTTATCAAATACCAAAAAAAAAAATTTGAGACAGGGTCTCATTCTTGCCCACACTGCAGTGTAGTGGTATTATGTCTCACTGCAGCCTCAACCTCCCGGGTTCAAGCCATCCTCCCACCTTAGCCTCATGAGTAGCTGGGACTACAGGCTAGTTTTTAAATGTTTGGTAGAGAGCACATCTTGCTGTGTTGACCAGGCTGATTTTGAATTCTTGGGCTCAAGTGATTTTCCCACCTTGGCCTCCCAAAGTGCTGGGATTACAGGCATGAGCCGCCATGCCTGGCACAAATATAAAATATTTATAACTTTGAGGAAGCAAGTGCATTTCTAGAAATTTGCTTCTGAAAAACAGGCTTTTGTGCTCAAAGTCAGAAATGCATGTACCGACAGAACATTGGATCTAGTCTCAATCTCCACTTGTGTCATGATAGAACAGTACTGTGGAATTCCTTGTAGCTTTAATCTCTTTTTGCAAGCAGAAAAATCTGAAGAAATTAATACAAAAATTCATGTTATCTCATTTAACACTAATACTGGTGTATAGGTGGATGTGTTCACGTACATTCATGTATATGCATATGCTTGTATTCATGTGTATATATAGATGAATAGGAAAAGGCAGAGTGCAGGTAGAATAGTAATAGTAAAGATAGGCATCCTTATGTTGTTCCTAACTCTAATAGAAAGATGTCTAGTATACTACTGTTACGCTTAACTCTCTCATTATATGTACAACCTTATGACTTTAGGGGCATTTCATTGTAAGGCAGCTAAGAATTCCCCACTATAAGGTTTGAGGACTGACTTTTATAAAATACTTTTGATAATAGTTACCTCTGGGAATGATCTGTAATTTTAAAATATCACCTAAGGTTTTTCTGGTTCATTGAATATGATTAAGCAATAACTAAAATATGTAAATAAATCACTTAGTGTGTATGTAATAATAAACATCTTCATTCTAATAATAGCACCTATTTTCTGGGATTAACATTTATTGTATTTGAAATGCCTAAAGTAGGTAGATATAACCAGAGATTATTTGAAGAAAATGAATATGCAGAATCACTGAAAATCACATTTCTCTGAATCCTTGCTTACCTGACAGTTTTTTAGAAGAACAGAACTGTTGCTCAAAGACTTCTCTAGAGAGAATGACTCTCCAGATCAGTTACTCATATAATCTGAATATCTTCATGCCCACTCTTCGTAAGCTGCTTTTGAGAAAGAGACAGCTGTATACAGTTCATCAAAACAATAAATCCTAGTGTCAAGACTTTTAAAACTCAAAATCACGTATCACTATAGACATGTAGAGACTAAATCATAGAACTACAGTTTTCTTGCTGTCCCACTGACATAACAGAATAGTGAATTTAAAATTACACAGCATTCTTTACCGAGCTGCTTTTTCTCCCCTAGTATTACATTTTATTCATACCATAATATGCAGAAAAGATTATCACCTGAACTTCAACACAGATTGCTTGTTGATTTTTATGTTTAATGTAATTTACAGGGTTGGTTTTTTTTTCTTCATTTGGTCATAGAAGCTTACATGTGGTCAGTTTGGATGGTAAATTTTCGTTGTATGGTAGAAGGCCTGAGCTCAGGCTTATCTTCCTTTTTTCTATGAAGGAAATTACTAAGCAAAAGAGGAGTATGGATAAACTTGGATGGGAGACTATAAAATATTTCTAAAATTAGCAATTATATGTTGGTTAACACTTTATTTTTGCAAAACTAAATGTTAAAGCAGGTTCCTGATAATCTCTACTGGATAACATTTTTAGATTAACCATTGTATCTCCTGAAACAAAAAAGTTACTTGTCTTTTTAATATTATATAATTTGAATCACCCTTTCCTCTAGTTTGTTCAAATAATGAGATTTTAATGATGTGTCATAATACTCAAGATAATTCTTTTTTGTGCATTATTTATTTAATGGAATTACCTCTTTTTATCTACTGCTTGGTCAGTTTACTTGCTAATTAACTAATTAACTTTAATCTTTCAAAAAGTCTAATTATGTTAATCTGATGAAATTTCAGGAAATTCAGCAAGAGACAGATATCCCTGAAAGAGAGCTTGTTAGAGCCCTACAGTCCCTCGCCTGTGGTAAACCAACACAGCGGGTTCTAACAAAAGAACCCAAATCAAAGGAAATAGAAAATGGTCATATATTTACAGTTAACGATCAGTTCACATCCAAACTACACAGAGTCAAGATTCAAACAGGTATCTGGAATTATATTTTTCCTCTCAAAAAATTATATATTTTTCTCTTTAGAAAAAGAATCTCATCTGTTGGATTTCCGTCTTTAAAAAATACTCCTTTTCTGGTGCTGCATGGTATTTAGGCTTAAGAAAAAAAGCAGCTTTTGTTGATAAGTATTTGTATGAAAATGCATTTGAATCCAAGTACAGTAAGCATTTTAAAAAGTAATTTATGGTGTGAACAAAGCACTTCTTTCCATTTTTTTTAACAAATAGAATACAACTTATGAACCTATTAGTACTTAAAATTGTTTTTAACTGGTTAATAGTCAGTGGAAGTCTTTTTAAAGCTGATTTAGAGGTTTTTCAGAATTGGGAGACCTATGTAAAAGTTTGATGTTTGGATGTTGCTATTTATATTTTGATAAATATTTTTTGTTTCAAAATCTTAAAACTCTTATCATCTTTAATTTAGAAACAGCAATGATACTGATGTGAATGATTTTTAGTAGAGCCATATAAGTTGATAGTGAAAATTCTATTAAGTATTTAACATAATGTAGGATGCTTGTTTTCTGTGTATTTAAAGGGGAAAAAAGGCACTCCACCCTTGCTGATTGATGTTTAAAACTAATTGCTACTTGGCTTAAAAACTAGTATTAGATAGGCTTCCTAGTCCTCATATATTCATTACAGCCAAATATGTGTGCAATAAAACAGTGTCCTAAGATAAATAAGATGATCTTTTAAATGACTGATTTGCTGATATTAAAAGTTATTTATATTGTATATTATGATAGTCTTTTAAAAAGTAATATTAAATATACAATTGATTACCAGATTACATGGATTCTAGAGCTTTATATGCACACTTAAATTTTTTTTTTCATTTTGATCTTTTTGTTTTGTATGTATACTCTGTAGAGCAGAGTAGTGTCAAACCCTTTTGTCTTGTAGTTGTAAACTGTATCATAGTAATCTGCATGAGCCAAGATTGGCCCATGTCTTGACATAAATACATATTAAGAATAAAGCAAACTATACTAGCGAGTGTCATGGAATAAAATTTATTTTTCTTCCAATGCAAGACATAACTATACATTTGGGCAGATACCAGTTTTGGATTTTAGGGCTCATTTGTATCCTAGAATTAGAGGAAAATATGTGGGAATATTTATCTGGATTACCTTACCCTCACCCTACTGTACCCTAAATAAGTTAACAGTCTTTGTTATCCCAGATTCTATCATGCCCAGCAATAATAATATCAGATATTAGTATTATGTTTAAAAAAAAAGAAGTCTTCATAGATTTTTAGATTTTCATGTTAAGTGTGCACACTTACATGTGTTTCTGGAGTACATGTATATAGTGTTTTTGGTATGTTCAAAACATATATGATGAAGAATTTTACTAGAGGAGCTTAAAAGTTCTTTTAAGCAATAAAATTCTATGAAGCAATGTTTTTTTCTTGGGAATGGTTTTTAAATGATTTTGGCTCTTACTCATAGTTTAAGTCAGAATTTTCTCTTTGGTGGTAAACATTGTGACCGCATTGGTTTTATTGTCAAAGGCTCACTAACATAAATATTCAAAGACTCAGACCCTACCTATTTATGCTGCTTTTACTGTAGCCAGTAATAAAAGTTCATGCAAAGAAGTTAAAGGAATTACTAAAATAACACTGCCTTTGAAAAAAATTAGATTAATTTTAATCTGGGGGGTTTCCAGAGTTGACAGTCTTCACCACCTGCCTTGCTCAAATTCCATCCCCCAGCATGCATATAGGTCATGTATAGGCACATGCACAGCAACCCCTTCTGCTGCACTCAAGTGAGGAGTATTGTGTTAGGCTCCAGAGTGAGTCCCTCCCCTCACATTTTAAAAAAAAAATACTCATTTTGAATCATTAGCACAATCTGACATCTATGTTTTTCTGCAGGTATTTAAGATGACGCTTATTTAGGTGACCAAATCCAGATGAGCCAAAGGGATTGTTTAAACAATTACTTTTTTCCCTGCAACTTTGTATTTTTTATTTTCAAATCCACAAAGTGAAAAGCACCATAATGGACATCAGTATGGCTGTGACCTACGTTTACCAGTCATTAGAATTTTGTCTTCTTCCATGCCTTCCTCTGTGTGTATACGAACCCGTGTGTGTGTTTGCTACAGCGTTTGAAGTTAATTTACAAATATCTCAACAGTTTCCCCCTAAAAAACGTTAGCACACACCTCCTATATCATATCCAAGAAAATTAATTACATGTCATCTGTTTACACCCATATTGCCTCAGTTGTCTCAAAAATTTCTTTTATATCTCACTTTTTGGATTCATGATTCCCTCAAGATTTCCATATTACATTTAATTTTTATGTCTTTTTAGTTCCATTTAAACCAGTACCTCTTATCTTTTTTTTTTTTCATGACGTCAACTTCTGAGGAGAAGCATCATAAGCATCATTCTTAGTAGATTATTTTCTTCGATTTTTCTTTTTTTTTTTTTTTTTTTTACTAAGATAATGATTATCTTACACTGGGGAAATGACACTGAAAGCAGTATTTTTATCCAAAGGATTCTAATTAGAAACAGCTGAATGGATATGCACACCAGAATGATCTTCTAAATTGTACAGTCTGCTGTCTCATGGCTATCCATGCCTGTGCCTCAGTCAGCAATGCCCCATGTGCTGCTTTGCAATTTTACAATTTCTCCTTCCAGAAACTTCACATCTATCTCCTTTTGATGAACAAATAAAACATCAGTTTTCTTTTTCTGCTGTTTCATTTGGAGCAGAGTTGCAGAAGAAGAAGACTTCTGTATTTAATCCCTTAGCAGTTTCTTTGAAGACTATAGGGAAGAATAGAGTAAGACTTCTAAAGATTGGAATCTGGTATGAATTTGTGATGAGGTCGTGACATAAAAAAGCATAATAAAATATACGGCAAGAAATGGTTAGGTAACAGAACTCTAGGGAGATTTTTGGCAAGGAGATTTTAGGAACTGACATCCTAGTGGTACTTTTAAATTATTTATTTCACTGAATCTTGGCAATACATACTCTTGTCTCCGCATAAAACCTTAGAGATTACAGCTACATTTTGAGTTAGTAAGACAACAGATACTCACCTATCTGAGATACTTTTGGTGAGTTTTAACTTGGAACCATGGTAATAAAATAATCAGTTGACCTCTGACAGTCATAAGCAATGAAAATTATTTACTGGTAATTTTACTACTGAATATTTTCAGCTACTATTTTTCTTCCAGATAAGAAATTATATTCTGCATAAAAACAAAATTGACTTTATTATCTCAAAGTTAAATTCCTCATTTTTGAAAAGGATAATTTAGTATTCAAGTAAACATTAAATGAGACACTTTTTGAATGTATACTTAAGTGTGTATATTCAGAGGCTGAAATTGGTTTTTGTCTGTGGATTACATTGAATTATATTAAGCTTGCTTATAAACCAAATTTTAAAATTATATTTATGATCAATGTCTTTATTTCTATTTTAGTTGCTGCCAAACAAGGTGAATCAGACCCAGAGAGGAAAGAAACAAGGCAGAAAGTAGACGACGACAGAAAACATGAGATAGAAGCTGCTATAGTGCGGATAATGAAATCTAGAAAGAAGATGCAGCACAATGTTCTAGTAGCAGAGGTGAGGACTCTTCACGACTGGGCTAATATAGAAAAAAAAATTAACAAAATTACTGTATTCAACTAATTTTAAAAACAATTTTACAATTAAGAAATTCTAGTGATGTAACACTTATGAAATGTATGGTACTCACTTGGTAATTAAACATAATGATACATCCAAATATGTGCACACTCCCAGAACTAATGTGTTTATAACAAAAATAATAGTAGAATATTGTCACATGAAGTATTAAGAAAAAATTTTCACTGCTATTTAATACCTTTGTGTAAACAAATTCCCTTTATTTCTAAAAATTACTAATGGTTACCGTTCATTAAATGCTTTCATTTTACAAATTGGGGAACTAAGGAGGGGAAGACCCCTTAAGAGGCCATTAAGGTAGGTGGGAGAGGATTAGGACCTGGGTAAAGTGTTGGTAGAGGGTAGAAAGCTGAATCAAGATAATTGGGAAGTAGAATTGACAGGCTTACTGATTGATAACAGGAAGTGAGAGGGAGAAGTTGAAGACACCTTTTAGGTTTCTGGCTTGAATGAGTAGATAGAGATTGGTTTCTGTAACCAAAAAGACAAGGGTAATGTAATGTGCCGCTGTGGTCCAGATGTCACTTAATATTGTTTTGTACAAGTTGACTTTATTGTATATTGGCACATCCAGGGGCAGGTGGAAGACAATAGACACGAGGGCTAGAAGTTGCATTGGGAATTAGCTATATGAGAATGCAGTTAAAACCACAGGTGTGGATTAAATTGCTCAGTGTTGGCATATAGAGCAAGAAAGAACTATGGGATAGACCCCTCCCTCATCATTTTAGGAACGGTGAGTGTAACAACTAACAGAAACTCTTTAGAGCACTGGTTTTCACACTGTGGTTCTTGGAGCAGCTACCTCAGCATCACCTGGGAACTCATGAGAAACACAGATTCTTAGATTCCACCAGAGCCTGAGAATTGAATCAGAAACTCTGGGGATAGGGCCCAACAGTCTGGTTTTTTAACACGAACTGTAGGTGATTCTGATGTTTTTTCAAATTTGAGAACACTGCTTCAGGAGGAAAAGAAAACAAAATGTCAGTGCCCTAGCACAAGGGAAGAGAATTACAAGGAGTGAGTGGTCAGTAATATCAAAAATCATGGAAAAACCAAGTTGAATAAACACTTACTTTAGCAATTATGTGACAGGTTAACTTTCTCAGACATTTTCATTGGACTCGTGAAAGTGTATATCCAGTGGTAGTTCCTTGAGAGGGAAATGGAGGTGGAAACTACCAAGAGTGGCTTATTCTTTGAAGTATTGGCTCAAGGGAAAGGGCAGAGAGAGCAGTATTAGAGGATTCAGTGTAGAGTTGAAGGGTTTGGGCTTTTTTCCCCCCACAATGGGAGGATACTGAGGATGTTTATATCCTAAGAATAAGGAAGGGATCCTTAAAAACAAATGGAAAGAAATGAGATGAAGGGATCAATACCACATTCTAGAAAAGGAAACGTGAGGATTGTATAGGGAGTATGATGATGGTAGTGTACTGACACAGATGTTACTGAACATGCCTCTTCCTGAGAACCCAGGGCAGGGTGCAGGGGTATGTGCTAAGCAAGGTTTAGTGTAAGTATGGATGAATGTACATGTGTAGGGTGGGAATTTGAAGAACTTCAAATTGAAATGGCTTATTTTCTCTATGTAAAACCTGATATGAGCTTGGTGCAGGACTGGGTTGAGGAGTTTAAGGGGATTGTCAAAAATTTGAAATAATACTTGTCAAAGAATGGTGCTCAGGAACTTGCTGAACTTTTGAATACTATAAATTTGTGTTACCAGTCTACACCAGAGATTGGCAGATGTTTTTGTAAATGGCCAATTGTAGCATAGATAATACATAAATGCATGTGACTCACAGTGGCTCATGCCTGCAATCCCAGCACTTTGGGAGGCCGAGGCAGGCAGATCACCTGAGGTCAGGGGTTCAAGACCAGCCTGACCAACATGGCGAAATCCCGTCTCTACTAAAAATACAAAAATCAGCCGGGCGTGGTGGTGGGTGCCTGTAATTGCAACTACTCGGGAGACTGAGGTAGGAGAATTGCTTGAACCCGGGAGGCAGAGGTTGCAGTGAGCCGAGATTGTGCCATTGTACTCCAGCCTGGGCGACAGCGAGACTCCATCTCAAAAAAAATTAATAAAAATAAATACATATGACTGTGTTTCAGTAAAATTTTACAGAAACAGAT
Organism: Macaca mulatta; assembly: GCF_049350105.2. Lineage (NCBI taxonomy): Eukaryota > Metazoa > Chordata > Mammalia > Primates > Cercopithecidae > Macaca > Macaca mulatta. The sequence goes on along the minus strand of NC_133417.1, from coordinate 129,725,740 downwards.
AGTGGGGTGTATTTGGCCTGTGACTGCAGTTTACTGATTCCTGGTGTACACAAGTGGTGTAACAACTACATCTTTACTCAGCAAAGAGCTCTGTGGTAGGTTGATAATGATATATATAGAATATAGGTTTAATCAAATAGTGTTTATGAGATAGAACCAAAAGAATCAGGAGTAGAAGGTCCTGTTGAGAGTGCAGCTGAAGTGATCTTGAATGCAGTTTAGGCTCTGTTACAGGGGAGAGAGCAAGTCTATAGGAGCTGTTAATAGGCTGGAAGAAAAGAAGGGCAAAGGGTGGGAGGTCTCAGGTGGTGGGTTGAGAGCAAGTTTGTAGATACTGGAGTGGTAATCCTGGAAGGATGATAGATTGTAGTTGCAGAGTGAAGTGCTGAATTTTCAGATTTCAAAGAATTATCAATCCATTATGGCTTTGGGAAATGAGCTGATCAACAAGAGTAGAAGCAAAGCTGGCTCACGGATGGATTTGAGCAAAGAACATGGACTTTGAAGTCAGAAAGGTTTAGATTCATCTCTGCTGGCTCTGTTATTTACTACTTGTTGATGTCAGTTTTCTTCTCTGGCATATTTTCCTCATTTGTAAAATGAGACAACTTTGCAGGGTTAAGAACATTAATTAAATAGGCCGGGCATGGTGGCTCACGCCTGTAATCCCAACACTTTGGGAGGCAGAGGCAGGCAGATCACGAGGTCAGAAGATCAAGACCATCCTAGCAAACACGGTGAAACCCTGTCTCTACTAAAAATACAAAAAATTAGCCGGGCGTGGTGGTGGGCGCCTGTAGTCCCAGCTACTCGGGAGGCTGAGGCAGGAGAATGGTGGGAACCCGGGAGGCGGAGCTTGCAGTGAGCGGAGATCACGCCACTGCACCAGCCTGGGCGACAGAGCAAGACTCCGTCTCAAAAAAAAAAACCAAACCATAAACTCATACATGCAAAATGACTGATGCATAGACAGACTGTGACTGCTACTTTAGTTACTGTTTTATTATTATATGTAGCACAGTACTTAGAATCTGATAGTACTTGGAACAACAGAAGCACTTTTGATTGGGCATTATTATTCTAAGGCATTATGTCTGTTAACACATTGAGTGTACACGCCAGTGGGCCAAGGTCCCAGAGCTAGTAGTGGTGGAGCTGAGTTTATCCAGGTACTGTGAGTCCAGAGTTTGTGTTCTTAAATACATAGGCTACCCAAGTTCTGTAAGTTTTGAGTGTAACCCAGAAGTCAGTAGATAACAGCATCAAAAGGTTAAACTATAGGTGACATATACTCACACTAACATAATTCCAACTAATTCATCTATTCAACTGCTGTCCTTAGCATTCACACTCTGATTTGAGGAAGTGTGTTGTAACCATACATTACATTTTCAGACAGAACCTTTTTAAAGTTTCTGTGCTTTTAGCTTTGTTAATCCAGTTAGTAAAGTTCAATCTCTCAGTGTTAAAATGACATATCAGTTCTGTTGAAAGATAGGAATTTCTATGTGTTTATATAAAAATGCTGTCTACTTTCTTTTTTAGGTAACTCAGCAGTTGAAGGCTCGATTCTTACCAAGTCCAGTTGTTATTAAGAAACGTATTGAAGGACTTATTGAGAGAGAATATTTGGCACGAACACCTGAGGATCGCAAAGTATACACATATGTAGCATAAAATGCGTTCAGAAATTTGATTTATTCTTGGACTGTACTCTTCGCATGGACTGGGAAGTTCTTTTAAATCATTAAATATTAAGACGACCATCTCTTCTATTAAATTACAGTACATGTTCTAGACCATTGAGATCAAGCCTTTACTCCCTTTGAGAGTTTTCAACAACAGTTGATTGAGCTTCAGGCTTTACAACGTTTATCCCTGTAGAGATCATCTTTACAGTTCCTCGGGAAAATGTGAATGTGCTGCGTTTTGTTTTCTTTACTGTATGAAAACAGGAAAATAAAACAAAAATTTAGAAAATACAGCTCATTAAAATAAAATTGTTGGATTTCATTTCCCCAGGTCTTCAGTGTTGATGTAAATGTGTTTTTGTAGTGTTGCTTAGCACTTTGCGCATTGTGTAAGTTGGGTAACAAAAATGGCAAAAGAAATGCAGAATTCCCAGTTATCTTGCTCTGAAGACATTTCTTTAGCTAGTCTTACTTAATTTAAAGGTTTGATAAATATACAAAGACCCAAGCATACAATTTGAGCATGCTGTATTCTACCACTTGCACTTACTAATCTTCTAGCCTTATGACCAGGAACCTTTGTTTTGGGCTCAAGTACACATCCTGATTTGGTTTTTCCCTATTGTAATTTGAGATTCCCCAGATTAAGTCTTACAATGATTAGGTTTTGTTCTGAGTTATTTCTAGAGAAAGAAAATATTTTAGTATGTATAAATTGTACAATAATTTTTTTGCTGTTGTACTCACTGCTAATAGTGGATTGTATAGGGTGGTGTTTTTATTTCATTTATTGTAGACAAAAATAAATGAATTTAGTATACACAAACCCACTAATTCAAGTATGTCAGAGCACAAAGTTGGCAGCTGGTTATATTTAATTCAGCCCCTCTGAAAAGCACATACAGTCTATACTTTGTTTATAAATATCTTAGATCCTCCCTGCCCCTAAATATATATTTTGGTGAAGCTGTGGTGCACTATTAATTTTCTGTTTCAAAATGCAATCTAAAGATGCAATAAATATGATGACCTTGATAGTTTTAATGAAATCTTCAATTCTTGCAGCTAACTGTGTTTTGGAAAGTGATTAAGCAATATTTCTCAAACCTGATGATTCTTGGATATTTAGCTATTGTCCTCCAAAGAGTCATCGTTTCACGTTTTCAAAGATGTGCTTTGTGCTGAAGATTCTTGTCAGATATCCTGTGCTTCCAGAGTATTTTTATCTTCAATTTTATTTAATTTTCATTTTGTTTTCATAAGACAATGTTTCAGATATGTAATGGGGCAAACCACTATAGATTTCTGTTGGATAGAAAAATGAAATGTTACTAATAAGTTTAAATTGACCCTTCGTTGACTATCAGTACTGTTGATACATTTATTAGAATGTATGTCTCAGAAGATGGTTTCTGTTTAAATTTATGGTCAAGTTAAAACAACTGAATTCTAATACGGATTAAAAACTCCACATAAATATTTTTCCCCATGCGTCTTGGGTTATAATTTTCCTTTTAGACTTGCAAATATGTTTTTATTGCAGTTTTGTCTCCATCTGTACTGTAGAATTATAAGCCTTGTGCTCTTTATCTCTGCATTTTCCACTTCTACATGATGCAATGAAGATGCCAATGAAAAAGATTGTGAACATTGTTCTCGGGACACTTGTACCACACTTGAACAGTACTAGGTCAGGTGTAACATGGAAAGCTAAGGGTTTCACCTTCTGATTTTGACATAATTGGAAATTTTCTATAATGGGAAGGTGTTTATAGGAAAGTAATGTGATATTTCAGGTTTGAGAATTTTATTACTGCTTTCATTTCCCAATTAAATGATACTTAACACCTGGGAAAACAGGACAGCTCAGATTGTCGAGTTAGTAAACATGAATGATGAAAAAACTACATTTGAAATCTCCAGAGACATTAAACATTTTAGTGCTAGTTTAAGCCATTAAAAGCAAAGTTTAAGTTTACATCATTGTCTCAAGTGTGGCTGTAAAAATCAGATCTAGAGTTTAGAGACATACTTGTTAATTTCGGAGCACAGGTTTGATGTTTATGCTTCTAAATATATTAAAACATTTCTGAATTGCAGTTGAGTTGAATGGTTGGAGAATGCTGACGATGTGATGCTGCACTGAAAAAATTGGTCACACAAAACGTTTATATGTTTGACTTCATAAGTATTATTTTAGGTCATAAAGGTTATAACAAAATACACTTTAACACTGCTTTCTTTTTAGCAAGAGGTCACAGATGCTATTTTTTTTCTCAGTTTTTAATGCTTTAATTTGAAAGAAAAATGCATCCTAACCATTCTGTCCTGTTGATACGGAGAAATTTTGGTGATTTATTAAAAGAGTTCTGAGGAGGATGGGTACATAGTTTTTCAACTGCAAAAATGATGTCATCTCTTCAGTAATTGTTAAAGTGTAATTCTCTGCCTTCATTATCAAGTCCAGGACAGTGTTTATTTTCAATCGTTACATTATTTAAAGACTGAAAATTCATTGCAATTAGAGAATGCACAACCTCACAAAAAAGTGGTTGTGATGCAAGGTTTAAAAGGGAATGGTGGAAGGGATGCATGCCTTTCTAAAGGATATGTTAAGTCACCTGTGTAGCATTGTAATTATGTGCTATCAAACCCCCAAGATGATGATGATATAGCTTCTCAGTAAGAATCCTTCTCATAGTGAAGCACTGTTGATGTGTTGTTCACTGGGTATGTTGGGTAGCAGGAAAGGCTTAGAACTGATTTTAAGATGGCTACATCTCTAGAAGACTAGTACACTAGCATCATCTTAGGCTTCTAAATTATTTAATTCCTCAGTTTGGAAAGCAGTATTAATGTTTACAGTTTAACTCATTTTCCATAATAAAGGATTTTTATCTTTGTCTACTGTAACTTAAGACATGACTTTTATAGCATAATTTTTTATAAAGTATGTGGTATATTGTGTCAATCTTGGAAGGAAAGCTGTTACATATCGATTGTAGGTCATGTATTTTACTATATGTTGCATAGTATTTTGCATTCTATAAATGCAAATGTTAAAACATTGCAGGTCAGCAAAATTAGAAGTCATTTCTAGTCCTCAAAGCAGAAATAATTAGAAATGTTAGTAACATTTAAGTGCTTATCATATGCCAGATACTATTCTGAATATTTTATGTACATTCATTTAGTTGTCATATTGGCTTTATGTGAGAGAACCGTCATTATACCAGTGTTGTCCAGCATTGCTAGTAGGAAATGGCAGAGCCACGAGTTAGACCTAGGTTTAATCCTATCCATATTCCATGTTACAAATTGACACGATTTTCCATATTAAAAATTTTCCATTTATTTTGTACCTCGTTCTCATGAATAGTAATGTGACAAACTAATACATGAAGCATTGCAATATGGAATTTTGCATAATTTTGTTAGCTTTATGTTATTTGCTGATACCAACTTTTGGTAGGAAGGAAAACAGGGAAGGTGATGGCTGCCCTTCTGGAATGTGTCCATTGAAAAGAAAATAGGCGTTTTGTCTCCTGCAATCTTAGAGAAAGTTTTACATACTTAAGTGGGGACCACAGGTAGGTGTGTACCTTAAATTCAAATCTACAAATTTACAAAATGTTTTCCTTTGTGTGCCTTTCCTATGTCAAATTAGCTAGAGGGAAGAGGAGATGTAAGAATGTCAGATAAATTTAACAGGTAATGATACAGAGATTGGCCATTACGCGCTCAGGAGAAAAACAACTAGGGTGTCTTGAAACCCGTGCATTTAATTTTAGAAATGGCAAATTTGTAAGTGCGTCATGTAAGTAAGTTGATCCTAAGTTTTAGGGTCTAAGTTGACCTCGAGTGAGCCATGCAAAAATAGCTTTAAAATTATACATGAGGAGCTCAAAGTATACTTGTGTATTTTTTAGTAACAATGAAATTGTCAAATTCCAAGATTTTAATAACAGGACAGTTCAACTAATAAACTTTATTGCATATAAGATTTATTGCAATGTGGGAAAATTAAAATTCTCAGTCTCAGAATTCTTTCTGCAGTTGTGATTCTTGAATAAATGCCTCAGCATGATGTCTGGTATGTAGTGGGTGTAGGCACTCAGTAAACCTCATTTGAATGTGCTAAATGATCAGTAAGTGTCTTGAAAGAAAATCTTAAAATAATTGAACTTCACAAATTAAAATTTGTACTGCACTATTGGGGCTATGACATAGTGTGATACTGTTATAAATAGAAGTTATTTGATACTTTTAGATAAAACGTGGAAAATACAGACCAGCTCTTGGGTGGTTGCAGAGAGAGAGAGAGTGTGTGTGTGTGTGTGTGTGTACAGCATCCTGCTCTGTCGCCCAGCCTGGAGTACACTGGCATGATCGTGGCTCACTACACCCTCAACCTCCTGGCCTCAAGCAATCCTCCCACCCCAGCCTCTCACGTAGTTGGGAGCACGGGTGCATGCCACTATGAAAGCTTTTTTTTTTTTTTTTTTTTTTTTGTCTTTTAGGCAGAGACAAGGTCTTGCTGTGTTGCCTAGGCTGCCATCAAACCGCTAGGCTCAAGTAATCCTCCTGCCTCAGCCTGCCAAAGCGCTAGGATAACAGGCATGAGCCACCATGCCCAGCTGGCATATAGTGTTAAATGCTGACTTCTAAGCCTTCTTGCATAGCATCACCGCGATAAGAACTTTACCAGTATTAGATCCTTTGGTCCTGTGGAGATCCTATGAAAAAACTCAGGCTTAGTGACATAAAAACTTTTATGAAATCCCACTGATAGTTAATGGGGTGCAGGAATTTAGACCCAGTTCTCTTAATTCCAAAACCTGTGCTTTTAAAAGCGTGTGTCCCCAATTACTGGCTGTTTTGGGGGACTGCACAGAACCTTGTAAATTGAATTTGAATCTGAAGGTAGATTTTCTTGGCACATATTTTGGTGAAAGTTTGCACTGTTTTATTAGAAAATGTTTTTGGAGAATTTGATCTTGTAAAAATACATCCTTCACAAGAAAAAATTGGTAATATCAGCTATGCATATTGGTATATGGTATAGTTGAAGTATTTCTAATTTATACAACTGATGTCAGATATCAATACCTACAGAATTAACGTTTTTATTTTCTATATAATGCTATCTTCTGTATTTAAAAAATAGAATGATTTTTCTAATGGAATGGAATTGTAGACTGAAAGCGACTGAGGAAACTTACCCAAAGAAGTGAGGAAAAGGACAGAATTTGCATTTGTTCCAGTGCAACTCTAGCATTAGGCAACCAATGTGTGTATGTAACTATAGAATAGACTGTCACAAATCTATTGCAACTTCTACATCTGATGGGGGAGAGGGTGCTGAGGAGGGTACCCCTCAGAGCAAGAAAGTCTGTATACATACTGTGTTCATCGCATTTTAAAGATTCTCCTCTTAAGCTTGCCTACAGACTCTTACGCAATACTCCTAAGAGTCCTTACTTTTTTTTTTTCCACCAAAATTAGTATTATCCAAGTTTGTAATAAGGCCTCCATATTCTCCAGACTTCCCTTGAGCTAATTAAAAGTGCAAGCCACTGGGTGTGGTGGCTCACGCCTATAATCCCAGCACTTTGGGAGGCCGAGGTGGGCAGATCACCTGAGGTCGGGAGTTTGAGACCAGCCTGACCAACATGGAGAAACTGTCTCTTCTAAAAATACAAAATTAGCCGGGCATAGTGGCACATGCCTATAATCCCAGCTACTCGGGAGGCTGAGGCAGGAGAATTGCTCGAACCCGGGAGGCGGAGGTTGCGGTGAACCGAGATCGCACCATTGCATTCCAGCCTGGGCAACAAGAGTGAAACTCAAAAAAACAGTAAGCCATTTTCAAAGAAATGAAAGTTTGTAATCATTAAGGCTATACAAAAGTGCTATAGATTTTTTTTTTTAAATTCCACAAGAAGTGTGGCAAGTGCTTTGGTGTTTTTCAACCTAGCTGCACACCAGATTTTCCTAGAGAAGCTTTACAAAGAAACACAAAAGTAATGTCCCTTGTGGAGATGATTCTTTAATAAGCCTGAGGTGATTCTTGCGGGCAGCTAACTTTGAGAACCATTGCTTTAGATTGTACATGTTACAATAAAACATAAACTTCCAGTTTCACTGGTTAGATGAGAATGTTGATGTGATTTGCAAGTTGTGGGGTTTTCTTTAACATACTTTATCTGTATTTACAATGCCTCATCTGGTTAAGGCAACATGTTGATCAAATGAGGTCTGATTACAAAGTGGACCAGCTAATTTCTAGCTACTCGCGGTCACAGATCATAGTATTAATCACAGCTAACCAACTCTCAGTGGGTCCTAATGGGTAGGGGGAGGAAGAGGGAGAACTGGTAATAGTGTCTTCACAGGCAAAAGGCAACCTGTGATCTTACAATTTTAATTAGGTATTCCCACTGGCAGAAGTCGAATTTAGAAACCAAGTGTTCAAAGCTCAGTGACCTCTATCCCATTTAGATAGCAAAACTGAAAGAGGGATGCTAAGTCTAAGAAAAAAGCAAGTGCCTACTGAACAGATGTGGATTCTTTTTTTTTCCCCATAGCAACTATTGGTTGTGAAGCAATTTAGTGAGATCTGGGTGACAAAAATTGAGATGTTTGTGCCACCAACTTTGTAAGATCACAAACTTAAGTATAAACCGTAATCTTGGCTATTTTTATTGCAGCCTAGATGGTGAAGTGTTTCTACTGAGATTTAGTCTTTGATGATCGTCAATGTAATCTGACAGGAGGTGACTCCCTTAAGAACCATGGTACTTCCAACTCCTTAATACTCAAATGTAACTTTTGGGTTTTTTGTTTTTTTTTGTTTTTGTTTTTGTTTTTGTTTTTTTGCCTTTTTTTTTTTTTCCTGAGACAAAGTCTTGCTCTGTTGCCCAGGCTGGACTGCAGTGGCATGATCTTGTCTCACTGTAACCTCTGCCTCCCGGGTTCAAGCGATTCTCCTCCCAAGTAGCTATGATTATAGGCATGCTGCAGCCACCACACCCAGCTAATTTTTGTATTTTTAGTAGAGACAGGGTTTCACCATGTCGGCCAGGCTGGTCTGGAACTCCTGACCTCAGGTGATCCACCCGCCTCGGCTTCCCAGAGTGCTGGGATTACAGATGTGGGCCACCACACTTGGCCCCAAACAACTTTTAGATTATTTCTCACTAATGAGCTTTCATAGAATGATCCATATTCTCTTGAGCCACAAATTAAGAAAAATGACATGTTTGTAAATCTTTTATTTCTTGTAACCAAAATGAGACTCATAAAACTGTGATCAAATTGGTATAGATTAAGGTCTTAAATATGTAAGAAAACCTATGAACTCTTTGGCAAAATGAAAACTCCAATTCTCAAGGTTGGTTAAGCAGGAAGGTGCAGGAAAGACGCACCTTCCCTTTGGAGACTCAGTAATTATTGCTGTTCTCATGACCCTGGCCACAGTAATTGCTGCTTCAGCCTGCATGTGGATACACAGCCTATTAATGTTAACTTCTCCACATAAATTTCCTTTTCCATGGGACTTAACAATACATCCAATGGCAGTACTGAGTGATGCATGGCTTTGTCACTACTGTGGGAGACTTTCCCTTCTACCACCTCTCTTAGAAGATTGAAGCTTAAATTCCCAAAGGAGCAGCTGGTGGCATGCTGTCACTGTAACAGCTCTTAGCAGGGTATCTGTCACTTAGTGAGTTCTCAATAAATGGTAACTTCATTCTGACCCATTAATGACAACAGCATTCATTTATGAGACAATGGGGAGGGTCCCCCTACTTTTGTAGAGTTAATGGTCTTGCATATGAACCCGAGCTGTTCCATTAGCTTGATTACATCATGCTATAATCAACTGAGCTTATTGTGTAGAAACTTTGATTTATAAACAAAGCCAGATCATAGTATTCTCCCCTCTCTTTTGCTAGTGTAACTTCCTGTATACAAATTATCTACTAAGAACTTCCTGTAGTCCTTAAAAATCCCATTTTCCTCATTTTTTGCAATGAATATGGCCTAAAAAGAACTAAAACAGCTGTGAAAAGTCACTACTGAAATCTATTTTTGTGTAAATGTGTTTTGCACTTGTATGCATGTATGCATATGTGTGCACATTAGTGTTCACATTTGTATATGCGTGATGAATGGCATTATATCTTAAAACTAGACAGCTGAAGGGCAGATTGGTAATTTTTTCTTGTTTTTTAGATTGATAATTTCTGTTATAAAGGACTAGATATAGTTCACCAAATGGCAAAACACATTAGTAATAAAATGAGTCTAAACCCTGATTTTATTTCACTACCTTTTTACCTTTGTTAAGAAACAGCGTATTATTAAGTAAAATTCTATATTAGGCCAGAAAAATATATACACGAACAAGGCCATATAGATAGAACTTTTTAGGAAATGTGTTTACTAAGAAATAAAATGTTTTTAAGTTAATTTCCCATTGCTAAGTGCATCATTATCAGGTGACATGCTGTGAATACCTCCCTTCCTTGGTTAAAAAAAAAATACTAGAAATATATAAAATATAGAAAGAAGTCTACATATATACAAAAATGTTGTTTATCTAACACAGCCAAAGATTTACATGATTTATGCAATGGCTGTGAGTTGCCCCCCTTTTCACTGTGCTAGACTCTCAAAGCCTCCTTGCTTCTCTCGTGCTGGAGACTGGGAAGCAAAATCACTAACATGGCAAAATGGCTACACAGGAGTCAATGAGGATGAAACAGAAGGGAGCAAGGAAGGACTTGGTGTTGTGAGAGTTCATTTTGATGTGGCAAGATAATTTGGGTTTAGATTCTGAAGTGCAGAGAAAATCTAACCTACAGATCAATGATGTGTAACTGTATAATTTAAAATTACTGGCCAGGTGAGGTGGCTCACGACTGTAATCCCTGCACTTTGGGAAGCCAAGGCGGGCGGATCACTTGAGGTCAGGAATTTGAGACCAGACTGGCCAACACGGTAAAACCCTGTCTCTACTAAAAATTCAAAAAGTAGCCAGGTGTGGTGGTACGCACCTGTAATCTCAGCTATTTGGGAGGCTCAGGCAGAAGAATTGCTTGAATCTGGGAGGTAGAGGTTGCAGTGAGCCAAGATCATGCCACTGCACTCCAGCCTGGGCGACCAAGTGAGACTCCAAGTTTGTGGTATTTTTGTTAGAGCAGCCTGAACAGACTAAGACATATTCTCACCGTAGAGAAAAGAACTTGGGACTTGACCACAGTCTAATTGGTACAACTGCCAGATGTAGTCTTCTGGTTGCCAGTCCAGGACACTTGACTCCTTAATTGCATTGAATTCATCCACTATGTAGCATTTTCTTTTGAAAATTCTGATCTACAAATAGTGATGAACATTTTTATTTTTCTTGATTTAATGGAAGTCCAACCATTATAAGTCAACTTCTTGTGGTTAGGTATGAGTTGTTTCCTGATGTAGAACCCAAGTGATACGGTTTGTATTTGTGTCCCCACCCAAATCTACTGGCAAATTGTGATTGGATCATGGGGGTGGATTCCCCTCTTGCTGTTCTCATGGTAGTGAGTGAGTTCTCATGAGATCTAGTTGTGTAAAAGCATGGTAGCTATCAATAATCCACAACATGCAAGGCACCCAACCGTCTTAGTCTGTTTTGTGTTACTATAAAATACCAACACTGGGTAATTTATAAAGAAAATAGGTTAATTTAGCTCATGGTTCTGCTGGCTGGGAAGTTCAAGATTGGGCAGCTGCCTCTAGTGACTTCTGGTGAGGGCCTCATGCTGCGTAAAAACATGGCAGAGACATGGAAGGAGAGCCAGGCAAGTGCAAAAAAGGAAAAATATGAGGGGCAACCTTGCTTTATAACAAGACTTTCTCAGGAACTAATCTATTCCCACAAGAACTAATCTATCCCATGAGAATTAACTCAGTCTCAAGAGAAAAACATTAATTCATCTTAATGACCCAATGACTACTTACAGGCACCATTTCCCAACACTGCCACATTAGGGACGAAGCCTCAACATGAGTTTTGGTGGGGACAAACCGTATTCAAACCATAGCATTAACCAACCACTTTAGAGAATGTACCATTGAATGGGAGAAGCAAGACAAATAACATGAATTTATAGCAATATGGGAAGTTCAAGCACTACTTAGGAAAGAGGCAATAAATCCAGAAAGACTTTGTATTGTTCCTTGCTCCTTCAATATTTCATTTTCACATACCTACAATTGGGGAAAATTAAAAAATAAAGAGTGAATAGGAAGATACTGTTTTTTTAAAAAAAATACTTTGTTTTTTAAGAGCAATTTTAGATTTAAAGGAAATTTAGCAGAAAGTACAGAGTTCCCAAGTTCCCATATACCCCTTCTCTCTCCTGCTATGGGTTTTGACAAGTGCATAACATTATGTATCCACCATTACAGTATCATACAGAGTAGTTTTGCTGCACTAAAAGTGCCCCGTGCTCATCTTTTCATTCCTTTTCTCCTCCTCTCAAACATCTACTAATTTTTTTTAGTCTCTATAGTTTTGCCTTTTTCAAGACATCATATAGTTGGAATCATACAGCATGTAGCCTTTCAGACTGGCTTTGTTCACTTAGCAATACACATTTAAAGTTCCTCCATGTCTTTTTATGGCTTGATAGCACATTTCTTTTTTATCATGGAATAGTGTTCCATTGTATGGATGTACCATAGTTTCTTTACCCATTCACTTATTAAAAGACATCTTGGTTGCTTCCAGATTCTTTGTAATTATGGATAAATCTGCTATAAATGTCAGTGTGCAGGTTTTGTGTGGGTGTAAGTTTTCAACTCACTTGGGTAAATACCAAGGAGCAGGATTCCTGGATGATAGCATTTATAAGCTATCTTTAGCTTTATAAGGAACTGCCAAACTGTCTTCCAAACTGGCTGTACAATTTTGCATTCCCCATCAGCAATGAATGAGAGTTCTTGTTGCTTCGTATACTTACTGGCATTTGTTATCATCAGTTTTGGGATTTTATCTGTTATAATAGGCATGTCATGGTATCTCATTGTTATTTTTAATTTTCAGTTCCCTAATGACATATGATGTTGAGCATCTTTTCTTTTTTTTTTTTTTTTTTTTTTTTTTTGCCATCAGTAGATCTTCTTGATGAGTTATCTGTTCAGATATTTTGCTCACTTTAAAATTGGGTTGTTTTCTTACTGTTGAGTTTTAAGAGTTCTTTGTACATTTTGGATGTAAGTCCTTTATCAGATACATGTTTTGCAAATATTTCCTCCTAATTTGTGGCTTGTCTTTCATTCTTTTAACAGTGTGTTTTACAGGGAAGTCTGACATTTTAGTAAAGTCCAGCTTTCATTTGTTTCTCATATAGATCACGCTTTTGATGTCGAATCTAAAAACTCATTGTCAAACCCAAGGTCACATAAATTTTCTTCCAAGTAATTTTCTGAAAGTTTAAGAGTTTTGCATTTTATGTTAAATATACTCTTGATCCTTGAACAACATGGGTTTGAATTTTGAGGCTCCACTTATACGTAGATTTTTTTCAACCAAATGTGGATGGAAAATCTAAAATACAATATTTGTGAGATGTGAAACCCATATGTATGGAGGGGTGACTTTTTGTATACACGGGTTCCACAGGGCCAAAGTCAGATGAGCATGCATGGATTTGGGAATACATGGGGTGAGGGTGGGGAGATCCTGGAACCAATCTCCAGTGTTTACTGAGGGACAATTGTATAATCCATTTGAGTTAATTTTTGTGAAAGGTGCAAGGTCTGTGTCTAGGTTCTTTTTTCTTTTTTGCATGTGGATGTCCAGTACCATTTATTGCAGGAATTCTCTTTTTCCATTGAATTACTCTTGTTCCTTTGTCAAAAATCAGTTGAGTATGTATTTCTGTGTTCTCTATTTTGTTCCATTGATCTATTGGTCAATTTATTGGCCCATACCCTGCTGTCTTAATTATTATAGCTCTATAATAATTATTGAAGTCAGGTAGTGTCAGGCCTCTAACTAGAATGTTTAGTCTTTCATATGGCTCTTACATGTTTCCATGAAATATGACTGTTTAGAAGTTCTTTCTTGAAAAATTTATTTTTTTCTATATGGTGAACACCGTTATGTTACATTTTATTACAGCTCCAAATTCTAGGAAATTTTCTTTCTAACCTCATTTACCTGCAGAAGTATTTGACTGGTATCAATCCTTTCTGAATGGGAAAGGATTATTACCTAGTAAGGGAAAAAATGTAGTCCTCTTTCTGAACTCTGATTGTTTGCATAAAATGGATTGTAACCTTGAATGTAGTATGCCTAAGCCGCTCTCACCCCACGATTCTTACTATCAGGCAAATGTGAGCATAATGCAGACTAAGAACATGCCATCTTGATCTCTATCCTTCTCCAAGTTCTTCACCCACGTGTCTCACTGATGTGGAAAGAAAATGCTCTCTCACCGCTGAAAACTAGAGATGGGTACCATCCTCAACCCTGGTGCCACAAATGTCAACTGAGATGATACAAATGAGACTGACATATTTGCCATCAGTTATCTTGCAGGGGAAAACTCACTTACCAAGTAATTTCATCAGGCCAATGTAAGAAAATAATAACTCCCATGAGCTTCCAAAGCTCAGGGCAGATCACCTCTAAATTATAGGAGATAAAATTGCCCCAACATACTCACTGGCCTAAGGTAAAACCTAAGCTGGGGCCTCCTGCAGTCAGACTACCATGGAGACTGACAGCCCATGTCCCCAACAATATAATACAATTAGGCTCTATGATTGCAGGTGAGGATGGGGCCAGCAGCAACCACGCACGGGTCCTGAATAGCATCAGCCACTGGAAGACAGGATGCCAAACTGAAGAGCTGATAAATGGCCCCAGTAAGACAGAATTAATGCAGAAAGCAAAAGATAATTTAACAATATTTAAATGTGTGTCTTCAAGGATATTGCAACAATAAATCTTTATGGTCAGGAAAAAGCACCAACCAAAAAATAAATATAAAAAATAAGAAAGACTTCTTAGAAATAAACATAATTGTCAAAAAAATTCCTTAACACATTAAAAGTACTGAATAGGATGAACATTCCCAACAATGAAAATATTTTTAAGAGTAAAGAACTCTTCCAGAGTGCAGAGCTAAACAACCAAGAAAGAGAATTTAGAAAATAAAAGAAAAGGTGAGACATAAAGAATAGACTAAAGAGGCCCCATATTCATGAAATAGGAGTGTCAGGAAACGAGCAAAGGGATGATAAGCCATAAATAAACACAAAGACCAGCCTGAGCAACATAGGGAGACCTTGTCTCTTTTAAAAAATTTAAAATTAGTTGGGCATGGTGGCATGCATCTGTGGTCCCAGCTGCTAGGGAGGTTGAGATGGGAGGATTACTTGAGGCCAGGAATTTGAAGCTGCGGTGAGCCATGATCACACCACTGCACTCACTTGGGTGACCAAGTGAGACTCTGTCTCAAACCAAACAATAAAAACAACAACAACAAACCCTCCAAAACAAACAGAAAGAAAATTTCCAGGCTGAGCACAGTGGTCCACGTCTGTAATCCCAGTGCTTTGGGAGGCCAAGGAGGGAGGATGGCTTGAGCCCAGGAGTTTAAGACCAGCCTGGGCAAAACAACCAGAACCCATCTCTAAAACAATGAAATAAAAACATTAACCAGGCATGGTGGTGTGCGCCTGTAGTGCTATGTACTGGGAGTCTAAGGTGGGAAGACCATTTGGGCCCAGGAGTTAAAGGCTGCAGTGATCTAAGATCAATGTCACTGCACTCCAATGTGGGTGACAGAGCATGACCCTGTCTAAAAAAAAAAAAAAAAAAAAAAAAAAACTCACCAAGTTTAAGAATGGCATGAACTCTAACTCAAAATGCCTCATAAATGTTCAGCCTGAATATTTAAAAAGTTGAAACAAATTGAAAAACATACATTTGATTTCTCAGAATAAAATGTGTTTTCACACGTTTTAACAAACTAACACACACAATAAAACGTTTGCCTACAAGGGAGAAAGAAGCTGACTGACATCAGAATTCTTGTCTCCAATACCAAATTCCAAATGCAGTGTGGAGCAAAGTTGGCGATTTCTGAGGCAAACACATTTGCTGAGAGTTCTATACAAGACAAACAATGGGGCATCTCTGAGGGCAAAAGAAAGCTGCTTATGAATCAGCCACAAAACTTTCTAAACAGAATTATTTTGGAATTCTCCAGCCAAAAGTAAATTTGTATCCAAATTCAAATTTGCAAAACCATTAGACAGTGAACATATAACAATGATGAACAAAAAGACTCACTCTCCGACCTAGACCTACTGTATCAGAAACTTCCATTTAATCTGATTCCTAGGAGAGAAGCTCTGCTTAAAGCAATTCTGAATTCCCTTCCAACCGCCATCTGCTGAATGGTAGGACAAATTTTAAATTTTAGTCCAATTTAGTTTTATGCCAATTTGGCTTAAAACAACATTCGATGCACTCTCTAAGCTTAACTTGGTTTATGGGGGCATGACTGTGCAGACTTTGGTTTCGTTGCACCTCCCCTGATCTTTTCTAGCTTGATATCTGGAACATGGGGTGGAGCTGAGAGAGTCTTGTGTTGTTTTCGGGTGAAAAAAGCCTTCTGATCTTGAGTTGGTCCTTGGGTGTTGATATGGTTTGGCTGTGTCCCCACCCATATGGGGACCCAGTAGGAGATAATTGAATTGGGGGGCAGTTCCCCCATACTGCTCTCATAGTAGTGAATAAGTCTCACGAGATCTGATGGTTTTATTAGGGATTTCGGCTTTTGCTGCTGCTTCTCTCTCTTTGACTGCTGCCATCCATGTAAGACATGACTTGCTCCTCCTTGCCTTCTGCCATGATTGTGAGGCCCCTCCCCAGTCATGTGGAACCGTGAGTTCATTAAACCTCTTCCTTTAGTAAATTGCCCAGTCTTGGGTATGTCTTTATCAGCAGTGTGAAAACGGACTAATACAGGTCTGCACTGACTGGAATCTGCCAAGAGGTGGATGGTCCCATCCAACTCCCAGTATCCACTGCATCTGGCTTCTGGAAGGGGTCATCTCATGGTTTATTCATTCTAGGCTCCAAGAGGTTCACTTGCCCCTCCCTACTGCCTCATAAGCCTGCTCTCAATTTTCAGTGAAGTTGCAGTCCCTCACCCACATCCTCCATCCCCACTTGAGCTCGTGCCCCCACCACAGACTTTGCCCTACCTGCTGCTTGTTAATTCAGTGTCCCTGTCTCTGAACATGTGAACAAGGGTGGGGGCCTCACACTTAGGTCCCCACTCCTGGCTGCATAACTACACCGCCTATCTTCTTACGTTTGCTAGGACTTCCCTTGTTTGAACTGGGCCGTCCTGGCCTTCAGGCTCCTTCCACATCCCAGCTGGGAAGAGAGGCCTCATGGTCATTTTAACACGGTTTTCCTCACCAAGCCAAGGCTCCAAGAAGAGGACTTTGGGACACCCGTGTGACTTCCTCCCCCTGTGCCTCAGTCTCCTTTTGCATCTTTGTCTTGCCCTTCCAACTACATTCTTAGGACTAGAAGGGAAAAACCCCCCATTTACTTCCTCTGTTAATTATCCTCCACCTGTCTGATTGTAGCCTCCTGGTTAAATCCCAATGGCAGACAAGATGATTTTCTATGAACTCTGGGAAAAATTCCACATCTTTCTGATCTATGCCTAGCATTTGGTATACTAAGTGGTAGCAAAGGAGTTTAGGCATTTCTTTGTTTTCTACTGACTTTCAAGCTTATTCGCCTATTGTCTTACTGCAAAATGCCATTTAAATGTCAGAAACTGAACACTCTTTGTTCATCATTACATTTCTTCTCTATGGAAGAATCTTAATAATTCTCATTTTAAAACATCTCTTGATGGTGAATGAACACCTTAGATTCAAATATGTGACAAATAGCAAAGCATATAAATGTTTTAAAAAACATTGTCTGCATTATGCTACTTAAACTATGATTAAGTCTAAATTATTTTCATAGGGGGATTATGAAGTTTTATAGGCTGCAAAAAGAATTTAAAAAATAAGAGTGGCATAATATAAAAAAGTAAAAAAAATTAGTAAAATTCTTACAGACCTACTTTCTCTTCATGGGCAGTGAAGCAAGGTTAGACATTAATAAATAAAAAGATGACAAAATTATCCCATTTGGAAACTTAAGACTGCTCTTCTAAAACGCTCCTATCAGGCTGAGTGTGGTGGCTCATGTCTGTAATCCCAGTACACTAGGAGGCCAAAGTGAGAGGGTCACTTGAGCCCAGGAACTTGAGGCTACAGTGAGCTATGATCGCACTACTCAACTCCAGCCTAGGTGACAGAGTGAGAGCCTATCTCTAAAAAATAAAAATAAAATAAAATAATAAAATCAAGCTAAAGTTAAAACACTCCTGTCAGAAAGGAAATAAAAATTGAAATTATGATCTCTTTACAACTGAATGACAATGAGAATATTAGGTGTCAATAACAACATAATTTGGTCACAGCCATACACTGAAGAAAATTCAGGGTAAAATGCTTTTATTATTATTATTATTTTTGAAATGGTGTCTCACCCTGTCACCCAGGGTGGAGTGCAATGGTGAGATCTCAGGTCACTGCAACCTCTACCTCCCAAGTTCAAGCGATTCTCCTGCCTCAGCCTCCCAGGTAGCTGGGACTACAGGCGTGTGCCACCACGCCCAGCTGATTTTTGCATTTTTTGTAGAGACAGGGGTTCACTATGTTGGCCAGATTGGTCTCAAACTCCTGACCTCAGATGATATGCCCGCCTCAGCCTCCCAAAGTGCTGGGATTGCAGGCATGAGCCACAGTGCCCGGCTGATGCTTTTGTTATTAAATAAGAAAGAGACTAAGCATTCAATTCAAGCATGTAATAAAACAATCACAAAACAAGTCAGAAGAAAAGAAAATGATACACTAAAATTAAAACTAGAAACAAATGGGTGAGCAAACAAAAACAGAAGTGATGGATAAAACCAAAACTTTTGCCTTAGGTGAGAGTGAGTAGGTCAGTGACAGAAACAAACTGTTTCTCAAGTTCATCTGAAAGTAAATGGAGACTGTTGGTTAAAGAGGTCAGATTGGACACATACATTTAATCTCCACTCCCTATTGACATTCTACAAAAATGAGAGTAAAGGAGTTTTTAGTTGTTTGTTTGTTTGCTTTTTGCATAATCCTCAAGGACAAAGATGGCAAGAGAAAGCAGTAAGGAAAGTTAGGATCTGCAGAGAAGTTCCTAGAAAGCTGACTCATCAATGGGCAGTGGAGAAAATCAAGCAGCAATTGATTGACTCTTACAGAACCTTCCAAACTCTCAGGATTGGACATATCAAGAAGTCATGAAAGTGGATGAAAAGACCAGAGAGGATTATTTGCTAGTGTGTTTAAGAAGTTAGACCTTCAGTATCTTTTCTAGCTCTCCACAGAGCCTTTAACTGGCTCTCTTCCACTTTCAAATTTGGACTGAAGTTGTTGGTTTTCCTGGAGAGAGTAAAACGGAGGGCACCAGGAGAAGTTGAGGGTGAAGATATCTTTCTGAAAATGGAGGGGTAAATGAAAGTTGATGTATTAAACCTGAGACTTGAAGCCCACTTCCCCAGCAGAGCTCTCAGAATGCTGGCCACCAGGCAGATGAATCCTCTAGGCAGATGGACTGGGTTTCCCCCAACACAAGAGAAACAGAGATGTTTACATCGGGGGTGCCCTAAAGAAATGGCCCAGCCAGAGCTTTGCAAAGTGAAGGCAATGGTCAACAAACCTCACACTCAGAGCTTCCAATTTGCCTTTGGATGCCTATTCTAACAGCTAACGACAAAGCATGAAATATGAGAGACCAAGACAAGCAGAGAAACTTACTTAGAAGCACAGAGAGACTCTTCAGGGAGAAGGAAAATGCGCAAGGACTACCTTCAGAGGGCTAACAGAAGATATGGTATCAATGAAGGATACCATCAATGAAGGATAATATGAATGAAGGATGCTCTAAAAATAAAAGATATTTAGAGAGTTAAGAGCTCTTAGAAATTAAAAATATCATCATAGAAATGAAAGACTCAATAGAAGAATTGGGAAATCAAGTTAAGGAAATTTACTGGAAAGCAGGGAGGAAATGCGAGAAAAAAGATTGAGAACCGGCTCAGGATGTTAGATATCTAAATGGAATTCCAGAAAGAGGGAATAGGAAAAAAAAAAGAGAGAGGAAAGGCAAAGAAACAGTTTTGTCTTAGGGTTAAATGAGTTTTTCACATGGCATGGGCCTACCAAGTGCTCGAAGTAGACACAATCCAAAGTCTATCAATATGATACAAAATTTCATAACACTGGAAACAGAGAAAAGAGCTTACAAATTTTCCGACAGAGAGGGAAAGGTTTCATACAAATATCAAAAGTGAGAATGAATGATATTCTTGACAGTAGCATTGGAAGGTAGAACACAATAAAGAATTTGAAATGCACAATAAAGAAGTGCATTTCAAATTCACAGGAGAATGACAGTTTTCCAACAAACATGAAAAAAGCTGCTCGATATCAGTAATAAAAGAGGATAATTAAAACAACAATAACTACATAGAAAAAATAAAAAATATTAATACTGCTCAGTGTTGGCAAAGATACAGGAAAACAGACACAGTGTTCAGTTGTTTGAAACAACTAAAATATACCAGGGTCCACATTACCTGCAGGAGATACCAAAGGTCATTCTGGTGTCAAATTGTCTTGTTCTGGGTTCGATATTGGAGTTGAGAGCTAGAAAATCCAGGAGCTATTTCAATTCATTCACGATTAATCAAACAAACCTGATTTATTAATTTAATGCTTATTATGTTCTGGAAGTTATGCATAGGTTTGTAATGATAATTAAGATTCAATCTCACTCTCAATGAGATCTTGGGATGCCTGCAAGTTTGGGCTTCACTTATGCAATCTGTAAAATGAAGGCATTGGGCTTAAATGACTTAGATGGTTTCTCCAGTGTCTTACAGCCTTACAAGTTATATTTTTCAGTTGCTAAAGCATGTTTTGCAAACTCTGACACCAAACAATGTTTTGCATTCCTACAGCATAAATAAAAACCATATTTATGGTAGCCTTACTCATTGTCCATTGGGCCTTAGGTGGTATAGTGATGTCCAAGTGACTTGTGACCTCTCACTTCTTCCACTTTTTCAGGTAGAAGATCAGCCTTGCTCAGCCTCCTGGATTAGGAGATGTTTTAAGAAAAAGAGAGGCCGGGCGCGGTGGCTCAAGCCTGTAATCCCAGCACTTTGGGAGGCCGAGACGGGCGGATCACTAGGTCAGGAGATCGAGACCATCCTGGCTAACACGGTGAAACCCCGTCTCTACTAAAAAATACAAAAAACTAGCCGGGCGAGGTGGCGGGCGCCTGTAGTCCCAGCTACTCAGGAGGCTGAGACAGGAGAATGGCCCGAACCTGGGAGGCGGAGCTTGCAGTGAGCTGAGATCCGGCCACTGCACTCCAGCCTGGGCGACAGAGCGAGACTCCGTCTCAAAAAAAAAAAAAAAGAAAAGAAAAAGAGAATTTGCATCAAAGTTCTGACATTAATTGAGGAAAAGAGGTAGTTCTCCTAAAAATTCCCCTCTTCGTATGATATGTTCTCTTCAAAATAATGATATGAGTTGGGCACAGTGCCTCACACCTCTTATCCTGGCACTTTGGAAGGCCAAGGTGGGCAGATCACTTGAGGTCAGGAGTTCGAGACCAGCCTGGCCAGCATGGTGAAACCCTGTCTCTACTGAAAATACAAAAATTAGCTGGATGTGGTGGTGCATGCCTGAGGTTGCAGAGAGCTGAGATGGTGCCACTGCACTCCAGCCTGGGCAACAGAGTGAGAACCTGTCTCAGAAAAAAAAAGTTATATCCAGTTAAAATCCTAGAATCAGGTCAATGACTGTTTTTGATTATCTATTCTAACTCTAATGGAGACATGCCAAGGAAAGTGAATAATGCAGTAAACTTTAAAAAGTAAGTTCAGACATGTTCCTTATTGGCATATTTTAAAAAGGATTCTAACATTCAGCCTCCAATATTTCTGAGAATTAAGTAAACATGTTAAATGAAGGGAAAAATCTCTGAGATATTCTCATAAATGACACAACTGTACCATAAATGAAAACCAATTTAAGAGAATTAAAATTGACTTTTAAAATAAACTAAAACTTCAAACATTATGCTAAAAAATTTTAAAAAGGTTGAGACTGAAGATTTTGAAATTAACATGTTCTATTTCACAATTTTACTCATAGAATAATCTCATCGTTCATAAATATAGAAACAGGAAAGGGGCTGCTTTATTTGGGGAAAAAATATTTCTCATGGTAGTGTTTCTCAAAGTGTCATTCATGAGCTACTTTTCTCAAAATTATCTGTGATGCTCGCTAAAAACACCCTGATGTCTGGACTTCTTCCCATACCACTGAATCAGAATCTCTGAACGGTGGGCCTGGGAATATTTAAATTTAACAATATCCCCACAAAGTATTCTATTGCACACTAAAACTTGAAAACACTGCCTTAGACAGCTATTAAAATTTGTATGTAAATGTCATGGATGGACAGCGTTTGTACATGTTAGAGTTTGTATGCATATGTGATTTTTTAAAATGGTGGTATTTTTGAGTTATTGTCCTATATAATTATTTATTTATTTACTTATGTTTTTTGAGATGGAGACTCTCTCTGTCTCCCAGGCTGGAGTACAGTGGTGTAATCTTGGCTCACTGCAACATCCACCTTCCGGGTTCAAGTGCTTCTCCTGCCTCAGCCTCCCGAGTAGCTGGGACTACAGGTGCGTGCCACCACCCCTGGCTAATTTTTGTATTTTTAGTAGAGAGGAGGTTTCACCATGTTGGTCAGGCTGGTCTCCAACTCCTGACCTCAAGTGATCTGCCTGCCTTGGCCTCCTAAATTTCTGGGATTACAGGCATGACCCACTGTGCCCCGCCAAGAATTTATGTATTAATATTTTATTTTAAATTTTATCATTGTTCTTAGACAATTATTTCAAGTCATTAAACATATATGCAAATATGTGTGTATATATATGTGTATATGTATTTGTGTGTATATGTATGTGTATATATATGTACACACACACACAAACACACACACATACTCCTGAAGTTTCTTTGCTACCATAAAGTTTTGTCAGGAGCTTGAGTGTCTGTGAGAGGAACCAGATAAGAGAGAACAATGGTGTATCAAGGGAAGAGAGTGTGAAGGAGAGATGAGAACCAAGAAATCCATCTACTATGACTTTGAAAATGGAATTGGAGATCTGCCTGGGGATGCCACACTCCACTTCTTCACATTCATGTGAGACATGGGGAAGGCCAAGGGTTGAGAACAGGACGCCCTTCCCATGAGAAGAGCAGTCTGATTTTCTTGAGTGGCACAGTTAAGACCCAAAAATATGGTGGTTAAAAGAAATGGGCCAGGCACAGTAGCTCACACCTGTAATCCCAGCACTTTGGGAGCCCGAGGTGGCCGGGTCGTGGGGTCAAGAGATCGAGGCAATCCTGGCCAACATGGTGAAACCCCGTCTCTACTAAAAATACAAAAATTAGCTGGATGTGGTGGTGCGCCTGTAGTCCCAGCTACTCGTGAGGCTGAGGCAGGAGAATTGCTTGAACCCCGGAGGCAGAGGTTGCAGTAAGCTGAGATCCTGCCACTGCACCCTAGCCTGGCAACAGAGCGAGACTCCGTCAAAAAAAAAGAAAAAAGAAGGAAGGAAGGAAGGAAGGAAGGAAGGAAAGGAGGTAGAGAGGGAGGGAGGGAGGGAGGAAGGAAGAAGAAAGAAGGAAAGAAAGAAAGAAAGAAAGAAAGAAAGAAAGAAAGAAAGAAAGAAAGAAAGAAGGGAAGGAGAGAAAGAGAAAGAAAGAGGAGAGAGAGAAAGAAAGAAAAGAAAAAGAAAGAAAGAAGTAAAGAAAGAAAGATAAGAAAGAGAAAGAGAAAGAAAGAAAAGAAAGAAAGAAAGAAGAGAGAAACAAAGAAAGAAAGAAAAGAAAAAGAAAGAAAGAAGTAAAGAAAGATAAGAAAGATAAAGAAAGGAAAGAAAGAAAGAAAGAAAGAAAGAAAGAAAGAAAGAAAGAAAGAAAGAAAGAAAGAAAGAAAGAAAGAAAGAAAGAAAGAAAGAAGGAAAGAAAGAAAAAGAAAGAAAGTTGGATGGGGACTGGCAGGTGGAAAATTTCAGACTTAACATGATAAGTAATAGGAAGCCACTGTAGCTTCCAAGTGAGGTATCTATCAGCCAGATCCTGGAAAACAACTAGAAAAGTAAGTTTAAACCGACCAGGGGAAAAAAAGATTAAATGCCTTTTAACAATCACAATTAAAATTAATTAAAATAACCAAAGTAGAAATATAATTTGGATTTTTCCCAACCTCAACAAAAATAAAATATTTGATTCTAGAAAACCACTGGTCTTACTACTTTCAGATGATTCATTCTTATTCTAATCATGCTCCCCAGTTAAAAATATAGCGTACCAGGATTTGAATCTGATTTTAAGTTCTTAAACTTTAAGTTGACTGTATAAAAGCTAGAGAAAAAATATTTATTTAGTATAACATTTAATGTTTTATAGAAGAAAATTTTGCTCTACAAGGTCCCAAATAATATGTACCACAAAAGTTTTTACTTAAAACAGACAATAATACATGCATTCGCTTGAAGAATAATATTCTCACCCATTGGTCTTGTCAGCAAATGTCTAGTAGTAGGTTATAAAAAAGAGCCCACTGTAGCATTGATTAGTTTTTGCTATAGGATTAAGAGTGGATCATGGAAAGAACATTAGTTATTAATTTACAAACCGAGCTTGGGGTGAGACCTCAGGGCAGGGGCACAGCCTTTCTCTGTGTAACTTATACAAGGTAGTTAGGGCCAGACTGATTGGTCCAATCAAGCTCTCTGATCAAATTTTCACTATGTGTATGTGTTTTGCCAACATTTTTTTTTTTCCATTGGTTTTATGTGACTTGGCGCATAAACATTTGGTGCCATGTGTATGGTCATATACAGGGCATATTTGTCATTACACTGGCACCATGATCTATGGTCATATGGGGTCACCTGACACATTTATATAACCTGCCTAGCCTCTTACAGCATTTGAATCAGGCTACTGGAATAAGACCTACTTCACCTTCAAAAATTGTCATAAACAGGCACTCATTGAATCCACCAGGGGTCAGCACACCAAGTATTATGACCCCAATATTGACAGGAATTGAACAAAGAAAAAAAAATGTAGAAAGCTTAGAAAAGCTAAATACCCTTTGAAATGTGCATTTGCCCCGTAATTTTTTTTTTCCATTCAGGTCAGGCAAGTTGCCATATTTATGTTTGTTTTCTGTTGCTTCTGTCCTTCCCTCTAAGGACCAGGAACTAGGCAGTCATTAACCCTGATTTCATCCGAAGATGACTCCACAGGTTAACCTTTCAACTCATTTCCCTTGCACAAAACCCATGGCAAATACAGATAGCCTATAAAAAAGGAAAAGTGTTGTGAGAGGGTCTGGATGAAGAACGAAATAAATTATTTCGTGGACCAGAAATTGATCAGAAATGCAATGCTATACAACAGCCAAAGCCACATGAATACCCTCACTAAAATAATTATTGCAGAATATACTTCAGTAGGAAGAAAAAAAAAAAACCTAGAGTAAAGGTATGGAATGCGGAATCACAGAAATGGATAAAGTATAAATAAATGTTTATAAACCATTGACTATAAAAATATTCTCAATTTTTATTTGTTTTGCTCTAAGAAGTGCAAAACTAAAACTCTCTAGATAATAATAAATTGAAGAGGAAATGTGAATGGGAAGTTAACATGTGCTAAGGACTTTTTGCTGTTGTTCAGGACAAGAAAATAAAATTACTAAACATTTTGTATTATTTAGAAAAATATATGATGAATATATTTTTCATATATTGAAAAGGTGAATAAAGGTAAATAGGCAAAAAATGAAAACACTATGAACAACTTCCAAAACAAAAGGGGGTGATATAGCAAACTTCACTAATTCAATAAACTATTTAAAAAATGAAAGAAAAGAAAGACAAATGAAAGTGAACAGAAAATCAAAACTAGGAGGGAGGGTAGAAATCATTTTAAATCAATCGATAATGCAAAATTAGAAAATGCAGTAAGCTTGCTATAAAAAAATAAGAGACTGTATGATTAAGTTTTAAAAAACTCTAGGCATAGTATCTTGGTCTGTTCCAGCTGCTGTAACAAAGTACAGTCAACTCAGTATAAACAACAGAAATTTATTTCTGATAGTTCTGGAAGCTGGGAAGTCTAACATCAAGGCAACAACAGACAGGTTTTCTAGTGAACGCTCACTTTATGGTTCATAGATGGAGCCTTCTAGACATGTTCTCACATGGTAGGACAAGGCAGCTCCCTGGATCCTCTTTTATAAAGACACTGATTTCACTCTCATGACCTAATCACTGACAAAATAGCCCACCTCCTAACACCATCACATTGGTAATTAAATTTCAACATACAAATTTTGAGGGTATAACATTCAGACTATAGCATACAGAAATTCTAATTCTTTTTTTTTTTTTTTTTTGAAACAGAGTCTCACTCTGTTACTCAGGCTGGAGTGCAGTGGGAAGATCTCAGCTCACTGCAACTTCCGCCTCCCGGGTTCAAGCAATTCTCCTGCCTCAGCCTCCCGAGTAGCTGAGATTACAGGTGTGCGTCACCACCGGCTAATTTTTGTATTTTTAGTAGAGACAGGGTTTTGCCATGTTGGCCAGGCTGATCTCGAACTCCTGAACTTCTGCTCGCCTCAGCCTCCCAAAGTGCTGGGATTACAGGCATGAGCCACCGCACCTGGCCAGCATATAGTATTCTTATAGAAAATACACACAAAATGAAATCAACGAGATAAATTGAAACTAAAGGGATGGAGAAACTTGTCTCATGCAAACAGTAATAAAATGATAAACCTAAAAAGCTGGAATAGCGATATTGATTTTAGACAAAATATAATTTATATTATAATATATAAATACATTAAATTTTACATAAAATATTATATAAATAAAAAAGGAAATAATTTAAAAGTAAGAGAAACATATAGTACTCATGAACTTATAGGCACCTGAAAGCTGGACCATACTCATTCTCTGGTCACACTGAAACTAAATAATAAAAAAAGAAGGCTGGGTGCGATGGCTCACACCTGTAATCCCAGCAATTTGGGAGGCCGAGAAGGGCAGATCACCTGAGGTCAGGAGTTCGAGACCAGCCTGCCCAATATGGCGAAACTCCGTCTCTACTAAAAATACAAAAAAAAATTAGCCAGGCGTGGTGGTGGGTGCCTGTAATCCCAGCTACTTGGGAGGCTGAGGCAGGAGAATTGCTTGAACATGGGAGGTGGATGTTGCGGTGAACTGAGATTGAGCCACTGCACTCCAACCTGTGCGACAAGAGCGAAACTCCGTCTCAAAAAAATAGAAAGAAAGAAAAAAAAAAAGAAACTAAATAAGAATTTAACAATAAAAAATAGCAAAATGAGTAAATAAAAGTACTAATAAAATAAGTAATATACACGCACATTTGGAAACTCTGAAATGTAATCCTGAATAATTTATGGATTAATTTTAAAAAGATAGCACCGTGGAAATGACAGCATGTGTAAGACAAGAATACTAATAAATGTGTTACATACCAACATTTGTGGAATTCAGCAAAAAGTTATTAGAATTTCATTTTGTGGGATTAAATCCCAGTACTTTTGGAAGCCGAGGCAGGAGGATCACTTGAGGTCAAGAGTTTGAAACCAGCCTGGGCAACATGGTGAAACCCTGTCTCTACTAAAAATACAAGAATTAGCCAGGTGTGGTGGCGCGTGCCTATAGTCCCAGTTATTCGGGAGTCTGACGCAGGAGAATTGTTTGAACCCGGGATGTGGGGGTTGGAGTGAGCTGAGGTGCTTTCGCTGCACTCTAGTCTGGGTGACAGAGAGAGATTCCATCTCAAAAAAAAAAAAAAAAAAAGGAACAGGAGCAGAAGCAGAAAGTAACAAAGTATTAAAAAAAAAAGGAATGAGAATCAACAAAATCAAAAGCCAATTTTTGTCTATAACAAGAAATAAGAAGAGGCTATATCTATTGATTTAGTAAGCATTTTAAAAACTGCACATGAACATTTAAAACGTACATAAAATATTTACTTTTCTTAAAAAAACATATGAACTACAGAAACTAATCCAAAACGACAAAGAAATTCTGAATAAACCCATAGCCATGACAGAAATTAAAGTAGCCCTCAAAAGTTCTCCTAGCATTCTCTCTACCCCATGAAAACATATTTTGTCTTCTAGACATGTCTAGAATCCAGGCCAAATGATTTTTTACAGGGAAGGTCTTACCAAACTTCCAAGGATCTATCGTCCTATCGTTTTATCTTTTACTTTTGAAAAAAAAATTTTTTTTTAGATGGAGTCTTGCTCTGTCACCCAGGCTGAAGTGCAGTGGCGTGATCTCGGCTCACTGCAACCTCCCCCTCCCAGGTTCAAGTGATTCTCCTGTCTCAGTCTCCTGAGTAGCTGGGACGACAGGTGCGTGCCACCACACCTGGCTAATGCTTTGTATTCTTCATAGAGACGGGGTTTCACTGTGTTAGCCAGGATGGTCTTGATCTCTTGAACTTGTGATCCATCCGCCTTGGCATCCCAAAGTGCCAGGATTACAGACGTGAGCCCCCATGCCTGGTCCGTTTGTCTTATCTTAAACCATTTCAGAGAAAAAAAGAGGGGAAGTTACCCAGCTAATTTTATGAAACTTATATAACCTTGATACTCAGATAGCACAAGGACAGCAGAAGAAGAGAAAGTCATAGGCAAATGCAAATAGAATTCAGCTTTATATATATCTAAGAGGCCAAAGTGGAACTTTTAAGGGATATTTTGACCTGGCCTCAGAAGTCACACCCTGATGTCTTCTCTTGGTCATGCACACCAGCTCTGACTCAGCGCAGCAGTTGCCCACACCAGCATAACTGTGGGGCACATAGAGACTAGCACCCTTTTACATATTAAAAATCAGGCTGGGCGTGGCGGTTCATACCTGTAATCCTAGCACTTTGGGAGGCGGAGGCGGTGGATCACTTGAGCTCAGGAATTCGAGACCAGCCTGGCCAACATGATGAAACCCCGTCTCGACTAAAAATACAAATTTAGCTCGGCATGGTAGTATGCACCTGTAATCCCAGCTTCTTGGGAGGCTGAGGCACGAGAATTGCTTGCACCAGTGAGGTGGAGGCTGCAGTGAGTCGAGATCATGCCACTGCACTCCAGCCTGGGTGACAGAGCGAGACTCCATCTCAAAAAAAAAAAATCCAAAATCTACATAGGTTATTAACTTCTCTAAGAAGTGCTACTGCAAACTGTTTTATTTTTTAAGTTAAACTTTATATTTTGTGATAATTATAGATTCATATAAAAACATAGTATGTATATAAATATATATGTATAATAAGGTAAACAATATAAGATATAATCATGGGCTGGGTGCCATAGCTTATTTTTTGTAAATAAAATAAAAATACATTTGAGAGGCTGTAAGTATTTTGTTTTGTTTTATTTATTTTGTAAACAAAATAATTTGAGAGGCTGAGGCAGGAGGATCACCTAAGAACAAGAGTTCAAGAACAGCCTGGACAACATAGCCAGATCCCCGTCTCTCCAAAGTAAACATAAAATGTTAGTCAGGGGCCGGGCGCGATGGGTCAAGCCTGTAATCCCAGCACTTTGGGAGACTGAGGCGGGTGGATCACGAAGTCAGGAGATCGAGACCATCCTGGCTAACACGGTGAAACCCCATCTCTACTAAAAATACAAAAAAAAGAAATTAGCCGGGTGTGGCGGTGGGCGCCTGTAGTCCCAGCTACTCCGGAGGCTGAGGCGGGAGAATGGCGTGAACCTGGGAAGCGGAGCTTGCAGTGAGGCGAGATTGCGCCACTGCACTCCAGCCTGGGCCACAGAGCCAGACTCCGTCTCAAAAAAAAAAAAAAAAAAAAGTTAGCTAGGCATGGTGGCACACACCTGTAGTTCTAGCTACTCAGAAGGCTGAGATGGGAGGATTGCTTGAGCTCAGGAGTTTTAGGCTTCGTTGACATGTGATCGCTTCTCTGCACTCCAGCTTGGGCGACAGAGTGAGATCCTATCTCAAAAATAAGTAAATAAATAAATAAATAAGAGATCCTGTTTACCCTTCATCTAGTTCCTCCAATGGTAACAAGCAAGACAATAGTGGATTATCACAACCAGATATTAACCTTGATACAGCCAAGATACAGAACCGCTCTAACACTGCAAGCAACCTTTGTGTTACCCTGTTTAATTTTTTTTAAGTCCCATATTTGTTTAATCCACACGTGTTTGACCATGGAACCCTTTTATTTACCCAAAACCTACTGAATCCTACAGAGCGCACTTGGGAAAATGTTGTTTTCAGTCTTTAGTTGGTGAGACTATTAAGGAACCCAGTGTTCGTGGCACGTTAGGATCAGGCAACCTTTTATAAAAACATCTTTTGAACTTTTTGAGTGTTCCATCTGTAAGGCAACATCTGATTTGTTTCTTGAGGTGCAACAGAGGAAGCCCAATCACAACTGGTCTGGCTTCCCTCTCTTCAGGTGTGGGTGGCTCATCTCTTTTGCAGGCAAGGTTGGACAATACCCTCCAGCCCCCAGGTCTAGGCACAGGTCTTAAGGGAGCGCTGGGGGAAGACTTACTAGGGGCTTCTGGAACTGGGTGGGAGGGAGTCAGAAATTCTTAGTCCCTTTCTACTCCTGAGATTCCATGATTCTGGCTTCGGCTCGTGCCTTTGGGTTCTCACTTCCCACATCTTGCATCTTTCAACATATCACAGCACTTTGAAAGCCAGGCTGGGTGGTCCTGTCTTTACCACATGATGTCACTCTAAGAAAATTAGTAACTCCCACTGAGCATGGCTGTGGCTTTTATATGCTGAAGATATCTAAGACTTGGCCTATAAAACAAGCAACTCATCAAGTTAACTGTCTTCAATTCGGGGCACATTTAACTTAAGATCATCTCATAGGCATGACAGCTACCAGGCTCTGGCTGAGACCCCACCCCTCCTGGGGAAGGACTTTTGGGAGGAGGAGGAGAACACACAAGGATTGGAGGGCATCTCTGGATCAAACCTTCAGGAGAGCAAATGGAAGGAAGGAAGGAAGGGCTAAAAACCAGAACTTCCAAGATGGACTTTTTGAAGCAAGTTTTATTACTTTTTCTTAAATACTTTTCAGGAGTAATGTTCCTTTTGGAAAACCCTGGCTGGCCTCAACTGCTGAGGGAAAACTGACATCTGTTCTCCCATCTCCTGGGTGGGTGGGAAAAGTGGCAGGAGTTTGGCATGGTGGTATCTGCTGAACAGATCCCAGAGGGAGGAGGATGGGGATAGGAAACAGAAGAGACCGGCCTGACAGGAACACGTGTTCCTGAGGAACATGTGACAGCTCGTGGAGCCCGCAGAGCTATGGGCGAGAAGAATCCCTCCCTAGCTGCTTGAGTGTGAGCCTTGTGCATTTATTTGAGCGTGCAAGCAGCAAAACCCTTGCAACTTCCTGATGCTCAAGGAGGAAGGGAAGAATGAAAAAAATTTAAAAACGAAGCCTGGAGGGGCCGGGTGCTGTGGCTCACGTCTTTAATCCCAGCACTTCGGAGGCCAAGGCGGGCGATCACAAGGTCAGGAGATCGAGACCATCCTGGCTAACATGGTGAAACCCCATCTCTATTAAAAATACACAAAATTAGCCAGGCGTGGTGGCGGGCGCCTGTAGTCCCAGCTACTCGGGAGGCTGAGGCAGGAGAACGGCGTGAACCCGGGAGGCGGAGCTTGCAGTGACCCGAGATCGCGCCACTGCACTCCAGTCTGGGCGACAGAGCGAGACTCCGTCTCAAAAAAAAAAAAAAAAAAAAGGCTGGAGCTCTTCAGTGTTCATTTGTATTTAGTTTTTAAAGTGGGGGAGCGATGCTGTGCACTGCAAAACAGTTCAGGGGAGTGGGTTTGCGGCGAACGGGGGAACGGGCGCCAGGTAGGCCGGCCGCTTCTCCGAGGGTCTCTTCATGCCACGTGCTGGGCTGGTTGCTGAACCCACCTAGCAGTTCTCCGAGCAGGTGGAAGGAGTGCGAAAGACAAGCCCCAAAGGCAGGAACCCGTGCGGGAGCCGACAGCTTTGGACGTCATTGTGCCGGCTATGAGCAGCCACAGTTGTTAGAGGAGGGGAGAGTCAGCCACAGCGGGGTCGCTTATTGAGATGGTGGAGGGGATGCTTCCTGAGCTTAGTGAGAGAATAATCACTATGAAAAGGAGAAAGGCCGGCCAAATTTAAACACTAAGCTCCTCCTAGAGGGAGGCCCAGTTTCGTCCTTCGCGCTCCCCTCCTCCAGGAAGCTTTCTGGGGTAGTGCCTTTTCCCTGCGGACCCCATCAGAACCGGATGGACCAGGTCCCCGGGCAGCCTCGGCTCGGCGCGTCCTAGGTCTTGGCCCTCGGGTCCACCGCGAAGGCCCGGGGGTGGTGGTGCCCGCAGCCGGGCGGGGATCCTGGCAGTGTCAGGGGGTGACCCCGGCGGGGCGCGGGGGCCGGGGCGCGGCAGAGGTGTCGCGGGCTCGAGTCCTGCGGGGACCGGGCAGGAGCAGCTCGTGGAGCGCGGAGCTGTGGCCGAGAGGCGCATCCAGCCAGCCCGGTGTCCCCGGGAATTCCCCCGCGGCGTTACACTTGGCCCGGGCCGGCGGGGAGGCGGAGAGGCGCGGCGAGGCAGGGGGCCGGGGCCGGGCCAGGGGCGAGTGGGGAAGCAGCGGGACTTGGCCGCGCTGCCGGCCCGGGGTCCGGGCGATGGGACGCGCGGGTCCCCTCCTGCAGGCGCCCGGAGAGATGGGGCAGGACACCGGCTCTGGGGGGCCGGCGACGTCCCGCGTTGGCCGGGGCGGCGCGGGAAGCTAGGATTCGGCGTCCTTCCTCTCCCTCGCTGGCTCTGGGCCCGAGGTCTCTGGTTTTGTTTCATTGCCCGGTGTTAGTCTGGTTCCTGAATCCTGAGTTAGGCTTCACATTTTGAATTCCCCCCAAATCCGTGTCCCCTGAGCTCAAAGCGCCTTGTCCCGTCTTTCACAGCACACTGCAGTCACTTTGCACCCTACACAAACAAAAAGTCACGGAAACTATATTTTTTCTTATTCTTTTTCCTTCCTTCCTTCCTTCCTTCCTTCCTTCCTTCCTTCTCTCTCTCTCTTTCCCTGTTTCCTTCCTTCTCTCTCTCTCTCTCTCTCTCTTTTATGAATATCACTCTGTCGCCAGGCTGGAGTGCAGTGGTGCGATCTGGGCTCACTGCAACCTTCGCCTCCTGGGCTTCAGTGATTCTCCTGCCTCAACCTCCTGGGTATCTGGGATTACAGGGACGCACCACTAGGCCTGGCTACTTTTTTGTACTTTTTTTTTTAGTAGAGACAGGGATTTCACCATGTTGGTCAGGCTGGTCTTGAACTCCCGACCTCAGTTGATCCACCTGTCCAAGCCTCCCAAAGTGCTGGGATTACAGGTGTGAGCCACGGCACCTGGCCGAAACTGTCTTCTTTTACTCCCTACTGCCCCCAGTCCTTACCCCTCCCCCATGTCCATCATGAAAAGATCCAGTGATGGGTGAGACAGCAGTTCTCTAAGTGGGCTGTCAAACTGGAACAGTCAGTCCCACAGTCTCCTGAGGCCCCCCGACCAATCTCCTTTGGATGGGGTTTGTGGAAATCCACTCTTCTTCATTCCTATTTTTCCCCTTGTGGTTTTGACTGTGTGCTGTCCTGGATACTGACAGCTTATTCCTTCTTTCCTCTTTGCACTAAAAGGTGCCAGCACTATTGTTAGAGGAAGAGTCAAAGAGGTGAAGGTGTGTGGCTGGGATGAAGCCACAGGTATCTGAACGACAAGCCCGCAAGCCTGCAGAGGTAGGGAGCACCGACTACCTGAGCCAGAATAGAACCTGGAAGTTCCGGTAATCTGTGTTATCAAGGATGAAGCTTCCTTTTTCCCCTTTCTCACTTGGGTGAATATGGTTTTTGATTCATAAAGGCTACATTGTCACAGGTTGCTTATGTAATGCTCACCCAATGAAAAGAAACATTCAAAGGGTGACTTTGCCATTTGCTTGCAAAATTAACGTCTTAGAGAAAAATGGGTAGAGCTAGAAGGGACCTACCCCCCAATAACTGAATAACTGGGGAGTAGAAAGTAAACTGTAGGAGTGAGAAATAGCTTGACCCTTTGAATCTTGACACTGATCAACAGGGATTCCAGTTCAAGTGAGTGGGTTAAGTAGCTAGAAAACAAATAGAACAGGTCCCCAGCAATGCAGAAGAGTCATTACTTCACAGCGTTAAGCTGAGAGTGTTGGGCAAAAAAAAAAAAAAAAGAAAGAAAAAGAAAAAATATGGAGAAATACTTTAAAGCATCGAGTTGAACTAAGAGGTGAAGGAAAGCAATTATGAGTAAACTCAATTCAAGAAATGTAATTTTAATGGATTAGATGGTTGCTTGCAAGCCAAAGATGGGAAATGTGGCTTTAATGATGAACCATACAAAATATTTTGTAGACTGAGGATATTTCATTCCATTACTCTCTTCTTTGGATTATGACTTTGTAGGAGAATATGGAAGTTGTGATCAAAAGAAATCAATTCAAATCTGAATTTGGGCCTTTCTAAGATGCATGATCCAGTGGGGTTTAGGGGTGGAGGATAGGACGTAGGGAGAGAAAGTTACTGACTTCTCAGAGACTCTGCTTCTTCATCTGCTAAATAGGATTTTTGTGAGAATTAAATGATATTAAGTATCTATGTACTCCTGGTAGCTGCTATTAAAAAATAAAATTGTCATTACTAAAATGGATATTCATAATACTAAACTATTTTTGTAGAAATCATACCACAGCTTTAATAGGCACTCAATATATACTTTTAAAAAATAAACAAATGACCCCAATTTGTTAGTAATACTGTCTATGTCTTATACATAGTCACATACTTCTTGTTTTATCGGAAAAGCAGTACAGTTGTCCCTGAGTATCCATGGGAGATTGGTTCCAGGTTATAAAAACCCAAGGATACTCAAGTCCCTTATATAAAATGATGCAGTATTTGCATATAACCTATGCACATCCTCTTTAAATTATCTCTCTAGATTACTTATAACACCTAATATAATGTAATGCTGTGAAAATAGTTATTTTGTTTAAGGGATAATAAGGAAAAAAGTCTGTATATGTTTAGTACAGACGCAAGCATTCATTCTTTTTTTCAGAATATTTTTGATCCAATGTTTGTTGTATCTATGGATGCAGAACCCACGGATAAGGAGGGCTGACTATATTACACAAACTAATCTAAATGTTGGCATTTTCTTAGTTATAATTGGTTCTATTTGAGAATAATAGAAAAGTTTACATACTGTGGCACAAAGGAGCCGGTAACAGCTCTGTAATCAAAGTTACGATCAATTAAAACGAAAGAATGAGAAAGGAGACCATAGTCAGGACTACATAGAGGGACAATTTGTCTTTCAAAATCCATTTTGACTTCAGGAAATTCCCAATTTTTCTTGTCATTCCCAAGGCTAGCCTTCCCAGGGTACAAAGGAGCTTTGGATGTCAGAAAAAGTGGAAGCTATTCTTCCTGCCTCTGGAATTATTGCATTCCAGGGGTGATAGAGAAAAGGGAGAATAATTAAACAGTAAGTAAATTAATAATGTTCTCATTCTGCTTTCAGGGCCATATTATGGGATTCACATGGCAAAGGTTGAGTTCATATTATAAATAAATCCTTTAGGCATTTTATAACTAACCCTCTCAAGCAAAGGCCTGCGAAGACTTGCCTTGTCTCACTGAATGTTACTCATAAAGTATCCCAATTCTATGTGATGAATTATGTTTGGAGTAAATAAAGGATTTGGTAGGTGGGAGGGTGGGGTGGTGGTGGGGAGAAGGCACAGCTGGGTAGAATGTATGAACAAAAACTTGACATAGGGTCTGTGAAAGTGGAGAGGAGAGTTCTGTGGTCAAGGGTAGAGTAACTTCTATATTGACATGACCATCCTTATGATGGTGTAAGGTTGGGAGGTAGAAGAACTTGCACTGGGAATAGGAATTAGCTCACAAATCCAGAGGCCAGAGCACTTAGCCATGCTGGACAGGGCAGGAGGGAAAAGGAATGGTGGCTATGGATAAGCTTAAAGCCCTGGACAGGAATTTTTGTGTGATGCCAGGGGCAAATGTGAAAAAAATGACAAGGTTCAAAAGAAAGGCAGTGTGTCTTCTGTGGCCATGCTAGAATTTCCAGTGTAGCAGGTAATTTGGGGCAGCCACCTTCTTAGGAATGCCTAAGATTATTTCTCTGGAACTCATCTGCAAGGCAAACATACTGATTTTACTTAGATTGCATATTTATTTAGAGTGGGTGGCTGTTGATTAAGGAGAATGCAGTGGCTAAAACACTCCTTCTTTCCCCAACTGCCTCTTGTGTTATTTAGATCTTTTAAATTGTAAGAAAAAGAGAGAGGAGGAAGGGGAAAAGGAAGAGGAAGAGAAGAAAAGGTAACTGCATTAGTCAGGATTCTCCAGAAAATCAGAACCAACAGTATATATAAATAATAAATAGAATGATATTTATTATAAGGAAATGGCTCATGTGATTATGGAGACTGCGAAGTCCCATGACCTTCCATCTGTGAGCTGGAAACCCAGGAAAGCTAATGGTATAAATTCCAATCCAAGTGTGAAGGCCTGAGATCCAGGAGCACCAATGGTATGAATCTCAATTCAAGGGCAGGACCAATGTCTCAGCTCAAGCAGTCAGACAGAGAGAGAGAGAGAGAGAGAGAGAGAGAGAGAAAGAGAGAGAGAGAGGAGTCAATATTTGTCCACGTTTTTGTTGTATTCAGGTTAGGTGATATTGACTCACATTGAGGAGGGCCATCTGCTTTATTCAGTTCATAGATTCAAATGCTAATCTCTTCTGGAAACATCCTCACAGACACCCCCAGAAATAATGTTTCACCAGATATCTGGGCATCCCATGGCCCAGTCAAGTTGACAGATAAATTAACCACACAGTAACTGCAAAAAGTGGAGTTTTATTATAAAGATATTAGGGCAATTATGGCCCTAGTTACTTCCCATAGAGACCCAGCAGCCCTCACACACACTGTAAAAGAATCATGGTTGGTGGTGCAGAATGCAGGAACCAGGAACCAGATTACTGCAGGCATCCTTGATTATCCTCTGTTTTCATGATTTACAGTCTTTGTCGCCATTGTTGCTGCTCACTAAGGCACCAAATCCTCTGCCATTCATCTTCCTTCTGGGATCTCTTTGATATCAACTGCCTGTCTCTGTGTTGCCCATTAATATCCCTCTATAAAGAATACCCAACTGGTCCAATTTAGTTACCATGATGTCAGGATAGGTGCCCTACCCTTCATAGGTAGCAGGAGAGGGAGGTCACTACAGAAGTCTGTGATTTCAAAACTGTCTTGCCTCAGCAGAAGCCTGTAGGAGAGACCTCCATAGAAGGGGCTAAGGCTTCCCCAGGAAATGTATTGATTTCTACTTTGAAAGTGAGCTCAGATCAGGAGCATAAAGGACTGGAAAACATGCTCAAGTTCCCCTGCCTCAGCACCTAATGAATATGTGGAGAGGAAAAGGAACTTCAGTGGGTATAAGGAACACTCTTTGTCTGAAACAACAACCCCCTGTCTTAGTCTGTTTTCTGTTGCTTATAACAGAATCCCTGAAATTGGGTAGTTTATAAAGGGAAGGGATTCATTTCTTGCAGTTATGGAGGCTGGGAAATCCAAGGTTGAAGAGTTGCATCTAGTGAGAGCCTTCTTGCTGGTGGGGATTCTCTGCAGAGTCCAGAGTTGGCATAGGGCATCGCATGGCAATGGGGCTGAGTTTGCTATCACGCTATCTCTGGTCTCTCTTCCTCTTCTTATAAAGCTACCAGTACCACTCCCACAATAACCCATTAATCCATTAACCCATGAATGGATCAATCTATTTGAGGGTAGAGCCTTCATTATACAGTCACTGCTTTTTAAAGCCCCACTTCTCAATACTGCCACATTAAGAGATTAAGTTTCAATGTGAGTTTTGGAGGAGACATTTAAACCATAGCACTCTGTTTACAACATTACCGGCAGGTTACTCAGGCTCTCTTTGAAAATGACAATAGTAAATAATAACTCATTTTTATGGAGTGTTCATTGCCTGGCAGGTATAGGCACAGTGATAAGCCTATACCTGCCTGTATGATTCTCTGCTCACAGAATCACACATATTCACGGATTCTTATCAATGTGATGAAGTAAGCACTCTTGATATAACTGGCCACCTTTTGGATGAATCATCTATTCCTGTGTAACAAACCACCCCCCAACTTAGTGGATTTCAAAGAACTACTCTTTTATTTGTTCAGATCCTGTGGGTCAGGGCTTCAGGTAGGGCTCAGCAGGTCATTAATGGTGGTAGGTACTCAGCTGAGCTGGCTGGGATGGCTGGGTCGCTCTGCCATGATATTGGCTGGAGTGGGGCTGGAGGATGCAAGAGGGCCCCACTCACAGGTCTGGGCCTTGGTGCTGGCTATAGGCTGAGGGGCTTGGGTTCTCCTGAATGGTCTCTCTTTCTCTCCCTGGTCTCTCATCCTTCAGTAGTTTAGCCTAATCTTCTTGACATGGTGGCTCTCTTCTAAGAGGGCAGATGTGGAAGCTGCAGGGTCTCGTAAGAAGGAGCCCTGCAAGTCACATGGTGCTGCTCTGAAGCATCCTATTGGGTCAAGCAAGTCACAGGGACAGCCCAGATCCAAGGGGAGGGGAAACAGATGCCCCCTCTGGATGGGAGGAACAGTTGGTGGCCATCTCTACAGACCAACTACCCCAAGGATGCACACTCACTAAAGGTGGCAGGTCTACCTCTTTCCTCAAGTCTGACCCTCAAGTCCTTGCTTGAAAATTGTCTCAAATTTCCAGTAACAGCCAAGTCAAAATTGGACATTTGTATTTGTTAGAATTTTTTTCTGTTTAGTTGAAATCTAATTCCCATTCCAGGGTGGTGATATGAATTTAGGCAGGCTCTTTAAACCTTCCTATAGTTATGAAATGAACTATTTTCCTTGTCAAGGATTAGCTCACGATGGTTGTGGCAGAAGACCCCAGTATTAAAGGAGATATAAATACACACACACACACCCTTTTCTGCTATAAAGTGGTTCTGCCCTGGGGGTCGGGGTGGGGTCACAGAACAAGAAAATATTGCAAAGAAAGCCCTTAGAATACTTTGTCTTTAGAGCCTTATCTCACATAAAATGGTGATGCTCATAGCTCCAAACGATTATTTTCCTCTTATCTCCTACCCTTTGGAATATGCTTCTTTTTAACTATTTTCTTTTTCTTTTTTTTTGGCCTGGATTCAGCTGATGAACTATCAGAGAAAGAAATTGGATAGCATTCCACGTTTCTTATTTTTGCAGAGCATAGTACACTGAGAAACACTCTAGGAAAGCCAGAGCCATCAGAATGCTCAGCAGTGGGCTCCCAGAGCTTAGATTTTTATGGTAAACTGAATATTTAGCTCTTAGCATTTCAGTTCCTGTTGCAAAAATTTTAGAAAACGTACTTATTTAATTTCTTGGCTTTGTAACCATAGTATATGAACATATTTGAATTTTGGTTCACAAGCAAATGTCTCTCTGTCCAGTGTAAGCATGGTGGTTAACATCTATAATCCCAGCACTTTAGGAAGCCAAGGCGGGCAGACCACTTGAGGTCAGGAGTTCGAGACTAGCCTGGCCAACATGGTGAAACCCCGTCTCTACTAAATATACAAAAATTAGCTGAGCATAGTGGCGCATCCCTGTAGTCCCAGCTGCTTGGGAGGCTGAGGCAGGAGAATCGCTTGAACCTGGGAAGTGGAGATTGCGGTGAGCAGAGATCACGTGACAGCACTCCAGCCTGGGCGAGAGAGTGAGACTCTGTCTAAAAAACAAACCAAAACAAAACAAAACAAAAAAACACATCATTTTTTGAGGGAGTTGTAGCGGGACTGTTACCGGTGGAGGGTGTCCAGGACAAAAGGAACAAACAAAGCAGGCAAAGAATGAAGCAACAAAAGCAGAGATGTATTGAAAATGAAAGTATACTCCACAGGGTGGGAGCGGCCCGAGCATAGGGGCTTAAGAGCCTGGTTACAGAATTTTCTGGGGTTTAAATACTCTCTAGACGTTTCCATTGGTTACTTGGTGTACACCCTATATAAATGAAGAGGATGAAGTAAAGTTACAAAGTCATTGACTTG
This sequence comes from Macaca mulatta, assembly GCF_049350105.2. NCBI lineage: Eukaryota > Metazoa > Chordata > Mammalia > Primates > Cercopithecidae > Macaca > Macaca mulatta. Next base: position 129,685,559 of record NC_133417.1, on the reverse strand, counting down.
GTGTACGCCCTATGTAAATAGAGAGGATATTTCCTGTCATAGCTATTAGATTTAGTTCTAGGAAATCAGCGGAATTGGCCTTATGTTCCCTGCCTCCAGACCCTATTCTCCTGCCTCAGGACCCAGTGCCTGTGGCCTGAAGATGAAGCACTCAGGAAGTGGCTTTGTTGACAAAGCTGAATTAGTTTAGTATAACTTTCCTTGCTCTGATAAAAATTAAAGGCAGCCACTCTTATCCGAAAATGCTATCTACCTGGAGATTTTACTATACACTTAAATTCTTTATACCAAATGAAGGGAAACTATTTTATCATTATAATCTTGGAGAATTTTACCCTTGTTTTGTCTGACTCTTAAAGAGGAAAGAAGTGATTAATATGGGATTGGTCTATATCAACATGGAATCCCAGTTCTCCCTAAAAGGAAGGCTCTGAGCAATAGGGGATGTGAAGTTTTATTGGGCTATTATAGTAAATAGGCATGTCTGTCTAAACACATTCTTTTATAACTTCCATTTCAGTTGAAACTTTTATCTCTCATACATTTCCCCACTAGACGTTTGATACCCTCTGAAAGAAAGGATTTGTATACATAACTATGTTTTAGGGCTGGGCGCTGTTTGTATTTGACTGGATAAAGTTAACTTTGAACAAGAGTTATCTGGTGATTTTTATTTTAAAAAGGAAACCCTCCCAATATAGTTACATTATTTGTCTAATCAAGTATGGTTTACAGAATAAAAATTTCACATGCATGTTCCAACCTACATGTATAATCAGGAAATGTGACAACTACCGAGGTTCTGGAGCTGTAACAGTTAGAATCATTTCTGTAGTTAATAAAACCCAATTAATATGGGTATTATACATCACATCAGTCTCCACAGCTGTCCCCTTGTGCTTGCCCTCCATGAGTTTCTTTATTTGTTTCTTCATTTATTTATTCACCAAGCTTTGAAAAACCTAGTATGTGTCAGGCACTGGGAATCTAAAGGTAAATAGAACTGTAGCCCTTCCCCTTTGGAGAAAGATATTCAAGGGTAGTTGTTGCAATATGCTAAGTTCTGTAACATGGATATGAATGTGGTGAGGCCTACAGGCGTCAGAGAAGACTTTTGGAGGGAGCAATGCTTATGCCAATCTCTAAGGAGCAGGAATTCACCAGGTGCCAAGCGGGGATGAGGTTTAGGCACAGACATTTAAGAGGCAATTTACATGTGAAAACGCAGAAGAATGCAGCTTGTTGGGGAAGCTGCAAGCAATTGGATGCAGCTGGAGATCTGTTCTCTTTGGGAGGTATGCCAGCCAGCCATGGAAGGCCTGTCAGGAATGGGGCTCTGGAACCCCTTGGTGTCAAGCCCAGGAGCTGGGGCTTTATTCTGCAGGGCAGACCGTGGGAACCCTGAAGGGCTTTAAGGCTCTGTAAGTAAAAGTGGTGGTGGTTGTGATAGGGGGTGAAGAAGAAACACAGAGGTAAATAACGCTATGGGCAGAGGCTATCCATTGGCTCATCTTAAAAAATAGGGATGATAGGCCTGGCCGAGTGGCTCACGGATGTAATCCCAGGGCTTTGGGAGGCTGAGGTGGGCAGATCACCAGGTCAGGAGATCGCCACCATCCTGGTTAACACGGTGAAACCCCGTCTCTACTAAAAATACAAAAACTTAGCCGTTGTGGTGGTGGACACCTGTAGTCCCAGTTACTTTGGAGGCTGAGGTAGGAGAATGGCGTGAACCTGGGAGGCGGAGCTTGCAGTGAGCCGAGATCACGCCACTGCACTCCAGCCTAGGTGACAGAACCAGACTCTGTCTCAAAAAAAAAAAAAAAAAAAAAAAAAAGGGATGATAGGCAGGGTGGAGTGGTTCGCGGCTGTAATCCCAGGGCTTTGGGAGGCCAAGGCAGGCAGATTATTTGACGTCAGGAGTTTGAGACCAGCCTGACCACCATGGTAAAACCTGTCTCTACTAAAAATACAAAAAAATTAGCTGGTCATGGTGGTGCATGCCTGTAATCTAAGCTACTCGGGAGGCTGAGGCAGGAGCATTGGTTGAATGCTGGAGGCAGAGGTTGCAGTGAGCCAAGATCATGCCACTGCATTCCAGCTTGGGCAACAGAGGGAGATTCCATCTCAAAAATAAATAAATAAATAAAACAAAAAGATGATAAGAATATGGCCTGTCTTATAAAATTGTTGAGATGTTTCAATGATTTAATACATGTAAGACGTGATAAAACAGCATCTAGCCAATCACTGTCAACAGTAGCTGTTGTTAATAGAAGCCTGCAATGTGATAGAATATGAACTCAGAAAGCTTGCTCTGGTGGCCCAGCAAAGAAAGGTTTAGGGGAAAAGGGCCAAGGAGAAGGTGTTTGAAGTTCACCAGATGAGACACCATTGAACCAGAAAATTGATTCAAAAGATATTTAAAAGATAAATTCTTCAGGATTTGGCAGCTGACAGGATGTGAACAGGGAGAGTGATGAATCATGGGTGACACCCCAAGTTGCTGGCTTGGCAGTCTGGGGGAGTGAGGTGTTAATAACAAGGAAAGGAAAAGAGGAAGAAGGGAGGGTTTGGAGCAGGCTGGGGAGGAATGAGCTCAGTTTTTGACATGTTGTATTTGAGGTATCTGTAGGACACCAAAGTGGAGATGCTGGCCTGGATCTATGGATCAGGCGTAGGAATTTGGATTTGAGACTCATCACGCCATGGGTAGTAGGGGAAGTCATGGGCATGGTTGAGCTGGTACCATGTAGATGGGGCACAGAGATGTGAGCAGCATCTCCATGGAGGTCTGGATCAAGAGAACACTGGACCCTTTCCTTCTGGAGTGATGATGAGGTTAGAATGAGTCCAAAGTTGTTCTACTTGTGTTGGAATGATCCATCAGGAAGACAGCCCATCCACGGGGGAATGGCTGCTGGAGACAAGAGGGGAAGAAAGAATCTCCAAGTGACTGGAAATGGTGTCTAGGGATTATAAGGGAGGAAAATATCTTTTCATCCTAATTTCATGGCCTAAGGCTCCTAAAACAAATGACTGATTCACAAGAGAAAAGCATACAAATTTATTTAACGTAAGTTTCACATAAGGAAGTGAAGACCTGAAGAAACAGTTGAGCCAGTGTTTGTTTGTTTGTTTGTTTATTTGAGACAGGGTCTCACTGTGTTGCTCAGGCTGGAGTACAGTTGCACAGTCATGACACAGTCATGTTTCTCTGCAGCCTCAATCTCCCCTGGCTCGGGGCTCAGGTGATCCACCTCAGCCTGCCAAGTAGCTGGGACTACAAGCATGCATCACCATACCCGGCTAATTTTTCTATTTTTTGTGGAGACAGGGATTTACCATGTTGCTCAGGTTGGTCTCAAAATCTTCGGCTCAAATGATCTGCCTTGACCTCCCAAAGTGCCAGAGTGTTTTCTATAGTAGGTTTGATAAAGAGTGGATAGTCATGGAGAAATAAGAGAAGACAAAGAGTGTGATCTAATGGTAATTAACTGGGGGAAACTAAGTAAGGCCCGCCTGTCCAGATGCTTCTCTGTGCCCCTTCATCTTCAGAGATAAGGGCGTTCCTTTCCTCTGGTACAGGAAAGGCACCCCTCACATGAGGGTTGTATGACTTGCTTCAGGAGAGAAGGTCTGGGGAAGATCAGAAGACCTTCCTTCTTCTGCATTTTCTCATATTCCTTCATTTAAAATATTCTGGAGTAGTGTGTCCTGAACCTCATCATTTGAGGAGCTAGCAGAGTCCCTGTAGAAATGTTCCCAGGCAGGGCTGGGCACGGTGGCTCATGCCTGTAATCCCAGCACTCTGGGAGGCCGAGGTGGGTGGATCACAAGGTCAGGAGATCGAGACCATCCTGGCTAACACGGTGAAACCCCGTCTCTACTAAAAATACAAAAAATTAACCAGGCGTGGTGGTGGCTGCCTGTAGTCCCAGCTACTGGGGAGGCTGAGGCGTGAACTAACTAATTGCTTGTTAGTGTTGGGCAGGTGGTGATGAAGAGCAGTGGGTGATGGGGAAAGTGGGAACTAGATGCTGACTGGAGGGCAGCTGCTCCCCCAGATAACTGCTGTTTATTGAGCATTCCTGTGTGCCCCTCATGGTGCTGGGCCTCTCAGATGAATGTGTTAGTCCTCATAGCAACCTTCTGAGCGCATACTACTAGCATCTGTGTTGTATCAATTAGAAAACAGTCTGGCTGGGCATGCAGGCCTAGTTGGGAAGATCGCTTGAGACCAGGAGATCAAGACCAGCCTGGGCAATGTACTGAGACCTCACCTCTACTACAAATAAAAATAGCCGGTGGAGTGATGCGTTCCTGTAGTCCCAGGTACTTCAGAGGCTGAGGCAGGAGGATCCCAGGAGGTCAAGACAGCAGTGAGTTATGGATGCAGGATTTTTCTCAGCCCTTTTGCTGGACTCCCAGCAGGGGCACCCTGTCTACTTGGCCTGCCATGCTCAGCCCCTTGCAGGAAGGCGCACATGAGCAAGCGAGTATAGGACCCTGCTGGTCACTCTGCTGAAACAGGAGCAAGCTCCATGCAGGGCTCAGGGCCAGACCAGCTGTGTCTCCTCAAGCAGAATGCAGCGACACCCAGGCAAGGGTGCTCACAACCCCGAAGCCCCAGAGTAGGTGTTAGTATGCTAATTAGTTATTTTAGTTCTGTCGTGCACAGCTCAGTGGATGGCAGTGTGTTTGCAGCTCAGTTGACCCCTGACCCATTGCATGGAGTGGTTGCCCCCTACCGGTGAGGGCAAAGTACCAGTGTAACAGCCTTTCTGGGTACCTGCACTCAGTGGGTCCTGAGCTCTTGTCCAGTGTCCAAGAAGAATGAGGTCATGCTTGACAACTGAAGAATGGTGAGGGCAGAGAATTTTATTGAGCGATGAAAACAGCTCTTGGCAGAGAAGGGAGCTGGACAGGGGATGAGAAGGACAGGTCATCTTCCCCCAAAGTCAGGTGGTCTCCGCCCCAAAGTCAGGCCATCTCCCCTCTACCAACTGAATATGGGGTCTTTATAGGCACAGGATGGGGGTGGGGCAGACCATAGGTAGTATTGGAAAAGGCAACATTTAATTGGCTAAAAGGCATTATTCAGAAAGAATCAACTGGGAGAGAGTGGGTAAACAGGAATATAAGTTCTCACTCTGATCCATGGGTTTCAGGCTGTTTTTGGCTTGAAGGTGGGATTTCACCAGGGACCTGCTCCTATGAGTCTAGGATTTCTCTGCCTCCTGCCTCTATCACTGTGATTGTGCCACTGAATTGCAGCCTGGGCAACAAAATGAGACTGTTGAGAGTGAGAGAGAGAGAGAGAAAGTCTTAAAAGCATGACTTGCCCGAGGTCCCTTGTTAGTGAATGGCAGTTTCAGGTGTGTCCACCTCCTGAGGCTGTGTATGATCTCTTGTGGGCCAAGGTTCCATCAGGAAACAGATGGCACTTTCAAATTGGGTGGTTTGAGGTGAGTTAAGTGACAAGTTTTGATGGTGTGAGCAGGGTGTAGGGAAACAACAAGGAATAATGCAAGACATCAGGGCAAGGAACCAGGAGGTGCTATGGCAGCACTTAGTTCTGGAGGGGTGAGGGGAGAGGCAGCCATGGGATCCTGGAAGGGGGACAAAAGGAGCTGGGACCTGCAGAGTTGATCAGCCTGAGATGACCTTGCAGGAAGGGAGGGAGCCTGAGAAATAGTTTCCTGCTCTTGTAGTCCTGCAGTAGCTCCTCACTGGCCAAACTCAAGCAGAAGCCAAAGGGCAAGAGGCCAGTCTCAGGGCACAGACCAGGGAGGAGAAGGGTGCAGAGTGATCGGGAAGAACAGGTGGAAGCCTCCAGCACAGTCAGGCCAAGGGAGTGGGGCTGAGAGAAGTGGGGAAATAAGGCCATGCTGGGGCCGGGGTCAGGCAAACTTAGCTGCACCTCTGGCTGTGAACTGGAATGAGACACTAGGAGCCCCCGAGGAGATCCAGCCCAGGGTATCACTGAGGCACTACAAAGCCCCTTAGGCATCTTTGCCCAGCTCCAGGGCCCAGAGGACTGGCAGTGACTAATGCCACACTTGGCACATCAAGAGCTTCCTCTCCCAGAACCTCAACCTGCCCTACATGGCATTTCATGACACTTGTGAAGGAAATTCTGTCAGATTTTTCCAGGGCATTCCCAGCAGTCAAGTGCATGTCAGCAATGTGAAACTGGGCTCTGACCTGGAGACCACTTAGAAGGGCTCTGTCTGCTTTATTCAGGGTAAAAGAGAAGTGTTCATGTGCCTGTGTATTGTATGTGTGTGTGAGTGTATGTGGGTATGTGTGTGTGCCTGTGTTGTGTATATGTATGTGTGAGGGTGTGTGTGTGTGAGGGTGTGACTATGTATAGGCATTGTATACAAAGAGAGAATGGGGCCAGGTGCGGTGGCTCATGCCTGTAATCCCAGCACTTTGGGAGGCCGAGGTGGGTGGATCACGAAGTCAGGAGATCGGGATCATCCTGGCCAACACGGTGAAATCCCGTCTCTACTAAAAAAAATACAAAAAATTAGCCGGGCCTGGTGGCGGGCGCCTGTAGTCCCAGCTACTCCGGAGGCTGAGGCAGGAGAATGGCGTGAACCGGGGAGGCGGAACTTGCAATGAGCCGAGATTGCGCCACTGCACTCCGGCTTGGGCAACAGAGTGAGACTCCATCTTAAAAAAAAAAAAAAAAAAAAGAAAAGAGAGAGGGAGAATGAATGAATGAATGAATACATGAATGAATGTGCTGGAAGTGAGATAGGATAAAACTGCCATCAGAGCCGGACTGCACTCCTAAGCAAAGTGCCCACACAGCACGCTTCTTATCAGCACCTAATTCCTCCCCAGATCCTTACATTATGACTTGGTCCTACATAGCTGGCTGAAAGCAGGACAGTTTGATGAACTCGCTACAGAATTAGAGCAAAATTAGAGTGTGGAGATAGGTGGCTAGGTTCCCAAATTCACCATAGATCCTGAAGATAGTGACCAGTGGTGATCTTTGTGTAATCTTTCATATGGTGCCTTCGGGTGGCTTTAGTATGCTTCCTGCCTCCCAAGAACACCCAAAAGAGTATTGTTTTCAAATTCTGATTTGGGTAGCTCTGAAATCCCATTCCTTCATTTGTAAAAATTAATATGAGGAAAAAGCATTTATTCAGGTCTTACAATGAACAGGAAGCTAAGTTAGATGGAAGTGGAAAATTATCATGCAGACATTCTCTGGGGGAATGGCATCTGTGGGGAATAGTTTTCATCTGCTGACCACCAGCTGTGGCTTTGCTGGCCCTGCACACATCACACATGACACATGGCACCTAAGTCCCCAGATTGGTTCTAGGATGGTCAATCTGGTTCTCACTTCCTTAAATGTTGCTTGGCCATCAAGAGGCTCAACACAAATGACTGTGTTAGTTCTTCCACCTTGAACATGTTTCCACCTTTTCCTGCTTTTGGTTTCTCCTTTCATTCCATGTCATCATTATTTCAATTTATAACTTTAATATTAAGGATGTTGCAAACCTGTTTGGAAGGGGGTAGAGGATAAATTATTATAAAAGAGTAGAATGGAGAATGTAAGATGTAAATAACGCATCATTTTTTTTTCTCCCCAAATCAGACTTAGTTGCTCTGATATTACCTGTCAAATAGCCATAAAACTAAAACACCAGAAAGTAGTTATTAAAGACCATTGCAGTAGGTGATGGTCCAGGGTTTATCTGGCTTACTAAATGTGTTAGTCTCTCCAGGCTGCCATAACAAATTATGACAGAGTGGGTAGTGTAAACAACAGAAATGTATTTTCTCACAGTTCTGGAGGCTAGAAGTCCAAGGTCAGGGTGCCAGCATGGTGGGGCTCGGGTGAGGCTCTCTTCTTGGCTTGCAGAGGGCTGCCTTCTTTCTGTATGTTCATATGATAAACAGAGTGACAAAGAGCTCTCTGTTGTTTCTTTTTATAAGGACATGAATCCTACTAGATCAGGGGCTCACCCTTATGACCTTTATATTGATCTGTTCTCACATTGCTATAAAGAACGATCTGAGATTGGATAAATTATGAAGAAAACAGGTTTAGTTGACTCACGGTTCTGCAGGCTGTATAGGAAGCATGGCTGGGAGGCCTCAGGAAACTTATCATGGCATAAGGCAAAGGGGAAGCAAGCATGTGTTACTATGGCAAAGCAGGAGAGAGAGACAGAGAAGGAGGAAGTACCACACACTTTTAAACCATGAGATCTCACTATCATGAGAACAGCAAGGTGGGGATCCACCCCTGTGATCCAATCGCCTCCCGCCAGACCCCTCCTCCAACACATAGGGATTACAATTTGAGGTGAGATTTGGGTGGGGACACAAAACCAAACCATATCAACCTCATTTAACCATAATTACTTCCTTAGAGGCCCCATCTCCAAATACAACCACATTGAGGATCAGGGCTTCAACATATGAATTTTGATGGGGAGGGGAGACATGGTCATTCCACAGGTCTAACCAAACTGATTTGGATGCTAGATTCCACAAAGCATGGGTTATGCTTTGGCTCTGGTCTTTAGCACCATCACAACTGTATGTCTCTGTTCTGCATTCAGATTTTATTCCTGAATTCCTTCATGAGATGCATTTTGTTTATTTTCTGAGTACCCCACTAGAATGGGGAGAAAACAAGGATTTTTGTTTTTGTGTCTCTAGAACCATGCCTGGCACATAATAGTACCCAATAACTAGTCACTGAATTAATACATAAAATTATGGTATTGATTTGTAAGTCAGAAAAAAGAAGCAAATGCAATTACAGATATTTTGAAAAGGGACAAAAATTCTGAAATCTCTGAAGAATGAGAAGTTTCTCTAGTCCATTCATCCAACAAAAGGTTTTTCAGGTTCATAGCAAGGAGCCACTCACACCACCCTCATGCCTTCTCACTGTGTATTCAGTTTCAAGCTATAGCACCCATCACAAAGCCCATGCTATCAGACAGAAGAGTCAAAGGGCACTCTATGAAATATAAAATATATTTTTCTTTAGATAATTTCTCACAATGGTGATATTTGAAACCAATGTTATTAGTCTGTTTTCATGCTGCTGATAAAGACATACCCGAGACTGGGCAATTTACAAAAGAGGTTTAATGGACTTACAGTTCCATGTGACTGGGGAGGCCTCACAATCATGGTGGAAGGCAAGGAGGAGCAAGTCATATTGTACATGGATGGGAGCAGGCAAAGAGAGAGAGAGAGAGCTTGTGCAGGGAAACTCCTGTTTTTAAAACCATCAGTTCTCATGAGACTTAGTCACTATCACAAGACCAGCATGGGAAAGACCTGCCCCCCCAATTCAGTTACCTCCCACGGGGTCCCTCCCACAACATGAGGGAATTCAAGATGAGATTTGGGTGGGGACAAAGCCAAACCATATCACCCAACATACTGGCAATTGTTTCCACAGTATCTGAAATATTTGATTAATCAATAAGTTGTTTTGCCATTATCATTTAAGAATTATAGTATACCCACAACATCCTGTATTTAATAGTTTCCAAAAACTCTCAAAAGTATTTAATAAACAACTGTCATTTTGGCATATGGTAATTCTAGGAAATTTGTACTTTCTTCCCCCAAACATCAAAATTTCCATTTGTTCAGCAATGTCATTGAATATGAACAAATAAAATGAGGAATATTAGTCTTAAAATTATGACTTCTTTTTCATAAAAAATACATATTTTTATGAAGAAAATGTGATGTAATTAAATTAATTAATTTATTTTTGAGATGGACTCTTACTCTGTCACCCAGGCTGGAGTGCAGTGGTGCAGTCTTGGCTCACTGCAACCTCCGCCTCCTGGGTTCAAATGATTCTCCTGCTTCAGCCTCCCGAGTAGCTGGCACTACAGGTGTGTGCCACCATGCCCAAGTAATTTTTTTTGTGTTTTTAGTAAAGATGGGGTTTTGCCATGCTGGCCAGGCTGGTCTTGAACTCCTGATCTCAGGTGATCCGCCTTGCCTCAGATCACCTCCCAGCACTCCCAAAGTGCTGGGATTTCAGGTGTGAGCCACCGTGCCCGGCCGAAAATGTGATTTTAATAATTGTGTTCTTTTTTCCTTTTATTTTTAGTTGACACATAATAATTGTACATATTTATGTGATAGAGTGATATTTCGGTACATATATACAATGTGTAATGATCAAATAAAGATAATTAGCATATGCATCACCTCTAACATTTATCATTTGTGTTGTGAGCATTCAAATTCTTGTCTTTTAGCTTTTTGAAAATATATAGTAAATTATTGTTAATCGTATTCACCCTACAGTGCTACGGAACACTAGAACGTATTTTTCCCATCAGTCTGTAACTTGGTATCCATTAACCAATCTCTTTCTATCCTCCCCTTCCTCCATCCTTCTCAGTCTCAAATAACCACAATTCTACTCTTTACTTCTATGAGTTTAATTTTTTTCAGCTCCCACATGAGTGAAAACATGTGGTATTTATCTTTCTGTGCCTGACTTATTTCACTTAACATAGTAGCCTCCAGATTTATTGATATTGCTGAAGATGACAGGATTTTATTCTTTTTTATTGCTGGCTTGTATTCTGTTGTGTATATATACCACATTCTCTTTATCCATTCATCTGTTGATGGACATTTAGGTTGATTCCATCTCTTGACAATTGTGACTAGAGCTGCAATAAACATGGGGGTGTGGATTTATCTTTTATATACTGATTTCCCTTCCTTTGGATAAATACCCAGTAGTGGGATTGCTGGATAGTACGGTAGTTCTATTTTTAGTTTTTTTTTTTTTTTTTGGAGAAATCTCCATACTGTTTTCCATAATGGCTGTACTAATTTACATTCCCATCAACAGTGTATAAGAGTTCTCTTTTCTCCGTATCCTTGCCAGGATTTGTTATTTTTTGTCTTTTTGATGATAGCCAGTCTAACTGGGGTAAGATGATATCTCATTGTGGTTTTGATTTGCATTTCCCTGATGATTAGTGATGTTGAGCATTGTTTATGTACCTATTGGCCATTGGTCTTCCTTCTTTTGAGAAACGTCTGTTCAGATCCTTTGCCCATTTAAAAATAGGGTTATTTGTGTTTTTTGCTGTTGAGTTGAGTTCCTTGTATATTCTGAATGTTGGTTCCTTGTCGGATGAATAGTTTGCACAACTTTTCTCCCATCCATCAGGTTGTCTCTTTACTCTGTTGATTCTTGTCTTTGTTGTGCAGAATATTTTTAGTTTGATATAGTCCTATTTGTTTATTTTAGTTTTTGTTGCCTGTGCTTTTGAAGCCTGACCCATAAAATCTTTGCCTAAGCCAAGGTCCTAAAGTGTTTTCTTCTAGTAGTTTTACAGTTTTGGGTTTTACACTTAAGTCTTTAATCCATGTTGAGTCCATTTTTAAATATGGTGGGAGATAGGGATCTAATTTCATTCTTCTGCATATGAATATCCAGTTTCCTAGCACCTTTCATTGAAGATACTGCCCTTTCCCCAGTGTTTGTTCTTGGCGCTTTTGTTGAAAAATCATTTGGCTGTAAATATGTGGACTTATTCTTGAGTTCTCTATTCTGTTCCATTGGTCTCTGTATTTGTTTTAATACCAATACCGTGCTGCATTGCTTACTATAGCTTTGTATTATTAATATATTTTGAAGTAAGATAGTGTGATGTCTTCTGACTTTGCTCTTTTTGCTCAGTGTTGTTTTGACTCTTCATGGTCTTTTCTAGTTTCATAGAAATTTTAGGATTATTTTTTCTATTTCTGCAAAGAGTGTCATTGGAATTTTAATAGGAATTGTATTCAATGTTTAGATTGCTTTAGTTATCATGGTCATTTTAATAATATTATTTCTTCTGATTTATGGATCAGAAGAATTAATGCCAGAATTAATGCATGGAATGTCTCTCCATTTTTTGTGTGTCTTCTTCAATAAGATATTAAGACTTTAGAAAACATTGTTAGAGGTGGCTGGTGTCAGTATTGAGAAGAAAATGTGAAACATTCTAAATTAACATTTTTTTGTTTTGTTTTGTTTTGTTTTGTTTTGAGATAGAGTCTTGCTCTGTCACTCAGGCTGGAGTGCAGTGGCGTGATCATGGCTCACTGCAGCCTTGACCTCCTGGGCTCAAGTGATCCTTTCACCTCAGCCTCCCAAGTAGCTGGGACCACAAATGTGTGGTACCATGCCCAGCTAATTTTTGGGGGGGCGGGGGATGGAGTCTTGCTCTGTCACCCAGGCTGGAGTACAGTGGCATGATCTTGGCTCACTGCAACCTCCGCCTCCCAGGTTCAAGCGATTCTCATGCCTCAGCCTCTTGAGTAGCTGGGATTACAGGCATGCACCACCATGCCTGACTAATTTTTGTATTTTTAGTAGAGATGGGTTTTCACCATGTTGGCAAGGCTGGTCTCAAACTCCTGGCCTCAAGTGATCCATCCACCTCAGCCTCCCAAAGTGCTGGGATTATAGGTGTGAGACACTGTGCCCAGCCCCAGCTAATTAAAAAAAATATTTTTTGTAGAGATGGAGTCTTGCTGTATTGCCCAGGCTGGTTTCAAACTCCTAGGCTCAAGGAATCCTCCCACTTTGGCCTCCCAAAGTGCTGGTATGACAGGCATTAGTTACTGTGCCTGGCCTGACCTCTTTTTTGTACAGTCAAATCAATATCAGAAGAGAGGAAAATGTCTAATCTGACTCCATTCACTTCATTATTTTAATACAGGTGGAAGTTGGGAGTAACTCTGTTGAACCAATTAACCAGGGGTCTTCTTCGTTTCCCTAGTATAATTGGTCATGATTAGCAAATATTTACTGAACAGAAGTGAATTCATTGAGCATTCCTCATGTGTACAGAACCATGCCAGGCATTGTCAAGAACAGAGCAGGATTATAAGGCAAGATCTCTGCAGCTTGAGGTTTATAGTCTCTCTAAGGAGATTATTGATGCAATGACCAGCAAATGAGAGACCAGAAGAGCATGTGTTATTTATGATATTGAGTTGCTCAGCACTCTGCTCTGGCTTGTCTCCTCTCTTTATACTTACCCAGTTGGTGACCTCGCACAAGGCCTTTTATTGGCTTTGAATAGTGTCTTTATGCTGTTGACTCTCAAATGTGTATCTTCCACCCAATGTTCTTTCATCTGCATCTCAAATTTATACGTTCAAGACACCCTCCACCAAACCTTCTCGTTGACCAAGTAGCATCCTCCCAGTAAACATCACCACCCACCTGGCTGTTTAAGCTGTGCAAGCCAGAAACCTGTGAGCATTTTCATTTCTTCCCTTCTCTCATCTCTCACATCAAGTTTACCCCAAGCCTTATGGGCTCCACCTCTTCTATCTCCCAAATAATTCCATTTATTTTCACCATCTCTGCTGCCTTAACGCTAGATTGAACCACTATTGGCCCTCATGGCATTAAAGTAGCAGCCTCTTAACTGGTCTTCTGACACAACCCATTCTCCTCTTAGCAGTTGATGTCAAAAACATTAATCAGATTATATCACTCATTTAGAATTCTTTGCTAGAATCCATACAAGGGATAAAATTGCATAAAACTATATACATGTATACAAATGAATGAATGCATGTAAACATTAGTAAAAGCTGAGGCCGGGTGCGGTGGCTCACACCTGTAATCCCAGCACTTTGGGAGGCCAAGAAGGGTGGATCACAAGGTCAGAATATCAAGACCATCCTGGCTAATGCGAACCCCTTCTCTACTAAAAATACGAAAACAAAATTAGCCAGGCATGGTGGCGGGCACCTGTAGTCCCAGCTACTTGGGAGGCTGAGATGGGAGAATGGCATGAATCCGGGAGGTGGAGCTTGCAGTGAACCGAGATGACGCCACTGCATTCCAGCCTGGGTGACAGAGTGAGACTCCATCTCAAAAAAAAAAAAAAGCTGAATGAGACCTGTATCTAGTTAATAGTATTGCACCAATGTGAATCTCCTGATTTTGATATAAGATACTATATATATATAGTATATATCACATACAATATATGTATAGTACAATATATGTGTGTGTGTGTATATATATGTAAGATGACACCACTGGGGGAAGCTGGATGAAGGGTACACAGAAATCTGTGTACTAACTTGGCAACTTCCTGTGAATCTATATTTAGTTAAAAACAAAATGTTTTTTAAACATGTGCAATCATCCATTGGCTTCTGCTGCAGCAAATCTAACCCTTTACCACAGCCTGTAGAAGCCATTGCCTGCTGTGACTCCTGCCAACCTCCTTTGTAACCCCACCCACCCCATATCATTCTCCTACCAGTTACCCTGCCTCAGCTACACTGTATTCCTAGCAGTTCCCAAAACACAGCAAATGCCTTTCTGTCCCAGGACATTGTGTATGCTGCCCCAGCTGCCTAGAATCTATTCCTATGGCTGGTTCTTCCTCATCTTTCAGAGAAGTCTTTACTGACATCTCATGTATACCAGAGCCCCACTCGGTTCTTTTCCTTAACAGAACTGTTGTGAGTTGTAATGAGTACTAGCTTAGTGTTCATTGATACTTACATTCTAGTGAGAGCAAGAGCAAATGCAGAGATCATCTCTGCTTTATTTGTTAATGTATTCCTGTTCACTAGTGTAGTGCTTGGCCTATAATCTGCTCAATTCATCGTTATTGATAAAAAGAAAGAAAGAAAAATAAATATGCTTTAGGGTCCCAGAAAATGGGGATATCAGTTTTGAAGGGAGCTTTCAAAAAGTTGCATGCAAGAGCTTGCTAAAATTCGAATTAACACAGGGTATCGTGTTTGGTAAAACGTTGCTGGTGTGTGTGTGTGTGTGTGTGTGCGCGCGTGCGCACATGTACAGTTAAGATTCTGCCTTTGAAATGTACATGTATATCATGGATATGTACAGTTCTATTTTATGTTTTATTTGCTTTGAAATTTTGCAATCTATTATAAAACGAATGCACGAACTACTGCAAAATCAAAACATTTTGTTTTCACAAATGAACTCTGAATTCATTTGGACTCATTTTACCTGACATTTTTATGCAGGATAAAAGAGGGAGGTACTGCAGTTAGGCTACTTTATATTTTTATTTTTAAATTTTTTATACAGATGGGGTCTCACTTCTTGCTCAGGCTGGATTCAAACTCCTAGGCTCAAGCAATCCTCCTGCCTCAGCTGCCTAAGTAGCTGGAACTACAGGTGCACACTACCATGCCCAGCTTAGACAACTTTATTTTAAAACAATATTGTTTTATTTTTATAAAAGTTCTAAATGTACATTTCAGATAATTTGGAAAATACAAAAAGATAAAAATGAAAAACATAATAGTTATTCCATTATTCAGAGATTCACCGTTTTTTTTCTAACTGTTCTTCCTATAGATTTCCTTACCAAAATTAGAAATATACTATGTATGAAATATTATATCCTTACCTTTTTTTTTTTTTTCTGTCACCCAGGCTGAAGTGCAGTGGTGCAATCTTGGCTCACTGCAAGCTCTGCCTCCCAGGTTCACGCCATTCTCCTGCCTCAACCTCCTGTAGCTGGGATTACAAGCACCCGCCACCACGCCTGGCTAATTTTTTGTACTTTTAGTAGAGACAGGGTTTCACCGTGTTAGCCAGGATGGTCTCGATCTCCTGACCTCATGATCCACCTGCCTCAGCCTCCCAAAGTGCTGGGATTATAGGCATGAGCCACCACGCTCAAACTATATCCTTACTTTTAAAATTTAACATTAACATAAGCAGTTTTACATCAGTGGGTAGTATTAGAAAGTAGCTTCTAAAATGATAATGTTGGCCATGAGAGGTGGCTCACATCTGTAATCCCAGCATTTTGGGAAGCTGAGGCAGGCAGATCACTTGAGGTCAGGAGTTCGAGCCCAGCATGGCCAACATGGCAAAATCTTGTCTCTACTAAAAATAAAAAATTAGCTGGGTGTGGTGGTGCACGCCTGTAAACCCAGCTACTTGGGAGGCTGAGGCAGGAGAATCCCTTGAATGCAGGAGCGGGAGGTTACAGTGAGCAGAGATTGTGCCACTGCACTCCAACCTGGGCGACAGAGTAAGAATCTCTTTCCTGCATCCTCCCTACACAAAAAAAGATAATGCCATAATTTATTTCACTGTTCTCCTAGTGTATGGATACATTCTAACTTATTATTTTCATATTTGAAATTTAGGCATTTTTTTTCTACTTTTACAGATTTGCACTGTGACAATATTATCCTAAGCTTCCTGCACTTTTATTTCCTTACTTTTTTTGGAGAGAAATGCTAGTATTTGGTTCTGGTTTCCTGAGCTTTAAGTTGGAGAGAGAAGTGGAGGCAGTGGGTTAATTTAAATTTCCAGAGCATTCCTTTGCATCAGTGCAAAGTTAAATTTTTTGAATAGATACCTGCATTTTGGCTGGTCCCATGGTGCCAGAGGAATTTAGGGCATGATTAAAAGAGATGAAAGGAAACAGTGTCAAGACCTAGAAAATCTAGTGTGTTGAGCCTGAAAACAGGATGTCAAGCTTTGTGAATCCTACAGTCATGGCTACACATCCTGTCAGATTTAGGCCACTGGGTGAGCATCTATGGAAGATATCAATGGAAAATATCATTGACATTTAAGATACACACACACACACACACATATACACACACACACACACCCATATATATATATATATATATATATATTATTTATTTATTTATTTTTTTGAGACGGAGTTTTGCTCTTGTTGCCCAGGCTGGAGTGCAATGGCTCTATCTTGGCTCACTGTGACCTCTGCCTCCCGGGTTCAAGTGATTCTCCTGCCTCAGCCTCCCGAGTAGCTGGGATTACAGGCATGCGCCACCACGCCCGGCTAATTTTGTATTTTTAGTAGAGACGCGGTTTCTCCATGTTGGCCAGGCTGGTCTCAAACTCCCGACCTCAGGTGATCCACCTGCCTTGGCCTCCCAAAGTGTTGGGATTAGAGGGATGGGCCACCGTGCTCGGCATAAGATATGTATTTTTCAACCTTAGAGCAAATGAACAACTGAAATTACAATAGGATGGTAGGTTTTTCTGGAAAAGTAGTCATTTTTATTCTTAATGAGGTAGATGATTACTAGTGTGAGTCAAATAAGTATTTTTGGCTTTTCCATCTGTGTCTTAAAGTATTTAATTTCAAAATTATGTTGACTGAACACAGGAGGAACTTTTCACAGGTTTGATTGTGGTGAAATACAGTGCATTAATAACAAGGTAAACAATGTCAGAGCCAATCGTGGTGGCTCATGCCTGTAATCCTTGCACTTTGGGAAGCCGAGGTGGGAAGAGCACTTGAGCCCAGGAGTTCCAGACTAGCCTGGGTAACACAGTGGGACCTCGTCTCTACAAAAGATTTTTTTAAAAATTAGCCTGGTGTGGTGGTGGACTTGAGGCCCCAGTTCTTGGGAGGCTGAGGTGGGAGGATCACTTGAGCCTGAGAGGTCAAGGCTGCAGTGAGCCACGACTGTGCCACTGTCCTCCAGCCTGGGTGAGAGAGTGAGACCCTATCTCAAAAAAAGAAGCAAGAAAACAAACACCAAAGTCTTGTGTGTGTGTATGTATGTGTGTGTGTGTGTGTGTGTGTGTGTTTATAGACAAAAAGCTTTAGTGTAGAATTATATATTCTGGAGATCATGGAATCCAATATGTCCCTGTAGGTTGGAAGTTTCTTCTTAGACCCCTTAAGAGCCTATGTGGCGACTAGGGACAAGTCAGTAAATCCAGAACAACAAAGCCTGGCATAAATACTCCTATCTTCAAAGCTGCAGTTCCAGTAGAGTTAAATTCCTTTAACACTGTATTTCCTGTTGTTCAGGAGGCTGCATTGATCACAGAGATAGGAATCTCACAATGCTTGTGTCATGCTTTCCTTTGAAGGCATGCTTGGGTGTTAACTAATTACTAGGCAAATGGACTATTGTTTTTAAGATTTTTTTAAAAGCGTGTTTGTTGATATTATGATTAGGCTATTTAAGGAAATCTTTTAAAGGTGTTTTCTGAGTATCCTTCTGTAAAATCAGAGATAAAACTAATATAAATGGTAGTGTGGAGAGCAGTGGTGTTAGCTCTTTTGACAAGAATGTGGTGCTAATGAGGGCACCATTCCCTGAAGCCCAGAAAAACAATTCTATCCGTGCCAAATGGATAATTCTCCCAACCGTCACCAGCTTTTTCAAAACTTGAGGCTGTTTGTCATGAGAGGAGCAGGGTCAAGGGGAGAAAATGGAGCAGCCCAAACTTACCTTCCCCATGGCTCTCCTCCCGGCGATGAGTTTTCATCATGACCATTTTGAATATGATGACTTTCTTTTTAGTTAACAGAGAGTTGAAAATATGCCTCATAAATTAACCGTGGCTTTACCTTGCAAATGCCAGGTATCAGCTAATACTTCGGGTGAACACAAAGAGGACACAGTCTGTGCTTACAGAGGGAAGACAGGCAAGGTGTTGAGTGCCTGCAGGAAGCCCTGGGGGTGGCAGTTGCAAATACGCCTCCTGTCCAATAGTCCGTAGCTTGCTTCGGGCATGGCTCTCACTGCATCGCAAGCAGTCAGAAAATGTTCATTGATGAGATCAGGGACAATGATGCCTGCCCTTTCAAAACCACATCTGACTGTGTCTCCACCTTCCAGCCCGTCCAGAGGAGAATCCATAGCTGGCATAACCTATGAGTGGAGAAAAGGAAGCTAAGAAAGGATTTTCTGATCATGTCTTTAACACTTTAAAAAGTAATTTATTGGGAGAACCTAACTGTGGCTGTTTTTCCTCCATGTTTTCTCCCATCATGCTTACTATTACTGCTTTATTGTTTGACACCATCACACAGCCAAAACCAAGTATTGTTGGAGATATTTTTTTCTTTTTCTTTTTCTTTCTTTCTTTCTTTTTTTTTTTTTTTTTTTTTTTTTTTTTTTTTTTTTGAGATGGAGTCTCGCTCTGTCACCTGGGGTCTCGGATCACTGCAACCTTCACCTCCCAGGTTCAAGTGATTCTCCTGCCTCAGCCTCTCAAGTAGCTGGGACTACAGGCGTGCACCACCACACATGGCTAATTTTTGTATTTTTAGTAGAGACAGGGTTTCACCACATTGGCCAGGCTGGTCTTGAACTCTTGACCTTGTGATCCGGCTGCCTTGGCCTCCCAAATTGCTGGAATTATAGGCATGAGCCATCGCGACCGTCTGGAGACATTTTAAAAATTAACAACAATGCTATAAAAATATACATTCATGAAATTAGTAATCTCTACTTTCAAATGATCCTAATACCCAAATGTAAAGTGTTTCATTTCTTTTAAGAAATATAGCTTCCATGGTACTACAGAGTTTTACCACTTCCTATAAGAGTAAATGGACATGGTAAAGCAATTCAAGGGATGTCAAATAATGGCTGCTCTTTTCCTTAATGAAATCTCAAGGTCTGTTTGCTTTGGATGGCCAATGAGCATAGTAGACTCTAATTAACTAATTTATGTAATCTACTATTTTTCTTAAAGTTATCATGGATATCATGGTATTTCTTCGCTAAATACTGACTATGCATCACTGAAAAGTAAGACCGTTTTCCTACCCACCTACAATACCATCATCACATCTAACAAAATTAGTAGTAATTCCTTAGTAGCATTTAATACTCATTTTATTTTCAAGTTTCTCCAGTTGTCCCTAAATGTCATTTACAGTTGGCTTATTTGAACCAGATCCAGTCAAGGTCCACACATTGTGTTTGGTTATTATAGCTCTTAAGTCTCCTTTAACCTAGACTAGGCCCTTCCCTCTCTCTCCACATCACTGACTTAACAAGGAAATCTGGCTAGCTATTCTGTAACACTTAGCCTTATTTTATTAATTGTTAAGCATGAAGTCAACAATGGGCACACTAGTCTTGCCATCTCAATAAAATTTGGTATCTTTATTACATAATTGATCATTTTAACCTAGGGTTTATTGAAACCCAAACCCAAGAACAGAGAAAATGTAAAACAAAATAAAAACCCTGGCCGGGCATGGTGGTTCACGCCTGTAATCCCTGCAGTTTGGGAGGCTGAGGTGGGCGGATCACCTGAGGTCAGGAGTTCGAGACCAGCCTGGCTAACATGGTGAAAACCCATTTCTATTAAAAATACAAAAATTAGCCAGGTGTGGTGGTGCGTGCCTGTAGTGTTGGCTACTTGGGAGGCTGATGCAGGAGAATTGCTTGAACCTGGGGGGCAGAGGTTGCAATGAGCCGAGATCACACCAGTGCACTCCAGCCTGGGTGACAGAGGGAGACTCCATCTCAAAATAGAATGAATGAATAAATAGATAAATAAAAGCCCTGACCTTGACTTGGGTACCGTTCTACATGTGGTAGTTCCGTGGCAAACTCCCTTTGATTAGTTCCGTGAATCTGAGTCAATGGGCACTTTTCACTGATTTGGTGCCCAGTTCCTTCGAATGCCCACTGTGATTTCCTTCTACCTGTTCTTCATTCTCAGTTCACTTTGCAGACAGCCAGCAATCTTTACACCCTGGTGCTTTTAGGTATGCAATTCCCTCCCAGCTGTATAAGTTATCTCCCCGGTAAAAAGAATGTATTAAGTGGGAAGATGTTTCCTGAATTTACCTTTCAGTGGGTTATATCTGGTCTGCTTCTCTACCCTATTCTTATATGGAAAAGAAAGCCCCCATGACAGAATGGCAAATTAGTGCTAGTATTCTCTTCAATAACTTTAAATTTTCCAGGGCCATGCACTGGGGCAAGCGTTCTTCATTCATAATGAAAGAAAATTGCTGTTAAAATAATGTGACCAGGTATGGTGGCTCATGACTGTAATCCCAGCAATTTGGGAGGCTGAGGTGGGAGGATAGCCAGAGTTCATGAGTTTGAGACCAGTCTGGGCAACAGAGTAAGACTCAATTTCTACAAAACCTAAAAATTAAAAAAAAAAATTAGCTGAGCATGGTAGCACCTGCCTGTAGTCCTAGCTACTTGGGAGGCGGAGGCGGGAGGATCGCTTGAGTCCAGGAAATCAAAGCTGCAGGGAGCTAAGATTATGCCACTGCACTCAGCCTGGGCAACAGAGCGGGACCCTGTCTTTTCACTCTATGTATAACTCCTACATGAAATATTTAGAAAATGACACCCACTGGTTAACTAGTATGGGTTGAATTTTTTCTTTTTTTTAATCTTTGGACTAAAGTGCCTCAATTAGACTGTTTTCTAGTTACAGTTAAAACCATACTAAACTCGGGTGAGCTGAGGCGATCTATTTTCCTTTGTCTTACACTCTCAATCTAAAAGGTCAGGAAATTGGACTAGACTTTTTTTGTTTGTTTGTTGTGTTATTTTTGCGGGGTGGTGGGGAGGTTTGTTTTTGTTTTGAGACAGGGTCTTACTCTCTCGCCCAGGCTGGAGTGGAGTGGCACGATCTCAGCTCACCGCAACCTTCGCCTCCCGGGTTCAAGCGATCCCCCCACCTCA
This sequence comes from Macaca mulatta, assembly GCF_049350105.2. Taxonomy (NCBI): domain Eukaryota; kingdom Metazoa; phylum Chordata; class Mammalia; order Primates; family Cercopithecidae; genus Macaca; species Macaca mulatta. The sequence goes on along the minus strand of NC_133417.1, from coordinate 129,664,061 downwards.
GCCTCCTGAGTAGCAGGAATTACAGTTGCGTGCCACCATGCCTGGCTAATTTTTGTAATTTTTAGAGACAGGGTTTCACCATGTTGCCCAGGATGGTCTCCAACTCCTGAGCTTAAGTGATCCACCTACCTTGGCCTCCCAAAGTGCTAGGATTACAGGTGTGTGCCGCACTGCACCTGGCCCTGGACTAGACTTCTAAGATCCCATACAGCTGTTGAGCTTGATGACTTAAGACATTAATAGCAACTACAATTTTTTCATTTTGTCTCTTCCCTCCTCCCATTAGTAGCCTCTTCTGACAAGCTCTTGTCTTTCTGTGTGTAGGGAGCCTCTGTAATGGTTAAGGAGCCATGAGTCAGGAAGTCCCTGCCTGTTCTTCGCTGGGCATGGTGGCTCACACCTGTATTCCCAGCACTTCGGGAGGCTGAGGTGGGTGAATCACCTGAGGTCAGGAGTTCGAGACCAGCCTGGCTAACATAGCGAAACCCCATTTTTTACTAAAAATACAAAAATTAGCCAGGCATGGTGGTGTATACCTGTAATCCCAGCTGCTGGGGAGGCTGAGGCAGGAGAATCGCTTGAACCCAGGAGGCAGAGGTTGTAGTGAGCTGAGATCATGCCACTGAACTCCAGCCTGGGTGACAGAGGGAGACTCCATCCCTCCCACTCCCCCCCCCAAAAAAATAGGTCCCTGTTCTTAATCTTCAAGTAGGACTTTGCTGAACAGATAATTTCTATCCCATAGGCTTTAGATTTCCCTTATATAGAAACTACTCAGCTTTCTACTTAAGAACAGTAAATCCAAATGCATTTATGTTAAAATGTGTGTTCTCATAAAGTCGCTTAGAACTGGTTGGATTAAAAACATGGAGCAAGCACATACGGTAGTACCAAATGAAATCACTGAAATTCAGTACACACATTGCCTACGCTAAGGAAAGGAAGGCATTATTAGGCATAGACCCTGTGCCAGGGACATGCAAGCTCATTATCTCACTAATCACCGCGAGCTGGCTGGCCTGTTTTGGGAGTGAGCAAAGCCACTTGGCCTTGCGCATAACACAGTGAGGATTCCAGCTCGGGTCCTCTTCCCACCCAGACCAGTTCTCTTCCCACTGTTCAAACTCAGCTTTTAAAGTTGTGTATTTGAGCAATATTATTGTTTATATTTAGACTGTGTGTAATTCAAGAGCTGCCCCCATTTTTCTCATATATTATCCCACGGAATAGATACCACAGATAACTTTAGAAAGCTTTTCAAAATGATTCATATTTGGAGGAAAATTCAGCCACAAGATATTTGTACCAGGCAGCCATAGAAACCACAGTCTCAGTTTGTGTCTTATAAAAATTCTTTCATGAAGCTGAATAGACCCAAAATTCCTGTTTCAGGCTTTAAAAATGGATTGGTTATTAATGTGAATGGTTATTTCCTCCTCTTCTATTTTTGCTGTCTGGTCGGCACAGCCGTGGCCTTTTCAAGCAGCTGGGATATAAATATAAAGTGGGAATGGAGGTCCATTAGGAGTAGAAGAAGAACAGCTGACGGAGCACAGCAAAGCCCCGGGCTCTGCAGGGCCAACCGACCCGTCCAGGCACGCTGGTTTCGGTTGGATTGACTAGTCAGCTTTACGTGGAACAGGCTTTAATGATTTACAGGTTGGCATAAGAAGCTTTGTTTCTTGCCATGAGACTGTCCATCTCTATTTGTAATCTACATGGTAATTAAAGCCAGACTTTTTGAAGGAGCATCATCTTTGGCAAATAGCGAGGTGTGGAATTAGCCCCTCTCTAGCTTATTTTTAAAGGTGCACCTTAAGTGTTTAAAAATTGTTTATGGTTCGAAGTCAGTTGGCGTCATCCTTACCAATTTATAGATGTGTTACTTCATAAATGCAAGTCCTGAATTTGGAAAGGCGCTTGTCTAAAAGCAAAGAGAACATTTATAACAACATTTGTAATTTCTCTTGCACACCCTTGGAAGGATTTCTGTTTTTATTATTTTCTTTTGTTTGTTTCAGGAGGGATCATTTCTTAAACTTCTCATGAGGGAGGATTGCTATTGCTGATTAATGATGGTTGACTTACGAGTCAAATCGTGGACAAAGAGCTAACATTTTTCTATCAGGGGACTAGGGGTCATGTAATGCTTCAAGCAGAAAATTCGCCACATATATTCAGCTCCCACTTTACGGTTGCACACATTTGTGAAGTACCCACTAGGTGCTAGGCATTGTGCCAATGGTTGGTTGCACAGATGTGATCTTAGCCCTCCAGGAGCATACAGCTGTTTTCCCCAGTTCAGTGAATCCTATTTTTTGTAAAATTTAAAAAAAGTGTATATTTTAAAAAATATATATTCATTCTTTTTTCTACTACAATAATTAGAGATTCTTTTGGCATTACATATCTAGATGTCATATGATGAAAACTTCTATTCTCCCATTTTTTCCACTTGTTTCTCAGTTTTCTCATCTGTAAAATGGACATAAGGATAGTACTTACCTCATAAGGTTGTGGTGAGGATTAAATTAGTTAGTATGTATCAGTGTTTAAAACAATACCTGGCACAAAGTTAAGTGTTCAATCAGTATTAGCCACTGTTCTTATCGTCTGTCCAGTAATTATCTGGATTTGCTGCTTCTTTGGGTTTCTGGGAGCATTCTGAATCACATGGCATTTTTCCAGAGGCTCCTCCATCAAACGCCTTTTTGCCAACACCCTAGCCAAACTTGTTCTTGCAGAAATTCCTATCTTAGCACATGGTACCACCAGTCACGTAAACCAGCCCTTCATTCCACCATGCTCCCACCTGCCACAGGGCCTTTGCATAGGCCAATTTTGGCCCAATTCTCCCAGTTAACTCCTGCTCCTCTTCAAAGAGCACAGCTCAAGCTTCTTCTGCTAAGATGGTCTCTGACCTCCATGAATAGGTCAAATCTTATGTACCATTTGTTTAGTATTTATTACAGGTGCCATGTTACATTTAATTGTTGAAGTATTTGATTAATAGCTGACTTTCCCACCAGAATATAAGCACCATGAGAACCAGGGCTGTATCAATTTTTGTTAATCATGATATCTGCTGCATCTAGCCCAGTTTCTGAACTACGTAGTAGTCGTTAAGAAACATTAGAATTGGGGTTTGAAGGCTATAGTTCATTTGTTATTCAAATTGGTTCATGTATTATTTATTATTTAATTACACCTCTAATACATGGTGTTTATTAGATGTGAAATTTATCTGTGATAAGTTTATCTGTGATAATAATGCAGAAATATAGGAAGTAAGAAATGAACCTGCTCTTAGACCCTGTGATTTTTATCTCCCAGAGGTAGTCACTATTGATATCCTATGAATACAAGTTTGGCTTATATTCTTCCAGGCTTTTTTTCTATGTTTACCAATCATACACACATATACATATGCACATATATAGTTCTTATAGGAAAATAGAATCATATGCTATATGTGCTTTTGTTTCATTTAACACTGCGATGAAGCCATCTTTTGAGGTCTGTGCATAACAAAGAGGTCTAAAAGATCATATAATGAGCACTTCTGTACTTACTACCCCTCTTAATAAAGAAGTATTGTCAATGCAGTTGTCTTATTCCCCTGCACACACATGAGGCAACCCTCGACTTGAATTTGGTGTTTCTCATCCCCAGGTTTTTCTTTATTCTTTGATTACTGAGGTTTATATCTATAACCATTGGAGGGTTTTTTCATATTTCCAAATTATATCACTGGTATAATTCTGTATGCACTTTCTGCAACTTGCTTATTTCACTCAACATTGTGTTTGCAAGTTTCATTCAAACTAAAATGGGGAGCGTTTATTTTCCTTAACATAAATGTGTTACTGTAAGAATATCATATAATTGATGATCTGTTTTTCTATTGGTGCACATTAATTGTTTAATTTTAATTTTTTTTTTTGAGACAGGATCTCCCTCTGCGGCCTGGGCTTGAGTGCAGTGGCATGATCATAACTCAATGCAGCCTTGATCTCCTGGGCATGGGCTCAGGTGATTCTCCCACTTGAGTCTCCCAGGTAGCTGGGACCGCAGGCACAGACTACCGCGCCCGGCTAATTTTTTGTTTTTTTTTTGTAGAGGCAGGGTTCTGCCATGTTGTCCAGGCTGGTCTCAAACTCCTGGGCTCAAGTGAGTCCCTTGCCCTGATCCCCCAAAGTGCTGGGATTACGGATGTGAGCCACTGTGCCTTGTCTAGTATGCCTTTAGAGAGTCCTCTCTCCTCACCCCTACCTCCTTGGTTTTTATTTTTCTGGTATTTCAATCAATGCAGCTACAAACAGTTTGAATCTGTCTTCTTTTGTGCATTTTCACAGAATTTCTCCAGAGATTATGCTTGGGAGGGCAAGTGCTGAAGTACAGGTTATGTAAATCTTCAACCTTATTAGCTGTTGCCAAATCTAGTTCTGTTGAGGCTGAGAACACATCACTCCAAAATATGAGTTAGGAGACTAGAATATGCCACCCCAAAATATACTTCTTTGGCATATTTTGAGCTGGTTATTCTGAGAAACTGCAGACACAGGAGTAGCTCTGAAAAGCTGTCCTATAGAAGAAATTTACATCTATTAAGGAAGTCTCTAGGTGAAAGTATCTGTATCAGTAAGAGGGCTGCTCTGAGACAGCTTTTATCACCTGGGAGACTTTAAATTCATTTATTTGAAAAATGGATACATAATAATTGTATGTATTTATGGGGTACACACGATATTTTGATACATGCATAAAATGTGTAATGATCAAATCAGGGTAACTGGGGTAGCCATCACCTCAAACATTTATCATTTCTTTGTATTGAGAACATTCCAAATATTCTCTTCCAGCTATTTTGAAATATACAACAAATTATTGTTAACCATAGGGCATAGCAAGACAACCTTTATTCACCAGACATTTCCTCCTCTCACCCTCCCATAACTTGTGTCTTCACCACTACCCAGATGCACCAAGCTTCTGTTCCTTTCTGTACCTCACAATGCTACAGAAGCTTTAATTATCTGAAAGTCTCATACTCTTCTTTGAGCCTCATATTTTGTGGGACTTCCATGTACACATACATATTTAAATATGGCTTTTCTTCGTTAATCTGTCTCACATCAATTTAATTTTAGCCTAGCCAAAGAACCTATAAGGGTAGAGGGAAGTCATTTTTCACTCCCCTACATCTCCAAAGTTTTTTTTCTTTCTTTTTTTTAGAGATGGGGTCTAATTCTGTTGCCCAGATTGAAGTGCTATGGTGCAATCATGGCTCCCGCAGCTTCAACCTCCTGGGCTCAAGTGATCCTCACACCTCAGTCTCTCAAGTAGCTAAGACCACAGGTGTGTTCCATCGTATCTGGCTAATTTAAAATTAAAAAAAATTTTTTTTTGAGGAGACAGGGGTCTCACCATGTTGCCCAGGCTGTTTTTGAGTTCTTGGGCTCAAGCAAGCCTCCTGCTTTGGCCTCTCAACTTTCTGGGATCATAGGCAGGAGCCACCGTGCCCAGCCTCTTTCACTGGTTTTGTTGTTTTTGTTATTTTTGAGATGGAGTCTTGCTCTGTCATCCAGGCTGGAGTACAGTGGTGTGATCTTGGCTCACTGCAACCTCTGCCTTTCAGGTTCAAGCAATTCTCCTTTGTCAGCCTCCCATGTAGCTGGGATTATAGGCACCCACACCTTGCCCAGCTAATTTTTGCATTTTTAGTAGAGATGGGTTTTTGCCGTGTTGGCCAGGCTGGTCTCCAACTCCTGACCTCAGGTGATCTGCCCGCCTTAGCCTCCCAAAGTGCTGGGGTTATAGGCGTGAGCCACTGCGCCTTGCTGCTTTTGTTGTTGTTGTTTTTACAACTGCATAGTATTTCATTAAAATAATGTACACTACTTTATCTATTCCCTATGGCACTTACTGGATTTTATTTGAGGAGTTAAAACAATGTGAAATGTAAAGTCTTTCATGTTGGGATGTCTACAGTAGTAGAGCACTTGGGAGCTTGGGGTATTTAGCTCCTTTGGTCCTCTCTATTGAGAAAGTCAGGTTACTTGCCACCATTGCTACTTGTTGTCTTCAAGAAATGATGAAACCAAACCCGAGCATTTAGGAATCTCAGGTCCTCGCTGGGTGAGCAGCAGAACCAGGTGGAACAGCCAGCCCTCTGACTCACGGCGTGTTCCACGTGACTTCTCTGCCTTAGCTGAGAACTATAACTGACCAGAGCATGGGAAACAAAGTCACTGCAGAAGACCACAACAAAGAGTGAGCAGGAAACATGCCTTCTTTGTGTACACCTGTGAAAACACAGGGTATCAGCTCACAGGCTGAGACTGGGCTGCATTGTCCTGGAAAAGGGGGAAACAGATGGCAATTTAAGAGGAACCTGATAGCATTGTTTGGGGCTGGGCAGGAGGCATCCTCTGGGAAACTAGCAGAGAAGCTTTCAGCTAAGAGCCACGGCAGCACGAAAAAGGCACTTACTGTGGCCACTTCCTCCTTCCCCACCTCGGCCCTAGAAGGAGCCCGGAGCCCGTGGGAGTGCACAGCTCTCCATTGTTTGCCTGGTGCTTTTTCTGCCAAAACTCCCAGAAGAAGCCCGGAGCCCTGACCCAAAGGCCTTTGGTGTGTGTGTGTGTTTGTGTGTGTGTGTGTGTATGTGTGTGTGTGGTGGGGGAAGGGCTGAGCACAAGGATGGCACTGGCTTAGGAGTGCCCATCATAGGGAAGCACACATTAACCAGAAGTGATATGATTTAGCCATGTCCCCACCCAAATCTCATCTTGAATTGTAACTCCTGTAGTCCCCACGTGTTGTGGGAGAGACCCAGTGGGAGGTAACTGAATCACAGGGGTGGGTTTTACCTATGCTGCTCTCTTGAGAGTAAGTAAGTCTCACGAGATCTGATGGTTTCATAAAGGGCAGTTCCCCTGCACATGCTCTCTTGCCTGCCACCATGTAAGACATGCCTTTGCTCCTCCTTCACCTTCCACCATGATTGTGAGGCCTCCCCAGCCATGTGGAACTGGGAGTCAATTAAACCTCTTTTTCTTTATAAATTACCCGTCTTAGGTATGTCTTCGTAGCAGTATAAAAATGGACTAAGACAAGAGGCATCTAGAGCATGGGACAGGAATAATGTTAGGGCTCTGAGAATAATCCCTACTCCTTGGATCTTGGTTTTCCTTTTTATGTGTTCTGAGCCTAAATGTCTCTACCTGAATAGCTACATGGTATTGTCCCCTTAGGAGTGGTGAGGGAGCATGGTTTAAACCCCAGAAATCCAGGCTCTGCCAATAACCAATTGTGTGGTGTTGGGAAAGTCTCTCAGCCTCCCTGGGATTCTGATCACTTAAGAGATGCCAAGATTCCTTCATTCATGACAGATCCATTTAGTGCCTGTGCTGTAGGTTCAGGGTTAGAGGCTGCAGTCAGGGGTTAAAAAAATAAGCACCATGTGGTCCCTTCTCCACACCTTTTCTCCAAGTAGTGCCCCAGGTTCTAGAATGCCTCGCCCCTGGTTAGCAATTGAGCATCACACAAAGAACCAGAGTTAAGGTTGTTTGGGAACAAGGAAAACAGAGGCTTGAATGGCTCTGAGGTTCGCTTGGTGACAGCTGCTTCTTTGAGTTTGCCTAATTGAGAAGGGGGAATGAGTCACAAATGTTAGCCTGAAACACTAAATGATGCTGTCTGCCCAGCCAAGGCCACGTTCTGAAGTCCTCATAACACACTCCACTCACCATTTTGCCCTGGGTGCCACTTAAACATTGCTTGTCTCTTAAACTGGGTACTCCTGGAATCCCATCCTCTTCCTTCTTCTGTCCTTGTTGTGTCTTCTCTTTCTGGGTAGTCACATCCTTTCCCATGGCTGCCTGAATACTAGCGGTTCCCCAATTCCTATTTTCTGGTTTACTGCTCCCTTCAAAGCTGCAGTGAAAAGGCCACTGGGCATCTCAACTCTGGCTGTCCCACGGGCATCCACGCACAACACAACTGCCCTGCACTCCTCATCCTCACTCCCAACTGCCTTCCTTTCCAGTATTCCTTATTTGGTGACTGACAGCCTCATCCAAACATCTGCAAGTACCACCCTGGAATGCCTCCTGGACTAGCCACTGTGGTTTTCTGCCCGCATCCAACCAGCCAACAAACCTGCCCTTTGACTTTGCATATCTCGCTGGACCTGTGGCTTCCTCAAAGCATCACTTCCCTTTTCATGCTGACTTTTAGGTGGTTCTGGTCATATTCGAATAAAGTGGCCTGCAAGGCCCTTCCTGATCAGGCTCCTGGCTTCCTTCCACCCTCCTCTTCATTGAACCTCCACTCCAGCCACATTGAACTGCTTGCAGTTGCACCAGTGGGTGACAGTCCTGGTCCCCTTGTCTAACTCAGTGTCTCCCCATGGGGTCTCCATGCATCCTGCAGTGCCCTTTATCATGGCACTGACCACATCATTTAGGGTGCCCCTCCAAGGTGGGGGATGTTGATGATTCTATCTTCCGCTCCTGGTGCAACGCCTGGCTCTCGACATGTGAGGTAAGCATATTTTATAAATTAAAGAAGGAAAGAAATTCTTTCTCAGAGTTTTCCTGGGTTGGGGGTGGGTGGGAATCTCGAGGTTATAATGCATCCCATTGTATCTTGTAGAAGGGACAAATCCCTGAGGATTTCTATGGGTTCCAACAGAGCCTCAGATTTTCTAGGTTTGCTTGCACGACTCATCACCAGCCTCTCCATTTGCTGTAAGGAGTGGACCAACCATCTGCCATCCAGGAGCTGGTGACTGCAGAAACCTGGACATCATTGCCAAGTTTAAGAAAAATAAGGTAGAGAATTGGAGTGACAGCTGTCCGGGTGCTGAGAGTCAAAGCTGATGATTTCTCTTAGTATTTTCGTCTACGCCTGCAACAGAAGCACCATGCTAAAACAGTGTTGCGGTGCACAGCTGAGAATCTGACATTTGTGGTGGGTGGAAGGCCACGACCGAAGGTGGAGACGATTTGGGGAAGGTCAGTATTTCATGTTGTTCCTGGGGAAGTAATCACAGAGACAGACAGTCCGAAATGAAGCCGGTCCCCCTCTTCCCTGGCCTCCTGCCCCTGGATTTGTTGGCACTTTGGCTGCCAACAGATTAATGAAATCTTTTCAGTCCTGAAAGAAATGACAACCTCATGGGGAAAAAAGTGTGTTTTCAGCATTCGATGGAAGATCCTATCAAGAAACAAAATCTTTTCCTATGTAAGAGCTTTAACACTTGCCTTGTACAAAATGTTGTGAGTTAATATTAGGGGTCTCAGGGGAACAATTTTTCTCCTCAAATCTTTAGAGTTATTTCCAGAATTTCAAAGCCTATTTCAAAAACTATAGTTCTGTCTAATGTACAGTCAGCTCTGTGCATGGGAGGGGTGCGGAGGGCAGAGTGTTCACGCTGAGAGATGAGAAGGTTACCTGCTTCCAACGCCAATGCATGACATGAATGCTGTTGAGTTTTCTTAAAAAGCTTGAAATTTGTAATGCCAAAAAAAAAAAAAAACTCTAATGATTTTTTGAAAAGTTGAAACAAGATGAATTGAATTACTGAGCTGCTCACGATAACTGGAAAACAATTCCTCTGTTATAAATTGTGTTTATGTATTTTTCTCATGCAAAAAGTATAGGAATTATGAGACACAAATGATTAGAATTGTAGGTTAGATTTAGATAGTGAATCTGAATAGAAATAACTCCTTTTCTTGGATAATAATATTTTACTTTAAATTAGGTTATTATAGTATTAAAGGAATCCAGATATGTAAAGTAAAAGGTGTTATTTTTTCATCAGAAAAGTGTTTTTTAATTGTCACACTGTGTTTCATTATAAGGATTCATAAATTGCCTCTTTTAATTTTTTACAAGCCTTTTTAAAGCACATTTTTTTTCTTTGAGACAGGATCTTGCTCTGTTGTCCAGGCTGGAGTGCAGTGGCACGAACTTAGGTCAGTGCAGCCTGGAACTCCTGGGCTCAAGCGATTGTCTTGCTTTGGCCTCCCAAAGTGTTGAAATTACAGTTGTGAGCCACTTCGCCTGGTCCAATTGCCTCTTTTAAGAAGAATTGTGTTCAGAAAAAGTGCTTGTTCATACCTGTTGAGGAGCACAGCTATCAGGAGAGCAAATGATTTTTTAAAAATTTATTTATTTATTTATTTTTATTATTTTTTATTTTCTGAGACGGAGTCTTGCCTATCACCCAGGCTGGAGTGCAGTAGTGCCATCTGCAACCTCCACTTCCCGGATTCAAGTAATTCTTGTGCCTCAGCCTCCTGAGTAGCTGGGACAACAGGCACGCTCTGCTGTGCCTGGCTAATTTTTGTATTTTTAGTAAAGACGGAGTTTTGCCATTGTCCAGGCTGGTCTCAAACCCCTGATGTCAGGTGACCCACCCGCCTCGGCCTCCCAAAGTGCTGGGATTACAGGCATGAGCCACTATGCGTGGCCACAAATAATTTTTAAATCAATATTTAGAACACATTTAGGGTGAGTGTTGTTTAGAGCTTGACAACATTTTCATTGAAGATTATTCCATTTAAGATTCAACAGCTCAAGAGTCTGCAAATCTAGATCCTTAACCAGAACTTGCTTTTGTATTTTCCTTACAAGAGGAAGAAAACCCAGGCTGGGACTTCAAGGCCCCAGAGAGGCAATGCAGCAGGTTCCTGGGTTCAAATCTTCCCTCAGCTACTGCTTAGCTGTGTGACCTTGGGCAAGTTACTTAGCCTTTCTATGCCCCAGTTTCTTCATCAGTAATTTGGGGCTAGTAATCTCTTCTTCATAGGTTTGTTGCAAGATTAAATTAATTTACATTAAGGGCCAGGTGTGGTGACTCACACCTGTAATCTCAGCACTTTGGGAGGCCAACGTGGGCAGATCACCTGAGGTCAGGAGTTCGAGACCAGTCTGACCAACATAGCAAAACCCAGTCTCTACTAAAAATACAAAAAAAAAAATCAGCTGGGAGTGATAGGGCATCTGCAGTCCCAGGTACTGGGGAGGCTGAGGCAGGAGGATCTCTTGAGCCTGGGAGGTGGAGGTTGCAGTGAGCCTAGATCACACCACTGCACTCCAGCCTGGGCAACAGAGCAAGACTCCATCTACAAAAAAAAATTTACTTTAAGAATTAGAACAGTTTATGACTGGTACATAGTAGATCCTCAATAGACACTAAAAGTTATAATTATAATTGTTAATTATAATTATTATTATAATTATATGAGCAATTATTGGAAAGCTCTCACTCTTTCTAAAGAATTTGCATGAATCAAGGAAGACTAATTTTCTCAATGTCTTTTTAGTACACTCAGAATTTTCAGTACAGCAAATAATTTTCAGTGAAGTCAAAATTATTTAGATAAAATCTTCTCTTCAAGCCCTAGCAGAAAATGTTCAGAAACAAAACGAAATAAAGAGACAAAGGAAAAAAAAAAACTGGCAAGGGGTCAAGTTTTGAGAATTGTTTTCAAGAAGTCATTGTGTTCAGATTGGTGGAGCAGGCTACTGTAAACCGTAAGTAGGAAATGAGAACCCGTTGTGGGTTGATAAAATGGATGTCTTTTCAACTAAACAGATTGCTATCAGCCCAACAGAGCCAACTCATGTTCCTTTTTGCCTGGTCACTTCCTTTACTAAGTGTCTGTAAGAGCCGCCCATTTGGGTGTTTCTCAGGATTATAGGTTTTTAGGTCATATAGAAACCCTGGGGAACGCCTGAAAAGGCTAAACACAAGCAGTTACATTATGCACAAGCTGGATGACGTGACTCCACTGCTGCTGTGTGGAGCAGAGGCTGATGAACCCGAGCTTGTGTGAGCTTCTCTTGCAGCAAGTCCAGGGGTGGCCAGGAGCACGTGTTAGTCTGGTTAAGAGCTCTGCTCAGAAGTAGCTGCTGCAGCTGAAGGTTTTCGGGTGAGCTGAAGGCTGGGCCGCTCCTTCGTTCATTTCAGAAGTTGAACAGTGGGCCTTCTACACACGCTGTCCTTGTCATCCTCAGGCAGTTCCTCCATGGATGAGACACAGGGGCCTCTGGCCATGACTGTCCATCTTCTTGCCAACTCTGGGCACGGTTCGCTTCTGCAGAGGACTCTGGACCAGCTCCTGGATTGCATTTGCCCAGAGGTCCGGCTCTTTCAGGTGTCTGAACGGGCTACTCCTGTGAAATACTGTGAAAAGTCCCTTTCCAAGCGGTACCGGTTTCCAGGGATGTCCGTGTTGCTTTTCCTGCACAAAAGCCTGGGAGAGGATCGGCTATTTCGCGTCCTGGACTCTCTCCAGCATTCGCCATGGCAGTGCTACCCCACCCAGGACACTTGGGGAAGGCTGTGTCCCTACCTTTTCGCCAACCAGGAGTTCTACAGCCTGGACAGCCAGATGCCCATCTGGGGGGTGAGGCAGGTGCACTGTGGCTCCGAGATCCTGAGGGTGACGCTCTACTGCAGTTTCGATAACTATGAAGACGCCATCAGACTCTACGAGATGATCCTGCAGAGAGAAGCCACCTTGCAAAAGAACAATTTTTGTTTCTTCGTGCTGTATGCCACCAAGAGCTTTGCTCTGCAGCTCTCCCTGAAGCAGCTGCCCCCGGGAATGTCAGTGGACCCTAAAGAGTCTTCGGTGCTGCAGTTTAAGGTTCGAGAGATCGGCCAGTTAGTGCCTCTGCTACCCAATCCATGCATTCCCATCAGCAGCACGAGGTGGCAGACTCAGGATTACGATGGCAACAAGATTCTGTTTCAGGTATTCCTGTTTCATCTTAGATCTTGTAGAGGCTCATGGAGCTGTGTAATTTTACATTGGAATGGGCCTAAGCTAGTGGTTCTCAGACTTGGTTGCACATTAGAGTCCCTCAGGGGCTTTTTAAAATTCCCACCCCAGGCCAGTTTGATCCAAATCTCTGGGAGCATCCAAGCCTGGGTAACTTTTTTTACAGCTTCTTGGATGACTCTAATCTGTAACAGGGTTGAGAATCACTAATCTCATAAAATCTCATCCGACAGATAAGAAAGTTCAGATTCCATGAATTCGCAGCTGACACAGGTACTTTATAGTAGAATCAGATAGGATTCTACTATAAAGATCAGAATCTTTACAAAGAATCAGCTTCCTTTCTCAGGCTTGCTGTTTAAATGCCTGTTAACTATACCCATATCCTTTGCTTACTCTTTGGGCTCAAGAATGTCATAAGCTCTTCTCATCTGACCGAAGGAAGCTGAAGTCATACTTATGCTTACAGACTTTTTTTTAATTTTTAATTTTTTTATTTTTTAGAGATGGGAGTCTTCCTCTGTTGCCCAGACTGGAGTGCAGTGGTGCCGTCATAGCTCCCTGAGGTCTCCACCTTCTGGGTTCAAATGATCCTCCTGTCTTAGCCTCCTGATTAGCTGGGACTACAGGCACGTGCCGCCATATCTGGCTATTTTATTTTATTTCTAGAGACGGGATCTTACTATGTTGGCCGAGCTTGTTTAAGGATATTAAGTTTGCAGTGCTATTGACTTAATTTTTATTTTTTATTATTATACTTGAAGTTCTGGGGTAAATGTGCACAACGCAGGTTTGTTACATAGGTATACATGTGCCATGTTGGTTTGCTATACCCATCAACTCGTATTGACTTAATTTTTAAGCATCTTGCATCACTGTCAAATTTTACCACATACCAAGTTAGACAGAATGCTTTCTTTAAAAAATCTTGAAATTAAAGCCTTCCTTTGTAACCATCCTTGAAAACCTAACATAGCAAGTGTGTATTTCTTCACGATAGCCGCCATGCATTGCCTTTCATGGTATGTGAGCCTGGGCGCTTAGTAGCTGTATGACTGTGGGCCTCAGTTTCTTCATTAGCACAATAAAGGCACCAGATAATTTGCATCTTCCTCTCTCATTTACAGTAAATGACCTGACACTCACAAAGTACATAATTAAGATAGTGCCAATAACTCAATTTTAGCTACTATTGTTCACATTATGCCCTATACTAAGGATTTTAAATTGATAATTTTATTTAATGCTTATAACAACCTACGAAGTTACTATTTTTCCCATTTTGGAGATAAGAAAACTGAACTCTCCAGGGGGTCAGTTATTTGCCCAAGACAGGAAGTATCTATCCACCCTGAAAGTTCATGTGGTCAGCTGCTGCAGTCCAGTGTATGTGTGTAAATGTGCATACAGGGGGATGAATGTGATGTTCACAGCAAAATATCCTGTGGCTTCTGTCATTAAGAAATGGTCAGAAGCTACTTAAGGCCTACTGGATAAAGTAATAAGAGACTACAAGATGAGATGTCTTTCCATTTGGTTAATTTTGTTGTCATCACTTTGACTTGTTAATAAAATATGAATCATACTGATTCTACATTAAATGATTTCTAAATTATTCACCTTCTTGTTCACATAAGGTAGATAGGCACTGTTTCTGTTAGTTGCCTATTATAAAACCCCATAATTTCCAAGGCACCTAAAATTTCTTTCAGTTTTAGCGACTCTCTAGTACTTAAAATCAACCTCATTGTCAAACAAAAATTTAATGTTCGTGCGCAGCAAGGGACATGATTTTAATCATTCTTGTCTTTAAGGCTGACTGACATTTTTGCTTTGGAACCACAGTTTAAACAACTTAGTTACTTTGGAAAGTTGAGTCATATTTGGGGAGGGTAGAAGAGTTTTTTGGATAAAGACAAACTCCATGAGTTGCATGAAGAGAGCCCTCTTGCTCTCTGGATTGTCCCAGGAGCCTGGCCACTTCTCAGGCATCAGCCCCTCACTCTTTTGTTTCTGAGACAGAGTCTCACTGTGTTGCTCAGGCTGGAGTGCAATGGCGTGATCTCAGCTCACTGCAACCTCTGCCTCCTGGATTCAAGCAATTCTTGTGCCTCAGCTTTCCTGAGTGGCTGGGACTACAGGAGCCTGCCAACATGCCCAGCTAATTTTTGTATTTTTAGTAGAGATGGGATTTCACTATGTTGCCCAGGCTGGTCTCAAACATCTGGCCTCAAGTGACCATCTGCCTCAGCCTCCCAAAGTGCTGGGATTATAGGCATGAGCTACCAAGCCCAGCTGCCTCTCACTCTTGATAGCCCCCTTCTACATCACCTTTGTCCTGACCTCCAAACCTCAGGGACTTCTGCTGCCTCACTCCAAAACATGCTTTGATCTCCTCTTGTTAAGTCAATGAATCTAAGCTTTTGCAAACAGAGTGGGAGATTGCCTTCTGGAAAATTCTGCTTCTGGTGTCATATAATAAAAGTGCCTGAGGAAAGTGTGCAAAGGCACGGCCATGATCCAAAGACAACACATTGTAGCTCCCAGGTAGCTTTTCACTCTTCGAATGGAGTGAATTTTTCAGGATAGTAAATTCCTGGGTGTGTTGGCTCGGGCCTGTAATCTCAGCACTTTGGGAAGCTGAGGCGTGTGGATCACTTGAGGCCAGGAGCTTGAGACCAGCCTGGCCAACATGGCAAATCCCCCTGTCTGCTGAAAATACAAAAACTAGCTGGGCATGATGGTGTGCACCTGTAGTCCCAGCTACTTGGGAGGCTGAGGCAGGAGAATTGCTTGAACCAGGGAGGCAGAGTTTGCAGTGAGCTGAGATTGTGCCAGTGGACTCCAGCGTAGATGACAGAGCAAGACTCTGTGTATTAGTTTGTTTCACAGTGCTGAGAAAGACATGCCTGAGACTGGGAAATTTACAAAAGAAAGAGGTTTAATTGGACTCACAGTTCCACGTGGCTTGCGAAGCCTCACAATCATGCAGAAGGCAAGGAGGAACAGTCGCATCTTACATGGATGGTGGCAGACAAAGAGAGAGCTTGTGCAGAAAACTCCCGTTTTTAAAACCATCAGATATTGGGAGACTCATTTACTATGAGTGAATTCATTCACTCATTCACTCATGCCTTAAATAGCACCCAAGTCACCTCTTGAATGCTTTGCTGCTTAGAAATTTCTTTCGCCAGATACCCTAAAATATCTCCCTCAAGTTCAAAGTTTCACAAATCTCCAGGGCAGGGGCAAAATGCTGCCAGTCTCTTTACTAAAACATAACAAGAGTCACCTTTATTCCAGTTCCCAACAAGCTCCTCATCTCCATCTAAGATCACCTCAGCCTGGACCTTATTGTTCGTATCACTATCAGCATTTTTGTCAAAGTCATTGAACAAATCTCTAGGAAGTTCCAAACTTTCCCACATTTTCCTGTCTTCTTCTGAGCCCTCCAAACTGTTCCAGCCTCTGCCTATTACCCAGTTTCAAAGTCGCTTCCACATTTTCAGGTATCTGTTCAGCAATGCCTCACTCTACTGATACTAATTTACTGTATTAGTTTGTTTTCACACTGCTGATAAAGACATACCTGTGATTGGGCAATTTACAAAAGAAAGAGGTTTAATGGACTCACAGTTCCACGTGGCTGGGGAGGCCTCAAAATCATGGTGGAAGGCAAGGAGGAGCAAGTCACATCTTACATGGATAGTAGTAGGCAAAGAGAGGGCTTGGGCAGAGAACTCCCGTCTTTAAAACCAGCAGATCCCGTGAGACTCATTCACTATCATGAGAACAACATAGGAAAGACCTGCCCCCATAATTCAGTCACCTCCCACTGGGTTCCTCCCATGACACATGGGAATTGTGGCAGTTACAATTCAAGATGAAATTTGGGTGAGGACACAGCCAAACCATGTCACTCTGTTTCAAAATGAAAAGAAAAGAAAAGAAAAAAAAAGAAAATCCAGCCTAAATTTCCTTGGGTCCTGGGGAGAGGGGCTGGGTAGCAAGTCTGACTTCTTTAAGTGAGTAGTCCAGGCCTTACACTGTGTGCTCAGGATCCAGATCCCAGCTCTGCTACCGCTGTCTTGGCCCTATCCTCAGACAGGCATCCCCCAGGGTTGCCAGTTGGCTGCCAGCAGCTCTGAGGGCTACATCCTCCATGTGGGCTCCCAATGCCTTGCCCCACCATGGCCCAACAAAATGTCTGGACTTCAGTTGGAGCAACTTGGATCAGATTCTCTTCTCTAAATCAATTATTACATGCAGGAAAGTGAGATTATATGGATCCGTTTAGCCCTGAGGCAAAGGCTCTGCCTTCTACCCCTAGATGCTGTGTGGTGTTCTGTGGGACTCTTAGGGAAGGTTGTGGGTCTCCAGAGATCAGGGCAGAGGAGACAAATATAGAGTGGCCCCAAATGGCTGATGTTCAGAAAAAGCAAGAAAATAATATCTACTAAAGGAAGAACCATAACCACAAACTAACCTCTCTGCAGACCATCCCTCCACATGGCCAGGATGGAGGCGTGTGAGCAGGAGGCCTGAGTGTGAGGGGAGCTAGGTCGAGGAGGGGGCGGTGAGAAAGCTTTCCTGAGGAGCGATGCCGAGATCTGCCTGAGCTGGATGGCCCAGGAGGAATTAGCCAGTTGGAGAAAGGAGCAAGGGTGTCCCAAACAGGTGACCGTGGGTGACGGTGTTGGTATGGTGCTGCTTAGCAGGCCATGCTCAGCAAACTTCCTGAGGTTGCATGTGGCTGGAGTGAAGGGAGGGGGAATCAGGGGAAGGGGATGGGCAGGTGGCCTGAGGCTGGATCAGCGGGAACATGGTTAGCCACTGGAAAGTAAGCGCCGAGAGTGGGGGGACCTTTTGGGCTCGCTCCTGTGAACCCAGAACCTAAGGTCAGTGTCTGACACATGGTAGGCAAAAACATCCTTCTATGAATGAACCCAGGCTAAGTAGCTTCTATTCCATCCTTGGTGTAATGAGCAGTCACTGATGGATCCTATGAATGGAACTGACATGGATTATTTGTGTTATGAGGGTCAAATGAGAGAATGTACATGGAGGTGCTTGGTAAAGTAGAAGCCCCTGGAGACCATGTAACTGTGGTGCAATTGTCATCTGTGCATATGAGAGGCTGTCGGCTGTCTCCACCAGCACACCCGTGAGCAATGCATTTTCCACATGACCTCTTGCCATTGCAGACCGTCTGATGCCTCTTAGAGGCTAGAATGGATGGTTTTGATGAGAGTGATATGAGGGTATCAAATAGATGCTCAGTAAATGAATGTATGAATACATGAATACATGAGAAGGCAAGTCCATGTTTATTCATTCCTCAGAACTTTGTTGAGTTCCTGCTGTGGGCCGGACACTGTTTTTCCTTTGGCAGTTTTAATTCTGCTATCTCAGTTCTTAGTGGGTGCAAAATGATAGTGAGTTCAACCTTCCCTTTATTCGTTCCAACAGTCCCTCTGCTTTTCTCCCTGTGCTTTTGCCTCTGGTGGTAGGGACAGTGTCAGCGTGTTCTGAGGGAAGGTAGCATGGGTGATGATGTCCCGCTCTTTTTTAAAACCTCCTGCAACTTAAACTGTGCCCTCAGTCAAATAAGCTATTTTGTCAAATCAACCACATGCAGTATCTCTAGTCAGTTACTGCAGGCTTTCAGCTTTCCACAGCTGAGCCCCATGTCCAAAGTTGCGTTTTTTGTACTCTTTATAGATTTTTTTTTTCAATTTTTCACATTATGGTTCCTCTTCCCTGATTCACCTGCTGAAGCATTCATCTCCTGGCCACCCCCTGGCATGGGCAATCCCAGGGGAGAGCCCATGACTTTGGTGTTGGGCTCTGGCAGACTCTGAATTCTAGGTCACTTGGTTAGCATTGATGACCTTCTCATTCTGTTTGATGTACAGTAGGCAAACTTTATAAATGAAATGATAAACCTCCCTCAAAGCCCCTTGAAATGCTCCAGCAAGGTCTATATTTCATGGCCCCGTGGGAGATGTGAAAGCCATGCCCTTGTTAGCCTTTGGGTGGGTGCTCTGTGTGGGATCCCACTGCCCTGGTGGTCTAATGAGGAGCTGGACCCTCCTGCAAGCGCCTGCAGTACCAGGCAGCCTGCAGGAAATGCAGTGTAGAGCTGCAGCCACCCACCTTGTGTGTAGGGAAGGAGAAGGTGAAATTGACTGAGGATGTCAAGTAACATGGAGGACGTGTGACTTGGGGGATGATCGAATGGGCTATAGCGAAGTGTAGGGCTAGGGAGTTCAAAGGAGTTTAGAAAATTTTTGGTCCACTGAAAATGGGTGCAGGAGGACACAAAATGGGATTTGAAGAAATCCATTTATTATGGTGTTTAGAGAAGGGGCAGACATACTCATACCTATAATACATAATTTAGGACCATAATCCTGTTAGCATCAAATAGGACACGCTGGAAGGGGGCTTGGCTGACCTCTTCAGAGGGGACTTCCATTTTCCAGTCAAAGCAGGTGCAGTTTTGAAATAGGGAACTCATAATAGAAATAGGAGGTTAAATTTCATGGGTAGACTTGACTGAATTTGGCAGTAATTGGACACGGAGGGTGAAGAAGAGGAAGGTGATGATGAGTCTGGACGCATTGGGCTTGAAGTGCTTGCAGGTCTTTCAGATGAAAAGAATCCATGGTCAGGTGGTCTCTGAGGGCTGAAACTCAGGAGGGGGCATGGGCTATGGGCACAGGTGGGGTTGGTGGCTGAAGCCCTGGGAAGGATCGACATTACCAAGGAAGAGAGTGTAGAGGGAGAAGAGGTAAAGACAGTGCCTGGAAAATGTGTGCACTTCGGGAGGAGAGGGAAGAAGAACCAGAGCGAGACGCTGAGAAGAAGCAACCAGAAAACCAGGAGGGTGAGGAGATCATGGTGTCATGGAAGTCAATGTCGCTTGGTGGCTTGCAGTCCCTAAGATGTGGCTTCTCAGGTGTGCTAGAGCAGAGCCTTCAGGTTCTGTCCTGGTCTCCTCACCGGGCCCCCAGTTGCTTGTGTGTTGCCATTGCACCTCGAGATGTTGGCACCTGCTGCAGGCCCTGTGTCCTCCACCAGTAACTGCTACTGCCACCACTCTGGGCTTATGGAACCGTCCCCAAACACTGCTGAGACCAAGCTGTCATTTCAACAAGGTCTTGAGGTGGGGAAAAAACCCCCAAAGAACTCTAGTCCAGAAGAATAACTTATAAGCACCTCTAGATGTCGTTATTCTCAGAGCTCCCAGGCAAGGTATGGCCTTGAGGTCCCTCCCAGGTCTCCTCCAAGTCTTCTCTACCCCCTTCTCCTGGAGGTGCTCCAGACCAAACTCACACGGTGAAGGAGGATGGTTTTCTCTCTTCCTCTCTGAGGTCCTTTCCAGGTCTTCTTTCCTTGATAAGGGTGACTGCTTCCTAAGTTGACTAGATGGGAAAGGTCACACACATCTCGCCTCCCACCCCCATTGTTTGATGTTCAGCAGCAAAACTTTACAAATTAAAAGATAAAACCTCCCTGGAAGCTAGGGAGGTTTTAGAATAGGGTGGTGTCCTATTCTTTCAACCTGGGCAGCACAGATCAGTAACAGCACAAGAGTACAACATCAGTACAATCTGGGGTGTGCCATCTCGACAACACATGTTAGTTGCTGGCTATCCATTCTGGAAGCTTTTCCCAACTTAATCATATGGATGAGCTGAAACTCATACCTGTGTAGCCTTCTTGCAGTCCTGGGGCCTCACCTCTGGATCCCCTGCAATCAGCACCTGAGCTAGAATCCACGCAACTCTCCAAGACAGCCATGTGGGAGAAAATCATGTGATTTTGAAAGATTTGGTTTAATACATACGCTCTCAATGGAGACCCATTTCTCAACTGAGACCCATTTCTCTAGACGAATGTATTGTCCTCTAGGACTTTCTGTGATGACGAAAATATTCTATATCCGTGCTATTCAATGTGGTGGCCATTCACCACGTGTGGTTACTGAGCATTAGAAATATGGCTGGTGAGACTGATGAACAGAATTATTAATTTTATTATATTTTAACAATTTAAATGGCCTTATGTGGTTGGTGACTAGTTTATTGGACTGCCCTGGCCTAAGTCATTTCTAAGGTCTCCTGCATCTTGAAGCTTCTGTAACTATACTGTGTATAGCCTTACTGGTGACAAAACTGTATCTCTTATCTCATCTGTCTTTTTTTTTTTTTTTTTTTTTTGGAGACAGAGTCTTGGTCTGTTGCCCAGACTGAAGTGCAGTAGTGCAATCTCGGCTTATTGCAACCTCCCTCTCCTGGGCTCAAGCTATCCTCCTGCCTCAGTCTCCAGAGTAGCTGGGACTACAGATGTGCACCATCATGCCCAGCTAATTTTTGTATTTTTTATAGAGACTGGGTTTTGCCATGTTACCTAGGCTGGTCTCAAACTCCTGAGCTCAAGTGATCCACCAGCCTCAGCATCCTAAGTGCTGGGATTACAGGTGTGAGCCACCATGCCTGGCCTATCTCATCTTTTTTCTTTGCTTTTTTAGAGAGAGGGTCCGATCCTGTCACCCACGTTGGAGAATTAGTGGCATGATCATAGCTCACTGCTTTAAACTCTTGGGTTCCAGTGATCTTCTCATTTCAATCTCCTGAGTAGCTGGAACTATAGGCACGCATTACCATGCCCGGATAATTTTTTAATGTTTTATAGAGATGGGAGTCTTGCTACGTTGCCCAGGCTGAACTTGAACTCCTGGCCTCAAGCAGCCTTCCTGCCTTGGCCTCAAAGTACTATGATAACAGGCATGTGAGCCACCGTGCCAGGCCCAGATCCTCATCTCTTAAGGGTAGAATTCAGTTCAATTTTTGGAAACAGTCAAAAGATATTTAGCATTAATTGTATTGAATATGGTACATAGTTGAAGATATTTTAATATTTTAAGAGTACAACATATGTTACCTCTCTATACTGAGAATTGTCTCAGATTCCGAAACTCAGGTTGCTAAAAAAAGTTCCAAAAATATTTAACACAATTATCAATCTTTTAAGTGCTGTGTATAGCTTTTCATAATCTACCTAAGGACAACAGATAATCTAATATGATATTATATATAACAGTTAATGAACACTTATATACCAGCCACTGTGTTGTGTTGTTTCATTATAAATATCTCCACTTTAAAGATAGGAAATCGAGGTTTAGAAAGTTTAAACAACTTGCCTATAGTCAACCAGGAAGCAAGGATAAAGTCAGGTTTCAAACTCAGGTCTCTCTGTCTCCAAAGTTCAAGCTTTTAACGCTTACATAATTTTTGTTTTCTTTTAAAAAGAACAGTTGTTTAATATATAGTGTTTTGATTTCCATTACAGTTTTAACGAATATAGCACCTAGAATTGATCTTTCAAAACAAGATGATTCAGCCTGTTTTAGATAATCAGCTTCTTTCATTTCTAACATTGTAGCGAAACTTGATACTTTTTCCTCTTACCAAGTTTAATGACAGTTAGTTTCTCTGACGGCACTTTCTGTTTCATATCTTAGCAAGATTTTAATAAGAATAACCTACTGGATAAGGTTGCAAACAGCATTTTTTAAAATTGCAAGATTACCAACAAATGTACCTTCTTTCCTTTCCTCCCTCCCTCCCTTTCTCTCCCTCTCTCTCTCTCTCTCTGTCCTTGTTTCTTTTTTTTGAGACAGAGTCTTGCTCTTGTCACCTGGGCTGGAGTGTAGTGGCATGATCTCGGCTCCTTGCAACCTCTGCCTCCTGAGTTCAAGCTATCCTCCTGCCCCGACCTCCTCCCCAGTAGCTGGGACTACAGGTGTGTGGCACCATGCCCGGCTAATTTTTGTATTTTTAGTAGAGATGGAGTTTCACCATCTTGGCCAGGCTGGTCTCGAACTCCTGACCTCGTGATCCGCCCACTTCGGCCTCCCAAAGTGCTAGGGTTACAGGCATGAGCCACCGTACCCTGCCAAGTGTTTCCTTTTCATTAGAGGCTCTTTTCCAGCTTCCAATTAAAAATAAGTTTGTTGACAAGTATCGGGGGAATCTTTCCTCCAACTGATTTAATTGGTAAACGTCCGAGTGGTGTATGTTCACGCCCGCTGGTGGGATTCCTTCCTGTGTGGTTTCTCCTCTTTGTGGACCTTGCTCTCCCATTTGTTTGCTCACTCGATGAACTCAGGCATTTTCAGTCTCTCTTCTCTGTTACCAGAGGCCCTCATCATCTCCTTCAAACTCAAACAAGCAGATTTTCCTTGGCTCGATGGCTCTGATATCTTGCCTTCTTTCTATGCCTGGCTTCTCAGTTGAGCTGTCTGTTTTTGCCCCCTTCTGCTGCAAACTGATGGTGCTTCTCCCTCTGCCATTCTGCACGCTGAGCCTTCCTCTAGCAGTTGCTGAATCTGCTCTCTGGAGGGCCAGCAGTGCTTGAGGACAAGACATCAGTAGCATTGGTACATGTGGGCCACTCCTGCCTTCTTGAAATCTTCTCCTCTGTGGGCTGCCATAACCCAGTTCTTTTAATTAAGGGGTTTATTTTCTCTGACTATTCCTTTTCTCTCTCTCTGTGTGTGTGTGTGTGTGTGTGTGTGTGTGTGTGTGTGTGTGTGTGTTCAAAGACTCAATTGTTTCTTCCTCTCTCTAAATCATGTTTTCTCAACCTTGACACTGTTGACATATTTTGGATGAGATAATTCTTTGTTGTGTGGGGTGTCTGGTGCATTGCAGAATGTTTAGTGGCAGCCCTGATCTCTATCAGTCGGATGTCAGTAACACTGGCCCACTCACCCCTGAGTTGTGACAACCAAAAATGTTTCTAGACTTTGCCAAATGTCCCTTGGGAGACAAAAATCACCCCAAATGAGGACCACTGCCCTGCACCAAAGATCTCCCCGCTGAGGTTATGAAATAAAAATCACCCTGTGGATTTGGTTATCACTTTCGTTCAACTTAATCCTGTACTTGAATTTCCTCTGTCTCTTGAGGTTTTAGCCTCTTTCCTACTCCCTGTAAGACCATTTAAACATAATGACTCATCCCCATCCCAAACTCAATCCAGGCAAAACCAAGTCATCATCTGCAGCCCTCCTCTCCCCACCCCCGACTTCTCCAGCTCCGTTCATTCTTCTCCCATTTGCCCAGATTTTGAAACACCAGTTGTTTTTAAAGCCTTGTTTTTTCTCAGAACCCCCACATCCAATCAGTCCCCAGCTGTTCTAATTTTCCTTGGGAGTCATTTCTGCTTCCTGCCTTCCTGCTTTAAGCCCACGTTGCTTCAAACGCAAATTATTATTACAGCATTAGCTCTTCGCCCTGGCTCCAGGCATTCTGTTTCATCCTGCACAGCGCTATCAAAATACATTTTTAAATGACTGCCAAATTTATGTTCCTTCTCAGTTCAATAACAAAAGGTGAGAAAATCAAATTAAAACGTCCCTGCCTGGCTTTAAAGACCTTCACATCAGACCTCTACTAGAATCTCCCTTTGCAGGCCAGTTGTGGTGGCTCACGCCTGTAATCCCAGCACTTTGGGAGGCTAAGGCAGGCGGATCACTTGAGGCCAGCAGTCTGAGACCAGCCTGGCCAACATGGTGAAACCCCATCTCTACTAAAAAATATAAAAATTAGGCTGGGTGTGGTGGCGCCTGCCTGTAATTCCAGCTACACGGGAGGCTGACGCAGAGAATTCATTGAGCCTGGGAGGTGGAGGCTGCAGTAAGCTGAGATCGTGCCATGGCACTCCAGCCTGGGCAACAGAGCGAGACTCTGTCTCAAAAAATAAAATAAAATAAAGGATCTCCCTTTGCCACCTCACTTCTTCACCATCCCAGCCTTCTTACCCTCCTCTTCCCTCCAGAGCTCTGGGCTCACTCCCACATGCTTTCTATATTTTATGTATTATGTATTTGCTTTCTATATTTTATGTATTGTGGTAAAATATGTGAGACAAAAACTTACCATTTTCACCTTTTAAAAAATTTAGGAAACCTTCTTTCTTTTAAAAAATTGTGGTAAAATACACATAACAATACTTTTACCATCTTAACTATTTTTCGAGGGTACAATTCAGTGGCACTAAGCACATTCACAGTGTTGTGCGACCATCACCACTATCCATTTCCAGAACTTTCTCGTCATCCCAAACAGAAACTCTGTACCCGTTAAATCAAACTCACCGTTCTCCCGCACCCTTGGTAACTTCGACTCTACTTTCTGTCTCTGAGTTTGCCTATTCTTGGTACCTCATATAAATGAAATCATACAATATTTGTCTCTTTGTGTTTGACTTCACTTACCACGATGTTTTTAAGGTTAACCAGTGGCTGTAGCATTTATTACAATTTCATTTACTTTTATGGCTGAATACTATTCCATGCTATGTATATCTGTATCCGTGCGTTACTTGAGCTACTCCTTAGCCAACGATGCCTTTCATTTAATCTTCAATTATCCAATTTCAAGGCTCTGATCAAACTCCACCTCCTCTTTGAAACCTCCCACGAAGCTCAAGGGCACATTAATTCCCATTCCTGAGTAGAACATTGCATACCTAAATATTTGCAACACATAACTGATTATATATTTTCCCTTTCTTGCATTTTATAATGTGGGACTTTATGACTCTCCTTCTCTTTTCAGTATTTTATTACGCATGTTTCTTTCCAGTAGAGTACTTGGCGGACAGCTGCTTCTGAAATACTTGTTGACTGACTGACTACTTGTTTTCAGGAAATCAGTTTATCTCTTTAAAGAAGGTATATACAGAAACTGGTTTGGCATAAGCAAGTGTGTGTTTCATTTTGTTTTATCAACAGATATTTAGCTGTATTCGTTTCTATTTTCTTTATTAACCATTTAGAATAAAAGAACATAGTGGCTCTGCAAGTAGATAATTTATTTTCTTCTTCTCTAGCATTTCTTGAAGGCTCTGTGTTTTCATTTCTGGGTCTCTCAGCTGTACACTCTCAGGCTCTGTTAACTCCCTCTTAGTTCCTCTCATTCCTCTCCCATTCTCCAGCCCCACCCGCAGCATACCCCCACCCCAAACACACACAATCCCACTTCTACACCCTTGCTCAATACTTTATGTTGCTGTGAAAGAGGCATTGCTCAGGAGGGTCCTGCTATTACAGGAGAGCACGTTGCCATTGGTGGTTTTGGCCAATTGATGAAAATAAGTACCTTTCAAAGGATCAGTTAATTGCAAAAGTCTGGTTTCAACTCTAAAGTGAGCCTGACACTATGTTGAGGTTTCTTATTATCTACCTAAATTGTTTCCATGAAGTCATTTTTTCCCCCAGTGTTGAAGAAATCCTCTCTTGCTATATCTTCTTGGAATCACTTACAAAAGAAACATTATTTTCCCTTCATGATACGAGTCTGCCCCTTAACAGCTTAATCATTTTTCAATGATGTACTTTCTCTTGTTTTTCAACAGTTTAGAATTATAAATGAGTGACAATCTTTCTGTTAATCACATAATGCTGATGTTCCTTGAACTTGAAGAACCTAGCTCTCAACTGTAACATTTTACAAATATTTCTTAGAAAGATGATCTCTAAATGATCAGAATTCCTACAAATGCATTTCAATTTGTTTTTTGGCAAGAGCTTAATTCTCCCTGAAGGGATTCATCTCATTCACTCAGCATTATGTTTCTCCTGGAAATTCTTCATTCCAATGCCAAACATCTGCATTTCTATGTTAATAACATTACACTCACTTTTGCCCTATGCTTTAAGGATCTTACACTTCTCTTTAAAAAAAGTGGACATTCTCCTCTCTTAAGAGGATTGTGCAAATGTCTAGCCATATTAATAAAAATCATTATGAATTTTCTTAAGACTTTATATCCACCTGATATAGAATAATTTGGGGCCTAGTTTATAGATGCTACATTCTCATTCGCTTCTATGTGCAAAAATTCATATTTTGTTAAGCATTAAGTTTTACTTATTTATATAACAGATATTTAGTGATTACTTATTGAATGTTAGGCACAGTGGTAGGCACTGGACATATGATAACAAAGAAGGTGTATATAACCCTGCTATTCCAGATTACAAAGTCTATGAGAAGATACACAGGAGTAAATAGCCAAGTACAAAATGGTGTGGCGAGTACTCAAATACGAGAAGTTCAAACTGTGCTGTGAGAGCTAGTAATAATACTAATGATGATGATAATAACAAATGCACGCATGGCACGGCTATAATTTAATCTTCACAACTCTACGATGTTGGCACTTATTTATCTTCTTTTCCATATAAGGAAACTGAAGGACAGAAATATTAAGTAAGTGGTCTAAAATCCTACTGCTAATAAGTGGCAGAGTGGATATTTAGTGACACCTAAATCAGATTTAGTGATATTGAGAAGGCTTCCTTCTCAATGCTGTGCAAGCTTGGAGCTAACAATGAGAGGAAGTTTCAGGAAAAAGGGCTAGAGGAGGCACATCCCACATAGAAGGAATAATATATATGAACCCTGGCATAGGAAAGGGCAAATCATGTTCAATTTCAGCAGGTAGAGGCTGAAAGGGAGAAAGTGGTGAATTACCAGTGTGGTGTAAGAAGAGACAGACAGTAAAGGGTGAGGCAGGCCACATCCAAGGGCTTAGATTTTTATCTTCAGAAGAGTAGGGCGTCATTGAGGCAGGATGACGGTGTAATCCAATCCTCTGGTAGGGGAGCGGAGAATGGATTTGTGGGAGGTGACAGCATCTGTGGGGACTTCCACTGGATGGCCACTGCTGTAATTCAGACAAGAGTTGATGACGGCTTGCTCCAGGGTGAATGACAGTGGGAGCAGAGAGAGTGAGTGGAATGTCAGCGATCTATAAGAGGAAGTGTCCATGGGGATGGGTGGCTGGTTGTACCCGGGGTATGGAGAAGGGTGACCGATGCTCTTGCTTGGGTCATGTGGGAGCTAATAGTGCCATCTTTTAAGATAGGAAAAAGAGAAAGCAGAACAGACTTGGTGTGAGAGGGAGATGAGTTCATGGTGCAGATGATTTGGGGCAGGTTTTGTCTGAGGGATTGGTGGCTGGAAGGCAGTTGGATAGATAGGTATGAAGCTTAAGAGACAGATGAAGCTTATGGGACAGATCTGAGGTGTAGTTACACTTTTGGGAGCCTTCATCATTTAGATGATAACTGAAGACCTAGATGCCCATGAGATTGCCCTGGGGCAGGTAAAGTGAGAAGAAAAGAGGAACCAGGCCAGTTCTGAAGAACGACAACATTAAATGAACCAACAAGGGAAGAGGCTCCCTTAATGGAAATGGAGAAGGGACGGAGGGAAAGGCAGGAGAAAATCCAGTGGAATTTGTTGGCAAAGAAGCTGAAGAAAAAGACTTTAGGACGAAGAGTACAGACTTCAATGTCAAGTTCTACCAAGAACTCAAGAAAAATGAAGGACAAGTGGGCTGATTGTAGATGATCTTGGCAAGAGCAATTTCAATGGAGTGGTAGGAGAGAATTACCAGCGTGGTGTAAGAAGAGTCAGACAGTAAAGGGTGAGGCAGGCCACATCCAAGAGCTTAGATTTTATCTTGTCAGTGGCATGAGTAGAGAAAATAAGGGGAGGTTTGTAGAAAAACATGACTGTACACAAATTTCCTATAGAGGTTTGACAGTGAAGGGGAGGAGAGAGAAACCTGGAGGGAAAGAGAGGGTGGAAAGAATATGCTTTTCAAGACAGGAGACTTGAACAAGTTTAATTGCTATTGGAAAGGAATAGGCAGAGAGAGAGAGAGAAAGAAGAGAGGGAGAGAGATTAAACATCCAAGATAAGAAAGTGGGAAAAATGAATAATTGATAGGTCAGGGTCACCAAGAAGGCGGAAGGTGATGGGAATATTGGCCCAGGGACCGGTCACTTTCACCTAGTGAGAATGGTGAAGCTGCAGGTAAGTTTCGCGATAGCAATGAGAGTGTTGCTAACTGGTGACAGCATCTGCTTTCTTAGTAATCTAGATGGTGAGACCACCTGATGAGAGAGAGCGGGGGCGATGGTGTCGCTGAAGGTTTCAGGACAGTTCTGAAGGTTTTAACAGCTGCTGGTTGAATGGAGAGAGGTGACGAAAGAAGCAGGCAGACTGGCAGATAGCCTGGGAGAGGCTGGAAACCACGCCATCATGGGGCAACCATTTCACAGACACATGCGTTTCTGTGGCATCCTGAGCACATGTTCAGAAAATGTGGGCAGGTAGACGGATGAAAGGTGGGGAGATTTTGTGGGAGTCTGTGACAGAATGGGAATAGCGAGGGGAATTGGAGGTATTGGCGAAGAAATGGTTGAAGTGATAGTCTTTGGACTCAGATTGGCTCTGAAAGGCAGTGCGGATGGGTGGGGTTGACAGGGAGAAGCTGGGGATTGGGAATGTTGATGTTGAAGAGCGGATGTGATGGGGAATTGATGCTGGAGCTTGTGGCCTCAGAATGCCCGGCTTACATAGAATCTTTCAAAGATGGGACATTTGCAGGTGGAGAAGGCCCAGTGGAGGGGCTGTGGGACTGAGTGACAGAGGTGAGTGGAGGGGTGAGCTGGGCTGGCCCAGGAGGGCGCTTCCTGGCTGCCCTGAGATGTCTCAGCACTGGTTGGGGCTTCAGGACCAATTTCATTGTGATCTGACATTGATTTAGGTGGCAAGAGGGAGATTACTCAGGCTTCTCTCCCTGTTCACAGTTGCTAGAGAATGAAATACAAGCCCCAGAGTCAAAGTTATTGATTTCTTTCTCCAGATTGGATAATCTAATATCAACCCTGAACCATTTCTGAGTATGGAAATATCCATGCCAGTTTCCAGTTCTAGAAGAAAAAGATGTCATTGGGTCAAATAAAAAGGTACATTATGATACAAGGACAGTGTCAAATGATTCTCCAAGAGGCAATGATGGTAGTTGGCCCTTTGAAGGACTGAGGGAGTTTGTTCTCCAGGGGAAGGGAAACCCCAGCTGACATTTCGGAGATAGAATTTTTTCCTCCTGATTTTGAAAGGATAAGCAAATAGTTTTCATTGGACAGTGAGAATTTGGGGGTGATTTGAGGTTGGGGTGGGGAGAAGGCTTTACTTTTTATTTTACTCATTGGTACAATGAAATTATTTTTATGGTGATAAATTACTACTTTTATAATAAAACTTTTTTTAAAAAAAACACAAACAGTTGAAAAGAAAAGAAAGGAAAGGAAGGGAAGGAGGAAGGAAGGAGAGAAGGAAGAAAGGAAGGGAGGGAGGGCGGGGGTGTGGAATTAGAGCAAAGAGAAATATAGAGAGAGATAGCTAAATGAAATTAGGCAGAGTTTTTCAGAAATGTGGAGGAGAAGTTCAGCTGTATGTGATAAGAAACAGACTCACAGCAACTGCAAGGTAACTGACTACTCGAAGCCTAGCTTTTCTGGCTCCATGGCAGTAGTTTCCAAACTTTGTTGCACATTAGAATTACCTGGGGAGATTTATCAACTGTGATAGCCAGGCGTACTCTGAACTGATGAAATCAGGAGGTCGTGGGCTGGTAGCAGGTTTCATTGTTTTTTAATGATTCCAGGACGTTCCCTTGTGCAGCAAAGTTTGGGAACAGAAATTTCTCCTATGGGTTTGCATAAGGTCACGTGCCGCAGTGCAGTGGGCATCCCTTCAACAGTATCTCCCCCTAGAGAGAGTTTCTGATGCTGGCAGAAGCTCTCTTCAACACACTCTGGGGCACCACACTCAGCTGTGGTTCAGTACAAACACATCTGGGATGGGGGTTTCAGGTGTGTGTGGCTCTCTAATGAACTGGCTTGGCCCAGGGGTTGAATTTAGATATTCTAGAATGGTAGTTTTCAAGCTGGTTCTGGGAAGGCCTGGGAAACTAGGGATGGGGTCCTGTAGGCAGAGGCTACCCTCTGCACTTCAACCAGGGCTGCTCTAATTAGATTGTTTCATATTTTGGACTACCAGTTAATCCCAGCATTTTGGGAGGCCAAGGCAGGTGGATCACTTGAGGTTGGGAGTTTGAGACCAGCCTGACCAACATGGAGAAACCTCATCTCTATTAAAAATACAAAATGTAGCTGGGCGTGGTGGAGCATGCCTGTAATCCTGGCTATTCAGGAGGCTGAGGCAGGAGAATCACTTGAACCTGGGAGGCGGAGGTTTCAGTGAGCTGAGATTGCGCCATTGCACTCCAGTGAAGCTCTGTCTCTCTCTCTCTATATATATACACACACATATAAAAAGAGAGAGAGAGAGAGAATCATTGATCTAGAATAGGGCTTGGTCAACTGTGGCCCGGGAACTAAAAATAGTTTTCTATTTTTACATGATTGGAAAAAAAATTCATGACACATAAAAAGATATGAGATTCAAATTTCAGGGTTCATACATAGAGTTTTACTGAACACAGCCATTCATTTATATATTGTCTATGGCTGCTCTGCGGCAGAGTTGGGTAGTTGGGATAAAGACCATATGGCCGGCAAACCCTCAGATATTTACTGTCTGGCTCCCTGCTGAAAATATTTGCCAACTTCTATTCTAAAAGAATCAATGGAAGCCCTTGTTTTTTTGTGTTTGTTTTTGCAGTTTGGTAATAGGCATCTCATCATTTCTATCAGAAAATTGAGAGAATGTACATGTGCGTCATCTGTACAACGAATACGTTCTGTGTGTGTGTGTGTGTGTGTGTGTGTGTGTGAGAGAGAGAGAGAGAGAGAGAGGGAGAGAGAGAGAATTTACTCATTTCTAGACCTGTTTTCTCACTGCCCTGATTTCTGCCTTCTTGCCTCATAAGATAAATATGTATCATATTTTTTCTCCCTTGAAATAGACTTCATTTTTTTTTTTGCAGCAGTGGTAGGTTCACAGCAGAATTAAGCAGAAAGAACAGAGAGTTCCCATATACCACCTTCCCTCCCAAAAGAGCATCCTTTCCTGTCAACATCCCTTATCAGAGTGGTACACATGTTACAACTGGGGAACCTACAATGACACATCACCGTCACCCAAAGCCCATAGGGTACATTAGGGTTCATTCTCGGTGTCATACATTCTGTGGGTTTGGATAAATGTATAAGGATGTGCATCCACCATTACAGTATCATGCAGAGTAGTTTCACTGCCCTAAAGTCCTCCATGCCCCACCTATTCAACCCTCCCTCTCCCCACCCCTGGTTGATCTTTTTACTTTCTTCATAGTTTTGCCTTTTCCAGAGTGTCGTATAGTTGGCATCATATGGTCTCTCTCTGTCACCCAGGCTGGAGTGCAGTGGTGCAGTCATAACTCAATTTAACCTTGAACTCCTGGGCTCAAGGGATCCTACTTCTTCTGCCTTCTGAATAGCTTCTGCCTTCTGAATAGACTATAAGTGTGCACCACACGTCTGGCTAATGTTTTTATTTTTTGCTAGTTGTCCAAGCTGGTCTTGATTTCCTGGCCTCAAGTAATCCTCCCACCTCAGCTTCCCAAAGGGCTAGGATTCCAGGCATGAGCCCAGATGGGCGTCTTTCAGTTAGTAGTATTTATTTCAAGTTCTTCCGTATCATTCTTCTTGATATTTGATTAAGGGCTGGGCCAGGTAGGGATGGATCCTGGATACCAATTTCCAAGGGCTGTTATTAAAATGGAAAAAATGGACTTTTTCCAGAAATCTTCTTGGGAAGAGTGTTGTGCATGGACTAGGATGCAAGGCTCCCAAGGGTCAAAGTCTTAAAGGGGAGGTCAGTGAACTCCATTCTGTGGAGGGAGAATGCAGTCAACTGTGGGGTGAGGGTTTTGCTGAGTGGGGTCTGTAAGTTTGTAACCAGAGTGGAATTGCTAAGAATTAAAACACCTGAAGTTCCATAGAAGATGTGCCCCCTTTTTGTTTTCTCCCATAATACCAGTCCTCTAATCTAAATAAATGGTGCCCCAAGAATTTAAAGGACATTGCTGCCAAATTTTTAGCCTGCCTGGAGTGGTCCCATGTCTTAGAATGGCGCAAGATACATATTTTTATTAGAAGGATCACCAGCTTTGGAAGATTGAATTCTTACTTCAATCCTTAACTTTAACCACATGTTTTGGTGGCGTTTTAAATTTCTTTTTTTGCATGGTTGCTAATAAATACATCATTAACAACATCCAGTGAGGTCACTAAATGACATGTGTGAATGTCTGCATTGTTTGAACAACTTGCTGTACCAGAAATGTGGTGTTGTCAATTGACCATTTGATTCCCAAAGTCTTAACCTTATCAAAAACTTAATTTAGGGAGTCTCAGAGAGAGGTATTTGGAACTGGGGCTGATTAGATACCTCATAATTATATTGTACTTATCACTTCTGTTCAATTCAACCAAATTTACTGAAAGTCTGCTATGGACATGGCATGGCAGAGGGTGAATGAGGCATAGTCAGCTCTTGGCACTTAGTTAATGGAAATTATGTTTCGTATGTTCCTCCTTTTCTTTTCCCTTAGGTCCAGCTGAATCCAGAACTTGGTGTTAAGAATGGCACCTTGGGAGCTGGCATGCTTCCCCTGGGCTCCGGGCTGACTTCTATCTCTGCAAAGAGGACCTTAGAACCCAGGATCCAGAGGAACCAGGGCAAGAGGTCCCAGGGGCGTTCTCTGGAGCTTCCTGAACCCACTGGGAGCCCCACATCAGAGAGCTGTGGTGGCACTTTGTGGAAAAGCCCTGGCCGGTCATTCCAGACCAGCAACCCAGCTATGGGTTCCCACCTACACCTGTCTTCTCATCACCTTGAATCTGGGGCCAGAATGAAGGTCCTCAACCGGGAAAACAACTTTCAGAAGCTTGAGGCCGAGACGAATGTTGACACTGGGTTCACCATCATAAATTCTGAACCCACGCAGATTTATTTTGGTGGATTTCCAAGGGATTTGCAGACCAGCCAGCCACCATTCTGCTTGCCAGCCTCTTCCTTGGGGGTGGCTACCTCCAAAAACAACAGTGTCCTTAAGGAAAGTGTCTCTCCTTTGCCACTTGCTGGCCAAAGGGACCTTGGTACCAGGAAGACAATTTCAAAATGTCTCTTTCATCTGCAAGTTCAGGGTGAAGAAAAAGAAGAAGACGAAGAAGAATTCTTTATATAGCATAAAATAAATGTGGTTTTCTAAAACACAAGATCAGATAGAATGTTCTAGAAATGGAGTACGGACCCAGAATCAGCCTGTTAGTTGTTCATCTGAGAGGGTCTGAATGCTCCCCATGCACAATCTGTATTGATTTTGTTTCAAATGTTCAAAGTCTAAAGGTGCTGGGAATGATTGTTTATTTGCAATCACAGTCATAAGAGAACACAGCCAACACACAGGGAAAAAACCGAATGCCTTTGTTCCCTGGAGATGCACTAACCCAGCTGGATGTGTTGAATCCAGCACCTATCAGGATAATTGCATTGTATGCAAATGAATCGGTATGTTATACAACACTAATTAGTGTCTGTAATTTGGTTTTAATTTTTACTTAGGTTGCATAGCTCATCCCCCTGGACAATATGGACTGCTATTTATCCTTCAATGCTTTTTAATTTTCATGTGACCTCTTTTGGTAACTAGGCCTTGTACACCACATACCCTCTTGTGATTTTGCCTTTGAAGTTGTTTGTATCTGGAAAGAGTGAAAATGCAAAGAGTTTTGAAAATTATAAACAGTTAATTTTGTTTTCCTGTTTAATGAGCCAAAATACTGGAAGCCAGAAAATCAGGTTAAAAACGAATGCTAGGCTCTAGGGTTTTCCTGCTCATCTGCTTCTCATTTGTTTCTGCACTATGTCAAAGAGGACAGTGGTTCTTGCTACAAACCAAAGAGGAACGTTGAGCACAGTGGGAAAATTGGACTGGTTAATCTGGTCACTGGAGCAGGACTTGGGTTCTTCTGGCCACATTTTGACTCCCAGATTCCTTTACAAAACACACTCATTCATTCATTTATATATGTTCATCCAATAAACATTTTTTGAATGCCCATATTTGAATAAGACATGGTGTATATGGTACATATACATTCAGGGGCCATGAAACCCAAAAAAGTATTTATGGTTTCACCACTATAATAAATTCATTCTACCAACTCTTAAAAAGATATTGAATTCCAAATACCTTCCTCCAAAAATTTTTCCACAGTTGAGGCCCACACTTGCCACATAATGGTGTAATAAGCATTTGCAACCTGCAGATGGAGACTGGGCATATTGTGAATTGCAATTATAATTGCAATGGACAAATTCTCAGTTGCTCATATGCAGAATTTTTTGGTTATGTCTGTACACACAGTTTTTAAAAAACCTGAGTCCTGTGTTTCAGTTCATTTATAAGGTTGTTCAGTTGCATGAACTTCACTCTCAGAACAGATGTTACATAAGAGTATAAATGTTGATTTAGCTGGATCTTTTGGAGACTTGGATACTTACTACACCTAACTGGAGACAGAGATGAGTTCAGCCCTAAAGTCAAATCTTGCAAAAGTGAGTCTAGGCTGATTTTGGGTGCTCTTCTCGGCAAAAGGGATAGAAATGGAGGAGAGTTGTAAATGGACAAAGACAAGACTCCTCAGTTGATATTTTTTGTCCTTAAAACATCAACATATTCTCATTCCCATTTTCTCTCTCCCTCCCCTAGACTACAATTTGATTTTAGAAAATGGGATGAAGAGTTTAACTTTGGTATAGCTTTCTATAATAAGAGTTTAAAAAAAAAAAAAAAAGGAAGTTGCACTACTCAACTTTGAATAAGCACAGCAGGAAGAAGTTTTGAAATTTACTTCCCACTTTTTTTGATGTTATCTAAATTTTCTTAATATAATACCTGAAAATTATAAAGAATATTGAGAAATGTGAATCAGGCACTTTACAAAATTGACTTGTAAAATGATATACCCTTAAAATGTCATCTATTCTATCCTACTTGTATTATTCAGGCTTCCCTAGAGGAACACAACTAATAGGATAGATGAATATATGAAAGGGAGTTTATTAAGGAGAACTGACTCACAATCACAAGGTGAAGTCCCACAATAGGCTATCTGCAAGGTTAGGAGCAAGGAAGCCAGTCCAAGTCCCAAAACCTCAAAAGTAAGGAAGCCGACAGAGCAGCCTTTGGTCTGTGGCCGAAGGCCCTAGAACCCCTGGCAAATCACTGGTGTAAGTCCAAGACTCCAAAGCTGAAGAACTTGGAGTCTGATGTTCAAGGGCAGGAGGCATCCAGCATGGGAGGGTGATGAAGACCGGAAGTCTCAGCCAGTCTAGTCCTTCCACGTTCTTCTGCCTGCTCTATTTTAGCCACACTGGCAGCTGATTAGATGGTGCCCACCAGACTCAGGGTGGGTCAGCCTCTCCCAGTCCACTCAGTCCACTGACTCAAATGTTAATTTCCCTTGGTAACACCTTCACAGACACACCCAGGAACAATACTTTGCAACCTTCAATCCAATCAAGTTGATCCTCAATATTAACCATCACACTACTCAATATAGGAATTCAATTTTCAACATGATGGGATGGAAATACTAGTGGACTAGGCGGGGGAGGCCCAGACTTTGGTTTCACTTTTTAAATTTACTATTGATTTGACCTTGAGCATGTCAGGCTCCTTGGTCCTCTGTTGCTTTATCACCTGTAACAAAAGATTGTTAGGGAAATCAAGATGATGTATATGAAAGCATATGGATTTCATGAAGCATTATAAACCTGTGAGTTTTTTATGATTATTGTATTATTTTGTATATTATATAATATAGTGTATTATTAATACCATTGGTCCTTCGGACCCACAGTTTAAAAATGTCATGAGAACAAAGGGCTTTTTTTGAAACAATTTTTAGTGAAATCAATGAGGCAATAAAAATAAATTCACCTTTCTGAGATTTGTACAACATGTGCCATTTACTTTATGTTTCTATAGCTAAGAATAAAATTATAACAAATAATCAAATGCATCCCAAAGTTCAATAGAGATTATATACAACAGGGATAAACTATGAACTAGCTCAATCCAATGTATCAAATTAATCTTAATTAAATTATACAGTATTCCCTAAAAAGGTATAATGTGTCACTTTTAAAATCTGAAAACCTTCTGATGATCAGAATACTTTACTTTTCTATAAATAAAATCCATATCTATTGTGAGTTCAGTCCTAGACTGCTGCAATAAAGCAAGTCCCATGAATGTTTTGGTTTCCCAGTGCATATAAAAGTTATGGTTACAATATACAGTAGCCTATTAAGTGTGCAATAGCATTATGTCTGAAAAAACCAATGTACATACTTTAATTAAAAATATTTTATTGCTAAAAATTGCTAATGATCATCTGAGCCTTCAACGAGTCATAATCCTTTTGCTGGTGGAGGGTCTTGCCTTGATGTTGATGGCTTCTGACTGATCAGGTTGCTGAAGACTGGGGTGGCTGTGGCAATTTCTTAAAATAAGACAACAATGAAGTTTGCTACATCAATCAGGACTCTTCCTTTCATGAAAGATTTCTCTGTAGCATGTGATGCTGTTTGGTAACCTTTTGCCCACAGTAGAACTTCTCTCAAAATTGAAGTCAATCCTCTTAAACCCTGCTGTTGCTTCATCAACTAAATTTATAGAATATTCCAAGTCCTTTGTTGTCATTTCAACAATGTTCACAGTATCTTCATCAAGAGTAATTTCCATCTAAAGAAACCACTTTCTTTGCTTATCCACAAAAAGCAACCCCTTATCTGTTCAAGTCTTATTATGACACTGAAGCAATTCAGTCACATCTTCAGGCTCCACTTCTAATTCTAGTTCTCTTGCTCTTCTTCTGCTAATTGACAATGCTCTTGGTCACCCAAGAGCTCTGATGGAGATGTACAAGGAGATGACTGTTGTTTTCATGCTGCTAACATAACATTCATTTTAGCCCACGGTTCAAAGAGTCAGTTCTACTTTCAAGTCTGCAGTTACTTCCTTCACTGAAGTCTTGAACCCCTCAAAGTCAATCATGAGGGCTGGAATCAGTTTCTTCCAAACTCCTGTTCAAGTTGCTATTTTGACTTCCTCTCATGAATCACAAATGTTCTTAATGGCATCTGGCATAGTGAATCCCTTCCAGAAGGTTTTCAATTTACTTTTCTCAAATCTATCAGAGGAATCACTATCTATGGCAGCTATAGCCTTACAAATTAGATTTTTAAAATCCTGAGACTTGAAAGTAGAAATGACTCCTTGATCCATAGGCTAGAACGGATGTTGTGTTAATAGGCACGAAAACAACATTTATCTCTTTGTACATCTCCATCAGAGCTCTTGAGTGACCAAGTGCATTGTCAATTAACAGTAATATTTTGAAAGGAACTTTTTTTTTTTTTTTTTTTTTTCCTGAGCAATGGGTCTCAACAGTGGGCTTAAAATATTCAGTAAATCACACTGCAAACAGATGTGCTGTCATCCAGGCTTTCTTGTTCCATTTATAGAGAACAGACTGTGTAGATTTAGCATACTTCTTCAGGATCCTAGGATTTGCAGAATGGTATGTGGGCATTGCTTTCGACTTTAAGTCACCAGCTGCATTGGCCCCTAACAAGAGAGAGTCAACCTGTCCTTTGAAGCTTTGAAGCCAAGCATTGACTTTTCCTCTATTAAGTCCTAGATGGCATCTTCTTCCAGTGAAAGGCTGTTTCATGTACATTGAAAATATTTTGTTTAGTGTGGCCACCTTTATTAACGATCTTAGCTAGATTTTACAGACAACTTGCTGCAGATTGTACATTAGCTCTTGCTGCTTCACCTTGTACTTTTATGTTATGGACACAGCTTCCTTCTTTCAAACTCACAAGCCAACCACTGTTCGCTTCAAACTTTCCTTCTGCAGCCTCCTCACCTCTCTCGGCCTCCACAGAATTGAAGAGAGTTAGGACCTTGTTCTGGATTAGGTTTTGGCTTAAGGCGATGTTGTGGCTGGTTTGATCTTTTACTCAGACCATTCAAACTTTCTCCACATAGCAATATGGCTGTCTGGCTTCCTTATCACTCATGTGTTCCCAGGAGTCATACTTTTTATCTTCTTTAAGAACTTTTTTTTTTTTTTTTTTGCATTCACAACTTGGCCGTGTGGTGCAGGAAACCTTGCTTATTTCAGCTTTTGACATGCCATCTTTACTAACATGCACCGTTTCTAGCTATTTATTTATTTATTTATTTATTTATTTATTTATTCGTTTGTTTTTGAGACAGAGTCTCTTGCTCTGTCACCCAGGCTGGAGTTGCTCACTGCAGCCTCCGCCTCCCGGGTTCAAGCGATTCTCCTGCCTCAGCCTTCCGAGTAGCTGGGATTACAGGTGCTTACCACCATGCCTGGCTAATTTTTGTAGTTTTTTTTTTTTCAGTAGAAACAGGGTTCTGCCATGTTGGCTGGGCTGATCTCAAACTCCTGACCTCAGGTGATCCGTCCACCTCAGCCTCCCAAACTGCTGGGATTACAGGCATGAGCCACCGTGCATGGCCTCTAGCTTTTAATTTAAGTGAGAGAGGTGCAACACTTTCTTTCACTTGAACACTTGGGAGCCATTGACTCCCAAGGGTTATTAACTGGCCTAATTTCAACATTGTTGTGTCTCAAGGAGTAGGAAGGGCTGAGGAGAGGGAGAGAGATGGGAATGGCTGTTCAGTGGAGCTGTTACAACACATATGACATTGATGGATATGGGCGCTATTTGCTATGTCTCCAAATAATT
Source organism: Macaca mulatta (assembly GCF_049350105.2). Lineage (NCBI taxonomy): Eukaryota > Metazoa > Chordata > Mammalia > Primates > Cercopithecidae > Macaca > Macaca mulatta. Next base: position 129,624,577 of record NC_133417.1, on the reverse strand, counting down.
ACAGTAGTAACATCAAAGACCACTGATGACAGATCACCATAACAGATATAATACTAATAAAAAAGTATGGACTATTGTGATAATTACTGACATGTGACCCAGAGACATGAAGCGAGCCCATGCTGTTGGAAAAATGGTGCCAATAGAGTCACTTGGTGCAGGGTTGCCACAGACCTTCAATTTGTAAAATTAAAAAAACAAACAAACCAGTATCTGCAAAGAACAATGAAGCAAACACAATAAAACAAGGTATGCCTGTATAGGTATATGAAAAATCAGTTGCATTGCAGTTGTTTGGCTATTTTTAGTCTTATTAATAATATTCCACACTCTTTGCAGGTATTATTTGTTCATTGCTAAACGTTAGCAGAGATGGTAACATTTGGAAGCTTGCAAACATATTAGTCTGTTAATGGAAGTAGAGCAAGGGATGCGAGATCTGAGGGTGGAGCAGGAGACGATAGGAAGAGACGGACACACCTTGGTTTACAAAGGCAGGTGAAGCTGGAGCCTCAGCAGCAGCCGCCATGTGCCTTCTGGTTGATGGGAACTTTGTAAGACAGCCTTGGTCTTTCCATTGCCCCTTCAACAACCTGCTCGGTCACTCCAGCTACGCATGGAAGAGGTGCCGGTGAAAGGCCCCTTTCTTCCCTCCCAGAGAAAGATGGAGAAAGGGGAAGGGAAACATAAAACAGAAGAACGGAGCCACAAGCACTCACTGCATTTTCTGTTGATTAAAAGCTCCTCAATTACATGTCCATGTTACAAAATGTATTCAGAAGTTCCAGAAACAACTCACTACTGTGTGACTTCCTATTGATCTTTCCCTTTCTCTCTGTTCCTTTCTCTTCCCTTTTCTTCCCTTTTTATTTCTTTTCCCTTCCCTCCCTCTTTTTCTCCCTTCTTTTTGTGCTTCAATTTGATCCTCTCTTTATTCTTTGCTCTGTTTTAAAATACCTTTTCTTTTCTGTATCTCCCAGGATTCTCTCAAGGGACTGAGACGCAGCTGCAACTTCTAAATGGGCCTCTTCGGCTAAGCTCAGAGAATGAGAAAGAAGAGGTCTCCGAGGAAATTCTCCCCGGTTTCCAGTTCATTTTCAGGATTCTGCTCTGGGTCAACGAAACTCACATCACTTAGAAACAAGCTGATCTCTGCATCCACAGCTCCCTCGTTTTGCATCTACTAAACCCTTACCTGAGGTTTGAGATGTTTCTTAAACATTTCTCACAATTTGCAATGTTTAAAATTCACTGTAGCAAGTAAGAGGAAACGGTGCTTATGGCCCCCAGGTGCTTATGGTCCCCAGGCCACATAATTAGGATGTATGTTACTAAAAACTTGGTTTCATCAAAATTTATTTTCTAATATAATTATTTTAAAAGTCTTGTTTATTCCAGAGAACCTAGCTGGGTTATTGGAGACACAAGGTCTCTCTTGTTGGAAGAAGAAACGTATTGTTTTCACAAATCCCAGTTCTGCCAGAGATGTTTCTGAGGTGAGTCTTTTGAGAACAATAATTATTTTTTTTCTTTTGTACTTTGTTACTTATTTTTTTTACCTTTAATTGGTATGATTACATATTCAAAATTTAATAAAAGAAATATTCATTGTCTATTTCTTTTTTGGCCACTATTATTTTTTATTTGTTTTTAGACATTCACTTCTGAATATTATCATAATTAGTTTCATTGATTATAGCTCAAAATAATTTTGTCATATATAAAATTTCTTCCGTATGTCAAAAATGCAACTTAGGCCTTTCTTACATAAACATCTGCATTGTCAAGCAAAAAGCTGCTCTTAGCTGAGTTTCTTTTTTTTAACTTTTAAGTTTGGGGATACATGTGCAGGTTTGTTTTATAGGTAAACTTGTGTCGTGGGGGTTGGTTGTATGATTATTTCGTCACGCCAGGTATTAAGCCTGGTACCCATTAGTTATTTTTCCTGATCCTCTCCCTCCTCGCACACTTCACCCTCTGATATGCCTCAGTGTCTGTTGTTCCCCTCTATGTGTCCATGTGTTCTCATCATTTAACTCTCACTTATAAGTGAGAACATGCAGCATTTGGTTTTCTCTTCCTGCATTAGTTTGCTAAGGATAATGACCTCCAGCACCATGCATGTCATTACAAAGGAAAAGATCTCATTCTTTTATATGGCTGCATAGCATTCCATGGTGTGTATGTATCACATTTTCTTTGTTCAGTCTGTCATTGATGGGCATTTAGGTTGAGTCCATGTCTTTGTTATTGAGAATAGTGCTGCAATGAACCTACGTGTGTGTGTGTGTCTTTGTAATAGAATGATTTATATTCTTTTGAGTATATACCCTGTAATGGGATTGCTGGGTCAAATGGTATTTCTTTCTTTAGATCTTTGAGGACTTTCCACACCATCTTCCACAGTGGTTGAACTAATTTACACTCTCACTAATGGTGTATAAACGTTCTTTTTTCTCCACAACCTCTCCAGCATCTGTTATTTTTTAACTTTTTAATGATAGCCATTCCGACTTGTGTGAGACGGTATCTCATCGCAGTTTTGATTTGCATTTCTCTAATGATCAATGATGTCGAGCTTTTTTTCATATGATTGTTGGCTGCATGTATGTTTTCTTTTGAAAAGTGTCTGTTTATGTTGAGGACAATAATTCTAGGGGAGAGACAATAATACTGAATTAGAGTTGATACTGATGACAGAGCTGTCTGGTACTTCCCACACGCCAGGCACTCTCTTGAACATTTTGGTCTTCACGAAAGTCCTGTGGGGTAGGTGCTATGATGATCCAAACTTTACAGTTGAGAAAACTGAGGCACAGAGAGAGGTCTAGAGCCTAATCCTGGACTGCACAATGAGTCATGGGCACAGTTAGGATTGGAAGCCAGGCTGTTAGGCTAGAGTCTGCGTCTCTGACCACTAGCCTAACAACCTGGCTTCAATCTATTAGGAAGAGGGGTGCAAGAAGAGTGACCTGAGCCTCACATGGTCCATGCTGCCTCCACACTGTGCACACACACAACTGGCGCCACCCTGGTTTCCTTTCTGCTCCTCTAGCATGCTCTACTTGTTCCATCTGCCTGGAGCTGTCTGCCTAGACCTGCCTAGTGGGCTCCTTGTTGTCATGGAGTTTCAGGATAAAATCCCTGTTGCAGGGGCTTGACCAGCTGACACCTTATTAGAACAACCCTGGTACCCAAGCCCTAGCCCAGTGTCAGGACCAGAGTAGCTGCTTTTACAAATAGTTTGTTCAACCAATGCACAGCAAGGAATAGGAATGTGGAAGAAACTTCCATTCTCTGGAAGCCAGAAAGTAAGAGATAGTCTTAGTGAGTTTGGGCTGTGTATTAGCCTGCTTTCACACTGCTAGTAAAGATATACCTGAGACTGGGTAATTTATAGAGAAAAGAGGTTTAATGGACTTACAGTTCCACATGGCTGGGAAGATCTCACAATCAGAACGGAAGGTGAGTGAGGAGCAAAATCACGTCTTACATGGTGGGAGGCAAGAGAGCTTGTGCAGGGGAACTCCCCTTTATAAGACCATCAGATCTCGTGACAGTTATTCAATATCACATGAACAGCAGTGGAAAGACCCACCCCCGTGGTTCAATCACCTCCCTCCAGGACCCTCCCACATGGGAATTATAGGAGCCACAATTCAAGGTGAGATTTGTATAGGGACACAGCCAAACCATGTCAGACTGCTATCACAGAAAACCATAGACTAGGCAGCAATTTATTTCTTATGGTTCTGGAGGCTGGACATCTGCGTTTAGGCTGCCAGTATGGTCCAGTTCTGGTGGGGACTTTCTCCTTGGCCTGCAAATGGCCACATTCTCACTGTGTCTTCATGTGGTGGAGGGAGACAGAGGGAGCCAATTCCCTGGTGCCTCTTCTATTAAAGGCTCAACTTCCATTATGAGGACCCCACACTCAAGACCCCATCACCTCCCAAAGGTCCTACCTCCAAATATCATCGTATGGTCATATTGGGGGTTAGGCTTCAACATACGAACTCTGTAGGGGGGCGGTGCACAAAAACATTCAGACCGTAGCAGACATGAACTGTATCATTCATGTTTGTATCCCAAGTTCTGGGCCCACTCCAGAGAGCCCTCTCTGCTTTTCTCAGGTACATACTTTTCCTAGTTTGCCTGTTGGATGCAGAGCTTACAGCAGCAGTGGCTTCTTTCTCATCTCATCCTTATTAGTGTACAAGCACCACTGCACGTGTCTTTCATGGTTTGTGCTGTTGTGCTCTATCTGAAGCTCACTCCCAAGGTTGGGGCCTCTTCTGTTGGTCCCACAGGCATGTCCTGTGAGCCAGATCCCAGAGCTCATTCAGGCTTGATGGGGCTCCACCAGCCAGGATCACTGCAGGAGCCCTGGGTGCAGCTGAAATGAGGGGATCTGGGGATGCAGGGGCTTCTAAGGAGCAGTTTTTCTCTTCAGTCAAACGATGCTCAAGGGTCACAGCAGAAATGACGCTGTCACTCTCATGACATAGGGCTGTTTGAGTTCCTGCAGGCACTGATGGTGGTTGATTCAAGCTAACATCCATTAAAAGTCATGGTTCCTTTATGTTCCTCTCACGGGATTGCAGTTGCATTTGGGAATCTTCTCTTGCTTTGTGCAATGATCTAAATCACAGAATTAAGAAGGACTGAATTTCAGCAGGACTTTTTAGGGAGTGTGTATCTATTTACCTTGCTTTTCACCCTATCAAAAGTCTGTCATTAGAGGGCACTGTTGTAACACTATCTAAATTACTGAGGCAGAATCGCCAAACCCTTTCTTCCCCCTCCACTTCACCCCGAGAGAAGACATAGTAGATATTTAAAAGTTAATTAATGCATAGAAAGTTCCCCCATAGGAGTCTTGGTGGGAGGCAGAGCTCGCCTGAAAGATGTCCCATCCTCATCTCCCCTGACTTGGGCTCACGACTTACACTTGGCCAGTCAGCTAGTCTTACCTGGAGTTCTGATGCTCACATGCAAGAATGGGGCAGATTTCTTTCGGGTGGGGAGGGGACGTGGTCAGCATTGCTCTGATCAAAGGAAGAAGTGATGTCCAGTCTTTGACTGTGTGGGTGGCGGAGGCTTTGGACCCACCTGATTCTGGGCCTGATTTTGCTTGTGATTCTGCCAAAGTTCTCGTGTGTTTTCTGAGCCCAGTTCTCCAGCCTTCTGATAAATTCATTGTCAGCCTGAATCAGCCAGAATCGGTTCTGCTCTTACAGCAAATAACGGAAGCTGATACAGGTGCAGCACTGATTGGGTTACGGCCAAGTACAAAATTGGGGTACAATGTTAAGAAATTGAATTTTCAACGAGATAAAGATCTGAAAAATTTTTTGGGGGTTCCATGTGTCCTGGATGTTCTGTTGGCTTTGATTCTTTTACTCTTTTCCTTTTGATTTGCTCCTTTCTCCTTTCCCATAGCTTTGACAGTAAGGGGCCCGGCTCCTACTCCTTTAGCAGGCTAAGAAGGAAGCAGGAGGGGTCACAAAGATGGAGGCAGGGTCCCTTTGGAGAAGTAGGTCCTCCTGTTAACTTTTGTCCAGGCTACACAAAACAAATCCTGCAGGCCACGTGTGGTCTGGCCTAGGTTACCAGGACAGAACCTCAAATTAGTGTAGGGCTCTTTCATTTATAAACAAGAGTGACTGAGAATGGATTACTTAAACAAAAAGGGAGAGAAGGAAAGTTATTGGTCATGTAGCTAAAAAGACTGTTGTCGGGGGATCACATCCCCAGAGCCACATCCCACCAGCTCGGCCCTGAAGTGGGAAGACTATGTCTTTTCAGAGAGCTCCAGGAGAAAATCCCCAGGGAGAACTCTGATTGGCCTGGCCTGAGTCACACACTCATTCCTGGGCCAATTGGGTGGTCTGCATGGCAGGGCTCTCTGATTGGTGGGACCGTGGCTCTAGGTCCATTTGTTGGAATGAGAGATGGGGGGACCAGAGGAAGGGAGCCAGCCCCTCAGAGCAACAGGGAAGGACCCTGAGCAGGAACGGGACAGACGTGAGAGGAGACAGCAAAAGCAGGCATCCACTTCTGGCCAAAACTGTACCTGGCAGAAGGAGAGGAATGCACTTTGCATGTCCCCTGTGAGGGGGTCTGTATTGGTCCATTTTCACACTACAATAAAGAAATACTCGAGACTGGGTAATTTATAAACAAAGGAAGTTTAATTGACTCACAGTTCCACATGGCTGGGGAGGCCTCAGGAAACTTACAATCATGGCGGAAGGCGAAGGGGAAGCAAGGACCTTCTTTACATGGTGGCAGGAGAGAGAAGAGAAAACAGGGGAAATGCTAGACCCTTGTAAAACCATCAGCTCTTGTGAGAACTCACTCACTATCAGGAGAACAGCCTGGGGGAACCCCATGATCCAGTCCCTTCCCACTGGGTCCTTCCTTCTACACGTGGGCATTATAGGGATTACAATTTGAGATGAGATTTGGGTGGGGACACAGCCAAGCCATATCAGGGTCCTTGGATGTGGACTTTGCTCATGTTTCCATGCCTTTTGACCTTGTGAGATCCCCCAGCATGCAGTGACCCTCAGTCTGTTTTGTTTTCTTTAAAACCTGTATTCGTTTTCTAGGGCTGTTGTAACAAGTGACCATGAACTTCATGGCTTAAAACAGCAGAAAGTTAAAGTTATTCTGTCATCGTTCTGGAGGTCAGAAGTCCAAAACTAAGGTGCTGCCAGGCCCTCCTGCCTTCATGGGACCCAAAGAAAGACGCCCCTGTCTATTCCAACTTCTGGAGGCTCCAGGCCTTAAATCTCTGCCCCGTCTTCACATCGCCTTCTCTTCTTTGTATCTTCTCTGTGTCACTTATAAGGACACTTGTCATTTGGTTTTGGGCTCACTCAGATGATCCAGGATGAACTCATCTCAAGATCCTTAATTTAATAACATCTGCAAAAACTCTTTTTCCAAATAAGATCACATTCACAGGTTCTGGGGGTTAGGGTGTGGACATAACCTTTTGGGGGGCTACCATCAACTTACAACAGAACTCTTAGATAATCTTTTCTGGTTCAGTCATTTATTTGTATTATGTGTCACCGTCTCTGTGCCCACTCCCTTGCTTGCTCTCTTTCTCTCTCTCCCCACCCAACTCTCCTCTCTTTTTCACTCCATCAGAGCTAGGATCTGTCCATCATCTCCATAACTGTATCCATAGGACATAAAACAGTGCCTGAACCAGGGAAAGAAGAAATGAAAGACTGGATTTCCTTGGATTGTGGCCCCTTAGCACTTTATCCATAAATTTGGTGCTGCTCTTAACCTATTGTGTCAGTGCTGGGTATGTATGTACATGCATATGGATCCCTGGTTTTAATATGCACTCCCCGAGGCCTGTTTTTCATAATTCTAGGTAATCATTTCTGCCTCATAATTCACAGCAATAAAAGTATGTGCCAAGTATTATGCTACATGCTGACTTGGTTATTAATAAGAGATAAAGACAAGTATAAATACAGCCCACACATTACATAGGTTTAGTTTTATTTGAATTCCAGCTGTAAATAATTTTAGCTTTCTCCCGTTCCTCCCAATATTTTTTCTCATATCAAATTACAGGGTAAGCTACCAAGCATTGAACTCCGTGTGGCCAGAACCTTTAAGTATGTTTTTACTCGAACTCTTCTTTTTCAAGTCAATCACTTTGCCAAATTTTTAATTTTCTTAAATTGGCCCAGAACAATTGAGGCAGGAAAAGAAGCCTTCATAGAGACAGTAAAGTGGTTCTAATAAATTGAAAAGTAAGAGACTAAAACTTGTGTTTGACTGCCTTCCACCTAGTCGTTCAAAAAATCAGAGTTACCATGTTCTACCACCTGAGCCGCTGCCTCATCAGTCTGAAACACCTACTAGGAAGAAGTATTAATGGAATAATTTCTAGTGAGACACTTCACAGCCACAGAGATAATTAAACGACAGCACTGATGCCCTACCGCTTTGAGGGTTCACGTGTGTCCACCCTGTGTACATGGAAGGTTTCCAGCCAGCCTCCCCTGAAGTCTGTCTTGATTGCCTGCTAGCAAGTAGCTCACTGAGGAAATATTGGCCTGGTTTGCAATCACAGGGATTTAAATGGATTCTGGGAGCTTTCTGCAAGAGAACCGTTCTCCTGTGTTTGAAGAAAGTAGTAGGTGTACTCCAGAGAAACAGGTTTCGATTACATCGTACATTGCTATGCTAAACAAGCAAGCTTTAAAGGGACCCTGCAGATGCCACAAAAATGTTTCCCAAGTGCAAGAGTGTAAAAACATAAGCGTCTTTTTTGTAAATGTTGCCCTAAAAAAGCCTGCCATAGGAATGAAAACCTAAGGAACGAAAGCCAGATTGGGATCAGATCCACAAGATACATAATTAGTGAGCATATCACCTCCTTCGATGGTTACTCATCTGTTCTGACCACACCGACGTGGGCCAGAGTTTGCTTTCAGTCACACCCATGAAAGTCTGGGCGAGTCTGAGTTTAATGCATAATTTGACTTTGTGAATATTTGCAGCTTGCATAGAAAAAAGAGCTAGTCCAGTGAGGCAGTTGAAGTCAGTGTCATAAGGAAATTTTTTCCCTTTTGCTGTGAACATCATTTAAGAAAAAGGCAAAAGAATATCAGTGTCCTGGGCAGTTTTGATGAAGTCTAAAAAGTGCACTCTTTATCAGCACTTGAATTCAATATGGTGGGGCACCATTCAGTTACACTACAGACCAGCATGTTTCTATATCGTGGTAACATTAAGATTCTAAGTTCCTGTGCCTGTGTTAGGTTTTGTTGGGTTGCTTCTGCAGAAAGCCTACAGAAGTGGATGAAAATAGAAAGGTACGTGATGAAATAAATTTATACTCTCTATCCTTTCAGCTGTCATATGAGGCCATGGCCAGTTTTCTTGCCCCAAGTGGCATGAAAAGGAGGGTACCCAGGAAGAGGAGATGAAGGCCACGTTTTAAACACATTAAGAAAGAAGTGCTAGAGCCTCAGTTTTCACACAAAGGCAAAGGCTTTACTTTTTCAATTGATGCTCTGTAGTTTCTTTCTCTTTTTCTTTTTTTGAGACGGAGTCTCACTCTGTTGCCCAGCTGGAGTGCAGTGGCGGATCTCACGGCAAGCTCCGCCTTCCGGGTTCACACCATTCTTCTGCCTCAGCCTCCCGAGTAGCTGGGACCACAGGCGCCCGCCACCTCGCCCGGCTAACTTTTTGTATTTTTAGCAGAGATGGGGTTTCACTGTGTTAGCCAGGATGGTCTCGATCTCCTGACCTCGTGATCCGCCTGCCTCCACCTCCCAAAGTGCTGGGATTACAGGTGTGAGCCACTGTGCCCTGCCAATAGCTCTGTAGTTTCTGTTTAGTTATCCCTGAGTCAGAGTTGCAGAAAGACGTGGTGAGGTCACCTGCTCTCAGATGGATGACTTGGGAGCTGGCAGTGACTGCGTGGTACAAGTCTGTTCCGTGAGAAACACTGAAGGAAAAAAGGAATATGTGTCTCTGGATGGTGATTTTGTAATGCAGAGGAGCGGCGAAGGAAGGCTTGAGCCTGATGGGGGAGAAATCACATCACAGGAGCAAGATGGGGAAAAAGGAATTGGTCCAAGATCTCACTCTCAGCTGCCAAATGGCCATGGCAACAGGACCTTTTGCTTAGTGTGACAGGAGCTGAACCAAGGTCCCTGGCACTCAGTGAGGGGTTGCCATAGGGAGAATTGGAGGGTTCTGGGCATTTTAAGCACTGGGCTTGGAAAACACAGAGGAGAGCCAGCGCCCATTGGCTGTGGGCCTGGAACCAAGGTAAGAAAAATAAAAAGACAAAATGAGCCTGGGCTGTGTGTGTCTGTGTTTGTCTTTGGGATGTGCAATTCTGTGGTAGAATAATAATGATCATGATGGGCACTCAGTATGTCTGAGGAAACAAGATTTTTTAAAGTGTACAGTTCAGATTCTAAGATTTTTACATTTATTAACTCATTTAATTCTTACAACCCTACAAGGGAGGTAGTATTATACTATTCCTCATTGGTTAAATGAGGAAACTGAAGCAAAGAGAGTGTAAATCATGCACAACTAGTAAGTGGAGCCCAGGCTGTCTGACTCACTGATTCCTGCCTCTTTTTGACGTTGCCATATGTGGCCAGCTGAGCACTGGAACCACAGAAAACCTAGTTCCTAATCCCTGAATCTGTGAATATTACTTTACATGGCAGAAGGTATTTTGCAGATGTGATCAAATTAAAGGTATTGAGATGCGGAGATTATTCTGGATTATCCTGCAGTGTAAATGAATTTACAGAGGGAGGCAGAGGGAGATTTGACTACCGAAGGGGAAGAGGGTGGTGGGATGTGAGGATGGAATCATGAACCAAGGAATGCAGGTGGCTTCTAGAAGGCAGAAAAGCCAAGGAAACACATCTTCCCTAGAGCCTCGAGGAGGAGCTAGGCTGGCCAACATCCTGATTTTAGCCCTGTCTGATCCATGTTGGACTCTGGCCTCCAGAACTGTAAGATAATAAATTGATGTTGTTTTAAGTCACTCAATTTGTAGTAATTTTTTTATAGCAGCCATGGGAAACTCATACACTGTAATTCTCAAATCTTTTCACACAAACACATGGAGACGATGTTCCCAGGGTGAACTTACGTTCATAGGCACACCCACATGTTGACACCTTTGACTCCCACCCAATTACATAGTGTGTAGTGTTTGTGGATAAGCGTGTGTGTGTGTGTGTGTGTGTGTGTGTATTTGGTGAGGGCAAGGCATGATAAACACATGTCGTAAGTATGTGATTCAGTAGTATAAAAGATCTGAAAATTCATTTTTTAAGAGAATGTGAATACGTATCTGGTACATCATTTTAAACCTTATTATTTTGACTCCACAAAACATATTAACGAATATACCTATTTGTACCTACCATACCTAATGCCATGGGTTGAATATGGTTTGTTCCCTACAAAACTCAGGTTAAGGCCTAGTCTCAATGTAGCAGTGTTGGCAGGTAGTGCCTTTAAGTGGGAGGTGGGCCTTAAGATGGATTAATGTCTTTCTCGTGAGACTGGGTTAGTTCTCAAGGGAATACATTAGTTCCTTCAAGAGTGAGTTGTCATAAAATGAGTTTGCTTCCTGTGTTTTTCCCTATTTTCACATACCCAGTTCCCCTTTATTTCTCCGCCATCTTTTGATACAGCATGAGGCCCTCACCAGAAGCCATCAGATGCTGTCTCCCATTATTGAACTTCTCAGGCTTCAGAACCATGAGCTAAATAAACCTCCTTTCTTTATAAATGACCTAGTCTCAGGTATTCTGTTATAGCAACAGAAAATGGACTAAGACAAGGTAGCACTGAAGAATAAACCCATGTAAACCTTATTTGATTTTTTGTAGTAATATATTTATTATTTACCTTATTAGTTTGATTTGGTGATAATTAACTTCCACTGACACCCACAGAAATGTTCTCAGCGTGATTCTTCACTCCAAAAAATGTAAAAATGTAAATGTAGATGGTCTACTCTACTTTTTAATCTTTCCATATCTTTCTTTCTCCCTCCCTCCCTCCCTCCCTCCCTCCCTCCCTCTCTCTCTCTCTTTTTCTTTCTTTCTTTCTTTCTTTCTTTCTTTCTTTCTTTCTTTCTTTCTTTCTTTCTTTTTCTTTTCTTTCTTTCTTTCTCTTTCTTTCTTTCTTTCTTTCTTTCTTTCTTTCTTTCTTTCTTTCTTTCTTTCTTTCTTTCTTTCTTTCCTTCTCCTTCCTTCCTTCTTTCCTTCTTTCCTTCCCTCCTTCCATCCTCCTCCTTCTTCCTCTCCTCCTCCTCCTCCTTCCTTCCTTCCTTTCTTCCTTTCTTTCTTTCTTTCTTTCTTTCTTTCTTTCTTTCTTTCTTTCTTTCTTTCTTTCTTTCTTTCTTTCTTTCTTTCTTTCCTTCTTTCTTTCATTTTTCCTTTCTTCCTTTCATTTCTTTCTTCTTTAGTTCTTTCTTTCTCCCCTTCCTTCCTTCTCCTTCCTTTTTCCTTCCTTCCTTCCTTCCTTCCTTCCTTCCTTCCTTCCTTCCTTCCTTCCTTCCTTCCTTCCTTCCTTCCATTTTTGAGGCAGGGTCTCACTTTATGACCCAGGATGGAGTGCAGTGGTGCAACCTCTGGGCTCAATTGATCCTCCTGTCTTAGTCCGCTGAATAGCTGGGACTACAGGTGTGCACCACCATGCCTGGCTAATTTTTGTATTAGTAGAGATGTGGTTTTGCCATGTTGGCCAGGCTGATCTCAGACTCCTGGACTCAAGCAATCCACCAACCTTGGCCCCCCAAAGTGCTGGGATTATAGGTGTGAACCAATGCACCTGGCCTCTTATCCTTTTCTTAATAAAGATGTATCCACAGTTAGAAGGATGAAGAAAAGGGACATAAAAACAAAATTCACAATTCTGTACATCAATCCCAGGTCACCATTAGGGATTGGGGTTCAGGGATGCTTTCATTCTGTCAGCATAAACTGTATCCTTTAGCTCTAATTTAGAGCTAAGGTGATCAGAATGCAAGCGGTGGGAAGTAGGGTTATGATTGGAGTAACCTGGAATATTAGTTGATAAAAACTGTAAACTTTGGTTCTGTATTATTAATTGTAAAACACTAGCATTTTGTCAAACAGCCATGGATACAGATATCCAGTGTCCATTGGGATAGACAGGAAGGTACATTTCTCTTTTGCACACGCAACCAGGGCCCTATCATATAGTTGTACGTGTTGGGTGTGCACACTTGAGGAACTACCTTCATTGTTTTCGCAGTTTTGGATTCATGTTAGTTAAGATAATTTTTCAGAGGGGGCAGTTGAGCGTAGCAGAGGAATGTTTCCTTTTTCCAATTTACGCAAGGATGCCATATAGGCTAACCAGAGGCCATGAGGGCATTTGCACAGACACGGTGGGAAGGGCCAGTGGTAGAAAACACTGGCCTTATCAAGGCCATTTTTTTCCCGAAATTGGTGAAGACAGCAACTGAGAAAAGGCAAGAAAGGCACCTGTCATTGCAGATGGGCCTCAAGTCCCAGTCTTAGTGGGACTACCTAGAAATCTTTTGTTAAAAATCACTGCAGTCATTTTTATGTAAGATGACTCACGTACATCACAGGGACATGCTGATGTCTAACCGATGTTAGTGTTAAGTGGATTCTTGTTTGTGTTATATTTATTGATCATAAAAATTATCTTTAAGTGGAAAAGCAATAATCCACAGAAGCAGTCAAACTATATTATAGAAGGCTAAAAAAATTTCTAAATACTTTTGCTAATTTTCCTTCCTAGTTAAACTTTATGCCAAGCGAACTTGCAACCTACTAGATTGTCACGAGGCCAAGTTAGTTGGCAACAGAATGTAAGTTGCCCACGTATATAATTGAGCTCTCCAACTATAACAAGTTCTCGTGTTTCATTTCACTCTTAGAAGGAATTGTGTTCAGTAAAGATTCATAATTTGTTCTATAGGAGGCTACATAGCTTGTCAGGTGGCAATGATTTACTTGAATTAATCAAGAATGTACTAGTTTTAAAAAAAGTGATTTTTAAGTCTTTATAAATCTCCAAATTAACACTGAATAAAGAAATGTAGAACATATAAAAGGAAATAAAAATGTTGGATTCTCCTTCTCCTTCTCCTTCTTCTTCTTCTTCTTCTTCTTCTTCTTTTTTTGGGGAGAGTTTTGTTCTTGTTGCCTGGGCTGGAGTGCAATGGTGCCATCTGGGCTCACTGCATCCCCTGCCTCCCAGGTTCAAGCGATTCTCTTACCTTAGCCTCCCAAAGTAGCTGGGATTGCAGGCATGCACCACCACGCCTGGCTAATTTTTGTATTTTTAGTAGAGACAGCATTTCACCATGTTGGCTAGGCTGGTCTTGAACTCCTGACCTCAAGTAATCTGCCCTCCTTGGCCTCCCAAATTGCTGGGATTACAGGTGTGAGCTACTGCACTCAGCCTAAAAATGTTGGATTATATCCACAATGGAAATCTCTTCCTAGAATTAATCTCTCCTTTTCCTACCCTCTCATATTTCCTTGTATCTCTCTAATGGCAATGATCACAGTTTGTCTTATAATCCATGCTATGTTGCACGTGTACCTGATTCCTCTAAGGAGTGATGAGGGGTGATGAAGACTAAAGATTATTTTAAAAATTCTTATATTCTCTAAATTACACAGTAGAATGTTTAGCTCATAACAGATGTTAAATAATAATTCTATGCATGATAGTTGGCAATCATATCTATGGGTATAAATTTATTCTAATCATGTTGAAAATATCAATATTTCAAAATTGTCTTGAACCTTATTAAAATGATGTTTTAAAATGTAGATTTTATTATTCAATTATGAATATTATTCATAATTATATTATGATTCAATTACATATAACTTAATTATGGTGAGGCCAACAGATCAGGAGACAACTGCCAGATTGCCATTGTAAAGATAGTTATTGCTCACAGCTCCTGGTGGAGGGGCCATGCCACACCATTTAGGGCCACATGGGGGAGCACCAGGACAAGTCAGGAGGCAGAAGGGGTGAGGGGACTAGTGGGCAAGAACCTTTATCCTGGTTTCCCTGGCGGGGCCGGCTAAGCAGGCTTAGGATTGGTTAGTTTGAATAATTCCAGTGAGCTCTAGGGTGGAGGGACTGTGTCTGGTTGTCTGGTATTTGGCCTTGGGGTGATTAGGGCAGGGGAATAGTGGCCTGAGTCTGAGGGTCCTATGAGAGATACTAAAGGAGGTGGCTGGGTGTGGGCTCTGGGGTGGTTGCTTGGCATCTGAAATGTGCACTTGCAGGTGAGTCCTTTACTATTTCTAGAAATTGACTAGCTTGATTCAGGCAGTTTCTCTAGAGTCAGCAAGGTCCTAGATGTCAAAGCATCAGAATAAAAAGACACAATACAAGTGGGGAAACTGCTGCCTGACATATAGAACAATCAGAATAGGAATGGCCAACACGCCCAGAAAAAGTGTTTTGTGCCTGGCCTTGTGCCACGTGCTGTGCACCTGTGAACCCAGTTCTTCCCACAGACCCTCGGAGTTGTGCTGTTTCAACTTGCCCAACAGCATTCTGTTGGTAAATTTCTAAATTAGGAGTACCAG
The DNA here is from genome assembly GCF_049350105.2 of Macaca mulatta. NCBI lineage: Eukaryota > Metazoa > Chordata > Mammalia > Primates > Cercopithecidae > Macaca > Macaca mulatta. Next base: position 129,609,437 of record NC_133417.1, on the reverse strand, counting down.
CCTAGACAGTCTGTCTCTTGAGAACCAAAAGGAAACAGATTTTTTTTTTTTTTTTTTTTTTGAGATGGAGTCTGGCTCTGTCACCCAGGCTGGAGTGTAGTGGTGCGATCTTGGCTCACTGCAACCTCTGCCTCTTGGGTTCAAGCAATTCTCCTGCCTCAGCCTCCTGAGTAGCTGGGACTACAGTAGGTGTGCACCACCATATCTGGCTAATTTTTTGTGTCTTTATTGTAGAGATGGGGTTTCACCATGCTGGCCAGGCTGGTCTCGACCTCCTGACCTCAGGTGATCTGCCTGCCTTGGCCTCCCAAAGTGCTGGGATGACAGGCGTGAGCCACTGTACCCAGCCAGAAAACATTTTTGATGCAGGTGGCATGGGGTGGTTAAAAGAACATAGCATCATAGAGAGGATGAGCTTAGTGAGAGGGTGGGTGCAAAGTGGACTATGCATTCATCCGAATGGAGAGAAGAATGAAAGAATATGTTTCTAATGAATGAAATATATGTACACACAAAATTTCATTAAGCTAAAAGAAGTGTATACTCTTAATGATACTCCATTCTGATGTTTAGTCTCCATTTGTTCAAATGGACTCAAATTAATTGCCTTACATTAAAATGTACTTTTCATTTATTTATTTATTTTAAATTTTAAATATTATTTTATTTTATTTTTTGAGACAGAGCCTTCCTCTGTCACCCAGGCTGGAGCACAGTGGCACGGTCTCGGCTCACTGCAACTTCCACCTCCAAGGTTCAAGTGATTCTCCTGTCTCAGCCTCCCGAGCAGCTGAGATTACAGACACGCACCACCATGCCAGACTAATTTTTTTGTATTTTTAGTAGAGACGGGGTTTTTGCCATATTGACCAGGCTGGTATCAAACATCTGACCTCGTGATCTGCCTGCCTCGGCCTCCCAAAGTGTTACGATTACAGGCGTGGGCCACCTCCCCGGCCAAAATGTACTTTTTAAGAAAAATGGAAGGGGACTTGGCTTCAGCAGTGGGTGGGTTTTGCCAGTTTCCTCAGCCAAAAGTCTCAAAGTGTCATGGCCACTTGCAGGTCAGAGGAGATATCTCTTCCGGGGGTCAGAGTAGGGACAGGATGCGTGGAGGGGATGTGATGGTGGGAGGTCCACTTTAAGCCAGGTCACCTGCAATTCTGCCATCGGGGGCACAAAGATGGAGAAAATGAGGCTGGTACCCAGGCCACTCCAACTGGCCTTAAAGAATCCCTACCATTTGTGGTAATTTGTCACAAGGAAGCCAATTTTAGACTATCTGCATCTTGGAAAATTCCAAGACCATGTCTTATTGGAGTTATATCCAAGCCAATATAGTCTGAGACTATGCTAGGAACCCACTCAAGAGTCTATCTTGTTTTAGAAGACTAAAATATGTGTCGAGGTAACCCCGTCAGGTCTATATCAAAACCAAGAATCCTTGGGCTTCCTGTAGCGTAGCATTCAGTAAATATTTACACAATTAATTCCATTTCATTGAAGAAATCTTGACCTGCACAGGGAAAAGGTGTCACACATCCACAATATATACTCTCACTGTTTTAACGAGTATTTGCAAATTCCCAGGGCCTTGGGTGCATTTGTAGTAAATGAGCGGGGTGCTATCGCCACCTTGTGATGAGAAATGGAAATACTTTCATTCTGAGAGTTGATTATGCAATGCTTCATTTAAATACGGATTAGTTTCTGTCACTTGCTTTTGATCAGTCCTTTCATTTTCTTGTTTTGTTGCCTTACATATATTTACAAGAATTTGCACTAAATTTAAAAAAAATCTGCACTAACCTAAAATTGGTGGAAAACACCCTCAAACCTTTTGAAGCAAGGAAGGGGCCGCTGTCGCTGTCTCTACGCGTCCCTAGCCTATGCTTATTCTCACATGGGCTGAACCTAGCAGATTTGGGGCCAAATACCCGAAATATCAGGACATCTGTTAGATTAATTCCTAAGAACTCCTGACCATTTTAAGCATTCCTTCATAGGTAATTATTACACATTTCTCTGTGTTTGTCAAAGATGATTGGTGCTACCTCCTATATTGATTTTACTCCTTTTTTTTTTTTTGAGACAGAGTCTTGCTCTGTTGCCAGGCTGATCTTGGCTCACTGCAATCTCTGCCTCCCAGGCTCAAGCGATTCCTCTGCCTCAGCCTCCCGAGTAGCTGGGACTACAGGCGTGTGCCACCGCGCCCGGCTAATTTTTTGTGTTTTCAGTAGAGACTGGATTTCACCATGTTGGCCAGGATGGTCTCGATCTCCAGACCTCCTGATCGCCCACCTCGGCCTCCCAAAGTGCTGGGATTACAGGCGTGAACCACCATACCGGCTTCATTTTTTTTTTTTTTTTTAGTGAATGAGAGGATTATGTATTATAAAATCTGGCTACACATTTTGTAAATCTTATCAACAGAGAGCATTTCCAACCACTGAAAATTGAAATAAGTAAAATATTACTAACAGGGAAAGCTTCACATTGATTCTAAACTAACATAAACCTTTTAAAAATGTATCAGAAACTAGCTTGTTTTTCCCCCAAATTATGAAGTTCATAAACTTTAAGTGTGATCCATCTCCTATGCAATATTCAGTCATTTTATTCTCCTGAATTGCTGCACGGACTCTGTAATTTGTCTGCCTCTTGAAGGCTGTCCATGTGGCTGTGACACCATTTTGGAGAGAGGTTGTTTTTCTCATAATATTTCTTTCTGGTCTTTTATTATTCCCATTTCACCTGTCTCATCATCCTCTCACCCCGTCATTGCTAGCACCCATAACTTTTAAGTGTTATTTAACCTTGAGCAGTAAATATTCTTTGTTGAACATGGAAAGAGTGTATACTTGTAGAGGGCAAATACAGGTCTTTTTGCTTTTTGATTGAAAATAAGAATCTAGGTCTTGTTTGTGGCAATAATTTAGATAAACAAAAAAATCAGGATCCTAAAATATGGAAGGTACCTGATATTTAAAAGGAAGAATTGCCTAACAATATCTTAAACAGCTCTATAGCCTTAATCTTCTGGGGAGAAACACTAAGGGAATCAGTCAATAAATTATATCCTGAGTCATGTTAAAACTACTCCCTCCTATTCTAATACGGCTCATTGGAACCCGAGTGGAAATAGGACTGGGAAAGAGGGCTCATTTCGCTACTCCAGAACAATACTTGGCTGATGGAGTCCTTTGGGTTTCCTGAGGGTGTGAATCCAGGGCCCTGCTCACCCTGTGCATCCCTCTGTCAGAGCGAGGTGGGTATCCTGGATATGATTATTGATTTCTGGACCTCTGCAAGACAGCATGTCTTAGGCCCTCCTTAGAATCATGTCCTTAACCTTATAGCATCCCATCTGGGTTCTAGCTCTGAAAAAGTACAAGCAATTGAGAGGCCAATGAGGGCAGAATTCTCACATCATTAAAAATCCCCAGTACCACCCTGACCTTTGAAGATTTAACCTTTGTGCAGCCCCAGCTGAGTTCTTGCTGGTTAGGGGGTGCTCAGTGGACACGTTTCTCCCAGGCTGTTTAAGGAGGCTCTGACTGTCCTGGTGAGTTAGTACACAGCTCGCATTGCACACCCACAGGCTCAATGGGTGCTCTTCAACGTTTCATGTGGTTTCTTGTTGTCCCAACTAAATGAGAAGCTCTTTCATGGGCAGGGAAGTTGTCAAGTGTCTTTAGCTCTCAGGGAAGCTCAAGAAATTTGTGGGAACTCAATGCATGGTTGGGACTGATAATCAGAGCATGAAGAATGAGGAGACTGGAGGAGGAAGAAAAAAAGGAGGAGAAGAAGAGGAGGAGGAGGAGGGAAGAAGGAGGAGGATGAGGAGTTATCGAGGAATAGTTCTCAATAAAACCCAGGGCATCAGAAGAGTAAAACAGGGACCCAACATTCAAAAGCCCTGAATTGAAGCAGAACAATCGCACCTACTGGGATCTTGTCATCTTAGGTTTGGGGTCTTGGATTGTCCACCAGCGGACAACAAAAAGTGAGGCAGGATTGTTCGTAGGCTAGGAAAAAAGTCAAGCCAATCCTTCCAAAGCTGGTAATAGAGGAGTTTCTCAGCACCTCCCTCCTGCTCTCCCCCTACCCCACCCTGGGCTCCCACAGTCCCGGGAATTATCAGCCCAGGGCATCCACCTGGAAGAACCAGGTCAGAGGCTGCTAATAGACTAATAGGCATTGCTGACTGCAGAGTTCCAGATTTCCCCCCTTTCCACATTTAGGCATTTTTATTTTACAAGAATATCCCTACAGAATGGTGATCAGGCACATCTTACATTTCTGACATAAAGAAGCCCAGGGGCCAAGAATGCCTGGGAGGCCCTGCATCAGAACGGTGGTGGTTGCAGTAGAAATTGCAGCAGCACCAGAGAGCACCATGCCAGCCGAGACAGCCACAGCCTGAGCTCCTGGGCGGAGGCTGCTGCTGCTGCTCCTCTGTTCCTACGTCCAGAGTTTCATCCCCTGATGGAGGCGATCTGCTCCACTGTCTACAGAGAAGGATGAAAATGACCAATGATTCCAACAATAGCTTGACAGTTTCAGCAATGATAGTGGGCAAGTCTGGCAACAGGTAAAAACAATAACCACGGTAGGTGGTGACAGGTGAGGGATGGTGCCTGCTCTGAGGTTTCGTTGGAGGAGCTCTGGAGGGGGTGGGAGAGGAACCAGGGTGTTCTGCAGACCTCTTCTGGGCCAGGTTCTGAGGTGGCCATTTTACATCTTTTTTTTTTTTTTTTTTTTTTTTTTTTTTTTTTTTTTGAGATCGGGTCTTATTCGATCACCCAGGCTGGAGGGCAGTGGCATGATCTCGGCTCACTGCAACCTCCACTTCCTGGGCTCAGGTGATCCTCCTGCCTCAGCCTCCCAAGTAGCTGGAACTACAGGCATGCACCACCACGCTGGCTAATTTTTGTACTTTTTTTGGTAGGGATGGGGTTTCACCATGTTGTCTGGGCTGGTCTCGAACTCCTGACCTCAAGCAATCCACTCGCCTTGGCCTCTCAAAGTGATGGGATTACAGGAGTGAGCCACCACTCCTGGCCCCATTTTGCATCTTATCACACTAATTTATATTTATTTTTAATGATGAAATCTTTCAAATATGCAAAAGAGTACAGAAAACAAAATCACAGACTCATGTAACGACACTTACCTAGAACAACTGTAACATTTTGTCAAATTTCCTCGTATCTCTTCTGAGGTCTTTTTCAGCATCTGGGTTTTGAAGAGGTTGCTTTGGGGGCATGTGGTAGAGCCCAGCTGCTATAATTTTAAAAACAAATAAACAAGGAAGCCATAGCCAATATTTGGCTGCTAGAAGGGCAATCCTGAGGTGATTCTTGTATCAATTCATATATTCTGTTGATTCCTTATTTTCAAAAGTATTTTTTATATATATATATATTTTTTTGAGATAGGGTATTGCTCTGTCGTCCAGGCTAGAATGCAGTGGCACGTTTACGGCTCACTGCAGTCTCGACCTCCAGGACTTAAGTGAGCCTCTTGCAACAGCATTCCGAGTAGCTCTCAAGTAGCATCCCAAGTAGCTCAGCATCCCAGCTACTTGGGTTGCGGGGGCAAGAGCCTCGCTTGAGTCCTTGAGGTCGAGGCTATTTTTATGTGTTTATTTTTTGTAGAGATGGGTTCTCATTATGCTGTCCAAGCTGGTCTGGATCTCCTGGCTCAAGCAATCCTCCTACCTTGGCCTCACAAAGTGCTGGGATAATAGGTGTAAGCCACTGTGCTGGACTTGATTTTCTGCTAAAGAAAATTTTACTTGTGTTTCCTCTTCCTTACACGTGCTTCTGTTTCCCTGTGTTCTTGTGCATTTTTATCCTTTGAATGTAGTTGCAACCATGGTTTCCATGTAATTCTGTGCTCTACTTTCCCTCTGCTATGGCCACAGACTATTGTTCCATAAACGTCCATTTCACTACACAGTTAGCATCTATGGCAAATTGTAGTGGCTGCAGGCGATTCTGTTGAGCTTATGTGCCCAGATTTCCTTTGGGGGAAATTTAAGTTATTTCTCTTGTTTTTTTTTCTTTCCGTTCCACAGTATAATACTGAAGATTGTTTAGCGGCATTAAAGGAAGCTGATTTGTGCTCCTAATTTCATGGCACTTTGTCACCATCATTTTATGCTGCAGCCCCTCTTTTATTTTAATTTTATTTTCCTCTCTTTTCACTCCTGGTTCCCAATCTCATTCCCCTCCTCATGTCTTGTATATTTACTATGTGCCCTTCCAAGTGACTTTCAACAAGTTTCTTTAGATGTGTGTCCAATGAAAAATATACAGTGTTGCTTTTGCTTTAAAAAATGTACTGAAATGGTATTGTGCCCTAGATCCATTCTGTTCCTTTTTTTTTTTTTTTTTTTTTTTTGAGACAGAGTCTCTGTTGCCCAGGCTGGAGTGCAATGGTGCGATCTCAGCTCACTGCAACGTCCACCTCCTGGGTTCAAGTGATTCTCCCGCCTCAGCTTCCTGAGTAGCTGGGATTACAGGCGCCTGCCACCATGTCCAGCTAATTTTTGTATTTTTAGTAGAGACGAGGTTTCACTATGTTGGCCAGGCTGGTCTTGAACTCCTGGCCTCAAGTGATCCACCCACCTCGTCCTCCCAAAGTGCTGGGATTACAGGGGTGAGTTGTTTTTTGTGTTTTTTTTTCCAGTGCTATGGTTTGGAGATCCATTCATGTTACTTATACGTGCAGCTAGTTCCTTCCTTCCTCTCTCCTTGCTCCTATACAGCATTATCGTGTATATGTGGTGAACATTTTACTCATCTGTTTCATTTCGATGAGCATTTTTATTGTCTCTGACTCCTGGAAACCCCAGTGCTGTCTTCATCCCACTAGTACCTAGTCTCCTGGGCACCTGTGAGATAATTTTTCTGGCCTATAGACTCAGGAGTGGAAAAGCGGCATGTGAGGATATTGGTGTGCTCAATTTCAGAAAATCTTGCCAGACTGTTCTCCAAATGAACACATAAACTACGGTCCCACTAACAGTGCATAATTCTTGTTTTTTCACATCTTTGTCAAGAAATGATTTTACCAAAATTCTAAATTTTTGGCAATCTGACGGGTGAAAATCGAATCTCAGGGTTGTTTTAACTTACGTTCCTCTGACCCTAGAGAAGGCTCAGTTTTCTTCTCTGAGTCGCATTTTAATATTCCTTGTCCAGTTTCCTATTGAGTGTCCTGTTTTTCTTCCTCTCTGATTCGCAGGAGTTCCGCTGATAGAGCAAAAGCGCTGTAACTTGTCTGATTACTTTCTAGTCACTTTGCAAATGGACTATGAACAATGTAAGTCTAAGTAAATTGAGACAATTTGTTGCCCTAACATGACCTGTTAATTTAAATGCTGGGGGAGAAGATCACAAGGAGGAAGATGTTCGGTGAGGATACTTTTATCTACAAGTGATAAGATCACAGCTCAGAATAATTTAGACATAAAGGAGGACTGTATTGGCTCACAGAAGTTTATGGCAGGACAGATTTCAGGCGTGGTGGAATACAGAGGTTTAAAAGAGGCCATCTCTTCATCTCTTGGTTCTGCCTTCTGCAATGGCCTCGCTCCTGGGCAGCCCTCTCCCCATAGCACTAAAGACGACCCCGGGCTCTCCAGGCTAACGGGTCCTGGATGCTTGTGATTTCCAAGTAAAAGTGAGTGCTTTAGTGTTGTTGAGGGAGGAGTTTGTGCTTGAATAAGAGTACTCAGGTTCTCATATGTGTATGCCAAAATTTAAAATTTGATTTTATTAAGTAAAAATTTGACTTTGTTAAAGTTTATAACTTTAATAAATTATAAATTTAGAAACCCAATTGTTCCTTAAGCTTTGAAAATTGAATTATGAATATTGTCATCTATTTTAACTCCAGCAAGTTTCAACAATCACTTTTAAGGGTGCTTTTTATAACCTAATCAAATTCCCTTAAACATTTAAGCTGTGTTTATAATCGTAATGTAGTTTATTTTCTTTGAAGTACTTTAAAGGCCTGATTAACGCACAAACCTTCTCAAATCTTAGACAGTCCGATAAATCATTAAATGCATTAAAACGGTACATATGGAGAATCTTAACTTCTGTTAAATGTTTTTATACTTTTTATGACCTTAGTCAATTTCTCTTATTCCTTTCATCTTAAAGATTCAAGCCTGAATTAATTACTCAAATGCCCTTTTACATTGGAATGACTAGACTAATCTGTTAAGTAAGCAAATTCTCTTAAGCATTAACAGTGTTTATACTACTCAATGTGCACAGATTGTTTTTACTTCTATACTTAATGAGGCTGCATAAAACCAGCAGTCTTGGTTGGGGTATAGATCTGGAGTAACATAATGGGAGAGTATTTTTCGCATCATTCACAGGGACAAATGGAACCCTTTTTCATGGCCATTAAGCCAAGAGGGACTTCAGGTCCATGCCTCTCAAATGGAGTGGTCTTAAGTCCTCTTAAAATTGCACATTATCTAATTCTGAAATCAGATTTGATCTCAACACTTGGTTGGGTTCAACTCAACCAAAAATTAACTCGTTAATTCTAATTCTGAATTCTTTTCATATCCCTCCTATTTGGTAAGACCAGGACTCTAATAATTTTGCAAACAAATTTCATTGGATTCTCTACATCTCTAAAGGCTCGGTCAGGCTTTGCAATCACAAATCCAAAGTCATGCTAAAGACTGACCCTCCACAGCATAAAAAGCCACTTTCCAGGCATAGCTCCCGATTCTCGCTGAGAGAACCCACTTGGTTTTATTTGTGTCATGTGCTAATTTCTGAAATAATCTCTATGTTCTTGGCTATGAAATACTTGGAATGGCCTATCTTGAGAAAAAGGTTTTCTCTTCTTCATGATGGCATCGGGAAAAAAACACATACTTAACATGCACTTTTATAGTTAACCAAACATAATTATATATAAATATATGTGTGTATATCCTGTAGATAGTTATAAGGGGCATAAACTCATGACACAAAGATATGTATCTATTCTGTTTTTAAGTGACAGATGTTGAATTTTATCAAATGCCTTTCAAAAATATTAAAAATGGTCATATTAATGTTTTATGATTTATTAAAGTGATAAATTATATTAAATTTCCTAACGGTGAAACATCCATTCCTAAAGTGAATAACACCAGGTCATCCCATATTATTGCTTTCAAGTGCTGACAGAATCGTCTAATATTTCATTACATTAATATTCAGAATTGAAATTGCGCTGTAATTTCCTTTTGCATTGACTCTCCATGTGATGCTTCGGTATTATATGTAACTTCAACTTTTAAAAAGGACTGTTTTATCCCTACTCTATGCTCTGAAACAATTTAAGAAACATTGGAATCTGTTCCTTAAAATGTTGACAGAACTATATTTCTCCCTTGTTCTCTGTCTTCTCTTGCAATTTTCGTTATGTTCTCTATCATAATGTGTTTAGAAGTCTTGTCTTTTCTGCAGCCTCTTTTGGTAATCCATATTTTCTGAGAAGATTATTAAGTAAGCAAATTCTCTTAAGTATTCACAGTGTTTATATTACTGTCATTTGCTTAAAGTTGAGTGAAGTCATTTGCTTAGATTTGAGTAAAAAGTGTTTTATAGTTAAAAAAAGTCCTTGAGTTAGGCTATTTCTCTATCCTCATTCTTATTTTATTTATGTGTACTTTCTACCATTTTTTTCTTGATGAGATTAAATCAGAGTTCCTCAATCTTGGCAGAATTGACATATTGGGCCAAATAATTCTTTGTTGCGGGAGACTGTCCTGGCATTGTAGGATATCTAGCAGCATCTTTCACTTTTCACCAGATGCCAGTGGCAACCTCTTCCCCACCCTTGTGACAACCAAAAATGTCTCCAGACACTGCCCAGTGGCCCCTGGGGCGGAGGCTGGGCAAAATCACCCATGTTGAGAACCAATTGACCAGGTAATGATTTACTTGTGTGTGTGTGTGTGTGTTTTAAATTTTCTTTTTGTTTTCAAAGATCCAGTTCTTGCATTTATTTTTATTTTCATTATTCTTCACTCTCCTGATTTGTTTATTTCTCCTTTTATCTTTATTATTTTTTTCAGGCCTTCTATGGATCCATTTTGTTTGTGTTGGTGTTTGTCTAAATGCCGGGGTTGGAGCATTATTTATTTTTTACCATTCTTCCGTGTCCCCTGTGGTGTCAAGAGAGATGCAGGGGGCTTCTGCATCCCCTGAACCAGTTCCTGCATAAAGATCTTTCTGTATCACATAAGAGGTCACTGACTTGTCCCACGAATGTTTCAGCATTTTGCAGGAGCCTATGGTTTGCCAGCTCTTCCCAAGGTTCCCAGCTCTTTCCATCATAGAATCCATCATAGAGTTCAAAATCCAAATTGTATAATTTGTTGGGTCTGATTAGGCCAACTACATTGTTGGCTGGTAATTTTCTGTCTCTTTTTTTATTCTACAGATGGACTCTCACTAAGTTGCTCAGGCTGGTCTCAAACTCCTGGGCTCAAGAGATTCTAACACCTCAGCCCTCCCAGTAGCTGGGACTATAGATGCAAGCCACTGTGCCTAGCTAGTTGGCTGGTAATTTTCAATACGTGCACTTTGCAGAAACAGTGACTTGCAGTGTCACTTGCTTAGGTCAGATCACAGATCATCACCCAGTTCTTTATTTTTGCCAACTAAATAGTACAACCATTAGTTGAAATGTTATTTCTAATAATAGACAAAAAGCAAACAACAAATCCTAATTAATGATTTGAAATGATGCTTTTCTTTCCACAGAGGTTATTTCATGACTGATGAGTTCCACTAGCCTGGAAGCCCGTGTTTCTAATTGTTGGAGGCAAAAGCACTCTTGAGAAAGCCTGGCTGTCCAGGAGGGCTCCCTGGATGGAGAACGCTAAGAAACTGGGGGCCCTCTGCTTCTTTGTGGAATACAGATTTTACAGAAAAAGCAGGCCAACCATGTACATTTATGAGTTTTTTGTACTCTTTCTCTAAATGAAATAACGCTGACTGTTCACGTTCTTAAACACAATCTCATGTTCGAAGTCTAAACTTGAAAAGACATTTACCCTGTCAGTTTCAAAATTCTCTCCTATTAGCACTGAGAGGACTTGAAATGAATTAAATTTAAAGTCTGAAAATAACCCACCACTCAGAGGCAGTAGTGACCATTTTATTAAAAACTGTTTGTCATTGTTAAGTGTAATGTCAAAGTTTTGACTCACAGCAACACAGGAGCAAGAGAAAGAGTCTAGTTGTTCAGGATTTTATTCTTCCATTCTGGTATTTTTGTGTATTGCATAGTGGGAAAATTTGATTTTTAAAATAACTTACTTATAATTAATATCATTAAATAAAATCAAAACCAATTATAAAGGGCTTCTGAAAGTTCTAAATATATCAAAATTTGGTGCACTGTCTTTAAATCTCATTTTAACAAGAAAGCATGCATTGCTTTTTACAACCTCAAGAATGCTATTAACGTCAGTAAAATGGTATCTTTATTGTATAAGTCACAATTCTAGGGACAGTTTAGCTGTGAAAAACTATTAATAATTTATGTTAATAGTATAGGTCTCTTTGTAGCTTCAAAAAGAATGAGGTTTTGGAATCCTAAATCTCTAACTTTGAATGATATGGTAATGTCCAGTAATTTCACTAGTTCTACATTTTTCCTTAGAAACTTTGATTTGTGTGTGGCTGTGGGTGTTACTGGAATTTTGATAGTCTATAGAAAGTTTCAACATAGATATTCTGTATTACTCTGGAACAAACTTGTGTTGACCAAATTTACAACTTGTATGGATGAGGTCAGAAACAATAGCTGATTCAAACTCTTCATCTAATGAATCTGGAAAATATCCAAGGGATACAGTAGATGGTTTGGGGTGAAGGTGATCTTGAAACTATTAACAGAATATTAAAATTCCAATAACACACACACACACAAATCAAAGTTCCTAAGGAAAAAGGCTGAATTAATGAAATTATTGGATTGTTACCACATCAATAAAAAGTGAGTGACTTAAAATTCCAAAATCATATTCTTTATTTAATGGGACAACACTTACAAGCCCTGAAATGTTTACAGCACTCTTTCCATCCTCATTTGCTGTAGACAATCCTTTATGTGCCAGGTCCCTTCCTCTCTCATGCCAGCCCTGCCCTCCAATATCCAAAGAAGATAACTTCATGCTATCTGGGAAAGAGAATTAGGTTGATCCAAGTGAAGAAAAAATTCTCGGGAGAGAGGGGGAAAAACATCCTTGAGTTGGGGCCAAGGAACAAGCATGAGGATTTGCCTTCTGCCATGAGTAAAAGCTCCCTGAGGCCTCTCCAGAAGCAGATGCTGCCAGGCTTCCTGTCCAGTCTGCCGAACTGTGAGCCAATGAAACCTCTTTTTTAAAAAAATAAATTATGCAGTCTCAGGTATTTCTTTGTAGCAATGCAACAACAGCCAAATACAGAAAATTGGTACCGTGAAGTGAGGCATTGCTATAAAAATACCAGGAAATGTGAAAGCAACTTTGGAACTGGGTAATGGGGAGCAGTTGGAAGAATCTGGAGGGCTCAGAAGAAGACAGGAAGATGAAGGAAAGTTTGGAACTTCCTAGAGACTTATTGAATAGTTTTGACCAAAATGCTGATAGTGATATGGACAGTGAAGTCCATGCCAAGGAGGTCTCAGATGGAGATGAAGAATTTATTGGAAACTATAGTAAATGTCACTTTTGTTATCCCTTAGCACATGACTTGGCTGCATTGTGCTCCCACGCTAGGGATCTGTGGAACTTTGAATTTGAGAGTGATGGTTTAGGGTAACTGATGGGAGAAATTTCTAAGCAGCAAAGTGTTCAACATATGGTCTGGCTGCTTCTAACAGCATATGCTCATATGCGTGAGCAAAGAAATGATCGAAAAGTGACATATTTAAAAGGGAAGCAGAGCATAAAAGTTTGGAAAAGTGGCACCCTGGCCATGCAGCAGAAAAGAAAAGCCCATTTTCAAGGGAGGACTTCAATCAGGTTGTAGAAATTTACATAATTAAAAAGGAACCAAGGGCTAATAGCCAAGACAACAGGGAAAAGGCCTTGAAGGCTTTTCAGAGACCTTCATGGCAGGCCCTCCCACTACAGGCCTGGAGGCCTAGGAGGGAAAATTGGTTTCATGGACCAGGCCCAGGACCCCGACTGTGCAGCCTTGGGACACTGCTCCCTGCTTCCCTGCCACTCCAGCTCCAGCTGTGGCTCAAAGGGGCCAGGTGCAGCTTGGGCTGCTTCCGAAGGTGCAAGCCATAAGCCTTGGTGGCTTCTACATGATTTTAAGCCTGCAGGTGTGCAGAGTGCAAGAGTTAAGGCTCAGGAGCCTCCACCTAGATTTCAGAGGATGTATGGAAAAGCCTGGATGTCCATGAAAATGCCTGATGCAGGGTAAGAGCCCTCATGGAGAACTTCTACTAGGGCAGTGCAGAGGGGACATATGGGGTTGGAGCCCCCATAGAGTCCCCACTGGGGCACTGCCTGGTAAAGCTGTAAGAAGAGGGCCACTGTCCTCCAGACTCCAAATTGGTAAATCCACTAACAGCTTGCACCATATGCCTGGAAAAGCTGCAGACAGGCACTCAACACCAGCCCATGAGAGCAGCTGCAGGGGCTGAACTCTACAAAACCACTGGGGCGGAGCTGCCCAAGGCCTTGGGAGCACACCCCTCACACCAGTGTCCCCTGGATGTGGAACACAGAGTCCAAGGAGATTATTTTGAAGCTTTAAGATTTAATGACTGCCTTGCTGGGTTTCAAACTTGCCTGGGGCCTATAGCCCCTTTCTTTTGGCTGATTTCTCTCTTTTGGAACAGGTGTATTTACCCAATGCCTATACCTCCATTATATCTTGGAAGTAACTAACTTGTTTTTGATTTTACAGGCTCATAGGCAGAAGGGACTTGCTTTGTCTCAGATGAGAGATACTTTGGACTGTGAATTTTGAGTTAATTCTGGAATGAGTTAAGACTTTGAAGGACTGTTAGAAAGGCATGATTGTATTTTGAAATGTGAGAAGGACATGAGATTTGGGGGAGGCCATGGGTGGAATGATATGGTTTAGATCTGGGTCCTCCCACAAATCTCATGTCAAATTTTAATTCCCAGTGTTGGAGGTGAGACCTGGTGGGAGGTGGTGGGATTGTAGGGACAGTTTCTCATGAATGGCTTAGCACCATTCCCTTGGTACTGTCCTCACGATAGTGAGTACTTGTGAGATCTGATTGTTTGAAAGTATGTGGTACCTACCCCGTCACTCTCTCTTGCTCTTGCTCCTGCTCCTGGTTTGCGAGATGCCTGCCTTCTCTTTGCCTTTGCCATCAATTAAAGCTTCCTGAGGCCTCCCTAGAAGTTGATGCCACCATGCTTTCTGTGCAGCCTGCAGAACCATGAGCCATTTAGATATCTTTTTTAAAAAAATAAATTACCCAGTCTCAGGTATTTCTTTATAGCAATGTGAGGACAGTCTAACACAGACAGTAAATATAGAAGATTACAAAGACAGAAAGAAATGTTACTCATATTCTGACCTACAGAGATAATTGTTGCTAAAAGCTTCATATACATTTGTTTGCTCTTTTTCTATGGCTAAATGTATAGATTTTTTTTTTCCAAAATAGAGTCAAACTGTGTTTAAAGTTTAGATACTTTTTTCCCCTAATGACATTGTTGTAAGTTTTTCCCCATAACATTAAATAGCTTTCAAAACCACGGTTTACAAAGATAGCATAGAAAATATATTTTCTTCAACAGATGAGTTACATTCATATAACCATTCCAATTAGTATTGGATATTTATGTTCTTTCTTCTTTTTAAAATTGTGAATAACCCTGCAGAGAACATCCTAGTGCATGAATCTTTTTGTGCATTTCTGTTTGTTTGTTTTTTTTAAGGGTAGAATTTGTTTCATTTAGAATAAAGTTTGGTTGTAATAAGACCCTAAATAGCAGATATAATTTTTTGATCCTCTCATATAAAAATTCAGAAATAGGCAATCCAGGCATGTACAAATCTCAGGCTGGTTCCAGCATTTTTACAATTATTAGTAGTACCACATTTGTTTCACATGCTCATTGGCTATCTGCATTTATTCTTTGTGAATTGTCTTTTTATATCCTTAGCCCATTTTTTTTGAGATATGCATTCAGCAGCTTGGAGCATTACACTGCTTGAAATTATTAGGTCTAGTAAGGAGAGGGGAGGGTGAATTGGTTCTTTTGGTGTTGAGGATTAAAAACAGACTTCACACAAATAACACAAACAACAGACTTCCGTAGGATTATAGGAAGCTCCACTGAACAACAGCTCAATGGTAAATTGCTCTTTCGTTCCTTTGTACCTTAGGAAACCCAAGCTCGTATTGGCTTAGTCTGTATATTAACAGGCAAACCAGAAAGACCATGAAATACTCTCTACACAATTAACCATGGATTCTCTGAATTCTTGGAAAACAATGAAGCTATGTCAGTTTATTTCTTTTAAGTACGAGCTACCCTTGGAGTGAAGCTAATAAATTCATTACCTCATTTCAGTTTGCACAGGGCAAGATGAAAGAATGTCTTGTGATAGGGGACCCTCTGGAATTTCTAACCCGTGCTAAGGGTGGGAAGTCCATATTGAAAATGAGACTTGAGAAATGATAGTTCCTTCTGCTTTCTCCTGCCTCCATTAGGTGTCACTGTTAACCAGAATGTTCTTCTGCACATCTTTATTAAAATATTCAAAGTTGGGGGAATAGATCTCAATATGCCTTCCACACTTGCATTTTGGCCTTATCAAGCATGTGTCAAGTAGTCTGTCATTCCTCTCTATCTGTTGTCATAAATAAAGAGTCTCATAGAGACCTGAGTATTTCTAGCCTCCACTATCTCAGCAGCAGGCAAGGCTTGGCCAATCTTGCCAACTTCCGAACCATCATGGCAGAGAAAATGGGACTTAGTGACAACCTGTAGGTTGTGTTTGGTGGTTTCTTTTGCAGGATCCCTTGCAGTGTGATTGAGAATAAAATACTCCCAGCCGTTCCCTGCAGTCATGGACAGCAGTGCATCACTCTTAGCAAAAGTTGATTTTTATGGTGAGTACATGTTTAATATAGAAAGATAGTTCTGGAAGGGGATGAATCACTTGATAAGTTCATTGATCACCCTCATGGTCATCCAATAGCACCTATGCCTACCTCCAACCTCATTATGTGATAATAGCTCCATGAGAGACACCCAGGCCACACACTGTTATTTAATGGACAGTTATTTATCCATTTCTAAGAGTAACTGATTGGGTTGCCTTTAAAGCGGGTTAGCTCAGTTGTAACTTGAACAGTGAAGCAAATAATAATCCAGAATTTCCAGGTAAATGAAAGAAAAGTTCTTAGTTTTGATAGATATATTTTTCTAACTTCAGAGTCGTCTTTTAATTCTTCTCCTTTCTATAACCTATAAAAATTAACTATTTTATGGAAAATTATATACAATTAATGTCTTGGGATTTTGGCAGGTGTATATGACTAAATATCTATCATTTACATTCAAATGGGAAAGGCATAAAACTTTTAATCAGAGAGACATTTCTGAAACAAGTAATTTCAGATGCACTTTAGCTAGCATTTGCTTTAATAGTAAATGTTTCCATGGTGAACAAGCATTAAATGGCACAGAATTTCCAGTTTCTATAGCCTCACTGTAAGTTTATTATCTTCTAAGTCTAGAAGGTCCTCAAATAGAGTTTTCTTTCTTTCTCTTTCTCTCTTTCTTTCTTTCTTTCTTTCTTTCTTTCTTTCTTTCTTTCTTTCTTTCTTTCTTTCTTTCTTTCTCTCTCTCTCTCTCTCTCTCTCTCTCTCTCTCTCTCTCTCTCTCTCTCAGACAAGGTCTTGCTTTGTTGTCCAGGCTGGAATGTAGTAGTGTAATCATAGCTCAGTATAACCTTAAACTCCTGGGCTCAAGGGATCCTCCTGCCTCAGCCTTCCAATAGCTGGGACTTCAGGCATGTCCCACCACACCTGACTAATTAATTTTTTTCCCTTTTTTTTGTAGAGACAGGGTCCTGCTCTGTTGCCTAGGCTGGTCTTGAACTCCTGACCTCAAGCAATCCTCCTGCTTTGGCCTCCTAAAGTACTGGGATTATGGGTGTGGGCCACCATGCTGGGCCTCTTTGCTTTCTTGCACGTTTTAGAAATCACTGTGTCCCAGTTGATTGATTAATTAGGACTTGCAGAACATAGCTTTGCTTCTCTGCTCTCATATTGACTTTTTGTTCCATTCTGAAAAAATAATTAAATTCATCAGTTCCTAGATCTCTATATTAAGAATAGGTCAAAGAGAACTTAAAAGAAATTAAATTGTTCTGGTGCTTGAATTATCAAAACTAAATCATATTAAATGACTGTGTTTAACTTTTTTCCTCTAGTCTATGCTACCTTGAAGTTGTGCAGTATTTTCTGGCTGCACATAATAGTGAATGCCCAGAAATTGTGGCAGGCTTCTGACATCGTGGTGGAGATGCTGAAAAGCTCAGTAAACCATGATGAACTAACAAAATATTTCAAGCAAGTGAAGCTTTGTGCATGAGAATGCAGAGACTGTGGGCCCTGAAAACCTGACATGGACTTGGATTTTCCATCATTGTTAACATTTCCTTAAATTAAGGCCTGCTGCTTTGAGGTAACTTACAGAGGTTTATCACTATGAAATAATTTTGATAGTTCATCATTAACATGTAGTAGATATTGAATAGATATATTTTTTGGTTGGGTGTGGGGTGGAGCTCAGAGAAAGAGATGTTGGATGCCATAGAAGGAAGCTCAAGGGAGGTAGGCAAGAGTAGGTGCTATCAAGGAACACCTTAAAGTCCCCAAGAGAGGAAGGAAGGACCTTGGACCCCAGCCCATGAAATATTCCTCTTAGCTGATAATGTAAGGGTTTTGGATAATGCGAGGACTTCGGGCTATTGAAACCATGACATGTTTAAAGGAGTCTCTTTTATACCAAGCACAAGTATCTTTTACACTTGAGGTAGGTTTTCCTCCAGCACAAGAAGGTCTTGTGTTTGGTTGATTGCTTCGTGTAGTTTAAATGAGAGTAGAGGAGTTTCTTATCAGAAAATAGGAGAGTTCTACTGAAGAAAAGAATGTGGGAGATGAAAATAAGATATAATTAAAGGATATAAAACAGTGGTTCTCACTGTCTTCTTGAAGACTGATCAGACACTGTTTTGGGAGATAGTCCCTCAAAGGCCATTTATAGCTGTATATTTTAATGGATCTTAGGGCAAAGAAAAAAGAAAAGAAAAGGAGGGGTTAAGAAACAGTTTCTTGAAAAATGGTCAAGAAGACACTTCTGGGACTGTCTGAGGACCTGCTTTGGAAAATGAGAATTTTGTTAGTTATGAAGGGACCTGAGGCATAGAAAACTCACAATCAGACTTTGTCAACCAATAGCCACACTTTTGTCCCTCTCTTGGTTTCCCAATTATTAATTTTGATAATAAAATTCACCAGTGTGGCAGGGAGCGGGGGGAGAGACAAAGGGCAGTCATTTTCTCAAATTACCCTTTATAGATGGGCAAGGTCACCAGGGGGCACATTGGAGTTTCTATATCTTGGCAGAAAAGAGGGTTGTTATTTTTGGGGGAGGCTTATCAAATAACCTGGGTGTTGTGATCAGTTAGATTGTACATCAAATTAGAAATCATTTAAAAACACAGAAGATTTAGGTACAGAAAGTCTACAACAGGAAAAAACTAAACAGAACAAAACTTCAGTGCATTAGCAGCTCATTCTCAAAGTACTTCATGATTGTTCTAAAGAACCACTCTGGTACCTAATACAACAGAATCATTATGGGTAAGTGTTTCTTTGATTTATTTATTTAGATGGAGTTTCGCTCTTGTTGCCCAGGCTGGAGTGTAATGGTGCTATCTCGGCTCACCGCAACCTCCGCCTCCTGGGTTCAAGCAATTCTCCTGCCTCAGCTTTCTGAGTAGCTGAAATGACAGGCATGCGCCACTCTACCCAGCTAATTTTGTGTTTTTAGTAGAGAAAGGGTTTCTCCATGTTGGTCAGGCTGGTCTCAAATTCTTGACCTCAGGTGAGCCGCCTGCCTTGGCCTCCCAAACTGCTGGGATTACAGGCGTGAGCCACCGCACCCATTCAAGCGTTTCTTTTAATCAGATGAAGTTAAGTTTTACAATCTCTTTAAAACAGTGTCATAACAAATTAAACCTCTCCAAGTGAAAGCAGTTTTTAACTTGTGCTAGCATTTAAGGCATGGTTTCTGGCTACTTCTTTTGGAATTCCTTAACGCCTGACTTGATGTATTGCAAACCCGAGTCCTACTGATCCTTTTCTTAGAGGCTCTGGATTATAATGAGATCCAGAATATAGGTTTCATCGCTACATGCTCTGTTTTGTGCCTTAAAGAACCTCTAACCGTGTCAGCTATGAAGGGATTTATGAAAATCTAGCAGCTCTTATAAGATATCAGCTGAAAATACAGTCAGCCAGTGATGAGTCAACAGCATGCCTCAACTAAACACTGTGCAGGATGAAGGGTTTTCGCAGATGCTGTACCAGGTCTTGCAGGCATGGAAACACTATCTTGAGTCCTGATGGTTGTGCCCTGAAGGTTATAACACCCCGCCCCCCACCACCTCCCTTGTCTCTTCTGTCCCACCCAGTGGCTATTGTGCCATGGAATTCTAAAAGCTGGACCTCACAGGGGTCTTAGAGAACACATTGTCCAGTTCAGAGCTAAGAAAACTGGAGCCCAGAGATGTTTGGTCATAAGATTTCAAGATGGCTAATTGGGGTTAAGAATGAGGCCGGGAGCGGTGGCTCATGCTTGTAATCCCAGTACTTTGGGAGGCCAAGGTGGGTGGATCGCCTGAGGTCAGGAGTTCAATAACAGCCTGGCCAACATGGTAAAACCCCGTCTCTACTAAAAACACAGAAATTAGCTGGGCGTGGTGTCAGGCGTCTGTAATCCCAGCTACTCGGTGGGCTGAGGCAGGAGAATGGCTTGAACCTGGGAGGCAGAGGTTGCAGTGAGCCGAGATTGCGCCACTGAATTCAAGCCTAGGCGAGAAGAGTGAGACTTTGCCTCAAAATATAAATAAATAAATAAATAATAAGTAAAAAGAAAAAGAATGCAATCTGTGACCAGAGACAGTTTGTTCCCACATGTGAAGGACACAGTATTAAGCCATGACTATGTCATGAGTGCCCTAACCAAGCCTGTCTATTGCAAATCCACAGGGAATTTAGAAACTCGTTGTAGAGAATCCAGCTTCTAAAAGGTGATGCTGCTTTCTAGGAGTAAATTCTATTCTGGGGAAATCTGGAATCTCCTAGTGTGAAGTATGCCTGAACATGGAATAGGATTTCAGCCTAGAGGGAGGGGTCAGCATCAGGCAGTTCAAACTTTGAACTGTTGAGAAGCTTCAAAGATCCAACACCACCGGTCACTTCCAAACACAAAGTCCATTGGGATAAAGGTGGGATCTGGGTCAGAATGATGAAACCATGTGTTCTAGGCCAGACTGGGTGGGTATCTCAGGGAAGCAGTGGGGGAACAAGACATAGCGGGCACAGGGTTAGAATGGTATAAGGGTTATGGGCAGAAGACAGAGCTTTTCCTTCTTCCCAGTAATCCAGGCATCATTATTACATGATGTTTGGGCTTTGTAATATTTGTACACACACATGCGAACAGTAGTGCTTGTGTTTACAGAAAATTTGCATTGTGTTGACCAACGTACTTGGAAAGACAATTATCTTTTAACATTTTCGTTGTTTGCATGATTATAAAAAGGTCTAAATTATTGAAACATGAATTTTTTTTTGAGATAGAGTTTCACTCTGTAGCCCAGGCCAGAATGCAGTGGTGCAATCTCAGTTCACTGCAACATCCACCTCCTGGGTTCAAGCGATTCTTCTGCCTCAGGCTCCCAAGTAGCTGGGACTACAGGCACATGCCACCATGCCCAGCAAATTTTGTATTTTTAGTAGAGATGGGTTTCACCATGTTGGCCAGGCTGTTTTCAAACTCTTGACCTCAAGTTATCTGCCCACCTTGGCCTCCCAAAGTGCTGGGATTATAGGTGTGAGCCACCAGGCCCGAACTGAAACATTAAAATTTAAGCAAAACTACATTCTTTCAGAAATAAAGATAGATTTCCTCTAATCTCATCCTTAGAGACAATCATTGTTAAGAATCTAGTGTCTACTTTTCTTTCCAGAATTTTTCTATGCATCTGCTACTATAAAATGAATGTATATACACATAAATGCCACAAATGCACTTATCATTATGTACAGGAATTAGACAAGGGCATAACATTGTTTCAAATATTCCAAAACACCACAACTGAATGCCTACAGAGAGGTTTATTTTCTTTGGTATGTTTTCTTTTCACATTTCTTTTAATGGAAGCAAAGTAAAATATTAAAGGAAGCTCAGAAATAAAAACTAAAAGCCTAACTCTAGAATAAGCCTAATAAAAAAGTCACATTTCTACAAAACTTTAATGAGGAAGGCAAATGAGTCTTACTGATAGTAATGATGAAAATAGTTAAGAGGTAACTTACTGAATTTTAATTTTGTGTCAGATCCAATTCTGAGCAATCTTCCTGCCTCAGTCCCCTGAATAGCTGGAAATACAGTTGCATGCCACCACACTAGGCAGAAATTAATCTAATTAGTGTATTAGTTTGTTTTACCTTGCTAAAAGGGAGACTGGGTGATTTATAAAGAAAAGAGGTTTATTTGGCTCATGGTTCTGCAGACTGTACAGGCATGGCACCAGCATCAGCTCAGCTTCCAGTGAGGCCTCAGGGAGCTTACAGCCATGGCAGAAGGCAAAGGGGGAGCCAGAGTATCACATGGTGAGGAGGAGCGAGAGAGAGAGGGAGAAGGTATTACACTTTTAATTACATCTGTATTAAACAACCAGATCTTGCCTGAACTCATTACCACTCATTACCATAGGAAGGGCACCAAGACGTTAATGAAGGCTCCAGTCTCAGGGCCAACACCTCCCGCTAGGCCCTACCTCCAACATTGTGTGTCACATTTCAGCATGAGATTTGAGGGGACAAATATCCAAACCACATCAATTAGTGATCAGGAAATCTAAAAAGCAGAGAGCAAACAGACATTTATAGCAATTTGAAATTATTGATAGAGTAAGTAGTTGACAATGTCCCAAAGTCCAAGAAAGAGACCATGATGATTGGCAGTAGCAGAGCATTTAGAAAAGCATCATTTTAAGGCCAGGTGTCATAAGTTGCATAAACATAATTTGTTCAGTAATAAATATATCACTAAATGAGTGATGGTAGCTTAGATGTGTCACTTAATTCATATTAATCATAAAAACATCAATTATTTTTAACTTCTTATGTTTAGGGTGATGCTATTTACAATGATACAAAAACACTTTCACAAACATCATTATTTTTATATAATGCTTTAAAAATCACTTTGAAAGCTTCAATGGTACATAAAATGAGTTGAAGTTATATTTACAAATCATTCTCAGTGAGAATTAAAAATGTCGGCTAGAACTGATCACTTGACTCATATAAACCTATTAGAAACAATAAAAACTATTCAAAATCTAGTGTTGATTCTTGCATTGGCTCATTTCATTTCTACATTTGGGATTTCTAGCTTCAGTGGAATGGAAATTATAAGCATGCTTTTCTTTTCCTCTGAGTATGCAAAACTCTTCAAATTAACTCAGAAATGGATCCAGCCTATTTGCTGGAAAGTCGGGCAGCCACTTTTATAGAGGCTATTCAGTTTAATAAAGACAACTTGTCTTTTTGAGTAAGCAAAGTAGAGAAAGAAAGAAAAGGACTGAGAGAAAGCACAGAAAGAGCAGAAACTAAGTGGGTATTCTCTTCCTGAGAGCTGTCAAAATTAGGAGTAGGGTAAAGAAATCAGACTGAGGCCAGGCACGGTGGCTCACACCTGTAATCCCAGCACTTTGGGAGGCCGAGGCGGGTGGATCACCAGAGGTCAGGAGTTCGAGACCAGCCTGACCAACATGATGAAACCTTGTCTCTACTAAAAATACAAAAATTAGGGGGGCATGGTGGCAGGTGCCTGTAATCCCAGCTACTTGGGAGACTGAGGCAGAAGAATTACTTGAACCTGGGAGGCAGAGGTTGCAGTGAGCTGAGATCACACCATTACACTCCAGCCTGGCTGACAAGAGCAAAACTCCGTCTCAAAAAACAACAAACAAACAACAACAACAAAAAAATCAGACTGGAGAGTTAACTTTGCAGACTTCTTTTTAGGCACTAAAATGTGCATCTCTAGTCTTGAGGACCAGGAATTGTTCAGAGGGGGTTGGCACAAATTCAACGATGAGCACAACTTTTACCACATTATTTTAAAATTCTATATTTCCGTATTTTACTCATCTTTTATATTAAAATATTTAGAAGCTATTTCAAAACATAAAATAATGATGACTATATGCCAGAATGTAGCCACTTTTTGTAATCTTTGGTTTAAAAAACTTTAGAAGCTAGGCGGGCTGGCTCATGCCTGTAATCCCAGCACTTTGGGAGGCCAAGGTGGGTGGATTCCTTGAGCTCAGGAGTTCGAGACCAGCCTGGGCAACCTAGAGAGACCTCATCTTTAATTTTAAATTTAAAAAATTAAAAAATTTTAGAAAGTGATCTCTATTGAATGTGAAACCAAAAATTTAACTATATATGTATATTTTAACCCTACCAGCCTCTCTCTTATTCTGTATTTTAAATAACTTCTGTGTTTGGATTCTTTACAGAAGGAAGTTCATAGGAATAGTTAGACGTAGCCAATGGAAAATCATGGCCATCCAGAGACTGCTGCTGTGTAGCAGACCTTCTCAACAATTTCTCTCCAAAAGCACAGATTTGGCACATGCTGTGTGATTTACATATTCTTTTTTTTTTTAAATTTATTTATTATTATTGTACTTTAAGTTGTAGGGTACATGTGCATAACGTGCAGGTTTGTTACATATGTATACTTGCGCCATGTTGGTGTGCTGCACCCATCAACTCGTCATTTACATCAGGTATAACTCCCAATGCAATCCCTCCCCCCTCCCCCCTCCCCATGATAGGCCCCTGTGTGTGATGTTCCCCTTCCTGAGTCCAAGTGATCTCATTGTTCAGTTCCCACCTATGAGTGAGAACATGCGGTGTTTGGTTTTCTGTTCTTGTGATAGTTTGCTAAGAATGATGGTTTCCAGCTGCATCCATGTCCCTACAAAGGACACAAACTCATCCTTTTTGATGGCTGCATAGTATTCCATGGTGTATATGTGCCACATTTTCTTAATCCAATCTGTCACTGATGGACATTTGGGTTGATTCCAAGTCTTTGCTATTGTGAATAGTGCTGCAATAAACATACGTGTGCATGTGTCTTTATAGCAGCATAATTTATAATCCTTTGGGTATATACCCAGTAATGGGATGGCTGGGTCATATGGTACATCTAGTTCTAGATCCTTGAGGAATCGCCATACTGTTTTCCATAATGGTTGAACTAGTTTACAATCCCACCAACAGTGTAAAAGTGTTCCTACTTCTCCACATCCTCTCCAGCACCTGTTGTTTCCTGACTTTTTAATGATCGCCATTCTAACTGGTGTGAGATGGTATCTCATTGTGGTTTTGATTTGCATTTCTCTGATGGCCAGTGATGATGAGCATTTTTTCATGTGTCTGTTGGCTGTATGAATGTCTTCTTTTGAGAAATGTCTGTTCATATCCTTTGCCCACTTTTTGATGGGGTTGTTTGTTTTTTTCTTGTAAATTTGTTTGAGTTCTTTGTAGGTTCTGGATATTAGCCCTTTGTCAGATGAGTAGATTGCAAAAATTTTCTCCCATTCTGTAGGTTGCCTGTTCACTCTGATGGTAGTTTCTTTTGCTGTGCAGAAGCTCTTTAGTTTAATGAGATCCCATTTGTCAATTTTGGCTTTTGCTGCTGTTGCTTTTGGTGTTTTAGACATGAAGTCTTTGCCCATGCCTATGTCCTGAATGGTACTACCTAGGTTTTCCTCTAGGATTTTTATGGTATTAGGTCTAACATTTAAGTCTCTAATCCATCTTGAATTAATTTTCGTATAAGGAGTAAGGAAAGGATCCAGTTTCAGCTTTCTACTTATGGCTAGCCGATTTTCCCAGCACCATTTATTAAATAGGGAATCCTTTCCCCATTTCTTGTTTCTCTCAGGTTTGTCAAAGATCAGATGGCTGTAGATGTGTGGTATTATTTCTGAGGACTCTGTTCTGTTCCATTGGTCTATATCTCTGTTTTGGCACCAGTACCATGCTGTTTTGGTTACTGTAGCCTTGTAGTATAGTTTGAAGTCAGGTAGCGTGATGCCTCCAGCTTTGTTCTTTTGACTTAGGATTGTCTTGGAGATGTGGGCTCTTTTTTGGTTCCATATGAACTTTAAAGCAGTTTTTTCCAATTCTGTGAAGAAACTCATTGGTAGCTTGATGGGAATGGCACTGAATCTATAAATTACCTTGGGCAGTATGGCCATTTTCACGATATTGATTCTTCCTATCCATGAGCATGGTATGTTCTTCCATTTGTTTGTGTCCTCTTTTATTTCACTGAGCAGTGGTTTGTAGTTGTCCTTGAAGAGGTCCTTTACATCCCTTGTAAGTTGGATTCCTAGGTATTTTATTCTCTTTGAAGCAATTGTGAATGGAAGTTCATTCCTGATTTGGCTCTCTGTTTGTCTGTTACTGGCGTATAAGAATGCTTGTGATTTTTGCACATTAATTTTGTATCCTGAGACTTTGCTGAAGTTGCTTATCAGCTTAAGGAGATTTTGGGCTGAGACAATGGGGTTTTCTAAATATACAATCATGTCATCTGCAAACAGGGACAGTTTGACTTCTTCTTTTCCTAACTGAATACCCTTGATTTCTTTCTCTTGCCTAATTGCCCTAGCCAGAACTTCCAACACTATGTTGAATAGGAGTGGTGAGAGAGGGCATCCCTGTCTTGTGCCAGTTTTCAAAGGGAATTTTTCCAGTTTTTGCCCATTCAGTATGATATTGGCTGTGGGTTTGTCATAAATAGCTCTTATTATTTTGAGGTACGTTCCATCAATACCGAATTTCTTGAGCGTTTTTAGCATGAAGGGCTGTTGAATTTTGTCAAAAGCCTTTTCTGCATCTATTGAGATAATCATGTGGTTCTTGTCTTTGGTTCTGTTTATATGCTGGATTATGTTTATTGATTTGCGAATGTTGAACCAGCCTTGCATCCCAGGGATGAAGCCCACTTGATCATGGTGGATAAGCTTTTTGATGTGTTGCTGAATCCGGTTTGCCAGTATTTTATTGAGGATTTTTGCATCGATGTTCATCAGGGATATTGGTCTAAAATTCTCTTTTTTTGTTGTGTCTCTGCCAGGCTTTGGTATCAGGATGATGTTGGCCTCATAAAATGAGTTAGGGAGGATTCCCTCTTTTTCTATTGATTGGAATAGTTTCAGAAGGAATGGTACCAACTCCTCCTTGTACCTCTGGTAGAATTCAGCTGTGAATCCATCTGGTCCTGGACTTTTTTTGGTTGGTAGGCTATTAATTATTGCCTCAATTTCAGAGCCTGCTATTGGTCTATTCAGGGATTCAACTTCTTCCTGGTTTAGTCTTGGAAGAGTGTAAGTGTCCAGGAAATTATCCATTTCTTCTAGATTTTCCAGTTTATTTGCGTAGAGGTGTTTATAGTATTCTCTGATGGTAGTTTGTATTTCTGTGGGGTCAGTGGTGATATCCCCTTTATCATTTTTAATTGCGTCAATTTGATTCTTCTCTCTTTTCTTCTTTATGAGTCTTGCTAGTGGTCTGTCAATTTTGTTGATCTTTTCAAAAAACCAACTCCTGGATTCATTGATTTTTTGGAGAGTTTTTTGTGTCTCTATCTCCTTCAGTTCTGCTCTGATCTTAGTTATTTCTTGCCTTCTGCTAGCTTTCAAATGTGTTTGCTCTTGCTTCTCTAGTTCTTTTAATTGCGATGTTAGAGTGTCAATTTTAGATCTTTCCTGCTTTCTCTTGTGGGCATTTAGTGCTATAAATTTCCCTC
Organism: Macaca mulatta; assembly: GCF_049350105.2. NCBI lineage: Eukaryota > Metazoa > Chordata > Mammalia > Primates > Cercopithecidae > Macaca > Macaca mulatta. Next base: position 129,582,271 of record NC_133417.1, on the reverse strand, counting down.
TACACACTGCTTTAAATGTGTCCCAGAGATTCTGGTATGTTGTATCTTTGTTCTCATTGGTTTCAAAGAACATCTTTATTTCTGCCTTCATTTCATTATGTACCCAGTAGTCATTCAGGAGCAGGTTGTTCAGTTTCCATGTAGTTGAGCGGTTTTGATTGAGTTTCTTAGTCCTGAGTTCTAGTTTGATTGCACTGTGGTCTGAGAGACAGTTTGTTATAATTTCTGTTCTTGTACATTTGCTGAGGAGTGCTTTACTTCCAATTACGTGGTCGATTTTGGAGTAAGTACGACGTGGTGCTGAGAAGAATGTATATTCTGTTGATTTGGGGTGGAGAGTTCTATAGATGTCTATTAGGTCTGCTTGCTGCAGAGATGAGTTCAATTCCTGGATATCCTTGTTAACTTTCTGTCTCGTTGATCTGTCTAATGTTGACAGTGGAGTGTTGAAGTCTCCCATTATTATTGTATGGGAGTCTAAGTCTCTTTGTAAGTCTCTAAGGACTTGCTTTATGAATCTGGGTGCTCCTGTATTGGGTGCATATATATTTAGGATAGTTAGCTCTTCCTGTTGAATTGATCCCTTTACCATTATGTAATGGCCTTCTATGTCTCTTTTGATCTTTGATGGTTTAAAGTCTGTTTTATCAGAGACTAGTATTGCAACCCCTGCTTTTTTTTGTTCTCCATTTGCTTGGTAAATCTTCCTCCATCCCTTTATTTTGAGCCTATGTATGTCTCTGCGTGTGAGATGGGTCTCCTGAATACAGCAGACTGATGGGTCTTGACTCTTTATCCAGTTTGCCAGTCTGTGTCTTTTAATTGGAGCATTTAGTCCATTTACATTTAAGGTTAAGATTGTTATGTGTGAACTTGATCCTGCCATTATGATATTAACTGGTTATTTTGCTTGTTAGTTGATGCAGTTTCTTCCTAGCCTCGATGGTCTTTACATTTTGGCATGTTTTTGCAATGGCTGGTACCAGTTGTTCCTTTCCATGTTTAGTGCTTCCTTCAGGGTCTCTTGTAAGGCAGGCCTAGTGGTGACAAAATCTCTAAGCATTTGCTTATCTGTAAAGGATTTTATTTCTCCTTCACTTATGAAACTTAGCTTGGCTGGATATGAAATTCTGGGTTTAAAATTCTTTTCTTTAAGAATGTTGAATATTGGCCCCCACTCTCTTCTGGCTTGGAGAGTTTCTGCCGAGAGATCTGCTGTTAGTCTGATGGGCTTCCCTTTGTGGGTAACCCGACCTTTCTCTCTGGCTGCCCTTAAGATTTTTTCCTTCATTTCAACTTTGGTGAATCTGGCAATTATGTGTCTTGGAGTTGCTCTTCTCGAGGAGTATCTTTGTGGCGTTCTCTGTATTTCCTGGATTTGAATGTTGGCCTGCCCTACTAGGTTGGGGAAGTTCTCCTGGATGATATCCTGAAGAGTGTTTTCCAACTTGGTTCCATTTTCCCCCTCACTTTCAGGCACCCCAATCAGACGTAGATTTGGTCTTTTTACATAATCCCATACTTCTTGCAGGCTTTGTTCATTTCTTTTTCTTCTTTTTTCTTTTGGTTTCTCTTCTCGCTTCATTTCATTCATTTGATCCTCAATCGCAGATACTCTTTCTTCCAGTTGATCGAGTTGGTTACTGAAGCTTGTGCATTTGTCACGTATTTCTCGTGTCATGGTTTTCATCTCTTTCATTTTGTTTATGACCTTCTCTGCATTAATTACTCTAGCCATCAATTCTTCCACTTTTTTTTCAAGATTTTTAGTTTCTTTGCGCTGGGTACGTAATTCCTCCTTTAGCTCTGAGAAATTTGATGGACTGAAGCCTTCTTCTCTCATCTCGTCAAAGTCATTCTCCGTCCAGCTTTGATCCGTTGCTGGCAATGAGCTGTGCTCCTTTGCCAGGGGAGATGCGCTCTTATTTTTTGAATTTCCGGCTTTTCTGCCCTGCTTTTTCCCCATCTTTGTGGTTTTATCTGCCTCTGGTCTTTGATGATGGTGATGTACTGATGGGGTTTTGGTGTAGGTGTCCTTCCTGTTTGATAGTTTTCCTTCTAACAGTCAGGACCCTCAGCTGTAGGTCTGTTGGAGATTGCTTGAGGTCCACACCAGACCCTTTTTGCCTGGGTATCAGCAGCAGAGGCTGCAGAAGATAGAATATTTCTGAACAGCGAGTGTACCTGTCTGATTCTTGCTTTGGAAGCTTCCTCTCAGGGGTGTACTCCACCCTGTGAGGTGTGGGGTGTCAGACTGCCCCTAGTGGGGGATGTCTCCCAGTTAGGCTACTCAGGGGTCAGGGACCCACTTGAGCAGGGAGTCTGTCCCTTCTCAGATCTCAACCTCCGTGTTGGGAGATCCACTGCTCTCTTCAAAGCTGTCAGACAGAGTCGTTTGCGTCTGCAGAGGTTTCGGCTGCGTTTGTTATTGCCCTGTCCCCAGAGGTGGAGTCTACAGAGACAGGCAGGTTTCCTTGAGCTGCTGTGAGCTCCACCCAGTTCGAGCTTCCCAGCAGCTTTGTTTACCTACTTAAGCCTCAGCAATGGCGGGCGCCCCTCCCCCAGCCTCGCTGCTGCCTTGCCGGTAGATCACAGACTGCTGTGCTAGCAATGAGGGAGGCTACGTGCGTGTAGGACCCTCCCGGCCAGGTGTGGGATATGATCTCCTGGTGTGCCTGTTTGCTTAAAGCGCCGTATTGGGGTGGGAGTTACCCGATTTTCCAGGTGTTGTGTGTCTCAGTTCCCCTGGCTAGGAAAAGGGATTCCCTTCCCCCTTGCGCTTCCCAGGTGAGGCAATGCCTCGCCCTGCTTCAGCTCTCGCTGGTCGGGCTGCAGCAGCTGACCAGCACCGATCGTCCGGCACTCCCCAGTGAGATGAACCCAGTACCTCAGTTGAAAATGCAGAAATCACCAGTCTTCTGTGTCACTCACGCTGGGAGTTGGAGACTGGAGCTGTTCCTATTCGGCCACCTTGCTCCGCCCCCCCGTGATTTACATATTCTTCACTTAGTTTGCATGTTTGGCATAAATCTTTCTATCACTTTAAGCAACTGAGTTGACTGAATATGCATTTTTATGTTTTTATGGATATGCAAGATCCACATTTTCGCAGCAATGCTTGCCCCTGTAATTTATACAGGGAGGAATTCTTGGCTTTTTTTATCCATGAATCACTGATTTTATGCCCACCTGTCTTGCCTCTGATTAAAGGGAGGATGGTTGTTTGCTTTATCAGTGGGGACTTAGGTCTCTCATTCCTTGAGCAGGAACTCTCTGCAAAGATGACAATAGGTCCAGGACACACTGGCTGGTCTCCAGTGATCTGGTAAATCATTCAGAGGTTACTTTCCAATGCTGATAGAATCGTTCTATCTATAGAAGGCCAAGAGCATACATCCTCTATATGAGGCCAAGAGCATGCATTTTGATCTTTGCCTTATTTATTAGTCTTGTGAAAACAGCAAATTTGCCCAGAAATGAACATTGAAGCTCTCTGAATAGTTCCATATAGTTAATGAACAATACTGATAACACCTTCCATAAACCAAGGCTTAGCTGGCCTCAGCCTGATACTAACTAGTCTCTGTTCTTTCTTCTATAATCCTTACAACATCCCCATGTTACTTTAATTTTACAGATGAGGAACTGAGACTTAAGCAGTTTCCGTGGCTTGTCCAAAGTGACGTGAACTATAGGCCGGGTCATGATTTGAACTTGCCTGACCCCAGTCCTGGCTTACTTGCCCTGCTATTACCGACCATGTTCTTATCTGGACATGTGGCCTATCGATCAATTCCACACGTCACTGGATTGGAGTAAAAATTCTATATCAATCCAATGAGTTCATCCTCCTGTCTTTTCCTTAATTAAATGTTCAAACTGTCATGGGGATAGTATGGCTTTACTGAATACTAATTCTGTGCCAGACACTCTGCTTGACATTTTCACAAACTTTATGTCATTCCCTTGAAATAATAGCTCTGGAGGTGAGCATTTTTATCTCTATGATTCCAGTTACGAACACTGAAGCACAGGGAGGTAATCACATGGCTAACTGGGCACAGCAGACTGCTCGCACCCACCCCTACTGGTGCCACACTGAGGTCTTCCTGGAGCTGATGGTGTTATCTGATGAGAGCCAGTGCTCCAATTCACACTCATGCTTTGTTCTTAACCAGTCCAAACCAGATCCTTTCCTTCAGCTCATGTTGGCTTGGGTTTTTATCAAACCACACCCAATAATTCTGGGTGGAGTTCTATGGAAAGTGACTAAAAGACAGATGTGGAAGAACTTGACTTTTCTCTCTGATGCCTAATTTTTTTTTTTTTTTGACAGAGTTGCACTCTGTTGCCCAGGTTGGAGTACAATGGTACAATATTGGCTCACTGCAACCTATGCTTCCTGGGTTCGAGCAAGTCTCCCACCTCAACCTCTTGAGTAGCTGGGACTATGAGAATGTGCCACCACACCCAGCTAATTTTTGTATTTTTAGTAGGATGGAGTTTCATCATATTGGCCAGGCTAGTCTTGAACTCCTGACCTCAAGTGATCCTCCCGCCTCGGCCTCCCAAAGTGCTAGGATTACAGGTGATCTCTAAATTTTTAAGATGCTAAACATACTTGTTTTTGTTGTTGTTGTGTGTGTGTTTTAATTTTAATTTTATTTTTATATATTTTTTGAAAGAAGATCTCATTCCCATTGGCCAGGCTGGAGTGCCATGGCATGATCACAGCTCATGGCAGCCTCGACTTCACGGGCTCAGGTTATTCTCCCACTTCAGCCTCCCAAGTAGCTGGGACTATAGGTGCATGTCACCACACTTGGCTAATTTTTTGTTTTGTATTTTTTGTAGAGACGGGGTTTCATCATGTTTCCAAGGCTGGTCTCAAACTCCTAGGCTCAAGTGATGTACCAGCCTTGGCCTTCCCAAGTGCTGAGATTACAGACCAGCCCTGGCCTTCCCAAGTGCTGGGATTACAGGCATGAGCCACCGTGCCTGGCTGTGGTGTGTGTGTGTGTGTTTGAGGGAATTAGGCCAGAGAATTTCAGAACAGCCTTGGATCTGCGTGGGTCTGTAACAGCAAATTTTAAATCTTCTGGCCTGTCATTTAAAAAAATCAATCTTTTATTCTGAGAACACACTAAAATTAAATACGAAGGTTCCTTTTGCATTAAGTGGTAGAACATAGTCTGAAAATCTTGTGAGTTTCCTTATCCTGATCTGAATGTATAGTTCTACTGTGAAGTTTGACATTTGTCCCTAGAAAGAGTCAGAGAAATGAGGAAAAAAGTCACTTATTCCATGGCAATACATTATGCACTCAACAAAAGATGTTATTGAAGTCTCTTCCCTTGGTTCAACCAAAAACATTGAATCCATGCTTGATTATAATGCAGCTTCAGACGTACTTTGTCAATCCATTCCCTAGAGGCCTCTGGATATGTAGTAAGCTACATAGTAAATGTTGTCCTGGCTGAAATTGGGTTTGGCTGCTGAATCCTCCTGAAAGGAGGGAAGCTGGGCTTTAGGCTTCAGGGTTTGCCAGACCCATCAAAGCCTAGATTTACTGCTTGGCTGAAAAGACACTACCCTGCTTTCAAGGTGACAGATGATTTTAGTGCCAGGTCATTTCTGTATTTTCTTCTTTGCACTGTCCTTAGTCGCTGATCATTCCTGCTGCCAGAAGGCACTGTCTTACTGTCTCTGCACAACTTGCCAGATTTGTCTCAATTCCTATCTTCCCCAGAAGCCTCCAGTAACTACTCAAGCCCATATTGCTCCCCTATCTGCAAAGTCCATCAGCAGCTTATTTTCATGTGTTGTTTTGGCTTTCTGTCCTGTCTTTTCATCGAGATTGTCTTCCCCCGGGACAGGCATGCTGCCTTATATGTCTGTTGTGGACAAGCTGTCCTGAGAATACGGCAAATGTACAGGCAAAGTTTTATAACTTTAGGAAGTTGTGAAAATGCAGTCTTTACTCACAGGCCAATAACCCCAGGGATTGCTTGCCGTTGCTAAAGTAAATGAGCAGTTGTAAGAAATGTCTCTCACACAGGAGATTTTCAACTGTGTTTTTTGTTTTGTTTTTGTTTTTTGTTTTAAAGTATCCCTGCAACCAGTTCAGTGAGTTGAGCCTTTTTTTTTTTTTTTCCATCTTTTACAAGGAAAAAAACCCAAAGTGGCAGAAGCCTTGTGCCATTATCTTCCAGGCTAAGTAACCTGGAGTCTTATCTTGTAGGAATTTATATTTATTTCATTTGTATCTTCTTTGAATAAAAGCAATCACTTTAGACATTTAAAATAAGTTGCAAATGTAAATTTCATTCAGACTTGAAAGCTAGTTCCATGTATATTCTTTTTTTAAAATTTCTTAAAAATCGAGGCATACTTGACATACAGTGAATTTTATTCTTTTTTTAGTGTATGGTTTTGAGTTTGACAAACATAAGCAGTCAAGCAACCACCATCACAGCTAAGATGTAGAACACTTCCATCACCACCCACCAAATTCTTCCAGCCCTTTACAGTCAGTCCCTTCTGCCACCTCCACACACCATGAATCAATAGATATGCAATGGTTTCGCATCATGGCTGAGAAGCACAGAGTTCTGTGCCATGACCCGAATTACAAGACATACTTGGAGGAACTGGCTAACTCTTCCTGGGAAGGCCGAGGTGCAGGAGGAGGTAAAGTATTACCTGGTGACTTCTGGAGTATGCATCTGGGGTTTGAGAAATGTGAGCATAGATCACCAGCATTAAACATTTTTGGTACACAAATTACAAAAATTTGAAGTTAGCACAGGGAGGAATTACCAAGGAACCAGGAACTAAGGGGGTGCTGGACATCACAAACAACTCTCTTTACATAGGAAAGAGGGCAATTCTCACATGCCCCTGGTTTAAAGAAGCAGAATCAAGAAAGATACTAAACAGGGCTTTTCAGAAGCATGCTGTTATCTTTTAACCACCTGAAACAAGGGCTGCCAGTAGCAAGAAAGTGCTCTATCTCCAGTTCCTTCTAGGGTTTCTCATCCTTGGCTGGACCTGAGAATCACTCAAGGAGCTTTTAAACAGCACCAATGCCCTGGCCCCCTGCCTGAGGGTTAGTGTTTATCAGAATTTAACATCGCCCTAGGAGGAGGTATTTATGCTTTCTTCTGTGCTTTTTTTATTTTTATTTTTATTTTTTATTTTTTGCCTAGGGATCCCCGGGGTGAACTAGAGCCCAAATAGACTAGAAGAGTCCTTTGCCTAAAATGCTGCAGCAAAGGTGTGGATAGTGCCACTTGCTAGCAAGTTTAAAAAAAATTTTTTTAAGGACAGAGAAAGGGTCTCACTGTTGCCAAGTGTGGAGTGCAGTGGTGTGATCACAGCTCACTGCAGCCTCAAACTCCTGGGCTCAAGCAATCTCCCCACCTCAGCCTCCCGAGACGAGTGGCTGGGACTACAGGCATGTGCGACCACATTTGGTTAATTTTTAAATTTTTGTAGAGATAGGGTCTGGCTATGTTACTCAGGCTGCTCTTGAACTCCTGGCTTCAAGTGATCCTCTGAGTTGCTGGGATTACAGGCATGAGCCACTGCATCCAGCTCCTCTGTTAGCAAGTTTTAAATTTGCTTCCAGGGGTGCTGTAGGCAGAACCCGAGAGGGTGTTCCGCCAGAGTGTGAAGGCTACAACTGCTGCCAGTTTGCAGAAGGAGTAGGCTTAAGTGCAAGATGTCTCGGAGAGGGTGAAGTTAAAGCTGTGCTGTATGTTTGCCTCTTCTACTAGACTGTCAACGATTTGAAGCCAAAGACGACTGTGGCTTGTTCATTTTTGTTTCTCTAGTGTTTGGGATAGTGCTTGGTGCTAATAAGGACTCACAAATGTTGGCGGAGTTATGGAAGGATTGATATCCTTGGGAAAAGCATTGCCTCTTAAAATTAAAGTTCAGTATCTGATTACCGATGCAATGATTTGTCCATAACTCATACTTTCAAGGAGTTAGATACACCTGCAGGTGTAATTGTGTGTAATATAGGCATAGTTCAGGTATATATATGCAAAACTCCACCTGTAGGAGGGGTAATAATCTTCTTTTAAAAACTGCATTATAATAGTCTCATTGCACGTTCGTATCAAATGTACATATGTAAATATAAAGAGATAATTATGGAGAATGAGATTGACAGGAAAATAAGAGAAACTTTAGTCTTCCTGTTATACTTGACACACAGCAAATCTTCCAAATGTCTTGGGCAGGTCAGAGCTAGAAATTTTCTTGAGATTACGACTCCAGAATATGTACTTGGAAAAATTCCAAGTTGATTTCCAAGACTGTTTTTAAGTTTTGGAGCCTAGGTTTCTCCAGAATCTAACTCCTCTGGCTCTGCTTCCCTGGCTGCCACCTCCTCTCCACTGGATTATTGGAACAGCTTCCTAACCTGTTTCTGTGTGTCTGTGCTGGCCTCTACACTTATTCTAATTCAGCAGCTGTAGTGATCCCTAATGAACAAATTGAATCCTCTGCTCAAAATGGTGCAACGATGGCCATTTCCCTTAGAGGAAAGGCCATTGTCCTTACAGTGGCAGGCAGGATCCCATCCAGTCTGACGCCATTCCTACTCCCCTCACCCTGCTTGCTCTGGGACAGCCACACTGGCTCTGCGACGTTCCAGGACATCATCTTCCCCACTCCTTCACTTCCTTAGAATCTTTATTTATTTATTTATTTATTTATTTATTTATTTATTATTATACTTTAAGTTATAGGGTACATGTGCATAACATGCAGGTTTGTTACAGATGTATACTTGTGCCATGTTGGTGTGCTACACCCAGAATCTTTGCTTAAATTGCCTTCTCAGGGAAACCCACCCTGTTCTCCCCATTTAAAATTGTAAACTGTCCCTCTCCCCACTTCCAACCACTCTGGGTCACTTTTTATTGTATTATTTCCCTATCTGCTAAGTGCTACAAACTCTTAGGATGATGCCCAGGTTCTTCATATGACTGCTAGACTTCACATGAATGACATTTCCAAACGGTTACTCGTAGTTCTAATTCCTGGGTTTAGTTTCCAGCTAGGCACTGTGTTAGATGCTGAGGATTGGTACTTTCATAGGAACGTGTGCAAGAAGGTTGGAGAAGCTCTGGAAATGAAACAGGAAGACAGTCTGAAGAAAGGGTAAGGGAAAAATTCAGAAGCAGCGACCTCTGAGTTGGGCGGCAGGATGGGCAGAAGTTTTCGAATCAGAAGGTAAAGCATGTTGTTTTATGTAGGTAGGAGTAGAAGTAGAAAAGGCACAGAGATGTGGAGCAACCTTGGGTCTAGACCACAGAAGTGAGGTATAGCTTGAGAAATGGGTGTGTGGGAGGTGGTGGTGTAGTGGCAGGAGATGAGGTTGGACCAGTGGGCGGGGCCAGATATGAAAGAGCTACACATCCCATTAAGAAGCCTGAACTTGATCATACAGTCCATACACATCAAGAAGAGGGGAGGGGAAGAGCATGCATGAGGTTTAGAAATATTTTCCCAAAGGCTTGCAGGGTGGACAGGACAGGAGATAACGAGGCAGGGAGCCCAGTTGAGAGTCTTTTGTGACAGTTCACCTATGAAATGATGAAGATCCAGCATTTGACAAGGGCAGTGACTATAGAGACAAGAGTGCTGGGAAATAATACTGGCAGGACTCAGTGACCCATCGATGTAAGGAGGTGAGAGATAAGAAGGACCTCAAGATGGAGTTCATTTTTTTCTGGCCCAGGTAGATGGATGAGAGGGTGCACAAGTGGAGAGGATGTCTAAGAGTAAGGAGTCTGGTTAGGGTGATATTTGGCTCTGTTTTAAGCATCTGGTTTTTGAGGTTCCAGTGAAGGCATCTGGAGGGTATAGTGTGCAAGTGAGAGAGAGATTGGGCTAGGGGAGAGATTTGCGATTTAATAACTAGGATTTGGGTCCTGGAGAGGGGAGGATGAAGAGAACACCAACATGTAAACAGTGGGCAGAGGAAGGAGCTGAGCCTGGGCGGGGCAGGAGGGAATCTGAGAGGGAGGTGTCCCAGAAGCCAAGTGCGAAGTTCAGAAGGTGTGCTTGGCGGGTAAGGTCAGCTATAGAAGCAGGAGGCGGGTGTAAAGTTTCTTTATTGCACTTGAGAGGTCACTGGAGACCCGGGGAGGAGGGCATCCTGCCACAGTGTGACTAAGGGTATGGAGAAGGGGATGAACAAATGGACCAAGTGTGCATCACTCGTTCAAGAAAGAAACTTTGCTGTGAAACAATAGAGATCTTGAGGGGAAGTCAGCTAGGGAGGGATGCAGAGGGCATTGAGCATGATCTAGAAAGCTTGGGAATAGAGGAAAGGGAGTGGACAGACCCCAGGTGCTGTGAGGAAGGGAAGGGGCTCCTTCAAGAGCATATGGGTGCCATGACAGCGTGTCTGATCACAGAATACAGTTTCAGCACCTTGGTGTGGTTATGTTTGGACGTGACTAAAAAACGTTGAAGAAAACTGAGATCCAAATTTTTCTTCTAGGGTGTGACAATGTTGTAAAAAGGAATCTTTTAAAATTTTTAGGTCTTTTTCTGGTCACCAGCGAAAGAGTATCATTCTCAAGATAATTGACGCTTTGCTTTCTAGCCAGGCAATGGTTTTATCAGACTTGCACTGAATTTGGCTTCTAGCAGAGCACGAGTTCAAAGAACCAGCCCTTCTCTGGATTCCCTGTGAGGTAAGAATTTGAGTTCTGTTTGCCACTAGAATCCACAATTGCAAATTGTTTCTATGTTTAAAGGAATAATTATATTCATCAGATTAGCCATGCCTAAATCAATGAAAAATTAAGGGAGACATTTTCCAGATGGATGTTTGAGAAATCACAATAAAATATAAAAAATTAAAATTCGGTTTATCTAAATCACTCTATTTTGATATCAAACTCCAAAGAATCAGAAACACTAATGGCTCTCTATGACACAAGAGAGGGTATACACTAGCATTCTCTGTCCTAACGGCTAGCATTACTGAGATACTTCATTTAAAACTTGTTTCCCCAAAATATCTGATATGTTGATTTAAAAAATCCAATTTAGGATCATAAGCTACACCCAAGATATAAGTAAAATACACATTCTTATCAAAGAATGCAAGATATCTATATATTTTACCTTTATAGATGAGGCAAGATTTACTGGAGAAATGACACCAGGCCTCTAACTTGCATCTGGTCTGTTCGTGTTCTTTTGTTCTTATTTATTGGCTTGGTTCAGCCAAGGATAGACCCTGCTCTTGGAAGTTCACATTATAAACTGAGGTTGCTAGACATGGAGAATGATTTCCTATTTCCTCCTCTTACCTTTCCTTTTTTCTTTCTTTCTTTTTGGTATGAGGAGCAGAAGGATTTTGTATGTGTATCTGTGTGTGTGTGTGTGTGTGTGTGTGTGTGTGTGGTGCACATGTACATCCATCTTTGTATGTCTGTCTCTCTCTCTCTCTGATTTTGAGGATAAAATAACACAAAATTACCAAATGTCCAAGTGAAGCCCCTAGTTTCTCTTTTCCGGCTCCACAACCCTCTCAGCTCCCCAGTGAGGAGGAATGTAGCTCTGGTTTAGTAAGGCAAAAGATCCACACCAGGCCACATGTTTCGGAGTGGTGCCTTGGTGGAGGCACAAACAGCCTGGACAGGGGCCAACGCCTCCGTGTGTCTCTTCATTCTGGGCCACTGGGTGTGAGGAGCCCAGGCCTCTTTTTCTCCTTTTGTTTGGTTTGGATTCACCGCCCATCCAGCTCCAGCCCAGGATTCAGGAGGGAAACTTCTATCCTCCTTCCTTTCCTTCTTCAATTTTCATTGTTATGACATATTCTTGCAACTAACCATTGCTATCTTGCTTTTATATATTAATTGCTTTCTTTTAACTTTTTTTCCATCTCTTGTAACCTTTGGGAATTTGACTAAGCTGGACTATCCAAACTCTGGCTAATTGTATCTGAAAAAAAAAAAAAAAAGTCAAAGAAGCCAGAAGTTTACTTTTGACTTAGAGGTCTACTGCATAAGATTATTACCTCTCTTCACCTTTTTTTTTTTTTTTTTTTTTTTAAATAGGAGGGTCACTGCTACAACTGAATTTAGAAAGAAAGTAGTACTACCTTTCTCTAATACTAATTCATTCAGTATTAGGGATTTGTCTTGAGTCGTGTATAATTTCTTTGATTAAGAAATGCACACTTTAATTTAAGTCTGAAGTCAGCATTTCTTATGTACATAGGAAGTTAAGGTTTAGAGAACAGGATCTCAGCACATGCTTTCATCTGAGTAAGAAAGAATATCATGTACATAGACATGTATATAAACCTTTCTTTGTTGAAGTTCAATGGAATGCAAAATCTGCCCTCCATTTTCTCACCAAGGCACAAAACCTCTGCAAGGATGAAGTTAGAGGAGATGGAAGAACAGTACTTTTAGATTTAAATGGGGGGTGTGTGTGTGTGTGTTTTATATTTTAAAGAGGTTTTTTTTTTTTTATCAAGGTCTTCCTTTGTGATGTTTAGAAGCATCAAACCATTCCAACACTTAGAAATTAATATATTTCATGGAAATATATGCATGGGTCAAATGAAAAGCTACCTTGCTGTATCACAGTACCTTTAGGTGTTCGGCAAGAGACTAATAATTTAGCATGTGGAAGAAATGTCTCCATGAGAAATAATGAACCTGAGAAGATTGGGTTTTCAATAATTTATTCTTCTTATTATCTTTTAGAGATAATAATATTATCTTGCTCTCTTGCTTAGGCTGAATTGCAGTGGCATGATCATAATTCACTGTAACCTCAAATGCACCACCATACCTGGCTAATTTTTTCTTTTTAAATAATTTTTTGTAGATATAGGATCTCGCTATGTTGCCCAGGCTGGTCTCGAACTCCTGGCCTCAAGAGATCCTTCTGCCTCAGCTTCCCAGAGCACTGACATTACAAGCATGAACAACTGTACCCGTCCAATAACTTCTTTTTTTTTTTTAATTACAGAAGTTTCTTTAGTAATTTCAGTAAATCCAGATTATCAGAAGAAAACAAAGCACAAAAATTAATCTCCACCATCTTTCTCTTTATACCCTTCTTGAACTCCTTATTCCTGCTTGATCAAAACTATAATTTTTTTTTTTTTGCAGATTTTTTCTTCAACAATGTTCATATATCTTGGTCCCCGACTTCAATAATGTTTCAGTGGCTCAGGCTGTTCAGGCCACCACTGAGTTCTATGGTGGCCTGAATGTGACACAGGAAGCAAAATTGTCTTTGCCAAAGGTTTCATTGACCCTTGACATGCTTTGGGAGTCATAAAAGATATCAGTAAAGATTTGCCTGCTGTTTACATTGAAGGTAACACAGTTGTTCATATTTGTAGGGATACAAAATGAACGACTTTGTTAACTATTGGGCTTAAAGGTTTTCAATAAGTGGTTTACACAGTTTCAGATAATGTGATGTAAGGTCACATTCTTTCAGGACTCTTGTTACTCATTAAATTGAGCTATTTTGTCTATACACATTTGATTTGAAGGCAAATGATGTACCCAATGATGTATCTACCTGGTTTTTAGTACAATAAATTCATGAGAGATGCAAGGAACCTGTGACTGAAAATTAAGTTTTGTTTGTTGGAAATTATTGAAGTAAGCTTTAAAATAATCCAAAATAATCCATTTTTAGTATTGAAATGTTCACATGTTATGCCACTTGCAAAATGAAAATCTTCAGTTTATTATGTTAATGTATTTGCAAAGCTATCACCTTGATTTCAAGCCCAAAGTCTTCCCAAATCCTTGCAAATCAATCAAAGAAAAGTCAGGTGTAGGTGCATGAAGGAGGCTTCCATATATATACATTTCTAGATCACTGTTAAGTCAGGACAGATAAAATACACGTCCCGGTGACCTGGCTTTGTCAACACGTGACTTTACAAGTCACGTAAACTATCTGAGCTTCAGTTTGGTTTTGTTTTATTTAACCTGAAAAAGAAAGGAAACAAAAATATTTATTAAACATAGCTTAAAATTCTACAAAACTGTAAATCATGCTTTTGTTCTGATTTTAGTAGCCGTTAAATTTCTACTTGTAACTTCCAGGGAATAAACTCATATCCTGGGAGCTTAACTTATGTCATACTTTTGAGTTGAAGGATGAGATTATTAAAAACATTAATCTCTAAATTGATAAGATTAGGCAATTTCCTATAGTGTTCATTCATTTGTATCACTTGATAATTAATAACAAGCAATAAGTGTTTTAAATAAATATTGGGCCAATTAATTGAGAATTTCTGGGAATTGTCCTGGACATGGGTATTTTTAAAAGCTCCCCAGATGTGTTGATGTGCAACCAGAGTTAAGCATACTTGCTGTAGAGGTATTCTGATCTTTCCTTTTCACATTTTGAGTGAAGCTCACTGTGCAAATTTGTATCCAGCCCAAACTACCGATTCAGCTGAACTAACTCGTGCAGGAGAAAAAATCTTTTGAGTTTCTGCAAAAGTGGCTAACTAACCCAAGCGATTGAAGAGAAAGGAAAGCTCAATGGAATGCAAAATCTGCCCTCCCTTTTCTCACCAAAACACAAAACCTCTGCAAGGATGAAGTTAGAGGAGATGGAAGAACAGTACTTTTAGATTTAAATGGTTTGTGTGTGTGTGTGTGTTTTATATTTTAAAGAGATTTTTTTATCAAGTTCTTCCTTTGTGATATTTAGAAGCATCGAACCATTCCAACACTTAAAAATTAATTGTACTGGAGGATCATGTGCATGCTAATTATTGGTTGCTACAGAAACAGACTGGATTTCCTAGGACTATGTCAATTTCATGTAATCTTGTTCTTTTCAAGATTTATGAAATGTACATTTATGAAATGTACATATGTGATTTGATTAAATCATTTTGTAAGCTATCTTTGTGTGTGTGTGTGTGTGTGTGTGTGTGTGTGTGTGTGTGTGTGTGTGTTTGGTTAGGAAAACTATCTGGGCCCAGGTGTCCCTGTATGAATTTTTTATTCCAGGGAATTTTGCCATCGACATCCCGTGCCTACATCAGCCAATCAGAAAGGAACTTGTAAAGCATACTAGAATCCCTAGGAAACATTGGTTCCTAATCCTCTTGGAACTTGGAGTCTGTCATCTACTCACAATAACACCAATGGGAACATTTCATTAAAATTCTGTCCAGACTAGTTTATTTTCAGTTCTGAAAATAGACTCAGTTAACAAAATTTCATGAATTAAAAATTTTTTAAGTTGGATTTTTATAGCACATACTTTTCTACAGAGAACAATTCTGTCATTATTAGTCATATTTATTCAAAATTCAAGATACAAGAGAAAGTCTTCTGAAACAATATGCACAAGCACATTATTGAATTACTCTGCAGCTTTCCTTGAAGATGCATCTTGTCCAAGTACATTTTTATCCTGCAAATGAACTGCTTTTAACTGCCATTTGAGCTGCGAGAGTCATTCAATGGCTTGCCATTGCTTTCAAGGTGAAGATGGACTTGGTTCATCTGGTTTCCAGGGCTCTGAGTAAGTCATCCCACTACCAGCTTCTCTACCCTTGTTTTAGACCAACTTTTCTCCATATCTCCCTTCCAGCCACACTGTCTTCTTCAGTCCCTCATATTCTTCATGCTTTGCTGGCCACAGGACTTTTGACTATGCCATTTCTTACCACCTGGATGGTTTCTCTTGGCTTTTGTGACCTCATTATCTCCCATTCACCTTTGAGATCTCAGCTCAAACATCTCTTGTTCAGGGAAGGCTTACCCGACTTTCCTTCCAAGATAAAATCTCCTCTCAGATAAGTCAGGATGCTTAATTCTATCATCAGCCTTATTTGTCTTTTGCCATGTGACCTGACATATTCACAGGTTGCAGGAATCTGTGAAGGGACCATTATTCTGCCACAGGTTCCTAGTAAGTATAGGCCTCTGCTCAGAGAAGCATCATTAGCAGGGTCTTTTCTCCTCCAGGAGATGTGCCTCCCAGACATCAATTTCTATGTCTTTCACTTTATTGCCAACAATTGACAACAGGACTGCTTACAAACCTATCTAATTTATTACATGCCAACAGGTATTCTGAGAAAAAAAAAACCTTAGAAGGACAGTGAAAGGGAAGAATGTAACTTTATTTAAGCTAATTGACTCTTTGGAGCTCAGTTCCTTTCTTTCTTTCATCTCTTCCTTCCTTCCCTTCCTTCCTTCCTTCCTTCCTTCCTTCCTTCCTTCCTTCCTTCCTTCCTTCCCTTCCCTCCTTCCTTCCTTCCTTCCTTCCTTCCTTCCTTCCTTCCTTCCTTCCTTCCTTCCTTCCTTCCTTCCTTCCTCTCCCTCTCTCACACTCTTCCTTTCTCTCTCTCTCTCACGCTCTCTCTTTCTCTCTCTCTTTCCTTCTTTCTCTTGCTTGCTTGCTTTTTTTTTGAGACAAAGTCTCGCCCAGGCTGGAGTGCACTGGCACAATCTTGGCTCACTGCAACCGCCACCTCCCAGGTTCAGGCTATTCTCATGCCTCAGCCTTCTGGGTAGCTGAATTACAGGTACACACCACTAAGCTTGCCTAATTTTTGTACTTTTAATAAAGATGGGGTTTCACCAAGTTGGCTAGGCCGTTCTCGAACTCCTGACCTCAAGTGATCCACCCACCCTAGCCTCTCAGAATGTTGGGATTACAAGAGTGAGCCACTGAGCTCTTTTATTATTTATTATGAGCCAGGTTTTATTATTTCTAAATGTAAGGATGGAATTAAATCTTCTATAAAGTATGTTGAGGTCTAAATCTAGGAATCTTTAAGCATAATGTAAGAATAAGACTTTATAAAGGTTATGATTTAGTCACTTCGAGAGTTTTAAATTGTATTGTTTCAGAGAACTAGAAACTTAAAAAATGCTAACCATCTTGATGACTTCTGTTTTTCTCTCACCTACTCTGCAAACTGATTCATAGAGAAGTTCGGTAAAATAAATGAGCATAGTTGGAATCTAATTTTTTAAAAATGCTTTGATAAGCTTCTAATTAGCTAAGAAAAAATTTGGAAAACTTGTGATACACAAGATACTGAGTTTTTAAGTATATGATTGTTTTAAGGCTAATATTAACTGATTCTTTGACACAAAAAACACTGATTCTTGGCTCAGCTCACAGACCCTCCCTCCATTAAACCTCAGATAAAAGGGATTCTATCCCAGCTAGACTCCCACGGCACTAATTCAGTACCTCTCTTAGTATTCATCACATCTCAAGGTTAAGTGCCTTTTGCCCACTGCTAGATTAGATTCCAAAGAACATGGAGGTTTTATTCCTCAATGTTTCTCCTACCGAGCCTTTGAACATAAGAGGTGCTTAAGCAAGATGTGTTGAATGAGCACATTTATTCTAAATGGTATTTTAGGGAAAGCTGGAGGTAATAAAGAGGCACTTAGTATCAACTCATGGTAGTAAATGGAGGTCACAGCTAATCTTCAACAGCTCATCAATGCTTCCCAATGGCAAATGGTAATATCCATCAGTAGTTGGTCAAGCCTGTAACTTAGTGGATTAAAAATTAAATTCCTACTTTAAGGTCAAAAGAGAGGAGACATTCCTTCAATTGATATCATGGGTCATGGTCATTATTTTATAAAACTATTTCTGCACCAATCACTGGTAAACCACTGCTAATCAGGCTTTTTCCACCTGGGGCTTTGTTCCTTCCGTCTGAAATACTCCTCCCCACACTGTTTCAGGCTGGCTTCAGATTAGATGTCACCACAGGTTCAGATCAAATGTTACTTTTTAAGAGACAGTGGCCCTTCACCCCCTATATAGGCAGCTCCAGCTCCCAGCTGAGTATGTGGCACACCGTAGTTGCCTTTTTTTTTTTTTTTTTTTTGAGATGGAGTTTTGCTCTTCTCACCCAGGCTAGAGTGCAGAGGCGTGATCTCTGCTCACTGCAAGCTCTGCCTCCCAAGTTCAAGCGATTATCCTGCCTCAGTCTCCTGAGTAGCTAGGATTACAGACACCTGCCACCACACCTGGCTATTTTTTGTGTTTTTAATAGGGACAGGGTTTCACCATGTTGGTCAGGCTGGTCTCGAACTCCTGACCTCAAGCAATCCACCTGCCTTGGTCTCCCAAAGTTCTGGGATTACAGGCATGAATCACTACACTGGACTGCAATTGCTTTTTAAATATTTTGTTTCCTTCATGCACAGCCAAGGGTGGGGCAAAGGCACCCTGGTTGCCAAAGGTGAACTGGGAATCATATCCATAGCTGCCTGGGCTCTGGAGCTCTGTCAGCCCTCCCCTTCCCTCACTTGCACCTGCTCCTTCTCCATTCCCAAGGCTGCACTTTTCTTGCTTTCCCGTTAGCTTTGTGCAGAGCTGGATGCCCAGTTTGCCTGACCCAGGAAAAAGTGAAAATGTAGGACTCTTTGTTCAAAAATCAGAACACTTCTTTTCTGATTCAAAAAGAGAACACTTTTTTCCCTAGTCTCTCTTGACCTGCCGTATTGTGTTTTATTCACTGGTTAGTGTTGCGAATCCTCTACACTGGGCTACTCTTGAAGGAAGTGTGAGTCTACCCTAGGCCCCACCCATATACATGCTCAAGCCTCCATCTGGAGGTGGCCGGTTGGGGAAAACTCCAGGCCTCTCTCGGGAGGTGGGGAGGGAACAGGAGGGGGGACACACCTGAGTAGAGGCTCCAGCCCTTGTGCAGCCCATAGGACTTTAGACAAATTCAAAGATAAAATTATTAAGCATTTCAAGACAGTGACCCCAGAGCATTACACGTTTAGCTCAGGGTCCCCCCTTCTGAGTGTGGCACCCTGGGCGACAGCTCTAGTCTCTGGTCCACGAAGTCACCCTTGTTCTGTACTTAGCTCTCAAAGTCTCCCTCCCTTCCCCTCCCCTCCCCTCCCCTCCCCTCCCCTCCCCTCCCCTCCCCTCCCCTCCCCTCCCCTCCCCTCCTCTCCTCTCCTCTCCTCTCCTCTCTTCTCCATTTGATTCAACGTGAACAGTGAAGTCACATACTTGAAAATCACTTTCAGTGTTGTGGTTTTCTCATTTTTTCAAGTCACACCTCCTGACTCTAAGAAGCTGGCAACCTGGCAGGGAAGGAGGGCAGTGCCACCATCCCCAGACTGTGATGCTCACAGTGCAAGGCTGCTTGGGACAGGGGGTTGCAGAGGAGCAGGTTTTCTCTGGCCAGGAGATGCCACCATACTCTGTCATTGCAACAGCAAAGCAGCTGTTTGAATTCCTGGGGACCCCTGTCGTGGTTGATTCCAGTCTGCAGATCCATTGGAAGCTAACGTGCGTTTTATATTCACAGAGAATTTTGAGTTTTATTTCCTTTTGGCTTATGCAGTCATTTGTCAGACTCCAAAAGACTATTTTCAGCAGGACGTTTTATAGACCATATAAATCTCTGTCTTGTTTTCCCTTCTACCATAAAACTGTCACTGTTGGTGGCATCTAGGCAAAGGAAGCCAAGGCAACTTCTTCCTGATGGCTCTTCACTGCAGAGGGTAAGTTAGGTCTCTTTTATTATTTTCTCCTGGACCTTGTCTTATCTCCTTTCTTATGTGCAGGGGAGTAACTCCCCCACCCCTATGAGTGTATTGGGGCAGGTGTGGGGAGGGAGGTTGAGAGGTTGTGCGGGGGTAGGCGGAGGTGGGGGGCCGCTTCCCACTGTACAAGCTAAAACTCCAGATGTTTGCCTCCCTTCTCTGGCAGTGAGAGCTGGGAACAGGAGACAACCTTGGCAAAACAGATCTATCCACAGGAACTGTGGCTCTGGAGCCAATCATGGAAGACTCAGAGTGAGGGGATAGCCCTCCAGCAGCTGGTAGCAGCGGTGTGAGTGCCAGTGTGCTGAGGCCAGGCCCAGGCAAGCTCCGGAATGCAGTCAGGATGACGCCCCTCAGGCCTGATGTTTCTCTGGTTCTGGCTGCGTCTCCTCCTTGCTTTGTTTCTGTGCTTTATCGGTCTTGTTTTCCAGCCTTATTAGCTGTTCCATGAGCTCCTCAATATCTTAACAAAAAAAGTTTTTCAGGTTCTAACTACAGCAGGCTTCTCACTATTCTTTAAATATGTACAGCACTCTTAGGGCCTCTCTCCTGGTGCTTCCCTCCTCCTGGATGGCTCTCTCCCTGCAACATCCAGATGGCCGTCCCTTTCATACCTTCACGTCTTTGCTCCATGTCAGGGTCTCAATGAGACCTACCCTGGTCACATTACACCCTTGTTAAAATTCGCAAACTGTGCCTCCACCTGGAAATCCTGATTGCCTTACCCCGCTTGACTTTTCATTTATCCATAGCACGTACCAACTTCTACCATATGATAACATTTGTGTTTATTAGTTGGAGTCATATGACATTCATATTTGCTCATTTTTTTGCCCACAAAAATGGCAATTTCGTATCATTCAACTTAATAAAATATACTTATCTTTAAAATAATTTTTTAAGAGATGGGATCTCACTCTGTAGCCCAGGCTGGAAGGCAGTGGCATGATTATGGCTCACTGCAGCCTCGAGTTCCTGGGCTCAATCGATCCTCCCACCTCAGCTTCATGAGTAGCTGGGACTACATGTGTGCATCATGTCTGGCTATTTTTTTTTTCAGGGTTTTAAAGATATGATCTCTCTATATTGTCCAGGTTGGTCTCAAACTCCTGGACTCAAAAATATACTTATCTTTCACTGTTCCCATTTCCATGTGAGCTACAGAAGAGCAAAGATCTGTATCTATTTTGTTTTAACAACTTTATTGGGGGTGCAATTGACATAGCATAAATAACCAGTGTTTATTGACTTAAGCTCAACAACAAGCTGCGTATATTTAAAAGGTATCATCTGACAAGTTTCAACATATGAAACCACCATTGCAATCAAGATAATGAATGTGCTGATAATGAACATGAACCCCCTGAAGGTTTTCTTGTGCTCTTTTGTAATTCCTCTCTCCTGTCTCTCTTTATATCACTACCTTCTCCTGTCCCCAGGCAACCACTCATTTGCTTTTACTATAGATTCGTTTGCATTTTCTAAAATTTTACATAAATGGGATCATTTAGTACATATACTTTTTTGGTTTGCATTATTTTATTTTGACACTCATCTATGATGTTGCATGCATCAGCAGTTCATTGCTTTTTAAATTTTTTTGACATGGAGTTTCACTTTTGTTGCTGAGGCTGGAGTGCAGTGGCAAGATCTCAGCTCACTGCAAACTCCACTTCCCGGGTTCAAGCAGTTCTCTTGCCTCAGCCCCCTGAGTAGCTGGGATTACAGGCATGCGCCACCACACTTGGCTAAGTTTTGTATTTTTAGTAGAGACAGGGTTTCACCATGTTGGCTGGGCTAGTCTCGAACTCCTGATCTCAAGCAATCCGCCCGCCTCAGCCTCCCAAAGTGCTGAGATTACAGGTGTGGGATTACACTGTGCCCGGCCTCATTGCTTTTAATCAGTGAGTAGTATTCTGTTATATGGATATACCACAATTTGCTAGGAACATTTATGTAAGAGTCTTTGTATAGACATAGGCTTTCATTTGTCCTGGGAAAGTATCTAGAAGTAGAAGAGCTGGGCCATATGGTAGTTTCTTTGTTTGACTTTTAAATAAATTGACAAACTGTTTTCCAATATTGTACCATTTTACATTCTTACCAGCAGCAAATGAGAGTTTCAGTTGCTCATTTTTACCACTGCTTGATATGGTGAGTCTATTATTTCTAGTTTGCTTGTAGTAGTGTCTCCTTGTGGTTTTATTATCACTTGCATATCGTTAATGACTGGTGATACTGAGTACTTGTAATGTGCTCATTTGCCATCCATATGTTTTCTGTAGTAAGTATCTCTTCAAATCTTATGCCCATCTGTTAATTAGGTTGGCTTCTCATTAGAGTTTATTAGAGTTTTGTTATATTCGACATTGAATTCTTTTATCAGGTAGGAGATTTGAAGATATTTTCTCCCAGACTGTGTCATGCCTTTCATTTTATTAATAGTATCTTTCAAAGAGCAGAAGTTACTCATTTTGATGAAGTCCAAATTTTTCCTTTACAGATAATCATTTTGATCATATCTAAGAATTCTTTGCCTAACCCAAGATCATAAAAATTTTCTCTTATGTTTCTTCTAGAAGTTTTATAATATTACATTTTACATTAAGGTCTATGATCCATTTTGAGTTTAGTTTTATATAGTATAAAGCATATGTTGAAGTTCTATGGGAAACAAAGCATGCTGGAAATGGTAACTGTGTGGGTACAAATACAGTTTTTTATTATTTAAATTTCTTCTTTAAAGCAAAAGCATCACAATATAGTATGGTGTTTAAAATATAGGTGGAAGTAAAATTTATAACAACAATGCCATAAAGACAGACAGGAGAAATCAAAGTTCTTACACAATACGTGAAACTTTAAATTGCTTTAAAGTTCTTATGCAATACATGAAATCTACTCGAAGGTAGACTGTGATGAGTTAGAGTATGCTATGAACCCTCAAGCAACCATCACATAGCCATGCAGAGTTATAGCTGGTAAGTCAGCAAGGGACCCGAAAGTACGTGGAAAACAAGGAAAAAGTGAACAAAGAACAGATGGGACAAGATGGTAGATGTCAACCCAACTACATCAGTAATAACATTAAACTTTAATGGTCTAAAGGCACTGTGAGAGTTTTCTGCTCTCCTCAACAAAGAACTCACAAAGAAAAGCAGCTTAACTGGACAATCATTGATTATATTGCACAGTTTCTGAAAACCAAGAATCAGGGAGCAGCTTAGCTGGGTGGTTCTGGCTTAGGGTGTCTCACCAGGTTGAAGGTCAAGCTGTCAACTAGGAATACAGGCATCTGAAGACTTGACTGGGCTGGAGGATTTGCTTCCAAGCTCTCCCACATGTTTAGAGTTAGGAGGCCTCAGTTCCCACCATATGAACCTCCATAGGGCTGCTCCAGAGAGACCCAGAGTGAGAGAGAGTGGGAGAGTGAGAGGGACAGAGACAGAAAGAAACCAAGACAGAAGTCTTGATGCCTTTTATAATGTAATCTCAAATATTCATCCTAACAGGAGGGATGTAGGCATAAAGGTAGATAGGGGCTGTTGGAGTCTGTAGAAATTTTCTTTGATTATTTAAGTTTTAAAAGGTTGAATGTAAAATCTTTAGCTGAGAAACTGTCATCGAAGTTTGCTCTCTGCTTTCAAGCCAAGCATCACACTGAATTTATTTTTATTTTCTTAATTTTGGCCTCGAATAGGTGAGGCATAAAAAAATAAATTCCAGATAAACACTGAACTGCCTCTAATTAAAATGGAAAATTAGGGAGTAAAAATTTGTTTTTGACTGCCCCAAATCGACAAATTAAAAAAAAAAAAAAGAATAATTAATACATAGGTAGGAATCTGCTACTGGTGTAGTGGCCTCGTCTATCTAGAACGCTTACTGGGGATTGATATTAATGTGATAGTTTCCATTTAGACTTCTACAGCTGGAGAGACAATTAAATCCCAGCCGCGGTTTCCCAGCAGTTTTGAGAGCTTGTGTGTGTCCATCCTCGTGCTGCAATGTTTACATTACAACTAGCCTATCAAGGAATGTTTTTTGAGCTCCTACCAGGCAAGCAGCACAGTGCTAGACACTTGAATATTCCTCTATTCAGGACTAAGGAGTGTTAAATTAATTTCTGTGACTTCCTCCTAAGAGAAGATGTCTCATGAATTCAGAAAAAAATGGAGATTTTTTTCCCTGGAACTCTCCAAAACAGGGTTCCTGGGGAGCTCTGTTTTGATGGCTTTGCCTATCATGCTAAAGGAGCAGAGTTTTAAATGGCCCCAGAGGCACCGTGGAAATATCGCCACGTGCAAAGCCATGTGTATTTCTGTAGACCTCACCTCACAAGTCGTAACGTAATGATCTTAAATAATAAAATGTAGCACAGGATCAGGACTCTGGGGAAGGGTGTACATTTGTGAGTAAAACCCCTGCTTGAGTTTATTCTCATCGGTTGTGATGGGCCAAATTTAGTTTTTAGTTACACTGTGAAGGCGTCGGTATGTTTGGAGCAAAAGTAATTTAATGCATAATTTAGCCATGTGAATGTTTGTAGTTTGCAAGTGGAAAGGAGATATTCCAGTGTGACAGATAAAGTTTGCTTCCTAAGACATTTTCCTTACTTATGATCTTTTCACTTAGAAAAGATGCTTAAGTATTGTCATCTGAATCATCTCCATTATTTTAAAAAATGCTACCCCTACCTCCTTCTGGTCTAAATAGAGAGGACACCATGCTGTTGTCCTAAAAACTGCATAGCTCTATCGTACCACATACCAAAATTGGGTTTATAATTATCTTAGATTTTAGGCAGTGGTTGTGTCTATATCTTTGTAGCTGTGTGTGTGGGTATACGTTCACACCTACAGAACTGACCCCTGGTCATTTTTTGTTAGAGAAAACCAGCATGACATATTTAATAAATTAGTGTTTCCTCTCTACCGACACATACGACTGTGATTATAAGATCGCTGCTACTAATGGAGATTGTGAAGGGGAACAAGCTCAGAGATCAGGGAGAGCTGGGGAAGGCATTAAAAAAATGTGTCGCAGTGGCTCAGTTTCCATCCTGTTCGGTGTCTGCTTCCTGGTTCTAGATTCATTATAGTTGCAAGAAGGTCTAGAGAGGTCTGCTGTGCCAGGATGAATGATGGAGAGGTGGCAACAACGCCCTTTGGTTCAGTTCTCTGTTTGTGGGAGATGTCAGGACAAAGAGGCAGTCAGTCTCTGGCCTGGAGATTTTCTTAGGTGGATGAGGCGATGCACTGAGGGAGAAGAGATGAGTGATCCTGTATTCCGTGTTCCCGGGGAATAAAGTTATGGAGTAAGGAAAAAGCACTTAGTCAGACTGCTAATCTCTGTGACCAATAGCCACAGCAGCTGTCTCCTTTATAGATGGCAAAAGCAGCCAAGCAATGTTCCCTGAAGCTCGGTGGCAGAATTGTCTGGCATTTCAGACAAGGAGACTCGAAGCCTGAGGGTGTGCAAATTTCCAGTGGAGTGATAGTCATACCTACCATTTATTGTGCATCTGCTATGCACTAGGCTGTGTCCTAGACCTTACATGCATTCACTTGTTTAGTCTTTACACCAACCCTATGAAGTAGGGACTATTTTGACTCTGTTTTCAGATGCAGAGCTGAAGCCCAGAGAGGTTAATTAGCTTGCACAAAGTCACAGAGCTGCTAAGGGGCGAAGCCAGAATTTGAGCACAGGATACATAACAGATGGCATTCACATGAGGAACAGAGATCTGTGGACATACCTGAAATTGATACTACCCACCCCTAACACACACATATTAAAATATACAGTGTTGCATATTTTTCTGGGGAAGTCAAGGAGTACATTAATGTAGTTCATTTGTGTGTGTGTGCGTATCCACAATCTCAAAGGTAATTTCATGGAAAAAAGAAATAAATATTACACATTTAATTATAATAGGAAGAAACATCCTGCCTTCAATAATGCAAATTTAGATACAATAAAATTGGTGATTGGCCTCCCTCCTCCAAGGTAGGCTCACGCCAATAATTTTCTTATTGACGAGGATTTTCACAGCATAATTATTGTACCTCTAACATGGAGAGGTATATGCACTGTCCATAGTTTGTTCTATCCCTGATCTTCTTACTTAATGTAAATTTATCCATGGTTAGAGAAATTAGAAAAAAGACAGACAACTGCAATATGACACCTCAGTGAATGAGAACTAGTCTATGTCTTGAAACATCAGAAAATAAGTGCATTAAAATGATGCTGTCATAGGGATGACTTTGACTCTTACTAATAAAAAACATTTTTTTTTGCCACAATAAAGGTTTGTTTCTTGTACACATCGCACATACAATTGTCAGCAAAAGGCTGTGTTCTCCTGTAGTAATCATCTTTAAGGGACCCAAGGTGATAGAGGCTCCCCAACCCAAATCCCAACCCATCGCCTATAACCAGCATCTCAAGACAAGGTTAAAGAGTTCTCTGCAGCAGGCAAAGAGAGGGTTGAAAAGTAAAGCACCAGCAATGAAATGCTTCAGCCCAGTAGTGACACAAGTCCCTTACTAAGTAAAATATGTAAACAAACAAGATGCTTTTGGAAAACCACCCAAAACCAGTCAGTTAATGGAAAACACCCTCAACACTGTGTGTGTATCTTTCTCTCCTGCCTTTTAAAAATACTTCCACATCTAACTTCCTTTCTCAGATCTCAGCTTTGTTTATAGATAAAACACTTCCAAATACAAGGTGCCACCCTTCTGTCCTTTCTGAAGGATGGGACAGAAAGGTATAGTTGCATTAGGTATAGTTGTTTTTAACTCGCTAGCCATGAATCTCACTTATCAAATTTTGTGGTATCTTTGAGGGTTTTATTTGTTTATTTATTTCATTGTACAAAAATTTTAAGTTCTTGCTCGACTAGCTACATTTGTGTGCGGCTAATACAAACAGGTGAAGAGAAGAGGGTGAATGGGATGATGTTCTGAAGGTCAAGTATTCCAGGAGAGCAAAGAACACAGTTTGGATGCTTGGTGTGGTGCATTTGGAGAAGGGGAAAGGCCTTGGCCTTGCTTGATGGGCAAGGAAAGTGGCCTCCAAAGAGACTGCAGAGACAACAGGCACCCAGAGCGTGAAGGTCCCGGCAGGCCCTGGAAAGAGATTTAAATGTGGTTCCAGGAGAAAATGGATGTATTGAGAAAGCAGATCTAGAAAACATCGCATATTCTTTTTCTGTGTGTGTGAGATGCAGTCTTGCTGTGTTGCCCAGGCTGGAGTGCAGTGGCATGATCTCGGCTCACTGCAACCTCCACCTGCCAATTTCAAGTGATTCTCTTGCCGTAGCCTCCTGAGTAACTGGGATTACAGGCATGTGCCTCCACACCTGCTAACTTTTGTATGTTTAATAGAGATGAGGTTTCACCATGTTACCCAGATTGGTCTCGACCTCCTGACCTCAGGCTCCCAAAGTGCTGGGATTACAGGCATGAGACACTGCACCCAGCCAAAATATCATGACATATTCTTCATTGTGGAAGGGAAAATGAAACAGTATATTTAAGGGAAATATAGATAGTACAAAACTTTTATCTAGACAAAAAACGATCCCTGTTTCTATTTTGGTGCTTATTTAACTGGACTTCGATTAATGACTTTCCTTTAGATCCATTTCTTGAAGGAAGATGGCGTGAGAGCCTGGAATCAGCAGAGGCTTGCTGTGCTGCCCCAGCCTAGGGCATGACTCCGTGAGGAAGGAGGGAGGGAGCAGGCTCAGGAGGAAACTGGAGGCTACAGAGACGCATCCAGGGCTGGTACCCAGGAGGATGCAGATGAGTGGAAAGGGGCTGGCAACCCCAACCCAAATCCCTGTGGAGGCACAACCACTATCCCATGGATAGAGCCTCCTAAATCTGAGAGAAGAGGTGCTGAAGATTGCACTTGGGTACTGCCCGGGGAAGTGAGTGAACTGAGCCTTGGCCACGTTGAGAACTAGGACAGATGGCATTGTCCAATATAAATATAATACAAGGCACACAGGTGGTTTAAAATGTTCTAATATCCACATTTAAAAATACAATAAAAAAAACAAATGAAATTATTTTTAGTAATGTATTTTATTTAACCCACTGTATCCAAAATAGGATCATTTCAACATACAATCAATATAATGAGACATTTTTCATTCTTTTTTTTTCTGCTAAGGCATCCAAATCCAGTGTATTTATAGCATCGCTCTAGCCGTATTTCAAGTTCTCAAGAGCTGCCTGTGGCTGGCGGCTACTGCATTGGACAGCGCAGGCTGAGGAATTAGAGGATGGTTTAACCAGCTGGATACGGTATGAGGCCAGACCACTCCCTGGAGGAAACTACAGCGGAAACTTTCCTGACCACGCTGTGGTTTGCAATAGTAGCTTGTTGGGAAAAAGAAAGCAACTTTTAGATGACATTCATCAGAAAAATTCCCAGATCACAACTACTGTGGAACTCCAAGGCACTTCAGCCATGAACCATCCCAGGTGCTTTCTGTAGGTTCGACCTTGTTCTTGAAGGTGTGAGCCTGGGTCAGTTGGGTCAAGGGCAAGTCTGAAAGGACCACATCAAATCGAGCATCACTCAGCCTCCCTTAGACTTCTAACCAGAATGCATTCCATTAACTTGATTACATTGAAAAATGTAAAGTTCAATGAGAAAAAGGTGTCATATATGTTGAACACTCTATTCCCACTATAATCAGTACTGTCAAGTCAATTTTGTAGTATTTTACCTTTACAAATTCCCTTTGAACTGGGCTCATCCATTTTAAGAGAGAACTGCACCATTATAAGCCAAGGAAAGGTCATTGTGTAATATCTGCCTGAAATACATATTATCCTGTCTCCTTAGCTGTCCTTTATTCATTTACTTGTTTTAGTTCTCTGCAAGAATTTACAAGCCTTTAGGTTAAGAACTCAAGGACTTTACTGTCCTTAATGGGTCAAACAACCAAACAAACCTTGAGCAGGCCAGACGTGTACAGAAAATAGAGTTCATGGACTACCTGTCCACTTTGCTCCTCTCACAGATCAGGGTTTACCTGCTCACCCCTTGACAGGCCACTTCTGATTTGATAAGTCTCAGGCAAACAGTCGAGCCCTCAAGTTGTTAAAAAAAAAATCCATTTTAAATTTCGTTAACAAGCACATCTTTCAAATATCCTTTTGGGAAATCACCAGAATTTTATTTGCAGCTTCCTTCTTTCTCTTAAGTAAGAAAACCAAAAACTCAACATAGCAGTTCTTTTGTGAGTGAGGTCTATGCCAAAGCTCAGCTACTACTTTGCAAAGCTCATCTGAAGTTAACCCTCCCTCACCAGCTGAAAGTGAAATAAACATGCAAATATGCCTTTCACAGGAATAATGTCACCTTAATCCTAAAAGCAGTATAAATGTTTTATATATTGAGGAAAGTATCTGGGCCAGGGATTTATCATATAATAAAAGACTATATATTATTTTTATGTCTGGGCCCCTATTCAAGGCATGCTAAATTCTTCTTGTCTGTTGCTGACATTGACTCTGACATTGTGATGTGTAAGGCAGAGGTCTCCAACCTTTTTGGCACTGGGAACTGGTTTTGTGGAAGACAATTTTTCCATGGATAGGATAGGGGGATGGTTTCGGGATGAAACTGTTCCACCTCAGATTATCAGGCATTAGATTCTCATAAGGAGCGTGCAACCTACATCCCTTGCATGCACAGTTCACAGTAGGGTCACACTCCTATGAGAATCTAACGCTGCCACTGATCTGCCAAAAGGTAGAGCTCAGGTCGTAATGCTCCTTCACCTACCGCACACATCCTGCTATGCAGCCTGAATCTTTTTTTTTTTTTTTAATTATACTTTAAGTTCTAGGGTACATGTGCACAGCGTGCAGGTTTGTTACATATGTATACTTGTGCCATGTTGGTGTACTGCACCCATCAACTCATCAGCACCCATCAACTCGTCATTTATATCAGGTATAACTCCCAATGCCATCCCTTCCCCCTCCCCCTCCCCATAATAGGCCCTGGTGTGTGATGTTCCCCTTCCTGAGTCCAAGTGATCTCATTGTTCAGTTCCCACCTATGAGTGAGAACATGCGGTGTTTGGTTTTCCGTTCTTGCGATAGTTTGCTGAGAATGATGGTTTCCAGCTGCATCCATATCCCTACAAAGGACACGAACTCATCCTTTTTTATGGCAGCCTGGATCTTGACAGGCCACGTGGTACTGGTCCATGGCCCGGGGGATTGGGGACCCCTGGTGTAAGGCCTGACTCACAGTGAACTTTCCTCCGTGGTGGTCACCATTTCTGTGGCAGCAGTTGCTGACTTTGTAAGTATTTTTCCTGCTCTTTTTCTTTTTCCAAATTCGACCCTTTTTATTATACTTTCCTCTCCTTAAATGCACTATAGAAACATTTAATACAGGCACAAAAATCGACTAAACATCATAGCTTAGCTTGGCTATGATGTGCTTAAACATGCTCCGAATGCTTACTTTAGCCTACAGTTGGGCAAAAGCATCTAGCACAAACCTATTTCATAAGAATGTGTGGAATAGCTCATGTAATTTACTGCTGTTTTACCAAATGCATATTGCTTTCACACCATCATAAAGTTGAAAAACTCTAAGTTGAACCATCGTTAAGTTGGGGATGGAGTGAGTGTAGACTTTGCAATCTGTAACTTTTTTTTTGGTAGTCGATGTTTTGTGATTTGTATATTAACTTTATTGAGCTATAATTGATATTCAATCAAATGCCTACATTTTAAGAAAATGTTTCTATGAGTTTTTAAAAATCAACTTTATTGTGGAATAATTTACATATAATAAAATAGCCATTTTACGTGCACAATTCTGTATGTTTTGACAAATGGTTACAGTTGTGTAACTACCACCATAATCAAGACCTGGAACATTCTCATTAACCCTAAGATTGCCCTTACAGCACCCATAACTTTTTAAACAATATCTTCTAGTATTGACCAGAAGTATTATTTGCCAAGCATGAAAGGGGTAGGTGGGAGACACTGAGTCATTCTATTTTTAATAGTAAAATATCAGATAACAGACTTTTTCAGATATTCTTAGCATTACTGGAAGGGGTTAAAAATTACTGAAAACTCTAACATCACTGCTTATTTTCTAGCCTCATTATTATTATTTGAGACAGGGCCTCACTCTGTCAGCCAGGCTGGAGTGGCCATATCACAGCTCGCTGCAGTCCTAACTTCCCAGGCTCAAGCCATCCTCCCATTTCAGGCCCCAACCCCCGCCTTGAGTAGCCAGGACTGCAGGCACACACCATCATGCCAGGCTAATTTTTAAACTTTTTTTGTAGAGATGGGGTCTCATTGTGTTGGCCAGGCTGGTCTTGAACTCCTGGGCTCAAGCAATTGGCCTCCCAAAGTGCTAAGATTAGAGGCGTGGGCCACCATGCCTGGCCCCAGCATTATTACTGGGGGAAAAATAAGAGCTATTTGGTTTTCAGAAGGAAGAATTCCCTGATCAGATGATTGTAAAAGTCAGAAATGTTAGGCTGAAGTCTCTTCAAACAGCTATGTAACCTTGAACTTCAGGGGAAAAAAATTTAAAAGACCAGGATGAGATACTTTGCTGAGATCAATTCTCAAATCCTTACTCCCAGCTTCTGTGAATATCTGAGCCTGTGTGGAAACGAGGAAGATGCAAATTATTTCACTGCTCCACAGTAAAAGCCAAATAATAGAAGAGTCAGAGTTCCTCAAGGAGAAAGCATTTACTTCTGCTCTTGAGTTACATCTATCTCCAGGGAAGGCTTGATATCTGAATATATATTTCAGAAGATCTAGATTCACTGCCAAGATAACATGTCTGAAACTTCAAGTATAAGCACTATTCTTCCATGTAAGTAAAATAGTAGCAAACATTATACCATATAAGACTTATTATGTTCCCAGTGCTGTCTTAAATCCTTTTGCTATATTAACATTATATATACACATATATATACGTGTGTATGTGTGTGTATATATATATATTTATTTATTTATTTTGAGATGAAGTCTTGCTCTGTCACCTGTCACCCAGGCTGGAGTGCAGTGGCGCGATCTTGGCTCACTGCTACCTCTGCCTCCTGGGTTCAAGCGATTCACCTGCCTCAGCATCCCGTGTAGCTGGGATTACAGGCACCTGCCACCACACCTGGCTGATTTTGTATTTTTAACAGGGACAGAGTTTTACCATGTTGGCCAGGCTGATCTCGAACTTCTGACCTCAGGTGATCCACTCACCTCAGACTTCCAAAGTACTGGGAGTACAGGAGTGAGCCAGCGCACCCGGACTTAAACTGTTAGTTTTAATATATCAACTTTACAACAAAAAGAGAGCTAACCAGACATTTTGGGTCCCTGCCTTGATGCAATAGGAAATCCACAACTTCACTTGTGAAGTGTTCTTGCCAAAAAAAAAAAAAAAGAAAGGCCGGGCGCGGTGGCTCACACCTGTAATCCCAGCACTTTGGGAGGCCGAGGCGGGCGGGTCATAAGGTCAGGAAATGGAGACCATCCTGACTAACATGGTGAAACCCCGTCTCTACTAAAAATACAAAACATTAGCCGGGAGTGGTGGCACCTGCCTGTAGTCCCAGCTGCTTAGGAGACTGAGGCAGGAGAATCGCCTGAACCCGGGAGGTGGAGGTTGCAGTGAGTGGAGATCCCACCACGCACTCCAGCCTGGGAGACAGGGCGAGACTCTGTCTCAAAAAAAAAAAAAAAAAAAAAAAGAAAAGAAAAAGAAAAAGGGAAAGTACTATCAAACGTGTAGATATAACTACTACAATTTACAAAAAAGCACAAGGGATAGAGACATAACGTTAAATGACATCAAGGAAATACTCTACACGAAATTCAAACTATAAGAGATTTTATTGGACCAAAAAAGGGAGGAAAGACAGAAAACCAGAGACAAAGAAAAAAGGGAAGAAATAAAGAAAAAGAGAGAGAGAGAAAGAAAAAAAAGGGAGAATCTATCAAATATTCTGAGATGATGGAAATATTCTGTATGTCTGTCTGTCCACTAAGGTCGCTATGAGCCACATGTTAGTATTCCAGTGTGGCTAATGAGATCCAGGAGCTGAATAACCGAAGTTTAAATTCTGTTCAATTTATATTGATTTATGTAAATAGCCACATACGACTAGTGGCTACCATGTTGGATAGCATAGCAGAAACCACAAATCCAATAATTAGGAGATAAATCAACTAATTGCAATGTGTGGACCTTGCTTGAATCCTGATCTAAACAAACTAACATGATGTTTAAGTATAAAAAACAATGATGGGACCATCTGGAAGTTTGAAACACAAAGGGATATTTGATATTAATAACTTTTTGTTAATTATTTTTATTTGTGTTATTGTGGCTGTGCTTATTTTCTTGTTTGAGTTCATATTGTTTCATAAAACAAAATGAAGTATTTATGGATAAAGTATTATTGTGCATGTGATGTGCTTCAAAATAAGACAATGGAGTGTCTGTTGGGGCATGTGTGTGTGTGTGTGTGTGTGTGTGTGTGTGTGACATCAAAATTTGATAATAGTTGAAACTGGAGTATTAGTTTCCTATGACTGCTGCAATAGTTACCACAGACTTGGTGACTTAAGTCAACACTTATTTATTCTCCAATAGTTCTGGAGGTCAAGGGCAAAATCAGTTTCACTGGTCTGCAGGTGTGGTGCCTGCAGTGACTGCTCCCTCTGGAGGCTCTAGTTGAGAATCCATTTCTTTGACTTCTCCTGCATCCTGAGCTGTATTCCCTGCATCCTTAGCTCATGGTCCCTTTCTCCATCTTCAAAGCCAGCAGCATTGCATCTTCTGACTCTGCTTCCCATTGCTTCCGTCAAATGGCTTCTTCTCTTTCATCTGAAGTTAAGTTTCCCTCTGCCTCCCTGTTAGAAGGATACGTGTGATTACATAAAAGGACCCACTTGGATAATCCAGGCTGCTCACTCCGTCTCAAGATCCTTAATGTAATCACATCTGAAAAGAACCTTTTTCCATATAAAGAAACATTCAAGGGTTGCATGGATTAGGGCCTGGATATCTTTGGGAGCTATTTTTCAACCTACCGTACTGGGTGATGAGCACATGGAGATTCATTATTTTGGTCTTTGTACTGTAGTATTGTCAGAGATGTTTGAACCAGACCAACTCCATCTTGAACAGGATCTGGGTAAAATGAGGTTGAGACCTACTGGACTGCATTCCCAGATGGTTAGGGATTCTAAGTCATAGGATGAGATAGGAGGTCGGCACAAGATACAGGTTATAAAGACTTTGCTGATAAAACAGGTTGCAGTAAAGAAGCTGGCCAAAACCCACCAAAACCAAGACGGTGATAAGAGTGACCTCTGGTCATCCTCACTGCCACACTCCCTCTTGCACCATGACAGTTTACAGATGCCATGGCAACGTCAGGTAGTTACCCTATATGGTCTAAAAAGGGGATGTGCGAATAATCCACCCATTGTTTAGCATATAATCAAGAAATAACCACAAAAATGGGCAACTAGTAGCCCTCAGGGCTGTTCTGTCTATGGAGTAGCCACTCTTTTATTCCTTTACTTTCCAAATAAACTTGCTTTCACTTCACTCTGTGGACTCGCCCTGAATTCTTTCTTGCAGATCTGAGAACCCTCTCTTGGTGTCTGGATCAGGACCCCTTTCTGGTAACAGTATCTGTTGGAAAAATTTTAAACTAAAAAGCAAAAAATAAATGTGCCCAATGTATACGCGTAGTAGCTTGTGCAGTGTCATTGATTGAGGTGGGATCTTGGACCAATAATCTGCAGGACAGTTCTCCAGGTGGCTTTGGACTGACCCGGCTCAGATGCATGCAACCTTTCACAGTTCCTGAGTTGCTGTGCAAATGAGGCAATGCAAATGAGCAGCTTTCCTGAGTTTGAGGGGCCAGCTCAGAATGACTCCTAGCCTTCTGCTGTGTCTCACTGTCTACCTGTAAGTAAAGACCTACTTCATGTAACTTGTATGTGTAGGTGTTTCGCCTCGCTGGACTCAGACACATTGGTCATCAGTGCACAGTGAACCTGCTTCATCCAAATCTTGGCTCTGACAAACCAAATTGTGCTGCCACCCAGTTATCACAAATCACAAACAAATTGCAGGGCATGGCAAATTAATGACCTAAAAGAATGCTTTTCTTTTTACAGAGATATTTCATTAACAGTGACTGTTTTTTTGAGCCAGAGTCTTGCTCTGTCGCCCAGTCTGGAGTGCAGTGGCGTGATCTCGGCTCACTGCAACCTCCACCTCCTGGGTTCAAGAGATTCTCTTGCCTCAGCCTCCTGAGTGGCTGGGATTACAGGCACGCACCACCACGCCTGGCTAATTTTTTGCATTTTTAGTAGAGACAGGGTTTCGTCATGTTAGCCAGGCTGGTCGCAAACTCCTGACCTCAAGTAATTCGCCTGCCTCGGCCTCCCGAAGTGTTTCTAATGATTGAAGGGTGACAGTTGCCAGTAGAAACTCAATGTCCTGACTGTCCCCTGTGTTACTTATACCAAGGGAACTAGGAGCCTTCTGCTTACTTCCAGAACACAGATTTAACGGGCACAGCCAACCAGCAGGGTAACCTGAACCTTTTCCTGACTGTTCTTGTTGCTGTTGCTATATTCTCCCTGTCTCTTTTTCACGGACTTTTGATTAATATGCCCCTCTTTCAAAAAGCTGAATATCTGAAAATTCAAATATCACAAAGAAAAACTGTAGGTAGGACGGGCGCGGTGGCTCACGCCTGTAATCCCAGCACTTTGGGAGGCCAAGGCGGGCTGATCACAAGGTCAGGAGATCGAGACCATCCTGGCTAACATGGTGAAACCCTGTCTCTACCAAAAAAAATACAAAAAATTAGCCAGGCGTGGTGGTGGGCACCTGTAGTCCCAGCTACTCGGGAGGCTGAGGCAGGAGAATGGTGTGAACCCATGAGGCAGAGCTTGCAGTAAGCCAGTGAGCCAAGATCATGCCACTGCACTCCAGCCTGGGTGACAGAGCAAGGCTCCATCTAAAAAAAAAAAAAAAAAGAAAAGAAAAACTGTAGGTTGAGGATGGGGATGGGGCAACTTTCTTGATGAAAAGATTCACATGAAGTTTCTTTTGAATAAAATGTACTCCTTCTGTACAACAATTCCGTGGATTTTCCTGAACATATTTAGCAACATGGTATACCTAGTAATAGTTTTTTCCTCCAATGGAATTTTAAATCATGAAAATTGCTCTCGCCAAGGAAGCAGGGGTGACTTTTTGTTAAAGCAATTCATCAACAGTAACCAGATGCCCTACTAAAGTGCAGATTTTAGTGGGTGATTGAGAAGCAAGAAAATGAGGACTATTGTTGCCTTGATAGTTTATTCTTGCTCCCTACATTTTGGCTTTGTCAGCTGAAAGATGTATACTTAGTTTTCTTTTTGTTATTGTTGTTAGTTCATGTTTTTTATCAATTCATACACAATCACTTGTCTTCTGGTTTGTTGAAGTGATAAGCCAGACACCCTGTGCCACAAGAATGTGTCAAAGTGGCTGGCCATAAAAACTCTAGGACCTGAAAGGCACTCCCAACAGAGGCGACGAATTTTGCCATTGTCATCCATCCTATAGTATTTCAGGACAGCCAGCTTCACCTTCTTTCTCTTACGCTTGTTGTTCTTGGGAGGGGTGTAAGACTTCTTCCTTTTCTTAGAGCCACTACAAAGTCTCTACATGAGAAGAAGAGTAGATTCCTTTTGAATGTTGTAGTTAGACAAAGGATGTCCATTTTATTAGTGCATTTTCATGCTGCTGATAAAGACTTACCCGAGACTAGGTAATCTGTAAAGAAAAAGAGGTTTAGTGGACTCACAGTTCCACGTGGCTAGGGAGGCCTCACAATCATGGTGGAAGGCGAAAGGCACGTCTTACACAGTGGCAGACAAGAGAGAACGAGAACCAAGTGAAAGTGGAAACTCCTTATAAAACCATCAGATCTCGTGAGACTTACTCACTACCATGAGCATAGTATGGGGGAAACCACCCTCATGATTCAATTATCTCCCACCGGGTCTCTCCTACAACAAATGAGAATTATGAGAGCTACAATTCAAGATGAGATTTGGGTGGGGACACAGGGCCAAACCATATCATCCACCTTCCAGTTGCTTGCCAGCAAAGATAAGTCTTTGCTAACCAGGAAGATTTCCTTCCTTATCCTGGATCTTGGCCTTTACATTTTCTATTGTGTCTGAAGGTTCAACCTCCAGAGTGGCGGTCTTCTCTGTAAGAGATTTTATAAAAATCTGCATTTTAATGGTGGCTCCGCGGCAGATGGTGAATCGAAAAGCTTGTTTTCTTGTTTATAAACTGTTCATTCCATAAAGTCAAGCAAATCAAATGAAGTTTAAAAAGTACCCCTGAAGGTTATGAAAAATCCAATGTAATGTCAAAGTCTTTTATTCCCATTTAAATAAGAAGTAAGGATTGCTTTTTACAACCATGAGAATGTGATTAGTGTCAGTGAAGTGATACCTTTATTATATGACTCATAATTCTTGGTACGGTTTATCATGACAGACCAATAATTACTTAAGATTCCACCAACCTCTTTTTAGCTGTGACTCCACAAATGTGATTTTGGATTCGAAGTCGTTTAACTTTTGATGGGGAGGTGACATTCTAGTAATGTCATCACGGCTACACTTCTTGACTTGAAACTTAGGTTTGTGTGTGGGTGTTAACAATATTTGATATCCTATAAATAGTTTTAAATTTGGTTTTTCTTTATTAATCTTTCTAAGGAAACAAAATAATTTTCAAATATGGGATAACTTATGTTGAGTGAGATTAAAGCAGTTTGCCATAGAAATCATCTTCATGAGGTTGAAAACTCTTGCCAGACTTAACTTCTTGATATCATTATCCTTCAATCAGTTGTTTAGGGAGGGGAAAAAGATGATTAACTTCCGAATGTTCTGCATAGCCCGCTTTCCCCCCAAATGCTAGTGGGAATTCTTCATTGGCCTTGCTCCTTTTTCCTGACCCTTTTGAAACCCGGGTGGAACAGGCTAAAATGATTTACATAATAAAAGGCTGGGGGGATAAGGAGAAGAAGTCCTTGTGTTTGGGTTGTAGGAGAGAGTCTAGGGTTTGCCTTATGCAAGATTTCCAAGCAGGAGCACAAGGGAATGGAAGCAGAGGCTTTTGAGAAGTTTTTAATTTAGGTTATGCTCGAATCGCTTTAATCTTTTTTGAGAGGAGTCAATAGAGAATGAAATTTCTTACCACTGGCTGTTAAATGATGTGTCTGTAAATTTGACTTAGCCACAAGCATGGAGCCTTCAAAATTGTCCCTTATCTCACCACCCCACCACTGATCTATTATAAGTCTTTATTCATTGATCTAGCTTTGCAATCGCGATAGGGTTTTCTATGAGTTATGCTGGTCATTAAACAGTTTTGTTTTAGAAAAATCAATTTGTTTGGAAAAACAAATTTGACATTATCTATGTCAATGTACTTCAGCAAAAGACTAACAGAAATATACCTGAAGTTAAATAAATAAAATTCATTACTCATTGCAGCCAAGGGAACATACACCATGGGGGTACTGGCGATCTCAGTAAAAAGATGTTAGAATCTACAATTGAATTTGCACCTTGATGGAATAATTTGGGGGGAGTCTAAGGAAGTGTAGAGAATTGGGTATTTCAATAAACCTTATCCACATGGTGGGGAGACACAGCAGTTATTCATTTTGATCCAAAGGGAGTATGCTTGGTATTTTGTAGGTGACATGATGACCTTGTTTTTCTCTGTGCTTAGACAAAATTAAGAAATTATGAAGTGGCCTTGCTTGGTCCCTTTTATCATGGTTTCAGGGTACCCATGTCTGAGATTGAATTTCTGTGAGATTATTTAGGAGATTATTTACCCAGGAGAAAACATGGATTAGTTGTGAGTGCCAGGCCAGCTTCTAAATGTCAGAGGCAGTTTTTGTTTGTTTGTTTGTTTTTAATTTCTCCATTCCTCTTTTGGCCAAGGACAGATGAAGTCACAGTATAAGACACTGACCTATGATATCCAGATTTTCATCATTGCCAAGTTTTGTTAATTAACATTAGAACAGTGCTCACTGAACATAATCTAGTGATCCAGGATTAATCTCTCATTGTGCTGTGGGATGAGTTGTTGACCTATTGAAGAGACAACGGCTGTATGGTAGCATTTAAGGCTCTGTAGCAGATATATTGGTAAAATGTAACGTAGTCAATTTTAGAAAAAAAAAATGTTATTCGTCTTTGTAATAGATCTTGAAACTAAGCCCTACATTATAATAGCAAGGCAAGTAAACATATCCCAGAATCTAGTTGGGCCTGTTTTAGAGAACCGGCTGATTTTTTAAAAAAAGCTCCATGACAGACTTTTCTATTTGCTCTGTGGTATTGATATAGGTGGAATAATAGTATTTGCTCTAGTACAAATTCCCCACTGGCCAGCTAAGAGAAAATCAAACACTATATGACGGTCTTTGACAGTTGTGGTTAATTGATTTAGACCAGAGAGTTGGGCTTTCAGAGCAGAAGTGGTGTCATTTTGTGTCTTCCGATAAGATTAGAGACAAGATCTGGGCCACTTTTTATAATTGTATTATACCTACTGTGGGAACTGTAGCTATAGAGTCCTCATGAAGCATGAATCTGTTATCCTTCTTGGAAGTTGCTTCAAATAACCTGCACTTGCTGTATTTTGGAAGCTTCTGGTATTATTTTTAAGGAAACGTGATTTCCTGGAGGGATGGTAGTTTTAAATATCTGAAAATCTCTAACAATGACTACAAAATAGACAGGGTACGTTATATGTGGTAGTCAGGTATACAGAGTAATATCTTAGTGGAGCATAGATTGTGTGGGGAGTATAAGTATTATTTATTGCAAGAGATGGGCACCAATTTTGTGTCCCTTGAGTTGGACAAATCCTAGCGTGAGGTTGAGCAGTTCCTGCAAGACAGGCTGAGGTGTCTCTGAAGAAAACAAACTGACTATCGCAGTCAGAATAGCCCCCATATTCATGTTTGTTCTTGATTGACTAGGTCTTACTGATAGGATTGTGTCGATGTCAGCAAAAGCAATTTGTCAATGTGAGTTCAAGGTCTATTATTTGCAAGACTGAAAATTGGGATTGATGATATTGGGGAAATGTATATACTAGAAAGGCCCTATTAAAGGGAATTTGGCTTCTGAAGTATGTAAAGAATTAGTTACCAAATTTTGTCAGGCATGTCAGGTAAATGGTGATAGATCCAGCACCTATTTGGCTCAGTGGTTAACTATAGTCGAGGAAAAATGTGTAGGAGAGTTTTATTTTTCCTTAAGTGGTAGGAGACCAGCAGGGGTCAGAAATAAGTGGATGAAAATAAGGAAAATCCTACTAGTGTTTCAGAGGGCACCAAAATGGAACAATAGGCTGGAAAACGTGTTGAGGAATCAGAAGTTGATCTTGTTCCACCTTGGGCAGAAGGTGTTCAGTTTTGAGGTTTGCTACTCGTTCTAGTTATCCTGGGCAAAAGCTGTCTGCCTCAGAAATCAGCATCTTCTAGAAGATTCCTGAGAATCCTCAGTTTACGATTTCCAGATGGAACGGATGTCAAGTAGTCAAGGAAAAGGTACGTGTCTTTTTTGAGCTGGGAAGCATGAGAGTGAGGAGCGATATTTTGTGGTTTTACTCTTGTGTCAGTTGTTAATGGTCCTTGATAAGGTCGTCTTCATCAGGACCCGAGGGCAGTTGTTCGGTGGTGTCTCTTTTTTGGAGACTAAATCTCCAAATTGTTGATTACACAGAGGCTTTAGGTGGGTAGTTAGAAAAGGTAGTTCATACCTGTTGCTTACAGAGCTGGATGTATCGTATGACTCTCTTGTAGTAATTAATCTTATTTCACTGTAATTTGGTAGAATTTAAGTTTGGGGGTGAAATGTCTACATTTCTTGAGGTAATCTGTTATTAGTTAATAGGAGTAGAATCTGTGGGGTTGTGAAGGGATTCACCTTATAAGTATTAAAACTAATGGCAATGCTGTAGGACATGGGAGTTCAAGGATTTCTAAGAATTTTGCTAATTTTGGTTTTGAGTTCCATTAGTTCTGCTTTCCCCCCCCCCACTGAAGAGTATAAATGATAAGAAGAGTAAAGTTTCTGTAAGAAAAGGCAAACCTTTATCGGGTTTCTTAATAAAAGTACCAGTAAGACAAGTGTCTCTGTCACAAAAGAAATAAATGGGAATTCCTTAGGGTAGAAAAACAAAATCAAGTATTTTTTATTTCTGCAGTAAGGGTTTATAGGCTTAAACCCATACTGAGAATAAGCACACAATAGCCATACATAAACACACACTAGTCATGCTAACCTATCCGAGGCTAGGCTGTTATTAAAAATATTTGTTTACTTTCTTAAAATCTTTTTTAACGTTTAGCAGATGGGTCAAGTAGGTGGTTAGGTGACTTATAATTTCCTGGGATAATGGGCTGCATTATTGGATAAATCTTTCCTCTGAATGCAGGAGAAAAGACTTAAAAACATCAAAGAGATTAGAAAGTAGTGAGACATTGCAAGGCTAAAATTGAAGGGGAAATGGGAAAAGGGGAAGAGAGAAAAGATGGCAACTGCTTTTTCCTTGACGGCACTTTTGGTGCTGAGCAATGTGAACTTCTGTTTTGACAGCCTCGTGGGCAAGCAAGACAATTCAAAACTCAGGGCTTGCATAAAGATGGAATGTGTAAGGAAAGACGTCCTCACTATAAGTGAGGAAGAATGAATGAATCCCAAGCAAACAAGCTCTTATGTATGTCTGTTTCTTCCAGATAGTAAGGGAATCTGGAGCTGTGGGCTTGGGCTTGGGCTTGTTTAAGGTCATCCTAGATTACTGGTACCCCAGGTAACTGGAAGAGGCAAACACACTCATCTCTGGAACAAAGTATCTGTATCCCAGACTTTAAATTATTTCTACAAATTATTTGTAAAGTAAATGACCACTACACAATTAAAAATAGCAACTCTTGCAAAGTCAAGACCTTGTGAATGAAAATCATCAAAAAACCAAAGAGAAACAGCCACAAAAATTTCATAGGTTGGAATTACCAATGCAGATTATGTATCAGTTATGATGACCATGTTTAAAAACATAAAACACATCTAGGGCCAGGCGCAGTGGCTCACGCCTGTAATCCCAACACTTTGGGAGGCTGAGGCAGGGAATCACGAAGTCAGGAGATCAAGACCATCCTGGCCAACATGGTGAAACCCCATCTGTAGTAAAAATACAAAATTTAGCTGGGCAGGGTGGCACGTGCCTGTAGTCCTAGTTACTTGGGAGGTTGAGGCAGGAGACTCGCTTGAACCCGGGAGGCGAAGGTTACAGTGAGCTGAGATCGCCACTGCACTTCAGCCTGGCGATAAGCGCAAGACCCTGTCTCAAAAACAAACAAACAAACAAACAAACAAACAAAAAACCACACACATCTAAAATACCTGTGACTAGAATAGAAAAGTAAAAATAAAAAGTGACAGCATATTTCCATATTTGAATGAGAAATATAATATTAGAAATAAAATAAATGTAACAAGCAAAATTATAACCCCCATAGAAATAATCCACAATACAACTTGGAAGAAAATAAAAGGAAAATAAATTCTAACGAGAGATTAAAGATATATGTTTCATATTTTTCTTGAGTTTCAGAAGGAGATATAAGAGAGTGAGCTCCACACCTAGACATATCATAAACATCTCTTCAGAAAATCAAAGAAAAAGGGAAAAAGGATAATCTTCAAAGGGCCAATATTTAGACAGTCATAACTAAGTTCCAAACATCAACGATGAAAATCAGAAGAATGTTATCTTGTATATATTTTTAAATGAAATAATTTTAAACAAATGAAAGAGTTTTCTATAAGTGGACCCTCATTACAAAATTACAGGCTGGGCGCAGTGGCTCACATCTGTAATTCCAACACTTTGGGAGACCGAGGTGGGAGGATCACTTGAGCCCAGGAGACCAGCCTGAGTAACATAGTGAGAACCATCTCTATTAAAAAGAAAAGTAACAGATGATGCATTTCAATCAGGATAAAACTGATTCTATATGGAAGAGTTGAGATGTAATAAGAAATAATTAAAAAGCAAACTAAAATAATTGTGGAATGTAATAATAATAATGAATTATAATACACCCCATAATAGTATATAAGTTAGAAGGGGATAAGTTGAATTGAAAAGTTTTCTTTAAGGTCCTTAT
Source organism: Macaca mulatta (assembly GCF_049350105.2). Taxonomy (NCBI): domain Eukaryota; kingdom Metazoa; phylum Chordata; class Mammalia; order Primates; family Cercopithecidae; genus Macaca; species Macaca mulatta. The sequence goes on along the minus strand of NC_133417.1, from coordinate 129,539,365 downwards.
ATTTTGGAGAAAATAAAGGTGCTAACTGTAGACATTCATATGTTAATACACAAGCTGTAACTTTGGGTAATAATTAAACGAATAAAAGAACGACGTATAATTTCTAAATTACCAGAGAAAAACAACAGTGATTAAAAAATTGATTTATTCAAAAGAAGTCAAGAAAGAAAAGGATAAAAATAGGTAAGATAAAATGCATTGGTTACGTATTGCTACATAACAAATTAATCCCAATCTAGCAGCTGAAAACTACAGGCTGGATCTGAAAGCGGAAATATCTAGAATTTGTTTACAAAATAGATACATGAATGAGCATGAATAAGTACTAATACATTAGTTTTAGTTAAAATGAAGATGTGTGTACTTGTGAAAGATTTTATTGTTCTCCATTCCCCTAATTAGCACATGTCATGAACTGTCAATAAATATCCTCAAAACTAAGATTCTCATGACTCCATTACTGCATTGTAAAGTATGTTGCATCAAATGAACATAATATACTTTATATAATTGTTCTTTTATTATTGAACATACAGATATTTATCTGCTCTTCACAATGGTGAACATAAACATTCTTGAATATAAAGTTTTAGTGAATTTTTAGGATATATTTCATGTTGGTTGTGAGCAACAGAGAACCAAAATAACAACAGTGGCATAATGATAAGTGCTTTTTATTTCTTTGTAACACAAAATTCTACATTTAAACATCCCATAGAACCATGAGTGGCATTCTATCTCTATGGTTGTCTGGGACCCAAGTCACTTCCAGTTTTCTCATCTAACACTAATGGGGTGAGGATCTCACCTTCGCGATCCAAGACGTAGCCTCACCGTCCATTCACATTCCAAGTGGCACAAAACAGGAGAAAAGACTTACTGCAGCTGCCTTTTAAAGACATTTCTCGGGAGCTTATACATAATATTTTCAGTTATGTCCCATTGGCTAGAATTTAATCAGTTTATGTCTGACTGTAAGGATGGCTGGGATATGTAATGTTTATTCTGGGCAGCCACGTGCCCAGCTAAAATTCAGAATTTAATTACCTAAAAATGAAAGAGACAATGAATATTACGGGGAAATTAGCAAGTTCAGCTATGGGTTCTTAGCAGTGGAATTCCTGAGCCAAGCTATAATTTTGCCATTTGAAGCCCTTGTTATATATGAGGACACATTGGTGCCAGAACGTCTCTACTGCTTAATCCTCCTCAAGCTGTGCATGAGAGAGTCTGCACACTCATCATGTCCTTGCCAACACCCAATACTATCATCCAAAATAAATCTCTGCCAGTTTGATAGGAGGGAAAAATATCCCGTTTATATTTGCATTACTTTAACAATAAAAAGAGTTGAATTTTTCATATATTTGCTGGTCATTCATATTTCTTTTTGTGAATATCCTATGTCCTTTGTCTACATTTAAATTAATATTTAGCTAGCTATAGTATTATATGGTTTGAGTGTGTCAGGAGGAAATTTTTCTTTGCAGTAATTAGGATTTTGTAAAATCCTACTTTTATAGGTAACCTTTTCATGGAAAAAAACAACCGTTGAAAAGTAACTAAATAGCAAATTTTTATGTAGTTTTCTTACGACTGAGAAAACTCAGACTCAAATATGGCTTTGTCTGATGTCACAGGCAAACCAGGAAGATGGAAAAATAATATCAAGTACAATCAACTATGAGTTTTCTTAATTCTTTGGAAAGAGTTAATTACTGACATTTTAGCTCTTTCAAAAACAGGCTCTTCTCTGAGTTGGGTTGATCATTTGATGGTCGTGGTTCAGTTCAGTGTGTGAGGAAAGGACACCCTATGGGTAGGGACAGGCACTTGAATTGCCTTCCCAGTGGCGACCAAAGGAAATGACATCATCCAAATGAGACTGCAAAAATGCTTGTGATTATTGCTAGCTCCTGCATTTCCGTTTCCCCGTTATCCAGATTATCTTAATGAAATTTTCAAGTTGAACCTGGTATAAACATGCTTTTAAAATACACGTTTTTATTGGATAGTCAAGTCGATTGCACTGTTTTCATAAACAGAGTTTGTTTATACTTTACTTCAAGTGATCTGAACATGCCCACCTTTACTGCCTCAGCACAGGCAGCGTTGGCAGACACTGTCCCCTTCCAAGTGGCAATAGCGAGGATGTGGAGCTCACCACCACATGTGGGTCGTGTTGGTGGTTCTTTTGCAGGATCCCTTGCAGAGTGGTTGAAGACAAAAATTCCCACCTATTTCCTGCAGCCTTGGACAGCAATCACCACTCCATGCAAAAGTTGACATGTATGTTGAGTGTATATGTAATCTAAGAAAAGTTTCTGTGAGTGAGTAAATTATCTTAACAAGTGGACCTATAACACACAGTTCACCCTACCCGAGCTGGGTTTATGGACCCCTGCTTGCCCCCATCACCATGATACCATTTTATAAGGGAATCCTAAGATGCCCCCCGTTAGTAGCTGTTATCCATATCCGCAGATATTTTGTTAGTAATAGCTCCTTAATGGGTGGAAATGGTAGGGTAAGTCTTAGCTGTTGATTTGATAGTGAAATTAATCCTTGAGTTAGCTATTTTCAAAGAAATGAGGAAAAGCCCTTATTTTTAAGGAATAACATTTCCTGTTTCAAATTTGCCTTTCAATTCTCCTTCCTACTATTTGAATGGATGATAAATCATTTATAATTAATGTCCTTAGGATTTTGCCATGTGGATAAATACTGGTGATTGGCGATTTGGGTCTCTGTATACGTGCTCCTGTTAAAATGTGTAAGAGATAAAATTACTAGTCAAGGCCGGGCGCGGTGGCTCAAGCCTGTAATCCCAGCACTTTGGGAGGCCGAGATGGGCGGATCACGAGGTCAGGAGATCGAGACCATCCTGGCTAACACGGTGAAACCCCGTCTCTACTAAGAAATACAAAAAAATAGCCGGGCGAGGTGGCGGGCGCCTGTAGTCCCAGCTACTTGGGTGGCTGAGGCCGGAGAATGCCGTGAACCCGGGAGGCGGAGCTTGCAGTGAGCTGAGATCCGGCCACTGCACTCCAGCCTGGGCTACAGAGCAAGACTCCGTCTCAAAAAAAAAAAAAAAAAAAAAAAAAAAAAAAAAAAATTACTAGTCATTTAAGTTTTCTTTGCCAAAAAAATGCAAACAAACAAACAAACAAACCAAACCACACACATGAGAAAACAACCACAAAAACCCAGAGATACATTCTGGGTAAAATTTGTTTTCATATTTCAACTTTTCAGAAGTGAGCAAATATTCGGTTATCATACTAGTTCAGGTTTGTATAACTTTCATATAACCTTATCTAGTCTATTGACTCTGAAAGTTGGAAAACTGAAATACTTCTCTGTCACTTTTAAAGAGTGAAGCCATGTGCCAGTGGATCTATAGATCAAGATTTGCCAAACATGTAAGTCTCTGATTGCTACTGACTTTTCTTGCCATCCTGGCAAAATTGTTTAATTGTGCAGTTTCTTAGATGTGCCATTTTATAAGAGAGAGATAACTGCAAATTTAAAAAGAGTTGCATTCTATAAATGAATACGATTAAATAATGTTAAATGCACTGGCTTATTACTATTATTTTTTATAGTCTCAGGATGCCTCCAAGTAGTTCAAAGGTCTCTGGTCACTCATAACCAAACAAACGTCCAAAAATAGTGAAAGATGCCTCAGATATCATTGTGGAGAGGCTGAAATATCCAGAAAACTTTGCAAAGCTCACACTCCATTTCAAGTAAGTAGACTGGTTTCCGTGTGAGAGGCTCTATGCCAAAATCGTCTAGTGTTTACTTGAGTTTTACAGTATTAACATCCTCCCCTTAAGTAGGTCTTATGTCTACTTACCTGGGAAGGAAGGAAGATTTTGAACAGTTTTATTCTTTTTGGATATTGTTTATGTTACTTTCTTTATATCATACAGGAAGGGGCCCAGTATCACTGCAGATGTTTTAAAATATGATGGGAGTGGATATTAGAGGAAAAAACTGTGGGAACGACATCTTAACAACAGTGAGATGGAGGCTCGCAGAGGAAAAAAAGGGTGAGTGTCACCACTGGGATTTTTAGGCAGCTAAGGGACACCACAAAAGCATTTATTCCTGGAGAAGAAGGGGTAACCAAAGAGGAGGAGCCCTGAAAAGAAAGCGCGCCGTTTCCATGAACCAAATCATGTTGATGTTGTCGACTAAGACACGATGTGGCACTGGGGCCCTTCAAGCCCTGACCCAAAGGAGATTTACATTTAGATTCCCCCTCATGCTGTTGAATAAGGAAGTCTATGTTGTTCTAAGATCTAGACTAGAAATTTCCATGGTAGTGGTGGAAGCTCTTTTTTCCAAAGTAGGAGAGTTCCTTGCAACTGAATTTGGCAAAATAAGATAACCTAAAATGACAGATAAGAAATGATGGTGTTTGTCTTTACCTTGAAGAATGGAAGAAAATACGCATTGGGAGACAGGCATCCAAAGACATTACACAGTTTTACTGTAGTGGTACTTAGGTTAGAGCAAAGAAAGGAGGTGATAATAGCCTCAGGATTAACAATATATAAAGTCAAATATCAATGAAAGATGAGGTGAAGCTCTGGAACTGGCAGAAGACCTGCTGGCAGGAACCACAATCTTGCCTGAATGTCTCATAGTAGCCATGCTTACCTTTCTTAGCTCTCAGACATCATAATTAAATTCTGATGATGATAAAATTTACCAGCAGGGGGTGCCATCTCCTCAAATTTCCTTTCTTGGACAATAAAGGTCATTCTCAAAGGTTTTAATTTCTTTGCGGACAAGCCAAGGCTAATTGTAAGTTCATCAAATAATTGAGGTCTCTCAGTCATGGCATTGTCTAGATTGGGTATTATCCAGATGAGATGGGAACATAATTGTCATCTTCACCTACCTTAGGCAACTGGCTTCTAGGCATCCACCTTTGGCCACAAGGTGACAGGAGGAGACTGTGTGAATGGGTTAAACACCTTTTGGGAGGCTGAGGAGGGCGGATTACCTGCGGTCAGGAGTTCAAGACCAGTCTGGCCAACACAGTGAAACCCTGTCTCTCCTAAAATACAAAAACATTAGCCGGGAATGGTGGCAGGCGCCTGTAATCCCAGCTACTCAGGAGGCTGAGGTAGGGGAATTGCTTGAACTAGGGAGTATGAGGTTGCAGTGAGCCGAGATCGCGCCACTGCACTCCGGCCTGGGCGACAGAGTGAGACTTCATCTAAAACAACAACAACAACAACAACAACAACAACAACAGTTTTCAGGGGAAACTGTCTCAACCTACACTGTCTGCCAATGGAAAGTCAAGGCATGTGTTGCCTTCAGATCAACATCATTTAGATTTTTGTTCATAGATTTTAAATGCTCTTTGGAGAAGAAGGTCTGCAAACGTTCACTCACAAATCATGTTTTACATTTAGACTGCAGAATTAAGTTGAGGCACGTTACTACATATTTTAATATTAAGTTAACTTTTCCTCCGATAATTTTTTCAAGCTTTTCAGTTCGTTTCACGTTCCCGTGCATGTTCTTCAAGATCTCAGCCATCCCCTGTAGGGATCTCCTGGGACCCTCAGCCAGTTTGCTCCAGGCTAGTCCAGGCAGCAGTCCCTGCGTGAGCCGAGACTTGCAGGGAAGACGCCATCTGCTATGGTCTTGAGGCTTGTGTGATGTGACTGCTCACACTAGGGGCATGGCAGTTATGACCCCATTTGCTCATGACCCTGCTGGCTGAGCAGATTCTCCTCCCCAAAGTTCTGTGGGTGGTCAGCTGTCACCCCTGCAGCAAGGGTGGAACAGAAGAGACCAGAACTCTTCGGGCTTCCTGAACCCAAAATCACATATTAGAGCCACTTGCCACTAGTCCTTGCCCTGCTAAGCCCTGGACCTGGAATCTAACTTGAGCTTGGTTTACCCTTCAAAGCCCTCTAGGTTCAAAAGCAGTGGATTAGGGTTCAGAAGAGCTGGGCTGTGCTTGCAGGAGTTAAACAAGATGCTGCCCAGGCCTCACTCATGCCAAAGCGCTTTGCTTTTCTAAATGCTACTAGGACTCCAAGCGAAACCGTCTTGTCTTTTCTCCTCATTTATTATTTTCCTCCAATACCATTTATGCTCTCTCCTTTTTCTTTCTGTTCTTGCTTCCTTTGTTCTATCTAGAATAAAATATTCCAGAGACCCTTGACGTACTAAGGCAACAATTCTCAGCCCGAACTAGGGACTGGACTCTGGGATGCTTTTCAAAAATACAGAGCTCTATACCACTCCTCCCACCACAGACACACTGGATTAGACGTCAGTATTTCTAGAAAGCTCACCAAGACATTCGAGGGCACAGCCAAGGTTGAGAATTACAGAAAGGTGGGGACAGATTCAAGAGAAATGTAGTCCCTGGAAAAGGAAGGCTTAAATATTAAGTAAATATAGTAAAGGAAAAAGTAATTCCGCCAAGGAAAATAAAAGTTGGTAACAGGATGAATTAAAGCTTTCCTCTCCACTGATAAACACTGGCATAGATATATCTTTCTCTTTTATATTCTTACTCTTTGATATTTTTCTTCCTTTTCCCCCTTTTCATTTTCCTCCGGGATGGAGTAAGGAAGGGAATCAATGTCAGGTTGAAGAAGACTGAGCTGGGTTGAGATGGACGGGAGGACTCAGTGGAAATGGAAGGTTGAGTGTTTGCAGGCATAATGACAAATCCTGACATCCCAGCTTGGGCACTGGCAATCCAGGCTGGCAACAGAGGGGAGATTTTCAGGGGCACAGTATCTGTTCTCAGGGCGTGGGCAATACAGCAAAGTAAAAGTTCTCAGCAACTCTCATTTCTTCTGACATTCCAAAATCCTGAGCTTTTAAAACTCTACCTTTGCCCAATGTCTCCTGTCTCCAATACTACCTCTTCCTTCTACTTCCCAAAGGAAAACTCACTGGGATCTCATTACTGCCAAGACATAAGAACCTTGACCTGACAGTTGGTCATTTGTTATCTTCAACACCTAGGAGGTAAGATGTACCATGGTGTTGGTAGCATCGGTGTTCCCAAACTTTTTAACATCTTACTAGATGTGAATACATTCAACTAGCTTAAAAGGTGGATTACATATATTTTATTGGTTAAAGCAATCACAATACATACTTATTAATAAATGTTTCATAGAGCTGGATATTTTAAAAGAAGATTCATAATAATTGGTAAATTCACAGAATCCTAGAAGCTACTCAGAGAATCCCCTGGCTATGCTTCTGCTTTTATACATGATGCCAGAAAATAGGGAGTTTGGGTGATTTTGCCCAAAATTACAGACCCAGGAAATAGCTGTGGTCTCTGGTTTTCAATTCAATAATATTTTTAATCAAAATCATCTTATCATAGGCATTGAATTATACCAAAGTTAATTCTCAATTAATTGCACTTTTGTGGAACTTCATTATTTAAGCGGACACTGATTAACCATTATTATTCTCGATATTAAGCAGAACCACTTGCTGGAAAAGTATGCTACTTGGAGATGCCTTTTATTTTATTTTATTTTATTTTTTTTACACAGGACTTGCCAATACCCAGTTTCATTTTGCTTCCTTCTTTTTTCTTTCCTTCTCTTTTTGATCCATCTTTTCATCCATTCACCCATCCACCCATCAACCATCCATCCAACCCATCCACCCATCTATCCATCTATCTATCTATCCATCCATCCATCCATACTAGACACCATGCTAGGCACTGGAGATACAACAGGAAGAAAAAAATGAACATAGTCTCTGGCTTTCATGGAATTGATAGACATGTAAATGGACACAAATAAGACATAAACAATAAGAATTAAAATTGCAATTACAACCTAAGGTAAACCTTCTAAGAAAAGAATGAATAAGATCCTATAAAAATTTAGGTAGGGCATGGCAGCTCACCCCTGCAATCTCAGCACTTTGGGAGGGTGAGGCAGAAGCATTGCTTGAGCCCAGAAGTTTGAGACCAGCCCAGGCAACATAGTGAGACCTCACCTCTACCAAAAAAAAAAAAAAAAAAAAAAAAAAAAAAAAAAATTAGCCAGGCATGGTGGTGCACGCCTGTGGTCCCAGCTACTCAGGAGGCCAAGGCAGGAGGATTGCTTGCGCCCAGGAGGTGGAGGCTGCAGTGATCCATGATTGTGCCACTGCACTCCTGACTGGATGATAGAGTGAGACCCTGTCTCGATACATACATACATACATACATACATACATATATATATATATATATATAAATAAAATAAATTTTGAACAAAGGAAAGAAATTATCTTGGCTTGAGGGCAGGATAGTAGACTTCCCCAAGGATGTGACCCTTGCCCTGCCTTCTAATGTATCTAAAGTCGAAGAGAGGCAAGCAGAGAGTATTACAGAGAGAGCAGCGAGGACAAATGCCCTGTAATTCAAGGAACTGAATGGAAGCCAGTGGCTAGACAGCAGAAAGCAAGAGGCAGCATTTCTGAGAGGAAGTTGGAAGGTTAGTCGGAGGCAGGCCTCTGCTGAACCTTGCTGAATATGAGATGGGAAGTGAGGCCGGGCGCCGTGGCTCAAGCCTGTAATCCCAGCACTTTGGGAGGCCGAGACGGGCGAATCACGAGGTGAGGAGGTTGAGACCATCCTGGCTAACCCGGTGAAACCCCGTCTCTACTAAAAAATACAAAAAACTAGCTGGGCAAGGTGGCGGGCGCCTGTAGTCCCAGCTACTCGGGATGCTGAGGCAGGAGAACGGTGTGAACCCGGGAGGCGGAGCTTGCAGTGAGCTGAGATCCGGCCACTGCACTCCAGCTTGGGCGACAGAGCGAGACTCCGTCTCAAAAAAAAAAAAAAAAAAAAAAAAAAAGACATGGGAAGTGACTGGCTGATTTTAAGCGGGGAGGTTGGGGGTGTCATAATTACATTTTCATTGTGAAAGGACAATTGGCCTGGGCACAGTGGCTCACTTTGGCAGGCCAAGGAGGAAGGAGGTTGGATCACTTGAGGTCAGGAGGTCAAGACCAGACTGGCCAACATGGTGAAATCCCATCTCTACTAAAAATACCAAAAATTAGCCAGGCATGGTGGCGGGTTCCTGTAATCCCAACTATTTGGGAGGCTGAGGCAGAATTGCTTGAACCCAGGAGGTGTAGGTTGCAGTGAGCTGAAACTGCGCCACGGCACTCCAGCCTGGGTGACAGAGCAAGACTCTGTCAGAAAAAAAAAAAAAAAAAAAGATTGGCTGCAGGGCTGAAATGGACTGGAGAGGAGTTGATATGGAGAAAGGCAAACCAAGGAACAGACTTCCATATAAATTATGGTGACTTGGACTAGAGTACTGCTCTGGAGGTGGCAAGAGGTTTTAGAAAGACTTAGGGGATAAATATCAGTGATGAATTGGACATACAGTATGAGAAATAGGTAGATGTCAAGAATAATTCCTGACATTTTGGCTTATATAACTGGAATGAATTTGTCCAAATTTTGGCAAAAAGTGCAATTTAATTACACTTAATTAGTCTTTACTATTCCTAAGCACCACAGGGGTTACAAAGATGAGTGAGACGTGACCCAAGTCTAGTAAGGTCACCATACCCTCAAAAAAAAAAAGCAACATTCAGAACACTACAGTAAGTATTCCCTTTGCATGGACACATTCTAGAAATGAAGCAGCTAATAGAAAAATTCCTATTTTAGAGTTATAAATCAAAAGTGGGTAGAGACAGAGTTGTTTAAGTTTCAGGATATATATAAGACACTTGCATTTGTAATCAAATTCCTACACTGGATGAGCAAATGTTCCAAGCAAAACCAGACTAAATATAAATGCCCAAAGCAAACTTGTCTTATGGGGTGGACTGTTCAGTGTTAAGAAAGTTTGGGTTCAAATAGATGTACGGAATTGCTGAAGTCCCTTTTTGTACTTTCGGGAGGGCAAAATTTTATGCCCAGTAAGTAAGATTTTGTCCAATTTCAACTTGGCTGGGGGAGGTGGTGAAATCACGGATTCATTCTCACAGTGGACTAAAGTTGCAGATATCCATGTATCTCATGTGGATGCCAAGGCCACCCGTTTGTCCACTGAGACTCAACTCCTTTTCTGCACCTTTTATATACCTTTAATTGAGTCCAAAGGAAATCAATTTCTGTCTGCTTTATTAGATTTTTGAACTATGCCTATGCTGCCTAATGAAAAAGGTCCACCTTTTAGTAAATCTGCAGGCTCAAGGCTTTCCTACTGAATAGCTTACCTACCTACCACCATGGAGCAATATTTAATTCCTTAAATTGCTTATGCAAAATGAAAGACTAGCTTTTTCTTACCCAAGGCCTTGATAGCATAGGCACTATATAGTGACTACGATAACAGGGAACTTAATTCCTTTAGTCTGAGTTTTCTCATCTGTAAAATAAAGGGGTATTATCTAATATCACTACCCCCAAATTCTGGGATTCTCTCTGCTTTCCTCCTACTGCTCCAAATTCTGTCTCCAGCATGTGCCTCCCTGAATTATTTTTAAAAATGTTTTTATATCAACCTCTAACAATTTATGTTAAAATATGTTTTCATAGAATCATAGAGTAGTTAGAGTGTTAGAGTGCTATGAATACATAAATAACATCAGTTTATTGGCTTACTGTACCCCAAAATTGAGAAATACATTCACATGTGATATGTTTTGACATACAGATTCCTGGGTCTCCATAAACCTACTGACTCAGAATCTCCAGGGAAACAGGATTAGAAACTGCATTCTTTCTCTGGTTACATAGACACAGTATTCATTTTATGAGACTATGTGTCTTCTTAGTGTAAGCTGGTATAAAGCTTGAAAATTTCAGTAATGTTTGTCTCCACACACTGTCATCATTTCTGCCTCTGGGTTTGTACACATGTTGCTCCATATTCTGGAATGTTCTTTCCCTTCGTCTTAGCAAAATTCTATCCATCAGTCAGAACTTTGATCAAGTCCTATCTCCTGACTAAATAATAGCTCATAACTACGTGCCAGACACTGTGCTAAGCGTCACTCAGACAAGCCTCATGATAGCCCACAAGGGAGCTGCTGTTCTTAACCGCATTATACAGCCAAGGGCACAAAGGCTTAGAGAAACCCAAGGTTAGGTTGCTAACCTAACCATCTCTCAGTGAGTATAGACCGTGGGGTCTGAGCATGCTCTGCCTCACCAAGGACCTCTGTCACCCTCTGCATAGACCACCTTCCTTGCTCACTGCACAGTACAGCTCCCAAGCATCTCTCTTGTCTCTTAACTCCCCCAGAACATGCAGTCTGAGCCCAAGTGAGCACCTATTTGCAAGCTTTGCGATTCTTTCCTTGCATCTTCTGTCTTCCCAACTAAACCACAAATCCAGCAAAGGCAAGGGCAACATGGTAGGCTTGACTAACGTTTCTCAATTGATTACACATGAGAAAAATGTAAATTGTGAAAATGTGCAAGATTGTTATCGTGTTTTAACCACAGAAGAGTATCAAGTAGCAAAAGAAAATATCAAGTGCAGCGTCAATCTTTGTTCTAGAAATACGTTTTTTTTTTCTCTACGTAAGTTTAGGAGTTGGGAGGAGATGGAATGATAAAAAGCACAATGGAAAGAAATCCATTTCTCAATGGCCATATTTCGCTTCCTGGAGACCTTGGCCGAACCTCTAGGACCACTCTACTGTATGGATTGTGCTGACCCAGAAAATATGAGAATTGTGGTCTTGTAAAATCTTTTTTTGCTTAAATCAATTCCATATGAGCAGAGCAATAAAAGCTCCCTTGTAGATGTTACACCCTGCAATGCATGCCCCTAATCTCTTAACAGACAATTGGGTAAAAGAATTTGCTGATAGAGTTACAATTTTGAGTTGGGTCACTTTATGAAATGAATGAATTAAAATGTGCTTTCCTTTGTCTTAGGGAAAATAATTTTTTCATATTTGTTGGTACTTTCCATATTTGACTTAAGAGTCATGTTGGCTTCAACACTAATAACTAAAGTTAAGTTAAATTTAGAGAAACTTCTGACCTAATGTGAATTCTATTTGAGGGCCTTTAAATTCTCTTAAGTGGAAATTAAAGATATTTGCCGGAGTAAATGTGTGCAATGCGTTATTGAGAGACTTCTGTTAATGGTAAAATGTAATCACCTGTACTGTTCTCTTTTGTCTTCTCCTACTTTAAAATATTTTTCTCTAATTCACCTCAGTACACACATAGATTCAAAAAAGAAAAACTTGTAATGTATATTAGCAGTTTTACTTCCCGAAACTTTTAAGCATCTAAAATCATTCAGGAAACTTTTTGTTCACCTTGTGTATTTTCAAGTATTTCTCAAGTTGGGAAGGCTAGGATACTAAAATAGATTATTTTTATCGTATTTTCAAAAATTGACAACTAGTAGTTCCTTTGAATGTTTATAACGACTTAAGTTAACAAAGTAGTTTTTCTCCCAAGGGTAAAAATAGATTGTGAGAGATTTGAACATTAATTTAATTGTAAAGAGTTACAATTAGTGGCAGTAAACATGTAGAAAGATAAACATCTAAATTTCTTAAATGTCTATAGAGCTTTTATGTTGGCTTTAGAGGTAATAATAAATGGCACATTATTCAAGATGTTACTCCAAATATAATTTAGAAAATTTTTCTTGTCTTTTAAGCATGGAACTAATATATTTAATTAAGTTCTATTAATTTTTCAAAACATTGTTCAGAAATTAAGTTTTATTTCTTGAAAGCCCTGTAACTATACTCTTGAATTTTCTGCCTCTTGTCACTGTCTATTACCAAAGGGTTTCTTTTCGAGGCCCTACAATGGTAATTTAAACTCAAGGACTGGCCCAGTTTTTATTTGCTTCTGTCTGGCTTTATTAGTAGTAATTGTCTTTATTCTTTGTGTGCTTGTTGTATGCAGGGCATGGCTCATGATGGAGGCTTTAAAATATTGTGGAATGATGAATTTCACAGAGAATTATAGTAATGGAGAAGGTCTTAGTCTGTTTGTGGTGCCTTAACAAAATGCCTGAGGCTGGGTAGCTTACAAACAGTGGAAAGTTGTTTCTCACGGTTCTGGAGGCTGGGAAGTCCAAGATCCAGGTGCCAGTGGACTTGGGTGTTTGGTGAGGGCTTCCTTCCTGCTTCCACAATGGCTCCTTGTTGCTGCATGACCGTGTGGCAGAAGGGATGGAGAAGGGACAACCTCACTCCCTCAAGCCTTTTTGGTAAGGGTATTAATCTCATTCATGAGGGTGAACTCTCATGGCTTAATTACCTCCCAAAGGCTCCGCCTCTTAATTCCATCACGTTGGGAGTTAGCTTCCAACATATAAATTTTGGAAGGACACATACATTCAAACCATAGCAGAGGGGCCCCCAGTTTTAATTCCACATATATTCAATTTGGTATTTTAGGTGTTAAAAACTTATCTACATGTGGACACATGGGGGGATCAACACACACTGGGGCCTGTTGTAGGGATGTTGGGGGAGGGGGAGCATCAGGAAGAATAGCTAATGGATGCTGGGCTTAATACCTAGGTGATGAGTTGATCTGTGTAGCAAACCACCATGGCACATGTTTACCTGTGGAGCAAACCTGCACATCCTGCACATGTACCCTGGAATTTAAAACAAAAGTTGAAGAAGAAAAAAAGAAAATGAAAAAAATATCTATGTGTCAGTCAGCTTAGAGTGTGTACTTCAGTAATCATCCTAGCAGGTGACATACTTACTCTTATAATATTGTCATTATTCAAAACACTTACTTTCCTTAGATCTTATTTGGAACTGCTCTAGAGTCAGTTTGCACACTGGAGAATAAAGCTCACCATTTCACGTTTTGGATCAAAGTGGAATTCTATGGCTCAGTTGCCCACTTTAACTCATCTGACTTGGAGCTAAGTGACTTTTCACTGTGTTAAAAAAAATCATACTAAGGAAAAATTTTATCACTATTAATGGCAGTGAGCAATGTCTCTAATGGCAATTCAAAAAAGCACTTTCCAAAAATAACTTGTATATGGCCAAGGCACACTTCTGGGATGAGGGAGCCATCTTTCAAGGACACTTCTTTGAAAAGACCATACCCACTTGTTATGTGTGCTTTGAAACTAGACACATTATTTTATACCATACCTCATTCATTTAATTTATCAATCCAGATATACTTCTGTTAGGAGCTTTGGGAGTGTGGTTTGATTTTTTAAAGCATCACACTGTGCCCAAGTTCTGCATTTCACAATGAGAAACATGGACTTTAGGTCCTACCCTTCTTTAAGAATTAAGTTCTGTAGATAGGTTAAAATGCTACAAGTGGAGAATAAGCAATATAAAGGGCTTAGCGAAATATGAACTTGGGAAAGTGAGCTGTTAGTGTCTGAATTATATTTTAATATGTCAAAATTAAATTTCGACAAACCAGACTGGAGACATGTCATAGAGTTTAATTAATGAAAGAGCTTTTAGAGATCATCTAGTTACAATCTCATCATCTTTTGGATTTAAAATATTGATGGTTCAAGCTTACATGACTAAAGACCAGAGAAGTAATTTTTAGCCCTCAGAACTAATGCATCAACCTTTGAGCAGAATACCATCCTACCATCCTACCATCCAAACTGACCCAGTACTGTTAGTTCCCCCATGGTACCCATCACTGAAATACTTTTTGAAATTGTGCATTCATGAGGACATCTACATTTCTTTAGCTATTTTTTAATATATGATTTTTATTATATAAAGAAATTAATATATCTCATATATTTGATTTATAGGTGCATTGATTTCTATATAATGTATATATTTGACTTTGCATTTTTGGTATTGCCTGTTTTATTAGTGAACTAAAATTGCCCTTTTAAAAATACAGAGTAAGGATTTGTTCACAGGTTTTGTATGTATGCAAGAATTTTGCTTTTTCAATGTCATCTGTTTAAACTAGATGAACTTCTTTTTATCCTTTAAGTCTCATAAGCGTCAGTTTCTTGGGGAAGTCTTCCCTCATTTTTCAAACCTAGTGAGATGCACCTGTGGTTAAAACTTGGCATTGGAAACCCATGCTCCTCCCTGATAACTCTCAATGCCTTTGTAGTTAATTGTTCATGGCAGTCTTCCTTGGTAGACTCTGGACTCCATAAAGGCAGGGACCCCATCTGTCTCAGACCCCCACTATCTCTCCAGCATGTAGCATGCACGTGGCAAGCATTTCTTCTCGTCAGGACTCTGGGTTGCAAGGTTACAACTCACACCAACTTATGCAGGAAGAAGGAACCAGTGGCTCACAGAGCTAAAACGTGTAGAGATAAAAGTGGGTTGTTTCATCACGGCTGTGTTCCTAGACTCAAGCTTTGTCCTTAGGATGATTTTTCCTCTTGTTGCTTTTACTCTTAGATATATTCTGTCTTTGTAGTGGCCAAGATGACTCCGGTTGTTCCAGGCTTACCTGATCCTTGGTACCCCATGTCTCAGAGGGGTATCGATTCAGCAAATATTCCAACGTGGGTTTTCATTGTTCTGCTTGGGTTGTGGATTCATCCATGAGCCCCCTGATGGCTGAAGAGTCTGGCGTTCTGACTACGTTAGTCAGGATTGGGAGACACTCCAAAAACTTGGAGCAGAGGTCAACCACATCTGACCCATATAAAGAGTGATATCTAAAGGGAGACAAGGAATTCTCTTATCAGAACAGGGGGAATGAATACTGGGCAAGCAGAGACATTAATAAATGACTTATATTTATGCAGTGATCTATGTGGGTTTTTTTTAGACAGTGTCTTGCTTTGTCACCCAGGCTGGAGTGTAGTGGTGCAATCCTAGCTCATTGCTGCCTTGAGTTCCTGGACTTAAGCAATCCTCCCATCTCAGCCTTCCAAGTGTCTGAGGCTACAGGCATGCACCACCATGCCTGGCTAATTTTCGTACTTTTTGTAGAGATGGGGTCTCACTATGTTGCTCAGGCTAGTCTTATACTCCTGGTGTCAAGCGATCCTCCCCCTTGGCCTTCCACAGTGCAGGGATTAGAGGTGTGAGCCACTGCATCTGGCTTGCATTTACTAATTTAAGATGTGCACTGAAATGCCCAGAAAACTGGTGTTGAGGGAATGAATGAATAATACAAAGTTTTATGATTAAGGCCTTCCTATATTTCATACCTACAGTATATTGGTAATATTATGATTATAATTATGATGGTTACCATTATCGTTTATTGACTGCCAGAAACTTTGCAACTGGATCCCTGTACAGTGATAAGAGATTTTTCTCATCATTTATTAGAAAGCAATCTGAAAGGCCAACATCCCTCTAATTGTTTCTCATCCCATATGTATTTGAAGAACTTTGTACATGTCTTTGTTTGTGGCTTGCAGTTTGCATCTAATTTCTGGCTTTTATTTTTCTCATTTTAGCACAATTGCCTGCTACCTCATAGTGTTCTCTTGGGTGAGCTGACCAAGTTTTTTCTTATAATTGTAATTTGTATTTTGAGTGTTTGCATAATTAATTCAGCTTCTTCCCACTCCTTCTTCACTTTTTCATATAGGATAGCTTCCCATCTCCCACCCCCAACTCTTGGGATCTTTCTATTCTTTTGAGAAACACTGAGCTTCACGAGATGAATTTTCTGTTAAAAGTCTGGTCCAAAGAGATTTTGCTATTTTACTAAGCCTATTAATTTTGGCATTCGCTTGTTATTAATTTTTTTCTAACTTCACATCTCCCATAGTTTTCTTAAGTATTCTAAATTCCATACTAAGACCTTCCTGTTTTTCTACTGAGTTTTAACCTTCTTTGAGGAAATGTAGTGAAGTTCTTTTTGAGGAAATGTAGTGAAGTTCTTTTTTTTTTTGAGACGGAGTCTCACTCTGTTTCCCAGGCTGGAGTCCAGTGGCACAATCTCAGTTCACTGCAAGCTCCGCCTCCCGGATTCACGCCATTCTCTGCCTCAGCCTCTGGAGTAGCTGGGACTACAGACGCCCACCACCTCGCCTGGCCAATTTTTTTTTTTTTTAATTTTTAGTAGAGATGGGGTTTCATCGCGTTAGCCAGGATGGTCTTGATCTCCTGACCTCGTGATCCACCCACCTTGGCCTCCCAAAGTGCTGGGATTACAGGCATGAGCCACTGCACCCGGCCATGTATCGAAGTTCTTAAAGTGGATTCTTGAAATCCCTGAGACTGCAAAAACCTGCGTGAGCATTCCCAGACACAATTTCCAGGGGCAAGGTTGGTATCTGTCATCAGAGTTCAAGTTTATGAAGCATGAATTTTTCAGAGCTGAGGTCCTCTCACCACAATCCTGCTGGTCATTGATGAACTGATCTTCAGCTTCTGGCATAAAGGGTGAGGGCCTGGGCTTTTTGTCATGATCGTGTCTTGACTTTGGCCCTGTTCTCTACGTAGGGAGGGTTTCAAAAGAAGAGGGCTCAGACTGTCAACAAACTTATCTTCTGTCCTGGGTCAGTGACTGCAGAGGGTCAACTTCTCAGTGTGACATGGTCTTTGAAGACTTCTACGACCCTGCTGCTTTGTGGCACCCTCTCCAGATGCAGCACTGCCTGCCCCCTGTCCAGCCATGCTTTATCTGCAAAGGTAGCACCCACTCCTTTTCCACGCATGCCTATTTAGGAGATTAGTGACTCATCACGTACGTTGTCTTTCTCTTTCCTGTATTCCTAGAGAGTTCTGGGTCTCCCTTTACTTCTTAGACTTGAATACATGTATGTGGAACCTGGATGTACAAAAACCACATCAGGCAGCAACCTCCTATTCTTTCTTCTTTATGTCCTTATTGATGTCACTGTGGTCTGGTTGCTCTGCTCAAGTATAACCATATTCAGTCCCTGCTGCATGTTTTCCAGGCTGCTGGTACTTAGGTTCCTCTCTCCTTCACAATTCACCTACAGTGCTAAGCAGGGCATTCTTTGCCCTGGCCATCACTAGCAGAACAGAGGGACACAGGGATCGGGTTGAAGCTGAGAGGAAGGACTCCCACAGAAGACTCTGTGCCATAGGAGTAAACCAAGCTAAGGTTCAAACACAACAGACTACTTGTAAACACCACATTCTCTACATTAGAGGTGAGATGGAGGGTTCTGAAGCTGCTGCCAAAAAAAAGGTGGGGGGTGGTTAAAGAATCTGGAACAGGATATAATGATTTAGCTGGATTGAGATGTACAGCTACAGTTAGGCTGGATTAAAATGCAAGAGGTAAAGAAACAAAGGAAAATAATACCTGGGATTCTTCCCTACCATCTAAGACTTCCTTAGCATCATTACTGTAGAGTGAGTGATCTGCTCATAGACACTGTGTGTGTGCTTGTGTGTGTAGTGATAGAAGAATGCGATGGACACATGCTCATCATTGACCAGTATGATTGGGAAGGGCATCAAATATCACTTTAGTCTTTATTCCAGACTAAATATTCTGGAAATATACTTATTCCTTAGAGAATGAGTCTCCAGCAATCTCATTCTTCCAGTGGTTACCATCGTTAACAGTGCGATGTCTATTCTTCCTATTCATATATTAAAATAAATGCACATGTACCCACAAATAGATATTTCATACATCAATGGGATCATCCATAATCCTGTTCCATAGCTTGGTTATTCTGCTACCGATGTATTTTAAGTATCACCATTTAAAAAATAAATTTTGAAAATGAAATAGATGAATATTTCCTGAAAATTTTACTGAAGAGCATCAGATTCAATTACATCTCTAAAGAAGCACCAGGGAGAAGTTTAAAAGACACTAATGATTAAGTCTGGAACACTTCTTAGAATCAATGATTACATTTCACAAACTCATTTTTTTAAGTGAAAATCATGCTGGCACAGAATTAGATAATCTCAATGTGAAAACTGCAGCAGCCACCAGCTGACAACTGATGAAACCCGGATGCCACTTTGGAGTGTGTTAGCTATTTAACAGGGTTCGAATCAGATCAGAAATTATGAGAGTCAGATTAAGAACCGAAATTCTAACAAGTTCCACCGTACATGCTTAACATTTTGCTCTCTCTACCCTTGACATCTATTTTTTAAAACTGGCTGTGATTATTAAAGTATCACATTCTGAACTATAGTGTTAAGTTAACAAGTGATTACGTAAGAGCCATCAAGGTCAACGGCTGAAGCCACAGCAGTAGTAGGAATTAATGAACTAAGACCTCTAGCTTCTAGGTTCCAGCCAAGCTTTCTTTTTGATAAAACACTTTCTATTTTGAAAGAATTACAGACTCACAAGAAATTGCAAAAATATTACCAGGAGACACTGCGTACCCATCTCCCAGCTTCCTCCAGTGGTAACTAACGTCTTATATAACAGTAATACATTATTAAGCCTAGGAAATTGACATTAGAACAGTACAATGAACTAGACTACAGATATTACTTGGATGTCACCAGATTTTGAATACACTCTTTGTTTTTTACATGTTATGTGCATAGTTCTATGATTTTACCCCACGTATAGATCTGTGTAACACCAGAGCTAACAGCCACAGAGCTGCTCTGTTACCACGAAGGAGTTCCTTAGCACTACTCTTTTATGCTCACATCCTTCCCTCCCTCTCTAAGTCCTGGCAACCACTGATCTGTTCTCCATTTCTGTAATTTTGTCATCTCTGTATTTTTGGCCTTATGACATTCCCTGCTACCTCACAATCAATGTTTCTGGTGCAGATCTTCTCTGAAATGTCCATCTGGTCCCGTTCAGTCTTCCGTCTTTTGAGGCCTGGAGTTCCTTGATTCAATCAGCCATAAAGGTCACAGATGATCAGTGGTTGATACTGCAGTGAAGAAAGCAAGGTCCGTAGAATCTAACGCCAATGACAATGAGAACTTGACTCAGCCTAATTTCACCAATGTATTTCTGGGGCTATTGTAGCAAAGTACCACACGTTGGGTGGCTTAAACAACAGAAATGTATTGTCTGATGGTTTAGGGGCTGGAAGTCTGAGGTCAGGGTGTTGGCAGGGCCATGCTTTCCCTGAAAGTGCCACGGAAGGATCGGTCTTATTCTTCCCTCTTACCTTCTGGTAGTCTCCTGACTCATGGCAGCACAGCCCATCTTTGTATGATGTTCTCCCTGTGTGCATGCCTACACGTCATGCTCTGTCAATACGTCTCTCTCTCTCTGCCTGTGTCCACATTTTCTCTCTTATAGGGACACCAGTCGTATCGGATTAGGGCCCTCTCTAATAACTTTATTTTAACTTAATTACCTCTGCAAAGATCCCATCTCCAAATAAGTTCACATTTTAAGGTACTAAGGGCTAGAACTCCAGTACACTATATTTTTGCGGGGGGATACAGTTTAACCCGGTGAACAAGTTCCCGGAAAAGAAATTTAGAAAAAAGAGATTTTATTCCAGTGAAAAGTTGCAAACTGCAGATAATAAGATTATCTGCATTCCAGATAATAAGAAAAGGGTTTATCTTCTGTAGAGAGTGTGCCCACCTAGGTTCCCTCTCAGGTCCTCTTTTGTGAATGAAGGATTCAAACTTGCTTAGTTTCGATTGCTTGATCTTTGTTGAGTTCTATTGGTTATATAGGTCACAGCCTATTAGGTGGTTTAGGTGGCATAAATAGGAACAATGAACGTCCCAAAGTTAAGCTGACCTGCAGGTTTTCCAGAAACTCAGGGCATGTGTGTGACCTTAAGTCAGCAAATGGCCTAAACTGAACTATTGGAAACTACTGTCTACATGGTGAAATCCAAGAAAGATGGCTGGGTGCGGTGGCTCAGGCCTGTAACCCCAGCACTTTGGGAGGCCAAGGTGGGTGGATCACCTGAGGTCAGGAGTTCGAGACCAGCCTGGCCAACATGGTGAAACCCCATCTCTACTAAAAACACAAAACATTAGCTGAACGTGGTGGCGGATGCTTGTAATTCCAGCTACAGGGGAGGCTGAGGCAGAAGAATTGCTTGAACCCGGGAGGCAGAGGTTGCAGTGAGCTGAGATCATGCCACTGCACTCCAGCCTGGGCAACGAGAGTGAAACTTTGTCTCAAAAACAAACAAAAACAAAAGCAAACAAACAAAAAACCCAAGAAAGATCCTTTCTGTGGCTCACGTGGGCTCCGTCTAAGTTCTTGTTTCCCTTTACAAGAGACTCACTTCTTTCCCAGTTAACTTCAGAAATGACCTCATCATCCCAGTGAGTTACCCCCTCTTCTGAAGTGTTCCAAGAAAATGAACGTTCTTTAACTCTACAGTAAACATAATCTCTAGGCAACGGGGTTTCAATGCCAAAAATAAAAATGGAAGGCTTGGTTTTCTTATGGAGTGACTCAGCTTTTTGTTTGTGTAAGCTAATTTGTTCTGAACTAGAAGAACTGCTGAACTATATAGTTTACATAGCCTGATAGATTGCAGACTAATAATGAGAGGTACAACACATCTTTCCGGCCGTTATTTAGAGGCAGTAGGCAATGAAGGTTGGAGAAGTTCTAAAATGCTTTTTTCTCAAAAGCAGTTTTGAACAGGGGGGATTGCTTGGTTTTTCTCTGTCTTCTAGTGTTCTTTATCTTTGCGCTTATTCCTTGTGGTAGATTTACAAAGCAAAATATTAAATAATGCCAAAAAATAAAAATTAAAAGTCTCAGTTAAAGAATTTTTAAAATCATGCTTTGAAAAGGCATAAAGCAGAGGTAGCAAATATAACTTAATGATAATAATTGTATCTATAATTTATTAAGTACTGATTGTGAGCCAGGCACTCTTCTAAGCATTTTATTTGCGTACACTTATTTTAGCATATAATTAAGGAATCTTAAAAGGAGATAGTAATTAAGAATTAACAGCATTCTGAGTTTTTAGGAAACATGGATTTTGTGTGGCAAAGTAGGTGGTTGAAATGATCACACAGATGTAAAAAAGAATCAGGGAGAAATAATGGCATAGAGAAAATTTAAAGAGTAATGTATTATGATCTCTTTAAGACCATAGTATCATAAAACGTCAACTTATATAACTTATTCAGTTAAAAAAATAAACTTCAGGAAAAATTCATGAATATTGATCAATGATAAATGGCACTCCAAACTTTTTTACACACTATACTGTTTGAGTGATAATGTATAAAAATGTTTTTAAATCCTAATATATCTTTTTAAGATTTAAGGATGGTCATATGACATTTGTGGTTAAATGAGTTGGCTTAAATGAAGCATTTGGAAAACAGAAGCATTATACAAATGCTGAACAGAATTAGATTCATCAGATGTTTAGAAAACTTTAGAGTAGTGACCATAACTCCTTCCACAGTAACAACTTTTTGAAGAAATCTAGAGTCTATTCATTTAGAGCTGTTTTCTACATTTAGGTTTTGAAGCTCAAGTGACATGAAGGTTCAATGTGTTTTCTTTCCTACAGGTTATATGCACTTCTTGAAATTAAGAAACAGATGAACCTACTTCCTAGAAAACGTGGCAGGTTTTTTTTATTGGAAGTTGTCCCGTATAATAAGGATGACACATTCTCTAAGATAAGAAAATGAAGGAAGAAGGGGGAAAAAGAGATGGTGAAAAGTGGAGAAAGGAAAGCTCTACTAGGTGTATACTGTATGTCTAGATGCTGTAGATTTATTATGGACAAAGATACGTGGTGTAGCATTTCCTTATAATTAAATAATGTTCAAACTTCTAGTCTTTGAGTAGCACTTGTTCAGTGTAGAGCTCTTCCAAATTCAATGATGAAAAATGTCTGTTGCCCACAATTTCCTCTTCTTTCTCATCTTTTATCCTAAATATACTTAGGAGCTATTTCAGAATAATAGATTCACTGTAGGATGGAATTTAACTATTTCATTACAATCTTTTATCTAAAAAATTTTAAAAAGCTATTTCAATAAGTATGAGTATTTCAAACTCGACCTATTTCATTGTAACAATTATAAGTAAATAGAAAAAAATTGAATTATGTCTTACGTGGACTGAAGAGTAAGACATGGGGAATTTTAATAATTTGAACAATTCTGAGTTGCTGGAAATATAAAAGAAAGTTTTAATAGAAAGACAATACATTTTTAAAGCTCTTTTAATGTATTGGGTCATGGACTAAGAAAGGTTTTGAAGTGGAAAACTTGTAAACTTTGATACATCCAGAAAAAAACAGTAACTCTTTTGAGAGATTAAGGCAATGTTTTTGAAGAATATCAGAGATTCATGGGCATGTCACTGAGTCTGAGATTCCTAATGGAGGCCATCTCACCCGTCAGGTTATCCTGTCCTGCCTTAGCCTGGGAAGCTGCCAAAGAGAGGAAACAAGAACAAGGACAGCCGTCTAACAGAACAAGGCAATGAAAGTGTTTTGCAACTTATGTTGACTTAAAAAACATTTCTTTTTGTTTGGAACTAATTACGAACTCACAAGAAGCTGCCAAAAGTGTACAGAGAAGTCTCATGTCCCCTGCATCCAACTTCCCTCAATGTTAGCATCTTACATACATAGCACATTATCAGAACGAGGAAATTGACGTTGACAGAATACAATGAACTAGACAGCAGATCCCACTCAGATTTTACTAGTTTTTATACACACTCTTTTTTTTTTGGATTGACATTTACAAGTTGAGAATATTTAACCCAAGTTCCCAAAGTCCTAGTTAGCATTGTCTCTAATACTTTCCCTCGCTCTATTCCTCCTCCTTCCTTGGTTCACTCACCTGCTTACTCTTTTCCTGCCTGGTTTCCATCCATTCCACAATGGTACTCATGTAGTATCGGGTGACGTGCTATGTGCTGGAAATATTAGTGAAGACAGTGGTGGTGGGGCCCTCACGCACCACCCAGCCATCTCTCCCACCTTCTCTGCCATCCTCATCAGACCCTTAACAAGCCACCTGATGAATCTTCCAGCCTACCATCTCCCCCAATCCACTCCTTCCTTTCACAGCTCTAGGGTAATCTTCCTCAGGCACAGTTCTTGTCACCGCTTCTCTTGATAAAGAGCTTTTAGAAATCTCTTATTCACCAACAGAATTAACTAGTATAACATATGTTTAGTAACTACTCTAGAAAGTCCTATCCTTCCAATGTCCATAACTCATGCTCTGGCCAAAGTCTTCTATTTGTGGTTCTGGAACTCCCCTGCATGTTTTTACCTCTTGTTGCTCTATTCTCTGGAATCTCTCCCATCTCCCCTCCAACAGATACATTAAGCACAGTTCACGTACCACCTCCTCCATGAAATCTCTTCTGATGGCTCCAAGTAAATGCAATTTTCCTTCCTTTAATTGCTACCCCCCCCCCCCACCACCGGTATTTCATTGGCAGTGTTTATCTTCTCCATCTCATTTGGCGTCAGATGGGTCTATTTCCGCTACTAGATCGTGCCTGCCTCTGTAGAGGGCGGAACTCTGCATCATTCTCTTGTAGTTTTTCATTAACGTTTGGAGAAGGAACATGGGTTTGGAGTCAAGAGAGTGATTTGTCGTCTCCCTACTCCTGCAGGTCTCTTAAGGCTCATGTGCCTAAGTCTTGGACATTCAGTAAAATACTGCATGTGGAGTGCCTCCCATAGGGCCTGGCACAGGAAGCATGTATGAAAAAAAGTCTCCAAGCATGGGTGGAAAATGGTCTTTCCAAGAAAAGAGAAAACAGGTTTTGTAAATATGGCTATCTTCCAAGGAATTAGAGATTCCTGGACTAGTGAATACTTCAGAATATCTAAAATAAATGTTGAGTTCAGAACCATCTGAAAGCTAGAGTCATTCTGAGAAAGGAGCTGCCATTAACTCTTGACAACATGTGCTGGGAATAACACGGTCTGGCTGGGAGCAGAAACTCCCAACTCCTCTCCTCAAACACACTTTCCAGGGAGCTGAAAGGGTAGAATCATCCACATCCTTTTATTCCCCTCCCCCTTCCCCATACACCTGGATATTTTACCTGCATGTTACCAGATGACAGTTATACTTTCCTCCTAATTCTCTTTGGAAATCGTTGGTAGAGACAATTCTTGATTGTTTAACTCACAGAAAGCTTGGCTTATGATTTGCGTATGTGTTACCTAATTTGCATATCATTTATAAGTCTTTCTTTTATTAGCCTGAATGATTGAGTTGAATCTATATACATTTTTATCTCTCTAACAGTATGCAAGGCCCACATTTTATCAGATTTCAATGGATTCTTAGGGATATAGGCATTCCCCTGTGATTTAAACTGTGAAGATTAAATCACTTTCTTATTTAAAGGGTTAGAAGATTCACCGACTTTGTAACTAGCATGCCCAGTCTACAATTCAGCTGGCAGGAGCTCTCTGCAAAATGACAATCATTCCAAGACCTAGAAGCCAAATATTATGTGGGCAGCCTCCAGTGATCTGGAAAAAGAGTTTAGAGGTTACTTTTGAGACTGATAAAGTTGTTCTGCCAGAAGGCCAAGGTCATGTAATTTGATCTTTTGCAAACTTATGGGACCTGCACCAAAATAAGCTTGCAAGGTGAGGAACATTCAAGGACCTCCATCTGTCTCTTATTGTTAATGACTAATAATGATAATAGTGAAACAATGATATGAATAAGGACTATCACAGAGCAAGGGCTTATCTTCTCCCAGACCTTAGACTAAGTAGTTTATACTCTTTCTCCTAGAAATTCTCAACAGTATATCTATCTTAGTCACATTTTTAAGATGAGAAGCCCAGGCTTAAAGATTTTAAATCACTTGCCCAAAACCACAAGGTTACTAAGGGACTGGATCAGGATTTAAAACTGAGTTTCTTTGACTAAAAGCTGTGTCTTAACCACTGTAATCTCATATATTACATTTTCTGAACTACTTTAAAAAGAAGACTTTAAGTTTATTAAATTACTTCATCCCCTTTTCTTTCTTTTCTTTTCTTTCTTTGTGAATTAAATGTTCACACCATCGGGGCAAAATATGGGATTTACTAACCATCCACCCTCTTTATCTTATTTACTCTTAATAACCATACTTGTAGGGCATTATTAGCTTCACATTTAAAGATCTGGAAACTGATGTTCAGAGAGGCCAACTCACCTGCCTGAAGTCACACAGCCCATATGAAGCAGAGCGCAGATGTGAGCCTGTTCTGAACATGATGGCACAAAAGTGTCTTCCTGGAAGAAAGTTTAAAGGAAGCTTATGAGCTCATTAAAATTCATACCTTACTCTTCACACTCCAGATTCTTTTTCATAGCACCTGTTGGCTTGTTGATTTTAATGTATCATCCCCAATAATTTCTTGGGGTGTGCTTTGGAGTTAGGGAGCAGTAGCAAGAGGCATGGTCAAGGATAGATTTTTCTCATTGATGCCTATTTTTTTTTTTTAAGTTTCCAAGGTTGTTGTTATTTATAAGAGATCTTATTATACCTTTTGCTTCATGACTGAAATCTCGTAACATTCTTAGAAATATGTGGGTTGGTAACTACAAATTTAAAATCTTTACAGCATGGAAATTTCTTAGGTAAAAAATATTTTATTCTGAGAAGAGATCAGAAATAGATTTGTGGGATTTTGATGTGCCCTACGGGAAGGCAGGTGGTTATATAGCTCTAGTTGAAAATTAATGTTTGTCCTTTGAAGAGCCAGGTAGGAGTGAAGAATGTGTATTAATTCCCTGATACCTAATATGATGTCATGTAACACCCAACACTTGACAAATTATGGATTTTTTTGAGGCTTTTTCCCTCACTCAAGCAAATACTCCTAATACGTGCCTTGTCATAATGAGGCCTCAGCTACGCTGAATCCCCTGAAATGCCACGATACAGGCCATGTGCTGGGAGGTGGTCCTGCCTTTCAATACCATCTTCTAAAGTGGTTAAACTCCACCAGAATTTCTCAAAGTGTGGATCAAGGACAATTTGCATCAGCAATACGTGGGATGGGCCTGGCACAGTGGCTCATGCCTGTGATCCCAGCACTTCGGAAGGCAGAGGCGGGCGGATCACTTAAGGTCAAGAGTTTGAGACCAGTCTGGCCAACATGACAAAACTGTCTCTACTAAAAATACAAAAAAACCCAACAAACTCCCTGGGCGTAGTGGTGTACGCCTGTAATCCCAGCTACACAGGAGGCTGAGGCAGGAGAATCATTCGAACCAAGGAGGCAGAGGTTGAAGTGAGTTGAGATCGCGCCACTGTACTCCAGCCTAGGCGACAGAGTGAGACTTGGTGTCAAAAAAAAAAAAAACCCAAAAAACAAAAACAAAATTACTTGGGACTTATATTGAAAATGCAGTTCCTTTCCACCTCAGAATCTCTGACTGGGATCCAGGAATTGGGTTCCTCAGGCAATACTTCTGCAGAGTGGAGTTTAAGACCCTATCTTCTGTACTAACTACTCCTGTCTATCCTTATCTTGTCTTTAATCCCACAGTAAGAAAGTCTTATTGAATTTAAGAACACAGACTCATAAAAGATGAGTACATTTTCTTTCATCATGTTCTGTTTCTCCAGTAACACTTAATGTATTAGGAGTCAGCTGCAGATTCTCTCTGCAAAGTTACCATTAGGGATGCCCAAGTTCACAGATGACTCAACCAGTAGAATTTAAAAATATATAATTTAGCAAATGCATTTGACCTTCATCCACAGTAAAACTTTCAAAGATTTTAAGAAAACAGCAAATTTGAAATATTGGGTTTTTGACTCCTTTAAAAACATTTCTACAAAGGCCATTTATTCTTCTTATGCTAATGATCGACAAAAGTGTACACTTTAGGCAGTCAGATGAGACAGGAAAAATGTGAGGATTCTTGGTGTATGTGTGTGTGTCCTGCCTCTGTGGCTTCCGTCAGGAATATTGCATTGGATACAACTGGGCAGGAACCCAGTCTGCATTCCTCTGTCCAGGATAGTTTTTTTTTTCTACACAAAAGTAGTATAGGAAATTGGTTTAGGGTACTTTGTAATTTCTGAGACTCTTTCCCCTGGAGATAAGAGACGTTGATCTGAGTGCCTTTCTGCTGGATGAATTGAGATGATGGGGGTAGAGAGAATTATTAAGCCGGAAAGTAATACAGAGCCTTTCCCAGCCTCCCTGGGGGTCAGTTCTATTTTTCTGCGTTTGCTGGTGGAAGTAGGGTGGAGTGTGATTGGAAAGCCAAGCTGTACTCTGCAGTTTAGTCTGCAGTTAATATGAAGACTAGCAGCTGACTTCTCCCCAACGTGGGAAGGCTGAGCTTCAGTTGTCAGAGCCGGCCGGGCCCCACAAAGCCCTGATTTACGGCTAAGCTGAAGAGACACTATGCTCCTCCCTCATTAAAACCACGTGGTCTATTTCTGTCATGAAGGTGTATTTTACTGTCAAGTCACTTCCTCTCTTTCCCTCCTCAAAAACCAAAACCGAACCAAATCCAAAACAAAAACCCCTCAAGAACTCTAGAAATAGATATATCAGTATGTCATAATGCTGTAACTTCCTTGCTAAAAGGGCTGTTCAGGGAAGGCACTGTCAGTTCCTAATGAGTATGTTGTTAGCGAATGTATTTTTCTTTCTAAGAATAACTCAGAAGGGACTTTTATGACTTTTAACACGTGAGGTAAGAAAAGTCACGGATTTCTGCCCAGATCCCTTTCCGGGTGCGTGATGGCTGCAGTTGGTGATTCCTTCATGAAAGGGTGACTTTACATCAATGACTTGGTCAGTAACAGAATGCCAGAATGTCCCTTTCTGTCCCATAATACAGCCCAAACATACCTGCAGAGCTGATCCTCATTGACTATTTTATTTCATTAACCTGCCCCCACCCTGTTCAAAAACTTATTATTACTATTCCTTATTATTTCATCTTCTCAAATTTACAACATTCTATCATCTAGCCACATTCTACCATCTAGCCACATTCTATAGTCAATGATTATTTCCACTTTTTTCGTGGATACTTATCTTGACTAAATAATAATGATAACAGTGATAGTAGGTATAGTAACAATGCTACTTTGTATTGAATGCATTTTGTTCTACACACTATTCTTTTTTTTTTTTTTGAGACAGAGTCTTCCTCTGTCTCCCAAGCTGGAGTGCAGTGGCGCAATCTCAGCTCACTGCAACCTCTACTTTCGGGCACAAGCGATTATCCTGCCTCAGCCTCCCAATTAGCTTGGACTACAGGCATGCACCACAATGCCCAGCAAATTTCTTTTGTATTTTTAGTAGAGATGGGGGTTTCACCCTGTTGGCCAGGCTGGTCTCGAACTTCTGACCTCGGATGAGCTGCCCGCCTTGGCCTCCCAAAGTGCTGGAATTACAGGCATAAGCCAACGTGCTTGGCCCCTGTTCTACACACTGTTCCGAGAGCCGCTCTTACTTAATCCTCACAACAAGCTGATGAGTTACTGTGATTGGCTTATTTTTATTTTTTATTTTTTGAGATGGAGTCTTGCTCTGTCACCCAGGCTGGAATGTAGTGGCGTGATCTGAGCTCACAGCAACCTCTGCCTCCCGGGTTCAAGTGATTCT
The DNA here is from genome assembly GCF_049350105.2 of Macaca mulatta. NCBI lineage: Eukaryota > Metazoa > Chordata > Mammalia > Primates > Cercopithecidae > Macaca > Macaca mulatta. Next base: position 129,509,924 of record NC_133417.1, on the reverse strand, counting down.
CTTGCCTCAGCCTCTTGAGTAGCTGGGATTACAGGCGTGCACCACCACGCCCAGCTAATTTTTGTATTTTTAGTGGAGATGGAGTTTCGCCATGTTGGTCATGCTGGTGTGAAACTCCTGACCTCGTGATCTGCCCGCTTCAGCCTCCCAAAGTGCTGGGATTACAGGCGTGAGCCACCATGCCCGGCCAGCTTATTCTTAATGTCTCCATCGAACACATGATCAGATAGGCTCAGAGTGGTTATGTAACAAGCTCAGGGTCACACGGAGGCCTGCTTGATCATTCTCGTGGGCCCCACACATCCTTGCCACTACTTCTGCAAACACGGGGTTCCTCTGGCCTAAGATGCACTCTTTTTATCTCTATTTTCCTGAATCTTATACAATCTTCTAGACCTACCTCAATTCCTATCTCCTTCAAGAAGCCTTTCCTCATAATTCCTGTTCTCATTAACCTCCTCCCTCTCTTCAGAATTCCACTAGAAACTCATTACTCTTTTCATTTCATATGTGTTTTGTCTTCTTCAACCGTTGCTTCCCAAAGGGTCGATCTTTTGCACCTCCCAAAGGTTCTAGCACTGTGCCGACAGCATAGTAGATGTTCAGTTAAGGCTTTCTTACTTGTAAACCCTTCCAAATCAAACATCTAACTGAATGCCAAAAAACTATTGAACAAACTGATGCTTTCGTGAACTCTGTGCCATGTACAAGGGATATTAACTCACTCCAAATAGGCCTTGCAACCCACTTGGATGAGCTGATAGTTTTTATGTGTTGATCTCCAGGCAAGTCACCAAAGGATTTGCACTTTATAACAGCAATCAGTTTAGGCATTTAAAATAAGTTTTTGAGATGAACTTCGTTAGAAATCAAAAGTCATCCTATGTATACTATTTTAACCGTAATTGGTATCTTGTTTCTTATAGAGAATACTGAGGTCTCAGGTCAACACTGATTTTTGTGCAGGAGTAACTAACACCTCACTGGGTTTGCCACATGAAAGATATGTAACAGTTATAAATAAAATACTCCAATAGGAAAATGTGTCTTGCCTTTCTGTAAATTACCATCAATTCATGGAATCCTCATTTGATCCTTCTGGGACCAGCAAAAATTGGGAGCAGGAAAAGTGCCGCTTGGCAAAACTTTGAATTTTCCTTTTGTGAAATGCGAATATAGGACATCAACGATATGCACTAAACACTCTGCAAATTGCGTGGCTGCATTAAGCATGATAAAGCACTATGAGAGGATCACTAGGTAAGGGTTTTACACAAGAATGGAAAGAGAGAGTGAATGAGTTGAGGAGCTTGCCATGTACAAATTAAATCACTTTGATAAAAGGGACAGAAGTATCGAGTTCTCAGGGTTTCAAGAAGCAGAGTAAAGAAAGATGAGCCTTTAGTACTCTTAGTCATCAATCAAGCATTATTGAGGCTAAGAAAGCATCTCACCCTACTCAAATTCTGTATAGAGCAGTTCTCAAACCTGGCTGTACCCTAGAATGGCCTAGAGAGATCTAAAAAGTTTTAAAACCACACCACCACCACCACCACCTGAAGTCATCTTCAGGTAGGCTGAACTGGAATGTCTGAGAGTGGAACTTGGAGATCTGGAGTTTTGAAACTTTTTCCTGTGATTCTGCTACGTGGTAAATGTTGAAAGCCTCTTTTGTATAATTATCAGAATTCGGATGCCTTAGGAGGTTGATGCTTAAGGCTTCTTTCCTGCTAACTTCTGACATGTGCTATCACAATATAGCTTTGAGGATTTAGGATTAAGCCCAACTCTACTGGAAAAGCTCACTTAGCTTTTGGGCGTGAAGGAGCCCTGTATAGCCAAAATCTTAAAAGGGGTTTCTTATTAATAGGTTCTTGGAATATTCAATTCAAAGTAATTTTTGAAGGCAGTGAGAGTGTAGTATACCTCAAAAGAGATCTCAAAAGGGAGTTTAGAGTTGACAACCAGTGCCAGTGGAATAAGGGATCGGCGTTAATGTTAACACATGGTTTAAGTTAAAAAAGTCTTATTGGAAGAGGTCAGGTTCAGGCCCTGCATTTCCGTTTGTCTTTCTGTATTCTATAAGCTTATTGAGAGCAGGGATAGTGTTTAGTTTGTCATAAAATCTCGACAATGACTGGCATAGAATAGGCAGTAGATAAATGTTTGGTGAAGAGATTCAGGCCCTGAGAAAAGATGGAGGCTAAAACCTGGATTTCAGACCTCTTTGATGTGACCAGTCAGATACAGCACACGTTTCTACCATGGGAATTTGACAATTCCCAAGACAACAGACACCTGTTATAATGCAACGTATACTTTCATAGACTAGGAGCTACTGTGGTTATGGGTTTATGTGTAGTAAATGCGAGTGTCCCTATGGTCAGACTATAGAAGTTTTTGTTCACTAGCGCAGTGACTAAATGTTTTGATTGTACATTTCTATTATGTATTAAAAAGATGAATAGAGAGAAAAAGAATTAGGCCAGGAAAACAAAATTTTAGCTTCTTTAATTTATTTAGATCATATGAAATCTTCCAAATTGTCCAGCCTAGGCAAAAGGTAGACTTTTTTTTTTTAGATCATTTCTCAATTCTGTGTGCTCTTAACACCATAATTCTATTCCAAATTATGTTTTTAACTTTTTGGGCCATTACCTTAACATCTATACAATGTCAGAGGGTTAAGGTGATCACTATTGCTTCTCTTAGCTCTACAGCTCACCTACGGCTCTATAATCTGACTTGCAGCTTCTCTACCAGAGAAGTAATTTTACTATTCAGGAGTAGTTTTGGCCAAAGGAAGTCCCCTAATGTTCCTATTCTAAATGTTCTTGTTATCTTCCACTAGCCTGCTTGAAATTCAATGTAACTAGCAACTTCAAGCTATTTATGATATGGCTTTGGGCAATAATCCTAAAAAGCAAAAATCCTAAATGCTGTAATCCTGAATGTTGAAATCCCCAAAGATCAAAATCCCTAAAGCCTAAAACCCTGAAAATCACAATCCCAAAAGATCAAAATCCTGAAAACATGATTAAAAAATTTTTTTTTTTAAATTTAAAGATCTTATTTATATGTTTAAAAGAGAATTTATTTGAAAAACATAGAAAAGCATGACAGGACACTTCAAAGGCCACTTTCCACAGTAAAACAGGCAATAATAACACATAGTTTTACAAGTAGATAACTCAGGAATATCAAGATGTACAACCCAAGTCTTTTGATGAGATTGATTGAAAATCTTGATGGGTTACCACCACATATGCAGTTGCTCAAAGAACTGATATCTTGGAGAATTTTTACCTTTCCAAAATGCAGATGTATAAAAAAGAAACCTCCTCATTTATTGAGGAAGTTTCAATATTTTTAAGTACATGCACAAGGCTTACATACCAAGTTAAAGTTGGATAACGCACATTCATGGAGTCAAATCTGCAAAATAAAAGTGCATAAAAAGAATTAGAGCTCTCTAAAAATTTTTACACAATTTATTTGGAAATGATGTGAAGATGAAACACCTAGCATAGTAAATTGTAAAAAGTAATGCTGACAATTTAAAACAGTGGGGAAAAGAGCTAAAAACAAACAAACCCCAAAATAGACAAACAGGAAAACTAAAATAAAAGTTTGACATATGAAAAAGTGTATTAAAGGGATAGATTATGGGCAATTGCATGGAGATAGCACAGAAGAGCTGGTCAACTTTTACCATCACTAACCACATTTTGAAGTCTTGCATCACAATGAATAGCTGCTTTTTGTCTTTTAGGACGTGACTTTTCTCAAAATACATTCACATTCATTTTCTAGGTGGCACTGCTCTTTTTGAAGTTCTTCTATGATTCAATATACATTGACATGAACATTTCCTGTTAAATTTTTCCATCTTCTGTGCCATATTTCTATGTTGTTTTGGGTACACGGGACTCCATTCTGCATGCACTCATACACAGACCACAAATTTGGCAGAAACAATCCTGGTGATGGAACCCAACACTGTTGTGTAAGTGTCTTCTTATCCTACCATGCTCATGATTATTTTGGAACCAGACAGTATCTTTGCTGGCTTCTTCAAGAAAATTTGGCTTTAATTCATTAAAAGCTCCTGAAGCTGATGAAATAATCTATACACCAAACACCTGTGACAAGAGTTTAGCTATGTAATAAGCCTGTACATGTACCCCTGAACCTAAAATAAAAGTTAAAAAAAAAAGTTCCTGGAATTATGTCAGCTGGAAGGAATGCCAATGCAGACAAATGACACATTTTTAAACTGAAATTTTCGTCATTGCCATATTACGTGGCCAATCCACTCCTCTGGATTTTTCCACTGAATGCATTGGGCTGAATGGAAAAACCCAACTTTATTGGTAACACCTTGAAATTCACTTTCAGAAGCCTTGAGCACACCTAATTTTAAATCTATCATTGTGGTTGGGAAATTCAAGTAGATGTTATGGATTTTAGACTTTAGGGATTTAGATTTTAGGAATCTCAACATTCAGGATTATGGTGTTTGAAGCTGTGTCTTTTGGGATTATGATCGGCGCTGTTATGAAATGAATGGTTCTTAAAATTGGTAACTAAATTGCATGATAATGTGTAAAATTTTTGATATAGCTGATAGACTTTCAATGAACCAAACTTCTAAATTATTATTCATAATGTGATTAATTGATTTAGTCATCCAACCAATATTGGTGACCTCTGGAACAGAGGTTCTAGTTACAAAGTAACTGAGGGTTTAGCAATGGTGAAGAGCAGAGACACTGAGTTTGTGTCCTTCCTACAGGAAGCTTTGCTGTGAAAGACCTGCGAGATCCTGAGAAGTTAAATAAAGAAGGGTGCGGAGAGAATGAACATATTCCAGCAGACTGTGAGTAGAGGGGGAAGAAGTGATGGATCCAAGTGCTGACAGGAAGAAGTCGGGGGTTCCTTCAAGGGCACGTGGTGGCCTTGACAGTGCCTGATCATAGGACATAGTTTCAGTACTTCTGTGTGGCAATAGTTTGGACATGACTAAAAATAACACTAAGATAACACAGAGATCAAATTTGTTCTAGAAGGGTATGGGTAAAGTGTAAATTAGAGTACTTAAAAATTGTAAAACATCTTATTTGGTCATCAGCAAAAATGTCATTTCCAGCTGTGTTAGCCTGGAGTCTCCAGAGAAAAAGAAACAGAACATCTCTCTCAATCTCTCTCTCAATCTCTCTCTCTCTATATATATATCTCTCTCTCTCAGTCTCTCTCTCAATCTCTCTCTCCCTTTCTCTCTCTCTGTCTCTCTCCCTATTTGACTTCTTTCCAAACATGAATTCAAAAAACCATATCTGGGGAGCGAGAGAAAGAGAATTGTTCACTGTAAGCAGAAGCTAATAAATATGAAGAACTTTAAAGGTAGTTTCCTACTCACAATTGGGAGAAGAGGATTATTCGTGAGAGAGGAAGACAAAGAGAGAGAGAGAGAGAGTGTGTGTGTGTGTGTGTGTGCGCACGCGTGTGTGCGCATGCGTGCACGCAGGTATATTGTACATAAAGATACAAAGAACTCTGTCTCTCTCTCTCTCTCTTTATATATATATATAAAGAGATTTATTATAAGGAACTAACTCATGTGATTACGGAGGCTGAGAAATTTCAAGATTGCAGTTGGCAAGCTGGAGTCCCACCAGAGCTGCTAGTATATTTCCAATCCAAGTCTGAGGACCTGAGAACCAGGAGAGCTGATGCCATAAGTTCCCATCTGAATTCATGTCTGAAGACAGAAGAAGACGGATATTCCAGCTCAAATACAGGCAGAGAGAGAGAGAGAGAGAGAGAGAGAGAGAGTGAGAAAGTGAGGGAATTCTCCCTTACTCAGTCTTTGGTTCTATTCAGGCCTTCAACAGATTGGATCCGGCCCACCCACAATGGGAAGGCAATCTGCCTTACTGTGTCCACCTATTCAAATGTGAATCTCATCCAGAAACACCCTCACAGACACACCCAGAATAGTGTTTAACCAAACACCTGGGCACCCTGTGCCCTGTCAAGTTGACACACATTAATAACCATCATACTGGCCACATTGGTTGATGTTTTGCTTTATAGCCAGAAAATGGATTTATCAGACTTGCATGGAGTTTGGCTTTTTTCCAAACACGAATTCCAAAAAACAGTCCTTCTCTGGATTCCCTGTGAGGTAAAAGATCCGCCTTGGGTTCTGTTTGTGGCTAGAATTCGTGATTGTAAATTGTTTCCGTTTTTAAGGGGGGATTATAGTCACCAAATTGGCCACCCCTAAATTGGTGAAAAATTAAGGGAGAAATCTTCTGGATGGAAGTTTAAGAATTCAAAATATTCCAATAATATATGTAGGATAAAAACCTTAGATTGCTAAGACTACCTCATTTAGCATCTGCCAGGAAATACTTATTGTTCTAGAGAATGTATAAAAATAAATACACTAGTAGCCTCCTTCTTACATTTTGGCATTACTAGGTTACTTTATTTAATACTTTTTTCCAAAGAAGGTACTTGATATGCTTTTTGAAAAATTTAATTAAGGAATATAGTTGGAAAAATGGACATAGTTGGAAACATGGAAACAAGGAATGTAGCAAAGATAGAAAAAAAAAAGAATTTCAGTTGTCCATCTGTTTTGAATTTTAGATTAGCCAAGATTTGCTGGATATATGAAGCAGGACAGATCACCCTGAGTCAACTTCATTCTTATTGGTTCATAATCCTTTGTTCATATTTACTGGGTTGGTAGAGCAATAGATGGTTTCTAACCTCAATGTTCACTGTAAGCAGAAGCTAATAAATTTGAATAACTTTAAAGGTAGTTTCCTACCCAAAACTGGGGGAGGAGGAGTATTCATCAGTGTGTGTGTGTGTGTGTGTGTGTGTGTGTGTGTAGGCAGGCATATCATACATGAAGATGCAAAGATATTGTATGTAATATGTAAAAGTATCTTTTAGAGTAAAATTGTGACAAAAATTTAGATTTGAAGTCCATAGTTTTTCCTATCAAAGTCCTTAAACCCCCAAATTTCCTAATGAAATGTGGCTATGACTTAGCCAAAGTCTTGGATTTTTTTTTTCTTAGTTTTAGGTTTTTTAGAGACAGAATCTTGCCGTCACCCAGGCTGGAGTGCAGTGGTGAGGTCATAGCTCAGTGCAACCTTGAACTCCTAGTAGGCTCAAGTGATCCTTCTGCTTTAGCCTCCCAAGTAGCTGGGACTACAGGTGCATGTCACCACACTTGGCTTATTTTTAAATTTTCTGTAGCCTCAGGGTCTCACTATGTCGCCCAGGCTGGTCTCAAACTCCTGACCTCAAGTGATCCTCCTGTCTCAGCCTCCCAAAGTGTTGAGATTATAGGCATGAGCCACCACGCCAGGCCCAAAGTCTAGGATATTAATTGGGCCACATTTTTTTAAGGTGTCTATGATGAAGGCACAGTATTGGGACTAACGCCCACTGTAGTCACACTTCTTTCTGTGTCTCTTCCACCAGAGTTGGGAGAAGGCCAAGCTGTTTCTTCCACTCTTCGTTTCCTGTGGCTATATTTTTGCTCCTAGGATACAGGAAGGAGAAATCTTGCTTCTTCCTTAGCTACCTTCTTCAGTGTTTTATGGGGCTCTCAGATCTTCTGGGTTAGACCAAACCCAGATTCAAATCTACTGGGTAGATTTGAATAGCCCTGAGTGGGCATCTCTGGACACTGGAGGTAGCCTCTCTCATTACTCCCACTACTCTCTTCCTCCTTGTGGAGGCTGGCATGCTCTGCACTGAGGTTTCGTCCTCCCACTGTGTCTACAGGGAAGTTGCAAGTGTGGGCTTGATAGGAAGGCAAGAATAGGCCTCTCCAGTTTCCTTATTTTGAGGCCATAGGTGGCTTGAGACAAAGGCAACTGACGATTGTCTATTGTGTCTCTCACTAATACTCTGCATTCAGGTTTACGCCCCAGGGTCCACTAGGAAAGACATTTTGCTGGCTCCATTCCTCCCTGCTTACCTACTTACCATAGGATCTCATCGGAGGAGTAGCTGGGCTAGGACAGAGTGTGGGTATTCCTGGGACCTCTGCCCAAAGCTCCCCATAATACATCTGTAACAATTTCCAATGCGTGGGAGAATCTAAGTTTTAAAAACAGAAGAATAACTTTTAGTTAAGCCCAACAGAATGGGATATTATCGGAAATATTGTGGGCAAGAATACATTAGTTTGACACATATTTACAAACCAAGCCAAAAGTTTTATTTTTCTTGCATGTAAACTTTATTATTCTACTTGAAAACCTACTGCAATACAGCTTGTTATTTTGTCTTGAAAATATGTGGAATTTTACTAGTCTTAAATAATGCAACACTGTTCAAATAGTTGTATTTTTAAGAAAAATATCAGATAAGCTAAAATTACTATTAATATTGAAAGGCATAATGGGAAAGGTTGGGAAGCCCGTTTTAAGTTTTTAAGGAAAGAAGTGAGATAGAGAAAGAGGAAATGGCTGAAATGAGATAGCACGGTGCTTCTTATTCAGCATTAGTGATTCATACATTTGGAAACTGGCATTTTTGATTCAGGAAAGGATTTCTTTCTTCTCTCTGCTTACATTCTATTCAAGATTTTTTACAAACTTATTTTTTAATTGACCAATAATAATTGCATATACTTATAGGATACAATGTGATGTTTTGATCTATTTATGCATTGTAGAGATTCAGTCAAACTAAGTAATTTATATCCATCACCTCAGCAACTTATCTTTTTTTGTGGTGAAAACATTAAAAATCTATTCTTTATGCAATTTTGATTATGTTCATTGGAGGCTAGTTCTAGAGAACACGCATTTGTTTAGCAAAGTTAGGAAGTCTATCGTGCACACAGACCAAATGAAGATGCTATTTTGCTGTGTCAGAAAAAATTTAGGTCTATGTCAAGGAACTGATAACTTCAGCAGATCAAATAAATTTGCATGACAATTAATTTCTTAGAAATATGGTACGTGAAGAATAAGTTTTCAATAATTTCCTTGTTAGACTGGAGACATTCTTTTAGCTATTTTAAGAAATTCAGATTCTCAGGGGAAAAGAAAGCAAGTTTAAAGACACCACCAACAATCACAGTATTTCTTTTCTTTTTTTTTTTTCCTTTGAGACAGAGTCTTGCTCTGTCGCCTAGGCAGAAGTGCAGTGGCACGATCTTGGCTCACTGCAACCTCCACCTCCTGGGTTCAAGTGATTCTCCTGCCTCAGCCTCCTGAGTAGCTGGGATTACAGGTGTCTGCCACCACACCTGGCTAATTTTTGTATTTTTAGTAGTGATGGGGTTTTACCATGTTGGCCAGGCTGGTCTTGAACTCCTGACCTCAAGTGATCTGCCTGTCTCGGCCTCCCCAGATGCTAGGATTACAGGCGTGAGCCACTGCACCCTGCCCACAGTCTTTCTTTTAATATCTTTCTTACACTTCTCAATCCTGCTCTCGATCACCTACACTTTTGTCTCATTTTCTTTGTAGTATTTTTCTTCGGCAATGTTCAGATATCTTGGCTCTGAATTCAATGCCATTTCAGTAGCCCAGGCTGTTCAGGCCACCTGTTCAGTGACCTGAATGTGACAAGAGGCAAATGCTTCTATTGATCCTTGGCAAGTCTGAGAATCACAAAAAAATATTACAAATAAGATTTGTCTGCTGTTTTCATTGAAGGTAACACAGTTGTGACCTGTCCAAGACCTACAGAAAAAGAGAAAAACAAACTAATAAATTGCTTTTGATATTGTTATTGACAAGAAATACAAAATACCTCTAAGCAGGTGATAGGTAGGCAATTTAATCTTCACTAGTATTTAATCATTGGTGCTTTCCCGTAAAACAGAACACCTTAAAAAGGTACTTGTCAGCACAGAAAAAAAAAGTGATGCATATAAAATGTACCATTTGTTTACTGTTGTCATTACTGGTTTTCTTCCAAGAAGTTTATGTTGTTTCAGCTAATCAAGTGAGATGACATTATTTTCTTTTGTGAATTTTTTTATTCATTAAAAAAACCTCTTTTATGTAGGGGGTCCGAATACTAGTCAAATGAGGTGTCCAGCAGTACACCAGCTTGGTTCTTAGAGCAGTAAACACCCTTGGAACACAAGGTCTTTCCAAAAGATTCATTTTATAAGTTGCGATTACTGAAGTTACTTTCAATATAATCTCAATAATCTATTTTAGTAATGGATGCAATGTATAATCGCACTGCAAAATCAAAATCTGCTGCTTATCATGCTAATGTGATATTTACAAGAGTCATCACCATGGTTTCCAGTCCAAAGTCCCTCAAAGCCTTAAGCCTTGGTCAATGAAAAGTGAGACTCATAACCATGCAACTCTTAATTTTTGAAAGATTTCCTTAAAAAATAAAAGAAAACCCCAAGGAGAAATATTTTTGGCAGTGGAAATGTAGCAAATGTATCACTTGCAGAGAGAGACTCAAACGATAACTGTGTTTGATTGCTATATATTTAGTAATATGATCATTGGTGAGTAATAGAGTGTTTTACATGTAAAAGTATATTTACTTAAAATGTTTGATATGTCCTCCATAGTTTATTTTATAACTAACACTAAACAAAGCAAAAACTTCCCACTACTTTCTACCCAGAAATTCTTTCCTTTGTGATAATATTATTATTCTATTCTCAAGATTTCTTGTGTTCAATAATAGTCTAGGCTGTCTAAAGTTTGCAGTCATTTGGGGATCCTATATAGAACAATTGGTTCTGGACAAAATACTGTCCCTGAAAGCAAAAGGGTTGAGCCACAGTGCCCAAGTAGAGCAGAGTAGAACTGTAACGAGAGATAATTTACTCCATAGCACAGGCCAGTTAACCAGAGCCCAATATCTAGCAGTGGGAGGATAGCAAACACGTGGTCTTCATTTCAGTCACCTGACAGTCATTTCAAAGGTGCCTATTAATTTGTTGATTATGCACTATTATCTTAAAATAATCAGTCTAGTTCATACATTGTCAGCAGGGACAACATCACCTTCAAAGGGACCACAATTTGTCCTTGGGGAATGAAAAATTTTTACTTTTTAAATGTATACAGCACAGATATACAATATATCTGTGGTATAAGAATTTCACGGGAGGGGCAGTGGGTAGGAAAATGTCTAAAAATGTCTCTTTAAATGGGCAATAATGAAAAAAAAAACACAGCTCTAGTTTCATTGTAAGGGATTGATAGACAATATCTGTATTTGTACTTCTCAGGAAGATAACCATAATTGCAAAGTTATCAATAGTGCTTCAGTGTGGCAACTGCTTCTATTATTGGGTTTCTTTAATTCTCTCTTTGGTCCCTATTCTGCTAGGTTGGCCTCAACTGCTTAGCATCATGTGATAGACAGCAACAGGTCAAATTAGCTTGCTGTAAACTTACATAATCATGAATTGACTTCAGAGATACTTTAATCGCTCAATTTTTAAAGTCAAATATTTGTAACTTTATTTAAACTCATTTTAACAGATAATAAAATATGTAGTATTATAGAAATATATTTAATAAAATTCTCATATTCTCCCTATGCCATCTGGATGTTAGTTAACTAACAGGTATTTCTTACGCAACGATTATATGCAATGTACAGAGGTTCAGCAGTTTCCCCCTTGCCCTCATGGAGAGGTGAAATGAGCTTAAAAGTGCTAAATACAAAATTAGTAATTTAATTACAATTCTTTTTTTTTTTTTTTTTGAGATGGAGTCTTGCTCTGTCGCCCAGGCTGGAGTGCAGTAGCGCGATCTCGGCTCACTGCAAGCTCCGCCTCTGGGGTTCACGCCATTCTCCTGCCTCAGCCTCCCCCGAGTAGCTGGGACTACAGGCACCCAGCACCACGCCCGGCTAAATTTTTTGTATTTTTAGTAGAGGCGGCATTTCACTGTGTTAGCCAGGATGGTCTCGATCTCCTGACTTCGTGATCCGACCACCTCGGCCTCCCAAAGAAAATTAGTAATTTAATTACAATTCTTATAATGCTTATAATGATACAAGAGTGGAAACTCAAATACATTATATGGAAGAGCATTGTTAAAGCAAACTGAATATGGCCTGAGAAGGACTCGATACTTCTATATCTGAGTCCTTGTGGACAAACTGCCACCTAACTTAATAGGCAGACAAGATTGAAAACCTAACTTAGGAATATGTGCCTGTAACGATAGCTGAGTCTTGGCCAGTCCTAGTGGCCGTACTTCAACCATTCATACACTGCTGAGTGTTCAAACTGTGTTCAAATAAGGCATATGCCAAGCTGTAATCAATCCAGCCATTCTGTACCTCACTTCCAATTTCTGTATGTCATTTCCCTTTTATTTATTTATTTATTTTAGTCTATATATCTTCTTCCACCACGTCACTACTTTGGAGTCTCCTTGAATCTGCTGTGATTCTGGGGGCTGCCTGATTGGCGAATCATTCATTGCTCAAATAAACTCCTTTAAATTTAATTCGGCTGAAGTTTTTCTTTTATCAGCATGTATCATTGGGAACCGGCATTGTTGGAGGATAAGGAGAACCTACTTTATGGAGAAAAAATCCTGCTGAGATCTAAAGGCTGCAAAGGCATGGGGAGGAAGATGGGAGGACAGAGGAGGAAACATGAGTGGGGACTCTGAGCAGGAATGAGCTTGACTCTGTGGAGGATCTAAAAGGACTGGTGTGATTGGAGAGAGAGGAACTGGGGGTGATGTAGGTGGGAACAAGGCTGGATGATGGCAGGCCAGATGACACAGGATTTTTGTGGGCTGTCCTAAGGATTGGGGAAATATTCAAACAGAAATAGAAGGTGATTTTAGAGCTTGAAGTAACAGTGAATTAATGTGACGAGCATGTTGAGATGCCTTCTGAGCTGCATTGTGGAATTTCATTTGGAGGAGAGTGAGTATGGGTGTGGGAAGCAGTAAGTAGGCTTTTGCATGAACCCAGTAGGGTGGTTGCAGTAGAGATGAAATAATAATTAGAAACTGGTGATCGACTAGACAGAGGAGTGAGGAAGAAATAAGTACAAAATAAGAGGCTTGGGTTCCTACTTGTGCAGCCAGCTGGGTGGATGATGCGGCCATTGTCTTGGGGTGGCGTACACTGGAGGAAAACCAGATTTAGGAAGGCCAAGACCAGGGGTGTGGTGGGGAGCAGGGAAGGGAGAGAGCTTAGGAACCCAGTTCTGAATACATTAAGCCCAAGGTGCCTGTGAGATATTCCAGCGGAAGAGCTGGGTTGGCAGTCAGATACATCATTTGCCTAGGCTTCGAAGAGAGAAGAGACCTGAGGCGGGGACAAAATTTGAGAGGTCTAATTGGATGATTGCAGCCCCAGGCATGGATGAGATAGTCTTGGAAATGGTTATCAAAGAAGAAGACAATTGGGCCTAGTAGTGAGCCTTGTATTACTCCAACATTAAAAGTCCAGCATAACAGACTGAGGGTGGGCAGAGAGGTTGCTGGAGAGCTAAGACAGTTCTGTGTCACCAGGAAAGAGAATATTACAAGATGGTGGGAATGGATTGAGTGGAAGCTTACTGGGATTCCAAATGACATGAGAATGGCAAAACCATTCTCATGTCGTCGGATTTGCTGACCCGGTCTTTCTCAGTGAGAATGATTCAGGTGGAGTCAGTGGAAATGTGGTTAAGGACACTGAGATGTAGAAGTTGAGGAAAGAGAAACAGCTTTCATAGACACCTCAACCATGAGGGAGGGATAGAGTGAGAAAGGACAACTATTGGAGAAGGAAGTCGAGTTAAGGAGGAAGACCCCGCTGCAGAGGATGTGCCGGTAGAGGATGTGCCTGCACGTGGGACACCAGAGTCTTCGTGGTTGGAGAGACACATTCCTATTATACAGAAGGGGAGAATGAGGATGAGGATGAGGGAAAATGAAGTAGGTGTATAGACTTGGCCACAGAAATTTGAGAAAGTTTCTAGGTTGGAAATATCATTCTTATAAATATGCAGCCGAAATGCAAAACTCTCTCAAATTCCTGTTACATAGTCCTAAACTTGCTTATATCTTATCTTTGGACAATGCAGAGACATCTAACCAGTATCCCTCACCCACTCTCACCTCTCACTGCACCTGACTCAACAAGTTCTCTCCCTCTGCACCTGACTCAACAAGTTCTCTCCCTCTCACCCTTATAAAAAGGAAGAAGTCATTTGGGCTCCTAATGAAAAGAAAAAGAGGCAGTATCACGCTTGTATCTTCCATAGACGAGGTCCTAAAATAAATTCTTGGTGGGGAAGGTTAAGACCTTATCCAAAGCTCATAATGGTTTTCCTCCTTTTGGCTCAGGGACTACAAGTCAGTGCCAAGAAAAATCTCATGCCCCTTCTTGTTTTTGCAGAGCACACAACATAAATGTAACCCCAGCAGTAACAAGACTGACACTTAGTTCTCTCGTTTTCTTTCCTCTTCATAGATGCCAAGGATTAGATCACTTCATAATGGAAAATTACAATTCCCTTAGGGATTAATTCAATTGAAATGTCAAAGAGCTGGGTGGGGAGGGTTTTTTCAGCACCTCAGCTCAAAAGAGAAGAAACGTTATTTAAATAGGTTCATATTTCATGTCTGGAGGGCAGGAAGTTTTAAGGTTTAAAGGGGTTACTGGTGCTTCCTGGAAATTCCAGGCTTGAATAGATTTTCCAGGTGTCTTCTCTCTCTCCAAAAAAGATCCTTGCACTTTTCCCACCAAGTTGAATTATATAATGTTCGGATGTGTGTCACACCTTTAGGGACATACCCTGGTCAGGTGTATTCACTATGGCTGTGACGTGGACTCATGTAAGTCCTGCACCTTTGCTGTGACTACCATTTCTCTCTCACTCCAGAAAGATTGTCATAGTTCAAGAGCAAGTGATGTGTATTAACATAATAGAAGTCTTGATGTCAGCTCAAAATAGCACACATTATGTATTACAAATTGTATATGTTATTCACAAACTATAGGATTATGTTAAAATGGTGAGTGCACAATACTTAGTAGGAAGCCTGGCACACAGTAAGTGCTCACCAAATGGTGATCCTGAAGAAGGAAAGTCAAATGGCTTGAAGAGCCATCAAGGTGAACCAACAACACGATAGAACCTTTCACATCCTGCTTCAGAATCAGTGTCTAACACTCAGTTTTAATGACTGCACATATTTATTTATTTATTTATTTTTTGAGACAGAGTCTCGCTTTGTCGCCCAGGCTGGAGTGCAGTGGCGCGATCTTGGCTCACTGCAAGCTCCACCTCCTGAGTTCACACCATTCTCCTGCCTCAGCCTCCGGAGAGTAGCTGGGACTACAGGCACCCGCCACCACGCCCAGCTAATTTTTTGTATTTTTAGTAGAGACGGCGTTTCACCGTGTTAGCCGGGATGGTCTCAATCACATGACCTTGTGATCTGCCTGCCTCGGCCTCCCAAAGTGCTGGGATTACAGGCGTGAGCCACCGCACCCGCCCGACTGCACATATTTTTAGATGGAGGTAATTTTGCGTCCAGGCACCATTTATTCCTGCACTGACAATAAAAGTATAATGTGAGTGCTATACATTTGAATGATACATATAATTTAAATTTTTCTGGTAGTCACAAAAAACAGATGACACACACAAAGCAGGTGAAGTTATGTTTAATAATATATTTTCATTGGACCCAATCTATTAAAATTGTCTTCATTTTAACATGTAATTAATATAAAAGGCTTATTAACAAGATATTTATATATTTTTTCATGCTAAGTATCCAAAATCTGGTGTATATTTTACTAACAGCACATCTCAATTTGGAAGAGCCATATTCCAAGTGCTTCATTGCCCCTTGGGGCACGTGGTTGCCTTATCTAATATGCTGGCTTACGACTTCATGTGTATAATCTCATTTAATTCTCTGCTCACTCAAGGGTAGTTATACTTTGCCCATTTTACAGATACAGAAAGTGATCATAAAGTTAATTCTACTGATCTAAGACTCACCGTATAGTAAGTGGTAGCATTAGAACCCAAACCCAGAGAGTCTCACTGGAAGTCCTGTTCTTTGAACACCATGCCGTGTGCTTTCAAGTCGTTTAGAGACATGCATTCTTATACTTTCAAAAAGACCTTGAAAATATGAGAAGGCCATTACAAATCCTTCTTTTTCTTTCTTTCTTTGCCTCTTACTAGCCTCTGGTTGTTGGAATTCTCAGCCTTCCTTGGCTGACAGCTACAGCACTCTGTGCTCCGCCTCTGTCCTCACGGGTCCTCGTTCCCTCTGTGTGAGCCTCTGTGTGTCTACCTATAAAGACGTCTGCCATACTGGATTTAAGGCTCGCTCTATTCCTCATCTTAAATAATTATGTCTGCAAAGACCTCGTTGCTAAATAAATTCACATTCTGGGGTTTCAGGTAGATGTGAATTTGGGGGGGATGCTATTCAACCAAGTACAAGTGTCTACTTGTATCAGATGCTCTTCTGGGCACTAGGCGTGTACAGGTAATGGAGATGTGCATAGTCCCTGCCCTCCAGGAGGAGTCATGTGTGGAGACAGGAGACAGACATTGATCAAATAACTACACAGACACTTTCCTGGGTAATAGAGGTCTAAACAGAATTGAGAAGGAGGGGAGCAGGTTAGCCTCGTCCTTTAGGAAGCAAACTCCTTCATCGCTGGGACCAAATCTTACTCATTGTTGACTCCCTGGTGCCTGGTACATTGTTGATGTTCAGAGACTGAGTACTAAGGGAAAAAATGCCAATGAACTCATTATAGAAACAAAGTTAAAAGAACTTGGCTCAAGCCCTGTAATCCCAGCACTTTGGGAGGCCGAGACGGGCGGATCACCAGGTCAGGAGATCGAGACCCTCCTGGCTAACACAGTGAAACCCCGTCTCTACTAAAAAATACAAAAAACTAGCCAGGCGAGGTGGCGGTGGGCGCCTGTAGTCCCAGCTACTCGGGAGGCTGAGGCAGGAGAATGGCGTAAACCCAGGAGGCGGAGCTTGCAGTGAGCTGAGATCTGGCCACTGCACTCCAGCCTGGGCGACAGAGCGAGACTCCATCTCAAAAAAAAAAAAAAGAACTTGGCAAGAAGGTCAAAGACTTATTTTGAGATTATTCATGTTGACTGAAGGCGAAGACGACTTATTTCTAACTAGAGAAAATGTCAAGCCCTCAGTCAATTTTTGTGGATAAATAAGTCTTGTCTACCTCACTTCCATTTCAGCACATCTTTCTTGTTCCATTTCTGATTGGTCTTGCATTCAATTAGTTTTTTGATGCTCATTGAGAATACAGTTATTTGGCTCATTATATTAGATAATAATAAAATTAGAATAATAGACTTCTTCCTCTCTTATGAGTTTATTGTATATTCTTGGATATTCATAATTGCAGTATATTTCAGTATATTATTTTGGATGTTTAAACTCACCCATTGGACCAGTTAGGTGCTATTAGGTGGTGAAGGCAATTCAGTAATTGAGAATCTTAATTTTTGTCTAGGGGCCAAGAGGAACAAAGTGAAGCTTGAGTTGCAATGGTAAAGAAGCAGTAGTTACTCATCAGAGAGAGAAAAATATTTTGTTACTTTTGTGATTGCATGGCTTCCTTGATTCTGTCCATGTTCAGGTATGATTACAGAGTGGTCTTATTTGGGCTTGGTTTTATCATAGTCATGGTATGACCTCATGTGATGTTGAAATTCTGTGAAATTGTTTATGTTTATAAGGAACACTGTGGGTTGTTACCAGCTGTCAGTTTTCAGAGCCTTTGTTTATCTTCAGTAGACGCCTCCACCCTGTCAGGGAGTCACTTTCATTAGGTTCTTGTTTATCTTTCCAGTATTTCTTTTTTTTTTTCTTCCAAATACAATCATGTATGTTCTTATTTCTCCCATCATAAACAAAAGGTAGCATACTACATACAGTGTTCTACAACTTGCTTGTTTTTCTTTAGAATATACACTAGAGATCTTTCTGTATCAGTACACAAAATTCTCTCCCATACTTTTTGTGGGTGCATAGTACTCCACTGTCTGGATGCATCATAGTTATTACAGAATTTTGGCACCTTAACAGCATATACCTTCTGATTCAGAACAGGAAAGCCCCAGAATTGATGTTTAGTTGGAGAGAGTTCTTGGCTTTGCCCAGGAAAGAATTCAAGGGAAAGCTGGTGGTGTTTGCAACTTTTATTGAAGTAGCAGTGTATAGCAGGAGCAGAGGTATTGTTCGCTGCAGTGCAGGGCTACCCCACAGGCAGTGTGCCCAGAGGAACAGCTCAGAGGCAGTTCTGCAGTCATATTTATAACGATTTTTAATTATATGCAAATTAAAGGGTAAATTGTTCAGAAATTTCTAGAAAAAGGTACCTTGTAGTAACTTCTGGGTTATCAGGTCGTTGCCATGGAAAGTGGTGGTAACCTCCAGATGTTGCCATGACGACGGTAAACTGACAGGGCACACTTGGTGCACATGTCTTAGGAAGAGGTGCTTTCGCCTCTTCCCTGTTTTAGTTAGTCCTCAATCTGGTCTGGTGTCTGAGGCCTGCCTCTGGAGTTGAGTCCTGCCTCTTACCTCACTTGTACCTCTAAAATAACAGTGCGGACAGATGCTTATGGGTAAAACACTGAGATTACATTTGACAAGCGTTTGCAATGTAGACCGGAGTCAAGACAGATGTGACACTCTGCAGTGTAGACCAGAGTCAAGACAGATGTGACACTCTAGCAAGCTGGCTTCTATTCTTGGTTCCACCAGCAATTTCCTTGACAAGTCACTTAAGGTTTCTGAGCCTCAGTTTTACATCTGTAAAAATACGGGGTTGAAAAATATTGGAAGCCTAGTCAAATTTCATCCTTTTGATCTTATTCTCATAGCAGATAGATGTTTAACCACCGACTTTCCAGAAGAAACAAACACCTGATCTGTAATGTTTGCTGACTTTCACGGTGTAAATACTGTCAGCATGACCAAAATCTCAAGCTACTAACAATTTAATAGTTTTCAAAATTTCCAAAAATTTAACAACTGACTTTTGGAGCTGAAAAAATGTCCTAAAATGAGGCTCACTGAGATTCAGACATTGTAACGTCCTCAGAGAGAAGGTATATCCTACACACTTATCACACTTAGAAAAAATAAAAGACAACTAAAGGACATTATCCTCTGTATCTACTATCTTAAACATTCCCTGAAGTTTTCATTAATTTGTAGCACAGGAGTCCTTAGGAACAAAGAGTAATTCACTTTAGTAACTGTAATAAATTACCCAATCTTTATCTACCAAGAAATTTACTCCATTGGGTCAAAGTTTGCTGTATTAGTATACTATTTAATCCTGATTCTTTACTATTGCTGTACATTTTAATCAGCTTTTGACAATTATGCCAGCCAGGCCCCACCCCAGACTAATAAAGCAGAATTTCAGAAGAGTGGGTCTCAGACACTGGTTTGTTTTAAAAGTGTTCCAGGTGATTCTAATGTGCCCCCAGGGTTAAGGACAACCGGCCTCTGGAGACTTGGTATATAGGTCCTCTGATACTTGCCTTTCTTTCTCTTTTTAAGTGAAGGACACTCTGCAGATACGTGTTCCCATACAGATAACTGATTCAGCTAAACTAACTCATGTGCAAGAAAAAAATCTTCAAGATTATAAAAACATGGCTAATGCGATTGATCTCTCTGAAAAATAAATTCAACAGAACTCCAAATCTGACCTCGCATTTTATTCCTCAAATGTAAAATCTACTGCAAGATTAAAATGAGAGGAAATCCAAATGCCTAATTCCTCTCTGTGAGATTTAAGTTTGTTTTGTTTTAAAGAAAGGTCATTTTGTTCCTCGTCTTTTTTTTTTTTTTTTTTTTTTTTGCTGGCCTTGGGAAGCAGCCGACCATCCCAGCATACAAGAAATTAATTACCCTGGAGGGCCAGGTGCAACCAGTTAGTTGGTTGCTATGGGGACAGAAGCTATACATCTTGGACTTTTCAGGATAGTTTCTTATTGCATGAAATCTTATTCTTTTCATAAGGGCCATTCACAAAAATATAAATGTAAGTGTGATTTGATTACTCTTACATATGCATTAGTACATAAACAGGAAAAAATACATTGCCAAATAATAAGCCCTCATATTTGTAAAGAAAACTTAAGACTAGATACAACTTGAGTGAATTAGTTTTTTTTTTTTCTGTTTTTTTTTTCTTTTGAGAGGGAGTCTCGCTCTGCAGCCTAGGCTGGAGTGCAGTGGCGCAATGTGGGCTCACTGCAAGCTCCGCCTCCCAGGTTCACGCCATTCTACTGCTTCAGCCTCCTGAGTAGCTAGAACTACAGGTGCCCACCATCACACCTGGCTGATTTTTTTGTATTTTTAGTAGAGATGGAGTTTCACCGTGTTAGCCAGGATGGTCTCGATCTCCTGACTTCGTGATCCACCCACCTCCCAAAGTGCTGGGATTACAGGTGTGAGCCACCGCGCCCGGTCCAAGTGAATTAGTTTTTTAAAGATCTAAGACATTTTGAAATTCTGTCAGAAAAACTAGAAAAATAAACTTTTCTGGAGTCTTGTGACACTTAGAGCACAGGGCTGCTGTGCCCGATACCAGTTAAAGTTAAGCCCAACATGTGAGATGCATCAGCTCTCATCCAAGATTTCATCATAAACTCTGTTCAAGTAGACTGATTTTCAATTCTCCTGAAGAGACCCAATGTAGGGCTGCGTCTCTAAAACATAATTAAAAATGGTAGTGTTTTTTTCTTAAGAAGACATGTTAAAACTCATTATTCAAATAGCGTTTGAGGGATTTCATACAGTTGAACAACATTGGTACTGTTTTTAGGTTTTGACAAATGTACCATGGTTATTAGTGTTAAGATGTTAGCATCAGGAGAAAGTATGTGAGGAGTAGATGGGAAATGTCTGTATTGCCTTTGCAATTTTTCTGTAAACATAAAATTATTAGGTTGGTGCAAAAGTAATTGAGGTTTTTGCCATTGAAAGTAATGGCAAGAACCACAATTACTTTTGCACCAACCTAATATTCCAAAGTCGAGTCTACTAGTGAGTAAGGTGTGGTCATTAACTTGTAGTAGATTAATTTATTATAGTGGATACTGGTAATTGTTATATTGATTATGTTAAATTGGCAATGGAAATAATTTGGTGAAATTTTGGGAATCTGACTTTACCTTGGGATTTCGTGCTGAATTTTAAGCATATTCAAATGAATAATCTAAACCTACGGTTTTACCCTCTATTTGCATCATCTATAACTCTAGAAATGTCATAACTTTCATTTTGAAAAAACCACTGTAGAGATTTAAATGACAGCATTAGCTATCTGTGATGCACTAAATTTCTTTGAATGTCTGATACACTGATGTTGTACATAATTTACTAGAGGCCAAATATTTTCATATTCTTTTTTTTTTTTTTTTTTTTTTTTTGAGATGGAGTTTCGCTCTGTTGCCCAGGCTGGAGTGCAGTGGCGCCATCTCGGCCCACTGCAAGCTCTGCCTCCGGGGTTCGCGCCACTTTCCTGCCTCAGCCTCCTGAGTAGCTGGGACTACAGGCACCACGCCCAGCTAATTTTTTGTATTTTTAGTAGAGACGGGGGTTTCACCGTGTTAGCCAGGATGATCTCGATCTCATGACCTCGTGATCCACCCGCCTCAGCCTCCCAAAGTGCTGGGATTGTAGGCGTGAGCCACTGCGCCCAGCCTTTCATATTCTTTTATTAAGTCAATCCAATTTGATATTTGAATGACATGTTTGCAATAAACTCTTATTTGCCCTCATTTGAAAAAAACAATTTTGCTTTGTTTTTCTTCAACTTGTCAGGGCAAAAAACGCTTAAAAAGATATGCGCTTTAATGAATTGAAATATGTTAGTTCTAACTACCTCTTTGCCAAATATTGTAGAGAAACCTAGGAAGTGTCAGTGCTTTCTCTTCTTTGGATGTGTGTTAAGATTTATTTTATAATTCATATTTAATATCAAATGACATTTATTGTGTCTAGAAAAGCCCTTGGCACATAGTAAATGCTAATATATATTTATTATATGAAGAAATAAATAGTTACATTTAATGTTTTCATATTTAGCTTCTTTCAAATGAAATTTACTTGAAGATATAGACCTAGTTTATTTACAGGAAAGTTTATTCCTCAGTGTATATTTATCAAAGTCCCACAAAGGGCAATCCAAGTGAGTATATGTCATATCACCATTATACAACTTCCAAATTATAGAACCAATTTAACTTATGTCTAGTTCAGAGTTTGTGACCCTATGAGTTTTGTACTTTTTAAATTCTTTTGCTTTTGACCTGGACTTCAGCACTAACTCCATAGAGACTGAGTTAAATATAGCTTCCAATTTTCAATATATAAGAGAGATGAAAGGTTAAGATTCTTAATATATAAAGTAACTTAAAAATCAATAAAAAGGCACTTCTGGTCAAGATGGAGTGACAGAGACTAGATTTACCTTCCAGCCTGAAACAACCAAAATGCCAGAAAAAAATAAATGAAACAAAGTTTTTAAAGACTTTAGACATCAAGCAAGAAAGGACAGTGGTTCTTGAAGAACAGGAAACAAGTGAGGTGAGACCCATGATAACCCCAGCTTATCGCCTAGATGGAGATTTCAGGAATCAACACAGGGAGGGGAAACTGGAGGAGCTCAAATTTCTTACCCGGGTCCACCTGAGTTGAGGAATTACAGACAAGGGCCTGGGTAGGTCTTGGCCTGAAATTCCAGGGCAGAGTACCAGAAAAGAGGGAGCAGCACAGGGAGAACACATTAACGATGTGTTCTTCAGTTCTTAGCTGAGTACAGAGCAGGGCCTGTATGAGAGGAAATTACCTGAAAACAGGAAAAAAGCTGCCTGACAGGATATAGAGGAAACACTGCCTGTTTTCATATAGCTGGGAATAGTTCATGTTCCAACGACCCAAAGGGGAAATCTTAAGAATTCATGGAGATTTACATAGAGGACTCAGAAGGCTTTTGCTTCAGTAAAATTACGAAATTACTAAATTAAAATTACTAAAAATAGCCCTCAGCAGTTGAGAAAAATTAGACCAAGACTACTGGTTGGAACTTTCTGACAAACCTTAAAAGCAAGATCTGAAATGATTAAAAACTCTTTCCTAGTAATTTAACTATGCTTCAGACCAAAGCTCAAGGATATTTAAAGGAATACAAAAATATCCAGCACTCAGGAAGTTAAAAATCAAAAAGACAGCTATTTAATTAAGGCATGCTAAGAAAAGGCAAGAAAATACGACCTGTAATGATAAAAGAAATCAATTGACACCAGTCTAGAAATGACACACATGATAGAATATAGTAGACAAGGACACTAAAAGTTATTATGACTGTATTTCATATGTTCAAGAAATAAGAGAAAAGGTTGCTCCTGAAAGATATAAAGACATAGGATATGAAAAACATGAAAATCAAACTTCTAGAAATGGAAACTATAATATCTGGGGTAAAAAGCCTACTAGATGGGATTCATAGCAGATTAGATATTGCCCAAGAAAAGAGTGCTATGAACTGAATTGTGTCCTTCTACCTCAATTCGTATATTAAAACCCTCACCCCAAATGTAATGGTATTTAGAGATGAGGACTTTGGAAGATAATTAGAGTTAAATGAAGTCATGAGGATTGGGCCTTCATGATGTGATTAGTACCCTTATGAGAAGAGGAAGAGAGGGTGATTACTTGCTCTTTGCCATGTGTGGATACAGTGAGAAGATAGCTGTTTGCAAGCCAGGAAGAGGGCCTCCATCAGGAACTCAGCAGACTTCCCAGCCTCCAAAACTGTGAGAAATACATGTCTGTGGTTTAAGCCACCTAGTTTGTGGTATTTTGTATAGCAACCTGGGCTGACTAAAATAATTCGTAAATTTGAAAACATAGCAAAGAAACTATCCAAATAAAACCAGAGATAAGAAAAAAAATGTAATGAAAGAGAGTCTAAGTGAACTATGGGACATATTTAAGTTGTGTGTGTATGTGTGTATATACTAATTATATACATATATATAAAATATATACTAATATACTAAATCTATCTATCTATCTATCTATCTATCTATCTATCTATCTATCTGTCTATCTATCTATCTAAAATTAGAGTCCATGTGGGAGACAGAGGAGCACAGAAAAAATATTTGAAAAGTAATGACTGAAAACTTTTGACATTTGATATTTGATATAAACTGTAAATACATGTATTTGAGAAGCTCAGCAAACCCCAGCAAAATAACTTGAAGAAAAAATGTAAAGTATCTCATAACCATATTGCTGAACACTAGTGATAAAGATAAATCTTAACAGCAGCCAGAGGAAAAAAGACACATAACAGAAACAGAAACAAGGTTAAGGATGATGGCAAATTCTCACCAGAAACAATTCAAACCAGAAGACAGTGCACTTTGTTTAATGTATTAAAAGAAAAAAGTATGTCAACTTAGAATTCTATACCCAGTGAAATTATTTTCCAAAAATCAAGGCAAAACAAAAACATCTTAAGACACAAAAACTGAAAGAAGTATTCACCAGCAGACCAACAGTAAAAGAAATGTTTAAGCAATCCTTCAGGCAGAATAAAAGTGATACCAAATGAAAATCTGATCTGAGTTTTAAAAATGTAGACAAAGAACACTAAAAATAGTAACAAAAGAACACTAAGCCAAATATTTATGAAAATGAAGACGAAAATCATTTTAAAATTATTGAAGATTTTTAAAAAGATAATTGTTGGCTGGGCGCAGTGGCTCATGCTTATAATCCCAGCACTTTGGGAGGCTGAGGCGGGTGGATCAGAAGATCAAGAAATCGAGACCATCCTGACCAACATGGTGAAACCCCGTCTCTACTAAAAATACAAAAATTAGCTGGGCATGGTGGCGCCCGCCTGTAATCCCAGCTACTAGGGAGGCTGAGGCAGGAGAATTGCTTGAACCTGGGAGGCAGAAGTTGCAGTGAGCTAAGACGGTGCCACTGCACTCCAGTCTGGCAACAAAGCGAGACTCCATCTCAGATAAATAAATAAATAAATAACTGTTTAGAGAAAAAATAATAAAATAATAACAATGTATGTGAAGCTGTTATATACATAGGAGCAAAATGTAGGACAAAGATAGCACAAAGGCCAGGAGGGGAGAAATATTCTAAAGTTCTTATGCAATATGTGAAGTAAAGGATGTATACTATAAATCTTAAAACAATTACTATAAAAACACAAGAAAGTTACAGCTAATAAGCCAACAAAGGGGATTAAATAGAATTGTTAGAAATAATGAGTGCAATAGAAGAGAGGAAAAAGAGAAAAAATGAGAGAAGGAAAAAATAGAAAACAAAACAAGATGGTAGATTCAAACCTCAACTATATCAATCATAATATTAAATGTAGATAGTATAGCACCCCAATGAAGAGGCAGAGATTGTCAGATAGGATGAAAAAGTAAGGCCCAACTTAATCCAACAAGAAGACTTAATGATTCTAAATATATACGCACCCAACATTGGAGCACCCAGATTCATAAAGCAAGTTCTTAGAGATTTATGAAGAGATTTAGTCAACCACACAATAATACTGCAGGACTTCGAGACCACACTGACAGTGTTGGACAGATCATTGAGGCAGAAAACTAACAAAGATATTCTGATCTTACAGTCGACATGACCAATTGAGCCTAATAGACATCAACAGAGCACTCCATTCCACAACAAAATATACATCCTCCTCATTTGCACACAGCACATACTCTAAGACTGACCACATATTTGTTTACAAAGCAAGTCTAAACAAATTCAAAAAAACAGAAATCGTATCAGCCACACTCTCAGACCACGGCACAAGAAAAATAGAAATCAATAACAAGAAGATCCATCAATACCATACAATAACAAGGAAGTTAAACAACTTGCTCCTGAATGACTTTTCAGAATACAATTAAGGCAGAATTTTAAAACATTCTTTGAATCTAATGAAAAGAGACACACAACATACCAGAATCTTTGGGACACAACTTAAATGGTGTTGAGAGGAAAGTTTATAGTGCTAAACACTCACATCAAGAAGTTAGAAAGATCTCAAATTAACAACCTAACATCGCACCTAGAGGAACTAGAAAACCAAGAGCAAACCAATCCCAAAACTAGCAGCAGGAAATAAAAAAAATCAGAGCTGAACTGAATAAAACTGAGATATAAAAATAGATACAAAAGCTCAACAAAACCAAAAGTTAGTTGTTCAAAAGAGTAAACAAGATTGATAGACCACTAGCAATATTAATGAAGAAAAAAAGAGAGAAGATCTAAATAAACACTATCAGAAATGGCCAAGACAACTTTACAACTGACTCCACAAAAATACAAAAGATCCTCAGAGATTATTATAAACACCTCTATGCACACAAACTAGAGCACCTAAAAGAAATGGACAAATTTCTGTAAACACACAGTCTCCCAAGATTGAACCAGCAAGAAATTAAAATCTTGAACAGATCAATAATAAATTTTGAAGCTGAATCAGTAATTAAAGGCCTACCAAACAAAAAAGCCCTGAGCCAGACGGATTCAAAACTGAATTCTGCCAGACATACAAGGAGCTAGTACCAATCCTACTAAAACTATTCAAAAAAAAAATTGAGGGGGAAGAATTCTTCCCTAACTTATTCTATGAAGCCAGCATCATTCTAATACCAAAGCCTGGTAGAGACATAATGAAAAAAGAAACTTTCAGGCCAATATCTCTGAGGAACAGAGATGCAAAAATATTTAACAAAATACTAGCAAACCAAATCCAGCAGCATAGCAAAAAGTTAATTCACCACAATCAAGTAGGCTTTATCCCTGGGATGCAAGGTTGGTTTGACATACACAAACCAGTAAGAGTGATTTACCATATAAAGAGAATTAAAAACAAAGATCACATAATCATCTCAAAAGATGCAAAAAGGCTTTCAATAAACTTCAACATCCATTTATGTTAAAAGCCCTCAACAAATTAGGCATCAAAGGAACATACCTCAAAATAATAAAAGCCATCTATGACAAACCCACAGCCAGCATCATACTCAGAGACTAATATGAGATGTAAAATAATATTGGGGGAATGGGCAAAAGCTGGAAGCATTCCCTTTGAGAACCGGAACAAGACAAGGATGCCCTTTCTCACCACTCTTATTCAACTTGAAAGTCCTAGCCAGAACAGAAAAAAGAAAGAAATGAAAGGCATCCAAGTAGGAAGAGAGGAAGTCAAACTATCTTGGCAGATGATATGATTCTATACCTAGAAAACACTACAGACTCCACCAGAAAGCTTATAAAACTGATAAACAACTTCAGTAAAATTTCTGGATACACAATCAATATATAAAAATCAGTAGGATTTCTTATTTATTTATTTATTTATTTATTTATTTATTTATTTTGAGATGGAGTTTCGCTCTTGTTGCCTAGGCTGGAGTGCAATGCTGCAATCTTGGCTCACCGCAACCTCTGCCTCCTATGTTCAAGAGATTCTCCTGCCTCATCCTCCCAAGTAGCTGGGATTACAGGCATGCACCACCATGCCTGGCTATTTTTTTTTTTTTGTCTTTTTAGTAGAGATGGGGTTTCTCCACGTTGGTCAGGCTGGTCTCTAACTCCCGACCTCAGGTGATCTGCCCCCTTCGGACTCCCAAAGTGCTGGGATTACAGGCATGAGTCACTGTGCCCAGCCCAATCAGTAGGATTTCTACACACCAATGACATTCAAGCTCAGAGCAAAATCAAGAATGCTATCTCATTCACAGTAGCCACAAAAATATAAAATATCTAGGAATACAGCTTACCAAGGAGGTGACAGAGCTCTACAATGAGAATTATAAAACATACTGAAAGAAATCAGGGATGACATGAATAAATTGAAAACATTCCATGTTCATGCATTGAAAAAATCAATATTGTCAAAATGGCCACACTATCCAAAGCAATTTAAAGATTCAATGCTATTCCCATTAAACTACCAATGACATTTTTTCATAGAATTAGAAAAAAACTATTCTAAAATTTTAATGGAACCAAAAAAGCCCAAATATCCAAGGCAATCCTAAGCAAAAAGAAAAAATCTGGAGGCACCACACTACCTGATTTCAAACTATACTACAAGCCTACAATCCAAAACATCATGGTACTAGTATGAAAACAGATCAATAGAACAGGACAGAGAAAACAGAAAGTCACACACCTCCAATCAGCTGATCTTTGACAAAGTCAACAATAACAAGCAATTGGGAAAGGATTCAATAAATGGTGCTAGGATAACTGGCTAGTTGTATACAGAAGATTGAAACTGGACCACTTCCCTACACCATATACAAAAATTAACTCAAAATGGATTAAAGACTTAAATGTAAGATGTAAAACACTAAAAACCCTAGAAGAAAACCTAGGAAATACCATTCTGTACATTGACCTTGGTAAATAATTTATGACTAAGTCCCCAAAAGCAATTGCAACAAAAGCAAAAATTGACAAGTGGGACATAATTAAACTAAAGAGCTTCTGCATAGAAAAATGAACTATCAAGAGAGCAGACAGACAACCTACAGAATGGGAGTAAATATTTGCAAACTATACATTCATCAAAGATGTAATAACCACAATCTAAAAGAACCTTAAATCAGCAAGCAAAAACCAAATGACTCCACAAAATGGGCAAAGAAAATAAACAGACATTTCTCAAAGAAGAGATACATGCTGCCAAAAAATATATGAAAAATGCTCATCATCCCTACTTATTAGAGAAATGCAGGTAAAAACCACAATGGGATGCTATCTCACATCAGTTGAAAGGTTATTATTAAAAATTCAAAAAACAACAAATGCTGGTGAAGCTGCAAAGAAAAGGGAACACATATACACTACTGGTGGGAACGTAAATGAGTTTAGCCATTGTGGAAAGCAGTGTGGAGATTTCTCAAAGAACTTGCAACTAACACTTGACCTAGCAATCTCACTATTGGTATATACCCAAAGGAAAATTAATACCAAAAAGACACATGCACTTGCATGTTCATTGAACACAGAATCAACCAAGATGCCCATCAATAGTGGACTGAATCAAGAAAATGTGGTACATAAACACCATGGAATACTACACAGCCATAAAAAAGAATAAAATCATGTCTTTTGCAGCAACTTGGATGCAGCTGGAGGCCATTATCCTAAGCAAACCAATGCAGGAACAGAAAGCCAAATACTGCAATGTTCTCACTTACAAGTGAGAGGTAAACATTGAATACACATGGTCACAAAGATGGGAATAATAGGCATTGAAGGAATTGGCACAATAGGCATTGGACACAATAGAAACAATAGGCACTGAAGAAGTCACTGCTTGTGGTTGGAGGGCGGGAAGAAGGCATGAATTTGAAAACTACCAACCAGGTACTATGCTTACTACACTGGTGATGGGATCATTTGTACACCGAGCCTTAGTGGCATGCAATTTACCTATATAACAAATCTGCACATGTACCCTCAAGCCTAAAATAAAAGTAGAAAAGAAAAGTAAGGCCAAGCTATATGCTGCGTATGTGAAACATACTTTAAATATAAGGACACAAATAGATTAAAAGTAAAGAATGGAAAAAGATATATGGTGTTATATATAATTAAACTAAATAATCTAAATACTTAAAAGTAGCAGATTGTTTAAATAAATTATAGAATATTAATAAAATGGAATATTCTGCAGTTATTAACAATGTTGATGGAGAAGTATATTGAATTTGAAAATAATTATGATCAATTAAGTCAACTGTATGATATGAGAAATAATTGAGGAAAGTATTCCTCAAAATATTGCAGGATTGTCTCTGGATAATATAATTTTGAGTGATTTTATTGACTATGCATTGTGTTACTCATTATTAATACTGAATTTTGAAAATTAGCTGCCAGACTGACAATTTGGCTCTGGCTTTCCCCTGACTATACTCCAAGTTATATATTTAGAAGGTGGATTATGCTTTTAGTGGTGCCCATTGCTCTTTGGAAACCTTTTAGTTTTTTAAAAAATAAACTTTGGGAGGATCAAAATATTTCTCTTTTACCCATCTGGCATCTTCCTGTCCCCACACTTGGAAGATGATTATATCTCCTAATTCAGTGTAGACCAATACTTCTCAATCTATTTGTGGTGAAATACTTAAAAGAAGTCCCATCTATCTTCGGCTGATTATTTTGGTCTATTTGTAATTGAATGAAACATTCCTACTTAGAGTGGATGCTTAGATATCATAGCAATATTAAATTGTGATAAAAGTTTCTTGATGCCTAATCTTAGTTTCTTTACTAAGACTTGTAATAAAAGGTTTGCCAACCACAACTTAAGTATAAACAACCATCATGGCACAGTGGATTGTTCCCCTAGTGCTTATAACTGATCTCAGTAATTTACTGATCAATGACCCCTAAATTCAATGTAAACTGAATTGATAGAGATTAGTAAGTGACACCAAGCTTAAAAACAAATCATAAAGAAGAAACTTGAAGTGGGATAGACTTGAATCTATAGGAATTATGAGCATATTGTGAAGACTTAGATGCTTGGAAATGCCACATCTTAAGGCATTATTCCCTTTCACAATGGCTTGACATTTCTATAATTTTCACTTTTGGCGTGTGTATCTTTTGTGTTAATGTGAGTAACATAGCCAATTTAATTTACTTTAAATGTATGCTATAGAAAAGATGTTGCATTCTTGGGTTCAATTTTTATTTCCATCTGGAAGTCATTTTTGTTTTGAAGCAGTAGAATATATTCATTCCATTTTAAGAAGAAAGTCAGTGGGAAAAAGTTTGCTATATAAAACCTTGCTTCACAGTTAACTTCCATATCTGTTCCACATATTGAGGTGCTTTTTTTTTGTATTCTTCTTCCAAGCTCTTACTATAGATTTGCAAAATGTTGAGGGTAGAAGAAAAGAAATACACATTCTTTCTGCTGAAGCAATTTAATGTTTCAATTTTCAATTACTTTCATAGGATTTCCATAAAATAGTTCAATAAGAAATATTGTTGCCAATTTTGTTGTCCAATCTTACTAAGTAATATCAACATAGTTGGGCTAAATCTTATTTTTTTCCAGGACACATAACTAATTCTCATTGCTGTTTCTATTGGCAGATGTTTCCCTTCTTAATCTGACTCTACATTTTATCTTCAAAGAATAAACATTCTTCTCTCTGCTAAGAACACCATGAGACAGAAAAGTATTTTTTTAAAAATTTCCTTTCCTTGTAGTCAAAGCTAGAACCTCTCAGACTGCCAAAATGGTTTGCCTCTTTCCCAAGTCAAATTTGTCAAAAAGTAAGACTTGTAGTTTTTCCTAAAAGTTTGGATAGTGAATTTAGGATTTACAAATCAATCAAATATTAAGTGCCAGGAATACTCATATGTAGCTAAAGATGTGCCATACTCTTACAGCTGAAAATGAGGTCAAAGGAAAGACATTAAAGCTACATAATGGGAAACAAGATACTTCTGAACTTTTGCAAAGCTTCTCCCTCCCCAGTTTCATTAAGGAAAAAGATATCTATAAAATCAAAGTCAAAAGATATTTCCAATTCTGAGGTTCAGACTGACAATGTTAGCATGCTTTGCTATGGCAGACTATTGCAAAGATGTAAGTTACCTAATTAAGATCAAGGATGTAAATGCATCTCTACAGTATCCTGGCAATGGTTTAGACCATCAAGCCTTTTGCAGTTTTTTGGTGCCTGATTAATCTGATGCCTAAGCCTTTTGCAATTTGTTCTTTATTGAAAATTACACATCTTCCTCTTATTACAAAAATTGTTATAAATTCTGTGTTAAATTATTTTTCTCATCTTTTTTCCTGTCTTCTAGTCTAACCAATCTAGTGTAAAGCACTCTGCTAAGTATTCCTTTTGCATGCTTTCTGTTGATTAGTATTTTTCTCCAGCAAGATTCCTTCCAAAGGCTAATCATAGAATTGCTGACTAAAGGCATTTTTATAAATAATTTGTAGCGGTATTGGACTATGGTTTGGCTGTGGAGTGCAATCACATAATTTGGAGTTTCCACTAACATTGTCTTCCTTGTATGTTCACTCAAGGGTGTATCCTGATGTTTGAAAAATAGAAAATTACCAGAGCTGGGGAGGAGGAGAAGCTGGAGAAAGAGGAGGAAGTGGAAAAAGTGGTGGGAGCCTTTCTCCCTGGCTGTATCCAGTGAGTTATGGGATCGAGACAAAGCTACTACATTTTCCATCCTCATCTGCCTTCAAGTAACTTTTAGCAACTGAGGACTGACAATATTATATTTAATTAGCTTTCTCTTCTTCATACCCAGAGGCAGTTTACTTCAGGCCCTCGTTATTTTTCTCCTGAATTCCTGTAATAGCCAGCAAACTGCTCTGCTTGCCCTATGGCCTTGCTGGTCCTGCAATTCATCTCCTACCAGCTACCAGAACGATTTTACTCATAGTGAATTTGATCATGCCTATCTTCCTGTTTAAGAATTCTTCAGAGAAGGGCCTCAGGATAAAGAACAACTTATTTTTTATGCCATGGTAGCCCAAAATGTGAACATGGTGAAGCTATGACCATATATTACAAATCCTAAGCACAGAAGCAACTCATTACTTCTGATCACAAGGCAGTGGCTAGAATATAATCACACGGTTCATTTATTTGCAAAGGAGGCTGGGAAATGTAGTCTATCACTGTGCCCAAATAAGAGGAGAATGTATTTAGGAGGATAGCTAGCCTTCTCTGCCACAGTAGATTGTTTTAAAAAACCCCTTAGCAATCACAATAAATATTCATGAATACGGAATTTTTCTCACTAGCAGAAAAAAGAGAATTGACATTTATTGAATGTCTACCATGTGCTTAGCATAGTTTTTCTAGGAGAAATACTTGGTCTTATTCATCTTGCTACCTCCTGAACTTAGCAGATTGTCTAGCACACAGTAAACACTCCAAAAAAAACTTTGCTAAACTGAACTTTATAAAAACGTGGAATTTTTTAAATATATGAATAACAGCAGGCTTTCATAATCTTGTTCATTTTTCCTTTTTCCTTTTTTCCTGCATCTCCCCCTGATACTGCATTATTTTTTCTTTTGTTTTTCTTAGTGTAAGCCTTAATTGTTAATGCTTTTCCACTGTCACTAATTAAAACAAGCAGCTGACTTGAAGGTGAGGGTTGCTTACTATTCTTCAACAACTGCCTCAAACTGACTTCTAGTTGATTATTTCCTTACCAGAAAGGTGATTCAGACAAGTTCATGATTTTTAAACATTTGATTGTTGATGACTAAGCATGGTTTTTCTGGGTTACTTCCTAAGGAGAGCATTTAGCAGGAAAGTGGGAATTGATGCCCAAGTCATCACCCCTCTGGGCAAAGGAATTCCTTTCAAATTCCAAAGGAGCATGTGCTGGCTCACTCCTTATTGTAAAAACAAATCACTGTTGAGAGTTGAAATGTGGCTCAAAGGCCTGGTTGATCCTGATCCCTTTTCTGTAGGAAGTGGGTGCGGGGAGGTGGGAGGAACGGCCTCATATCCCAGGAGGTTTAGTAACAGAAGTTGTATCTGTTGGGAACAAAGTGTCAAAGAAGAGAGGCTGCTGGTCTGGGAGGGAAAGGGCCTCCTCTGAGCCAGCCACGTGGGTCAAGTCAGGCCCGATGATCAATGAAGAGACAGCTGCCAGAGCTAAATCAACTTCGCATCCACAGTGGGGTGGGATTCTTCTGATACACACAATCACGGTCACTTGGCAGCTATAGAGCTAGCCCCAGTTTACCTAAAATATTGCCAAGATCTCACTCATTGTTGCCCTCCCGAGCTTTTCTTGGGTCTGTGAAATGCTGATGCCATTTATAATCTTACCTGTGTTGTCTAGGTCTGGTCAGGAGAGGGCAGATTCCCAGGTTTCCCAGGCAGGGTGGTTCCAAAGGCTCCAGCAGCCACTCTCTCACTATCCATGGATAGGGGGGCTTTTCTCCTCCTCCTCATGCTGTTGAGGTTGTAACTGGTGTCTCCATGGACTGCTGAGGACTCTTGAGTCCAGTGAGTGGGCAGGGCCAGCCAGGGTTTCCTTTGATTACAAAGCTGGGATTTTCAAACCAGGGACACAGACATCAATTACCAGCCACTCTGGCCGAAGGTGCTGGTCTCTACCTCCCGCTCTTTTGATAGAAGCTGCCAAATTTCACAGGACCGAAAAGATTCTTAGGAGACTTGTCTTTCTCAATTAGATTTTATCTATGGCAAATGCCATTTCCATAATAAGTTCTGGAACTGTCTCCAACTCCGAACTTCAATATTGAATGTCTATTTCCTTATCCTTTTCTAAGAATGACTTAGCATTGTCTCTAATGACTCATCAACAAGATGCCAACATTCTCTCTCATTTTTTCTTATCTCTGAGGCAAGAATCTTATAGAAGAGCAAATCTGTATAAAGCTGGATTTAACTTTTTCTGTACCTACACCCCACCTTGGGGAATCTGGGAGCAGGGATTGAGGGGGTATTGCTTTCTCTGGTTGAGAATCATTAAGGAAAAACTGAGACAGGGAAGTAGGAAGTACTGAACTCTGAACTCTATTCAGGAAACCAAATGACAATTTTGGAGATGTCAACTTCTGCAACAATTTTGGGCAGTTTACTGTTAAGAACTCAGGAAGAACTAGTGAGTCAAGTCATTATTTCAAGTTTCCAGTTGTAATTTTCTTAACTGCTTTATTTATACATGTTCCTCATGACTCCAGAGTCAGTTAATTCTGTCTCTGAGTTATGTAGTAAATGTTCATCCAGCAGACAGATTGCAGGTGACTCCCACTGGCTATGGAATCAAAGTGTTCCTGTCATCACTATTTTGGTTCCTGGAGTGACCCTAACTACCTTGTAAAGCTGGACAAACTGTCTAGATTTGAAGTAATTGGTGATGAAATTGGTCAAAGAATATTTAGGATGATATCACATCCGGAAAATCTCTTGCAAAAGAAAGTACTTTTAGAGGAAACACAAAAAGGAATTTTAAAAATACTATTTGGATAATACACACTATGGGATTTTTTTTTTTTTTTTTTTTTTTTTTTTTTTTTTTTTTTAGCTAATAGGAAATGCATCTGAAAGTCTTTCCCCTAACTGTCTGGGAAGGCCTGTGGGATGAATGAATGAGTCCTGCTGTTCTTCGGAATTACCTTACCACAGATGCTGGCACCATCACCCCAGCAGCACCCCAGGATATCTGCCTAGATGAGTGGTTGTCACTTTTCTTCCCCAAGTCTGCCCTGGACCGAAGCTCTTCCTCAAATTTGTAAACTATGGAGTCACAGCATCACTGGTACTTATCATTCCTGCTGGCTTTTGCCCCTGAGGGTGGGTCTCTGTCTTTAGTTTAACAAAGATCATTCCAGAGCAAGACTAGGAAGAAAAAGTGAGGCCTTCATGTGGCATTAAAGAGGCTTCCTTTCTCTGTCTTTCAGGAAACAAACACACAAAGAACAAAACCAATTCAATAACTTCTAAAATTTTCAAATTACAAAGATTTGAAAGAGGTTATCCAAGATGGTTGTGTTGCAGGACTTTTCCTTAGTTCAGCGAAAGATGGGGTCCTTGTCTCATGACCACAAAGTTTAGGCTCGCAGATGGTTTGAAGGGCGAGTAAAGCAGAGTTTTATTGGGTCAAAAGGGAAAAAAGGGGGAACAGGGATTTTCCCCAAGGCCAGAGTTCCTGATAGAGTGCTCATTGTCTCGAAGTTTGGATCCCAGGTTCCACACAGGAAGAGGAGGCGTCAGGCTCCTCCCCACTGCAAATGGCGCGAACATCTGTGACTCCACCCCAGTGCGCATTCCCAGTGCACAGGCTGCCTGGAGTTTTTCCAGGGATTCCCCTCCCACCTGGCTGTCTCAGTAGTTGTCTGTTGCAGTGGAATAATTGCAGTCAGAAAAAGGAAAAATGGATAACAAGAGATTAAGGTCGAATTGGTGTCTTCGGATCTAACTAGTGGTGGGAATTGAGGCAAGCCAGTTGTCCTCTCTGAGCCTCTGCTTCCTCACCTGTAAAATCAGGGACTAGCAGTGCCTATCCCACAATATTATGGTGGAGATTAAATGACAGAATGTGCCCATCACAGGGCCTCATATATGAAATGTTACATCCAATTAACATAGTTCTGTGTCCCTTCCTTTTAGATTCTGAAATTTACTTTGCATGACTATTACTAAAATGATGGAAGTCCTTTTTCTCCTTTCCCCAACATTCATCTTGAGTTGTAGATAAAGAGAAGTAAACATCTGACTAAGGTAATGACATCTAGTTTAAAATGAAGGGATACACTTCTTTAGTATGTTCTCTTTTAACTGTGAGATGTGATCTCCCGAAAAAACTACATTTTATGAGCTATAAATCTGACTCATAATTACTGAAGTTTCTTAAACTAGCTTCCAAAATATGATGTATTTTCCTGCTATATATCTAAGCATCACTGACTTACATAATCTTTTTCCTCCACATTTTTGACAATCTTTTCTTTCTCCACATGATTGAAATCTTTGCCCTAGCAGATGCCAAATTGTCACAACTCTAATAAATTTCTCACAAATCTATCTCACTTCTATCCAGGATTCGGCTCAATCTAACAGAGCAAATTCGTCAGCAGTCTTCAAGGCAGTCATTATTAGAGAAGATCTGCACACCCCCTCCTCCTCCCAACCAGTGTGCATAAGTTGCTAAAATGCGTATCCAAAGAGGGCTTAAAATCTTCCCACAGCAATACTCTGTCCGGAGTTCCAATGAGATTCCTTGGCCTTCATAAGTAACCAATACGGAAAAAGATAAAATGAACATAGAATTTTGCTCCTAAAATAGATGGCTCAGAGTGCCTACTTTTTGACTGAGAAAACAACCTCAATTCTCTACCCATCCCTGAATCTGTGCCCTTTGCAGTGTGATTTTGCTGCTTCTTCCATCAAGAGTATAGTCTGTTTTCCTGTTCCTTCAATCTGGGTTGGCCTTTTGATTTACTTTAGTCAATAGAATGTGGCCTTGCCTCGGAACCAGGCCTTATGAGGGTTTATAACACCTCTGCTCTCTATTCTCTCCATCATGAGAACAAGCCTGGCCTAGCTGGCTGGAGGATGAGAGACCATGTGGAGCAAAGCCAGTCATCTCAGCCAAGACCCTTCCACATGAACTAAAAGCGAGTGCACGACTCATAAGTGCAGACTTATGAGTCCCCCCTAGCCAAAAGAAGAAGAACTGCTTATTTAAGCCTAGCCAAGATCGGCAGAACTGTCCAGCCAAGTCCAGAGTCATGAGCTTAAAAAAAAAAAAAGTTTATTGTTTTATACCACAGAGGTTTTGTGGTTGCTTGTTATGCATCCTAATTGTACACAGACAACTGATAATATTAACTAACAAAGAAATGGTGGGAGCTCCTGGGATATTCAGGGAGATTTGTAGAGCTACTACCTTGGGATGAGAAAGGAGGAATTCTGTCTTTGTCTGCACTAGAACCTAGACCTTCATGTACTCATAGAATGCCTGGAGCAAGACCCATGGCCAAGGCTTAATGAGGTTATGAGTTAGACTTTATCTGAAGGGTCTTACTCCCTTCTATTTGAAGACACATAAGCCTGTGAGGTCAAGAGTCTCCAGCTGAGGCACAGATAAGCAGGGAGCTGAGAAGATGATGCCAGAGGTCAGGCAAAGTTCTGTTGTGGGACTTTTCCTTAGTTCAGTTAAAGACGGGGTTCTTGTCACAGAGCTACGAAAATTTAGGCTTGCAGACAATTTGAAGGGTGAGTAAGGCAGAGTGTTATTGGGTAAAAAGGGAAACAGGGACCTTCTGCAAAGCCAGAGTCCCTGCTGGTGTGATTCCCACCTCGTAGTCTGAATCTCAGTTTGCACACTGGAAGAGGAGGGGCCAGGCCCTGTGGCTCCATCCCACTGTTCGTTCCTGCCAGTGCGTAGGCCTGTTGGAGTTTTACCAGGGAGCCCTTCCGACCTTTCTGCCTTGGTTCCATGATAAACATGATGCCCCTTGTTGGAGCATGAACTTTCTTGAAGGACTTGAGAGACAAAAGTAACATAGGCTTTTTATCAAAATAATAATAAAAAAAACTGTTATAGAACTGAATGTAGAGTTAAAATATATTTTTATGATAAAGTACAATCACCCATTTCTCTTTTCTTATTATGGACTAAATTTTGTGTCCCCTTCCCCACATTCACATGTGGAAGCCCTCATGGCCAATGTGATGGTATTTGGAGGTGGGGCTTTGGGGAGGCGCCTAGGTTTAGACAAAGTCATGAGGGGGAAGCCCATTTGATGGGATTAGTGTCCTTATAAGAAGAGGAAGAGGCAGGGTGCCGTGGCTCACGCCTGTAATCCCAGTACTTTGGGAGGCTGAGGCGGGTGGATCACTTGACTAGACTGGCCAAGATGGTGAAACCCCGTCTCTACTAAAAATACAAAAATTAGCCAGGCATGGTGGTGTGTGCTTGTAATCCCAGCCACTTGGGAGGCTGAGGCAGGAGAATCACTTGAACTTGGGAGGTGGAGGTTGCAGTGAGCCAAGATCACGCCACTGCACTTCAACCTGGGCAATAGAACAAGACTCTGTCTAAAATAAAATAAAATAAAATAAAATGAAATAAAATAAAATAAGGAAGAGAACGAGTCTGGAGCTTTCTATCTCTCCAGCATGGGAGGAACCAGCAAGAAGTCAGCTAACTGCCACCTGGAAGAGGTCCCTTACCAGGACCTGACTGGGCACCTTGAAATTCAACTTCCAGCTCCTTAACAGTGAGAAATAAATGTCTGCACCAACCCAGGTGATGGTATTTTGCTATGGCAGTCCAAGCTGACTGAGGCATTCTTCTCTCAGCCAGCATTTGCTCTCCTCTGCCATCAGATTAATATTATTTGAACAGTTTTAAAATCACTAGTCTGGATAGTGGTTTCCAAATTTTTCTTTTGTGCTTACTACTCTCCCATTATCAAAAGGCTTATTACACCCTTTGCCATGTCATAAAACCACTTCAAACCCTTTTAACATTCTATGGTTGATGATTATCAAACTTTACAGATCAGGGGGTCTTTAGAATTAAATTTTGAATGACGTGTTATACACGCTTTCCTAATCTTTCTGTATTCCTTATGGACTAGTTGACTCCCCATGAGAAAAGAGCAGGTGACTACTCATCCACTGAGAAAATAGATATTTCACATTTGAGACTGGAGGGATGCCAGGCCCAGGTGAGTATCTGACCCTGTGTTCCATTCATTTGTTTCTCGTCCTGACCACTAGTAGAGAGCCCTATTATTCTGTTGTTCCGGGAATCCGATTTGGATTTTCAGTCCCTCAGCTGTTGGGGACTCCAACTGTCCTTATAAGTGTATCCTCACTTGTTACGAGTTGAATTGTGTCACTTCAAAATGCAAGTATTGAAGCCCTAGCCTCCAGTGCCTCCGAATGTGACTCCTGTGTATTTGGAATGGGTCTTTAAAGAGGTTATTGAGTTAAGATGAGCCCATTAGGGTAGGTCCTAATCTGATATGGCTGGTGTCCCTATAAGAAGAGGCAATTTGGACACCAAGGACTACCAGGGATGCGTGCACAAAGAAGAAGGACCACATGAGGAAAGAGAGAGACGTCTGCAAGCCAGGGAGACCAGCCTTAGAAGAAACCAGACCTTCCCATACCTTGATCTTGGACTTCAGTCTCCAGAACTGAGAAAATAAATGTTTGGTGTTTAAATCACTCCATCTGTGAGATTTCATTATGGTGGCCTGAGCCTACTAATACGTTACACTAGGAAACCGGCTTTAGTTCTTCAGCTGTCTATAACTTTGGCTTTCTTAAATGCTAAGAAACAGAAAATTGCCTCTTACATTTCTCGTTAAAAACTACTGCTTGGCTCTCCATCTTTGACCTGTAGTCTCAAGAATGAGCCTTCATTGTCTGCAACGGTTTGTGATATCTTATTTATTAATGCATGTTGCTATTGTGTAGAGGATCATCTTGTTCTCATAGCTACTACTGATCAGGGAGAGTCACGGTCTGACTAAGTATACACAAGTACACTTAGCAGGTTAGCCCTGGGTGCTTAGGAAACAATGACTAGTGGCCCAATTTCTCTCTCTCTCTTTCTCTTTCTCTTTCTCTCTCTCTCTCTCTGAGTGTGTGTGTGTGTGTGTGTGTCTGTGGGTGTGTGTGTCCTCACAAAGTTCCAGCAGCATTACCTTGGGGATAGGAGAACAATCTCAATACTCTGAGATGCTAGCATGTCATGAAGGGAGGACAGAGCCACTAGTCAGAAGCCTAGATAGAGGCTGTGCAATGAGGAAGTAAGCAGGGGCTTGTTAAAGATATAGATGAAACTGGGTTCACACCTGTATTTCCAGCACTTTGGGGAAATGGGAGGATCACTCAAGTTCAGAAATTTGAGACCAACCTGGCCAACATGGTGAAACTCCGTCTTTACCAAAAATACAAAAAGTAGCCAGCTGTGGTGGCACACACCTGTAGTCCCAGCTACTTGGGAGGCTGAGGCTGGAGAATCACATGAACCTGGGATGTGGAGGTTGCAGTTAGCCGAGATCGCACCACTGCACTCCAGCCTGCGCAACAGAAAGAGACTCCATCTAAAAAAAAAGAAAAAAGAGAGAGATAGATGGGGAAAAAGTCATTGGCCAAAGTCGCAGCCTTACCTTCACTGGAAATCCATGAGCTGGAAGAGTTTACTTGGAGAGTGGGAGGAAAAGGGATTGGAAAGACAAGAGAATAACGAACCATGCAAGGATTACTCTCAGGTTGGTCAGTGACTGCAGCATTTTATTTTAGGGGTCCTGGCCTCACAATAAATTGTTTTTAGTATAAGTATGCCCCATGACATATTTGGGACATGCTTATACTAAAATTATTTGTTGTTCATCTGAAATTCAGATTTAAACTGAGCATCCTAAGTTTTACATGGCAATCTTACCCAAGAGCCAGTTCTCCATATAGCCAGAGAAATCTTCATGAAATCACGCAACTTTGATGAGCCAAGCCTTTCATTCTCCCTCAAATTCAAGGTCCAAATATTTGCCATGGTCTACAAGGCTGGTCATGTTCATCTCCCTAACCTATCTCTTACCACTGTCTGCCGTTCCTATTACAGTCTTTGTTCAAAAGTCACCTATTGGATAAGGCCTTTCCTAGTGACCTTCTGTAAAATAGCCAGCCTCACCTGATAAGATCTATGCCTTTATTCATAGCACAAATGACTCATGAAATATGATGTGCCCATTTGTTACTGGATATCTTCCTTATCAGAATGTAAGCTCTGCAGGCTGAGTCTGTATTTCGCTTTTTTTGCTTCTGTATTCTCAGCATTTGGAGCTCTACCTGAGAGATGATACATACTTAACAAAGAGTTGTGGAAAGAATAATTGAACCAGGATATCATAATCAATATGCAGCAAAACTTAGCACATTGGTGCCAACTATCACTTAGTAAGCTGGAATCTGCCTATGATTTTTAAGTGAATCAATTAAAAATAATTCTAAAGATTATTAATGTTTCTAGCCTCCTTGGAGAATCAACAAAAACAAGAGTTAAGAAACTTTAGCTGGAAAAACAGAACTACTATTCAACCTGGCAATCCCATTAGTGGGGATATGCCCAAAGAAATATAAATTGTTCTATCATAAAGACACATGCACATGTATGCTCATTGTAGCACTATTCACATAGCAAAGATGTGGAATCAACCTAAATGCCCATCAATGACAGATTGAATTAAAAAAATGTGGTGTATACACACCATGGAATACTATGAAGCCATAAAAAAAAGAATGAGATCATGTCCTTTGCAGAAACATGGATGGAGCTGGAAGCCATTATCCTTAGCAAACTAACACATGAACAGAAAACGAAACACTACATGTTCTCACTTACAAGTGGGAGCTAAATGATGAGAACACATGGACACTAAGAGGGGAACAACACACACTGGGGCCTTCCTGAGGGTAGAGGGTGGGAGGAGGGACAGGATCAGGGAAAATAATGGGTACTACACTTAGTACCTGGGTGATGAAATAATCTGTACAACAAACCCCCGTGACATGCAGTTTAAATGTATAACAAACCTACACATGTACTCATGAACTTAAAAGTTTAATAAAAAAAGAAACTAGCTGGAGAAATGAGTAAGAAAGACTGAACAGAGCATTACATTGTTGATGTTCAACCACTCTGTTGAATGCATATAAAATTTCTTATTTAAATGTGTTTGCATTTAAAAAAAACCCTTGCTTGTTTCTTCATTATGTTAATTTGTTCCAACTCTACATTTTATAATAGAGCTTTCTTACATTTCCATAAATAGGGATAAATATAAGAAATATTTCTTATATTTCCATATGGATAGCTCAAAGTGTACTTTTTTTTTCCTTCATCCAGACCAATTTTTCTGAGCTTATGTGTCTTTTAATGCACTCCTTTCTTCTTCGTCTCCTGGGTGGGAAGGCATTTCATTTTAACTTTTATCAGTTAGAAGAAATTCACAAAAATAGCTGTAAGAGTCCAATGGAAAATGGAAACATAAGAAATATTAAAATCTATAATTCGCAAAGTAACCACAAGTCTCATCTTTAAACGAAAAGGGGAAATTCAAAGGTCCAGTCAAAGCAAAATTTAACAGAGTCTTTTGGGTAATACATTCCGAAGAGCCTGTGGAACCGAAATCAAGATGAACCTTCGAAATGCAGGAAGTCTGGTCCTATCCATTTTGCATTCTTGTCTTGGAGCAATCGACTGTAACCTTCAAAGTATAATGAATGAATTGTGTTGCATCACAGAGAGGGTGGGAGTGGAGGGAGGAGGGAAGATTTAGGGGAAATGTCAGACTTGAGTGGGAGCTAAAAGCCTGTGATTGCATTCATTTGCTTCATACAGCTGAGGACGGCAAGCAAATGGAGCTGGGATACACTGAAAGAGATGGATAATTACATATTTTTTCTCAATTAAATGCTTCTTGTGTTTTCCTTCCTGGCCTTCAATGGTATTTATTTTTCCCTACCTGTATTAAAGCAGCATGACATTCTCCATGGGGGGAAAATGCAGAGTTTCTTTTGGTTGTATGGAAATATTTACTGGCAGCAGACAAGAATATGTTTCTCCAAAGGGAAAGCTGCATTTGTCAAAGATTTGCTTGGATTCTGCCTTCCTTGCTGGGAATAGTTATTTACTCTTAATTAGCCCTAAATACAGTTGAGTGGAGGAAGGACCTTATTTTAAATGACTGACAGTGATTAAAAGGGCAGTTGATGGGCACGAATCAGAGATCATCATCAATAATAAAATCTGACGATAGGAACAACATGTATTTTATGTTCCCATAAACATAGATTTAGTGAAAGTAAGCCCACATAATAGTACTCGTGGCAGAGGCTGAATTGCTCTGAATTTAATTTAGAACAACATAAAAGATCCAGTATCAGCTGCAGGGCACCAGCCTGGGTTTCAGCTTGGGGGAGGCATCTGTTATGAGAACTAAAAGCCATTTCTGCGTTTTGTACTGCATGCTTTCCATTTAGGAAGAACCTCATACATATCTGGGATTCTCTCAAGGTGAGCTCACCTTTCCAGAGTGTCAGCACAGTCAACTTTCTCAGCTACCCCATAGCTCTCTCTTGACCACCTTATCTGTCA
The DNA here is from genome assembly GCF_049350105.2 of Macaca mulatta. Taxonomy (NCBI): domain Eukaryota; kingdom Metazoa; phylum Chordata; class Mammalia; order Primates; family Cercopithecidae; genus Macaca; species Macaca mulatta. The sequence goes on along the minus strand of NC_133417.1, from coordinate 129,466,167 downwards.
CACAGATACACACACTCACAACCTTGCGGCTAATTTAATCTCTTTTTATTATTTCCTGTCTGTCAACTTAATCTAAGTGAATTATCCTGGACATTTGTTACCCTTGGGCCACTATCCACTGTGGAGATCAAGAAAGGGAAAGATTTACTTCCAGTAGAGATGGGAGGGACACATTGATGACTCCCATCTCTCCACCCCTTCCTGACTTCCCTGGATCACACAGGGGTGGGGTGGTGGAGGAAGACTAACTCTCATTGCTGCACTCACCTGGGCTTGCTTTCCACCACCTTGGGCCTGGGCCTGCATTGTAGTGTTTTACTTACATAACTTTTTGAAATCAACACACACACACCCCCATTGTCCCCAGGGCACATCCCCAGTGCACCTAGAGGTTTCACTGATCACATTTACCTGTCAGAATTGTTCCTACTCCGCCCATGACCTCTTGCCCCGGGATAAAGCGTGTAGGAAGTCCCTCTCCATTTCAGTTCCGAAGGGATGCCCACGTTTCCTGTCCCAGGATGAGTGACAGTTCTTTTAGTGGAAACAACCACCACCACCCCCGCCCCCGCCCCCAGCTTTATTATGAATGCAAACCTTACCCTTGCAGTTTCTGGCAATCTTGATCTAGAGACAGCAAACGAATCTGCTATTATATAAATCCGCCATTATTTAAATTAGATCTCTAGTCAGGAAAGCTGATCTCATCCCTTACACTCTGCCTGCCTGGAAGAAGGCAGCAGTGTCCTGCATGCTTTTCCATGCTTTGCCAGCCAGAGCTCCCCCAAAAGCAGCTTTCCTGGGATACCTCCCGGGGCACAAAATTTCTGATCCCACCGGGCTGAGGGTTAGCATTTTGCTAAGCTGAATTTTCATACTCAAACAAGGTGGGAACGGAATGCAGCTCATTCGTTTTACTTTAGGAAGAATTAAAAGGTAAGATTTCTTTCTGAGACATTTTGCAAACACTGGCAATTTCCATCGATGACTCTCAGTGGTTTCAGTGGTTGACTTGCAGACCTTAGAGGAAAAACAAGGTGACCAGCTGGGTCACACAGCTGTATTCAAGTTAACCAGAAGAACCCAAAACGTTACAGCTCCGAAGTGGAAGTTTTTATCACAAGAATTCTTAGAGACCTGCTCTTTGCTATTTGCCGGAATAAATCCCTACCCCCAGGCAGCATGTGTGAAGGTTTAAGTCAAACCTGCCACCCAGTGCAAAAATAACCCCAGGCCACACTTCCCCAAGAAAATACAGTGATGACAAATAAAATACAATTGCTATTTTGTAGAACAGCTTCCATAAGTCTCTCTTGGTTCTGGGGAAATGAGCAAGATGTTCTTTGTGAAGTTCATACTGATTAGACCAAATGCAGCCAAAGGAAATCTTACGTCTCTTCCATCTTTCTACGCCCAATCTCTGGTGGATAAGGCAGGGTTGCAAGTAACCTAAAATATACAATCACTATAATTTCAGGAAGTGAAATATCTGAAATGACCCCTTGGAGAAATTACAAATAGAAATATGTGACTTAATTAAATAAGAAGCCAATTCTGTGGAGGAAAGGATTGTTTGGCTGTCACTAATGGAAGAAATTTACAGCACTCACTACCTGGTCTCAGCTCACAGGGTGGTTGGCAGAGTGAGGCCCCAAGGGGCCACATGAGGCTGGTGTAGAGATAGGGTTGGCTGCTTGTTCTGGCAAAGTAAATTGGTCTAACTCTAGAGCTCTCCAAATTGTCAGACTTGAAATCCAAGATGTTCAGTTCCCTAATGTTCATGATAATGATGTAAAGGAACGTCGCTCTGTATTAGGAAAATCAGAGTGCTAAATGGCTAGGTCAAGGTATGTGACTTAGGGTATTACCCATTCTTTCTGATGGAAGAGCCCCCTGAAATCTGTTTTTTTGTTTGTTTGTTTATTTATTCAACAAATGTTACTCGTGAGCTTACTATCCTCCAGGCACTATTCTATGCATTGGAGCTAAGTCAATGAACTAAAGAAGAAAAGGCTCCTTTTGCCCCCAGGGAGCTTGTATTTTAGTCCAAAGAGACATATAGTACTGAAGTAGATGTCCAGCAGATTTTGTGTCAATCACTGTGATGGAGGATAAATAAAGCAGGACAAGGAATACAGAGTGATGGGGGCCCAGTGAACAGAGACATTAATAAAGCAAGGAAAACAGTTGTGGGGAAGAGGGTCTAGAAATGCCCATAAAAATGTCCACTATGTCTGTAGGATATCTCTCATTTCCATGCTGTTGCAACAAAGGGAGGAGCTTAGAAACTCCCTGATGATAACAATAAGAAAGTTATTGAGCCCTGAATATGTACCAAGCACTATGCTATGCCATGTATTTTGTCAATCAATCCATTTATTGACACCATAGTCAGAGAGGCCCAGAGAAGTTAGGTGATTTGCTGGAGGTCACACAGACAAGATGTAAGTGCTGGATTTGGGACTTGAACCTAGACTTTCCAATGAACTCCAAACTTGATAAGAAACAATAACAGTTTTCATTTAGTGGGAAACTGCTACATCCAGGTATTGCATCTTGTGCTTTGCATATATTGAATAGATGTTGGGGTTCATAAGGGAAACCAATGTCACACATATGCCTACTACACTGGAGGTTTCTTTGTGGCTGATAACACACCCTCTCTACCTCTGGCATGCACCAAAGGTTAGAAAACAAGAGCACCCCTTCCATTAAAATACTCTTAGCCTTATTACACAGTCTGCTCAATGAACCATCAGTGTCCTTCTGATCTACCTCTCCGGCCTCATCCTTCACCAGCCTCTCCTTGGTCACACTGCTCCAGCAGCACTGGCCTCCTTGTGGTTCCTTGAATATGCCAAGCACACATCAGCCTCAGGGTCCTTGGACTTGTTATTCCCTTTGCCTGGAACACTTGTCTTGAGATACCCACATAACTGCTCCTTCACATCATCCAGTTCTCTGCTCAAACGTCATCTTGAAAGGATGCATTTCCTGACCAACAGATGGAAACCAGTGCACACCCTGTGCTTGTCCTGCCACTTTCCACCTCCCTTTCTCTGCTTTATTTTTCTGCACAGCTCTTATCACCTCTTGACACGTTTCACATTTGATTTTTGTTGTCTGCCCTTTCCTTGTTTGAAGCTCTGTTTTGTTTACCCGTTTCCCCAGCAACTAGAGAATAAGGCCTGGCATACAAAAGGCATTCAGTAAGCAATTTTTGATAAATTATTAAATCAAGGGAAATGTACCTAATTAACAAGATCTGTGTATCTTGAAAAACGTTGTCAGGTTAACAGAGAAAAAGATGTAATACTCTTTTACATTCACCATGCTTTTCTAGGCAAGGTGAATATTTTTTCACTAATAGTACATAATTCCATTGAGACAAACGTAATAGGGAGCCATTTCTCTGGGCTCCTATCATCAGAGAGGCATTGCAAGGTGGAAGCCAGTGGTGTTCAGAGACAAGGAGCTTTCACCCCAACACAGTCCTGGGTGTTTTATTTAGATGACATTGAGGGAAGGCTGATCAAAGGGTATGAAAAACTTTACATGTTCACAAACATGTTCCTGTTGCTTTCTACAAGTTAGGAGGCTACCTTAGTCATCCAGGAAAAAGATGTTGGTGTCTCAGGTTAAGGTGATGATGAAAAAATAAACAGAATGTATTTGAAGCGTATTTTGTAGATAGAACCCAGGTTTACTGATGAATTGGAGGGAAGGAACAGAGGGAAATGGAAAATGCAAAGTCAATTCTCAGAATTTTGGCTTGATCATGGTAGTTTCTGAAATGTATAAGACTAGAGGATGATAGGGGAAATCTACAGTTACCTTTTTTACGTTTGATAAGTTTGAAAAACCTATCAGTTGTAAGTGGAGACATCAAAGCTTAGGGTAAATCTTTGAAACTGGAATAAATTTTGGACTCATTAGGACAAATACAATATTTAGGCCCTATAAATGGCTGCAGTCCCAAAATGGAGCTTTGATACGCAGCCTTCCAAAGCTAGGTCATAAAATGACTTAGCGTGAGTTGGTCTCAATCCTCTCTTTCTCTTTCTCTCTCTCTCTCTCTCTTTCTCTCTCTCTTTCTCAGGGCTCATGCTTGAAACCCTGTCATCACATCTTGAGGAAGCCCAGGTGTATTAGTCTGTTCTCATGCTGCTGCAAAGAACTGCCCGAAGCTGGGTAATTTATAAAGGAAAGAGGTTTAGTTGACTCACAGTTCCACATGGCTGGGGAGGCCTCACGAAACTTACAATCAGGGTAATCTTCACATGGCAGCAGGGAAGAGAAGTGCCGAACAAAGGGGGAAAGCCCCCATAAAACCATCAGATCTTGTGAGAACTCACTCACTATCATAAGAAGAGCAGCATGAGGGGAACCGTCCCCATGATTCAGTTACCTCCCATCAGTTCCCTCCCACAAGTGAGGATTATGGAGAGGCTTTCTGTGGATATTCTGACGGACGTTTTGGCTTACATTGACTACTCCAGTTCCCAGTCTTTGAACTTCCAGAGGAGGCCCCAGACATGGCAAGGAGATAGGACATCCTTCTGTCCTGTTTGAATTCCTGACGCACAGAATTAGTGGGCATAAGAAATGGTAGTTTTACACCACTGAATTTTAGTTTAATTTTTTACACACATAGTTGCTGGCACTTCTGTTTTGGGGCATGTTCCTTCATTTTCTTGAGCTAACATGTAAAAAATCTGACTACAGTGAAGCTGCCATACTGGACATTTCACATGGAGACCACACAGAGCTATAGAAAGATGCTGGAAGAGCCTCTGCTGTCGGAGTCCGATGTGTTTTGACCTTCTCAGACCCTACTGCCAGACATGGGAATGGGTGAGCCTTCAGATGATTCTTGTCTACAGCCTCAAGCCACCCAGATGGTTCTACTGAATCCTGTCCAATGAGAGGATTTGTGAGCTGTTACGGTTTTAAGCCACAAAGTTAACGTGCTTTGATATGCAGCATTAGATAATTGCAACAGTGAACTTATCAAGGAAATGTAGCAATTAGCATGAGCTGCAGTAGGGGAAGAGTGAGTGAGAGGTGGGCAAATGAAAACAATGTGTAGTCATCTCTTTCAAGAGATTGAATTGGAAATGGAAATCAATAACTGTGGTGGCAGTACGAGAAAGATGAGGACATAATTTTTTTCTAACATGAGAGATACTGAAGCACGTTTGCAGGATGTTGCAAATAATTCTGCAGAGAAGTAGATATTGATTTACAAGAGCAAAAAGAATAGATCAAACGAACAAAGTCTTCGAGAAGCTTTAAGACTTCTTGAGAAGCAGTAGTCATGAGATTGACCTCCCCTTACACTAGGTGAGAAGGAAAGGAAGATGGGTGTGTGTGGAGGTTTGTAGATTTGTTGGTGATAAGGTGATGGTTTCCATCTGTGCTAGTCTGCTTGGGCTGCTGTAACAAAATACTATAGACTTTGTAGCAGAAATAAGTGATATTAATTTTCTCCCAGTTGTGGAGACAGGAAGTCCAAACCAAGGTGCCAGTGGCATTGATGTCTGGCAAGGGCTATCTCCTTGGGTTGTAGATGACTGCCTTCTCGCTTTGTCTTCACATGATAGAGTGAACACTCTGGGGTCTCTTCCTCTTCTTATAAGAGTACCAGCCCCATTGACTTAGGGCCCCACACTAGTGACCCCATGTAACCTTAACTACTTTGTAAGGGCCCCATCTCCAGCTATAGTCACCCTGGAGGTGGGGGTGAGGGTATTCAACATATCAATTTTGGAGGAATACAGTTCAGTCCAGCACCATTCAATAATTTCTACCTTCTTAATGAAGAATAGGGCAACATTGTTGCTGTTATTTAAGGGGGCTGGAGGGTTGATGTGAGGAGAGATGGGATGGTTGAAATTATTATCTTAAAATGTAGCAATGTGGCATAAATCCTGGACTATGTTGAGTGTGTTGAGTGCACAGTAGAGGTTGGCCAGCGCAGCCATCCAGTTGGCAGTGTTAAAAGAAGCAAAAACTGGGCAAAACCAGGTTCAGAGTCTTCCCTGGAAGGTACATCAGAGATGTACATCAGAGACAGGGGCATGGCATCTAAGGGTTTTTAGAAGATAGTAGTTGTAATAATGGACTGTGTAATAGACACTAAGAAAGGAAGTCAAAATAATAAGAAAGTTATGGGGTCCTTGGATTGGTGGTCTTGATGAGGCTCAAAATACATTGCAGTGGAAGTTCTAGAAGGTCTAGAAAAATCTGACCTTCACAGTTTGATAAGATTTAGGCAAAATGGGTTGGAAGGATGGCAAGCGTTAGCTAAAGAGTGCTGGATACTGTGTAAGACAGCTACTAGGGATGACAGAGTCCAAGGACTGTTGCTAGTGAAGAAAACCTGAGTACTTAGAAATACACTCCTTGGGATCAATGACCAAAGATGACCCAAAAGTTCAGAAAGGAATAGAGACTCTTCAGTCTATTTTAAGAGCAGATTGTATTATCTTAGATATGAAACTTTTCCTATAAGAAAAATGGAACTGAAAAATCCTTTGAAAAGTTCCTCCTGAGAATTTTCATTTCCAAGTACTATAAAAAATTATTGCAGTGTCTCTTATATTAAGGTTAATACTGATGTTAAATGTGAAATGTATGAAAACCTGTTGGAAGTCTCGGAAATGGAACTAATACACCTGTAGCTAGTTTACATAATGAGTCTCCGATTGTTTTGTGGTATTTGGCCTCAGATAAATTGCTGATCTTAGCCCCTGCTCTGTTGCCTTCTACTTGCTGAGTCTTTGCCCATATAGCTTGATGAATCTTGTGGAGACAAACATAATGCTTGCCACTGCTGTAACTGACCTGGGGCTGGGAGTGCTCGTTTCAGCACTGAACACATTTTCTCCTTTTTTCTGTTGTTCTTTTTGTCTCTAGTTTTGGAGGTGTTGGAGGTTATGATTACAAACCTTGAAACATTCCCTGCATTGGGAGATGAATTGAAACATGGTTGTTCTGTTGAGATACCCTCTGGAAGAACCATACACACATACCCGTTTATCAGTAAATGTGACTGGTGAACTGTGTGCCCTAGAATGTTTCTAGAAGAATCAGCAAAATGAATATAACCAACACACCAGGCAGTGTTTCATAAAGATTATTTATGTCTAAACCAAAGGTAAAAGGAGATTATAGAGCTCATTTTTTTTCTTTTATTCCCTTTCTCCTCTCTCCATCCTATCATCCCAGCACTCATATCAACAAACCACAAAGAATTTATTTCTCCCAGCCTTCAAAATTAATAAATTACCCCACCTCTAGAATCTAGACATAGCCACTGTCCAACAGAACTTTGTTATGATAGGAATGGTCCATATCTGTGCTGTCTAATATGGTGGCCTCTAGCCACATGTGGCTATTGAGAACTTGAATTTTTATTTTGTCTAATTGTGAATAATTTAAATTTAAATAGCCAGATGTGATAATGACTACCTTATTGGTCAGTGCAACTAATCAGTTCAATTTACTGAGTACCTGCCTTACGTAAAAGAATGTAAGAGAGAAATGGGAAAGACACAGAGCTTTTCTTCTGAAGAAATGTCCTTGGTGCTGGTCCATCAGGCAGCATTTCTAAAGCAGACAGGCTCCCTGGAACAGAAAAAGAAGGATAGCTTACCTCCTAGTCATCCTAGAGGTGAAAAGTCTGACTCTCATAGTTTGATGTAGGATTTAGGCAAAATGGGTGTGTAACACAACATAACTAAGCTATAGCAACTTTGCTTGATATACAAGGCACAATTATCAGAAATATCACTGAAAATGTTCCAACAACTGTCTTAATCAAGTTTTTATGGTATAAAAACACAACTCCAATATCTGTGGTTTACAATAACATACATATATTATTCTTACCCATAAGTCTGCAGATTAGCTGGGTAGCTCTGCTTCTGCCTACAGGTTGGGCTTAAATCGGTTGCATGTATCTGTCACCCTGGGAAGCTCTCCTGGAATACGGCACAAGAGGGCAAGCCAAACAAAACAAGTACACTGAAAGTTCTATTCATGGTATTTGCACTAACATTTCATTGGCCAAAGCAAGTAACATGGCCAACCTGAAAGTCAGTGAGGCAAGAAGCTTTTCCCAACCTACCTTACTAGGAGGCATCATACAGTCACATGGCAAAGAGTTCGGATGTGTTACTGGGAGAGAGTGTAGTGTTTGGAACAGTCATACAATCTACCACAAATACTCAGAGCTCCATGGGCTTGGTTAGGGTAATATTTTCTCAGAGAGTGAATTCATCCCTTTCTTCGTTGGTTGATTCTCCTACTTGTTGCAACTTCCTCGAGTGGAATCAATTCTCCTTGGTAAAAGCAAAAAGCAGACAGAGCACCGAAGGTAACAAGTTGGCTCAGTAACCCGAGGCAAGTCAGAAGCCACGATACCAGGAGAACACGCCTGGGGAATCCTGGGATCTCCTTCCATGCGACAGTGTCCACTACAGAGAATAGGTGAGTTACTGAGGATTTGCCAAAACTCTCAGTTTACTGGCACTGACTATGACTGTATAAGAAGACACAACAAGTTTGTAGTATACAGGGTGTTTGTAAGTTTGCAGGTTCAATATAATCTTTAAATTCAAAATCCAAGTCCACCCCCTTGTGATCTCTTTCTCTGTCAGTTCCCCGACACTTCCCCAGATCATCTCCCAAGGCAGAACTAGTAGACGATACATTGCTCTTCTTCTAATGACTGCTTTCTTCATTTGCACGTGGGTTTTAAAATCATTTACCCATTCATCCATTTATCCCTTCAACAAATATTGATTGAGCATTGACTCAGCTGGGAAATGTTTTAAGCTCTGTGCATACTGCTGTGAACAAAAGAGAAAGATGTGTCTTTCTGATGAGAAATGAAACTAACAGGCAATGGAACAAGTAAATACATAATACAATGTTTTAAAAAGATAAAGTGCTTGAGAATGACTGGGGTGCTGTCTATCTTACACATGGTGGTTAGGGAAGTTAACTCTGAAGATACGACCTTGGAGAAAAGACCTGAATAAGTGAGGAATGAAGAAAATAATAGCAAAGTGTTCCAGGCAAAGGGAACATTGACGACCCAGGGATATGCGGGGCATGTTTAAGAAGGAGCTTGAAGAACAATGTGGCTGGAACAGAAGGAGGTGGGGAGAGAGAGTAGGAAGTACTTAGACCAGATAGGGATTGGGGGCTTTGTAGGCTGGGAAGTCACGGGAATATTCTGAGCAGGGGAGCAACATGAACGTAACTTGAGTGAGAAGGCATGCCGTTCTGGAGCACACTGGCATGGTGTCTGCCTACTTCCACGGCAAACCCACTTCTGTTCTGTCAAGCTGTCCTCCAACTGTGCACTTGCTTCATCTTGACTCATCATTTCTTATGATTCCAAGAATTTAAGCAGTCTGTACTCTCCCCTTCTCCATCTCACATGTCTTCCAGGATCCTCTTTGTATTCACTGTCCCTTGTTATTTCTGTTAGCTCAACCTAATACATTTCCCACATCTGACCTATTAAGATGGAAATCTGATCAATCCATTAGGCTTATGTCACTCACTGCAAACATGCTAATTGTACGCTTGCTGTGTGCGAGGTTTTGAACAAGGAAATAAGAAGGCTCAAATGTGAATTGAAATGGATCTGGCAGTTCAGAAACTTCAGTGTAATATGGGGTTTCCCAATTGTTTTAAGTATAAAGACCTCCATTACCATTAAAAATTCTCCATCTCTTGCCTAATAATACTATATGATCTTTAATATTCATTCATTGAAGAACTACATAATGACAAGAAGTTCTTATGCATTTTTTTTTAATAAAATGGAGTTTCACTTTTGTCACCAAGGCTGGAGTGCAATGGCGTAATCTCGGCTCACAACAACCTCTACTTCACAGATTCAAGTGATTCTCCTGCCTCAGTCTCCCAAGTAGCCGGGATTACAGGCTCCTGCCACCATGCTCAGCTAATTTTTGTGTTTTTAGTAGAGATGGGGTTTCACCATGTTGGCCAGGCTGGTCTCAAACTCCTGACCTCAGGTGATCCACCGGCCTAGGCCTCCCAAAGTGCTGGGATTATAGGAGTGAGCCACCATGCCTGGCCAAGAAGTTCTGATACATTTTCTAACACTCTTTATGCATTTCTTTTGTATTAACCCAATGGCTTCTCACGTAATAGTAAACACGTTTCTGATACAAGTTACCTATTCAGTACAATGTGAACTGTGAGTGTGGATTTTCAATACTTTGTGATAATTTCATCTCACATTACACCAGTGGAACTGAAAAGTACCAAACCAGGAACAGAACCCAGCTGGCCCCCAGCCCCTTTACTCTGACAATAGGGGCAAAGCTCAATGTGCAGAAATGTTGAACTTTGAGGATGCCCCAAAATAAATGAACGGCCTCACATGAGTCAGCATGAGAGTGGCCCATGAGCAACTGTGCTCCTGAATCAATCCCAGAAAGCAGGCGCAGGCCTGGCTACATAATTTGCAGGCCCCAGTGCAAAATGCAAATGCCGTCCCCTTTCTTCAAATACTTATTAAGGATTTCAAGACAGTGACAATTGAACATGAAAACAAGTTAAAAGAGTCTACGCATGGGGCCCGGGGTGACCGGTGAAACCAGCCCTGCATGGGAGCCTACTATAAACTAACACGTCTGCGCACACTAATGCAACACAAGCCATTTCCATTCAGCAGCAGCAAATAAAATGGCGGCACCTACCACGTGCCAGGCATTTCTCTAAGTGCTTTGTGTATAATATCACATTTAACTTGTGAAACAAGTACTCTCCTTATTCCCATTTTGCAAATAAGGAAACTAAGGCACAGATAGATTTAGCAAATTGCCAAGATTATATATCTAGTGAGACAGAGAACCAGGATTGGAACCCACAGAGTCTGGCTGCAGAATGTAGACCTGTAACTCCTAATGTGATCCTGTTTCCCTAATGTTGCTTGGCTTGTTTTGAGGATTAAATGAGAAAATATAGGCGAAAGTGTTTGTTACTTTCATGTTAGACATATTGAGCAGCTACTTTATATCAGGTATTGTTCTGAACCTATTTTAGCTCATTTAATTTTCCAAACAGTCATATGGATATGTATAATTATTAATGTTGAGGTGATCACGGAATAGAGAGACACTAAGTAAATTGCCCCAAAACACACAGCAAGCGAGATATTGAGCCAGGGTTTGAAATATGAAAGTAAGTAGAAAATAAGTAATAAAAAATGAGAACATTCATTGTTATGCAGTTATAGGTATTATATAGTGATTATATAATCATAAGAAATGTTGTGTTTTCTTGCAGGAGGGTTCCGAAAGCATTATCTTTAAAAAATTTCCTTTAGGGTGGAAAGAGAATGAAAGAGTATAGTTAGAATCAGAAGACACAATAACAGTATGCTCTTGCTTATGTGGTATTCACATTTTATGGAAAAACAAGGAGCCCTTATGTTTTCTGGGTAATTCATGTCTTACTTTTTTTTATGATGTTGAAATTGATTCTGTAGTAGAATGTAAATAAGGAGGCTTTCCTTTTTCTCAATTTTCCTCCATTTTCTTACTAATTAAACTTGTCAAGAGGGTAATGATTAATCTTTCTCAACCACCAACTACCCTGCCCCCATCCGTGTTGAGCAGAATTTCCACCCACCCACCGTTTGAAATGCTTGCTCTCTGGTGCCGTAAAGAAACAGCACTTGAACATAAGTTTAATTTATTTAGTAAGCTATTTTTACTTCCTGCAGAAAGGGTACACTAGCCAGCAGTTTTGCCACGAGAGTACACCTAACAAAGAAGACAGGGTCATTTATAACCTGATGCGTCTACCTCACTGCTGTGTCCGGTTTCCATTGGCTGGAATGGGACCTCATATTCTGTATTTGTCCTGATTGGCTGGCAACTTAGAACTTTTTAAAAAAGGCAAAGGTAGAGGAGAACAAAGGAAGGAGGGAGTAACTTGTGGAATGCTGAGGAAGGTAAAAACACTTTTAAATAAGGAAGAGGAACAGGCTATAACCTAATGCTTTCTTGGACCAGTATAAGCATGCCAGGGCAAATATTTAGGCTAAATTGTGAGAGCTAAGAACCCAAAGTACGTTGATTTCTTTATTATGGCCAGCAGATATTTAAGAATATTAGCGTAGGTCTTTGAATAAATTTTGCTTTTAAGAGAAGTTACTGTTTATTCCTAATTAGACGGGGAGGAAGTTCTTTGAAGAGGAACCTCTATTTTACATTTTACAACACTGTGCAAAGATTACCTTTCAAAGGAAAAGCCTGGGCCAAAATTGTGCGTGTACAGAGACAGCGAGTTCATGGGTAAAAAGATTGTCTCCTCGTGAAAACTCAGAGTACAACTCTTTTCTGTCTCTTGCCACAAAGTGTGCACTATTTAATTTACCAAGACACAGACCAGAAATCAAACCCCCAGTGGATGTTTTCACTTTTATTGCCTATTAGTGAGCTTCGGTGAGCTGTTGAACATTAGCCATTACAGATAATGAAATCACCTTTTTCTCATACCGGGAGTTGATCTCAAGCTACTCTTTATGTTATTCCCAGCTTCCTGTGAACCCCATCACAGTGATTGTGTGTATTCAGGAAAGAGTGATTGAAAACTTGTCAGTGCCTTGTGAGAGAAGCAGAGGAATCAAAGCTTCAGGTTTTTGGAAATCTGTCATGGAAAAAAGACGTGTACCCTCGGACACCTGATAAACACCATGGGAAGTACAAGGATGGGGTCTAGGAGAGAAATCCCTTTCACTAGAGGTTTCAAAATGGAGAGAAGGGGCTGTGAGCTGATCCATGCATCCGCTAAGAGACCTAATGTCTTACGTGCCTTCTGCACTTTTTAAAATTTTCCCAGATCTTTTTCATTCAATGTAAAGCCCATCTAAGCATTTTCATACCAGAGTCCATCCACGCTCAGGAATCACTTGTAATCGTGAGGTATTTTATCGAACTTTCCCATGATTCAGCTTACAGGAAGAGAAGGAGAAATCAAAGGTCACAGAGAGACTTATATTTTTAATTGCCAAGTCTCAGGCACTGTACCATTTAAACGCTCCTGGTGACTACGGTAGCTTACCTCCAAGCTGGCTGCCATCAATTCCTTTCTTCCATGTGGCCCATGCAATTCTTCCATTGAGAGGTTGAGTCTATTTCTCCCCTTCCCTTGAATCTGGGCTGGTTTGACCAACGGAAATGTGGCAGAAGTGGTGTTCTGGGAATTTCAAGCCTAGTTCAAAAGAAATCTTGCATCTCTTGCCTAATTCTCCTGGAACACTCTGGGAGCTGTGAGCTACCTACTGTGTAAGAACTCCAGCTACCCTGAGATTGTCATGCTGGAAAAGCCATCTCTAGACACCACAATGACCGTTCAGCTGAGCCCAGTGTCCCAGGCATCCCAAACAAGCCTCTGGACATGGGATTTTATCTCGGTACTTCCAGACCAGCCCATCTGTCAGTTGAATATGTCAGAGTGAACTTAGACACGATGTGGAGCAGGCCACACACCCCTGTAAGACTCAACTGAATGTTCCATTGATAGAAAGTATGAAATACAATAAAATGGAGGTTGTTTCAACTCTCTATGTTTTAAGGTAATTTATTACAAAACAGTAAAGACTGGATCGGTGACCAATCAGATCTCTAAGAAAATGTTGGCTTCACTGTATGTTTATAAAACAGAACCGACTTTATGTAATGTCGTGTAACGGATCCCCATATTTCACAGATAAGAAAACTGAGGTTTAAAGAGCCAGGCAGTCATCCAGGATTCCCTCTTTCTCTTTCATGACTTTCTTCTTTAATTAACCTTGGCTGTTCTTAGAATAAATTAGAAAAGTTATTAACGTTATTCTTGAATCCATCAATAATGTAAACAAATCTGAAATGGCTGGGAAGAGCAAATATGAAGAAATGGAAAAGGTCTACCTAATTTGCCTCGTAGCCCCAGTCTAGGGCCCAACACAATTTTAGGTACTCAATGAATTATCATTAAATAAACAAACAAAACAGTGAATGAGTAAATAAGTGAAACATCTTCTCTAAGTAAATTGAGAGTTTTGCAACTAAGTAGTTCAGTGTGTGATTCACTTTATCTACTCTATTTTTCACAGTTAATTGATCTGACCCCTGGCCTTTTGACAGGTGACCCCTGGAGTGGCAACTAGTAAACAAGTATTTGTCTCAGAATCCATGACTCTGTGGCATGGCTTTCTGAAGACACAGAAGGCCTGTGCCTGCCAGAACTCCATCTCTTACAAAGAAAATGGCTGTTCCTGGAAGCCACCCTTCTCCATATTATGTACCATATTTGCTTTTCGGTGCTGCCTCTTCCCTGGAGGTCCTGCTGGCCCACATGACAATTCAGACAAGCAATGGCTCACTTTTTTCCTGTGAGTAAATTCATTCTTCATGATTGTTTTGTACCACTTTGGAGTACAGTTATTTGGACAGAAGAGCTGAAAGTGACCAATGAGGGAAGCATATGGTATTTGTTTTTGTCATATTTGTGTGTATTCAACACGGAGGCCTGAAAATGACAAGAGTCCTGCTTATGGGGAACTTAACATTCCTAGTAAAGAACAAACTACTTTTATATTCTCTGTCTCTCCAAGTCAGTTGGTCCTTTGGAGATTGAACAGCACATATTTAAAAAAAAAACTACACAACATCACTCACTGGTCATTAAGCTAGGAGAGCCCTTCTCCCAAGTCAACATCAAAGCTCATGTTTATTGATATCACAAATCATAATACAGTGAAACTTCAGAATGGCAGTGCCCATAGCCTAGGGCAGGAAGTTGAATTTAGGAACTGGGAGGCAAATAGTTCTTTCGGTAGACTTTGTTGATTGGGGTATCCTGCAGAAAGACACCCTTGACCTTTTGACCTTTGACCCCCTGGGAGCACTGAGTCTGCAGCTGCTGCATCTCCTGGGCTCTCCCCCAAGAAGCAGAGCTCTGAAGGTCCCTTGTGAACAGACAATGTGCTCTTATCCAAGAGGGATGGGACTGACTCTTCTCAGGGAAACAGTCCAGGGCCCCTGTCTTTCAGGGAAATTACTGAATCATAGCCAAACTACAAAAATCAACTGCTAGAATAGCCTCAGAAAAATCTTTTTTTAAAAAAATAAGTAAATGTAATTCAAGAGACGTTGGAGTTTTTAGAGCCCAGCTCCCATTTCTGCCAGGACATCCATTGCCAATAGAAGACCTGGGAGGCACCAGTGCTGTGATTCTGAGGTAAGGCAGCTCACTAGCTGGGCCTTTCAGGGGCCAGTTGCACACCACGCCCCCAGTGCCAACCAGTGAAAACCATTCTTCATCCTTTAGGCAAGTAAATATTCACCAAAAGCAGGACTAGATGCCAGACATTGTGCTATGCTCTGGGGAATAGAGTTTGCATAAAGAAGACACATGGTTCCTGCCCTCATAGTACTTACAGTCTTTTGGAAGAGAGAAATATTAATCACACAATCCCATAAACAACATATAGTTGTAACTGTGGTAAGTGTTAAAAAGACACTAAGTGATCAACCGTAAAAAGGGGATTTGACCAGTCAGTGAGGTCAAGTGAGTCAGCTTGGAGTAAGAGGAATTTGAGCTGAGCTTTCAGATAAGCTGAATAGTGTTTAACTAAATGATAAGTGGAGGGGTTAGTATTCCAGCCAGACAAACAGCATATGCAAAGGCCCTGCAACAGACAGAACATGGGAGGGATGAAAGTTTAAGGGATAGAAGATGACCAGAAAGACTGATGTGGAATAGTGGATATGGAGATGACCATGTAGAACCCTCTAAATCACACTAATCAGTCCTGTCTTTATGAATTCAAGTTAGGGGAAGTAGCATACATGACATAGTCAGATTGGGGTTTGAAAAACCAGGTGACTTGCTTACTGGACTCATTGGAGCAGCTGGTGTCAGCTGACCATGAAGAAGTTGAGCCCCATGCTTTGACCACAGGCATCAATTTCCAGCCACAAAGAACCTTGTAGGACTCAAGTACCTACTGTGTCTCCCTTGTCTTCCATTACTTCCTGACCCTTCTCTTTCTTCTCCACTCCCAAACCCTTTTGTCTAAACCAGTATGCTGATCAGCCAGCTCCTTCTAATCCTATCTCTTCCCCAAAGGTTCCCTCTGGCTTCTTCCTTGTAAGTGAAGCCTGGGTGTCCTTTGAGGACACAGCTTCCAATGTGACTGTCTTAGGCTGATGTCCTTTTATCTCTTCCAGCCCCACATATCACAAGTGCAAGAAGGGAGGATGGAACTCTTTCTTACCTGCAAATGCTACTACTTCCAGCTGCTTGTTCCCAGTTCCTTCTTGTTCAATCCCCTCTTCCTTTGAAATGCAAATAATCTTGCTTAAGCACTTTTTCCCTTCACCAGGGAGTCAACTACCAAGCTCTTAAAGTCAAGAGCAGGTGTCAGATTGTGTCAGCAGCAGACATCCTTTCAATCCCACCCTGTATCATTTCTTAGTGCTTGTTCAAATAGCCCCACTGGGGCCATTCTTTGACCACATTGTAACTGCTAAGCCATTGGCGCCAACTCTTTCTTTCTCCCTAGGTCTCTGCCAGTCTTCACTGTGCTCTTTATCCAGATTGGATTTCATGATCCATCCCTGTGGGCAGGACATTGAATTAGATGCTTCCAGGGAGGCATCAAGTCATAGTATGAGGCAAAAAGAGTGAGACAGATAACATTGTAGGACTCTTCAAAAACAGATTACATGACTTTTAAAGTCCCACATACCCTCCAAGGAAGAACTGAAAATGAGAAGAGAAGATTGTGTGGGGTGGCTTTTTGGAAGAAGCAGTTGCTATGCTGAGTACCCCCACTCTAGACAGGGGTGCAGGAATGTTACCTTCATCACCTTAAGCCTAGTGAGGGGCGCTTCTAGAATGCCATGAAGAGAACTTGAAGTGTATTTCTTGCCATTGGAAAATATAGAAGATAGTAACTGTATTACTTACAGGAAAACTAAAGGAAGCAAGGAAGAGGGCTGCGTTTGGAAAAGAATAGCACTCCCCTTCAATGGCACCATGCTAGGATCAGCCTACACTTCTGGAGCATTTTAGCGCAAAAGCACTCATCTGGTGAGTTTTCTGTGGGTTGAATATAAGCCATGGAAGTGAAATAGGAGCACCAGAGCCATTTATCACCTGCTATATTAGTCCATTTTCACACTGTTGATAAAGACATACCTGATACGGTTTAGTTCTGTGTCCCCACCCAAATCTCATCTTGTAGCACCCATAATTCCCATGTGTCATGGAAGGGACCCAGTGGGAGATGATTGGATCATGGGAGCAGGCCTTTCGCATGCTGTTCTCATGATGGTGAATGGGTCTCATGAGATCTGATGGTTTTAATAATGAGAGTTTCCTTGCACAAGCTCTCTCTTTGCCTGGTGCCATCCACGTAAGATGTGACTTGCTCCTCCTTGCCTTCTGCGATGATTATGAGGCTTCCCCAGCCACGTGGAACTGTGAGCCCAATTAAACTTCTTTCTTTTGTAAATTGCCCAGTCTTGGGTATGTCTTTAACAGCAGCATGAAATGGACTAATACAATACCTGAGACTGGGTAATTTACAAAAAATAAGAGGTTGAATGGACTTATAGTTCCACCTGGCTTGGGAGACCTCACAATCATGGTGGAAGGCAAGGAGTAGCAAGTCACATCTTACAAGGATGACAGCAGACAAAAAAAGAGCTTGTGCAGGGAAACTCCATTTTTTAAAACCATCAGATCTTGCAAGACTCATTCACTATCATGAGAACAGTGCAGAAAAGACTTACCCCAGGTTCCTCTCATGACACATGGGAATTGTGGGCATTACAATTCAAGATGAGATTTGGGTGGGGACACAGCCAAACCATGTCACCTGCCAAGTAAACCACCTGGGAAGCATTCCGTATGGAATGGATTCCCTGCAGATTACAGTTGGAGGGACTTAGTGACAAAGTTCCCAAAGATACCACAAAAATACCCATGGGAGGAAGGGTTGGTATTAAGCCTCTGCTATTCAGAGGCACCCTTTGTTCTAATCATCTGATGAAACCTTAACTCTTAATGAAGCCAATTATCTCTTTTCTTTGTATTAGTCCCAGAAACAAAAAAGAGAGAGACAGAGAGAGAACCACTGGAGAAAATTACCTGAACAGATTCGCATCCCTCTGAACAGATCATCAATGGACACTCAATAGCAGAAGATAATCTCATTATGACTTTCTATTTATCATCATCTCCCACTCTCCAAAAACATCGTTTCATACCATTTTCAAAACATCTTTCCTTAGCTTGTGAACTTCTATGACTTTCATTCTTAGTGGCCTTGCCTCAAACTTCAGAGAGAAACAAGAAACCTTGAGATACCAGCATAAAGAACCTCAAAGCACCAGCATCTGCTCCCATCTCCATCTCCTCCCATGTCAGTGGGGGACCTGCTAATGTTTCTATCAGAGGCCAAACTCCACACTTCTGAGCACTAGCCCCTCTCTTCTTAGGACCACCACCTTTGCTCTTAATTCTCTTTTGAGCTCTATCTCTTTACTGATCCTGTTCACATAGGTGCAAAGGTCTCCCAACCTACAAAAGCAAATTAAGAGAAAAATAGACCCCATGGAGATGTTTCCCTGATTCTTCCAAGTCACGCTCAAACTTTACCACAGTGATGTCTATACACTCTTGTCTTCACAAGCTTACTTCCCATTCTCTCCACACCTACTTACAGTCCGGTTTTCAGAGCCACCAAGCCACCCAACTACTCTCTAATAAGTTTAAGGTGAATGAGCCCTATAAACATTGGCCTCTCATTGACTTTTTATATATCGACACTCCTTCCTTTCTTCTTTCATTCAGCAAAGATTTATGGAAGATCTGCTATGTGTATGGTAGTATGCTGGGTGCCAGGGATATAGCTATTGTTCTTATGGAGCTTAAATTCTTGAAACCTTCTCTTTCTTGATAAAAGTGTCATCACAATCTCCTGGTCTTTATGCTATTTTTCTGGCCATTCCTCACATCCCTTGCTGATTAATTCTACTCCATTCAACCTTCAAATGTTGTGTGCCTGCAGAGGATCACTGCTGGGCCATATTCTTTTCACCTTTACATTGTCCTTGGGCATCAACTTATATGCCAGCAAGCCTCATTTATATGCCCAGGTCAGACCTCTCTAGCAAGTTCTGGATGTTTGTATTCAACTGCCTACTCTACATGTTGTGGGCTGGTCCATCAGCACATCTTCTCCACACTTTCTAAACTGCTCCTGTCATCTTCCCATAACTCTGCTCCTCCTACAGTGGTTCTTGTTTCAGTAAACGACATCCGCAGTCAATTCTTGTGGTTGCTCCATGACAACCTGTATTACCAAGTGGATGCTGTCATGATGTGCACACCACAGCTTCCTCCACATGCGGTTACCAAGCCCTGTTTATTTGATTCCTAAAGTCCATCTATATCTGCACATTTCTGCTGCCATCAGCCTGGTCCAAACCACCATCATTTTTCACCCCACCCATTGCACGGCAGTCAGAGCTCTCTTCCTTTGTCTCACTGTAGGGTGAGGGTAGAAGGCAAAACAATGTCTCTAGCTAAACTTTCAAGAAAGGGGACACTTGGAGCATTAACTTATGGTTCCTCCAGCCAGACATGTCCACAGGGGGACACTTTGCCCATAATATAGCTCCTAACAGAGGTGTGTGTTGTACTTGCTGGTGACTGTTTCTTTCTCTATTCTGGACATCGCCTTGGCCTTTATTTTAGAGGCAAACACACAGAGGAACCCAGGGTAAGGCTGAGTCATTCTTCACTCAAGGAGGTCAGTGATAACTCCAAAGATAGCAGACAGTGGGGAAGGCTGGAATGCTGAGTGCTGAGTTATTCTCCTATCCCAGGCACCTCACCCTCTTAGCCCAATCAAAGAGCCAGGGCACTCCCCACCCAGACTTCAGAGTGTTGCCCCAAATACACCCTCTAACATTATTCTTCCTTCTCCATCTGCCTTTCTGCTTTCACCTTTTTCTTTTTTTCCTGAAATCTCTGCCTCTCCACTTTCCTGGGTACGCTGTCTTCCCTCAGAAGTCAGTGAGTCCCAGGTCTCTGTGTGGGTCTGTTTTTGAAATTTCCAGAGTCTGCAGAAAGTCAAGGCCATTGTCTTTTCTGTTGCTGGGGGTAGGGAAAGGTCAGGTTCAGGTCCTCAGAGTTGGGGAGGAAAAACATCTGGATTACATTTTGTAGCTTTCTCCATAAATCTATAAAACAAACAAAAACCCAAAAATAAGCCAAAAAGAAAGCATTTTGCCCAATGAAGATTAATGTCATTCCTTAAAACCTTACTGACTTATCTATTTATATTTCTCCTTTGAGTATAAGTTTTTCCTATATTCCCCAAACCCTTCCACTCAGGGTCTGCCTTCTCCTTGGGTGAATCTTCTCCCCTTTCTTCAAGCCTCAGTCTAAAATCTGTTCCTTCCTGTTTCCTAAGGGCCCAGTTGTTGACCAGATTCACAGCACTCTCTCTGCAGTCCTCTTTCATAGCACAAATAAACACTGTAAGGAAATTATCACTGAGTGACTGTTTAACACACGTCTCCTCATTTGGATTGTAATCTCCAAGGGCAGAGCCTCTGTCTCCCTCTGCACTGTATATCCACATCTGCACACAATAGTCTTGGTTAACTATTAAATGCCTACTAGATAACCAGGCATTTTAAATAAACTGCAGTCATTCATTCATTCCTCACAACATTTCTGTAAGATGAGTACCTTACAGAGGTAGGAAGAAAAGTGAGGGAAAGAGAAAAGTAATTTGTCCATAGGCACAGCCAAGTAATTTGCCCTAATAATGTACAGGGTGGATACAGGATCTCAATCCAGGAAGTCTGAACAAAAAGTTATAGACTATATATGAAATATACCTATGGATCAGTTTAAAAACTTCAGTTTCTTTAAAAAAAAATTTAATTGACGCAAAATAATTATAAATATTTATGGGGCACGTAGTGATGTTGCAATACATGTAATGTATAGTGATCATATCAGGGTAATTAGCACATCCATCATCTCAAATGACTCAGTTTCTTGATGTCAGAATAAAATCGATATTAGGAAGACCGGAGAGGAAGTCCAGTTATAAAGTTCTTAAATGGGTTGCTGAAATGGGGTATTTTCCCATTTCTGTCTGATTTCTAGATAAATTGTAAAATTTTGAAACAAGCTTTCTCTTAAAGTATGGACATCCCCCTACCTGACCCCTCGCTCATCAGATTTCAGGTTTGGTTTTAATTTTCTGTTGTGTTCTATTACTGTGGAACAAGCTAACTTAATAATTTGCTAATATAGAAACTTACTTCCATACGGGACAGAGAGGGGCTTTTCTCAGTGATTATATGGGCAATGGTTTAAACTCTTAATTGTAATCAACTTTTGCTATACTTCAGAGATCCTCCAGCAAACATCTCTGTATGATTTTCTAGGATGAGAAGATGGTATGAATTGATGTCCTGGCTATCAGGAAGTTAGGGATTTAGGACACCCTGAGTTAGGCCATCTAGCTTCTGCTAGCTCCAGAGTGAGCAGTGGGAACTCAGAAGCCTTAGCCAGTTATTTACACATTAAAGAAGAGATTCTTTAACTCACTTTGATAGAAATAGATGATAAGAATCATAGTGCTGGGCCAGAATGCCAAGAGGATTCAATGTCTTCCATCTTATAAGGCCCCATAGTCCTTTTACACTAAGAACTGCTTTTAAGTAACAAACAAAATAATTGATCATAGAAGCTCAATGCTACCTCACCACTGTCTTTATTTCCTTCATTGAGTGCAATAAGCCAAAAGTGAGTCTTAAATTCATGCTCAGTGAGTTTTAAGTCTCACAGGGATGTTCAGAGAATCCCTTTGATGTCAAAAGAATGTTGTTCAGAATAATTAGGTAAGAGGGCAGTGCTGGTGTGTCTTGTGGAAATGACAACTCGGGGGAAGAGGTTAGTGAGCCATGGAAACCAGTTTTTATTTGAGGTAAAGAACACACATAAGAGTCAGGAAAGTTGGTGTTTGAAGCAAGGTCATGCATAGTTCTTAGAGCAGACTAGGAAAATGAATGAGAAAGATGATGGGCAGATTGAGGGGAGATCAGGACTTACAGAAAGAGGGCTCCGTGAACCTCTTTCAGCATTAGAAAAGAAACGAAAAAATAAATCTGTTGTGGAAAATCAAGCTATTAGCTGCACTCAATAACCCCTAAAGCTGTTTTAGGCCAATTTAGCCCACTTGGGATGCCTGTGTCATGGCTCCCCTCCTCATATTCCCTCTTCTTCCCACACTAGCATGCCCTGATCAAGTGTGTAGGAGTTAACTCATTATTTTAGAATGGCAAATAAGTATAATCATAAAGTAATCCATTTTATATTAATATTCTGAATGTTGATCTCATTGTGTGGACTTTATGAAAGAATTAAATGTCTCCCAAAGTTCAGCCTCAGATCCCCTGCCTTACCTCATTTAACTGGAGGGAGTTGGCACTTGTTTTGAATGCAGCTGGCCTTGAGCCACCTATGATGTACTGGATTAGAATCCCTGTGCATGCTACCTGGGAGTCTGCATTTTCACAGTTTACATTGCTCAGGCTATGCTTATGCACACACACTTTTGATATCTGAAAGTGTGACACGTACTGTCCTTAGCTGATAAAATTAGCAGTTTGACTCACACTCATCAAGCCATGGGCTACCCCTTGTTTTTTATTATAAACACACATTGTCTCCAAAGGTTTACATTTGCTGAAAATGGAATACAGCTCACACTCAAGTACCCTTTGGTCTCTTCACCCCTTTCTCCTAAACATCTGAGGTTCTCAGTCCAAGGCATGGGCTATGGTCTGAATGTTTATGCCCCCTCCTCCAAATTCACAAATGGAAACCTAATCGCAAGGTGAAGTGAGGCCTTTGGGGAGCTGATTAGATCATGAAGATAGAGCCTGTATGAAAGAGGCCCTAGAGAGCTGCCTCGCCCCTACACGACATGAGGATATAGTGAGGAGGTGAGGTCTAGGAATTAGTCTGTTCTCGCACTGCTATAAAGAACTACCTGAGCCTGGCTAATTTATAAAGAAAAGAGGTTTAATTGTCTCATGATTCCATAGGCTGTACAGGAACCATGATTGGGGAGGCCTCAGGAGCTTATAGTTATGTTGGATGGCAAAGGGGAGGCAGGAACGTCTTACATGGCTGGAGCAGAAGGAGGAGAGAGAGGAGGAGATGCTATACCCTTTTAAACAACCAGATCTTGCAATAACGCACTCACTATTGCCATGACAACACCAAGGGGGACAGTGTTAAATCATGAGAAACCACCCCTATGATCAAATAACCTCCCACCAGGCCCCACCTCCAACACTGGGTATTACAGGTAGACATGAGATTTGGGTAGGGACACAGATCAAACCATATCAGTCTATGAACCAGGAAGCAGACATCAAATCTGCAGGTGCCTTGACCTTGGAATTTCCAGCTTCCAGAACCATGAGAAATACATTTCTGTTGTTTATAAGCTACCCAGTTTATGGTATTTTATTATAGCAGCCTGAACAGTCTAACAAAGCATGCTTGTTCATATGCCCCATGGACTGAAATGCAGTTTACACAGTGCATTTTACATTATTAATGTCGTTTGAATCTCATCAACTGTGAGTTTGAAATCATTAAAATCTCCTCACACTAACTCTCATTATAACTCTGTGGTAGTTTCAACATAATAGGATAATTTTGTTAACTTTAAAAATAATAAAATTTAAAAATTCTTTCTTGGTTTTCCTCAGTGTGTTTGATATGCTTAGGGATTAAAAATATATGACTTGAATAAAAGATAAGGTCAGAGTAAATTCTAAGCCTCAACGTAGACGGTCATGAGTTTCAAGGAAATAAATTTAATAAAAAAGCAGCAGCCTGGGCATTTATAAGTTATTATGGATATAGATTTGGTCTTTTAAAAATTATTACTTTCTTTCATTTCTAGCCCCCTCTGGCCTTCTTCTTTTGCTGGGGAAATTTTCTTTCCTTTCTCACATTTTTGTATGAGATGTGTTTCCTTTCTTTGGACAATTGAAGCAGTCTCTATCACTTTAAAGCAATCTCTCAGCTGGAAATTCCACTTGGTGTTTCAGCAAGGCACTGTTAATTAGCTCACAGAGATTACATAGAGTAAAACCAAGCAGGTTTGAGTTTCCAGTCTGGTTTTCTTGGTCAGGGCAGGCAATATTTGAAACGAGGTTGTCATACATTTTTTAAATGTATCTGATACACCGTGTCCATTACCACATTATGCAGATGTACTCTGGGAAACAACTAATTATGACAATTGAAGAATAGGAAAGTCAAATATCTACTGCAGTGGATCATGATCTGAGGAAATGAAAGTGTCACCAACCCTTCAAGGCCCATGTTAGCACCCAACAGAATACTGACAAGCAGACAATATCTTTAAAGAAGTCTCTCAAAGAGACACCAGAAAAAATTCCACTCAGTACACATGAAAAAACGTCTTAACATCATCTCCAATTTTTCTCTCACATCAGAGCAGTAGCCCCTAAAACTCCTCTCTCAAAACTCCCACCACTTCCGTCTCCCAAATCCCAAGCCATGTTGCCTTTTCTCTCTTGCCCCTTCCTCTCACCATCCTGCATAATTTCTAATATAACCCTCTGCCCTTTCAGATAGAACTCCAGGCATGAACATGCTGGTGTGACTTTGGTACAATCAGTAATTTGTATGTAGATTCAAAAACCATGCTGAATTTTAAGAATGTGGTTAGAATTTTCTTAAATGCAATGTAAGCCAATGTATGGGTTATTGTGAAGTAAGTCCTCGTTTATGAAAGTCTGACCTTTTGGATTCAGAAATAAGAGAATATCTGGTTATCCCTGGCAAAGGTCAAAAGAGGAACTAGCATGGCCAGCTGTCACAGATACTGTCCTGGTTTTATCACCAAAAGTGTCACATCCTAGGAACTCTTCAAATCTCAGTAGATGGAGACAGTCAGTCACTGAGGAGGAGGCCCTTAGTTATTTCTCTGGGCAGCCTGATGAAATGAAACCCCAAAGAGTAACCTAGAGCATGTAGCCCCAAGCATGCTTTGTTAGGCTGTTCAGGCTGCTGTAATAAAATACCTAACCAACATGGCAAAATCCTGTCTCTACAATAATGAAATTGGTGCCTCTCCTTTAATTGGACAAGGCAAAGTCATTATTCTTAAGGGATCCATGAGTTACCCAGATAACTCCTTCTCACCTGCTATGGTTTGGATGTTTGTCCTCTCCAAATCTCATGTTGAAATCTGGAACCCAATGTTGAAGGAGAGGCCTACTACGAAGTGTTTGGGCCATGGAAGCGCCTCCCTCATGAATGAATTAATGCCCTCCTTTGGGGGTGAGGGGAGTCACCACTCCATCAGTTCTCCTGAGAGCTGGTTGTTATAAAGAGCCTGGCACCTCCCCCTTCTCTCTCTCTTGCTTCCTGTCTGGCCATGTGATCTCTGCATATGTCGGCTCCCCTTTCATTTTCCACTGTGAGTGGAACCAGCCTGAGGCCCTCACCAGATGCAGATGCCCAATTGTGAGTTTTCTAGCCACCATATATCACAAGCCAAGTAAACCTCTTTTGTTTATAAACTACCTAGCTTTAGGTATTTTGTTATATCAACACTAAATGGACTAAGACATTCCCTACTCTAAATCCCTCCCTTGGTTTCAGCATTCACTGCAGCCTGCTTGTGATAGTGGTAGAGAGCATCTAGGGCAACAGACGCAGTAAAAAACTTGTTCTTGGCTGGGCTTGGTGGCTCACACTTTAATCCAGCACTTTGTGAGGCAGAGGAGGGTGGATGGCTTGAGCCTAGGAGTTCTATCTCTACAAAAAAATGCAAAAATTAGTTGGGTGTGGTGGTGTATGTCTGTAGCCCCAGTTACTTGGGAGCCTGAGATGGAGGATTGATTGAGCCTGGGAGGCAGAGTTGCAGTCAGCTATGATTGTGCTACTGTACTCCAGCCTGGGCAACAGAGCAAGACCCTGTCAAAAAAGAAAGAAAAACAAACTTGTTCTTGCTTTACTCAGATCTTTCAAGTCTTATTCTTATATTTTCCAACAACTTAGCTTCATTTTCACCTTTAGAACTAGAAAATTAGTCATTAACCAGATTAAAACCATCTCTACATGGTGACTTCCCTGCATGGATAAAATGAATAATTTTAGCCTTGAAGTAATTAATTTTAGTCCTGAAGCAATTTAATTGTCCCCATTTTTATGAGAGGATGCCAACACATAAGTAGATACTGTTATTTCTTTTCTTGTGTAGTTCTAATGACATTATAATGATAGCTGTTTTAAATCTTAAAAATGACATTTTGGAAAAAGTCACACATGCCATGCCTCTTCAAAAATTCAAACTGAAGACCAGGCAGGCATGGTAGCTCATGTCTATAATCCCAGCACTTGGGAGACCAGTGTGGGAGGATCTTTTGGAAACAGGAGGTCAAGACTAGCCTGGACAACATGGCAAAATCCTATCTCTACAAAAAATACAAAAATTACCCCAGTGTGGTGGCATGCACCTGTAGTCCCAGCTACTGGAGAGGCTCAGGTGGGAGGATCACTTCAGCTCAGGAGGTTGAGCCTGCAGTGAGCTGTGATTGCACCACTGTACTCCAGCCTAGGCAACAGAGTGAGACCCTGTGTCAAAAAAAAAAAAAAAAAAAAAAAAATCAAACTGACAGCATTTATGAATGGTCAGAGTAGTTTCTATTTCATTTTGTCTTGTTTTGTGGGCAGATGTGCTGAGGCTCAACTCCTGTATACCCACTCCATAGCCCCACAGATTGATTGGAATTGTCTTCATTTTGAGGCCTCATTGTTCACCCCTGAGTGCATGTCCTTAGGGCTTCTCACTCATTGGTAACTTGGTATAGTTAATTAGGCCTCCGGTGGGCTTAAGTCATTTATCCTTATAATGGTCAGAGGTTCTGGGCTTAAGTGAGACTGTGCAAAGAGAAGAAGCTAAAGTCTTATAAAAGCAAATCTTATTGTTATTACAAATGCATTTATTAGTTTCAAAAGACAAAAGGCATATGAAGCTGAATCAACAATGAACATCAATTTAATTACATCTTTAATAATTTTAAAAGAAAATATAATAAATGTATCAGGTTTCCTAATAACTATTCTGTTAAAACTTTGCTGTACCTTTGCATAATGGGTTTAATATACAGTACGAACTAGATAGATCAACATTTAACTGGAACTAAAATATAGGGTTTATGAAATAATCATTCCATATCTGATAAATTGGGAAAACTTCATCATAAGCATAACCAACCTAAATTCTCAGAACAAGTGATCCACAGACCACATGGCAAAAGAGAAGACTTGCTAAGATAGAAATTCCAAATCCAGGATTTAAAATGATCTCTCTGATTGTAAAAAGCTTAAGTAGAACAGCCTTGTGAACATTTTATGAAATACAACAATCAACCTAAATCTCCTGTTCTCCTTGGTCATCAGCCCAGGAGGTTGGGGAATGTTGCTTCATGTTGCTTCACTCTTCATTTACATGGGCTTCACCTTCCTGACCCTCTTCTAACAGTCAAGCTGTTTGGGGGCATCTCCTGTCTCTCTTGGGTCTTTCCTTTGCCCCTTCACACCAGTTAGGACTCTTTAGATCTGATCACAAACCAGTTCAACACCAACTTAAGCAAAAATGGGGCTTATTGCAAGAAAGAAGGGAATAGAAGCTCAAATGCTACGAAGAGCTGAGGACATACGAAATGCTGGGGACCTCAGGGTTTGCATCCAGCATGCACTGCTTTTATTCTGTGTATTCTTCAAGGCTTCATCCTCATCAACCACAGACAGGCCATCTCCATGTGGCAGGGATGTGGCAGCTATCCACCCCAGGCTGACATTGATTCAAGGTTTGAGAGGAGAGCTCACCTCCAGTAGGAAAACCCCAGTGAAACTCTGGGCCATTTGTGTCACAGGCTCCTCCCTGAGAAAGTTACGGAGACCAGTGGGATGGAGGGACACCAAGGTATCCTGTGGTCTCATCCCCCAACCCTTATCTCTGCTCAGGAAGGCAGAGTCTGTTGCCAAGAAAGGCGCCATGTGTGCTGAATGGACACATTACAATGGCTAATAGTTACTGTGTCCTTAGTGTGTTCCAGGTACTGTTATATTTGTTTTTGGTATATTATCTCTTTAATCTTGCAAGGCCAAGATGCAGGTCTGATTATTGTCACCATTATACAGAACAGGAGGAAATGAGAACAGTTAGATGACTTGTCTGAGGTCACAAACTTGGTGAATATCAGAGGGAGGAGCTGAACCCAGACTAGCTGACCCCAGACCTAGGCACCCCACGGCCCACCTACCAAATCCATCAAATTCTCTTTCCCTCTCTTCTCTCCATGCTCTTCCCTTCTCCTCTGTAGGATGACTGACAGATGGGAGGGCTTGGTCAGGGTTAAGAACTACAGTGCAAGGAATTCTATAGAATGCTTTTTGTCCTGGCTACACAAGACAAGAAGGGCCCACAGAGCTTCCTCTGGTCTTTCTCAGTCTCTTTTTGGCAGTTTCTGTTGCTATTTTTATTGTGTTCAACTATTATCTCCAAACTAGAACCAAGAACTAGATTCAGATTCCTGATTTTTAGACAGAAAGCAGTGGCTGATGTTCTTCAATACGGCAGACAGCACCACTTCTTGTAGGCAAAATGCCCAATGAACATCAGAAAACAATTTTACACTTTGGGAGGCTGAGGCAGGTGATCTCTTGAGCCCAAGAGTTAGAGACAAGCCTGGGCTACATGGCAAAACCCTGTCTCTACAAAACATACAACAAATTTTCCGAGCATATGGTACATGCCTGTAGTCCCAGCTACGAGGGAGGCTGGAGGTGGGAGCATTGCTTGAGCCTGGGAGGTTGAAGCTGTAGTGAACCGTGATCATGCTACTGCACTCCAGCCTGGGTGACAGAGTGAGATTGTAAAAGAAAAGAAAAGAAAAGAAAAGAAAAGAAAAGAAAAGAAAAGAAAAGAAAAAAAACAATTTTACATAAAACCATGTAGGGGGAAATAAACAAGGAAAAATAATATACAGAAATCTATTAAAATGAGGAATCACTCCTGTTTTATCAGATTACTATCCCAACTTAGAGCTAAATACCCACTAAAATACAATTTAGTGCTTGATTATAAACTGTCTTCTGTTTCTTGATTTCACATCTGTGAGGGGCTTTACAGCCCATCCCAAGTGCCATCCCTCTATGTGACCCCCTCACTGTTGGAGTTTTCCTTTCTCTGTCCTTAAAGCTCTTTGTACCTACACATCCTGTACACATACAACCCCCTGTTCCATCATTACTTGTTCCCATTTGCTTTCCTTCCATGAACAATTATGATTTGCTGAAGAACAGTAACTGTTTGTGGATCTATATTTTTCTATCCTCCTTAATAATAACTAGTACAAAGTACAAGTTCAAGAAATATTAATTCACCTTCCCCATTGATCTCCCTTCAGCATTTCTAGTACATTCTGCATATTCCTGCCTTAGGCCTATGGGCTTATTCTAAATGTTTGAGTGAACGTGCTGGACTCTATGGGGTGCTTTCTGCCAAAATCAACCCTACTCTATCCCTCTATTGCCTCTTCAAACCCACTGCTCAAAGTCATTCTGAACCACAAACAAGAAGAAATCTCAGGCAAGTGTTGGCAGTTTTCTGTTCATTCTCAGATAATAGATGAATTGTCTGTTTTTCAGAGACACGAGGGGGTTACATCACTTGGTCCAAACCACAGAGCTAAGGGAGTGATGGAGTTGGAACATGCATGCAGCTGTGCAGGCTGCAGCCCCATTCTCTTTCCCACTTCCAAAAACATTTGTCGAGAAAAATCCCGTGTCTTAGGAGGGACCATGCCTGAGGCACCAGTGCATTTAGAGAAAGCTTTAAATTCTAACTAGTCAAGAACTGGCTTGGGAGAGCCCTGTGGGGCATCTGTGTCCTCTATCAGACTCCACACCTGCAGTGAGTAAAATGGCAGCTGGGTTCGGTGCTGACCCTCACTCCTCGTACCCTGCTGTTCCCAGCCTTTGCATCTGTGTACGCATTGTTCCTTCTGCTGGCCGTGCCCTGGCATCAGCAAGTGCCAACATCTCCTCTGATGTTTGATATCAGGCTTGGGGGCTCTTCCCACTGTGCTTTTGTTGTACCTTAGTTATACCTTTACCTCACTGGGATCAGTTTGGGGGGGGGTGTGTGTGTTTGTGTGTGTGTGTGTGTGTGCGCACGTGCGTGCGTCTCCACAAGACTCAGCTCCCGAGGAGAAAGGATCATGCCTTCTTATCTGTATGGCACTAACGTCCACTTCAGTGCCTAATACGGTTTGGCCCTCTGTCCCCACCCAAATCTCATCTTGAATCGTAATCCCCACATGTTGAGGGAGGGAGCTGGTGGGAGGTGATTTGATCTTGGGGACATTTTTCCTCATGCTATTTTCGTGATAGTGAGTGAGTTCTCAAGATATCTGGTGGTTTAAAAGTGTGGCACTTCCCCCATCACTCTGTCTCCTGCCACCATATACGATGTGCCTTGCTTCTCCTTCACCTTCTACCATGATTATAAGTCTCCGGAGGCCTCCCCAGCCATGCAGAACTGTGAGTCAATTAAACCTCTTTTGTTTATAAATTACCCAGTCTCAGGTAGTTCTTTATAGCAGTGTGAGAACCAACTAATACAATGCCTGTCATTGATATGTTATGAATTTTACTGAGCACCAATTACATGCCAGGCCCATGCTACACACTATGGATATAAAGTAACAGTTCCTGTTCTTGTAACTTCCAGTAATGATAGGAATTGTTGCAAATGTCCCCAAACCATTAAGCCTGTACCTACCAGGATTGTGTCTAAGTTCTTGGAGTCCTATGTTATGCTGAGGCATTGGGTTGGTGGGTGGGAGAGCGGGTGTCTGATCTTCAGTTATTGTGCATGCAGGACTCTAGCCCGTTGCTCCTTGGAGTCTTGTCCAAACAGCCCCTTGGAGTCAGATCCTCTGTGCCTTTAACGCTTATCCTTGGCAAGAAGACACATTCTTCTCTCCCCACCCTCAGGCCCCCTCCCCCTTCGCTGGCCACAGGAAGCTCTGAGAACTGACCAAGAGCTTTCTGCTTCTATCCTTTTGAGGCACATGGTGCTGTAGACAACATTTGTATCTTTTCCCTTCAAATTCATATATTGAAGCCTAATCCCCAGTGTGATGGCATTTGGAGGTAGGGCCTTTGGGAAGTGATTAGGTCATGAAGGTGAAGCCCTCTTAAATGGGATTACTGTCTTTATATAAGAGAAGCCAGAGAGCGTGCTCTCTGCTTTCTGCTATGTGAGCATGCAGTGAGAAGACAGTCATCTGTGAACCAGGCAGAGGGCCCTCAACAGATACCAAATCTGGTGGCACCTTGATCTTGGACTTCCCAACCTCCAGAACTATGAGAAATAAGTGTTTGTTGCTCAAACATCCACTCTGTGATATTTTGTTATGGCAGCCCAAACTAACTAAGCCAAATGATATCTGCTCTTAAATCTCTTTATGTGTATGTCAGGTTCATGTCATGCACCATACATACCCTCTGGATTTTCCCTCCCTCCACCAGAAAGCACACCAGTACCCCTTTATCAGGCTCTGACAATGCCTTTTCCATCGCTCCCCCACACTAAGAGAAAAGTGTCTAGTCTCAGAAGATGGAAGGTGGCTCCAAGTCAGCTTTTGAGTTTGATGTCAAAAGCCTTTTTAACTTTTGTCTGTTACAATGACTTTCCCCCAAGTAGTGGTTTGTAATGGTGATCTCCCCAAATAGGAAAAGAGCAGGAGTAATGGAAAATACCAAAGAAATAAATTTCAAAAATAATTTCAATTTCAAATATTATTGTTTGAAAAACAGTAATAGCGATTGCAGCTAATTACTTCTAAGCTTTTATAATGTGCCAGGAGCTACAATAAGTAATTCATATGTCATGTATAAATTAGTTATCACTACAACCCATGAGGTAAGCAAATTATCATCCCCGTGTGACAAACGAGGCACAGGCAAGTTCACTGAAGGCCAGAGAGCCAGCAGATGTGAGAGCCTGGTGGGACTCCAAGCCGTCTGGCCCCAGAATCCATTTTTAACCACCATCCCCACTGCCTCCCTACATTGTGCAGCTTGACCTAGACTCAAAGTAGCTGACTACAGTGCAACGTGGTAAATTCATATCACAAACCAGTACAAAGTAGGCACCCAATAAATATTTGCTGAAAGAAGACAAATGGACAAATGCAAAAACATGGTTAATGAAAGCACACACAGAGGCAGTCCATCAGAGAAATGATTTGGAGGCTGTTCACCATATTCTCCAGTCAAATAAAAATGTCATAAGTGAGAGATTTCTGCATGTTCTAGAAGAAACAATGACTGTTATGCATGCAGAGCTCTGAATCCTCCTATGTCCAGACACGCTGTGGACCTGGGCAAAAAGCCAACGCGGGTCTGAGAAGACTCCCTAGAATGAATATATTTACATTTATTCCGTAAACCTGTGTTTCCTTGCCAACCAATAACATCCATCAGCCATGTTACAGGCACTCTCTGAGCTAAGAAAGAGTTCTATTTTTAGCTGGCCTGTGGGTTGGGGCTCCCAGACTTTTATATATTCTGTTTTGGTCTTGATATTTTTCTTTCTCTTCCCTTTATCTTAGAGTCTGTGCTTACTTCATCAGCAGTTAGAACGGAAAACCTTGAGGGCCTCCAGCAGGGCAAATCAGTTTTGTGTGTTGTTAAAGCTCAGTTCTTGATAGCATTCATGCTGTCTCATCATGAGGAAAATTAAAGTAATAATAAAGGTTTTCAAGAGACCTCAAAGTGTGTTTTAACTGCATAAAAATTGGTTTTAAAGAGCAGTAAGCCCTGGAAACTAAAAGCTGGATGCAATCATGGGATATTTCTAAGTCAATGTTCCTACTTTAACACGGCTATGATATTCGATGATAACTGTACAATGTCCTATTGATCAGTGCCTACCACTGTGCTAGGTTTTAGGGAGGCAGTGTTTTTAATACGCTTATGGACTTCTTGAAGGAACAAGATATATATACACATGAATAAAGAGCCAAATAAGGCTGGGCATGGTGGCTCACGCCTGTAATCCCAGCACTTTGGGAGGCCGAGGCAGACAGATCACAAGGTCAGGAGAGCGAGACCATCCTGGCCAATGTGGTGAAACCCTGTCTCTACTAAAAATACAAAAATTAGCTGGACATGGTGGTGCATGCCTGTAATCCCAGCTACTCGGGAGGCTGAGGCAGGAGAATTGCTTGAACCAGGGAGTCGGAGGTTGCAGTGAGTTGAGATCACGGCACTGCACTCCAGCCTGGTGACAGGGTAAGACTCCATCTCAAAAAAAAAAAAAAAAAAAAAAAGCCAAATAAGACAGATATAATTGAGTGATGAATTAATCTCATAAACAGCAGGCACTGTGTACTTCTAGGAGGATGGGGGCTCCTGCTGTGTGCTGAATTATGCTCCCTTCCCCAAGTCCATATGATATGAAGTCCTAAACCCAGTACCATAGAATGTGATTATATTTGAAGGTAGGTCTTTAAAGGGGTGATTAACTTAAAATGAGGTCGTTAAGGTGGGCCATCATCCAATATGACTGGTGTCCATTTAAGAAGAAGAGATCAGGATCCAGACATGCACAGAAGGAGGACTGTGTGAAGACAGAGTGAGAAGGCGGCCGTCTGCAAGCCAAGGAGAGAGGCCTCAGAAGAAAACCCTGTGACATCCTGATCTCAGACTTCCAGTCTCCAGAACTGTGAGAAAATAAATTTCTGTTGCTGGAGTCAGTCAGAGATACTTTGTTATGGGAGTCCTAGCAACTCCATATATCTCCATTAGCTCCATAAGTGGTCCAGGAAGAACTCGTGGAGGATGAAGAAGTAAAAACCAAGCTGAAAGACAGGTAACATCAGTGGATGGGGACAGGCATTCCTGGCAAAGGGCAGAAGACACCCATTGGAACCAAATTAAATGTCTTTGATGTAAAAAACAGCAATTTCATATGGTTCAACTGAATATAAGTAAAGGATCTAGGGTAAGAAGGTGGCTGCCTGTCACACTGGTGAGTGGTGACATATTGCAGTAAAATCTCATGGTTGTAAAGTACCCACTCTACTCAGTGACTGGGGGTCAGTATCCTCTTAGATCCTCAGTTTCCTCTTCTGTGAAGTAAGCACAAAATACTTGTACCTGATTCATAGGATTGTGGAGAGCATTAAAGTAGATGATGCCTGTAAATGCTTAGCACAGGGCCTGGGACATATTTAAGATCTCAGCAAATGTTAGGATAGCTTTTAAGACTCCCTGGGTTGCAGGTAATAAGACCTAAATTGAAATAATTTAATGGAAAAAGGAGAATTGAAAGAACAGGGATGTCTTACAGAACACAAAGCAAGAACTTAGCTCAGTGGATCTCAACTAGGGGTAATTCCGCCCTCCAGGGGACACTGGCAATGTCTGGAGACATTTTTAATTGTCACAGCCGGGGAGGTGCTATTAGCATCTAGTGGGAAGAGGCCAGGGATGGTGTTCAATATCTTACAATGCTCAGGACAGCCCCCACATCAAAGAATTATCTGGCCCCAAATGTCAAGAGGGCTGCTTGTGAGAATCCTCCAGGCTAGGGACTGCAGGGTCACCTGGACCCTCAAGGCCATACCTGTCCATGTGTCCTGGCTATTGAACTCTTATCTCTTGGCTCCAAACACACCCTTCTTAACTCTTCTTTGTGATGCTGCAGTTAGATCTCTACAAATCACTTTTTTCCCCCCCGGCTAACTGGTTCCATGCCTGGCTTTATGGAGGGGAAGGGATGCTAGAGAGAATCTGCCAGGCTGAAGGAGGGAGAAGGGACTACTTGCTGCCTTATCCTTAGTTGTCTGGCTGTTGCTGACTGTATCACCTATCACAGGTCTTTGCCCC
This sequence comes from Macaca mulatta, assembly GCF_049350105.2. Classification (NCBI taxonomy): domain Eukaryota; kingdom Metazoa; phylum Chordata; class Mammalia; order Primates; family Cercopithecidae; genus Macaca; species Macaca mulatta. The sequence goes on along the minus strand of NC_133417.1, from coordinate 129,431,070 downwards.
AGCAGCAGCAGCAGCTGGTTTCTGTTTCCAGCTTTGTCCTGCACACCCATAACCTGCCTCATGGTGACCCTTTGGAGACACCAGCTGCAGCTGGTCAGCACCTTCTTCCTGGGCCTCTGTCTGTGGGGACTTCCTATGAGTTTCAGAGGCACCAACACCAGCCAGATGACAATCCTCCTTCAGAGTTCCGAGTCTCAGCTCTTCATGTTCCTTTTCCAAACCTCCAGGTTCTGGTAACTTCCTCCATTTGTTCCCCTAGCCTTAAGAATGTGAGCTGCTTCCTGAAGTTACTATCTCTGTAAAACTTCCATGTTCCCTGTTTGCCACTACAGCCCCCAAAGCCTTTTGACCAAATTGCATTATTAACTCTTCTGTTAAAATAGCTGGTGTGGTTTCTGTTTTCCTGACTGAAACTGACCAAGGTACACAGCACATCTACTCCATTCTTCTTTTTCACAGAGTGATTTCACCGCTCAGCTCCCCGTCTCGTGGTTCCAGAGTTCAGCTCCCCGTCTCGTGGTTCCAGAGTTCAGATAGTGCAGGTTTAGCCACTGGAAGAGAGAGAATCTCTCTCAGTTCCATTGCAAATTCCTGAGAAAGGAAATCTAATTGGCCCAGCCTGAGTCATGTGTCCAACCTTGTCCAATCAGCTCTGGCAGAGAGGGGGTCCATGTTGTACAAAATGGCAGCCGTTTCTTCTCAATTCAGGTCAAGGGTTTAGCAGGCCATTACTTTCCAGCTTTTTGAAACTCCTAAGTTTGTCCACTTAAAATATTTGTTGTTAGTTGCAGTTGTGTTATCAAAGAGATACCCTCGAAATGGCTCTTAGTAAGTTATCAGTAAATAATAGCCTTTTTGCACTTTGCTATTTTGTCTTAACAGAAAGTTGGGAGGTGGTGTGTATCTTTTAGAAAACAGCATGCAAACTCATATAGCCTGAGAAATATGACATATGAGATTTGCCCTTAGAGCCCTCATATTCCTTTTCTGAACCTATATTTAAACTGATCTTAAGGCTAATTTAAATGCAGATTTTAAAGAGGACTAAACGAAATATGATTTCTAATAGGCTGATGAGTCCCAAATACTGAGTTTTAAAAATGGTTAGATAAGTGGTATAAGATTATAGTCCTCAAAAGCTTCCCCTGGCCTTGGGGCTTATAGAAAGGGATCTGGATTGAGAGGCCAATGCCATAGGTTTAAATCTTATCTCCAAAATATATGCCTCAAGCAATCTCTCTGAGCATCAGTTTTCTCAGCCTTTGTGGATTTTATGCTCAACCTCACAGAGATGGAGTCATGATTACATAAAATAATACCTGTGAAAGCTTTGAACAGAATGTCTAGAACTAGAGCCTTCATAACTGTGAGTTATATTCCTTCTGTGTCCTGCAGCATGTTTCTGAACAAAAAAGAATGAACACAAGTCAAGACTTTGTAATAACACTAACATAGACCTGTTACTCCAAAGATGCCAAATGCCGCTTGTACATGGCCTTACTCTGTCTCCAATCCTTGCATTCAAGGTATCATCAGTCCCCATAGACTGTGGCAGCTGGGCAAACAGGGGCCAAGGGGCATAAGTGTCTGGCTAAGAACACAAGCTCTGAAGTCAGAACCACCTGTTTTCAAATCCATGCTGCTAACACTAGCTGTAGGACGTGGGGCAAATTACTTCTGCTTCATCCATCAAATGGGGCTAATAACGACAGTAGCTTTGTCAACACTCTCATTATGAGGAATGAATGAGATCAACCATATAAAAGCACTTAGTTCAGTGAGTGCCTGTTACTTAGGATCTAATAGCAGTGGGCTTCGCTAAGCTCTTATGATTGTCTTCTGTCAGTAAGCCTTTGGGAATTCGATGATTTTGTAAAGTCTAAAGGCAAAAAAGTTCCATTAGATAAAGGAACTGGAAGATTTTAAAGGCATATGGACTTCTTAATTTCGGAGGCATTCAATTTAATGCCTTTCTCTTGTAGCTGGAAAATATTTCTGCATTTCTTGCTGTTACAATATGCTCCAAGACCACTTTTTCAATGGGGTCCATGGTTGACATTGACTGAGATGTCAGCTTCCTTACTTGGCACCGTGCAGTTCTCTTTTTGTCGAAAGCTCTATTGAGAGATTTCCTTAGGTTTGGGTGTTGTTAATAAGGAGGTCAGAGCCTATCTGGGGATGTGTGACCATGGGCTATATAGAGTCCCTCTGTGAATTGAGAAGAGCCACGTTGAACACAGTGCATGACAACTATTCCAGGACTGCGTTAGGTTTGCAGACTTATGTTAAATATAGCCTTCAATGAGAGAGTGGTCTTAGAAAAATATGCAAAAAAAGATAGTTTACAATTATGGCAAATGCTTAGTGTTAAATATCTGATGAAAGAAAATTCTCTTCATATTTAGGATACAAATGACTCTTTTACGTCCATCATCAGGGGAATGCATAAACTGCGCCTTTTCAAACAACAGAATTACATACAGCACTAAAAATAAATGAACAATAGGTTATTTTGAATATGGATGACTCACAAACATAATATTGAGTAAAAAAGGAAGTGGCAAAAGAAATCAATTCTTTAAAAAAAAGGCATACAATTTTCTAAAGTTTCCAAGCAAAGAAAACTGATTAAATAATATATTGCTTTAGGAAGCATGCTTATGCAGTACTTCTATGAAGAAAGTAAAAAGATAACTTTTCCCTATTTGAGAAATTCCTTTTTTTAAAAAAAAGAATTTTTTAAGATAGTGTGATATATTCATACAAAGAAAAAAGAACAAATTACCCATGCCTGCAAAAATGTGAATGAATGTCACAGACAGTGTGCTGAGAAAGAAGTGAGACATAAGAGTCCACACTGTATAATTCCATTTATATAAAGTTCAACAACTTGTAGGTCTACTCTATAGGGTTAGAGATTAATATAGTGGTTTTCTCCTTGGGGTGGGGCAAGGGGTGGAGGTGAGGTATTCACTGGAAACAGTGATTCTATTTCCTCATCTAGGTTATGGTTACATGAATATTTACATATGTAAAAATTACCCTTAGTCCTTCCTAAATATTATTATTATTACTATTTTTTGAGACGGAGTCTTGCTTTTCGCCCAGGCTGGAGTACAGTGGCCGGATCTCAGCTCACTGCAAGCCCCGTCTCCTGGGTTTATGCCATTCTCCTGCCTCAGCCTCCCGAGTAGCTAGTTTTTTGTATTTTTTAGTAGAGACGAGGTTTCACCGTGTTAGCCAGGATGGTCTCGATCTCCTGACCTCGTGATCCACCCGTCTCGGCCTCCCAAAGTGCTGGGATTACAGGCTTGAGCCACTGCACCCGGCCCCTAAATTTTAAAAGTAATTAAAATGATGATAGTAGTGCATAATTTTTGAAAATTCGAAGTCCTTTTGCTAACATGAAAAGTAAACAACCAGGTGGGGCACGGTGGTTTATAACTGTTATCCCAGCACTTTGGGACGCTGAGGTGGGAGGATCGCTTGAGCCCAGGAGTTTGAGACCAGCCTGAGCAACAAAGTGAGACTTTTTCTCTAGAAAAAATTTCCCAGCTGTGGTGGTACATGGGAGGCTGAGGTAGGAGGATCATTTGAGCCCAGGAAGTCGAGGGTGCAGTGAGCCATGATTGCACCACTGCACCCCAGCCTGGGCAACAGAATGAGATCCTGACTGAAAAAAAAAAAAAAAAAAGCACTCTCCATAGTCACTACCACTTTATTTTGTTATTCTGTTGGCTCATGATATCACAAATGAACCACTTCTCTAACCTGTTGAATTTTTTATAGCACCTAATCTATCCTTCCTTATTTATATGACGTCTCTTCTCTATCAGACTATAAAAAACAGGAGAACAGAATCCATGTCCTATGGATCCCAAACTGTACACTGAGGCACCCCAGGGTGTCACAGCAAATTCATAGGGTAAATATGGGATATTTTAAATTTTCTAGAGAAACACAGCATCTGGTCAGATACCACATGAACTCCTGGCTCAAAGGTGTTCAGGTTCAGATTATATTATGCTACATTCTTTTTCATAATGTCGTATTTTTGGCAAAGCTGAATTTAGTGGTCACTATCTTAAAACGCAAGTAAGCATGCAGTGTGGAAGCATCCAATCTGATTCTAAGGTTTGAGAATTTATGCAGTGACCAACATGCACATAAATCCCATTTGTAAGTAACCATGGTTATTTACAAATAAAATAAAAATACATTTTTCAAAGTATGTTTTTCAATTTCAAATACATTTCAAATTTTAAATACATTTTTTTTCACAGAAAGATTGCCGAGGGTCTGGAGGCTCTACATGGGCAGGGGCCTGGTGAGCTCTGTACATGGGACTGGGAGACCAGGGAGCCTCCACTTGGAAAGGTACTTTTTAATTAAAAAAAAAAAAAAAAAAAAATATATATATATATATATATATGGAGCTACAATCACCCTCTCCCCACTCTCTGATTTAAAAGACACAAAAATAGATGTCTCTAAGATAAATGGGGATCCTGGGGCTTAAGGGTGTTTAAAGGGCTTCGCAAGGGCCAGGGCTTACGGGGGCGTCCCAGGCGCTGGGGTGAGTCCTGCGTCAGTTGGTAGGACAGTAGGCTTCATTGGATGCCACCTGTTTTTCACTTACAGGGAGACACAAGAGTCATTGTAAACGTGCCAACCAGTCTGGCACTGGCACAGGGCTGTGTAGTGGCCACAGTGGATGCTGCCTGAGTGGTTGCAAAGGGCACACAGCTGGTAGACAGGACTTCCAACTTTGCCACTGGCAAAGACCCCTAGGCTCAGTCACTGCAGTGGGAAGTCTACACTTACAGAACTTTACTTGATGGAGCCTCGGGAGACAGAAAATAGATTCAGATGGAGCATGAAGATGCAGGAGAATCTTTGTATAGTCAACTTTTGGCACCGCTTGTTTTCTGCCAACGTGGGTCACACACTGGGGCATTCTCTAACTCTAGCTCTTCTTTCTTGGTAAAAAGGCTCAAACAATCCCGCAGAGACACCTTGCCCCCAGTGAATCCTTTCTTGGGGATGGTCAGGGAGAGGTCACAAAAAAAAACCTCGAAGGTCATGGAGTGGTATCCACAGGCCTGGCACTTGAGACAACTTTTCAACTGGCCCACAAACAGATCCACCATCTTGTTGTCCTCTTGTTCTTCCAGATAACACTTCCACATTAGGTTGGCCCAGTCTTCATCATTTAACTCAGGCTCTTTTAGCATAGCACCCCCCTCGGTGGGGTGGAGAGGGAGCTGGACCATGGGCAGGGACTGGTGAAGCCCCGCAACCTCCGTGGTTGATTTCAAGGTGTAGCCACTCCATAAAGAATGTCAGGAACTCTTGGGTATCCTGCTGGCTATATCCAGAGAAGAATGTTTTTCAAATGTCTACTAAATTGTTAATCTATATGTATTTATTAAGTTGTTTAAGCCTAATTGTTAAAAAAAAAAACTGTTAGTTATTACTCTTAGACTGGTGGAGCCATAAAAATAGTACTAACAGACTGGGGGTGCCATGACCAAGAAAGTTCAAGAACCCTGCCACGACTCATTGTAAATAACACGTAAACACAAACACATTCACACATGTGCTAGTCACCCAGTGTGGGGTCTGATGTGAAATGACTTCTTAACAAACGTACTGAAGAATTAGTGAATGAATGAGGAAGCAGTGCTCCTCTGGCTTATCTTCCCATGTCTGGATATGTGTTCAAATTGGCCATCTTAGTGTGCAGCTCTCTCAGTGAATAACTCCCTTCCAGCCTTCCATTGCACAGGCTGGGAACAAGAAAATGGAAGCTAGGTGAGGTCCTGGATCACCGGGGTACCACTCTGGGCACACAAGAAATCTTCACAAAGCAAGTGAGCATGACAGAAATTGAAGGTATAAGGCTGAGGGAGAAGCTTCCATCCAAGACAGTTGACCAGGAACACACAAAAAAACCTGAGAACAAAAACACAAAGCAGCTGAGAGGGGCGGAGGGAGAGCCTGAATGAAAGGGCAGGGAGGTGTGAGAGGAGACAAGAACAGGAGGCAAAGGCTGGCAGAGGCGTGAAGTGAGACACGGAAGAACCAGAAGGTCAAGTCATTGAGTTTGAATGTCATTGAGATTTCTTGAAAAAAAAAAGAGTAGGTTGGATGATATGGTCAGTGTCTTGGGAAAGAAATGTCATTTTAGCACAAATGCTTGCAATGAAGCAACAAGGATACCAAGGTCACTTGGTTAATATGTAGCTTGGAGAGCTCCCAGATGGGCTCTGAGCAGGATTTGAGAAGAATTCAGAAGCATGACGGAGAGTGCAAAATAGGACCCGGGGTAGATTCATCTGAGGGAATCATCTATTATGTTAGAAGGGTTGCAAGTGAAGGAAAACAATACATGTTTTCTCTCTAGGCTGAAAATTTCTACACTAAACTCACTCCTTCAAATTAGGCTAGAGAACATGGTCTGATAGGGTTCACCTTTAGATTACCAATGGAGCAACAGGGATGTGGCTCAAATATAAAAACCTGCTCTCATACAGATTATGTCTGCTGAACAATGGCTCCGGATGGCTCGCCAGGCTGGCAGATGGCTCTGCTTGCGAGATTCATACCAAGTTTTGTCTCATTCTGTCTTTAAGAGGGTTCATTCATTTTGCATTGCCGCTCAAATTTTAATGTAGATCATATTTCAGTGTTATCTCTATGTGATCATACCATTTAAAATAAAGTATTTGCATCTGTTTATACTTGGAACATTTTACAACTTCATGTCAGACCTTTATTCTTAGTTGAGCCATTATTCTCTCCACGTATAAGACCTATTTATTCTGAAGTCCCCATTATCTTTTTACTAGTTCTTTGAAGTTGTATTGTATAATGGTCTTTTTGGTGTCCTGAAAGAGAATGATATCAATGTAGTCAGTATCATCAAGAAATGCTGGGGAGGCAGCTGAGATTGGTGGAAATTCACTAGACGAGGATCAAATCCCAAGTCTATCATACATTAGCTGTGACTTTGGCCCAGTTAGGTTACCTCTCTGAACATCTGCTCCTTCATCCATGAAATGACAAGGCGATAGTGACTGCAGGTAGAGTATGAGCTTGAGTTTCCCACGAGCCTGTGTGTGAATTCTGGGCCTACCATTTACTAACACCCTGAACCCAAGGAAGTGATTCAGCTGAGTCCAAATTTCACCTTGTATAAAATAAGAATAATGAGGTTTTCCTCATGGGGTTAATAAGATAAATGAAGGCAAGTGTAAGTAGAATTGCTAAATGTCTTGTTTTGAACCCCGCTGACTAGGATTTCAGTGCTCCCTTTAGGAAAAACATACATATATATACTTTTTAAAGTAGGGCATATATATATAGGGCATATACCATATGTATATATAGGGGATATACCATATATATGTATATATATAGGGTAGGTGTTATCTTGTCATGCCATGACTTAGGTGCAATTATTTCTACTTACTCTCTGAATTTATGCTTTACTACAGTGATTTGCAAATTAGACGTAAAGTATGGGACTTGATTCCACATAAATTCTGGTGTGAAAGGCAGACATGGCTGGCTCTATGCAGCAAAGCACACTTCAGAACTGTCAGCACACAGGATGTAATTATGAAATAATGCTCAATACTTTTATTGTGTAAACATAAGGGCAGGTCAGTGTTGGGTTTTGTATTAGTTCGTTTTCACACTACTATAAAGATACTACCTGAGACTGGGTAATTTATAAAGAGAAGAGGTTTAACTGACTCACAGTTCTGCATGGCTGGGGAGGCCTTAGGAAACTTACAATCATAGTGGAAGGCGAAGGGGAAGAAAGGTACACCTTACATGGCGGCAAGAGAGAGCATGCACAGGGAAAAACTGCCACTTAAAACCATCAGATCTCATGAAAACTCCCTCATTATCATGAGAACAGCATGGGGGAAACCACCCCCATGATCTAGTAACCTCCCACCAGGTACTTCCTTTGACACCTGGGAATTACAATTCAAGATGAGATTTGAGTGGGGACACAGAGCCAAACTATATCAGGTCTACTTTCATCTTTTACATTTATTCAGCAATTTTGTTTTTGTGATTCTTTATCCTTAAACTTCATCTTTTATTATCCTTAAACTTCATCTCTTATTATAAAAGTAGTATATACTTATTGAAAAAATTAAGAGAGTACAGATGATTTTAAAAATCACCTGTGATATCATGGTGAGAAATAACCACTACTAACATTTTGGTGTATAAATTCCAGTGTGTGTAGTAGGAGTGTGTGCACATATAAGTAGATATAAATAATATTTCACTGTAAACACAAGTTTTCAAGCTATAGTTTTTCAGGTAACATTTTTAATTGTGATACAATACACATAAAATTTACCATTTTAACTATTTAAAAGTGTACAATTCAGTGGCATCAAGTACATTCACAATGTTGTACAACCATTAGCACAATTTTAGTTCTAGAACTTTTTCATCACCCTAAAAAGAAACGCCATACACAATTAACAGTCACCCCTCATTTCTCACACCCCTAGCCCATAGCAATCATTAATCTGCCTTCTGTTTGTATGGATTTATCTATTCTAGCTGTTTCATACAAATGGAATCATAAATGTGTGATTTGCATCTGCCTTCTTTCACTTCACTTAGCATAGTGTTTTCAAGGTACATCCATACTGTAGCATGTCTCAATACTTTATTTCATTCATGGATGAATAATATCCATTGTATGGATATACAATATTTTGTTTATCCATTCATTAACTGATGGGCTTTTGGGTTCTTTCAACCTTTTGGCTTTTGCAAATAATGCTTTTATGAATATTTATGTACAAGTTTTTGTTTGACTACCTGTTTTACTCCTATACCTATGAGTGGAATTTCACATAACATTTTATCATGAACATTTTTCTAGGTCATTGAAAATTCTTCTGCAATGTCTTTCCACATAGCTGCAGAAAGTTTCATTGCATGGCTTTACCAAAATTTATTTCACAATCCCCTATTGCTGGATATTTCATTTGCTCCAAAATTTTCAACACTGTAAGTCATGTTTTAGCTCTGTGGGACCCTTGATTGTTGTCATTTTTCAGCACTTTCTGTGGATCAGACCTGCTTAGGGGGCTGTGTTTCTAATATATTGAAATCTCACAACAATCTGAAAAGATATACAGTGTTATTCTGATTTTACAGGTGAGAAAATTGAAACAAAAAAGACCACATGGGGATGTGATATTAATGCTTGAGTCTGGATCAGAACCCAGGCCTATCTGTTTCCAATACCTGAATACGTTCCGTTAAGTTCCATTTACAGGACTATTTTCTTAGGATACAGTTCTAGTTAAGGAGTTATAAATCAAAGAACATGCAAAATTTTAAATTATTTGTTGCAGAACTTTAAAAAGACAAGACACTTTCGGTAATTTCATCAACCTTGAATCAAGAATTGTAAAGATTTAATTTGGTTTCAAAGTACCATAAAAAGAAAGATGCTATAATCTCTGGCATGAAGGCCATATACAAATTGCAGAAAAATGAGCTTCATGTTTATGTAGATCATAAATTTACCGCCACAGCACAAATGTGAATCTAAGAGGTCTCAAACTGTAGAAGGAATGGCTAGAATTCACCATACCATGCTCTGAATCTTTTGCACTTGTCTAATCGTGATAAATCTTTTGATGAGTAATTCAAATCTGGAGGTTGTCAATGTGAGAAGAAAGGGGCTCCCTCCAAATTTTCTCTGGGAGGAGAGTTGGTATTTTGGACATGATGTTCATATCTCTCAACAGAATGTCATTTTTTGATAAGTGGAAATGTGTTTTCCACAAGGAACCTGCTGCTCTATGTAAGAACTGGTTTTATAATTGCTCTAACTTCTGTATTGAATACCAGATTGAAAAAAAATTTTTGTGCTATGAGTAATCTTGGTTTAATGGCTGTAACAGAACCAGTCCTGAATCAGTAAAAACCAGACTCTGTGGTTTGTTGGAGGTTTTTAAAAAAATTACACTTACTTGGTAATAAAAGGAACGTAAATGCAGATTTCCATCATTAAATGTTCCATGAGATAAACAATCTTTACTCGATAAATTGTTTCCAGCTAGTAATTTTGTTGAAACTATCTGACAACCCTATACCAATGTCTAGCACAATGCCTGTCCTCTTAGTAATTATTAATTTAATTCCCTGCATTGATTTTAAAAAGTAGTGAGATTAAAATTTATTTATTCTGGTAATAAATATGTATTGAGCACCTACTATCTTAAATTATTAGACACATCAATGAACCAAACAACTCCCTATCCTCATGGAGGTTAATATCTAGACCAGGTATCAGAGATGGGTGGAGGATACAAATTAGACCAAAAAACCCCCCAAAAACCAAAAAAGCTAAAACAAAGAAAAAGCAAAATAAGGGACAGAATGTAACAATGAGGATAACTTTTGACCAAAGACCTGAAGTGAGAGAGTGATGCCCTTTGATGATGGAGAAGGGACCACAGGCTAAGAAATACAGGTGGCTACCAGCTGCTGGGAAAGGCAGGGAAGTGGATTCTCTCCTGAGAGCCTCTGGAAGGAACCAGCTCTACCAATATTTTGACTTTAGCGGGGTGAAGCTGATTTCAGACTTCTGTCCTCCAGAACTGTAAAACAACACATTTGTGTTTTTTTAAGTCACTAAATATGTGTAATTTGTTACAGCAGTGATAGGAAAGCAATGCAGCCTCAATAGAACTGAAGAATTGTTGAAGCCAAGATACCAGAGGGAGTAACCTCAATAGCTGGGAGAATGGGGTTAGAAAAGGAGGTGCTTGAAGTTGAGCATATGGGAGAGTGAAATCCGTGGTTATGGCGAGGCTGAGACCATGAGATGCATGGATGAGGAAGGATAAGGACACAATCATTGCAGAGGACCTCAGAGGCCAGGGGTGAGAAAGATCACCTAAGTGGGTGTGAAATCCTCAAGGGTCATGATGAATGTGGCAATAGGGAGAGTGACCCTGAGCCAGGAGCTAACTCTTCTAGAAACAGGAGTACGTGACCTGCAGGTCTATCGATGGCTGGAGTAAGGAGGGTAGCAAGTGGTTTAGTCTGATAGCATGGGCTTCAAAATTGAGGGGGAAAAGGGAGGAAAGAGGGTACGAGTATGGTTTGGGAGAAGGACAATAAGGACCAAGGGCAACACCTACCCCACCTCTAAGCCCTTGGGCTTATACCATGAAAGCTGTGGGAGATAGAAGAGAGCTGCAGAGAAAGCATTCAGACAGGATAAGAAGGTAAGAAAGTTTGATGGGTGGGGCGGGGAGGATATGGGCGATTTTGCTGATAATGAATCTTGAGTTCCAGTGGGTCCCATGGCAAGGTTTTGCTCTGTGCAGAAGTGGGAGATGGGACTAGATGGATGATATACAGGTACTGTATGTAGGTGAGAGACTGGAGATGAGAGAGGACTGGGTGGAGGTGGGGGAATCCTAGCTTCCTAATGGTGACCGAGATTTGTCCCAATAGCATCCTGGCAGATGGTGGTGAAAAGGTCGTGTGGATTGGGAGGAGGGTGGAGGTCATGTTATGGACACGCAAGAAGGCTCTACAGGTCCCTCTTCATGCCTGTTTATGGCAGGAATAAAGGAAGGGGTGCTGTGTGTGAACGTGCTTTGAGAAGGATAGGCCATGCTATAAAGGGAAAAGTGTGTGAGTTACAGGATCATGTGATAAAAAGTGATGTATGAGGGGGAAAAAATCCTTTTCCTGCCTTGTTTTCACAATAGCACTCTCAGGCATCCACCCCGGGACTCTACAATGGCTGTCAGGCTTCCAACAACTCCCATTGTAGGCTGGAGCCTGACCTAGTGAGAAATTAGAACACCGTCTTTTAAAACCCATGTCTCTGTCTGTTCAACACCAAGGAGGTCCAAGAATAGACTGAGCTCCTTTCTTATGACCGGGAGGTTAAACTTCAACTTCGTAGGCTTGGTGTATTGTGCCTAAAATGCTCCTAAAACAACAGCTTTATAATAAACACAGAATCCCAATCTGAATATGAGTCAGGGGAAAATAATTCTATACCTTGTGGTTTCTGGAAATGTTTAGATTAAAAATAAAAACCTGTGTGGCAGGACCAACCTTGCAAAGAGTAAGCTTGCCAGCGAGTGCGTGTTGGCTGTCAGAGTTGAGTCATAGGGAAAGGGAGTTGCCACAGGGGCTTTGAGCTGTTTATTATATGATGTCCAGGTCTCAATAGCCAAGTAGACAAAAGGCTGGATATACAGGGAATGGAGAGCCCAGTGGGGCAAGAATTGAAAGGGCATCTTACAGTTGTCTACTATTTACAAAGAGGTCTCACCCAGCAATATATGTGAACATGCAATTCTGGCCATTGTCTTTCTGATATTAGGGTGAGTGTTTTAGCCTGTTTTCGCACTGCTGATAAAGACATATCGGAGACTGGGTAATTTATAAAGGACAAGAGATTTAATGGACTCATAGTTCCACGTGGCTGGGGAGGCCTCACAATCATGGTGGAAGGCAAAAGGCACATCTTACATGGCAGCAGCAAAGAGATAATGAGAGCCAAGCCAAAGGGGTTTCCCCTTACAAAATCATCAGATCTCATGAGACTTATTACTACTATGAGAACAGTATGGGGGAACCGCCCCCATGATTCAATTATCTCCCACTGGATCCCTCCCACACATGTGGGGATTATGGGAGCTACAGTTCAAGATGAGACTTGGGTGGAGACACAGCCAAACCATATCAGTGGGTATTCTGGGGGTTTTAAGTTGGGCTTGCTCACCATGTCAAGGGTGTAATACACCATCCTGCAAGTATGGTGTTCATCTGTGGTGGTGTATCCTGAACAAAGAATAGTCGTCAAAAACAACGGGTCCCTTGGGATCTGAGGACATTTTTTCCATAAATGGAGCACTATCATCTCCTCTTGAGAATACCAGTAGGGTCCTTGGCCATCAGTAATTAATTCAATTTTTCTGATTATTGAAGGGTATGCAAAGAAGACTCTGGAGGGCACCCAGTATGTGCTCTTCCCCATTTTTTGAAGGTGTGTAATCTTTCTTTCCATCCCTCAAGACATGGCAATCGTTAGAGCTACCTCTAACTCCTGTGAGCTGGCAGGGGTGCTCAGAGATGGCAAAACAATTTTGCTATCAGTCAAAAAAAAATTCACTTTGGAAAGTCCCTTCTGATGCTAACATTCTGTGATCCTAAAGCAAACCTCCTAATCCCCACAAATCATAGTGTGTATCCTTAAGGCTAATAGAGTTTGACGTTGAAGGGCCCATCTCATAGCTACCTCTCCTGATGGGAACAGTCAGAAGGGCACTCCATGCATCTTTCTGCTGTCCTTGAATGTTCATGCAATAGCAGACAACTGTCACTTTGCTTGAACAGAGCATAATTTGCTATTACTTTACTCAAACATACTTCAATGTAATAGATGCAGAGTAACACTGAAAAGCTGGCTTGTTGTTTTAGTCTACACTTTCATCCTTAGTCACTAGTAGCCAGACTTCAAAAATACCAAGCATCCTGTGTTTCAGTCATGTCATCAATTCTTGATTCCTCTCCAGGGAAGTATTGAGTTCCTTAGCATATGGCCTCTTACTAAGATCAGCAACCAATCCTATAAGCAAACAGAGAAGGGTGAAATCTCAGGAAGTGTAGGGCTCTCCAGGGATGCACGAAGTCACTGGTATCTCAAAGGGCATCCACTTATTAGCTTGCTTTGCAAGCAGCTGCTCTCTTGACCTAAGGGAACAAAAGGATTTGAGCTGAGACTGGGGGCAAAGAAGGTAGAGAGAGGAAGAAGGTGCATAGGACCTGTAGGGTCCAAGGCTGCGAAGGGGTGCAGGAGGTATGTCTGGAGCATCTATGGGACTGAATGAGAGCCCTGGAAACCTCTCAGAGGAGGCAGTGATGAGGGAAGACGAAGGCAAAGTTCACCTATTTTTCTATGTTTTCCTAAGTCAGCAAAATTGCTTCCCTATTATCCAAAGGGAATAAAATGTTTAAGGAAACCCAGGAAGCATTTTATTTCCATGTGACTTGTGAGTATGTCAAAGTGATTAAAATTTCATAGTCAGTCACCAAACAGGAGATGGTGTCTCTCAACCCACCCCATTGGTTTTACACAGGGGTGGTGATTTTTGTTTGTTTGTTGTTGTTTTCTTATCACAAAGGACTTCATGCACTAGAGGCCTAAGCATCTAAGAAGGAGATTTCTGAGGCTCTTCCAACCCCAGTCCCTTCCTGTCCTCAGCCTGGACGGCAAATCACTATCACCAAAGCCAACAAAATTAGAAGGCTCCTTGACTTGGGACCTGGAATCTATATTTTTAAAATTTCCCTAAGCAGACAGGTTTGGAAACTACTGAAAATTCCCAAGAATGACAGAAAAGAGAGTGGAAGAAGTGCGGGACTAGGGACAGAAGTCAGAAGAGGAGGGGCTGAGCTGTTCTTATGTGTCCTTCTGCAGCAGGAGGCTGCACTTCCCGTCTTCTGCTCCTCCCTGTCTTTTCTCTGGCTCTTGGAAAGAGTGAGCAGAAGCCAGGTAGAAAGACCCTTGGATGCCCTACACTAAGGATGTTTGCATTTTGGGGTCAGACTAAATGGGGTCAGACCGCTTGACCATCTGTGGCCTGTGTGAATTACCCAACTTCACCAAGCTTCAGTTTCCTCATCAATAGCACTTACTAAATGGCTGCCACCATCAGTTCATGGGTCCAAGCCAAGCCATGGTTGGCTATAGTCCATAGCTTCCAGGCAAGTCCTGACACCACAGCTCTGACAATTCCAGGCACCAAAGATGTGCCAAGGACAGCACTGAGGTGATTTTCAGGGCACACCAGCTCCAATGGAGCGGGAGCCAACTGAAAAGTGGACCAAGTCTTTCCACAGCCCATCCCACAGTCCTCTCCTCCTCACCCTGCAGACCCTCAGCCTTGCTGGGCTCTGAATTGCTAAGCCCAAGGCAAGCCTCTTCTTCCAAATGAACCACCATATTTTTCTCCCTGCTTTTGCTCTCTTGCAAACTTTATTCCTTTGAAGCTGACCACTGCTAATACTTGGTCTGATTAAAGCAATTATCAGTAAGGTATAGATGACTGTTGCATTTGCAACTTTACAGGGAGTGTATGTTAATTCAAAAACATCCCCTCAGAGTGGTAAAATAGATTCAGGAGATGGATCTTTATAGATTCAAAGGAAGTCTTCACCCCGAAACTGTTCTGTCAACCCCATCATCACTACCCTATTTTTTTCCTGGGTCAGTTTTGCCTGTAGCTCTACACCACACCAGATGAAGTTGGGTACATGGGCACTCCTGAAGGATAGTGCTGGCTGACATTAAGACTATATGGCTCCATCAGAAGCCACAAGCACAATCACCAGCATTATCTTTCTTCAGAATGTCAGAGTTTCCCAGGGGTATCCATCTGCAACCGCTATCTATTCCCAAGCTCAGTCTGCCTGTATGGAATCCCCTCTACCACGAGTAAAATCTTGAATGGATACACATGTTACACCTTCAAGTCCAAGAATATAGTTGGGCTATAAGACATTAAGAAGCCCAAAATTCCTGGGAATGTCATACAAACTGCCCATATTTCTCTAGGATTAGGTTTGTCTACACATGACCCTCCCCTCTGCCAAACAGCTTAAATATATAACTATATTTCCCTCTCATATAAAAGTCTGAAATAGGTGGCCCACGGCCAGCAGGGGTGCCATGGTATCATTCCCATGATTCTGTCTCATTGCTGTTCCCCAAGAGGCCTGCATTCGTGGATAGCTCATGGTCCAAATGGCTGCTCCAGTTCCTGCCAACATGTCCACATTCCAGCCAGAAGCAGAGAGGAGAAAGGATGAGCACACATTCCACTTAAGGACATTTTACAAAAATTTAACACAATTTCCATTGAGGTTCTGCTGAACGGAATTTAGTCACTGGACCACACTTTCCTGCAAGGAAGGCTGTGTGAAATGGAGCCTTTGCCTGAGTGCATCTTCATGTCTAGGTTACTGTGGGCTTTCCTCACCCCTCCTGACTTCCATGTGCTATAGCATCCCTGTGCCTGCCACTGCCCGAAGACACTGCCTCCTGGGGTGATATGGTTTGGCTGTGTCCCAACCCTAATTTCATGTTGAACTGTGATCCTGAGTGTTGGAGGTGAGGTCTGGTGGGAGGTGATTGAATCATGGGGGTGGTTTCTAATGTCTTAGTGCCATCGCCCTAGTGCTGTTTCTTGACAGAGTTCTCAAAAGATCTGGTTCTTTAAAGGTGTGTAGTACCTCCCCTTTTTCTCTCTCTCTATCCTGCCGCCATGTTGAAGACATGCTTGTTTCTTTCCCCTTTGCCCTTCTGCCATGATTGTAAATTTCCTGAGGCCTCCCCAGCCATGCCTCCTATACAGCCTGTGGAACTGTCTATCAATGAAATGTCTTTTCTCTATAAATTACCCAGCCTCAGGTAGTTCTTTAAGGCAGTGTGAGAACAGACTTATACATGGGGCATAACACTTCTTTCTTGCTTCAGCGGTTATAGCACCTGTGAGGTCACACCCTGTGCAATCCTTGGTGGTGATCTGGGACTGAGTCCCTGAGAATATTCACTTTTTATTAATTTTCCTAAGGCATGGTGGAGGACATCCTCCATTCTGACATTGCAGTAAGAAAGTCGGAAAAAGCCTCCCAGGTAGTTCCTTTCACTAATCTATAAAGGTGTTAATGAGGCTTCTGATATGGTAAGTCCTGGACAGGTGTTGAGAACACAGCAAACAAAAGGCTCTGTCTCTGCCCTCAAGGAGCTCAGGGGCCCCCGGGGAGACAGGGGTGAGTGCAGTGTCAGAGATCTGTGGAAGGTTATAAGGGGGTTCTGAAGGAGAGTACCTGGATGGTCAAGGCAGATGGAAGTGGCCAGGTAAGTCACCTCGAAAGGGGTTAGGCTGAGATGAACTTTAGAGGAAAAGCAGGAGTTGGTCAGGCAAAACAGAAATGTGCATTCAATGAAGTTTACCATTGCCAGAAGCAAGGAGAAAGAAAAGAGTGTGCAGTGTTCTTGCAAGTATATGCTATTGAGCACAACTGGAAATGCAAGAAGATGAAATTAGAGTATCAGGAAGGAAGGCATGTACCCACTCACAGTCTTGTATACAATGACCAAGAACAAGCAATGAATTTGACAAAATTCTCTCTGGGATCAGAGTCCTGTTTGGGTACCTAAAGTGTGGGGCTGGATACTCCATTATACACTTACAGGATTTCAGCTTATTGCAACCTTAATCTTCAAATAATGGTATGCTTGTGGATCCTGGTCACTGGTCTCCACCCTCTTGTCAGCACCTTTCTGTATGTTGTGTGGTCTCCTGCATGTCTTGTCGACTATTTTCTACAACTGTCTCTGTCATCGACTGTCGCTTTGTAAAGATGCTTTGTTTTGCTCGTCAAACTGTAATTTTCTCTGCATCCTGCATGGAGGTTTATCCCACCTCTCAGCTCAACAGTCAATGGTTGAGGTCCCAGCTTTCACTTGCCCTGGCCTGCTCCTGCCTAATCTGTCATAGCACATCAGTGCTGCAGATAGAAAGGAAATCTAAGCAACGTAGATTAGGGGTGAGGAAAGGTGTCGTAGGTAGTCTCCAAGAAGAACCCCAGTGAGCCTTGCTTCTAATCTTCACACCCTTGTGTAGTTGCCTCCCATATCATACCTAAGTTGGTCTGTGTGATTACAGAATATGGCAGATGTGATGATATGTCACTTTCAAGGCTAGATCATAGAAGACTTTGTGGCTTCTGCCACTCTTTCCTTATCACAGGCTCTGAAGGAAGCCAGCTGCCGGATAGTCAAGGCACTTACATCACCTTATTGAAGGGTCTATGTGGGGAAGAACTAAGGCCTCCTACCAGTGGCCTTCTGCCATCAGGATTCAGTCCTCCTGCCAACAGCCACGTGAATGAGCCTTCTTGGAGGCAGACCCTCCAGCTCCATCAAGCTTTAAATAGCTGCAGCTCTAGCTGACATCTTGACTGCAACCTTAGGGGAGACCCAGAGAAGAACGCTCCAGCTAAGGCCATTTTGAATTCCTGACCACCGACACTGAGATCATAAATACCCATTGTTCTAAGCCAGTGTGTTTTAGTGTTATTTGCTGTGCAGCAACTGATAACTAATACAATAAACTTCCCACCTTCTTCCTCACGCCCCTGCTAGAAGAGGTAATGCGACCTGATTGGCTAGATTTCAAGACATGGATTGGGTTATGCTCATTGGTGAATGGGTCACTGGCAACCAGTCAAGGACTTACTGAGTCCCTACCATGAGCTGAGTGCTGTTTTAGGTGTTGGAGATACAGCAACATATAAACCAGTGCCCCTGACATTCTAACGGGAGGAGGAAGGCAATGGGTACACACTCTTTATCAATATGTGCTATCAAAAATATGAAATTAGGTTGCTGTTTCTTTTAAAAACATTTTTAATTAGTTGGGCGCAATGGCATGCCTATAGTCCCAGCTACAGGAGATTACTTGAGCCCAGGAGTTTGAGACCAGCCTGGGGGATACAGCAAGACCATGTCAAAAAAAAAAAAAAAAAAAGAATATGAAATAGACTCACATGTGCAAAGAGTCAGGAGGAATGCTTTAGCTAGGATGAGCAAGAAAGAGCCCTCAGAGCTAGTGGCATCTGAGTTGGGACATGAAAGTTGAGGAGGAAATGACTATCATGTGGAATGCCACTACTAACAAATGCAAAGTCCAGAGAGAGAAAAGAAGTTGGCATGTTTTAAGGATAAAGAGAAGGCCAACAGTGGAAACGCAGGAGAGTGGAGGGAGGTGTATCTCAAAGTCGCGTACCCGCACTTTCTTCTTGCAGCTGGCTGGGTCAGTGGAGGCAGAGCTTGTGTCCTTGAACAAAATCTTGCTATCTCGTCCTCCCACACTTTACTCCTCCCCACACAGGCGCCCTCAGGTCTGGAGTGGAAAGGGGTGGGCTTCCAAGCTTTTCCAAAGTGCTTCACTGTAGGGGAAGTGAGGACTTAGGACAATTTGTCATAAAACGGTAAGTGGATTTTCATTTTTTCTGTTCCCTTGACAACCCCAAGGAGGGAGGCAGGCTTGAGGAGCAGAGAGAACTCAGCTATTCCTGGATTCTTCAAATACTATCAACACTCACCACCTCTGTTCATAGGCGTGACTGTGGAGTGGGCACATGATGGAGAAAGTGTGTGCATCAAAATTAACATCATGAGTCTAGAACAAAGCATGTGAAGGGGTAACAGATGAAGAGTATGACCTGATTCCTACCTCAAATGTGTCATGAAGAAACTTTCCACAGGAACATTCCTGGGCTTGCATTACATGCTCATATGTGGGAATTAACTCCCTAACACCTTTACATGTTTACGAATATAAAAGTTTCCAGATCACTCCTTTAAAAAATGTAGTGAGAGACTATTGATGAAACAGGATATAGCCGTCCTCATTCATAAGTCTTCAGATTTTCATGCAGAAGGTAAAAGCTGGCAAGGGGGTATTAAAGATCCAGTCATCGATCAATTTGCTTTTAGGAGGGAGGGGCCCAAATCCTCTGGTTCAGTGAATGGGCAAATATCAGAAGCAAGGTATTCCAAACTGGATGACGTCATGAAGTTCGCAAGGTACAAGCATGACAAGAAATAACAAGAAGTAAAGAATGTAGGACTAACTGCTGAGCTCTGTTAACCATGTAGCAGATCCTCCTAAGAGCTTTAGTGGTGAAACCAGAGAATTGTTTTTTGGCATTAACCGGATATGACAAAAATAGCACTAAATTCCTGCAAAAGCTCCGAGTGGGTGGCAGAACTACAGGATAAAATGAGATGTGAAGAGGCTTGTGTGATGTCTGCCTACCAAATTGCTTTGAAGGGCAAAAAGTCAGAAAACCTTATAGATTAGAAATAGAATAAGAATTACTTAGGGAGAGTTACAGAAGAAATAGCTGATTCTCAGAAGACTTCTAAGCCAAATGAAAATAAATGGGATTTCTGAAATTCAACAATGAAAAACAAAAACAAACCTGAAAATGAATCAACCTAGCCAAATGAGTAGGAATCCACAGCTTAAAGAAAATAAAGGACTCACTTAAGAAAGAGCTCATACACTCCGCGGTGTCCTTCTGTTTTGTTTTGTTTTTTTTTTTTAATAATACTTTGATTTGCATAAGCATCTGACCTGATAATGGGACTTTGATTCTATTTGGTGCAGGTCAAAAGGTGTATCCCTTTGTCTGCTGATAAGGGAGTTGTTGGGCCTGGGTGAGGGCCAAAAAGCAAGGAGGAAGGGAAGTTAAGGAAGAGAGTTTGATTCAGGCCCCTACTGAACATTGCAGACATTTCTGTAAGACGGAGTGCAAAGTAATAATTTGTCATCTAAATATCAAGAATACACAAACGAGAAAGTCCTAATAAGTAAAATCAGTACATAATTTTATTTTTTGTTTTTATTTCAAGCTCTCAACCCCCAACTGTAATCCAAAGTCCTTTTATCTGTCCACCCACAGCTAATGAAGGATGAACCTCATTCTGGACAAGAAGCTCTCAAGGCCCTGCATGGGCACCCAGGGCTGGCCTTTGTCTGGGCAGGGAAGTGGTGGTTTTACTGCTGACCAGCACTATACCTGAAGTTCCCTGTGGCAGGCAGAATTCTAAGAATCACCCCCCAGAGACCCTTGTTTTTGTATTGCCCCTTTCCCTATGAGTGTGGGTGGATGCTGGGAGTAATGATGAGATCCCACTCCATGGTTGTTTCATTATAAGGTGAAGAAAGATTGTCTAGCAGGCCTGATGGATCACATAAGCCCTCTAAAAGCAGAGCTGTCTTCAGCTAGTCACAGAAGAGGATGTCAGTGATTGGAACCACAAACAGGATTTGATGTACCATTGCTGGCTTGAAGATGAAGGCCCCATGGCAAGTAATGGGAGCAGCTTCTAGAAGCAGACAGCAGCCCCTACCTCACAGCCACCAAGGAAATGGTGACCTTGGTTCTACATCCCCGAGGAACTGAATCTGGCCAACAACTTGAGTGAACTTTGAAGCAATTCTTTTTCAGATGCTTCCAATAAAAGCCCAGCCTGGCCAGCACTTTGATTGCAATTTGGCAAAGTCCTGAGCAGAGAATCTAGTCAAGCCTGCCCTGACTTCTGACATCTTGGATTGTGAGATAAGAGATGGCATTACCAAAAAAAAAAAAAAAAAAAAAGAAGAAGAAGAAAACTTCAAGCCAATATCCTCAATGAACATAGATGCAAAAATTCTCAACAAAACATTAGCAAACTGAATCCAGCAGCACATCAAAAAGCTAATCCACCATGATCAAGTAAGTAGGCTTTATTCCTAGGAGGCAAGGTTGGTTCAATGTACACAAATCAATAAATGTGATTCATCACATAAACAAAACTAAAAACAAAAACCACATGATTATTTCAATAAATGCAGAAAATACTTTCAATAAAATTCAACATACCTTTATGTTAAAAACCCTCAACAAATGAAGCATTGAAGGAACACACTTCAAAATAATAAAAGCCACCTATGACAAATCCACAGCTGACATCATACTGAATGGGCAAAAGTTGAAAGCATTTCTCCTAAAAACTGGAACAAGACAAGGATGCCCTCTTTCACCACTCCTGTTTGACATAGTATATGAATTCATAGCAAGAGGAATCAGGCAAGAGAAAGAAATAAAAGATATCCAAATAGGAAAAGAGGAAGTCAAACTATCCCTGTTTGCAGAGAATATAATTCTATATCTAGAAAACTCCATACAGTCTTTGCCCTAAATCTCCTTGATCTGATAAAGAACTTCAGCAAAGTTTCAGGATACAAAATAAATGAACAAAAATCAGCAGCATTTCCCTATACCAATAACATCCAAGCTCAGAGCCAAATCAAGAATGCAATTCCATTCACAATAGCCACAATAAGAATAAAATACCTAGGAATACAGCTAGCCATAGATGTGGAAGATCTCTACAATGAGAATTACAAAACACTGCTTAAAGATACCAGAGATGACATAAACAAATGGAAAACATTCCATGCTCATGAATAGAAATAATCAATATTGTTAAAATGGCCATACTGCTCAATGAACTTTATAGATTCAGTGCTATCCGTATCAAACTACTAATGCCATTATTCACAGAGTATTCTAAAATTCTTATGGAACCAAAAAGGAGTCTGAAAAGCCAGGCAATTGTAAGCAAAAAGAACAAAGCTGGAGACATCACATTATCCAGTTTCAAACTATACTACAACGTTACAGTAAGCCAAACAGCATGATATTGGTACAAAAACAGACACATACACCAGTGCAATAGAATAGAGAGCCCAGAAGTAATTCTGCACACCTACAACCATCTGATCTTCAACAAAGTTGACAAAAACAAACAATGGGAAAGAGATTCCCTATTCAATAAATAGTGCTGAGATAACTGGCTGGCCGTATGTGGAAGATTGAAACTGGACCGCACCCTTGCAGTATATACAAAAGTCAACTCAAGATAGATTAAAAACTTAAATGTAAAACCTAAAACTATAAAAACCCTGGAAGATAATCTTTGAAATACCATTCTAGACATAGGACCTGGTGAAGATTTCATGACAAAGTTGCCAAAAGTAATTGCAACAAAAACAAAAATTGACAAATGGGATCTAATTAAACCAAAGAGCTTCTGCACAGCAAAAGAAACTATCAACATAGTAAACAGACAACCTACAGAATGGGGAAAAATATTTGCAAACTATTTATCCAGCGAAGGTCTAATATCCAGAATCTATAAGAAACTTAAAGACATTAACAAACAAAAAACAAACGACCCCCCCCCTAAAAAGTGAGCAAAAACATGAACAGACACTTTTCAAATCCATGCAGTCAACAAGCATATAAAAAATACTCAACATCAGTAATCATTAGAGAAATGCAAATCCAAACTACAATGAGATATCATCTCACACCAGTTAGAATGGCTATTATTAAAAACTCAAAAAATAACAGATGCTGGTGGGGTTGTGGAGAAAAGGGAACACTTATACACTGTTGGTGGAAATGTAAATTAGTCCAGTCATTGTGAAAAGCAGTTTGGCAATTTCACAAATAAATTAAACAGAATCACCATTTGACCCAGCAATCCCATTTATATACCCAAAGGAATATAAATTATTCTATCATAAAGACACATGCACATGTGTGTTTGTCACAGCACTGTTCACAATAGCAAAGACATGGAATCAACCTAAATGCTCATCGGCGGTAGACTAGATAAAGAAAATGTGGTACGTATATACACTATGAATTGTTACTCAGAGATCTTTTCTTTTGCAGCAACATGGATGGAGTAATTATCCTAAGTGAGCTAACATATGATCAGAAAACCAAATACCGCATGTTCTCACTTATCAGTGGGAGCTAAGCAATGAGTACACGTGGACACAAAGAAGAGAACAATAGACACTAAGGCCTACTTGAGAGTGGAGGGTGGGAGGAGGATGAGGGCTGAAAAACTACCTATTAGGTACTGTGCTTATTTCCTGGGTGATGAAATAATCTGTACACCATGACACACAATTTACCTATGCAACAAACCTGCACATGTACCCTGGAACCTAAAATAAAATATTAAAGAAAGAAAAGAGAGATGATATTGTTTTAAGTTGCTAAGTATATGGTTATTTGTTATGCAGCAAATGCAGCATATGCAGTAGCAAATCCGTCTACCCCCTTGCCTGAAATTCCCTCCCACGTATCATTTCTGGAAGGCTGCATTCGTTTCTTATTGCTGTTGTAACACATTACCATAACTGCATGGCTTACACAACACAAACTTGCTATCTTACAGTTCTGGAGGCCAGGAATCCCTAACAGGTCACACTGGACTAAAATCAAAGCGTCAGTAGGGCTGAATTCCTTCTGCGGGCTCCAAGTAAGACTTTGCTTCCTGCTTGTTCCAGCCTCTAGAGGCTGCTGCCTTCCTTGGCTCATAGCCCCTTCCACCAATCACATCGCGATGACCTCTGCATCTGCCGTCACATGTCCGCCTCTGACTCTGACTCTCCTCCCTCCCTCTCTTACTTATAAGGGCTTATGTGATTCCACTGGTCCCCCTCCAATGATGCAGGATAATCTTCTCATAGTGAGGTCCTTAATTACGTCTGCAAAGTTATTTTGTCGTGGAAAGTAACAACACAGTCACAGGTTCCAGGGATTGGGAAACGGACATCTTTGGGGGCCATTATTCAGCCTCTTGTAACAGGCTTCCCTAATTTGGTCTGCTTTTCATCTTTCATTTTTTGCTACTTGAAAGTGAGTAATATTTTTTAGAAAGATTTTCTTTCCCAATCTTCCCATTCATTTACTCAGTATTTATTAGATGCCTATTTCACAAGACCATCCTGTTGTATAAATCAATAATTTATATAAATAGCATCCCTTCTGAAGTTGTTCAGTCTACACAAACATACCAGAGGACTCTACTCATGCTTGTTAGACATTGAGCAAGAGATGTAGTGTAAACAAAATGACAAATCCCTGCCTTTATTTATTGAATGACTGCAGGAGGCTAGGGTGGTGTCTGCGCATGTGAATTTTCTAAAACTCCCCAAGTTATTCTGATTTGCACTGAAACATGAGGACCACTGAAGCCCCCAAGCCTGATACTACCTAGACCTATTGAAGTAGAATCTTCACGGCGGGGGTTGGGGTGTCATAGTCTGTTTGGGCTGCTACAATAAAAGACCACAAACTGAGTGGTTTATAAACAACATAATTTTTTTCTTATAGTTCTGAAGGCTGGAAAGTTGGAGATCAAGGTGATGGCAGATGCAGTGTCTGCTGAGACCCCCTTTCTGGTGTCCTTTCATTGTGGAGGGGGCAAGGCAACTCGTGGGATAGCTTTTATAAGGGCACCAATCGCGTTGATGAGAGCTCTACCTTTGTGGCTTAATCATCTCCCAAAAGGCTTCGTGAGCTCCTCATACCATCACATTGGTGGTTAAGATTTCAACATAAGAATTTTGTAAGGGACACAAATATTCAGACCATGGCAGTGGGGTAGAGACAACTGTCTTTTGAAAATCTCCCTTAGGTAATTATGATGGACACAAAGCCTTGGGTTTGTCTGCTTGAGACACGATGGTCTATCAGTTGGTGCCTAGAGGGCATGAGATATGGGAATTATATTTGATGGAACTGAAGGAAGGAAAGAGTATGGTAAGCAAGTGTCCCTGGGAAGCCCGAGGGAAGGACAACTCCTCCAAGATCAGGGAACAGGAAGAAGGAGTAATATAGGGAGAAAACCCATAAAGTAAAATCCTCTTCTCCACTAGGCAGTGGTGGTGACAGGGGCAACCTGAGGAGGGCTAGAAGTTGGGGCATCTGTCTCCATTATTGCACATGGGAGCCTTAGTATTCTTAATAGTTGAAGGGACCATAAGTGAGGTATCTGAAGGCCAGACAGAATTTGTTTTCAGAAGGTTGAAGAGAGACATGTTGAGGGGACAATTCAGAAGACCTGTTTATACCTGTCGGGGCTGTAAAGAGCTCAGGAAAGATTTTTAGAAAACAACTTTGACAAAAAACAAAATAGGAAAATGGAAAGTCTATTCATCACCATTAAGAGTAGAAGAGCATTTGGGAGGCCAAGGTGGGTGGATCACGAGGTCAGGAGATCAAGACCATCCTGGCTAACACGGTGAAACCCTGTCTATACTAAAAATACAAAAAATTAGCTGGGCCTGGTGGTGGTGGCCTGTAGTCCCAGCTACTAGGGACATTGAGGCAGGAGAATGGCGTGAACCTGAGAGGTGCAGCTTGCAGTGAGCCGACATTGCGTCACTGTACTCCAGCCTGGGCAACAGAGAGAGACTCCATCTAAAAAAAATAATAATAATAAAAAGTAGAAGAACAGAGAAAATGGCCTCTGAGAAGCACTTTAGGGCACGAGTCAAACTGGGAGAGGAAAGGCAGGACTGTGTATAAGAGTTAAGTTGGAAGGACACTCACTGTGATGAGGAGGCAGCCCGGGCTCAGAGGCCCTGGGCAAATGCAAAACCATCTCAAGGCTGTGAGTAGCAAGAGACTGGAATCCAGGTACCAAGAGGAAGTCAAGGGCCGGAGCTCTGGCCTGGGTAAGGACTGTCTGTGCAAATCCCCTGGGCCGGGGAGGAAAATCTAAGGGTCTGATGAGTGTCTTCTCATTGGCTACGTGGTGAATGCCATGTTGTTTGGTATCAAAACAACTTTCAACAACATTAACAGAATGTTTAAAGAAAATATGCATTTATAACACCATCTACCTAATGTAACAGCAGAATGAAATATTCGAGAACGACCATTTTGAGGACTGACATTCACACATATAGGCATCAAACTCCTATTCTGATTCGGAAAATGATTATTCTCTTAAAACATCTTGCTTTGCACGTCTAGTTGCATGGAGAAGGATGTGAAATAAAAGTCAAGTCAAATAATGCAAAATAAAAGCCACAATTACACTTGGATAAGTGGAAAAAAAGAAAGAAAGAAAAGTAACTCTTAATTTCACCCCTGAGAAATAACATTTTCTGTTTATACATTTATTTACACTTGTATTTCCTAATATCATACTGTACATATAACTTATTTTGTGTACACACACAAGCACACACACTTTATATAATTGGATCATCTTTTTGTGTCATTACATGTTATTCTCCTGCCACACCAATAATAATGCTTATTTAGTAATATATTGTATGGGTGTGCTATTTCTCAAGGTTCTCCATAACCAGGTATGTATTTCAGAGTTTAGCAGCTGGGTTTTCAGTCAATTAGCAAGAACTGAAAAGTTCATTCTCAAGGCTAAATAATAAATGTATTAACATTTATTTAACCAGTAACCTGTTATCTGATATGAAGGTAGTCTAATTGTTTGATATTATTTAAAATGTTGTAGTAGATACCTTTGTGGTCAAATTTATTTCTTTTCATATCTCAGAACATTTTTAAAAATTAAATTCCTGGAAGTATAAGAGTTAGGCCAAAAGTTACACACATTAAGAATGTATTGAAAATGTGCCCTACCGAGAGAGTGAGCCAATTTATATTCGTGCCAACAGTATGGGAGAGAGCCTGTTTTTCTGCACCCTCACCAATATTGGCTATGGTCATTTAAAAATTATTGCCATTTTAAAAAGTGAAAAATGCTATGTTATTTTCAATCATGGCCTTTTGATTACTCATTAGATTAATCTTATGTTTTTGTCTATTTATATATTTTTCCTTATGAATTACCTATTCATAATGTCCTATGCTTATTTTTCCTGGCAAAGATGTTAAACATTTATTGATTGATGGATATTTGTTGATTTATAAGATTTATCGATTTCTAAAAAGTATAATGTACTCTATATATTAAGTGTATTACCCCTGGTCTTGGATGTTGTGAATATTTTTCCTAGCTTGTCATTTACTTTCTGATTCTGCTTAGGGTGAGTTGGGTTCGGTTTGCTTTGTTTTGAAGCCCAGAAGCTTTCTTTCTTTTTTTTTTTTGAGATGGAGTCTCACCCTGTCTCCCAGGCTGGAGTGCAATGGCACAATCCTAGCTCACTGCAACCTCCCCCTCCCAGGTTCAGGTGATTCTCCTGCCTCAGCCTCCCATGTAGTTGGGATTACAGGCCCACACCACCACGCCTGGCTAATTTTTTGTATCGTTTGTATCGTTAGTTTCACTATGTTGGCCAGGCTGGTCTTGAACTCCTTCCCTCGTGATCTGCCTGCCTGGGATTACAGGCGTGAGCCACCGTACCTGGCCCAGCTTTCAATTTTTTAAATATAACCAAGTCTATCCATTTTTGTTTCCCTTCTAGCCTTCTCCTTTTGCTGTTATACTTAAAAAAGCCATCTCTACTACAAAATTATTTAAATATTGGCCTATGTATTTTTCTAGAATTATTTAGGTTCTCAGTGCGGTTGAACTACATTTGGGTATAGAATATAAAGAAAAGATCAAATGTTTATTCCCAAATATCTGGCCAAATGTCACAACACTCTCTATTAAATAAATCATCAAGTTCCCTTGTTTGAAAGCTACTCTTTCCATGCAATGATAATACCTAACCCTTATTGAATGATAACTCTGTCCCAGGAACCATGTGAGGTGCCTTTCCTGCATTAGTCCCCTTCATCCCTACCCCATGAGTTTCTGATATTATCTTCATTTTACTGAGGAGGAGATGGGCACAGAAGGATTCAGTGACTTATGCAAGATCACACAGGAAGTAGAAAGCCAGGAATCAAACCCAATCAGGCTATCTTCAGAATCTAAACTCTTCCAATACTATACTATACTGCCTTCATAATTTTTGATATATTCTTCAGCTTATTCTGGACTTTATACTCTGTTTATTTATTTTTTCTTTAATTATAACATCATTACCTTTACAACTGTATAATCTATTTTACTGTCTGGTTGGGTGAGCCCCCTACAACTCAGAGCCTTTGCCTTGGGTTCCTTAGCTTGCTCTGCACACCCAGGATATCATAACCAGAAGCAGGCTGGCCACAGCTCTGGATGCTAGAACTATAAGTCCCTTCTCTGGGATTACTTTAGACACTTGAAGTTGGAAATATTAGGGTATTCTGTTATCACTTCCATGTACTTCCCAGAAGAGCTTTGAAATTCAGGTCGTCGATGCTGGCTCCATCAAGTCCTTGCTCTGATCCAGTCATTTCCGTGGTCATTTGGAAGTAAAGGCATTGGCTCAGAACAGGCTTCAGCTGGAACCCCATTTTAATTTTAAAAGTCTAAATATATGTTTCAATGCTGCCTCTTTTAAGGGCAGTGCCTTTCAACTTCACCTCCACTATCTCCTCTCTCAGTTCATCCTGGCTATAGTCAATACTCCTTTCCTCTCCCACTTGCTCCCATTGACCTTCCAGAATCATATTCCGCCCTATGTCATGAAGGGGAGCAGGGCACAATTATGGCTCCCAGGCACAATGAATACTTTGAATTAAAGGCCCTTAGAGATTATCAGATGCTAGAAGAGACTTTTACCATATCACACAAAGGCTGGACAGACTCACCAAGGAGAACAATTTTTTTTTCTCCTTCTCCTCCTGTCTCTTAATTCTCTACCTCCTCTAAACCACAAGATTAAGTTCTTTTATCTGCCTGTACTCTGGATGTACCAGAGAAGAAAACAATGACTTCTGGTCCCTTCTCTGAGTTTTCATTAACTGAAACCATATCACAGGAAGGAAGACTAAATCTGTCAACAAACCTGGACAGACTTTTGTCACGAACCATTGTCCACTCTGCAGGCCAAACAGACTTTGCCCGAAGCCATTGTGTGTTCATCAAGCCCACTGAATTCTTCTAAAAATCATTTACTATCCCCCTAAAAATCAGCCACACTTCCCCATCTCCCTTTCTCCAAAGAAACAGGGTATATGAGCCTATGTACCTCCATGGAATATGGGGCAATCGCCCTGCGACTCTCCCTGCGTGCATGGTGGTCATAAATTTTAAAGCTCTTTCTGTTATTAATCTGCCTTATTTAGAGTTAATTTTTCAGGGATACCTCTGAGGGTGAAGGAGAAGTTCTCTTGGCCCCAAATATCGAGACTTAGACTCACCCATTCCCCATCAGGCCCCTGACCACTCACCCACAGAGCTGCCGTACAGTCTCTGCTAACTTCTGGAAGGCCAAAAGAAAAGAGCAAATTCCAATAAAGAGCAAATGAAGTTCCGACCAAGCCCAGCAATGGGTCACGTGCTCTTTAGAACATCCTCCCATGTTTCCAGAACAGGATGTGATTCATTCCCAAAGCAGTGTCCTCCCAGTCACACACACCAATAAAGGAGAGCTTGGGCCAGAAACAACAAAATCACAAACAACTGCACAAAGGGTATATTTTCCCATGGAGTGTGTCCTATGATATTATGGAGCAATGTGGCCTTCTATTTCCATACTGCTTAAGCCTACAGTAAAATTAGCTTCTATCTCTTGAATTCACAGCAGGTTGCAATGCTGTGGGTGCTTGGACTGGGCTGAGCAGTGATGGAGATGCTGGTCTGAGATTTAAAATATTTGACAACAGGTTTAGTCACCCCACAGGTTGATGATTAAGAAGAAAATTGCCAGAAGACACAATTGTCAGAATTTAGGGGAAGACTTCCCTGGGACTGTCAATTCTTCCAAAAACAAACCAACCAACAGACACCCCCATAGAATTACCACAGTGCCTGGAACACAATAGGCTGTCATTAAATGTTCCTTTAATATGAAGACAGAATAAGTTTTGTAAATGCAAAGGAAATCATGTAGGTTGTGTAACGTTAATGGTTAAAGACCTAACATTTCAAGCTTAATACTTTTTGGAAAGAAATTCAAATTAAAATCTCTTTAAAAAATGTTAATGAACCTCACTTGAAATCTTAGGGGCTTTCCTTGGCTTTGTGCTACATTTTAGGGAAGAAATTAGATAAAGAAAAAACCTGGCGGTTTATGAAAATTTTCATTTATATAGTTACTTTTCAAAAACCATGTCCTATCTTGCAAGACCTTCAAGGCTCTGTGCCTGGGTACAAGTCCGTTTCTTCATACTTGATTTGAAATTATTTTAGATAATACAGGTTGATTGAATGAGGCTCTTTCCCCTGAACCCCACTTTCCCTCGGCATTCCTCTATCATGAAAACATGTGCACACACAGACACACACACCTAAAATACCAAGGACATTTTCATCAAAATATTTGATTGGATTCAACTGGATCTCCTTTGTTTTATAACTCAGTTTGAGAGTTTAGATACAGACAAGTTCAAACCCAGTCTCGTTTTTATTTTTACCCTATTACATTATTTATTAGGTAATAGATTGCTGTCCCTATTGTAATCCTGAGTGAAAATTGGTATCCTTGACAGAGTAAATAAATAAAGGGAAAACCAAAACATTTTCAAGTGAAGCACTGCATTCTTCACTGAATGTACAGCTATATTTTGCAGGTTTCCTTTTTTATTTTTATAAATCAATGATCCCCCAGGAAAGCATCTACATAGTCAGCGTCCCATATAGACAGCATCTCACATGATTTAACCTCTTACTTCAGGTGACTTGTTGGCAAGTGGTCCTCCAAAAAGAGACTTGTTCTATTTCAACTTACTCTGGTTGTAAGAGCCTTGATGTAATGCCTCAAACTTGTTTTTTTCAGTAAAGTGTGTGGATTTTAAGCATTGTTTAATATCAATAGAGTCAGGAACTGGACTTATTTTCTCTTTTTTTTAAACTCTGTGAAATTGTACAGGTTTTGGTAATTTCTGGTTTTTCACAGGTATTTTTTTTTAATGTCTACTAACAAAGCAATTATTAAAAGCCTTGACCCTGAGTCTATCTCACATGCTCAATTTAAATTTACTTCTATGAAGTGGCCTTCTTTTCAGACAATTAGGAAGCTATTCAGTAACTCTTTGAATTTAACCCCTAAAATATTCATAGCTGGGTTCTTACAATGAAGTTTCTTTGTCAGAATCCACTACCTTTAGAATATTTGTTAGGATTTCAATATTTTCAAATTTAGAGGCATAAAATCTCAAAACAATGTTGGCAATATGTTCCAATATGAACAATATGTGGCTCTGGGCGCAGTGGCTCATGCCTGCAATCGCAGCACTTTGGGAGCCCAAGGTGAGTGGATTGCTTGAGCCCAGGAGTTCGAGACCAGCCCAGGCAAAAGGGCAAAACCTGGTCTCTATAAAAATAAAAACAAAAATAATAATACAAAATTAGCTGGGCATGGTGGCATGTGTCTATAGTCCAAGCTACTCAGGAAGCTGAGATGGGAGGATTGCTTGAGTCAGGGAGGTGGGGACTACAATGAACCAAGATTGTACCACTGCACTCCAGCCCGACAGCCTGAGTGACAGAGCCAGACCTTGTCTCAAAAAAAAAAAAAAGAAAAGAAAAAAGAAAGAAAGAAAGAAAGAAAAGTTGTAATACCTTACTCAGTAGACTATTCTGAATACATTTCTTAACTGAAACATACATCGTCTTCATTGACCCCACTTCATAACACAAGTGTTATCATTCTGGTCTAGTCAGAAGAAGTGGTGCTAAGACACCACTGCCTGTTTGGAGGACTTCTTATGTGCTGGGCAGTTCTAGAAGCATTCATGTAAGGCTGTATCTAGAAGTGTTGAAGATGATTTGTGGAGTGGTTTTCTCAATGAATGCTGATGCCTAGAATTGCTTAAAGAATAAAAGCATAAGGCTATGTTACTAGGCTCTATTTATTAACGAGCTTTTGGCTTTGATTTTAGTTTGATTGATTAAGCTCATTGCCATCCATAATCCCCAAAATGAGTTGTAGAAAGAGTACAAAAGAAGACCCTGTTGAGGAGTACCAAGATGACACTCAGTAAAGTACACATATTTGTGAAAATATTGCTTCTAATATTCATATAATCCAATTTTCTTGACATTTAGAAAGAAATATATTCCTTATCCTCCTCCTGCCACAGAAGAAAAAAAGATGTACTTGTTGCTTTCAAACGTCTATCAAGATCATTACATTTTTTTAATTTCATTTACACATGTAGCAGACAAGAGATAAGGGACAGGGAGTCTTTACATCCCAGAAATGTTTTATCTGACCCAGTAAAACAATTTTGTTTTGATTTTTCTTTTAAAGCCAATATATATTTATTATGGGTTTTGTATTTTTGTTATTTTCCAGATGTTATTTGTCTTTGATTTTCTGTCACCATTTACTGGCCAGAAGAGGGCTCAGAAGTGTTGGAAATTCAACAGACAACTCCTGCTGTTTTCCTTCCCTTGAACTGATTTGTATATATTAACAATTGTTTTTGTAAATTGCTTCCTGGGATCTTGGGTGTCACTTTTAGCTGTCATTTTTTTTCCCTTTTTTATACACTTCACAGGATAGCAGTATTTACTTTTATGCAGCTCAGATTTCATGGTTCAGCAACATTTTTTCTAATGACAAATCTCCTGTCTTTTATGCTGTGAGTCAATGACACATTTGGAGTAATCTGATTAATACATTACTTTTTAAATAGTCAACAAAACCCCGTATTTCATAGCTTCACTTCAACAGGAAAAAGTTTACATGCGTCAACTATTATGACAACCTTAAGTCATATTTGAAGTATTTTAGAACATTTATCTTCATAGTCAATGCCTACTTTATTACTTCCCTTATTTTGCTTTTCTTGTCAATCTTTTTTCCCCTTCTATTACTTTTGGATCATTTATAAGAGCAGTTTCTACGTCAAATTTAGTACACTGAAGTTCGAGGTTACATTATTCAAGATGACTCATATGAGGAAAAGTAGATCCAGACATAAGCAACCCTGTTGCCCTGGGCAAGTCATTTAATCTTTGTGAAACCCAGAAAAACAGATTGAAGATCTCTAAGGTTGGTTCAAAAGCTTGCTACATCACCGGAGCCCTAACCAGAATCCATTTGTCAGCCTGCAGGCAGGCTATCACCATTGCATCAGAAGAAATTTTTATTTTTCCTTTCTCTATTAGCCAAACATTATGTACTATATTCTACAATAGGCTAGTTACTGTTATCTAAAGCCCTGTAATTTCCAATAATCTTTCCTGTAGTAATTCAGAGTCTTTAACTGGGCAATATTTTGTACAAGAGTTTTCTCTGAGCTATCCCCACACAGCAACCTTGCTCACTCTGCAGTCACCAGGGGCTGGGCATATTATTCTGTGCTCTCTGGATGACTTGGCCAGGCTGGTATGGCAGCCTGCTTTTGGTCCCTAGTCATTGAGCTTCCCCTGGAAGTTAGCAGGGAGCCTTGTCCTAGAAGTTAACAGAAGTTCTTTCCAATCTGGCCAATGATTACAGTTTGGAGTAAAAAGTATATGTTTTGAATAATGAGATACCTCTTTGCCTCCAGAGGTTGGTTTTTCTTCAAAAGAGGTTCTGTACATAAAACCTCATTCATCTCACCTTACAAATCAGAGCCCCATTTCCCTTGTACAATAGAGAAGCCAACGTATAATATAATAAATACTACTTCTAATTCTATTGTCTTTTTAGATTTCACATCATTGCTTTCCTACTTTGATGTGCACACGAATTATCTGGAGATCTTGTTAAAATGCAGGTTATTTAGCCTGGGATAGGGTCCAGATTCTGTATTTGTAACAAGGTTCTAGGAGCTGCTTGCTGTTGGTGGTCTGTGACCACTCTCAGAATAGCAAACTAACCAATAGCATGCATTGGGTATTCCTCGCCTGTTCAGGGATGAATAAGGTACTCAGTTGTTCCAGTAAGGCATGAAGTACATGTAGTCAAATCATTTAAGAGTATTCATAAAAATCTCGCTCTTATTTTATCCCCCATTCCAAGTGAAATTGCTTACTTAGCAGTTCCAACGCATGGCCCAAGGGCTGATCTCAATTCCCTTAAACCACTCCTGGAGTAGATGAAATCGCACGACCCCTGATGAGTTAACACTAAACTTATTTACTACTTAAAAAAAAAAAAATCATTATCTGAAAGATCACACCCTAAACGAGCCTGGACAAAGGCAACACGATTATTTTGCACGTCTCTTATAACGTTCCTATGGATATTCTAAAGTTTCTTCGCTGCTAATTGCATAATCTCCTTAATTTATCCAGAAGAACGCCAGTGCTATCCTATCAATCCACCTGTGTTTTGAGTGCCCATTATACTGAAGTCACTGGGAGAAGTCAACGATGCAACGAAAAGCAGAAAATACTGTTCTTTTCCTTCAACACAGGTTCACGCTGAATGCTTACAATGTACCAAATATTTATCTTGACTCTTTTTGTAATTTGACTCTTTGAATTTTTACAAACCCTCTGAAGCAGTTATTATTATTATTTTAATGTTATAGGAACTGGGAACAAGTTGCTTGCTGAAGCTCACACAACTAGCAAATGGTGGATCAGAACTTCAACTCAGAAAGTCAAGCTTAGGGCAGGGCACAGTGGCTCACGCCTGTAATCCCAACACTTTGGGAGGCCAAGGCGGGTGGATCACTTGAGGTCAGGAGTTCAAGACCAGACTGGTCAATATGGTGAAACCGCATCTTTACAAAAAAAACAAAAAAACAAAAAAAAAAAATTAGCCAGGTGTTGTGACACATGCCTGTAGTCCCAGCTACTCAGGAGTCTGAGGCACAAGAATTGCTTGAACCTGGGAGGTGAGTCAATATAGTGACTTGTAGTGAGTCAATATCATGCCACTGCATTCCAGCCTGGGTGACAGGGTGAGACTCTGTCTCAAAAAAAAAAAAAAAAAAAAGACAAGCTTGGATGCATGGATTTTCAAACAGTATATTCTACTGTGTGTGTATCTCATGAGCACAAATCTAAATCTACCTAAAGCTTGCTAAGAATTTTGACAAGGGGAGCTGAGGGTTAGAGAACTGCTTGCCCTGTAAGCAAAGATATTGCCCTTTCCCCTCTAGGGCAGGAAGGAGGGTGTGGGACTTACTGGGCAACCAGGTTTGGTCCAAGCCCAGGTGTCTGTGCTTCCAGGTTGTGTGACCTTGGGCTGGCTCTTTCATCTCTTTGAGACTTAGTTTCTGCTATGTATGGAATGTTTGTGTTCCCAAAATGTGTGAGTTGAAACCCTAATTCCAATGTGATGGAATTTGGAGGTAGAGCCTTTGAGAGGTAACTAGGTTATGAGGGTGAACCAAATACCTGTGTTCTCACTTATAAGTGGGAGCTAAATGGTGAGAACTCATGGACACAAAGAAAGGAGCAACAGACACTGGGGCCAACTTGAGGCTGGAGGGTGGGAGGAGGGAGAGGAGCAGAAAAAGTAACTATAGGGTACTGGGCTTTGTGCCTGGGTAATGAAATAATCTATACAACAAACCCCTGTGGCATGCATTTACCTCTATAACAAACCTTCACATGTACCCCTGAACCTAAAATAAAAGTTAAAACAAACAAACAAAAAACAGCCAGGCACAGTGGCTCATGCCTGTAATACCAGCACTTTGGGAGGCTGAGGCAGGTGGACACTTGAGGTCAGGAGTTAGAGACCAACTTGACCAATATGATGAAACCTCTGTTCTACTAAAAATACAAAAATTAGCCTGGCATGGTGGTGCATGCCTGTAATCCCAACTACTCAGGAGGCTGAGGCAGAAGAATCACTTGAACCTGAGAGGCGGAGGCTGCATTGAGCTGAGATCAAGCCACTGTACTCCA
Source organism: Macaca mulatta (assembly GCF_049350105.2). NCBI lineage: Eukaryota > Metazoa > Chordata > Mammalia > Primates > Cercopithecidae > Macaca > Macaca mulatta. The sequence continues at coordinate 129,394,790 of NC_133417.1, read as the reverse complement.
ACCTGGGTGAGAGCGAGACTCCGTCTCAAGAAAACAAAACAAAATAAAACAAAACAACATACACAAACACACACGCACACACACACACGAACAAGCAACCAATAACAAAAAAGAATGGTGCCAATGTCTTTATTTATTTATTTATTTATTTATTTATTTATTTATTTATTTTTGAGATGGAGTTTCGCTCTTATTGCCCAGGCTGGAGTGCAGTGGCTCGATCTTGGCTCATTGCAACCTCTGCCTTCCTGGTTCAAGCTATTCTCCTTCCTCAGCCTCCCGAGTAAGTGGGACTACAGGTGTGGCCACCACTCCTGGCTAATTTTTTTGTATTTTTAGTAGAGATGGAGTTTCACCATGTTGGTCAGGCTGGTCTTGAACTCCTGACCTCAGGTGATCCACCTGCCTCAGCCTCCCAAAGTGCTGGGATTACAGGTGTGAGCCACTGCGACTAGCCTAGGACTAATGCCTTTAGAAGAGGCCAGGCAGCTAGCTCCTGTCTCTGCTCTTTGCCATGGAGGATTCTAGAAGTCTGCAGTAGGCATCCTGGAAGAGGGCCCTCAGCAGAATCCGCCCATGCTGTTAGGCTGATCTGATGTGGAACTTCAGCCTCCAGAGCTGTGAGAAGTAAATTTCTGTTGTTTGTGAACTACCGAATCCATGGTACTTTGTTATAGCAACCCAAACGAACTAAGATAGTTTCCCTTCTGCAAAAGGACATGAAAACAATAGTACCACTCACATATAGGTGTTATTATAGGCAAATAAAAGAATGCAGCTACAGGACAAGCCCTCTAAAGCATTAACTGACAAAGAATAAAACAGTGGTTAGCAAGAATAGGAGCGAGGAGAAGGAAGTGGGGAGATGTTGGTGAAAAAAGGATACGAAGTGGCAGACATGTAGGATGAAACAGTCTGGGGCTCTAACGTACAACCTAAGGACTAGAGTTAATCACATTTTATTGTATTAGGATTTTTTGTTAAATAGTATTAGGATTTTTCGTTAAGGATTTTTTTGGTTGCTCTCGTCACCCCAAAAAAGTAACTATATGAGAAGATAGGTGATATGATTTGGATCATGTCCCCACCCAGATCTCATGTCTAATTGTAATTCCCAATGTGAAGTGGGGCCTGGTGGGAAGTGATTGGATCGTGGGGATGGTTTCTCATGAATGGTTCAATGCCATCCCCTTGGTTCTGTTCTTGTGATATAGATCTGGTTGTTTAAAAGTGTGTGGTGCCTCCCTCCTCACTCTTGTTCCTGCTTCTGCCATGTAAGACTTGCCATGATTGTAAGTTTCCTGAGGCCTCCTCAGAAGCTTAGCAGATGCCAGCATTAGGCTTCCTGTACAGCCTGCAGAACTATGAGCCAATTAAACCTCTTTTCGTTATAAATTACCCAGTCTCAGGTATTTCTTTATAGCAATGCGAGAACTGCCTAGTACAATAGGTTAACTTACTTCGCCACAGTAACGATTTGACTGTCTATATGTATCCCATTGCATCATGTTGTAAACCTCAAATATACACAATAAAATTTATTTATATAACAAATAAACAAAAACCAAAATGGTGATTGCTAGTTAACAGCAAAGAGGGCTACAATTCAGATGTCAGTGTGGATATGAACAGGAGGAGGCAAAGACCTTGTGTAGGGACAATCCACACACAGCTTGGTGGTTGGAGGTAGACGGCAAAGAGAAGGAAGAGGGGAAACTCCTGGGGTAAAAACCTCATGACCAGGGAGAAGGGAGCCATTGATTCAGGCACAGATGTCAGAAAGAAGGATAAGTTATGATAGAAGACACAATTCATTCTATTTAGCATTTACTATGTGCTATTTACTATTTACTCTCTGCTAGATGCTTTATAGCCACTGCCTTACTCAGTCCTCAACACTAGAAGTGAGCACTATTTATTATTATTATTACTCCCCCCCATTTTACATATGGGAAAAGTAAAACTTAAAGAGGGTAAATATTCTGCCCAAGGTGACCCAGCCATTGGGTCTGAACCCACTAATCTGAATCAAAGTCATGTTCTTTTATTTTTTGTATAAATTTAAAGGGTACAAGTGCAGTTTGGTTACATGGACACCTTGCGTAGTAGTCAAAGTCATGTTCTTAAGCACTATGCTGACCACAGGTGGGTGATAAAGCAGAAACAAGTATGGAGCCAAAGCTGGTTTCTCTCTCCTCTACATCACAACCCTTTCCCCCCTGTACGTTTGGATTCCACCTTGCATTAGGGTGATGTGTTATTTCCTCTTCTAGATTATAAAGTCTCTAAAGGCAGACTTTGAAACCCTTGAGTTCTCAGTGCCCTAGACTCAGGAGGCAATCTCCTATCTAGGGAAGTTAGGGAAGGAAGGAAGGAAGGAAGGAAGGAAGGAAGGAAGGAAGGAAGAAAGGAAGGAAGGAAGGCATAAATAAATGGGAAGAGTCATCAGGACAAAACAGAAAGATTTTGATGACATTTGTACAGAGAAAATATTTCACCGATTCATAAAAAGAAAACTAACAATAAGGTGCAAATAGTATTAAAATCGTGTAAGGAAAAAAGCCATTCAAACCGGGAGGCTTTCTGTGGACTATGAGCCATCTCTTATTATTTTCCCAGGTTCTTTAACTTTTCACAATTATATGAAATCTCTCTGTGCTTGTCATTGAATCCTTTGAAGATCAAGTATATGGAAAACACCCACCATTTGTCAAGGTACCTCTTATTGCAACCATTCTTTTTCTTTCCCTTTTTGTCTTTTACATCTGCTTTGCCCTCCCATCCAAGAAAGTTAAATCAATTTTTCTTCTGTGCTATTTGAACCTGTAGATGGATATTGGCAGCATCCCCCTTCATTCATTTATATCAGCCCTCTTCCAAATCAGATTTATAGTTGATGAAAAATTTGAATCCATTTTTAGTTCAGTCATGATAACTTGGCAACAAAAGAGAGATCATGGCACAGAACGGGAAATTAGGCTTCTTGTTCACACAGTTCTTCGGAGAATTCTTTAGATGCTTTAGAGCCATCTCTGTTTAAACATCCTCTTATGTCTAACACCAGGGGATGGGAAGTAAACCAAGAGAGAAGGTCGTATTCTAGGAGCATTCCTTGATGGGAATGTGACTTGCAGCCTGGCTTGCCTGCTTGCCTGGGGTTGGCCAATCATCTTGGCTAGATCTGGATCAAGCTTCCACCTTGAGTCATAGCAGAGCGGCCTTGTCATCTAGAGAAAAGACCCTGATCCAGAGAATACAAAATAAATGTGATCTTTCGTAGCACCCAGGCCATTTACTGGAAACTGTCCTTACCTGCGAGAGAGCAGAGGGCCCCAGAAGAGCCTGCCTTTCCAAGACACTTCCTCAGAAGCCTGATACAGGGCCATTATCCGCTGACAGGGGACTACCCATAAATCCTACACTGACCACTCTTTTGGACCAGAGGATGAGTGCTGTGCCTTTAAAAGTTTACAATACTAACTTATATAAGCCCCTGGAGGGGATGAAGATTCTCCTTTCATTCTTCATTCCACATTCAATACACGAATATTTTCTATCACTGGAGCAGAGGCCGATGAGAATCAGGACCCTGTCTGTACTGTTCATCTGTAGTTCCCAGCACTTACCACAGGACTGTCAGCTGCAGGTCCTCAAGGAATACTGTGAAATCAGTGAATGTGAAACAAACAAAGGAATGAGAATGCACTGAGCATCTAGTGTATGCCATCTAGTACCTACCTCTTGTGACTGATGTGAAGGACACTGCAAACCTATTTTTGCCCCCTGTGGATGCCAGAATCTGACTCTAACAGAGCAAGTTTGGTCCATGCACATCAGATACCCACTTGTGAGCACACCCAAGGGGTTCTTTAAGTAGGGGTTGATGACAAAGATGGAAAACCATGATGAAGATTGAGAATTACTGAGCCCATGCCCCTAATGTGAATAAAGTTCAGTGCCTTAAACATAGTCATATCTGAGAAACTACGAAGGGTAGACAATGCATCTTGTACTGGTTTTCAGTTTTCCCGCTTTTTTTAACCTGAAAAGCTGGTATTCAATTCAACCAGTTTTTTGTGGTGAAGGCCTCTGTATGGCTTCCATCTGTAGTCTTTCTTGAGGTCCACATTTCTTTTGTCTTTCAAGTCCTTCTTCTTGGTCTAGAGTCCTTAGTATACTCACAGAAAATCAGGGGGATACCTTACTGGGGCGCTGGATGATGAGAAGGGTTTGTAAGCCCCTTTATAGAGAGGTAGAGGGGAATCACTGCCTGCTTAGAGTTCACCTAAACATGCATTCCCCATTTGTTGATGCCATGACATTTCCTGGGCATCACCATTAAACATCTCTCAGATGAGAGCCCCTGACACATTGCTATTGAAGCCTTCTATGCCCAGTAGCCCCTGCCTCCGCTTTCACATACTTTATTTAATCCTGCAAACACCCTGAGGCCAACGATCATTATTGCATTTTTTAGAATTTGCTAAAGGCAGACTTTCCCTAATGCACCCCTTAAAACATTAGTCACCCAGATATTTCCTTTGAAAAAAATCTTCCACCATCTAACAAGTTTGAAAAAAAATGCACAAATCTCCATGTTGAATATTCCCAGCACATATTAATACCATGGAAAAGAAACATCTAACTTTATTTTCCCATACTTTGATCCCTCTGTTTCTACATAACACCTTTGGAAATGCTGGTCTATATCACAGAAAACCAAGAGAGAGGGGAGTAATGTGAACCCTTGGCCTTTTTGACTTTCACAGTCTACCACAGTAGACTTTCTTCTATGAGACCATTTATATTCATAAGTGTATTATAATATACACAAGTTCATCACATTATACATAAGTTTGTCACACAGTATACAACAGCTACCTTCTATTCTTTTTACTAGTTCAATAATGTACATTAAGTTTACCTGATTATATAGATGGAATACTGAAGGGAGAAAATAGGACCCTAAGAAGAAATTATACGGGACCATTTTGGGAGAATAGAGACAGACACACAACCTAGAGGGATTACGTCCAAGCTAAGCACCTCAGTAGTGACTTAAAATGAATAGTGGCATGTTGAGGAAGCAGCCCACATTCCAGGATTTAGGTGTCACCGTTAATCATACCCATCACATTGACATGACACTCTATAGTTTGCAAAGCACCTGTCAATGTACCATAAAATTTGATTCTCATAGCCAACATGGCTGGCAGGTTCATATGAATGAGCGAAAAGTCCAGGAAAGGACTTGCCCAATGCCCATATAGCTTGTATTATAATTGGGAGTTAAACCCTGGTCTGGTTATTTTAAATCCGGGATTTTTTCCGGGGCAAGGTTGTTATGATGATGAAGGATGAAGCTAAAAATGGGCAAGGAAGAACATTTGGGGACAAATTAAGATGTGAGAAAAAGCTAAAGCTCATCTATTTCACAATTTCACCTTAAACTGGAAATACATTGCAAGCCCATTGAGGGAGTCCTAGGCAAAGAGCTAGCATTCTGTTCAGACACCCAAAGCACTTGAGCTTTTCTCCTGAGAGGGGTGGAGGCTTGGCTGGTGAGGCATTTGGGAATGTTAAGAATTAAATGAGTTTGGGTCGAGTGTGGTGGCTCACGCCTGTAATCCCAGCACTTTGGGAGGCTGAGGCAGGTGGATCACTTGTGGTCAGGAGTTTGAGACCAGCCTGGCCAACATGGGGAAACCCCATCTCTACTAAAATACAAAAATTAGCCAGGTGTGGTGGCATATGTCTGTAATCCCAGCTAGTCGGAAGGCTGAGGGAGGAGAATTGTTTGAACCTGGGAGGCGGAGGTTGCAGTGAGCAGAGATTGTGCCACTGCACTCCAGCCTGGGTGACAGAGCAACATTTCTTCTATAAAAAATAATAATAATAATAATAAGTAAATAAAAAGAATTAAATGAGTTTGAAGCAAGAATTTTCAAGGGTTGGGATCTCTTCCCACGGACCTGGCACTGGAGCTGAGGAGAAACCAGAGAGGTTGGTGAGTCCAGACAGGGTCAGGCTTACCCGGCAGCAGTTGCTGCTCGGAAGAGGAATTGGAGCTAATCCTGAGCTGAGAGGAAGACAGTAGCTTGGCAAGCGGTAACATTAAAAACTGGTAAGTAGAAGGAGCAGAACTACTTCAAAAGCATGAGAAGCCAGCGCTCAGCATCCCAGAAAAGGAAACTTCAAGGAGGTCCTAATTAAATCATGATGACTGAGTCATAACTTCATTCCATGGTAAAATACAATGCATTTCCTTTCTCTCATACATTATTGTCTTAGAATTTCTTTTGTGTGCCATTTCCTAAAACACTAAGCCTTGTGGTAAAGATGAAAGAGTGTCTGGTCCCATTGACAGTTTTGTGAAATGCAGCACAATCACTGACTTCACTCTGAAGAGAAGAGTAGTGATGGCTACCTTTCTAGGCTCCTGTCTCCTACATGCCATCCAAACACCAGAATACATTTTTTTTTCCCTAGAAAATGAGGGTTGAGTTTCTAAACTCCTGGCTTTTGAAGTAGAGAGAAATTTTGCCTTTATCCACTGTATCCAGGTTTCTGCCTTCAGCTCTGCAGAGCATGGAGGCAGCTGCTCCCTGGTCTCTTTTGGGATTTTCACATCTCCTGGCAACTTGCTTCCAAGACCAGCAAATACAGAGAATTTTTCTGACCTTCGTCTACTGGCCTGTGATGCAAGTTATGATCTCACCCACCTGAGCATGGAGCACGTCTACTCACACCTCCACCTTACCTAAAATACTTTCAGTGTTTCCCTATCACCTAAAGGATAAGATCAGCATTTTTAGCACTACATCGAAGGCCTTCATGATGGACCCGCATGGCTAGTCTCAACTATCAAATTTCCACTCCCCAATTCACACCTTATACCTTGAACTCACTGAGCTCTTTGCCTTAACCAAACAAGTCAGCCTCATTCTGTCCCCCTTCCAAGATTTGCCCCAACCTGGAATGCTGTCACCATGTGCTCCCACCCCTGAGTTTGTTATTGGGCCACCTCCTCAGACTTTAAGATACAGCTGTGTCATTCATTTACGTGTCATTTCGGAAGTTTTTCCTTTATTTTATGCATCCCACAACCCAATTTGCATTAGATGAATGCCAGAATTCATGCTGTCATCACATCAACTCTTGTAAGCATCTTCTGACCTGTGCCCCTACTCAACATGTATTACCCAGTCATTTACAGAGTGCCTGCTAGATATTGAATCTTCAAGGGTGAGCAAAATGAACATCCAGATTATAGTCTAATGGAGAAACTTAACAAATTATTACATATAAGAAAAGCATTGGCTATGTTCATTACTGTCAGGGAAAACAAAAGGATTCCATGAGTGTATAAACGTGTAGGCTGTGGAAGGATTCTTTGAAGAGGTGGTAACTGGACTGAAATGTAAAGTGTAAATAGAAGTAAAGTGAAGAGGGGAGTGGGAAATGTCCCAAATAGAATGGGAAGTCCCGTCTTTATTTATCTCCAAGCCCTGACATGAAACGTGCTGATTGGGACATTGAAGGCATGACTGAATGAGGGATTTAATAAATAAATGATACCAAGGTACTGGTTTTCTGAGAATTGCTTCATGCCTCTATATGACTGGCCAAACAAACTCTGAAAGTCGTTGAATCTACCTGGTGATTCTGATGTTGCACCTTCTCTTCCCACTACTCTAGGAGAAGGAAAGCTGTGTAGGTCAATCCCAAATGACCACCTGCTACCCCAAAGGATGGCCAATAGGAAGCTGGTAAGAATACAGCCTCTTAGAAGTAGAGACCAAAAGTCTGAAGCCAAATTATCTGAAAAATAATGGCAAGGCCGGGAAGGAGGAGAGGAAGCGAAGATGAAAGAGGAGAGTAGGAATCATAAGAAGGTAGTTCTGGCCATGGAAAAAGCAGCACTTGAATTATTCTTGGTTAGAAGCCAGGCATAATTATCAAAGGCAAATCCTATTCTAGAAATAGTGGGAGGAAACCTGAACCCCTGGACTCTGCATAAGTAAAAGTTTGTTTGTTTTCTCAGCCCAAAGTGTGTTTGTTCTGAAGGCGATTTGTCGCTGTGAGATCCCTGGGGGCTGAGGAAGGAGTTTTCATGGAGAATGGGTCTCAGTCCCGGAGTCAAGCTGGGACCAGTTTTATAAGAAGAGCCCCCTCCAAGGGAAACTTCAGAAATGTTTACTTATTTTATTGATAATAAAAAATGGTATTATTGTTATCCTGATCTCATCAAGTCATTTCTCTTTCATTTTTCTTACTTACTGTGCAGGAAACTTTGTAATTAGTTTTCTTTTTCTCTTAAACCTCTAAAGCAATGCCAGGAAGAGATACATAACCATTCCTCTTAGGAGAGAGGGTTGCCTTCCAATCTGGAAAAGTATGAAGGAGCTGTGCTATCGAGTTCTACTCAAAGCCAATGTCAGTGTAATTGTAGGCTGCTGCCCTGTATTATTGAAGGGAGCTGTTCACCCAAAAATCTTTCAAATTGCTCTTTCATGCTGTTCTGGACTTGGTGACAAAACTGAAACCTCCATATCTGAATTTCTAAAAGGATCCTCAATGCCTCCCTGAAACAGGAGTATGTACCCCTCATTGGCTTATGCTCTCTGACTAGAACTCAGCCACCCAAAACTTCAACTTTTTTTGTGTGTATGATGGAGTCTTGCTCTGTTGCCCAGGTTGGAGTGCAATGGCACCATCTCAACTCACTGCAACCTTTGTCTCTAGGTTCACCCTCTCTGGTAGCTGGGATTACAGACATGCGCCACTACGCCTGGCTAATGTTTGTATTTTTACTAGAGACGGGGTTTTACCATGTTGCCCAGGCTGGTCTTGAACTCCTGACCTCAAGTGATCCACACCCCGTGGCATCCCAAAGGGCTGGGATTACAGGTGTGAGCCACCACACCTGGTCAAAACCACCAACTTCATAAGGAGGTTTTAAAAAAAGTGATCTCCTCTCTGAAAATGGTAGGAATAAACAAAACAAAATAAAACTGAGAACCAGAAAGTAAAAGTCTGATGAGCGGTTGGGAGCCATAGTATAAGTTTCATTAATGGAATTTTATACACATAACTTGAAGGAACACATTTCCAGAATATGACAGAAGCTATTTGATTAAAAAAAAAAAAAGAAGAAGAAGAAGTACAAATTTTAAAGCCAGGCAGACCTTGGTCAAGTCCCATCCCTTCCACAAATCAACTATGGGAACTTGAGCAAATTTTGGTAAGAGGCTGCTCCTTAGTCCTCATTTTATATTAACCATAGCTTAAAAGACTGCCAAGATAATTAGAAATCAGAAAATAGGCTCTCAAAGTTAAGTCTGACTTCTTCTTCTTCTTATTATTATTATTAGTTATTACACTTTAAGTTCTAGGGTACATGTGCACAGCATGCAGGTTTGATACATAGGTATACATGTGCCATGTTGGTTTGCTGCACCCATGAACTCATCATTTACATTAGGTATTTCTCCTAATGCTATCCCTTCCCTAGCCTCCCACCCACCAACAGGCCCCAGTGTGTGATGTTCCCCGCCCTGTGTCCAAATGATCTCATTGTTCAGTTCCCACCTATGAGAGAGAACATGCAGTGTTTGGTTTTCTGTCCTTGTGATAGTTTGCTGAGAATGGTGGTTTCCAGCTTCATCCATGTCCCTGCAAAGGATACGAACTCATCCTTTTTTATGACTGCATAGCATTCCATGGTGTATATGTACCACATTTTCTTAATCCATTCTATCATTGATGGACATTTGGGTTGCTTCCAAGTTGTTGCTATTATGAATAGTGCCACAATAAACATACATGTGCATGTGTCTTTATAGCAGCATGATTTATAATCCTTTGGGTATATACCCAGTAATGGGATTGCTGGGTCAAATAGTATTTCTAGTTCTTATTTAGTCTTATTTCTAACACAAATCCTGCAGATTTCCTTCTCTGAATTTCCGAAGTAGAAGAAGAAAGAAATTCTCCCAGGTGGTGGTGAGAAAGGACCTCTGATCAGCTGATGTTAAAGAAAAAGCTGACACTGACACTGAAATAGTACATCTTTCTGGAGTCCATTAGCCGAAAAGAGGAGAAAAACAGTCCTGCCTTCCTCATTAGGTCCTAAAGGGAATAGAAAAATTAGGCAAAATAAGAGTGGCTCAATATGACAACCCACCAAAAGTTTTCCATCTACCCAGAATGTTGTAGTTAAGAAGGCAGAAAGTTAGAAAACTTTTGGAAATATTTTCACCCGTGATTTTAAAGGATTTATTTATTCAATATCCATGAAATCTTTACTTACCTGTCACATTCTAGACACTCTTCTAGGTACTTGAAATACATCAATGAACAGACAAGAGTCTCTGTCCTCGTGGAGCTGAAGTTTTTGTAGAGATAGGCACCCAGTGAATACAGCAATGAAATAACGATGTTAGAAGGTGTCAAGTGTGATGAAAGATGGGGGGCAGGGGAAGGGAGGGCAGGGGAAGTGGGAGGGGAGAGGAGCAGTTTGTGGTTTTAAGTAAACCAGTCCAGGAAGTATCAAAAAAGTCTGATACTCAGAAGAAAAACCCAAAAGGAGGATGGTCCTGGGAAAGCTAAGAAATCACAATTCATTTTCTGTGACTTAATTTCTAAATTGAAATTCAACTTTATATCTCACTGCCCAGGTCCACTTAAATTCTTTTGAGAATGAGCCCAGATGTGTCCCCCACAGTGCCTAGGATGTCAACAAACATTCGCCTTCTCAAGCTATTTTGATGGATGAATGAATGAATGATGACTATGAAACACTCTCCTCAGAGAAATAATGGCTCAATTCACTCTATTACATTGAGAACCCATCTCCCAAGAAGTGGGTCATTTTTCCCCCCGAACAAGCACATCTCTTGCTCCCTGTTTCTCTCCCTGGTGAATTTGTCATTCACTGTTTCCAAGACAGATGATATGTTTGGGCCAGTATGACACCTTTCACTATAGAACTCTACTCTTACGCAGCCTCACACCAAGCTGCCTCATTGTTGAGTTTCCTTATAGTTCCTTTTCATTCCAACAAAGACCAGAGGTCCAGGACAGGCTGTTGTGGTCAGGGTGACAGGGTCCCTGGCAATAGGTGGGAAGAAGGCACCACAGTCCAAACTCCCAAGACACATTCCTCAGAAGGAGGCTTCAAGAAAGGCAGGCATATAACAGTTTTTTGTTGTTGTTGTTGTTGTTTTTTGAGACAGAGTCTCGCTCTGTTGCCCAGGTGGGAGTGCAGTGGCGCAATCTCGGCTCACCGCAAGTTCCGCCTCCCGGGTTCATGCCATTCTTCCGCCTCAGCCTCCCCAGCAGCTGGGACTACAGGCACACACTGCCACGCCCGGCTAATTTTTTGTGTTTTTAATAGAGACGGGGTTTCACTGTGTTAGCCAGGATGGTCTCGATCTCCTGACCTTGTGATCCGCCCAGAAAGGCAGGCATATAACAGTTTTACGAACTAGCAGATATTAGTTTCAAGAAGAAAACGAGGAGAGTGAGGTTAAGGTTATTAGATAAGCCCCTGAGTTGCTGTGCGAATCTCTGTGGTTTTAATATTGATTCATTTCACTGTAAGCTGCAGTAACAACTTGAATAGTTTCACATATCTAACAAGATATGCGAACCTGGCCCCTAGCCAGGCAACAACCAAGATACTAGATTCTCAAATGCAGAATGCTTTTTATTACATACATTTAACTTACAACAGTGCTTCTCTTATATTAGACTTTTCACTTTCCTATGCCATTCCACACATCTGCAAAATCTCAAAAGTTAAGAGTCAGTATCATAAATAAGTACTGGAACAAGGGCCATACTTAAGAAGATGTGTCCAAACCAAAAACCAAAACTCCAGTAAGTGAGTTTTACAAAAGTGTTCACTGTCTCATGAGGTTGGACCTGAATCAGTTCTCAAAATATCTGAATTATATCTACTGTTTAATTCTTTTGCGTGGAGGTTCTTTTGGGTCAAACATATTTATCTGTTTCCTCTTAATACTTAACTCAGGGTCCCAAGCAAGGCACTGGACAGGGCAGGATTTGATGGAAATGTGCTGAGCTGTGCTTAAGCTGACAAAGAGGAACGGTTAGCAGGGTGGCCTGGTGAAAATCAACCCGGATCATAGGGAAGATAAACACCAAGAGCAGTCGTTCAGGTTTAATTTTTGAGGTGTCGTGGCACTGAAGGGCTATGTGTCTGATGACCAGATGAAGGGATCAACCCAGCTGCTTCACTGGGGAGAACAAGAAAAACACATTATTTGCATTAGGCTTGGCTTTGACATTGAACAACAAACAGACATCAAAACCTTCTTTAATGGCAAGTCTTTCTCAATGCTTCTCCACAGAGGTCTTTTCAGTCATGCCTCTGCTCAGACATCTGGGACCGTGTCAGACCACCTTCATCAGCGGTGGCAAACTTCTGGTTCATGGGTAGGACACAGGATACAGGGACATTTTGCCGGGCCTGCGCTGAGTTTTTAAAAAACATTTAAGATCGTTTCCAGTATTTAAAAACTGAGAGGTTTCATGCAAAAATCCTGATACCCAACTTGTCTTGACGAATCACAAGATCTGGCAATACTGACAAGAAGGGTTAGATTTGGGCAGCCATTGTCCATTTCAGCTAGACAAGGATGCATCAACTCACACAAACCTCTGCCTGGTTTTATGCATAGGTGTTACCTGCTTCATATGTGAAAGCATTTAAATTGTTGACAAACTGCTCTGACCATTTTGACAACCGGTTCAAAGCAGGGAATTATAGCCATCGTTTATTGAGTGCCATCATATGGGCACACCGCGTTCTGAGCTCTCTCCGTGTACAAACTCATCCCTCCAACAACTCCATAAACTCTGCAAACTACAAAAGGGAAACTGAAGCAAGAGAAATTCAGCAATTTACCGGGGGTCATGCAAGTAGGAAGTGCTAGAGATACGAGGAGAGCCAAAGAGCCTTGACTGCAGATCCCGATGCCTAATTTCTAATCTACCCTGCCTTTAAGATTAGCTTAACTTTGTGATTCCTCTTAAGGTTGATTACCTGGTCAGTTCTAGCCTCGCAAGTATTTCTCATCATATGTACCTTGCACATACAGGTAGATACCTGATATAAGCCATGATATGTATGTATATATCCTGATGATCAGATTAAATATTCATCTGCTCAACATCTGAGGGGCCTAAAGAAACAAGAAAATTAGCTACAGGCATTGGCAGCCGTTGGGTAGAAATGAGCCGTAGCTTGTTCCACGAGGAGGTGGCTGTGAAGGGTGTGGAGAGGAGATGGATGATGTGGCTGTCAGGAAGACCGCGAGCTCCTGAACCTCACTGGCTTTTTGGACTTGAGCTGTGCTCTGATCCAAACCACACACTGGGCTCAAGCTTTCCTGATTGATCTCAGAGTCTTCTTTCTCTGCTCAGGTTCCTCGTGACTATTTCAGGCCAGTAACTCCCAGACCATCCTCCACAGCCACAGCTTCATCCAAACTTGGATTTCCCCCAAACGGCCTTCCCTGGGGTTCATCGCATCTTTCCTGCTTCCTCTGAGATATCTTTTCTCTTCTCTGAATGCTCTTTCATTAATAAGACCTGAGGGCTGAAATCATCCTTTTTCTTTCTAACAAAATAAACTACTTAGATGTTATTTGTTTTATTTCATTTCGGAATATTCCCACTTTGAGGGTATTTTGTTGTTGTTGTCTGAGGCTTTTTGTTATTGTTTGTATAATGAAGCCCAGGCTGAAGACACTGTGGCGTCCCCAAGGCACTGCCTCTCTGCCCTGGAATTTTCCTTCAGCCTCAGCCAGCCACGCCCTCTGCTTCCTGTGGGCCCTGGCCTGAGAGCCCCTGCAGCTGGAGGGCTGCTTGCCTCACATAACCACCTCCTTGCTGAGGCTCCAGGCTGGGCCTTTCTGGGAACCATAAATACCCAAATTCCCATGCTCCTCCACAGACACTCTCAGAATCCCGGTCTCCTTGGAAAGTATTTCCTATCCTTATTTTCCAGGACTTCATAATTTAAATGGATTACGTTTCAGGGGAGGTTCAATTGATATCTTCAGAAATCAAAACCTTCTGGGGGAAAATTTACAAAATGAGGACTCCTATAACACCACATTTGCCTCACCTTTCCCTTAATTTTTATTTTTTTCTTTGAGTACAAGGTACTGTCACTGTTATGGACTGAATGTCTGTGTCTCCTCCAAAACTCATGTATTGAAGTCCTACCTCAATATGATGATATGGTTTGGCTGTGTTCCCACCCAAATCTCACCTTGAATTATAGCTCCCATAATTCCCATATGTTGTGGGAGGGACATAGGTGGAGATAACTGAATCATGGAGGTGGTTCCCCCCATACTAATCTCATGGTAGTGAATGAGTCTCCCGAGATCTGATGATTTTATAAGGGGTTTCCCCTTTTGCTTGGCTCTCATTCTGTCTTGTCTGCTGCCATGTAAGACGTGCCTCTTGCCTTCTGCCATGATCGTGAAGCCTCCCCAGCCATGTGGAACTGTGAGTTCCTTAACTCACAGTTAAGGAACTTTTAAACCTCTTTTTTTTTTTTTTTTTTTTTTTTTTTTTTTACAAATTACCCTGTCTTGGGTATGTTTTTATCAGCTGTGTGAAAACAGACAAATACACAGGAGGTGAGGCCTTTGGGAGGTAGTTATGTCTTTAGGGTAGAGCCCCCAGGATGGTACTAGTGCCCCTATAAGAGGAAAAAGAGACACCAGAGTTTCCTCTCGGCCATGTGAAGGTACAGCAAGAGCAAGAAGGCGGCCATCTGCCACCCAAAAAGAGAGCCCTCACAAGGAACTAAATCTTCCAGACCCTTGATCTTAGACCCACCAGCCTGTAAACTGTGAGTTTAAGCTGCCTAGTCTATGGCAGTTTGTTATAGCAGCCTAAGCTGACTAAGTTACCAACCCCAAAAACCCTTAGAGGTTAGGAAATCCTTTGAACTTCAATATGCTAGAATTGAGCTCCACAAAAGCAAGGATCTTTGTTTTGTTCACTGATATATCTCAAATGTTTAGCATTTCATAGGCACTCAATAACAACTCAATAACAACTTTCCGAAAAGAAGGTCTCATTATTTAAGAACCATTATATATAATTATATATAACATATATATTATATATAATTATATATTATATATAACATATATTATATATTATATATATGTATGTTTTATATATATATGTATTTAGAGATGGGGGTCTTTCTGTGTTGTCTAGGCTGCAGTGCAGTGTCTGTTCACAGGCACAGTCATAGCTCACTGCAGCCTTGAACTGGGCTCAAGCAATTACCTCAGCCTCCCAAATAGTTGGAACTACAGGTACACACCACCATGCCTGGTAAGAACCATTATTATAGACTAGTAAATATATGAGAAACTCATTGATAGAGCTCAATCACTATAAACATGTAAATGATCTTATCTATACCAACTTCTTTGGCAAGAAATAAAATTTTCCCTTCAACCTGAGTCACATTGTGAATTTCGATTATTTTTAAGATCTATTTAAGATCTATTCTACTCCTCATTTTACTAAATTTCAAGAAATAAAGAAAGAAAAATACGGGAATACAAAAATTCAGAGTGCTCATTTTGATCCTGAGCATTAAGTTCTTTTTATTAAAAAAATACTTCTGTATAACAAAAGTTACCTGAATTTTCAAGATAAAAAAACTTTGTCAATGCTTAGGGCAAATTACAAGTAATAAAATATATTTTTTGCTTAATATCGCTAATTCCAAGTCATTCCTGAAAGTTTTCTGGTAATAAAGTCCTTTTCTTTCCTCTAGTAAAACCAAGGTTTAAGCAAAAGGCTATGTTGACAGTATCTGGTAGATGATAGATATTCAATAAATGTTTGTTGAAGGAATGAATTTAGTTAGTTTGTTATAGGGCTAATAGTACCATATTTTGAGAACCAAATTTGACCAAATTTGGTAACATTGGCACACAAATGCCATGAGCTACAATCTATCCCCAGAACATGTTGCTGCCCCATGTTTCCAAAGGAGAACTAAAAAGTTCAGCCTAGTTGGCCTTGTTTTGCAGAAAATGGAGTTGTGAGAGGTCCTCAATCTCAGAGAGAGAGGGGAGATTGTGGGCAAGATGGAATAGACTAGACAGTTCCCTAGGTTTCCTGAGAGCACCAATTGGGGGTGGTATTGAATAGAGTAGACAAGCTTATTTGGCCTGAAGAGGGACATTGATATCAGTGGCAGAACCTAGGAATCTGCATTTTAAAACATGCACCCTGAGACAGATGTTTCGTAAATATGGTCAGAACTCTCCACCTTCCCTGTATCCTTGCCACTTGCAATGTGTCATCCCAGCTCCTCTCCTGAAGCTGTGAAGTCTGTTTCCCCACCCTTGAATCTAGGCTGGTCTTGCAACTTGCTCTGACCAACAGAGTGTGGTAGAAGTAACACTGGGCTGGTGCTGCACTAGAACTCAGGAGGGCTTGCTTGCCTCTATTCATGCTCTTGTTTGCTGCCACTGTGTAAGCAGGCACAATCTAGTCTGCTGAATTATTCGAGACATGTGGCCCCTGTCACCCCAGTCAATATCCAGTCAGCTATCAGACATATGAGTGAGACCATCCAACTGTGCCTGAGAAATGACTGCAGACACACAGCAAGCCCAACCAAGATCAACCAGGCTGAGCTGACTGGCAACTACTCAGCTGGCAGAAGTGCAGTCAGCCTACAGATTTGTAGGCAATAACAGATGGTCATGTTGAGCAACTGAGTTTTGAGGCTAACCAATGCACACCTTAAATGATTTCTGCAATCAGGCAACCTTAGGAAGCATTAGCATAGATGATATCTGCAGCTTTCTTGGAATAAAGAGATACATTTGAATGCCAAGCTCTATAAATCCCCAGTATTTAGCTATTCTGCCTCATTAATGAAGACAAGTAAAACTAAAATTAAGAAAATTGTAACTAAATTTTAACAGCTTAAAAAATCCACCAAAAGCCATCCAAAAGTCACCAAGAATTATGATCTTCTAGGGAGGCACAGGGTTAGGTTATGAAAATAACCACAAGCCCTCAGGAGTGTGGCCTATGATTACCATGAACTCTTTAAAATACTCCGTTTAGGTTTCTCCTCCTCACAAATTGAATTGATATATGAAGCAAACAATGGTTCTTAATTTTGTTTTTCCTAGACTAGCAGGTGATGGTACAGTAATGATTTTCAAGTAGCATAATTTGAGGAGTCTGGAAATAAATGCTGAATTATTCATTTTCTAGCTATGGGCACATTTTACACTCCTTCTAGTCCTTTGTCCAATAATAACACTGTATTTTAGTTGATGTTTCCAGATTAATGGATTGATGACTAGACAGGAAATCCTGTGCCAGTCCACAGGGCAAGTTGCCTTAGCTATTTATTAATCACCTAAAAGTGAACTTCATTAACTCACAGCAGCAAATTAGAGAGGAAATCTTAGTTATATTGATAATTTTTAATTTGCCCCTAGGTCAGCTAGAATGCATAAGGGAAAGTGTTATAGGAACAGTATGTCTAGAAAGAATACCAGAAGTCAGGTTGCTTCAGCAATCTCCTTCTTTGGAGACTGATGAATGAGCTACAATAATGATCCTTATGTTCTGACAACAATGAAAAAGAACTACTTTTTCAATTAGCACATTGATTAGAGGTTTCATAAGTACATTTATTCTCCTTTTATCAGTTAATAGGTTTTCTTATTGGGAAAACAATTCTGGCATGGTTTTACCTATTATAATGTTTTACTCAGACCCATGACATTTTGAAATAATAAAAAGAAAATAGCACAATAAAAATGATTCTAAAAGTAACCTTATTTTGAACAAATTTTCTTGACCACTAAAAATATCACATTATGTCTTGTTTAGAATAAAATAGATTTAGAGGGAAAAGAGTCTATATTCTTTGATAAACCTACTTTATGAACTAAGTTATGAGATAAAATAACCATATCTTAAATGGGAGAAGACTGAGGGAATAAAAGAAACCTCTGTAGTGTGTAGCTTTTGTGCTTTGTTAAGGCTTTTTGCATGAATATAATAATTTTCTTTATTTCATCTAAGAAGTAGACTGGGCATGTTTTCTTACACTCATGTTATAGATGGATAAATTGAAGTTTTGTGATACGAACGTGCTGACTACACAGGCTATACATGCCAAAATTAATCATAAAACACCTTATTTAAAATAAGTGAGTATCTTCCAGTTCAAGGTACCACATTAGACAGACTCATCTGTCTCCTCTCTTGCTTGTATTTCCATTACATTTATTTCAAGGGAATAATAATATTAATAATAATAATAATAATGTATAAACTCACAACAAAGAATAGAAAGGGGAGATCATAAATACTCAAGATTTCATTCAACATTTCAATAGATTTTTAGAAAAATGGAAATCATATGCAGGAGTTGCGAATGATCCAAGTGGATAAAACAATGGTCAAGAATAGGTAGAGACAGGTGAGAGTTATGGTTTGGGTGTGATCTGCCCCAAGAAAACGCATGTTGAAATATGACTCCCAATGTAGCAATGTTGGGAGGTGTGGCCTAGTGGGAGATGTCTGGGTCATGGGACAGGATCTACCATGAATAGTTTAATGCCATCTTGTGGGAGTGAGTTCTTACTATGATGGGACTGGATTAGTTACCTAGAAAGCAGACAGTCCCTTCTCCTGTTTGTTCTCTTTACACATGTCCTCTTCCTTCCATGTTTCTGCTGTGAGTTGAAGCATCACAAGATCCTCACCAGATGGGCTGCCCAACCTTGGACTTTGAAGCCACCAGGTTCACTAGCCAAATAAACCTCTTTTCTTTATAAATTACTCAGTCTCAGGTACTCTGGGATAGCAACATTGAACTAAGACGGTGAGCATCTGTGAAAGGAAATGATCTGCCCTAAAGAACCACAGGAAAGCTTGAATTTGAAGATTCTAGGTACAACAGAGGGTCGGGGTGAGTCATGGGAATAAATATGGAACAAGGGCATAACTGCAGTTCATAGACTAACAGATCAAGCTAATCTTCACCCAGAAGCAGATGTCCAACTGACAGGTGTTTGCTCTTCAAACAAGGAGAGTTGTTTTCTTAAAAACTGAAAGATAGATTTGAAAGAATTAAGTCTCTGATTGCAGGAGGTCGTATCCCCTAAAAATGATCTTCGCATTCTCATATTAGAGTTTCCAAAATATAAAGATGGATCACCACTCTTTTATTAGTCAATACAAGCTTCATCCTTCTCTTCATAGAGTTGCTTTTCCTAAAAATCCTCCCTGGAAATTTGACGTCTTAACTACACACATTTATTTCTTTAAAATTTTAAGTTGTTTTTATACACTTGGAAATTAAAACTAAAGTAACCTTCTTACTAAATTTTCTACCATCTTGGAGGCCATTTTCTACTCATGTTTATAACGTTATATTAATTACAAACTATAACATTAACAATTTTTTCTGACTTAAAAATATCATAAAGTAACTTTTTGAGGATGTGCATTACTTACCAGATTGATCTTCACAGTGCTAAATATTATAGCGAAAGAAAAAGTGAAAAAAACAGGCAATCTGGGAATGATTAAATAAATCCCTTGCACAAAATGAAATGCTATGCAGCTAGCCAAATTTTGGTATAAAATTTATTATTTAAAAATGTTTATCATATGTTATTCAGTGAAAAGAATGTTAGAAAATATGACAAAAGGCACTATTACAGTTTTTATTTGTTATACTTAATATCTAGATATGCATTTAAGAAGTCTGAAAACATATTCAACAAAATTGTAACAGCAACTGGCGCTGGGTGGCAGGATTATGGGTAGTTTGTGTTTTCTTTTTCTCTTTTTTACACACATTAAAATTCTATATAAACATGTAATATTTAAATAATTTTATAATTTTTTTGAAGCAATCTTACAGTTCTTTTTTGCTTTTTCTTTTTTTATTCTTGTCTCTTCTATAGACAAGAACAAGAAAAAATATATATATATTATATATATCTGTATATCTAACTACCTATCTAGAGCTATATGGATGGCAGATCTATACAGATGGCAGATCTATATAGTGATAGATAGATAGATAGATAGATAGATAGATAGATAGATAGACCTAGAAAAATCTCTTCTGGACATTGGCCTAGGCAAAGAATTCATGACTAAAACCCTAAAGGCAAATTGTACCCAATATGTAGTTTTTTTATCCCTCCCCCACCTCCCACCATCCCTCCATCTGAGTCTCCAATGTCCATTAACCACTCTGTATGTCTTTGTGTACCCATAGCTTAGCTCTAATTTATAAGTGAGAACATACAGTATTTGGTTTTCCAGTCCTGAGTTACTTGACTTAAAATAATGGCCTTCAGCTCTATCCAAGTTTCTGCAAAAGGCATTATTTTTATTTTATGGCTGAGTAGCTGTATTAGTCCGTTCTTATACTGCTGATAAAGACATACCCACAACTGGGCAATTTACAAAAGAAAAATGTTTAATGGACTTACAGTTCCACATGACTGAAGAAGCCTCACAATCGTGGTGGAAGGCAAGGAGGAGCAAGTAACGTCTTACATGGATAGCAGTAGGCAAAGAGAGAGCTTGTGCAGGGAAACTCCCCCTTAGATCTCATGAGACTCATTCACTATCACAAGAACAGTACAGGAAAGACCTGCCCCCATGATTCAATTACCTCCCACTGGGTCCCTCCCACAACACATGGGAATTCAAGATGAGATTTGGATGGGGACACAGCCAAACCATATCAGTAGTATTCCATAGTGTGTGTGTGTATATATATATATATATACACACACATATATATATATACACACACACACTTTTTTTTATCCACTCATTGGTTGATGGACACTTAGATTGGTTACATATCTTTGCAATTGTGAATTGTGCCATGATAAACATTCACATCCAAGTGTCTTTTTGATACAATGACTTCTTTTCCTTTGGGTAATTACCCAGTAGTAAGATTGCTGGATTGAATGGTAGATCTACTTTTAGATGGAATGGTAGATCTACTTTCAGTTATTTGAGAAATCGCCATACTGTTTTCCATAGAAGCTGTATTGATTTACATTCTCACCGGAAGTATATAAGCATTCTCTTTTCCCCACATTCATGTCAACATTTTTTTTTTTCTTTTTTCTTTTTTACTTTTTAATGACAGTCATTCTGGCTGGGGTAAGCTGGTAACTCACTGTGGTTTTAATTTGCATTTCCCTGCTGATTAGTGCTGTTGAGCATTTTTTTCATGTTTGTTGGCCATTTTATATCTTCTTTGGAAAAGTGTTCATTCAATGTCATTTGCCCACTGTTTGATGGAATTACTTGTTTTTTCTGGCTGATTTGCTTCAGTTCCTTGCAGATTCTAGATACTAGTCCTTTCTTGGATGCATAGTTTGCAAATATTTTCTCCCACTCTATGCATTGTCTGTTCATGCTGATGGTTATTTCTTTTGCTATCCAGAAGTTTTTTGTTTGATTAAGTCCCATGGATTTATTTTTGTTTTAGTTGCATTTGCTTTTGGGTTCTTAGTCATGAATTCTTTACCTAGGCCAATGTTCAGAAGAGATTTTCCTAGATTTTCTTCTATAATTTTTATGATTTCAGGTCTTAGATTTAAGTCTTTAATCTATCTTGAGTTAATTTGTGAATATGGTGAGAGACAGGGATCCAGTTTCATTCTTCTCCATGTGGTTATCCAGTTTTCCCAGAATCATTTATTGAAAAAGGTGTCCTTTTCCCAATTTATGTTTTCATATACCTTGTCAAAGATAATTTGTTCTAAATATTTGGCTTTATTTCTGGATTTTCTGTTCTGTTCCATTTGTCTGTATATCTATTTTTATATCAGTACCATGCTGTTTTGGTAACTACAGTTAGTATATTGTAGTAGAGTTTGAAGTTGGGTTATCGTGATGTCTCCAGATTTGTTCTTTTTGCTTAGAATTGCTTTTTTGATTCCATATGATTTTTAGAATTGTTATTTCTAATTCTGTGAAAAATGATGTTGGTATTTTGATAGAAATTGCATTGAATCTGTAGATTGCTTTGATCATTTTCACAATGCTGATTCTTCCAATCCATGAGCATGGAGTGTATTTTCATTTGTTTGTGTCATCTATGATTTATTTCAGCTGTGTTTTATAGCTCTCCTTGTAGATATTTTTCACCTCCTCAGTTGAGTATATTCCTAGGGTTTTCTTTTTGTTTTTGTTTTCGTAGCTATTGTGAAAGGGATTGAGTTCTTGATTTTATTTTCAGCTTGGCTGCTGTTGGTAGATAGCAGTGCTCTTGATTTGTATATGTTGCTTTTGTAACCTGATTCCTTACTAAATTTATTTATCAAATCTAGGAGTCTTTTGGAGGAGTGTTTAGGGTTTTCTAGTTATACGATCATATCATGAGCAAACAGAAATAGTTTGACTTCATCTTTTCCAATTTAGATGCCCTTTATTTCTTTCTCTTTCCTAATTGCTCTGACTAGGACTTCAAGTACTATAATAAACAGAAGTGATGAAAGTGGGCATCATTGTCTTGTTCTAGTTCGTAGGGGGAATGCTTTCAACTTTTCCCCATTCAGTATAATGTTGGCTGTGGGCTGCTTATATATGGCTTTTATTATTTTGAAGTATGTTCTTTCTATGCCTAGTTTGTTGAGAGTTTTTAATCATAAAGGGATGCTGGATTGTATTGAGTTTTTTTCCTGTTTCTATTGAGGTGATCATATGGTTTTTGTTTTTAATTATATTTATGTAATGAGTCACATTTATTGACTTGTGTATGTTGAACCATCCCTGCCTCCCCAGAATAAAACCCATTTGATCATAAATTATCTTTTTGATGTACTGTTGGATTCAGTTTGCTAAATTTTGTTGGGGATTTTCTGCCTTTATGTTCATCAGAGATACTGGTCTATGGTTTCTTTTTTTGTGATATCCTTTCCTGGATTTGATATCAGGGTGATACTGGCTTCACAGAATGAGTTAAGGAGAATTCCCTCTTTCTCAATCTTTTGGAAAGTTTCAGTAGGATTGGTACAAATTCCTCTTTGAATGTCTGATAGAATTTGGTTGTGAATCCATCTGACCCTGGGATTTTTGTTGTTGTTGTTGGCAATTTTAAAATTACTGATTCAATTTCATTGCTTGTTATTGGTCTGCTAAACATTTCTATTTCTTCCTGATTCAAGCTAGGAGGATTGTATGTTTCCAGGAATTTATCCATTTCATCTAGATTTTCTAGACTGTGTGAAAGAAGTGTTCATACTAGTCTTGAATGATCTTTTCTACTTCCATGGTGTTGGTGGTAATGTCTCCATTTTCCTTTCTAATTGAGCTTATTTGAATCTTGTCTCTTCATGGTTAATCTAGCTGATAATGATCTATCAATTTTGTTTATCTTTTTAAAGAACCAATTTTCATTTCATTGATCTTTTGTGGTTTTTGTTTTAAATGTTTTAGTTCTGCTGTGATCTTTGTAATTCATTTTACCCCTGCTAACTTACGGTTTGGTTTATTCTTGTTTCTCTAGTTCCTTGAGGTGTGACATTAGATTGGCAATTTGTGGTCTTTCGGAATTTTTGATGTAGACATTTAGCACTATAAACTTTTTTCTTATCACTGCTTTTGTTGTATCTCAGAGGTTTAGATACTTGTGTCACTGTTATCATACATTTTGAGGAATTTTTAACCCATTGTTAACCCCAAAATTATTCAGGATCAGATTATTTAACTTCCATATATTGGTATAGTTTTGAGTGTTCCTTTTGAAGTTGATTTCTAGTTTTATTCCACAGTGGTCTGAGAAGATACTTGATAAAGTTTTGATTTTTAAAAATTTATTGAGACTTGCTTTATGATCTAATGTATGGTCTATCTTGGAGAATGTTACATGTGCTGATTAGAATAACATATATTCTGCAATTCTTCACTAAAACGTTCTGTAAAATATCTGTTAGCTCTATTTGTTCTAAAGTGCAGTTTAAGTCCAGTATTTCTTAATTGATTTTCTGTCTTGATTATCTGTTTAGTGCTGTCAGTGAAGCGTTACAGTCCCCCACTATTATTATGTTATTAGCTATCTCTTTTCTTAGTTCTGGTAGGAATTGTTAAATGAATCTGAGAGCTCCAGAGTTAGGTGCATATATATTTAGGATTGTAATAACTTATTGTTGATCTGATTGATCCTTTTATGATTATATAATGACCTTCTTTGTCTGTTTTACTGCTGTTGCTTTAAAGTCTGTTTTATCTAAGAATACCTACTCTTGCTCACTTTTGGTTTCCATTTGTGTGGAACATCTTTTTCCACCCCTTGACCTTGAGTCTATAAGAATCCTTCTGTATTAGGTGTGTCTCTTGAAGACAGCACATATTTGGCTTGTGATATTTTTATCCATTCTCTCAATCTGTATCTTTTAAGTGAAGTATTTAGACCATTGACATTCAACATTAATATTGAGATGTAAGGTACTGTTTCAGTCATCATGTTGATTCGTACATAGATACTTTGTTTTCTTCTTTGTGTTATTGTTTTATAGGCCCTGTGAGTTTTATGCTTTCAAGAGGTTTTATTCTGGTGCATATTACCCATTTGTTTCAAGATTTAGAACTCCTTTTAGCACTTTGTTTAGGACTGGTTTGGTAGTGACAAATTCCCTCGTCATATGCTTGTCTGAAAAAGACTATTTCCTCTTCATTTAAGAAACTGAGTTTCACTGGACATAAAATTCTTGGCTGACAGTTATTATGCTTAATAAGGTGAAAAATAGGGTCTGGTATTAGTCCATTCTTACACTGTTATAAAAACATATCTGAGACTGGGTAATTTATGAAGAAAAGAGGTATAATTTACTCCCAGTTCTGCAGGCTGCACAGGAAGTATGGCTGCGGTGGCCTTAGGAAACATACAATCATGGCAGAAGGTGCAGGGGAAGTAGGCACAGTCTTCATATGGCCAGAGCAGGAAAGAGAAAGAGCAAAGCGGGAAGTGCTACACACTTTCAAACAACCAGATCTCATGAGAACCCACTCACTAATATGTGAACAGCAGGGGGGAAAACTGCCCCCATGATCCAATCACCTCCCACCAGCTCCTTCTCCCAACATTGGGAAATAAAATTCACCATGAGATTTCAGTAGTATATTAGTCTGTTCTCATTCTGCTATGAAGAAATACCTGAGACCAGGTAATTTATAATGGGAAGAGGTTTAATTGATTCATAGTTCCGCATGGCTGGGGAGGTCTCAGGAAGGCACCTCTTCACAGGGCAGCAGGAGAGAGAATGAGAGAAGTGCAGAGTGAAGGGGGAAAGGCTCCTCACAAAACTATCATATCTCATGAGAACTCACTCAATGTCATGAGAACAGCATCAGGGAATTGCCCCCATGATTCAATCACCTCCCACAAGGTCCCTCCCCCAACACATAAAGATTACAATTTAGATTACAATTCAAGATGAGATTTCGGTGGGGACACAGCCAGGCCATATCATTCCACACCTGGCCCCTCTCAAGTCTCAAGTTCTCACATTTCAAAACACAATCATGCCTTTCCAACAGTCGCCCAACATCTTAACTCATTCCAGTATTAACCTAAAAGTCCAAGTTTGAAGTCTCATCTGAGACAAGGCAAGTCCCTTCCATCTATGAGCCAGTAAAATTAAAAGCAAGTTAGTTACTTCCTAGATACAATGGAGGTACAGGCATTGGGTAAATACTCCCATTCCAAATGGGAGAAATTGGTTAAAACAAAGGGGCTATAAGGCCCACACAAGTCCAAAATCCAATAGGACAGTCATTAAACCTTAAAGTTCCAGAATGGTCTCCTTTGACTCCATGTCTCACATCCAGGTCACAATGATGCAAGAGGTGGATTCCCATGGCCTTGGGCAGCTCTGACCCTGTGGTTTTGCAAGGTACAGCTCCCCTCCTAGCTGCTTTCATGTCTGGCGTTGAGTGTCTGTGGTTTTTCAGGCTCAGGGTATAAGCTGTTGGTAGATCTATCATTCTGGGGTCTGGAGGATGGTGGCCCTCTTCTCACAGCTCCATTAGGCAGTGCTTCAGTGGGGACTCTGTGTGGGGGCTCCAACCCCACATTTCCTTTCTGCAGTGTTCTAGCAGATGTTCTCCATGTGAACTCTGTCCCTGCAGCTAACTTCTGCCTAGACATTCAGATGTTACCATACATCCTCTGAAATCTAAGCAGAGGTTCCCAAATCTCAATTCTTGACTTTTGTGCACCCACAGGCTCAACACTACGTGGAAGCCACCAAGGCTTGGGGTTTGCACCCTCTGGAGCAATTGTACTTTAGCCCCTTTCAGCCAGGATGGGAGTTGAAGAGGTTGGGATGCAGGCCATCATGTCCTGAGGCTGCAGAGAGCAGGGGGCCCTGCTCCTGGCCCATGAAACTGTTTTTCCCTCCTAGACTTCCAGGCCTGTCATGGGAGAGGCTGCTGTGAAAGTCTCTGACATGCCCTGGAGACATTTTCCCCATCGTCTTGGTGATTAACATTTGGCTTCTTGTTACTTACGCAAATTTCTGCAGCCAGCTTGAATTTCTCCCTAGAAAATGGGATTTTCTTTTCTATTGCATTGTCAGGCTACAAAGTATGTAGGCTTTTATGTTCTGCTTCCTCTTGAGCACTTTGTTGCTTAGAAATTTCTTCCACCAGATTAGCAGTGGAATCATCTCTCTCAAGTTCAAAGTTCCACAGATCTCTAGGGCATGGGCAAAATGCTGCCAGTCTCTTTGCTAAAGCATAACAAGAGTCACCTTTGCTCCAGTTCCCAAGAAGTTCCTCATCTCCATCTGAGACCACCTCAGCCTGGACTTCATTGTCCCTATCACTATCAGCGTTTTGTTGAATGGTCAAAGCCATTCAACAAGTATCTAGGAAGTTCCAAATTTTCCCTCATCTTCCTACCTTCTTTTGACTTCCAAATTGTGCCCAGTTCCAAAGTTGCTTCCACATTTTCAGGTATCTTTATAGTAATTCCCCACTTCTCTGGTAGCAATTTTCTGTTTTAGTCCTTTCTCACACTGCTATAAAGACATACATGAGACTGAGTAATTTATGAAGAAAAGAGGTTTAATTGACTCACAGTTCTGCAGGCTGCACATGAAGCATGGCTGCGGAGGCCTTAGGAAACTTAAAACCATGGCAGAAGGTGAAGGAGAAGCAGGCACAGTCTTCACATGGCCAGAGCAGGAGAGAGAGAGAGCAAAGAGGGAAGTGCTACACACTTTCAAACAACCAGATCTCATGAGAACTCACTCACCATCATGAGAATAGCAAGGGGGAAATCCGCCCCCATGATCCAATCACCTCCCACCAGCTTTCTCCCCCAACATTAGGAATTATAACTCAACATGAGATTTAGGTGGGGCCAAACCATATCAGATGCCAATCTCTTCTGGCTTTTAAGGCTTCTGCTGAGAAGTCTGCTGTTAGTCCAATAGATTTTCCTTTATAGGTTATGTGATGCTTTTGTCTCACTGCTCTTAGAATTCTTTACTTCACATTGGCTTTAGATAGCCTGACAATTAAATGCCTTGGTGATGTTCTTTTTGAACTGAATTGACCAGGAGTTCTTTGAGCTTCTTGTTTTTGGATCCCTAAATCTCTAGCAAAGCCAGAAAAGTTTTCCTCAAGTTTTCACTCAAATAAGTTTTCTAAACTTTTTGATTTCTCTTCTCCCTAAGGAACACCAATGATTCTTAGGTTTGGTCACTTTATATAATCCCATGTTTATTGGAGACTTTTTTCATTCATTTTAATACTTTTTTCTTTATTTTTGTCTGATTGTGTTAATTTGAAAAGCTTCAAGCTCTGAAATTCTTTCTTCTACTTGGCCTAGCCTATTGTTAAAACTCTCCACTGCATTTTGTAATTCATTAAATGTGTCTTTCATTTCCAGAAGTTCTGATTTTTTAAAATATCTATCTCTTTAGAAAATTTTTTCATTCATATCCTAAATTATTTTGTCAGTTTATTTATTTGGATTTTTACCTTTCTTTTGTATCTCCTTGAGTAAATTAATAATCAACTTTTGAATTCTTTATCTGGTATTTCAGATTTCATCTGTGTTTGGATCCACTGCTAGAGAACTAGTGTGATCTTTTAGGGATGTTTTGTCATATTGCTAGAATTATTTTTCTGGTTTCTTGCCTTTTAGGTAGACTGCTTCTTCTAATGATTCTTGAATTTATTTTTTATTCAACTGTCATTTAAAATTTCTTTTCCCACCTTGTGGAGGTAACTTTAATGTCTATAGTTTACTGTAACATAATTTGGCTCTGCACGCTTTTAGGGTTGAAGACTCTGTATGAATTCTTTGGTTATAGAGAGTCTCTATAATGCTGGTTTTCTCAGATGCTGGTTATGGTAGCAATGTGCTCTGTGTGTGAGCAGGTTCACTGTCTCCTGTGGAGTTGGAATGGCAAAGGTCTCTTGAAAGCTAGCTTATCTCATTCCCCAATGGTGTGTACTTTTTAAATTTATTAATTTTATTCCCTCATATTTTACTTACTGGTTTGAACAGTTCAGGTTTCAGACCAGTAGGTGTCCATGGGTTAAAACCAGCTGTGGCTAAAGCAGACGGGTGAATGCAATACCCAATGGTGGGCAGGAGTCCCAGCCTTGACAGAGGTGGCTGGAGGAGCTCTCAATGAAATGCATTGAAATGTTTTCATGGGGAAGGGAGGGAACCCTCTCAGCTCCCCTTCCAGGGCAGCAGAAAAGCGATCCACCTCCCAGTCACACTCCTGACTCAGTGTTCTGGCTGTTCAGATCAGACAGGCACCCGTTTTCATCTGCAGGAATGCTGATGTTCCATGTAGAGAGGGATAGTGACTCTACCCCTCATGCAAGCCTTAACCTGGAGGGCACTTCTTCTGTGCGGATGCAGTCACCCTGAAGTGTTCCAGAAAGGCTGTTTACAGATGCATCCATGCCAAGCTCCAGTGGGAGAAGCCCCAGTTGTGTCTTCAGAGGTGGGCAAGGAGGAGAAGTCCCCTTTTCTGAGATCCTTCACAAGCACCAGAGCTTCCTGACTGTTGGCGTAGAGCCACAGACTTTCCCCACTGAGCCCAGCACGTCACCCATGCCTCTGCTGAAAGAAATACCACAAGTGAAAAGTTCTGGAACTCAAGTCCGGCCATCTGGATTCTGTTGTGGAGTAGGAGTCCCTGAGGGCCAGACCGCTATGAATGCTGCTGCCCCTCTGGGTCTAGCCACCCAATGGGACTTCCACACTCCAGGCTGGTGGTGGGGAATGTCTCCAAGGGACCCAGTGGATGTGACCTGTCTCAAGTCTCCCAGCAGCACAACGGGTACCAGCACCAGCTCTGATGGGGGTAGCAGGGGAGTGACATCGACTCTGTGAGATTCCTTGGCTACAAACAGCCTTAGTGTGCTGGTTTTCTCAAGTGCCAATTATAGTAGTAGTGAAATGGTCACAAGAACAGACTCAAGACCTCCTGATTAGCCAGGGTGGTGATTAGCCAGTAGGCAATGGTGATAGCTGAGGCCATGCACAAGTTTTCTCCTTCCTGGGTACCATGTTATTTTGCCACAGATGCTGTAATGGATTGTGTCAGCTGGCTTCCGCCAGGAGGTGGTGCTTGTAAAACTGCCAGCTGCAGTGGTAGCAGTGGGATTTGCACTTGCCTTATGTTTGTTACCCAGGGGAGGGATTCTCATGTCTCAGGCAATGGGGCAGAGCCATGGAACTCCCAAAAGTTTCTGTCCTAGCTACTAAAGCAGGTGGAGGGGCAAAGCTAGGTGGCGGCTGGGTCAGGCAAGTCTGCACTTTGGCTCTCCACCAGTGGATGCAAGCAGCGGCCCCAGTGGGTATCTGAGGGCAATTCTCTGGCCTCGGGGGTAATGTTCCAAGGAGGAGCACAGCTGCCTCTGCGCACAGAGAGTTCTGCCTAGGGAGTAGGGAGTAACAGGTGGCAACACGCCCCACCAGCTCCTACTCACTTGGCAAGGCAGGTTTCACACCGCCAATTCCAGACTGTCTGTGCTTCAGACTCAAAGCTGTCCCAGGTAATAAGCCTTCCCCACCAAGACAGCATGGCTTTCAGGCCCTGCCTCTCCCACTCTGCCCATGAAGAAGGGGCACCCAGCTCCTGCACCTGTGATTACAATACACTTTCTATTCGTCCCTCTGTTCTGGCCAAGGGGGTTCATCCTCACTCAAGATTATACCGTAAATCTCAGTTGGGAGCTTCTCTCAACCTGTGACTGCCACCTAAGTTAACTGGCAGACTTCCACAGTGTCCCCTGTGATGTAGGATCAGGAGTTGGAGAGTGCACGCACAGCACGTTTCAAAGCTATTCCTTCTCATATACTCCTGCTGCTCATTCAATCAGCTTCAGCACTGGGTAGGGTCAAGGCTGTCCCCCATGGCCTGGATTGCCACATTCCCCAGTGGGGGTGTACCTCCCAGAGGCAGCTGCAACCTTTCTCACACTCTGGGGACTTTCTCTCTCTCACACTCTGGAGTTTTCTGTGTGGCTCAGAGTTTAGGCGGCAGCACGCCACTTTGTCCAAAGGATCTGTGGTTTCTTTCACTTTTCCTGTTAGGTTCCTGCATTGCTTCTTGGAAAAAAGGTCCCAGGGTGAATATCTGCACACTATTTTGTCTTTCCAAGTGGGAGAGGCACGTTAACAATGCCTCCAATCTGCTATTTTGCCATTTTTTTCTTTTCTTTTTTTTTTGTGTGTGTGTGTGTACTTTCACTTATGGTTATAAGTTAGTAAAAGTTTTCTTTTACAGTAAACACTTGGTAAAAATATTTTGTCTAATATATTGAGTCTCTTCTTTCTGAAGACTGTATACTATTATATTACATACTAGATCATAATTTATCTGAGCATTTCTCTATTGTTGGACGTTTTTGAAATTATAAATGATGCTGAAATAAAAAATCCTTATTCAAATCTGTCTGATTTCTGAGTTCTCAGAGTATATTTTCCTAGATGTGGAATTACTAGACCTAGGAAAATAAATTTTATTAAGGCTCATGGTATATGTTGTCATATTTTGCCCTTATAAATCTTTCTCCATCTCTGATATTTTTCATAATTTTATTTTTTAGATTTAACTCTAATATTTTCCCCATAGCTGTAAGGCGAGGTTATAATTTTAATTTTACCCCCAGATATTTAGCCAATTTTTCCAATAGTGCTGTTGAAAGCCATTCCTATTCTGTTAGACACAATATTTACATATGCACATGCACAGCTGATTATAGGACTACTTGTTCTTTTCTGGTTATTTCTGTACACAACCTTTGGGTGTTAAAAAATGACACCATTTTGATGATCAACATTTTAAAGTGAGTTTTAATATCTAGTACAATAAGTCCCTTCTTACCATTTTTCAAAATTTTCTAAGCAGTTCTTAATGTATTACTTTCCTATTGCTACATAATAAATTCCCACAAACTTAGTGGCTTAAAACAACACACGTTTATTATCTCTGTTTCTGTGGGTCAGGATTTGGTGGATGTCAGATGAAGGCCACGCTCAGTTCCTAGAGGCCACTAGTCATTCTCTGCCAATGGAACACAGCTCATCGCAGCCTGCAGTCAAGTCAACAAACGCCCTCACTCTTATTTTCTTTTTTTTTTTTTTGGAGACGGAGTCTCACTCTGTCACGAGGCTGCAGTGCAGTGGCGCAATCTCAGCTCACTGCAACTTTCAACTCTCTGGTTCAAGCAATTTTCTTGCCTCAGCCTCCCAAGTAGCTGGGACTAGAGGCACAAGCCACCATGCCCAGCTAATTTTTGTATTTTAGTAGAGGCAGGGTTTCACCATGTTGGCCAGGATGATCTTGATCTCTTGACCTCATCATCTGCTCACTTCGGCCTCCCAAAGTGCGGGGATTACAGGCGTGAGCCACTGTGCCTGGCCTCTTATCTTCTTTTAAAGGCTCCTCTGAGTGTGTCAGGTCCACTCAGGATCATCTTCATTTTGTTTAACTCGATGTCAACTGATTCGTGACATAAACATGTTAGTAATGACAAAGACAGGAGGCAGCCAAGGCTCCCTGCCGACACCCCACCGTCTGAAGGCTAAAAAAACTGGACTGCTGGTCCAGGATGAAGCCTGCCCTTTTCCCGATTGATTCTTTCTAAATAATGCCCACTGCGCACTGGGAGGATGGAGTGGAGCCTCAGGAAGTTCACGTGTTTGCAGAGGAAAGGAGCCTGGCCTCTCTTGTTCCTCGGTGGTGACCTGGGCATTCAATCTGTGAGATGGGGGCCTGTTAACAGGCCAATAAACTCCATTCACCCTGACCCTTCAAAGCGTCTGCATGCCTAACTTTTCCTGGTGGTGTGACAAGGACCTGATTTTTTTCTACAACAGTGACACCCATCGTATCCACAGGTTTTACCCACACTGAAGGGGAGATGAAGGTATTTATACCGGGGGCAGGGGCAGGAATCTTGGGCCCATCTTCAAATCCTGCCTACTATGATGATAAATTTTATGTGTCAACTTGACTGGACAGTGAGGTGCACAAATATTTGGTCACACATTTTTCTGAATGTGTCTATGACAGTGTTTCTGGATGAGCCGAAATCATGGTCCTTCAATTATTTTCCAGGCTTGAACCAGTTTGAATGTTTCAAGAACCCCTTGAATGAAGGGGAGGCTAGGTCTTTTTTGAGGAAAGACCCAAGTACACTGCTAAAAATTTATCCTGTTAATTTTTTTCCTAGCCTTCCCCAAAGGGACCTACAGCCTTTTCACCAGGGTAACTGTCCACTGGGGAAAAGGAAATAATCAGACCTTTCAGGGGCACTGGACACTGGCTCTTAACTGACACTGATTCCAGGATACCCTAAATATCACTGTGGTCCACCCGCCGGAGTAAGGGCTTACGGAGGTTAGGTAACCAATGCAGTTTTAGCTCAAGTTCATCTCACAGTGGATCCAGTGGATCCTTAAACTCATCTGGTGTTTATTTTCCCAGTTCCAGAATGCATAATTGGCATAGATATACTTAGCAGCTAGCAGAATTCCCTGTTGGTCGCCTGACCCATGGAATGAGGGCTATCCTGGTGGGAAGGCCAAGTGGAAGCCACAAGAACTAGCTCTATCAAGGAAAATGGTAAACTGAAAGCAATACTACATTCCTCAAAGCATTGCAGAGATTAGTACCATCATCAAAAACTTGAAGGATGCAAGGGCAGTGAGTCCCACCACGTTCCCATTCAACTCACCTATTCAGCCTGTGGAGAGGACAGCTGGATTTTGGAGAATGACAGTGAATCATCCTAAGTTCAACCAGATTGTAACTCTAATTGCAGCTGCTGTGCCAGATGTGGCTTCCTTGCTTGAGCAATTTAACACATTCCCTGGTACCTTCCTATCTCAGGGGTAGATCAGCTCTCCAGCCCTATGTCATAATTTAGTTTATATGAATCTTAATCACTTTTCCCTTCCACAAGATATCACATTGGTCCATTACATTGATGACATCATGTTGATTAAACCTAGTGACCAAGAAGAAACAACTACTTTAGATTTATTGGTGAGGCATTTTTGTGTCAGAGGATTGGAAATAAATCAGACAAAAATTCAGGTCCTTTTACCTTGGTAAAATGTCTAAGGGTCCAGTGGTATAGTGCATGTCAGGATATCTTAACGAAGGTGAAGGGTAAGTTGTTGCATCTGGCCCCTCCTACATCCAAAAAGGAAGCACAATGCCTAGTAGGCCTCTTTGAATTTTGAAGGCAACATATTCCTCATATGGGTGTATTACTGTGGTCCATTTACTGAGTGCCCTAAAAATCTGCTAGTTGGAACTCAGAACAAGAGAAAGCTGGGCAACAGACCCAGACTGCTGCACAAGTTGCTCTGTCATTTAGGTCATATGACCCAGCAGATTCTGTGGTACTTGAGTGTCAATGACAGATAGGGATGCTGTTTGGAGCCTTCTGTAGGTCCCTATGGGTAGCACAGGCCTTTAGAATTTTAGAATCATCCTCTGTGGATAACTATTCCCCTTTCGAGAAATAGCTCTTGGCCTGCTACTGAGCCTTAGTAGATATCGAATGCTTAACTATGGGCCACCTAGTTATCATTTGGCCTGACTGCCCTTCATGAACTGGGTATTCTCTGACCCACCAAGCCCTAAAGTTGGGCTTGCACAGCAATACCCCATCATCAAATGGCATGGTATATATGTGATCACGAAAGAACAGACCCTGAAGGCACAAGTAAGTTACATGAAGATGTCGACTCCACTCATGCTACACTGCCTTCTCTATCCCAGCCTGCACCTATGGCCTAATGGGGAGTTCCTTATAATCATTTGAAAAAGGAAGGAAAATGGGCCTGATTTATGGATGGTTCTGCAGGTATCACCTGAAAGTAAGTAGCTGAAGCACTGCAGCCCCTCCCTGGGACATCCCTGCAGAACAGTGGGGAAGAGAAATCTTCCCAGTGGGAAGAACTTGGAGTAGTGTGCCTGGTTGTTCACTATGCTTGCAAGGAGAAATGGCCAGATATGTGATTATATATCAATTCATGAACTGAGGCCTTTGGTTTGGCTAGATTGCCCAACAACTTAGAATGAATGTGATTGGAAAATTGGTGGCAAGGAAATTTGGGGAAGAGGTGTGTGAACAGATTTCTCTGAATTGTTTTTAAAAAGTGAAGATATTTGTGTTCCTCGTGAATGCCTACCAAAGGGTGACCTCAGCAGAGGAAGGTTTCAATAATCAAGTGGAAAGGATGACCTGTTCTGTGGATACTTGTCTTCCTCTGCTCTCAGCCACTCCTGTCATCGCTCAGTGGGCTCATGAACAAAGTGGACACAGATGGAGAGATGGAGAATATGCATGGCTCCAGTATGTGGATTTTCACTCTCCAAGGCCAACCAGGCTATGGCCACTTCTAAGTGCCCAATCTGCTAGCTGCAGAGGCCAACACTGAGCCCTCAATAAGGCACCATTCCCCAGGGTGATCAGCCAATCCCCTGGTGGCAAGTTGATTATATTGGGCCACTTCCATCATGGGAAGGATAGTTTCATTCTTACTGGAACAGACGTTTAGTCTGATATGGATTTGCCTTTCCTGTATGCAGTGCTTCTGCCAAATCGCTGTCTGTGGACTTACAGAATGCATTGTCCACTGTCATGGTATTCCGCACAGCATTACTTCTAATCAAGGAACTCACTTCACAAGAAATAAAATGTGGCAATGGCTCATGCTCATGGAATTCACTTACAATGGTCACGATCATCCTAAAGAAGCTGACTTGATGACATGGTAGAAAAGCCTATTGAAGACTCAGTTACAGCACCAAATAAGTGGCAATAACTTGTAGGGCTGGGGCAAAGTTCTCTAGAAGGAGGTAAATGCTCTGAATCCAGGTCCAAAATATAGTGCTGTTTCTTCCATAGCCAAGATTCACAGGTCCAGGAATCAAGGGGTGGAAATGAGAGAGGCACCACTCACTATTACCCCTAAGTGACCCACTAGCAAACTCTTTGCTTCCTATTCCCATGACTTTATGTTTTGCTGGCCTAGAGGTTTTGATTCCAGAGGGAGGAATGCTTTGACCAGGAGACCCAGGAGACAAAACAATGATTCCATTGATCTGGAAGTGAAGACTGCTGCCCACTTTGGGCTCCTCATGCCTCTGAGTCAACAGGCAAAGAAGGGAGTTACTGTGTTGGCTGGAATGATTGATCCTGGCTTTCAAGGTAAGGAAGAAGAGTACGTCTGAAATATAGGGGATCTCTTGTGGAGTGTCTTAGCTTTACCAAGCCCTGTGATTAAGGTCAATGGAAAACTACAACAACCCAATCCAGGCAGTACTAGTAATGATCCAGACCCTCCAAGAATAAAGGTTTGGGTCACTGCACCAATGAAGATCTGTGACACCCTGAGGTGCTTGCTGAAGGCAAAGGGAATAATACAACAGGTAGTGGAACCAGGCAGTTACAAATACGTGACCACATGACCAGTTACAGAAAAGAAGACTATAATTGTTATGAAAATTTCTTTCTTATTTTGTTAGGAATATGTGTGTATATCTGTGTGTTTATGCATGTGTGTGTTAAGCAGACAACTTTTTCTTCCCTCTCTTATTCCCTTATCATGTAATAGAAGACTTACTGACTTCATATCATAGTACTTAAGTACTGTGAATTCTACATTGTATTTATCCCATATTTAAGTTATTAGATATCAAGGAGAAGAGTAACTGTCACTCAAGGACTTTGCATCCTCTGATGGAAAAGTGGTTAGTGCATTTTTATTCGTACACAGGATTGTTGTATCACGTTAGATGGAATTATGACCTTGTTATTTATGTTCTTTATTTGGAGAATGAGTATGATTTAAAGAGATGCGTATGAATGCCAAGTTGGCAAGGGGTTGACTTGTGATGCTTTATTTTATGTGTCAACTTGACTGGGTCACAGGGTGCATGGATATTTGGTTAAACATTATTCTGGGTGTGTCTGTGAGGTTGGTTTTGGATGAGATTAACATGTAAATCAATAGACTAAGTAAAGTAGATGGCCCTCCTCAACATGGGCGGGCCTCATCCTCAGCTGATGGCCTGAATAAGACACACGAGGCAGAGCAAGGGGGAGCTGCTGCCCAACTGCCTTTACGCTGGGGCATCAGTTTTTCCTGCCTCCAAACTCAAACCCAAACATCACCTCTGCCTGGGTCTCAAGCCTGCCAATGTTTGGGCTGGAACTCCCACATGGGCTCTCAATTTGCCATCTGCAGATCTTGGGACTTGCCAGGCTCCATAATCACTTGGCCAATTACTTACACTCTCTCTTTCTTTGGACAACCACAATATACACATTTACCTTTATAATTTTAAAAATAAACTTCAGAAGAGTTTTGTCAACTTCCAAAACAAAATCCCATGGAAATGTTTCTTTACTTGTAAGTTATATAAATGTCTTATTGAAGTATAACATGTATACAGAGAAGTACACAAATCACAAGTGCACACTTGAATTCTCACAAAATTAATACCTCCCCAAATTTAATATCTCCCCAAAAGAAGAATCCCTTCTGCCCTTTCCAGTGTTTATCTCCCAAGGGTACCTGCCATCCTAACTAAAGCCTAGATTGGTTTTGCCTGATTTTGAACTTTATGTAAATGGAGGTATACAGTAGGTACTCTTTCATGTCTGGCTCATTTTACACCACATTATGTCTGTGAAATTCACCCATGTTGTAACGTGCAGTTGCTGTATAGTATTCCATTGTATGAATCCACAATTTATTTATATATCCTACTGGATTATTTTCAGTTTTCAGCTATAATGAACTGTGCTGCTATGATCGTTCTTGAACATTAGCTTTGGGGAATATATTATATATAGACATATGGTATTAGATATAGATATATGGCTTGTGAATATGCAATTGGAACTTCTAGGAAGGGTGATTATAAAAATGTTTCTGGGAATAATGGGTGATAAAATATAAATTAATTTCATGGAAATATTAATAGGAATTTGTATTAACTCTATACATAACTTTGGCAAAAACCAAAGGTTTATCATCTCTGATTCAGGAACATGACAGTTGTCACCATTTATTCAAATTCAAGTTTATGTTCAATAATCCTTCTTGCACACTCACCCAGTTTGATGTACGTTGGTCCCGAGGTGGAAAGAGGAGATGGAAAGGAAATAAGACGAAGGAAACTCTGACTTCTCTTTCTCCTGCCAGTGTTGCGCCATCTTGCCAAAACATTGTTCTGGGCCATATTTGCTCATATTCCGGTTCTGAGAGTAAATATGCGTTTGGTTTCCTTCACGTGCATGGGTATTAATTCAGTCCAGTCATTAGCTTTCACAAGACACCTTTTGCTTTCATTTTTAGTTATCTATTGCTCTTTTAACTTTATGTGCATGACCTTTCAAGCGTACACTCACTGGAGAGCTCCCTGGGGAACCATTTGGGTTGTTTTAGAGACTTCCTTTCCTGCCTCATGCACTTTGAGAAATGCCCTTCCCTCTTGAGTCATACTCCTGTTTAGAACCTTTTCTTCACATTTAAAAAACATCTGCTTCAGTAAAATCTTGTACACACGTCTTAAGACATCTAGAATTCCTTCCATGTCTAGGATTGCTATGAAATGGTCATCAAGGCATGCCAAGAATTGACCAGACATCCTGCTTTAGACAAAGCTTCTAGCTGATAGTGAAGTGCTGAGGCCTCCTGTTGCTATTGCATCATACTTCTTCATTGGAAAAGCATCTGCTAGACTGTCTGCCAATGACAGGGCCTTGGTATAAACCATGGGCATGTTTTGGGACACTGAGTTCCTTCCAGCACTTTCCAGGTGGAGATAACTCCCTAGTCACTTGGTCAGGACTGCAACTCTTATGCTGTCCTCGAACCTCTGTGCTCCTTGACCTGTGCAGCCAGAACCCCTGAGGCCCTCTACGGACCACAGGGAGTGCCTATCCTCCCCAGTAAACCAGATTATAGTCCTTACTCATCTTTTCGGCCTGTCTACTCCATTAAGCTTCTCACCTCCAAACATTTCCAGGTGAGAAGCAGACAACACTCTTGGTGCTTGCTGATGACCCCAGACACATTTTAAGCTCTTATAGTTACTCCCTTGCCACCCTCCACTCCACTCAGCTATCTGCACAGTGCAAACCTGCTCATTCTGAAGCTTAGTCAATTTTCTCTCCAGGGAGATGATGGACAGCCTCCTCTCAACTAAATCCCAAACCCTAGGAATAATTCCCTGGAAGATCCAGGGTCACATGGCTAGGCAGAATGATGGTGGAGATGGAGAAAGTAACCGCCCACCATTACATGGAGCTAGTGGTCCCTGATTCCCTATCTCTCTTTCCCTTTCCCCTTTCCTTCCCAGAAACCCCATCCCTATGCCCTGTCTGCTGAGGATAACACGGCAAGATCTGCAGCCATTTAGTCAGACCCAAGGCAGGGGCCTGGTCTTGATTTTTTAAGGCTAAATTTAAAATTTAGGGGTATATAACAATTTATTTGTACCCAGTTTTGGTCCTAAGTCAACTATCTAAAAATAATATTAGAAGTCTTAAGACACAAAAGGATACTTATAATACAATAATGTCAGATAGTTATAAATGTCATAAGCAAAATGAAATAGGGGCCAGGCACGGTGGCTCATGCCTGTAATCCCGGCACTTTCGTGGCTGAGGTGGGAGGTTCACTTGAGACCAGGAGTTTGAGACCAGCCTGGCCAACATGACAAAACCCCATCTCTACTAAAAATACAGAAATTAGCTGGGCATGGTGGTATGCACCTGTAATCCCAGTTACTCAAGAGGTTGAGGCATGAGAATCACTTGAACCCGGGAAGCAGAAGTTGCAGCGAACCAAGATCATGCCACTGTACTCCAGCCTGGGCAACAGACGGAGACTCTGTATGAAAAAGAAAAAAAAAAGAAGAAGAAGAAGAAAAGAAAGGAAATGAAATAGGGCAATGGGACTGACCGTGGAGGGGAAGGTCCAAGACAGCCCCTTTGAGGAGGAAGCATCTGAGCACCCACCAGAATGACAAAAGTCACTGAGCCCTTTGGAGATCTGGAGGAAGGGCATTTCAGGCAAAGGGAACAGCACGTGCAAAGACTCTGAGGTGGGAGTAAGCATGAAAATTTTGAGAAACAGAGAGAAAGCCAATGCTCCATGCAATATGCATTTTGCTTGGGGATGGGCATGATTTCACCCCCATCCTCAAATTCCCATCTAAAGGACACCTTTCATTTATCAATGAAAGTACATTGCAGAGCCTATCCTCACATTGGAGAGAGGGAGAGATGATGGTCACTGAAGCCATTAGAAAGAACTATCCACAAGCAAGTTTCACATAGCCACGTAATTCAACCTTGGACCCTTAGACATCATTAACATAAAAATCATTCTTGTCTACTTTTGTGTGATATATACACTACTGGAAATGCAACACTGGATTAATTATTCTCTCCAGATTTCTGAACATCCTTTAACAGGAAATAACAAATTAACTTCTTCATAAAGGTCCCTGGCACCCAGAAAGCAGCAGTCTACAATTCTAAGTAATAGAATCAAGAAGGCTTTATACAATCAGTTGAACCAAACAAAGACAGACATTTCTTGGTATGCGTATCAGCAGCAGTACAGGAAGATAAGCTTGAGAACATGCCATTGGAACTTCTAGGAAGGGTAACTATAAAAATGTTTCTGGGAATGATGGGTGGTAAAATATAAATTAATTACATTTTTCTCATACTTGGCTAAGATCATGAAATGCCATTGATATTTCTTTAAAAAGTAAAACTTCCATTTTCAAAACATCTTTATTCTTTTAGAAGCCATTCCAACTTCTCTCCCCAGTGCAGAATTACGACAGAACTCTCCCATTCCTCTGCTGTTAGGAGAGCCTGGAGCACTGGTCACTCTTGCTTCTCTTCTGGGGAATGCACTTCCACACTCGAGGCCAATGCTGAAATAGGCACACAAGGGATGCGAAGGGACCTGCAAGGGCAGTGGAGGCTCTCCACAGCCTGTCACTGAACCCTGGAGTGGTACTTAGAGAATCAATGTCTTACAAATCTTCCCTGAACTCCTCCGCTGTTTTCTGCTTCACACCTGTGAGCTTTTTCTCTACAAGGGCTCAGAGTCCATTGACAGTGGTGGAAACTGAAGCAATGGCTAAGCTATTTTGCGGCAGTCTTCCCACACTACCAGACATGAACTGACAAAAACAGAACAAAGCCAAGGCCCTTGTCTTTCCTCCTTCAGTCAAAAAACAAGTCTCAATGCATCTCAGTTCACTCAAATCAACTTCTACTCCAGTCTCTGAACTTTGTGCTCTGTATAAACAGCCAAGTGTGCGGGCACAGTGGCTCATGCCTATAATCCCAGCACTTTGGGAGGCTGAGGCATATCACCTGTCAGGAGTTTGAGATCAGCCTGGCCAACATGGTGAAACCCCGTTTCTACTAAAAATACGAAATTAGCCAGGTGTGGTGGCACATGCTTGTAATCCCAGCTACCCAGGAGGCTGAGGCAGGGGAATCTCTTGAACTCGGGAGGCACAGGTTGCAGTAAGCAGAGATCGTGGCGCCACTGAACTCCAGCATGGGCAACAGAGCAAGACTGTGTCTAAAAACAAAACAAAACAAAAAAGGCTGGGCACGGTGGCTCATGCCTGTGATCCCAGCACTTTGGGAGGACAAGGCAGGTGGATCACGAGGTCAGGTGTTTGAGACCAGCCTGATCAACATGGTGAATCCCCCTGTCTCTACTAAAAATACAAAGATTAGCAGGGCGTGGTGACAGATGCCTGTAATCCCAGCTACTTGGGAGGCTGAGGCAGGAGAATCGCTTGAACCCGGGAGGCGGAGGTAGCAGTGAGCCAAGATCACACTACTGTACTCCAGCCTGGGCGACAAAGCAAAACTCCGCCAAAAAGAAAAAAAAAGCCAAGTGTTTCGAAACATGAATAATGATCAAGTTATGGTCCTGTCTGCCACAATTCTAAGATGATCCCCAACATCCTCTCCCACAACCCCAGTATACACCACTTGCATAATTCCCAGGATTGTGGATGTGATGGATCTTATTCCCAGGACTAGATTATATTATATGGCGTGGGTGACCTGAAGGCAGGGAGATTATCTAGGTGGGCCTGTCATAATACCATGAGTTCTTTAACGGTTTTCTCATTTAGAAAAAAAAACAACAAACACTGAAGCTCACTGTCAGCACTCATTTAATTTTACATAAACACACTATTTGAGGCTGAAGCAAATATGAATGATTTTCATTGTGAAAATAAAATATAAAAACTGTTCTTAGAATTTTTTTTTTGAGAGTTTGTTATCTTTTTTTATTATTATCCTTTAAGTTCTAGGGTACATGTGCACAACATGCAGGTTTGTTACATATGTATACATGTGCCATGTTGGTGTGCTGCACCCATTAACTCGTCATTTACATTAGGTATATCTCCTAATCCTATCCCTCCCTCTCCCCCTCCCCACAATAGGCCCCGGTGTGTGATGTTTCCCTTCCTGTGTCTTGGAATTATTTCTAAACAGAACTAACATGAGAATCATGTGAATCATCAGAATAATCTATTTCGGAAAAATCAGATTCATCCAATGAATCTTCGGCCAGCAACTGTTCAAGAACGATGTTAACATCACTCGTAGGAATGCTATGTCTTCTAGGATTTGACATTTTCAGTGACCGAGAATTACTATATTTTGTAAGTGGAAATACCACTACTAAAAACAAAATGCCATAAATAGAATGATGCCTTTTGTTCCCAAAATTGATATACTAGAGCGATGTGAAAATAATACTGAAAGCGATATATTTTGTGACAAAGTTATCTCCAAATAAATGCTGTAGCTGCGAGTGCTACCGGCAAGTGTCCTTAAAAGCAGAGCGTTTTCACCAGTTCATTGTAGAAAAAGAAGTCAGAGATTCACAACTGGGGAAGGATTGGATACACTCTTGCTAGCCTGAAGATGTTGAGAAGGCCATTTGGCAAAGAATGCAGGCAGCTTGTAGGAGCTGAGTGCAGCCCCTGGCTGAAAGCCCACAAGGAAATGAGACTTTAATCCTACAACTCTAAGGAACTGACTCCCACCAATAACCCGAATGAACTTGGT
Source organism: Macaca mulatta (assembly GCF_049350105.2). Taxonomy (NCBI): domain Eukaryota; kingdom Metazoa; phylum Chordata; class Mammalia; order Primates; family Cercopithecidae; genus Macaca; species Macaca mulatta. The sequence continues at coordinate 129,352,052 of NC_133417.1, read as the reverse complement.
AGTCGATTCTTTTCCTGAAGCCCACAGACAAGAACTCAACTTGACTGACACCTTGATTTTGGCCTTTGTGACCCTGAGCAGAAAACCTAGCTACATCGTGCCTAGACTTTTGACCTGCAGAACTGTGACCTAATAAATCGGTATTGGTTGAAGCCACTAAGTTTGTGGTAATTTATTACATATCAATTGAAAACTAATACACAGGTAATCGTTCTTTGGTTAACCAAAGTCAAGGTTTTGAAATAGCAATGGATGTCCTCAGCCTCAGAGTCCTACTCTCTGCTCCAGGGAGGGAAGGGACATGCCAGTGCAATCCCCAAGCCTCCAGAAAGTCATACGTGTGTACAGTCCCAGGGTGGGATCTAAGATAGCCAGCTTGGCCTCAGACCACGAATTATTAGAAATACATTATTTAATGTTTATATTTTCCCCAGAATCTTTCTCCTTCCATTCACTGATACATGGGAAGTCACCTCTCTCCCTTCTTCTCTGTCTCTCTCTCTCTCTGTCTTATTATTTTCCTCACTTATGAAATATTTTCTTAGGCATAAGAATTCAGGCTGTGTTCCTTCTATGTGCACCTAATATAGGTGGATGGAATGAACAGATGATGGTGTACAAGAGAGAAGAGGAAACAAAGATCAGAGGAAAAGAGAAAGAAAAAAGAAGGAAGGGAAAGAAAATGAAAAGGAAGGAAGTAAAGAAAGAAGGAAGGAAAGAGGGAAAGCAGAATGAGAGAGAGGTGTTTCAGTTATCTATGTAACAAATCACTCTACAACTTGGGAGAGTTTGAGAAACAGCCGGGAGACCAATGAGTCTGGAATGCCCTGAGCTAAGAAGAAAGTGCAAGAGGTTGGACTCAGGAGAGGCTCAAGGGTTGGAGCAGGTTGTATGACACTTTGGAGATCATTGTAAGACCCTGAGTGGGGCACTGACATGATCTGGTCTGAGTTTTAGAAGGATACCCCTGGCTTTGTGTCGAGGAGCAAGGGTAGAAGGAAGAAAACAACAGTTATTTTACTTTCTTCTGATTCTGTGTGTTGACTGGCCCAGCTGGATGGCTCTTCAACTCCATATGATATTAGCTGGGGCTACAGCCATTCAGGGATGTCACTTAGTGAAGCCACTTAGCGGTTTTACCTGGTCCAAGATGGCACACTCACATAGCTGAGGCAGTGTCAGCTGCTGTCTGGGAGCTCATGTGGACTGTCAACCACAGTCCCATGGCTCTTCTTCATGTGTGTCTCCATGCGCCTTGAGCTTCTCCCAGCATGACAGCTGGGTTTCAAAAGGCAGGAAGTGAAAATGTTTCATCTTCTTTAGATTGGGGCTCAAAAGTTCAAGAACATCATTTTCCCTACATTCCCATGGTTGGAGCCCACCATAACAATAGCCAAGATTCCAGAGGAGGAAATAAGCTCCACCTCGTGGTGTGAGAAGAGACGTATGTGTATAAGTTGTCCTAAACCATGTTTGGAGACTCGCTGCCACAGGGTGAGAAAGAGAAGTGCACACTGCCACCCTAACCTCTGCTTCTACCATTGCTCCCTGACATGAAGCCAGGGGGATCCTTCTAAAACAGACCAGATCAGGTCACTCCCCTACTCAGGATTTTACAATGATCCCCAAAGTGTCACACAACCTGTTCCAACCCTTGAGCCTCTCCTGAGTCCAATCTCCTGCACTCTATCTGTCTCACTGCATTCCAGACTCACTGGTCTCTTGGCTATTTCCCCAACTCCCCAAGCATATTCTTATCTCGGGGACTTTGCCTTTGCTCCTTTTTTTAGTGTCTGAAACGTGTTCTCTGGTTATCTACAAGTTTCATTTCCCAGTTTCTTTTAGCTCTCAGATCAAGTGTCAGGGAAGATCATCCTGACCATCCTACATAAAACAGTAACCTCCATCATCCCACTGCTATGGACTGAGTTGCATCCCCCTAAGTTCATATCTTCTTTAGATTGTTTAGATGCTCTTCACATCCATCCCCAGCCCTCCCCACCATGCCAGGACACAGAAAAAGGCAAGGAAGAGAGGAAGAGAGCCCTCAGAAGGAAACAAATTAGCCAGCACCCAGATCTTGGACTTTCCAGCCCCCAGAATTGTGAGAAAATAAATTTCTATTGTTTAGCCACCCAGCCTATGGTATTTGCTATGGCAGCCCAAGCTGACTAATATATCTACCGACACCCTCTGCCTACCTAGTCTGCCTGTTTTTTTTACAGCCATTATCACCATCTGGATGATCATACACTTATTCGTTATTTGTGTGTTGTTAGTCTCTCTACCACCCCCCAGACTACATGCTCCATGAGGAGAGACTGTTGTCTGTTATAATTACCACCATCTCATTAATACCTAAAAGAGGCTGCTCAAAGAAGCTGTTGATTAATATTTGATGAAAGATTTGAATGAATGGGAAAATAGGGATATTTTGTAGTATGAATAAAGGGAGGAGGAGCATTGTTTCTTTACCAGCTGAAAGCAGACTATTTCTCCTTTTTCCTAGCAAAGACAGCAGGTGTTTTCAAAAAGTAGCACAGATGAAATGCTGCAGAGATAACCCCTATTTAAACCCTACAACAACAGAGTGGAACAGGAAATAGAAGGGTATGAGAATGGTAGATGATTCTGGACAGTACCAGACAGCCCAGAATCTCTAATGCAGTGAGACTGCTTGATTTTCATATCTATTTTCTCACCCACAGGAACCTGTTAGTGCAGCATAGGCTAGATAGACCTATCCATGGGGAAAAGGGGGTCCAGTTCTCATTATAGATCCATGATGTGTATTTTGAATCTGCAGCAACACTAAAGGTATATCTCAGAGCATCTTTTAAGAGCTCTGAGAGTTTGTTTCCATGGCAGGCTTGCTGATGGTGCCTACTGAGACGTTGCATCATAAGTCTGTGCCAGAAGAGCTTGATGCCAGAGCATTAACCCTTTATGGGGACTATCACTAACTCTTTAACACCAAAGGATAAGTTTGCAACAACCTCTGAGAGAGGTGAATTGGAAAGCAGCTGTCATGTGCTCCTTAGGCTGAACATATCTCACTTTTTTTTTTTTTAATGAAGATGATTCTTTCTTTCTGGCCAATGGCTGAATAAAGAAGCTGATGTTGCAGTCCTGGTTTACCAACCAGGAAACTGATATTGAATAAATTGTTTAAAGTCGGGTCACGAAGGAATTAAAATGAGAATCAAGATGAAGAGTTGAGAAATTCAAGCTAATGGTCTTACTTTTAGTGTCATTTTCAACAATTTCATAGCAAGAATATAAAAACTACCAACTAAGAGTCCACATTAAGGGACCATTTCTAGCTTTCAAACCAGAACGTCCAGCTCAGTTTCCTCTTATCAAACCATTTCTCTGCAAATCCACCATGAACTCCTAGGAGAAACCTGAGAGATACAGAAAGTGGATCCACAGAAACAAACTTGACAGGCACTCTGCATTAGTTGCTTCGGGTCGCCATAACAAATTGCCATGACTTGGTGGCTTAAGACAACAGAAATGTATTCTTTCACAGTTCTGGAGGCCAGAAGTCCAAAATCAAGGCATCGACAAGGTTGGTTTCTCCTGGAACTTCTGAGGGATAATTTGTTCTATATCTTTCTCTCAGCTCCTAGTGGCTCTGGCAGTCCTTGGTGTTCCTTGTCTTATGGACACATCACTCCAATATCTGCCTCTGTCTTCACAAGGCTTTGCTCTCTGTATCCATTTGTCTTCTCCTTTCTATCTCTTACAAGGACATTCATCATTTGGATTTAAGTGCCCATCCAGATCCTGGATGATCTCATCTAAGCCCCATACCTTCATTACATCTGCAAAGACCCTAATTCCAAATAAGGTTACATCTTGAGGCTCTAGGGGTTAGGACTTGGGCATATTTTTTGCGGGGAGACACTTCAACCCACTATACATTCTTAACCCGAACTCTCAGCAGGCTCCCAGTCTCAGTCACAAATATTAGTCATTACTTGATTCTAAAGCACAGACAGAATGGAGAGCATTGAGCCCTCTCTAATCTGTAACACCTCGACCCCTCTCTAAAGTACTATTTAATTTTTATTCAAAGCTCTTCTTGACTTATATCTTCCCAAATACAATCCAATAATTTCTATAAATATCAGTCATCCCCTCCTAAAAACCCACTTGTTCTTCAGACATCTCCATTTCCATACATCTGTATGTAGTTACAGAGTATGTTGAAAAGCATATGGGCTTTAGATCCTGGCTCTGTCACATGCAGCACCGTCCCCATCACCATGGGAATGGGGTACCCACCCTCTCTCAGGCTCAGTCTCCTTATCTATGAAATGGGAGTTGCCACAAGAAGTAATGGAACTGCATGTAAAGCACCCAGCTCTGTGCCTTGCTCATAGATAGTAAGAGCTCAATCAATGCTGGCTAGTATTTTGTTCTTCCAGGAAAACATATTTCATCTGTGTGTTACTGAGTGCTTACTCTAGGTATGGCACAGTAACAGGCATTATGGGAGCTTTTCTGAGGCCAAAAAAGAAACATCGTTGCTCTTAGAGAACTCACAAATGGATTTTTTCCATTTTCTGAAATTCTTAGAGGAAGGTTTAGTAATGTCCTCAAATCAGAATGCATAGATCGTGATTCTTTCTGTCTCTACAAAGGCTTAATGTTCTACCATTACCAATAATGGGCATTTATCCTAATTTAACATCTCTAAAAAACAAATTACCTTTCAAAAACAACCATTTCTCTCCTTAAAATCTGTTTTCTGTCACAGCTTCCTAGCTACTCCTGTGAACTAAACAAGCCCATCTCCTAGTTTTCTTTGTGATTGCGGATTTTCAACCATTGGGCACTTTTTAGCAATCTTCTGTTGTTTTAAGTTGTGGCATTTTGATTTGGCCAGCAAATTCCACAGGTCTAACCTGACCATGGCAAACTCATTATTAGCACTTGTACTGTTCAACAAGAAATGTCCCACTTTGAGTCTCTCTAGTATAATGTGACTGTTGGTCAAAATAATGTCAGGCCTCTGAGCCCAAGCTAAGCCATCATATCCCCTGTGACCTGTACGTATACATCCAGACGGCCTGAGGTAACTGAAGAATCACAAAAGAAGTGAAAATGGCTGGTCCCTGCCTTAACTGATGACATTACCTTGTGAAATTCCTTCTCCTGGCTCATCCTGGCTCAAAAGCTCCCCCACTGAGCACCTTGTGACCCCCGCCCCTGTGCGCCAGAGAACAACCCCCTTTGACTATAATTTTCCACTACACACCCAAATCTTAGAAAACAGCCCCGCCCCTTCACTGACTCTCTTTTCAGACTCAGCCCGCTCGCACCCAGGTGATTAGAAAGCTTTATTGCTCACACAGAGCCTGTTTGGTGGTCTCTTCACACAGACGCAAGTGAAAAAATAATGCCCCAGAAGCAGGGTTCCTCTAGAGTTCTCTGAACTATCAAACAAATCAATAATGATCAGGCTAGTTTGGATGATAAATATATTTCCTTCTCTGCTAATTTCATAGGAATGGCAAATCCGCATATTGTTTGTAAGATAAAGCTCACGGATTGTAATCTTGAATCCTAAATCCTGACACTGATATGCTGTTTCCTCTGTTCCCTGATCCTACGAGGTAGCAAAACGGCACAGTTTCCTAGGATCACTCTAGCTGCTATTGCTGAAATCATGCCTACACTTTTAAGGCTAACACAGAGCACATAGTCAGCCCATGTAACAATTCAGCTCACAAATGAATCTTACTTGGATGATATAGTGTAATTTCTTTGTTTTGCTTTTAGGGGGCAGGTGGTCCCCAAATTGAAATGGTCCTTTCTACTACTTCCTGTGTTTTTCTCAATGTATGCTATCGCCCGGTCCCTGAAGGCATAGGAATTGCATATCCTCTAGTGAAATATAACAATTTCACTAGAAGACGTGTGATAGTATTGGCTAATAGGCCCATTTAGTGTTACTAATAATTCTTTGTCTACTAGGCACACCCATGTAGAGCTGGCTTGGTCATCGTGACTCATGGGTTCATATTTCAAGCTTGCTCAGACAGTTAATTGTCAGATTGTTTGATTCCAAAAACCGCAGGCTAAATTTCACTGAGTTATGGCACTTTGGTATTTCCTAAGTTATGGCATTTTGGTATTTTGCTGTTAAAATGCTGGAAACAATATGCCTGAAATTTTCCCCTAGTAGAATATTTAATTTTTTAATTTAGCATTTTTATAATTTAAGCTGGCCCAATAAACCTCAGAACAGAGTTAAAAAAATGTACCCAGAAGCTTGAGTTTATGAGGCAGAACAAATACCAAACAGACTTACAAGTCTTTCTCACATGGAAAACTTGACCTACTGTTGAGTGAGTGTTCCACAGAATAAACTTTCCTTGGTCAAATATTCTGGGAAAACTCTCTGATAAATATAGGTAAATAACCTTTTTTGTTGGTCTTCAGCATGCTCCAAGAAGAGCTACAGTACACGTTAACTTCCCAAATACATTTGTCTAGTAAAGTCTTTTTGTACAAAATATAAAGTCTTGTACAAAATATAAAGTCTTTTGTACAAAATATCTGTTCACTAGTATTCTAAGGCACATGCTTTGAGAAAGGCTAATGGAAGCTGGTGAGTAGAAGGGGTGACAAACACTTAATAAACACTTAATCTTGGTGCCTGAGCTACCCCTAAACAACAATCAGACCTTTTGAGCAAGTCTCACAACTGCTATGAGTTACTCTTCCTTCATTTAGAAAGTTAATAGGTTATATTCTCTTCCAGCTCAAATAGTTTCTGACTTGCCTCAGAGATTCATAATATTATATTTGGTCATTTTCACTAAATGATTAATGGAGACAAAGAAAAAGAATACTACTGTATTGAACAGAATTCTAGGACTTTCCAGGCCAACCTGATTTTGCAGAACTACAGTTAATATTCCAAGGCAACACGGTAACAATTTCCCGAGACTCATGGCATTTTCTCTAAGTGGTGTTTCAAGTTGTGAAGCGTTAAGATCACTAAAAAAGTCTGCTGTTGGCTGCTTTATTAATCCAAGATTTTTCAATGGAATTATCACCAGAACCCTTAGACAATCTCACTTGTAGTACAGAAACTGAGAGAGGCTAAAGAATTTTATTATTCAGTTTCTTAACCTTGGTAGAAGTAGGTCTAAAGTTAGGACCCCCAGGGTTTCCAATTTATCCATATGGTTGGGTTTTCCTTCTTTACTGCAGTGAATGAGGATGGAAAAGGAGGTCACAGGCCCATCTCCTCTCCTTCTGAGTCTTCACTTCCTAGGGTTTAAATCTAATGACTCATCTTCGGTATTAGCTTAAGTGGCCTGGCAACAACCAGAACACTATTTTCAACAGCAGTTTGTCTTTCAATGGCTCAGGAAGTGGGAGCATTTTGTACAAGTCACAAATACAGGCCACCGAGCTCCCCAGTTTATGACTTTTCTTTTTAAATTCAAGATATAGGGAAAAAATATTCACTTGTTTATCAACCTAAGGAAAAATAGGTTTTCTTGTTATGAATAAGAACAAAGAGTTGACTGAAAATACCACTTCTAATTAGGTAATGAAGTTGTAACAAAGTACATTGAAAATGAAAATTAATTTCCATTAAGCAACTCACTCTCAACACTGTTTGTTCTTATCACAGATACAAACATATGCTTTGACTTTTCTTCTGGATAATAATCTGTGCTTGAAGAACGGAAAGTTTTCTGTTATATATTTGAGTCCAGAAAAACTTTCTAACTGTCCTACATGAGAAATGGCCAATGTTTGGTGGTGGATGAAAAGCATACGTGAATTGATATCTAATTTTTCCAACAAAGTTTGGTGGAAATGAATATGTGAGTGTGTGTGTGTGTGTGTGTGTGCACAAGAGATGGAAACAACTGAAACTAGCACTGAAGCAAAAAAAAAAAAAAAAAAAAAAGTAATATATTGGCTGGGAAATCTGAAATGTATGTCCAGTTTCAGTATGATAAGATCTGGGCCCCAGTTTGTGATTACTGTACTCTCTCCTCCCTCTCTCTCCACATACCTCTGCTGTGTTTCAATCTTAGGCTCTCTCTCCGTCTATCAGCAAGATGTCTGCTCATAGCCCCAAGCCCACCTTGTCCTTATAACTCCCGGCCCTCAGAGAAGACAGAGACTCTCTTTCTGCTTTCACAGATCACATCTCAAGGCATGGTTTTGGTGGGCCTATTTGAGTCATGTGCTCATGACTGAGCCAATCACCACAGTCAGAGTAATGGGCTACTCTGATTGGCCAGTCTTGGGTCATGTGCCCACCCTAGTGTCAGGGCAAAATAGGGCCCTTATCCTACCAACATGGAGGGAAGGACAACTTTCCAAAGGGAGAGAGGCTGGGAGCCACATACAAGAGACAGCTAGTCCAAAATACACAAACTTCCTGGCAATCACAGCACCAGAATGCTGAATGTAACCTCCAAGCTCAGTTATTCTCTTTCCTACACAAGGTCCTACTGAGGCACACAGCACATTTCCAAACCTCTTCCCCCCACTGACTATTCCCCTTCTCTGAGGTGCTTGCTAATTGGAGATGGAAACCCAGACACTCAAAAATGTAATAGAAACAGAAAGAGTAGTGAGACAAAGTTTCTAGAATTCAAGAAAAGCAAAAAGCATTCTTTATTTATTGGGAAATTATGTTTTGCTTAGATTTCAGGAATTTTCTATCTTTTTTTTTTTCTTTTTTCTTTTCTTGGCCTCTGATTTGCAATAGTACAAAATAAGGATAAAGAAAAAAATTAAACATAGCATTCTACTATCCTACACAAATGTTCCCCAGCCTACTAGTCAACTGGTTGGAGAACTATAAAACATAGTTTATAGTCCATAGTTCGTAGGTGGAGAACTATAAAACAAAGAGATGAATAACTGAGCTTGGAGGTTACATGTTTGTTTATTTGCCACACACACATACACACACACCCCCTCACATACACCCTCACATATTCATTTCTACCAAACCTTGCTGGAAAACTTAGATGAGTGAGCACTGACTTCTGGAAAACATTTGCTGAAGACTCAGGTAGAATCTATGATTCATGATTTTTATTTTTTCTTTTCTTTTCTTTTTTTTTTTTTTCGAGACAGAGTGTCACTCTGTTGCCCAGGCTCAAGTGCAGTGGCCCTGATCTCAGCTCACTGCAACCTCTGCCTCCTGGGTTCAAGCAGTTCTGTCATTCAGTCTCCTGAGTAGCTGGGATTACAGGCGCTGGCCGCCATGCTCAGATAATTTTTGTATTTTTAGTAAAGACAGGGTTTTGCCATGTTGGACAGGCTGGTCTTGAACTCCTGACCTCAAGTGGTCCCCCCGCCTCAGCCTCCCAAGGTAGTGGGATTACAGCCACTGCACTCGGACTTTTTATTCATTTTTCTTTAAATTCTGGCTTGCCCTCTGAGTCATGGTTTTCCACACTTGCTGGTGGCCCCATCTGGAACACCTGTTTTCCTGCCCACATGTGGCCTCTTCTATCCTCCATCTTCATCTCCACAGAGAAGCTCTTCTCCCCGGTCTATAATAATGACTCACTCATCGGTTTTACCAATCACAGAACCCCATTTGTTTCCCTCATGGAGAGAATCACAGTTGATTTGCCTATTTATTATTGGTCCTCGATAAAACTCCTTCACTGTGTCGTATGTGACTGAAAACAGCTTAATATGGTAACCCATGCCGGGGCTTCTTGAATTTTCATACAGACCAAAGCCTCAAAATCTTATCAGTCAATTTCAGCCATGGGACTGGGGAGGATAGGAGATATAAGGGGTGTCCTTAGAGTTTGGAAAAGAAGGCAAATATGCATAAGGTTGTCTATGATATCCTCAATGTGTAAGGTAATAAAGTATTATCTATGTTTCTATACTTCGTGGACTTAATCCTATATTTCCCATTATGTACATATTTTCTAACATATATACAATATGTAATGTATATGAGAGGAGTGAATGTTTAAAACTGACACTTTTAGAAGGTTCTAGGGCTAAAATGAGAGAAAATGGATTCCTCTTGACCAGACATAAAGAAGGGGCAAGACAAATCGCCTAGCACTCTGGAAAAAATGGTCATAAAATGCTGTGGGGTAAGACACCGGCAGAGAAATGGGAAGACACAAGGGGAGAATGAGAAGGACGAAAGTCCTCTTAATCTTAGACTTCTAAGAGTGAGAATGGAAATAAACATTTTTGCCTGGGGTAGATGGACCAGGATCTAGAGTGTGTTTACTTACACGTAGGAACCTATTTTGTTTTTGTTTTTATCGGGGATTGAAGCTGAAGTCGGAATAAATCCATCCTTAACCACTGTAATTTGGCTGAAAAAACTATCTAACCAACATTTGTGGAATTCAGGCTTCTAAAGAAAGATGCTTCTGCTGGGACACACCCTGTTGGATTACAGGTTTCTAATCTCCCTTGAAACAAAGAAGTGCATTTAATCTCTCTCTGGATGTGGAACCAAACTGGTGGGTAAGGCCCCATCATAGTGTCCTGTTAATAAAGGCACTAGGTCACCATGGTCACGTAGACAAAGTCTTTGCATAGTGGCCTGACCATTTTGTGTAAGAACTCACACTTCCAGACTGGTCATTCTCAGCTAACCAGGTCTTTTGAGTCCTTGCAGATGAGCTCACTTCCAACCTGTTACCTACCCCTGCACCTCAGCTGTTCAGTACTGTGAGTAGTATTTACACTACTGTGTCAACAAAATACTTGAATCCAACTTACTTAAGAAAGTGTAAATAATGCTACTAACAATTATAGGTGCTGGGCTTTAAATAACGTAACTTGCTTTTGAGTTTTTCTTTCTGGAAGTCCCCACTAGAGACTTAAGAAGGATGAAATGAATAGTTGGGTATTAGCAAATATCTTAATGCCAGAAAAAACTTTTTGACACCACAGACACCCAGAAAATCAGACCAGATATGACGTGTGGCACATATGAAAATGGCATCGACCTGTACAAAGGGACTGAGCCCAGTGTTCAACTGGTATCTCATATCTGGGTCATAAGTTTCCTTAAGCCAAGATGACCATTTTTCTGTGGTTTTCTGCTAGGCCTTGGATTAAAGAACAAATATAATGGTAATTTTATGCCCTTGTCCCTGCCAGTGAGCCTGTCAAGGGGATTTCTCAAGTTTCAATACCTCTGTCCTTAGCATGAAATAACAAGTTGATACCTCAGTCAATACTGTCATTTCTTCAAGCATTTGAAATATTTTGAATGGACCACAAAAGCTTTGGATTTCTTGTATCGCTTGTAACCATTTCAAATGGACCCTAATGCTTAATTTAATTTGTATTGGGGATTTCTACACTGACTGATCATATTCTCTCTGTAAAGTGGTTTTGGAAATTGTGAATACTGGAATTTAATTACACAGACATATTTTTCCAATAAGGGCTTGTTCAATTTTGGTCATAGATATGCCTCGGGTCAAAACAAGCTGCTCTGTGAAAAATGAGGTACATAAACCAGTTAGAAAGAGAAACTCCCGTCTTGAGGCTACAGCACAGAGTAATGCACTTACACAACTCCAGAATGTACACAGAAAGTTCTAGCTGCATATCCCTGGAATTAGAATGAACTCTTCTTAATTCCCATTTTATAGGCGAGACTGAGAGATTGAAAGTCTTTTCCAGTCACAGGGCTGGTTAATGGCAGAGTAAGACTGAGCTCTGCACCATGACTTTAAAAATGAAGCATTGCCTTTACCTTATGATCCTTTTTAAGTAAAACCTGTTAATTTTCTCAATCAACAGAAACATAATGACTCACTGATTACTAGGTTCCAGGTACTAAGATTTGATTGTGAAATAATGTAGACTGGGTCCCTGCCCCCCTGGAGCTCACATTCACATGGGTGAGACAGACAAGTACATAAAGTAATAACACGCTGGGATATGTACCATAAAGGAAACACTCAGGGGGCTGAGAGAGAATAATAGGGAGTATCCGCTTTACCTACCTAACAGTAACTCCTGCCTTTTGACAGAAGGGGCATTTAAGCTCAGAAATCTGAAGGATGAAAAAGAGATAGCCATGGGAAAAGTTTGGATGGCATAAGAAGAAGATTCCAGGCATTCAGAGGTGTCTTCAATGATGGTGAACATGAAACCAGTCTAGACTGTCTTCTGAAAAGGGCATGCCTATTGTTTCCAAGGATGGACCAACTTGCCTGACCTCCAGATATATTTAATACCTGGTCAATTCCTCCTTCAGTCCAAGACAATGCTTCTTATATCCATAAGAAGGGAGCTCCTCTTGTTATTTAGAATGAGATGCACACACTCTTCCATCTTCTCCCCACCTCTGCTATCTATCTGTAAAGTAAATGCACCTGACAGTGGTAACTTAAGCATAGCCTTCAAATAACGCTGTATGGCCAATGCACCTTGTATTAGTCTGTTCTCACACTGCTATAAAGAAATACCTGAAACTGGGTGATTTATAAAGGAAAGAGGTTTAATTCGTTCATGGTTCTGCAGGCTGTACAGGAAGCATGACCGAGGAGGCCTCAGGAAGCAGTCTTGGAGGAAGGTGAAGAGAAAGGAGTCCCATCTTACATGGTCAGAGTAGGCGGAAGACGGTGACGGTGGAGGTGCTACACACTTTTAAACTACCAGATCTTGTGAGAGCTCACTCACTATCATGAGAAAAGCAAGGGTTGAAATCCGTCCTCATGATCCAATCACCTCAAACATTGGGGATTACAAATCAACATGAGATTTGGGAAGGAACGCAACCCAAAACCATATCACACCTGAATGTGTGTTTTGAGTTAGGGAATTGGGTGTTGGCAATCCAGAGATTTCTTCCTTGTCCGTGAAGAATATCTGAGCCCTGGGCCCATCCCATGGAACACGGGCCATCCAGGGGATTGAGGCCCTGAGTCTGGGTTGGATGGAGGTTGCCAGGTGGAGGTGGTAAGGGGAGGGGTTAAGTGAACTGCGACATAAACTGCATGCTGTTTGCAAGTGGTTGCAGTTCTTCTGCCCAGCCCATTGTCACACCACTGGGCTATGCAGTAATCTAGTTCAGCCTGCTGCCATTGAACTGTAGGTAAGGTGGATACCTTGTTCTGCTTTCTGTCACTGGATTCTCTTGCCTGTATGTAAGCCTCTAATAAAACCTCTTGTTTGCTGGCTCTGGGTCTCCTTTTCTGCCTCTTGAAACTGGGGCCTTCCCTATTGAAGTTAACAAGGGTTTGGCACAACAAGTAATTGACAAGGCAGGCAGGAGGTCGGAGAAAATCCTGTGAGCACCAAGACAATGGGATCAGGGAAGGGGAAATCAGTGGGGGAAATCCCAGGTTGGCCATCCACATCAATGTGGGGCCCAATAGCTGCTATCTTTGATGGATAGGGCCCACCACATGAGTACAGGATGCCCTGAAAACGCTGAAGGATCTTAAAGAATTGTTGCAGGGGGTGGATCTGACTGAGCATGGGTCAGATGCCTGAGCAGTGGCAGCCACGGTTGGCTGGCTACTTCTGACCACTCAGAGGCTGAGCTCCTGGCACAGGCGAGGAAGAGTTCATCTATTACAGAGTGAACTGTGATTACCACGAGGTGCCAGATACCGCCGAGACCCTGGCTTGTTGGTTGGCCCATTTGAAGGGCCACCACCTTCCCCACACTCCCAGGGAGCAGACCCGCAAGATTTGTCCCTACCTGGAAGACAACAGCACAGCACACTGCAGGACTGCACCACTGTGGAACTGGTGGAGCTGAGGAATAGGTTCACGCAGAAGGGGAGAGTCAGTCATGGGGTGGCTTCTCCATCTATGGGACATGGGGGTGGAGGGTTTTATACTCTCTGAACTAGAGATGAATAAAATGGCACAGTCCACCCCGCCCTCAGGCAGTGCTGCTGTGGCACTGGTAATGGGGATCAAGCCATCCCCCTCAGCTGGGGGATGCCAGTGGTAAAGCAGCCGGGCTAAATGAGGGAGATGCCCCCACCTCCTTCACAAAAGCAGACTATGGAGGAATTGTGGGAAATCCTCCAGGAATAAAGGATGAAGTATGCTCTCTATGCTGAGCCTTACCGAGGTCGTCATGATGAATGTCTTCCTGCTGGCATGAAAGATGCTATTTTGCAGTCTGCACTTGGATAGAGCACCCTTGACATAACTAACTACATTTTAGAAAAAGGCTTCATTTTATATTTCATAGCATACTTTGCCAACAAGATATTTTGCTTAATAAACAAATAAAAACATAAAGACTGCATCCAACCAATAAGAACACAAACAAGTTCACTCTTCCACCAGTTCTCACCAGAGGACTCCATGACTGAAAAAGAGCAAGCCTTCAGCTCAAAACGGCTGTCTTAACTGACATCATCTTGCAGCCACTCATAAGAATTAAGCGTCTGCTGCCTAGGGCTCTGCCACATCAAAGACTCTTTCTTGCGAAACAGATAGCCTAGACCAGGACCCTTTTTGTCTTCTTTGGTCCCCTGGACTGGTTCATTAACTCTTTCTCCTGTATCTTTTTCCTCTTGATGTTAAAAGTTACTTTGTTATGGAATACTTAATCTGTAACGTTTATATTTTACACATACTATTATGTTTGGTTTGCAATATTGACTGACTGGTGGAGTGGCTTGAGCTGGTGCCCATGGCTCTGACCACTGAGTGAATGGGAAGTACTAAGAATTGCCTCCTTTGGAACTCCATGCAGTTCGTGACTTTTGTGACTGAAATAGCATCAGTAAAGCCTGACATTGTGGAAAGACACAAATATGCACAGACCTGGTTATCTCTAACCTTGCAACACTCATGTCAGTACTCAATCAATGGTTTGATTGAGTACTGGTCTATCCTGAGCCTCTAGTGTCTATCCTGAGCCTCCTGGTAGGACAACCATTGTCTCAGGTGGCCTTGGTGGCCACCAAATTAGGAAAAATGAAGAAACTTGTGTGGATGAGGGGTGCATGCTGCTGGGATGAAAGACAAGGGATCCAAAGGGAAGGAGACAGCCAAGAGGCCTGTTGGAGTGACCTGCAGACAAATGTGATATAACCTGGTAGTAGCAGGGACACCTTTTCATTAAAAGGCTTAAACAGCCTAATGCTGTTCTGGGGGACAATGGCCAAAGCTCAAGCCAGAAAACAGTGCTTCACTAAAGAGCTTCAGATTCAGCCAACTGCCCCTTGTGCAGAGGGAATGGCAGGTGCCAGCCCCTTTAGACTAGGATGAAGGCCAAGGCTCCAGAATTCCAATAAGAGAAATGGTGGCCAGGTGTCTGGGGACCAGAGGCCACAGGTAGCACTAACTACATATTGGTTCCCTAAAAATAAACAGACTGTGCTGGATACTGGAACCGAACACACTCTCACATATGTTAACATTCATCAGTTCCAAGGGTCTCTAACAGCAATAGATTGGCAGGGCCATGAAGGTCAGACAGGCTGACTAGTGTGACAAGTTGGGAGACTGCCACCAAAACTCTATTTAGTATACACAGCTCCCATCCCAGAATATATTTTGGGAATGGCTATATTATCATGCCTGAGCCTCCAAACAACTGCTGGGGGATTCCGACTGAGAGTTGGGTGGTGAAGCATGTGATTGGGGGAATGAGGAATGGACACCAGGACAGTTGCCAGTCCCAGGGTGAGTAGTAGCCCTGAAGCAGTACCGTCTGCGGCAGGGCATGATGAGATCACCGGGCTGTTAAGGAGCTAGCCTGGGTGGGCACTGGAAGGCCAGCGTTCAGCCCATACGGCAGCCCCATGTGGCCTCTGCAAAAGCATGATGGGACGTGGAGAATGAAAGTAGATGACCAGGAATTAAATAAGATGGTCTCCTCAATGTATGCAGCTGTTCCCAATATCACCTCCTGTATTAGGCCATTCTTGCATTGCCATAAAGAAATACCTGAAAAGGGGTAATTTATAAAGAAAAGAGGTTTAATGGACTCATGGTTCTATAGGCTTTGCAGGAAGTGTGCTGACATCTGCCCAGCTTCTGGGGAGGACTGAGGAAGCTTACAATATGGCGGAAGGTGAAGCAGGAGGCACATCACATGGCCAGAGCAGGAGCAACAGAGAGTAGGAAGGGAGGTGCCACACACTTGTAAACAACCGGATCTCATGAAAACTCACTGTCAGAGGATAGTTCCAAGGGGATAGTACTAAACCATGTGTGAGAAATCAGCCCCCATAATCCAATCACCTCCCACCAGGCCCCACCTCCAACAATGGGGATTACATTTCAACATGAGATGTGATGTGAACACGGATCCAAACCACAGCACCTCCCTCCTGACGAGGGTAGGAGAGGCCCTGGGCACATATGATTGTGTTATCGATTTAGCCAATGCCTTCTTCAGTATCCCCATTTCCGCAAAGAGTCAAGGCCAATGTGCATTCGCCTGGGAAGGAGAATGAACCTTTACCCTCTTATCCTAGGAAACTGTCCCAGATGGGGTACGTGATTTCCATTA
Source organism: Macaca mulatta (assembly GCF_049350105.2). Classification (NCBI taxonomy): domain Eukaryota; kingdom Metazoa; phylum Chordata; class Mammalia; order Primates; family Cercopithecidae; genus Macaca; species Macaca mulatta. Next base: position 129,335,563 of record NC_133417.1, on the reverse strand, counting down.
CATTGATGATACCATGCTAACTTCAGAGTATTTTTCCAGTTTACCAACTATGCCCCTGACCCTGCCACCTCAATTGGCTAACAGAGGGTGAGCAATTGGCACAAAGTCCAGGATCCAGGCTTGTCAGTCAAATACTTGGATGTCATCTTGTCAGGTGAGACTAAAGTCATTCTGTCTGAGGTTATGGATATGGTGCAGGCCTATCCACATCCCACCGCACCAAAGCAGAGCAAACCTTCCTAGGCCTTCTAGAGTAAGGGCTTCCTTCTATTCTTCATCTGGCCCAATTCCTTAGGCCCCCATACCACTTAGTCAAGAAGAGCACCTGCTAGGAGGGGCCCACGAGAAAGGATGCAGCTTTTGAATGAGCTAAAGCGCAGTGAAACAAACACAAGCCTGTGTGTTCTAGTGCAGGGACAATCCCTGAATTAGATGTGGCCAGTTACCCTGAGGGGTCTGAGTGGGGCTTGTGGCAAAGGCAAGGACATAAACGTGTACCTTTAGGATTCTGGTCCCGACTCTGGAAGGGGCTGAAGGTGGATTACGATGTCATGGGGCAACAACTCTGTGGCATGTCATGTCTTGCAACTGGTGGAGGACAGTGTGGAGGATGTCCTCGTGCTGATGCACATTCAGGACCCCATGGCAGGTTGGCTGGAGGATGCTTTTCAGAGACTGAGGTCTGGGAATACCCAGACATAGACTGTGGCCAGTTGGCATGCATGCCTGCAACAGAGGAGCATATTGACTGGTAGCCCCTTGAGTGCCAAGTTCCATTTGGTGCTTGTCCCTGTCATCTTGTGTGACAACTGAAGGATAGTCTTTGACAGAGACCACTGGACTCTACAGGATCCCCCCTTCATACAGGAGTTCAGGGCCCAATTCCTGACACACCTTTGCCCCAGCCTGGGCTCAAGGCAACCTGCTGTTGCCCTTATCACATGACCTGCCCACCAGGGAGCACATCATTAAGTAGCCGCAGAAATAGCAAACCAGCTCCTACCAGTTCAGTTTTCTTACCCCATGGTGGAAAGGCCTAGAACAAGTGATATATGTCACACCTATTTTGTACTCTACTCCCACTCTGGGATGGTGAGTCCCCTCATGCAGGAGGCCAATCATCCTCTCATTGTGGAACATGCAGTGTCCCAGTATCTTGCTCTGGCCTTCCACCACATGTCAAAGAAGGGGAACAATCCATTTGGACAATAAGCCAGGCATCAGGCCAGGGGTGATGTTCTCTCGGAAAGACATAATGAAATGGTTTGGCTGTGTCCCCACCCAAATCTCGTCTTGAATTGTAATAATCCTCACGTGTCAAGGGTGGGGCCAGGTGGAGATAACTGAATCATAGGGGTGTTTTTCCCCATACTGTTCTCATGGTAGTAAGTCTCACAAGATCTGATGGTTTTATAAATGGGAGTTCCCCTGCACAAGCTCACTCTTGCTTGCTGCCATGTAAGACGTGCCTTCACTCCTCCTTGCCTTCTGCCATAGTTGTGAGGCTTCCCCAGCCATGTGGAACTGTGAGTCAGTTAAACCTTTTTTCTTTATACCCAGTATTGGATATCTCTTTATTATCAGTGTGAGAACAAACTAATACACATAACTTCTTATGTCTTGCTAAATGGCCATGTTTCTGGTACCCACTAAACTTCTCACCTTCCACCCATTGATGGTGTGCAGCGAACCTCTTTGCCAACTGGTCACAGATGATGGCCTCTCTTGAGAACAAAACCGAATATTGGGCCTGCAGAGAGCTGCCCCCTCCTCCTCCACAGGCCTGCTATGGCGCATCCAAGATCGACACCCTGGTGCTTGGAAGAACTTCATCATTATTGTGTTTGTTGTTCTTTTTGTATTTGTAGTTTGTATTGCTGCTGCGGGCACCTGGCTGCAGTGCTCCTCAGCATACCTGGCCCGAGGAAAGTTGCAGAAAGATGGCATAATAAGAATGTGAGAGTCATGCAAAGGTATGCTGGATTGGAATGTAGGGTAAACTTCACCTGATGGCAATGACTTGAGCATGGCCTTGGAATGATGCTGTCTGGCTGATTCACCTGAACATGTGTTCTGAGCTGGGGAATCCAGGAGTGGCCAGCCTGAAGATTCCTTCCTTGTCTATGAGAAGTATCTGAGTCCCCAGCCTGTCCTGATGGACAGGGGATGGAGGCCCTGAGTTTTGGGTTGGATGAAGTTTGCTTAGGTTTCCACTACATGCCCTGCTTAAGGAGTCTTGACTCCTTCCTGATTTAATTGAGGACCCATCTTCCTGGCAGGAAAAAATATATATATGCAACAAAACTTAGGATTTGAGAAATTATTCAAATAGTTTCTGAGTTGAAGAAAATTCCACTTGCCCTCATCAGTTATATTTATAGCACAGTGAGCTCGTTCTCCTTATTTTACAGACTAAACTGACGTGTAACTGAAAAATGATGTTAAGAAAGTACTGTTGCATTGGGCCTGCTGATTTGATGACATGGAAAGTCCTGACCACATCCAAATCCATTGCCCTTCTTCAGATCTGTCTCATTAAAATGTCCTAGGGCCCATGATGCTCATCTCTATTTAAATATTTTGTTGTTCCTTTGGGACATAAATAGGAAAGGTTTCTCAAAGTTTCAGCTGACCGTCCAGGTGCGGTGGCTCAAGCCTGTAATCCCAGCACTTTGGGAGGTCGAGGCAGGTGGATCACGAGGTCAGGAGATCAAGACCATCCTGGCTAACATGGTGAAACCCATCTCTACTAAAAATACAAAAAACTTAGCTGGGCGTGATGGTGGGCACCTGTAGTCCCAGCTACTCGGGAGGCTGAGGCAGGAGAATGGTGTGAACCGGGGAAGTGGAACTTGCAGTGAACCGAGATCGCACCACTGCACTCCAGCCTGGGCGACAGAGCAAGACTCCATCTCAAAAAAATAAAATAAAATAAAATAAAAAAAGTTTCAGATGACCACACTCAGATCCCCTCGTGCCAGACCTCACATCCTATGATGTAGTGTTTTGTAGATAACATGGACAGACACCCACCCTGTCTGCCTGATGTAGTAAATAACTTTATCCATCCGCTGATCTTGGATTTGACTGCTGTTGCTTGCCTGAAGCCTGGGTACTCTCTAGCCAGTTGGTTCAGCTGGGATGATACTAATGAAGCTGTAGCTACAAACTCAGTTCCCCTGGGGACTCATTAGCTTTAGCAGAAAAAAAAGTTCCAAATTTTCCTCATAGCCCCAGCCATCTATTTTGGAAGCACACCCACTGGGGAACAAGGGGCTTCTACATCATTCTCCCTCTATGTAATCCCTCTTCTTCCCAATAAAGTTTCTTGCATGAGAGGTTTAGACTCGCCAAGCCACCTTATCTCTCAGTTATTTCTTAACTGTCTGGATTTCTTCCTCTTTCCAACATCATTGAAACAATTCCTACCAAAACCATTAGCAATCGGCTAACTGCCCTGAAATAAGGACTCTTCAGGGTCAATCCATTTCTCCAGAGAGGAAAGAAGAAAAGACAAACATAGTTCCTTCACAGAAGATAAATGAGCCCTAGTGGATGCTATGCAGCCAGAGCCCTCCCAGCTGCTGGGACATCTGGGGGCTGAAAGCTGTCAGCTGAGTTGGTCTTTGGCATCTGTGTCAGCTAAGGAACTTGCTGCTGTCTTGCCCAGTTTTTTGCCTTTCTTGGGACAGCCAGCATCCAATAACTGGTTGTTGTGGCATGGGTATAAAAGTCCAGCCCTCTTGCCTTAAATCATGACAACTCTGAAGGGCCATTCTTGCTCCCAAGCTCCCTGTAGGATCAACCGAAAACTTTGTCATTACTGCCCTGATATGACATCATCACTTGAGGAGACTGGCCATATAGTGACAATGTGAGTATATTGGTCCCTATAGGACATGAGTCGTATATAACATCACATTGGACCAAAGAACATTATTATGGTATCTCTGGGTCCCATTACTTACCACACTTTTCATCAGCTAGAGGCCCGATAGAGCAATAGCATGGACTTTTGAAGGTGCAATTAAGGTGTCGACTTGGAGATTATACCCTGCAAAGGTATCCCCTCCCCCAAGGTTCAACATACATTCTAAATCAGTTATGATTCTATAATGTTGGGTCTCCAGTATGCAGAATACACATATCCAGAACCAAGGGATGGAAGGAGAAGTGCTCTGGCCACCCTCGTGCCCAGCAATGTACATAAGTCTAGTTTCTGTGGATTAAAAGGTCCTAGTTCCCAGGGTGGAAACACCTGCACCAAAAGGCAAAGCAAGAGTCCCATTAAACTTTAAGCTACTGGGCTGTATGAAGGCACTTCAGGTTTCTCATGCCAAGAGACAAGAAAGCACTGGGAAGAGTGCTGGATTCTGATCCTCAAGAGGCAGTAAGGCTGCACAGTGGAAAGAAGGAAGAATATGTTCAGCACCCAGGTGACCCACTAGAGTGTCTCTTCACACTTCCTTGCTCGATTTTGACAGCAAATGGATACATGCAGCAGCCACAGCCTGAGAAGGGCATATTGAGCAGTGTTCAGACCCCTCGGGGTTGAGAGTCTGGGTCATTTACTAAGCGAACCACCTAAACCAGCAGAAGAGACAGCTGAGGGTGAGATACACCTAGCATGGGCAGATCAGGTGCGGCTTCAAGACCACCTATAGTGATGAAGCCTGTCATTCATCCCATTCACCTTTTTCTTGTACGTTTTCTCAGAGAAAAAGATCAACCAGAATTCTGAAGGAGTTGTTTCCACAACTTGTTATATGAAAAAAATCGGATCCCAGCAGCATAGGGGGTGGACTGGAAAGCATGTTTTAATGAAGCACCCAGATCCTCCCTCTCAGGGTGGCCACCCATTCACTTAATTGCTTGGAGTGGTGGAAACTGAAGACTTTCAGTTCAGTTGCCCTCCAGAAATTATCCTGTGTTAAGTAGAGCAACCCCACACCAGGGAATGCTGTCTTCTCACTTGCAGTGCATGTCCAATGACTACTTCATCCTAGGAGGGTATAAAGAACCAGCTCCTCTAAGCTGGGCGAGGTTGCTCATGCCTGTAATCCCAGCACTTTAGAAGGCCAAGGCAGGCAGATCACTAAGGCCAGGAGTTTGAGACTAGTCTGGCCAACATGGTGAAACCCCGTATCTACTAAAAATGCAAAAATTAGCTGGGCATGATGGCGCATGCCTGTAATCCCAGCCACTCCGGAGGCTGAGGCATCAGAATCACTTGAACTCAGGAGGTAGAGGTTGCAGTGAGCCAAGATTGCACCACTGCACTCCAGCGGGCAGTAACAAAAAGAAACAAAACAACAAAACAAACAGCCCCTTTGCCTCAAGACATGACAACTCTGAAAGGCCATCCCAGTTTCTGAGCTCCCCATGGAATGGGACAAAGCCTTTGTGCCTGTACCACAGTCCAACTCCTCCCTCTGATCAACCCTGCTTTCGTCACTCCCCTGTGAGTATTGATATTGGCCACACTCCCCAAAGAACTTTTTACACACCAATCTCTTAGAGTCTGTTTCTTAGGGAACCTAAGACTGGAGTTTTAATATTGGAAGATGCTACAATATAGTGCTCAGGGGCATTGATTTTGAAGTCTCATAGAGCTAGTTCAAATCCCAGCTTTCTGTTGTTTTAAGCTACCAAGTTTCTGGTAATTTTTATGACACTCTTCCATAAACTACAAACCTGTGAACGCTTAAACTTAAAGAACGCTTTATTTTCTAAGCTTCTGTTTCTGCATCTATAAAATGACAATAATGTGGGACTCAAAGGGCTATTGTTAACAAGCAAATTAGATACAATGAATTTCTTAGCACAATGCTTGGCCATAATACTCCAGAAATGGAAGCACATATATTTAAGTGCATCTCCTGTTGCATCCCCTCTGGAGCATACCCTGTGCCAAGTATTGAGTGCAGGTAGTTTATTGCAGAGGTGATCTCAGGAAGCATCCATAGTGGAGAAGGGAAGTGAGATGCAGAAAGGAAGGAAGCCAAGACTGAGTACATTAATGTGAAAGTTACTGCTGTGGACAATTAAAGCTCGGTCCCACTAGGGACCTCTGAAAGACTGAATAGAACTTGCTTTTCTCAAGTGGAACCACCAAAGTAAGAATCTAAGGTATTGGCCCCCAACTTCTATTCAATATCTTTTCCCTGGGGCATTAACGCTTTGATATTTTTAGCCGACCTCACCTGCCCCCGGGCCAAACACAATGCAGCAAGCAGAGAAAGCCCTTAGGCAGAGAGCGAAAGGTACTTACAGGTAGAAGCCATTGGCGGGCATGAGAGTGGTGAGTGCTGAGGGAATATGGATAGGGTGATGACAGCATTTGCTGTGACATGTGTCTGCACATATTATATAATACCAGAAACCTCATAGCTTTCACTGTATTTATTAACTTTCCTCTTCCCTTGGTTCCTTCACTGTCTTATATTTTGGGGGTGTAGTGAGTTGGATGATGTCTCCCCCAAAAGATATGTTCATGTCCTAACCCCTGGAACCTGTGAATGTGAACTTATTTGGAGAAAGGGGCTTTGCAGATGTCATTAACTTAAGGATCCTGAGATAAAATCATCCAGGTGGACCCTAAATCCAATGACAAATGTCCTTATTACAAGAGAGAGGCAGTGGGAGTTTTGAGACAGAAGAGGAGACGCAGTGTGACCACAGAGGCAGAGTCTGGAGTGATGTGGCCGAAAGCCAAGGAAGTCTTGGAGCTACCGGAAGCTGCAGGGAAGAATATTCTGCTGGAGCCTTCAGAGAGGACCTGCCAAGTCTGATGTCTCACTTCCAGAACTGGGAGAGAATGGATTTCTGTTGTTTTAAGCTACCCAATTTGTGGTAATTTTTATGACAGCCCTGGAAAGCTAATACAGGGAGTTTCCGGGAACTTGTTTCTGACCCTTCTTCAGAGTGCCAGCAGCCTTTATAGCAATTGAGCTTTCAGGGAGTGGCTTGCACACAGACTGTCTCTCCAGTCATAACCAAGTTTTTTGCTTGGGGGACCTGCACCAACTGTATTTCCCAGAAGTACTTTAGGAATTGAGATCCAGGAGGTTCTAGACCCTGGGCCCCTGGCTCTGAGCTATAGGTGTAGCCCTTCTGTGAAGTTCACTGGACATTTCAGAGAAGCCAGAGGACACAAGATCTCTTCTATACTAAGAAAGCTTGAAAAAAAATGAGTTAAATTAAAGCTAATCAATGAAGCTGATTATTCAAAAACACTTCAAAATTTTTCTTCAAAATGATGCACAAATTGGATACTTATTCTACAAACACTTATCCGCTTCTGCAGTATGCCAAAAATTTTGCTGGGTGCTGATATCTCACAGGCAGGAATCCCCAAGGAAAAGTAATCATGAGTTTATTAAATACACAGGTACTGAGGCTCATATTTCTACTCCAGGCAAAGGCTATGCCTGTGGTACATCAGGGTGGAGAAGATCTACTTTGGCTCTCTTCAGAGAGTTCCAGCTGTCTGGCCCTTTACCTGGTGTTCCTGATGTTCCTGAAATCCATCTAGTTCTGGATGGGCCATCTGAGATGTACTGGGAAAGCACTGTCCCCAGGCGACACTGGATGCAGAGGCCACAATGCTCCCAGAGCCCCACTCACATTTTAGAGGATGGCATCTCCATACTTGAAATAGAAGAAAAATATGACCCTTCTCACCTGTCCTTCCTGGACCATCTAGCATCTCCGAAATGCTTCCCAGACTTTTCTGACCCAGTTAATCCATCCACCTATGGTACTCTGAGCTGAACTACCAATGCTGAACATTTAGATTGTTGCTTAACTGCTTTGTTAACTGTTATCCGCCCCAGACAGTTGATGAGCACCTGGAAAGCAAGAACATTGTCCTAGCTCACTTGAATATTAATAGGTATCCAATAATTTGTTTGAATGAGTATTGAATGAAATTCATTCAACAGTTGAAAAAAATGAATGAATCTTGACACTTCTCTGCTCTAAGCCTCCCACTGTTTCCCTTCACACCCACAGGAAAAGCCAAGGTCAAGGTCATTACAGCTGCCCACAGGGCCCGCTGTGACCCAGCCACCTGCTCCCATCAGGACCTCACCTCCTATCAGTCTTCCCCTTGCTCACTCTCTGGCCTTCTTGCTGTTCCTTGAACACACCAAGCACACCCTTTCCTCAAGACCTGGTGACCCTTGCTAGATACAGCAAACCAAAATACAGCATTCCCGTTTCAAGTAGAATTTTAGATAAACTGACTTAATATATCTTATGCAACATTTAGGATACACTTACACTAAAAAATACTCGCTTTTTATTTGAGATTCAACTTGAACCAGCATCTTGCATTTTATCTGGCAGCCCTATGTTCTGGTTCCTCTGCAGGGAACACTGTTTTGCTAGATGACCACATGGCTCGGTCCCTAACTTCCTTCTGATACCACCTTAGTGCAGAGACCCACCCTTTGTGGCATGTCTAAAAGGGCACACCACCATCACCAGCTCTATCCCTCTTCATCCCTGTTTCCAGACTTAATCTTCTTAGCACTATGAAAACTGGACAGTATATTTCTATAGGCTCTTGTCTGTTTTGCTTCACTCTCAAGTCAACCCCATATGAGCAGGGACTTGTGTCATTTACTGATGTATTCAGTAAACACCTGGGACAGTCTGGCACAGTGAGCCCTTAGTGATTACCTATTGAATGGCTTTAAATTTGAATGGCTTTTAATTTTCTTTAAAAAGTTAATTCCTTGGTTATTAAAAAGTCAGATGATGCCAAGGTGGCAGAGAAAAGAAAACTTATTTCATTTTATTTTACTTTAAGTTCCAAGATACTTGTGCAGAATGTGCAGGTTTGTTACATAGGTAAACATGTGCCATAGTGGTTTGCTGCACCTATCAACCCATCACCTAGGTATTAAGCCCTGCATGCATTAGCTATTTGTCCTGATCCTCTCCCTCCCCACGCCCAACAGGCCCCAGTGTGTGTCATTCCCCTCCCTGTGTCCGTGTGTTCTCATTGTTCAGCTCCCATTTATAAGTGAGAACATGTGGTGTTTGGTTTTCTCTTCCTGCATTAGTTTGGTGAGGATGATGGCTTCCAGTTTCATCCATGTTCTTGCAAAGGACATGATCTCATTTCTTGAGAAAAGGAAATATTTATGCACTGCTGGTGGGAGTGTATATTAGTTTAGTCATTGTGTGAAGCAGTGTAGTGATTCTTCAAAGAACTTAAAACGGAATTACCATTCAACCCAGCAATCCCATTATTGGGTATACACCCAAAGGAATAGAAATCATTCTACCACAAGGACACATGAATGCGATTGTTCACTGAAGCACTGTTCACAATAGCAAAGACATGGAATCAACCTAAATGCCCATCGACAGTTGACTGGATAAAGAAAATGTAGTACATTTACACCATGGAATTTTATGCAGCCATAAAAATTAATGAGATCAGGTCCTTTGAAGCAACATGAATGGAGCTGGAGGCCATTATCCTTAGCAAACTAACACAGGAACAGAAAACCAAATACTTCATGTTCTCACGTATTAAGTGGGAGCTAAACAACAAGAACACATAGACATTAAGAGGGGAACAACACACACTGGGTCCTACTTGAGGGTGGAGCAGGGAGGAGAGATAGGATCAGAGAAAATACCTGTTGGGTACTATACTTATTACCTGAGTGATGAAATAACCTGTACAACAAACCCCTGTGACACGCAATTTACCTGTATAACAAACCTACGCATGTACCCTCAAACCTAAAATAAAAGTTAAAAACTAAAAAATAAACCAAAAACATGTTAATTCTTATAGAGACTCCTGGCAGGTAAATTGCCAAGTTTAAAATGTTAGTATGATTCCCCCTTTAAGAGAATGACTCCCTCTCAGTCTCCCCTTCATCCAGCCTGACAGACCTTCTCAATAAGAAAACATCTCAAGTGAAAACGGAATGGGCTTTGCCTCTTGGGCTTCTTCTGTGCAGTCTTTTCCCTCCTTTGTTCTATGCTGAACACCAGCTTGGAAACATAGATATTATTTATTTAGAAGTCACAGGAAAGCATTTAAGTTCTCATCCTTTAGTTGGCAGAAAAGTCCACCGATACTTGAATCAGAAGATGTGTTGGACCTTGAGTTTTCCCTGTGATGCTGTGTGAGCCAATTTATCCGTAATTGACAATCTGAAGAAGGCAATGATGAACATTAGTGATTGAGGGGATGACCATGCTATTCCATCCACCATGTTCCACTTTTCTACTTGGCCCTTGCCCAGAGATACGAAGAGAAACTCTTCTCTGTTTTATTATAGAGTTCAGCTATAAAGGAAATTTTAGCTATTATAACAAGCTGCCAGATGAGGCACACATTCTCATTTCTGTTTCTTAAACATTTGAAGGATGAGGCATTGCTTGTAAGCATCTAACAGGCAATACTCTGGCTTTGGAGAAGTTGGCAATAAGGAGAGGCAATCTCAGCTCACCGTGCCAGTATCCAACAGAGGACCTTTTGCCTTCTGAATCTTTGCCCAAAGCATATGAATGAGCCAGAATTGTGTTTGGCTCAATCTGGACAAAATGGGCTTAGAATCTACAGCTCTCTGATACTCTAATAGTAAAGTCTTTGAGATTTTCTTGTGCCCCTACCACCACCACCACCACCACCACCACCACCACCACTACCACCACCACCACCATCACCACCACTACCTCCATATTAGGCCAGGTTTCATCACCATATGCTTGACATCCTGCCAATCAACACATGATTCCAGGCTCTGAAACTAATCATGATTTCTCTCACTTGTTCAGCAATTGTTAGTTTGTGGTACTCTAGGTTTCTGCCCTATCAGGAGTCTTCTGCCTGGCTTTCAAACCTGCCATCATCTACCTTCTACTTACCTGATCAGCCCCTGCCCCCATCTCTCTAATTGTTAGCATCTTTTCTAGTCTATATTCACCTCCAGGTATCTTTCAGAGTGTTTCTTTTGCCACCTTTATACACTGAAAACCTGTCTAGCCTTCAGGATGTACTTCAGCCTTTACTTATCTCTCCTTGCCCTAAAACTCCACATTTATCATTTGAGTAGATACTTGCTGCATTTTAATGTTTTCTGTTCCTTTTCTCCCCAACTAAATTGTAAGTGTCTTAAGATCTGGAATAAAGATATGAAAAATGAAAACTATATCTGATTATTGATTAATTTCCAAATGGTCCCAATGGCACAGTTAGCCCCACACCTAAGTTGATAGCTATGCCTTTGGTTCTCTCCTACAAACAATAAGTAAAGGAAATGTCATTGTGGGTTCAGTGGCTTTCTGACACGGGACTTTAAACAAGCTTATGTGACCATTTGGAGAATCCGAAGCAACTTGACCCCAGCACAATAAAAGATGGTCTATAGCCTCTTTTGAGGAGTCTAAACATTTATGTGATCGACACTGATTATACGTCATCCTAATTTCTTGTAATAATCTTGAATTGTTAACAAAAGGATGGTTATTTCACTCTAAGGTTAAAAACAAGCTTAGACAGGTTAGAAAATGTGTCCAAGTTCACATAGTTGGTCAAGTGTGGATTTGAAGACATGGTGGGTTAACTTTCGAGCCTTTAAGCTGTGGCTTCCAAGGCACCTTCCATTCATACCACAGGTATTCTAGATTTCAAGCACCGACACTATCAGGGTAGAAACGAGTAAACAAAAGTGTGGACTCAGAGGAGCTATCTGCCAAATGCTGAAACACACTGGCAGCATTGTACACCTAAGAGCTAGTCAATAACATTATTTCTTTACATTTCCATGGATGTTTGAAAAAACTAAATTCACAAAGCCTTCAGAGAACACTGGATTTGCTCAAAATTTTGACGTGCTGAACTTGATAGTGCTCAGGAAATATTAAACATCTAAATATGATTGATTGTTCTCCTGAGGAAGGAAAAAAATCAATGTTTTACTTTTCCTCCAGTTTGGTAGAGTTTTCTTTTTTCAAGGCCTTCCTTTAGATGTCTAAATGCTTCATACAAATAAGTCCTAGAAACCTATATAACTCTCTCACAGTTGTGTTAAAAAGTAGGTGGTTCAGGCCGGGTGCGGTAGCTCGTACCTGTAATCCTAGCACTTTGGGAGGCCAAGGCAGGCGGATCACTTGAGGTCAGGAGTTCAAAACCAGCCTGGCCAACAGGGTAAACTCTGTCTCTACTAAAAATACAAAAAAGTTAGCTGGGTGAGGTGGTGCGCGCCTGTAGTCCCAGCTACTCGGGAGGCTGAGGCAGGAGAACCTGTAGGCAGAGGTTGCAGTGAGCCGAGATCGCGCCACTGCACTCCAGCCTGGGCAACAGAGCAAGAATCTGTCTCAAATATATGTGTATATGTGATTCAGTAGTCAAAAAGTAACTTAATGGAAATTCTACTCTTTGCTTGCATGTCTCAGAGAATATCAGAGGGGATCAAATTGCTAAACCACGGCCTCTCATCCCCATTTCTTTTCTATACTGAAGTTGCACCAAAGCCTCTCATTTGCCACATCCCCAAAATTCTTTCTGACATTCAACCCACAGCAATTCTCTGTGTTCCAGTTCTCTCCTCTCTAGTTGAGTATCCCTCTCCACCCATTCTTCTAGTCTGGCTTCACAAAACAACAACAATCAAAACCAGACTAGCAGAGTTGTTATATTCCCACCTACAGGAAATTAATAATGGCATCAATTTTGCATGCCTCTGTCTATCCACACTGTTTGCAATGTGATTTTGTAGCGCCTCCTGACAAGGGGTGGAAATGACTACATGCTTGCTCTCAGCTCAGACCTCAGAAGGCCTTGCATACTTCCTCTTCATTTCTCTCTCTCTTCTGCTCTTCCTCTTTCTCTCCCCTTCTCTTTCTCCGTCTCCCTAATAACCCTGACATCGCTATCGAAGATGAGTAGAGGACAGCCTACTTGTCCCAGCTGAAAACATCCCAGACCAACAACCAACCAACAAACCCAAACACACGAGAGCCCGCCAGCTGTCAGCTGGTCCACCAGCTCATCACAGATGCATGAGCAGGTCCAGCCAAGAGCAGAAGCAGCACTAGGCCAATCCACAGTTTCATGAGCTAATTAATGTTTAAGCTGGTTTAAGCCATTCCTTTATGGAGTGGTTTGTTACACCGCACTAGAAAACTGATATATTTGTAAAAGAAGAGATAAATCAGAGCTAGGAGCAGAGGGGAAATAGGGAATACTTGCCTGTGAATAAATTGTGTTTGCATTGAGTGGAAGCTGATATTTATCAGTGAGAGTTTCTAACAGCAACACGAGGGTTCGGTGTTATGTTTTTTTCTTTTAGTGTCACCTACCAAACTAACTCTGGTAGAACTAATGTAAATGTAAAAACTATCCATAGACTTCTTATTGCAAATGTGGAATTTTTTCTAGCCCTTACTTGACCATAATAATTTAATCTGCAATCTTGTCTATAATCCAAAGCAAAGGTCTTTTTCCACCACTCATGTGGCTTTTGGTCAGAGTCCATTGCTTAAGGATTTTGCTGAAAGCAATGCCTACTCTATCAAAGAAGCATTTATCACAATCTGTGAAAGGTTTATGTGTAAGCAACAGCAATGTGTATGTCACTGGGTCCGGACAGAGCTGTAATAAAATCTACATGTTGGCTGTATCCACTTAGGATATATTTCCCTTCTGAGAATATTCATTTGCTTTCAGATATTTTGGACATAAATTGTTTTGAAGTTAGGGTATACCCTTTTGAGGCATTGCCAAACAAGCTGCTTTCATTACATCCAAATTCTATCCCCATAAGAAAGTCTATAGCTATGTTTTTAAAAAGTAGAGCTACAACATAATGATGATGATAAAACATTTTCTCAAGATTTAACAAACACACAAACTTCAAGATAAATTGGATTAGGAAATTCTATGTAATGTCACCATCTGGTTACTCCTGCAAAATGTTACAACTAGCTCGACGCCAATAATCAACATTTTATTAATGCCTTAAAGCAAGAAAAGATCATTTTTTTAAAGGACCTAAGAGAATTGTTTTGCGGTCTTTGATAGTCTCATGAAGGACAACATATCAAAGTATCTTTGGGGATGCTTTGCTTCCAACACAGAAATCAACTGTAACTAAATTAACAAAAAGAAAAACTTATTGAAAGGATACAGGCTCTCATAATGATAAAGGGGAAAGCTTGAAACACACACACACACACACACACACACACACACACACACACACACACACGCAGATTTCAGACAGGGTAAGCAACAGAGCAGCTCCAGGTACGAAAGTGTCAGAAACTATTTAATGTGTCACCTCAAATTGCCATTGTAATGATGAACAATCTCCAGCTGTTTTCCATCTTTTTGTGCCATATTGTTTAAGATTCCAATTGCAGGAGGAGAGTATCTACTTGGCCTAACTTCTGTCAGCTACTCAATCTTGCCCAAGGGAGGGCTGGGCCACCTTGATTGGCAGACCCCCAGGACTGCTTCCAATGGAATCAAGTATCTGGGAGAGAAGGAGGTAGTTCCCTAAAGCAACATCAAGGTTCTGTAACTTGAAGAATGAAAAATGAGCACAGGAAAATGAAGCAATAGAAGCCAACCACAGAAGCCCATGCTCAAAAGACTGGCAAACCGATAAAACCTGAAGTCAAGACCCCATCTCCCATTCCTCTACCATCTTCCACTCTATGTGGAGACTTGTAAATAGCCTTAAAAAATACTCCATGGACAGTGCCTGGGGTGGAGGTGGGAGATAAAATATTTTAATGGCAATTTAAAAGAAAAGAGGGTATTAATTTTCAACTTAATTGGACCCTAACTCTCATTATCATCACAGAAGCAGAGTGAAAAAGAAAATAGAGATTATGGTGAGGTGAAAGTGAACACAATGCAAGGCAAAGAAGAAAGAAATAAAGTCATTATCAGAAAAAAAAAAAACATGATAATTATTACTTCCCTGTGAAACTACACAGACTAGGTAGACTCAGAATGGGTATTTGCCAGTGTTAATGTCACTGCATTCTATGCCTTAAATGTACCTTCAAGGATCCCTGGGACAATCCCAATTTTTGTATCTTCTGGGCTGGGTCTATTTGGACTATCTCTTCTTTGAATCTAACCTGACTCCTCTTATAACTTTACTTAATTTATTCTTGTGCTGTTATTGGCAATGGTGGAGAATAACATGTCACAAAACTTCCTATAAATATCTTCTCATATGCTTACGGTTCCTAATCCTATTGTCAATCCTGCTATGAACCAAGCAGCATCATTCAACAGCCTTCTCCCATCAGTCCTATGTACTGAGCCTTTAACAAGGTTTTCGGAAAAAAGAGGTGTCAATTTCACTGTGTTCCCAGAAGAGACAGGGGTCTGTTTGTTCTCCATTCAGAGTGGAAATAATAAAAAGAGGAAGAATCTCAGTGAACTGACTTGGGCGTTGATCACCAACCCTCCCTTAAAAATGTGTACATGTGAATGTCCTTTCACACAAACGCAATCACAGAATTTCCCTGGAGCACATTAGACCTGGAGATATGTTAGACTCTCAGCATCCCAGATTGGTGGGGAAAAGGCTAAAGTCATAACAAAAAGGAGCCAGAGCAAGGCCAGGGACAGCTCCTACCCCAGTTAACCAATTATGAAGCATACCAATATCAGAAAATAGTTAGATGTGCTGGACCTTATGCCAAGTGTTATATATGAACGATCTCATCTAATTCTCTTACCCACTTTTGCTTTAGAGTTATTTTTCTTACCTACAGATGAAGAAACTAGGGCTCATAAGGTGAAGAAATGCATTCAAGATTAGACTTGCAAGAAGTATCAGAGCCAGAATTGACACCAGGTCATCTAGTTCCAAGGCTTGGGCTGGAAAAACCAACATATTCTCAAGGGCCATGATACCCAATGCTGGAGCTGGAGAGGGAGTGCCCAGTCTGGTAGGCAGCTGCCTAGGGGATCTGGAGGAAGGTGGAAGGCCAGTACCCCAGGAAGGGATAGGGGGTTCCAGTTTAGCCTGCCAGGGCTTGGGCCAGCCTCACATCTCAGCAGGAAACTATATGCCAAGCAGTGTCAGAGCCTGACTGCCTTAGGCATGCCCATTGTAAAGACTGGAGACCTGTTACCTGCTGGGCCAACTCAGGCAGAGTTTGCCAGCCAATGAGAGGCAGCCTGACAACACATCCACAGCTCCCAAACCCTAGGGCCATGCTCAGTATCTGGCCCAGAGCCTAGATTAAAAAAAAAAAATTACCAAAGAGTCCCTGAGCCTGCTGTGTACTTCCTACACGAGCTACAGTGCCACTCACAACCAACACTACCTCCCAATCATTACGTCCAGCCAGGTTCCTAATGAGTCCTCCATTTCCTGCTGGACCAAAACCCTAAAAATATCCCCAGCATCTTCCTACCCGTTTCCCTCTCCAGTGAGCTGAATCCTGGCCCTCAACCCAGCAGTCATTTGTCAGTAATACTGGTTCATTCCAAAAGCACCTTCCCTGGACTCAAAATAGTACTTTCTATTGATGCTGGCTGCCATGACCACTCAGAGATCTTACTACCCGTAGCCATCAAACTGGACCACTTGGTTCCTGTTATTAGCCCAGATTAAATCCCATCTCACTCGGTGATTAAGGTGGCTGGCTTCCTCCCCTGGGCAGGCTCCCTGAAAAGGTCACTCCCAATTCTATCAGTCCCAGTGACCTCAGTCCAATCTGACTCAGTTTACTCCCCCCCTCTACCAGTCTGCTGGTTTGGGAGTTTCCAAATGCCTGAAGGCCAAGCTCAAACATGTCATCATAACACAGGAAACAAAGCAGTGTGCAGTTTTATTGACTGGCTCTACACAGGATGGGGCAGGCTATCGTGAGCAGCCACACAGGTTCACAGTAGTCACCTGCATGACTGGTCATTAGCAGATAGGCCAGGATAAGCTGCAAAAGAAGCCCACCTGACTCTTGCTATCAGAGCTAAGGATCACAAGAACTAATATGCCTCACTCCCTGTTGCATGCCCTCCCACTTCTCAGCGTCTATACTGGATGTTTGCTTATTGAGGACCTGCCTCCCCTTGCCTCTGCCCCAGGAGATATGGTTTGACTGTGCCCCCACCCAAGTCTCACCTTGAATTGTAGCTCCCACAATTCCCATGTGTTGTAGGAGGGACCCAGTGGGAGGTAATTGAATCATGGGGGTGGGTCTTTCCCATGCAATTCTTGTGATAGTGAATAAGTCTCACAAGATCTGATGGTTTTATAAAGGGGAGTTTCCCTGCACAAGTTCTCTTCTCTTGTGTGCCGCCATATGAGACTTGCCTTTCACCTTCCACCATGATTGTGAGACCTCCCCAGCCACGTGGAACTGTGAATCCATCAAACCTCTTTCTTTTGTAAATTGTCCAGTCTCAGATATGTCTTTATCAGCAGCATGAAAATACACGAGGTTTCCCCTGAATATCCACTAGCTTTTCCCATTTTGAAGCTGCATCTCTTCTCTGCTCTTGATTTGGAAAACAGTTATAAAAGCCTTTTTTGTGGCTGTCCCCATGGACCATCTCTGTGTGGGTGGCACTGCTCCATTCAGGCACCAGGCTGTTAAAACTGATGGCTTCACTCATTCTGGGCAACACTGGACTACTCCAGGCAACCCTCACAGTCTCAACCTGGCTGCTGCCCAGTAGCTCTCAGAAACTTGAAAGAGAGGTCTATCGTTCATTATTCCAGAGGTCTATGATGATTTCTCTAGAGTCAAGGCTATGAACCTCAGGACTGAAAAAGGGCTTCAGGAGTCTGTAGACAGGAGTCACCTGTACTAGTAAAATAATTTTTGGATGTGCATTTTTCTGAAAAGAGGCTGCATAGCTATGAGGATATTTTCTCTCTCACCCGCTCTTCCTAAGTCCTAGCAGTATTATCCCCTGGGATATTTTGCCACTGGCATTCCTCCATCATCATTCTGATCCAAACTCTGAGAACTGCTACCACAGCTTCCCAGTGGCCTTCTGACCTATGTTCTTGCCTGCCCCCTACAATCAGACTCAGACACTACAGGCAGAAGGCAAATAAAAATGCAAATTTGGTTGGGAAGGCCTGTTAACTTGAGTGTGTTCTTGTCTTCCACATCCATCTATCCACTAAAAAATTTTGCTTTTGCTGCCTAATTTCCTCCCCTTTGCTCTGCCTTCTAATGCAGTTCTGCTTTTCCGGCCCAGTTCCCGTGATTGTTGTGATACTGAATCAAGATGAACGTATGGAGAGGTGGTACAGAGAGATGTGAGGAAAAGGGGAGGCAATGGTAGAACCGTGGCCATTCAGTCTGAAAGCTGGGAAAATACTAAAGGTGAAAGAGGGACAGGGGAATGAAGTGAGAGTCATACAGCTGCCATGGGGGTCTGAGAGGAGAAAAATGGTATCTTTAAAGCAGCACTGCTATGTGTTATAAATCTGGGGTACCCAACCCTTGGGCTGCAGGCTGGTACTGGTCCGTGGCCTGTTAGGAACTGAGATGCACAGCAGGAAGTGAGTGGTGAGTGAACCAGCATGACCACCTGAGCTCTGCCTCCTGTCAGATCAGCAGCAGCATTCAGTTCTCACAGAAGCATGAACACTATTGTGAAATGTGCATGCGAGGGATCTAGGGTGTGAGCTCTTTATGAGAACCTAAGCTCTAAGATCATCATGCCTGATGACCTGAGGTGGAAGTTTCATCCCAAGACCATTCCCCTCCTCCTCCACTCCATGGAAAAATTTATTCCACAAAACAGGTCCCTGAGGCCAAAAAGGTTGGGGACTGCTGTTATATCCTGTATCATTCATTGTAGCAGGTAGAATAGTGTCCCCTCTGGAATGCATGTCCACCTAGAACTTCAGAATGTGATCTTATTTGGAAATGGAGTCTTTGCAGATGCAATTACTTAAGTGAAGATAAAGTCATACTGGATCAGGGTGGGCCCTTAATCCAGTTGCTATGGTTTGGGTATTTGTCCCCTCCAAATCTCATGTTGAAATTTGATCCCCAGTGTTGGAGATGGAGCCTAATGGGAGGTGTTTGGGTCATGGGCATGGATTTTCCTCATGAATAGATTAGTGTCCTCCCTAGGGGATGAGTGAGTTCTCACTCTACTAGTTCCTGAGAGGACTGGTTATTAAAGAATAACTTGGCACCTCACTCCTCTCTCTCTTGCTTCCTCTTTCACCAGGTGATCTCTGCACATGTTGGGTCTTTTTCTGCCTTTGGCCATGAGTGGAAACAGCCTGAGGCCCTCACCAGATGTAGATGCCCAATCTTGAACTTTCCAGCCATCAGAATCATGAACCAAATAAACTTTTTTTTCTTTATGAAGTACCCAGCCTCAGGTATTCCTTTATAGCAACACAAAGTGGACTAAGACACCAATACTAGTGTCCTTATAAGGTCATCTGAGCACACAGACATACACAGAGAAGGCTTTGTAAAGATGGATGCAAAATTGAAGTAAAGAAGCTACAAGTTAAGGAACACCAAGGATTGCCAATAACTGCTAGAAGCTTGGAAGAAGGAGGGAAGGATTCTTCCTTCCACCCTTCAGAGGGATCATGGCCCCAGTGATACCTTGATTTCAGACTCCTAACCTCCAGAACTGTGAGAGAACACAGTTATGGACTATATAATGACTTTTAGGTCAAAAACAGACCACATATATGACAGAAATCCTGTAAGATTAAAATGGAACTGAAAAAATCCTATCACCTAGTGATGTCATAGCCATCATACATTGTAGCCTAATCTTTTTATTTTTAAGTAAATTTTGTGTAGCCTAAGTGTATAGCACGTCCTCAAATAACATCATTTTGTTCAAAGTCATTTTGTTATAACATCGATGAGAAAAAAATAAAGTCTATTCCCAGCTCAGGCCACTGTCTGTGCGGAGTTCCCACATTCTCACCAGGTCTGCATGGGTTTTCTCCGGGTACCCCAGTTTCTTCTCACATCCCAAAGATATGCATGTTTAGTGAAGTGGTGTGTCTAAATGGTTCCAGTAAAGTCTACAGTCATGTACAGTTGTGTCTTAAAAGCCATCGTATTCATTTGCCACTTACTTAGTGACTCACCCAGAGCAACTTCCAGTCCTGCAAGCTCCATTTGTGGTAAGTGACCTATACAGGTGCGCCATTTTTTAATCTTTTATACCGTATGTTAGTGTGCTTTTTCTATGTTTAGATATAGTTAGATACACAAATACTTACAATTGTGTTACAGTTGTCTACAGTATTCAGTGCAGTGATATGCTGTACAGGTTCATATCCTAGGAGTAACAGGCTATGCCACATAGCCTAGGTGCATAATAAGCTATACCATCCAGGTTTGTGTAAGCACACTCCATGATGTTTGCACAATGAAATTGCCTAATGATGCGTTTTTCAGAATATATTCTCATTGTTAAGTGATGCATGACTGTAAATTTCTGTTGCCACCCAGTTTGTGGTAATTTGTTACAGCAGCCCTGGGAAGCTAGTGTAGTCATGTTACACTGCAGTGACAAACGCGGTGAAAACTCAGGACCTTAAAAGGGGTATTTTCTTGGGCATGTGGGGAATAACCCTTCTCCAGCTTCCAGCGTGAACTGAGAAAGCGAAACCCTGCTTTTGGAGAAGCTGGGATCTTCCCAGCACCAGAAACTTCCTCAGGCCCCTGACTGGCTCCCGGCTAACCTTTGGGTGGGACTGGAGTTTCCTGAACAAGGAACAAGGGAGCCTTCCGCAGAGCTCTGACAGGCAGGCCTCTGAGGGCCTGTGCTGTGTGCTGTTAGGATAGCTTGGTGTTGTCTACACCCCATTATTAAGTTCTGTCTGAGTGTGTCCTCGCTGTTCATTGTCTAATTTGGTAACATTTATTTTGGTCCTGACCCCTTCTGCTGCCGCTGGGTTTGAGTTTCAGGGCAGGTGGAATGACATTCAAATAAAGAAATGCTTTCTATCAAAAAAAGGGGGGGGATTTTATTTCTGATTCACTGAAGTCTGCTGCACATCACCAGCCATCTTACACCTTGAAGCTATGCCACTTGGAAAGATGGCCTCCAACATCACTGTGGCAGATGAAGCAAGGGCCACAGCATCATACAGAATATTTTTAAGAAAGAGACCTGGAAATGGCTTACATCACTGCTACCAGAACCCAGTCCCATGATCCCAACAAAACTGCAAGGAAGGCTGGAAAATGCAGAGAGGCACATAGATATTGGGTGAGCTCTGATATGGTTTGGCTATGTTCCTACCCAAATCTCATCTTGAATTGTAGCTCCCATAATTCCCAAGTATTGTGGGAGGGACTAGGTGGAACATAATTGTATCATGGGGACGACTTCCCCCATACTGTTCTCATGGCAGTGAATAAGCCTCGGAAAATCTGATGGTTTCATAAGGGGTTTCCCCTTTCACTTGGCTCTCATTCTCTCTTGTCTGCCGCCATGATTGTGAGGCCTCTTCAGCCACATGGAATTGTGCATCCATTAAACTTCTTTTTCTGTATAAATTACCCAGTCTCATGTATGTCTTTATCAGCAGTGTGAAAACAGACTAATGCAAGTTCTAATATTCTCTGCCCTTTAAAAGGCACAAATAATAAGAACTATCTTTGATTGCATTTCTCAATCCAATGATAGTGTTTTGCATTTGAATGCAATATTATGGCAAGACTGAGTCTTAAGGTACCCAGAGGGTACCTTAGAATATATTAGATCATATAATCCTATCTTTCCCAGATTAGAGTACTTCACTGTATTTCTTTTTTCTTCTAGGACAGAGAGAACAATGCTTACTATGGTCTCCAAGGTCTATCCTATGTCATCTGAACCTTGCCAACCTCTTCAGTGTTAGATGTGCTACTCCTCTCTCTGTCTTTCTCCTCCTGTCCCATAGATCTTCTTCAGGTTCCTCCAGGGCACCACGCTACTTCCCACATGGAAGCTTTGCACACGCTGCTGCCCGACACTATTGCAAGGACACTTTCCTCCTTCTCTTCACTTTCTGATGTCAGTTCATTCATTGCTTACTCAGTGAAGTCTTACCTTAACAGGGCTTCTTCCCAAGCTAAATTCTATCCTTCAGTTGTTCTCATAAAGTTTCTTATATTTTTTGTTCTTCTTACTGATCATACTTTGTCATATGTACGTGTGATTATTTGATCAATGTCTCTTTCTCTTACTCCCATATTTGAGTAAATATTTGTTTAAAATCAATGAATGAACGAATTCTAGAAAGGGCGTAGGATCTAAAAATATTTGGTGACTGCCTTAAAATATTTTAAAGTAGTGTGTGTTCATTAAGATGCTTTTGGCTGCAAGTAAGGGAAATAATAACTCAAAATTGCCAAGACAAAAAGGAGTATTTATCTTATCCAATGAGGGGGACCTTGGTAGGAGGCCTCCTGGGTTGGTTAACTCAGCAGCTCAGTGACATCATCAAAGACCCAGAATCTTTCTATCTTTTGTCTCTTCCATCCTTAGTATGTTGCCTTAGTTCCTCTCATGGTCACAAGATGGCTGCTGTTGTCCTGGGCATCAAGTTGAAGAATGGATCTCCTTTTTGCTTGAATTTTTTTTAATCCTCAACACAACCTTTCTCAGAAGGTGTCCAACCAATTGCCCATCATATACACAATTGGCTTAAATTAGGTCACATTTCCACCCCTAAGCCAAACATTTGGCAAAGAGAATGAAATGATCATGATTGGTCAAGATTAACCAGGATTTTCTTTTAAGGCAATTAGCAGAAGGATAGATGGATAAATGCCTCAACAAAATCCAGATTCTGCAAGCAGAAAATGTGATAGTATTTACAGATAAACAACCCTATCTCCTACACACTACTATAATCAGCGTTATAGAATAAAATAAGCCTTCCATGAATGTATTGCCAGATTTTTATCTGAGTATATAATTTATTACATGGATACCCATCTTGATGTGTTAAAAGGTATCAGCTAGAATGCTATATTGAGCTAATTGTCTTGATGTGGTCTGGCACTTTTTCATGACTAAGAAGCAGGAAGCATAAAATACTACCAAGCTATATGTACCGACACACATAAAAACCTTTTCACGAGTAAATAAGAGTAAGCGTTCAGAACAATGGAGACATAGGGATAAAGAGGGACTAAGTGGATTATTTCATACTTATGTTCATGACGTGTGCACCGAAACCTTGACATTCAGAAGTGTGCCATGCCTCAGTGGCAGCAAACACACATAGGATCCAGATCTTGGTTTCTAAATTACTTTTCTCCAATAAAAGTAGCCCAGGCTCCTTGGAGAAATGTCTGATTCTAGGGCTAAGGTAGAGAAAAATACAAGCTAAGCCTGGAACGTCTTGTAGATCCAGAAAGCAAAGAGTGGTCAAAACACAAAAGAATATTCTGTAAAAGTTAATGGATTCACAACATTTAACCTAAAAAAAAAAAAAAAAAAAAAAAGACAAAGAATGAGGGCATATCAAAGGGACACAAGAAAAGCCCCCAGTGGCCAATGCTGGAAAAATTTGAGCAATAAATGAATAGTGTGGTATTCTATTACAGCTCATAATATGAAATAAACATAAATGAGCCCACATTTATATAAATATATAATTCAATTAAATAAATGAATAGGGGAGAGGATACAAATCTTTCCTACAGAAGAATTCCATCTAATATAAGTAGACGGTAGCTATTCCCACCTCCAGAAGGCAGAACGAAACCTCCCTGTGTGTGAGCTGAACTTAGTGACGTGCAACCAAAGAACAGAATATGGAAAGGGGCAAAATAGTAACTTTACAGTAGAGAAACATGGCAAACACTACCTCAACCAAATTGATCAAGGTTAACTCCATCACTGATGAGTCGTATTGATATCATGTGCCTTGATTTGATGTGATGAGGACACTTCACCTGTCTGGTAGCCTTCCCCAGGACCCCTAACCCCAATCAAATCATGAGAAAACATCAAACAAACATATATTAAGGGATATTGTGCAAAACACTTGACCAGTACACCTCAGAGCTGTCAAGGCCATGAAAACCTAGAATGAGAAACTGTCACAGACCAGAGGAGACTAAGGAGACATGACGACTAAATGCAATGAGTATTCTTCATGGAACTCTGGAACAGAAGAGGATATTGGGGGAAAATCTGTCGAAGTCCAAATAAAAGCTGGAGTTTAGCTACTGATAAGGTGCCAGTGTTAATTTCCAAGCTGTGACAAGTATAAGAGAGATTCTCCATATTATCTTTACAACGTTTATGTTCATGTAAAATTACCTCAAAGTAAAAAGGTTTACTTTTTTTTAAGATTAGTTTTTAAAAAAAAATAGGTTGACAACCACTGCTCTAAAAGATCTATCCTTGGATTAGGCAACCACATCAATGTGGTTGGCTGCCTAGGTGCATGAAATAAATGATATTGCTACTCTGCCTCCACTCTCTCCATTACAGCATTTTCTGATTGTGCTTTGGTATAATGCCATCATTAGAGACAAATCTGCAACCCACCTCCAGGAGTTTCAGGACTTCAGACACAAACCTGTGTACCATCCTCATTCCTAGTTTCATGTCACTATCTTCTCTTTATCTTTTCTTTGTTCAGATTTACATATATATCCCTGTAGTCAAAGGGAATAAAAGATAAATCCATATACAGGAATTGGGTCATTCATCTCTGGGCCCATAGTACACAGCTCAGCTTTAGGCTCACAGTAGCAACAACTCACACATCACTTATTCTGAGCCAGGCACTCTTCAGACACTCACCAAATATGCATGCCTTTCCACTTTATAACAACATGATAAAGTAGCTACTGTTCTCAACCCCATTTTACAGGTAAGGAAACTAAGGCTCAGGGAGGTTAAGCAACTTGTCCACATTACAGAGAAAGTAAATGACAGAGTGTGGATTTGAACCCAGGAAGTCTGACTCCAAAGTCTGTGTTCTTAATCTTATAATGTCAAATGGTTTGCAAAATGAAAGAGAGGGAGCTAAAAAGGAAAAGAAGGTAGGGAGAGGAATAGATAGAGTGTGGGTCTCTAGAGACCATTTTGATGGAAGATGGTGCTAGCTGCTGCTCACAGTCACAGGATTTGAGGAGTGCTAAAAGATTCCCATTGTCACTCCACTCAAACACATCTGTACCATTGAATGATACACTACCCACTCTTTGGGGGTCTGAGATAAGAAAAGTTGTCATTGAAATGCAAATATTTTAACCAAGGAGGTGAAAGATCTCTACAATGAAAACAAATGAAAAAACACTGATGAAGGCAATTGAATAAAGCAGAAAAAAAAAAAATGGAAAGAAATCTCATGATCATGGATTAGAAGAATTAATATTGCTGAAATCATCAGATTGCCCACAGCGATCTACAGATTCAATGCAATTCCTATCTTAATACTAATGACATTCTTTATAGAGATAGAGAAAACAATCCTAAAATTTGCATGGAACCACAAAAAAACACAAATAGTCAAAGCAACCCTGAGCAAAATGAACAAAACTGAAGACATCACATTACCTGACTTCAAATTACACTAGAAAATTAGTTATACTATTAACCAAAACAGCATCGTATTGGTATTAAAAACAGACACATAGACCAATAGAACAGAATAGAGAACCCAGAAACAAATCCATGTATTTACAACTAACTGATTTTTTTTTCACAAAGTCTCCAAGAACATACATTGGGGAAGGATAGTCTCTTCAATAAGTGATGCTGGGAAAACTGGATATCCAAATGCGGAAGAATGAAAGCAGTCCCCTATCACTCACCATATGTGTATAAAGATCAATTCAAAACGGATTAAGGACTGAAATGTAAGACCCAAAACTAACTACTAAAAGAAAACAGAGAGAAAATGCTTCAGGGCATTGGTCTAGACAAAGATTTTATGGCTAAGACTTCAAAGCCACAGGCAACAAAAATAAAAATAGACAAATAGGACTAAATCAAACTAAAAAGCTTCTACATAGCAAAGGAAACAATCAACAAAGTGAAGAGACAATTTGTAGAATGGTAGAAAACATTTGCAAACTAAACATCTGACAAGGAACTAATATCCAGAATATACAAAGAACTCAAATAACTCAACAGCAAAATACCTAATCCGATTAGAAAATGAGAAAAGGATCTGATGGATATTTCTAAAACAAACAAACAAACAAACAAAAACAAACGGCCAATGAAAAATGCTCAACATCACTAACCATTGGGGAAATGCAAATCAAGATCACAGTGAGATATCATCTCACCCTAGTTAGAATGGCTGTGGTCAAAATGACACAAAAAATAAACACTGGTAACAAGGTGGAGAAAAGAGAACTTTTATACACCGTTGGTGGGAACACAAATTAATACAACCATTATAGAAAATAGTATGGAGATTTCTCAAAAAACTAAAAATACAACTACCATATAATCCAGCAATCCCACTACTGGGTATTTATTTAAAGGGAAGAAAATCAGTATATGGAAGAGATATCTGCATGTTTAAATGTATTGCGGTACTATTCACAATAGCTGAGATAGAATCATTCTAAATGTCCATCAACAGATGAATGGATAAAGAAAATGTGGTACACATACACAATGGAATACAACTCGGCCATAAAAAAGAATGAAAGCCTGTCATTAGTGGCAACAAGGATGAGTCTGGAGGACAATTAAGTTATGTGAAATAAGTTAGGCACAGAAAGATGTGTACATGCAAGTTCTCATTTGTCTATGGGAGCTGAAACATATTGAGCTCACTGAACGAGAGAGTAGAATAGTTGTTACTAGAGGCAGGGAAGGGGGAGGAGAGGGTGGCTAGGGAGAGGTTGGTTAATGGGATACAAAATTACAGGCAGACAGGAGAAATGAGTTCTAGTGCTCTATAGTGCTGTAGGATGAACACAGTTAATGATAATTTATTGCATATTTTCAGTAAGCAGCAAGAGAGGATTTTGCATGTTCCAAACACAAATAATCAATCTTTGAGATGATGGATGTGCTAATTACACTGATTTGATTATTACACATTAATACATGTATCAAAATATCACACTGTACCCCATAAATAAGTACAATTATTACAAGTCACCTAAGAATAAAAGAAAAATAATACTCCATCACAGAAAAATGCAAATATTATTCGAAAGGAAGTAAAGCCAGTGTTAAAATTGATTAACTGGCCAGTCCTGTAAAATAAGGCAAGGGACGGGTAACTTTTTTTTTTTTTTGAGACAGGGTCTCACTCTGTTGCACAGGCTCAGTGGCACAAACACAGCTCACCGTAGCCTTCACCTCCTCAGTGCAAGTGATCCTCCTGCCTCAGCCTCCACCTGTGTTGCTGGGACCGCAAGTGCATGCCAGCACACCTGGCTAATTTTTTGATTTTTTGAAAAGATAGGAATCTCACTATATTGCCAAGGCTGGTCTCAAACTCCTGGGCTCAAACTATCCTCCTGTCTTGGCCTCCCAAAGTGCTGAGATTACGAGTGTGAGGCACAGGTGACTCTTGATATGTGGTAGAAAGGCCCAGAATTTGTGGGGTTTCCCAGGAGACAGGAAGAGGTAGAGCCCCACTTTGGAAGGCTGTGAGAAGCCTGCATGAGAACACTGAGGTGGCAAAGGGAGGCAAGCACTCAGAGGTGAGAGGAAAGAGGGTGGGGAGAAGCCCCAGAAAGCTGTGGGGGAAAGTGTGGGCAAAAGCCTCACCCACCTGGACATTCCTCCAGTGGTTGGTTGGTTCTGCAGTTCTTCATGCACAAACCAAGCCAGAAAGAGTCAGGCAAGCAAATATCTGCAATCTCACAGCTGTACAGTTTTCTATTCACTTTCCTCTGGAAGCCTCTCTTCCTTGTCCTCATTCTTACAAACCACAAAATCTAAATTAGATATAACACTAGTCTCAGAAAGACCAAATGTATCTAAGTACACGATTTCCCATTTCTTCTATGCATCATGGGATGCTTATGAAGCAGCACAGAATGTGGACATCTAAGTTAGAATAATGATTCTAACAGCTGATTATTGAGAGTTCTCTAGGTGCTTTCTACCTACTTTTCATTTTAACTTCTCAATGAGCCTCTGAAGCAGCATTGCTGCTCCTTTAACAGAAAGTAACTTGAGCCTTAGAGGTATTCAGGGAATTACCAAGATTTCAGGCTGGCAAAGATGAGAGCCTGGATTCTTGAACTGGCCTGTATAATTCTAAGCACAGGCTCTTACCCAGTGTTTCACGAGCTCCTCATTTACCTATGCAACCTTGGGCAAGTCATTCGGTTTCTTGGACCCCGGCTGCCTTGTACATTAGATAAGCAAGTTAACTCAGTTTTTAAAACTTTCGCGTTCATATGACTTCACTGGGGATCTTATTAAAAGCTGTCAGGCTGGGCATGGTGGCTCACCCCTGTAATCCCAATACCTTGAGAGATTGAGGCAGGAAGATCGCCTGATCCCAGGAGTTCAAGACCAATCTGGGCAACATATAATGAGCCAAACACTATAGGAAGTGTCTCAGTTTGCTTGGGCTACTGTAACAAAATACCTTAGACGAAGTGGCTTATAAATAACACAAATGTATTTCTCGCAGTTCTGGAAGCTGGGAAGTTCAACATCCAGGCACCAGCAGATCCAGTGTCTGGTGAGGGCCTGTTTCCTGCTTCCAAGAGAGCAGTCTTCTTGCTGTGTCCTCACATGGCGGGGGGGTAAGGATCATTCCTGGGTCTCTTTTATAAGGGCCCTAATCCCAATTATGAAGACCCTGTCCTCATGACTTAAGCACCCCCCAATGCCACCCATGGGTGATTAAGTTTCAACACAGGAATGTTGAGGGGACACAAACATTTAGACCACAGCAGTTTGCATAAGGCAGAGCCAGCAAGGAACTAAATTGGACCAATGAAGATCAAATGTGTGCTTCAGAATTAATAATAGCAGTAATCTGTGAAGGTTTTTAGACTTTACAAACTACTTAACCTATCTTATATTCTCTCAATAGCCCTATAGTAGATATTCAATTATCTCTTTATTTATTTATTTATTTATTAGACATGAGGAAACTGAGCCTCAGAGAATTCAAATGACTTGCCCAAGATCACAATTAAGAGGCAGTAGAAACTGGATAAAAACCAGGGTTTTCCGGCTCCCAGTGTTCCGTTTCCTGAGTCCTTCCCATCATGCAATGCTCTAAGAGTTGGAAGAGGTAGGGAACGTGGGATGCATAAGGAGGAACAGAAGCTTGCAAACTGCCCGGGCACCAATTAGAATAGTAAAATTAATTGCATTTTTTGTTCATTCCACAAATATTTATTATGGACTTCTCTGTGCAAGGCACTGTATGAAAACATGAAAATATACAAGACATGGCCCACTGCCCTGAGGTTGGAACCTAAACCAAATGCTTACATCCAAGGCCGGATGTGGTTGTGTGGAATATTTAGCCCACACTCAGAACCACAAGAGCATGGAGTAAGGGGAAATCGACACTGGCTAAGCTGAGAGGGGAAAACTGTGAAGGATGAAAATGATTTCAGTGGCAAAGAGTGGTGGCAGATTATGTCCAAAAATAGCCAAAGTAATCCCACTCCTCCAGCACGCCTTTTTGAAATGTGACTTCACCGCTCCTCTTATGAACTAAATTGTGCCCCCCCAATTCATATGTTGATGCCCCAATCCCCTAATGTGACTATAGTTGAAGATAGTCTTTAAGGAAGTAATTAAGGTTAAATGAGATCATAAGGGTGGGGTCCTAACCCAATAAGACTGGTGTCCTTTTAAGAAGGGAAAGAGACAGCAGAGGCTGAGCTCCATGGTTGACATATGTAATCCCAGCACTTTGGGAGGGCAAGGTGGGTGGATCACGAGGTCAGGAGTTTGAGACCAGCCTGGCCAAGAGACCAGCCTGGCCAACATGGTGAAACCCCATTTCTACTAAAAATACAAAAATTAGCTGGGTGTGGTGGCATGAGCCTATAGTCCCAGCTACTCAGGAGGCTGAGGCAGGAGAATCGCTTGAGCCCGGGTGGTGGAGGTTGCAGTGACCCGAGATTGGGCCACTGCACTTCAGCCTGGAGTCGGTGAGAAGAGTGAGACTCCATTTCAAAAAAAAAAAGAAAGAAAGAAAGAAAGAGAGACAGCAGCAGAGATCTCTCTATATATATATGAAAAAAAAAAAAAAGAAGCGAAGCCACAGTGAGAAGGTAGCCATCTGCAAGCCAGGAAGAGAGGCCTCACTGGAAACCAACTCTTCTGGCACCTTGATCTCCAGCCTACAAAACTGTGAGAAAATAAACATCTATTGTTTAAGTTACCCAGCCTGCAGTAGCTACTTACGACAGCCCGAGATGTCTAATACACCTCTCATCAAGAGGTAGAGTCTACTTGAATCTGAGATAGCCCTGTGACCTGCTCTGAATTGTGGCAGCAGAAGTGATATTGTACCAAATCCAAGGCTAGTCCTTAATAGAACTTGAGGCTTCTGTTTTCCCCACCTTGGAGTCCTGAGCCATCCTATAAAGCCTGACTACTGCTGGAAAACCATGTAGGAAAGCCTTAGAGCTTGAAATCCAACAAGGTGAAAAAGGCCCGTAAAGATGAAAAACTAGAGAGAAGACTGAGGGTTCCAGTCCTTCTCTCTGAGAGTCCACATGTATGAGTGTGGCCATCTTGAGTCCTGCAGCTGCACGAGTGAGGTCAGACAACAGGAGGTGGAGCAGAGATGAACCATCCCAGCCAAACCATGCCCATTCAACCGAAACAATCACAAACAAATAAAATGCTTGTTATTTTAAGCCATTAAAATTTGGGATAGTTAGGGCCAGGCACAGTGGCTCCTGTCTATAATCCCAGCACTTTCGGAGGTGGAGGCAGGCAGATCACCTGAGGTCAGGAGTTTGAGACCAGCCTGGCCAACATAGCAAAACCAAGTCTCTACTAAAAATACTAAAATTAGCCGGGCATGGTGGCATGCGCCTGTAATCCCAGCTACTCAGGAGGCGGAGGCAGGAGAATCGCTTGAACCTGGGATGTGGAGGTTGCGGTGAGCTGAGATTGCGCCATTGCACTCCAGCCTGGGTAACAAGAGCAAAACTCTGTCCCAAAAAAGAAAAAAAAAAAAAAAGATAGTTTGTAATGCAACACTAGATAACTGATACAGGTGGAGTAAGAAAAGGGTATTCAGGTCGGAGAGAATGGTTTAAACAATGGCATGATGACAGAAAAATACAATCTTGATATAGGTGAGTAATTCTGATTGGGAAAGCATTTAAAAACACAGAGAAAATGAAAAGATAATGCAAGAAAGGTGGGTGGGGTTAAATTGTAGAGAGCTTTCATTGTAGTAAATTTTTATTAAGCATTTACTGTGTGTCAAATACTCAGTTCTTTTTATGAATTAACTACACAATCCTCACATAGCCCTATGAGTGGGTTATTCTATTATTATCCCCCGTTTTACAAAATGGACACTGAGGCTCACAGGTTAAATTACTTGAAAAAAAAATTACATAGTGGTGAGACTGGGATTTGAACACAGGTAATCTAACTTCAGAGCCTATGCTCATAACCTCTACAGAAGACTGACTTAACCAAGGAATCGGAATCTTTGAGATAAACGGCGGAATTATTTTAAGCTGGGGAATAGCGTGACCGAAACAGCAGTTTAGAAAGACTAAGCTGGCAGTTACAGATAGAATCTGGAAGCTGAGAGAATAGTTAGGGTGCTATTGGAGTGGTAAGAGTTTGAACTGACTTGCAAAAATGGAAAAGGGGTGACTCAGAGGGACTTGGGGGAAAGAATTTAAAAACTACTAACAGCACCCAAGGAATGGCTGGAAATGGGAGGAATAAAAAGAAGAAAACGGGCTGGGTGCGGGGGCTCACACCTGTAATCCCAGCACTTTGGGAGGCTGAGGCCGGTGGATTGCCTGAGGTCAGGAGTTTGAGACCAGTCTGGCCAACATGGTGAAACCCCCCTCTACTAAAAATACAAAAAATTAGCCAGGCATGGTGGCGCTTGCCTGTAATCCCAGTTACTTGGGAGGGTGAGGCAGGAGAATCACTTGAACCCAGGAGGCGTAGGTTGCCGTGAGCTGAGACCATGTCACTGCACTCCAGCCTGGGTGACAAGAGTGACACTCTGTCTCAAAAAAAAAGAAAGAAAGGAAGGCAGGAAAGAAAGAAAAAGAGAGAGAGAGAGGGAGGGAGGGAGGAGGAGCGAGAGAGAGAGAAAGAAAGAAGAAAGAAAGAGAAAGAGAAAGAAAGGAAGGAAGGAAGGAAGGAAGGAAGGAAGAGAGAGAAAGAAAGTCACAATTCATTCCCATCTTTGTGCTTTGGTGACTGAGATGGAAGTCATGTCTGTAAAACACACGGAACACAGGAGGAAGAACTGGTTTGGGGATGAAGATAATAAGTGGGTTTGACTTGTTAGGTGGGAGGTGATGGTGGGATATTAAGTGGAGGTGTCTGCCAGGCACTTGGAGATAGATGAGTGGTACCTTGGGACGGTGGCCAGGGCCATCTGTAGATACAGGCTTAGAATTCATCCAGAACTAAGCAAAGTTACATACATTTAAGATATGTCAGTTAGGCGTCCTAGGTTGCTAGCAACAGAAACTGAATCTGGCTAACAAGTAGAAAACTCTCACAGAAACAGAGTTCACTGTGGACCTCTGCTCAGACGGGATAGGGTCTAGGGCAGCTCTGAGGTCCAGATCGGAAGAACTCACAAATTCATCATTCATCAAGCTGAAATGAGTCAGCTGCAACTACTTTTTCCTTCTTTTCAAGAATCAAAGAACTGGGAGGGAATCCAGTGAGCTTGGTCATACGCCCATCCCTTGGCTAGTGAAAGTAAGGATACCTTGATTTCCTTCCCAATAAAATGCTGCATAAAATAGGAGAGGTGTTTCCACTATCAAAATGCGAGGAGGGGAACAGGTGTTGGTGGCCACAGATAAATCAATGTTCATTCCATTAGGAGAGAGTGTGGAGAAAAGAAGAGGGAGCTGAGGACAGTCAACTGCATGGTGCCCACCTGTTGGAAGATTTGATGAAAAAAGGAAAAAGGCAAGTTAAGGCATCGGAAGAGAGAAAATAGGCAAAGGAGTTTCCAAAAAATGGGCCACACATGAGGGTGAAATCCTGCCAAGGACTCAAAGGTGATAAAGAATGTTGAAAAACTACTGGGTTTGCCATTGGAAGCTATTGGTAACCTTTGGGAGAGAAGGAGGGCCCGAGGAAGTGAGGGAGAAAAGGAGGGGAGCCCGATGACGGGGTAAGAAGATACACGGAAGAGACCCATGGAAATAAGGTGGCAGCATCTATTGTTTGGTGGTAAAAGGAAGGAGAGGAGCGGGGTTATTGTTTGAAGGGGTCAGTATCACAATGACTCTCAGAACCTGGCTGTTACATCCTATTTGGTCACATATTAGTAGAAAATAATACCCAGCCCAGGGCCAGGCGTGGTGGCTCACACCTGTAATCCCAGCACCTTGGGAGGCCAAGGCGGGCGGATCACGAGGTCAGGAGATCAAGACCATCCTAGCTAACACGGTGAAACCCCGTCTCTACCAAAAATACAAAAAATTAGCCAGGCAGGCTGGCGGGCGCCTGTAGTACCAGCTACAGGCTGAGGCAGAAGAACGGCGTGAACCTGGGAGACAGAGCTTGCAGTGAGCCAAGATCGTGCCACTGCACTCCAGCCTGGGCAACAGAGCGAGACTCTGTCTCAAAAAAAAAAAAAAAAAAAAAAAAAAAAAAAGAAAAGAAAACGGAAATTAATACCCAGCCCAGCACTTAGTAATACCTTTTCTCTGAAGCTCTTGGTGAAAACTAGTGACGACAATAGCAAAGTGCAAATTGATGCTCTGGTTTAATCTGTTTCAGAAGTTACAGAAAGAGAAAATTGAATTTATTAGAAAGCCAACTTTAAAGGGAAATAAAAAGACAAATGCCTTTTCTAAGCTAAAAAAAAAACAAACCCCAAAGCAATGCAACAGTTTCAGAAACTAATTGTATAAGTGTACTGTCATTACCAGTCTCTTTTCCCCTGGTTGAAACAATCTTCCATAACAACATTCGCAACTATAATATTGTGTAACAAGCAGTTACGGTGTAATGTCTTTTAAATAGGGGTTAAATAGGAGAGAAGTGAGTATCCATTATCTTATTATCATAACATCCGTCAGTCTTCCAGACAAAACACTATCATCCCACTGAGAGCTAAGGACAGTTTTTACTTAAACACAAGGTCATACTGTTTGGGTGCATGGGACAGCAGTGGAGGTGGGGTGGGGGATTTTCATTTATTCCAAGGCACTCAACACTGGACTTCTTCCAAGAGAGGAAACAAGACTAAATAGATCATTTGTTTTATTCTGTTTGGGCATTTCTTGCGTTTCTCCCAACTGTGGCTTATGGACACAAAGCCAAACTCAGAGCCTGGCTGGAGCTGGCTAAACTCCAGGTCAAAGGAATAAACAATCTGAAGCTCTATTTGCAGATTAAGGCAAGCCACACAATTGCAGGACAAAATGAAA
Source organism: Macaca mulatta (assembly GCF_049350105.2). Classification (NCBI taxonomy): domain Eukaryota; kingdom Metazoa; phylum Chordata; class Mammalia; order Primates; family Cercopithecidae; genus Macaca; species Macaca mulatta. The sequence goes on along the minus strand of NC_133417.1, from coordinate 129,301,030 downwards.
TTCCGCTGTGAATGTGAAGTTGCAAAGAAACAGCCAGGTAGAAGTGTTAAATGATTTGGATTTCTCAAACAAAACTGAAGTAGAGGTAGGAAGGAAATGTCGATGGGAAGTACACATCTATGAGAAACGCATCTCAAAAAGGGTCAAATATTGGAGAATACTGGAGGAGGAACCTGCTGCTTGTGGGGACCAACTGAGGTAGAAACACAACATCTTTGGAACAGCCCCTCATGGTGGGTGTCAAAGAGCCTGGCCATTTGAGTGTCATGGAAAGTGTAGTTTGGGTTATTACTTCCGTTTCCTCTTGCTGGCATCAGCAAGGTCGGCCAACACCAGTCATGCACACTCAGTAACAAGTATAGTTGGTATTCCCAGCATATCCCACTGGCAGAATGGGTCTTTGTCTTGAATCACTTTCCTTTGGGAGACCTCATGGTCGGCCTCATCGCATGTCTAGCGAGAGAGAAAGGAACATTAGTGGCTAGGCTTAGTTTAGCATATTAGTTAGCACTGCATCTTGTCTGATTTCGGAATTGACAAGTCATGTGCAGTATTGCTCAAAATGTTCCTTCGACAGTACAGGAAAGAAAAGGAAGTGAATGTCAGTCATTAAAATGTAACCCAAAGAGGTAAGTCCCAAGGACTTCCAATCTCTTTCATAGATGAAGAATTTGGACCCTGTTTATACTCTAATTGGAAAAACAAAAAAGGTTTTCTTTTTTTTTTTTTTTTCGAAAAACATTGGCTCCTTCAAGACAAGAGACTGAAACTCTTCAAAATAGCTATTTTGTGCATTTCTCTCACTGGTTTAACTTTTGAGTAACTTTACTAAAAATTTAAAGTTACACATAATTAACCAAAGTGTGTGAGATAGGAATCAATGTATCAATGTTAATATCCTGATTGTGATATTATACAATGGTTTTGCAAAATGTTACCATTGAGGAAGACTTGGCAAAGCGTAAAAGAGACCTCTCTGAATCATTTCTTAACAACTGCCTGCCAGCCTACAATTATCTCTATTACAAATTTTAATTTAGAAAGGTGATTGAGACAGAAATGGATGCAGGGATTCTGACACATTTTCATAATAATCTGACTTCGCCCACATTTTCAGTTATTTCTCCAGTAGTTTCTTGAATGACTCCCTTCCATCTGGAAGAGGATACTCCCAGCTTTTCAACCACACTGAGCAAGCTCATTCACACCTGTGGGCTTTCCCCCTCCTTTGAATTGTTCCCAGCTCCAGCCTACCCCGCCCTGACCGGACCAAGCACAACACTGTCACTGGAACAGTTCTTAGCATGTCTAAAAGTCACTTGGCTAGTAGTTTATCCACTCATCAACAAAATTTACTGAGTAACTGCTATAAGTGTGGTATGGCTCTAGGCAATAGGGAGAGTGAGTTGGAAACAATATTGAAATTAGTTTCTCTTCCCTGGTCTCTGGGAGTATATTCCAATGAAAGAGAGTAGAAGAAAACTGGCAATAAATAAGGTTAAAAAAAAAAAATCAATTCATGATGAGGGCCATGAAGGAAGTCATAGGTTAGAGGGGATAAAGTGACTTTATCTCAAGTGGCCAGGGAAGGCTTCCTAGGGGAGAGGACATTTGAGTTGTGATCTAAAGTGTAAGGATGCAGACAGACATAGAAGATTCTGGGACAAAAAGCATTTCAGGCACAGAGAACAAGAAGGATGTATACCATGCCCTGTAACTGAATATAAATATTTGGTATGACTGTAAAATGATTAAACATGCTCATTTTGTAGACTGTTTGCTCCTTATTTTAGGACCAAGCCTCCCATAACCTGTTTCCCTCTATGACAGACTGAGAACAGTTAGGCTGGTCCAGATTTTACACTTTAAGAGCAACCCCTTCCCCAACACACACGTGCACACTCTAGCACGGCCACCTGCATGCCAAGGGGTGACTGCAGGCTGATCTTTCAAGTGACTCATCAGTAGCTGTACCCTTAATTAAGGGCTGTGTATAGGGAGATTTACATTTCTTCCTCGCTGTTGGGGCCGTCTGCCAGCTAGCAAGGATTCTACACTAATGGCAACATAAATTATTGTCATTAAAGTTGGGTCCTTGGGTCCCCAGAAACCTAACTAGATGCAAAGGAGGAACCAACTAAGAGAGATCCAGGTAACAGAGCCCGGAGCGGGACGGTCATTTGTTGCAGGCCCCTGGGGTATGCGCCTGTCTACCGCGCACCGGGTCCCAGCAGCCGTGGTTACTGGCTGAGAAGGGCTGAGTTCCCAAGACGCTGCGGGTACCTCATACTGTCACATAGCCAGGAATCCAGTTTTCTGGATCCCTTCGTCTGTATTTGCCTAAGGCGACCTGCCGCCGCTCCTCTGTCCCCTAGGCAGGGAGAAGTCAGCTCTAGGACACCCTGCAAAACGCCTCGAGGGGTTATCCGCCCCTTCCCGGCCGCGTCCTGGCACCGTTTTCCCCATCACCCGGAGGAGTGAGCACTGTCTCAGGGCGCCCTCTGTCTCTTCCAGGGGGCAGCCAAGACGACATGCCCTGGGTCTCAGGGACGCGGTACAAGCCCCGGTATCCCCCCCCGCCACCTCACACACCCCCATCCGGGAGACCCACGTGCAGCCGGGCCCGGGCTGGCGCTGCACCTCGGGGTCTGCGCGTCTCCCCGGCGCGTTCCGGGCACAGCCCCGCTACAGGGACCCCTGGGGGAGCGGCATCCGAGAGGTCGCGGGCGGAGAGGGGGGGTCCCGGAGGCCGGGCGCGGGGACGCTGAGGCCCGCGGCCACACAAAGGAGGCGGCGGGAAGGCGGGGCGAGGCGGGCCGGGGGCGGGGGCGGCAGGAAGGGGCGGGGGCCCGCGCGGCGCAGCCGATAAAGCCCCCGCCGCCGCGGCAGCCAGCTCGCGCTGTGGGGCTGCCCGGGCTGCGCGGCGTCTGCAGGCGCCACCGCTGCCTCTTTCCGGCTGTGATCCTCCTCGCCGCCGCTTCGCTCCGTCCTCTGACTCCCCGCGCCGCCTAGACCAAGCTCCCGCTCCAGTTGCGGCCGCACTGCCCTCCGCGGCCGCCCCCTGGGGATCCAGCGAGCGCGGTGAGTACAGAATGCGCCGTGACTCCCGGGCGCGGCCGGCGCTGCCCTCGGCTGGGGACGCTCCCCGGGGCTCCGCGCGCCGCCGGCCCCGCGCCCCGACCTTGCGCCGGGCCGGGAAGCTGCCGGGCCTGCGGGGCCAGTGGCACCCGGGGGTGCCGACGTCGGGGAGGAGTGAACTTTCTCAGCCTCCCGCGGGCCGCCTTGGCCGGGGTTGGGTGCGCGCCGGGCATCCCGGTCCCGCCCGCGGGGAGCCTCGAGCGGGACCCTGGCAGCGCAAGGCGGGGCCGCCCCGGAGTGGCGTCCAGAGGTACCCGCAGTGGGGAGCCCCGGGGCCGGCGTGGCTCCTGCCCGCCCATCCAAGCCGGCCCTGACCCTGAACCTGAGGTTTCCAGCTGCTTGCCGGCGTCCCCCTACCCCGGACTTAGGCTGCGCGCCGCCGGATGGGGAGAGACTGGCGCACTCTTACTTGTTACCTCTGCCTGTGCAGGGGGAGGTGACGCGTGGTGTGGGGAAAGCCTTTAACTTGGCCTCTGGCAGCCGATTTAACCCGAGCAAGCAGGTCTTTGCTATTTTCATCATCTGTAGAAACGGGAGTTGCGAGGCGGATGAGTGACTGCAGGTAAAGTGAAAGTACAGTACTCAGAAATTCTGGAAGGAATTAGGCATTTAATGTGTCCACAAACTGAGCGGCGAAGGAAGGCTTCTATTACATAAGACAGCACTCCACCTTCAGGTATTATGGAAGATGCTATTGAAGGTTTTAGTATTTTAATGAACGAAACACATTCTTTGTGTGTGTGTGTGTCTGGAGAAATCTCGAATGCTGCTGTCTTCCTTTGACTACTTTGCAGGGGACGTTCTTATATTTAGCATCAGCATGAAAAGGTGTTCGAAGGTGTGAGATTTCCTCTTTCAAGCCAAGAAGCCGTTTACTTGTCTGAACTGTTGTGGAACAATATATGTGATAATTGTGTACTTTGAAGATTTTATATCAGAACTTGAGCACAGATAACTGGAAGAAATGTCTACATTGCTAATTTGTATATCCTAAACCACACTTCAAAAATTGAAGGCAGTTTCAACATTATCTGAAGGTCTAAATCAGTAACTGTTTGCTATTGCAGTATTTCAATAGAAAAAATTTTGGCTATGCAAATGAAGGTACTAACCTAAGTAATCTAAGGTTTCTTTTAACCCCCAAATTTTGATTCTTTGTTAAAATAATGTTTGAAAATATTGTACCATGCAGGGCAATTACTGAAGGTCATGAAAATGTCATCATGTTTTATTCTAAAACAAAAATGAATCTATGCAGAAAATTTCTGTGTCCCATGGACTTCATATTAGTTTAATTTTAAAATTACTGTCTCCAAAAGAAACTAATTTTCACTTCCACACAAGGGTGATTAAATACCAGTGAGAGATTGTTTGAGGTGGTAGAGTTGGAAATAAGGTGGTGACCTGGCCACGTCACTGGGTGCATCTCTGCCTTGCGGTCCTCTTCCAGCCAGTTCCTTTCCCATTGCATGGGGACTTTGGCTCTTGGGCTATTTCTCCACCTCTAGACCTAAAGTCCACGCGGGGGATGCTCTAGATGTGCACTTCCTTGACTGTCTCAAATCCAGTGTCTTCCATGTACTCCAGCTACTAAGTCCTCTAAGTACCTCCAAGTCTTGCCCTCTCTGAGATGCTCAACTTCTGAAAACTCTTAGTGCCTCCATCCCGCAAGCTCTTTCCTTCTGAGTTGCAAACCGGACTCCCACTGTAATCTTCAATGCATCGATCTCCAATCCTTTTCCTCCTGCGGGTTTGGCAGATGACTTTGTAGCCCATTCTACCAAGAAAATAGAGGTCATGAGGGTCTCCTCACGTCCTCCCCCATCTCCCCTGTACAGACTTTTCTGTGTTTACCCAGTCATCCAATAAATCTTCTTAAGCTTCTACTGTGTCTCGGTACTTCGCTGGATACTCATAGGTGGTAAATAGAGCAGATCCTTGCTCACTTGAAACTGTCATTCTTGTGGGAGAAAACCAACTAAAAGCAAACACAATATATTGTAAATGTATGATAAATGAATAGGGTAGAATTATAAAGAAAAATCAAGTTAGACTGAGAACTTAGAGAAATTCAGAGAGATGACATCCTTGGGGCATGACTAATGTCTCCAACTGTGTCCTGAATCCCAACTCGCAATGCCTCTCTCTCCTTGTGAGTGTTACTCCCTTTTCTTACTTTTATCTTCAGTCTCTCCCTATGAGCTTTTTTCTTTTTTAGTATTATTTTAAGAATGCCTTAACCTCCCTTGTCCCTGCATCCTCAGCTCACCTGTAATGACCACCACATCTCTCCAGGCTTCTTAAACTGGTCTCCCCTTCCCGTTCAGCAATTTGCAAGCCGGCCAGAGTCTCCTCAAAGGTCAAGGCCCATGACTTCCTGAATAAGCCATCTTTTTTAAAAAATTTTTATTATTATACTTTAAGCTCTGGGGTACATGAGCTTATACTTTAAGCTCTGGGGTACATGAACGTGCAGGTTTGTTACATAGGTATACATGTGCCATGGTGGTTTGCTGCACCCATCAACCTGTCACGTTAGGTATTTCTCCTCATGTTATCCCTCCCCAACACCCCCCTGCCCCGGCCACAGGCCCTGGTGTGTGATATTTCCCTCTCTGTGTCCATATGTTCTCGTCTGAACAAGCATTCTTATGGATACCCACTAGGCTTCTCCGTGGCATTTGATGAGGTTCTTCCATTCCTTTCCGATGGTTTTTTTTTTTTTTCACCCCTGGTTGCCACCTTCTGGTTTTCCTTCTTCCTCCCTGGCATCTCTGCTACCTTGCTACCTCTTGAGGTTACCCAGGGTTCGCTGTCATCCCTCTTGTGCCCTGTGTATTTGGGTGAACTATGTTCCCACAGCTTCAACTGTCACCAATATGAAGTGAGTCCTAGATTGGCATGTAAGCTAGCTTGAGCATGCTCCTGTGTTCCAATCAGTTACCTGCAGTCTGGTGCGCTTACCCATGCCCTTTAGACCAAAAAAACGTCCCACAGTAAATCCAAAATTGATTTTAGTTTTCACCACCCACCCCCTATTTGCTTCATCATTAGCCAAGATTTGTCCGTTTTTTTTGGCAGCGGCGCCACCATTCATGGAGGTATTGGAGCAGGAGCCTCACAGTGATGCTGGGTTCCTGCACTGCCCACATCCAGGCCGTCACCAGATCCTGTTGCTTCTCTATGCTGTGAAATTCCACAAAGGTCCGCTCTAGTCACGCTGGCCTTGCCTTGCTTTAGAGTCCAAAAGTGGCAAAATGGTGGCTGGTGTGCCACTTCTAGCAGTAGGCAGCGGTGTTGTTGGCCTGAACAAATTATATAAAACTTGAGTTAATATTTAGACATCTGGAGATGCCACTTGGATGTATAGCTTCTCTTAAAAGCTAGAAGACCTGGAATAGGCAGAGCACAGTGGTTCACACCTGTAATCCCAGCGCTGTGGGAGGCTGAAGCAGGCGGATCACTTGAGGTCAGGAGTTCAAGACCAGCCTGCTCAACATGGTGAAACCGCGTCTCTACTAAAAATACAAAAATTAGCTGGGTGTGGTGGTGTGCGCCTTTAATTCCAGCTACTTGGGAGGCTGAGGCAGGAGAATCACTTGAACCCAGGAGGCAGAGGTTGCAGTGAGCTGAGATGGCGCCACTGTACTCCAGCCTGGGTGACAGCGTGAGACTCTATCTCAAAAAACAAAAACAAAAACAAAAAAACCCCGAAAAACCTGGAATAGGATGCTTACATTTCCATGTGGCAACACTCAGCTGCTGCTGGCTTTCCAGTGCCTGTCTATACTGGAGGTCGGTTGCTTTCTGGTTCCCCTGGACCTGTGACCCTTGCTTATAGTAGTGTTCTGACTCCCATGGGCTTCAGAGCTAGAGACCCTAGGCTGAGATGACCATCGACGGCCTGGGAATGCCTAGTGCTTACTGCACAGCATCGTGCACCTCCTGTTGCGTCCCTTCTAACTCTCTTCCATGTTGTTGCTGGTGTGACTTTCCTCCTGCTGCCCCAAATCCAAGTCTTCTTGGGTCCCTGCTAATAAAACTTGATGGCTCTCTCTTGATCTGGGCTTAAACCCCTGACTCGAAAGAAGTGGCCATGTCATATCACAAGTTGGGTATCTCAGATTAAAAGATGAGCTCTCCGCTATCTTTATACAGTGTTGTACCTGAGTTTCTGAAGATGCTTTTGAGCTTCTGTAGGGTAATTAATACAGAGTTCTAGTGTTGATGGCAGTCCCTACTGTTTACAAACCATTTCTACAAACCTGACTACTGCCCCACTTCCTTGCAGCCCCTCTGGGTGGAGATAGGGCAGGGTCGATTCTACATGCCAAACAGCAGTGGGAAGTCTGTAAATATGGAGGCACAGGCCATCCCAGGGAGTCCCCAACCCTGGGAACATGGGGAACCTTGTTTTACATGTGGTACCCAGAGTCATACAGTGTGTTCCCAAATGATGCCTTAGAGTCCTGACCCAGAACTCAGTTCCTGTCAGTATGCAGCCAGGGAACTTTCCACAGTGCTCCATGGGCTCACCAGGCTGCTGGCCGTTTGTAATGACCCAACAGAGTCAAAGCTTTCTTCACTCCCTTCCCATCTCCCTGCCTTGCCCTCTGCCTGAAACATTCTTTTCTTGCCAAACTGTACCTCCTGTAAACTCCACTGGTACTGCCTTCGTTCCTTCTGTTCCTCTGCCTGGAATTCCCTTCCTCCTGTGTTCACCGTCTGGCTGATTTCTCCTTTTCAAGACTCGGGTTCAAAAAGGCCTTGCTGGCAGTCACCACCCCAACCCTCTGTGACACATGTGCAGTGTACACCCCTCCCCGGGCCTACCTCAATGATGGCAGTTTTTTTGTGTTGTAGCAACATGCCCTATCCAGTAGACTCTAAGCTCCGGAAAGACGTGCCTGTGTTTTAGTTTTATTTGCACCAGCAGTGGTGTGTGGCCCAAAGGCAATTACCAGATGTCTGAACTAAACCATATTCATATTTTTTGTACGTTTACTACACGCTTTATGGAAGAGTGTGTGTATTCCAGACTCAAAGGGGAGCTCTCCCTGCCAGACCGCCAGCCCTCATTTTGGTACTAGCAAATTTAATATATATCCTCAGACATTTTAAATTTTTGATTAACCTCGTCTTTTGAGATGAAACATTACTAAGAGAAAAGCGGAAGTCTAATACAGAAGCACTTCTCTGCCGGTGTTCACTTCAGTTATCCTCATCTGAACCTTCCTTTGGCATGGTTCTGCCCTCCTTGAGGTCTGTTGGCTGGGGGTGCACTCTGCATTTCATGGTTTTACAGGGCAGGAGGATGTATTTTGGTTTATTTCTGTTAACCTTGGTGATGGTGATATATGACCTCTTGGTGACTTTTTTTTTTTTTTTTTTTTTTTTGGCTGATATCTTCAATCAAATTAGGTAGAAAGAGCAGGCTGGGAGAGGATATGCGCCGCACCACCAATAGAGTGTGTAGGTTACCATCTAGAACTCAATTTCTTTGTCTATATATTGGGTATGTTGAAATAAATGATCTCAAAGGTGTCTTATTTTTAAAATCTATAAATTATTGGCTCCCTTTCCTTTTGATGTGGCTTTCTCATAAATGTCAAGTCTAGATAAATTTTTTTCATAAAAGCATTATCCTGTGCTTATATACCTTAAAGTTCTTGTCTCTCACTTTTTTAAGCCTATAAAATCATTCAGCATTAGTATTCAGAAAGAGCATTATGGGCCAAAGTGAAGATTTAGTTTGTATTCCTTAGAGCATTTATAAATTTTTAAATAAATTAGGTCCCATATACTTGAATCTTGTCAACCTGTTCTCCACACATAAATGTGCCCATCTTCTCTTTTCAAACCATCTTTCCTCATGAGTAGATTGCATGCCTAATCTGAAAACCAATGTTGGGTTTTTAAAAAATACCCTTAGGTACAGAATGGAGTCAAATGCAATAAACTACCTCTTTAGGTTATCTCTTGTCTCCAAGTTCCCAATTTAAGAATACTGAACGATTAGTACGATTTTATTTCTCTTTTGAGAAATACCACCTCCCATCCAACAGGCCAAGTCTATTTCTACAGTCAGTGAGTCTTGTCTTTATTCTGTTGTTAGATTTCTAGGTCTGGATGTAAGCCCAGTCCAGGAAAGTCGGCATCCCTTCTGGGATTCTTTCTGTGCATGAGGATGGCCACTGAGCCCAACCAATTCTCTATTTGTAATTCCACTCATATGTTTTGACAAACATGTCCTGGGATTTCTCCAAAGGTTGGGGTGGGCACCCTAGTTCAAGATTAGATCAGGAACACCCAGGCTTTTGCCACAGTTTGACCTAAGACATTATCCTTTGCTTCGGAAGATCATTTGAGAATTGGAATTTACAACCATTGTGCCTTTCCATTTTTCTTATTTATTTCTTTGAAGAATAATACGAGGAGACTTTAATATGAAAGAAAAAAATCCCATCAAGAGTCAGAAAGGATTTCCTGTTAGGGCTGCAAATCTTGGTAAACGCACTTTGTTTTTGTAAACCATGCCCCACCCCCAACCCCTATTGGGAACTCTGGTAACCTGGGGAATTTCTCTTGAGAGCATACCAAAAATAGCGTAAGTGCCTTCTCTTACCCCTAGCCCTCCATGTAGTGCCAGCAAATATAGCTATAGAAAAAATAACCACTTGTTTTTATCCTAAGTTTTTATGGGCCAAATCTTGAAGGTGGATGTGGGTATGTGAAAGAGTTTAATGCCAAATACAAAGCCCACTCGGAAATGAATAAGGTGACTACAAATGAAAACGGATGTTTCTTTCTTCCTTTGGTGAAAGTGCTATGTAAATAAAGGCAGTGTTTGCTTCCTCTACTAAAATTTATTTCTTCAGTTTTTAAATAAGAAATTCACTCAAGAAGTTATTCTTACTGAGGATTTGGTCACTGTTAAGATTATAGAAACTATTAACTACTGCATTATCTTTTGCTTACAAGAGCACAAACCCAAATCAAAATAACTTGGAAACAAGGTGGAGAGCTGTTGGCTGGCACTGCCCACTCTCAAGCATGGGAGAGGTGACTCTGGCCCTGAAGTTGGCTGGAACCAAAGACTGAGGACTTGGAGGCTTTCTTCTCTCTCTCCTTGCCTCTCATCTCTGCTTCTGTCTGCTGGTTGTGGTTGTCCTCTCCGGGACCATGACTGTAGGTAACTCCAGGCTTACCTCCCTACAGCCTCTTAAGACAGGAAGAAAGAGCTGCCAGTTCCAGCTGGTTGGGGGGGCGGGGGGCAGAATCCTAGAGAGGAATTTGATTAGCTCAGTTTCAGTCACATGCCCTTCTCTGTACCAATGACTGGGCAGAGGAATGAGGTCTTATGATTGGCTGATGCTAAGTCACATGGTCACATGCCCTTCCCTGTACCAATGGCTGTTGGAAGAGGAGTGAGGTCCTATGATTGGCTGATGCTAAGTCACATGGTCACATGCCCTTCCCTGTACCAATGGCTGTGGGAAGAGGAGTGAGGTCCTATGATTGGCTGATGCTAAGTCGCACGGTCACATGCGCTTCCCTGTACCAATGGCTGTGGGCAGAGGAGTGAGGTCCTATGATTGGCTGATGCTAAGTCACATGGTCACATGCCCTTCCCTGTACCAATGGCTGCGGGCAGAGGAGTGTGGTCCTATGATTGGCTGAATTCTGGGTCACATGGTCGATCTTTGGTTAGGAGGAAAGGGAGTGTGGAGAGGACCGTGCTGCCTGGCGTTCCCCAGCTGCCTTTCCTTCTGTTTCCCACCCAGCAGAGGCTCTGTGTGGTCTCCTAGAGCCTCGTGCCTGCCTCTCGGCTAGATGCTGATATCATTCCCACTCATGTAGTTGGGAAGGAAGGGTGTGGCAGAGATAAAGGGTCCACAGTCACACAGTCTGTATGCCAGGGTCGCACAGCCTTTATGTGTCAGTGCCGGAGCCTGGACCCGGGTGTGTAGATGTGTGAACTGTGAGCTGATATCATGGATTTTCAAAGATTTACATCCCATCAATGTTTATACCTTCTTGAAAAGAAATTCGTGTCACAGCACACTCCTCCTTTCAAGACTACCTGCTCGCCGTACTGCGTAATATCCCTAGTATCACAACCAAAATACATGAGACAGAAAGAGGCCGGTATCTCTGTGGTACGTTTGAATCATGGTTTTATGCCTTTGGCCCCCTAGTTCCTTCCTTAGACACTTGTTTTTTTCTGGGACTGAAATCTAAAATTAGTACTGACCTTTGGATTGAGAAGGTAGAGAGATTTACACAGAGTCCAAGCGAATAACTGAAGCTGAGCTGGATGAAACTCAGCAGAACCACAGAACAAGTGTGCCATGACTTTTCAAAGATGCCTAATTGAATTCCGTTTGGGATTTAACTTCTTTTTCTAAGGTTTATAGTTACCTTTATTTCAAAATTTGTCATTTTAAAATACATGTTTCCTCCTCTTCCTCCACTGTATGGTAATTAAGAGTGTGGAGGATTTGGAGGCCAGCGGGCTTTGGTTTGAATCTAGAGGCTACAGGTTGGAGGCCATGAGCCAAAGCCAAATTTCTAAACATCTCCAAGCCCATCCGTGAATTGGGTTAGTGAGGTGTTTAGGCTTAAGGGCCACCCCTTAAGTGTTGTGAGGATGAAGCGAAGAGTATATCTTAGGCGCTAAGCACAGTGGCAGGAATGGAGCTGACTTTCGGGACACAAGGTGGCTGTGGTTGTGACACTGGGTAGTATTTGTCACACAAGTACAGGTGGGCACTTCTCCGAGACTCATGTCTTCCTTGTGTGTTTGACTTGATGAATGAGAGACTTGCTCTGTGTCTTTGCATGCTTTGTTTCCAGACCCCTTTCCTACAGCACTCTCAGTGGGCAGTACTCCCCAATGATCACCTGGTCATCTGTCCTGCCTGCAGGCTTCAGGCTCTTGTGCGTTGGCCATGAGGCAAAGGAAGGCTGTTGCATGAAATAACCTCCTTCTGACTCCACCCTTGCATTTGTGAGATGTAAACAACTGTGTTACCAGGAGATCTTCCAGGGAGCACATTGCAGGTAGCCCTGTCATGCTGGCTGCTTTTTTCCATTAGGTTAGTTGTGAATAACGAATAAATGTCTATGCAGGGCCAGGCGTGCTGGCTCGTGCCTGTAATCCCAGCAGTTTGGGAGGCTGAGGTGGGCAGATCACTTGAGACCGGAAATTCAAAAACAGCCTAAACATAGTGAAACCCTGTCTGTACTAAAAATACAAAAAATTAGCTGGGTATGGTGATACACGCCTGTAATCCCAGCTACTTGGGAGGCTGAGGCATGCGAATCACTTGAACCCCGGAAGCAGAAGTTGCAGTAAGCGGAATTGTGCCACTGCACTCCAGCCTGGGTAACAGAGGCAGGCTCTGTCTCAGAATAAAACAAAACAAAAAATGTCTATGCAGTAGGAAAAATAATCTATTTGGTTTAATATTTAGGTCTCTGCAAGGGTAGCATCCAGAGGCTTCTCTTTTCATTCTTGTTTTTCTGACTGTGAACAAATCATTCTACTGTGTCCAGTGATGTCCAGATACCAACAAATAACTATTTTAAACATGTGAATATTTTTAAAGCACATGATGATGGTCATTTAATTGTGAGTTGATTCCATCAATATACAAAAGAGTTCTAAGAATGTTGGATTAACCTTAGCAAGCATTCCCAGATAAGAAATGTGTTTTCTGCTTCCAATGATAGGATTTTTTTAAGGATCTTTCTGGCAGTTAACCACTTTGGACTTCATACAGCAGTCTGAGTATATGCCAACCCCTGAATTGTTGCTCTAACAGTGAGATTGGGGGATGCCAGGGAGAGCCTGTGTGATGACTTAATTGTAAGGGAGAGCTTTCTGTCTAAAGGTGTGGATTTTTCTCTTTGAAATTTATATACTAAAAGACTCCTATTATCTTATGCCAAACCTGTGCTAATTTCTTAATGACATGTTAGTTAAAATAACACTTTGGAGGATTGGCTAAGGATGCCACAGTATTCATAATAAACCTGTTCTTGTGCAGCAAGGTGGTAAATCATGAATATCAAAGTGCTGATCATACTAATTTGAATTAATTTAGCATAGTGGAACGTATGAAGACATAGTTTTTCCAATGCATATGTCACTTTTTAGCCTAAAATTTCAATGAGTGGGATAAGTACATTTTTTACACGTACAGTGGCAAAATTATGCTTATGTACTACTCTCTACCTTGTGTTCTGGTTCTGCGTGTGTTTTCTCTGCCATGTTAGGAACCTCCAAGTGGGGTATCTTATTCTTTTGGGCTCCTGCCACCATACCTGGCATAGAAGAGCCCAAAAAGTACTTCAAAGGGGAGAGGGAAGTGGAAAATTATGCATCATGAGTGTGTCAAGTACTATTAGGTATATTTTATACATGATCCTGTTGAATCCTAACAACCCTTGTAAGGTAGAAATCATTCCTAGTTTATAGGCGAGAAAAATGAGATTCAGATGTGTAGAACACCCTGATCTGATTCCCACTGATGGGGTATAGACTCCAGGTCTGTGTCTCTCTGGGGTGGAGACTTTGGATCCTGAAACACTATCTTTAGTAATGATTGAGGCTAAGCCATGTGGCTGAGCAATGATACATGGCCCCACAGATTGAAGGTCAGAGCATTGCTGGGCAGAGGATGAGTTGATAGAGGTCAAATAAACTTGGTTTCAAACCCCAGGTCCACACTTAGTAGTGTGTGTCCTTGGGCAAAATACTTCCCTCTCTGTGCTTTATTTCCATGGCTAGGGAATAGAGAATGATGAGGATATTACTCTCCTTGCAGAGAAAGATCATAGTGTCCCCAATTAACAAGCAGGGAAGTAGGAAATACAGTGACTCAAGTCACTTGGCAAAGTCAGGGCTGTGGCAGGTTGAGAATTCACATCTCTGACTCCTGTCACCTGTTACCTCTCCAGATGTCAAGTCTGGGTACAGTTTGATGACAGAACTGCCATCACCTGCCACTCACCCTTGATTAGCCCTTAGCAGCCCCCATAACTTGGTGGCTCTTACAACCCGATCCTAGAGCCCCATGGCTGATTCATGCTCTTTTTCTCTATTGTGTCTTTTCTGTATTCACTCCTATGTTCTCGAGGAAGATTCATTCCAGAGGGTAAAAGAGATTCCACAAGCCTTGTTCTTAATGTGTACACCCCACACAGGACATGAAGGAAGTTGAAGGCAGCATGCTGTTGTATTTGGGTGGCGTGCAGCTGAAGAGCTAGTTTTTGAGCACTTACTCTGTAATAGGTGCTTAGAGGGACACAGAATTATTTGCAAAACAGGCCAATCTTTGAGGGGTTTATCTATTTAGGTAGAAAGGGCACATCCATGATACCTAATAACAATTCGAGATCATCTAGAACAGTGGCATATGGTCTGAGGGAGGGGGAGGCAATCAGGGTGCATTGTCTATGTAAGATCTGAAAGCAATAATGAAATTACCTCAGATGAGATTTGCTTTTTATTGTCATCATGTACCGTGGTGATAAAATATTCCTCCACCAGAGCCAGCCACTTCTACCACTCCCACCTTGTCCCTAAGTCCTATACTGGATCAATAATCAGCTGCCAAAATGAGTTGATACCAGTGACATGTTTGGGAGGTCAAGCTGGCAGTGGTCAGTGTGGCCTGAACTGTTGGGGAAGGCTGCATGGAAGTCCCTTCCCCTCCCTCTCAGTTGGGACAGGACATCAGGAGAGCAGTCTGTGACCCTGAAGACTGGAGCAGTCCCTGATGCCCGTGCGAGCCATAGGTCAGGAAAGTGCTTTCTGTGCATTGCCTCACCGTGTGAGAGGCTGGTAGCCCGAGATGGTTCTGTAGCTGAGGAATCTGGGTGAGTGGTAGGTGTCCTCCTATGTGAGATTAGGGGAGTAACCCCCAGCTTTCAGACAGCCAACAGAGGGGCTCAGTAGTGCTAATGCCAAGCCCTTCATGCAGAGAAGTGTCTTAAGTGTCAGACACTGCTTTGTGCCAGAGGTAAATCTCTCTGCAGAGGGAAATGTTGGCACATAGCTGATAAACACCAGTGTCTAGATAGCCCTCCTGGGCACAACAGTCCTCATTTTTTCTTTTACTTGACTCTCCACAAAATCCTTTTTGCCCGAAACTTTGTAGAATTGGTATTTATTGATTTCTATCAGCTGAGAGTTGGCTGTTTAGTCTCTCACGTGCTCTTTATGGCCAAAGAAAAAAGAGGTAACCCCTTCACAGAGGAGAGATTGATTCCCTTAAAAGGAAGACAGAAGTTTTAATGGACAACTTTGGAAAGGTGTGAAACATTAAATATCTATGACAGCAAGACACAGGAATACACAAGCCTGCGTTAAGACCTGATCCCTTCTGGGCCAGGCACATAAGCTGAAAATGGTACCTGAGCAGTTTCTGAGTACATCATGAAAAGGCACTGAAATACAGAATTTTTTTCTATGAAAGAGTGTCCCAGCTTGAAAACTGTGTGCCTGAACATGAAGCAAAAAATTTCCTCAAAATTGTTCTGCAAAAAGGGAGTTGCTATCTAGTAGGGTCCTTACAAAATCATTAGAGTTCACAAAAAAAAAAGCTAGATAGATGAGATCCATGAGAGACTGACTGAGAACAGATGGGGAAGGCACATTCGCCTGAAATTCTCTCAATCAATGCATATAATGAATGCTTATCGAGATTGCTTCATGAAAAGGGGTTAAGTTTTAAAAAGAGAAGCAGAGAAATTGAATACAGATTTAGTACTTGTTCCTGAGGTTATAACTTCAGAGTTGCCAGATACTGAACATTGTATTAGTTAATATAGTGCTAGTTCTTATAACAAATAAACCCAAATATGTACTGTAACTCAAACATGAGGGAAGATTATTTTCCACTTGTATAAAGCCCAAAGTGGGCATGTTTGTGTGAAACCTGGTGATTTGGCAACCCAGCCTCTTCCTGTCTGTGGTTCCACTTTATTTAACAGGCAGTTGCTAAGGTCACTGTACTGGTCAACATTGAGCTGGTGGAAGCAGAAAGATCACCGAGGACTTCATATGGGAGCTTTTGATAGGCCAAGCCTGGGAGTGGAATGTGGCACTTCTACTCCTATTTCATTAAGTACAGTTCAGCCTTATGGTCACACCCACCTACCTTGAAGGCTAGGAAATGTAGCCCAGCTCTGTGGTTGGCAAGAAGAGGAAATGGGTTTCCTGAGGAGCTAGCTGCCTTCTGTCATTTGAAATTTTGTTCAGACCATTGAAGGTCACTTTAAAAGTAACAGCATCACTAATATGCTGTGCGAATCATGAATGTGTTTTTACCTCTGAGGGCAACTTTCTTGATGCACTCTGAAGGGCTTCTGATGGGCTAGGGTGGGCGTTTCAGTGGCAGTGTCACACATCGTTTGAAAAGTGCTGTATCATAGGCAACTTGGAAGGTAAGGAGGTGCTGTGCTTAGAAGAACGGTTAGACAACTCAAAAATTGAGGACAGACAACTCAAAAATTGAGGACAGGCATATGGACACTAGCTGGGAAGACTGTGAGCTAAATTGCTTCATGTAAGGTGGACATGGAATGAAAAGTACTATTTCTGACTCATAGTGTATATTATTTCATGTGTGTCATAAAGTGTATTCAGGCAGATTGACCAAAACTTGTAGGGGGTAGGGATTTTCTCATTGGGAAAAGAAGAGGGCTGTCTTACCTGGGGGATGCCCTATATCCTAGCACACATGGGAATTAGAAGCTAATCAAAGAAATAAAGAATTAATGCTGGAGGAGGGGAGCCTCACTCTTACAATGTGGGAGAAATTGGTCAGATGTGCTGGAAACATACTTCTGCATCTGGGGGGAAAAAGAGAGGTAAAAGCTGGGGAATGGGGTTAGTGCCAATCCTGCAGTCTGACTGAGGGAATGAAAAGAGACCCAGGGGATTGGGCAGGGGGGAGGCAGGTGACCTGTCCCTGGGATAAGCCCCTGGCAGTGCCAATCTCTTGGTGGTGGGCACCCCCGTGTGCTCTTTTTTTCTACGTGATGTGGGCAGGTTCCCCAACCTCTCTGCATCTCTGTGTGTAAGAGTCTGTGAGATGATGTGTTCACAGAGCTGTGCACATAGTAGGGACTTCATGAAAGTTTCCTCTCCCATCTTCTGTGCAGCTACTCACCAGCCCCATTGTTGGGGATCATTGTCTCCATAATTGGCTATGAGTAACTGGGGAGATGTTCTCCCCTATAAAATGCAACTTCATGACAAGAAGCAGCTCAGTCCCCTTCATCCCTAAAGATTCATTGGTGCAGTTTCTTATACTAGAGGTTAGATAAAACTGAGAAGGAGAACTTCCATTGTCATTGACTTTTCATTCTAGAAGTCCTTGTTCTCCTACCTTAGCTTTGGGTGTTGGGCAGTGGGGCAGCAGGCTGGTCTTGTGAAGAAAAGTTCTGTGGTGCCTAGGAGTTATTGACTTGTTCTTCAGCATCGCATTTCATGAGATCCTCATAGCAGCTCTCTGGAGTTCAGGGTAGGGAAGGAGGCTTGTCACTGATCTTATAGATGAGGAAACTGAGTCACAGATCAGGTACATGGCTTACCCATTGCAGACAGGCCCAGGACTAGACAACAGGCCTGTTCCACAGTAGTATTAAATGGGCATAGGTTTCTTCTGGGAAATAGCTAATGTCCCCCGGCCCTTAAATCCCTTCACAAGGCGTTAGCATCAACTGTAGCAAAGGAAATGGAATCAGGTTATAGGAAGAAGCTCAGTAGCTGGGTGACTAAAGCCCAGGTTCGGAACTGTGTTTCCCATCACTTAACATGGTTTCTGAGCTTTGAAGAACTTTTTTCGTTTGATAGGTGCTTGCTTGGCAGGAAGAGGGGGACAGTGATCACCTTTTAAAAAAAAATTTTTGAGATTTTCTTTGCAAACTCTTTGTACTGAAGGAAGAAAGCAAAAGGAGCAAAGAGTTGGAGACAAAAGCACAGGAACCTTTCTTAAAGTGGAAGTTGTCTTCTCACATCTTCCCCATCCCTCATTCCCTTTTCCTGCTTTAGAAGTATTTCTACATCCTGTGCCTATAGATACATATATTTTTATTTACTTACTGTATTTTGGAAAATAGCTCATATAATTTTTCCCCAGAAGTCAAAATGTGGGAACCAGGGACCACCCACCTCTTGTACCCAGTTCAGACTCTTTCTGGGTCACTGTTTTTCATTAATTCATGCCAAAAAATTACACTGAAGGATATGGATGGACCAAAGCTGCATGGGTTTCTTACAACAGGCCTGGGTAGAGAGGCTTGGTATAAGAAACCCACCTTGATTATAAGAGCCAGAATGGAAAACTGAAAAAGAAAAGAATGTCTACCCAGTGTCACAGGATTACTTTTGTGGGCGCCAAAACATATCTCAAAGTAGCCCTTTAGTCACCTAATAAAAGATGGAAAATATTTATTCCACGTGTACTGCTGGAATCCATGTATTTTAATATGACACCTTTGATATATTTGGAGGGAGGATAGGAAAGATGTTCTCTGTTTTATTTCTTCTGAACCTTTTTAAAAGTTTCTGAACTGCTTAAATGAACCTACCTGTAGACTAAGTGTGTTAGGAAGCTGATTTAGCTACATTGAGCTCTTCCTCTCCCTTACTTCCTCCTCAGGTTCTAGAATACAAGCTCAGTACTTTCCTGCCTTCCCTCTATTGCCCTGGGAAAGATAGTAAGTAAATAGTGTCTGTTGCCAAAGGGAGAAGAATAAACATAGGCTGGATCACCAAATGGTGCTGCATTTTATTTGTGTGGTGTCAGAGACACTGGCTGCTTAGATGGCATCGCTGAGGGAGATCCCCAGCATGAAGCAGAGAAGGTAACTTGGAGTTTGGCAGGATACCCAGGGTCATTGCAGGTCAGAGAGACTGACTAACAATTACCCGACTTACAAGAGACAGATAAATAACAAGAGGGTCCTCTGACCAATAAGGACTTTCCCCACCTTAACAAAATCTTCATGGGAAGCCCACATGTTATAGGAGGCTTGATTGGTGTATTAGTCTGTTCTCACCTTTCTATAAGGAAATACCTGAGACTGGGTCATTTATTAAGGAAAGAGGTTTAATTGACTCATAGTTCTGCAGGGCTGGGGGGGCCTCAGGAAACCTACAATCATGGTGGAAGGCAAAGGAAAAGCAGGCACCTTCTTCACAGGGTGACAGGGTGGAGTGAGTGCCAGCAGGGGAAATGCTAGATACTTATAAAACCATCAGATCTCATGAGATTCACTCATTATCAGAAGAACAGCATGGGGGAAACCGCCCCCATGATCCAGTCACCTCCCACCAGGTCCTGCCCTTGGCACATGGGGATTATGGAGATTATAATTCAAGACAAGATTTTGAGTAGGGACACAGCCAAGCCATATCAGTTGGTAAGTACCATGTGAAAGCAAGTTAATGGCCCATGTCAGAGAGCTAAAACCATTTGTTTTAGTTCTATGTGGCCTGTAGGGAATTTCCTAGTCAGTCAGCCCAAGAGATTTAGTGGTTCAGCAAAGTTCCACATACTGGGGCCCTTCATTTCCAGATATTGGGAGTGTCTAAAGGATGAATTTTGTAATATCAGGTAATGTAAGAGAATAGCCTCTGGTGACAGGTGATTGAAATAGATAATTTCTGAGTCCTTTCATTATTTCCTATCTGTTTCTTAATTTGTGAAATAAAAGTCAAGGGTTATCTAAGGAAGAACACTAAGTTATGACTAGTACTTTCATTTGTTGAATAAATACATATCTAGTGTTCATTATGTCATTTAACTTTTTTTCTTTTTTTCTTGAGACAGGGTCTCACTCTATCACCCAGGTTGGAGCACGGTGGTGTGATCTTAGCTCACTGCAACCTCTGTCTCCCGGGTTCAAGTGATTCTCCCACCTCAGCCTCCTGAGTACCTGGTACTACAGATGTCAGCCGCCACACCTGGCTAATTTTTGTATTTTTAGTAGAGACTGGGTTTTGCCATGTTGGCCAGGCTGGCCTCGAACTCCTGACCTCAAGTGATCCACCTGCCTTGGCCTCTTAAAGTTGGGATTACAGGTGTGAGTCACTGCACCCAGAATTAACTTTAAATGTGGATACTTTAATTCTTTGGTTATGGTTTGTTAGGTGCTGCCACTGTGGGTCACTGTCTTATCCTTCCCAGTAGGGAGAGAGAGGTATGACTGCTCTTCTGATTTTCACCTCCTCTTACTAATTTATCCTACGGTGGGGCACACATAAACTGATAGTGTTGTTTCATGTTAAGTAAAAGCAAATAGCCAACTTCGTTTGACCGAAACTCAACGTGTCACTTTCTACCTCTTTTGTTAGTCCTTAAGGACTTCTGTTATCTGTTAGTCTGCAGGCTCTTAAGGTTGGGCTCTGTCTTCCCTTCATCTTTGAAGCTTCTACTCTTGTGCTTCCCTCTTGACGTAGGCCCTGAGTCACTGTTTTGTTGACTAGGAGAGCATATGAACTGTTTGTGCAACCTCTCAAGCTCTGTTAGAAATGGAAGATGATCATACATCTTGTGGCACCCCTTTTTCCCAGATCCCAAGCTTCTGGGCACCCTTTCTTTCTTCACCTCCACAGATGAATGTCGAGGGCATTTCTAATGCCAGGGCAACAGCTATGAGCACTTACGAGACCACAGGTTTGACTCCTGAACGAAGGATGTCCTTATCCATGGTCTCTCTTTCCTGGCAGGCATCTTATTGCTATTTTGGAAATTTTTCTCTGGGCCATAGAGGTTTGAACCAGTCATGTCTAGGAGTGTTTGTTTTCTCAGGAAAAGCAGCCCTGTTAAAGCCATTGTTTTAAAAAGTCACTTGGAGCATTAAAAACCTTCAAACATCCATTCATAGTGCTAAAATTTAGGAGTGGTTGGGGCTTCAGGCAAGCAATATTGAATTAAATGTGTGGAGCACTTTAAGACAGCGTTTGATTGTACATTTAAAATAGGGAATGCAAATCAAAATTCCTCCTGGGTGCTTTAAATCATACATTATATGTGCAGTATTTTCAATTAGCTGCAGAAAAAAATATGTTCGGTGTGGCTCTATTTTTACAGCTGGGAATTGCTCAGAGAACACAATTGACTATTTCATACATGTGAAATTTATTTAAATGACTCGTGGGGCATTTGCAGTTTAGCCAATAATTGAAAATACTGTTGCAGTGTGGCAGGTAAAACTAGGAAATCATTTTGCATTCCTGAAGAGGTGTTCCAAGCTCAGCAGCATATTATATTAATTGAAGAGAGGCAAACAGGGAGTGAGATCAGTGTTGAGTCTTAGTCTTTCACATTTCATTCCTGGGTTTTGCCCCACCATGGAAATATATGGGATGGTGCTTTCCAGAAGGACCCAAAACACTAAGGTGTTATCTTGTTTCTATTCTGTTTTTGTATGCCAAACATAAATGAACGGTCAGACCAGATATGAAAAGACCCATCCATCCCCCAACTCTCTTCTGACTCCTATACCTTCCCTTCCATCCTTGGTACCATTTCACTTCAGATGTCACCTAGAATACTGATGCAGCAGGCTAAGCTGAGACTCTCAGGATAGACAATTCAACCTTTCCATGGTGGTTCATAAATATCGCTAGGGATTTGGAATGCATGCTCCCACTAAAATAATGTAAATGGCGGTCAGGTGACACCATATTAAAATGGATCATTACTTGTGTGATTCAGACAAAGTATGGGTTAAGTAGGCATTTTGAAGGCAGAATTAAAATGCGAACCACCAATTACTAACCTTCCTCTGTAATAGTGGTTCCCAACCAGGGATGATCCTTCCTGTCTCCCTCAAGGACATTTGTCAGTGTCTCCAGACATTTGGTTGGCACATCTGGGTGGGGTGCTATTAGCATGTCTTGGGTAAAGGCCAGGAATACTGCTAACATTCTGCAATACACAGGACAGCCCCCTACAATGAATAATTATCTAGACCCACATGTCAAGAGTGACAAGGTTGTGAAACTTTGCTCTAGAAATAAGTATGCATTCTTTTTTTTTTTTTAAAGACTTCCCAAATATTTTAGACCGTACCTGCTTATAAGATGGTGGCTACTGTAATTGACCTTAATACATGATAGCAATCAACAGATCATTGAAAGCTTTCCTTTTTCATCAATGCCTCCATTATATATCGAGCACTTCAATGTCCATGTGCCATGCTGGACGCTGGGGTGCCATGGTGAACAGGATGGACAAGGTCCCCAGTGGGCTCACAGGCACAGAGACAAGGGAAGATGACAGTGATCCAGTCAGAGGGAACATAGGCATGAAGGCCTGAGGCTAGGAAGAACCGGGCATGTTCTGTGATCTGCAAGGACGACAGAGCACTGCAGTCCCCACCTTATTAGTGGCCTAAGTTACCTGCAGTCTGAAAATTGGTACATGCAGTATAGTAAGATGTTTTCAGAGAGAGATCACATTCCAATAACTTTCATTACAGCATATTATCCATATATATAATATATATAACAATATGTTTTTATTATTATACTATTTTATTGTTGTTCATCTCTTATTATGCCTAATTTATAAATTCAGCTTTATCATAGGTACTTATGAACAGGAAAAAACATAGTGTATATAGGGTTCCACATTTTCCATGGTTTTGGCATCCACTGAGGGTCTTAGAACGTATTTCCTGCGGTTGAGGGGGGCTTGCTGTCTGTGGAAAAGGAAGCCAAATCCAGATGAGGCAGGCCGACTCAGAGGCTGTGGAGAGAGGGTGCTGGATTTTCTTCAAGAGCGTGGAGAAGTCATCGGAGGGATTGACTCAGGTTTTGGAGTCACTGGGGCAGTGCAGGCAGAGAGTTGGGTCTAGGAGACCAGTGTCCTCCTCCGGAGATGTTGGTGGCTTGGGCTGGAGATAGAGGAACTGGAGAGGGGTGGATCATTCAAACGATAGAGAGCTTTTTGCTTGTTGATGGTTCTGTGGGATAAAGGAAAGGATGAAGGACAGTTTCCAGACTTTGGCTTAGGTTCTTGGATGGATGGTTGGTGGTGTCACTTAGGAAGATGTGGAGCCTGGGAGAACAGCAGGGTTGGGGTGAGGAGTACTTTTTCCTGTCATCGTGGTTTTCTATGATAAAGGGACTTCTATATATCTTTCTGCCCTTTTTTGGAGAAGCGCTGTGTTTTAGAGTCTGCTTGCAAAAATGGAAGGTTTTCCTCCTGGATTACCTCACCTTCCAGTTACCATTGTAATAGGCTTTCCAACGGAGCTCGGATTTATTTCTAAATGATCTCTTTGAGCAATGATCAAGCATTTTCTATATGAGGTATTTCATTCATCTAAACAAAACTGTGATGAGAGTTGGCCTAAACTCTAGACTTCTATCATGGAGTCTGTTGACCACTGAGGCAGGGCTGGTCTGGCTTTGACACACTAAAACTTCTTTAAAAATTATGTTAATGTAATCCCACCCGATTTCAGTTTCAGGCTGGTAGGAAAACACTTCCTTATTCATGAGGTTGGCAGCCTTGGAAAGAACACAAGGAAAATCGCCAGAGCCTGACGCCCATTTCCTCAGTCGCCAGTGACCATCAATCATTTCTTGAGCCCATCACTAGGGCTGTCGATGGAGTCACAGGGCTGAGCTGCTTCCCCCGGGGAGGGCAACGCCTCTCAAGTCACCTTCGCTGAGGACCTGTGACCAGATGTGAAAGTCTGATAAAGTCATATACTAGAGATCCTTGACTCCCTCTAATAGCAAAGAAATAAAGGAAATTGAAAAAAGACCAAAAGTCTTAAAGACAGCTTTAAACATTCGTTTTGATTTTTAGAAATTATAATATTTGAACATTTTGCACTTGAGGAAATGTTAAGCTGGACTGTAGCGTAGAGCTTCAGAGGCTGAAGAGAGGACCCCAGGCCTTCATGATGATGGTGGTAAATGGGGTAACAGCAGAGGCCAGCTTTGAGTGGGGCCTCAAGAACTGTCTTAAGAACCTGAGACGTAGTACTTTTTAAAATCCTCATAACAACTCTTAAAGTAAGAACTACTATTACACCAGTTTTCAGATGGAGGAGCTGAGGCACATTGAAGGCAAGCACTTGTCAAAAGTCATACAGTTAATTGGCAGTGGAGGTGACATCTGAACTTGGGTAGTTTGTCTTAGGAACCTGCAGGAGCCATGTATAGTGTCCTAAATCCTTTTGTTAATTTCTTATAGAATAAGAATTAATACTGTTATACGTCAAATAATTATGAAAATGTACAGTTATGCAAGCACACTAAAACTGTAGCTATTCTTTTTAAAAGGACCAAAAATATTACATATTACATTTTTGCATAATTGTACATTTGCAGTACAGGGAAAAGTAAGAAATAAAAAGATCTGTCTTAAGGTACATTGGCATTTGTTTGCTGACTAAAATTTTACAGTAGGGTTTTTTTGTTGTTATTTTGAGATAGTTATATAGATTCATATGCAGTTGTAAAAAAAAAAGTAGTAATTCAGAGAGCGCCCATATGCCCTTTACCTGGTTTCCTGCAAAGGCATTGTCTTGCATAACTGTAGTACAGTACCACAACCAGGAAACTGACATCACACAATCCACCCACCCTATTCAGATTCAGATTTCCAGGTTTACATATACTCACTAGGGTGTGTGTATTTACTTCTATGCAGTTTTATCACATGTGTGGACTTGTATGGGCACCACCACAGGCAAGATACAGAACAGTTCCACCACAGGGACCCCTCATGCCTCCCTTTTACTACCACACCCACCCCTTCCCTCTCTTGTTCTCTAACTTCTGGTGCCTACTGATCTGTTCTCCATCTCTGCACCTGTGTCATTTCAACGGTGGTACATACATGGAATTACACAGTATGCGTCCGTTTGAAGTAGGCTTTTCCATTCAGCATAATTCTTTGAAATCCAGCCAAGTTGTTCAGTGTATCAGTAGTTTATTTCTCTTTATTACTGAGCAGTAGTCTGTGGTATGGATGTACCGCAGTTTGTGTAACCATTCACCCACTGAAGAACATCTGGACTGTTTCCACTTTGGGGCTATTGAAAAGTAAAGTTGCTGAGAACATTGGTATACAGGTTTTTATGTGGAATGATTTTCATTTCTCTCTAATAAATGTCCAGGGTTGCTGGAATATACAGTTAAGTGCATGTTTAGTTTTGTAAGAAATGGCCAAACTTACATTAAAAATAAATAGATAAATAATAAACAGAAACTACCAAACCAATTTTTTTTCTTTTTCTTTTTTTTTTTTTTTTTTTGAGATGGAGTTTCATTCTTGTCACCCAGGCTGGAGTGTAATAGCGCAACCTCGGCTCACTGCAACCTCCATCTCCCAGGTTCAAACGATTCTCCTGCTTCAGCCTCCTGAGTAACTGGGATTATAGGCACCTGCCACCACACCTGGCTAATTTTTGTATTTTTAGTAGAGACAGGATTTCACCATGTTGGTGAGGCTGGTCTTGAACTCCTGACCTCGGGCTCAGGTGATCCGCCTGTCTTGGCCTCCCAAAATGCTGGGATTGCAGGCATGAGCCACCTGACCTACCAAACTGTTTTCTAGAGTGGCTGTGCCATTTTATATTCCCACCAGCAATGTGTGAGTGATCCAGTTTCTCTGCATCCTCACCAGCAGCTGGTATTGTCACTAGTGTTAGCCATTCATCTGGACATGTAGTGACATCTCATTGTGGTTTTAATTTGCATTTCCCCAATGGCTAATGATGTTGAACATCTTTTCATGGACGTATTTGCCATCTATACATCCTCTTTAATGGACTATCTGTCCATGTCTTTTATTTCCTAATCCGATTTTTTTATAGTTGGGGTTTAAGAGTTTTCCATGTAATCTAGATACTAGTCCCTTGACAGATATGTGATTGGAGAATATTTTCTCCTAGTCTCTTCATCATCTTTGTGGGATCTTTTGCAGAGTAAAACTTTTCATTTTGATGAGATTCAATTGATCAATTTTATAGTTTATCAGTTTTTCCTTTTATGAAACTCAGGCTTTTAATGTCAACTCTAAGAAAAATTAGAGTTTTGATTCTTGCTTGTTGTCATGCGCAGTGCTGGATGTTGAGAAAGAGAGCCATGGAGCAAGATAGACACTGGAGTGTGAATGATTCTTCCAACTTCTGTCCGGTTGGGTTCTGCGGTATGTCTTGATGAGCTGCCTATTTGTTGGGGCCATGGACACAGGGTCGCCCTTGTCTTGCAAAGGCTGTAAGGTGATGATGGTATGAAAAGAAAAATATTTCCAGAATAATCCATGGTACCTCCCAACACAAGGTTTGTTTGCACTTGAGAGCCTCTATCTGGAACACTTTTCCCTGCCCCCATCTCTCCACCCCTTTGTCCAGTCACATCCAGCCCATCCTCCAATGTCCACCCACGTGGCCCTTCCTGGGAGCACTTCCCTGACCACTGCCTCTCACCCTGGCCCAGATGTGCCTCTGCTTCCATTCTTGCACACTCTCCTCAAGGTCAGATCATTTGTAAAGTAAATATGTGAAAATGAAAGTAAATACCAATTAAGTAATAAGACGATTTGATTAAGGTCTGTTTCCCCTCTATACCAGGCTTCCCCAACCTTGGCACTGCTGACATTTCGCTGGGTAATTTTTTGTTGCAGGCGGCTGCCCTGTGCATTGTGGGTGCTACTTGCCAGCATCCCTGGCCTTCCCCCTTCCAAATGCCATGGCACCACCCTCCCTGGCCCCCCCGCCTACCAGATACCATAGCACCACCTCCCTGACCCCTACCCAGTGGTGAAAACCAAAAAAAGTCTTCAGATATTGACAAATGCTCCCTGAGGGACAGAGTCACCCAGGTGGAGAACCACGCCTTGAGACTCTGAGAGGTGGGAGGGCATGTGCCAAGCCCCTTTTCATGCCTGTTCTCTCCCTAGCATCCCAGCACTGGGCCTGGTACCACAGTGCTTCATTAATATTTGTAGGATAAATGAAGGGATAAACCAACTTGATAGGGCACACTTGTTTACACGGCAACCTTGGAAATACTACCCTGACATCAAAGGAACAAAGTGGGTTTTTTTGGGCACTTGGGCCCCAGGAATCTTGAGTCTTCTGTATGCTGTTGGGTGTGGGTTTCCTTGCCCTTCTGCCTGGCTCACTGAAATAGGAACGCAGGAGCTGCTGAGTTCCTGCCTGATAAAACCCGACATCCTCCATGAACACTGCCAAAGCGGAGTTCTCACAGCCCAGAAAAGGCATCTCTGTTTATCCACAAGGCGTGGACTCCCCTTGTGAGAAAAAGAGGGCCGCCCAGCAGACAGAACAGGCCCTCCTTCAGGTGGCCTTTCTGGGGTGATTTGCACAGGGTGGTTTGGAGACCTAATGCAGCATTCACTTGCTGATTCTGCTTTCCCTCTAGCTGGGCCTTACTCCCTTTTCAAGAGGTACAGGAGGGAAGTAGGGGTTTGGGCTCCGTTTTGCCTAGCTAAGCAGGTAACTGGGTAGAACCAGTTTAGAAAGCTCCCAGGGAGTAAGAACAGTGGTTGTAAGAATAATTTAGGTTATATGTGAATATTTTAGGTTTTTCTCTCAGTGTCTGGCTGTTCTGTTTCCTGAACCTGAATGATAGAGCTGGCTTTGGCTTAATAAGAAAAAGGCAGCCTATAAGGAGTGACCAGGCGGTGGGTGGGGAGGACTGATAATGCCATCCACGGTTCCCTACTGCTGCTTTGTCGGTTTCAGGAGGTGCACTGTGTCGGGAGGCTGGGGCTCCTCTATTCCCGCAGAGGAACAGCTGCCGAGTCACTCAACCTGGGGTTCACACCTTCCCCAGTGCTTCTTGAAGGAGGCTCAGCGTGTTATGTGCATATCCACCTCTAGCTGCCAAACTTCTCAACAGGCTATAGATGAACCTGGGTTGACAAATTGGATAAGGTGGGCTGGCAGGCCAAAGCTTCAATTACCGGTACCATATCCTTTCCCTTCTAAGATGCACAAAAGTAACTGGCTTCATTCCTTCCTCTCCCAAATAGAGAAGGCTTGACTTGAAAATTCCAGGGAGTGGCCACGTCAGGTGGCTCACGCCTGTAATCCTGGCACTTTGGGAAGCCAAGGTGGGTGGATCACTTGAGGTCAGGAGTTCAAGACCAGCCTGGCCAATATGATGAAACCCCATATCTACTAAAAATACAAAAAGTAGCCAGGCATGGTGGCACCCAGCTGTTATCCCAGCTACTCGAGAGGCTGAGGCAGGAGAATCACTAGAACTGAGGAGGCGGAGGTTGAAGTGAGCCAAGATCACGCCGCTACACTCCTGCTTGGGTAACAGATTAAGACATTGTCTCAAAAAAAAACCAAAAAGACAAAACAAAAAAAAAAAAAAAAAGGAAAGAAAGAAAATTCCATGGAGAACCACTGTGTAAATTGGTATCAGTGCAGTCATAGATTTGATGAGAAACAGTCTAGGACTTCAGATGGAGACTTTGGTTTTAAACTAAGGAAAGTCAGAGGTATCAGTGTGTGGCACCTGGGGGGAGAGTGGGAATGTGTGTTCTCTTGTGCCCTAGAGCAGGCTTTCTTTATTTTGGCACTACTGATATAACTCTTTAGTGTGGGGGCTGTCTTGGGCACTGGAGAAAGATTAGCAGCATCCCTGGCCTCCATCCACTAGATGCCAGTAGCACCTCCTTCCCAGGTGTGCAACCAAAAACGTCTCTAGACATTGCCACATCTACTCTGGGGGCAGAGGGGCAACGTCACACACCACCACCAGTTGAGAGCCACTAGAGTAACAAACATTATGTTCAATTCTAGTGCCTTGTAAAACTGGTCACTTGTTTACTTAGAGTAGTTGATGATTTAAGCAAAGGACAGAGAGGTAGAAGGAAGACAGTGTTTCTTCACCTTTTTTTCAGTTGACCCTTTAAACTGTCACAGGATGCAGTGTGGCATACAGAGCACTGGCTTTTAGGCATCAGGTCTTTTTACCATGTACCATTTATACAGTCTTGCCAGAGTCTTTAATTTTTCTGGGCCCTGGTTTTTATTATCTATAAAATATAAATACTAATGCCTACTTCTTAAGCTGAGGGTTAAACTGGGTGTTGAAAAGGAAGCTCCAGGTACAGTGTCTGTCATATAGTAGATGTCTTATTCTGTTTTAGTCTGCAACAGAATACCACAGACCAGGTAGTCTATAAAAAACCAATTTATTTCTCACTGTTCTGGAGGCTGGGAAGTCTAAGATCAAGGCACCAGCAGGTTCAGTGTTTGGTGAGAGCCTGCTTTCTGGTTCATAGATGTTGCCTTCCCACTGTGTCCTCACACGGTAGACGGGACTAGCTAGCCTTCTGAGACCTCTGTTATAAGGGCACTAATTCCATTCATGAGGCTTCACCCTCATGATCTAATTACCTCCAAAACACCCAGCTTCTAATACCATGGGTTAGGATTTCAACAAATGAATTTTGGAAGGACATAGTTGTTCAAACCACAGCAGCAGGCATTCAATAAATGATGGCTATTATTCTTAGAGGACTTAAGAAGGTATTCCACAAATTTTAAGCAAACTGGAATTTTTTTAAAAGTTAGCAATAATAGTTGCTGCTGATACCTAAAATAGTAATGAAACAGTTACTTTCCATGGAATTACAATTTATTTCATAAACCTATATTGAGTTACTACTATATACTAGGTACTATGCTAAACATAGAGAATAAAAAAATTAAGTCATAATCCCCACCATTAAATATCTAATATGTAGATTTGGCCACATAAATAGGTCAAATCATGTTCACCAAAATAGCACCACCATTTACTGAAAGAACTCAACATGAAATAGTCTGTGGGTTGTAATGGGGTGTAACATTCATCTTAGTGTATATAAAAAGATTCCACTCTATTATTTTTCAACTATTTCTCCTTTTCCAATAAATACTATTTTTATTAAAGTTTTATGATCCTTTGATTTAGCCACTGTTGTGCTCCATAACCTCCTCTCCTCCTGTTTAGAACACATTTCAGCTATTCCAGAGTATAAGTTCCTGATAAAAGGAAAAGGGATCCTTGTTGTAAGTGGCGATTTCATTACAGAAATTTTGAAGGATACAAACAGTATACAGAATAATAAATAATATTCATATTCCCACCACCAGAAATAACTATATAGATATTTTAATATCTGTCCTGTTCGTCTTTTTTGTGCCTGTGTATAATTTTTACATAGTTAATTATACCGTAGATTTTTTTCCAATTAAGATATATCCAGAATATATTACCATGTCTTTAAGTTTTCTTCAGAGATAGGTTCTTAACAGCCAAAGAATATTGTGTTGGATGGATGTCATTAAGTGTTCATTATTGTTGGACATTTTAGGTTATGTTCTTCCAGAAGCAATCCC
Organism: Macaca mulatta; assembly: GCF_049350105.2. NCBI lineage: Eukaryota > Metazoa > Chordata > Mammalia > Primates > Cercopithecidae > Macaca > Macaca mulatta. Next base: position 129,270,475 of record NC_133417.1, on the reverse strand, counting down.
TGAGCCAAAGGATTCATTAAGGAAATGCTCCCAGGTGAAACAGTAAGGGAAGGGGAAGAGTGGGAATTAGAAAGGGAAGAAACCAAGCAAGAAATATCAGGCAAAGTCCTACATTCAGAGCTCATGGGGAGCTCTGGAGAGTCAGTGAACAACCAGACCAGTAGTCAATGGCTGTTAGTCCTCAGGAAGGGAATGGTGTTTGTGAACTCTTAACCACTTAAGGCCAACTAAGAAAGTGGCTTTCAACTCCCACTAGTAATTGTCCGAGGTAACAGGTATAAACCGTTAGCAACAAAGCACATAGAAACTAGGGGATAAGCGCACAAAATTGGTAAAAGGTCACCCACAGTGTCCCCTCCATTGGAGATTCAATTTGCAATTATAATTGCTGTTGCCATTATTTATTGCAAAGAACATTGCAATGCTTTTACACTGAAAATAATAGTAAACATTTTTGGACCGGAATCTTTTTTATTATTACATTAGGATTGATTGATAGAAGGGGTATTAGTGTTCCAATAGGTAGATACATTATTAAGATTATTTATGCATACTAGGGATTGCCTTTAAGAAAGATTTTTTAAAAATCAATTTACACTCTAGCACTTGATACTCATTTTTTTATTGGCAAGAATCCAGAGAGTGTTAGTTTCTCATCTCTGAATTGAGGGCCCATAGCCATATGAGGGTTATTCTAAAGGATCAGAGAAATCATGTTCATGGCCCAGTTTTGAGTATAGATTGATAAATAATATCTCAACATACGATTTTTTAAAAATGTACCTAGATACTGATAAAAAGAATTTGCATTTTATTAACATGTTTAAGAATTCATGGTTTTTTATTATGTATTTTTACAAATACTAAAAACATACATGTGTAATATTTTTTATGTCTAAAAAAGGTACTTCCGTGTCTCTTACTGAAGAGAGAAGTTAAAAAGGTATTTCCTTGTTTCTAAAGATTGAGAACCATTGGTCAATATGACTGTAATGTCTTGGGTCACCTCTTGGTTGCTGGATTAGGAAATCAGCCATTTGGACCATTACATCTTAAAGACATGTCAAAAAGAAAAGTCTGTAGGACTTGATACGTAAGTAAACCAGATTTAATGATCTGTCAGCAGACTGAAAAACATATCTCAGCACTATTATAGGTTTTCTGGGACACACTTATCCCCCTTCATTCCCATAGTAATGTACCCCTCAGTTCTCTTACAGAGACAGCAAAATGCACCAGCATTTTCTTAATCTATTTTTGAGTCTTAAATAGTCTAAGGAAGTTACAAAGATACAGACAGGCCTTCATCAAGGTAGCAGTGTTTGACTGTTTTCTTAGCTTGATTCTTGAGACTTTCTAAATAGTTGCTGAAATACAAATCAGAGTATTTCAGGTCTTGAACACTGAAGAAGACCAGAAGAAAACAGCCAGCATTTACTGAACACTTGCTCTGAGCCAGGTATTAGGCTGGTTACTATGTCTTTCTGTTTGCACCTATTGAATTCCCATGGCCACCCTTGAGATAACGATTTCTGATATGGCAGAGGACAAAGCTAAGATGGATAAAGATTGTGACTTGCCTTGGATCTCTTGGTTAATGGGTAGTAGTAGGATTGGAATTTGAACCTTAGGTGTATTTTCCCGGAAACTTAGAGGAATATAGAATAAATATCCTGTAATCTTGAATTTTAAAAGACAGACTGCTAACAAAACTAATCCCCTCCTTCCCCCTAGCCTTTTCCCATCAACCCAAAGAGATTTCAGAACATATAATATGTGGATAAAAGGCACTTGACGTCAGAGTGTACTTCACAATAAAATATGTGTCTTTTTGTTGCAGGAACCATTTGGATGTTGCTGCCATACTTTTCAGCAGCTGAAAAGTTATTTCCTAAACATTTTAAGGTTCCTTTTTGGCCAAATTCATTAGCGTCATAGAATGAGCATACACTTTGAAGGCAGACAAAAATTTAAGAAAAAATTCCGACGTCTCTTTCTCCAGTAACCTGAAAGAACCCATTTTAAAACTATCAAGCTGCTGTCTCCTTGATAAGTTGGCATTTCCCATTTGTTCTCTAAATTTTAAAGACGCTGAGTCATTTTGATAATACTCAGTACACTTCCCAAGGATAACCAAGAGACACTCTAGTTTGCTTGTTCACCTGATTTGGTATCATAAGAAAATGTGGTGGATGTTTGGAAAATGAAGACAGGTCTTAGTGGACATTATTTCAGTATTGCTTATACAGGTTTGAGAGACAGAGACCATATGTGAGGCTTAACCCCAATTACTTGTCCATTAACAATTACTGTCAACTTACAGAGACAGGCTTAATCTCCATGGGTCACCTCCTGAAGAGTCTCTAGAATGCCTCTTGCCAAACACCCTTAAGAGTATTGGCAAAGTACTGTTGGGAAACATTTGGTCTGAATGCTGGACAGCACGATTCTACTTAAGGCCATTCAGAAGTCTCAGTTTGGCAGCCCCAAACCTTTCCTGTACATTTTTATTGATTCATTTATTTATTTTTGAGACAGAGTCTCGCTCTGTCACCTGGGCTAGAGTGCAGTGGCACCATCTCAGCTCACTGCAGCCTCTGCCTCCCGGGTTCAAGAGATTCACAAGCCTCAGCCTCCCGAATAGCTGGCATTACAGGCATGTGCTGCCACACCTGGCTGATTTTTGTATTTCTAGTAGAGACAGGGTTATGCCATGTTAGCCAGGCTGGTTTCGAACTCCTGGCCTCAAGCACGCTGCTCACCTCGGCCTTCCAAAGTGCTGGGATTACAGACGTGAGCCACTGTGCCCGGCCTGTACATTTACTTCTTTGGGAAGCCGTGACAGGAAAAGCTGTTGAGGGATGTCATGATTCGGACACAACATGCCTGCTGTTTTTCTCCACCTGCTCTAGCCCGTATATATTAATAAGGGGTCTTAGGTTCCAAGAACCAGGATCCTAGCAACACGAGGCTAGGATAGCAAGACTTTCCTAGTGCCTGAGAAGGTGTCAGCTTTCACTGAGGGGCAGGGAGGGGAGAGGCTGAGATAAATGTGGGGGCTCTCCTTGCCGGGCTGTGTGTCAGTTGTTTATCGCTGGCATCTGCACTGTTAGGATTCCATTTTTAGGCTGGGCTTGATTCAGGAGACTCTGCTGTCACACGAGGGCAATGCACTTTGATTCTGCCAGCCCAGCTTTTAATGCTCAGCGGACTCCTTTTTCTCGTCATCATCCAGCGAGCCTCTCTCCGTCTAGATGGCCATGGAAGGCAAACCGATTCAGTGTCAGCAGCTGGTCTTTCATAATTTGATTTTCCAGTGATGTGTGAACCATCAGTGTAAAACAGTGTCAGCAGTCTGGCTTTCATAATTTGAATTTCAGTATTTGGATATAGTCCAGAGAGTGGTGCAAATGGACTTTGGATTTTCCTTATCACTGTAGCTCAGCATTTCCACAGTTAATTTAGAGTTTATTAGATAAGGGTGCTCAGTGCTACTGTTTCTCACTAAAAGGAACCAGAGCTCCCTAGAGACGTGGCTGATTCCATCTGGAACAGAAGATACATAAAATGAGCCTAAACCTCTAGTCAAACTGGAAAGCAAGGAGGCTAACAAGACTTTAGGGTTGTATCAGAAGGTTTAAGAACCAGTGTGAAGAGGCTCATTTTGAGCATCAATAAGAATAGTATTTGCAGTGGATCAAGACCCTTAAAGTCTGTTGAAAAACATGAGTTTATAGTGATACAGAAAACAAAACAAAACCCTCTGGTCAATCAACCTATTTTGAATTATTTTGAAAACTGTTAGATATGGGAAATGAATGAAGAATTTATCCTGCCCTTGTAACACAAAATAAACCTCAGGGCAACCAAGTAGTTGATTATGGAAAACTTCTTTTTATATAAATATTCTAATTAATAAGTAAGGAAGGAAAGTTAGAATTGTAACAGCACCCACATTTGGTAACTTTTAATAAAACAGTGCACTTAGGCGGTCATCATGAGCAGCTGATAACACCACAAAAAGAGACGGTCAGCTACTATCTACTGATTTCACCACCCTCGACAGCACCTATACAAAATATGCTTGCAAAAAGAGAAAATCGACTTGAATCTGATCAGTCCCTACGGTTGGGGTCAGCAGGCTTTTCACGTAGAGGGCCACATGATAACTGGGTTTGGCTTTGCAGGCTATACCGTCTGTGTTGCAGCCAGGCACCTCTGCTCGGCTCCCTATCATAGCACAAATGCACCCATAGACAAAACAAAAAGTGTGGCCAGATCTGGCCCATAGGCCGTAGCTTGCAGACCCCTGCTCTAGCTCTAACAGTTTACAGGAGGGACAGAAGTCAGAGGAACTTGTTGAACAGCATCACATCAATGCAGTTAGTAAAATCTACCCTAGGGAAACTCTACAGGGCAAATAACCTGGTTTCTTCAACACAAAAGTTCCAAGGGAAAAAAAATGAAGCAACTAGAAGATGAAAAACCAAACAAAACAAAGGCAGGAGATGTAACCAGTTGCAATATATGGAGCTCACTTAGATCCTAATTCAAATATACTATTAAAAAAAAGAAGACAATTAGAAAAAACGCGAACCTGGGCTAGATATTTAACGTGTTAAGGAGTTATTTTGCGGTGTGATAATGATGTTATGGATATATATTTGAAATCCTTAGGCTTAGACTATATGTTGAAATTATTTTGAATTATATGATGTCTACAGTTAACTTCAAAATCATCTTTGATTTGAGTAGAAATAAACCAAGGCATGAGTTGATAATTGCTTTTTCTGTATGTTGAATATGGGGGGAGTATTAAATATTTGCATATATTTGATAATTCCCATGATATAATGTTTTTAAAAATACACATTTTATAAAACATGATCACTTTAAACCTTTTATAGAGAATGAGAGGGGATGGAGAACTTTTCCTTCATTAGACGCTTCCGTGTCCTCCCAAAATACGTGTGCACCCTCCAGCTATGAATGGACCCAGAAGAGTCTTTCCAGTGGCTTTTCCTACCAAACTGTCTGCCTACAACTTATTTATTTTGCTACATAGAGCAGACTAGTGTCATATTATTTATCATTTGTTCGTATACTATATGTAAACTATTTTATTTCATAAAAAGGAGAATTTGTTAGGTCGGAAGTGAGCTTCTTGTTTTGTGACTGTCTATCCTGGTCTCCACTGTTCAGTTGTTCAGCACCGGTTCCAGGCTAAGGGGTCTGGTCACAGGTGCTCAAGCAGCCTGGAGAGGTGATGGCAGTGGCGGCGATGGTGGGGTGTGAAGCAGCAGGGAGCAGCGGGAGCGAGGCATGCTGGGAAGTGGGTGCCCAGCCCATAAGGGGTGGCGGCTGTGCAGAACGTTTGCCATGGGGGGTGAGGGCCCAGTAGTACCAGAACTTTCATTCCTTTTCATTTTTCCTGAGAATAACCCTAATCTAAACTTGTGACTTTTTTGACTTTTAGTTGCTAAAATTATTTTTAGAACACTCTGTATTGCACAGCAAACACTTTCTGGATTAGTCCCACAGGTCAACCTCTGATTTTGTGTCTACCAATGAATGGTAAGCTTAGCCCTAAGCTGACCCTGTGGGCACCAGGATTCTAAAGTCCCTGCTTTCCATGAGCTTCCAGTCTACTTGGGAGAAAAGAAAACACACTTGGAAAACAACCAAAATGAGGCATGCAAATGGGAAATGCTATAGAAATTCAAAGAAGGGAATAAAGAACCCCATCTTTAACGATCAGGAAAAGTATAACACACCGTGGAAGGAGTTGGGTAGAAGTGTCACGGTTGCTAGGTGGGGGCTAAGGGAGAGAAGCAGAGGTGCAGGCTTGGGTAAGCAAGCTCTATCAAAAGAAACTATGACTCTTGAAAAAGAGAAGATTTGGTAGATTTTTGGAGACTAGTGCCCCTCCCCACCAGTGGATAATTTTTCTGAACAATGAATTGAAAACAGGTAGCAAACTGTTGAAAAGTATAGCACTGAAATTCAGCAGAGAGTTTGAGGATTTGAGCTGCATATTTGAGCATCACCTGTGTAGAAGAGAGGGTGGACACCATTGGGTCTATAGAGAGTGGGTTCCTCTAATGTCTGCAATTGGCAAGTGGTCTATTTATAAATGCTAGGGATATATTTGGAGTCTGGCATTTGCAAAACTACCATCCCATTATTTACTACATTAAATCATGGTTAAAGTTCAAAGCAGTACCCAGCTATTTCGTAAACATTCCCCATACTGGAAAGGAGAAAGGTGTGAAGTAAGAGAAACTAGAAGAACATAGGGAAGGAGATACCTGGCATTTGGAAGGATATGCCTGTGGCGATGGCTCTATTGATGGGCTTATGATCTTCCCTCCAATGATGGCCTAGAGACTTACTTTTACTGTTGGAAAACAATATTCAAGCAAACGATAATCTTCCATTTTGTTGCTATGCAGTACATTTGGGCAGCACTTATTTCTCTCTGATTTGAAAGTTTAAAAGTGTAATTTCTCTTAAAAAGGAAAATAAACAGGAGGTTTCTATGTACTTCCCATTATGGCATCTGCTTGTTCCAGAGATCAAGCATTTCAAAGCTTGATAACTCCAAGTTACTTCATGTAAGCGACTGTCTATTTGGACATGAGTGTGTTTCATTGTTAGGAATTATGCGGGCCTAAAGTAATTTATAGATCAACACCCCCTCTCCTGGCTACTGAACTTTGGAGAAAAATGAAAGCTTATTCTTAGACACGTATATAAGCCAGGTGAGTTTAGACGAGTGAGCATTTGGCCAAGAAGAAGTTGTGCTCAGCACATCAATCAAAAATAGCTCTGATTCCAAGTTCTGCATAGCTCTAACACTGTCCCAGTGCACTTTTATGAAATTGTACATAGACAGCTCTCAAAAACTTCCCAAGTCCAAGAAACCCAGAAAAACACCCATAACAGCTTTCTTCCATGTCATAGTAAAACTGTTCTTTTAGCAAAAATTTATAACCAAGCAGAATTCTTCTAAATAAGTTAGCTATTTATTTGGGAGACTGTCCTTGTGACTTTAAGACATTGGAGCTGTTAGATTTCTCATTGTCACTGATCCTTTCACCCTGTTTTTACAATGTTCTCTCTCTGTCTCTCTCTCTCTATATATATATAGATAGATGATAGATAGATATGGGGATATATATAGAAAATATATATCTGTAGTATTTGAGATATATATATATAGAGAGAGAAAATGTATATCTATATATATAGAACAGATAGATATATGTGTGTGTGTATATATATCTGTAGTATTTGAGTCTATCAACTTTAAGCTACCAGAGGCAAAACCAGTTTAATGTCCATGCCTTGGGAATCCAAATTCTGATATTTATTCAAATATTCACTAATCTAGGAGGATTTCTTTGGGGAGGCTTCAGGAATACAGATTATAGCGGGCTGAATGGAGACACCAGAATAGACTATAATGCAAGAGTCAACAATTGAGATGGATGAAGTTGGTCACTGGATTTGGCCATTTGTAACAAAGATTGTACACAATGTTTTATACTTGTGATGACTTTGTGCTATATTAAATTTTAAAGGGGATATTTATTGCCCAAAAGAAAGAAAAGGCAAGAGGGAAGAAGGAAGGGGAGAACACCATTTCTAGTTTTTAGATGAAATGAATAAAGCTTCCGCGGTCATGATTTGGATGCTCTCCAAAGTCCAGTAGGCTCCAGGAAACTCAAGGGATTGTCGTGGCATTAGAGCCAGTCCTAGGTGCCAAAGTCAAAATAGGCCACGCCGGCCAGTTGAGCCCAAGCGGGAGCAGCGTATGTAGGTCACTTACATGTTTTGAATTTAGACAGGCTGGGTTTATACAATTGTTGTACAATTAAGCTCTGGAGAAACACGGCACATTCTAAATCTTTAGCAAAGCGCTTGTTTCACAACACATAAGAAACTTGCAACGTCAAGTGGAATGATGGCCTCAGTGGTTCACGGTGGGGCCCCCTGTGTCGGGGGGGCCGGGCAGGGAGTTCTATGTGAGCCCACAGTCCTCGCTGAATGTAGTGATGGCTCTTCCCTCAGAGAGTGTCTTGAGCTGACTGTGAGGATCAGAATTAAACACAAGCATTTTCTTAGCCATACTCCATAAACACTATTTTGATGCAGTGAGAAATTAATTAATAAAAATAGAAAGTATTTACGAGCCATCGGATTAATCTGACAAGTGTTTATTGAACATCTCCTACTCCCTAGGATGGGAAGCACAGAAAGTGCATAGAAAGGAAGGCAAGGAGACACCAAATACGGGGCCAGTTCTGCCTAACACTGTGGTTGTGCCCGTGCCCTCCCCCAGAGCACACAGAGACACGATTTCCCCCTCCCTCCAGGTCACCTGTCTCTTAGAAGGCTCCCCTCTGTTTTATTCTCTGCAGTCACCCCCAACCTCCCACACGTAACAACAGAGAGGGACACATTGACTCCACGGGAGACTTGTGCTCAGCAGGAGCTCGGGCCTCTCAGGGAAGAACCGAATTAGCAACATCACAAATGCTGCTTTTGTTTTACCAGATGCCACTGTTAAGTTCTTACTTAATGAAAGTATTTGCTTTTCCATAAATACATGCAAATTTCCTACCTCTTACTTGTCACAGCCAGAGAAAGCTCTGTAAGTGGTGATTAAGGAGGGAAGCTTCTTTAAAACAAATCACTGTAGTTGAGAACATCCATGTAAGCAACACCATCCTCAAAATTGATGAATTTACCAATTGTCCTACCCTATTGTAACTTTAAAGCAGTCGCTTAACTTTATTTTAATTAATCATTCTTTAATTTTAAAAGCAGTGTGCTTATGGTAAAAGAATCAAGCACATGTGATTATAAGATAATAATAGCAACCCAAGGGATTCACTCCCATGTTTGAAATCCTCCAGGGGTTTCTTGTGACCCTTGGAATGAAATCCCAGTGCCTTTCCACGCTCTACAGGACCTTCCCAGATCTGAACTCTCCTTTGGCTTCACCCACCTGTCTCCCTTCTTTACTCCACGACCTTGACTTCACATCCACACTGGCTTCTAATACACCAAGTTTATTTCCATTTCAGGGCCTCGGCCCTGCTCTCCCTCTGCCCAGCGTACTGTACCCATCAGAGTGTGGCTGGCTCCTTCCCCCATTCAGGTCTCATCATCCATGTCCCTGCCATAGAGGTGGCTTCCTGACCACCCTATCTAATGACCACCTCCCGACCCCGCCAGCCCTTCGTCCACTCACGTCCCTGTATTTTATTATTGTGCTTTTTATCCTTTTCTGAAAATGCTTTATTGCTTGCTGGCTTATTTTCTGTCTCCCTTCTAGATTGTAAGCTCGGTGAGGGTGGGAGTCTTGTCCAGTTAGTTACGTCATATGCCTAGCGCTTATAAAAGGGCCCAACATACAGTGGACCCTCAGTAAATATTGGTTTAATTGGATGAAAGGCGTTTATGAGAATTAAATAATGATTAGGCCAAGCATGGTGGCTCATGCCTATAATCCCAGCACTTTGGGAGGCCGGATCACTTGAGGCCAGACATTCGAGACCAGCCTGATGAACATGGTGAAACCTCGTCTCTACTAAAAAGAAAAAAATTGCCAGGTGAGTTGGCGCACACTTGTAATCCCAGATACTCAGGAAGCTGAGATGTGAGAATCACTTGAACCTGGGAGGTGGAGGTTGTAGTAAGCCAAGATTGTGCCACTGGACTCCAGCCTGGGCAACAGAGTGAGACTGTCTCAAAAACAAAATAAAAATAAAAATAAAATAACCGAGAATTAAATACTGATTAGTATAGGACCTGGCACATTGTAAGGACCCAAGAGATGGAAGTTTGCTTCTTTTCCCTCCCCACCTCCCCAAGATGTGTTTTGAAAACTGATTTAATTACACTGTTCTGTCTTAAATGTATTCATATGGCATTCAATTATGCTGAGTACAGTCAAGCATACCTAGGTGAGTACAAAATGGTCTCCCAGGCCAGGTACAGTGGCTCATGCCTGTAATCCCAGCACTTTGGGAGGCTGAGGCCGGCAGATCACTTGAGGTCAGGAGTTTGAGACCAGCCTGGCCAGCATGGTGAAATCTCATCTGTACTAAAAATACAAAAATTAGCCGGGCGTGGTGGTGCATGCCTGTAATTCCAGCTACTCAGGGGGCTGAGGTAGGAGAATTGCTTGAACCCAGGAGGCAGAGGTTGCAGTGAGCCGAGATGGCACCGCTGCACTCCAGCCTGGGCAAAAGAACGAGTCTCCATCTGGAAAAAAAAGAAAAAAAAAAAAAAAAACAGAAACAAAAAAGTAGTAAAGTACCCATTTAAGTATAATTTAAATATTTTTTAACTTACTTTTTCAGGTCGTCCTTGGCGGAAGGAACCATGAACTGGCATCTCCCCCTCTTCCTGTTGGCCTCTGTGACGCTGCCCTCCATCTGCTCCAACTTCAACCCTCTGTCTCTCGAGGAACTAGGCTCCAACACGGGGATCCAGGTTTTCAATCAGATTGTCAAGTCGAGGCCTCATGACAACATCGTGATCTCTCCCCATGGGATTGCGTCCGTCCTGGGGATGCTTCAGCTGGGGGCAGACGGCAGGACCAAGAAGCAGCTCACCACGGTGATGAGATACGGCGTGAATGGTGCGTGTGCACGATTGCTCACTGGCGGGGCCTTTGCCTGAGTCTTGTGACCGCAGGGTTTATGGCTTGGTTTTTGCTGACAGCCCCAAGAAGCAGAGCAGCCAGAAGAGGTTTCGCTGGTGCCCCTTGGGGCTTGGGGTCAGTCTTTTCTAAAGAACAAATAGCGTGGTGCTGGCAGTTAGGAGAACTAGACTCTGGTCCCTTTTCTGTACTTTCGGAGCTTGGGGTCTGTCACTAGGTCTCCCTTCCCAAGGCTTCAGCCCTCATTCCTGCAGGGGACGCTTCCTGGCTCACCACCTCCATGGCGCCCAGGGCTGAGTTGCACTGTGGTTGTAGGTGTGCTTGTAAAGCATGTGAGAGGAGCTGGGAAGGGGTGGCTGTGGGGGACCCAGGGGCCTTGTGGTGGTGGAGCCATCCTGGGTCCTGATTGTAGCGGTGGCCACACAAATCTGCACAGACCCCCCTCCCCAAGCCTACAACAGGAGTATATGGAAAATGAGTGAAGTCTGAATGCACCCTGTGGACTGACCTGATGGAAATTTCCTGATGCAACGACAGTACCATTGGGAAGACTGGGTGAAAGGCACGTGGGACTTCCCTGCATATTGTTTTGCCATTTCCTATAAATCTATAATTATTTCAAAATAGAAAGCTGAGAAAAGACTTGGAACCAACCCACATGCCCATCAATGATAGACGGGATAAAGAAAATGTGGCACATATACACCGTGGAATACTATGCAGCCACAAAAAAAGAGTGAGTTCATGTCCTTTGCAGGGACATGGATGAAGCTGGAAACCATCCTTTTCAGCAAAGTAACACAAGAACAGAAAACCAAACACCACATGTTCTCACTCATAAGTGGGAGCTGACCAATGAGAACACATGGACACAGGGAGGGGAACATCACACACCGGGGCCTGTCGAGGGGTGGGGGGCAAGGGGAGGGAAAGCATTAGGACAAATACCTAATGCATGCGGGGCTTAAAACCTAGCTGACAGGTTGATGGGTGCAGCAGAGCACCATGGCACATGTATACCTATGTAACAAACCTGCACGTTCTGCACATGCATCCCAGAGCTTAAAGAAAAAATATAGATAGATAGATAGATAGATAGATAGATAGATAGATAGATAGATAGATAGATATGTAGCGAGAGAGAGAGCTAAAAAAATGTTTTAAAGTAAGGCCCAATGAAAAAGGTTTAGTTTGATTTAACGAAAAACCTTTCTTAAATGACCCGTTTAACTGCACGAGCTTCATCCTCTGGCACTGTTTTGCTTCAGCTGAGGGGTCTTGCCCAGAGCTGTGTCCTGTCTGCTGTCTCCCTGACTGCAGCTCGCAGGGGAGCAGGACTGGCTCCCCCACTCTTCCGGGCCACCAACACCCTCTGTGACCTTGCAAAAGTCACATTCACATCTAGGTCTGCTTACTTTGTTGGAAACAAGGGAGTCTTCCTGCCCATGTTCTTCCACCCAGGCTGGCCCGAAAGTTCTGAGAATCTTGACTGCACTGGCATCGTCAGCTGGAGAGTAAGATCAGGGAGGTGGCGATTTGTGTCCTTCAGTGCCTCGCTCTGCACCCACCTCCAACTCTGCTCAGCGTGGCCTCCAGGGCTGCCAGCACCAAATGCCTAATCTCACTGCTCTGTTGATGCAGCATTACACTTCTGCATGAGTTTGCAGTTTGTTCACCTGTTGGAAGCATAGAAGGACTAAATACTTGGAACACACTGTTCTGCCCCTTGCTTGGAAGTTCAGAAAACTCTTGGTGATTTATAACTTCGTGGAGAATCACTGCTAAAATTTATGGCCTTTCCTAGTGTGATCCAGGCCGTGTCGGCCGAGACAATTCCAAAGTAGCAACTGGATTTTTGTTGTTTATTTTAATGCTGAGCCACACTGATTTTAAGCCATTTTATTTCTGAAGTTCTAACAATATTGGCCTGTTGGCCATCCACCACTGCCTCACCCCTACCCCAAAAGGGCCAGGAGCTGGCAATTGGCCTTGGAAGTGTCTTTCAGCCTCTAAAGGCTGCCGTTTTCTTACTTGTAGAATGGGCCTGCACCGTAGAACAATTGTAAGGTGTGGTCATGAGCGTCTAAGAGAGGGCCATGCACTTTGTAAAGTCCTACACACGCCCCTCTTTGTGGGCCCTGAGAAGACAGCCCCACCCTGTGTAAAGGGTCTGAAGAGCATGTACATTCACAGTGACAAATTGGCTCTTTAGGGGACCATCAAGGTGACTCCGGCAGGATGTTTTAGGACAGTGTCATTTTGAAGAGACCCCAAGCGATGAAGAAGGATCTGTAATTTGAGCTCTCTGTAGAAACACATTGCATCCTTATAACTTATTTGCCTCTTTTTCACCCTCTCAAACTAAATGGAGCATGTATGAATGGCTCATGTAAAATAAAGCTTATAGTGCCATAAAATTAATCTCCTTACTCTTTGAGCTTGATACCAAGTAAAAACCACATTGTTCTGGATGGTGGCACATGGTAATTTTTTATAGTCTTTCTAACGCTTATTTTATTCATTTTTTTTCCAAAATAGAAAAAACGAAATTACATTGTTAAATCTTTGGCAAGAAAGGAAGTAGCGCTTAATAATGTTAGACAAGAGAGAAAGAATTAGGAAGTTCGCTTTGATTTATTCCCCCTTGGCTATAGAACTGAGGACTGTACCAGCATTCATACTGATCTGGTGCCCAGAAAGGCTACCATGAGAATGAGGTCTGCATTGGGAAGGTGGCAAGAGCACGTGGAATATCCCTGTTTTGATGCAGAAGCACAATTGATTTTTGAGAGCTTCAGTGGTTAGACTTTAACCCCATTCTCTCCTTTTCTTAAGAAATAAGCCCCTGAGAGGACAGAGACTTAGTTTCTTGCTACTCATAGCTATCCTGTTTGTACTGTTCTTTTATTTTTATTTTTGAGACAAGGTCTTGCTTAGTCACCCAGGCCGCATGCAGGGACGCGATCAAGGCTTACTGCAGCCTTGACTTCCTGGGCTCCAGCGATCCTTCCACCTCAGCCTCCTCAAGTAGTTGGTATCACAGGTGTGCTACCATGTCCAGTTAATTTTGTATTTTTGGTAGAGACAGGGTTTTGTCATATTACCCAGGTTGGTCTTAAACTGCTGAGCTCAAGCAGTCCACCCACCTCAGCCTCTCAAATTGCTGGGATTACAAGTGTGAGCCACTGCATCTGGCCTGTACTGTTCTTACTTGCTGCAATATAAAAGATTTTTAAAACTTTTCTAGATTCTTATGGAAATACTGCAGTATTTTCTGGTTTCTCTTTTAGGAGTTGGTAAAATATTAAAGAAGATCAACAAGGCCATCGTCTCCAAGAAGAATAAAGACATTGTGACAGTGGCTAACGCCGTGTTTGTTAAGAATGCCTCTGAAATTGAAGTGCCTTTTGTTACAAGGAACAAAGATGTGTTCCAGAGTGAGGTCCGGAATGTGAACTTTGAGGATCCAGCCTCTGCCTGTGATTCTATCAATGCATGGGTTAAAAACGAAACTAGAGGTGAGTGGCCACAGTATGTCATATGATTGTGTAGTTTGTGAATGAAAGCATGAGTTAGACTCCAGGGTTCAAAGTGGCGTCTGCAAGTCCAATCCAATAGCCTGTCGGTTGAGAAACTTCTGGACCCAGGGAAGCTCTGTTCGGTCTCCCACCTTCCCCTTCAATCTGCCATCGCTCACTGTGCTCCTGGGAGGTTTTTCTCCTGTAGTTTGGGCAACAGAACAGAATCCAGCCCCTCCACTGTCTCCTCTCCTTGCCGTATCTGGTCTCCAGCGTCCTTGCCCACAGGCTGTTGTCAATTTGGAAGGTTTTCGTGCTCATTCCTTCCTGTTTTTGCATCTGCCTCTCCCTTTACCTGGAATGTCCTCCTCATCCTTCCAGATTGATTGATCTCTTTGCCTTCCAGGCCTCTTGCTTCTGCCATTGCCAAAGACATGGGTACCCTGTTGTCCGTTATGATTGGCACGCGATTACAGCTTTTACACATCCCTCCATTACAGCCCTTTCCACATCTCAAAATGATTACGCATTTGTAGGTGTCTCTTCTCCCATTAAATAAAGTAAAGTCTAATGTTGGTGTTTTAAAACTTAATTTGTAGGCCAGGCACAGTGGCTTATGCCAGTAATCCCAGCACTTTGTGAGGCCGAGGTGGGTGGATCACCTGAGGTCAGGAGTTCGAGACCAGCTCGGCCAACATGGTTTATCCCATCTCTACTAAAAATACAACAATAAGCCAGACATGGTAGTGGGCACCTGTAATCCCAGCTACTTGAGAGACTGAGGCAGGAGAATCGCTTGAACCCAGGAGGCGGAGAGTGCAATGAGCTGAGATTGCGCCCCTGCACTCCAGCCTGGGCGACAGAATGAGACTCTGTCTAAAACAACAGTAACAAAAACAAACAAACAAAAACCTTAATTTGTAACCTGGAGGTCCAGGTGGAGACATGCAGGAGGAGCTGTAGGTCTGAAACAACAGGAGAATGTGAAGACTGGGAGTACAGACTTGGGACCCTTTTTTCTTTTTTTTTTTTTTTTTTTTTTTTGGAGACAGGGTCTCGCTGTATCTCTTATGCCAGAGCGCAATGATGCAATCATAGCTCACTGCAGCCTCAACCTCCTGGGCTCAAGTAATCCTCCCACCTCAATATTTCCAGTAGCTGGAACTACAGGTGTGCACCACCACGCCTGGCTAATTTTTTTTATTTTTTGAAGAGATGGGGTCTCACTGTGTTGCCCATGCTGGTCTTGAACTCTTGGGCTCAAGCAGCCCTCTCGCCTCAGCCTCCCAGAGTGCTGGGATTATAGGCATGAGCTCCCGTGCCTGGCCATAGAGCCTTTTTTCATAGAAGGGAGAGAGTCTATAGGGAGAAGCAGTCCAAAGACGAAATCTAGGGAAACTGGCCTTTCAGGGTGTGTTTCTTAAAGTGTGGTTACTGGTGTCCCTGCAGCAGAATTATCTGGGCTGTGTGTTGAGAAGGCAAATCCCTGGAGCCCAGCCCACTGCATTGGAATCTCCGAGGGAGTGGCTGGCAACTCCCAGTCTGCCTCTGCCTCCCATCACCATTCTTACACACCCAAATGTTGGAGACCCATTAGCAGAACTAGTGAAGGGGTGGACAAAGAAGGCTCAGGGAGGGTGGAGGAGATCCCAGGTGACTTGGGTAAATTCGTGGCGTCCCTTCTTAGTGGGGCCTGGACCATGCAGTCTGGGTGCCCTTCCTAAAACCATAAACCATCAGGAGGCCAGCACATATGAGGGTGTTCAGTGGAGTTTCCGGGTGTCTGGCATCTGTAGGCTTGTGAAGAGTGGTCGGAAGCAGACGTCCTCAGGACTGGTTCTTGGTCCCGACTCTGTGGCTGGAGCTGTGTGACTGTGACATGTCATGTTGTCCTCTTAGCCGCTGCCTTGATCTGTAGAATGGTAATATTAAACCACATTAGTTAGACCATGTGGCAGTCTTCAGAGCACCTGGAGAAAACCCCCACGTGTGCTGGGAAGAAGCATGGAGACCCCTGCAGCGCTTTGCAGCCCTGTCAGCCCTAACTCCCCTGTTTGTAACAAATATTTTTAATACTCTTTTTACTATTCTGAAATGAAATTCATACATCATATTACCCTATGCACACACACACATTTTTAAAAATTTGAGACAGTGCCAAACTCTAATACAAAGGAAAACAAAAGAAATGTCTATATGTAGTTCAATAGGTAAACCCTTGGGTACAACTACACTCAAATACATAATAAAGTAGTCAGAGTCTCAGAATAATTGTGAATTGACAGCTATAAAAGCAGACAGACAGGCCTGTTGTACTGGTGACTCATAAACATGAACTTTGTTACTATTGCTGATGCAGTTTTTCTGTAACGGTGCAAGACTCTTGATAAATTTCTGAGCAAAACAAAGCACAGGCTCTGCTTGATTTGCATGGGAGTCACATTCCTGGCAAATTCAGCATACATGAAAAGGATCCAAAAAAAAAAAAAAAAAACCCACCCTGTGTTTACCCATGAAAAAGAACGAGGTTCTAGGCTCGGATAATTATAAGTAGGTGTCCTACCAATGCAGAGATCCAGTGGGGTATTTAAAAGCCATGGGAGAAGCAGCACAATTCTTCACTGGATGGGACTGTTTTGAACATTGCAGGACAGATAGCATTTCTGGCCACTGGCCACTGCCCACTCAATTAAAAACATCCCTGCTGATTTCCAAAACTGCCTTTACCTGGGGGTGAACTGCCCCCACTGAAAGGTACATGACCACATGGTAGAGCTCAGAAGCGACTTGGAGCTCAACTGTCTGTGTCCGGAAGATTGCTGGGTCTGTCTCATGGAAATTATAGTTCCTTCCCTACAGAGAGTGGGAGAGCCCAACACACAGGCCTTTTGCAGTACATCAGGGATGGGTCTGGCCTGTTGGCCTCTGCAGCCTCAGCATCTCATCCTTGTACTCTATGTTCCAGCCACACATGCCTCTTCCCAGTCCCCTTACTCACCATCCTGTCTCCTGTTGGAGAACCCCACACACACAGTCCTGCTGCCTACAGAGCTTTCTCTCCCTCTTCCCTGGTTAAGGTTGACTCGTTTCTCTACCATCCCACAAGTGGCAGGCATGAACATTTAAAGCACACGTTCTGAATTTGAATCTCGGTTCTGCTACATACTACCTGTATAACCTTGGGCAAGTTATTTAACCTTCCTGTGCATCAGCATTCTCATCTGTAAAATGGAGAGATGTAATAGTGATACCTATTAGAATAATTCTGACAATATTAAGGCTGGTGTGATGATATGAATAATACATATAAAACATTTAGCAAAGGGCCCTGCACTTAGTAAATGTTCAGCCAGTGTGAGCTATTTTTATAGCCATTATCTGAAGTCCCATCCGTCTCAGACCTCGCCGACTAGGTCAGGTCACCCTCTTCTTATCCCTCCAGAGCCTTGAGTAATTCCACTTTAAGGTATTTATTAAAATTGCAGCTGTATACTTTTCCAAGTTATTTTATGTCAGCCTGCACCTCTCTAATTCATAGTTTTTGAGGCCAGATTTCCTTCTTGGTTTCTTATTTAAGAGAGTACCAGGCATGTGGTAGGTAGGTAGGTATCCAAGGACGAACAGATGGACGGATGGATGGATGGATGGATGGATGGATGGATGGATGGATGATAGATGTCTATCTGTGGCAGTTACTGATGGCAGCTTTCCATGTGCCTCTTTGCCTCTAAACTATGCATTTTCTTTTTATTTCTTCATGTCCCCATATTATATCTTAGTCCTCCCAGGGGCAATTGGAGGCATTATTTGTCTCTGTAAAAAGGGGCTAAGAACATTTCTTCAGACACTTATTGAGCACTGCCTGTATGCTCAGTGTAGTGCTAGGAGTAAGCAAAAAGTGAACGGCAGAGTCTCGTGCAGGTCTCAGTGTAGTTGGGGGAGACAGACACATTAAAATTGGCTAGAATAAAATACTGCAGGTGTCATGGTGGGCCAGGCACTGGGCTTTACAGAAATCGAGAGCAGAGGCATCTCTTAGGAGGTGACGAGGATGATCAGACAAAATTTAGAAGTCCAGGGGACCATTGAGCTCTGTGTTAAGGGCAAGTAGGAATTGAACTTGGTAATGTTCCCAGCAGAGGCAAGAAACAACATTCACTATTGGGAAGTCAATTACGAGCTTGCTAGTGGGATGTCATAAAGTTCTAACTTCGTTCCCACAGGACAGCGTGTGTTTGCAGCCAGCCTTGTGCTGAGTTGAATGATGGCTGTTTATGGCTTAGGTATTTTCCTTCCTTGTCCTGACTTAAGGCGGTGTTGGTGCCCCCTTGTGGAAGTAGTGAGTGGTGATGGAACTGTCTTAGCACACTGTGGGAAACGTCAGTGTTTATTTACCATGACTTATGTAAACACTTGTTTATTGTACATCAGAATCTTCTTGAGTTTCATTTAAAAGGACTTAATGCTGTCACCCCTGAATTAGATATTCTCGCTTCTTCAAAAGCTATTGGTTTTACTCTCACCATGTAAAGTAGTATAACTTGCATTTATAGTATGCATTTATACACATACACACACACACATATATATTTGAGCTAATAATGCAGTGAACTAAGTTTTAATAGCTTTGGGCATTAGTGATCCCTATTTAAAAACACACACACATACAGACCCACACTTACACAACTGAACCTTCAAAGACCTCAGAATAATTGTGAAGCTACCTGTATAATAACTGTATAATAAAAGGAAGCTAACTGGAAGACCAAACCTTCAGCCACAGGTAGCATTTTGGAAGACTCTCTCAGCCACAGGTAGCATTTTGGAAGCATCCTGAAATGATAAGAGTTGTGTTCACTCCTTCACTTCTGATACAAGTAAGATGGACCATTCCCAACATCTTGTAAAGAGCATTTTCCTCTAAAAGTAGGAGTTCTAGGACAGGCCTTATTTTTTCCTGTCTTTTTAAAGATATACTTTATTTTATTTTGTGTTTTTTAGAGACAGGGTCTCATTCTGTCACCCGGGCTGGAGTACAGTGGTGCAATCATAACTCAACACAGCCTCGTACTCCTGGGCTCAGGCGACCCTCCCACCTCAGCCTCCCAAGGAGCTGGGATTACAGGTGCCTGCCACCATACCCAGCTGGCTAATATATTTTTAATTTTTATTTTTTGTAGAGATGGGGTCTAGTTCTGTTTTCCAGGCTGGTCTCAAACTCCTAGCCTCAAGTGATCCTCCCTCCTCGGCCTCCCACAGTGCTGGGATTACAGGCATAAACCACTGTGCCTGGGCTTTATTTTATTTTTCATTGACCCATAACAATTGTACATATATGGTGTACAGTGGTAATGCTTTGATGCATGTATACAATGTGTAATGATCAAATTAGAGTAATTAACATTTCAGTTACCTCAAACATTTCTCATTTCTTTCTGGTGAGAACATTCAAAATCCTCTCTTCTATTGCCTGTAATATTAGCACCTTGCTTCATGCCTGATCCATAAACAAAGACACTGATTTTTTGTTTCCATTCTTCTTTAAGCAGTTAATGAGGCCTTGTGATATCCAGAGATTCCAAAATAATGTTTGACGTTTCTAAAATCTTAAGAGAAATGAAGCATTCACCCTTAATAACATACAGGCTGAAGTGTTTATTTTTGACTGGGATTGAATTAAACCAAGTGGAGCAAAACAGAACAAAATTGCTTATCTTGTACTGACCAGAAACCCTTACTACCATTTATTGGCGCAAAAAAAAAAAAAAAAAGAAAGAAAGAAAGAAAGAAAGAAAGAAAGAAAGAAAAGAAAAAAGAAACAATTCATTATCAAATATACCTTATTTGGATGAGTAAGATTTTTTTAAAAGCATGGACTTGCAGGGAATTGATAATAAAAGAATTCTGTTTCTCTTTTAACTTCTTTTTAACTTTAATATTTAGTGGGGGAGGGGGAACCTAGAAAGTACAAAGGGGTAGTTTTAGAAGATTCTCTTTAACATTCCTTAAAAATCCTTTGATTTTTCATTCTACTTGATGACAACTGCCATTTGCCCTCAAGCCGGCCACCAGTCCTGAGGTTATTTTTCCCTTGTTTGTTCTTTGGCTTCACAGATATGATTGACAATCTGCTGTCCCCAGATCTTATTGATGGTGTGCTCACCAGACTGGTCCTCGTCAACGCAGTGTATTTCAAGGGTCTGTGGAAATCACGGTTCCAACCTGAGAACACAAAGAAACGTACTTTCATGGCAGCCGACGGGAAATCCTATCAAGTGCCAATGCTGGCCCAGCTCTCCGTGTTCCGGTGTGGTGAGTTCATGCTCGGCAAGGCCTGTTCTAGGATATGCTGGCGGCAGAAAGGCCCTTGAGTGCTTTAACTTAATTCAAGAGCAAATCTAACTTTTCATCTTTTAAAAAAAGTGGGAAACAGAGCAGGGTGCTGAGAGGCAGGATTTTTATAAAGCTCACGTAAATCCGTGTTATGTACAAAGGTGACTATGCATAGCATAATATGCATAATGTATGCATATGTTATGTACAAAAAGTATTAATGCATGGCATGTGTAGGCTTTTTGGTTGAAAACTTAAAGACGAAAGGACAATTCATGAAATAAGTATAAGTGAGCAGTAAACATATGAAGGCATCAGCAACTCATTAGCAGTCTTACATTACCAAATTAAAAATTGGATTTCTTTTTTACTTAGCAGATTGGCAAAAATTAGAAAGGTTGATAAA
The DNA here is from genome assembly GCF_049350105.2 of Macaca mulatta. Classification (NCBI taxonomy): domain Eukaryota; kingdom Metazoa; phylum Chordata; class Mammalia; order Primates; family Cercopithecidae; genus Macaca; species Macaca mulatta. The sequence continues at coordinate 129,249,543 of NC_133417.1, read as the reverse complement.
ATCCCTTGGTGGCTTTGGTGGGGAGGAAGCAGGACCCTTGGGCACTGTTTGTGGCAGGGATCTGTGGTCTGAGGACTTCCTCGGGGTCCTGGCTCTGGCAGTCCCACTCCAGGGAATCTATACTCTGAACATAAGCACACACTGACAAATAAATATAAGCCAAATACAGATATACAGTGGAATGTATATGTGATCATGAGACTTAGATTTATATAAGTGGAAGGATTATGCAATATATGGTTGATTTCAGAAAACGAGATATAGAACAGCAGATGTCAATCTCACATGTAAAATTCTTTATATTCACATGTCTATAGAGATAGGTCTCAGAGGATGTTCAGTAAAAAATGTTAATGGTAGGATTTCAGAAAAATTATTTCTGAATTTGAAAAAAAAGTTATCTGAGATAGAGTCTCACTGTGTCACCCAGCTATGGTGGCACAAACATGGCTCACCGCAGCCTTGACCTCTTGGACTCAAGCAGTCCTTCCACCTGAGCCTCTCATGTAGCTGGCACCACAGGCATGCACCACCACGGCCAGCTAATTTGTTTACTTTTTGTACAAATGGGGTTTTGCCGTGTTGCCCAGGGTAGTCTTGAACTCCTGGGCCTAAGTGATCCACCTGCCTTGGCCTCTCAAACTGCTGGGATTAAAGGCATGAGCCACCGCGCCAGGCTCAAATGAACTTCTAAAATCACTTTGCCTGGGATATGAGCAGGTGGCTGTGCTAGCATTTCAATGAAGTGATTTTATTTTAGGTCAATCTTTTGTACACACTTTATAGTCCATAAAAAAATAAAATAAAAAGTGAGGGGGCCCTCATTTACTGTATGTTTCTCTTGCTGAAAAAAAAAAACAACAAGTTAATAGTTCAAGATTAAAATGCAAGGATTCCATTAACATTCCTATGGAAGATTTCAAATGTTTTTTTTTACAGAAATGTAACATGCATTTCTTGAGTAGACAGGCTGTTCTCAGAGAGTTACATGTCACGGTAGCTCTTCATTTGGAAGCTGTTTTGCCTACGATGTATGTGTGTTTTATAGAAAATAATGCACAAATACGTTCTTATTGTCAAAGATTTAAACCCTACAGAACCCCCATAGTGTGTTGGTATCTTCCCTCTTTCCGTGATTCATGCCTTGCTTCTTCACCTGCTTCCATCCTGCCCTGGGCCCCCTTGCTCTCTGGCTTCTTGCTGGGTTGGCTGGTGAGAGCTGGCAGGCGATAGGAAGGACAGAGGAGAAAGGGGTCAGGGTATTTACTTCCCAGGCCTCCGCTTACGGAGTCATGGGCCAGCTGCATTCCTCTACCAAAGGTTTCAGCTTCTGCCAGGGGATGTGCCCAAGAGCTCTTTCTCATTGGGTCACCACCCCCTCTTCCTCCCTCCCAGCCCAAGGCTAGCCATGGTGCCCACCGTTTCTTGTCCAGGGTACTGTCCATCATGTTTCTCTGTATCCTGTCTATGCTTTACAAGTGGTCCTTTATCAAATTCTGCCTAAATGGCCCAATTTGATGTCTTATCTGTTTACTTTCTGCCCTGACTGATCTGTACCTAATTCAGACCAGAATAAGAAAGTCTCCTGCTCACTCCTTTTCTCATTCCCTCACAAGTAAACATGGCGAACGGCTTAGCTCACCCTTCTCAACCTCCTTTCCATGCCTGTCATCGGGTTTCACTGAGGAACCTGGAACTGGACGCGACTCTGTTCTGGGCCATGCAGCAGAGCGTGAGAGTGTCATAAGTTCCCTGTTTTCTTGCTTTGGCCAAAACCCAGCTTCTCATGATAAGACAGGGAAGGATTGTCTTGACAGGGCTGTGAAGAAAGTACTACCATTTACAGTGACCCCAGGTGGCTGTTCGTTTCCGTTTCCACAGACCGTCCGTCACTTTCTGCCTGTTTCCTCACGCTGACCTACAGGAGTGGCCTGGCTCAAACTGCTCTGTCCAAACCCACAGGGCCCAGGGTGCCACCTGTCGGATGCTTCCTGGGCCTCAGCCATGCCTCACTATTCCGGGTCACTTTGCCAAAACATTGTCATTCAGTTTATCTGCCTTCTTGACTGTTCTCCCCAAGATATCATTAAGGGCTCTGAGAATATTTGCTTGATCACAAAAGGAGAGTGAACACTAAGAAGAAAACCTTTCTGATTTATGCCCCATAAAGTAGAAGCACTTCAAGGGTAGAAACTTTTCTATTAAGAAAAAAAGAAGCCTTAAAATCATTTTTAGTAGAATTCTATTTCATGCTCATTGCAAAATCCTCAGTATACCTCAATATATATGTGGCAGAAAGTAAAAGTTCCCCTAAAATCCTGTTTCCTTGGATAAAAATTCCTATTAAGTATCAAGTACATCATTTGAGAACCTTTCTAGGGATATGTAAAATATGTCTGAAACTTTTTGCATACATAGGATTGTACTGTAATTTCTATTCTATAATTGGCTTTCATTAGACAGTGGACAACTTTTTGTGCCAATTCATAAGGATTTACTTGATTCTTTTATCAGCCACGTAATATTCCATAATATAAATGTATCTTAATATCCTGTGGAAGGCCATTTGCTTTTTTTCTATAATGATACTGCAGTGAGTATTCTTGTACATACATTTTTCAATACTTGCATCAGTAAATTTCTACAGGTAATTTCCTGGAATAGGAATGAATGGCATAGGAATCTCCAAGTCAGCTGTTACAAATGTTTTATGGTTATGAATTTAGACATTTGATACTTTATTTTGGAAAAAACCCCACAAAGAATAACATTTATATTTCCATCTTCTTTTCTCCTGAGTTTCCAGCTCATACCTGTCTGTTCACATTACGTCTTAACTTGGTTGCCCGCTGAATTCTAGTCGCGTAGATGAAACTCATTTATGCCAGGCACCGTGGCACACACCTGTAATTCCAGCACTTTGGGAAGCTGAGACAGGAGGATCCCTTGAACCTGGGAGTTCAAGATGAGCCTCGGCAACAGAGTGAGACCCTGTCTCTACAAAAAAATGTTTAAAACTTAGCCAGGCATGGTGGTGCTCACCTGTGGTTCCAGCTGCTCAGGAGTGTGAGGTGGGGGGATCACTTGAGCCCAGAATGTTGAGGTGGTAGTGAGCCCTGATCACATCACTGCTTTCCAGCCTGGGGAACAGAGCAAGACCCTGTCTCCATAAATAAATATACGTATTGCCCTTGCCCATTTAGTTCTCAACCCACAGTTCCTTAGCAGCAAATGGCACCGATACTCACCCAGCTGCTTGCACCACCCCTCCTTCCCCACTACGCTCCCCGAACTCCCTTTGGACTCCAGCCTAGAATGCAGAGTGCTGCACACGGCGGGGCATTTTGCTGTTGTTTTTCCAAAATGTCCATTTCAATTTCTACTAAAGTACAGTCTAAAAAGTTTCTTAAGTTCTCAGGAAATCCATATTTACTTGTAGTAGAAGGTAATTGGAGGGACTTTCATCTATGAAGGCTTTCTGATATTAAATATTTAAGATACCCTCCCTGATTGTACCGGCTGAGTTCCTAACATTTCAGTGAGCCTAGTTACGTCTTCCCTAGTAGCACTTAAAGTGGAAATCGGATTACTTCAGGGGCTTTCTGGAAAAACTGGGTCACCCGAAACACCACTTAGAGAAAGTTCTAAATCTCCTCCACATTTTTAATACTTGATTCTTCACTTATTATCTCCCACCATTCATCTAAGAGAAAATCCTTATTTTCTCTTTTTCATCTCTGCTCCTTTTCAGAGTTAATCAACATATTATATACTTACGTTTTTATACACTGCAGAAATGATCCTTGTTAAAGAATACTCAGTCTGCCTTCCAGAGGTTAAAGAATAGAGAGCATCGGGTAGGGGATTTCAAAGGGAAAAGCTCTGGGATGACGAGAGGCTCCATGCTCCAACACAAGGCTCCCAAGTCCCCTTCCTTACTTGATTCATTCTGCTTGGGAGTTATGCTTTTATCAGCTACGTAATACGCCATGTGGTTTACCTGGGTGGGCCAATTTTGTGTTTAGACTGTGAGCAGGGACCTCGCATTGCAAGAAGCGAGGTATTTTACACAGCGTCTTACATCACTAGATGGCAGTTTTTGCTGTGGCCCAGCTTATGCTGAGTTCTTGGTATGTGTTGTCTCATTGAATGTTCCCATTCTGTAAAGTAGGTGCCATTATTATAGCTTTTTACAGATAAACTAAGACTTGGAGTCAAGGAACTTGCCAAAGTCTCAGAGCTAGTGTGCTGCAGGTGCAGGATTTGAATACAGGTCTTATAACCCCAGATCTCGTGGCCTTGGCACGTGCCCTCTATAAAAGGATGCAGTGCTTGAGTGACCAGGTAGACAGAAAAGGTGTTATTTTATCTACCAGCTCCTCAAGGCACCAAATAAAGGTAAGTATGGACATGTCTGATGCACCGTGGCTACCACTGGTCATCAGCTTCTGTGGTCAGAAGCAGAAGGAGTGGGGGGAACTCAGTCATCAAGCAGAGGTGACTGGATGCAGAATGGTTCATGGTTATTAGTGTTACTTGTCAGTTAATGATGGATCCAGCCAAGGATGGATTAACTGGTGAAGCTGGATGATCTCTCTCCTCCCTCAAACACATTCCAGCTCATAACTTTTCATTATTCATTACTTCGATCCTTCTTAACAGAATAGTAAACATTTCTAGAAGCAGTTAACACCTCCAGGTCCTTATTTCATGCCCTGGAGCCATCACTTATTAACCACTTCCCAAATTTCACTGTTTCAGAAAATTAGCTCTGCCAGAATAGGGACTTAATGTTTTCTTCAAGGATTAAAGAGCTCATTAGGAAGTGATTTTTTCCTCACTTTCCCATTGATTTTTCTGTTTCTGCTGAGACCATTTTGTTATGCAGGCTAAGAGTAAAGACGAAGAATCCTCTCTTTCATTCTTAGGTTGCCGCAAGACAGAAGCCAGGCTCGGGTGAGAGTTCGAAGCACATGGGAGCTGAGGCGGGCTGCACCTGGGTTACTGAACAGCCCTGCAGGAAATGCAGTGTGCTAGGACCAGGAGAGCCCCAGTTCCTCTGCCAGTTGTCTATGTTGTTTCTTCCTTAGGGAAAAACTGTAGTGTCATCCTGTAGTGCCATATATTCTAATAACCTCACTATTTTTATCATATTTCAGTGTTCCTCAAGTTCACTCTCTTTCCCTCCCTTGGTGTCTTTCTCTTCATCTCTCCCTCTGTCCATCCCTCCCAACCCTGTTCTATGGAGAACTGGCATATTGAAGTTCCCTGTCTTAAAAGGCAGTGATTGGCACATGTCATCTCCAAAGAAAAGATCAGTGAAAATCATGCAGGAAACTTGCTTTCTCTCTTCTTGTTTGCTAAACTCCCGAGGATGTGGAATCTGTTTTGTCTGTAGAGCATCTTGTAGGTAGACTGCTCTCCAAATAACATTTGAGAAATGCTGGCTTACATTATTCTTGGGTTTTCATTATTAAGTAGAAGTACCATAAATTATCTAAAACCCCAATGGTGATTCCTGGAATGGGTGAAGAGTGAATAGGGCAGGGTGGTGAAGTAGGAGGAAGACAATCCTTGGTCTCTAAACCTCCACATGAGCATAAGCCCTTTATGGTACTGAAGGGACTTTTTGACATATCTCATTGTATTTAAAAGACTGAAAACACATCTGTGTCATCGTAGTATGGATGAAAGTACAGTGACGTTTAATAGAACTCGATGTGCTTTCATAAGGAGCTTCATTTTAGTTAGTTATTTATTTAGCTAGATGTTCATGAAGACCACGGCAGCCAGTTTTTCTGTTATACCCTAAGAGTTAGACTCTCCTGGCTCCTCACTTCTTAGCCATGCATCCTTTGGAGGTTACTTCATTTCTCTAAAGGTGGCTTCCTCAATTGCAAAATAGTGCTTCTTATGCCTACCCCACGAGGTGCTGTAGATCCTCAACCTGTTGCAGGATATAGGCCTGGCACAGAGTGGGCCCTGTGGGTGCTGTGTATCCCTCTCTCTCTTCACATGCACATGTAGGCTTATCCAAAATGAGGACTATAGGAAATAAAATTGCACCATGTTGGGATTCCTGCTCAATGAGTCAATTTTAGCTGGTCTTGTCCCCAACACAGCAAAATGGGTAATTACGTGAGATAATGGATATGTTAATTTGCTTTACCATAGTAACTATTTTACTATCTATACGTATCCCATAACATCATATTGTGTACCTTAATATACACAATACAGTTTATTTAAAAAAAAAAAACTAAAAGCAAAAAGGAATGATTCTAAGGCAGCTTGAATGTATTCTTTTATTCATGTAAGGGTCAACTTCTTGCAAAGCACTGAATTTTAAGCACTTTATGATTTAGTTAAATTCTCCTCAACAGAATTAAAGTGATTTCAGTGATACCCAAAGGCATTCTGTCTAGACTGAAGAAAGGAGAATTCTTCACCGGGAAAGGAAGAAATAATTGTCCTTATCTTTGTCCTTCTAAGGAAGCTATTTGTGGAAAAGGGAAGTTCTCCAACTGAGTTGCTCTCTGAAGCTATCCTGGTGGCCAGCAAGCACTCATGCCACTTCTAGAAGTCAACAAGGATACACTGAACTTGCTTCTGATTTCTTTAGGGTCAACAAGTGCCCCCAGTGATTTATGGTACAACTTCATTGAACTGCCCTACCACGGGGAAAGCATCAGCATGCTGATTGCGCTGCCGACCGAGAGCTCCACTCCGCTGTCTGCCATCATCCCACACATCAGCGCCAAGACCATAGACAGCTGGATGAGCATCATGGTGCCCAAGAGGGTGCAGGTGATCCTGCCCAAGTAAGTGGCCCCTTCCCCTCAAAGAAAACAGTGGCATTGTTCAATCAGCAGCTGTTATGTCGGACACCAGACAACATGAGGCAAAAATATGGCACATCATGAAGCCTGTTCTGTTCTGCAGAAATTTCATGGTGAGATTACGAGGCCATGCTTTTCTAAACGCTTTTATTCAATGCCTGTGCTTCCTGTATGGTAAGATGTGGATCGTCAGAAAGGAGAGAGGGCAGCCTTGGTTTCTAAACCTTCACATGAGCCTAAGCTCTTCAGGGTACTGCAGGGGCTTTTTGACATATCTCATTGTATTTAAAAGACTGAAAATATGTGTGTCATCATAGTATGGATGAAAGTACAGTGACGTTTAGTAGAACTCCATGTGCTTTCATAAGGAGCTTCATTTTAGTTTATTTATTTAGCTAGAAGTTCATGAAGACCACAGCAGCCAGTTTTTCTATTATACCCTAAGAGTAAGACAGAGATGGAATTTGAGCTGTTATGACTTGAAGCCATGGGAAAAGTAACCCCAAATCCTGTATGAATCTTCATGTTCTAACAGGTCAGCGAATGCTTTGTCCAGAACTGTGAAGAAGCAATGAACGTTGTTCCCTTTCTATGAACTTCTCAACATTGCTGCCTTCCTACCATCCAGAGCTTTTAACAACCCAGGTCTTGGTGGTAGTGGAGAGTTCTAATAGCTTTTGATTCTTTGGTCACCGAGTTAAGTAATCAGAGTAACACATTCACAATAAGTGTTACTAATCCTTTCAAGATTTTTATTTTTATTTTTATTTTTTATTTTTTGGTAAAATAAGCCTTCAGGTAGGCAATGCTTGATATAAATAAATAAATAAGATGGTGGCATCATAGGTCTCAATGGGTGAAGAACAGGTTCTTAACCATTATAGCCCATCTGTGGTGAGAATCTGCCCCCCTCTCCTTGGTGCTCTTCCACAGGATGAGATCAAATCTGATAAAGCATCCTCTGATGATAGTAACTGACATTTACACATCTATATCCATGTATCCCCAAGGCCAAGTAGTTCACAAATATTCAGGAAACCTGTTATACCCAAATATAATATCATGTCACCTATGCCTAATCTTTGCTCCTGTTTTAATAGTAAAATACTTTGAGAATCTCAAAAGGGGCTGGGCACGGTGGCTCACGCCTGTAATTCCAACACTTTGGGAGACCGAGGCAGGCGGATCACGAGGTCAGAAGTTCGAGACTAGCCTGGCCAACATGGAAAAACCCCGTCTCTACTAAAAATACAAATATCTAAAACCCCTAGCCAGGCATAGTGGTGGGTGCCTGTAATCCCAGCTACTTGGGTGGCTGAGGCAGGAGAATTGCTTGAACCCAGGAGGCAGAGGTTGCAGTGAGCCAAGATCGCACCATTGCCCTCCAGCCTGGGCGACAGAGCAAGACTCTGTCTCAAAAAAAAAGAATCCCAAAATGAACTATCAGGAATGTTTCTCCTCTCTTTTGACCATCTCCAATCCCGATAAGGATGGCAGGTCTTAGAGCAACCAAGATGAATATGGAGAAACTTTAGCTGGATATGGGGAAGAATGATAGATCTTCCAGAGTACTGGGAACTTGTTAACACTCAGCCTCCACGTCAGTATAAAAGAAGTATGTTTCTGTTTGTAGATCTTCCTAAGTATTGGAACAGGGGGCCAATTACACCTGAGGGTGGGAGTGCCCATTCTTGCCGTTAGTATGTACGACTCATTTTGCCAACTGTTTGAGAGATGAGGTGTCCTTTACTTATCTGGTATTTAAATTTGGAATTCAAATTTAAGATGCAATTCAGATCGGTATTCAGATATTACTTTAAAAGAATCAGTTTGTAAACATGCACCGACTCTATCATGTTGCGGCATTTATAGCCTCGTGATGTTCTTCTCCATTTCTGCTTTCATGCTAGGTTCACAGCTGTAGCACAGACAGATTTGAAGGAGCCGCTGAAAGCCCTTGGCATTACCGACATGTTTGATTCATCAAAGGCAAATTTTACGAAAATAACAAGTATGTTCAATTTGAAATGTATCTGTATACTTGAAGAAAGTGTTACAAACCGAGACTGATTTGTTCAGAGGAAAAAGGATCCGAATTAGGAATGTGCTGCCCTAAAACTGTACGAGGTTTCGATATATTGCCAAATGATGCTATTGACCTTTGTTTATTTATTTATTGACCTTCGTTTATTTTTTTTCTTTTATCTTTTTATTTCAATAGTTTTTGGGGTACAAGTGGTTTTTGGTTACATGGATCAATTATATAGCGATGAAGTCTGAGATTTTAGTGCACCCCTCCCCCAAGTAGTGTACATTGTACCCAATATTTATTAGTAGATTTTTAGCTCCTCACCAACCCACCCTCCTCCTTCTGAGTCTCTCTAGTCCATTATACCACTCTCTATGCCTTTGCATACCCATAGCTTGTCTCCCATTTATAAGCAAGAACATACAGTATTTGGTTTTCCATTCTTGAGTTACTTCATTTAGAATAATGGCCTCCAGCTCCATTCAAGTTGCTGCAAAAGACATTATTTCATTCTTTTTATGACTGAGTAGTATTCCATGGTATATACATACCTCATTTTCTTTATCTAGTCATTGCTCTTGACCTTAAATTTAAGTAAGCATCCTTACATTTTGCACGTACATTTCATGGGAAGCCCCAGTGACTACATAAAGGAGTATTTCATGTATTGCTTTTGTTAATATTGGCTCTGACTTAGATATTGTCGCTCTGTTTTCAAATGCCAACTTTTTCCTTTTGCTTGAAAAAATCAAGACTGCAGGCATACACTATACCCAGATATGTATTTTGGCATTTCATGCTCATTAATCTGAAACAATATAAATTCAAATGAATCTGATGAAAATTTTTCTTTGCCAAAGCAATTAAGGCATACTTTTCATTTGCCAGCAGTGTATGTACCTTTCTCTAGAGTTATGTTTGAATGGTCAGTCCTTTGTTCTTTAAATTTAGAACATAGCAATCTTTCCAAGGAAAAGTCATGGCTTGAACATGATTTGTACTCCAGTTTGCAAATAACCTTGAATGGTAAGAAATTAGCTCATTGCCAGCTTCAGTTGCGTGCTAGTAAACACCTAGTACCTGTTCTGGGGACAAACATGACTGCTCTGGTGAACCTGAGCTCCGTGGATATTCTCATAGCCGTTAATCCCTCATGACTGAAACTCAGGCCTCCAGCCCAACAGCATTAACATCACCCGGGAGCTGGTTTGAAATGCACAGTCTTGGGTGTAACCCAGACCCACTGAACCAGAATCCATTTTAACACAGTCCCTCAGCCCAGCAAAGCCTGAAAAGTACCATTTTCATCTGCACGTTCCCCTTCGAGGTTATTCATAGCAGCTGAAATGCTAAATAGGGGGTATTCACAGGAAGAACCAGGTGCCCCAAATTCTCCTGGAGAGTTCTCTTTAACACTGCATGTAACTTGGGCCCTATAAATGTGCGTCTCAGTCACAATTTGGTCATATTAGAGCTGGGCATTGGTGCAGATAGTTCAAAAGCAGATGACACAAAAAGCACATTTTCCCTTTGCATCCAGACCTATGTCCCATCCAGACTAATGTCAACTTCAGTTTGCATTCTCTGTGAAAGCTATACCCAGTGGGTGCTGCTGGAATGGTCAGAATTTGCTGAGAAGTAAAGTGAGTTCACCAGAAGGTCCCTGAGACACAACTGCATTTATGCCTTGGCCCTTCCCGGAGAATCTAAACTCTTCTCTTGTTCAGCACTCTTCTCTCACTCCTATGCCCATGAGATGAGTGGCTGTTGTGAAGAGCCCGGACTTACTCTGCCACTAACTAGCTGTATGATTGCAGGGAAGATTACTTAACATTCTAGGGCTCAGTTTCCCCATCTGTCAGTGCTGTCTGAAATCCCTTTTGCATCTGCATTCTGTAACTGAAAAATAATCTTGTTGCCTTGCTGCTTCCAGAAAACTGGGCTTCCTTTTTATAGCTCTGCTCTTTTCATTTTTTAAATACAATTCTAGTGATCAGAATTGAACTGATAGAGGCAGTAAATCATTTGAGGGCCTGGGCCCCTCTCCAGAAGTGAGTATCACAGTTCACCTAGCAGGGACTGAAATTCACAAGTAACAGCTGTCTGCAGCCTTCAACACCAGGACTGTCAGAGGTCATGTCTTCTGACACTTTAAAAATTGGAATTTGCCATGGCTTTGAGCTTTGAGGTTACTTCCCCAACCAACCAATGGCCTGCCGATCAAACAAATGCTGATACTGTTTTATTTTCTGGAAACAGGGTCAGAAAACCTCCATGTTTCTCATATCTTGCAAAAAGCAAAAATTGAAGTCAGTGAAGATGGAACCAAAGCTTCAGCAGCAACAAGTAAGCACTGGGTCACGTGGCAGGACTTCCTCTAGCAGGGGAGCAGACACACTCCTGTATACTCATTGGTTGAGCAAATATGTAACGCACCCTCTTTCCAGCCAGGCACTGTGTGTGGGTTGACCCTCGGGAGACAGCAGTGAGTACAGACAGATTGAAGACCTGTAACCACAAAGCTCAGAATCTGTTTCATTAAAGAAAAGCATTTCAGTGAGAGAAACTCCTCTGGGACAGGAGTCAGCAAACTTCTATAAAGAGCCAGAAAGTATGTATTTCAGATTTGTGTGTCATACCGTCTCCATCACAGCTTCTTAGCTCTGCCATTGTAGCATGAAAACAGCCAACAACAATACAAGTAAACAGATGTGGCTGTGTTCCAATAAAACTTTATTCATAAAAACAGGATTTGGCCTGGGAGACTTGCCTTGAGGACAATGGTTTGCTGACCCCTGCTCTCAGGAGGATAAAACATGTTCTGGCTTCTTACTGGCAAAAAAAGACCAATCTTCAGATTTAAACATAAAATAAACAACAAATACTTAAAAGAAAATAGGCAATCAGGTCTATCCAGGATAAACTGAAGAATCCGCCAGCATCTGTTCAATTGTGGCAGGATTGCTTTACAGCCTTCCTTGATAATTAGAACATCCACATCTGCTTCCTCCTCAGTGGTTTACATAATGAAGGAGAAAACAGAACAATCGTAAGTCAGTTTTTTTCACCCCTCGTTATCTGTAGGAAATTAGATGAATAGATTTGGCCAACTCTGTGAGCCCATAAAGTGAAAATCTTAGCTACACTTGCAGCTGGGTCAAATATCCTGGTTACTGAAACATACCAGTTATACTCACAATAGATGTGTTACTGCCTTTCTCAAATAAATATATATATATATTATATATATATATATTATATATATATATATCTCAAATAAATAAATATATATATATATATATTTATTTTTATTTTTTTAAGACGGAGTCTCGCTCTGTCACCCAGGCTGGAGTGCAGTGGCCGGATCTCAGCTCACTACAAGCTCCGCCTCCCAGATTTACACCATTCTCCTGCCTCAGCCTCCCGAGTAACTGGGACTACAGGCACCCGCCACCTCGCCCGGCTAGTTTTTTTGTATTTTTTAGTAGAGACGGGGTTTCACCGTGTTAGCCAGGATGGTCCCCATCTCCTGACCTCGTGATCCGCCCGTCTCAGCCTCCCAAGTGCTGGGATTACAGGCTTGAGCCACCGCGCCCGGCCTCGAATAAACATTTTTAAAATTCCTTTAAAGTAGCATTTAAAACAAAGACCCTGGAATAAGAGGGTTGGAAATTTTAAGATGCTTTTTGTCTTTTCTAGGTAATTTTAAGTAGTAACATCTAAAAGTCATTGACCAATTTTGCCGAGTGTAACTATCAGGACCAGCTACATAGTTTGTGGGGTCCTGTGCAAAATGAAAATATGGAGCCCCTTGTTCAAAATGTATTTAGAGTTTCAAGATAGCAACAGCAGAGTATTAAACCCAGTGCAAGGCCCCATGTAACTGCCCAGGTCCTCCTGTCTTGGTCTGCCTGGGCTGCCATGACACAATACCATTGACTGGGTGGTTTAAACAACAGCACTCACACTTCTGGAGACTGGGAGTTCAAGATCAAGCTGTTGGTGTTGGCAGGTTTGTTTCTCCTGAGATCTCTGGATCTCCAGAGGTTGCCCCTCCCTGTGTCCTCACATGGTCTTTTCTCCATGTGACACATCCCTGGTGTCTCTCCCGTTTCAAATAAGGACAACAGTCCTATTAGAATAGAACCCTACTTAACCTTCATTGCCTCCTCAAAGGCATTATCTCCAAATATAGTCATGTTAGGGGTTTGGGGTTTCAGCATATGAATCTGGGGGGAGACACAGTTCAGTCCATAACACCTGCTATTTAATACTTGTTTTTAATAACCCTGGGAAAAGGCCTTGCTCCAGCATAACTGCAGGTGTTTCCTTTATAACATCAAGCCCAAGTGTTCAATACTTTATGGGGTTTGAGCAAGAGGACTGAGCCATTGCAACAGGCATGTGGTAGTAATGCCACACGCCTACCCTTCCTTGAGGCCCTGGCTCAGGCTTATTAAGTGGAAGCAAGCCTGGCAGACAAGGAATGACCAAGACCCATGAGCCTAAAGAAGTTTGCTTTCCAAGTCAGATGCCTACACCTGGTGAGTTGAACAGCAGAGGTAGTAGGTCCTGGATGAGTGGTCTACATTCCAGTGCAAAGGAAACCTAAATAGTGTGCCAAAGGAGAAGGCACAGACACGAAAGCTAAGAATTGGGCTGGGCCTTTATATACAGAAAAGATTTAGAGAAGCTAAACAGGACCAGGGGCCGGGCGCGGTGGCTCATGAGTTCAGTTCAACTTGAGGTCAGGAGTTCGAAACCAGCGTGACCAACATAGTGAAACCCCGTCTCTACTAAAAATACAAAAATTAGTCGGGTGTAGTGGCGCACGCCTGTAGTCCCAGCTACTCAGGAGGCTGAGGCAGGAGAATTGCTTGAACCCGGGAGGCGGAGGTTGCAGTGAGCCGAGATCGTACCACTGCACTCCAGCCTGGGTGACAGAGTGAGACTCCATCTCAAAAAACAAACAAACAAAAAAAGAAGCAGGGACTTTATCAGCAAAGCAGATGGTGTGAATAAAAAAATAGCTAATAATAACAATGAATATGCATTAGGTGTGTTTAGTGACAAACACTGTTCCAAGAGCTATAATATATCTTATGTCATTTAATTCTCATCAAAACTCTATGAGGAGTAAGTACATTTATCAGAGATGGTGCTTCTGTAGAAGAGATGACACAGTAATGTAAAGGGCCTGGCCCAAGGTAGGCTTAGTAAATGGTGATCATTGAGCCTGTTGTAACATGGTCAGCCTATGGGACAAACATTAAGTGTGTCTTCAGACACCAGCCTCTGAGGGTCCATGAAGCTAGCTAACTTGCTGGCCTTATGCTTACATGGCCTCATGTAATGTGCACAACATATTTTCCTTTTCTTCCCATAGCTGCAATTCTAATTGCAAGATCATCGCCTCCCTGGTTTATAGTAGACAGACCTTTTCTGTTTTTCATCCGACATAATCCTACAGGTAAGTGACTCTCCTCTTCCATCATTCCCTCTTTGTTAGAATTTCAAAAGGTATCTTGCACTCTTCATTATATCCAACAGTGGTGCCCATAATCCATTTCCCTAATGTCAGTAGTTGCAAATGCTTCGAATATAACCACCCATGTTAAAGAGATAGGAAAACAAGGCTGTGTTTACAGGTGTGATGGAATCTTTTACACACTGACAAGATTCTAGGTTTTGCGGATTGTTGTTTTTAACAGAGAGGCTCAGCATCCCTTAGGAACACTTTTGACATCTATTGACTTTTCCATATTTATATAAATGTGGTCGTTCAATTTTGCTAGAAGCTATATAACTTCAGCTTTTGTGTATTAGCCTGTTCTCACGCTATTATGAAGAAATACCCTAGAGTGGGTAATTTATAAGGAAAAGAGGTTTAATTGACTCACAGTTCCACATGGCTAGGGAAGCCTCAGGAAACTTACAATTATGGTGAAAGGCACCACTTCACAGGGTGGCAGTAGAGAAAATGAGAGCCGAGCAAAGTGGGGAACCCCTTATGAAACCATCAGATCTCGTGAGAACTCACTCACTATCACGAGAACAGTATGGGAGAAACCGCTCCTATGATTCAGTTATCTCCACCTGGCCCTGCCCTTGATAAATGGGGATTATTACAATTCAAGGCAAGATTTGGGTGGGGACACAGCGCCAAACCGTGTCACTTTATAAGCCCACTCTATTGAAATACCTCGGGAACTGTTAATACAGTAGATTTTTGCTCTGGGAGTCATGGTTCAAACTTGGCTCTGGCCTTAAGCCTCATCTTTAAAATGAGGACAACAGTAGTGCTGACTGCTTATTACAATTATGAAGTATAAGTTTATCTTTGTAGAGAGGTTGGCTTCTTGTTGGTACAAGAGTAGGCACTAATATATATATTTTAGCTTTTACTATTTTATGTAATCAGTAATACAAGATAGTTCCTTATCCTCTTATCTCATTGCATCTGTGATGTTCTAATTGGCATGCTCCAGAACTGAGCCAGCCAATGAGGGAGCTTCTGGCCACATGTGGCTACTTAACATTAACTTTAAAAATTCAATTTCTGGCCAGGTGCGGTGGCTCATGCCTGTAATCCCAGCACTTTGGGAGGCCAAGGCGGGTGGATCACCTGAGGTCAGGAGTTCGAGACCAGCCTGGCCAACATGGCAAAACCCCATCTCTTAAAAATACAAAAAATTGGCTGGCCATGGTGGTGGGTGCCTGTAATCCCAGCTTGTTGGGAGGCTGAGGCAGAATCGCTTGAACCTGGGAGGCGGAAATTGCAGTGAGCCAAGATTGCGCTATTGCACTCCAGCCTGGGTGAGAGAGCAAGACTCTGTCTCAGGAAATAAAAAATAAAATTAAAATTCAATTTCTTAGTCACACTAGCCACATTTTAAGCACTCTCTGGCCACATGTGACTAGTGGCTACCATGCTGGACAACAAAGATATAGACCATCTCTACCACTGCAGAAAGTTCTAATGGGCAACACTATTGAGCAAGAGGTCAAACATGATTGTTTGTTTCTTATTTTTTATTCATCCTTGTTGCTTATTTTAAGGATTATTAATTTAGAGTCATGCATTGTTTTCTTTTAATTCTGTAGGTGCTGTGTTATTCATGGGGCAGATAAACAAACCCTGAAGAGTACACAAAAGAAACCATGCAAAGCAACGACTACTTTGCTACAAAGAAAGACTCCTTTCCTGCATCTTTCATAGTTCTGTTAAATATTTTTGTACATCGCTTCTTTTTCAAAACTAGTTCTTAGGAACAGACTCGATGCAAGCGTTTCTGTGCTGGGAGGTATTGGAGGGAAAAAACAAGCAGGATGGCTGGAACCCTGTACTGAGGAATGACTAGAAAGGCTTCGAAATGTCTAAAAGATTCTTTAAACTACTGAACTGTTACCTAGGTTAACAACCCTCCTGAGTATTTGCTGTTTGTCCAGTTCAGGAATTTTTGTTTTGTTTTGTCTATATGTGCGGCTTCTCAGAAGAAATTTAATCAGTGTGACAGAAAAAAAAAATGTTTTATGGTAGCTTTTACTTTTTATGAAAAAAATATTATTTGCCTTTTAAATTCTTTTCCCCCATCCCCCTCCAAAGTCTTGATAGCAAGCATTATTTTGGGGGTAGAAACGGTGAAATCTCTAGCCTCTTTGTGTTTTTGTTGTTGTTGTTGTTTTATATAATGCATGTATTCACTAAAATAAAGTTTAAAAAACCCATGTCTTGCTAGACAAGGTTGCTGTTGTGCAGTGTGCCTGTCACTACTGGTCTGTACTCCTTGGATTTGCATTTTTGTATTTTGTACAAAGTAAAAATAAACTGTTATGAGTAGTAAAAATAAAGCTATTTCTCTGCTATTTGAAAATACAATAGAAGAAACTGAGCCTTTTAAACATACGTCAGCGTCTTCTTATAAACCTTTGTACTTATGTAAACATCAGGAAATTCAAAGCCCGGAAACTTTTCCTATCCTTTTCCTCTAGACCTGACAATCAAACATTTTTACCCGCTTCAACACGCCTCATTTTATAGATCACTGCAACAGAGTTAACTACTACAGTAATCCTAGTTTTAATCTTAGCTACATTCACTCCAGCAATGGCTAAGAATTCTCAGCAAAGAAACGGATTTTGTAGCAAGTGCAGAATGAAGTTGCTAGGTGCCATGTATTTTGGAAATCTCAGGGAACAGGGACTGTTTCGTTTTTGGTGATTGGTGATAGGCAGGAGTTTTTCGAAATGACAGGTTTTTTGTTTTGTTTTTGTTTTTGGTTTTGGTTTTTTTTGAGGTAACTTTCCAAGTTGAACTCAAACATCGTAATTCTTTTTTTTTCCTTTTTCTTTTTATAGAGATGTACCTCGCCATCTTGCCCAGGCTAGTCTTGAACTCCTGACCCCAAGTGATCCACCCACCTGAGCCCCACAAAGTGCTGGGATTACAGGCATGAGCCACACTGCGTTCAGCCTACAAAACATCCTAATTCTGATGTTACCATTTGCCTGCTTTTTAAAAAACGAATTTCTTACAGATTTATGTGGTCTAACCTAAATCAGAATTTAAGTTTAAAATATTTACCAAAACTTAAAAACAGTTTTTCTTTTTAGCCCTTGAGTCCTACTTGCCTTTATACATTAAAACCTCACATTCGGCACTCCATCAGTTTGCCATTTGGAATTATTTGTCAAGTGGGCTGAGCTTTGCTGTTCACAATTATGTATGTGTACTTTGTTTTTTTCTGTTTTTCTTTTTTGAGACAGAGTCTTGCTCTGTCACCCAGGCTACAGTGCAGTGGCGTGATCTCGACTGGCTGCAACCTCCACTTCCCGGGTTCAAGCAATTCTCCTGCCTCAGCCTCCCCAGTAGCTGGGAGTACAGGCACGCACCACTGCCCCTGGCTAATTTTGTATTTTTAGTAGAGACAGGGTTTCACCATGTTGGCCAGACTGGTCTCAAACTCCTGACCTCAGGTATCTGCCTGCCTCGGCCTCCCAAAGTGCTGGGATAACAGGTGTAAGCTATCGTGCCCGGCTTACATTTTGATATCTTTAAGTCAATGGTCTGTAGGCCTTGTCTTACTTCAAAATGATCAAATTTATGGAAACTCCTTTCCCTGAGGGAAACTGAAATAAATTTAGACTTGGAGACTGCCACAAAAAGTACAGGCCTGTGATAGATCATTTTTGCTGTGTAGACATGTTTTTTTTTTTCCTTAAAACTTTTTTTGGGAAATTTAAAATTCCATTTCCATGTTGCTATCTAATAATTGTTTTTGTTTAGAGATAGGGTCTCAGTATGTTGCCTATGTTGCCCAGGCTGGTCTCAAACCCTTGGGCCTCCCAAAGTATTGGGATTACAGGAGTGAGTCACTGCACCAGGCCCCTAATAATAATGTTATCTGCAAACATTAGCAGTGTACTTGGTGTGATAAAGAACGGTGATTTCTCATTTTGCAAAGTTCTCATTTACACCATCACTCCAAGATCTCTCAGTTGCCCAGGCTGTAATGCTGTGGTGTGATCATGGCTCACTGCAGCCTTGAACTTTGTGCTCAAGCAGCCCTTCTGCCTCAGCCTCCTGAATAGCTAGGACTTACAGGCATGCAACGCCACACCTGGCAATTTAAAAAAAAAATTATTTTGTAGAGATGGGGGTCTTTGCTGTGTTGCCCATGCTGCTCTCAAATTTCCTGGCCTCAAGCAGTCCTCCAGCCTCAGTATATAGACATGTTTGAGCAAGTAATTTATCATATAGATTAGATGTCACACTGAGTTTGAACAAGAGACAGGCTGCAGTTTTCCTAAAGTAACAAAATGACAGACATTTGTTAAAACAGACAAACCATCAGTGTAGTCATTCTTTTGACAGGTCATGAGATGGGTACTTCCGATTCTGCCTTGGACACCGTGGAGGAAGAGAGTAGGTACTAACACAAATACACTGAAAGCTCCGATTTACTGGCCTTTGACTCTGTCCTAAAAAGGAGATATGACAGGAAATTTTGAAGCAAAAGAAAATCCCAATCATAACAGAAGTTTACAAAGAGGCCCAAGGGAATGGCCTTTGTACCGGGAGTGCTGTTTTCTGAAAATGAAAAACTGAATAATACATGAGCTTCACATGCAGGGGGAGTAAGAAAGAGCAGGAATGCAGGCGTTTCCCCTGGGCCAGCAGATGAGCAATTGCCCACTTCCTAAGAGTGATCAGTGGTGACAGCTGGGAGAGAGTTGAGAGCTGGGTAAGCTGGGAGGTGGCTTCTATGTCCTCGACCTCCTGTGAACATTGAAAGACTATGTCATTTGCCTACTGAGAGTCTGCTTTGGGAGGCCGGAGTAGAAGACACTACTGGCTTTAGAGCCCCATTTCTCTGGGGATTCCCAAACTGTGCCTTCGACCATCTCTTAAATCTTGAAGAAAAAGAGATAGAGATGTTGTGATTTAAATGAGAAATTTGCAAAATGAGAAACAGCTGTTCTTCATCACGCCAAGTGCGTCGTTAGTGTTTTCAGATAAAATTATGGTTAGGTAGCAAAATGGAAGTGAAATTTTTAATTTCTTAGTGCCATACCTCCTTCATCTAAGTTTATGATCCCATCTTGACCCTCTTTTGAATCTTGAAGATAAAAATAGAGATGGTGTGATTTAAATGAGAAATCTGCAAAATCAGAAATCACCGTTCTTCATCACACCAAGTACACTGTTAATGTTTGCAGATAAAATTATTATTAGGGGCCTGGTGCAGTGGCTCACTCCTATAATCTCAATACTTTGGGAGGCCCAAGGGTTTGAGACCAGCCTGGGCAACCTACTGAGACCCCATCTCTAAAAAAAAAAAAAAATACTAGGTGGCAAAATGAAAATGAGATTTTAAATTTCTTAGTGCTATACCCCCTTCATCTGAAGTTTATAATCTCTTGCCAAAGGTCAAGAGAAGAGTGGCAGGCCTCCATGCCTATCCTTCCTAGACAAAAAACAGTAAAAAATCCCAGGACCAAGAACTGAGTCCTGGTGGTGGACGGCCAGGAACCCTGTGAACATCAGTGTCAAGTCAGTTCATCTGAAGATGGTCAGCTGATGTTTTAAAATTAGATTTGTCTTATTAACTGTGTAAGTCTATTGCTAAATGTCTCCTGGCCCTTACTGATATGTCTTCGTGTGAAAATGCTAACATCAATAGTTGATGCACAGGAAGCATCGTCAGAAAGTCAAACTCTTCCCCTCTCGGGAATATTCTTCCAATGACCTCTTTACTCACGTCTTCTGCAAAAAAGAGGATCAGAATAGAGCAAACTGAGTTCATTTGAAATTTTTAAAATTTTAAAAATAAAATAAAATAGGAACAGGGTCTTGCTATGCTGCACAGCTGGTCTCACTCCTGAGCTCAAGCAATCCTCTTACCTTGGCCTCCCAAAGTGCTGAGGTTACATGCAAATGAGCCTCTGTGCCAGGCCTTCATTTGCGATTTTAATATGCAACAGCTCAGATGAAAAGATACTCTGAATAATCAAATAATGTAGTTAGTTCTTCCTCAATTGAAGAAGGAATAAGTTAATGTTTTTAATTTTCCCAATTGTTTTTCTCCCAGAAAGTTTTCTTAAACCATTAGTCTTCTGTAGTTAGCAAACACTCATAGGCAGGCAGATAAATGAACAACAAGTAAGTATTCATGGAAAGCACAAACATCAGCAACGCCAAAACATCTTTCTTTTTTCAGGAGCATGTGTGATTGTGATTTTTGATTGCATAAGTTCCAGGAAAAATTGTGATTAGTTTACATGATGGGATTAGATCTAGTAATCATTGGTATTATACAGAGAGAACCATGGCTTTCAAGTAAGTGCTCTGATACCCAACCAAAGTTAAGAGCCTCTAGGTCCCAGAGGAAACGATTGAGGGGCTTTGCAAACTAAGGCTGGAGGAGATGGAACAGGGATGAACTGAGGGGAAAAAAAACAAAGTGGGCTTAGGATGGAGAACTTGGGCAGCATGCCAGCAGCTGAGCATCCTCAGGGCACACCCCTCTGCTGAGGGATGCTGTGAGCTGGCCGTCCTGATGGGAAGACTGTCTACGTCTGGCTTCAGGAACTGTCCCGATGGACACAGGATTCCCTTGCCTCCGCAGTGCATCTTCTCCTATCAACAAAAGGAAGTAGGAAGAAAGAAACAGCAAGAAGAGGCCTGCAAAAAAGTCTTTAAAAAGTTTTATCTATGGCAGCCCTGCAGTCTTCCTTCTTTTCAGTGAATAGAAAAGAGCTCAAAAATCCATACCTTCACATCAGAGGTGCACTGTTCATACATCAAATTCTTGTAACATCCAAAGGCGAGGGAAGAACAAGGTGAGCTGGCTCCTGAAGAAGTATTCATGGAATATGAGAGCTGAAAGGGGTGTTGAAAAGTCATATTTCATGGTAATCCTGTGCCATATAGACATAATCTTTCCTGTATCAGTAGAAAATAGATTCCCCATAATGGCACAAGTCACATACTAAATTGTGCAATAGGATTACAGCACCATCTTGTGGCCAAAATCAGTACAGTGCTGAACACAAAAAGCTCCCATTTGTTCCATTCTTACTTGGAGTTTAGTATTAGTTTCTAGTTTACTTTCTTGTGACCACATACAACATTTTGAGAAAAATATTCCTCATTATACATATGCATACAATAAAGAGTATGAATTTAAAAGAATAGGGGTTATGTAACTAAGTTTGTAGACATTAATGTTGCATTTTTGGCTAGGGGATGTTTTTGGTACAACTATACTTTGGGCACAGGGAACTAGAGAGTGGGAAAAGGTGGAAAAAGTCGGAATTTCAAAGTAAATGACTAATGGCTTTCTCTGGTGTGAACCTAAATTCAAATGTCAGTGCTTCCTTCCAGTCTTATGACTGTCTTCTCAACATGGACGAGGCATTAGTCAAAAAGCTAGTCCTTCACATGGTCACTGAATGCTCTTGGTCACATGCACCATTTGACGACACCCTTGTACTCACATGTTCCTTCTGCCCACATGTCATATTTATGCAGTTAGGCTCATAGGACAAATAGCTACTCAGAGACTGGTTCCAAATTTCAAGCTATATTTGATACACAATTGAAAATGTATGTCAATTTTTCTAAATTTTCTACATTTCTACCCTATTTTAGTGGGTGCTTTTAAAAAGTGCAACTTAAGTTCAAAGAAGCCTTTACTTAGAAATATGTTGAAATTACATTCTACATGAGGCATATGGATCTCTACTTGCAAAGCAGTTTTATCAACTAGAGCTAGACTTGTCCCACATGTAAATTTGGAAGCATTCAAGTTTTAAAAGCTTGAAAACCTAAAAGGATAGTTCCCCTCCAAGATTGTAGGTTAAGGTCCTGCAAACTCCCCTGAGCAGGCGAAATTTGGGAATGCACAATCAGCACTATTTAGCGGGGATGAAAAAGGATTACTGGGTTTGCAAATGAATTCTCTAGACTTTCTTAATGTTTACCTTAAAAAAATTAGAATCATACTACAGCTAGATTCTGCCATCTCACAGACGCTAAGTGGTCATAAGACGTCTTTTGCTTTCCAGAAAAGTTCGTCATATAATCTCCTTTCTCCTACAGTACCAATGAGATGCTTATCGAATCATGTTTACTTGTGAGTAACACACATAAATGGCATTTTACCACTGGTTTTGGTCTTCTATCCTTGTGTTTCATTACTAGGATTTGAAGTTAACTCTGAATAAAAGGTAAAATATAGTTGACCTTTGAACAATGCAGGGATTAGGGATATTGACACCTTATGTAGCAGTAAATCTGTATATAACTTTTGACTTCCCAAAAACTTAACTCCTAATAGCCTATGGCTAACTGGAAGCCTTACTGATAATATATTAATAAACAATCAACACATTTTGTTATACGTATTATAAACTTTATTCTTACAACAAAGTAAGCTAAAAAATATAAAGGAAATCAAAGGAGGAGAAAATATATTTACGACTCATTAAGTGGACATGGATGATCAAAAAGCTCTTCATCTTTGTCTTCATGCTGAGTAGGCTGAAGAGGAGGAGGAAAAGAGGATGGTCTTGCTGTCTCAGGGTGGCAGAAACAGAAGAAAATCCGCGTATACATAGTGATCTGCAAAATTTAAACCCACGTTGTTCAAGGGTCAACTTTAACTTACTTTTAACCTACCAATTCAGTCAACTAGTTGTTTTTCAAATGTTCCCCTCCAAAAAGTCTCTGCTTTACCTTGGGGAGCTATAAACCCTGTAATATAAGCTCAAGTTCCACTTTCCTAGCCAGTCTCAGGAAAGGCACTTCAAAATTCCTTTATCTTTCTTTATAAAAAAACGTCAGACCGGGCGCAGTGGCTCACACCTGTAATCCCAGCACTTTGGGAGGCCGAGGTGGGCAGATCACGAGGTCAAGAGATTGAGACCATCCTGGCCAACATGGTGAAACCCCATCTCTACTAAAATACAAAAAATTAGCTGGGCATGGTAGCATGCACCTGTAGTCCCAGCTACTCGGGAGGCTGAGGCAGGGGAATCCCTTGAACTCAGGAGGCGGAGGTTGCAGTGAGCTAAGATTGCACCACTGCACTCCAGCTTGGGCAACAGAGCCAGACTCCGTCTAAAAAATAAATAAATGAATTCATGGTAAAAGTGCTGTTGGTTTTAACATTTTACCTCTTTTCTATTTTCAACTCGTAGGTCCTGCTATTCTTGTTAACCCCCGCGAGTGACTACTGGAAGACTCAAACTAAAAATAACTGTTGCCGAAAAGTTTTTAAAAAATGATAAATCAAAAGGAATTTGCAGTTAGGGGATTATTGAACTGCCCACAAAGGATTAGAACACCAAAACCTCTCTACTGAATTAAATGTGTTCCAATACTTAGAAGAGTGCTTGGTACGTACTATTATTATGACTAGAATACTAAATTGAACTGAAATCTATGCTTTATTTTCCCTTCACCATTAACATTTTAAGCTGTTTTTGAGTTTCAACTTCTTAGAAAAGGCAATTTCTGAGAAGCATAACATTTGCCTTTTCCTGCTATTTACAATAGAAACTGAGTAAGAAACATACTAGAAGTATACAGAATTTTAAACTTGGAATTTGGGGATCATGTAAATAGCTGCCTACTTATAATCTATACCATGCATTTCCCAAAGAGTTCTAACATTACTATTTCAGTTAAAATTGTATTACAGAAGCAAAGTTCATCAACCTCCTGCCATTACTGGGTATATCAAATTAAAATGCAATGTAACATGTGGAGAAAAAATGTATTGGTATTACAGCAAAAAATTCACATAAGATACATAAATTATGATACCTCAAAGCTAGAGGCAAATGAAATACACCTAATTATACAAATTCTATACAATTAAATCAAGAACTTTAGGAAAATTTCTTGTAAAAATGTCAAGAAAAGATTTGATCTGGTTGGGCACAGTAGCTCACACCTGTAATCCCAGCACTTTGGGAGGCCAAGGTAGGCGGATCACCTGAGGTCAGGAGTTCAAGACCAGCCTGATCAACATGGAGAAACCCCATCTCTACCAAAAATACAAAAATTAGCCGGGTATGGTGGCATATGCCTGTAATTCCAGCTACTAGGGAGGCTGGGGCACAAGAATCGCTTGAACCTGTGAGGTGGAGGTTGCAGTGAGCCGAGATCGCACCACTGCAGTCCAGCCTGGGTGACAGAGTAAGACTCTATCTCAAGAAAAAAAAAAAAAAGATTTGATCAAACCAAGATTTTAGAAAAACAAAATCAAAAACACTGTGACTTGATTAACATTTATTTAATTTTGGGAACACAGTAAAAAAGAAGAACAAACCAAAAAAAAACCACCTATTTCTTCACAATTTTGAAAATGTCTGGCTTGAAACACCTTTGACATTTAACTCACTTTCAGTCTCAAGTTTCAGGCTGCCACATTCATGGCTGGCTAGCTGGCAGTGATGCTCTTCTCTGCTCTCAAGGTTTCTTTGGGCTTGGAATAGTTCCAAGGCCGTCTATTCTCTGTGAATCCATAAAGTTTTCTAAGGGCCACTCGAGCAGCCTCTTCTTCTGCAACCAATACTGTTTCCCCAGGTCCTTCTGCAATCAACTTTTTATCACTAGAAAGAGAACAAATAGTAGTCTTAAATTACATGGAATATCATAAGACAGTACACAAAGCAGTTATAAAGCAATTATGCCATCTACATCTTATTTCAATAACACACATTAGAAGTAACACAATAGCTTTGATAGATCATCTTTTGGATTTTAACTAGATTTGTTGCAAGTTCATTATATATGGTAATTAGACAAAGATACACTCATGTTTCATTAGAAATATATACAACTCTATCAAGTCAAAAAAGCATCTATGTTTTCAATTGTTGATGAGAGAATTGGAAGAATATGTAAATAAATATCTCCTTATAAAACCCTGAAACTAGTAAAAATATTATCAGGAATTATGACTATTTTTATTTTTAATGTGTGACATAACTTGGGAAAAGATTCTGTTGAAAAAATTATGCCTTTTGAGTTTGTCATCTAAACTTTAACACAAATGAGAAACCAGTTCTATACTTCAAATTAAGAACTTTAGGCCAGGCGTGATGGCTCACACTTTTTTTTTTTTTTTTTTTGAGAAAGAGTCTCGCTCTGTCGTCCAGGCTGGAGTGCAGTGGTGCGATCTCAGCTCACTGCAAGCTCTGCCTCCCAGGTTCACGCCATTCTCCCACCTTAGCCTCCCAAGTAGCTAGGACTACAGGTGCCCGCCACCACACCAGGCTAGCTTTTTGTATTTTTAGTAGAGACGGGCATTTCACCGTGTTAGCCAGGATGGTCTCCATCTCCTGACCTTGTGATCCGCCCGCCTTGGCCACCCCATGGCTCACACCTTTAACACCAACACTTTGGGAGACCAAAGCAGGAGGATTGCTTGAGCCCAGGAGTTCGAGATCAGACTGCACAACATAGTGAGACCTCCAAAAAAAAAAAAAAAAAAATGAAATGAAATAAAAAAAAAGAGCTTCAAAACAGGCTCAGATTTTAAAATTATTTTATATATTTCTAACCCAGTCTAATTTATTTCCAAGTGAGGTAACACTCAATGTTGGCTATGAGTATTCTATTGATAAATCTAAGGTAGGTAGTCCTCTGCTTTACTGGTATTTCTATATCATAATGATTTATCTTCTTAAAAAACGTGAAATGTTCCTTCAAGAGAGCAGAGAATGTAGAATGTGCACATCAAATAACTATAATCCTTTTTGTTTTGCTACTTCTGAAATATATTTAACTACTTCCTAGAAATTTTCTGACCTAAAATTTCATCTGTGCCATTAAAAGAAGCATCTCCAGAAAGTTTCATGCACAGCAACTGCATTTACTAAATCGGATTCGATATAAACTGATTTGAAAGTGAAGACTGAAGCCAAATTAAAGAAAAACTAGTGAAGCTACACAAAGAACAACAATAAATTTGCTAAAAAACATCTGTTATGATAATAATTGGAAATGAAACAAATGTTATATAAGTTAAACTTTATAATAATAAACACAAATTTGCACAAATCTTGAGAAACAGAAAAAGTCATCTTAAAGTGAATAACAAGCATAGAATTTTGTTTTTAGTCTAACGTTGCTGGTTTTATCATTGATCATGTTTTAAAGTCATTATGTAAAATCTACAAAAACACAACTACCCAACAGTAATCACTGTAGTGATACGGCAAATGACTTCTTACATTTTTTTTTTAGATAAAAGATCATTCTCTAAAATATCCCAATCTCATTAAAAATTCTTTTAAAGTGTTGCCTGTAATAGCTGTACTATATATTACATCATGTACATGTATCATTTCCCTCTTGTGGAATATCAAATTTATTTCTAATTGTTTTTCAGTTCAACAACTATTTACTGACCACCACGTCCCAGCAACTGTTCAAGGTATGGAGCATAAAGAGGTAAACAACAAATGTCTTTGTTCACAAAATTTGTCTGCAAATTTAAGGCAAACAACCAAAAGTTGAAATACCAAAATCAAAGAACATAAAAAATTTTAAGATGCTTGGCATTTCGTCAAAATTATTCACAGAAATATGGTACATTGTTTTCCTATCAGCAGTGTATAAACTGATGATAAAAGATATGTTTAAAAGGTTTGCCAAACAGACAAGTAACAAAGAGTAGCTCACTGTTTTTGCATTTCAATAAATAAAACTTTTTACAACACTATCCATTTTCCCCACATGGTAACTTCTATTTCTTTTATACTTATAAAGTCTTTTT
Organism: Macaca mulatta; assembly: GCF_049350105.2. Classification (NCBI taxonomy): domain Eukaryota; kingdom Metazoa; phylum Chordata; class Mammalia; order Primates; family Cercopithecidae; genus Macaca; species Macaca mulatta. The sequence goes on along the minus strand of NC_133417.1, from coordinate 129,222,382 downwards.
GTGATACAAGGATTAGAAAAATATTTACCTAAATCTTAATCTAGCTATTTTAAATATTCACTATTTACATTTAACACTTTAATCTTAACATCTGAGATTAATTTGGGGCAGGTCAACTTTTTACTAACAAAACTAAAAAGCTCTCTGGCCGGGCGCGGTGGCTCAAGCCTGTAATCCCAGCACTTTGGGAGGCCGAGACGGGCGGATCACGAGGTCAGGAGATCGAGACCATCTTGGCTACCACGGTGAAACCCCGTCTCTCCTAAAAAAATACAAAAAACTAGCCGGGCGAGGTGGCGGGTGCCTGTAGTCCCAGCTACTTGGGAGGCTGAGGCAGGAGAATGGCGTGAACCCGAGAGGAGGAGCTTGCAGTGAGCTGAGATCCGGCCACTGCACTCCACCCTGGGTGACAGAGCGAGACTCCGTCTCATAAAAAAAAAAAAAAAAACTAAAAAGCTCTCAACATGGGTTGATTTATACATTTTGATGGATAACTAAGGCCCTTCCTTTCCAGATCTAGGCTCAGTTGAAGCTACTGACAAGAATGGATTAAGGTTGAATCTGTAACATAAGTCAACATTTGTACTTTTACACAGAAAAATTTAAGATAACATACTGAAAGTCTACAGCAAATATTATTGGCTGACAAAAGCCACTATTAGCAAAACTCAGATTCTTCCCCTAAGCATAACTGGCAGGAAGGGAAGTAGTAAATAATAACATGGGGAAGAGATTTTTTTTTAAATCTTTTAATGCAATTAGAAGTTACGTTACGGAATTTGAAGAGGTTATGTTAACATTCCTTATGGAATGTGAAGTCTGTTTTTAGGATTTCCTCAAAGTTATAAAGTTATGATTAAAATTTCACTAACCAGTATAAGCCAACAAAATACAAAGGCAAAGCTGTGGTGCCACCAGACTGCCTTGTAAGTCTTGATTCAGGGGCTGAAATATTCCTTTTCTTCAGTTCTTCTACCAATAGCCCCATGGGATCTATTATCTTCCACATCTCAAAGAGCTCTTTTCCAGTCATTTGAGTAATTAAGAAGTCCTACATATAAAAATACAATTTATACATTTTAATTAGTAGAAAGAACAATAGGACCACAATTCAAAATATATTCTTTACACTTTTTTAAATTAGAGAAGCCACAGAGTACATTTTTAACAGAAATTTAAAACTTAATGGGAAATGAAAGACAAAAATGTACTATTCTTTTTCATTCCCCCAGTTTTTACACACATTTTATTACAAAAATCATAGTTGGATTAAAAAAACTTGAAAGCCCAAGAAACCTATTTCATACTATGATCTACCAAAATTCCACAGAAGGTAGAATCCTGTAATTTTTTTTTTTTTCTTTTTTGAGACAGGGCTTCACTCTGTTGCCTAGGCTAGAGTGCAGAGGTGTGATCACAAGTACACTGAAACCTCGGACTACTGGGCTCAAGCAATCCTCCCAGCTCGGCCTCTTTAGCAGCTGAGACTATAGGTGCACACCACCATACCCGGCTAGTTTTTAAATTTTTTGTAGAGACGAGGTCTCCATAAGTTGCCCAGGTTGGTCTCAACTCCTAGCCTGAAAGGATCCTCCTGCCTTGGCTTCTCAAAGTACTGGAATTATAGGCATTAGTCACCACACCCTGCCCTATCTTATAATTCAGAATTATATTCCTACTAGTAAAAAAAAAAATATTTAAAGAATTGAGTTAACAAATAAAAAGTAGTAACTTCTTACAGAAACTCATGTAAAATGGCACTCAGAGCCTCTAGGTAACAATATTTCCTCCATTAATAATGTTTTTAAAAACTTGGCCGGGCAAGGTGGCTCACACCTGTAATCCCAGGACTTTGGGGGACCGAGGCAGGCAGATCACTTGAGGCCAGGAGTTTGAGACTAGCCTGGCCAACATGGTGAAACCCTGTCACTACTAAAAATACAAAAATTAGCCAGGCGTGATGGTGCACACCTGTAAACCCAGCTAGAAGGGAGACTGAGGTGCAAGAATCACTTGAACCTGGGAGGTGCAGGTGGCAGTCAGCCAAGATCATGCTACCACAGCACTCCAGCCTGGGCAACACGGCAAGACTCTGTCTCTAAAAATAATAATAAATAATTTTTCAAAAATCGCTTAATAATTTCACATAAACTTTTAAAACTGTAACATACTAATAATTATTTATATGACTAAGATAACTGAGAAATTATGAACATTCAAAGCAGAATTGATTTTGCCAGTAAAAAGCATTACGCTGTATAGAAACTATGGAAGCAAACATTAATTTACAGCAATTTACATATTCCAATTAACTTGTATTAACAAACATTAGTAATACGATAACAGGATGGATGGATGGATGGAGGCAGGAGGGAAGAAATTTAAAAAGACCCCTTAGTTCATGAAATGAAGTCAATTCATTACAACACTCCTCCAAGCACCAGAACACTTTCAACTTCATTAATAAAAAATATTAGGCCAGGCATGGTGGCTGATACCTATAATCCCAGCACTCTGGGAGGCCGAGGTGGGAGGATCAATCACTTGAGATCAGGAGTTCAAGACCAGCCTGAACACCATAATGAGATCGCGTTTCTACAAAAAAAAAATTTAGCTGGACGTAGTGGCGCATGCCTGTGGTCCCAGCTACTAGGCAAGCTGACATAGGAGGATGGCTTGAGCCCAGGAAGTCGAGGCTGCAGTGTGCTGTGATTGTGCCACTGCACTGCAGCCTGGACAACAGAGTGAGACACTGTCTCAAAAAAAAAAAATTTATAAATCCATTCTCAGTAGGGGATTTTGAAATGTTTTAATGTACAGAAGTAGATATGCCTTATGGGATATGTATGTATATGCACATATATAAAAATCACTGAACTGCTATCTGTCATATAGAATAACCAAGTGTAAGGTAAGGAAACACAACTCTTTCCCACCATCGAAGATATTAGTAGGAATATAGAAAGAAAGCTCAATTTTTCTTAAGTGATTACCTTCTATTTTTTGCTATTTGCTCCTGGTCTTACTAATTTATTATTAGAACTTTCTAGTAGGGTGTAAGTTGAATACTCCAATCTCACCTCCCCAGAATAGGGAAGGGGTATGAAGAAATGATGTTTCTAAAATGCGCATTTGATCATTAAAAACCTCCCACTTAGAACAACTCCAGCTGTCACTATACAAGATCATCAAAATACATACCCCGTAGCATGGCTAAGAGTGCTGTTCTCATTTCCAGATGCAGAGATACCACCTGGAGAGCTACTTAAAATACAGATTCTGGCTGGGAGCGGTGGCTCACGCCTGTAATCCCAGCACTTTGGGAGGCCGAGGTGGGTGGATCACGAGGTCAGGAGATCGAGTGGATCACGAGGTCAGGAGATCGAGACCATCCTGGCTAACACAGTGAAACCCTGTCTCTACTAAAAATAGAAAAAATTAGCCAGGCATGGTGGCGGGTGCCTGTAGTCCCAGCTACTTGGGAGGCTGAGGCAGGAGAATTGTGTGAACCCGGGAGGCGGAGCTTGCAGTGAGATGAGATCGCATCACTGCACTCCAGCCTGTGCAACAAAGCAGACTCTGTCTCAAAAAAAAAAAAAAAAAAAAAAGATTCCTAGGTCCTACTCCCAGAGATTATGTACTCTGAGGGGGTGCCTGAGAATCTGCATTTCTATCAAGTTCTCCAGTGACGCTGATACTGACGCCCAAACCACTTTCTGAGTAACACTGTTGGCTCTTCTGTACACTGGCTCTTGAAGGTCCAGACTCATCTCTGATCACTTCTCCAAATGCAATATGATTCAGTCACAAAAAATTAACTGTAGTTCCCAAGCACACACTCACCCTTGACATTGTCTTCCCAAAACATCTTTTTTACGGGCACAAATCGCTTCTATAAAACCTTTCCTACCCTTACTAAAGTTGGTTGTTGCCTGAACTCTGAATTCACTCTGCGCCTTAACACCTCTAGGAAAGCACTTCCACACTGCATTCCATCTAACTAATGAGTTGTGAGTAGGATCAAATCCTATTTAGATTGTGGCTCCAGAGCTCAGCAGAGTGCCTGGCCCATAGTAAGGCACTCAACATTAAGTGGATGAACAAATGAAACAGGACAATCCAAACCTGTCAATTCTACTATGAGAGACATCAAAGCTCAACTTATAAACAGATATTTGAATTATCTATGTTTCGTAAGATCTTTACTTGGAACTGTTAAGAGGCATTAAAATATGGTAAATATTTCCAACATAGTTTCATGACTACCTTGTAGAATTTCAAAATGGTGACCAAAAATTATTTAAACTCCACAGAGGTTATAGTAAAGAGAATGGAAATCAAAGAGGACTTTGTCAGAATTTCTATAGAAAAAACTAACTGGGGGGAGAAAGATAGGTCTTACCTATGAACAAAGTCTGAAGTGTCAGTAAATACAGATATTCTCTTAACAAAATTATCAAACTTGGTATCAAAACTAAATGAACAGATTCCAATAGCATGTGATGCTGGTTTAAGGACTGAATGTCAGTCAGATAGATGCTTGAATCAAAACTGTCTTTCTGACTTAAAGAGATTGTGTGGACTCTCTATTATCAAAAAGTGAACAAAATCTCATGTTTTCATCCAATGGCAGAGGATAAAACTTCTCCCAGTTAATAAATTACAAACGGATAGTGAGAGTCAAGTTGTACCAATTAAGAAACCGAATTAGCTAAGTCACTAGCTAACAAAGAGTTAGGCATTAGAGGGACTTGAAATCCAAGATTTATCACTTGGAAGAGCAGACAGCAGCTGGTACTGAAGCACAGGCCTCTGCATACTGTCCTTTGACTTCATTCATTCACCAAACATCTACTGAGTATCTCTCATGCAGGCAGTATCCTTGGCCCTAAGGATGTAAACTTAAAGATGACATGGCTTGTGGTCCTTCAGAAATCACAACCCACAATTTAATATTCACTTTTTATGATATCCATAATAAGAGACAACTGGAATAATTACAGCCCTTCCATAAAAAAGTTTTAGGTTTTTCTCAGTTTTTCTTGGGACAAACATTCACTTCCAAGGTGATGTATCAAAGAAGCGAATTACAAAAGAAAATTTTCCCTTCTGTCTTTCTCAAGCATGTCCAATTAATAATTACGTACCCTGATAAAAAGTGCAGTCCTCTCGGGTCCACTGCTCTGTAACAGGGCTCCAATAACTGCAAAGAAAGTTTGCTGTAATACAGTCGGGGGCACTGGGAATTCCTCACTCAGTGTTAACTGCTCCACAGCCAAGTTTCTAGCCACGTGACACACGACTTCCTCACCAGTGAGAAAGTCAACAAGATTTCTGATGCCTTCAGTGGGCAAGTCTGGGAACTCGTCTTCAAGAAACTGTGTGAGGCAAGTCTGTGAAAAAGATGTCCCTTGTTCAGATAGTTCCTGATTACTTTTAAGATTCAGAAGTACAGCTTCTTTCTCTATCCCAAGTTGCTGGCGCTTGGCCTCCTCACTTTTAATATAGCAGCTATTAACAAATGCAGTTTTGAGAAGATCTAAGGAAAAGTTTTCCTGTAACCGATGTCCAAAAGCTTGTATTTCTGCATGGTAATCCCAGTTCGGCTTCTCGGAACTGAAAATGTAAAGATAGTAAGAGATGGTAAAGAGAACAACCTCTTACTGTGATATAAAAATTTTTCACTGTGTTGTAATGTTATTAATTATATAAAGGAAATGAAAGAAGGTTATATTTCTTTTTAATGCCAGGCTGATATTCTAAATGTTAAGACTGAAGTCAGATAAATACTGGAAGTCCCTTGCTATATTCTACATATATGATCGGATTAATTTTCCCGTTGATCCAATTGTCACATGAAATTGGTTCTTCAACATAAAAGACTAAGCCATTAGCCTTTTAGGTTCCTTATTTCTGCTCTAATCATGAAACTATGTTTTATACCTAAGTATGAAACATAAATGATAATTTCACAGATTCAAGCCATAAACACTAGGTATGTTATATTTATGGTCATCCCTCAATATCCGTGGGGAATTGGTTCCGAGGACTCTCCTGAATACTGAAATTCATGGATGCTCCAGTCTCCCATATAAATGGTGTAGTACAGGCACACTTCATTTCACTGTACTTTGGTCTATTGTGCTTCACAGATTTATTGCATTTTATTTTTACAAATTGAAGGTTTGTAGCAATTCTGCATGTGCTCACTTTGTGTCTGTGTTAGCATTTTTTTGCAATGAAGTATTTTAAATTAAGGTACATACATTGCTTTTTAGACAATACTACTGCATACTTAATAAACTACAGAATAGTATAAACATAACTTAGGTATGCACTGGGAAATTTAAAAAGTCACGTGACTCGTTTTATTGCCGTGGTCTAGAACCAACCCTACAATATGTATGAGGTATACCTGTATTTGCATATAACCTATGCACATCCTCCTGTATACTTTAAGTCATCTCTGGATTACTTACACGTAACACAATATAAAACCCCTTTAAGAAACAAAGGGAAGCAAAGTATAAAAAGCTGGGTTGAAAGTCATAAGATATACATATAATATATACACTTATATAATCTGTACAAACCGTAAAGTTTCTTCCAACTTTGAGAGCCTAAAATACTTAACCTTATAATAAACAAGGGAATGGGAATTAAGAAGAGATTTTATTTTTTGCCATAAACTTATCTGTTAGAAGACCGTTCCTACTGGTAGGAGTACAAAGTGGATCAACATTTTTTGGAGGGCAACGTTAAAGTACTAATAGCATTCAAAATTACATGCTACGTACGCATCCCCAAAGGTGAAATAAAGATACACGCTGTTACATAGGTTTTAATGGCAATAATATGGAGCTCATAAGCCCATAAACAGAGCCATAAAAAAGAGTGAGGTACATCTCTTTGTAATGCCATGACAACATGTCAAAGACACATTATTAAAGAGAAAAAGATGAAGGAATTTAAATTATGTAAAGTATGATCTGATTTGAAGCCATAAAAACCTGTCTCTCTGCCAAACCTGTTACCAGAACAACATTAATTTGGGCAAAAATCGAAAGCTAACTTTTTTTCCTTTTTCTCTAGACAGTAGACTTCAGGTTGTAGATTAATTTTTTTTTCTCCTTAATTTACAATGCTGTGGACTGCTTTCTTCTCGCTTATCGGAATTCTCGAGTATTACAAATGGGGGCTACAACACCCAAGTCCACATAAGGAAGACCCTCCGGCCAGCCCCATTTCTCCCAATTTCCAGTAGACAAAATCCTAAATGGTAGTTTCAAAACGTCGGGAGCAGCCTGAAGCTCTACCACCCGCGGCACAAATCCATTTTCTTTGCCTCAGGCCACGCGCCCACAGCTCACGGGTGTCTCTATCGCAAACTTCCTAAAGCTTAATCCTGGGGCGCATCAGCCGCAGGCACAACACCGCGGGAGGAAGACCCCGTGTCTGCGACCGCCACCCTGACACCCCTTCCCGAGGTGTCTCCTACCGGCGCACGGGCGGCGGCGGGCACCGCAGAAGGCGCAGCCGCTCTAACTCCTTCTGGAAGCGGAAGGCGGCGCGGAATCCCTTCTTCACTCCCCGAACCGGAGGGACCAGCTTGGGGACGACTGGAGCAAGGAGGCAGCGAGGCCCCTGCTGCAGCACTCTTACCAGCCCGGACGCCATTGCACGGGAGAGAGCGATGGAGGACGGAACGAAAGTAGTCGGGCTAGTGTCCCCGTAACACACTTCCCCCGGAACCCGGGACGCGGAGAGAGGACAGGGACGGAGACCGCCCCCAGGGCGGGGCGACTGAGAGAGGGCGGGGGCGGAGACAGCCCCGGGGGCGGGGCGACTGAGAGAGGGCGGGGGCGGAGACAGCCCCGGGGCGGGGTGACGGCGGCCGCCTTGGTGCTGCGCGTGCGTTGATTCTCTCCTCCATTGGCGTTACTTTCCAATGATCCGGGTTTGAGGGCGTTTGCGTCCAAAAGTTTCTGGGAGACGTTGCTTCACCCTGTCAGTTATTCTCTTGTTCCTTCTTCTCTCGTTACAGCAAAACAAACAAAAATCTCTTTCACGTTCAAGTTAAGGAAACATTTAAATCCTCAAAAACGAAAACATTTTTATTTATATTTAGTGTTCCAGACCATCAGTACTGCCATTATTGAGCAAGTATTTACCGAGCTTCTATTTTTGACCCAGCACGTCTCCAAAAGCCTTAGTTTTGGAAACCCTAGACTCAGAAATGTTGGCTTATCCAAAATTAACATTTTTCTTTAAAAGCAATCTAATAGTACATTTTTTTTTCTTTTCTTTTTTTTTGAGAGGGAGTCTCGCTCTGTCGCCCAGGCTAGAGTGCAGTGGCCGGATCTCAGCTCACTGCAAGCTCCGCCTCCCGGGTTTACGCCATTCTCCTGCCTCAGCCTCCAGAGTAGCTGGGATTACAGGCGCCCGCCACCTCGCCCGGCTATATTTTTCTATCTTTTAGTAGGGACGGGGTTTCACCGTGTTAGCCAGGATGGTCTCGATCTCCTGACCTCGTGATCCGCCAGTCTCGGCCTCCCAAAGTGCTGGGATTACAGGCTTGAGCCACCACGCCCGGCCCAATAGTACATATTTTTAAACATCCGGAAAATGACTGGAAAAAATCATAAAACGGTAACGGTAGAATTAGTTTCTTCCTTCTTTAACACTCTGTAACAGTGTAATTCTATTGCTTTCCTATCAAACTGTTAATACAGTACAATTTTTAAAAGAACATATTAAGTCACAAAGGGAGGCTTGTTTGAATTCCCCGTTTTGAGTTGCCTGCTGAACATCTAGACTCTCAAAGGGGCAATGCTTTCTGAGATCTATGTTTTAAAGGCATCTGTGTCCCCAGCAGTCACCCAGATTGAACTCCTGTGTCTTTGATTGTTCTTTCCACAAACCCCCTCTTCGGTCCAGTTACCACCAAGTGGTTTTTCAATTTATTTCCACTGCAGGTACCTAGTGGCTCTCCTCACCTCTCCGTGGTTACTGTAATTGGCCTGGTACCAGCTCCCTTCCCCAGATACAGCTCACCTACATTTATCTCTCTGAAACACAGACCACAAAGCATGCTATGACTTAGCTGGAGAACCTTCAGTGCCAGGATCATACAACTCAGTTTAGGTTTCTCAGCTTGACCATTTCCAAAGGGAGAACCTAAATGGTTCATCTCAGCTTATAAAAGGGTTCCCTTTGGGAAGAGAGAGAGCAAAAGAGGGCCTGAGCACACACGGTTGAAGGAAATTCTCCAAGAAGGGGTGAAAGGAGGTCACAGTTGACCTTGTTATAATGTATGTAAAGTATTGAAAATTCATGGAACATCAATCCAATAAATGGATTAGGAGAAAAGGCAGAGAACTGTCATTTCCGTAGAGTTTCATTTATTAGGAAAAATAATCTAAAGTCCGTTGTAGCACAATCATGTTAAGTTAAAATGAGGTGTTTCCGTGTTGAGAGTTTCTCAGTCATACAACAATGAAAGCATCATTTGCAGATTAAAAAATGTAGGTCCTCAAAAGATTTACTAATGCCCTTCATGGAGCTCAGGAATTAGCCAGTTTTTAAAAATTTGCTCATACATTTGTTAATTTATTCAATAAACACATAATAGGAGGAGCACTTGGTTCTAGGACCCAGGCTCAGAAAACTTCAAGGAAGAAAAAGGCTAATGTGTTTTTTGGCCCTCAAAAACCTGATTTTTCCTTTAACCTGCTGGTAGCCCTAATTTGATTAAAGCTCACAGATGTCAACAACTTTCGAGTTTTCACTGGGTAAGCGTCAGGTGCAAGGGTGGGGAAAAGTCTCACTTAGGAAGAGGAGGTAAGGCGATTGAGGGTTCACTTTAACCCTTGGGGAACACTTCAACCTTTTGTGTTTTGATGCCAGGGATATTGCTTTTATATTCCTTCAGTGATGGTGAGGGCAGCTGGAATACAGGGCACAGAAAGATGGATAACAAAGTTAGTGAATTCTGCTATAGCACCTTCCTGGACAATGAAGCAATTCTGAACCCCTGAGATTACTTGCCACTACTTCATAGATTAGCTAAGGAATAACTACCAAATAGTGGCCTTTAATCCAACTCATAAGGAAAATTACAGACAGAAATAATTACCATAGGATGAAAATTACTATAGTTAAAACTGTTCATACAAAATTGGAGTTACTGATAAATATCGATATAGAATCAGTCTTCACCAAAGTTACACCTGTTCAACCTAGCTTTGGAAAATTTGACTTGATGGAAATTTTGACTTGATAGATCTAAAAGCCACAACAGAAAACTCACGATAGTAAAACTGATTAGCAAAAAGCCCTAGTAAACCTGAGCAACAAACAACATCTTAGGAAACAAATGCGGAAAAAAATTCAAGAAAATACATTAAGTAAGCAATATAAATATGAAAATACAATTAGAAATAGGATACTTGAGCTGTATAGAAAATTGATCAAGACATTTAATTGGTTTCATGGAGCTTATTCCAGAAAACATTTTCTCAAAAAAAAAATGCATCAATATTAATATAACTCTGTTAATTCAGAATTATGGAAGCAAAAACTTTTTTGGTGTGTTAGCAGCCAGCAAGATGGCTCTCAACAAGCCCCACCTCCTGTTATTTACACCCTTGTATATTCCCCTCTCACATTTTGCTGGGTTTCGTCGTGTAACCAATAGACCATGGATGTTTTTATCAATTCTGGGGTCAGGTAATAAAATACATCATGGCTTCCATTTTGGTCAGATACCTTGCATTTCTTGGATTAGTCTTCTATCGGGAAGTCAGCTGCTATGTTATGATGTTGCCTAAGAAACTATGTGGAAAAGCTTATGTGATGAGTAGCTGAGGCCTCTCACTAACAGCCGTGTGAATGAATGAGCCATCTTAGAAATGGATCCTCCATTCCCAGTCACACTTTCAGATGACTCCCTACTGGCCAATGTCTTGACTGCATCCCCACGAGAGACCCTCTGCCAGAATCACCCAGCTAAGCTGCTCCCAAACTCCTGGCCCTCAGGAAATAAATACACATTTGTTGCTTTATGCCACTAAGTTCTGAAGTAATTTGTTACATAGCAACAGATAATTAATACACTTACGGTCAAATCAACTGGATGAAAATGGCAAAATAAAAAATACTCTATATTCATGAGACTTAGGGGATGGCCTCAGAGTGCTGGGTCTAGATGGAAGTGTGGATTTTGCTGGATGCAGAAGAGATGGAAAGGAGGAACGACATTCCATAACATGCACAAAGTCATCAGGCATGATGAGGACTTAGTAAATTCCCCTCCAAAAAGTGAAAGCTGCCTGACCCTTTAACCCCTGTAGGTACAGATCCTCTTTCCTGTCATTAGGGATACTTTTGAGAAACAAGTTCAGGAAATATCAGGGAAGATGTCGAGCACGGTATTTCTACTTTACCCATGTTCCTTGATGTTTCTGCTAAACTGAGCGATGTTTGGATCTGAGAGAGGGATGCCTATTACAGGAAAAAGGAATATTTTAAAGGGTTATAAAAATAAGTAAAAACTGGTAATGAGGGGGAAAGTAGAGATATTAGACCACTATGACTATAATATTGAAACTTTACACTTTTGTTTCGCTTTTTAAATAAATAAAACATTGTAAAAGTGGTTTCAGATTTTTGCAATGTGATCATTATGCTGGTCTGCAGTGTAAACCTTGGGTAAAATCCAGAGGATGGGTTAAAAGAACTCCTGGCAAAACCACTGAACAAAATTACCAAGTCTTCTTTCCTCTCTGGGGTGAAATTGTGTCTCCAAATCTTTTGTGAAGGCCCAAGGAGACGAAGCATGTCCAAAAGCAATAAATCACTGTAGACTTCATTTTCAGTCTATTCCACAGATTTAACATGTACTGAATAGATAAACATTGATTAGGTATACGTTATAACAACTGTTGAAAGACACTGATAAGTTTTTGAAGTATTTCCTCTTGATTGGAGTTAACCAAATTATAGCCATTACAAGTTATAAATTTAAGAATCTGGGCCGGGCGTGGTGGCTCATGCCTGTAATCCCAGCACTTTGGGAGGCCGAGGCAGGCGGATCGTGAGGTCAGGAGTTCAAGACCAGCCTGGCCAACATGGTGAAACCCTGTCTCTACTAAAAATACAAAAATTATCTGGACATGGTGGCGTGTGCCGGTAGTCCCAGCTACTCAAGAGGCTGAGACAGGAGAATTGCTTGAATCCGGGAGGCGGAGGTTGCAGTGAGCGGAGATAGCGCCACTGCACTCCAGCCTGGGTGACAGAGCAAGACTGTCTCGGAAAAAAAAAAAAGAATCTGGATAATCTGGATACTGCATACGAATAAGTTATTCTTTAGGAGACTATCATTTATATCATTATATGGTTTATATCTTTTTTTGAAAATACTCAATTAGCGAAATATTGCCTTATAATTTACATATGTAATGTCATATTCTCAGTGAGTTATGTCCTACAATCCTCATGATGGCGTTAAAAGAAAAACTGTAGAACAATTAAATTTAAGAGTTTGAGCAAAGAACGATGAATCAGGCAGCCCCCAGAACCAGAACACATTCAGAAAGACTCCAGGACTGCCACATGGTCAGATGACATTTACGGACAGTAAAAGGATAAAAGTATGTACAGAAAATGCAAATGAGGTACGGAAACAGCTGGTGTCTGCTTTATTTGAATAGGGCTGCCTGTGGTTGGGTGAGACTCAGCTACTTTTACAAGAGCAGGTGACAGTCTTTTACACATCGAGTTAGGTTATAGTGCACTGTGTACTGAGAAACCTTTAGGCCAAAATTAAAATATGAACAGTGGAAGCTTTAGTCCAAACTTAATTTAACAGTACTGTAAGTTAAGTAACAGTATCACCCTAATTGTATCAGTCAGGGTCTTAACAAGAGAACAAAGGCACACCAGATGGCTCCAGGAAGGAAATTTAATACAAGGAACTAGTTATAAAGGTGTTAGAAGAACTGAAAGGCTTAAGGGATTAGGGACAGCAAGGCTGGAGAGACAAAGGGAACAGATGGCACCAGAGCACAGGAGTTAGGTAAGCCCAATGGGACCAAGAACCCCAGCAGAGACTGCCTGTTGAGGGCTGGGACAAAAGAGGGAAGCTGTAGCCAGTGGTGACTGGAGCCACAGAGAAGGCACACTCCCTAAGCAGAAAAGAGTGGAGGAGAAATACCCTGGTTTCTTCTTTCCTCCTACCTTCCAATGTCCCACCACTGCCTCCATCATACAAACTTATCAGGAAGCAAGTCTGGGATATGTAGTTTGCAGAAGTCAACTCCCTGCAATATAGACCAAGCAAGGTACACATAGAGTGGATCTGATAGCAACAGGCAAATGGCTAGCCTGTGATTACACTCAAAGTATCTGAAATGTGAAGAGTAGAAAGTCAAGGCCACATTAGAATGCTGACCCATGAAGCTAACATACCTTAGTTCATCCAAATGTTGAAGGTAGGAACTTATTTATTTATTTATTTATTTATTTTTTTGCATAAAGGAATATAAAACTATTAACAACAGTTCACCAGTATTTACAATAAAGTAAACAATATACAGTTGGATAACACTCTGATTACTACAAAGTTGTTCTTCCTGGCTTTTGTTGAACCAGTAAAGCAAATAACTGAAGATTGAGCCTACATGTATGGAATGAGTTGGGGTAAAGAAAAAACATGCAGGTCAATAGATTACAAAAGGTTGTTCACACATTTGTGGCAGCAGGTCCTAAACTGCCAACATCTCTAACCATCTGATTAGGTTTATATGAGCCAAGCCTTACATATTCCATTCATCATGACCTTTCAGTCAATGTAGCAACAGGGATTTCAGCATTTTGTTAAGGAATGGCCCACTAGGGAAATTTTTACATATTGATTTAACTTAGTTTTGTTTAGCTAGTTAAAACACACTAGCATTTGTCTAATTTCCTTATCTGGATGAGGAAACCTGCTGTGATGGCAGTGATAAAATTTTTCCTTTTAGGAATTTTGTAAATAAACCACTGCAATTACAGATAGTTTAAAATTATCCAATTTAAATTATCCTATTTAGAATTACTTATTTCACTTGAAATGTATGGCTTCAGGAAAATAGGAACTTCTTATTACAAGAAATAATATTGGCATTTATTATTATCATCATTATCATTCTTACAGTACAACTATAAAATACTCCCTTAAGGAAGTCTAGCATGATACAGGTATTTAGAGTCAGAAAAGGTGATGGCGGGACAGACATTTCGAGATTAAGGTCCAAGGTAGGGGCTAGACACGGTGGCTCAAGCCTGTAATCCCAGCACTTTGGGAAGCCGAGGCGGGTGGATCACTTGAGGTCAGGAGTTTGAGACCAGCCTGGCTAACATGGTGAAACCTCGTCTCCACTAAAAATACAGCAAGTAGCCTGGCATGGTGGCATGCACCTATAATCCCAGCTATTCTGGAGGCTGAGGCAGGAGACTCATTTGAACCAGGGAGGCAGAGGTTGCAGTGAACCGAGAACGTGCCACTGTACTCCAGCCTGGGCCACAGAGTGAGACTCCGTCTTAAAAAAAAAAAAAAAAAAAAAAAGGTCCAAGGTAAGAAGCACGAGTTAACAATAAATACCACACGTTATCTCTGCAACACCACTAAAAGGTAACATTATTATTCTTACTTTAGAAATGCGCAATTGACAAAGATACTAGCTTGTCAAAGATTTCACTGTTAGTTAACAGCAAAGCTCTCTGACTATAAAGACCATGCTGTTTCTACTGGTCGGGTAAAGTGACTTGTCCAAGATCACATAGCTGTCAGTGGATGGTAGAACTTTATTCATAGATTCCACCTTCTAACTCAGCAGAGCAGTTCAGAAATCAATTATCTCTGTGTCTGGGAGCTAAGCTATGATGACGCAAAGGCATAAGAATAATACCATAGACTTGGGGGGAAGGTGGGGGGGCAGTTAGGGATAAAAGAGTACGCACTGGGCTGGGTATGGTGGCTCATGCTTATAATCCCAGCACTTCGGGAGGCTGAGGCTGGCGGATCACAAGGTCACGAGTTCGAGACCAGTCTGGCCAATATGGTGAAACCCCGTCTCTACTAAAAATACAGAAATTAGCTGGGTGTGGAGGGGGGTGCCTGTAGTCCCAGCTACTCGGGAGGCTGGGGCAAGAGAATCGCTTGAACTTAGGAGGCGGAGGTTGCAATGTGTCAAGCGACTACACTCCAGCCTGGGCAACAGAGCGACATTCTGTCTCAAAAAAAAAAAAGACTACACACTGTGTACAGGGTACACTGCTCAAGTGACGGGTGCACCAAAATCTCAGAAATCACCACTAAATAACTTATCCATGTAGCCAAACACCACCTGTTCCCCAAAAGCCATTGATATAAAAAAAAATTCTCTTTGTGTACCTAGAGTCTTTCAGTTCCAAGAGGCTGTGCTAAGGCTCTTCCAGCACCACTTGAACCCACTCCAATCAGATTTTATCCCTGCCATTCATGGAAACTTCCATTCATTTCATTTCATTTCATTTGGTTGATCTGCAGCATTTGACACAGTTGATCACTTCCTCCTCCTTAGAACACCTTCTTCCTTTGTCTTCAGGACAACACACACAATATCTATTTTCCTCCTACCTCATGGAGTCATGGGGAAGGGGAGCAGGAGGAGGCTGGCTCCTCTCCAGTCTTTTTTTCTGGTTCCTCCTTCTCTTCCAGACTTGTTGATGTTTCCAAGGCTTCTGTCCTCGTACCTCTTCGCTATTTACACACATACTCCTTCTTGGATTTCATGTACTCTTACGAGTGTAAATACTATACTTGATAAAATCATTTTGTGTTTAAGCACTGATTTTGCAAAATGTATAAAGGTGAATTAAATTTAGAGCTTAATTTGTTTATGTAAATTGCCTTCAAAATATGTTATAGCTGAGATGTTTTCCATGTGTTTTGGAAGAAATCACACAGAGTAACTGCTTTTTCAATAAACTGGATCTGTGTTACATCTTTGGGTCAGTTCACTGTCATTGTGCAAGATAAGAGTTATGTGGGCCTTACCTTATTGTTCACATTGAACCATTCTGGGTGATGATTTTTCTTATTTGTAAGACAATTCAATACATAAGGCCTATTATAAAGGTAAACTAGGCCAGGTGCAGTGGCTGTCAGCTGTACCAGCCCTTTGGGAGGCTGAGACAGTTGGATCACTTGAACTCAGGAGTTCAACACCAGCCTGGGCAATATGATGAACCATGTCTCCACTAAAAATACAAAAATTAGCCAGGCATGGTGGTGCATGCCTCCTCCCAGCTACTCCAGTGGCTGAGGCAGGAGAATTGCTTGAACCCAGGAGGCAGAGGCTGCAGTGAGCTGAGATTGTGCCACTGCCCCCCAGCCTGAGTGACAGAGTGAGATCCTGCCTCAAAAAAAGAAAAAAAAAAAAAAAAAGAGGACTGGGCACAGTGGCTCACGCCTGTAATCCTCACAGTTCAGGATGCTAAAGCTGATGGATCACTTAAGGCCAGGAGTTCGAGACCAGCCTGGCCAACATGGTAAAACCCCATCTCTACTAAAAATACAACATTACCAGGGCATGATGGGCACATGCCTGTTGTTCCAGCTACTCAGAAGGCTGAGGCACAAGAATCGCTTGAACCCGGGAGGCAGAGGTTGCAGTGAGCTTAGATCCCAGCAGCGCACTGAAGCCTGGGTGACAGAGTAACACTCTGTCTCAAAAAAAAAAAAAAAAAAAAAGTAAACCAAGGCACAATAATATTTTAAAGGGCTTATTTGTGCAAACAGCAATTCATGAATTGGGCTGCTCTAAACCGCAAGTGTTTCCAGGGCTCTGTTGGAGAAGCTTGGAAGAGTGAATGCAGAAATAATGCAAAGAAAATAATTGATTACAGTTATAAAGTGGTTTTATTTGGTCTATCCTGTGGGAAAATCCCGAGTTATTTAATTATAAGTCTGTTGACTGCATCTGAACGGTTGAGCTGAAGTTTTGTTTTTCTTTAATACAGGCATTTACAAGAAATAGCTTAAGTGAAGTTTCACTTACATTTGCAAATCAAGCAAGGTTAAGATCACTTAGGAAGACTGACTGACTTTGTCTCTTCAGGCATTCTTCAGCCCTGGTTTCCATTTTAATTTAGTTTAACAGGCAAAGCCCTGTTAAAATTTTTGAACAATTATTTGTAGAGAGCCTTTCTCTCACTTAACTTTGACCATCCTGCTGCCTTAAGATCAAGCATAAACTTGGCTCCTGTACTCTGCTACCATCCAGTGAGCATCTGCTGACCCTGCAGAGGGTGGCCCAGCATATTCCATCCCTGTGCATTCAACTCCTAGAATAATGGCTGCAGTCCAGACCTCTCCACTATTCAGTAGCATATACAAAACTCCTATATTCAGGCTGGGCACAGTGGCTCACGCCTCTAATCCCAGCACCTTGGGAGGCTGAGGCAGGTGGATCACCTGAGGTCAGGAGTTCGAAATCAGCCTGGCCAACATGGCAAAACCCCGTCTCTACTAAAAATACAAAAATTATTCGGGCATGGTGGCACGCGCCTGTAATCCTGGCTGCTGGGGAGGCTGAGACAGGAGAATTGCTTGAACCAAGGAGGTGGAGGTGCAGTGAGCCAAGATCGCACCAACACACTCCAGCCTGGGCAACAGAGAAAGACTCCATTTCACAACAAACAAACAAACAAACAAAGAAACAAACACCTCCTGTGTCCAACTGCCTACTCAGCCCCTTCACTTGGAGACGTAATACTCATCTCAAGCTTCCTATGTCAAAAAGTGAATTCTCCTTCTTCCCTTCCAAACCTGCTCCTCCTCCTACGTCTTCCACAGATCAGTAAATGGCAGCTCCACTTTTCCAGTTGCTGAACCCACAAATCTTGGTGTCATTCTTAACTCCTTCATATTCCATATGCAACAAATCTCACTGGCACCACCTTCTAGATAAGTCTAGAATCTGATGTCCTCTCACCAGCAGCACCCTTAGAAAGCCACATCATTTCTCAATTACCCTGTTAATTTCTCAATTAACTTCCTGACTGACACCTTGTTTCTACTCTTGCCTTTTAAAATTGAAGGCAGATTAGCCCAGGCGCAGTGGCTCATGCCTATAATCCCAGCACTTTGGGAGGCCAAAGTGGGTGGATCACCTGGGGTTGGGAGTTCGAAACCAGCTTGGCCAACATGGTGAAACCCTGTCTCTACTAAAAGTACAAAAATTAGCTGGGTGTGGTGGTGGGTGCCTGTAATCCCAGCTACTTGAGAGGCTGAGGCACGAGAATCACTTGAACCCAGGAGGTGGAGGTTGCAGTGAGCCAGGATCGCACCACTGCACTCCAGCCTGGGTGACAGAGTGAGGCTTGGTCTCGAAAAATAAATGAATAAACATTTTTTAAAAATTGAAGGCAGATTAAACTAGCCTTCTGTTCAAAACTCTCCAATGGCTTCCCATCTAATTTAAAGTAAAAACCAAAGCCCTTATCAATGGTCTCTGGGCTCAACATGGTCTGTCTGGTGACCTGTGTGTACTGTCTTTCTCTGAGCACTCCCTCACTCTGCTCCAGCCTCATGGGGTGCCTGGCTGTCTCTACAAAACCCCTGGCATGTGCTCACCTCAAGGCCTTAACACGTGCTCTTTTCTTTTCCAGAACAGTACTTGGCCCACATTTCTACATGGCTTACTCCCTCCTCTCCTTCTTGGCTCAAAATGTAACTTTACAGTGAGGCTTTTACTGGCCACCTGTCTCAGGTTGCATTCTCCAGCAGCAGATATGACAGAGGTTGGCTCAGAGGGTATTTATTAGGAATCAATGCCTGTGAAGGGAGGGGGAGGTAACAGGATTAGGCAGGAGAAGTCAGCTGCAGTACACACCTTACAAAGCCTTGTCCAATCTAGGAGGGAGTTCTAGAGCAAGTGTTGCCCATCGGTCTGTCTTAATGGTCAGGCTTTTATCTTCCTATCTTGTTCAGTTACTGAATGTGGGCTTCCCTGTGAAGGGAACAACTGAGACCCAATGGTTCTCAGCATCTGGGGCAGTCCCTGAAGGAGCTGAAGGCTAGAGGCTCTCTGCTGATCACTCTTCTTCCCTGAAAGCAGATCTGTGCAGTGTATTCCTGAATCTATCACACCATCCTATTTAAAATCGCAACATTACCTGGAGTCCCTATCACCCTTCCCTGCTTTATTTCCTCCATAGCATTTAACATCTTCTAATATATTATATAATTTATTTTGTTTACTATCTGTTTCCTTCACAGGGATGTAAGTTCTAACAGCAGAGGTATTTTTGTCTCTCTTGAGCACTGCTGCATTTAGAATGGCACCTGGCTCACATCAGGCACTTGGGAAATGTTGGTTGATTAAACAAAGTTGTTCAGTAGCCTGTCTAGTCATTATACTGTACAGCCTCACAAGAATCATGCCTTATTAGTCTCATCAGCATACAGCATATAGTAAGTGTGTGATATATGTCTGTTGAGTATATGAATAAATAAATTCATGAATGTTTGTTAATAACTTCATCATGAGAAAGTATTAGTACAATGGTGGCTCATGCCTGTAATCCCAGCACTTTGGGAGGCTGAGGTGGGCAGATTATTTGAGGTCAGAAATTTGAGACCAGCCCGGCCAACATGGTGAAACCCTGTCTCTAGTAAAAATACAAAATTAGCCAGGCATGGTGGTAGGTGCTTGTAATCCCAGCTAGTTGGGAGGCTGAGACAGGAGAATCCCTTTAACCTGGGAGGCAGAGGTTGCAGTCAGCTGAGATTGCACCACTGCACTCCAGCCTGGGTGACAGAGCGAGTCTGTCTCAAAAAACAAAAACAAAAACAAAACAAAACAAAAACAAAAGTTCTAGTACATCACTGTACATAGAAGTACCATGTGATTCACATCTGTAATTTAAAGTTTTTATTAGCTACCTTAAAAAAATAAGAAGCAGATCATATTAATTTTAATAGTATCTAACTCAAAATATCCAAAATAGTATCATTTCAACATGTAATCATTGTAACAATTATTGATGAACTATATTACATCTTTTTTGTTTTGTGCTAAGTCTCTAAAATCCAGTAGTATTTTGCACTTGTACTACATCTCAATTTGGACAAGCCACATTTCAGGTGCTCTATAGTCATGTGGATAGTACGGTTCTAATGCAATTCTGCAATTCACGTGTCAGAATAATATAGTGGGGTCAGACTTTTGGAGTCATTGACTTCCTGAGTCCAAATCTTGGCTCTTGAACTTACTAGTTGTCAATGACCTCTAGCCAAAAACCACCAGGAACAAATGGGGTTGATTGCTGGTTGGAGGGAGAAGACACACCATTGGGAATGGTGAGGTGTCTGGGTAAAGTACAGTTTTATTAAAGGATTTGTGTTGGTGTTAGGTGACCTGGGAGGGCTTAAGGAAGAGAGGTTCTCCTCTGGACTGGATGTTGTCAGGAAATGGGTATAATTCTAAGGTTGCATATCTTAATAAATCTTATGTAAATAGAGGAAGACTAGATAGCGGTTAACATTATAATTAATAAAGAAATACGAGTCACTCATATGAGCCAGGATAGGGGGATGTTTGGTAATTTGTGGCTTGTACATCGCTCATATTTTGGCCGTGTTTAGATGTGATTATGGAGTGGCTTCGTCTGATGTTTATGTTCCACAGGAAGTAAGCACCTCCTAGCAACACCAAAGCTCAGCTGATAGTACAAGGCAGCTCCTGGAGATCAAGGGCTGCTTTTCTTCCTCTCATAGCTATGCAATCTTAAGGTAGTGATCAAACTTATCTGGTTGTTTTCTCATCTCTAAAATGGGAATACAAGAGCATCAATTTCTTCATCTCTTAAGATTATCAGTATTAAATGAGATCCAAAGACACTGAGTTAATGCCTGGTATATGGTTACCACTCAATGAGTGCCATCTATTGTAGTTCAAAGATTCTAAGATGCACTATATTTTTTCACATTTTAACATTTCTGAAAGTGTGTGTCTTTCAAACAATGGCTTCTTCGAATGGATGAAATGTAGTATTGTTATTTCTGAAATCTCTGGTTTAGTTGGCCAATTCCTTGTCCCCTCTAGGTGCTCAATTTATTCCTGGGAAAATGGCTTTACTTTTAAACCTTCCTTACTTTCCCCATTTCTCTGCAGGCGCCCTCTGGGGTCCTCTCCCAGCCACAGACTTTTAGTTTGCGCGGCATCCCCAGGCAATACGGGCGGGTGGCGGCAGCACTCGGGGGCTTACGGCGGCGCGGCGCCCACGAGGCTCCAGCCGCAGAAGGGAAACCGGAGCGTCCGCGCCCGCCCAGTCGTCAGCTGATGGGCGGCCTGCCGAGTAGGCAGCCGCCGTCGCCGCGCGAACATGGCGGCCGAGATCCACTCCAGGCCGCAGAGCAGCCGCCCGGTGCTGCTGAGCAAGATCGAGGGGCACCAGGACGCCGTCACGGCCGCGCTGCTCATCCCCAAGGAGGACGGCGTGATCACGGCCAGCGAGGACAGGTAGGCCCCGGGCGCAGCCGGGGCGGCCCGAACTCCGCGGCGACGGGGTGTGGGGGCGGTGGGGTCCGCGGCCCCGGTCCTTCCTGCGTAAGGGGGTTCCCCCCGGCAGCGCGGCCCCACACCCACTCTGTGCCTCTTAGCTCCGCCGGGTTCCTAGTTCCCTCCCGCCGGTCCTCCAGTCTCGACTTGCACCTTTCCAGCCTGGGACCCCGGTCCCGCCGCGCCCCTCCAGCCCGGATCCCCTGTCCCATTGCACTCCTCTAGGCCGGGAACTCTGTCTCACCTCACCACCCAAGCCCGGGACCCCTGTTCCAGTGCGCGCTCCCGCCCCGCTCCCAGCCCACCTCGCACCTCCAGCCCAGGACCCCTGTTCCAGTGCGCCCCAACGCGCCCCTCCAGTCCGGGACCCTTGTCCCACTGCGCTCCTCCAGCCCGGGAGCTCTGTCCCACCGCGCCCCTCTAGCCGGGATCCCCTGTCCGACTGCACCCCTCCAGCCCAGGAACTCTGTCCCACCGCGCCGCTCAAGCCCGGGACCCCTGTTCCAGTGCGCCCCAAACGCACCCCTTCAGCCCGGGAACTCTGTCCCACCGCGCTCCTCCAACCAGGGAACCCCGACCCGCGGTGTCGCAGTAGCCTGGGACTTTCGTCCCGGTCTCTCTCCCTTGCGGGGTTTAGCCTGGTACTCGGAAGCTGTTTCTTGGCCCTCCCGGGTCAGTTCCAAATCGTCTCCTCTGGAAGCCTGGAGGACCGGCGGCTGGTCACCGCGGGCACTGGTGCCCGGGTGTGCTGCTTTGCGAGGAACCTCCAGCCACCTTCGCTCTCTTCCTTCTCGTGTACTCAGGGATTTCACGCCACGCCAGCCCTTTAGATCAGTTATTTTTGCCATGGCTGCTAGAATACCTGAACTCTTATTTACTAAATAGGTTTTTGTGAAAGTGACTCATTTTTAAAAAGATTTAGATGCGTTTATTTTAAAAGGAAATTTTATTTATATCATTAGGAAAACATTACTCGCCAGAGTAAACTAATAACTAAAACGTGTTAATTGGCGTGCACACAGAGTCCTCTCGTGTACTGTGACATGGGGCATTGGATGCCCACCGCGCTTTGGGAAACACTGATTGGGTCCAGTTTTCTCATTTCTCCTAAGAGGACACCGAGGCTGGTGGAGGTGTAGCTTGTCGCTAAGTCACAGAGATACTGGTGAAGCCAGAAATGCAGTCCAGGACTCCCACCAGCTCTGGGCCTGAGTGATTGGATTGGAACAATATTTATGATTCGACTTTAAACTTTGCGTCTTTCAAATCCTAAAGGTTTACAATGTCAGTAGCTTTCCGGTGGGAATTTGAAGGAAATGACTGATGTTTATTGAATGAAACTGTGTTTCCTTGATGCAATGAGCCGTCTTAAATAGGGATAGTCCACAAGTCCGAAGGCTTTCTGGAGGATGGAAGGTAGTGCTGTTCTTTTAAAGCTGAAGGCGTAGTCTCTAGCCTTGTGTAATTATACCATTTGAAGTAACTTTGACCCTGTCCTGAATGGGAAGAGAAAGCCAGAAGCCTCCAACTCTTGTTGGTGCTTTGGATTTTGCTTTTGAGTGAGCTTGTGCCTTTTTCCTCAATTAGATAACAAGCTGGTTATGAGCAGGCAGTGGCCTCTCCTTGCTGGTTCACCTGTAGCTGACTTCAAACAAAGAGGGGAGTGATTGGTAGGAGCTGGGTGTGGGTGTGTAATGCAGAAATGAGTGAGAGATTGAGTGCATGAAACATGGGGAGCAGATGGGGACCTGAAAAAGGCAAGGGCAGAACAATGACTTTTTTTTTTTTTTTTTTTTGAGATGTTGGCTTGCTCTGTCACCAAGGCTAGAGTGCAGTGGTGTGATCTGGGCTCACTGCAACTTCCGCCTCTCAGGTTCAAGCGATTCTCCTGCCTCAGCCTCCTGAGTAGCTGGGACTACAGGCGCTCAACACCACGCCCAGCTAATTTTTCTATTTTTGGTAGAGACAGGGTTTCTCCATGTTGGTCAGGCTGGTCTCAAACTCCTGACCTCAGGTGATCCACACGCCTCCACCTCCCAAAGTGCTGGGATTACAGGCATGAGCCACTGGCGCCTGGCCAGAATAATGACTCTTGCATGATGTGAATGTAGATGCAAACAACAGCCTTTAAAAGTTAGCAGCCTTTATTCAGTCAAATATTTTATTCATGACTCATGCGTGTTGGGTAAGTTGCTGAATATTTGAGATTGCTGGTCAGGAGCAGTGCTGATAAATGTTTTTGGAAAGTGATTACTAAGCTGCTCTGGGACTGAAACGTTCTAGGGGAGCTTGCATCTGCTCACTTTTTCACTCACGCACTGCTGTTATTGCAGAGCCCAGGTAGATGACTGGACCGGGAGGGGGTTGGCGTTTGAGGTTTCTGTTGTGTTCAGGCTCTTGCAACTTCCTTGAAGGGAGAACAACCCTTTTAGTAGGTGCTACACTTCATGAGATGTAATGAAAGCACATGGGTGTGGGTTTTTTCTTGGTGTTGGCCATGGTGGTTTGTTTTCACATTGTCATAAATACGTGTCGTGCTCTTCACTCATTTACTCATTCATTTAGAAAAAGTTTTTTGAGTGTCAGGCGCTGAGGCTACAACAGGGGTCAAAAGCCACAGTACCTTGGCCAGGCAAGGCAGCTCACGCCTGTAATCCCAGCACATGTGTGGGGCCCATGCTAGACCTGTTGGGGAAAGAGACAGCTGACAGCTAAGTTGCTCTTTCCCAAGGGCTGAACAGTCTAGTGAACAGATGGCACCTAAGTAGTCAGCATCCGGTGCTGGGAAGACATAGGAAGAGGAGGCTCTTTGGGCTGGGGCCAGGTTATGGGGACAGCCTCCTAGAGAAGGTCTTTCAGCTGGTCTCCATGGATAGAGGAGTGGCATCTAGAAAAGAGGAGGGATGCACCCCCATCCCAGGCAGAGGAAGGAGGAAAGGACAGGAGGGAATTGTAAGAGAAAGAACCATAGCTATTTCTAGGTGACCAGAGCAAAAGGTGTGCAGTGACAATCACTTGAACCCGGCAGGCGGAGGTTGCAGTGAGCTGAGATCACGCCGCTGCACGCCAGCCTGGGCAACAGGAACAAAACTTTGTCCGAAAAAGTTTTTGTTGTTTAGGGACAGGATATTGCTCTGTTGTCCAGGCTGAGCGCAGTGGTACGATCGTAGCTCACTGCAGCCCGAACCCCTGGACTCAGCATCCAGTGCTGGGAAGACACAGGAAGAGGAGGCTGCTTCAGCCCCTCAAAATGCTGAGATTACAGGTGTGAGCCACCATGCCTGGCCAGCATCCAGTTTTGGAAAGGTCTTCCTGTGTGCCACTCTTAGAAATTTGGACCTTATTTTTCAGGCAGTGCAGAACCATCAAAGAGTTCAAAACAAGCAAATGACATGATCGGAATTTGTAATTTAGAAATAACAATAGCTAACCTGTTGAAAGTCCCTTTATGAGTACAGAATTGGACCTTATGTGTTATTGGATTCAATCCTCACACTCCCTCCCTATAAGGTAGATATAGTCCCCTTCTCTTATCAGCAGTTCCAAAATTTAGTGCATTCTAAACGTCAGAAGTGTGTATATGTGTGTGTAAATTGGACCTGCAAACTCATTTGGTGCTAAAATTTGGCCTGAAGAAATGAGACTATTTGTAATCTTTATTTACTTCATGCATCACAGTGGTGTGATCTCGGCTCACTGCAACCTCCACCTCCCAGGTTCAAGCGATTCTCCTGCTTCAGCCTCCTGAGTAACTGGGATTACAGGCACTCGCCATCACAGTCAGCTAACTTTTGTCTTTTTAGTAAATACAGGGTTTCACCGTCTTGGCCAGGCTGGTCTTGAACTCCTAACCTCGGGATCCACCCACCTCGGCCTCCCAAAGTGCTGAGATTACAGGCAGAAGCCAGTAGCTTTTTACATTTAAAGTAGGGTCCAGCTGAAGTGAATTCATTTTACAAATGCTGAAAGCAGTGAGAACTAGCTGAGAGCATTTTGAGAGGAAAAGTGAAAGGTATGAAGGTCTTCTTGAAGTTAGTGTCTGCTTTTGTAAAATCTAGGCCAGTGGTTCTGGGCCAGGGGTGGTTTTTACCCTCAGGGGACATTTGGAAATGTCTGGAGACATTTTTAGTTGTCATGACATCAGGGAGGTGATATGGTTTGGCTGTGTCCCCACCCAAATCTTATCTTGAATTGTAGCTTCCATAATTCCCATGTGTTGTGGGAGGGACTCAGTGGGAGATAATTGAATCATGAGGGCAGTTTCCCCCATACTGTTCTCGTGGCAATGAGTAAGTCTCAGGAGATCTGATGGTTTTACAAGGGAAAACCCCTTTCACTTGGTTCCCATTTTTCTCTTGTTGGCCACCGTGTAAGACATGCCTTCTGCCTTCCACTGTGATGGTGCGGCCTCCCTAGCCACAGGGAACTGTGAGTTCATTGAATCTCATTTTGTTTATAATTACCCAGTTTCTGGTATGTCTTTACTAGCAGTGTGAAAATGGACTAATACTATATGTGACTAATACTGTCATCTAGGTAGAGGGTAGGGATGCCTCTCAGTATCCTTTTATACCCCACACCAAAGGATTATTGAGCCCCAAATGTCAATAGTGCTGATATTGAGAAACCCCAGTCCAGGCTTCAGGTACTTGTTTATCTGACCTCTCTAGAACACTGGTTCTTTAACTTGAGTGTGCATCAGAATCACCTGGAGGTCCTGTTGAAACTCGGGTTGCTGGAGTTAGACCCCAGAGTTTCTAATTTGGAAAGTCAGGTGGGGCCTGAGAGTTGGTATTTCTGCCAAGTTTCCAGGTAACGTTGATGCTGATGCTGCCAGTCTAGGGACCACACTTAGAATCACATCTCTATGAGAAAGGAGGGTTATTTGTCACTGGGCTTGCCTATGTACAACCACCAAGAAAGAATACTGAATACAAAAATTAGCCAGGCATGGTAGTGTGCACCTGTAATCCCAGCTACTTGGGAGATTGAGACGAGAGGATCACTTGAACCTGGTAGGCAGAGGTTGAGGTGAGCTGAGATTGTGCCACTGCACTCCAGCCTGGGTGACAGAGCAAAACCCTGTCTCAAAAAAATAAATAAATAAAAATAAGAGAATACTGCTTACATTTTATCCCTTTTTTTTTTTTTTTTTTTGGTCACTTTCTGGGGTATATTTACCTGGGGTCATTCACAGATAGCCACCTAGTTCACTGTAATCAAACTACATATGACAAAGCTAGATACGATCAGCCCTCCAAAAAGTATTAAGCAAATATGGAATATCAAAGCTTAATGCCATTATATCTGGGAGTCACAGGTCTTTAGTGGTTTGGGTGGTCAGCTTATGGTTCTGCTTAGAAACCTTTATGGATTAAGGTGTCATGAATGGTTAATAGAAAATGGTACTACTTCTTGTATGAAGTCATCTGTATTTTGCTAAAGTAATAATTACCTTAAGCTCTTTAAATTTCACTCTTTTGCTAAACCTAAATTAGTATTTTTAACTTCAGTTTAAATTTCCTGAACTTTGGAACTAAGGATTTTTGTAAAGTATTATTAATTTTTTTTTTTTTTTTAGGAGATGAGGTCTTACTGTTTTGCCCAGGCTGGATTTGAACTGCGCTCAAGCGATCCTCCTGCCTCAGCCTCCTGAGTAGCAGGGACTACATTGCTTGTGCCGCCATACCTGGCTAAAAGTCTTTTTGTTGTTTTTGTCTTTTGTTTATTTTGAGGCAGGATCTCACTCTGTTGCCAAGGCTGGAGTAAAATGGCATGATCTCCACTCACTGTAGCCTCTACCTTCCAGGCACAGCTGATCCTCCCACCTCAGCCTCCCAAGTAGCTGGGACTATAGGCACGTGCCACCACGCCCAGCTAATTTTTGTATTTTTAGTAGAGACAGTTTTTTCATGTCATCCAGGCTTGTCTCAAACTCCTGGGCTCAAGCAATGTGTCCACCTCAGCCTCCCAAAGTGTTGGGATTATAGGCGTGAGCCACTATGCCTGGCACCGGCTAAAAGGTAGGACTGTCTTTCTATCCAGAAATTGTATTAAAAAAAAAAAAAAAGAAACAAAAACAAGATAACTTCAGTAGTAAGTTTAAGAATTTGAACTACAGTGGTGACTTTCCTGGTAGGGGAAACAGAAAATAAGACTGCTTTCAGAACAGAACTAAAATGGTGAGACATTAGGAACCAGTATGTTTGCTTTTTGGACTTTTTTGCTGTGGACTGCACCAAAACTGTAGACAGTCAGTTGATTGATACAATTTTTAAAAGGTAAAAGCTTTATAAAGCCTTATAAATAAGTTAAGGCTATAGGCCAACTGTCTTCCCTTTTGAGAAACAGAGTTTGTGGATGGACGTGCTTATACTGTTGCATTAGGGGCTTGTAGGCCAAGATTGGTTTCTGTAGGAAACTCATTTTGTTTGTCCCAAGTTAAAGATAAATCTCATGTGATTTAAACTGTTTTAAGATATTGCACTTAGGCTGGGAAAGAGTAAAACCAGAAAACCAACTTTTAGATGTTTTTTAGCATTTTCCTTTTTTAAAAATTATACCAAATATTTAATATATTTGCTTCCACTTAGATATATCTAAGTTTATTGAGACGGTTTGGGGAAAAATTTGTATATTTACTAATTGTTCACATAGAAACAATCTTAAATAAACAACTTGATTTTTAAGTGTTATGCCTGGGAGGAAGCCTGGCATAACTGGAATTCATTAGTTAATACAGAAAACCAGGATGTTAACTGCTGTATTTTCATTGTCATGCAGAGCCTACAAGTAGACTTTAATTTGTGTTATAAAATAAACTGAAGACCTGAGAAGGCAGGAAGCCTGGGCGGCCACACATTTACTCCTGTATTGTTAGAGTGATCCTTCATTGTTACAATCATTTTCTTTTTATAGCATAGTTAAGAACAGAGGCTTGGGAGCCAGAATGCCTGTTTGAATCCCAGCCCTGTGAGCTTAGACAAGTTATTTAATCTCACTGTATTGCAGTTTTCTCATGTGCAAAATGGACGTGAGTCCATTTTGTACCTGCTTTACAGAGTTTTGTGAGGATTAGGTGAATTAAATAATGTGGAACAGTGCCTGGCCCAGAGAAAACATTATACAGTGTTAGCTGTTATTGTTTTCATTTCCATTTATTTTCCATTTAATTGCTTTAATCTTATCAGAGACTAAACTGGCACAGATAAAGCACTATAGAAGTGTTTTAAGCTGCTATTATTTTCATTCCCATTTATTTTGCGTTTTATTACTTTAATCTTATGAAAGAGTAATGTTTCTACTTACTCTGTATGCATGTTTGTGTGTATGTGTGCACGTGCACGTGTGCAAATAAAAAAAATTTTCCTGTTTGAATAGGACAATACCATTGGAGGGGTTATTTACAATCCTAAATTCTTAGCTTTTCTTTATTTCCATATTTGGTTGCTTGCAGGTCATGTCAGTGAGTAGTTTCCCTGAGACATCTTTCTTTCCCCTGCTGTATTTGAGATCCTCAAGATCGGGTTCATTGATTCACTAGAAAGACTGACACGTTATAGTCATACACATGGCTGTGATTTATCATAGCCAAAAGACGCAAAACCAAATCAGCACATGGGATGAAATCCAGAGGAAACCAGACACAAGGCTTCCAAGGGTCCTCTTCCTGTGGAGTCACAGGACATGCTAATTCAGATTGAATTAAGATAACATGTGTGACATATTGTTTATCAGGGAAGCTCATTAGAGACTTTATTCAGTGTTAGAGGCTGGTCATGTAGGCACCCTTGGCCTAACATGTACCAAAATTCCAGACTCCCAGAAGGAAGGTAGGTGGTCAGCATAAACTACATATTTTATACAGACACGAAGCACAGTGAGCCATTCTTAGGAGTTAGGGAATGGTGAGACCCCCTCTGAATAAACGAGGTCCCAGACACCTGCCAAGGGCCAACCTTGCAAGCAAGCCTTTCTAAGGACAGCAGCATCAGGCCTGCTGTGGGAACTCTTTTCTGCCTACCTGCCCATAATTACCTTAGTGTTTGTCCTCATCATCTTTTAAACCTCATCTTTCAAAGCCTGTTAACTGGCTTCCTCGAGTTCCAGCATACTGTACTTGGAGCTGTCCCACCAATCTCATATCTTTAACCAGGCTTTTATTGTGTCTTTCTCCTGCTCATGACTTTTCATTAGCTCCTTCTTTAATCATGTCTGTAAAAGGACTTTGGGGGCTGGGTGCGGTGGCTCATGCCTGTCATCACAGAACTTGGGGAGGCTGAGGCAGGCAGATTGCTTGAGGCCAGGAGTTTGAGACCAGCCTGGCTAACATAGTGAAACTCTATCTCTACTAAAAATACAAAAATTAGCCAGGTGTGGTGGCACATGCCTGTAATCCCAGCTTCTTGAGAGGCTGAGGCACAATAATTGCTTGAACCCAAGAGGCAGAGGTTGCAGTGAGCTGCGATTGTGCTACTGCCCTCCAGCCTGGGCAATAAAGCCGCAAGAATCTATCTCAAAAAAAAAAAAAAAAAAAAGACTTTGGGAACTCCATAACTGGTCCCTGCTAACAGCTTTATTTCCACCTTTTATCTCTCACTTATTACGGTTCTTTTGTGTCCAGTAAAGTCAATGTGTGTTCTGCCCCACTCACATCTGGTACATTTCCCACCTGGGTGCCTTGGCCTTCCTCACCAGGAACCTCCCTTGCCCTCTCTCCTGTATTCAAACCCTCCCTTTGTCTCCTAGATCCACTTCAAGTTCCACCTCCTTTGTTGAATAATTCTTCCCAGCCCGTCATTCTCTGTCCTTTCTGAGCTTCCCTCAACACGCCTAGTATATTACTGATGATGCCTAGTTAATTACAATCAGGTATTAGTTCCTGTTGCTTTGTGTTTATTCACCTTATCTTCCCACATAGTCTGTACTCCACCAGGTACTGCTTAACTAGCCACTGGTTGAATGATACAGACTTAACCATTTCTGCACAGTAGACTTTTCCTCTGCTGTGTTTACCTTTAATAATCTGCTAGTTCTTTCCTAAGAAGCAGATTGTAATGTAATGAATATTTGTTTCTAGAATTTAGGTATTCATCTTCCCTCTCTACAAAGTGTGCTCTGTAAATCTTTCTGAGAGTTGTTAAGATATGAGCACATATATACTGATTTCATGATGTATTTTTGTCATACTTCATGGTGAAATAATCTCTGTAACCATTCATTTTTCTTTGTCAACCACATACTACTTCGCTGAGAACACTTCTCTTCAAGGTCAAGGTGAATCTGCAGCAGACCACCGTCAAAGAAATTTTAAGTAAAAAGTTGACTTTCTCTTTCTTTCTCCTCCTCTTTATACTTGATTTAGATACTTTCCATCAGTAGAGTCCAGTTTCAAAGGTTAATGGGGAGATGAGGGTGCTTGTAGTGAAACCAGTATTGATGGGGGGCATTTTTGGTTTCTAGGTCATGGTTTGTAGAAAATACAGCCTAGTATGGAATTCCTGGGATACCTGCAGTATCCCAAAGAGGCTTCTTACTGCTCTCCCTCGCTGAAACCCTCTTCTCAGTTTCGTTTGCTTAGCTCCCTCTCATCCATTCGAACTTCTTCTGCAATGTTTGCCAAATCCCCCAACCCACTATCCCACCGTTCCCACTCTCTAACATTAATCTACCCTTTTGTTGTCCTCATAGCTCTTACCACATTATATTATTATTGTTATTCATTTACATATTTGCCTTTACTAATTAAATGGTGACCTTTAAAATTTTTCTGGCCGGGCGCAATGGCTCATGCCTGTAATCCCAGCACTTTGGGAGGCCAAGATGGGTGGATCACCTGAGGTCAGGAGTTTGAGACCAGCCTGGCCAACGTGGTGAAATCCCATCTCTACTGAAAATACAAAGATTAGCCAGGCATGGTGGCGGATGCCTGTAATCCCAGCTACCGGGGAGGTTGAGGCAGGAGAATCGCTTGAACCTGGGAGGTGGAGGTTGTAATGGGCTGAGATCGTGCCATTGCACTCTAGCCTGGGCGACGAGAGTGAGACTCTGTCTCAAAAATTAAAAAAAAAAAATGAATAAAATTTTTCTAACATGTAAAACAGTGTAAAGCTTATAGTAATGTCTCAAGTGTTAGTTTGATTGAATCAGTCAACAAATCTGTTAGGAAAAAGAAGCATGGAACATAATCTAAAAATAGGCCACTGTCTGGGTGTCGTGGCTCACGCCTGTAATCCCAGCACTTTGGGGCGCCGAGGTGGGTGAATCACTTAAGGTCAGGAGTTTGAGACCGGCCTGACCAACGTGGTGAGACACCCCATCTCTACCAAAAATACAAAAATTAGCTGGGTGAGATGTTGTGCGCCTGCAGTCCCAGCTACTCGGGAGGCTGAGGCAGGAGAATGGCTTGAACCTGGGAAGCAGAAGTTGCAGTGAGCTGAGATTGTGCCACTGCACTCCAGCCTGGGTGATAGTAAGATTCTCTTTCTTAAAAAAAAAACAAAAACAAACTACTGTTCCTTATTGCAATCTGTGCTTCTTTGTGGTTCCTTTGTGTTTCAAGACTTCTAGGCTATGGATAGAGTTCGAGCCTTTTTTTTTTTTTTGAGACAGGGTCTCACTCTGTCTCCCAGGCTGGTGTGCAGTGGCACGATCAGAGATCACTGCAGCCTCCACCTCCTGGGCTCAAGCGATCCTCTCACCTCAGCCTCCTGAGTTTCTGAGACCACAGACATGCACCACCACTCATGGCTAATTTTTGATTTTTTTGTAGAGATGGGGGTCTCACTATGTTGCCCAGGTTGGTCTTGAACTCCTGGGCTCAAGCAATCCTCCAGCCTCAGTCTGCCAAGTAGCTGGAATAACAGACATGTGCCACCATGTCCGGCTAATTTATTTTTATTTTTTGTAGAGACAGGGTCTTACTATGTTGCCAGGCTGGTCTCAAGGCCCTAGGCTCAAGTGATCCACCCACCTTGGCCTCCCAAAGTGCTGGGATTACAGGTCTGAGCCACTGTGCCTGGCCAGACTTTTTGTAATGTAAGAAAGTATTGCCTGGATCCTCCATGTACTCCAGCCCGTCTAGATTATTCCTGATCTTCAGTGATTAGTTTCTAGACTTCCTGATGGCACGAGGATCACAAAAAATTGTTTTTATGCTAACAGTGAAGAGATCACAGCAAGAATTGTTTTGATAAAAAAAACCAAACAACAACAAAAAACATCTGCAGGTTTTCAGCCATCTGGCTTCTGGGAGGGTGGTATTTGTTTAAAGGGGGTGCAAATGCTGGGGCCACCCGGTGGCTTCCTCCCTGGATAAAATCTGCCTGTGGTGACATCAGCAGTCTAATTCTTGGTCACAGACCCTTGAAGCTGTCCAGTAATTCCTCCCCTAGATTGTGGGAGGGGATGGAAATTTCTGTTTTTCTCAGCCAATCTAATTCTCCTCTACAAAATGAGGCTGGTTTCTCTGCCTTTTAATTTAGAGAATAAATTCAATAACAATCTAGTGTTTTCTCTCTCCGTTACCAAAGGAGAAAGACTTCTTTTTGCAGTGAGAATGAACAGGGCAGAATTCCGGAGACTCGTTGGAAGGAAATTGCTATTTATTCGATAAAAACAGATGGCACTGATGGCTATGTTGTTGCTTCTCCCTTTCAAGCAAACGTCTTAATGTTATAGAAACCATCTAGCATGCCAGAAGTACACTTTTTTTTTTTTTCTGTATCTCCTGGAAGTACTGTCAGACTAGGAAAGAATATCATTTGCTATAGGTGACAGAAATGTTCACAGATTTACCAAGATTTGAATTAGTATCAGCATCCCTAAGAATGACCAGAAATTCACATTTTCTCAGAATTACTGTTTGCCTAGAATTTAAAAGAAATCAGGGCTTAATTTGTAACGTATAGTATGCCCTTTTTAAATGATTAATCGATCTCTTTTTATCAGTTTAAAATTTAAAGATGGTTAAATTGCTTTAGTTCAGCTGTTTTTGGAGTGATTAGGGTGTGTTTTCAAGGAAGTTTAAAGAAGACTTTCAGTTTTAGAGATGTTCGTGTTTCAGGCCAGGTAGAACTTGGCGTGATTTTATAGAAATAATTATGTGCTAGTTGAGTCTGCTTATTAAAGCATAGACATCAATTTCAAGGTAATCTACTGGGCGCAGTAGCTCACGCCTGTAATCCCAGCACTTTGGGAGGCTGAGGTGGGAGGATCCCTAGGTCAGGAGATGGAGACCATCCTGGCTAATACAGTGAAACCCTGTCTCTACTAAAAATACAAAAAATTAGCTGGGCATGGTGGCAGGCGCCTGTAGTCCCAGCTACTCGGGAGGCTGAGGCAGGAGAATGGCGCAAACTAGGGAGGCGGAGCTTGCAATAAGCCAATATCGCGCCACTGCACTCCAGCCTGGGCGACAGAACGAGACTCCGTCTCAAAAAAAAAAAAAAAAAGGTACTCATACTGGTAATACATACTAGAAAATATGTATTGAACCCAAATGTATATCCTTATGGAATTACAGGTTTAAAAATATTTCCAGTGCCCTTTTGGTACGGGGGGAAAAAAAAGAAAAAATATTAGGCCAGGTGCAGTGGCTCACGCCTGTAATCCCAGCACTTTGGGAGGCCGAGGTGGGTGGACCACTTGAGGCTAGGAGTTCAAGACCAGCCTGGCCAACATGGTGAAACTCTATCTCTACTAAAAATACAAAAATTAGCTGAGTGTGGTAGTGCATGCCTGTAGTTCCAGCTACCTGGGAAGCTGAGGCAAGAGAATTGCTTGAACCTGGGAGGCAGAGGCTGCAGTGAGCTGAGATCACGCCACTGCCTTCAGAAAAATATTAATGACTCCTGCAATATGCCTCCTGGTTTGTGAGCCAGTAGTTTTCAGAGGAAAAAATCGTACCTTGAATCTATCTTTGCTCCTACTATATTGTGGCTTAAATAGATGAGGCTTTCGAGACGTAGTGATTCCCTTAAATGTATTTTAACCTTGTTTTTAATTAGCTCTTTGATAGAGTTTAACAGTAGAAGAAATAAGAAGGAATCCTTCTACTTATTATGATCATCAGGCATATCTTTCAGCAGATCAAAGATTAATCTCCCTGGAATAAACACTTCATTCTTAATCGTAACTGTGGTTATAACTCCACTTTTCATATATCTACTATAGGAAGGTAAAGCATGCAGAAGTTTTATCCTTGGTAGACAGGATGGCAAACATTGTATGATATTTAAGAGTAATAACTTTATTTTGTACTTCCAGTGACTGCTTGCATTTTTAAGGATTCAAATTAGCACTTGTGCAAAATGGGAATCCTATATTTCAATTAAGAGTTGAAATGGAGTTATTTGTACTATCTACTTTGAAATCCTTGGCATTCAATAAATGCCAATTGCTTTTTATTTTTAATTTTAACCTCAGATTCCTACGTATTCTTAAAGGTATATTATTTATTTGGAACAGAAAGCATGGTGTCAGCTCGTGCAGCATAACAAACCACCTCAAAACTCAGTGGCTTAAAACAGCAGGGATTTGTCATTGTCGTGAGCCCACGGGTCACCTAGGCAGTGCTGCTAGCCTCAGCGAGGCTCACTCATGCTTGTGGCCAGCCGTGGGCCAGCTCTGCTGAGCTTAGCTGGACTCTTTCTCATGCCTGGGAGTGAGTTCACTATAGGCAGGCTGAGGATAGCTTCAGCTGGGACAGTTGAGCTCTCTCCCATGTCGTCATTTGTCCTCTGGTAGACTGGCCCCTGTGGTTCATGTGACGTGGCAGTCTTCCAAGACAGGGAGTGAGAGCAAACCAAGCCTCTGGACTCAGTACTAGCAGCCCATTCAGCCACATTATTTTGAACATAGCATCACTAGCCAACCCGTATTCAAGGCTCAGAGAAATAGGCCAGGTGCAGTGATTCATGCCTGTAAGCCTGGGAGGCCAAGGAGGGCAGATCACATGAGGTCAGGAATTCGAGACCAGGCTGGTCAACATCGTGAAACCCCGTCTCTACTAAAAATACACAAAATTAGCCTGGCGTGGTGGTGCATGCCTGTAATCCCAGCTACTCAGGAGGCTGAGGCAAGAGAATCGCCTGAACCCTGGAGGCGGAGGTTGCAGTGAGCCGAGATCAAGCCACTGCACTCCAGCCTGGGTGACAGAACCAGACTCCATCTCAAAACAAAAACAAGGCTCAGAGAAATATATACCATCTCTTGATGGAAAGAGCTGCAAAATGGCTGATCGTAAGGAGCATGGATACAGGGAGGAGTAAAGAATTGAGCACATTGTGTTTTAAATTGTTTCACCACAGGCACTTACAAACTGTATTGCACACTGTAGCTAGACTGGGCTAAATCTAGACCTGGAGGTAGTGAGAGACTTTGTTGGAATCACCACTCCTATTTAGCACAGAGGTCAGTATTTCTTTGAACCAAGTGAGCTTTGAAGTCAGACCTGAACTGTTCCATACTCTGATTTATTTGGGGGGAAAAAGTAATTTAATGCTTCTTATTTCCTTATTGTTTAGGAGTTACTGCTTTATGGATAAAGTGTGGATTTCTAAAAAGCCTTTTAAAAAGTTTTACTTATTTACCATATAAGGCTGCTTTGCTTTGAATTGTTTACTTTGGTAATGTTTTGAAAGATGAACTTCCACCATCTTCTGATAAGAGAGAAAGTTGGTCAAGCAACTAATTGAAGTTAGTCTGATGCAGTGCTGCTGTTGGTTTCTGTGATTTTCAGACTCTCTCTCCTTGATTCTGCTTCCTTAAGTGTAAAATGAAGGCAGAAGTGCCTGTCATCCCTGCTATCATGATGTGGCACCTCATTCTCAGCAGACCACAAGCTTTTCATAAATCTCTCTTTTTTTTTTTTTAGAGAAGGTGGTAGAGTAGAGGGAAGTTCAGGGAGGTGCAGGGAGGTGGGAAATCACAGAGTTGCTTTTCATGAATCTTGATATGTGTCTAGAATGCAGGAAGTAGCCTTGTGTGTGTGCCACAATATTCAGTGTTGTGAGCTTGCAAGAAGTTAAGCAGGAGGTTGGGCGCGGTGGCTCCCGCCTGTAATCCCAGCACTTTGGGAGGTCGAGTTGGGCAGATCCCCTGAGGTCAGGAGTTCAAGACCAGCCTGACCAACATGGTGAAACCCCCTCTCTACTAAAAATACAAAAATTAGCTGGGCATGGCGGTGGGTGCCTGTAATCCCAGCTACTAGAGGGGCTGAGGCAGGAGAATCGCTTGAACCCGGGAGGCGGAGGTTGCAGTGAGAAGAGATCGAGATCGCACCATCACACTCCAGCCTGGGCCTAAAGAGCAAAACTCTGTCTCAAAAAAAAAGTTAGGCAGGGACACATGTTGCTGGAGGCACAGTTTATTGCCTTGTAACTTTCAGGCCCAAGAGGTAGGTGCCTTTTGGGAACATCTTCTCCTTCACTGTCCTTCTGCATCTGATGTCTTTGCCAGCTCTGCTGGCCCTGTCTTCTGCTCACTGCTCCTTTGGGAATGATGCTGTCAAGGCCCCCGGCTACCCAGGCACCTCTAGTCTGGTGTCCAGGTCCATGTCTCCTTTTTGGTGCCGGGACTCTCTCACCTCTGCAATAACATCTGCAGACATGTCAAATCCCCTGACTCATTGGGGGGAAAGTCATGCCACTATATTTGAAATTGCTTCTGATTCCAGTGACTTCTGTTTTTGCTTTTGGTGGGGACAGCAATTTAAAGGATACACTCTTAGGGAGTGGAACATTTTTACATGTAGAATTTTAGGTAGCCACTCTTGAAAATCAGACAAAATAAGTCCCTAAGTGCTTCAAGGCTCACTGCGCAAAGTGTTTAATTGTGGCTCACTGGGGAAGTCAGCAGGTACCCTGCTGTTCTGTCAGAACTCAGCCTCTGCATCTTTTCTTTGGGGTTCTCACAAGAAGCCCAAGACATTGTCTGCTGTGGAGGGGGGTTCTCTTCTCCTCCCCCTCTCCTGTCCCTTATCAGCCTCCCTACCTGCCCTGCCCAGCCTGATGCAGTGTGGATGCCTAATTTAGTTATATGATTTGATACAAGCATACCTTGTTTTATTGTGCTTCTCAGATACTC
Organism: Macaca mulatta; assembly: GCF_049350105.2. Taxonomy (NCBI): domain Eukaryota; kingdom Metazoa; phylum Chordata; class Mammalia; order Primates; family Cercopithecidae; genus Macaca; species Macaca mulatta. The sequence continues at coordinate 129,184,709 of NC_133417.1, read as the reverse complement.
CATTTTGTACAAATTGAAGGTTCATGGCAACCATGCATCAGGCAAGTCTATCTGTGCCATTTTTCCAATACGTTGTGCTCACTTTGTGTCACTGTGTCACATTTTGGTAATTCTTGCAGTATGCCAAACATTATTATTATATCTGTTGTGGTGGTCTGTGTTCAGTGATTTTTGATATTACTATTGTAATTGTTTTGGGGAGCCACAAACTGTGCCCATATAAGATGGCAAACTTAAATGATAGTGTGTGTGATCTGAATACTCCATCAACTGGCTGTTACCCTGTGTCTGTCTGTCTGTCTGTCTGTCTCTTTCCCTCCCTCCCTCCCTCTCTGCCCTCCACCTCCCTCCCTCCCTCCCTCCCTTCCTCCCTTTCCCCCTCTCCCCTCAGGCCTCCTTATTCCCTGAGACACAACAATATTGAAATTAGGCCAGTGAATAACCCTACAGTAGCCTCTGAGTGTTCGAGTGAAAGGAAGAGTCACATGTCTCTAACTTTAAATCAAATGTTGGAAATGATTAAGCTTAGTGAGGAAGGCACATCAAAAGCTGAGACAGGCCGAAAACTAGGCCTCTTGCACCAAACAGCCAAGTTATGAATGCAAATGAAAAGTTCTTGAAGGAAATTAAAAGTGCTAATCTAGTGAAAACATGAGTAAGAAAGCAAAACAGCCTTATTGATGATGTAGAGAAAGGTTTAGCGATCTGAATAGAAGATCAAACCAGCCACAACATCCTCTTAAGCCAAAGCCTCATCCAGAGCAAGGCCTTAATCCTCTTCGATTTTATGAAGCCTGAGAGAGGTGAGGAAGCTACAGAAGTAAATTTTGAAGCTAGCAGAATTGGCACATTAGGTTTAAGGAAAGAAGCAGTCTACATAACATAAAAGGACAAAGTGAAGCATCAAGTGCTAATGTAGAAGCTGCAGCAAGTTATCTAGAAGATCTAGCTAAGATAATTGGTGAAAACAACTTCATTAAACAATAGATTTTCGATGTAGACCAAACAATCCTTTTGGAAGAAGATGCCATCTAGGACTTACATAGCTAGAGAAGAGAAGTCAGTGCCTGGCTTCAAAGCTCCAAAAGATAGGTTGACTTTCTTCTTGGGGCTAATGCAGCTGGTAACTTTAAGTTGAAGCCAATGCTCATTAACCATTCCAAAAATCCTAGGACCATTAAGAATTGTGTTAAAGCTATTTATAGAGCCATGTGCTCTATAAATGGAACAACAAAGGCTGGATGACAGCATTTCTGTTGACAGCATGGTTTACTGAATATTTTAAGCCCATTGTTGAGACCTACTGCTCAGAAAAAAAGATTCCTTTCAAAATATTATTGCTTATTGACCAGGAATGGTGGCTCACGCCTGTAATACCAGCACTTTGGGAGGCCAAAGCAGGCAGATCACTTGAGGTCAGGAGTTTGTGACCAGTCTGGACAACATGGCAAAACCCCGACTCTACTAAAAATACAAAAATTAGCCAGTCATGGTGTTGCACATCTGTAAGTCCAGCTACTTGGGAGACTGAGGCATGAGAATCTCTTGAGCCTAGGAGGCAGAGGTTTCAGTGAGCTGAGATCGTGCCACTGCACTCCAGCCTGGGTGATGGAGTGAGCCTCTGTCTCAAATATATACATATATATACACACATATATATACACACACATACACACATTTGTATATATAAAAAATACATACCCACACACACATATATATATTTACTTATTGAAAATGCACCTAGTCACCCAAGAACTCTGAGGATGGAGACATACCAGGAGATTAATGTTGTTTTCATGCCTGCTAATACAACACTCATTCTGTAGCTCGCGGATCAAGGAGTAATTTCAACTTTCAAATTTTATGATTTAAAAAATACACTTTTGCTGGGCACAGTGGCTCATGCTTATAGTCTCAGCACTTTGGGAGGCTGAGGTGGCAGGATCACTTGAGCCCAGGAGTTTGTGACCAGCCTGGGCAATATAATGAGACCTTATCTCTACAAAAACCTTTAAAAAGTTAGCCAGGTGTAGTGATACGTGCCCGTAGTCCCAGTTACTGGGGAACCTGAGGTGGGAAGATCCCTGGAGCCTGGGAGGCGTAAGTTGCAGTGAGCCATGATTGTGCTACTGCACTCCAGCCTGAGTAACCGAGGGAGACCCTGTCTCAAAAAAAAATTTTTTTATAAGGCTATAACTGCCATAGATAGTGCCTCTGATAGATCTGGGCAAAGTAAGTTGAAAACCTTCTGGAAAGGATTCACCATTCTAGATGTGGTTAAGAACATTCATGATTCTTGAGAGAAGGTTAAACTGTCAATATTAACAGGAATTTGGAAGAAGTTGATTCCAACCATCATGGATAACTTTGAGGGGTTCAAGCCTTCAGTAACTGCAGATGTGGAAATAGCAAGAGAATTAGAATTAGAAGTGGAGCATGTAGATGTGACTGAATTGTTGTAATTTCATGATAAAAGCTGAATGTATAAACAGTTTCATATGGATGGGCACAGAAAGTGGGTTCTTGAGATGGAATCGACGTCAATGAAGATGCCGTGAACATTGTTGACATGGCAGCAAAAGATTTAGAATATTCCATTAACTTAGTTGATGGGGGAGCAGCAGGCATTGAGAAGATCGACTCCAATTTTGAAAGAAGGCCTTAATCTTCTTCGATTTTATGAACCCTGAGAGAGGTGAGGAAGCTACAGAAGTAAAGTTTGAAGCTAGCAGAATTGGCACATTATGGGTAAAATGCTATTAAGTTACATTGCATGCTACAGTGAAGTCTTTTGGGAAAGGAAGAGTCAACCGATGCAACAAACTTCATGGTTGTTTTATTTTAAGAAGTTGCCACAGCCACGCCAACCTTCATCACCAATCATCCTGACGGATCAGCAGCATCAACACTGAGGCAGGACTCTCCACCAGCAAACTGTTACCCCTCGCTGAAGGTTCAGATGGTCGTTAACTATTATCCCTCGCTGAAGGTTCAGATGGTCATTAACTATTATCCCTCGATGAAGGTTCAGATGGTCATTAACTACCTCGCTGAAGGTTCAGATGATCATTAACTATCATCCCTCGCTGAAGGTGCAGATGATTGTTAATTATTACCCCTCGCTGAAGGTTCAGATGATCATTAACTATTATCCCTCGCTGAAGCTTCAGATGGTTGTTAACTTTTTTTTAGCAATAAAGTATTTTAAAACTAAGGTATGTACGTTGATTTTTAGATGTAATGCTACTTCACACTTAACAAACTATAGTGTAACCACAGCTTGCATATGGGAAACCAAAAATTTGTGTGACTCACTTTGTTCCAACATTTGCTTTGTTGTGATAAACCTGCAGTATCTCTGAGGGTTATAATAATCTCTGTTGTATGCTTTTTTTTTTTTTTTTTGGAACAAAAATGCTGACCATTTCATAAACATTTTCTTGGGACGCCAGGTCTTCATAACTATTTGTAATGATTATATAAGCTATTGAATTACTCTAGCATTAACCGATTTCATTTTTTAGCATATTTTCCGCATTTTTACTCCTTGGATAAGGCTTATATGAAGTTTTTTAAATTTGTAGGTCTTTTTTTATTCTATTAAATAATTTTTATGGAACCAATTTCCAAGCCTGGAATTCCTTAATCAAAGTTTATCATTAGTGGTGTTGTCATTATTATTTTTGGGCAGTTATATTTGTTTCTCTCTATATTGGAGCAAAATTCTTGCCCAAGAGTTAGTTCTAATTTACAATTCTGACAAAGAAGTATGAGAGCCCTAGAAGTGGCATTTTGTTATTGTTTTGAGTTATTCATTTGCTTTCCCTGCACCAGTAGTACATTTTAAAAACATTTAAATCTGAAATATTTAACATAAGAAAGAATCAATTTGGGAATTTTGTTTACTTGGAAAATAAATGAATCATCTACAGTGCTGAACAATGATAAAGTGATGGGGCCAGGTGCAGTGGCTCACACCTGTAATCCTAGCACTTTGGGAGGCCGAGGCGGGTGGATCGCTTGAGGCCAGGAGTCCAAGACCAGCCTGGCCAACATGGTGAAACCGTGTCTCTACTAAAAATACAAAAATTAGCCAGGCATGGTGACACATGTCTGTAATCTCAGCTGCTCGGGAGGCTGAGGCACGAGAATCGCTTGAACCTGGGAGGCAGAGGTTGCAGTGAGCTGAGCTTGCGCCATACCGCTCCAGCCTGGGTGATGGAGTGAGACTCTGTTAAATAAATAAATACATAAATAAATAAATAAAGTAAGTGATGGTAGTGGCATGCATACCCTGTAAGTTATGTATGTATAACATAGTCATATGTGGAGATACCTTTTCTCATTTGTTCCTGGAATATATTGCAGCTATAAGTCCTTGTTTCTCTAATTGAAAATGCAGAGGAGATAGACGGTAGAAGCCCTCCATAGGAATGGTAGCATGGAGAAGTTTGGAAACATTTATTAGGCTCTGAAAGCAATGACACAGTTCCTTTCTAAGGACCTTTTGGAAAAATATCAGACTATTGTTTTAAAACAACTTCAAAATAGAGCTTGGAAAAGAATGAACACATTTCTAAGGTTGTGGTTTTAAGGAAAGATTTCTTTTTCCCAGATTGATGTGGTCCTGGAATATAAAAGAAAACCTAGCCATTAGAAAAAATGGGCAGAATAAGCAGCAGGAAAAACCTTAGATGAGTTTATGTGGGTGTAAAATTGTCAAAATATTAAAGGAAAACATAAGCCGTTTTATCTTAGTGGAGAGAGTGGTTTAGACATTCAATCTAGACATATTGTGATTTCTACAAAAATAATACCATCTGATCTTGATGCTTTAGTGATTAGATGGTTTATTTATTTATTTATTTATTTTTTGAGACGGAGTCTTGCTCTGTCGTCCAGGTTGGAGTACAGTGGCGTGATCTTGGCTCACTGTGAGCTCCGCCTCCCGGGTTCACGCCATTCTCCTGCCTCAGCCTCCCAAGTAGCTGGGACTACAGGCGCCCACCACCACGCCCGGCTAATTTTTTGTATTTTTAGTAGAGACCGGGTTTCACCGTGTTAGCCAGGATGGTCTCTATCTCCTGACCTCGTGATCCACCCGCCTCGGCCTCCCAAAGTGCTGAGATTACAGTTTATTAATATCATCCTAGACTTTTAAATAGTTTGCTCCTGTAAATATTACTAAACTGTATTATTATGTTGCTTTCAACTTACTGAATAGTAGATTTTACTTCCAATTTACTGGATAGTAATTTTTTTAGTGTGGAATTTGTTGTATTTTAAATAAGTGGCCCAACTTAAAACTATTTTTACAACCATTTGGTAAATATTCTGGACATAATACAAAATGCATTCATATATTACTCATAGAAATAAGCATCTCTGTTTAATAGATAGGTTCTTGGGGTACAATAGTGTTAAGGCTTAAACTTAACATTGGTCTGATTTAACCTTGGAAGAGGAAGGGTCTGGTTTGAAAAGAGATGGAAGGGAATGCCAGGTGAAGGTGTGAAGACAAAGGTAGCGCCAACCATCCAGGCCAGTTGCCTCATTTAGAACCTGATTCCCAGACAAGGAGGGCCTTCTCTCAGCTGGGATGTGACCGACAGTTTTCAAACAAAAAACCCTAAGAGATCGTGGAAGTCTTGACAGTTTCCTAGTTTATTAGTTGAGTCCTAGTATGGGTCCAATTTGTGCCAACCAAACTGTATGCTGATGTTTGTCTTCCAAAGGAAGTAATATTGTGTTCAAAACGCTGGAGTCTAAGGAGGTTCGATTTTGACTTTGGGCCAGTTTAAGTATTCTAAAGCTGTATGAAATTAACGTTAGACTTTTCCAGGTTCAATGCTTGGTTGGAAGAGACAACCTTTCAGATTTTCTTCTCCCAGCAGAGTTCTCTGATGTCTGAATTGTGCCCGCCCCCTTTCCACGAGCACCGAGGAAGAGCACATGCCACTGGAAGCTTTGAGCCACCTACACATTCATGACCTAAGATGCTGGGATTGATTTGAAGAGGTTTAGGACGTGTCAGCATTCCATTCTTCCTTTGACCTAAAAAACTCGAACACACAGGCAGCTGGCAGGTTTACTTTGTGATTGTACAAATGGAGCCTGTAAGTGTGAAGTGGTGCTACATGAATCCTTGATCTCCAGGTGCCTTGGCCTTCGTCACCGTGTGTTTGGAGGCGGAGGAGAATCCTTGAACAGAGTTAATGCTTAGCAGGAAGTTGGCCTCTTATTTATTGCAATGGTTTTGGCTTCATCCCCCATGTCGGAATCTATCCATAAACGTTCTGATTTAAGTAATATGGAATATAGTCAACACACTGCAATAATAAATTGGTAGTTCATGTCTAAGGATCATCATTGGATGGAAGCATCCACTGATTCTTTTAGATGAAGAAGTTATGCCAAGATGGCATCCATCCTGTGATCTGCCCAGAAAACACTGTCTAGAGAGAAGAGTTCTTGGTAGGGTGGGGAGGAAGGCAGATTTAGGGCAAAACCCGAGCTGGACATATTCGGGGAATGTGAGGGTGACAGCTCTCTGGGATGCAGGCTCTGGGATGGGGAGTCATAGGCACTAAGGTTGTCAGTTGAATCTGGATTTGAGACAACCACTGGTGGGTTCTGAGCATAGGAGCACTGTGATCCAGGTGGCTCCCTGGGAGAGGTAGCTGGGGGTCAGCACACTGGAGATGGAGCAGAGGGAGGCAAGAGTCCACTACTCCTGTGAGAGCAGGCTGACTGCTGTGTGAAAGATGGGACCTAGACTGTGGTAGTCATGCTGAGTATGACAAATGAGAATGGCAAACGTGATATATAGGAATTATTGTTTACTTCTTAAAAAACAAACAGTGACACCATTAACACACCCAAAGGAATGAGCAACAGCCAGGTGTGGTGGTACACACCTGTTGTCCCAGCTGCTCAGGAGGCTGAGGTGGGAGGATCACTTGAGTCCAGGAGTTCAAGGCTTCAGTGAGCTATGATTACACCACTGCACTCCAGGAGACCTTGGGTGACGGAGTGAAACCCTGTCAAAAAAAAAAAAAATCTTTAAAATATCCTCAATATCTATACATATCTTTTAGTTTGAATTAGGATTTAACTAAGTCTACATATTTTAATTACTTGATAGACCTCTAAAATCTTTTTAATCATAGGTTTGTCCTTCCTCTCTATTTTTTTTTTCCCTTGCAAATTATTTGTAGAAGAAAGTGAGTCATTTCTCTATTGAGTTTCCTGCAGTCTTGACTTTGCTGAATGGTGCTCAATATATTCCCATGTCCTGTGTATTTCCTATCAATTGGTTGGTGGATCTAGAGGATTGATCCGGTTGTGTTAGCCCTAAGCCTTGTTTCTATCCAGTTCACATACAGAATAGCGTTAATCTCACTGTGGTGCTAAGTCATCTTATTTGTTTGGATAAATAAAGACCAACTACTAGTTTTACTTTAATCATATATAATCGTGTGTACAGATCTTGGGTAGAGTTGGACAGGTTCTAACAAATACATATACCCGTGGTCACCAACACCCAGAGCCTTGCCGTTCCCCTAGAAAGTTTTCTTTCTTCCGGTTGCATTCAGTCTTCCTCTTACCCCAGAAGCAACCACTATTCTGATTGTCCCTCTGGTCTCTGACCAGTTTTACTTGTATTTTTGGTGGTTGTTCTGCATCAGTGATTTTAATAAAGAAAAACAGGCTTCTGAGGGAAGATAACCAGGCCCACTGGTCTGCGGTCCTGTAAACAAAGTGATGTGATGCTTAGCTGAAGGCGAGGATAGCCGCTGTCGAGAGTACCTTGTGCTCCGTACGGTTCAGCCGCTCTGTTTTAAGCAAAGATAAGCCTTGCCCATCTTTTTCCCTTGAGGAGGGATGCATCCACTGAGGCAAGTGAAAAGTGAAAAACCCCATTTTTCACCAGATGGTTTTACTTTGAGCTCCATTTTCTTGTCAGGATCCTGCACCAGCCATGCCTAGTGAGACTTTGTTTTATTGCAAGGTTTCCCACTGCCAGCATGGTCATACACAACGGGGCACTCTTCCTCCTGAAAGGAGAGGTGGCTCTGGAGGTTACATGCAACTGTGCAGGTTCCACCTTGTTCTTCTCTTGGGCAGCGACCCACGTCCCTCTCTGGGATGTGTTTTCGTGTGCTACTGAAAATCATCTTTCCATGTAAATGTTTTCTGGCATACTGCGCATGTTATTAATACTTCCTCCTGAGGAGTTTCTCTCACATTTCAGAAGTTCTGTCTATGTTTTGGCCACCAAGGAACATCCCTTTGCCATATACTGTGCAGCCCTCATGGGTCTGTGGCCGCGTGGGCCCAGCCTGCTGGGTGCGATGGGTGCTTCCTGATCCCCCCGGGCACTCTTGAGCAGCAGGTCACTGGTGTGCTAGCCCTGTTGGATGTCCAGCTGCTGATGCTTCTTAAAGATCTTCTGAAAGCCTTCAAATCGCATACCTGTTGTCTTTGCGCATTTTCATGTTTGCATTGAAAAGATTTCTTCAAGTTTGATTTTGCGTTGCATTTTTGCTTATAGCCACCAGCTACACAGCTTTCCTCCCGTGTGAATGAGGACATGGGGACTCAGGTGGTAGTCCCTGACGAAGGTCTTATCATGCCCTTCATTGCCACAAACGGTCTCGCCTTGTGCTCGCATAGGTCTGGCTTGCAGGCCTTGTGGTAATTGGCACTGCGTCGAGGAGGGAGTGGATGAACCTCCTGGGAAGTGCTGTGGTCAGGGGATGTGAGGGTCTCCCTGGTCTCAAGGGTCAGGGAGGACACTGCCTCCAGGACACGCTACTTATGCATCCCACCATCCAGTTTTACTTGGCCTCAAAACTGGAAACATATGGTATCAATATTTAGGCTTCATGTATTTTAGGTTAAGGGTGTAAACATTTATTCAGCTCCTACTGTATGCCAGCATCTACATTGCTGTTAGAAATATAAAAATGGGTCAGGTGTAGTGACTCATGCCTCTAATACCAGCACCTTGGGGTCCTGAGGTGGGAGGATTGCTTGAGCCTGGGAAGTCGAGGCTGCTGTGAGCCGTGATTGTACCATTGCACTCCAGCCTGGGCCACAGAGTGAGACTGCATCTTAAAAAATAATAAATAAGAACCAGGTGTGATGACTCATGCCTGTAATTCCAGCACTTTGGAAGGCCAAGACAGGCGGATCACTTGAGGTCAGGAGTTCGTGACCAACCTGGCCAACATGATGAAACCCTATCTCTACAAAAAAATACAAAAATTAGCTGGGCTTGTCGGCAGGCGCCTGTAGTCCCAGCTACTTGAGAGGCTGAGGCAGGGGAATCCCTTGAACCCAGGAGGTGGAGGTTGCAGTGAGCCGAGATCGTGCCACTGCACTCCAATGTGGGTGACAGAGCGAGACTCTGTCTCATCAATAAATAAATGAATGAGAAATATAAAAGTGATTGTCACAGAGTTGGCAATGGGGACAATAAGCTGGTTATGAGTACAGAGGCAGAGCGGGGCGATCACCCGCGGAGTCCCCGGTGTCCTAGGGATGCAGGAGACGGAGAGGCCTGGCACCCAGAGGCCTTGAGAGTGCAGGAGCAGGAACCGCAGGGCTCCCATTGTTTCTCTGAGGTCATAAACCCGAATATTGAACTTTGGCTATTTTGGTCGTTTGTCATTTTCCTGCATGTGCACAGGATTTCCTCATCACCCTGTGCGTGTTCCGATGAAAAAGATCCCCAGAGATGTTGTGTGGAATGATTTCCTCCGGGGGGCAGAAGGCAGAAAGCCATGCCCAAGCCTAAGCCTGCTGTGTGCTCCCGGTGTGTGTGGCGCCCCTCTCCATGCCACTCCTCCATGAACCTCTTCCCACTCACAGCCACCGCCTTCCTCTTGGCCCAGGCGGTCAACCACCAAGTGCACACAGTTTGTTTTTACCAAGAAAAGCAGTTAACAGTTCTGTTTTCTTTCTATGTCATTATGTAATTTTTTTTTTTTTTTTTTTTGAGGCAGAGTGTCACTCTGTAGCCCAGGCTGGAATGCAGTGATGTGATCTAGGCTCACTGTAAACTCTGCCTCCCGGGTTCACGCCATTCTTCTGCCTCAGCCTCCCAAGTAGCTGGGACTACAGGTGCCCGCCACCATGCCTGGCTAAATGTTTTTTGTATTTTTGGTAGAGATGGGATTTCACCGTGTTAGCCAGGATGGTCTCGATCTCCTGACCTTGTGATCCACCCGCCTGGGCCTCCCAATGTGCTGGGATTACAGGCGTGAGCCACCGCGCCCGGCCGAACATTTTCATATTATTAAAATGAATTGAAATCCTTACTCCTAGGTACTGCATAACTTATATCATCATACTTTATGTGACTATATATAGTATGTATATGTATATGATGTGCATATATGATATGCTATATATGTATCTGTATATAATATATATGTTATATACTATATATACTATATATGTATGTGTACATATATGTATATATTTGTCCAGTTTGTCCGGTTAATTTTATAAGGTCAGTTAGGAAATAGTATTAAACAAATTTTAAAAATTAAGTTCTCATGGAACACAAAAGATAAAATTATTAAAAACAACTCCATTTTTCCTTTTCTTTTCTCCACAGAACCATCCGGGTATGGCTGAAAAGAGACAGTGGTCAATACTGGCCCAGCATTTACCACACAATGGCCTGTAAGTAGCTGAACTGTTCCATTTGAGAGAAATGTCTCTAATGTTATTGATGATTTAAATTTCAAAATATCGACTGGACACGGTGGCTCACACCTGTAATCCCAGCACTTTGAGAGGCCAAGGTGGGGAGATCACCTGAGGTCAGGAGTTCGAAACCAGTCTGACCAACATGGTGAAAGCCCGTCTCTACTAAAAATACAAAATTAGCTGGGCGTGGTGGTGTGCGCCTGTAATCCCAGCTACTCAGGAGGCTGAAGCAGGAGAATCACTTAAATCCAGAGTGGGAGGTTGCAGTGAGTCGAGGTTGCTCCACTGCACTCCAGCCTGGGCAACAGAGTGAGACTGTGTCTCAAAAAAATAAAAATAAATAAGTTTCAAAATGTCTGATTAAATATTGCTGCTAGATTTCAAAATGAGTTTCTTAGTTGCCTAATACCTCTGACAGGCTCTAATAAACTGCAGGAAAAGTCCTTTTTTTTGCAAAGGAAGTTGAGTCTATGGCTTAACTGAATTAGACTTGAGCAAAACTGAAAAAAAAAATAAGAAAATGAACATGTTCTCCTCAGTTTTTCTTTGTCTTAACTTGGCCAACTTATATTAGTAGTAACTTTGTCCTTTGTAGTAGCCAATATTGACACGAAGAAAGGACTGTGCCCTCCATAGCGTCATGACTACCTTTGCCCAACCTTTTCACCAACCTCTGGACCATTGAGAGACATGGTCCAAGGTACAACACATTCTAAATAGAGAATTTTCTCAGCAGTCAGGTATGTTCTGTAAATAAATCTGGATGATGAAACTTCTGCTTGGAGCCTTTAAAGCAGCCCTGGAGGCCAGGCGTGGTGGCTCATGCCCGTAATCTCAGCACTTTGGGAGGCCAAGGCGGGTGGATCACCTGAGGTCGGGAGTTCGAGACCAGCCTGGCCAACATGATGAAACCCCATCTCTACTAAAAATACAAAATTAGCCTGTAATCCCAGCTACTCAGGAGGCTGAGGCAGGAGAATCGCTTCAACCCGGGAAGCAGAGGTTGTGGTGAGCCAAGATCACTCCACTGCACTCCAGCCTGGGCAACAAGAGCAAACTCCATCTCAAAAAAAAAAAAAAAAAGCAGCGCTGGGATGTACTGACATAAAGTGACACATAAACTTTAGCCCTTGATGTGAATCTTAGCAGCATCACCATCCTTACCTCCCGCTTCTTTTCTTCAACCGTTCTTGAAAAGAAAGCCATGTAGACAATGCCTGGACGTCACCAAAGTTCAAGCAGGGAGTCAACTCCGTGATGCCAAGTAGCCAGATAGAAGGCCTCCGTAGCTGCTAATTTCCTTGAGGCTTGGTCCTTAATGAGTGATTTTCCTCAGTTAAGATTTTTAATACACAGAGGACCTTCCCTAAGAAAAGAAAAAAGACTTCAGTGCATGCTTGATGGTTTGTTACTGGAGACCATTATCAAGTTTTCCAAAGAAGAGCTCTTGACAGTGGTCGCAGATACTGCTGATGCTGTCCACTGCTTTCTTAAGAGGTATTCCAGGGCTGTGGAGTTCGTTATAAAGACAGAGCAGTCAGTTATTCAGCAAACTACATCTCATCAGCTTGAGTCATCCTTTCAGGCACCTCTCTCCTCTGATAGCACTTTCTCCTTTATACATATATTTCATTGTGCATGCAGCATTTAGATCCTGTAATAATTTTCACAAAAAGTTCGTAGTTTATTAGGGTTTTTTATTTTTCTGCCTTCTACCAACAGCCTGGGCAGGCTAGCCAGCTTCTCTGTCTTGGTAGTCACTCAGTGAAATTGAGAGAGACCTTCTGGAACCCTAGTATAAAGATAACTATTATGAAAGGAACAGTAAAGCTTTATTATGCATAGGACATTTGAAGACTTCTTGAAAACCTGATCATAATTTATTGTGCCAAGCAGTGGCATCTCTTCTGTTACCCATGTCTGCATGTACTGTGGATGCATAACCTTGGTTCTCACACTAAATTCTCACCTTGAGATATGAAGTAACCGATGTCTTAGTGAAGGTGTTTATGGAGCCTGTCTGATAAATTTACTTTGGAAATTTTGGCAGCAGGGTAGAGGTAGGTGGGACATCCTGGGCCTCTGAGCCCACCTGTTACCCAACCTGCCCCAGTCTCCCAAAAAGACTTGTTAGGCTAATTCCTTACTTTCCAGTGACCCAGAGATAGATCTGAGAGCTGGAAGTAGCAACAGCCTGAGGAACGCATATCAGTGCAGGGAAATGTTTTGTTATCATTGTGGAAAATGTTGTTAATACTATGGCTCTTATGCTTCCCACTCTTCCCTTCCTTCATAATTAGCATTTTGGTCATAGCTTAATCTCCCTGAGTCCTTAATCTTGAAGTTCATTCTCATTAGAATAGAGACAGAGACTGAGATGGATTTTGTCCCATATTTAGTTCAGTTACTCCTTGACTTGCATTTCCCCCAAATATTTAGTACAACTTTCTAATGAATTTCTCTCCCAGAGCACCAAAACCTTAGCAGTAGAAATGTGTGTGCTCTCTTGGCTGTTAGATCTTGAGCAAGTGGCGGTGGATCTCTCTGTCTTCAGCCCTTTTTAACTTGGCTTAACTGTCCCCTCCTGAAGGAGCTTCTAGATCAGGAAGGAGGAACTTGAAAGAACAGACACAGCTTCGCAGTGGGTAGTTGACACCTGCATGTTTGTATCTGCACATGTTCAGTGTGTTACTTCTAGATGCTTCTTTATTGCTTCTATTTGGACCTGTATCTGCTGATAAAACTGCAGATACACCACAAGAAGAAAACAGAGTGAACGAATTGTGAAAAATAACTGCTTGTCTGTTTTAGAATGACTTTTTATTTCAAAATTAAATTTAGAATACGAAAAGCAGAATGCCATGTTAGTTCTAAAAACTATCTGCAGATTATCCAATTTAGGATGTCTTAGTGGTTATATCCACCAATTTAGACTTTTTCCTGTGACTTGACAGAGTGATCAATAAGCCAAGCCTTATTATACTGCTATATGCAGTCCAATTGTGTTCTTTCTATAACATTACCTCACATAAAAAAATAACTTTCAGACTGCTTTAGCTGAAGAAAAATGGTAACTCTTGGCTTCTATCTTTACTGTGTACTTCGTGCCTTTTTTTTGGTAATATAATTTTATGAAACCATCACAACAGCTATGCAAGGCAGATAATATTTTTACCGTTTTGTGAACAAGCAAGCTGAGGTTAGAAGGGTTAAGTTGATTTCTGGCCATTGGAATTCCAATCCATGTTCATCTATGACTCCAAACCTATGCTTCCCACCACAGTGATGGGTAGGTCCACAAACTTTTTATGCAAAGGGCCAGACAGTAAACATTTGGACTTCGTGGGCCAATCTCTGTGGCACTTACTCAAGTCTGCCTTCCTAGCATGCAAGCAGTCATAAATAAGACATAAATATGGCATGTGAGCAATCATAAGTTATACATAAATGTAGCATGCAAGCAATCATAAATGAAAGGTCTGTGTTCCAAAGGAAAAAAAAAAAACTATTAACAAAATATGCAGTCAGCTGAATTTGGCCCTGTGGTATGATCCAAAGTTTTAAACATTTGATTTTGGACTGCAATGATGGCTTTTTAAAAGTTCATTGACTTCGCTGGGCATGGTGGCTCATGCCTGTAATCCCAGCACTTTGGGAAGCCAAGGCAGGCTGATCATTTGAGATCGGGAGTTCGAGACTGGCCTGGCCAACGTGGTGAAACCCCGTCTCTACTAAAAATACAAGAATTAGCCTGGTGTGGTGGTGGGTGCCTGTAATCCCAGCTACTTGGGAGGCTGAGACATGAGAATCGCTTGAACCCAGGAGGCGGAGGTTGCAGTGAGCTGAGATTGCACCATTGCACTACAGCCTGGGTGACAGAGCGAGACACCATCTCAAAAAAAAAAAAAAAAAAAAGTTACCTGATTTGAAAGATGATTCCTGTTTTGCTTTATATCCAACTCCTCCCCTTCTATATTACATTTATATTGCTTATCTCAATTAGAAACCTCCTTTCCAGGGAGAGAGCCAGGATATCACTATATAAAACAAAACAAACTAAGGAAACCCTTTTTTTCTTTTTCAAATGTTATAATTGTCTAGCTTCATAAAATTACCCAGCACTTCGTAATTTTTACACAAAAGAGGGATTTTACATATTTATGTTGTTTGTTATAGGATTAGGCATTAAAAAAATTGAAAAGAAGCTTAAAACTAATGCATTTAGTGCCATCTAGAAAGCAAGCAAAAATGATGACAGTGAATCTCTGAACGCATCAAAGCATGATTTGATTTGTCAAAGATAAGTGTATGCATGGTTATTAAAGAGCATTTTGATAGTATAAAGATATGTGTGTGTATATATATATATGTATATATATCATATACATGATTGTTCTTTTCATCCCAAACATCAGTATGGTGGATAAGGAGTATACAGGCTCATAGTGAATTCTAATTGTTTTGTGCACAATTTCCGTATGTACCTTTCAGAGTCAAATACACGGTTCTTGGATGCAACTGAAACAGTCTCTATGGTCTGATCATGCAGTTAGCTATGTTTTCGCTTTGGGGTACAATCCAGTATTGTAGTTTACTTCCTTTGGTGAGGATATCGGCCTACGAGAGAGAGAGAACTTTAAACTATATTCAAATGATGACTTCATTTAAAAGACATTTTTTCTTTTATCTTTTTTTTTTTTTTTATTTGAGATGGAGTCTCACTATGTTGCCCAGGCTAGTCTCAACTCCTGGCCTCAAGCAATCTTCCTGCCTTGGCCTCCCAAAGTGCTGAGATTATAGGCATGAGCCACCATACCCACTTGTCTTTTACAAAAAGTTCTATTCCAAAGTAAATTCAAATTTTTTTGTTTTGTTTTTCCCTAGCATGCATTTCCTTGTTTTGGTTCTTCTGTTGCTAACTAAAATTCCTTAGGCTGAAACAAACCCAGATATATATTTTTTCAAATGTTCCAATTTATAAATCACTTTAATTCTAATTTTTGGTAAAAGGAGACAATTTAGAATTTCTCCTTTCTGAAACTCGTTCTCTAGCCTGTGATTCTGGAAGCGGGTAGGTAGAACATGGAAAGAGTGTTTACATGAGGAGAGGCAGCTGTTCTCCCAGTCACGTAAGACTGCTATGGACAAGGAAACCTGTCTGCACCTCACAACTCACATATGCCATATATCTGCACCTCACATATGCTCACATATGCCATAGAATAGGAATTCTGGTGCTGGGAACCCATCTTTGCACAGATTCTAGCTACTCTTTGACATTTGATGGGAAGGGTGGCAGGGGCAGGATGACCTCCTGAGTGTTTTGGGCAGCAGATCACACACTGCAAGCCCTGGTCCCCAAGGCTTGCCAGACGACAGGTAGGACTTTCAGTCAGATGAAACTTCGTGCTGGCTCGCTTCACCCAGCATTATAGAAATAACCGAGAAGATTTGTGAAAATAAAGTTTTAAACTAAGGCAACAGAGAGAACTTTAATAACGTTTTCAATTTACGTAATTTTTAGAAAACATTTTTACTCTCTCTCTGTGAACCTAAACTGTATAGTTCTTAATCAGTCACTTTGAAGAATGACTTAAAGTGCTTAGCTTTGCTGGTAATGTGCTCTTTGTCTTTCTGGCAGCTCCTTGCTCTGCTATGGCTTACCATCATGACAGCAGACGGATATTTGTGGGCCAGGATAATGGAGCCGTAATGGTAGGTAGCTTTTAGAATGTATTTATTATTTTCTTTATATTGACCTCCCATGTCCCTTATTGGCCAGTTAACTTTGGATTAACAATGGATGCTTGATTGTTTGGCATGAAAAATGTTTAATTTAGGCCAGGCACGGTGGTTCACATCTGTAATCCCAACACTTTAGGAGGCTGAGGCAGACTGATCACTTGAGCCCAGGAGTTTGAAGCCAGCCTGGGTAACACAGTGAGACCTCATCTCTACGAAAAATCAAAAAAATTAGTTGGTAGTGGTGCATGCCTGTGGTCCCAGCTACTTAGGAGACTGAGGTGGGAGGATGGCTTGAGCCCAGGAGGTCAAGGCTGCAGCTAGCTGAGATTGCACCACTGCACTTTCGCCTGGGCAGCAGAGGGAAACCGTGTCTCAAAAGAAAAAAAAAAAAAAGTTTAATTCAGTATAGATATTAGGTCAAAAATGGATTAAATTGTTGCTTCATTTTAAACTAGTTCCTTGGAACTCAGAATGCTGTTGTAATTGATAGCTGGATGCTCAGGCTGACCCACAGATCATAGCCTTCATAGAGTGAATATGTCACCTACAGCAATCCACAGCCCTCAGCCGTGATGGTGGAGAGCCTCTGTGTATGTGTGTATATGTGTGTGTGTGTGTGTGTGTGTGTGTGTGTGTAGCCATTCAGCCAGCAACTCACAGAGCTCTTTAAGGCAATACTTCTCAAACTATCTTTGGTAAAGGACATGATATTTAAGTTTTTAGTCTATTATAGATTGGCATTTTTGTGGGTCAAATTGTATGCATATATTTATTTTTTCTTAATTGAAATATAACATATAACATAATTATATTTATCATTTTAAAGTATATAATTCTGTGGTCTTGTAGTATATTCATAAGATTGTGCAACCATTACCATTCTCTAATTCCAGAATATTTTCATCACCCCTCCCTGCAAAAAAATCCCATACCCATTAGCAGTCACTCTCCATTGCCCCTTCCCCCAGCTCCTGGAAATCACTAATTTACTGAATCCAAAGATTTGCCTATTTTAGACACTTTAGATAAATAGATTCATACAGTACATGTGGCCTTTTATGTTTGTCTTTCACTTAGCATGATGATTTCAAGGTTCATGCCTGTTTGAATTAATTCACTCTTTTGGCCGTGGAATAGTATTCTATACTGCACTTGGTTTATCCCTTTATTAGTTGATAGACATTTGGGTTGTTTTCACTTTTTGGCTGTTATCAATAACGTTACTATGAAAATTCATGTACATGTTTTTTGTACATATTCCGGCTCTCCAAATCCTTGCTAACACTTGTCACTTTCTGCTTGTTTTGTTTTGTTTTGTTTTTGTTATGGTCGTCCTGGTGGATGTGAAATGGTATTAGATTGTGGTTTTGATTCGCCTTTTCCTAATCACTAGTAATGGTGAGGATCTTCTTAGGTACTTGTTGGTCATTTATATCTTCTTTGGAGAAATATCTGTTTAAGTCCTTTGCCCATTTTTAATAGAGTATTTTTTAATTGTTGAGTTGTAAGAGTTTTTTCTGTATGTTAAATACTAGACCCTTATATATGTTCTGCAAATATCTTCTCCTAAGAGCTGCCTTTTTACTTTATTTTTAAAGTTTAGTGAAGTCCAATTTATTTATTTATTTATTTTGGCTACTTAAGCTTTAGATACCATATCTAAGAAGCCATTGCCTAATCCAAGGTCATTTATACCTATGAAGATAAGTATAAATGAAGATTTACACCTGTATTTTCTTCTGAGAGTTTTATAGTTTAGCTTTACATTTAGATCTTTGGTTTATTGTAAGTTAATTCTTACATGTGGTATCACAGAGGGGTTCCACATTTATTCTTTCGTATGTGGACATCCAGTTATCCCAGCACCAATTGTTGAAAAGACTATTTTTTTCCCATTTAATTTTCTTGGCATCTTTGTCACAGAGCCAGCCGGCAGAGAGCCAGGGAAGTTTCCAGAAGTCAGTGTCCAGAAGACCCAAGTGAGAAGGATCTCTGTGCATCAGAGGACTCAGAGGAGGTTATAGTGGCTTGCTGGTGCGGGGCGATAGGGAGGCACCCTAGGAAGATTGGAGAAGTGGGCAGAGGCCGCCAGGTCGTGCAGGGTGTTGTAAGTCCGGGTAAAGCTTTAAATTTTAATGTAATTGTAGTGAGAAGCTGTTAAAGTGTTTTCAGCAGATGAATAGCATGATATAATTTACATTTTTCAAAGATCCCTCTAGCTGCTGGGTGGAAAACGGATTGAGGGGCGGCCAGAGTGGCGGTGGGATAATCGGGCTGTTTTAGCAGTCTGGGTGAAAGGACAGTGGCCATGAAGGAGGACAAGTGGATGGACTTGAGATAAGTCTTGGAGACATCTGAGATAAGTTGACTGTGTAGAGGAGAGGAAGAGAAGTCGGGTGACAGCCAGAATTTTGGCTTGAGCAGTTGGGTAGGAAGTAGTATTGTTTCCTGAGAAGGGTAAGGCTGGGCTGGGGAGGCAGTTGGAGGGAGGGGGACAGTGAGAGCCAGCCTCATTTGAGATACCGGTGAGCTTCTGACTGGCCATGTGAAGTTGGCACAGGATAAACAAAACTGGAGCCCCGGAGAGGTCTGGGCAGAGGACATCATCATCAGGTCATTTTTCAAGCCACAAGAATGATTGAGTAGCTGGGGAGGGAATGAAAGAAGTCAGGGCCCAGACCTGAGGCCTAAATAATGACAGCGTTTTGGAGTAGAGTTGAAGGGGAGGCCAGCCAGGGAGGAGGGGAAGTGATGATCCTTGAGTGTGACTTTAAGGGGCCCAGACCACCTTATGTAAGCTGAGTTTCCTGACCTTGCGTAGTCACGCCAGTCATTGAGGGGACTTAACTAAAATACAGATTCCCCAGCTCTGTGCCAGACCCAGAGCTTCGGAATCACTAGGGAGGGACCTGGGGATCTGTATAATAAGTAGCAAGTCCTCTAGGTGAACCCAAGGATCAAGTGCTTTAGAGAAACTACATGGTTTCGCTAATGAGGAACAGGAGCAGGTTTCTGGTTTTTGTCAGCTCAGAAATGTGTAGCAGGCTTTGAAGGGACAAGGCTGAAAGTACGGGTGCCAGTTAGGAGGCTGCCTCCAGATCCCAGTGTGAGATCGTGAAACACCGGGGTGGGGAGGAGAAGAGGCTGTGGCCTCAAGAACTGTCTGGGAAGCAGGGCTGGGTGTTTGAATAAAGGTGCATGTTGAAATAGAGAGCCGCTTTAAGATGACTTTCAGGTTTCTAGCCAGGAGTTAGCTGCTTCAGAGACAGAAAAGATGCTGATCTTTTTTGGGGAAAGGTGATGAGTTAAGTTTTGAGAACTGAACTTGGGTGCATGTGCCTGAACCTCAGGGTTTGGTCTGGGCAGGGGTTGGGAGTTCCCTGAATGTAGACGTCAGTGGAAACTACAACGGTGGCTGCCGTGAACTAGACAGAGCTGGTAGATTGAGAAAAGCAGAAGGCCAAGGTCACATTCCTAGGGAAATGTCAATATTTAAAGAAAAGCCAGAGGGCTGGGAGCCTAAAGGAGAGACAGGAAGAATAGGCAAAGAGGGAGGAGAGCCAGCCAGGACAGTGCAGCTACGGAAGCCGGAGGGCAGTGAGTTTCAGGGAGGAGGTGAGTAAAGTTGTCAAGAGCAGGAGGAAGAGGATGAAATTAGGCCTGGGCAGTGCTCTTGGGATGGCACTTAGAAGGCAGCTGCTGATAACAAGAAGAGCCTTTCCATGCAGTGGGGTAGCCCTGGTGAGCCATGGACTGAAGTGTGACTGGGAGATGAGGGAGCCAGAGAGCCTGAGGGTAACCAGGGTGGGCTGATCATTAGAGAAGCTTTTGGCTGAGAAGGGGACAACAGAAGTAGAAGTATAGTTATGAGAGTTTCTTTTATTTTTTTACTGAAAGCAGCAGCCTTGGACCAGGTGTGGTGGCTCATGCCGATAATCTCAGCCCTGTGGGAGGCTGAGGCAGGAGGATTGATCCCAGGAGTTGGAGACCAGCCTGGGCAATATAGTGAGACCTCATTTCTACAAAAATTAAAAAAATAGCTTATTGTGGTGGCATAACCATGTAGCCCCACTACTCAGGAGGCTGAGGTGGGAGGATCACTTGAGCCTGGGAAGTGGAGGTTGCAGTGAGCAGAGATTGCACCACTGCACTCCAGCCTGAATGGCAGAACAAGACCCTGTCTCAAAAGAAGGAAAAAAAAAAAAAAAAAAGAAAAAGCAGCAGCAGCCTTGATGTAAGGGTCAAGAAGAAAGATCCAGTAGAAGGGACAGGCTCCCTGCCCATGCAGTTCACACAGCAGCGGGTGGCAGGCAAGGGTGCTGGAAATGCATGACACAGTAGTGAATGCCAAAGCTCTCCGTTTTAGCCTTCAGTAAATTTTATGGGAATATCATGATGATGTGCATGCACATATATAACGAGAAGCCACTAAGTACAAGCTTCACATAGTGCAGTAGTGCAGTGTTAGTGCATTTATCTCCCTAGAGACCCTTTTTGTGGCCTTCAGTTCAAGGGGAGACTGTCATTATAGGATGGCACATAAGAACTGTTACAGTTTTTAATGGAAAGGGGCAAGGCAAATCCAATTTAACATTAGTCAGCAGTTGATCAATTGTTCTTCCACTGAATATGGATGAATATATACCGTGCTGATACATTTTTTCTACTTTGCAAAAACAAGATGGAGAACAAGAAATCTGTATTCTTTTGTGTGCTTTTTTTCCCCCTCACTCTGGTCTGTCAGCAATTCATAATATCCATGTCAGTTTAGCATTGATCAATAATAGTATTCTTGGCTGGGCGCAGTGGCTTATGCCTATAATCCCAGCACTTTGGGAGGCCAAGGCGGGTGGATCACTTGAGACCACGAGTTCAAGACCAGGCTGGCCAGTATGGTGAAACCCCCGTCTGTACTAAAAATACAAGAAAAATTAGCCAGGTGTGGTGGCACACACCTTTAGTCCCAGTTACTCAGGACTCTGAGGCACAAGAATCGCTTGAATCCAGGAGGCGGAGGTTACAGTGAGCTGAGATTGCATCACTGTACTCCAACCTGGGTGACAGAGCGAGACTCTGTCTCAAAATAATAATAATATAATAATAATAATGGTAGTACTAGTAATTAGTGATTTTTCTTTAGAGTTTTATTTTCATAGTTTTATGTTGAGGTTGATTTTTTTTCCCAATAAAACATATGTACTTTAAATTTCTTTTCCAAGTTATAAAGGATTACATCTATAGAAAATTTGGGGCCAGGTGCAGTGGCTCACGCCTGTAATCCCAGCACTTTGGGAGCCCGAGGTGAGTGGATCACCTGAGGTCAGGAGTTCGAGACCATCCTGGCCAACATGGTGAAACCCCATCTCTACTAAAAATACAAAAATTAGCTGGGCGTGGTTGTGCACTCCTGTAATCCCAGCTACTCGGGAGCCTGAGGCAGGAGAACCGCTTGAACCTGGGAAGCAGACGTTGCAGTGAGCCGAGGAAGCAACAAGAGCGAAACTCTGTCTATAAATAAATAAATAAATAAATAAATAAATAAAATTTGGAAAACACAGGAGAATAAAAAGAAGCCAAAAACCACCTACAATCTCAACACTTTTTTTGTTGTTGTTGTTGTGTGTGTTTGTATATTAAATAGGTGTACTTTCCCCCACTAAATTGCTGAGCTACCCAGCGCCCTGTTTTTACTTTGCTGAGAGCTCTGTTAGTGAGGGGTCTTTGCAGTTTTGCTTTAATATGCAGTGTCTTGAGGGGTTTTTTGTGTCCCTAAGAGAATACAGTTTTGTAGTAGGAGGGAGAAGGAATACGGAGTGCTGATTTGGGCAGGAAGAAGTGGACACAAATCCCATGCTGGTCAGCAGCACTTACTTTTATTCAATTAGGTCTGTTCTCCCAAAGCGATGTTGGCCTGAGGACAGGTCTGATGAAGGAAGCAATTCATATCATTCCTAAATAACTCGTCTTAAGTCCCAGGTCTTGTGAGAATCATTTTTGGATTTTACTTCGTTTTTGAAAGTTAAGTTTCTGTTGTTTTATAAAACCATAACTCTTAAAATTTTTTATTTTGTGCATTTGCTTTTAGGAATTTCACGTTTCTGAAGATTTTAATAAAATGAACTTTATCAAGACCTACCCAGGTAATTATAATACACATTATCTTGCATACACATACATGTAGACATACACAAAACTAGAACATCATCTCTTATGGTGAAAATTAGATTTTCACATTAACTTGTTAGTTTTGTTAACCCCACAATGAGAGAGACTGTTGTCTTTTAGTGATATTTCAGCTTTTTATTGCTCATTAGCATTTAAAATTTTGTATATCAGGCACATTATCAGATTTAATTAACCATTCTTTTATCATTGGATATGTGTACCGCTTCCATTTTTTTGATAACACACACTACTCTTCATACATGTATGTGTGTGTATATAACTGTGAGTGTGTGTACAGTTTTTTGATATGTGTATACACGTGTGTGTGTGTGTGTGTATTCTTGAATAAGTGTATACACGTATGTGGAGGGGTATTCTTGACTGTTATTCTGACTGTAATCCTATAATGCATTTGTTTCATTTTGTTTTGTTTAAATAGAGACAAGATCTCAGTATGTTGCCCAGGCTGGTCTCGAACTCCTGAGCTTAAGTGACCCTGCCACCTCAGTCTCCCAAAGTGCTAGAATTCAGGTGTGAGCCACCACACCTAGCCAAATCTGTAATTCTGATTATTTAAGACAAATCCCTAAGTGCTCAGTGAGGAATTTTTTTTTTTTTTAAAGACAAATTCCTACAAAGTGGAATAACCAGGTCAGACATTAAAAAGTTTTTTAAATGCCCTAGATTTACTTTGCAAACTGCTTCACAGCAATAGTGCAGGTTTTTACAGTCCTGCGAATGGCGACTGAGAATACGTGTTCATGACGTCTTCACAACATTGCTGCCTTATAATTTCTTTTTCCTGTTTAATAGTCAAGAAAGTTCGCAATTTGAAAATGATTTAAGCTTTATTTAATGTTGACCACTTGTCATATTTTCTGAATGTCTGTTTATGATTTTGTGCGTATTCCCAGGGAGGTGTAGTGTTTTCTAACTGATTTGTAAGCACTTTTCACTACAAAGCTATCAATACTTTGTGGCATCTGTGACATATACCTTTTTTTCAGTTTTTACTTTATTTAGTAAATTTTAGTATTTTAAAACTTAACAAAAGCAAGATCCCAATGACAACTTCAGATTGAAGTTGCAAAACTAAAGCATTTTGATTAAGTTGTGGATTCCCATCAGACCAATTAGCTGATTCCCAGAAACTTCACCAGAAGACGTAACATGTAGCCTCATTTTATTCACTCTATACTTCTAAAATTTTATATTTAATGCTTGTGGATAAAGGTAAAAATTAGAGTGTAGATGTTTTACATATGTGTTGTTCATCTTGGTGAAATGTGGTCTAATGATAGGATACTTTATTAAGAAGGCCAAATTGCTTTTGCCTACGTATTGTTTCACCTGTTCCAAATTTAAAATAGGAGAAAAGCGTCCAGGTGCAGTGGCTCACCCCTGTAATCGCAGCACTTTGGGAGGCCGAGGCAGGTGCATCACTTGAGGTCAGGAGTTTGAGGCCAGCCTGGCCAACGAGGTGAAACCCCGTCTCTACTAAAAATAACAAAAATTAGCCGGGCGTGATAGCACATGCCTGTAGTCCCAGCTACTCAGGAGACTGAGGCAGGAGAACTGCTTGAACCCGGGAGGCGGAGGTTGTAGGGAACCGAGATCGCACCACTGCACTGCACTCCAGCCCAGGCAACAGAGCAAGACTCCGTCTCAAAAATAAATAAATAAAATAGGAGAACAGTGATGCAGCAATGCCCATATATTTGCCCTTGGAGTATGTTAGTCAGGAAAACTGTTTTGTGACAATGAATGATAACACTTTCCAATCCTGCATTGAGTCATGTACTACTAGCATCATGGTGTTATTGTAACACCAGAAACAACTTTGAATTCTCAGCTATCATGCACGGGTTTATCTTTAAAATAATCAAGAATCTGTAAGTTCCTTTACGAGATGTATACCTACGAGTTTGGCGACCTTTAAATGCCTGATTTGGAGACCCTTAAATGCCTGGTCAATGTTTTTGTCAAAAGGCAAATTCCTTAATAAATTATTTCACCTGGCCAGTTGTGGTAGCTCCCACCTGTAATCTTAGCACTTTGAGAAGCCAAGGAGTTTGAGACCAGCCTGGGCAACATAGACCGTACCTCTGTAAAAAATTAGCCAGCCATGGTGGCGCACACTGTAGTCCCAGCTACTTGGGAGGCTGAGGTGGGAGGATCATTTGAGCCCAGGAGTTAGAGATTACGGTGAGCCATCATCAGACCACTGCACTCTAGCCTGGGCAACAGAATGAGACCCTGCCCCTCCTTTTTTTTTAAAAAAAAAACAACAAAGAATGTGTGTGTGTGTGTATTTTTCATCTTTCATTAAGGATGAAATTATTTCATACTCACATCTCATGTAATTTTTATCTATATTTTGGTTGTCAAAGTTCCTTTTTTTTTTTTTTTTTTTTTTTTAGAAAGAGCCTCACTCTGTTGCCCACACTGGAGTGCAGTGGTGCGATCTTAGCTCACTGCAACCTCCGCCTCCAGGGTTCAGCCGATTCTCCTGCCTCAACCTCCCTAGTAGCTGGGATTATAGGTGCGAGCCACCATGGCCAGCTAATTTTTTGTATTTTTAGTAGAGACGGGGTTTCACCATGTTGGCCAGACTGGTCTTGAACACCTGGACTCAAGTGATCCACCCGCCTCGGCCTCCCAAAATGCTGGAATTACAGGCATGAGCCACCATGCCCCACCAGTTGTCATAGTTCTTTATGGGCTATAAGGCAGCATAGGTTTCTTTTGCAGTGGTTCTTGGACCTTTATATTTCATTGACTAATAACATTTTAGAAAACTTTTGGAGGACTAATATAGGGATTACTGTGTTTTTTATTTTGCCAAGTGAGAGTTTAAAAACTAAAAATGAAGCAAAATAAGCATGACTATATCTCACTATACTTTCACAAAAGAAAAGGATATCTAAAAAATACAAAACAGCAGAAAGGATGTAATCTTAGAAATAGGATAGTTCTTCCCAGGAAAAAATAGTTGACTATTCACTACAGCATCTTTACCACAAACTAGTTTAAACCCTATGACTATTTGGCCCGAGTTTAACAACTACAGGTTTAGTGGAAAAAGTGTTTTGAGTCAGACACACCAAATTAATCTATCACTTATTAGACTTTGGGCATATATTTATATTGATATTTAATATATATTTATAAATATTTAATAAATAATATTTGCTTCTCGGTTTTCTTATCTGAAAATCAGTATAATAATACACACCCTGTAAGTATTTATGCAAATTAAATATTAAAGCAGAAAAAGCATTAGGCTCCACATCAGACGATGAGACAGATCTTACAAGACATGGCCTACTCAAATTTAATATTTTTTTCAGTTTTAAATTTTTATTTCTTAATTAGAGACAGAGTCTCATTGTCTTACCCAAGCTGGAGTGCAGTGGTGCAAACATAGTTTGATGTAACCTCCAACTCCTGGGCTCAAGAGATCTCCCACCTCAGCCTGCTGAGTAGCTAGGACTACAGGCAAGTGCCACCATGCCCAGCTGGTTTTAAAAATGTTTTTTGTAGAGATGGGGTCTTGCTTTGTTGCCCAGGCTGGTCTCCAACTCCTGGCCTCAAACAGTCCTCCTGCCTCGGCCTCCCAAAGCACTGGGATTATAGGTGTTGAGCCACTGTGCCCAGCTGAATTTAAGATTAATAGCTCTCATAGCATCCTTTAAGTTTCAGAATCCTTCATGAGTATGTAATTGTTCAATGTAACCTTTCAGCGGTTGATGAATCTGACTTTCACGTAGACTTTTGGGGAGAGTCCCTCAGTTCTTCCTAAGCAGTCTGTACAGCTGAGAGCAAGGTCAGCAGTCTCTCTGTCTGGCCTTTGACTTCATTCATCAGATTGGACACTTACTAAACATCTACTGCATGCAAAGTTCTGTACCAGATGAAGTAGAAGGCAGGTAACACTGCCCCGGTGTGGCTTATAATCGACCTGGAAATCTTTCCAGAGTTAGGTAACAGACAGAAAACCTTCCTCATTCTCAGCTGTTATTTTGGAACAGAGAACTTCACAAAAGCTTTGTCTTTATGAATAATAAAATGTTACACACTGATAAAAAGTATTCCAGAAACAAAACACATAACACCACTTTTTAATTTTAGAAAACTGCCATTGCTCTTATTTAGAATGCCAGTGTTTTCGGAAGGTTCAAAACACTGAAGTTACAGACGATTAAAAAAACATTGCCCTGTTACAACTGCTGCTTTCCACATGGTCCTCGTTCGTAAAGTTTTTTAGAGCAAAGTAAAAATGTTCTCTTGAGCATAGCCAAAAAAAAAAATTATATATATATATTATATATATATTATGTATATATATTTTATATATGTTGTATATATAACATATATATATATATTCTAAGCTAGTATTTGATTTCTCTTTGGGCATTCCTCTTTAATGATTCCTAGCTTCTGGTGGCCATGACTGTGGGGAGCAGAGGGCAGGGCCTTGGAGAGAGCCTGTGCTAGTGAGTTGTTGAGCTGGGGCGGGTTGTCTGAACTATATTCACAGAGAATAGGCATTTCCAGTACACTCTTGTACACAACTGTGTCCCGGCTGAGCGGATTGAGAGATTGAGCCTCAGTTCTTCCCCATGGAGTGCTGTTTCTGGAGATGACAACTCTTCGCCGTTCTGTTCCTGCAGCTCATCAGAACCGGGTGTCTGCGATCATCTTCAGCTTGGCCACAGAGTGGGTCATCAGTACTGGCTACGACAAGTGTGTGAGCTGGATGTGCACGCGAAGCGGGAACATGCTCGGGAGGCACTTCTTCACGTCCTGGGCTTCGTGTCTGCAGTATCCTTCAGAGCCACGGACCTCTCCTTCCCCTGGCCTCTGCTTCTCGGTGTTTGGTTCTGAATCTCATCCCAAACTGCTAATTGAGATCTAAAGACTGAATGAAACCTATTTAAGTTTGGGCAAAAGTAATTGTGTTTTTTTTTTTTTTTTTGCCATTGAAAGTAATTGCAAAAATTGCAATTACTTTTGCACCAACCTAATACATATTTCACCGAAAATCCAAGAACTTCCATATTTGCTTTTCTTGCTGTAAACTGGGTTTATTAAAAATAATATGAAATGAATTGTTCTCTGCTGGGAGGTGCTGTAGGTTTTTAATACAAAATTGTGGAAAACCCAGGCCCATTAGTGCAAACCCTTCCTCTCACGTCTTTGCGTTTCTAATGGAAAGACTTTTTATTGTGTGAAGAAAGGAAAACAGGAACTTGTCTGCTAGTGATTGCTAATTTGCAGACCCTGTAAGTGTATATACTGAATAGTAAGGGTTTATAGCCTTGGGGTTTGTTCCTAAATGGGCTACAAGGAGTTTTACACAAAACTTTTGCTTAATGCTTTTTTGTGTGTGGAGAGGACCCATAATCCTTATAAAACTCTCAAAGATGGCTCAGGATCCCCCAAAGTGCTGAAAATCACTGCCTAAAAAATTCCTGCTACTACATGGAATTTGCTTCCTGTAGAGCTCGCCCTTCCCTAAGGATCTCCCTGCCTGCTGTGTATCTTAGTGATGGCAAGATCAAGGTTATCAACAACAGGCAGACACCCCATGGTAGTTTCTCTCTCAGAGTTGAATGTCTGGCCTAGTAAAATTCCATCCATTGAAAGCCTTTCTTTACAATGTTTGCTACAAATGAATGCACAGCGCGAGATATTTAAAATAGTACCATATACTTTAGGATCAAACAAGCAAAAAATACTCAGATACAGTGTGTGCTACATAAGCATTTTTGTTATGTGCTAGGCCTCTGATAATGGATTTGTAGAAAATGACACAGAATCACAGTCATGCCCTAGTTTACCGTGCTCTTTTTGACTGTGTTTTGGAAGAGTGATAGTTATCCTGTTGTAAATAGCTTTCATATTATAAATACTAGTTAACATGTTGTATATAAATTTCTGGTTTTCCAGAAATATCTATGGCCACAAATTGAGAAAGTAATGAGTTGTGACCAATAGTTAATATATTTTCTAAATTTAAATGTACTACCGCCACAAACAACTGCATTTTGGATTATTGAACTATCCACAGTAATTTAAAGTGAATCATCCTCTTCATTTATAGCTAAATTCTCTAGGCCAAAAGAAACATGGATTCATGTCTTGTATTTACTGTCAGATTTGCATTATTTTCAGAGATATTTCATAAATAACCATTACGTTTCAGAGCTTTCTTGCTGTTTTCAGTAGTTAGCATTCTTTTCTTTTCTTTCTTTTTTTTTTTTTTTGGCTCTGTCACCCAGGCTGGAGTGGTGCAGTGGTATCATCTCAGCTCACTGCAACCTCTGCCTCCTGGGTTCAAGCTGTTCTCTTGCCCCAGCTTCCCAAGTAACTGGGATTATAAACGTGTGCCACCACACCCAACTAATTTTTTGTATTTTTAGTAGAGACGGGGTTTCACCATGTTGGCCAGGTTGGTCTTGAACTCCTGACCTCAAGTGATCTGCCCACCTCAGCCTCCCAAAGTGCTGGGATTACAGGCATGAGCCACTGCACCCAGCCCAGTAGTTATCAGTTTCACTCTTTGACACTTTATTGTACTTGATTATGTCTACTTGTTTTTGTGTGTGTCTGCACTACCAGCTCTTTTTTCATTGCCAGTTCCTGGGATCTTGCTTGATATAGTAACAGGCACTCAGTGAGTTCTTGTTGAATGAATGAATATAAACTTTCTCAGTAATAACAGCTATTTTAATGTTTACCTTCAATATTTACATATTGCATGATTTTCAGTTGGGTATTTCCTTTTTTGTTATAGTTTTAGGTATATGCTTATTCTCTTTAAAATGCATGTTTTCTAACTTTGGAAACTAACTTTGACTAATACTGGTGTCTCTCTTATGAGAGGATTTTCAGGTGATTTCTGTTCTACATCCTTGACTGCTTCTCCTCAGATATGACTTTGACACTCAGTATGCTTTCGTTGGTGATTGTTCTGGGCAGATCACCCTGCTGAAGCTTGAACAGAACACGTGTTCAGTCATCACAACCCTCAAAGGACATGAAGGTAGGCTAGAATATCACCCAAGATGCCTAACTTGGGCATTCAAATTCAGTTCTCCACTACGTGAATTCATGAATGCTCTGTTCCTCATGATCTGTCAGATTTCATTTTGATTGGCCAGATACGGGATTCAGAGTGAAAACTAAGCGAAGGTGGGGTGATGGGTTCATTTCATATTGTCGAAATCCCTTCTAAATTGCTTGTGTGGATAATACTTTCTATGTTGCTTACCTTTTTAAATTAAGTTATGGCTGGCACATTGGTTCACACCTGTAATCCCAGCACTTTTGGGGGCCGAATTAGGTGGACCACTTGAGGCCAGGAGTTCAAGACCAGCCTGGCCAACACAGCAAAACTCCCTCTCTACTAAGAATACAAAAATTAACCAGGCATCGTGGCGCATACCTGTAATCCCACCCCTAGCTACTTGGAATGCTAAGGCAGGAGAATCACTTGAACCCAGGGGCAGAGGTTGCAGTGAGCCGAGATTACGGCACTACACTCCTGCCTGGGTGACAGAGTGAGACTCTGTCTCAAAAAAATAGAAATAAAAATAAAATAAGTTATCATGTTGACAAGACCTTTAAAATTACTTCTAACTGGTAAAACCTTTGGAAGAGTTGTTATTATTACTTTAAAAAATTTTATCAGTTTCTAAGCCCCTGAGCAAGACCTGATAAATACAATTAGAAGGAATGTGTGGGCTGGTTCAGCCTCTGCTTGGGAAACCTACCCTGCGTAGGTACTGAGGGGAAAGAATTATTGGGTGGAATGTCATTTCTGTAGTGCAGTGGGTTAGTGAAGCTCTGTGGAGGGGTTTTTAAAGTCCGTTGATTGTATGTGACTCGCCACATACACACATGTAATAAAGAGGTTTCATTAGATGCTGTATTGGGCCATTCTTGCATTGCAATAAAGAAATATCTAAGACTGGGTAATTTATAAAGAGAAGAGGTTTAATTGGTTCGTGGATCTGCAGGCTGTACAGGACGCATGGCACCAGCATGCTTCTGGTGCGGGCCTCAGGAAGCTTATAGTCATAGCACAAGGTGAGGTGTGAACAGGCACATCACATGACCAAAGCAGGAGTGCGGGTGTGGGGGTGCCAGACACTTTTAAACAACCATATCTCAAGGGAGCTCATTTACTATCTCAAGGAGAGCACCAAGGGGATGGCACTAAACCATTCGTGAGAAATCCACCACCATGAGCCAACTACCATGCCCCACCTGCAACACTGGGGATTAGTTTAACATGAAATTTAGAGGCCGGGCCCGGTGGCTCACACCTGTAATCCCAGCACTTTGGGAGGCTGAGGTGGGCAGATCACTTGTGGTCAGGAGTTCGAGACCAGCCTAGCAACATGGTGAAACCCCATCTCTACTAAAAATACAAAAAACATTAGCTGAGCGTGTTGGCAGGCGCCTGTAGTCCCAGGTACTCAGAGAGGTTGAGGCAGGAGAATCTCTTGAACCCGGAAGGTGGAGGTTGCAGTGAGCCAAGATCATGCCACTGCACTCCAACCTGGGTGACAGAGGGAGACTCTGTCTCAAAAAAAAAGATTTTAAAAAAAATATATATATATATATATCTCAACAAAATTTAGAGGGGATACATGTCTAAACTGTGTCAGGTGCTAAGCCGTAATGGATTGAAGTTTTCATACCGATCACAAGATCAAATTCTGATATGTGTCACAAAATACAAGCTTTGAGGCCCTCTGGTTTATGGAGAATGGGGGAGTTGCTGAAAGAATTAATGAACTTATTTATGACCATAGTTAGCGTTTTAGTTGTAACAAGTTATAATAAATGTACACTATGCTTTCTATGTAATCTATTTAGGTGAAATAAGAGTATATCAAATCAAGGAGCCTGTAGGGGAAAAGAAGAAAAGAGAACAGCAAGTTAAAATGGATTTGGGCAGGAAAGCAGAGGCCCGTGAAGAAACCACTTTCTGTTTATGACTAATTCTCTCATGATCCCCAGGCTTGTCAGTTTTTTCAGGGTTGCTAAAGGCAGAATGGGTCTGGTAACTACTTAGTAGTTTTCATGTTGAAAGACCGTATTTATCTGCTTTTAGGCCTCTAACTGAAATGGATGGCACACAGATTACACAGGGTCAAAAGTCATGTGAAACTAACCCCTGAAGCCTTTGCAGAATATTTCTTTGTTTCTACTTTTGTTCTGTTTTTGGAAAGTGTGTGTGAGAAAGTAGTTTCTGTTTGCTTTTGAATATGGCATCATTAATTCTCTGTATACCTACCAAAATTATTATTAGCTTGTGTGGCTGGTTCAGTTTTACTAAGTTGATTAATAATGTTTTTTCTAGAGAAACAGCAGTCGATGAACAGGGAAAGGCTCTACTGAAAGATCCACCTGTATGTAGAAAGAAAGATTTCCTCAAGGGTTTCAAATTTGATAAGTTAGCCAATATAAAGTATGAAATGGGAAGTTCAGATTTTTCACTTAAATTACTTGGCATAATTGTGTAGTGTACAACAGACTTTTTTCTGTGGTACTTAATTTTCTTAAACATAGACATCTTGGGGTAAAACACCTGAAAGGTTCCAGAGACCCAGAATAATCTAGATTTTTTTATCTTGTGTAGGTTGGACACAGTAAACTTTACTGGTTTTTCTCACTAAATATTACTAGCATTTTTTTTTCCCAGTAACTTTTTCTGAACATTTCATATGTAAGCTACTTTGTAATTTTTGGCACAGAACAAGGAAAAACTTCTTTAAAAATCTTTGTATTCCAAGCAGTTTTTTTTGTTT
Source organism: Macaca mulatta (assembly GCF_049350105.2). Lineage (NCBI taxonomy): Eukaryota > Metazoa > Chordata > Mammalia > Primates > Cercopithecidae > Macaca > Macaca mulatta. Next base: position 129,152,253 of record NC_133417.1, on the reverse strand, counting down.
TTTGTTTTTTGGTTTTTTTTTTGAGACAGAGTCTGCCTAAGCTGGAGTGCAGTAGCGCTATCTTGGCTTACTGCAACTTCCACCTCCTGGGTTCAAGCAATGCTCCCTCCTTAGCCTCCCGAGTAGCGGGGATTACAGGAACCCGCCACCATGCCCAGCTAATTTTTGTTTTTTTGTGTTTGTTTTTGTAGAAACAGGGTTTCACCATGTTGGCCAGGCCTAGTCTCGAACTCCTGGCCTCAAGTGATTCGCCCTCCTCAGCCTCCCAAAGTGCTGGGATTACAAGTGTGAGTCACCATGCCCAGCCCCAAGTAGTTTGATGCACAATTGAAAATTCTAATCTTACAACTGTGGATAATGGTGCTGTGTCTCCTGTATGACTCATGATGGCATGGTTGAATGACCCGTTGTACACCATGAAGGTACCTTTTTGCTTAAAGACTCAACTGATCCTAGTTTGGTCTTCAGCTGTCAAATGTGTGCCTCCTGATGTAGAGTTATATTTTACCTCTCCTCCCTCCCCTCTCCCCTGCCTCCCTCTCTCTCTCTCACAAATCCCTAGGTAGTGTCACCTGCCTCTGGTGGGACCCTATTCAGCGGTTACTCTTCTCAGGAGCATCTGACAACAGCATCATCATGTGGGACATCGGAGGAAGAAAAGGCCGGACGCTCTTACTTCAGGGCCATCAGTGCGTGACCACTTGTGGGGGTGGGGAAAGAATCCGAGTTAGTGGGGAGCTAGTGAAAGGCGTTAGTAGTCTGATAACACTTTCTGCAAACCCCGCCTTCTAAGATGGCAATTATCATTGATAGCGCTCAGTTCACTTTTAACTGCTTTCTGTCAGCCCCAAGTGTCTGATGTTTAGTAGCAAAACAATAACAAAACACGAGTACAGGACTTTCTTCCTTCTTAGTCCAAAGAGCACTTGCCACTTTCTCTCTTAAGGAGTCACCCCGTTGAAATATCTGATTAAGGCAGGCATAGAACAGAGATGCAGGTGAGGATTTTGACCATGGAAGGTTGCATGTAACATGATGCTAAGCTGTTCTTGAGCTGGGAGCCTAACTCGTTTTTTGTTTTTGGTTTTTTTATTCTAAAAGATATTGAATTGAGAAATAATGTCTAGTTTGACAGTGGAATTCACCTGAGTGATACCATTGTATATTTAGGATCTTGCCCTCTATCCCTGAAAGAAAAAGAAATACCTCTTCACCCCGCTTTCCTTTCTTTCCTTTTTGGCTAGACTGCAGCTGTTACTGTAATCACAGTCAAGCTGAAAATTAGCTGAGGAAACATATTGTACACTATAACAGGCCAAGAGCTTGTTTCCTTGGGCATCCTAAAGGGCTGTATGACAGGCATGCAGGCGGGACAGAGGCCTTCACCCCATCTGTGTGTGTGTCTGTGCACACTAGCGATCTTTGTGGTGTTGGACTCCTTGTTCATATGAATTGTGTTCAGTAAGGGAGTTATACCTCCTTTGTTCTTTTTTGTTTCTGAACAAATAGATAAATCTTATGCATCTGAAAGGGAAATCATGGTGATTGGTCCCGAAAACCATAGCCCTCATCAAATCTCTGGCCTACAATTCTTAATGACTGATTTGAAAGTAGTCGTATGTTTTATAGAAAGTATCATTCTGTATGATGAGTTATAAAATGCCAAGTAAAGTTTATACTAGAATTCATTTTACCATGCTGGATAGTCAGTGGTAAAATACCACTTGTTGGTTTTAATGAGGAGAACGATTTGAGCCTAAATGAGATAGTTCCCGTGTTTTTCCACATGGAGACAAGTGACTATTGTGTGTGCTGTTTGCAGTGACAAGGTGCAGTCGCTGTGCTACCTTCAGCTCACCAGGCAGCTCGTCTCCTGTTCCTCGGACGGCGGAATTGCAGTGTGGAACATGGATGTTAGCAGAGAAGAGGTAAGAGACAAGGGCAAGTCCAGGCCGAACGGGAGAGACCCCCCCAAGAACCTGGCTTCTTGGCTTTTCACCCAGTGAGCTGTAAATGCCGGTCCAGGTGCAGACAGTCCCAACTTCCCCTTCTGCTAATGGGTTATTTCTGACAAGGTCCTTTGTGTGATTGTGCACTGCTTCCTTCCTCTACTCATTTGAGAGTTTCTACCAGTGACATGCAGTATATACAATCAGCATTTAGGCTGGTTCTCAGCCTTGAGCAAAACACTGAGAGAACACTTTGAGACAGATTTCTGGCATATCCAGGGATCTGGACTGCACAGAGGTCCTCCGAAGCACCATTGTGGTCCCGTAGCATTCCTGTAGGAAACCCTGCGGTATGCATCAGTGACTGCTGTCAGGGACATAGCTAAACACTTGACATGTTTCTAGGAAAATATATTTCCATTGCTCTGCTCTCACTTCCCATTGAGTTCTAGTTCACTGAGGCCATGTCAACATAGTATTCTTTTCAGGTGACCTAATTTCTAACTTGGTGGGCCACTGACTAGTTGTGAGACCTTACTTGGTTAAGTGCCTTAATTTCTCTAAGTATCTGTTCCCTCCTACATAAAGTGGAATTGTGGAATGAAATGACTTCTCAGTTGTCTTCCAGTTCTTTAGACAGAGAGTCTAATTGTCTAAACAATCTCTCTCTCTCTCTCTTTTTTTTTTTTTTTTTTGAGACAGGGTCTTGCTTTGTCACCCAGGCTGAAGTGCAGTGGCATGATCTTGGCTCTCTGCAGCCTCAACCTCCCAGGCTTAAGCGATCCTCCCACTTCAGCTTCCTGAGTAGCTGGGGCTACAGGCATACGCTATCATGCATAACTTGTTTTTCAGTTTTTTTTTTTTTTTTTTTTTGGGTAGAGACAGGGTCTTGCTGTGTCATCTAGGCTGGTCTCAAACTCCTGGGCTCAAGTGACCTTCCTGCCTCAGTCTCCCAAATTGCTGGGATTATAGGCATGAGCCACTGTGTATATCCTCTTTTTTAAATATTTTGAAGAATGCTGCAGTGAATACTCTTGACCTTGTCATTGTGTGATTGATCAATTATTTATTTCAGACAAATTTCTGGAAATAGACCTTCTGAGTCCAAGCATATATACATTCTTAAGGCTTTTTATAGATGTTGTCAAATGATTTCCAATCAAGGTTTCCATTCTCGTCTCTGCCTGCACTGGCATTATCTTTCTTTTCTAAGTGGCATCTATAACTTATGATGTTGTTAGCAAAAAAAGTTGATTCCAGAGAAGATTTTAGACCATAAGGGACGTTAATGACTTACAGTTTAACTTTGAAAATATTCGTTGGGCACCTACAGGGTGTCCGTACAGTCGGGAAATGTAAGTGAATTTATATAATAAATGGTTTATTGATATTGCATTGCAATACCTACTATGTTGTACGACATCACATGATCTGTTCAGGATCCTGTCCTTTATGGCAACATGTTGTTCAGTGTGCTGTGCACCATTGTAACAGACATTTTACGTTGATGCAGAATTCCCACCAATCCCTGCACATGTGTCTGCTTTGTGTTGTCTCTGATTCTTTGTGAGTCTGATTCTCATTAATTAAACCTTCATTTTTACCATATTCCAGTAGAAGTAATGAAGGGGGCTTTCGTCTATTTTTTTTAAATGGTGACATTAGTCATTTATAGACTTTATGGCTACTGTACACAAAGATACTTGCCACAAGAAATTTGTAATCTAGTGGAAGAAATAGACTACCCTATAAATAATAAAATGCAATCCATAATCCAGAGACTTACTGATTGTGAGACTTTTTTTGTAACTTTGTAAGACAAGTCAAATAGAGGAAATTTGGATTACAAATTTCTGGTTTGTATCTCTTTTTGAATTTTCTAAAAAATATTTGGTAAGGCTTAGAATATTTTATTATGAAATGCAGATACATTGGCTCAATAGTATAGGATGTGGCTGGCACAGTGGCTCATGCTGTAATCCCAGCGCTTTGGGAGGCTGAGGTGGGTGGATCACCTGAGGGTCAGGAGTTCGAGACCAGCCTGGCCAACATAGTGAAACCCAGTCTCTATTAAAAAATATAAAAATTAGCCAGGCATGGTGGTGGGTGCCTATAATCCCAGCTCCTTGGGAGGCTGAGGCAGGAGAATCACTTGAACCCAGGAGGCAGAGGTTGCAGTGAGCCAAGATCATACTACTGCACTCCAGCCTGGGTGATGAGCAAAACTCTAAAAAATGTGTGTGTGTGTGTGTGTGTGAAATAGGATGTATAATACTATATTTTCAAAGGTTTATTTGAACTGTGTTTTATGTTTATCAGCTACTAGTTATATGCACCAAGAACAGCTAGTATACTGTTCTGTTTCCTGGCTCTTGGCCTATTGTTTTTCAGTCTTATTCTGAGAGAGCAGAAAACTCAGAGAGAGAGAGGCTGTATTCCCTGGATGATGAGGGGAGGAGACCATTGGTGCCCAGCACTGCTGGTGGCTTTCCCGAGGGTTTCACAACTTAGATTTTTAACCTGCTGTTTTTATCATTGGTAAATTCTTTTAGAAAAAGTATTTAGAAAGTAGAAGTGGGATTCCTGCCTTCAAAGTGCATCATTGTGGAGTGTATTTCTTTCTTTCTTTTTTTTTTTTTATACTTTGAGTTCTAGGGTACATGTGCATAACGTGCAGGCTTGTTACATATGTATACTTGTGCCATGTTGGTGTGCTGCACCCATCAACTCGTCAGCACCCATCAACTCGTCATTTACATCAGGTATAACTCCCAATGCAATCCCTCCCCCCTCCCCGCTCCCCATGATAGGCCCCGGTGTGTGATGTTCCCCTTCCCGAGTCCAAGTGATCTCATTGTTCAGTTCCCACCTATGAGTGAGAACATGCGGCGTTTGGTTTTCTGTTCTTGTGATAGTTTGCTAAGAATGATGGTTTCCAGCTGCATCCATGTCCCTACAAAGGACACAAACTCATCCTTTTTTATGGCTGCATAGTATTCCATGGTGTATATGTGCCACATTTTCTTAATCCAGTCTGTCACTGATGGACATTTGGGTTGATTCCAAGTCTTTGCTATTGTGAATAGTGCCACAATAAACATACGTGTGCATGTGTCTTTATGGCAGCATGATTTATAATCCTTTGGGTATATACCCAGTAATGGGATGGCTGGGTCATATGGTACATCTAGTTCTAGATCCTTGAGGAATCGCCATACTGTTTTCCATAATGGTTGAACTAGTTTACAATCCCACCAACAGTGTAAAAGTGTTCCTGTTTCTCCACATCCTCTCCAGCACCTGTTGTTTCCTGACTTTTTAATGATTGCCATTCTAACTGGTGTGAGATGGTATCTCATTGTGGTTTTGATTTGCATTTCTCTGATGGCCAGTGATGATGAGCATTTTTTCATGTGTCTGTTGGCTGTATGAATGTCTTCTTTTGAGAAATGTCTGTTCATATGTGGAGTGTATTTCCATATCTAGGGAAAGAAAAAATAGTCCCATCAATCAAGGCGTTTCCTGTGTGCACAATTCACTGCATCTGTAGAAGAGATAGGAAGGCAAGTTGTGTCAAAAAGATGCATTATTTTTAGTAGATTTTTTTGTTTGTTTTTTAATAACTGAGAAAATGTATTGCAAGGATAAACAGGCTGTAATCTATAAGGTTCTGACCTGGCCTTAGGGTTTTTTGGGCTTTTTTTTTTTTTTTTTGAGGCAGGGTCTAGCTCTGTCACCCAGGCTGGAGTGCAGTGGCAAGACCTCAGTTCACTGCAACCTTCGCATCCTAGTTTTAAGTGATTCTCCCACCTCAGCCTCCCAGGTATCTGGGACAACAGGCTCATGCCACCATACCGGTACCTGGCTAATATTTTGTATTTTTAGTAGAGAGGGAGTTTCACCGTGTTGACCAGGCTGGTCACGAGCCCCTGGCCTCAAGTGATCCGCCCGCTTTGCCTCCCAAAGTGCTGGGATTATAGGCGTGAGCCACGGAGCCCAGCCTTTAGGGGTTTATAGGACTTTCTTAGACTAGGGCATAGAGGATTGGTCCCAGATCCTCTAGCTCTGCAATGCTTGCCTGGAATTTCTCTCCAAGTCCCCTGTCAATACTAACTGGAGCATTTACTACCCACTGTGGCTTCAGCCAGTATGCTGTCGAGTTGGAAGCAGATTTGCCTCCCTGCCAGATCATGATAAGGGATCATTTTTTGGAAGTAGGCACAAAATATATATGAGCAAGAAACAATAATTAGAGAATGAATCTTCTTGAAAAGATAGCTTTATTTTAAAATTAATAGATTACAGAGTGTATAGCATTTTATATACTAGTGCAATGTGACGAGTACAGCAATTAGTGGTAGTAGAACAATGGAATTTATTCTTGTCATATCTTTGTTCAGATTCGGCAGGTGGAAAAAGATGTGGAAAAGAGAGTAATGCAATTATAATACCTAATTAGTACTCTTTCTTGCTCTTCTCAGCACAAAACGAAAGCTTCTCCTTAGATAATACGTATATATTAGGATGGCTCATGTTAGCTTATAGTGTAACGCTATATTCTGAGTATTAAACAAAATAAAGTTAGGGTATCTCTTATGTTAAGAGATGTTCTAAAAAGCTATTTGTTTCTGATTTTGATTTTAGTTTGTTTCCTTAAATTCTTTCAAGCATATATTTTCGTCACTGCAACCTCTGCCTGCTGGGCTCAAGCAATTCTCGTGCCTCAGCCACCCAAGTAGCTGGGACTACAGACATGTGCCACCATGCCTGGCTAATTTCTGCATTTTTAGTAGACACGAGGTTTCATCATGTGGGCCAGGCTGGTCTTGAACTCCTGGGCCTCAAGTGATCCACCTGCCTCAGCCTCCCAAAGTGCTGGGATTGCAGATGTGAGCAGCTGTGCCCAGTCAAAGTTATATTCTTTCTTAAACCCTTAAACAGAATCATGCACCCTGAGGCAAGAGCTCAGATCTGTAGGTTGCCATAGCCCAAGACCATGTTTGGAGACCACCACATGTAGAAGTGGATAGGCCTTGTATGCAGAGACTATGTGGAGCATAGGGATACACACAGAGATGCAGGCTGGACTCCTGGATCTCCCCAGGATCTGCGTCTACTCATTGACAGTTGCTCTAATCTTTGAGCCAGTTTCATTGCCTGTAAAATAGGGATAGTGTTGCTCTGTATCTCCTAGGACATATGAAAATTAAGTAAAATAAAAAAACATGAAAAACTTGGCACATTGCCTGGACTTAGATGTCACTTACTGTATGCCAGGTAGTATTCTGAACACTTAATATTAACTCACTTAATCCTCACAACCTTATGAGGTATATACTACTGTTATCCCATTTTACAGATGTATTAGTCTGTTCTCATGCTGCTAATAAAGATATACCTTAGACTGGGTAATTTATAAAGGAAAGAGGTTTAATGAACTCCACAATTCCACATGGCTGGGGAGGCCTCACATTCATGGTGGAAGATGAAGGAGGAGCAAAGTCATGTCTTACATGGTAGGCAGGAGGGCATGTGCAGGGGAACTCCCCTTTATAAAACCATCAGATATTGTGGGACTTATTCACTACCAGGAGAATAGCATGGGAAAAACCCACCCCCATGATTCAATTACATCCTACTGGGTCCCTCCCATGACACGTGGGGATTATTACAATTCTAAGTGAGATTTGGGTGGGGACACAGGGCCAGACCATAACAGTGGATGAGGAAACTTAGGCACAGAGAAGTGGAGTCACGTGCCTGAGAACAGTGCTGACAAGTGGCAGAGCCAGGATTTAAAGGCAAGAGATCTGACTCCTAGACTTGGTGATTATAGCTATGACTATTAGAAATGAATTGAGAGGCCAGGCACAGTGATTCATGCCTGTAATTCCAGCATTTTGGGAGACTGAGACAGGTGAATCCCCTGAGGTCAGGAGTTTGAGACCAGCCTGGCCAACATGGTGAAATCCCAACTCTACTAAAAATACAAAAAAATAGCCAGGCATGGTGACAGGCATCTGTAATCCCAGCTACTTGGGAGGCTGCGGCAGGAGAAACACTTGAACCCAGGAGGCAGAAGTTGCAATGAGCCGAGATTGTGCCATTGCAGTCCAGCGTGGGTGACAGAGCAAGACTCCATCTCAAATAAAATAAATAAATAAATAAATAAATAAATATTGAGAATTTAGGCCAGGCATGGTGGCTCATGCCTGTGATCCCAGCACTTTGGGAGGCCAAGGCAGGCAGATGAGTTGAGGTCAGGAGTTTGAGACCAGCCTGACCAACATGGTGAAACCCCCATCTCTACTAAAAATACAAAAAATAGCTGGGTGTGGTGGTGGGCACCTGTAATCCCAGCTACTTGGGAGACTGAGGCAGGAGTATCACTTGAACCCAGGAGGCAGAGGTTGCAGTGAGCTGGGATCACGCCAATGCACTCCAGCCCGGGCAACAAAATGAGACTCTGTCTCAAAAAAAAAAAAAAAAAAAAAAAAAAATTTAAAAATGGCTTATCTGTATATATTTTTAAAATCCTTGCTTGAAATTGAGTCACTTGAAAACATTAAAATGTTAGGAAATCCATTGATGTACTGCTTAACAGACATTGCTGGAGATAGAGGCCTTTTGTGTTAAAGGAGTGCTCTGGGTGATTGAAACATAATTCAAATGCCAGCCCCTTATGAAGACAATCACTTTGATGAAAATGTACAGCTGGGCACAGTGGCTCATGTCTGTAATCCCAGCACTTTGGGAAGCTGAGGCAGGCAGATCACTTGAGCCCAGGAGTTCAAGACCAGCCCGAGCAGCTTGGAGAAACCCTGTTTGTACAAAAAATTTGCTGGGCGTGGTGGTGCATATCTCTACTCCCAACTACTAGGGCAGCTGAGAGGAGGGAAGATCACATGAGCCAGAGGTTGAGGCTGCAGTGAGCCATGATTGTGCCCCTGCAGTCCAGCTTGGGTGACAAGGCGAGACCCTGTCTCAAAAAAAAAGAAAGTGTAAATTTGATGTAATTTACTAATTTGTTGATGCAGGCTCACCATTCTGACCACAAATGTTGCATGCGTGTTTCATGATAATACAATTTTGTATCTGTGTAGGAAACTATTTCATGTAGGACTGAGAACGTTTTTCCTGAAACTGTTCTTGCCTTCAATTCTACCCACCTTAGTCCCTTTAATCTGTTATGCCCTAGGAAACAAATTTTAAAAATTTGTGGATCAAACCAGGCCAATAATGTCATAAATGAGAGGCTAAGGGGGGAGAAGATGCAGACATTTCTTTCAGTGATTTTTTTTTTTAAACCAAATTTTAGCTCAAGAAAAATAGAAAATTGAATCCTCCCTGTGTTTTGGTTGAGAGCAGATTTCTGAATTCCAGACCAGTAAAGTTTGTTTTAAGATTTTTGTGTTAAGTAATACCTAACAGACACTGTGTGATCAAGGGAAATAGAAAATCCAGCCATTAACTGGAGACAAAAGAAAGAAGTAAATTTCTAAAGCACTGAGCAATAACGGGCAAGTTTGCAAATCAGTTCTTTTTTACACTTAACATTTTTGTGCACTACATTAAACATCGAATTCCCTGCTGCTAAGTACGGGAAGTATAAACTGGAACGAACTTTCATCTATTGTTCTGTTTCCATTAAAGCCTTCATTGTATCGTCCTTAAAGCACATTAACTCTTACTGGAGTTGTTTGGAGATGGCTTAGTGAATACATTTGTGTGCTGTTTTTTGGTCCACGTGACTGCGGTTTTGCGAGAGTTACACTTGGGCATGTCCCAGACATAAGATTAGGAAGTTATACTTACTTTCCTTCCTCCGGCAATTAAATATCCTGTGCCCCTGGCAGCACAGCCTGCTGCGTCTCTCCTAGGGCCAGTGTCCCCAGGTAGTATCCCCACACAGCCGCAGCCTCCATCACCACCTGCCTTCTAGTGATCACAGAAACAAAGAAGTAATTCTATATCAATAAAGTAATTTTTCTCACATAGATACACATCTCTTTATTCTTCTTTCATCCCTTCTCATCTCCAACATCCCCCAGTTATTTAAGGAAACCTTTCTTCTATCTCAGCCTGTTTCAGTCTACTTGTGAGTGCCTTCTGCACACCCCCCCTCAAAAAAAAAGACCTTTTTAATGTCTGTTATATGTAGAAATATTTCTAGTGACAGATCCAAAATAAGAAATAGGAAGGCCAAAAGTTTTGATGCAATAGGAGACAAAATGAAGAACTAGGGGCACCCATCATTCAAACCACCAAATATATTAATATATATTTTAGAAAAAATGTTTTCTATCTATTTTTGTTGCACCTATATAATGTTAAATGATTGGGGTTAAACAGGCTTTTTTTTTTTTTGAGACGAAGTTTCGCTCTTGTCGCCTAGGCTGGAGTGCAGTGGTGTAATCTCTGCTCACTGCAACCTCCACCTCCCGGTTTCAAGCCATTTTCCCACCTCAGCCTGCTAAGTAGCTGGGATTATAGGTGTGTGCCACCATGCCTGGCTAATTTTGTATTTTTAGTAGAGATGGAGTTTCACCATGTTGGCCAAGCTGGTCTTGAACTCCTGACCTCAGGTAATCTGCCTGCCTCAGCCTCCCAAAGTGCTGGGATTACAGGTGTTAGCCACTGCGCCCGGCCTAAACAGGCTTTTAACAGGTTTATCTTAGAATTGGGTATAGTTTGTAATTTTTTGTTTAGAGAAATATTTTTAAGTTTTTGTTTTGTTTTGTTTTGTTTTTTGAGACTGAGTCTTGCTCTTGTTGCCCAGACTAGGGTGCAATGGTGCGATCTTGGCTTGCTACAACCTACGCCTCCTGGGTTCAAGTGATTCTTCTGCCTCAGCCTCCCAAGTAGCTGGGATTACAGGTGTGCGCCACCACGTCTGGCTAATTTTTGTATTTTTAGTAGAGATGGAGTTTCACTGTGTTGGCCAGGCTTGAACTCCCGACCTCAGGTGATCCGCCTGCCTCGGCCTCCCAAAGTGCTGAGATTACAGGCGTGAGCCACCACACTTGGCCTATTTTCTAAGTTTTTTAACAAATTAATTTTGAGACTGCTTCCTCTGTTTCAACAAAAATGCATTAAGAACCTACTGTGTGACAGGCTGTGGATAGATCAAGATGAATAATACCAAAAAGTAACTCACTGGTTAGAGGGGAGAAGAAACGTGCACCGAGATTTACAAAACTAGAGCTTGCTGCCCAGTGAAGGCTGCAGGACTACTGTGTGGCCCCAGGAGGGGGGACCTGCTGCTGTGGCTGGGAAGGGAAGGGTGGCAAATCTGCCGGCATAGTCCCTACCCAGAGCAACTAGGTGATGGGATTTTGTCGGATCTCTTCTATTAGTCACCTGTGACCCTGCAAGCCTTTCCCAGTGGTAGGTCACCAGATTCTGCTGCATGCATTGGGTTTTTACTCAACTGGTTTTCGAGTTCAAACATCTCCAGCATAAAAAAGAAATACATAAAGACAACCCTTAAGGGTTCACAATAAAAACTGATTTACTCCCTCCTATCTATAGATTACAAATTGAACAACCCTGTAACCGTGGCTAAAATTGTCATGATTACTTAACACACAATTAAGGCTGGGCGCAATGGCGCATGACTGTAATCACAGTGCTTTGTGGGGCTGAGACAGAAGGATTACTTGAAGCCAGGAGTTCAAAATGAGTCTGGGAAACATAGTGAGACCCCGTCTCTACAAAAAAAATAAAAATAAAAAATTAGCTGGCATGGTGACACACACCTGTGGCCCTAGCTATTCGGGAGGCTGAGGCAGGAGGATCATTTGAGCCTGAGAGTTCAAGGTTGCAGTGAGCCATGTTCACGACACTGCACTCTAGCCTGGGTGACAGAGTGAGACCCTGGCTCAAAAAAGACCCTCCTGCACACACACAATTAAACATAATATTGAATAATTAAACATAATATTGAATATGACAACTAGCTAGAATATTTTGTGGAATTAAAAAGAAATACTTACTGGCTGGGCATGGCTGCTCATGGTTAGAATCCCAGCACTTTGGGAGGTCAGGAGTTTGAGACCAGCCTGGCCAACATGGCAAAACCCCAAGTCTACTAAAAATACAGAAATTAGCCTGGCATGGTAGTGCATGCCTATAGTCCCAGCCACTTGGGAGACCGAGGCAGTAGAGTCACTTGAACCCAGGAGGCGGAGGTTGCAGTGAGCCGAGATCACATACTGCACTCCAACCTGGGTGACAAAAAAAAAAAAAAGAAGAAAAGAAAGACTAACCCCGGCAAGGTCTAGAACTGTTGTATTAATTTTGAAACGCGGAAGTAAATGTAGACACACTGATGTTGGCTTTGACTTTCTGCTCCCCCAGGCTCCTCAGTGGTTGGAAAGTGATTCTTGTCAGAAATGTGAGCAGCCCTTTTTCTGGAACATAAAGCAGATGTGGGACACCAAGACGCTGGGGCTGAGACAAGTGAGTAGGCACTGTTGAGTCATCGCTGGCTTGATTGTGTATTTCACTATTTGCATACTTAATCTGGGGCTTTTTTGAATCACACTTTGTTTTTGCAAATGCTGTTAATTCCTACATTTTCTGTGTCTTTATTATTGTGTGACTAATAATGAGGAAGACCTTTCCCGGGGCCAGTGAGACTGTTACCTCACTGTTCCGTTGCTCGTCCTGTATTGGAAAGGCAGGGGTGCGTAGAAAACCCTGAGAGCCTATTTTTAAATAGATAAAAAATCTTTCAGTTTAATACTATTACTTATTAAAGTCAGTGTTTTATGCTAGCCAAGAACAAAGTTGGAATAAATTAGGTCATACAGTTATATATACCTTACCTTATGTTGTCACAAACAGATAAAAAGTAATAATTTAGTCCTCACTTGAACGCCTGACCCTATGAGTTTTAGATTATTTTAAATTGTTCCCTTATAAGCATACCTGGAACATTTTTATTAAGCATGTTTTGAGTACTGTTTTTAAAATTTTTTAAATTAAAGAAATATGTTCCAAATAGCCTGTAGATTTCAAAGGTGCTGTTAACTTCAAGGATTCTTGTAATACTAAAGTTCTACAAAAAAAACAAAAAACAAAAAACAAACCCATTTCCACAGCAGCCTGGAAGGTAACCACTCAGGGTAAATGTGAATTTGTGCAGGTAGGTAAAAAAGATGCTAATTTTATTCCTTTTATTATTGGTTTCACCTCTATGAGAGATTAGCCTAAAGTTTGTATGTGTTAATAAACTTTTTTGGCCCTGCTTGGTGGCTCGGGCCTGTAATCCCCGCACTTTGGGAGGCCGAGGCGGGTGGATCACCCGAGGTCAGGAGTTTGAGACCAGCCTGACCAACATGGCGAAACCTTGTCTGTACTAAAAATACAAAAATTAGCTGGGTGTGGTGGCGGACGCCTGTAATCCCAGCTACTCAGGGGGCTGAGGCCAGAGAATCACTTGAACCTGGGAGGCGGAGGTTGCGGTGAGCCAAGATCGCGCCACTGTACTCCAGCCTAAATGACAGAGTGAGACTCCATCTCAAAAAAAAAATTAATAAATAAACTCTAAAAAGTTTTACAGAGCTACTCCACAATAAGTTCTCATATGAGACTGGCGGGCAAGAAGGGGATTATTTTAGCGCTCAGACCATTATAAAGCTCTGAAATAGCACCTGAGTTCTGTCTGTCATTAGCCAAGTTCTCACAATGCAAGGCTGATGGTAATTAGTGCAGTATAATTAATAGAAGTATTCCCTACTTCTAAAGGAAGCACAGAGAAATGGATTTTACTCCCATTTATTAACAGTTAAGAGAGAAGTGGTGCTGGTCACTAAACTGTTGGTGGTAAAAGAATATGTCAAAATCAGTAATAATAATTGGACTGTTTTGTAATGTTCTTGAGGCTTATTTCCAGAATCACAGTTTGAGAGATTTTAAAATATAGCAAAACATATGATTTATGGGCATTAGTTTCTTAATGAGAGCATAGTGCATTTAAAACTTATTTTAGGCCCGGTGTGGTGGCTTACGCCTGTAATCCCAGCACTTTGGGAGGCCAATGTGGAAGGGTGGCTTAAGCCCAGGAGTTTGAGACCAGCCTGAGCAACATGGTGAGACCCTGTCTCTATAAAAATAAATAAATAAAACTTATTTTAAATAATAATGCCTTTTTTATGATGGAGGAATAAATTTTTCTTTCCCCAAATCTACAGTGATTAGGCTCCTAAATGAACTAAATTTGGTGTTAATAGTATTGTTTGTTAACATGTAGACAGATAATATGAATGAATGAAAAGCAACATTTGACCAGTACAGCAAGGTTTTTTGGAAATCCTTGACTAGTGTCAAAATTGTCTATTTTGTGAGCGTTAATTGATACATTGAATTGGGGTGATTACAATTCAAGGCATATCCTCCCCACTCCTGTTCCCTTACTCTAGAGGGAAACCATGTGCTTTAAAGCAAAAGCTAGGCCGGGCGCTGTGGTTCACGCCTGTAATCCCAACACTTTGGGAGGCTGAGGTGGGTGGATCATGAGGTCAGGAGTTCAAGACCAGCCTGACCAAGATGGTGAAACCCCATCTCTACTAAAAATACAAAAATTAGCCAGGCGTGGTGGCAGGTACCTGTAATCCCAACTGCCCGGGAGGCTGAGGCAGGAAAATCGCTTGAACCCGGGCGCCAAAGGTTGCAGTGAGCCGAGATCATGCCACTGCACTCCAACCTAGGCAACAGAGTAGGACTCCGTCTCAAAACAAAACAAAAAACAAAAAGGCAAAAGCTAACACCCTGTTTTCCTCCTCCCGGTCACCCGTGAAGCATCACTGCAGGAAATGCGGGCAGGCTGTCTGCGGGAAGTGCAGCAGCAAGCGCTCAACTTACCCAGTCATGGGCTTCGAGTTCCAAGTCCGGGTTTGTGATTCTTGTTACGACTCCATCAAAGACGAAGAGTGAGTGTTTGCATATTTTTGTCTCATTGCCTCTTATTACATCTGTCTAATGGTTCTCTGAAATGTGAAGAGCTTCAGAAGTGATACGGATATGTTTAGCCATGTGTTTGTTTCTCCTGAATTTCCTAAGCCATTTTATTTGTTGTTTGTTTGTTTTTTGAGACAGAATCTTGCTCTGTCACCCATGCTGGAGTGCAGTGGCGTGATCTTGGCCCACTGCAACCTCCGCCTCCTGGGTTCAATCGATTCTCCTGCCTCAGCCACCCGAGTAGCTGGGATTACAGGCGCCCCCCACCACCTGGCTAATTTTTGTATTTTTAGTAGAGATGGGGTTTCACCATGTTGGTGAGGCTGGGCTCGAACTCCTGACCTCAAGTGATCTGCCCACCTTGGCCTCCCAAAGTGCTGGGATTACAGGCATGAGCCACCGCGCCTGGCCCGTAAGCCATTTTTGAAGAAAGGACCTGCCCTAGCTTTATGACTTAAGACCACCGCTGTGTATCTGAAGCTGCCCCTCTGACTGGGCAGCTTTCTCCTGAACATGGTGAGGAATGCTGAGTTACATGGTCCAGTAACTGAGTGGACATCCTGAGCCTCCACATCCCACCGACTGCCATGCAGGGATAAGTCCATGCACCTGTGGATGGCAGTGGTTGAGCTGGTTCTCTATAGAAGTATCTAGTGCCTAGACCTTTGTTCACACATGCATGTAAATTTACTGGGAAAACTCTAGAGACCAATGTTCTTTCTTTCACAAAAATCTGGCCTAGCAGTCTATTTTTAAATTGCTCTTTGTGTGTAAGACACATCTGTTTGTTTACTCC
Organism: Macaca mulatta; assembly: GCF_049350105.2. Lineage (NCBI taxonomy): Eukaryota > Metazoa > Chordata > Mammalia > Primates > Cercopithecidae > Macaca > Macaca mulatta. The sequence goes on along the minus strand of NC_133417.1, from coordinate 129,136,545 downwards.
ACTCTGCACTGATTTTTAGGCAAATCTATTAGGACAGAACCACCATTTTCTTTCCTTCCCTTTGAATCATCTTTTAAAGCAGCAGAGGCAAATGTTGGCAGAGGTCCACATTGGAAAGCTAGTGCATCACGACTGGTGTTGGTAAATGAACTAGTGATGGGATTGGGGCACCTGGGCTTTGGGGCAGAGTTGAAGCCGGTGCTGTAAGAGGCACTGCTCCTGTGCATGGCAGAGGTTTCAGGGAAAACTGCAGCTTTCTGATGAATGTTTTGCCCATGCTCTATGATTTTATCCAATGCAGTTCTTCTTTTATATTGAAGATTCTTGTTTTTATATCTAGGAATGTATCAGCCTTTCCAGTTTAAAAAAAGCAAAAACAAAAAAAATCCGGTTATTTTGGGAGTTTTATAAAACAGTCTTGTGATTTATCATGCTTTCTGTCATCATTAAATTATAAGGTTAGTTTTCAAAACCATAGCCACAATTTTAGGAGCAAATTTTAACACTATAATAAGCATTTGCTTTTTTATTTTGGAGACTGAGTCTTGCTTAACTGGGCTGGAGTGCAGTGGCATAATCTCGGCTCACTGCAGCCTCCACCTCCAGGTTCAAGCGATTCTCCTTGCCTCAGCCTCCTGAATAGCTGGGATCACAGGTGTGTGCCACCACACGGAGCTAATTTTTATATTTTTAGTAGAGACGGGGTTTCACCATGTTGACCAGGCTGGTCTTGAACCCCTGACCTCAAGTGATCCACCCGCCTCGGCCTCCCAAAGTGCTGAGGGTACAGGCATGAACCACTGCACCTGGCCATATTTGCTTATTTTATGTTGCTAAAAAGGCTTACCCCCTTAGCTCTAGGTACAGTCAAGAACATTTTCAGTGATCTCTTTTCTCTTGTTAGTCGGACTTCTCTAGCGACCTTTCATGAAGGAAAACATAACATTTCCCACATGTCCATGGACGTTGCCAGGGGACTGATGGTGACCTGTGGGACCGACCGCATTGTAAAGGTAAGCTGGCTAATTGTCTGTCAGCATCTCAGTTGAGATTGCCCATTATCATGCTGTGAATGTCCAGGAGACAGTCACTCTTTCTGATTGGTAAGCTTTATAAGCAACTGATTGCCAGTTTAAAACCTTGAGTGATAAATTGCTTGCCTGCGAGTTTCCATGCACTCAGTGGTGGTCAATCCCAGTGGCACCTCCCTCTGCAGTGTCTGTCTGGTGGAGTGAGTCTGGCACCCTGTATATCCCCATGGGTGGAGCTCACCTCAAGGTTCTCCCTTGCTGACCTGGGCCCTCACCCCTGACCCATCTCAAGACATTCCTACCCTTGCCAATGTTCCTTTTCATCCTGGGCAGAATGCGTCCTCATTATAAAGAATAACCACACATTTTAAAAATTAAATCCCTGGGTCACTAACACATAAATTGAAATGAAGTGTTTTATACTTAATACCACTCTTTTTTTTTTTGAGATGGGTCTTGCTCTGTTGTCCAGGCTGGAGTGCAGTGGCACAATCATTACTCACTGCAGCCTTCACCTTCCAGGCTCACGCAGTCCTCCCACCTCAGCCTCCCAAAGTAGCTACAACTACAGGTGCCTGCCACAGGCTTAGCTAATGTTGGGGGGATTTTTTGTGGAGATTGGGTCCTACTATGTTGTCCAGGCTGGTCTCAAACTCCTCGGCTCGAGCGATCCTCCCACCTCAGACTCCCAAAGTACTGGGATTGCAGGCATGATCCACCATGCCTGGCCTAAGTACCATTCTTCAGTGGTGAAACTGAGATATTTTATATTCCTGATGGGCTTTTCTAAAAAAAAATTTGAATTTATACTAAAACATTATTATGATGTAATTTTTATGTGTAAAGACACTACCTATATGCTTTACTCACATTTTAGTGGACTACATTGTTTTATCTTTCTAAAAATCTTTTTGTTTGAGACACGGTCTCGCTCTGTCACCCAGGCTGTAGTGTAGGGGTGTGATCTCAGTTCAGTGCAACCTCTGCCTTCTGGGCTCAGGTGATCCTCCCACCTCAGCCTCCTGAGTGGCTGGGACCACAGGCATGTGCCACCACACCAGGCTAATTTCTGTATTTTTTTTTTTGCTAGAGACAGGGTTTTGCCATGTTGGCCAGGCTGGTCTCGAACTCCTGGGCTCAAGCGCTACACCCGCCTCGGTCTCCCAAAACGCTGGGATTACAGGCATGAGCCACCGTGCCCAGCCACCTGGCATCTTTCTATAAATCTTTTTTTTTTTTTTTTAATACTTTAAATTCTAGGGTACATGTGCACAACGTGCAGGTTTGTTGCATATGTATACATGTGCCATGTTGGTGTGCTGCACCCATCAACTCGTCAGCACCCATCAACTCGTCATTTACATCAGTTATAACTCCCAATGCCTTCCCTTCCCCCTCCCCCCTCCCCATAATAGGCCCCGGTGTGTGATGTTCCCCTTCCCATGTTCAAGTAATCTTATTGTTCAGTTCCCACCTATGAGTGAGAACATGCGGTGTTTGGTTTTCTGTTCTTGCGAAAGTTTGCTGAGAATGATGGTTTCCAGCTGCACCCATGTCCCTACAAAGGACACAAACTCATCCTTTTTTATGGCTGCATAGTATTCCATGGTGTATATGTGCCACATTTTCTTAATCCAGTCTGTCACTGATGGACATTTGGGTTGATTCCAAGTCTTTGCTATTGTGAATAGTGCCGCAATAAACATACGTGTGCATGTGTCTTTATGGCAGCATGATTTATAATCCTTTGGGTATATACCCAGTAATGGGATGGCTGGGTCATATGGTATTTCTAGTTCTAGATACTTGAGGAATCACCACACTGTTTTCCACAATGGTTGAACTAGTTTACAATCCCACCAACAGTGTAAAAGTGTTCCTATTTCTTCACATCCTCTCCTCTTTCTATAAATCTTAAGGAGGTGTTATGAAAGAAGAGAATGAGAAAATTCGTTATTTTGACACCTTTTCGGGTTTAACAGTCGTTTGTTTCTCTGTGTTGACTCTTGCCATTAGACCTGGTTATCACTGCTGCCTTTTCCATGTTCCTTCCTTGTAGATCTGGGACATGACGCCTGTGGTGGGCTGCAGTCTGGCAACTGGGTTTTCTCCACACTGATCTGAGAGCTGGGTGACATCCACAGCTAAGAACAGCAGCTCCACCAAATGAAGTCCTTCCCGCGCAGCTCCACAGTGCTGTCTCATGAATGGACAGTAGCCACTTACAAACAAATCAACATTTTTAGAAAGCAAATGTAAAGGTGTGTTTTGAGGCATTTGTGGAACTTACCTATGGGGACTAATATGTGAAAGGTCTATCCGTAGTGGTTCCCTGAAGACTGGAATTACTTCAGTGAAACTTCCCCATGAACAGCGAGCTAATATGTAGTGAAAAAATGAGCTAGCAAATGAGTTTTAGCGGGGACAAAAAGTCAAAAAAGTGAACGCTTAGAACTTTCTCAAAGCAAGTCACAAGTACAGACACTTCACTTAGCCTAGGGGGCCTTCCAGGGCTCTTGTGGCTGTTGTCAAAACAGGAGCTGGGGGAAGGAAGACTTGTTCTCTCTTTCTTGAGGGGTGGCATTAGGAACTTACGAAACCAGAGACCTTTCCCTATGAACTAGCAGTATGTGAATATCCTCTACACTTAGTTACTGATAAACTTCTTAAAGAGATCTGTTATTTTCAGGTAGTGCCGTAATCTGCGCTTCGCATTGGCTTTTTTCAATAGTTTCTCTTCCCAGCCAGTGTGCCACAGGTGAACTTTTGAGGTTGTCATTAAGTAAGTTGTGAAATTTCTCTAATTACCAAGGCAGTCCACATTCTTCCCTTTCCCCCAAATTCCGAGGACAAAACTTTTTTATGGTGCTGTTAACATGGGAGTCACACAAGCCGCCTGACTTTTCCTCATCGCCGTTAGTAATAAGTGATGGGAAACCCAGCCACCATTGTGATGCGAAATGATCCGTCTGTTGCCTGGAACAGCCCAGTCCTCTTCACTGAAACAGCATTCTACTTGTTGTTCCAAGATGAGCCTCTGCAATATTCTGGCAATTTAATATACCCCCCACAAAAGCACTCTACAGCTTTTACACTATTTTGACTTTGAGTTATAACTAGTATTATTCATGTTTTCATTAAAAGAAGTTAGTGACCCAGAGCTGGCACAATAATTCCCAACTCATAAATTGCTTTCCTAAGAACTAGCAAAAGCTGTTGTTCATAAAGGCATTTCTAAAGCTTTTGGGCACTGTGTACCAGCATGAGGAAGAGAAGAAATGAAGAGCCTGTCTTTTAATATTCCAGTATGTGTGTGTGTGATTTTTTCTGACAACAGCATATCATATATCTATTTCTCTAGGGATAAGGAAATAAGTGGAGAAGGGCCTACCTTTTTAAAGGACAAATATAAAAATAGATAGCAACAGTATCTTTGCTAATCTTACTAATGGATATTGATTTAAAAAACAAAAAAAAAAACCCTCAGTACTGCATCACTGTGTTGGGATCATACCAAGACAATAGGGTCATTCCATATGATAAAACTAAAGGACTAAATCTGTTTTATAATGACGTCTTAGAGGGACTGAAAAGTTTAAGGAGACAATTAAACTAAGATGTCTTAATGGCTGTGTGACACATGTAAGGAAGGGAAAGGGGCTCAGGCGCATCATGTACTGGAATGATCTGCATTCAATGTTGACTTATCTTCAGAAATAAGACTGAAGAGTTTTGTTGTTCCTTAGAGTTTACGTGTTACATCACCTAAAGAGATTTCTTTTAAAAGCTTTCTAGACTGTTTGCAAAATGTATATTACTAACATAGTTTGGAAGAAAAATTGAGTAGTGGTAAGTTTTGTTCAAACACAATGTTGAATGTTAAGCTTCCTGTATTAATTTTAGTTCAGTTAATGGTTCAGCCCATACAAAGGTGCTATCCTAGGGATTTTATGAAGTCCTGAAAGGAAAATAGAATATGATCAATTCCTTGCCCTGTGGAAGAGTGCAGAACTGTGGTTTTGTTTTCCTTTGACTTCTGTAAAATGTGACCATTTGACATCTGTGGTAGTTTGAACAGAATATCTCACAGCTGCTGAGTTTACTCCATAGCTTTCAAACCTTTTTTATTTTAAGAAATTCTTGAAAAACCCTATGTTCCATGGGAACATAAAGTTATTATAGTGCCTCCGAAGGGGTTAATATAAATCAAGGAGGAAATGTATATTTAAGGAAGAATTGGAATGATGTATCTGAGAAAAGGCAGATGCTTCTGTACAGCTTGTCCTCCACCAGGCCTATCATCGGTTTTCTTTTTAGAGACAAACATGACAGGCTTGTCTTGTCTCTCTCACATGCTAGGTAGCAAATGGGGTGATATTTTTATAGAAGTGGGCAAATATTATTTTCTCAATTTTACTGAGTAGGCACAGAAGAAAAGTACAGATAGGCTGATGTTTTGCCTTATTTTGACAGCATTTCTCTTAAATGGGTCATTTAAATTAGTTCTTCAAGTAACAGTTTACTGGTTGTTCCATTCCTGAATATGCAGGCTAATTTGTACAGACAGGGATTAAGGAATACAGACTATTAGAGAAGATCCTTATATTTAGATCTAGTACATATGTGATAAGGAAATGCCAATTATTCATTATAAACAAGGTTTAAAATTACTATTTCTTAGTCCAAATGATAGCAATACCCCTATAGCATTAGGTAGAAACAAATTATTCATTACATTGTAAATCTGTTTACCATGTCCTAGCTCTGTCCTGCTACCTAAAGAACATAAAGAAATAATATTGCTCTAGAATGTATCACTTTGTTTTCCCATGAAAGAATTCAGTTTGTTAGTACCTATATTTTTAAACTGGTGAAACTGACCCAAATATGTAATAAATACCATAGTAGCTCAGACCCGAGGAGATATTTTTCTAAAATCAGTTTTCATTAAAGTACTTTCTACTTCCGTTATTGGATATGGTATCTCCTAAAATGTAAAAAAACAAAAAACAAAAAAACCCAAACAAACAAACAAAAAAAACTGTTACTCTAATGATAAACCATCTGCTCATCATAAGTATGAGGCTTAACAAATAAGTAATACATGCTATATTTATTCAAGTGTCTATTGCTTAATTGTTAATTGTGAGCAGATTTACTGAATGCCTATTCTGCTTTCTGCAGTTTACAATACAATAACTCTTGGAGTAAGCTGAAGTTTAATTGTGCAACACATTTGTATTAGAGTACAATTTAAAGTGTTTTTCTGTATAGCCTTTTTTGACGGGGGAAGCAAAGGGTAATGTTAATTAGTACACTTTGTTCTTGTACTAGCTATGTTTCTATAAAATACGGTGCCCTGTGTATCCCAGAGATGCTAGAAAACTTTGTTCTTTGCTCCTATTTGTGGGTTCTTTTTTTGTGGGTTTTTTTTTTTTTTTTTTCAGAAAATGCACACAATAAAACATTCCTTGCTTGTTCCTATGTTTGCCTAATACCACTTTTGTTGTAGTCGGCCTGGACGTAGGGCAGTAACAGTAGCAACCATTTATTCAGCACCCTCTGTGCTGGGTGCTTTCACTCCATTATCTTACTCAATCCTGGCAACACTTGGGCAAGGCATTATTCCTCCCGTTTTGCAGATGAGAAAACCAAGAGAATTTGTGTTGTTAGATCTGTCTGTCTGACTTGAAAGCACACGCCTTCTTCCTGCCTCTGGCCTGAATGTGCTAGCATGTCATTTGTGTTTTCTGTAAGGGAGGTAGGTATTACTGTCTCTGCTGCCTGAGGTAGCAGTCAGCATAGTGCAGGATATTTAGGCTCTCTGACTACACAGAGCTATCTGCTGATACCAAGATCAAGCTCTACTTCTCCTCAGCAGCTCACTTTTGTGAGTGAACACGTGTGGTTCAGACCCAGAAGAACTGATACCTCAACTAAACCAATAAGAGATTGATTTAGAAACCAGCAAGGCAGTGAATAGTATGTTTTTCAAAATAGATATGGCTTTCTTTTCTCTCATCATCGAAATATTATCTTACTATAATAAAAAGAAAAGGAGGCCGGGCGCGGTGGCTCATGCTTGTAATGCCAGCAGTTTGGGAGGCCAAGGCGGGTGGATCACGAGGTCAGGAGTTCGAGACCAGCCTGGCCAAGATGGTGAAACCCCATCTCTACTAAAAAATACAAAAAATTAGCCAGGCGTGGTAGCAGGCACCTGTAGTCCCAGCTACTCAGGAGGCTGAGGCAGGAGAATCACTTGAACCCGGGAGGCAGAGGTTGCAGTGAGCTGAGATCGTGCCACTGCACTCTAGCCTGGGCAATGAGAGGGAGACTCCATCTCAATAAAATAATAATAATAATAATATAAGAAGAAGAAGAAAAGGAAAAGAAAAAGAACCAAAAAGTATAAAACAAGTTGTTTTAAAAATCATCTCATCCTACCACCTGGAGAAATCACCATTAAGCTTATCCTGTATATCTTTCCAATGTTTTTTTTAAATGTCTCCATAGATATGTAACACATACTTAGAGATACATTGTTTTAATGGGACCATACTTGTTTTTCCACGTGATACATTATGGATAGTTTGCCCATGTCAGAAAGTAGAGCTCCATGTTAGTATTTTTTATAGCTGCGTGGTTGCAGTAGACATTCGCTCTTGCCATCATCTGGACACATGTTGGGATCCCACGTCTCCAGCTGAGGTCAAGAAAGGCCCTTGTAACTTGCTTTAGCAAATGAAACGTGGGCAGAAGCTCCTTACTGCAGGTGAGAGGCTCTGGTACCATGACACTTTCTTCTGTGCCCCTCATGAAGCGTGTGTTGGTGAAGTGTAATGCTAAGCCATTCTACAGATCACAACCGCTCTAGGACTGCAGTGGACTTTGCATGATCGAGAAATAAGTCATTGTTTTAGCCCACTGAGGTAGGGGTGGGTGGTGTATGTGTCAGGGATGGGAGAGTGGCTAGGGATTTGTGTGTGTCTTAACTACAGCATAATATTAGCGTGTATAGCAGTATTCCATTGTCCTACTATGTGGCTAAACTGTCATGTATTTTACCAGTCTCATAAAATTAGATTATATATGTTTAGATTATCTTTTTAATTAAAACACTAAATATTTAAAAATTTTTTTAATTTAAAAATACACAAGCTCAGCATGCTTATATGTTTATCGTGCCCACTTTTCCAATTATTTTCTGAGGATAAAGTCTTAAAAAGTGGGAATTGCTAGGTGAGAATATGCATGTTATTAAGTTTTTTATTGTTATTGATATTATCCTCACACTGTTGCCAAGATTTGAATTTGTGTTTTTGGATAGGCAATAAAAAGATATCTCTTAGTGTTTTAATTTATGGAATGGCAGTTACTTTACAGTGAAAATAATACCACTTTCCCAAGTGGAAAACTGGAAATTCTGAGGCCAAAGTCCAGCCTCCTTTTCTAGTAACCCTGTACTGCAAAGCAATTATTTACTTCCTATATTCTCTAAAGAGCAGTGATTCTTTTTATTTATTTATTTATTTTTTGAGATGGAGTCTCACTCTGTCGCCCAGGCTGGAATGCAGTGGCGTGATCTCAGCTCACTGCAAGCTCCACAAGCAGTGATTCTTAATTGGTGTTTTATAATACCATATTTTCTTTATTTTGAAATTTTAAAAAAAATTTATACTTTAAGTTCTGGGATGCATGTGCAGAACATGCAGGCCTGTTACATAGGTATACTAATGGTGGTTTGCTGCACCCATCAACCCATCATCTACATGAGGTATTCCTCCTAATGCTATCCCTTCCCTAGCCCCCCACTCCCCGACAGGCCCCAGTGTGTGATGTTCCCCTCCCTGTGTCCATGTGTTCTCATTGTTCAACTCCCACTTATGAGTAAGAACATGCGGTGTTTAGTTTTCTGTTCCTGTGTTAGTTTGCTGAGAATGATGGTTTCCAGCTTCATCCATGTCCCTGTAAAGGACATGAGCTCATCCTTTTTTATGGCTGCATAGTATTCCATTGTGTAAATGTCCCACATTTTCTTTATTCAGTCTACCATTGATGAGCATTTTGGTTGGTTCCAAGTCTTTGCTATTGTGCACAGTGCTGCGATAAACATATGTGTGCATGTGGCTTAATTCTTTCTAGAAAGTACATTTTATTTTTTAATTTTTGAGATGAAGTCTGGCTCTGTCACCCACGCTGGAGAGCAGTGGCATGATCTCGGCTCACTTCAACTTCCGCCTCCTGGATTTAAGCGATTCTCTTGCCTCAGCCTCCTGAGTAGCTGGGACTATAGGCACATGCCACCATGCCTGGCTAATTTTTATATTTTTAGTAGAGACAAAGTTTCACCATGTTGGCCAGGCTGGTCTTGAACTCCTAACCTCAAGTAATCTGCCCGTCTTGGCCTCCCAAAGTGCTGGGATTACAGGCATGAGCCACTACCCCTGGCCTAATTTTTATCAAAAATAGATTAACATTAATGCACAGCAAAGAATGGAGGGGTGCCCCAAAATCGAGCTAATAAATTTGAAAGAACCTGGGACTCAGTCTTCTAGAGTACAGCTGTTAAACCTATGATGCTCTTAAAGGACTTTTACTTAAATCCTCCTTTGTAACAGGGATTATTATCTCTTCCTATAATATTGAGAATAGCCAATAGCTTTTCAGACTCTACTGTGAAAATCCAACACAACTAATAAAAGTTACAAAACAATCACATGATTTTAGTATTTCAAATTTCCAAGTATCATTCCTTTGTTAAATAAATGTGATATTGAGTTTTGGCAAGATAATAGTAAACAACCAGATTTTTTAATAGCTGTAGATTTCTTTGGTTAATTCTGTGATATCAAGATTGTAGGCTTGCATAATTTGTTGAATTCGAAATACCTTAACTCAACCGGGCGCAGTGCTTCACTCCAGTAATCCCAGCACTTTTTAAGGCCGAGGCGGGCAGATCACCTGAGGTCAGGAGTTCAAGCCCAGCCTGGCCAACATGTTGAAACCTCGTCTCTACAAAAATACAAAAATCAGCTGGGCGTGATGACGGGTGCCTGTAATCCCAGCTACTCAGAATGCTGAGGCGGGAGAATCACTTGAACCCAGGAGGTGGAGGTTGCAGTGAGCTGAGATTGTGCTACTGCACTCCAGCCTGGGCAACAGTGCGAGACTTTGTCTCAAAACAAACAAAAAAACCTTAATTCAGAGAAAGGAAAATTGTTTTTGAACAATTTCACATTTATTTAAATGATTCTTCTAGATCCACCACATGCTTAAACTCTTGTTGTGAGACTCGACCCATGCATGATAATAGCCTGTAACCTGCCTTTCTACGCTAGCTTGGAAGCCTCTGGAAGACAGGGGCTGGTCTTTTTATCCTCAGTGTCCATCACACAAGACCTGCTCAGTCCCTGATCTTTAGACCTTTGATTTAGATCTTGTTTTCATTTATTCCAGTTTGGAGAGCAAAACTGGATACGTTTCTTCCCATGCTTTGAAAATGCCACATTAGGCTGAATGTGTGGAAACTTCTGTTGTGCAATTTTCCTCAAGCTGTTGGGGTTAGAGGAACTCATTAAAGAGCAACTTTTGTAATTAGGAACATCTGGTTGAATGAACACACTGTGGTGTTAGGAAGAAAGGGAGAAAAAAAGGAAAACATACAGTCAGGCAGAAATTTTTTCATTTCTGGACTTACCTGTATAAAAACAGTTCTTTGCTCAGGTGATTTGAGGACTTCATTTCTAAGTTATTCATGTACTTTTTTTTTTTTCTCGAAACAGAGTCTCACTCTTTTGCTCAGGCTGGAATGCAGTGGCGCAATCTCAGCTCACTGCCAACTCTGCCTCCTGGGGTCAAACGATTCTCCAGCCTCGGCCTCCCAAGTAGCTGGGATTACAGACATGTGCCACCACGCCTGGCTAGTTTTTATATTTTTAGTAGAGATGGGGTTTCACCATACTGGACAAGCTGGTCTTGAAATCTTGACCTCAAGTGATCCATCCACTTCGGCCTCCCAAAGTGCTAGGATTACAGGTGTGAGCCACCACGCCCGGCCTATTCATGTACTTTCATATTTCTTGTATTGTCAGGTATATATTATCTATTATCTGAGGGAGTCATATCAGCTGTTATCTGTCAAACAAATCTCAAGTTGAAACTGTGTGCCAACAACATAGGTGAGTTTGCAGACATAAACCTTGGCACAGGCCTAATGGCACTACCTTCCAATAGACCCCCCGAAACAGCCACTTCTCACCATTCTGCTGCTACTCCCATGGGGCAGCCCACACTCATCTATTCCAGTAGCCCCCTGGATTAGTCAGGGTTCTCTAGAGGGACAGGACTAATAGGATCGATAAATCTATGAAGGAGAGTTGACTCACACGATCGCAAGGTGAAGTCCCATCATGGGCCGCAATAGGTCTGCAAGCTGAGGAGCCAGGAAACCAGTCCAAGTCCCAAAACCTCAAAAGTAGGGAAGCCGACAGAGCAGCCTTCAGTCTGTTGCTGCAGGCCCGAGAGCCCCTGGCAAATCACTGGTGTAAGTCCAAGAGTTCAAAAGCTGAAGAATTTGGAGTCTGATGTTCGAGGGCAGGAGGCATCTGACACGGGAGAAAGACAGAGGCCAGAAGATTCAGGCAGTCTAGGCCTTTCATGTTCCTCTGCACGCTTTTATTCTAGCCTTGCTGGCAGCTGATTAGATGGTGCCCACCCAGACTGAGGGTGGGTCTGCCTCTCCCAGTCCACCAACTCAAAGTTACTCTCGTTTGGCAACACCCTCACACACACACACCCAGGAACAGTACTTTGCATCTTTTAATCAAGTTGACACTCAGTATTAACCATCAGCCGGGCGCGGTGGCTTATGCCTGTAATCCCAGCACTTTGGGAGGCTGAGGTGGGTGGATCACGAGGTCAGGAGTTTGAGACCGGCCAGGCCAACATGGTGAAACCTCGTCTCTACTAAAAATACAAAAATTAGCTGGGTGTGGTGGTATACACCTGTAATCCCAGCTACTTGGGAGGCTGAGGCAGGAGAATCGCTTGAACCTAGGAGGTGGAGGTTGCAGTGAGCCGAGACCGTGCCATTGCACTCTAGCCTGAGTGACAGAGCAAGACTCTGTCTCAAAAAAAAAAAAAAAAAAAAAAAATTAACCATCACACCCCCTAAACACTCTCCTTGTTCCTGCCCCTGTCACTATTGGCTTGTTCTCAATGCCGCTATCAAAACATGATTCAAATCATGCCATTCTTGTACCAAAAAAAAAACTTCACAGCTCCCCTCCCATTCATAGTAGAAGTTCCAGTTCTAAAATGTCCATCATTCTCTCCCTGGCATCTCCCACTAGTCTCCCTGCTGACTCCTGTCAAGTCACACAGTTCTCTGTGTTATCCTCCCTCTTAACTTCTATAAGAACAGGGAATTTGTGCATACAACAACATGAGCACAGTGTCAGGCACGTAGTAGGCACTTAATACATAATGATGCTTGTATATGTATAATTTAGGTGCTCTATGCACAAATGAAAAGGAAATTATGTGGATTTGCTTAGGAAGTGAGCCTGTAGTGAAAGTTTTGAATGGCTGTTCCCCTACCGTGATCATTCCTACCCATCCCATTACACCTGCCAAGCTATTGTCACAATCTCCAAAGGCTGAAAGGAGCATTTAAAGGGAGGTTTAGGAGAGATTATAAAGGATAAATTCATGAGGGATGTGATGAGATTTTTTTTGTCTTTCTAAAACATCAAACTCCAGTTCTGGGGGGTCTGATCATCATTAAGCCTTCTTTAAGACAGCTCCACTTTGCAGCTTATGTTTGTATGTGTGGTGTGCTGGTTTGAAAATATTTCTGCAAATGTCTATTTTTTATTTTTTGAGACAGGGTTTTGCTCTGTCACACAAGCTGGAATGCAGTGGCATGATTATAGCTCACTGCAGCCTCAAATTCCTGGACTCAAGTGATCCTCCTGCATCAGCCTCCTGTTCAGTTGGGACTAGAGGGATATACCACCACACTCAGCTTTAAAAAAAAAAAAATTTGTGGAGACAGGGTCTCACTGTGTTGATCAGGCTGGTGTCAAATGCCTGGCCTCAGCTATTCTACTGCCTCAGCCTCCGAAAGTGTTGGGATTACAGGCATGAGCCACCACACCCAGCTCTGCACATTTTCCTATTTATTTATTTATTTTGAGACGGAGTCTGGCTCTGTTGCCCAGGCTGGAGTACAGTGGCCCGATCTTAGCTCACTGCAAGCTCCGCCTCCCGGGTTCACGCCATTCTCCTGCCTCAACCTCCCAGGTAGCTGGGATTACAGGTGCCCGCCACCACGCCTGGCTACTTTTTATTTTTTGTATTTTTGGTAGAGATGAGGTTTCACCGTGTTAGCTAGGATGGTCTCGATCTCCTGACCTTGTGATCCGCCCGCCTCAGCCTCCCAAGGTGCTGGGATTACAGGTGTGAGCCACTGTGCCCGGCCTAGCTCTGCACATTTTCAGACCTTCCTTCCACTTATTGAGTGGTGGGGTCTGTGTGTCCCTCCCCTTGAACTGGGGCTAATCACTAATAGAATCACTAACAGAATATGACAAAACTGACACTGTGCCATGTCTGAGGCTAGATGAGAGTATGTCATGCAGTTTATATCTGGCTCTCTGTGGGAAGCCAGCTGCCTGAGACTGCCAGGTGTTCTGGTTGACAGCTGAGCTGAGTTCCCAGCCGACCACCAGCAGCATCAACTACCAGCCATGTGAGTGTGCCATCTGGACATCCAGCCCCACTGAGCTTGCGGTGCAGTTGCAGATCCAGCCGGCAATGGTTGCAGATTTCATACAACAGCGTGAAAGGCCCCAGGTGAGGATAGTCCAGCTGAGCTCTTGAATTCCTGACCCGTAAAATAGTGATCAAAATAAAATGGCTGTTTTAAATCACTAAGTTTTGGAGTGATTTGTTACACAGCGATACTAACCTGAACAATAGGCCCCTGGTCTCTTCATTCCTCGTCTCGGGGGCAGAAGGCAGAGCAGTTTTCCAAGCAGAAAAGGTGATGTGGTTAAGGGACCTGCCCAACCTCGTCAGTGTAGAGCCAGGATTCAATTCCAGCCCTTGTTGGCTCCCATGGGTGCTTATTCTTTCTGCTAGAGCACTCTAGAAACATTCTTTCTCAACTGGAAGCTTATGTGCTGGCATTCTTAGTGTTTGCTGGTTTTGTGTTTGTTTGTTTGAGTTGGTGCTTCCACTCTGTCACCCAGGCTGCAGTGCAATGGTGCAATAATGGCTCACTGCAGCCTCCAACTCCTGGTCTCAAGTGATCCTCCTGCCTCAGCCTCCCAAGTAGCTGGGACTACAGGCGTGCACCACATGCCCAGCTAATTTTTGTATTTTTTGTAGAGACGTGGCCTCCCTATGTTGCCCAGGCTGGTCCTGAGCTTCTAACTTCAAGTAATCTTCACACCTGGCCTCCCAAAGTGCTGGGATTACAGGTGTGAGCCATGGTGCCCAGCCTGCTTCTTTCTCACATTTACTGCTGTCTCTATATAAGTCAGAATTAATTGTTGCTTAATGGATGTCACTGCTTTCTGAATTTCCCCTCTCCCATATCAATAGATATTTCAATATCTTTATATCTACAGTCCACTTAATTCATTTACCCATTCAATTTATTCTTGTTGTTTACTGTCTGGCATAGCTTGAACACATTGCTACTTAAAACTGTTAAAGCCAGGTTGCTTTTTGTGCTAACTATAATTTTTAAATTGTAGATAAATAATTTCTAACTGTAAGTATTTAAGTATCTATGGTTTCTAAGTATTGGTATGTAAATGACCAACCTGTAGTTTATCGTATTTTTGCTGTGTTGACTTCTGAACCATTATATTTAGTTTTTATATTGTTTACATTTTTACATTTATTTTTACACTAATAGCACCAGATGTTCTGTTAATCAGGAATGCCAGATAAAATATGTTTTTACATCTTGCTAGACTTCTGTTAATATTACATGGACATATTTAATAGAACAAAGATATTGATGAAATGTGGAAATGTGAGCAGCTTAGGCCACATGAATAAATGCCTTTGCCTGCTAACATCTTCAGCCTTTAGCATGTGGGGTGTGGGGTGGGGGAACTAGTCTGAAATACTTGGTTAGATGCCTTTATTGTCTATTGAGAAGAGGAGGCTACAGACATTTCATTATCCCATTGCGGAAAGCCATACCAAATATTTCATTTTAGAAGGGGGAATGTGGGCTGGGTGCCGTGGCTTGTGCTTATATGAGGCTGGGGAGGGAGGATGGCATGATTCCTGGAGGTCAAGGCTGCGTTGAGCCTAGATCACACCACTGCAGTCCAGCATGGATGACAGAGACCCTGTCTCAAAGAGAGAGAGAGAGAGAAAAGAAAGAAAGAAGGAAAAGAAAGAAGGAAAAAATAAATAGAAGAGTGACATTGTCCACTGAGAGCTCTGTGATGAAGACAGCCGGTAACTATAGTACTTCCTTTGGCATGTGGGCTACGTGCAAATTACAGCGGCTTCAGAACACCTCAAGGCTTTTCAACCTTGACTTTTTAGTTTCAATTACAACTTAAATTCAGTGGAATCCTGTTCACCTTCAATCACTCTCTGGTGTCATCCATTGGTGCAAAATTTAAGGAGGTTCTGCCTCTTAGAATCTTGCAAGAGCAGGATTGATACCCCTCAGTCTTGACTCCTTAAATTCTCCACCCTAATGGCCAGGCTTTCCTCACCTTAATCCCAACCCTGAGTCACATTACCCTGATTTGCTTAGTATTTATCACAGTCTGAAACTACCCTGTTCATTTATTTACTAATGTCAGTAAATTATTTGAGATGGCGTCTCCCTATGTTGCCTAGGCTGGTCTCCAACTCCTGGGCTCAAGGGATCCTCCCACCTTGGTCTCTCAAAGTGCTGGGATAACAGATGTGAGCCACCATGTTCAGCCCATAGTCTTTTATTTTATTTCATTTTGGGATAGAGTCTTGCTCTGTCACCCAGGCTGCAGTGCATTGCACAATTATGGCTTACTGTAGCCTCGACCTCCAGGGCTCAAGGCATCTCCCGACCTCAGCCTCCCAAGGAGTTGGGACTATAGGCATGTGCCACCATGCTTGGTGATTTTGTAATTCTGGCATCCTTCTACATACATTAGCTGCTTTCTGCTGTAAGAAGAACTTTTTCTTTACCTCGTCTGTTTGCTTGTTTATTTATAAATAAATAAATCCATATTGACCTATGAGTTTTAATTTTGCTCAAAAGATTATAATGCTTAATTATTACTATTTATTTTGTTGCTCAAATTGTTCTAAAATTTGCCAGTGGGAGCCCTTTCAGGCTGGCTCCCTTGTCCTCTTGACCTGTCACTTTCATTCTTTGTGTACTTCCTTGCTTTCTAGCACAAGGAGACATTTCAGATTCTTTTGGTACTCTCCTTGTGTCAGCTGTGGTATCTGCCATTTCTTCAAAAAACTGTGGTTCCTTTCATGGTCATTAGAAACCAGATCCAGGTGCTGCGTGTGTTCACTGCTTCTGTGGTGTGCCTACTTCTAGGCCTTCTCAATGGAGAGAGCTTAGGAACTACTAATAGGTGTATATATCTACACACACACAGATAGACTTACACACATGTGTACCTACATACCTGCACACACAGATGTATATTTCTGTACCTCTATTCTGCAGTCTTCATGATAGCTTCAATTCCAATCCAACACTACAGGGCTCACATATCATCCTCCCTTTCTAGATTGATAACTCCCTTCCACGACTGTGAGAAACCTGTCTCCCATTATTCATAATAAATCTGTTTGTTGAATCCTAGAACATACAGAAAATAGCTTCAGATCTCCTAATGCATACCTCCAAGAAGAAGAGGAGGAGGAAGAGGAAGGAAGAGGTGGAGGAAGAGGAGGGGGAAAGACAAGAAGTTGTTTCCTAATTCAAGTTCAATATTTAAGAGTTATTCATCTTGGCCAGGTACAGTGACTCACACCTGTAATCCCAGCACTTTGGGAGGCTGAGGCAGGTGGATCACCTGAGGTCAGGAGTTTGAGACCAGCCTGGCCAACATGGTGAAAGAAAAGGTGGAGGTTCCAGTGAGCAGAAATCGTGCCACTGCACTCCAGCCTGGGTGACAGAGTGAGACTCTGTCTCAAAAAAAGAAAAAGAAAGAAAAAGAAATGTACATTTTAACATAGGGTTATTTCAAATCTTTTTTTTTTTTTTTTTTTTTTTTGAGGCAGTGTCTCGCTCTGTAGCCCAAGCTGGAGTGCAGTGGCATGATCTTGGCTCACTGCAACCTCTACCTCCCAGGCTCAAGTGATCCTCCTGCCTCAGCCTCCCGAGTAGCTAGGATTATAGGCATGTGCCACCACACCCAACTAATTCTTTGTATTTTTTGTAGAGACGGGGTTTCGCCATGTTGCCCAGGCTGGTCTTGAACTTCTGAGCTCAAGCAATCCACCTGTCTCGGCCTCCCAAAGTGTGCCACTGTGCTTGGTCCTTCTTTAATTATGATTAAAAAAAAAAACTAAGTCCTAATTATGCAATGATGTAAAATGTGTGCCTGGCATCTGAGAATGTAAGGTATATATCATTCACATGACTCCTTACAAATTTTTTAGAAAAATTTTACATTGTTTTACAAAGACTGAGATTATACTTGTGTGAATTTGAACCATTTAAAACGTTGGTAACGTAATGGATGAAGAGGAAGAAGGAACTTTTATATATTTTTTTAGATTTCAAATCTTCAAAGATAGTTTTTAAAAAAATCTGTCTTTTTAAAAAAAACTAAAATTGTTTTTAATCTAGTGTTTTATATGTTAAAATGTATTAACTAAGGATAGTGCACAATTAGGCACCTAATTGTGTTGAAAATGCAATTGCACATTTAGAAAAATTCTCCCTGGTTTGTGAAGTTGTTTCTGTGCTCTTATAATCATTTCAATTGCTCTTTAATCTCTCTGTTTAAACTGTGTGTCTACATCTTAATGAATCCAGTGGAAGCTTCTAATTAAGTGCATAGTGCTGGATTTATTTACACCAATTGCCTAAGTCTCAAAACCAAGTCACAGCAGGATCCAGGAAAACAGTTACATCTCAGAGAATAAAACACCGTTACAGGATTTATTCCAGTGTTTACACTAGTGTCTAGAAGCCAAATACTGAAAAGAACATAAAAGGAAGTGGGTGTGCTTTGAGTAAGTCTTGAAGCCTACTTAACTTTTTTTCCCCCCATCAAGGGCCTTATTAGAGTTAATTTAATGAACAACAAAAAAACATGATTCGGCTCGCACCTGTAATCCCAGCACTTTGGGAGGCTGAGGTGGGCGGATCATGAGGTCAGGAGATCGAGACCATCCTGGCTAATATGATGAAACCCCGTCTCTACAAAAAAATAAAAAATTAGCCAGGCGTGGTGGCACGCACCTGTAGTCCCAGTTACTCGAGAGGCTGAAGCAGGAGAATCACTTAAACCCAGGAGGTGGAGGTTTCAGTGAGCCAAGATCGCACCACTGCACTCCAGCCTGGGTGAGAGAGCAAGACTCTGTCTCAAACAAAACAAAACAAAACAACAAAAAAACATGATTCAATATATTCTTCGATGCATCTCTGATGAAGCGAAGGAAATTGGTTATTACCCAAAGCCAATTGGTGATTTTAACAGAGTCAGGTTAAAAGATAGGGCATTGAAGATACAGATGGATCCCTGCCTCCTGGACATTACATTGCAATATAAAGAAATGAAACAGGGAAATGTTGCTGAAATTCTGGTGTCAAGTGACAATTGATAATCTATTTAAATCTTTTTTATATATATGTATAGTTTTATTAAGACAAAAACTGACAGTGTAGTATGAAGTTTACATTTAAACAAAGTTTACACAGAAATCTAACACATGCCTAAAAGGATTTTACAATGTAGCTCTAGATGCAAGTCTAGATAATACCAAGAACTGATGGATCTGGCCGGGCGCGGTGGCTCAAGCCTGTAATCCCAGCACTTTGGGAGGCCGAGACGGGCGGATCACGAGGTCAGGAGATCGAGACCATCCTGGCTAACATGGTGAAACCCCGTCTCTAAAAAAATACAAAGAAACTAGCCGGGCGAGGTGGCGGGCGCCTGTAGTCCCAGCTACTCGGGAGGCTGAGGCAGGAGAATGGTGTGAACCCGGGAGGCGGAGCTTGCAGTGAGCTGAGATCTGGCCACTGCACTCCAGCCTGGGTGACAGAGCAAGACTCCGTCTCCAAAAAAAAAAAAAAAAAAACTGATGGATCTCAGGACTCAAGACAGAGCATTTTGGGTATCAGTTACTTCTTAGGATTTCTTTAAAAAATTGTGTGTGTGTGTGTGTGTTTTAAAGTGAACCACTGCCCAATATGAAAGTTTAATCTTCTGAGACCAAGGCTTTTGAAATCACTAAACTCTTGGATCAATTCAGTGAAACTTGTGCTGTCAGTGACTGAACCCTGCCAACAATGATTTCAGAGTTCAACGCTCAAAAAAGGGAATGACTCCAAGAGTTCTCCCCACTAAGAGCATGGGTCCTTGTCTTCCCTACTGTCTTATCTCCTCTACCACCCTCTTCCTCTTTCCTAACACCTCAGCCAGTGGCTTGGATGAACAAGCTGATACTTATAACTTCATTACTGGAAGAGAAAGGGTCTTCTAATTTCAGGAGTTAGCACCTCTGAGACAGAATAATCTGCTTGTATACTCTCCAATAAAAGACCTTCCCTCCTCATCAATTTCCATCTCCAAAATGGCAACTTTGTTAACTTATGAACTGACTTAGTCCTTTGCAGGAACAGCAATAAGTTTAGGCAGGGAACACCTTGACTTATAGGTTTCAGACACTCACAGCTTTTAAACAGTCTCTCACAGTCCTTATTTATGGTGCCAATGACATTTTTTTTTTTTAAGGTAAAATATTCTGGACATAGAAGCAAATCATTAGTTGTCTGTTCTTTTCCATTGCTTCACCATTTCCCTATCAGGCCCCAAATGTTAATCAAAATGATGCTACCCATCCCCCCCCTCCCCATCCCTCCCTCCCCCAAATAATACACCAGTAATAGCCAAAGACTGCACACATGCTATGCTGTAAAAATGCAGAGTTACCACTATTGGGAAGAAGGCTGTGGGTTGTGGAGATGCTCTTTGAAGATCTACAGTATGTTTTTGCTCTCCCACACCCCCAATTCTGCAAGTTTTGTCCTTCATAGAAGGCCCTTTGCTTTTCTCAGCAAAGTGCAGAAAAGGTTGCCTTGAAACCCTTATCCCCTTTCCCCTCCACTGGGATGGGTGTGTCAACTATACAGCTTGAAATGGCTTTAAAGCACTTGGGCCGCTGCAGGGCACAGAAACTATACTGGCTCTCCAAAGGACATCTTCTCAAGCCACCTCTATGGTGTCGAGACAAGTAGAACCCCTTCCCTTCCCACTTGAAACCCACAGTCAGAGGTGACAGGGGTGGTACTCAGGAGTGTTAATTCTTATCATCTTTTTTGTCATCATCCTCCGAGGGGTAGGAATGCCACGTCAGCCTTTCCTCATAGAAGGATGTGACAACCTGTGGGCACTTGACATTGGCTGCCTTGGCAGGGACCAGGAAGCCTCATCAGAGTTTTTCCATTTCATCAGGAACATGAGCTCTCCACTGGAGTCTGTAGCTCCAATAATCCCCTCCGGCTCCTCGAGCAAAGCCTGGTGGCTTTTCTGACTCTTCTTTCTTCTTCTTTGGTTTGCTCTCCTCTCCCTTATCTTCAGAATCAGAATCAGCTCTGCGTTTGCCTCCCTCTGATTTCTCTATCTCATGTGCTGTTTTCTGTAACTGCAGAAACTCAGCAAGGAGGTCGGGGCAATCCAGGTTCTCTTCTGGCTCCCATGTGTTGTCCTCATCTGAGAAGCCCTACCACTTTAGGAGGTATTCCACTTTGCCCTTGACCACTCGACGGTCGAGAACTTCTTCCACCACGTATTCCTCTTCCTCCTCTTCTAGCACCTCCTCCACTTTCTTCTCGCTTTGTTTTTTCCCCATAGTGCCCGCCAGCTTTCTGGTGTAAAGGGTGACGCTGCTCAGAGCAGCGCCCAGGAGCCCGAGAGGAATCGGTGCTGCGCTACTGGTGCGTCGCGTGGGGTCGGCTGGGGGAGTGGCGCCCAGGAAGGCAGCAAGCCGGGTGGCCGCAGTGGAGCCCCTCACTGAAGCCCGGCAGGCCCGGGCAACGGCCCTCCCCTTGGCCGAACGAAAGAGCCTGGCACGCTGCGCTGCCCACCGCCGGCAGATAATCTATTTAAATCTTAATAAAAATTCCAAAGTCTTTGAGGAATATACAGGATTTCATAAGAAGGAAAAGTCCATCTTCCTGGGAAACTTCAGTTAATTAGAGATGACTCCTTACTGAGGTTGAGTGGGGATTGCCAGTTGGTTAAAGACCAGTTAGATCGATGGGTGAAGAGGCTCTGGGGGTTGTGTCAGTCATTCCAAGATGTATTCAACAGGAACCAAGCAAAATGGTGGAACAAGTCAACTGCTGAGGTAGGGTCCACATGGTTAGTACAGGAGGATAAAACGTTTGGAGGGAAAAAGAGAAGCCTTTCCCTGCTTCATCCTATTGACCTTTTGGCTAAAGAGACGTGATTGAAAAGGAAGTGGCTGATGCCCTAGGTGGAGAGGACAGTGAAAGCAGCTGGCTATGGTCTCACTTGGGTTGCATTGTCTGTGTCCTGGGTCCTTCCGTTTCCTTTTCTCTTTCCTTTTCTTTCTCCTTACTTTCCTCTTTCCTTTCTCTTTCTTTCCTTTCCTCTTTCCCTTCCCTTTCCTTCCCTCTTCTTTTCTTCCCTTCCTCTCCTCTTCCCCTCCCCTCCCCTTTCCTTTCCTTTCTGTTCACGTCCTCATTTTGGTAGAACACCTCCGATAAACTTCTCCTTTTTTTGAGATGGAGTCTCACTCTGTTGCCAGCCTGGAGTGCAATGGTGTAATCTCGGCTCACTGCATCCTCTGCCTCCCGGGTTCAAGAGATTCTCCTGCCTCAGTCTCCCGAGTAGCTGGGACTACAGGCGTCTGCCACCACGCCTGGCTATTGTTGTATTTTTAGTCGAGATGGGGTTTCACCATGTTGCCCAGAATGGCCTTGATCTCTTTTTTTTCTTTTTTCTTTTTTTTGAGACGGAGTCTCGCTCTGTCGCCCGGGCTGGAGTGCAGAGGCCGGATCTCGGCTCACTGCGAGCTCCGCCTCCCGAGTTCACGCCATTCTTCTGCCTCAGCCTCCCGAGTAGCTGGGATTACAGGCGCCCGCCACGTCGCCCGGCTACTTTTTGTATTTTTTAGTAAAGACGGTGTTTCACCGTGTTAGCCAGTATGGTCTCGATCTCCTGACCTCGTGATCCGCCCGTCTCGGCCTCCCAAAGTGCTGGGATTACAGGCTTGAGCCAGGTCTTGATCTCTTAACCTCGCGATCAGCCTGCCTTGGCCTCCCAAAGTGCTGGGATTACAGGCGTGAGCCATAGCGCCTGGCCTCCATAAACTTCTTAAGGAAGAATGCCTGGGAGATGATTACGTTTTTAGTCTGTGATATGGTTAAGCATTTTGTCCTCACCCAAATCTCATCTTGAATTATAATCCCCGTAATTCCCACATATCGAGGAAGAGACCAAGTGGAGGGAGGTAATTGGATCATGAAGGTGGTTTCCCCCATGCTGTTTTTGTGATAGTGAGTGAGTTCTCACGAGATCTGATGGCTTTATAAGGGGCCCTTTCTCCTTTGCTTGACGTTTCTCCTTCCTGCCACCTTGTGGAGAGAACCAGCTACAGGCAGTTCTTTATAATAGTATGAAAATGGACTAATAGTGGCCGGGCGCCGTGGCTCACGCCTGTAATCCCAGCACTTTGGGAGGCCGAGGAGGGTGGATCACCTGAGGTCAGGAGTTCGAGACCAGCCTGGCCAACATGGAGAAACCCTGTCTCTACTAAAAATACTAAATTAGTCAGGCATAGTGACGTGTGCCTGTAATCCCAGCTACTCGGGAGACTGAGGCAGGAGAATCTCTTGAACCTGGGAGGCAGAGGTTGCAGTGAGCCAAGATTGCACCATTGGCACTCCAGCCTGGGCAACAAGAGTGAAACTCCGTATATATGTATACGTATGCTATATATATACATATATACGTATATATGTGTATATATACTATATACATATATACGTATATATGTGTATATATACTATATACATATATACTCTATATATACATATGTGTGTGTGTATATATAGTGTTTGTGTGTGTGTGTGTATATATATATATTTGCTGTCAGCCTATGATTTTAGGTTGTGTTCCTTTGAGGCCAAGCCTGTATGGATGCAAAGTTGGTTACCTTTCTTTACAACTAGGCTGCTCTCTCCTTTTCCAAATGGCCTGGCGTTACTGCTTTTATTGTGTGAGCACCTGAGTCCAGAGAGGGCAGAGAAGGTAAAGGTGAAGGAGGGGGAGAAGAATTCCCAGTATGCATTGTTATTCTTTTCCAATCAAAGTACTAAATTCTTTACCTGGATTATTTTATGTAATCCTTTAAATAACTCCTTGAGGTAGGAATTTATTTTTATTCCCATTTTATAGGTGAAAAAATGGTCCTCAAATTCTGCTTTTTCCCTTTCCCAAACACATCCTTTTATTGCCTGCCCAGGGATTCTGGGCTCCCAGAGGTGGCCAAAAGGAGGGGCTAAGGAACACGTTCATGCCAGCCTAGGGTAGAAAGAGCTTGGACTTTGGACTCAGACTTATCTTGGTTTGAATTCCAGTGCTGCTACTCACTGGCTATGTTAACACTTGCAAGTTATGCAAACATTGTGGACATTCACAGGTTTTATTTTCTGTAAAATCAAAACCAGTGTGCAATAATATAATGTATGCAAAGATTAAGACATGTAAAGTAGCTAGCCCGGTATCCTCGGTGGATAATAAATATTGGTTTCTTTCTGCTTCCTTCTTTCAACTGGAGATGATGGAGATGAACTGGAGCTTGAAGCTGCCTTGTGGAAGGAGATGGAGGAGAAGGAGCCTTTGTGGGAAGTGACCGGGAAGGCAAAGCTCACCCTGCAGTGGCGAGTTGCCATGTCTATAGACTGGTTGTTGCATCCTGAGTTCCTGGTTCACGGCCTAAAAAGAATGTAGGGTGAGGCTGGGCACAGTGGCTCACACCAGTACTCCCAAACTTTGGGAAGCTGAGGTGGGAGGATTGCTTGAGTACAGGAGTTTGAGACCAGCATGAGCAACACAATGAGATGTCATCTCTACAAAAAATACAAAAATTAGCCCGGTGTGATGGTGCATGCCTATAGCTCCACCTTCTCAGGAAGCTGAGGCAGGAGGATCGCTTGAGCCTGGGAGACTAAGGCTGCAGTGAGCAAGATCATGCCACTGCACTCCAGCCTGGGTGATGAAGTGAGACCCTGTCCCAAAAAAGAAAAGAAAAAAAGACTGTAAGGTGTTTTTCCAAAAGGCTAGTACTGGGCAGTGCCAGTCAGTTCTCTGACCCAGCCCTTAGAATACTTGTTACCCCTAGTTTCCTGGAAGAGGGAACTATAAAGACTGAATGAGCAGGGTGGGAGGTGTGGGTGAGGCCCCACTCTCCAGGGGTGGCCAGGATGCCTCAGCATGGTGGACACCCTCCAATGGAGCTGCGGGGCTGAGAATCAAGGTCCAGAAAGGAAGAGTATCTGGAACCCAGGAACATTCCTCAGAGGGATCTTTTTTTTTTTTTCTCTTTTTTTGAGATGGAGTCTCACTCTGTCGCCCAGGCTGGAGTACAGTGGTGTGATCTTGCCTCGCTTCACCCTCTGCCTCCCAGGTTTGAGCGATTTTCCTGCCTCAGCCTCCCGAGTAGCTGGGACTACAGGTATTTTGTATTTTTAGTAGAGGCGGGGCAGAGTGAGACTCTGTCTCAAAAAAAAAAAAAAAAAAGAAAAAGAAATGTTTGGAAAGACATCAACAAAATATACTTACAGAATTAATGAATGAAGTTTCTAAGAACTTCATTCCTAACCCTGGTGCATAAAGACCATTTTCCCACATAATGCCTTCAATTTTCTCTAGGTCAGAAGATGGGGAAAAGCTCTTACTGGTAGCTATTACTCAAAATGAACACAGGAGGTCTCCACTGCCATGCCTTGGCCTAAAATGATCTTAGTTTTCCTTGGAAGTCATCTGCATCTGCCTCTCATAAGACTGTTAACTTAGTCCTTAAGGTTCAGAACAAAAATAGAAAATGTTTATGTGGGCTGGGCGCAGTGGCTCACACCTGTAATCCCAGCACTTTGGGAGGCTGAGGCGGGCGAATCACGTGAGGTCAGGAGTTTGAGACCAGCCTGACCAACATGGTGAAACCCCGTCTCTACTAAAAATAGAAAATCAGCGTGGTGGTGCTTGCCTGTAATCCCAGCTACTTGGGAGGCTGAGGCAGGAGAATTGCTTGAACCCGGGAGGCGGAGGTTGCAGTGAGCCAAGATTGCGCCATTGCACTCCAGCCTGGGCAACAAGAGTGAAACTCTGTCTCGGTGGGGGAAGCGGGGGGCGGAAAAAGAAAACATTTATGTGCTGCTCTGGTAGATTCATTTTGACCAGATATCCAACTCTGAGCATTCAGGCTCTGATTTTGCCTGAAAGTGTAAGTTTTATGCCAGAGAACCATCTAGGCAAATGTTCAGTGATGACTAAATGGGAGAGATGGAAAATGTAAGACATTCCCAGTCACCTCCCAAGGAAAACGATTTCCTGTGTTGCACAGGGAGGCTCAGGTAAGCAAGCACCCCACTGCTATGGCCTGGGGGAAGGGGGACACCATTTGAAAAAGGATTCAAAGAGAAAAAAATGAGACTGGGCGTGGCGGCTCATGCCTGTAATCCCGGCACTTAGAGAGGCCGAGGCAGGAAGATCACTTGAGCCCAGGAATTTGAGACCAGCCTGGGCAACATGGTGAGGCTCTGTCTTCACAAAAAATAGAAAACTTAGCTGGGCGTTGTGGTGTACGCCTGTGGTTTCAGCTACTTGGGGGGCTGAGTTGGGAGGACCCTTTCAGTGCAGGAAGTTGAGGCTGTGGTGAGATATATAATTGCACCATTCACTCCAGCCTGGGTGACAGAGAACCTGTCTCAAAAGAGAGAGACAGACAGAGAGAGGGAGGCACAGGGCTGTGTTCACGAGTTCTTTACCGATGAGGACTGATGAGGTTTGGGTGCTATTCTGCTCAATAAGCTAAAAGAAACAGGATGTTTTCTAATAAAATTCCATCTCTGTATCAGAGCCCAGCAGGCCTGCCTCACCTGGATCTCCTCTCACCTGCTGCTGCCTCGATTCAGTCTCAGGCACTCTCTGTCTCTCCCATGCCCTTCACCTGGTTGGTCTCCTTTCAGGCTTCAGGGTAAATGTTTCTTCCTCAAAGAATCTCTCCCAGAATCCCCCCATCTCAGTAGATTTCCCCATTATTCTCTATCACTGGCCCCTGGTTTTATCCATCAAAGAACTTTCATTATTTTTATTTTATTTTATTTTTTGAGACAGAGTCTTGCTGTTGTCGCCCAGCCTGGAATGTAATGGCACAATCTCGGCTCACTGCAACCTCTACCTCCCGGGTTCAAGCAATTCTCCTGCCTCAGGCTCCCGAATAGTTGGGATTACAGGTGTGTGCCACCACGCCTGGTTAAGTTTTGTATAAACTCACCTAGGGCAGGGGTACCATCTGTTTCAGATGCATCCTGTTGAAAGGATGCACCACTGGTGCGTCCTGTTGAAAGGAAAACTTCAGCTGAATTAAATTTAAAGGAGTTTAATTGAGCAATGAATGCTTCGTGAATCGGGCAGCCCCCAGAATCACAGCCGATTCACGGAGACTCCAGGGTTGCCTTATGGTCAGAACGAATTTAGAGACAAAAAAAGGAAGCGATGAACAGACATGGGCAGTGAGGTACAGAAACAGCTGGATTGGTTACAGGTTGGCATTTGCCTTATTTGAACACGGTTTGAATACTCAGCAGTCTGTGAGTGGGTTGAAGTATGGCCACTGGGGTTGACTCAGGTGTTGTTACCGGTGCATGCTCCCAAATGAGGTTTTCAATCTTGCCCGCCTATTAAGCCAGGTTGCAGTTTATCTACGAGGATTTAAATATAGAAGTACGGAGTCCTTCTCAGGCCATATTTAGTTTGCTTTAACAATGTGTACCTGGCACATAGTAGGTACTTAATGTAGAATGGCTGAATCGAGCTTAATAAGGAAATAACTAATGGTGGGTGAATGAGGTGCTTGTGAATAAGGAAAGTGGCCCTAGGAGCCTGTAATCATTTAACGATTATTAATAAATTAATAGAAAATTAATGCAAGTTCCCCAGTCATTTATGTCCAAAAGTGAGGTATATTATCTGCCTTAAATCTGGTATTCTTTACCTAGATCAGCCTTCAGGGCTTCACTTGTGATGAGAGAACTGGGTATGAAGCAAGTGGGCTGAAGCGAACAGAAAAAGAATTCACTCTGAAACCTGTGGAACGTGTGTGTTATAGGCAGAGAGAGAGTCGGAACTCTAAAGCCTCTCCTGGTCATGGGGTAGATGCGGTCCAAGTAAGTTCTTTGCGTTTGCCTAGGACAGTGGTTCACAGATTTTGGTATCAACGAGAACAGTTAACTTCTATTTATTTATTTATAATAGATGGGCTATGCACTCTGAAGGAGGAAAGAGGAGATTGAAAGTTCAGGAACACAACAAGATGAAAACAACATTTTTGTTTTGAGACAGGGTCTCACAGCTGGGTGTGGCGGCTCACACCTGTCATCCCAGCACCTTGGGAGGCCGACACAGGTGGATCACAAGATCAGGAGATCGAGACCATCCTGGCTAACATGGTGAAATCCCATCTCTACTAAAATACGAAAAATTAGCCAGGCGTTGTGACAGGCACCTGTAGTCCCAGCTACTCAGGAGGCTGAGGCAGGGGAATTGCTTGAACCCAGTAGGTAGAGATTGCAGTGAGCCGAGACCATGCCACTGCACTCCAGCCTGGTGACAGAGCGAGACTCCGTCTCAAAAAAAAATAAATAAATAAATAAAAATAAAAATAAAAGAGAGAGAGAGACAGGGTCTCACTCACTCTGTTGCCCAGGCTGGAACACACTGGCCTTATCTTGGCTCACTGCAGCCTCAACCTCCTGGGCTCAAGTGATCCTCTCACCTCAGCCTCCTGAGTAGCTGGGACTGCAGGCATGTGCCACCATGCCGAGCTAATTTTTTTAAAGTTTTATTTTTAGTAGAGATGGGGTTTCGCCAGGTTGCGCAGGCTGGTCTTGAACTCTTGAGCTCAAGCTATCCACCCACCTCAGCTGTCCAAAGGGCTGGGATTACAGGCATGAGCCACCGCGCCTGGCTAGAACAGTTAACTTTTATCAAGCACTTGCTAGGTACCAGGCATCACGCTAAACACTTTTCAGGTAATTATTGTGGTTAATTCTCACAAGAAAACTGTAAGTTGGGTACTAATATTATTTCCATTTACCGATGAGGAAACTGAAGCATGGAGAGGTGCTGTAATTAGTCCAAGCTTGCTGTGGTTTTAGTGTGTTGCCTCAGTGACTCTGTGCACACCAAGCCTGGGGCCACTTCTCTGGAGGAAGGGTTTCCATGGCTTCCCTGAGGCCTCAGCAGAACTTGGCCCCTGGGTGTGTGAGTTCTCTCTTTGAATCCTTGGAACCTTGGCCCACATCCAGGGTGGCAACTCCACACCTCAGGCTGGACGAAGAGATGTGAATGTGGTGTGCAGGACAGGGGGCCCTCTTCAGAATTTTGCCCATAAACATCCACGGTTTGGGTAGAATAAGTACAGCTAAATGAGTGGAGAATGAAGGACAGGCATAGAGGAAAGCTCTAAGTCCAGATACAAACTGGAGGCTGCAAGGATAAGGGCAGTGGAAAGACCACGGGCTTGAGAGCCAAGATAACCCAAATTAGAGTGCCAGTGCTTTGCTAGTGAGATGATCTTAACAAGTTACTTAATCATTCGGAGTCTGTGTTCTTGCTGATAAAAGAGAGATAATAACCTACAGAGAAGACCTGGAACTATCTCAGTGCTTTCTAAAATATGTTAGGAAAGAGGAAACAAGTGTCAAGGAAAAGAATGTGGTTTAAGAAAATAGAGAAAAGGAGGATGAGTTTGCAGAGAAAACCTCCATGCTGAGTGAATTCCTGGAAATTGATTGCTTCACCCATGCCTAACATCTCTAGGTCAAAGGGGCAGAATGTTTGACTTAAAGATAAGATGGACAGCCAGGACCTATTACCAATTTAACACTGTTTTTAGACCCACATCAGAAAAAGCCAACATGAAACTACATTCTTAAGGTGGCATAATATCATAAAGACAGAAATTAGAAAGTAAAGTACTTGATTGCCTTATTTTTTTACTATTATTTTTTAAACAGAGATGGGGTCTTGCTATATTGACCAGGCTGCTCTTGAATTCCTGGTCTCAAGCAACCCTCCTGACTTGGCCTCCCAAAGTGTTGGAATTACAGGCATGAGCCACTGCAGTAGCCCTGATTGTTTTAAATAGAAGAAGGTAAAGTATTTTCTCACAAAAATTTCTGAATGTGGGAGGCAGCCTACTGACATTTTTTCACGTAACAATCTCCACTTTACAGATCCACCAAATACCAGTATGCTTTTATATTCCTTACCCTGCAGAATCCTATGCATGTGACCAAGCAAACCCTGCTTCTGTGTGTGATGACTGTTCTGCTTGTTTGTTGAGTTTCATGTGAAATTCGAGTGGGGCTTGCACTGCTGGTGATATCCCAAGGCATCTCATTCAGCTCTCATCATTGCTTTTATTTATTTATTTATTTATTTTTGAGACAGAGTCTTGCTCTCTCACCCAGGCTGGACTGCAGTGGTGCAGTCTTGGCTCATTGCAACCTCTACCTCCTGGATTCAAATGATACTCAAGCCTCAGCCTCTTGAGTACTGGGATTACAGGTGCCCACCACCACACCCAGCTAATTTATTTTTGTATTTTTAGTAGAGACAGGGTTTCACCATGTTGGCTAGGCTGGTCTCAAACTCCTGGCCTCAAGTGATCCGCCCACCTCGGCCTCCCAAAGTGTTGGAATTACGGGCATGAGCCACCGTCCTCAACCCACCATGGCTTTTAAACATGCTTGTAAGACTTCACCATCTTCACATGCTTTGGAAAAAGGTATTTTGAGCAGTGAGTGTGCAAGGCAGGTTTTCCATGCTGAATTTTATAATTTTAATTAACAATAGTTAATATTTTCCACTAGTGTTACCAGAAAGGGGTCCCTATCCGGACCCCAAGAGAGGATTCTTGAACCTTACGTAGGAAAGAATTCAGGGCAAGTCTGTAGAGTAAAAGTGAAAGCAAGTTAATTAGAGAAGTAGAGAAAAAAAAGAATGGCTACTTCATAGACAGAGCAGCAGGATGGGCTGCTCAACTTAGTTATAATTATTTCTTGATTATGTGCTAAACAAGGGGTAGATTATTCATGAGTTTTCTGGGAAAAGGACAGAGATTTCCCAGAACTGAGGGAACAGGCTATATAGGGTAACTTCTATATAGGGTCTTTTAGAGTATATCGACTATAGTCTTTTAGACTGTCTAGGATAACTTCTATATAGGGTAACTTTACAAATGCCATGGTACTTGTAAACTGTCATGGCACTGGTGGGAGTGTCTTTTAGCACATTCGTGTAGTTGTGATATAATGAGCAGTAAGGACGACAAGAAGTCACTTTCATCACCATCTTGGTTTGGGTTGGTTTTGGCCAGCTTCCTTACCGCATCCTGTTTAATCGGCAGGGTCTTTGTGACCTGTGTCGCATGCTGACCTCCTATCTTATCCGGAGATTAAGAATGTCTAACCTTCTGGGAATGTGACCCAGGAGGTCTCAGCCTTATTTTCCAAGCCCCTATTCAAGATGGAGTCACTTGGGTTCAAACACCTCTGATGGATGGGTACGGTGGCTCACACCTGTAATCCCAGCATTTTGGGAGGCTGAGGCGGGTGGATCACCTGAGGTCAGGAGTTCAAGACCAGACTGGCCAACATGGCGAAACCCCGTCTCTACTAAAAGTACAAAAATTAGCAGAGCATGGTGGCACGTGCCTGTAATCCCAGCTACTCGGGAGGCTGAGGCAGGAGAATCACTTGAACTCAGGAGGTGGAGGTTGCAGTGAGCCAAGATTGTGCCACTGCACTCCAGCCTGGGCAACAGAGTGAGACTCTGTCTTAAAAAACAAACAAACAACAACAACAACAAAAAAAAAACACCTCTGATACTAGTAGTAATAATAGCTATACTTATTGAGTACTGACTAATCCTACCAGCATCTTTAGGAGGTATAGGAATTATTATATTCATTTTATAGATTAGGAAACTGAGGCACAATGAAGTGAAGTATCTTGCCCAAAGTCATTTGGCTGGTAGGAGAAGAAGCTGGACCAGTGCTCAAGGCTTCTAGCTGCAGATGCTTCTCTTCTGCTGTAAGACAATCCAGGGCTCAGCACAGGACTACAAATCCACAATACCCTGGGTAAGGCTTAGCTCTCAAACATTTCGCTTTCCAATTCACTTGAGGGCTAGGTGACTGATTGTTCTCCATCCTCCCCAACCCTCCAAGCCCCAACCATGCTATGGATTTTGAATCACCATCCTTGAGGTTTGTTTGGTCCCTTGCCCAATATATACATTTATCTAGTGACTGCACTTATGCTGAACCTACACATGGTCATAGGATTACACAGGGAGTTCACCTAAAAGCAACAAAACCAAGGATTACTCATCAGAAGCACCAGGGCTAACGATTCTCTGGCTGATGTTGAAATTTAACACCAACTATGGAGTTCAGTGTGTTGGATAGGGGGTTGGCAATGTGTGATACTATCAAGCTTCAGACCAAACCAAAGACCTTTCATGTATGAAGCTCTGTCCTACACAGCTCTGAACATGGCCCCAAACACCACTTAGTTGTACTGAGCAATTACCTACACCTTCTCCTGGAGTTCTAGGCCAGTGGATATGTCAAATAGCCATATGCACCTTTTTTCTTTTTCTTTTCTTTCCTTTCCTTTCCTTTTCTTTTCTTTTTCTGAGATAGAATCTCACTCTGTCGCCGAGGCTAGAGCACAGTGGCACGATCTCGGCTCACTGCAACTTCCATCTCCTGAGTTCAAGCAATTCTCATGCCCCAGCCTCCTGAGTAGCTGGAACTACAGGTGCATGCCAACACTCCTGGCTATTTTGTATTTTTTTGTGAGACGGGGTTTCACCTTGTTGGGCTGGGAAGGCTGGTCTCAAACTCCTGACCTCAAGTGATCCACCTGCCTTGGCCTCCCAAAGTGCTGGGATTTCAGGTGTGAGCTGCTGGAGTTGGCCTAAGCACTTTTTATAGTGTGGCAATTATTTGAGCATTCAGATTTCCAAAGTAGGATGCATGTGGATGGTGAGTAAATGGTAGCAGAACTCAGATAAGAGTGGGATGCAGCAGTCAGGAATGACGCCCGTTCTTTTAAACCAAGACCCTGAGTGGGGAAGGCAAGTCAACCAACATTGACTGTAGGATCAACTCAAAAGCTGGTCTTTACATGGGAACACATTCTGGTTGCTCTAATGGCTTTAAGTCTTAGCATCCATTACTCCAACATATACCGTGTTTTTGACTGTGACTATAACTGCCAGCCCATATCTAAGGTGCATTTGGATGCCATACTTTTTCCTTTTTGATATAGCCGTGATAACCATCAGCATGCTTTGTTCAAGTACTTCATATTCAGTAGAACTTACCAGATAAGAAACTCAGGAGCTGCTCCTCTCTGAGCCAATGAGAAACTCAGTTGCTGCTCCTCCCACGGGCACTTATCTTTAGTTGAGTTAGCCTTTAATCAGATTGTCATTATGATTGGGCTCTGTTCTGAAAGAAAGACCTCATAAATCTTGTTTGATGATGCCAAGTAAGTCATGTCTATTTGCAGATTTCAAAGATTATTTCTAAGAATTCAGGCTAGGTGTGGTGGCTCATGCCGGTAATCCCAGCACTTTGGGAGTCCAAGATGGACAAATTACTTGAGCTCAGGAATTGAGACCAGCCTGAGCAACATGGGTGAAGCACCATCTCTACAAAAAAAAAAAAAAAAAAAAAAATGATAGGCATGGTGGTGGGTGCCTGCGGTACCAGCTACTCAGGAGGCTGAGGTCAGAGGTTTACCTGAGCCCAGGAGGTCGAGGCTGCAGTGAACCAAAATTGCATCACTGTACCCCAGCCTGGATGACAGAGTAAGACACTGTCTCAAAAAAGAAAAGAAAATAATTCAATAGCCATTAGGGCAGGCTTTGCATAATCACGTAGACAAAAATGTCCTCTTTTGCTGGGCATGGGGATTCACACCTGTAATCTCAACAATTTGGGAGGCCGAGGTGGGTGAATCACCTGATGTCAGGAGTTTGAGACCAGCCTGAGCAATGTGGTAAAACCCCATCTCTACTAAAAATACAAAAAAACTAGCAGGATGTGGTGAATCATGTGGTGTGTTCCCTGCTACTTAGGAGGCTGAGGCATGAGAATCACTTGAACCTGAGAGGCAGAGGCTGCAGTCAGCTGAGACTGCACCATTGTACTCCAGCCTGGGCAACAGAGCCAGACTCCATTCCACCCCCCTACCCCCCAAAAAAGTCCTGTTTTTCCTTTGAATATATACTTTTTTTTTTTTTTTTTGTAAAGACAATCTAGCATTTTATATTAGTCTGTTCTCATGCTGCTAATAAACACATACACAAGACTGGGTATTTTATAAAGGAAAGAGGTTTAATTGACTCACAGCTCCACATGGCTGGGGAGGCCTCACATTCATAGCGGAAGGCAAAGGAGGAGCAAAGTCACATCTTGTATGGCAGCAGGCAAGAGAGAATGAGAGTCAACTGAAAGGGGGGACCCCTTATAAAAGCAACAGATCTTGAGAGAGTTAGTCACTATCACGTGAACAGTATGGGGGAACCTCCCCCATGATTCAATTATCTCCCACTGGGTCCCTCCCACAACACATGGTTATTATGGGAGCCACAATTCAAGATGAGATTTGGGTGGGGACACAGCCAAACCATATCATTCCACCCCAGCCCCTGCCAAATCTCATGTCTTTACATTTCAAAACCAATCATGCCTTCCCAATAGTCCCCCAAAGTCTTAATTCATTTCAGCATTAACTCAAAAGTCCACAGTCCGAAGTCTCATCTGAGATAAGGGAAGTTCCTTCCACCTATGAGCCTGTAAAATCAAAAGCAAGTTAGTTACTCCTAGATATAATGGGTGAACAGGTATTGAGTAAATACACCCATTCCAAATGGGAGAAATTGGCCAAAATGAAGAGGCTAAAGGTCCCATGCAAATCCAAAATGCAGCAGGGCACTCAAATCTTAAAGCTCCAAAATGATCTCCTTTGACTCCATGTCTCACATCCAGGTCACACTGATGCAAGAGGTGGGTTCCCATGGTCTTGGGCAGCTCCACCCCTGTGGCTTTGCAGGGTACAGCCTCCCTTACAGCTGCTTTCACGGGCTGGCATTGAGTGTCTGTTGCTTTTCTAGGCACACGGTGAAAGTTGTCAGTGGATCTTTCATTCTGGGGTCTGGAGGCTGGTGGCCCTCTTCTCACAGCTCCACTAGGCAGTGCCCCAGTGGAGACTTTTTATCGGGGCTTCTACCCCATATTTTCCTCCTCACTGCTCTAACAGAGGTTCTCCATGAGGTCCCCACCCCTGCAGCAAACTTTTGCCTGGACATCCAGACATTTCCATGCATCCTCTGAAATCTAGGTGGACGTTCCCAAACCTCAATTCTTGATTTCTGTGCACCCACAGGTTCAACACCATGTGGAAGCTGCCAAGGCTTGGGGCTTGCACCCTCTGAAGCCGTGGCCTAAGCTGTATCTTGGCCCCTTTTAGCCATGGCTGAAGTGGCTGGGACACAGGGCACAAAGACCCTAGGCTGCACATAGCACAGGGGCCCTGGGCATGGCCAGGAAACCATTTTTTCCTTCTAGGCCTGAGGGCCTATGATGGGAGGGGCTGCCTCAAAGGTCTATGATATGCTCTGGAGGTATTTTCCCTATTATCTTGACAATTAACATTAAGCTCCTCGTTACTTATGCAAATTTCTGCAGCTGGCTTGAATTTCTCCTTGGAAAATTGGATTTTCTTTTCTATCACATGGCATCATCAGGCTGCAATTGTTCCAAAATTTTATGCTGTTTCCCTTTTAAAACTGAATGCTTTTAATAGCACCTAAGTCACCTGTTGAATGCTTTGCTGCTTAGAAATTTTTTTTCCGCCAGTACTCTAAATCATCTTCCTTAAGTTCAAAGTTCCACAGACCTCTAGGGCAGGGGCAAAATGCCACCAGTCTCTTTGCTGAAACATAGCAAGAGTCACCTTTACTCCAGTTTCCAACAAGTTCCTCATCTCCATTTGAGACCACCTCAGCCTGGACTTCATTGTCCATATCACTCTCAGCATTTTTGTCAAAGCCATTCAACAGTTCTCTGGAGAGTTCTAAACTTTCCCACATTTTCCTGTTTTCTTCTGAGCCCTCCAAACTCTTCCAACCTCTGCCTGTTACCCAGTTCCAAAGTCACTTCCACATTTTTGGGTATCTTTATAGCAGCGCCCCATTCTATCAGTACCAATTTACTGTATTAGTTTGTTCTCATATTGCTAATAAAGACATATCTGAGACTGCATAATTTATAAGGAAAGAGGTTTAATTGACTCACAATTCCACGTGGCTGGTGAGGCCTCACAATCACGGTGGAAGGCAAAGGAGGAGCAAAGTCAAGCCTTGCATGGCAGCAGGCAAGGGAGAATGAGAGCCGAGTGAAAGAGGAAACCCCTTATGAAAACATCAGATCTCATGGACTTACTCACTACAAGGAGAACAGTATGGGGAAACCACCCCCACCATTCAATTATTTCCCACTGGGTCCTTTCTATGACACATGGGAATTATGGGAGTTACAATTCAGGATGAGATTTGGGTGGGGACACAGGCAAACCATATGATATTTATAGTGTGATAACATTTGAATAGTATTAATTAGTAGATATAGGTGATATGGTTTGGCTGTGTCCCCACCCAAATCTCATCTTGAATTGTAATTCCCACAATTCCCACATGCTGTGGGAGGAACCCAATGGGAGGTGATTGAATTATGGGGGCAGGTCTTTCCTGCGGTGTTCTCATGATAGTGAATGAGTCTCACAAGATCTGATGGCTTTAAAAGGGGTGTTTCCCTGGATAAGCTCTCTTCTCTTGTCTGCCTCCATGTGAAACATGGCTTTCACCTTCCACCATGATCGTGAGGCCTTCCCAGCTACATGGAACTGTAAGTCCATTAAACCTCTTTCTTTTGTAAATTGCCCAGTCTCGGGTATGTCTTTATCGGCAATGTGAAAATGGACTAATATGATAGGTCATCTGGATTAAGATGCCATTAAACCCCTAGTGCAGAAGATGAAAGTGACTCTAGGTATATTTGCCTCATTCTTTAATAATTTTACATTCTCACAGTTTCACATTATGCTACGTCTACACAAATCCTAAGGATGTCATGAACAAACAATAAGGCAGACCAACCCTTGGTGATATGTATGTAGCTATGTTTTGTTTAATGAATTCGTGGTCTTTAGAGATAATGGGCAAAAGTAATTTATGGATGGACCTGGAGCCTGGCAGTCCAAGCCTTTTCCTGAAGAGGGAGGGACCTACTCAAGGCATCCACTGCAGAGCACATCCCTGGTGACTATAAACCTGTGGCAACTGGCTTGCTGGCTTTTGCACTTTCCTTAGGGATCTGTCTGGCACCCACCATGGCTCTGGCTCTGGATTCGAACCCCTCTTTTCATAAATCCTGACTGCATGGAAAGCATGTTGTAAACATGCTCAGGTAGAAATGGAAACAACTCGAGAATTTGTATACGGGCCTTCCCTGGTGATTAATTTCAATTGGCAATAAGAGCCACAACCTAAAGGAACTGAATGAGGAATTCAAAGAGTTGCTTCTATGGGGGCATGTGTGTGTGTACGTGTGCACATGTTTATGAATTAAGTTATACACAGACTTTTAATTTCATGGCCAGATGACCAGCTTCTTCTCAGATCTGGAAAAAAAAAATGCATTTAAAGTCTCACCCAATTGGGCTCGCAGCTGTTTGAACAGTTTCTTCCAGCATTATGTCCCTATGCCCTGCAGCCTAATACCTTCTCAAGTTCATCTCCCCCCAGGCACAGCCTTGTTCCAGCCACACAGTAACCCCTTGCCCTGTACTCTGCCCCCATCATCCTCATCCTGACTGAGAACTAAGCTCTGATTTTTTTTATCTTGCCCAAATTCCTAAGGGGTCTGGAGAGTCATGCCCTACAAACCATAAATTCTCATCAGATGGGTTTTATTTAGCCCTATATATCATGAGTTACTTTCCAACATGACTCTGGCATAACATTACAAGATAAGGAAGAAAATAAAAATATTTTACCCCAAAACATATTTCTTTGCCATATCTTGAAAGGCCCTGCAAAGTTGTCCTTTGTGGGAGAAGATTTGCATCTGCGAAGAATCTCCATTAACATAGCTAGATCTTTTTCTTCCAGGTCCCCCCGACCCCCCACCCCACAATGGTAAAGATATTAACTAAAAGTCTAGCACCTTTTAAAGATCTGAATAGGAAACATTTGTCATCGGTTGTCTCTAAGGGCAGCCACTGCAAAAAGAACCTTGTCCTCCACAATTTTTTATCTTAACCTGAACATTTCCTTTCTATCAATCCCAGGTCTTTAGACAAACTCAACCAATTGTCAACCAGAAAATGTTGGAAGTTCCCTCCTACCCCGCCCGCCTTTGAGTTGTCCTGCCTTTTGGGACCAAACCAATGTGTTTCTTAAATGTATTTGATTGATGTCTCATGCCTCTCTAAATGTATAAAAGCAACTCACCCCAACCACCTTGGGCACACCTCCTGAGGACTGGGTCCACAAGCCATGGTCACTCATATTTGGCTCAGAATAAATCTTTTAAAATATTTTACAGAGTTTGACTCTTTTCATCGACATGATTCAAAACCCTGTGATAAATCTTCCTTGTCTAAATTATTTGACTGGCATAAGTTGTCTTCAAAGTATGGGTCTCAACCTATACTAGCAGGTTTAAAATACCCACTTTCCTAACTTTCTCCATGTTCCAGCTAAACTAGGGGGTGAGTGTGAAGATGAGAGCTGTCCAAAGACTGAACTTGGGGTATGACAACATGTAGAAGTTTGGAAGATGAGAGGGATTCAATAACAAAGGGACATGGCCAATGAAGTAGAAGGAGAGCCCAGAGAGGGGTGCTGTAGAGGCCAAGAGAGCAGTGTTTCTTCCTGGAGAGGGTCAGGAGCAGTGTGGTCAAAGGCTGCTGATGTGTGAAATGAGATGAAGTCTGAGTGTTGCCCATTGGATCAGACAGTGCAAGCTCATGGTGATCTCATCGGTAATCTTATAAAAGTATCTTGGTGGAGTGCGAGAGCAGAAGCCTAATGAGAGTGGATTGAAAGAATGTGGGATGAGATCATACCACACCCAGCAGGAATTTATTCCTAACTCAAGAATCACATGAGTTGTCATTACTGATAGGAACTGGTGAAACGGAGACTCTCATATACCAGTGGAAACCCAGTACAATCTTTCTTGATGAATAGATAGATACTGATGCAATAAGCCCTGATTGTGCAACTGCACTTCATCCTGGGCAACAAAGCAAGACCCTGTTAAAACAAAACAAAACAAAAACCCTAAACAACAACAACAAAAACACACACACAAAACCCTTTATGAATTTATCCTGATATAACCAGAAGCTTGGACACAAATTTTATGCACAGGACTTCTGTTGTAGTATTTGTAAAATAACAACTGGAAACATTCTCTGTATTTCGTTTTAAGAACATAGACTCCAGGAATTATATTACTTATCCAATTATAAGGAAATAGAGAATGAACAACCCGAAATGGTCTATTAAATGTCCTTTAAGTATCATGGATTTTTTTTTCTTTTTTAAGTTAGAAATTGGCCGGTGTGGTGGCTCACACCTGTAATCCCAGCACTTTAGGAAATTAGGAAACTGAGGTGGGCGGATCACTTCAGGTCAGGAGTTCGAGACCAGCCTAGCCAACATAGCAAAACCCCCCATCTCTACTAAAAATACAAAAAATTAGCTGGACGTGGTGGCACGTGCCTGTAATCCTAGTGACTCGAGAGTCTGAGGCAGGAGAATCGCTTGAACCTGGGGAGACGGAGGTTCAGAGAGCCAAGATCATGCCACTGCACTCCAGCATGGGTGACAGAGTGCAACACTGTCTGGAGAAAAAAAAAAAAAAGCTAGAAATTGATATTGGGAGATTCTCATGTATAATAAGTGAAAAGTCCACTATGACTATCCTGGTTGAAGCCACCATATCATCTCTCACTTGAAATGTTATGCCTATTAACAAGTCTTTTATCCTCTCTCGTCTGCCATGGTTCTATTCTTGACACTGTAGCAAATAGGATTATGGAATTATTTATTATTATTATTATTTAGACAAAATCTCACTCTGTTGCCCAGGCTGGAGTGCAATGGCATGATCTTAGCTCACTGCAACCTCTGCCTCCTGGGTTCAAGCGATTATCCTGCCTCAGCCTCCTGAGTAGCTGGGATTATAGGCATGCGTCACCATGCCTGGCTAATTTTTATATTTTTAGTAGAGATGGGGTTTCACCATGTTGGCCAGGCTGGTCTTGAACTCCTGACCTCAAGTGATCCACCCGCCTTGGCCTCCCAAAATGCTGGGATTATAGGCGTGAGCCACTGCATCCGGCCAGATTATGGAATTATTAATAAACATCTCTAAAGCGTGATCTTGCCACTTCACTGCTTGTGTAAGCCTTAAATGGTCTCCATTTCTTGGTCTCCCATTCTGAATCATTAATGAGACCTCCAAGGACCTGCATGATCCAACCGCTTCCTGAACTCTGGCTTTCTTGCTGCAATATTCTGTGGCCACTTCCACTCCAGGTCTCTTGCTCATGACACAGGCTGTCTCCTCTGCTTCAATTGCTCTTTGTGTTTCATTTCTGCTCCAGACCAGCTTAACTCTCGCTCATTCTTCAAGCCTAAGTTTATACTTCTGTTCCCTGACTCTTTTATGTCCTGAATCAACTTGGCCACAAGTGACAAACCAAATTGGTTCAGTTTACTGCAAAGTCCAGGGTTAGCATCAGGTTTGATGCAGGCCTCAAAAAGTGTCACTAGGATCTGTGTATCTCTCCTCCTCTTAGTCCAATCCTTGATGTGGGCTCCATAGAGAAGCTCAGCCTTCATGGTGCTAAACTGGCTGCAGCAGCTCCAGCTTCTTCCTTCGCATTCAAGCCTAACAGGAAGAGTGGATGCACTCTAAGAGGGTTCCACAAAATGTCCCAGAATGTACTCTGTTTTTTTTTTTTTTTCTGAGACAGAGTCTCACTCTGTCACTTAGGCTGAAGTGCAATGGCGCAATCTCGGCTCACTGCAACCTCTGTCTCCAAGGTTCAAGTGATTCTCCTGCCTCAGCCTCATGAGTAGTTGGGATTACAGGTGCGCACCACCACGCCCAGCTAATTTTTGTATTTTTAGTAGAGATGGGGTTTTGCCATATTGGTCAAACTGTTCTTAAACTCCTGACCTCAGGTAATCCATCTACCTCAGCCTCCCAAAGTGCTGGGATGATAGACATAAGCCACCGCGCCCAGCCCAGAATTTAGTCTTATTGGCTTGAATTATTTGACTCTGGGAATATGCTTATTTTAGAACCAATCATTATTGCTGTGGGAAAGCAATATTCTGATTGGCCAGGAGAGCATCATGTGCAACTCCTAAAGTTAAGAGTTTATGTGTGGGTTGGGTCCCCAAGCCCAAACTGAAAATTACAGGAAGCAGGTGAATGGACCTGGGGAGGCAAACAGGAAATGTCCACCAGCAAATTCTTTGTTGCATGTTTGCTAACATCTTATCCTTTCCTTTCAGAGCATTCATGATAATTAAACATTTATGTATGCTATTATTTATTTCATATTTGTCTTCCCCCATAACACTGTACATTCACCCTGAGAGGGACCATGACTCCTCTCTTCACTGTTCTATGCCCAGTGCCAAGCACAGTTCTTATCACGAGAGTAGATGTTCAAACAATATTTGTTCCATAACTGTGCTACTACAAGAAACCCAGTAGGATGCAAAAGAGTACATACAATAGGTGTCTCAGTTCGTTCGTGCTGCTATAACAAAATGCCTGAGTCTGGATAATTTATAAGAAATAGAAATTGATTTATCACTGGGCATGGTGGCTCATGCCTGTAATCTTAGCACTTTGGGAGGCTGAGGCTGGCAGATCACGCGGTCAGGAGATTGAGACCATCCTGGCCAATGTGGTGAAACCCCGTCTCTACTAAAAAAAAATACAAAAATTAGGGCATGGTGGCACTCATTTGTAATCCCAGCTACTTGGGAGGCTGAGGCAGGGGAATCGCTTGAACCCGGGAGGCAGAGGTTGCAGTGAGCCAAGATTGCACCACTGCTCACCAGCCTGGTGACAGAGCGAGTCTCTTGCTAAAAAAAAAAAAAAAAAAAAAAAAAAAAAATAATAATAATAATAATTTCTCACAGTTCTGGAGGAGGCTGGAAGTCCAAGATCAAGGCATCAGCAGGTTCAATGTCTGGTGAGGGCTCAGTCTCTATTCTAAGATGGTGCCTTGTTGCTGCATCCTCCAGGGGGGCGAAAGTTGAGTCTTCATGTGGTAGAAGGGATGGAAGGCTAAAAAGGGACTAAGCTAGTTTCCTCCAGCCCTTTGGTAAGGTACTAATCCATTAATCCACTAATCATCACTTCTCCAAAGGCCCCACCTCTTAAAACTACCACAGTGGGGATTAAGTTTCAACATGAAGTTTAGAGGGGACTCTCATTCAAACCACGGCAGTAGAATTTCAATTTTGGTTTTAAAAACATTTCAGCTGGGCACAGTGGCTCACGCCTATAATCCCAGCACTTTGGGAGGCTGAGGCAGGTGGATTACTTGAGCTTAGGAGTTCGGCACCAACCTGGGCAACATGGCAAAACCCTGTTTCTAAGAAAAATACAAAAATTAGCCGAGTGTGGTGGTGCATGCCTGTAGTCCCAGCTACATGGGGGGCTGAGGCAGGAGGATCACTTGAACCAAGGAAGTCGAGGCTGCAGTGAGGTGAGATCATGCTATTGCACTCCAGCCTGGGCAACAAAGTGAGACCCTGTCCAAAAAATAAAATAAAATAAAAAAATCTTTCTATCCTTTTCTATCTCTGTAGAATACAAATATGCAAGGAAATACGCCAAATATAACAATGGTTATTTCTTGTTGGTAGAATTATTATTATTATTTTTGAGACAGAGTCTTGCTGTGTCACCCAGGCTGGAGTGTAGTGATGCAGTCTCGGCTCACTGCAACCTCCGCCTCCTGGGTTCAAGCAATTCTCTTGCTTCAGCCTCCTAAGTAGCTAGGATTACGTGCATGTGCCACCACACCCAGCTAATTTTTGTATTTTTAGTAGAGACAGGGTTTCACCATATTGACCAGGCTGGTCTCGAACTCCTGACCTCAGGCAATCCACCCGCCTCAGCCTCCCAAAGTGCTGGGATTACAGGTGGGAGCCAGCTCACCTGGCCTCTTGTTGGTAGAATTAGAGGGAGGTTTTTATTTTATGTTTATTTTTTATTTTTTGAGATGGAGCTTTGTTCCTGTTGCCCAGGCTGGAGTGCAATGACGTGGTCTCGGCTCACTGCAACCCCCGCTTCCTGGGTTCAAGAGATTCTCTTGCCTCAGCCTCCCAAGTATCTGTGATTACAGGCATCTGCCATCATGCCCAGCTAATTTTTGTATTTTTAGTAGAGACGGAGTTTCACTATGTTGACCAGGCTAATCTCGAACTCCGAACCTCAGGTGATCCACCAGCCTCAGCCTCCCAAAGTGCTGGGATTAGAGAGGTGAGCCATTGCACCCAGCCTAGAGTGAGGTTTTGAAATAACACCTTCCGATGTTTTCCAAATCTGCAATGAACCTATATTATTTTATAATTAAAAATTTTCTGAAAATACTCTTTAGAAATATATTAAGTAGAGTTTTTCCATTTGGAATAATAGGCCCTCTTTTGAAAAGTAAAGGGTGTTTCTAAAGAGCAAAAGGCCTCATACTAAAAGTTTCACCCTGACAAGATGAATTCCTGAACGCTGCAGAAGGGATTATTGGTGATGTAGATTACTTAAGACATTAATAAGAGGGCAGTAAAGAACAGCAGGACCAGGCTTCAATTAATGCCTGTGAAGGCACTGCGTAAGCTGACTTTGAAGTTGGCCTCTCCTTTGCTTCTTTCCGTTTCTTAAACTCACAGCTTGATCTTTCACAGTTTCTCTGAAGTTAGTATTTTGGTAGATTATCATTATTTTACTTTATTATCTTGTCCCTAACTTGCTCTTCTCCCTTGCTGTGGACTTGATGGTGGCTTTTACTGCACTCTCTCTGCATCTTCTGCTAATATTTAAATATAGAATGATCTGAGAAGTGAAACTCCTAAATCAAGTTGACCAAATGCCAGGGCATTGTTTTATGAGTAAATATACACACACAGAGTCACATGCACCAGCTCATAAACAACCTAACCGGAACCACGTAATACACTGTACTGGTCTTCTATGACATTAGATTTTGAATCTAAAACCCTCTTCAGGATCTGACCAGGGAACTCCTCTTTAGAGTGGTACATCTTGAGTGATAGGGCCTCTGGGTCCTCCCTGGGGTTTTGCTATTGGTGGGCCTGATGTGGAGTCAGGAGTTTGAACAG
Source organism: Macaca mulatta (assembly GCF_049350105.2). Lineage (NCBI taxonomy): Eukaryota > Metazoa > Chordata > Mammalia > Primates > Cercopithecidae > Macaca > Macaca mulatta. The sequence continues at coordinate 129,092,531 of NC_133417.1, read as the reverse complement.
GAGCATGATGGGATACAGAAGTCGAGACTAAGGCTGGGTGTGGTGGCCCATGCTTATAATCCCAGCACTTTGGGAGGCCAAGACAGGAGGAGCCGTTGAGGCCAGGGATTCTCAAGATCAACCTGGGCAACATAGTAAGATCCTAGCTCTATAGATTTTATTTTTTTTAAAGGAGAAGTCAAAGCTTAAAAATGCATGTTATTCTTCTGAGACAAATGAGTGACGACATAAATGCTGCTTAACTCGCACTGTTGTGTTCTGAGTAGGTCTGTCAGGAGTAGGGCTTTAGGGGGAACCAACTTGAATCTTAGTGCCTTGATTCTAGGCTTATCCCTGCCTCTTATTAGCTTCTTTTTATACTTATTTTTGTTATTATTATCTTTAAAATAGAGATGGGGTCTTCCCATGTTGCCCAGACTGATCTCAAACTCCTGACCTTAAGCAATCCTCCTGCCTCGGCCTCCCAAAGCGCTGGGATTACAAGCCTGAGCCACTGTGCCCAGCATGCCTCTTATTATTCCTTTTGAGCCTCTGAGCCTCAGGCTCTCACCTGTACCATGTCCACGGTGCTCCCTTTCTTACACATTATTTTAGGGGCAGCTAAGATAACCCTGTGAAGTGTGAGGCTCACTGCAGGCTTCCCTCTTTGGTGATTTGGGGTATGGTGTGAGAATCTGGAGGGAAACATACTGGGTGGCAGAGGCCCCAGAGAGCATCCACTGCCCATCTCAGCCAGGCCAGGAGGAAAGGCAAAGGACACTAATACTTTTTAAGTTACCTGCCCCCCTCAACCTCCACGTCTTTAATTACACCCTCTCCGACCATGAGCCACACGGTAAGGGAACCTTCTCCTGCTTTATTTTTTTAATTTTAATTTTTTGAGATGGAGTTTAGCTCTTGTTGGCCAGGCTGGAGTGCAGTGGCACAATCTAGGCTCACTGCAACCTCCATCTCCCAGGTTCAAGCCATTCTCTTGTCTCAGACTCCCAAGTAGCTGGGACTACAGGCACGTGCCACCACGCCTGGCTAATTTTTTTGTGTTTAGTAGAGACAGGGTTTCACCATGTTAGTCAGGCTGGTCTCAAACTCCTGACCTCAGGCGATCCACCCACCTCAGCCTCCCAAAGTGCCGGGATTACAGGCGTGAGCCATCACTCCTGGCCTCTCCTGTTTTAATATTTGACTTAACTGTCATGGCAAGAGCACTGAGAAGATTTCTTCAGCTTTTAAAAATTTTTTTATTTTTTTGAGATAATCTCATAGTGTTGCCCAGGCTGGAGTGCGGTGGGGATCTCGGCTCACTGCAAACTCCGCCTTCGGGGTTCAAGCGATTCTCCTGCCTCAGTCTCCGGAGTAGCTGGGATTACAGGCACCCGCCACCACACCCGGCTAATTTTTGTATTAGGGGTTTCACCATGTTGGCCAGGCTGGTCTTGAACTCCTGATGTCAGGTGATCCACCCACCTCCGTCTCCCAAAGTCTTGAGATTACAGGCATGAGCCATGGTGCCTGGCCTGAGATTTCTTTAGCTTTGAAATTCACCTTTAGTAATTCTGCTTCTTTCCCACTAGCAAAGAAACCCTTACAACAGAAGGCTCTGGATGGTGACACAGAGATGGGCCCTGTCCTGAAGTTACCTAGAAAGGAGGAGAAGCACAAACATTAGATTCTATCTAGTTAGATAAAGCATGATGTCCTGAGTTAGGGAAGGAACAGGCCCTGCGGGGAGAACACAGGAGTTAAAAAGTAGCTCTCCTAGATTCACTTTTCTTTCAGGAAGTGAAATCACCCCACTGCCTGGGGTTTAACTGTTGTCAGACAGTCCTCTTCCAATGCCCCCGGCAGAATGTCACAAGTCCAGGTTTCAGAGCTTTGAGGCTGGAGGCTCTGGCTCTCCTGGGGGCTTGCAGTGATGCCCTAATGTAGAGAACACTCATTGCCTCTGGCCCCTGCCCACCTCTGGGCCTCCTGGCACTTAACTCACATAGAGGCCTTTTTTTGAAGTCTTTCCAGAAGGACTTTTTTTTCTTCTTCTTCTTCAGAGCACTGGCTTCTCACATCCAAGTCTCCTGTCACCTCCCCAGAGGGCACTTACTTGACCACTCAGCTATATCAATGTAGCTTCCCTGTGCCCATCCCAGGAACTCAAATATCTCCTTCTTAGCACTCATTTGAATTTCTTATATTTTATATTTTATTTACTTGTTTATTATGTGTTGTCCCACAAGAGACTGTAAGCTCCAGGAGACAGACCACCTGTTTGTTCCCAGCTGGGTCCCCCAGGCTCCTGTTGCAGGGCCTGGCCTAGTGATGAATATTTGAGTGTGAATGCAGGGGTGGATGGAGTTCCCCTTACTTTCAGTCACCTGGGTGGGCCTACATCCATAGGAAGGTACACAACAGATCCTGGGAAGGACTTTCACTGATTTGGGGTTCCAGGGATCACCCAGGAAATGGTGTTTTGTTTTGTTTTTTTTCCCAGACTGAGTCTCACTTTGTTACCTAGGCTTGATGATCTCAGCTCACTGCAACCTCTGCCTCCCTGTTCAAGCGATTCTCTCCTGCCTCAGCCTCCCTAGTAGCTGGGACTACAGACGTGTGCCACCACGCCTAGCTAATTTTTGTATTTTTAGTAGTGATGCGATTTCACCATGTTGGCTAGGCTTGTCTCGAACTTCTGGTTTCAAGCGATCCGCCCACCTCGGCCTCCCAAAGTGTTGGGATTACAGGCGTGAGCTACCAGGCCTGGCCCAGGAAATGATTCTTAACTTTTGCAGGGTGTAGGATCTCTTTAGCTATTTGATAAAACCAGTGGACTCCCTTTCTCAAAAAAACAGAAATATGCATTCAAAACTTTGTTTACATCTAGTCTGTCTATCTGGTAAATATAATTAAAAGAAAAAAGAAAAAACTGTGCTTACAGGTTGGGGGTTTAGAGACTCTCAACGCCCCAGGTAAAATCTCTAGACTTAAGAAAAGTCAAGGGGAGGAGAGAAATTGGAGAACCTACTCTCTACACCACAACTTCTTAGGAGAGACTTCTTAAAAGGAGGGCGTGCTGCCGGGAGCAGTGGCTCACGCCTGTCATCCCAGCAGTTTGGGAGGCCGAGGTGGGTGGATCACCCTGAATGCAGGAGGCGGAGGTTGCAGGGAGCCGAGATTGCCCCACTGCACTCTAGAGTGGGCGACAGAGCGAGACTCCGTCTCTAAATAAACAAACAAATAAATAAATAAAGTCCTGCTTAAAATGATCTTTGCCCTTAAACTTCAGAGTTTACTTTTTAAAAAGTGAAATAGGGGCAGAAGGGGATAAGAAATCGCTTCTAGTTCCTTCTCTGCCAACTGCTCCCTCCCTAGGAGGCTCGGGATAAGACAGCCTCCGGCACTTTTCTGCGAGTATATCGGAAGTATCTTTGTCAGGTCTGATGAACGTTTGTAGAAGGAATACAGGACACAATCGTGCGGCAGAATCGCGAAAGGTCCCCAGAGTTCTCCGCGCAGGGAGTTCCTAGCGGGCCACGAGCTCTCGCCTGCCCACCTGCTCCGAGCTGCGGGCTGTCGGGGTAGAGGCGCGCGCGCGAGCAGGTGCATTCTCCCCAGGTGCGGCCGCGCTGGGCGGGAGCAACTGCGGCCAAGGCGGGGGCGGGGAGGGGGTACAGAGGAGAGGCAGAAAGGAGGAAGGAGGAGGAGGAGAAGGGAGGAGGAAGGAGAAGGGAAGAAAGAAGATGAGGAGAAGGGAGAAGGGGGGGAGCGGGGAGGTGTGCGCAGGGAGGAGGCAGCGGGGAGGAGCGCGCGGGGAGGAGGCAGCCGCGCTGGGAGGAGTCTGAAAACTTTCAGCGCGAGGGCATTGTGGGAAGCAGCCATGGTCTAAGCGGGGCGCCTCACCTGTCAGCCGCACCGGCTCTTGCGCTCGCCTCTCGCCTTCTCTTCTCCAGCGCTCCTTGCTCGCAAGGCGGGGGCGGCGGCCGCCCAGCCACCATGGTGAGTGCGGGGGAACCGCCGGCCCGGGTAGGCGATGGGGGCGCTCGCGCTCCGGGGAGGCACCTGGAGCGTCCGGGCCGGACGCGCGGCCGGGTCGGGGTGCGGGCCGAGTCCTGCCCGGTCCCCCGAACCGTGCGCCCGGGTGGACCCGCCGCCCGGGACGGTGCGGGCGCGCCAGGATCGCTTGCCCGGGATTCCTGAGGCAACGCGGCGCGGCGGCTCCATTCATTCATTCGATCCCGGTTGGCCGAGTACTTAGTCTGTGCCGGGCTCGGAGCTGGGCGCGGGGATGTCGCGGGGGACTAGGCGGAGCCCCTGCTCTCCAGGAAGCTTACCTTCTAGGAGGGGTATGCGGAGGGAGGGAAGCATGTAATATACAAGTAAAATGAAGAGAACTTCTATAGTAAGAAGCGCTCTGAAGTCTCAAATACAACCGGGTGGAGTGGCAACTTTTGATTTGGCAAAGCCTCTTCAAGGACATGACGTTCTAGCTGCTGGAGGTCCTGGAGGGGCGCTACAGGTGGATTAGAGAGAGCAAAGCGGGGGGTCGGGGGAGAGAAGGCCTTGTTTGTGGCAGGAGAGGTGGGCATGTGCCAGGTGAAGCGGGTTCTTATAGGCCAAAATAAGGAGTTTGGTTTTGGTTCCAACTGAGTAGGGGAAACCTTGGGAACGTGTTAGCAAGAAAACTGACCTTACCCGTTGTGCACTTTTTTTTTTTTTTTTTTTTTTTGAGACGGACCTCGCTCTGTCACCCAGGCTGAAGTGCAGTGGTGTGATCTCGGCTAACTGCAACCTCTGCCTCCTGGGTTCAAGTGATTCTCCTGCCTCAGCCTCCCGAGTAACTGGGATTACAGGTGCGCACCACCACACCCAGCTAATTTTTGTATTTTTAGTAGAGACAGGGGTTTCACCATGTTGGCCAGGCTGGTCTCGAACTCCTGACCTCAGGTGATCCGCCTGCCTCGGCCTCCCAAAGTGCTGGGATTACAGGCGTGAGCCACTGCACCGGCCTTGTGTGCACTTTTAAGAGATCCCTTTGGCTGTGGTTGGAGAATGGACTGGGGTGTGTAAGGGCAGGGGATAGGGGGTCAGGATGGAAGCTGAGGCCGGCTGCAGCCCTGCTGGTGAGCGATCTGGTGAACTGCACTTGGGTGGAAGCGATAGCTCAGGCTCCTCTTGCTCTCTTGCCTGCTGTTTAGGGACAGCCTTTTGAGAGTGTGGTGGTCTGAAAGTCACTAGTCCCACTTCCCCAAGTGTGTGATCACTTCCCAAATCCACAGAAGGGAAGTGACTTGCACCCTGTGGGCCCACCGGAGGCAGGAGTGGGTGGGCCACGTGGGCTAAGAAAGTTGATTAACAAGGAGAGCTGAGCACCTGGCCAGCAAGACCACAGATGCTGGTTCCTGCTAAAGGTTTGGCTGCACACACTGGCGGCGTCATTTTTGTCTGTTGAGGGTTCCTTGTAAATACAGCGTGATGCAAAAACAATGCTGTAAATAATGGAGCAGCTTTCTTGGCTTGCTCAAGTTTCCCAAGGAACAAGGTGACAGATGCCCAGTCCACCAGGGTCATTTGCCTAACGGAGGCTGGAATAAGGCCCTGCCTTTCTGAGTCATCAAAGGCTGCTTTTGTGCTGAGGAATGGGCCAAGGTCTTGTCTCTGAGGAAAAGCTCCTCCTCTGGAAAATACCTATGGTGGAGTTTTATTTTTTCTTGCTGGTGTCATATGTATGATGAGTTGATCAGAAATGTGGGAAGTTTCTTCAGCTTTTCTACAAGATTTTGCCGAATGGGAAGCATTATTGTTATTATTGTTTTCTTCGAGATGGAGTCTTGGTCTGTCACCCAGGCTGGAGTGCAGTGGCGTGATCTTGGCTCCCTGCAACCTCCATCTCCCAAATTCAAGCATTTCTCCTGCCTCTGCCTCCTAAGTAGCTGGTATTACAGGCACCTGCCACCATGCCCGGCTAATTTTTGTATTTTTAGTAGAGACGGGGTTTTGCCATGTTGACCAGGCTGGTCTCAAACTCCTGACCTCGTGATCCACCTGCGTCGGCCTCCCAAAGTGCTGGCATTACAGGCGTGAGCCACCACACCTGGTGGGGAAACATTAATATTATTGGGCATTTGTGATAAGCCAAGCAGGATGTCCTGGTCTTTATATTCATGATCTCATTCAATCCTTGCAACAAACAAACAAGGTTAAGTCTGTTATGGTCGTTGCATTTTATCTGCTCTGAGCTATTCTAGCAGTATGGCTTTGGACAATTCCTTGACCTCTCTGTCTCAGTTTGCCCGTTTGAAAAATGGAGATAATATCTCCTAACTCATAAGGCAGAGGTTCTGAAAGTATGGCCTGGGTACCCCCAGGAGTCCCCAAGACTTTTACTGGAGGTCTGCAAGGTCAAAACTATTTTCATAACAATACTAAGATATTCATTTTCCCATTTCATTCTCATCCTCAGAAGACTACAGTGAAAGTTTCTTGCAGCTACATAAGCTGAGATAGTATAACAGATTGAACACAGATGCAGATAGGAAAGTCCAACTGTCTTTGATAAGCCCAGATATTAAGGAGATTTGCAAAATTGTAAAACAATGCCATGCTTTTCACTATTTTTTTTTTTGTTGTGGAAAATATTGTTATTGGTCATAAATATGTTATTTATGTTTAATGTGTAATAGGTTTACTCTCTTTTTTAATTTTTATTTATTTGTTTTTGAGACAGGGTCTTTGTGTCACTCAAGCTGAGTGCAGTGGTATGATCACGGCTCACAGCAGCCTCAACTTCCTGGGCTCCAGCAACCCTCCTACCTCAGCTTCCTGAGTAGCTGGGACTATAGGCACATGCCACCATGCCCAGCTAATTTTTTATTTTTGAGACAAGGCTTGTTCTGTCACACAGAGTAGGGTGTAGTGGCATGAACATGGCTCACTGCAGCCTCAACCCACTGGTCTCAAGGCATCCTCCTACCTCAGCCTTCCATGTAACTGGGACCACAGGTGTGTGCCATCACACCCAGGTAGTTTTTTGATTTTTATATAAATTAGATCTTACTTTGTTGCCCGGGCTGGTCTTGAACTCCTGAACTCATGCAATCTTCCCATCTTGTCCTCCCAAAGTGCTGAGATTATAGGCATGAACAATTGGGTCCAGTGGAATTTTTTACTTTTTACAGAGAATGGAGCCTACCTATGTTGCCCAAGCTGTATTGTTTTAAAATATATATAATATCTATTTTTTTCATTTTAATTTCAAATACAATAAATATCAGTGGATATAACCTACATAAACAAAAAGGTCTTTGGGATTGGCAGGCGGATCACCTGAGGTTGGGAGTTTGAGACCAGCCTGACCAACATGGAGAAACCCTGTCTCTACTAAAAATACAAAATTAGCTGGGTGTGGTGGCTCATGCCTGTAATCCCAGCTACTTGGGAGGCTGAGGCAGGAGAATCGCCTGAACCTGGGAGGTGGAGGTTGCAGTAAGCCAAGATTGCACCATCACACTCCAGCCTGGGCAACAAGAGCAAAACTCTCAAAAAAAAAAGAAAAGAAAAAAAAAGGAGTGTAAAGGCATCCAAAAAGTTTCATAATCACTGTCCCAAAGTTTAACAGGTACCATGAGTGAATGGGTGTGAAGGTGCTTCAAGCAGCTTTGCCGTTGTAAGTGCTCAGTAACCATCACCTCTTCTCTGTTATTACCTTCAAGTCATAAGAAAGAATTGGCAGCCCTTGCCCAGCAGCTCTGAGATCTTTGTTGAGGCTCACTGTGTAACTCACTGTCTTTCCTGGTGCTTCATTCCTGACTTTTGCTGACTCTTATGCTAGGAAACTGGTAGATGCTTACTGGCAGATCTAGGCACCTAGTACTTTACACACAGAAAATGGTTCTTGATTCCACGGTGCCAGTGACCCTGGTTTCTGGCACAGAGATTTCATATCTGGTGTATTTTGGGACTGTATTTGTATCTGGATCACACTGCAATTGTTTATTTCTCCATCTCACCTTTTAGAAATCTCTACCTTGGAAAACAGTGTTAGGGCTACCATGTTTCAGGAATCCCACGGGCTGAGCCCAGGGTGCTTAAAAAGGCTTATGAGGCGGAATGTGTGTTGAATGGTTGGCAATGTTAACAGATGAAGGAGGATTATGTTGTTTATGTATGTATTTATGTATTTATTTTGCCTTTAACAAAATAGGGGTGTATAGGGTACACTTGAAATGCTTTGGGGTACTTTTAACAAAACCACAAGTGCTGATGTATGTAGTCCATGTACTTCTGAAAAGTTGAGGTGATTCAAAACCATACTGTGAACAAAACAGTAGAGCCACCCATTGAAAGAAACTCAAATGGTGATCGCTTTGGGAACATGAATAACCATCTTTTTGTGCTGCAAATTCTGTTCTCATAATGTGTGTTATTTATGTAAAGTAGGATAGACTTATGCTAAAAAAAAAATCAAGGTTTTTTTTTTGGGTGCACGATTTAAAATCTGACTTGAGAGAACTTACCAAACAGAACTGGAAAGCCATTTTTTATTCAGAATATATTTAAGTTTGAAATAGTAGGAGTACACCCTTCTCCCCCCGCAAAAAAAAAAAAAAAAAAAAAAAATTCCCTGTTCATTGTAGTCTCATGGAGCTGTGGAGGGTGAGGGTGACTTTTGCTGACTCCCAACTATGAACCTGTAGGTCCTGCCACACCCCCTTCCCCTTCTATATCAATTTTATTGTCTGAGGCTTCAATGAATTGTAATAAGCATGTAATGATTTTGGCAGTTTAAGTTCCAGTTTGAGGGTGAAGTGATCTGTTACACTAATGAGTGCTTTCCTCCTTGGAAATTTGATCTAAGCTGCTGGCCAGTAGTTAGTGTAAGGTCGAGGGCTTTGGGATCCGGGGAGAAATGACCTTTGTGGTGTTCAGTTGTCCCAAGAGGGCTCACCTCCACTGGCCCTTCCCACAGGTCTCCTAAAAACATCAGTGAGACTTGTATTTACTCCTTACCAGGATTGTTACTTCTGAGTTTCTATCACTCGTTTTTTTTTTTTTTTTTTTTGTGGTGAGTATTGTCAACTGCTGATAACTTTTGTGTGGCATTTTGCCAACAACAGCTGTAAGGAAGCAGCACGCTGTGTATTTGCTGAACTGTGTTGCCAATATCTCTGTCCTTTTGGGTCCCGTGAATTATTTCATTTTAAGACATAATGATAAAACCCTTTCCAACACACACACACATGCGCGCACACACATACGTGCACACACACACACACACACGCACAAAACTCCTTAAATAATCCCCAGAACAAGTACCCTTTTTTTTTTTTTTGAGACAGAGTTTCACTCTGCTCACTCTGTTGCCCAGGCTGGAGTGCAGCGGTGCCATCTCTGCTCACTGCAAGCTCCGCCTCCCAGGTTCACACCATTCTTCTGCCTTAGCCTTCTGAGTAGCTGGGACTACAGGCTCCCGCCACCACACGCCCGTCTAATTTTTTTGTATTTTTAATAGAGACAGGGTTTCACCGTGTTAGCGAGGATGGTCTCGATCTCCTGACATGGTGATCCACCCGCCTCGGCCTCCCAAAGTACTGGAATTACAGGCATGAGCCACCGTGCCCGGCTGACAGAATAAGTTCTTGATGTCTTCATGAATTGTTCTTTTGATATTGTTTTGTTGTTACAATAGTGAGTGGTTCTCCCAGAGACCTGAAACTTCACTGTGGTTCTGTGGTTCATTTCTTCCCTGGGGCCTGCCTTTGTCTCTCTCAGTCTCCCTTTCTGGTATACCTTGTTTTCCCCGATACTTTCCCTGTTCAACCTTTAGTGTCCAGGAAAACTCCCTTTAAACCTATGATACGAAAGCTCCCCCATAACCTGTGATACGAAAGAATGTACACAAATGTCAGAGGCAAATGCCCCTAAATTCTCTCAGTGGCATATGAAGCTATCCAGCCAGCACCCTAACTAAGGAAATGTATTGGGCACGGTGGCTCACGCCTGTCATCTTAACATTTTGGGAGGCCAAGGTGTGTGGATTGCTTGACTCTGGAAGTTTGAGACCAGCCCAGGCAGCATGGCAAAACTCCATCCCTATGAAAAATACAAAAAGTATTAGCTGGGCGTGGTAGTGCACCCATGTAGTCCCAGGGAGCCGTGATTGTGCCACTGTACTCCAGCCTGGGTGACAGAGTGAGATCCCAGGGTTAGAGGCTCATGCCAGCACTTTGGGAGACCGAGGAGGGAGGATTGCTTGAGCCCAGGAGTTTGAGACCAGTGAGACTCTGTCTCTATTAAAGCGAAAAAAAAAATGTATTTCTTGTATCACTGCTAGTAATAAGGCAAGTTAAAAATTTTAACAGTGAAAAAGGGATACTGAAAATCATTCAAGTTAGAAATAGAATGCTATTGACCATCATGAGGAAACTGGCCTCTGCCAACACCCACTTCTAAAAACTTTCCTACAGGCATCACTGGGCTCTGAAAATCCTGCCTCTCAGTAGCTTCTGAAACTGCCTGGGGAAGAATATGATCCCTCATTAGTCTTTCAGTGTGATGGGGCATGAACCTAGTACATTCAGTTAAGAAAAAGTGCACAAGAGATTCTGTATTTAATGTCCTTGTTGGATCTTCCCTAACAGGATTTTCTGGGCTGGTAAGAAATGATTGGTGTGGGTCGACACTGAAATGCTGCGGGAGACTTCCTTCTACACTAGGTATATCAAAGATGACGAATGAAGGCATGGTTTGCAAACTGGGATGCCCATACCTTCTGTGTACTCATCCTTGTAGACAGGGGTCGTCAAGGGATAAACACGACTCATCCCTGGAGCATAGTTCAGAATGAGAATTTTTTTTTTTTTTTTTTTTTTGAGAGGGAGTCCCACTCTGTCACCCAGGCTGGAGTACAGTGGCGTAATCTCGGCTCACTGCAACCTCCGCCTCCCGGGTTCAAGCGATTCTCCTGCCTCAGTCTCCTGAGTAGCTGGGACTACAGGTGCATGCCTACACGCCCGGCTAATTTTTGTATTTTTGGTAGAGACAGGGCTTCATCATCTTGGCCATGCTGGTCTCGAACTCCTGACCTCAAGTGATCTGCCTGCCTTGGCCTCCCAAAGTGCTGTGATTATAGGTATGATCCACAGTGCCCAGTCAAGAAAATATTTTTCTATTAATATATTAATATATTTGGCTCCCAGATGCAAAATTCACACACACAAACCCTAAGACATATATTGTTTATGGCTTGCTGCTTAGGCTACCCTCCTCGTCTCATGAGGCCACCTGCCTTTCCTGCTGTTACAGTTATTTGGATAGAAAATTGGGAGAGAAAATTTACTAAAGCAGGGGACAGTGAACTTTCTCTGTAAAAGGCCAGATGGTAAATATTTTAGACTTTGTGGACCCTACAGTCTTTCAGTATTCCTCAACTCTTCTGTTGTAAAGGGTAAGTGCCACAGACAAGACACAAATGGATGGAGCTGTGTTTTTTTTGTTTTGTTTGTTTTTTTTTTTTTTTGAGATGGAGTCTCACTCTGTCACCCAGGCTGGAGTACAGTGGTGTGATCTCAGCTCACTGCAACCTCTGCCTCCTAGGTTCAAGTGATACTCCTGCCTCAGTCTCCCAAGTAGCTGGGATTACAGGTGCCCACCACCTCACCCGGCTAATTTTTAAATTTTTTTTTGAGACAGAGTTTTGCTTTTGTTGCCCAGGCTGGAGTGCAATGGCATGATCTCGGCTCATTACAACCTCCGCCTCCTGGGTTCAAGCGATCCTCCTGCCTCAGCTTCCCGAGTAGCTGGGATTACAGGAATGCACCACCACGCCAGGCTAATTTTGTATTTTTAGTAGAGACGAGGTTTCTCCATGTTGGTCAGGCTGGTCTTGAACTCCCGACCTCAGGTGATCCTCCCGCCTTGGCCTTCCAAGCTAATTTTTGTAGTTTTAGTAGAGACGGGGTTTTGCCATGTTGGCCAGGCTGGTCTTGAACTCCTGACCTCAGGTGATCCTCCCGCCTTGGCCTCCCAAAGTGTTGGGATTACAGACATGAGCCACTGTGCTTGGCTGGAGCTGTGTTTTAATAAAACTTTATTTACAACAACATGCGGAAGGCCAGATTTGGTCTGTAAGTCATGGCTTATTGACCTGTTTTCTAAGGCAGCTTCCACTAATTCATTCATGGGTATATTGGACAAATAATTTGGATGCCTGCCCCATGACAGGCAGGACTGGCTACGTAATTTGCGGTGCCCAGAGCAAAATGAAAATGCAGGGTCCTGGCTGGACGCGGTGGCTCATGCCTGTAATCCCAGCACTTTGGGAGGCCAAGGTGGGTGGATCACCAGGTCAGGAGTTCAAGATCAGCTTTGCCAAGATGGTGAAGCCCTGTCTCTACTAAAAATAAAAAAATGTAGCTGGGTGTAGTGGCAAACACCTGTAATCTCAGTTACAGGCTGAGGCAGGAGAATAGTTTGAACCTAGGAGGTAGAGGTTGCAGTGAGATGATCATGCCACTGCCCTCCAGCCTGGGTGACAAAGTGAGACTCTGTCTCAAAACAAAACAAAATTATGGACTGCAGATACTGGGGAGGTGGGGGAAGATAAGGGTTACAGTAATATCACTTTTTTAAAAAAAACATGATTCAGAAGTCTGTGTAGAACTTTTTTCTTTTGTTGTGTAAACAAGTACCTACCTTCAGTTTCATTACTAAGAAGTCATGTCTTCAATGCTAAGCCCACTACATAAGAGAGTCCTGCCTTTCAAAGGCCATTCTGTCTCTGATAATCTAGTCTACATCAACCATTTTTGCAAAAACTATGGGGAGAGGGCAAGACTTGAATATACAATAAGGCAGGTTTGTCTCAGACGGATGCTTGAAGTTTGTTAGTGGTCAACTTTGAAAGGGTATGATGGATATACCGTTGCTCGCCTCTTACAAAATTTTGCTTGTAACAGAAGTCATCTTTGTCAAGGTATAAAAGGCCCTGGGGATGGATTTTTAATGAGTGTTGAGTAGGAAGAAAATGAAAGTTCTTAATAACCATTAAGTGGTCATTACCATGCAGGGTGTTGAGTTTACCTTAGTAAGCATAGCCTCTTGAACAACGTTCAAAAAAAGCATCTCAAAATTAGCTGGGCGTGGTGGTGCTTGCCTGTATTCCCAGCTACTTGGGAGGCTGAGGTGGGAAGATTGCTCGAATCCAGAAGGCAGAGGTTGCAGTGAGCCGAGATTGTGCCCCTGCACTCCAGCCTGGGCAACAGAGTGAGACCCTGTCTTAAAACAAAACAAAAACAAAAAACTCTTTGAAATATGAATAGAGTCCTAAGTTATTAATTTTGTTTTGTTTTGTTTTGAGACGGAGTCTCTCTCTCTGTCACCCAGGCTGAAGTGCAGTGCTGCAATCTCTGCTCACTGCAACCGCTGCCTCCCAGGTTCAAGCGATTCTCATGCCTCAGCTTCTCAGTTAGCTGGAATTACGGGCGCACACCACTATCCTCGGCTACTTTTTGTCTTTTTAGTAGAGACGGGGTTTCACCATGTTGGCCAGGCTGGTCTCGAACTCCTGACCTCAAGTGATACACCCCCGCTTGGCCTCCCAAAGTGTTGGGATTACAGGCATAAGCCACCATGCCTGGCCCCAAGTTATTAATGTCTTATTCAACTTCAGAGTTGTACTGAAAATTTCCTGGAATTTCTGCCCCCTATTTCCAGTCTCTTTTTTCTCCTTGGATGACTTGAAACACAACACAGGACTAGTCTGCTTCTCAAAAGACTCCAGGAGAAATTCAATCAGCATATTTACTATAGGAAAAAATTAAACAACTGACAGGTGTTGTGGATATATTCAAAGTTGATTACTCTGTCAGGGAAAAATGATGAATGGAAAAATAATACTGTTTCAGGGTATTTCCCACCTGTTCATCTGTGTGTTCTTTTTTTTTTTTACGAGATGGAGTCTCACTCTGACATCCAAGCTGGAGTGCAGTGGCACAATCTCGGCTCACTGCAACCTCTGGTCCTGGGTTCAAATTATTCTTTCACCTCAGCCTCCCTAGTAGCTGGGATTACAGGTGCCCGCCACCACGCCTGGCTAATTTTTGTATTTTGAGTAGAAATGGGGTTTCACCATGTTGGCCAGGCTGGTCTCAAACTCCTGACCTCAGGTGATCCACCTGCCTTGGCCTCCCAAAGTGCTGGGATGACAGGCCTGAGCCACCGTGGCCAGCAATCTTTGTGTTCTTAACTGCAGTGGTTATTACTAATAGGAAAAAACCCCACAAGTATAAGATCTATTTCTTGATTACAAGATACTTGTCGTGTTGTTGGGCAAAATTTTTTACATGCATAGCAAATCTAGAGTGGAAAATTAAGCTCTGAAGTATGTCGTTAAATTATATAATTACTGCAGGAATTCAGTGGGGAGGAGATGGGAGACAGGCCTGGGGCTGAGCCTGGAAGGGTGGGATGACCCCGCCTTCAGTTTTCAGAAAACAGTGTGTGTATGAGTGTCTGGATATATGTGTGAGAGGGAAGGGATCAGTGAGCAGAATAAAGAAAGGGAATAATTATTAAGGAAATAGAAATGCTGGAGGAGAACTGGGTGAAGGTCGCCCATGAGCAACTGTTTTCTTTCTTTTTTTTTTTTAATTATTATTATTATACTTTAAGTTCTAGGGTACATGTGCATAACGTGCAGGTTTGTTACATATGTATACTTGTGCTATGTTGGCGTGCTGCACCCATCAACTCGTCAGCACCCATCAACTCGTCATTTACATCAGGTATAACTCCCAATGCAATCCCTCCCCCCTCCCCCTCCCTTGACACTCCCATCTCCACCCTTTCTCCCCAACTCTTCCCCTCCAGTTAACCCCACTAATGACTTATTTATCCAGTATTATTGGAGTGACATTTCCCACGTGTAAATTTTTCACATAACTAAAAAACAAACCTAAAAAATATTTAGAGTTAAAAAATTATTAATAACTTCCTTTTAGGCCAGTTGCGGTGGCTTATGCCTGCAATCGCAGCACTTTGGGAGGCCGAGACAGGTGGATGATTTGAGGTCGAGTCGAGACCAGCCTGGCCAAATGGTGAAACCCTGTCTCTACTGAAAATATAGAAATTAGCCGCGCATGTGGCAAGCACCTGTAATCCCAGCCACTCGGGAGGCTGAGGCAGGAGAATCACTTGGACCTGGGAGGAGGAGGTTACAGTGAGCCGAGATCACGCCACTGCACTTCAGCCTGGGTGACAGAGCAAGATTCTAAACAACAACAACAACAACAACAACAACAAAAACAACCCACCTGCCATTTGAATTTGGGGAAATGAATCAAAAGTAGCTTGTGGCTTATCCAAAGTCAGGAGGTGCCTCAGCCACTCAACTGCATGGCTTAGGGGATGACCTTACCTTACCTTCCGCACAAGGTGTGATGCTGTTGAAACTGCAGGTCTATTTAGGAGTCTCTATGTATATCTTTTGTCTCTGAGTGGATTATCTCATGTATCTTTTTTGGATATTTTTGTGTATCTTTAAAAAACCATCTATAGCTGGGCCCGGTGGCTCACATCTGTAATCCCTGCACTTTGGGAGTTTGAGGCAGGCTGATTGCATGAGCCCAAAAGTTTGAGACCAGCCTGGGCAATATGGCAAAACCCCATCTTTACTGAAATCATACAAAAGTTAGCTGGGTGTCTGGGTGTGGTGGTGCATGCCTGTAGTCCCAACTACTCAGGAGGCTGAGGTGGGAAGATCAATTGAGCCCTGGAAATTGAGGCTGCAGTGAGCCATGATCACACCACTGCACTCTAGTGCAAGACCCCATTTCAAAAAACAAGCACACAAAAACAACGATAAACCATCTACCATCTCCCTCTACGCGCCTATGTGTCTGCTCCCAGGCTCTCTTCCTCTGCCACTTTAATGTGTACTTTGAGAAGGGAAGCTTATTTTTTAAATCTGTTTTTAAAAATGGACAAAAATTGAATACATTTACACTGTACAACAGGCTGTTTTGATATGCATACACATTGCAAAACGGTTAAATCAAGCTAATTAGCATATGTATGACTTCACCTATTTATAATTGTGTGTGTGATGAGAACACAGAAAATATACTCTTAGTCATTTTCAAGTATACAATACATTGTTATTAACTATAGTCACCGTGTTGTACTATAGACCTCTTGAATTTACTCCTGTTGTCTAACTGAAAGTTTGTATCCTTCAACCAATATCTCCCCAATTTCCTCTGTACCCCCAGCCCCTGGTAACCACCGTTCTACTCTCTGCTTCTATGACTTCATCTTTCATTGATTTCACATTTAAGTGTGATCGTATGGTACTTTTTCTGTGCTTGGCTTATCTCACTTAACATAATGTCCTCCAGGATCATCCATGTTCTCACAAATGACAGGGTTTTCTTCTTTCTAAAGGCCAAATACTATTCCATTGTGAATATATACCACAATTTCTTTATCCATCCATTGATGGACATTTAGGTTGATTCTACATCTTGGGCCATTGTGAAGAGTGAGGCAATGAACCTGGGATTGCAGATATCTCTTCCAAATGCTGATTTCGTATCCCTTGGGTATATACTCAGTAGTGCGATTGCTAGATCATATGTGAGTTCTATTTTTAATTTTTTGGGGGGCCTTGATACTGTTTTCTATAATAGCTGTACTAATTTACATTCCCACCAACAGTGTACCAAGGTCTCTTCTCTCCAACCTTGCTAACACTTATTATCTTTCATCTTTTGATAGTAGCTTTTCTAACAGGTGTGAGGTGGCTTTTCACTGTGGCTCTTAATTTGCATTTCCAGATGATTAGTGATGCTGAGCATTTTTTTTCCCATATACTGGTTGGCCATCTGTATATCTTTTTTTCAAGAACTGTCTATGTAGGTTCTTTGCCCTTTTTTTTTTTTTCCAGTTGGGTTTTTTTTTTTTTTTTTTTTTTTTGCTATGGAGTTGTTTGAGTTCCTTATGTATTTTGGACATTAACCCCTTACTGGATTTATGGATTGCAAATATTTTCTCCCATTCCATAGGTTGTGTCTTCACTCTGTTGGTTGTTTTCTCTGCTGTGCAGAAGCTTTTTAGTTTGATGTAATAGAGGAGTTTATTTTATTTTATTTTACTTTTATATTTATGTATGTATGTGTGTATGTATATATGTATGTATTCATTTATTTTTGAGACGGAGTTTCGCTCTTATTGCCCAGGCTAGACTGCAATGGCACGATCTCGGCTCACTGCAACCTCTGCCTCCCAGGTTCAAGTGATTCTCCTGCCTCAGCCTCCCGAGTAGCTGGGATTACAGGCATGCACCACCATGCCTGGCTAATTTTCTATTTTTAGTGAAGACAGGTTTCTCCATGTTGGTCAGGTTGGCCTCTAACTCCTGACCTCAGGTGATCTACCTGCCTCGGCCTCCCAAAGTGCTGGGATTATAGACATTAGCCACTGCGCCCGGTCTATTTTTATTTTTTTAAAGACAGGATCTTGTTATGTCAGTCAGACTGAAGTGCAGTGGAGTGATCATGGCTCACCACACCCTGGGCTCAGCGATCCTCTTGCCTCAGTCTCCCGAGTAGCTGGGACTACGGGTCGTGATACCATGCCAAGCTCATTTTTTCTATTTTTTGTGGCGACAAGGTCTCACTATATTGCCCAGGCTGGTTTCGAACGCCTAGACTCAAGCAGTCCTCCAATCTCGGCCTCCTAAAGTGCTGGGATTACAGGCATGAGCCACTGTGCCTGGCCAGGAGTTGATTTTGATAGCAGCTTAAGACAAACACCATTAGAAAGGCAGAATTGCATATTGCTTGGAAGGATTGCTGGACTGGACGATGAGGGGCTTCGTTTCTGTACTCAGCTGTGCCGATAACTGCGACCTCCCTGCAATGTCTAGCTTCTCTGGGGCCTGTCCTCGGTTGTCAAATGAGAACTGGGGCCTGAGATACAATCTTAAAAACCCTTTCTGGCTCTCAGTCTGTTTTCAGCTACAAGAAAATATTAATATGCCTCTATGAACATAATGTACATTATTTTCCGAGTATGTCAGAATCCAAAGCAAGGCTGGCCTAACGCTCAGTTGTTAAGCATATGTCCTTGTGTCGCTGTTGCCCAGGAGCCAGGCTCATCCAAGTGTGGCTGGAAGATGGGGGTTTTCATGTCCACAGCTGGCTGGAGGGGCCAACAGCCAAGCACACAGGAGGCACGTGGCTGCATTGCTCACGAATCTTGCCTTGCTCGTGAATCTCTGTGTGTGTAGCTGCTATGGTAAGCGCAGTTTTGCCTTCCATCAGATCAAGTGAGAAGCAGCACAGCACTACTATTTTGCTTTAGGCATGTATTTATTGAATACCTACCAGAATTGGGACATTATTAAGACATAAAAAGTTAACAAAACTGGCTCGCTCTAGTGGCTCACGCCTGTAATCCCAGCGCTTTGGGAGGCCGAGGCAGGTGGATCATGAAGTCAGGAGTTCAAGACCAGCCTGGTCAACATAGTGAAACCCTGTCTCTACTAAAAATATAAAACATTAGCTGGGTGTGGTGGCGGGCGCCTGTAATCCCAGCTATTCGGAAGGCTAAGGCAAGAAAATCGCTTGAATCCGGGAGGTGGAGGTTGTAGTGAGCTGAGATGGTGCCACTGCACACTCCAGCCTGGGTGGCAGTGAGAGATTCTGCCTCAAATAAATAAATAAATAGATAGATAAATCAATAAATAAACAACGTTAACAAAACTGATTATGCTTCTGCTCCAGGGAGGGAAGGCATGCATACCTAGAGCAGCTTGGATGTCGTTCTAAATAGAGGGTTTCTCTCAAGAGCATGGAAGGTGAAGGTATGGTCGGGAGGCTCATGGTGCGTGGGGAACTATGTGCTTTGAGAGGGCCCTGAAAGTATGTTAGAGACTTGGGTTAGTGAGAAGCGTATTTCAGGCACGATGGGGAAGGAGGAGCTGGGGCAGTGAGACTGGTTCCAGCAAGGTGTGTTTCGGGTTTGCAAAGCAGATTGGTTTGGCTGCGCATGGGAATGAGTTTGGGAAACACACACATACCCCCAAAACGTCAGTTGTCTAGTCCTGGAGAAAAAGTGGAATCATTTGGTGGAGGATGTTGATTTGCAAAGGAAATTTTCTCCTTGTCATTTGTCTGGAGGGCAGTCCAGGAAGGTATGGCTTTTTTTTTTTTTTTTTCCCCTAGTTTGGAATCACTGAATCATCATTTCCTGGGGATATAGAATACAAGTAAAGTAATCGGTGCTGTTGGGACAAACACTTAGACTGAAATTCTTGCCTTTCTGTGACTTTTTTTGGATGATAGGGATAGGATGTACCCCTATAGATGTTACTGATTTAAAGTATTAAAGTGAAGTTTAAAGTTTTATGTTCATTTTCTGATATATAAGATGAGTTAAACAAGCACACCCCGTACCTCAGAAAAACTTGAACTCATCTTTGCCTTGGACATTTTGAAAAAAATATATTCAGGCAATAAATATTTATTGAACAGCTATATGTCAGTCGATGCATATTAAGTTCCAAACCATTAAGTATATTTAAGAATAAAACATTTAAAAATGTAATGGACCTAAATGCGAAAACTTCAACTCTGGTCCCTTGTGTGAATCACTGGGAAAAAGACCTTTTTCTTACATCGGTTGCAAACTAAATGTCTTTCAGTCTGAGAAAAAAACCTTTTAAAAGTGAGCTTCCTTGAAATAATAGACTTGTCTGATTTATTAGCAAAATTGACATCAAAGTGCCTTTAAATCATGATAGAAACAAATTCTGGAGCTATTAGTTTAGGAAACATTATGCCAATAAAATTTGCATTGTTGCAATCTCTTTTACACATAAATCAGTTTCAGGGTCAAAACACTGATATTTTAAAGGCCACACTAAATCTTTCTAGCAAGTGTTACATTAAGATTTTTTTTAACATAACTATCTTTTAAATCCCATTTTTCCTGAACTCATTTTTTATAACCAGTGAATATAATAGTATTTTATCAGTAAAAGTTCAAAAAGCAGAAAATTTAAGGTAACTAACTTAGCAATAATCACTGTGTTTAAAGCAAATGTTTGTAACATGAGTGCTTCTATAATATACTACTAATTTAGAATTATATTCTGTACTAGAGTCTTGACTATGGAAACTAAGAATTTAGGACCTTGAGCAAAAATGGCCAAAAATGATGCAAAATTCTTTTTTTGGTTAACTGTGAAATTAGATAATCACAAAGATAGTAGGACTTTAATTTTTTTTTTTTTACACAAAGCATCTTGAAGCAGTATTTTTTTTAACACCCTTGAAAGATATATAATTAAATGTCAGTTTTATTGCCAACTGCCAGTTATTTATGGATGCCAATGACTTTATAGTTTATTTCTGTAGCTACACATTGCTAAAATCGGGTTAGATTTCTGCATTTTAAAAGAACGAATTAAAATATTTGGCAAGTGGAAGAAGTGAGCAAACAGTGTGCTTTTTCTCTGATGAGTGATGTAAAGAAAAATTATTTCCAGCAAAAGAGACCTGAAAATATCTGTTGCATTCTCCCTCCAAAAAGCTTTATGCAATTCAGCTACTTGGCAGGTAGATTAAAAATAAACAAAAAGCCAGTGTTTAAAATTGAAGATGTTAAATCTCTCTGCATGTAACTGATCGCTATGACACCAAAACAGTCCAGGGCTGGGTGTGGTTCTGGCTTTCACTGTACTACTTACTACTTTCATGTAGGGAGATGGAAGCCACCAAGTAGAGGAGAAATGCCATATTCATTTCACTACTCACCCTCAGTCACATCACATGATGAGTGTAGCAAAAGGCCCTGAAAAAGTACGTAGTGGGATTTGAGCATGAAGCCTGGTTCACTATCAGGTAATTAGCCCTGCAGTTACTTTAATGGCAATTAAAATAGTATTAAATTATTTCCCCATGCCTGAAGCTTAAATCTATAATCATTAAGTGATGTCATCTTTAAAGCAGCCAGTGGTCCTTAAGGATTTCTGGTATAAGAACAACTTTGAAAATTTGGCCTGCTGCAGTGGCTCATGCCTGTAATCCCAGCACTTTGGGAGGCCAAGGCGGGCAGATCACTTGAGGTCAGGAGTTTGAGACCAGACTGGCCAACACGGTGAGACCCCATCTCTACTAAAAACACAAAAATTATCTGGGTGGGGTGGTGCATGCCTGTAATCCCAGCTAGTCAGGAGGCTGAGGCAGGAGAATAACTTGAACCCCAGGAGGTGGGGGTAGCAGTGAGTTGAGATTGCACCACTGCACTCCTGCCTGGGTGACAGAGCAAGATACCATCTCAAAAAAAAAAAAAAAAAAAAAAAAAAAGAAAAAGAAAATTTGCTAACGTTTCTGGGTCTTTTCCCAAGAGCACTGCTTATAATTCCAAAATTTTTCATATGCTTCTAGGATGCCTACAGACACTCCTTTTCCTTCCAGATTATCTTGGAACCTAGGACTTTGTTTTTTGTTTTTTGTTTTTTGTTTTGAGATGGAGTCTCATTCTCGCTCTGTTGCCCAGGCTGGAGTGCAGTGGCTCGATCTCGGCTCACTGCAACCTCTGCCTCCTGGATTAAAGCGATTCTCCTGCCTCAGCCTCCCAAGCAGCTGGGACTACAGGTGCACACCATGATGCCCAGCTTATTTTTGTATTTTTTGGTAGAGACTGGATTTTGCTATGTTGCCCAGTCTGGTCTCAAACTCATAAGCTCAAGGGATCCACCTACTTTGGCTTCCAAAAGTGCTGGGATTACAGGAGTGAATGAATTGCGCCTAGCTGGACATTTTTTATAGAGGTATAGAATCCAAGATGCATTTGATACCTACCCTGCCACTTATATTTTGACAATTCTGGGAAAGTCTTTCAACTGTCAACAACTTAATCTTTTTTGTCTTCAATATGACGCATTGCCTAGATTTGGGGATTAAACAATATAATGTACATAAAAGTGCCCAGCATCATGCCTGCCATGCAGTGGGTCATTTGTACTGATGAATGTAATTGTCATGTAGAATACCATGTTCTTGTTATTTGGTCAGCATATTTGTCTCTTTTTGGAAAAAGGTCTCCTGGGAAGTTAGATGATGATCAGAAAATTTCTTGGGAGAGCTTAGAATCAGAGTAGTAAGAGTTAGTGGGCCAAATAGTCTCTGATGTTCTTCAACTCATAGCTGTTGTATCTATCTCCACTCCAGTTCAATAAATCAACAGTGGATACACAGAGAAGCCAGACACGGCATCTTTTCCCAGAGATACGGTCCCAAACTCTTCCAAATTTTTTTTTTTTTTTTTTTTTTTTTTGAGACAGAGTCTTGCTCTGTCACCTAGGTTGGAGTGAAATGGCGCAATCTCTGCTCACTGCAACCTCCACCTCCCGGGTTCAAGCAATTCTCCTGCCTCAGCCTCCCGCGTAGTTGGGATTACAGGCATGCACCACCATGCCTGGCTAATTTTGTAATTTTAGTAGAGACGGGATTTCTCTATGTTGGTCAGGCTTGTCTCGAACTCCCGACCTCAGGTGATCCGCCTGCCTCAGCCTCCCAAAGTGCTGGGATTACAGGCGTGAACCACCATGCCTGACCCCCAAATTGTTTTCTTTTTCCGGGACTCTAAGCAGACCATTGCTGTTAACACATCTTTCTTCAGGCAGACCCTGGAGCCAGGTTGACTTTTGGTTGTCATCCAGCCATGTCTTACTAACATTATGCTGTGGTCATGTTGAGTGGACCACCTCTCATACAGAGGGCTAATTTTATTGCCTACAGGCTATTTTATTTTATTTTATTTTACTGAGATGGAGTTGTCTCACTCTGTTGTTGAGGCTGGAGTTGCAGTGACAGAGCTCAGCTCACTGCAACCTCCGTCTCCCAGGTTCAAGCGATTCTCCTGCCTCAGCCTCTCGCATAGCTGGGATTACAGGCGTGCGCCACCACGCCCAGCTAATGTTTGTATTTTTAGTAAAGACAGGGTTTCAACGTGGTAGCTAGGCTGGTGTTGAACTCCTGACCTCAAATGATCCACCCGCCTTGGCCTCCCAAAGTGCTGGGACTACAGGCGTGAGCCACTGCACCTAGACTGGGCTATTTTATTTTAATTGCCAAGTTATGGGGGATTGTCTGTCATCTTTTATGAGCAGTCTGTAATATGTTGACTCTGGTGTCATGGATCTATTTAACATAGACTCAAAAGCCTCATATTGGTAAACAGCAGTCCCACTGACACTGCACATATGTGAAAACGGCATTGATTGCAGGGAGGGTTGAGGCGTGGATGCCGGGAAGACCTCAGGCTTCGGTGTCAGACTGATCTCGTTAGAATCTCTCTCTCTGCCACTTACTAGCCTTTGAGCTCAGTCATTGACATAGGTATTATGGGACCCTATCCATGGTCTCCTGTGAATACTTTCTGTTCCTTGCTGTTGGTTCTCGTGATTGTTATGGTTTGTGGCTACTCACATTTCATGCTTCTCTTAGCAAAGCTACGTGTTCATGGCTTGGAAACCTGGCTTTGCTTAAAAAGACCATTTGATCTCTTCATTTGTTTTTGACAAGTGGCCAGTTGAAGTAGTTTTTTCAGAAGCATGGAGAAGGAAGGAAGGAATAATTGCCCACTATCTGTCAGAGAGGTTTATCATCAAATAAATTACATTGCATTCCTCATTTAAACAATCAACCCAACTGGTGATAAAGTAGTACAGTAAGTCTTCACTTAACGCTGTTGATAGGTTCTTAGAAACTGTGTCTTTAAGCAAAATGATATGCTGTATGCCATAGGAACTTGGAAAAAAGTAACTTGATTCTCTTTTTTAAAGAGGTCTTCCTTTATTGCCCAGGCTGGAGTGCAGTGGCATGATCACGGCTCACTGCAGCCTCAGCCTCCCAGGCTCAAGTGATCCTCCCACTTCAGCCTCCTGAGTAGCTGGGACCACAAGCATATGCCACCATACCCAGCTAATTTTTGTAATTTTTGTACAGATGCGGTTTCACTGTGTTGCCCAGGCTGGTCTCGAACTCCTGGGCTCCAGCTGACTTCCTGCCTTGGTCTCCCATAGTGCTAGTATCAGAGGCCTGTGCCACTGCCTGTCCCTGACTCTTGTTTCTGTCAGTTAGCCTGTGGTAAAACTAGTTTTGTTACATAGTATGTTGTTTTGCTTAAAGTTTCAGTTTTCAAGAACCTATTGCTGAAGTTAAGTGAGAACTTAAAAACTGTATTATATTCTGTGGAATACAGAGTACTGTATGCATAAGAACAGTTTATATGCTCGGATTATTTGCTGTAGAATTAAAACGCTTTTGTATTTATTAGGAAACTAGGACCGATTACCTTAGTTTTTCAGGGTTCACAAGTTTGGTTGGCTTTACAAGTCTATGCATGCATTCATTTTACATTGGTTAGTACCACAGTCCTCAGGAATTTGAAGGTGGCTTGTAAACTTGGGAGGGAAAGTGATTTTTGTTTTGAGACTTGGGTCAGACCCTAAAGAATCATTACTTAGGGCTGACTGGAATTAATTAACCGGATCTTTCTGCTTTCCTTGGATTGCATCCAAAATCAACCCTGGTTGGTTTCTGCCAGCATTAGCTCCTTCATACTCTGCATCTCAAAGATGTGTTATAGACTGTAGCCCATGACTAAAATTTACCAAGCAAGGAGAACTGATGACTATGTTCTTAGTTTGATACCAAAAAGTACTCAAAGATTTTCCAACATGGTTTATGGCACATTGACATTTATTTTCAGAATCAGTGATATTGTTTTGCTAACTGTGTCACCCCATTGGTAAAATGAATTGAAAGTCTAAGTGAAATACTAAATCACATTTATTTAAAATAAAGATTGGGGCCAGGTGCACTGGCTCATGCCTATAATCCCAACACTGAGAGGCCAAGGCAGGAAAATCGCTTGAGCCCTGGAGTTCAAGACTAGCCTGGCAACATAGTGGGACACCCCTCTCTACAGATAAAAGAATTAGCCCGGAGTGGTAGTGTGTACCTGTGGTCACAGCTACTTGGGAGGCTAAGGCAGGAGGATCTCCTGAGCCCAGGAGGTTCAGGCTGCAGTGAGCTGTGATTGTGCCACTGTACAGCAGCCTGGGTGACAGAGTAAGACCCTGTATCAAATTTTAAAAAAAAGTAAATAAAAACTGAGTCTTAGTTCTTATTGTTAGCCTGAAATCTCCTGTGTAGTTTGAGAACACCTGTCATATTTTTTAGTTTAATGTACAAACCTCATTTTGATTGAAGTGTAACTAAGAGTTCTATATTTGAAATGAGAATGTTTTGCAAATAGTGGAGGGTCATGTGACCAGTGAGAATTTCGTTTGTGAAGTTTGTTAGGGTCTTTGGAAAACTAACCCCATGTTCAAGTCCCTGATTACTTTGTCCTGGAGGGCGAGGAATGGTCTAAATGTACATTCAAGTACATTTGATTTCAGAATTAGGTGATGCCTGAGGAGCAGAAAGGCCAACCCCTTGCCATTTTTGCCGCTTTATTAAACTTCTTATAGTGGACATGGTCTCTGCTGAGGCTGCCGGCTATGAACTAGATGGGGCAGAACAGAACGTGAAAGGCAGAGAACAGCCATGTCCCACTGTTAACACAGAAAACAAAGAACAGAGTGCGAGATATCCAGTGATGCCAGCCGTATCCACTGAGGCTCTCCCCACTGTTTTTTTCTCTTGCTTGCTTCACGAAGTCTTTTTCCCAGAGTCACAGAACGTCAGGACCTCTCAGGGTTGGAAAGCTCCTGCCACTTCCATTTTCTGAAGCCACTGGTATGTGAAAAAATGAGGGTAGTGTGGAAACAAGGTTATAAATATTGGGGCACGGCCGGGCGCGGTGGCTCAAGCCTGTAATCCCAGCACTTTGGGAGGCCGAGACGGGCGGATCACGAGGTCAGGAGATCGAGAGACGATCCCGGCTAACACGGTGAAACCCCGTCTCTACTAAAAAATACAAAAAAATAGCCGGGCGAGGTGGCGGGTGCCTGTAGTCCCAGCTACTCGGGAGGTTGAGGCAGGAGAATGGCGTAAACCCGGGAGGCGGAGCTTGCAGTGAGCTGAGATCCGGCCACTGCACTCCAGCCTGGGCGACAGAGCAAGACTCCGTCTCAAAAAAAAAAAAAAAAAAAAAAAAAAAAAAAAAAAAAAAAATATTGGGGCACATCTGATGCTAGCTGGTGGCACATTTTAAAGGCTTGCGCTTAACGAGGTAATGAATGTGTCATTTATAAAATACATTTCCTTCTGCCTTCTGCAGAATGTTTTAAGGATTTATAAAGATGCATGGGCCCACTCTCTGTGCATGCCAGGAGCTTGGGCTGGGAGGAGGACATGTGCTTATTGATGTATAAAGGATGTCTGTCTTTTGGCCTCATTGGGGTTTCTCTGGGACAGCCTAAATAAGGCCATGATTCCAAGTGTGGGACCCTTTGTGGATGTGAGGGCTGCCCCTCCCTTCTTACCCCTTTCACTCAAGGAACTACCTTCTATTCTGAGGATGATTTGTTTGTCTTTGCTATCCCATACATTGGTGTTCACCTTTTAGAAAATGTCTTATGAAGGGATAGAGGGGCTGTGTCAGAGTGTATTTAGCTTAGCTGTGTTCTCCAAACTGGGCTATAGTTGGTAAAAATATTCAGAGTTGGGGATCTGCTGCCAGCCTGCCTGGTTTCTAAGCGCAGTTGTACCGCTTATAGCTGTGTGACCTTGGACAAATTACTTAATCTCTCTAATCCTCAGTTACCACATTTTAAAAGATGGAAAATAATTGTTATCCTCATGTATTTGTTGTGGGGATTAAGTGAGGTAAAATACTTATCACAAGATGTGACATGTAGTAAATGATATTCCAAATAATGTACAACAGTAGTAAATTAATATTATTTGGCACGGAGAAGCTGAACATCATCTCCAGGCGTAAACTTTCAAAGGCACACTTTGAAATTCATAGGAAAATTGCTCACTAAGGTTTCAAAATGGCATATGTGGGCCGGGCATGGGGGCTCACTCCTGTAATCCCAGCACTTTGGGAGGCTGAGTGGGGTAGATCACTTGAGGTCAGGAATTCGAGACCAGCCTGGCCAACATGACAAAAACTCTTCTCTACTGAAAATACAAAAATTTTTATTGTAAAATACAAAACCTGGGCGTGGTGGCACACGCCTGTAATCCTAGCTACTTGGGAGGCTGAGGCAGGAGAATCACTTGAGTCTGGGAGATGGAGGCTACAGTGAGCTGAGATCATGCCACCTCAGTCCAGCCTGGGCGACAGAACAGGACTCTATCTCAAATTTAAAAAAAAAACAAAAAAACCCACACAAAATGGCATACATGAACAGTAATAGAAGAAAAGTGATTTTTGATTGTTTTTATTGACAATTTTGAGTGCCTTACTCATTTTTGTAACTTTACTGCACATTCCTGATTTACTCCTTCTCTCTCTTTCTACTACTGAACAGGAAGATGTGGCACTCAAAGGCAGTGGTTTTTCAGGCCAGGCTTTATAATCCCCGAATACCTTCCAAACTCTCTTAAACCAGAGTAGCTCTAATTTTACATTTTATTCTTCATAATTAAGTTTTATTTTTCAGAACTAGAGTTTCCATGTTTAGAAAAAAATCCTCAAAATGTAAAAGCCACTTCTCTAAGAGCAAGGAATTGGAAAGGGAACCAAAATTTACTGCTCTGGTGTTTTATAAAGGCTCACATGCTGGCTGGGAGTGGTGGCTCACACCTGTAATCCCAGCACTTTGGGAGGCCGAGGGGGCTGATCATCTGAGGTCAGGAGTTCGAAACCAGCCTGGCCTGCACTTCTTAAAAGAATGTTACCCTAAATGAGTCTGTAAGAGAGGAATCTTTTAATACCATAATGATTTATTATAATATAAATAATAACTACCTACTTTATTAGGAGTTTTCTATTCATCATACAGTATTTGTTGAACATTTTCTGCATAGTATTTTTTGTTTTTTTTAAGTGGGACAGCACATCTGTGCATTTAGGTATGTAGACCTTTGTGTGTTGTTTCTAGAAAGGAAATAGTACTGGCCAACATGGTGAAACCCCATCTCTACTAAAAATACAAAAATTAGCCAGGCGTGGTGGTGCGTGCCTATAATCCCAGCTACTTGGGAGGCTGAGACAGGAGAATCACTTGAACCCAGGAGGTGGAGGTTGCAGTGAGCTGAGATCGCGCCACTGCACTCCAGCTTGGGTGATGGAGTAAGACTCTGTCTTGAAAAGAAAAAAAAAAGGCTTACATGCCTGCATGTGTAAATGGAAGAAGACTTGGGTCAATAAATGTGATATTTGTGTTATTTTATAATATTTGGCTTCCGAGAAGTATGTAAAACAAATGCTTTGTGACTACTGACCTGAGAATCGCTCTCCGGATTCCAATATTTTGAAGAATATATAGTTATCATTGGCTTGTGGATAAAGGTCTAGTGTCAGATAGTTAAAATCGAACCTTGGAAATCATCTCACGTTCATCTCCCTGGAGATGCTGGTCAACTTACATGTAGAACTGGTTCTTGGCAAAATCTGGGCTTCTGACCACAGTTTATGCCACTGTGCCAGATTGTTTCCTATGGCCATTATTTTATCAGCTCAATAGTAAATAGGCAGAGAATAAGCAGGCCTTAAGACAATTATAGGACACCTAAAACCTTCAGCCTCCTGAATAGCTGGGATTACAGGTGCCCACCACCACGCCCAGATAATTTTTTTGTATTTTTAGTAGAGACAGGGGTTTTGCCATGTTGGCCAGGCTGGTTTCGAACTCCCAACCTCAGGTGATCCACCCGCCTCGGCCTCCAAAAGTGTTGGGATTACAGGCATGAGCCACCATGCCCAGCCAAATATTTCACTAAAAATACAAAAAAATTAGCCGGGCGTGGTGGTGGGTGCCTGTAATCCCAGCTACTCGAGAGGCTGAGGCAGGAGAATGGCGTGAACCTGAGGGACAAAGGTTGCAGTGAGCCGAGATAATGCCACTGCACTCCAGCCTGGGCAACAGAGCAAGACTCTGTCTCAAAAAAAAAAAAAAAAAAAAAAAAAAGGTTAAGATAATAAATTTCTCAGACTTCACCACTTTACAGTTCATTCATGTAACCCAAACCACTTGTAATTCAAAAGCTATTGAAATAAAAAAAAGATGGGAAATTTCATGTTATGTATATTTTATCACAAAATTTTTTTTTTAATTTGAAAATTAAAATAATGGAGCTAAAATTTAAACCATAATAAAAAGATGTTGCACTTCTTAAAAGAATGTTACACTAAATGAGTCTGTAAGAGAGGAATCTTTTAATACCATAATGATTTATTATAATATAAATAATAGCTACCTACTTTATTAGGAGTTTTCTACTCATCATACAGTATTTGTTGAACATTTTCTGCATAGTATTTTGTTTTTTTAAGTGGGACAGCACATCTTTGCATTTAGGTATGTAGACCTTTGTGTGTTGTTTTTAGAAAGGAAGTAGTACTGCTTCCCTGGGCCAGGTGCGAACTGAAGAGTAATATATTTAGAAAATTAGATTACAAGGCTAGGCACTGAGGCTCACGCCTGTAATCCCAGCACTTTGGGAGGTCAGGATGGGTGGATTGCTTGAGTTCAGGAGTTTGAGACCAGCCTGAGCAACATGGCAAAACCCTGTCTCTACAAAAACTACAAACATTAGTCTGGTGTGGTGGCGCATGCCTGTAGTCCCAGCTACTTGGGAGGCTGAGGTGGGAGGATTGTTCGAGCCCAGGAGGTTGAGGCTACACTGAGTGGTAATTGTGCCACTGCATTCCAGGCTGGGTGATAGACGGAGACCCTGTCTCAAAAAAAAAAAAAAAAAAAAAAAAAAAAAAAAAAAGAAAAAGAAAAAGAAAATTACAAAAGAGAGAGTGATGGGCATGGGGTCAGGTGTCTTTATTTTCCCCTGTCATATATTAAGCCATTTAGTCTAAATTTTCACTGGCTCAGCCGTGTTTTGCTTTTGTCAAAAGACAACTGTGTTTGAGGTCAGGATCCCCAGATTCTTGTCCTGAACAGTTTAATAAGCCACATAACTTTGAGTAGAGGCTTCTCCCCAGAACTGTGAGAGACAAAAATCATTGCTCCATGGAGCTCTATTATAGAGTAGAATAATGGCAATACATAAAAAGTAAATAGGCCGGGCAAGGTGGCTCACACCTATAATCCCAGCACTTTGGGAGGCCGAGGTGGGTGGACCACGAGGTTAGGAGTTCGAGACCAGCCTGACCAATATGGTGAAACTCCGTCTCTGCTAAAAATACAAAAATTAGCTGGGCACGGTGGCGTGTGTCTGTATTCCCAGCTGCTTGGGAGGCTGAGGCAGGAGAATCACTTGAACCTGGGAGGCGGAGGTTGCAGTGAGCTGAGATTGCACCACTGCATTCTAGCCTGGGCAACAGAGCAAGACTCTGTTTCAAACAAAAAAAAAAGTGAAACAGTAGTGGTGATAGTGCATTTTATATAGAGTGGTCAAGGTAGGCCTTACTAAGTAAGAAGGTTTTTTTTTTCTTTTCTTTTCTTCTTTTTTTTTGAGACAGAGTCTCTTTCTGTCCCCCAGGCTGGAGTGCAGTGGCGCGATCTGGACTCACTACAACTTCCACCTCCTGGGCTCAAGCAATTCTCTGCCTCAGTCTCCCGAGTAGCTGGGATTACAGGCACCTGCCACCATGCCTGGCTAATTTTTGTATTTTTAGTAGACACGGGGTTTCACCATATTGGTCAGGCTGGTCGTAAACTCCCGACCTCAAGTGATCTGTGCGCCTTGGCCTCCCAAAGTGCTGGGATTACAGATGTGAGCCACCATGCCCAGCCAGAAGCGGGGTTTTGAACAGATTCAATGGGGGTAAGGGAGGGACCCATGAGATACCTGGGGGAAGTGTTCTGAGCAGAAGGCATAGCTGGTGCAAAGGCCCTGTGGTCTGGTGAACGAAGGGAAGAGTAGAGGACTTCAGAGGTCGCGAGGGGGCATGTTGAGTATGGCCTTGCAGGCCATGGTGAGGATCTGGATCTTTCCTGGAGAGAGGGTTTCAGCAGGGGAGTTACCTGCCCTGACCAAAGACAAATCTGGCTGTTATATTAATAACAGATTGTAAGGGAGCAATGGTTGAAATAAGTGTTATAATGTTCTTAATGCGATCTCCTCAAACTTCCCCAGTCAGTCCATTTTTATTTATGTTTTTTGGACGGGGTCTCCCTGTGTCATCCTGGCTGTAGTGGAGTGGCACAAACACAGCTCACTGCAGTCTCAACCTCCTGGGTTCAAGTGATCCTCCTGCCTCAGCCTCCCCAGTAGCTGGGACCACAGGCATGTTCCTCCACGCCCAGCTAATTCTGTAGTGATGTGGTTTCACCATGTTGCCCAGGCTGGTCTTGAACTCCTGGGCTCAAGCGATCCGCCTGCCTCGGCCTCTCAGAGTGCTGGAATTACAGGTGTGAGCTACTGTGCCCCGCCAAGCCTGTTAAATTTTATTGAAAAACAAAGTGTGGAGTACTCTGAAGGAAACTGAGTATTTATAAGGAAATAAGTATTTATAAGGAAATTTAGTTGCTAGATTGTTTTCTAGTGCATTAATCTAGTATGTTCTAGTCAATATGCTACAGAGTATCAAAAATGAGGGGTATGTTTAGGTCTGCCTAATGAAAAGATGGGTCATTTAAAATTAGGAAATATACATTCTGCAACTTTCTAACATAAAAGTGATTGGAAAGAGTCCTTTCTTCTGCAGTGCTTCAGGTACTTTATGGATTGACCAAAAAAACAGCATCCCCACCAAACATGTAGCATTGGATTCAATCCCCATTACTTAGCCTAGAGTTCTAAGCTTGTCAGAAGGGAGGGGCCCTCCCAGAGGAGCGGGGCAGCTCTCTGCAGCCCAGCTTCCCTGGGCCTGCCGGGTTAATGTTGCCTCATGTCTGCCAATGATGTTGAGCAAGATGGGGTTCTCCTTGAACCTTGATGCTCAGTGCTGACCATGTCACCTCCTTCTGCTCTGGGGCCTTACTTCACCGTTTAGGAAGAACTTATATCAGCTCTGTTCACTGTTTGTATAAATCCATTTTTGTACTGCTATAAAGAAATACCTAACAGCCTGGACAACACGGTGAAACCTTGTCTCTACAAAAAATACAAAAATTAGCTGGGTATGGTGGTCTGTGCCTGGAGTCCCAGCTACTGAGAAGGCTGAGGTGGGAGGATCACTTGAATTTGGGAGGTGGAGGTTGCAGTGAGCCAAGATCGCACCACTGCATGACCACACCTGTCACTGCCTGGGTGACAGAGTGAGACCTTGTCTCAAAAAAAAAAAAAAAAAAATGCCTGAGACTAGGTAATAAAAAAAAAAAAAGAGGTTTAATTGACTCATGATTCCGCAGGCTGTACAGGAAGCATGCTCGACTTCTAGGGAGGTCTCAGGAAACTTAAAATCATGATAAGGAGAATGGAGAGCCAGACATCTTATATGGGGGAGCAGGAACAAGAGAGAGAGAGCGGGGAGGTTCCACACACTTTTAAAACAACCAGATCTCATGATAACTCCCTCACTCACTATCACAAGAACAGCACCAGGAGGATGATGCTAACTCATGTATGAGAACTCAGCCCCCATGATTCAATCACCTCCTACCAGGCCACCTCTAACATGGAATTTCAGTTGAACATGAGATTTGGGTGGGGACACAGATCCAAACCTTATCACTCTGATTAAAAGAATGCTTACAAATACTGGGCTCTTTCTTGACCCAAACCCAATATCGACAAAGCCATATTTTATTGAGTAGGGTGTGTTGAGGTGGTGTCCCTGAGTAATACCTATTTCTAACTGTCCAGAATTCCAGAAAGCCCAGTTCTTCCCTTCCTGTATTGGAGTAGCTACTATATTTTGTATTTTTCTCTCTGTCTCTCTTTTTTTAGACAGGGCCTTGCTCTGTCACCCAGGCTGGAGTGCAGTGGCATGATCATGGCTCACTGCAGCCTCTATCTCCCAAGCTCAAGTGATCTTCCTGCCTCAGCCTCCTGAGTAGCTGGAACTACAGGTGTGCACTACTACGCCTGTCTAAATTTTTGTATTTTCAGTAGAGATGGGGTTTCGCCATGTCGTCCAGGCTGATCTCAAACTCCTGGGCTCAAGCAATCCTCCTGCCTTGGCCTCCCAAAGGGTGGGATTACAGAGGTGAGCCACTGTGCCCAGCCTATTTTGTATTTCTCTAGCAATCTTTACTTAAATTTTTAAAAATTATGACAGTAATGTGTAATTATTGTAGAAACTTTAGGAAAAAAACAGAAATGTAGAAAAAAGCCATCTGAAATTATGCTCTGGGAGAGCCATTGCAATGTTGTTTATTCTATTAATTTTCTTCTTAAGATGTTATAAAAATAAATATGAACAAAGCTGAAATAATTAGGACCCCAAAAAGAAAGTTTGTGATCTCAGTTTCACACACACACACACACACACACACACACACACATATGTTTATATCTATAAGAATGTAAAGAATGTACACATATTCTAAATATTGAAAGTATAAAGGTAACTTCTGACTGGAAGAAAAGTAAAAGGACAATCGAATTTATATCATATACAGTTAAAATGACATAAAAAGAATCCTTTGTTTATATAAAAAAGTGAAATGCCACCATTACTTTCACACGGCATGCATTTTGCATTTCCTGACGTGATTACCAGGAGGTGTTATTTGGGTGTGGTGCTTTCAATAGTGAAAACATGGTCATCTACTGCACTGGAATTTGTCTTGTTTCTTTTTGACTTGACAAGGTGGCCTGCCAGAGAGGTATGCAGTTTTCCTAGTGTTTGACCCAAGTTTGGCTTTTTATTTATTTTTCTAGAAGTTGAGAGTCTGATGTTCTTTTAAGTTCTCTTTCCCTTTGTAATTTGGTAAAATGTTTTCTTAGTAGAGTGCCAACTCTGGTGACATTTTTGCTTCTGCACTTGGCTGATTAGTGTTAGGAATGGAGGTTTCTGGTATACTCAGCCTAGTGAAGGCACAGAACATATTCAAATTTAACCTCAGAATAATAATTATTTGTAAAAGTTCTGAGAAAGTTATAATTATATATAATACATGGGTAAAAAAGAATAAAGCAAAAGGAAAAAATAACCGAACTCACTGAAACTTCAAAGCAAAGCAGTTTGAGGATCAGCCTTCAAGAAATGCCAGCTATTTCAAAACACATTGTTTAAGATTTATAAGAAGTTAGACATAGTTCTGAACTATAATAAGGCTTTAGCATATATTTGTTAAAGTAAATTAGAATGGTGTTGAATAGATATATCAAGTACCGCTGGATGACTTAGTAGAATAAATTTTGAGACTAAATTTTATCTTGACATCAGACGTGTAGCATTGTATGTTATATTGAAAGGCAGGAAACATAATCTTCAGAAGTATTTTGGGAAATTGTACATAACACTTTTTTTTTTTTTTTTTGAGATGGAGTTTTCTTCCTGTCCCCAGGCTGGAGTGTAATGGTGCGATCTTGGCTCACTGCAACCCCTGCCTCCCAGGCTCAAGCGATTCTCCTGTCTCTGCGTCCCAAGTAGCCAGGATTACAGGCGCCGGCCACCATGCCCAGCTAATTTTTGTTTCTTTTTTTAGTAGAGACGGGGTTTTATCACATTGGCCAGGCTGGTCTCAAACTCCTGACGTCAGGTGATCCACCCACCTCAGCCCCTCAAAGTGCTGGTATTAGAGGCGTGAGCCACAGCACGTGGTCCACAATATGTTAAAGCTGCAGTGGTCACTATTTCATTCTTCCTAAGCCCGCTGATGAGTTTTCAAGGCTTCTGCCTAATGCTCTCTTTTTCTTTGCTGTGCCATTCTGAGGCAACTTCATTTCTGCTGTTGTTTCTCTATAAATATTTTCTTACAGGTTGTTTTCTTTTGACTCATGGTTGTATGTGTGTAAGTTTTAAGCCTAAACCATTTCTGTTGTTAGTTTAAGATATTTTTCAACTAACCAGATCTGCCAATTCCCTGTAACACTGCTGCAAAATTCAGTCTTTTCCTAAAGGTAGATATTTGAGCTGGATGCCCAAACATAATTCGCAGATTTTGCATTAATATCCTTTCTAAAAACACTCTCCTTCCTTTCATTTGATCTAGAAGAGTCTAGTAATTTCTAGAAACGTCTTTATTTTATTTCGTTTTTTTTGGAAACAGTCTCTGTCAATCAGGCTGGAGTGCAGTGGCATGAACATGGCTCACTGCAACCTCCACACCACCATAACCTCTGCCTCCTAAAATCAAGCCATCCTTCCACCTTAGACTCCTGAGTAGCTGAGACTACAGGCATGTGTCACCATGCCTGGCCTAATTTATTTTAAAAAGTTTTTTTGTGGATATAGAGTCTCACTATATTGCCAAGGTTGGTCTTGAACTCCTGGGTTCAAGTGATCCTCCCACCTCAGCTTCCCAAGGTGCTGGGAGTACAGGCATGAGCCACCATACTGGGCTGATCCTCATCTTTTCTATTCTCCTGTCATTAGAATCAATGACCTTGAAAACTAGAAGAAAGGAAATTCTGGCATTGGCAAAGCAAGTGTGCTAACTTGAGAGTGCATTGTGAAGTCAATTAGTGGGTACTCTCCCAGGTTGGCAGCAAAGATCTGTAGCTGCCACTTTGGAGGTATGGGATCTTTGTTCAGCCATTACTTGGCTGGTGGCTTCTGTCTCGCTGGAGCCAGGGGTAGGACCTAAATTTAAGAGCATGAAACTAGCCATCAATTGGGAGGTTCACATGTCTAGCTTTACCTGACTCTCATCACACTCATTTTTTTCTTTGGAAAAGGTGCATTGTTCAGCCTGTGAAATCAGAGATGCAGGGTAGGGTGGATTGTGTAATTCAACATTCCACCTAAGTTTGAATAAAGACATCCTCGCACTTTACATTTGTGCTGTCCACTTCACCTTTCAAAGGTCAGGAAAATTGCATTCATTATTAAGTATCTTTTGGAATTGATACTTCCATCTTTTTTTTTTTTTTTTTTTTTTTTGAGACGGAGTCTTGCTCTGTTGCCCAGGCTGCAGTGCAGTGGCATGATCTCGGCTCACTGCAAGCTCTGCCTCCCGGGTTCATGCCATTCTCCTACCTCAGCCTCCTGAGTAGCTGGGACTACAGGTGCCCACCACCACACCTGGCTAATTTTTTCTATTTTTTAGTAGAGACGGGGTTTCACCATGTTAGCCAGGATGGTCTAGATCTCCTGACATCGTGATCCACCCGCCTTGGCCTCCCAAGATACTTCCATCTTTATAGTTCCTCTCTCTTGTTTTAGTGACTTCAAATTTCCTACATTATTTTCTAAACTCAGGCATACAATTTTCATCACAAAGGCATTACGTGGCCAGTCATCCTGGGACTTACAAGAACAATTTTCATTGAGTACGTCGCCTTTACCACTGTCCTAAGTGCCATGCTGTTAGGAAAAAACTACTGAGTTGTTGCATGAAGCAAAAAGCAATTACATACGGAATTTTGAGCAGTAACATTTAGTAACACTAAAATTGCGCCATGAAACTGGGACATTAAAATCCTTACTGATAGCATTTTGCATACCATGTTAGCCCTTCTTGACTCATCTTGCATATATGTTAAAAAATTAATTTGCTGTATTTGAGTTTGAATAAAGCTTTAACTTTCTGAAAGAGTGAATTTATAAGTAAATTTATGACCTGCTTGGATACGGAAGATCTTGAAGCTGGGGTGGATTGCCTTCATTAAGTGGCAGTAATTTACAAGAAGAAAAACAACACTTCTTACTCGGTTGTTGGTAGATATATTTATGTTTGTTTACATTTGATAACATCATAAAAATTTAAAATTGCTTTCAACAGGGTTCAAGCAGTCATAGGAAAAGGTTGGTCTGTACTATAAACCATACTGAAATTTTCATTGCTAGAAATGTTCAGATTTTAACACAATTAAGTTAATTGTAGTAATGGAAAAACCATCTTACTTTGGTTCTACCATATATTGATTTAGGTAGCACAGGATATAGATTTATTGCAGTTTCACTACGAAAAATGGTTGGTTGTTCAAAAAATATTCCCAGATTATTTGGTTTCCAGAAAGTTACATTTTTTTGAGAACTGTGAATGAACCATGGGGTAGAATCAAAACTCCAGAGAAAATGCCCCTTCCTGAAACCACTGATGAAACTGGTAACAATTTATTTCACACTGTGATCCAATATGTTTCAGAGTAAATGAAAGCCAAGTAGGCTATTAAAACAGTTTGGCTTTGGCCAGGTGCAGTGGCTCACACCTGTAATCCCAGCACTTTGGGGGGCCGAGGCGGGCGGATCATGAGGTCAGGAGATCAAGACCATGCTGGCTAACACGGTGAAACCCCATCTCTACTAAAAATATAAAAAAATAAGCCAAGCGTGGTGGCGGGCACCCGTAGTCCCAGCTACTCGGAAGGCTGAGCCAGGAGAATGGCGTGAACTTGGGAGGTGGAGCTTGCAGTGAGCTGAGATCGCGCCACTGCACTCCAGCCTGGGTGACAGAGCAAGAGTCTGTCTCAAAAAATAAATAAATAAATAAATAAATAAATAATAAAAATTAAAGAAAAATAAAATAAGATAAAATAAAACAGTTTGGCTTTGGTGCATTTGGGATTTGTGTGGTGATTTGTTAAAGTTGTTTAAGAGCTGTTGGCCAGGCGTGGTGGCTCACACCTGTAATCACAGCACTTTGGGAGGCCAAGGTGGGAGGATCACCTGAGGTCAGGAGTTTGAGGCCAGCCTGGCCAACATGGTGAAACTCCGCCTCTACTAAAAATACAAAAAAAATAGCCAGGCGTGCTAGCAGGTGCCTGTAATCCCAGCTACTAGGGAGGCTGAGGCAGGAGAATTGCTTGAACCAGGGAGGCAGACGTTGCAGTAAGCCAAGATCGCACCACTGGACTCCAACCTGGGCAATACAGTGAGACTCTGTCTCCAAAATAAATAAATGAAAATTTAAAAATTAAAAAGAAAGTAAAACTGGATGCTTTCTCAGTAAGGAAGAAAGCCCAGCAGACAGTGACTGTAGCTTCCTCCCCTCCTTCCTTACCATCCTCCCATCTGATTTCTCTTAGAAACAGGGGTTTGCCTGCCAATACAAGGTTTGTTTAGTTATCTTAAAATCTCAAAGGAAGTAATGACTCCTCCTCTCAATAACGTTCCAGACCCTCAGTAAAGATATCCAAGCAATCTTTTCTAAGTTAAGTTCCTCATTACTCTCTAGGAAGAGATAAGGGCCCGAGCCAAACTGTTTTGATCAAGCTAAACTAGTTAGATGGCCTCAGATTTTTGCAAAATGTTGGCAGTTCAAAAACTTTGCTTAGAGCTTTTTCTACCTATTTTATTGTCACTTCTTTGATAAATGTAATACTAGTGACGCAGAATGACTCAGTACTAATGTCATTATTGTCTTCAGTTGAATTTTTATTTCTTCCATCTTAACCTCTGTAAGCCTAGGCCTCTTGGCTTCTCTGCTTGTTTTTATGATTGGCACAGAAACTGTTAGTATTAGATGGGGCCGAGGGAGCTTTAAGTGTTACCCTCTCATGGGCCGGGTGTGGCGGCTCACGCCTGTAATCCCAGCACTTTGGGAGGCCAAGGTGGGCAGATCACTTGGGGTCAGCAGTTCGAGACCAGCCTGGCCAACGTGGTGAAACCCCATATCTACTAAAAGTACAAAAATTAGCCGGGCTTGGTGGTGGGTGCTTGTAATCCCAGCTACACGGGAGGCTGAGGCACAAGAATTGCTTGATCCCAGGAGGTGGAGATTGCAGTGCCACTGCACTCCAGCCTGGACAACAGAGTGAGGCTCTGCCTCAAAAAAAAGAAAAAAAAGAGTTACCTTCTCATTATATGGATGGTTCAATATCATAGCGACTTTAAAAGTGGGCAAGGCCAGTCTAATTGGTGCCAGTGTGTATCTCTTTGCTTTCTACTCAAGGAGGCAATGTTGCATTACTGTTTAGAGAATGGGCTCTGGAATCAAAGCCCAGCTCTGAAACCTTCTAGCTCATTGATGTGGAACAGGGTACTCAACTTTTTTAAGCCCTAGAGTCCTTATCAAGTGGGAATAATAATAGTATCTACTTCTCATGGTTATGAGGACGATTAAATTAGGTACTGCATGTAATGTGCTTCTTCCATGGTGTCTGACACATGCTCTACACATGTCAACCATCAACTATTATAAATAGGTCTCTGGTATTAGCAGAAGACTTCTCTGGTTATAATTATTTGCATGACTGGAAAAAATGAACAGTAGGGGTTTTAGCTTTGGTGGATGAGAAAAAGTGTCAGATGCTAAGTGCAAATAGCCCTGGGCTGGGAATGTGGAGATCATCTTAATTCTGCCTCAAACTGTACCACTGAAGGTATAATCACCAGGTCTCTGGGCCTTGATTTCTTCAGTTTTCTTTCTTCCCTATTTGTATACTTTTATTTCCCTTTCTTGTCTTATTGCATTAGTTAGGATTTCTTGTATGATATTGAAAAGCAGTAATGCGAGAGTTCATCCCTGCCTTGTCCCTGATCTGAAAGGGAGAGCTTCTAGTATATCGCCATTAAGTATAATGTTAATTGTAGTTTTTTGTAAATGTTCTTTACCAAGTTGGAGGCATTCTCCTCTATTCCTTGTTTGCTAAGAAGTTTTATCATGAATTGATGTTCAGTTTTCTCAGATGCTTTTTCTGTATCTATTGATATAATCGTGTGATTTTTCTTTTTTAGACTGTTGGTGTGATAAATTATATTAATTGATTTTTTTTTTTTTAAGAGACAGGGTCTTGCTCTGTCACCAGACTGAAGTGCAGTGGCATGATCATAGCTCACTGCAGCCTTGAACTCAGGCTTAAGTGATCCTCCCACCTCAGCCTCCTGAGTGTCTAGTATTACAAGTGTGTTTCACCATGCCTGGCTATTTATTTTCTGTAGGGATGGAGAATCGATATGTTGCTCAGGCTGGTCTCAAACTCCTGACCTCAAGTGATCCTGTTGCCTCAGCCTCCTGAAGCTCTGGGATTACAGATATGAGCCACCATACTTGGACTACATTAATTTCATTTTTTATTTTTAAGACAGAATCTCACTCCGTTGCCCAGGCTGGAGTGCAGTGGTGCAATCTCAGCTCACTGCAACTTCTGCCTCCTGGGTTCAAGCAGTCCATCTGCCTCAGCATCCCGAGTAGCTGGGATTGGAGGCATGTGCCACCATGCCTGGCTAATTTTTGTATTTATAGTAGAGATGGGGTTTCACCATGTTGGTCAGGCTGGTCTCAACTCCTCACCTCAAGTAATCCGCCCTCCTTGCCCCACTTTGGGAAGTGCTGGGATTACAGGTGTAAACCACCACACCTGGCCATACATTAATTGATTTTTGATTGCTGATCTAACTTTGCATCCTGGAATAAAGCCCACTTGGTTGTAGTGTGCAATTCTATTTATATATGATTGGATTGGAATTGCTAATATTTTGTTGAAGATTTTTTTTCACCTACGTTCATCAGAAGATTTCTTCAGTTTTAGGATAAGAAGTTTTGTACCAAATCAGCTTTATTGTCCTTTCTAATGCTAGAATTTTGTGAGTCTAGGAATGAGTTATTATTTCATTTTAAATACCTCACTGTGGTAGATACTAAATAAATATTTGCTAAGTTGAATGGAATCTGCTGACTTTATCTTTGGAATGTAGATGATCTGGTTTTATAATATTGAACTGTAACAAGATAGAAAACAATAGTGATGATTTTTGAGATTAAAAATAAAAAGGCATAAAATTCAAAGCCAGAGATATACGATGGATTAGTTTGCTAAGCTGCCATAACGAAGTACCATGAGCTGGGTGGCCTAAACAACTGACATTTATCATCTCATAGTTCTGGAGGGTAGAAGCCCGGCAAGAATGATTTCTTCTAGGAACTCTGAGGGAGAATGCATTGCTTGACTTTCTTCTGGCTTCCGGTAGTTTAAGGGCAGTCTTTGGTGCACCTTTGCTTCAGTTGCATTGCCCCAGTCTCTGCCTTCACCTTCACATGGTGGTGTGTGTGTATGTGTGTGTGTATGTCTAGGCCCAAATTTCCTTTTTATGAGTCCACCAGTGACAATGAACTAGGGGCCCACCCTACGCTAGTATGACCTCATCTTAACTAGCTACATCTGCAATGTCTATTTCTTCTCTCTCTCTCTCTTTTTTTGAAATGGAGTTTCACTCTTGTTGCCCAGGCTGGAGTGCAGTGGCGCAATCTTGCTCCATGCAACCTCTGCCTCCTGGGTTCAAGTGATTCTCCTATCTCAGCCTCCCAAATAGCTGAGATTACAGGTGCTCGCCACCACACCCAGCTAATTTTTGTGTTTTTAGTAGAGATGGGGCTTCACCATGTTGGCCAGGCTGGTCTCGAACTCCTGACCTCAGGTGATCTGCCCACCTCAGCCTCCCAAAGTGCTAGGATTACAGGCATGAGCCGCTGCACCCAGCTGCAACATCTATGTCCAAATAAGGTTGACTTCTGAAGTACTGGGGGGTTAGGACTGTAACATATGAATTTGGGGGACACAATTCAATTCATAGCGGGTGGATTATTCCGTCCTTTCAGTGTAACTACCTGTCTATACTTTCTTTTCTTCCATTAAATGTTACTGTGCCATATGGGTGGATGGACAACAGACAGACAATGTTATGAGGAATTGTCTTTATAGAGAGAATGTTCACATTAAGTAACCTAAGCGGCTACTTAATAGTTCATAGTGGTTAACCTTTGATTCTGCAGGTTACTTGTAGCTGGCATTGACTTCATACATGTCAACAGTTTGTTTCTGTGTCTTGTTTCTATGTCTTTCCATTTTTTCCCCTTATTGTTCCTCTTATCTTGTTCTTCCTAGCTCTGTTCTATCCCCTCAGATCCACTTAATTTGCCTTTCCCTGAACATTTCACAGTAGCTAGTTCTGCCACCAGATGGTGTGCAAGGATTAGGAAAACAATTGAAATATGTTGGTCAGAGTCTTTTCAACATTTGATTTCAGGAAAAAGGCTGAAATGACAGGCCTACCTGAGATTCTGAGATTGACAGCAGGCCCCAAATGACATTCTGAGATTGTGTAGATATAATTTTTTATTTAAATTTTCCTCTCATTTATCACAGAAACCTGAGCCGGCAATCTTGAGGGAAAAAGAAACCTGTAACATTTGATGTATATATATAAATGAGAGACTTTGATCTCAGAACAGATTTGACAATAATATTAGGCTGAGATACAGAAGCAAGGTTCTTGGGTCAGAGGACCACTTCCTCAATAGGTAGTCTCAGAAGCCACAGAAAGGAGAAATCTCTTGAGCCAAGCAAAGCTGTAGAGTGTTAGTGTGATGAGGGACTCCAGCCATCATCTGATTCAGCGGCCTCAAATGCGGCCTGCAGCCAAAGGGAGCTTGCAGACCATATTCACACACAGTGTGCTTTGTTTAGCTTGAACAAGGTTTTATTTTATTTTTTATTTATTTATTTTTTTGAGACAGAGTTTCGCTCTTTTGCCCAGGCTGGAGTGTAGTGGTGCGATCTCGGCTCACTGCAACCTCCGCCCCCTGGGTTCACGTGATTCTTCTGCCTCAGCCTCCCGAGTAGTTGGGATTATAGGCACCTGCCTATAACCATAGCTGGATAGTTTTTGTATTTTTAGTAGAGACGAGGTTTCGCCATGTTGGCCAGGCTGGTCTCGAACTCTTGACCTCAGGTGATCCACCTGCCTCAGCCTCCTAAAGTGCTGGGATTACAGGCAAGAGCCATGTCCAGCCTGAACAAGGTTTTATTATTACTAATTGACAACGTTAAGACAACCCCAATATTTCACCTAATCATCCAGATTTCAGGCTTTTGGGAAAAGATTGTGAAGACTCAGCAACAGTGATTGACATGTTTTTCTTGGCCACACTTGACTATGGCAGAGTTGCGGCTGTGTCTTTTGTTGGAGCTTGTGATTCATAGTTGCTGCTCTCTCCTCCACCCCCTATTGTATGATGCTGAACCTTTACCCTTATTTAATATGTTACCTGCCTCTGCCCAGCCCGTGAAAGGCATCTGGGTATGTGACCTGGCTCTCCTATTTCTTGGATGAAGACATGAGGTCTGGAGAGAGAGACGAGGGGAGTTGGTTCAGGCCACACCTGCCTTCTGATCCACCCTAACTGGTGCTATGTATGCACCTAGAAACCGGTGGGAAAAGAGTGGAAGTGATTCACCTTAGAGGAGTGATGCAGCACAAGTATGGAGTCAGCAGGGAAGGTGAAAACTCAAAATCCAAAATTCTGCTGCTGCCACTCAATTATAGAAAAAGAAGTTAGAGGACCAGGTGCCGTGGCTCATGCCTGTAATCCCAGGACTTTGGGAGGCCAAGGTGGGTGGATCACCTGAGGTCAGGAGTTCGAGATCAGCCTGGCCAATGTGGTGAAGCCCAGTCTCTACTAAAACTACAAAAATTAGCTGGGCGCAATGGCGGGCACCTGTAATCCCAGCTACTCGGGGGGGCTGAGGCAGGAGAATCGCTTGAACCCGGGACATTGGAGGATGCAGTGAGCTGAGATTGCACCACTGCACTCCAGCCTAGGTGACAAGAATGAAACTCCATCTCAAGAAAAAAAAAAAAAAAAAAAAAGGATGCTAGAAGAATACACATCCACAAGTGAAAAAATGGGGAACCGTGAAGTAAACACCTTATAGGGAACTTGAATAAATACATAATCAGAAGACCATTGGTCAGCGTTCAAGCGAAAGAAAGGAACTCCAGATTACTCACCTCTAAGTACATCCCTGCTGTTTCTGGGATAAACTTATTATTTAAATAATAATAATGGAAAGGTGATTGATGAGACCAGGCGATTAAGGAGACAAGGCAAGTAAGTCAGCTAGACAGCAAATAGTTTGTTGTTTCCCAAGAATGTCCTTCTGGGTGCCTGTGAAATGGCTGTCAGAGGCTCTTTCCATCAGAATGTGGAAACTGTTAGAGAAATAAATAATGGGGTAGTAATGGGATGATTCTGAAAGGGGAAGCATAGGTTGTTTTTGCCTGCCTTGATGAAGATAAATGGGAGTATAAATGTGAGGTGCTGACCCCTGGATAATTTATTTTTTATTAATTAAATTTTTTTTTTTTTTTTTTTTGAGACGGAGTCTCTCTGTGTTGCCCAGGCTGGAGTGCAATGGTGCGATCTTGGCTCACTGCATCTTCCACCTCCCGGGTTC
This sequence comes from Macaca mulatta, assembly GCF_049350105.2. Classification (NCBI taxonomy): domain Eukaryota; kingdom Metazoa; phylum Chordata; class Mammalia; order Primates; family Cercopithecidae; genus Macaca; species Macaca mulatta. The sequence continues at coordinate 129,048,228 of NC_133417.1, read as the reverse complement.
AAGTGATTCTCCTGCCTCAGCCTCCCAAGTAGCTGGGATTACAGACGCCTGCCACCACGTCCAGCTAATTTTTGTATTTTTGGTAGAGACGGGCTTTTGCCATATTGGCCAGGTTGGTCTCGAACTCCTGACCTCAGGTGATCTGCCCGCCTCAGCCACCCAAAGTGCTGGGATTACAGGCATGAGCCACCGTGACCCGCCTGGGTAATTTATTAACGATTACAGACATTTACTGAATACTCATTCTTTGCCAGACTCTACACTATAGAGGTTGACATGTGTAATATCGTTTCGTTCTCCCATCATCACTGAGGTCCTTACCGCTGTTTTTCCTATTTTGTTGATGAGGAGACTGGAAAGATCAGGTAACTCTTTCACATCGACTTAGCTCATAAATGACAGAGGCAGGATTTAAATACAAGCTCTCAAGCTACTGATTACCAAAGTTTTCCCACTTAACCAAGCTACTCCACTGCCTCCCAGCACCCTCTGCCTGGCCTAGTGATAAATGCCCAGTGAGCCCTGGACAAAATCCGAAAGCAGTGATTGAGCTATACCATTTTGGCCGGATGGCATGCAACAAGCTTGAAAAAGCTAACATTTAAATTTGTGGAATGTAACAAATTTGTTTCAAAAGGTCACTAAAATAGAAGACCGGCAGATGTCAGTGAATCTTCATCCTAAGAACATGTGTAAAAGGTATCTGGGAAACTTCCATCTGGCAAATCTTATTTCTACCCAGAGCATGCTGGTAAAATCTATACTAAGGGTACATCACGAAAGACTTCAGCAGATGGCCTTTTTAAATTAATTTTTTTTTTTTTTAAATTTTTGAGACAGAGTCTCACTCTTGTTGCCCAGGCTGGAGTGCATTGCTGCAATCTTGGCTCTTCGCAACCTCTGCCTCCCAGGTTCAAGCGATTATCCTGCTTCAGCCTGAGTAGCTGGGATTACAGGCATGAGCCATCACGCCCGGCTAATTTTATATTTTTAGTATAGATGGGGTTTCCACATGTTGGTCAGGCTGTTCTCAAACTCCTGACCTCAGGTGATCCGCCCACCTTGGAAGTGGTGGGATTACCGGTGTGAGCCACCGCGCCCTGCTTGCAGATGGCCTTTCTAGGGAGAAGGCAGCTTGGCTTGTGGAAGAGGGAACTGGATTTGGCTGGAGCCCTTTGAGAAGGTGAATATGCCATGCTGCTGAAGAAACAGTGAACATCCCTCCTTTCCACCTTCAGAAAGCCCCTCTGATGGGGGTTCAGACGCAAGGGAGAGGGTTGAGAGGGAGTAGCCTTGGAAAGATAGTCTTGTGGCTTTCAGAGTGCGCTTAGAGGAAGGACATCAGGATAATTGTTTTAAAGGCTCATCCCGACATGCAAAGGTAAACCGTGGAGCCCTGGAGGAATGAGTGTTCAGATGAGTCATGTGTAACATTTTTATAATTGATCTAGCAGAAAGAAGAGGGCAGCTGGGTCTCTTGGTTTGCAGATGCTATTAGGCGCTTCTGGCCAGAGAACTGTTAAACCTGTCAGGATAAAGCTGCCAGAAGATGTGGCAAATACAAGTGCTAATTGAGTTTATCGTATCTGGAGAAAAGTAATTCAAGTTGTAAGTTTCTGATACCCAATAAAACCCTGAGCTTTTTAAAGGAGGGCTTTCTCGAGAAAACCATAGGAGGGACTGACTCCTGGATAATTTATTTTATTTTATATTTTATTTGGTTTTATTTTTTTGAGACGGAGTCCCTCTGTGTCGCACAGACTGGAGTGCAGTGGTGCGATAGTCTTAGTGTTATAGGGGTTAGTTATAGGGGTTAGTGTTCTCTAACCCTTATAGAAAAGCCAAAGTACTTCTCCACCCAGAATATTAATAGAGGGCTAGTTGCTATTTCTCAAAATTTAAGAGTTCCACCAATATGTGAGTCCTCATTCCGAACAAGAAATGGAGTTAGGCATGATTCAGGAAGAAAAATGCAAAATGATAAGGGAATTAAGAAACCTATGGTAGGAAAAAAAGCTCAAGAGGTGAAACCTCTTTAATCCAAAGGTGATAGCTGAGGATCATATGTAGTAACTTACTAAAACACAAAGGATAAACACAGAATCAGTAAAAACTATCAATCCTTTCTACTTAAAACTTATAGACTGAACACAGTGGCTCACGTCTGTAATCCCAGCACTTTGGGAGGCCAAGGCGGGAGGATCACCTGAGGTCAGGAGTCGAGACGAGTCTGGCCAACATGGTGAAACACCATCTTAAAAACAAAACAAAACAAAAAAATGTATTAGGTAGTGGTGGGAAAAGGGGAGATGTTGGTCAAAGGGTACAAAGTTTTAGTTAGGTTGAATAGGTTCTGGGGATTTAATGTACATCTTGGTGACTGTAGTTAATAATAATGTATTATATACTTGAGCATGCTGTACAGATCATCCCATCACCTAGGTATTAAGCGCAGCATCCATTAGCTATTCTTCTGGATGCTCTCCCTCCTCCCACCCCACTCCCCATTGTTCCCCCCATGTGTCCATGTGTTCTCATCATTTAGGTCCCACTTCTAAGTGAGAACATGCAGTACTTGGTTTTTTGTTTCTGCATTCGTTTGCTGAGGATAATGGCTTCCAGCTCCACTATGTCCCTGCAAAGGACATAATCTCATTCCTTTTTATGGCTGCATAGTATTCCATGCCTTGTATGTACCACATTTTCTTAGTCCAGTCTGTCATGGATGGGCATTTAGGTTGACTCCATGTCTTTGCTATCGTGAATGGTGCTGCAATGAATGTACACAGGCATGTATCTTTATAATATAATGATTTATATTCCTTTGGGTATATACCCAGTAATGGAGTTGCTCAATCAAATGGTTTTTCTGCCTGTAGGACTTTCAGGGATTGCAACACCGTCTTCCATAATGTTTGAACTAATTTACACCCCCACCAACAGTGTAAAAGTGTTCCTTTTTCTTCACAACCTCATCAGCATCTGTTGGTTTTTGACTTTTTAGTAATGACCATTCTGACTGGTGTGAGGTGGTATCTCGTGATTTTGATTTGCTTTTCTCGAATGATTAGTGATGTTGAGCTTTTTTTTTTTTTCATGTTTGTTGGCTGCATGTATGTCTTCTTTTGACAAATGTCTGTTCATGTCCTTTGCCCACTTTTTAGTGGTTTTTTTTTTTCTTGTAAATTTGTTTAAGTTCCTTGTAGATGCTGGATATTAGACCTTTGTCAGATGAATAGATTGTAGAAATTTTCTCCCATTCTATAGGATGTCTGTCTACTCTGATGACAGTTTCTTTTGCTGTGCAGAAACTCTTTAAGTAGATCCCACTTGTCAATTTTTGCTTTTGTTGCAATTGCTTTTGGCATTTTCGTCATGAAATCTGCTCGTGACTATGTCCTGAATGGTATTGCCTAGCTTTTCTTCTATGGTTTCTGTAGTTTTGGTTTTACATTTAAGTATTTAATCCATCTTGAGTTGATTTTTTTATATGGTATAAGGAAGGAGCACAGTTTCAATCTTCTGCCTATGGCTAGTCAGTTCTCCCAGCACCATTTATTAAATAGGAAGTCCTTTCCTCATTGCTTATTTTTGTCAGGTTTGTCGAAGATCAGATGGTTGTAAGTGTGAGGTCTTACTTCTGAGTTTTCTATTCTGTTCCACGGTCAATGTGTCTGTTCTTGTACCAGTACCATGCTGTTTTGGTTACTGTAGAATTGTAACATAGTTTGAAGTAGTATAGTAGCCTCAAAGTAGTAGCCTTGTAGTATAGTTTGGGTAGCGTAATGCCTCCAGCTTTGTTCTTTTTACTTAGGATTGTCTTGGCTATTTGTGCTGTTTTCTGGTTCCATATGAATTTCAAAATTTTTTTTCTGATTCTGTGAATAATGTCAATGGTAGTTTAATGGGAATAGCATTGAATCTGTATATTGCTTTGTGCAATATGGTCATTTTCAGGATATTGATTATTTCTGTCCATGAGCATGGAATGTTTTTCCATTTGTTTGTGTCATCTCTGATTTCTTTGAGCAGTGGTTTTTATTAGCTATATTCTTAGGTATTTTATTCCTTTTGTGGCAATTGGGAATGGGAATCCATTCATGAGTTGGCCCTTGGCTTGCCTATTGTTGGTGTATAGGAATGCTAGTGATTTTTGCACATTCATTTTTGTATCCTGAGACTTTGCTAAAGTTGCTTATTAGCTTAAGATGCTTTCAGGCTGAGATGATAAGATTTTCTGAATATAGGATCATGTCATCTGCAAATAAAGATAGTTTGACTTCCTCTCTTCCTATCTGAATATGCTTTATTTCTTTCTCTTGCTTGATTGCCCTGACCAGAACTTCCAATACTATGTGGAATAAGAGTAGTGAGAGAGGGCATCCTTGTCTTGTGCTGGTTTTCAAGAAGAATGTTTCCAGCTTTTGCCCGTTCAGTATGATATTGGCTTTTGTCACAAATGGCTCTTATTATTTTGAGGTATGTTCCTTCAGTATCTAGTTTATTGAGAGTTTTTAACATGGAGGGATGTTGAATTTTATCAAAGGGCTTTTCTGCATCTATTGAGATAATCATGTGATTTTTGTCTTCATATCTGTTTATGTGATGAATCACATTTATTGATCTGTGTATACTGAATGAACCTTGCATCCTGGGAATGAAGCCAACTTGATCATGGTGGATAAGCTTTTGGATGTGCTGCTGGATTTGGTTTGCCAGTATTTTGTTGAGGATTTTTGCATTGATGTTCATCAAGGATATTGGCCTGAAGTGTTTTTGTTGTTGTTGTTGTTGTATCTCTGCCAGATTTTGGTTTCAGGATGATGTTGGCCTCATGAATGAGTTAGGAGAAATCCCTCCTTTTTAGTGTTCTGGAATATTTTCCGTAGGAATGGTCCCAGTTCTTTGTACCTCTGGTAGAATTCAGCTGTGAATTCATCTGATCCTGGGCTTTTCTTGGTTGGTATGCTATTTGTTACTGTCTCAACTTCAGAACAAGTTACTGGTCTATTGGTCTATTCAGGGATCAAATTTCTTTCTTGTTCAATCTTGGGAGGATGTATGTGTCCAGGAATTTATCCATCTCTTCCAGATTTTCTAGTTTATGTGTATAGAGGTGTTTTTGTGTTCTATGATGGTTAGTTGTATTTCTGTGGGGTCAGTGATAATATCCCTCTTATCATTTCTGATTGTGATTAACTGAATCTTGAAAGTAGATCTTAAATGTTGTCACAACACACACACACAGATTTTAACTATGTGAGGTGATGGATATGCTAATTAGCTTGATTGTGGTAATCACTTTATAATGTATATGTATAAAAATCACATTTTATACCATAAATATATACTATTTTTCAGGACATATATTAAAGTGTATTGCTCCACCTACAGGCCAGTAGACTCATGACATCCTTATTCTATGAACCTGTACAGGCTGAAAAAAAACTGTATTAGGTAAAAATCAAACGATTGCTGGGCGCGGTGGTCATGCCTGTAATCTCAGCACTTTGGGAGACCAAGCCAGGTGAATCACTTGAGGTCAGGAGTTTGAGACCAGCCTGGCCAACATGGCAAAACCTCATCTCTACTGAAAATACAAAAAAAATTAGCCAGGCATGGTGGCAGGTGCCTGTAATCCCAGCTACTCAGGAGGCTGAGGTACGAGAATTGCTTGAACCCGGAAGTGGAGGTTGCAGTGAGCTGAGATCATGCCACTGCACTCCAGCCTGGGCAACAGAGCAAGACTCTGTCTCAAAAAAAAAAAAAAAAAAAAAAAGACTGAAGGCAATTTCTTTTCTTTGTATTTTTAGTCTTTGCATGTGTCAAAATGTCATGTCTCTTGATTGATAATTTGGCTGGATGTAGACTTCTCATCTTTCAGCATCTACTATTGCAGGTTCTGGTTTCTGATCCATTGCATGTAAACTGTCTTCCTGGAATCTCAGGCTACTCTCTTTGTCATGGTTGTTCTGAAGTTTCATGTTGATGTGTTTCTGAAATTCATTGTGCTGCACACTTGATGAGCTTTTTAAAATCGGAAGTCTCATCTACTTAGTTCTGGAAAAAATTTTGAATTCTGTCTTTGGTATTTTCTTCCTCTCCATCATCTCTGCGCCATCTTTCTAGATATCATTACACCTTCTTGTTCGATTACCTATAGTTTTATTTATTTATTTTTTATTTTATTATTATTATTTTTAAGATAGAGTCTTGCACTATCACCTAGGCTGAAGTGGAGTGGCATGATCGCGGCTCACTGCAACCGCTGCCTCCCGGGCTTAAGCAATCCTCCTACCTCAACCTGAGTAGCTGGGACCATAGGCATGTGCCACCATGCCTGGCTTTTTTTTTTTTTTTTGAGACAGATTTTGTCATGTTGACCCAGGCTGGCCTTGAACTCCTGGTCTCAAGTGATCCACCCACCTCGGCCTCTCAAAGTGCCAGGATTGTAGGCATGAGTCACCACACTCAGCACCCCCTCTATAGTTTTATATATTCCATTAATTTCCCATCTATTAAAAATTATTTTTGAAGGATGGGATCTCACTATATTTTCCAGCCTGGCCTTGAATTCCTGGGCTCAAGTGATCCTCCTGCTTCAGCCTCTGGAGTAGCTGGGACTACAGGCATTCCACTGTGCCCAGCTTACATCTATTGTTTGAGGGGGTCCAGTTTATTGGAGATACCTTTGACTTTATTTTGGTTATCATAGTTTTTGACTTTTAAGAACTTTTTCTTATCTCTTTTTTAAAAAAGAAACTCTGTTTTATTAACATAGGAACATCATCTTTTAACCATCTCTGAGTATATTGTGTGTGTGTGTGTGTGTTTGTATATAGCAATTTGTTCAGCTCTGTGATTTGTTACTGTATCTGGTGGGTTTTTTTTTTTTCTATTTGTTCTTTTCTGTCTCTTTCTTGTCACAGGCTGTTTTCAAATGCCTGGGACTCTTGTCATCTACTCATATTTAGAAGCAGGGTGCTTAAATGCTGACAGGCAGTTCTGAGGGTGTAGACAGGTTGACTGGAGTCTTCATTGTTAGAACCTAAGGTCTTTTCTCTGCCATTTAGTGGCTTCAGGGAAGAATCATCCAGTCTCTTGAATTAAGAGATGGATTTTTCTGTACAACAAAGCTAGAGATGGAGGTTCAGAAACCTTACATATATAGCTTTAGGTTTAGGATCCCGGAGGATTGCAGACATCTGTAAATCTCTCTCTCTCTCTCTCTCTTTTTTTTTTTTTTTGAGACAGAGTCTTGCTCTGTCACCCAGGCTGGAGTGCAGTGGTGCAACCTTGGCTCACTGCAACCTCTGCCTTCCAGGTTCAAGCAATTCTCCTGCCTCAGCCTCCCAAGTAGCTGGGATTACAGGCATGTGCCACCATGCCCAGCTAATTTTTGTATTTTTAGTAGAGTTGAGGTGTCACCATGTTGGCCAGACTGGTCTTGAATTCCTTGCCTCAGGGGATCTGCCTGCCTCGGTCTCTCAAAGTGCTGGGGTTATAGGTGTGAACCACTGCACCCAGCCAAGTATCTCTTCTTAAGGACGAAGATGATGTAAGTCCTTTGAGTGGGGATGTAAGCCTTAAGTATATAAGAACTGTGGCAATCCAGCCTGGTGCAGTGGCTCAGGCCTGTAATCCCAGCACTTTGAGAGGCCCAGGTGGGTGGATCACTTGAGGTCAGGAGTTCGAGACCAGCCTGGCCAATGTGGTGAAACCCTATCTCTACTAAAAATACAAAAATGAGCCAGGCATGGTGGCACATATCTATAATCCCAGCTACTCGGGAGGCTGAGGCACGGCACGAGGATCACTTGAACCTGGGAGGTGGAGGTTGCAGCGAGCCAAGAACACACCACTGTGCTCCAGCCTGGGCGACAGAGTGAGACTCCATCTCGAAAAAAAGAACTGTGGCATTTACATTGGAGCTTCTCAGATTAGGTAATGCCCTGCTTTGTGTGAACAGTGTCAGCAGCCCTGCTTGGGAGGCTACTGACTCTGGGGGCCGGAGCAAGCTGTGCTAAGAGGTTCTCCAACTGCATGGAGTTCCTAAATTTCTGTACCCTTGGATAAAGCAATTGGAAACTTATTGTGTGGTATAGTGTGTGTGTGTGTGTGTGTGTGTTGCATATGCATGTGCATTTTCACTTAGCTGTAGTCCCTAGAAATCTGCATGTGGCACATGTCAGTTACTCGACAGGGAGACTTTCAGCCATTCTCCCTTCTTTCAGAACTCTGCCTTATCCCTTGTATTCTAGGGACATGGTGCCCCCAAGTGTTGCTCGCAGGCATTCTCTGGGGAGACATATCTGGTTTGTCTTGGGAATTCACCCTTTCAGTGACAACTTCCCCTATTTTGCCAACTCTGTCATCTCATTTCTGTCTCTATCTTCCAAAGTTTGGTTGAAGATTTCTGTCAACCTTCTTAGCTCAGGAACACCTTTCTCCCTTAAATGAAGACATATGCCTTTGCACACTCTGAAGGGTTAAGACCCAGGAGTGTTACAGATGTCTACAAATATTTCTTCTTGTATTCATCCGTCCTTGCATTGCTGTAAAGAAATACCCGAGACTGGGTAATTTATAAAGAAAACAGGTTTAATTGGCCCACGGTTCTGAAGGCTGTATAGGAAGCATAGTAGCTTCTGCTTCTGGGGAGGCCTGAGGAAACTTACAATCATGGTTGAAGGCAAAGGGGCAGCAGCACCTCACATGGCTGGAGGAGGAAGGAGAGGGGGGAGTTGCCACACACTTTTAAACAACCAGATCTCACAATAACTCACTCACTGACTCTCATGAGAACAGCATCAAGGAGATGGTGCTAACCCATTCATGAGAACTCTAGATCCTCATGATCCAGTCACCTCCCACTAGGCCCCGTCTCCAACACTGGGGATTGCAATTCGACATGAGTTTAGTGGGGACACAGATCCAAACCATAACACTTTTTTTTTTTTTTTCGAGACAGGGTCTCACTTTGTCACCCAGGCTGGAGGGCAGTGGCATGATTTCAGCTCACTGCAGCCTCCACCCCCAGGGTTCAAGTGATCCTCCTGCCGTAGTCCCTCAAGTAGTTGGGACTACAACGGCACCACCATGCCTGGCTAATTTTTGTATCTTTGGTAGAGATTATGGGGTTTCACCATGTTGCCCAGGCTGGTTTTGAACTCTTGAACTCAAATGATCTGCTCACCTTGGCCTTCCAAAGTGCTAGAATTATAGGCATGAGCCACCACACCTGGCCTTCTTCTTCTTCTTCTTCTTTTTTTTTTTAAATTTAAAACTTTTTTTTGTAGTGACACAGAGTCTCACTATGTTGCCCAGGCTAGTCTTGAACTCCTGACCTCAAGCAATCTTCCTGTCTCAGCTTCCCAAAGTGCTGGGGTTACATGCAGGAACCACCATAAAACAATCCAGGGATTGTTTTATTATGTTGATTACAATCTACTAAATTTGTTTTGTAACCCACTGGATTGCACCTGTTGTAAAAACAATGCTCTAGTTAATGTGAATGAAACCTAAACTGCAGGTTCACACTTTCCTGCCCTTTCACTTTCTTTAGTTTATTGCCAGAATTAAATGACATTGCTTTGAAATTAGAGAAAAACAGTTATTAGGGCTCCTCCATCTTAACAAGGCAACAATGATCATTTTTAAATGATCCTTACCTATTACTGTTTTCCCTATGCATATGTAATTGTCATCTTAGTTGTGTAGCTAGGAGATACTTTGGTTACACAGTACATACATTTCTTAAGACTTAATTTTTTTAGAGCAGTATTAAGTTCACGACAAAATTGAGTGGAAGGTACTAGATATCTCATATAGCTCCTGCCCCAACACATGTGGAGTCTCTCCCGTTATCAATGTCCCCCACCGGAGTGGTACAACTGTTGCAACTGATGAGCCTATACCGACTCCTCTCTGTAGTTAATTTATTTTTTGTTTTGTAATTTCAACTTTTATTTTAGATTCAGGGAGTACAGTGTGAGCTTGTTACATGTAGAGTTCATTGTTGGTGTTGGACATTCTATCAGTTTGGACAAATTTATAATGACATGGATCCTCCATTATAGTATCATACTGAGTATTTGCACTCCCATAAAATCCTCTGTCCTCCACCTGTTCATCCCTCCCCGACACACTGCCACAACCACTGGCAGCCACACAGTCTGCAATTCTTTTTGCCATTACTACAGGGTCACCTGAGTAGTGTACTATCTCTTTGAGCTAAAGTTTTATTTGTTGAAAGAACTTTGGCATTTACTTAGTATTAGACCTTCAGATAGAATGTTGACTGATTTTTATTGAACTCATGGATATTCTTTTTATTAAGCACTTTTTTTCTAACTACAGAATCATACATATGAATTTTGGAAAATACAGACAAGTACAAAGAAGAAAATAACATTTACAATTTCACTGTTGTAAGATAACCACTGTAACAATTTAGTGTATTTCTTTCATGTAATTTTTTTTGCAAGAATATTTTTACATTTTTACTCTACTACACACACAATATAATCTTTTTTATTTTTATTTTTTTGAGATGGAGTTTTGGTCTTATTGCCCAGCCTGGAGTGCAGTGGCGTGATCTCATCTCACTGCAGCCTCTGCCTCCCGGGTTCAAGCAATTCTCCTGCCTCAGCCTCCTGAGTAGCTGGGATTACAGGCACCCGCCACCACACCTGGCTAATTTTTTGTATTTTTAGTAGAGATAGAGTTTCGTCATGTTGGCCAGGCTGGTCTCGAACTCCTGACCTCAAGTGATCCGCCCACCTCGGCCTCCCAAAGTGCTGGCATTACAGGTATGAGCCATCGCGCCTCGCCATCTTTTTAAAACAACGTTGTATCATAAGCATTCTTACTTTGTTGAAATTATTTAGTAAATATCATTTAAACTCTATTATTGGATATTTAGGCATTTTTTAGTTTGTTTTTGTATGCTAATATAAAGAAGTGTAGTAAACATCTAATGCCTCAATATTTGTCTGCATTTTAGGGCACATTCTTAAGAAATATTTAATTAATTAATTATTATTATTATTATTATTTTGGTAGAGATACAGTCTCCGTATGTCGCCCAAGCTGGTCTTGAACTCCTGGGCCCAAGTGATCTTCCCGCCTTGGCCTCCCAAAGTGTTGGGATTACAAGCATGAGCCACCACACTTGGCCAAAGACAGATTTTAAAAGCAGAATGACTGAGACCGAAGATACGGGCACTTCTCTTGACACTTACTGCTGAGTCACTTTTCAGGAGAGTTGGAGGTCTGGGCGGGGAGTGATTGTTTTTTAAAGATGAGAGAGACTTGAGTTATTCAACATTTGCAGGTGAGGGGCACAGCCTGGCAGTGGGGGAGTGACGATGCCGTGCTCTCCAAGAGGTAGGTGAGGGTTGAAAGCCAGGATGTGAGAAGCGTTTTGCTCTCTGATGCAGGAAGAAAATACATCGTGTTGGGGAGTGGGTGTGACAAGTCTGTGCACACAGTGATACAAGTGTGGGAGGAGCCAAAGGAGTCCCCAGAATGACTTTTATCCTCTCAGAGTCAGGGAGTGAGGATGGAGACTGGGAATATGGGGGCATGGTGGTGATATGAAATGACCCACGTGGGGGATCAAAGGGGAAGATGCTTGGAAGTCCTTTGCATTGAGAGGTACGTGAAGGGTCTCCGAGTACCACAGGAGATTCAGCCGAGCTTGGTCATCAGACCTTAACAGTGGCACCAATTTGCAAAGCCCTGTTTGGTTTTTCTCAGGGGTGTCTAGTGACCTCCATGTAGAAGTAAAGGTGAGGGTGGATGGGCTGATTGGGTTTGGGAATTTGCAGAGTGGTTGTAGATGCAGGAAAAAGGACTGAGGAAGTGAAGATCAGAGCAGTGGCGTTAAGTGATGTGTCATTATCTGGGCCACCGGACGACGGCCTCTCAGGTTGATGGAACCTGTGTTAGAGCACAGATTGCTGTAAATAAGGTGGTAATAGCCCCTATATGTAGTGTAACGGCCTTCAGAACCATGGGCCAATCACAGCCTGAGTATTTGTCTGAGCAGCTCAGGTCCTGAGATAGGAGCTAGTCCTGAAAGGCTGGTGTTTGGAGTGTGACAATGCTGGGGACAGGGCAAGGTCTCTCTTCTTAGAAGCTGGCTGTGGGTCCATTTCATGGATCCAGGTCAAGAGCAGGGAGTTGTGAACCAAAGCTGCTACTGGAAGCCTTCAGGGTTCCTCTTCGCCTAGAAGGAAAATGCCGACACCGGCCAGAGCGCGGACTCAGCAGACTGGTGCTGCTCCGCTCCATGCTTCCCTCAGAGGACTACCAGTGTCCCCCAGAACATGCTTCAGAAAGAGATTAGAAAACGCCCAGAGAAGTTTGCGTTCTGAGTCTAAATGAGAATTTGGGGCTGTGCCCAATTAGGTCAAGGATTGCTCTAGTAGACACTCTGAGGACAAAGAAAGCTGGAATCACCTGATGTCTTTGGGTTTGAAGGATAATCTGTTAACAAGTGAGACCTCTCAAGATGGCGGCTGACAGAAGTTGCCCCTTTGGAGGTGGGGATGGAGGTCTTGGTGGGACCAGCTGCCCACTTGGTGCCAAGCATGTGAGTCAAGTGTAAGAAGTCAGCACGCCTCATTGGATGTTACAGCTGTTGCTGAAGTTGGTGTCTCTTGGGAGAGTCCCTCCATTGTTCCTTTTGTCCCAACAATATTATTGAAAGGGAATGCTGGAGTGTTGTTTTCCGAAGTCAGATGCACTTGTTTATGACATCTACTTGCATTTAAGTTGGCTCTTGGCAAACACTGAAAAAGTCTTCCCACGCCTTTTTTTCTACTCTCAAGCGAATACCAATCAAAAATGGTATTTTTTTAAATTAACCTTTTGAAGAGTATTATTCAAATGCGCCCTGAATGACTAAACTGATAAATTGGATAAAATTAATTGCTGGAGGTGATGAACTCTTGTGAATCATTACAATTCATTCTTCCAGTTTGTTCAAGCTACCTCATTAAATCTGGAGAGGTGACAGACGCGACAACACAAGCCCAGTTCTCAAGCAGAGCAGAACTTGAGAGGGCTAAATCTCCGAACACTGCCTCAGGCAATGCAATTACTGGATAAGTTTGAATCTATTGCTGTTTTTGAGTTTGGAATGCATATTTGCATTTTATATGGGCTTAATGGATGTATTATTTTCCTGATCATCCTTTCTCCTTGAATTTGTTGTTAGAATGAAACGTTGCTCTTTGTTTGTTGTTCTACATTGTTGATTCTTGTTTAAGAAGGCAGGCATCTGATCCTGAGATAAGTTTGCACTACAGACCAACTAGAAAAGCATCCATTATTAAACCCAGCAACAGTCACACCTCTCAACAGAACTTCCAACGTTGATCTAGGTGCCCTGGATTAAAAGTAACATTTAGCCTATGGAGAATTCCCAGAGGATGCTCAACGATGATGATTATGAGATCTGAAAATAGAACCAATAAAGATAAGACATAAAACCTGGTTTATTTAGTCTGGAAGGAAAAGGCTAAAAGAAGACTTAAAGGCGGCTGGGCGCAGTGGCTCACGCCTGTAATTCCAGCACTTTGGGAGGCTGAGGCGGACCAATCACATGAGGTCAGGAGTTCAAGACCAGCCTGGCCAACATGGTGAAACCCCGTCTCTACTAAAAATTCAAAAATTAGCTGGACATGGTGATGGATGCCTGTAATCCCAGCCACTCCGGGGGGCTAGGCAAGAGGATCACTTGAACCTAGGAAGAGGAGGTTGCAGTGATCCAAGATTGTGCCACTGCCCTCCAGCCTGGGTGACAGAGTAAGACTCTGTCTCAAAAAAAAAAAAAAAAAAAAAAAAGACTTAAATCCGTGAAGTTAGTTATTCTTCCAAAGATACTTGATACATTCTCCTTTTATATAATCTATGGATAAAGTCAGGGAAAACTGGTTTAAATTATAACAAGAAATTTAGGTTAGATGGCAGAAGAAAAATTTCTAGCAGGAAATGCAAGAGAACACCAGGCAAATGTGTGGACTTCATTTTCCCAGTAAAAATGGAACTGTTCACTAGGCATTGGATTGAATAATCTTACTCACCGTGATGATGCAATGCTGAGCCTTATTCTCTTGTGATCATATAACCATTCTATTTTATGCCCTTAGAATGTCAGTCACTTTTATGATCTCTTCTTGGAAGCAAAAATACCCTTCTCAATACAATTCTCAGAAGGTAGTGTTTGGTTATTGAATTTGATTATTATTATTATTTTAGATAGATATGGAGTCTTACTATGTTTCCCAGGCTACTCTCAAACTCCTGGGCTCAAGCAATCCTCCTTCCTCAGCCTTCCAAAGTGCCAGGATTACAGGTGTGAGGCACCACACCTGGCCAAGATTGTTGAATTGTTTATACCTGTGTTGTAGTGAAACAGATACTAAAAAAAAAAAAAAAAAAAATGCTGTGTTAAAATTCCAGACTGAAGGTGATTTTTCTTAAAGCCGCTGATGAGGAGGGTTTTTAAATTGGTTTCTCATAACCTGTGATGTCTTGGGCCTCATATCATTATTATGATGGATGTTTCTTTTCTAAGAAGATTACCTATTCACTATTCACAATAGAAAGTGAATAGAAAGATATGTACTCACTTCCATGCCCATCAATGGTGGAATGGATAAAGAAAACATGGTAATATACATATATATCATGGAATACTACACAGTCTAAAAAAGAACAAAATCACTGTCCTTTGCAGCAACATGGATGTAGCTGGAGGCCGTTATCTTAAGGGAATTAACACAGGAACAGAAAATCAAATATTGCATGTTATCACAAGCAGGAGCTAAACACTGGATACTTATGAACATAAAGATGGCAGCAATACACACTGGGGACTACTAGAGGGGGAAGAAAGCGGGCGGGGCAAGGGCTAAGAAACTAACTTAAGGACTATACTCAGTGCCTGGTTGACAGGTTCAGTTGTACCCGAAACTTCAGCATCACACAATATACCCATGTAACAAATGCACACATGTACTCCCTGAATCTAACACAGAAATTGAAATTATTTAAAAATTAATTTGTAGTTACCAGAAAAAAACCTCAAGCTGGGCATGGTGGTTCATGCCTGTAATCACAACACTCTGGGAGACGGAGGCGGGGGGATTGCTTGAGCCTAGGAGTTTGAGACCAGTCTGGGCAACATAGGGAGACCTCGTTTCTACAACAAAATTTAAAAAGTATTAGCTGGGCATGGTGGCACATGCCTGTAATTCCAGAACTTTGGCAGGCCAAGGTAGGGGGAATCACTTGAACTTGGGAGGCTGAGGCTGCAGTGAGCTATGATCATGCCACTGCACTCCAAAAGAAGACCTCATATTCTGTAGGCTTGAGTTTGAGACCAGTCTGGACAACATAGGGAGACCTCGTCTCTACAAAAAAAAAAAAAAAATATATATATATATATATATATCTATATATATGTGTGTGTGTGTGTGTGTATGTGTGTGTATGTATGTGTGTGTGTGTATGATGTGTGTGTGTGTGTATTAGCCAGGCATGGTGGTGCATGCCTGTGGTCCCAGCTACTGGGGAAGCTGAGGTGGGAGAATCGCCTGAGCCTGGCAGGTTGAGGCTGCAGTGAGCTATGCTCATGCCACTACACTTCAAAAGAAGAAGACCTCAAATTCTGTAGACTGAGGGAGTGGGGGCAGTTAGGGGAAGATCTGAGTAAAAAGCATGGTTTCATTTGACCCTCAGATATCACCACCTAGTGAATTGTAATGGTTTATGTCACAACATTTAGGCCTCAGCCTTTTCAATAGAGTTGAATCTTTTTTTTTTTTTTCGAGACAGAGTTTCGCTCTTGTTGCCTAGGCTGGAGTGCAGTAGTGTGATCTTAGCTCATTGTAACCTCTACCTCCCAGATTCAAGCAATTCTCCTGCCTCAGCCTCCGAGTAGCTGGGACTACAGGCATGTGCCACCACATCCAGCTAATTTTGTATTTTTAGTAGAGACGGGGTTTCTCCATGTTGGTCAGGCTGGTCTCGAACTCCTGACCTCAGGTGATCCACCCACCTCGGCCTCCCAAAGTGCTGGGATTATAGTCGTGAGCCACCGCACCCAGCCTGAAGTTTAAGCTTTTATCTGTAAAATGTTTTCTTAAAATCTAATAATTTTTTGTTCCCAGTATATATAATTTCCTTCATTATATAATTAACTGAAACAATGCACTTTATTTTTTAAAAACAAAACAACTGAACAAAATGAATTATGATTCTAAACCTGATCTTCTGATACCATGGATTGAGAACGCTTAATTTTCATAAAATAAAGATTAGGCCATCTGACAATTTCCAAAAATTAAATATACCATACCTGCAAGGGTTTTTTAAAATTTCTTTTTAAGAAAACATTCTACCAGAGCCTTAAAAAATTTAGTGATGGTGTCTCACTGTGTTGCTCAGGCTTGTCGCAAACTCTTGGGCTCAAGTGATTATCCCGCCTTGGCCTCCCAAAGTGCTGGGATTACAGGTGTGAGCCACCAAGTGCTGTACCTTCCAAGGTTTTGAAGTAAATTTCCAGATGTTCTAATGTCTTCTGCTTATTTAAACCTTTTAAAATTCATCACCATCATTTCAAATACACATTTTGAAACTTATTTGAAAATAAAATCAGGTTGTTTCCTGGTGTAGCCAATACACTGTCTAAATTGTTAGGAGTCTATGGTGATGCCAAAGACAATTGCAACTTGAGATGGTTGATTCTGAAGCTCTCAGCCAAGTAACATGCAAAGTGGAGAAAAGAGCTTACATTTAAGGCTGGATGCAGTGGCTCATGCCTGCGATTCCAGCATTTTGGGAGGCTGAGATGGGCGGATCACCTGACACCAGAAGTTCGAGACCAGCCTGTCCAACATGGTGAAACCCCGACTTTACTAAAAACACAAAAAATTTAGCTGAGCATGGTGGTATGCACATGTAATCTCAGTTACTTGGGAGACTGAGGCATGAAAATCGTTTGAACCTGGGAGGTGGAAATTGCAGTGAGTCGAGATCATGCCACTGCACTCCAGCCTGAGTGACAAAGCAAGACTCTGTCTCAAAAAAAAAAAAAAAAAAAAAGCTTACATTTAAGACAGCGTCTCACTTTCTCTTGCCCCTTGCTTCAGCCTCACTTCCTTTTCTTCTCCCCTTTATTTCTATGTTATCATTATGTTTCCATAGTTAAATATGGTGCTGTAATGTAATTTGTAAAGTAAACCCTTCTATTGCCTTAACATTTTTTTTCGTCTTGTAAAGGAAGAAATTAATGTTTTAAAAACAGAAGTACTACTACTTTCTTGATGTATTTTTCCCTATATGTGTTTATAACACTTAAAAAGAATTAAAATAAGGCCAGGTGCGGTGGCTCATGCCTGTAATCCCAGCATTTTGGGAGGCTGAGGCAGGGTGATCACCTGAGGTCAGGAGTTCGAGACCAGCCTGGCCAACATGGTGAAACCCCGTCTCTACTAAAAATACAAAAATTAGCTGGGCATGGAGGTGGGGGCGCCTGTAATTCCAGCTACTCAGGAGGCTTTGCAGGAGCATTGCTTGAACCCAGGAGGTGGAGGTTGCAGTGAGCCGAGATTGCGCCACTGCACTCCAGCCTGGGCAGCAGAGCGAGACTCTATCTCCATCTTAAAAAAGAAAAAAAAAAAGAATTAAAATAAAAAATTTAGTTTTCTCCTTTAATAAAAGTAAGCTACGTCTGTGATATACACATTTCTTTTTTCTCTGGTGGGTTAAATATAATTTGCCAGATAAGATAGCTTCCATGCTGATAAGTGTTTTTTCGTCTGTTCAGAATTATCTTTCTATGTAAATCCATCACTGAATTTCAGTGTCTTTGCAGAACGGCAGAATGACTTGGTTGATCAGGTTCTGTTTTTTGTGTGCTTTGTTTGTTCTAGATACATTTCATATTGCTCTTCAGTCGACAAGGGAAATTACGGCTACAGAAATGGTACATCACTCTGCCTGACAAAGAGAGGAAGAAGATCACCCGGGAAATTGTTCAGATTATTCTCTCCCGTGGTCACAGGACAAGCAGTTTTGTTGACTGGAAGGAACTAAAACTTGTTTATAAAAGGTGTGAGTAACTTTTTGAGAGCTCAGTTTCTCAGTCTTGCTTTGGTTTGTTCTAATCCTGAACATTTTAGATTGCTATATAGCAATTCCATCACTTACTGAAATCTTTGAAGGCTGGAGCCCAGATATTTGTACCAATAGACTAACTAGAAAATAACTCTCATTTTATTGAAAGAAATTCTAGGTGCCAGGATTCAGGATTCTAGGTAAATAAACTACACCTTGATAGTGCATGCATGCATTTAAGAAAAGTGGTATGAAAACCTGTTACATTCCCGGCATTGTTCTTTTTGAATTTTTTGGAGATGGAATCTCACTCTGTCACCCAGGCTGGAGTGCAATGGCATGATCTCGGCTCACTACAACTTCTACCTCCTGGGTTCAAGCGATTCTCTTGCCTCAGCCTCCCAAGTAGCTGGGATTGCAGGCATCTGCCACTATGCCTGACTAATTTTTGTATTTTAAGAGAGATGGGGTTTCACCATGTTGGCCAGGCTGGTCTGGAACTCCTGTGAGTTCCAGGTGATCAACTCAGGTGATCCACCTGCCTCGGCCTCCCAAAGCACTGAGATTACAAGTGTTAGCTATCATGCCCGGCCTTTCCTGGCATTGTTCTAATGGCTGTAAATACATCAGTGAACAAGACAGATGACATTCCTGCTGTCATGTAGTATACATATTTGTTAAGTAACCAAATAAAATATTTTCAGAAATGGGGTTGTGTTCGGTGGGACAGCTCTTATTATGCCTATTACTTGAATTTGTAATGAGTACATTGAGGACACAGAGTTTTAGTAGTCAGTTCCCAGTCACAGTAATTGAGTGTTAATTGCTAGAGCCAGGCTTCAAATCCAGATCCTTTTGGCTTTAAAGCCTGCGTATTCTTTTTACCATACCTGCTTGCCACGGCAAGACCATTACTAGAAAGGACCCACCATAGGTGAGAGAACTAAGCCTGAGAGGTAACATGATTTTGCCCTTGGAGACCCAGGTAATTGATGCCTAAGCCAGGAACAGAACACAGCTAACTTGACCTTGTATGCAACACCCCACTGCAACTCCTGGAAGGAGTTATGCTCCTTAGATATGCTCTTGCAAAGGGTGTCTATAAAACTCATTGGGAAAAACAGAGGTAACCTTCACAGACTGATATTCAATGGACTAAATTACCAGCAAGTGCCTGCAAAGCTCCATCTGCTGGGCCCAAGGTTGGAGTCTGACAAGTTGAGGAGGGAGGCCCACACAGAATGACTGAAGTCCATTGTGAAGCGGGAGAGTGGGGAGCGTGGGCTCCTGACAGCCCTGGTCAGGGCTTTCTATTTTACAAAAAACAATTGACAAGCTGGAGAGGGGTGTGACGACACCCTGATTACCAGGGGTGAAAGGATACTGTCCTCCTGATAATAGCTCTTCAAGGTACAATTTTGTTGAGAGCCTTTCATGCATAATTAACGGAAGTAATCCAACCCCCACAGCATTTTCATATTTTCTGATTTATATTTCAGGAGGCTATTGGGGGTGATGAATAATGATTTCATTCTTGGATGAGGAGAGGCTCGGGGGGGAGGAGGTGACTTTACATATTCACGGGAAAAACTGTCTCCAGGTTGCTTAATGTATCGTCATATTTTCCTTTTGTTATTTTTCATTTCAAGGTATGCTAGTTTATATTTTTGCTGTGCAATAGAAAATCAGGACAATGAGCTCTTGACGCTAGAGATTGTGCATCGTTACGTGGAGCTGCTGGACAAATATTTTGGAAATGTAAGTGTTGTCCTTGTCGGTTAGGATTAGCTACAGTCCCCATCTCAGCTCTTACTTCAGTTCTGTCTCTCATCGCATTCCTTTTCTCTCTCACATCTAAAATATGAATTGAACTTGAACCAAAGATCACCTTAGTCCCCTAAGATTAGAATACAAGACTTTTCTCCCTACCTGTAATTCTCAGTAAATGAAAGACCCAAAGCTTTCCTTTTTCCTTTTTAAATAGAGACAGGGTCCTGCTATATTGCCCAGGTTGGTCTTGAACTCTTGGCCTCAAGCAATTCTCCCACCTCAGCTTCCCAAAGAGCTAGGATTATAGGTATGAGCTACCACGCCCGGCCACCCAAAGCTTTCGAGAGGTGGATATATCTTTATCTTCAAACTACAAATGCACCAGAGACCTTATTTCAGTGAACCAGAATTTAACTCTGAAGGATTTCTTGATATTCTGTTCTTTATACTTCATTGACATTGTCATCTCTTTTCTGTTTTGACTTTTTATCCTTTCTCTGGCTTTTTTTCTAAGCTATAAGTATTCTTAGTTATTTATGCATAAGAAAAATAGCAACAAACAACAAAACCAGATCCTTTTCTTTCACATTGTTATTCAATAATCTTTTTGCACTTTCTGCCAAGCGATATGCTATACTAGGTGCTCCTGTCCTCAGAACTCATTCACTTGGCCGTGCTTACAGCATGGGTCCATCTTGACTCTCCAAGGAAATCAGCAAGTTACCACTGAACCCTCCTGTGGGTTGACACCAGCGATTCCTCTTGAGTCTTCACCTGCCTTCACCTGCTTCTCGCTGCAGCACCGTACCCTTGTTCACCATGACGCTTTCTTTAAATTCTTGATTTTGCCATGACATTGATTTCTGCTGACACTTGTCCTGTTATTTCTGAAGGCCCCTCCTTGGTTTCTTCCACTCAGCCATCCCTAAATGCCCTCATTTCTTCCTAACTCTGTGTGTACTGACTCTCTGCCCTGGAAATCCCTTACTATGTGACTCTTCTTCCCCTGGTTGGTGACAGTCTTCACTGGGCTTCTCATGGTCCAGAACCAAACTCATCTACTGAAAATCTGTTCTGTCTTGTGATTGGAATTTGTTATGTTCCAGGATCCTTCCGTGCAAAAGGATGCTGTTTCTTTTGTCTTTTTCTACACTTTACCGGAATCTGCCTCTATCTATTCAAATTGGGCTGACATTCATTTCCTTCTTTCCACTCTCACTGGTATAGGTTCACTTGGAATTTCAATTTTGCTTTTCTCTTAAACATCCTACCTGGCTTTTTATGCCTCTGAGCTTTTCTCTGTTCGCCCTCTTGCCTTATGAGTTACCATCTTCCTTAAAAAACCCAGATATAGGTGTGGCATTCCTTCACAGCCACTTTCCATCATGTACAATAAATAAAGTCAATCTCCTTAGCCTGTCGTTTAACCTTTCAAAGCATGGATCCCTGACCACTCCTCCAGCCTTATTGCACTTCCCTTTTTTATTGATTGATTTATTTATTGAGACAGAGTTTTGCTCTTGTTGCCCAGGCTGGAGTACAATGGCATGATCTCTGCTCACTGCAACCTCTGCCTCCCGAGTTCAAGTGATTCTCCTGCCTCAGCCTCCAGAGTAGCTGGGATTACAGTCCTCCGCCACCATGCCTGGCTCATTTTTATATTTTTATTAGAGATGGAGTTTCACCATGTTGGCCAGGCTAGTCTTGAACTCTTGACCTCGGGTGATCCGCCTGCCTTGGCCTCCCAACATCAGGCGTGAGCCACCGCCTCCAGGCTACATTTCCCTTTTTATATACCTGAGAGTTCTCCAGCAAC
This sequence comes from Macaca mulatta, assembly GCF_049350105.2. Taxonomy (NCBI): domain Eukaryota; kingdom Metazoa; phylum Chordata; class Mammalia; order Primates; family Cercopithecidae; genus Macaca; species Macaca mulatta. The sequence goes on along the minus strand of NC_133417.1, from coordinate 129,026,510 downwards.
AAGGAATGACCTTGGAGTGTCCCTCATTGGCACCCAATTTGCTCGACCACCAAATTGCAATTCTGTTGAGACCATGCTTTGTGACTCACTTTATACCCCCACCGCTTAACTTGTAACAGCTGTGGGCCAGATCTGATAGCAAATGTTCCAAAACATTTAATCCAGTTAACAGTCTCAAGAAATAAATCACTGGATTTAGAAAGCATTTTCTTCTCTTAATACCCTCTTCCCTTACTCACTGAAGATTTTTGTTAAGTGTTATGATAATCTGCTTCCAGAAGAGTTTTTTTTGGTTATTCTCGTTAACAGAATGAGCAGTATTTGCAATATTGAACAAATTTTATCAAATTTGTTGCAACACTTTTCATAAGGATGAACACTGGATAGATTTCTAAAACAATTTTTCCTCCCTCCCTTTTCTTCCCCCTTGCAAATGATATTGTAAGACCTAAAATGTTACTTCAGGGATTTCAGGTTGTTGGTCAGTATATAACAGCAATAAGACAACTAGACCATCTTTTCTTTCTCCTCTTGGTGTACTAAGTTTATTTTCATTTTTTTAAAGGAAAAATTTGCAAATGTATAATAGCACGTTTTCAAACATATTATTTAATTTAATACTTTCTACTATTCAAATGAATTCTCACATTTTTGTACTTTTCTTTGAAATAAACTACAGACTTTGCCTTTTGCAAGAGCCTGAAGAAGTTTCCCTGAGGTCTGAGCATTCCCATAACCTGCCTTCTCTTTCTCCTTTCTGAACTCTGGCCTGACCTGTCGCATTTTCATAGATTAAACCAACTGTGATAATGTGAATTGTGGCTGAATTTTGATCTCAATCTATCTGATCAAATTTCAACCAGACATCTCAGGGCATTCTGCTTCTCAAGAGAACTTGAGTGACCTTCGCCCATGCTAAACCCAGTTAAAGTACAAAGAGAGTCAGAATGAATTCCCATTTCTCTAACATTAATTTTCCATTCTATTTTGGTATACCTTTGGAAGCTCTGTCTTTGTCATGTACCAAAATTTAATTTATTAAAAAATTCAATGAATCTTTCATTAAGCTAAGAGCAGCTAAGAGCAATTCAAGGCTGTGTGCCCAGTAGAAGTTCAGTTCTTATTAATTAACAGTAATGAGCAAAGACTTCCAGTACTGATTCTCATTGACATAATCTCAGCAATAAAATATTTCTCTTTGGTTTTCTTTTCCTCCCATATTAATACTAAAGCTTTCCTTGAATTCTGCCCTTATATAATGTTATCTAGGGGAAAACTTGGTACTGAGCTTCTCTTATAACACTGGAAAATATTATCTGCTGAAGACAGATGGATGAAAATCTCTGGCTACTAATTTAAAATATATAATTTTTTTAGCACTTTTCAATTCCAAGGAGATTTACAAGGATTAACTAGTTAATCTTCCAATCTTCAGTAAGTAGCATTAACCCCAAATTATAGAGGCTCAGGGGAAATGCCTCAAAGTCTCATGCCAGATAAGAGTCTGAGGATTTAGATACCTGCCATATTTCTGCATTACAGACTATAGTGTGCATTTTTACTGGTGCCTCCATGTGTGAGGGTGTTGATGTCCCAGAGAGCTTTTGAACTTGATGTAGGGAGTTTTTTGTGTGTTTGTTTTTTGCTGTTGGGGAAGAGTGCTATGAGTCCCCCAGATGCCGGTGTAGGCTCACTGACTCACCAGTTCAAGGATTTGGGGCCTATCATGTATCTCTGTTTTACAGATGAGAAAAATGGCCCTCAAAAAGGTTAAGAGAAGTGTTTACTTTGCTAACCTTGTAGGGCTGCTGGGAGGGGCAAAGAGATGGCGTGATAGCAATACTCAACAAACTCTTCATTGCTATATAGTTGTACATTGCATTATAATTATTCTTGTTTTGTTTTATTTTATTTTTTTTTTTGAGATGGAGTCTCGCTGTTGTCGCCCAGGCTGGAGTGCAATGGCGCGATCTCGGTTCACTGCAACTTCTGCCGCCTGGGTTCAAGCAATTCTCCTGCCTCAGCCTCCCTAGTAACTGGGATTACAGGCGTGCACTACCACGCCTGGCTAACTTTTGTATTTTTAGTAGAGATGGGGTTTCGTTAGGTTGGCCAGGCTGGTCTGGAACTCCTGGCCTCAGGTGATACACCCACCTCGGCCTCCCAAAGTGTTGGGATTACAGGTGTGAGCCACTGTGCCCGGCCTGTTCTTATTTTATATATAGCTTTATGGTACTTATATAGTTTACTGTTATTTGAAGCATTTGCTGCATGTAACTTGAAACATTTTGTATTTACTTTAGAGCATAATTTAATAAGGACATGTGCTTCTTAGATTCTGTCCAAAAGGATTCAGTTGGTGAAATGCCAGAAATAATCTCACTGCATCATGAATTCTGCTGTAAGAAAAGAACCTGAAGCCAAAGTACAGTAGAGCACAAGGCTAGGACATTGAAGATAAAGTTAAATGATAGTTTCTATCTTTGCCCATGTTGCCCAGTCTGGTCTTGAGCTTTTGACCTCAAGTGATCAGCCCGCCTCCGTCCCTGAAAAGTACTGGGATTACAGGTGTGAGTAATTAAGCAGTACTTCAGAAACGTGAATTGGGACTGGGAACGGAGGCTCATGCCTGTAATCCCAGGACTTTGGGAGGCCAAGGTGGGGGGGATCACTTAAGGTCAGGAGTTCAAGACCAGCCTGGCCGACATGGTGAAACCCTGTCTCTACTAAAAATAAAAATAAAAAAATTAGCCAGGCCTGGCGGCATATGCCTGTAATCCCAGCTACTCAGGAGGCCGAGGCAGAAGAATTGTTTGAACCCAAGAGGTGGAGGTTGCAGTGAGCCGAGATGACTCCACTGTACTCCAGCCTGGGTGATGGAGTAAGACTGTCTCAAAAAAAAAAAAAGAAAAAGAAAAAAAATTGAATATGAACTGGTCTAAGGGTCTTCCTGGATGTTTTCTCTCATTCTCAGATGGCAGCAGACTCAAAGAATAACCATAGGGTAGCACTTTCCAGTTGCTGTATGTGAAATAGTTGCTCAGTTGTAACATTCTTTATAATGCCTATGGAACTTGCATATTCATTTCTCTTCAGATCTAAAGATAGTAACTGTATATCAAGGGGTGTGTGTGTGTGTGTGTGTGTGTGTGTGTATCGTGTCTCTAACTCTGCATACCACCTTACCTTACCCTTATCCCTTGAAACTAGTACAGTAAATTAATTGCCCCATGGCTGCTGGAGGACCCAGACCTGGAGATACGTCAAAGTGGGGTATAAGAAGTTCCTAGAGAATTTTCATTAGTATCTGTCAGGTTCACTTTGCAGGATTTTAATTGTTTGTTTCTCCTAATGAGGCTCCTGTCTGTCGTGGATTCCTGGTCTACGCCTGCCATGAACTCTGAGGTTCCTCAGCTTGCTACTGTAACTCCTGACTTCTGCCTTTTCTGACCTCTGGTAACTGCTTACTTCTCGTACCTTCTTTCATGTACACGGATGTCTGATCTATTGTGATTTCTCTTTGTTTCTTTCTATTGTTTAAAACTGCAAAAATGATGCATATTTTTACATACCCCTCTAAACATATAGTTTTTTAAAATGGGATTTCATTCTGCATATTATTCTGCAACTTTCTTTTTTTCCCCCTTACTAGTCTATCTTAGAGCTCTTGCCATATTTGTGCATGTAAATCTACCTCATTCTTTTCAGCTTCTACATAGAAAATGCTTGCAACATATACAACAGCAGGGAAAGGAGACAGTATCTGTGATACCGAAAGAATCATTCACATTTCTAAGATAAATATTACAATAGAAAAAAACAAAGTCTTTAAGAAGCAATTTGTAGACAAGGCAAGAAATGGAAAAGGCCAGTGCACATCTAATAAGATGTACAGTCTCACTAATAAGCAGGGAAGTACGAATTGAATTAATGTTCATCTGAAAATTTAGAGACTATCCACTGCTGGAGATGGCGTAAACAGGTAATCACTCCTACTGTTAGTGAAACTTTTAAGTTTTATAGACTACTTTGGAGGACCACATTTTAGTATTTATCAGTTTTAAAGATATAAATCCTTTGACCCAACAATTCCCCGAGGAATTTATTCCTACGCTATACTCAAATTAGTGTACAATACACAACAAAAATTATGGCAGCATCATTTAGAATAAAAAGTGGAAACAGCCCAAAGTCTGCCCATATCCATAAAGGAACTGCTTAAATGAACAATGGTATACCCCCAGTATGCCATGGTAATTCTGTGCAGAAGTTGGATTCATTTGGATCTGTCAACTTAAACCATGTTCCTTGTGGAGTTTGCTAGTTTATTGACCTAACTTGTAAATTATGGAGGAATTTGCTAAAATATTGACATCTATTTCATGCAAAGTTATAGCATTCAGTACAACCATAGAATTGTATCTGGGATGCCATTAATCTCTAGCATATTAGAAACAAGGCCTATATCTATTTATTTTAATTTTTTGAGAAGGAGTCTTGCTCTGTCACCCAGGCTGGAGTGCAGTGGCATGATCTTGGCTCACTACAACCTCTGCCTCCCGGGTTCAAGTGATTCTTCTGCCTCAGCCTCCTTAGTAGCTGGAATTACAGTCGTGCACCACCATGCCTGGCTAATTTTTATATTTTTAGTAGAGACAGGGTTTTACCTTGTTGGCCAGGCTGGTCTTGAACTCTTGACCTCAAGTGATCCACCTGCCTCAGCCTCCCAAAGTGCTGGGATTACAGGCATGAGCCACCGTGCCTGGACAAGACCTCTATTTAAACTTGCTCCTTCATTTATCTTACAAGCATTTTTTTGTGTCTTACAATGTGCCAGAAACCAGGGATATAAAGATGATGAAGACAAAGTTTCTGTCCTGAACTCACAGTATGGGGGGAGTGATTAGTAATCAATAAGCATAAACTAGTGCACAGAAGATGTAGGTGAGAACCCACAGGAAGTGATGTGAAATTTGAATGGGGAAAAGGGGATTTGGGGAATCGCCATGTGCCTGACTTTTGAATTTGGCCTTGAAAAAATGAGCTTGTTTTGCCAGCAGGAGAATAAAGAAAAGGACATTTGAGGACACGATCCAAGAATTCTTGGAATGTGCAGAGGGCAAAGGCACAAAAAAGCACCGTGACATTTTGAGTTTGTGGCATGTGTGTCAGATGCACGGATGAGCACTGGCACAGGAAACCAGACAGCAGGGCCTAGGCTGGTAAAGATTCCTATATGCCTTTGTCCTGAAGACCTTACACAAGAGAGGCACAAGATCAGCATTTTAGCAAAGCATTAGTGGTCAGTGGTCTTGAGCAGGCACAGCCGCCACCTGGAAGGTCATTGCAGTGGCCTGATTGAGAAGTGTTGCAGGCCTGAGCAGCAGCTGTGAAAGCAGAGAAGGGAGGAAGGGTAGGGACTTATTTAGACAATAGAATCAGTAGGAACTGATGACCAAATCCAGAGGGATGAGATCAAGGGAGGGAGAGGAGTGAGTGGGGAAGGAGAAGTATGTTGGTTGAACTCTAGAATGAATTAGATGGCGCAGTTAGAAAGAGGTTGCAACTCCTAAGCAAAATAGGGATTAAAGGAAAAAGAATAATCTTGATGTCAGTTTGGAACATGGGGACATGGATTGAGGAATAGGCAAGTAAATATGTCTAGTTAGTGGGTGAAAATATTGGACTAGTGGCCCAGAGGGAGATCAGGGCTAGTCATCTAGGTTTGTTGAGCTCCCCGCATGCTAGACATAGCTGTAGAGAGCCAGCAAGATGATCCAGGAGAATGCATTTTGCAAAGAGAAGAGGCTCCCTTGAGGAACATGAATATTCAAGGAGAAGATGGATGGCTAGAATATAAGTAACATGAAGCAGAGATGTTTGTCTATTCTGTTGATTGATATGTGCTAGGCACACCTTAAATACTTCTTAAGCAAATGCAGGGTAGGAGGGAGATAAATTATCCAAGGAATCTGAGAAGGAATTATCAGAGATAGACGAGAAAAACAGGCATTAAGCAGTATTGCCAAAATTAGGAGAGCAAAGGAGAAGAGATTTTCAAGGAACAGAGATTGGTGAAGAGGACCACATGCAGGTGAGAGGTAAACGTTGCGGAGGTCTGGAGACTTTCTTCTTTTTTTTTTTCTCCTCCCTTTTTTAAAAAATTATACTTTAAGTTCTGGGATACATGTGCAGAACACGCAGGTTTGTTACATAGGTATATATGTGCCATGGTGGTTTGCTGTACCCATCAGCCTGTCATCTACATTAGGTATTTCTCCTAATGCTATCTCTCCCCTGGCCTCCCACCCCATGACAGGCTCTGGTGTGTGATGTTCCCCTCCCCGTGTCCCTGTGTTCTCATCGTTCACCTCCCACTTATGAGTGAGAACATGCAGTGTTTGGTTTTCTGTTCTTGTGTTAGTTTGCTGAGAATGATGGTTTCCAGCTTCATGTCCCTGCAAAGGACAGAAACTCATCCTTTGTTATGGCTGCATAATATTCTATGGTGTATATGTGCCACATTTTTTTAATCCAGTCTGTCATTGATGGGCATTTGGGTTGGTTTCAAGTCTTTGCTACTGTGAATAGTGCTGCAATAAACATACATGTGCATGTGTCTTTATAGCAGAATGATTTATAATCCTTTGGGTATATACCCAGTAATGGGATTGCTGGGTCAAATGGTATTTCTGGTTCTAGATCCTTGAGGAATCGCTACACTGTCTTCCACAATGGCTGGACTAATTTACACTCCCACCAACAGTGTAAAATTGTTCCTATTTCTCCACATCCTCTCCAGCACCTGTTGTTTCCTAACTTTTTAATGATCGCCATTCTAACTGGCGTGAGATGGTATCTCATTGTAGTTTTGATTTGTATTTTTCTAATGACTAGTGACAACAGCTAGAATAGACAATTGGGATCTAATTAAACTAAAGAGCTTCTGCACAGCAAAAGAAACTATCATCAGAGTGAACAGGCAACCTATAGAATGGGAGAAAACTTGCAATCTGTCCATCTGACAAAGGGCTAATATCCAGAATCTACAAAGAACTTAAACAAACATACAGAAAAAAGAACAACCCCATCAAAAAGTGGGTGAAGGATATGAACAGACACTTCTCAAAAGAAGACATTTATGCAGTCTGGAAACTCACTGAGCAGAGTTTCAAGAGAACAGCTTCAGTTGGGTGGGTGGGGTATGGTATGGAAAGAGAAGGTGTCAGTGAGTAGAGGAATAAGTAGGGAGTAAGACAGCAAGGATAGTGTGTGAACACGGGAAATGACCCTTATTTGGATGATGGGAGCGATCTTGCCATACTTGCTACACTGAAATAAACACCAAAATCTATCAGACTCTGCTTTGCTGTGTGTCAGGGGTTCTTGCTGTGAAATCCCACAGTCCAGCGGCCTCAGCATCACCTGGGAACCTGTTAAAAGTGCAGATTCTCAGTTCTTATCTAGACCTCCTGAGTCATAAACTCTGGGGGTGGGCCGCAGCACTGTGTGTTTCAATGAGCCTTTGGAATGAGTTTGAGAACCACTGGCGCTGTGACATAATTTTGAGAAAAATTAGCACAGTTGAGTTAATTTTCCTCTGAAGAGTTAGTTTCTGAGAGAGTTCTAAAGCTAGAAGCCAAGATTTATAGAGCAGAGAGCAGGAGCAATGAAGCTGTGCCCTCCTGCCTGGAATGCAGCTGTGGCTCAGTTTTCTTGGTGCAGATAGAAAGAGGAGCCGAGTGGCCTCATTCCCTTACTGAGCCTCAAATTTCCTGTTGCAACACAAAACATTATTATCTAAGGACATGCTTTGCTTTAATAGAATGTGGCATTCCATTTATTAAAGGCCTGGCATTCCCTGTTCTTTTTTTCTGTCCTTAAAATGCCATCTGATATTTTAATTTTTGGTATGCCACATGAGTACAAACCGAAACAGCTCGAGATTCGGGCAGATGTTTCCCCTGATACAACTGCAAGTTTATCAAAACATTTGTTTTTGTTCTACCAGGTCTGCGAGCTGGATATTATCTTTAATTTTGAAAAGGCTTATTTCATCCTGGACGAGTTTATAATAGGTGGAGAAATTCAGGAAACATCCAAGAAAATTGCTGTCAAAGCCATTGAAGACTCTGATATGTTACAGGAGGTCAGTACAGTTTCCCAAACCATGAGAGAAAGATGATGATGATGATGATGATGATGATGGTGTTAATAATTATAATATTAACCAAGACTTATTGAGTACTTACTCTGTGCTGGGTACAGTTTCTGAACTATTTATATGTATTAGCTTATTTAATTCTCACAACAACTCGAAAAGGTAGGTGGTGGTATTCCTCCCACTTTACAGATGAGTAAACCGAGACCCCAAGAGGTTGAATGACCTGCTCAATTTCACACAGCTAGGAAGTGTGGAATAGAGATTTGAACCCAGGTAATTGGGCTTTAGAGTCTTTGCTCTTCACGTTTGGCTGAGCTTTGGAGTGCAAGAGTCCTTCACTGCCAAAAAGGTATCAAATACTTAGTGCTATTCTTTTCAAGAATAATTTTATGAGATGTATAAAAAGACTTTCATTAAAATACCTGTGCTGCCCTGGGAAAGGAGAATAGCAGTACGTTGTTATTTTGTTTGCCAGGGATATTAAAGCTTTATTATTGAACATGGCATTTATCATTTTAATTAAAATTTCTTACACCTTTTGGGAAGGCTGTGTGTGTGCTCCTGTTTGCATAAAGAAATTGGGAACACCAAGGCTTGCTTGCCAAGGTGTAAATGGGCCCAGAAGCATCCATTTGGTACTGCCCTGGACTCTGGGATTTCTATATAAAATAAAGTGGGAATGTTCTTTTAGAAGCAGCACAGATTTACATCATAATTCCTCAAGGAACTTACCTACATTAGCCCCTTCATTCCTCCCAGGACACTGTGAGAAAGAGCACTTCACTGACCTCTGCCGTCCCAGATGAGATGCTCTGAGGGCCTGGTTTCCATCCCAGCCCGGCCACCTCTAGATTCTTCTTCCCACAGCCTCAGTGGGTCTTCTCATCTTCCTATTTTCAAATAAGTAGGTGAAGAGGATCCACAGCATTGTAAAGTACCTTTTTAAAATTGGCATTTGGCTGGACGCAGTGGCTCACTCCTGTAATCCCAGCACTTTGGGAGGCCGAGGCAGGCAGATCACTTGAAGCTAGGAGTTCGAGACCAGCCTGGTCAACGTGGTGAAACCCCATCTCTAGTAACAACACAAAAATTAGCCGGGCATGGTGATGGGCGCCTGTAATCCCAGCTACTCGGGAGGCCGAGGCCGTAGAACCACTTGAACCCGGGAGGCAGAGGTTGCAGTGAGCCAAGATTCTGCCACTGCACTCCAGCGTGGGTGACAGAGCAAGACTCCATTTCAAAAAAAAAAAAAAAAGAAAAAGAAAAAGAAAAAATGCTGGGCACAGTGGCTCATGCCTGTAATCGCAGCACTTTGGGCCGAGGCGGGGGGATCACGAGATCAGGCGTTCAAGACCAACCTGGCCAAGATGGTGAAACCCTGTCTCTACTAAAAATACTAAAAATACAAAAATTAGCGGGACATGGTGCTGGGCGCCTGTAATCCCAGCTACTCAGGAGGCTGAGGCAGGAGAATCGCTTGAACCCAGGGGGCAGAGGTTGCAGTGAGCCGAGATCATGCTACTGCACTCCAGACTGGGCAACAGAGTGAGACTCTGTCTTAAAAAAAAAGAAAAAAAAAAGAAAATGAAACTCTCAAAGGTGATAGTGGTCATTAACCACAGGACTTGCAATATGTGGGAGCAACAAACAGTAGATGTTTTACCCCGACTAACAGCCTGTCAAGAAGAGGGGCTCAAGGCCAGGTGCAATGGCTCATGCCTGTATTCCCAGCACCTTGGGAGTCCCAGGCAGGAAGATCGCTTAAATCAAGAGTTTGAGATCAGCCTAGGCAACATAGTGAGAACCTTGTTTCTACAAAAAAAATGATAAAATTAGCCAGGTATGGTGGTGTGCACCTGTAATTCCAGCTACTCAGAAGGCTGACGTAGAAGGACCGCTTGAGCCCAGGAGTTTTGAGACCAGCCCAGGCAACATAGTGAGAACCTTGTCTCTACAAAAAGTAATAAAATTAGCCAGGTGTAGTGGTGTGCATCTGTAATTCCAGCTACTTGGAAGGCTAAGGTGAAAGGATCATTTGAGCCTGAAAGGTCGAGGCTGCAGTGAGCAGTAATCACACCACTGCACTCCAGCCTGGGTGAGTCTTGGAAAAAAGAAGGGAAGGGCCAGATTGTATCTCATGAGCAATAGGATACCGTGTGCCCTCGTGTGGATGCATGCGAAACTGGTAGGTGCACCCCAACACTGTCACCCTTAAAAGCGTAAACCATGTTAACAGCTAAGCCAAACCACAGTGCAGTAGGAAGTCGTAACATGCAGTGTACTATACGCATAAGAAACACCACAGAGCTAGATGTATCCAGAAGAGGCCCCAAGATACAGACTCCAGCTCCTGTCTTGCAAAGGTAAGGGCAACTAAGGTTCTCCCAGCTCTAAAAGTCTGCCCCAAACCTTTAAAGTGGCAAGCTCAAGAAAATACCAACTTTTACCTTATTTGTTTACATAGTTTGAGTAACAGCCTGGCTTGGCTCAGACAGGGCAGCCAGTGTGGTGTTTAGCAGACTGAGTCATCTGGTGATGTGAGCAGTGCCAATGACTAGAGGCCACTGAACCACCAAGACAGGGAAGTGTCACCTCCAGGCCCCTCTCAAGGCTGCAGGCAGGGCCTAGCAATGCCCCCATCTGGTCATGGGTTTTTGTCAACTTTGCAAAAGTAAGATATTTTAACTGCAAAGAGTACATAGCCATACAATATAATATATGATAAAGGAGTGTCAAACAATTAATTAATGAAAATAGCATGCAACTGTTTTTTATTTGGTGATATTTGTCATCTTCAAAATTCATAATCTGTGCTCATTTCTTTTCTCATTCTAAGTACACTTTGTACCTGATTTTGTACCTGTAACTTTATATTCCCATGTAAATGGTGTAAACTCTGGATTCCACAAAACCAGCATGGCCCAATGGCCCGTAGGATCCCTCTGCTAAGTTAAAAGATCCCACGGGCAGCAGCTGTAGAGGGGTACGGGACTGTCTCGGCCAATGCCCACTTAGGAGGTGAGAGCTTTGTTGAGCAAATGTGGATGACTGAACACAAGTATTTTTCGGCAGAGGAACTCTGGGATTCTAGATAGAGCTGGTGAAAACCAGTTAGAAAACCTCCTTTGAAGGTAAGGGCAGATTTCTAGCCCTGGTATCTCCTGAGCAATCTTGCTCAGCCAGTAGCCTTGGTCTCTTCAGCCCATGTCAGTCCGCGTATTTCCCGGCAGGTTCATATGATTCATATACCCTGGGGTTTAAACTTAAGAGTGATTTGAACTTGGATTGCTAAATGAGCAGATGGTGACTCAAACGAAAGAGGCAGATTGACTTTTTGTCCTCTTGAGCTTTCCTATTGATTCCACCTGGGGCCCTGGTGTGACACAAATATATATGTTTGAAGTAGGAGAGCGTGCAAGAGAAAGCCCATCTGTCTGGCATGGTATAGGACCGGCAACACCACTGTTAACTTTGAACTCTACCTGTAATTGTGAGTCTGTTCAAACATTTTTTTTTAAATGCTGGAAAAAAAAATTATGGCTTTGGGGTATGTTAGCAAACTTAGTAACTGATGGGCAGTATGAAAAAAATGAGATCACATCCTTTGCAGGGACGTGGAGGGAGCTGAAGGCCATTATTCTGAGCAAACTAGTGCAGGGACAGAAAAACAAATGCTTCCTGTTCTCACTTAAAAGTGGGAGCTAAATGATGAGAACACATGGACACATAGAAGGGAACAACACACACTGGAGCCTTTCAGAGGGTGGAGGCTGAGAGGAAGGAGAGGATCTGAAAAATAACTAATGGGTACTACGCTTAATACCTGGATGACGAAATCATCTGTATAGCAAATCCCCATGACACACATTTACCTGTGTAACAAACCTGCACATGTACCTCTAACCTTAAAAGTTAAAAAGAAACATAATTGGTATACTTTGGGAGGAAGCCTTTGAAAACGTATGGCAGAAATTATATATTTTTTTCCTGTGAACTTGGTAGAGAAGTAAAGAAATGAATTTTGGTCTGTTTATCTTTTTTGTCTTGACAATATGCATAATAAAGATGCTCTGCACAATATTGGTAATGATACATATGTTATACAGATATAATTCAGAATTCTCTAATACAGGTACCTGGATGTGGTCCTCCTGATCATTTTAGCAAGCATGTTTATCTTAAGTCAACAGTGATATCTTGGCAACTTTGCTTTGGCATTTCTCTCTCTCTCTTTTTTTGTTCTGTTTTTGAGACAGAGTCTCATTGTCACCCAGGCTGGAGTGCAGCGGCCAGCAATCTTGGCTCACTTCAACCTCCGCCTCCTGGTTCAAGCAATTCGCCTGCCTTGGCTTCCCGAGTAGCTGGGAATATAGGTGCATGCCACCACACTCAGCTAATTTTTATATTTTTCATAGAGATGGGGTTTTGTCATGTTGGCCAGGCTGACCTCAGGTGATCTGCCCATATCAGCCTCCCAAAGTGCTGGTATTACAGGCATGAACACTGCGCTGGCCAAGTATTTCTCTTATCAGACATTCCCTTTATGATCAAGCTTAACTTTTTCTCAGTTGAAAGTTACTTAATTCTAGCTCCATATGGATGTGTATACAAATTATACTCAAACTTTGATTAGAATGCAAAGATTTTATGTCCATGTATCCTTTTGACAACTTGTTTTCGACAATGGCAAATAAATAAAAGAATGCAGAAGATTTCACAGTCTGAGGAAGGATGTGACTTAAAGGGAAAATTGTTCTAATTTATTGTTCGCTTTCAGACAATGGAAGAATACATGAATAAGCCTACATTTTAACTGGAAATCTACTTGAAGACTCCAGCACTACGTGTTATGAAGCTGTAAATAAGCAACGCCTCGCATCCGGTTTTTTGATGGAGCCTCAGGCACCATGCCAAAAATAATTTAAAGGGATTCTTTGTTAACTAACAAAGTTAAAGTTGTTTAACATATTTATAATTACTGTGTGTCTGTATTATTAAAAAAAAAACAAAGAAAAAAAAGTATGTGTCTGTATTATACTGTATAGGGTACTTGTAGCTCTAAATGTTTCAAGTAACTACCACCTAACCCAACAGACAATATTTGTAATGTTTTAACTCCATGTTATATTTTTAAGCTAGTTTAGATAAATTAGACGCAATTTTTTGTTTTGCATTTGATCTTCTACTGACAGGTTAACAACGATATTGGAATAATCCATGATTTTGAATGTGAAGTATATATGATGTCATTAATACATTTTCTAAATGTTTAGTTTTTTAACTTGTATAATAATTCAAAATTATGTTAATAGTACAGAGTTTATATGTAATGCTAGACATTTTTCATATACTTAATAGTACTGTAACTGCAATTCACATACAAAGTGTCTGATTTTAATGTGCTGAATTCATTTTTTGTTTCAGAATTGGGATTAAGAAAATAACCAAAGAGTATAGAACTTAATAAGTGTTTTCGATGCCTTAGAAGCTGCTATCTTGACTGAGGTTTTAATTTATCTTTTAACTGAATATAAGGGACATTCCAATAAGGTTTTCTACAAACTATATATTTATTAAGGTTTATAGAGACCTAGAGATACAGTGTCTTTGACTTCCTTTATTATTCTAAAATAGTATAAGAATTAATAACAACAGCAATAATAATTATTGCTACTATTTTTTAAAATTCATGTTCCAAGCACTCTTAGATGCTGGAAATGTCATTTCAAATATGTTTTAATGTATCTCTAATGCATTTGAAGGCCTATTACGTGGCTTGCTTAGAGCATTTAAGATTCTCATGGCCTATATGGTAGATTCTTTTCCTCCTTTTTTCTTTTCTCACCCTTTCCTCCCCAAGGAAAAGATTTGCTGCTGACCATTATTACTGTAAATATATCACATTTGTGCTTCCTGGAATGAAAATTCTGTATAACCAGGTACTAACAGTGATCCAACATATTATAGGGAAATAGCTTGTATGCTGGGTGTAGTGGCTCACACCTGTAATCCCAGCACTTTGGGAGGCCGAGACAGGTGGATCACTTGAGGTCAGGAGTTCGAGAGCAGCCTGGCCAATATGATGAAACCCCATCTCTACTAAAAATACAAGAATTAGGCCGGGCGTGGTGGCTCACGCCTGTAATCCCAGCACTTTGGGAGGCAGAGGTAGGAGGATCATGAGATCAAGAGATCGAGACCATCCTGGCCAACAGGGTGAAACCCCATCTCTAGTAAAAATATAAAAATTAGCCGGGTGTGATGGTGCATGCCTGTAGTCCCAGCTACTCGGGAGGCTGAGGCAGGAGAATCACTTGAACCTGGGAGGCAAAGGTTGCAATGAGCTGAGATTGCGCCACTGCACTCTAGCCTGGGCGACAGAGCAAGACTTTGTCTCAAACAAACAAACAAAATAATTAGCTGGGTGTGGTGGCAGGTGCCTGTAATCCCAGATACTCGGGGTGCTGAGGCAGGAGAATGGCTTGAACCCAGGAGGCAGAGGTTGCAGTGAGCCAAGATCACACCAATGCACTCCAGGGCGGGCAACAGAGCAAGACTGGAAAAAGGAAAAAAAAAGAAAAAGTAAAAGCTTGTAGTATTCTGTCTTGCTGCCTGCTATTTGATGTTTTACCTATGCATTTTCAATGTTAGCTTTGAGGTCTGGTATCATTCATATTAGAGTGGTTTGGGACCTCCAGTGATTTCCTAGAAGAGTATGTTTCCTATTGGATTCTTTGGGAGATCCCATCTGGTAGATTTTTAGAGAACCTGATGGAAAAATATTCTCTTTAGTTCATCTCAGCAGACATATTTAGGGAAAACAGCAAAGCAAGCAGGAGAACAAAGGGAAAAATTCACCAATTCCTCAATATAACCATTATTCAAAGCGAATAACTCAGATTAGCATGTTATATAATCATTAGGCTTTTACTATCCGATATTTCTTCAAGTTACCATGTAATTACAATTATGGCATCAGCTTGAAGTTTATCATGCATGATTGATCACTCTGTTTACTTTAGCTTACCTTCAGTTTTGTGGTTTAACTTTTTAGTGTGGTAGAATTCTTTCTTTTCTTTTCTTTTTTTTCAGACAGAGTTTCGCTTCTTGTTGCCCAGGCCGGAGTGCAATGGTGTGATCTCAGGTCACTGCAGCCTCCGTCTCCTGGGTTCAAACGATTCTCCTGCCTCAGCCTCCCGAGTACCTGGTATTATAGGCATGCACCACCACGCCCAGCTAATTTTGTATTTTTAGTAGAGTTGGGATTTCTCCATGCTGGTCAGGCTGGTCTTGAATCGTGACCTTAGGTGATTCGCTCCGCCTTGGCCTTCCAAGGTGCTGGGATTACAGGCATGAGCCACTGCCCCTGGCCGAATTCTTTATTTTTCAATACAATTTTGTAAAGATGGACCTCATGTAAATCTATCACAGTTTTTCCAGTTCTTTTGAGATTTGTCACCATATTTGGATAAAGGTATATCTTGAACCTCACTCAAATATACCACACATGTTCTAGATAATTCCATATTAGACACTCTAGCTATGGACAGGGCTTCTCAGACTTCATATCAGTGTCACACATAGAAAGTAAATGTGTCTCGTCCGGGCGAGGTGGCTCATGCCTGTAATCCCAGCACTTTGGGAGGTCAAGGCAGCAGATCACCTGAGGTCAGGAGTTCGTGACCAGCCTGGCCAACAAGGTGAAATCCTGTCTCTACTAAAAATTCAAAAATTAGCCAAGTGTGGTGACGCACGCTTGTAGTGCCAGCTACTCAGGAGGCTGAGGCAGGAGAATTGCTTGAACCCGGGAGGCAGAGGTTGCAGTGAGCTGAGATCGCGCCACTGTACTCCAGCCCAGGTGACAGAGTGAGACTGTCTCAAAAAAAAAAAAAAAAAAGAAAAAGAAAAAAGAACGAAAGAAAGTAAACATATTTATATGGCGCAGTGGGGTAAATTTGAGGGATTTTAGGGACATCTTACATGGGCCAAGGCTAAAATAGTCATTGTGTTTTCTCTATATTATGTAATTACCATGAAACTACCAAGGGAAAGGAAAGACAATAAATGTTAAATTTCTATAAAACTTTCAAAATAAAATGTTTTAACATTTTTTACTGAGGAACTTGGTGTGTTTTCATGAATATACTTTTTTAAAGTCAGATTTATGTTTGACATTGCTACTCATAATTCCTGGTGGTGTCTCTTTAATGTGACCTCTTTATTTTCTTGGTACCTACCAACAAGAAGCAACTTCAAAAGTAAGTGGTAACAAATGGGAGAAGAGTGTTTCCTGCTTTTGCTCCTACTGACTTTTCTCATCATTCACCTACACTTTGGTAATCTGATTTCTTTACAGGTAATTAATGATGTGATCATTTTTTAAATCTAGTGACAGCTCCTTTTCTTTCATTAACAAATGTAAAGTTGACAGTTCTTGTGATAAAGCAAATGGATTTTTGATTCAAACTGTTTTTTCCATATCAAACCTCCTAAAATAATGATAAAGCTTTGGTCAAATGTATTGTTCTAATCTTTTTTGAGACAGAGTCTTACTCTGTTGCCCAGGCTGAGGTACAGTGGCGTGATCTCGGCTCACTGCAACCTCCACCCCTGGGTTCAAGTGATTCTTGTGTCTCAGCCTGCCGAGTAGCTGGGATTACAGGTGTGTGCCACATGCCTGGCTAATTTTTGTATTTTTAGTAGAGATGGGGTTTCACCATGTTGGCCATACTGGTCTTGAACTCCTGGCCTCAAATGATCTGCCCACATCAGCCTCCCAAAATGCTGGGATTACAAGCATGAGCCACTGTACCCAGCCAGTGTCTTCTTTAGAATTCATATTTAATACATATTATAATATATTTACATTTACATATAACATTTATAATTCATATTATAATGATAAACACAGTTCATCATTGGTGAACTGTGTTTAATTTCACCTTTCTAAGTTATAGTCAATACATTTTACTGGTAAATTTTACCTGATAATGTACTTATTCACAATGGTCCCTGAAAATTTTTGATTAAGTTCATTCAGATGGTGGGGAATATGAGTAAAGCAAGCCAATAAATGTTCTCCAATAATCTGCAAAGGAAGACAATTAATTTTTTTTTCAATTCTTACTTTAACTCTTGACAAAAGTTTACCGGTAGACTGTGTACTTTGGTATTAAGCAGCAATAATCTATTTTGTCACATATTGCTAAAAACAGAAAGGTCTGTAACATCTAGGGCTGCCTTTTTTTTTTTTTTTTTTTTTTTTCAGTCAGGGTCTGGCTCTGTTGACCAGGCTGGTGAGCAGTGGCATGATCATGGCTCACTGCATCCTTGAACTCCTGGGTTTATGGGATCCTCTCACCACAGTCTCCCAAACAGCTGGGACTAAAGGCATGCGCTGCCATGCCTGGCTAATTTTTAAACTTTTTTTAGAGAAGCTGGGGGTGGGGGATGTTCTCTCTGAGTTCCCAGGCTGATCTCGAACTCCTGGGCTCAAGCGATCCTCCTGCCTTGGCCTGCCAAAGTATTGGGATTACAGGCATGAGCCACCATACCTGACCTTCTCAGGCTTTATTAGACTCACCTTCTGATAGAACCATTTAATGTGGAATTCAGTCCTACACAAGAACTTTCGATAAGTTCTTCATTAATAAGCTCACACATTAACTGAATCTCAGCATCTTTTCCTTGCATCTGTGCTATCACATAATTTATGCAGTGTTTCCATTACATTTAACCTATTTAAAGTGTTCATTTACTATTTTGCTTACTAGTTTGTTTTGCAGCTTTACAGAATAAATAATGTTTTAAGCATTTCTCTTCAGGGTTTCACAGTTATTAACTAAAAAGGGTCGATTAACCTGAGATGATTTATTTACAACTTAGCCATTCTGGAGTAGAATTATTTTAATGTCTTTGGCATGTTCTCTATCCAGTGATAATATTATTCAAAAGTGGCACTTTTTCTCTTTCCTTTGGAAAATGTTGAGAACTTCCACACAGATTGGTAAAATGAGCAGTTCTGCAATTGTGTGAGTTACATGGGCTTTTGCTATTGTTAGCTGACTTCATAACCATTTTTATGAGGTATACTTGATATTGTTATAACATTTTTTAAAAAATTAAAAAATAGAGATGAGTTATTATTATGTTGCCCAGGCTGGTCTTGAACTCCTGGGCTCAAGTAATCCTCCTACCTGAGCCTCCCAAAGTGCTGGGATACAGGTGTCAGTCACCATACCCAGCCTGCTATGACTTCTAGGAAACTTTGTTTCTTATATTATACTTGCCCTTGTTTAAACTTTTATTTAATCTTGTGTGTAAAATGATTGCTTAGTAGAAAGATGCCAGTATAATTTACTTGATACTATTACTTTACTTGATAACATTTTGAAGAGAAGAAGACATTTAGGCTGAAGAAAAGGAATAATTATGGGCCAGGCGTGGTGGCTCATGCCTGTAATCCCAACACTTCGGTAGGCTGAGGCAGGTGGATCACAAGGTCAGGAGTTCGAGACCAGCCTGGCCAACGTGGTGAAACCCTGTCTCTACTAAAAAAAAAAAACAAACCACAAAAATTAGCCAGATGTGGTGGTGGGCACCTGTAATCCCAGCTACTTGGGAGGCGGAGGCAGGAGAATTGCTTGAGCCTGGAGGCAGAGGTTGCAGTGAGCCAAGATCACGCCATTGTACTCCAGCCTGGGCAACAAGAGCAAAACTCCATCTCAATAAATAAATAAATAAATAAATAAATAAAAAGGAGAATTACGAAGAACTTGGTTCCACATGTGAGATAGTCCTCATACTGCATCAGTAGTGACTTAAACTTTTTTAAACTATTATTTTTTTAGTGGGGAGATTTGTTGAATTTGGGAAGCCTCCGGTTTTAATAAAATTTATTTATTTATTTATTTTTTATTTATTTATTTTTTTGTTGAGACGGAGTCTTGCTCTGTCGCCCAGGCTGGAGTGCTGTGGCTGGATCTCAGCTCACTGCAAGCTCCGCCTCCCGGGTTTACGCCATTCTCCTGCCTCAGCCTCCCAACTAGCCGGGACTACAGGCACCTGCCACCTCGCCCGGCTAGTTTTTTGTATTTTTTTAGTAGACACAGGGTTTCACTGTGTTCGCCAGGATGGTCTCGATCTCCTGACCTTGTGATCCGCCTGTCTCGGCCTCCCAAAGTGCTGGGATTACAGGCTTGAGCCACCGCACCCGGCCAAACATATCTGTATAACTTAGGACTATAGAAATGCTAAGAATAAAGAACTAAGGGAGTTACACACGTTTGTAGTCAGAAATTAAGTTCAAAAAATAATTTAGGTCATTTGCATTTTTTAGTATGCAAAATAAATGGAAAAATTAAAGTGCAATAAAAATATAATTTCGAAAATGAAGGCAGTTAAAATTGAAAACATCGAAATATTTATTATCATTTAATAAAATAAACTTCAAAAAAAGTATGAAAATATAAGTATCTTCACTTATGTAGGATTAAATATATTTCAGATAATCTGTCCTCTATAATGAATTGATTTAATTATGTTTTTCTGTTTTTAGAAATGAGCATCTTTTTATTTCTGGAAACAACTTTTTAATGAGATTATATTAAGCATTAGACTATGACTAATTATAATATTCAAAGCCAAAACCAAAACGGTGGGTAAATAAATGAATAAAACAAGGCACATTAATAGAAAAAAAATGAATAAAATCAATTACGGGTTCCACTTGAAACACCTAATCTCATGATAATAGCAATAATAAGACAATTTGTACATACTTTATTAGTTGAACATTTATTAAAAATATAAGAGCACAGAGCAAATTAATTTGGAAGAAAATTTAAATCTTTTACATACAAATACCCTCAAGAATAATAAATCATGTATTAATAAAATTAAACCAGCTGATAATTTTAGAAAGTGCTTCACGTGCAGAGAATTTTATTCAAGTCCTCTCTGCTCTCTGCCAGTGCTTGCTTTTTTAAAAAAATTTTTTTGAAATGGGGTCTCACTGTGTTACTCAGGCTGGAGTGCAGCAGCACAATAGCAGTGCAGTGCAACCTGGACCTCCTGGGCTCAGGCAATCCTCTCACCTCAGCTTCCTGAGTAGCTGGGGCTGCAGGCGTGTGCCACCACACTCAGCTAATTTACAAAAAACGATTGCAGAGAAAGGGTCTCACTATGTTGCCCAGGCTGGTCTCAAACTTCTGGGCTTAAGTGAGCCTCCTGTTTCAGCCTCCCAAAAAGTTCTGGGATTACAGGCATGAGCCACCTTGCCCAGCTATTAAAGCCTTTTATATTCAAAATATTTTGAGCCAAAATACATAATTACTGAATTTAGGAATTTTTCTGAGACAGCCATCCAAATACTATTTAAATATTATTTCAACTCCGGTGAACTTTTGGATCAATAAAAATAATGATTTGATTTTTTTATCTCTGTACATAATTTTCAACTATCAGTCTCTCAGAGCAAACAAGTGGGCCATAGTGCACCGGTTGTGATGTTCTGAACCATCTGACCGAGTATCGTATTTGTGTTTAGAGAGTGAAAGTGGAGCAGGAACTGAGGACCTTCATGCCGGTCCTGGCTGTGCCACTGGCGAGGCTCTTGGACTTGCTCTTTGGAATGGATGGAATGTTACAATCAGATGAGATCATAGAGTGGTCTAATTCACTCAATAGATAGAAGAGGGAAGAATAATCATTGCTGTGACATTTATGTTTTGATCAAGTCCCAGTGCTAGTCATTCGTTTCATTAAACTTTGTCTTCGTCAAAGGTGTTACCCCATGAGAATATTTGATGAGTCTGGTATGAAATACAGTCCTAATGACATTCAATCATGCTTTTCAGCCTTTTAAATGATACAAGTGAAGAATATTGAGTGCTCTCTAAATGAAAGATGTCATTGTAAGAGTAGAAAGAACCACTCCTGGAATAAAAGGGGAATTGCAAGTTTGTATTGGTTGGGAGTGGTGGTTCATGCCTGTAATCCCGGCACTTTGGGAGGCTGAGGTGGGCGGAAATCACAAAGGTCAGGAGTTTGAGACCAGCCTGGCCAAAACCCCATCTCTACTAGCCGAGTGTGGTGGCTCACACCTGTAGTCCCAGCCACTTGGGAGGCTGAGGCAGGAGAATTGCTTGAACTGGAGAGGTGGAGGTTGCAGTGAGCCAAGATGGTGCCACTGCACACCAGCCTGGGTGACAGAGTGAGACTCCATCTCAAAAATAAATAAATAAATAAATAAATAAATAAATAAATAAAAGTAAATAAATAAAAAGTTTGCATTGTCAAATTTTGGAGGAGGGATTTCTCATATGTTTCAGAAGGAAAGGAGAGAACAGAGGAAGAATACATTTTTTACTGGCATTGAATTTGCAGCCTCTCTTGAAGATTGGTTTATTCATGCTGGAATTATGGCCAGTGGAATGTGGGTTGAAGTAACCCATACCCACTGCAGGTCTGGCTTATAAAAATCTCCCCTATGAGACCTCCATTCTTTGTTTACAGCTAAACAAAAAGACTCCAGGACCCAGAGAAGGCAGAGCCATGAGATGGGAGGAATCTGTCAAAAGGCTGTCAGGAAAGACAACCAACTAGGACAGCCAAACTGAACTAATATATGCACAGAAGTCAACCTTTATTATGTTATCCCCTGCACTGGGGGTGTTACAGCATTGAGCCTGCCCCAATGCACAAAAAAACTGTGCGCTACCATCAGCAGGATCAGGATATGTGAAATCAGGTTTATTTACAGGAAGTACACAAATAAAGCACCCTTTAGAGCTAACACAAGCGACTACCTGGAAAAAGGTAGATAATAAGCATGATTGGGAAAGCAGGCTTCTAAAAAATAGACACCAAAATGTAGAAGTAGAAAGATTGTGATGCTGCCATTCACACATCGTGTCAGTTTTGTAGAGGCACAAATTGGGTCCCACAGGTTACCCTGCACCTGCATACAAATTTCGTTTGCCTGTCACTGTATAAAAAATTGAATCAATCATGTTATTTCACACACAAATAGTCTTTTGTTTTTCTTGGAAAATTGTAAGAGCTAGCCATATTTAGCCTGCACTTCTTTGTGGCAAGAATCAGCTGGAGCTGGAGGCTTGCACTGCTGTTTCCCACAGCCCCCACCACTGCACCTACCCACTTCTCTGATTTCTATACTAGCTTAGTTCTGGGCATTTTTTCTTTTCTTTTCTTTTTCTCTCTCTCTGTCTCTGTCTCTCTCTCTCTCTCTCTCTCTCTCTCTCTCTCTCTCTCCCTCCCTCCCTCCCTCCCTCCCTCCCTCCCTCCCTCCCTCCCTCCCTCCCTCCTTCCTTCCTTCCTTCCTTCCTTCCTTCCTTCCTTCCTTCCTTCCTTCCTTCCTTCCTTCCTTCCTTCCTTCCTTCTGTTTTTGACCGAATCTTACTCTGTTGCCCAGGCTGGAGTGCAGTGGCGTCATCTTGGCTCACTGCAATCTCTACCTCCCAGGTTCAAATGTTTCTTGTGTCTCAGCCTCCCAAGTAGCTGGGATTACAGGTACGTGCCACCGCTCTCGGCTACTTTTTGTATTTTTAGTAGAGATGGGATTTCTTCTTGGTTGTTGCTTGTTCTGTTCATTCCTTTTACCTAAATGTTGTTCACTCCATCTCCCTATATCCAGATTCTTTAACACCCAACTCAAGTACTGCTGTCTTCCTGAATCCTCTCTCATTCCATTCTTTCTCCCTTCTCTGAAATCCCTTTGAATTAAATCTATGCCTCACAAGGTACTTAATTTATCACTTTTAATGTTATATTGCAGATATTTAAATATAAATTACCTGGACATAAAAAGTCCAGGATGAGTGGGAGGGCTGTGTGTGTGTGTGTCTGTGTGTGTGTGTGTGTGTGTATGTGTGTGTTAGAGAGAGGGAGAAATAACTTTTTCTGAGTCTCCTAATGGTCTATTGATATCTTACATACATTGACACAATTTCTCATAGCTACTAGATTAGAATCTAAAACCTCTCCTTTAAAAAGCTGTATTTTTCTTTTTTATCCTTTTTGAGACAGGGTCTCACTCTGTCATCAAGGGGGCAGTGGTATGATCTTGGCTCACTGCAACCTCTGCCTCCCAGGCTCAAGTGATCCTCCCACCTTTGCCTCTGGAGCTGGGACTACAAGTGCATGCCACCAGGCCCAGCTAATTTTTGTATTTTTTGTAAAGAAGGGTTTGTTTTTTTTGTTTGTTTGTTTTCCAGCTGGGCGCAGTGGTTCACGCCTATAATCCCAGCACTTTGGGAGGCCGAGGTGGGTGGATCACCTGAGGTCAGGAGTTTGAGAGCAGCCTCGCCAATGTGGTGCATGGTCTTTACTAAAAATACAAAAAAGTTAGGCATAGTGGCAGAGGCCTGTAATCCTAGCTACTTGGGAGGCTGAGGCAGGAGAATCGCTCGAACCCAGGAGTTGGAGGTTGGAGTGATCAGAGATCTCATCATTGCACAGCCTGGGCAAAAAGAGCGAAACTCTATCTCAAAAAAAAAAAAAAAAAAAGGTTTATTTTTTCATGTTGCCAAGACTGGTCTCGAACTCCTGAACTCAAGTCGTCCTCCCACGTCAGCCTCCCAAAGTGCTGGGGTTACAGGCATGAGTCACCATGCCCAGCCAAAAGGTATATTTCTCTTAATACTGCCAAAGATTTTTGAATAATCACAAGAAGTTCTTGAATCCAGCAAGTTGTATGATCATTTCTACAGTATATCATCAAATAGTTTGTTTTTGATCAAGAGAGTTTGTACTGTCTTTTATGTTGTCTTGAATCCAGAAATAACATTAAAATATTGTACTTCCGAAGCATGATAGGATTCCAAAACTTTAGGTGACAGGTGACACTCTACTGTCCAAGACCTTTTCTGCTCTGTCTACTACTGGGTCCCTACCACCCATACCAGTGCCTGGCACGCAGCAAGATATCAGTGACTGCTGAAAGTTGATGAACATGGTGATTACTTGGTTGCTGCTGTTCTTGTGATAAAATGATCAAAATTAAAACTGAGCACTTAGCAGTGGCACCATGAGGATATGTTTTCTTCCTTGTGAAATAAAAATAAGAGGTTTGGAAGCAGAAGTTAAACTAAGTTAAACTGCCACATTTCCAAGCCAGCCTTCATTCAATACCGTTTACGTGCGTGACACACCAAGCTTTTATGTTGAAGCTATTCATCTGGGTGGGGAGCCCATTGCCAAGTCTTGCCAGCACGATGAAAAAGAACCCGATAGCTTGTTGATGTGATTGTACAAGGAGGAATCGACTTTTCAAAAATATGACTCAAGTATACCCAAATATGTGCACTTTTTGTATTTTTAAATGTGTCATGTGGATTATGATTTTAGTGCAAGATGATGATAGGGGATCCCTTTTTAAGATGATAAACTTTTGGATTATTATTATTTCCAAGTCATGAAGTAGAAAGCAGTGGCACGCTGATTGCTCTCTGTCTCTTTAGTCTTCCTTTTGCCCTTTACTACAGAATGTATTGACTTTCTCTTTATGTGAAATCTCACCATGTGAGATCTATGCAAATGCAAGTGATGTGAAGATAAGGCCTAGGAAGGCATATCTGTAAAGAAAAATGGAAAAACACCTTTGAAGAAGCTTAGCTGTAGCTGAAAGTGATAGTTACCAGGAGAATGACTGACTACCAAGCACATTGTATACTAGACCCAGCTAATACATTATTCATAAGGGACAGGAAAAGCAGTTTCCCTCCTTTCCTCCCTCCCTTCCTTTTCCTTCCTTCCTTCCTCCCTTTTCCTTATTTCCTTCCTTCCTTCCTTCCTTCCTTCCTTCCTTCCTTCCTTCCTTCCTTCCTTCCTTCCTTCCTCCCTTCCTTCCATCCCTCCTTCCTTTTTCCCTTCCTTCCTTCTTTCCCTCCCTCCCTCCCTCCCTCCCTCCCTCCCTCCCTCCCTCCCTTACTTCCTTCCTTCCTTCCTTCCTTCCTTCCTTCCTTCCTTCCTTCCTTCCTTCCTTCCTTCCTATTTAGAACAGATGAGCAAGTGAGGAAGAACAGATAATAGTAAAAGACAGTTGTATTTCATGTTGATAAATGTAAAGATTCCCCATATGTTTGATTCACACATTGTGCGCTCTTGTTTATATATGGAGATGTAATGAAACAAGAATTTAGAGTGAACAATTGTAAAAAAGGGCTAAGAGCCAAGTTAAGGCCCTTTATACAGTATTGACTTCTCTCAACTCTTCTTTATTTTTCTTTTGAGATGGAGTCTTGCTCTGTTGCTCAGATTGGAGTGTGGAGTACAGTGGCATGATCTTGGCTCACTGCACCCTCTGCCTCCGGGGTTCAAGTGATTCTCTTGCCTCAGCCTATTGAGTAGCTGAGACTATAGGCATGCACAACCACACCCGACTAATTTTTGTATTTTTAGTTAGTAGAGACGAGGTTTCACCCTGTGGGCCAGGCTGGTCTCACACTCCTGACCTCAAGTGATCTGCCTGCCTCGGCCTCCCAAAGTGCTGGGATTACAGGTGTGAGCCACTGCACCCAGCCATCAGTTGTTCTTAATAATTGCCTTTTAGTGACAAAGGCAAATTATAGGCTGTAGAAAATTAGGCTTAGTGATAAAGGGTCCATGTTATAACCAAGTGTTTCCTTTGGAAGTGTATACAATGGGAGTGGCTCCTTCACTTGCTCCCAATAAAAATCACACTGCAAAAACTAACACTTAGAAAAATAAAACTCAACAGAAAATTGATTGAGAAATCACACTAAACAGAAAATTGATTGTATGTTTAGTAAAAATTGCAAATATTAATATTTAGAAAAACAAAACTCAACAGAAAATTGATTGGGAAATGATACTGGTGTCTCTCTCACTCTCTCTCTCACTTTCTCTTTCTCTCTCCTCCTCATCCTTAGAGAAAACAGAATATTCAAATCAGGACTGCTACCTGTGGGCAGTCTGCCGTATACCAGGGCTTCCCAACCCATTTGCTATGCTCTGTGGGGGTGACATAAATGCCGTACAGGTGACCTGAAAGTATTGATCCTTTGGCCCCAGAGGAGCCTTTTTTCTTTACCAAAGGAAATATACCAAAAATAGGATTATTTTCTATGAGTAGCATGACATAAAAAGGTTGGGATGCTGTGCCACAAACTACTTTATAACAACTAGCCTTACAAATTTGACCCTATAGAGAAGATTTAGAGAAGTAATCGGATTAATATGACAGTCCAAATGCACTAAGCTATTGTGCATGGGCTGAGCCCTCCACCTGGAATATCCTACCTTTTGGTCTCCTGCCTTGGGAATGCCCCACTCACTGTTGACCTGGTAACTTTTGGTCACCATCCAGGGCTCAGCTCATTGTCAGCTCCAGTGAAACTATCCCCATGACTCCCTTCCACAGCATGAATGGATTTTATTGGGTACCACAGGAGCAGAGAACACTGTGACTCCTATAGATGTAAACCTACATGGACAACAGGCCATTTCTCCCTCAAAACTGAGCTTCTGCAAGGCACGGGCTGTGAGCTTATATTGCTATCCAGATGGATTACTTAATGTTTATTACATCAATGCCTATGGCACACTTTCAAATTCACATGGAAGGAAGTGCATTCAAACCATAGCCATGGGTTTCCTACCCACCACATCCCCACATCCTCCTGGACACACTTAGCTGTAGAGTCAGGGGTCAGGGTCCTGCTGTTTCTTTTTGGTCCTTGATATTTTTTTTTTTTTTTTTTTTGAGATGGAGTCTTGCTCTGTAGCCCAGGCTAGAGTGCAGTGGCGCCATCTCAGCTCACTGCAACCTCCGCCTCCCGGGTTCAAGCGATTCTCCTGCCTTAGCTTCCTGAGTAGCTGGGATTACAGGGATGCACCACCACATCCAGCTAATTTTTTATATTTTTAGTAGAGACAGGGTTTCACCGTGTTGACCAGGCTGGTCTCAAACTCCTGACCTCAAGTGATCTGCTCGCCTAGGCCTCCCAAAGTGCTGGGATTACAGGTGTGAGCCACTATGCCCAGCCTTCCTTGATATTGTTGATGGAGCCATTTGAGGAGATTTGCTTTTCTTTGCTGACAACCTGTACTGGAAACGGTTAACTCTGCGTGTCTAGGTTGCTCAAGCTCTGCACATTTAAAAACCTGCCTCCAGAACTGGCTGGCTCTTGAGATATAACGTCTGAGCCCCTGGAATGTTTTGCCTGATAAGAATGTTCTGCATACCCCAGCCTTGGGCCATGCTGCACCAGTGTGACCAGATAGGTTGATCTTAGTTTTGTGATTTATACCAAACACTGTTTTTGCTCCGGGTGAGGGGGCTGGAGTCTGGGTGGCTGAGGTCAGTCACATGGGTGCTGCATGCCTAGGTAACTGGTGTCTAGGTAAAACCAAAAGACACGGAGGCTTGGTGAGCTTCCCTGGTTGGCAGAACTTTGCATAGGTTGCCACGTGTTGCTGGGAGAATTAAATGCATCCTCCTGTGACACCACTGAAGGGAAGCTAGAAGCTTATGCCTGGCTTCTTCTGGACTTCCCCCCCATGTGCCTTTTCCCTTTTCCTCATTCTAATTTATATGCTTTCACTGCAATAAACTGTAACTGTGATTAAAACAGCTTCAGAATCCTGTAAGTCCTTCTAGGGAATCATCGAGCCTCAGGTGGTACTGGGGACCCCCGACACAACACAGTTCAGATGCTATTGTTCAGTAGTTTGGTATGCGAAAACAGTCATAGAGGCTGGCTGCGGTGGCTCACGCCTGTTATCTCAGCACTTTGGGAGGCCGAGGTGGGCAGATCACCTGAGGTCAGGAGTTGGAGACCAGTCTGGCCAACATGGTGAAACCCCGTCTCCACTAAAAATACAAAAAATTAACCAGGTGTGGTGGTGCACACCTGTAATCCCAGCTAACTCGGGAGGCTGAGGCAGGAGAATTGCTTGAACCTGGGAGGCGGAGGTTGCAGTGAGCGGAGATTGTGTCATTGCACTCCAGCCTGGGCGACAAGAGCGAAACTCCATCTTGATCAATTAAAAAAAAAAAAAAAAGGAAAGAAAAAGAAAAAAAGAAAAGAAAACAATTGTGGGCACCAGGAAGGGGACAGTTGGAGGGAAAGTCTGGGAAGGTGTTTTGGGGGCAGAATGCAGTGGGGTCTGTGAGAAGGTCAGGGCTTCTCAATTTCCTGGGATTATGTGGTGAGAGCCAGAATTGACACGGCTGAGTAAAAGCTCTCAGCCAATATTTGAAATTAGTACACTTCAGGCTTTGTTTCTTCTGACTCAAAACGTATCTCCATGTTCTCAGGGGAAGGGGACAGTAAGCAAAGGGTAAGTATGTATGACTGGCAATTTTGCCGATTCGAAGGTTCTAAAGGCAGCTTGCCCATCAGCCTTGCTAGGACTGCCCTGCAGGGAGCAGGGACCGTAGACCTGCATGGGACTGGTGAGAGGCAGGCTTGCCCAGCCTTGTTGGCTGCTTAGCCTTTCGAGGCCGCGGGAATTGCTTTACAGAAGCCATTTAACAACATCTCAAAATTAGCACCTAGAATCCCTGAGTTAATCGATAAGGTGGGTTTTGGACCTGAAGTGCTGGGGTTCATGGCTTGACTCTGTCCCCTGCCAGCTGTGTGGCTTCTGGAAGGTAACTACTCCCTGCCTCGGTTTCCTCATCAGTGCTCAGGACAGGGTCTGGCACCTGGTAAGTGCTCCAGAAATGCTAGCTGCTGTTCTTGGTTTCTCTTCTGCAGCTCTCTGATAAGCAGCAAAAGCGCTATCCTAACCCTATTGTAGGGAAGAAGTTTTATGTTGCCTAAAATAGCTTCATTGAAGAAAAAGGCCCAGAACTGGGGCAGCATTTTGTAAGCTGGTTATAGAAATTGCACTTCAAGGCCAGCCACGGTGGTTCATGCCTGTAATCTCAGCACTTTGAGAGGCCATGACAGACTGATCATTTGAGGCCAGGAGTTCAAGGCCAGCCTGGTCAACGTGGTGAAACCCTGTCTCTACTAAAAATACGTATTTAGCCGGGGTGGGGGATGGGGATAATGGAGACCGTGGGGAGGATAGGGGGATAGAGAGGTTGGTGCGTGTCTGTAATCCCAGTTGCTCAGGAGGCTGAGGCATGAGAATCGCTTGAAACCAGGAGGCAGAGGTTGCAGTGAGCAGAGATCTCACCACTGCACTCCAGCCTGGGAGACAGAGTGAGACTGTCTCACAAAAAATAAAAATAAAAAAATAAAGAAATTGCATGTCAATACCATTTATTACATAGTATATTCAAAAGAGAGGGTTTCTTTCTGTGAATAAGTTGAGGTGTGTCTCCCCGGTGGTCTTCCTCCCCCACTTCCCCGTAGGCTCTCTCTTGACTTCTTTCCACTGCTTACAACTGGGAAGGACAAATTCTTGCTTCACCAAACAAAGCAAGTATAAGGCTAATATCATCCCTGATGCCAAATGGACAAATCTCACAAAATGGGAACTTAATCGTAGACAAATTCTTAGGCTTAAGACAATCTCTTCTTTTGACATATTCAGAATAACCCCAAAATAAGCCTCATTTTTGCCCAGGTTCAGAAGGCCATAGACCAACTGTGATCCCTGGAACACAGGAGTCCGAGTGTTCTGAGAGTCTGATCTGACCTGGCTACCTTATATGATACAGCCAGCCTGTCCCTCCACAAGACAGTAAATAAGGCATAATATGATATTTTACTTCTCTGGGGCCATGGACTCCATTTTCAAACTCTTAAAAGATTGAGCAATATTGGAATGTTTAAAGAAATAAATAAAAATCCCTAGTAAAATTTCTTTGTTTTTTACAAAAATTCAAATGGTATTCAGAAAAAATGAAAAGTAAACATAATATCCAATATGGGATGACACAGGTAAACAGCATATATCGTGGAAGAATTTGTGTGTGTGAAAAGCGTTATAATGATCATATCTGTTCCACCAGGAATTATGAGACCGTAACTCAGGGATCTGCAAATTATGGTCCTTGGGCCAAATCCAACCTGTGGACTATTTTTGTGTGGTCAGCCAGGAAGGTAGGAATGTTCTTTACATTTTCAGAAGGTTATTAAAAGAGGAAAGAGAGGAGAAGGAAGAGGAGGAGGGAGGGAGAAGAGTAAGAGAAACTCCTGTGTGCTCAATGCAGATGTTGAATCAACTGCACATTTGAAACTTGTTGATATTCTGCCTTAAATGGAAAGAACATCTCTTAAAGGAACAGGTCCTTAAATCTCCTGATACCTGTGCTCTTGCTTTTAGGACACTTATAGCAGGGAAGTGACACCAGGGTCACACTGTCTAGCCCAGGGCACTATTTTCTCCCCTCTTGAGGAAGCTTCTCCACTTCCTGGAAGACTGCAGCACCCCTTCTTCCACATTCTGCAGAGTGTGGTGTGGATAGGAGGCATTATTATGCTCTTTAATTTATTTGTATGTCTTTCTGAAACCAAATACTATAAGGTATTGATACGGTGGGAGGGGGGGTCAGGGAAGTGCTGGGTAGAAAAGGGCGGGGTTCCTGGCGAGGGCTCCACCCTCAGGCCTGTGACCGTGGACCTAAGTGAGAACAGGCACTCCCGTGTTTGTGCCCAAATGTTGCATTTTCCAAGACCACGCTGGCCTGCCATGCCCCATTCCTGTGTCCATATAAACTTGCAAACTTAGTGGGCACATACACAAGTGGTTGAATGTTCAGAGGAGCAGAGGAACACACCAGCAGACACCAGCAGACCAGCAATGTAGGAACACGTGGCAGAGAAACAGAGAAGGGGAGTGGGCCAGGGCAGTCAGAGGGAAGTACAGCTGCTGGGCAGCCTGACTTCAGAGGAAGACCACCTTCCCACTCCATCTCCACTTCCCACTCCCCACCCATCTCACTGAGAGCCACCTCCACCACTGAATAAAACCTTGCACTCATCCTTCAAGCCCACATGTGATCTGATTTTTCCAGTACACTGGGCAAGAACTTGGGATACAGAAAGCTGTCACACTGGCCGTCTGCCCTCTTGATAGTGTCTAATTGAGCTGATTAACACAAGCTGTTTGCAGACAGCAAAGCTGAAAGAGCACACTGTAACACACACCTACTTGGGCTTTGGGAGTTCAAGACACCCACTCCTAGACGCTGCTGTGGAGCCAGAGCCCAAAAGTGCTCCCCATGGCCTCTGTACCTGCCCATCTGCATGCTCCCTCTAAGGGTTTTAGCAGCAGGGTGGCTAAAGGAGCGAGCTACACCCCTGTCAAACATCCTCTGAGTGTGATAAGGGGAACTGTCATTTCAGGATGTTCCATAGATCTCATCGCATGCGACTTTTGTGGTTATTTCTGTATAAGTCTGGCTTCAGAGTCTTGGGCAGGAATATAATCAGGGATATATTATGTTGCATTGAAAAGCATCAGACATAGCTTTCATTGTTTACCCACTGCTTATTGTTTTAGTGTTTCCAATGTAGAAGAACTTGAGAGGAATTTCCAAACCCAGGCCCAAGGCCTAGCGATTTCTTTGGGATGAAGCACAGTACAGCTAAGATACAAATCAGATCTATCCCCTCTATTGCTGTAAACCCCACAATGGTCCTGTTACCCATGGGATAATGTCCACATTCCTTGCTGTGGAACCAGGTATATATATCTGGTTATACATATATATATATATATATATATATATATATATATATATATATCCCAGAATACATGTGCAAGACACACAGGTTTGTTACATAGGTAAACATGTGCCACAGTGGTTTACTGCACCTGTCAACCCATCACCTAGGTATTAAGCCCCACATCATTAGCTATCTATCCTGATGCTCTCCCTCCCCACCCCCGTCGCCACCCACAGGCCCCAGTGGGTGTTGTTCTCCTGCCTGTGTCCATGTGTTCTCATTAAGAACCAGTTCTTTTCATGTTTTCTCCTTCCTTCCTGATCCCAGTACCCCACATCCAGCTGTGTTCCTAACATATGATGTGTTTTCTTCCTTCTGCATTTTTGTACGTTTGAGCTTGTACATCACCTCCTCAGAGAGCTGTTCCTTGATCACCCCAGTTCAGTAGCAAACTGTCTCCCCACTGTCACTGTCTTGCCCATAACCCTGTTTTATTTTCTTTATAACACTTACTTTATTTGAAATTATTCTATTGGTTGGTTTGGTTGCTTACCTATTTGTTCATGTATTCATGCATTTATTGCATCTGTCTTCTCCGTCTTCTCCCTCACTATAATGTGTACTTTTTGAGGGCAGAAATTCCATATTTGCAGTAGCTAGAATGCTGCTTAGTAAAGAGCCTGCCATGCAGTAGGGTCCCAAAAGGTCCTGATATGGTTTGGCTGTGTCCCCACCCAAATTTCAACTTAAATTGTATCTCCCAGAATTCCCACATGTTGTGGGAGGGTCCAGGGGGAGGTAATTGAATCATGGGGCTGGTCTTTCCTGTGCTATTCTCATGATAGTGAATAAGTCTCATGAGATCTGATGGGTTTATCAGAGGTTTCTGCTTTTGCTTCTTCCTCATTTTTCTCTTGCCGCCACCATGTAAGAAGTGACTTTCACCTCCCGCCATGATTCTGAGGCCTCTCCAGCCATGTGGAACTATAAGTCCAATTAAACCTTTTTTTCTTTCCACTCTTAGGCATGTCTTTATCAGTAGCATGAAAATGGACTAATACAGGCCCCTTTTCTACCTGCCTGAGGATATCTTCTCATCTTTAGTACCCAGCATCACTTTCTCAACCTTCCCAGGTAAAGCAGGGTGCTTCTTCTTTTTTGTTCTGCTAACTTAGTTCTTAAGTAGCTGTTGTGTCAGCATACGTATCAAATCCCCCACTAAACTCTGAGGCACCCCAGAAGGCAGGAACTGGTCTCTCGGTACCCACAGCTCACAGTAGGGTATGTCCTAGGGGCAGATTTTTTATTGCATGAAAGAACAAATGAATAAATCCATAGTAGTTTTCCAATTAATACTTGTTGTATTAATATGTTGAGTTGAATTGACTCTACAATTTCTAGATTCTTTTTTCTCAAAAACAAAAAAAACCTATTAAGTATATTTCTATAGCTATATCTATTATCCTAATATAATTTTTTTCTGAAGTTAAAAAATATGTCACTTTATGGAGAAGGCTAGCTTGGTTTATATTTGGTTTTTCTTTTTCTCCCCTTTCTCTCTTTTTCTCAATTTGGTAGACAAAAATATTTAGAAATTGGCTTGGCGTGGTGGCTCATGCCTGTAATCTCAGCACTTTGGGAGGCCGAGATGGGTGGATCACAAGGTCAGGAGTTCAAGACCAGCCTAGTCAACAGGGTGGAACCCCGTCTCTACTAAAAATACAAAAATTAGCCAGACGTGGTGGCATGCACCTGTAATCCGAGCTACTAGGAGGCTGAGGCAGGAGAATTGCTTGAACCCAGGAGGTAGAGGTTGCAATGAGCTGAGATAATGCCACTGCACTCCAGCCTGGGCAACAGAGCAAGACTCTGTCTTGGAAAAAATATAAAAAAATTAAAAAATCTAGAAATCATGTGGGGGCCTCATACTTCTAGCCATTATACCACTGTGTCCACTTCTTTCCCTCATGTTAGAGATATTTACAGGGCCACAGCAAAATGGAGTTCTTGAAACAGCTTCCAAGGATCCCTTTCACAATTCCAGTGGATGACATTGTATTTAGGCCAGACACCTCATACACGAAGAAATAAGAGTTAATTAAACCAAGGCTGGATCATGGTTGACATTGTTCAAATATTTGAATTTAAGATCCAGGAAAGCTGGAAAAATTGTTCTTTTATTCACTCCTTCATCCATTTTTCTGTTCATACATCCCTTATTTAGTAATACCTTAAGTACAAAAAGGACTTGGGTGAATTATGCTAATGGCAGAAATGAATGAGTTTGTAACAGAGCAGCAACCTTGGGATGGGAGAGGTCCGCAGGGGTCTCAATTTCAAGCCAAAACTGGCCCTAGGAAACGAGCACCACAGCAGTGTTTTCTCACTTGCCTGCCAGCTGCTGAAGCAGCCAAATCACTGGTCGGCACCTTGGTATTTGGAAATCTCTTAAAGTGACACCTGGAGAATATGGTGGATGATTGACTTAGGTGAAAACCTTTTAGGTAAAAATAAGGCATGTCAGTTTAATGAGACCAGCTTTGTGTGTATGATTTATAAAGTGAATTTGAAGGTAATTTTTTTTTTTTTTTTTTTTTTTGAGATGGAGTCTTGCTCTGTTGCTCCGGCTGGAGTGCAGTGGCGTGATCTCGGCTCACTGCAAGCTCCGCCTCCCGAGTTCACGCCATTCTCCTGCCTCAGCCTCCCAAGTAGCTGGTACTACAGGCGCCCACCACCACAGCCGGCTAATTTTTTGTATTTTTAGTAGAGACGGGGTTTCACCGTGTTAGCCTGGATGGTCTCGATCTCCTGACCTCATGATCCGCCCACCTCGGGCTCCCAAAGTGCTGGGATTACAAGTGTGAGCCACCGCGCCTGGCCTGAAGGCAATTTTAAAAGATTAGTTTCAGAAGAATCAGTGGAAAAAGTATCTCAAACACCAGAATATACTTGGCGTGTAAACTCAAACCTAAATAGTAGTATTACCCAGGGTTCTTGATAGCAAGCAATGGCTCTAATATAAACAGGAAAGAAAGAGAGAAAAGAAGGGAGAAAGAGAAAGGGAGGGAAGAAGAACTGAAAAGACACTAGCAAGCACATCACATTGATGAGGAGTCAAGAAAACCAGACTGGGAAAAGCGCAGGGCCCAGGGCAGCTCTAAGGAGCTCAGCTGCAGGACAGCAGCCAAAGTCACTCTACAGAAGCAGTATGGCTAGGAAGCTGCAGCCAGCACAGATGCCATACCACGTAACGTAGCTTCTGCTACCCCTGAACTGTAGCTCCCAAAGCATCACAAGATTTCATCTGAGATCATCCGTGGTGTCTAGTGTCCTGAGGTCAGTGAGCTTAAATCGGAATGACTCTGGAATGGTGTCATGCCCAGTCCTGGCTGTTCAGGGTAGATGAAGGCACCCTTCCATGTCTGTGGAAGGAGGCAGGCGCCCAGAAGTACCCCACTGCCAAGAGCCTGCCCCACACCTCAGAGGGCAGAGTAGGAGTCACCCTCAAAGAAATGAAAGTGTTTTGGGGAAGGGAGATGGATCCTGGGAATGAAAACACAGAATGAAGAGAATCCAGGGAAATGCCCCAGACTGCTTCAAAAAACTGAATAAAAGGAAAAAATCCTAAACCTTTATGCATTAGTCCATTTTCATGCTGCTGATAAAGATGTACCCAAGACTGGGTAATTTACACAGAAAAAGAGGTTTAATGGACTCACAGTTCCATGTGGCTGGGAGTCCTCACAATCATGGTAGAAGGTGAAGGGCACGTCTCACCTGGTGGCAGACAAGACAGAATGAGAGCCAAGTGAAAGGGGAAACCTCTTATAGAACCATCAAATCTCATGAGACTTACTCACTACTATGAGAACAGTATGGGAGAAACTGCCCCCATGATTCAATCACCTCCCACCGGGTCACTCCCACAACACATGGGAATTATGGGAGCTACAATTCAAGATGAGATTGGGGTGGGTGCATTAAATTTAGAAAAATAAGCACAGGGACCAACGACTGTTATGATCTACAGATACAGACTAGTCTGTCACTGAAAGGGCTTTCAGTATGTATGTCATAATCCCATGCCTCTGTTTTAAGGGAGAAAGGGGCCCAGTGAGTGACTTTGTAACTGGAAAGCAAATTGTAGAGTTGGAACTGGAACCCACACCTCCAGATTCCCAGTTCAGCATTGGAATTGGACTACGATTTCTTATTTAACATCCTGTGTAAGGTTGTGCACTCGGATCTGGGTTAGAATCCCAGCTCAGGCACTTACTTTCTGTGGGAACTTGGGTTTTGCCCAACTTCACAGTTTTCTCATCAGTGAAACTGGAAAAGAAAATTATCTCCTTCCCTTTTAAGTTTGTTGTGGGGATGTGGGAATTAAATAAATTAAGTAAAGCATGTCAGAGCTTAGTTCAATGCCTGACAAGGCCTGCTCAACACATGTCAGCCAAATCCAGTGATGAGGACTTGACTGAGTGGAATTGAGCTGATGCAGTGATAGCAGACAGTCTTCTGAAGCATACACACTGCAGTCAGAGAAAAAACTGGTTCGGGAGAGTGGTGAGTTGGTTGATGACAAATGCGTTGAGGAACTTTGCCAAAGAAACAGCTGAGTAAAGGCCAAATTCCTGGCTCATGATGTTTTTAAAAATTGATTTTTGTATATTCTTAGATTGGCCAAGAATATGCTCAAAATGGAGGAATGGAAGTTTGAACATGAGGAGGAGGTCAAGACAGAGATGTGGGTGTGTCTTTTGGGAACTTCAAAGTCCTGGGTGTCCTTAGAGGTATGGAGGGTCCCGCACAGGGCTCCTTTATGAACACGTGAGCTACAGTAAGAGGTTAGAGCTTTGGGCCAAATGGGGCTAACCTCACGCAACAGTGAGAAACAAGTTATTAATCTTTGGGGTCCTTCAATGGCCTCCTCTGAGCATTCCTGCTTGGATCCCACCTCCCCTAACCTCTCCTTGGGGCCTCTACATGTTTGGTGCTCCAAAAGAGATACCCCTGGCACCAACCCATTTCTGTCCAGTTGGCAAGTCCATGCGAACATCCCAATTATCTAATCACAACTTGCCTCTTTAGGTCCTGCCCATAGCCCAGATAGAACACGCCAAGGATAGGAAGAAGAGGGCCACGTTCCCACAGTCACAATATTTGCTTTGAACTAAGATTGAACTTCTTTCCTTTTTTATTGGCCTCTATTCAACTATCCTCTCCATTCTCCCTCTTCTCTTTTGTTGCCCTGTTTCTACCTTTGGGATTCTGGTTTTTCACCTCTGCTCTCGGACCTCTAATGCCAGACTCCCTGCTTGCCTTCTTTTCTCAGTTCCATGTTGCTCAAGCATTTTTGCCTGAAATTGGACCTCTTAGACTTGGCCTTAGATTCCACTTTTCTGAACTGCCACTCCTGGCAGCTCTGAAGCCTGGGACTAGATCCTGTTACATTCACTTCTCTTCAGAGAGGGCAAGTGGGCTACTGGCTATTTCTGCTAAACACTTGGGGCTTGAAATACACAGCTTTTGTACTGGCTGGGCATGGTGGCTGACACCTATAATCCTAGCACTGTGGGAGGCTGAGGCAGGCGCATCACTTGAGGTCAAGAGTTCAAGACTAGCTCAAGCCTGTAATCCCAGCACTTTGGGAGGCCGAGACGGGCGGAGCACGAGGTCAGGAGATCGAGACCATCCTGGCTAACCCGGTGAAACCCCGTCTCTACTAAAAAAAACACAAAAAACTAGCCGGGCGAGGTGGCGGGCGCCTGTAATCCCAGCTACTCGGGAGGCTGAGGCAGGAGAATGGCCTAAAACCCGGGAGGCAGAGCTTGCAGTGAGCTGAGATCCGGCCACTGCATTCCAGCCTGGGCGACAGAGCGAGACTCCATCTCAAAAAAAAAAAAAAAAAAAAAAAAAAAAAGAGTTCAAGACTAGCTTGGCCAACATGGTGAAACCCCGCCTCTACTAAAATTACAAAAAATTAGCTGAACGTGGTGATGGGTGCCTGTAATCACACCTATTTGGGAGGCTGAGGCAGGAGAATCACTTGAACCCAGGAGGTGGAGATTGCAGTGAGCCGGGATCATGCTACCGCACTCCAGCCTGGGTGACAAAGTGAGACCCTGTCTCAAAAAAAAAAAAAAAAAAAAGGCCCACAAAGCTTTTATACCACTATTTCCCCAGATGTGAAATGTCCAAGTCATCTCAGGAGATATTTAAGAAAATAAGGGTCCTATGAAAATAGTTGAGAAGCATTTAGAAAATTTGCATACTCTCTTCTTTCTCATGGAGAATCACATCACATCTTTAGCCCATTGCAGGTTCTGGAAACTCCTATTGTAAAGAGACCTTTGAACTTGGTATTTCATAATTGTATTTGAGTGCCAGAAATAATTTTCCAGCAAGTACTTATTAAACAACTCACAGAACCACTGATTCCTGGAGATGGCTGCCTTCATTCGCTTAATGGTGGTATCCAGTGTGGGAGAGTATAGGCATCCTGGTAGGTGCTTGTCTATAGAGTTTTCCAACTTAGTCCTCACAATGGACCTGAAAAGTAGATTGTATTACCCCTACTTTACTGTATTGTAGATTGTATTACCCCTACTTTAAGAGGAGGTTGGGACTCAGTGAGGCGAAGCTTTGCAAAGCCCACACTGCTGGTAGCTTGCAGGGACTGGATTCAAGTCCGAGACTGCCAACCCTTGAGCGTGGTCACGTCTTTTTTGGGTCCCACTGGCAGCCAGGGGTGAAGAATAGGCCTCTTATATTGAATCTGCTGGTGACAGCTGTCAGTGTGGCAGAACAGGGCAATGTCACTTCTCTGGGCAACTCTCTGGGGCAACCAAGGAAATCTACTGTATGTTGTTGCAGGGGTGCCTGACAAGTCCAGCCTACAGAATCCACTTCTAGGGCTGGATTATCCTCTCCCTTACTGACCCACCTGCAGTCCACCTCTAAGATCTGCTGGATGTATCTTCAAAATGTTTTTTAAAAATCTGACTATTTCTGGCAGGGCCCAGTGGCTGAAGCCTATAATCCCAGCACTTTGGGAAACTGACGCAGGTGGATCACCTGAGGTCAGGAGTTCGAGACCAGCCTGACCAATTTGGCAAAACTCTTCCTCTAGTAAAAATATAAAAATTAGCCAGACATAGTGGTGGGCACCTGTAGTCCCAGCTACTCGGGATGCTGAGACAGGAGAGTTGCTTGAACCCGGGAGGCAGAGGTTGCAGTGAGCCAAGATCATGCATTGCACTCTTGCCTGAGTGACAGAGCAAGACTGCATCTCAAAAAAAAAAAAAAAAGAAAAAAAAAGAAAATCTGACTATGTCCATCACCTCTGCCTTCACTACTCTAATCTAAGCCACCAACATTTATTGCCAAGATATTGCCTTTATAACAATAAATAAAATTAGCTCATCACTTCCACTCTTGACTCACTGTGACCTATCCTCTAGTTAAAAAGTGATCTTTTTCAAACAATAATCACATCATGCCTCTTCCTTTCTCAAAAATCTCCAAAGGCTTCCCATCATACCTTAACTCACATTCCAATTCTTTACCATTCCCTATGTTAATCTAGCTCCTGCCAACATCTCTAGCCTCAAGTTGTTCTCCCCTGTGTCTGTTTTGCTCTGGTTGCATTGGTTTCCATCACTAATTTGTGAGTGAGCCCAGCCAAGATCAGCAAAGCTACCCAGCCAAGATCCCTAAACGTGTGGGCAGTACAAGCTCAGTGTTGTACCTCACAGTGGCTTCCCGATGGTTTGTTACAAACACCATTTGGCAATAAAGAGCTAATAATTGGCCAGGCACAGTGGTTCACGCCTATAATCCTAGCACTTTGGGAGGCTGAGGTGGACAGATTGCTTGAGCCCAGGAGTTTGAGACCAGGCTGGGCAACATAGCAAGATCCTATTTCTAAAAATTAAAATAAAAAGAGCCAATGGTTGACTTCCTTATCTGACTCCATTTGATGCTTGAATGCCTCCCACTGAAAGTGACTGTTCCTGTTTCATCATTTTCTATTTCTTTAGTTTTAAACTTTTAAATAAAATGCACTGTATTTTATTTTATGTTCTTTATCTTTTTTTACTTTCTTTGCTTTGCTTTAGTTGCTTTTAGCAGTTATTACTACCTAAAGCTATATCATATAATTATTGTTCCTTTTTTGTCAATCTCTTTCAATAAGCTCTCCTAGGTCGGGGATTTTGTGTTATTTATTACTGTCTCCTTAAGGTCTGTCACAGTGCTTACGCAGAGTAGGTACTCAGGAAATATTTGTTGAATAAAAGCCTGACATTAAATTCTTTTCAGCTTCAGGAGGCCTTCCCTGATTCCTGCTGATATGGCTTGACTGTGTCCCCATCCAAGTCTCATCTTGAATTGTAGCTCCCCTGATCTCCACATGTCATGGGAGGGACCCGGTGGGAGGTAATTGAATCATGGGGGCGGGTCTTTCCTGTGCTGTTCTCATGATAGTGAATAAGTCTCATGAGATCTGATGATTTTATAAAGGGCAGTTCCCCTGCACAGGCTCTCTTGTTCTGCCGCCGTGACGTGATTGAGGATGTGATTTTGCTCCTCATTTGCCTTCTGCCATGATTGTGAGGCCTCCCCAGCCATGGGGAACTGTGAGTCCCTTAAACTTCTTTCCCTTATAAATTATCCAGTCTTTGATATGCCTTAATTAGCAGCATGAGAACAGACTAATACACCTCCTACCAGCACTTAATGGTTAGGTGCTTCCCTACTATTCTAGTGCTTTCCTATCTCAGCTCTTTAATATTGACTGTTTATTTATCTGTATTCTCCTCTAGACTATGATTTTCTTGAGATCAGGAGCTCTATGTTGATCATCATTGTATCCCTAGAGCTTAGCAAAAAGCCCTGGTGCATGGCAATGGTCACTAAACATTTTCTGAAGGTATGAGTACCTAATCAGGATCTGGTGAGCCCATTTTGGGATGAATGACTATTACTATGTGCTAAAGGAGGAAGCAAATAGAGAGAAAGAGGTACAAAAAGGATAATAAGATGTCCTTATGGGCATTGGTTTTATTTGTACAGGAGTTATTTTATGAGCATTTTAAATTTTCGTTGGCTGAACTATCTACCCACAGATGATTTAAAATTGTCCCTGGAGAGTGAGTGACGCAGAAAAATGGGAATGACTGGTATTGATGTGTGTGAATTACACCCTTCAGAGATACTCAGCCGCCTGTATGTCAGTTACATCAGGCTCCTCCTCTTAGTTACTATATTTGGGGCATAGACTTGAATTCAGGAGGCTAAATATAGTGTCGAGAGCCCCAGGCAATTTATAGAAGATGTGGCCAAAAATTTATGTCGTATTTTCTATCAAGCTTTCATTTCAGCCTGTCCCTCATGTACTGGCTTTTTTGATCTGCTTTTATCTGGGTGAACCAGGAACACGGAACCTGCTATTAAAGATATCTTTACCTAAGGTTAAAAAACACCCTCACTTGCGACTTCCGGTGCAGAGCACATTTAAAGCAGGTTTTTTTGTTGTTGTTTTCAGCCTTCTCTTTATTGTCTTTCTTTTTCTTTTCTTTCCTCTTCCTCTCTTCCTTCTCTTTCTTCTTGTTTAAATGGGAGACTGAAGCCTCATTAGAAGAGTGGAAACAGCATCTGTGACAGTAATGAGATCACCAGACAGTGAGCTTCTCGTCTGAGGTTGGTGCTGAAGTCAGTCCCTATTCCAAAGGGCAAAGTAGTAAAACCAAGACTGGGCTGCCTTTGAGGAGTTTAAAGTGTTTATCCAGTTCTGGCAAAAGGCCCAAACTCATGGTGTTAAGATGCAATCTGTACCACTCTTTTTTAAAACATTTTTTTTTTTAATTTTTTTGAGACAGAGTTTCGCTCTTGTGCCCCAGGCGGGAGTGCAATGGTACGATTTCAGCTCACCACAACCTCCACCTCCCGGGTTCAAGTGATTCTCCAGCCTCAGCCTCCCGAGTAGCTGGGATTACAGGTGTGCGCCACCACGCTCAGCTAATTTTTTGTTTTTTAGTAGAGACGGGGGTTTCTCCATGTTGGTCCAGCTAGTCTTGAACTCCTGACCTCAGGTGATCCGCCCGCCTCGGCCTCCCATAGTGCTGGGATTACAGGCCTAAGCCACCATGCCTGGCCTGTGCCACGCCTATATAAAATACTCCTTGTTACTTAATTTTGTACTCTATTATGCCACTTAATGATTGTGTTGCAATTTATCCGTATATATTTACTTCTACTTGTCAGTCACTCCCAGCAAAAAATCACTCCTTGAGGGCAACTTCCTTGTCTCATGATCTTTTCATTTTTTACTCAATGCCCCATATATTGTAGATGCTCATAAGATAGAATTAGTGTTTGATTTA
Organism: Macaca mulatta; assembly: GCF_049350105.2. NCBI lineage: Eukaryota > Metazoa > Chordata > Mammalia > Primates > Cercopithecidae > Macaca > Macaca mulatta. The sequence goes on along the minus strand of NC_133417.1, from coordinate 128,984,349 downwards.
AACACACACACACATCACACAGTTACAAGTATATGCTCTAAGTCTTCCTCTAAGCCTTTTTCCAAAAGGACCTCAAGGTCCTTTTAGAAGACTTGTAAGATGCAGGGGTGGTGACATTTGTCATATTCACATTTATTTTGCCTATTTGGCTTGTGCAAAAGAAAGCAAGATGTTAGAAAATGCCTGCGGATTTTCATAAACTTACTAAGACAGTGAATCCAGTTGTAGCATCTGTTCCAAATATAGTACCTTTGCTAATATAAACCTTGCAGTCCCTGGATATTGGGTATGAAGTGATTGACCCAGCAAATGCTATTTCTTCCACACCAACTTGCAAAGACTGCCAGAAGGAGTTTGCTTTTTCCTGGCAGGGCAGAGTATACTTTCTTAGTGAATGCGCAGGGCCATGTCAACTCCCTTACCATCTGCCATATTGTGTCTGCAGAGATTTTGATTATTTTGACATTCCAAAGAATAGCACACTAGTCCACAGCATTGATGTCATTGTGCTGATTGGATTTAGATGAACAGGGAAAATCGCATACTTCAGATGCCTTAGGAAGACATATGTGAGCCATAGGAGGGCAGATAATTCCAATTCCTAATAACCATTACTGTATCAGTTAGGATCCTGTCATAAAAACAGATATTAGTTACTTAAACAGACAGAATTTAATATAAACAATTGGTTAAACAGAATAGAAGATTTAAAAAATTTTTTGGCAGAGGTGGGCGGATCACCTGAGGTCAGAGGAGTTCGAGACCAACCTGGCCAACATGGTGAAACCCTGTCTCTACCAAAAATACAAAAATCAGCCAGGCGTGGTGGTGGACGCCTATAATCCCAGCTACTCAGGAGGCTGAGGCAGGAGAATTGCTTGAACCCGGGAGACTGAGGTTGCAGTGAGCCAAGATGGTGCCATTGTGCTCAAGCCTGAGCTGGAGACTCTGTCTCAAAAAGAAAAAAAAAAAATTTTTTTTTTTTGTTTTTGCAAAGATGAGGTCTTACGATGTTGACCAGGCTGGTCTTGAACTCCTAGCCTCAAGCAATCCTCTTGCCTCACCTTCCAAATTGCTGGAACTACAGGCATGAGCCACCATGGCTGGCCCAGGATAGAGAACTTAAATAGCTAAAAGGGAATCCTGATGTATCACAGAGGTATTGACAGCATAAAGCAGTTGTCACTTTTAGGACACAAAGGCAAGATGTTGGGATTATTGGAAACTAGAAACTTGGAGCAGGAACCTTCCAGGGGTGGTCTGAGCCTCTGAGGAGTTTCAGGACTAAGAGAAGGGCCCTAAAGAGTTGCCGTTCAGACCTCTGAGAAAAGAAGAATGAGATAAAGCACAGTGGGAAGTATGCTGGACACATGGTGGGGCCAAAAATGAAAATTCATTCAAGGTGGTAGAAAGATCAGTTTATACACACCATGTTGCAAAGTTTATTTGACTTGATTTATTTCAGGAATGGGATAAGGAAGTAAATATACAAGAGACGAAGACATTCAAGAAAATTGAAGATATATTTCATGCAGATAACTCTCACTTTTCTTATTCTACTTTGAAACCACTGTTGACCGATGAAAAACTTGCTGAAAACAAACAGCTAGTCCGTGGAAATACATTTGCTGATTCCTGGAGTTGAGAGGCAGCAACACTTGGGCCCAAGATAACAGCAGGAAGTGCAGAGAAACTTCTCAGCCAGACTGAACTTAGTCCAAATCTCAGCTTTATCATAAGCTGTGATATTACTCAAGTTATTTAACCTCTGTACCTCAGGTTTTTTGTAATTGGGATAATTATTGCTACCATCACACGTTGAGTTCCACACAACTAAAACTGAAGTGCCGTCATGCCTCCAACGCTTACCCCATGCTTCATTTGGGGATTCTCTGCACCTAAATTATAATCCTCTATATTATCATAACCAAGAACAATCTGCCTATTTCTGATCCACAACACTTATTTATAACACCGCCTTTTTTTCCCCCAATAGATGCCTGGAGTTTGAATCTGTTTAGCATGAACTCCTAGAAATCCCTCACTTTCTTGGTGCACACCCAAATTTGGGAGACTCCAGATTGAATATCAGAAAGAGTTAAAAGGTTATCAGACGTGTGATTGAAATTTTCCCCAGGATAAAAACAGGCAGAGTCTCAGTAAGACTAATAATACTAACAGTACAGGGATATCCCCCTAAGGACAACGGGGAAAGACAGGGAGATCTAAAATAAGATGAAAATATGGAATTCAGAAGATGTAGGTTTACGTAAACTTTAGAAAGGGAGTCAGAGAATAAGAGTTTATCAGCTCACTCTAAGCATTTCCCAAAGGACTGGGATTCCAATTCCAAGTGAGCAAAGTTTTATCCAGCTGGAGACAGAAAGGGCCATTCTTTTGCTTTCCATAGCTGATTGGAAAACATCTCTGTGTAATTGTGTCCAGCAGTCTTCAGGCGTCTTCTCATTCTAATTTGCTTTCCTCAGCAGACTTGCATGCTAGAAGGAAGTGCCCTCTGCTGGTGTAAGAGTTCATAGGCCAAGTCCTTCTCGCATTCTAATTTGGTGCCTTGTAATTGGTTTCCTGTTACTGAACAGTCCTGAGTGAGTTTGGGTGATAATATTACACGGAGACCTGAACTGGGGCAGGACCAGCATCAGAGTAATTAGGGCCAGCATTCCACATCAATAGCATATATGTGGCTAGGTTCGGGCGTTCCAAAAGCCCTTCTAATCCCAAATGACCCTTGCTGCTCGTCTGCTGTAATATCTGAAATGCTACCATTAAATTTATCCCATTAGACTATAGTTCCAAGAGTTACAAAAAGGTAAGTTCAATTCAACCTAATAAACTCTTACTGGTTGAACCTTTAGTTTAGGGCATTGCGATGGGTACTTGGAGTTAAAAAACAAAAGGAAAAATTAAGATGACTATTAGGTAAGTTTATCTATCACCCTCAATAGCTGCAAAACAATTGTAAGATGCAATGAAAAGTTAATATATCCAAAAATGCCCAAAGGAGGCATAAGGACTCTTATGCCATAAAAATTCAAAGAACTGAGTGATTAGTAGGTGCTGGAATAGCCAGACATATGACTTCCATCAGGACTTCAGAGGTAAATAGCCCATTCGTGATGTTCATAAACAATTTGGGTTTCACTGGTGAGTTAGCTGTGCAGGCTCCTTGAAAAGAGAAAGATTTAGAATGAATTCAATGACACCGCTCAGGGAGTTACTAAATTAGAGAATAGCTTACGTGGGAGACCCCAGGACAAATACCTGGGGGCTGAATTGTGTGATAACCAAAAAGTTCCCAAGGACAAATTTGAAATTTGACTATTTGCACAGGGATGTCAGAGTTTTGTTGGATGGTACCCTGTGGATGCCCTGACATACCCGAAGCTCTGTTTGAAAAACGAACACAGTGAACAGTGAAATGGCCCTATGCATAATCTCGGAAAGTCCTTGGAAATCCTGATGTGAAAGGCAGACTGGAAAAGGTCATTTTTGAGATTTTCCCTCCCCTTCCCTCCCCTCTCTTCTCCTCCCTTCCCCTTCCCTCCCCTCCCTTCCCCTCTCTTCTCCTTCCCTGCCCTCCCTTCCCCTTCCCTCCTCCTCCTTCTCTCTCTTTCTTTCTCTCTCCACCCTCTCTCTCTCTTTCTTCGTTCTTTTCTTTTTTGAGGCAGAGTGTCACTATGTTGCCCAAGCCAGTCTCAAACTCCTGGGCTCAAGTAATCCTCCCGCCTTGGCCTCCCAAAGTGCTGGGACTGCAGGCACGAGCCACCACGCTCAGCCGCTGTTGAGATGTTATAAGCATATTGTTATGGAATGCAACCCCAAATTCATATATTGAAACCCTAACCTCCACTGTGATGGTACTTGGAGGTGGGGCCACTGGCGGGTAGTTGAGTTTAGATGAGATCATGAGGGTGGAGCCCCCAGGATGGAATTCGTGTTTTTTATAAAAAGAGATTAGTGTGCTCTCCTGCCTCCCAACCCCTCCTCTGTCAAGTGAGGGCACAACAAAAAGACAGCCACTTACCAACCAGAAAGAGGGCTTTCACCAGGCACGAAAGCTGTCAGCAACTTGATCTCGGACTTGTCAGGCTGCAGAATGATGAGAAATAGATGTTTGTTGTTGAAGCCACCCAGTTTATGGTATTCATTATAGCAGCTCAAACAGACTAAGATGCAAAGCAATATAAAACACCCTGTGGAAAAAAAGAAATGCTTTCAATATTTTCTGGTGAAAAAGAACTCATAATAAGGATTTGACATTGTTTGACAGGAAGGAAGGCTTCTGTTTCTAGTTTTTTAGTTAACTTGACAGTGAAGTTCAAGTTTGACAGTTTAAACTTTCTTTGGGTTGAAATCATCATTGCCAGGTGGGGGAAGAGGAAGCAGGACCCACACAGGACTCAGGAGGGCATTTAGGTCATTCTACCCAGGCCATTGCCATTCTCTTCCTACTCCTCTAAAAGAAAAGGAGGCTTTGACGTCAGGCGTGGCTGAGTCATCTTTCCTCCCAGGGCCTCCGGCTGGGATTTGCAGGCTGTCTTTGCAGAAGCTATTCTGTTAGTCATTCACAAAAAGCATCCTGGGAAAGCTGAAGGGAAATGCTTGGATGGACAAGTGATTAAATTTCTATTTTCATGGCAGAGAACCTGCTGGCTTGCTCACAAAAGCAGCTGCATCCAGTACCAGGCACCTCAAGGGCACCCGGCAAATACTTGTGGATTCATTGACAAAAAGACCTGCTGGGTTCTCTTAAATCTTGGTGTCGAAACTGGATTTTCAGATACGATTATGTGGCTGGTAGATACGGTTTTGTGCCTGTTTACTTCTCTGCTCAAATGTCAAATCAAATTTATTGGGTTTACATAAAGAGGTTAGTAACATTGCTGGCCCTACTATCATGAACATTGTGAAAGGAAAATGAATAAGGTTTATCTGTAGGGGGACATGTGGGATTCAATGGAAGGAAAGTTGAACTGTGAGCTAAGAATGATTGTTTCTCTTTCTCCAGGAAGCCCTCAGCAATCATTTGATCTCTTTTGAGAATCTATTAGGGAAAAGAATAAAAATATCTCCTTACCTGCCAGAAATGCACGGAAACAAGAATGAAGCAAAAGGAAGAGTATGAGTCCTACATCCTTCCAGCCTGAGACAGGATGTATCCTTATTGCTTTACCTGCAGTGAACTGACAGGGAATCTGAGATGCATAGAGGCATGGTCAATTAGCCAGAGAAGTCTAGCAACTGCAGCCTGAGTCCCCTTCTCTTTTTTCTCTCTTAGGTGATCTCCACAGCTTTATATACCATCGACGTCCATGACTCTTAGATTTCTATCTCTAGTCCTTCTTCACATATGTAACTTTGTGCTTTATGCTTTAATGTGAAGGTCCGATAGGTATTTCAAACTTCACATTCGAACTGAAACTCATGACTTTCACCTCAAACATGCTCCTCCCTTGTCTCCCTTAGGAGGGACTACCGTTTACAGTTATCTAAGCCGAAAAGTCTAGGAGTTATCCTTGAATCCTCTGTTCTTTTCATCCCCCGTGAGATACAATTTGGTATTAAGACAAATTCTTTCTCTGTTTCCTTCTTTCTATTTCCACTGCCAATACCCTAGAATAAACCATGCTCCTTTCTCACTGGGTGGATAGCAGTCTAGTCTCTCTTATTTTACTCTTGACTCCTATTGATGCAGGAGTTAAGAAGAAGTTACTTAGACAGATAGTGAGGGTACTGGCGTCCTCGGTAGGATTTTTCTTTTTAATGAAAAGCAGCCCCAAGTCATTTTCTAACAACTAACAGCCTGTAAAATCAAGCTGCAGACACAGACAAGCAAACTGAAAGCTTGCAGGGGTGAATCCCAGTAGGAAAGAACTCTCTGGGACTAGGCATGTTCAAAATGGCAGCTCCATCTTCCCTTCCCTTTGCCAGCCAAAGGAGATGGCAAGATAGCACCAGCCAAGTTGAAAGCCCATTTGCATAATAAGACAGGCAGGATGGTGGGGGGTGACAAGACTTCTCCGCATGCCGTGTAAACGTCACACGAGGTTGAACCAATCTGTGAGCGCTATGTAAATCAGACACTGCCTTCTCAAGCCTGCTATAAAATCCGGTGAACTCTGCTGACAACCAGTCTTTCCTCTCGGCAGCACTTCTCTCTCACTAGAGAGAGAACTATTCTCCTTTCTCTGTCTTCTGCCTATTAAACCTCTGCTCCTAAACTCCTCATGTATGTCTGTGTCCTAAATTTTCCTGGCATGGCAGGACAAAGCCCGGGTATTTACCCCAGACAACGAAACCGCTTCACTATGATGTATGCATGCTGCAAAGGAAAGTTCGTATAACATTCTTCTTAAAAAATTATTCAGGCAATTTATTAAATATTGCCTATAAAATATTATGTATCAGTATTTTACAGAAGAGAACAGTGATTTATCGGTCTTCATAACAACTGGTCCATGCAACAATACTAGTAGTCAACACTAAGCTTAACTCTATTTTCAGACCAACCATGCAACATTAGAGGACATGTGGGATCTTGCATCCTAATTCCTAAATTTACAGTCAAAATGTTTTCAGAGATAAGTATTATGAAATCCATAAGAAGCTAAAGTAAGTTAGTTATTTATATTTTTTTGAGATGCAGTCTCGCTCTTGTCACTCAGGCTGCCACGCAATGGCGCGATCTTAGCTCACTGCAACCTCTGCCTCCCGGTTTAAGTGATTCTCCTGCCTCAGCCTCCCAAGTAGCTGTGATTACAGGTGTGTGTCACCACAGTGAGCTAATTTTTGTATTTTTAGTAGAGCTGAGGTTTCACCATGTTGGCCAGGCTGGTCTCAAACTCCTGACCTCAGGTAATCCACCCACCTCGGCCTCCCAAAGTGCTGGGATTACAGGCATGAGTCACCTCACCTGGTTCTACCTCTTCTTGAAGTTGTTTCCTTTCCATCTCTTAGATCTCAGCCCTAAGGTCCCTTCCCTAAGAAGGCATTTCCGGGTACCCTTTCTAAAGCAGCAGGCTCTGTGGCTCCCTTGGTCCTTGTGCGTCATATCATTGTTTAATTCCTTTGTAAAATTAGCCACATACTGAAATTCTCCAGCTTATTTATTTACTTGTTTATTATATCTCCACAATCTCCTGCTTCTTTCCAAGTAAGTTGTGACCTCCATGTGAATAAGGGCTTTGTCCTTCTTAGAAGAGGCAATTATGGAGTAGTGATTAAGCTCTCGCACTCTAGAAACAGATTTTTTGGATTCATAGCCCAATTTTGCCACCTGCTAGGTATTTGATCTAAAATCATTGTTTGACCCCTCTGTTCCTCTCTGTTCTCATTAGTAAAATGATAGCAGTAAAAGGACCTGCCTCATGAAATTGTTGTAAAAAGATCACTCCCTGAAAGTTATCCCTGGCGCAATGCACATACTCAGCAAATGTTAGCTGCCACTGTTGATGACTGCACAGTACCTGCTTAACCCTTATTAGTAGAGTGACCAGGCCGGGCGTGGTGGCTCATGCCTGTAATCCCAGCACTTTGGGAGGCCGAGGTGGGTGGATCAACTGAGGTCAGGAGTTCGAGACCAGCCTGGCCAACGTGGTGAAAACCCGTCTCTACTAAAAATGCAAAAGTTAGCAGGGTGTGGTGGCAGGTGTCTGTAATCCCAGCTACTCGGGAGGCTGAGGTGGGAGAATCGCTTGAACCTGGAAGGTGGAGGTTGCAGTGAGCCGAGATCGCGCCATTGCACTCCAGCCTGGGTGACAGAGCGAGACTCTGTCTCAAAAAATAAAAATAAAATAAATAAAGTAGAGTGAACAATAAATTAGTTTTATTTATTCAGGGAACACTTCTGCTATGTCACGGAGCATTTTTGAGAATACGCATAGGGGCTGAGAGAACAGGTGAGCTGTCCTCAGAAACCTCTTTGGATGATGGCTGGGTAGAACTGCAGCTCTGCAGAGAGAGATGCGAGCCAGTGTGTGGAAATGGAAAATGATCATAATAGAAGCCAGAGATTGTATTTTGTACTGATTCTGTGCTAAGTGCTGTGACCCATTTTTCTATTTTGCCTTTCAAAAATTACTAATCCATTTGTGTGAAGTTTATTATGAAACACTTCTTAGGGCCCCTGGTTATAGCAACCTTCCTGATACTACAGAAACGGCACACGACCCATTCTCTGCTGGAACACGCCTGAGCTTCTACTCCGTGCCTGGTTAGGAACTGCCCATCTTCAGCTCCCAACTGGAATGGCATTGCCTCAGTGAAGCCTCACTTGACCCTGGCAGGATGTTCCAGATCTCCCTGGAGTATGTAGTTCTTCATGCCTTCTACCTTGCCTTTCTGGCATATATCACACTTTACATTAATTCGAATGACTAATCTGTCTTCAGAGTCTGGTTCAACAACAACAAAAGCCAGGAAACTCAAGACAAAAGAAACATTAAGCAGCATTTTAATGACCACTTGATGAAAAAAGTCATTCAGCACTTTGTTACTCTCATTAAAATGAGAATGACTTTTTCATTTTATTTTAATTTTTAGAGACAGAATCTTGCTCTATCACCCAGCTGGAGTGCAGTGGCACCATCACAGCTTACTGCAGCCTCAAACTCCTGGCTCAAGGGATCCTTCACTTTCAGCCTCCTGATTAGCTAGGACTATAGGTGAGCACCATCATGCCCTGCTAATTTCTAAATTTTTTGTAGAGATGGAGTTTTGGTATGTTGCCCAGGCTAAGAATAACTTTAATCCATCATGAGTTATACTACTGGTTTACAATTTTTGATTATTTATGCCAATGTTTTCCAGTAGGGCTTTGTAGAAAATTAACTGGAAGTCTGATGAAATTCAGAGAGTAAAAAAAAAAAAAAAAGAAAAAAATCACACTGATGATATCTTGAAAAAAGTAGGGAAATGACCAAAAGAAGGTGCTGTTTTACCCACTCGATTTATGGTCTATGAAAAGCAGAACTGCTTCTGAAATCGCCTTTGCAAAATTATGACTGAGACAGTGAAAGCAATCTAACTTAGTTGACTCCATCTTGCTTCTAACCTCCAAGCTGTTCTTGATCATTCCTGGGTGTAAGCTAAACTAACTTTGGGAGAGACTCAGTTTATAGATTGTAGATTAAAACAAAGATGGTAACACCCCTTTCCCAAAGCAGAGTTCCTTCTTGCCTGGGGACTAGACTGCCTTTGTAGGACTAACAAATTAGCCACAAGATTAGAAATTAAGGTTTAGGAGTCATGCAGCTGGAGGCTACAAGATTCTGACCCCCACTAAACTGCTCCTAAGATCAGTGCTTGAGATATTTTGCAGAGCCTGCACTTGATGGATCTGCTGGCATCACCCAGATTGATTAACTGGCTCATCTGATCCTGTGGCCCCCACCCAGGAACTGACTCAGCACAGGAAGACAGCTTTGACTCCCTATGATTTTATTGCTGACCTGACCAATCAGCACTCCTGGCTCACTAGGCTCCCCCACCCATCAAGTTGTCCTTAAATACCCTGCTTCCCAAATGTTGGGGAGACTGATTTGAGTAATAACAAAACTCCAAAGAAAAAACCAAAAACAAAAACAAAAACAAAACGAAACAAGCAAACCACCACCAACAAAAAACCCTCCAGTCTCCCGCACAGCTGGCTCTGCGTCAATTACTCTTTCTTTATTGCAATTCTCCTGTCTTGATCAACCAGCTCTGTGTAGGCAGCAGGCAAGGTGAACCCCCTGAGCAGTTACACTTCTGATGGGAGAGATCAGAATAATCAAAGAGAAGTTTGAATTCAAGGACAAATTGTAAGACACTTATTAAGTCCGATTGTGAAGAAACCTATTTCAAATAGAATGTAAAGCCAAATCTCTTGTCTGGAATTTGATTTTTTCCTACTGTTAACAAATGAATATTTCAAGGAGGGATAAGATTTTTCATAAGTGTATATGAAAGGTATATTTACCATTTGAGATTAGATGTAAGAAGAATAAACTGAAATTACATTATTGATAAAGTTACTGCAAGATCTTTTGGTATGAACTGAGTCATACAGAAAAGTTTGCAGAGGAAAAATCTTGTGAACCAATGTTCAGCTTGAAAAATATGAGCTTATCTGAAGGGCTGAAAATGGAAAAAGAGAGTAACAAATGAGAATAAAAATGAAACAAAAAAGGAACTTTAGAATAAAAGGGAAGTATATTTTAACATCTCCATCCTTTCAATTTTTTTTTTTTTTGAGACTGAGTCTCACTCTATCACCCAGGCTGGAGTGCACTGGCATGATCTCAGCTCACTGCAACCTCCGCCTCCCAGGTTCAAGCAATTCTGGTGCCTCAGCCTCCCAGATAGCTGGGATTACTGGCGCCCTCCACTGCACCCGGCTAATTTTTGTATTTTTAGTAGAGATGGGGTTTCACTGTGTTCACCAGGCTGGTCTTGAACTCCTGACCTCAAGTGATCCGCCTGCCTCAGACTCCCAAAGTGTTGGGATTACAGGTGTGAGACACCACATCTGGCCTCCATCCTTTAAATTTTTTTTAAAGTTTCCTCTTTTGTTCTTTTTGTGTCTTCAACATTTTAATTTACATACGTAACTCTAACTTTATTTCTTTTACAGAAAAGCATCTTTTTGAATTCTGTATCTAAAGCAGTTTGGTAAACTATATTTTCCTAGAAAATCCTCCATTTCATCTAGTTTTTCAAATGTATTTGTACAGAGGTCTGAAAAGTAGTCTCATTAAAAATTTTTTCTATTTGAATTATTATTTCTGCTATGTCATTAATTTTGAGTATTTGTACTTGGCTTTTTTCCCCTCAGTTAGGTTAGCTAGTGCTGTAACCACCCAATGGATTCACCTTGCCTGCAGGTAGCCAATTTATGAAGACAGGGGAATTGCAATAGAGAAAGAGTAATTCACGCAGAGCCGACTGTGTGGGAGACTGGAGTTTTATTATTACTCTAATCAGTCTCCCTGAGCATTTGAGGATCAGAGCTTTTAAGGACAACTTGGTGGGTCAGGGGAAGCCAGCGAGCCAGAAATGTTTAAAATTATAACCTAAGTTCCTCCCAAAGTTTGTTCAGTCTACACCCAGGAAGGAACAAGGACAGCTTAAAAGTTAGAACCGGCTGGGCGCGGTGGCTCAAGCCTATAATCCCAGCACTTTGGGAGGCCGAGACGGGCGGATCACAAGGTCAGGAGATCCAGACCATCCTGGCTAACACAGTGAAACCCCGTCTCTACTACAAAATACAAAAAAATAGCCGGGCGCGGTGGCAGGCGCGCCTGTAGTCCCAGCTACTCGGGAGGCTGAGGCAGGAGAATGGCGCAAACCCGGGAGGCGGAGCTTGCAGTGAGCCGAGATCCGGCCACTGCACTCAAACCTGGGTGACAGAGCGAGACTCCCTCTCCAAAAAAAAAAAAAAAAAAAAAAAAAAAGTTAGAACCAAGATGGAGTTGGTGAGGTTAGATCTCTTTCACTATCTCAGTCATAATTTTGCAAAGGTGGTTTCAGTGCTTTGTCTATTTTGTTGATACTTGAAACAATATTTTGTTTTCCTAGTTAGATCCACTGTTTTCTGTTGTCTCTCTATTAATTTCTGTTTTCATATTTTTTATTTTTATGAAAGAAGTTAGAATTAAAATGAAGCCGCTTATGTCAGACCCTGACAAAATGGAGCCAGGGAAGGCCATGAAGGGAGGGTTCTCATGCCTGATACGAAGACTATCACAAAAAACTGCAAAAACCACACTTTGCACAAAGGCCATTGAAACCTTACACAAAAAATATTTTTGTGAGAACATCTGCCCAGCAACTGCTTGTCCAACCTTGGACCGACACTACCTTTGTTATCGATCCTTGTAGCCAAGGATAATTGTTTCAGAGACACAGATGTAAGGGTTTTTAGTTTAAAAACCCTTCTCTTCCTTTACTTCTGTGAATACGTTCATAGTTTACTATGGCACAGTGTTCCACATTAAAATGCCTACTCCCGAATAAACTTACACCTTTTTAAAATAAAATGAAATAAAATAAAATAAAATAAAATAAAATAAACACAAGATCTCCCTCTGTCATCCAGGCTGGAGTACAGTCGTGCTCATGGCTCACTGCAGCCTTGACCTCCCAGGCTCAGGTAATCCTCCCACCTCGGCCTCCCAAAGTGCTGGGATTATAGGCATGAGACACTGTGTCCAGCCAAACTTAACTTTGGAGTGTTGTAACTGAGCGAGTTATAGAGAAACGCCACACTCTGAGACTAATTTAGGAGTCCTTTATTGCTGGCGACCGAGAGACGCCTAGAGTTCAAAATTCTCTCAGCCCTGAAGAAGGGGCTAGATTTTCTTTTATACCTTGGTCTAAAAGGGGAGGGTGGAGCCTAGCTGAAGCAATTTTTACAGAAGCAGAACAGGCAAAAAGTTAAAAAAAAAATTAATGGTTACAGGGATAGTTACAGAAAAATAAACAGTTCCAGGTGCAGGGGCTTAAACTGTCACAAAGAGATAACGCAGGGGCTTTGGGTACCATCCACCGAGCACATCCCCAGGAGCTGCTGGTACAGCTTCCTCAATATCTTATCAGTAAGTGCATTCCTGGATGTGCTTGGAGTTAGCTTGCCCTAGTGATGCCCTTAAGGAAGAGGAGTAAGGGGTGCTGCAAGTGAAGAAACTAAAATGGAGTCTGTCCGGCTGTCTCAGCTAAGAGAGACAATCAGGTTAAAACAAGGTAAGGTATCACAGGAGAATCTCTGTTATTTAGGCTGATTTCTTTATAAATACTGTGTGCTAACCAATTGCACCACTGGAGCCCCAAGGTTGACATTTCTGACTTGTGCTATATTTTGGCTGGAGTTGTTGTTGCTGTTATTGTTTAGCTTTTATGAATTGGGAATTTAGTTTTAAAACAAATTCTTTCCTTTATATTGATAAAGCATTTGAGGCTATGAATTTTCCTCTGATAACAGCTTTAAATATAGCCCGTAGATTCTGAAATGCAGCATTTTCATTAATTTTCGTTGTCATTAATTTCATTATCATAAATTATCATAAAATATATGATACTTTTCATTAACAGTAATAATGAAACATCTTTATTTCAGTTGCAAATTTCCTTTTTTAACTAATAGCTATTTGAAGTATTTTTCAGTTTAAGGTTTTTATTTTATTTTTTAAAAATTTTATTGAGATGTGACTTGCAAATTAGAAATTGTATATATTTAAGTTATACAACATGGCATTTTCATAAAAGTATACATTATGTAATGAGTCCCACAATCAAGTTAATTAATATATTCATCACCTCATATAGTTATTAATATTTGTGTGTATGGTAAGAACACAAAATCAGCTCCCTTAATAAATTTCAAGTATTGTGTTTGTTATTAACTATGTTTGCCATGTTATACTGTACTCTAGAACTTTTATTCATCTTATAACTGAAAGTTGTACCCTTTGACCAACGTATCTCCATTTATTTTGAAATTATTTTTATTTTTATAAAAAAGTTGCAATGATAGTACAGAGAGTTTTCATATATGCTTCAGCCAGTTTCTCCTATTGTTTATAGGAGACTATCTTATGTTATCACGGTAGATCTGTCAAAACTAAGAATCAACATTGGTACATTACTGTGAACTATACTCAAGACTTCATTTGGATTTATTTTATTTTCCCATTAATGTTCTCTTTCTGTTCTGGGATCTAATCCAGGGTGCCAACTTGCATTTAATTGTCAAGTATCTTTAGTCCCCTCTGGTCTGTGACAGTTAAATAGTTTTTTAATCTCCCAAAAGAAGGGCCTTTTAGCGTTTTTTTTTTTTTTTTTTTGAGACAGAATTTTGCTCTTGTCACTTAGGCTGGAGTGCAATGGCGCGATCTTGGCTCACTGCAGCTTCTGCCTCCCGGGTCCAAGCGATTCTCCTGCCTCAGCCTCCTGAGTAGTTGGGATTACAGGCTCCTGCCACTACGGATGGCTAATTTTTGTATTTTTGTAGAGATGGAGTTTTACCATGTTGGCCAGGCTGGTCTTGAACTCCTGAGCTCAAGCGATCCACCTGCCTCAGCCTCCCAAAGTGCTGGGATTACAAGTGTGAGCCACTGTGCCTGGCTAACATTTCATGTTAAGTTGGAGCCATCAGTTTTAGATTATTGTGACTAGAGCTTGGAAATGCATTACCAACAACTTTTAGATATTTCTGTACTTTCATCTTCTTCTAGTGTCAATTTCCATGGAAATTCACCCATTCATACATCAATTCATTCTACCATTCATTTATCTACTCTTACTATGATTATGAAATCTTATGTGGTACCTAAACACACCACACCCTTTTGTGTTATTTCTTTTCTTTTCTATATGCTCTTCCCACTGATTAGAGCACCCCTTTACCTCACTGGCTAACTGCTACTTTTTGTTCAAAAATCAGCTGAAAGGGCAAATCATCTGTGATTTTTTTCTTGACTTCCCTCCTCCCAGGCTGGGTTGGGTGCCTCCCCATCTCTTTTTTTACTTAAAATTTCTTTCTTTATTACTTCTTTATTTTTTTGAGATGGAGTTTCACTTCTTGTTGCCCAGGCTGGAGTGCAATGGTGTGATCTCGGCTCACTGCAACCTCCGCCTCCTGAGTTTAAGCAATTCTCCTGTCTCAGCCTCCCAAGTAGCTGGGATTACAGGAGTGCACCACCATACCCAGCTAATTTTTTGTATTTTTAGTAGAGATGGAGTTTCACCGTGTTGGCCAGGTTGGTCTTGAACTCCTGACCTCAGGTGATCCACCCACCTCGACTTCCCAAGGTGTTGGGATAACAGGCGTGAGCCACCGGGCCTGGCCTTTTTTCTTATTTTCATTTTACATGCATAATCTTTTAAAGTGTCCTTCTTTATGCCATCTCTTTGCACGACATTCAAAGCTTCCCAATAAATCTGATCACAAATTATTTTTCAGCCTAATCTCTCACTATACTCTATCACAAGTTTATAGGCAGAATGGCATAGTAGTTGAGAGAGGGCTCTGATATCAGACTGCTGGGACTAAAGTCTTGGTTCTACTATTCCTAGTTGTGTAACTGTGGGTGAACTACCTAATTCTGAGCCTATTTCCTGATCCATAGGAGATTATAATATCACCAACCTCCTGGTAAAATCAGGCGCTATGATAAAATGAGGTAATCCACTTAAAAAGTTGTCCTACACATAGTAAATGCTTTACATATTAGCCATTGTTGTTGTTAGTAATAGTAATAGTGAATCTCATGTTGGACTTTGTTGTTTTTTCCTAAACTCTAAATTGACATTGGAAGCCCCAAATCTGAAGTACAAGAACTTACTACCACGTTAAAGTTCAACCTAGAGATTAGTACATTTGGCTCGGATATCTGTGGGTTCTGCATCTGTAGCTTCAACTAATCACGGACTGAAAATATTAAGAATAAAATTACAATACAGCAGTAAAAATAATATAAATTAAAAATTACAGTATGATAATATAAATTGAAAAATATAGTATGACAACTATAGGCCTAGCATTTACATTGCATTACCTATTATAAGTAATCTAGAGATGATTTAAAGTGTATGGGAGGATGTGTGTAAGTTATATGCAAATACTACATTTTTAATACAAGGTATTTGAGCATCCATGGATTTTAGTATCCTTGGGGGTCCTGGAACCAATCCCCTCCCATACTGAGGAAAGACTGTACATAGAAAAAGTCAAGATGTAAATAGTGATATAGGGGAGGAGATAGTGGACTCAAACCTGTAAAAAATGTCAAAAATGGCTTAGAGCTTAGAAAAAAACAGAAGAATAAGAATAAAGCTTATTTTTATGTTGGCAGAGTTCAATCAGGCCAGAAGAGACATTTGAATCAACATAAGATTAGTATAGATTAGAAAATTACATGAAGAACTATTTCAAGTTATCCTTAAACAAGGCATTAAATTAGATTATATTGAGATTTTATTTTAAGGGACTAAAATAAAACATCAAAATGTATTGATTATTTTATTTCATAAAGCAAATTATGGATGTAGTGTAGTACATGTATTTTATGTTTCAACTAAGGAAAAACCCTTATGTAATTCACATATTCTGATGTGAATTTAATTTTATTTTATTCACTTTTTTTTTTTTTGTTTTCAGATGGAGTCTCACCCTATTGCCCAGGCTGGAGTGCAGTGGCAGGATCTCGGCTCACTGCAACCTGCACCTCCCAGGTTCAAGTAATTCTCTCACCTCAGCCTCCCAAGCAACTGGGATTATAGGCACACGACACCATGACTAGCTAATTTTTGTATTTTTAGTAGAGACAGTGTTTCACCATGTTAGCCAGGATGGTCTTGAACTCCTGACCTCAAGTGATCCACCTGTCTTGGTCTTCCGAAGTGCTAGGGTTACAGGCATGAGCCATCACGCCTGGCCTATTCACATATTCTGATGTGAATTTTATTTCACAAATGCCAAGTATTTGTGAAAGAAAATGATTGGATGGGCTGAGCTCCACAGCCAACTATGATCTTTAAGATTATGTCTACCTCTGATATTCTATGACATTAAAAAAAAAACTTCATTTCCTTAAGAAAATTACTATGGTAGAGTAGGAATAGTAACACAGCAATATCCTTCTTAATGAGCTTTCCTCAGTGTAAGGTCACTTAGAGTTTAATGGGATTAATTTGGCTGACACGTTCACTTTTAAAAGGAATTTCTGTGCTTGTGCCAGCCAGCATGGATCTTGACAGGCAGAAGAGCTCAGATCCTGCCAATTTCACACAGGAGAACAGCTCCTTAAGTCATGACTCTGGCTGAGAAGTTGCCCACAGATGCCGGTTGCTGAGATGAAGAATCCATGGTGCAAAGAGAGGTTCCTGGGCTCCCATGTTGAGCAAATCCTGCTTGTCGTTTAGGCTGTACCAGCCCTGACTCTGGCATCCTCTTCCCAATCTAAAATGAAAGGGCAAACAGATTTAGGGGGCATCAGTATTTTTCTGCTTTGGAACTTATGCAGAGGTAAAAACAAGTTTTGTTTTGTTTTGTTTTGTTTTGAGACAGGGTTCACTCCATCACCCAGACTGGAGTGCAGTGGTGTGATCTTGGCTCACCACAACCTCTGCCTCCTAGATTCGAGAAACTCTCCTGCCTCAGCCTCCTGAGTAGCTGGGACTATAGGCATGTGCCACCACACCCAGCTAATTTTTGTATTTTTAGTAGAGACGGGGTTTTGCCATGTTGGCCAGGCTGGTCTTGAACTCCTGGCCTCAGGTGATCTGCCTGCCTCGGCCTCCCCATGAGCCACTGCGCCTGACCTGAAGACAGATTTTATACTAAATAGGTTCATTCCAAAAGGCAAAGCAAAATCTTTCTAACACAGATGCAGCCTTGGCAGCCCCATAATGTCCCCTGTCCTCTCTGACCCTTCTCTTCCTGCATCTTCAGGATCAAGCAGGGATCAGCTTTCTGTTGGTGGTGCTGGTGTTCTCAGCAGCAACTGCTCTTTTATCTTCCCTCCTGAGAGGCAGGGCAATTCCTTTTTTAACTCCAGGAGCTTTTAAGTTTTTGCATTTTACTGCTCATCCTATGAGCAAGGAATGGCCTTGAGGACTGAGGACAGGGACACTACAAATAATTCGGGTCAACCCAGTAGAAGCAGATCCCACTGGGATTCCAAAGAGCTTTTGCCCTTACACTAGAAAATATCTCCAACTAGCTAGGTAGATTCCATTTTTATCTTTTCTCTAAAGCTGTGGGTGAAGGACAGCATACCAGAATAGACCAGGTATTGATTCACGGAACACATTTCTGTAACTGCCATGGTTTTGAACATTGAACTTAATCGATTTGAAAAGGCCTTGATAAGGAATAGAGGCATGGCGATGCCATCAGACTACCTACCGACCTGGAAGTAGGTAGTACCTGGCTCTGGGAGGCAATATTGAACTAGTTAAGACTTACTTTAGACTCAGAGTCTGTTTTTATTGAAGCCTTGCTTATTATACATATTTGTGTTACCTGGGACAGGTACTTAATTTTTCTATACCTTAGTCTTCCCACTGTATGTTCTCACTTGTAAGTGGGAGCTAAAAAGTGTATACACATGAACACAGAGAGTGGAACAATAGACATTGGAGACTCGGAAAATTAGGAGGCGGGGTGAGGGATAAGAAATTCTCTAATGGGTACAGTGTACACAAGGCAGGTAATGTTTACGCGAAAAGCCCACACTTTATCACCACACAATATATCCATGTAACGAAATTGCACTTGTACCCCTTAAATCTGTATTTAAAAAAAACACCAATATTCCCAAGCCCAATAGTATCTACCTCACAGAGTTATGGTAAGGATTATTTGTTTATTTTGAGACAGATGCCCAGGCTGGAGTGCAGGGGCATAATCTTGGCTCACTGCAACCTTGGCTCAGGCAGCTCCTGGGTTCAAGCGATTCTCCTGCCTCAGCCTCCCCAGTAGCTGGGATTACACGTGCCCGCCACTACTTCCAACTAATTTTTATATTTTTAGTAGAGACAGGGATGTCATCATGTTGGCCAGGCTGGTCTCGAACTCCTGACCTCAAGTGATCCACCCGCCTTGGACTCCCAAAGTGTTGGGATTACAAGCATGAGCCACTGCCACCGGCAGATGAAGTAATTTAAATGTTCACTGTACATCAGTTATTATTAAGGCACAGGCAAATCTTTACCTCTGTACTCCTTATCCTTAAATCTAAGCTTCTTGGGGCTCCAAGTTAAATATTTTATAGCCTAAATTAGATTGGAGGAAGGGGTGAGGGAAAGAAAAAGCAAGCTCATAGAGATTTTGCAAAGAAAAAAATCGTCAGGGCAAGGTAAATCCTTTGATGAGGGGTGAGGGTGGAATCAAAGATAATTTTTAGGTTTGGAACTTCAGAGACAAAGAAGATGGTCATACTATAGAGTGCACCGTGCAGAGAGAAAAAGGTTTGAGATAAACATAAGGAGTTTAATTGCTGGTATGTTGACATGGGTGCATTGATGGAGCATCTAGCACAAAATAACAAGAAGGCAAACGCAGAAATTGGGAAAATACATCTTTTTGTTTACTTCTAGAAATTACTAAAAGAACCTTAATATAATATAACTTTAGCGACTTTATTTTTAGATACTTTTCTCTAGATTTGGAATTGTAGATAATTTCTTTAATTTTGTCCACCAGCATTTGAAGGCATTCTAAACTAAACCTTTAAATTATGATTTTGGAGAATCCTTACATTACAATTTTGGCGGGGATGTTCCCCTAAGAATTTTACCCTTATCTCAATATGTTTTGATCTTTATTTTAACTTAAATAGCAGAGTTTACATTTCCTTGGAACCTGGGTGTTCTGACTATGAAGAGTGTGTTCATTTCTTATTGCTTCATTGATTAGTAACTCAGAAATCTCCCCAAATGGAAGTCCATTAGGAAAATCTCTCCCTTTTAAAAGAGATGTTCTGAGAATAATCCTATTAGGCTAGAAGCCTGCTGAACTTATCAACTCTAAACACATTTTTCTACAAAGGGGAGGAAAAAAATCCAACTAGAGTGAATGACAAGTAAATGTTGACAGAAAATGTATATTTAACTTCAGGAAATAATAATCACATTCTATTCAAATGTCAGTTTTATGCCAGCAAATAGTTGATGACCTTTTAAGATCTAATCTTGACACATTTAGATAAAAAGTAAAAAATAAAATCAGTCAACTTTAAATATTAAGATCAATGTGTTCTTTAAAATAGTCATATACTTTTTTAAAAAAAGAGGAAAAGTAGGCCGGGCGCGGTGGCTCAAGCCTGTAATCCCAGCACTTTGGGAGGCTGAGACGGGTGGATCACGAGGTCAGGAGATCGAGACCATCCTGGCTAACACCGTGAAACCCCGTCTCTACTAAAAATACAAAAAATTAGCCGGGCGAGGTGGCAGGTGCCTGTAGTCCCAGCTACTCGGGAGGCTGAGGCAGGAGAATGGCGTGAACCCGGGAGGCGGAGCTTGCAGTGAGCTGAGATCCGGCCACCACACTCCAGCCTGGGTGACAGAGCGAGACTCCATCTCAAAAAAAAAAAAAAAAAAAAAAAGAGGAAAAGTCATCTTTAATATATTTGCATATATTTAGTAACTCTGATGCTCTTTATGATTTCCTAAAGATTTAGATTTTCATCTGGTTTCATTTTCCTTCCACCTAAAGAAATCCTTTTAGCATTTTTGACAGTCCTGGTCTGTAGGTTATGAAATCTTTTCTCTTATCTGAAAGACAATAGTTTCATCCAAAAGAGAGATTTTTTCCCCTTATCTGAAAATGTCTTTATTTGACCTTGATTTTTAAAGGATATTTTTGCTGAAGATAAAATTTGACATTGAATTTAAAAACTTGTTTCAGCATTTTTGTCCTCTGGCCTCCAGTGTTTCTGGTGAGAAGTCAGTGGTTTGATTCTCGTTCCTTTGTATGCAGAGTGTGCTATTTTCTTTGTCTGCTGTTAAGATTTTCTCTTTTTGGCTGGGTGTGGTGACTTATGCCTGTAATCTTAGCACTTTGGTAGGCCGGGGTCGGCGGACCACTTGAGATCTCTGAGTGCAATGGCGTTCCACTTCATTTCTTCCCCCGTTTTTCTCCCCCTCCAGTGCTCTCAGTTGATTGTTTTTTAGTATCGTGTCCAGAGTTTATAGTTGTTAATTACTGGAGGGTTCGTCTGATAGGAGCTAGTCAATGATACTGAAAGATGAACTGTACTGCCCCTTTCTTCACTCCCCAGGGAAAGGAATGGTTGTTCGCACTAAATCCATCGTCTTGAGCACTGTCACTCTTCCTTTATCTAATGTTCCTCCTTCTTCTTCCCTGTTGCTTTCCTGAAGTGGAGATTGATTTTGTATAAGTGTAGGGTAAAATATTTGAGCAAATGACAAGAAAGTTTCCATTTCGAGTCTCTTTCTTTCCAAATTATTAAACTGCAGGGAATTTGCCCATATCCCTAGGCAGCTAACACTACACAAGAGGGAGTGGGTTGAGCATATTATGTATATAGGTATGAAATATAGCTAGAGTTTGAATTGCAGAGATTCTTTGAAATCTGCTGCTTCCCCTTCTGCCAGGAAGACTAATATTAACTCTTTTATTGGACAACCAAAGGTGATGAGTATAAGAAAATACATTTATAAAAAATATTAAATTAAATTGGTATATGTAGAGCATTTTCATTTTTATTTTTTATTTTTTAAAATTTCAACTTTTATTATAGATTAAAAGGTACACGTGCAAGTTTGTTACATGGATAAATTGAGTGATGCTGAGGCTCGGGGCTCCAATGGTCCTGTCACACAGA
This sequence comes from Macaca mulatta, assembly GCF_049350105.2. Lineage (NCBI taxonomy): Eukaryota > Metazoa > Chordata > Mammalia > Primates > Cercopithecidae > Macaca > Macaca mulatta. The sequence goes on along the minus strand of NC_133417.1, from coordinate 128,963,005 downwards.
CAGTGAGCATAGTTAAATTGTGTTTAGATGAACATGTACTCCAAGCAATTTCTTAGAAAAAGGGACAAGTGGCTGGGCGTGGTGGTTCACGCCTATAATCTCAGCACTTTGGGAGGCTGAGGCAGGAGGATCACTTGAGGCCAGGAGTTCAAAACCAGCCTGGTCAACATGGTGGAACCCCATCTGTACTAAAAATACAAAAATTAGTTGGGCATGGAGGTGTGCACCTGCAATCCCAGCTACTTGGGAGGCTGAGGCATGAAAATCGCTTGAACCTGGGAGGTGGAGGCTGCAGTGAGCTGAGATGATGCCACTGCACTCCAGCCTGGGAGACAGAGCGAGACTCTGTCTCAAAAAAAAAAAAAAAAAAAAAAAGAAAGAAAAGAAAAGAAAAGGAAAGAAAAAGCGCCATGTGGTTTAATAAATTTGAAAAAACGATTTGGGGAATATAAATATAGATTATTGCTGCACACAAATTATAGATTTACCAAAATTAGGAATATAATACAGTCCTGTTAGCACTGGTAAACTATGCTGAACATGCTTATTCTTTCTTGGATGATTCAGAAGGCACGTTGAGATCCTTTTGCTTTTGTGTCTTGGTTTCTCTTTCTACATTCTCTGCTTAGATATTTTCATCTATTTCCATTATTTCCATGCTTTAAATGGCATCTATAAGCTGATGTCTCCCAAATTTATCTTTTTGATGTAAACCTCTTCCCTGAGTGCAACAGTCTATAGGCAGTTCTACATTTTTTTTTTTTCTTTTTGAGATGGAGTCTCACTCTGTTGCCCAGGCTGGAGTGCAGTGGTGAGATCTTGGCTCACTGCAACCTCTGCCTCCTGGGTTCAAGCAATTCTTTCTTGTCCTCCCGAGTAGCTGGGATTATAGGCATACACCACCATGCCCGGCTAAGTTTTGTATTTTCAGCAGAGACAGTGTTTTGCCATATTGGCCAGGCTGGTCTCAAACTCCTGACCTCAGGTGATCCACCTGCCTTGGCCTCCCAAAGTGCTGGGATTACAGGCATGAGTCACCATGTCTGGCCAGGCAGTTCTACTTTTATGTTTCATAGACATTTCAAAAGTAACATTTCAATCCAGAATTTTTAATTCTATCTTTCATCAAATATATACTTACCCAGTCTTTCTCATTGCAATAAGTGGCATCAGCATTTTCTCATGCTGGAAAACATGGCGTCAACACTGATTCTCCACTTACATCTAATCTATTAGTGAGTTCTGTTTGCTGTTGCTTCTCTTTCAAAACATATCTTGAACTCATCTATCAGTCCAATATATTAATATCAATTATAAAAATGGAGGGAAGATATTTATCACATTGTTTTCTGAGAAATTTCTCACAAATTATTCTCGTACCTTAAATTTGCTGTTTTATGTTGTTCACTCCTTCATTATTACCTACATGAATGAAGTATAGGGACTGGAAGATGCCCTGTAATAATTTAGATCAGAGGTCAGAAAGCTATGGCCATAGTAAATAACGTTTTATTAGAGCACAGGTAAGCCTATTCTTTTGCGTGTGGTAACAGGTTGTTTTTCTGTTACAACAGTAGAGTTGGTGAGTTGTGACAGAGGCTATATCATCCACCCTGCCTAAAATACGTACTATTTGATTTTTCATAGACAAGGCCAATTTGCCAATTCTTGATTTGAATAAATGTGATAATGCTTTAAAAATATGAAGCTGTAGTGTAAAAATTAAATTAGGGAATGTTTGGATCATTATCATTTCTTTTTTCTACACCAGATCAGGTTATATTTCTCAGGGGATATCAAGGCGTGAGAATCATGAATGGAAAGTAAGAGATGAGCATCTATTTTCTTTTTTTGTTGTTGTTGGAGTCTCGCTCTGTCGCCCAGGCTGGAGTGCAGTGGCACGACCTTGGCTCACTGCAACCTCTGCCTCAAGCGATTCCCCTAGCTCAGCCTCCCGAGTAGCTGGGACTACAGGTGCATGCTGTAATAACAGCCAGCTAATTTTTATATTTTTAGTAGAGATGAAGTTTCACCATGTTGACCAGGTTGGTCTTGAGCTCGTGACCTCAGGTGATCTGCCCACCTCAGCTTCCCAAAGTGCTGGGATTACAGGCGTGAGCTACCACGACCAGCTGTCTTTTCCTTTTTTAAAGGAAAGCATTTGACAATATTATTGTAATTTTATTGGATATAAAATATTTAATTTCCTCTGGATGGCCAAACCTCCCAGATTTGAAACCCGAGGAAGGCGGAAGTGAGTTTGGAGGACTAGGATGGAGAGGGGTTACTGTCCACCAGCATCTGGGGAGCCCAAGGCTTCCCCCAGGACTCTCCTTAGCCTGTGTATCCCTGGAGACCTTTTGAGTATCTTCTGTACCTTTTAACCCCACCCCTAAGTCCTGGGAGAAATGCGGGCCACATTGAGACATGGGACAGGATCAGATACGCTTGATAGAAAGGCTAGGGGTGGCCTTGAGGCCCAGTTAATATTCCAAAGTGGTAACTTTAGCAAAATTGTATTGGTGTTGAGAAAAATAAAACATTTCGAATATGTGGTGCTGTGGCACAGCCATGCAGCACCACAGCCTGTGGGAAGTGAGAAGGCAGGAATTGAGAGGGAGGCTGTTTTCCCAACACCAACAGAGCAGAGGAGGAAGGAGCTGATGGAATATGAGGCTAGGAGAAGAACCTGGTAGCCTTGCCCTGAGATGGCCAGAAAGCCCTTGGCCTCACCTTAGACTGACCAGGCAGCCCTAGTTTAAGTACAAGGTAGTCAGTCTTTCACCCTTCATGGCTGTGGTAATATTTCTTCTTACTCTTTTTCTCCAACTACTGCCAAAATGGCCAAACTTAGGCGAAATGTTGCCCAAGAGACCAAAACAGAGGCAAAGAGTTTCCAAATATATGTAGATCATGAGCAGAAATCTGAGGCTTGGAGAAAGGGCTGAGAAGCCATGAGCTCTTTGGGGTGTCAAGGGCAGACTCCCATCCCAAGGACTTCCATGGGGAGGGGAAGGATTGGGTAAGTTTGAGTTTTATGGTCAATATAGCAAATTAATCAAAAGCTTTCACAAAACAAACACCCCAGCCCTGATGAAGATACAATGGGGCTGAAAAAACACAAACACCAAGCTAAACAATCTGACCAAGGTGAGCTGTTGCAGTACAATCTCATGGGTCCAGTGCTCAGTGGCAAAATGGAGACTCAGGGGCCTCTTGTTTGCTGTTCTGCAGATTTACAAGAACTGGTCAGTAAAGCTGGTTTTTCAATTGGTGCTGGACGCCAGTCACGATCTCCCCTGGCCCGTGGCTTGCAGTGCTCCTCAATCCAGCTGAAGACACAGGCCAACAGCTCCTGGAAGTTGGTCACGGAGATGAAGGCATTGAAGGGCCGGAACAGGGAGTCCATGATACTTTGAAATACACTGATCTTGACTTGGTCAGAGGCCTGGTCCTCCCCTCATTGGGGTTGTCCTGGTGTGCCTGCACAATAATTTTTCTAATTATACTTTGGACCACATAAGACAATAGTTGATGGTAGAAAGTATGAGTGACATGGGTCAAAAGATCTATGTACCAGGTTCAAATATGTCTCTCGTTAACTTTATGACCTTAATCAAGTTGCTTAAACTTCTGATAGTCAATTTCTCCATCAGTGAGATTGAGACTACAAACATCGAATCATTGTTTGTACAAAGCAGCACCGGGTAAGATAGTATGTTTGTGGAATCTTTTTTATTTAATTTATTTAGTTATTTATTGTATTTTTTGGAGACAGTCTTGCTCTATCCCCCTAGAGTGCAGTGGTGTGATCTCAGTTCACTGCAACCTCCGCCTCCTGAGTTCAAGCAATTTTCATGCCTCAGCCTCCCCAGTAGCTGGGACTACAGGTACCTGTCACCACGCCTAACTAATTTTTGTATTTTTAGTAGAGACAGGATTTCGCCATGTTGGCCAGCTGGTCTTGAACTCCTGACCTCAAGTGGTCTGCCTGCTTTGGCCTCCCAAAATGTTGGGATTACAGTCATGAGCCACTGCGCCCAGTCTGTTTGTAGAATCTTATGCAGATTCTGGCTCCTAGTATTACTTCTGGGATTACATATAACATTTTGTATTGTAATAAAAGGAAGAACTCTAAAATTTGACCAGTGTTATAGGTACGAATGGAGAGCCACAAAATTAAAAACGCAGAGCTTTATCTTACAGGCACATACACATCCACTCCAAATACATTAGGCTATTGTATTAGTATGCTAAAATAATAAAACAATAGGGAAATATTTTTATAAATATTGAAATGGGGAAGACCTTCCCAGGAAAAGCCTCAAACACAAAAACCATAAAGGGAAATACTGATATATTTGAATACATACAATTTTTAAATTTTAGAGTCATAAAATATACTATGAACACAGTTAAAAGACTTTGAGAAAACTGGAGAAAATATTTGCAGATGGAGACAGAGAATTAACACCCACGAAATAGAAGATGATATTAAAAATCAGTGAGAGAAGGAAAATAACCCAATACAAAAAATGCAGAAAGGATCTGAACAGAATCCCATCGCATCAAATGTCTAATAATAATGATCATAAAAAGGTGCTTAATTCACTCACAAATAGAAATGCAAATTAAACTGAATTATCATGTTTCACCCAAACTAGTGAAAACGTAAGCGTTGATAGTATTTAGTATGTGGATGTGGGGAAAAGATCTTTTACTGTGTGGGAATGTAATTTGGTATGGGAAATTGGTAAATTTCCCAAATGGTAAATTGAGGGAACTTTGTCAGTTACTGGTAAAATTTAAAATGTGCATGCTCTCTAAGGAACAATTTTTATTTTTTTCTTTGAGATGGAGTCTTGCTCTGTTGCCCAGTCTGGAATGCAGTGGCACGATCTCAGCTCACTGCAAGCTCGGCCTCCTGGGTTCACACCATTCTCCTGCCTCAGACTGTTGAGTAGCTGGGACTACAGGCACCTGCCACCACACCCGGCTAATTGTTTTGTATTTTATTTATTTATTAATTATTATTATTATACTTTAAGTTCTAGGGTGCATGTGCATAACGTGCAGGTTTGTTACATATGTATACTTGTGCCATGTTGGTGTGCTGCACCCATCAACTCGTCAGTACCCATCAACTCGTCATTTACATCAGGTATAACTCCCAATGCAATCCCTCCCCGCTCCCGCCTCCCCATGATAGGCCCCGGTGTGTGATGTTCCCCTTCCCGAGTCCAAGTGATCTCATTGTTCAGTTCCCACCTATGAGTGAGAACACACGGTGTTTGGTTTTCTGTTCTTGTGATAGTTTGCTAAGAATGATGGTTTCCAGCTGCATCCATGTCCCTGTTTTGCATTTTTTAGTAGAGACGGGGTTTCACGGGGTTAGCCAGGATGGTCTCAATCTCCTGACCTCATGATCCTCCCACCTCAGCCTCCGAAAGTGCTGAGATTACAGGCGTGAGCCACCACGCCCTGCCTAAGGAACAATTTTACTTTTGGAAATCTTCCCTTCAGAAATACTCACATAAAATAAAAATAGTAATCACTACCTTAATAATAGTTTCCATTTGTTGAACACTTGATGGGAGTCTCTGTACTGCGTACTTTGTGTGTTATCTCATTCAAATCTCATGACAATCTTTAAAGACACTGAGAGGGAGACAGAAGACAAACCAAAGCATAAGTGTTGTGATAAAATAAGTAATTTTTGTGTGTGCATACTTTATTTCTTAAATTGCTATCAAGAATGCATATTGTTATTAGACGGGTGTGGTGGCAGGCGCTTGTAATCCCAGTTACTCAGGAGGCTGAGGCAGGAGAGTGTCTTGAACCTAGGAGGCGGAGGTTGCAGTGAGCCAAGGTCATGCCCCTGCACTCCAGCCTGGGTGACAGAGCAAGACTCTGTCTCAAAAAAAAAAAAAAAAAAAAAAGCATCTTTCTTTTGTGATTATGTATATTAATTGTTATATGAGAATATTATGGAAAACCAAATTCATAAACAACAACAGTGTTAAATACCATTTTGATTTTAACAATGGATGGAATATGATGGGAGATACCCAAAGACAAGTTACTATGTTATTGGGAAGAGAAGATGAAATATTTTCAACAACCTGAGACAATTTATACCAATTGCTAAATCATCTGGCATAGATAGCTTGTTGCCATATGAATCCAGAGTCGGGAGCCTAGTACATACTTGTTTCTGTGACAGGCAGTCTCTAATTCTTGCTGCCCTGAATTTCTCTAGTTGGTATATCTGATGCTTCCCGTATTGTCTCATTTCACTACTGTAGCCATCCATTCGTCTGCTTGAGCAGCTGACGCCTCAGTTTCTTCTGGTTTAAATTTAAGCCTGTATTGTTCCTTTCCAATTAAGATCACCACCTAGAGTAACTGCTGACTACAGGGAGATTATAGAAAAAAGTGGTGCTTTTAACTGCAAGGTTTTCTGACCCCATTTCTAGAAATACACTTCATCAATAAGTAGAACTTTCCTTTATAGTCTATAAATGGCAGTACAACATACTGGTTCAGAGGACAGACTCTGAACTAGACTTGAAATACTGACAGCGCCACTTACCAGCTGTGTGACATCGGCAATTTACTTAACCTCTGAGTTTTAATCTCTTCATTCTTAATATGGAGATAATAATAATGGTATCCTTGGGTGGGGTGTGGTAGCTCACGCCTGTAATCCCAGCGCTTTGGGAAGTGGAGGGGGGAGGATCACCTGAGGTCAGGAGTTCGAGAACAGCCTGGCCGACATGGTGAAACCCTGTCTCCACTAATAATACAAAAATTAGCCTGGCATGGTGGTGCGCACCTGTAACCCTAGTTACTTGGGAGGCTGAGGCAGGAGAATTGCTTGAACCTGGGAGGTGGAGGTTGCAGTGAGCCGAGATGGTGCCACTGCATTCCAGCCTGGGTGACAGAGTGAGACCCTGTCTCAAAATAAACAAACAAACAAATAAATAAATAAAAAATGGTACTCTTATGTGGTTGAAGATTGAGTCAATATATGTAAGGTGCCTTAAAAGACAATATATCTGGCACATGGTAAATGTTCCATAAGTACTCTACTAGAAATAGGCACCTTTATTAACGATTTATACCTCTTTCGTTTTTTCTTTTCTTTTCTTTTCTTTTTTTTGAGACAGAGTCTTGCTATGTCGCCCAGGCTGGAGTGCAGTGGCGCCATCTCAGCTCACTGCAACCTCTGCCTCCTGGATTCAAGCGATTCTCCTGCCTCAGCCTCCCAAGTAGCTGGGACTACAGGCGCCCACCATCACATCTGACTAATTTCTGTATTTTTAGTATAGATGAGGTTTTGCCATGTTGGCCAGGTTGGTCTTGAACTCCTGATCTCAGGTGATCCACCCACCTTGGCCCCTCAAAGTGCTGGAATTACAGGCGTAAGCCACCGCGCCCGGCCAATATTTCTACCTTTTGGGGTTGCCTCCTCATCATGGAATTAATACTTGCTCGTGGAGGCTGTTTCCTCTTTATAAACAGTACCCTCACTTATAGCTCCATTCTGAAAAATTCTGACAGATAATTCAGCAGACTAAATGATGAAATCACCCTGGCACACTCCCCTCAGCTGGGCTCTGTGGGGCAGCTGAGATTGGGCACTGATATTCCTGGCTTCAGTCATACCCGGCCTGTGCAGCTACAGCTTCGTGCATACACCAGTTGCACTAACTTGGGATGAAAATCGAGTTAAACTCAGTAGAAGATTTCATCCTATGTTTTGGTGGTAAAAGAAGCAAATGAACAAATGAACAGAGGCTACTAAACAGTTGTCTCACCAACTATTCTGACTAGCTAACAAGATTAACTAGGTCATACCTAGTTGTCAAAGAATACCATAAGAACTCAGAAATTTGACATATTTCTATTACTTGCTTGTCATGTAGATAAACAGATGAAAAGAGCCATAAAAAGACAAAGAGAAAATAATAGTAGGATTAGAGAACATGTTATGATCTCATGGGCTAACTTGGCTTTGGAAAGAGGTGTTTATCCATCATGAATATGAATCCAAGGGTGTGGATGGATATAAGAGAACCAAATGTAACAGAAATTTAGTATCTTTTTTTTCCTCTGAGATGAAACATTTTACATTTCCCATTTTATTAGATAAAATTACTAAACATGTTCTAGACCCTGGAGTTGTAGATTTTATGATGTTGGCTGCTGTGGAGTGGCCATGATTGGTTTTTCAAATTGTTAATTTGATTTCTTTTTAATACACATGGATTTACGTGACCCACGGCAAGAGACTGTAGATTATTTCATTGAATTTATGAGTTTCCTGTAATTTTAACAAGTTCCATTGTCAATGCAGATGTTTACTCAAAAGAAGAAGAAGAATAAAATCTACAACCAAGAAAATCTCTTTGCTTTTGAGAATGAATTTCACTATAAGTTTGAATTCGAAGTCATGGAGTTGAGAAATGTATTTTATGTTGGAAAATAGAGAACTTAATAATAGAAATAGCATTCACTAACTTCACTTCTCAATTTTCAACAAACAATGTCAGATTGGCTGAGTGTGATGCTGAAGCTCAAACAGCTAAATACACCATCTTATGACTCATTTCCTTTAGTTAGTCATTGAGTCACAACACATCTTTGTTCATTCAGTTCTACGCAAAAGGTCTCAATAAACTTCAAAGTACCTTATGTTCTTTGCAACTAGGTAGGAAGGTATATATGACATTCCCATTTTCTTTTCTTTCTTTTTTTTTTTTTTTTTTTTTTTTTTTTTTTGAGACAGAGTCTTGCTCTGTCTCCAGGCTGGAGTGCAGTGGCCTGATCTCGGCTCACTGCAACCTCTGCCTCCTGGGTTCAAGTGATTCTCCTGCCTCAGCCTCCCGAGTAGCTGGGATTATAGACATGTGCCATCATGCTCAGCTAATTTTTGTATTTTTAGTAGAGACAGGGTTTCACGATGTTGGCCAGGATGGTCTCGATCTCTTCACCTCGTGATCCACCTGCCTCGGCCTCCCAAAGTGTTGGGATTACAGGCGTGAGCCACCGTGCCCGGCCCCCATCTTCTTTTAAATATATATTAAGTAACTTTCATGGGTAGCCCATAAAATACCATTAAACGTTGATGAGATAGTTTGGGTGGTACAACTTCTCTTTCTTCTCACTTTCCTTTCTTATAAACTCTTTCTCCTTCAAACTCTTTCTAGCCTTCACATTGACTTTTCTGCCTCCAATATAACCCAAGTAAACAAATCTTCTTGGTTGGAACCCGTTTTGCCTATGCCTGAGATCAAGTTTTAAAACAGGGTCAAAAATATACCGCCTCTCAATGGTTACTTTCCTTTCGCTACCTGACACTTACTTCACCTGCTTCCCGAATTCAGTTTTCAAATCAAAATAGTAATTTTCTCCTCTGTGCTTGTGCTTGTTTGTCATGAGCAAAAACTGCCCCTTCATCAGAACGAATGCCATTTGGTGGTAAGAAATAACCTCTGGGAAAGGATAAGACTCTGGGCCAAAATAACTTCAGCCTTGGCTTGTTCCAAGAGTCTACACAAAGTCATTTTGGAGAATACATGCCAGAGTTTCTCCTTCTTTAGGACAGGGATGACATTATTTTGTGAACCTGTAAAATCCTTGAATGACAATCAGAAGCATAGCCAGGGGAAGATGAGGATACACAGTTGTTCTCCTTAGCACATTCTGCAAATGTGGATTCTTTTTCAACAACATATTTCTAAAGAGTAACATGTGACTAGGTAAGGCCATGCTGAGAACATGTTAGAAAAAGCAAGACTGTGAGATGGAGAGAAGGTAGTTATGGGGGTGAGGAGATATACTTATGTTGTCCTACCAACCAAGGACAGAGATCCCTTGCCCCTCAGCCCAGCCTAGCCCCAAGAATGGCTCCCCCTGAAGTTAGAATCTAATTGTGCTTAAAATGACAACATGGGCGCACAAGGCCATAGATGATCTACCACTCGTATCAGACCAGTGGAAATCTCTGCTCCCAAATGCAGGTGGTGAATCACCCCTGGAAGCTGCTATATCAAAAAGAATGACCCTCCAGGCCCCAGACCCAAGTGGATGCTCTGCCTGTTCTCTGTTGGACAACTCTCATCCTCTTCCTGTGACTATTTTCTTTGCCTTTGTAAAATGCATTTTTGCGTGTGTGCTGGATAAAACCAGTCTCCCAGCTCCTCCTGAATGATTCCAATATTGATGAGAAAGTGGTTTGTTATTTCTAAACCCCAGAGGTCAGATCATAGTGTTCTTGAGACTGAGTCATAAAATCAAAGTTAAATGCGTTACCTGTTCCTTAATGAAAAGCATGGTTATGAGACCTCCCAGTAGTTCATATGATTCATGAGAAATAAATGAAAAGAACAACCTTATGGAATATTATCAGTTCAAATGATCTTTCCTTCTCCTGGTAATTACAAGGCCTCAATCTCATTAAGGCCAACATATTCAATGAAGGAAGATCAGTTTCTATGGAGAGTCATTTCATTTAAACAGATGAGCGAATAATCGGTACTAACGACAAACATCTTTTAGCTATGGAAATTATACTTTTCATTTAGTAGTTTTTTTCCAATATGCTACACTCTCTAACGGATTCAGTGTCTCAAAGTGCTCGTGAGGTTAGCAGCCATGTGGATAATCACCCTTGTTCTAGAGAGCAGGAGCCTGAGAAAAAGAAATGTTGGAAAATATCGAGGGATGACATACATGGGATGGAAAATGATAAAATATTAGGTCTGTGACTTTATAATTAAAATTCACTGAATTCTTTCAGAGCCTTTAATAATAACACGTTCTCTCCATTTGACACGTTGCCATTACCTCGTGATGACATTCACCAATAATTTCATCTTGCATCTGGAGATCCTAAGAGTAGTTCTAAAAGGTAAAGGAGTTTCATTAATAATTAAATTTCATAATAAGAAACAGACTAAGATATTTCTTTCTTTCTCTCTTGGAAACAGATGAGCTTACAATGCTAAGTAAAATGTGGTCTAAAGATACAATCAGAACTACTGTGCATAATTATGACATCTATATATTTGTCAAGTTCTGAAAGTGTTTCAATGAGTCTGAAAAGTTTCAGTCTCTTTAAGAAGAATTTGTTCACTGTAAAAATTCAGTTTGACTGCTAGCCAGGGTCATTTATCAGAAGTAATTTGTGAATAAAATAATATGATTTGATATAGAAACACTAGGAGACTAGGCCAGGCTTGCCTGGTGCTAAAGTATTTATGTGAGACAGAAAGATTCTAGGGGAACCAAGGATGGAATCCACATTTTCTGTCAAGTGGAAAGTTCTTTCTGATTAGGTGAAACAAAATCTCAGTGAACTCAGAGGGCTGAGTACTATTTTAGTCATGGTTTGAATGACTTTAAGTGGAGAGGAGAGGAGAGGACAAGATTTCCTTGTTTAATTGAGAGTTGCTGTTGACAATGGAGAGTCGTTTTTCCAGCTGTCCTCTACTGCCTGGGGTTATCAGCCTTGGCTGCTCATCAGTCATCTGGGAAGCTTTTAAAAACAGATGTCTGAGTCTCACCTAGATCTATTGAATCAGAATTTCTGGCATCTGTAATTTGGAAAGCTCCAGTGGTTATTAGGAAGGGTAGCCTGACTTGAGAATGGATGTGCTAGATCTGTGGATGAGCGTGGGCAGCGGCCTACTGGTCTCTCGCTTAACCTTCATTCCTGGGACATCTGAGTCTATGTGTTTCGAAACATTGGGTTTTCTCTGTGAACAGTTAAAAATCCTTCATGTTAAGGGTCCACAGCTTTCCCACTCCCCTGTTCTCTGCTTAGCTTCTTCCTCCTTCGTTCTCTGTCTTAGAAGAGAAGGGGGAGGGTGCATTCTCTCTGGAGGGAAGGGAAAGCACTGGGGAGAGGAAAGAAGGACTTGAGGAACCTAGATGGTGGAGCAGAAGGACCTGGGTGAGACAGTTCTTTCTGGGATGTGAGTCCGGAGGCTGCAGAATGTGGGATGTGGAATGAAAGCCTTCCAAGATTAGACAGAGTGAAGTGGAGGTGGAGGTAGAGACTTGGGTACAACAGTTCATGCATTAGGCTTTGTAGACTAATCCTTGGACAATATTAAATGTTTGAAAAGGAAGACAAATGGAGACTTCAGAGTCATGCTTCTTTAAATGTGGTTTCTCTCTGGAATGGGTAATGAGGAGGATGCTTTATCAGTTAGAAATGCTGAAAGCATGTGTGGGCTTCTTAACGATATCAGAGATCCAGGTTTTTCCACTCTTTTACTCCATCAGCCTTAGAGTGTTGTCCTTTTGTCTCTATCCTTGCCCTTACATGGTCAGGAGAAGGCATCACAGCCAGTTTCAAGGCAGGAAGAAGAGGAAAAGGGTAGCCAGGAACATGGAGCTTGCAAAGTCCTTTTATGAAGAAACAAGAGATTCTCAATCCCATTAGAAGACTACTCCTTTGAAGACTGGCCAAATTGGGTCTTGTTGCCCTTACCAGCTGTGAGGGAGCCTGTAAAAGGGAGTGTTGAGCTTTTCCAGCAGCTATAGCAGAAGGAACGAAGGAAGGAAGGAAGGAATGAAGGAAGGAAGGAAGGAAGGAAGGAAGGGGAGTAGGGCTAGAATTGCCTGTTGGGTAAGCTAACCAACAGTGCGTGCTATCAAGGGCTGGGCTGGGATGTCACAGCTTCATGACCTTGCCCTGGAGTGACAGGAAGTGAGCCCCATCAAAAGAAATGTGGAAACTGCTGTTTCAGAACAGTGATTTTTGGGCCAAGCATGGTGGCTCATGCTTATAGTCTCAGCACTTTGGGAAGCTGAGGCAGGAGGATCACTTGAGGCCAGGAGTTCGAGATGAGCCTGGCCAACATGGCAAAATCCTCTCTCTACTAAAAATATAAAAATTAGCCCAACTTGTGGCACACACCTGTAATCCCAGCTACTTGGGAGACTGAGGCACAAGAATTGCTTGAGCCTGGGAGGTAGAAGTTGCAGTGAGTTGTGATCATGCCACTGCACTCCAGTCTGGGTGACTGAGAGTCTCCCCATCCAAAAACAAAAACAAAAATAAAAACAAAAAACCAAACAGAATAGTGATTTTTAAGTTTTCAGAATCACTTGGAATGTATGGAAAGATGTCTGGACCTCCATCCCACAGAGTTTGATTTAGTAGGTTTGGAGTAACACCTAGAGGTTTACATTGATTGATTGATTGTTAGAGACAGGGTCTTGCTCTGTTGCCCAGGCTGGAGTGCAGTGGAGGGATCACAGCTCACTGCAGCCTCAAACTCCTGGGCACAAGCAATCCTCCCATCTCAGCCTCCCAAGTAGCTGAAACTATAGGCACATGCCACCATACCTGGCTAATTTTTTGTAGAGATGGGGTTCTCACTATGCTGCCCGGGCTGGTTGCAAACTCCTGGGCTCAAGTGATCCTCCCGTTTCTGCCTTTGCCTCCCAAAGGGTTGGGATTACAGGTGTGAGCCACCATGGCCAGGCATTTTACCTTTTTAATAATGCTCTTAGATGATTCTGATGCAGCAGGTCTGTGGCCCACACATTCATAAGCACTGGGAACACATTAGTTCAGTGGTTCTCAAACTTGCTGAATATTAGAATCACCAGGAGGTTTTAAAAATATCAATGGGCCCTTTTCCCAACTAATTAAATTAGAAAATCTGAGGTTGAGAGGTCAGCATCATTTAAGGCTTCCCAAGGTGATTCTAATGTGCAGTCAGGGATGAAAATAATTGACGGACAGATTCTATTGACTAACAAGCTTCTTGCACAAACAGAGAAGCCAGGGACAGCTGGGGTGGCAGGAAGAAGGCACCAAATTCTCCATGCTGGCTCTTGGACATCTTTGAGAAGAGTGGATGGAGAGGAGAGAGTTGAACACACTGGCAAGCTTGGATAAGGTACATAGCAACCGATGTGCAAGAAATAAATGGCGAAAGGTGAGGCATCTCAAAGTGGCTCAGTCTTTCGTATCTTTAAATACTAATTTTTTGCTGGGCGCAGTGGCTCACGCCTGTACTCCTAGCACTTTGGGAGGCCAGGGAGGGTGGATCACCTGAGGTCAGGAGTTTGAGACCAGCCTGGCCAACATGGTGAAACCCTGTCTACTAAAATTACAAAAAAATTAGCCAGGCATGGTGGCTGGTGCCTGTAATCCCAGCTACTTGGGAGGCTGAGGCAGGAGAATAGCTTGAATCCGAGGAGTGGATGTTGCAGTGAGACGAGATTGCAGCACTTCACTCCAATCTGGGCAAAAGAGCAAAATTCTGTCTCAAAAAAAAAAAAAAAAAAATCCAAAACCTATTTTTTTACTTATTAAAATATTTTTTTCTTTTCATTACAAGTAATTTCAAACTTACAGAAAAGTTGCAAGAATAGTACAAAGAACCCATGTACCCTTTACCTAGATCGTCAATACTAAATATTTTACGTCAACTTTATCATGTCTCTCATCCTCTTCTACGTATGTTTTTCATATACATATATTTTTTCTGAACCATGAACCATCTGAGAGTAGATGGCATATATCAGACCCCCTTTCCTCCTATGTCTTCAGCTTGTACTTATCTGAACTCTAGTCCACCTTCCGGTTTTGCTGTCTCTATACACTCGGTACCAATGTGCTTTCTCTGGCATAGCTTCTGTCCAGGACCATGTATTGCATTTAGTCACCCTGTGTTTGTAGTTACTTCCCTTTAATAAGGAACAGTGCCTAAGCCTTTCTTTATCATGACATTTACATTTTTTTAAAAAAGAATAAGGGTCATTTATTTTATAGAATGTCGATCACTTTACATGCATGTGATGTTTCCTCCTAATTTGCTTCACGTCATGCATTTTGGGCAGGGATGCTGTGTGAGAGCTGGTATATTTTTCTCGGGTATCACAATAGGAGATGTACCATGTCTATCTACCCCTTAGGGGAAACACAAAGGATACGTTTCCTTGCAAGGAACCATTCTGCCTGCTCTTAGGTCAACGTTTTCTTGCATTTTGATTACTTGGTTAAGGTGTTGTCCAGCTTCTTTCCTGTATAGATTTTTCATTGTAAAATATGTTTTATTTTGTTTTTAGTTAACACATAGTAATTGTGACTGGGGTACAGTGTGATGTTTCCATACATATACAGATGGTGTTGATAGACATGCTAATTATCCTGATTTCAGTAATAATTTTGAACCTGGGTGAGGTGGCTCACACCTGTAATCCCAGCACTTTGGGAGGCCGAGGCGGGAGGATCATTTGAGGTTAGGAGTTCGAAACCAGCCTGGCCAACACGGTGAAACCCTGTTTCTACTAAAAATGCAAAAAAAATGAGCCAGGTGTGATGGTGTTCGCCTGTAATCCCAAGTTACTCGGGAGGCTGAGGCACGATAATTGATTAAATCCAGGAGGCGGAGGTTGCAGTGAACCAAGATCATGCCACTACACTCTAGCCTGGGTGACAGAGTGAGACTCTGCTTAAATAATAATAATAATAATAATTTTTAAAAATCACTTATCATTTGAAAAATTCTAGTTTTAACAGGCATTTAAATACGGCTCTCAAGGTATTATACCCTGTGCTGTTATTTGTTCATAGAGCACACATTTGTTAATACTTATGTATATGTTGTGATTAGTGCTTACTTTGCTCAGGAATACTGAAATATCCTTAAAAGTGAGAGTCTCTGGAATCCTCTGCAATTCCCATCTCTAGAGAGAAACTTCCCAGTTGGCTGTGATGCCCCCTAGTGTAGACTGGATTATGCTGCACAACACTGGCTTCTAGGGATGCGAAGAGCCTCTCGCCTTCAGGGGCAGGTTTAGCAGATTAAAGAGGACAATGTCAAATTCTCAACAGTAAATCTAGTGTCCTTCTGCTGGCAGATCGAGAATTTAAAAATATATGTGTAACTATCTATATAAGACACCTGCCTGGTATTTGGGAACAAGTGGCTTTCTGTGTGTGTGAGATAAATGTTGTCTGCACTGATATGCTGAAGCTTCCAAAATGTCAGCCAAAGTGTTCGGAAATGAATTAGCTCATGCCTGCTAAGTTTTAGTGTTCAGGAAGGCATTCGTTTATGCCTGCCACTGGCCCCACTCTGTGGGGATGCACATTGCTAGGGCGTGAACACACTTTGGGGTGTTGCAGGTTGCAGCTTATTGGCAAGAAAACAAAGCATGAAAAAGTGACTATGCAGGAAGAAATTAAAAGAAGTGATTGCAATTCTATTCCACAAACACAGTGAAGGCACCAACTGTGTGCAAGGTAACGATCCTTGAGGAGAATGTGAAGATGAATAAGAAATACATTCCACTTTCAGTAGAAAAACACACATAGTGAATAATAAGGGAAAATCGAAGAGTTTTAGATATCATGAGGCATTTGAAAGTCATTCTATGTAAATGACTTGCAAATTCGGAGGAGAAAAATTCATATTTCATCATGGAATTTGGAGATAATTTTATTTATTCATTTTTGAGATGGCGTCTTACTCTGTCATCCAGGCTGGAGTGTAGTGGCATGATCTCAGCTCACTACAACCTCCACCTCCTGGGTTCAAGTGATTCTCATGCCTCAGCCTCCCGAGTAGCTGGGATTACAGGTGCATGCCATCACACCTGGCTAATTTTTGTATTTTAAGTAGAGATAGGGTTTCACCACATTGGTCAGGCTGGTCTTGAACCCCTGACCTCAAGTGATCTGCCCACCTTGACCTCCCAAAGTGCTGGGATTACAGGCATGAGCCACTGCACCCGGCCACGAATTTGGAGGTCATTTTAAATAATGTAGTAGTCTTGGATGTGAGAACTGAGGCATGAAGTTATGCACTGAATTGTGTCCCAGTTCCCAACTCATATGCTGAAGCCATGACCCTCAGTACCTCAAAATGTGAACCTATTTGGAAACAGGGTGGTGGCAGATATAATTGGTCAAGAAGTCGTATTGTAGGAGAGTGGGCTCCTAATCCAAGAGCACTGGTATTTTATGAAAAAGGAAAATTTGGGCCAGGTACGGTGGGTCACGCCTGTAATCCCAGCACTTTGGGAGGCCGAGGTGGGTAGATCACTTGAGGACAGGAGTTCGAGACTGGCCTGACCAACATGGTGAAACTCCATCTCTATTAAAAGTACAAAAAAAAAAAAAATTCGCTGGGTGTGGTGGCAGGTACCTGTAATCCCAGTTACTCGGGAGGCTGGGGCAGGAGAATTGCTTGAACCTGGGAGGCGGAGGTTGCAGTGAGCCGAGATCGCGCCACTGCACTCTACCCTGGGTGACAAGAGTGAAAATCCATCTCAAAAAAAAAAAAAAAAAAGAAAAAGAAAAAGAAAAGAAAACAAGAAAAGAAATTTTGGAGACACAAACACAGGGAGAATTTCATGTGAACATGAAGGCAGGAATCAGGGATACATCTACAAGCCGACGAATGCCAAAGGTCACCAGCAAACCACCAGAAGCTGGGTGGGAGGTATGGAACAGGTCCTTCCCTCAAGCCCCCAGAAGGAATGAATCCTGCTGACATCTTGATCTCAGACGTCCAGCCTCCAGAACTGTGGGACAATGTGTTTCTGTTGTTTATGCCATCCGGTGCGTGGCACTTTGTTACAGCAGCCACAGGGAATCAATACACATGGGTATTGTTTGGACAGACAACAATTAGCAGAAAAGGTACACCCGATAGAGAGAACAGCATGAACAAAGACATGGGGGTAAAGGTGTGGTCTGGTAACAGGTATGAGGTAGCATGACAGAGGGTTAACATATGTTCAAAGGGGGAAGATGAAGAATGGCCAGAAAAGTAGGTTTGGGGAAGATTGTGAAGAGCCTTCGATTTTTTGTTAAAGGTTATGGATCCTTTTTTCTTTGGGTATTGAGGAACTGTTGAAGGATTCCAGTAGGGGTGGGGTGGGATATTTAGACTCATCTAAGTCACTTTTTTTTTTTTTTTTTTTGAGATGGAGTCGCTCTGCCGCCTAGTCTGGAGTGCAGTGGCGCAATCTTGGCTCACTGCAACCTCCGCCTCCCAGGTTCAAGCAATTCTTCTATATCAGCCTCTTGAGTAGCTGGGATTACAGAGGTCCGCCACCACACCCAGCTTATTATTATCATCATCATCATCATTATTATTTTGTATTTTTAGTAGAGACAAGGTTTCATCATGTTGGCCAGTCTGGTTTCAAAATCCTGACCTCAAGTGATCCACCTGCCTTGGCCTCCCAAACTGCGGGATTACAGGTGTGAGCCACCATGCCCAGTCACATCTAAGTCACTTTTATCTACACAAAACACTTTTGGAGGAAAATATCTGAGAAATGTTCATGTAACCCAGTGAGGAAACTGACAAATTCACTTTGGCCTGTAAGTGAGGGAGCCTTCTTTCTGTCCAATCCTGTGTGATTACATGGAAAACCGTTGTCTCACATCTCAGCTTTAGCAAATGTCACTGTGCTGCTTTGTAGGTGTTTTCTAGCAGACCCACTGTTCCTTGATTGTACCATAAATTAATCACTCAAACATTTCAGACTCCAGCAGAATGTTGGCCATCATAAGAGTTTAAAAGGAGAGTAATCATTTGAAGGATTGAAAGAAACATTTTTGCCTGTGGTACGTCGCATCATTCTTCAGTTCTCCTGATCCATAAAACCAGAGTAATTATATAGTAGGACATAGATGTATTAGTCAGTCATATTTAGTCTAAATACTGACTATGTATTAGTCTCCAGAGAAACAGAGCAAATATATATACTCATATGCATAGATGAAGAGATTTCGTATGAGGAATTGGCTCATGTGATTATAGAGGCGGAGAAGTCCCACAATCTGCCAGCTGGAGACCCAGGAAAGCCAGTGGTAGAAATTCCAGCTTAAACCCAAAGGTCCAAAAACCAAGGGGGCCAATGGTGGGAATCTAGTCTAAGGGCATGAGAAGACCAATGTTCCAGCTCAGGCAGGCCAGTGGGACAAAAAGAGGCACATTCCTTTTTCCTCTGCCTTTGTGTTCTAGTTAGGCCCTCAACAGGTTGGACGATGCCCCGCTATGTTGGAGAGGGCCATTTACTTTACCAAGTCCACCGATTCGAATGCTCATCTCATCTGGAACACCTTCCCAGACACACCCAGAAACACTGTTTAATCTGGGCACCCCTGGGCCCAGTCAAGTTGACACATCAAGTTAACCATCACACTATCTCATATGTTTGTTGTGAAGAGTAAATGAGATTATCTATGTTAGGTGCTTAGAGCATGCTCAATAAATGTCAGGTATTATTATCACTGGTAAAACAAGTGGAGCTGGGATCCAAATCCCTGTTTCTTATGCTCCAAATTTTGTGTTTTTTCTACCCGTCCAAACTGCCTCTGTAAGTGGTGCTGATCCGTAACAATTATGGACTTTTTGCTTCTCTCATTATCATTGCTTTTCTCTCCTGACACATGTTCAGCAGCAGCTTTCCATGCAAACCCCTCATTTGTGACAGACATTGACAACACTCAAGGGATCCTCCAGGCCTCAGAGAGGAGCAGTTGAGAGCTTCAGTGCAGTAAACAAGCAGGAGGCGGGCTGACGGGGTGGGCAGCTGGCATCTCACACAGTCGCAACAGTGATGGGTCTGAGCTGAGCAGACTGCTCTCTAGAGAGACTGGAATCCCCGGGAGGTGGCAAATGCTTGCCTGCAGTCAGGGGACTGAACATCGCTGCAGACAGCCTATCTGTGCAAGTGGATGAGAGAGGCTTTCTCTTATGGTGTCTCAAGAAGATCTCACCCTCAACACAAATTATGACTGGAAAATAATAGCAACAGAACAACTGGTTAAATATGAAACTTAACACCTGGCAACAGGTGTATTCCTGCCAGAGGCTCTTTGTGTTGGCCTCTGAAAGTGACATTTGTAAGTAGGAGGATCTGTGCTTGGCACCCTTGCAGATACGTGATTGCTTAAAGAGTTTCATATCCACTGTGACCAAAGATCATAGAGAAAGCTGTACCTGGTAGTTCCATTATTTAAAAACAAAACACTCTACCATCAATTGAAATCTTTATCAGTCACGAAAAGCTAGGTTATACAGCAATAGCAAGCATTCCCATATTAGTGGCTCTTACAACATTGTTTTTTTTTGTTTTATTTTTTGAGACAGAGTTTTGCTCTTTTGCCCAGGTTGGAGTGAAGTGTTGTGATCTCGGCTCACTGCAACCTCTGACCCCGAGCCGCTTCTGCTGGGTTCAAGCGATTCTCCTGCCTCAGCCTCCTGAGTAGCTGCGATTATAGGTGCCCGCCACCATGTCTGGCTAATTGTTTTGTATTTTTAGTAGAGATGGGATTTTGCCATGTTGGCCAGGCTGTTCTCAAACTCCTGGCCTCAGGTGATCCACCCACCTCGGCTTCCCAAAGTGCCAGGATTACAAGCATGAGCCACAGTGCCTGACCACATGGTTTTGTTTATCACTTTCAGTTGACATAAATCCAGCAAAGTTATAGCTCCTCTCATTCTTAGTAATATCTACTTTTTATTGAACATCTAGAGTGTGGTAATCATAAGACAATTTTTTTACACATACTCTCTCTTTTAACCTAACTCTGGCAAGTAGGTATTAATCTCTTTGTTGCAGATGTTAAAATTGAGACTCAAGTTCAGTGAGTAGGTGGCAGACTGGGTTCTAGCACCAGATTTTCCTAATGCTCACCTGTTATTTCACTACCACGTTACGCCGTTCTCTTAAACGCTGAGATTTTTACTTTTAAATATATATATTTACTAATATTGTCTCTTTAATATTCCTAGGAGAAAAGGAGATACAAATATCATTATTCCACCATAGAGACTTGCAAACCAAGGTGTAAGAGATTATATCTTTATTTTGGCTGACCCAGGATAAAAAAGGTAAAATCTTGATCAGTGCTTTTACATCAGAATCACCTTGTAGAAATGCAGATTCCAAGGCTCCCCCAAGTGGGACTGGGACATTCTCATTCTGCTGTTAAAAGAAGGGCACTTTGGGACTCAGTGACCTGGGCCTTCAACTCCTATCTCTGGACTGTTGCCACTAGCGCTTGCTGTCAGCTGAAAACCCCTTGGGGAGGGCAAGGCTGAAACTCGGTAACATTGCTGATGTGCCCAGAGAGAATGCCTGAACTTGAAGGTTGAATGTGAAAGCATCATGGAATTGCTGATTAAACTCCAATTGCAGCATCAGCTATGTGGGAATAAACTGTCAACATCTACAGCATATTCAAATTTACATTTCTGAGAAGGCAATTAGCCTAATTAGTTTAGTAATGAATAATATTAACCTTTAAAATATCATAGAGTCCACAATGCCAGTTTACTTCTGTTTCCTAACTTAATACGTCATTTGATATTGAGGAGAAAGTGGCGTCTTTAGAGAATAACTCAAAACAACAGCTCAGTTAGGTGAGATAGGAGACTGAAAAAATGTTGAGTTAGTTATTTGAGATTTTTCCTGCACCACTGGGACACGTCTTAGGTCTAAAACAATATTGATCTAATTCCTGAAGATAGCGGCTCATTTAAAAAAATTATCTATGTACTAAAAATTATCTATGTCCAGGGACTTCTTTGTACAGTGATCCCATGGTATTTGCCAGGGATTAGTTCTAGGACCTCCACAGATACTAAAATCACAGATGCTCAAGCCCTTTATATAATATAGCCATAGTTATTTGCATATAACCTATTCACTTCTTCTGTGTATTTTAGATCATTTCTAGATTACTTATAATACCTAATACAATGGAAATACTGTATATATAAAAGAAAAATCCTATGGGTTATTTAAATCATTTTTATTTCAAATATGGCTGTTTCAGAACCGTGGCAAGACTGCTTTAAAGCAAAGGTTATATATTTTGATTTTTTTCTGTAATACCATTGGATGGTTGTGGATTCATTTACCAAAAGATCATTGGATTGTGTCATTTTCACTTCCTAAGTCAGTTTTCAAATCGGCTTTTAAAAGCTGGGAACTTTTAAAACATGCAGATTCTTTGGCCCACCCTGGAAATCTGCATTTTAATCTACTCCCTGGTCCTGTTTTTTGTTGTTTGTTTTTTTGAGATGGAGTCCCACTCTGTCGTCTAGGCTAGAGTGCAGTGGTGCTATCTAAGCTCACTGAAACCTCCACTTCTCTGGTTCAAGTGATTTGCCTCAGCCCCCTGAGTAGCTGGGATTACAGGCATGTGCCACCATGCCCTGCTAATTTTTGTATTTTTAGTAGAGATGCAGCTTCACCATGTTGACCAGGCAGGTCTCGAACTGCTGACCTCACGTGATCCACCTGCCTCGGTCTCCCAAAGTGCTGGGATTACAGGTGTGAACCACTGCACCTGGCCCCTGGTTTATTTTTATGCAAGCAATTTAGTGCCCCCTCACAGCCCACCACTTCCCTCTGAGTTAATGACTCCCAAACAGTTGCCAATAACACCCTTTTAGGTCACGCAATGTTTAGCTGGAAGCTTTGTGTTAGCCGTATTCTGTCCAGCCTTAAACCTACTCTTCATCACAACAAAGTTTACAGCTTTCAATGAGTTAATTTATTTGGTATCCCCAAAACTCTAATTTTACTTTTCGAGTAGCAGTGATCCATTGTGATCTAAGAGGTACAACTCAGTCACTTTTCTGGGTTTAAAAGAGCGAGTATATTTCTGTGTACCGCAAACCAAAGAAATTAATGAAGGAAAACGGGAAATGAAACTTTCATCCAGAAGATAGAAACCTTACTTGGTGTCTACAATGAGTGGACTGGGACTTGAGACAAGAGGACATAACCTGCCCAGAAATTTAGCTTTGCCCTTTTCATCTCAGACTTGTTAGCAAAATTACTGGTTTCTGCCTTTTTAATATTTTTCCATATTAGAGAGATGAGACATACAAAATCCCGTGTGTGGGAAATCAGAAGCAGTGCATACTCACAACTTCCCTAGCCCTTTGAGGGCCATCAGAGGAGGCGATTTTACTACTGATTTAATATTTCAGAAGCACGGTAAGTCCCTTCCTCTAAGATGTGGCCAGATGTATGTGTTTTAATATTCTTTAAAAGTTTGCAACAGAGAAATAATTAAATGATTGTTAGAATGCCTAACAACAGGTTATACTGCTAGAACCTAGAAATTCTACATGTAATATAGATAGTATGATATATAATGAGATATAAAATGTTAACATAAAATACAACACAATTTTTATATAATATGATGTGGTCCTGGTCCCAGATTAGAAAATCTGTTAGAGTTCACAGATTCATTTGAAATCCAGTTACTTGGAACTTGGAAACAACACCTTATTTTTAATATTATATTTATTATTGTATTATAATGTATATACTTTATATTATAAGAATACTGTCCTATGATATTGTATTTTGTTATATAATAATATTTAACTTGTCATAACATATTATTATATCATTGTCTCCTGATATTACAAAAGATAGTTAACTCCATGGTTAGCCCACATAGCTATCAGTTTTTCATTTACGTTTCTGAAATAGTTTATATTTGGCAAGAGCATTTCCTATCATTTTTCATTACTTCTACCTGGTAGCACAGTTAAGCTACAAGTTAAATATGCTTTGATGTTATCACTGAGATACATAACTAATAGTTATTATGTGATTGTAATGAAAAATGTCCTGTAGTGACAAGAGATGTAGTTGCTTGAGAAAAATTTCTTTCTCTCGAGGGGAATGGGCTGATGTTTAGCTCTTTGGACTAAGGGATCCCCCATGTGGCATGGTCCTGCCATGTGTATGTGTAGATAATTAAAAGTTCTGTATTTATAAACAATGGAGAATCTTCCTTAATATTAATAATGATAATACTTATAAAAACAAGAATAACGGCCACTAAGTGCTTATTATACATAGGCACTGTATTAAGACCTTAAAATACTTTGTCTCACTAATGACAACTTTATGAGGTGGCTACTGAGAGAATTAGGCATTGGGGAGGTTAGTGACTTGTCCAGAGTCATTGAGCAAAGGGTCTTAATACAGCCTGACTCTGTCAAAAGCCTAAGTTCTTCTCCAAAGGGCTCTAAGATCTGCTTACAGTTCTGTTAAAAATATAAAATAGTCAAATTGTCTATTCTGTGCAAAAATGGTAAGTGAAATAAGAATTTTGGAAAAAAAAATTCCAAATCTTTCTGTTGTTGTTCTTTATTCAAGACAGAGTCTTGCTCTGTTTCCCAGGCAGGAGAGCAGTGGCACAATCATAGCTCATTATAGCCTTGACCTCCCAGGCTCAAGTGATCCTCCTACCTCAGCCTCCTATGTAACTGGGACTATAGGTGTGTGCCACCATACCACTTTTTTTTTTTTTAATTTTTAAAATTTTTTTTATTTTTAGTAGAGACAAGGCCTTGCTATGCTTCCCTGGCTGGTCCTGAACTCCTGGGTTCAAGCGATCCTCTCACGTTGGCTTCCAAGAGTGCTGGAATTACAGACGTGAGCCACCGTGACTGGCCTCACCCCAAATCTTATTCAAAGACAACTGCTATTAATATTTTTATGTATATCCTTTAAGACTTTTCTCCACATACATGTAAATATATAACATATAACTATAAATACTAATATAAATGTTAGAATATAAATATAATTGTAAGAATATAATGAATATATAATTTATAATATATTTATAAATACACAATTATACTATAATACATATCTAATATCAATAAAAATATACATTACAAAACTAGTATCAGATTGTATATAATTTTGTACTTACGTTTCTTGGTTAACAATATACTATGACCACATCTCTATATCAATAAATATTGGTAAATACATCTTTATTCTAACTAGATGCTAAGAATTTCACTGTATAGGTAAAACTATATATCCCTATTTCAATTATTTAACATGTAGGATTTTTCTAGTATTTTTCTATCATAAAATTACTTTGACAAATTATTTACCTTTGCTAATACACCCAAGCATGAAATTATAGAATTGGAAGTATAAGATCAAAATGTATGAGTGTTTTTAAGGATTGTAATATGTATGGCTAAATCGGCCTCCAGACAACTATATCAGTGTAAACTCTCAATAGCATTGCAAGAGAATACATCCAGCCCCATGTACCAGCCTACAGGGTCACTAGTATTTGTAATCTTGGTCAGTCTGGTAAGCAAAAACCATGTCACTTTAATTTGTCCTATTATTATAAGATGAGCATTTTAATGTATTTATGTCATTTATATTTCCTCTTTTATGAACTTTTATGTTCATATCTTCAGCCCATTTTCATTTCAGATGTTACCTTTTTCTCTTTGATATGGTCCGGCTGTGTCCCCACCCAAATCTCACCTTCAACTGTAATAATCCCCACGTGTCAATCGTGGGGCCAGGTGGAGACGGAGATAATTGAATCGTGGGGGCAGTTTCCCCCATACTGTTCTTGTGGTAGTGAATAACTCTCACAAGCGTTCATGGTTTTATAAATGGGAGTTTCCGCGTCCAAGGTCTCTTGCCTGCTGCCATGTAAGCCGTGACCTTGCTCCTCCTTTGCCTTCCACCACGATTATGAGGCCTCCCCAGCCATGTGGAACTGTGAGCCCATTAAACCTCTTTCCTTTATAAATTACCCAGGCTCGGATATGTCTTTATTCACAGAATGAGAACTAATACTTTCTTATTGGCTTATAAATGTTCTTTATATATTGAGGACATTAATACTACATTAAGGTTAATTACACAATTTGTTCCTCTACCATTTAAAAAATATTTTACTTTTAAAATGATGACTTTTGCCTACCTGAAGTTATGTTTTTCCAGGGACAAACTCCAGTACATTTTTTACAACAGCTTTATTGGGTTATAATTTGCATTCCATTTCAGTGGTTTTTGGTATATTCACAGAGTTGTGCAGCCATTACTACTATCTAATTTTAGAACCTTTTCATCACACCAAATGGAACCCCTCTGCTTAGCAGCCACTCGGTTTCTCCTCCATGTACCCTCTGGAAGTGTTAATCTACTTTCCGTCTTTATGGACTTGCCTATTCTGGACATTTTATATAAAAGGAATCCTACAATATGTGGCCTTTTGTGACTGTCATCTTTCACTTAGCATAATGTTTACAAGTTTCACCCATGTTGCAACATGTATAAGTACTTTAGTCTTTTTTATTGCCAAATAATATTCTACAGTATAGATGTATATTTTGTTTATGCATTCATCAGTAAATGGATGTATGGGTTTTTTCTACCTTATGGCTATTGTGAATAATGCTGTTATGAATGTTTTCTTGTCTTTTTTTTGAGACGAAGTCTTGCTCTGTTGCCTAGGTTGGAGTACCAGTGGCACAATCTTGGCTCACTGCAGCCTCCAACTCCCAGGTTCAAGCAATTCTCCTGCCTCAGCCTCCCAAATAGCTGGGATTACAGGCACACACTACCAGGCCCAGCTAATTTTTTGTACTTTTAGTAGAGATGGGGTTTCCCCATGTTGGCCAGGCTGGTCTCGAACTCCTGACCTCAGATGATTCACCTGCCTCAGCCTCCCAAAGTGCTCCACCATGCCTGGCCTACTATGAATGTTTTAACAAAGGTTTTTGTTTGAACATACAATTTCAGTTCTCTTGGGTATATATTTAGGAGTAGAATTGCTGGGTCATGTGGTAACTTTAACATTTTGAGAATGTTCAAACTGTTTTCCAAAGTGGCTGCTCTATTTTACAATTCCACCAGCATTGATAAGGGTTCCAATTTCTCTACATTTTTGCCAACACCTGTTATTAGTTGGCTTT
The DNA here is from genome assembly GCF_049350105.2 of Macaca mulatta. Classification (NCBI taxonomy): domain Eukaryota; kingdom Metazoa; phylum Chordata; class Mammalia; order Primates; family Cercopithecidae; genus Macaca; species Macaca mulatta. Next base: position 128,936,228 of record NC_133417.1, on the reverse strand, counting down.
TTAATTTTAGCTATGCTAGTGGGTATGAATTAGTATTTTATTGTGGTTTTTATTTGCATTTCCCTGATGACTAATAAGGCTGAACATCTTTTTTGGGAGTGCATATTGACCATTGGTACACCTTATTTGGATTGATGACTATTCAAGCCCTATGCCCATTTTTAAGTGGGTTATTTGTCTTTTGTTGTCAAGTTGTAAAAGTTCTTTATATATTCTGGACACCAGACTCTTATCAAACTTATAATTTGCAAATGTTTTCTTCCATTGTTTTAGTTGTCTTTTTCACTTTCTTCATGGTACCTTTTGAAGCACAAAGCTTGTCATTTTGATAAAGGCCAGTTTTTCTTTTTTCCACATGTGCTTTTGGCTTTTGGTGTCACATCTAAGAGACCATTGTAAAACTCAAGTTCACAAAGATTCACTGTGATTTTCTCCTCCCCCGCGGTTTTTTTTTTTTTTTTTTGAGATAGGGTCTTGCCCTACTGCTCAGGTTGGAATGCAAGGATATAAACACAGCTCACTACAGCCTAGAACTCCTGGGCTCGAGTGATCCTCCCACCTCAGCCTCCCAAGTAGCTGGGATCATGGCACCCACCACCACGCCCAGAGCTAATTTTTGTATTTTTTGTAGAGATAGAATCTTGCCATGTTGCCCAGGCTGGTCTCGGATTCCTGGGCTCAAGTTATCCTCCTGCCTTGGCCTCCCAAGGTGCTGAGATTAAAGACATGAGCCACAATGCCCAGTCTATTTTCTCTTTTTTTGAAGTAACTTCAGTACTTTTATAAAATGTTTTCTCTTTGTCATCACATGGAGAAAATTTCTCCTCATCCCAAAATTTTATAAATTTTCTCATACACACACACACACACACATATATATATATATATTTTTTTTTTGAGAGAGTCTCACTCTGTCACCCAGGCTGGGGTGCAGTGGCATAATCTCGGCTCACTGCAACCTCTGACTTCCCGGTTCAAGCGATTCTCCTGCCTCAGCCTCCCGAGTAGCTGGGACTACAGGTGCCTGCCACCATGCCCAGCTAATTTTTGTATTTTTAGTAGAGACAGGATTTCAGCATGTTGGCCAGGATGGTCTCAATCTCCTGACCTCATCAATCTGCCCCCTTCTTGGCCTCCCCAAGTGCTGGGATTACAGGCGTGAGCCACTGTGCCCAGCCTATATATCTTTCTAGTAATTTTTGGTTGTGTTTTTTACAGTAACATTTTAATCCCTCTGGGATTTATTTGGGTACGAGAAGTGGAGTAGAAAACTCTTTCCCCATTTTATACTTCAGAGCACTTTCACATAAGTTAAGTCATTTCATACTTGTAATGTAGATGATATATAATTTTTTGCATTTTATACATATGAACACAATAATTCAGAGGTTTCAAATGATTTGCCTGTGGTAACACATTTAGATACTGTAGGAATCACACCTGGAATCCAGGTCTTTGTTCATCTCTCTGGAGTCTCTATGCCCCATCACCTTTGTCTTCAATGGCATTAGTTATGGACAGCTCTCTTCTTCGTGGTACTTACATTACTCACTGGAAGGGAATTTGATCATCTGGTTTGTTAAATCATTACTAAATGCAGTGTATTACATTATTGTGGAGAATTTCAACTTTTTGATGTTCCTAGTTTGTCACTAACAGTGTGGCCTCAGGCAGGTTATTTCATCTCTAGTAACTATGACAATAATAGCTAACATATGTTGACACTGTCCTTCTGCCAGGGGCCATGTTCAGCTTTTCACATGGGTTATCTCATTTAATCTTTACACACAAAAAACCCTATGGCCAGATGCTCTCATGGAAAGGCATAGTATATAAGCCTAGCAGCCATCTGAAAACTTGGGTTTCTGACCAATCTTTATACTTTAAAACTTAATGAAAACCCAAAGAGATTTTTGTTTGTTTTGTTTTGTTTTTTAGATGGAGTCTCACTCTGTCACCCAGGCTGGAGTGCAGTGGTGCAATCTGGGCTCACTGCAAACTCTGCCTCCCAGGTTCAAGCAATTCTCCTGCCTCAGCTTCCTGAGTAGCTGGGATTACAGGTGCACACCAACATGCCCAGATAATTTTTATATTTTTAGTAGGGATGGGGTTTTACTATGTTGGCTAGGATGGTCTCGAACTCCTTACCTTAGGTGATCCACCCACTTCAGTCTCCCAAAGTGTTGGGATTACGGGTGTGAACCACCACGCCTGGCCTCATTTAATCTTTACACACAAAAAACCCTATGACTAGGTGCTATCATGGAAAGACATAGCATATAAGCCTAGCAGCCATTAGAAAACTTTTGGGTTTCTGACCAGTCTTTATACTTTAAAACTTATTGAAAACCCAAAGAGTTTTTCTTTATGGTTTATATCTATTGCTACCATATTGAAAATGAAAATTAAGAACACTTTATCTATGTGTTGTTTCCTTTAGAAGAACAATAATAAACCCATTATTTGTCAACATAAAAACATTTTTAAAGTGAAAAATCGCTGTATTTTCCCAAAGAGTAGTTTTTTTTTTTTCAGTTTTGCTATGTCTCTTTAATAATTGGCTTAACAGATAACTGCAGGATTCTCATGTTTTCTTCTACATTTGTGGCAATATCTTACATCATATAACCTCTGGAAAATTCCAAATACAGTGCTCGTGAGAGAGACAGTAAGAAAGGCAAATAGTCTCTCAGTATTGTTATTAAAATAGTTTAACCTTCCAGAATCTCTAAAAGGTTCTTGGGTTTCTCTAAAGAACTGCGAAGTATAGTACAGTGGAGAAGAGGACTGAGGTTGACATGAGCGGGATGCTTCGGTTTGCTCTTCTGTTTGTTTGTTTTTTGAGACAGAGTCTTGCTCTATTGCCCAGGCTGGAACATAGTGGCACAATCTTGGCTCGCTGCAACCTCCGCCTCCCGAGTTCAAGTGATTTTCCTGCCTCAACCTCCCAAGTACCTGGGATTACAGGCGCCTGCCACCACACCTGGCTAATTTTTTTTTTTTTTGTACTTTTAGTAGAGATGGGGTTTCACCCTGTTGGCCAGGCTGGTCTCGAGCTTGTGACCTCAGGTGATCTGCCTGCCTCGGCTTCCTGAAGTGCTGGGATTACAGGCCTGAGCCACCATGCCCTGCCAAGATGCTTGGGTTTGAATTCCATCTTTACCATTTGTTTGCAGTGTGATCTTGGGCAAATTATTTTGTACTTTTTACCATACATTCCTTTATCTGTAAAGTGGGGGTTATAGTAGTGAGGATTAAATCATTAAAATATCCAAAACATTTTAACTGATATCAGGGCCTGGAAAAGTGTAAACATTTTTATCTGCAATAACCATTATTATTATTATTATTATTATTGAAGAACCCCTTCCTACATTGAGGAATTGAGGTTTAGTGAGTGAATTCCTAGGCTGAGATGTGGGTCCTATTTCTGTCGGTTTTTAACTATAAAACATTGGATAAATTTCTTAATCTTGGCAGCCTTAGCATCCTCATTTGGGACACGAGAAGAACAAAAGTAGCTGCCAGAAGAGTTGTAATAGTGTTGAATGAGACAAGTCACGTGAAATACTTAGCACAATGACTGCCATTTAATAGAAACTCACAATGTGTGTGTGTTTACTATGGATGTAATTATTACTACTATTAAAGATGGCATTTATGGCCGGGCGCGGTGGCTCAAGCCTGTAATCCCGCCATTTGGGAGGCCGAGACGGGCGGATCACGAGGTCAGGAGATCCAGACCGTCCTGGCTAACACGGTGAAACCCCGTCTCTACTAAAAAATACAAAAAAAGTAGCCCAGCGAGGTGGTGGGCGCCTGTAGTCCCAGCTACTCCAGAGGCTGAGGCAGGAGAATGGCCTAAACCCGGGAGGCGGAGCTTGTAGTGAGCTGAGATCCGGCCACTGCACCCCAGCCTGGGCGACAGAGCAAGACTCGGTCTCAAAAAAAAAAAAAGAAAAAAGATGGCATTTATAAATGTGTATCTATGTGCTTGTCCACATACACTCAATGTTATAGACTGAAGGTTTGTGCTCCCCCCAAATTCATAGTTGACATGTAATCCCTGTATGTGAAAGTGGGCCTTTGGGAGGTAATTAGGTCATCAGTGTAGAGCCCTCCTGAATGGGATTAGTGCCCTTATAAAAAGGACCCCGGAGAGATCTCTCCCTCTCTTTCTGCCACATGAAGATGCAATAAGAAGTTGGCCCTCTGCAAACTGGAAGAGGGTCATCAGCAGAACCCACCATGCTGGCCCCCCATTTAGGATGTCCAGCCTCCAAAACTGTGATAAATACATTTCTGTTGTTGATAAGCCACTCAGTACTTTGTTAGGGCAGTCCAAACTGACAAAGACACTCAGAATATCATGTACCGGCCTATGGTGACAAAGAGATAAACCATGGCATGACCAAACCAGTCAGGATGGTCTATTTAATTAGATATGTGGCCTACCAGGTTGTCAGTAGCTGTAATGCTGTGAAGTCAATTTCCTTTTATTAATATTCAGAGGATCCTATGGATACTTACCAAGGATCAATCTCTGGGCCGGGCATGGTGGCTCACACCTCTAATCCCAGCACTTCGGGAGGGGAGGCCGAGGCAGTTGGATCACCTGAGGTCAGGAGTTCAAGACCAGCCTGGCCAACATGGTAAAACCCTGTCTCTATTAATAATACAAAACATTTACCTGGGCATGGTGGCACATGCCTTTAATCCCAGCTACTCGGGAGGCTGAGGCAGGAGAATTGCTTGAACCTGGGGGACGGAGGTTGCTGTGAGCTGAGATGATGCCATTGCACTCCAGCCTAGAAGACAAGAGTGAAACTCCATCTCAAAATAAAGAAAAAAAACCTCAATCTCTTAACCATCACAATTGTTTAAGTCCCGGTAGATCTCCACAGAAAGCTCTTCTTCTTCCACTTCTTATTAGGAAGCTCTGAACTATTGACTACTGACAATTAAATCTGAAACATCCAACTCTAACATGGCTGAAAGGTTGATTGGTCTTTTGAAGTGATAATTTTTGGATTAATTAGAAATTAAAGTAGCCCATCATTTCATTAAAGCTAAACTTCCTCCTCTTCTAATTAAGATGTGCTGTGTAATCATCTCAGTTGATTGAGTTTGATTTGTTTGTTTTGTCATAGAGTTACCTCAGGGAAGTTTTCTTCCGTGCACATTTGTATTTATTTATTTATTTTTTGACATAGGCTCTCACTTTGTCACACAAGCTGGAGTGTAGTGGCGCCATCACCACTCATGCAGCCTTGACCTCCTGGGTGCAGGTGAGTCTCCCACCTCAGCCTCTGAGTAGTGGGTACTATAGGTGAGCACCACCATGCCTGGCTATTTTTGTATTTTTTTGTAGAGACAGTTTTGCTATGTTGTCCAGACTGATCTCAAACTCCTAAGCTCAAATAATCCACTCACCTCAGCCTCCCAAAGTGCTAAGATTACAAGCATGAACCACTGTGCCTGTTCTAGTGTCAGTTATTATTTATACATTTTAACCTTTATGTAATAGCTTTTTAACAAGGAAATAAACCATAATACCTTTGTTTTATGGATAAAACAAAATCTTTTTAAAAGTATTAAGAATTGTATGGGTGATTCCTTGATTTAAGAAAAACATCAGGTTAATAGAGAAACCCTTCCATAAAAATCTAGAGGTTTTGAGCAAAATAAAAATAAGTAACTTAAAAAAAAAAAAACCCACATAGCTGTATTAGGATTGTCCAGAGACACAAACCAATAAGGTATAGTATGTGTATGTGTCTGTGTGTGTGTATAAAAATACATACCTATATGTATGTGTGTGTATGTATGTATATATACATGTGTGTATAATGCACACATACACACACACACACGAATACTTCTTTTGAAAAAGATATTGGTTCAGGAGATTGTGGAAGCTGGCAAGTCCAAAATTGTCAAGGTGTGCTGGCAGTCTGACAACCCAGGGAAGAGCCAATGTTAGTTCACAGGCGGAATTCCCTCTGCCATAGGGATGTTGCACCTTTTTCTATTAAGGTCTTCAGCTGATTGCATGAGGCCCACTCACATACAGAGGTTAATCTGCTTTACTCAACTGATTGAAATGTTCATCTTATCTAAAAAATACCTTCTCAGCATCATCTAGACTAGTATTTGACCAACTATCTGGGTACCATAGTCTAGCCAAATTGGCACATAACTTGAACCATCACAATGGCTAATTTCATAAGAAAAAAAAGAAAAAGAAAATGTACATGCACTAGAATTGTAGAAAAGGCTGATAATAACATCCCAGGAGCCACCTACTGGGCATTACTGGACCTGGTTATGGCATGGGCTGTGCAGTGACAAAGAAATAATATCTTCAGTGGATATGGGTTGAGTGTTGAAACAGGCTCTTGCAGAAAGTAATTTTAGGGAAAGAGAAGTTTGAAAAAGAAAAGCCATCTATCGACTCAGGAGGGCAACAAGAAAGTTTCTCTCAGCCCCAGGTCAGGGTGGAAAAAAAACAAGTCTCCCTCAAGAAATAAAAGCCATGAAGTAATAAGTTTAAAGTCTGAATTTTAGCTGTCCTTGTGTTGAGGAAATCCCAGGATAAAAATTAACATAAAAATTAGACACATAGCAGAAATTCTACTGAAGCAAGTGGTAGAAAGAAAATTAAAACTTCTCCAGAGATACGTTTCAATAACCCTGACACTGTAGAGAAAGACTTCTGTCACCTGAAATGAGACCACAATAAAATATTAGAAACTATGCGACAACAGTTTATTTTTTAAACAGGAGACAAAAATGGAAAAATTATCCCTTCCAGGAACCAGAAAGACCACGAAATGAGAGGCACCATAAAGTATCTATAAAATGAGGTAGAGAAAAAATGATAAAATACATGGGGAAATATAAAGCAATATACTATAAAAATAGGTTAGAAAAACAAAGACAAATTATGAGGAAAAAAATACAGATGTTAAAATAAAAAATTCAAAGGCAGATTAAAAGGCAGAACAGGCATGGCTAAAAGGAGTGTTAATGAATTGGAATCAGAACTGAGAAAACTAAAAATTAAAAAATAATAATCATGGCCAGGCAGGTGGCTCACATCTGTAATCCCCGTACTTTGAGAGGTCAAGGCCAGAGAATTGCTTGAGCCCAAGAGTTCAAGACCAGCCTGGGCAACATAGGGAGATGCCATCTCAACCAAAAAAAAACCCACAAAAAATTAGCCAGGTGTGGTGGCGCATGCCTGTTGTTCCAGCTACTCTGCAGGCCAAGACAGGAAGATCACTTGAGCCCAGGAGATGGAGGCTGCAATGAGCTGAGATCACACCCTTGTACTCCAGCCTGGGTGACAGAGACCCCATCTCAAAAAAAAAAAAATTGTATTCATATCAATTGCCTGTATACTTTGTACTAGTCATTATAACTGTATGTATTTGTGAACCCATTTAATCCTCACAAAAACTGTGAGGATAGTAGATACAATAGTTCTAGGTTTTTTTTTTTTTCTCTTTTTGAGACAGAGTTTCACTCTTGTCATCCAGGCTGGAGTACAGTGGTGTGATCTCGGCTCACTGCAGCCTCAACCTCCTGGGTTCCAGCAATTCTTCTGTCGCAGTCTCCTGAGTAGCTGGGATTATAGGTGCCCACCACCACGCCCAGCTAATTTTTTGTATTTTCAGTAGAGACGAAGTTTCACCATATTGGCCAGGCAGGTCTTGAACTCCTGACCTCAGGTAATCTGCCCACCTCGGCCTCCTAAAGTGCTGAGATTACAGGCATGAGTCACTGCACCCAGCCAATAGTTCTAGCTTAATCTGGGAACATACCAGTATAAATTTGGGATGGATTATGATCCTAAAGGTACAATTAAAGACAACAAGTAATAAAAATTGTGTCTCAGAAAGCCTCTATATTTAAATAACCTGATCCATGAGCCTGATATTAAAGCCATTTAATCTTTAATATCAAAAGAGAAAAGAAGGAATAAAAAAGAAATTCTGAATAGTTTAAGATTAGAAGTTAGAACTCTGAAGTCAAATGACCCATATTCCAATTTAGATTCTATTCCTTTTATTCCCTTTATAATATTATATGGTTTATATAATCAGTTTTCCCCCTGAATTCTCATCTATGAAATGGGGATATTAGTAGTAACCTATATGTTTAGCTTCTAGGACAGTTCAGTTAGGGTATGTTGTCCCTCAGTCAATTTTTTAAAATGAGCTTTTTATTATGGAGTAATTTAGACTTACCAAAAAGTTGCAAAGATAATACAGGAATTTCCTATGTATTATTTACCCAGTTTCTTCTACTAGTAACATCTCATATGACCATATGATATGATTTGAATATTTGTCCCCTCCAAATCTCATGATGAAATGTGATCACCAATGTTGGAGGTGGGGCGTAGTGGGAAGTGTTTGGTTCACGGAGGCAGATCCCTCCTGGATGGCTTGGTGCCCTCCCCATGGTAATGAGTTCATGAGAGAACTGGTTATTTAAAAAGAGCCTGGTCAGCCAGACATGGTGGCTTACACCTGTATTCCCAGCATCTTAGGAGGCTGAGGCAGGAGGCTCGCTTGAGCCCAGGAGTTTGAGACCAGCCTGGGAAACATAGGGAGGCCCCATATCTACAAAAAACACAAAATTAGCTGGGCATGGTGGCATGCACCTGTAGTCCCAGCTTCTTGGAAGGCTGAGGCAAGAGGATTGATTGAACCTGGGAGGTTGACTTCAGTGAGCCATGATTGTGCCACCCAGCCTGAGTGACACAGTGAGACCCTGTCTCAAAAACAAACAAACAAAAACAAAAACAAAAGCCAAACAAACTAGCTTCTCTCTTGCCATATGATACACTTGCCCCTTCTCTTGCCATGTGATATCCCTGTTTTCCCCTTCACTTTCCATTATGATTGTAAGCTCCTGATGCCCTCCCCAGAAGCAGATGCTGGCATCATGCTTCCTGCACAGCTCGTGGAACCATGAGCCAAGATAAACTTCTTTTCTTTATAAATTACCCACTCTCAGGTACTCCTTTACAGGAATGCAAATGGACTAACACACAATAGTACATTGTCAAAATGGAGAAGTTAAAATTGGTACAACACTATTCACTAAATTCTTGACTTCATTTGAATTTTGCAGTTTTTCCACTAACACCCTTTTTCTGTTTCAGTAACCAGTCCAGGTTACCATATTACATTTGGTCATCATGTCTTCTTAATTCTCTTCAATCTGTGACAGTTTTTCAATCTTTCCTTGCTTTTAATGACCTCAACAGTTTTGAGGAGCACTGGTCATGTAGTTTGTACAACGTCTATCAATTTGGATTTGTCTGCTGTTTTTCTCATGATCAACTTGGGGTTATAGGTTTCGGGGAAGGGTAGCACAGAAATGAATTATCAATCACATTAGATCAGAATATTCTTTCGAAGAGAATCACTAAGTCCAGACCATAATTATGGGAGAGAAATTAATAGAGGGGAGATAATGCTTATATATTATTTGGAATTCTTCTGTAAGGAGGGTGTATTAGTCCATTTTCATGCTGCTGATAAAGACATACCCAAGACTGGGAAGAAAAAGAGGTTTAATTGGACTGACAGTTCCCCATGGGTGGGGAGGCCCCAGAATCATGGTGGGAGGCAAAAGGCACTTCTTACATAGTGGCGGCAAGAGAAAATGAGAAAGGAGCAAAAGTGGAAACTCCTGATAAAACCATCAGATTTCATGAGACTTATCTGCTGTCATGGGAATAGCACAGGAAAGACTGATCCCCATGATTCAATTACCTCCCCCTGAGTCCCTCGCACAGCATGTGAAGATTCTGGGAGATATAATTCAAGTTGAGATTTGGGTGGGGACACAGGCAAACCATATCAGAGGGTTAATTTTTTGTCCACTTATTTATTATTCAATAATTTATATATATCATTATAGACTATGCCTAGTTAATTTTATGGTAATTTTAAATATAGAGTAACACTCTGGAGCTTAAGATCTGGGTTTCTGGCCTTGCTTATTTGAGAATTATCTCATGATATTGATCAAAATTTCTTGACCTTTAGTGGCTCCAAATAACATTTAATACATTTTACCTCTTAATATGAATTTGGGAAGCTCCAAACAGTACAGTTTAAAAGGAAACTAACATTTAAGCCATTACATGCATCTGAATTTCCTAAACTTTGCTATCTTGATATTAGAAGAGTTGACTTTTGAAATGAAATTTTTAAAATTTCCCCATATATATGTATATATTTTAAGATGTATCGATTGACTATAGATTCAAATATCCCATTATCTGCCTTATTTCAAATTGAACAGTAACTGGACAGAAGAGATGAATGTGTTGCTACAAATACAGGCTTGGTTTAACGGATCTGCGAACCTGATTACTTCCCGAAAAGTAGACTTTTTGAGAGATTCTGTATTTTTGTTTGTTTGTTTTGTTTTGGATGGATGAGCAAATTGTAATATTTGCAAAAAGAGAAGAATGAGGCCCTACAAAATTTTTAAATGGTCATTCAATTATTCACCAACATTAATGGAGTACCTATGCCCCAGGCCCTGTGCTAGGATCTGAGAATATGATTGTGGACTAGAAGGTCACGGTCACTGCCCTCATGAAACTTAGAGATCTATGAGAAGCCAGAAAATATTCAGACAAATGAACAAAATTACTGATTGTGGAAAGAGCTAAGAAACCAACTGCTATGAAGATTAAAAGATTGCTGGCTGGGTGCAGTGGCTTATGCCTGGAATCCCAGTACTCAGCCTGGGGAGGCTGAGGCTGGAGGATTGCTTAAGCCCAGGAGTTGGAGGTACAGTGAGCTATGATTGTGCCACTGCACTCCAGCCTGGGCAACAGAGCAAGACCTTGTCTCAAAAAACAAAACAAAACAAAACAAAACAAAACAAAAAAAGATATTTTTCTTAAAGGCAAGGAAGTACTTTAGAGGTGGTATTTAGGGATGGACCCTCTGAAAAGGAACACTTACGCTGAAAGTTCTTCAAAGAGCATTCTTATCATACAGAACAGCAAGTGCCAAGCCCCTGATGTAAGAAGGGGCCTACTGGGTTCTAGAAGCCTCATAAGTGAGTGAGGTTGAGTGTAGTGAACCAGGAAAAGATATGGAAGGAGGTGTGGACAGATTAAACAGGGGCTTTGGGGTAATGGTAAGGAGTTTGCAATTTATTCCAGGTGTGATTGACACCTACCAAAGGATTTTAAGTGGTGGTGGTAGTGGCGGCAGTGGTGGTGGTCTCATGATTGAATGATTGTGATCACTCTGACTGTGATTTGGTGAATGGGTTGGAGGGGGCAAGAAGGTGAGTGAAAGACTGGTTAGAAGGTTATTGCAAGTTGTTCAAAAATTGTCTTAGCCCAGGTGCGATGGCTCAAGCCTGTAATCCCAGCACTGTGGCAAGCAGAGGTAGGCAAATCATGAGGTCAGGAGTTCAGACCAGCCTGGCCAACATGGTGAAACTCCGTCTCTACTAAAAATACAAAAATTAGCTGGGCATGGTGACATGTACCTATAATCCCGGCTACTCAGGAGGCTGAGGCAGGAGAGTTGCTTGAACCTGGGAAACAGATTGCAGTGAGCCAAGATCGCGCCACTGCACTCCAGCCTAGGTGACAGAGCAAGACTCTGTCTCGGGAAAAAAATAAAGAAAAAAATTAAAAAATATCTTTAAGTGAGATAAAAGCTGTTTCGTGCTATTTAACCTGGTATTTTGCCATACTTACTTGGCCACAGAAATATTTTGTGTGTGTGTGCATGTGTGTGTGCACATGTGTGTGTGTGTGTGTATACATACCTTAGTCAGACTGTGGAATTAGTCTTTTCAAGAACCTATTTGAGAAAATGCTTAAGATATTTCTCCAAATTAATTTTTCTGCTTACTGTTTCTAAACCTATGCTCCTGTGAGAAGCATTCAAAAGTATATTCATAGTCTAAAGTGTGAGCATTGCCATTCTGAGTACATTTTTTTAATGCATAAAAATAAGAAATACAGTATCTTTCTGATCACGATAATCTGCCCTGGTCTTGACAAATATACTCTTATCACATTCCTTGATGCTGATGCTCATATGGAGGTAAACAACGCCATCCTGGTCAAGGGGAAATTTGAGTCTGTAAAAACAGTCACTATTCACACGAGGTACCAGGTGTTATTCTAAGAAGTATAACACCTGTCCATACATTAACTTATTCAATACTCTGAAAAGCTCCATGCGTTAGGTACTGCCATTTCTTTCATTTTTGAGACTGGGAAATCAAAGCCAAGATAAACTACATAATTTGTCCACAATTACAAAGCTGGTAAGTGGCAGAGTTTTTGGGTGTGTGTTGCAAATACTGAAAATTCCCGTAAGTGAAACGGAAGTGAAGAAAAGCTGGAAGAGGGTCAGAAGTGTAGGGAAGGTGGTGGAAATCAGAAGCATGGGGAAGAGCAGCTCCCTCTTAACCTCCTCCAAAATTCTCAGTCCTGAGAGCTTGTGATTTCTGTGTCTTATTTTTGTAATGGGCTCATTGAGCAACTCTGAGGACGTCAGTTTTGTAAGCAAGTGAAAGTCTAAGGAAACTTTTCCTTTTTGGTGAACAAGGTAAGCCTGATGGGGTCATGTGATGGTCTGCAACCTCTTTCAACATATCGTATCAGTTAGTATGTTTCTAGCTGCTAGTAACAGAGAACTTCAGCTCCGGATGCCTTAAACACTAAAGGAATTTATCATTCCACAGAGCTCAAGTTAGGTTGACACCAAGGTTTGTTAACTGAAGAGCTCCATAATATCTTCGAGAATCCAGGTCCTTTTCATTTGTCTATCCTGTCATCTACAGAGTGGCAGTCCATCCACCTCAGGGTAGCAAGATGGCTGTCACAGTTCCGTGCACAGATCCTGACACAACAACTGTGAAAAAAGAGGGACTGGCTTTCCTTGATCAGGTGGTGGATACATACCTAGCCTTAAAAGAATCACTAGCAAGGTGATATGGTTTGGCAGTGTCCCCACCGAAATCTCATCTTGAATTGTAGCTCCCATAATTCTCACGTGTCGTGAGAGGGACCTGGTGGGAGGTAATTGAATCATGGGGGGAGGGGTGGTGGGTCTTTTCTGTGCTTTTCCTTGTGATAGTGAGTAAGTCTGCTGAGATCTGATGGTTTTTTGAAATGGGAGTTCCCCTGCATACACTGTCTTGCCTGCTACCATGTAAGACATCTTTTTGCTCTTCCTTCATCTTCCACCATGATTGTGAGGTCTCCCCAGCCATGTGGAACTGTGAGTCTATTAAGCCTCTTTCATTTATAAATTAACCCAGCCTCAGGTATGTCTTTATTAGCAGCATGAGAACAGACTAATACACAAGGAAAACAGGATTGCTGCAAAAGTCAAAAATCAATCCAAATATACCCTTGGATTGGGGATTGGGCCACCTTCCCTGAGCGTATTGTACAGAAGAAGGTGAACACTCAGCAAGAAAGAATGGGAGGATGGATGTTAGAGGTGCAACCATGTCTACTACAAGAGTCTTAATATTATACTGTTATTTGTTGGGATTGCATGATATTATTGTATATTTGTACAGAATAGTGAGGTCCTTTTATTTAAAAAAAAAAGGTTTCGCCTTTTAGTTCTCACTGCTAACAGACACAACTCTGCTCTTTTCATCCTTATTTTTCTTAAAGCTCTTCTGATTTCTAGTAAATCTGTGATACAATTTAATGCATTGTCTTAGTTAGCATGCCATTTTCCTTCATTTTTATTTTTTTTCTGATGCATTAATCTGCTAATTTGAAAAGTATTTTAAAAATATTTTCCTGACCTTAAATGATGAATTGTGGTAAAAGTAATCAACAGTTTTTGATGAAACTCACCATTTTTATTTTGGAAAAATTTCGGAAAATCCTGATGTAGTCTTTGTGGTCTTTAAACGACATGAATGAGCATATCTAAGCTCATAAAAACTGAAATACTTTTTATACTTGGGTGAGTAAAAGATGTGATCTTTTAATCTCTACAAAATTAAAGTTTACAGAGGTTTAAAGGATGGTTTTATGACTTGAAAATTAAAGTTCACAGAGGTTTAAAAGACGAGCACAACTCCATGAAATGGAGAAAAAAAAGTCTCCAAAGAGGAATTACATAGGAAGAGGGCAAAAAACATTGAAAAAATTATTCTTCAAAACCACTAAACTTGGTGTGTTTTAAATAAATGACTCATTTTGGCCTGGTGCGGTGGCTCACACTTGTAATCCCAGCACTTTGGGAGGCCAAGGCGGGCGGATAATGAGGTCAGGAGATCGAGACCATCCTGGCTAACACGGTGAAACCCTGTCTTTACTAAAAATACAAAAAATTAGCTGGGTGTGGTGGCAGGAGCCTGTAGTCCCAGCTACTTGGAAGGCTGAGGCAGGAGAATGGCATGAACCCGGGAGGTGGAGATTGCAGTGAGCCGAGATCGTGCCACTGCACTCCAGCCTGGGCTTCGAGCGAGACTCCGTCTCAAAAAAGAAAAAAAAATGACTCCTTTCTCACAAAATTAAGATTAACACTAAAGTGAGTGATGATATCCACATGCCAGACTGAGAACCCTCATAACTCTAGGAGTCACAGATGGAAAAGACAAGTACATCTTCACATTCATTGCCAACTGAAGTGTCTGAGAACTTTGCGATTTTTCATTTTGGGCTGTACTAGAAAAACTTTAAGGTATATGACTTTAACGTATATTGAATGAATTTGACATTAATGATTTTTTTTCTTTGCCTTGATCAAAGATGAAAGAACAATTAAGAGCTGTTTCAACCCCTTGGAAACAAATTAGGAGTATTTGAGCAATTAGCATTACAAAATCTCTTGCTTTTGAGACCCCCTGCAGCAAATAGTTAATGCTTGAGCTATTTAAAATTCAGTGGTGGTTAAGAAGGCAATTACAGGGCTCTTTCTCATTACAGGACCATATCAAATTTTCCTTAAGCAGTTTTTCATTATTCCAGCCTGTTTTTTAAAAACAAGATTTCTAATTTCATTGCAATTTCAGGTGCGTTGTTTAGCACTTTTACCCAGTTTTTGCAATTATACTGTGGGCTACCTTGGACACTGTCATATTTCCGAACTAAAATGTTAGATGCAGAAGCTCTCATTTTTCCTCCATTTCTTATAAAAACAATTCCCCCAGTCTCCTATGTGATCCTTCTCTCAACAGTGAGGAAAACAGGACTCTAATTTTATTCATGTCTTGTAATAAATGTGTTCTTGATGGAAATTGCCACCATAATCCACGGACGGCAGTAGAGCTCAAACTGTGTGAAAAACAATATGATATGTATGTACCAAGAATGCAAAATTTGCCAATTGGGGCAGACAGCCCCAAACAAATATCCACAAAACAACTCTATAAGGAGGATAATAGAGAAACCACAGACAACTGGATGCCCTCAGACTGCTAGGAGAGATTGCTAAGGGAAAGTTTGCTAGGGAAATAAGATCGGAGTTGTGTCTTAAAGAAAGGCAGGGAGATTTCCAAGCAAAAGAAGGGACAAAAGGCACATAGAGCAAAGGGTATGTGCTATGAAATCAACGATTTATTTAGGGTATCTTCTAATACTGAGAGGCATTTCATGAGCTAGAAAATCCCCATGGTACATCTCTCACCATCACTTGTCATTGTTTTATCAGCCCATTTCCCCCTCCACATCACTCTCTGCTCTTTTTCTTCCCATAGCAGCAAGTACTTTACATAAAAACTCTTCAAAATACATTTCCCTTCTACATTTCATTTTGTTGTTGTTGTTGTGTGACCATTTGCAGATAATATGTCTCCTGATGTCTTCCATACATTGGAAAAGGAAAGGTTCAGTGGTACTTTTTTTTTTTTTTTTTTTTTTTTGTAGCCCCGAGGATTGGCACTATCTTCTTCATCTCTTGTCATTGTGTCAGGCTCCATTTCTTGTAAAACCGTGATGTTCTTATGTTGGTCGTTTGGCCACTTCCGGTGCCTGCTTCTTAGCATCTATAGTTTGTGATCCTGAGTCTCATGGACTTCTTAGTGCCTACCATAGCCATGCACTGGACTTCAATGATTTTAAAAAGATGATTTTTGCCCTCTTTCTGCATAATTCCTCTTTTGAAATTTTTTGCTTCCCACTTGGTAGAGTTGTGTTCATCCCGTCAATATTCAAATTTATTCTGTTCTTCCAATGCCTGGAAATGTAGTCAAGACTTCCTTGGCTAATTGGAAGTTGGATTGCATCTCTCCTTCAAAGCCACTCAACTTTCTGTGTAAGAAAATACAGCTCCATTCCCACAACAGATAGAGCCTAGAACTCTGAGTCAATCTTGACCAGTTGTAGAGTAATAGGCATGAAAGGCTGTTGATGATATTCAAAGGCCATAGAAAAATTAGTTCGATGTTTTTTCCAAGTTGTGCCCTTTTCTCCCATGGGTCTCTGAATCATCTGCGTGTATTTGAATGAGAGGGAGAAGGGGTGTTCACTTTTCCTTGAAGACTTTTACTTTCTTGGTTCCATATACAATTAAAACTGTCACATTTTTAACAGATGCACCAACAGATGAGGTGGGCTTCTCGAGTTGCTCAAGGGGCCATATCTTATGTAACATAAGCAAGTTGTGACCTTAGGAAAAATACTTAACCTTCTTTGTCTCAATTTCCTTATCAGTAATATAGGGAATAATAATAGTATCTACCTCATATGATCATTGAGCCCAAAACAACCATGTCTATCGAAAAAATCCAGATTCTTCTCCAGGATTTACTCACACTGTCCTTAGAATATTAGAGAATTTGTCCTTTAAGGTCATCTTATTAAGCTGTAGTTCTTTGGAAAGAGTGGTTAGATCACATCGGATTATCTTGTATTAAAATAGATATGGCCCTATTCCTAACCAGCTTGTTTAAAATAATAATAAAATAATTACAATAATAGTAAAAGCTTATAAAATGACTGTTTGGAATAATATTGAGTCATGGTAATTTTCTTCAGGAGAGTAAGTAGAACATTTAATCAATCCCAGAATAGATTTTTTAATTAAAATGGTTGGAAAGAGCATTTTATGCTTGAGCATAGAAGACACTTAACAGACGTATGCAGAACTAAAGTGAAGCCTTCATGGAGAATTACTGGCTTCACTGCTCATTGTAGAGACCTTGTTGGATGACAGTCTAGCCCAGGGCTGTATGCCTATTAATTACTCAGCATGGATGGATTACATGATGGATCTGTATTTGGGTTTTTAAATTTTGTTTTGTTTTGTTTTGTTTTGAGACAGAGTTTTGTTCTTGTTGCCCATGCTGGAGTGCAATGGCGTGATCCCACCTCACTGCAACCTCGGCCTCCTGGTTCAAGCAATTCTCCTGCCTCAGCCTCCTGAGTAACTGGGATTACAGACGCGTACCACCATGCCTGGCTAATTTTGTATTTTTTGTAGAGACAGTATTTCACTATGTTGGTCAGGCTGGTCTTGAACTCCTGACCTCAGGTGATCCGCCCTCCTTGGCCTTCCCAAAGTGCTGGGATTACAGGTGTGAGCCACTGTGCTCAGCCTGTATTTGGGTCTTATACCAGCCACACAAAGAGTTTCTGAGACAACTCTCATTTATGTCTAGGAAATCTTGTACACTTCTTCATTTGCATTTTATTTTATTTTTTAAAGTTCTTTTTAAATTTATTTTTTATTTCAATAGGTTTTTAGGGAGAAAGTGGTGTTTGGTTACATGAATAAGTTCTTTAGTGGTGATTTCTGTGATTGTGGTGCACAATCACTGGAGCAGTGTACACTGTACCAAATAGGTAGTGTTTTATCCCTCACCCTACTCCCACTCTTTCCCCTGAGTCCCCAAAGTCCAATGTATTATTCTTATGCCTTTGTGTCCTCATAGCTTAGCTCCCATATATGAGTGAGAACATATGATGTTTGGTTTTCCATCCCTGAGTTACTTTGCTAGAAAAATAGTCTCCAGTTTCATTGAGGTTGCTGCAAATGCCATTATGTTGTTCTTTTTTTTATGGCTGAGTAGTATTCCATCATATGTGTGTGTGTGTGTGTGTGTGTGTGTGTGTGTATACCACAATTTCTTTATCCACTTGTCAATTGATGGGCGTTTGGGCTGGTTCCATATTTTTGCAACTGAAAATTGTGCTGCTATAAACAGACATGTATGTGCAAGTATCCCTTTCATATAATTACTTCTTTTCTTCTGGGTAGATACCCACTAGTGAGATTGCTGGATCAAATGGTAGATCTATTTTTAGTTCTTTAAGGAATATCCACACTGTTTTCCATAGTGGTTGTACTGGTTTACATTCCCACCAACAGTGTAAAAGTGTTCCCTTTACACCACATCCACACGAACATCCATTATTTTTTTATTAGGGATATTCTTGCAGGAGTAAGGTGGTATCTATTGCATTGTGGTTTTGATTTGCATTTCCCTGATCATTAGTGATGCTGAGCATTTTTCCATGTGCTTGTTGGCCATTTGTGTATCTTCTTTTGAGAATTGTCTGTTCATGTCCTTAGCTCACTTTTTGATGGGATTGTTTGCTTTTTTCTTATTGATTTGTTTGAGTTCTTTGTAGATTCTGTATGTTAGTCCTTTGCCAGATCTGTAGATTGTGAAGATTTTCTCTTACTCTGTAGGTTGTCTGTTAACTCTGCTGATTATTTATTTTGGTCTGCAGAAGCTTTTTACTTTAATTAGGTCCCATCTACTTATCTTTGTTTCTGTCGCATTTGCTTTTGGGTTCTTGGTCATGAAGTTTTTGCCTAAGCCGGTATCTAGAAGGGGTTTTTCAATGTTATCTTATAGAATTTTACAGTTCCGGGTGTTAGACTTAAGTCTTTGATCCATCTTGAGTTGACTTTTGTGTAAAGTGAGAGATGAGGATCCAGTTTCATTCTCCTACATGCGGCTTGCCAATTATCCCAGCACCATGTGTTGAATAGGGTGTCCTTTCTCCACTTTATGTTTTTGTTTGCTTTGTCAAAGATCAGTTGGCTGTAAGTATTTGGGTTTATTTCTGGGTTCTCTATTCTGTTCAAAAATAGAACATAAATAGGTCAATGTACCCATTTTTATACCAGTACCACACTGTTTTAGAGACTATGGCCTTATGGTATAGTTTGAAATCCGATAATTTGATGCCTCCAGATTTGTTCTTTTTGCTTAGTCTTGCTTTGGCCAGGCAGGCTCTTTTTTGGTTTCATGTAAATTTTAGGATAGTTTTTTCTAGTTCTGTGAAGAATGATGGTGGTATGTTGATGGGAATTGCATTGAATTCATAGATTGCTTTGAGCAGTATGATCATTTTCATAATATTGATTCTACCCACCCATGAGCCTGAGAGGTGTTTTCATTTGTTTGTGTCCCTATGATTTCTTTCAGCAGTGTTTTTTAGTTTTCCTTGTAGAGGTCTTTCAGTTCCTTGGTTAGGTATATTCCTAAGCATTTTATTGTATTTTTGCAGCTGTTGTAAAAGGGGTTGAGTTCTTGATTTGATTCTCAACTTGGTCACTGTTGGTGTAGAGCAAAACTACCTATTTCTGTACATTATTTTTGTATCTGAAGAATTGTTGAACTCATTTACCAGTTCTAGAAGCTTTTTGGAGGGGTATTCAGGGTTTTTTAGGTATACGATCATAACATTAGCAAACAGTGACAGTTTGACTTCTTCTTTACCAATTTTGATGCCCTTTATTTCTTTCTCTTGTCTGATTGCTCTGGCTAGGAATTCCAGTATAATGTTGACTAGAAATGGTGAAAGTGAGCATCCTAGTCTGGTTCCAGTTCTTAGGGGAAATGCTTTCAACTTTTCCCCACTCAGTATAATGTTGGCTGTGGGTTTGTCATAGATGGCTTTTATTACCTTAAGGTATGTCCCTTCATGCTGATTTTACTGAGGGTTTTAATCATAAAGACATGCTGGGTTTTGTCAAATGCTTTTTCTGCGTCTATTGAGATGATTGTTTTTAATTCAGTTTATGTGGTGTATCACATTTATTGACTTATTATATGTTAAACCATCCCCACATCCCTGGTATAAAACCCACTTGTTCATGGTGGATTATCTTTTTGATATGCTGTTGGATTCAGTTCACTAGTATTTTGTTGAAGATTTTTTTCATCTATGTTCATCAGGAATATAGATAGATAGATAGATAGATAGATAGATAGATAGATAGATAGATAGATAGATACAGATATAGTCCTTTCCTGGTTTTGTTATTAGGGTGATACTGGCTTCATAGAATGACTTAGGGAGAATTTCCTCTTTCTCTATCTTGCAGAATAGTGTCAATAAGATTGACACCAGTTCTTCTTTGAATGTCTGATAGAATACAGCTGTGAATTTGTCTCATCCTGGAGTGTTTTTTTTTTTTTTTTTTTTTTGGTTGGCTTTTTTTTTTTTTTGGACGGAGTTTCCCTCTTGTTGCCCAAGCTGGAGTGCAATGGTGGATCTTGGCTCACTGCAACCTCTGCCTCTGGGGTTCAAGCATTTCTCCTACCACAGCCTCTGAAGGAGCTGGGATTACAGGCGTCTGCCACCATGCCCAGCTAATTTTTTTTTTTTTGTATTTTTAGTAGAGACTGGGTTTCACTATGTTGGCCAGGCTGGTCTCCAACTCCTGACCTCAGGCAATCCACCTGTCTCAATCTCCCAAAGTGTTGGGATTACAGATGTGAGCCACCGTGCCCAGCTGGCAATTTTTTTTTATTATCATTTTAATCTCACTGCTCGTTATTGGTCTATTCAGAAATTCTGTATCTTCTTGGTTTAATCAAGGAGGGTTGTGTATTTCAAGGCAAACCACCTCCTCTAGGTTTTCTAATTTATGCATGTAAAGGTGCCCATTGGAGCCTTAAATGATCTTTTGTATTTCTGTGGTATCAGTTGTAATATCTCCTATTTCATTTCTAATTGAGCTTATTTGGATCTTCTTTCTTCTTTTCTTGGTCAATCTCACTAATGGTCTATCAACTTTTTTTTTGAAGTGGTGTCTCACTATGTTGTCCAGGCTGGTCATGAACTCCTGGGCTCAAGCCATCCTCCTGCCTTGGCCTCCCAAAGTGCTAGGATTACAGGTGTGAGCCACCATGCCAGGCCCTGGTCTATCAATTGTATTTATCTTTTCAAATAACCAGCTTTTGGTTTCATTTATCTTTTGTATTTTTTTCTTTGTTTTAGTTTCATTTAGTTCTGCTCTAATCTTCCTTATTTACTTTCTTCTGCTGGCTTTGGGTTTGGATTGTTCTTGTTCTCCAGTTTTGTAAGGTGTGACCTTAGATTGTCTATTTGTGCTCTTTCAGACTTTTTGATGTAGGCATTTAATGCTATGAACTCTCCTCTTAGCACTGCTTTTGGTGTATCCAAGAGGTTTTGACAAGTTGTGTCACTATTATCATTCAGTTCAAAGAATGTTTTAATTTCCATTTTGATTTCATTGTAGACTCAACAATCATCAGGAGCAACTTATTTAATTTGCATGGTTTTGAGGGTTCATTTTAGAGTTGATTCTACTTTTATTCCACTGTGGTCTGAGAGAGTACTTGATATAATTTCAATTTTCTTAAATTTACTGAGACTTTTTTTGTCGTCTATCATATGGTCTATCTTGGAGAATATTCCATGTGCTGATGAATAGAATGCATATTCTGCAGTTGTTAGGTAGAATGTTCTGTAAATATCTGTTAAGTCCATTTGTTTTAGGGTATAGTTTAAGTCCATTGTTTCTTTGTTGACTTTCTGTCTTGATGATTTGTCTAGTGTTGTAAGTGGAGTATTAAAGTTGCATTTCCATCTATCTTATTTCTTATGTCTAGTAGTAATTGTTTTGTAAAATTGGGAGCTCCAGTGTTAGGTGCACATATATTTAGGACTGTGATATTTTCCTGTTGGACTAGTTTGTATTTTTTAACTGCTGTTACTTTAAAGTTTTTTCTGTCTGATTAAAGAATAATTGCTCCTGCTCACTTTTGATGTCCATTTGCATGGAATATCTTTTTCTACTCCTTTACCTTAAGTTTATGTGAGTCCTTATGTGTTAGGTGAGTGTCCTGAAGACAGCAGAAACTTGGTTGGTGAATTCTTATCCATTCTGCCATTCTGTATCTTTTAAGTGAACCATTTAGGCCATTTACATGCAACATTGGTATTCAGATGTGAGGTACTATTCTATTCATCGTGCTATTTGTTGCCTGAATACTTTTTTTTTCATTGTGTTGTTGTTACATAGGTCCTGTGAGACTTATGCTTTAAGGAGGCTCTTTTGGTGTGTTTCAAGGATTTATTTCAAGATTTAGAGCTCCTTTTAGCAGTCCTTGTAATGCTAGCTTGGTAGTGGCAAATTCTCTTAGCATTTGTTTATCTGAAAAGGACTGTGTCTTTCCTTCATTTACGAAGCTTAGTTTTGCTGGATACAAAATTTTTGGCTGATAATTGTTTTGTTTATGTTTAGGGAGGATAAAAATAGGACCCCAGTCCCTTCTATCTTATAGGGTTTCTGCTCAGAAATCTACTGTTAATCTGATAGGTTTTCCTTTATAAGTTACCTGATGCTTTTGTCTCACAGCTCTTAAGATTCTTTCCTTTGTCTTGACTTTAGATAACCTGATAACTATGTGCCTAGGTGATGATCTTTTTGTGATGAATTTTCCAGGTGTTCTTTGAGCTTCTTGTATTTGGATGTCTAGATCTCTACCAAGGCTCGTAGTTTTCCTCAATTATTCCCTCAAATATGTTTTTCAAACTTTTAGATTTTTCTTCTTCAGGAACACCAAATATTTTTAGGTTTGGACATTTAACATAGTCCAGAACTTCTTGGAGCCTTTGTTCATTTTTTTAAAAATATTTTTTCTGTGTCTTTGATGGATTGGATTCATTCAAAAGCCTTGTATTTGAGCTCTGAGGTTCTTTCTTCTGCTTGTTTGATTCTATTGCTGAGACTTTCCAGTGCATTTTGCATTTCTCTAAGTGTGTCCTTGATTTCCAGAAGTTGTGTTTATTTTTTATTTATACTATCTATTTCACTGAAGATTTTTTCTTTCACAGCCTGTATCATGTTTTTGATTTCTTTAAGTCGGATTTCATCTTTCTTGGTCCCTCCTTGATATGCTTAATAATTGACCTTCTGAATTCTTTTTCTGGCAATTCAGAGATTTCTTTTTGGTTAGCATCCATTGCTGGTGAGCTAGTGTGATCTTCTGAGGGTGTTAAATAACCTCGTTTTGTCATATTACCAGAAATGTTTTTCTGGTTCCTTCTCCTATGTCTGAGGGAAGGTCTGGGACTCACAGGCTGCTGTTCAGATTATTTTGTCCATGGGGTGCTCCCTTAATGTGGTGTTCTCCCCCTTACCCTAGGAATGGGGCTTCCTGAGAGCTAAAGTGGAGTGATTGTTTTTACTCTTCTGGATCTAGCCACCCAGTGGAGCTACTGGGCTCTGAGCTGGTACTGGAGAGTGTCTGCAAAGGATCCTGTGATATGATCCGTCTTCAGGTCTTTCAGCCATGGACACCAGCATATGCTCCAGGGGAGGTAGCAGGCAGAGTGGACTCTGTGAGGGTTCTTGGTTGTATTTTTGTTTAGTATGCTGGTTTTGTGTTGGTTGGCCTCCAGCCAGCAGGTGGCACTTTCAAGAACCCATCAGCTGCAGTACTATAGGAAGGATGCAAATTTGCCCCAGGGTTGCCTGGTTAAGTATTCAGGTTTCTCAGGACATGGGAAGGGCCATAGAGCTCCAAAGAGGTTAGACTTTTATCTTCAGCTACCAGGATGGGTAGAGAAAGACCATCAGGTGGGGGCAGGGTTAGGTGTGTCTCAGCCCAGACTCTCCTTGGGTGGGTTTGCTGCAGCTGCTGTGGGGGATGGGGATGTGGTTCCCAGGCCAATGGAGTTATGTTTCCAGGGAGATTATGGCTGCCTCTGCTGAGTCATACAGGTTGCCAGGGAAGTGGGTAAAGTCGGCAGCCACAGGCCTCACCCTGCTCCCATGCAGCCTGCAGTACTAATGGCTGGTCTCACTCTCACCGTGCCCTGCCAACAGCACCAAGTTTATTTCCACGTAGCAGGTGATCAGGGCTCAGAACTTGCCCTAGACTACCAGCCTCCTCACTGAGAAAGCAAGGAGACTCAGTTCTTTGGCATCTCAGGGAGCCTGCAGCAGGAATCCAGTTCCTTCAAAGGGTCTGTGGATTCTCTTGGCTTTCCTGGTATGTTTCTGTGGTAGTTCTCGGAGCAGAAGTTCACGATGTGAGTCTCCACATGTTGCTCTGTCTGTCCGAGCAGGAGATGCAAGCTAGTCCTGCCTCTTATCCACCATATTATTCCCGGCTTAAACATTTTAAAAGTGGAAATAAATGTATGCTCAAGCCAAGTTATTTAAATTCACTACTAATTTCCCATTGAGATTGAGGAACACGTGTATCAGGTTTATAATCATAGTTGTTGGAATGATTCAGTTTGAAATAATCAGCATTTCTACCTAAAGTTAGTTAGATCTTTAAAAATAATTCATATTTCACATATGGTGTGTATGCATGATACCGTTATTTATTTTTGTAAATGTTGCATTTTATATTACTTTTCTTTTTTTCTTTTCTCCTTTTTTTTTTTTTTTTTTTTGAGTCTCATGTCTCACTCTGTCACCCAGGCTGGAGTGCAGCGGCATGATCATAGCTCACTGCAAAGGATCCTTGCATCTCAGCCTGCTAGGTAGCTGAGACTACAGGTGCATGTCACCATGTCTGGCTAATTTTTAAAAAATTTTTTGTAGAGACGGGCTTTTGCATGTTGCCCAGGCTGGTCTGTATCTACTGAGCTCAAGTGGTCCTCCCACGTTGGCCTCCCAAAGTGCTGGGATTATAGGCACGAACCTTTGCACCCAGCCTTTTTATTTTCAAAATGCTCTTAAGTTTCTGGTTTAAGTTATTCTTTAGAATTTGGAATGTGTGTGTGTGTGTGTGTTTTAAAATATAGATATATGAGGTAGAAGTGCAGTTTTGTTACATGGATAGATTGCATAGTAGTGAAGTCTAGACTTTTAGTGTATCCATTGTCTGAATTGTGTACATTGCACTCATTAAGTAGTTTCTCATCCTTCACTCCTCCCACCCTTCCACCTTTTGGAGTTTCCAGTGTCTATTTTTCCACTCTTTTATGTGATGTCTTTAAATCCAAGAATTAGAGGATATAATGACAGACATTCTTTCATCCTTAATTGCAGAAGTCATCTACCTAGTGTGAAAACAAGGCTATAATAGGCATTTTTATTTTCATGTGCCTTAGTACACATCCATTAATGCAGATTCAGATTTGAAAGAGGAGAATGTCCCATAATTTCCAAAGAGAAAGCTGAAGTGTTCATTTTGCCTTTATTCAGAAACCTGACTCATGACCTTGTAACTATGTCTGTTGCCACCTGGAATGATAGTCTTTGGCTTAGAAGGTTAAGTTCTATAGTAATCAATTCCAATATACCCTTTTTAGGAAACATTGAACAGTTTGGTTTTGACTGATTGTAAACCTCCCTGTGAATCCTTAAAACATCAATCCATTACTTCATTTCCTTATCTGTTTTCCCAGCCCTAGCTCAGACCGTGACTGTCTGATAAGTGAATCATTGCAACAAACTGTTAAGTAATTTTTCGTGCTGACCACTTCCAAATGCAAGCTATTTTATGTGTGTGTGTGTATATATATATGTATGTATGTATATTTATATGATATACATGTAATTTTTCATGCTGACCACTTCTAAATGCAAGCTATTATATATATAGACGTGTATATATATAGAGACATATACATATACATATACATATACATATACATATACATATACACATGTCTTGAACTCCTGACCTCAAATGATCCAGTCGCCTCAGCCATGCAAGGTGCTGGGATTATAGGCATGAGCCACCGAGACTGGCCTGTCTGGTGTATTTGGTACTTTTTCTTTTTCACCACCATATGTCTAACACCTAAGATAGTACTGTACCTAGTTGGCACTCAAACATATTTTGTTGAGAGACAGGATATCTAATTGCACTAAGCCCTCTATTTACAAAAACATTATAACCAATAAACAAAAACACAAAACCCCATCAAACTTTAATGCTTCTCCATTGCATTTATGTAATTAAGTCCTGGATTCAGCATTCAAAGTCTGCCCTGGTCTAACTCCAATCTAATTATCCAGTCTCATTTTTCATCTCTCATATTCTCCACTCCACCCCACTTCCTCTTTCCTTGTTCCAGTTTGATCTAGGAGTTCTGTTTCCTGAACATGCTTTCCTGTTGCCCTGACCTTTGCTCATGCTCTTCTGATTGCCTGGAATCCTCTTTACCCCAGCCAAATCCACATTCTAAGTGGTGCCTACCTTTCAAGGCTTAGCTTAAATAGCACTTCTATGTTTCACTGCTGTTTTATGCCTCTTTTGGCCTTTTCACCTCACAGCATTATACCCACATATGTAAGTACTTGTTTCCCTAGGTTGTAAACTCCACACTTTGTGTATCTCTATTTCTGACTGGCTGGCCCAGAAATGAGGACATCACAACTACTTAGATAAAGTTATTAGGTGAAACATCTCCCACCAATCTGCCTAAAAGCCTCTCCAGTAAATTCAGATCTAAAGGGGCTTTTGGAGACAGTGGCTTTAATTAGAATAAGGCACCACGTTGTTTTAGATTCCCTGGGAAGGATGTCATAGTAATTCATTAGTACATCACCCAGGATTAGTCAGTCTGATTAAGCAATTCTTCACCCAGAAACATTTATCTGTAAGCCATGATTTTTGGGGATTATAGACAGCAGGGGTTCTCAGCACAAGCTGATTATCAAAATCACCTGGGATGTTTAAAAAAAAATCTAACTTCCTGTAGGCTCTGATTTGGTAGATTCATAAACAAAACCAGGAAACCATGTTTGTAAAAGCTTCCCTGGTGGCCAGGAAGGTGGCTCATACCTGTAATCCCGGCACTTTTCCAAGCTGAGGCTGGAGGATCACTTGAGGTTGGAGTTTGAGACCAGCCTGGGCAATGTAGGGAGACCCCGTCTGTACACACACCCACACACACAGACACACACACGCATACACACACAATTTTAAAAGGCTTCCCTGATGTTTATAGTGCAAGCCTGACTAAACAGATGCAATATTTTTTTTCTTTTTTATTTATTTATTTATTTTTTGAGATGGAGTCTCATCTGTCACCTAGGCTGGAGTGCAGTGGCATGATCCTGGCTCACTGCAACCTCTGCCTCCCGGGTTCAAGTGATTCTCCTGCCTCAGCTTCCCGAACAGCTGGGATTACAGGTGCTCACCACCACACCCAGCTAATTTTG
This sequence comes from Macaca mulatta, assembly GCF_049350105.2. Classification (NCBI taxonomy): domain Eukaryota; kingdom Metazoa; phylum Chordata; class Mammalia; order Primates; family Cercopithecidae; genus Macaca; species Macaca mulatta. Next base: position 128,908,851 of record NC_133417.1, on the reverse strand, counting down.
TATTTTTAGTAGAGATGGAGTTTCGCCATGTTAGCCAGGCTGGTCTTGAACTCCTGACCCCAGGTGATCCTCCCACCTCGGCCTCCCAAAGTGCTGGGATTACGGGGTGAGCCACCACACCTGGCCTCAGATGCAAGATTTGATTAAAGAAACTTCTGAGATGTACACAGGCAGGACCAACATAAGAAACAGAATATGTTAGGTGGGAGGGATGGAAAGGAGGCAGAAGGAAAATCAAAGAAAAGGTGAAAAGAAAACCACTCACCCATTGAACAGTTACCCTGAATTGCCCAGCCTGGTGGGAGATGCTGGGAATTGCATGGGGAAGAAAGACTTTGTCCTCGCTGATGTTCTAGTGAGGAAGAGATCCAAGCCCTAGAAAGGGGAGGAGCACACAGCGGTTTGACAGCACAAGGCAGGTCATCTTTGCAGTGTGTGTGCAGCGGGTGGGAGTGAGGAACCACAGCTAAGGTCCTGAGATGCAAGGGGAGGTTTGAAGTAAGACTCGGCATGAGACAGGGTGTGGTGAAGGCAGAAGAGCGGCAGGCCAGATGAGGGGGCCATGAAAAGTACCATATACTTGAGAAAGAAAACACTCTAGAAAAGTTGGAAGGAGAGGGGAGGACATGAAGAGGGAAGGAAGGAAGGGGAGGTAAGAACTGCTCAGAGTGAGATCGTACAATGAACAGTCATTCAGGGTCACTGACTCTGCAGCAGTCATGCAGGCAAGAGAGAATGGTCTGAACCAGAGTGGTGGCCGTGATGATGGGACGTGTTTGGGGGGAGTCAGGAGGTAGATTTCAGAGGATTTGGAACTGGTCACAGAGAAGCGGGGCGCAGGGATGCATCCTTTGCCTCTAACTTGGACAATCACATGGATGGTGTTGCCATTCTTACAGACAGGGATCTCAGGGAGAGGAACACGCTTGGCAAAGGGAGGGGGAATGATCCTTTTAATTATTGATTTCTTGAGTTTGAGTGGTCCATGTGACATCAAGGTGAGTTACTGAATATCCAGTTGGATAGAGGCTCCTGAGTCTCTAAGGGATTTTGACCAAACAGGTTTGAACGTCATTAGTATAATAAAATTAATAATAAAAAGTAACATTTGAAGGCTTACTACATACAGGCATTGATTGCTTTATATTTATTATCTCTTTCCTCACAACAGTCCTATGAGGTAGATATTATTATTCCTTCATACAGGTGTGGAAATTGAGGCTTACAGAAATTAAGTCACTTGCCCAAGGTACCTAGCTAGTGGTTAGTGGTAAAATCTGGGATTGAGCCCAGATAGTTTTATTCCACAGTACACTCACTTCCCTACCACCCAGACAATCACTGAAGGCATGGGAAAAAGTGTCCTTTATCTCTCAGGAAGTTTGTATGAATAATGAAAAGAAGGTCCTGCACAGAGCTTGCGACCTTCCAATACTAAAAGAATGGGCAGAGGATAAAGACAGAATCTGAGAAGCAGGAAGGAAGTGAAGGTGTGTGGTGTTGTAAAATACAAAAGTGGACTGGGCGTGGTGGCTCACGCCTGTAATCCCAGCATTTTGGGAGGCTGAGGGGGGTGCATCATCTGAGGTCAGGAGTTCTGAGACCAGCCTGACCACCATGGAGAAACCCCGTCCCTACTAAAAATACAAAAAAATAGGAGGTGGAGGTTGCGGTGAGCTGAGATCACGCTATTGCACTCCAGCCTGGGCAAAAAGGTGAAATTCTGTCTCAAAAAAAAAAAAAAAAAAAAAGAAAAAGAAAAAGAAAAATACAAAAGTAGCATTTCCCTGAGGAGAAGTGAACAATAACATGCTCAGTGCCTCTGAGAAGTTGTCTCAGTCCATTCAGCTGCTACAACAAAATACCTTAGACTGAGTAATTTATAAGCCACAGAATTTATTGCTCAGTTCTGCAGGTTGGGAAGTCCAGGATAAAGGGGCCAGCAGATTCGGTGTCTGGTGAGGGCCCGTGCCTCCTAGATGACCCGTTCTCTGTGTCCTCAAATGGCTGAAGGGGCAAACAAGCTCCCCCAGGCCTCTTTGATAAGAATATTAACCCCACTGGTGAGGTTGGAGACCTGGTCACCTAATTGCTTCCCAAAGGCCACACCTCTGGTCTCATTGAGTATTAAAGTTTCAGCATATGGATTTTGGTGGGGCCACAGATATTCAGACCAGCAGAGGTCTGTAAGAAACAGTCACAGAATGAGCTTGGGTTAAGGGTGAGGGGGTCATTAGGAGCACTGTGAGGATGCTTTTGTGAAAAGATGGGCATAGATTCCAGATTGCAATGGTTTAGGGTGTGAATGGAAGCAAGGAAGAAGAGACAGGAAGTGGAGACTAGTCTTTCAAGAAGTTTTTGCCTGTGAAGGGGAGAACAGAGATAGAGTGGGAGTTGGTAGGGATATGGAACAAAGGAGGGATTTATTCTTTTAAAAAATTGGCTGCAGTTGAGCATGCTGATGGAATCCCATGCTGTTAGAATTAAGCAGGCAGTGAACGAGAGATTGAAAATAGAGTAGAGAGGGCGCCTACTGACAGAAGGGTGCCAGAAAAGGGAGAAAGAATAGGGTCCATGGTAGAGGTAAAAGGATTTACTGTGGATTTAGGATAAGAAACAGCTTTTCCATTGTGACAGGAAAGAAGGAGCAGGCTGGGTTCCAGTGGGTACATTTGTAGGGCTGTTTAGAAAATCAATGGAACTCTTGTCTGATATCACCCATTTTCCTTGTGAAGTGGGAGGTGAGACAATTTTCAGGGAGTAGATGGGGGGAGATGTGAGTGAAAGGGGATGAAGCAACACAGAAGTTTAAAACACTCCCTTTGGGGAATGGAGAAGGAGACAGGACTAGATACACTGTCAGGAAGTGATAAAGTCCTGTGTGTCAGACTGTCATTAGTGAGCACCTGTTATACACGCTCCAAGATTTCGCCAGCAGAGGTCGATGGACAGGCTGGAGGAAAGGCAGATGGTTGGACTGAACTAGAATTGCATGATTGATTACTTACACCACACACCACTCTTGTCCCTTCCTTCCTCCTAATGGAACCCGGTTTTTGTTTAGTAACTACTCTTCTCAGATGAGACATCTACTTCAGGGGAGGATGGCCCTGATGCTTATCAGTCTAAACCAATCACGGTGTTTCTTTTACCAGTGACTAATTTGGGCAAGAGCATGAGCATGTTATATAATTCCAGGCAATGAGGGGGTTTCCACAAAGAGGGAAATATTTTCTTGCTTCTAAAAAATATTTAAGAAAGATATGGTTTGGCCAAGTGTGGTGGCTCACGCCTGTAATCCCAGCACTTTGGGAGGCCAAGGTGGTCGGATCACTTGAGGTCAGGATTTCAAGACCAGACTGGTCAGCATGGTGAAACCTCATCTTTACTAAAAATACAAAAAAAAGTTAGCTGGGCATGGTGGCACATGCTTGTAATCCCAGTTACTCGGGAGTCCGAGGCAGGAGAATTGCTTGAACCTGGGAGTTGGAGGTTGCAGTGAGGCGAGATCGTGCCACTGCACTCCAGCCTGGGTGACAGAGGGAAACTCTTGTCTAACAAAAAAAAAAAAAAAAAAAAAAAAAAAGAAAAGAGAGAGAGAGAGATGGTTTATTTTCTACCTTGGGAGGCTGTCCTATCTACAAGTGATGCTTGGTGAACTAGCCTAAAAACAAGGTAACATAGAAGGATTCAGGAATGAAAGGGAACTCTGCCCTTGATAATATCATTGACTGAACCAGTGCCCTTCTTGTTACATGAGAAAACCTCCTTTCCTTACTGTATGCCTTTTTGAGTTGATGTATCAATGTCCTTGGTGCCCTTTGTGCCACTATCTTTCCAATGTCCTCATCAAATGTGTCAATTCTACTTGAGGGTATTGGCAGCATCTTGCTTGCGGTGGTGGATCCTGTGGTCTGAGTTGGAGAGGGAAGGAAATAGACCAAGCTTGATGACAGGAGTGGGCTGGACCCAGCAGGAAAGCAGAGGACTTTGGGTCTGGAAGTCACAAAGAAGTCAACAAAACTCTGTCTTAGAAGCAGTTAAGTGAGAAAGATGAAAAGCTTGAAGAAAGGGGCCGACCTAAACTTATTCAGATACTTCAGGATTTTCCTAATATTGTCATTTCTGAGGCTCCATGTGCTCTCTATTTCTGTAACTTTGAGTATCCCTACCAAGGAATTAATATAGAATCCTGTCAGCAGAAGTGGGTGAGGCAAGAGTATCTTGTCACCTTCCATATGTTTTGGAAATAAAGAAGAAAAATGGTATATTCCAGAGAACATTTGCAAGGAAATTTGCTTTTAATAGGGAGCTGCAAATAGTATTTTTTTTTCTACCAGGCTCCATGCCAATTGGAGAAGGTGGCAATTAGCAAGGCACACTGTTGTCCACTCTTATGCATTTATAGCCCAAGCTTGATTCACAGAAGCTACAACACAGAGTAGCTACTGTGAAGTGGAGCATTTTTATGTGGGGCATTTACTTTTAGTGGAAAAATTTGTGCTATGACATTCATAACATAACTGCCTGACTGCTCCTGCCTTCCCCATTTCTTTCACTGATGCCATTTTTATAACAGGTTGTTCTGGAAATAGGGCCCAATGTTTTATTCATACTTTATGTAAAATGAGGACTACTGAGTTCAGAGGGAAGTTGTGTTGCATTTCTTATGAGGGGCCTGTAATTGTTCCTTATGACATACAGCAAGTATTTGCATCTTCCCACTGCTGCTTGGCTGCCTCCTTCTAAGTGGCACATCTTACACTCTATTTCTTCCTCTAGAATTTTCTGATTTGTAAGATGCATAAATAGGACAAGTAATTTCCCATAGAAAAAAACATTCACTACATTCTTTTTGAACAGTCTTGGAGTCTTCCTTGATTAATGTTGTGAAGACATTTTGACCTTCTTTTTAAATCACCTTTCATTTTTTATTCCTAGAAGATTCATTACTTAATTGTCCCAAACCCTCTACTATGGCAGCTTACTCAATGGCTTTTCCTGTGTCTTTGTCCTTCAGCAATTCAGTAATCTAGTAATAATGGAGCTCATGCAGTATTCATGTTAAGCTACTCTTGATTAAAAATTTCTTAATGACTTATCCTTCTTAAGTGTATGATCACTTAGGAAGAGCCTAGATAGAGATAGAGATACCTGAGTTCAAAAGAATATTATCAACAATGGAAGACAAAGTAGTATAATGCACGTTTGGGCTGGGGGTATATTTTATTGCACTTTTCCCCCATGAGGTAGATGATAACCAATATGGCTTAATTTGTTCTAAGTACAGTCTAATTCTATCTAAAAGCAGATGTTATTTAAATTGTAAAAGGTTTACACATTTATTTCTTTGTGATTTAGAAGGTATATTAGTCAGGGTAGGCCGGGCCATGCTGTAGTAACAAATAACTGCAGCAATCATATATCTATTTTTCAATCGATGTCTGTCAGACAGGAAGTCTGTGCTAATGGGTAGTCACTCAAAGACCCTGGATGATGGAAACTTTGTGTCAACATCATGTGTTTTCAGGATTGCCCCACTGGAGGAAGGGAATGAGATGAATTATGACCTGGCTCTTTTCATTGGCCAGATGGTCTCCTGGCCATGCCCTAACTTCAAGATAGGGGAGTGCAACTCCAAGTGTGCTCAGAAGGCAGAGAGCCAGAAATATTTACTGAACAGAACTTAGAACCTTCACCGAAGCAACACATTCTCATTGAAGAAAGTTTGAGAAGGTAGAACAACAGGTTGAAATAATTGGTCTTAGTCTACTTAGGCAGCCATAACAAAACATTGGGTGGCTTAAATAACCAATTTATTTTCTCACAGTTCTGGAGACTGGGAAGTTCAAGATCAGCATATGAAACGATTTAGTTTCTGGCTTCCAGATGGCCATCTCTCACTATGTCCTCACATGACCTTGCCTCCCTGTGTTGGTGTGGAGAGAGAGTGAGCTTTCTGGTCTCTCTTCTTATAAGGACACTAATCCTGTCAGAATTGGGCCCCCCACTGTAATTACCACATTAAACTTTAATTACTTTCTAAAGGCCTTATCTTCAAATGTAGTCAAATTGAAGATTACAGCTTTAACATATGAATTTTGAGGAATGTAAGCATTCAATCCACAACATAAATGTTACCTATAGTTGCAATTTCAGTAAGAAGGAGGACTGAATGGGTGTAGAAACTCTTCTCACTACAAGTAATTGAAATACTAGTTCAATTACAATAAATACTTATTTGAGTTTGAAAGAAATGACTTTTCAGAGATTAAGAAGAAATGCAAAGCCAAAGGGGAAGCATTAGGAGAAGCTGATTTTCCAGGGACCCTCTCTGGATGTAGACTCTAGGGACTGGGGATTTAATGCCCACTGGGGAGCAGAGAAAAAGGCTCCAAGGTGGAGCTGTGATACAGTCCATCTGTGAAAAGAGGAGAGAAAATCTTTGCCCACCAGATTGGAGAAGTGACAAGAAAATGAACTGTCTACCTGGGGAAGAAACAGTATCCTGTGACAAATTGAAACTAATTCTGTTCCAGGCTGCTGCATGCTCTGATATGACCACCAACTTAATTCAGGGTTCTAAGTTAAGAAATTAACATAAAAACTGGATTTAATATAAGAGAATCCCTGGGTCCCCAACAGAATAAAGTATAAATCACTCTCGAAGGAACCTAGTACAATTGGCAAAAAAAATCACTTGAAATCTCATCATCCAGAGACAAAATTGGTTGATGTTAGTAATAGTGCCTCAAGGAATTTGTCTACATACAGATTTTAAAAAAATATAGTTGCTACCCTAATATTTTGAATCATAAAAAGCAAGTTTTTCTGCAAAGGAAATATGGCTGTATCCTGCTGTCAAAAGGAAAAAACAAAGAATTCAAAGCAAAAGATAAACATAGAAAAGGATGAAGAAAGAAAATATGGCTCAATAAGAATTCAATTCATGCTTTTGTCCCCAGTATAGTGTAACAAGGGCAAAATCACTCCCATTCAGTTGATTTATGTAGGTATCTCTCTCGGCAAAGGGGCTTTGCAATCAACTCAATCCCCTCCACATCAATGTCTCCTGATTTCCTCCTTTATGTCTAATTACATTGGAAGCTGGGTTATTTCTCCAGAGCATCTTTCACGAATTTGTCAAAGAGATTATATGTCTCGAGGTTGCTGGATGAGCTCAGCGTCAACACTTCTGCTCTTCCTGTGCAGGGAGGCAAAATGGGGTCAGGGTGAGCTGCAAGGATGACAGTTTGCTATTAAGCAACTTCAGTTTCTTTTCAGAATTCCGTGTAGTTACTTCTGTGATCTGCTGATCCTTAAACACAAAGCGCACCCTTCCCTTGGGCAAGCACACCTTTCCCCCTTCGATGGTGGCGAACACTACATGTTGCCAGGTGTTGGTGATTTGGAGGAGGCGGCTGCTCGCCTGACTGTCTCATGAGTTCTAAGCAAATGAGGCCCAACATAAAGAGCCAAGAGGGGATTAAAATGCAGGTTCTGTTTGTTAAAATAATAAACCCTTGTCTGAAGAATTCCACAGCACCTCCCCTGTCTTAAATCTAGGGTTCTAGACTCAGAGGACTCTGACCTCCTGGCTCAGTTGCAAAAGGAGAAATTAGAATAGCAAATACTGATTGCTGGCCAGGCCCGAGAAGTCTGGTTCCTGCACTGGGGTAGACATTACTAGTGTTCCTCAATATTGCCATTTTCCGTCTCCTCCTTAACACATGGAAGACCGCATTTCTTAGCCCTCTTTGAAGTCAGGCAGAACCATGTGACTAGCTCTGGCCAATAGGCTGTAGCAGGAATTGAAATGGTAACCTCTGGGCTGAAGCCAGAATCCTCAGTGTGATGGATAGGCTGAACCACAGGCAACTACAAAAGCTTTACCTGGTAGGCCTTACTGAAGGTGGGTGAGGCTGCCCTCCTCATACCAGACGTAGTGCATGGCCGGTGCACTGCAGTCTTTGGAGGAAGTTGTATTTAAGGAATAAGGCTCCCAGCGAGGCACAGTGGCTCATGCCTGTAATCCCAGCACTTTGGGAGGCCGAGGTGGGTGGATCACCTGAGGTCAGGAGTTCAAGACCAGCCTGACCAACATGGTGGAACTCTGTCTCTACTAAACACAAAAAATTAGATGAATGTGGTGGCACATGCCTATAATCCCAGCTCCTTGGGAGGCTGAGGCAGGAGAATTGCTTGAACCTGGAAGGTGGAGGTTGCAGTGAGCCAAGATTGCGCCATTGCACCCCAGCCTGGGCAATAAGAGCAAAACTCTGTCTCAAAATATAAAATAAATAAATAAATAAATAAATAAATAAATAAGTAAATAAATTAAGAAACGGCTAAGACTCCTCAACCCCCAGTTAGAGCTGTTATGCATGTTTGCATTTATAGTCTAGGAGTCTCCCATTTGGAGGCCTTCAAAAAGGGGTGGGAATTAAAAACACTTTTCTCTACTCTGACTCAGTATTTTCCCACTTCTAGCCTTCCCTCCTCCTCCTCCCAGCCCTCAAGAGCCAAAAATGACAGGAGGCTTTTGTTCAGGGAGGCTCTCCGCTTCCCCTCAATCTGGGTTGCATGTCATCTGACCCTAGCCTGGTGCCGTTCCCTGGGCAAAATGGAAGGCTGTGGGATCAGGCACCTTTTGTCACATGTAGAGTCACATCACAGCAAGTAAATAAAGGCTTAATTATTACTTTCAGTTTGGTGCATTGTGTTAATTGACCACCTGACACCTGGCAGCTCTCCAACACTCTATTATTCTGTTGTGGTGAACCTTTGAGTCTTGTGCCTGGTGGAGATGCCACAAGAATGCAGCAGCCTAGGATCTGGAGCAACGATGTCGGAGAGATTCCCAGACACAAAGCAGCCTTTGGAGAGGGAGAAATAAACTTTTTTTGAGCTGCTGAAATTTTGGTGCTTTTACTCCAGCATATCAAGGCTTAGCTTAACTGCAATGTGTATCAGACTAGAAGTGGTAACATCTACAGTTCTGGGACTGTAGATAGGTCCAGGATGGTGAGAGGGTTAAAAACATAGAGATGGTCCAGCACTGAGTGATTTTCAAGGCAGAGGTTATGGTTAAGATGGTCCAATGAATGTCAGCCTCTCCCTAGACTTTCCAATTATATGAGTTACTCTTCACGATGGGCAGGAGAAAGTCAGGAGGTGGCGAGGAAGAGAGGGAAAGTGTTAAGTCAATGTTGTTCCCTTTGTGGGGGCAAAGCAGAAGTTCTATACTGAATACTGTGCTGCTCCAATCCTCAGATATGAGAGTTTGTATCAGCCCGCCGGCTGAGTCACCCAGCTTGGTAGAGGCATCAGCTGAGGGTGAGCGGAATCTCAAATGGGTGATGGAGAGGAAATGAGAATTTCAGTTATGACCTCAAGGTCAAATGCAGCAGCAGGAGCTAGAGTTTGTCTCACGAACACTTAAGTTCCCCAGAAACCAAGACCAACTAGAATCCTGAAGAAACTGTTCCCAGATGGATCAAATTTATGATATGACACAGATAAGTCTGGGTGGCCCAAGGGGTGGACTGCAGTGAATATCGAGGTGCTCCACCCAGGTCCCTACTTCAGGGTGAATATACCCATTCCCTGACTGCTGGGAATAGCAACTGCTTACAGTTCATAGCTGCGCTCCTCTGTGGACACTGCTCTCAGTCTCAGACAACTGCCTCACCCAAAGCCATGCCTTTTCTGCCCAGATGGTCTATGGCCAATGACTGGATGGGGTGGGAATACAAGTCCTGTCCCCATTGTCTTCCTTTGCAAAAACTCTGAGAGGTGCTCTTAGCTCCAGAGCTTACCACAGGAAAGACAGAGGCTGCAGGGGCCATCAGGTTTCCAGCCAACTTCTCTGTCTGCCCATTCCTGCCTTCTTCATTTCCTTACGTCTCACTGAAGCTTCTGCATGCATTTCTCCATTCCAAAGTCTGGTCCCAGAGATCCCAACCTAAGTCAACTTCCTTCTATAGAAAGTAGAAGGGAAATGTGAAAGGGAAATGTCTTGGGCCCCTAAAAATCACTAAGGAAAACTCAAGCTGCAAACTGTAAAGGGCCAACTTGCCTCCCATTCTATTCAAAGTTATCCCTCTGCTCACTGAGATGGATGCATATCTGATTGCCTCCTTTGAAAAGGCTAATTGGAAACTCAAAAGAATGCAACGGTTTGTGTCTCACTCATCTGTGACCTGGAAGCTCCCTCCTTGCTTGAGTCTTCCTGCCTTTGCTGCAAGTTGTCTCGCTGTTCCAGACCAAGTCAATGTAGTTCTTACATATATTGATTGATGTCTCATGTCTCCCTAAAGTATATAAAACCAAGCTGTGTCCTGAACACCTTGAGCACATGTCAGGACTTCCTGAGGCTGTGTCACCAGTGTGCTCTCAACCTTGGAAAAATAAGCTTTCTAAATTAACTGAGACCTGTCTCAGATTTTCTGGGTTCACGGAAGAACCCATGTTGCCTCCCAATACCAGATATTTCCTACTTAGAGCTTTGGAAAAGAAATGAACTTATATGAGGCGCACCTGACATGTGCCCTGCACTATTTTTTTTTTTTTTCATGTGATTCTCATATCCTGGTGTGGAAATGAAACTTGAGATGAAACGAGTTGCCCAAGGTCATTCCCTAACTGTCTGACTGCAAGCAGCTCATTTCTCCACTCTGATTTTTTGACAGAAGCTGCAATCGGATAAAAGAAACCCAGACAAGGAATCTATACAGACATGGAAATATACTACCAGAGTGCCAGACAGAGCACAAATCTCTCTGGGGGGTGTTCAAGGTTCAGTTGAGTCTACCTCAACATGTTGCCCAGTGGATGCAGATGACATGCTGAGCGGGGCTCCGTCCGGCCTCCAGCTCCCTGTTTATTTTGAGGGAACTGATTTTATCCGCTCCTTACCCTCTCAGCAAACTGGCCTTTCCCCCTTCTTTTCTGCTCTCTATCTTCTGCCTGCCACCAATTGTATTTTTTATTATAAAGCCGATTCAGAAAGCATTGTTAGGAGTAAAAGAGCCTCTGTCCAACAGGATTGACCTTATTTTTCTTTTTTTTTGATGTGAGAAGTTTTTCCGGAAGGAAATGTGTTACAGTCAAAATCTCATCCATGGGGCCCTGAAAGAGGTGACATTCCCTGGTTCCAAAATCAAGTGTTGAAATATTTTAGGTGATGGATAACCCAACTACACCAATTTGATCTTTTTATTTAGTTTTTCTTATTGTTTATTTTTAGAGATGGGGGCTTGCTCTGTTGCCCAAGCTGAAGCACAATAGTGCAATCACAGCTCACTGCAGCCTTGAAGTCCTGGGCTCATGTGATCTTCCTGTCTCAGCCTCCTGAGTAGCTGGGACTACAGGTGCACGCCATCCTATCCAGATAATTTTTTTTAAAAACATTTTTTCATAGCAACAAGTTCTCGCTATGTTGCCCAATATGGTCTCAAAGTCCTGGCCGCAAGCAATCCTCCCTCCTTGGCCTACCAAAGTGTGGGGATTACATGCGTAAGCCAGTATGTCTGGTCTACTGATTTGATCTTTACAACCCATATGAGTATATTAAATTATCACATATATCTCAGAACTAGGTACACCAATGATGCATCAATGGAAACATTTTTTAATTAAAAAAAAAATGAGATTGAGACAGTAGGATTGCTTGAGCCCAGGAATCCAAAACCACAGTGACCTGTGAACACACCATTGCACTCCAGTCTGGGCAACAGAGTGAGACTCTGTCTCTAAAAAATGAAACAAAACAAAAACAAAAACAAAAACAAAAAACCTTCAAAAATAAAATATAGTCTTTTATTTTAAAACCTCTTAACTAGAATGCTCAGGGCATTTAGTGTTCTATTTCCTTTAATTTATCACTAAAATTTTTCTAAGTACATGTGGATAAAAGTGTATGAACCCACTTTTCTGCTTGAGTTTTAATATACTGTAAATGATTCAAATTAAATGTCTCTGACAATTCAGAGCCTTGTCTCAAAGTAATCATTTGAAGCAAAACAAAACTTGCTTAATGAAAACCTCTAATTAGTTGCAGCTTAGTAAACTGATGTTTTACTGAACAGATTAAAAGCAAGTACCGTGGTTCATGCCTGTAATCCCAACACTTTGGGAGGCCGAGGTGGGAGGATCACCTGAGGTCAGGAGTTCAAGAACAGCCTGGCCAACATGGTGAAACCCCATCTCTACAAAAATACAAAAAAGTAGCTAGGCATGAGGGTGGGTGCCCGTAATCCCAGCTACTCTGGAGGCTGAGGTGGGAGAATTGCTTGAATTTGGGAGGCAGAGGTTGCAGAGCCAAGATGGCGGCATTGCACTCCAGCCTGGGCAACAGAGCGAGACTCCATCTCAAAAATAAATAAATAAATAAATAAATAAAGCATTCTATTTGTATAAAAACATCATGTTGTATACCTTAAATATATACCAAAAAATTATATAAGTAAATAAATAAATGCAAGTGTTCTAAGTTACATGTCTTTAGATGACTTGGGATATACAAATGGAAAAAAACATTCCCCAAATTGAACTGACTGGAGGCAACTTTAAAATATATATATATATATATATATATATATATATATATATATATATATTTTTTTTTTTTTTTTAAACATGCAGATAACCCAAGCCTCACAGGCTTACAGAAAGAGAATATGTTGACTCACAGGCCGTAACAGGACAGAAGTTTCATGTGGGGCTTAATATTAGTTCAGAGCATTTTTAACTTTTCAACTGCAGATGTTTGGTAAGCCTGTTTTCATAGAACTACAAATTTCAGTGAACTTCTTTTCTGTTATTATTGTGCTTGCCCTTCTTCTTTATTGGTCATTATCCATTTCCTTTGGACACATGCAGGGCTGTTCAATTTCAATGCAGCAAGTGTTATGTCTCCCTGTGGTAAGCTCCCATTGTTTTACATTCAGGAAATTTTCCTTTGGAGGTTGCTTGTGGAGCTCTTACAAAGGAAAACAAGACCCAAGGAAATGACAGATGTTATCCTTGTTAAGGAGAAGCTCTGACTCTATTAATATTTAGCAGATTGCAAAATGATGAAAATAGGAAAGTTTACTTTCAAATTCAAATCCTTTGCATTTCTTAAAACTAAGAAAAAGACCAGGCCAGGCACAGTGGCTCACGCCTGTAATTCCAGCACTTTGGTAGGCTGAGGCAGGCAGATCACCTGAGGTCAGGGGTTCGAGACAAGCCTGGCCAACATGGTGAAACCCCATCTCTACTAAAACTACAAAAAGTAGCCAGGTGTGGTGACAGGTGCCTGTAATCCCAGCTACTCAGGAGGCTGAGGCAGGAGAATCGCTTGAACCAGGGAGGTGGAGGTTGCAGTGAGCTGAGATCACGCCACTGTACTTCAACCTGGGTGACAAAGTGAGACTCCGTCTCCAAAAAAAAGAAAGGAAGAGACCAACAATCTTTGTTAAATTCATCACTTGTGTAAGAGGTGAAGTAACATTGATAAAGATTGATACAAGGTTTTTAGGGTATAACTTGTTTGAAAAGCTGGAGTAAAATTAAATAACCAAGGTCAACTCTGAGAGCCCTTGTTTTGTACTGCAGATAATTTAGACCACTCCACTTGGTTTATCTTCAGTAGCCCTGTTTCCATTTTTATTTAGGAATTTCTTCTGAGATCACTTGGGCCTCCTCAGTGGAATTCTTAGACCAAGCATCCAACCATAGCACTGGAGCTGAAAACTGCCGGCCCCAAGGCAGCCCTATGAACTATTTTGTTTGGCTAATGATGAAATGTAAATCTTTTCAGTTTGAATGCCCTTAGGCAGGAAAGGCCATTACCATTAGACCATGGTTCTCAAAACTCCTTTAACTGTGAGAACTCAGAGCCCTCCAAGTTTGAAACCCCTATCCTTATTCCTCCAGCGGAGATACAGTATTTCCAGCACATATTAAAATGTAGAATATGTGGAATATTAAAGGTGAAAGGGATGTTGTTAGAGGGACTAGTATGTAGGGATATGTGGGGGAATCTGGTAAAGGGAAATGAGCCCCATAGAGATGAAGCAAATTAACACCAGAGCTGTTTAGAAACTTAGATTTCTCAGTGAAGACCCTCATTGGCCCCTGTGCTTTTCCATGCCTAGAACTGTCCATGTAACCATTACCAAATGAACTCAAGTGTCAGTATCATGGTGGATGGTCTTCCAATTCGCTCATTTGATTTATTCATTCATGTATTCCATCATTCATTCATTCATTCGTTCATTCATTCATTCATTTAAGAAGTAGAACGTTGTAGTGGTGAGGAGCATGGATTCTTGAACAAGGTTGCCTGTTCCCATCATGTACTATATGTGTAAGCTTCCTGATCTCACAAACAGGATCATTGCTGTATCTGCCACATATGCATTTTGCAAGGTCTGTCTGAGTTGGCAAATATAAAACCTTTAGAATAGTTTCTCACACTCGGTTAGTACCAAATATTGGCAATTATTATCTGTTCATTCAATTACCATGCATTAAAGGAACATTTTCTATGTTCTAGGCACTGTGGTAGGTCCTGAATATTCAACTGTGAACAAAACTTAGTGACATTTTTCAAGGAACTAACAATCTGGTAGGGTGGGGTAATCTGAGCCCAAGCTGTCTTCTGGTACTCTGGTCATTAATGGACCTTCTCAGGGCTGACCATCATTGTGCTATTGGAAGAGTTTGAGAGTTTGTTTCAGCTATTCCTGTGCCTCATTACTGTAGCCTTACCTTCCTTCTGAGTAGAATTCATTGCTCCATTCTCTGACTGCTGACATGGTGCTTCTATTAGGGATTACTCAGGCTTGCAAAATAAAGAGATTGGACTGTATTCAGTTCTAAACTCCAACCCTTTTATTTGCTGACTTCGTCCTGGTCACGGACCAGTTTCGATGGACTTAGAGGAAGGTATCTGAGAGATGTAGTCCAGTACCCTCACTGCACAGTAGAGCAAACTAAGGCCCATAGACACATGTGTGTCCAAGATTGCGTAGTTGGCCTTAGAGGAGGAGGTGGGAAGAAAGGTCAGAACAGAAGCTAGGTTTCCTGTTGTCACTCGGGGACTTTTTCCACTAAACCCCTGCCCCCACCCTGGTGACTTGAATGGGGTCATACTTCATCTTTAACCTTGTTCATAAAACAAAGATTTCCCAGAGCTCAGATGGGAAAAGAGGAATGTTGCTGAGTCATATCACTAACGATCTTTCTGTCTGTTTTTATTATTGTACTCATGCCAGAGGCGAGACATTCTCCACTCCTTTGAAAACACAAACTGTTAGAAATAGAACCTGCTGATACATGGAATCATGTATCATGCATCAGGTTGGAATAGGGGCCTTACATCTTCACATGAGGTGGCTTTTCTTTTCTTTTTCTTTTTTTGACAGAGTTTTGATCTTGTCACTCAGGCTGGAGAGTGTTGGGGCAATCTCGGTTCACTGCAAGCTCCAGCTCCCAGGCTTAAGTGATTCTTCTGCCTCAGACTCCCGAGTAACTGGGATTACAGGTGTGTGCCACCACACTCAACTAATTTCGTATTTTTTTTAATTAGAGACGGGGTTTCACCATGTTGGCCAGGCTGGTCTTGAACTCCTGACCTCAGGTGATCCACCCGCCTCAGCTTCCCAAAGTGCTGGGATTATAGGCATGAGCCACCGCTCCTGGCCTAGGTGTCATTTCTTTAAAAAAAGATTGTAAAGAGGATGGTAAAATTGGTAAGCTTGTTTATTTTGGTAATGAAATATATTTTTCTGTGTATCTGATAGTTGAAACTGAAGTCTTTTGAGAGAATCACCTGAAGACTCAGTGCACATATTGACTTGATAAGCCTCCTATTCCTCGGGACACGGCCTATTTCTCATGTGTAAACATGACAGATAGTATGTGTCTTTTTCTTTTTAGAAAAACATATATCCTTTCTTTACTGCAGAGTGGAAATTCTCTTAATTCCTGGTTGCCATATTAAGCTAGGAAATATGGGGTGGAGGAGGGGATGTACTTATCAAGCTCTTAGAACCTGAGGCTCTTGTTACTCCTTTTGGCAGACAGGATGCTCCCCAGACCCCACCGTGATGCTTGATTCAAGCTGGTCATATGACTCCAGGCAGGCCAATCAGGGGTAATGGGATTTAATCCTTGAAACTGGTTTGTGTTATTACAAGGATGTCAAGCTGCAAGATAGATCCTGGTGACATGCTCTGAACTTATATTAAGCCACACTTGAAACTACTGTCCTGTTACGGCCTGTGAGTCAACACATTCTCTTTCTGTAAGCCTGTGAGGCTTAGGTTTGACATCTTTATAACCAACTTTGGCAGATTCCCTGAGCTTCACAGGTTTTAAACAAATGTTTTAAAAGTAAACATGTAGGGGCCTGAATATAGAAACCTATATTCAGTCAGACTCACTTGCAAACAGCTGGATGGGCTCTGCACTGCCCAGATAGTAATTTGAACCCTCAGCTTTGACTTGAGGTAAGGAGAGTAAGTAAGACTGTTCCCAGGTGCATGTTATAATAAGCCAAATTCGGGTCTACTGCACCCAAACCTGGAGCAGTCCTGAAGGTACAGCAAGAAATTAAACTTGGAAGTATAAAGACAGGCATTACAAGACATCCTTTTATGGAAGCAGCATAATGGACTCTGGAGACAGACTGGCTTGGTGTGAATCCTGCTCTGCCATTTTTTAGTTGTGAGATCTTGGGCCAGTTATTTCATCGCCATGTGCCTCAGTTTTTTCATTGGATGTTTTTTTACAAACCACATTTGTAAAATGCATAATAGATGCCATATAATTTTTTTAAATTATCAATATATACGGAGATATGGTGTGGCTGTGTCCCTACCTAAATTCTCATCTTGAATTGAGGCTCCCACAATTCCCACATGTTGTGGGAGGGACCCAGTGGGAGGTAACTGAATCATGGGGGTGGGTCTTTCCTGTGCTATTCTCATGGTAATGAATAAGTCTCATGAGATCTGATGGTTTTATAAGGGGGAGTTTCCCTGCACAAGTACTCTTCTCTTGTCTGCCGCCATGTGAGATGTGCCTTTCACCATCTGCCATGATTGTGAGGCCTCCCCAGCCACGTGCAACTGTGAGTTAATTAAACTCCTTTCTTTTCTAAATTGCCCAGTCTTAGGTATGTCTTTGTCAGCAGCGTGAAAACAGACTAATATGTATGACAATAAACCAAACCTTTGAGTGCTGACATATCTTCTCCCCAACTTGACATCATTTGGCCTCAGATAGAATGCAAAGCAGTGAACTCAGTTCTATGTGACGCACTCCTTCAGTCTCCCTGGGTTGTTCAGACTACTGAATTTTGGGATGTCTCTATGAGGAACAAAGCAAGATTTAAGAGCCCCATCAACTCACACCTCTGTGCTTTCAGTATAATAGGCATCCCTTTCACAAGATTTGTTTGCTGACTCATGAACAAGACACAGTGAAATAAACCTCAGTTGGGACCAATACTCTTTCACCTGGGCCAGTGTTGGTGACCTGACTTGGCTCAAAAGTAATAATAGAGTCAATGCTGAAAGCATGTTTGACAAGAATATTTTAATATGTTCTTTTTTTAAAAAGTTGAGGTTTTTTTTTTTTTTTGGTGGGGGGAGGTTGATTTGTTTTTGTTTTCGTTTTTTGGCTTAATTCTTCTTAGTGTGACTTCAGAAATAAGTTGATGCTTTCATGACCATATACACTTCCCAATATGTTTTCACATTTAAATTTATTCCAAGATCTGGCATTTGTAGTTAGGCTCACTTATCTTTCTCTTTATCCATGTCTTTATTCTTTGTTGATGTAAAATCCTACTTTCATCTTAGCTATTGAAAGAGAACAAAGCATGGGTGACCATGAAAAGCAACCTGAAGCTATTTTCAACAGTGTTGTTTATTATAGACAAAGCAAACAAGGTTCAACAGGTACAATAATATTAAAAAGCATCTAATAAGATTGACTACTTGTTTGTGCAGCATATTGATTTGTACTCTTTATATAAAGTACACAAAAATAAATAAATGTGTTTCTAATTAGGTTTTTGTGTTAACTTTTAAATCCAAGTTTATATTTAAAGAGCTATCTGTTTATAAACTGTGAATCTATTCAGTAAATGGGAATAGATAATATGTCTTTCTTGTTAATAATATTTCTGATATGCAGTCAATTTTTTTAACCAAGTTGACTGGTTACTTGGATTGGCTCTCTCAATCTTCAGTTCATCATCCTTCTATTTAGAAAAGTTGTAAAGCTAAAAACATGATGTTACCCTGATTCCCTTGCAGCTAGAGTCCTGAATACAGATTAGATTCAGTCAATTGATGAACTTTCATGGGATTTGAAAGGCAGAAGGATGCAGGCTGTGATTGTTCAATAGAGTATAGATGGACAATTAGGCTCTAACAGAAATGAATTTTAGCAGTGGCTGGATTCCACTTTCCACGCAGGTTACTGGCTTTGTGGATGGAAGCAGCTTTGAAATTAGCAGCAGTGGTGATAGCTATATTAACTTCCTGACCTTGCATCACAGCTACAGTGGTGAGAATTTGGAGGCTAGTTCCTTTGTCCCTTAAAGTGATTTTGTAAACACTTAATCTTCTGTTTTACTGAGAGTAATTTCTTTCTTTTGCTTTGAATACTGACTGATAGTAAGTGTTAAGTCATATCTCTAACCTGTGTACAATTCAATGTGGTATTCTTAATTTATCATTCCTGTCTTGGAATCTTTACTTGGATGTCTCTTGCCTCACCACTGAAAATACCACAAAGAATGTATAAAACCGTTATTTATGAAATTCATTGACAATGCCCTGTCTGTCTGGAACTGATGCTACTTGGACCCTTTATCCTTGACTTTCATTCACTCCACAAATATTTATTGTTTGTTTTCACTTTGTCAAGTGTTATACTAAGGGTTGGGAATGTGGTCATAAACAATATAATAGTCCTTGACCTTGCAAAACTTATCATCTCCTGGGAAGACCCAATGAGCAAGTATTACAACTGTGATAATAATAATAATAGCTTACATTTCTTATGAGCACACCCAGGAGATTCCGATGCACGTGGTCCACAAACCAAACTTTTAAAAAACGAACCTTAGACTTAATTAATATGTTCCCTTTAATCACCAATCTGCTAGTAAGAATGAATGTAGAACCAGAGGGCACTAAATAACATCCTTTACATTGAGCTAAGGGATTGAAAGAGAGAATATGGCTGGGATATTTGTTGGATTTCTTTGACAAACATTTCCAAACATTGGTTTTCAAAATGCTGTCTTCATAGCTTCCATTGTGCAAGCTTTGTTCTGTTTTGCTTTGCTGTTGTTTTTAAGCAGCCATTACTTACTGGCAAAATATCACCTTTAATTTGAAGGAGAGATAAAATATGCTTCATTTTTGAAATTTCATCTTTACTAACAGCAGCCAGCATTTTGTTGACCAAAGTTGAGTTTCACAGTTGATTCTCATATTACGTATTAGTAAAGATTAATGTATTTCTTATGTTTTAAGTAAAATATCTTTCTTCTCTCTTCTAAGGAGACTTTCTACTTTCAAGTTTTATGTTTTCATTATCACCATCATCTTTGTCATCATCACTGAATTATTATGACTTTGCAATAAAGGAAATTCATCCACAGGGCCATGCTATTTTTATCTTTAAATAAGACAAAAGAAATATGTTAAATATTTATAATATGTAAATAGAGGCTCTAATGTTTTCTTTCAACCCTTAATTGATTGACTTGTGTACACTCTGGAATGTATTCTAAGCCATCTTTAGAAACCCGTGGCTTAAGAGTACAAACTTTGCTGGCTTACCACTTAACTTTCCATATAATAATTTGTGACTTTTATCCACACAGACTATCCCTTTGGGGCAATCTTAATTTCTCACCTCCAATTTCTCACCTCACTGTTGTCCCCACATTTATTCATTCAACAAATGTATATTAAGAGTCTACTCTATGACAGCAACAGTTCTAGGCCCTGAAGACATATTAGTGAACAAAACAAAATTCCTGTCTTCATGGAGCTGGTATTGTAGTTGGAGGTGAGCATACCAAGAATAAACTAATAAGAAAGATGTAATAGATCATATAATCACTGCAAATAAAATAAAACAGAGTGAAGAGGAAGAGAGTGCAATGGGACCTTAGGAGCCAATTGTGTGCATGTCTTCCCAAGTCAGCATTCAATGATGTCATGTTGGTAGTTTGAGACTGGCCATTGTGGGGATATTCACAGCACAGAAATGAACAAATACTGCAAATCAAATCTTTCTTCCAGAGAGCCAACAGTCCAACAGTGCCATAAACATATCCATTAACTCCAAAAGTTTCCTTGCATTCCTTCTCCCCTCCCCTCTCTTCCCTTCCTTTTCCTCTTCCTCATCCTTTCTTGCTTTCATTATCTTTTGGTGATAAGAACACTTAGCATAGGATATACCCTCTTAGCGTTTGTTATTTTCTTTTAAGTGGCCAAGTTTTGTCAGTTACTCTGGTGTAAACTGTTTGATGTGTGTGTGTGTGTTTTATAAATTATACATGTGTATATTTTACTCTTTTTTTTGAGATAGAGTCTTGCTCTGTTGCCCACGCTGGAGTGCAGTGGTACAATTATAACTCAAACTTCTGAGCTTAAGTGATCCTCCTGCCTCAGCCTCCTGAATAGCTGGGACTGTAGGCATGCACCAGGATCTTGCTATGTTGCCCAGGCTGATCTTGGATTCCTCGCCTCAAGGGATCTTCCCACCTTGGCCTCCCAAAGCAAGAATGTACAATTTTTTTTTTCTTGAGATGGAGTCTCATTCTGTTGCCCAGGCTGGAGAACAGTGGCACAATCTCAGCTTACTGCAACCTCCGCCTCCCCGGTTCAAGCGATTCTCCTGCCTCAGCCTTCCAAGTAGCTGGGACTACAGGCATGCGTCACCATGCTTGTCTAATTTTTATAGTGGAGATGGGATTTTGCCATGTTGACCGGGCTGGTCTTGAACTCCTGACCTCAGGTGATCCACCTGTTTTGGCCTCCCAAAGTGCTGGGATTATAGGCGTGAGCCACTGTGCCGAGCAAGAATGTACTATTTTAAGTGTACAATTCAGTGGCATTAAGTATGTTCACACTATTGTACAACTGTAACTGCTATCCATTTCTGGAACTTTTTCATGATCTCAAACAGAAACTCTGTACCTGTTAGGCAATAATTCCCCATTCTCCCCTCTCCCCAGTCCTTAGTAAACTTTATTCTACTTCCTGACTCTATGAATTTATCTATTCTATCTATTCATGAAAGTGGAATTATCTAATACTCGTCCTTTTGTGTCTGGCTTATTTCACTTAGCATAATGTCTTCAAGGTTTATCCATGCTGCAGCATGTACAAACTTCTCCAGTATGGGTGTGGGTATGAGATAGCCTCTTTCTTCTAAAGAGCTTTTCTACTTTCAAATTTCATGTTTTCAGCAGCATCATCATTATCATCATTGAATTATTATGACTTTGAAATAAAGGAAAGTTACCCCCAAGACCATGCTGTTTGTGCCTTTGGATGTTATTTTTGACATATGAATGAGGATACTTAGACACTCATATCAATTAAGTGCTACCAAGAGGGACAAGTGAAACAGAGTGATCCTCCAGTGAAATCAGAGAGGCAATGCAAATCATCTAGACAGTTTGGCATGAAAGAGCTGATGTAGCAATTTCCTATTCTTGTCATACCTTATAGGAGAGTTTGAAGGAAGTAAATAACCATTCAGTATTGAACACAAACAGCAGCTCTGAGCTCAGGCCCAGGAAAGAACTTTGTTCACTCACTGGAAATTAAGGCTATAGGCTGAATATATTCCTGAGCTCTGATGAAGGTGGTCATGTCACCCAGCCAGGGACATGGGATCTATCTACAAAGCAGGGGAAGCAGAATGGTTTAGAGGCTCTAAAGTTAGACTCGGCTTGGACTCATCCTGGCTCCATCACTCACCATCTTTGTGACCTAGGACTACTTACGGACCTCTCCGGGCCTCAGTTTTCTCAACTGTACAGTGGGGATGATATGACTATTTATCACAAAAGTTGGTAATAAGGATCAAGCGAGGCAGTCAAAAAGAGGGCTTTGCATGGTGCCTGACGTGGATTAAGTGCTCAAGAAATATTAGTTGTGAATCAAGGGTGATATTGAATTGTTTACTAAGTGATAGGGCATGAATAGAGACCAGTCTAAATTGTCACTCCCTGGAGGTCTCTGCTGTGACTGAGGTTATACTTTTGGTTACTGGATGGTGGGCAGGCCCTGGGGGTAGACAGGAAGGCAGATAGCTTTTAGGAGACTTGAGGCGGCTGCTATTAACCAGCTGGTATGGAAGTATTTCAGTACTTTAGTAACTTGCATAACCATTCCCAAGTCTCAGGCCTGGCTGTTATTGTGATGATTATTCTTGCAAAGGAGCATTATTCTGGAGGCATGAATGCATCACATTGCATAGCTTCTTTGTGCTGATGACTCGCAAATTTGCATTTTTGGTCCTCTTCTGCTCCACTGCCTGCTTGACATCTTCACTTGGCTGTCATACGGGCATATCCGACCGAACATTTCCAAAGCAGAATTCTTGATCTCCTCCACAGAGGTCCTGTGCCTCCTCCTCTTTCTTCCTCAATTAATGGTACCAGGGCCCTGGTGCATACCCTGTGTGCCTTTCTCTTCATGTAAAAGGGGCTCAAGGCTGGGCGTGGTGGCTTACACCTATAATCCCAGCACTGGGGGAGGCCGAGGCGGGTGGACAGCTTGAGCCCAGGAGTTCCAGACCAGCCTGGCCAGCATGGTGAAAACCAGTCTCTACTAAAAATACAAAAAGTAGCCAGGTGTGGTGGCGTGTGCCTGTACTCCCAGCTACTCAGGAGGCTGAGGCATGAGAATCGCTTGAACCCGGGAGGCGGAGGTTGCAACAAGCCAAGATCGCGCCACTGCACTCCAGCCTGGGTGATGAAGCGAGACCCTGTCACAAGGGTCTCAGCAAGTGAATAAACAGAAGTGTGGTGCCTCACCGTGGCTGCAGTGTTAGCCTATGAAATGTGGAGCTGGAGGCCATTTGGCAGAGTGAATCCCATGCAGTGTAGCCACACAGAACTAGACTTGATTCCAGCTTTGTCATTTGCTGGCAGTGTCCTTGCCTTGGGCCATGATCTTCATGGCTAAATCATTTTCCTGTCTTAGGAATAATACTACTGCAGGATGACTGTGTGCATCCAAGATAATATACACGAAGTGACTGACACATAGTAGGCACACACAGATTATGTTCTTGTATTTGTTATTACTATTATATGAATGGCCAGAGTCATTCAGATAAAAGGCTGGGAATCTCCAGGACAGGCCAGCTGGCCAGGAAGTGAGAACTGTTCTCTGTTTTCTTTTCCTTACTCACAAACTTCCCATCTCTGATCTTGAATCTCTTACATTGCACTTAATTCTGTGTTTGCTAAGAGCATCTTTTCTCCCATGCATTCTCTCAGAACTTTTTCCAGAGCCTCAAATCCTCACCTTTGAAGTTGAACAGATAATATTTTCCACTCGTCAGTCTGAAATGTTTGGAGAGTTAAGAAAATGGTTCAAAACTTGGAAATAGACAAAAGGCAATCATTATGAACTGAATATTTTTGTCCCACCCCCTCACCCCCCTCAAAATTCACATGTTGAATTCCTAAGCCCTCAATGTGATTGTATTTGGAGGTAGGGCCTTTGGGAGGTGATTAGGGTTAGATGAAGCTGTGAGGATGAGACCCTGATAATGGGATTAGTGCCCTTATATGAAGAAACATCAGAAAGCTTGCACAAAGGGGTCATAGGAGCACATAATGAGATGGCAGCCACATACAAGAAAGAGAAGGGCCTCAGAATAAAATTGACCTTGCTGGCACTTTGACCTTGGACTTCCAGCCTCCAGACAGAATGACATTTTTGTTGCTTAAGCTGCCCAGTCTATGGTATTTTGTTATGGCAGCCTAAGCTAGCTGTGATGGCATTACTGAGTATCCTTTCAGGGCAGCATTGCCTGTTGCTAGTAGTCAGTCCCATTCCTCCTTGGGATGATCTAATTTTCTACGGGGTATACAGTTCTTTGTCCTCCTGTTTATTAATGATAAGGCAATTTCACAAATCTGTAAAGGTAGAAATTAGCTTGTAGAAAACTGACAACAATGCAATTTGTGTTTGTTGGAGGGCAAAGGAAATAATTCCTAAGATAGATCACCCCAAAAGTCACAGTTTATTACCTACTAGGACATTTGTCAGTTTTATAACTGTTAGCAAATTTATTTCAGCTTTCTATTGACTGTCTGACTCAACTCCCCTCTGAATCAGGGTCAATGTCTTGCTGGTTCCCTCGTTAATTAATGAGTTGAATGGAATATTTGATGCATTCATTTTTTATTTATATGAGAATCATGTTTGAACTTTCTGAAAATTAGACTTTAATAGAAGCAGTAATGAGTTCGTGTTTAGAGAACACTAAATCTCTGGGTGAAGTGTGTTGCCTCATTGATCAGCATTATAAGAAAGAGCACTGGCAACATTCAAAATTCCTTTCTGAATAGTGTCTATCCTTCTAGGTTATATTTCAGTGTCTTTCATGTACCTTTGAAGCCATTCTGCAGATTCTTTTTTTGAGGAGCACATAATGAAAATCTGGGTCATTAAGGCACATTCTCTAATGGGCAATGCTATGGATCAGTTGTTTTTTAACTTTTGAAAAATAACTTTTTCACCTATCGCTGTCTTTCTTTCCAGGGCAAATGAGCTGCTTTAGATTCAGTGTACTGAAACAGGACATTCTATTTGCTGCCATCCTGCTAAAATGTTTAAAATGGATAAAATGTCACCAGAGTAATTTGTAGTTGTTAAATTTTTGATTTCTCTAGTTCCACAAATTAAAGGAAACAAATCAAATGTCAGCCACCCTTGATACCTTATTCCATCCCAGTCAAACTGTGGGATGTATACCAGGATAAATTATAGACAAATAGTGCTCGGTGACATAGTAAATTATGATGATTTAGGTTTTTTCCCCATCGTTCTTGTTTCAACACTTAACTGAGTATACAGATTCCTCTTGTGCATCAGAAAAGAAACACATTTATGAAATTAAGGTGGAACAGTCAATTCCTTAATGCTGAATTTCAAACTATTAAAAAGTCTCTGGAGTTAAACTACTGACAGAGGGTAGCTTACTAATCCTTTCTAAATCATCTTTTTTTCTCTGCACAAGTCTAACTGCAGTCACTTTTGGTGGTTAATAACAAATTAACTCCTCTCACACCTGGGCTGTTTTTTGCCAGCTCATGAACATCATCACTACTACAATCAAAGGCATTTCAGAGTCACAGTCACATACTGTCCATCGATAATGATAGAAGCAATGGAAACTCATTCTGTATAACATTGTTTCCTGTGTAATTTTAGACATGATCCTCACCTTATGGGAGTTACATTCTAGAAGATGACACAAACATTAAACAAGTAATTAAAATTCTGTGGAATGTCATGACCCCCACTCTCTCAGGCCCAGCACTTCTTATATTTTTCCACCATCATCATCTTTTTTTTTTTTTGAGACGGAGTCTCACTCTGTCGCCCAGACTGGAGTACAGCGGCCGGATCTCAGCTCACTGCAAGCTCCGCCTCCCAGGTTTACGTCATTCTCCTGCCTCAGCCTCCCGAGTAGCTGGGACTACAGGCGCCCGCCACCTCGCCCGGCTAGTTTTTTGTATTTTTTTTAGTAGAGACGGGGTTTCACTGTGTTCGCCAGGATGGTCTCAATCTCCTGACCTCGTGATCCGCCCGTCTCGGCCTCCCAAAGTGCTGGGATTACAGGCTTGAGCCACCACGCCTGGCCCATGTTTTTTTGTTTTTTAATCACAAAACTATCCAGACTGATTAATTACAACTTACCAATGCCTGCTGCATGTGTAGCACTGAGCTGGCTGGAATTATTCATCCTCGGATCTTTGATGATTAATCAAGACAAAGCCCATCAACACCCAGGAATGCCTATGCTAGGGGAAATTACAAATAATTGAGAGGGAATGTGGAGATATAGTTCAAATGGGACAAACCTGCAGTTATGTAGGATGAATCAGTCTGAAGGTCTAATGTACAGTTGGAAAATGATAGCTAATGATATTGTATAGGCTGGGTGCGGCGGTGCACACCTGTAATTCTAGCATTTTTGGGAGGCCAAGGAAGGAGGATAGCTTGAGCCCAGGAGTTCAAGACCAGCCTGGGCAACATGGTGAAACCCCATCTGAATAGAAAACACAAAAAAATTAGCCTGGCAATGTCGCATGCACCTGTAGTCCTGACTACTAGGTGGGCTGAGTTGGAAGGATCCCTTGAGCTTAGGCGGTGGAGGGCCATAGTGAGCCAAGACTGCACCACTGCACTCCAGCCTGAGATAGGGCAAGACCCTGTTTCGAATATATATACAGTATATATATGTATATATATATTATATATAAATTCATACTTTATATATATAATTTGCTAAGAGAGTAGATGTGAAGTACTGTTGTCACACACACAAACAGGAGGTAACTATGGAAGATGACAGGCATGTTAAATTGTGCATTGGTAGTAATCATTTCACTATGTATGTGCATATCAAAATATCATGTCGTACATCTTAAATTTAAAAAACAATTAAAACGCCCCTAAATCACTGGGACACAAAATAATTATAGCGGATATGTACCAATTAGGAAACAGAACTCCATCCACTCCATGTGTTATTTGCAACCGAGAAAGGCAGAGATCACTGTACACTGATGTTGTAAAGAAGAGGTTCATGGGGGAAGCAGAGCATGAACCAGGCAAAGAAAGATGGAGAGAGGATAGTTACTGGATGCCACTCAGGGGTGGAACAGCGTTTTCTTCAACAAAAGGCTTGTTATGTGTCAGGAACTGGACTTAGTGCTTTCAAAATGCAAACTCATTTAATCCTCGTGGTAACTCTGTGAAGTAGGTACTAGTGTTATCATGTCCATTTTTACAGATGAAACACAGAGAGGCTAAGTAGCCTGTTGAGGTCACACAGCTGGAAGTAGAAAACCATGATTTATACCTGGGGAGGAAGACACCACTGATGTGCTTTTAACCACTGTGCTAGGCTGCATCCTCGGCATCGAGCAAGGCATGACATTTGGAAAGGAAACTGAACTACAGGGAATCAGTTATACCGTGGACTTGTGGTGATGATGGACATCCATGTGGCCCTTTGGGCTTGCAAAAACAGAGATTGTTTTGAGAGATGGCAGCTGGAGTTACAGATTCAGAAGTGTCATCTACCAACACACACAGGTGAAGCAAAGGATAGCTTGCATAAAGAGCGAACCTTAATTTTTCCTCGAATGGGACACTTACTAAATGCCTCTTTGACAGTCCTTAGGCGGAAAGGAGCTTTTCCATTGTCTCTTAGTGGAGGTTTCTAACTGACAGATTGCAAATCAAAGTGAGGGGGCATGCAAAGATATTTGCAGTTGTGAAGTATAGCCATGGAGTGACATAGGTCCCCATTGTGTCACTGCATCCAAAGCAATCAACACATACATAGACACTACTGATTAGGAGGGAAAAGGCTGTCTGTGTGGAGCAGCAAAGCGTCTATTTTGGATATTTATTGTTTTGCTCTGAGAGCAAAGCCTCAAGTTATTGAAGGAAACTGTTTAAGGCCTTTTTCATACCCACTGCAAATCAAATTATTAAAGAGTGCTGAACTGCTGCTCTCATTATTCTGATTAACAATTCAAAACCTGATATTGAATTATTCATAGTGTTTAAATAACTTATCAATGCGAACAAAAGTAATGTGAAACTGTTGCAATTAGAAAAGCTTACTTAAAGCTTGTAGACAAATATCCTTAATTAAGTCATATTGCCTGCTGGAGATGGAGTTTCTGGGAACCAAAGAAGAATTAGAGAAATGGAAGTCCAAGAGGGGTAAAAAACAAACAAACAAACAAACAAAAAACCCATGTGTATGAAGGTATTTTAGTGTACCCACATGATTTTAAAATGCTTGAGGGAGCCTCAAGCAGGAGTCCCCTGAAGGTCCACTACTGCCTTTGGAGAGTCTAGTTAATTAGGTCAAAAAAAAAAAAGAAACTTTAGAACAATATGATACATTCAGCTTTCAGTTACTGGAAAACTGACAGGAATGGTGGATGCTAATGTGTAAGTAATCAAAAGTTTAAAAAAAAAATACTGACCCAGGGGCAGGAAAACCAGGCTAAGGAAGGTGCAATGGGCATCATCTTGAGTGTGGTGTCTGAGCACTGGGGAAACCCTGAGGCTCCCTGGTTGTTCTATTTTATCTGCTGCTCCTAGATATTCTCTAAACCGTTTTCTTATTCTGAAGTCCTCAAATGGGAGAAAGAGGTTTGGGGTAGATGAGAGACCACTCCATTACTAAGCATGTTGAAAAAAACAAAGAAACATCATTTATCATGTGCTACTGAGATGATTGGGTCTGTGGTTCCAAAGCCAAACACTAGCTTGTTCTTGTCTCATAAAGAGCTCACAGTCATGCTGGAAAAGCAAAACAGCAGATGCAGGAGTCATGCACAAGGTGCGCAGGACGCATAGCAGAGGGATGGAGCTCTCTTAGGGTCCAGATGGCTGGATACCCAGACGCTGGAGAGACTCACGATTCCCAGTGTTGAGGTCTCACATGGGTGGAATGGATAAGTCACTCTACCAGTCAATGTCCTTAGTTTCAAGCAACACACACCAATGGGATAACTTTGGCAGCAATTAATGGAAGGCAGTTCTTTCCAACAATAAAAAGTTAGAGGGGCAGACTTGACAAACGGGCAATGGTAGGGGAGTTTGGAAGATAAGGTCAAGGCAAAGTTACCTCATTATACTAGTTGGTGTGGGTAGCTATCATTGGCATCTTCCCAGAGAGACACATGTCACCATGCCACTGGACCCTGCTCCCATCTTTGACAGCCTTTGTTTCTCCTTCATGGAAACACTTACCAGGAGTCAAAGCGCTGAGTGGGAGCACCTGATTGGCTAAGCCTCAGTTACATGGCCCAATCCCAGATGTCAGGGCGCAAAGTGGAGAAATATCTCATACCTTTTTTTTTTTTTTTTTTTTTTTTCCAAAACGCGGCTCCCTCCCAAGCCTGCCTTCTACTTATTTGGGAATTTCTTCACATAGGAAGGCTATTTGGTTGCTGGGTGACGGCCTCTTCAGCAGTGCCCTCCCCTAGCCAAATACCTTGTCCTTCAGCCATGGGGTATTCTGGCCAACTGCACAGGGAGAAGTACACATGTCTGCACCCAAATTCCTGGGACATACCTTGAATCAACCTCCACTACTGTCTAGAGGTGTTGAGAGGAAACATATCCCTTACAGTACACTGTCATACCCAGATATTTAGAATCCTCCAACCCAAATTCCAGAATGAATTCCTTAACCTGAACAAACTCTACAAAGTTCTACAGAGGTGCCAGATGGTGCCACTCCTTCCCCTTCCTCTTGCTGCTGTAAAAATGTATTATAAAGTGGATGAGTTAAACAGCAGGAATTTGTCTCACAGCTCTGGAGGATACAAGCTCAAGATCAAGGTGTCAGCAGGATGAGCTCCTCCTGAGGGCTGTAGCTGTCAGGGAGAAAAGTGCTCCCGGCCTCTCCCCTGCTTTTTGTGGTTCGCTGGTGGTCTTTGCTATTCCTCAGCTCCTGCTACATCACCCTAATCTCTGCCTTCCTGTTCCCATGGCATTCTTCCTGTGCGCATATCTGTGGTCAAATTTCCTTTCTCCTTTTAGAAGCACACACACTAGATTAGGAGCACCCTACTTCAGTATGATTTCACATTAATTTAACTGACTTTATCTACAATGACGCTATTTCCAAATAAGGTCCCATTCTGAGGTATTGGGGACTTCAACAAATGAATTTGGGAATAGGGAGGACAGAATTCAACCCATAACAATGAACTAACCAACTCACCTCTCACCTACCAGTCAAATATATACAATTTTTCTTGTTCAGAAAAAATTAGGCACAGAAAGAGTTTAGTAAAACAAGGTAAAGGAACAAATAAGCCTGTTTTCTGGTCAGCAGGAATGGAAAGTTCTACGTTCTTGAAGGCATGGCCAAATTAAAACTCCTTGGTTAAGATCTAAGCCACTTATTATAAATGGACATGCTAATGTAAAGTTTGAAGCAAGCAAATCAACAAACAAGCAGGGGAGCGAAAAGCCAGGAAAAATCTAAATGCCTCTTAGGAGTATTCTGTCCATTGGCCAAACAACACTCAGCTGAAGTCTAGACCTTCTACTCTACCAGCACCTACCTTCACCAAAACACTGCCACAAAGGGTGCATGTATGTAATCCTCACAGAATTAGAAATTGGTAATTAAAAAAAATTCCTTCTGTTATGTCAATCTATTCAAACACTTTCATTTTTCACCCTCTGTTTTCTTTTTCTTCTTCTTTATTAATTTTAAGATAAAGTTGCTCTGCTGATGTTCAAGGCCCTTTCCCGTGGCCTCACTAAGCCCACCTAACCTTATTTCCTTCTTCTCAACTATTTTCTGCTCCAGTTAAGGACCTTCTGCCAAATACTAATGATTGCTCTGACTGTTCAGTCTCTACTCATTTCCTTTCTCTGTTCAAACACTGCAGCCTTTCTTCTTCCTTTAAGTTACTGTCGGTTGATTTTCCCTTTGAATTGTAAGTGGCATTCTAAACTTCCAAATGTCTCAGCTGTGTTGTGGGCTAATGTCTGCTACTTTTTCAAGTGCTTCAGCTATGACACGACAAAAGCTTATACACTCTTTGGTCAAAAAGAGAGGTGGCGCCGGGCGCGGTGGCTCAAGCCTGTAATCCCAGCACTTTGGGAGGCCGAGACGGGCGGATCACGAGGTCAGGAGATCGAGACCATCCTGGCTAATACGGTGAAACCCTGTCTCTACTAAAAATACAAAAAACTAGCCGGGCGAGGTGGCGGGCGCCTGTGGTCCCAGCTACTCGGGAGGCTGAGGCAGGAGAATGGCGGGAACCCGGGAGGCGGAGCTTGCAGTGAGCTGAGGTCCGGCCACTGCACTCCAGCCCGGCGACAGAGCGAGACTCCGTCTCAAAAAAAAAAAAAAAAAAAAAAAAAAAAAAGAGAGGTGGCCTTATACTCACATCTTGAATCTCCCTTGATTTCAGCTATACTGAGCAAAATCAACCCTCAACAGATCCTTGATTGGAAGCAGCTTTTTGGTCAAAATTCTGACCTTTCCCCCAGGTATCTTGGTTGAGGAAACATGACTGCGGTAGCTACTGTGGTGTCTTTGAGAAAAGTCTACATGATCAATATCCAACAGATCATGCACTCCAATAGAATGCAACAAATTAGAAATTAATAATAAATATTAAATGATTAAAGAAATGATAAACAAAATTCATATGTAAGAAGACAGAGTACATTAGTAAGGACTATCGCTTCTTTTCTTTGTGTGTGTGTGTGTGTGTGTGTGTGTGTGTGTGTGTGTGTGTGTTTTGGCAGAATCTCACTCTGTCACCCAGGCTAGAGTGTAGTGGCATGATCACAGCTCACTGCAGTCTGGAGCTGCTGGGCTCAAGGGATCCTTTCACCTCAGCCTCCCAAGTAGCTAGGACCACAGGCACACACCACCACACTCGACTAATTTTTGCATTTAGAGACCTGTTTCACCATGTTGCCCAGGCTGGTCTCAAACTCCTGCACTCAAACAGTTCCCCTATCTCAGCCTCCCAAACTGCTGGGATTACAGGTATGAGCTACTGCAGCCGGCCAAGGAATGTCTAAGTAGTAAATAAACATGGAGTCAAAAGGAAATGGAGAAATATCTAGACTTCAGTGAGAATGAAAGCATTAATGTCAAAATTTGCCAGGCACATATATAGGAGAACTTTTTGGGAAATGTATATCTTTAAATATGTTTATCAGGAAACAGAAAAGACTTAAAAGTAAGTGAGTTGAACATTATGACATTGGAAAAAAGCAGCGGAACAAATAAATGACAAAGGAAGCAAAACTAAGACATATATCAATGCAATTAGCATAAGCGACATAGTGAAGATGAACAAACTCAAAATATTAATTAAAACGGATCTTTGACAAGAGATTAAGAAAAAGAAAACAGAAAAAGGATAAAATATGCAACAAAAGAAGGAAAAGCAACTACAGATACAATAGAGATTAAAAATAATAAGACTATTATGGTGTCTATATGTAATGCATTTCAGAAACTAGATGGAGACAATGAATCCCTAGAATAAAATTAAATGCCAAAATTTACACAAAAAGTAATAGAGGGTTGAGGGATTTCGGGATCATGGCGGATGGGAGGCAGGACTAGATTGCAGCTCCCGACAGAGCAGGTCGCGGAGGCTGGCACTGTGAATTTTAGCTCCAGATTAACTGCAAGAACAAACCAGCAATCCTGAGGACCCATAGACCCTCTGAAGGAAGCAGACTGCTTCGGCAGGACCCGGGAGACACCCCAAATACTGAGTGCCCCAACTGTGGAAGGATACCCTCCTCTCCTGAACATGCACCCCGACTGGAGAAGCTGAAGCTCTGTTTGCGGGAGAAGTTTCCGACTTCACCTGGAGCTGAGTCAAGTTAGAAAGCCAAGCAGAGCAAAATACAGGGGTAGAGGAAGAAGCAGAAAGGCTCTGGGAACTCGCTGGTCCCCAAGCAGCCCATTCTTGCTGGCACCACAGGGATCCGTCGTGGCTAGGGGAGCAGGAGGTAAAACTCCACAGGGAGAAGGACTTCTCAAGCTGAACTTCATAACAATTTGAACGCGGTGAGAAGCCTCATGGCCAGAACTCGGGGGAGGGTGTGAATCCAGCATGCAGACTTCACAGGCTGGGGGAAGAACTAAAGGCCTTTTCTTTCTCAGCTGGGAGGCGCAAAGCCTCTGGCAACTTTTTAAGCCCGCCTCACCCTGTGCCTGGAAATAGACTCGGGGCTGTTGTGGGGGGCACCGTGGGAGTGAGTCCAGCTAGCCCTTCCTTTGGTTTGCGTGGGAGCTGGATGAGGCCTGTGAGCACTGGCTACCCTGACAACCTGCATGACTCTGTAGAGAGAGCCATAATCCTCCTAGGTACACAACTCCTTTGACCTGGGAATCTCACCCCCATCCCCCACAGCAGCCACAGCAAGACCTGCCCAAGGAAAGTCTGAACTCAGACATGCCTAGCCCTGCCCCAACCTGATGGTCGTTCCCTTACCTCCCTAGTAAGGGAAGACAAAGGGCATATAATCTTGGGAGTTCTAGGGCCCTGCCCACCACTAGTCTGTCTCCACACTATTACAGCTGATGCTTTCCAGAAAGCACTACCTCCTGTCAGGAGGCCAACCAGCACAAAAATAGAGCATTAAACCACCAAACTAAGGACCCTCACTGAGTCCCTTGCACCCTCTGCCACATATACCAGAACAGGTGCTGGTATCCATGGCTGAGAGAACCATAGACTGTTTATATCACAGGACGCTGTGCAGACAACCCCTAGTATCAGCTTGGAGCTGGGCAGACTTGCTGGTGGCTAGACCCAGAACAGAGACAACAATTGTGTCTGGAATTTATTCCTTCTGGTGGGTTCTTGGTCTCGCTGACTTCAAGAATCAAGCTGCGGACCTTCCCAGTGAGTGTTAGAGCTCTTAAAGATGGTGTGTCCAGAGTTTATTCCTTCAGACGATCAGATGTGTCCAGAGTTTCTTCCTTCCAGTGGGTTCGTGGTCTTGCTGACTCCAGGAGTGAAGCCACAGACCTTCAAGGTGAGTGTTACAGCTCTTAAAGGTGGTGCAGACCCAAACAGCAAGCAGCAGCAAGATTTATTGTGAAGAGTGAAAGAGAAAACCTTCCACACTGTGAAAGAGGACCCGAACTGATTGCCACTTCTGGCTCAGATGGCCAGCTTTTATTTGCTTATTTGGCCCCACCCCCATTCTGCTGATTGGTCCATTTTTACAGAGCACTGATTGGTCCATTTTACAGAGTGCTGATTGGTCCATTTTACAGAGTGCTGATTGGTCCATTTTACAGAGTGCTGATTGGTGCTTTTACAATCCTTTTGCTAGATACAGCACTGATTGGTGTGTTTACAATCCTTTAGCTAGACAGAAAAGTTCTCCAAGTCCCCATTCGACCCAGGAAGTCCAGCTGGCTTCACCTCTCATAATCACTGCAGTTTGGCTCACAGGAAGCCACATCTACAGGAAAAGGGGAGAGTACTACATCAAGAGAACATGCCATGGGACAAAAGAATCTGAACAACAGCCTTCAGTCCTAGACCTTCCCTCTGACAGAGCCTACCCAAATGAGAAGGAATCAGAAAACCGACCCTGGTAATATGATAAAATAAGGTTCTTCCACACCCCCAGATCACACTAGTTCACTAGTTCTTCTTGAATCCACCCAAGAAGAAATCCCTGATTTACCTGAAAAAGAACTCAGGAGGTTGGTTATTAAGCTAATCACAGAGGGACCAGAGATAGGCCAAGCCCAATGCAAGGAAATCCAAAAAATGATACAAGAAGTGAAGGGAGAAATATTCAAGGAAATAGATAGCTTAAAGAAAAAAACAATAAAAAACTCAGGAAACTTTGGATACACTTTTAGAAATGTGAAATGCTCTGGAAAGTCCCAGCAATAGAAATGATCAAGTAGAAGAAATTCAGAGCTTGAAGACAAGGTCTTCAAATTAACACAATCCAAAAAAGACAAAGAAAAAAGAACAAGCAAATATGAACAAAACCTCTAAGGAGTCTGGGATTATGTTAAATGACCAAACTTAAGAATCACCAGTGTTCCTGAGGAATAAGACAATTCTAAAAGCCTGGAAAACATATGTAGGGAAATAATCGAGGAAAACTTTCCCAGCCTTCCTAGAGACCTAGACATGCAAATACAAGAAGAATAAAGAGCACGTGGGAAATTCATCACAAAAAGATCTTCACCTAGGCACATTGTCATCAGGTTATCCAAAGTTAAGACAAAGGAAAGAATCTTAAGAGCTGTGAGACAGAAGCACCAGGCAACCTATAAAGGAGGAAAGCTGATCAAATTAACAGCAGATTTCTCAGCAGAAACCCTACAAGCTAGAAGGCATTGGGGCCTCTCTTCAGTCTCCTCAAACAAAACAATTATCAACCAACAATTTTGTATCCAGTGAAACCAAGCATCATATATGAAGGAAATATACAGTCGTTTTCAAACAAACAAATGCTGAGAGAATTTGCCATTACCAAGCCACCACTACAATAACTGCTGAAAGGAGCTCTAAACCTTGAAACAAATCCTAGAAACACATCACAACAGAACCTCTTTAAAGCATAAATCACACAGGACCTATAAAATGCACATACAAGTTAAAAAGCAAAAACGAAAAACAAAAAAACACAAAGTACACAGGCAACCAAGAGCATGATGAATGCAATGGCACCTCACATTTCAAGGCTCACATTGAATGTAAATGGCCTAAATGCTCCAGGTAAAAGATACAGAAACGCAGAATGGATTAAAAACTCACGAAACAACTATCTGCTGCCTTCAGGAGATTCACCTAACACATAAGGACTCATATAAACTTAAAGCAAAGGGGTAGAAAAAGGCATTTCATGCAAATGGACACCAAAAGTGAGCAGGGGTAACCATTCTTATATGAGACAAAACAAACTTTAAAGCAACAGCAGTCAAAAGAGACAAAGAGGGACATTATATGATGATAAGAGACTTTGTCCAAAAGGAAAAGTCACAATCCTAAACATATATGCACCTAACACTGGAGCTCCCAAATTTGTAAAACAATTACTAATAGCCCTAAGAAATGAGATAGACAGCAACACAATAATGGTGGGGACTTTACTACTCCACTGACAGCACTAGACAGATCATCAAGACAGAAAGTCAACAAAGAAGTAATGGATTTAAACTATACCTTGGAATAAATGGACTTAACAGTTATATACAGAACATTTCATCCAACTGAAGAATTCACATTCTACTCAACAGCACATGGAACTTTCTCCAAGATAGACCATGTGATAGGCCATAAATGAGCCTTGATAAATTTAAGAAAACTGAAATTATATCAAGCACTTTCTCAGACCACAGTGGACTAAAACTGGAATTCAACTCCAAAAGGAACCTTCAAAACCATGCAAATATATGGAAATTAAATAATATGCTCCTGAATGAGCATTGGGTCAAAGAGGAAATCAAGGTGGAAATTAAAAAATTCTTTGAACTGAATGACAATAATGACACAACCTAACAAAACCTCTGGGATACAGCAAAGGCGATGTTAAGAGGAAAGATCATAGCCCTGAATACCTACATCAAAATGTTTGAAAGAGCACAGACAATCTAAGGTCACACCTCAAGGAGCTAGAGAAACAAGAGCAAACCAAACCCAAACCCAGCAGAAGAAAGGAAATAACCAAGATCAGAGTGGAAATAAATGAAATTGAAACAAACAAAAAAAAAATACAAAAGATAAATGAAGCAAAAAGCTGGTTCTTCGAAAAGATGAATAAAATTCATAGACCATTAGCAAGATTAACCAAGAAAAGAAGAGAGAAAATCCAAATAACTTCACTGAAAAACACAATAGGAGATATTACAACTGATACCACTGAAATACAAAAGATCATTCAAGGCTACTATGAACACCTTTATGCACATAAACTAGAAAACCTAGAAGACATGGATAAATTTCTGGAAAAATACAATCATCCTAGCTTAAATCAGGAAGAATTAGATACCCTGAACAGACCAATAATAAGCAGAGAGATTGAAATGGTAATTTAAAAATTACCAACAAAAAAAGTCCAGAACCAGACGGATTCACAGCAGAATTCTACCAGACATTCAAAGAATTGGTACCAATCCTTTTGACACTATTCCACAAGATAGAGAAAGAAGGAACCCTCCCTAATTCATTCTATGAAGCCAGCATCGCCCTAATACCAAAACCAGGAAAGAACGTAACCAAAAAAGAAAACTACAGACTGATATCTTTGATGAACATAGATGCCAAAATCTTTAACAAAATACTAGCTACCCGAATCCAACAACATATCGAAAAGATAATCCACCATGATCAAGTGGGTTTCATACCAGGGATGCAGGGATGGTTTAACATATGCAAGTCAATAAATGTGATATGCCGCATAAACAGAATTAAAAACAGAAATCACATGGTCATCTCAATAGATGCAGAAAAAGCATTTGACAAAATCCAGCATCACTTTATGATTAAAACTCTCAGCAAAATCAGCATACAAGGGACCAACCTTAATGTAATAAAAGCCATCTTTGAGAAACCCACAGCCAACATAATACTGAATGGGGAAAAGTTGGAAGCATTCCCTCTGAGAATGGGAACAAGACACATGCCCACTCTCACCACTCCTCTTCAACATAGTACTGGAAGTCCGAGCCAGAGCAATCAGACAAGAGAAAGAAGTAAAGGGCGTCCAAATCAGTAAAGAGGAAGTCAAACTGTCACTGTTTGCTGATGATATGATCATTTGCCTTGAAAATCCTAAGGACTCCTCCAGAAAGCTCCTAGAACTGATAAAAGAATTCAGTGAAGTTTCAGATACAAGATTAAGGTACCCAAATCAGTAGCTCTTCTATACACCAACAGCAACCAAGCTGAGAATCAAATCAAGAACTCAAACCCCTTTGCAAGAGCTGAAACAAAAACAAAAACAAAAACAAAAACTTAGGACTTTACCTAACCAAAGAGTGAAAAGACCTCTACAGGAAAACTACAAAACACTGCTGAAAGAAATCATGGAGAACACAAACAAATGGAAACACTTCCCATGCTCGTGGATGGGTAGAATCAATATTGTGAAAATGACCATACTGCTGAAAGCAATCTACAAATTCAGCACAATCCCCATCAAAATACAACCATCATTCTTCAGAGTTAGGAAAAACAATTCTAAAATTCATATGGAACCATAAAAAGAGCCTGCATAGCCAAAGCAAGACTAAGCAAAAAAAACAAATCTGGAGGCATCACACTACCTGATTTCAAACTGTACTATAAAGCCATAGTCACCAAACCAGCATGGTGCTGGCAAAACAGGCACATAGACCAATGGAAGAGATTAGAGAACCCAGAACTAAACCCAAGTACATACAGCCAACTGATCTTCAACAAAGCAAACAAAATCATAAAGTGGGGGAAAGGATACCCTTTTCAACAAATGGTGCTGGGATAATTGGCTAGCCAAACGTAGGAGAATGAAACTGGATTCTCATCTCTCACCTTATACAAATATCAATTCAAGATGGATTAAGGATTTAAACCTAATACCTGAAACTATAAAAATTCTAGAAGATAACATTGGAAAAACCTTTCTAGACATTGACTTAGGCAAGGATTTCATGACCAAGAACAAAAAGCAAATGCAATAAAACCAAAGATAAATAGCTGGGACCTAATTAAACGAAATGGCTTTTGCACAGCAAAAGGAACAATCAGCAGAGTAAACAGACAACCCACAGAGTGGGAGAAAATCTCCACAATCTATACATTTGACAAAGGACTACTATCCAGAATCTACAAAGAACTCAAACAAATCAGTAATAATAATAATAAAAAAAACAATCCCATCAAAAGGTGGGCTAAGGACATGAACAGACAATTCTCAAAAGAAGGTATACAAATGGCCAACAAACATGAAAAAATGCTCAACATCACTAATAATCAGGGAAATGCAAATCAAAACCACAATATGATACCACCTTACTCCTGGAAAAATGGCCATAATCAAAAAAGTAGATGTTGGCATGGATGTG
Organism: Macaca mulatta; assembly: GCF_049350105.2. Lineage (NCBI taxonomy): Eukaryota > Metazoa > Chordata > Mammalia > Primates > Cercopithecidae > Macaca > Macaca mulatta. Next base: position 128,869,965 of record NC_133417.1, on the reverse strand, counting down.
GTGGACAGGGAACAATTCTATACTGCTGGTGGGAATGTAAACTCCTACAGTCACTGGAAAACAGTGTGGAGATTCCTTAAAGAACTAAAAGTAGAACTACCATTTGATCCAGCAATCTCACTACTGGGTATCTACCCAGAGGAAAAGAAGTCATTATTTGAAAAAGATACTCGCACACACATGTTTATAGCAGCACAATTTACAATTGCAAAATTATGGAACCAACCCAAATGCCCATCAATCAATGAATGGATAAAGAAACTGTTATATATATATATATATATATATATATATATATATATATATATATATAAAATGGAATACTACAGAGCCATAAAGAGGAATGAATTAACAGCATTTGTAGTTACCTGGATGAGACTGGAGACTATTATTCGAAGTGAAGTAACTCAGGACTGGAAAACCAAACGTTTTATGTTCTCAATGAAATGTGGGAGCTAAGCAATGAGCATGCAAAGGCATAAGAATGATACAATGGACTTTGGGGACTTGGGGGGAAGAGCGGGAGGAGGACAAGGGATGAAAGACTACAAATATGGTGCAGTGTATACTGCCTGGGTGATGGATGCACCAAAATCTCACAAATTACCAGCGAAGAATTTGCTCATGTAACCAAATATCACCTGTACCCCAATAACTTATGGAAAAATAAAAAACATTTAGGTTAAAAAAAAGTAATAGAGAAACTGATGTACCAATAAGTATCAGAGAAACTCCCTTGCTTCCCCCACTCATATTCTGTCCCCATCTCAGGCATGGATGGCTTAATGGAACTCCAATAAATCTATAGGGAACACTAGACCCCTAGATTATGTTAAGTTTTTCCAGAAAATAGTAAGACAAATACAGTCCAACCTATTTGAGGCTAGCATAATCTTGACTACAACAGCAGGTTAGAAAAATTTAAAAATACTTATTTTTAAATATAATATAGACGGATCAAATATAATATCGTATTTTAAAAAATGATCAAGTAGGGTTTTACCTAAGAATGTAAATATTATTCAACATAAAAATCTAACAGTGAAATAACCCACATTATTTGACTAACGAAGAAAAATCTTATGATTATTGTAATCCCTGTATCAAAAGCATTTCATGAGATTTAAAACTTATTTGTGATAAGAACTCTTCACAAACTAGAATTAGAAAAGAATTTTCTTAACCTAATTAAAATAATACTCCAAAAAATCTGTGGCAAATATTATACCTAATAGAGAAGCTATATATGTATTATGTCTAAGGTCAGTAAAAAAGACAAGGATTCCCTATATTAGCGCTTCTGTTTTCAGAGTACTCAGGCTCCTGGCCCAGGTAAAAGTGATACAGTATAGGGATTTAGGAAGAGAAATAAAACCATCGTTGTTTTCAGGTGATATAACTACCTACATAAAACAATCCAACAATCACAACATCTAAACTATTTGAACTGGCAAAGGGATTAAGTTTATGGATATGAGATTAAGCTCCAAATAGCAATGTAATTGTTCTATACTAGTACCTAATATAATATCATCAAAATTAAGATACCATTTACAACAGCAACAAAATCCGTAAGGTATGTAAAAATTATCTTATGCAAGAAGACAAACTTTCAAGCTTTAATTAAAGACATTGAAAGTTATATAAATAAATGGAGACATTTACTGGATACAATGACGATATTGTAAAGGTATCAATTCTCATGAAATTAATTTTATATTCAATGGAATAGCATTTATCAATCCCATTGAGCTTTAAAAAGAACTTGCTAAACTTATTTGGAGAGAAGGAAGATCCAAGGCATCCAAGTTAGCCTTAAAAATATTGAGTATATACTAACCTTTACAGAAATTAACCTACAAAGTCATTATAATAAAAAAGTATAGCATATGTTCAATAGCAGATATAGAGACCAATGGGATACAATGGAGAGCAGAGAGAGAGCCCATGAATATACAGAACTTTGTGTACAATACATGTAACACCACAGATCAATAGGGAATTGACAGACAACTTAGTAGTTGAGATTGGGAAAAGTGGCTCACTTTAAGGAGAAAAATAAAACTGGATTTCTAATCATACCACAACCAGAGATAGGCCTTTACAGGGATTAGAGACCTAAATAAAGATAGTAAAACTATAAACCTCATATGTAGTAAAAGAATATAGAATATTTTTGTGCCACAGTGGTAGAGGAAATCTTTTAAAATAAAAAACCTCAAATGAATATTTTGGGATAAAAAATGATTATTTTGATAATATCCAAATTGCAAATTTCTGTTCAACAAAGGACACCATAAGCAAAGTTAATAGATGGCATAATGGGATAAAATGGTTGAAGTATTTAAAACTGACAAGGGATTTAAATCTAGACTCTACAAGACATCAGCCACAAAAGAAAAACAGTCAAAGGATACAAACAGACTAACCAGAAGAGGAAGTCCAAAGGCCTTCAAGCATATGGAGGCTTGTTCAAACTCATTAGTAATCAAATAAATGCAAAATAAAATAACGAGATATCACTTTACACATATAAGTTTGGCAAAAAGTAGGAGGCTGGAAAATGCCACCAGTTGGCAAGGATGGGCATGTGAGGATAGAGAAGCCCTCAAGAGCCTTTGGAGAACAATCTGGCATTTAGAAAAATAAGAATATGCACAGATGTTAATGGATACACACAGGGATACCTTCTGCAACAGTGTTCGCAGTGAGGCGGTGTTGGAGGCAAATGCAGCAGCCATCACCGGGTCAGTGGCCAGTAAGGTACGGGGCATTCATACCTACACCGTGCTGATTAGATTCACACCTGGCAACTTGGATAAACCTTAGCGGCATAGTGATGAGTTACAAAAATACAAGAAATGGAAGGAGATATTTAACACAATACAATGTACGTAAATTAAAGATACACACGCACAGAACAACAAAGCCCATTTTGCAAGAATATAAGCAAGCAAAAATGTACACATTAAACATATGAGTGTGCTTGCCCATGGGGACATGGTTAGGAGTTGGAGAATGAGAATGGAGAATGGAGTTAAAAGAGAATTTTTTAAAACTTGCCTTCTGGGAGAAGGAAACTACTTAATTGGGCTTGGAGGAAGGAACACTTGAAGCGATGCTCTCAGGCTGTCAATTAGAAAACACCAGGCGAGGTGATGCGTCACCTCACCCGGCTCAGCATTGCGGAGGCTGGAAATAGAATCCAGGGCTCAGGAGTCTGCCTCCCACGGATAGGGTCAGAGGTGCTGGATGCTGGGCTTCTAATTGGACATGCTTGTGTCAGAGAGCAGAGCAGAGGCTTCCAGCACAATGCTCAGGATGTATGATTAGCTTCTGTGACGCATTTTAAAGAGAAAGCGAGAAGAAGCAGTGACACTCGGGCATCCTGTGATTAAGCCCTGGGGGTTGGCTATCACTGCTGTTATTTTACAGTTACAGCCATGTCAACCATCACACAGACTGTGTTTCTAAGTGCCCTTGGGCTTCAATGGATGTATTCTGCAGTATCTTAAAGGTGTGCTGAGAACACAGACTCCTTCTTCCAGACAAGTAGTCAAAGTAAAGTCCTGAGCACTCGTGACTTTCTCCTTGGCCAGGTGGAGCCCCCATGTTTTGCCCCCTCCCTCATGTGTTATTTTACGATCCTCACGTTGTCTACATGGTAGAGATCTGCAAGTAAAGTGAGTGGCCTGTTGAGGCTCTCTCAGGGTGAGTATGCTAAAATGCTAACTGATTCACCAGTCAGTTTGACTAGCCCTGTTTCTCCAAGCTCCCCACCGACCCTCTCAACCAGTCACAGATGCCTTTAACCTGCCTACGAGTGAGCTAGACCTCATTGGCACTGGGCTTATCTCTCCAGCCCACGGAGTCCAGAGCTGGTCTGACTGTCATTCACCTGGCGTCTCCCCCGTCTTAGAGGAGTGCTGGATACCCACCTACCTGGGTGCCAGCTACCTGTTCCCATGCAAGTTGTGTCATCTAGTCTGTGACTGCAGGCCGCGACCTCACCTTTCCTGTGCAGTGCTGCTGGTTCTCCTCAGGGCACTGGGATTTTTTTTTTTTTTTTTTTTTTTAATAGAGCATCCCCCCAGTGCTGGGTACTGGGATAAAAAGTCAGCATAGGCTGGGTGTTGTGGCTCATGCCTGTAATCCCAGCACTTTGGAAGGTCGAGGCCAATGGATCACCTGAGGTCAGGAGTTTGAGACCAGCCTGGCCAACATGGTGAAACCCCATCTCTACTAAAAATAGAAAAAAAAAAATCAGCTGGGTGTGGTGGCACACCCCTGTAGTCTCAGCTACTTGGGAGGCTGAGGCCAGAGAATTGCTTGAGCCCTGGAGGTGGCAGTTGCAGTGAACTGAGATTGCTCCACTGCACTCCAGCCTGGGTGATAGAGGGAGGCTCCATCACACACATACACACACAAAACACACACCCACACACACACACGTCAGCACTGACAGATATGGAACCTTCTTTCAAGGAGCTTACAATCTAGAGGGTCAGACATAAAAAAATCCTAGGAATAACCCAGGAAAGCCCTATGAGAGTACATGTATTAAGGTGCACCCAGTATTTGTTTTAAATGAGTATGGTAAGATGTGCAGACACAGAAATGATTGTTAAGAAGAAAGAAGTTTATACTCACTGATTCCTAGAAACAGGAGGCACACCACACCATGCCATGCTATGCAGGGCCACATCGGGGAGGGCCAGGATGGGTCAAGAGGCAGAGATGGGGAAGGGCAGAGCAAGCCCCTGAGCCTTTGTTGGCTTTTCATGGGAGGGAATGGGTGAGGCAGAATAGGCACACTGAGTAAGCTTGGGATTGGATAGTTGGAATAATCTGGGGGGTCTGAGCTCTAGAGGGGGTCTCTGGTTGTCCCGTAGCTGGCCCTGGGATGGTTTAGGGTAGGGTAATGTTGGCATGGCTTGAGAGTTTGGTAAAGGAGATAGTTACAGGTGTGGGCTGTGCATTTCTTGGTTTGTGTATTAAAGGCCTGCTCACAGGGGAGTAGAGGTCAGCTGACCTTGGAGGGGCAGTCTCGCCAGGATCAAGGCTCCTAATGTCAGAGCATCAAGATTGCAAAAAATAAGAATTTATAGTAAATACAGTAAGAAATTAGGTTCTTTGAGAGTCTATGAAAAAGGAACCTACTTTAACCTGGGGTGTCAGGGATAATTTCTATTAGGAAATGATGAAGAAAGTAAGGACTACAGACTGTGATTAGAAGCTAAGTAGAAGGGGCAGGAAGCCACATTCCATGCAGAGTCAGTGGAATGTGCAAAGGTTCTGGGGGCAGTCGAAAGCCCCACATAATTGAGGAACAGAAGGCAGAGATGAGAGTGAAAGAGAGCAGGACTTGGGAGACAAGCAAAGCTTGGCCCTGCAGGGACTGGCGGCGGGAGGGGGCGGGGGCAGTGATCCGGACTGGGAGTTAATCTAGGGCAGCAGCTGGCCATTGAAGGGTTCTAAACAGGTAGTGGTCAAAAACCCACTTGGCTGGACTTTTTTGGATTCTCACACCTGACTTAGATATGAACAGAGCCTTCCTCTGGAAAAATGGGTCCTGTTACTATCTCTCTAGCCACCAGGAGCACCACCAGTTTTGCCACATTCCTGGTTTCAAGTGTCACTAGACAGGCTGCCACCCAGGTATGACTGCATTTGCCTCTCCTGACTGCCTGTGTGCTGGCAGCCAGGACTATCCCTCACTCCCGTCTAACAGCCCCAATCTTCCTCTTTCAGCTCAGGTAGCCATGGTCTCAGCTAATGGAGGGACATTCTAGTGGGATTTACTCTCATCAAATCTGCAGAAAGTTGAACGATTCCAGGAAAAGTGGCTGCTCTGCTGGAAGTACTCCTTACTCTCCTCTCGAGACAATGCAGCTAATGAATGAGAGATTGGCATGGAGAGGAGCACAGAGCTGAAATCGGTCTGGCTTTTTTCCCCCTTAAAATTGCACGAATAACAAGTTAGCAAGGCTTTAATGCAATAAAACGCAACACCTAATTTGGAGCAATTATGTGTAAGGCAATAGCTCTACGAGATCAATTGTGAAGTTGCAGGAGCACATGTCCCACAGCGGTCTTGAGATTCATTTCTCCCTCTTAGAGTCCTGTGTCAACTTCAGAAGCTCCTTGATCTTCTGCATCTGCCTTCTCAACCTGAGTTGTTTTAATTAACTCTTTTCTGGATATTTCTAGATTACTTACTTTGGTCTAAGCTTTGCAGACAAGAAAGAAAAAAAGAAAGAAAGAAAGAAAAGAAAAGAAAAAGAAAAAGGCCCAATGAGAGTGGGAGGTAGAGCCAGACTGCAGGGGAGTGCGTCTTCAGTAGTTTGGGAGGACAGTCAAGGTTGACCACAGCATCTCCCTGTTTGCAGCATCAACATCTTGAGCTGCAGCTCCTCCAGGGCTGGCTGTGCTCCTTGGGCTGAAGGTTGGAGGTGTGCCTGTGGAGCAGTCCGCTGGTGCACTTGTGCTGGTTTAAATACTGGGGCGTGTAAACCTGGGCCATGCTGTGGAAGAAATGCAGGACTCTGAGATAGAGAAGTGTACTTGGACCTCTGTTCAGCCACATTCCAGCTGTGGGATTTGGGGCAAAACAATGCAGGTTTCTCTGTTCTTATCTGTAGAAAGAGAAGATTGATCTAGATAACTTTTTGGCAGCAGGGGGTGGGGTGGGTTCCTATCCAGTAGAGAACCACCTGCCCAGGATGTGTGAAGGGTCGTTAAGCTGATCTGGGCCTGCCCTCCATTTATCTGGAAGTCTCTAACCTCTTTAGAAGACCTGAAAGTCTGAATTTCCCTTCTTTAGAAGCTCTGGCTTGAGGCGTTAAATGTTCTCATTAAGATGCAAATTCATTCTCCACACAGCTGCCCCAGTTGTTTTCCTCCTGTTGTCATATATTTCCTTTCTTTCCTTAGAAAATTTGACAATGAAGCCCAAACCCCCTCATCTGCATTCCAGGCAGTGTCTGTCAAGACTCCAGCCTTGCTTGACTTTCTCTACACAATCCTCGTGGGCAATGTGGGGTGTGGTCAGAAAGGCAGACTACCTGCGGGGGTCTCTGCTCCTCACTTTAATAAACATCCAAGCTTGGGAAAGTTGCTAGATCTTTGGGGCCTTCAGTTTCCCACTCTGTCAAGTGCGAACAATGAGGGTGCCTATCTCATTATTATAGGGATTGCATGTTTTAATTAATGTAAAGCACTTAGCCCTGTGCTTGGAGCAAGGTGAACCTTCAGTAAAAGTTGGCTGCTGTCCTTGTGGCAAACCAAACTCTTTCCCCCAGCGAACCTCCTTCCTCCCCAGTCTGTATCTTGCTCAGTCCTTTCCCTCAGGAGAGCAAGTTCTTACTCACCTTTCTTCCTCCTGAAATGCTTCTTCAAGGTCTTGCTCAAATGTCACTATATCCATGAAGGCTGTCTTGAACTTTTTGAAGAATTAATTGCTCCTCTTCCCTCTTGGCCTTTTCCTTGTGCCTCTGTCGAAAACATGTTTTATTCTGTTTTATCCATCAAGGGTGTATGTGTATGCCTCCTTCACTTGCCCGCCCCTGCCCCCCTCAATGCACCCACCCTCAGTCCCAGCCACTAGGCTGTGAACTCTAAGAGGGCAGAGAGCACAGCACCATTACTTTCTGAATAATTCAATCAGTTCAATAAACATTTGATGAATGAGCAAATGAATGGATAAATGCATGAGTGGAAGGTTACCCAAATAGCGTGTTCTCTCATTATTACAGATTGATTCTATCAGAGAGCAGGGCTTCAAGAAACTGAGATTTCAATGTGGTTGGTGCTCATGGCAGGCTAAGGTCTGAGGTTTGAGATGCAGCTATGGAGGGACAGGCCTATGTGGGGCCAAGATGAGGTAAGAGGGGTCCCTAAACAAGTACCTCTTCCTTGTCAACCCCCTTTCAAAAAGCTCTGTGGTTTTGGTTTGAGTTGATGGTAACAAGTAATTACATGAGTAATGATAAGCACAAAATGAGGCAAATCTGAACGTAGGAAGGTCCATACCCATCTTGCTGGATTTTGCGCCCATAGTTCAAACTTCCATCAGTCATGGTGGTTCTTTTTTTTTTTTTTTTTTTTTTTTTTTTGAGACGGAGTCTAGCTTTGTCGCCAGGTTGGAGTGCAGTGGCATGATCTCAGCTCACTGCAACCTCTACCTCCTGGGTTCAAGTGATTCTCCTCCCAAGTAGCGGGGATTGCAGGCATGCACTTCCATACCCAGCTAATTTTTGTATTTTTAGTAGAGCTGGGGTTTCACCATGTTTGCCAGGATGGTCTTCATCTATCTCCCGACCTCGTGATCTGGGCACCTTGGCCTCACAAAGTGATGGGTTACAGGCGTGAGCCACTGTGCCCAGCAAGTCATGCTGGTTCTTGAAGGAGATAATTGTTTCCATGGAAGATTCATGGTGCAGGTAGGAGGCTGGAAGGGAGAACACATTCACCATGTACTCTGTAAGACCCAACTTACAGAATTGGTTCCAGCAATACCCAGTTGGATTTAGTTTTGTTCAATGGGGATTCCACTTATTTAAAAGATGATTGTCAAATTCTCAAGTTTAAATTTATTTCACTCAACTAATCATGGTTTTGAGTAGAATAAAAGAGTGAGACTATAAGGGGAAGCCGGAATCTTAATACTGATGAGGGGTTGATATTTCCTGTAACTGTCTAGCACCACTAACCTGGTGCCTGGCTCTGCTTTGTAGCTAGCCCCCAGGGTAGCAAAGAGAAGGCAGCAGTAGAGGAAGCTTTTTGAGGGCCTCTTGGAAAGCCTTCCCATTTCCATGGCTCCTGGGAAATGGTGATCAATGATACAACCAATGGATACTCTTGACAGTTTCTCTTTTGTCTCTGTTTCTCTTATGCTCCACCCCAGTAGTTTTAGTTGCCTTCTTAGAGATCCCTTCAAGCAAAACTGAGAGTGTCATCCCAAGTCTCCAGAAACTCAACAAAGGACCTCTGTCCCCAGTTTCCTGATTTCAAACCCAGTCACTGCTCTATGTTCTACTCATCACTGAATCCTCCTTTTCAGAGTCTGATCATTTAAATGCTTCTGTCTTACCAGATATTGGGAGCTAGGGACAACAGGGCCAGGCCTGGTAGTCAATGCAGGATATCAGGAGGCCCAGCACCCACCCTTAACCCTCTGACTGCCTGGGAATGGGGATTAGTCTACTTATTTTTTCCTCTCCTTTGATCAAGGGCCAGTTGGTATAGAAAAAAGAATGTTGCAATCTCAAAACGTGCTAGGCACTTATTTATTAGCATATCCTATTTAACAACCACTGCCCCCCAACATCCTTATGAGGGTAGAAACTATTATTAAGTGGTGTCACCAGAAATCAAACCCAGATCATCTGACCACAGTTCACTTGCGTCTATTCATAACCCTCTCTAAGCTGCAGTTTCCCCATCACCAGAATGGTAATGATATTAGCTCGAACCACGTGAACTTGCTATATTCGATCATTTTCTAAATTGAAAAATGGCAAGTTAACATAGTTCAACATATAATATTCCCAATAGGTTAAGTGTAAAGATATAGTAATTGTAAACGGTGTGACGTATAGTCAGCTTAATAAACATCAGCTATTCTCATGATCACATACCCTTCGTTTTGCCACTTTGTCTTTCTTCATCCAAGAAATTCTGAAAGGCCATTAGCTGAGTGTCCTATGGTGACTACTTGATGAAAGCTATGAGAACTTAATTCCAAAGCCCCAAGATCAGGAATATCCTAAAAACAAAGAATGTCTTGGCCTCTGGCAAGTGTTTGATCCCTTTCTCTCTCTCTCTCTCTCTTAAAAAAAAGAAGACCCCTTCTTTCACTTGATTTGTTATCTTCAGATGCAAGAGACATAGTAAACTCCTGGAGCATGTAGTGTCTTCTGGAGCAGCACAGTTGTGGGGACAGGATCCAGACACAGAGATAAGGCTCAAAACATCCACATATCCTGTGGGTCATGTTCAGGGTCCGGGATCAGCCTGCTCTTCTCTTTGGACAACTGAAGAAAGCTCTGTGTAAAGCTGCAGACTTGCTGAGAGATTGAGATGAAGCAAATGCTTCTATTCTTTCTTTGTTTTACTTTGAGACAGGATCTTGCTCAATTGCCCAGGCTGCAGGCTGGAGTGCAGTGCTGTGAACATGGCTCACTGCAGCCTCAATCTTCTGGGTTCAAGTGATCCTCCTGCCTCAGCCTCCTGAGTAGCAGGGACTACAGATGCATGCCGCCACATCTGGTTAATTTTTATTATTATTAATTTTTGTAGAGATGGGATCTCTACATGATGCCCAGGCTGGTTTTGCACTCCTTGGCTCAAGGAATCCTCTTGCCTCAGTTTCCAAAAGTGCTGGGATTACAGGCATGAGCCACCACACTCAGCTGCTTCCAATCTTTTCCTGGTCAGTTTCTGTCCATCTTAGACACTCAAGTTCAAAGGTTCCCTGCTATCTAAAATCTCCAGCCCTCCTATGCAACACTAATCATGGTCTCTCTCCAGCCACTGGTCCCTTGTCTTCCCATTTATCACAGCCTGCTACGATGTGTGATATGGTTTAGATGTTTGTCCCCATCCAAATCTCATGTAGTGATGTAACCCCCAATGTTGGAGTTGAGGCCAGGGGGACTGAATCATGGAGGTGGATCCCTTGTGAATGGTTTAGCACCATCCCCTTGGTAACAAGTGAGTTCTCCCTCAGTTCATGTGAGATCTGCTTATTTAAAAGTCTGACTGCCCAAACCTGCTCCCACTCCTGCCATGTGACATGCCTGCACTTACTTGCCTTCCACCAGGACTGTAAGCTTCCTGAGGTCCTCACCAGAAGCTAAGCAGGTGTTGGTAACATGCTTGCACAGCCTGCAGAACCGGGAGACAATTAAACCTCTTTTCTTTATAAATTACGCAGTCTCGGGTCTTCCTTTATAGGAATGCAAAACAGCCTATGCAATGTGTATAGATATTTTCCTCACTAGTTTCCACATGAACAGCCCTAGAATTTTATTTGCTTTGTATTGTTGGTGCCTGATGTAAGTCTTGGGGAAAGTAAAAGTTCAATAAATATGTCTTAATGATAATAGCACTATATTTATTGAATGCTTATTGTTCTGACTGAAGTCACACAAAACCCTGTGAGGTACCTGCTATTATGATTTCTGTTTTATAGAGGAGAGAGCAGAGGCATGAAGACAATAAATAAATAGCTTGAGGCTCCACAGCTAGGAAGAGGAAGAGGCAGGTGCAAACCCAGGCAGTTTGGCACCAGAATGTGCCCATTAACTGACTCTCTGTCTCTTTTAATACATGGATGCTTCTTGACTTTTGGCTAAAATAAAGAGTAATGAAGCCGAGTTTAGAAGAAAGGGATTCACCATTGTAGGGAAAAACACCCCCAGGATTTTAATCTCCTTGTTATTGTTAAAAGACCCAAGTCCTACTTCAGCTGGTGGATGCTAGCCAGACAGATGCAAACAGTTTAGAGATGTTAGGGTTGAGGTCCGGAAATAAATACCCCAAAGGGAATCTGAAGGGGCTCATTCACTCAGAACCCTCTAAGACGTCTGGGGGCCTTGGAGATGGTCGTCATTTCGGGGTTTGCGTGTGAGGCCCCCGCCCTGGTTCCTCTGAAACCGGCTGCATCACCAGCATCATCGTGTAGTTCTTCCATCAGGAAAAGACACAAAAGCATCGTGACATTTAAAGCCTTGTTCCTGAGTCTCATTAGGGCAGAGCCTGAGGATGACTGTAATGAGTGGCTGCGCCTCTATGAATGTGTAATGTGCAAACTGCTCCCGCCGTGCCCCTCCAAGCGGGGCTGTGCGGAGACACTGATGATTAAAACCGTGAACCTGGCCTTGGGCTGAGGAGGCGGTGGCGCAGGCCTGGAGGAGGCGTTCATTCTCATTCATTATTGCGGCTGATTCCCCGGAGCCGCTCAGCCCCGGCGGAACATGACTCATCGTATTCCCTATAGCCATGTGTGTTTTGACTTAAAATCCTTCCGTCTGACGCCAAGCCCTGCTGAAGTCAAGGGAGCCAGAAGCAGCCTCCCAGAAGAAACTCCACCTCCGCCGGCTTGACAGAGAAACAGGCTTCTAGCAGTTACGTAAACACTTGCGTTTCGTTTCTTTTTCAGTCTAATGGAGGAGAGGCTGCAAATGACTTGCTTTGCGACGCCGTTCAGAAATCAGTTCTAATCACATCAGTATAAAGGAAATTCTTATTTTTTTAGGTTGGTTACAATGGTAAAATTCAGGCATGGCAAGCCCTGTTTCAGTGAATTCCCAGGGACTGGGAGCTGAATAATAATCAGGGAAGGCATCTGCAGAGTGCCTCAGACCTTCCAAAGCGTTTTCTACAACTATTATATAATTGAATCCTTGCGGCAACTTTCTGAGGCCTCAGCCTAGGTAATGTTACCCTCATTTGACAAATGAACAAACCGAGGCCCAGGGAGGTTAAGTAATTTGCCTAAGGCCGCACAGCAGACCCAAGCCCAGTTTTCTACCTTCTGCTGTACATACTCCTGCCTATTGAATATGTTTTGAGGCGAGTTTTGCTGTGGAACTAAAGTGTTAAAACACACACACAACGTTTCTGGTCACTGAATTTTTTTTTTTTTTTTTTTTTTTGAGACAGGGTCTTACTCTGTTGCTCAGGCTGGAGTTCAGTGGCATAATCACAGTTTACTGCAGCCTCAACATCCTGGGCTCAAATGGTCCTTCCCCCTCAGCCTCCTGAGTAGCTGGGACTACAGTTGTGTGCCACCATACCTGGCTAATTTTTAAAAATTTTTTGCAGAAATGGGGTATCTCTACATTGCCCAGGCTGGTCTTCAACTCCTGAGCTCAAGTGATCCTCCTGCCTCGGCCTCCCAAACTGCTAGGATTATAGGTGTGAGCTGCCTGTAATTACACGGTGCGCTGCCTGCTCCGTGAAACTTTAGAACCCTTGGAGACAGGAAGAAGAGAGAGGCGAGAATATACAATCAAGAGTTTTGGACTCCAAAATGGGGATTAGGCCTCGCCCAAGATTGAGCTACAAGATAGTAGAAAATTTCCAAAAAAATTAGTCTTTTTTAAAGTATTACTTTATCTCTAAGCATTATTCGTACTACTATTTACTTAATTTTTTTCAATATTGAACATCTTGTTAAGCCTAAATCAAAGAAGGTTTACATCACTTCCTCAACTTGAAAGTTTTATTGCCTATATAAATGGAAAGAAATTCAAACCATAAATTCAATACAACTATAAAGATGTTAATAAATTTCTGGTTAGATCCTGCAGCCTGCAGAAAGCTCAGAGTCTAAGGCCAAAAAGGAGGATTTTCAGGCATCAGAAAGGTGTTCATGCTAGCCTCCAACTGATAGTTTCTTTTTTGTGTAACTAGGAGAATTGCACAAGGAATACATTTCAGACAACTATAGAACCTAATGCTACTTAATGTCATGTCTATGCTTGGCAGAAAAATTCCAATAGTGTTATGGATATGCTTTTCATACTCTGGGAAACAGATGCATCTGATTGGCCCCTTGGAGTACATGAACACCCAGGGGAAAGCAGGACAAGCTTCTCACTGTCAACTGATCTTATCTCCTTTCTTTGGGTAAGATTTTAACTAAAAATCTGTCAACATTCATGCTATAACAATATTCCAAACCAGTCGTGTTCAATAGTTATATCTGTCAAGCTGGGCTAGGTTATGTGTGATAACAGTGTCTCAAAATCAATGGCTTAAACAACTTTATTTCTTTATTTTCTCACCTTACCTGTTCATGAAAGGTCTGGAAAGTAACTCTGCACATTGCAGCCAATCACAGAGGAAGCTGTGTGAGCAACCACCACCTCAAAACTTGCCCGCATCTATGGTGAGGGCAAGTGCCCTGGTACATGTCATTCATCTCTAAGCTTATTGACTAGAAGTTGTCACATGGTGCCACTCAATCACAAGAGTTCAGGCGGTGCAATTCTATCATAAGCCCAGGAGGAAGGGGAGCCAGAACTATTTGGTGACTATTACTAAGAGTTACAACAAAATCTCAAGGTCATAAATTCACTTGAGAACTTCTTTATAGCCCTGAAGCTTCCTGCAACAAAAAGCACATGATCACATTTACATAAACACGTGCATTTAATCTCATAGGATTCAATGGACTTCCGGTTAAAAACCTGTACTCTGATAATGGGGTAACTGCATGCAAAGGGTAAAGGTTCATTAAGGAAAGTGTTACTGAGAAGATACATATAGTAAAACTTTGTTTTTCTTTTCTTTTCTTTTCTTTCTTTTTTTTTTTTCTTTCTTTGGAGATAGGCTGGAGTGCAGTGGCAGTGGCATGATCATGGCTAACTACAATCTTGAACTCCTGGGCTCAAGTGATCCTCCTGCCTCAGCCACTCAGGTTCAGCTGGTGGTACATGGGCCTACAGGCATGCAGCACTACACCCAGCTAATTAAAAAAAAAATTGTAGAGATGGAGGATACAGTATTACTGTGTTGCCCAGGCTAGTCTTGAACTCTTGGCCTCAAACAATCCTCCCACTTTAGCCTCCCAAAGCATTGGGATTATAGGTATAAGCCACTATACCACTCTCAAGTAAAACTTTTTAAAAGAATCAAAATGGTGGGGAAGAGAGGAAGAATATTTTCAAGGCAAGGAGAATGATGCAGATAAAGATGGACTGAGAAGATAAAGTATATCTTCTGGTTGAGAACATTATAGTACTAGCCAAAAATCTAGGGAGGGTGGGAATGGAGAAGTATGAGGGAGCATAAAAAAATCAGTGGAAGACCTTGAACTATGGAAAGTTAATCCAGTTGGCACCAGTTGAGCAGGGGAGGCTCACGATGGAAAAATGTTGAAAGATAATTTGCTATGGTATTTGAAAAGATGGAGCCCCTTGGCTTGTACTTAGGCATTTAATAGACATTGATTGCTTTTTTTTCCCATTGTCGTTCATTTTTTCCCATTGTCATTTCCCATTAGTTATTCAGTCAGCAGTAGTTCCTGAGTGCTAGTTCAAATTAGAAGTAGATATTATTTCCCTTAAGGTGCCAACACCTAACTTCCTGGAAATAGAAAGGCATGTATGAAAGGAGATTAGTGATAGACACTTGAAAGTCTGGGGAGAGATTTTTTGAATGGCCAAACATAAGAGAATGCTAAGAGGCTATGAAAATGGATAAACCAGAAAGGGGCAACTGGGAAGAATTGGCAATGGTTGGGGAAATAAAGGGGTGAGACAGTGGAGAGGGATAAGGTACAAGAATAAGCCAAGGAGATAATAGTTCCATGATTGAACTGGAGGGATGAGACTAGAATCAGTTAGGAGAGAACTTTGAGAAGGAGGTAAGGGATTAGAAGGAAATGTGGTCAGTTTGGATCTTGATATGCTTATTTTTAGATGTTATTATTATTATTATTATTATTTGTGTGTGTGTGTGTGTGTGTGTGTGTGTGCGCTGAAACTCAGGTCTGTAAATGTTATTATTTTTAAGCATTGGTTTGGCTGGGTTTTGGGTATAATGGACTTACATCCTAGACTTCTTTATGTCCTCAAAGACATTAAAGTCATTTGGGAAGACAGTAATCTAAGAATCCCACAAATAAAAATGCTATAATATATTGCAACTATACTAACTACTAACCAAGAGAAATATTTGGTTCCATGAGAAAATATTCTAGAGAGAACTGGCCGAGTCAGGAAACTCAGATAAAATTCTCCTAAGGAAATGAGCTTCCTCACAAACAAGATGTTGACTGGGCAAAAGCGGGCAGCGTGGAGGGGTTGGGGAGAACTTTCTAGGCAAGGGGACTGGGATGAAGGATAGCCACTCTGAGTTAGATGCTGTTTTCAAGTCTTATGTTGAATTAGGCCAAAGACTGTGCTTTGGAGCTGAGGACCAGCACCATGAATTATGGAGAAAATTTAATAGAACTGTTTCATTTAGAAAAAGCAAACTGGCTGGGGAGGCCTGGTTCTGGCGACGGAAAAGATGACCAAGACTTGCTCCACATAGCCTTCCAGGGCAGAACTCAGATCCATGGTGAAGCCACAGGAGATCATATTTCAGCCCAATACAAGGGGGGAAATACCCACAAAACTTGAGAATAAATTTGCCCAAAGGTGGAATAGGGAGCATTGGGAGGTAATGAGTTGCTATTTATTTGGAGGTATTTAAGGAACCTTAATATTATATGCTGCAAGGCTGTTTGTTAGGAATTTGACAGAGCAGATGCAAGCAATGAGCCAGGTTAAAGTGGATGACATTTTATATATCTTTCCAATCATAGCAATCTATGAGCTAATTTGTACTCAGATAAACCCATCTGTATTTATGCAAGAATCAATTTGAAATCTCTATAAAGCCAGGAAGAGATATTCTTTGCAAACATCAGTAGCATTTCCAAATCGGGAGCAAATAATGGGCTGGTGAGCCAGTCTCTAGGAAGGCTGTGGGGAAAGGTCAAATGTATTTACATTTATATTTGGTTTTATGCTAAATGAACCCTTCTGGGTGGGGTCTGAGAATGTGTGTTGCTAACAGATTGCCGAGTGGTGCTGATATTGCTAACCTGGGACCACCCTTTGAGAATCATGACTCCAATACATGCTTTTAATCATGCCCCTGTAGTATACAGGACCTGTGTCCTTTCTTCATTGTCAAAGTAGTGAGATGATTGGATTTGTGTGCTCATTCCTGCTAAGGAGGTAATAACTGATTAATGAATTATCCCTTACAATGGAGCTCCTAAGGACCCTGTACCAAAAATTCTAAAAAAAACCCCAAACCATCTGTGATGTAGAATACAGACAGGCTGGCTGGATTTGGGGGAGAAAGTTCTGGGTTAAGGAGCCTTTTCTCAGTTCCCCACATCATATTATATATGCAAGTGCCCTACCTCCAGAAGTGATATATTCATTTTGCCAATATAGAAAGCACTCCAGAATTCCTACAAAGGCTAAGTGAACTGTGAAAAGTCATCTGGTGAATCTGTGGGAGCCCTGGACACAAAATGCTAAACTTAACCATAAAGATGCTGCACTTTAACCTTGAAGACTTTCTTACATCTCTCTGGGCTTCTGATTAAAAGGAGGGGTAAGAGAGTGTAGATGGAAGATTTCCAAGCAAAAAAAAAAATTCGTTATTAAAATATTGGCATGTAAATGCTGAAAACATTGATTCACAAAACAATTATGCCAGGAGAATCTGAAAGATTGAGACATTCAGTGTTGTTTTAAGCTAAGTAATTAACTTCCAGTGCACAAACTTCCTTCTCTCGAAATCCATTGAGGGAGCAGATGCCCAAACATTCATGGTATTAGATTAAGAAAATGCTACTTGCTTTTCTTCCAAGTACCAGATGGTTCCAAGAATCCAAAGTCAATGAAGAGAAGAGGCTGTGTTTATTTGGTTTATACAATTCTTATTGAGGGTTTATGAGAAAAATCATATTTTAATACCTACTAGACAAATAAAAAAAAAATTCACAGCAGACTCCCATTTCACAGGGTAAAGAGGTCAAAGGGTAGAAAGAGCCTTAAATGTTATCTAGTCCACCTAGGGCTGTCAGTAATGTGGTTCCTTGATATGCAGAGCAAAAATATTACAAAGAATAAACAAATACTGGAATTAAGAATAGCTCAATTTTCTTTGTATGTGCTATATTTTTACTCAAATACTTGGAAAATATTTTACGAAATGAAGCAAAAGTTAGAAAAATGCAGAATGCTCCTGTAGTGGAGGAAAATAATCCTTAAAAAAACCTAAACTTAATTTACTAGCAGTGCATGCAACGCAAATGAATAAAGTCAGTGCATTTGCATAAGGATGCTGCTGTAAGAGGATTAAAAAATTCCAAGAGGAAATGTGTGAAGCTTTGGTAGTAGGAATGAGAAAACTTTAATTCAACTCGATTCACAAACATATTTTTGGCATGAAGGTACAATAATAGAAAACAGTTTCTACCTCCTAGAACCTAGTGGATTTTGTCTGGGAAACTGTGCAGTCACATTATTAAATAAAGTATACCCTGTTTCTGACTTGTGTGTTCTCCAAACAGCAATTTGCAGGCCCTGCCTTTGCAAGGGAAGTGGAAAAATATTTCACTCTTCTTTGACACTGAGTTAAAGAAACAGTCATTTGTTAGTAAAGCGTACTACAACTAAGAATGGAATTTAAATTTTGGAAGTAAAAGGTAAAGGTGGTAAAGAGTAAACAAGGAGTATAAAGGAAAAAAAAATGTAACAAGAAGAGAAGGAAGGCAGGCCAGTGAGGACTGAGCAAGGACAAGCAGCCAAGACCCTGAGGGGCCGGGGTGGACACTACACCCTCCTTGCTGGCCACAGTCAGGCGAATGCTGGAGGACCTCAGCTTAAGCGTGCTGCACCCGGACTCCTCTGTGAGAGTCTGGTCTTCCATGGGAGGAAAGGGCAGGCAGGGAGGCAGTTAGAGACAGGGAAGAAGCAGACAGGAGAAAAAGGAGAAACAAGACATATTCGTTTTCTGGATCTCAATTGCTTTTATGTAAATTGAAACAAAATGAGAAATGTAATGAAGTGTAAGAGGGAGAAGTTTCAAATGAAAAGATTACTAAGGTAGAGGATTGCTTGTATGAATGATAGAAATCAAAATCTTGTCTAGATAAAGTGTGAAATTGAATAACAAAGAATAAAATGACTAAGATTTAAGAAAATCCAGTCATAAAAACAAACTCATCTGTTCTAATTACTTAGAGTTAAATTGTGAATGATTAACTTGAAATTAACAGCACCCTGGTGAGGATGCAAGCTAATTTTGTAAAAATCCATTATTATAGACAGTACATAATTATTTTGAAAATGTTCACAATATAGAGATTCATTTCTTGGCGGCCATGATAGTTGGCAATTTAGTCCTAACAGGAAAATTAAAATTTTGTAAGGCATGTTTAAATCATTCCTTGAAACAGGCTCAGTGATGCAAAGATTTATAGGTTATTTTAATGTTTTATACATGCTCTAAAATATTTTACATCAACAAACTATTGAGATATATAAGTGTGTGTACATATACGTGTGTGTGTGTGTGTGTGTATATATATATAATTTTAAATTCTTCTCCAAATAGATTTCTATTTGAGAAATAGCTCCCTTTAGAACAAATAACTACTGGCAAAAATTTAATAACTTTTGGAAATATGTTAAATATAACACACTGGAAAATCTATAAAAACAAAAAATAACAGATGTTGGCAATGTTGTGGAGAAAAAGGAATGCTTATACACTGTTGGTGGGAGTGTAAATTAGTTCAGCCATTGTGGAAGACAGAGTGGCGATTCCTCAAAGAAGTAAACTACCATTCAACCCAGCAATCCTATTACTGGTTATATACCCAAAGGAATGTAAATTGTTCTATTATAAAGACACATGCATGTGTACGTTCATTGCAGCACTATTCACAATAGCAAAGATGTGGAATCAACCTAAATGCCTATCAATTACAGACTGGATAAAGAAAATATTGCATATAGGCCGGGTGTGGTGGCTCATGCCTGTAATCCCAGCACTTTGGGAGGCTGAGACAGGCGGATCACGAGGTCAGGAGATCGAGACCATCCTGGCTAACATGGTGAAACACCGTCTCTACTAAAAATACAAAAGAAAATTAGCTGGGCGTGGTGGCGGGTGCCTGTAGTCCCAGCTACTCGGGAGGCTGAGGCAGGAGAATGGCGTGAACCTGGGAGGCAGAGCTTGCAGTGAGCTGAGATGCCGCCACTGCACTCCAACCTGGGTCACAGAGTGAGACTCTGTCTCAAAAAAAAAAAAAAAAAAAAAAAAAAAAAAAAAAAAAAAAAGAAAAGAAAAGAAAATGTGGCACATATACATCATAGAATACTATGCAGCCATAAAAACAATGAGATCATGTCCTTTGCAGGGACATGGATAGTGGTGGAGGCCATTATCTTTAGCAAACTAATGCAGGAAAAGAAAACAAAATACCGTATGCTCTCACTTGTAAGTGGGAGCTAAACGATGAGAATACATGGACACAAAGAGGGGAACGACACAGCCTATCAGAGTGTGGATGGTGGGAGGAGGGAGAGGATCAGGAGAAATAACTAATGGGTAGTAGGCTTAATACCTGCGTGATGAAATAATCTGTACAACAAACTCCCGTGACACAAGTTTACCTATGTAACAAACCTGCACATGTACCCCTGAACTTAAAAGTTAAAAAGTATGTTTGGGGAGTCTGATTTTGAAAAAACAGGCTGGTGAATAGAATTGTCCTAATTCAACAACTGCTCTCTTATTTGGAAGATGTATGCCCCATTGCATCAAGGCCGTGATCTACTGTTTATTCTTGTTTTCCATTGGTGCTGCACCAAATAGAAATCCAGGCCTATGCCTATGCTTTTCTTAGACCAGGAAAAGCAACTGGACAACTGGGGATTTTTGTCAAAGAAACTCAATTCTGGACTTGGGTCTTTAATGATTAAATTCATCCCATATTTATTTCTGTATTTCCATCTCTAGCAGTGTCTGAATCATAGTTTTTGTTGTAGAAATACCACAGAAAGGACTTAAATTCAAATTCTAGCTCTACCAATTATGAGTCAGAAAATAGTGGGCAACTTACTTATTTCTGAGCTTTAGTTTCTTCATCTGTAAAATGGAGATGAAATACCTACTTGTTACAGTTGTCAGGAGGATTAAATTAGGTTCCAAATACAGTGCTTGGGCCGTAACAGAACTCAATAAGTGAGAGGTATTCATCATAGTCTCATAAGATAGGCAGAAATTCAATAGCCCACAATGGCTTATTGTTCTACCCACATCTTGAGCCTAGTGGAGCCTATCCATCCCAGCAACAGCCTCCTGGCATCTCACATCTACTTGGAGATTTTGAATGAGATTTTGCATGTCTTTTGGATGATTGAAGATATTTCCAGGCAAGACGTTGACTCTGGAAGAACTGTAGCTTCTGGTTCTTGCCAAAAAAGTTTCGTTCCACATAAATGAATTAGCCTGGACAGGATGACTTTCTTGAGGGCTTTTGAGACCTATACTGAACTAACTCAACATTTTAAGAATAATTGCCGAGTTTTCTAAGGCTGTGTTGATACTGATTATTTGAACTGGTCACACAGAACTAGCTGCTGGACAGAAAATTAGGTCAAACTCAGAGCAGCTAGCCAGGGCTTTGTTAAAATTTAAGACAATCTTAGCTCAGGATGTCAGTGAATGAACTGGTGCCATTGAGATGATGCTTGAGAAACGGGTCATGTTTAGGTCTCTTCAACCCAGCATTTGATCATGCCCTAAAAAACCACTATGAGGCAAAATTTGTTGGATGAATTGGCCATATAACCCCAGTCTGAGTGTATATGAGTTCATGTCAATCCAAAAATGATGATCTCCTAGACGTTTAGGAATATCAAATAGGGAGAATCAAGATGCATTTTTTTTCCAGGATTTTTTCCGTAAGACTTTAAGCCATTTCCTGCTTTTTCAAGGAATTCAAAAGTACTAGCATAGTTAGAAATCATTGTAAGAAAACCTGATAGTGAGAACTCTCAGCTTAGGCCTTTTATTCCATGGCATTGCTTCCCCCTGAATTTCTAGGTTGAACCTATTGGCTATCCAAATGGTCCCAAATACTGCTAGCTAACCTCTCTATTGCTGCTTTCCAATTTATATGAAAATTGTGTGTTTATTTGCATATCATCCCCATTAAATGAAAGGCTCATCAAAGGCAAAAAAAAAAATCACTCATTTTTGTATTAGTTAACAATTGTGCATTTAGCAATGTATCTGGCACCTAGTAGGTATTACAATTTATTGAATCAGTGGCTGATGGTTCATTTAGCAGAAACACATGGGATCTCTTATATAGCAAGATTCTATTGCATTCTTAAAGTATATGTCAATATATACAGTTTTTAGAAACTCATATCTTTAATAAAATAAAGTTTAAAATTTATATTTATATAAATTATTGAAATATATAATCAGGTTATCTGGCAAGGCAGAGCAATGATTATGAATTATAAATCTGAGAGATTGAGAGTTAATTGCTGTATTATTCCCTGGATTGTTCACATTCATGGAAGGTATTCAACTCATCTGATTCAACAGGAGAAGGGAAATATTTATAGTACAACGTCCTTTCGATTGCAAATGAATTCTAGTTACGTATGTGTCACATTTTTTCCAAACAGTGAAAAGACTTTTTTTTTTTTTTTTTTAGTAGATGAAAGTATTTTCATCAGCACTCAACTTCTGAGCTTCCCTTTCTGAGATCAGATATTGTAAAAGACAGTAAGAGAGATACAAAGAACTATTAATTACTAAGCTTGAAGTCTTATAAATACCCATTTAAAAAACTATGTAAGCTATTAAAGTTGACTCTCATATAAAAGAGAGACAGCGCTCTGTTTTATTCAAAAAAATATGATTTTGAAAGAATGATGGCTATGGTCATGATAAGAAATATGGCCTTTCATATTTATAATGTGTCCTTCATTCATCTTGGGTATACCAGGAAATGGTAATGTAATTTCTTTGTGGGCAAAGATGGAAAAATAATCCTTGTCTGTAAAACTTTCTTATAACAATGACGACAACAATTACAACAGTGACCCCAAGAAACTATTATAACAAGATGCTAGAACATAGATGAGATTGTCTTGCAATTAGCTATGTCTGTCTGACACACATTTCTCTCTTTGTAAGAGAAATCGTGCCGAGCAGTTTATTCTGTCTCAAAGGTTTTGATTAAAGAAAAAGGAAAACTGCAATTTTTGCCACAAAAAGACAGGTGGCGTAAGCATGCAACTTTTTTTTTTCTTTTCTTTCTTTCTTTTTTTTTTTTTTTTTTTTTTTTAATATAAAGTGATTATTTTCTCTCGGTTCTTTGAAAAAGCTCGCTTGTGCTGGGGTTTGTGGCTGAGCCCGGTGACGTCAGTGTGGCAGTGCGGAGTCAGGCGCAGCAGCTCCCTATAAGCAGAGGAGCTGTCCGTGTGCTGAAACGGCCTGAGAAGCTCGCCCGGAGAACGGGGAGGAACATGCTGTGGAGCTCCTCTGCCATATAAACAAAAAGAGGTAAGGCTGCTTTTCTCTTTGATTTACTGGAAAGTTCTAATATGCATGCTCTTCTTTTAATTCCTAGCTGAGGAGAAAAAGACTGTTTGGCAAGCTTATGTGATAGGATAACTGAATAGCAACCTGCTGCTCATCAGCCGATGTGAGGACACTACATATGTGTAGATACATGATCGGGTCTATGCTTTATACTACTTGATGTTGGATATTTACCAACCAGAATGTTATTTAGATAATCATATTAAAAGGAGTGAAAAAGTTAAGGATTTTAGTGTGAATACACAGTTTAGTGTAAAGTTAACCAAGCCCAATACATTGTTTCTTTCCAAAATTTATTATTTCTGCTACTAAGAGCCAGATACGAAGCCAGGGCCGTAATTTATATGTTTAATATTCTTAACAGTAGGTTTCCAATGATTCAAAGGCTGTTAAGCATGTTAGTCACAAAGCCAACCAATTTTGGAACTAGTTTTTTTTTTCTTTGATATTCATCTCACAAGAGCTCTGAATTAATTAACCATATAAAATTCTTTTCTGAACTTGTATATTTGAAAGAGCTTACATCATTATCTCCTAATTTTAGTCCTAAGGTATTAACTTAGGATTTTCCTGAACACTGGATTCTTCCTTTTTCTAGGGCAAAATATTATCTGGGGTTATAGTTTCGTTGTGACCATGAATTACAGAGAAATGATAGTTTTGAATACATGATGAAAATATTAATAACTTTGTAAATTGTTGTTATTACTATAATTTGATTTAAAGAGGATGTTCAATATGTTGTTAAAGTCTGGGACAAGTATTTCTTTTTCTCTGTTTCCCAACTAGTTGAATTGCTTAAATTATATATAGTCACCTGCATGTGTCAATGCTCTAGTCTGATTTCAACAGAAAAGACATTTTAACTTGAGAGATATTGATGATAGCTGTCAGGGGAAAAATATGTTCTAATTATTTGGATTTCAGAAAATTCAATTTTAAATCAAACCTTATAGAGAGTAGTAGAGCTGTTGAAACATCTTTACTACTTGAAAGGGCTGCTACCTGGGAAAAAAATCCTTTGGGTCTCACTCAAAGGCAGTAACTATGTCATTCAAACTGAAGCAGAATAGATAAGCAAAGGGTAGCACTTGTTAGGCTGTGGTGTAAACAACTGCAAGGAGTATTGTGCTTCAACTTTACAGCAAAGTGCAGTTCCAAGATAATTATTTTAAAGATAAGCATATAATCCATATGTTAAGACTATTTCAGTATTGTGGTTTCAGAGAAAATAAGTTCAATAAGGTTTTTAAGATTATTATTTCAAATCCCAATGTTGAAAATTGATTACCAAAGCTAAATTAATCCTGAAATAATATAAACAAGAGTGCATAATTTATTTTTACTTGAACCTCATTATTTTATGAATAAAATTACTTATAGTAAACGTGCATTTATAATAAATACTTTGGAAGTATCCTCTCAAATGCCTTTCAAGATTTTTCTTTCAATAAATTACGTATTCTGGTAAATGTGAATCATTTAAATAAATATATATGTATGCTAAAATGTTTTCATAACTAAGCCATTATTGGGCTCTAAAAAACTGGAAACAAAATCGTCAATATGATCTTGTGAACAATGGTATTTTCTATAATTGATGTTTAAGCTAACAGAAAATTGTATACATATAACTTAGCTTATCTATCACAAAACCATGATCTGGTAAAGATATGAACAAACTTATAAACTCCTTTTACATTCATTCTGTTTACAACAAAATAACAAATATTAAAATAGTTTTTTTCAATGTTAGCAATATTAAATGTAAGGCACATAAAAACTAATCCTCTTACCAATTCCTATGTGAGATTTTAAGGCACTGGAGAAAAAATGAATGGAGATTTTTAAGTAGGAAGAATTCAGCACATCATCTGTGTTTATTTGAATTGGGATTTACATAGTGGTTATTTTAAGATTTTTCTAAACAGTATGAGTGATTTAAGATTTCACAGGTCCATACCAAAATAGACACAGACATAAGACAAACTGAATCTGAACACTCACAAGTTCAGAAATAGACTAGCTAAAAAAACTTATGTTCTCTCTGTAGCATCTGTTATTATTTACTATGCACTCTTGAGGGCTGATGAAAAGTATAACCACAATTGCATTTTGCAAGACAGTCATAATAGAAATTATTAGAAGAAATATGGAGCAAAGAGATTTTAAAATGCTTTATTGGTTTAGCACATTTACACAAAAAGAAACTTCATTGGTTTAGTCAACTGGCTGGAATCTGAGAAGACCTGTGTTCTAGAGGTTATTTATGGATCATTGGATTTGCTATCAGATTGAGAACAAGTTATTTCTGAAAAATATATGTGGATAGGACTCCCCACAAGGTAATTCAGTATGATTGACATATAACAGAATCACTTTGTCATATATGGTCATGTAACTGCTGCTGTGTTTCAACAACAAAATTAGATGGACACTTCAGGAAATAAACCACATGTTTTTTGACACAACTTTAAGGACATAGTTTGTGGGCGTGTATGTGTACATGCGTGTTTTAAATTAAGCCAACACATTATTTTGCCAATGACTTCACTATATAACATAATCAAAACATCTTGGGAAGTATTTGCTGCTTTATTATAAAGAAACAACATGTACTAAACATCCAACTGCAAGTTCTGTAAATGAAAAAATAAAATTTGAAAAATCTCATATCAGTGTTTTTGCTGTTGTTCTAATTAAGAGAATGCTATGCAAGTTTTTGGTGAATGAGTAATAATTTTGCTAAAGATTCCTGTGGTTTGCTTGTGGGAATCATGTAGAAAATATTCATGAATTTTTAAAAAGAGTTATCCTAAGCTTAATGTGAAATAATATCTACTATGTTTTTTTTTCTCACCTCAATGATCAGTTATTTCTTTTGCTATAGTGTCTTCTAGTTTGTTTCATTTGTGTTAACTCATATTTTCTATGTTTTAAGGAAATCTTTCAAACATGGCTGAAGCAAAGACCCACTGGCTTGGAGCAGCCCTGTCTCTTATCCCTTTAATTTTCCTCATCTCTGGGGCTGAAGCAGCTTCATTTCAGAGAAACCAGCTGCTTCAGAAAGAACCAGACCTCAGGTTGGAAAATGTCCAAAAGTTTCCCAGTCCTGAAATGATCAGGGCTTTGGAGTACATAGAAAAGCTCCGGCAACAGGCTCATAAGGAAGAAAGCAGCCCAGATTATAATCCCTACCAAGGTGTCTCCGTCCCCCTTCAGCAAAAAGAAAATGGCGATGAAAGTCACTTGCCTGAGAGAGATTCACTGAGTGAAGAAGACTGGATGAGAATAATACTTGAAGCTTTGAGACAGGTTGAAAATGAGCCTCAGTCTGTACCAAAAGAAAATAAGCCCCATGCCTTGAATTCAGAAAAGAACTTTCCAATAGACATGAGTGATGATTATGAGACACAGCAGTGGCCAGAAAGAAAGCTCAAGCACATGCAATTCCCTCCTATGTATGAAGAGAATTCCAGGGATAACCCCTTTAAACGCACAAATGAAATAGTGGAGGAACAATATACTCCTCAAAGTCTTGCTACATTGGAATCTGTCTTCCAGGAGCTGGGGAAACTGACAGGACCAAACAACCAGAAACGTGAGAGGATGGATGAGGAGCAAAAACTTTATACAGACGATGAAGATGATATCTACAAGGCTAATAACATTGCCTATGAAGATGTGGTGGGGGGAGAAGATTGGAACCCAGTAGAGGAGAAAATAGAGAGTCAAACCCAGGAAGAGGTGAGAGACAGCAAAGAGAATACAGAAAAAAATGAACAAATCAACGATGAGGTGAAACGCTCTGGGCAGCTTGGCATCCAGGAAGAAGATCTTCGGAAAGAGAGTAAAGACCAACTCTCAGATGATGTCTCCAAAGTAATTACTTATTTGAAAAGGTTAGTAAATGCTGCAGGAAGTGGGAGGTTACAGAATGGGCAAAATGGGGAAAGGGCCACCAGGCTTTTTGAAAAACCTCTTGATTCTCAGTCTATTTATCAGCTGATTGAAATCTCAAGGAATTTACAGATACCCCCGGAAGACTTAATTGAGATGCTCAAAACTGGGGAGAAGCCTAATGGATCAGTGGAACCGGAGCGGGAGCTTGACCTTCCTGTTGACCTAGATGACATCTCAGAGGCTGACTTAGACCATCCAGACCTGTTCCAAAATAAGATGCTCTCCAAGAGTGGCTACCCTAAAACAGTTGGTCGTGCTGGGACTGAGGCCCTACCAGATGGGCTCAGTGTTGAGGATATTTTAAATCTTTTAGGGATGGAGAGTGCAGCAAATCAGAAAACTTCATATTTTCCCAATCCATATAACCAGGAGAAAGTTCTGCCAAGGCTCCCTTATGGTCCTGGAAGATCTAGATCGAACCAGCTTCCCAAAGCTGCCTGGATGCCATATGTTGAAAATAGACAGATGGCATATGAAAACCTGAATGACAAGGATCAAGAATTAGGTGAGTACTTGGCCAGGATGCTAGTTAAATACCCTGAGATCATTAATTCAAACCAAGTGAAGCGAGTTCCTGGTCAAGGCTCATCTGAAGATGACCTACAGGAAGAGGAACAAATTGAGCAGGCCATCAAAGAGCATTTGAATCAAGGCAGCTCTCAGGAGACTGACAAGCTGGCCCCGGTGAGCAAAAGGTTCCCTGTGGGGCCCCCGAAGAATGATGATACTCCAAATAGGCAGTACTTGGATGAAGATCTGTTAATGAAAGTGCTGGAATACCTCAACCAAGAAAAGGCAGAAAAGGGAAGGGAGCATATTGCTAAGAGAGCAATGGAAAATATGTAAGCAGCTTTCATTAATTACCCTACTTTCATTCCTCCCACCCCAAGCAAATCCTAATATTTCTCTTTAGTGTGTTGACTTCTATCCTGTTAACACTGTAATATCTTTAAATGATGTACAGGCAGATGAACCCAGGTCACTGGGGAGTCTGCTTCATTTCCTCTGAGCTGTTCTCTTGTGTATGGATATGTGTAAATGTTATGACTCCTTGATAAAAAATTTATTATGTCCATTATTCAAGAAAGATATCTATGACTGTGTTTAATAGTGTATCTAATGGCTGTGGCATTGTTGATGCTCACATATGATAAAGAGTGTCCTATAATTCTATTGAAAGTTTTTAATATTTATTGAATTATTTTGTTACTGTCTGTAATGTTTTGTGGAGTACTGGAGCAAAAAAAAATAAAGCATTATAAATATATAGTTTTATTTATAAGGCCTTTTCTATTGTGTGTTTTACTGTTGATTAATAAATGTTATTTCTGGATAACTCTGGACTCTTAATTCTGGAAAACCAGATACAATATCTATGGAGCAAGCAGTATGAAGCCAAAAGAGAAAATCATCTTCACCAGACAATTCAGGTAAGAAGTAATGAATTTTATACATGTGATCATGATACCTGCTTGCAGAATGCCACATCCTCTCTCAGCCCACTAGTTATGCTTGCCCATGGTTTTCCTCAAATATATAATTGATAGGGTCTTTGTTTTAGGTATTTTTTTACTCTTGATTTATATAGGTAAAAGAAATTTCAGTCTCCAATACCCATAAGCAGCATCAAAACAAAAACAGAAAGAAAAAGAAAAGGCTGCGTAGATGGCAATCAAAAATGACTACAGACTTGAAAGGAACCTGTGTGTTCCCAGGTCATGTTGGTCCCCCAAAAACAAGGCTGTTACCTCTCTTATGTGACTTAAGGGGAGCCAAAGGACCCCCAAACTGACCATTAGGTAAGTGAAGAAGCACAGTAGCGGTGGGAACAGACCAGCCCCATCTCCTGCCCTAGTGGGCAAGGTAGTGGATGATTATGACAGCACACATCACTTTAGTACAGTGTCAACCACCTAACACATCAACAGAGAATCAACACAACATCAGCAAGAAAATGTATAGAGCAACAAAACAATAATGGTCATAAACAAGGAAATAAACAATAGCTTTTATTTTTTGAATGCTTATTGTGCTATAGGCTCTATACTAAACACTGTACAAACTTTGCCTTGTTTAGTCTATAATTTGTAATTATAGACTATAATTTGTTTACTTTATAATTTTCCCTTCCCTTTTACAACAGGAAAAATCAAACTCAGAATGATTAAATAACTTTCCCAAAGTCACTTACCATTGTGAGTTGTCACATCTGTGTTTTCAACCACTTCACTACACTGCCTCTCTGGGAAGTGCCCTTTCAACCGAGGAATGGGACATTGGGGTTGAAGCGTGAGAAGCTCCCAAGGTTTTAGTATGGGCCACTTCCAAAAAAGGACACATGTGTGTGTATGTGTGCATGTGCATCATGTGCGTGTGTGTGCGTGTGCCTAGGGGACCATCCCTAAACTATCAAAAGGCTGAACTGTCATAAGGCAGTCCCAGAGCCTGGATGCTTTGGGGGAAAACATTGAATGTATGTTTCCTAATTTATAATTTTGCCCAGATTCTTTTCTGTCCAATGATCATGCAATTTTGTGGTATTCTAGAATCTGCAAGTGAGCAGAAACTTAGAAGCATTATCTCTACAGTATTTCTAATATGTAGACTTTATTCTCAAATACTCTCAAGATAGGGGGTTTCTCCCTCACAATTCAGTATTATAAATTGGACCCTATGGAGTGGCTGCTCCACAGAAGGATTATTACAGGTTATTACAGTTCACTTTCTACATAGCCTTCTGAGACTGATGTGTTCTTTGTAGCTTTGGAAGCTCAGGTAAAATAAGTTGCTTCATTTGTACAGCAGGTTAGTAGTGAAGTGGACTTTAACCCACAACTAACCATAGGTCTCAGGCATGCACCCGTCCATGTGGGTCTGATGCTTTATCATACATGGAGTTAGGTATGGGGGGAAGCCAGAGAACGTGGGGCTCCTTCCAGTGGAGAGATCTAGGATACTCATGTGGCTTAAAGTTTAGAGAACATATTTATATGCCATGCTTTGCAGGTATCCACACACACCTTCCATCCATTGTATACTCTGTCCAATCTTCTGTGTCATGCTATATAACTCATTCCTTGGATCCTAACTCAACTGCGTGCATATTTCCATGGTAGCCCTAAGCAGAAATAAGAACTTGGCACATGCATCTCTACTGAAAAGAAATTTGCCTTCATTGTGATGTTTAAACAGTTTACTGAGAGGTCAGGCAAGGAAAGCAGTGAAACTGACACGACACAGCAGATCAGGCTCCTATCTGGGATTTATACACAAACCAGGAGCTGCCAAAGCCTGCACTCTTGGCTACACCGTGCTGCTTTGTTCTTAAAGCCTCAGTTAGGTCTGAAATTCCAGGATTTTCTAATGGAGACATTTCAGGCATCAGGATTGGCAGTTGAGAAGATGTATTAATTTGAGATACATATTCTTCCCCGACCTCACTTAGGCATCAGTCAGCAAGCACCTTTGCCTTTTTGCAGTACTACCGTATCTTCAGCTATTGACTCATCAGGTTTACTTACTTCTGATCCAAAGTTGGTGGGTTTTTTTTTTGTTTGTTTCATAAGTACTTTAGTGTGTAATTCCCTAACATAAGAAATTAAGCTCTATGCACAATTCAAAGATGTAGATGACAAATTAGTTACAATTAGGGCAACACTGCCCCTGTCCCTGCCAGAAGCCTCCTTCATTAGAAGTCAGGAGTAGCTCAGACCTCCAAGCAGACACCCACTGCAGGCTACTTTGGGAAGAGAAGAAAATTGCATGTGCACTATAACAGGCCCCCTTGCAGGAGTCCTTGTCTCCATCAGTAGGAATCAGATAGGATCCTGGTACTTTATGTTCTTCACAAGCCCCCACCTACTAACCCTTCCTTCCCCTCTTCACTCACAGCATATCCTCCCATCCGCTTGGGGACAATCAGTACTAATTTGATTGTGTCCTTTATAACAAGACTTTTTTTTTTTTTTTAGATAGAGTTTTGCTCTGTTGCCAAGCTGGAGTGCAGTGGCTCGATCTTGGCTCACTGCAACCTCCACCTCCTGGGTTCAAGCGATTCTCCTGCCTCAGTCTCCTGAGTATCTAGGACTACAGGCGCATGTCACCACACCCAGCTAATTTTTGTATTTTTAGTAGAGACGGGGTTTCACCATGTTGGCTAGGATAGTCTCGATTTCTTGGCCTCGTGATCGGCCTGCCTCGGCCTCCCAAAGTGCTGGCATTACAGGCGTGAGCCACCGTGCCCGGCCTTAAACCAAGACGTTTTGTTTTGTTTTGTTTTGTTTTTTGAGATGGAGTCTTGCTCTGTCGCCCAGGCTGGAGTACGGTGGTGAAATCTCGGTTCACTGCAAGCTCCGCCTCCTGGGTTCATGCCATTCTCCTGTCAGAGTAGCTGGGACTACAGGTGCCCACCACCACGCTGGGCTAATTTTTTTTTCTTTTTGTATTTTTAGTAGAGACAGGGTTTCCCCTTGGTGGCCAGGATGGTCTCGATCTCCTGACCTCGTGATCTGCCCGCCGCGGCCTCCCAAAGTGCTGGGATTACAGGCGTGAGCCACCACGCCCAGCCTTATACCAAGACTTTTAAGTCAGCCTCTTCCTCACACTCAGACCTCCCTAAACTTTGTATATCACCTTCATGGACTGTGATGGTTAATACTGAGTGTCAACTTGATTGGATTGAAGGATGCAAAGTATTGATCCTGGGTGTGTCTGTGAGGGTGTTGCCAAAGGAGATTAACATTTGAGTCATTGGACTGAGAAAGACAGACCCGGCCTTAATCTAGGTAGGCACAATCTAATCAGCTGCCAGTGTGGCTAGAATATAAAGGAGGCAGAAAAACGTGAAAACCAGACTGGCCTACCTTCCCAGGCTACATCTTTCTCCCATACTGGATGCCTCCTGCCCTTGAACATCAGGCTCCAAGTTCTTCAGTTTTGGTACTTGGACTGGCTCTCCTTGCTCCTTAGCCTGCAGATGGCCTATTGTGATTGTGTGAGTTAATACTTAATAAATTCATATATGTATATATATCCTATCAGTTCTGTCCCTCTAGAGAACTACATGGACCCAAACTTCTCCTCCTTCTTCCCTTATTCTATAACCTTTCTCAACATGCCCTTTCATACTCAAGGTTAGTCATAAGCACGACACCCTGCATCCTCAACCTCTTCTATGAATACTCTCTTCAACTTCTTGCTCTAGGGGAAACCTACCTCTCCTTTAAGGTTGCTGCTTTCCCTGCATCCCTCTTCCTTGCCCCTTTCTTCTGCTTAAAGTACAGTTTTTTCTCTCTTCCATAAAAATATCCAATGCTGAATCTCTTGCCATCAACCATTACTACTGGCAGTTGCAGTCATCTGCTGTGCCGGGTTGCTTCATCTCATTCCTGAAAGGTAGCAATGCCTGCTCACTGTTGCATTTTCCAGCACTGCTTCTGCCTTAATGTTTGTTGGTTTCAATATGCATAAGATGATTTTTCCAGCCCAGCCTCTGTTTTTCTATCAGCTCTTCACTTACATGGTTATGCCCCTGATGTTTTCCTTACCAATAACTATCCTAAATATGAATTCCAAACATTTCACTCTACCAATCGCCTTCTTTATTGTCAGTGTGCTTCCTCTGGTACTTCAGTTCTAATAATCCCTCCACCCCCAAAATTGAATCCAGGCATCCTGCCATATTTCCACTCTCCATCATCTCTTTTATTCTTCGTCAAGCATTTTGTCACCCATTTTGTCAAGCATAGATTTCGTGGTGAGTCATTGTAATCACTACTTTGTAAACATTTTAACTCTCTTCTGTCTCTCATGTTCCATTGCATTCTCTTTGCTAAACAACTATTCTAATTAAGTTCAATTTTCCACCCTGTCTTACCTTCTCTCTTACAACTGAGCATAGCAGAAGCAAGATACATAACAACACTGACTGATTTCACTTTAAATTCTTGCTCACTGCCCTCAAGTGAACCATAATGCTGACCCATAATCCTCATACACCCCTCATCTATTCAGTCTTTCACTCCTTCGGCAATAATATCACACTTTTCCTGCTGTCTGAAAATATCCAGCACCGTCTGCACATTCCATATTCTCAAATGGTTATCTGGCTTCATGTTTCACCAAAAATAAAGCAACACCAAGGAAGAGATGTACAGATGCCCATCTCCACTTTGCACCACCTACCTGCATCTGCAATGCACTCTCTGCTTTCCTGTTTCCTTTTTGGGGGGAGAAGGGAGGTGACTGGTCTGTGCTCCTGCCTTATTAAATCTATCCTCTTGCTTACTTTAGAACCCTGTTTTAGTAAATTTCCCCCTTTTTGTTGAATCAACTTTCCCTTCTCTACTGAATCATCCCTATGAGCATACAAATAGGCTGCTTTCTTTCATCTGCAAAACCAGCCAGATAAGCAAACAAACCCTCGCCTGACCCCACGGTGTCCTACATCTACTGCCCCATGTCTCTTCCCCTCACAGAAAAATTCTTGTAAAGAGTTGTGTGTCCTTATCCAAATCCTCTCTTCCCATTCTCAAATCCCTTCAGTCTGGCTTTTGACCTCACCTCTTCACAGAAATGGCTCTTGCCAAGGTAAACGGTGACCTTCATATTGCCAAATCTGATGGCCAATTACAAGTTCTTATCTTATTTGACTTAGCAGCATTAGACGATATCATCACCTTTTTACCTTTGAACACCTTCTGTGCCTGGTGTCTGGCCACTAAATATGCCTGGTTCTCTCCATACCTCAATGGCTACTCTTTTAGTCTCCTTTGCTATTCATCTTTATCTCTCTGGTGGCCAAACACTGGAGACCAGAGTCCAGACCTTGGAACTCTTCTCTACTCTATCCACATTTATTCCATAGGTGATCCAGTTCTAGCCTCATGGCTTTTACCACCAACTATTGGCCAACAACGTCCAGTATGTGTAATTGATAATGTTTCCATTAACTCCAAACTCATACATTCAACTGTCTAGATGACAACCTCACCTGGATGTCCAATAGGTGTCTCAAACGTCATATAGCCGTAGAAGAATTCCTGATTTCCCATTCCTTGGCAAAATTCCAGCTCCTCTTGCAGACTTTTCTCTCTCAGTTGTTCAGAACAAAACCCGTATTTTCTTACTCATTTATTTCATCCGAACACTGCTCTTTATCTTATAATACATTCATGGCCTGGCATCCAATCTTGTTGGGCCAATCTACAATACATCTGCATTTCATTTTTTCACCACCCCCACTGTTACCAACATGCAAGAAACCATAATAATCACTCATTTGAGTTATTGGAATATCTTCCTTTTGGTTTTCCTTCTTCCACTCTTACTTTTCCTATACGTTAAACATAGCAACTAGTGTAATCCAATTATAACCTAGACTAGAGGATACAGAGTGAGAGTGTTCTACATAACCTAGCTCTGAACTCATTTCCTGGTACTCTTTCCATTGTTATTGCCATGATCTACAATGGCCTACATGACCTAGCTCTGAACTCATTTCCTTGTACTTTTTTCATTATACCCTCCTTCCTAGGTGCACTGACTTCCTCACCGTTCTTGAAAGTGGCAAGCACATCCCCACCTCAAGACTTCTGCATCTTCTGTTTCCTCTTTCAGAAATGCTCTCTCCCCAAATAGCTGCATGATTTTCTCCTTTACTTCCTTCAAGACTTAGTTGAAATATTGACTTCTTGGTCAACTTTAATTCCGACACACCTTTCCTATCCCCTTTTCGTGCTTAATTTTTTTCTCCTTAGCATGTATTACATCCAACATTCTCAACTTACAATTATATCTAAGTTATTGCCTACTTCTTTATCACTAGAATGTAGTCTTTCTGGGGGTAGTTATTGTTTATTTTATTTAGTGTTGCATCTCTAGCTCTCTAGATCAGTAACCAAAAATGCAGAAAGTGCATAGGAAATAGTTATTGACCTAATGAATGAATAGGGGATGAAGGAATGAGGGTAGAAAAAGGAGAGAAAATAGTGTGTTGTTTGGTTCTTGCATTGCTATAAAGGAATACCCGAGACTGGGTAATTTATAAAGAAAATAGATTTAATTGTCTCATGATTCTGTAGGGTGTACAGGAAGCAAAGGCCCAGCATCTGCTCTTGGTGAGGGCATCAGGAAGCTTACAATCATGGTGGAAAGCAAAGGGGGAGCTAGTGTGTCATGTGGTGAGTATGGGTGCAAAATGGGGAAGGAGGTGCTACACTCTTAAACAACCAGATCTCAAGTGAACTCAGAGTGAGAACTTCACTCATTATTTCAAGGACAGCACCTCTCCATTCCCCATGACGCAAGCATCTCACCAGGCCCCACCTCCATCACTGGGAATCACATTTCAACATGAGATTTGAATGATTGATTCAAACTGATATACAGACCATATCAATAGGAAGAATAGAGATTGACTTTGAATCTAGAAGAATGAAACAAAGTAAAGCCTTACTAAAAGAATAAACTTGATAAGTATACAATTTTATATATAAATTATTATATTAATTTTTTCATCAGTTACATCAAGTAGCAATTTTATTACAGTACATCAATATAGATTTGGTGACATTTTAAATTTTGACAGAATGAAATTAGTGGGGGAAATAAAATTCTTGATCCAGATTTCAGTATCTTTCTTTTGCAAGTCTTTTAGCTTTGCCCCAAGGAAATGTAGCAGCAGCATTAGAGCTCAATTACCTCTCTAACCTAGCAGGAAGAGGGTAGGTAGGAGCTGTAAGCTTGTGAAAACTGGGCCCAGCTATATTTTTCAATTTAACTTATGCATTATTAGAAGGACTCAGATCATAATTAGGCAATCCTCTAAGATGCCGTAGTTTTCTTGAATTACAAAATTACAGTTATTTTGGTATTTTTATCAATATAGGTGAGAATTATAGTTATTTTGCCCTAGAGAAGAAAAAAGATTACTGTTATTATAATGCTATGGAAATAGTCACATGCTGATAAAAGTTATGCCAGCCTGAATACGTAGCTACTACGGCTAATGCTATTTATGCTTCGACTATTATTCTTCACAGTTGGAAGGCTGGGAAGCCCCGTGGGCTTTGATCAAGGAAGTTCTAAAGGGTGAAAAGAACTAGGGACTGAAAAGCCAGTGGAGTTTTCTTGGTGACTTTAAGTCTTTTGATTTGGAACAAAGATGATAATTTGTCTGCAAGTGTTCAGACTTTAGTATCTACCTTCCAGATGGTTTATTATAGCAACCATCAGCAGATTTTTTTCTGGAGAACTGAAGCGTATTTATAGTTAATTTCCATGTCATTTGCATGTGCCTACATTCACCCTGTTTTCTATTTTCGGGACATATTCACCGCAAAATGTATTGTTGATACCTTGAGGTTTATTATTTTATCAGAGTCTTTCTTTTCCCTTAATGCCCTTTTATTAAAGCATTATCATTGAGGTGACTTCTGGACATCATAGAGGGTCAGTGGGTTTGGGGGCTGGAAGGCTTAGGTAAATACTAGACTACAATGTCTCTGCTAAGACTTTATAATTGATACAGTTTGGCTGTGTCACCACCCAAATCTCATCTTGAATTGTAGCTCCCATAATTCCCACATGTTGTGGGAGGGACCTGGTGGAAGATAACTAAATCTGGGGGGCAGTTTCCCCCATACTGTTCTCATGGTAGTGAATAAGTCTCACGAGAGTCGATGGTTTTATAAGGAGAAATCTCTTTTGCTTGGTTCTCATTTCTCTCTTGCCTGCCACCACGTAAGATGTGCCTTTCTCTTCTGCCATGACTGTGAGGCTTCCCCAGCCATGTGGAACTGTGAGTTCATTAAACCTCTTTTTCTTTATAAATTACCCAGTCTTGGGTATGTCTTTATCAGTAGCACAAAAACAGACTAATACAATGATGTAATAGCCACAGTGGTATCTCCTGCTGCTCCAGCTCATACTTATATCTTGCTTTTGGTTCCTCCCTCCTTTATCTGCTGCTGCTATTTTAGTCATCCTTTGAGGTTTAGTGCACACACTGCTACCTCCCCTGAGAGTACTCCTTGGCTTACCCAGTATTTTTTTAAAATTTTCATTGTAATATTTATTTTTCTTGGTCTGGCTACACAGCTGTGGCTAGGCAGGTTGACCTGTCTGTCCCACCTATTAATTTAGAAGCTCTTTGAAGTCAGGGACCAGTTCTGAACATCCTTTCAGTGTCCTGTACAATGTCCAACCCTGTGCTTCTTTTATGTGAACTGCTCAAAACTTGTGTGTTGAATAAATAAGCAGGTATTATTAAGCATATCTTCCTCTTTGCACTCCACGTGGTCATCTGCATTGTCTTTTGACCTTGGCATTTTCAGAATATCTGAAATATCAAAATGGTGCCATGCTTTAAAGGGTACCTAATTCAATATGTGGCTTAATTTAAGTTAAAAGCCTATCCTAGAGTCCCGCACGGCATCCCCTTTTAACTGTGATTTTCTAATTCTGAGGACCAGAAACACTCAAGAGCTTTCTATTTTGAACAATGAAATCTTCACACATGTCTTAATGAGTGAGTTCAGCCCATCACATAACAATTTAACTTTTCTCATGTTGACTGGCATGTCAATTCCTGCATCCCAGCTCAAAGAGCATTCAGATTTCCATTCCAGAAACTTCTCTGATCTGATGCACTGGAGCTTTTAAAGAATATATTTTGGGGATAATAAAAAGGTGCAAGAGTAAAATCCTGGCTTTCCTACTTACCTGACAGGCATGGGATCTAGCTGGGTCTAAGGTGGGAATTCTATTTACCTTTCAGGGCTGTTGTAAGGATTTATTGACAATACGTGTGAAGTGGCTTTACAGTCCCTGAAACAAAGTAGTTGTCAAATATAAGGTAAATTTGTCCAATCAATTAGCCAACAACTATTACTAATCATTTACATTGTGTAAATCTTAATATTAGGCATTATATAGGGAGAGAGCTATAAGGGATGCATATAATGGTTTCCCCATAAACAGACCACATTGTGAAAGCACTTTTGTTCCATTTACAAACAGGATTATTTCTCATGCTGCAGCTATTTTGAGAAAGTGGTTTGTAATGAAGCAACAAGTTCTGATTCCATCTGTCATGGGGTACAATTTAACTGGGGCCATTTCATGGGAATTGGAATGTTTAGAAGCCTGTGGGTGGTATGAACCAACACTTCAGGTTTATTTTAAGTTTAAAAATCCCAATTTATGCTAAAATTATCCCATATGGACAGGGAAACAGATGAGATCAAGTTTCATTTTGATATGATTTTCCTATCTACCTACTGTCCAAATTCCATTATTTTTAAAAAGAAGTGAATTTGCAATGAGATAATGAAGATTTTTTAAATTTGTTCCCTACTGCCCATAGGTGATACAGTGATAAACTAACCCCTATAAGCTTAACATGGATATTTAATAATCCTGATAGTTTTAAAATACAACATATATTTTGAAAGAAACAACAAAATCATTCCCTTCTGTTCTTCCCATTCATAGGCATTGCACAGTGAACTGATGAAAAAGTAAATAAAACAGAAGCCCCTCCCTTCCTCTTTAGTGATAATCTCATAATTCAATTCATTCTGAACCAACAGGTTGCTATGGTAGCAGGAGACTCAGGGTTACGGCATCGAACCGTTCATTCTGCAATGTGAGATCAATGCAGTGCAGGAGGCGCTTCAAAATTCATGGCAGTGCTGAAAGCAATTTTGTGCTTTAACCTGCAGGCTCCCTGCATCTTTAAGAAAATAAAAATAACAAGGTGACAATGACAGCCTGAGCCTCTTTAATAAGTTAGCAGCTTTTCCAGGGTGCCGAGGGCAGTAAGCTGTGATCTGTGCTTTTTATTTATTGAGTTTAAGATTTGATCCTGATAAGACTCATATTATTAAAGAAAAGCTACATGCAACAAAAAATGAACGAGAAGGGCTTCTAATTATGTGTTCCAGGTTTCTATTCATTTCCAGTCAGAAAGAAGCTAACGGTTTAATGTTTTAAAATGTGTATGTTCAGACACACTGAAGCTGTGTTATAACCAGAATCCTTGGAACACAGAATTCAGTATGAAATGTTCACTTTTGCATCTATTCATTATGCGAAAAATGCCTTCCTAATATAAGGTAATATATATGTAAATATCATATATACATAATATATGATACCTAATATGTGAAGCTATTGTAAATATATATTATGCACATATGCATAAAATATGTATAATAAAAGGTATTTGTGATATAACAAAGTCATATGAAGTACTCCACATACATTAATATTACTTATACATATATGTAAATATATATGATCATTTAGTTTAGCTATTTAAGGTCTTGAGTTTAATGATTGCTAATATCATCTAATATACCCTCCCTGTTTTCTCCCATATAGAGTTATTATCTCTCCTTTACCCAACTGAAATCCTGATCTTTTCTGCGGATGCAGCTGTAACCACAAAATTAAAGAAAAATAGCTAAGCCAATAGATCAGCCTGATTTCATAAGTGCACAGTTTATTCTTATTTGCTATGACTTGGAGCATCTTAGGACTGGGCTGCATTAGGGCTAGAGATGTATAGGGTCTAGTCCATTCTGAAACTTGATGTATCTCCAAGGAGATGCTCCAATTAGGGAATTCAGGATAGGAAGGATGTTCTACCAGGATGTTTTGTGCCTCAGTGACTTGGCATATTTCATTCCTTCCACCTGCATGATCCTCCACTCTTATTTTTCTGCCAAGCTTTTTCGTTCATTTTTAAGATACGACTTGTGAACTCTTTTCCCACTTGCTTCCTGTTCCATACACCCTGCCTTTTACAGCCTACTTAATACAGAAAAAAAAAGAAACAATGAAATCTTTTCCTTCTTTACAGTAACTACTCCAATTGCACTTACCATATTCTATTGCAATTCTCTGTGTGTATGTAACTCTAGGATAAAACATTGAACTATTGAACTATTTGAGAACGTGCAACATGTAGTGAGGAACTAAGTAACTTTTTGTTTTGTTTTTGGCATGCTCAGCATCTCATTCTACCTTTCTTCTGGTCACATCACCACACCTTGCTTTGAAAATCTGCCTCTGTCATGCACATACATTAGGACTGGTAAACTTAGCATCTCCCGACCTACAACCTCAATGCCACATGGAGCCTCTAGATTGATCAATCATAGTAGCCCATCCTCTCATCCATAGGGAAGGTTCAAGGATGGTCATATGACCCAAGCTGGGTGAATCAATATGAATGCTTATAGCAGGGAATTTCTTGAGACTTGAAATATTTTATGCCTGAATATATCTGCTGCCTTGTTGGATGGCCAGGCTTGAGGCTGATGAAGAGCATGGCAGATGTAGTCACGTGTCACTTACTGAGGGGGACATGTGCTGGGAAATACAGCATTAGACGATTTTATCTTTTTTTTTAAGATGGAGTTTTTGCCCTTGTTGCCCAGTCTGGAGTGCCGCAGTGCGATCTTGGCTCACTGCAACCTCTGCCCCACTGAGTTGAAGTAATCCTCCTGCCTCGGGGTTACAAGTAGCTGGGGTTACAGGCACGCACCACCATGCCTGGCTAATTTTTTTATATTTTTAGTAGAGATGGAGTTTCACCATATTGGCCAGGCTGATCTCGAGTTCCTGATCTCAGGTGATCCACCTGTCTCGGCCTCCCAAAGTGCTGGGATTACAGGTGCGAGCCACTGCACCTGGTCTATTTTATCATTGTGTGAATACCATAGAGTGTCCTTACACCAACCTGTATGTATAGTCTATTAAGCATGTAGACTATATGATGTAGCTCCTGGGCTACACAGCCATACATCTTGTTTCTATACTGATAGCTGTAGGCAAATGTAGCACAATGGTAAGTATTTGTGTACCCAAACATATCTAAACATTAAAAAGATACAGTAAAATATGGCATAAAAGATTAAACATGGTACACTTGTATAGGGCGTTTGCTATGAATAGAGCTTGCAGGGCTAGAAGCTGCTCTGGGTGAGTCAGTGAGTGAGGGGTGAGTGAACGGGAAGGCCTAGGACTGTACACAACTGTAGAATTTATGAACTCTGTACACTTAGGCTATACTACATTTATCCACAGATTTTTTCCTTCTTCAATAATAAATTAACCTTGCTGTGCACGGTGGCTCACACCTATAATCCCAGCACTTTGGGAGGCCGAGGCAGGCGGATCATCTGAGGTCAAGAGTTCAAGACCAGCCTGGCCAACATGGTGAAACCTTGTCTCTACTAAAAATACTAGCTGGGTGTGGTGGCAGGAACCTGTAATCCCAGCTACTCAGGAGGCTGAGGCAGGAGAATCGCTTGAACCCAGGAGGCTGAGGTTGCAGCGAGCTGAGATCATGCCACAGCACTCCAGCCTGGCTGACAGAGTGAGACTCCATCTCAAAACAAAAACAACAAAACTAAGACACAAACACACACATTAGTCTAGGCCCACACAGGGTCAAGATCATCAATATCACTGTCTTCCACCTGCACATTTTGTACCACTGGAAGGTCTTCGGGGCAATAACATGCATGGAGCTGTCATCTACGATAACAATGTCTTCTGGAACGCCCCCTGAAGGACCTGCTTGAGGCTGTTTTACAGCTAATTTTTTAAATAAGTAGGAATACACTCTAAAATAGTGATGCAAATATTGTATAATAAATACATAAACTGATCACATAGTTTTTTCTTATCATTATCAAGTATCATGTGCTGTATATAATCGTATGCACTATACTTCTACATGACTGTCAGCACAGTAGGTTGATGTACACCAGCATCAACACAAACACATGAATAATGTATTGTGGTATGAGGTGTGATGTCACTAGGCGATGAGACTTTTTCAACTTCATTATGATCTTATGGGATCACTGTAGTAGTAGGTGTGGTCCATACGTGGTTATGTGGCACATGACTGTACTTAGAGGAAACGGTTCCTGGCGAAACTGAGGTGAGGCTGAATTTGCCAGGATCCGCTAACAAGCACTGACAAAGGTGACAGGGAATGGACCGTGGGTCAGGTCAGGCACAGACTTCAGCTTGAAAAGCCAGCAGGACAAGGGTCCCTCAGTTGGACAAGGGATATCATCTCTGGGTGCCAATAGGATGCTCTGGGAAGCAGACCCCAGGAAGGTGGAAATATGAAATGTACTTTGGAAAGTAACACCCCTGAAAGAAAAAGAAAGGAAGCAGGATGGAAGGGGCAAGCTTTGAGATGAGATACAGAGA
This sequence comes from Macaca mulatta, assembly GCF_049350105.2. Classification (NCBI taxonomy): domain Eukaryota; kingdom Metazoa; phylum Chordata; class Mammalia; order Primates; family Cercopithecidae; genus Macaca; species Macaca mulatta. The sequence goes on along the minus strand of NC_133417.1, from coordinate 128,827,611 downwards.
CACAGACATGAAAGTCACTGGCAGTCCCATGGGATGCTCCAGATGCTCTCTTCATCTAGAAGAACGGCCCGCCTGTGCACGGAAATGGCCAGGCCCCATCCCACTTGCTCAGGCATGGCATATGCCACCACAGGAAGAATATGGCTCGGTGATCACTTTCCTGCTCAGACACTGGATAGGGCCGCCCAAGAAGAGTGTGAGCCCAGCTTGAAAGTTGAGGCAGACCCAGAAGGAACTAACAGGTGGAGACTCTCAGACCACCCCTTGCAGTTGGGCAGGGAGTTGTTTCTTGAAGGGTGATTTGAGAGATGCACTTTTAAGTCTCAAACACCCAGAGACCAGAGTGAGATGGTGACATTTCATCAAGGAACACCCACTCTTTCCTGGGGTTACGAGGACACATAAGCCTTCCTCCTACCCTGACCCTATTTTAAGGAGGAAAGCAGAGGAGATGGGAGATTAAGAGACCTAGTATTTTTAACAAATGGAAAGCTATTTCCTAAAGAGACTGTTTAATATATTGTTCTGTGGTTTAATTTGTTTTTCTACTAATTTAGTGATGAAAGCACAGGAGAAGAAATGCTTTAGTTACAGGCAAAATAAAGATATTATATTTTCTCTTTTAGATAAGTAGTAGTTGAATTTTGTGGTGTTGTCATGAGTGTTATTATCACTGTTGGATTCATAATGTAGTGCCAGCAAATAGCTACAGAGAATATTTTTGCTGTGAGTTTGAGCAAAGTACTTCCAGGAAATATTTTTAAGAGTTTATATATTTTGTAATTTTTTCCTTTTTTGATGGTGGGCAGCATTGTTGGAAAGAAAAGCAGTTGCTCCTTCTTTTTTCTTTCCTTTGATAATGTATTTCTTCCTTTGCACTTACATTATAAATCAGTAGAGAGTAAGGAAAATTGCATCCTTGCAGTGAATGTATGTTGGATGGTGACTTTCATCTGAGGATTTCAAAGGAATGCAGTTTATTGGTTGCATGTTACATATTGTAGCTCATGTATTTTTTTCTGCATTGCAGGACACAAACACTCACACAGTCTGGCTGACTTCTCTGTAATGGATGACACAGCTCAAAGGCATGAGTCATGTGACTCGTTCAGGCTACAAGAGAAATAACAGCAGGCTATTGGAGCTGAAGTCTGGAGAACGGGAGCTTAGTTTTCTACTGAATTCATTCTATTTCATACCACTTCAAACCGTTCATTCATTTATGTATTCATTCATTCTTTCACTTTCATTTTGCTTTTCAAATCACTCATTATTTGTTGCTTATTAAACGTAGGGCGCTAATGGTTAGCATGGTAAAGATAAATAAACATAGAATTTTCCCTTTGAGTTGGTGACAATCTAGTTAGGGCAACTGCCTTATAAAAATGCTTATTTGGGGAAAGAAACTATAAAATAAAGCTACATGTGAGCTATTAGAGATGCATGAGGAGTGAGACATTTAGGGAACTGTCTGTGGAACAGCTCCGATTTCCTTGCTCTGCAGAGTAGACCCAGATGCCTGAAATGGACAAACAAAACAACAAAACAAATGCATTAAATCAAATCAAAACAAAATAAAAAACACATAAAGCGGAACTAGGCTACAGGCATCCTGTGAAGTCCTAGTAGCTTCTACTCAAACTAACCAGGCACGTTTTGGTGCCCCCCTCCCCGCACCTTATGCATCATGATATCCCCTTTATCTTCTTTGAGGATTTTGGAACTGTCTAAAACATCCTGGGAATTGGGATCTGGAAATCACAAGGTGCTGTGTCAGTCCCGACGTTGGCTCTGATTTCTACAGGTGCTTTGGAAAGATGATGGCAGGAGAGGGGCTTGAGGCTAGGAGCCTGGTTTACTTCCTGTGGACTTGCGCCCTATCCCAGTGCTTCTCACACTTGAGAGTGCACAAGAGTCACCTGGAGATCTTGTTAGAATGTGGATCCTGGGCCAGGCACGGTGGCTCATGCTTGTAATCTCAGCACTTTGGGAGGCTAACGGGGGCGGATCACCTGAGGTCAGGAGTTCAAGACTAGCCTGGCCAACATGGAGAAACCCTCTACTAAAAAAAATACAAAAATTACCCAGGCACGGTGGTGCACACCTGTAGTCCCCACCTCCTGTACTCAGGAGGCTGAGGCCAGAGAATTGCTTGAACCTGGGAGGCGGAGGTTGTGCTGAACAGAGATCAGAGCCACTGCACTCCAGCCTGGGAGACAGAGCTCAACTCCATCTGAAAAAAAAAAAAAAAAAAAAAAAGAAAAGAAAAGCAGATCCTAGTCCAACAGGTCATGGGAGAACAGGTCATGGGAGCTGGGCTGAGATTGTGCATGTGTAACAAGCTCCTGGGTGAGGCTGATGTGGCTGTCTGAGCCCTACACTTTGAGTAGCAAAGCTGAGGGATGGATTGTTTCTGAGTGGGGTTAGGGCTAGGGTTAGGTAGAGCAGACGTGGCACTCCTGTAACTCTATTATTCCTCCGAACACTATACTTAGTTGGGAGCAATTGAGACATAAATGGATTCTCTTTGTCATCCCTGGATTTTCTATTTTCTCCTCCTGGGACCTCTTTCTGGCTTCCACTGGACCCCAGTATCCTTATATACTCATTATGATTTTCTTCCTCTAAGAACAGCAGGTGAGGGGTCAGAAGATCTGGCTTCATATATTGGCCAAAATTAACTGTATATGGCAGATAATTACATTGCTCCAGTCCCAATTTTTTTCATTTGTAAAAATAGTCAGTGACCAGATGATTTATAGGACTCATCCACTGCAGCAGTAGGATTTACGAGCCTGGGAATGCCTTGTCCGTGAAGAGACTGTTGTCATTTTCTACAGTGGTATTGATTCCACTCTGAGCATTGTATTGGATTTATACTTACCTCAAATAGTGAAATGAAAGGTTTAGATCCCGATAATAGACTACCCTAAATAGCATATAGACGGCAAATAGGGAAGGTTGCGCTTCATATGCATAAAAGCTTAACTTGGGAACTTTTTAAGTATAAAAGCTTTCTCTTCCTCCAAAAGGTGCCATATGTGGTTTTGAGTGGGAATGAAAGAAGAGGGAACAATTCATTTGTCTATCAAGAAATAGCATCATTCAAGCTTAAGCTTTTTGAGAGTGATATAGAGGTCATGGTAGGAAGGTGAAAAGGTCCCAAGGGCATGTATTCATGCATCTGGAGCAACATCCTGGCTCTGTAGAAATCGCATCCATTGACTGCAAAAGAAACAAACAGGTGACTCATGAAATCTTCAATAGGTCACTGGGCATCAGGAAGCACAGCATTTTCTGCTACAAAGTTAATGAAATTGATTCATCCAGTCAAACATTCTACAAATTGACGTGCTCTCTAGTCTTCTCTGCCTCATTCTGATGAGCAACTTCCTTGGATCACTGGGAACAATTCTCCTAGACACAGGAAAGGTAAGAAGAATATGGGATTATCCAACCTGAAGAGACATTACTTTCTTTTCTTTTTAAAATTTTTATATAGATTTAGGGGATGTGATTACAGTTTTGTTACATGGATATATTGCACAGTGGTGAAGTCTGGGCTTTCAATGTAACCATCACACTAACAGTGTACATTGTACCGATTAGGTAATTTCTCCTCTCTCAGCCCTCTGCCACCCTCCCTCTTTTATTTTTATTTTTTAGAGACAGGGTCTCAGTCTGTTGCTCAGGCTGGAGTGCAGTGGTGCTCTCACAGCTCAGAGTAACCTCCAACCCCTGACCTCAAGCAAGCTCCCAGTTCAGCTATCTGAGCAGCTGGGACTACAAGCACATACCACCATGCCCAGCTAATTTATTGATTTACTTTTTTTGTAGAGATGAGGGTCTCGCTATGTTGACAAGGCTGGTCTTGAACTCCTGGCCTCAAGCGATCCTCCCACCTTGACCTCCCAAAGTGCTGCAATTACAGGTATGAGCCATCACACCTGGACCTCTTTTATCTGAGTGAAGAGACATTCATTTAAAAGGGAAATAAACAAGGAAGTTTTAAAAATTCCTTTCTCGCCTTGTGCATACACAGGATTCAGGGTTGCCTCTAGGACAATAACTTCCATATATGTGTCTTCGAAAATATTAGGTCCTCAAACTTTTTTATTTATTTATTTTGAGATGGAGTGTCAGTCTGTCACCCAAGATGGAGTGCCGTGGCATGATCTTGGCTCACTGCAACCTCTGCCTCCTGGGTTCAAGCAATTCTCTTATCTCAGCCTCCCAAGTAGCTGGGATTACAGTTGCTTGCCACTGCGTCCAGCTAATTTTTGTATTTTTAGTAGAAATGGGATTTCATCATGTTGGCCAGGCTGCTCTTGAACTCCTGACCTCAGGTGATCCACTCGCCTCGGCCTCCCTGATTGCTGGGATTACAAGTGTGAGCCACCGTACCCAGGCATAGGTCCTCAAACATTTTATATGGAATGTAGTATTAACCAGAGAACCTTGATACTGAGGTCTTGTATCTATGTAACCAAAGTGCTAATCTTCAAAGAGAAGGCAGCTAGGATGTAGAGCCCTCAGAGAGTGAAGCGTAATGCTCCTCCTTGCATGACCCTTTCCATCTCATTTTGTTCCTTCCCACTGGAGGCTGAGTCCTTGGTCTATGCCAGTGGATCAAGACATGGTGTGGACTACAGGAAGGAAGAAAACAGAAGACCTTATGTGCCTGTTTGCCAAGAGCAGTGCAGGTTTCAGTCTATTGTCTTGGTGTCCCATCTGCTTAACATTTTTTTTTTGGATTTTCATTTTTTAATGACATGTTTTTATAATGAGTAGTGGACCTCGACCGTGTACTTTCAGCTTCTGCCTTGGTCACATGGTTTTGAGATTCCTGTGCAGAGAACAGAGTTCTTACTTTAATACAGGGTTAAATCTCAAAGACAATTATCAGTAACTGCTCTTTCCCTATCTCATTAAAGATGCATGGTAAGACACAATTTTCTCAAAGAGAGCAGGGAGAATAAAATCAAGGACGCTCAGACATAAGTGGTTAGGAAAACCCAGCTCTTCTCAGTTTCGGATGGTGGTGGGAGAAGTATTTGAGGCTGTTGCCTTTGCTAGCTTTCGTTGTGTTACCAAGTTATGCCCTGACTTTTACTGTGACCACTGAGATCAGACATTTGTAGAGGCCAAGTGCAGTGACTCACCCCTGTAATCCCAGTACTTTGGGAGGCCGAGGTGGGCAGATCACGAGGTCAGGAGATCGAGACCGTCCTGGCTAACACGGTGAAACCCTGTCTCTACTAAAAATACAAAAAATTAACCAGGCGTGGTTGCAAGTGCCTGTAGTCCCAGCTACTCGGGAGGCTGAGGCAGGAGAATGGCCTGAACCCGGAGGTGGAGGTTGCAGTGAGCCAAGATGGCACCACTGCACTCCAGCCTGGGTGACAGAGCAAGACTCCATCTCAAAAAAAAAAAAAAAAAAAGAATTACAAAACAGTAAAAGCATTCTTACTATCCACCAGTCAACGAACAACACTGATTCAAAAACGGACTAATACAATAGTCAGATAGCCCAAAAATATTGAGATCAGTATCTCGAAGAGTAGGGGGTTAATTCATCTGTGGTCTAAGCATATCATGAAATACTATAAAATAAATGAACTAAGTAGAATAAACAAGAAAAATCACAAAACATAACTATAAGTTTAAAAAAGATCTGATGGTATACCATTTATGTCATTCAATATAATATATACTAAATTTAAATATTAAAAGTATAAACTTTTAATGTATATAATATATACACAGTATTTACTAATACATACATATATGATAAATGTATAAAACCATACCTTAATGTGATATACATCAACTTGGAGAATGGAGCTTACAACTACAATCTAGACTGTGCATTTCACGAAGAAGGAACTTATTTACAGCTATTCCTCACACCTAGAAGACTGCCCTCAAAATAGTAGATGCTTGATAATTATCTTTGAATGAACCAATGAATGAATGAATGGTTTCATCTGGGAGGAGAATGAGATGAATAGAACAGGGGTGGGGAAACTTTTAGGTGTATATGTAGCATTTTCTTTGTGGAGCAGTTATGATTCACATAAAACAAAATCATATTATCAATTAAATCTAAGTGATGGGCTTTCTATTTTTTAATATTATATGATTTCACTTTAAAGTTTTTAAACAGGTCTGTTACACTTTTTTCTGATAATAAATAGAATTAGCACCCCCTCCCACTACCGAAGAATTCTTTAGAGAGCCCATTTTTTTTATTTCATAGGAAAAACCTTTCAATGCACAAATCAAAGAACTGACCTAAATTTTTAAGTGTTGTAGAATAAAACTTTAACTAAAAAGTTGAGGTATTGCTGTACTTACTACCATAAGTAATAATCTCCTTTATTTAAAAATTGCATTATCACCTCCTTTGATAAATTTAAATGAATTTCTAGAAGTGATAGGTAATTACAGGGGAGAAAGTAGGTATACTTCAAAGCAGAGTTAATTTAAATTGCCCGCCTTTTGTGTAATTACATTTATTCTCTATGGAAAAAGATCATAACACAAATATACTACAGGCTATACACTACTGTAAGATCTAGATAATCAGAAGTCCAAATATAGTTCCTCTATGACTTCACAGCAAGTTAGAGAAGTACATCGTTAATTGTGATACCTCATTGTAACTATAATCATAGAATTATTCAGAGGAATATGTAAGCACATAGAAGAAAGCTCTCACAATCTGGAGCTGCAAGGAAGGCTTCCTGGAGTACATGACACATGAGCTAGACCTTGAAGGATAAGTGTTTGCCAAACAGAAAAGTTGATGGAATAAGGGGTGGTTAGTCGTGAAGGACTTTTTCCAGACAAAGGTACAGTAGTTGTAAAGTTCCAGTCAAGTAAGAAATAATAGCATATTTGGAGAGCTATAAGTAGGATGATCAACTGTAGCCTGAAGATGCATTTTGTATCAATTTTGTATCAAAACACAAATACAGGGGTATTTGTCTTTATCATATTGGTTTGGTAAGATTTATTTTATTTTTTATTGTATATATTTGAGGTGTTCATGACAGTCTGATATACATATACATTGTGGACTAGTCACTGCAATCAAGCTAATCAGCATATCTATCACCTCAAATAATTACTTTTTTTTTTTTGGTGGTGATAACTCAGAATCTACCTTCTTGTCCAATTTCAAGTATATGGTGCAATACTGGTAGCTATATTCACCCTTGCATTACACATCAGCTAAGCATTATACATAGATCTCCAGAACTTAATTATTTTTTATCTCTGAAACTTTGTATTTCTTGACTAACATCTCCTCATATTCCCCTCCTCCCAACCCCTGGTAACTACCATTCTACCCTCTATTTCTTTGCATTTGACTATTTTAGACCCCACTTATAAGTGAGACCCTGCACTATTTGTCTTTCTATGTTTAGCTTATTTCACTTAGCATAATATTCTGCAGATCCATCCATGTTGCTGCAAATAGCAAGATTTCCTTGTTCGTTCAATGGTTTAATAATACTCCACTGTATTTATATACCACATTTTCTTTTTTCATCCATCTATTAATAGACATTTAGGTTTTCATATCTTTGCTATTGTAAATAGTGCTACAATAAACATAGGAGTGGAGATATCTCTTTGAGATCCTCATCTCAATATTTTGAACTTTATGACTATTATATTAGTTCGTTTTTACACTGTCATAAAGATACTACCTGAGACTGGATAATTTATAGAGGAAAGAGGTTTAATTGACTCACAGTTTCGCATGGCTGGGGAGACCTCAGGAAACTTACAAAGGCGAAGGCGAAGCAAGTACCATTTTTACAAGATGGCGGCAGAGAGAGAAAGAGCAGGGGAAACTGCCACTGTTAAACCACCCAGATCTTGTCAGAACTCACTCGCTAAAGTAAGAACAGCATGGGGAAACTGCCCCCATGACCCAATGACCTCCCACAAGGTCCCTCCCTCCACATGTGGGGATTACAATTCCAAATGAGATTTGGGTGGGAACACAGAGCCACACTATATTAACTATAAAGGTTCGGAGGTCCCATGATCTGCTGTCTACAAGCTGGAGAATCAGAAGAGCCAGTGGTGTAACTCAGTCTGAGTCTGAAGGCCCAAGAGCCTGGAATGCCCATGTCCAAGGGCAAGAGAAGATGGATGTCCCCCCTCAAACAGAGAGCAAATTTGCCCTTCCTTCATAACTTCTGTTCTATTCAAGCCCTCACTGAATTGGATGATGCCTGCCCACATTGATTAGGGTGATTGTCTTTACTCAGTCTATTGATTCAAATGCTAATGTGTTCTAGAAATACCCTCATAGACATGTCCAGGAACAATGTTTTACCAGTTATCTGAGTATCCCTTCGCCTGGTCAAGTTGAACGTAAAATTAACCATCACAAATGCCATGGAAATTTTGACAGAGAATGCACTGAATCTGTAGATCACTTGGATAATACGGGCATTTTAACAATATTAGTTATTTCAATCCATGAGCACTGGGGGTATTTTTCCATTTATTTGTGTCCTCAATTTCTTTCATCAATGTTTTATAGTTTTCAATCTACAGTTCTTCCACCTTCTAGTTAAATTTATTTCTAAATATGTTATTCTTTTTGATGCTATTGTAAATGGGATTATTTTCTTAATTTCTTTTTCTGTTAGCTAGTTCTTAGAGTCTAGACATGCTGCTGATTTTTTATGTTGATTTTGTACCTTACAACTTTTCTGGACTTATTGATTAGTTTAAGAACTTTTTGTTCGAGTCTTTAAGATTTTCTATATGCAAAATAACAACTGTGAACAGGGACAATTTTACTTCTTTCTTGCTGATTAGGATGACTTTTATCTTGCTTGCTTTCTCTAGGATTTTCAGTAATGTGTCAAGTAGAAGTGGTGAGAGTGGGTATCCTTTTCTTATTCCTAATCTTAGAGGAAAGGCTTCCAACTTTTCACTGTTGCACATGATATTAGCTTTGATATATGTGACCTTTATTATGTTGATGTACATCTCATCTATACATAATTTATTGAGAGTTTTAATCATGAAAGAATGTTGAATTTTGTCAAATTTTTCTTCTGCATCTACTGAGATGATCGTATGATATTTATCCTTTGTTCTGTTCATGTGATATAGCACTTCATTGATTTGTGTATGTTGAACCATTCTTGCATCTCATAGATAAATCCCACTTGATTGTGGTGTATAATTCTTTTAATATGCTATTGAATTTGATTTGCTAGTATTTTGTTGAATAGTTTTGCATCTATGTTCATGAGGGATTTGGCCTGGAATTTTCTTTTCTTGTAGTGTTCTTGTCTGGCTTTGGTGTAAGAGTAATCCAAGCTCCATAAAATGAGTTTGGAAATGTTTTCTCCTCTTTGATTTTTGGAAGAGTTTGAATATGATTGGCATTAATTCTTTAAATGTTTGGTAGAATTCATCAGTGAAGCCATCTTTTACTTTTTTGGAAGATTTTTGACTGATTCGATCTCTTGTTAGTCTGTTCTGATTTTCTATTTCTTTATGATTCAGTCTTAGTGGTTATATGGTTTTAAAATACCATCTTTCAGGCAGTATGTCTTTTAACTTTCCTTATGATGTCTTATATTGTGCACAAGCTCTTTCGTTTTTAAGGTAGTTTAATCTTATTTTTTCTTTATAGTTTGTACAATTTAATACTTGCTTACTAAATCCTTTTCTGTCCTCATTATAGAAATCTCCTATATTTTCTGTCAAAAGTTAAAAACTTTTTCTACATACACGTAGGTTTTTAGTTCATTTGGATTTTTCTTTTTAATAATGTGCTGTCAGACAGGGACCTAATATTATCTTTTACGTGTAGTTATTCACTTATCTCTTTTTAATTAACTAGTTCATCTTTTCTCTTTGCAGTGTCACACCAAATTGACGTGGGTTCCCCTTGCACTCAGTGATCCGGGTTTTGATGGCTCAACACTTGAGTCATGTTTGTATACGAAGTACCTAGCACTTCCTCTGCCCTGGCTGTATGACTGTAACTAGATTCTTCTTTACTCCTTACAGGTTAAGTTACATTTTAGACCAGGCACGGTGGCTCACACCTGTAATCCCAACACTTTGGGAGGCCGAGGCAGATGGACAGCCTGAGCTCAGGAGTTCGAGACCTGCCTGGGAAACATGGTGAAACCCTGTCTCTACTAAAAATACAAAAAATTAGCTGGGCATGGTGGCACGTGCCTGTAATCCTAGCTACTCTGGAGGCTGAGGCAGGAGAATTGCTTGAACTCGGGAGGCGGAGGTTCAGTGAGCTGAGATCGCACCATTGCACTCCAGCTTGGGCGAGAGAGCACGACTCCGTCTAAAAAAAAAATAATAATTAATTAAAAAAAAGAAAAAAGAGGGTAAGTTACATTTAGCTGAAATCTTCATTGTCTTAACTTGAGTGAGTCTTTTGCCCTTTTGATTTCTTTTATTTTCTTCTCACAGGCCATTGAGTTTCTCCTCTTATGTCAGATGGGTACACAATTCCATTCCCAAACTTTGCTCCTTGTTTCTTAATATTTTTACAGATGGCTTGAGATGTTGAGTAGAGAGGTCATCGTTCCCATACTACAGCACTCTGCCTCCATGGGGTTTTCATTCTGTTATTTGCTGATGATGCACTTACATGCCACTCTAAGGCCTCTGATCTGGACTCGTGGTACACAGCTTTAGGACATGTGCATCAGTTCCCTGCTCTGCCCTTTTCCTCTCAAATGTCCCCCTTTAAATCTCACTATGTATATAAAATACCAAAGTATGCTTTTTAGGAGTTATTAATTTGCTCCTCTAGAAGTTACTTTTCAACTCAAAACAATTGGCTTGCAAGCTTTTTAGACACAACCATCTGAATGGAATGGTCAATACTCAATGGCTGTGTTAGTTTTATATTGCTGCACAACAAAGTGCCACAAACTTAGTGGATAAAACAGCATGTTTACTATGCCACATTCTCCATGGGTGAGAAATATGGGCATGGCACAGCTGGGTTTTCTGTTAGGGTCTCACAGGCGGATGTCAGAGTGTCAGCTAAGGCCGTGTTCTCACCTGGAGTTTGAGATAGTCTTCCCAGCTCCTTTATGCTGTTGACAGAATTCAATTATTTGCAATTGCAGAGCTGTGGTCCTTGTTTTTTTTTTTTTTTTTTTTTTTTTTTTTTTTTTTTGCGGGTTTTGGGCTGGAGATTGCTCTGAGCTCCTAGGCATTTCCCTTGGGTTCTAGTTATGTGGCCCCATCCATTAGCAATTTACAACATGACTGTTTGCTTTTCTTCTAGGTCAGCCGCAGCACATCTCTCTGAATCTTTATGTTCTTTCAGAGAGAACAACTGATTAGTTAGACCCAATGAGGATAAAGTTCCTTTTTATTAACTCCAGCTAACTTGTTAGTAACCTAATTTCAGGAATAATAACCCAAAATATTCATTAGTGCCGCCCATTCTCAAGGGAAGGAGACGATACACTGAAGGAACACCGAGGGGCTACCCAATGTGGGGGCCATTCTAAAATTCTGCCCAGCACAGTGGGCTTGTGTTCTAAACCACTTTCCCCCTATTTGAATACTTGAATACAGTAGACTCTTTCTGGTGAAGTTTTTGAGGAAAGTCCAATAAATAGAACCCTTCCTTTCTGTGTGAATTTTTAAAAACGAAACTGAGAATGTAAACAAAGGAGCCAGCATTTGCAGGAAAATATTTTATATTTATTACTGATAAAGTTAATGGTAATGTAGCTTAGTGATGAAATCAAAGTGCTGTTACTTCCTCTGCACACCCAATTTAGTGTCTGGGACTCAGTTCAGGGCAAGTTTTAATCTGTAAAAAAATCATTTCCTCACCCTGGTGTAGGGAGGAGGAGGAAGATGAAATGCCACGTGTATAGGTTTTGATAGATTAATTCCACCCAAGACCAATGGCATTGCTCACCTACAGGTAACCACATATATTTCCAGAGAGACAGAAGTTTTGGTCCAGAAGCTTAAAGGGCTTAGGGAAAATTCCTTTTCATGGAAACCAGAGATGGAGAAGAGAAGTTCCTCTTGGATACTTATTTACGCTTTGAATCTGTCTCTAAAGGTCAGACTTTCCTAAGTTGAATAGTCTTAAAATAATAATAAATACCTTTTCTCTTCCCACCAGAACATCAGAAGCACTTGCTGCTTACTGCTGATCAAGCCATGAAATGAAGAAAGCTATTTGAAAGATGTTCATTTCACATAAGAATGAATAATCTAAAGATTTGATGCATCAATCCAGGACACACTAGTTATGGCCAGGATGTTTTGGGCCATGCAGGAGGTGCTTCCTGTATTCACGTGTGGAGCCTGGGAGTCTGACGAGCTCACTCACGGAGCCTGAGGAGGAATCTATCACTTCATTCTCTCTGCCCTCCCATCTCTGAGCAAGAAAAACAGTTTATTTTGTTTTCATAGAAACTCAGTTCCTTCGTGCAAAATGATTTTAGCTTATCACTAAACTGAATTAAAATGACATTGGCAAAAAAGTAATGTATTTTCCTTTATACTACACTGGGAGCCAGAGGAAAATTTGTTTTCTTTGGACTGAGTGGGAGGAGGCAAAGCACATAGACAACTCTGGCCACTCATTTCACCTTCCTGTCTAATTTGCAGTTTCTTTATCTGAGAAATAGAAAAAATATTCAGAATAGTCCACGGGTTTATGAAATATATGGCTCTGTTAAAAGAGTTACACAAATACAGTTTGTTATCAATTATTACTGAGGTGATTTAAAGCTAAATTCTCAAATTCTTTTCCAAAACATTGATATTTGAAGAGTCTATCGATTCTATAAAATATTGATTCAGATCATTTTTCACTTCATTTGATCAGGTATGAAGAAGTTTTTCTTCTTGAGCTTTACCGGGGATTGAAAAGACTGTTTAGTTTCCATCTATAGCACTATTAAGTTTTTTATATTTATTTATGATTTTCTTTCTTTAGTTTTAGTAGTGCATGACATAGTTATCTGCCTTCCACATTCTTCTAAATTTAAGAATTTCAAAAATTTCAATTCAAGACTGGCATAGGCCAGGTGCGATGTTTCACGCCTATAATCCCAGCACTTTGGGAGGCCAAGGTGGGCAGATTACTTGAGGTTAGGAGTTTGAGAGCAGCCTGGCCAACATGGTAAAACCTCATCTCTACTAAAAATACAAAAATTAGCCAGGTATAGTGGCCTGCGCTGCTAGTCCCAGCTACTTGGGAGACTGAGGCAGGAGAATAGCTTGAACCAGGGAGGTGGAGGTTGCAGTGAGCCAAGATCATGCCACTGCACTCCAGCCTGGGTGACAGAGTGAGACTCCATCTCAAAAAAAAAAAAAAAATACTGTGGCAGAAGCTAATTGAGAAGTAAAGGCAACTTGGACTTGAGGGGTCCCAGGGGACTCAAGCCTTCTGGATAAGAAAGAAAATCTATTTGTAAAGCTTCTATTGATATTAATGTCAGTGTCCTCTTTGTAATTTAGGGTTAAGCATTTACAATTCCATTATTCTATCTCTCACATTTTGAAAATTTAATTCAAAGCCCTTAAAGGATGAGTTTGCTTGGATTACTGCCCTCCCTTTGGCATCATTTGGATTCTTGAGTCATGAGTGGTGATATCCAGAATGTCAACAGAGTTCAATAATCTTTGATTAGACCAGTATTTCCTACAGATTTCAGAAAATCAGGGCTAGGCCAGAAATATTATTTGTAGAGCAAACACTCTGGGATGTTTACAGAGAAGAGCCTCAAGAAGAGAGAAGAACAAAATGGTATTTGGTGCCTCCAATTTCCTCCACCCTTTGAAATGCTGAAGGGGAGAATTGCTTGAACCCGGGGTGTGAAGGTTGCAGTGAGCCAAGATGGTGCCACTGCACTCCAGCCTGGGTGACAGAGGGAGACGCCGTCTCAGAAAAAAAAAAAAAAAAAGAAAGAAAGAAAGAAAGAAAGAAAATGCTGAAGGGGGAATATCAGCATGCAATTCATCAGGCTGGGCAGGCCCATGGGCCTAGATGCTCCAACTGGCTACCTGACTACAAAGTGGCTAGTAGAAAAAAAAAATCAATTGACAACTATAATTAAGACATTGTATATTTACTATAACACACACATAAACATAAAAAATTAAAAAACACATTAAATTGGTTGCTAAGCTAAATAAGTCATTTAAATCAAGCACTTGGGTGTCCAGTTTGCAAGTCATTTTCAATATAAACCTCCAAGTTTGTCTCAATTTGTTCAGCTTTCTTCATCTATAAGTGAGGACTTCATGGGTGTTTGCTAATTTTATTAGCAAAGTGTTTTGCTGAGTGAGAATTATTTTGGGCATTTGTTCATTCAAAATAAGCATTTATTAAGTAACTTCTGTGTATAAGGTATCACATTAAAAACTTTATGATGATTTCCACGTGAAGGTATACTGGGGCTTTTTAAAAAGTGGTTCCTATAGGCTGGATGTGGTGGCTCATGCCTGTAGTCCCAGCACTTTGGGAGCCCGAGCTGGGAGGATTGCTTGAGGCCAGGAGTTCAAGACCAGCCTGAACAATATAGTGAGACCCCACCTCTTAAAAAAAATTAGCTGAGAGTGGTGGCACATGTCTGTGGTTCCAGCTACTTCGAGGCTGAGGTGGGAGGATTACTTGAGCCTGGGAGGTCAAAGCTGTAGTGAGTTGCTGCACTCTAGCCTGGGTGACAGAGCAAGACTCTGTCTCAGAAAAACAAAACAAAACAAAGCAAAAATCCCAGTTTCTGTAGTAGACACATTACTTCATTAACACCACATCCTGCAATTGTATAAAGAATTTTATTCTAATTTTCATCTGCCAGGACAACCTTTAGATGGTGCCACAATATGTCAGAATGAGCAACCTACTTCCTAAAGTAGAATATCTGGGATGAGAGATTAAATATTTAAACGCTTTCAAGCATGAGAATTTCTGCTAGCAGAGATCATTGAGAACCACCCACCAAGGCTAGGTCATTCATTCATTCATTGACTAACTCAGAAAGTAAATGTGGAGGCTGGCTATGGTACCAAGAACTGTTGGTTCTCAGGGATACAACTGTGAGATAGGCATAGCCCATAACTTCAGGCAGTCTAAGTGAATGGGCATTTATAAAGCCTTTATCTTGCAGTGATACCACAGTGGTGGGTGTAGGCCATTATAGAGGTGCCCAGGAGGGGTGTTGACTTTAACTTTTGGTGTCAGGGTAAGCCTCCCAGATAAGGAATATTTGAGTCAAATCAATAGTAGTGTTACCCAGATGACAGGGAAGAAGGGTAGAGTGTTGCCGCAAGAGGGAATAGCATGTGCAAAATTCCAAATTGAGAGTGTGACCCAAATTCAGACGCTGCAAGAAACTTAGTATGCTGGGAACATGGGGTTGGTAAGGTGGGTGCTGTCAGAGATGAGAAATGAAGCTGAAAGAAGGTAGGTAGGGTGAATGGTCCCTTTCGAGTCAGGCTAAGGGATTTGACTTTTTTTCTGAGGACACTTCGGAGCAACGTTCTGGGCATTGGTGCTGATCACCTCTTTCGTGCCAAGCACCGCCCAGGCATTGTGGGAAATTATAATAAAGTGAAAAATCTGTTCTGTGGCCTCTGAAGAACTTTAGGTTAGCTGGGATGATAGCAGAAACAAAACAATTAGTGAGAAGTTGGGAACTAACAATTCTTGGTACGTAGCCTCCATCTTTATTTTCTGAGTTAGTCAATGAATGAATGAATGACCAGCATTCACCAAATGCTGGGCCTGGGGGTTCTGATCACCAAGAGTTGTGTTGTGAATGGAAGCCACATGTACATGTAGAGAGTTACACCCTAATTAATTTCCATGTGGATTCTTACTGTTTATTGCCCTTCAAGCCAATCTAAGTGCTAAGTATCCTACAAATTTTTCCAGTCTATATAAAACATCATACAAGTTCTGTCCCCTTCCAATGGTAACAGTTGCTTATCCAAAACTATTTTCTCTAGCTAGTCTAACTAGTGGGGACTACATGAAGTTATTAAACATCTGTTTGTTCACTTTTCTAAAGTTCTCATTTCCTTTTCACAGAGGCCCATACAGATCAGGCAGTTAAAGAATTGAATTTGGGTTGAACTCTTATCTTAAGAATTGGGGTGAAGCACACAGGTTTTTAGGTGATCCCGTGTTGTGAAAACGGCTGTTGAGATCCTCATTACAACCATTTTTATCCTTTTTCTTTTTGAGATGGAGTCTAACTCTGTTGCCCCAGGCAGGAGTGCAGTGGCACGATCTTGGCTCACTGCAACCTCTGTCTCCTGGGTTCAATCCATTCTCCTGCCTCAGCTTCCCAAGTAGCTGGGAGTGCAGGCATGTGCCACCATGCCTGGCTAAGTTTTGTATGCTTAGTAGAGATAGGGTTTCACCATGTTGGCCGGGCAGATCTTGAACTCCTGACCTCAGGTAATCCACCTGCCTCAGCCTCCCAAAGTGCTAGGATTACAGGAGTGAGCCACCATGCCCAGCCCCTTTTTCTTGTTATTCACCACATTTCAATACTATTTTTTAAGCCTTTGATTCAACAGAAGCTATTTTCTAATCAAATTAGCCCTCATATCTCATTGCATGTACCTAATAAGATAGAATACAAGGAAAGTAATTAATCAAAGCCATAGTGGGCGTCTAGAATGCCCCTGGCCATGACTGCAATGCGAAGGCAGCCCTGCCAGTAAGTGGGTCATCCCTTATGGAGGGCGCGTGCTCTTGCATCCTTAAATTATTCCGTGCTATTCAATAAAAACCACCAAATTGCTTTCTTTGCAATTACTCTGAAAAAAAAAAAATGTTCCATTAGAGGACATTCCCATAAAGCTCTTATTCAACTGCATAATTTCTTTTTAATCCATTATTTTTGAGGAGGACCTCAGACATGAATAAGTTTTCTTTAAAACTCTAGTGATTTGCATCTTACCTTCACTGAGTGCCTAGGTTTCCTATCATGGGTGTATTTACCCATTGTTTCACTTATGGGTTTTTTTTTGGTTTTTTTTTATTTTTATTTTTTGGCATTTCCTTAAGAAATGTCAGTGTCTAGTCAGGCCGGAGTCATAACAATGTTTCTTTCAGTTATGTTATAGTAAATGGTCTGAAATTACTAGATTCAAGGAACATAACTCAAATGATATCTTGAGTTCATAAAGAGACCATCCCAGGATGGTGAAGCTATTTATTACTCATCTTTTCAACATTACAAGTTAAATAATTATATATAGGAAAAAATCCCAGTTAGTAAAAACTGCTTAATATTCCTAATTCTAAATTAGGGGTAAGTATGAATATATTAGAAGTGTAGACTCACCCCTTTTCCTTCACAGTTCTTGGTAGTAATTTATGCTTACCAAGAACCGAAAGCCTCACAGGAGCCTTTATAATGTCCCGTCAAGTTGCTTTTTACTGTGAAAGGCAGGGTCCCTGGCTATATTAAAAAAGGGTCCTTCCCTGATTTTCACCCAAAATTGAAGACAGCCAGACAAATGGAGCAGGGACGGCTTGATTTCCTCATATGTTTATAGGCAGTGAAGTTGGAGGCTAGGAGAGAGGGAGGGAAAGTGAGAGCGAGAGAGAGACAGAGAGACAGAGAGAGAAAGACAGAGATTGAGAAGGAATATCAGGCTGTCTCTGGAAGGCAGATGGAAAGGCACAGAACCTGCCCCTTTGTCCTGGATTCTTTCTAAACAACGTGATGAGTCATTCCTCCTCCCACACACGGGAAGCTGTGAGTAATCACTAAACACAGATGATGGAAGTGTCCACTCAAACATGACACCTGCGGAGAAAAGAGAGAAAGCTCCATCCCCTTTAAAATGAGAGGTCTAGCCCTTCATGGCCCATGTAAAGAGAATAAAGAACCAATTTCACCTCTCCAGATGTTGCAGATTTGCTTCTTGCAGATTTGGCAAAGCAAAGGCAACAATCAGAACTCCTTCTCACTTAGAATATTTTTTGTTCTTAAAGGATGGTTATTACAAATAAATACCATGTGTATTACCAAGGTAGTTTTGTCCAACTCAATTTTAAATTTTATTTGAATGAAACATAATTCTTTATTCTCTAATGGGATTAATCTTTCATGCAACATCAGTATATTGCTGAGGCAGTTTGTTGAATGGGATGATCCTAGAATTCCCCAATTTTATCTGTCTTCTCTGGCCCTGACTTGAGGAGGACTTGCAGATGAAAATTCCAGAATGGAAGAATTGCTAATCATTCAAGGAAACATTGCCAATTCCTAGACAAAGTCCGTGGTAGTATGAGATGGAGAGAAAAGTGATGATTTTTAATTTTGGTTGAACTAAAATGTAGGTTTGGATTCAATGATTCTGTAATGCTGGGATTACAGATGCGAGCCACCGTGCCCGGCTTGAACTGTTTTAAATAACGCTGCAATGAGCATGGGCTTGAAGACATCTCTTCAACATACTGATTCCATTTCCTTTGGGTATATATGCAAAAGTGGGAAGGCTGAATCCTAAGGTGCTTCCTACTATTTCTTACATGCTTTTTTTTTCCTCTTTAGATTATCTTGTAGGTAGAAGATCATACCTAAGATAATTAGTTTTTGATTTCATTGTTCCCAAAATGAATTTATACCTTTATGTTTTTCCATATTTTTTTCTTTGGCCAGGACTGCCAAGAGCAAAGGTGCCAATGGGCATCTTTATTGCCTTACTGACTTTTATGAACGTGCTTCAAATGTTTTACCTAGGTAAAGTGTTTGCTCTCAATTTCCATTAGGTGATGTTTATAAAATACATTTATTTTTATTTCTTATTTACTGATACATTTGAAAGATAGAAACAGGTGTTGAATTTTATCAAATACTAAGTAACTTGTCTTTAAGATGTGTTAAAACAATTATTTGGGTGTCTCCTTTAACTTATTAATGAATGTAATTTAATTGATGTCTATAGTTTAATAAATTGATTGTAATTTAATTCATTGTTTATAGTTTTCTTCTTTATGTTTTCTTTTTTCTGTCTGGTTTTGGTACCAGCGTTATAGTTAGTTTCCCTGAATGATTTGGAAAGTACTCTATCAATTATTTTGTATTCTGGAACAGGACATAGAAATTTATACAACATAGGTATATTATCTATTCAGATTTGGAAAAATCTGCCTATGGAATCTAAGTATGAGGTCTTTTTTTTTTTTTTTTTTGAGATGGAGCCTCGCTCTGTCACCCAGGCTGAAGTGCAGTGGCACAATCTGGGCTTCATGAGTAGCTGGGACTACAGACGCGTGCCACCACACCCAGCTAAGTTTTGTATTTTTAGTAGAGATGGGTTTTCACCATGTTGGTGAGGATGGTCTCGATCTCTCGACCTCATCATCTGCCCACCTCAGCCTCCAAAAGTGCTGAGATTACAGGCGTGAGCCACCACATCCTGACTAAGTGTGATGTCTTTAAAAAATGTTAGTAGTCGTTTGACCAAATTGTTACTTTTGCCAGTGTCTATTCATCTCTCCAAGTCTTCTACTGCTTATTGAGTGAAATACACATGTTTTTAAACTTTCTGCAAAATGCATCCCTTTCATGTATATTTTCAAGATTTTTGGCATACATCTGTACAGAGCACTCTCTTACAGTTTAAGAAATCTCTCTCATGTCTGCAGTTACAGTCCTGAGACCTTTTGTTATTCTGGGATTCTGATGGAAAAACTCCCTTGCTGGCCTGCATGGAGTTTCTTGAAATGTCAACCACCCCATGAGGATGGGAACTCCTTCCCACAAGAATGCAAATGCAGTAAGAGCAGGAACGTCTGCCTGCCTGGCACAGAGTGTGCACTCGTTAATATTTGTTGATGAGTAAAAGTTGTAGATCAATATCGATTGTTTCATCTTTAACAATTTTTCTGCATTGTTGGAGCTGCAGTGACTGTATTTTTGTATTTCTTCTGGAATTGTAATGGGACTTGGGACAGAGAACACGTATTTACTTAGCGACTTTGAGCTGGCCAGCTGTGAACATCACTTGGCCGTGTGTGCGTGTGTGCGGTGGAGCACCACGAGCTCCTTCGGGTGGCATTAATGCCTAGGGATAATGACACACTGTTCCCTCAAGCAGTATTTGTCTTTTCTTTTCCATTTATACTTTCCCCTCCCCACAATTCTTAGATAGTCACATCCAAAAAAGGCAACTTCATTGAAAGGTTTAACACTCATTGTTACTTAATTCTTTATAGCCCCTAATCGTCTCAGCTTTTCTTGATGATCTTATTCTCACTCCTTTGCAGTAGGACTCTCCTCACTTTCAGTGTTGTCCAATAAGCTTCCTCTGCCCCCAACTTCTCACATCATTCTTCATCCATGTCTTCACATGTCATGCCCCTTTACAGTGTGATCAGATCTGGATTCCAAACTGAAAAGTGCATGTTATTGATTGGTCAGAACTTCTTGTAGCATTATTCTGTTCTTTTTATTGATTTTTATTTTTTTAACTCCTGTGTCAGAAACAACATAGTTTGATTAATGCTAATCATTAAAGTAGAAACCCCGAATTCACAAATTAGGGAATGAGGGCACCAAAAGGCTGCATTATTTAAAAAGAAACAACTAACCAAGCCAGTAAGTAAACACACAGACAAGACCAAATGCACAGAAATATAAACGGGTAATGAATTTAGGTATAGTGTATACAGGTATTCTTCATACATTCTTGCAAATTTTCTGTTCATTTGAAATTACATCTCAGTAAAAAGTTAAAAAACAAGCAAACAAAAATCGTGTAAGTGCATGCATACAGAGAATCTTGAGTATATCAGTGATCCTAGAAGAGCTTTTCTTCCTTACCACCTCATCCCCATCTTCCTGGCATGTGTTACCAGCTGTTGTTACGTGGTAAGATAGAGGTTGATCCCAGGCTTCCCAGGTGCAACCACCAGGGAAGCGATCAGGAGACACAGAAAGCTTTCTGGAGAATAACAAGGTTAATACTCCCTCGTAAAAACACTTCCCTTTTTTGTCTGACCTCAGAAACATTTCCCTTCAGTAAAAGGAGGTTCCGTGATGAAATAAGAATCATTTGAAATGAGAGAACGCATTATATTTTCCCACATACTTTTGTGTGATAGATTCCTGGGTATCACAATACGTTCCCAGCTCTTCCCATTTAACCTTCCTATCTCCAAAGCGATGAAGCTGTGCCAGGGCTAATGGCTTCCTACAAAGTGCTGCAACAGCAATTGCTTCTTCAGAGACAAAGCTGTTGGTGGAGACTTGAAGTGGATACTTTCTGAACTCTTAGCTACATCAAGGGGAAGACGGAGGTATCCATCTCCCAGGACACTCAAAATGTGCAGTACGTGTCTACCCATAGCCTGGGCGGATGTGTACATGTGAATAATAATCTTGCAAAATAGCTTTGTGCAAAAATAAGGAAAGGGGGACAAGAAGTCACTGGATGCTGGGTGGCCTTATCTATGGCAGCTGTTCCATGGATCAGGTATCAAGCCACTGGGAAGGGACAGCAGGCACAACCATGCCATCCTTAGAGGTCCAGCATCAAGGAGAAATGAGATGAATCAACGATAGCTACGGTTCTCAGAGGAACAAAGACAGCTACTTGGGGCTATAAGCAAAGGGTGGCTAAAGAAAACTAAAAGGTGGCAGAGGTCGACATGGTATCTGAAAGAATGCCAGGGAAAGAAAACAGATGGATGCCAGGTGGTGACAAGGATAATGTAAAGGACACCAGGACAGTGAGGCACAATCCAAAATAGCAGGAAAAAGATGTTTTCTTCTGAAAACAAAACAAAACAGAAAACAGAGGTGGCATGGTTTCACAGTCTCCTTATCTGAAGTCTAGAAAGGAGGAACGAGAAAAGTAAACACGTGGGACTGGCACGTGGTATCCTGTTAGCATCTCTTTCCAGCTCTGCATTCAGTGGTGGCAGGCTGGTAGCTTGAAATCAACCACAGTGAGGTTATTTACACCACAGTAATCAGTAAATGTTACAAATCAGGGCTCTCCCACTCCAGAGTTGGTTGTTAAACGTTTACCAGCACACCATGGTGGCGGGGAGGAAGATTAGGTTCAGTGAGATGGCTGAATACTGATGTGAAGGGGAAGACCTGTTAAGTGATGATGATTCCTAAGAGGATGTGGGTGAAGTAGAACTTCAATGTCCCTGGGAGAGAAGCAGGTGCTGCCCTTTTCTGAGGCTAAGCCCAAACCTCCAGCTCCTTCTGTCACATCCTAAAGTGGAGGGCTGAGCTGGAGACAACTAGGGGAACAGAGCCAAGTCCAGCTCTGAGCCTGTTGCCTGCCCATCAAATTTCACTGAATTCCCCCTTTGAAGTTCACAAAGTACTGACAGTAGGGCACAGGCTGAATATTGGTTAGAAGATTGCTTTCCAGGGACAATCGGGCTCCAAGTGAAAAGTTTCATGGAAAAAAATTATTTATTCTTTGAAGCCAGACTAAATGCTGATGTTCTGTTGAGAGTTTTATTTTGACCTTTAAAAAAAACAAAACAAAACAAAACAAAAACTATCCATCGGCAATGAAGAGCTTTCTTTTTTCATAGCAAAAGCAATCTGATAAACAGGACTTGAAATGAAGAAGCAAAAGATCAGATGAATGCGTATAACTTGCAGAAACAGCAAAGCAAAACACCAAAGCAAGCAGTTAGAAGCTCTTCTTTTTACAGGAGTTTTGGAAGCTAGTTGCCCAAGGGGATGAACTAATATATGCTTCATTGGCATAGATATATCCATAATTCACTTGGAACGTCCCCCAAATTTAATCTTTGTGAATGACCACCATTTAAATTTGTATAGCAGAATGTACAAAGTCATTGGTTCACATGAAATTGTATGCTGTCTGGTGGTGTTGCCTCATTTGTCTTCTTCATTGCTGTATCCCCAGCTCTTTGTACAGTGGTGACTTGCACAAAGTAGGCACCCAATAAATACGTGCTGAATGAGCCAATAGGTTAAGGAGGTTTTCCAGGCTGGAGTTTCACATCAGTTGTCTGTGTTTCCCAATTTCAGGGGCATGTGTCAGATGCTCTTGGTAGTCCCACTGAAACTCTTCTCTCTAGATTTAAGGTGATAGGCAAAGATTCCCCTTACAGCTCCCTAATGGAGAGGGACACAGGAAATTAGTAGCTTTCAAGCAACACTCTTCTGAAATCCTCCCTCAATCTCCAGTATTCTAACCTTTTTCCCCTCCTTATTATGGATGAAAGATTTAAAAGATGGCTGATCTGGATCACTGAATTAAAAAGTTTAACACTGTGGTCTCCTTTGAATTTAATGTTTTCCTGCCTCAGCTAAAACTGGCACAGAAATAGTCTCATTATAACATCCTCTTATGTACTCTCTTAGACATTTAATTTGCATTTCTCTAATTATGAGTGGATTGAACATTTAAAAATATTGATAGGATTTGTGTGTGTGTGTGTATGTGTACATGTTTGTGTGGATCACATCCTTGCTCAAATTTTGCGGTTTTTCACTTATTGATTTGTAAAAGCTTTTTGTATATTAAAGAATAAGCTCTTTGTCTTATGTCCAGAAGGTACGGAAACTGTATTTTATTCATGTATTCCCAGACATATATGCTACACAGATGAATGAAGAAATTGGTAAGTATTAGAAATATCTTTCCACAGGGAGAGTTCCATATAATTCTCCTTCATTGGCATCATAAAACCAGGGTAATAGGGCTACTGGCAATATGAAAATAGAGATAAAGCCTGTATGTACATTTGAATCAATAATCATTTACAACACTCATAAGACAAACATGGACCTTCTGGTTGCCTTTAGTATCAATAAAGGCAAATTCAACTGACACATGAACATATAGTTTTTTTCTTTTTTTTTTTTTGAGATGGAGTCTCTCTCTGTTGCCCAGGCTGGAGTGCAGTGATGCGATCTTCGCTCACTTCAACTTCTGTCTCCCAGGTTCAAGCAATTCTCCTGTCTCAGCCTCCCAAGTAGCAGAGAATACAGACACACACCACCACACTTGGCTAATTTTTCATTTTTAGTAGAGACGGGGTTTCACCATATTGTGAACTCCTGATCTTAGGTGATCCACCTGCCTCGACCTCCCAAAGTTCTGGGATTACAGGCATGAGCAACTGCACTCAGCCATCGAATTTAGACTCAGTTTGAAAAAATTTGGAGGAGAGCCTTCCTTGAACAAATATAGAATATTATTATTAGTAATAGCTGCCATTATTGAGCGCATGTTCTGTGCCGGGCACAGTGCTAAATGCTGTACATAAATAACAAAGAAACTCTACTTTGGAACTTCCCTTATCAGTAAACTGGTTTCTTTCTTGTTCCCCATTTACCTTTTTGGCCTCAGAGAAGTGGGCCTGTTGGATGCCACTACCAGAAGGATGACATGACATTGCAATGTCCCTTCCAGACAAAGAAAAGAGCCTGTATGAAGACAACGTTGTTGGAAAACAACAAATGTTTGTGGTTTTTTTTGTTTGTTTGTTTTGTGTGTGCACCTTTTTTTAAAATTTTTAAAAAACTTTTATTTTAAGTTTGGGGTCCAATGCAAGTTTGCTGCCTAGATAAACTTGTGTTATGGGGGTTTGTTGTACAGATTATTTCATGACCCAGGTATCAAGCCTAGCACACATTAGTTATTTTTCCTGATCCTCTCCCTCTTCCCATCCTCCACCTTCCAAAAGGCCCCTGTGTGTGTTGTTCCCTACCGTGTGTCCATGTGCTCTCATCATTCAGCTCCACGTATAAGTGAGAACATGTTGGTATTTGGTTTTCTGTTTCTGTGTTAGTTTGCTAGGGATAATGGCCTCCAGCTCCACCCATGACCCTGCAAAGGACATGATCTCATTCCTTTTTACGGCTGCCTAGTATTCCATGGTGTATATGGACCACATTTTATTTATCCTGTCTATTATTGATGGGCATTTAGGTTGATTCCATGTCTCTGCTTTGTCAAAAGTGCTGCAGTGAACATACATATGCATGTATCTTTATAATATAATGATTTATATTCCTCTGGGTATATACCCAGTAATGAGATTGCTTGCTGTGTCGAATGGTATTTCTGTGTTTATGTCTTTGAGGAATTGCCACACTGTCTTCCCCAATGGATGAACTAATTTATACTCCCACCAACAGTGTATAAGCATTCTTTTTTTTCTTCATCATATCACCAGCATGTTATTTTTTGACTTTGTAATAATAGCCATTCTGACTGGTGTGAAATGGTATCTCACTGTGGTTTTGATTTGCATTTCTTTAGTGATCAGTGATGTTGAGCATTTTTCATATGATTACACAAATGTTTTGATACCTCTTTTTGAACCAAAGTTCCAGGGAGGGCCAGAGTAAGAAGAGTGTTACTGCAGAACGAGATGTATTGGAAACAATGGCTCTGATCCCATTCCCTCTTTGAAACCCTGAGAGATGACTGCTAATGCTGTTGGCTCCAGTGTTCAGGGGAGTGATAGCATAACAAGGGAGTAGAGAGGTGGCCATACATACTAGCTCTGTTGAGCTTCACTTATCTCCAGTGGGATATCAAGGGACCCAGCAGTTCCTACAAGCCTTTACTGCTGGCAGAAAGGAGAGTAGCTAAGAATTCTCTGGGGGTGGAATTGCCAGGGACAGGGAAGGACAGGAGTCCTGGCACACCTGTACACTGAATTGGGGCCCAGTGGGCAAAGCAAGTCTCGATCGAGCCAAATAAATAGATAATCAATGTGTCAGCTGCTGGCTTGAGCAGTGGGCAGCAGTAGAATGATCACTCCCAACCAGGTACAACCCTGTCACCTGGACCTTCACAGAGCCCAGGCCAGGGCAGAACCAGACCAGCCACTCTGCAGTAGAGATCAGTGAATACCAGAGTTGGCACCTGGAGTTGTCTCCCTTTTCCCTGCTACTGTTAAGTCGTCCTAGCAATGCACCTTGCAGAAGAGAAGTAGGGTGGAAGATTTGACAAGGTGAATGTGTACATGAAATATGCTGTGTTACCCCCAAGGAGACTCTTAACTGGAAAGAACTGAGAGCTCTTAAATGACAGAGTGTAGGGTTTTGTTGTTTGTGTTGTTTCTTTTTTCTACTCTTGGTGGGTTGGGGTGGGAATTCTTAGGGAGAAGATGTCATCAGTTAGAAATAAGAATTAATTTTTCTCAGTACATTGACTAGGGAGCCAGAATACTTGTTTGCAACCTTGGTACATATTGAGTACCTCATTTAAATTTTTACCAAAAAAAATTGTTACCTGGGGGTCTAACAAATTAGGACACTGAAATTTAGTGAGATTAAGTGATTTTTCCTATGGCCCTTCACCAAACCAAGTGGTGAAACCTAAATCCAAATAAAACTTGGAATTTGGAGTCTTAAGCCCTACAGTGTTAATATTTTGTTAACTGTTAGATGAAGCATTGCAACAGTAGGAAATCCCTTTCTTAAGTTTTGGGTTGCTTTCAGGGTTAGCATGGTAGGAGCACAGAACCCAGAAATGGCCTGTTCAGCTTTGAGTGAATGTTTTGAGCTTGAAATTCATTGCTGATGCGGCACTGCACTGTGGGGTTATGAATTGCTTCTGGTTTGGCATCAAATTGGAAATGCGTGGGAATGCACAGTGGGTTGGCTGGGCTTATACCCTGGGTGAACGTGGTGCAGATGGTCCTACTGAGGATGAAAAGCCCGGTGGAGAGATGTTCAATAGGTTAATTG
This sequence comes from Macaca mulatta, assembly GCF_049350105.2. Classification (NCBI taxonomy): domain Eukaryota; kingdom Metazoa; phylum Chordata; class Mammalia; order Primates; family Cercopithecidae; genus Macaca; species Macaca mulatta. Next base: position 128,800,879 of record NC_133417.1, on the reverse strand, counting down.
TGCACGTTCTTGGATGAGTCAGCCTGTAATCGCTGATACCAATATGTTCGCTGTTGCTGCCTCAGGGGCTTGGTGTGTGAGTCAGATGATGGAAATGAGGATAAAGTTGGCCTTGTTTTCTGAAATCTTAGAAACCGAATCATAAGTTTTTGAACTTGGTATGTGATCAAAATCACTTTGGGAGAAAGATGAAAAGACAGAATGAAAACTTGTGACTAATATTTCTGTATGCATTGTGAAGGTAATGGAATTGAGCAGCTCATTATAATGTAACTGGCTATTAGTCTTTATGAAGGTGAATGCAATCAGCCTAACCTAATTTTAAATCTTAATTCTCCTTCCCCAAGCCATAGTTTCCGTTCACAGCCTCAGAATGCACCTTAGAAAGCCAAGGAAGTCCTTAAGACTGTACATAATTGCACAGGTCAATGGCTACAGAAAAAGTGGGTAAATTCAACCTGCTGATATTTTGTGTTTGTCTGACATGAATTTTTTTGTTCTTTTAATTCTAATTTTTGAATATGTGATTCAAAAGGCATATAAAAGTGTACTCGTAGAATTCTCATTTCTATCTCTATTCCCCTGACCCTGTTGCTACTCAGCCCTGTAAGTAACAATTTTCATTTGTTTTATTAGTTTTAAAAATATATATATACAAAAGTATCACATTATGCCATGTGCACTGTTTTGCATCTTGTGCTTATAACTTTGCAATATATATGGAATTTTGAAATTCATTCCATACCCATTCATGAAGCTCTTTCTCATTCTTTTTTATAGCTGCAAAATACCCCATTGTGAGGATGAACCAAGTTTATTCAATAGGTCTCTAGTTGTTGAATACTTGGATGGTTTTCAATCTTTTACAGCTGTCAATGATGCCTATATGAATAACCTTGTGCCTATGTTGTTTCCTTTTGTGGGGAATAGTTTCAGGTAGGTTCCTAGAAATGGGATTGCTAGGTCATAGGATAAAAATGCATACAATTTTGTAAGATATTTCCAATTGTCCAGCTTAGGTTTGTACTATTTTGTACATTCACCAGGAATGACCATAGTGTCTGCTATCTCACGACCTTGCCAGCAGCATGTTTTCTCAAGCACTTGGTTTTCGTCATCCGTAGGTGAGACATGGTATTTCGGTGTTGTACTTTGCATTATTTTATTGTAAGAAAAATTGAGCCTCTTTTCTTGCTTATATGTCAGTTTATGTGTGTCTTTTTTTCTGAACTATGTATTCAAGTCTTTTTTCATTTTTAGGTGCAATGTAATTAATTTTTACTTGTTTATTTTTAATTTTTAAAACAGCTTTATTGAGGTATAGTTGGTGCATAAAAATGCACATACTTAATGTGTACATAAAAATTGATGGGTTTAGGCTGGGCATGGTAGCCCATGTCTGTAATGCCAGCAGTTTGGGAGGCTGAAACAGGTGGATCACTTGAAGTCAGGAGTTTGAGACCAGCCCGGACAACTTGGTGAAACTCCATCTCTACTGAAAAAGAGATGGGGCTAAAAATTAGCTGGGTGTGGTGGCACATGCCTGTAGTCCCAGCTACTCAGTAGACTGAGGCATGAGAATCACTTGAACCCTGGAAGCGGAGGTTGCAATGAGCCAAGATCGCCCCACTGCACTCCAGCCTGGGCGACAGAGCAAGACTGTGTCTCAAAAACAAAAACAAAAACAAAAAGATGAGTTTAGATATATGTAAACATCGTGATACCATCAACTACAATCAAAGTAATAGACACATCCAACATCCATCTCCGAAAATTTCCTTATGTCTTTCTGTTTTGTTTTGTTTTGTGGTAAGAACACATTCCATGAGATCCATTTTCCAACAAATTTTGATGTGTGCAATACTGTATTGTTAACTACGGCACTGTACCATATAGAGGAGATCCCTAGAACTTATTCATTTTGCATAACAGAGACTAGATCCATTGAACAGCATCTCCTCATCTCCCCTTCTACCCAGCCCCTGGCAAGCACCCTTGTGCTCTCTGCTTCTATGAGTTTGACTATTTTAGATGCTTCATACAATAGGAAATATGCAGTATTTGTCCTTTGACTGGCCTTGTTGTAGTTAGCATAATATCATCTAGATTCATTCATGTTGTCTCAAATGGAAGAATTTCCTTATTGTTTAAGTCTGATTAATTTCATTGTATATCTATACCACCTTTTCTTCATTCATTCATTCATTCATTCATTCATTCATTCATAGACATTTTGGTTGTTTCTATGTACTGGCTATTGTGAATAATGCTGCCATGAACTTGGGAATGCAGTTATCTCTCTGAGATAAAAATTTTATTTCCTTCAGACATATACCTAGCAGTGGAATTACTGGATGGTAATTCTTTTTTTAATTTTTTGAGAAATTGGAACGCTTGTGCACTGTTGATGGAAATGTAAATGCTGCAGCAGCTATGGACAACAATACAGAGCTTCCTCTTTTGTCCATTTTTGTATCAGGTTTTTAGTGCTTCTTTTTTCTTATTTTTAGGGACTTATTTATAGATTAACAAGGTTAGTACTTTGTCTACACAGCAAATATTTTCTGCCAGTTTATAATTTGCCTTTCTACTTTTCTGATAGCATTTTCTTTCCATGCAAAAAGTTTTGTTTTATACTGTTGTAGTTGAATTTATCAATATTTTTCTTTCTATTTGTGTGCCTTCTATTTCATTTAATTGGGCCCCAGGACCACTCTGTTTTAATTATGCAGGCTGCATACTGAGTTTTAATCTGGCAGAATTCGTCTCCCCTCATTTCTCCTTTTTAGGGTTTTCCTAGATTTTCTCGAATGGTTAAAATGCATGTGATCTTTACAGTCAACTTATTTAGTTCCAGAAAAGTAAACTCCTTCGTTTTTAAAATTGAGGTCTCATTAAATTTCTATAATGGGGAGACCTGACAGGCTTATGATGTTGAATTGTTTTGTTCAAGAATAAGGATGTCTTTGCATTTGTCCCAATCTAATTTTGTCTTTTGGGGGGAATATTTGAAAGCCTTCTTCATTTGACTTTTTCAAATTTTTCATCTTTTCTTTTTTTGCATATGTGGTTATAAATAGGGTCTGCTCTTCCATTATATGTTCTAGCTGGTTAAAGTTTGTGTATATAAGATCACTAATTTTTGTATGCTGGTGTTCTATCTTTCCAGCTTACTAATTTTTTTTCTGTTTTTATTAATTTTAGCATTGATCCTCTCGGGCTTTTTTCCAGGGCACTATTTCATCATCTGCAAACATAGATAGTGTAATGTCTTCTTTTCTAATTTCTGTGCCTCCAATTGCCACAGAGTGTTTATTTATTGATATTTGAATTGCTTTCTGTGGCAGGGCATATGCTCTCCATCTGCCTTATCTCTTCCACTGCCTCCTGTTCCTCTCAGCCTGCTTCATTCATTTACGTGGCTTGCATGGCTCCTGAAGGCATTGAAATTCATGACCCCTGTAAAAGGTTCACACTATTGACCTAACCTGAACAGATGCTGCTGCCCTTATGGTGCAACTCTTTCATTCCATTGGAGGTTAGTTTGGTCAGCGTGATAAGGATGGGTCAGCACCATAGACTTGAATTGATTCGGAGAAACTAACTATTCACGGTACTCTTTTGGGCTGCATACTCCAGAAAAGTAGAGAAGGAATCCAGAATTGAAATCAGAGAGGTTAGGTGCAAAGGTTATGCTAAAAGGAGCAAGAAGAAGATACTAAATGGAAGCAGTTGTGAGTAAGGACCCAGAAAAGGGTGGATCAATACAAGGTCATGCCAGAAATGTGTAGAATGACTTCATTACTCATGGGTAGATGTTTGCACCTTACTTTTATGAGAGAGTGGATGCCTGGGTGCTTGGGCTTATAGAGCTAAGAGTCTCAAGATCAAAACAGATAATAGTGATCACAACAAATGTTTAATACTGAGTTGTAAATGGGCTCTAGGATTTTTTTCCAGATTGTTTGTTGAGAAGAGCAAGGGCATAGTATCTGCCCTTTTGATCAGCATCATCTACAACTTTCTGCAATGAAAGAAATGTTTTATAGTCTGCATTGTCCAGTGAGGTAGTCACTAGCCCCATGAGGCTACAGAGCACCTGAAATGCAGCTAGTGCAACTGAGGACCTGAATCTCTAACACTATTTAATTTTAATTAATTTAAATTTAAATGATGTGGCTAGTGGCTACTGTATTACACAGTGCAACTCTAGAATCTTTAAAAGGACAAAGGGTACAAATGTGTAGCAAAGGGTGCCTCTGACTTCAGTTTTGTGTCAACCACGTTCAACACGCATCATAACACAACTATGACCTCTCATTTGTAATAGATTTATAACAAAATGTAATAATAATGCAATAGAATAGTAATTTACAATACAGTGTAATAATTTACATGTTATAAGACTCTCCCATGGTTAGCTTATGTTACACTGATATGGCTCTGAATGATGATAATCATTTCATTTTCATAGACAAGAAAACGAGTTAAAAAATCATGACAGAATTTATCCAAAGCTGTGAAAATTATTAGTTTCAAATGCATGGCTTGATTCCAGGTTTAATCTTCATTCCATTAACACAAAAATGTACTTTCTAGCTTCAAAAATAGTCATTGGCCAGACATGGTGGCTCACGCCTGTAATCCCAGCAGTTTCTGGGGGCTGAGGCAGGCAGATCACAACGTCAGGAGATCAAGACCATCCTCGCCAACATGGTGAAACCCCATCTCTACTAAAAATGCAAAAAATTAGCCAGGCATGGTGGCGCGTGCCTATAGACCCAGCTACTTGGGAGGCTGAGGCAGGAGAACTGCTTGAACCCAGGAGGCGGAGGTTTCAGCAAGCCGAGATCTTGCCACTGCACTCCAGCCTGGGGATAGCGATAGAGCAAGACTCTGTCTCAAAAAAAAAAAAAAAAAAAGAAATCATTAAAAATAGATTCGTTTTATAACATTAAACACACATTTGCCATATGGCCTGGAAGTCCCTTGCCTGTATATCTACCCAAGAGAAATAAAGCCATATATTCACACAGAAATCTGTACATGAATATTGACAGAAGCTTTATTCACAATAGCTAAAACCTGGAATGAACTCAAGTGTCCTCTGATTACTAAATGTGAAAATAAATGGTGCTACATATACATAATGAAGTACTGTTTGGCAACAAAAAAGATCTATTGATACATGCAACCACACAGAGAAGTTTCAAATGCGTTATGCTAAGTGATAGAAGTCAGACTCAAAAAGTTACATGCCTTTTGATTCCATTGATCAGATTTGAAACTATAAGGCTATAGTTTTAGTTTTTCCAGAATATCAGATTCCAAGCTGAAACTATAGGGAAATAGAACAGATCAGTGGTTTACAGAGACTGGGAATAGGGCTGACTACAAAAGGAGCATGAGAATATTTTAGTGGTTAATGAAAATGCCCTATATCTTTATTATGGTGATGATTATGTGACATTATGCATTTTGTTAAACTCAGAAGTAGTCACTAAATTGAGTGAATTTTATTGCAAAATATACCTCAATAAACCCTTACATATACAAATATATATATATATATATATATATATATATATATGAACCTCAGTAAACAAAATAGATACATAGTATCTGTATAATATATTAGAACTGTATCCTTGGCTGGTGGGAATTGGGGAAGAAGATTTGACCAGACGTGGTCAGGACTCTAGTAATGGATCAGGGGCAGTTGGCCAGCAATCGAAAAAGTAATAACTAAAGAGATGTAACCAGATTTCTGAGAAATCGATCAGGTGGGTTGTGGGCTCAGCACGGGACCTCCAGGGTAGTGAGAACACGTTGGTGGAAACTTCTGAAGGCGGGGAGTAGGAATAGCTACAGTTGTTGGCTAAAATAGTATACAAGCAGCATTAGGGACCATTGGAACAGTGTCTGACCCTAGGGATGCTACCAGTCTCATTCACTACTGAATCCCCAGCCCCTAGCTGAATGCCGGGCATTAGTTGGTACTCACTATAGGAACCACCTCACTATGAATTAAGGATATCAACACATCATGTTGTACACCTTACAGATATGCAGTGAAAATAATTGTTGAAAGAAGAAATAAATTATCTTAGAAACTCGATGGGACTGAGTTAGTTGGTTGCAGCTTATTATTGTCAGAAGCTGGCAGGGCTGAGTAGGAAGGGTCTGAGGAACTCCTATAATTATAATCCCAGTGAGTACAAAATTACCTCAATTGGTGAGCTCTTTAGACCGGATCTTTTATTCTGGCTCTCCATGCCGAAAACCAAGCATGATGGCAAAAGGCTGGAATAGCATTTGGTTCCATCGTGTTCCTGTTTATGTAACCAGTACTTGTTTCTCAAGTTTTCACATACAGAAGCTGTTCCTCTCAAGACTGGGGTGTTTTGTAGAGGGGTTTCTGTCCTTCCAAATATACGCTCATCCTCCTGCTGGTGTTCGCCGTGGTTGCTAAGACAGTTTCTATGGCAAAGCCCCACTAGCCAAGTGAGAATTACATACAGTAAATATTTCAAACAGATAAACTTGACATAGAAGCAGCTGCTTCTCACCAAACACAAGGCAGGAGTGTTCAGGGATCAGATCAGCGATTTGAGCAGCATTTTGCACCTTTCTTCCTGGAACGCAATGGCTGGCTTTTGCCATTGGCCTTTGTGGCCAAAAAGATCTGAAATCCATCCACAGTGTGTATACATTTAGGAATATTCTGATGTACTGAAAGTAATGTAGAAGCTATTTTATAAAATGGAAGGTTAGCAGACATGTTGCAATAAAAAGATGATTTTGGAATCAGCTGGATTCCTACTACTGTTTGCTTGAAAAGTGATATTCCTGTTAGATTTTATATATATTTTTAAGCTGTTACAGGAAAGAAATGTGGGCAGGCTTAGCTTGGCTTGATGGCTTATCATGAAGACCAAAGGTTAGCTTCTTTCTACATCACACAGGGATCTTAAAATGTTTTGAACCAGTTTTTTTTGTTTGTTTTGTTTTGACAGGACCGGTCTTCATTCACTCTTTAGAGACACATATGTGCCTACCTATTTTTCTTTACGAAATAGAAATTGCAGTCTTCACCTGCCAATTTCATACATTTCTTTCACTGATTCTAGAAGCCACATATACATTGGCCAGGTAACCTTTTTATTTGGCACAGAAATTGAAGCTAATCTCAATTAACATTTAAAGCATGGAACTTAAATGTTTAAGTACTCAGACCTTATGATATCCTCATCTGTGGCTTGTTCATGCTAAGCCAAATCTCACCTTCTCTCCAATATTTTTCTTTACAGTATTGAGAGAGAAGTTGTTTTCCTTGTTTTACAGTTTCTTTAGGAGTTTCCATCTAGTAATATCTGGGACCTCCTGCTTTCCCCTTTGTCTTCCTTCCAGAGAACTATGCTTTACTCCCAGCTGTATGAGGATAAAAAGAACAATTGCTGAAGTGCAGAGCTTTCCAGCTCATGGTAAAGATCACACGTATCCTCTCTTCCTTCATTCCTTTAAAATCAACAAATGCTTTTGAAAATCAACTATGTGCAAAAACAACAGTGATAGGGGTTACAGCAGGCAAAGGCATCTACAATGATTTACAGTGAATCCATGCTCCATCAAATTGGAAAAATACTGCAAATATTTAGCTTACTTTTTTAATTCTTCCAGGATTCTATAACTATCCAGGCTCACTTCAGCCTTCTCTAATACTATATTATGAGATCAAATGCAGGGCTGTGTGGGCATGGATACATGCCAAGTTACATTTTGAGTAAAGTATCCAGGGAAGTTGGGACTTGTAGTTTTATTTCAGACATGTCTCTGATTTTGGCATTAAATAATTAAAGGATATCTATACTAGAAAACACAGTGCAATTATTTAGAATGAAGATGTGAATGTATATTTAGTAACATGAAAAGATGTACATGTGTGTTAGGCCATTTTTGCCTCGCTATAAGGAGATACCCGAGGCTAGGTAATTTATAAAGAAAAGAGGTTTAATTGGCTTACAGTTCTGTAGGCCGTACAAGAAGCATGGCACTGGCATCTGCTTGGCTTCTGGTGAGGCCTCAGGAAACTTAAATCGTGGTGGAGGGTAAAGCGGGAGTAGGCATCTCACACGGCAGAGTGGGAGCAAGAACAGGGGAGACGGGAAGTGACACACACTTTTAAACAACCAGCTCTCATGAGAATTCACTCACTATCTGGAGGACAGCACCAGGTGGTTGGTGCTAAACCATTCATGAGATGTCTACCCACATGATTCAATCACCTCCCATCAGACCCCGCCTCCAATACTGGGGATTACATTTCAACATGAGATTTAGAGGGAACCAGCATTCAAACTATACCAGCATGCTTCATTGTTGAGTGAAGAAAAGTAAATTACAAAATATTTAATACATTTCAAGATGATTCCTTTTGTGAAAAGAATATATAGGTAGGCGTATACACATTTAAAGGTTTATAGGTACAAGTATATATTGACTAAAAAAAGACCAGAAGATTATAGCTAAAGCATGAATGATGTGATTACTGACAGGTAGCATCACAGAAGATTAAGACTCCCATTGAGGTGTTTTTCCCCAAGTAATTTCTGTAACAAACATGTGGTCTCACGTATAGAGGCATAATCAGTAAAGACAGTTAAAGTAAAAGAACATGCAATGGTGTGAGAAGGATTCCATGCCACTGTCAATCTTCGCACACACATGTGAGTCCTCCTCGGGACATTTTCCCTCGAGAAAATAAAGAGATTGGCATTTGGAAACTTGATTTTCTTTCTCCCTTCCCTTCCCTTCCCTTCCCTTCCCTTCCCTTCCCTTCCCTTCCCTTCCTTTCCCTCCCCTCCCCTCCCCTCCCCTCCCCTCCCCTCCCCTCCCCTCCCCTTCCCTTTCCTTCCCTTTCCTTTCTTCTTTCTTTCTCTTCTCTTTTTCTTTCTTTCTTTCTTTCTTTCTTTCTTTCTTTCTTTCTTTCTTTCTCTTTCTTTCTTCTTTCTTTTTTCCTTCCTTCCTTCCTTTCTCTCTCTCTCTCCCTTCCTTTCTTCCCTCCTTCCTTTCTTTCTTTCCTTCTTTCTTTCTTTCTTTCTTTCTTTCTTTCTTTCTTTCTTTCTTTCTTTCTTTCTTTGTTTTTCTTTCTTTCTTTCTTCTTTCTTTTTTCCTTCCTTCCTTCCTTCCTTCCTTCCTTCCTTCCTTCCTTCCTTCCTTCCTTCCTTCCTTCCTTCCTTCCTTTCTCTCCCTCCCTCTTTCTTTCTTTCTTTCTTTCTTTCTTTCTTTCTTTCTTTCTTTCTTTCTTTCTTTCTTTCTCGGGTCTCAGCCTCCTTAATAGCTTGGATTACAGGCATGCACCACCACACTCAGCTAATTTTCATGTTTTTAGTAGAGACAAGGGTTCATCATGTTGGCCAGGCTGGTCTCGAACTCCCGACCTCAGGTGGTCTGCCCACTTCTGCCTCCCATAGTGTTGGGATTACAGGAGTGAGCCGCTGTGCCTGACCTAATTACCTCTATTCTTAAATGGACTTACTTAAATTCAGAGAATATCCACAGTTCTTTCATACTGAAACCTATGTGGAAAAAAAAAATAACAGAATGTGAAATGGGTAAGACAAAGGAATATCTCTCAAGCTCTTCATACAGAGTTTGATTAAGAGAGAGTGTCTGCAACGCTCTGCTTTGCTCCCAGCTGGGCCTGCTGTTCTAGTGAGCACCAGCAGTTATTCTCATTTTCTGCAGTATTCCCAGGCTGCCAAAAGGCTCTGCTCTGTAAGCTGAGAAAGACTCAACAGCTACAACACTGGTGTTCACAGCAGCAAGGTTTATTTCCCCACAAGATGATATTCCTGGGTTTGCATACATTTGCTCTTTTCAGTGAACCATGTCCTCTAAATGTCACCTTGCTTCCATTCAGCATGGTCTGTGTTCCGACTGTCCAGAGGCCTCCAGGAACAACCCACAGATTGATGGCTTGCTGAAAGCTCCCTCGTTATCTCTCACTGTAAATTCCTTTCGTGAGTAATCTCTTGTGCCCTGGATGCAGCGCTTCTTTGTATGCGTGCTGTGAAATAAAATCTCAGATAATGTGTGAGCTAATTTTCTTTCTTCCCTCCCTACCCCCATTATCCCCCACAATGTGACCTCAGAGCTAATTGTTTGATTAGTAAAGCTCAGTTTAAATGGCCCTAATTGGTGAAGAATGGAAAGTAAAAGATATTAACATGTTTAAACAAAGAAAAGTGTGTATGTGTGTGTGTGTGCGCGCACACAGGCACCAATGTGCCACGAAAACACACTTTTGCAAAATTAGTAATGAAATAAACTATATTCTTATCCTGTAAGATATTGCCTTCATTACCCTTTATTTTTAAAATGAAAGAAAATTGCTTCCTTTCTCCTATAATTTTTATCCAAATGAGGATCCCAAAACTCTTACAGAATTTTAAAATATATACATACAGGTTATAATCATTTTCTCTAGAGCAACTACTATTTAAATAGAATTAGATATACTCTTCTCCAGTTACATATTCAAAAGTCTCAAGCTCATACCAAACTCTTCCTATAAACTATGTCATTCTTTGCAGTAGCATTTGAAGGAGTCCACATTCAAAATATTCACCTTAAAGAGGGCTCTGGGTTGGGTGCGGTGGCTCAAGCCTATAATCCCAGTGCTTTGGGAGGCTGAGGTGGGGGGATCACTTGAGTTCAAAAGCTTGAGGTTGCGGTAAGTTATGATGGCACCACTGCACTACAGCCTGGGTGATACAGCAAGCCCCCATCTCTTAAAAGCCAAACCAAACCAAAACAAAACAATGATCAATACAGGTTGGAGTGCAGTGGTGCCATCACAGCTCACTGTAACTTCAAACTCCTAGGCTCAATAAATCCTCCCATTTCTGTCTCTCAAAGCACTGGAATTATAGGCTTGAGCCATTCCTTGCAGCCCAGAGCCCTCCTTAAGGTCAATATTTTGAATACAGAGTCCTTCAAATGCTACTGCAAAGAATGATACCATTTGTAGAAGAAAAATTTGGTACGAGCTTCAATTTTTGAGTATGTAACTGGAGAAGAATATATCTAATTCAATTTAAATAGTTGTTGCTCTAGAGAAAACCACCCCATTCCTCTGCTGGGACATCATGGGCAATGGCCATGGAAATTGGGAATGGAGTGTTCACTGCCACTAGCAAAGAGTTAAAATTCAGTCCAGCAAGGCTATATTGCTTTAGTACTCTCTCCTTTTTCTCTTACAACTACAGTGGATGCTCTCGCTTTCTCTCTCCTACAACTATGGAGTGCTAAGAAAATCTGGAGCTGGAAGAACAAAGTGGGTGTATCCGTGTGATGGAATTCTATTTAGCAATTAAAAGCAATGAAATACTAAAATATGCTACAACACGGATAAAACAACATTTGGCTAAGTGAAAGAAGCCAGGCACAAAGACCACATAGTGCATGATTCCATTGACAAGAAATGCCCAGAAAAGACCAATCTATAGAGACAGAAAGTAGATTAATGCTCTCCTAGGATTGGTAGTGGGAATGGAAAATGGTTGTAAAAGATCTTTTAGGGTGGTAGAAGTGCTTGGAGATGCTCATAGCAGGAGCTAGAAGAACTCAAAGAAGTGTCTTTTGCTCTTGTAATCAATGCTGAGGGAAGGAGGCATTGCATATTTCCAACAAGATCATGTAGAACACAAGAAAGCCAAGAACAAGATGAAGATAATGTAGGTCTTCAGGTCAGCTGAGAATAGAAACATTTAGTCCTCACACAATCAGAGGAGGCATTGTCTTATCTGTTTCTGGATTTGTCCTGAGTGGAATTCTGGGAGGTGCTTTGGATTCTGCGTGGGGATAGACAGTTCTCAATCTACGCTTTCCAATAGGACATTCCCCTTTCTTAGTTAAGATAGTGGTGAGAGCTTTGTGGCTAAGGAAGTGCCATCTAGAAAATGGATTATCTTATCCTGTCAGTGCCAATGCCAAAGACTGCACTGGGTTTACCACTGCTTTTCAGACTCTGGCCTATGGCCACCTTCATAAGAATCACCAGTGTCTTAGTTAAACTAGAGAGTTCTGATCTTTATACCAAAACTAGTGGGGGTGTATCTTGAAAATATGCATTGTAAAAATACTAACATCCATGCAAAAATCCTCAATAAAATACTGACAAACCGGATCCAGCAGCACATCAAAAAGCTTATCCACCATGATCAAGTGGGCTTCATCCCTGGGATGCAAGGCTGGTTCAACATATGCAAATCAATAAATGTAATACAGCATATAAACAGAACCAAAGACAAAAACCACATGATTATCTCAATAGATGCAGAAAAAGCCTTTGACAAAATTCAACAGCCCTTCATGCTAAAAATGCTCAATAAATTTGGTATTGATGGAACATATCTCAAAATAATAAGACCTATTTATGACAAACCCACAACCAATATTGTACTGAATGGGTGAAAACTGGAAAAATTCCCTTTGAAAACTAGCACAAGACAGGGATGCCTTCTCTCACCACTCCTATTCAACATAGTGTTGGAAGTTCTGGCTAGGGCAATCAGGCAAGAGAAAGAAATCAAGGGTATTCAGTTAGGAAAAGAAGAAGTCAAATTGTCCCTGTTTGCAGATGACATGATGGTATATTTAGAAAACCCCATTGTCTCAGCCCAACGTCTCCTTAAGCTGATAAACAACTTCAGCAAAGTCTCATGATACAAAATCAATGTGCAAAAATCACAAGCATTCTTATACACCAGTAACAGACAAACAGAGAGCCAAATCATGAATGAAATCCCATTCACAATAGCTTCAAAGAGAATAAAATACCTAGGAATCCAACTTACAAGGCGTGTAAAGGACCTCTTCAAGGAGAACTACAAACCACTGCTCAGTGAAATAAAAGAGGACACAAACAAATGGAAGAACATACCATGCTCATGGATAGGAAGAATCAATATTGTGAAAATGGCCATACTGCCCAAGGTAATTTACAGATTCAATGCCAGCCCCATCAAGCTACCAATGGCTTTCTTCACAGAATTGGAAAAAACTGCTTTAAAGTTCATATGGAACCAGAAAAGACCCCACATTGCCAAGACAATCCTAAGCCAAAAGAACAAAGCTGGAGGCATCACGCTACCTGACTTCAAACTATACTACAAGGCTACAGTAACCAAAACAGCATGGTACTGGTACCAAAACAGAGATATAGTCCAATGGAACAGAACAGAGTCCTCAGAAATAATACCACGCATCTACAGCCATCTGATCTTTGACAAACCTGACAAAAATAAGAAATGGGGAAAGGATTCCCTATTTAATAAATGGTGCTGGGAAAATCGGCTAGCCATAAGTAGAAAGCTGAAACTGGATCCTTTCCTTACTCCTTATATGAAAATTAATTCAAGATGGATTAGAGACTTAAATGTTAGACCTAAAATCATAAAAACCCTAGAAGAAAACATAGGTAATACCATTCAGGACATAGGCATGGGCAAGGACTTCATGTCTAAAACACCAAAAGCAATGGCAACAAAAGCCAAAATTGACAAATGGGATCTAATTAAACTAAAGAGCTTCTGTGTGGCAAAAGAAACTACCATCAGAGTGAACAGGCAACCTACAGAATGGGAGAAAATTTTTGCAATCTACTCATCAGACAAAGGGCTAATATCCAGAACCTACAAAGAACTCAAACAAATTTACAAGAAAAAAGCAAACAACCCATCAAAAAGTGGGCAAAGGATACGGACAGACACTTCTCAAAAGAAGACCTTCATACAGCCAACAGACACATGAAAAAAATGCTCATCATCACTGGCCATCAGAGAAATGCAAATCAAAACCACAATGAGATACCATCTCACACCAGTTAGAATGGCAATCATTAAAAAATCAGGAAACAATAGGTGCTGGAGAGGATGTGGAGAAATAGGAACACTTTTACACTGTTGGTGGGACTGTAAACTAGTTCAACCATTGTGGAACACAGTGTGGCGATTCCTCAAGGATCTAGAACTAGAAATACCATTTGACCCAGCCATCCCATTACTGGGCATATACCCAGAGGATTGTAAGTCACGCTGCTATAAAGACACATGCACACGTATGTTTATTGCAGCACTATTCACAATAGCAAAGACTTGGAATCAACCCAAATGTCCATCAATGACAGACTGGATTAAGAAAATGTGGCACATATACAACATGGAATACTATGCAGCCATAAAAACGGATGAGTTTGTGTCCTTTGTAGGGACATGGATGCAGCTGGAAACCATCATTCTCAGCAAAGTATCGCAAGGAGAGAAAACCAAACACCGCATGTTCTCACTCACAGGTGGGAATTGAACAATGAGATCACTTGGACACAGGAAGGGGAACATCACACACCAGGGCCTATTGTGGGGAGGGGACAGCGGGGAGGGATAGCATTAGGAGATATACCTAATGTAAATGATGAGTTAATGGGTACAGCATACCAACATGGCACATGTATACATATGTAGCAAACCTGCATGTTGTTCACATGTACTCTAGAACTTAAAGTATAATGACAAAAAAAAAATTTTTTTTAAATACTCTTCAGGTGTTTTTTTGTGCACATTAATTGTGAAGAAGTAGTTTGGACCCTGGCATGGGTCTTATGATTTATGATAGAACTCAAGAAATGTTGCTCTGTGAAGAAAAAAAATGTCCTCTGTTAATTCACAAAGGGGGCCCTCTTGACCCATATACCCCTTTTAGACTAAAGAGCACAGGACGAATAGGAAATAGAGAATTCTCACCACATACTTGCAGAGGGATAGGCAATGTTATATTTTTCCATTAGGAAGAAGAGACTTGGTTATCTAGCAAGCTCACAGGCATTGTTGGGAGCCAGCTAGAGCTGCTTTTAAAATATACTTGGGATGTTGGGAGCTGGAGAACCCTAAAGGTAGCAAGGATGTAACTATTTTAATACTTTGGCTTCAAACCTTGGATTTGTGTGGAAGTTTGTGAAATACAATTAGCTACTCTAAACACAAACATTTCACTTTGTATTTTGCCTTTTTCATATCAGGGTATGCAGGTAAAAGCAAAATTCAGGAACCAGGAAAACAAGAAGTGCTGTAATATAATATAACCCTCTATTCTGTTATGACTCAGCAGAATCACAAGATTTGAGCTCTGGAGGTGTTTTCTGTCCATCAAACAAACAAAGCCCATTCCACCAAGGTAGTATGTGTGCAACAATTATCTTCAGCTTCTCAAACAGACACACACAAGGCAAAGAAACAAACAATTCCCCTCCCCATGAAACAGGGGCCAAGGTCTGACAATGCACATGACAATTGAATGGCTGCCAACACTGCTTCTTTCTCTGAGTTTTCCTGAAAGTCTTTTTCTTTTTTTGTGTGTGAATAACTAAAGGAGAAGCAGCTGCCATAGCAAATAGGATTCAAAACCCCATTAATATTGGTGACTCATCAGCCAGATTCTTTTCTCCATGTCTGAAAATGTCAGGAAATTAAAAAGGCACTGTGGCATCTCCAGGAGACGAATCCCAAATCGGAACTGTAACCACTTCTAAATATTCTTGGCCTCATTTGGAAATTGGCTATCACCTGAGACATGGCCTGGTTTGTAGTCCCATCTGTGGGGGGCAGGACAGACTATCAATCTCACTGAGTGAGCCACTCAGCCCACCTTCCAGCAGTGCTGGGATTATGGGGTTGGAGGTATTGCTTGCTATTTGTGGAGTAGATAAGGGAGCTAGGTGCGGCCTGGGTACTCAATGAGGCTTCCTTTAGAGAAAGAAAGATAGCAGTAGTCAAAAGCTGAAGCCACATGCACTCTTCACTTTACTAAATGACCAGCTGAATAAGACATAGGTAGAGACAGATATTCAGAAACATCTGGATAATGGCTCTTTAATTTGTAGTCTTTCCCTGTAGATTTAATCCTAACATTTGACTTCCCAGTCAGTTAAAACAGACCTTATGATCCCATTTTAATTCAACAAGCTTCCTCAACCTACAATATGGGGGCCAGCCACTTTTTGTGTATACAACGAGAAAAAAAAATGTATCTTCAGAAAAATAAAATTTCAAATCCTTCTTACAACACTGGAATGAGAAAAATATCTAGAAACCATAATGTTACTTATAAGGTTGTCAGATTCTTGGCTAAAGTGAATCTTAGCTAGAAATCATTTATTTAATGAGCTCATTTTTAATTGGAGTTCCAGCTCTGAGCATGGATGAGAGGAGTAGCTAGGAAGAGTCTCTGTTCAAAAAGGAAAAACATGTCATGAACATCTGTTCCAGAGCATGGGCTGTGGGAATCAGGGAAGGTTCGAAGGAGTTTATAACAGGTGAGCCATGCTTTGATGGACTGGTAGCAAAGGGCATGTTAGGATGGTGAGGAACCATCTGGGCAGAGTGCAGGAGAAGAGGCTTAGAGTTCAGAAAACAGCCAGACTGAGGTTTGGTGTCTAGTGGGGAAATGAAATTGGAATTGTAAATTATGAAAAGCCTTGAAAGCTAAAGGGAACAGTTTGGATGTCATTTTATGGTCAATGAAAAGTCACTGAAAGTTTCTCATCAGGAATAAGAGGATTCTTTTATTTGTTTATTTACTTTACCAATATTTATTGAGTACTTACTATGTGCATTGATCACAGGCATGCTTGATTTAGCAGTTTAAAAAGAAGCCCTTGTTGGCTTGTACTCAAAGAGAGAGGAGAGGAGACAGATAAGAAGCAAAGAGAAAATAGACACAAGACAGCAGAGTGAAGAAGTGTGCTATTTTAGATAGGATTGTGGTAAGGGAAGGCCTTTCAGAGTCAATGTCATTTGGTGAACGAGCTGAAACAAGTGACAGAGTGTGTGAATCATATATGTCCGAGGGAAAGTCAGTCCAGCCAATGTCATTCCAGCAAATGCCAAGGCCCTGAGGCAGGAACTCATGCAAGGAAGACCAAGGAAGCCAGTACAGTAGAACAGAATGAGCAGGAATAAATGAGAAGAGATTGAGGTCAGAGATGATTGGGAGCTGGACCCTTTCCAGCCATTTGATGGACTCTGGGTTTTACTCTTCATGAGATAAGAACTGCTGGAGGATTTGAGTATGAAAGTCACTGTGTCTCAGTTATGTTTCTAAGACATCTCTCTAGAGAATAGATTTTAGAAAGACAAGGACAGAATCACGAAGAGCAGTCAGGGGGTTTTTGCAATAATACAAGGGGGAAGTGAAGGTGGGTTAAACCTGGGTGGCAGTGATGAAGGCGGTGAGTAGGGGTCAGATTCTGGACACACTTTGAAGGTAGAGCCAGTGGGATTGCTGATAGGCTGGATAGGGCAAGTGAGGGAAACAAAAAGACCAACAATTACTGCAAAGCTTTTGCCTTGAATAATAACTGAATGTAGGTGACAACTCAGTTGGGAAAAACTGTATAAGGAATGGGTGTGGAGGGATCAGGAGTTTGACCAGAGTTCATTGGGTATAAGCAGATTAGTAGCTATCTACTAATATTGAGTAGATATTAAGCAGAGAGTAGAGGATTTGAATCAGGAGTTTAAGGGGGAAGCCAAGACTGTACATATCATATACATCTGAGAATTGTCAGTATATAGACGACATTTCAAACATGAATGTTGTGAGCTCACTTACGGATTGAAGAAAGATGTAGAAGTTTTCAGAATGGAGCTAACAGTACTCCAAAGTCTAAAGGCTAAAGAAATGAGGAATATCCATTTATTAATTCTAAGAAGGAGAAGTAGCGATGTAGGAGAGGAATCCAGAAAAGAGTGGAGTCCTCACAAATTCCTTGAGGAAGGCATCATTGTTACCATCATCACCTCCTTAAAAAGTAGATCCATGTTTCCATAGCTGGTATGTAGCAGTGCCCATGCTACTAACCATTATACATACTGTATCTCATGAAGAGGTAAGGGTTATCTGCAGGAAGTGGAAACATACAAAAGCATTTTGTTTTGTAACCAGGTTTTTGAGCTCCATAGTCTAAAGCTATGTCTGACTCATGAATCTACTCCAGTATTTCTGGAAAGGAGGAAACTGGTGCTACGTCAAGGAAGAAAGAATTCATTTTGAGACTACAGAGTAAGATTTTTAACAGCAGAAGGCATTGCAGTATTTTTTATAGACATTAGCTAAATAGTTTACTATTAATGGTCGAACAAAAGAATAATTTACTGTTAATTGTTGAACAAATGAAAATGCTATGGTAGGAAACTCTAGTAGTAAACCGAGATTAATTTTATTCTGATTGAGACAATGAAGATATTGGGCTGCTAATTATATTGGGGAGTGAATTGATATATCTCATTTTGCTTTTATCATATAGAATAACTGACTCTATACCTTGTTTTTCTAACAACCTAAGCTACATTGTTTCCAGTTCTGGCCCTGTATTATTGGACTCACTAAGTGACCTTTGGCAAGTCACTAAACATCTCTGGACTCCAGTTTACCCGTCCAAACCTAAGGGGTCTCGTGAGTGAGATCCCTTTCAAGACCCCTTTCTATTAGGTTAGTGCAAAAGTAATTGCGGTGTTTGCTATTAAAAGTAACGTCAAAAACCTCAATTACTTTTGCACCAACCTATATTTCTAGCATCTAGCATCCACACTTCACTATTTATGGCAAATGTATTCCTATATTGAATTCCTGCAATGCGATGCACAACTCCCAAATGCCACGTCTTTCGAGCCCTCTAAATTACTTTAAAATAGAAATGCTGAAGGTGGCAGCCCTGTAGATAAAAATGTTAAATACTCCAAGTCAAGTTGAACAATTCCTGAAAACTCATGTTCTTTGTAATTTTTCCTTTTGGCTTTAATTTTCTAGGTAAAGGAAAAATGCCAACCTCTCCCTCCTCTAAACTCTCACAGCACTTTGTCTTTGTCTGTCTTAGAACATTGATTGCTTAAAAAACTTACTTGCACCTACACACCTTAAGTGTTTCCATTATGAAGCTGTGGTTGAATAAACCATCTCCTCAGTGTATTCTTTCAAACTCAGAACAAAGTACCAATGGGTGGCTTAAACAACAGACATTTATTTTCTTGCAGTTCTGGGTTGCTAGAAATCTGAGATTAAAGTGTTAGCAGGGTTGATTTCTTTTGAGGTCTTTGTCCTTGGCTTATAGATGGCCAACTTCTGCTGTGTCCTCATTTGATTTTCCTTTTGTATGTCTATGTCCTATTCTCCTCTTTTCATGACACCAGTAGCATTGGATAGGCCTATCCTAATGACCTCATTTTAACTAAATCCCTTCGTTAAAGGACCCATCTCCAAATAAAATCACATTTTGAGATACTGCAGTTAGGACTACAACATATGACTTTTCAGGGGACACAGTTCAATCTGTAAGATCCAGGAAGCACATGTTTCCAATTCCCAACTTGATCTTGTTTCTATGCACCACAGTGCTGACTGCTCACCCTCCATTCCTGAGAAGTTGCATCTGTGCTCAACTGATTTATAGGTAAGGTGGGATTCAAAAGTGATATTAGTAATAAAAGAAGTAGAAGCTGGCCGGGGGCGGTGGCTCACACCTGTGATCCCAGCACTTTGGGAGGCCGAGGCAGGCAGATCATGAGGTCAGGAGATCGAGACCATCTAACACGGTGAAACCCTGTCTCCACTAAAAAACACAAAAAATTAGCCGGGCGTGGTGATGGGCGCCTGTAGTCCCAGCTACTCGGGAGGCTGAGGCAGGAGAATGGAGTAAACCTGGAAACTTGTAGTGAGCCGTGATTGTGCCACTGCACTCCAGCCTGGGCGACAGAGCTAGACTCCATCTCAAAAAGAAAGAAAAAAAGAAGTAGAAGCTAATCTTTGCAGTTTAGTCAGTACTTATGCCTATCTACAAAGACGTGCTTCACTCCAACTTTGTAGACTTTCTAAACTTTATGGACTTCACTCTAACTTTATATAGACTTCCACTCAGTCTTTACAGAACTTTGAGGCTCTAACCTAAGAAACAGATAGTGTGTTTTTGATGAGCAAAATCATTCTTGGTCTTAGGGCAACATTTTGCTCTGAAAGGGATTCTGTTGCTTTGAAAAGAAGCATTTCACTTGCTCTTTTGGAAGTATATTTCATATCGTTTACCTGATGCTCAGAGGTAAATGTATAAAAACGCTCGACCCTTCTCATACTTGGAGAAAGCCATGATCCATTCAACATGGCATTTAATTTCTGATAACTATGACAAAAGGCAGAAAATATTGCCTTAACAGGTGTGTTTCCCTGAACAACCCATTATAGCTCTCCCATCTAAGCTTCTTTAAATCATTTTGGAGTCTTTTATAGAATTTTAAGCCCAAGGAAACTGTTAAGAAAAAGGCTTCCATATTTTGAATTAAAGGTATTATTGCAGTGGCATTTGGGAAACAGCAATGAGTTTAGTGTGTCCATGTTTCAACTTAGGTCCTACTCTTGGAGCTAGAAGATCAGAGCTTAAGTCACAGGTAGGCTCAGACCTTAGGAAATTAACTCCACCACTTCTGAGTCTTAATTCTTGAAGTCAGCAATTAGTGTAATGATTTTCTGCCATTCTTAACTCTTGGATAGTGTGAAATACAAAATGACAGAATTTGTTATTTTTAACAAGTTGAAGAGCGGGCTGGTCAGCTGCTCTCATCTAGGCGTGCTCATAGGTCTATGGTCAGCTGTGAAAGGTCTAGGATGATCTCAGGTGGACAACTCAGCTCTGTTCCTTGTGTGATCTTGTGTTCCAACAGGCTCGTTTCCTCAAAGACAGAGGAACAAGAAGGAGAGAAGAGAATCAAGGCCTTTGGAGGCCTTGACTCAGAACTAGTGCCCTGTCACTTCTTCCTCATTGTAAAGGGCAAAATATATGACAAGCCAGCCCAGATTCTCCAGCCAGTGTTATGTTGATAATCTCAACTCCAACCCTTAGCCTACCTCTTCCTGGTCACGGTCACTTCTGCTAGTTGTAGCCTTTATCACTACTGCCTGCCAAAATTCAAATTCAAATATGGGCCCTCCCTTTCTGCTATGCCACTTTCCCTCTCTTCTTCTTCCGTTATCTCTACAGCCACTTGCTTCCCTACCACTTTCCCTGTGTTGGAGGAATAGGAAGAGAAGACTCCATTCTTGACTAGAGAAGTTTCAAAATCATTTGGAAATGAGTGTTGACACAGGGCAGAATCAGACTGGGGTCATTTTGCAAACCATTTACTATCACAGGAATAACTGAACAATTAGGCCTCTGTTCCCATACAATTTGTGACTACTGTCTTTCTTAGGCTTTCCATGTACACAGTAAAACATTTTCTCATGATTTGATTCTAGTTTCTTGCCCTTTTTAGATGTGGAAACCATGGAGATAAGCTTCTTACTCTGTAAGATTACTATTTGGTGTTTTCTATCACTTCTAATTGAAAAGATACTGCATTTTTTAAAATTATAAAGTTTGGGATGACTCAGGGGAAATTTTAAGAGTTCCATTAGGAGCCACATGGGGCATACTTCACAGTTGCAACATAAACACAGTGAAAAGTGTACACTTTATTCTTTCCCTTCCTAAGAAGGCCATTATTATTTCCATTTCATTGTTTTCAAAGTAATTGAAAATGGTCAATTTTATGTTCCTCTATGGTAAACATATTGAGTGGAAAATTTCAAATTTAGCTATTTCTCCTACTTGAGAACATGATTTGTATTGTAAGTCATTTGCAGTAAATGAACTGCTTGGACTATTAAACTGGAGGATCTCAGAATATATATATTTGTCAGCTATGATTTAAATCCCACCTTTTTTCAAAAAGAGATCCTAGTCATTTATAATAAAAAGAATGTATAGTAAGTTGTTTAAAATAGTTATGGAAGCATAAAGAAGAGGGAAAAGTGAAAACAGAAAAAAGCCCAAGCCAACAAAATTACTGTAATTTAGCATTAAATTAGACTTTATGCCTCCTAATTAGAAAGAAACAATTGAACTTCCAAGTCAGGAAAGTTCAATTTATTCTCTAGAGCAGTGCTCTTATCCTAGGGTTAATAACACAATAGTGCCACAAATAATTTGCTGTTAATAACTGTTAAAGTTGTTGAAGTATTTCCTTTTAAAAATATAGATAGAATGGTGTTTGGAAAAAAACTCTCAAATTTTTTTCTTTGCTCTCATACCACACAATAAACACAGACTTCTGTGACCAAATGTGTGTGCGTGGGAGGGTTTCTCTCCACCACCAAGTGAGCAATTAATCTTGCATCAGATACCAACTGGATGTCCTCCAATTCAGTGCCAACACTATCTACCTGGAGATAGCATCAGGTCTCACAAATTGAGGGCTCAGTCCTGCGAGACTGCCCTCTTCACTTCAGACACCAGTCTCAATTCTGGGCCTTTGGAACTTCTGACCCACTGGCTTCAAGTTGGGGTTCCCATGACTCCTCTTTGGATTTGGTTAATTTGCTGGAACAAATCTCAGGCCAATGCTTATGTTTTACTGTTTTATTATAAAGGATATTACAAAGGATATAGATGAAGTGTTGCACATGGAGAGGTAGTAATGCATGGTTTTTCTCAATCCCTTCGTCGGACTTGTGATGGGGGTACCCCATCTACATGGCCTATCACGCTCAACCCCTTGCAGGAGGGAGCTCGTGAGTGAGAGACTGTGGGATCTAGCTGGCTGCTTTGGGCACTAGCAGAAGCAAGCTCTGTGCGGGCCCCGTGGTGGCACCCAGGTGGAGGTGTCTGCAACCCCTGAAACCCCAGAGCACATGTACAGTGCTCTCTTAGCTCCACCATCTGTGGACAGCAGTGTGTTATCAGCTCAGTGGGCCCCTTGTCTCATCACATGGGGCAGCTGGCCTCTGCCAGTGAGGACAAAGGGCCAGTGCGACAGCCTTTTTTTGGTACCTGAACTCGGTGGGTCCTGAGCTCTTGTCCAGCGTCCAAGAAGAATGAGGTTGCTGGAACACTTGAAGGATGATGAAGGTGGAGAATTTTATTAAACAATGGAAATGGCTTTCAGAGGAGAGGGGAGCTGGAGTGAGGATGGGATGGGCAGGTAATCTTCCCCCAAAGTCTAGCTGGCTCTGGCTGGCTCTTCCCTGACATCAAGCCATCTCTCCAAAGTTAAACCATCTCTCCTCCAAAGTCCAGTTGTCCCTCTGAAGTCAAGTTGCCTCTCTCCAGTCAAGCCGCTTCTGTGTCTCTACTGACTGAATTTGGGGTCTTTATGGGCACAGGATGGGGGATGGGGCAGGTCATAGGTAGTTTTGGAAAAGGTAACATTTGATTGGTAGAAAGACATTATTCAGAAAGAACCAGTCAGGAGACAGCAGCCAAACAGGGAGAGAAGTTCTCACTTTAGGCAGCAGGTTTCAGGCTTTTTGGTTTGAAGGGGGGGTTTCGCCAGGGATCTGCCCCTGTCTGCCTAGAACTTCTCTGCCTCCTATGTCTCTCAGTAGAAATGGAAGAGTACATTGGGGAGCTTCTGTGTCCTTCCTGGGAGCACCACCCTCAAATAACCTCCACTTGTTCAGCTATTTGGAAGCTCTCTGAACCCTGTCCTCTTGAGTTTTTAAAGAGGATTCATTAGTTAGGCGTGATTGATTAAATCATTGGCCATAGGTGACCAACTTGACTTTCAGTCCCCTCTCCCCAGAGGAGAAATTAAGGAGGTGTCAGTCCCATCTCCCATTCATATTTTTGTTTTTTTCTGTGACCAGCCCTCATGTAAAGCTATCAGTCAACATTAGCATATAAAAAGATAGCACTTGGGGGATTCCAAGGATTTTAGAACTTGTATGCCAGGAAATAAGAAAGAAGACCAAATATATATATTTCACAATATCACAGATGGATTCATTTTCACCCACTTACTTTTCTAAGTGGGAAAGAAATGTATGTGTGTACAACTAGGTTGCTGTTTTATATCTATAGGAATCTAGCTACGTGTAAAATGTAAGTCATCCGATACATACATCAGAGTGGTGAGCAGATTGAAAGCTGCTGCCCAAAAAGATTCTTTGCCTGTGACCAGTTAATGCATATTGGTTGTTTGCCTGAATTTGCAACCTTGGGAGAATATCATGAACTTTCAAAATCCACAGCTGTCCAGGGATCGCCTATAAGGGGATGGTCATGAGTGGCAAATAGACAAATACTAATGATATCATCATCACCTGGAATAAAACACTTTCAGAGCTGTTTCCTGCTTATTATTTCATCTTAGCCTCCCAAATTCATAAGAAGTTTAGGAAGGTATTGTTTTCATTTCACTGATGAGCAACTGGGACCCAGAGAGATGAAATACCTTGCAGAAGTTCACATCTTTTAGGAGCTAGAGCTAGCCTGATTATTTTTGCTCCTGAAATTGCTGAACTGCTCTGAATGCCCTGAATTTATCTTGGTAGAGACCAGAGATCTCCATTGAATGTTCTTCTTGATTGGATAAAACCAACCTTGGCCAGAGAGAGTCTCACACTCACTTTAAACTGTGAGTTATAACCTTACAGCTGGCCAGGGCGAAGACCCCCTGGCTCAGGCTATCTCTGTGCTCAGTGCATTGAACCATTTATGTGAATATCCCAAGGAGTTGCCAGGACTGAACTGAAAGAGTTAAGGTCTTCCCCAAAATGCTTGGTCTTGCCAGAGCAACTGACTCTAAAGGCTGGTCTGTTACCAACCCTGCGTTCTTGGACCTTCAATGCAATATAAGTTGACATGAGGCCTAAAGAGTTTTCCCAGACAAGGCTGTATTGGAACTTACACCAGATCATAAAGGAGGCAGCACAAGAGAGAGAGAGAATTTTCTGGCTGGCTCCCCAGAGGGAGACGAAAAGGCAGTTTTAAAAGGGCTGAAGAGGGAAAGGAGTGGTGTTTGGGCATGTAAAGGCAGGCAACTGTTAGCACTTGGGCAGTTTGAGAGCATGCTTCTTCGTAGGTCGCATGTCTTATTTGCATGTTAAGTCTCTACCCCTGGGTGTGATTTTTTAGTATTTTAATGAAGCTGAGGTTAAGGGTTGGTCATTCTCCTGGCCTTGTGCATATGTGGGAGTTAGGGTGGACTCTCTTGAGTAAGATTTATGGTGGAAATTGCTTATTTTAGCTTCCTCAAGGTCCTATAGTCAGTGGTTATGGCTCCGTGCACAAGATTATGATGCAGGGTCTGAATGATCTGATTGGGGTCTCTGCTGGCCAGGAGCCCTTCCCCTCACCAGCTTGCGGTCCTTGGTGGGACGTGGTTGGGGGAAAGTCCCATTCTTACTCTGTCTCAGGATGATAATTAAAAGGGATACCTGTTATGTCACCATGTATCTAGACCTCATTACTAAGATACCGTTAGCCTGGAAGAGACTAGAAGACAAAGCATTATGCTTTCTCTATCTTGTTTTTTTCCAGATGATTCATTAGTTAGATAATTATTGAATTTAAAGCAATTTTTAAACCCTGAAATAAAAAATTTTATCTAAAGCAACAGAAAGAAGATGGTGTACGTGAATAAGAGAACCAGCTCAGAGTTATACACAGCTGTATTCTCTTCTCTGCTGCCAGAAGTGGAATTTGATTATGTCCGTGATTCACTTCCAAAATGACACATCCTTAACATCCTAGTGTAACACCAAGCTTTTGGCAGCGATGAAGCTAATCTTTGTCCTGAAAATAATACTGCTTTCTCCTCCTTACTCAGGAAATTAATTCAGTGACAAATTAGAGTGCAGTGTTCTTCATCAGCATCAAGATTTTCTTTAATAACTAGTAAAAAGCAGTGAAAATAATAAAAGTGTTTACAAAGATAATCAATAATGTCAGAATGCAATAACTGAGATTCTATCAATATCAGGTTCATTTTGGGGTAGAGGTCTAGTATATTGCTTTAGAGGGTAGCCTCTGGCATCTGACAAATCTGAGTTCAAATTCCTAATTACTGTGTGAGATCAGAAAGTTGTCTCGCTTTTTCTCCTTTGAAATCATATAATAGGCCGGGCGCAGTGGCTCACGCCTGTAATCCCAGCACTTTGGGAGGCTGAGGTGGGCGGATCGTGAGGTCAAGAGATCGAGACCATCCTGGCTAACACAGTGAAACCCTGTCTCTACTAAAAAAAAAAACCAAAAAAATTAGCCAGGCATGGTGGTGGGCGCCTGTAGTCCCAGCTACTTGGGAGACTGAGACAGGAGAATAGCGTGAACCCGAGAGGCAGAGCTTGCAGTGAGCCGAGTTTGCGCCACTGCACTCCAGCCTGGGTGAAAGAGCGAGACTCCATCTCAAAAATAAATAAATAAATAAATAAATAAATCAGATAATAATATTTATCTTAAAGAATTGTTGTGAGGATTAGGTAAGATTATGGAAGTAAATTTCTCACCACCGTACTAGGCATGTAGTGAGCACTTAATAACTGGTAGTTGAAAACAAAAGTTAATGGACTAAAAGATGGGTACCCTTTTGGGCCTTTCTGATAATCAATAATCACTTGCATAATTCTGAAGACGTCCATTGAAACAAAAGATATCCAGAATATTGTGGTACTTAGACTTGGAAATCTTGTTTCTAACATCAGTACATGGTTGACTTTTTGGTACTTTCTATGGTGCTACCAATTAATGTCTGGAAATATAAATAGTAAACTCAAACAACAATTACTTCTCTTTCCAATCTCTCTCTCCTTTTCTTTTTTTTTGTATCTCTCTTAATCTTTCTCTGATGACAAGTGGCATTCAATCTACTAGGGCTGCTTGAACAAACTACACTATCTCTAAGCTCTCCGTAGCCGACAGCTAAATCTAAAAACAGGTGATTAAGCTACTGGGCTTAGAATTGAAAGTATAAATAAGAGTTTATAAGACTTGGATGTTAATAAGGACTCAATCTCATGATTTTCTTTTTAATAAATAAGAGTTTATAAGACTTGGATGTTAATAATGACTCAATCTCATGATTTTCTTTTTAAGGTCACTGTTCATATGGGGATAGAAGGCTGGGATTTTAACGTAATGCTCCACACCATGATTTTGTGCCCCAATTCTTCCACCATCAGGGACTGTTGTTTCTTGGTACTGGAGGTGGTGTTTCAAATGATTACCAGGCAGTTAACAAGGAAACCCAGGTGCCTGATGTTTTATTCCTGCCTGTCTGACTCATTGCTCTGTGAGTGGTAAATGTCAGGCAACAAGAGAGCTGGTGATATCTTATGGGACAGCACAGGTGTGGAAGTCAGGGACTGATTTATATACTGGGCCTTGCCATTCATGATTTCTTAGACTCCAGTTTTATAATTTCACATTATTGAATAACAGTAAGGAGAGGCTTCTTCCTGAACAACATTTCTTATCATGAATCAGCCATGTGGCCCCTGTCGAATTTCTTTGCTGGTAAATTGAGACTCTTGGTGGGAAAGTTAGAGGAGGGGAATACCTGCACTCTGGGTGTGTGTTGAGGGGATGGCTTCAGTGCCTACCTTATGACAGACACCAAACGTCAGTGGGTAGGAATCCTCACATCTTAAGACTTTGGGATTAAGCAGAATTTTCACTGGGGGACAGGGCCCAGATATATCTCCTGAGAAGGTCAGGTGGAGGAGTCAATGGGTGAATGGGTCTCCACAACCCTTCCCCCCTTGACAAGCACAGTTCAGTCACTCAAAGAGCACACTAGCATTTCAACCCTGGCTGTTGCCACCACTATCTATTAATGCACTTGGACTGTGTTGGTTCTTGAACTTTCCAAACAATCTGAGATCAACTAACGACGGGATTTTCAGGGTAAACAAGAAAAGCTATTTGTACTTCATTAGTTACTTTTACTAGTATGAATAACCATATGGCCTTCTTGAGAGTTTCTGCCTCTGACCTAGAGATTTGTGTCTGTTCTACTATTTTATCTGCCTGTACTAAACCAAAAGTG
Source organism: Macaca mulatta (assembly GCF_049350105.2). Classification (NCBI taxonomy): domain Eukaryota; kingdom Metazoa; phylum Chordata; class Mammalia; order Primates; family Cercopithecidae; genus Macaca; species Macaca mulatta. Next base: position 128,772,971 of record NC_133417.1, on the reverse strand, counting down.
AGATCAAACCAGATATTGGCAGATAGATTTGAAGAACCACCTCCCATTTCTGATGATAACACCTCCTGTTGGATCTGGAAAGAATGTCTCTTTATTTCCATCATCTGGGCATCTTTTATAGTCTACGTCAGTAAACTAAATATACTTCACCAAAATGGACTGAAAGAAATGACACCAGCACACGAGCTACGAAGGCCCAGCATGTCCTGAGAGGGCATATGTTCAAATTAGCCATCTTTTACAGATGAGGGACCTGAGGCTCAAACATCATGGCTAAGCATATTCCTACAATGCACTTAGTTACAATTTCTTATTTAAAAAAAAAAAAAACCAACAGCTATGTTGGAATAATTGAAACAAATGTCACAACATGTGAAAATACTACAGATAGAATATACGATCATCACGACACCTCAGTGAGATTACCATTTATAGTTAAGGATGCTAAAATGTGGATTCCAATCTTGGCTCTCATACTTATGCACCTTGAGTCCTTGTTCAAATCGCTAACTTCTCTGGGATTCGGTATGAGGAGGTTAGACCATATTATATCTAAGGTTTCTCCCTGGGCTAAAATCATATAATTTGAGAGTATCATATTGCATAATGTCTGTGAAAAGCATTGTGAATTATAAAGCAACATTCAAATATTGATTGGTGGTGTTATCTCTTCACATTCCCATCACAATGTAACCTCAAATGCCTTCAATAGAACATCATTTGTCTGAGTTTAAGTTTGGGGCACAAACAGGGAATTAGATTATTCAACAGAAATAATGATCCTGAAAATACCCTTATTGAATGAGGAAAGACACATTTTAACAGTGTAGTTAGGACAAAGCAATACTATTGCTTATTTTTATAGGTAATTCATTTGCTGAGCAATCCTATAGAAACGTTTTGGTATGTTTTATTCTCCATTGGCCATGATGGCATAAAATCTGACTATGTAATATTATTCTCAGAAATTGAACCAGATATCTGAATACTAAAGTGAAATGGAGAAGAAAGAAATAAAGCTGAAATATAAATTGATTGGTCAAAAATTCTTTATTTTAAAATAATTTCACATATAAATAGAATTAGAGTAATTGTTGATTTACTTACTGTGAAATTAAAAATATACTATGATGTATTCGATCTACATTTGTAAAGTAATAAAATTTAGATGGTATCTATTTAAGCTGTTGGTTGGAGAATCTGTATTGAGAAAGCTGGACATGGTTTGCTTTTGCTGGCTTTTTGCTAGCGCAAACCTTAGCGTGGTTCATGGGAAGTAGCCTGACGATAGCATAGTTGTGGAAACTTGTTCAGCTTTGAAACAAGTCTTTGTGATCTTTGCTTCAATATGGAATGCACTGGTTCTGAGAGATATGTTTAATCCCTTTTACAAAAGACAATGTGGATGGTTGAATTCATGTTCCCTGCATAAGGACCCTGATTTAAATACAGCCACAGAAGCACTATGAATTCTTTCTGTGATGAGAAGGGACATAAACAAACCCAAAGACCAAGGAAATATAGTTTTGTTGATTCTTACGCTTTATATATGGTTTCCATTCCTTGCTTCAAAATACATTCGCTGAAATTATGAATGCACTCTGGTGTGGAAACATTGATTGAATTCCATGTTAGCTCAGGGTCACAAGCCAATCAGGAAGTAGCATTATGGAGAGTATTAATAACCGCAAGTAGTGAGTCAAATTTGGCTCACAATAGTAAGTCCTTAGAAAGTTAAATGCTGATTGAACCAGTGGAAATAAACAGCCATCTTCCTCTGATTAGTAGATGCTAAGAAAACAAAAGGCAGAGCTGACAAAAATAGTGATTATATTGATTATGTTGGGGCTCACATCCTTTACACAGATGAATTCTGTTGGCCAACCTATACCTTCTTAAGGAATCACAACATGAAATAAAGACAAGGTTTGAGTCGTAGTCCTGCGTGGTGTTGAAGAAACTGGCTTTTAAGTCATGATTCATGAGGACTTTACCCTTGGGAATTAAGAAGTCTTTCTTCTTATCTAAAAGTTAAAGAAAAAGAAACTTTGATTCTTAATTGTTGTGATCCCATGGAACAACAAAACAAGTACTTTCAAGTTATTATGATCATTTGTATTTTGAATTATATTAAATACATGATTAAACTTCATAGTCTATTTGTTTTAAATCTAAAGGAGTTAATTGTCTAGTAACTCTGGCCTTGAGCTAGAAATTAGAAGTCCAGAAAGACTTATTTATTTGATTTTTAAATTAACTGCCTTTTCTAAAAAGCCTGGGATAGAAGCACTAAGGCATCATTAAATATAAAAAATATTTAGGCCAAGAGATGACAGTAGTAATACAAACAAGAAACCAGGGCAGTTGAAAAACAGCCCTCAGATAATGGTGCCTCATTAGTATATTGGAACATTCAGGATTTTAAATAATGGTCTAAAACAGAAACTGGGCCACTTGATTGAGACTGGGGTGAGGGTTATAAAGACAAGGTCCTACCACAAGAAAAACATTTTTGGGGCAAAACCCTTGCCTCTATTTCTTTGTGTTATAGACAAAAAATAATAAATGGCAGAGTGCCACAACAAATCTCAACTGTGGAAAAGATAATAGAGAAAAATCTGATCTCTGAGGTTGCCAGGATTGCAATTACAGTAGATCTTAAATAAATCCAAAAGAGCACTGCATGTGTGGAGATAATATTTGGCATTCTTTGGTTGAATACCCAACATCTAATTTCAATAGTACTTCAATTTCTTTTAGGGGTGTTACTTTTCCCTTATTCTGCTTTTTTTGTGTGTGTGTGCAAGGTTAATTCCTTCTGCATGCCTCCATTTATAGAGCTGAGAGGTCCACAGCATTTTTCTCTTCATTCTGACGTTTCAATGGAATAGTCTTATGACCTAACCTTGACTGACTGGGGGCTTTCTTTTAGGACTTCGAAACTTGAAAGTATGAAGCAAGGGTGGAAGAAGAAATAGCTGAATAGAATTCTTTATAGTGGCAAGTATAGAGTAATAACCATATACATTTTGGTACGAGACAATTGTATGCTTCTGGGTCTTAGCCTTCTGATGTTCCTTTACTATGTGGTTCTCCTACTTCCATCAATTTTGTGAGACTCTGAATTCTTTCCAATAACTTCCCTTTTGCTTAAGTGTCCATTTCTGTTACTTCCACCATGGAACCACAACCGTTCCACTATGGACGTTAAATATAGCCAGATTGCAGGAATAAATCTCTGCAATGAGCTCTAAGTTTCCCTGCAGAGTGGGGGTTATTTGAAAGCTCATGGAGATATTTTAAGAGTGAAAGCACTTTGAAAGGAGATGCATAATATTAGTATTCACATACCTTAGGTGCCTGATAATAATTCTTCCCAGGGATGAATTGCTCCTGGAAAATTTAAGACCTACTGAAATGCTACATAACCTAGACCTTGCAGGGTTGATAATAGAAACGACTTTTGTACCCACAGAAGAAAACACATAACTGTATACGGAGACACACTATGGTCTTGCTTTTATTATTAAATAGGAAATCTTACTGATGCTTGTTCATAGCATTTTTCTGGTTAAATATCTACATAAAAGTATTTAGCAAAATATAATGAATTAGTAATGTACATTCAAAATTGGAAGAGACTGGAAATCATGCAGTCCAGTCCATTTCCTGATGCTCAGATGCCTTCTATAACACACCCTGAACAACTGTGTTGTTGAGTGAACACCTTTAGTTATTGAGTGTTCACTACCTTGCTAGGCAGCCTACTCGGTTGTTGAATAACTATGCTAATTTACAACATTTTTCTTGACTTTGCACCCAAATATATTTTTCTTTAAGTTGGACATATTTAGTAATCACAAAATTGGTCCCTGGTGATACGAAGAATAAATTTACTTCAAATATTTGCTTATAATTTCTTAAATTCTTTTTCTTTCTATATCTGTATCACTAGTTAAAGATGAAAAATGAGGCAACACAGATGATACTATCTTTTATACAGAAAATACCAAAGAAGCCACCAAAAATAACTGATGGTAGTGAACAAGTTCAACAAAGTTGCAGGATACAAAGTCAATATACAAAAATTAATTGTGTTTCCATACAATAAAAATGAACAATTTGAAAATGAAGTTAAGAAAACAATTTCGTTTACAGCAGCATTGAAAGGAATAAAATACTAAGGATAAATTTAATTAAAGAAGGGCAAATCTTATACACTGAAAATTAAAAAGATTGTTGCCAGAAAAAAGAATATCTAAATATTTCTATGTAGTCTTCTGACACCTCGTTTTCATGAATCAAAAGATTTAATGTTATTAAGATGATAATATGCCCCAAATTGATACACAGATTTAACAAAATCCCTATTAAAATGATATCTAGCTTTTTGCAGAACTTGTCAATCTAATTCTGAAGTTTATTTGGAAATGCTAGGAACCCGGGATAGTCAAAACAGTCTTGAAAAAGAACAAAGTTGGAAGACGCACAGATCCTGATATAAAAACATACTACAAATCTGCAGTAATCAAGACAGCATGTTACTGGCCTAAGAATAGACTATAGATTAATGTAATAAAATTGGAAGTCCAGAAATAAATCTTTACATTTATGGTCAATCAGTTTTCAACAAGAGTGCCAAGAGAATTCAACAGAGGAAAAGAACAGTCCTTTTAGTGAGCAGTGGTGCTGTAAATGGATATTCACATACGAAAGAATAAAGCTGGACCACTGTCTCACACCACATACAAAAATTAACTCAAAAAAGGGTCCTACACCTAAATGTAACTTTTTTTCTTTTCTTTTCTTTTTTTTTTCAGTCGGAGTCTCGCTCTGTCACTCACGCTGGAGTGCAGTGGCACGATCTTGGCTCACTGCAACCTGCACCCTGGGTTCAAGCGATTCTCTTGCCTCAGCCTCCCAAGTAGCTGGGACTACAGGCGCGTGCCACCATGCCCGGCTAATTTTTTGTAGTTTTAGTATAGACAGGGTTTCACTGTGTTAGCCGGATGGTCTCTATCTCCTGTACTCGTGATCCGCCCACCTCGGCCTCCCAAAGTGCTGGGATTACAGGCGTGAGCCACTGCGCCCAACTCTAAATGTAAAATTTAAAATTATAGCAATGACTCACGCCTGTAATCCTAGCAGTTTGGGAGGCCATGGTGGGTGTACGGCTTGATCCCAGGAGTCTGAGACCAGCCTGGGCAGCATGGTGAAACCCAGTCTCTACAGAAAAACAAACAAAAATTACCTGGGCATGGTGGCGCATGCCGGTAGTCCCAGCTACTCAGGAGGCTGAGGTGGGAGGACTGCTTGAGGCCAGAACGTGGAGGTTGCAGTGAGCCAGGATGGTGCCACTGTATTCCAGGCTGCGTGACAGAGCCAGACACTGTCTCAAAATAAAAATAAAAATAAAAATTTAAAAAACTGTAAAATTATAAAAGTGTAAGGAGAAACATAGGATTAAATCTTTATGATCTTAGGTTGGGTAATGGTTTCTTAGATATGATGCCAAAAGCATGTGTGAAAAAAAGTGAAAGTAGATACACTGTACTTCAAATTTAACACTTTTTTTTTTTTTTTTTGCTGTAAATGACAGTATCAAGAAAATGAAAAGTCAAGTATAGAAGGAAAGGAAATATAAGAGACTTATATTCACAATATATAAAGAACTCTTAGAACTCAGAAATGAAAACACAAATAACCAAATTTCAAAAATGGGAAAAGCATTTGAATAGCCATTCCTCCACAGAAAATATACAAATGGCCAATAAGCACATGAAAAGTGCTCACTAGCCTTTAGGGAAATGTGAATCAAAACCACAAGATACCACTTTACATCCACTAAGATGGTTATAGTCAAACAGTATCAAGCATTAGAGAGAATATGGAGAAACTGCAACCCTCATACATTGCTTGTGGGAGTACAAATTATTGCAGCTTTTTTGGAAAACGATTTAACAGGTCCTCAAAATTTTAAACCTGGGGATGTCATATGACTCAACAATTTCATTCTTAGGTATATATCCAAGATAAATAACAAAACATATGTCCACACAAAAATGGGTACAGGAATATTCATAGCAACATTATTCATAACAGACAAGAAGTGAAAACAACCCAATGCTTATCCACGGATGAACAGATAAATAAAATGCTATATTCACATAATGAAATATTATTTGTCCACAAAAAATGAAAATATTTGTACACTCGTGTCCAGAGCAGCATTATTTATAATGGCCAAAAAACAAGCCAAATGCCCATCAAGAGATGAATGGATAAACACAATGTGGTTTGTACATTTAATGACATATTATTCAGCTTTTAAAAGCAATGAAATTCTGATAAATGCTACAACATAGAAGAACCTTGAAAACCATGTGCTGAATGAAAGAAGTCAGACACAAAAGACTACATATTATATCATTCCATTTATATGAAATGTTCAGAATAGCTAAATCTATGGATACAGAAACAAAGTTAGTAGTTTCTTGGGGCAGTTGGGGGGAAATGTGGAGTGGCTGCTAATGAGTATGGGGTTTCTTTCGGGGGTGATTAAAAATGTTTCAAGATTAGATATGGGGGTTATACTACCCTGAGAATATATCAAAAAGGGTTTACTTGTACACTTTAAATGGGTGAATTTGAAGGTATGTGAATTACATCTCAATAAGGCAATTTAAAACTAGTTAAAACAACAAATGAACAAAAAAATGGGCAAGACCAAGTATAAATATTTTGACAGTTCAGATACTCCTTTTCTGTTATTCTCCATCTCCATCACCCCATGTGATTTTTTTGCAGCAGCAATCCGAAATTTTGTAATTCCATCATTTGCTTCCTTATTACCTGTTTTGTTTACTAGCTTTTGAGTTTCTTGAGGGCAGGGATTATTTCTAGCTTGTTTACCACTGTATCCTCAGCACTTTATATAGTGCCGGACCCATAGATATCCAATAAATATTTGTTATTGTTGGTGGGCAAGCTGAAAGTCATTTCTAAGCTGAAACTAATATGTTAGGTAACTCATGCAGTAATGTCCAAATGGTTAAGTATTCACCGAGTCAATCTAAGCTGCTCTATATTGCTCATGAAAATATTCTGAGACCACATCAACAGTCACGTAGAAATCTAATACTTAATATCCATGGTATTGCACTGGAACATTAACAAAATGGAATTAGTTGAGTTGGCATAATGTTCTTGATGAACCTGAAACAGCACAGGAGTTTCACAAGATGGAGATGAGTTTATCAAGAGTTCGAGAAGCTCAAGGACCGTGTATCAGCCAAAAGCTTTACACATAATCCCCATGCCAATGATTCCCAAAACATTGACATTCCAGTAATGATACTATTACAGTATTCTTCAGTTTACAAAGATCTTTCACATGCATCTTCATTTGGCCAATAGCCAAGCAAATACAAGTCCATCCCAAAATCTAGACAATAACCTGGGGTCCTCCTCCTAGTAAAGATTCTAGTTGCCTAATCACCATGTATAATAAAGGACAATGCTCTCATATGTCAGTAATAGGAACCCTGGAGTCACTGACCATCTTTTAAATTCTTCAGGGACACTTACAAATCCTGCAGGGAAACTCTGTGCTTCATTCATCCAGAATCTTGCTCTCTGTTATCTTACTTTCTGGCTTCCCTGCATGGTATCATTTAATAGATATCACCTATCCATGATCCCCCTCTTTCAAAACATTTTTTTAGGATGCATGGCCTAATCACTATTCCCTGCTAACAAAGCTATCGCCAGGTAGTTCCCTTATCATCTCCACTTTCCTATGGACTCATCATTGTTGTGATGACCATTTCCTAGTGGTGGGAACTTTGATCTTTCTATATGGGTCTTTTTAAAAACCATCTAAAGATATATGTGGTCTTATTTCCTAGTTAAACAGTGACTATCTTTGATCCAAATCAGTCATTACAATTTTTTTCTTTATACTAAATATTAATATTGATAATTATTAAGAAAAGAGAAAAAAGGATTGGAAATAGGAAGCAAATGAGTGCTGGAACAAAGATAAAATTTTTCTTTGCTTAGTTAGGAGAAGGCCAAAATGAAGCCAACATTGCTCTATATTCCTCCCTCTTAATAAAGAGGAATTTTTGCTTTCTGCTTTGGGGACTAATTACTTAATTTTTAAGCATGTCATTGCTTTTATAATAGGTATAATCATTAAAATATTGTCATTTAGAATAAGTAAGTGAAAATGATTAATCGACCCTAACCTTTAAAGGGGACAGAACAAATATTTCTGACTCTCAAGACCATTTGATTGACTTGGTAAATGTTTCCTAAACCTGTGGCTTAATAAGAACATATTTTATTTTTTTAAATAAAGAACTTCACAGAAACCTACAAGATTTATCTAAGTAGTCTGTTCCAGGTAAATAAATGCCCAAGCTCTATAACTGAAACAAATGTATTGCCCCTTCCTCAAAATTATTTTAAAATTAAAGAAGTGCTTTGAATCCCATGGGAAGGGAAGGCAGGGGATCAGATTTGAATTTTTTCACCAGTGTGCCCTTTGGATGGTCATTCATTGGCTTGTGTTGTGGAGGAAAAATGTGAGATGAGTTAGAATGATTTCTCCTTGATCATGAACTTAAGACAGTATAAAAAAATAAAACTTTAATTTAACCTAGATTTTCTTCCCCAAAGACACAAAAACCAAGTTATTTTCCCTTTATAGAATGACTATTATACAAACAGGAATCAATGAAAACTCCTGCTGAACAGAATTATTTGTTGGGTAGAATTTGCTGTTAAAAAATTCAACAAAGCAATGTTCTTTGCATCATTCCTTTAGATGTGAAAATTGCTTTGTTGTATAGAATGCTTCTCTGCAATGGTTTTTGACTCTACTAGCACTTCAAGATTCTATTATTCAGTATGTTGTTTCATGGTATTAATATCTCTTCCTTCCTAGAGAAAATGTTAACAAGGTTGAAATTACTGTAAGCTGATCTGTGACTTCCAATATTTCAAGGGCTCTGATGATTTTAGGGCTTGATTTTGGTGCATTACTATTTCTTCTCCTGGCTTGATTATTGTACAGTACTTGGGATATTGTTCAGTCTTTTCTTTCATAGTAAATAAAATAATGATTTAAACTGTGGAAATGAACACTGGATTTGGCATTAAATGAACAGATGTTGAACACTACCTCTGGCACTAATTGTCTGAGCTTGAAAAATCCACTTAAATTCTCGTATTCTGATTTCCTCAAGCAGAATATGGAGATAGATTGTAGTCCCTGAAATGCAATAATGCAAGTGAAATGTCTAGAAACTAGAAAGCACAAACAAATATTATGTGGCTTTATTACTGTGAACTAGTTAACCTCCAAAGGTTCCTTTTTTCAGTTTGTTATTTATTAACAGCAGAACTCTTACTTATTAATATTTATTATTTTATTGAAAATGTACTATACGGAAGAGATTTTCAAATTTATTCAGATGGTGGCACACATGAATGGCATGGTGCTCTTTGCAGAACACCATGAAATACTGACATATTTAATTTCATCACAGAAAGTAGTAACATTCAACTAATCAAAAATATGTATTAAGTCTATGGATGTCATGTCAAATCATAACCAAGAGCACACATGTCTATGAAAATAGTTTTTTCATTTATATTATAGATTCTTTGTTCATTCATCATTGGTAATTTTTCTGTCATCGGTTAGTCTTACTTGCAGATAAGAAGCAATGGTTGGCAAAGATTTAAGAAATATTAATGAGGGAAATTCTATTTTTTCCCCTTTTTACTTTTTTTGTAGAGACAGGGTCTCACTATGTTGCCCAGACTGGTCTCAAACACCTAGGCTCAAGCGACCGTTCCACCTTGGCTTCTCAAAGTGCTGAGATTTCAGGGATGAACCACCGCACCTGGCACAGAAATTTTTAAATTGATAATATATTCCAAGAGTATAGATTCAACTCCTCTCTCCCTCAACTCTTCACTGTAATTGAGACAGGACTAACTCATGAATCTTCAGAGTTGTATGGGAGCAGAGATTGAGGACTGCCATCATAAAGAATGATTGTGTACCCAGGCCAACCCACAGACATCTAATTAATCCATAATGTGGCTGTTCTAAAGATTATCTATTTATCTATTGAGATAGAGGTAGAGATAGGGACAGAAATAAAATTGGGGCTTGTGGGACAAATGCTCTAGACTCTGCCCAAATCTCTTTTGAGACTATATTTTTGCAACTACAGACTGCATAGACATAATAAGTACCCAATACATATGTGTTGGATAAATTAATGAAAGTATAAAGGAACGAAATGGAATTAGGGCCAGGAACATGACTTTACAGAAGGGAGTGAAAATTAGGGATAGTGGATAAATTAGTAAAAGTGTATTCTGATGTAGGTATAAAGCCCTTCCCCTGTCTTTTGAATTTTATCTACATTTTCATGCTTACTCTTTATGCAGAAGAGGAGGATTTCAATGAATAAATACAGGGTTCATTGGTAGAGACAGTGTACTTTGAAAAAGTACGGGGCCGTGTGAGAAAGGAAAGAATTGAGTGGATGCCCCTGGAGGGAGGCCCTCTTACATGCCCACTGAGAAGAAGATGGGAATGACTGGTAAAGCTGGGATGCATGGGAGATTGTGAGGTTGGACCAGCCCTGGGGTCCTGCTCTTTCGAGGGCAATGAGAAAGCATGAAAGCAAGTGTCCAGGGCCTCTCACAGCATACAAAGCTAAACAAGCCCTGATGTGGTTCGGATCTCTGTCCCCACTCAAATCTTATGTTTAATTTAATCCTCAATGTTGGAAGCGGGGCTTGGTGGGAGGTGATTGGATCCTGGGGTGCGATTTCTCATGGCTTAACACCATCCCCTTTGGTGCTGTCATCAGGATAGTGAGTTCTCCTGGGATCAGGTTGTTTAAAGGTGTGAGGCACCTCCTGCCCTTTCTCTCTGTCCTATTCTGGCGCTGTAAGGCAAACCTGCTTCCTCTTCACCTTCTGCCAGGATTGTAAGTTTCCTGAGGCCTCCTCAGAGGTTGAGCAGATGCCAGCATCATGCTTCCTGTACAACCTGCAGACCAACGAGGCAATTAAATCTCTTTTCTTTATAAATCATGTAGTCTCAGGTATTTCTTTATAGCAGTGTGAGAACAGACTAATACAAGCCCCAGCAGTCTTTTGTACTCTAATGAGGCTCACCAACCACTTTGTTTGTTTGTTTTTCTCTCCATCTGGCAACAGGAACTTGGCAAGCCCATGGGTCCCATGAATCCTTTGGTTCTGAAGTATAGAAATGCTTTGGCTCCTTGAGGCCATATCAATAAGGGCTTGGCTAATAAAGGTGGCAGTAACAGCACAGGTCATTTATAAACTCAATGTTTTTAGATTAGAAAAATGCCGTTTTTGAAATGTCAATGAAGGTAAGTTCTAATCATCTCTATGGGTGCTCTTACGATTAAAGAAAAGCAGCTTATAGATTCTTCCTTTACACAATGATGAAAAACACTGAGGCTGAAAGCCCTAAGAAAGCTTTTATTGTTGCTTATGTTAGAAAGAAATAGTCTTACTACTCCAGTGAAGACTTGTTTAATGTGAAAATTGCACTGTTTCTCTTCTCTCTTTCCCTATTATCTTACCTAACCTTCTCTATACAATCTCAGAAATGTATACTATTGCCAAAAATCTGTTGGCTATTTGGCCAAATAATTCCCTGAACTAGAAGCGTCAGGCTTAAAAACATGCCCTTGATTTAGGAAAATTTGATAATCTATCTTGCATCTTCTACTGACACATGCTAATTAATTACTATCAGAAGTGAGAAGTTAAACTGTTTTCCTTGGAAACATCTCTGTTTTCATGGCTTGTGCATTAATTTTCATCAGACTTTTACCTTCTTCTCCTCCTGACCATAAAGCATCATGGCATAAAGCACCTTATGCTCACTCAAAGGTCACCAAACTCGGGGTCAGGGGACTGAATTCTGATCCAGACATGACCCCATTGGATAAGTAACTCTACTTCTGTGGACTTTTATTTCCTTATCTTTAAAACAAGAGAATGAGACACAGGGAATACTGTCATACACTGAACCAGAACTATGCTCCATCTTCCATAGGCACCGGGGCCCCGGACCTGGCAGAGCTCAGCTACCCTCCTCTCTATTGTACTTAGAGGCTGATGTGCATGTATAGATGCCCTAATTTCCCTAAAGAATTGGCAATGCATGTGTTATTCATGAATGTCTCTAATTAATAAAGGCAGTAGGGATTTTCATGCTCACTGCGAGATGGCTCGTTATGCTGGCAATGTCAAATTTGCCAAAAAAACAAAAACATAAACAGCTTCCCTCAGGTAGTGCTGAAAGAAGGACAAAACAATAAAGATAGTAACTTAGTTATGGGCAAACATACCTCATGGAAATTGTGCAGGACAGAGTGGAATCATAGCCATGACATGGTGTCCTCATGAAAGATAAATGGTCTGATGTGTTGCCCCCAGTCCTTCTCAACCTATTTAGGGGCACTCAGGAGGGTGGCTGGCTCCCATGGTTATCTGCATATCCAAGATTATCTGGAAACCAAAGGAAATTAAGAAAAGCAGACAGTTATTTTATTTTATTCTATTTTATTTTGAGACAGAATCTTGCTCTGTCATCCAGGCTGGAGTGCAATGGCACAATCTCAGCTCACTGCAACCTCTGTCTCCCAGGTTCAAGTGATACTCCTGCCTCAGCCTCCCGAGTAGCTGGGGTTACAGGTGCCAGCCACCATGTCCAGCTAGATTTTGTATTTTTTTAGTAGAGATGGGGTTTCACCATGTTGGTCAGGCTGGTCTCGAACTCCTGACCTCAGGTGATCTACCCGCCTCGGCCTCCCAAAATGCTGGGATTACAGGCATGAGCCACGGTGCCCGGCCCAAAACACAGATTTTAAAATGTGAACTTGACATAACAAGAAGCTAAATATTCAAGATTGAATTATTGTTTGAAATTCTTTATGCCCTCCCTGCATCCAAATTCTGTATCTATGTGCATTGCAGTGTGACTCTGCAGAACCACCCACCAATATGGTTGAAATCTGTTTTCCTACCCAGTGATGCTGGACCGGATTTTGTGACTTACTTTAGCTAACACAATGTTAGTGGAAGTGGCAGTGCCAGGTTGAGACCTGTGTTCTATGATTTGTCACCAGGACATACCCTGCATTGCTGCTGTTTCGATGAGAATGAAGAGTCATGTTGAGCAGATGTGAACCCAGCCCAGGGCTTTCAATCAAGCCCAGGTGACCTGAAGCCCAATGCAGCACCCTTTTATCCATCCTTTAGACTCATGTATTCAAAAAATAGTTATTGATCACTTACTATGTGCCAGATACTGCTCTAGTCACTTGGGATACAAAAGACATAACATTTCTTTTTTGTAATAAAGTTTGTCTTTATGTAACATATGTAAGCCCTACATTTTGCTATACATTGTTTAATCTAGCCTCATCGTGGCCATAGCTGACCAAAATCCTTAGAAAGGTGTACTTAATGTGTAATGAGATGAGAATAGTCACTAAATTGGATAGTAAGTCTCCCCACTTTCTCCTTCCTTTTCTCTTTCTGTCTCCTTGAGCCCTTTCCTTCCTCCTTCATTTATCTTTTCTCTCCCTCCTTCCCTTTCTTCCACAAATATTTATTTAAAGTCTACTATGTGTCTGAAAGTGTTTTGGTGCTGAGAAAGGAAACCAACACAGTCCCATCCTTATGAAACCTGATGTCTAGGATGAGTGTTTTAAAGAAGTGAAGTGTGACAGGTGTATCCCAAGGAGGTTAACCTAGGTTGGAGTGTCAAGGAAGATTTCCCAGAGGACAGGAGAGTTCAAGACGGAACTGTTGAGTAACCTGTGTGGACTGAGGAGTGGAGGGTTGAGAGAGGGTGGGAGAGGAACTTTCCATGAGACATAAGAGTGTGCACAAGGAATCGAAGACAGGGAAATGTAAGCTTTAAAAACAAACAAAACAAAACAAACTTCATTATCATCAACCACAATCAAAACAGTAGTGTAAGGCAGAGATTGAGGGAAAGTGATGGGAGAGGAAAGTGGACTTCATGACTTACCTGGGAATAAAACTTGAGTCGTTATAATTAGTAATCACTGAGAATCAATTTAACCCAAAAGAGTCATATAACTATTTTAGGAGAATGGGAGATAATAAGAGAACTAGGAAGAGGGACATTTCCCATTTTCTTCTAAGAGAGAATTTAATAGATAACTTATAAAACTGGAAAAATAGCTATGTGATTGTGTTATTTGAAAGTTTTGAGATGCAGATTTAAAGAAATAGCTAAAGAAGATGACAGTGAATGTCAACGAAGAGGGGTGGGGCAAAAAGAGATGATTTTTTTTTCCCCAACCATAAACCTGGTAGAACTTAACTTTAGAAACCATGTGCATGTTTTATTTTTGCTTTAAAAATGGATGCTTAAAAAAGCAAAGACAAATGCAGTTGTTTGGCTTCTGATATGCACAATTTTCTTTTACTGTAATATTCTGGAGAAACACAAATCAGTAACTTAATCTGACAATCTAGGTTTTAATCATTAAATTCTTCAGGGCAGGAAATAGCTTCTATTGCAGAAGGGCATGCATGGTAACCAGTGAGCTGGAGTCCTCCTGCAAAATAGTCGCAAAACTTGCCAGAGGGCTCATGAACACCTGCCAGTCAAACCCTGGAGTGCGGTCCTCTTCCCTGGCCAGCCCGCATCTCATCTTCCTTGCCTTTTGACCCGGACACATGGGAATTTAGTCCAATTCTTCCTTCACTGCTGCCACCTACTTCTCCAGATCGGCAGCCCCCACTGCCCTGTGGCTGCTAGAACACATGGAAAACCTTTCCAGCTTCTTGCCTCCCTGCTGTTTCTGAAGTAAGCAAGCAACCTCTTTTGGCGTCTTGGACTTTTTATATCTCCCTTCTTCAGAGAGCAGATGGGGAATGACAAAAATAACCAACGTTAGGGAAATGACTGGGCTCTAAGCATCTCTCAGAGTAAGTTCTAGCCCAAGTGGCCATGGTGTTCACTAAACAGCAACAGAGCCTGGCTTGCTCTTCTCCTACTGCTTCTTAGGTTCTTGTTCTGAGGAGGTCTTAGGGCTGCCTGCTTTGTAAAAAGGTGGATCCATGTAATGATGAGTTTTATCACGAAACAGTTGGACTCCTCATTCAACACATACTGTTATTTGTGGTTCTATGGGCACTAGCCTCCTGGCCGTTACTAGAACACATCAAACACCCTCCTGCCTCAGGGTCCTCTCACCCTGGGCGACGCCTCTCACAGATACCCACGTGGTGCAAACTTTGATTTCTTTCAGATCTTTTCTCCAACATCACTTTGTCCATATGGCCTTTCCTGACCACGTTATTTAAAAGTACAACCTTCTCCAAGCAGTCCTTTTCCCCAGTCCTGCTTTGCATTTTCTGTAGCACTTATTGTCATTTAAAATGAGGTATTTTACTTATTTGTTCATTGCCTATTGTTCCCTTCTAGAAGGGAAGCTCATGACAACAGATAATTTCATCTCTTTTGTATCCCAGGTGTCTAGAACAGTATCTGGCATATAGTAAGTGCTCAATAAGTATTTTTTGAACACATGAAATAATATCAATCAATAATAGATCTTAAGCTCAAGTCCAGTGAATAGTCCAATTTATTGAGCATTTTACATCAAATAAAGACCAAAAATGTGATAAATACTTTTGATCGATTCAACACTTTACCTCAGGTCCAAATAATGGATAATGTAAGAGGGAGCAGAGTTATGATCATTTTCTAATAGAGTAGTGGATATTCAATAAATATTTGCTGGATGACAGCTATGGATAGCAGAGGACATGCTCCCAGTGAAATATATATTCTCAAGTTGCTCCTAAAATTCAAATAAATTCATTGTAAGGGAAGAGTCTTAGAAGCTGAGCATAAAGGATGTGTGAGGTGTAAGGAGAGGAAACAGAGGCTGAGCAGCTGGCACCAGATTATGTTTAGTCCTTTTGGTCATGTGAAATATCTTTGATCTTTAACATGAAGTGATTTGGCCAGGTTTGTGTGTTACAAAGAAATCTCCCTGGTGGAAGTGGGGAAGATGCATTGGGAAGCCTGGCAGAAATGGCTAGGTCAATCAGTTGATGGTCATATTTCAGGTTAGAGATGGTGAGGACCCGAATAAGATATTGATAGTATGATGGAAAGGAAGGTGCAGAAATTTCAATATTCAGCAAGTCAAACCTTCATACACTTCCAGTGGGGTCGTAAAATGGCACAGCAACTTTGGAAAACTGTTTGCCAGTTGCTCAAATATTAAATATTGGAGTACCATGTGATCCAGAAATCTGACTCCTTAAGTATCTACCCAATAGAATTGAAAACACATCCATACAAAAACATGCATATAAATGTTCCCAGCAGCAGTATTCATAATGGCCCAAAGTGGAAACAACCTAAATGTCCATCAACAGATGGAAGGATAAACACAATATGGTATATCCTCCCTACAGTGGAATATTATTCAGCCATAAAAAGGGATAAAGAACTGATACATGTTATTAGGTGGATGAACCTTGAAAACATTACGCTAAGTGAAAGAAGCCAGTCACAACAGACCACATATTGTATGATTTCATTTATACGAAGTATTCCGAATAGTCAAATCCTGGAGACAAAAAGTCAATTGATAGGCACTTGGGAGGGGGAATACAGGGACTGACTGTTAATGGGTACAGGATTTCTTTTTGGGGTAATGAAGAAAATGTTCTGGAAATAGAGAGTGGTGATGGTTTCACAACTCTTTGAATATACTGAGAGCCACTTGACTACATTTTAAAAGGGTGATTTTTGTGGTATATGAATTATGTATCTATAATGCCATTATTTTAAAAAAGGACATTCAGCAAGTAAAATGGACAGATCTTAGTGTCCTCTGGTTGTGGAGGAGGAAGGCGAAGGTAGAGTAGAAGAAACTTGAGCCTTTCAGTTTGTATAGCTGATGAGCAGATGATGCTCCTTTCCCAAAGAAAGCATTTTTAGGAAAAATAGGGGGGATAGGTAGGGAGATGCTAAGAAATAAATAGGAGGCTGGACAAGTGGTGCCCAGGGAGTGAACCAATGGATGGAGTAAAAAGTAAAAATTTTTTTGTTTTGCTTTTTAGAAAAACATTAAAAAAATATTTCTGGGGAAGGAGAAGTGATGGAAAGAGTACACTGCTTTTAAAAAATATAACCAAATAAATCAAATTTGATTAAGATGACAAGTTTAAATTGGCCAACCAAGAAATACTAAGAAGTAATAAAAAAAAGTCATTTGGAAAGAATAGGTTAGAAATGGCACAACTTTAACAAAGAGATTTATTTTGGCCCATGAAATTTAGTTCACATTTTACCACATTCCACTGGATAAACTGCATGGCCAAAATGGAAAAAAAAAGTTAAAGTCAAATCTGATCTTTAAAGACTTTATGAGTTTAGAGGCCCAGAAGAGACATTCTCAGACATAAACATGCAGATCTTATTTCGTGCCAATTCTGTCAACTTTAGAATCTGATAAGAGCATGAATACTTTGAATAAAACTGACTTTCTTCATAGGCCGCACAATTTCCAGCACTGGCTTCTCCTGACCCAGCTTGCTGCTGTTTTCATCAGTGCAGTGACAAAGTAAAGGGGTTGGATCTCAGGCATGTCTCCATGTCTAAGCTCCGAGGCCAAGCCTTCCTCCCTAGGACACCTCCATGTTGCCGTGGTATCTTTGAGTCACCAATACCACATCTCTATCCCTTTATGGTGCAGGATAGTTTGAGTTAGAAGGAGCTGGAGATGAAATTCCTATTTTTATGCAGGAAACTGTGTCCCCTTCCAATCAGGTGAGCTCATTCATGCATTAAAGGCCAACCCCAAAGAAGTGTGGGAGAACCATGTGACTTCAAACCATTGCTCTATTTTTAAAGTCATATTAATAGTTACCAGTATTTGGATATCCACTAGGTGCCAAATGGAATATAAAAAACCGAAGCTTAGTTATTCAGATGGAATAAGCCACATGACTGGTAAAAGGTAGAATCAGGATTGGGTATAGGGCCATCCATACCTAAATCACACTTTTTTTCTCCACTGCATTAGGTACTTTTCCCAATCCCCTTCATTAATAGCAAACATTATCAGTTTCACCAGGGCATTCTTTCCTGAACATTATCCCAAGGCTGGGATATCATAATACTCAGAGTCCCATAGCTCTCTGCAGCTCTCAGGAACACTGTATTGGTCCCAGAGCCCATCGGCAATGCTGCCTTTAAGCACTGTGCCATCTAACTCATTTTAAACAGACAGGATTATATCCTGAGGTCGATTCCATCCATTTTTTGAGAAGCTGCTTCCTTTTCTTTCCAAACTGCCCTTTGGCAGCCCAGCCTTGCATAGCTAACACGCCTCCTATTTGGTAGAGCCAAGCTCACATTTCATTTAAGAATTACTTTATTCAGAAGTATTTAAGCTCAACTTTGTGACTTTGGAGACATGAAGCACAAAGAAGAAAACTTGAAGCAATACCTGATTAACGCTGAATAATTCAGAATTAATCAACGTGTATTTTAAGCTGAATGCCTAAGCTAACACATTCAGAATATGAGCCATCTGATCGCTCAGAAAAATAATGAGAAGAAAAACTGAAGTTCAAACAGATTTAGAATCAACATTTTAATTGTAGCAACACTTCATAGTCTTCTCATTTTCTTTGTTTCCCACAAATGTACTTTCTCCCCAGATCCTTATATTTTACATTTTTTCCCTCTCTGGTAGTATTTATTTTAAGCTGTACTATCATGTTGTTGTTTCTCAGTTCTCCATATCAACAGAGAGGTATCTGGCAGCATGAGCCAACAGAGTTATAGGCAGAGCCAGAGGTAGAGTGAGTAGCCATTACTAAGAACAAGAGGCTTTGTGGAGGAAAACACAGCTCTAGAAATTGATGAAAACTCAGAAAGAAACAGGTGATATCATTCCATAAAAGTCAAGGCCTTGTGGGATACAAAGAAGTACTATCAGGCAAGCAATAATAATAGAAATAATTGCATTATTTACTTATTTTTTTAAAATAATGACAAAGAGGACTAATTTATAACCCATCAACACATTATGTAATGCCCCCTTTATCACATTAATCTTCACTCTAGAATCCTCTCACCTCCTTCATCTGTAGCCATATTTTTTTTCTCTCTATTAACTCTCAGCTCCTCTTCTCTGCCCACCCAAGAACACCCAAAGTTCCTGTTAAATGATGCTTGCTTTTTATTTTTCTCCCCTTCCCTCTTCCTTTTCGATTCCTTTCTTTCTTCCATCCTTTCCTATTTCCACAAATTTACATGACATATTTACTACAGAGAACAACTGTACTTCTGTGGGTTATGAGAGTGAAGTACTTATGCCATGGGGGCTACCAAGGTTTGAGATGTCTGATATAATTAGGTATGGTTTTCCCATGGTCCTTCCTTCTAGTGGGCAACACTTTGTCCTTAGAGTGTCAACAACTCAAGTGATTCTAAAAAAAAAAAAAAACCTCTTTTGATGCCTATTTATGCTGTAAAGAAATGAAAAGTTTAAGGTTCCTCTGCTCACTTGATTGCCTGAGTCATAGCTTATTTATCCAGTTTGAAGCAGTGTTGGACCTTCAGTGAGAAGAGAGATGTAGCTGAACATGTTTATAGAAGTGGAAGCCCTTCCTACATTTTTCCAGATACCCAACTTACCCATATCTCATCTGCAAAAACCCAGTGATGGGGTGAGTTTAGATTTAAGTTAGAAGTTCAATGTGTTAATCCATTTTGTGTTGCTATAAAAAATACCTGAGACTGGGTAGTTGGCTCATGGTTCTGCAGACTGTATAAGCATGGCACCAGCATCTGCTCAGCTTCTAGTGAGTCCTCAGGAAGCTTCCAGTCATGGTGGAAGGTAAAGGGGGAAGATGGTGAGAGAAGGAGTGAGAGGAGAAGGTGCCACACTCTTTAAACAACCAGCTCTCACATGAACTAATAGAGTGAGAACTCACTCATTGCTGTGAGGATAGCATGAGGGATCTGCCTCCATCACCCCCACCTTCTACTATTGCCCCACTCCAACATGGGGGTAAAAATTTCAATATAAGATTTGGAGGGAACCCACATCCAAACAATACCTCTCAATGAAGTCTTTTATTCTAGCTACGAGCCCATCATTCTCCAGCATGCTAAAATTTTCAGAAGTTAATTTAAAAATCTTTCACATATGTTAAAATAAGGTCATAAAAACTGGATGAGCGTGACTGGGAACTTACTAAGCAATTATGATCAGGCTCTAAGGCAAGTATAGTAAAATCAGTTATTGGGGAGTAGATGAGTTACCTGTTAGCTGTGCGAACTTGGGCAAACAACTTAGTTTCTTCAGCTTTAAAATGAGGGATTATGTAATCTTATCTCTATTAATCTTTTCAGCTATAACACTTCAAGATGTTAAGTTACCTACTTGGATTGTTTTCATGTCTCATTTTCATGTCATCACATAAACTTCTAAAGTTGTCCTGCTTTCTCCTCTATATAGTTTTGGTCTGAAGAGACAAAGAGAATGTAATCCACATTTATTGTGCCAGAGGAAACTGTAAGATTAATACTATGATCTTTAATTACTTTAATTAATACTATCATCTCTAATTACTTTAACAAATGTTGTTTATTTCTCCTATTTTTCTGGACTACCTCTAGCTTTTTCTATTTCTCATACCATTTAATTTTAAAGCATCTGACATTTTCCAAACCTTGAAGGTTATATTTTTCTCTCTATGTTCATCTTGAAGAATTATCTTTGTTTGCATTATGTATTTATGCTGTTTAGTTAAAAGCATTAGCAACTTCTTAACGTGTATTCATGAGACCTTTTTCAAAAAGAGTCTTGGCTTTGTAGTTGGTGGACTGATAGATGTGGTTGCTAAAATGCTGACATTCTAAAAATAAATCTTAGTTAAATTTACAATACAATTACATAATACCAAAAGGAAGAGTTCCAGAGGTATCCGTTGCAAAGGTGTTTTTGCCTTAGTTAATGATACTAGGTCATTGGATTAATGCACTGAATTACTGAAGCTGCCCTTCTCTCCACCCTCTCCAATGTGGGGAAGTACTTTATGAAAAGTTGTCTGTCACACTTAACAAAACTAAAGCAAAAGCAATGATATGCAAATAATTTATTATCTATATTCTTAAAGAATTGTTAATTTTCACCTAATAGTAGGAAAATTAAGGATCTCTCAGCTTTTCCAGTCATATGGGTTGGATTAGCCTGAACCACACACACATGAATGTTTTGGTCTGGTCAGTAATTCCACTTACATGAAATTTTGCTTCACATTAGACAATAGAATGAAATAAGATGTCAGAAAAATAGAAATTATATATATATTTTAATATTTATTTATTATTATACTTTAAGTTCTAAGGTACATGTGCACAACGTGCAGGTTTGTTACATAGGTATACATGTGCCATGTTGGTTTGCTGTACCCATCAACTCGTCATTTACATTATGTAGTTCTCCTAATGCTATCCCTCCCCCAGTCCCCCAGTGTGTGATGTTCCCCACTCTGTGTCCATGTGTTGTCAGTGTTCAACTCCCATCTATGAGTGAGAACATGCGGTGTTTGGTTTTCTGTCCTTGTGATAGTTTGCTTAGAATGATGGTTTCCAGCTTCATCCATTTTAAGGCTATGAGGGTCCCAGCCAACTTGCAAAATGCACTTTGATTCTCTCTGATTTTGATGGGGTCCTCTTCAGCCTTCTTCTTGCTAACATAGGAATGACATTGGCTACCTGTGATAGATTGCACATTTAGACCACTAATCCTTCCTTTGGCTCTCTCCTCATCATTTGTGACATGATTTCGCAGCTCCTCCAATCAAGTGGCGGAGTCTACTTCTTCAGTCCCAGAGATTGCACTGGTCTTGTGACTTGCTTTGATCCAAGAAATGCTGTGGAATCATTCCAGTGCCCATCCTAGAACCAAAATATTTTGCAGGCCTCCACTTGCTCTTGGCTCCCCATATGCATCATTTGAACAAACTCAGGCCAGCCTGCTGTATGATGAGAGCTCATATGGAGAAGTCAGTTGAATTGTTCCAGCCAAGCCTCCAGAAATGTGACCTAAGACAGCCAAGAATGCCCCCAAACTAGCCCAGATCAGAAGAATCACCCAGCTGAGCCCAATCTACTTTGTCACCCAAAAGATATATAAGCTGGGCTAATGGTCGTTGCTTCATGCTTGTAAGTTTTGGGGAGGTTTTTTTGTTTTTGTTTTTGTTTTTTTTAAGCAGCAGGAGATAAGTGACATACTATCCAAATTGCTTCACTGAGATGTTCTCTCATAATTTTCACCTAAAATTTCCCATGTTATAAACTTGTAGTTTATATTCCTTAACAACCCAAACTCTCCAAATGGCTTCATTAAAACAAACTGAACAGGTAAAGTATGTTCTGAATAAATGTGAATGATTCTCCTAGAGATAAGTTGCATTAAAAATGGAAACCACCCAAATTAATCTTAATTTCTAGAATTTGGGAATGATACCTAGATTGTTCCTCCTCACCCCAAAACACTTCCAGGTTGGACAATGACAAGTAATGAATGGAAATATTGGCCTCTTTGTCATCCCAGTTTTAATTTCTCTTAATACAGAGTTTCAGTAGGTAAGGTAGGAAATGTTTATTTTTAACATTCAATTATCTCTTTCATACCTTTTGGAATTGAAGCATCTTCTTTTGGCATTAATTTTTAATAAAATTATTCTTAATCTTTATTGAAAAAAAGCAATGCATGCTCCCCCAGGAAAAGCTAGCTAATATACTTTTCCAGCTTATTTGATAAATAAAAGTTATATATATTTAAGGTATACAATTTGATGATTTGATTGATGTATACATTGTAAAATGATTTTACCATAAACAAATTAATGAACACAAACAAATACCCTCACATAGTTACCATGCGTGTGTATGTGTTGATAAGATCTACTTTTCTTTAGCAAATTTTGAATACACAATAAAGTATAATTAACAATGGCCATCATACTGTACATTAGATATCCAGAATTTATTTATCTTATGATTGAAACTGTAAAAGCTAAATAACATTTATTCTTTCTGCATTCATCAAGCAGTTATTTTAGGCTATGCATTGCCCTAAACTTTTGTATACATTGACTTAGTTCATCTTGTAGCAACATTATGCAGGAGATAGTATTTCCACATTTTGCACATGAGGAGACTGAGACACAGAGAAGCCAGCTGGCTTGCCCAAGGTTGCACAGGCTGCATAGACCAAGCTTCACCCTCGTGTTCTACTATGTTCTCCAAGGAGACACTTGGTATCATTATTAACAGCATATATTTCACTAATTTAAAACGCTTTGGATTTTTATATGGTAAACACAGTCTTAGATAAACATAATAAACATATTGCAGTATTTAGTACATAATCCTATTTTATAAAACGAAGGCATTTATAAAATATATTGGCCCCAAGTATCTCTCCCTTAGTTTTTATATATCCTTTAATTAATCAGTTTGTATGACCTAGATAGTTTCTAGAGCCATCCTCTATCTAACTTAGAGCTTGACTATACCTTTAATTGATAATAGAGTAATAGCTCTTTGCTGTATAAGTCTTGGAGGACTGATGAGATAATTTTGCAGAGTGCTTTTCAAGAGCAGAAAAATATAGTGTTATATTTCAACACATCTTTTTCTTTGCACTATTTTTATCACTGAGTTTGAGCAGCAGGCGGATAATGAACTTACCCTTAAAGTGATAAAACTCAATCATGTATTTAGACAATGAATCAGTTGTTCTGCAATGTTCAATGGATAATTTAAATGCAGAGTTTGCTGCAGAAGGAAACCTTCTTTGCCTATATAAAAGCAAAAACATTTACCAGTAAAACAGACCTTTTATCCAAGAGCTGTAAGGCAAGCAGATTCACCACTGTTGCAGCATCACAATATTCCTCATGAGAAAAATTAAATTCAGCTAATTGGTTGCATTTACAGTCCATGCAACATTTGCACTTAAATTATTAAGCATCATTAATGTTCTAGAATCTCCCTAAGAAAGCCAGAAACCAGGCTGCTTTGTAGGCTTTCTGTGATGACTCATCTTAGACTCAATGACAGAGACACAGAAGGCAAAAATCTGGTCTCACTGTACCTGCTTCCAGTCCTGCTGCTGGACCAACCTACCAGCAGCACTTGGGTTAAAAATCCTACCAACCACAAAAATCCACAGAAACTGAAGTACCCGGCAATGCCGTTCATGTATCCTGGTCAGCAAGAGTTTGTGAATTTGGAATATGTTCTAAGATTAAAACAAAGCTCTAAGTGATACCAGTGTTTAGAGAGCTAGCAGCATTATATAGCTCCGCGTAAACACCACCAGCTTCCTAACTATTGTACTAGGCCAACATGCAGGACCAGCACTGCTTTAGTAGATTTATACTCTAGTAAATTCCTCAGTTAGGATGGGCTGATTCAATTGCATTCACTTCCGATTTGAGCCCTCAGGTTCTAAGACCATGGGTACTCATATCTAGATCTCAGGCATTTCACTTGATCTTGATGAACTTCAGGCACCTCACTGACCAGTGCTGGTTAAGAGACCAGCATTGCAGTTATGGCCGGCTCTAGAATGTGGTTAAATCTGACTCTACAGCTGGATTTCCCAAGCGGAATCCTGGTTCTGTCACTTACTAGCTATACGGGCGTGGGGACAAAGAATAAGCTCAGTGTCTCTGTTTCCTCATCTGTAAAATGAAGATAATAATACATACATACTGCATAGAGTTGCTTGTGGTATCAGTGCATGCAGAGTGCTTGGAACAGTACTGACCACGCAGAAAATGCCCATTTTTTTTAAATCACACTTATTATTATGGACAGAGTAGGAATGAAAGTCCCTGCATTGCAGTGTCATTTTTGAGGGTTAAATAAGAACATATGTGTGTGTCAATGTGTATATATAGCACGATGCTGAACAAAAATTAAGCACCAGCAAAAGTGATTAATAACAGTTGCCATTTGTTGTGAGCTTACCTCATGGCAAGCACTGTGAAAGTGCTTTACCCACATCCTCCCAGCAACTCTTTGAGGTAGGACTAGTAATAGCACTATTTTACTGAGGAAATAATTGAGGCATAGAGAAGTAACTTGACCAAAATTCAGGAAAGAAAGTGGTCATATTCATTATAATATCGTGTGCTGCTATGAAGGATAAACCCATAGCTCTTAGTGGCTTAATGTAATAGAATATTATTTTTCACATAAAATCCAAAATGGGTGATTCTAATTGGTGAGAAGTCCTCCTCTAAGCAGTGATGCAAAGATTTAGGATCTTTCTCTATTGCAGTTTTACAGTTTTTCACATTTGGTCTCCAAGGCCACCATTGTTTCTCTGCCTCAAGGAGGCAGGAGAAAGAATGTGAAGAATTACATATGTTATACAGGCAAGGCTAAGCTGCACCGCACTTGTGTTGATGTTTCATTGACTAGAATGTAGTTATGGTCACACTTACCTGCAAAGGAGGCCAGGAAATGTAGCATTGTTGTGTGCTGAGGAAGCAGAGGGTTTGATGATATCGGCCAATTGTCTCTGTCATGGTGGCAGGGATGGGAATCAAACCCAGGCATGTCTGATCTCAGTCAATTGGCTAATATACTCTCTTTCTGCCTTTATGTCTCCTCTTTTTCCAAAAAGCAGTTTGGAAGCTATAAAACATCACAAAAATGCAAATTGTTATCCCTATCATCTCCCTGGTATGCACTCAGCCTTGATAGAGCTGAATCCTCTGACCCTACTGTAATATAATTTGTATTAAAAATACTTTTATAGAGCTTGTATCATAAAAGAACAGCTTTAATGATCTGATTCATAAATATTCCATTTGTTTGGCTGTTAATACTCCTTAGTATTGGATCAACATGTGCCATTCACCGAAATTCACTCTTTGGATCTGTCGTCTACTGGGTGTTTCTGTATTTTTCAGGTTCTGTCTGTTGAATATTAAGTTAATTGAATCAACTATATCAAAAATTTCACCTTTTAAAGCCTCTAACTGAAAAATAGCAAACAGCCAATAGTGACTGAATTTTTGATTGTGTAGTTTAGAGGCTTGTAATTCTAGTCTATGACATTTAGATTTGCCCAAAATTAGATTGTCCTTCCACTGAAATTGCTTTTTGAAAAAAAAATTTTTTAGCCTCGGGCTGCATTAACTTGTTTGAACACGCAAAAATGTATAAAATACCATGGACAATTTCAGATATTAAATAAGAACGTAGCACCCAGCAATGTCTAGTATTAAATCTCCCTAAACGAGTTATATACAACAAGGCTCTGTAAGAGTGGGTGAATTTTCAGTCACCTGATTCCACTAGCTCTAAATCACCTATGATAAGAATCAGGACTATCAGGTAGATATTTTGTACTTGACAGAATGTCTCTTGATTACTATTCAACATAAAAGCAGAGCTTGAGAATATTGAAATTCTCTCCTCTTCTAGTGTGTGACATTTTGGAAAAGGTCACTTTATATGTCACAATATCGCATAACATTCTTCTGAGGAAGAACAGGCTCAAACTTCCATCTAAATAAAGACTGAAAATGAAAACAAAGATGGGTGATTCTTCAGAGTTAACGCTAGTCTCTGACTGGTAGAGTTTTAGAAGGAGAAATACAGAGAAGGAAGCATTCAGTCTCAGGAACTCACATGAGGTCAGGAATTATATAGCTATTCCATTCTATGGTAGACCGCTTTCACCCTCATTTTGGTCACTGCTGCTACAAGATGTCCTCCTTTCCCTGGAACAAGAAGAAGACAATTCAGTATCAGTTATGCTTGGCCTAAGGAATTTCCTACCCTCAGTAGGAGATGAAGCCAACAGAAACCTGCCCACACATAAATGCTAGAAATAGAAATATTTCTAACATTTGCCCTTAGAAATACTGAGGAAAAACAGAGTGTCAAAAAGACTCCACGATTACGCTAGATGTGCAGTCTCTTTTGATATCAACCGTCTTCAATTGTTGCTGTTTTTTTAGCGATGTTAGAAAATGGCATAAGTGGAGATCTCCTGGAAGGAGGAATATATCACACCGGCTACCTATCCTGGAGATGCTGCATACCCTCCTGTACCGGGCTCACCTTCACTGTCCACATGCACTGTCATTTCCACACCTTCTAACTGGGCCACTCTTGCTGCCCCTCAGGAAAATAGAGAGGAGGTAGGAGGCACTACAGATGGTTCTCATATCATTGCTAATTCAGAACTTTTCATTGTTTCCCTCTTGAATCATAAAATTCTTGAGTAGCTCTTGTTGAGAGGCAACATAATGCCTCTTTTCTACTAGGGTTCATCCTTAGCAAAATCAGGTAGAATGAAAAAATGTGTTCATTGTCCTTCATTCATCATTCCCAATTTTTTGCCTGGTTTGTAAGAGAGACAACCTGTCTACTTTCAGTACTGGCTATAGAATTATGTGAACTAAATGCCATAAGAGTCCACTGAAAGGTGTTATTAAATGGGGCACAAGTACTTGTGGAAAACCTCAGAGAGGAGGGTTTGAGGCTGAGCTATTTGAGTAGATACAGGGGAGAGGTAAGGGCACCCCAAATCCATTCATTCTATTGGCCATAATCTTGAATGGATGACCAACTGATTGACTCTCAGATGAAAATGGTGAAAAGCTTTATAATGATATCTGCAACGAGTATTTAGTCATTAGAAGCAAAACACATTATAACAATCTCATTTTCATGTTTCAGAAAGTGTCATTCTTGCCATTATGAAAAAGAAAGCTATTTGTGCCACTGTGAAAATAATGTCTGGTAAAGACAACTGAGCCAAATTCTGATCTCTTTTGTCCCAGTGTTTTATAAAACTAAGGAGATTCAAGTAAGAGCTCCAAATGCAAAGGCTTGACTAAGTTAATATTTTTTATATTAACGTTTAGCAATCATATTCTGATTGTACAACAAAATCATACTAGAAAAAGGAGTGTACTGTAATGTATTTTTAAAAGAGAGAGAGAGTCTGGGGTGAGAGGAATAGAAATCACTGGTAATTTCTAGAAATGAGTGCTTGTAGAAGACACTATAGTAATCTGCTCAGAACCCTCTGCCATGGCTATGCACCCATGCCGCAGCTGTGGAGAATTTGGCTGCTGACAGCTCATAGCTTTGCTCCAAACTGGAAATTGCCCTTAGCTGCAGGGTATTGCTTCACCAAGTTCACACTCTGTCTTAGTCCATCAGGGTGCCAGTATGGTTGGATTCTAGTGAGGGCACTCTTTTAGGTTTCAGGCTGCCAACTTCTTGCTGTGTCTTCACATGGTAGAAGGTGCAAACCAGCTCTCCGGGGGGTCCTTTATAAGGGCATTAATCCTATTAATGATGCCTCCACCCTCATCATGTAATTGCCTCCCAAAGTCTCCTCTCCTAATACCATCATCTTTGGAGTTAAAATTTCAACATACAAATTTTGAGGGGGATATAAACATTCAGTCTATTGCTCCAGTTAATGGCTGGTTGGTGTAGTTATAAAAGTTCTGGCTTCAGCCGGGTGTGGTGGCTCATGCCTGTAATCCCAGCACTTTGGGAGGCCGAGGTGGGTAGATCACAAGGTCAGGAGATTGAAACTATCCTGGCTAACACGGTGAAACTCCGTCTCTACTAAAAATAATACAAAAAATTAGCCAGGCATGGTGGTGCACGCCTGCTATCCCAGCTACACTGGAGGTTGAGGCAGGAGAACTGCTTGAACCGGGGAGGTGGAAGTTGCAGTGAGCCGAGATGGCGCCACTGCACTCCAGCCTGGGTGACAGAGTGAGATTCTGTCTTTAAAAAAAAAAAAAAAAAAAAGTTCTGGCTTCATTGTCTAAATTTGGAGAAACTCTGAAGGGCCTTTCCCATTCTGGAACACCCTGTGGGACTGTCTGAAGCATCCATTGCAATCACATTGCAGCACAGCTTCTCCCTCTGCCCAGTCCTGCTTCCCTCTCTTCCATGATGACTAATCCCATAGATCAATTCCAAAGAAAATCTCTGCGCAGGCAAAGTCTATCTCTAGGAACAGCATCCTTTATCATTTTGGTATATCTTTCTATATTAGTCCACTTTCATACTGCTGTAAAGAACTGCCTGAGACTGGGTAATTTATAAAGGAAAGAGGTTTAATTGACTCACCGTGCAGCACGGCTGGGGGGGGGGGGCCTCTGGAAACGTACAATCATGGTAGAAGGCTAAGGGGAAAGCAAGGCACCTCCTTCACAAGGTGGCAGGAAGGAGAAGTGCTGAATGAAGGGGGAAGAGCCCCATATAAAGCCATCAGATCTCGTGAGAACTCACTCACTATCACGAGAACAAAATGGGGGAAACCGTACCCATGATCCCATTACCTCCACCTGGGGTCTCTCCCTTGACACGTGGGGATTATAGGGATTATAATTCAAGATGAGATCTGGGTAGGGACACAAAGCCTAAACATATATTTTGTGTGTATATTTTGCCAAATTGGGATCACACTCAATATATATGCATTTTGTAATCTTATTTATATTTTGAGCATTTTAATTTTGTTGATTCATTTTTAAAGTACACATTATTTAGTAATTTCATAACATTTCTGTTTTGTTTCGTTTTGTTTTGTTTTTTGAGATGGAGTCTCGTTCTGTCGCCCAGGCTGGAGTGCAGTGGCGTGGTCTCAGCTCACTGCAAGCTCCACCTCCCGGATTCAGGCCATTCTCCTGCCTCAGCCTCCTGAGTAGTTGGGACTACAGGCGCCCGCCACCACGCCCAGCTAATTTTTTGTATTTTTAGTGGAGATGGGGTTTCGCCGTGTTAGCCAGGATGGTCTCAATCTCCTGACCTTGTGATCCGCCCTCCTTGGCCACCCAAAGTGCTGGGATTATAGGCGTGAGCCACTCCACCCAGCCGATTTCATCATATTTCAATAAATGGATGTGTCATAATTTATTTAACCACTCTCTAACTATTCAATATTTATGTTGTTTCTAGTTTTTCCATACCCAAATAATACCATGATGGTCTCAAACAGCTTTATAAATCTTTGACCACTTAAGCTTATTTCATGAGGTTATATCCTCAGAAGAGGAATTACTGTGTCCAAGAATATAAACTCCGTCAAGAATTTCAACATATGTTGCTAAACTGCTTTTCAGAAATGGTTTCAATATTATGTTTCAATGGATTTATATTTCTACTACTATTTAGGGTAGTACTGATCTTATCATTTTCTTGACAGAATCGAGTGTTTGTTATCTATCCTTAATTCACTTTGGGCATTGCTCTTTAACACCAACTTGCTCCTTGTGGGTTGAAGTCTAAAATTAGCCATTTCATTAGACTGTACCTTCTCTTCCAAGATTCATGCAAACTTGCTACCTCACTATTTCAGTACTTTGATGTAGGCCCATGCTATAAAATCTGTACATCAATGTCATGCTAAGCACTTCCCCTTACTTTGAATTAGAGTTATTTTTGGAGACTCTGATTATTAATTTCTTTTTTTATACTTACTGAATTAGAAAAAAACATGGTGACTAATTTCTCTTTTTTCATATGCTCAAATTCAGGCCCAGGTTACTAATTTCTTGATCTTCTTAATCTTTATATTTTCCCTAGCACCAAATATGAGTCCTTATATATAACAAGTATGCAATAAAAGTATTTTGTAACATAATTCATCGTCTGTGGTCATTCATCAGCATGTAAACTATGCAGTTTTTCACTTGGTGGGGAAAAGAATCAGTGCAAATCACTGAAGTATCCAGTTAACTACTCATCTTCCTCCATTATAGATGCAATAGCCTTCTACAGAGCAGCTGTGAACCAATTTGATGAACAAATCCTTTGATGCTAATGTATTTTGTTTTGTTATTTTGGTTCTGAGATCAGTTGACTCTTAGTGCTTAAAGAGTTCAAAGCAGAAGTCACAAAGTATATGATTTTCTCATTTACTTTTTAATATTAATATATGTATTTCTATAAATATATGTTCCTAAAGCTATAGTCTTAGACTTATAAATTAACAGTAATTAATATATTAACATAGCAAAGTAAATATCTAATGACATTTGTTTGACAATGAAGTAAAATCTATTTTGGGTAACACAAGTCGGTGGTTATTATTAATAATTAATCTGAATAAGACTAATGATTTAACCACATTGTGATGACTGTTTTGTTCAGTCCACATGGAACTGTATTTTAAGTAGCTTAGACCAGATTCTCCCCCTGTGCATTTCTATTCAAGGGGAAAATCCAAAAATCTGTTCTGTTTTAGAGAACATAAAATTGCAATTTCCCACTCTGACTCAGATCTCCTGTTTCTATTCACTTACTGAGTTCTTTATAGAAAATACATGTTGGCTAAAATCAATGAAGCAACTCTAAAACTCCTAAACAATGCTCTGGTACAAATTAATTAGCTTGGGAGCTCTAGTGTTTCAGTGGGTAAGCAGGCCAATTTTCTCATCCAATACTCAAAAACTCTAAAATGTTGGGTAGTAGACATTCATTTTTGAAAGGCAGTGTTGAATCTAGGGTATTTTTATTTACAAGTTTACCAGAGGTTATATGGCAGTAAAATGCATTTATAGAGTAAGGATTTTCTATTCCCTCCAGTTCATAATGTAAAACTGCAGTGGGCCATTTCGTGATA
The DNA here is from genome assembly GCF_049350105.2 of Macaca mulatta. Taxonomy (NCBI): domain Eukaryota; kingdom Metazoa; phylum Chordata; class Mammalia; order Primates; family Cercopithecidae; genus Macaca; species Macaca mulatta. The sequence goes on along the minus strand of NC_133417.1, from coordinate 128,741,187 downwards.
AATTTAAGATGGGTAGGAAGTATAAGAGCAAGGCAAAAGTGAGGAAACGCAAGGATAGGAATCATAACCATTTTCCCAAAGTTACTGCCATGAGTCTGCAAGCCCCAAGATTAAATGCCTCTGCTATAAACGCCTCAAGGCTCTCTTTCTTTATTTCCATGCAAATAGAAACAAGCAAGAGAGAAATGAGTTGCCTTCAATAATCAAAACAAATCAATGTGCTAATGAGAGAAAGAGTAGAAAACATAGACAGCATTCTCCATCCCAGGAATGTAAATGGATGTCATCATAAAATCAAAATACAATTGCACTTTATTAATCTAGAGCCATCAATAAAAATCTTCCAATAGTAGCTACCTGCAATTTAGTAAGATAAGTCTTAATGCTTCCACCTCTTTCAAAGAGAGGTAGAGAGCAAATCCAAGACTGTATGATGAATGTTCATATATTTCTTCACATTGGCGAGATCTAAAAAGGATACTTAAAATGAGAATGGGACATGATTATAAAGTGTAAATTGACTTGCTGTTAGGATTTGGCAAGTAGGTAAAAGCTTGTACAGGCACCAGTACAAACCAATGTAGTGTCTTATGAGGGATACGCCTAACCATAAAACAGTGGATTAAAAGGTTGAACTATTTCTTAAAGCTTTGGCAATTACGGAATAGCTGCTGGCTCACATGATGTGTTCATGATATTACTCAAAGACATGGTAAATACACACACTTTTAAATTTGATTGTTATCTTAAAACATGACTAAGTCTATTCGAAATATACTGTGTCAGAGCATATAAACAAACTTGGGTTAGTTGAAATTAGTGGGTAATCATGGCTAAATTATCAACAGTATGCCAAATTTGGTTCCAGTTGACTATTACACATTCTGAACCTAACATATTCTGAATTTATGGACTTTTGCACTACAGGTGATTTTCTTTTTCATTTTCGTTTTCTCTTGCTTTTTCTTTCTTCTTTCTTTTTCTTCTTTCTTTCTTTTTTTCTTTCTTTTCTTTCTCTTTCTTTCTTTCTTTTTCTTTTTTCTTTTGGCGTAGTTTTGCTCTTGTCATCCAGGCTGGAGTGCAATGGCGCAATTTCAGCTCACTGCCACCTCCGCAGAGGTGAAGCAAGCTTTTCTCCTGCCTCATCCTCCAGAGTAGCTGGGATTACAGGTGCCCACCACTATGTTTGACAAATTTTTGTATTTTTAGTAGAGATGGGGTTTCACCATGCTATTCAGGCTGGTCTCAAACTCCTGGCCTCAGGTGATCCACCCACCTAAGCCTCCCAAAGTGCTGGGATTACAGGTGTGAGCCCCTGTGCCTGGCCCAGGTGATTTTTAAATACTATTACTGCTTTTTTGTTTGTTTGTGTCAGTTAATGTGTTTTTAAATGTAGGGTAGAACCAAATAGAAATAGGAATATTTTTGAAAAAAAAAAATCTCTCTTTACTGTTAACCTACCAAATTTGCAATAAGTATCCACCATTTGCCTGGGAAGAGAGGGAAAAATTATAAAGGCAGAGAAACATCTAATTTACCATCAATCTTTAGAGAGAACGCATTTAGATTGCTACAAAAACAATTTAGATTAAATTATATTAGATACAGCAATCACTGAGGATTGACCTTTTAAGAAATCTGGTAAGTGTGCTTCTCTAAAACACCAGAATTTTCACTCTGACTGCTAGCCAAAATTTAGCTTTGTAATTCCTTTGTGTAAATGTTTCTAACCTCTGCGTCACACACACACTTACGCATACGCGTTCCAGGAAACCAGAACAGAGATTGGAGAGGAGAGACTTAAATGTGGGAAGACGTCTTTTGGAGCCCTCAATTGTCAGTTGAAAACATTCTACTGTACCCCCAGGGAGGCCTGGAAAGTTGGAGCATTCATGACTTGGAATTTGACAGAACAGATGTTGTGGTAGGCAGGATAATTACCCCCACCCCTAAAGTTTTCCACGTCCTAATCCTTGGAACCTGTAAATATGTTCGGTTACATGGCAAAGGAAAATTAAAGTTGCAAATGAAATTAGAGTTGCTAATCAGCTGACCTTAGAGAGGGAGATCATCCTAGATTATCCAGGTAGGTCCAATGGAATCACAAGTGTTCTTAAATGTAGAAGAGGGAGGCAGAGGGGCCAGAGTCAGACAAGGAGGTATAGTAAAAAAGTGAGGTCAGAGTAATGCAATGTGCAAGGTACTAAACCCTCATTGCTCATCTTGAAGATAGAGGGAAGGGACCATGAGCCAAAGAGTAAAGGCAGCCTCTAGAAGCTAGAAAATGTAGAAAACAGATGCTCCACCAAAGGCTCTGGAAAGGAACGCAGTCCTGCTGATGCACTGATTTTAGCCCAGTGAGAGCTATGTCAGACTTGTGACAAACAAAATGGCAAGATAACAAATTTACACTAAATCATTAAGTTTGTGCTAACTTGTTATGGCAGCAATGGGAAACTAAAATGAATAGACTGGGGTGCTGTTGGAACACGTGTCTACAAATGTCGAAGTGACTTTGGAACTGGGCAGCAGGAAGATTCTGGAAGAATTTTGAGGAGGATGATAGAAAATGCATGGATTGCCTTAAACACACTAAATATGAGTCTGTATGTTCATGACTCTGCTAGTGAGGGTGTGGAAGGAAGAGAGGCACATGTTACTGAAAACTGGAAGAAATGGGATTCTTGTATAGTGGTAAAAAACTTATCAGAATTATGTCCTACAGGTGTGTGGAAAGCAGAATTTATAAAAGATAAAATTGGACATTTGGCTGAGGAAATTCTAAATAGTGCATTAAAGGTGTGGCCTGGTGACTTCTGCAGCCTCCAGTAAAATGCAAGAGGACCCCAGTGTATGTTGTTCTCCTCCCTGTATCCGTATGTTCTCATTGTTCAGCTCCCACTTATAAGTGAGAACATATGGTCCTGCATTAGTTTACTGAGGATAATAGCTTCCAGCTCCATCCATGTCCCTGCAAAGGACATGATTTCATTCCTTTTTATGCATAGTATTCCATGGTATATATGTACCACATTTTCTTTATCCAGTCTATCATTGGTGGGCATTTGGGTTGTTGAGGGGTTAGGTGGGGGGAAGGAGAGCATTAGGAAAAATAGCTAATGCATGCTGGGCTTAATACCTAGGTGATGGGTTGATAGGCGCAGCAAACCATCATGGCACACATTTACCTATGTAACAAACCTGCACATCCTGCACATGTACCCCAGAACTTAAAATAAAATTTTTTTAAAAAGTAAGAAGAAAAAAGTACACTGTTAAACTGAGAAACCAGGATTGATGTTCATGAAATTCTCAGCCTATTCATATTGCAAAATGTCAGAATGTTCAGTTACAAAAAAGCTATTTGAAGAGATTAAATGTATGACTTACTTATCTCCTCAGGCATCTCAGAAGAAGTTAAAAACAGAGATGGGATTATCTAGGAAAGATCTGTAGAGAAGCCTCTCATCTAATGAAGTGAATCTCTGTGATATACACAGGAAGCCCACAAGTTTCTTAAAGATTTTCTACCAGTAGCAACACAGCTTAGTCTTAAAAATACAGACAGTATATAAAATAAAAGTGGATGGTCGAGAGAGAAGGAAGAAGCAATTCAATAGCCTGACAACAAAGAAGCCAGAAACACTGGAGCAGATGTTAGTTTAAAGTAGAATTCACCCAGAAAAGTCCTTTTATTTCTTCCTGCAAGAATTGAAAGAATTAAAGACTCTTGCAAGTAGAAAATACTAGTAGGTTATATGAGTTCAGACCTATTCACAAAAATTTAAGACACTGGTGGGGACAAAATAAAAAAGTGAGTTTATAAATGTTTGGATGATTATATATTGATGCTATTTAATATAATAGCAGTTATGTGACAATTCCTTTGGTAAGGTGTATATAAAAGCTTTTAGTTTGACTAGTATTACAACACTTTTTGTTAAAACAGACCATCCGAAGATGGGACTCCTCTGTAATAAGTTCAATACATGACAAACTAAAGTGACAAAAATATATACAGGTTGACCAAAGTTGTGATGACTTTATATTGCTAAATCCTTCAATTAAGAGAGAGACAGTCTTGATTTAAAAGAACAGTGGAGGGCAATTCTTTCAAATAGCTCTGCTTATTTAACCTCTGCTGCTTTACTTCTTAAATTCCTAATATAAAAACAGCTAACATTTGTGAAGGATTTATTATATTCCAGGTTCCATGCCTTATGCCACTTAAATACATAATTTCAGACATTTCCACAGACACCATAAGGGAGGTATCTTTACCATCCCTACTTCTCAGATGAGGAGATTGAAGCACAAAGAATTGAACTAATTTGCCCAAGTAGTAGGTTGAAAATTAGGGATTTAGATTCAGCTCTACAGGACTCTGGAAACACAGCTGTTAGTCACAACATTATCCTTTTTAAGTATCTGAAAATTAACAACTCATATTCAAAGCTCTCTGATAAAATTGAAGAGGAGCGTGCCATTCTAAAGCATGGGTTCTTCAATATAGTAAATAGGTATAGTATCTTCATTATAATCCTCCTGCCTGAGTTTAGGGAGATAAAACGGAATGCAATAGAAAATACCCTCTCTATGTTGAGATAATTGCCCATACACCTCCAGAAAGAAATAGCTGTCATCACTAATATTGATTACACACATTTTATGACCCCAATACTGGGCCAAGTGCCTTCCATACTTTTTCTTGTTTAATCCTCACACTTGAGAGAGCCTGTTTTGCAAGACGAAGAAACTGAGGCACAGAACGCTAACCAGTTGGCTTGAGGCCCCACAGCTAGTGACTGGTTCTGAGCCAAAGCTCTAGAGTCATCCTGAGACCACTGTGATTTCCAGCTTAGGTGTAACTATTTCTTTCTTTTCTTTTTTCTTTTTTCTTTTTTTGCATAGGAAAAAATATGCCAAGTTAAATAACCTATTTATTTTGGGTTCTATTTAAACAAATGTTGGGTGGGATTTGGGAGGGAAAAAAATGTTGTTGCACAGCATGGAGAAGGCATGAATGCTTTATGCCTGAAATATCCTCTGGCAGCTCAAGACAAGTTCTAGATTGTTCCTGATGGGCTATTGCCTCATACTATCCCAGTGTTGAATACACCATTCACATTGTTGAATGTTTTCCTCACCTCATTTGTCTGAACCACCTGAAAATCCGGGACAGTTTTCCCCTCATCCATTTCCAACACATTAGTATTGCTGTCTCCCCAATCTGCTATCTCAAACTGCAGCTGGCGCCTCGGGTCTGTGTGGGCCCCTGAGTCATAAAGAGTGGGTACTTAGCAACTAGATCTGATAAGCACAGGATGTTCTATCTTTAATGGATGATTTACAGTTTGAGTTTGGCCTTCTGTTTCATTCGTTAACATTTTAGACTGTAAACTGATCTAAAAACAGTTTAGATTGAGGAATAGACAGGAAATCATCTCTAATCAAGGTCTAACTGACAAATATTGTGGTCTGAAATTTACCCTAACATTTTAGTATGTTTTATTTCCCCTTTTTAGCACTGATAGTAACTTTAGCTGTATAATAACAAATTTTAGAGGTTGACTCAACATTTCCCTGGTCTAATTTTCTTCTTCATGTTAGGGAAAAAAGAAATGAGTAGTTGCTAAGAAATACTAATAGCTACCAACTGGTTTCCTGACATTTGAGCAAGCTTAGAAACCTATCAATAGTACATTATGAATTAAAGCCAGTTCAGATAATTTCACAGCCACATCAATCATTGAATATTATCGATAAACTACAAAGGGAAAAAGACTGATAATATTGTATGGTATCCCTCCCAGTCTCCCACCTGAGGAATCAGAATTTTCATTAGCTTAAATGCTGCTGATATGCACCCATGAGACCAGATACCCTGAGAAAATGTCAATATTCATCAAAAGTAGCCTGTTAAAAAAGATGATATCTCATAACCCATAGACCAATTGGACAACTTCCTATATAGCATAATATAAATGATTCCATAAGGAAGATTCTTGTCCTAAATTTCTTTTCTGCTACTTTGACCACAAAGTATGTGGTTCTCACATTCCATATTCCTTTGATATAGAAGGTATTTGTTGAAATGGAAATATCTGACAGGGGTAATACCTGAGGTCATGTAAGCATGAATGCCTTGGAAGAGCAGTTTTTCAAGGGAAAGAGATCCAAGACTGCTAAGAGAATCAGGAGAGGCAACACAAAGGAAAGCGGGTATGGAGGGGGAGACAGAGATTAACCTAAGATCAATCGGCAAGTTGGGGCATGGTGAAGAACTGAGTCAGGGTAGGAAATAGGACACAGGGGCAACGGAGAAAGAGAGAGGCAGAAGCCAAGGTTTTGGAAGAGACATAAGAGAAGCTGGCAACTTCGACAGAATCTATACAAATACTGTGGACAAGTTGGCAATATGTATCAAGAAGTTAAACTTTTTAATGCCTTTGGTGTAGTAATTCTATTTTAAAAATGGATTCTAACAAAATAACTCTACAGAACATTCACACCACTACATGGATAATATCAAAAACTTGGCAGCCACCAAGCTATCCAATCACAGGTTAATCATTGAGTAAACTGTGTCTATCTTCTTAATTAAATCCTATAAATACTTTGAAAATGATGTTTCAAAGAATATATAACAAAAATGTTTATGATACAAGGTTGAGTTAAAGAAGCAAAACATAAAACTGAATACATAAAGTAATTGTTATTACAAAAATGCATGAACATGTTGACTGGGGGCAAGTCAGACTGTTTTAAGTAAGTGTGTTTTGGTGATGGAGGTTATAGGAAATTAACCCCTTCTCCACTCCGTCTATTATTTCTTTGGACAGTATATTTCCAAATGCTCTTTAATAAGCCAATACTGTTTTTGTAATGAGAATTATTTCTTGAGTAGCAACATCACTGTGATCCCAAGGCTAAATCCCAATGCTAGCTAGGTATGCATTATTTTCTCTGAAAGTTTTGGGTTTAATCAAAGGCCCGCAGTCCTAGAGAGAAGAGGGATCTCTTGGATTAAGGATATAGGATTAACTCTTCTCCCCTAGTAGAGTCTCTAAATAAGAATAAAAAATTTATTACCAACATAGGAAAAAAGAACACATTGGGCACGTTATTATCAGATCAATTTAGTTGTGTTCTGTCAGATGAAAACTAAAAATGTAGATAAGTTTTGGTGGGAATTGCAATGTCTTTAAAATAATTATTCAAAGTTTGCCAAAAATTTCTCCAGAAAGGTAGGCCCTGTTCTAAGGGTGATGTGGGGACACTTGAGTCATCTGTCATCTTAAAAGCCCAATCCTGGCTGATCTTGGTAGTAAGCAGATGAGCGGTTATTGTTACCATAATTGGATTTTGTTAGGACGGGAGACAGAAATAGAGATGAATCTATTTTCTTCTCTTAGAGATTTGACATTTTAAAATATATCCCTGCCAGTGGAGAATTTGGTGAAGGCTGCTCTTTTATAGTGGAAATCTTAAAGAAAAACATGTTGCGTGATGATTCATGTGAGGGTGCCAGCCTATTTAAATGAGGACAAGGTATTATTTTAATGCTGAAAGGAGCCTAGGAGTATCTGACACTTCAGAGGAAAAGCATTTGCATTTGTAAATTAAGTTGATTGAACCATCATTGAAATGGAAGGCAGCATAGAGAGAGTGTGGCCAACTTTGGAATTAAACAAAGCTGGGTTTGAATCCTTTATCCAATGCATATTATCTGTATGGAAACAAATCCAAATATATTGCACCTCTTTGAGCCTAAATTTGTTTATGGAAAGTAAATGACAATAACGAAAATAAAAATGACCAGGCACTATGTCAAACACTTTATATTACCTCATTTAATTCTTACATTGAATCCAAGAGGAAAGTACCATTAGGAAGAAATAAAACCACGTATGTATATAAAACATCTGGCACATTCGATAGCACATACAGATGGGCACATTAAGTTTAACCCGTTTCCCTTAACAATAAGATTCACAATGCTGGACCACAACCTGCTAAATCATCAATAGTGAGTGGTTAGTCAGAGTGCATAGCTTTGGACATACATGGATAATTTTGGCTTACTAAAAGCAGATCCTGAATCAAGGATTTCAGTGCAAGCTTATTTGAGGAGTGGAGAAGTGAGAGAGGGAAAGGAGGAAAATCAATAGAGGGTGACTTGATAAGTGGGTCACTGCTTTGGACATTTGGGGTTCAGTACTACTGGGGATCTTCTACGAGACTGTGTAGAAAATAACTCAAAATTTACTTCCAGGAGGCAACAGAGCTAGAAAACTTGTCACTGCTTGAGGGGCACCCCTGGGGCATTAATTTCTCTTGCTTCTGCCTACCCTGTGTTCATTTTGGCCGAGCAAGATCCTATACCCAGAAAGGAACCTATCTGGTAACCTATGAGGTGAGCAGAGGGGACGCTGACAGCTTCTGCTGTCACTAGGCAACACCTTTAGTAACAACAGAATGTCAAATTTACTCTGGAAAGAAAGGGTCACCAAATTGCGCTAATTGCACACTTCCTTCATTTGAGAAGCTCCTGTTCCTGAACATTTGTGCCTTGCCTAGACTCAGCAGAAATCACACCACGTCTTTGCATATACATGAGCCACAGACACACAAAGAGACCATTTAACAGATATTTGAGCTGTTCAAACAAACAAATAAAACCTGTTGCTACTTGTCCCCAGCCATGCACTCCAGCCAAGGACACAGCTGTGACGTATTAGGCAAGGTTGTTACCAAGAAGGGAACATCAGCAGAGAGATGGTGGAAGGGCAGGAGAAAGGAATTTACAGTGTAGGACCCCAAAAGCAAATGGAACTTGGGGACCCGGAAGAACTCAGAGCAGACCATCCTGCAATAGCATAACCAGCGAGTGACAAATTCACTTTCCAAGTCATGCAATGGCCTAGAGGCAGTAAGTGTTTGGAACTAGGCAGGTGAACATGCTGAAAACGATGGCTCTTGAAATCTGACAAACCCTGTGCTATGTCTCAAGGTGATTTGCCAGGACTTACCCCAGCAAGCTGTTCACACATGATACCCACTGTGCTGGTCTTCCAGCAAACTGGGCAAAGTTCAGGCCAGTGTGGGGGATTGAGAAGGAGTTATTAGGGCAACTGAGGGAGAGACATAGGTCCTGGAGAGCAAGGATGGAGATGGGAGGGATTCGGCAGTCCAATTCATTCAACAAGTCTCCAAAAAATGAAGAAATCATTGGCTCTGCTTTTCTAGGAGCTCATGTTCTAGGAGGGGAGAGGGATGTACAAGTCAACAATTCAAATATCTTCTGGTAAATGCAGAATACAGCCGTGATACAGGTTAAAAGGGAGGATGCTTTGGGATGACAGAGGAAGCACAGTTACTTAGAGTCAAGGGAGGTCAGAGAAGACACCCTGTATTTGCTAATGCCTTTTGGAGTTTGGAAGGCGATTCAGCATGAATATTTAGTTTGGGTATGTGGGATGGATGGGTCAACCTGGAAACAGAAAGGGTATCAAATGTAAGCTGTTATATCAAATATTGTTTCCCTATAGAGAAAGAGAAAACAAGGGCAGGGAAAACGGGGCACCAGCTCACTGGCAAGCAGAGTTAAATAAGCCAACATGTAGTACCACATCCTATGGATGCATATTTACTCTTTAATAATAAAATTTCTTTATCCTATGCCTGGTAGTATGTTTCAAAAAATTTTTGGACATTTTCTAAGAAAAGAAGGAGTTGGTTTCATTCATTATTGATTTTTTTCATCTTTAATGTATTTGCATGAGCTTCAAAGCTTTGGAGCTACTGGCATAGCACCCCTTTGTGACCTGACCTAGGGATATTGTCTCAAGAAGGGAAGGAAGGTTTGAGAGGGACATTTGAGAGAAACATTCCTCCTTATCTTGAGAAAGCCTGATGTGTGTGTGTGTGTGTGTGTGCGCACGTGTGTGTGTGTGTGTGTGTGTGTTTGCATGTGGCAGCTGGGGAGATGTCCTATTCATCTCTCTTTCATTGAAAACCTTGTCTTCTCTCTAAAGGGCACTCAGAACACTTGCCTTTGTTCAGCCAAGCCCATTTTCCCTTATCAGAGAGATATAAGGGAAGGTCTTAGCTGTACGCAGGAGGGACACTTTGGCACTCATTTCTATAAACTGCATCGTGTAATTGGTATTGGAAGTGCATTCCACTCAGCTGGCTGCGGTATCGGGACTTGGTTTCTTGGACAATGATCACACACATCCAACGTCAGGAGACCGGAGAACCGCCTGGCTACAACTTGAGTGCAATCTGGTGCTATCACCCATGGCCCGGAACAAACACAACTATGCCTAATGCCCCTTGGATTCTGGGTGGAGGTGTGAAACGTCCTCCTGCCAGTCTCTCCTTGGCCCTGGGAGACAGAACAGCCTGGGGATCTATAATTGGCCATTAGAAAGAGCTGAGAAGAGGCTAGAATAGAGAGATGGCTGACAATATTAACTAAAGGATAAGAATAAAACCAATTTGATAAGCTTCATTCTAAGGTAATTCTTCCCGAGTCAATCTAGACATGTATTTGGTGATACTTTATTATTAGACACGGTGTTTTAGGATGTCCTAAATATGGATTTGGATAAAACAATGCTTGTAAACGTTGAATTGTTTTGCATTTGTTTTAATATATTAAATACACAAAAAATCAATAATGAGTGAAGCCAACTCTTTCCTTCTTTGGAAAATGTTCAAAAAAATTGGAAGCATACTATTAGTGACCAGAATAAAGGAATTCTATTTTTAAAACAGTGGAATATATGTAAACAGGCACTAAGAAAGCCTAGAGAAATATCTGAACCCAGCTGAACTCACTTGGACATCCCAAGTGAGTAACGAAGGAGGCCAAAATTAAGTAGATTAGTGGGTGAACACTTCTAAACTGTGTTTCTCAAATTTAGTGTGCATATGAACAACCGGGCGTCTTGTTAAATGTATTGCTGGTTCAGTAGCTCTTAGGTAGGGTACAAGAATCTGCATGTCTAACATGGTCAGTTTCTTTTTCTTTTTCTTTTTCTGTTTTTTTTTTTTTTTTTTTTTTTTTTTTTTTTTAGATAGAATCTCTCTCTCTCTTGCCAAAACTGGAGTGCAATGGTGTGATCTCGGCTCATTGCAACCTTCACCTCCCGGGTTCAAGCAGTTTTCCCACCACAGCCTCCTGAGTAGCAGGGGTTACAGGCACCCATGATCATGCCCAGCTATTTTTTTTTTTTCTGTAGTTTTGTAGAGACGAGATTTCACCATGTAGGCCAGGCTGGTCTTGAACTCCTGACCTCAGGTGATTCGCCTGCTTTGGCCTTCCAAAATACTGGGATCACAGGCATGAGCCACCACGCCCTGCCAACATAGTCAATTTCCAATAGGCAGATGCTTACTGTTTGGGCAGTTACATTTCAAGTAGCAAGGGTCTAAAGTGATAACTGGTTTATGACTCTACATCATGGGCCTCCAGTTACTGTGCCACTCTAAAAATATGACTTTCTGCATATTTGTCTGTTAGAGATAAAGAACTTTGACACCATTTTACCATGAAGAGTCTCTGCAAACAGAAAATCAATAGTAGAAAGTAAATCTATAAGATCTGTGACTGATCCAAGTTTTACACTTACTAACTGTGTGACCCTGAATGAGTTATTCAGTTATTCAGTCCTTGACAATCAGTTTCCTCAGTTGTAAAATGCATAGAACAATCTCTGTATTGCTATATCCAGGGGTAGTTTCTAAGATCAAATGGCATGGCTAACATTAACTGAGTGCTTAGGATTTGTCAAAAACTGTGATAAACCCTTTAAATGTATTACCTCATTTAATATTTGTAACAATTCAACAAAGTAAGAACTATTATTATCATATCCCCATAACCCCAAGGGTATGTGGGGCTCCTGGAAAATATTTCCAATTTGGTTTAAAGCTGTATTACAAAGTTCATGAAGAATGTGAAGAATATAGTTGAAGATTTAGAATTAGGAGCGGAGAATAGGAACATACGTATCGTCTATTCCCCAGTCGGACAATGTGAAGGTTCTTTGTAGTGTTCAGGCAGGTCCAGGAATCAAAGGAATCTCTTCATGTCCTTTGTTATCAAATGTACTACTCTTGGCAACTTAATATCTCCCACCACAGGAAAAAAAATAGCAATGTCATGTGCATTGGTTTTCCAAGCTACATAAAAATTACTTCAAAGTGGCTTAAAACAACACCCATGTATTAGCTCACAGTTCTCTAGGGCAGAAGTCTAGACAAGGCATAGCTGGGTTCCCTGCCTGGGTCTCACAGACTGCAATCAGGATGTTGACTGTGGTATAAAAGGTTAGGGCAAAAGTAATTGCGGTTCTTTCCATCACTTTCAATGGGTTTTGCCACTACTTTCAATGGCAAAAACCGCAATTACTTTTGCACCAACCTAATTATGTTAGTCCATTTTCATGCTGCTGATAAAGACATATCCGAGGCTGGGTCATTTATAAAGAAAAGGAGGTTTAATGGACTCACGATTCCACGTGGCTGGGGAGGTCTCACAATCATGGCAGAAGGTGAAAGGCACACATGGCAACAGGCAAGAGAGAACTTGCGTAGGGGAACTCCTCCTTGCGAAACCATCAGATCTTGTGAGATTTATTCACTATCAAGAGAAAAGCATGGGAAACACCTGCCCCCATGATTCAATTACCTTGCACCGGGTCACTCCCACAGCATGTGGGAATTAAGGGAGCTACAATTCAAGACGAGATTTGGTTGGGAAAACAACTGAACAGTATCACTAATATCAGACAATGTGAGGGTTCTTTCTGGAGGTTATGGGACAGACCTGCTTCCAAGAACCTTCAAGTTGTTATGAGGATCACTCCAAAACAGTATTTTTTGTGGCTGCCGGACTGAGGTCCTCATTTCGATGCTGGCTGTCACACAGGGGTTGCTCATAGCTCCTAGAGGCCACCCATTTATTGCTATATCACTCCTTTCCATAAGCTGTCTTGTACTTCAGATTTCTTTTGTTAGGAAGAACTCAGACTTTTAAGGACTCATCTGATGAGATCTAGTCCACTCAAGATAATCTCTCTCTCTTAAAGTCAAACGTGTCATGTAATATCACCTAATCACAGGAGTAAAATAGATCATTTCCACAGTCTCAGTGCACATCCAGGAACAGGAATCTTGCGGGGGCCGTCTCAGAATTCTGCCTCCAACACCATAGCTCTTTGGAACCATTTATATTAAAACAATAGAGACCTTCTTACCACTATACTTTCCTAATGTCATTTATTTAATGCTGATTATATAATCATTTATAACCATGCATCATCCATGTGCTACCCAAGAATAGTTATTTCCAGTAGCTCTCTAAAAGCTTATCATTCTTTGTTGATGATTGCAAATACAAGTCTTACTCAGAATATGCAGAAAAATCATGTGAATAATAATTCATTTTCTGGTTATGTTCATTTAACACTCAGAGATTTTTAGCATAAATGTACAAAACACATTTTCCAACTCTATCTCCTCTTGAAATCTTTAGGTTGTAATCAATGCATCCCTAGACTGTGAACTCTTTTTTTTTTTTTTTTTTTTTTTTTTTGAGATGGAGTCTTGCTCTGTCACCCAGGCTGGAGTGCAGTGCCGCGATCTTGGCTCCCTGCAACCTCTGCCTCCTGGGTTCCAGCAATTCTCCTGCTTCAGCCCCATGCCCAGTTAATTTTTTTTTCGTTTTCTTTTTTTTTTTTTTTTTTTTTTTTTTTTTTTTGTATTTTTAGTAGAGATGGAGTTTCACCATGTTAGCCAGGCTGGTTTCAAACTCCTGACCTGAAGTGATCCACCCACCTTGGCCTCCCAAAGTGCTGGGATTACAGGCGTGAACCACCGTGCCCAGCCAAACTCTTTCAATGTTGACTGCATCTCTGCCATCTCCATATCATGAGGAAGGGAAGAGGATTATGCACAGACTGATAAGAGCAGTCCCATTTGTATTAATGCAAGAAATGGTCAGTCCTCATCTGGAATGACTTAGGACTGGTAGATGTGCATGACACCATTACATGAATTGGAGGAAAGAAAGGACATTGATTGGAAGGACCCACTGGCATTGCAGAGGAATGACCTTACAAAATGAGAGGGCCATGACCATCCCTGGAGGATTTGACATACGGAGTGAAGACTGTAGAGGGGATGGGCTGACTGCTCTGAATGTCATCAATAGGGATACACAGAATAAAAAATGTCTGCCACTAGCACTACCCCCTTGGGTGCTATAGACCAAAGGTGGCATCATGATTAGAATCCAAATGGCAAGAACCAATTAATATGCCCACATACAGAACTTAAAACCAAGGGTTGGCAACAGACCACCCACAGTTTCGAGCCCTTAACTTGTCCTCTGTTGGAGGTCAGGGAGATAGCCCATGAGACTGGTGACTCAGTATCATGGGATCCCATGAAATAAACACTGCTCACGTCAGCAAAAGCAATCTCCATGCCAGGCCATACTTCTGGAAATGGAGGCCCAGATGACCTCATAGGTGAAATTCCTAGAGGTCTGCATTGTATCTGGTCAACCCCATATGCATGGTAGAGGGGTTGAGTGCTCTCTTATGGGGACAAATGGAGCTTCTGGGTTATATGTATCCTGGTCTAGATTTGGGGTCCCCTGCCTGGATAGCACTGCCAGCCCTGGCTAGGTGCAGGTACTGGAAGGATACATAAAAATTTTTAAGGAACCTTTTTCCTCCCTACCCTCTACAAGGCAGTACCCAAGGCAGGGGCTTTACCTGCTTGGATCAAATAGTGGTACTGCTTATTATCATTCTTGTTTTACAGATGAACAGACTGAGATAGGAAGAAATTAAGTAATTTTTCCAAAGTCAAACTGCTAGCAAGTAGCAAGATATACAATCATAGAATCTAGTTCCTGTACTCATAACCAATATACTACATGGTCTCTGAAGTACTGTAGTATATATGAAAGAACTTTGTGAGAATGAAAAATGTTATTTCTCAAATTTTCATAAAATATAGAAGTGCTCCAAAAAATGCATTCTAGTTACAAATGTAAAGAGCTGTGAAGGCTAATTATTACATGATAAAAATACCATGACCCCCCACCAGTGTTTATTAAAAATAAACACGGCAGGAAATATATGGGGAGAAGGATGTAGTAGGAAGAGAGTCCTGGCAGCAAAAACCATGAGCTTTCATGCAAGGCAGCATACTCTGCTTTGTTTATGGCTGAGACCTTGATCAAGAGGACTTAGAAAAAGACTGAAGACTGTGATTTACATGGTCAGAAAAGAGCTACAGAGCAGCTGGATATTGATAGCGTTCTTCTTGTTTTATGAGGGAGACGAAGAATAAGTTAGAGGTTTTTAGAAACAAATCACAAAGGAAACATCCATGGTAGAAATTGGCCTGAACTCAGCAACAGACCAACTGTGTCAATTGATCCAGAGGCAGCTTCATGAAGTGTTAGAGTAGCAGCATCCATTCGCTCCTAACATTAGAAGCCTCATTTTTATACTTAAAAGAGCTACTGATGAAGAAGTTGTGATTCTGACAGTGATGGAGAAACTAAATCTCACATAAATAAAAATGATCAGTCTTTGAAAAAAAAATTTAAAAATGTTTTGAAGGCACTAAAAACATAAATGAAGTTAAAGGGACTATGAGCAGTAAAAGGAAGGAAATCTGTAGAATAAGTACTAAATTTATAACACTTTTCCATAAAGGCTCTTTCCAGTCTACACAATGGGGATGGCTACAATTTATATACAAATCTACAGTCATTTTGACTGGAGGTATCAGAGAACGCTATTTGGGCTGCCAGAAAGGGTGAAATTGAGAAAGATGTCCTGAAAAGGGAGAAACAAAGGGAAAAATCACAAATTTGCACATAAACTTTTCTCAAATATCTGTCTGCTACAAAAACTACATGTGTGCAAAGAAGACGACGAGGAGCACAACAAAAAAAGCAATGATTGGATGACTTCAAAAGCTAAGCAGAAATTTTAGCTGGTGTCCACCACAGGGAGTTTGGAGTTTGAATGCTGACAACGTAGAAGACCTTAAATGTAAAGATTAGGGTTCTAGGATTGGGATTAAGGGGAGCAATAAAATAGATCCTGACACCGTTTGGATCTGTGTCCATGTTGAATTGTAATCCCCAGTGTTTCGGGTGGGGCCTCGTGGGAGGTGATTGGATTATTGGGTTGGATTTCTCTGTTGGTGCTGTTCTTGTGATAGTGAGTGAGTGAGCTACCATAGTAGCTTCATTGCTTATTGTGTTTTACCCTGATTCTCACATCCGACTCTAGCCCTCTCATGTTTTCACAGAACGTGCAACATGGCATCTCCTATTGCCATGAAAGTAAGAGCATGCCAGTTTAAAATCATCATTTTATCCCCAGAGTGAGTGAGCACAGTGTCTGGCTTCTGATAATTATTCAATAAATTATCTCAAAAAAATTAAATGAATGAGTGTTTCACCCTAGATGTGTCTAATCACTGCTCCCATACATCCTATTTTATCTCTATTGCCTAGCCTAAATTCCCTCTACTTCTCTACACCTTATTCATCCTTTATAGCTAGACTTAAGTCTTAACCCCTGTGAGTTTTTCCCAGATGATAATTCTGGACTCTCCCTTCTCTGAACATATATTTAACTTTCAGTGAGATCATTACTCATTACTGAGGTAGGAGGCAGGGCTGGACTACGGAGGTGGGGCTTGGGCACTGGACCAGATTAAAGACTAACTGAAACAAGGAAGAGGCAAAAGCACCTCTTCATAAGACACACCCACCAATGCCATGTCAGTTTGCCATTGCCATGGCAAAACCCAAAATTTATTGCCCCTTTATCATGGTAATGGCCTGATGATCTGGAAGTTACCACCCTTTTTCTAGAAATATCTGCATCATCTGCTCCTTAATTCGCATGTAATTAAAAGTGGGTATAAATATGACAGCAGAACTGCCTCTGAGCTGCTATTCTGGGCACATTGCCTATGGAGTATCCCTGTTCCACAAGGCTCAGTACTTCTGCTGCTGCTGTACACTGCTGATTCAATAAAAGTTGCTGTTTAACACCACCAGCTCACCCTTGAATTCTTTTTTGGGTAAAGCCAAGAACCCTCTGGGCACAAGCCAGCCTCAATTTGGGGGCTTGCCTACCCTGTGTCATCTGGCAACCACAAAGGGATGAAGACAGCAAGTGAGAGGCAGCAAGACAGCAGAGATAGTGGCCATCAGTGGAGACATGAGACAATGAGACAGCAAAGATGGTGGCAATCAGCAATTAGAGTGAGACAGAGGTGGTGGGACAGTGAGACCGCAAGAGGCGGTGAGACAACAGGATGGTGAGACAGAGAGAGGGAGACAATGAGACAACAATCAGAAGTGGCAGAGCTGTAACGCTGACGAGTTGCTAACACTACAGAGCTGTAACACTAGCCAAAGGCTCTTTGAAGAGCCGTCACCTTTCCTAGGGGCAGCAGAGCTGAGTGAAAGGGCAAGGAGCCATCATACTGCCACCTTGTATGAGACCTGTCATTCCTACCAGCAGGCCTGCAGATCTCTGGTCCCCATGCTGGCCCCCCACATGGCAGCCAAGCTCCCTCGAGCTGAGAAAACCTGGAGGGACCTTCACCCCAGTCCCACATGGAAGAATGGTCAGCACTATTTTGGCTCTTGCAGATGGGGTGAGTGTCTCGTCTTCCTCCTAACCCCACAATATGGGGTAGGCTAGGGTATAAAAGCCTCTGGCTAAGTGGTCATTTAATAATCCCTCCTTATTTGAGTGCCCTAAAACATGTCCTTGTCACTCCTTTCCATGGTCCTTTGTCCTCTGACGCCGTTTTAGTGGTCCAACAACCAACAACCATTTTATTTTTAGTCTTAAAATGTATGTTATGTTCACAGTCATTTTATTTTATTTTATTTTTGCTTTCACTCCATGGGCAACTGTTTAAGGCAGGACAATTGGTTGTGAGAGGTCCCCTGCTGTGTTGATTCTGGGATGCCAGATTCACGTTGCTCCGTGTCCTCAACCAGTCCTCTGTGGTTCACTGTTGGCTGTCCCTCAGATGCTCCTGAGTTTTCTGCATTTGGTCAGTCCCAGGTACACCAGGATTTCTGGCATTTGATGTGGGGACCCTCATTGACTAACACTCAGATTGGGTTGTTGCCATTTGGTATTGTTGGCTGCCCTCCAGATGCTCTAGGGTTTTTGGCACTGGCATTCCTTCTATGATGGTTTGAGTTGGAGGCCCACCCTAGGAGAATCCTGGTCTTGCTCTTTCTTTTTTTCCACCATGAAGTTGTTATTTTCTGTAACAGCATGTTCTTTTTTACTGTCACCTTATTTACTCTTCCTTCTATACTTTGCTTAATACAAATACGTCTTTGGTTATATTTTGTTCCCTGACAAACATTTATAATCCTTATAATCGTTAACACCGTGCTACCTATACTTACACCTTTTCTTTGGGAAGTGGAAATCTAAAAGGGAAAAATAACAGGGGCCCAGTTGCTTTCCCTCTTGCTATGTTTAGAAAAACTTCTGTGTCCAGAAAAATCTCTATTAGTCATGGGGACAGTGACAACCATCTCAGAAAACTCGCTACTACCGTGTCTCTTATGCTATTGGAGCAAATTTTTAAAATTCAGCTTAAAGAAAAGGAATTAATTTTCTATTGCATCATTATTTGGGTTCAATACAACTTAGAAAACCAACAGATTTAGCCTAAACATGGTTCTATATGTTATGATGATATTTTGCAATTGAACTTACTTGGTAAAAAAAAAAAAAAAAGGAAAAATGGGAGGAGGTCTTTTATGTATAGGCTTTTTATGGTCCTTTACTGACTCACATTACTTCCAGGCACCAGGAAGCTCTGCCTAAGGCAGCAGTCGCCAACCTTTTTGGCACCAGGGACTGGCTTCATGGAAGATAGTTCTTCCATGGACCAGGGCTGGGAGAGGATGGTTTCAGGATAAAACTGTTCCACCTCAGATCATCAGGCATTAGTTACATTCTCATAAGGAGTGCACAATTTAGATCCCTCACACGCTCAGTTTGCAATAGGGTTTGCACTGCTGTGAGAATCTAATGCTATCATTGATCTGACAGGAGGCAGAGCTCAGCCCATAATGCTTGCCTGTTGCTCCTGCCATTCATCTCCTGCTGCGTGGCCTGGTTCCTACAGGCAAAGGGCTGGTACCAGTTCACAGCCTGGGGGTTGGGGACCCCTGGCCTAAGAGATCACCTCCTAACTGCTCCCCCTAGAAGGCCTACTTTTTCCCCAGAGTCTTCTCAGATCCCCAATACTGAGGGGGGCTCCCACCAATTTTCTAATGAAGGATCCCACCCCAAGATTGTCAGGCACACCTCTTCCTTATTCAACTAGCTCCATGCTATACCCGCCTCTGTCTGAGAAAGTAAGCCCAACCAGTACCACTGGAAGTGGAACCCCATATCAACCCCTAAAGTCAATCCTGTGCCCATGTGTCCATTGAGGGAGGTAGCTGATAGGAATGGGGGAACACTCAGAGTACATGTGCCATTTTCTCTAATTTGGCTTTATAAAAGGAAAAATTTGGTCGGCTTTCAGAGGATCTAGAAAAATTTATGGAGGAGTTTAAGCTGACCATGTTCTTTAATTTAACTTGTCATGACTTACTAATATTTCATCCACTTGCTGTGCTGTGAGAAAAGAGTGAATTAAAAAAGGGGTGATTAAGCCAGTCAATTATGACAAGGTTAGAGAAATAACTGAGGGAAAAAATAAAAATTTTGCCCTGTTTCAGGGTCATTTGGTTAGAGCACTCAGGAAATATATTAATGCAGGCCTAGGCTCTCCAAAAGGGCAAGCTCTCTTGGTTATACATTTTGTTACACAATCTGCCCCTGACATTAGGAGAAAGCCATGAAAAGCAGTAATGGGACCTCAAACCCCTATTGTCAACTTTTAAACATAGCCTTTAAAGTTTACAACAATAAGAGGCCAGGTGCAGTGGCTCACACCTGTAATCCCAGCACTTTGGGAGGCCGAACAGGTGGATCACTTGAGGTCAGGAGTTCGAGACCAGCCTGCCTGGTGAAACCCTGTCTCTACTGAAAATACAAAAATTAGCTGGACATGGTAACATGTGCCTATAATCCCAGCTACTCGGGAGGCTGAGGCAGGAGAATCACTTGAACTCAGGAGGCAGAGGTTGCAGGGAGCTGAGATTGTGCCACTGCACACCAACCTGGGCAACACAGTGAGACTCCATCTCAAAAAAGAGAGAGAAAAAAGTTTACAACAATACAGACAGAGCAAAAAAGGTGAAAAAAAGAATTAAAACAGGTAGACAAAAAGCACAATTGTTAGCAGTTGCATTAAACCCCCTGCCGTCTCAGAATTACCCATCCCAAGAAAGTGTTATGAGATTGGCATTTGGGAGACCCAGACAGGAGCCCCTGACTTGGTGACCACTGGGTCAGAATCAGTGTGCCTACTGTAAACAAAAGGACCATCGACAATGAGACTGTCCTAACTGTTCCCTGTGACAGAGAGAAAAAGACTCCCCATTAATACTACAGTTAACCTTCTTACATTGGCCCCAAAGAGCTACCTTGCTCAAGTAAGTTTAAAGGGGTCTTGGACCCTTGACGAGACAGACAGCTTCTCGCAGTGGCAAAGAAGTGGCCACCTTAACATTTTTCTTCAGTGTCTTCACTGCTGGGTGAGCTCTATGGCAGCTTGGGGACTCCAGGGTCTCCTTTTGAGCAACATGGTTTACCCTGTCCCTTCCTTACTTGATGCTGTGGGATCCTCTTCCCTGCTTCGTCCTGTCTTCCATACCTATTAGGGCAAGCAAAGTTTCTGGATTTGTCATCAACATTCTATCTTTTGATCTATCCAAAAATCTCACAGTCAACTCCCCAGACCTCCTAGCCAACCATAGTGATCCCAAAGTACCCAAACCCCCACACTTGTTATATAGAACTCACCTCCACTTAATGGATTCCATGTGAACACCCCCTGCCTCTATTACCTGGACTTGGGAAGTTGGGTATCTATATCTCCACTTGATATGGTTTGACTGTGTCCCCACCCAAATCTCATCTTGAATTGTAGCTCCCATAATCCCTGCATGTCATGTGAGGGACCCAATGGGAGGTAACTGAATAATAGGGGCAGTTTTTTTTCCATGCCGTTCTGGTGATAGTGAATAAGTTTCATGAGATCTGATGGTTTTATAAAGGGCAGTTCCCCAGCATATGCTCTCTTGCCTGCCGCCATGTAAAACATGACTTTGCTCCTCCTTTGCCTTCTGTCATGATTAATCTCCCCAGCCAGGTGGAACTGTGAGTTCATTAAACCTGTTTTTTTTTAATAAATTACCCAGTCTTGGGTATTTCTTCATTGCAGTGTGAAAATGGACTAATACACAAGTACACTAATGATTCTATGTTTTGCACCCACTGTTGTGTTAATGACCCAAAAGGGGAGTTTCTCTGTGATGCTGTAAACCAACTCTAGTTGCCAAGTTCCCAACGCTGCAGCAAAGTAAATGGAATTCCACTTGTAATTGAGAAGACCATACATGGTGCCTTCTCCTGGATCTGAACATAAAGGGGAAAAAAATAATTGCCTAATCTAGATGGTGGACATACCAAACCCTTCTGGAAAGCAAAGATTGTTCCACCACCCCAATTGGAATAGGGAAAGAATATATAGACTGAACTTGGCAGTGATAGATAGACATCATGCCCTGTAGGGCCTCTATTTTTGCTTCAAATGTGCTCATTTTTGTTGTGGCCTTGAATGGAAAAATTCACACTCTGTAACCACTCCCAACTACATAGGGAGACACCTGTTCTTTTAGGAGTAGCTTTCCCTTGTATATAAAGAACTTGGAACAGAGGTGAATTTACATTGACTACCCTTGCCCCTCAAGGGGTCAAAGTCTAACCCCACAGGACCCAGGAATACCAGAAGTAAATGAAGAATTGGATTAATTCTGGCAGAAATTGGGGCAGCAATAGGACTAGTAGCACCTTGGGTTGGCTTTGCCTACCATGAGTCAACTGTAAGAAAACTTAACTCAAACCCTAAAATCCTTAGCCACAAACACAAATCAGGCATTAAAGGGAATTGAAGAGTCCCTTGACAATGTGGCAAATGTAATTCTCAATAAGACTAGCATTGGATTATTTACTAGCTACACAAAGTGGAGTCTGTGCAGTTATTAATAAAACCTGCTGTACTTATATTAACAACTCTGGAAAGATTGAGGTTAACAGTTGAAAGACCCTATGAGCAAGCTACCTGGTTACATAGATAAAACCAGGGCACTGACCTCAGCTATATCTGGTTGACTATCAAAAGCGCCTTCCCTCCCAGCACTTTGGAGGCCAAGTCAGGTGGATTGCTTGAACTCAGGAGTTTGAGACTAGCCTGGGGAACATGGCAAAACCCCATTTCTACCAAAAACTTAGCTGGGCATGGTAGCACATGCCTGTGGTCCCAGTCACTTGAGAGGTTGAGGTGGGAGGATTGCTTGAGCCTGGGATGTGGAGATTGCAGTGAGCCAAGATTGTACCATTGCACCCCAATCTGAGTGACAGAATGAAATTCCATCTCAAAAAAAAAGTGCCTTCCAAATTCTCATCTGGATTTTACCTCTCCTAGGACCTCTGATAATTGCCTTCTTATTACTAATTTTTGGCTCTTGTTTAACTTCTTGGTAAAGTTTGTGTCTTCTAGATTATAACAGTTCCATGTAAAGAAAATGCTGGGACAAAGTTTCCCATCCATCCCATCTACTGATCTGAAGAATGAAAATGTCCTGATTCTGGACCCCTTAGATCAGGTGTTCAGAGAGTTTTGCTCCTCCAGTGCTAGGCAGGGCCACTCTTTTGCACCTCTTAAGGTTAAGGAAGAAGAGTATCTAATCCCTGAGGGGGAAATAAGGTCAGAGGCAAACTCAACTCTGGAAGTAGGGCTTGAGCTCTGGACCAGGTTGAAGACTAGCCACAACAGGGAAGAGATGAAAGCACCTCCTCATGAGACATGCTCACCAGTTCCATGTCAGTTTACCAGTGCCATGGGCACACCCAGAAGTTACTGCCCCTTTCCGTGGCAACGACCTGATGACCTGGAAGTTACCATTCTTTTTCTAGAAATGTCTGCATAATCTGTCCCATAATTTGCATGTAATTAAAAGTGGGTACAAATATGACTGCAGAACTGCCTCTGAGCTGCTACTCTGGGCACACTGCCTATGGAGGTAGCCCTGTTCCACAAGGAGAAGTACCTCTCCCGCTGCCATGCAATGGGGCTTCAATGAAAGTTACTGACACCACCGGCTCACCCTTGAATTCTTTCCTGAGTAAAGCCAAGAATCCTCCCGGACTAAGTCCCAGTTTTGAGGCTTGCCTGCACTGTGTCACTACCATTTCTTATTTTGTCTTGGTTAATTCTACCTCTCCACTGAGTAGAAAGTTTCTTAATAACAGGTACCTTGCCTTGGGTCTCCCACAGTGCCTAGCAGTGGTGTTTTTGTTTGCTTTTGGCAGCACAACCCCTGTCCTCAACTTACTGAAATGAAGTCCAGGTAGTACAATCCTCCAAAGAAAAGAAAGATCTATTTTGAATATACTACTCTTTTTCTTCCCCGTGGCTCCTCCTTCCTTTCCAGAGACTTATGAAAAACAATAAATAAGGTACCGAAAAGCCCTGACCTTGTTTTCTAGACTCATCCTGGGTTTTTTTTAGGACTTGTTCATGTGTTTCATTTTTGGTGGTCTATGTCTTACTCTTGCACTGAAGGTCTTACTGGTTACATCATAAGTACCAAAAAGTCAGAGAATGTCCAATTTAGACACAAAGGATCAAAAATCCCAATCTTCTCCTCCAATCCATGAGGAATCTAGGATATGCCTGATTGCCCCAAGAAGACATAGTTCATACAGATAATGTTTTAAAACATATTTCAATGTGTTTCACTCTTTTGTATTAACTTCAGTATGACCTTCCCCTGCTCCAGACCTGTTCTTTCTGAGACATCCATTTCCTTCAGAGGATTAGGATTTTTAAAGCAAGCTTACAAAAAGAAAGATGACCCATTCTGTTCTTGCATACAAAGTGGAATTTTTAGTCTGCAACCATAACATTATTTCTTAGAAGCCAGGTTTCACAGAAAGAGAAAATTTTTTTAGAAATTCCTATAGCTATCATTAACCTATGATGAGCCAAGCCTGACGTTTAAATGACAGAATTTCTTCCATAGTATTGAGACAAGATTTATCCCACCATTAAGTCTGCACCATGAGGCTTGGTGTTCCCAGGAGATAAATGGGGACTGGGGATGTGCCTAAGCACAGTCTGTAACAGGAAGGTAGATGAGGTGAAATCTTGCCCTTTTGTACTGGCAAAGTGTGGGAAAGAGACAGTGAGAAAAGAATCAGCTTTTTCTACATGAAATGCCACCTTAACATTTACTGACTTTAAACCACCGCCATTTATCTAGGTCATGATTCTGCAGATCATCAAATTGGGTTTACTTCTGCTAAGTAGTTTAGTCTCAGCTGGGCTCACTCCTGTGTCTGGGATCAGCTGCCTGATAGACTGGTGGCTGCTAGACTAGGGTGATCTCAGCTAGGCCTGCTGGGATTGCTCTCCTTGGATTGCTTATGTGGTGGTGACCATATTCTGGGGCAGAAGACTGAGGCACAGATGACCTTTTCAGGCCTAGAGGCAAAAAGACATGATATCACTTCTGATTAATTTTGTTGGTTAAAGCCAATCGTCATGCTAACCAGAGTCAAAGGGTAGAGAGAGAGAGACTCCCCTTCTTGGTGGGAAAAACTTCAAAGTCACATTGCAAAGAAGCATGAAAGGAAATAATCGTGGCCATTTTGGTTAATGATTTTCCACAAGGATCATGATTTGTCACTACCTGGTACCTCTTCCTTCTGCTACTGGAAAGTGTTACTAAATAGAATGAGAGGAAGATAGAAACCAAAGGAACTTGTCCTGACTCAGGTTTGGGTTTCTAGGAGGATTCCCTAGCACTGTTGTTGGGAGAGCAAAGGGTATGACCTACTGGTTCAGAGGGAAGCTTTGAGTCTAAACTCCTGAGTTTTCTCCTGATTCTTTGGTGATAACAGGGGAAGGTGTCCAAAAGTGTCAGCCTGCCCTGTAGAGGGCAGCTGGTAATGCTGGACAGTAACTTCTCGGATAGGTCATTGTGCTGGGATCAAAATGAGTCTGTGCCAAAGATGGCAGGGACAGCACCTAGGCCAGGAATCAACTGAGAATCACAAGCAGACCCCAGGTGATGCCATGATACCTGGCCATACTGAAAGAGGATAAACCACGAACCCTCTGGCTATAGACCTTAGCAACAAATTTCAGAAAGGTGAGCAGTGACCAGTAAACATTGGAAAATTCCACTGCCAGCAATCCAGCAAGTACCCAAAGAATAACCTAAGAATCCCCTTTATGTATCCCATTCATACATCTTTAGAAGAGTGGGAAGGAAGACTAAACATCTATCTGAAAGGTTGATATGGTTTGGCTGTGTCCCTACCCAAAATCTCATCTTGAATTGTAGCTCCCATAGTCCCCACGTGTCATGGGAGGGACCTGGTGGGAGGTAACTGAATCATGGGGGCGGGTCTTTCCTGTGCTGTTCTCATGATAGTGAATAAGTCTCACGAGATCTGATGGATTTATAAAGTGGAGTTCCCCTGCACATGCTCTCTTGCTTGGCACCACTAAGATGTGACTTTGCTTCTCCTCTGCCTTCCGCCATGATTTTGAGGCCTCCTCAGCTATGCTGAAGTGTGAGTCCATTAAACCTCTTCCCTTTATAAGTTGCCCAATTTCTGGTATGTCTTTATTAGCAGCGTGAGAACAGACTAATACAAATGCATGGTTCAAACCAGAAGAAACTGAGATTTTAAGTGTAAATTTTTTTCTTGCCTAACTCAGAGAAAGCTACAGAGAAAGATTTGAATGTCCTCATTACAAAGAAATGATAAAGGTTTAAGGTGATGCATATGCTAATTTCCTTGATTTTATCATTATTCAATTTACACATGTATTAAAATATCATGTTGTATCCTGTAAATATGTACAATTATGTGTCAATTGTAAAAAGAATAAAAGTAAAATAAAAGATGACTCTCAGAATGTTACCTCAAAATCAAAACAAAACCAAACGAAAGCAACAGCTATATTTTCTTTGTGCAGCTCCTTTGTCAAACAGACTGAAATAGATAACGTACAAATGTGACAAAATTTGATTTGTCTCCAACCATTACCCTCAACCACACTCAGATGAATCAGCCTTTTAGGTAGAACTGATAGCTTTCTTGTCACTTTGAATTAATAAAAAGTCTAATCCAAATAAGTTCATTGTCTTGGAGGTGCCAAAGATTTCTTAAAGGGGACATGAAACATATAACCATGAAAATATTAATAAATTAGACTCTATTAAAATTAAGAACTTCTGTTCATCAAAAGACATCATTAAAAGGGAATAAAAAAGTAACTTACCAAGGAAGAGAAGATATTCACTTAAGAATATGGAGATTCGTATGGATTCATATCCAGAATATATAGGGAAGCCCTGTATGTCAGTAAGACAGCTGAATAGAAAAATGGATGAAAGATTAAAAAATATTTCAAAAAAGTAAGTACTCAGATGGCCAATAAACATGTGCAAAGTTATTTAACTTTATTAGTCATCAGAAAAATGCAAACTAAAACTATGAGATATTATTACACAACCATTAGAATATCTCAAATGAAATAGAAACTACCAAGTATAAAATTAAGATGTAAAACAATAGGCCTTCCATACGGCTCCTTAAAAAACTATTTGATAACTGATATAGTTTGGATGCTTGTCCCCTTAAAATCTCATGTTGGGTGTGATTCTCAGTGTCGAAAGTGGGGCCTGGTGGGAGATGTTTCAGTCATGGGGGTGGATCCTTCATGAATGGCTTGGTGTCCTTCTTGCAGTAATGAGTGAGTTAATGTAAAGTCTAGTTGTTTAAAAGAGTGTGGCACCTCTCCCCATGCTCTTGCTCCCCCTGGCACCATGTGATGTTCTGGCTCCCCTTGGCCTTCCTCTGTGATTGTAAACTTCCTGAGGTCCTCACCAGGAGTAGATGCTGGCACCATGCTTCCTATACAGCCTGCAGAAACTCGAGGCAAAATAAACTTCTTTTCTTTGTAAATTACCCAGTTTCCGATATTCTTCTATAGCAACACAAATGGACTAACACAGTAACATATGTCCAAACTGAAGATATGACCCAAAATTCCACTCCTGGGTACATATTGAACAGAAAAGTAAGCATATTTTCCACAAAATACACATAGTAGAATAATCATTGTAGTACTATATTTGATACGTCTAAGCCAGAAGTTATTTTATGCCCATAAACAATAGAATAGATCAATTGCAGTCTAGTTATATAATAGAATATTTTACAAAGGTGCAAATACATGATCTACTAATACAAGTAAAAACAAAAAAATGATTCTCAGCAACATAATGTTGAATGAAAGGAGTCAGATCCAAAATATACTGTATGATTTCATTTGTATGAAGTACAAAAACAGGTGAAACTAATGTATGTTGCTTAAATTCATGATATTGATTACTCTAGAGGGAGCAACCTTTGAGAGTGGAAAGGAATAAGGGAGTATCTGGGGATTGGTAATATTTTGCTTCTTATCTGGATGTTGGTCACATTGGTGTGTTCAGTTTGTGAACATTTAGCAATCTATACACCTCAGTGTTGTTTTTAAAGTAGGTGTATCATATTTCAGTAAAACGTTTTCAAAAGTCTGGTTCAGACCAATTTTAAATTGTAATCTCATACTTCTTTATCCCTTCCCCAACACAGCTTTGACTTACTTGAGGCTAAAAGTTCCAAGTAGGGATAGAATTTGGATGACTTTCTAAAGGTACCTGTGCCACCCTTTCTAGTATCAACTCCTCTGGGGTTGGAGAGATGGAAGATGAGATAGAAGTAAAGACAGCACCATTTTATTTTACTTAACTGGCCATGTGATTGCACTATTGTTGATGGCCATTGCTTTTCTGGCCAGTTTGATCTTTTCTGTCACCCTTGGTGCAGCAGGGAAAGTGCTTGTTCTCAGAGGCATGCACATGAGTCCATTTGGAGGCACTGAGCCATGAGGTTTTCCTATTGCACAAGTTCCCTGGCACAGAAGACCTAGCTTCACCTCTTTCATCATCACCCCCAACTGTTATCCCCAGAGTCACACCCCGCAGCCTCTTGCCTCACCTCCCAGGGTTTCTGGCTCACAGAAAGACATTTCGTGCCTGATTGTCTTCTGCAGTTGTATTAGTCTGTTCTCACACTGCTAATACAGACATACTTGAGACTGACTAATTTATAAAGGAAAGAGGTTTAATTGACCCACAGTTCCACATGGCTGGGGAGGCCTCACAATCATGGTGGAAGGCGAATGAGAAGCAAAGGCACATCTTACATGATGGCGGGCAAGAGGGCTTGTGCAGGGGAACCCCCATTTATAAAACGATCAGATCTCATGACACTTATTCACTACTACAAGAACAGTATGGGTGAGACTGCTCCCATAATTCAATTATCTCCACCTGGCCCTGCCCTTGACATGTGGGGATTATTACAGTTCAAGGTGAGGTTTGGGTGGGGATATAGCCAAACCATATCAGCAGTTCTAGTTAATCCACAGAAAAGGTGCAGGCTGCTCCCTTTCTCCAGCTTGCCATTTATCTCTAATTTTCTTATCCTCTGGTAGGACAGACAATGGATCTGAGTAGCCTAAGCTTATGTCCAATTTGAAACCCATGCTACCCCTTCTAAAGGCACTGCAGATATTGATGAATGGATAAAGAATGGCACTTCAGATACTTGTGAATGGATACTTATGAATGGAGAACTCTTTCTTCAAGCTCTTTTGTGGTAGGGAGATTAATTATTTCCTTCCTCCTTACAAAGACATCCATCTCCTAATCTACAGAATATTTGAATATGTTACATCACATGGCAAGGAGGAATTAAGGTTGCTAATCAGCTGACCTTAAAATAAGGAGAGTATCCTGGAATATTTAGCAGACCCAGTGTAATCACAAAGGTCCTTAAATGTGGAAGAGGGAGGCAGGGTAATTAGTGTCAGAGCAATGGAATGTGAGAAAGACTTGACTGGCTATTGCAGGTTTTGAAGGTGAAGAAAGGGCCCACGGACCAGGGAATGTGGGCAGACTGTAGAAGCTGGAAAAGGCAAGGAAACAGATATTCCCCTGAAGCCTCCAGAATGCAATGCAGCTCTGCCAACACCTTGATTTCAACCCAATGGATCCATCATAGACTTCTGACCTCCAGAACTGTAAGGTAATAATTTGTATTGTTGTTAGCCACTAAGTTTGTGGTTGTTTGTTACAGCAGGAAGGGTAAACTAATGCACTTTCTTTTAGTTTGCAGGGAGAATGGATATAATCCCCTCCCAAAAGCTATGCAATTTCCTATAGGTGGGGTAAAGGCCCAGGATTCCAATATGCTTTTCTCTTCTTTACCCTCTGGCCCCAACTTCTCTCATGTTTATCTCCTAGAGAGGTGTATTAGTCTGGTCCCACATTGCTATCAATAAATACCTGAGATTGGGTAATTTATAAAGAAAAGAGGTTTAACTGGCTCATGGTGATACGGGCTGTACAGGAAGCGTGGTGCTGGCATCTGCTCAGCTTCTGAGGAGGCCTCATGAAACTTACCATCACAACAGAAGGTGAAAGAGAAGCCAGCACTTCACATGGGCTGGAGCAGAAGGAAGAGTGAGAGGGTGGGGGAGGTGCCGTACACTTTTAGACAACCAGCTCTTGTGAGAACTGACTCACTATACAGTACCAAGGGGAGATGGTGCCAAACCATTCATGAGAACTTTAACCCCATGATCCAGTCACCCCCACCAGGACTACCTTCAACACTGGAGATTATAATTCCACATGAAATCTGGTGAGGAAGCAGATCTGAACCATATCATTCTATCTCTGTCCCCCAACTCCAAAATCTCATGTGCCTCTCACACTGTGAAATACAATTATGCCTTCCCAACAGTCCCCCAAAGTCTTAACTCATTCCAGCATTAACTTAAAAGTCCAAACTCAAAAGTCTCATCTGAGACAAGGCTAGTCTTTTCCACCGATGAGCCTATAAAATAAAAAACAAGTTAGTTACTCCCAAGATACAATGGGAGTACAGGCATTAAGAAATACCCCCATTCCAAAAGGTAGAAATTCACCAAAAGAAAGTGGTTACAGGCCCCATGCAAGCCTGAAACCCAGCAGGGCAGTTATTGTATCTCAAAGTTCCACAACGGTCTCCCTTGATTCCATGTCTCACATCCATGACATGCTGGTATGAGGGCTGGGGTCCCAACGTCTTGGGCAGCTCTGTCCATGAGGCTTTGCAGGGTTCAGCTCCTGTGGCTAATCACAAGGGCTGATGTTGAGTGCCTGAGGCTTGTCCAGGTGCAGGGGGCAAGCTGTCAGTAGATTGTGACAGACCCCATTGTGGCCCTCTTTCCACAGCTCCAAATGGCAGTGCCCCAGTGGAGACTCTGTATGGGGGCTCCAACTCCACATTTCCCCTCTGTGCTGCCCTGTAGAGGTCCTCCATAAGGGCTTCTGCCTGGACATCCAAGCTTTTTCATACATCTTCTGAAATCTAGGCTTCTAAGCCTCAGTTATGACACTCTATATGCCCAAAGGCTTACCACCACATGGAAGCTGCCAAGGCCTGTGGCTTTCACCCTCTGAAGCAGAGGCATGAGCTGTACCTGGGCCCCTTTTAACTCCAGCTGGAGCTGAAGTAGCTGGGAGGCAGGGAGCAGTGTCCCAGTGCTGTGCAGGGCAGTAGGGCCCTCGGCCTGGCCCACTAAACCAAACTTTCCTCCTAGGCCTCTTAGCCTGTGGTGGGAGGGGCTGCCTAGAAGGTGTCTGAAATGTCTTCAAGGCCTTCTCCCCATTGTCTATTAGCACTTGTCTCCTCTTTACTTATGCAAATTTCTGCAGCTTGGTTGAATTGCTCCCTTGAAAATGGCATTTTCTTTGCTAACACATGGCCAGGCTGTAAATTTTCCAATCTTTTATGCTCTTCTTTTCTTTTAAATATAAGTTCCAGTTTCAGGCCATTTCTTTGTTCACACATATAAGACATGGGTTGTTAGAAGCAGCCAGGCTATGCTGAACGCTTTGTTGCTTAAAATTTCTTCTGCCAAAAACCCTAAATTGTTACTCTTAAGGTTAAAATTCCACAGATTCCTAGAGCAGGGACATAATACAGCTGTTATGTACGTCCATGTGAAGAGACCACCAAACAGGCTTTGTGTGAGCAATAAAGCTTTTTAATCACCTGGGTGCAGGTGGATCGAGTCCAAAAAAAGGAGTCAGCAGAGGGAGATGGGGTGGGGCAGTTTTAAAGGATTTGGGTTGGTAGTGGAAAATTACAGTTAAATGTGGTTTTGTCTTGCGGGCAGGGGCAGGGGTCACAAGGTGCTTGGTGGGGAGCTCCCGAGACTCATAGTCCAGAAGAAGGAATGTCACAAGGTCAATTGATCAGTTAGGGTGGGGCAGGAACAAATCACAATGGTGGAATGTCATCGTTAAGGCAGGAATTGGCTGTTTCACTTCTTTAGTGGTTCTTCAGTTGCTCTAGGCCATCTGGATGTATATGTGCAGGTCACAGGGGTTATGATGGCTTAGCTTGGGCTCAGAGGCCTGACAACAGCTAGACTCTTTGCTAAAGCACAGCAAAAGTGACCTTTACTCCA
Organism: Macaca mulatta; assembly: GCF_049350105.2. Lineage (NCBI taxonomy): Eukaryota > Metazoa > Chordata > Mammalia > Primates > Cercopithecidae > Macaca > Macaca mulatta. Next base: position 128,709,327 of record NC_133417.1, on the reverse strand, counting down.
GTTCCCAGTAAGTTCCTCATTTCAATCTGAGAGCTCCTCAGCCTCAACTTCACTCTCCATATCACTATCAGCATTTTGGTTACAACAATTCAACAAGTCTCTTGGAAATTCCAAACTTATCCTCAACTCCTTGTCTTCTTCTGAGCCCTCCAAACTGTTCTAATCTCTGTCTGCCCATTACCCAGTTTCAAAGCTGCTTCCACATTTTCAGGTATCATTATAATAACGCCCCACTCCTCAGTACCGATGTTCTATATTAGTTTGTTCTTGCATTGCTATAAATACCCGAGACTGGATAATTTATAAAGAAAAGAGCTTTAATTGGCTCACATTTCCACCAAATGTACAGGAAGCATGATGCTGGCATCTGCTTGGCTACTGAGGAGTCTTCAGGAAACTTACAATCATGGCAGAAGGCAAAAAGGGAGCCAGTGCTTCACATGGCTGGAAAAGAGGAAGAGAGATAGGGTGGAGGGGGGTGCCACACACTTTTAAACAACCAGATCTGGTGAGAACTCACTCACTATACATTACCAAGGAGGCATAGTACTAAAGCATTCATGAGAAGTCCACTTCCATGATCTAATCACCTCCCACTAGGCCTACCTCCAAGACTGGGGATTACAAGTCAACATGAGATTTGGTAAGGACATAGATCCAAACCATATCAGGGGATGGGAGAGGAATTGGAGAGGAAGAGGATAGGAGATAGTGGCTGGGGGTAGCCGTATCTGTTTAACTACATTGTTGTTAGCTCTGGAGAAGTTGTCTGGTCTTCGTTTTTTGCAGCTCTTTTTAGGATGCAGTTACTTTCAGTATTTCAAGCCTCACTGTGGCTCTCTGTGTCCAATTCCAGGGCAACAGGGTAAGTCCAACAACAAGCTGTCACTTGGCATAACTGAGTAGTGGCATGCACGTTAAAATTTTTGACTATATATCACATATGTAATCTACATGGCTTGGGGCACGGATTCAAATCAGTTTTTTTCCTGCAATTAATAATTTATTATCATTTTTAGTGATAAATATGTATATATAGTTTAAAAGTCTAATACTAGTATGAGATTAATAACTTAAGAAAGCAGTGCCTTGCCTATATCTCAAGAAGAATCATCCAACATCCAGTCCAGTGCTTGAGAGCTGGGTGGGGCAGGAAGCTGACTGACTGGCTCTTTGGTATCCACATTTCCACTCATGACTCTTGTTTTCAACCCCATGATGCACTGCTCCCTCAGCTTGCCTCTCCAGGAAAGTTACCTTAGTCAGTGTCTGGGAGTGCAAATTTAGGGGTGTGAGTGCTCAATCAGCTAGGTCCTGTGTTCCCAGCTCCACATCCCAGGCTTATTCAGAAGATTCTGATCCCTCTTATCACTGTGCCTTTGAGGGTCTATGGCATGAATCAGCTTGCCTGTCATTGCCATTTCCTCCACCCCTAAAAGACAGTTTGGCTTCAACATTTCTGTTCTGCTAAATCAGTTATGACTCATCTATCTATTTTCCAACTTCCAAAATTCTGTTGACAATCTGGCCTTCCCTCTTCTCTTCTCCTGCACTCTTGTCTTTGTAGACAAGCATAAAATTATTACCCTATATCCTTTAACTGTTATTGAAAGAGGTTCTGGGATGGAGCAAAGAATAAGCACACATGATCTGTCTGCCATATTCTTCCACAAATCTCTTTCCTTTATTTCTTAAAATCCTTAAGTTGTGTATGAATATTACCTGCAGGAAATAGTGCATGCATAAGAATTCTACTTCTTTGGATTAAAAACAAGCTATTCCTCTCATTTTGAACTGTTTCAAAATTGCCTATAATCTAATGTGATTCAATGAATCTATAAAGCTTGTGTGCTCCCAGTAGCAACCGAGATAAAGCAGCAAGTGTGGCTGCCATTGGGGTCAGTTGGCAGCACCTGGTTGCCATGGTCACGGGCTCTTTAAAAATGGAGCAAATACTTAATGAAACACTATATCCTTCTCCTCAGCACTAGGCATTTATAGTATTCAAATATTTACAGGTATAGCAGACTCACTGAGTTTCAAAAATATAAAAATGGTCTTGCTTCCTAAAAAGCATACATTTGCTACTGGCAGTAAAAAGGACTTAAATAAATCAAATTCTTGCTTTTGACAAGCAGATGCTAAAAGAAAACTAAAATATCATCTTCTAGGATTTGATTTTAGTTTACTTTCAGAGATCATTCACTTCCCTACCAAAAGACTGACTTCATTTTTTAAAATTAGTTATGGATTACGTCCAATTTGGTGAATAAGGATCCTACAATCTTGCTCTCTGCTTATTTACACTTAATATTAGTGACTATTAACATTAAATATAGATGTATTCTATGTCACCACAGATGGAGATTTCCATTTGAGATATCTTAGACTTTCAAATGACTTAGCAAACATCAACCAGCCAATCGTTTTTCTCCAAAGATCCTTCTGCTGTGCTTTGATTCAGAGAGCCTAGAAAATTCTGAAGTGATGCTTCATTAGAAAAATGTAGTAAATTCCAGAGAGGAACATAAGGAAAATGTAATTCTCTAGGTAGATTTATTTTTCTCTTTTCAATTGTGGAAAGTTATGAGGAGGTAATAAATTGGAGGACAGTTTTGTGGTTGATTGAAGTTTCTCTGCTGCTTTCTGAGACAACTAGAACAGCTCAATGCAAACACACATTCTAACATTTATCCCAGGCAAAAATTATATAATATATTTTAATACTGAAATTAGGAGAAAAGTCGTTACTTTGCAGTCTATTGGTCTCTAGATGACGGGAAAAGATGAGCTCCCTCTGGTGGTGAACTTAACAATAATAATAAACAAATGTTATTGTTTCATAACTCAAAGACCAGATTGAACTTAAAAGATCATTCAATTGTCAGCAAAAGGCATCCTCCAAATTACCATTTTAGATTATTTCCCAGGCTCTGGATGAGGGAAATAGGTCAACACAGAATATTTATCCTTTTATTTGACTAGAGTCTTCTGGGATTTGAAGTAAAAAGGTGACTCAAAAATCCAGGGGTAAATGTTTTGTCATCTAGTGCCTCTCTCTCATTCACTCACTCTCTCATTGAGTGTCCCATATAGGGAAATATGGGAATCTTGTGGACTGAAGCTGTAATGCTGAGAAACTGACCTATTCTCCACCATCATTGTAGTTAATGGTGAATTGGCATATCCTTCTGTGTCTTTGTGGTAGTTGGAGGAAGGATTCATTGGTATTAACTTATCTTCCATTATGTACAGCCAGCAGGATTTTACCCTGTTCTCTTGACTTTGTATAAAGGCATAAAATTGTATACATTATATGCTTTTGCTGTTATCGAAGGAGGTTCTGGAATGGAATAGAGAAAAACAAATGTGATCAGTCTGCTTTGTACACCATCTCTCCCATTTTAATTAAAAAAGTATTTTTATACAGTATTGCAAAGAGGTTCATATGTGATATATACTTTATATTTGGCTTTGAAAAATATGAAATTGGAACATCTAATAGAGGCTACCTTATAAAGTAATTATCTATAGTAAGTTCTCCCTCTGGGCAGCAGCTTTCCTTTTTAGTTCTAAATTTAAAGCCTTGAATGCAGGTTTTATCACTCAGTTTTCACATACATAAAATAACTAGAATGAAGACTATGAATTCACAATTACTCAAGAATCTATTCTTCTTTACAGCTTCTTGTGTTAAATTATTTAATTTATTCTATAAATATGGTTATTAAAATAAAAATTTTTAGGCTATCATTGAAAGGAAAGAGTAAAAATTTTAAGGCACCAATATTTTTGTGAAAATTAAATTTCAATGAGGAGTATATATTATTTTGCAGCATGATTGTGCATACATTAAGCATTCAGTAAATTCTCTTTCTCTTTTTTTAAATTCTGACAGCAAAAACATTCTGGCTACCACGATATTTTTCTTTCTCAAAATAATATTCTTCAAGTTACACTTTGATCCTGTCAAAATAAGACAAACAAATAAAAAACACCTGTCTTTGATATTATTTTGACTTGAAGACTTAAAGTCGATTCCATCAAACTAAGACAGACACATAAGGAATCATATTCTGTCAGAATTATGGGAAAAAAGAAAGTCATTTTGATGAGAATTGAAATGTGATTTTCCCTTTCTTTTTTTTCCTGTCAGAGTAAGGAAAAGACTGAGAGGCATATAATTTGAAATTTCTATATATCATACCATATATATCAGAAATGTAAACCATCAGGGCTTGAAACTGAATGCAGTGGTTGCAAGAGCTGGCTGTGCATCAGAATAACCTGGGGAGCTCATTAAAATCACAGAATCCTAAAGTTGCCTCCAGAGGGTCTAATGCAGCAGGTCTAGGGTGAGGCCAAGGTATCAATGCTTTTGGCAAGTGTCCTCCCATGACTCAAGCAGGGGCCCGCTGGCAATATTCCAGAACCATTCTTCTCCATGGCTACCCCTTCTTGACTCTGAAATTCACATCCAAATAACAATAACTGTATAGATATTGCCACTTTGTAAGAGGACCATTTCTTGGCCATCGTACAGGAGGAGCACTGCCCCATTACTCTCCATTGCCTAATCTTGTGTATCAGTCAGGATAGGCTTGGCTATGCTGTGGTAACAAACAGCTCCAAATTTTTATTGGCTTTAAGTAATGAAAGTTATTTTTTTATGCACATTAATTTTCCAAGCATGACAACACTTTAGCCAAGGCACCTTTCATGTGGTGGCTCAGCACTTCAGTTTTCTCTATCTCATGACACCTTCAAGTCGACATGTTCTCTTCTAATTGCAACATCAAAGGAAGAAAGAGCTGGAGAGCTGAACACCAGCCATCCAATACTTTAGCTTGGCAGTCACATTGCCATTCCACTCACATGTTATTGGCTAGAGCTAGTCAAATAACAATGAATGACTTCAAGAGGGTGGAGAAGTACAACCTACATATGCTCAGAAATACAGGAAATCCAGATGTTTATATTAGCAATGTTTATCCTTTTGCCTATCTCACTCACCTATTTCTCATATCTTCTCCATCCATTTGTTCATTCGATTTGTTTATTCTTATCTGTCTTCTCACTAAATTGAAAAGTTTTTGAGATAAGAATCTTTATTTTATCACCAATGACTGTTACTCTGCCTCGGTTATGGTGAGCATATAAAGAAATGGATAAATACGTGCAGAAGGAGGGTTACTGAATAGAATTCAGTCAGTCATTTAAATTAGGATAATAAGGGGGAAAACATCCCAGATACAATAACTGTTTGTTTCTTTAGCCTGTTTATTTCTTTAGTTAGTTGATTAAACATTCATTGAGTACCTGTATTCTTCAAGGCACACAAAACTGATTGTACCAATATAATCATAATTACCCCTCAGATTTACAGCATCCACTGGAAAAGAGGGTTATAAAATACTATAATATTGTCATCTAATGATAAACTGGCAGTGATTACCTGTCTCACAAAAGCTTCATTATTTTCTAGACAATCCACACTAAGATTCCTCTCAACAGCAATCTCCCCAGAAAAACTTACAATATGATTCAATTACGTAAAAACTCTTAGGAATATATCTACAAAGTCAACCATGGTTTCAGTAATGCTTTTTTTCTCTAGAGGTTCTCAGTGGGAGAAAGGAAATCCAGCCAGAGAACTCTAGGAGCCATATTGGTTCTTCAGTGTATTTTATCTCATTTCTAAACTCCCTCTAGTGCCCAAAAAGAATACAGTCCATTGATATTGGTAGTGAATACCATGCCATCAATTTGACAGCAGCAAATGAAACATTTTAAATATTCTTTTGAAAAAGACAAGATAAATATTTTAATTGAAAACTGTGTTAAAATGCTATTCCTAATTTTTTTTTCAAACACAAAAAAGTATATGAAAGGAAATAAACACAAATGGCTCATTAGCTCACTCTAACCATCTTTGCTATTAAAATAATTGCATACAGTGTATGAACATGGTCAGAAATTCAAACAGTATGGGAAGACACAAAACAAAGATAGAAAGCCTCCTTTCTCTCCACCTTCAGTCTTACTCCTCTAAAGTAATTCCCATTAAAATGTCTGATGATTAATTTCAGGAAAAGTAGACAATCATATGCATTTTCAAGCATGTATAGATCTATATATTGCCTTTTAATAAATTATATAAAAGGTATCAAATTATATAAGACATTTTGTACCTTAATCTTTATGCTTGGTCTTAGTTGTATTTCCATATCACTACCTATAAATATACCTATTTTTTCACAGTTCCATAATATTCCTCCATTTGGTTACACTCTAGTTTCATAGTCTTATGTTGATAAACATTCTACTACTAGAAATAACCCTGTACTGAACATGCCTGTACATATGTTTTGTGAACAAAGTTTTTGGGTATACCTAAAGATAAATGGAAATTTCTGAGTTAAAGAGTGCAATATCCATAGTGGGGGTTTTTGGTTTGTTTTTTGTTTTGTTTTGTTTTTAGAAACAGGGTCTCATTTTGTCATCCAGGCCGGAGTGCAGCACATGATCATAGTTCACTGCAGCCTTGATATCCTGGGCTCAAACAGTCCTTCCCCATCAACTTTCTGGAGTAGCTAAGACTGCCCAGCAAAATTTTAGTTTTTTTGTAGAGAGGGGGCCTCACTATGTTGCCCCAGGCTGGTATTGACTCCTGGCCTCAAGCAATCCTCTCATCTTGACCTCCCAAAGTGCAGGGAGGCCAAGAGTGAGCCAACCGCATCTGGCCAAGATTCATAATTATGAAAATATTACTAAATTATCCTCTAAAGAAGCTATACCAATTATTTTTGGAGGTGTTAGCTTTTTATTGCCTATTTTGCTATCTTAAACATGAAATTAATGGTAGTGGAGAAATGAAGAAATATTTAGTCAATTTGGAATCCCAAGTTCAGAAATTTTTGTTTGTAATAGGTTTTCCTGAAGTTTTAACAAATGAAGTCTCGATTTAGAGCTTTTGTTTAGAATGTAAGTAAAGTAGCCTATATAATTCTGGGTGGATCTTTGGTACAATAAGGTATATGATTGTCTTGTATTCAAAGGTACAGACTTTTCAAATGTAAAAGGATGTTTTAAACTTTTCAATAAACGAAGGTTCTTGACATTAATTTAATTGAAGATATGTTTAGTGATAAAAAACACCATTCCAAGTATGGTAAAATTTTCTCTTTTGCATTTTTACATGAGATATTAAAATGTTCCTATTTAAACTCAAAATCTATTCACTGGGAATTTTTGCCTACTTAATGTTACATATACTTTGGAAAATCTTATTTGGTAGAAAAACATAATTCACTTAAACTTTCAACAAATGAACTTTTATAATGCATGTCAATTTAAGTGCATATATATTTAATACTTCTCTGAAAAAAGAAAGCTCATATTACTATTGTGTGCCTATGCTTATCTATATTTACCGTTGTGCGCATTTATTTTACTTTTGTTAAAGTCAAACACTAATACAAACTGCCTAGTCACTACATTAACTAAAGCAAGTATGAAGATTTACAAGTGAAATGAACAAAGGTTTATATCAAGCAGCTATATGTAATTTTTATTCACAAATATCAGCAGTAATCCACCAAATAATATTCTCCTCTACATACATTAGGATTTGGTGCCTGAGCAGAATAATGTCTATTGCTAGGACTTTATCCAGATAATATCCATGCACTCATGCTCATATATAACAGTCAATCAAAACTTTCTAGTCCAGACAATATGAACCAGCCTTATTTACTAGCTACCTGAAAAACTTTCTTTTATGGGCTGCATGTCTGAAATTCAAATATCAAAAAGAAATAAAAATAAAAAAATAGATTGTATATGACATTTATACACAGCTCTATATACCCACAAATAGTTTATCAGCTGTACTAATCTATTAGGGCTTCCATAACAAAATACCAAAATTAGGGTGGCTTAAACAATAGACATTTATTTTTCTCTCAGTACTAGAGGCTGGAAGTCCAAGATCAAGGTGTTGGCAGGGTTGGTCTCTTCTGAGGTCTCCTTCCTTGGCTTACAGATGGCCACCTTCTTGCTATGTCTTCACATGGCCTTTTCATGGTGAGTGGGCCTCCCTAGAATCTCTCTCTCTGTGTCTTCATCTCCTCTTCTCATAAGGACACTCATCAGATTAGATTAGGGCCCACTCAAATGTACTCATTTAATCATCTCTCTAAAGGCCCTATATCTAAGTATAGTCACATTTTAAAGTACTGGGGGCTAGGACTTCAATATGTGAATTTGAGGGGAAGCACAATATCAATTTACCTCAAAGCCCATAACACCAATCTACCTCAAAAATAATCTACAATATTACAAATAATATGAAGAAAGGTATTTGCCTACACCAGAGGTTTAGGTAATGTTAATAAACAAGAACGATCTTGTGAATGGATAGGATAAATTAGAAATTATTCACACTTGTTCTATAGTGTATAGAAGAGTATAGTATAGTATAGTATAGTATAGTATAGTATAGTATAGCATAGCATAGTATAGTACAATACAGTATAATATACTTTCAACAGTGGCTGAAAGCCCAGGTTCTGGAGCTATTAGTTATGACTGTGAATTACACAATTTATTAACTATTATCTTAGGCAAAATACTAAAGGAACCTTTTTTTCCCCCCTGTTTCCTAGCCTTGAAAATGGGAATAAAAATCATGCCTCCCTCATGTGGATTGTGCTGGATTGAGTCCATACAGGTAAAATGCTTAAAACAGTATCTGGCATGTGGTATAGGCTATAAGTCTTTGCTAATTTTGTTGTTGCTGTTAAAAATTAACTAACCTGCATTTAATACCTGGAGAATTTCTGTAGATCAGAGCGAATCAAGCAGAAAATGATGAGCAGGAATGGTATGAAAGAGACCAAGGTGGTATATATAAGACAATTTTTGCTTTTATCAGGAACATGGTGATATTTTAGGGGTGCAAGAGTGAAATCTTGAAACTTGGAACAGCCTGACATACGGTAGGACATTTAGATGAGGTCATTTTGACATGACATTTTGACAGCAGTGACATTTTAATGTGATCATTTTATCTTGGACATGTAAAGCAGCTGCTTCAAAATGTAAGTGCCCTGTTTTATTACCAAATAAAGGGGGCAAAGCAGACCCCTGACTGCTCCTCACCTTTGCAAAGCATTACCCCTTGACACCCATCCCCTCCCTTCTTGGCTTGTCCCTTGCGTGGACATGTCAGTGTTGTGCTTATTTTTATTCTTCCTAATTTAACTCATAGTAAGTACTTATGCCATTGCAATAAAAATATTAAAAATATCAAAGATTCTTAGAATGTTTTCCACCTGTTTTTCCTCACAGTATACTTTGGAGCACAAGCGTTGCTAGATGTGTTGGGGTTTTTTGTTCCTGCTAACGTGCAACCCTTCAAAACAGGTATTTCAAGGAAGTGGCAGTCAGGTGAGCTGCAGTTCAGCTCAAATGCTATACAGCTCTGAACCAAAGATTAGTTTTCAACCAGCCATTAATCAAAACCAAAGACAACTCTGCTACCTTTCATAGAAAATTGTCAATTACAAATTGGCACTAGCAAAATCATTAAATCACTCTTCTGCCTCTAAAGAAAATATAATAAAACATAATTTCAGAAAATGATACTCATTAGAAATTGGACAAAAATTGATGGGCTGAATTTATGTAATGACTAAACGGTAGGAAAACTGTCATATCATTCTTATGAATTTTTACAATAAAATACCTAGACTACCCTGTGACAGTATACACATGAGACGGCATTTTTTGGAGTTGTGTGCTGTGGTAGCCTAAATGCAAGATTCCTATACTACTCGTTTGTCACTGATACTGTGGGGTCTCTGCAGACCCTCACCTTATGCATCCAAGTTCTCTCCTCCTTGTCAGGGTGGGTTTTGAGGTGGACAAATCTGAGAATCAATGTTCATAGGAAAACTGCACGTCTCTGGTTTAACGTGCTGGTAACCCTTCATGTGTCAAGACTTCTTTTGTATGTGTTTAACACAAGGGAAGTGTTTTTAAAAAATAAGAAAGGAAGGCTAGGCCAATGTTCATACATTGCCCGTCTTAAAAATCACTTGATTCCAGGGCAAATTTTAAGGCAAAGTTCAGCAGAAACGTCTCTAAAAACGGAAACACACCTCGCTACGTTTGTTTCTGCTTCTGAAGAGTCCAGAAAGCAAAAGAAGACATATAAATCTTTCCCCTGGGCTGAAATGATGCAGCCTGGCTCATGGCACAGCGTAGGGTTAGCAAGTCCTGTGGGTCACAACTTGCCGAGCCATGAACTGAGGATTTGTTTGTTGCCTGAAGTAAAAGACTACAGAATCAGGTCATGCCTTCTTTTTATCCTTACGTGGTTTTGAAAAAAGTCCCTTCCAGATGTGTCCCCAGCTTCCTCCGGGAGGTGGTCAAAGGCCTGCCCTGGTACCCGGGGACCATTATCTCATCTTTCTCTGCTCCTACCTTGTTATCTTGCTGCCCACACCAAGCTGCCCCTGTGCCTGTGACCCTGAGCCAGCTCTGCCTGCAGGGGACCACTGTCACTGTTGGGAATTGCCCTTATTCCTCCTCTGCAGCTTCCAAAGCACCGGGCTGGCCCTTCTAATGCTTCACATCACATTTCAAAGCTGGTGTATTATCAAGACTATTAACTATTCACGAGACCCTCTGAAGGCTTGGAAGAGAGATAGAGGAGGGCCAGGGGAGAGGAGAGAGAGAGAGAGAGAGAAGCATCCAAATCCGCAACCCTCCAAAAACAGCACACAAGAAGCATTTGAAAAATTACCTGCATACTGGCCAGGCGCAGTGGCTCATGCCTGTAATCCCAACACTTTGGGAGGCCGAGGTGAGCGGATCATGAGGTCAGGAGTTCGAGACCAGCCTGACCAACATGGTTAAACCCTGTCTCTATTAAAAATACAAAAATTAGCGGGGCATGGTGGCACGCGCCTGTAATCACAGCTACTCAGGAGGCTGAGGCAGGAGAATTGCTTGAACCAGGGAGGCGGAGGTTGCAGTGAGCCGAGATCTGCCACTGCACTCCAACCTGGGTGACAGAGCGAGACTCTGTCTTAAAAAACAAAAACAAAAACAAAAACTTACCCACATACTAGTGCATAACAATATTCTAATAAGCAACAGAGAATTCAATATGACATGGGCCCCATTCTTTAACCACAGGAAAATACATTTAAAAATCAGAAATAATAAGAAATTTTTAAAAACCCACATATTTCTGCACTAAAAATCCCCAGATATCACTATAAAAATTATGAAATATACAACATTAAATGAATCACAACAAAACAGCACATATTAAAACAGGAGATATAACCAGTATAATTCTTATAATTAGCCTTAAAAACCTGAACAATCTGGACTTTGCAGGTCGTGGACAAATTCCTGCTTCATTCAGCAAAGGCATCAAATTGTTAGAAATTTTTATGGCTATGTTTTACCAGATCTTCAAGAACTGATAATATCTGTTTCATACAAATTGTTTCTGAGATCTACACAGGTTATACTTTATCTCCTTTCATTATCATTTCTTCTTTGAGCCTTTCTATGATCTCTTGTTTTAGAGAACAATACTTTATTATCTGGTTTCATGGAGTGCTATTTATTGAGCATTTTTATTTGTTGAGATTAAATTAAATAAATTCAATTCAGATCATGTGTATCTTAGCCTTTGCTTATTATGTTTTTTCTCTTCCATTTTTGAAATATTTTTTTCTTATGTCCTAACCTCTTTTTTATTTTTCTTTTTTTTATTGTTGTTGAAACAGAGTCTTGCTCTGTCACCCAGTCTAAAGTTCAGTGGCGCCATCTTGGCTCACTGCAACCTCCACCTCCCAGGCTGAAGCGATTCTCCTGACTCAGCCCCCCAAGTAGCTGCAATTACACGCATGTGGTACCATGTCCAGTTGAGTTTTGTATTTTTAGTAGAGATGCAGTTTTACCATGTTGGTGGGGCTGGTCTCGAACTCCTGACCTACCTCAAGTGATCCACCTACCTCAGCCTCGAAAGCATTGAGATTACAGGCCTGAGCCACCATGCCCGGCTCCTAACCTCCTCGTGTTTGTTTGTTAGTTTTTAATTATTGTTTCTCGTGTTTGAATGAGGGTGTTTCTCGTGGATCAGTGATTTTCAGGAAAGCAGAGCAGGGGAGTTGCCAGAGGATGCTGCAGAGTAGCAGTCAGCTTAGACTTTGGTCTGTTGCCTCTGAACATTTTTCTGTCAATGTTTTCCACCAGGGATTTAATTATCCTCCAGGCAGATAGTCTTCCTTGCTCAGGTTCAAGTCCCACATGTGTGACCAGTCTCGACCAGCTGCACAGCACCTGCCATTTCTTCACCCTTTGGCTGCATCATCAGTCTGCTTCTTGCAGAGATGCCATGGCTTCCTCTCTCTTCTTACAGCCCCAGTTCTCCTGTCCTTCTTAGATTTTAAGTGGAATTCAGGGAAGTCCTCATAGTCTGCCCGTGGTCCCTGATCAGAGCCTCTGCCCCAGATCTGCAGTGGCAGGCTGCATACTCCCACACTTCGATTCAGTTTTTAGTGTACTTAGCCACCCATCTTTATTCATGTGGTTTGAAGATATGGGTATTTCATATTGTCACGTGAAGAAGAAATTTCTTTGTTTTCTCTTCTCCTAATTGCTTTTGGGTGGATTCAGAGAGGAGATGTGAGAACAGATGTCTTCATACCACTATTTAAAACTGGGAGACCTCAGCATTGTTTTAGCCATTGAGGACTATAGGGCAGGTGGATTTTCTGGCCCACATGTCCACACCTGGGTAATTCATTACAGGGAGTTGGTGTCAAAAATTCCAACTTTGGAGTAATTAAGATAATAGCAAAATGAGTGAGGGATAAGTGTACATTACTGCTTAAAAAATATTCTCATGGCAGGGTCAAAACAGCCTCATCATAACATCTTTGACACTAAAGCAGCTGTATGAAAACAGAAAAGCATCCAAGTGTCATATGCCTGCTGATAAAATGCTGAGTAGAGACTATGGAGGGAATGAACTTTATTCTTTGATGAGGATGAGCATTTTATGCCAAAGTTGGCTGATAGTCTCAAGGTAGGTGTCAGAAAGGTTACTTGTCACACATTTAAACTTGTCCAAACTCCCACTGGGGTTGCACAAGGCTTTGAAAAGAATAGCAACCATGACTCTAATTGTGCTTCAGCAGCCACTGGTGAGAATTCCTGTGTTTCTCCTGAGTAGTCCTGAAAGGTACTTATACTCACATTTCCCTCTCCTACTGCACGTCGGACTATGGGCATGTTAGAGGTCATTTTGCAGGGTAAACAAGAGGCAGGATTGAGGTTAACCTGGGCAGTGATGATTGGCTATGAACTTGGAAATCACCGTCCCCATTGGGAGGGTGGGCTAGTTTTACACATGATTAATATGGGTAGTGTATATTCAAAGTCTGTAAGGAGCTCCTTGGGGCAAAATAGCTCCCTCACTGGACTTCTTCCTATGCCTGGAATCTGTGAACTGATAATTCCTTTAATTATTGGCATCCGAAGGGTTCTTTGAATTTAAAGGACAGGAGACAGTGAAAAGAAGAGGAGTTTACCATTTGGAGACAGATCCTGAGTTCTAATCCTGACTGTGTTCCTTACTAATTGTTTAACATTGGCAAGATACTTAACTCCTTGGACCTTCAATTTTTCCATTTGTATAGGGTGCTAATAGTAACAGCTATGTTGTAGGGTTGTCAGGAGGAATACGTAACATAACAAAAGCATCTAGTAAAAAATAGGTGCCCAGGAAATGGACACTTTAGTACTTGAAACATCTGGGACAGCACACTGAGCTGTAAAAGAGATGTCACCATCATAGTTTACTAGCTCCTTGGAGAAAGATGTCAGAGAAACTAGGATAAAGCACAAGTTTTTCAAGAAGGGAGAGAAAAAAAACTAGTATGGGACACTTTCAACTAGTAGGAATTTCTGAACCTCTAGAAAGACCCGGAGTTGTTTTAGTGTTTGACACCAGGGCCAAAGGGAAAGCATTAGAGAATTAAGCATTGAACCAGGAATGAATGACAATGCTTTTGGGAACGTTTAAAGTAAAATACTCTGAGTCCAAAGGGAAGGGAATAGGAGAAGATCTTAACAGCACAAGTTATGAGACCACAAGCCTTGTGCCATGGGCAGGATGACTGACCAAGGGATAAGCTGTTGATTGGGAAATGCTGCCTGTAGAGTTTGGCTTCCCTGATCAATAACATCTAGAAAGTGTGGCACTTCCAGATTTTTTCTGTCTTCCAAGTTCCACCCAGGAAAACAGGTATAAATTAGGATTGGCTCGTGTGAACAGCTCATAAGTCAATAGGATGTATTTTGGAAAGAATATTTACCTAATTTCAGATAAACTACCACTCCCAAGGCATGGAACAACGCACTGGCAACCTGCAGGGAACATCCTGCCTTCCCAGTGAATATCCAGATGATCACCTATTCTGACATTACTTGACTAAAAATGCTTATTTACAAATAGGCCGGGTGCAGTGGCTCACGCCTGTAATCCGAGCACTTTGGGAGGCCGAGACGGGTAGATCACGAGGTTGGGAGATCAAGACCATCTTGGCTAACATGGTGAAAACCCGTCTCTACTAAAAATACAAAAATAATTAGCTGGGCGTGGTGGTGGGTGCCTGTAGTCCCAGCTACTCGGGAGGCTGAGGCAGGAGAATGGCGTGAACCCGGGAGGCGGAGCTTGCAGTGAGCGGAGATCACACCACTGCACTCCAGCCTGGGAGACAGAGTGATACTCCGTCTCAAAACAAAACAAAACAAAAAACATACCAATGTATAAATTATATAGATTTACATAATTTTGCTCATAAAATGCACTTTTTAGAAATGTGACTCCATACATTCTTTTACAATGCACACTTTTCCCCTGTAATTCCTGATATCCATCGTGTCTTAGGCTTGAAAAATAACTTTATTCAAATCACGTTTCTTTTATGGTTGTCACTTTCTTCATCTTTAAAGTGAGATACTTAACATTACAATTTCCTACCTTCAACTCTTGTACCCTGAAAGACGGAACTTCATAGATGGTTGTTAGCTGTAAAAATGTATAAACAGTTGCATACATACATGGTTAAGAGCACAGCTTTCATGTTGCTATAGTAATACCAAAATCATATCTGTAACTAGGTCCACAAACACAATTATGCTGGCAAAACCCTGACATGATTAGGCTTTACTTTGAATACATGTAGTTGATGCCTGAAGGGTCGTTAATCAAAAGTATTTTTTAAAAGATGTATAATTTCTATTAGAGGTGCAAAGTCTTCTCCAATTGTTCCTCAGGAAAGATGGAAAATGATTCAAAACATCAAATTTTCACCACATTGTGGCAAAGATGAAATAAATTGTATAAATGCCTCTGGCTAGAAGAAATTTTTTGAAAAGTAGAGGAGTCAAATGAACGAAATTATGAAGTTTGAAATGAGGCTTTCAGAAAAATAACCTTTTTTCATAGTTAATTTCCTCTGCTACAAGTTTCTTTCACCAGATACATCTTTCCTTCAAAAAGCTTATATAAATATTGATAGAAACATGAAGTTTCAGGAGTATTTAATGTGACTAGGAAAATGACTGGTACTTCTTAGATATTTGGCAAATATTCTCTTTCCTGAGGATTTGACCTTCTTATTTACAGTTTCCATTTTTCAGAATGGAATTTTTAAATATCAATAAAAAGTTAAGAAATTTGATGTTCTAGACCTATATTTTAGTTAGTTGCCTAAGGATTAACATTTACCATTTAGAAGATCTTTCCAAAAAAATCTGTGCTAACATCTTAGTAAAACAGTAATGCAAACTTAATTAAGTTTTAAAATGGAATTGAATTGTTATTATTGAATATGTCTCAGGCTGTAGACCATCATTAAAAACCTTATAACAGTACCTGTTAACATGGAACATGGGAGAGGTGGGGAATAAATGTGCATTGTGCTAGTCCATTTTCATAATCCTATGAAAAAATACCTGAGACTGGGTAATTTATAAAGAAAAAGAGATGTAATGGACTCACAGTTCCACATGGCTGGGGAGGCCTCACAATCATGGCTGAAGGTGAAGGAGGAGCAAAGGCATATCTTACATGGTGGCAGGCAAGAGAGAGTGCAGGGGAATTGCCCTTTATAAAACCATCAGATCTCACGAGACTTACGCACGATCACAAGAACAGCTTGGGAAAAACCTGCCCCCATGATTCAATTACCTCCCACCAGATCCCACCTACGACAAGAGGGGATTATGGGAGCCACATTTCCAGATGAAATTTGGGTAGAGAAAGCCAAATCATGTCATGCACTTACGTCAGAAAATAACCTAAAAACAAATGAATTTTTAAAAATATAATAAGGTTGCAGTGAGCCAATATTACATCATTGCATTCCAGCCTGGGTGACAGGTGTGAGATTCTGTCTCAAAAAAAAAATACACATATATATACATATATATATGTGTGTATACACACACACACACACACACACACATATGTATATATAAAATAAGTTCAGGTGCAGTGGCTCATGCATGTAATCCCAGCACTTTGAGAGGTCAAGGCAGGAGCATCACTTGAGCCCAGGAATTCAAGACCAACCTGGGCAGCATAGGGAGACCCCCATATCTACAAAAAAATAGAAAAGTTAGCCAAATGTGGTGGCGTGTGCCTGTAGTCCCAGGTACTCAGGTGGCTGAGATGCAAGGATCAATTGAATCCAGGAGATAGAGGCTGCAGTAAGCCATGATGATGCCACTGCACTCCAGATTGGGTGACAGAGTAAGACCTTGTCTCAAAAAATATTTAATTTAATTTAAATTTAAAAATTAAAAAATAATAAATATCTTGTGGTTTTCTTGTTTTAAAAAGAATTAAAATGAATTTATAAATTGAAGGCTCAGATTAATTGGTTTAGTTAATATTTAACTATATCATAATAGAAAAATATTTGTTTTATTAGTAAGCATGACAAGATTCAGTGAATTAAATCTGAAATAAATTTGAGTTTCATGTTTTACAAATACTTAATAAGTATTAATTGTAGCTTATAAAAAAGGAGTCAATATTTTCCTTTTTGGCATAAAGAGAATAGCGTTTATTCTGTTACATATCATGTTATTGACTAACTTTTATACCTATTGTAGAACATACTCATAAATAGAAAATGAGAATTGACTTGGATGGTCCAACTAGTCTGAATAACATTTATAAACACTCCCTTGAGATCTGAAGTCAATGTCAAAGTAGATCTCTAAGTTAAATAAACACATCACATCTTAGGAACTAAAGTATGGATGACTCAAATCTCTATTTTTTAAGAGAGTCAAGATGAGAAATACTGGCTTTTTTTCAACTATCAGGATTTATATGAACTGGAAGCATTTCTATCTACGCCTAAAGGAATATGTTGCACCTCTACAGAAACACCATAGTGAATTTTAGTAAACAAACTTTTCACTCTTTTCATGTAAGACATTTTATTTAGGAAATATTAATTTATAAAATATAAATGGAAGTTTTATTAGAATTGGGAGTATCTTTTTATTCAAATTGAGCATCTTATTAAAACCATTTTCCATCTGTCAGAGGCAGGATGGCTTCATCAATCAAGGTTTATTTAATCTGCTGGGCTCAGCCGTGGTCAGGAAGGACCTAAAAGTGGGTACAGCAACATCTCACCATATGCCACTTCTCTAATAAAGTCAATTATCTAAACAAGTATGACCTAGAAAATACATTTTAGAATTCCTTAGGACAAGAAATTAAAATTAAAATTAAACAGAAATCACAAAATCCTCCTGTATAGTAAAAGAGCATATTCATTTTACTATAAGGGAAGACCCTCGGAGCCTTTTTATTTATCCCCACTTTGGGTAAAATTCTAATGAGCTTTGAATTGTGCAACTTGGGAATTTTAGTGATTAAATGCAATAACTTAATTTAGAGAAGGGTTAATAATAATAACAACAAAATGATGAGGGTGATGATGCTTTTCCTTTTTTAATTCATTCCAAGTTTGGAAACTGAACTTTAGAGAACTGGTAACTTGCCCAAGGCATTCAATTAAGTGTGTATGAAGCACCCACTCCACTCTAGACATGTTCTGGGTGCCAGAGTTTTACCGGTGGGCAAAGTGGACAAAAATCAACACTCTCACAGAGTTCACATTTTAGGAGAAGCAGAGGATACATAAGAATATAATTTATAAATAAAATATTTGGTGTGTTAGAAGACAGTAAGTTATATACAAACAAGAAATGTGGAATAAGATAAAAGGGGAGGGGTCAGGTGTATTGAGGTGGGGTGTGATTTTAAGAGGAATATTCAGGGTGGGCCTCGGGGGTAAAAGTGAGATTTGGCAGAATTGAAATTCAGGGAGGAGTTGGCCATGGAGTTACAGAGGAAGAGACTTACAGGCTGAGGGAAACTGGTGGCAAAGGCCACAAGACTGGGATATCTTGAATATTCTGAAAAACAAGGGAGCTTTGACTGGCATAGACTGTGAGCAAGGTGGAGGAATGGTAGCTACGCACGAGGTGAGAAACGGGCCAAGTCAGATGATGCTTTCTAGGCCACTGTAAGATCTCTGGCTGTTACTCTGAGTAACATGAGACTTTGAGGGTTTTCAGTAGAGGAGAGCGTGATTTCATTGACAGTTTTAGGTCATTCTAGGTTGCCAGCTGAGGACAGACTGCAATAAAGCAAGGGTAGAAGCAAGAAGACTAGTTAGGAAGCCACTGTGGCAATTCAGTTGAGAGATGATAGTAGTTTGGATCAGGAAGGTGTTAAGAGTCAGGGCATGGATCTATTTTGAAGGCAAATTCAATAGGATTTCTGGCAGATTGTACATGGAGTATGTTAAAAGGTAATCTTAAGCACATTAAAATTTTAATGAGTTTATTTGCATAAACGGTGATTCCTGAATCAAGCAGCATCTCACTGCAAGCAGTTCAGGGCTCCACTGAGGGAGCCCAGAGGGAACACTCTCAGGAGGTGTTAGAGGAAGCAAGACAAAGAAAATATTTGATTGGTTAAAGTAGCGAGTTCCTAGTGAGATGTTAGTTGGTGGTTTCTGATTGGTTAAGCTTAAGTTTTGTTTTATTGTTTCCATTGAGTTGGGTTTGGGTTTGCTTATTAGCAACACAGGCTCTGGAGCCAGCTCAGTCTAATAACCTCACAAGTACAATTGTAATGCTGTGAAGAAGTGGGAGGAGTTATTGATGGCAAAAATGCTTTGGCCAGTCAACTGGAAGGACAGTGTTGCCTTTCCCTGAGATGAGTTTGTGAGGAAGGATGAATTCAGCTTTGGGCATGTTGAATTGCGCTGACATACAAGGGGGAATGAAGGCTGGAAATTGTGCATGTGAGTCTAGAATTGGACATAGAAGTCTGGGCTAGACATGGAAATTTGAGAGTCATTGGCAGGCTGATGACTTACCAGTTGCTGTTTAGTAACTAGAATGAGGATTTAAACTTTGCTTGGTTGCTTTTAGGTTCTTTTTATTCATAACCACTCTTTCCAATTGATAAATAATTCAGATTGAAGTCTTTGGCTATTAATCACCACTTCCTCCACCCCATCAGTACCTTCTAATCAAGAAAATGAGAATGTATTAAAAGTAAGCTGAACGACAGCAGGAGTTATATTCGTGCTGAAACCTTACTGCTAAGTGATTAAATGCACTTTCACCCTGAAGTTTGAGTTTGCTTAAACGGGCCGCTGCACAACAGTAAAGAATTTAGAGTCGGTCAGTCTGCTTCCTGGAATTCATATTGTGATTTATGGTTTTTAATCTTGAAGCAAAAATCTAAAGACGGTGGCATAGAAACCTGCTGTTCTGCTTCCAGTCTGCAGGCTTGGTAATGACATCACTGCCCTTCTTCACTCCAAGCCAGGCATGGATGAATTTGTGGAGATACAAAAGATGCACATCTTAAAAGACCTCCTAGGCATTATTCAGAGTCTCCATCCTGATGAAGGCACCTCTATTTATAGAGTAGGGTCCTGCCATCTGGTTGTGGGGGAAAATCCTCACTGTCTCCGCTGATAATATAGAGGCCATAGTAAAAAAAAATGTCCTTTTCTAAAAAGTTCAGTTAGAAGAAAAAAATTTAACTGGTTTTGCAGCTGATTTTTTTCATAGAAACTTACAGAAATGAGAGTCCAGTAAAGGTTTCTAAGGATTTAGTGAAGGGATGTCCTGCAGCTTCATGTCAATAGCAGACAAAATAGAACACAGTGCCTGGACTGGGGAGTGGCTGGATCTAAGAGAGGGCTGGTTTCTCCAAGATGGAGAAGACAGCAGGGGTCCTGTAATTTCTGCTTTAGTACTAGGACCTCTGAGTTCCCTGGTCATTATATAACAAACCTTTAGAGAGGTGGTCGGACCTCCAAAGAATGGCCTGGAGTTGAGGGCTGAGGCCCTACACACTAATAAAAAGCCCAGAGGGAAAGATGATTAAGCCCCAGGCTGGCACAAAAGAGCCACCACCTTCAAGTGCACATGGACACAGGCTCAAGGTACCTCAGGGGTAAGCTGTGTGCCCTGGAGCTCAGAGAGCCCATGTCCAAATGTTCTAACTTGCACTGGTTCCCTTGGCGCGTGCCATACCCTAGGATAGACAGAAACTCACAGACATGACTGAGATTCAACTTCCTTTGACCAGGTGGGGCCTGAGAGACATATAATTGATTTTTTCTTTTTTTTTTGAAATGGAGTTTCGCTCTTGTTGCCCAGGCTGAAGTGCAATGGCGTGATCACTGCAACCTTCCTCCCAGGTTCAAGCGATTCTCCTGCCTCAGCCTCCCGAATAGCTGGGATTACAGGTGCCTGCCACCACGCCTTGCGTTTTTAGTAGAGACTGGGTTCCACCATGTTGGCCAGGCTGGTCCTGAACTCCTGACCTCAGGTGATCCACCTGCCACTGCCTCCCAAAGTGCTGGGATTACAGGAGTGAGCCATTGCCCCCAGCTGATTTTATTTTTTTATAGAAATAAAAGAATGTGACATGTTTGTACTCTGGAGTTATATACTACAATGTATTTATCCTCCACAAAAAGCTCCCCAAATATTCACTGAAATTATTTATTTAGTGCTATTTCTCACCATTTCCTTTCCCCATTCCCTCTCCTCCCAACTCTATATTTCTCCCAGTCCCTTTAATGCACATTTTGGTTTTCCACATCCATACTGTTTGTGCACCCTTCAAATATTAACTCCTCAGCAAAGCCTACTTGATTTCCTCAAAATAATTGTCCCCATCCACTTCTATTTATGTTAGTTAGAGCATTCTGTTTTAACACTTTTATGGGGAACACTATATTAAGTTCTGCACGTTTATGACCCTTACCAATATTATTACTTCAGAGCAGCAACCAAATGTTTTTAATCTTTCTCAGCCCATTACTTAGGTTAGTGTCTTGCTCATTTCAAGGCTCAATAAACATATTGTTGTTTGTTTAATTAAAAGTCTATGGAGGCAAGGCAAGGAAATAAAAGTCAGAGAGGTTGGGAAAAAATTAAATTATGCCTCTTTGCAGCTGACTTAATTTTATTCAAAGAAGATCTTAAGAAATCTACAGGAAAACCTCTAGAACTAGTCAGTGAGTGTAGTGAGATTGCAGGGTACAAGGTCAACAGCAAAGAAAATCAAATAATATTTCTATATGTGAGCAATTAATAATGGGAATCTGAAATTTAAAACATAATGCAATATATAATTGCTCTAAAATAAAACACATAGGTACAAATCTATTAACATATGTACAGGATCTGTATGCTGAAAACTACAGAATAATAATCAAAGAAATAAAAAAAGACCTAAATAAATGGAAAGGCATACTGTGCTTATGAACTGGAAGACTCAACAGAGTAAAGATGTCAATTCTCCTCAAATTGATCTACAGGTTTAATGCAGTTCCTATCAATATACCAGCAGGACTCTTTGTGGGTATAGGTAAAACGATAGCAAAATTTATATGTGTAATGCAAAGGAACATGAATAGACAAAACAAATTTGAAAAAGAAGAATATGCTTGGAGAAATCACACTTCCCAAATTTAAGGCTTCTACAGTTATAGTAGTCAAGACAGTGTGGTATTGACAGAGGAACACACATAAATCAATAGAATAGAATTGAATAGAATGGAATGGAATGGAATGGAATAGAATAGAACAGAATAGAATAGAATAGAATAGAATAGAATAGAATAGAAGAATCCTGGATAGACCCACTCAAGTATGGCCAACTGGTACTTGACAAAGATGCCAAAGCAACTCAATGGAGAAAAGATAATCTTTTCCACACTTGGTATTGGAACAATTGGACATTGAAAGGCAAAATAATGAACCCTGACTGAAACCTCACATATTATGCAAAAATTAACTCAAAGTGGATTATAGATGTAAATGTACACATACAACTTTAAAACTTTGAAGAACAAATATTTATTACTAAGCATCAGGGAGACTTCTTAGCATTAAACCAAAGTCAAAATTTACCTAAGAAAATTTGATAAATAAGACTTCATCAAAATTAACTATTGATTTTCAAAAGACATTGTTAAGTGAATGAAAAGAAAAACCACAGAGTGGGAGAAAATATTTGCAGGTTATATATGTAAGTGCTCATATCTGTAATATATATATGAAACTCTCTAAACACAAAAATACCAAAACAAAAATTTAATTAAATAATGAGCAAACGACTTGACCAAACACTTCACAAAGGAAGATATGCAGATGGAAAATAGGCACATAAAAATGTAGTCAGCATCATTAGCCATTAGGGAAATACAAATTAAAACCCCAGTGAGATACCAGTACATGCCTGCTAGAATGGTTAAAATAAGAAATGGTGAATAAAAAATAAAATTATAATGTACCAAATGCTGGCAAGCAATTGCATCTCTCATGCATTGCTGATGCAAATGCAAATGGTACAACCATCTGAAAAATACATGAATGTTCATAGCAGTATTATTTGTAATGGCCGCAACCTGGAAACCAGCCAAATGTTCTGAAACAGATGAATAAATACATAAGTTATGGTATATTCATGTAATGAAATATTACTCAGTGATAAAAAGGATGAACTATTAATGCACACCACACTTGGATAGATCTCAAGGACATTATATTGAGTGAAAAAAGCCAGCCTCAAAGTGATACATGTTCCATAATTCCATGTATAAAATATTCAGAGTGACAAAATTATAGTGATAGAGAATCAATCAGGGGTTTCCACGTGTTAGAACTGGGCGGATAGTGTGGGTAGAAAGAAGTAGTGTGAGGGAGTGTTTGTGTGTGTGTGTGCACATGTGTGTGATGATGGAACAGTTTTGTATCCTGATTGTATTGAATGTTACTCAAATGTATGCATAGAATAAAGTTTTATAGATCTGCATACCAAAAAAGAGTGGATGCAAAAACTGGTGAAATAAGGTCTAGATCTGTGTTAATATTTGGTTAGAGCAAAAGCAATTGTGGTTTTTTGCTATTACTTTTAATGGCAAAAACCACAATAAATTTTGCACCAACCTAATAGTATATTACCAGCACCAATTTCCTGGTGTTTATAATATACTATGGTTATGGTTATGTAAGATATTATCATTAGAAGCAGCTAGATTAAAGGTACCTGTAAATTCACTGTGTACTCTGTATACTCTTGCAAATCTTGAAATATTTAAAAATAAACTGTTGATGAGGATGTAAATTAATGTAGCCACTGTGGGAAGCAGTCTGGAGATTATTCAAAGAACTTAAAACAGAGCTACCATTCGGCCCAGCAATCCCAATACTGAATAGCTATCCAGAAAGAAAAGAAATCATTCTACCAAAAGACACATGCAGTCGTATGTTTATCGCTGTGCTATTTACAATTCGCAAAGACATGGAATCAACCCAGGTGCCTATCAATGGTAGACTGGATAAAGACAATGTGGCACGTATATACCACAGAATACCACATAGCTGCAAAAAGAATGAAATCATGTCCTTTGCAGCAACATGCATGGAGTTGTAGACCATAATCCTAAGCAAATTAACATAGGAACAGAAAACCAAATACCGCATGTTCTCACTTATAAGTGGAAGCTAAGCATTGAACATATATGGATATAAATATAGGAACAATAAGCACCGTGGACTACTAGAGTTTGGAAGGAGGAGGAGCAAGTTAAACAAAAAAAACTACCTCCAGGTGCTATGCTCACTATCAGAGTGATGGGATCTGTACTCCAAACCTCACCATTATGCAACATTCCCAGGTAACATATATGCTATGTGTCCCCTGTATCTAAAAATAAAAGTTAAAAATTTTTAAATTAATTAATTTATTTATTTATTTTGAGACAGAGTCTTGTTCTGTTACCCAGGCTGGAGTGCAGTGTGTGATCTTGACTCACTGCAACCTCCATCTCCTGGGTTCAAGTGAACCTCCTGCCTCAGTCTCCCGTGTAGCTGGGACTACAGGCATGTGCCACCACACCAAGCTGAGTTTTGTATTTTTAGTAGAGATGGGGTTTCACCATGTTGGCCAGGCAGGTCTAGAACTCCTGACACCAGGTGATCTGCCCACCTTGGCCTCCAAAAGTGCTAGGATTACTGGCAGGAGCCACTGCGTCCAACCTAAAAATTTTTTTAAAAAGTCACCTTTTTAAAAGTTCATGAAGGTCAGGGCATGAATGCGAACTCTGTATGTTCTTGTCAAGTTTTCTGTGAACCACTCTAAAAGATAAAGTCTATTGAAAAAAATAAAACGAAATAAAGGTAAAAATAAAGCTCCAGCCACGACAACAAAAAGGTTTATGGAAGACCTACTTCACTGGATGGTAAATGTTGATAGCAGCATAGTTGTCTTGTATTGCTCCAAGAAAAGGCTCAAGTTACACATGAATATGTATCACAGAAATAAAAGATTGTCTCTTAATAACAGTTCATCCATAACACACGACCATAAAACTCTTGTTGACATACCAAATGTCCCATCCTGTAATTGCATTTTCCAGAATATTTGCAGATCAATTCAGACTATCAGCCACTGCTTAGGTTATAGTTAATGATGCAGTGTTGGGATTATAAAACTCAAGTGAGCCCTCAGAAAATACACTTCTTTTTTCTTTTCTTTTTAGACAGAGTTTTCATTCTTGTTGTCCAGGCTGGAGTGCAATGGTGCGATCTCGGCTCACTGCAATGTCTGCCTCCCAGGTTCAAGTGATTCTCCTGCCTCAGCCTCCTGAGTAGCTGGGATTATAGGCACGCACCACCACACCTGGCTAAATGCTATATTTTTAGGAGAGAAGGGGTTTCGCCATGTTGGCCAGGCTAGTCTGGAACTCCTGACATCAAGTGATCCACCAGCCTTGGCCTCCCAAAGAGCTGGGATTACAGGTGTGAGCCACCATGTCGGCCAGAAAATATACTTTCAAATCCATTCAAATGAAGTCCAGAAATTACTGTAGCCATTCACATAAACTAGCATTAGGAGCATTAGGAGATTTGGGCTATCTGTGTGGGTGTGGAATTCAAATTCAAATTTATATCATTTAGCTAAGGTTGTGAGACTTCAGAATTCTTTAGGACTTACAATAGCTCCTGAGAAATGGCTGAATTACAAATGAAAGGCGTATGTCTAATGATACCTTTTACAATATTTCCTTAAGAGAGAATCTTTGCCAAAGGTATTAAGATCTCCATGCATCCTTCTAGCTTGTTCTGATTACAGGGCTCCTGGTGTCAGAAGCTGTTTTGTGAGTGCTATTTTTGGCTTGTCTACAGAAAGTTTCCACTAGTTCACACAGGGGGGTAATAGAAAACACCTCTTGGCAAAGATCCAGCTGTCTTGAGACATATTCACACCATCAGAAGCCCATCCACTCATTTCCCAAGTAATCTCAAAGCATCTCAAATCGAACTAAGAAAAGCAAATAAAATTCCACCTGGATCTAGCCAATGAATCAATTTATTACAAGTTAGAACCATAACTTCACCTAGAAGAGAAAATATTTAAGAAAAATGGAAGTACATTTATCATTTATCATGTAAAGTGCCCTTGAGTTCCCTACACAGACCCAAGTTGCTATACAAATCATGCTGGTGCTGAAGCTTAATTTTAGAGAGAAATTTTGAGGGGACTACTAAAAACCACACTCATATCAAATATCCACAGTCAATCAATACTGTGTTTGGAAGAAGGTCTTAAAACACTTAACCTTCCACAAGCTTGACAGCAACTGGGATTTGAGGTTACTTCTTTACACACCCATGCAAAAGCTACCCATCAAGTGACAATAAAAGGAAAGCACACTTAGCTCTCAAATTTTCCGTACTTTAAATAGACCCTGGATTCAAGGACCCAAGAGTAGGAACAGCTATTAGAATTGAGAAAGGCCTTCAAAACTAGTTCACATCATTTTTTACATTAAGATTCTTCAAGAAAATAAGATAAATGTGAAACCAAAACTTCTGGTGCCAACTTTTTCAGCTCTTACAGTGATGCTGGAGCAAAATTTTTCCAAAAATGAAAATATTGTAAGACTTTCCTAGTGATAATCAATATACCCCATGTTTTTGTTCTTTTCCACCCCAAAATGCTGTCTACTCAGGTACATCCTTATCTGCTAGAAATGCTGCTTCATAACCCTGGAATCACCCAGGGAGATATTTTCTCAAAACATCCTAAGTTATTGACTTCTTTCTTAGAATGCAAAGGAGTCATTGATTTCCAATATGTGTCATCATGTTATGATAGACATGAGCTACTCTTTCAGATTCTCAATGGTTCTTCACCTTAGCATATTACTCACATTTACCAGGTGAAACTGAAGTACTATCCATCTCAATTATGCACACATGTCCTTCACTCATTGTCAAAGAAGACCCTGATATCATTGTAGGAGCCATAATAATTCACTATTACCTCTCTTTCCACATCTTTCTAACCTGTGTCCATCACTTTGAGGTTTTTTTTTTTTTTTTTGAGATGGAGTTTTGCTCTTGTAACCCAGGCTGGAGTGCAGTGGTAAGATCTCAGCTCACTGCAACCTTTGCCTGCCAGGTTCAAGCGATTCTCTTGCCTCAGACTCCCGAGTAGCTGGGATTACAGGCGCCTGCCACCATGCCCGGCTAATTTTTTTGTATTTTTAGTAAAGACAGGGTTTTGCCATGTTGGGCAGGTTGGTCTCGAACTCCTGACCTCAGGTGATCTGCTTGCCTTGGCCTCCCAAAGTGCTGGGATTACAGGCGTGAACCACTGCGCCCAGCAGAGAGATCTTCTTTTTAAAAGAGTATTCTCTCTTAATTATATCATCACCAATGCAATTGGGGGGTCTTGTTTTTAATGTTTATAACTAAGCCTACATTTATAATCCCAGAAAAGAATTGTCTCTAGATGTGAGATGTGGTTGAGTTAATCTTCACTACAAATAATGATTTACCTCTTCACTTGATAAAGTTGTATGACCATGTTTCTTGACTCACAGGCCAAGTTGGATATAAAGGGAACGCTTGGTGTCCGATAAGGACATAGCTTAAGAATTCAGATGAGGAATATGAACTCCATGACCAGAAGAGTTGACTCTCATAAGAAAATAAGGTTGCTATATAGAAGTTCTTTTGTTTTGTTTGTTTTTCACATTACCGTCATACTAGATGCAGCACATTTGGGAACTGTACATAATACAAATGAATGTTCAGTATCAATATAATCTACAGATGCTTCAGAGTTTCCTTGTGTCCTAGAACTGATATTGAAACAGTTGCAGGGCATAAAGCATGCATTGTAGTACAACTACAATGGGTTTGTAGCAGTACAATTGCATATGGGTTTATGCAGTAGGCAAGCTAAGGGGTTTTGGTATGCATTGTAGTACAACTGAAACACCTGTTTTTCCCTGAGAAATCACTAAGGAACTTAGTTAAGGAGCTCTTCAGTTCTAGGAACTCTAAGAATCTATCATTTCAACTTAGTTGTAAAATCTTTTGTAAATGTAACTCTCTCTCAATGCAGTTTTGAGGGCTGAAAATGTTTATATTGGTTCTTTCTTTGAGTTGTGCAAGCACGGTTGAGTCCACAGGGACTGTGTAGCACATGCAGACTCCATGAAGTCTTAGAGGAGGATATGAACATGAACAGCGCAGACTTAAGAGCAACATTACCTGGGTTTGAATCTTAGCCTGCCTACTGCATAAACTCATATTTAACTTCCCTGTGCTTCAGTTTTCTCATTTTCAAAATGAAGGATAATAAAACCTAATTTACAGGGTTACTCAAAGAGTGGAGTGAATGGGTACGTTAGTGTTTAGAACAGTCCCTACTACGCTTAAATGTGAAGATAATAACAGCATTGCGTTAGGATGGCTGTTTACTTTGTTTTTCCCATTGAAGACACTAGAACTTTTACATTGGTATTTACATAAAACTAAACCTGAGTAGTGGGAATTTCAAGTAGAGGAGCATCAGAAATGTTAACTTTAGAAGGTCAAACCCACATCATGGAATAAGAAACATATCTGTATATTTATCTCATTACCGTTATGGATATTAACACATATACACATCCGCATACATGTGCTAATATATATGCTCACATAATCATAAAGCATAAAGCTAACTTGTGCCTACATTATTTTAAAAATATGAATATCACATATTAAGTTCTGCTGTCAACATTCAATCTGTCTCATTTAGACACTGGTCTGCTCCTTCCACACGGAGCATTAGAACACCTTCAAAACCATAATTTAGAGTAGAAACATCATATCTCACCTTACAGTTATACCTTAATTTATTTGATAATGTTTAACATCACTAAAAATACATGCAAATTTAAAATAATTAAATAATATTTTCATCCATTAAATTAATTTTTAAAAATCATAATACCTGAATTTGTATGTGTATGTTGTAAAATAGCATTCACATAACTTTTATGGACAATTGGGAAATATATACCAAGATTCCTAAAAATGTTCATAGCCTTCGTTCTAATAATTTATTCTAAAGTAATAATAGAGAGATGCATAACACTTTGTAATATAAGGATATTTATCACATTTTGTTTGCAAACTATATGGCCAATAATACAAGTGTGCATTCTGTCCTTCTCACTTTTTTACTTCCCATTGTTAGTGAGAAAATTATGTAGTCAATATTGAGACCTGACACTTCGATTTACATCTCTCTAGGTCCTTAGTCTCCCCACTGCTTGCATGAATGGTGAAATGGTTTCTATTGCCATAAAAGTTGATTGCATGTGATTGCCTATTGATGTCATGAATCTCAGCAAACCCTACCCCCACCAACAGAAGCTTTGGATAGAAAGTTCTCCCTTGATGCTTTGAATTAGAACTGAGAGTCACTCAGTGAGTTCACCATGTTTTATGTTTTTGTAAGGATCTTTGTTAGAGGATTTTATCAAAGTGATGATAATTGAATAATACTGCTTTCAGGGATACTTGCAAAATGATGATGACAACGATTATTCAAATTAGCAAAAGGCTTCTCTACAGTACCTTTGAAGTACAGAAAACCCCAAAACCAAATAAAGATATCTATGGCCACTTCCAAGAACCAATCATTCCCTATAAAAATAGATGGGAATCAAAATGAGATTTTTAGTGCTCCTATAACAAAAATTAAATACACAATGCAAAACTTGAATAACTATATTGTCACGTATTTATTTGTAAACATTAAGTTCACTAAATAAAAACAGTTGATTTGAGAGAATGAGACAAATGATATAATTTCAAAAATATCTGATTTTTTACTGAATTGTAAAAGTATTATAAATCTAATTTTCTAGTCCAGTTTACTTAGATATAATAAGTGATACAAGTAAATACTAACATACTTGCTGCTACATCTTGGGAATCTAAATGTCAAATTTTCTGCAAAAAAAAAAATGTTGTTAAAACTTTTCTTCTACATAACTTAGGCATTTCAATGGATATTAATTCAACAACAACACAGCCAAAATCTTACAAGACATTTTAATGATATTTTGAGACATTCTGAATGTCAATTTTAAGCATATATATATATATATATTTGAAACAAGGTCTCACTCTGTCACCCAGGCTGGAGTGCAGTAGCACAATCTCAGCTCACTGCAACCTCTGCCTCCTGTGTTCAAGCAATTCTCCTGCCTCAGCCTCCAGAGTAACTAGGACTACAGGCATTCACCTCCACGCCCAGCTAAAGTTTTCGTATTTTTAGTAGAGACGAGGTTTTACCAAGTAAGCCAGGTTGGTCTCGAACTCCTGACTTTAAGTGATCTTCCTGCCTTGGCCTCCCAAAGTGCCGGGATTACAGGCATAAACCACTATGCCTGGCCTTAAGGTTATATTTTAATAAAAGATTTTCCCAGATAATCCAGTCAACATCCTGAAAGTTACACTGCATGCATTTGTTTATCTACAATTGGTAAGAGAGAGAAAGAGAGACAGGTGTGCACAGAAAGTGATGTTCAACTGACATGATTGATTATTTAAAATCATGCTTTTTAAATATCTGATCGAAACTGTCTGAAATGATGTATCCCCCAAAGCAACACAGCACTAAATTTTAATGAATATATTAAACCTATAAAGAAAAATAGATATTCTTATAGAAAGACCTTAGTATGTAAGTATTTGATTAACTGAGAGGAAGAAGTAAAGTGTGCCATTTAATCAATGACTTGAATTTTGAGTTAGATCTAGATTTAATTTCTGTAAACAAAAATACAATTAAAAATTTGGACAATCTACAAGCAAAACAGTGACACATTTTTTTAGTTTAAAAAATAATAACAAACTAATGTGTGTATTTGAATGAGACTAGTTGACGGAGGGGGAATAGAAAGGAAAGTAAAAAAATATGGAGCACATATGTTTAATGAATACACACATGATGAACAGAACGAATGTATACTGTACATGTGGGGAAATTAAAGCTTAAGAATGCATTTATGTGCCTCATCATCTCCCAGGGTAATGTAATGCAAGACTTTCCTGGAAACATGAAAAAGAGATACTGGTAAATGAAGTAAATTAATCTACAAGAGAGACAGAACTGTTTGAAGAAAGATCAATAGCACACAGTTCCAGTCTTAAAAATTCCATTTACAGAAATCTTCAGTGGCTGCTATTGCCTCTAAGGGATGTAATCCCAAGGGATCAATACTAATGTTCAAAGCCTCGACAATATGTCCCCAAGCCATCTGTCCAGCTTCATTTCTCACCATGTGCCCTACTCTGTTGAACTTAACACTTGTTCCTGACTTCATAGCATCGCTCATATTATTCCTCTGCCTAATATGCTCTCTGCCAATTTCCTGTAATGACACTTATTAATATCCTACCCAGCTTCCAGGCTCAGCTGAAAGACCATTTTGTCTATGAATTCCCCTTATTACTCCAACTAGAAATGATTTGAACCTTCTTGAATCCTCCATATAACCCTCTTAGTGCAACTCCTTTCCCTTTATCCTACTGTATTTTGTATAGTCATTTCTAATTTTTTCTATCTCCTTCTAGAGAATAAATTCCTGAGGGATAAAGAATTTTACATACTCCTCTGCAGTAAAAGGTTTCTTTACTGTAAGGTTTTCAAAACTGTTATATGCTTATTTATATTAATTAATCTCCAAGAAATGGTGATTAGGACATAGTTTTTCCTGAATTTTTTCTTGACTGAATCTTTTTCTCCTTGAATGACTATTTGTATCTCTTGAAAATAGTGTTCAACAAAATCCTTCCAATATTAATAATCTCACCATTTGAAATTTTAAAAACTATTTGGCTGTACTCTCTATGCTTTTAGTAATTCCAAGCACTTGAAATTATCTATAAAATTCAAAAATCTTAGCATTGTATTTCCATTTTATTATTATTATTATTGGTGTAAAGCTTGTTATAATACCTTGAATTAAAGGTGGTCCTAATATGTTAGTTAAAAACAAAAGAGAAAATAGTGTTCAAAAAGTTTAGGAAATCCAGTTACCAGTTATTTTAAACTTAGGGAGAACCAAAGATCAAAACTGATTTTGTAAGTTCACTCACTCACTCATGAATAAATATTTATTAAATGCCTAAGACTTTCCCAACATTGTTTTAGATGCTGAAGATATTGGAGAAAATAAATAAAATCTCTGTCTTCATGGAGCTTATATTTTGGTGGTACATTCTTCTTTTAAGGAAATAAATAGGAAAAGAATGACTAGACTTTTCTGTTAGGCTGTTTACTTATTGCTTCTTGTGTTCGTCATTATTTTCTGCATATTTGTTTTTTCATATAGTGTCATTTTTACAGCTTGAAAAATTTTCCTAATTATTTTGTGTAGTGCAGGTGTACTTGAGACAAATTCTCTCAGTTTTTGTTTATCTGAGACCTAAGTATTTCTCTCTCATGTACAAATGATATTTCTCCTTGATGCAGAATTTTAGGTTGATATTTTTTCTTCCAGTGTTTTAAAGTTGTCATTCTATCATTTCTCCTCCTATGTTATTTCTGATGAGAAGACCTCAAATCAAACACTCTGCTCTAAAATGTAATGTGTCATGTATTTCCTGACTGACTTTAAGATTTTTTTCATTTTGGTTTCAATAGTATATGTTTTCAGCATATATCATAAAACATGTACCATATCAGATAATGATAAATGTTACAAATTAAGAGAAAAAGGGAATAAGAAATGTAAGATAGATGGTATATTAGTCTGTTCCTGGGCTGCTAATAAAAACATACCCAAGACGGGGTAACTTATAAAGGAAAGAGGTTTAATTGACTCACAGTTCCACATGGCTGGGGAGTCCTCACAATCATGGCGGAAGGCAAATGAAGAGCAAACTCATATCTCACCTGGTGGCAGGCAAGAGAGCTTGTTCAGGGGAACTCCCATTTATAAAACCATCAGATCTCGTGAGACTTATTCACTACCGCAAGAACAGTATGGAGGAGACCGCCCCCATGATTCAATTATCTCCACCTGGCCCTGCCCTTGGCATGTGGGGATTATTACAATTCAATGTAAGATTTGGATGGGGACACAGCCAAATCACATTAGATGGTGTGTGTTGAAGTTCTAGATGGGGTTGTATGGAAAAGCCTCATTGAGAATGTAATAGAGACATGGTAGAAAAAACACTGAGATTTTTAGATGTCGTCTTAGATAAGTCATTCAAATTGATAATGTCTCAGTTTCCTCAGTTTGAAATGAGTGGGTACAGTGAAAATCAGGTGAAGTGAAAATCAAGTTAATTTAATAAACATTCACCGATAAACAAAATGTAAAACTAAGCCTTGTCAGGATCATAGTGCCTGTAGTAAATTAACTTCTTGGCAAAATAAAACACAACCTGTTAAAGGAAAACAACTTTAATACAGATGTTTTATAATATATCATCTGTAATATCCAGACTACAATGAGAAATTATTAGAGATAGAATTAGAAATTGTGTCCTATAATCAAGAAATAAAGTTGCCAATTAAAAAGCAGGCCACAGCATGACAAAGTTGCTCAAATAAGGAGACAAGAACATTGTAGCATGCATTCTAAGTATGCTCGATGACTTAAAATAAAATTTTTTAATATATAAAACAATTACTACTAGACCAAAGAAATGAGATAGACAGCCACACAATAATAATGGGGGACTTAATACTCCACTGACAGCACTGAACAGGTCATCAAGACAAAAAGTCAACAAAGAAACAATGGACTTAAACTGTACCCTAGAACAAATGGACTAACAGATATTTACAGAACATTCTACCCAACAACTACAGAATATACATTCTATTCATCAGCACACAGAACATTATCTAAGATAGTCCATATCATAGGCCACAAAATACATCTCAGTACATTAAAAAAATTCAAAATTATATCAAGTACTCTCTCAGACCACAGTGGAATAAAATGAAAAATCAACTCCAAAAGGAACCCTCAAAACCACGCAAATACATGGAAATTAAATAATCTGCTCTTGAATAATCATTGGGACAAGAATGAAATCAAGATGGGAATTTAAACATTCTTTAAACTGAATGATATTAGGGACACAAAAGCTCTGGGATACAGCAAAAGTGGTGCTAAGAAGAGAGTTCATAGCATTAAATATCTACATCAAAAAGTCTTTAAGACCACAAGTAGACAATCTAAGGTCACACCTCATGGAACTAGAGAAGCAACAACAAAGCAAACCCAAACCCAGCAGAAGAAAAGACATAATGAAGATCAGAGCAGGACTAAATGAAATTGAAACAAACAAACAAACAAAAATACAAAAGATAAATGAAACCAAAAGCCGTTTTTACTTTTTTTTTTTTTGAAAAGATAAATACTGTTGATTGACCATTAGCAGGATAAACCAAGGAAAGAAGAGAAAAGATCCAAGTAAGCTCAGTTAGAAATGAAACAGGATATATTAGATTGATATCACAGAGATACAAAAGATCATTCAAGGTTACTATGAACACTTTTATGTGTATAAACTAGAAAACCCAGAGGAAATGGAAAAATTCCTAAAAACATGCAACCCTCCTAGGTTAAGCCAAGAAGAAATAGAAACTCTGAACAGACCAATAAAAAGTGGCAAGATTGAAATGGTAATTTAAAAGTTACCAACAAAAAAAGTTCAAGACCAGACAGATTCATCACTGAATTCTATCAGATATTCAAAGAAGAATTGTTACCAATCCTATTGGCAGTCTTTCAAGTGATAGAGAAAGAGAGAATCCTCCTTAAATCATTCTATGAAGCCAGTATCACCCTAATAACCAAAACCAGGGAAGGACATAATAAAAAAATAAAACTGCAGACCAATATCCCTGATGAACATAGATGCAAAAGTCCTCCACAAAATACTACCTAACCAAATCCAACAGCATATCAAAAAGATAATCCACCATGATCAAGTGGATTTCATATCAGGGATGCAGGGATAGTTTATTATCCGCAAATCAATAAATGTGATACACCATGTAAATAGAATTAAAAACAAAAATCACATGATCATCTCAATAGATGGAGAAAAAACATTTGACAATATTCAGCATCTCTTTTTGATTAAAACCCTCAGCAAAATCGGCAGAGAAGGGACATACCTTAAGGTAATAAAAGCCATCTATGACAAACCCACAGCCAACATTATACTTAACGGGGAAAAGTTGAAAGCATTTCCCCCTAAGAACTGGAACAACACAAGGATGTCCACTTTCACCACTTCTATTCAACATAGTACTGGAAGTCCTAGTCAGTGCAATCAGACAAGAGAAAGAAATTAAGGGCATCCAAATTGGCAAAGAGGGAGTCAAACTGTCGCTGTTTGCCGATGATATAACTGTATACATAGAAAACCCTAAAGACTCATCTGAAAAGCTCCTAGAACTGGTAAATGAATTCAGTAAAGTTTCAGGGTACAAAATTAATGTACACAAATCAGTAGCTCTGTTATACACCAACAGTGACTAAGCTGAGAATCAAATCAAGAACTCAACCTCTTTTACAATAGCTACAAAATACATAAAATACTTAGGAGTATACTTAATCAAGGAGGTGAAAGACCTCTACAAGAAAAACTACAAAACACTGCTGATATAAATCATAGATGACACAAACAAATGGAAACACATCCTATGCTCATGGCTGGGTAGACTCAATATTGTGAAAATGACCTTACTGCCAAAAACAATCTACAAATTCAATGCAATTTCCATCAAAATAACACCATCATTCTTCACAGAACTAGGAAAAACAACCCTAAAATTCACATGGAACCAAAAAAGGGCCCTCATAGCCAAAGCAGGACTCAGCAAAAAGAACAAATCTGGAGGCATCACATTACCTGATTTCAAAATATACTACAAGGCCATAGTCACCAAAACAGCATGGTACTGGTTTAAAAATAGGAATATAGACCAATGAGAGCAAATAGATCATCCAGAAATAAAGCCAAATACTTACAGTCAACTGATCTTTGACAAAGCAAACAAAAACATAAAGTGGGAAAAGGATACCCTATTCAACAAGTGGTGCTGGGATAATTGACAAGCCACATGTAGAAGAATAAAACTGGGTCCTCATCTCTCACGTTATACAAAAATCAACTCAAGAGGAATCAAAGACTTAAATCTAAGACCTGTAAACATAAAAATTCTAGAAGATAACTTTGGAAAAACCCTTCTAGACATTGGCTTAGGCAAAGACTTCATGACCAAGAACCCAAAAGCAAATGCAACAAAAACAAAGATAAATAGATGATATCTAATTAAATGAAAAAGCTTCTTCACAGCAAAAGAAATAATCAGCAGAGTTAACAGACAACCCACAGAGTGGGAGAAAATCTTTGCAATCTATATTTCTGACAAAGGACTAGCATTGAGTATCTACAAGAAATTCAAACAAATCAGCAAGAAAAAAGCAAACAATCTCATCAAAAAGTGGGTTAAGGATATGAACAGACAATTCTCCAAAGAATATATACAAATGGCCAACAAGCATATAAAAAATGCTCAACATTACTAATTATCAGGGAAATGCAAATCAAAACCTCAATTCAATACCACCTTACTCCCTCAAGAATGGCCATATTCAAAAAATCAAAAGAAAATAGATGTTGGCATGGTTGTGGTGAAAAGGGAGCATTTTTACATTGTTGGTGGGAATGTAAACTAGTGCAACCACTATGGAAACCAGTGTGGAGGTTTCTTAAAGAACTAAAAGTAGATCTACCATTTGATCCAGCAATCCCACTCCTGGGTATTTTACCCAGAGGAAAAGAAGTCGTTAAGCAAAAAAAAAAAAAAAAAAAAAAAAAAAAAACACTGGCACACGCATGGATAAATAAAATGTTTTATATATAATGGAATACTACTGAGCCATATAAAGGAATGAAATAATGGCATTTGCAGCAATCTGGATGGAATTAGAGACCATTATTCTAAGTGAAATAACTCAGGAGTAGAAAATCAAACATCATATGTTCTCACTCATAAGTGGGAGCTAAGCTAAGGCATAAACTGAGGACGCAAAGGCATAAGAAGGATACTATGGACTTTGGGGATTGTGTTACCCAGGCTGCACTACAGCCTGGGTAACAGAGGGATATGCTGTCTCAAAAAGAAAAAAAAAAAAAAGTTCAGGTTTCAGTGACTTGTGGGAAAATATCAACTAGTTTCATATATATGTAACTGGAGTTTCAGAAGACAGGATAAAGAGAATGGTACAGAAAAAAAGTCTTGACGAAGTAGTTCTTAAGGCCAACTCTTCATCAGAAATAGTATGAAAGAAGAAAATAAAATGAAAACTTTAAAATACTGAAATAAAGAAATGTCAATCCAGAATGCTATATCAAAGAGAAATATTCATGTAAAAGGTAAAATATTTGTTTTTTAGATAAACAAAAGCTGAGAGAATTTGTCACAAACACACTTGTAGACACAAAATAGTTAAGAATATTTTCAGACTGTAAAATATGATGCTGCTTTAGTTGGTTCTCACACTGCTATAAAGAAATACCTGAGAATGGGTAATTTATAAAGAAGAGAAGTTAAATTGGCTCATGGCTCTGTGGGCTGTATAGGAAGCATAGTGGCTTCTGCTTCTGGGGAGGCCTCGGGAAGTTTCCAATCATGGTGGAAGGCAAAGTGAGAGAGGCATGTCTTACACAGCAGGAACAGTAGCAAGAGAGCGAGGTGGGGGGGTGCTACACACTTTTGAGAGACCAGATCTCATGAGAACCCACCCACTATCATGAGGACAGCACAAAGGGGATGGTGCTAAACCATTCATGAGAAATCTGCCCTCATTATCCAATCACCTCCCACTAGGCTCCACCTCCAACGTTGGGGATTACAACTGAGCATGAGATTTAGGTGAGGACACAGTTCCAAACTGTATCAGATGTCGTATGTAAAACCACATACAGAGGAAATAATGAAGAACACAAGAAGCAGTAAATACATAGGTTAGCAAGAAAGACTAGCCTTAAAGTCTCCTATTAATTTTACTTAAAAGAAAAATGTCCGTCCAAAACAAAAAAATTATGTCATTATAGGAAGGGAAATAAAATATAATACCACATTTGCAGGAAGAAAGGAGTAAATGGCATTATACTATGATAAGATTGTTATTGAGGAGTGAAAAGAGTACTGTGAAGTGTAAAGAGTGAATTTTGAGTAGAAAATTATTAATTGCAAGCATATTTTGTTAAGTGAAGAATGCATATTATAGTCCCTAAGGTGACCATCCCCCATCCCCCAAAATACATGAGTTTAAAATCTAATAAAAGAAACAAATAGAATCATTTAAAAATTGATTGACCTAAATAAAGGATAAGGGTAACAGTGAAACAGAAAATAAAACAAAAACTATATATGTAAACGATATATAACAGAACAATAATAAAATAAAAAGCAGACGTAACAAGTTAAAAACAAATCGAAATAGGATAAATTTAAATTCAACCCTATCAATAATTATATAAAATATATATAGGCCACACATTTTAATGTAAAGGAAGAGATTGCCATATTGAATAAAAAATAAGACCCATATAGATGTAGCTACGCAAGATGCTCCTTAAATATAACGACACAGAGGAGTTAAAAGTATAAGAATGGAAAGAGATAGACCATGCATATAATAAGCATTTGAAAGTAGGCAGATATGGCTATATTAATATCAGACAAAGTAGGCTTCAAGAAAAGCGGCATTACTACAAGATACATAATGATAGAAGGAAAAATATAACAATCTTAAGTGGATATGTCCATAATGATTATTAAAATACAGGGGCGGCAGATCACGAGGTCAGGAGATCGAGACCATCCTGGCTAACATGGTGACACCCCGTCTCTACTAAAAACACAAAAAATTAGCCAGGCGTGGTGGCGGATGCCTGTAGTCCCAGCTACTGGGGAGGCTGAGGCAGGAGAATGGCGTGAACCCAGGAGGTGGAGCTTGCAGTGAGCCGAGATTGCTCCACTGCACTCCAGCCTGGGCCACAGAGCAAGACTCCGTCTCAAAAAAAAAAAAAAAAAATTAAAAAATAGAAATTAATTGAAGAATACACAGTAACTGGCACACAGTGTTAATAAGTTTTTAGTAGTTGCATTACTGCCTTTGCTAAGTGTTGGCAAGGTACAAAAAAGGGAAAAAGATCAGTCTTCCCTGTTCTAGCAAGTCTTTCTGGTTCTAAACATTTTGGGCACAAAATGTCGTCACATGTCCTACATTGCATTATTCTCACAGTGTAGTTATACAGACTAAAAGAGAAGAGTTAGTATCATTTTCAGAACAACTCTGACCCAAATTTCTTTGAGAAATACTACCAAATGCATTAATAATACTGTTTTATTTACCTCTGTGTCTCTGGCACAGATCAGAGAGTCCCACACATAGCGAGGCTGATCAATTTTGGTGAATGATGAATGAAAGAATGACAATCCATAGAGCTAATATTAACTTTGGATCTAACGAGGCAAAGCCATAGCTGTTAGGCTGAGTTCCCAAACTCCGTTAGGGCATGTGTCCAAGCCTTTAATCAATTTGGCTCTACTCCTCACTGATCTTGTCTATGGCAACTTGTAAGCATGGACAACAGAACTTACTTTTCTTTTGGTGGATTTTCAGGGCCTATTTAATATGGTTCCTATAGAGTATTAATATATCACATTTTGTCCTTGTGCCCAGCTTGCTCTGAATAAATAATCTTTCAGAGTTAGAATAGGCCTCAGGGACTAATCCAACTGCCCCATTTTCAGATTTAAAATATCTTGGCCCCTAAAGTGATTTGCCTAGGATTTTGCAGAATGTTGATAGAAAATCCAGTTGTGTTCACCTCTTAGTTTTGTATGTTTAGTAGCCTAAACATCTCACTAAGAAAATTAAAAAATATATACAGTTTTATTATCATTTAGAAAGAAAAAGGAAGCAGAGAGAGAGAAAAAAGGGAGGGAGGAAGGAAAGAAAACAGGGAAAAAATACAGTTTTATTATCATTTAGAAAGAAAAAGGAAGGAGAGAGAGAGAAAAAAAGGAGGGAGGAAGGAAAGAAAACAGGAGGGAAGGAAGGGGAAAGTGAGAACACAAGCTCATCCTTCCTAGGCTTGCCAAAACTGTATCACAAAGAGAGAACGAATCAAAGGCCCACGAAATGGAAATGTGGTGGTCACACCAGAGTCTAGCTTTCACATATTTTGCTTGCTTCCAGCTGCTTTTCTTTCAGGCTAGTCCAAATCCCTTTCAGGACTGTACGTCTGTGCTAATTAATTGTTAACTTTAACTTTCTATTAAAAATCTGCAGGGCTGGCAGCCAAAAAGTCGAGTGTTAAAATATTTAAAAGCCCTTAAGCCCAGGGCACAAGCTGATCAGCTGCAGGAGGCAGAAAGACAATTTCCCCCGGTCCTGGATGGCTAAATTAAGGAAGCTGAGTGTGCTGTGTTCCTTCGGAAACTTCTCTTCTGATTTGTTTCCATTTTCAAAGCCCAGACATCAGAGAATCAGGGTCCACTGGTCCGGCCGGCGCGATTTTGGATCGTCCAGCTCCTTATCGTACATACTCACAGTGCCTTGAGAATGACATAATAGTATCCAAATGGGGCCAAGCTTCATTAGATTAAGTGAAAGTCTTGGTGTAAAAGAGATTTAATGTCATTCTTTGCACATAGCTAAATTACAATTCAAAGGCCAACTAAACAGACCCAAATGTGGCTACTTTGTAACCAATGGTGAATATTACTAAATGACGATGGATTGAATTGGATTAATTAACTAGGAATATCATTTGTCTTCTCGCTGGCCTAGCTGGTAAATTACAAATCAGAGGGAATTTGGGCAGAGAGAGAGACAGAAAATGATTCAGCAAAGACAGTTTGATGCCTTTGTTCTCATACACTCACATGTTTCGAAAATTGTGTTGGGGACTAAGGGAGGTATTTCAATAATATGAAAATGTTGATTGGGGTGAATCATTGTTCTCTGCACATCATTAAAAGCCAGTGGGTGGAAATATACAATGTGACTCTTGCCAGAGACAAAAGACTTAGAAGAGATAACAGTATGTTCCACTTGTTCTAAAAAAAAAGAAAGGTAAAAAAGTATTATAGGGATCCTTAAGGAGTATGGACCATGTTCTTAAAAAGGGGTTCTATAAGAATTTTAATCTCACCTTTGACAACACCTCTGTAACCGTGTTCAGAGCACATTTATAAATATCTATTGAAAAAAAGCTAGCTCATTTTATTTTTCAATCAGTAAAATACATGTATTTCCAGAATAGAGAGATGCAGTTTTCGTATAGAGCACATTCCCTCAATAAATGCAAGCCACAAAAACTTCCAAGACACATTTAAAAGAAAAAGTATGATTTTTTTTTTAAATGGAGTCTCACTGTGTTGCCCAGGCTGGAGTGCTATGGCGTGATCTCACCTCACTGCAATCTCTGCCTCCCGGGTTCATGCCATTCTCCTGCCTCAGCCTCCCAAGTAACTGGGACTACAGGCACCTGCCACCATGCCCGGCTAATTTTCTTTTGTATTTTAGTAGAGATGGGGTTTCACCATTTTAGCCAGGAAGGTCTTATCTCCTGACCTCGTGATCCACCTGCCTCGGCCTCCCAAAGTGCTAGGATTACAGGCATGAGCCACTGCGCCCGGCCAAGTATGATCTTTAAAGCATTGTAAATGTCAGTCTCTCTGCAATAGCTTTTTTCTATGCCTACCATGTACTCCATGCTCTGTTATGGGCACTCCTTTGGGTGCTTTACTAATGGTAAGTCATTTAATTTTCATAACCATCCTATGAAGTGAAAACTGCTATTATTCCCATATCACATAGTAAAGTGAGCCTCATTGTGGATCATGAACTTAGTCAGGTTGCACAGCTAGTGAGGGTTGGAATATGCATCCAGACCCAGGCTCACTGGCTTCAGGTTCCATATTCTTAAGCAAAATAATATGCCACTTTAGGAATTAGGTTGGAAAGAATGAAAATCCTTGCATTGACAAGTTTTGAATCTAGGATTCCAGGGAAGTCCAGCTATCTTTAGAATCACTCACACAGATTTTGATGACTAAAGGCTTGAACTTACATCTACCCATTTGAAAACCAGAATAATAACACCTATGTATAATATTACTGAAAAATCAAATAACTTTGCAAGCATGTAAAGTGCCTGGAACTTAGTTTACCAAATTGTTGTTAGTTGTATTCCCTGCTCGATGTTAGGGGTACAAAGATGAGTACAGCATAAGCCCAAAGCCCTTGGTTTCCAAGAGTGGTTCTTAGACCAGCATCACCAACATCACCAGCATCACCAGCATCATCACCAGGGGGCCTGTTAGAAATGCACAGCCTCAGGCACTACTCCAGGCTTCTGAAGTGAAACCCTGCATTTTAACACCATTCCCAGAGATCTGTGAATACGTTAATGTTTTAAAAGTACCACATGACATGCACACAGGTTTCACTACCTGACATGTTGCTTCCCCTTTCTCTGTAACTTACATGTACAATGACCTCCCAAACAGAATTGTCTGGGAAAGTGCTCATTTCGAATACTTCTTCCTGTTATCAGATGTGAGTGGATTAGACCACATGTTCTGGTCTTGGGTTTGGAAAAAATGATCTGTGTATATGTTTTGTATTTCAACATTTTTCGATTGTTCTATGCTACAAAAATGCCTTTAATCTTAACTCCTAGTTCCAGCCTCTGCTCCATCTGTCTTGGTTCTGCCTGTCCACATTCCTAAGGGGTTGTTCTGGAGGCAGGCTATGGGCTCCCGTGCCAGATTTCATGGTGCAGTTACACAATGCAGCGTTCTTTGGAGCACTGCATCTCCTCCTCCCAGAACCCCTCAAAGGAGCAGAGAAAGCTAGAATCATCTATGTCCAGTTTTAAAAGCTAAAATTTCATCAGAAGACTGAAATACTTATTTTTACTAAAAAAAAAAAAAAAAAAAAAGGAAAGAAAAAGAAAAGAAAAAGAAGGAAAAAAAGCTGACAAGGGGATTAAGAGGCAAAAAAGGAGCCATAG
Source organism: Macaca mulatta (assembly GCF_049350105.2). Taxonomy (NCBI): domain Eukaryota; kingdom Metazoa; phylum Chordata; class Mammalia; order Primates; family Cercopithecidae; genus Macaca; species Macaca mulatta. The sequence continues at coordinate 128,666,232 of NC_133417.1, read as the reverse complement.
AAATAGATATGAAACATAGGAAGGGATCTTAAGATAATCGCAGAGGAGACACCAGAAAAGACAGTTTCTTAGGGAAAGAAAATCAATGTTGTTTCCTGGTAGACAATGGTGTGAATCTGAACATCAAAAAAACCCCACAAGATATTTCTTAAAGATAAAATTACCCCATGGATGGAATTGCATTTGGGTTAACTTAATAACAAAGAATATCTGAAAGCTACTGTGGATAATAAATTGCAACAATGGCAGGTCCACAGACAAATACACCACGCCCTACACTGGAGGATGCCATATTTCCCCCTGTGCCTTTAAAGTACATTCCGGCAGGGTGCAGTGTCTCACGCTTACAAGCCAGCTCTTTGGAAGGCCGAGGCAGGCAGATCACTTCAGGTAAAGAGTTCGAGACCATACCTGGCCAATAGGGTGAAACCCTGTCTCTACTAAAAATACAAAAACTAGCTGGGCATGGTGGCAAGTGCCTGTAATCCCAGCTGCTTGGGAGGCTGAGGCAGGAGAATTGCTTCAACCCTGGTGGCAGAGATTTTGGTGAGCTGAGATCGTGCCACTGCACTCCAGCCTGGACAACAAGAGCAAAACTCTGTCTCAAAAAAAAAAAAAAAGTACATTCCTATCTATGCCATATTTCCCCTGTCCTTGAACCTTTACAATACAACTAAACTTGGCAGTTTGATGTTCAAAGAGCACTGTTTTGGGAGTCAGGAGAACCTGATTCATTCATGAGTTGCCTTTACGTGGCATTTAACTTCTCTGTGTCTCAGTGTTCTCATCTCTTAAATGTGAGAGTTTGAGAGTCAGTATCCAAGATTCCTCTTATTCTATGGTTCTTGTCTTTAAAGATTTCACAGCCATCTTCATGACAGAGTGCCTCAGGCCTTAAAGCCAGGAGTGCTTCTTGTTTAGGAGCCACATATGTTGCCCTTGTCAACTCATCTGCTCAAAGTATTCGGCACACAGAGCATCACCACCACAGTTCTTTGTTTGTAGCTTGATAAAAGGCTCTAGCTCCTGTAGCAAGGAAGAAGTGAGGGAAGCTAATGAAGCAAGGTCTTTAGAGAAAGGGGAGAAGCGGCATTAAGGGAGTAGAATGAGAAGAGAGGAAAGAGGAAAAACAGTGGAAGAAATAGTAGTTAGGACACTCTAGAAAAGTCTGCCACCACTCAGGGAACCTGATTACCATTGGGTGGGAGGGAAGAGAAGGAGGGAAGAAGCGCGAGAGGAGGAAAGAAAAAAACAAAGAAAGGAAGGCATCAAAGTGAGAAAGAGAAGAGGGAGGAAAGGCAGGTCCAGGATCATGGCAAGGTAGGTGCCAAGTAAGAGAAGTAGCCATTTAATTTCTCCCACCCTCATTTTCACCTCAACTGTAAACACAGACCCGAAACCTAAAAAGACAAAGGCTGTTAGAAGACTGCAACCCATGCAATGATGTTGTTCAATGCAGACAAGATTGACAGCTCACATCTGATGTCCTATTTAGTGAGATGGCCCAATTTTGCTTTTGAAGAGAATGCCAACTTCCCTTCTTCTTCCCAAGAGAATTTGCTGTTTTCATTTGTTATCTTGAATAGTCCTTCCTGCTACAAAAGGTGGAGTTCACATTTATTTTTAAAAAGTGCTTATTTCATGTGGTTTGACATAAGAGCTGTATTTTAGCTGGGAGCCCAGAGCCTCAATCGATTTCAAGGAGACCTGGAGCTATTGACAGAGTGCTTCCTGCTGCGCTTTCTAGAAGTAAGAAATTCAACTGAAAACAAGACATGCCAGCATCCATCAAAGGAGCAAGTGGCAAAAAAGACTGAAATATTATGAGGAAGTCAAGATCTGAGTTCTAGCCCATGCTTGAAATAAAGTCATTGTTTGATCTTGAGAAAGTTAAACTCTCTGAGCATTAGTTTTCATATAAAGAGATGGAAAAATATCAGTACTTATTTTCTCAAGGATATTGCAAGCTTCCATCAATCTTCTTACAAGTGCACATTGTTTTAGTACCTATGACTTTCTCTTTCCTGATAGTCCCCATCAAATAAGAAATACTTTTCTCTCACTTTGGAAAGGTTTGAAAATTGCTTTACCTTGATATCTTATTTTCAATTCAATTTGAAGAAAGTCAAATACATTTCAGTAACATAAGGAAAGATCCTACTGCATAGCAATTGGAAAGAAAAAACCTTAAAACGATACTTGGTCTTCAAGAGAGAGTCAAATCAGAATTGATTCAAAGGTTATATTGTGTAATCTTAGAGAGAGGAAATTGGCTTATTCCTTTTATGTTTCACTGTAACTAGAATTTGCCCAATAGAATATCTAACTGGAATAGCTATTTTGTACATACGCTGGTGTTCTAAACTATTTAAACTTAGTTTATTTTCTTTAAATCCTTATTTATATAACTTTACTTAGTAGATCCTTATGTTCATTTCAGAGTGAAACGGCAGAAGAATATCAGGCAGCAGTTTGGGCAACGTGGAGTCTTAATTCCTCAGATCTCTCACCAAATCTTATAATTAAAATGAGAAGAGATCTTAGGGAATATCTTTTTCTGAAACTTTCATTTTGCAAATAGCATATGGCCAAGTTAATTTCTTTCAGTTATATGAACAGTTGGTAGTAGGATTGGAATTTGAACTCACTTTTCATTAGACTACTCTGCCTATCTCATCAAAAAATTTTCATTATTGCTAGTGAGAAAAATTGATATTTTCATTGATTGTTTCAAGATGGGCCAGGATTACAACAGTCATACTAAATTATTGGCATCAACCAGGACAAAGCTGTAGGTTACATTGCACTGGCCAAGGATAAAACTGAAGAAAAGTTGCCTAAGAATGACCAGAGGGATTTAGTAGGCAAAGGCTTTACTGGCTCTTTTTCTCATTGCTTGCTGTGGCTTTGCCCCCCACATGTACTAACAACGTGGACACTTTCACCAGGGGACTTCTGATTGTCCTTCCTTTAATGCAGGCCGTTACTTTTCTGGCTGGCTACTTTCAACTTCTCCCTAGTCTCCCAGGATTTGCAGCAAATCCAAAGGTTTGCGGGAGCCACACATTTCTGGGTCATCTTTGTTGGAGAGATTGCATTTAGGATGACTTTAGGCAGGCTCTATTCTAAAGGTCTCTATCTGGTGGGAAGGAATCATGTGATCCAGTAGAAGTACAGCTCACTCCCATTGCAGCCTTCTTTCTGTCTTTGCTCTGTCATCTCCAACTGGCCTCTTGCCTTTAGATTTCTCCCATCCAGGTTGGAAAAGTCACTACCTGTGTCTCTCGAACTCAATGTCAGACTCTCTGAGCTATTGTCCTTGAAGATCTCTCTCAGTTGGCTTAATGTGAAGGGAATACACATCCACCTCCCTGGGATGATGTTGCACTGCACACCAAAAACCCTCACTACAAAGTCTTCCTGGCAATCCACTGCCATCTCTTTTGCTTGACTTATCTGAGCTTCAGTTTTCTCATTTATAAAATGGAAATAATCATATCATCAAATTTTCAGAATTGTTGTGAAGATAATATAAGATTAATAACATGACAGTGCTTTGAAAATTATAATGTGCTAGATACACTTCAATTATTACTACAGCATTATTTCTCATTGCAGACTCATCTAAAAATTCAGCTAATTTAAAATCAAAGGTAGACTCAAATTTGCCCCAAGCCTCTCTCCATCCCTCCACCAACACTTCCTTCATTCTTATTTTTTCTGTAGAACCCAATCCTCTCAAATGCACTAGTCATTAAATGTATGGTTGTACACAAATCATTTGTCATTTGCAAATTCCTGCATAAATCTCTGGTTTCACGCTTTCCCAACCAAGCCAACAAAATTAGCATACTTATCCGGCACAGTCAAGCTCAGGCTAGGACTAATGATTTTTCCCTTCTTTAAATATGGTTGATGTGCTTTGAAAATAGAAAACATATTAACATGATTTCAGTTTTTACAGATGGTGTTTTTTTCACTCTTTCAAAATAATTTAGGTTTTGGAGATGAAAACCAATATAGCATTACCCAGCATGGCACAATTAAGAAGAAATCTACTAAGATTCACATGCCTTCTCACATGAGAGAATAAGAGGATCAGCCATATTGAGGAGAGAAACCAATCACTATATAATAATTTGTTTATACGGGAAAAATTTATATATAACCCTAGACTAAGAAAATTAGGCCATACAGAACTTGAAAATATAGATTGGGGGTCTTTAGTCTCTGTTCTCCATCCTATCCACTGACTGCCGAAGAACAGCTTGTACAAAGCAGCTTCTATTTGAAGCTATGGAACCAAAGTGATTATTACTCCCCAGTCGGTGGCAAGATTCATTCTTTCATTCAGCTTTTGCAATTGGTTAAGGGCATAGTCTCTGACAACAAACGGCCTGAGTCAAATCCTGGTATACAACCTGTGGGACTTCAGGCAAAGTCCTTAACTTCTCTGTGCCTCAGTTTTCTCGTCTGTAAAATGGGACAAGTAATAGGATTGCTGTGGCAACTAAACTGCATTAATGCCTATGAAGCACTAATAAAAATGATTCATACGCTGTAAGTGCTCATTAAGTGTTACTTAGAATATTGAACACTTATGTGCTCAGTGCTGGTTTGACCTAGGCATAGAATGATGGAAGATAAAACAAAACAGCAGGCTCAGCTCTCCTGGTACTTACAGAGTGGTGGGGAGACAAACATTAACTTAAGATTCACATATTAATGTAAAATGTTTAATAATACATGCCAAAAAGAGAGATATAATGAGATATGAAAGAGAGATAATCAGGGCAGGGAGGGGTGAGGAAATGTTAGTGACTTAGCTGAGACCTAAAAGATAAATAGGAGTTAGTCAGAGAGACAGAACATTCTAGACAGAGGGCACAGTATGGGCAGAAATTCACTTGTAAGAATGTGAGAATGCAATAGTCCAGGTGAACCATAATGAACAAGGTGATGGAAGGGGAGAAGGAGATAAGTCAGTGATGAGTCAGATATAGAGATAAAATCTCTATATAAAATCTATAGGACTTGGATTGGATAAGATGCACAAGGGAAAAGGAGATATCAGGACTTTTTCTAAGATCCTGAAATATATACCAGGTTGAATGGTAATACCATTCACAAGAAAGTAAAAGTGATGCCAATGATTTTTATACTATTATTCTTTCTTCAAAGTGTATGCTGAGACTATACCTCATTCTTTAAATGGCCTTTACTTACAGTGGAGGGGAGAAGGTAATTACCTTTATTTGAACTTCCTTACTTACAGCTTAGGGACCTTGTTTTACTTTTCTATCGCACACGAATGCTACAACTCTGAATAACAGAGAACTTGACAAACAGTGACGTTATTAGATAAGGAACAATTCATTTCAACTAAGAAGTCTTGAAATAGCTAGTCTAGGTTGGCTTTAGCTGCTCAAGAAGGCCATCTAGAAAACAGTCTCCTTCTAATTTCCTTCCATGCCATCTTTAGTTTGTTGTTTTATACTCATGGTTACAAAATAGCTGCATCCCTAGGCAGCATATACTTTTCCCAAGCCGGAAGAAAAAGGTAGAACCAAAATCCTTTGTTTGTTGTTTTAATTGAGAAGAGAAGCCCTTCCCAGGAGACTTCCATGTATAACTCACTAACAAATGAGAAGTGGAGAGAAGAGGATTGGGAAGGGCATCGTATGTGCCAACCAATGGTTTCTACCACAGCTATTTTTAATTAACTTAATCTTTAATATTATTCCACCATGTATTTGGAAGCTGACACTTAAAGATTTTAAGTGAAGCTTGAACTTAACAGCAAACTAAGTTATAGAACCTGGATTCAAACTTAACACTCCTCAACCAAAAGGCCCAAACACTTCCAATCACTTTACACTGTATTTTCTCGTACCTTAAAAAATTCTAGTCCAAGTAAATGAAAAAAAAAAAAAAAAAAGCAGAAGCAGAAATCATTTTATATCATTATCATAGTATATGGAGACTATTTAAAGGTATAAGTATGAGAAAATGTGACCTTTGTCATGGTCTAAGTACCCACATATAATACCATCCTGAAAATGCAGCCCTCAATGAATTTAACGAGATAACTTTAAAGGTTTCTGTTTCAGCAGTTTTACTCCACAGTAAAATCCTATACCAAAATGACACTGTTAACAAACCAAGACAGTAAGAAGAGTTTAAAAAATAGCAGCTGTTTGTAGGATTGCCAAACAACTCCTCAAAGAATATAAATTATCTTCCCAATTCTAAAAGCACAATAAATATGGAGAAAATGGGGGATTTAATGGAAAAAGTAAACCAGTAAGCAAGAGGAAAGGTACATATTTACTCCACATGTTATGTGTTGTATCAGGACATGCTTTTCTTCTCAGCTATATAGAAACTAGGACTTGCATTTCGCTACCTTATGTAAAACCTGAAAAGTGAAAATCACATGGTCAAGTTAATGTGTGATTTGAATATATATTTTGAAAGCTAAAGTTACCATCTACATTCCCTACCTGATTTTATTTGTGATTTAAATCAGGGAGAATATCCTTCTTATTTATTTCAACTGCCAAGTGCTACCACTTTTAGCAGAAGAAAAGAAAATGTATCATAAGACATAGTTCAATTTTCTTTGATTGTAGTTTTGTAAATGAAAGCATTACCAAGTAGTAGACAGGGTAGGAAGGGAGATTTGCCATTTGCTGTCCAAAATCAGTTTGATTCAGTTGGGATGGAATATGTCCTTCTATACAGCAGATCTGTAGAAGGCTAGAGCTCAGTCAAATAGAAGACTGACCAAGACTTCACCCCACGAAGAAAAAGCTTTTGTAAGTGAAAATGGAAACTTCTAATACGTGGCTGAAGATGCCAATAGGCAAAATTTTGTCACGGAAGATTTTTCAAAAATAATTCTGTGAATAAACCTTTTTCCTCAAGTTCTTTTGGCTTAGAGTGCCGTAAATGAGGAAAGTGAGAAATAAGCTGACATACTTTTGAGTTCCTCTTGTGTTCCAATTACTGCAACTCTGGTTTATCCCCATTTTGCAGATTAAAAAAATTGCACCTTAAAGAGGTTATATGACTTGTTCAAAGTTATATTACTCATCAGCACAAGTGCTGAAAATTGAAATAAGGAGTAGATAATACCAAAGAATTTTGTATAAACCAGCCTAACAGAGTTCACAGTTTTCACTGGACGAGTTAGAGTAGAGAGAGAAGTGTTAGATGAGTATGAGTGAATAAGGCTATGGTGTAGGAAGCATGGGAACTTGCCAACAGACGGAGATATCAGGGCAGAGGTCAGGACTCTGGACAGCTCTGGATCACTTTCGAAGTTTCATTCCGACTCCGCTTTCTCTCCATCTCAATCTGTTTTATTCTATTTCATAGCAACAGCTTTCAATATTGCTTAAATTCTTCTTGTATTACTTGCATAGCTAATACTCAAGAGATGCAAATATAGATATAGGTATGTGGGGTGAGGCAACAGGGTGCAATGGATATGGAGTCAAATTTGAGTTTGGTCCTGAATCTGTAACTTATAGCAAGATATTAGGCAAATCACATAACCAATTTTTTTGTTTCTGTCTTCTTTCTCCTCATTAATAAGGAATACATTTCATTAATAAAATGATAGTGCCTCATTTTATGCCTAGCACATGTGATAGATACTTAAAACAGAATTACTCCTACATACCTCACCTTATATCCTTTTCAGGGAAATGCCTATGCAATACTCAGGGCTCATTTCATTACAACTGACAGAAAAACAGCTTAAACTAGATTAAGCAAAACAAAGGACTTCATTGGTTCATGTAACTGAAAAACCAAGGGGAGTATTTTCCTTTAGCACCCAGGGATTCATGGTGTGTGTGCTCTCCATCTCTCAGTAGGCTAACCACACATGAGGAGTCTTCTATGATTACTACAACAGAAAAGGCAAGATTGTAATTGGGATCCCTTCATGTCTGCATTCCCAAGCTTTGGAGAAGCTGCTGGTTAATAGCCATTCCTTTGATCTTCGTCCATCAGTGGTAAATTATTTCTACCAAGAAATAAGTTTCTTATGGTACTGCTTATCCCCATTCAATACACATAGAATGGGTACTACACGCACAAAAAAAGATGAGGGTGTTTATCAGACGAAAGGGAGGGGGATGGAAGAAACAACTGATGATCACGTTAGGGGGTTTTCTATATAGCTCTGATCCTTTGGAATTTAGCTTAGTTTCAGAGAAAAGGAAATCATCACCTATTGAATATCTTCAGTTTTAAAAAGATTTCCCTGTGAGTTACTCAATAAATATTTGAATAAACAAATGACTTAACTTCAAAGTCCGTAGTGCCCAAAAGCATACTGCAGTTTCAGTGAACCCAAGCCCTAATAGAAAAAGGATGATCTGAACTGGAGTGGCACAGCATGACCAGTACTCTTATCCCTGAAGTCCTGTCTCTCCTTTGAGGTATGGCCCAGGTCCTGTAAAAAATAAAGCCCCAATGAAGTCTAAATAGTCAGGCTACAGAAAGTTTTGTTTTGTTTTGTTTTGAGACGGAGTCTCACTGTCACCAGGCTGGAGTGCAGTGGCCCAATCTCGGCTCACTGCAAACCCCGCCTCCCGGATTCAAGCAATTCTCCTGCCTCAGCCTCCCGAGAGCTGGGACTACAGGCACCCACCACCATGCCCAGCTAATTTTTGTATTTTTAGTAGATATGAGGTTTCACCATGTTGGCTGGGATGGTCTCAATCTCTTGACCTCATGATCTGCCCACCTTGGCCTCCCAAAGTGCTGGGATTATAGGCGTGAGCCACCGCACCCGACCCGTACAGCAAGTTCTTTGACAATAACCTTCTCTGATGCAAGCTCTTTCCATAATGGACTTAACACTTTGATGTCACTTTGGCCATGTTCTACGGCAGGAAAAAGCTAAAGCTAAAGAAGTCTAAAATGAACTGTGATAATATTCAAAATGCTAAGCTCAGCATCTGATATATAGTAAGGGCTCAATAAACAATAAACTTTAGTTTGTTCTTGTACAAACCTACAGAAGTATTATAATTTACTCTCAGCAAGATATTTGCTTTTATGACATCACAGCCAGAGCTGGCTATAAACTATATCTTTGCTATCATCATCTGTGAGTGTCTTTCTCTTGTAGAGACATTCTTAGGAACAAAATTCTCACCACTAATTCTTATTTTGGTGCAGCATTGCATCCACCCAGAGTCACCCACTAAGTCAGCATAGTAAGAAAACATTTGTTTAATTTATTTTATTTTATTTATTTTATTTTTTTTGAGACCGAGGCTCGCTCTGTCACCCAAGCTGGAGTGCACTGTAAGCTCCACCTCCTGGGTTCACATCATTCTCTGCCTCAGCCTCCTGAGTAGCTGGGACTACAGGCGCCCGCCACTATGCCCAGCTAGTTTTTTGTATTTTTAGTAGAGACGGAGTTTCACCATGTTAGCCAGGATGGTCTTGATCTCCTAACCTCTTGATCCGCCTGCCTCGGCCTCCCAAATTGCTGGGATTACAGGCATGAGCCACTGCACCCAACCTTATTTATTTTTTTGAGACGGAGTCTTGCTTTGTCGCCCAGACTGGAGTGAAGTGGCACAATCTCGGCTCACTGCAACCTTCACCAAGAATTCACTTTATTTTCATATTTTTAGTCTTCTTTTCTCCTGACAGTTCTTTGAAAACTTTCTTTTTAATGTAAAAAAGACTTAGATATGTAGGATTACATCTGGACTCTTGGCTTGTACAGCTACTCTTTAAATCTAACATCATTTTGGATAAATTTTTGGAATCCAATTCACATATATATCTCCTAGTTCCATACTGGACTTGCCTTTTGTTGAGCCTCCAAAATATCTACCTGTGTGTGAACCATTTTCCCATAGTCTTTCCATATGTTAGCCCAGATGCCTGATTCATTCTTGGTCCCTTTGTTGTCTAAATTTTGGAAATGAGAAGTTCTGTAACAGTTCCCATCATCAATCAATTTGTCAACAGTATACCTCTATCCACTGGAAACAAATTAATATGACACATGTACAAATAGCACAGCACTAGACATAGGAAGGTGGAGGCAATCCACATATTCTTCACAACCCTTTGATGAATTCAGGCTTGTGGTTAGCAGGGATCTACACCAAACAGTCTCAGATCCTCCTTCAAGGAACGACTCACTGCCCAACTGCTGGGAGGGTGCTTAGCAGAGAGTCTCCAGCTGTCAGTTCCTTCAGGCCTTGCATCAACTTCAGAGAGCCTCTGTTCAAGGCAATGTTCTTCCCAGAGCCACCTGCATTTGGCCCAATGCAGGACACTCTCATGGTCAATACTTGCTCCAGAGCTCCCTGTCAGCTTTTTAAGACATTCTCAGACTTGTGTCAATGCTTGCCTTCATTCTCTGTCCAGTTCTGCTTTCTTTCTCTTCCTTTCTCAGGTTTTGATGCCTAATAAATGTTTTTCAGCCCAAACTCTGTCTTAATGTCCGCTTCCATTGACCTAACTATGGTTTACCTTAATTCTCTTAACCACCTGATCAAAGCGTCACATTCAAATAATCCCTGTAATTTTTAATAACAGGTATGTTTTATGTAATTCTGTTATTTTAAAAAGAGTGATTTAATAGGTCTTATAGCATTTGCTATATTGGAATTGTATCCATATTTGGGAGTAGGATATCTGTATTATAAATCAATACTAATTTTTTTCAGGGTAGAGATCCTTAAAAAATAAAGCATATGGGATACTACAACTGACACTCGGTATTTGTGTACTGTGTGATGTGAAACAAAGTAATATTCAAGCCTTGGATGTGTCTTTTTAGTGATGATTAGAAACACAAATTCATTCTCATAATCAACATATGATATTTCAGTCAAATGTCTTAAGTGCCATAACTGCAAAGGAAAGCACAAATGTCTTTTAGTTATAGCACACATATTTTTGTAATGATTCTTTCCAGATATTACCCCAGAGCAACATATGTTTTCTGCAAAAACTCTTATCAATCTTTTCCATTTTTTAGTAATGAATACGGAAGTGATTATGTTAAAGTTGAACAGTTTAGCCTGTTATTAAGTAATGTAAGCCAAGATCCATTATAAGAAACATAACTACAGTAAATAAAAATCTCTAACCAGGAAAAAATGGTTTCCAAGCCATGGATTATCCATTTTATGAAAAAATAATTTATCATTAAGGAAAAACATTCTAGAGACCACAGGTTTGGCCACCTAAGAATTTGACAACCTTTCAGCTTTTTAATTTGTTTCTTCACATTATTGAGTCTCTGCAATTTTTCTATATTGGCTCTGATAGTGCTTTTAAAGATTTGGTTAATTATTATGACCCCAGTTGTTAATAATAATTATAAAGGAACAGCGCTAAACCTTTATATGAAGTTTTGCAGTTTATATTTTCACAAATATTACCTCATTTGTAATATGTTCTTAGCTTGCCTCAACACAACATTTATGCAAGGAAGTGATAAAAATGTTTTTTACATTTATATCATTTTTCTAGATTATACTTCCCTGTTTTCTTCCCAGAGGTACTATGGCACTTGTTAAAGCCACAGTTTATTATTTCTTTTAATTATTTACTAACTGGCATTGCAACTTCAAGGATGCATTGAGTTTTCTCGCCCAGGTAAGCCTAAGAGAGGTAGAAACTCTGTTATTGGAGACAAGGACAGTGCCTTATATTTATTTTGTGCTTACTTATTACCATGTGCATTGTAGAAACTCAAACTACATTTTCACCTTCTTTCTTAACCCACCTGCCTACTGTTTTATCAGAATGCTCTGCTGGGCACTTCCTATATGATGATTCTTCATGCTCTTCCCCATAGTTGCCCTATTATGTCACTGATCCAATTCTCCCATGCAATGCTGACATTTAGTGTAGTGAATATTGACTGTCCACAGCATGGCGGAGCCAAGAGCAAACTATGGTGTCAAAAACACCTTGCTTTCTATTCACAATAGCAAAGACATGGAATCAACCCAAATGCCCACAAATGATAAACTGGATAAAGAAAATGTGGTACACATACACCATGGAATACTATGCAGCTATAAAAAGGAACGAGATCATGTCCTTTGCAGGAACATGGATGGAGCTGGAAGCCATTATTCTCAGAAAACTAATGCAAGAACAGAAACCAAACACAGCATTTTCTCACCTATAAGTGGGAGGAAACCAAACACCGCATGTCCTCACTTATAAGTGGAACCTGAACCGTGTGAACACATAGACACAGAGAGAGGAACAACACACACTGGGGCCTGTCAAGGGGATGCTGGGGGAGGGAGAGCATCAGGGAAAAAAAAGGCATGCTGGGCTTAATATCTAGGTGATGGGTTGATAGGTACAGCAAGTCATCATAGCACACGTTTACCTGTGTAACAAACGTGCACATCTTGCACATGTACCCTGGAACTTAAAAATAAAAAATAAAACTGTGAGCACTTATCCCTTCTCTCTCTTCCTCCTTGCCATGTAAAGTCCTGGCTCCTCCATCATCTTCTGCCATGACTGTAAGTTCCCTGAGGCCTCCCCAGAAGCTGATGCCACCATACTTCTTGTATAGCCAGAGGAACTGTGAGTCATTTAAACTTCTTCTCTTATTGAAAAAAAACAAAAACAAACAAACAAAAAACCTTGTGTTTGCCATCTTCTTGAGTGCTAAATGTAAACAAATGAATAAATTCATTATTTGTAAATTTTGATATTATACTATTAAAGATATTAAATATATTATTAAAGATAAATATATCAAAAATTTAATGACATTTTAAAGAAAAGAAAATCCACAAAGTGTCCTCCACTTGTGGATTTATTACATTTAGTGAGTGATTTTTTGGGACATGGATTTCAACAGACTTAAGACAGAGGAATATTCAGGAAAATAAGGTTGTATCTAGAGACTGAAATCGATGTCCCTTAAAATGTACATAATGTGCAATGTGAGCAGGAATGATGAATCCTCCCAAGTGACATATCATTAGCTGTCCTTAGCATCTGAGATGAAATTTCCTCTGGGGGGGTCTAGGATCTCCTAAACATTAACTGCCATTAGGATTCTTTGTTTCTGTACCTTAATCCCACTTTCTTTTTTTTATTTTCCTTCTTACTTATGCCCTCTAGAACTCCTATTTCACAGTAAACAAAACAAAACAAAACTATAGAGCCTTAAATTCTTAATGATGCATTCTTCTCACCTTCTGTATTTAAATCAGCATAGCATGCTTCAAAAGACCCCTGTCACCCAACCTGTCTTCTTTCCTAAAAAGCAGCTCTTTTACCGCCCATGGTATGAAGAAGAGACTATTCATGGACTGAATGTTTGTGTCCTCCCTGAATTCATATGTTGATATTCTAGTCCCCAGTGTGATGGTGTTAAGAGGTGAGGCCTTGGGGAGTTAATTTGATTATAAGGGCTCCACTCTCATGGGATTATTGAATTTATAAGTGGAATGGGATTAGTGCACTTATAAGTAGAGACATGAGAGAGCTTGCTTCCTTTCTCTGTCATCTGTTGTGTAAGGATAGAACAAGATGATATCCATCTGCAAATAAGAAGAGGGGCCTCACCAGACACTGGATCTGCTGGCATCTTGATGCTGGATTGCCCAGCCTCAAGAGTTACGGGAAATAAATTTTCTTATGCTATTGGTCTATGAGAATTTGTTATAGCAGCCTGAACTAACTAAGACAGAGGTCAATTTTTTTCTTCTTCAAGATGGTTTCTAGACAATTATTCCTCCATCTTCATGTGGCACACAACCTATTTTTTTTTTTTTGACACTCATGCCACCAGTCATTTCTTAATCAAAGTCTTGAGCACCTTCCCAGCAGTCTTTCTCATCACCCCAATTTCCATCATTTCCTAAATCATTCAATTACTTCAATCTGTGTCAGTGACTCTCTCCACACTCTGGCCTTTCAGTTCCTTGACCTCTTTGTATTCAATGACCTTCTTCTTAATTTCATTTCAGCCAATTACTCTCAGGGTCACAGATTGTGACCTGGATCCGTGATTGCTCAGAAGTTCTTCACCTATGAAATTATGAATGGTAAAAATCCGTTATTTTCCTCTCTGACATCAGCCACCATTCAGTGGTCTCATTCAACTACTCCAAATATCTTGCTGCTTCTCAGAATCTCCAATACGTTGATATTTGCTCTCCCCTCGTATACTTTAGCCCCTTTCTGTTTTCCTCTGTGGTTTAAAATGCAAGAATCTTTTTTTTTTTTTTTTTTTTTTTTGAGACGGAGTCTGGCTCTGTCGCCCAGGCTGGAGTGCAGTGGCCGGATCTCAGCTCACTGCAAGCTCCTCCTCCCGGGTTTACGCCATTCTCCTGCCTCAGCCTCCCAAGTAGCTGGGACTACAGGCGCCCGCCACGTCGCCCGGCTAGTTTTTTGTATTTTTTTTTTTTTAGTAGAGATGGGGTTTCACTGTGTTAGCCAGGATGGTCTCGATCTCCTGACCTCGTGATCCGCCCATCTCGGCCTCCCAAAGCGCTGGGATTACAGGCTTGAGCCACCGCGCCCGGCCAAAATGCAAGATTCTTATATTAATTATGATGTTGGATGCATTCAATTTATATTTCCAGATTTATTATGTATGCTTTTCTGTCTTTCTCTAATCTTTTGACTTCATCAATCAAATAAAAGATAACTGAAAATACCAGTAAAAAGGATGGTGATATAAATTATTTAATGATAGAAATGTTTTTTAAACGTGAAATTTAGAGAGACAGAAAAGAACAGAAGCATTATATAGCCTGAAAATTAAGAAATTATAACAACTAAAAAAAAGCAGACGGAAAGAGGAAAAGACATTGAACACAATAAATCTGCCTATGTCTCATCTGTAATAGTTGTGTGCAAAGTAATATAATTTAAAGCCAACAAATCAAGTAATAAGTGTACAAGTATATTTAACAGTACAAAATCAAACAGAAAAAAATTATTGACTAACAATATTATTGATCACATTCGTACACAAAAAGACAGCTGGCCTATGTACCAGAGCAGAAAGTTTAGAAATAAACCCAAATTCATACCAGAATTCACTGCAACATAAGAGTGGATTCTCAAATTACTGGAGAAAAAACAGAGCATCTGTATTAGTCCATTTTCACACTTCTATAAAGAAATACCCAAGACTGGGTAATTTGTTTATTTTTATATTTTTTCAGTGTGTGTTTTTAAAATTATTATTATACTTTAAGTTCTAGGGTACATGTGCACAACATGCAGGTTTGTTACATATGTATACATGTGCCATGTTGGTTTGCTGCAACCATTAACTCATCATTTACATTAGATATTTCTCCTAATGCTATTCCTCCCCCAGCCCTCCACCCCCCGACAGGCCCCGGTGTGTGATGTTCCCCACCCTGTGTCCAAGTGTTCTCATTGTTCAATTCCCACCTATGAGTGAGAACATGCGGTGTTTGATTTTCTGTCCTTGTGATAGTTTGCTGAGAATGATGGTTTCCAGCTTCATCTGTGTCCCTGTAAAGGACATGAACTCATCCTTTTTTATGGCTGCATAATATTCCATGGTGTATATGTGCCACAATGTATTAATCCAGTCTATCATTGATTGACATTTAGATTGGTTCCAAGACTTTGCTATTGTGAATAGTGCCATAATAAACATACATGTGTATGTGTCTTTATAGAAGCATGATTTATAATCCTTTGGGTATATACCCAGTAATGGGATCGCTGGGTCTGATGGTATTTCTAGTTCTAGATCCCTGAGGAATTGCCACACTGTCTTCCACAATGGTTGAACTAATTTACACTCCCACCAACAGTGTAAAAGTGTTCTTGTTTCTCTACATCCTTTCCAGCATTTGTTGTTTCCTGACTTTTTAATGCTCGCCATTCTAACTGGTGTGAGATGGTATCTCATTATGATCTTGATTTGCATTTCTCTGATGACCAAGACTGGGTAATTTAAAAAGGAAAGAGGTTTAATTGACTCGGTTCCACATGGTTGGGAAGGCGTCAGGAAACTTACAATTATGGTAGACGGTAAAGGGGAAGCAAGCACCTTCTTAACAAGTCGGCAGGAGAGAGAAAGTGTGTGTGAAGGAGGAACTGTCAAACACTTATAAAACCATCAGATCTCATGAGAACTCACTCCCTATCGTGAGAACAGCATACGAAAAACTGCCCCCATAATCCAATTACTTCCTAGCCTCCATATGTGGGGATTATAGGTCCCTCCCTTGTCACATGGGAATTACAATTCAAGATAAGATTTGGGTGAGGACACAGAGCCAAACCACATCAGCATTCAACAAATGGTGTCAGGGCAAGTGGACAGTCTTCCAGATCAATGACTTACTTTGTACACCAGGATATAATCCAATTGAATTAAATGTTTAAATGCTTTTTTAAAAAGACACTACTAAAACTAAAACATCCAGATATTATAAGAGAAAAGATTAATAAATTCTACTAATGTTTAAATAAAGTATTTTAATTTTTAAGTAAAAATTTCTGCATGTCAAAAATACCATAGAAAATCAAAGGCAATTAACATGGTAAAAATAATTACAACTTATGTAACAAAGGGCTAATATCTGTAACATTGAGAAACTGAGAAGAAAATGGCCAAAAACCCAAGAGAGAAATGGACAAAGTATATGATTCACAGTTCACAGAAAAAAACATAAAAATCATTCTTAAAAATAAAGGATACCCCACTTCATTACGCAAGCAATGGAAGTTACAACTACACTGGTATACATTTCCTCTCTCATCAAAATGGCAAAAATCCAAATATGTGATTATACTACATGTGGTAAGACTCCAGGGGAAAAGCTACTTTCATACACTGTGTTCAGAATTTTAATTATTATCACTCCTATGGAGGGCATCCTTGTACTCTATCATAATTACAAATGCACGTATGCTTTGTCCTAAGAAATCAACTTCTTGAAATTAACTTTATGGTTATTTTCACACATGTAATAGATGAATGTATAAGGTTATTCACTTTACATTGTTTGTGATGGTAAAAATTAGAAACAATGTAAAGGTGCATCAATAGGAAATTGAGTAAATAATTAATAGAGCCATTAAAGATGGAGGAAACACTTCGTATTGATGAACTAGATATCCTCTCTTTGTCCTTGTAATCCAGGAGTTGAAAAACTACAACTTGAAAGTCAAATCTGATCAATTTCTTGATTTCATAAACAAAGGTTTATTGGAACAAAGCAGAATTGAATGCTTGTAATAGAAACAATATGGCTCCCAAAGACTCAAATATTTACCATCTGATCCTTTACAAAAATATTTCTTGGTCCCTATCTGATTTACTTTCAATTTTTCTCTACCCTGTTTTCTACTCCTGAATGTCCACGTCTATGCACTGCATCCTGAGCTATCTTGCTTCTAGTTTCCTGTGGAGTTCAAGCCACTGAGTGGCACCAGCAGCAAACCAAAGAGTTTGCGATAAAAGAGAGAAAGAGAGATAAGCTGATCCCTCCATTTTGGGCTATGGTGTAACAGTGATTTTACTCCTCTACTTAAGGTCACAGCTTTTCATGCGACTTTTCAGGAATGGAGGCTGTGTGTGGAGTAGTCAACTTAAAAGACAGCAGAGAGAAGAGAGGAATATGTAGAAGATATTTCACTGTAGTTTTTAATAGACTTTATTTTTTAGGGCAGTTTTAGGTTCACAGAAAAATTGAATGGAATGTACGGAGTTCCCATATGCCCAATGATTTTACACATGCACAAGTTCCTTCACTATCAATATCTTGCATCAAAATGGCATATATGTTACAACTGATGAATCTACACTGGCACATCAGCATTACCCAAAGTCCATAATTTACATTAGGGTTTACTCTTAATGTTGTCTATTTGTTTCCTTGGATTTTAAAAATACTTGTTAAACCACAAGAATATAACACCTTGTTAAAGGTTAAATAAAATAAATACTTTAAAGTGTTCAAAGTGAGAAAAATGGAATCAAAGAAAGTAACACATTGCTATAACATAAAATGAAGGAACCTTATTCAATCTTGGAATTAGCCAAGTCTTCCCTAAGGAAATAATTTCCAAGCTGAGATACAAGTCTCTGGTGAAGGTAAGAGCACAGTGCACTCCAGAACTGAGATAAACATGGTATGGTTCCAGCAAAAGTAGTGAGAGCAAGAGTGATGAATCTGCCAAGGCAGACATGGGTCAGACAAGGCAGGGCCGCACAGGACTTCATCATATTACAAACTTTATCTCAAGAACAATAGGATGCCCATGATGGGTGTTATGGGAACCATGATCAAATTGAAAAGATCACTCTCACTAAAACTTGAGGACACATTGGAGGGTGGCAAGAACTGATATGAGATGCAACTTTGTAGTTGTTCAGTCAACGAATGATTATGACTTGGATTGTGTTGATGGTCATGAATATGGAGAGAAAGAGATAGATCTGACAGACACCCTTATGATTTCTTAAAGCTACTGTTTGTTGGTTATATTTTCATATAAGTAGGGAATGTTGAAAAAAATAATATCAGATACAAAATCACCATCTTGAACCAGGGAAAACTGCTGATACATATTTAAAGAAAATGTTAATTCATACCAAACATATACAAATATCCTATCCAAAAATTTTATTTTTAGTCATGTGCTGTAACTTGGCATTTTATTAATGCAATATATGATATTCCAGCAGAATTACTCAGGCTAATGGAAATTCTGCTGTCGTCAACACATAATTTTCTAGATGTCCTTGGCCAAGGACAGCTTGCCGAATGAAGGAAAGACAGCTGGAAGATTGATGGGGAGATTTGTGTGCAAGACTTGAGAAGGGGAGCATAACTTTTATCCAAAACCCATTTGACCGGAGCTGAATCACAATGGCCTGCCTGATGGCTAAAGTGGCTAGAAACATCTTTCATCACAGGAAAGAATAAATTTTGTGGAAGGTTATCTATTCTCAAGAAAAAACTTCTGCATTATTGGAAAATAGATGTATAATCACCATATTGAAGAGCATTACACAGTTGTTTAATTCAATCTTAATTGAGAGAAATTTTCAGTTAAAAACTGATGGTGTGTAAACCCACACAAGTGAATGCATACAGTTGTTGAAGCACCTGATAGACCCCTAATTCCATTTTTGCCATATTGTCTGACATTTCTTATCATGGTATAATTTTTCTCTGGTCAGAGTGCAGAAACAGCAAGAGTTCAGCAAGGAATATGTTCAAGATTCTCAACTGGCGATCATTGTCAACTCTTTTTCCCACATGCAAAATACTCTCATTACCCTTCCAAGGTTAATAAAATCTCATCCTATTACCATAACGGGCTCATGCTGGAAGTCCAGGTCTCATTATCTAAATCATCCCAGGTGTATTAGAGACTCCTCAAGGTGATCATTCAAGTATAGCTCCTCCAGCAGAGTTTATCTTGATTTTCAGACCTGAGAAGTTAAGAAGTTAAGAGATGATTATCTTCTCTCCATGCCTCCTGCATACAGTTTGGAAACATACTAAAACTGCAATGACATTCCTATTCAAAAAAGAGGAGGAAGACAAGAGGCACGTTGCAGTTAGTGGCTCAAAGTATTTCTAAAATCTAGCCAGGTGCATGTTACCACATCTTTGGTTAGTGCTCAGTTCTTCTCCCTGGCAACGATTCTTTGCCCTCTGGTCTCTTGGTTCTGCTTTTCTGTGTTTTCCCTTCCCTTCCCTTCCCTTCCCTTCCCTTCCCTTCCCTTCCCTTCCCTTTTTTTTTCTTTTTTTAAATAAGAAAGGTCTGTGTTTTTAGCTGAATAGGTTTCTCAACCTACTTCCTGTCCATGAAAGGCTTAAGGCACTGAAGTCTCTTTCGATTTTGAACCCTCTTTCCTCTTGTTGTTCCAAGTTAGTGTTCTCCCTCAAAATAAGTTTGAAAAAATTGATATTTAAAAATGTATTTAAGTGATCATCCTAGTGAGAAGACTATTATATTTCCAAGCTTTTTCCTCCAAAGTTCAATGTTATTTAAAATTTATATTTCATATGAAGGGAAATTTTTTAAATAAATTTTGAATTACTTTAATTACACAAGAACATGAAGAATATTATCTGCTCATCTGTCACACACCTCAAACAATAAAAATTTATATAAAGATAGATGAGGCTATCCACTATTTACTTCTTACCAATCTGTTAGGTTGATGCAAGAGTAATTTTGATTTTTGCCATTACTTTGGCAAAACCACAATTACTTTTGCATCAACCTAATAACTTCCTGTATTCTTGTTTCACCTAAGGTATTAGATCTAGTTAACACCACAGAATGGGTGCATTCCTGATTTATTTCTTCCAAGCTGTGTAGGCTTGTAAAAATTATTTAACCTCTTTGTGTCTCAGTTTCCTCAGTAATAAAATGGGAAGGTAATATAAATAAATTACATACATATGTATATATGAAGCCAATAAGCAAATAAGTAACTGGTACACAGTAAGTACCATACAGACATTACCTGTTATTATTTTTCAGTGATAAGACAACCAGAAGTTTCTAATTTGGTCCTGTTGATGAGATAATTTCTCTTCCACTTAGCTGGTGAGAAGTTGGAATGAAGCAAGTATACTTGTGGTTTATCACTCACTTTTCTCAAATCTACACTTCACAGTCTGCAAATACATACTGATTATTGTACTGAATGGTTGGAATCATTGTAGAAGTGATTCTTGGTATTGAAGGGGGAAATTTAAAGCTCCCACTACCTTGTACTTACCCTGACAACTCTAAGAGAATATATCCTTTACTTAGGTCCTTCAGTCTTCACCCATCTCCCTTGGGACGACCCTTTCTTCCCATTAAGAGAGAACTTACGTGCTAGATCCATCCTTTTCCTTCCTCTCCATGCAAAGTTTCCTTCCTCTCCATGCAAAGTTACTCAGTTCTGAGTAATTTAATATGAAGTAGCACCCCAGTAATTCAGCTAGACATTCACTGACTGGACCCAAAACAATATGGCAAAAAGCATTTCAGGTTTCAAGGTCAACAATAGCCAAGGAGCCCTTAGGATCATCCTTTCTTTCCAACATTAGCATCACTGTGGCTTGCAGGAATATCTTTTATGTAAAACGGTAGACTGGTTAGATTAGCATACATGCACATTCGACATAAAGAGTCAACTTCTAATAGCTACATCTAAACACACTGAAAAACAGAGCTATTCCCTCAGTTATTCTGGCCTCTCCTTTGACTGAAATTTAAAAATAATTCTGGTGATAATTTACAAGGAAAGTATCACATGGAAAATTCATTCAACGTGTAATTCATGAGCAAATTATTATAGCGAATAAAAAGGAGTCAGAAGAGCCGAAGCGTTACAGGATGTCATCAATTTGGCAAATTTTATTTTTAAGAAACCCTAGTAAAGTATTTACAGTTTTGTACGTAATTGGATAATGACCATGGAAGTCTATTTTCTATCCAAAGATTTTCTGGTTGTCTCGGGTAGCCTAATATAATGATTAAGAATACAGGGTCGGAAGCCATACTCTTTAGATTTAATGCTGGTTATGCCATTTACTAGCTGTAACAAACACTGATAATGCTCCACTCACCTTCTCTTAGATTTTTCTGAGAAATATCCTCCAGCTTCAGTGTCGTTTTCTTTAAAAGGCATGTACCTGTGACATTCTTCAGAGGACTACCCTTGAGGGGTACTAGAGCCTCTTGTGAGAACTGGTCAGAAACTGGAGGTGCTGGATAGTTTATCTGCCTAGGGTGGCATGGCCATTACTCACTGAGACAGATTGTAAAAGCCCAGATCTACTGCCTTGAAGTGGGACAAACTGTGCAATTTATGTTCAGAAGATTCCCTCCTGATTGGACTTAGGCTGACACTTAACTGAAATTGCACCATTGTTTGACTTCTTCTCCTATGTTTTCTGCTTTCTCTACTTTCTTACTCATTAATCCTGAAAGCACTTTCTTAAGCAATCACTTGCACAAACAAATTCTCCTCTTGGGGGTCTTCTGAGAAATCTGACCTAATACACTCTCTAGGTGATCTTGGGTAAACAGTTTAACTACTATGTTGAATCCAGTTTCTTCACTTGTAAAATAGCGGAATGATAGGGCTGTCATGAGAAATAATAGGAGATAAAGTTTTTAAAGAACACAGTGCACTGCTTGGCTCATGGTTAGCATATGAAATGTTAACTACTCATTTTGTGACAAAGCACTTAAAAATTATTGAGCTTAAATATGAGTCATGAATTTCTTTTGCTCAAAATGATTAGTATTCCAAATTTTCTGGCCTTTCCTAAAATAAAAAATAACTTCTAGCGGTATGTTACCTTGCAGATATTTCTAAAATTTATAAACACACTTAATCTGTCCTTTCAAGGTAAAAATAACATTTTAACAAGAAGGGAAAAACACAGGCAATGGAAAGGGTATTTTGAAAAAGAATAGTAAAAGTATTTTTATCAGTATTGCTGAAAGTAAAGTGTCATTAATTAAAATTTACACATCTGAATATTTACAAACGTGGAACAGAATTTTCTATTAAACAATTTTCCTAAGAGTTTCAGTGGCTTATTGTTTCAATTTTGAAACATTTCCATTTGTATCTAAGATTCTCTATGAGATTTTTTTCTAAACTATAGCACCCGTTAAAACAATTATTAGATAAACTTTCAAATCTTCAAATTGCTATAAGACAAAGTATTAATTCATGATTTTCAAAAGATACATTTAATCCTATTGAATTCAATACTTAAGCTCTTAAGTATTGGTTTCAATACTTAAAATATTATTTTAGTGGGAAAAATATTTTATAATATAAAATATATAATTTAATATATGAAAATTATTTACTTAATCTTTAGTCTTTACTAAATTTATTTTTGTATATGGTATATGATTTTGATATCATTATATAAATATGACTTCCAAATCATTTAAATAGAGAGATGATGGATAAAGAAACAAATACTTGTATAATTTTTTTCCCTTCAAAAGTTTGTGGGATCAAAAGTTTGTGGGATCAAAAGTTTGGTGAAGAAGCCAGTCGGAGTTTTCTTGCTCTAGGGAGATCCTTCAAGCAATCACTATGTCAACAGACACAGATATTTTCCTTTCATCATATGTTGAAGATTGCAGATCCAAACTTATTCAAAAAGCTATGGATGCACTATTCTTCTCCCATTGGACTGGCAGGTTTTATAGCAACTGTTGCATGTGAATTAGAAAAACTGAAGAGCAGGAGAAATTCTAAAATTCACCTGATCCACATGTGCAGGGCTGCCAGAGGCTTTGTTGCAGGAGCAGTGACTGGTGGTATGGGCTATTCCATGTACTGGAACTTCTAGGCAAAACCTAAGCCTCAGAAGAAGAGATGCTGTCTTGGTCTTGGAGGAGCTTGCTTTAGTAGACATCTCATTATTGAAGTTGTATGTTTATGTTGAAAATACATTGTTTGAGTGGATTCAGATGATAATATGGTATTTTGAATATCGACTTCCTTTCTTGCATGCTTGATTTGCCTCGTGACCAAATTACCAGTGACTAGTTCAGTAACGAGGTCATTTATGGGAGTCAAATTAACACAAAGAAACACGTCACCTAAATGCGCTTGATGGTGTTAAAATGTCCACTTTCTTAAACTGTTAAGATGAAGTTAGTTCTAAAGAAGATAGCAGGGCAAACCTGAAGTACTCCCGGTTTGCTGCAGAATCTTGCCTGCTTTGGATATTACATAAGAGTCATTTTTACTCATTATTTTAACTTTTTAATGTCTGTCTTGTGGACTGGTTGGCTCATTTAGAACTCTTTCAAAAAGTCCATGGAATATAACTTGTAAAGTCTTCCACAACTGAGAGTATGTGCGTGTGTTTAAACTAAATGTAGAAAGCTTAAAACGGAGCTGCAGAGTAGTAGTATTGATTTCAGAATCACAATTGTAAACATAACAATAATTTAATTATGCGTTACAGTTTAGCTCTTTTATAATTGCAGAATTATATTTTTGCTTCTGTTATAGTAGAACAATTTTTAATGTCATCTTGAAATGGAAATATGTATTTTAAGTGCTCATGCAAAGGTAAAAAGAAAAGCACTTTTTAAAAAAGCTTGATGAATTAGGCTGTTCTTAAAAATTCTGAAGATCCAAAAGAATGATTTAAATATAACAATGAAAAAACAGAGATTATCAGAGTGGAAAACAAAACAAGACCCAAGTATAAGTTGTCTACAAAAAACCATTTTAAATATAAAGATTTAGATAGTTTAAAAATAAAGCAACGAAGAAAGATATATACCATGGTAACACTAATTAAAAGATATCTAGATAAACTTCATTCCCCAAAGCAGACTTCAGTGCCGAGTGACCAGCTGGGTTAGGGAGACCCTAACCCAGCAGCGCTAGAGAAATTAAAGACACACACACAGAAATATAGAGGTGTGAAGTGGGAAATCAGGGGTCTCACAGCCTTCAGAGCTGAGAGCCTCGAACAGAGATTTACCCACATATTTATTAACAGCAAACCAGTCATTAGCACTGTTTCTATTGATATTAAATTAACTAAAAGTATCCCTTAAGGGAAACGAAGGGATGGGCCGAATTCAGAGTATGCCCTTAAGACACAGATCACTCAGGCTTTTGTTTGTGGCTTAAGAATACCTTTAAGCGGTTTTCAGGCCTGGGTGGACCAGGTGTGCCTTGCCCTCATCCCTGTAAACCCACAGTGTTCCAGTTTGGGCATTATGGCCATTATGGACATGTTACATTGCTGCAGAGATTTTATTTATGGCCAGTTTTGGGGGGCCTTGCTCCCAACACTTCAGGACAAGAAAAATTATTCAGAGTAAGAGAGTCATCATACAATAATAAAGGAGTAAGTTCTCTAAGATTACATAACAATTCTAAATTTGCATGCTCCTGACAACAGATCATCAAACTATATGAGACAAAACTGAAGTGAAAAAAAATAAGCAAATCCACTATTATACTGGAGATTATGGTAGCTGGAAATCTCAACACCTCTTTGTTGGTAATTGATAAGTACAATAGGCAGAAAATAAGTAAAGATATAGATGACTTGTACATAATTATTAATCAACTTGATTTAATTGACATTTATAGACTACTTATCCTACTACAACAAAATACACAATTTTCTGAAACTTGCATGGAACATTCACCAAGATAGACCACATTATATGCTGTGAAACATGCCTTTAAAAATCTGAAAAATTAGAAATCATACAAAGTATTTTCTCAGATCACAATGGAATAATACTAGAAATCAAGAACAAAAGGATACCCAGAATATTTTCAACTATTTAAAAATTGAACAAAAACACTTCTAGATAACCCATGGAATAAATAAAAGGTCTCAAGAAAAATTTTTAAAAATTGAACTAAATAAAAATAAAAAATATCAAAATGTGGGTAAAGTGAAAGCATTGCTTAGAGTGAAGTTGACAGCACTTCATGCATATATTAGAAAAGAAGAAATATCTGAGATCAGTAATAATCTTTCACCTTAGGAAGCTAAAAAAGAAGCACATTTGAAGCATAATTTATACAGAAGAAAAAAATAATAAAAATTAGAGCAGAAATTAATTAAATTTAAAAACAGGGTAACAGCAGAGAAAATCAATAGCTTGTTCCTTGAAAAGATAAAATTAATAAACTTCTAGTCAGATTAACCAATAAACAAAGAACATAAAAATTATCAATATCAGAAATGAAAGAGGGGTCATCACTACTGATGCCATGAATATAAATAGTATAATAAATAAAAACTAAGAATAACTTTATGCCTACAAATTAAATGAAATGACCAATTATTTGAAAGACACAAACTACTGAAATATACACAAAGAGAAAGAGACAACCTGAATAAGCTCTGTATATTTTAAAGAAATGAGACTAATAATAATATTCCAAGAAAGAAAGCTCTAGACCCACATGGTCTCATGGCAAGTTTTACTGAACATTTAAGCAAGAAATAATATCAATTATTCACAATATCTTCCAGAAATAGAAGCCAAAAAACCACTTTTTGGAGATATCAGTATGAGCTTATGTTTAGCTTAATATAAATACATATGGTAACATAAAAAATATTATTAATAGGTACATATGCCCAGGTTAGTACACACATATATATTTCCTTATTCTGTATGCTTAGAAAGCATAGAAACAGCACCCCAGTAGCCATGAGCACACTTAGCACCCAGATCTTGGTGTCTATTACCATTTGCCAAAAAAAGGAACCAGGGATCCTAGGAGAAATGGTTGATTCTAGGACTGGGCAGAAAATATACAAGATGGCCAGGTGGCTTATGCCTGTAATCCCAACAGTTTGGGAGGCTGAGGCAGGTGGATCACCTGAGGCCAGGAGTTCAAGACCAGCCTGACCAACATGGAGAAACTCCATCTCTACTGAAAATACAAAATTAGCCAGGCATGGTGGCGCATGCCTGTAATCCCAGCTACTTTGGAGGCTGAGGCAGGAGAATCACTTGAACTTGGGAGGCAGAGGTTGAAGTGAGCCAAGATTGCGCCATTGCACTCCAGCCTGGGCAACAAGAGCAAAACTCCCTCTCAAAAAAAAAAAAAAAGAAAGAAAATACTCAAGATGAGCCTAGAGCATCTTATAAAAAATTAAATACATAAGCACAAAAATGGAGATATATCAAAAGGACAAAAGGGCCAACTGAAAGAGCTCCCAAAGGCCAAAGCTGAAATAATTTGAGCTACTAAATAAAGTAGTATTGCACTGTAACTCAAAGTATAAAATAAATATCCATGAGTTAATACTGATACAAATTAAATGAGGAAGAAAAAAGAAATCTCCTCTGCAGAAGAATTCAAAATAATTTATGTAGATAGGCCACCCTCAAAGAGATAGTGCCTAACTCTCTACTCCTTAAGTGTGGGCTGCACGTATTGACTTCCTTCCGAAGATGATAGTATGGAAAAGGGGAAAAAGACTAACTGCAGTTGAGAAACCTGACAAATGCTGCCTCAGCCAGGTAATCACGGTCAACATTAACAATAAAAAGTCGTCCAGGCACAGTGGTTCATGCCTATAATCCCAGCATCCTGGGAAGCCTAGGTGGGCAGATCATCATAGATTGGGAGTTCAAGACCAACCTGGCTAACATGGTGAAACCTCATCTCTACTAAATATACAAAATTAGCTGGGCGTGGTGGCACATGCCTGTAATCCCAGCTACCCAGGAGGCTAAGGCAGGAGAATCACTTGAACCTGGGAGGCAGAGGTTGCAGTGCACTGGGATCGCGCCACTGCACTCCAGCCTGTGTGACAGAGTGAGACTCTGTCTCAAAAATAAATAATAAATTAAATTAAATTAAATTAAAAGTCTATTGACTGTATGAACCTTTGACATATGATGAGAATGACACTTGACCTCTATGGTCTTTCTCCCCAAAACAAATAATCCATGTTTTATCCTAAGAAAAATGTCAGACAAATGCTGATTGGGGTATATTCTACCAACACCTGACCAGCACTCTTCAAAACTGTCAAGGTCACCAGACACAGGAAAATCTGAGAAACTGTCACAGCCAAGAGGAGCCTAAGGAGATACAATGACCAAAATATGATGTGATATTCTGGATGGAATCTTGAAACAGAAAAAGAACATCAGATAAAGACAGAAAATCTGAATAAAGTGTGGATCTTGGTTAGTAATAATGTATCAACATTGTTTCATTAATTGTGTAAATGTACCATACTAATACTAGATGCTAATGACAGGAGAAAATGGGTGTTGGGTATATGGGAACTCTGTACTATCTTTGTAATTTTTCTCTATATCTAAAACACAAACTTTACTTTAAAAAGGGCTAATAAAAAATAACTAAAAAATACGTTTGAAAATTAAGCAAGATAATTCTAAATAACTCATAGGTAAAACAAAAAATCCCAATGGAAATTAGAACATATTTTCAACTGAAAACTAAAATATTTATACATCTAACACTGTAGGATGAACATAAACTTTGCATTAAAGAAAATTTGGGCTTTATATGCAAACAGTATTAAAAGAAAAAGAAAGGCGGAAAATACATGAATGATATAGATATCCATTTTTAAAATGACAATAAGAATAGAAAAATAATTATTAGTAAAAGGGAGAAAATAATAATAAACAATAAGGGCATAACTTATGAAATAAAAAACTAGTATAAATTAGAGGCTCAATAGAGCCAAAAGTTCATGTAAACACTTAACAAGTCCAATCAACAACAAAGAAAGAAGGGGCAAAAAATTAATATCAGGAATGAAAAGATGAATATCACATTAGAAATATAACAAGAGACTACTCTGAACAACTGTATGCCAGTAGTATAGTGTGGATATTTGTCCCCACCCAAATCTCGTGTTGAATTGTAAACCCCAATGTTGGAGGTGGGTCCTGTGGGAGGTGTTTGGGTCATGGGGGCAGATCCCTCCTGGCTATGTACTGTCTTTGTGATAGTGAGTGAGTTCTCATGAGATCTGGTCACTTAAGTGTGTGGCACCTCACCCACTTTCTTGCTCCTGTTCTCACCATGTCATGTGACTGCTTCTCTGCCTTCTGCCATGATTGAAAGCTTGCTGAGGTCTCCCCAGAATCAGATGCTGCTATGCTTCCTGTACAGCCTGTAGAACTGTGAGCTAATTAAATCTCTTATAAATTACCCAGTCTCAGGTATTTCTTTATAGCAGTGCAAGAATGACCTAATTCAGTCAAAAACATTAAAAATTTAGGTGAAGTGAGAAAATATATAGAAAAACACAAGCTACTGAAACTAAAACAGGAGAAAACAGAAAATCTGAATTGTCCCATATCTACTATATGAATTGTGTCTGTAATCAAAACTTTTCCATAACAAAACACCAGGCCCAGTTGATTTTCCTGATGATTTCCGTCAAATGTTCCGGAGAAAAATTGACTCAAATACATCCAAACAAAAAAGAGAAACATCTCACAACTAATTTTATGAGGTCAGCATAATCTTGATTCCTAAACTGGAAAACACTTTACCAGGAAAAAATTAAAGATAAACATTTTAAATAAATATAGATGCAAAAATTCTAAACAAAATGCTACGAAACACAATCTAGTGATACATAAAATCATGACCAAATTGCATTAATATTAGAAAGTCACAGTTGATTTAATATTTTAAAAAGTATTAACTTATAAGAAAAACACAATATGTATACATTTAGAAAAGGGGAGGAGATATTATTTCTTATAAGGGGTTACAGACTGCAAGGTAGCCATCCCACAGGCTGGGAAGCATAGTCTCCAGCCAAGACCAGAGACAGGCACTTGGAAGGGGAAGGGTTGGGGCAGGAGATTTATGCTGAATGGGTTGTCGAAACATTCATATTCAACAGGTTACAGGAGGAGCTATGAATATTCATGAAGGTGGTGCTGACACATGTGTGTTGAAAAAACATACATGAAACATATGACTCATGTTTATATGTTCACTTTGGGGTGGAGACTTAACATTTAAATATATTACAATTAGGTCCTTTACATCAAAAGGTCTTTTCAGGACTAAGGCATGCAAGTATGTAGCTTCTGTAAACCGGCCAGAAAGAGTCCACAGTCAGTGGTCTTTTATCGGGAAAGTTACTGAAGTCAGTCTCTTGTCCAATAAAAGCTGTAGTTGTGGCTGGTGGAACAGGAGGTCAGTTAGTCTGCACCTGTGAGCTGGATGATGTTTAATATTGCTTCTTTTAAGGCCAATGCTCACTTAGCTGCTAGAGAAAAAGAAAATCCTTGCAGCAGTTAGGACATAGTTATTCTTTTTTTTTTTTTAGTGTTGCTTTTTTTTTTTCATTATTATACTTTATGTTCTAGGGTACATGTGCACAACGTGCAGGTTTGTTACATATGTATACATGTGCCATGTTGGTGTGCTGCACCCATTGACTCATCATTTACATTAGGTATATCTCCTGATGCTATCCCTCCCCCCTCCCCCCCCCCCACAACAGGCCCTGGTATGTGATGTTCCCGTTCCTGTGTCCAAGTGTTCTCATTGTTCAATTCCCACCTATGAGTGAGAGCATGTGGTGTTTGGTTTTCTATTCTTGTGATAGTTTGCTGAGAATGATGGTTTCCAGCTGCATCCACGTCCCTACAAAGGACATGAACTCATCCTTTGTTATGGCTGCATAGTAGTCCATGGTGTATATGTGCCACATTTTCTTAATCCAGTCTGTCATTGATGGACTTTTGGGTTGGTTCCAAGTCTTTGCTATTGTGAGTAGTGCCACAATAAACATACATGTGCATGTGTCTTTATAGCAGCATGATTTATAATCCTCTGGGTATATACCCAGTAATGGGATGGCTGGGTCAAATGGTATTTCTAGTTCTAGATCCTTGAGGACTCACCACACTGTCTTCCACAATGGTTGAACTAGTTTACAGTCCCACCAACAGTGTAAAAGTGTTCCTATTTCTTCACATCCTCTCCAGCACCTGTTGTTTCCTGCCTTCTTAATGATCACCATTCTAACTGGTATGAGATGGTATCTCATTGTGGTTTTGATTTGCATTTCTCTGATGGCTAGTGATGATGAGCATTTTTTCATGTGTCTGTTGGCTGCACAAAAGTGTTCTTTTGAGAAGTGCCTGTTCATATCCTTTGCCCACTTTTTGATGGGGTTGTTTGTTTTTTTCTTGTAAATTTGTTTGAGTTTTTGTAGGTTCTGGATATTAGCTCTTTGTCAGATGAGTAGATTGCAAAAATTTTCTCCCATTCTGTAAGTTGCTTGTTCACTCTGATGGTAGTTTCTTTTGCTGTGCAGAAGCTCTTTAGTTTAATTAGATCCCATTTGTCAATTTTGGCTTTTGTTGCCATTGCTTTTGATGTTTTAGACATGAAGTCCTTGCCCATGCACAGAACAGAGCCCTCAGAAATAATACCACACATCTACAATCATCTGATCTTTGACAAACCTGACAAAAACAAGAAATGGGGAAAGGATTCCCTGTTTAATAAATGGTGCTGGGAAAACTGCCTAGCCATAAGTAGAAAGCTGAAACTGGATCCCTTCCTTACACCTCATTCAAAAATTAATTCAAGATGGATTAGAGACTTAAATGTTAGACCTAAAACCATAAAAACCCTAGAAGAAAACCTAGGCAATACCATTCAGTACATAGACATAGTTATTCTTTAAGCGTAGGGCGTGCATGACTTAACCCTTGCCTGGCATGGCCCTAGGTCTTGTTTATAATTTGGTATCTTATTGCCACAAAAAGTCTGTCCTATCAGTCCTATGATCTCTATTTGAACATTAATGTTGGTCGATTGTTGTGTCCAAATGATAAAAGGGCAAGGGAAGAAAAGTAATTACTGACATATCTGATGTCCCAAGCCCTTCGTGGCTAGGAACTAAGTTTCTAAAAGTTTTTGGGAATCCCCTTGGCCAAAATGGGTGCATTCAGTTGATGGGGAACTTAGAATTTTATTTTTAGTTTACAGTATCTATATATACACATATATCATATATAATATGATATATGTATATATAAAATATATAGTATATAATATATGTAGTTAGTATTATATATGATATATGTACATATATAAGTATACATATAATATATATTATATGTATAATATATTGTACATATATAATAAAATTATAGTATTATATAATATATATTTTATAATATATATATATAGAGAGACAGACAGACAGAGAGACAGTCTCACTGTGTTGCCCAGGCTGGAATGCAGTGGTGTGATCTCAGCTCACTGCAACCTCCACCTCCCAGGTTCAAGTGATTCTCATGCCTTGGCCTCCCGATTAGCTAGGATTACAGGTGCCCACCACCACACTTGGCTAATTTCTGTACTTTTTTGGTACAGACAGGGTTTCACCATGTTGGCCAAGCCAGTCTCAAACTTCTGACCTCGTGATCTGCCCACCTTGGCCTCCCAAAGTGCTGGGATTACAGGTGTGAGCCACCGTGCCTGGCCAGTATCCATATGTTTTACCACATTAAAATAAAATAGAGAAAAATCATACAATCACATCAATAAAGCCAGAAATGCACTTGGGAAAAGTCAATGCTGATATATAATTTCTTAAAACATATAAACTGAGAAGGAAACCTTCTTAATCTGATTTAAAAATCTACAACAAAAATCACTCATGCGTAACATTTAAAAGTTGAAAGCTTTTCTCTCTGAGACTGGGAACAATTATAACTATTGACAATTCTATTTACCATTTCTATGGAGTTCTTACCAGTATTAAAAAAAACAAAAAAAAAAAAAGAAAGAAAGAAAAGAAATAGAACACGAA
The DNA here is from genome assembly GCF_049350105.2 of Macaca mulatta. Taxonomy (NCBI): domain Eukaryota; kingdom Metazoa; phylum Chordata; class Mammalia; order Primates; family Cercopithecidae; genus Macaca; species Macaca mulatta. The sequence continues at coordinate 128,633,872 of NC_133417.1, read as the reverse complement.
ATATTGGCAAGGACATGGGACAACTGTACTCTCAGCTATACCTTACTGCTCGAGATGTAAAGTATTCCAACCATTCTGCTGAATGGCAAATTGTGATGCATCCATACGATGAAACACTCTTCAGCAACAAGATGAAATGGATTACATCCAGCAGCACAAATGAATCTCAAAAGTATGCTAAGTGAAAGAGGCCAGACCAAGGGATACATGATACATAATTCTATGTATGTGAAATTTTAGAAATAGACAAATTGATCTAATATGATAAGTGGTTAGCTAGTCGGGGAGTGGGATTTGAACAACTACAAAGGGACAAAACAATTTTGGGGGTTAATAAAATGTTCTATCTCTTGACTGTTTTGGTGATGACATTTGTCAAATTCATAAATTATTCACTTAAATTCTGTGCATTTAGTTGTGTGAGACTTTTTCCTCAATAAAGTGTGTTTTAAGAAGATACCATTAATCACAGCACTAAAACATCAAGCACCTTAGGAGAAATCTAATGAGTAATCTAATGCAGGTACCATAAAACTATAACATATTATAGAAACATAAAGAAAACCTAAATATATACAGGAATTATACCACTTTCATGAGCTAGAAACCTTAACATTTTAAAAATGCATTTTCCTCACATTAGATTTGTAGATTCAATGTTATCCTAATTTAAATTTCTCCAGGGATTTTTATGTTAATTGGAAATCTGATTTCAAAATTTATATGAGATGCAAACAGTCAAGAACAACCAAGGCATTCTGAAGAAGAAGGATTTAAAGAACTTCTATCACTGGATTTCAAGCTCCTTATAAAGCTACATTAATGAAGACAGTGTGCCACTCAGATAAGAAGACACCAATAGACCACGGTGCAGAACAAAGAGTCCACAAACAGAACCGCACATGTGTGGACACTTCAGGGTGTGGGAGAAAAAAAGTACTTCCAATAAATGATGTTAGAGCGACTGGATATACATATAGAAAGAAAAAAGAAGAATCCTGACTCTCCTCACACTAAGCACAGAAATCAATTCCTGGAGGATTCTATGTCTAAATTGAAAAGGTAAGACACTAAAGTGTCCAGAAGATGATGACATAATAGGATAATTTCATGATTTTGTAGTAGAGAATAATTCCAAAAGAGTACACAGAATTACTAATCATAAAGGGAAAAATAGCTATTTATCTATTATTAATCTATTATCCATCTATCTTAAAATTGGAATCATTGTGTTCATTAAGTGACAATATTGAGTAAAAAGAGAAACCAAAATGTGGGGAAAATGTATAGAAACATGCTTAACTGACAAAGGGGTCTTGCTTCACCCTTGAATATTAGTGTTCCTAAGGACTCCATCTCCACAGGAGCCCCGAATGCCCATATTCACTCCTGCAGCATGCATTGGTTGCCTTTGAATTTTTATTTTCAAGTCAAGGTCACTTTAATGACGCTAGACACAGCCCTTTCTCTATATCAACGTATTCCTCTAGGAGTGAAATTCTGCTGTTTCTATCTTCTTAATAGATCCCATTTGGTGCTTGTTTCTGCTCCCAATACCACTCACTTCATTCAGGACCTTCTGTGTTCTTGCCTGGATGATTACAGTAACCTTCCAACTGATATTCTCTAATCTAGTCTTACTCTTGCTCAGTAGATATTTTTTCTAACTTAAAATGTATCACGTTATTCCTACACAGTCCTCATTATAATGTAAATCCAAAACTATGGAAGTCCATGATCTGACTCTTGCCTATTTCTCCAACTTAATGCCTCTGCACTCTCTATACTATTCAGCATATAGAACCACTCCCAATGTATTACTCTCTTAGTACCTCCAGGCCTTTGCATAAATTTCTCCCTCTGCCTGGGGTCCTCATGCCTCCTGTCTTTGTTTAGAAAACCTTCACTCATTTTGTACATAGTAAAAGACTTTCATTGGCTCTCCTATCGGGGCACCTTCACAGTACCTTGGGCTTCTTTGATTATATAACAAACCAGAGGATTGTAACTACCTTTTCTGTCTGTTTCTATTTTATTTCTCCACTGTCAGCCCCTATGCATATTGCCTGGCAAATTGTAATTGCCCTGTTAATGCTTGTTAAATGAATTAATAAATGGAAGTAGGCACATATAGAAGAGACCCAGATGATTGGCGTTAAATTTATGAGCAAAGAACTTTGAGAAAACCCAACTCGAATTTAACTGACTTAGGAACAATATCAGGAGTTCCAAACAGAAATGCTTTTAAATGAGAAAGCTTAGCTTCTTGACAAGCCTGTCTCTCAGTAGAAAATTATTTCCATAATGAGTCACAGATTTCCTGCTTCTGTATTCAGCTGCCTGGAAAATGGATGGAAAGCGAATGGTCATCTCAAAGGCAGGTTTGGAGTAGGGCCGAGGAAGACTTCGTTGGTATTTTTAGGGATTCTCAATTATAGCTAACATTAAAATTATCTAGGAAGCTTTTAAAAACATCTATGCCCATGTCCTACCCCTGATCAATTCAGTCAGAATCTCTGGGAGTGCCTAGGTATTGATAGTTTTAAAGTTACCCAGGTGGTACTGACGTGCAGTCAGTACTGAGTACCATTAATTATGCTACTGAGAAATTAGAGCCATGGATTTTGCAACTTCCAATATAATCACCAGGTGGTGCACTGTTTTACGGTATTTTGAACTCATTCCATGATTTCAAGTTGCGTCTGATCAAATGTTTTTAAAGGCAGCTTAGAATAAGCTCACCTGTCTCAAAGACCTCAATTTTCAGTTTGCAACTATCATTTGAAAAATTCTTCTGAATATGGAGAGATGACGGTCTCATGGAATCTGCATGACCAAGGACTGTGTCATTGAGCTTGAAATACTTGCTTTTCAACCTGATGAAGATATTGTTGACCTATTTTAGTTGTGTATAAAGCTTAAAAACATGTTCAATGATGGGAATTTGAGTACCTGGGCACATGGTGAAGGCCTAGAGTTTAAGGCAGTAGTTTTCAACTTTGGTTTCAGGTTAAAAATCATCTGGGGACCCACTGCAGGAAATTCCATATTATTTGGTGTGGGATGAGGCATTACCTAAGTACTTTTCAAAATCGTCCAGATGCATCCAAGTTTGAAAATTGCTGGTTCAAGGATGTTGTCCTCTCCTTTGTCTCTTTTTGTTGTTGTTGTTAAATGTATTTATTTTATATTTTTCCAAGTTTTATTTTAGGTTCAGAGAGTATATGTGCAGGTTTGTTACATGGGTAAATTGTGCGTCATGGGGGTTTGTTGTACAGATTATGTCGTTACCCAGGTAATAAGCATAATATGTGATAGGTAGTTTTTTGATCCTCAGCCTCCTCCCACTCTCCACCCTAAAGTAGGCCCCCGTGTCCATTGATCCCTTCTTTGTGTTCATGTGTACTCCATGTTTGGCTCCCACTTACACTCTAAGAGTTGTGCTATAGGGCCACAGTAAGTTATTTTTAACAAAGTCTTAAGAAAAGTCTTAAAGAAGTCTTAAGGCAAGTACTTGCCTGCATTTGGTTGTTTCCATGCTGATGTTTTAGTTGTATCAAGTTTATTTATCAATTTAAAAGAGAAAGGAAACTAACAAAATTGAGGTATCTTTGCATTTCTTTAGTGTATTTCGGTGTTCAAAGTTTTTTGTTTGTTTTGTTTTGTTTTGCTTTGAGTTTCCTTTCATTGTTTCCCCTATATTTTATCTTCCATCTTCTTCTGAGACTCTTAAGTTTCTTGATTTGAAATTCCTCATTTTTATTATTTAGTCATTTCATGATTCTCTTCATGTCTCTTATGTCTTATTTTAAATTCTCTCACAATTTTCTGGTTTATCATAATCTAGTTTTTCGTAATTTAAAACTTTATAAATTCATTATTTGTTTGGGCCTCTTAACTTTTAGTATCTCTGTTATTAGCTTTCTTTCCCCCTTTTTATTCTTAATCATTTAAGATGTCAATTCTTAATTTTTAATCACCTTTTAAAATGTTAATGAATTAAGGTCCTGGTTTCCTGACTCTTTTATTACAAATATTTTTACTTTCTTTTAAAACTTTAATACCTTACCATTTTATTATTATTTTATTTTAAATTAAATTTTATATATTTTAATTTTTAGTATATGATTTATCTTTATAATGGTAGGTAATAAGTAGTTATACAAAAATCGCAGCCCACACCCAGAATAAGATAAGAAACATCTTCATTGTGACTGTCCCTTCATATTCCCATTTATGGATTTCAACCTGGTTAAATGCTGGTTTTACAAAATATCTTTCCTCTAGTAGCTTAGGATTCTCAGGACAATTCAGTTACCCAAAACAGTCATAATTCTACCTGTTTAATGTTTCTGCAAAATACCCGAATGATGCTTTTGATGTCTGATATTAACCAATCTTTTCATGAGGCGCTGCACTTTGGAAATTGTAATCTTAACATCTAAAACTACTCAACTTTGGAGGAAACATGTTATCTAAGAGGAGGGGGAGAGAGGCAGCAGCTTGAATACATGTCAGTAAGAATTCCTAGGCCAAGTCTTCCTGCTGGTTTTCATTAAGATTCCCGACCTGTAAATTTTTCTAATGGAAGAAAGGTATTTGGTTCCTGGCCCTTGCTCTGATGAATTCACTTCCTTTACCGCAGATCTCATTTTGTTATTATCCTTTTTCTGTGGAATTACAGGAGAAGCTTTCTGGTGTGTGATCCTTTGCATATCCATTTCCTAATATTCATGTGCCCAGAATGCTGGTTATTGCCAGGAGAATGTGGTTTTAGATGAACTCAGCTGTACTTCTGAAGGGTGGCTCTCACTCCTTCATATTCTCTTCAGTGGAAATTCCAGGCCTCATTAGATGGCTGGAGTTCAGGGAGAAGGGAATGACCATCCAAGTCTTTGGCCCTGGGTCATTGTCACCTTTGGAAAACATTTTAAGATATAAGGAGGTGGCTGAGTCGGGCTTCTCCTATCTGTTGCCCTTTCTCCCAAGGAGGAAAAGGATGGCATTTGGGAGACATTAAAGTCTTTAAAGGTAGACTCAGTCAGTCTTCAGGATTTGGGTCATTATATTGTGTGTTGTGGAACCCTTCTTATTAATGATATATGTCTCTTAGTTGAAGAGTTACGTTACAGTTGAGGGCACACAGCCCAGCAACAAAAACTAATTTTAATGTACTTGAAATCTCCTACTAACATTTTATATAAACCACAAAGAAAATCGAAAGACATGATTAAGAGCAACACATCTACACTCTAACTTTCTCCTCCTTCCCATACCCACCACACTCTTTAGTTGCTTGGACCAACTCTCTCTCTCATGGTCTCCCAAAACCTCCTTGTTACTTGCTCTTGATTCGTTTATATTCTCCCTCTTCCCCAACTCCTTGTCCCCATTTCTTTATTATGTGGAAAGGCATGGCCTCCTTTTTTAAGAAGGTAGTGGTATTGGGCTGACAATTATGATTCTTTTTTGGCAAACCAAAGGGAGTACAAAAGAGGGAGGCTGTGAATGTTCAAAAGTGAGTCACTTTTACCCTGTCCTAGCTGTTTTTATGTCTTTGTAATTTGGTTACAGTTTGTTCTGTTGGTAAGCATATGTGAGATTTTTCTCCCCGCACCTAGTGACACTTTCTTTTCTACTATACAATATGAGGAATGAGATCTCTCACCCTGTCTCATAAAGCCACCCATTCCCAGTCTCTTCATGACTGAAGTCCTCACGTCATTTTATTTCCTGAGGGAAGTCCGTGAGAACCTCTTTACTTGGCTGACTAACAGAAAGACCCTTGCCCTGTGCAGGTGTCTAGATCTTCTTTCACTTTGAGAAGCTAGTGGATGTGCTCTACCTTTGCTAAATTCATTTATCCACTCAACTGGCAAGAGTGGATTTAGCTGAAGCTATACTCCAGAGGAATGTGTGCTATATTAACCAGAACCTTGTTCATCATAAGAAGACCATGATTGTAATATTTTTGGTCTAGTAGTATCTCTGGAACATCCTTCCTAAGGACTAAGACCTCTCCCCAACAAAGTGGTTGGTTGAACTCAAAGAGTGGGATGGCATTTCCCATTTGAGGCAGAGTCATTGGTAGGGACATTTCAAATGAATGATCTTGATGGATTCTTCCAACCATTGATGAAATTTAGTCTGTATTATTGTTATTTCCGTTTTCAAATAAGAACACTGAGGTCTAGGGAAATTGAATGTGTCTAACGTTGTGTCAACCTAAATAACAGACAGAGAGATTCTCTAAATAGATACTGAGTTTATTTGGGAGTGCACAGGGGATATGCAAACCTGGTATATGTGTGATACTGGGACTACAGGCATGTCCAAAGAGGTGGAAGAAAGAGGAAGCTTTTAAAGGCAAAAGAAAAAAGCTTATGTAATTTGTTTTGAAACAACGAGAACATTCGTTACAGGGGCTTATCCCAGGAGTTTGTGCCAGTTCATAGGTGAAGATAGTATGTCAGGCAAATGTTCTTGTACATCTGACTAGCTGTCCTTGTGACTAATGTAGCAAGCTACGGTTTAAAAAGTCCTAGGCAAGAGTTCTTATTACATGCATATGTGTGTAAGAGCCCTTTAGAAAGTCTTTGTGAAAAGTTCTTATCATAGGCACGTGTGCACGAGTGCCCTCCCTCCTCAGCCTTCTGGCTTTATTTATTTGTTTGTTTTTATTAGAGTTTGACAAAAGTGAATCTATCTTTTTTTTTTTTTTTGAAATGAAAGGCCTCATATATTTATTACTGAACCCAGCCAACCAACGCATTCATAATAGATTCAGAGAGGAAAATACATCGAACTCTCCAGAGAGTGGTGACATTTTCAGTTTGATATGGTAATGTGATCGTGACCTTCAGACAGCACAAATATATGTGCCATCTCATGTGCAATTCCTTATAGACCCAGCTTGGTTCTTCTCCAGTGTCTCCTTTTGGAGTTGTACCTTATTTTATTTCCAGTTTTCATCCGAATCCACTGGGGAATGGGACGATTTTGCTCTTGTTTCTTGGCCAGGAATCGCTTAATCCTGAAAGTCTTGTGAGAAGACATGGCGAGAAGTGGAGGCAAGAACACACCACGATGGCGGAGAAAGGACAGTGAATCCATCTTGATTCTGACAACTTTCACATTTCTTTCTTGTCATTAAAGTCCTTTTTCAAAAGCATTGCTGATCAACCATCTTGTAGTTGGGGTTTAATTTTTCCTCAGTGCCACGAGGGCTTGTCCTGGTTATTGGTCTGGTCCCACATCAGGGAGATGGCCAGCAATTCTAAGCCAGTGTCAAAACCCATTTAGCCACCTTTTGAAGAGCTGATTCGCAAGCTAAGTTTGCCTGGAGTTTATTGCTAAGTTCAATTTTGTCAATTCCAAAGGTGTTGGTTATCATTTTGAAGCACTGGACCAGTATTATTTTGTTGAGAGTATTGTTTCTGCAGAGGCTGGATAGGCAACAAGTATAAAATTTAAAGAAAATAATACTAAACGAAACCAACAACAACATAAATCTAGTTTGGATTGGTCAATGATTCTGGATCAAGAGCCTTAGCCCAAGGATAACCAACTAGACAAATTAAAATGCCATGGGGAATTGGGTGAGTCCTGTTGGTGTCATTGTGTTCTTTTATGTAATTGGATTAGCAATTTTATTATTTAGTACTCCATGGTTGGATTAAATTAAACCAGAGAGAGAGTGCAGCAGTATTAGGGATGCTGCTAGAGTTGCCCATTAGGTGGACTAAAGGATTTTTTAGGCCATGTTAAAGTGTAGGTTTGGCATGACAGGTCCAACATTTTGTCAAGTTATTTGTAGAAGCTACTGAATGTGACAACTTAATGACACCATTATCCTATCAAGTGAAAAATGTAGGCATAAGTAATGAAAGGTTAAGAGGAACAAGGGTCTCATTACAATGGTGAGTATTGTTGTGATGTCTTAGGAAAAGATGCGTACATCGTGAATCCATCAACTTCTCATCCTGATATGCAGTTTGAATGTCTCTGGTTATGACACTGGGCAGTTCAATGAACTCTTGCTGTCCTATATATTAGGCACAAGGTTGGCCCTTGAAATTTACCTCAGATTATCTAACTTGTAGGGCTTCAGAAACAGAGCAGTTTTTGTTTATAGCTGGACACTTGTAGCCAGATACTGGAGGAAGCTGGGAGAATTCAGAATCTAGTCCAGTCTCCAGGTAGATAACAAAAGCTTGAAAACAACATACAGGATTATGATCCAATAGCAGGGGTATTATAGTTTTTCTTTGGAAACATAACTTTCTTTTTCCACCGTCATCCTGATTTTTACCAGAGGTAATCAGAGTAAAACAAATTTGTTTGTAAAATAAGTTTCATAGCTTGATCACTTATTAATCCATAAATGCAGCAAGAATAGTGATTGACCACTTAGGACTCTCGAATTTATAAACTTCTTGAGGCTACGAAGGCAAACCTAGGCAGTCTGCCTGCAGTATCTATAAACAATTTAAATATGACATCCAGTCAAAACCTTGGTAATATAACCTGTGTTTTCAATTATATTCTGTTAAAAAGAGAACAGATATTTATTGAACTTATGCAAATAGTTATATTACCATACACATTAAGAATACTCATGAAGAGTTTCCAAATTTTGAAAGCATTAGATAGAAAAAGTAAATGTTTCTACTTTTTTTCAAAAAAAGAATACTTAACCAAATTACTGTGAACTATAAATAGTTTAAAAATTTTCCTTAAATCTGAAAAGCAAAATATTTAAGTAAAGAACTGACAATGTTTTAAATAAAAGTCATAAAAATATTATCTTCAACAATTATTTAATCTCATGTAATTTTTGTTTTGTTTGATTTTGATCACCAGTTTCATGAACGCTTCAGTATCTTTATTAGCATTCTGACAATTTGTATTTAATCCTTGAATCTTAACTCAGAAATATGTATTCAAGAGTAGTTACCAGGCTATTTTCCATGAACTGATTGCAGATGCTTTCAGAAAAAACTCAGTACAATAACTGTGGATGACAAAACCTTAGAATAACCATGTTTAAAATTGGATGAAACGTCACTATAATTAGCCGTTGATAAGGAAGTTTGTTATTTTTGTGGATTACAACATAACCATTTTAGATTTCTATAAGTTTATAAAACTTTTGACACCTATTAATAACAAACCCATAAATGTAACAGAGAGGATCAAGCATCACTTATCATTTGATCTTGCTTTCCATATAATCTAATGTATCAAAAATCCTAATTATTTGACAACTCTACAAGATGAGAGAGAGATTCTTTGATGTTCTCCAGAGGCCCATCTTAATTCTAAGTCAAAAAGTTCTATCTTAGAAGTTGATTCTGGGAAAATCTACCAAAGATGTCAAAAAGTTTAAAACACCTTGTAAAGCAAGATTACAGGTTACTGTAAAATAATAGCTATTTATTTAACCAGGTTGATAATCAAAAGACTTCAAAAGCAATACAGAATTATTACATGGAAGTAAAAAATCTTAACCCTTTCAAAGTTCAGTTTTCTGAAGTAATCATAAAACCAAATAAAGACAACCTGAAACCAGAAAAATATTTTTATAACACTTAGAGTCTTTGTTTCTTAGACCAGTCATCAAAAAGATAAAACAAAACAAGATAAAAATAAAAACCTTTTGCAGTGTGATAGCTCCTACTTACGGTATACCTAGTTAGATAACCTGGAAGTTTAACCTGATAAAAAGGTACTTGAATTTAATCAGAAACTGGAAGAGTGTATATATATCTGTATAAGGTTATGAGTATCATATTATGGAGGAACATAAACAAGAAAACTAGTACCTTAAGAAGGGGAATACATGGCTCTTAGTAAAAGCATGAAAAATTTCCTGGTATATGAAGCAACTCAGACACATCAGGAAATACCAAGAGCACAGAATCAAATTATACTAGAAGAAAACATTGCTCTAAGCTGTAAAAATGCAGTTCAGAAGATGGTTGAAATTGTAAAGAAACAGATTTCAGAGTTAAATTAAAACCTTATGCAAATTTTGCTAAGAGCAGATCAATATTTCAAGAAAACTTTACTGTTCTAACATAAGGAATCAAAATCTTATTTTTTGTATCAGTGTATACATTTCAAAATCTAAACCCAATCTTTAGAAAGACTTATAAATAATTCTAATTGTAGCCAGTTCGATCACGCACAAATTTCTTTCATAAATATATCTTTTACAAACCTTTTAAGACTTTTTCAGACCATCTATGGCAAACTTAGAATTCTAGTTTTGTCCTATACTTCATCTTGCTTAAATAACCCATCATTTTATGTTAGGACAAAAATTTGCCACACAAGATTCTTTCTCATACAAAATTTTTTCTCGTTTCTTCCTTTCTCTTCTACTCCTTACCAAAAGTACATCTTCATACCTAAAACTTTCCTCACATCTCTCACTCGTACTAATGGTTTCTTTCCGCTTTTTTATTTTCATCCCATTTCCTTTTTGAAACAATGTTTAAACAACCTCCAAAGTAGATTAAATTATACTTTTTAACAAAAGACATATTCTGTTTTCTTTATAATTTTTCTCATCAAAAACACCTCTTGGCCTGTATGTTGGCTCATAGTGCTGTAATCCAAGCACTTTGGGAGGCTGAGGCAGGTGGATCATTTGTGGTCAGGAGTTTGAGACCAGCTAGGCCAACACGGTGAAACCCTGTCTCTACTAAAAATACAAAAAAATTAGCTGGGCGTGGTAGTGCACACCTGCAATCCCAGCTACTCAGGAGACTGAAGCAGGAGAATCGCTTGAACTTGGGAGGTGGAGGCTGTAGTGAGCTATTGCACCACTGCACTCCAGCCTGGGAGACAGAGTGAGACACCATCTCAAGAAAAACACACACACACACACACACACACACACACACCCCTTAATTTTCTTTTTTTAACTTTTCATATAGAATTGCACATATTAATTAAAATTTTTGAATTTTGATAACCTTAATTTCTAGTGGAAACCTAAGAAGTAAGCAGTTTTGAACTGTTTGCCATATATGAACAGCTTATGAATGTACCTCTTATATTAATAATTTTTGGAAATGTGAGCTTCTTTTCATAAATAGAACAATTTTTCAATGTGAAACAAGACATTTATTAATAGACTCAAATATATTTTGTTTCTTTGTAATAAGAAGCCAAAAGTAGATGAATTTAAGCCTAATGTTCAGCAATTTATGTTTCAGTATTTTGTCTTAATTGGAAATGACCCAGGCGTTTAATGAATATCTGTTAATTTAATAAATCATACCTTTAAGATTTCAAATTTCATGAAAAATTTATTTGCAAACATTTACACAATTTACATTTATCTAATTTATTTATTTCTTGTAGTCATGCTTAGATTTCTTATGAAAACTGAGGTATTAGACAAAGTCATTCTTTCAATTATTTTTCTGTTAACTATTTTTATAGCCTGTGAATATCAGGTATTCACCTAAGTATGAACCCTGAAGCTAAATATCTGGATATTTTGCCAATAACTGAGAAGACACAGCTGTTTTCACTAAACCAACAATATTAAACCAGCTTTCCTTATCAAAGAGTTATATTAACACTGATCATTCTGTTTTTAAACATTTAGCAGAGACAAATATCACTCTGCTTGACCAGCAAGTCCAGGTCAAAGAAAATATATGCTAATAATTCTGAAAACATCTTCATTTTTATTTTACAACAAAATTAAAGCCAGCGTATTTGCAACATATTTGTTAAGTCACATAAACTAAAAGGAATTTGGGTTAATTACTATACATTTTCAGTTTCAAGTATTAATTTATATAAGTGCTCATTTATCTTAGGCCAGTCAGAATGGAATTTCTTAATGGATTCTGGCTAAGCCAGATTTTACCATGTAGACACAACATACAACATGGGTAAATGTACATGAACACATACACACACAAAAATCTTCTAGCGTTCATTTTAAAAGTTTAGTCATGTGACGGTAAAACACAGTAATATAAATTCATCAGTTTATACAAAGACAGTTGGATCTAAATTATATTTCTGGTAAAATTAGACAAGTGAAGATCACCTTTTCAGATATTTAAGCTTCTCACCAATGATTTTGGAGAAGACCTTTAAGATTTTCCCTTTGTCCTTGATAAATAATCTTACGAAGACTGGGGACCAAATTTTGGGCAAAGTAGTTTCCTTAGCAGTGTAAAATAACCCTCTTTTACCCTTTCCTTCCCCTTCTTTTAGGCTCAAATAAGATTAGGGGTTAATTCCTTGGTATATACATTTCATTGAAATGACGTAGGAAAAACATTGTTCAAGCAGACTTTGACTTATTTTTGTCACGATTTCTACTAATTACAAGGTCAGTTACAGCAGTGAGATCTTATCTTAATACAAAGGAAAAAAATGTCAGCCAATTTGTAGTATGCAGGGAAAAAAGAAAAAAATAGGGAAGTCTGAAGCTTCTACATGCCAGCATTTCATTCAGACTTTAAAACCGTATAGTTGTTGTTTCTTAGATAGTTTGAATAATGATCATTTAAGTTCTGAATTTTTCTTGATGAAATTTGCCCATCAATTTAAACATGAGCATGAGAATGGGCCATAATATGTAGCTAGCTGGAGTCCCAGAAAAACTGGTATGTCTTAATATTTGAGAATCCCTTTCCATTTCTTATCAATCTCTCGAGAACCATGAAGATCCTATTTCTTGTTGTAGAAAAAGGTAAGGAATATACTCTCCAAACGTCCTTTATTATTAAGATGACCTTATCCACATCAGGTCCTATACGAAGTCAGCAGGGAGCTTACCAAAAAGAGGAAGGATTGGCCTGAGAAAAGACCACTAGCAGAGAAAAGGCAGGCCATAGAAATGGAGAGCTTAAAGGGCTCTAGTGACTACTGTACACTGGCTCCAAGAATCATCAATTCCTTCCAAAGGTGTTGTACATCAGGTCCCACTTATGACACCAGATACATCAACCTAAATAACAGAGAGATTCTCCAAAAATATTGAGTTTATTCAGAAGTGCACGAGGGAATTGCAAATATATGCAGTCTACAGGGACTATAGATATGTCCAGAGACTGAGGTAAAGGGAAAGATCTGGGAACCACCATAGGAGTGTTTACAGCATTTGTTGTTCTCAGCACTACAGAGAGCAAGTGAGTATCATCAAATCTGCATGTGCTAATTATAGATACTTGGCTGACAATGTTATATAGAAATTTCTCCTTAAACCCAACTAAGATCCAAGGTGCATTACAACATTGAACAGTATAATTATAAGTGATGATTTCTATCCCTTATTCTATCCTATTGATGAAATACTTTCAGTTACAACACTCTCATTCCCTTCTCCTCCACCTCAGGAAACTCAACATATTTAAAACTATCTTGCTTTGTCTCCTATACTCCTAATCTCGGTGAAAGACAACAACATCCACCTTCAGGAAGGAAACCATGTTTCCTCTTTCCCTTCCCCAGCCACACTTTCCGTCTACACTGGTGGCTAAGTCTTGTTGATTCACCTTCCTTTAAAAGCTTATATCTATCCCTATCACTTCATCCTTGGTGGTATTCCCTTATTTCATCCCCATATATAGACTAATGTAAAACTTTCCCATTATTGGGTCTTCCTGCAGCTACTTTTATCTCCCTTCAGTGGGCCTTTTTTATTGCTGCAATAATTTTTCTAAAAACACAAATCTGATTGTCTCACTCTCTTGCTTAAAGCCCCTTGGTGGCTTCTCACTATCTATCTACTGGTTAAGTCTAAATTCTTTAGTATTGGCCATGCTATCTCCTGGGCTTCATTTCTAAGAATGCTGTGCACTGACCTCCTTTCATCACCCCTACCTGTGCTGTGACCCCTTTTGAACACTGCTGCCAACTGCATTGAAGCACTAATAACTATTGTCAGAGGCCAGGCTATGCCAGGCTCTTGCTTTCTGCTCACCCTGTTCCTCTGCAAGGAGTCCCTCCTTCCACATGCTTCCCCCTTTTCTACTTATGATTCTTTCTTTGAAATAGACAGATGTGGTATAAGTATTAATATTGCGGTAAGCCACTCCATGTTCTTTTTGGAAATGATATAGGTTGTAGATAATAAACATAAATGCTCTAATTTGTTGTTCATGCTCCCCATGAATATTTACTAGAAAAAAATAATGTTTCCCATTTATAAATTGATCAGTAAGAATCCTCATCCTGAGAGTTAGGACACAAGAAAGCCTCACACTGACCCTTCATCCCTGTACCACAGAGCCTTCAGTAAGAGTCTGTAATCAGATTACATCTCTGTCTTGTCTCTTGATCCAGGCAAGATGAGAAAATGATTATTTTCAATTCAATAAGCGTTTATTGAACACTTTTGTGTTGCCAGGCATTCTACAAAGTGCTGATGACACGAGTCAGCTGTGGGAATAAAGATATATGCCAGTCAAACCATGTCTCAGTTTGGCTGTTAGCAGGGACAATTAATGCAAGGAGTGGCAAGTCCTTGAGAAATGTTCAAGTTAATTCAAGAAAGCCTCAAAACATTTTATTACTCATAAAAGCCATTAAAAATTTCCTTTAGAAACCTAGATTTGTAACACATTTTCAAATGAATACTTGGCAAAAGAATATCCATTCATAGTTCCATTTTTGTTTGTTTTTGTTATTGACAGGGCCTTACTCTGTCACTCAGCTGGAGCGCGGTGGCACAATCATGGCTCACTGCAGCTTCTACCTCCTGGGCTCAAGTGATCCTCTAGTCTCAGCCTCCTTACTAGCTGTGACTACAGGCAGTGCCACCACACCTGGCTATTTTTCTTTCTTCCTCTTCTTCTTTTTTTTTATAAGTAGATTTCGAGGTATTGCTATGTTGCTCAGGCCAGTCTCAAGCTCCTGGTTTCAAGCAAACTTCCCACTTGACTGTTTTTATAAGCAAAACTTCAGTGCAAATGAAAAAGAGTTGTATCCTCCTTGACTCAGTTATATACACCCTTGAGAGAATGTTCTCTTCAAATCACCCAGGTCATGTAAATCTCTGGCACCAGAGCACCTTCTGGTGGAAGGTGCTCTGGTGGAAGGAAGAAATAGTTTAAAATATACCCTTGCAAACCACAACCGAAAAATCACAAAAGTTATAGATCTCTTCTTCTGTCTAACAGATTTTGTATCCTTTGACTATTATCTTCCTATTACTCCCCTACCACTGTAACGACCATTTTACTCTCTGTTTCCATGAGTTCAATTGTTTTAGATTCCACATGTAAGTGAGAAACAAGTAGTATTTATTTTTCTGTGCCCGACTTATTTCACTTAGCCTAATGTTCTCCAATTCCATCCCTCTTGTCACAGATGACAACTTCCTTCTTTTTTTTTTAAGGCTGAATAGTATTTTTTTGAGTTCTATTGAAAAGCATAATGAATATAGTTAATAATAAAGTGTTTTACATTTCAAAACTGCTAAGAGACTAAATCTCGAATGTTCCCAACATAAAAATACTGAGTATTTGAGGTGATAGATATTTTAACTAGCTTGATTCAATTATTCCACATTGTATTTGTAAATTATAACATCACTTTGTACCCTATACATTTATACCATTATAAATTTTTAATTTACAGTAAAAGAGTCATAGAAGAAATAGTTTAAAATATACCCTTGCAAACCACAACTGAAAAAAATTACAAAAGTTTTATAGATCTCTTCTTCTAACAGATTTTGTATCCTTTGACTATCATCTTCCTACTACTTTGTATTTGTACAAATACAAATCTTCACCTCAGATCCCAATGTTTATTATTTGCATAGCACATTTCGGTTTAAACATTGACTGTTGTGACAGTAGTTCAGGGCGTTGTCTCTCTACCATGAGACTTCAAATGTCCTCCATATACTTTCATCCTTGCTTTCTATAATGCCTGATCATGTGTGATTTGTGATTCTTTCCCATGTATTGAGCATTGTCCCCTCAAAGTTCCCATTGATGGACACTTGAGTGTGAGTTTTAAAATGTTCTTCCATTTAAGGTGAAACCCTGGAGAAAATGAGGTCATAGGTTCCTTGCCTGGGACAGAGAAAAGAAGAGAAGAGTGACGGACCCGCAGTGGGCAGAACCAAAGTGCAAATCATCATCAAGGGGTAGTTGGGGACGAGAGGCAGGGGACCAGGTACCAAAAGTCAGCATCTCCCCTCACATGGGCAGAACTTGTTTCTGAGGGTCGTATTTCCATCTGTACTAAAATTCTAACTTACCCAACACAAGATTTCTTTCAGGCTTTGACTCAGTGAGCCTATAGTCTCATAAATAACTAAAGTGGAAGGAAAAACATACTGATTCTAGCTGTACATCATGAAGTAGAAAAAACATCAGTAAGAGTATCAAGTACAAGATCTCTAAAATATTCATTGTTAGCAGATCAAAGGGAAGAAGCTGGGATAACCATAGCAACACTGGAATATAAGCCATAAATTCTGCAAAATAGATAAACCAGCAGCAGCTGATTACAGTGGAGAGAGAAAGACCATTATTCTAAGTTATACTGTTAGTATAAGATTCTGGTGTTGATTCCTTTCTATGAATACAGTGATTAATTTAAAAAGTAATCAGGTAGAGTATTTATTATACTATATTTTTTTTCAAAAAGTAAAGACTTTACAACCTATGTGGCTTATGGAAGAGACATGTAAATTAGCCAGTTAATATTTATTTTCTTGGCTAAAAAAGAAACTGCAGTTAGGGATTAAAAACTCAGCCTAATAAGTTCATTATCTCTGTGTCCTGATACTCCTTCCATATCAAGGAGGGTAGAAACACAAACTTGTGGAAAGATTAGAATGAAGGAGGAATTGTAAATATTGTTTGCTTCATGTGAATCAACTTTAAGTCTTCTTTGTGGAAGAACATTTTGCCCACATCTCCATGCCTTTTAAAACCTTTTACTATCTGTAAGTGGTTGAAATCCTTCCTCTTCTATGAAACTTCTCAATCTACTAACTCACCTGAGGTGTCTTCTCTCTAAAGACTTGTAGTATGCACAGTTCTTTCTATCTGAAGCAGCATTAATTACACTGTATCTTGGGGTGGGGAGGCCTGCAAAAAAATTAAAGGAGAACACTGGACTCATGGGAGTAAAAGAATTCAGAAACTATTTCAAATCTCCTCCGTTCTCACCACTCCCACTCTCAGTTTGTCCTTCATTTGTTTCCCTTTTGTTTCCTAGAAGAGTATCTCTTAGGATGATTGAAATATTCTCTAACATCTTATATTCTTGGTGAAATTCTGCATCTTGCTTAAAAGTAGAAAATTTCATAGTCTTATGCATGACAAGCATATAACCAGAAACAGAATGTCTGACTTTCTCATTATTCTGGTCAGAACTGTGTGCCTAACATGACTGTCTTGTGTGTTGATGCTAGCCTTGGGGAGGGAGATTTGTCTGAGAACAGAATCATTGGCACCAAGCTGTCAGTGGCACCTGCTTTAGATGAGGGCTACTCATATACGACTCCAGGTCTCCACTTATCAGGGTACCTTGAAGTCCCCAAATTAGATCAACACAGCAAACACCAATGTTTTCTTCTCTCTTTCTGGCAATGGCCTCTACTGCTTATTATGAGATATGGGTCATGTTATAATGGACAGGGGAAGCTATTGAATTGGAAGGATAATATAAAGAAAGTTAGGATGAAGAGAAACTCTTGGCCTCTATAAAAATTCTAAGGTTTATGAGTCTGTAGAACTTTGTACTCTTTCTCACCTTAATCTTGTGGCACTAGAAGATTACCATTACTGTGAGACAGTACAGAAGTGAGAATGAGGCCTGACCTATGGCTAACAACGTTTTTCAAATAAATATTTATTCCTTTTGTATTTCTTATGGATAATATATCTTCTGATCCTGATCAAAAGCTTTGAAGATAGAAATTCTGTCTCTTTTACTTTAATAGGTGTCTTATTCTTAGCAGAGCACAGGAAACATAGTAGGCACCCAAGTTATGACTTGATGATGCAGAATGGGATGATAGATTCTTAACAAAAACAAAAAGTTAAATCTGATTGCCAAGTTCTCATTTTAAGTTTTTCATATACAACAATCATAATTTTGGAAATTTTTACATTTTAATATGAACCTGTGGATAGGGTATAAACAGAGTTGTAAAATTTTCCCAATTTTCTCCCACAAGTGCTCTGACTTTATTGTAGAGAATAGAAGAATCCCTGTGTGAAGTTGAACCATGAAAATCGAATGGTGACCTAGAAAGATAAAGATCAATGGAAGACCTCACAAAATCCATGTAATTATGAAGATTAACTCTATAGGGTAACTTCTTCACCAAATCTCTGAAGAATAGATTATTGAGATCAGTGGGATAATGCACTCCCAGTGATACAGTATTGATCCCATTAATAAATATAATCCCATTAAGCTTAAAAAATGAGACTTCAGAAAAAAATACAGAGAAATATTACTTTTTAGAGTGAATAATAAATGGAGAGAAGGGTTTGATATTTCTTAAATGCTTCATCATTTTTTATTTAATTACAGGACAATTTAGAAATATTTCATTTGGAAACAAGACAGTAGAGATTCATAGAGGCCAAAATATTTGTTCAAACTGGTAGTGGAGAACAGTTTTAATTTTTGATTTAGTGATTCCAAGTCTAATTTTCTTTGTGACAGGTATGCCTACCAAAAAATTGTTGTCTCAAAAGATGGTTCACCCTACTGATAAAATTATGTGCAAAATGGATTTAGATAATTTTCCAAAACAAAATTCCAAAATATGTTCTTGAAAAATTTAGGAATATATATAGCATGAATATATATCCTTAACATTTTGCAGTTGATGTCACAAACAGAAGCCATAATTTTCCATAAAGCACGGTTTGTTGCTACTAAAAAAGGCTGAGTAGCATGACACCATTGGTTCATCACAGGATGACATTTCTAATGTTCTTAGAAAGGATCACTAAAAAATATCTTTAGAACTTTTTCTAGATGAAGTCAGAATTAACTTCAGTGTCACTTTAGAAAATTCCATGTATAAGTCTAATAATCAGAAGAAAGGGCAGGGAGGTAGCAGAGTGAGGAAGGATTGGGAAGGAAGGGTGTAAAATTGGAGGTACCCTGTCTTCTGGACATTGATTTGTGTTTGCTCTTTCAGGCAACGTGGATGTGGCAGAGCACTTCTTAATAGCTATACTAAGTTGGAAGATTGCAGATTGTTTCCTATTATTTCTGTTATATTTTCTAGAGCCTCCTGGGGCCATGAGATTTGGAATCATCTTATTCCCCACACTTTCCATTTATCTTTGGTGCTTACGTTTGAAAAATGTCCAGTTTCTGTCTCCCAAAGTCTTCATTTTTGTTTTATTTGAAACATCCTTATAGATGGTATTATAAAACCTAATGCAACACAGACAATAGTTGTTCTGTTATTTATTTTGCACTACAATATTGCTTTAGGGGATCTGTTCCTATTCGGAGCTCTCCCTACACTCCCCACACACCCCCACTCCTCTGCTATCCTTGTTCTGTTCATGAAAAACTCTGTTGGGAACCTAGATTTACTCAGTTTTAAGCTCCTGAAGCAGTCCCAGGATGGAGCTCACCTCTTGCAGAATCCCCAGGGTAGAATGTCTCCTGGTCACATGCCTCTTAGGGTCAGAAGATGCTTAGTTCATTTAGCAGTATTTTTTGTTTGACATTTTTTATTATATAAACAATGCATAATCACTAGAACATTTTGAAAATACTAAAAAGAAAGAATAACATTAAAACCATGCATAATCTCACCACACGGAGGTAATCACTGAGTTTGTTGATGGATGTTTATCTAGTCTTATTATTGAACATAATGTACATTTTGTTCTACAAGATTGAAATTTACTTTACATATTATTCAATATTATTCTACAACATAAATTTTAGTGGCTATTTAATATTCCATTTTTTGGAAAATGCACATAGTTCATGTAATCAAACCACCTAGCATAAGACATTTAGTTGGTATGACAGGGTGTTGTTTTAACTCTGTGACCTTTCCCCTCTAGGGCTTGCCAGGTGTATTGGTCCATTCTCACACTGCTAATAAAGACATGCCAGAGACCGGGTAATTTATAAAGGCAAGAGGTTTAATTGACTCACAGTTCAGCATGGCTGGGGAGGCCTCAGGAAACTTACAATCATAGCAGAAGGGAAAGCAAACACATCCTTCTTCACATGGCGCCAGCAAGAAGCGCCAAGCAACTGGGAAAAAAACCCTTAAAAACCATCAGGTCTCATGAGAACCCACTCACTGTCAGAAGAACAGCAGCATGGGGATAACCACCCCTATGATTCAATTACCTCCTACCAAGTCACTCCCACAACATGTGGGGATTACGGGAACTGCAATTCAAGATGATATTTGAGTGGGGACACAGCCAAATCATATCACCAGGTATGAGAAAGGAAGCATCATACTTAAGACTACTAATTTCAAAAGCCTTGGCCCACGTACATAGAGTGCATGGAAGAAAGATATTGAATGGATACTTTTGAACCAGTTTTTACTTTCACTCTTCCCCTAACAACCCTCCCCACCCCAGCTCAAGAAAAGGACCAGAGAAGTTAGACACTGGTGAGAGTTGAGAAGGGGCTCTGCTCCTCCCCTTCACCTCACAGGCTGTTATTAGGCTCAGGTGAGAAGAGCAATAGAATAAAGAAATTTGGGGGATATGAGAATTGAGGAGTCTGTGTTCATCCCTCAGACTAGAAGTGGAAGCTCTGCTGGGGTTCTCAGAGCCACCCTGGCCACAAGAGTGTTGGGGGCAGAAAAGCCTGAGGCAGGTGTCTTCCCTCTGCCCTGAAAAGGGAACGAAATACTGATGGTAGGGAAAGCTAGTGTATCTGCTGGGTTTGGCTCTAGGGTGAGGAAAGGCAGGGAAGAATGAAGCAAGGATGCAATGACCTGGGGCCAGTTGAGGTCAGCTGGAGTAATGGTTTTACCCAAGGACTTGATGGTGTGAAATAGGCCTCCATGGGTGAGGGCATGAGCACACCAATCGAGGACCAAGAGTCTTTTCTTGCCAACAATCTGTGTAAAGCCTTGAGGATGTAGATATCATTTAAGGGAGAAAAGAGAGAGGGGAGGAATCCTAAATTGCCTGAATTTAGTCCTGAAAAAAAACGAGTTAATTAGAGTACACTGTCTTTGGGCAGAATGGGGGCTCAAAACAGAAACTTTTGGAAAATACAGAATGGTTTCTTAGTTGCCCACTTGAGTATTTTCTTAACATCTTAAGATATACTTTAAATATCATAACTTTTTTTAGTATAGTCACTAAATTGTACAACTGTACCCACAATCTAATTTTAGAATTTTTTATTGTGCCTAAAAGAAACCCATACCAGTCAGCAGTTGTAGTCACTCCACATCTTCCATTCAATCCTGTTTCCCTTGACATACAAAATTGCTAACCAACTTTCTGTCTCTATAGATTTGCATATTTTGAGCATGTATATATATGGAAACATACAAGACATAGTCTTTTGTGGCTGACTTCTTTCACCCAGCATACCAATTTCAAGGTTCATTCGACCATGTTGTAGCATCTTATTATAGGTTGAAGCATTTAACAAATGTCAAACCCTTCTCTCCATTTATTATTCACTCTGAAAAGTAATATTTCTCTCTATTTTTTCTGAAGTCTCATTTTTTAAATTTAATGGGAGTATATTATCAATGGGATCAATACTGCATCAATGGGAGTACATTATTCCACTGATCTCAATACTTTTTATTCCTCAGAGAGTTGGTGAAGAAGTTATCCTATGCACTTAATCTTCATAATTACATGGATTTTTATGAGATATTTCATTGATCTTTAGCTTTCCAGGTCACAATTTGATTTTAATGGTCCAACTTCACATAGGGATTCTTCTATTCCCTCCAATAAAGCCAGAGCACTTCTGGGAGAAAATGGGGAAATTTTTACAACTCTGTTAACACCCTACCCACAAGTCCACATTAAAATTTAAACATTTACAAAAGTATGACTATTGTACATGAAAAACATAAAACGAGAATTTAGAGATCAGCTTTAACTTGTTGTTGTTGCTGTTAAGAATGTATCATCTCATTCTGGATCATCAAGTCTCATCTTGGGTGCCTACTATGTTTCCTGTGCTCTGCTAAGAATAAGACACCTATTAAAATAACAGAGACAGAATTTCTATCTTTAAAGCTTTTGATCATAATCAGAAGGTATATTATCCATAAGAAATACAAAAAGAATAAATATTTATTAGAAAAATGCTGAAAAAATGTTGTTAACCATAGGCCAGGCCTCATTCTCACTTCTGTACTGTCTCATAGTAATGGTAATCTTCTAGTGCCACAAGATTAAGGTGAGAAAGAGTACAAAGTTCTACAGACTCATAAACCTTAGAATTTTTATAGAGACCAAGAGCTTCTCTTCATCCTTTCTTTATGTTATCCTTCCCATTCAACAGCTTCCCCTGTCCATTATAACATCACCCATGTCTCATAATAAGCAGTAGAGGCTATTGCCAGAGAGAGAGAAGAAAATATTGGTGTTTGCTTTGTTGATCTTTGTTGATCTTTGGGGGCCTCAAGGTCCCCTGATAGGTAGAGACCTGTTATTCCAGTCAGTCATATTTGAGTAACCCTCATCTAAAGCAGGTGCCACTGACAGGTTGGTGCCAATGACTCTCTTTGGGGACTCAGGGGAAAGGGTGGCAGGGGGTGATAGATAAAAGACTACAAATTGGGTTCAGTGTATATTGCTCTGGGTGATGGGTGAACCAAAATCTCACAAATGACCACTAAAGAACTTACTCATGTAACTACAAACCTACCTGTTTCCCAAAAACCTATGGAAATAAAAAATTAAAGATAAATACAGGGATTATGGAGAAATTTTTAAATAGGAAAATTCTTCTCTCTGGTTTGCCCTTCTTTTTCAAGAGGCACTCATCTATTATTTTAGATGCCATTGAGAATAACTTTGGCAGTTCACAAAAACTCAAACTTGGAGATAATCAAGTCTGGGGGGAGGCTGGGGAAGTGTCGAGGATGAGGACCAGGATCAGGGCTTCTTCCTTCCTGCTCCTCCCTCCAGCTTTCCTCTCTTCAGTTCTTGCTTGCCTTCCTTGCTTAAAAGTACAACCTCTGAGGACCCACAAAAATAAGGCAAAAACTAAATGTTTAAAATAATTTACTAAGGAATTCAATAGGATGTGATGGCGGGTTTCCCTCTTTCCAGGCTTACCTCTTATGTAACTTTTACATTTTCTTCTTCAATTATTGCTCATTCATACGTTTTCATTTCTTTTATGCCATTGTTCTTGCTTGCCTAATCTCTAATTTTTTTTCTTCTTGATAAAAATGGCAAGAGCTTTACCTTTCATGCTGGTTTCAAACAATAAATACCTTGAAATAATTACAAATCTTTTTATTTTGTTGTTTATTTTAAGAGCATTATTTCATAACTTCCATGTCATTTTTATTGTTTTATTTTCTACTGTTAAGAAAATTATTATTCAAAAGCTGTCATGAAGCAAAAATGACCTGATATCTTTTTAATGTCATACAAAAGCATTGAATAACAGACTTACTTAAGGATTATTTAATTCTCTAGGGGATTATACCTCTATTTCACTTACTATTTACTGTTGGTTAGGGCTCAGACTCTGTGAAGTTACATATTAACTTGTAGATGCCTGTCATATCTTGAATTGAAGTCTTGAGTCATACATTTTCTCTTTTGATAGTGTTGAAAGTTGGCTTTTATCAGATTGCTGCTTCAGTTATGTCTTGTAGGTTTTACTGTGATGGTGATTTTACTTCTGTTTTCAGCAATTGCTCTAAGTGAATGCGTCAGCTTGGTACCTCTGGTTGCCATG
The DNA here is from genome assembly GCF_049350105.2 of Macaca mulatta. Taxonomy (NCBI): domain Eukaryota; kingdom Metazoa; phylum Chordata; class Mammalia; order Primates; family Cercopithecidae; genus Macaca; species Macaca mulatta. Next base: position 128,609,965 of record NC_133417.1, on the reverse strand, counting down.
CAACCCTCGAATGCTCATCTTTTTACCCAAAAGGCTCTGGGGATAATGTCTGTTTCCTTTGCTGTCTCCCATTTTCTTCCACTTTCAAGCTTTCGTTCTCTTCTAGTTTGCTCATGAAAATACTATTCCCTCTCTGCAGAATGCCTGAAAAATACCAGCTGACTTACAGAGGAAACTAAGGCTAGCATGAATTCATTCACAATTGTCAAATTCAGGTTTCCAGTTCTTCCCATTTCTTCTACCCACAGGGGATCTGGATTATTTCATTAGCAGTACCAACACACCTTGGGCACATATTTAAAATTACCAATTAAAAGACAAACCAAACAAAAAGCAGTCCATTATACTTGATTAAAGAGTAATCCAGTGCATTGACATCTGGCTATGCCACCAGTGCTTTTGAAATATATCTCACAAAGCAACCCATGGCACAATCCTAATTTTTAAGTAAAGTTCAGTGTCAACTTAATAAAAAGCATGTTCCTTATGCAATCTTGGACTACAGAGTCAGACAGATCTGGGTGAAAATCTTGGCCTCATTACTTATTATTTGTCTTTTAAAGGTTTGAATGAAAATTATATAGCTTAGTACCTGGTTTTTACAGGGGCTACATAAATAATAACTATGGTTGTCTTTATTCTAACATTAGTGTATATAAATCCTGTATACATAACGTACGCCCTGGGGAAAGTTAAGTTCTATGCCATGAATTTCTTTTACAAATGGTCATGTGACTGAAACTTATTTTATAATAGTGAAAGGAAAGTTTCTGATGTGTTTCTTTCGTTTAATCAGACCTCAACTGCCTCCTATATGAAGCTAAAATAATGACAGGTAAGATGCCTCTCAATTGAAATAGAAAGGACATTCAACAAATGGATATCCAATTGCATGGGAATTTTTTCTCTTATCTTGTTCTAACTAGCAGTAGCTATTAGGATCACAAAGTAGCTGTTCATTAGGCAGAGAAGAGGTCTCTGAGCTGACCTGTCATTCAGAACTTGATTCTCACAAAAGGGTCGTGAGAAAAGTACTCACGCGGCTGCTTGCATCTGAGCTCTTTTGTCTCTAGAATAAGTTGGAGTGCTGCTGTGATAGGATCTATGTGACTTCAGAACGTCTTTGGATTCCTTAGAGGCTATGGTATCTCCATTTATACAAAAGTTTCTGGCATGGAACCATATTTGGGTCAAGAAAGACATCCTAGTTCGATTTCCTCATTTTACATATAAGAAAGATTAAAAGTTAAGAAAGTTTCCCAAGATCACACAATTAACTCCAAAATATCTTCAGTATTACTACCATCAATGTCTCACAATTCATCTTTAGAGTCTTTCTTTTTGCCTTCATTAAAATGCAGGTATACTTAAGAGGTATGGCAATGCAGTTTGCATAACTGAAGGGTGGGTGTTCAATGAAACATTCAAGAAAGGGAATAGGCTCTGTGAAATGAATGACAGACAATTTGGGGCAAAGAGAAGTACAAGACTGGAGATGATACATAAAGGGAAAGAAGAAAATGGGCGGAAGTCTGAATGTAGGGAGAAGCACAACATTAAGTAGGATTAATTAATGGATTAAAGGATTAATTAATCCTCATGAATACCTGCTGCCACCACTGACTCCTCTGAAAAAAAAAATAGACTGCTGTGATAGTGACTGTGTGCAATGTCCCTGCCTACGTCAGAAAATACACAGATTCTCTTGGGATACATACTTTGAGGGAAACCAGCAGCTATGTAAGAAAATTCTCTAAACCAAGATTAAATACTGGGAATATCATATGCGGGCGCTGCAGCCCATAGACCCAGCTGAGCTCCCAGACCACAGCCAGCACTAGCTGCCAGCCACCTGTGCCATCTTGGATTTCCAGCTTAGTGGCACTTTCGGACGACTGCAATGCCAGCCGACATCTAACTGCAACAGCAAGAGAGATTCTGAGTGAGAACCACTAAGCTAAATCCTTTCTGAGTTGCTGGCACACAAAATCATAAACAAGTTGTTTAAACTACTATACGTTGGTGGTAATTTGCTACAAAGCAATAGTTGAAACAGATGTGTTTCTTTGAGTGAGCACTTTAGTAGTCCTGAGTTTCTGTATCCTTATATAGGTAAGAAGGATGACCACTGACCTAAAATATTTCCCTACATGTTTTTTTCATTTGTTCCTTTCTTAGGGTGCTTTTTTAAAGTAAAAAAACAAAAAACAAAACAAAAAAAAACAACAACAACAACAAAATAATTTAACTCTCTACATATTATACTTTCCATTCGCAATAAAGCAAATGAAAAAATCTTCAAAAATTAACAAAACCAATTTTACTTTTGAGACTGCAATCAAGAGGAAAAACAACTTTCAAAAGAAAGAATCGAGAAAAGACTCCCTAGAATCCCATGGCATTTTATCTGATGCTCGGATGTTATTTTAATGTGCATTCAGATCCCAGATGATGCTGATATGCTGAGTCCTAAACCACACTTTTAGTAGAAAGTTTACAGAAGTGCTGTCCAACAGACCTTCTGCAATGATACAAATGTTCTCTATCTGCACTGTCCAATTCAGTAGCTACTGGACACATGTGGCTATTGAGCTCTTGAAATGCGGCCTGTGTAAATGAGAAACTAATCAAAATTAAAATTTAAATAGTCACATGTGGCAAGTGACTACTTTATTGGTAGCAGCTTTCTTGAACATTCTTGCTAATTGAGTCTATGATCCAACACCTACAGTGATAGGGAAATTCCCATCTCCTGAAGTAGCTGACTCACAACAGTTATCATTTTAATCAAACTGGTAGTAGATCTGTATCTGTAACTTTAAAGAACGAGCAGAGTGTGAATGGCAAAACAATGGCTTCCACACACACAAAAATGGCCACTTGTTAATTCCCAGAATATATCAATATGCAATGTTACACAGGGGAATTAAAACTGTAAATGGAATTAGGGTTTCAAAGTATACCTCCTTCCTTTGAAAATATAAATTATATTGCACTATACACCGCTCAGAAATTATATTTAGCTCCTGATAACTGGAACCAGAAAAATAGTAACTTTGGTGAAAAATGACTTTGGTGATAGATGGTGAAACATTTTCTTATTCTCGTGTAGCTAGAAGTCTGGGAGAAGCTGCTCAGGGCTCTTCAGAGAGTTTGATGATCTAATCAGGAACCCAGGCTCATGGTTTCTTTCAACTCAGCCACCTTTGCCTGTGCCTGTCTCTTTGTGGTTATAAAGGGGCAGGTCCATGCCCTTGTTCTAGGTAGGAAGAAAGAAAGGAGCAGAGCAGGGGACATAAGTTTCATGCCAGCTACCTTAGTACCCTTGAAATAATTGTTTCCCCAAGCTCCCACCGAACAGCTTCCACTTGTGTCTCATTGAGCAGAATTTAGTTGCTTAATAGCTTTTATCTGCAAGGGAGGCTGGGAATTGTAGTTTTTTTGGTTAGGTTTTTTGTTTGTTTGTTTGTTTGTTTTTGTTTTTGTTTTGTTTTGTTTTGTTTGAGACGGAGTCTGGCTCTGTCCCCCAGGCTGGAGTGCAGTGGTGCGATCTCGGCTCACTGCAAGCTCCGCCTCCCGGGTTCACACCATTCTCCTGCCTCAGCCTCCGGAGTGGCTGGGACTACAGGCGCCCGCCCCCATGCCCGCTTAATTTTTTGTATTTTTAGTAGAGAAGGGGTTTCACTCTGTTAGCCAGGATGGTCTTGACCTCCTGACCTCGTGATCCGTCCGCCTCGGCCTCCCAAAGTGCTGAGATCACAGGCAGGAGCCACCGCGTCCGGCCCGGGAGATGTTGTTTTATTTAGCTGGGCATATTTCGACCACTGGCCACTACGACCACCACCCCTCAATAATTAATTACTACATAGTTAAAAAAAGAAGTGGGAATTAGGTATTGGGGTAAACAATTAGCTGTCTAAACCTGATCATCTCCTCTAAAATTGTGATCTCATCTCCTCTCTGATTGTACCTGTTCTTCTCCACGAAATCTCTCTTTGTCAAATGCCTTATTGAAATATAGATATGCAATATCAATGAGATACTACTAATCTACTATTGTAATTATAATCCTATCATAAAGACTTAAAAGCAACTCTAGCTAAACTTACAAAATTTGCATGAATTTATGAATGAACAGAATAGTGGTTTCAGTAAAAGGGTAGCTGTCACTTAACACAGTCTGAAAAGAAACATAAAGTCTTTGAATTTTTTTATTACTCTTTTTTTTACATTTACTGCTATATTCTCTGAGAAAGAAAACAGCTACTAAAGTTATAATTAAGCATGTAAACATTTTAAATTACACATTTAAAGAGAAAAAGGCATTTTATTAGCCTATTATGAGTAATGTTTATTATTTCATTAAACAGAAATATTATTCTGCATACAGCGTTTCTTTGTGGTTAAGCTAGCACCATTCCCTTCAACTGCACTCTCTAAAACAAGGATGTTTCTTGACCTTTCTGTGAAAGCTGGAAAATTATTTGGTTATAAAGTGCCAAATAGATTAACCAAAAACTGCTGTCCATGGGCTTATGCCCTTTCAACACTTAACTAGGGGTTTTAAAGCAGTGCTGTTATAACTAAAATGGTACTTGCTCTGTGGACCCATTGTTAAATTACACTTGTCGTGTTTCAATTGGGATTAAAAGCACGGTAGAGGAAGACATGATGCAATATAATTCCTGGGCCTCTTGTTCCCATAGATAAACAAATCTCTTACAATCTACATCTAATTTAAGTAATTTACTCGGGTAAGTATGGATACTAGTGCCACCAATAACTATAGCCATCATTTTTTTCGATGTTCCAGGCATTGTGCAAGAAATATTAATCCATCTTCTCTAACCCTCATGGCAAATGTATGGCAGAGACATTGTAGTTACCATTTTACAGTTAAAGAAATTAAGGTCAGAAAAATTATGTAATTAGCTCAATTCCAGATTCAAACTGTACCTTGTCCTTCTGAAAACACTGCTCTGTCTTATCCAAAGGTCCTGTGAGAGCCTCTCAGCCACCAGATTATTTGCCATTTCTCTTTTATCGTCATAAAGTCCTGGATTTGGAGTTAGAAAATACAAATATGAATCTTTACTTGATTTGCTACTTACCAGCTGTGTGACCCTGGATTTGTCTTTTCACTTCTATGAACCTCGGTGTCATCATCTATAAAATCCATATTGTAATATCTAGGAAATAATGTTTTTATGCTTTTTTAATTTTTTATTTTTGTGGGTACCTTGTATATATTTATAGGGTAGGTGAGATATTTTGGTACAGGAAACAATGTGTAACAATCCCATCATAGAGAATGGAGTCTGCATCCCCTCAAGCATTTATCCTTTGTGTTACAAATAAACCAATTATACTTTTAGTTATTTTAAAATGACAATTAAGTTATTATTGACTATAGTCACCATGTTATGGTATCAAATAGTAGGTCTTATTCATTCTTTCTAACTATTTTTTATACCCACTAACCATCCCCACCCACCACCTTCCTGCTGCCCCCGGCCTAACCTTTCTAGCCTCTGGTAACTATCTTTCTACTCTATCTGTTCATGAGTTCAATTGTTTTGATTTCTAGATCCTACAAATAAGTGAACGCATGAGATGTTTGTCTTTCGGCACCTGGCTTATTTCACTTGATAGTAGTGTGTACCGTGTAGAGTTGTTGGCAGTGTTAAAGAACATAACTTACATTAAAGACTACGAACACAGCAGGTACTTCGTAAATATTGCTTGAATCAGGTACTTGTCACTACAGGTGGAAAAGAGAATAACTATGATCCATTAAAAAAAAAAAAAAGAAAAGAAAAGAGCAGGAAAGACACGGAGCCAACAGTGACAGAGTGTGAAATCCAGAACAATGACTTATTAGGAAAGCCAATGTAGTGGAGGTTAATTTACTGAGTTCACTTATTTAAGCTTATTTGGGCTGCTATAAAAGAGCACCATAAACCGACTGGCTTATAAACAACAGAAATTTATTTCTCACAGTTCTGGAATCTGGGAAGTTTAAGAGCATGGTGTCAGCAGATTCAGGGCTGGTGAGGGCCCACTTTTTGATTCCTAGACGCTCGTCTTTTTGCCATGTCCTCATGTGGTGGATGAGGTGAGAAAACTTTGTGCAGCCTCTTTTATCACGGTACAATCCCATTCATGTAGGGTCCACCCTCATGACCTAATCACCTTCCAAAGGCCCCACCTCCTGATACCATCACCTTGAGGGTTAGCATTTCGAATATGAATTTAAGGGGGACATAAACATTCAAACCATCACATTTGTTAACTGTCTATGGTATCAGTGAGGTTTAAACAAATGGTATTTAGGAGAGATGAGTTTTATTAGGGCAGTGTAGCATAATGGAAAATTCCTATCTTTTGGAATTCATGGGTGGGAGGATCCAGGATTAGAACGTAGGGTGTAAACTGCAGTGTGATCTGCATAGGCTGGCGGGGCAACTGGTGGCAGCATGAAGATGCTGGCCACCTGGGGTTTTGGAGAGGCAGTAATTCTGAAAGACAGCATAAATAAATGCTAACCTTTTAATATTTTTAACAGAGACAGAGTTAATAGAAGTTTAGGTTCTCCAGAAGCAGGCATTGAGAAAAAGTGTAGAAGGAAGCGAGCTATTTATTAAGGATCAATAGCAGGAAGAAGAAACAGGATTAAACAGAAGATGAGGTTGAATTGAGTTCAACTGAGCTCAGAGTGTTGGCAAACCCTGCAAGTATGGCTTGTCCTATTGTTCCACATCAAGGACAGTGGCAAGGGCTTTATATCTCCCACCAAATAAAAGTAGCCCTGGGAAGGGTGTACTTCAGTTGATGTGATTCTGTATAGACTCTAAAACAGTTGATGACTGTAGGCTGCCTGATGATTACAGAAATGTTTCCCTGGGATGGGACCTGGGTGGCCTGTCTCAGTTTTAAACTCAGCACCATATTGGGGTTTGAATTTATGAGACCAAGAAGCCAAGAGCACGGGGCTGGCATTATGAGATCAGATATGAGTTCTGGACACCCTTATACTATCCAGCCATCTCTGACTTTGAATGTGTCACTTTGTAATCTATGCCTTGTCAGTTTCCACATCTACGGAATAGGGGTTTTGCCTCCATGACTTCTGAAATACATCCAGTCTCTAATCTTCTACAATTCTATGGTTTTATTTATTAGTTTATTCAACAAATATTTATTGCAAGCTACTGTTGTGCCAACCACTTCCAGGTGTGTACAATAAACCACGGAAGAAAATGAACAAAGCCCCCTGCTCTTATAGAGTGTACATTCACGTGGTTTGAAGTTCTCTTTATTATAAGAAAAGGCAATGAAGTATGAATTTAATCAGTAAAATTTTTAGCTAGATCACTGTAACATTCTGTATACTGCTTCCAAGCAGAGGAATTTGATATGGAGGGTGTCAGGGAAAATATATCATATCCAAAAAGTAATTTGACAAATTATTTATTGGGCCACATCATAGCTTCCACACACTGTACAAACAGTAAGATATTCTTTCCACCTTTTGCCTGTGAGAAGTAATAAAATTATTGACAGTCTTCCTTACTGGCAAAGGCCAAGAAGAAAATTAAAATCCAGAGGGGAGAAAATAAAATATCCAAGTTTCAGAAACTTGGATGAAAAACACGTCAGTGCTCTTTTTAGTGATTCAGCCAAAAAGTTATTAAAACTGTGATCATAACACAAGATATGGGAGCAAATAAAGAATATTTCAGCTCATATCAAATGCACTTCAATATTACATTTTGTACTTCTGCTATTGTGATGGGAGGTGGATGAGTAGAAAACATTCCATGTGACTGTCATTTTAGCTATTGCATATCTCATTTAAATTCAGCCACCAACCTAATTGTGCTAACTAGTTGATTACAACATTTGGTAAAGCCAAGAATATATTTTGAGAAAAGGGTTCTTGATTTATTAGGATTTAATCACTCTACTTAAATGAATATCAAATTAACAAAAGAATTTTTGACAGAATGATTATAATGTGTGATTCAGTAGTAATAGATTTTAAAGATAAAAAACTCATTATACAAGTTGTGAACTAGATTTGGGAAAATCATTGTACCATATTTCAACATATCACTGAGCAGAGGGGATAGCATAACTTCTCACAGCATAAACTTTACATGAATAACAGCGCCATTTCCTTGGTACACACTCCGATGAAACACATCATCTCTGGGCCTTCAAGAACTTTCCTCCAGTCCCCCACATTGCCCTTCTCTGGTAGCAATACATCCATATCCGAGGCTGACTGGGTCTCCAGTCCTGCCCATGATTCTTAGTACACAAGGAGATCTCACATATTAAGGGCTCCAATTCCAGAAATGTCAGACTAGGTCATCCAGACTGGCTCTCCTGCTGAGAACAAGCAAAGGTGAACAACAACCAAAGTCAAGTTGCAGGCATTAAAGATTTCCTAGAGCAGTGAAGAATTATGGAGCCAAGAGCTAAGAGAAGAAGGAAACCCACAGAGGTGTGCCAGGCAGGGACAAATTTCACCCAGAGGTATCTCCTGGTTCCCAGGGGGACTGAGATGACAATGAGAACTTTAGACAGAATTACAGGGCTAGCAGAGCAAAATGGAAGTTCAGTTTCACTGAGGAGCAGAGGCCAGGGAGAAATACCCAGTTTTGTGGTTAGAACCACACGGAGTTATAACCTGGGAAAAAAAGAGACTAAATAGAATAGTCCACAGAGGGTGAAAAGTTGTTGAAATTATTTCCATCCCTGCTTAGATCATGTGACAAGAGATTGCCAATGCCTTTCTACACCTTACAGAAACAAACTTACACCACAGAAGACACTGTCTGGGTTTTCATTTACATAAAGTCCCCACACAGACAAAACTGAAATCCATGGATAAGATTTCAGCATAGTGATTATCTTTGAGGAGGATGGTGATTTGGAGAGTGAATGAGAAGCACTTCTGGAAAACTGGTTTTCTATTTCTTGACCTGGGAGATTATTACATGAGACTTAAGTATTTTGTGATAATTCTCCAAGCTTCCAGATCTTAATGATTCCAACAAGAGTCCATCCAGCTGAGTAGATGCAGTTTCCTGCAAACCACTTCTACTTGGAGTGTTTGCACAAGGTTTCCATCTTGCTGTCCCATGAACTTAATGCCTCTCAGGCTTCTCCTGTTATCAACAGGAACTGCTCCTTTCTTCAATACTTAAAGAACATCAACATCTCCAAGAAATTGCTCGCATCCCCCCTCCCAGCTAGGGATGCAAGATTTAGCAAATAGAAATATAAGATGCCCAATTAAATTTGAATTTTAGGTAAACAACAAATAATGGTTTAGTATAATGTGTATTAAATGTTGCATGAGAGAATGTAACTATTCCCCAAAATTATGTGTTGTTTACCTTAAACTTAATGGGTCATCTAGTATTTTATTTGACAACCCTACTCCCAGATCATATCCTTTGCTCTTTGGATTTAAGGAGGTGGGGCAAAGAGGGAAGAACAATAAACCAGCTGAAAAGAAACCAAGAACCAATGTCACTTTGCTTTTCTTTTAATATTTTCTAATCTATATTCTATAGATAAAACCTTCCTTTAAAAGAATATTTAAGAAAATTTGAATACAGTTTTGAGACTCAAATCCAATGGTCTGTGTTTCCATCAGCAGCATAAGTCTCTACCTCTGAAAGAAGAGAGTGCTGTTTCTCTTTTATTCCCCAGCCCACTTTCGAAAATGGACAAGATCCCCTTGTGGTCTAGGCCTGTGCTGTTCAATATGGTAGCCACAGGCCACATGTGACGATTTAAATTCAATTCAAATTAAACAAAATTAAAAATGGAGGTCCTCAGTCACACCAGCCACATTTCAAGCACTCGATAACTACATGTAGCCAATGGCTACCATATTGGACAGTGCTAATTAGAAAGCATTTCCATTAATGCTGCACATCCAACAGGACAGTGCCACTCTGTACTATCTGTCTTATTAAGAAATAGATGTGAGGAGAGAAATGACAAAGCATTGTTAAGCAGTGTTCCTGAGTCTACTCAAGGAGGAGGCCTTGCCATTGAGCTGTACCTAGCTGCATCTGGCTTCTCACTTGGGGATTTTCCTTCATCACCCATGGTTATGAAGCACTATCTTGATTTAGCACATATTCAAACCATTTTTAACTGAGCTTTTTTTGAGAACTCGCATATGTATTTAAAGTCTGTGGTCTGAGTCTTCTGCAGAAGGGCAAGTATAGGGTTCATCTCTGGAGTAAGGCAAGAGATGAGGGTTCTAGTAGCTTCTCTGCCATCATCTATCCTGAGACCTAGATCCAGGCACTTCCCTCTCTGTGTCTCGTATTTCTTTCCAAAAAGGCACATTTTGTTCTTATTAAAATAAAATTCAAAACTGAAGCTTGGAAAAAAAGTACTGTAAACTCCAGAGTGAAATTCAATCTGACTTCTTCGTTGTGTGATTATCTCTTAAAAAAACAGCAGGTCTCTCCAAATGTGAATTCCCCAAAAGTAAAACACTATTCATCTTTAGGACAGTAATGGCCTCAGAATTCAGAACTGGGAATGGTACTTTCAGATTTGGATTTTGGTTGATTATATATTTGGGTCTGGCTGGAGTTTCCTGGAAAACAGCCTGGAATTGAAAATGAGAAGACATTGATTTAAATCCTCGTGGTGTAATATTGAATAAATTACTTAACCACTATAGACCTCAATTTTGTCTTTAGTAAAACAGAGATAATTACATCAGCATCATACAGTTATAAAGAAGACTGAATTAGAAACATAGGAAAAGTGCAAATGAGGATAACAAAGAAAAAGAAAATGTTAAGTAGTAGCTGTTATTGATAATAGCTTTTCTTTATTTTTGAGCTATATAATGGAAATAAAATAGTATTAACTCTATTAATTTTAACTCAGTTATACATGCCACTCAATATTATATACTATTTGTTGTCTAATTAGAAAAGCATTTGTATATTTAAATATATATATTTAATATTGATCAGAAAGGTATATAGTATCTTTTTGTTCAGCCACCAATGGACATTATTAATAGAAATTTGCCACCTTAAAGAAAATTCTCAAATAAAAAGCATATCTATTACAAAACCAACCACTCCAAAACATAGTGGTTTATAATAAAAATTATCATTTTTCATATCTCTAGAGATTGACTGTCTCAACTGGTAAGTTCCCACTTTGGGTTTCTCATGGTGCTGTAGTTAACTGGAGTAACAGTCACTTAAAAATTTAAATGAGTTGGATGTTATTAAAGAAAACCAGAGCTGAACAGTAGTTAAAATGGTAAAATAAATAAATAAAATCAGAAACTATCATAATTGGGGAAAATAGGCTTCAGTGCAGAATCGAGCTCAATTCTGAATACAACAATATATGGGGATTTATAGCCAAGAAACAGAATGAGGGCATTGGTAGGTGGAAAATTACTAAGAGGATACATCAGGGAAGGGGGGATTCTCGTTAGGCCGATCACACAGGACCTTTGTTGAAGGCAAGCCAGGGTGATCAGATATCAAAGATAGTGAAGGAGAAATTTGATTAGCTATAAAATCTCTAAATGGACTTAGCAGGATCCTTGCTAAAACTTGTCTGTGCAGGTCTGGCAAAGATGGGTCTAAGATTGAGGCATAGTCAACAAGAGAGCTTAAAAGAGCCTGACTAAAGTTAGGTTAAGAGGAGAGTCTGTCAACATCCAGGATGGGTCATTTGAATGACTGTCAGTCAGTGCTGGCTGGGAGTCCAACAGGGGCAGTTAGATCACCAAACGTGGCTAGTCCATGTGGCTTGAGCTTCTCTCAGCATGGCAGATGGGTCTGTAAGTGTCCCAAGAGCAGCATTCCAAGAGACTTAGGTGGAAACTGCAAGTCCTCTTATGATCTGGCATCAAAGGTCTTAAAATGTCACTTCCGATGCATGTTACTGGTCAACATGTCACTAAGACCAGCCTGGATTCAAGAGGGAAAAAATTATACTCTACCTCTTGATATGAGAAGTAGAGGAAAGGAACTGATAGCAGGCATCTTTGGAAACAATCACAACATCCATACGTCAAGTTGTACAATGCCCAGTGACTTCTCAAACATAAATGTCTGGAAATGTTGTAAACTCAGTTTATCTACATGCACACAACCTGATAGGAAATATTCTAACCATGTTCCTCCTGGTAAATGATTGTGGATGTTCCCATGAGAGTTAAACAAAGGTGAAAATATTCATAAAGCTGCTCACTACATCAGGAGGATACTTCCAACATCTTTGCCTGAAGTTACAAATATATCTGGTAAGTTTAGAGAGACAGCCAAATACATGACAAAGGTTTCATTCCTTGCCCTTATATAGAAAACTACTTTAAACATCAGGTGCTTTTATAATTTTTTATTTTTTTATCCTTGAATAGCATTGCCAGATAGAATACAAGATATCAAGATACCCACTTAAATTTGAATTTCAAAGGAAGAATGAGGAATGTTCTAATATAAGCATATCACAATTATTGAATTGAATATGCTTATACTAAAAATAATTCACTATTTATCTGAAATTCTAATTTAACTGAGCATCCTCTGATTTTATTTGCAAAATCTCTAACATTACCCCTAAATAAAATTGTAATTTTTTTTGGTTTTTTTTGAGATGTAATCTCACTCTGTCACCCAGGTTCGAGTGCAGTGGCACAATCTCAGCTCATTGCAACCTCTGTCTCCTGGATTCAAGCAATTCTCCTGCTTCAGCTTCCCGAGTAGCTGGGATTACAGGCGTGTGCCACCATGCCTGGCTAATTTTTTGTATTCTTAGTAGAGATGGGGTTTCACCATGTTGGCCAGACTGGACTCTAATGCCTGATCTCAAGCAAACTGCCCACCTCAGTGTAAATTGTTATTTTATTTCAGACATTTTTCTTAAGCGTATCAAGTGAAGAGTAAATTTTGCATTTGGTTTCAAAATTATAGTATTTTATCAATCATTTAATTCTTCCCTGTGCTGCTAGGTAACCCATACGTAATTAAAAGTTATCAGAGTCAAATTGATTATAGACTTTCTGTAGAAATGAAGGCAGAACGATAGACATCAAGGGCATACACAATACTTTCTTATAGATATTTTGGCAAATACGTTATTTAACATTTCTCAGTAACTTTAGCGTCATGGCACATTTGCAGAATTGGTACAGACCCTTTTTCTCCTTTGGTCATCATTAATTCCACCTTGTTACAATTAATACTATTTTCTTCTCTTTTGAGTAACAATGAAAACATCTGGTAACCACATGAAAACACTTCATCTGTTTAAAGGCAAATGTTATCTCCAAGCTTTCTCTTCTTCAGGCCAAATTATATCTGCTCATTTTTCTTCTTTGGTTCTAGTTCCAACCCTTTTATCATTTCTGTTTTTTCTCTTCTGGCATTCTACGAATTTTCCATGTTTCTGAAACTATACGGGTTGAAATAAATTCAATACTCTAATAAGACCGTAATGCTAAATATAATGAAAATACTGCTTTGATCATATAATTCCTTTTTTTTTTTTTTTTTTTTTTTTTTTTGAGTTGGATTCTCGCTCTGTCGCTCAGGCTAGAGTACAGTGGTGTGATCTCAGCTCTCTGCCTCCTGAGTTCAAGCACTTCTCTTGCCTCAGCCCCCCGAGTACCTGGGACTACAAGTGTGCACCACCATACCCGGCCAATTTTTGTATTTTTAGTAGAGACAGGGTTTCATCATGTTGGCCAGGTTGGTCTCAAACTCCTGACCTCAGGTGATCCACCCACCTCAGCCTCCCAAAGTGCTGGGATTACAGGCATGAGCCACTACAAGCAGCATGATCATATAATTCTAATCCCTAAATATGTTATTTTAAATTCATTAAATATATTTAAAATGCATTGACAAAATTTGGCTAAAATCCAACACATAAATTAAAACAAAATTTTTAAAAGTATTCAAATAATCTAAAAAGAAGTCAGTAAAAGGGGAAGAGGGAAACAAAAACAGAAGAGATAGCTGAAAATAAAGACTAAACTGTCTAAAAATAATAAAATTAAAAATAACACCTGAATCCAACCATATCAATAACTACATGAATGTTAACAGACTAAATACTCCAATGAGAATGTAGAGACTCTCAGAATAATTTAAAAAGCAAGATTCAATAATATGCTGCTACAAGAGATGTCCTTCAAATGTGAAGACACAGGTAGATGAAATAAATGGTTGGAAAGTTACATACCATGCAAACAGTAGGCATAAGAAGTGTGGAGGCAGTATATTCATATCAGATAAGTCTTTAAAACAGATAGTATGATCATATATAAAGAAAAATATGTTACAATGATAAAAGGGTTAATTCTTCAGACAGAACTAGAAACCTTAAATTTTTATGCACCTAAAAATTAAACCTTAATAAAAACATAACCTTAATATATGTGAATCAACATTTACAAAGATATACTTCTTAAATAACAAGATACAAGATGGTCAAGTCTTTTTCACCCTGGGTACCTGAATGACTATGTGGAATAGAACTCCTCATCAACCCACAGTGGACACATAAGAAGAAATATACCTTTGTTTTGGTAAATTTCTTTATTTGCCACTAATCTTTTACTGTAGCATAGTTTGGCCTGTCCTTAATAATACAATGTTCTAAATCCTCCTTTTCCAAATATAATTTATTTGCCCTTCAAACCTGGAAAGTTGTTTATAGTTTTCTTATACCATGCCTTGTTCCTTATATGATAGTTATTTGTTTAGTTGTGTAATCCTCCATACTAATAAGCCCTATTGGTCAAGGGACTGCCTCTTAATCACTTTTTGGTGAATATTTAGTGTGTGTAAAGCACCAAGTTACCTGTCAATGATTCAACATCCACTGCATCCATAATGCATGTGTAGTAGACAATTAATAAATAATTATCAAATTGAAAACAATGTGATACTTGGGGAAAAGAGAAGAAGGATACATCATTTATTCTGAAAAAGTTACCATAATTTCAGAAAACATAAAAATACATGCCTATTTCTTTTCCATACTGCTTATAGTCAATGAAACCAAGTAACTCCATAAGTGTCACAGTTTAGATATAAAAATATTTGCATACTACCAAGCTCACAAATAATTTAAACTACACAAATTCAAAATATTTCTTTTACTCTCTAGAATTTAACAAATAATCCTCACTAGTGAGGTGGCAATCATAGTGAGGATCATTTATTAAATAATACTCTATTAAATCTAATAGCTATTAAATCTAATAGCAATTAAATCTTTGCTATTAGATAGCAAAGACAGAATGAGACAAGGAGCCAAAGGTAATAAACAAATCACTCTCTAGTTTGAATAAGATCTTCATGTGAATAAAATGTATATGTGATGTTTTCTTAAATGACCTCTTTGATTTTCAAAAATTTTTTAAAATATTTTTTATTTCAAAGCTTTGGGGGTACAAGTGCTTTTTGATTATAGGTATGAATTGTACAGTAGTGAAATATGAGATTTTAGTCCACCCATCACCTGAGTAGTGCACATTGTACCTCATATGTAGTTTTTTATCTCTCAACCTCCTCCCTCCCTCCCCCTTCTGAGTCTCTATAGTTCATTATACCACTCTGTATGCCTTTGCATACCCATAGTTTAGCTCCTACTTATAAGTGAGAACATATAGTATTTGGTTTCTCATTCATGAGTTACTTCACTTAGAGTAATGGTCTCCAGCTTCACCTAAGCTGGTTCAAAAGACATTATTTTCTTCTTTTTTGTGGCTGAATAGTATTCCATGGTATATATATATACCACATTTTCTGTATCCATTCCTTGGTTGATAGGAACTTAGTTTGCTTCCATATCCCAAAATTGTGAATTGTGAATTTTGCTGCTATAAACATACGTGTGCAGGTGTCTTTTTGATATAATGACTTCTTTTTCTTTGGGTAGATATGCAGTAGTGGAATCACCATAGTGAATAGCAGATCTACTTTTGTTTTTTGTTTGTTTGTTTGAGATGGTGTCTCACTCCGTTGCCCAGGCTGGAGTGCAGTGGCATGAGCTCAGCTCACTGAAACCACCAC
The DNA here is from genome assembly GCF_049350105.2 of Macaca mulatta. Lineage (NCBI taxonomy): Eukaryota > Metazoa > Chordata > Mammalia > Primates > Cercopithecidae > Macaca > Macaca mulatta. The sequence continues at coordinate 128,593,868 of NC_133417.1, read as the reverse complement.
CTCCTGGGTTCAAGCGATTCTCCTGAGTTAGCCTCCAGAGTAGCTGGGATTACAGGTGCCCACCACTATGCCCAGCTAATTTTTTGTATTTTTAGTACAGATGGGGTTTCACCATGTTGGTCAGGCTGGTCTCGAACTCCTGGCCTCAGGTGATCTACCGGCCTCAGCCTCCCAAAGTGTTGGGATTACAGGCATGAGCCACTGCACCCGGCCTACTTTTGATTCTTTAAGAAATCTCCATACTATTTTCCATAGAGGTTGTACTAATTTACATTCCCACCAGCAGTGTGTAATCATTCCCTTTTCACCACATCTATATCAACATCTGCTGGTTTTTGACTTTTTAATAATGGCCATTTTTGCAAGGGTAAAATGCTATCTCATTGTGCTTTTAATTTTCATTTTTCTGATGATTAGTAATGTTGAGGATTTTTTCATCTGCCTCTTGGACATCTGTACATCTTCTTTTGAGAAAAGTCTGTTGATGTCATTTGTCCACTTTTTGTGGAATTTGTTTTTCTTGCTGATTTGTTTGAGCTCCTTGTAGATTCTGGATATTAGTCCAGATGCATGGTTTGCAAATATATTCTCCCATTCTGTGTGTTGTCTGTTTACTCTGATGATTATTTCTTTTGCTGTATACATGCTTTTTAGTTTAATTGGGTCATATTTATTCTTTTATTTTATTTTTGTTGCATCTGTTTTTAGGATCTTAGCCATAAATTCTTTGCCTAGGCCAATGTCCAGAAGATTCTTCCTAGGTTATTTTTTAGAATTTTTGTGGTTGCATGTCTTAGATTTAAGTCTTTTATTCATCTTGAGTTGATTTTGGTAGAAGGTGAGACATAGGGATCCAGTGTCATTCTTCTACATGTGGCTATCCAGTTTTCCCAGCTGCATTTATTAAGTAGGATATCCTTTCCCCAACTTATGTATTTATATGCTTTGTTGAAGGTCAGTTGGCTGTTTGTATTTTGGCTTTATTTCTGGGTTTTCTATTCTGTCCCATTGGTCTGTCTATTTTTATGCCAGTACTATGCTATTTTGGTAACTATAGTCTTGTAGTATAATTTGAAGTGAGGTAATGTGATGTCTCCAGATTGTTCTTTTTGCTTAGGACTGCTTTAGCTATTCAGGCTCTTTTTTGGTTCCATGTGAATTTTAGGATTGCTTTTTCTAATTGTATGGAAAATGATGTTGGTATTTTGATAGGAATTGCATGGATTCTGTAGATTGCTTTTGGCAGCATTGTCATTTTCACGATATTAATTCTTCCAATTCATGAGCCTGGAATGTGTTTTCATTTGTTTGTATCACCTGTGACTTCTTTCAGCACCATTTTGTAGTTCTCCTTGTAGAGATCTTTCATCTCCTTGTTACAGTATATTTCAAGGTATTTTATTTCTGGTTTTCCAGTTGTTGTAAAATGGATTGAGTTCTTGATTTGATTCTCAGCTTAGTTGTTGATGTAGAGCAGTGCCACTGATTTGTGTACATAGATTTTGTAACCTAAGATTTTACTGAATTTATTTATCATATCAGTCTTTTGGAGCAGTCTTTAGGGTTTTCTAGGCATGCAATTATATCATCGGTGAATAGAAATAGTTTGATTTAATCTTTTTCAATTTCAGTGATCCCCTTTATTTATTTCTCTTTTCTGATTGCTTCAGTTAGGACTTTCAGTACTATGTTGAGTAGAAGTGGTGAAAGTGGGAATCCTTTTCTCATTCTAGTTCTCAAGGAAAATCCTTTCAACTTTTCCCTATTCACTATGATGTTGGCTGTGGGTTTGACATATATGGCTTTTATTATTTTGAGGTATGTCCCTTCTATGCTTAGTTTGTTGAGGGTTTTTCATCATAAATGGATGCTGGATATTATTGAATGCTTTTCGGCATCTATTGAGATAATCATATGACTTTTGTTTTTAATTGTTTGTGTGATGTATCACATCTATTAACTTGCATATGTTAAACCATCCCTGCATCCCTGGTATGAAATTCACTTGATAATGGTATATTATCCTATTGCTGTGCTGTTGGATTTGGTTAGCTAGTATTTTGTTAAAGATTTTTGTATTTTTGTTCATCAGGGATACTGACCTATAGTTTTCTTTTATTGTTATGTCCTTTACTGGCTTTGGTAGCAGGGTGATATTTGCTTCATAGAATGAGTTAGGAAGGATTTCAACTTTCTCAATCTTTTGGAATAGTTTCAGTAGGATTGATACCAATTCTTCTTTGAATATCTGGTAGAATTCATCTGTGAATCTATCTGGCCCTGGGCTTTTTTAGTTGTCAGTTGTTTTGTTACTGATTCAGTTTCACTGCTTGCTGTTGGTCTGTTCAGGGTTTCTATTTCTTCCTGATTTTAGTGTAAGAAGGTTGTATGTTTCCAACAATTTATCACTTTCCTCTAGATTTTCTAGTTTATGTGCCTAGAGGTGTCCATAGTAGTCTCAAATGATCCTTTTGTTTCTGTGAGTTCAGTTGTACTGTCTCCATTTTCATTTCTAATTGAGAGAAGTTTGAATGTTCTGTCTTCTTTTCTTGGTTAATCTAGCTAATGCTCTGTCAATTTGCAGAGAATGAACTTTTTTTCATTGGTCTTTTATTTTTTTTGTTTCAATTTCATTTATTTCCTCTCTAATCTTTGTTATTTCTTTTCTTCTCTTAGCTTTGGGTTTGGTTTGTTCTTATTTCTCTAGTTCCTTGAGGTGTAAAGTTAGGTTGTCAATTTGTGATCTTTCAGACTTTTTGATGCAGGCATTTAGTGCTATACACTTTCCTCTTAGCACTGCTTGTGCTGTATCCTGGAGGTTTTGATAACTTGTATCACTATTGTCATTCATTTCAAGAAATTTTTAAATGTCCATATTGATTTCATTGTTAACCCAAGAATCATTCTGGAATAGATTGTTTAATTTCCATGTATCTGTACAGGTTAGGGGGTTCTTTTTGGAGCTAATTTCTGGTTTTATTCCATGGTGGTCTGGGAAGATATTTGATATTATTTCAATTTTTAAAAATTTATTAAGACTTGTCTTGTGGCCTATAATCTGGTCAATCTTTAAGAATGTTCTGTGTGCTGATGAGAAGTATGTATATTCTGTAGTTCTATGGATATTTAAACTACACTCCACAACTAGTGTGTTCTAGAGAATACTTTATGTACGTTGTTTCTTTGTTGACTTTCTGTCTTGATGATCTGTCTAGTGCTGTCAGTAGAGTGCTGAAGTCCCCACTATTATTGTGTTGCTGTCTATCTCATTTTTTAGGTCTAATAGTAATTGTTTTATGAATCTGGGAACTCCATAGTTAGATACACATAAATATGGGATTGTAATATCTTCTTTTTGGATTGATTCTTTTATCATTTATATAATATTTTGTTTTGTTTTGTTTTACTGTTGTTGCTTTAAAGTCTCTTTTGCCTAATATAAGAACTGTTACTCTTACTCACTTTTGGTTTCTTTTTGCATGAAATATTTTTTTGGACCCCTTTACCTTGAGTTTATATGAATCCTTACATGTTAGATGAGTCTCTTGAAGGCAGCAAGTATTTGGTTTGTGATTTTTTTTTTCAACTCATTCTGCCAGTCTGTATCTTTTAAGTGGAACATTTAGATAATTTAGTCTATGGTAAAACTGAGATGTGAGGTATTCTTCCAGTTATCATGTTGTTACCTAGATACTTCATTTTCATCACTGTGTTATTGTTTTATAGGTTCTATGAGTTTTACGCTTTCAAGAGGTTCTATTCTGGTGAGCGTTTATCTCTTATTTCAAAATTTAGAACTCCTTTTATAATTTCTTGTAGGGTTGGTCTGGTGGTGACAAATTCCCTTAGTATCTTCTAGATGGAAAATGATTTTATTTCTTTTTTGATTATGCAACTTAGTTTTGCTGAATACAAAATTCTTGGCTGACAGTTATTCTGTTTAAGGAGGTAAGGATAGAACCCGAATCCCTTCTGGCTTGTAAGATTTCTGCTGAGATTTCTGCTGTTAGTCTGATAGGTTTTCCTTTATAGGTTACTTGATGCTTTTGTCTCACGGCTCTTAGAATCCTTTCCTTCATATTGACTTTAGATAGCCTGATGACTATATGCCTTAGTGATGTCCTTTTTGCAATGAATCTCCCAGGAATAATTTGAGCTTCTTGTATCTGGATGTCTAAATATCTGAGGGAAGTTTTCCTCAATTGTTCCCTGAAATACATTTTCCAAACTGTTGGCTTTCTCTTCTCCCTCAGGGACACCAATTACTCAGCTTTGGCCATTTTACATAATCTCATATTTCTTGGAGACTTTTGTTCATTTCTTTTTATTCTTGTTTATCTTTGTCCACTTGGGGTAATTCAAAAGCCTTGTCTTTGAGCTCTAAAATTCTTTCTTCTACTTGGTCTAGTCTCTTGTTAAAACTTTCCACTACATTTTGTAATTACCTAAATATGTCTTTCATTTGAAGAAGTTCTGACCATTTTTTAAAAATAAATATCTATCTATAATTTTTTTAAAACTATCTGGAAAATTTGTTTTTTAAAAAATTTCTTTATGTTAGTATTCACCTTTCTCTGGAATCTTCTTGAGTAGCTTAATAATCAAGCTTTAGTTTTTTTTTTGTTTTTTTTGTTTTTTTGACTGGAGTGTCGCTCTGTCACACAGGCTGGAGTGTAGTGGCACGATCTTGGCTCACTGCAAGCTCTGCCTCCTGGGTTCACGCCATTCTCCCATATCAGCCTCCTGAGTAGCTGGGACTACAGGCACCTGCCACCATGCCCAGCTAATTTTGTTTTTGTTTTTTTTTTTGTTTTTTTTGTTTTTAGTAGAGATGGGGTTTCACAGTTTTAGCCAGGATGGTCTCAATCTCCTGACCTTGTGATCCACCCACCTCGGCCTCCCAAAGTGCTGGGATTACAGGCATGAGCCACCATACCCAGCCCCTTTTGATTTTTTAAATCTTGTGTTTCTGAGATTGTATCTTGGTTTGTATTCATTGCTAGAAGCTAGTGTGATCTTTTGGGCATGTTATAGAACCCTGTTTGTTTTGTCATATTACAAGAATTCTTTTTCTAGTTCTTCCTCATTTGGGTAGACTATTTGTTATAATTATTCTTGAATTTATTTTTTATTTGTGACTTTTTTGACAAATTTATTCTTTCCCCTGAAGGATGAGACTTTAATGTTTATAGTTTATTGCAACTTTTTTATTGTTGGTACTTTAAGGAATGAAGACTCTGTGTGGGTTCCTTGGTTATAGAAAGTCTTTATATGATGGTGTTCTCAGATGCCAGTTGTAGAGCAATGTGTTTGGTGTGTGAGCAAGTTCACTGTTACATGACCTCTTTGCATTCATTTCTCCATTATTCTCAGAGATAGGTGTGTTGGGTGTGACTCAGGACAGGATCTAATAGAATCGTGTGTGTCGGTTCAATCACCCAATGCTGTAGTTGTAAACATTTATCTGTTTTGAATTGTCCAGAATTTATTTAGCTGTTAATAAAAGGTAACTTGCTGTGTCAAGTCTGTAAAGGAATTGACTCCAGACAATTAAGAAGTACTAGTGAATTAACAGCTTTTAAAGAAAAGAGAATAAAGCATCAAAGTAAATTGATAAGCAATTTTTGTGGTGAAGAGAAAAATCTCTTGAGATAGATGAGAACAAGGTGTCCACAGATATTAATTGGGTCATATTTTCTGTTAAGAATAAAAATCTTCATACTAAAGTGTCAACTTAACCTGTTATCCTAGGGATAAATCAGAAAGTTTAAGATATTGAGATAAAGCAACTACCTTAAAAGATCAGTTATAAAGTATGTCTACAAAACTTAAAAAGTGTTTAATGGGCCAGGCGCGGTGGCTCATGCCTGTAATCCCAGCACTTTGGGAGGCCGAGGTGGGTGGATCACGAGGTCAGGAGATCCAGACCATGATGAAACCCTGTCTCTACTAAAAATACAAAAAAAAGGCAGGCGTGGTCGTGGGCGACTGTAGTCCTAGCTACTCAAGAGGCTAAGGCAGGAGAATGGTGTGAACCCGGGAGGCGGAGCTTGCAGTGAGCCGAGATCGCGCCACTGCACTCCAGACTGGGTGACAGAGCGAGACTCGGTCTCACAAAAAAAAAAAAAGTGTTTAATGTAGCTCCTTGACAATTATGAGACAGCCGTGTTCTACCTGCTTTCAAAATCATGAAAAAGGTTTAGCCGTCAGAGATCAGAATGAAGAGAACTCTAGGACAGCTTCCAGGGTCACAGAAGCAGGAACTCACAGAAAATTTCTCTAGAACCCTGATGGTGGAAGGAGTACTAGCTTGGTCACACCAGCTTCCATCCACTAGTTACTCTGGAAGTCTCTTTAGTCTCTTTTGGGTCTGGGCTTGAGCAGTTAGGACATTCATTTGACATCCCTCTGGATATTTTGATTACCAAAGAAGGACAAAGGGGGACACTTGGAGTCCCCCAAACCCTATTGAGCCAGTTTCCACACCTTTAAAGCAAAGAATCTGAATTAGAAGAACCCTTGGATCCTTTAAGTTCTCATGTTTCTCAGTTGTTTTCATTGAAGCCAGAATATCCCACACCTATGGTATATTTTTAAAAGGTGTGCTAATCAATGACGCTTGAAAGAAATACCCATATTTGAAAGGACTAAAAAGACCACATACTATATATAGTGATTTTTTTTGTCACTAATTAAATCATGGGTAAATCCCTCAAAAATTTCAAGGTGTTCAAGTGAAATATGAACATCCTGAATATATTGATGTAAAGCCCATTACTAATTTAAGATTCTATATCAAATCTGTATAACCTTAACCATAAATACCTGACTTCCTCTAGGGCAGTCCAGAGTAAATTTTTCACAGCCTAAGCCATTTGTTATCTTGATCAGATTTTAAGCACTGTAATTTACACTATTGTTTAAAATACTATAAAATCAGATTTCTTTTCTAACAAAATAAGGAATGATTTGCTTCTCTAGATAAAAGCCGTGATCTGCACAAGTACAGTTTTTTCAACACAGTTTTTAAAGAGAATCTGACCCTAGATAGACCATGCACCTTAAGTATATAACATCTAAAAATAGCATTTAGATCCACAAGGAGAGAGGTTTGATGTTCGCTAGTAAAACATCAGAATATATTTTGAGCTGCATAATGTCATCTGTTCTATATCAAACAGCAATAAAATGTAGCATTTTGATGTTCTTATACTGTGTTCACTCTCCTTTTGTCTTCAAACTGTCTCAATTTTAATGTTCTTTCCAGAAGCAGGGATTGTCCTCTCTTTTTCATTCTGCCAGGCCTATTTTAGGCACTGTCTCTCCATGAGGAATTGTTTGGCTGCTTATACACCCCAGGTTCATTTACTAGGTTTGAAATTAGCCTTCAAGATAGTGCTGTATAGTTTTCTTTAAAGGATAAATTATATCTGTTTTTGTGATTGTAAAACACATACTCGTAAGAAATTCAGAAAGCAAACATCAACTGATATTAATTACCATTTATAGTATTTTTATTTTCTTATAGTATTGCAAAGGGAAATAAAAAACACTAGACTATTGTATAAATATGTATAATACTTTAAAGTTAGATCATATAAGGCATAGTTTTTGTGCTTTTAATGCCTGGGTGGAATTCCTTCCTAAGAGTCATAACTAGATTTCAAACTGTTTTTACATGCATTCTCTTTCTTGATCTAAGAAATGCTTCTTTATTCTTCTTTGGCAGACCTATCTTGGCAGTAGAAAATTGATTTAAAAGAAGCATTACTTCTAAATCATGAGCTAAATATATATGGTTATTAATAAAGCAAAACCTCCCTATACTCCTCAGTGAGTTTTGCAGTCTCTTCCTAGAGATGAAATGTCTCTGCTGCTAATAACATTTATGCCAAACATTTGAACAACTCTTACTGGAAAAAGCAAAAGCAAAGTAAAAAGAAGTATGAGTATGTCTTGTAATCTCTTTAGACAGCTGCTAATAGATGATAAATTGACATTTTAAAATAAGTTTTAGACAAAGATCTGATTTGGACTAAAAATGCTGGATATGTCTGCCATGCTGCATTAAGCTTAAGCTACATTTGAATGCCTGTATAAGAAAGAACAAAGAAAAATAACTTCTGATCCTGAGAATTAGGAGAAATTCCCACCCCGACCCCCACCCTGCAACGCATAAGCACAAAGTCAGCCCTCCACGTCTGAGAGTTCTGCATCCGCAGATCTAGCCAACCACAGGTCAAGAATAACCAGGAAAACAAAATTAATGGTTATGTCTGTACTGAGCATGTACAGATATTTTTCCTTGACACTAGTCCCTAAACAATACAACATAACAATTATTTATATAGCATTTACATTGTATTAAGTATTATAAGTAATCTAGAGATAATTTGGAGTAGATAGGAGGATGTGCATAGGTTATATGCAAATACTATGCCGTTTTATTTTATTTATTTATTGAGACAGAGTTTAGCTCTGTCTCCTAGGCTGGAGTGCAGTGGTGCAATCTCGACTCACTGCAACCTTTGCCTCCCAGGTTCAAGCGATTCTCCAGGCACAGCCTCCCGAGTAGCTGCGATTACAGGTGCCCACCACCACGCCTGGCTAATTTTTGTATTTTTAGTAGAGATAAAGTTCAACCATATTGGCCAGGCTGGTCTTGAACGCCTGACCTCAAATGATCTGCCAGCCTCAGCCTCCCAAAGTGCTGGGATTACAGGAGTGGGTCACCGCATCCAGCCTGTTATGCCATTTTATATATGGGACTTGGGCATTTCTGGATCTTGACATCTGTGGGAGTCCTGGAACCAATTTCCCATCGATACTGAGGTATCAATGGTATAGCAACAAGAAATAACTCAACGGGACTGCCAAGAAATGAAGGTCATTGTGTAATCATTTCTGTAGAGGTGTGCACTAAAGACATGAGTGACGTTAATGACCAACGGCCATTTTACATGTGACACAGGCAAACCTAATTTTTATTATAAATGTCTTTACAGGTATCACCACTTTCTGCCACTTTTGGGGAGAATTATTTCTTGCTTTATTTGTCTACAAGGATAATGGAGAGATTGGGATAGAGTTTTAAATAGATGATTGGAAACAAGACTTTCGTGAGGTTTTACTTTGTGGTGTGTGCTATAATTTTCTTCTCCCTTTGTGCACTCCTAAACCAGATCTTCAGTAAAGGTCTACATTAGCCCTTAAAGCTTTTGGACTCTAGTTGTTCTTCTTCTGGAGGCATTGCTGTAATGAAACTCACTTTGACACAGGAGCAGGTATTCTCTGCCTACAGATACATTCTTATAAGAATACTTGCTGAAGTTTGGATGGTTAAAAACTTCGGGTATATGTTTAATTCTGTCCCCTGGGAATGGTACAGCAAAATACAAATAGAAGTCAAAAGTAAAAATCACTGAATGGAAACTTAGTCCATTTGAAAAGTTGTTGTCTATATATTTGGGCGTATCGCTTAAACTCTCCTTGCTTCAGTTTCATTATTTATAAAATGGAGAAAATAATCTTTTAATTTGGCTTTACTATGTCTTTTTTTTGGAATGTTCGGTAGGAAATACTTTTAAATGCTTTGTGGACTTCTGAGTGCCTCATATGCATGTTTATAATTGTTTATAATGAAGACTTTTTTTTTGAGACTGAGTTTCCCTCTGTCGCCCAGGCAGGAGTGCAGAGGCACGATCTTGGCTCACTGCAAGCTCCACCTCCCAGGTTCACGCCATTCTCCTGCCTCAGCCTCCCCGAGTAGCTGGGACTACAAGCACCTGCCACCACGCCTGGCTTATTTTTTGTATTTTTAGTAGAGATGGGGTTTCACCGTGTTAGCCGGGACGGTCTCGATCTCCTGACCTCGAGATCCGCCTGCCTCGACCTCCCAAAGTGCTGGGATTACAGGTGTGAGCCACCTTGCCCGGCCAAAGACTTTCTATTGTTGGCATTTCCAAATAGGGATCTCTTTACTTCTCTGACAGTCTACTACTAAAGTCTGTTATGATGTCTGCCTTGCTTATAAATTGGACTAGAAATGAGAAATAAAAAGTCTTCGTTAAATATTTTTTATTGGAAACCTCTTCCCTTGAGCTGTGCTGTATCTTTTCTGCTCGCTCCATGCCCCAGGAGGTTGAACCATATGGAAGTCTCCGGGGGCTCCTTTGTCTTCTCTTGGTCTCTGATTTTCTAGAGGTACTGGCAGAAGATGAAAGCGTGGGAAGAAAGTGAGGTGACATTGTCCTTTCTCTAGTGTCCTGAGGCCTGGTCACTGTGGGTTGCCTGTGTCTCTCCATCAAAGGCCAGGTCCTGCCCAAGAGCCTTCTCCATCCCCCTCCTCTTTCCAGATTCCAGTCTCTGCCTCCACCATGTGCCTTCAGACCCAGTATGTGTGCTGCTCCTCACTCTCTTCGGCCCAGAGGTCTTGCACTGCACCTCGTTCCCTTGAAAGCTTGCCCATGCCTCTGTAAGTAGCATAGTCTTTTTTTTTTTTTAAGTAAACTCACCTTAAATTACCCCATTTGAATATGCCATCTGTGTTCTTACCCAAACCCTGACTGGTATGGGTCTCATTATCAAACACATTTATATCGCCACCTGTTTTTGCTTATTTAATATCTCATCATAACCTCTTCCAATCTGAGTTTATACTGTTTTCCAGATAGTGTTCTGGCTTGGATTTTTAAAAAAGACTATTTTATGCTTATTTTGTAACGAAGAAACTTATGCTTTTCTTTCTTATGACTCAAAAGTGTACAGAGGAAAACCTATAAAGAATATACACAAAATATGAAATATCCCGCAAATGTAAATGATTAAAAGTGTCCCTCACAAGGCAGATAACCATACCCCTCCCATGGCTTCCCTACACTCATTATGACTATTACAAGCGTGCGCACGCACACACACACACACACACACACACACAGTAATTCCAAGTAGGTGACAGGCCTAGACAGTTGCCTCACTAAGTTGAAACCTTGGTTGACAAAGAATAGATACAGCTGCTGCCTCACCAATCCTTCCCAGTGCTCCAGAAATGAGGGTATGAGGTCCTGCCAACCTAGCGTGTAGATACAAAGTCCAGAGAATACAGAGGAAGATACAGGATAGGAAGAAAGTTGTGGATTCCACTTGTTTGTGGTTGTATACCACAAACAAGAAATTCCCAGAAATAACTAGGCAGACAGCTTTTATTTTTGGGAATCTAGTTTTTCTGCAAAACATAGATCAAGACTATAAAAATGTCACCATTTCAACTTGGAAAACATGAGTTATGTAACTTTGAAATGGCAGAGGAAAAAGAAAGAACAAAAGAGAGAAATAGAATAGACGTTATTCCTTCAACACAAAGAGCCTTCAGAAAGGAGAGAAGGGAAACTGTTCTGTGATAGGTACAGAAATTAAGCAGGATCCTCCCCAGAGTGCTTTATGTTGAGGGGAGAAGGGCACATCTTTCCTCCAAAGCCCACTAATGAATTATTTTGAGGTTTTGGTATCTTGGTCAGACTTATTCTCAAGGCTGATGTAATGATGAGTCTGATGCATCTAATGTTTCCATTACATTTTCAACAAGTACAAAAGTTCATCTTTTTTTAAAAGGCCAAGGGTACACAGAATGTCTACAACTTGATTATGAAAAAGACATAATGGAAATATTTTTAAAGCCATTGAGGGAAAATAACAAGGATTTTCGGTTGTCCTATTAAAACATCATTTTCCAGTTAACACAAGAATAGGACTGATCACTTTCAATTTCTCTTCTTTCATTTGGGATACGGGAAATGGGAATGGTGACTGAAATGATGTTCCATTTACCAAAAAAGAGAACAGCTCCAAAAAAGAAACAAACAGGCCTTGGATAAAATGGCAGGGTGATTGGGAATGAGAGCAAGCATACGTACTCCGAATTTAAAAATTTATGAAACTCATAATGAACATTCTCAGAATACTTGAGTTTCTCCTGCTCGCATGCACCCCACGTTGCCCCTCTTTTCATCGATTGTCTGTATTATGCATTGTACACTAATCAGGATTGACCCTGAGGTTGCAACTTACTGCTGACTTCAGCCAAATGTCTTCACCCTTAAGCCTATCTCAAAATATGTCTCAAAAATATAGAATCTCAGTAACAGTAATGCCTATTTTGAAGCACTGATGGCTTAGGCTAAGCACTGTGTCCCTGGGAATTCACAATTTAAATGGCCCATTAAGCCCAGGAAAACATTTTTCTCAACAAAGTCATTGGCAAATGTGGAGACAAGCAAACTTGTTAATGAAAGGACTGGAGCCCCATGGCTTTTCTTCCCTCCAAGCCCCCACTTCCACCCCCTAACCTCCACAGAGCTCCCATGGCTCACAGCTTGAAAATCACTTCTCTAAGCCATTAAACTATTAGCTTCACATATCATCCAAGGAGACATTAAGGACATGAGCTTTAGGAATTATAACAGACAAATGCATTAGGGAGTAGAAAGAGAAAATAGAGAAAATAAAGATAAATATCAAGAAGAAAATGAGTATTTTTAGGTTTCCAACATATGCCAAGTATTGTACGACACACTTTACGTGCATTATCTCATTTCATCTTAACCTTAACGTCATCAGGCAGGGACTTTAATCTCCATTTTCCAGATAAGGAAACAAACTCAGGGGAGTTGGGTAAACAGCACCAAAGCCCTTAGCTAGTAACTAGTGTGACTAGAAATTGAGGCCAAGGCTTCTTCTTTCTATGACACCCTGGAGCTTCCCAAAGGCTTTGCTGCTCCTTCCAGAGACTCCAACAAACCGAGTACCAGTCTCAGTTAGGAAAATATTCTTATCTAGTTCAATAATTAGTTAACTGAAAATTTAAAAAAAAAGATTTTAATTTGAATTAGACTTTAAAAATACTTAATCAAGGTGGCTCATAGATTGTTCTTTTGAAAATTAATACTTAGTTTAATTTAGGATTTCATGTGTTTATGGTAGTTTAAAGAAAGAGAACCAAGTTGAGAGTCACAGAGCTGGATTCTACACATTATGCAGGTTGTGTGACATAAGAAGTAACTAGCTTCCCTCAATCTTAGTTTTGTGTATGAAAAATGAGGATTTGAAGTACACCAGAAGAATGTCCTGAAGCTGGGTGACCCTGACTCACGGCAGTGCCTCTTAAATCCAAGAAACGACTTTCAATAAATCCAATGCTCTTTTATTTAGTATAATGTCATGATTGCAAAAGCAATGGTATATAAATAAACAAAAAGATATGTATTACACCAGTCTTTAAAACATATTTAAAAGTAGAATATAAATTCCATAATAATTTGATATACTCATTGTCTGTTTTTAAATACACAAGGAAGTGTATTTGTTATATTACTATAATATTATATGGTTATTTTTCTCTTTGGACTCTTACTTCCATTCTACTTTCCAAACAGAACTTCATCTCAAATAAATATATTTGTATACTTGTAAGTCTTTTACTGATGATTGTATAACTTTCTTCTACAATAACAATATGCATATATAAGTTGAAACTTATTTTCTCCAATGGTTATAATGCTCTGTGTGATATTTTCCCTCTAGCTTGAATTGTCATTGCAATTATTAGAAATACACAAATAACCAAAACATATATTTTGTTATATGTTTATATTTACTTTATATGTTTAAAATTCCCATAATTGTTAACATGTAAATTATACTCTTTTTTTTTTTTTTTGAGGCAGAGTTTCCTTCTTGTTGCCCAGCCTGGAGTGCAATGGCACAATCTTGGCTCACTGCAACCTCTGCCTACAGGGTTCAAGCGACTGTCCTGCCTCAGCCCCCAAAGTAGCTGGGATTACAGGTGCCCGCCACCATGCCCCTGCTAATTTTTTTGTATTTTTTAAAAATTATACTTTAAGTTCTAGGGTACATGTGCACAATGTGCAGGTTGATACCTAGGTATACATATGCCATCAACTCATCATTTATATTAGGTATTTCTCCTAATGCTATCCCTCCCTCAGACCCCCACCCCCTGACAGGCCCCAGTATGTGATGTTCCCAGCCCTGTGTCCATGTGTTCTCATCGTTCAATTCCCACCTAGTCCATGTGTTCTCACTCTTCAATTCCCACCTATGAGTGATAACATGCAGTGTTTGGTTTTCTGTCCTTGTGATAGTTTGCTGAGAATGATGGTTCCCAGCTTCATCCATGTCCCTGAAAGGACATGAATTCATCCTTTTTCGTGGCTGCATAGTATTCCATGGTGTATATGTGCCACATTTTCTTAATCCAGTCTATCATTGATGGACATTTGGGTTGGTTCCAAGTTTTCACTATTGTGAATAGTGCTGCAATAAACATATGTGTGCATGTGTCTTTATAGTAGCATGATTTATAATCCTTTGGGTATATACCCAGTAATGGGATCACTGGGTCAAATGGTATTTCTACTTCTAGATCCTTGAGGAATCACCACACTGCCTTCCACAATGGTTGAACCAATTTACACTCTCACCAACGATGTAAAAGCATTCCTATTTCTCCACATACTCTCCAGCATCTGTTGTTTCCTGACTTTTTAATGATCACCATTCTAACTGGTGTGAGATGGTATCTCATTGTGGTTTTGAGTTGCATTTTTCTGATGACCAGTGGTGATGAGCATTTTTTCATTTGTCTTTTGGCTGCATAAATGTCTGCTTTTGAGAAGTGTCTTTTCATATCTTTTGCCCACTTTTTGATTGGATTGTTTGCTTTTTTCTTGTAAATTTGTTTAAGGTCTTTTTAGATTCTGGATATTAGCCCTTTGTCAGATGCATAGATTGCAAAAATTTTCTCCCATTCTGTAGGTTGCCTGTTCACTCTGATGGTAGTTTCTTTTGCCACGCAGAAGCTCTTTAGTTTAATTAGATCCCATTTATCTATTTTGGCTTTTGTTGCCATTATTTTTGGTGTTTTAGTCATGAAGTCTTTGCCCATGCCTGTGTCCTGAATGGTATTGCCTAGGTTTTCTTCTAAGGTTTTTATGGTTTTAGGTCTAACACTTAAGTCTCTAATCCATCTTGAATTAACTTTTGTATAAGGTGTAAGGAAGGGATCCAGTTTCAGCTTTCTACATATGGCTAGTCAGTTTTCCCAACACCATTTATTAAATGAGGAATTCTTTCCCCATTTCTTGTTTTTGTCAGGTTTGTCAAAGATCAAATGGTTGTAGATGTGTGGTGTTATTTCTGAGGGCTCTGTTCTGTTCCATTGGTCTATATATTTGTTTTGGTACCAGTACCATGCTGTTTTGGTTACTGTAGCCTTGTTGTATAGTTTGAAGTCAGGTAGCATGATGCTTCCAGCTTCGTTCTTTTTCTCAGGATTGTCTTGGAAATGCAGGCTCTTTTTCAGTTCCGTATGAACTTTAAAGTAGTTTTTTCCAATTCTGTGAAGAAAGTCATTGGTAGCTAGATGGGGATGACATTGATTCTATAAATTACCTTGGGCAGTATGGCCATTTTCACGATATTGATTCTTCCTATCCATGAGCATGGAATATTCTTCCTATCCATGAGCATGGAATATTCTTCCATTTGTTTGTGTCCTCTTTATTTCATTGAGCAATGGTTTGTAGTTATCCTTGAAAAGGTCCTTCACATCCCTTGCAAGTTGAATTTTTAGGTATTTACTCTCTTTGTAGCAATATTGTGAATGGGAGTTCAACATGATTTGGCTCTCTGTTTATTTGTTATTGGTGTATAGGAATGCTTGTGGTGTTTGCACCTCGATTTTGTATCCTGAGACTTTGCTGAAGTTGCTTATCAGCTTAAGGAGATCTGTGGCTGAGATGATGGGGTTTTCTAAATATACAATCATGTCATCTGCAAACAGGGCCAATGTGACTTTCTCTTTTCTTAATGAAAACCCTTTATTTCTTTCTCTTGCCTGATTCCCCTGGTCAGAACTTCCAACACTATGTTGAATAGGAGTGGCGAGACAGGGCATCCTTGTCTCATGCTGGTTTTCAAAGAGAATGCTTCCAGTTTTTGCCCATTCAGTATGATATTGGCTGTGGGTTTATCTTAGATAGCTCTTATTATTTTGAGATATGTTCCATCAATACCTAGTTTATTGAGAGTTTTTAGCATGAAGGGCTGTTGAATTTTATCGAGGGTCTTTTCTGCATCTATTGAAATAATTATGTGGTTTTTGTTGTTGGTTCTGTTTATGTGATGGATTATGTCTATTGATTTGCTATGTTGAATCAGCCTTGCATCCCAGGGATGAAGCCGAGTTGATTGTGGTGGATAAGCTTTTTGATGTGCTGCTGGATTCGGTTTACCAACATTTTATTGAGGATTTTTGCATCTATGTTCATCAGGGATATTGGCCTGAAATGTTCTTTTTCTGTTGTGGCTCTGCCAGATTTTGGTATCAGGATGATGCTGGCCTCATAAAATGAGTTAGTGAGGATTCCCTCTTTTTCTATTGATTGGAATGGTTTCAGAAGGAGTGGTACCAGATCCTCTTTGTACCTCTGGTAGAATTCGGCTGTGAATTTGTCTGGTCCTGGACTTTTTTTGGTTGGTAGGCTATTAATTATTGCCTCAATTTCAGAGCCTGCTATTGGTCTATTCAGGGATTCAACTTCTTCCTGGTTTAGTCTTGGGAGGGTGTTTGTGTCCAGGAATTTATCAATTTCTTCTAGAATTTATAGTTTATTTGCATAGAGGTGTTTATAATATTCTCTGATGGTAGTTTGTATTTCTATGGTATCAGTGGTGATGTCCCCTTTATCATTTTTCATTCTGTCTATTTGATTCTTCTCTCTTTTTGTCTTTATTAGTCTTGCTAGTGGTCTATTAATTTTGTTGATCTTTTCAAAAAACCAGCTCCTGGATTCACTGATTTTTTTGAAGGGTTTTTTTGTGTCTCCATCTCCTTCAGTTTTGCTCTGATCTTAGTTATTTCTTGCCTTCTGCCAGTTTTTGAGTTTGTTTGCTCTTGCTTCTCTAGTTCTTTTAATTGTGACGTTAGGATGTCTACTTTAGATCTTTCCTGCTTTCTCTTGTGGGCATTTAGTGCTATAAATTTCCCTCTACACACTGCTTCAAATGTGTCCCAAAGATTCTGGTACGTTGTGTCTTTGTTTTCATTGGTTTCAAAGAACATCTTTATTTCTGCCTTCATTTCGTTATTTACCCAGTAGTCATTCAGGAGCAGGTTGTTCAGTTTCCATGTAGCTGTGCGGTTTTGAGTGAGTTTCTTAATCCTGAGTTCTAATTTGATTGTGCTGTGGTCTGAGAGACAGTTTGTTATGATTTCCGTTCTTTTACATTTGCTTTACTTCCAATTATGGGGTCAATTTTAGAATAAGTGTGATGTGGTGCTGGGAAGAATGTATATTCTGTTGAATTGGGGTGGAGAGTCCTGTAGTTGTCTATTAGGCCTGCAGAGCTGAGTTTAAGTCCCGAATAGCCTTGTTAACCTTGAGTCTCATTGATCTGTCTAATATTGACAGTGGGGTGTTAAAATCTCCCATTATTATTGTGTGGGAGTCTAAGTCTCTTTGTAGGTCTCTAAAGACTTCCTTTATGAATCTGGGTGCTCCTGTATTGGGTGCGTATATATTTAGGATAGTTAGCTCTTCTTGTTGAATTGATCCGTTTACCATTACGTAATGGCCTTCTTTGCCTCTTTTGACCTTTGTTGCTTTAAAGTCTGTTTTATCAGAGTAGGATTGCAACCACTGCTTTTTTTTTTTCTTTCCATTTGCTTGGTAGATCTTCCTCCATTCCTTTATTTTGAGCCTATGTGTGTCTCTGCACATGAGATGGTTCTCCTGAATACAGCACACTGATGGGTCTTGACTCTTTATCCAATTTGCCAGTCTGTGTCTTTTAATTGGAGCATTTAGCCCATTTACATTTAAGGCTGGTATTGTTATGTGTGAATTTGATCCTGTCATTATGATGTTAGCTGGTTATTTTGCCCATTAATTGATGCAGTTTCTTCAAAGCATTGATAGTCTTTAAAATTTGGCACGTTTCTGCAGTGACTGGTACCAGTTGTTCCTTTCCATGTTTAGTGCTTCCTTCAGAAGCTCTTGTAAGGCAGGCCTGGTGGTGACAAAATCTCTCAGCATTTGCTTGTCTGTCAAGTATTTTATTTCTCCTTCACTTTGAAGCTTGGTTTGGCTGGATATGAAATTCTGGGTTAAAAATTATTTTCTTTAAGGATGTTGAATATTGGCCCCTACTCTCATCTTTGTGGTGTTCTCTGTATTTCCTGAATTTGGATGTTGGCCTGCCTTGCTAGGTTGGGAAAGTTCTCCTGGATAGTATCATGAACAGTGTTTTCTAACTTGGTTCCATTCTCCCTGTCACTTTCAGGTATACCAATCAGATGCAGATTTGGTCTTTTCACATTGTCCCATATTTCTTGGAAGCTTTGTTTGTTTCTTTTTACCCTTTTTTCTCTAATCTTGTCTTCTCTATTTATTTCATTAATTTGATCTTCAATCACTGATATCCTTTCTTCCACTTGATTGAATCGCTACTGAAGCTTGTGCATGCATCACGAAGTTCTCGTGCCATGGTTTTCAGCTCCATTGGGTCGTTTAAGGTCTTCTCTAGACTGTTTATTCTAGTTAGTTATTCGTCTAACCTTTTTTCAAAGTTTTTAGCTTCCTTGCGATGGGTTGGAACATGCTCCTTTAGTTCAGAGAAGTCTATTATTACTGACCTTCTGAAGCTTACTTCTGTCAACTCATCAAATCATTCTCTGTCCAGCTTTGTTCCATTGCTGGCAAGGAACTGCAATCCTTTGGAGGAGAAGAGGCACTCTGGTTTTAGAATTTTCAGCTTTTCTCCTCTGGTTTCTCCCATCTTTGTGGTTTTATATACCTTTGGTCTTTGATGCTGGTAACCTACAGATGAGGTTTCAGTGTGGATGTCCTTTTCATTGATGTTGATGCTATTCCTTTCTGTTTGTTAGTTTTCCTTCTACAGGTCCCTCAGCTGCAGGTTTGTTGGAGTTTGCTGGAGGTCCACTCCAGACCCTGTTTGCCTGGGTATCACCAGCAGAGGCTGCAGAACAGCAAATATTGCTGCCTGATCCTTCCTCTGGAAGCTTCGTCCAAGAGGGGCACCTGCCTGTACAAGGTGTCTGTTGGCCCCTACTGGGAGGTGTCTCCCAGTTAGGCTTCATGGGGATCAGGGACCCACTTGAGGAGGCAGTCTGTCCATTCTCAGAGCTCAAACGCCATGCTGAGAGAACCACTGCTCTCTTCAGAGCTGTCAGACAGGGATGTTTAAGTCTGCAGAAGTTTCTGCTGCCTTTTCTTCAGCTATGCCCTCCCCACAGAGGTGGAGTCTATAGAGTGGTAGGCCTTGCGAACTGCTGTGGGCTCCATCCAGTTCGAGCTTCTTAGTTGCTTTGTTTACCTACTCAAGCCCCAGCATTGGCGGATGCCCCTCCCCCCACCAGGTTGCAACTTCGCAAGGCAATCTCAGATCGCTGGGCTAGCAGTCAGCAAGGCTCCATAGGCGTGGGACCCGCCAAGCCAGGCACGAGAATGAATCTCTTGGTCTGCTGGTTTCTAAGACCATGGGAAAAGCACAGCGTTTGGGTGTAAGTGTACCGATTTTGCAGGTACAGTCTGTCATGGCTTCCCTTGGCTAGGAAAGGGAAATTCCCTAACTCCTTGTGCTTCTTGGGTGAGGTGACTCCCTGCCCTGTGTCAGCTCACCCTCCATGGGCTGTACCCACTGTCCAACCAGTCCCAATGAGATGAACCAGGTACCTCAGTTGGAAATGCAGAAATGACCCATCTTCTGTGTCAATCATGCTGGGAGCTGCAGATGGGATCTGTTCCTATTTGGACATCTTGGAACAGAACTTTTTTTGTATTTCTTTTAGTAGAGGTAGGGTTTCACCATGTTGGCCAGGCTGGTCTTGAACTCCTGACCTCAGGTGATCCACCCACCTCAGCTTCCCAAAGTGTTGGGATTACAGGTGTTAGCCAGCATACCCAGACAAATTATACTCTAAATGTATTTGCTGATGATATAGGTGAAGACTTTTTCCCATAATTACTTTATGGATTCGCAGATGACAATTGTTGAATTGTAGAATGAGTTGTGGTTCAGCATCAATATTATTTGTATTTTTTATTTTTAAAAATAGGAGACCTGAGAAATGTTGTTCTCAAAAATGGGTAGGTGGAAATGCACATATTATTAGAGCCATTTGGTCCATCTCTTTAAAATCCACCATGACTCCAAGCTAAAATCACACAGTGATTTTTCCATCCAAAATTATAAATTATGTTTATGTTTGGCTGGGTGCAGGGGCTCATGCTGTAATCCCAGCACTTTGGGAGGCCAAGACAGGTGGATCACAAAGTCAGGAGTTCAAGACCAGCCTGACCAACATGGTGAAACCCCATCTCTACAAAAAATACAAAAATTAGCCAGGTATGGTGGCACACACCTGTAATCCCAGCTAATCGGGAGGCTGAGACAGGAGAATCGCTTGAACCCAGAGGTGGAGGTTGCAGTGAGCCGAGATCATGCCACTGCACTCCAGCCTAGGCAGCAAAGTGAGACTCTGTCTCCAAAAAAAAAAAAAAAAAAAAGTTCAATTAATTGGCAACTCAGGTCCTCCTTCATTATTTGTTAAAATATTTTAAAAATTAGGAACAAACTAAATGACTTGTTAACCATCTTTAGAGTCATTTCACAGTTACTGCAAAAGCATTACTAAGATTTATAAAATGACAATTATACTCACAACTTGGAAAAATATTCAATGTTAACTTGTAAGACAAGGAACCAACCAATCCAGAGTGCAGGACCCTAGCCTTTGTGCTAGAGCAGGTCCTGCAGACCCCTGCAATGCAAGGTACCAACCTTACAGCTGCTAGATTATGAAGACTGACAGGTCCCAGGTTCCTGGGAAGGGGCTAGGGCTCCTAAGATTCAGGGCAATTAACATTTACCAACCACTGAGAAAGTATGTCAATACTTTAACAAAAAAGTAACTTCCTGGTATGCTTTTCCTCAGTGACAAACTGAGAAAGAATGAGGAACAAGAAAGAATCGGGAAAACAGAAGCACTCAGAAAGAATGGGGAAAATAGAAGTATTTCAACTCACCCATGCCAGTATAAAATTTTTTATAAAATCTATTTGTCTTATTATGTGCCTTAAATACATTTTCATCATAACCTTGGAGCTGCTGATTTGGCTCATTCAAGTTACAGACAGCATCCATCATCTAACCTAATTGAAAAAGCCAGTCTTCATTATCAGTAAAGTCAGATGAGTTTTCTATTAGGAAAAGTCTTTTCAATTTAAATTGCTGTGTTGAGATGCATTCCCATGACAACTATCTCACTTCTTAACACTAATCTTAACACTAATGGATAAAACATGGTACTCAACCACAAGGAAATAAGGCACGGTGGACTTCAGTTCTTTTCACCAACAACCTCATCTTTGCTTTGCTCTCAAGGGAACCTCTTCCCCTAAAGGAACACATTCTGTAGCAATAGCCAGGGATAAAGAAGAGAAGTTATTAAAAGGAAATTGTTGGTAATCCTGCCTTTTCCTTCAGTGTACACGAATTCTGAACACCTTAGCGTGAATCAAAATACCACGCATCTAACTCCATGCTTTGCCCTTAAAAAGGCATAATGGTTCTTTTAAGGGCAAAGCATGGAGTTAGACATCCAAGGAAAACCACAAAGCTGGACATCAATGTTTTGAGTTGGACATTTGTTTTTGCTCTACAGGTTTGTACACACAAAATAACAATATATCATAGAAAAATGCTGCTTGTGTGGGAGGTACACCTTTTTCTTGCAAAGTAACAGGAAGGAGACTGAGATGGGAAAATGAGAAAGGAGAAGCCACGCAGGTCTATTGTAGGATGCAAGTTAAGAATCTGGAAATTAATTTCTTTAAAAATGTGTACACTCAGGTATCCTTTGTGAGGTTTTTTATACCTGTAGGGGTATGTGGGCCTCAATTTGAAGGCTACTGGACAAAATGGTCTTTAAGACTTGTCCTCTTTTGGGTCATGCTCTAAATAAGATCTTGGACATTTTATTGAATGTAAGTATAATTTAAAAATTGGGGCCAGGTGCGGTGGCTCACACCTGTAATCCCAGCATTTTGGGAGGCCAAGGCGGGCAGATCACAAGGTCAGGAGTTTGAGACCAACTTGGCCAACATAGTGAAACCCCAGCTCTACTAAAAAATACAAAAATTAGCTGGGCATGGTGGTGTGCGCCTGTAGTTCCAGCTACTTGGGAGGCTGAGGCAGGAGAATCGCTTGAACCTGGGAATAGGAGGTTGTGGTGAGCCAAGATCGCACAACTGCACCCCAGCCTGGGCAACAGAGTGAGACTCTGTTTCAAAAAAAAAAAAAAAAAGTGGAGCAGAAGACTCCATCAAGTGCTATGTTGACCAAAGTAGGCTACTCTGCACCCAGACTTACACTATTGATCCATAGCTACTTGGGCTGATGCTGTCAATTGTTTTCAGCGGTGAAGATAGCTTTTCCCTGGGTCATCCTCATTCTTCCTCTTCTCTTTTTGACCCACACAGAGCACACATTTGTCAGGTGCTGATGGAGAGAAGGGTAGCCTCTGGGAGTGCAATAGAATGAAGTTCTATGGCAAATGTAGTAATAGCATGAACCTCCTGATATTTTGGATCAGACACAGAAACATGAACAGAGTGCCATGAGAGCTATAGGCTATGAATTTATTCCAGTTAGGCAATATCAGGGAGGAAGACCTCTATTAAGTCCTGATGGTGTGTGTGTCGGGGGGGGTGTGGGTGTGCACGCATGTGTGTGTGTGTGTGTGTGTGTGTAGCAGGGATCGGGTGAGAAGATAATAAGTCCTTGCAAATAATTTCTATAATATTCCAGATAAGGCCTAGATAGGGCCATTCTATTCCTGGCCTCACAAATGTGATGAACCTTAATGAGGTCACTAATATCCTGGATTGAAAAAACTAAATTTTGCTTTCTCAAAATTACTTTATTTCATGGGATCTAAAAAGTCACTGATTTTAGACATGTTAAAATGTGAAAAATTAAAAGGAAAGGGAGCATGATTTGGCAGTTCACTTGTGAGGTGGGTTTGACCAAACTGTGTGCATGATTGATAATAACCCATCTCACAAGGACTTGAGAAATAAGTCAGATGGGCAATATGAACACTTTTCCAAGAATGGCATATTTGTGTCCATATACCAGCAATGACCTCCTCATGAATGTCCTGACAAGTGGATGCCTAGGAAATTCTATCAGGCTTCAGGAGATTGCTAAATGATTAAAAATCAGAGCAAAGGGATTTGGCTGATCTTGGAACACCTTTAACTTTGGATAGAAAGAAGTCTGATGCATGAGCTTTGCTTTACTCCTGGGACCTCATTCTAACAACTAGCACAGCTCTGTCTGAAAGATTCATGATTTTAGGTATGTCTTAGACAGGCATATGTCCTTGAAAAATATATGAACATTTTTGGGTAGTTGTATCCTTAATGTTCTCTCTCTCTCTCTTTTTTTTTTAGACAGAGTCTTGCTCTTATCACCCAGACTAGTGCAATGACACGATCTCGGCTCACTGCAACTTCCGCCTCCCAGGTTCAAGCAATTCTCCTGCCTCAGCCTCCTGAATAGCTGGGATTACAGGCGCCCGCCACCACGTCCGGCTAATTTTTGTATTTTCAGTAGAGATGTTTCGCCATGCTGGCCAGGCTGGTCTCTAACTCCTGACCTCGTGATCCACCCACCTCGGCCTCCCAAAGTGCTGGAACTACAGGCGTGAGCCACCGTGCCCGGCTGGTATAGCCTTAATTTTCATAAATTATGCTATTAATTTTAAAAATTTGCTAAAAGGCAATGTAAAATGGTGCAGCCACTATGGAAATTAACTTGGCAGTTCCTCATTAAATACACAATTGTATGACCCAACAATTCTACTCTTGAATATATATCCAGAAGAATTGAAAAAAGGTGTTCAAACAAACACTTGAACACAAATGTCCATAGCCACACTGCTTACAATAGTCAAAGGTGAAAACAATTCCCATGTCCATCAACTGATAAATGGTTAAACAAAGCGTGGTATATTCATTCCTACAATGGCAGGCTATTCGACCACAGAAAAGAATGAGGAACTGATACCTGCTACATTATGTATGGACCATGAAAACATGATGCTAAGTGAAGAATGCCAGACACAAAGATCACATACCAGATGATTCCATGTATATGAAATATCCAGAATAGGCAAATCCATAGAGAGAGAAAGCACACTGGTGGTTCCCAGCAGCTATGTGAAGAGATGAGAAATGCCTGCTTAATGGTCATGGGATTTCCTTTAGGAGGGATGAAAATGTTTTGGAACAAGACAGTGGTCATAGTTTCTCAACATTGTGAAATACTAAATGTCACAAAATTGTGCACTTTCAAATTGTTAAAATGCTAAATTTTATGGTATGTGTATTTTACCACAACTAAAAGAAATTATACCCACAGAGGTGCACAAGCTTGCTAGCCATCTCAACACTTTCTCCTGTTACTCAGGATCAATTTATCACACTCTTCAATTTGTGGTGCTTTTAAAATGGGATTTGTGTTAAGGGCAGCATTACTCCTTTTTTTTTTATAAAAAGGAAAGGCAAAAAACCCTGAATCACCCCAATTTAAATCCTATAGAGAATAACAGAATATCACAAAAAAGATGAGTGGATATATAGATGGCTATTACCAGGGGATAGAGAGGCTCGATCTCTCTCCCTGTCAAATGGAAGGTGGTTTACATTAAAACTTTCCTGTTAAAAGCAGGATTTGCCTGTCCCTTCTATGTAGCCTGTCTCCTCCCTTTAGCTCCAGTACATATTAAATAGTTTCCTGATGAGATTCTTCCTTGAGTTTCATTTACGCAATTTATTCTTTTTTTTATGTAATTCTTCTTTGAGTTCTTTAATATATATTTTTAATTTGCTTGACTTTTAAGCAAAGCAGAATCAGTCAAGAGAAATGCAAAACAAGACAAATACTTCTTTGCTGTCATGGAGAGCCTCTTTACTATGTCTCGTTATCTCAACAGTACCCTGGGATTATGTGTGGAACAGGGGTTAGGTGTGTATGCATTACGCCAACATCAGTCCAGGGTCTCAATGAAAGACAAAGACAGAAAAGGTGCTTCCCTATGCACTAGCAATCTCAAAGGCACAAAAGACTGTAGAAAACTAAAAACAATACTCATCAACAGGCAGGTTATACACAAAAGGGATTCAGATTGATGAAGGTAATGTAACCTCTTATTCTGAATTATAAATTAAGGATGACTAAAAACAAACAAACAAACAAACAAACTCATGAAGTAAATAATGAGCCTGAACAGTCTTCAAATAAGTATAAAACAAAGTCGAAACCTTCTTGGCCTTATTACAAACTCTTGTTTTTTACTTCTCCAATAATACAGAAAACTGAAACTCTTCTGAGCAAAAACTGTATTTCCCTTCTCTTAAAAGAGTCAAATCTTTTCTGTTTCTATGAAGATGATAGTTCACATGTTGTCTCCTTCCATTTTAGCTGAATTTCCTCTAATGAGTTAGTGAAATTTACTATTCCTGTTTCTTAGTTTGTAAAATGAAAATAGGAACGGCTCACCGAGTTATGGAGAGTATAAAATAATAATAACTGCTGACACTTTTGAATGCTTATTACATGCCAGGCACAATCCTAAGGACTTCATGTGTTATTCCTCCCGTTAGCCTTACTAGGCAGGCAGTATCCACAGCCCTGTCTTTAGAGAAGAAAACAGAAATACCCAGAGTGAATAGCTTGTCCAAGGCCACACAGCTGGACCAGAACTTGAACTGGACAGTCTGACTCCAGAACTGGCGCTCTTGAAAATGATGAGGTACCGCATAGCCCCCTTGACAACAGGAGGAACTAGGGTCTAATAGCTGCCTTCCTCCCTATTTGTAGAATTGTAGCAACAGCTTTGCGATGCAGATCCTCAGAGTAGTGAGGACAGAATCTTAAAGAAGAGGAAATAGGTCTTCTCTGACTGTCACAAGTAAAACCAGAAATTGCATTTTTCCTGAACCCTGTTCTGAAGGAAGAAGATTATTTTACACTATTCTCCAGTTGAAAGAGGTCTGGTTAGCCAGGAGAGGAGGACTGGTGGAAAGGCAGTCACAGGAAGGGGCTGGTGTTTTCTGAGGCTGCCCCTGCCCTGCCCGCCTGTGTTGCAGGACAATGTGGGCAGTCCACTGCAGCACCGAGGCAGGGAAGCAGCAGAAGGTGAAATGGCACTATGGCCCTGCCCAGCCATAGTGGAGCCAGGAGCAAAAGAAAAAGTCACAAATACCAAATATCTCTTCATTTATACTTTTGAAATATATAGATATAGATATATAAGCACTAGCAATTTCAAAGGCACAAAACACCGCAGAAGACTATGCACCAGCAATTTCCTAGGCACTAGCGATTTCAGAGGAGGTAGATTGCACCATATATATATATTATTTTTTTTCTTCTTGAGACAGTCTCACTCTGTCGCCCAGGCTGGAGTGCAGTGGCACAATCACAGCGCACTGTAGCCTCGGCTTCCCAGGCTCAAGAGATCCTCCCACCTCAGCCTCCCAAGTAGCAGGGACTATAGGCACAAGCCACAACATCCAACTAATTTTTTCTTTTCTTTTCTTCTTCTTCTTCTTCTTCTTTTTTTTTTTTTTTAAGAGATGAGGTCTCACTATGTTGCCCAGGATGGCCTCAAGTGTTTCTCCTCCTTCCGCCTCCCAAAGTGCTGGGATTATAAGCATTAGCCACCTTGTCTGGCCCACTTTTGATATTTTTGATTTTAAAAATATTGCAGTTATTTCCATCACTGAATTTTGTGGAGCATAAGGGCCTGGGTAGCTCAGTTGGTAGAGTAACAGACTTTTCATCTGAGGGTCCAGGGCTTAAGTCCCTGTCCAGGCACTAAAATTTCCCATCGTAAAGTATTCTTCTCTAAAAGAAGGAAATTTGAGTTATCGTTCAGCATGTACAGTGGTACCCCAGTTGGACCACAGGCACCAGAAAGGAGGAAGGAAATCCTGTGACGGGAGATGAGGAAGACCTGGAAGGAGAACCCGCTGCCCCTCCCTATTGATTGTGGACATATTGGGCCAGGGGCTCCTGCTTTAGTGGTTATGTATCTTTCTCTCATTCCTTTACAGTTCTAGTGTATTCTCCAGGTGTGTGACCAAGGCCCCTGATCCCCAGCCAGTAAAAGAAGTAGACTGCACCAAATAAAAATATTAATAAAGACCTAAGTCATAATCCACCATCCTTGCATTGCTGGAATTACAGTAGAAGGGTGACTCATCCAATGTTTCTCTCTACCCATTTTAACCCAGTATCTCAAGAACTCAAGGCTACGGATTTCAATTTTCCTTACCACTTAATTTATTCTCTTATAACTGCTTTCCTTGGTAAACTATAAGAAAGGAAGTTTGAAATGAGGGCAAAAACAATTAAACAAGGAAAAAATGTTTTTAAGGATAAACACAATGTCTGCCTTCATCACATTGTCTCCTCATTACTCTGAGATGACTCATGCAGAAAGCCCAGTTAAAAAAATCATGCTCATGATGGCTCGCGCCTATAATCCCAGCACTTTGGGAGGTTGAGGCAGGTGGATCACGAGGTCAGAAGTTCAAGACCAGCCTGACCAAGATGTTGAAACCCCGTCTCTACTAAAAATACAAAAATTAGCCAGACGTGGTGGCAGGTGCCTGTAATTCCAGCTATTTGGGAGGCTAAGGCAGAAGAATCACTTGAACCCAGGCAGCAGGGGTTGAACCCGGGTAGCAGAGGTTGCAGTGAGCCAAGATTACACCACTGCACTCCCGCCTGGGTGACAGAGTGAGATTCCACCTCAAAAAAAAAAAAAAAAAAAAAATCATGCTAGGCATGGTAGCTCATACTCATAATCCCAACATTTTGGGAAGCCAAGATGGGAGACTCACTTGAGGCCAAGAATTCGAAACCAGCCTGGGCAACACAGTGAGACCCCATTTCTATGAAAACTAGAAAAAAATTAACCAGGCATGGTGGTACATGCCTGCAGTCCCAGCTACGCAAGAGGCTGAGGCAAGAGGATTGCTTGAGCCTAGGAGTTCAAGGTTACAGTGAGCTATGATTGCACCCCTGTACTCCAGCCTGGGTAACAGAGTGAGACTTGCTCTCTTTAAAAAAAAAAAAAATCAGATAACAAACAGCTCATCTCATTTTGATGTATTTGTCCCGCATTTTTAGTTTTTGACAAGTCTGACCTCAAGTTTCAGTAACCTGGTTCCTCTCTCCATAGCTTTGACACTGAAATGGAGGAAGGAGGAAGAGTTGATGAATTTCAGATTGGCAGGGAAAGCCTAGGCACGTGTCTAAGGTCTCAGAGCAAAGCTGGTGACTTGCTGTGTGGCCGGAGAAATGGTCTAATGAGCTGATCTCCACCTGGATGCATGCTTCTTCTCCTACGTTTGCAGCCAGCGGGACTCCTAGGTTGGGTTTTATACGCTATCAAGTATGTATCCTCGGATTTTCCCATGGGGCATATACACCTATCCAACCCTCCAACTAGTTCTTCAGCTGCCACATTGTATCATATCATTTGACCATCTGAGACTAAGCCAAGTGGGAAAGAAATCCTACGTTAAAATTCCAATGGAACTTTTCATATGCTGTATTTCTTGGTTTCGAGAAACCCAAACACCGCAGCTGTTATTTCTCCATTTCAGTTGCATTCCACAGACCTGGCTTTGAGTCCATGTTCCTGTTGGGAATGATGCATTTTGCTTTTAATGCACCAATCTTCCCCTTAGGACAACCAGTATACATATTGTTAAGAAAAATGAGTGGTGCCTCTCCATCTCCAGGAAGTGCTTCGGGATTCGTCTTCACTAATAACATACAGCTAACCACAACAGAAAAGGGGGAGGAATGAACAAATTCAAGGCAAGCGAAATAAAGACGCCAGAAAAATCTGTGGGCAGCTCTGCCCACGGCCAACTAGATGGAATGTGCAGAGGCCTCCTGGCCACACAGTCTTTCCCAAAAAATGCATCTCTAAAGACAAACAGAGGGTGAGGCAGCAACTTGTGCTGAAAACTGGCTACACCTAATTTCAAGCCCCTCAATGGACAATGCTCTGCTTTAAGCATGGGAGAAAGGAATTCAGCTATAGAACATCTTCTCGGAATCTTCTCTAGAATTTTCCCAGGTGTATAAATTTGAATTGCACAAGTAACTTAGCTATTGCCAACTATAGTGTTAGACAAACCTCTTCATCTCTAGAGTTCTCACTGCCGTTATCAAGCCACCGTCAAGCGCACACAAAGAAGTAAATACTTCCGTTACGTCTTCTTGGTTTAGTCATTTCGTAATATATATTAAGTGCCTACTTGTATTAGTTACCTGTTGCTGCACAATAGTTTATACCATGGTGGCTTAAAATCCATATCCATACCCCTCTATTGTATTAGAACCCACAGTTTCTGTGGATGAGAAATCTGGGCACTACTGGGAGCTGTGTCACAAGCTGCCTACAACCCTTTTCCAGGATAAGCTCTGTACTTAGTGCTGAAGACATGGTGAGGAGCCAAACAAATAAGGCTGCCTCCCTCCTGAGCTTCACCATCTGGGTTTGAGATACTGAATTATGAAACTCCAAGGGACATCTATAAGATGGAGACAGGGGATAAAAGCAGGAGGGTGGAGAGATTCATTCATGCTCCCTCATAGGTCCTGGGTCAGGTGGATGAATGAAGTGGGTCTGTGTTCCTTTAGAACTCACTGGGACAACTCGCAATATAGATGGAATATGTGGCTGCTAAGAGGAAGTAATTAGAAAGCAAAAAATAACTCCTCTAATAAAACCACTGTTTCAAGTCTGTCTGCCAGAGGAGAATGCCTTTCATTTCTTAATTACAAATGTATTCTAATGCAAATGTTTCCGAAACAGGTCATACCTTGTTGTGTAGCCAAACTAAGTGCAAACACCTGATGTCAGATTCTTCTTGAAAGTGGATTTGGTAGGAGAGGGCCCTGCCATTGTAAACTAAAGAAAGAACAAAGAGAAACAGCCATTTTCCCATTATTTCAAAGAGTAGCCCTCGCTAGAAAAATAAGGATGGTAACAATAGGGTTTGATGGTGATCAGCAGAAAAATGCCCCCCCACCCCAAAAGATGTGTACTCTAGTTCTCAGAATTTGCAAATATGTTACCTTACATGGCAAAAGGGACTTTTCAGATGTGACTATGGTTAAAGGACCTTGAGATGGGAAGATGATCTTGGAGTACCTTTGTGGGCCTAATCTAATCATACAATTCCTTCAAAATGCAAGAGGAAAGCAGAAGAGTAAGGCACAAAGATGCAATGAAGAAAAGAAGCAGGAGAGTTTCAAAGCATGAACATGGAGGAAGAGGGCCCTGGCTGAGGACTGTAGCCTCTAGAAGCTGAGAACAGCCTTCAGCTGATAACCAGTAAGCACACGGAGACCTCAGTCCCACAACTGCAAGAAACTCAATTCTGTGAAACATGAATGAGCAAGGAAATGGATTCCTCCCTAGAGCCTCCAGAAAGAAACTCAGTCCTGCAGACACTTTGATCTTAACCTAGTGAGGCCCCACTCAAGCTACCGACCTACAGAACTGTAAAACAATAAATCTGTGTTGTTTTAAGCTGCCAAGCATGTGCTAATTTGTCATGGAGGCAATGGAAAATGAATATACCTACTCTTAGAATTGTTATGAAGATTCAATTCATTCATATATATTTAAAATATGAAAATGCACCTGGTAGTTAGTAAGCACTGTGCACATGTTTGCCATCACTGTGACCCAGCGACGCAGAAGTTCTTAGTTTGCAGATAGAAAAACATAGCTCAGCTGAAAAATGGCTAAGGAATGTCTCTGATTTTTTCTTTATTTCCAAATAAATCCCTCTTAATGATCATGTGTTGCCATAGAATAGTTGCAGGTCCTTGATGCAAGAACCCTAAAGGAAGGTGATCAATGAATCACTTTTTAGCACTATTTGGTAAACTGAATAAAGCATCCACTGACCTTTTAAGATCTGATATCCTACTTTTTCATTCTGGTAAAGTAATTTCCTTCTGGATTTAGTTTAATATATTTAGCACTATAATAAGATTTGGATCATATGTCAAACCCCAAAATGGATCATGGTTCATGATATGCATTTATCTTATTATTACCAGGATCTCATGGAATTTTCCTCTTCTTCTTTTCTGTTGATTCACCACCGTATGCCCAGCACTCACATTATCAACACCTAATCAGCATCTGGTACTAATTAGTTGCTCAGTAAGGGTTTGCTGATTGAGATGAAATCACAATAAGAAATACCAGGGTATTTTTAGTCTACTTACCTTTCTAATCAATTTCCCTACCTTAGGATCAAGATACTTGCAGGCAGTAATTAAGTGAAGCTAAGACCTTTAGCACCAATTCTATCATCAGAGAGTTTATTAACTAGTGGGAGAGATTAAACACATGCATAAATGTAACTGGGAATATAGGGAAATGCATTTTACTTTAAGTTATGTGATACATGTGCAGAACATGCAGGTCTGTTACATAGACATGTATGTGCCATGGTGGTTTGCTGTACCTATCAACCCATCATCTAGGTTTTAAGCCATGCATGCATTAGGTATTTGTCTTAATGCTCTCCCTCCTCTTGTCCCCCACTGCCTGACAGGTCCCGGAGTGTGATGTTAGAGGAAGGCATTTTAAGATGAAAGTCTCAAGTGTGGGATGTGTACCATGTGGCGTGCAGGATGATTTCAGGCTGAACAAGAACAAAACGTTAAATAATATTAAATTAGAAAGCCACTGTTTTCCATCCTGACTACTTTCAGAAGAAAACCTCAGTTTTGTCTGAGGGTGTCTAACATCATTCTCATACTTGGTTTGTCTCCCTTTTCAGTCTCCAGAGAACAAGCCTCAGGCTGAGAGACCCAGGCTGGCCCAGTGTGCAGCTAGGATTTAATTACATTGCTTGGCTCTAGTTGTATTTATTTCCATGGATACCTTCTGTTTATGGCAAGTGAAATGCTTTTCCATTTTCAGCAGTGGTACATTGTTTTCTTTTAAAATTATTTAATTTAAATTTTTAAAAAGTGAGTCCAGTTTCAATTTTTTAAGTAAATACTGCCCCAGATCATTCTTGAAATGGCACCAAATACAAAAGTGTTAGAGGAACAACCAGAGTTTGGGAAATCATGTGGTGCAAATATACAGTAGAGATGTAAGTATCATGTTTGAGAGGAAGGAAACACTAAAGCCACGTGAGCGGGTTACGTTCTGGGAGGCCACCATAGAAGAAGAATTTTGCACTGGATTTCCCACAGTTAAGACTGAAGCCTGTGGACAGGAGACCTGGAGGCTTGAGGTGAAGCAGAAAGTGGCCTCAGAAGGCACTTAACAGAGCACTTTTGCTTGAGTAAAATTGTGTGTAGGAAACCAGTGATGAATACACTTGTAATGAGATTATGAACAACCTTTCATTCCAAGCTGATTCTCTCCTCACTTGGGTGAAGTCCAAGAGTCCAGACTCACCTGCTCCTCTTCCAAAACTGACCCAGAACCAGGTCCCAGGTGCCCAGGGCAATATAATAAAAGGCTGCCCTTCCCATGCTTTCGAGTTCTGTGTTTTGCTGCCACTGTGGTTGCTGCCATTGCTGTGAGCTCCCATCCACTTCTCAAAGCTTCTGCTGCACTGCCCGTCAACAAAGGTTATGTAGCTCTCTGAGGTGTTAACACCAATACTCATTTAATTTATATACCATTTTGACCATTTGCAATGTGAAGCTAAAAGGCAGCTCTATCCCTCATTTTCGAGAGCCTAGTAGTTGTCCTGTGGCTCTAGGAGATGTCCACTGAAGTCAACCTGAGTACCCATGATTTGTTTAAAAATGGTGAAATTAAAAAAAAAAAAAAAATTCTCTTCTATAGCTAAGAAACCTCAAACAGCTATTCTAAAACTAACCTTTTATGTCCTCTGTGTGCATTTAACAGTAATGGAGTGGCTAAAGTTCATTGGTAGAGACAGAGAGGCAGCTGGCAGTTTTAAAATACTTTAAATTTCATAGATAAACATTTTCTTAGATTTAAAGGATGAGTTTATGCAACTTCACAAATATACAAGTTTGACCCTGGCTTTTAAAACTATTTTTTAGTAAATATGCTTCAGAATGCAGGTGTTAATTCTCATCTTTTTAGTCTGATCTTTTAGTCTATTACATGAATGATAGGACGTCTTCCCTCCACCGGGAAGCCACCTGCCGTCTCTCTGATCATCACAGGCCTGGGTGCAACATTTTCTAATGCTGAAGAGGGATCACAGAAGCACCAGGAGGGAGAAACAAGAGGTGAGCAGGGTTGGTGTTCTGGAAAAGTAGGGCCTTGATGACTGAGTTAATTGGAAGGGCAAGAGGAAGTCTCTGAAACCAAAGTATTTCATATCACATGCCATTGTGCCTGACATTATCAGCTGTCACTAGTGACTAAAGCCTTTGGATTCAGACATTACCTCTTCACGGTTCATATCCTTGGTAAAGCATCACAAGGGGCCATCAACATCTTAGCACGAATCAGAAACCCCTTAGTGTTATAACGGGAAATAAGATACAGTTTTGATATAAAAGAGGCTTAAGAGAGATTCAGTGCATAAGAAAAACAGATTTAAGTCATCTCTTGTTGAGTGCCCTGTAAAGAAGAGGCAGAAGTCATATAAAAGGAGATCGAGACCATCCTGGCTAACCCGGTGAAACCCCGTCTCTACTAAAAAAATACAAAAAACTAGCCGGGCGAGGTGGCGGGCGCCTGTAGTCCCAGCTACTCGGGAGGCTGAGGCAGGAGAATGGCGTAAACCCGGGAGGCGGAGCTTGCAGTGAGCTGAGATCCGGCCACTGCACTCCAGCCTGGGCGACAGAGCGAGACTCCGTCTCAAAAAAAAAAAAAAAAAAAAAAAAATTTATAATAGTGTTTTATGGGCACTTAATCATAAAGATCTCCAACTCAATCGGAATGGACACAGGCTCTAAACAACTAGTAGAGCCACAGTGCTACATTCTTGCTGAACCTCAGTCTTGAAAAGAGGGACCATCATTTCGGAGGGTGTTCCATGGACAGACTCCAAGTGTTCATTTAATATCCACTCATTCAGCACGGAGAACATTTATTGAGTTCCTATTGTGTGTAATGTGCTATATCAAGATTGTGTTTGTGGGGGAGACTTTTAATTAATATTTTTTAAATTTTTTATTTTTTATTTATTTATTTATTTATTTTTTTTGAGATGGAGTCTCACTCTGTCACCCAGGCTGGAGTGCAGTGGCATGATCTTGGCTCATTACAACCTCTGTCTTCCAGGTTCAAGCAATTCTCTAGCCTCAGCCTCCCAAGTAGCTGGGATTATAGGCGTGTGCCACCACGTCTGGCTAATATTTATATTTTTAGTACAGAGTTTCACCATGTTGGCCAGGCTTGCCTCAAACTCCTGACTTCAGGTGATCGACCCATCTCAGCCTCCCAAAGTGCTGGGATTACAGGCACAAGCCACCGTGCCCGGCCAGGGGGAGATTTTTTTAAAGTCAGCCCTTTATAGCTACTGTGCACTGCCATAAAAATAATGTTTAGGATGCTTTTATTTAACGCCATATTCTATAGTGCATTTTAGCAATTAATAAAAGAAAAGCAACGTGACATGACTATAGGAAATTGACAACAGTCCATGAACCTGCTGCATCCAGTATCGGCACTCAACACACCTGTGGGGGGTCTGTACCAGCGGTAACTCACTCTCTCAGGGGTTCTGATTGGCCCACACTGCTTCACACTTAGCTCATGGAGATTCATTAGTCAAAAATACCCATCTGACTCCACATGAGGGTGAGAAACAGATGACAACCTGGCCTTCTCAGACAAATTCCTATTTCTTCAGTTCTCGTGTCTCTATTTGCTGCAAGTTATAAAATTAACAAGCAGTTGCCCTTTTAGGCTGTCATTTGAGGCTGGTGTAGAAAAGTGATAAATAGCACAGGGGTTAAAATTTACTAACTATGGTGGAGTCATACCTGGAATTGTCATTAAAATGTCATATTTCATCCAATGGGTGATTAAGAGCCTGCTGTCTTTTTGACACACTGGAAAAATGGTGAAGCAGGAAACGTTCTGCTCACCTTCTAATCAGTCAACTAAGAAAAAAGAAACAAAAATGTTATAATTAAGCCACCAGGTTACAAGAAAGGGAGGAAGGCCGTTTTAAACCACAAGGTTATGGTGGACATCCATTACTCTTGTATTCTTTTGGTAAAGACAACCGGTTTTCCTTGGGAACTATTCCTCTCCCACTCTCAATCCTTGAGATTTGGGAAGTTCCTCCATCCTTTACTTCAAAGATGGGCATGAGACTCAGGCCACATTCATTAAACTATTGCATTCACTGGGACATAGTGATTGCCACAGAGATCAGTAAAGTGAGATCTGTGAGTCAATGCCACCCTGAGTCTTTTGTTAGAGCAGTGGAAGGGGAGCCTTCATTCTGTTGGGATTACTGAGTGAACAGAATGTCTGCCTGGCATCATTGGCAAACATTCTGCCACCAGAAGGAGAGCCCAGAGAAGAAGCCTTAATGACAACTTTACAAGATCTGCACTAAGTCCTTGGACTAGAAATTTAGATTTCAAAATTTGAGGGATGGGAGGCATTTTCCATGGCCCTGAAATTTTTTCTTAGGCAGTGGCCGGTTGTTCTGGTCCTGAGCAAAATTGAGAGCCACGAGGAGATAGACAGGTAGATGATATGGTGTCAGTCATGAAAGCAGCCTATCTTAAAAAAGGAAAGTCTAACTGTTCACAAAGAAACATTCATATAATAAAAAATTTCATGCATGTACCAAGTAGATAATCAATGATGATAATTTCCCCAAAATATGTGGGGAAACGTTCTCAGGCTGACAGATAAGAAAAGCTCCTCCTTTGCTAAAATTATAAAAGCAGATTTCCCTGGAACAAGGAAATGACAGGAAGGGTTACAAGATAGAGAGGAGATGAAAATCTTAATTGGGCCATGTTTTTATATAATTCTGTATGTGTGGTTTTGTTACTCAATTTGGTTTATAAGCTTCTTAGGAGTTCTCCACCAAGGCCTGCATTCCCCTTTATTCTCATATTTCACTTTTTTTTATTCCCTACTTCTCTCTTCTATT
Source organism: Macaca mulatta (assembly GCF_049350105.2). Taxonomy (NCBI): domain Eukaryota; kingdom Metazoa; phylum Chordata; class Mammalia; order Primates; family Cercopithecidae; genus Macaca; species Macaca mulatta. The sequence goes on along the minus strand of NC_133417.1, from coordinate 128,557,587 downwards.
TCTCACATCAAACCATGCAAATGAGGTGTCCTATTTTCTCTGGGCCCTACTGGGTGATAGCCATTCAAGCTGATCCACTGCTCTGGGTTAATTGTATGATGAGCAACTAATGGCTCAGCATATGATCCTCTTGGGACATATCTACATGGTGCATTAGACTTTTGGAAGCTCAGAGTCTTCACCTTAAAAAAGAAAAAAGCCTAATTAGAGAAGCTCCAGATAGGCATGATGGGGAGGGTGAAAATACAGTAGCTAATGACAAAGCTCTTTAACAAGAAAAATCCCTCACCTGAATAAAGTGGACAGCTGCTTACTCCAGTGTCTCATGGAGCTTGCTTGGAAGTTGGGCAAGAGAGTTTTGCCTTTAAGTTAATTCTGGAATTTGCATATTCATTCCTATGTCGACTTACTGACTTTGATTTAAACCTAGGCCTCTGCATATAAAAATGTTCTTATCTGGAACATAATTGCTCTCAGCAGAAATTATAGCAAGCTCAGCTGATTGTCTGTGAGTATGAATAATAGCCTTTATTCTTTTCCAAAAATATTTTCTTTAAACTATCTTGGATGTGTTTAAAAGTGTTCAGAAACTGGCCGGATAGGGAGGCTCATGCCTGTAATCTCAGCACTTTGGGAGGCCAAAGCGGGCGGATTACTTGAGGTCAGGAGTTTGAGACCAGCCTGCCCAACATAGCAAAATCCCATCTCTACTAAAAATACAAAAAAAATTAACCGGGCATGGTGGCGCATGCCTGTAATGCCAGCTACTTATTGGGAGGCTGAGGCAAGAGAATCACTAGAACCTGGGAGGTGGAGGTTGCAGTGAGCCAAGATCACACCACTGCTCTCCAGCCTGGGAGACAGTGAGACCCTGTCTCAATAAATAAATAAATAAATAAATAAATAAATAAATAAATAAATAAATAAAATAGAATAGAATGAAAGTGTTCAGAAGCAGCTTTTAATGTTCTCCTTAGATATAGCCATTGGGATTCACTTATATGAATGCATATCAGAAACCAGGCAGTTGGAGACCAGGCATGTGCTAATCCCTTGCCTATTACATGTATCTAATGAATGAAAGTTTATAATAAAAGATGGATGGTTTAATTTTCCTACTTTTAGCGTATTTGCAAATGTAGAAAATCAAACTTATTTTTGGCAAATGCACCCAAGTGTCACATTGAATAATAACATCTAATATAGACTTTCAAGTTAGTATAGGTTTTTTTTTTAAATTTATTTATTATTATTATACTTTAAGTTGTAGGGTACATGTGCATAACGTGCAGGTTTGTTACATATGTATACTTGTGCCATGTTGGTGTGCTGCACCCATCAACGCGTCATTTACATCAGGTATAACTACCAATGCAATCCCTCCCCCCTCCCCCCTCCCCATGATAGGCCCCGGTGTGTGATGACAGATTGGATTAAGAAAATGTGGCACATATACACCATGGAATACTATGCAGCCATAAAAAAGGATGAGTTTGTGTCCTTTGTAGGGACATGGATGCAGCTGGAAACCATCATTCTTAGGTTGTTTTTTTTTTAAATGATTTCTTCAACTAGCAGATTAAGAAAATAAAACCATTACAGAGTTAAACTGATATGTGATTTCCCGCTTTCACACTGCTGACATCTTGCATCCGCAAAACAAAAACGATTTTCCCTTAGATGTACCAGTGAATTTGGAAAATATTTTTTATACTCACAGGAGGGTCACATACAGCAAGATTAATTGATAAAGCATAACTTAGATGTTAACTCATTAGGGAACATTTGCAGCACATCCGCTGCCAAGGGGATGCCTTTAGGATGTGGGATCAGAGAAACTATTTAACTCTCCAATTTAACCAGGAGGCTTAATAGCTCTGGGACAATTCCTGTTTTGCAAACAAGATGCTAAGAAAGAATTTATTGAATTTTGTGAAATATGGAAGAAATATCCATTCAAGTAAGCAATGTTTGGCCAAAACTCTCAGTCTTGGCCAGACAATTATATGTGTCAGAGATAGTTGAAAACCCAAATTTATACAAAGTAAATGCTGGTGTCCAAAACAAGACTCTCTTCCCTGTCAGTGCTAATGAAAAACATTTTGTATGGTAAATATTTTTCCTATGTCTATTAGAATCACACAAAGATTATTGTAATATCTTCCATCTTAAAAACATCTTCCATGACCTGAAATTTTCCTTTAATTACTGGACCAACTCTCTGCTCCTTTTCATAACAAAAATGTCTCAAAAGAATGTGTATATGGCACCACTTCTCCTTCACTTCTCTTTGAACCATCTCTAATCAAAGATTTATCCCCACTGCTATCATCCTTGGTCAGAAAATTATATGTGTCAGAAACAGTTGAAAACCCGAGTTGATATAAGGGAAATGCAGAAGTCCAAAAAAAGACGCTCTTCCTTCTTAGTGCTAACAAGAAATCTTTTGCTTCTGGTAAATAATTTTTTCTATGCCTATTACAATCTCATAAATATTTATGATCGTTCTTTTGGTTATTTAAACACGATAACAATGTTAATATCAGAGATCTAGAACTTTATATGGGTTGATATAAAAACATTTGGTCAGACAGGTCTTGGAACACAATTTCAGTAATCAAGACATCCAATTTAGTTCCTCAATCTCAATAGTTCTAAGATAGAATTGTATGAAAAGTCAAATTACAGTTTGTAATTTCTCACCCAACTTTGTATGTGTTGTCACTGAAATCACTCCTGTCAAGTTTACTAATGACACCCACGCCACCAAATGGTCAGTTTTCTAGTTTTCACTTTATTTCACCTGGAAGCAGCCGTTGAGCCACTGATACAGTTCATCTGTACCTCCTATCTTTACTTAGTTTCTGAGTTTCTTTCTACTTCACTGTGTGTATTCCCTGAGTCTCTTTTGCTAGATCTTAATCAATTTTCTCAATTTCCACCTGTTGGGGTACCTTAGAAACCTTTTCTCTGTCTTTAGTCATTCTCGACCTAATTTTATTCAGTTGCATGGCTTTAAATATTATCAAGATTCTCCAAATCATCTATTTTCAACTCCAAACACTCTCTAACTAATTCATATCCATCTCCACTTGAACATCTAATAAACATCTCAAAATTAACTTGACAAAAGCAGAGTTCCTGATTGTCCACCCCAAAAAATCCCATTCCATCTCAGCATTCCCCACCTCAGTAGTTGGCATATTCATTCACTCACTGGTTCAAGCCCCAGATCTTAAAGACATCATTCTTTCTCTCACACTCCACAGAAATTTTATTTTGTTCATTGTTATATCATCAATATCTACAATATAACCTGACAAGTTTTAGTAGCATCATAATGACTGCTCTCTAGTTTCTGAATATATCATTTCTATTAGGTATCCACAGGTAAGTCTGCTCTCTTTGAGTCTGATATGGTTTGGCTATGTCCCCACCCAAATCTCAACCTGAATTGTAGTTCCCATAATCTCCACGTGTGGTGGGAGGGACCTGGTGGGAGGTAATTGAATCATGGGGGCGGTTATCCTCATGCTGTTTTCATGATAGTGAGTGAGTTCTCTGAGATCTGATGGTTTTACCATGGGTTTTCCCCCTTTACTCAGCACTTCTCCTTGCTGCCACCATGTGGAGAAGGGTGTGTTTGCCTCCCCTTTCACTACGATTGTAAGTTTCCTGAGGCCTCCCCAGCCATGCGGAACTGTGAACCAATTAAACCTCTTTGCTTTATAAATTACCCATTCTCAAGCAGTTCTTTGTAGCAGCATGAGAATGGACTAATACAGAGCCTTAGTCAGATTATCTGTAAAATGAGAGTAGTACCTATCTGTATTGGTAGCATATCTCTTGGTTACAAGTAATAGGTAACAAATCAACACGTTTAAGGAAAAAAAAAAAAAGATACATTTACTGGAAAGATATAGTGTCTCATGAACCAATATCAGTTTAAGGCTGAAAACAGGAACTGGAAGTCTTCAGAAGACAAGTCTTCATCTTTGTGTCTCAACTGTGCTTCTCTACACTGATCTGCTGCAATCTTTTCCCTCTGCAGAACTGCTTCACTGCTTCTCTTTTACTCAAGGAACTAGTTAAGAATGCCATCTTTATACCAAATATAAATTAGTAGGATGCAAAATTTAATTGCCATCCATTCAAGTTGTGATCCATTTTTCATTCGTTCAGTCACTTGAGTCAAAAGAACAGCTTCATGCAATAAAAATGTAACCATGGTGTTAAATTGTACTTCAAAGCTACAAGCAAAAAGCAATTTTGTTCTGTCTCACCACTGCTGCCTTAATCCCACTCCATGAATCATTGCTTCCCACCTGGGAGAAAACTGGAGAAAATTTCTTGGCTTTTCTGATGACTTACAGATATTAAAATATTCAATGTAATATAATATCAAACTTAAAACTCACTTGTAATTCAAAATTTCTTCATTCTTTCTTCCTATCTTGCCTTACTCTCTTGTTCTTTAGCTGCTGTTTCTTGTTCCTCCTTAGTCACCTGCAGAGGTGAAGAAGAATTAGTGGGAAAGACAAGTCTTCTTGACATTACAATCTGACTTTGGAAGTGGTAGATGTCCCCTTCTCTCAAAGAGTGCTTTTCAGGTTATTTGATGATCCAGCCTCACAGGAAAACTACCCCAGCACAGAAACTATCTATAGTCTCTCCCTCAAACCCTGGTTCCCAGCAGTGCAGCCATCTAGATAGGCCTCTGTATTAGTCAGGGTTCTCCAGAGTAGAAGATATATATGTGTGTGGGTGAGTACATGGTTAGATAGATAGATAGATAGATAGCTTTATTGTAAGGAATTGGCTCACATGATTATGGAGGCTAAGTTCCAAGACCTACAGTCAGCAGAGCAAATGGTGTAAGATTCAGTTAGAAGACTGGCAGGCTCAAGACCAAAGAAGAGCCAATTTTCAGTTTGAGTCTAAAGGCAAGCAAACACCAATGTTCAATTCCAGCAGTTAGGCTGAAGGAGTTCCCTCTTATTTAGTATTTTTGTTCTATTTGGGTCTTCAACTGGTTGGATGAGGCCCACTCACATTGGGAAGGGAAATCTACTTTACTCGGTCTACCAAGTCAAATGGTAACACTTTCACAGATACATCAAGAATAATGTTTGAACAAATGTCTGGGTACCCTGTGGCCCAGTCAAGTTGACACACAAAATCAATCATCATAGCCTCTTAGGTGGAGGCTCCTTTAAGATAATTGCAGTCCTGCTATTATCATTTGTCCATGGGTTTGAAGGAAAGGTCCTACATTCCTAGCTTGCCACTGATACATGCTGCTGTGGTTTAAATATTTGTCCCTCTAAAACGATGTTGACATTTAAGTTCCCAATGTGACAGTATTAAAAAGGGAGACCTTTACGAGGTGATTAGATCATGAAGTCTCTGCTCTCGTGGATGGATTCATAGATTAATGGACAATTGGATTGTCATGGAAGTGGGACTAGTGGCTTTACAGAAAAATGAAGAGACACTTGAGAAGCATGCTCTGCCTCCTTGCCAAATGATGCCCTGTACCTCCTTGGGATTCTGCAGAGAGTCTCCACCAGTAATCAGATCCTCAACAGATGTACCCCACACAATCTTGGACTTCTCAGCCTTCATAGGTGTAAGAAATAAATTTCTTTTAAAAAATAAATCACTCAGTTTTAGATATTCTGTTATAAGCAACAGAAAATGAACTAATACATATGTGCAACCTAATTTACACCCAGAGAATTCCTTCCTACGTGCTCTGCTATCAGAGCAGTTCCAGCTAGCCTCTCACGCTCAGTCATCTCAAGGTGAAGTCAAGCAGCTGTCCTTGTATCTAGCCCTGGAGACACACTAGTTTTTCCAAGTGGTTCCATCAGTGTGCCCTTCATCTGGGGAGCAGAGTGTTTCAATAAGAACTCTCTTCAAAGGGGTTTCCACCATTAATCTTGCTCCTAAATAAGTTCTTCATTTAAAAAAATAATACTTGGGGCTAAAATATGGGAGTTGCAGAAGCAGTTTCATACTACCCCCTTGATAATGCTTCATTGGTGACCTGGCACGATATTTTAGAATGTGGAAATTAGCTTGATACTATTGTTCTCTGCTTTGGGTCTCCAGATAAAACTTCTAAAGCATGTTTCAGACATAGCTTTCCCTTTAGAGTAGAAGTGCCATTATTAGAGAGAATTGTGGGTTATAAATTCATTCTAAATTTATTTTCACACCTTTCTGTTTATATTATTGAGTTCCTATGAGGATCCAATTGAACAACTGGTGTGAAAACTGTAAAACAGAATACGCATGTTTTAATCAAGTTCAAAACTAGTTTTGCAGTTCTAAAGGTACATTTAAGGGTAACCTTTTCCCTTTAAGTGAGTCCTTCCTTACAGAGAATAAATAGATACCACGTAAGAGAACAAAAGAGGACAATCTCCTAAGGCTACTTCTGCCACCCTAGAATTTGGGGAACAGTGGAATTATAATTCTCACCACTCCGGGTGGGAAATATTTAGGATCATGGAGAGAAATGGAGGCTTCTTGGTATCACTCCAGTTGCTTGTGTGTTCAGCAAAGGTAGGAGCAATGTCATAGACTCAACTTAAGCCCTATGACCCCAGGCTGCTGCCTCAGGAATTAGCCCACTTGTCTTTCCTTTATGGGATAACTGAGTGTAAGCCTGGCATTTATCAAGGGCGACTACACACATATGAGCCAAGAAACTGTGAGCCTTTCATTTTGCCTCACCATTACCAATTACACCATTACAATTCAATTATGGTATTTTCATTGATATTTCAATTACTGCACTGTAATAAAGTTCTACCACACTCCTGATAACATAAGTTTACAAGTTCTGTGGAAGTTAGGAGACAACCTGGTGACTAAAGGAATAAAATCTCAGTCCAGAGTAGCTTTTTCTTAGAGACCTACATTTCAAAAAGGAAGATTATCCAGAGAACCCTACCAAATCAATATGTAAGTAGGTAATACTACTGTGGCACATTTTATGACTGCATTGTCACTTCCTCAGAAGGAATAAGCTCAGTATTTTCAGTGTTGTTTTTTGTTTTTTCTAGTGGTAGTAATAGTACTTAACACAAACATTACTTCGTAATATATATGCATTTATAATTTTTCAAGTGATCCTATTATATTCAATAAAACAACATGACTTAAATACCAGAAGTGGCAGACACTTTTCTAGGTGATAGGGATTATATTAGGGTTCTCTAGAGAAACAGAACTAATAGGATAGATGTGTATATGAAGTGCAGTTTATTAAAGAGTATTGACTCACACCATCACAAGGTGAAGTCGCATGATAGGCTGTCTGCAAGCTGAGGAGCAAGGCAGCCAGTGTGAGTCCCAAAACCTCAAAAGTATGGAAGCCAACAGTGCAGCCTTCAGTCTGTGGTAGAAGGCCCAAAAGCTCCAGACAAACCACTGGTGTAAGTCCAAGAGTCCAAAAACTGAAGAACCTGGAGTCTGATGTTCGAAGACAGGAGGCATCCAGCACGGGAGAAAGATGAAGGCCTGGAAGACTCAGCACGTTGGCTTCTCCCATCTTCTTCTGCCTACTTTATTGTAGCTGTTCTGGCAGCTGATTGGATAGTGCCCACCTAAACTGAGGGTTAGTATGCCTCTCTCAATCCACTGACTCAAATGTTAAGCTCTTTTGGCAACACCCTCACAGACACACCCAGGAACAATATTTTGTATCCTTCAATCAAGTTGACACTTAATATTAACCATCACTAGCCTACCTCTCGTCAACTTGAACCCATACACATCTCCTGAAATTATACATAATCTTCAAATAAAGACAATTATAAGATCATCATTACACCTAACATAATATAGCTATTCTTGTACAACCGGAAGCACACTAATCCTTAACCTAAATGCTATTACATAAAGTTAACAACACTTAAATGCTGATATGAAGTCAATAAATCTTATGTAACATGATAAAGGAAAAGGAAAGGAAGCAAAATGAAGATATTTTCTCAGTACGAGTGTATACATGCACAAACATATTCTTAACAAAATAAGGGGAAAATATTCATGACAATTACAGTCCTCATTTCTGTCATATGGTTATAGCAGGTATTGATGACTACCTTCTACTACACATTCTGTATTCCTTTTGCCTTCTGCAAGCACCTCAGCCACCATGGTTCTTTACCTGGTGGAGTAACCCAAACTTTCATTCCTGAAGGGTCTATGCCATTTGTAGTCCTGCCTGTATTGGGTCATTGTAGTTTTCAATTGACCTTAATCACAGGGCATGGTAATACTAAGAGATACTCTATGGGATCTCCTGTATTCCATACATACTCTTCCTTACCTCTATTGTGGAGTGGTAGACTGATTTTGTCTTGATAGTCCATGTCAATCACCCCAGTCAGCACTGTAACTCCCTTCTTAGCCTGTTGACTTAGAGGTAGAAGCCCAAGGTGTCCAGGTGGCAATCTTAATTTCCAGTTTAATGGAATCATCATTGTCTCTCCTGGTGGCAGCATTTTTCCCTCTGGAACTAAGATGTCTAGGCCAGGATAACGCAATGTCGTCAAAAGAGGAAACAAAAATTTTGCTAGTGGGTCACTAGAGATGATGGTGAGAGGTGCCACTTCCACTTTCACCCCTTGATTCCTGGACCCGTGAATACCGGCTATGGGAAAAACGGTACCATATATTGGACACTGATTCAGAGCATACACAGTCTTCTGGAGAACTTTGCCTCAGCCCTGCACAGTATTTTCACCCAGTTGGCATTGTAATTTTGATTTGAAAAGGCCATTCCACCGTTCTATCAATCCAGCTGCTGGATAACGGGTAATGTGGTAAGACCAGTGAATCCCATGAGCATGAGCTCACTGTCACACTTCTTTAGCCATAAAATGAGTTTCTTGGTTAGAGGCAATACTGTGTGGAATACCATGACACTAGATAAGGCATTCCATGAGTCCATGGATGGTAATCTTGGCAGAAGCATTGCATGTAGGATAGGCAAACCCATAGCCAGAGTGTCTATTCCGAAGAGGACAAACCACTTCACTTTCCATGGTAGAAGAGGTCCAATATAATCAACCTGCTACCAAATAGCTGTCTGATCACCCCCCGGAATGGTGTCATATCTAAGATTCAGTATTGGTCTCTGTTGCTTGCAAATTGGGCACTCAGCAGTGGCGGTAGGCAGGTCAGCCTTGGCTAGTGGAAGTTCATGTTGCTAAGCCTATGTGTAACCTTCATCCCTGCCACCATGGCCACTTTGTTCATGGGCCCATTGGGTGATGACAGGGTTGGCTGGGAAAGATCTGAGTGGTGTCCACAGAATGAGTCATCTTATCTACATGATTATTAAAATCATGTAGATAGTACTTAATATAAACATGACTTCATAATATACATGCATTATACTGCATTTATATTATGCATTATGTATATATATAATTATATCCATAATATACATGCATTACATATATAATATACATGCAATACACATGCATTTTATATATAATGCATTATATATGTATATATTATGTATAATATACATGCATTATATGCATAATATACATGCATAATATACATGCAATATACTCCTCTGCTGAGGTCACTCTTTGGTGAGCATTACATGAGATACAAATATCTTCACAGTTTTTGACTACTCAAAGAGGTCCATCCACATACCTCTGCCTCAGATTTCTTCGTCACCAGTTTTCCAATCATGCTTCTTCCAAGTCCCTGACCATCCAGCCAAACCATTGGCTACAGCCCTTGAATCAGTATATAATCACACATCTGGCCATTTCTCTTTCCAAGCAAAGTGCACAACCAGGTGCATTGCTCAAAGTTCTGCCTATTGGGAAGATTTCCCTTCACCAAGGTCCTTCAGAGATGTCCTAGAAAGGAGCTGAAGTGCTTCAGCTGTTCACTTTCGGGTGGTGCTTGCATGTCGTGCAGAACCATCTGACAACCAGGCCCCTGTCTTCTCTCCCTCTGTTGACTGATCATTGGAAACTCCCCATGAAGCCATTGGTGCAGGCTGGAGGACAGAAGGTAGGGTGGCAGCAGTAGGGACCATAGGCATTTGAGCCACTTACTCATGTAACTTACTTGTGCCTTCAGGACCTGCTCAAGCCTGATCTCATATATACCACTTCCATTTGATGATGGAATGCTGCTATGCATGCCTCACTTTATGGGTAGATGGATCCAAAAGCACCCAGTTCGTGATGGGCAGTTCAGATTGCATGGTGACTTAATGACACATAGTCAAAAGTTCAGTTTCTACCAAAGCCCAGTAACAGACCAAAGGCTGTCTCTCAAAAGGAGAGTAGCTATCCGCAAAAGATGGCAGGGCCTCACTGTGATTCACCTATGGGGGCCTTCAATGGCTCCAAACAGGATTCCTGTCTGCCACTAACACTTCAAGCACCATTGAATCTGTTGGGTCATATGGCCCAAGTGGCAGAGCAGCTTGCACAGCAGCCTGGACCTGTTGCAGAGCCTTCTCCTCTTCTGAACCCCACTGAAAACTGGCAGGCTTTCTAGTCACTCGATAAATGGGCCAGAGTAACACACCCAAATGAGAAATGTGTTGCCTCCAAAATCCAAGTAGGCTCACTAGGTGTTGTGCTTCTTTCTTTGTTGTGGCAGAGGCCACATGCAGCAACTTATCCTTCACCTTAGAAGGAATATCTCAACAAGTCCCACACCACTGGACCCCTAGACATTTTACTGAGGTAGAAGTTCCCTGAATTTTAGTTGTGTTTGTTTGCCATCCTCTGGCATGCAAATGTCTCACCAATAAGTGCAGTGTGTTTGCTACTTCTTGCTCACTAGATCCAATCAGCATAATGTCATCAATGTAATGGACTAGTGTGGTATCTAGTGGAAGAGAAAAGCAATCAAGATCTCTGCAAACAAGATTATGACACAAAGCCAGAGAGCTGATATACCTCTGAGGTAGACAGTGAAGGTGTATTGCTGGTCTTGCCAACTGAAGGCAGATTGCTTCTGGTGAGCCTTATGGACAGGAATGAAGAAAGGAGAATTTGCCAAATCAATGGCTGCCTACCAGGTATCAGGAGTTGTGTTAATTTGCTCAAGCAATAAAACCACACCTGGTACAGCAGTTGCAATTGGAGTCACCACTTGGATAAGCTTACGATAATCCACTGTCATTCTCTAAGATACATCTGTCTTCTGTGCAGGCCAAATAGGAGAGTTGAACGGGGATGTGGTGGGAATCACCACCCCTGCGTTTTACAAGTCCTTGATGGTGGCACTAATATCTGAAACCCCTCCAGGGAAGCAATATTGTTTTTTAATTTACTATTTTTCTAGGTAGAGGCAGCCCTAATGGCTTTCATTTATCCTTTCCCAGTATGAAAGCCCTCACCCTACCAGTCAGGGAGCCAATGTGGGGGTTCTGCCAGCTGCTAAGTATGTCTATGCCAATTATGCATCCTGGCACTGGGGAAATGACTACAGGATGAGTCCTGTGGGATTCACTGGACTCACTGTAAGTCGGACCTGAACTAAAACTCCATTACCTGACCTCCATAAGCCCCTACTTTAACTGGAAGACCACAATGATGTTTTGGGTCCCCTGGAATCAACATCAGCTCAGAGCCAGTGTCCAGTAGTCCCTGAAAGGTCTGATCATTTCCCTTTCCCAGTGCACAGTTATCCTGGTAAAAAAGACCTCTGACCAAAAGACAGAGGTCTTGGGAAAGGATGAGAGAAAGATTAACAGCCTAAATTGTTGGTGATGTAGTGGAGTCCTTCCTCAAGGGGACCCAGCACCCCCTTCATTCAGGGGATCCTGTGTCTGTAAACTGGCTTAAGTCTGATAGTTGATTGAGGGACTATGATTCTCTGTTTTTAATAATTCAAATTTGTCTTTTGGTCACTCAGCCTGGAAGTTTTCTGCTTATACAAATTAAGAATGCAGTAGGTGTCCTATCAATTTCACTTCTAGGAACACTGTGATTAATTAGCCAATGCGAGAGCTTGACATGAGTCAGACTATTCTGATTGCTGCTTTCCCTCTGCTCTCCATTACAGTAACTACACCCACCTTGCCTTTGATGGTTGAATGCTGCCACTTGGCTCCTGCCACCCCAGGATCTAATTATTCCCATTGCATTTAAATTTTCTACTTGAGTGATTGTGGTTCCCACTGTAAGAGCTGGTGCACAGAGAAGAGCAATCACAGAGCTCTTCAAGGATGCAGGTGCTCCCCTCACAAATCTATTTCGCAAGGTATTGGTGAGGGGTGTGTCTTCTGGACCTTCCCAGTGAGGATGAGTAGGTCTAAAGTGACTAATCCACTCTAGCATTCCAGTCTCCGTAAGTCTGTGGATCCCTTCCTCTACATTAAAACCAAGGGCGATCAGGCATTTCCACCTCATTCACAGTGGGCCATCTTTTGATCCATATTTCAGCTAAACAAGCATATAGACTATTAGAGCCTTTTTAAACTCCCTTAGCTGCAACATTGAATGCAGAATCCTGCTTAGTGGACCCATATCAGTAAATTCAGCCTGATTCAACTTTATTTTCCTTCCACTCATTATCCCACACCCTTAATATCTATTCCCATACCTGTTCTCCAGATTTCTGCTGATACAAATTAGAAAACTTAAGCAGTTCTTTTGGAATGTAATGTACCTCGTCATGGGTCACACTGAACCTCACTTCTAGGGGCCTGCCGGGACTTGATTCTAGTTATAGGTCTAGAAGCAAACGGGGGTGTTGGGAGTGGGTCCTGAGAAGAATCAGTGTTGTCTTGCTTGGCAACTGCCTCAGAGGAGGCCATCACTGTTGCCTCAGGCAGTGCATGGTTAATCTCCTCAGACAACCGTGGAAAAGCTGATGGTAGCCTGGGTGGGGGAGGCGATGTCGCCACCACTGAGGGTGGGAAGCTGTTTCCCTTGACAAAAAAGGCTCATCAGAGTTTACAAGCTCAGTGCCCCCAGCTTCATCAGGGTTCTCCCACACATCCCCACTCCAAGTTGCAGGGTCCCACTGTTTTCCAATTAATGCCCTCACTTTAACAGTAGACACCTGGTGAGACTGAGTGTGCGCCTTTCATTGCAGGTCAGACATGCACATGATAAGAGCTTGTGTCTGATTTTCCACAATTTCAGCCATTTATCTACAGGAGATAAGACTCTCACTCAGGGCAATCTTAGAAGACTTGAGGCTCAGTGTGTGTTTCTGGAATCAGGACTTAGAATCCCTGAGCTCATTCTTTTCTTTCATCACTTTGTCCAGCAAACTTAGGAGCAACCAACCAACTTCATTACATTCCCTGGTTCTGCATAAATGGTCAAAGGTATTATGTATAGAGTCACTAAACTCCTTGCCCCTCAAGAGTGGTGAATCAGTAGTATCAAATGCAATTACTTTGCATAGCTCTCTAAACAGTTCAAAGCAGGGACTGTTGGTGTTCTCCATACTATTAGAAGTAGAATCCTCAGGATTTTGAGGTCTAATCGGATTAAGCAGAAAACTCCAGAAACCTCAAAAACAACTAAAAAAAAAAATCATCCTTAAAATTCTCTTCCATTAGAACCACTCCCGGTACCAAAATCTGTATTAGTCAGAGTTCTCTAGAGAAACAGAACTAATAGGATAGATGTATATGTGAAGCGGAGTTTATTAAGGAGTCTTGATGCAGCTATTACAAGGTGACATCCCATGATAGGCCCTTTGCAAGCTGAGGAGCCCCAGGCAAACCACTGGTCTAAGTCCAAGAGTCCAAAAGCTGAAGAACTTGGAGTCTGATGTTTAAGAGCAGGAAGCATCCAGCATGGGAGAAAGATGAAGGCCTGGAAGACTCAGCAAGTTGGCTTCTCCCACCTTCTTCTGCCTGCTTTATTGTAGCTGCTCTGGCAGCTGATTGGATGGTGCCCACCCACACTGAAGGTGGGCCTGCCTCTCCCAATCCACTGACTCAAATGTTAAACTCCTTTGACAACACCCTTACAGACACACACAGGAACAATACTTTGCATCCTTCAATCCAATCAAGGTGATACTTAATACTAACCATCACAGGGATACACAACTGACTAAGACAGAGATGAGGGAAGAGCATCAAGGAAGAGGTAGTAACATCTGTACTCAGCCGTCAAATTTCTTAGATTTTTCCAATATTGAAAGTCTGGATGTTATAAGGTAGGGTTTCAATTGCCTCTGTGCCAGGTACACATTTTACTGAGATTTCTCATTTTCACAAAATTAAAAAACAAATTTTTTCATATTTGATTATTGTTGTTCTTTGACAACAAGGTGAATAAATTATTTTTTCTCCTTGCATTTCTTAAAGTGTCTAATTTCATTTTAGCCTGAATTTTCCTTTTCTGCCTTTTCTGTTCCATAGGTTTGAAAATCTGAAATACTCTGTACTTCCATGCATTCACATTATGGGTTATGCATTCTTCTTGAAATACCCTTTCTTCCACACACTGCATATGCCCTGTTCTTTGCACAGTTTGCTTTTATTTATTCATATAGATTCCTATGTCACCTACTTTACAAAGTGTTTGTTGGCTGTCTTCCTTTTACATGAATCAGATACTCCTCCTGGGTACTCCTAGACCAAACTGGACATATGCATTTTATAGTGCTTATCACTCTGCACTGTTATTAATGGCTTTCTTAATTCTTACGCTCACTTTACTCAAGTAGAATCATCTTCCTCATCTCTGATTTCATGGTGATTAACACAAAGCCCAGAACACAGAAGGTACTCATGTTTGTTGAATGAATGAATGATGTGAAAGAACTAAAATCAGAGTCCAGCACCTCTCACAAATCTAATACCTTTATAAGTCTTTTCTGATGAACCTAAAAACTAACTACCCTGAAGTGCAGCGAAATTATATTTTGATTATTGAAAAGAAAATCCTTGGAAAATGTTGGATTTTTTAGATCCTAGGAATATATGCCTATAGTCTTCAAATATTCTCTATGTGGGTTGAAGATAGAATCACAATCCAAAAATATCTCAACATTCTGGAGTAAGAATTGAATCTAAAAGGATGAAATCTGACTGAGATAAATTTAAGCTTATGTAAGTACACAATGGGGGAAGGACATAACTTAGCAAGAGCATAGTTATAAAGGACTTGAAAGTCAATTTAAAGGTAACTGTGGGGCTTACATAAATTTAGAGTATAATTTGGCCCCTGAAATATTTAATGTGATCTTTGGTTGCATTAAAAAAAGGATTGTTAATAGCATGAGGGAGATAGAAATCCCATTCTACTGTGTTCTGGTTAAACTACACATAGACTGCTGGTCTTCAAACTGGAAGGCAATTACTTTCACTCTTTGGAAGAGACAAAGACTTTGAAAAAGAACATGCATGTGGAAATTGTTTAGGAAATTAATTTTCAGAGCATAATCATCCATATTTTTTTCTGAATTGATCCACCTGAGAAGGTAGCTCTGGCCGAGGTTCTTCTTTACTGCACTGCCCACATCGTGATTGTCCATGTTATAAAAGGAAGACATGGCTCCCACTCACCCACAGTCTTGAAATAGCATGTTACCCAAAGGTTTCAAATATTTCATGAAAATAAGAAAGGAAAAAAAAACCTGAGACAATTTATTCAGCCAAGGGTAATTTATTCAAATTTCCTCCACATTTAACTCATTAAAAAAGTACTCAAAATATATTTTTACCTCTTTAATTTAATAATCATTTATCAGAATTTTTAATATGTTGATGGTTTGGTGAATTGTACATGCTATTATTATGATTATTGCAATGTATGCTCCTTAAAATTTTAACACATAAATCCTTATCATCTTAGAAATTAAAAAATTGAACTTGTTTCATTATTGCAGCGAATAATTAGTGTCATTAATATATAGTTTTGATATATTACCAGAGGTGGCTGGCAAGATAGCTGAATAGGAACAGCTCCAGTCGGCAGTTCCTAGCAAGACCAATGCAGAAGGCGGGTGATTTCTGCATTTCCAGCTGAGGTACCTGGCTCATCTCATTGGGACTGGTTAGACAGTGGGTGCAGCCCACAGACTGCAAGCAGAAGCAGGTTGGGATGTCATCTTACCTGGGAAGCACAAGAGGTCGGGGAACTCGCTCCCCTAGCCAAGGGAAGCCTTGAGGGACTGTGCCCTGAGGAACAGTGCATTCTGGCCCAGATACTATGCTTTTCCCATGGTCTTCACAACCCACAGACCAGGAGATTTCCTCGAGTGGCTACACCACCAGGGTCCTGGATTTCAAGCACAAAAGTGGCCAGCCATTTGGGCAGACACTGAGCTAGCTGCAGGAGCTTTTGTTCATACCCCAGTGGCACCTGGAACACCAGCGAGACAGAACCATTCAATTCCCTGGGAAAGGGGCTGAAGCCAGGGAGCCAAGTGGTCTAGCTCAGCAGATCCCACACCCACAGGGCCCAGCAAGCTAAGATCCACTGGCTTGAAATTCTTGCTGCCAGTACAGCAGTCTGAATTTGACCTGAGATGCCTAAGCTTGGTGGTGGGAGAAGCGTCTGCCATTACTGAGGTTTGAGTAGGTGGTTTTACCCTCACAGTGTAAAAACAAAGTTCAAACTGGGCAAGGCCCACCACAGCTAGCCAAAGCTTCTATAGCTAGACTGCCTCTCTAGATTCCTCCTCTCTGGGCAGGGCATCTCTGAAACAAAGGCAGCAGCCCCAGTCATGGGCTTATAGATAAAACTTCCATCTCCCTGGGACCGAGAACCTGGGGGAAGGGGCGGCTGTGGGCGCAGCTTCAGCAGACTTAAACGTTTCTGCCTGCCAGCTCTGAAGAGAGCAGCAGATCTCCCAGCACAGTGCTCAAGCTCTTCTAAGGGACAGACTGCCTCCTCAAGTGGGTCCCTGACCCCCATGCCTCCTAACTGGGAGACACCTCATAGCAGGGGTCGACAGACACCTCATACAGGAGAGCTCTGGCTGGCATCTGGTGGGTGCTCCTCTGGGATGAAGCTTCCAGAGGAAGGAACAGGCACAATCTTTGCTGTTCTGCAGCCACCGCTGGTGATACCCAGGCAAACAGGGTCTGGAGTGGACCTCCAGCAAACTCCCTCAGACCTGCAGCAGAGGGGTCTGACTATTAGAAGGAAAACTAACAAGCAGAAAGGAATAGCATCAACATCAACAAAAAGGACGCCCACACAAAAACCCCATCTGAAGGCCCCAACATCAAAGACCAAAGGTAGATAAATTCACTAAGATGAGGAAAAACCAGCACAAAAAGGCTGAAAATTCCAAAAACCAGAATGTTTCTTCTCCTCCAAAGGATCAGAACTCCTCGACAGTAAGGGAACAAAACGGAACAAAGAATGAGTTTGACAAATTGACAGAAGTAGGCTTCAGGAGGTGGGTAATCACAAGCTCCTCCGAGCTAAAGGAGCATGTTCTAACCCAATGCAAGGAAGCTAAGAACCTTTTTGAATGTTCTAACCTTGAAAAAAGGTTAGAGGAATTGCTAACTAGAATAACCAGTTTAGAGAAGAACATAAATGACCTGCTGGAGCTGAAAAACAGCACAAGAACTTCATGAAGCATCCACGAGTATTAATAGCTGAATCGATCAAGCAGAAGAAAGGACATCAGATACTGAAGATCAACTTAATGAAATACAGCGTGAAGACAAGATTAGAGAAAAAAGAATGAAAAGGAATGAACAAAGCCTCCAAGAAATGTGGGACTATGTGAAAAGACCAAATGTACATTTGATTGGTGTACTTTGAAAGTGATGGGGAAAATGGAACCAAGTCGGAAAACACTTTTCAGGATATTATCCAGGAGAATTTCTCCAACCTAGGTCAACATTCAAATTCAGGAAATACAGAGAACACCACAAAGATACTCCTTGAGAAGAGCAACCCCAAGACACGTAATCATCAAATTCACCAAGGTTGAAATGAAGAAAAAAATGTTAAGGGCATGGATTAAAGACTTAAACATAAGACCTAAGACCATAAAAACCCTAGAAGAAAACCTAAGCAATACCATTCGGGACATAGGCATGGGCAAAGACTTCATGACTAAAACACCAAAAGCAATGGCAACAAAAGCCAAAACTGGCAAATGGCATCTAATTAAACTAAAGAGCTTCTGCGCAGCAAAAGAAACTATCATCAGAGTGCACAGGCAGCCTACAGAATGGGAGAAAATGTTTGCAATCTATCCATCTGACAAAGAGCCAGAATCTACAAGGAACTTAAACCAATTTACAAGAAAAAAATAACCTCATCAAAAAGTGGAAGAGGGATACAAACAGATACTTCTCAAAAGAAGACATTTACGTGACCAAAAAAACATATGAAAGAAAGCTCATCATCACTGATCATTAGAGAAATGCAAATCAAAACCACAATAACATACCATCTCACACCAGTTAGAATGGCGATCATTAAAAAGACACTGGAGAGGATGTGGAGTAATAGGAACACTTTTACACTGTTGGTGGGAGTATAAATTAGTTTAACCATTGTGGAAGACAGTGTAGTGATACCTCAAGGATCTAGAGCCAGCAATACCATTTGACCCAGCAATTCCATTACTGGGTATACACCCAAAGGATTATAAATCATGCCAGACACATGACCATGTATGTTTATTGCAACACTATTCATAATAACAAAGACTTAGAACCAACCAAAATGCTCATGAATGATAGACTGGATAAAGAAAATGTGGCACATATACACCATGGAATACTATGCAGCCATACAAAATGATGAGTTCATGTCCTTTGCAGGGACATGGATGAAGCTGGAAACCATCATTCTCAGCAAACTAACACAGGAACAGAAAACCAAACATCGCATATTCTCACTCATAAGTGAGAGCTGAACAATGAGAATACATGGACACAAGGAAGGGAACATCACACATCAGGGCCTGTCCATGAGTAGTGAGCTAGGGGAGCGATAGCATTAAGAGAAATACTTAATATAGATGACGGGTTGCTGTGTGCAGCAAACCACCATGGCACATGTATACCTATGTAACAAACCTGCATGTTCTGCACATGTATCCCAAAACTATATCTATATCTATATCTATATCTATCTATCTATCTATCTATATATATATATATATATATATAGTTTTAAGCATAAAAGCATGTTATGTTAAGATAAAATTCTGTGGGGAATATGGAATAAAATGGTGACTTCAAGGAGAAGTAGAAGTGAGTCTAAATCATCAACAAAATACAAAATGGATAATGGTGGACATTAAACCACCTTGGTGCTCATATTTCTTTGGATATATTAAAAAGAGTAATACAAGTTTTATTTATAAAGTCAATATTCCCAATACAGTTGAAATTACATCCACTGAAACTATTTATAATGAAAAAGTTTTAGATGTCTACTTAAAAATGTTCAAAGGAGTACACAGCTTTTCAAAGCTTGTTTAGGGAGTGCATAAGCAAAACATACCACTGTTCTGGTGAATCACATTTAATTCCAAGTAACACTTAAAATGGGATAGAGAGAAAGTAAAATGTATTCAAGGAAGAATCATAAAATTCTGAAAAGACTTGGAATCATCTCATATAAAAATTCTCAACACCCTCTCCACCCTCGCAAAAACCTGACTCTCTATGGGTAGAAAAGACCTATAAGCACAAAACTGATCTTTAGGTTTTTTGGGAACTGTGTTTGCAGCCCATAGCACAAGTCAAGGACTAACTGGTTGCAAATACAAATATTTCTACACCCATTTTAATTTCCTTCAGTGTAGAGGTTATTTTTTTCACCACTGTGTATACTATACCCCAGTGCTTGGCAAGTGGTAGGTACACAATAAATATTTGTAAAATGACCAGGCATGTTGATTCACACCCAAGCTACTTGGGAGGCTGAGGTAGGAGGATCACTTGAGCCAAGCCAGGAGTTCAAGACTGCAATAAGCTGTGATCACACCACTGCACCCCAGACTAGGGGACAGAGTGAGACTCTGCCTCAAAAAACAAACAAACAAAAAATTATAAAATGAATGAGAGAACTCAGTATGAGAAACAATTTCCCAGCATTAAATCTGCGTAAAGATTAAATAAACAGCCACACAAATTCCCTTCAGGGGAGGTGTTCAATTTATGTTTAAAGGGGGTAAACATAATAGAATGCTATTGGCTAGGATTTATCTTCAGGGTCACTTTCAATTTTACTTTTCTGGAATCAGGATAGGATTTCTCCCACATGTTTTTCCTCATCTAGGAGAATCTAAATTATTACTAGAAAAAATAAAACATATTTTCCATAGATACTTTTAAAAGATAGAGATTGTTTTCTCTATCCAACGTTAAAAATAGTAGTTTTGCACAAATAAAAGTCACTTTATTATTGTTAGGGAATGTTGAGTTGAGATGGTCATTACTAATTTAATTGGGACAACTTTAATAACCAGAATCAATTAGAACCTTAACAAGAGTCAGGTGGCTATGTTAATTTCTTTCTAACCATGTCTGTGATTCCCTAATTCAATAATTATGGCCAATATACTGAATTTTCCATCAGGACTATCTTAACTGGATCCAATTAAAGAAAGCATCTGGATGCCTCTTGAAATAAGCAGGAGAAATTAAATCAAAAGAAGACTGTCAATGTCATTTATTTCCAGAGGACTTAGACATTCTCCTTTCATTTTTATACTTCAAAATTTTTTAGTAAGAAATTGTTATGTTTTCTCTAGTAAATAACAAAATGAGACAAATATCTGTGATGGCAGTGGCAGCTGCCATCATGCTGGTTGCAGTGGGAAAACGTGGCTGAGGCTGCACATTCTATGCAGCTAGTGGGAGCCCTGCCCCTTCCGATTGGGACTGGAGCTCCTCGGGTACTGCAGCCACCCAAACCACAGCTGCAGACCTCAGGCCTCCTGCTCTACAGGACAGACAGTAGCCCTACTCTCCTGGGCAGGGCTACAGCTGCCCAAACCAGCTGTGGATCCGAGCCTCCCTGTGCTCTTGGGGGAGCGTCAAGAGCAGGTAGGATCTGCCCTCCCGGGTGTAGCTACAGCCACCACACCCATGGCTATAGACCTAGGCTGTAGAGGAAGCAGGCGAGAGCTGGGGACAAGCAGGAGCCCTGCCTCTTCTGAGTTGGCAGGGTGGGAGCTCCTGGGTGCAGCTGCAGCCACCCTCCCAGGCACAGGACCCTGGCATCTCTGCAGCCTGCACCCTTGGGGGCCCCCGAAGGACTCCCATCCCTGAAGTCTCAGGGTGTCTGCTCCCACTGCCTGGCCTCTCTCCACTTCCATCACCTGCTCTGCTCTTAGAGTGGGTCAATGCCCTTGGGCTAGGAACGGCAGTGGGAGGCAAATTGATTCCTGGGTAGAAGCGGGTGGTTCCCCAGTAAGGCCCCACCTTCAGGTCAAGGAGGGCCTGAAGACTGGGTGCTGGGCTGCCAGTCCTGTGGACCAGAGTGGGGACTCATGGTGCCTCTTCTGGGTTTGCCCATGGCTGCCCAAGGACCAATTGGCCCCATTTCCTCCCTTCTGAGGTCAATAAAAGCCCTGGGCTCATCCAGAGCAGGACAGAGGATGGCCAGAGGAGGAAGAGGGCAGACAGACCATGGGACCGGAACACTAGCTGCAGAGAGGAGTAGCCCTTCCTGAGAGCTGCAGAGACAACTTACCAGCAGAGAGGAACTACCCTCTCTGCTGAGAGCTTCAGATATCTGCAGAGACATCAGAATGTCTTGCCTGTGGAGAGGAGACACCCGCTCCAGGGCCTCCTTTCTGTTAAGGGCTGAACACTTGACTAGACAACCTGCCTACAAGAGGAGCTACCCAATCCTTTTAGCTATTCTAACACGAAATAGAACTCTTCTTCACCCTTCACTTGTCTGCATACCTTGTTCTTCCTGGACACAGAACAAGAACTTGGTCAAAGGCACTGCAGCCACAGAGGTTTCCAGCCAGAAAAACTGACACCCCAGAGATCCCATAAAATCTAAATAATATAATTGTAGGGGATAGAAGTTCACACAATCCTAGTGCCTTGAAACTTGTTCTCTCCATCCTTGTCCATGAACCCTGATTTCACCCCATCTATTTATAACTCTGGCTTACTGGGCTCCTGGACTCCTGTCACCCAGGGTGAAGAACTCACATGCTGGTAAAGAAATGCTTACTTATGTGATACCACAAAGAGCTTCTCCTCCTTTTTCCCAGGAAGGCAGTCAACCATAAAATTCACTTTGATTCTTCCTCTTCCAAAAATCAGTAAAGTGTTTAAACAAGCCAAAGCAGAGGCCCAATCTTCAATAGTTCTGTCTTTACAAAATCTTCAACATGGGGCCACAGGAACCCTACAAAATATTTTAGCAGCTGCAGACCGGTTGACTCATGGAATCTCTCCAGGTTTTCTTTTCTTTTTTTTTCTCTTATGTTTTCTTTCTTGTCTTGTCTTCTCTTCTTTTCTCTCCCTCCCTCCCTTTCTCCCTCCCTCCCTTTCTCCCTCCATTCCTTCCTTCCTTCCTTTCTTCCTTCCTTTCTTCCTTTCTTTCTCTTCCTTCCTTTCTTCTTTCTTTCTCTTTTTTCTTTCTCTTTCTTTCTCTCTCTTTCTTTCTCTTTCTTTTCTTCCTTTCTTTCTCTCTCTTTCTGTTTTAAAGAGTGTACCTGAGCTGAAGTGAAGACAGCTGCCCAGAAGGCTCAGACCCAACCATTTTTGAATGTAAGCTCTATTTGGCCTTCTTTATAAGCAGGATTTTGAAGGAAAAAGGGGAGAACGGGATGATATAAAATTGTTTGTTAGAAATTCTCATTGGTTTACAGAAATAGCACTGATTAGTAATTGGCTTTACATTTTTAAGATACGGAGTGTGAGTTACAGTGTCTGGTACTGCATTCTTAGAGTAAATTACAGTTACTTTTGGCACTAGCAAGCAGTTTCAAGAGATGAGTACATAATATAAAAGCAGGGAAGTAGGGCGTCATAGCTGTCTCATTTTTTAATGTCTCTCTAGGCCTGATAACTTGAACTCTCATTCCTCAGATAAACGTTCTATTCTTTTCTCAGCATTTAATAAAGATTTGCTGAATGTATGAGCAAATAAAGCTAAAGACAAACCAAGCCCTTACAAAATAGCAGTCCCGGGTTTCTTTCCCAAGATGGCTGCCAGCTTGCATGAACAGACAAGTTGTTGGCATAAGGGGAAGGGCCAGTGGGAGGCATAGTATCTTTTTTCAGGCTCCATTTTGAAATTCAGTACTTCTTTAATCGCCAGTGTTCAATTAAGTTTAGCCTAAAGCTGCCTCCCTACATATCTTAAGTTCCACCTAAAGATTTCTCCATACATAATGAACTCTAACTTACCGGCCTGTAAACAGACCTAACCTACTCTTGTGCCAATCACTGAGTTTCAGCCAACCACAGGCAGCCGACTGTTTAATCCCTGTTCAAATAAGATAAATACCAAGCTGTAACCAACCCAGCTGTTTCTGTACCTCACTTCCATTTTCTGTACATCATTTTCCTTTTTATATCCTTAAATCTTGACCATGTGGCAGCTCCAGAGAATCTCTGGACCTATTTTGATTCAGGGGCTGCTCAATTTGCAAATCACTCTTTGTTCGATTAAATTCCATCGATTTAATTTGTCTAAAGTTTTTCTTTTAACACCAGAATAATGTATGTCATAATCTCCCTCACTCTAATCATGTGGAGATTCAGATTTTTTCAGCTAATGAGGGTGTTATTGGAGTTGCTCCAGCCCTGTCTTTGTTTAAAAAACATGAAAAACAAAACAAAACCATGTCCTAGTTTTACTGCTAACTAGCAGTATTTCTGTGACTTTTCTGGATTTTAGTTTCATACAGTTTCTATAATAAGAGGATAATAGACATTATATGCTATCCTCACAGGCATATTACATCCTGATACCTATAATAATATGGATAATATAATATAGAGTTGTGGATAAGGAACAGACAATTTATTTTCTCTTCTTGTCTTTTCCTCTCCTTTTCCTTTTCAATCTTGCCAGCAAGATTGACAGCAAAGCTTGTCATTTAAAATTTTATATTTAAAATGACATATTCATTTTTCTCCATAGGGAATATTAGGGGTCTATAAACTAATCAGTATTTCTTCCCTACAATAAAGCAAAAATAGTAGAGGTCTTTTGCTGTATCCTATCAAACCAGTAATCCCTCTGCCAAAATCATCATCTGTTCTGAGTGTCTGCTTTCTCATTTGTCTGATAGCTCCTCTTGGCATATAGTACTCTCTTTTGAACCTTTCTGCCAAACAAGCACAAAATAGGACAGGAAACAAAAACTCTGAGGCCCAGGTCTCCATGGCCCAGATCCCCATCTGTGAGAGCACAAGGGCTATTGCTCTCCTCACTGAAGATTGCCTGATCTATTTGTTGGTCTCCAACAATTTCCTGAGCGTATCTGAATAAATGCAAGTTATTTGGAATGAGTGGTTACTTTTTAGTCTCAATATTGGCTTTATACTCTAGCTCTCTTCTTTTTCCTGTTCCATCTCCTATCATCCTTTCTTGAACGGGAGCATGTGGAAGTGAAAGGACACGGTGGACCCAGAACAACAGTGATTGAGTTTTGTCTCCGCTGATTACTTGATAAGTGACCTTGGACAAGCTATTTTCCCTTTGTGAGTCTCTTTTCTTACCTTTACAATGGTGATATGACTACTGAAGCAAAATAGCATGAGTGAAGACAGCATCTTTGGAAACTAGAAGGTGAACAATAAACGACAGTTATCTTTGTGCCATAGCAATTCTGAGTGTTCTCTTGTCAAGTGGAGTGTTCATTACATTGTTCAACAAAATTGAACAATATAATGCATAGCAAAAATGATTATTTCTATTACAGAGGCTTTGTGGTTATAATATCTGCAAACACTCTCTTTGTAATCAGTATCTCATGGGTAACATTAAACAAAATTGAATAAAATTTTGTTCTATAAATTTATAAATGTAATACAATGAAAGAACAAATCTGGAAAAAAAATTTAATGCTTTATACATAATGTTTATGAATTATGTCCTTAAAAAGAGAAATATTATTTAAAAAGAAAATAATTTTAAAATGCAGTTAAAAATGTCAATGATTTACTCATTGTTTAAAAAGATACTGATTCTCAAGATTTTTTCTCCTTTGTTAGCACTTAAAAATAGATTACTGTAGAAGATATTTTATACATATTACTACTCAATTCTGCTAAGATAATTATTAGTATTATCCTTTGAGAACCAGAAATGGGTATGTACAATTAGACTACAATGCTATTAGTTAATTGAGTTTTTCCCTTTCTCTGTAGAGTAATAAGGATCAGTAGTATTCAACAACCATTTCTACCAAGTAACACATTTATCAATAACATGTTTGTTCATTTTTTAAAAATTAGTATTTTGACACTTCTTGAGACATGTGCCATATCCTGGCTGGCAAGCACATATTAAAAATGTTTCCATGGAACAAAGCTTTTTGAAAATGTGCTTCTATTCAATAAACCAGTTTTCACTATTTAACATTATTTGGTTACAGCTTGAAATACTCCCACAGTTCACACACCATACAAATATTTGGGCTATCAGTATATAAGTAGCATATGCAATTCTGGATAAGAGAAAAAGCAGGTACACATTTGCCACAAGCAAGAGAATGTGGGTTTGCGTACGTGTGTATGATGTGAGGTATAACAATGCAGAAAGCCAGTCAATGGAAAGGAGAAAATATCTCAAATGAAGAAAGACACAGTGTTGAATTGGGGTTTCTGTATAAACTTAGTTCCAGCTTTTTGGATTAAAATTATACATTCTGACAAAGATTCTTCATATTAACCTACAGTAACACACTCAGACCCCTTCAGCTCAAGCATTCAGTCCTCACAATAACATTGTGGTAAGTTACAAAGGCACTGCAACTCCAACATAAATAAATTTATAAATTAAGAAGATAATTTGTCAGCATTCTGGAATGGTAAAAACCTTAACAATAGAGCAGAGACATTGGCCCACCATGTCATGACTTCTGAGTTTTCTCTAAGATAAATATTTCAAAAATATGCAACTTAACATTTTTCAAGTGTTAGAAAAATGTGGGGAAATGTTCTGCTCCTCTATTTTTACTTTAGTTATTGGCACTCAGGGAAGCATTTAATAACCTTTCCCTTGAAGTGCTCAGAAAAATTTTATTAAAAATGAAAAATCAATGGGAAATGAGTCACATCCAAAAAAAGTGGAAAAAAATATATTTGTATTTCCAAGTGAGAAAAATGTACAGAAGATTGGTGTAAAAAACTCTTAGCACCTGCCTTGTGATTGGAATAAGTGCTTTCAACCTGATATTTTAGTTTTCTTTATAATAATTCAACCTGATATTTTAGTTTTCTTTATTATAAAATAATACATATTCATTATGATTAATTTGGAAAGTAAAAATAAAAAGAATAAAATACAAAATATAAAATTACCCATACTCCTACATATACACACATTACTATTAACAATTAGTGGGTTTAAAACTTCTATTCTTTTACCACCTTAGATGGCAGCTATGCTATATTGTAACAAGTTGGTTTTGGCCTGCAATTTTGGAATTTAATTTTGGTTTTTAATTTTAAACTTTGATTTTGCAGACAAAAAGTTCAGTTTTATTTAATTTTTCACTACAATATAGTATTTTGATGGACTATGTAAAATTAATTAATCTAATCTACATGGATAAGCATGGATATATCAAAAACATTTTGGTGGAGGTAGGAGAAAGCACGCTAAAAATGTTTAGTATGATGACATCTATGCAAGATTTCAAAGCAAGATATTAGTAAATATTACAGCATGTTACCTGTAGATGCATAATAAGTTTTTCTGAGGCAAATGCACAGGAAGAATAGCTTCAAGAGAGTGATTAGAAACAGATAGATAAGAACAGAGTGTTGGTGCTACACGGTATCAGAAATATTTTACTCCTTTGAAAAGTGATATATGTAGATGATGGAAATGTTCACTATCTTGATCGCAGTGTTGGGTTTATAAAAGTACATGCATGTCAAAACTTAACAAATTACGCTCAGTTATGGGCAATAGAGGTCAACCATAACTTCATAAAGCTATTTAAAAGCAAAAGTAAAAAGTTATATAAAGAAAACATGGCAAAGTATAATAGATCTAAATTGTAGTAGATGGTTGCCTACAATATCTTTCTCAATACTTCTTGGCATGTCTTAAATATGGATTCAGTGTAATTAAAATACCAATGTAATTATCAAAATATGAATGTCATTTTTCACAAAAGTAGGAAATCCTAAAATTTGTATAGAACCACAAAAGACCTTGGATAGTCAAAGCAATCCTAAGCAAATAGAACAAATCTGGAGGCATCACACTACATGACTTCAAAACATATTGCAAGGCTATAGCAACCAAAACAGCATAGTATTGATATAAAAATAGATGCATAGACCAATGGAACAAAACAGAGAACTGAAATCTAAATATTTATAGTCAATTAATCTTTGATAAATCTACCAAGAGCATACATTGGGGAAAGGACATTCTATTCAATAAATGGTGCTGGCAAAACTGGATACCCATATGCAGAAGAATGAAACTGGACTCCTATCTCTCACCATGTACGAAAGTCAACTTAAGATAAATTAAACACCTAAACATAAGACATTAGTCTAGGCAAAGATTTTAAGGCTAAGTTCTCAAAAGCACAGGCAACAAAAACATAAAATAGACAAATGGGACTATGTTAAAGCAAAAAGCTTCTGCACCGCAAAGGAAACAATCAACAGAGTGAAGAGATAGCCTCTTGAATGGGAGAAAATATTTGTACACTGTTAATCTGACAGGGGACCAATAACCAGAAAATACAAGGAACCCAAACAAGTCAATGGTAAAAAAAATATATAACCTCATTAAAAATGGTCAAAAGATGTGAATAGACATTTCTTAAAAGAAGACATAATAATAGTTGACAAATACATAAAAAAGTTCAATACCACAAATCATCTGGGAAATGCAAATCAAAACTACAATTAGATATCATCTCAACTTAGTTAGAATGACTATTATTAAAAGACAAAAATTTAAAAAAACAGATATGAGGATGTGGAGAAAACGGAACTCATACATTCTTCGCTGTAATGCATAATAGTGCAACCACTATGGAAAACAGTATGGAGTTTTCTCAAAGAACTAAAAATAAAACCACCATATGACCCATCAATCTCATTATTGGGCATTTATCCAAAAAATAAAAATAAAAGAAATCAATATATCAAAGGGACACCTGCATTCTCATGTTTGTCACGGCACTATTCACAATAGCAAAGATATGAAATCAACTTAATTGTCCATCAAGGGACAAAAGGATAAAGAACATGAGTTATATATACACAATAGAATACTGTTTGGCCATAAAAAAAGAATGAAATCATGTCACTTGCAGCGACATGGATGGGACTGGAGGTTATTATGTTAAATGAAACAAACCAGGTACAGAAAGACAAATACTGCATGTTCTCACTCATATGTGGGAGGTAGATAACTTGATTTCATGAACACAAAGAATGATAGATATCAGAGACAGGGAAGGGTGAGTGGGCGAGGAGGATGATGAAGGCAAATTGTTTAATGGATACAAACATACAGTTTAATAGAAGAAATAAATTCTAATGTTTGATAGTAGAATAGGGTGACTATACTTAGCAATAATATTTTGTATATTTCAAAGTAACTAGAAGAGGGAACTTAAAATGATGCCCACACATAAATGATGAATACACCAGGTGATGGATACTCCAAATACCCTGACTTGATCATTGTACATTCTATGCACGTAACAATACTCACTCATTTACCCATAAATACTCATATACCCCAGAAATACTCAAAATATTATGTATCAGTAAAAGAAAAGCATACTTTATAAATAAATAGAAATAATACTATTTGGTCTAAAGCAGAATAAATATAAAATGATACGAGTTTCTTCATTTTTTTTTAATCTAAAAGAACCACTCGTTTACCAAATGTTGAATTTCTGCCTGGTGGGTAATGGCAGACAAGAGTGAAGTTTCTAGAATGAACACTGAAGAACACCTTTAGAGGAGCCGTAGAAATATGGTATTTGTTCTTCTCTGCCAGTTTCAGGAAATTCAGTGCCCTTTGACTTTACAAAGGAAGGTCTTTGCCCCCTTTCATCAATCGACCAAATAGGACTTTATCTACATTAATTATTTCATCTGCGTTTACTATTTAACCTGCATATTCCTCTTGATATTCAAGAAAACGTGTCCGACAGCACAGCCTTCATCTAGACTCAGGGCTTGATGCCTTTGTCTGGTTGTCTTGCCGGCTTTCACCCCAGGTTCCCTGCCTCAGTGTCTGCCCCACCTGATCTTTGCAATGTATCACCACCAAAACAATCTCCCTACAAGTTCCTACTTCCCATCTGTGAAATGGGGCATTATGAGTACCTATCACTAAGGTTATTACTTAATTAAATAATTTCCATGTATTGGAAGCACTTAGAGCAATACCCAGGATATAATATGCACATAGTAAATGTTATTTGTTGTATTTATTATCATTTACATATATTAAAAAATTGTTATTTTGCTAAGAATAAATATCACACTTATCACATTCCATTTCCTCACTTCTGAACAATCAGTAGTTGCTCTTTGCCTTCAAGGTCCAGTCCAACCTTATCATTCCTCCATCCACTGCTTTAATCATTTTTGCCACTTCTCGTAGCAAAAATTGTGTTAGCCAAGTCTATTCTACTTTCATTCTAAAAAGCAATACAGTTTCTGCTTTTTCCCATCTAACCTTTCTCAAACCTTATTCATAAACATACCCAGGCTTCCACAAGACTTAGAACCACTTTATTCCCTTCTTCTAAAATCTACTTGATTCTAGTACCTGAACTACTCCCATTGACATTAGGAACACACACAAAAGAGAGAAAAAAAAGTAAGCCCAGTTCAAAGAGGGCAGGTAATTCCATTCCAAGCAAGGTTTAACTTACATTTGGAATCACCAGTTAGCTCATTACTCTCAATCCATTTTGCTTCTTCATTTCAAGGCCAAGGTTCAAGTCAGCCACCCAAACTGGTGCCTGAGTGAAGTCAGGTTGCTTATAACTCCCAATAGAAAATGTGATCTCAGGCTCTTACAAATATGGTTGACTTTTGCCTGAAAATGAAAAATACACACACACTGGGGAGATCCAGATCTGGCCAAAGCAGCAAATAGCTTTTTGTGTCAAATCCCTTTCTCCGTCTTCATTCATGTCCCACTACCTTTAGGTCATGCCCAAGTGTGTCAGGGACACTGGTTCCTCCCCAGTGCCTGTTTATCAGGTTTGCCATTTGTGTCCTAGGAAATGAATAAAAATGTGCATTATTATTATCGTGTACCAGTTTTATAGATGAGAAAATTGGTAAGTTAGACAGGTTATGTGACTTGTCCAAGGATTTGTTATCAGTACATACCAGCACCAGCTTTCAAAGCCAGTATTGTTTAACTTCAGAGCCCTCTAAGCAAGACTGTCTCATCTTGCGTCTTGCTGCTTTGAGACTGGCCTACTTTTCCTAGGAATAGTGGGTCTTGCAGGTTGCAAACTGGAGGGGTAGAATTGCACAAGAAGTATATTTTAGAATGGTACAAGAAATTTGAGTTCAGTGCTCCCCTCAGCAAGTTATTCCAGACCAGAACCCTCTCTACAGGCAGAGAGACACATAGATACCTGAAAGAGTAAAAAGATAACCAAGCCAAATTCTTTTTTCTTTTTTTTTTAATAAAAATTTCTTTAATGAATTTTAAAATACCTTGTGCTAAAATAAGCATCAGTACAAGCATACCTCAGATATGTTTAGTTCCAGATCAGCACAATAAAACAAATATTTCAATATAGTAAGTCACACAATTTTTTTGGTTTCTCCAGTGTATATAAAAGTTACGATTATATTTTACTGTATTCTGAATGTGCAAAAACATTGCCTAAAACAATTATGTATATAGTTTAATTTAAAAATGCTTTATTGCTAAAAAAAATGCTAAAATCATTTGAGCCTTCTTAAAGGATTTAAAATATTATGCAAACTTAGTTGATAAAGCAGTGGCAGTTTGATAGGACTGACTCCACTTTTGAAAAAAATAACTCTGTGGGTAAAATGGCATAAACCCCTATTGCAACTTACAGAAAAATAGTTTGTGAAAGGAAAAGTCAATTGATACAGCAAACTTCATTGTTGCCTTGTTTTCAGAAATTGCAACACTCCAGTTCGACCTTCAGCAACCACCAAATTGATCAGTGGTCATCAACATTGAGACAAGACTCTCCACCAGCAAATTATTTTTTCTACACAACAATTCTAAATTCAGTCTTAGAAATTATCTTGTTTCAAAGTTGTTCTCTAAAGTTTGTATGTTGCTGTGAGGAGAAATTATTTTTTTCCAAAGCTATTTTCCAAATTCAGTGGGTTTAGATGTTTCACTACAAGATGTACTATGGAATCCCTGAGTTTCTGACAGTTAGCAGGAGAGGAGGGTGAAGTCATTATTTCCTCTCATACCTCATACACAGTGCATGAGGTGAGCTGCTGGGATTGGACTTGCAAGGCCAACTCTGGAGTGGCTACTGATTCTCC
The DNA here is from genome assembly GCF_049350105.2 of Macaca mulatta. NCBI lineage: Eukaryota > Metazoa > Chordata > Mammalia > Primates > Cercopithecidae > Macaca > Macaca mulatta. The sequence continues at coordinate 128,525,927 of NC_133417.1, read as the reverse complement.
ATTGCCTTAGGTAAGTTAAGTGCCACTAAGCAGCTGTGCCTGCCTTCCCAAGGGTCTCTTTTGCCAAATCCTCTTGGGCTTCCAGTAGAGGGGCTCCATGGTATTGAGAGAAACATGTTTTTTTTGTTTTGTTTTGTTTTGTTTTAATCTCAATTATAGTTAAAAAGTAAATCTACACTTTGGGAAGCTGAGGCGGGCGGATTCCCTGAGGTCAGGAGCTGGAGACCAGCCTGGCCAAGACAACAAAACTCTGTCTCTACTAAAAATATCAAAATTAGCTGGGCGTGTTGGCGTGTCCCTGTAATCCCAGCTACCTGGGAGGCTGAGTCAGGAGAATCGCTGGAACCTGGGATGCAGAGGCTGCAGTAAGCCGAGATCATGCCACTGCACTCCAGCCTGGGTGACAGAGCAAGACTCTGTCTCAAAAAATAAAATAAAATAAAATAAAAAATACAAAATAATCTAAACAAATATACCTAAATGTTTAACAGTGACACTGAGGCTGTTTGAGAAGGCAATATTACTGGTCAAGATCAATCGTTCTCAAAGCCATAATAAAAGTCACAAAAAATAAAATGAAAATACACAATAGAATCAGCCGGGAGCTTTATAAAGCTATTAGTGCCTGGGACCTACCCCGACCTATCTGAATACTATAAGACAAATTAAAACCCGAGCTTACAATAACTTTACTACCAATCTTGCCAGTTAAAAATCATAGTTTATGAGACCCTTGGCTTTTACTTAAATAAGTTAGCATTAGCCAAACCCAGAATTTCTTAATCTGAAATGGTAAAGTCTGCAGAGTGTTCCAGCACTTCTGGCCATTGTGTCAATGGAAGCACTTCCCACTGGCTTTTCTGACAAGCATCTTCTTAGCTCCTGAGGTTTTATCTATTAATGGTGTGAAACTCAGAATATAAATGGGCATGCTAGGAAGACAAATGAATAGTTTCTCTATAAGCTCTAGGAGTGAAGGAGTTTTTGCACTGAGCAAACTAGGAAGAACAATTTATACCTATGCACTCTGGCTATGTCACAAGTCTGAAACAATGCGATAATCTGCCAGTTATTAGAAGCTAATAACCACTGAATGTCTACCATGTGCCAAGAGCAATGGCATATATCCGAGATCTCAAATAATCTTCAGAAAATCTGTGTGAGGTATGTATTCTTAATTCCCACTTTATGAATAAAAAACTATGAATTGAGAATAACAGAATTTGATCACTCTGTCAAAGCCCCAAAGTTATAAATTGATAGTGCCAGAAAGCAAAATAGGGCTGCCTGATTTAGCTGTCCTTCTCTCTCTGTAACATTTCTCTCTCTGTAACAAGAAATTATTTTCCCCCACCTTGCTTAATTATACTCTTGGAAACCTAGGCTTACATCCAGGATTGATTTTACACTTAGCATTTTTCATGCACCACTTGGGCCGGAAAGCAGTTAACAGTGGTGGTGCCATGGATGTGTAAAGCTCAGATGTTCTTTAAGAGACCCTGCTGTGGGAGGGGGCGTTGCTGACTGAACCCCAGCTGCTGCCCTGTGGGGTCCACTGCCAGCTTAGCATCGAAGCCAGGCTCCCTTCAAGTTGCTCTCAGCCAGTTACTGAGCATAAGGGGATATTAGCATTAGCCAGCTTGTTCCTGACTGATGTGGGGTTCTTCCAAGGAGTAATATTTGCTCAAATACTGTACACCAGCACGGTCAAAACTTCCTTTGACCTGTGCTAAAGTCTGGACCTCTTTCTATCCAATCCTTTCTTCCTTCTCCCCTTTCATAGGACTGTACCATGGTCTGCCTATTCCTGCTCCTTCACCCCTTATTCCATACAGACATTTTTCCGTGATATCTTTTTGTGTCTAATCCCATCATGGAGGCTACTCCTCAAAAGACCTGAACCAAAACAACACCCTGTTCCCTCTCTTCCAAGCTCTCTCTCTGTCTCTCCCAAAAACACGGACAGTTTTTCCCATGCTGTTCTCATGATAACATGTGAGTTCTCACGAGATCTGATGGTTTTATAAGTGTTTGACAGTTCCTCCTTCCCACATTCTTTTCTGTCCTGTTGCCATGTAAGATGTGCCTTGTTTCCCCTTCTCCTTCCACCATGATTGTAAGTTTCCTGAGACCTTCCCAGCCATGTGGAACTGTGAGTCAGTTACACCTCTTTGGTTTATAAATTACCCAGTTTCAGGCAGTATCTTTATAGCAGTGTGAGAATTGACTAATACACTATGTCTTAGGTACTTCTATTTTAAAATACACAGGCATCCAAATCTATGGATAGTATATCTAACAACGGACAGAATTGACATCCTCCGAGAAAAAGAGGAAGTATGTGTGCCTCTGGCTTCCTTTTTTATGTTTTTCTGAATTTTCCAATTTTTCTTCTGTAGATCTGTTCTAGTTTATACAGAAAAAAAAAAAAAACTAAGCTAAATGTTATTGCCAAAACTTCTTGAAGAAACTTACCACCAGTGATCACAATAACACATTAACAGCATCCTCTAATAAATTAACAGCATTCTTTAATAAATCTTTTGTCAAAATTTATTTTTTCGTAGAGGAGCATTTTCTCATCAACTAGAAAAAGCAAAAATATATACGAAAGCATTCTCAGGCTAAAAATTGTATTATGATAATACTTTAAAAGTTGGGGAAGTGGAGTAGAAAAAATATTTTTAGATTTTACTACTAAATTAAAAAAATACATACAGACTAAAGAATAAACATTCAATAATACTTGAAGAGTAGCATAAATATCATTTTATTTATTTATTTATTTTAATTTTTTTATTATTATACTTTAAGTTCTAGGGTACATGTGCACAACGTGCAGGTTTGTTACATATGTATACTTGTGCCATGTTGGTGTGCTGCACCCATCAACTCATCAGCAGCCATCAACTCATCATTTACATCAGGTATAACTCTCAATGCAATCTCTACCCCTTCCTCCCTCCGCATAATAGGCCCTGGTGTGTGATGTTCCCCTTCCCAAGTCCAAGTGATCTCATTGTTCAGTTCCCACCTATGAGTGAGAACATGCAGTGTTTGGTTTTCTGTTCTTGCGATAGTTTGCTGATAATGATGGTTTCCAGCTGCATCCATGTCCCTACAAAGGACACAAACTCATCCTTTTTTATGGCTGAATAGTATTCCATGGTGGATATGTGCCACATTTTCTTAATCCAGTCTGTCACTGATGGACATTTGGGTTGATTCCAAGTCTTTGCTATTGTGAATAGTGCCACAATGAACATACGTGTGCATGTGTCTTTATAGCAGCATGATTTATAATCCTTTGGGTATATACCCAGTAATGGGATGCCTGGGTCATATGGTACTTCTAGTTCTAGATCCTTGAGGAATCGCCATACTGTTTTCCATAATGGTTGAACTAGTTTACAATCCCACCAACAGTGTAGAAGTGTTCCTATTTCTCCACATCCTCTCCAGCACCTGTTGTTTCCTGACTTTTTAATGATTGCCATTGTAACTAGTGTGAGATGGTATCTCATTGTGGTTTTGATTTGCATTTTTCTGATGGCCAGTGATGATGAGCATTTTTTCATGTGTCTGTTGGCTGTATGCATGTCTTCTTTTGAGAAATGTCTGTTCATATCCTTTGCCCACTTTTTGATGGGGTTGTTTGTTTTTTAATTGTAAATTTGTTTGAGTTCTTTGTAGGTTCTGGATATTAGCCCTTTGTCTGATGAGTAGATTGCAAAAATTTTCTGCCATTCTGTAGGTTTCCTGTTCACTCTGATGGTAGTTTCTTTTGCTGTACAGAAGCTCTTTAGTTTAATTAGATCCCATTTTTCAATTTTGGCTTTTGTTGCCACTGCTTTTGGTGTTTTAGACATGAAGTCCTTACCCATGCCTATGTCCTGAATGGTATTACCTAGGTTTTCTTCTAGGGTTTTTATGGTATTAGGTCTAACATTTAAGTCTCTAATCCATCTTGAATTAATTTTTGTATAAGGAGTAAGGAAAGGATCCAGTTTCAGCTTTCTACTTATGGCTAGCCAATTTTCCCAGCACCATTTATTAAATAGGGAATCCTTTCCCCATTTCTTGTTTTTCTGAGGTTTGTCAAAGATCAGATGGCTGTAGATGTGTGGTATTGTTTCTGAGGACTCTGTTCTGTTCCATTGGTTTATATCTCTGTTTTGATACCACTACCATGCTGTTTTGGTTACTGTAGCCTTGTTGTATAGTTTGAAGTCAGGTAGTGTGATGCCTCCAGCTTTGTTCTTTTGGCTTAGGATTGTCTTGGCAATACGGGCTCTTTTTTGGTTCCATATGAACTTTAAAGTAGTTTTTTCCAATTCTGTGAAGAAACTCATTGGTAGCTTGATGGGGATGGCATTGAATCTATAAATTACCTTGGGCAGTATGGCCATTTTCACGATATTGATTATTGCTATCCATGAGCATGGTATGTTCTTCCATTTGTTTGTGTCCTCTTTTATTTCACTGAGCAGCGGTTTGTAGTTCTCCTTGAAGAGGTCCTTTACATCCCTTGTAAGTTAGATTCCTAGGTATTTTATTCTCTTTGAAGCTATTGTGAATGGAAGTTCATTCATGATTTGGCTCTCTGTTTGTCTCTTACTGGTGTATAAGAATGCTTGTGATTTTTGCACATTAATTTTGTATCCTGAGACTTTGCTGAAGTTGCTTATCAGCTTAAGGAGATTTTGGGCTGAGATGATGGGGTTTTCTAAATATACAATCATGTCATCTGCAAACAGGGACAATTTGGCTTCTTCTTTTCCTAACTGAATACGCTTTATTTCTTTCTCTTGCCTGATTGCCCTAGCCAGAACTTCCAACACTATGTTGAATAGGAGTGGTGAGAGAGGGCATCCCTGTCTTGTGCCAGTTTTCAAAGGGAATTTTTCCAGTTTTTGCCCATTCAGTATGATATTGGCTGTGGGCTTGTCATAAATAGCTCTTATTATTTTGAGATACATTCCCTCAATACCTAGTTTATTGAGAGTTTTTAGCATGAAGGGCTGTTGAATTTTGTCAAAGGCCTTTTCTGCATCTATTGAGATAATCATGTGGTTTTTGTCTTTGGTTCTGTTTATATGCTGGATTACATTTATTCATTTGTGTATGTTGAACCAGCCTTGCATCCCAGGGATGAAGCCCACTTGATCATGGTAGATAAGCTTTTTGACATGCTGCTGGATTCGATTTGCCAATATTTTATTGAAGATTTTTGCATTGATGTTCATTAGGGATATTGGTCTAAAATTCTCTTTTTTTGTTGTGTCTCTGCCAGGCTTTGGTATCAGGATGATGTTGGCCTCATAAAATGAGTTAGGGAGGATTCCCTCTTTTTCTATTGATTGGAATAGTTTCAGAAGGAATGGTACCAGCTCCTCCTTGTACCTCTGGTAGCATTCGGCTGAGAATCCATCTGGTCCTGGACTTTTTTTGGTTGGTAGGCTATTAATTATTGCCTCAATTTCAGAGCCTGCTATTGGTCTATTCAGAGATTCAACTTCTTCCTGGTTTAGTCTTGGGAGAGTGTAAGTGTCCAGGAAATTATCCATTTCTTCTAGATTTTCTAGTTTATTTGTGTAGAGGTGTTTATAGTATTCTCTGATGGTAGTTTGTATTTCTGTGGGGTCTGTGGTGATATCCTCTTTATCATTTTTTATTGCATCTATTTGATTCTTCTCTCTTTTCTTCTTTATTAGTCTTGCTAGCGGTCTATCAATTTTGTTGATCTTTTCAAAAAACCAACTCCTGGATTCATTGATTTGTTGGAGGGTTTTTTGTGTCTCTATCTCCTTCAGTTCTGCTCTGATCTTAGTTATTTCTTGCCTTCTGCTAGCTTTTGAATGTGTTTGCTCTTGCTTCTTTAGTTCTTTTAATTGTGATGTTAGAGTGTCAATTTTAGATCTTTCCAGCTTTCTCTTGTGGGCATTTAGTGCTATAAATTTCCCTCCACACACTGCTTTAAATGTGTCCTAGAGATTCTGGTATGTTGTATCTTTGTTCTCATTGGTTTCAAAGAACAGTTTATTTCTGCCTTCATTTTGTTATGGACCCAGTAGTCATTCAAGAGCAGGTTGTTCAGTTTCCATGTAGTTGAGCAGTTTTGATTGAGTTTCTTAGTCCTGAGTTCTAGTTCGATTGCACTGTGGTCTGAGAGACAGTTTGTTATAATTTCTGTTCTTGGCCGGGCGAGTGGCTCAAGCCTGTAATCCCAGCACTTTGGGAGGCCGAGACGGGCGGATCACGAGGTCAGGAGATCGAGACCATCCTGGCTAATACGGTGAAACCCCGTCTCTACTAAAAAATACAAAAAACTAGCCGGGCCAGGTGGCGGGTGCCTGTAGTCCCAGCTACTCGGGAGGCTGAGGCAGGAGAATGGCGTGAACCTGGGAGTCAGAGCTTGCAGTGAGCTGAGATCTGGCCACTGCACTCCAGCCTGGGTGACAGAGCGAGACTCCATCTCAAAAAAAAAAAAAAAAAAATTCTGTTCTTGTACATTTGCTGAGGAGTGCTTTACTTCCAATTATGTGGTCAATTTTGGAATAAGTGCAATGTGGTGCTGAGAAGAATGTATATTCTGTTGATTTGGGGTGGAGAGTTCTGTAGATGTCTATTAGGTCTGCTTGGTGCAGAGTTGAGTTCAATTCCTGGATATCCTTGTTAACTTTCTGTCTCGTTGATCTGTCTAATGTTGACAGTGGGGTGTTGAAGTCTCCCATTATTATTGTATGGGAGTCTAAGTCTCTTTGTAAGTCTCTAAGGACTTGCTTTATGAATCTGGGTGCTCCTGTATTGGGTGCATATATATTTAGGATAGTTAGCTATTCTTGTTGAATTGATCCCTTTACCATTATGTAATGGCATTCTTTGTCTCTTTTGATCTTTGATGGTTTAAAGTCTGTTTTATCAGAGACTAGGATTGCAACCCCTGCTTTTTTTTGTTCCCCATTTGCTTGGTAGATCTTCCTCCATCCCTTTATTTTGAGCCTATGTGTGTCTCTGCATGTGAGATGGGTCTCCTGAATACAGCAAACTGTTGGGTCTTGACTCTTTATCCAGTTTGCCAGTCTGTGTCTTTTAATTGGACCATTTAGTCCATTTACATTTAGGTTGATATTGTTATGTGTGAACTTGATCCTGTCATTATGATATTAGCTGGTTATTTTGCTCATTAGTTGATGCAGTTTCTTCCTAGCGCATCGATGGTCTTTACATTTTGGCATGTTTTTGCAATGGCTGGTACTGGTTGTTCCTTTCCATGTTTAATACTTCCTTCAGGGTCTCTTGTAGGGCAGGCCTGGTGGTGACAAAATCTCTAAGCATTTACTTGTCTGTAAAGTATTTTATTTCTCCTTCACTTATGAAACTTAATTTGGCTGGATATGAAATTCTGGGTTGAAAATTCTTTTCTTTAAGAATGTTGAATATTGGCCCCCACTCTCTTCTGGCTTGGAGAGTTTCTGCAGAGAGATCAGCTTTTAGTCTGATGGGCTTCCCTTTGTGGGTAACCTGACCTTTCTCTCTGGCTGCCCTTAACATTTTTTCCTTAATTTCAACTTTGGTGAATCTGACAGTTATGTGTCTTGGAGTTGCTCTTCTCGAGGAGTATCTTTGTGGCGTTCTATGTATTTCCTGAATTTGAATGTTGGCCTGCCTTACTAGGTTGTGGAAGTTCTCCTGGATGATATCCTGAAGAGTGTTTTCCAACTTGGTTCCATTTTCCCCCTCACTTTCAGGCACCCCAATCAGATGTAGATTTGGTCTTTTCACATAATCCCATACTTCTTGAAGGCTTTGTTCATTTGTTTTTCCTCTTTTTTCTTTAGACTTCTCTTCTTGCTTCATTTCATTCATTTGATCCTCAATCGCTGATCCTCTTTCTTCCAGTTGATCGAGTCAGTTACTGAAGCTTGTGCATTTGTCATGTATTTCTCGTGTCATGGTTTTTATCTCTGTCAGTTCGTTTATGGCCTTCTCTGCATTGATTATTCTAGTTATCCATTCTTCCATTCTTTTTTCAAGATTTTTAGTTTCTTTGTGTTGGGTATGTAATTCCTCCTTTAGCTCTGAGAAGCTTGATAGACTGAAGCCTTCTTCTCTCAACTCGTCAAAGTCATTCTCTGTCCAGCTTTGATCCATTGCTGGCGATGAGCTGCATTCCTTTGGAGGTGGAGATGCGCTCTTATTTTTTGAATTTCCAGCTTTTCTGCCCTGCTTTTTCCCCATCTTTGTGGTTTTACCTGCCTTTGGTCTTTGATGATGGTGACGTACTGATGGGGTTTTGGTGTGAGTGTCCTTCCTGTTTGTTAGTTTTCCTTCTAACAGTCAGGACCCTCAGCTGTAGGTCTGTTGGAGATTGCTTGAGGTCCACTCCAGACCCTGTTTGCCTGGGTATCAGCAGCAGAGGCTGCAGAAAATAGAATGTTGCTGAACAACGAGTGCACCTGTCTGATTCTTGCTTTGGAAGCTTCGTCTCAGGGGTGTACCCTGCCATGTGAGGTTTGGGGTGTCGGTCTGCACCTAGTTGGGGATGTCTCCCAGTTAGGCTACTCAGGGGTCAGGGACCCACTTGAGCAGGTAGTCTGTCCATTCTCAGATCTCAACTTCCATGTTGGGAGATCCACTGCTCTCTTCAAAGCTGTCAGACAGGGTCGTTTGCATCTGCAGAGGTTTCTGCTGCTTTTTATTTAGCTGTGCCCTGTCCCCAGAGGTGGAGTCTACAGAGACAGGCAGGCCTCCTTGAGCTACTGTGGGCTCCACCCAGTTCGAGCTTCCCAGCAGCTTTGTTTACCTACTTAAGCCTCAGCAATGGTGGGTGCCCCTCCCCCAGCCTCGCTGCTGCCTTGCAGTTAGATCGCAGACTGCTGTGCTAGCAATGAGGGAGGCCCCATGGGCATGGGACCCTCCCGGCCAGGTGTGGGATATAATCTCCTGGTGTGCCATTTGCTAAGACCCTTGGTAAAGCACAGTATTGGGGTGGGAGTTACCCGATTTTCCAGGTGTTGTGTGTCTCAGTTCCCCTGGCTAGGAAAAGAGATTCCCTTCCTCCTTGTGCTTCCCAGATGAGGCAATGCCTCACCCTGCTTCAGCTCTTGCTGATTGGGCTGCAGCAGCTGACCAGCACCGATTGTCCGGCACACCCTAGTGAGATGAACCCAGTGCCTCAGTTGAAAATGCAGAAATCACCCATCTTCTGTGTCGCTCGTGCTGGGAGCTGGAGACTGGAGCTGTTCCTATTCGGCCATCTTGCTCTGCCCCCCAGTATTGTTTTATAAATTAAAAAGTTTTTGATCTTAAGCTTATATAACAGTGCTTGACATTGGATAATACATTATAATTAACTATATACAAGTCATCATATTCAACAAATGCATATTTACTGAGAATGAATTAGTATTCTTTTATGTGATCAATTTGATAGTCTTTCTCCTTTCAAGGGAAAATAACAAAAACATATTTCTAACTGGTAATCAGAGTCACTTGAAAAGAACTTTCATTTTTCATTTTTGCTGTGAATTATTTTTCCTTACTCTGAGAAAACTAAACCAACTATTTGGATTTTACTTTCCTATTTCACATGATTGACAAAAGCATGGTTTTTCCATTTTCAAAGTAATAAAATAGGATCAATAAAGTAAACCTCCTTACATCACAGTAATCTCTCTAAGACTCTGAGCAGCTTTGTACATGTCTTGATCCAATTTAATCCCAATGACCAGCCAAGGTGTATTTTGCAGATTCTCCAAAAGAAATGTATGATTAAAAAGAAGTGGAAATTATCTACACCAGTGGTTCCTGATCTTTGTGGGACTTCATCACTGAGCCATTTGATTTATTGATATCATTCTCTGACCTGCATTCCTGCTCTCACTCATTTCTACAAAATGCTATAGGAATGCAATTTCTTGAATACATTTGATTTTCAGGTTCCTCTTGTAATAAAGCAGGATTAGTTAATACCCTCTGAACGTATCTCAAAATCAACTCAGGGAAGCACACTGCTATCACATGCAGAAGGGCATGACTCTTTTCTACAAAGCAGAGAAGAGCTAACTGGAAGAGCCGCTTTGAAATAAATCTAAGTCAAGTGAGATTTTAGTATCATATGAGAAGAGGGGCAAAGTACATGTTATTATATCACAAGGGGGCCTCTCTCAGAAACTTTCCAATCCATGGACATTTATCACTGATTTGACAATAATGATTGAATCAATAAAATAAACTAACAAGCAAATAAAACAGTTGAATGCACGGTATTTAAAAACTAAGACTTTTATGATATTATATGAAAAGAATAAACTATAATTTCCAAGGTGTTATCAGTGGAGTACTTAATTTTATATTAACCTTTTTGATAAAATGAAGACAGAAAAAACATGTAGATGTATTTACAATGTACATATACAAATGTGTGTGCATATATATGTACACACACTGTGTGTGTATAAATCCATACATAAATACGATTTTACTAAGCTCAATCAAATTTTCAAAGAGTAAACTTCACACGTCCAAATTTCTCAATATTATCCTTCTTTAATATGTCAGACTGGTTTCACTTATCTATTGCTACGTAGCAGGGAATCCCAAAATTTAGCAGTTCAAAATTATAGCCACTTTATTTGAAAATAATTGTATGGGTCTGGTATTTAGGAATGATTCTGCAAGAATAGCTTGCGTATGCTCCACAATACCTGGGGCCTCCAATGGGATGGCTTGAGGGGCTAAGAGTTAGTTTCTTGGCTTATTCCCTGGGTTGGCTCAATTGGTGCTAGAGGATCCAAAATGGCCTCTCCAGTAGCTTGGTGTCTTGGTGTTGACTGTGTTGTAGGGTAACTCAGTTCTCACCAACATATCCTCTTTCTCGTATTTATGGACTTTCATCATTCAGTAATCTAGTCTAAACTTCTACACATAGTGAGTTGCTTCTAAAAGGACAAAAATACAAGCTTGAAAAGTTTCCTAAGGCTTACGTCTGAAGCTGGTAAAACATCACTTCCGTCTTATCCTATCGGAGAAAGAAATCAAAAGACCAGCCAAATTTGAGGGACAGAAGGCATTGTTAGTGGTTATTCTGGAAACAACCTACCCCAAGACCTTACTAGCATGACATTTTTCTTCCAAGGAGCTAAAGTTTATCTGTCATATCAGGGTTGATATTCTAAGGAAAATACAAATAAATCAAGAAATTTTATAGTAACATAAAACCTCAATGAATTTGGGGAATGGTGTTTTCTATTAGGTTAACATTTCTTGCTAAGTGACAGTTAACTGAGTTTATTTCAGTTCATCGCTGTTTGGACTATGCATCATTAGCTTACCAAGCCTCTTTCATTCGCAGTCATTTATATATTTATTCAACAAAAGTTTACTGAGCATATTTTGTGTGCTAGGCACTGGTATGAGTGCTGGAAATGCAGCAGAAAACAAAACCGATAAAATCCCCATCCTCAAGAAGTTTACCTTCTAGTTGAGAATTCAAATAATAAATCAGTAATTAAATATATATGTGTGCATAATATATAAATTATATATCATATAACTATAACATAACAAATATATTATAGTCTGTTAATACACAATTAATATTATAGATTATTATATGATATATACACAATACACTGATACATACATTTAATTACTGGGTCATACATTTAATTTAATAACATCATAACTTATTGCAACTTGATGTATCTTAGGTCACACATCCAATTTAATTAAATTGTTATTAAATTAAATTGTTAAGTGAAAGTTAACTGAGTTTATTTTAGTTCATAAACTGAGCTGGTATTGTTGAGAGGGTATTGCAGTGATGCAGGTGAGACATGGATGTGGCTGGGTCTGAGGAGTTTCTATGATAGGTGATAAGATGCGTTTAAAGGTAGAACCAATGATGTTGGCTAATGGATTGGATGAGAAGTGCATGAAAAAGGAAGGAAGCAATTTAATTAAATTAGATGGGTGACCTATGATACATCAAGTTGCAATAAATACTATGAAGAAAGATACAAAAATTGAGGTGATAGAGAGAGACTAGCAGTACATTTTTAGAAAGGATGATCCAGGAAGGTCTCTCTTGACAAGGTGGAGGTTTTGCAGAAGTCATAAAGGAAGTGAGAGAATGATCTCTGTGTATATGTTAGGGGATTGGGAAATTTGGGGTAGATGAGATAGCAGGTGCAAAGGTCCAAAGGTGGGAGCCTGCAAGGAAACCAGAGTTGCTGGAGTGCAAGATGAGGAGAGGCATGGGGTCAGAGGGGTAGCAGGGAGCCAGATCACACAGGCTTTGTAGGATAGGGCAAGGATTTGGAATTTTACTCTGAGTGAAATAGGGAGTCACTGTAGATCTTGAGCAGAAGCATGACATGATATGGATTACATTTTAAAGGATCACATTGGCTGCTGTGTGAACTATAGTGAGGCAAGGGTAGAGGTGGGAGACATGTTGGGAGGATATTGCAGTGATGCAGGTGAGAGAAGGATAAGGCTGCATCTAAGGATTTTCTATTATAGGTGATAAGATGCATTTAAAGGTAGAACCAATGATGTTGGCTAATGGATTGGATGAGAAGTACATGAAAAAAGGAGGAGGTAAGGAAGCCTCCAAAGTTTTTTGCCCAAGAACAGATTAGGTGGTGGGACAATTGACTGAGGTAGATACCCTCTTTAATTTCACCTTTAATGAAAAATACCAATCTTAGCTGTTCATTTGAAGATCTTGTATGTGGCTTTGGGTCATTATTTTAAATATATATCTCCAATGTGTATAGAATGTGATGCCTTGTTATGAACTGTACTTTCTGTGCTGGCAATAGAGCAGACATCAAAAGTGGCTTTAAAAAACTTTTAAATAAAAAGTATGCTGATGTCAACTTGTTTTGTGGTCATTTTTTTCTTTGAAATAGAGAACAGAAAAAAAAGTATGTGTTGTTCTGTTGAGTTATGCTTTCTGTTATTTTTTATGATACTTAGCTCATCACTGACTAATTCATCAATGAATAAAATAAATTTTAAACTATGACAAGGATAAAACAAAGAGGACTTTAGCAGTCACCAGAAAAAAACACTCTTCGGAAAATTAACATTGCTGCTTCAGAGTCAACTATTTCAGCTTCCTCATTTTTACGTTTTGTGGGATTTGCATTTCTTCACCAAGAACTAAACGTGGCAAGACAATATTAAAATAAGAGACAAAAAATAGCAGGAGAAAGGACCCCTCAAAAAGCTACTAAAAGCACCTTATCACCTTGTTCTTATTTCATAAGGCTATGCATATTTATTACCTGCCATCCTTGAGGAAAAATAATCGAGGAAGGAAAATCGACTAGGCTCTCCTTGAAGTAATAACAAATTATCCCTTTCTGTCAATATTCCTTGGCTGCCGAGAAATACCCTGGTGAACCTTGGCTAGGTTCTCAACATTATAATTTTCTCAGTGGGAACATCATTGCTTGCTTTTCTCTGCAGTGGTTTCTTCTCCTGCGGAGATGCTGGCTACTTTTTGGGTCTGCTTGTGAGCCCTATACTCTCACTGTAGAAAGTTCTCCTATTATAATTTTTACCACCTGCCTCTGATAGTCGGGCTGAGACTGACTCACTAGGGAACCTGATAAAATATTGAAACAACTCAGCCAAACTGCCCAACATCCCTTGCTGACCCCAAAGACCTTGCTCCCATCTTCAAACCAAAGTCCTTTCTCCTGTCTCATCCCTCAGAGAAAGACTCACCCAGGACATAGGAATAACTATTAAATTTGACAAACTTAACAGAAACATATTTTCTATGAGGCCAAACATGTATATTTTTATTGGTAGCACTGATCCAAGCAAAATGGAGACAGATGGTAGCACTGATCCAAGCAAAATGGAGACAGATGGTAGCATTGATCCAAGCAAAATGGAGACACAGCTCCTCCACTTAGGAAGCCAGGGAGACCAGGCAAGGTGGTTCATGTCTGTAATCTTAGCACTTTGGGAGGCCGAGGCAGGCAGATCACTTGAGGTCAGGAGTTTGAAACCAGCCTAGCCAACCTGGTGAAACCCCTTATCTACTAAAAATACAATTAGCCGGGTGTGGTGGCATGTGCCTATAATCTCAGCTACTCAGGAGGCTGAGGCAAGAGAATCACTTGAACCCAGGAGGCCGAGGTTGCAGTGAGTTGAGATCGCACCACTGCACTCCAGGTCCAGGCTGGGTGACAGAGGAAGAATACATCTCAAAAAAAAAAAAAAAAAAAAAAAAAAAAATCCACGAAGAACTTAAATTCAGTTTTCTAAACGTGTTTAGTTTATCCTCAAAACTACCAACGCACAAAACCCAGATTGGTACAATTTCTGTTTTACTGAAACAGCTTCGTGATTCATATTTGAGAATATTTATAAAATTATTTGTACAGAACCTACTGTGTACAGATGGCTGTGCTAAGCATTATGTAGATAGACACATGCAGTCTGGGTTGAGAGTGTATTGGTTTTCTGTGACTGCTATAACAAATTACCACAAAATAGTGGCTTAAAACAACCCAAGATTATTATCTTATAGTTATGGAAATCAGAAGACTGGCACAAGTCTCACTAAGCTAAAAACAGGATGCCGGCAGGATTGTGCTCCTTTCTGGGAGCTCAGGAAGATAATCTGTTTCCCTGACTTTTTCAGCTTCTAGAGGCTCTGCCCATACTCCTTGGCTCTTGACTCTCTTTATCCATCTTCAAAGCCAGCAATATTGTGTCTCCCTCTGAATTGTCTTCCTTAGTCTCAACTCCCTCTGACTTCAGTCAGAAAAGATTTTCTGCTTTGTTTTTCTTTTCTTTTTTTTTTTTTTTTTTTTTTTTTTTTGAGACAAAGTCTTGCTCTTGTCCCCCAGGCTGAAGTACAATGGCGTGATCTCGGCTCACTGCCACCTCCGCCTCCCAGGTTCAAGCAATTCTCCTGCCTCAGCCTCCGGAGTAACTGGGATTACAGGCACCTGCCACCATGCCTGGCTAATTTTTGTATTTTTAGTAGAGATGGGGTTTCACCATGTTAGCCAGGCTGGTCTCGAACTCCTGACCTCAGATGATCCACCTGCCTCGGCCTCCCAAAGTGCTGGGATTACAGGCGTGAGCTGCCGTGCCCAGCCCATTTTCTGCTTTTAAGAACTCATGTGATTAGGTTGAATGCACCCAAATAAACAAGATAATCTTCCTGTTTCAAGATCCTTAACCTTAATCATATCTGTAAACTCCTTTTTGTCATAAAAGGTAACACATTTACAGGTTCCCATAATTAGGGTATAGAAATTATTGGGGGCCATTATTCTGCCTTCCACAGACATACCTGATAGAGTGAGACCAGAGGCTACCTTTTATATCAAATAGTGTTGAATCCTGAAGTTTTAAAAATTTTTAATATTTCAATGTGAATAAAAGAAAATATGCATAATTTTTTTCTCACCCCCATTTGTTTAACTCCAACATTCATAGTTTGTGACTTAATATTTAGGATTACAAAAATGGAATGAGTTTGTTTTATTCAAACCCATTTCAATACACCCAAGAAACTGTTTTACTCAAGCATCTCATTTTCCTATGAACCCATCTATTATGGATTGAATTATGTACCCCTCACCAAAATTCTTATGTCGAAGCCCTAATCCCCAGAACCTCAGAATGTGACCTTACTTGAAATAGGGTCATTGCTGATGTAATCAGTTAAACTGAAATGAGATCATTATACTGGAGTAGGACGATGATCCAATCTGATTGCATATGACATGTGGACATGAAGGCAGAGATCAGGGTGACACTTGTACAAGCTGAGAAATGCCAAAACTGCCAGCAAACCACCAGAAGCCAGGGGGAGGCATGAAACACATTCTCTTTCACAGCCCTCAGAAGGAACGAACCCTATAGACACCTTGATTTCAGACTTGCAGCTTCCAGAACTAAGAGGCAATACATTTCTGGTGTTTAAGCCACCCAGTTGATAGAATGCTGTCATGGCAACCCTAAGGAACTCATACACCATTCAGCTCAGGGAAACTACTCAGGAGGCCTGGACCCAGCCAGTTGTGTTGGGTTGTGCTAAGATTGATAAACTCAATCCCCGTAAAAGAAAGTGTGCAAATGGGTCCAAGGTATGCTATCTTTTGTGTGTATGGGTATGCGTGTGTGTCTGTGTGTGTGTGTACACAAATATTTTCAATATTTCAAATATTGAATTTTAAAATATCGGAACTTATACTTGACTGGGAATTAAACGATAGGTGTAATAGACCAAGGGACTTGCTAAAGTCAATAAACCCAAAATTTAGAACTCTCTTTCTGTTGGTCTTAAAACTTCAATAATCAAATAAAACTCAACCTGTAAGTTTATATGGACTGTGGATTGGTCTTTTACACTATCTGAAATGTAATCAAATTAGTGTTTTATATATAAGATCTTTTACATAGCATGAGCCTTTATCTTAACATTTTTACTTTCTACACATCTGTTTATTAGGGCATGTATCCAATTCATATCTGTATGTCCAAGGATCATTTGTGAGAGTATCAGTTAATATTTCTATCAAAGACAATGTGATGTTAAACTTTTTTCTCCTTTCCAATGGCGTGAGACAAGAATTAATCCCACTTTCTTGTCAAGAAAATCAATTTGTCATTCAAGAAAATTAGAAATAATATGTTTCACAGACATTTTGTTTAAAAGTTATATGTAATTGTTTCATAAGGTCTTATATGGAAAAACTGAAATGGGCAGAAGTTTAATAAGCTGAGGATCTAGCTAAGCCATGCGGAAATTCCTGATCCACAGAAACCATGAAATAATACATTTTTTTAAAACCTACTCTTTGTGGCAACGTGTTACACAGCAATCAGTTATTAATATAGGCAGTAACCCTTTAAGCAGAGTGTCTATGTGGTTTTTTTCTTTTTCTCACCTTTTATCTGTAGTGTGTAGCACAGCACCTAAGACACAGTAAATACTGATGGACAAAGATGGTAGTGTGGGGCATATTATATGCCAGGATCAGGGAAACTTACAATTGAGCTAAGGAGGTCTCATTAAAATGTGTGAAGCAATTTGGAAAAAATTCAGTGTGGTTTGCAACCTTAAGTGTTTGGAGATGAAGCCTGAGCCTCACCTGAAAGATGTGGGGAAAATGCAGGTGGATGAAAGGGAGATGGGGACCTTTGGGAGCTGTGGAGTGAGCAGCAATAAAGACGCCATGCCCAAGACAAATAAGGAGCCTGGCCTAAGAGATGAACATGGTTGGGTTGAGACTTAGTGACAAACAGACACCTTGAAGAATGCAAAGGTGGTGGCTGTGAGGGCCTGGTGGAGATGGAGATGTCCATCATTTGATGACAAGAGAGCAGGTGGTCAAGACTGCAGGGCCCATGGACATCTGCCTGCAGCCCTGGTGGATAAGGTAGTAAAAGAGGCTCTTCAGAGACCAGATGGTCATCACCAGGGCAAACAGCACAGAGGGATGCCTTCCTGAGTCATCCTTTTAGAATGTGAATTAGTGCATGTCACGCACTCCTTTCTGAATCCTGCACTCACTCTGCATTTCATTACAGTGAATACCAGGAATAAATCACCTGCGAGAACACGTCGTATCTGCCGCTTTCCTCCCTTCTTTGACTTCATCACTTACCACTTTCGCTTTCACTTCCTCTGTTCCTGGCAGGCACGTCTCCTTTTTGTTCTCAAAAATACCATACACAGGACATCTTAGGGCCTCCACAGCATCAGAACTACTCTTGCCCCAGGAAACCACATGCCTGTCTGTCCAACCGCTATAAACTATTTGCTCTATTGTTTCTTCTCAGAGAGACTTATCTGAAGCACCCTATTTAATATTTCAAACTGTCCAATGTCCTTCATTCTCTGTCACTCCTACTCTTTCTATTTGCTGAAATTGTTGAGTGTATCTGTTATCTAGACATGTCTCTAGAAAGTAAGCTGCTTGGCTGGGCGCGGTGGCTCATGCCTGTAATCCTAGCACTTTGGGAGGCCGAGGTAGGTAAATCACCTTAGGTGAGGAGTTTGAGACGAGCCTGGCCAACATGATGAAAACCTAACTCTACTAAAAATACAAAAATTAGCCAGGCGTGGTGGCGTGTGCCTGTAATCCCAGCTACCCGGGAGACTTAGGCAGGAGAATTGCTGGAACCCGGGAGGCAGAGGTTACAGTGAGGTGAGATCGTGCCACTGCACTCCAGCCTGGGCAACAGAGCAAGATACCGTCTAAAAAAAAAAAAAAAAAGAAAAGTAAATAAATAAATGAAAATACACTACTTTTGCTTAGGCAAGATTTTTGGGTTTTGTCTTTGTTTTTTGCTTTATTCTCAAATATATTCAAGATGCCTAAAACAAAGTCAACATGGAGTAGGTGCTCAGTAAACATTTGTAGAATTGAATTGAATTGAATCGAATCAAATCGAATTGAACTGAATTGAATCACTAAAGGGAGAGTTCAAGAAAGGGCACAGCATACCCCAGGGACCCCTGCCGGACGTGGTTCCTGATGAAAAGAGGTAAGAGGCTGTAACACTAGGTTGTGGCAGAGAGAATTTGAAAATTGCTGAGCTGTATCCACAGCAGGCAGGTCTCATAGTGAAAATAATAGTTCTCACTATTAATAATAGTGCTGAGGCTGTCCCATCTGCTACTATGAACGCTGGACAGGCAAGAAGGGAGATCTCAGCAGATAAATGAATGGCTTTTCCTGGGCACTGCTTTCAGCAGCAATGTAGGCTCCTGAAATCCCCATAGTCCACCCAAAAGAGGGCCCCCAAACCATAATATTAGGATTATTCCATTCTTTTCATTTTTACTTCCTCACCTCTCTTTAAGACTGCTTGTCACGAGGTTAGAATAGCAAATGAAAGAATAGGCATAACTGAGCTCTATGTAGGCATTATGAGGTCTGGAAAGAGGAGAATACCCTTATTATTCCATCTTTTTTTCCAAACTAACATTCCAGTCTGACTTGAACATATATTTATATCAAATGCTTGGTGCTTTTTAAATATTTCACTTTTTGTCTCATATGTAGCTCCCCTTCTCTCACAAGGCTGCAATGAAGGTGTCAGTCAGCATGAGACCTCATCTAAAAACTTGCCTGGGGAAGGACCTGCTTCCAAGTTCATCGAAGTAGTTGTTAGTAAGATTTAGTTCCTTGTATGTTTTTGGACTGTGGGCCTTGGTTCTTTGCAGGCAGTCAGCAGGAGGCTCTCTTCAGTTCCTTTTTGGATAAGCCTATCTGTAGGGTAGCTCACAATATAGCACCTTGTACATCAAAGCCAGCATGGCGGAGAGTTTGCTAACAAGACAGAAATTACAATCATACATAACACAATCATACAAATGACAGATCATCATCTTTGCCATATTGTATTGCTTAGAAGCATCTCATAGAAGCAGCCCCTACTTAATGAGACAGAACTACACAACAGCATGGATACCAGGAAGCAGGGGTCTTTGGGTCCATCTTAAAGACTATCTGCCATACAGCCTCGACTGATGCAGAGACTGACACTACTGACAAGGCATTGGAAAAAGTGAAACTGCAAATGTAACAAAACCCAAGAAGAAAAGTCCGTGGTGCTATGATATTTTCTCATAGGGGGATGTGAGCTGAATAAATTAGGAGAGAAGTTTTTTCTGAGAAAGAAACAATTGAGCAAGGAACTGAAGTAGGAGTTATGTAGTTATTTTTTAAATTTTACTTTCCCTTCCTTCCTTTTCTCTCTGCCTCTGAGTCACTCATTTAAATCACAGAGTTATTCAGGGAACAAAAGATATGGGGAACATTGTATTTTACATCTGATGAGCTCATCCGAGAAATGTGCAGAGCATGTATTATCTCCTTAACAGTAATAAACAATACCTTCAAAAAAGAGAACTAAATAGCTATCATCTCCAATATTCTAATTTATGGAAACATCACCTTGATGCCAACAAAGCAGAAAAAGGACTTTAAATGGAACATATTGATTCAAAAATCCTTGAAAGCAAGAAAAAAAATCCTTTATGACATTTTCTACAGTGGCAGAAAAAAAATTAACTAAATACTGGCATGAGGGCCCTACCCAAATTGAACAGTCCTGGTCATTTAACCCAAGTACTTTTGCCTTTTTCCTCCTTTTTTCTCCTTACACACTCACCTCAAAGAAGTCAATAAACAAGATCTCATTTAATTCATATCCCACTGAAATGAGGAATTCAGGATATATGAACTGACATAAATCCATATAAAAGATACAAAAAATAAAATACTTCTTAATAAATAGAACACAGAAACATAGTTCAATTGTTTCTTCAGGATATGAGGACATTATTAGAAAAAAATTTATTATTCTCTCCTATAAGACTGTGGGGAAGATGAGGAGGATGAACAGCTGTCATGTGAATGGCTTTTTGGCTCTATTTCTTGTGTCCCCAATTTTCGGTCTTATTCTGTGTTCTTTATCTGTCCACTCTCTATATGTTGATTCTACAAACCCTCATACTTTTCATTGCCTTCTCCCTAATTTTTAATTCATTACAACCTAAGAACATCAGACGTTCCCTAAGGAAAAACTAGACAGCTCAGTTTATGGAGTTGGAAGCTAATATCACACACGAACCTAGATCAATACTACAGATCTGAAGAGATTCTATTGCTCTCTAGAAAAAAATAAAATATGTACTATATTATAGCTCTCTGTTCAGAACAACCTTTATTTATTTCTATATTTAAAACTACCTTCCAAATAGCTGAAACTAGCAAGGATTAAGCACTTAAAGAATGGGTCATGATATTGTGTATAAAGTTGAGGTGATAGCATAATTCTTTTCTCTAAAGCAAACTGCATGGGCTTTCCAAAGGTAATATGTTCCCTTTCTCAGAGGCTCTCCTACTTTGAGATATATGTTTGATTCAGCAGGCACAAAGTCTGTCAACTGTACCTGGAGCAATAAGGTAACTTGAGATTACAATCCCCATTATAGAATATATCAAAGATTTGTAAGACCATTTTATTCTAATTATTCATAATTTTGATGTAACTAAAAAAGTGAATGTAATAACTTGTCATTATTGGTGTTCCAAGATGGCCGAATAGGAACAGCTCTGGTCTGCGGCTCCCAGCATGACTGACACAGAAGACAGGAGATTTCTGCATTTCCAACTGAGATACCTGGTTCATCTCATTGGGACTGGTTGGACAGTGGGTACAGCCAATGGAGGGTGAACTGAAGCAGTGTAGGGAGTCACCTCACCTGGGAAGTGCAAGGGGTCCAGGCATTTCCCTTTTCCTAGCCAAGGGAAGCCGTGACAGACTACCTGGAAAAACGGGTCACTCCTGCCCAAATGCTGCACTTTCCCCAAAGTCTTAGCAACTGGCAGACAAGGTGATTCTCTCCCATGCCTGACTCAGCAGGTCCCATGCCCATGGAGCCTTGCTCACTGCTAATGCAGCAGTCAGATTGATCTGTGAGGTGGCAGCCGCCAGGAAGCTCCAAGTGGGCAGAGCTCACTGGAACTCAACAAGTCTTATTGCCTCTAGGCTCCACCTCGGTGGGCAACGCATAGTTGAACAAAAAGCAGCAGACAACTTCTGCAGACTTAAACTTCCCTGTCTGACAGCTCTGAAGTTTCTCCCAGCACAGAGTTTGAGCTCTGAAAACAGACAGACTGCCTCTGCAAGGGGATCCCTGACCTCCATGTAGCCCAACTGGGAGACACCTCCCAGTAGGGGCCAACAGATACCTCGTATAGGTGGCTGCCCATCTGGGACAAAGCTTCCAGAAGAAGGATCAGGCAGCAATATTTTCTGTTCTGCAATATTTGCTGTTCCACAGCCTCTGCTGGTGATACCCAGGCGAACAGGTCTGGAGTGAAACTCCAGCAAACTCCAACAGACATGCAGCTGAGGAACCTGACTATTAGAAGGAAAACTAACAAAAAGAAAGGAAAAGCATCAACATCAACATCAACAAAAAGGTCATGTACACCAAAACCCAATCTGTAGATCATCAACATTAAAGACCAAAGGTAGATAAAACCACAAAGATGGGAAGAAACCAGAGCAGAAAAGCTGAAAATTCTAAAAATCAGAGCACCTCTTCTCCTCCAAAGGATTCCAGCTCCTCGCCAGCAATGGAACAAAGCTGGATAGAGAATGACTTTGACGAGTTGACAGAAGTAGGCTTCAGAAGGTCAGTAATAACGAAATTCTCCAAGCTAAAGGAGGATGTTTGAACCCATCACAAAGAAGCTAAAAATCTTGAAAAAAGATTAGACAAATAGCTAACTAGAATAAACAGTGTAGAGAAGACCATAAATGACCTGATGGAGCCAAAAACCATGGCACAAGAACTTTGCAATGCATGCACAAGCTTCAATAGCCAATTTGATCAAGTGGAAGAAAGGGTATCAGTGATTGAAGATCAAATTAGTGAAATAAAACAAGAAGAAAAGGTTAGAGAAAAAAGAGTAAAAAGAAATGAACAAAGCCTCCAGGATATATGGGACTCTGTGAAAAGACCAAATCTACGTTTGATTGGTGTACCTGAAAGTGATGGGGAGAATGGAACAAAGTTGGAAAACACTGTTCAGGATATTATCCAGGAGAACTTCCCCAACCTACCAAGGCAGGCCAACATTCAAATTCAGGAAATACAGAGAACACCACAAAGATACTCCCTGAGAAGAACAAACCCAAGATACATAATTGTCAGATTCACCAAGGTTGAAATGAAGGAAAAAGTGTTAAGGAGAGCCAGAGAGAAAGGTCGAATTACCCACAAAGAAGCCCATCAGACTAACAGCAAATCTCTCGGCAGAAACTCTACAAGCCAGAAGAGAGTGGGGGCCAATATTCAACATTCTTAAAGAAAAGAATTTTCAACCCAGAATTTCATATCCAGCCAAACTAAACTTCATAAGTGAAGGATAAATAAAAGCCTTTACAGACAAGCAAATACTGAGAGATTCTGTCAATACCAGGCCTGCCTTACAAGAGCTCCTCAAGAAAGCACTAAACATCGAAAGAAACAACTGGTACCAGTCACTGCAAAAACATGCCAAACTGTAAAGACCATCGATGCTATGAAGAAACTGCATTAATTAATGGGCAAAATAACCAGTGAACGTTGTAACAACAGGATCAAATTCACACATAACAATATTAACCTTAAAGGTAAATGGGCTAAATGCCCCCAGTTAAAAGACACAGACTGGTAAATTGGATAAAGAGTCAAGACCCATTAGTGCACTGTATTCAGGAGACCTATCTCATGTGCAAAGACGCACATAGGCTTAAAATAAAGGGATGGAGGAAGATCTACCAAGCACATGGAAAGCAAAAATAAAGCGGGGTTGCAGTCCTAGTCTCTGATGAAACCGACTTTAAACCAACAAAGATCAAAAGAGACAAAGAAGGCCATTACATAATGGTTAAGTGATCCATTCAACAAGAAGAGTTGGCTATCCTAAATATATATGCACACAATACAGGAGCACCCAGATCCATAAAGCAAGTCCTTAGAGACCTACAAAGAGAGTTAGACTCCCACACAATCATAATGGGAGACTTTAACATGCCACTGTCGATATTAGACAGATCAATGAGACAGAAAGTTAACAAGGATATCCAGGACATGAACTCAGCTCTGCAACAAGCAGATCTAATAGACATCTACAAAAAATATACATTCATCTCAGCTTATTCTAAAATTGAGTACATAATTGGAAGTAAAGCATTCCTCAGCAAATGTAAAAAAAAACAGAAATCACAACAATAAAAAGCCCTAGAAGAACAAGAACAAACCAGAGGTAGATTAGCCTTATCAGAATGGGAACTAGTCTTGCCTCAACTCAGATTTATAATGGTTTAAAGTGATCAGCCTCACACTATACCTTAGCAAAGAAAGGGTAAACCTTTTCTGGAGAAATATACCATAATTAATAGCCTCCACAATATATTATAAAAACAAATTGGATTTCAGTAAAAAAATTACAAGGTGTACTAAAAGACAAAATCTTACAAGTAAAATTCCAGGGGAAAAAACAAAAATAGAAAATAGAAACAACTACCCCTTCTCCATAATAATCATTATATTGTACTTGCAGACAAATACCTTCAATTAAATATGAATAATTTGTTCATGAAAATAGATGAAGAGATGGAGAACAAGAACATAGATATAAATAATGAAAAATTTCACTAGGGATTAGAATCTATTAATATAAACATTCTAGAAATAAAAGTATTTATTATCTGAAATTTAAACCTCAACGTATAAGTTTAACACAGATTGCAAATAGCAGAATATATTGTCAATAGCTAGGAAATATGTCAATAGAAAATACATGACTGAAGAACAAAGAGAAGTAGTCATGAAGATACAGAAAATAGTGAGTGTTAGGATACATACAGGCATAGCAAAATGGTATAATGTACATGTAACAAGAAAGAAAGGAGAGGAAAGATGGGACATATTTAAAGATGTAATGACTAAGAATTATTCAAATCTGATCAAAAACATCAAGCAACAATTCAGGAAGTTCTACCAGGCAGGATAAATATAAAACAAGCAACATCTAGTCAAATTATAACAAACTGAATATGCAAGAGAAAAAAACAATTTTTAGATTATCCAAGAAAAGAAAATCACATTCAAAGGAGCAACAATTAATTCAACAGATCCCTTTCACTAGAAAATATGGAGGCAGGAAACAATAAAATTTTGTCTATAAATTGATTAAAGAAAATAACTAGCAATATGCAGTTTTATACCCAATGAAGCTATCCACATAAAAATGAATATATCAAAAGCACAGATAGGAAAAGAAAAATACATAAACTGGACTTCAAAATTTTAAAATTTTGTGCATCAAAGAACACTATCAAAATAATGAAAAGGCAATCCACAAAATGGGATAAAATATTTGCGAACCTTACATCTGAAAAGAGATTAATACAAAGGTTATATAAATAGTTTCTAAGAAAGAACAATAATAACGAAACAACTCATATTAAAAAGTGGGCAAAAAAATCTGAATAGACATTTCTCCAAAGAGGAGATACAAATGGCCAATAAGCACCATGAAAAGATACTCAATGTCTTTTATCATTAGGGAAATTCAAATCAAAACCACAGAGACACCACTTTGCAACCACTAGAATGGCAGTTTAAAAAAAAGAAAGAAAGAAAGAGAGACAGAAAATAATAAGTGTCTGTGAGGATGGGAAAATATTAAACCCTGTACATTACTGGTGGAGATGTAAAATGGTTCAGCAGCTGTGGAAAACAGCAGAGCAGCTCCTCAAAACATTAAACATAAAATTGCCCCAAAAGTATTGAAAGCAAGAACTTGAACATATATTTGTACATCAGGGTTCATATCAGCATTATTTATAATAGCCAAAAGGTAGAAACAACTCAAATATCTATCAATGGATTAACAAATAAATTATCATACATACCTACAATGGAATGTTAATTAGCCTTAAAAAAAGAAGTGAAAATTTTATATATGCTACAACATGGATGAACCTTGAAGACATTATGCTAAGAAAAATAAGCCAGACAAAAGACAAACATTGTATGATTCTGTTTATATGAGGCACCAAGAATAGTCAAATTTATAGAGGCAGAAAGTAGAATAACAGTTATCAAGGACTATGGGAGGGAGAATGCAGAGTTACTGTTTAATTGGCACAGAGTTTCAGTTTTGGATGATAAAAAATTTCTGGAGATGGATAGTGGTGATAGTTACACAACAACTGAACTGTATACTTAAAAATGGTTAGAATGGTGACTTTTATGTTATGTGTGTTTTACCAAAATAAAAAAGGATTAAAAAGTAACTTTTCAGATAAGCAGAAACAGAAAGGATTTTCCATCAGCAGACTTGCACTAAAAGATAGATTAAAAGGAGTTTTTTTTAAGAAGAAAGAAATGAACCCCAGACCAAAACACAGAATTACAAGGACAGAAGAGCAATGGGGAAAAAAATGGAAAAAGATATTCTATACAGACTAACTTCTAACCCAAGAAGAAAAATAATTTCAAATTATAGTTATATGTAACAAATTAACTTCCTTGATCTGATAAGAATTACTTATAAATCAGCTACTCTAAGCATCATACTTAATGCTAAATATTGAGAGATTTCTTTCTCTGAATTCAGAAATAAGGCAAATATAGTAAACAATAATGTATTATGTATTTAAAAATTGCTAAGAGAGAAGATCTTAAATGTTCTCACCACAAAAGAAAAATGGTAACAAGTTAAGGCAATGTATATATTAATCTTTATTGTGTTAATCACTTCACAGCATATACATATGCCAATACATATAAATTTTATTTGTTAATTACAACTCAGTAAAACTGGAAACAAATTTAATGAAAATATTTTAAAATAAAAAATATTTAGTATTATCACATATTTAGTATTATATATATGATCATGTAAAAGTAAGAAATAAGATTATCACTATTAACAGAATATCTGGTTATGATTATAAAAACATCCAAAAAGATCTATCACAGACTAGTATGCTAAATGTCATAAGGCATTTAGCAATATCATCAGATATGGGGTCGATACACAAGAACACTTACATTTCTGTGTCTTAGAAAGAAATGAAAACCTAAAGTCTTAAGTATTATTCAGAATAGCATCACACACCACTGTGTTGATAAGGATGTAGAACAACTCAAATTTTCGTAAAATGCTGGTGTAAACTTCAATTAATAACCATGTTATAAAACTTTGGTAATATCCATTCAATTAATGGATATTACTGTTTGATAATATCCATTCAATTAATAACCATATTAGAAAACTCTTTGATAATACCTCCCAACCATGAACATGTGCAGTTCTACTACTAGGTATATATCTAACAGAAATACAAATACATGTTCACACAAAAAGACACAAATAATAATATTCTTAGTAACACTATTCACAATGGCCCCATGTCCAATATATCCACATGTCCAAACAATATAAAGGTGACTTCTTAAATGGTGGTATAATTATTCAATAATTATTCAATAAATACTGAACAGAAATGAAAGAAAAACAAACTACAACTATATACATTAACATGGATAACTCTACCAGGTATAATTTTGAGTGAAAGAAGTCAAACACAGAAGTGGACACATTCTATGATCCCACTTATATAAAGACAAATTATTCTGTAGTCTTAGAAGTCAGAAAAAATGGTTATCTTTAACATTGAAGAACTGATTGGAAGGGACATGAATAAGGAATACAGGAGTATTGGAAATATTTTACTCAATTGATATGGGTGCTGGTTGGCTGAATAGATTTATTTAGTAAAAGTTCAAAGAGCTATATATACTTATTTGTGCACTTTGCTGTATGTTAC
This sequence comes from Macaca mulatta, assembly GCF_049350105.2. NCBI lineage: Eukaryota > Metazoa > Chordata > Mammalia > Primates > Cercopithecidae > Macaca > Macaca mulatta. The sequence goes on along the minus strand of NC_133417.1, from coordinate 128,498,528 downwards.
AACTCAATTCAAATTTTGACTCTAAAATGTAAAGAGCTAGATGCCAAGGGCTAGGTACACTGTGATTCTCTTTCTTCAAAGTCCACAAACAAACAAAATGAATCTATAGTGAAAAAAGTCAGAATGGTGTTGATTTTATGGGAAACATTAACTGGAAGATGGAAGAAAGGAGCTTCTGGGTGCTGGAAATAATTTAAGTTGACCTTGGTAGTTACATGAGTGTATACATTTGTAAAAAGTCATTGCATTGTGAAGTTAAGATTGTGTGCTATACTGTTTCAACTTGCAATTCAATACAAGAGGTTGAGCTACTGTGGGAATAAACCTAGTCAATCCATGTATCTTACTAAAGGCATGGCTTCCTGCCTGGCACATTTCTCAGGCTCAAGAGCTAAGCTTCTGGTTCCTTTTTTTTATTTTTATTTTTTCTTCCTTCTTTCTCACTGACTAGGACTCAAAGACGATGAGGAAAAAAAGAGAAATGGATTCTTTTTATAGGTAAAAATTCAGAGAAATTTTTTTTAACTATCAGTCAATAAACATAGTGACTAAATAAACATGGAAAATATACTAAAATGTATAGAGTAATACTAAAATGATAAAAAGCCCTCAATGAGTTTACAATCTAGTTGGAGAAGCACAACACACTGAAATATATAAAACATTTACAAAATAATGTAAGAGTAACTGAATACAGTGCCATGAAACTAGCTTTCTCTGAGGTTCACCCAATTCTAACTGGAATGTTCAGTCATAGGAGAGCTTACATGTCCCATACTTCTCCCAATTTAATTTCTACTAGTAATTTTACCTTTTTTGAGAAACAGAAAGGTACCTGTAATCAACATGTTAAAATCCCAGTACATTTTTATTTTATACCTAATGTAAATGACGAGTTAATGGGTGCAGCGCACCAACATGGCACATGTTTACATATGTAATAAACCTGCACGTTGTGCACATGTACCCTAGAACTTACAGTATAATAAAACATTTTTTTAAAAAAAGAATTATTTTTCAATCACATGATTGAAAATGCCTTCTCTTTCAGAGTAAAAAAAAAAATCTAGAAAAGCTGAGTTATAACTATCATTAAACCTTTAAAGCAAAGCTGTAAATCATTAAGCTAGAAAGAAGCTGGGTTTTATTGCCTATAAAAAGCTAAGGAAAGGAGAGAAGGAGCCAAGTCACCGAGTCACTCCTCTTAAAATGAACGAGCATTTAGAAGTGGAAACGTGGGATAATAAGAGTGAGACAGGAGCAAAAGTGTTGCGTGGATAAAGCTTCTTATGCGTAGTGCACCCACACACCCTGGCTGCGTGCCACAGCCCTGGTTACCTCCTGAGTTCCCAAAGTCTTCTCACTTTAAGCATTTGTCCCTGATGTTTTTGGCTGTATTGCAGTAAGTTAGATGAATTTGGTAGAACTCTGCTTTGAACTTGTAACTTCCAGCTGGGTGCGGTGGCTCACGCCTGTCATCCTAACGCTTTGGGAGACCGAGGCAGGCTGATCACTTGAGGTCAGGAATTTGAGACCAGCCTGGCCAACATGGTGAAACCCCCTAACTAAAATACAAAAATTAGCCAGGCATGGTGGGACACGTCTGTAATCCCAGCTACTTGAGAGACTGAGGTGGGAGAATCGCTTGAACCCGGGAGGCAGAGGTTGCAGTAAGCCAAGATTGTGCCACTGGACTCCAGCCTGGGCGGCAGAGCAAGACTCTTTCTTAAAAAAAAAAAGGAACTTGTAACTTCTACCAGGGTCTTGTCTAGCAGCATAGGTGAGAGACGTGTGCAGTAGAAAAAGATGCTCACTTGAACACGTGGTGAAACCTAAAAGACAACCCATCTCTCCTCTCCCAACCCCACCCAGAAACTAACACTTCTCACTCAGTGGTGATTGCTGGTGCAATAAGGCTAGCTCAGACAATGTATACTGGAGAAGGGTAGTGGTGGGAGAAGTATTGCATGTTGCTGTCTCTGCCAGCTATTGGGTGAGCCAGCCTGTGGAACGCCGGTAACTCCTAGGCTGTCAGTTGGTGGGATCAGGGGACAACATGGGAAATTATAGCTTAACTGAACATGAAAAGTGTGGGAAATAGAGACTGAGCAGTCCTGCCATAGAATGTCTAGAATAGTCTGATTGCTCTTCTAGGGTAGTTTGCATTATGGTATAATCCAACAACTATTTTATTGTTTGGTTTTCTTTTTTATTTTATATTGAATCTTTTCAATAGTAATGAGCTCAAAAAGGTGCATGTTTCATGAATCAACCTGAATTACCATTTCTTAAGAAAGTTCATGATGAACATTTAACTTACTCAAAATGTTTTTAAATACTGAACACCCTCTTTTGGGTCTATAGGAATAACATGGACCTCATAACAACTACAATGCTCAAATCTCTAATAATACATCAACATCTACTTTAAGAGTTTGTATTTATTTAAGAAGACTCTGACTCAAAATGATGACTTAATACATGCATTTGAAAAAGCTGGAATATATTTCTGTGAAGCACGACTTTTCATTCAAATCAAATGATAGCACTTTTTAAGTTAATTTCACTAACTGATTTTCAATACTAGGTTTTCTTTGCATGTAAAAATAGTGATGTTATATTTGCTAATGTGTTGACTCCATTAACAGAAGAATTTTGCAACAGTAAAATGAAGCCTGTTTTATATAACTTCTAATGGAAAATCAATAAAGTTAATTCCAATAATATTAAGTTATTTTCATCAAAGTCGTGGAATCAAAGTGAAAGTGCTAGAAACGGATTCAGTCAAAGATAAAACATCCAGTGCTATTGTCAATATTATTGAACATTTGATTTAAAAAGTCAACATTGGAAACAAATTTTATGTGTGATTTACTATTTTACAGTGATAACATGAATATTATTTTGATGGAGCATAATGCCATGGTAAAAATGATATTCCAATTAAATGATGAAATCTTTGGAGCAGTAATGTATTTGTAATTAATTGCATTATGCAAACTCATCTTAACTGTATTCAAATGATCTACAGTATTCTACTAATAGGAATAAGAGTTACAGTTGTCAAAATATACAAATATTTTCCTATATATAGAAAAAAGCAATTGGTCAAATATTTTATGGAGATAATATGCTGAATGTTTTAATACTTACTTTTTAAATCAATAATAATTTGGATTTTTAAAATGTTTGAACCCTGGAAGAATTTCTATATAAGTCAACCTAAGTATCTTACAATGATATTGAGCATTTTCTAATAAGTATCTACATTTTGGCTACATTTTGTTCAAAATTAGTCATGAACCTTTAATCAAATTATTCAACGAGTGGTACAAGGAAAAACGTCAGCTTGCAGAGCTTTTAGAGAGAATTGCAATTTCTTAAAACCAAGTTTATAAACAGGTAGTCATTCAGATTTATCCCAATAAAATTTGAAACTGAATAAACTAAACAAGAACTCAAAGAGTGTTCAAAATTAAATATTGAAGAACATTAAATAACTACGCTCTGGAATGTCTCAAGCAGTAGGCAGAATCATTTGATGAAGATACTTTTAACTTAATAGATTTATTTCCTGAACCACACAATGGAATAAAATTCAGAAGGCCTCTGTCCTGTGACATCTAACTTTCACAAAATTTGTTTTAAAATCATAACTAGAGAAATTATTTAATGAGTTTTGTCTTGTAAAAATATTTGCTGAAGAAAGTTCACCTGTCTAGAATCAAAAAGAGCATACATATGAAAATGTTTGGGTAGAAATATTTACACATTTTATAATGAAAAATTGCAATTCAGGATAACCTTCATTTAGCAGAATTTGCTCTGTACTTACCAGGTACTTCAGCAACTGTGGATGAAGCATTTTTTTCAATTGAAAATTGAGTCAATTAAAGGTATCAGTAGATAGCATTTATTAAAATAGTCAACTAAATGTATTAATGAATCACAATTATTATCTTTAAGATGAAACTTGAAAGTTTCAATTTTTATGAAACAATATAAATGAAATGTATTAAAAATATATTCTTTAGAAAATATAAGTGATAGAATAAATAGGCATAGCTAATGGTATCAACATATAAGTAGACAAAGCTAACAGCTGATTAAAGTACATGAACATGTATCAGGAAAAATTATTCTGGTTATGCTACTTTTAATGTTTAGCTAATTAGTGTGTAGAGTGAAAAAATTGTGTTATCAATCTTCACAGATATCTATTATCTTACATTCCAAAAGAATTTTTATATTGGAAAATAATTTTCAAATAAACCAGTTTATTCATTGGCCAACATAACAAAAATAATTGTGTTCATAAATGTCAAAAATTATATAATTTCAGCTGAATGTGGTGATGCATGCCTGTGGTCCCAGATAATTGGGAGGCTGACGCAGGAGGATCTCCTGAGTCCAGGAGATCTGGGCTGTAGTACAGTATGCCAATCAGGTATTTGTCCTAAGTTTGGCATCAATACAGTATCCTCCCAGGAGCGGACAAAATTGCCCAAGAAGGGATGAATCAGCCCAGATCGGAAATGGAGCAGGTCAAAACTCCTGTGCTGATCAGTAGTGGGATCGCTCCTGTGATAAGCCACTAAACTCTAGCCTGGGCAACATAGCAAGATCCCCATGTCTTATGAAAAATAGTAATAATAAATTCAATTATTTTTATCACACTCTTTCCTTCTCAAAAGTGTCCCAGTTTGAACTACAAATTATGTGGTCACTCCAGTCATGACCAAAAATAATAAAAGGAAAAGCAAATTGGTTGTGGGCGAAAGGTAAATAAAGTAATATTTTGAGAGCATCTGAATTAGGAATTATATTTTTGCTGTAATTTTATGACTGAAGAAATTGAAGCTAAAGCTGCTAATTGGTTACTCCAAGAATATCGAACTACCAGGGGAGACACTAATGTAAGCCTATCTTATTCCTAAGCTTTCTCTATAACCAACAGGTTAAAATATAATTTTTTATACAGAAATGAAGACCATTACTTGCCACAAAGCTACAATGTACCTAATTTGATTGAATTATAAAACCTAGCATTCTAAGCAAGATTTAGGAGTTTGAAGGGAGAAGAGGAGGTAGCTGACCAGAGAATCCATAAGAACAATAAGAACTAACATACATCAAATATTAATCTGTGCTCTACTCACCACAAACATTATTTCATTTTACCCTCACCACAATGTAGAGAGATAGGAACCATTATTAATCCCATTTCACTGATGACGAAAAATTGAGGCCTAAATAGTTGAGTAGCCAGGAGATAACACTACTGTAATAGGAGAGCTTAGATTCCAATTCTTGTAGCCCTTCTGAAGAACTCAGACCTTAATTACTACTAAAATGCAACAAAACAGATGGGTGACAGCAGATCTGGTTTCTAAGGAGGAGAATACTCTTCTCTTCATTCTAAGTAGTTACATTTTATATTTTGTTACCCTTACATAAAAGAAAATTTATAAAACAAAACATCTTGAGTTTATACACATGAAGCTCTTCAGTCAACTAGATTTCCACCATGTTGTTTCCAAACAGTGCCCTTCCCCAGTCTCACTGCATTACTCTGCCCCCATCTGGTGGCAGCATACATACACTCTGGAAAAGAAGAAACACTTTAAACCACATTTAGTGACAAATTTATGAAATATCTGTCTTCTTCATCATTAACTAGAACACCAAAGACTTCCCACATTGTAAAATACCATTATTTGACAAAAAGATTTTAAGAAATAAGGTCCATTAAAATAAATAAATGCAGTCTATTTCATGTTAGTGAAACCAAGTTTATCAATTTAAATTTTGCTACATGCAAATAAAACATTATTTTTAAAAATAGGGAGAGGGACTAAGATAGCCAATTAGAAGCAGCTGTGGTCCACGGTACTCATGGAGAGGAATAAAACGGGAGAGTGATTACAGCACCTTCAACTGAAATATCCAGGTTCTCACATTGGGACTGATCAGGGAAACAACTCCACCCACAGAGAACGAAGAAAAGCAGGTTGGGATGACAGACCACCTAGGAATAACACAGAGCCAAGGGAACCCCCACCCCCAGCCAAGGAAAATGGTGAGTTATTGTGCAACCCCAGGAAATCACACTTTTCCTACAGATCTTTGTAACCTATAGATCAGGAGATCCCCTTGTGAGCCGATGCCACCAGGGACTTGGGTGCAACATACATAACTGTGTGGAGTCTTGGCAGAGTAGCTTCTCAGGCAAACACAGAGATCCAGGAGCTTTGCATACTCCAGCCCCAGGATCCCTGGGGATCCATGTTTGGAACTCAGGCAAGGTGGGAAGTCCACATATACCTTTTGGAAGTGGGTGGAATCCAGGGAGTTGAGTAGTGTCATTCTCCAGGTCCCACTTCCACAGTACCTCACAAGATAAGACCCACTGGCTTGGAATTCCAGCCAGACACTGGCAGCAGGATAGAGGCTGCCTGAGACTGGATAGAGACCCTAAGGGGAGGGTTGGGTGCCACCTATACTGTTTGGTTTACTCAGCCATTCCAGCCTGTGGGCTTTGGAGAGTCTGAGTGGTTCAGATAAGGAAGGGTCCCCCCAGCAGCACAGCAGAGTAGCTTTGCCAGATTGCGGCCAGATTGCTTCTTTAAGTGGGGCTTTGATGCATTCTCCTTCACTGAGTGGGACATCCCAGCCAGGTCCTCCAGCCACACCTACCCACACAGATTGTGGACTGAGCTCTGATCTCTCCCTGGGATGGAGTACCTTGGGGAGGGGAGGGCTGCCTCCTGGGTTAGTTGGACGACTCAGCCGTTCCACCCTGTGGGCTTTGCAGAGTCCAAGTCAACAGGGGCAGAAATGGTTCCCCACCAAGACATAGCTGTTTTGTCAAGACATGGCCACAGAGTGCTTCTTTAAGTGTGACCCCAATCCACTCCTCCTCATGGGACAGATGCTCCCAGCTGAGGCCTCCCAGCCAGGGCCTCCAGCCACTCTCAGCAGACTTCTCAGTGGAAACCCTACAAGCTAGAAGAGATTGGGGGCCAATATTCAACATTTTTAAAGAAAAAAATTTCTAACACCAAATTTCATATTTCGTTTCCTCATTATTTCCTTGTCTGAAAGGATCTTATTTCTCTTTCACTTAAGAAGTTTAATTTGAAATAAGATCCTTTACAGATAAGCAAATGCTGAGGAAACTTGTTACCACTGACCTGCCTTACAAGAGGTCGTGAAGGAAGCACAAAATATGGGAAGAAAAAATTGTTATCAGCCACTACAAAAACACACTGAAGCACACAAACCAGTGACACTATGAAGCAACCATATAAACAAGTCTGCAAAATAACCAGCTACCATCATGATGACAGAATCAAATCCACACATAACAATACTAACCTTAAATGAAAATGGGCTAAATGCCCCAATTAAAAGACATAGAATGGCAAGCTGGATAAAGAACCAAGACCCATCAGTATGCTGTCTTCAAGAGATCCATCTCACATGCAAAGACACACATAGGCTGAAAATAAAGGGATGGAGGAAAATTTACCAAGCAAATAGAAAACAGAAGAAAGCAAGGGTTGCAATCCTAGTTTCTGACAAAACAGACTTTAAACCAACAAACATCAAAAAAGACAAAAAAGAGAATTACATAAAGGGCATTAAGGTAAAGAGTTCAATTCAACAACAAAAAAGCGAACTATCCTAAATATATATATTCACCCAATACAGGAGCACCCAGATTCATAAAGCAAGCTCTTAAAGACCTTCAAATAGACTTAGACTTGCACACAATAATAGTGGGAGACTTTATCACCTCACTGACAATATTAGACAGATCATTGAGAGAGAAAATTATCAAAGATATTAAGTACCTGAACTGAACTCTGTATCAAGTGGACCATATAGACATCTACAGAATTCTCTACCCAAATTCAACATTATTCTCATCGCCATATGGCACTTACTCTAAAATTGATCACATAATCCAAAGTAAAACACTCCCCAGCAAATGCAAAAGAACTGAAATCATAACAAACAGTCTCTCAGACCACAGCACACAATCCAAAATCCAGATTAAGAAAATTAAAATCCAGATTAAGAAATTCAAAGCAATTCAAAATCCAGATTAAGAAATTCACCCCAAACCACACAACTATGTGGAAATTGAATAATGTGCTCCTGAATGACTCTTGGGTAAAAAATGAAATTAAGGCAGAAATCAAGAAGTTCTTTGAAACTAATGGGAATGAAGATAAAATGTACCAAAATCTCTGGGACCCAGCTAAAGCAGTGTTAAGAGGGAAATTTATAGCACTAAATGTTCATATCAAAAACCTAGAAAAATCTCAAGTTAACAACCTAACCTCACAACAACAAGAACTAGAGAACCAAGAGCAAACAAACCACAAAGCTAGAAGAAGACAAGAAATAACCAAGATCAGAGCTGAACTGAAGGAAACAGAGACACACAAAAAAAACACTTCAAAAAATTAGTGAATCCAGAAGCTGGATTTTGAAAAAAATTAATAAAATAGACAGCTGACGAGACTAATAAAGAAGAAAAGAGAGAAGATTCAAATACACACAATCAGAAATAATAGGGATATCATCACTGACCCCACAGAAATGCAAACAACTATCAGCAAATACTATAAACACCTCTATGCAAATAAACTATATAAAACTATAAACACCACTATGCAAAGAAAATCTAGAATAAAGGATAAATTTCTGGACACATACACCCTCCCAAGATTGCACTGGAAGAAACTGAATCCCTGAATCCCTGAATATACCAATAAAGGGTATATTCAGGAATAGACCAATAAAGGGTTCAAATAGACCAATAAATCCCTGAATAGACCAATAAAGTGTTCTGAAACTGAGGCAGTGATAAATAGCCTACCAAACAAAAAAAAAAGCCCAAGACAAGATGGATTCACGGCTAAATTCAACCAGGATTACAAAGAAGAGCTGGTACCAATTCTACTGAAACTATTCCAAAAATAATTGGAAAGAAGGACTCCTCTCTAACTCATTCTATGAGGCCAGCATCATCCTGATACCAAAACCTGGCAGAGATACAACAAAAAAGGAAAGCTTTAGGCCAATATTCTTGATGAATATTGATGCAAAAATCCTCAACAAAATACTGGTAAACCAAATCCAGCAGCACATCTAAAAGCTTATTCACCATGATCAAGTAGGCTTTATCCCCAGGATGCAAGAATGATTCAGCATCTTCAAATTAATAAATGTAACTTATCACATAAAGAGAACCAAAGACAAAAAACACATGATTATCTCAATAGATGCAGAAAATTCTTTGAAGAATTTCAACATCCCTCCATTTTAAAAACTCTCAATAAACTACATATTGAAGAAACATACCTCAAAATATTAAAAGGCATATATGACAAGCCCATGGCCAATATCATACTGAAAGGGCAAAAGCTGGAAGTATTCCCTTTGAAAACTGGGACAAGATAAGTATGCCCTCTCTTACCACTCCTATTCAACACAGTATAGGAAGTTCTGGCCAGGGCAATTAGGCAAGAGAAAGAAATAAAGAGTATTCAAATAGGAAAAGAGAAAATCAAATTGTCTCTGTTTGCAGATGGCATGATCCTACATCTAGAAAGCCCGATCATTTCACCCCAAAAGCTTCTTAAGCTGATAAGGAACTTCAGCAAAGTCTCAGGATACAAAATCAACATGCAAAAATTGCTAGCATTCCTATACACCAAAACAGATAAGCTGAGGGCCACAATCATGAATGAACTCCCATTCACAATTGCCACCAAAAGAATAAAATACCTAGGCATACAGCTCACAAGGGAAGTGAAGAACCACTTCAAATATAACTACAAACCACTGCTCATATAAGTCAGAGATGACACAAACAAATGGAAAAACGTTCCATGCTCATGGATATGAAGGATCCATGTCATAAAAATGGCCATACTGCCCAAAGCAATGTACAGATTCAATGCTATTCCTATTAAACTACCATTGATATTCTTCATAGAATGAGAAAAGAATATTTTAAAATTCATATGGAACCAAAAAAACAAAAAGAGCCCAAATAGCCAAGACAATCCTAAGCAAAAGGAACAAGGCTGGAGACATCACGTTACCTGATTTTAAACGATACCACAAAGCTACAGTAACCAACACAACATGGTACTGGCACAAGAACAAACACATAGACCAATAGAACAGAATAGAAAACCCAGAAATAAAACCACACACCTACAATCATCTGATCTTTGACAAACCTGACAAAAACAAGTAATGGGGAAAGGATTACCTATTTAATAAATCGCTCTGGGAGAACTGGCTAGCCATATGCAGAAAATTGAAACTGGACCCCTTTATAACACTGTATATAAAAATCAACTCAAGATGGATTAGAGAGTTAAATGTAAAACCCAAAACTATGAAAACTCTACAAGAAAATCTAAGCAGTACCATTCAGGACATAGATTTCATGACAAAGACGCCAAAAGCAATTGCAACAAGCAAACATTGACAAACAGGATCTAATTAAACTAAAGAGATTCTGCATAGCAAAAGAAATTATCATCAGCATGAACAGACAACCTACAGAATGGGAGAACATTTCTGCAATCTATTCATCTGACAAAGGTCTAATATCTAGTATCTACAAGGAACTTAAACAAATTTACAAGAAAAAACAACCCCATTAAAAAGTGGGCAAATGACATGAACAGACACTTTTCAAAAAAAGACATACATGTGGCCAAAAAGCATATGAAAAAATGCCCAACATCACTGATCGTTAGAGAAATTCAAATCATAACTGCAATGAGATACCATCTCACACCAGTCAGAATGGCAATTATTAAAAAGTCAAAAAATGACAGCGGCTAGTGAGGTTGTAGAGAAAAAGAATGCTTTTAAACTGTTGGTGAGAGTGTAAATTAGTTCAACCATTGTTGAAGACAGTGTGGTGATTCCTCAAAGACCTACAGGCAGAAATACCATCTGACCCACCAATCCCATTACTAGATATATACCCAAATGAATATAAATCATTCTATTACAAAGATACATGCACATGTATATGCATTGCAGCACTATTTACAATAGCAAAGACATAGAATCAACCTAAATGCCCATCAATGATAGACTGGATAAAGAAAATGTAGTATATATACACCATGGAATACTAGGCAACCCTAAAAATGAATGAAATCATGTTCTTTGTGGGGGCATAGATGGAGCTTGAAGCCATTATCCTTAGCAAACTAATGCAGGAACAGAAAACCAGATACTGCATATTCTCACTTATAAATGGAAGCTGAATGATGAGAACACATGGACACATGGTGGGTAAAAACACACATTCAGGTCTGTTGGATGGTGGGGGGTGGGAAGAGGGAGAGTATCAGAAAGAATAGCTAATGATACTGGATTTAATATCTAGGTAATGAGATGATCTGTGCAACAAACCATCTTGGCACATGGTTACCTATGTAACAAACCTGCACACCCTGTACATGTACCCCTGAAGTTAAAAATAAAAGTCGGATATGAAAAATAAATTAATTAAACTAAAAATTAATGAATGGGCCAAGTTGAATAACTGCAAAGATTATTTATAGCATTATGCTTCATTCTAATCATTGAGCACAGATTCCTTATGAAGAATCAAGAGTTAAGTCTGAAATTGAGCTGATCATTTTGATGCTAATATCGTACTTACAGAGAAAAAAGAAAGAATGAAAGGGAAAACAGAGAAACCATCTGGTAAAAAGAAAATGCCAAATTTGAAAAATATTCTATTTTATATGAATATTTGGGAAGGAGATGCCTCAGCTCTCTTATAATTAATCATCTGCAAATAGTTGAATGAACAACCTCTGGATAAACTAGGTAGAGCCAAGTACTATTAGCTTAGGGTTATTTCAGTTCATTGTCAGAACACAATTCTATCATGTATATGTCTACATGATAGAATTCTGACATATAAAACTTCCTCCAAACTCAGAGGTGCCTTGTTACTGGGGTCAGAACAATAAGGTGCTTTGGGATTACACGCATGAGTTTTGGGGTCAGTGGCCTAACAAACAGGACAAAATCAAATTAGGGCTGGAGGTTTCTTTCAATGATGGAATGAACTATGAAAGCTTTGTAGATACGCTGGAACAGGGGTCTCCTATCCCATGCCATGGACCAGTGAGGAGCAGGTGAGCAAAAGAAGCTTCATCTGTATTTACAGCTGCTCTCCGTCACTCACCTTACTCCCTGAGCTCCACCTCCTGTCAGATCAGCAGTGGCATTAGATTCACACAGAAGTGTGAACCCTATTGTGAACTGCACATGCAAGGGATCTAGGTTACATGCTCCTTATGAAAATCTAATGCCTTATGATCTGTCATTATCTCCCATCACCCCCAGTAGGATCATCTAGTAGGAGAATAAGCTCAGGGCTCCCACTGATTCTGCATTATGGTGAGTTGTATAATTATTTCGTTATATATTACAATGTAATAATAATAGAAATAAAGTGCACAATAAATGTAATGTACTTCAATCATACCCCAGAACCCCTGTCCATGGAAAAATCATCTTCCACGAAACTGATCCCTGATGCCAAAAAGGTTGGGGACCGCTGCAACACAAGATTAATTATGAGACTATCTGAAAATAAAGCATAGAAATTGAATCAGATTGCAAGATTAGTGTAATAGACAATTGCAAAGAGTGCTGTTAATAAAAATATAGGCCCCTCTCACATCTACCCACCTCTGCCATTTTATATTATCTGCGGGTATTGAGAGTCTCCTCAAATACCATCTGCTCTCTTACTTTTGGTCTCCTATAATATGGCATCTTCTCTCTCACCTCCTAAGTTTTGCATATACTGTTCATTACTCCCAAAACACTGCTACTCTGAACTTCACTCACTAAGTGTAGTTCATGCTCCAGCTTCAACTTAGCTATCCTCTCTCACGAGGCTTCCTTAATCACCAAAGGCAGAGCAAGGCGCTTTGGCAATGCATGTCCCCTGCATTTGTACATTCCCTACCAGAGTATAAACATGCCTCATGGTAATATTTTCTTTACCCAGGTTATCTTCCACCAGGCTAAGGGCTTCTTGAAAGCAGATCATGCAATGTATTCATTGAGTAATCAGAGAGCTCAGCATGGTATCTCATATAAAATAATATATATAATCCTTGATATTTACTGAGCATCTACTATGTACCAAGCACTGCCTTATGCACTTTATAAACAGCAGGAGATTTAATCTTCCAACAGCCCCATGAAGTTTTCACCCCCAAAGATACAGAGGGCTTTAGCAAGTGGCCCAAAGACCCATAGGCAGCAAAGTGGCAGAGTCGGAATTCAGCAGAAACCATAGTCTGTCGCTGCAGGGTACTGCCTATTCCACTCTGTGCAATCATTCAGATTTTCATCATCATCTACAAAGGATGATTGTTGGCTCTCTTCACAAGAGAGAGAAACATCTGGGATAATAATCATCTTTAGTGATATCAGGAATTATTTAGAATGAAGTATGATGTAGCCTGAAGGATACAACTAGAATAATGTGAGTAAGGCTTTTGTTCTTTTAGTGGCCAAACGAGGCTTTATTTGGGTGAAGGTGAAGTTAAAAAAGATGTGACTGCATGGCCGGATGCAGTGGCTCACTCCTGTAATCCCAGCACTTTGGGCGACTGAGGTGGGCGGATCACCTGAGGTTGGGAGTTCAAGAGCAGCCTGGCCAACATAGTGAAACCCTGTCTCTACTAAAAACACAAAAATTAGCTGGGCGTGCTGCACACACTTGTGGTTCCAGCTACTTGGGAGGCTGAGGCAGGAGAATCCCCGGAACCCAGGAGGCAGAGGTCACAGTGAGTCAAGGTAGCGCCACGCCACTGCAGCCTAGGCGACAGAGCAAGACTCCGTCTCAAAAAAAAAAAAAAAAAAAAAACGATGTGACTGCAGAAACATAACTCCAAATCCAGAAGTGACATAAGGATCCAATTTGGTGTTAAGACACCTACGAAATCCTGGAATCCCCTCTGCAGCATCTTCTCAGAGTATATCTAGGGCCAGGGCCCTCCATGACTCACAGAGGACCAGGATTTTTTATAGTTTAATTTTCAGAAATCTTGATAGATATATCTTGCCTTGGTTGAGTTGAAATCTACTTTCACGTTGATCCTATTTCTACCCTCTGCAAAGGTGAGTAGAACAAGCCATAACCATCTTCCACATAACTGCTCTCCCAATGTTTGAAGGTTGCTGTGATGATCACCTCTGCGTCTTCCCTCCGAGCTCAGCATCTTCAGTTGCTTCAATAGCTCCTCACTTGGCTTTGTTGAAATTCCCCTTATTACCCTTATTGCTGTCCTCTGGACATAGCTATTAAAAGTACTAAGGTGAAAGGTAGTACCTAACTCAACTGACTAGACAGAAGCTGGGTCCTAGAAATTTATCTGTTTCTTGATCCCTAGAGAGCGAACCTTTCAGTGCAGTAAGAGGGACTAAGCATAGCTAGGATGAAAATAGTAATGGAGGAAAAAAGCCTACAACATTCTTATGGTTGATCATAGGGACATTACTCAATCCTTCCTGTGTTCGAGGATTGCACTGACATCGGTCATAGCAAACCCATCTTATACAGCTACAATTAGGGATTTAGAAATAATTAAATGTGTATCAATTGACACAAAAAATACTTATGACATAACATTAAAAAGGAGTACAAAATTATAGATAATGAATGATAATGATCACATATCTGCGGGTTTCATGCAGAGAAAAAGATTTAAAACAAGGCTTAAAACCCAGATGACAGGTTGATAGGTGCAGCAAACCACCATGGCACATGTATACCTATGTAACAAACCTGCACATTCTGCACATGTATCCCAAGACTTAAAGAAAAAAAAAAGCCTTGCAGAAGGATTTTAATGCCTTCTATTTTTTCACAATTTTCTAAGTTCTCTAGAGTGACAATGTATTGCTTCCATATAACCGAAGAAACAAAACTTTAAAAATACTTAAATGTGACTGCCTGAATTCTAATTTAACAGGGTTGAGTATGAAACAAAAGTAAATAATTGTGCATGTGTGTGCACGAGAGAGAGAGAGAAAGAGAGAGAGAGACCGAGACAGAGGCAGACAGAGATGGTAATTCAAACGGGTAAGATTCTTTACGAGAAAAATGAGGCTATTTAAACAATAGAAGACAATTCACATACACAGGGTCTTAAGAGTTAGTTGGGAAGAATATAAAAAGAGATCTACAATACTATTGAAATTTATCTTTTCTCCTTCTTCTTCTTCTTCTTCTTCTTCTTCTTCTTCTTCTTCTTCTTCTTCTTCTTCTTCTTCTTCTTCTTCTTCTTCTTCTTCCTCTTCAGACGGAGTTTTGCTCTTGTTGCCAAGGCTGGAGTGCAATGGTGCAATCTCGGCTCACTGCAACCTCCGCCTCCGGGGTTCAAGTGATTCTCCTGCCTCAGCCTCCCAAGTAGATGGGATTACAGTCATGCACCACCACGCCCAGCTAATTTTGTATTTTGAGTAGAGATGGGGTTTCTCTATGTTGGTCAGGCTGGTCTCAAACTCCCAACCTCAGGTGATCCGCCTGCCTCAGCCTCCCAAAGTGCTGGGATTACAAGCGTGAGCCACTACACCTGGCTTCATCTCATGGACAATAAACCCTAGTAAAGAACATTGAGGAAGGAGAAATCATCTAAGCCTGGTGGAATCAGCAAAGGTGGATTGATCTAGCTTTTAAAGAACAGATAGGATGTGGTCAGAGAATAAGAAAGGAGAGGAGAATAAAAGCATAAAAGTGGAAATGTATGTGGCAGGTTCAGGGGACAATGGGAAATCAGTTTGGCTGAGCAGTGAGTTTGCGCAAAGAAAGGGAAATAGGATAGTATTAGACAGGAAGGCTCGGGCTAGACCTGTTTATTCAAAGCTAAGTGTTTAAATGTTATCTCTAGGGAATCAGACAACCTGTAGGGTTAGGGAGCCACTAAAGGTTTTTAACCTCGTTTGGTGGGAGAGAGAATGAGGCAATCAGAGAGATATTTTGTAAAAGGTAATTTTGATGTATTCCACCCAATGAGGAAAATCAAGAAGGTTATTGAAGGTTCTCAAAAACATTTACGTGCATGGATGATAAGCATGTTTTAATGAAGGACATAGACATGGAAACAAAGAAGTGAATATGTGGCCATGTGAAGCAGAATATGTGTGTCTAGAATACTCTGTTGGAGTGTGAAAAACAAGTTCAAGAAGAAACCAATTTAATGACTCCCTGGTTTAGAGTGGAAATGCCTGTCAGTTGCTTGGGGCTGTGGAAACAGATTTAGAGATATAGCTCCCACTTCCAAGTGAGGATATGTGATATTTGGTTTTCTGTTTCTGGATTAATTTGCTTAGGATAATGGCCTCCAGCTGCATCTGCGTTGCTGCAAAGGATACGATTTCATTCTTTTTTTTTATAGCTGCGTGGTATTCCATGGTGTATATGTACACATTTTCTTTATCCAACTTGCCATTGATGGGCACCTAGGTTGATTCCATGTCTTTGCTATAATAAACTGGATTTTAGATGGACGTGCCCATCAGTCACTTGGGGCTGTGGAAACAGACGTCAAGAAAGGTTGGAATTAGGGATGTTGCTTGGGAAGGCAATTATTGAAGCTGCCAAAAAGATTCAGAGAGCACTGGAGACGGCTTCATGTTCTGTCCATATTTAGAAAGGAAGAGAGCCCAATGTTGTGAAGAAATGTGGCAGGGATCAGCTTCTGATAGGGGAAAAAACCATAACCCAACCAAGTGGAGAAATTGCCAGTGTGAAATATGCTGAGAAAACAGTACTGGAGTTCCTGAGTTGAGCCATAATATATCACTGGTATTCTTCACAAAGACAGCTTTAATAGGGGGTGTGGCTATCACCTCTACAGCAAGGAGGAATGGAAAATGGGTCAGGGAGGAGGGGAGAAAGCAGCTGACATCTCATCTGAGTCCTAAAGTGATAGAAGTTTTTCATGTCATTGAAGTAAAAGAATTACAGCAACGTCAGACCCATTACATTTTAATTGGATCATCCTAATTGCTAACAAAAATTTTAAAAGCAAATTAAAAGCTGCATAGAAGAAGAGTGATAAAGTTGAGTCACAAATCAAGAATCCTAGAGAGAGATGGAAAGGTCTCTTACGTTTCCTCTTGGATTGTTTGGTTATTTTTACTCACAGAATATATGAGTTGATTCAAGTAGTGTTCTGTGAAATACTGTACCCAAATAATTTTTCAATTATTTCACTTTAAATAAAATAATTACTCATAAAATCCCAAACAACTTCTAAAGAAGCAAATGCTTGAGTTTTTTCCTAATGTATGAACAGTACTAGCAAATGAGTCTCACAGTGCTGTCTGAGCTGCCCTTTCATTCAATAAATAATTGCAGAGTGTTTGCTGTGGATCAGCACTAGGGATATAACAACTGAACAAACCAAAGCTCTTGTTCTAAGGAGGTTTACACTCAAGGCTGGAGATGGGGACAGTGGTGATCAGGCAATAAACATGCAGCATGCCAGGTCATGATCACTGCTATTAGGAAGCCTGAAGTTAAGTGAGGGGGACAGAGAATGAAGGGGGCTATTTTTGTTTTTTTGTTTGTTTGTTTTTTGTTTGAGATGGAGTCTCGCTCTATCACCCAGGCTAGAGTGCAGTGGCATGATCCCGGCTCACTGCAACCTCCAACCCACCCCGAGTACCTGGGACTACAGCCACATGCCACCACATCCGGCCAATTTTTGTATTTTTAATAGAGATGGGATTTCGCCATGTTGGTCAGGTTGGTCTGAAACTCCTGACTTTAGGTGATCCACCTGCCTTGGCCTCCCAAAGTGCTGGGATTACAGGCATGAGCCACCACGCCCAGCCTGAAGGGGGCTGTTTTTATATATAGGGAAGACAGAGAAAGCCTCCTGTGATATTTGAATACAGAGATGAAAGTGAGGATGTGGGCAAACCATGCAAAACACTCCAGGCAGAAGGCATGGCAGATGCAAAGGCCCTGAGGTGACAAGCGAAGAGGCCAGTGTAGTGGGAGTACATTGTGTCAGGGATGGGGGAAAGGTGGGGAGGAGAGGCAGAGAACAAGCTGAGTGTTCATTGGGAGATGAAAGATCACGGGGAAGATGGCAGGGACTTTGACTCCAACTCTCACTGAGATAGGCATCCATCCCCTAAAGTATTTTGAGCCCAGGAGTGTCTGCCTTAGCTTTAAAAGGATCACCTCAGCTGCTATATGAAGAATGTACTATAGGTAAAGGAGGGACACGGGTAGAACCAAGAACATCTGCTAGGAGGCCACTGCTGAGATCTGGGAAAGGCTGGTGGTGCCCTGGGTAGGGTTAGAGTGTTGGTGGTACTAAGAAGTAGGTGGATTTCAGCTACCTTTGGAAGATAAAACCAATAATATTAGCTAATTACCTGGACTTTTTTTACTTCTAATTTTTATTTTAAATTCAGTGGATATGTGTGCATGTTTGTTACAAGGGTATATTGCATTATGCTGAGGTTTCGGCTTCTACTGATCCTGTCACCAAGAAAGTACCCAACAGAAAATGTTTCAGCCCTTGCTCCCCTCCCTCCCTTCCTCCTTTTGGAGTCCGTAGTGTCTAACATTCCCATCTTTATGTCTGGGCATACTTAAGATTTAGCTTTCACTTATAAGTGAGAACATGTGATATTTGGTTTTCTGTTTCTGTATTAATTTGTTTAAGATAATAGCCTCCAGCTGCATCTGTGTTGCTGGAAAGGACATGATTTCATTCCTTTTTATAGCTGCATGGTTTTCCATGGTATATATGTAACACATTTTCTTTATCCAATTTGCCATTGATGGGCACCTAGGTTGATTCCATGTCTTTGCTGTAATAAACTGGATTTTACATGTAAAACTAAAAGAACAGTTAAGTATGTCTTTAACTTTTTGAAAATGGGGTTGTTACTTACTTGAATTTGGAAGATTATAGTGTAACAGGTTTCAGAAGCAGTGGTATATTAGTTTCCTGTGACTGCTGTAACAAATTGCCACAAACCACATGACTTTAAAACATCAGAAATGTATACTCTTACAGATTTGGAGGTCAAAAGTCTGAAATGAAGGTATTGGCAGGGCCATACTCCCTTCGAAGGTCCTAGGGGAGCTTCTTCCAGCCTCTGGTGGCTCCTGGTGTTCCTTGGCTTATGGCAGCATAACTCCAATACCTACTTTCATCTTTACATGGTCTTTTCCTTTGTGTCTCTCTGTTTTCAGAGAGTTTCTTATATAAATGCTTGTCACTGGTTTAGGACCCACCCTAATCCAGGATGATCTCATCTTAAAATCTTGCTATAATTATATATTTAAAAGTCCTTATTCCAAATAAGGCCACATTCTGAGGTTCCAAGTGAACATAACATTTAGAAGGACACCATTAAACTCCTACAGGTGGGAAACAGAGTTCTACTTTGACACACGATATTTAAGATACTTCTTGTATATCCTAGTAAACAAGTCAAATATGCCATTGAATTTATGTTTCAAGTTCAAGAGAAAAATCTACAATGGAAATAATAATTAGGATGCTACTAGTGTGCTGTTACATTTCTAATACAACAAAATTTTTACCAAAATATCTGAAACATGACTTAGACTGAAAAACAAGTCACAAACCCATTTTCTTAATATCCCAACATAAAAATATTTTTCTCAAAACGACCTGAAAAATAGAAACAAAGCAAATTTATAATAAATATGATCATAATATTTGAAAGCCTCTGTACTTGAGGATAGCATTTTATGAAAGTAGAATCTTTGTGTCTTTGCTTGGAGACATTAAATTAGGAAAGGAACATTGCAAAATCAGGAATGTCCATACTCTTGTGCCAAGAATTGCATATTACATAGCATAATAAATTCTCTAAGATTCTATGGTCATAAAGTTGTGTTCTAGATTCATATTGCTAGCATTTCATCTCCTGTCACTGATATCTTAAGGGAAGCAAATTAAAGCTGAGAGAGAATCTCAAATCTTAGCCCTACAGGCACAAAAATTGTCCTACAAGGAGTATGTAGGAAGTTGAAAAGCAACATTTTTTTACTTCAATAGGAAAACAGTCAGAAAGTAACAGAGGAAAATCTTATTTATGTAAGTAGAAGCAAAATAAGCAAAATTATTATCAGCTTGAAGTTCAACCTCCTGAATTTTGCAAAATGTGAAAGTTTTATAATATTATGCAACAAAAGTTTTAAAAAATTCTATGCTGTTATATAAAGCTTAGAATAGCTCCATTTGACCTAACACAGAAGTAACTAGTAAACACTTTTTGACCAGTTGTTTTTGAGTGTTTTGATTAATCAGTCTGGTTTCCATATTGTTATTGTGGAAATCACCCATGGGATTACATTTTCAAAGTATCTGGATAGTATAAAGTCAGACAACACTAAATCTTGTGCTTAGCATAATTTGACTTTCTTTAGCAATACTATAAATCCTTTACAATCTTATAGCTGCTCAAGAGCACCACTATGATCATCAGTCATTGTTGTTAATAAAATATGGAAGCAAATAGTCATTTATAATTCAGAGGCCAACCCAGTAAAGCTTCTTCATATTGTGTAAGATACATATCATGATCTCAGAATGAATCCTCTCCATTAAAGGGTTTTTTCCTGGAGAAAGGGATTTGGAAAGAAGATAGCTGACTGCTTTCCGTGTTTCTTTAGCTTCCTTCTGGCTCCAACCCACGCATTTCTACTGGGGCCAAAAAATGTATATGGGTCAAAGGGGAGCAGCTGTATAGCTATTGCAGGGTTCCTTTTTCTGTGGGTTAGGAGGGATCCTGATGGCAGAAATAAAAGAGGTCCCAAGGATCTGACTGCCATGGTACTAAAAGAACTTGGCCCCACAAGATCCCGGCACTTTGCGGAGAGGGTGGACATTCACAATATAAGGGTGCCAGGTCTTCCTATCTCTTTGACAATTGATCTTAACCTCTACTTCCAGTACTGGGAGAGGAAAGGAGAGGAGACTAGGGAACAGAGAAAACAGGATTCCTTTTGCTGTCTCTACAGGAACAGCCTGACTGCCACATTAGAGGCACCTCTCTTCTAACACCAGTTACATTGAGTCTCTTTGGTTGGAAGTGAGCCTTTGTTACCAAATAACAGTCATACATGGATTTGGCAGCCATCAAGAAGAACAAATAGAATACCTGAATTTGTCCCTGATGAAACAGACTTGCTGGAAGAGACAGAAAATAATTTGAATAACAACATAATAAGAGTACTTGAGGCAAATTAAAATAAGAACAAAGAGATTTCCTGAATTAGCCAAATAAAAAACTTGATATTAGATTTTTTTTAATCAGTAAATAAATTGAAAGAGATGGCTACTATTAAGACTTATACTTTTTGTTTTAAAAATGAAGTGAAAGAGTAATACAGAGATAAAAATTGTTAAAGAAAATATAAGAGACCAGAAGGAGAGATCCAAAAGACTTATTATATCAATGACATTCATCTCAGAAGGACAAAAGAAGCAAGTTACATGCTGATTAAACTAATACTAGAAGTACATTCTCTCATCTAAAGGAAGACTGACAATTCCAAATATTTTTTTATGAAAAGGTAGATATATCTTTAGTATGCATATTTTTATGCCTACTAAAATCAAAACTTACGAAGTTCAAAAAGAAAAGAAAATCTTAGCAGCTTCTAGACAGAAACAGCAAAATTATTTGCCAACAAAGAGACTAGTATCAGAATTCTCATCTACAACATTTAAAACCTAATTGATAGTAAAATAGCATCTACAGATCATTGACAAAAAATGACTACAAAATTAATAGATTATTTGTCTAACATGACAAAAAGATACCAAAGATTGAGGGAATACAGAATCCAAATACTCTATTTGAGTACAATTCTTGAAAAAGCATTCTAACAAGCAGTAAATTAACCAAAATAGAGAGATCATGACAGAAAAGATAAGAGGAAGAGAAATTGTACTAATCAATGAATCTCTATAAACAAGAAGGTAATAGATGAGAGACAGAGGGAAATGCAGAGAAAGAGGGAGAGGAAGGATGGGAAGGAGGAAGGAAGGGATGGAGGAAGGAAAGAAGGAAGGAAGGAAGGAAGGAAGGAGGGAAGGAAGGAAGGAAGGAAGGAAGGAAAGAAGGAAAGAAGGAAGGAAGGAAGGAAAGAAGGAAGGAAGGAAGATAAACTGTCTTGGAAATTGTAATATAAATGTTAACACTAGCAGTAGTTATGTGGTAACAAACTGGAAAGGCTGGAGGAAATGGTTCATTTCCAATAAAACCAAATAAATGAAAATGTCATTATATATCTGTGCTCGGGTACCTGATGAAACTGAGGATATCGTCTTTTACTCACTGCTGACAGTGCTTCGACTATAGGAGCAGCATCTACCAGGACGCCACATGCTATTATTCCCTCTTACTGGTAAGGAGAATTCCGCATACATGAGTACAAAATATTAGCAGCTCTGGGTTTGAGCAAACACCCTCTGACTCCCACAAAGATTAGCCTCCAGGCAAAGCTGCCTTGGTTTCTGATTGTTAAAACACTGTATGCTTTTGAGTCAGGGACAGAAGGACAGAATGTCTTCATACCTTTCTGCAGGGGAATCACTTAGTCTCTGGTCGCCATAATTTCTTTGTGTGGTTTCATTGGTCTTGAAATTATTGAATAATCCACCTAAGATCCTGCCAATAGAGTGGCCAGTAATCTCATTTTTTTGAAACGATGTGGATTTTCCTCATATTGTTGTATTATATAGAGAAGGTGAGAGCTGTCTCAGGGATTTCTAGGGAAGCACTGTTTTATACTATTTAATGCCACAGAAAAAGCACTACATTAGTAGCTCAAAACATAGAAAGTCATCTAAATGTTTATAAGCATTCCTACTACAAAATGGTATTTCATCCATTGGCTTAACAGAACAGAACAACCTATAATTGTCATAGAAAAGTCCAAGAAGTTTTGCTGTAAACTTTCTTTATAAGTAAAATGGTAAACTATCGCATTTACGAGTAAAATGGTCTTGTGATATATTTGACCAAGAAGTAAATTGTAAGGACCTGTATCCTGAATCCACAGTAATGAAAACAATGACACAATTTATTTACTTTCAGCACACATGAAATTACCCTGGATTTAGGCATAACTTTCAAGTTTTAAAACAAGAGTTCTGCAATGGAAACCAGCATTCCAGGGCTAGTTCTTAACACACATAACGATTTTTGTGGGGCCTGATACAGCCTACTTGCACAGAGGTCATCATGCACTGCACACAGACTACGGGTACAGTCCCTAAAACTTCCAGGCAACTGCAAATTCCAGATAGGGTTGCTCAGATAACTCTCTTCTGAGCAACTTTATCTGGAATTCCTTACCTGGGTATTGACTTATATGGCCTGAATGTTGCCCATGTCTGCTTCCCTGAAGAAAATACAATTAAAATAAAATCTGACAATCATAGTACCTCTAATTTTAGTTCTAGGTTGACCTCTAAGGAGGCTATGGCCAATGTTCTTCCACTCCAAAATTCCTAAAGTCGAGGCATTGACACTATAGATTCCATCACTAGGTTGGAGAAAATGTACTAGGGCACTAGTTCTGGATATCAGAAGGAAGTCTGTGTCCCCTCCTGATAGTGACCTCAAAAATTCTCTGTGGTGCATAAAAAGCAAAGCCAGGAAGAGCCAACTTCTAGTGAGGATTGTGTAGTATTGTATTCACCGAATTTGAAAGAAAACATGTAATGTGAAAGTTCAAAGTTTGGTTCTTTGTGTTCAATCCTCCAAGGTCAGATGCCATATAGCTGCAACTGACCATATGAAGTTTAATTTATAAAAAGAATGAATTTCATCCCATTTGTATTGTTTACAGCATATGCACCTTATCTGATATAGAATTAAGAAAAACAAATTTGTGTCCTGCTGTTGAAATATATGGACAAAATAGATTTTATCTTTTTCTATAATGTAATTTAAAGCATATTAGGCTTGACCTAGCTGAATGATTTTTTAAATCTTGTTGTATTGAAGCACCAAAAATGAGTGAATCATTTTGCTTGAGTGAACACTGCTCTAACTTTTGAGGGAGGGTTTTCTTCTCTCTGTACTGTATTATCATAAAGATAGACTTTCAAGATAAATAGGGTTTCATAAGGTTTCCTTCAATGAGAAGAAAAGCCTTTCAAAACACGTTTGGAAAATAATGTCACAGGCATTAAACCACGTGTTTCAAGAAAATAAATCTTTACTAATTCCTTGAACAAGGAGAAAATAGAGATTAAAAAAAAAAATTAAAAACTACCTTATGAATCTATACTGAGAATTAGGACTAGATACTGGCCAGGTGCATTCTTCAGCACAGTTGGTGTTTCCACACCTGGTTTTGAAAGGACAACCATTCCAGATTAACTCTGTCATTTCTCTTGTCACCTAAGGGAGATATACCCTAGACAAATAGAAGATTCCAAAAGTTTCATTCTTGGTCAGTGTAGATCGGTTGATGGCCATGGTAGGCTTCTGCATCTCTGGAGAGGCATGCCATGACACGATGAGCACCAAAGCCACGGAATTCTGGATGGGAATCCCCAGCCTCCTGGGATCACAATGTTTAGGTTACAACCAAGAAAGTCCAGACCAACTCCCCAGTGTGCTTTTAGAAGGAATACTTACGATCAAAATTCTCACTTTGCAAATTAACACAGGAACAGAAAATCAAATGTGGTATACGTTCTCACTTATAAGAGGGAGCTAAGCATTGAGTACACGTGGATATAAAGATGGGAACAATAGACACCGGGGACTACTAGAGTAGGGGAAGAGGGAGCAGGGGAATGGCTAAAAAACTACCTACTGAGTTCTATACTCACTACTTGGGTGACAGAATCATTCATACTTCAAATCTCAGCATCACACAGTATACCCAGGAAACAAACCTGTACATGTACCCACAAATTTAAAATAAAAGTTGAAATTATGAAAGAAGTTCTGCTTTTAACTTAAAAATAATTAGAACATTTAAATCTGCTCATTGCAGAAGATTCTAAAGATACTTAAAGGCACAAAGAAGAAAATTTATATGACTTATAATCTTATTTTCTAGAGATATTGGTGATACACACCTCTAGAATTTTTATGCAGGTGTCTATAGTTCTATAAACCAATTTGTGCTCACACTGCAAATACTATCCTGTAGCCTTGTTCTTCTCATTTACCAACAAATCTTAAACACTCTTCCATATCATCAGTTTTTCAACAGCACACCATTTCTAGGTCTTACAGAGAGCAATTTTTGATTATGCCACCTTTTGTGTAAGC
This sequence comes from Macaca mulatta, assembly GCF_049350105.2. Classification (NCBI taxonomy): domain Eukaryota; kingdom Metazoa; phylum Chordata; class Mammalia; order Primates; family Cercopithecidae; genus Macaca; species Macaca mulatta. The sequence continues at coordinate 128,473,139 of NC_133417.1, read as the reverse complement.
AACTCTCTATTTTGCTATTATAAATAATACTAAAATGAACATCCTCATAGACACATTTCATAGCATACTAATTATAATGCTTTGTCTGTGATTTGGCAAAACCATTTCCTCTTCAGCTCCTTTATATGGTCCTCTCATCTTACATTCCTAAGTTTCTTTGATGTTCATGGCATCACATCTTTCTGGATGTTAGTAAGGACTCTTTGTTGTAAGCAGATGGAGTACATTATAGTAACTTATGCCAAGAAGTGAATTTATCGGTAGCTTATAGAATCTCCAGGAAGGCTGGAGAGCTCACTGGAGGCACGGCTCTGTCCCAGTGAACTTCCTGCTGTTTCCACACACAATTGCACACAGAATCTGCAGCTTCTACCCCCAGCCTCCCTGGCACTCGAATTTTTTTTTGAGACAAAGTCACACTCTGTTGCCAGGCTGGAGTGCGGTGGCACGATCTCGGCTCACTGCAACCTCTGCCTCCCAGGTTCAAGCGATCCTCCTGCCCCAGATTCCCAAGTAGCTGGGACTACAGGCATGTGCCACCACACCCAGCTAACTTTTTTATTTTTAGTAGAGACAGGGTTTCACCGTGTTGGCCAGGATGGTCTCAATCTCTTGACCTCGTAATCTGCCCGCCTCAGCCTCCCAGAGTGCTGAGATTACAGGCGTAAACCACCCACCGCGTCTGGCCCCTCGACTGGATTCTAAACACTGGTACTGTCACCATTGTTGTCACTAGAAACTAGAAGGAGCTGCTGTCATCACCATTTCTGGAGATCTCATCTCAGCCACCATCTTTGTAGTCATCCTTTTGATCTTGTTGTTATCACTATCCGCATCACCTCTGAAGTCTTAACTTCAAGCATTCCCCTCCGTGACCACTGTTTCCTGACCTCAGCTGCTCTAGCACAACCACTTGAGCAGTTCTTTAGCCACTATAGCACTTTGACTCACTCATTCTATCACCATGTCATGTATCAGCTACCTGTTACTGCATAAAAAATTACTCCAAAACATAATGGCTTAAAACACACAACATTTTTTGTGTGTGTGGTTTCTGTAGGTAAAGAATCTGGGCATGACTAAAATGGGTCCTCCAGCTTTGGGTCCTTTTCAAGGCTTCAATGATGATGCTGGCCATAGCTGTGGTTTTATCTAAAGGCTTGATGGAAGAAGAATCTGCTTTTTGTTGTTGACAAGATTCTGTTCCTTACAGTTTGCTGAACTGAGGACTTCAGTTTTTCACTGGCTGTTGTTCAGAGGCTCCTCTCAGTTCCTGGGCCTCCCATTGCACAGTTCACAACGTGGGTGCTTCCTTATCAGAGCCAGCAAATGAGATGAGAGGGTGCTACCAAGAAAGAAGTCACAGTCTTTTGTAACATTCTCAAAAATGGCATCCAATTATATTTAGCATATTTTTTTCACTAGAAACAAGTCACTAGGTCCAGCCCACATACAAGGTGAGAGAATTGCTTGAATGTGAATACCCACAAGTGAGGATAATTAGGAACCATGTTAAAAGCTGCCTACTACCTACTATCATCAGCCCGTACAAAGAATGTACAATCATTCTTTCATCCATTCAACTAACATTTTGAGAACCTAGTTGGTGTCAGGCACTGGTCTAAAACTTGGCAGTGAAGTAAGCAAAGTCAATGGCTCTGATATTGTTTACATGATTATAAACATGGTTTACATGATTATAAAGGCTTTTGTTTTATTTCCCGAGGACAAGGATAGTTCTCTTGCCCCACTGTATTCTGTACAACACAGCCTCATGTCATCGAGGATCGGTATTTATTATATTGCACTGAATTGTTAGATATAGGTTTTTAAAATATAGAAATATATCTCTGAGAATTGGTAATGTCTTACAAATATGGATTGTGTGATTTTTTTTTTCTTATTGGTATATAAAAGAAACAGTGCATCTTACAGCTAATGGAGTCTTAGATTTAATGAAATGCTATAATAATGTAGAGTTACTCAGCATTTTAAAAGTTCTGGCATCCCAAATGTTGACAGAGTGAGTAAGTATTACCCTTGGGTTAAGGGGCAGGAAAGTGGGCATATGAATCCTCTCTTGATATGATCAGTGTTGCTCTCTGCACCTGAATGTAGACATAAAGTTTCCTGGCTCCTCCAACTTTCTTCTGGGAAACAACACATTCATGTGAGTCCAGCCCTCGATCCATGATCTTTGCACGTTTTTTAACTTTATTGTGACTTATGTGGCAACTACTTCACAGAGTTATATTATTTAACATTTGTAAACTAAAAATAAAACCCTAGCTCCCCCCACCTCTACCCCCAACGAACTGAACAAACCCCTTCTTGGCTAAGGGCACTCCAGAGAAACCTTACAACCCTGAGTTTCCAGACAAAACAGGTGGGAGGTCAGACACACCTCGTTATCCCCCCTCCCTTTATGGTTTAGACCAGGGGTGTTCAATCTTTTGGCTTCTCTGGGCCACATAGGAAGAAGAACTGTCTTGGACTACACATAAAATATGCTAATACTAACAAAAGCTGATGAGATAAATAATAATAATAATAATAATAATAATAATAATAAAAAAACCAAATCACAAAAAAAAACTCATAATGTTCTAAGAAAGTTTACGAATTTGTGTTGGGCCACATTCAATGCTGTCCTGGGCAGCACGTGGCCTGCGGGCTGCAGGTTGGACAAGTTTTTAAACACATCTGACCAGTGTTAATGTTAAAATAGAGATCATAAGACTGACAGAACAGACTCCTTGTGGCAACAAGATACCAGATTATAAACAGGACCTAAATCCATACCAGGTAAAGGATAAGCCACACAGCCCTACAGTTAAAGAATAAACTATATTCTAAGTGCCACAAGGATTTTCTGTTTCTCTAGCAGCTAAACAAACACTGGCTTCAAGATAAGCAATATTAAAATAATTATAGCCCACCACCAGATACATTAACTAGCCCTCTGTTTCACAAGCCATAACTGGAGCTTTGATTGGACTAGGGACGGATTTCAGTAACTTTCTACTGATAAGAAAATGGCTGACCAGGTCGGTCCTAGCCAGTTTACAAAGGCTGTGCACTGAGTGCTTTTGTGTCTCAAAAATACTTTTTGAGTTACAATGCCTAATTGTAATACATATAAATATTAAGTGTCCACCCCAACGTGAACATGGGTCATATGTAACATGCAAGTTTGTTAAATAGGCAAGCATCAGGACCACCTTCATGAATATTCATGGCCTTCCTGTGACCTCTTGAATATGTACATTTAGTCAACCTGGTCAGCATAAAGCTCCTATTCCAACCTCTCCTCCTTTGAAATGCCTTTCTGTTGTCTTTGCGGGAGGCTGTGCTTCCTAGCCTGTGGGATGGTCACCTTGCAAGCTGTAACCCTTTTTAAGAAATAAAGTCTCCTTTTTTAAATTTATAGATCTTTTGATTCTTAAGGTAACACATTAAATGAAATAAATCATGCAAAGTACTTAGAGCAGTGCCTGACAGAGGAAACTGTCAACAATGATTTTTCCATCCCCTGTTGTTTTCTGGAGCAGATAAAGTTCTGTCCTCACCTTTTCCACCTCCCGTTTTGAAAACAGAAGATACACTAAAGGGAATCATCTCTTCTGTACCATGTAGTAGGAAGGCTGGGCTTCAAATTCAGAGAAACTGAATCCAAATCCTAGTAGTGCAGGATTTCTTGTCTTCAGCAATACTGATGTTCGAGGCCAGATAATTCTATATTGTCAGGGGCTATCTTGCCATGGCAGGATTTTTAGCAGCATCCCTGACCTCTACCCACTAGATGCCAGTAACCCATGCCTTACATGTTGTGAAAATCAAACATGTCTCCAGACATTGCCAAATGTTTGCAAATTTGTCCCCCACCCCACACTGTCAACCGCTGTTTTACTGTATGCCAACTGGCCACCTTGGGCATTTCCTCTGTGTTTAAAATGAGAATAGCAATGCTACAGCCAACAGTTCTGGGGATGAGCTGCTGTACAGGGAAATCAATTTCTGGGCTCGAAGGCCACTATAAACCTAATGAGGATTGTGTTTCCCATGTTCTGACTACAGGTGTAGTTTTAATGTGTACTTCTGAAGGTCAGTTAGTGCTGCCATAGAGATGAAATGAAGCATGGCTAAAAAGAATTATCACATGGCAAACAGCTGGGAACAAGCAGTCATTAACAGAGTGTTGAGTTTTCAAGCAGATATCAAAGCAAACACCTTCCTAAGGCCAGGCTCAGAGTCACACCAGCACAGGATCATGTTGAGGGCAGATCATAAAATCTGCAAGCCCTAAATATGCCACCTCCAGTTTACAAATTGGTATATTGAAGAAAAATTATAGAATGGTAATCTCAGATGTATTTGTCTCTTTCTGTGCTTTTTTTTTTTTTTTTTTTTTTTTTTTTTTTTGCTTTTTTGTTGTTGTTGTTGATGGAGTCTTGCTCTGTCACCCAGGCTGAAGTGCAGTGGCGTGATCTTGGCTCACTGCAAGCTCTACCTCCCGGGTTCACGCCATTCTCCTGCCTCAGCCTCCTGAATAGCTGGGACTACAGGCGCCCGCCACCAGGCCCAGCTAGTTTTTTTGTATTTTTAGTAGAGACAGGGTTTCACCGTGTTAGCCAGGATGGTCTCTATCTCCTGACCTCGTGATCCATCCTCCTCAGCCTCCCAAAGTGCTAGGATTACAGGCATGAGCCACCAAGCCCGGCTGCATTCTTTTTTAACGTACAAAAAGATGTGCATAGAACTGATTTGAGCAAAATATTGGCCATCAGCCTTCTCCCACTTCCCCTTGCAGTACTCCTCTCCCCACTACGATGCCTCGGCTCTGTCCCTGCCCACCCTGAACCACAGTCCCCTTTCCCTCCATGCCTGGCCACAGCGTCTCCTTGCGATAATTCTATTACCTCAACTTCCTACCTCAAAAGGATCTGATCAGAACTCAGTGAGTTGCAACCCTTGTTCTCCAAGCACTACGTTCCTTTTAAAAGCACAACTTATTTAACCAACAAGAAAGAGATAGTCATATATCATTTGTTCCAGAGAGGAAAGGGAAATAACTAAAAATCAAAAGGCCTGATTTTACCAATACTTCCTTATGATTTTCATGTGTGAAATGTTGAAGAAGCAGAGACACTCTGCAAATGTGCTTCTAGCTAATTATCTCAGAGGGAGACTTGTACTTCCTCCTGAAAGTATTAGTCCATCGCCTGAGCTAAGATTAACTTTATCTCTAAATTTTCACACACATCATATGCAGATTCATTTTTAAATAATATTTCTTTTATTAAAATCCTGTTAATTTCATAAGATAATAAAGGAGTAACTCACCAGATCAGTCTTACAGGAAATTAGGGTGGAAGAAGACAGATAGTTGCCTACCATATGGTATGAAATGAGGAGGAGCAGAAGGATGGCTTCTCATCCCAAATGAAAATATTCTTCCTTCTCACACATCCATCGGAGGTTTGAATTTCCCCCATTAAAATGCATTGTCCTAACAAAGGCAATAACATATTTTATCCATTCTACAACACTTTTCATAATTTCTCATTTCTAAAATCTAAATGTATTTTGCAATCAATGTTGATGGCTACATTCAGTATAGTAGTATTCCACCACCCTCTACTGTCAACAAGAAGCTGTAAAATCAGTGACATATCTTATAGTTAATGGCATGTTAATATCAAGGAGATGTGAAATTTAAAGCTGCTTGGAAATTAGTTTAACAGAGAGCATAAGGTCAAACCATACCTTCAAGGCAGGTCACAGGGGCAGGAGCTGGGGAAGGGAGGAATGATGTTTGGATCATTTTGGGGAAGATAGCAGAGCCACATCACAATTTACCTGATGCCACAGCAAAATATTATTCTGAAAATTTCTTGAAGTCTATGTCTCTCATTGGCATACAGATGAAGTTTGGCCTTTTGGCCCATTTTATTGACATGATGTATAACAGCTAAATACTATGAGATTTGTTTTCCAATGTATGAGATATGAATGCCAATCCAGGAAGGGGAGGGGAGAGGAGGGGAGGGGAGGGCAGGGCAGGGCAGGGCAGGGCAGGGAAGGGAAGGGAAGGGGGAAAAGAGAAAGCAATGAAAAAGAAAGAGGGCGGAGACTTGACTGACATTACCCAGAGTATCTGTAAAACGGGTAGTAAAACCAGCTGCTTCCCGATGTGGGGCTCTCTTTCTTGAACCTTATGTCCCAACTTCCAATAATTCTGTTATTTTTAGGTGGATTGGTAATGCAGTTTTCTCCCTTTTGGAGTCTGGGGCCTCTATAGACTTCCCTTTACCTCTGTTGCCAAGACTTGAGCTCAGATTGCATTTCTAACCTAGGGTCCATGGAGGAGTTTCCAGAAGGTTTGTGAACTAGAGAACACTCATTAGTAATGTTCCTTTGATTTTCTTTCTATTGCTCTGGAAACTATTTTCATAAGTAAGAGAGTTTAATGCTACTTTTTGCAATTATATTACTGTTTTCTATCAAAGAAGCGCAATGTAAGACATGAGGCGATATAGTGAAGAAATGTATAGCTGCCATTATTTTCATGTAACACTATTCATCAGCGTAGGAATTTTTAAAAACTCATCATTTTAATTATGGCATGAGTCTTTGTTTGCCTTGATCTTTTTAGGCTGGAAAATGTCAAAGAAAAGGGAATACTACAAAGCTATGCATAATAACGTTTTACTTCCATTCTGAAATATCGTGAGTGTATCCTCTTTCTGGAAGGTCTCTTACCTTTCCATAAAATATAGAATCAGCAAAGCCAAAGGAATGTTACATGTTACTCAACCTGAAAATACATCTGATAGTGTGACTTCTTCTCAGAGGCAGATTAAATTGCAAAAGGCTGGAACTTCAGCAAAATTTGGATATGTCCCAATATAAATGCTTTGTATTTTCAGGATGGGAGAGGGCCCAACTGTTCTGTCTGTGCAGCTATTCTGGGAGTTTGGAGAGGACAAACTTTCTAATGAAGGAGGAGAGCCTGTACAGGCTAAAGTCAAAGGGATAAAGTGCCAGAAACCCCAAAGGATTCTGAAGGTCCTTCAGTTCAGGCTTCCATAAAAGTGAAATAAAGATTCATAATCCTTTCCCAGCTAACATAAATTCAAGAAGAAAGCTTTCCAGATATAATCTCATAGACTTCTGGACAAAGGAATCCCTTTTCTTATTTATTCAAATGTTTACTTAGTATTTACCATGTGCTGGGTACCATTCTAGGTACTGGGGGTATAGCACTCAACAAAATAGGATTCCTGCTTTATGAACTTGTATTCTGCTATGTGATGAAGAATCTTTGAAATTTTGTTGTTCCCTTCCTTAATCTCTCTTGACAAAGCAAGCTATGGGGCTCCAGTTATCTTTGCTACTAAAGATTTTCATGAATCAGAATTTTCAGGACATGTTGCCAAAAGAAACAAAGTTGAGACGGATGGCATGTCAAAGATAACGCATCAAAGGTTACTTTATGATTTTATCTCATTATCAACAAAATGATAATAGCCATCTATTTATTTCTGAACAAGATTAACATTTATATTTCTGGATAGACAATTTGGATTAGTTTCCCTCTTTTTCATGAACTAGACATTAATTTGTACAATAAAAAAGAAATATATTATGGTAAAGATGTTTTAAATATTCTATGTGAAGACAATCAAGTTTCAATCCAATGAAATAAACTTTATGCAAAACAGTATGTGCGTATACATATTTGCATTTTCCTAAGGACGGAACCCATAGATTCCATTACAACCTTAAATGCATCTGTGACTCCAAAGGGGAATGAGGGAAGATAGTTAAGAAACTGTGCCCTAAGAATCCCCCTATCTTGCAAGGTGTAGCAACTTCTAGTGAAGCTACTCATCACACTTTTTTCATCTGTCACATTCAGTAGGAGGCGCACAGTCTACGGTTGTGGAATAACTAACTTACATTAGGTTAAACTACCAGCATGATGTGAGCACCTGTTTTTCCAGGAAATTATGGCTTTTGTAACGAGTGATACAAGAAACTAGCAAGACACGTCAGCAATGATCTCCACTCTCATAGGATTTCTAGTATAGATCAAAAGACCGGACCTAATCATAAAAAGGAAATGTAAGAAATGCCATACAGCAATTTCTTAAAATGTGAGTGGCACATGAATATGATGCCATGGAACATTTAGTCTCAATAATGAAAAGACATCCTTTTTCAATTCTCCTCAACTTCTATATAAGACAAGAGTCTCAGTTTGGGGCTAATATGTCCTTAATACCTCTCTCCCTTACTAATCTCCTTTTTTACAGGTAATAGACCTCAGGCTCAGAGACTTCCAAGCGAAGAATCTTCAGCTAGAATTATTTTTAAGATCTCATCACATGTCACTTGCATTTTTACATTTATATGAAGTGTAATATGTATAACTTGAACTAATCCTAAATTCACAGCTTGATACACTTTTATATACACATGGATGGATTTATATAACCATTGACAGATTAAGATATAGAACGTATCTATCATCCAGAGAGCTCTTTTGTGCCCTCTTCCAATCAATACCCCTCTCTAGTTGTAGCTAGTATCCTGACTTCTGTTTCCATAGATTAGATTTTCCCATTCTTGACTTTTACAGAAATTGAATCATATAGTTCATATCCTTGCCTCTTTTATCTGTCACATCTTTGATATTCATGCAGTTGGATGTTATAATAGTTTGTTCTTTTTTTTTTTTGTTGCTGGGTAGTATTTCATTGTGTAGATACACCACAACTTCTCTGTTGTACCAGTGTGGACATTTGAATTGTTTCCAGCTTTGGGCTATTATAAATAAGGCTGCCATAAACATTGTTTTCTTTTCACTAGAATTTAAAAACAGTATTTTGGTTTCATCGCATTCATTATGGTTGCTTCTTATTTAAGGCAAGTAATTCTGGTTATGTGTTTTGGGTGCATTTAGGGTAGTATGGCTGTAGGCTGGTTATCTATTTCAAATAGCAATAAAATAGTTCATTTTAAATTTAATTAATTTAAAAAAACAAAATTTCTAGAACATTGTAAATAAATAATTGTATATTAAGGAATGTATTTGTTCAATTTCATGAATGCAGCAGCCAAAAGACCAGGGAAATCTTTGTGAAATTATTCTAAGACAACAATAATTGGTTGTTAGAAACTGAAAGATTTTGAAAGTAAATACTGTAGGAATTTAGCATACAAGTGGGTTCCAAGGGGCTGGAATAAATGCAAAGCCTTTGGGGTTCACTAAAGTGTGAATACTTTGAGGGAGGGAACGACATCTTATTCACACTGATGTGCACATCACTCTGAAGAAATACCTGGTCCCAAAGACAGTCTTCATTAAAACTTGTTTCATATGAACAGGCTATATAGCTCTCCATACCCCAGGAATAGTGCAAGATAGCCAAGAAGAAGACACAGAGAGTACCGCAAGCAGGGGAGCAATATGAAAAAGGGAACAAGGCAGAGAGAGCAAGTAATATTCACAGAATATTAAGCAGAACAAATGGACTCCAGAAGATCCTTATAGGGTAGCAACAAGGGACAGAAGTGAGAAGGGAGGGGCGGGTCTGGGGAGGCAGGAGGTTGAGTTGCAGAACCCACCTCCATGGGATTTAGCCAGACAGTTAATTTTGTAGACTGCACACTTGAATGTTTTCCTCACTATGGGAACTTGAAAAACATAAGGTAGCTTATCAGTGAAAAGCAGCTTAAGAAAACTTCTAAAATTTCCATGGTGTGTGGGGGCCTAGTTTGCTCATCACTCTCCTCTTTTTCGGAAGGGTTTTCTGCAAAGTCCCAGACGTTGATTACCCTTTGCATTCTGTTCTTCATGAGCAGGAATGTTTTCAAAATGAAGCACAAACTGCTGCTGTCTGAGCCGCCTGACTTACACGTTCCAGAAACTTTGCTTCCAGACAAGAAATTTAGTCTTTGCTTTTTTTTTTTTCCCAGCAGAATGTGCCCGTGCACATCTCATATTTCATCCAAATGAGAAAGTTCGCTATGAAGAGTTCTCCATAACACAGCTGACATTGGTTTAGATGGGACTAATTAAGTTTAAAGCAGGTCAGAGGTATAAGAAGCTATGGAGTATGAAATACCTTTTCATCAAAAACATATTTTGAAAAGCAGAGAAGCTACAAAATTCTGCGTCTCTCATTAGGAGTGTGCTTTATGATGCAAGCAGAAATCTTAAGCTTGCCTCATGGCAACAATTATTCTTGTGGGTCTTAAAAGTCATAATCAGCTTTTCATCTCTGTGAAGCATAAGCTTGAAAATGTAACAAATAATTGCAGCTCATAAACCCTGTAAGCTGATAGGAAATGATCTCACAAGCGCATCAATGTTTAGGAGCAGCGCAGTCTAATACTGGCTCAGGGTCTCATCAGAGCAAGGTGTTGACTCACATGCACATTGGGTATCACAGCCATGACCCGGAGCTACCATGCGCATTGCTACAAAGGCAGTACCTGTGGAGTTTCTATTTAGGAATTGCTGAGCTTCTCCTACTCTGAATTTTATGAACCAAGGTAAAATATTTCATTTATACACAACTGTCATTACACAGATAAGGAAACTGAGGTGAGGAAGGTGCTTCAAAGGTTCTTCCAGCTTTAACATTTCAGCTTGTAGTCCTGCTTGTGTATTGAGAAAGTGGGCATCTCAAAGGAAGCTCTTTTAACTCAGTAAATATAAGTCTTTCGGAGATACATTTCTGAGTAATGTGATGGTTAATTTTATGTGTTAACTTGACAGGGCTAAGGGACACCCAGATAGCTTATTATTTCTGGGTGTGTCTGTGAGGGTGTTTCTAGAAGAGATCAGTGTTTGAATCGGTGAACTGAGTAAAGCAGATGGCCCTCCTCAACGTCAGTGAGCATCATCCAATCCATTAGATCCAGAAGGGTCCAAATAGAACAGAAAGGCAGTAGATGAATTTCCTCTCTTCTTGAGCTGTAACATCCATTTTTTCTTGCCTCAGATGTCGACACTCTGGTTCTTAAGCCTTCAGACTCAAACTTAATTATACCACCAGCCTTCCTGGTTCTCCAGCTTGCAGAGGGCAGATTGTGGGATTTCTCAGCCTTATAACTGCCTATTTCTATAACATATATATTGTGTCCTATAATATATATTATTACATATTATATTATCACATGTATTATATAATATATATCTGTAACTATATATATTAGTATTTCATAATAGCATTTCATATATATGCTATTGGTTCTGTTTCTCTGGAGAATCCTAATACACAAGTAATAATAATTATTATCATTATTTCATGTTTCGCACAAAATGATGATGTTTTTGACACACCATTTGCAGGGCATGCATTTTGAGCTGATTTTTCAAACGTGCATGAAAGGTTGGCATAGGTCTATTCTTACTGTTTGTTGCCATTTACATGTGACCATCACAAATGCAAAGAGGTTAAAAAAGATTCTGTGATTAAAAAACAAGTTTGAAACAGCTTGCCTATTAATCCTGTAACTCCATTTACCCCCAATTTCTTCAACCAGATTTTCCTCTCTTTTGCCACAGCCTTTGCCCCATCCAAAACTTCAACAAGCATTATTATTGTCCTGTCAAACTTTGAAAGTGCTGCTTTGCACTGTATTATAAAAAAACAAGAGGAGAGGTCAAAACCTGTTGGAAAAGCCTGTTTTGCATACCAAATAATTTGTTTTGGTGAGTAGTAGATTCCTAGTCTTTTCCTAAGAATCGGACAAGAAAAAACAGATTTAAATAAGGTAAAAACATAACATTTTGGGGAAAATTTCAGATTGAATTACACAGCCAAAGGTAGTTTGAATTATCTCCTGAAATTGTGAAATAACTAAATGAGGAAATCACATACACACACACAAAAGCAAATGGCTGATAAATACACAAAACTATATTCTGCCTCATCCATAATCTAAGCAGTACAAATTTAAACAAAAATGAGACACAATTATTTATTCTATAAGACTGGCCAAGATTTAAAAGAATCTAAGGACAAGTGACTAAAGGAGTGTAAATTGATATCACTTTCATGATGGACAATTGGGTATACGCATAAATCCCTCCAAAAATGCATATTTTATTTGACTTAGACATCCTGCTTTTTAGAATGTATCCTAATGAATTAATCTAACAAATGCACAAAGACGTATGTGCAAGTTGTTTATTGTAGTGCAATTTATAATATTAAAAATTAAAAATTTCGTTAAATTTTGTTACAATTGGTGAACCTACACTGACACATCATTATCATCCATTATACTATAATGGAAGATGCATGTCTTTATACATTTGCCTAAACCCATAGATGTACAGCACCAAAAATGAATCCTAATGTAAACTAAAATTATTTGTTAATTTATTAATTATTAACAGTTCATTAGGAACTGTTAGCACTTCATGGCACATGGGGGAAGGGAATATAACATTATAACATGTTTTTTTGACCATGTTTTTTGAATAAGAGAGTTTAATTGCGAAATAGTAGAACTCTTTTATTGTTGGTACATAATACTTGAACATACTCATGTGGTACATGTGATGTTTTGGTACATGTGTACAACACGTGATGATCAAATCAGGATATTTAAGATATCCATAAACTCAAATATCAGTTATTTCTTTGTGTTGGGAACATTTCAAATCTTCTAGCTATTTTGAAATATATAATAAACTATTGTTAACTATACTCACCCTACTGTGCTATCAACAGTAGAACTTGCCATTTCTATCTAGCTGTATATTTGTGTCCATTAATTGACCTCTTTTCACATCATTCTCCACCTTTCCTAGTCTCTGGTAACTATCATTCTTATCTCCAGAACATCCAAAAGAACCATAAGATCAACTTTCTTAAATCCCACAGTGTTAGAATGTACAGTGTTTTTCTTTCTGTGCATGGCTTATTTTACTTAACATAATGTCCTCTAGTTCCATCTATGTTGCTACAAATGACAGGATTTCATTCTTTTATATGGCCGAATAGTATTCCATTGTGTATATCACCACATTTTCTTTATGCATTCTTTTGTTGCTGGGCATTTAGGTTGAATCCATATCTTGACTATTGTGAATAGTGCTGCAATGAACATGGGGGTGCAGGTATCTCTTTGATATACTGATTCCTTTCCTTTGGATAAATACCCAGTATTTATGGGATTTTATCCCATAAATTGCTGGATCATATAGTAGTTCTATTTTTAGTTTTTTGAGAAAACTTCATACTATTTTTAATAATGACCATACTAATTTACATTTCCACCAAAAGTGCATAAAAATTCCCGTTCCTCCACATTATCTCCAGCATTTGTTTTTCTTTGTCTTTCTGATAATAACCATTCTTACTGGGGTGACATTATTAGTTTTGCAGTATATTTTGAAGTCAGGTGTTTTGATGCTTCTGGCTTTGTTTTCTTGCTCACTACTGCTTTGGCTATTCAGGGTCTTTTGTGGTTCTACACAAATTTCAGGATTGTTATTTCTATTTCTCTGAAGAATGTCTTTAGTATTTTAATGGAAATTGTATTGAATCTGTAGATGTTAAAATTTAATTATACTAATTCTTCTGATCTATGAACATGCGATGTATTTCCAATTGTTTGTGTCCTCTTCAATTTCTTTAATTAGTTTTTTGTAGTTTTTCTTGTAGAAGTCTTTTACCTCCTTGCTTAAATTTATTTATTTAACAAAGTATTTAATTATTCTTTAGCTGTTATAAATGAGATTGTTTTCTTGATTTCTTTTTCAGCTAGTTTGTTATTGATGTGTAGAAATGCAACTAATTTTTGTGTGTTGATTTTGGGTCCCACAACTTTACTGAATTTATCAATTCTAAGAGGTTTTTGGTGGAGCCTTTAGGCTTTTCTATATATATAAAACCATGTTTCTATATATATAAAATCATGTTCTATATATATAAAATCACAATTTGACTTCCTCTTTTCTAATTTAGATGCCTCTTATTTCTTTCTCTTGATTGATTGTTCTGTCTAGGACTTCCAGTACTTTGTTGAATAGTAGTGGTAAAAGTGGGTATCCTTGTCTTGTTCCAATTTTTAGAGTAAGGCTTTCAGCTTTTCCCCATTCACATGACCTTTATTATGCTGAGGTACATTCTTTCTGTGCCTAATTTGTTGGGAGTTTTTATTAAGGGATGTTGAATTTTATCAAATGCTTTTTTTTGCATCTCTTGAGATGATCATATGGTTTTTGTCCTCCATTCTGTTGATGTGATGTATCACACTTATTGATTTGCATATGTTGAACCATCCTTGCATTCCTGGGATAAATCCCACTCAATTATGCCACATTCTCTTTTTAATATATTGCTGGATTAGGCTTGCTAGTATTTTGTTAAGAATTTTGACGTATATGTTCATCAGGGATATTGGCCAATGGCTTTGTTTTTTGTTCTGTCCTTGTCTGGTTTTGGGATCAAAGTAATGCTAACCTCATAGTATAAGTTAGAAAAAAATTTTTCTCTACTTCAACTATTTGGAATAGTTTGAGAAGAATTAGGACTAATTCTTCTATATATGTTCGTAGAATTCAGCAGTAAAACCATTGGTCCTGGACTTTCCTTGTTGAGAGACTTTTTATTACTGATTCCATCTCACTACTTATTACTGGTATGTTCATATTTTCTTTCTTCCTGTTTCAATCTTGGTAAGTTGAATGTGTCCAGGAATTTATACATTTCCTCTAGATTTTCCAATTTATTAACAGATAATTGTTCGTAGTAATCTCTATGTTCCTTTGTATTAGTATCAGTATCTGTAGTATTAGTATCCGTATCTGTAGTATTAGTTTTAAGGTTTCCTTTTTCCTTTAATTTATATGGGTCTTCTCTCCTTTTTTCTTAGTATAACCACTGCTTTCTCAATTTTGTTTACGTGTTCTAAAAGCAACTTTTTGTCTCATCGATCTTTAATATTGTTTCTTTATTCTCTAATTTGTGTAGTTTTGCTTTGATCTTTATTATGTTTTACCTTCTAGTAATTTTGGGTTTGGTTTATTATAGCCTTCCTAATTCTTTGAGGTATATTATTTGGTTGTTTATTTGAAGTCTTTCTCTTTTTTTTTGATGTGGGTGCTTACTGCTATAAATTTCCTTTTTAGCATTGCTTTTGTTGTATCTCATAGGTTTTGGTATGTGATTTTTCATTTTTATTTTTTTCAAGAAATTTTTTTATTTACTTCTTCTTTTTTTTTTTTTTAATGGAGTCTCGTTCTGTCACCCAGGCTGGAGTGCAGTGATGTGATCTTGGCTCTGCAACCACCGCCTCCCAGGTTCAAGTGATTCTCCTGCCTCAGCCTCCCAAGTAGCTGGGACTACAGGTACCCACCACCATGCCCAACTAATTTTTGTATTTTTAGTACAGACAGGCTTCCATCATATCGGCCAGGCTGGTATTTACTTCTTTTTTTTTTTTTTTTTTTTCAGAAACATATACACTTTATTGAATGCCATTGTAGAAAAGTGTGTGAGGATAAAGGGCTGATACAGGACTCAGCTCCGGGGGCAGGGCGAGGAATGGAAGGTGGAGCACGTGGGATACAGGTTATGGGCAGAGCTCCTGGCCTGAATGATGTCTCCTGATCTATCAATAGGCTTGCAAGATCAATACTGGGATGACGATGAGCAGAATGGTCATGAGGATGCCCAAAATCAGGGCCCAGATGTTCAGGCACTTAGCGGTGGAAGCATAGGCCTAGGCCCCAGTCAAGTCACCAGCCATCTTCCTGTCCCTAGACTTCACAGAGTAGGAGAATGCTATGAAGCCCAGGCAGCAGGGGTTCATGAAGAGCATGAAGAGGATGTTGAACAGGGACCAGACGACATGATCAGGCACGGAGGTCTCACTGCAGATGTGGATCACGGTGGACGTTGGGGGAGCAGTGTTGTGGGGCACCCTCAGCACAGCCACCTCGTGCTTCTCCTTGAGCGTCTCATAGTGGGGTGGCTGGCCACTGTTGATAGGAGAGAAGAAGGTTTGGACTGTATGGTTCATGGTGTCCTGCAAAGGCCAGCAGTGGTCGGGTTAGTGGGATGGTTCTCAGTCAGGTCAGCTGCATTGTTTCCCTTTCCTTCTGTGCCTGGGAGGTTCCCTGTCACTTTCCTGCTAAGTTTCAGTGTTCTCTCTTAGACACCCTAAGCCCCTATTCAGTGTGTGGTTTATCTACTGGCTGTTTCAGTCCTTTGTGGAGGCAGCTAGTGCTGGGTGCCTCTAGTAGTTATCTTGACCCTTCATGTTTAAAGACCCTTTTGTTCTTAGCACATTAAACACCTGTTGAGTTGTATCACATTCTAAAATGGTCAGTTAACTAAGTACATTTGGAAAGAGAAAGGAAAAAGCATTTTCACAGATTTTCATTTGCTGGAGGCTGATGGACATGATCCTATTGACTCATGGATTACCCCATCCCCACCCTGCTTTGTTTATGTAAATATGTTTCTTTAGGAAGGGGACCTGGGGGCAGTGAACAGAGCTCCCTCTTCTTTGACTCTTGTTAGTATCTAGAGCCACTTTCTGATTCAAGTTTCTCCACAAACAGAAATTAATTCCTCTCATTCAAAATTACATAACTTTCTTAAATTCACTTTCTCTCTCAGAAACACTCAGAAGTGTTTATCTCAGCTGTGTCTTATGTGGTTAGAAAAAAATGTGCACCCGATATGCCCGTAGAAAAATATTCAATAACAAAGGAAGTATTTTCTCTTTCTCTGCATATGAATTTGATTCTCTGAGCATGGCCCTCAGGAGCAAAATGAGTTTGGTGAATTGGAGTCACTGAGTGTAAGAGCCTGGGTTGCTCAAGTTTGACTCACCAATGTCTCGATGACCCTGTCATCCTTATTTATGCACATCCTTATTTATGCCTTCCACATTTTTTTGGAGTCTCCAAAATATGCTTTGCATTGCTGTGATGGCTGTCATCATTGGAAAACGATGAATATTTTACAAATAGAAGTAGTCCTATTTCTGTCATTGGACTATACCTACTTCTGTGACACATCCCTGCTTCTGTATTAAATCTAAATCTCAAAAAATAACTTAGAGACTTAGGCTATCCCATCAAAATCAAAACACAGAAGAAAAATTCTAGAACAGAATATCATGGTTACTGAAATGTTTCTTGCTGGTTTTCTGAAGAAAAGCTTTAGTAATTCTTTTATTGTTAAGACTAACTAAACCGTACAATTCTGACTGCTCCCTTATTTCCTAGGGATGATTTAACTTCACCCTTCCATTTCTGAAGCCTGTGGGATTTTCTAAAATTTAGTGCAAACAATCAGTCAAAGAAAGAAGCATTCAACCAAAGGAGAAAACACCAAGGATCCGCTTTCACGGTAATGTTGCTCAAAGGGATATAAAGTGAAACTTAGACTAAAATCGCTCATCTTTATTCAGATTGAAAAAGACAGGTTTTAAATCTTCCAAATTCAATGTGTTACAGAAAGACTGTGAGTTTGCAAGTCAGCAAATGTGTATCCTCTCAGTTATTTAGCTGTCTGAACTTCAACAAGAGATTCAAACTTTTTGGGCCTCAGTTTCTTTTTGTTTTTTTTTTGTAAAAGAGGAAAATTAATGCTTGCTTCATTTGGTTCATATAAGGAATGAATAAGAGTTAATATTTAGCCCCTGTACCAGTTATCTATCACTAAGTAACAAACACCCCAACATCATTTCTCACAAATCTCTGGGATGGCTGGTGGTCTCACACAGGCTTGCTCTTGTGGTTGTATTCATCTGGCGGGTGAGCTGGAGCTGGAGACTCTGTGTTGACATCGCCCATGTGTCTGAGGCCCTGATGCGAATGGCTGGAAGTCTGGGACCTCTCTCTTCACATGGTTCCTCATCATTCAGTAGATTAGCCCACCTTTATATGGCATTTAAGTTCCAAGAAAGTGAAGGCAGAGGCTTCAAGGCATCTTGAGGCTTAGACTCAAGAGCTCCCAAAACACCACGTCAGCCACATTCTACTGGTTAAAGCAAGTTAGAATGCTAACTAAGATTCAAGGTGGAGAAATAATATCTACCACTCAATGGGAAGTGCTCTGGTCTCAGTGTTTGTGTCTCATCAAACAGATATGTTGAAATATTAACCCCCAAGGTAATGGCATTAGATTGTAGAGACTTGAGAGGATTATTAATTCTTGAAGATCGTGCCCTCATTGAGATTAGTGCCTTATAAAAGAGACTCCAGAGAGTGAATTCACCCCTCCCAAAATATGAGGACATACCCTAAAGGTACCATCTATGAACCAGGAAGTAGGACTTTGTCGAACACTGAATCTGCTGGCACCTTGGTCTTGGACTTCCCAGTCTCCAGAACTGTGAGAAAAACATTTTCATTGTTTATAATGATATTACGATGTTTTGTTATAGCAGCCCAACCAAAACAGGAAGAATGGCAGTATTATATTGCAAATAAGCGTGTATATAGAGAATGTTATTCATTAAGGCCGTTATTATAATACATTCCCACTTGTATTATAGTCTGTGGGCCCTGTTTTCAAATTCTGTAAAGTTTAGGAGAATCTTTTATAATTCTATTGATTGGAAACTACGGTAAATTATTACAGTAATGGCACCCAGTGAATCACATACCTTTTCATATTCATGCCTTTATGTATTCCCCTTCAGAGTCGACATTGGACTTGGCCATGTGAATTGTTTCGGCCAATGGAACACCAGCAAATGTAACACAAATAGAAGCTTCAGAAGGTCTTGTACATTGGGGCTTGTTCTCTTGAACACTTCGAAACTGCAATGCCATAAAAAACCTGGGATGAAAAGCAACTGTAGAAAGAAGAGTGCAGCTGGGCATAGGTTGCAGAAGTTCTACCAGCCAGATAGAGCTATACGAGTGAGCCCAGGTAAAACCAGCAGAAAGGACACCCAGTCAACCCACAGAATCGTACCTAAATGGCACTTGTTTTAAGCCACTGAGCTTTGAGGTACACAGCAATATATAACTGAAATACAAACTAAAAATATTCTAGCCAAAGGGTAGCCTGTAACAACTGCCAAACACTAGCTTCACTACAAAATCACTAAGTCATTTCATGGTTTTAGACATAACATAGCGATAATATAATTAAGTGATCTTTAAAATAACTTTTAACTATAGAATTCTTTTTAAAAACAACTTCTTATCAGATATTTAAAACAAAGAGGCATCTTATTAGAATAAATTCATTTTATTGGTTCAAATGTATGGCATTTTGCTTATAAAGCAATTAATGAAAACACAATTCCTTTTTCTTTCATACAAAAATATAAATCCAGGCTCATAAATGGCAGTGAAAGACTTCTTGCAGTTTTAGCTTACAATTAGTCGATGTTTTCTTTTAGCAATATGGCATAAAGAAAATCCTCATTCAAGATAGACAAGTGCTTATAAGTGTTAGGGTCATTTCAGCACTTGCCTTGGAGTCTCAGGATATTGAATGGTCAGGAGAAGCATTATAACTTACTCCTACTTGGAAAAATATGAACCCATCAGTCCAAGTAAATACATTGATTGAAGTCCTCTGATGAGTTTATATTTTAAATATATTACATTTAAAGATTACCATCTTTAAGAAGTTTAAAATCTATGTAAAAACTTAAATTCAAATTGAATGTTTGTAGAGCCCTTGAAGAACCTTGATGGCGCTCTGCTATTCTTTGCAATTTATTTTGCAAATTACTATAGCACTTGGAAACTGGTTTTGCTTTGTCGTTAATTTTGTTCAAAACTGAGGAAAGTGGATTGGGCATTTTAAAATAATGATTTCTCCCATGTTTCAAGTGTCAGTGCATTCTCAAAACCATTTGCTGGACTCTTTAAAGAACATTCCTGTTGGTTTCATTTTTTATTTCTCAAGAATTTTTGTTAAAAATCAACAACAAAAACAAGAAAAAAAAAAACAAAAACCCAGGGAAAGGAACTGCCTTGCAAAAGAAATGTCACAATTAAAACTGAATGGTATTTGTCAGCTCATTTGTGTGAACTGGCAGTCTACTTGAGACTTCAGCAGGGGGTCTGCACTTCTTCGTTAGTTCAGCCAGCAAGAACATGCCCTCTCGAAAGCTTTGGTTTGCCTTCACCACTGCTTTTGCCAGGGCTGACAGTTTAGTAACAGAAAGCTGTGTGCTCTTCATCTAATTTTAATGAAGCTTTTCCTTTCAAAAGGAAAACCTGACAACAAAGAAGTCTTCAAGGAAGCCAAGTAATTCAACCACCTGACTAAATTTCTAGAAGAAAACAGAGGGTTCCGTTAAGGGTGTGGAATAATCAAAGCAGCCATTGCTTTGCTCCTGCAGTACAAGTCCCAGTAGCACAATGGAAATAACTGAATTGTTGGGCATTTCAAGACCCATCAGTAGTGAGACATATCACAAATATGTGGAAGAAATTTACATCTACAATATAGGAAAACTGGGATTTTAAAATTACTTCTGCCCAGGTAGAGGGGAAGTAGAAGAAAAGGCAGAATGGAAAATGTCAGGGATTCCTTCCTTCCTTCATTCATTCATTTATTCTACTAATATCTACTGAGCTACTATTGATGTGTAATCACCAGGCTCAGCACCCAGGATACAGCAATATGTGAGACAGACACAGTTTCCAGCCCTCTGGGGAGTTATACCTACAAAAGGACAAACAGTGGAAAAAGCAAGAAGAAGACATTCAGAGGAAAATTTTTGGAACTCTGAGGCCCATTCTGGATGATATATGGACTCTGACTGTTTGGGACACATTTGTAATTTCTGTTTAATTCTTACTCACATCTACTATATATCAAAGGTCAAATAGAAGTTCTAAGGTGAGGTAAGGATGTCACTGAGGTACAGCTCTTTGGCCTTCTGGTAAGGTGCCCCCACAGGTGAATTCATGGATATTCAGATATGATTTGCAGGCTAAGAACTCCAAATTGTTAACACCTTGAGAAGAGAAACTGTCCATAAGGAGAGAAACTTCTTACCAAGATCACAGGAGTAATGTGTAAACCAGAATGGCAATTAATTAATTAATTTACATGGAAACACAACTGTTAGACAAATCAGCTCAAATAATATATTATCTTGCAGCCGATAGAACTACATGAGAAACCAGACTACGATGAGAAAAATTATAGGTAGCATTCTCCACTAAGACAACATGAGATCAACTTTCATACTACAAAGACAGTCTTACTTATGAGATTGTATAGTAGTTCTTTTTTGTTTGTTTGTTCTCCACCACCCATGGCATCTTTGTTTATATTTTTATTTTTTATTTTTTTATTATACTTAAAGTTCTGGGATACACATGCAGATATGCAGGTTTGTTACATAGGTATACATGTGCCATGGTGGTTTGCTGCACCCATCAACCCATCATCTACATTAGGTATTTCTCCTAATGCTATCCCTCCCCTAGCCCCCCACTCCCCAACAGGCCCCAGTGTC
Organism: Macaca mulatta; assembly: GCF_049350105.2. Taxonomy (NCBI): domain Eukaryota; kingdom Metazoa; phylum Chordata; class Mammalia; order Primates; family Cercopithecidae; genus Macaca; species Macaca mulatta. The sequence continues at coordinate 128,451,656 of NC_133417.1, read as the reverse complement.
TGATGTTCCCCTCCCTGTGTCCATGTGTTCTCATTGTTCACCTCCCACTTATGAGTGAGAACATGGAGTGTTTGGTTTTCTGTTCTTGTGTTAGTTTGCTGAGAATGATGGTTTCCAGCTTCACCCATGTCCCTCAAAGGACACGAACTCATCCTTTTTTACAGCTGCATAGTATTCCATGGTATATATGTGCCACATTTTCTTTATCCAGTCTATCATTGATGGGCATTTTAGTTGGTTCCAAGCCTTTGCTATTGTGAACAGTGCTGCAATAAACATACATGTGCATGTGTTTTTATAGTAGAATGTTTTATAATCCTTTGGGTATACACCCAGTAATGAGATCACTGGGTCAAATGGTATTTTTACTTCTAGATCCTTGAGGAATCACCACACTGTCTTCCACAATGGTTGAGCTAATTTACACTCCCACCAACAGTGTAAAAGCATTCCTATTTCTCCATATCCTCTCCAGCATCTGTTGTTTCCTGACTTTTTAATGATCACCATTCTAACGGGTATGAGATGGTATCTCATTGTGGTTTTGATTTGCATTTCTCTAATGACCAGTGATGATGAGCTTTTTTTCATATGTTTCTTGGTCACATAAATGTCTTCTTTTGAGAAATGTCTGTTCATACCCTTTGCCCACTTTTTGATGGGGCTGTTCGTTTTTTTCTTGTAAATTTGTTTAAGTTCTTTGTAGATTCTGGATATTAGTCCTTCGTCACATGGATAGATTGCAAACATTTTCTCCCATTCTACAGGTTGCCTGTTCACTCTGGTGATGTTTCTTTTGCTATGCAAAAGCTCTGTAGTTTAATTAGATCTCATTTGTCAGTTTTGGTTTTTGTTGTCATTGCTTTTGGTGTTTTACTCATGAAGTCTTTGTCCATGCCTATATCCTTAATGGTGTTGCCTAGGTTTTCTTCTAGGCTTTTTATGGTTTTAGGTCTTATGTTTAAGTCTTTAATCCATCTTTCTTGAGTTGATTTTTATATAAGATGTAAGGAAGGGGTCCAGTTTCAGTTTTCTGCATATGGCTAGCCAGTTTTCCCCAATTGTATGGTAGCTCTTGATTTTGGGTCTCCAATGCTTGTGCTATCAGCCCACCTCCTATTTGGTGACCGAAAACACTCCTGTTACCATAAATGTAGGAATAGCCATGCTTAGCTAATCAAGGCAGTCCATGATGGGGTGAGTGGTGGGCAATGAGATTGTGGAGTGCCTGGCTGTGACCCCTGTAGGATAGTGAGGTGAAGCTGGTCTTATAATCACTTTACATTTTGGGGAGAACAGACTAGAACAGGGCCAGAGTGTGTGAAAAACCCTTTGACCAGATATAATGGTCACCTGGCATATGATTGTGGCAATGAGCATGAGAGAAATAAAGATTCCAGAGCTAGAGGGTAAAATCTCCAGGACTTGAGGAAAGTTGACTGCAAGAGGCAAGGGCGAGAAATGTCAGGGGCAGATTCTAGGTTTCAAGCTTGTTTGTGGAATTGGTAGAGAACAGTTCCATTGAGTGAGGGAGGAAGCTGGAAGAGGCCTGGGTGAAGAACTGTCAAAGGCACTTGAACCAGAGCAACTCCATCTTGAATAGGGGCCGGGTAAAATAAGGCTGAAATCTACTGGACTGCATTCCCAGACAGGCTTTCTAAGTCACAGGATGAGTTAGGAGGTCGGCACAAGACATAGGTCATAAAGACCTTGCTGTTAAAATAGCTTGCAGTAAAGAAGCCGGCCAAAACCCACCAAAATCAATGTGGCAATAAGAAGGACCTCTGGTCGTCCTCACTGCTACACTCCCACCAGCACCACAACAGTTTACAAATGCCATAGCAACATCAGGAACTCACCCAGTATGGTCTAAAAAGGGGAGGCATGAAAAACACATCCCTTGTTTAGCATGTAATCAAGAAATAACCATAAAAATGGGCAACCAACAGCCCTCAGGGCTGCTTTGTCTATGGAGACACCATCCTTTATTCCTTTACTTTCTTAATAAACTTGCTTTCACTTTACTCTATGGACTTGCCCTGAATTCTCTCTTGCAGAAGATCCAAGAACACTCTCGTGGGGTCTGTATCTGGATCCCTTTCCAGTAACAGAACAGCTTTCCAGTAACAGAACAGGGAACTGGGAAAGTGTCAGATAAAGGATCAGCAGACTCATGGTGGTTGACAGTTCAGGATCTAGAAGACACAGAAATCATGGAGTCTCCTAAGGTCTCGACACAGACAAACTCAAGTTCAGTGCTGACCCCTCCTAGAAGCCGGCTTTGAGTCCTCAAAGGCGCCTCCTGTGAAGAATGCTTCCTGCTGCTGCCTCCCTGTGGCTTCACTTGCATAACAAGGCATTCCTTCAAGAAAGCAGGAGTCCCAGATTCCAGGGAGCAGCGGGGGACTGTGTGAAATGTCCTGCCCCAGGAAAAACATGTCACAAGAAGACGCTGGGGGCCCAAAGGGAGCTTTCACTGGCCAACCCATTCATGTACTGTTCATGACCTTTCATGAAGGTTCCCAGCAACCTTCAACCCCTCAGGGGGCTCTGAAAGTAGTCAGAAACCCCGAATTCTGACTCTGGGGAAAGCTGAGGCCAACCTGGACTACTAAGACGGTCAAAAATAAAATATAACTTGAAGAAATGCAACATTATTATGTTTAGGTATAAACCATTTATTGTTTTACAAGAATATGTTAACAAAATGTTGCCTGGTGAAGCGCCAGACAAAAGATTTTAAGAAATAGAAAAATAATTATTTGAGATTAGTATATCAAGATTTTAATGAAATGGAAATTATATAGGACATTCGTCTGAAACTGGCAGCCTTAGATAATTTAGCCCCTAAAGTGAGTTTTTAAAAATGATTTGAATTAATTGCCAACATTTAAAGATCCATAAATTCCAGGTGAATATCAAGATTTTTAGCTTTTCTTTAAAATGGCCACAACTCTTTGGACCCCTCTGATAGAAACTTTAGAAGTTTACATTTCCACGCTAAAAATATGTTATGCCCAGACTGTTTATTCCCCGAAGAAGACCACCAGAGTCCAGAGTCAAAGCTAAGCAGCAAGGATCTTTATTACAGGTTCGAACCTGGAACTCTCCCTCGCTCGTGAAACGAGACGGGCAGGAGAGCTCCCCCACTGAGCTCCGAACAATGTTATATAGTCTAAGGAAAGTAGGCATAGAATCATTATACAAATTAGAGGTATGATTGGCTGGAGTTTGAACAAAGCGATTTGGCAAACTATAATTGGTTCCCGCCATTTCTGATATTTCAGTACAACCCTTGAGGCGGAAGAGCAGTTTTGTGACCTGGCTATCTTACTTAAACATTCCTTGTGACCTGGCCTCAGAAAGAAAAACATGTACTTACAGAACTTACGAAACCTCTGGTACGTGCAGAGATTAGAAAGCAGAACAAAGAGTTTAGCAACATTGGGGGGTGGGGGGAAGTAGGGTACGCATTTTTGTATCTTTGTGTCCTTTCAAATACAGTGGAGATACATCTTAACACGATGATTCCAAAGGGACAGACACTGGACCCAGATTCTCTGAGTTTGAATCCTGACTGTGCCACCTCCTGGTTGGGTGACTGGGCGAGTTATTTAACCACACTGACCCTTGGTATCCTCACCTGTAAATCAGTGATAATTATAGTACTTATCTCATAGGGTAGTTACTATGTGCCTGGCATATAACAATTATCATATTTAGTATAATATAATAATTATGACAATATACTTATGTGTTATTGCTATTGTGACTATTTTCCCTTGCAAATCCTTTCTCCACTGGCAATATAAAGCTAATTTTATAGCCCTGCTAACCTAAAACAAACTCTCTGTGGTAGAACCTAAACTCATGAAATTTTTTTTACTGCCCCTAGAATCACATAATAATCTCTTCTGCAAATTCCAGAAAAATGAAACTAAGTGCAAAACATACCTGAGGCCCATGTATAACTTTTTAAATAATGCTCTATGTTTCAACTCCCAAAATAGAGGTTTAAATATAGCATTTTTATTTAACCAGTGACTGACTAACAGTGTCAAAATTCTCTGATGTTGGGATTTCCTCCATCTTTCGAAGCCATTAACAGAATTTTCAAAATCTGTAGATTAACTGAAAGCATTTCCAACAAATCCCCAGTTAGACACTGCTGATGTTTGGATCAAATTTTGAATAGCAAGGACCTTCAAATATGAGTCAGAGAAAAGGAAAGCCTCATGCTAAGCAAGAGGGCAGTGGTACATTGACCCAGAGTAGGTAATTAACCAGACGTGAGCAGGCCAAGAGAAGGCCCCCTCCCTTAGGAATGTCAGGTAACTATCCTGGATGGTCAGGCAGTTGGTTGTTAGACTCTCTGTGTAAAATAATAATTTGTCATAGCCAGTGACAGAAAAAAAAGTCTCCCAATAGACAGAAAACCCTGTAGCTGGTGATCAGCAGCTTCCCAATAAACTCTCAAGACCAGGGCAAGCAGGTTCAAGGATGTGCATGGAGAGGTGAAATGACAGAGTTTAACCAGTAGATGACCTTCCTCTGGGAACACTCACTTGGTAAGGGAAAAATGCCTCAAGTGAACATGTGTACAACTGCAATAAACACAATGAACATGCAGCCTCTCCCAAGTGCTGGCAGGCCACTGTGCGTGTGCACAGTCCACCCCAAGGGAAAAATCAAGGGACGAGAAACAAACCCCAGAACCATGCCACTGCATAAAACCCCAAGCCCAAGGCCAAACAGGGCACTTGGATCTTTCAAGTCACCTGCTTGTCCCTCTTCCAAGCGTACTTGACTTCCTTTTGTTCTTGCTCTAAAACTTTTTAATAAACTTTCACTCCTGCTCTAAAAACTTACCTTGATTTTTCCCTCTGCCTTAAACTTACTTCTGACCCTCAGCAGAATTCTTTCCTCTGAGGAGGCAAGGCTCAAGTTTGCTGCAAACTCCCACAGATTTGCCGCTGGTAACACTGGGAATCCAGGCTGGAATTTGTTGAGAAAAGTGGCTGTCATCCCAATAAAATCTCTGTGAAGGGCTCCAACATCATGGGAATCTGCCTGCCTTTTTTGAGATAACCCAATCTTGTCAGTGGGACTGCTAAAAGAACTTGACATCTGGCTTCATGCAGTCCCAGCAAAACCTAGAAAGAGGACATGGCTAGGCAAGCTCCTGAAGTCCTCTCCCTGTACACACAAGCATGCTTCTAGTAGTTTATAATGCAAAGGTGAACCATTTACCACCTGCCTCCAAATGCTTTGGTGATGTTTATTGATATTGCAGTCTGGGCTTAGGTACTTTCATGGTCTCCCCGCCATCACTTTGGTTTGGGAAATCAAAAACTCTAACAGAACAACCAGAAGTACTACTGAAGAGAAGTCAAAGCCAGCCATTGCCATGGAAAGACAAAATTAAATTCAGGCATCTTTTCCTTCCAAGCTTGCTGACTTGTCTCTAATCAAAGACCTAAGCCATCATGAACCTGTTAGACCCACCGCACTGACCCCTTTGATGCTGGATTAAGACAATCCAAAAAAGTAGCTACAGATTCAATTTGTTCAACATACGCCCTGGTAGGAAAATGCCTTTTGAAAGTTCGGCTAAATACTTTTTCCTAATTTTTATTATAAATTAGCTCTGTAGCAGTTTCTAACTTCAAGAAGAAACAAATCACATCAGTTTGCAGGAAATAAAACAAGCTTGTCTGGGTCTCTTTAATGATAAACACATATTTATTTTAAGCAGGATACTATTTCATCAGTTCTACCACAGTTGGCTGGTTCAGAAATAATTGGCAATAAAGATATTAGTTTAAATGGAGAAAATGAGCTTGTATTTGTCTATAGTTTATCATGTATTGTTGGAAAATATAAGCAAGGGATTATCTGAAAGTAAAAAATCTGGGATGATTATTGTCAGGCCTCTGAGCCCAAGCCAAGCCATGGCATCCCCTGTGACTTGCACGTCCACCCAGATGGCCTAAAGTAACTGAAGAATCACAAAAGAAGTGCAAATGCCCTGCCCCACCTTAACCGATGACATTCCACCACAAAAGAAGTGAAAATGGCTGGCCTTTGCCTTAAGTGATGACATTACCTTGTGGAATTCCTTTTCCTGGCTCATCCTGGCTCAGAAAGCTCCCCCACTGAGCACCTTGTGACCCCCAACTCCTGCCCACCAGAGAACAACCCACCTTTGACTGTAATTTTCCTTTACCTACCCAAATCCTATAAAACGGCCCCACCCTTATCTCCCTTCTCTGACTCTCTTTTCGGACTCAGCCCGCCTGCACCCAGGTGATTAAAAAGCTTTATTGCTCACACAAAGCCTGTTTGGTGGTTTCTTCACACGGACGCGCATGACAATTATGAAATCTAAGAACTACAGATAGTGTTAAGAAATCAAATTTTTCACCTTTCCCTCTCATCCCCAAGGTGGAGTATAAGATAAAAAGTTAGGGAGTTAAGGTAATTACATATTGACAGTTCTCAAGGTGTCTTCAAAACAGATCTTCTCCTGGGAAATTGAAAATCATTTAAAAATTTTAAAAGTGAACGATCATATTTTCAGAAAAGAAAGCACAAATTATAAGTATATAGCTCAAGGAATTATTACATGGTGAATATGCCCATGTAATAACCACCTAGATCAAGATATAGAACACTGACTTCCTCCTCCCCACACCTAACTGTGCACCTGACTTTTGCTCCTTAGATTTCTCATGCCTAATTTTTGAGGTTCAAGTAAGGTCACATAAAATGTGTTCTTATTTGTATGACTTCTTTTGCTTAATACTATGTTTTGCAGATTTATCTAGTGGTTGTGTGTTCCTATAGATTAATTTTCACTGCTGTGTAGTACTGCATTGTATGAACATATTACAGCTTACTTATTCTTTTTTTCTTTTCTTTTCTTTTTTTTTTGAGATGGAGTCTCACTCTGTTGCCCAGGTTGGAGTGCAGTGGTGGGATCTTGGCTCACTGCAACCTCTGCCTTCCAGGTTCAAGCAATTATCCTGCCTCAACCTCTTGAGTAGCTGGGATTACAGGTGCCCACAACCATGCCCGGCTAATTTTTGTACTTTTAGTAGAGATGGAGTTTCACCATGTTGGCCAGGTTGGTCTCAAACTCCTGACCTGAAGTGATCCACTCGCCTTGGCCTCCTGAAGTGCTGGGATTACAGGCGTGAGCCACCATGCCCAGCCAGGTCATTCTTTGTTATTTTACCTACTCTGCTTATTCTTTAGAGGTGACTCATTGAAATATCTCATCATGGTTGTCATTTATATTTCCTGTTGTTAATGAGGGTAAGCACCTTTTCAAATGCCTATTGATTATTTTTAAATCCTCCTTTGTGAAGTGGCTGTTGACATCTGTTCCCCGTCCATTTTTGTTGGCTTGTCTTTCTTTTTTTTGAATTTGTAGAAATTCTTTATTCATCCTGAATAAAACCCATTGTTAGTTTATATATGGCAACTATCATCTTCCACCTTATTGCTTATTTTCTCACCCTCTCAGCAGCGTTCTTTGAAGAACAAAAAATCATGTTTTAATGTAATTTAATTTATTCGATTTTCCCATGATATTAGTGGTTTTGTTTCCTATTTAGGAAATCTTTCCATGCCTCAAAATTATGAAGATATTTTCCCATGTTATCCTTTAGAATTTTTATTGTTTTACTTTTATAATTAGATTTATATGCATCTATAATTGAATTTGTATGTGGTGTAGGGTTCAAATTTCCTTTTTTACGTAAGCATACCTAATTCACTCAACACTGTTTATTGAAAAGACCATCTTTTCCCCATGATTCTGCCATGCCTCAATTTGTCATAAATTAAATGTGGATTAGCCTTTTACTATGGCTTATATATTATCTTGATACAAGTAGAGTAACTTTTCTAATTTCGTTTAAATATATTAATACATGCCAAATCCACTGCTGTGCTTTAAAAATATGTTCTCAAAGACCTCCTCTATCTATTAAACATTAAGCTCATCTCTTACTACCAATAAAGCCCAATCCCTTGGGCCAAGAGATTGGCATGTATTCATATGATTATGTTATGACTATAAAGATTCATATTTGGACAACATAGGTAGCATGTGAGGACATAATTAAAAAATAAAACAGTACATGTAAACATTATTTCTTTGTTGACATATTCATCTACACTTTCCCATGAGGATGTAAACTGCACAGGGCAGTCCTTTGTCTTGAATACTGCTCTATCCCCAGCACCTTTTAGGTACTCAACAAATATATATTTAATTAATTATGAAAGAAAATAGAAAACCTACATGTCTTCTATAATGTTTCAGAGTCCAGAGCCAGGAATTAAGGATAGTTTTTTAAAGATATATATTGATAATGTTTTCCATGAGCTATCAAAGACCTGAGATAGTCAGTAATAGGAAATACAACTGCGATTACCCGGTAGCAAATTATCTACGGTAAATGAAACAAGCCAACACCACTTATGTTTTCTTCAACTTTTATTTTATTTTAAGTTCCAGGGTAAATGCTTGATGTGCAAGTTTGTTACATAGGTAAACACGTGCCATGGTGGCTTGCTGCACAGATCAACTCATCACTTAGGTATTAAGCCCAGCATCCATTAGCTATTCTTCCTGATGCTCCCCCTCCCCCAACATCCCTACAACAGGCCCCAGTGTGTGTTGCTCCCCACCATGTGTCCATGTGTTCTCATCGCACAGTTCCCACTTGTAAGTGAGAACATACGGTATTTGGTTTTCTATTCCTGTGTTAGTTTGCTGAGGATAACAGCTTCCAACTGCATCCATGTCCCTGCAAAGAACATGATCTTGTTCCTTTTTATGTCTGCATATATTCCATGGTATATGCATACCAACCCCACTTTTCTATTCTTACTGCCACTGTGTCATTTCCGATCCTCTCCATCATTTAGCTGGATTATTACAATATTCTCCAATTAGTCTCCATGACTTTGGTCTTGCTTCTCTCTATCCACAAACCTTCTACCAAGTCTTTTCTGTTACACAGTTAGGGTCAAGTCACTGATTTCAGACTTTGACGTAAAAGCAATGAGCTATCTTCTAAATCCTTAGTATGACACTCAAGGTCCTCATAAACTGGGATGGAGTGTGGCTAATAGGAAGTATTCAATAGCCATTGGTGAATGACTCATCTCTACTTACCCATCTAGTGTGTCCTACCTATCTAGTGTGTCCTACTTCACCCTACCAAGTACCATAATTGCAAGCAACTCACTGCCCTAAACAATGTGTCTTTTCATTCCTCTATTTTTGTAACTGATGCCTAAATCCTTAAACCACTATTTCTACCGACTCAATCTTCAAGGCTACTTTATCCCTAGATCCCCAGTTAAGATTAATTATTGCTTTGGACACCGGCAACATTTAAATTCTCTTTGGACTATTTAACTGTCTTGTCTTATTATATCACATATTGTATTATGCTTGTTTGTTCAATATTCCTCCCATTATATTCCTAAACTGTTTCATACTTTTTATGGTAGAATCATGTTTAAAGTTTATGTATCCACTCCCTGTGTTTTTAATTGTAACTAGCAAACACTTAATGCATGGTTTTTAAATATACAAATTAAAGGAGGATCTCACACTGCTGTTCTCAAACTTATCCAGGCAGTGGAACCCCTGAAAATTTTACTATTCTTTGTCAAATACCACAAAATATTATTAATAAAACTTAAAATGACAAACTATATCACATTGTGATAAATGAGGATTATTAGTTCTAAGATTTTTTGAGTAAAATACTGAGAAACATTTAAAAGGAAAGAATTATGAGATAAAATGTTAATGAAGAAAGTCTTTTCCAGCAACTTCATGTTTCTCTGGTCAGAAAGGGACTCCCCTTGTGAGTGTCATGAGCAGGATGCCTGGCTCCTGTGTTCCAAGGGATTGCAGCAGAGAGTCCCTCGTTCCACCTGTACAACTTTTGTGACAGCTGCCGTTCTGCAGCAAGGAAGAGTGTTAGTGAGATGAGAGATTTTGCATTCACACCTATCTACAAGATAAATACATCTCAGAAGTGATCACCCTTTCAAGAGTTGTTATTTTCTAACTTGCCTTTAGGCTTCAAGACGTTAATGCCATTGTACATCACAGTGAACAACCTATCACACCACATCAAATCAACATGGATAACTAAAGGTCTTTGAAAATTCATGTTTTAACAACCATCTTAAATCATTCTTAACTCTTCAGACAAAATAAGGCAGAAAACGATCCTGACACAGACCAGAAGAACACAAATACAGAAAATCTGTTTCAAACACCAGCTCACCTCCACTTCTGCCACTGTAAGGTTGGCTTCCAGAAATAACCAATTCAGTCTGCCTGGGAATGAGGACTTCATGGCATCATGTCAAACAACATATTGCTCAAGAATCCCCTCCTGATTTCTAAGTCCTTTCCTTTAAGATGTACTGTTAGGTTCGGTACCAAGCTTGCAGCCCAGGGAGTTTCAGATATATGCATACACTGGTCATTTACGAAGACACAGGACCAGAGGAATAAATAAACTCAGAGTTGGGATTAGATTTTAGAGAATTTCCAATAAGTTCTTATTAGATGCATCTAATTCTGCCTCTGTTTGAATATTTCCAGTAAGGAGGACATCATCACACTTTTGAAAACCCACAACATTTTTGAAGGAGTCTAAATGGCAGGACATTCTTTTATCTTACACCAATATTTTACCCACAGACTTTTCCTTGATGGCCTCTGTATTCTTGCAAATTGTCCCAACAGTCTTTCTTTCTGATAACTTTCTCATGGGCTTGATTTACCCATCTTAGCCTGGGTCAGTGCCTGATTTATTAGCAATCACTTACTAAATGTTACTGAATGAATGAATTAATTAATTAACAAATACATGAATTTTAAAGACCTTTCCTCTCCTGGCTAATTACTCCACCTCCCCACCAAATCTTATAGCTGTTGCCCATGTGAGCATGAAACAAGTCAGGGTCTTTAATTTTCATAACATTTATGCATGAGGGCAGGGAATATTGTTTATTTTGTTCATGAATGTAACCCAAGTGTCTAGAAGAGTACCAGACATACTGTAGATGCTCAATAAATACTTTACATAAGTAAATAAAAAATATCCTTTGTCCCCAAGTTTTCTTGTTTAGCATAATATACCAAAGTTCTCAATACTTTGCAGATAGTTTAATCTCAAAATAAATGCTAAATGTCTTTGAAATCATTTATATTTGAAGGCTAAAGGACATGCTAACCATTTGTTCCTCCCCAGGAATCTCTCAGTTCTATTCCTGTATATGTTGAACAGCAGGAAGCTACTAGACTACATTATTTTTACATCCCATATAAATGTCTTCTCAAAACAATAATTAACATAATACCATCTGCTTCTATGTGAATTGGGAATATGAAATGGTCATAGGAAAATTGTGTTTAAATCTTGTGTAAAATTGCTATTGAAGAGATTTCAATTAAATTGCTCATTGTAAACAAACCCACAAAATAAATTTATTTTAGAATAATATGCTATAAAAAATTTCACTCATCTAGAAAATTATATGCTTTGTTTTTCAGACAATAAGAGCTACATAAGCCATTATGTTTTGTTTGTTTTGTTTGTTTACTTGCTTGCTTTCTTGTCTTCCAAAAATCCCAGAGCGTAAGTTAATGTTTAATTGTAGAAATTATTTATAAGTATGAGTTTCTGGTATAAATACTCAAACTGTGTCTCAAATACAGAAGGCCTGATTTTTATTATTATTATTATTATTATACTTTAAGTTCTAGGGTACATGTGCACAATGTGCAGGTTTGTTACATATGCATACATGTGCCATGTTGGTGTGCTGCACCCATTAACTCGTCATTTACATTAGGTATATCTCCTAATGCTATCCCTCCCCCCAGGACTAATTTTTTATTCTTGTTTTAAAGATCTTAGTGTATGTATGTCACTATCATTAGTCACGGCAAATGGATTTCTTGAAGGAGATGATTTCCTGCTACCTTTTGATTAATCTCCCTTTGTCACTATATAAGGAGACTTCAAAAAAGTTCACAGAAAATGAAATTAAAAGATAAAAATATAAACTTTATTTCTCAACCTAAGCTCCATCAGGGTCAAGACACTTTTATGCATGATAGTTCCAGACATTTAGTCCATCCCTACAGAGCTGAGGATTCAGGGAATTTAACCACATCAATGCTTAAACTCTTTTGTATGTTCTCTTTTACATATAAACTGAAGAAAATAGGTCCTCTGTACATATTTTTAAGATTAGAAAATAAAAAGAAGTCAGAAAAATCCAAATCAAGACCATACATTGGATGCCTAATGATTTATCATTGAAACTCTCACAAAAAAAAAAATTGTTTGATGAGAGGAATGAGCAGGAACATTGTCATGGTGAAGAAGGTCTCTCATGTGAAAGTTTCTCGGGGATTTTTCTGCTAAAGCTTTGACTAAGTTTTTCAAAACACCCTCATAATAAGCAGATGTTATTAGTGTTCTTTGGCCTTTCAGAAAGTCAACAAGCAAAATGCCTCGAGCATCCTACAAACTGTTGCCATGACCTTTACTCTTGACAGGTCTGTTTTTGCTTTGACTGGACCACTTCCATCTTTTAGTAGCCACCACTTTGTGCTTTGTCTTCAAAATCATACTGATAAAGCCATGCTCTATCTCCTGTTAAATTCTTTGAGGAAATGCTTCAGGATCTTGATCCCACTTGTTTATATTTCCCATTGAGGATTCTGCTCATGTCTACAGCTGATCTGGGAACAACAGTTTTGACACTTAGCAAGTAAAAGCCTTGCTCAACTTTAATTTTTCAGTCAGAATTGTATAATCTGAAAGAACTGAGATGTCTATGGTGTTGGCTATTGTTTCTGCTGTTAATCATCAGTTCTGTTCAATTAGAATGCAAATAAGATGAACTTTTTTGTCACAAATTAATGTGGATGCTCTGCCACTGTAGACTTCATCTTCAACTTCATTTTATCCCTTCTTAAAATGAGCTGTCCATTTGTAAACTGCTGATTTTTGGGGGGCATTTTCCCCATAAACTTTCTGTAAGGCATCAATAATTTCATAATTCTTCCACACAAGCTTTACCATAAATTTGATGTTTGTTCTTGCTTCAATTTTAGCAGAATTCATGTTACTATGATAGGGGCTGTATTTGAACTGATACATTACCCTCCTCAGGCCCTGAAAGTAGATTCTCTTCAGACATGTTATAATAAGTTAGTACAAGTTATTTAAGTTTATTTTGGCACAAAAAAAAAATCATCCATGCGTAGTTTTTTCATAATGCACATTTTCCATAAACTTTTTGAGGTCCCCTGATATGTAAAGTCCTATAATAAATCACAAAGGAGATCTCCCTTCCTTTCTGTTCTGAACTCTTTCCCTCCTGCTTTGTGTTCCACCTTAGGAATTTGGTTTCCTCTCTGAACCTTGTTCCATCCTCTCTTCCAAGAAACTATCAAATAAGCTGATTCACAGTAGTGTTAGTAGCTTATTACCAAAGCTTTTCCATGTTACAAGTCAACCTCCCTATTTCCAAGATAATTATTTCACACTTTATATTTCTCATAAAATCCAGGAGAGCCCCTGGCCACTTTTCACTCTCATCTAGTGATCTTGCTTCTTATTTCTCTGAGGAAATAGATGCCATCAGAAAAGAACTACAACCTCTGACCACCAAATCTAACCATCTACCTGCATTGACACCACCAATTTTTTTTTCTCTCTTTCTCCTTGCTATTTCCATAGTCATGCAAACATGCTAAGATATCTCCCATGATAAAGATACATATTTAAGACCTTCACATTTTTCCTTTACTCCTCTAGTTCTCTGATTCCTTTTATAGAAAAACTCTTTAAATAATTATCTACCCTTTTCTCCATTTAAAAAAAAAATCCACTTTCTCCTGAAACCCCTTCAATCAGACTCATCCCCACTACTTCTCCCCATCACCAGATCCAATGGACCTCATCTTTCTAGACCTCTCAGCAGCATTTGACATACATGATCACTTATTTAAAACAAATTAGTCACTTGGCTTTAGCAAGGCTGTACTCTTTTGGTATGCCTCCTATCTCTTTGGCCATTTCCTCTGCATCTCCTTTTTGGGTCTTCTTTCTCTTCTCAGCTGTAAATTGTTAACATGCCCCTAGACTCAGCAACCCCTTCCCAACCTTCTTTTACCCTTTATTTACATGCTCTCTTTAAGTGATCTCACCCTGTCCCATGGTTTTAAATACTGTCTATCTGCTGGTAACTCCAAATATTTATATCTGAGCTATTTCTCCTACAAACTCCAAACTAGCATATCACTCTGCCCACCAAACATCTCTTCTTGGATGTCTAATGGATATCTCCAGCTTAACATGTCCAACCAAACTCTTGTTGCCCCTCCACAAACCAGCTCGCTAACCTCTCATCTCAGCAAATGACAACGCTATTTCTCCATTTACAACAGCGAAAAACTTAGGAATCATCCTTGACTTCTTTCTTTCTTTTGTATCTCACATAAAATCCATCAGCAAATGTTATTTTACCTACCTTCAATATCTTATGGATCCAAATACTCTCTTCCCACCTCCACCTCTACAACCGAATTCTAAGGCACCATGATCCCTGGCCTTGATTACCACAGCCACTACCTGTCTGATCTTCCTGCTTCTTTTTTGTTTCCTTGCAACCCACGCACCATAGAGTAGTCAAAGAGATTCTTTTAAAATGTAGATAATAAAATGTCACCCTCTTGCACTCACCCTTCTAATGACTACTCAGCATTTTTAGAATAAAATTTTATTGTGCTCTGAACAGATTTTCACAATCCAGCACCTGGATATTCCTCTGACTTATTTCCTAAATATCCTTCCTCTGTTCCTTTCTTTGTGGCCACATGACCCTCCTCTGGTTCTTGTAATAACACAAGCACACTGCAGCCTGGGGCTTTGACCATTTGTTCTCTGTTCCTAACAGGCAACTCTTTGAGTCCATCCCTCACTTCCTCAAGTCTCTGTTCAAACATCACCTCTTCCAAAAGAGCTTTCCTGGCCACTCTTTCCAAGCTGGCACACTAATAATGCTCTCCTCTTCCTGCCTGGTTCTATGTAAAGTATATAACTACTTGACATTATATATTTGTTTGTTCCTTGGCTTGTTTTTTTGTTATTTTACTCAAAGAGTAAGCTTAAGAATTGAAGGTGTTTGTGCTTTGTATACTGCTGCAACGAGGCCCCAAAGTACTCAAACTAAATACTGCTGAAGTATAAAATTATCCACTAACATGAAATTCTGTGACTTCTTCTTGGCTCTCATTCTCCTTGACTTCTCTCTCGACTTGGCAATGGAATTAACACTTCCTTCTGGAGAAAGTTTTCTCTCCTTCTTGGGTTGCACTCTCATCCCAAATTATTTTCTTTAGGACTCTTAATGGAAGATACTAATATTATAGGTCCCTCTCAATATCCACTATTCTCTGTTTCTTCCTTCATAATGAAATTCTCAATTTTTAACTGATCACTCAGATTTTTCACTACCCAGGCAAAACACTACAATTGCCAGACTCTCCTGCAGCCTCCCAAGTGACTAAATTTAGGCCAATAAGAGGTAAAAGAACATGTTTTGTGAAACTTCCTGGAAGTCTTTTTTAAGTGAATATATTTGCCCTTCTTGCTCCTAGGAATACAGATGTAATGGCCAGATTCTAGTAGTCATCTTAGGCCATAAAGACAAATACAGACACGCCCTAGCAGTAGGGAGCCATGAGCAGGAAGAATACCGGATCATTGCTTTATGGGGCCAATATCCCGGGCCTGGACCTCAGTGACATCACAGAGACATAATCTTCTATTTTTCTTAAACAATTATTCTATTGTTTTCCCAACTGATACATCTCTCAGCACACTTAGGGCATTAACATTCACCCTCAGCAGAATGACTTAACTTTCTTGTTCCATCCCAGTTCTCTCTCCTGAGTTCCAGTCCTGCACATTCTGAGGTCGTTGACGAGAACCTACTTCAAAGTGCAATTCATCATCATCTTCATCCTCAATCAGCAGTCTTTCTGGATCTCGGTATTACTCTAGATTTGTAGTCCCCAACCTTTATGGAAGACAATTTTTCCACAGGATCAGCAGGGGATGGTTTCAGGATGAAACTGTTCCACTTCAGATCATCAGACATTAGTTGGATTCTCATAAGAAGCGTGCAACCTAGATCTCCCACATGTGCAGTTCACAATAGGGTTTGTGCTCCTAGGAGAATCGGATGCCACTGCCGATCTGATAGGAGGCTGAGCTCAGGCAGTAATGCTCGCCTCCTGCGGTGTGGCCCAGTTCCTAACAGGTCACAGACCAGTACTGGTTTGCAGCCTGGGGATTGGGGACGCCAGCTCTGAATAATACCAAAAAGCCCATAATCAACAGTATGCTAGCCAGCAAGCCTGTCTACTTTTATACTTATATATTTTAAAGACAGATATGCCTAAGATGCTGGAAATGTGGGGGATTGCAGGTAAACAATTTATAAATGGAGATCACTTCCCTATATGCATGAACTAAGCTTAAAACATTATTAGAGTGTGGGAAGACAGCAGTTTCAAATATAGCTAAGTATATGCTAACCCAAAACCATATTAAGCCAACAGACTAGATTCCAGTATTTATTCTTTATAAGCCAGCATTCAAACATGATTTGCTTAGTAGAGCAATGAAGATTAAAATGGACTATTACAAATAACAGAGCCTCTGTGAAATATTGGCTTAATACACAAATGCCCTCAAACAAAGCTTAGAAAACATGCTTAAAATTGGTGTTGGCTGGAGTCCCAGAGACTTTATAATCCAGTAATCCAGTTTGTAGGGTTGATTCAGGCATAATAATGCAGTAGATGGAGTGGCTTCCTTGCTGTACCTTCATCTTTCCTTTGGAACATTCTACCATCACACCTGCCATTGCCAAGCACCTCACCTGTGAACTCCCATTGCCTCCCATTACCTCCATAACTGAAAATATAAGCAGAGAACATCCTTCTTCAAAGTCAGGCTTACAGGTACTCAGGAGGCCACCAAAGGCTTGTGTCTGTGTCCCTCTCCTCGTCCTTCTGTCCAACAAACCCCAGTCACTGGATCACATTTCCTTAGGGCCAGACTTTGTGCCTCTGCAAGTCTTGAACAAATCGATCATCTCAGTAGAGTTAATGGGAAAAAAAAAAAAAAGAAGAAGATTCCCCAGATCTCCCCTTTGCTTCCAAATAGCATTTGTACTTTTTATGGTCTTCTGAAGACAACCTTCCCTGCCTTTGCTACCTAACTCAGGGAAAGACCAGGAGGGTTGGCAGCTGGGGAGAGGAGGGGATATACTACCAGTCAGGGTAATCACATCGTTGCCAGGGTCTCATCAACTCCCTCAGGCAAATGGAGTCTACATAGCTCCAGCCTGATGTTTACAGAAAGCAGAGAGATCAAGAATGATTCCAATAAGTGACCCAACTAAATGTTAAGATTAACACAGAAACAGTTGCATCAAATCTTCTGCAAATGATGCACTCTTGAAGTTACTGCAAGACTGGGGCTTGACAGACTTCGAAACCCCTGTGCTACATGAATCTAAAGGACTCGGCACCAGTTTTGCACACATCAGAGGATCACTTTCTTGCATCTGCATAGGCAGTGTCATAAAACTAATGAGTTCCTGAATTCTGAATGCCCTATCTGAATTATCTGCAGAATACATCAACCTCCCAAGCACAAAATAATAAATCTTATCAACATTTTTCCAGAGGTCAGCTAAGAGGAACATGAATTTAAGAGCAATTTTTTTTTTTTTTTTGCTACTTAGTATTTCTCAAAACTACCATAAATTATCCAGAACTCCTATAATTAATTGGCTTTAGAGTTTTATGAGTTCCCAACGTGTCCTTTTAAGTTCCTAGTAAAGAAGAGTTAACTTGTGAGAGATGGTGAGTTAATTTAAAAACGTTAAGAGTAGGAAATGTTATAGGTGTTTCTTTATGTTGCCATAGATTCTTGAAGTACGAAAATAGCTAATAAAAATACTTCACAGAAATTTTCGTTTCAGAGACTTGATCAATATTAATATGGAGCAAATTCTGATGATGTTTTTAGCATTAAAAAACCAGAAAGATATTTAAATAATTACGTTGAATTATATCTATCCTTATGATGCTTGCCCAACCCAATGCCAAGTCTATGCTATAAGGCACTGTTGTTATGTTTTGTTGTTGTTGTTTTGGCATAGCTGAGTAATTTTTGATATCAGCTTTGGAAATAGTTGCTCCCAAGCCTAGAGACATATAAATGATGAGAAAAAGTATTTGAAGAGTAAATATAACCACTCCACTCAAATGGCCCATAAAAGTTACCAGTAACTTTTGGCCCATCTAAAATTGTTACCCAGGAGATCCTGGTTACATGAGAAAAATTCATCTTTGTTTTTCTTTCTTTTTTCTTTTTTTTTTTTTTTTTTTTTTTTGAGAGGGAGTATCACTCTCGCCAGGCTGGGGTGCAGTGGCATGATCTCGGTTCACTGCAACCTCCGCCTCTCAAGTTCAAGCAATTCTTCTGCCTCAGCCTCCTGAGTACCTGGGACTACAGGTGCACACCACTATGCCAGGCTAATTTTTGTATTTTTAGTAGAGACAGAGTTTCAACATGTTGGCTGGAATGGTCTTGATCTCCTGACCTCATGATCCGCCTGCCTCGGCTTCCCAAAGTGCTGGGATTACAGTCGTGAGCCACCGCACCCGGCCTAAATTCATCTTTTGATAACGTGCAAAGAGGATGTAAAATATTCATGTGCAAAGTCTGAAAATTCTGATAAGCAAATATGAGGAGACCCCCCCTACTCCATGTAAATAGTTCACTTGGAAATCCAGAGCTGTGAAGAGTAGAAAGGTATGAGTGCAATGCTCAGAACACTCTCGCTAGTGCCAGTATACATCCTGCTAATGTTGTGTCTTGGCCAGAAGGACCTATATTTGTATTGAATGCCAATGTAAACCTAAATAGTTTTTCTTCTGGTGACCCAGATGTAAGAAGTTTCCTCAAACAAGAGCCCACAGAAAGGTTAAATTCGTTGGATAACTTTCGGCGGCTGCTTCCCTCAGTCTGGGCACACCCCAGGCGGTCTTCTGTGCCACACATGCTCCACATATGGTCAAGGGGAGATGGGTCAGTGATCTGTGACTGCAGTTTAAGCAACTACCTGAATTGACATCTAAGTTAAATCTTCACTCATTGTCCACCAAAGGAGATACAGTTAGAACCATGCAAATGATCCTGGGAGCTGCCAGCCAAAGCAGGGTTGGTCGGCTCATTTAAGGCTCTGAGCATTCGGGGAACTTTTATAAAATCCATTTGCTCTTCTGTCCTTTGCCCAGAATCTCGTTGCACCTGACATTTCAGTAGATTTAGAAGCCTTGAGGGAGACCAAATGCTTATTGTAGATGATATTTACT
The DNA here is from genome assembly GCF_049350105.2 of Macaca mulatta. Taxonomy (NCBI): domain Eukaryota; kingdom Metazoa; phylum Chordata; class Mammalia; order Primates; family Cercopithecidae; genus Macaca; species Macaca mulatta. The sequence continues at coordinate 128,432,134 of NC_133417.1, read as the reverse complement.
TGCAAAAAGCCAGAGTGATGTTTATGCTTCCTTGTTGCTGCACACTAAATAATAGCATTGTGAAAAGCAGTGAAATCAGATAGGAAAATATAGCACTTAATCAATGCTGTGTCAAGGACCCAGCAGCTTAGCAGTCCAAAGCTGCTGAAATACATCTGCTTTGCTTTTTGACACATGCTGGGCCAAAGAACACACTATTTCTCTGGGTTCACCTCCTGGAGTGAGAGCCAAGTCCACACAGGTCTGAGAACGGTTGTGCCCTGCCACTTGTGGGAGCATACTATTAGGTTGGTGCAAAAGTAACTGCAGTTTTGGCCGGGCGCGGTGGCTCACGCCTGTAATCCCAGCACTTTGGGAGGCCGAGGCGGGCGGATCACAAGGTCAGGAGATCGAGACCACGGTGAAACCCCGTCTCTACTAAAAATACAAAAGTAACTGCAGTTTTTACCATTACATTAAAAGTAACCAACACCTAACACCTCAGGCTCTGGAATCCAGTGACATGGGCTTCAGATCCTGGCTTTAATACTTGGTGCTCTGTGACTCTGAATAACTCTAACCTCTCTAAGTCTCAATTTGTTTCATTCATAGGAATGTCAATACGTAACTTGTAGAGCTGTTACAAATGATACATAAGAAAAGATTTACGCAAAATAAACACTAAAAATGTCTATGGCTGGTTTGTCTTTGTTTTTGTTTTTGTTGTTTGAGACAAAGTCATACTCAGCTGCCCCGGCTAGAGTGTAATGGCGTGATCACGGCTCACTGCAGCCTCAACCTCTCTGGCTCCAGAGATCATCCCACCTTAGCCTCTTGAGTAGCTGGAACCACCGGTGTGCACCAGCATGCCCAGCTGATTTAATTATTTTTTGTAGTGGCAGGGTCTCACTATGTTGCCCAAGTTAGCCTTGAACTCCTGGGCTCAAGCAATCCTCCCACATCAGCCTCTCAAAGTTCTAGGCATAAGCCACTACAACTAGCTCTGATTTTCAAGTAAGAATGAAGGCAAAAATGTTATCTAAATTTTCTCCAGTAGGCTTATAGCAACAATTAAGTAAACTAAAGGTGAAATGGGAGTACTTCTTTCAACTTTTGAGGTCAGTACCATGGAGATGAGCTGTACTCATTCACAACAGTTCACTTAGCCTCACAGAGCAAAACATTCAGCTTAATGACCTGTGGATCTGAAATCTTATATTATATACATAAAATATATTCATTTGTGTTTGCTTTCCCACAAAGAAAATATCCTTCCAAATGACTGGGAAATTTAATACCGCATTTATTGATATTGATTGAGGAAACCATGAGTAGATACGACTGTAGTACAGACCCTGCTTCATTGGAGGTCCCTGGTACATCTGTCTTCTTATTGCTGGCCTTTAGGCATGACTTCATGGTTGTTGAAAGGACACCCATTAGCAATCAGTAGGCCTGGGTCTGAATCATTTGGGAAAGTTATGAACCTAAACCTCAGTTCTTGACTCAGTGGAGTATCATGCCTCCTGATACGGTTTAGCTGTGTCCCCACCCAAAATCTCATCTCGAATTGTAATCCCCAGAATCCCCATGTGTTAAGGGACCAAGTGGAGAATTAAATTATGGGGGCTGTTTCCCCCGAGCTGTTCTCATGATAGTGAGTGAGTCTCCCAAGATCTGAGGGTTTTATAAGTGTCTGGCATTTTCCCTGCTTGCACTCACCCCATCCTGCCACCCTGTAGAGAAGGTGTCTGTTTCTCCTTTGCCTCTTGCCATGACTGTAAGTTTCCTGAGGCCTCCCTGGCAATGCAGGGCTGTGAGTCAATTAAGCCTCTCTCCTTTATAAATTAGCCAGTTGTGGGTATTTCTTCATAGCACCATGAGAACAGACTAATACACCTCCCCTGTCTATCTACTGGAGATTGTGTAGTACTCTCTCAAGTGAGACGGTAAATCATTGAAAGTCCTTTGGAAATCTCAATGTATATTGATCGTGCAAAACCTTATCATACATGCAATAAGAATTCAGAGAAAGGAAAGACCAATTCAAGAGCAAGCTTGTCTCCAAGTATAACAGTGTCTTCCTGTTTAACCCATATCATAAAAAATGTAGTATGCACTGTGTGTGACAACACTTGGCATAACTTGGATATCACTAGGGCTGAAATTAGTTTCCGAGGGCTACCATAACAAATGGCTTTAAAAAACTGAAATGTACCTGGGCATGGTAGCTCACACCTGTAATCCCAGAAATTTGGGAGGCCAAGGCAGGATGGATCACTTGAGCTCAGGAGTTTGAGACTAGCCTGGGTAACATGGCAAAACCCCATCTCTACTAACAATACAAAAAGTAGCCAGGTATGGTGGTACATGCCTGTAATCCCATCTACTTAGGGTGCTGAGGTGGGAGGATCACTTGGGCTTGGGAGGTTGATGCTGCAGTGAGCTGAGATGGCACCACTGAATCCAGCCTGGCTGACAGAGTGAGGCCCTGTCTCAAAAATAAAATAAATAATAATAATAAATAAATTTTTAAAAAATAATGGAAATGTATTCTCTCACAGTCCTGGGGGCCAAAAGTCCAAGATCAAGGAAGGTGTTATCAGGGTTGTACTCTCTCCTAGTGCTCTTAAGGATAATCTATTTCTTGTTTCTTCCAGCTTTTTCTGTCTCTGGGCATTCCTTGGCCTAGGGCCATATCCCTCACACTCTGACTCCCTAGTCTCTTTGCCCCATCCTCTGTGTATCTCCTTTACGTGTCTCTTACAAGGCAGTTGTCACTGGATTTGGGGCCCGCCCAGATAATCCTTAATTTAATCACATCTGCAAAGAACTCTTTTTTTGAAATAAGATCACATTCACGTATTTGAGAAATTAGGACCTAAGCATATAATATTTTTTAGGGGGGCACTATTCAGCACAGTGTGAGGCTCCATGACACATTTAAAAGTGTTAAGTGACTTAGGTGTAATCTTCTTAGCATGTGAGATGGCCACAATGCAGCCAGCTGTTACCCAGTTTGACTTTCTTATGGTCAGATATAACTATGGCTCTTCATAAGACAAAACAAACAGGAAACAGGAGTTTATGCTATCTGAAAATGAGTGAATAGCTATTAACTACGAGCTTGGCATTGGCAAAGACCAGAAAGCAAAGGACTTTCTGTGGGTAGATGTATTCATTTGCTAACAGTGTCATAAGAAAGTACCACAGACTTGGTGGCTTACACAACAGAAATTTACTGTCTCAGTGCTGGAGACGGGAAATTTGAAATCAAGGTGTTGACATGACTGGTTTCTTCTGAGGCCTCTCCCCTTGGCTTATGGATGGCTATCTTCTCCTTGTGTCTTCACATGGTCTTCCTGCCATATATTTGTGTCCAAATTTCCTCTTCTTGTGAGAACACCAGTTATATTGGATCACAGTCCATCCTAATGACTTCATTTTAGCTGAAATATTTTTTCTTTTAACCTTTATTTTAAGTTCAGGGGTACATATGCAGGTTTGTCATACAGGTAAACTTGTGTCATGGGGATTTGTTGTACAATTTGTTTCATCACCTAGGTCTTAAGCCTAGTACATATTAGTTATTTTTCCTGAACCTCTCCCTCCTCCCAGCCTCCACCCTCTGATATGTGCCAGTGTGTATTGTTCCCCTCTTTGTGTCCATGTATTCTCATCATTTAGCTTCCACTTATAAGTGCAAACATGCAGTATTTGATTTTCTTTTCCTGCATTAGTTTGCTAAGGATAATCGCCTCTAGCCCTATTCATATTCCTGCAAAGGACATGATCTCTTTCTTTTTTATGGCTGCATAATATTCCATGGTATATATGTATATATGTACCACATTTTCTTTATCCAGTCTACCATTGATGGGCATTTAGGTTGATTCCATGTCTTTGCTATTGTGAATAGTGCTGCAATGAACATTTGCGTGCATGTGTATTTTTGGTAGAATAATTTGTATTCCTTTGGGTATATGCCCAATAATGAGATTGTTGTGTCCACTGGTATTTCTGTCTTTAGGCCTTTGAGAAATCGCCACATTGTCTTCCACAATGGTTGAACTAATTTACACTCCCATCAGCAGTGTATAAGCAGTCCTTTTTCTCCACAAACTCTCCAGCATCTGTCATTTTTTGACTTTTTAATAATAGCTATTCTGACTGGGGTAATACCTTTTTAAAGACTTGGTTTCCAAAACACCATCACATTCTGAGGTACTAGGAATTAGGACTTCAACATATGAATGCATATGAATGAAGGGAGGGGGACACAATTAAGCCCATATCTCTCAGCAAACTTTTTATTAAAGGACCAGATAGTCAATATTCTCAGCTTTGTAGGCCATATCACAGCTACTCAACTCCACCACTGCAGTGTGGAAACAGCCGTAGATGATTCAAACCATTGTGTGTGGCTGTGTTTCCATAAAACAAGCAAAGCAAAATGAAAGGGTGGAACTCGAGAAACAAAGGTAACTGAGTGGTCTTCCAGGTCTAGTATCCACCCCTCCAATGGGATTTCTGACTTGGCGATGCTGAGTTCTCAGGAAAAGTGCTTTCTGAAGACTATGTGAGTGCTTTAGTGTTGCTTTTTTGGTTTGTTTTGTTTCATTTTACTTTGCTTTATTTTAAAAAAATTTTTTAGTTTTAAAAAAGTTTTGGTAGGCCGGGTGCGGTGGCTCCCGTCTGTCATCCCAGCACTTTGGGAGGCCAAGGTGGGTGGATCACGAGGTCAGGAGCTTGAGACCAGCCTGGCCAACATAGTGAAACCCCATCTCTACTAAAAATACAAAAAAGTAGGTGGGCGTGGTCGTGGGCACCTGTAATCGCAGCTACTTGGGAGACTGAGGCAGGAGAATCACTTGAACCCAGGAGGCAGAGCTTGCAGTGAGCCGAGATTGCACCACTGCACTCCAGCCTGGGCAACAGTGTGAGACATTGTCTCAAAAAAAAAAAGGTTGTGGTAAAAAGCATATAATATAAAATTTACTATCTTAACCACTTTTTAGTATACAATTCAGTAGTGTTAACTATATGCACATTGTTGTACGGAAGATCTCTAGGAATTTTTCTTCTTGCATGGCTGAAACTCCACAATTAAACAACGTCTTCCTATTCCCCGCACCCACGCTGCAACCCTTAACAACCACGATTCTACTTTCTGTTTCTATAAGTTTAAATGCTTTAGATACCTCAAACAAGTGCCTTTTTGTAACTGCATAATGTGCTCAAATTTCATCCTTGTTGTAGCATATGACAAGATTTCCTGCCTTTCAAGGCTGAATAATATTCCATTGTATGTATATGTCCATTTTTTATTCACTCATTTGTTAATAGATATGTAGGTTGCTTCTACCTCTTGGTTATTGTGCACAATGCTACAATGATCGTAGGCATGCAAATGTCTTTTCAAGATCCTGTTTTCACTTCTTTTGGATCTACACCCAGAAGTGGGATTGCTTCAGTGTGGCTTTCTGGAAACCCCTGAGATTCATCAGCAATAGAAAGATGCTGGTAATAGATGCTACTTTGGAGACAAGGTTGTTTCTGTGTATTCCTGGGTAACAGATGTTGTGGCCTTCATGGTCTGTGATGCCAGGAAAAAGCAAAAGCAAAACAGAAAACAAGTGAAGAGAAACATCCTCCTAGAAACCCACTTTTCCTCCTGACTTGTTCTAAATGGGTGATAACATCAGCAGTTTTTAGATGTGGAGTGGAATCATATTTTAACTAGAAAAAAATAATCATTTTAAGAAAAGCAAGAGACTATGAAGGAATTGAATCTCTAGGACCTTCATAATTGAACTGGAAATTTTGCATTAGGCCTGATTTAATTTTCCAAGATCATTGGAGGATCTTTAATGTAATTAAACTAGAAATAAGGATAATGGAAGTTGGAGAAGAAAATAGCATCTTCCATTTACTGGAGAAGAAACAACAACAAACAGAATTCCCAGCCCACAATGGCCTACAGTGTGAGATATATGAGAAGTAAATTTAAGACCACAAAAGGCCTGTTTGCAAGGGCCTAGCTAGCCTCTGAGTCCTATAGTGGTAAGGAAGCAAGGGGAATTATTATTGATTGAAAAAGAGAGTAGAAACTAGATGATATCTGCACTGTTAAGACTCTTTCAACTCTGAGGGAAAGTAATCTGACTCAAAGTAGTGTAATCATGGCTCTTATCACTAAAAAGTCCAAGAGCACAACTGACTCAGGTACAGCAGGATCAAGGTCCCATATGGTGCCACCAGGTCTTGATCTCTCTCACTACCTCTTAGGGAAGATTTTTCCATATGGTAAGCACTTTGGACACTAATAACCCAGTGCACAGCTTAGCAGATCAACCAGAAAGGATGCGCCCTCCCTGATGACTCTAGCAGGAAAGTTCCAGTGACAGCCTTAAATAGTGCAACTTGGGCCACGTGTTCATCCTCAAACCTATCACTGGGCCAATGGCCAGTGGAGGAAATCAGAGTTCTGTTATCAGGAAACAAGTGAAGCTATCTTAACCACAATGCTGGCATTGAAAAACACCAGAAATCAAAGATCTTTCAGTGATTTTCCACCAAGAAGGTAAGATGGGCTGGTCTCCACAGCCTCTTTTAGCTCAGATCCAGCTTCCTTAGTAAAACTACTCAAGGCCAAAGTCCCTGGCCACCGTTACTTTGCAACTGAAAGGAAACTGCTATGCAGCTTGTACATTCCACTTGGTGAGAAAGAATGAGTACCTCGATAGAAGGAGCAGGTTTCTTTACATGGAAGTCACTAGTTACCTGCATAATACATGGATTTTCTTACTGTTAACTCTTACAATTTTATAAACTAAAGTGCAATCGTGTGGCAGTGGGCCAGAATGATGAGAAAAGGCCTTCCTGAGGAGGTGGCATTAAAATTGAGAACTGCATGAAGAAAAGGGCGAGCCACACCTTGATCTGGGGGAAGGTCATCTAAAGTTCAGAAACAGCATATGCGAAGTCTGAGATAACCATGGTGCATTTGGTGTTGAAGGAAGCTGCAGGCCTGGAACACCAGTCAAAGGAGACCTCACAATTACAGTGACTTGCATGGCCCCAGATAATCTCACCGTCTTTTCTCTTGACATCATCACTTGTTACTCTGCCCTGCTCACTCCAAGCAAGCCATTCTTGCCTCCTTGTGGTCTTTCTAACACTCGACTTGCTTCAGCCTTGGGACTAATCTGCAGGCTCTTCTCTCTGTCTGGAATATGCTTCCGTTGACATTTGCCTGTCTAACTCCCTCATTCCTGCAAGTCTTTGCCAACATTTCACCTTTCAATGAGGTCTACCCTGACTACCCTATTTAAAACTGGATCCCAGCTAGATGCGGTGGCTCACGCCTGTAATCCCAGCACTTTGGGAGGCGGAGGCGGGTGGATCATGAGGTCAGGAGTTCGAGACTAGGCTGGCTAACATGGTGAAACCCTGTCTCTACTAAAAATACAAAAATTAGCCAGATGTGGTGGCGCAAGCCTATAGTCCCAGCTACTCAGGAGGCTGAGGCAGGAGAATCGCTTGAACCCAGGAGGCGGAGGTTGCTGTGAGCCAAGATCGTGCCACTGCACTTCCAGCCTGGCTGACGGAGCGAGTCTTCGTCTCAAAAAAAACAAAAAACAAAAACTGTATCTCACTGTCTCCCACTAACTCATGCTCACACTGTATTTTTCCACTGTATTCTTTTCTTTCCAGTTATCTCCTTCTAATACACTATGTGGTTTATATAGTATATGTATTGCTCATTATTTTTCCTCTAACAATGTGTAATTTATTTGACAGAGGATTTTTTCTTTTTGTCCAAGGCTGTACCTGGCACATAGTAGATGCTAAAATAAATAGGTTTTAGATATAAGTGTAGAGGGAGAAAGGAAGAAAGATTTGTCCTCCTAGTGTATTTTCTTATTGTAGAACTGTAATATATACTTTTGTCCTGAGGCCCCTTATCCATCTCTAGTCCTTATAGCTTGGTATGTATTTTAGCGCCTTATGCCCAGGATCTTAGCCTTGAAGATAAATGGAACAGATTGACCTGAGAAGAGACCAAATTCCATTGGAACAACTTTCAGGGACTGTCCCTTTTCTTTTACTGCCCTGGAATATGCAGAATGCTACTGAATCAAAGTAGGTCATTGGCCAAGGACTGGAAATAGTGTTGATGCTGGCGTTGTTAAGCTGGGAAGTTTTAATATGATAGTATTGATTGTGAGAAGATTTGAATTAATGTTTTTATTTAAAGATTTTATTTTGGGATAGCGAAGACAACATCCTGACATAGATTGTAGCATCTGTCAAAATTTACACAAAATGTCAACACTGAAGTCCCAGGTTTACAAATAAGCCATAGCTGTGCTCGCTCTATCTTATAGCTCCCACAGCTTTGTTTCTGACTTTTCCTACCTTACAGGATATGTATTTTCCAGAGAAATAGGACATTTTTATCTGTCCGTCACATCAATATTCAGAAGGGTAGACCTTTCATTATTACAGGCTTTAACATAAAACCAATCTTTGTAATATATTACCCCAAATTCCCTGAGAAAATTCCACATATTTTTATGTGTATTGGGATTGGGGCAGAGGTTAACATAAAGTACATCTATAAAAGTTTACTGCTGTGTATACGTTGACCATGGGAGGGGGAAAGCTGGAAAACATATTCCCATGATCCTTAAGAACCAGAATAAGACGCAGGCACATGGGCTTCCTTAGTCCCCAAATTGGAAACATCTGTGTTGTCCAAGTTCTCACTTTTTCCCATAATCAAAGGGGCAGCTCCTGGAACAGTGGGGTCTTTAGGAAAGAGTACCAGGACTTTTGAAACAATAACACAGGATGTCCTAAATTTCCATTAAGTATTTTTGACTTTTTGGGGATATGGGTCTGGTTTTCCATCATTGGTGGTCCCAACCAGTTTGGTTGTAGAAATTGAAACAATATTTGAGTACCATATTTTGTCTAAAATGTGACACCACAGATTATTAATTTGTTCACTTTTAAGAAAGAAACCAACCTGCTAATTAAATAAGTGTAAATGTTTATCATATATCATTAAATGCATATATATATATTTATATATACACACACACACTTTTTCTTTTTAGATGGAATCTCGCTCTGTCGCTCAGGCTGGAGTTCAATGGCATAATCTTGGCTCACTGCAGCCTCTGCCTCCCAGGTTCCAGCGATCCTCCTGCTTCAGCCTCCTGAGTAGCTGGGATTACAGGTGTGTGCCACCACACATGGCTAATTTTTGAATTTTTAGTAGAGACAGGGTTTCATCATATTGGCCAGGCTGGTCTCGAACTCCTGTCTTCAGGTGATCTGCCAGCCTCAGCATCCCAAAGTGCTGGGATTATAGGCATGAGCCACTGCGCCTAGCCATTTTAATGCATATATATTAAATAAAATGAAAATGAAATAAATTGGTTGAGGTATTCCTAAAACTATTTCCCATTCAGACTTCAAGCTTCTGAATACATTTGCAACTGAAAGTGTTGATGGCAACAGTCCTGAGGAGTTTTCATTACTGTCTCTGGCTTTTCTGCCAGTCCTCTGACATCCATTCTGTAAGCTTTGATTATTGATACTTCTTTCATTTCACCAAATTGTCAACTAAAAGTCTTCAGACAATAACTAGAATTCGGGTCCTCTGTCAAATAGTCTAAACGATTTGTTGACGGTAGCTTCAAGGGACTGCAGTTTTGTTTTCACCAAGTTTGCTTATATGCAAGCAGTGAAAACTATACACTTTGGTTGACAGCAATTGTAAGATACTATCAGCTATAAGATGCATGCTGATTTTAAAGACGTTAAAATGTAGAAGAAAACAATGTGTACCTTTGAATCTAGGAAACACAATAATTCTCCCGTTACTCCATACTATCCTAACCACTTACATGGCAAGATGAAAATAAAACATCCTTAAAACAATTCCAGCCCCTTTTCCTTTTCTTTTAAATAAAAAACAACCTTCTGGGAGATATATACTGAATTTTAAAATTTGAATAAAATAATAATAAATTATAAGCTGGAGGTTTTAGGAATATTAGTCCAAGGATGCCAAATTTCTATTTAAAATAACCCAGCTAGACCATATTAACATGAATGTATACTTCATTGTATACAAATTCAATACTAATGCTTTGGACTCAGCTTTCTCAAAATTGCAGGTCTCAGAAGCACTCACATTTATTTTCTGAACCATCAGTGTTGATGAAAACCATGTGAAAATGAAGGAGCAATAAAATCACTTCCAAATCCTTAACAAATAAGGACAGTTTTAGCCCATTAAACTTCCATTAACCAAATCACCTCCAGCACAGCAAATAACGATGAATTTCAATTGCAGCTCAAATTTGTTAGTACAGCATGCCCTTGAATAATACCATTACGTTCAACGTCATTTTGTTACAACATTGATGAGGTTGAAAAAGGATTTCCAGTCAGGCCCACTATCTGGGTGGAGTTTGCACGTTCTCCCTGTGTCTGCATGGTTTTTCTTTGGGTACTCTGGTTTCCTCCCACATCCCAAAGATGTTCATGTTAGATGAATTGGTGTGTCTTCATTGTCCCCGTCTCAGTGAGCATATGTGTGTGTGTGTGTGTGTGTGTGTGTGTGTGTGTGTGTGTGTGAGAGAGAGAGAGAGAGAGAGAGAGACAGAGAGAGAGAGAGAGTGTATGTCCTGTGATGGAATGCTGTCCTGGCCAGGACTGGGTCCTGCCTTGCACCCTGAGTGCTGGGATAAGATCCAGCCACCCACAACCCTGAACTGGAGTAAGCTGGTAGGAAAATGAATGAATGAAAGAATGAATGAATGAATACAAATTACTGTCAAATAAAAACTTGCAAAAGATGCAATAATCCCATAGAGGCACCACAATAAACGATGTAAAACTAAAGTGTTCAGTAAGCCTGCCATATGTGTGATTTTCTTGAGCTGCATGGTGGCAGGTGTTTATCCTTGACATTTTTGCTCTGCATTTATTCTTTGATTTAACCCACCACCACTATGACTGCCTTCACTCACTGATTTCCCAGAACGTGGGTAAATCATAATCTTGTTCTTATTCATCTTTTTTAAATGTATGTATGGTTCACATTTATCATACTATTGCATATTAGAAGTGTTTTCATCTTTATTTAAAAGTTAGTTATATTTTTGTAACCAGAAATATGCCCTAGTAACTTAATTCTTGTTTATATAATCAGCCTGTGGTAAAATCAGCTTCTTTATTCAATTGTTTTGCTTAAAATTGCAGATTCTAAGAACACATGAGTGACGTTAAGTGAGGACTCACTGTACCTTAGTCACCTCAAATCCATTTTAGAAGTAGGTAGAAATAAATTTTGGTAAATTAAATAACCTCACATTTTTTTCAGAACATTCGGCAGAAGTTCAAAATTGTATTTTGCATGACTAAAAGCCAACCTCTTTTTCTGTTAGAAGATAAGTGCTAACATTTGTATCACAATTCTTGACCCCAACTGAATTAAAATGGAATTTGGATGCAAGGTACATATTACCCAACTGGAAATTTTTCCTTGAGTCTTATAGTGTTATACTACTTACCGCAGTCTTGGAAGCAAGTCAAAATATCTACCAGCCCATAATTGCTAGTACCCTGTCTTCCTCAAAGGAGTAGACATACAGTAGTTGAAATAAAACCCCTATTCCTGTCTACTCAGTCTAGCACAAAATGTACTGGTATTTGAATGAGCAATAATAATCAAGGATTTCTTCACTCAAATGGGTTGTAAGTTATGAACAGAACCAATTATCAGACAAAATAACAGTGCCACATGGGTTTAGAGGGATATTTTGCCAATACAAAGCTAGTGCTTATTTTTAAATCCCTAAAATACCTTATATTCTATTGTTAATCCTTCTAAACACTTTCAATGATTTAAAAATGGTGTCTATTTGTTTGTTGTTTATGAGCAGTACAGGATAAATCATAGCAAGATGTTATTAATCAAAACAACTAATGAGTATTGAAACTGAATAAAAATTAAACTTAGTTGGTAGTAATTATCAGTCCTAATAAACTGAAACTCTGGGATGTTACATCTTGAATGTTACCCAAGATAATATGGTTGGAGAACTAAAACCAAATGCAGGTGTCTGGGCTCCCAAGCCAGTGTTCTTACCCCTTTACCACATGTAATATGTGGTGGCAAAACCTCAGAAACATATGCATTGCTGAAAATTTCAACTTCTTTAACGGTCTAACTTGACTCATCTAGAAAAAGTTTAGAAATGAAATTCTAGGGTTGGGTGTGGTGGCCTACAACTGTAATCCCTGCACCTTGGGAGGCTGAGGCGGATGGATCACCTGAGGTCAGGAGTTTGAGACCAACCTGGCCAACATGGCAAAACCCCATCTCTACTAAAAATACAAAAATTAGCCAGGTGTGATGGTGGATGCCTGTAATCCCAGCTACTCAGGAGTCTGAGGCAGGAGAATCACTTGAACCTGGAAGGCAGAGGTTGCAGTGAGCCAAGATCACGCCACTGCACTCCAGCCTGGACAACAGAGTGAGATTCTGTCAAAAGAAAGAAAGAAAAGAAGAAAGAAAGAGAGAGAAAAAGAGAAAGAGAGACAGGGAGGGAGGGAAGGAGGGAGGGAAGGAAGGAAGGGAGGGAGGGAGGGAGGGAGGGAGGGAGGAAGGAAGGAAGGAAGGAAGGAAGGAAGGAAGGAAGGAAGGAAGGAAAAGTAAAGGAGGGAAAGGAAGGAAGGGAGGAAACAAGGAAGGGAGGAAGGAAGCGAGGAAGGAAGGAAAAGAAAGAAAGAAAGAAAGAAAGAAAGAAAGAAAGAAAGAAAGAAAGAAAGAAAGAAAGAAAGAAAGAAAGAAAGAAAGAAAGAAAGGAAGGAAGGAAGGAAGGAAAAGAAAGGAAGGAAGGAAGGAAGGAAGGAAGGAAGGAAGGAAGGAAGGAAGGAAGGAAGGAAGGAAGGAAGGAAAAGAAAGAAAGAAATAGGGAAAGGGAAAGGAAAGGAAAAGAGAGAAAGGGAATTCTGAGGGCATTGGATACTCTATCCTAAACACCGAGAGTCAAAATATATCTGAATCAAATTATTCCTAACAAATAACTCACAGCAATTCAGTACTTTCAGTAGCTCCAAAGCTCATAACTGACATTAATTAGCAATCCTACACAATATCCTGTTGAGGTAATGTATGCATTATTCACTTTACAGCACTAATGAGGCATCCAGCTATACTATACATTTTGTGTGCTTGTTATCTGGTGCCCTAGCTACTAAAACTCAGAAATGTTCTCCAAGTTCATTAATTTCTAGGACAATAGTGAGACTGTGAGAGCACAATCTCAAATCTTGTTTTCAGTGTATTCTGTTGCCACAGTGCTTGTCCACCATTGACTTTAGGGTTGCAATCACGTCAAGCTCATTGCCTGCAAAGCTAGTCAGTCAAAAGATACCTCTCCTTCTTCTACTGTATGCCACCACATACAGGTGCTAGGTACACTGTGTAGGATCGTCTGGGAGGGAACCAGGCAAACCAATCCCTGCCTGTCTGAAGCTTCCCAGGGAGCCCTGCCTTCATCATTGGTCAAATTTTTCTTGGCACTAACTTATGGATAAAAGAGACAATAAAGAGGAAAACATGATTTTATGACCTGTTGTCTCCAATCTTGACCATAAAACATTCAACCAAGATTTCCAAACAACCACTTAATAGGTGTCTTAGCCTGTGCAATATACCAAGAAGAAAGTAGTGCCTTTGGGTGGCTTACAGTCTGGCGACCTGCCTTCTACCGGAAGTTTACTTAGGATTAGATACTACAAAATAACAATGACCGGGGGCAGTGGCTCATGCCTGTAATCCCAGCACTTTGGGAGTCTGAGGCGGGTGGATCACGAGGTCAAGAGATGGAGACCATCCTGGCCGACATGGTGAAACCCTGTCTCTACTAAAAATACAAAAATTAGCTGGTCATGGTGGGCACGCCTGTAGTCCCAGGTACTCGGGAGGCTGAGGCAGGAGAATCACTTGAACCCGGGAGGCGGAGGTTGCAGTGACCTGAGATTGTGCCACTGTACTCCAGCCTGGTGACAGAGCAAGACTCCATCTCAATAATAATAATAATAATAATAATAATAATAATAATAATGCAGCTGGCTTGAATTTACAATAGGAGGTCATAATTATTGAGTGTTTACTGTGTCCTAGAGAGTTTAAATGGATTATTTTATTTCCACAATCCCATATTGGCACCATTTTATACATGGGGAAACTGAGATGCTGAGAGCTGAAATCACTTACGTAAGTGGCAGAGCCAGGATTCAAACCCAGGCTTGTCTGCTACCAAAGTCCATGCTCTGATCTACTGCTGCTGTGGTCACGATAACAAAGACAACAGAAATTAGAATAGAGGTACACCCACCCCCACTTCCAGCTGCCTTTACCAAAATCAGACTGGTTCCTATTTAGCTAAAGCCAACTAAGAGAGGAAAAATAATAGAAGTCAGGTTGAGTCTTGCCATCTTAAATAATACAAATGCGATTAATGCTAGAACCTTGTTTAGGCTAAACAAGAGAATACAGGCACACTACCATGAAAGCTAAACAAGTTGGGAGAAGAGCTGTTGCCTGAAACAATATTCACAAACCTGCCAAATATTCTAAATGGGGCACTGGATCTCTGTCTGTTGGCTCTACATTTGTAAGTAAAAGCCAAAGGACTTTTAAATCAATGTCATCTTTTCCTAAGCCTTGAATCACTAAACAATTTATTAAGTGTACATTGCAGTTTACACAGTGGTTAAAAGCCCTGGCTTTAAATTCCCATTCTGCCATTTTCTAACTGTGTGGCCTGGGGCAACTTAGTGAACCACTATGAACCTCACTTTTCTCATATAGAATGGGTATTCAATTCTATATCACAAGATTGCTGTGTGGATTTAATAAAATTATTATTATTATTATTATTATTATTTCAGACTGAGTCTCACTATGTCACCCAGCCTGGAGTGCAATGGCACAATCTTGGCTCACTGCAACCTCTGCCTCCCAGGTTCAAGCAATTCTCCTGCCTCCTCTCAAGTAGCTGGAATTACAAGCGCCTATCACCACACCTAGCTAATTTTTGTATTTTCAGTAGAGACGAGGTTTCACCATGTTGGCCAGTTGGTCTCGAACTCCTAACCTCAAGTGATCCACCTGCCTTGGCCTCTCAAAGTGCTAGGATTACAGGTGTGAGCCACTGCATCTGGCCAATGAAACTATTTATATAAAGCATTGATAGTGTACCTGACACATAATCTGCACTCAGCAAATGTATCTACTGTTATCAGCCATTGCATGTCCATGTACAGAACATAATAGAAGAGTGCAAAGGAACTCCAAGAGGTGTTCCTTTTCATCAAGGAACATTTAATCCACTTGAGAAGATGAGACGAACAGGCAAATCAATTAGGAATAAGACAACCTACAAGGAAGGGCTAAGCCATGTTCGTGCTGTGGACCAGAGCTTCTCAAACCCTAAAGGGCACACCAGTCCTCTGAGAGTCTGGTTAAAAGGCGGTTTTTGATTCATTGAGTCTGAGGCAAGTGCCTGAGACTCTGCATTTCTAACAAGCTTCCACGCGATGCTCCATGTTACTGGTTCATGGATCACATTTTGCTCAGCAGGGCTACTGATGCTGAGGACGAAAGAGGGAGGCCCAGTAAGAGCTAGGATAGTCAGAGAAGCTTCGTGAAAGGGATAAAACTGAGCTGGGGCTTGAAGGACACATGAGACATGGGTATCTAAAAAAAAAAAATAGGTGGCTTTGTAGGCACAGGAATGCCAGTAGAAGGCAGAAGCCAGGAAAGGCATGTGGGGCCATGAGGAAACATTCAACTGGTAGATGCAGTCTCTGGTCTGGTCCCACTTTGTGTAGTTAGAGCAGCAGTACCTTTCATCTCAGAGAGTAGCTCTCAACCCTCTCTGGGCACCAGAACTACCAAAGCAGCTTAAAAAAATACGGATATCTAAACTCCATTCCCAGAAATTCTGATGAAGCTGATATGATTTAATTGAACGTCAAGAGTTTGTGCTCCAGTTATGGAAGAAAAAATATCACACGTAAACAGTAAGTAGCCATGCGTCTTGAAAATCAGATGTGCTGCTACCTTCACAAGTACCATTAATATCCCAGAATCACTTAACTAGGTAATTGATGAGACCCCAAAAGCAATAGAGAAATTGAGGCAAAGTGTATCTTCCACTCTATCCTTGTCTGCATTAGTACAGCAGAAATAACTACTTAACTTCGGAAAGATTTACTAATGCCAAAGTTGTAATTTTTTTGTATTTCTAATCATCTATGGCTCTGCAAGTAATGGTTAATTTATTATTTGATATATTCTTTCAGTGTCTTTCAGAAATTGATACTACATCATTCCATACTAATCTCTTTCTTTCCTCAAACATTTAAGTCTTACAACGTAAGTTTTATTCTTTTCACTTTCCTTATCTGGAAAGACATCAATCCCTTCCCAATATTTCTCAGAAATATCGACTGTGGTCTCTGAATTTAGAAAAATTCAGGGATTAGGTCACCAGATCCTGCTAATTTAAATGTCTTATGTTTTCCAGATATTCTGTAAAAAGTGTGTTCCTTCTTCTTACAGAATAACTGCAAAAAATAAGGTATTTAAATCAACATGATGTAATGATTTGTCATTCCTTTAAAACCAAATCAGTCCCTAGTCAATAATTCATCTCTGATCTTTCTGTGGAGGATAAAAAAGATGTTAAGTGTGTCTATCTTTAAATCACCTTCTATAATTAGGCTTCCCTTCCTCAATGACAGGGATAAAAATTTTCTTTTCATTGTTCTCTTCTATGTAATAGTCTAAATAACTTTTTGAGTCTCTGATGTCCCTTACCAAATAATTCCTATTATTCAGAAGTGCTGGAGCATGCCTAAAATGACACCACTTTCTTGACCCACGAAAGACATTGAATACATATTTCCCAAAATACGTTTTTTTTTTGTTTTGTTTTGTTTTGTTTTGAGACAGAGTCTCACTCTGTTGCCCAGGCTGGAGTGCAGTGGCATGATCTCGGCTCACTGCAACCTCCGCCTCCCAGGTTCAATTAATTCTCCTGCCTTGGCCTCCTGAGCAGCTGGAACTACCGGCACGCCCTACCGTGCCCAGCTAATTTTTGTAATTTTTAGTAGAGACGGGGTTTCACCATGTTGGCCAGGCTGGTCACAAACTCCTGACATCAGGTGATCCACCCACCTCAGCCTCCCAAAGGGATTACAGGCGTGAGCCACTATGCCTGGTGTATTTCCAATACACTTTTAAAATAACATTCCTCCAAAGTTTTTTTTTTTTTTTTTTTTTGTTTTCTAACAGGAATGAGACAATAGGGAAAACGTAAAGAGAGAGGTAGGAGGAGAGAGAGAGAGACAGAGAGAGAGAGAGAGAGAGGTGGGAGGAGAGAGACAGAGAGAGGCAGCAGGGTGGGTTGATGGAGAAAAAAGAAGAAAGGCACAAGTAGAAAGAAAGAAGAGAAAAGAAGAAAAGAAAAAAGAAAGATTTTTTTTAAAAAAAACTTTAATTGTTTGAAAAGCAAGGATTAGGAGAAAATTTGGGGAAAAACATTTCAGCAGAAAAATAAATGCAGACTGACAAATCATTGGTAAATTCTTGGTGGAGATATTCATTTGCCTTTCTGACTTTAAACAAGGATAATAGCTCTTCTTTAAGTTTCTAATAAAAAATGAATGAGTCCATAGGACACTGTAATACTGAAAAATATATTATAAAAGCCATTAAACGGAGGATCCAGATTCTAAATGTGGCTCCTTATGTACAGAAAGCTCTTCCATGAGGAAATAAAATGTGATACCTCCTCAATCAACATTTACACAAAAATATAAGGACTTACATTTGGAGACAGGCACTAACACATTGCTTTATGTGCAGAAAACTTTAGAAGATTTGTAAACCCTTCACACCATTGATTTTTCTCTATTTCAAAGGAGAAAAGGTAGAAGAAAAAGAATCCCTTTAAAAGGAATATGAGTAGTTAAGACTAATGGAGTGCTTACTGTGTGCCAGATACATTTGACCGTCATGATAGCCTCGTGACACTGACACAATTTTAATTTTAGATTAAAGCCTTAGTAGACACATTGAGCAACTTGACCAAAATCAAGTATGTTGTTAGTTGTGGAACCACAATTTGATCTCAGACTGCCTGACTCCAGAGCCCATAATCTTAACCAATTTGTTAAATAAAATATATAGACAAGAGTCACAAAGTCTTATATTTCAAATACCCTAATGCATGATGCTTCTTTCTTTATATTTCTTTCAAGCAGGAAACACAAATAAAATCCATCCAAATGATTCTTCACTTGGAGAAGCACTAGTCAATAACAAAGAAAAACTTTTGTTCCTGTGAATTTCAAATGCATTCACATCAAAACTAATAGTCAAAACAGAAACCCAAGGTCAGTATGTTTGAAGTTCACCTTTCCATTAGTTAAAGACTGAAATGTCCCTTAAGACGAATTCAGAATTCCTAGAACTGCCTGAACTTTAATATTCATGTCATAACACAAGTATACTTTGGTGTCATTATCATATTATTATTGGTATATTTCCGTTATTCATCCTTCATTCATTAATCAGGCAAACATCCTGTAAACAGCTAAATTTATACAGATATATAAATAGGATGGAGTTCATTGGTTACTCACTGAAATATTCAGAGACCCACAGGGAAAACATTAAGTAACAAAAACTGTGGCTTGGGGAGCAACCTTTCAAAGGCACTATCATTTTATCTCGAATAATTTTTTTTTGTATGTATACTATGAAATTAAGAGCTTGGAAAGAAAGATTAAGCGTCCAAAAGGATAGTGAATTGCTTCATGATATTAAACAATCAGGAACTTTTGAGATGAAATAGGAAGAGAGGTTATCCAATAGGAATAATACAGTGCTTGCTTTGCTGTATTTTTTAGTATTTGCTATGTGCTAAATCCTTTATGTGAATTATATCTTGCTTTGAGTTCCTCAGAAACAGACTCTGTAACAAAGATTCAAGTGCAAGTCGTTAATTTGCAAGGTGTAGTGAAAACTAGAAAAGAGGTAGAGAGATGAGACAGGGAAGGGAAGGAAGCCAAGAAAGAGTGTGGGCATTATCAAGTCAGTTACCACTCCAGGAAACTGAAGCTTAATCCCACATAAAACATGGGTATTTATTTACCAATTCCCTTTGGTCATGATTTGGGAGATGTGCCTTGGGCATTCATTCCCTGGCACCTCAAAGGTGCAGCCTTCAACAGATTGGGATAAAGCCTGACAAAGAGAGACAGACAGGGATTATTGGGAGTTGATCTGCAGACATGAAATAGGCAGACTCAATGACTTTAGGTGGTACATCTACAGCATCTACTCCAGATGATCCAATTTAACTTCTCTATTAATATCCCCGTTCAAAAGATGAGAACACTGAGGCTCAGAAATATTGAGTAACTTACCCATAACCACACAGCAAGTATGGGGACAGAGCTTGCTTCAAAGAAGGCAGCCTGACTCCAGGGCCTGCAATCTTAGATAGTTCTCTGTACAGTTTCCCAAAAGTTACCATTTAAAAGGTAACTCCACTAGCTTCCCAAGGAAAAGATATGTCTATCCTTTTTTCTCCAGCAAAGAAAATCTAATGGAGATTTATTTTCAACACTTTCCATTGTGAAACTACTGTTTTTAAAAAACATTTCTAGCATGATTTTCTGCATTTACAAAACACTGAATAAATGTTGAATGAATGAATGGCTCTATAAAGTTATTCATAAATACATATGTACATAATCCCTATTTCCAAAAGACCCTACCAGCTTCCAGTTTGAAATTAGGTCACAAAAATTCCATGACTTAGCCATATTTTCCTGACCTTTCTCTCCATGTTCAGAATCACAGCTTTCTACAAAGAACCCCTAAAAATTACTGGAAGGCTCTAAGAAATTTCTTACATGAACTGCCAAGCTATTCCAATCACAGACTATGTGACACCCACCATTCTTCCTTCTCTTCATCTTTTCTCTGCTGAATATTCCACATCCATCAGGTGCCATTGCTTCTTCCAGATATTTCCAATGCTTTCAGCAGGCGCCACCACTAATGTGTTGCAGCTCCACAGCACCAAGCTACATGGCATTGATATGGAAGCACAGGAGGGCAGACACAGTATTGCCCTGTTTTCCAATGCACTGTATGGAGTAGTTAGTGAAAAAAGTTATCTGCATATTTACTCTGATTTCTCTTTCCACAAGAGTCTGTAGAGTACTGGGCCTGCAGGCAAGATACCAAGCAGGCCCTATGATGACTACGGATCTGTTCCCTGGCCAACCTTGGACTGCTTCACTCTTAAGATGAGTCCTCTCCCTGAGGCCTTTCTGTCCTTTCAAATTTTGGGACACTCAGCCACCAACCAGCCAGCTCACCCTTGTCTAGCCCCAGTGTTACAGTAGTGTTCAAGCTGGGTCCCCTAAAATCTCCATTTATACTTGGTTGAATGCATATAATTAATACTTTATATATGATATATATATGCAAATTATATGTAAGATTAGGAATGAAACCTACTAATGTTATTGCTGCCTGATATTTTCCTCAGTCGATCTCTAACCTTCTAACTTGCTGTTCACTGTATCTACAATATACTCAGACTATGTGCAAAACAAAGAATGAAAATTTTTAAGTTTAAAAATCTATCTTCAAAATTTGCCTAAAATCTATATTCTAGGAACTGGAAAATCCACAAAATTTACTTTCTTGACCTGATAATCTGACACCAGAACATTCTAATGAAAGATTCAAAGAGGGATAATGCCTTAGCCCAAAAGAAGGACCCTCTAATGATGCAGTATCAGGACTTGAGGCAAATGGGTATGGGGGGACATTTTGAGCAGAAATTTTCCTAACATTTCTCAAATATTATTGTGTTGCTAAACTCCAGCTATAATATACAGTTTAGCATGAATGGAGGGTCCTGAGTTAGATGTTGATCAAGTCAAATGGCAATGAACTCTTGAGAAATGATCTTTAAGTGCCAAAAATCAAAGAATATTCACAGAAAGTTCCAGGTTTCAGAAAGATTAGTCTCCAATAAAGTGTGTATAGATCGGTGACTACAAATACAAGTATAATTGCATTTAACTTTTCATCCATCTTTGGGGAAAAATAAATAAAAATAATTAACTGAACCGAATACAAATTATATTCTTAGAATAACAGTTAGATTCCTATAATATAGCTACTGAAGAGGCTGAGGCATGAGAATAGCTTGAGCCTGAGAAGCAGAGGCTGCAGTGAGCTGAGATCGTGCCCCCACACTCCAGTCTGGGTGACAGAGTGAGACTCTGCTAAAAAAAAAAAAAAAAAAAAAAAAAAAAAAAAAAAAATGGAGATAGTGTAATCCAGTGCCTACAAGACAGATATACAGTTAAGAAAATCAAAATTCGAAAAAAAGAAATCTCTGAAACCATTAGGTATCTAATGATCGCTATTGGACAGACAGCAATTGTGATGAAATGAATGATCGCTGCCTGTGCATGCACATCGAACGTTACAGTTTAGAAGAAAGTCCTGGGGGCACCATGGAGCACTCTTTTATGAATACTGGATCATGGACACTCTTGTGGACAAAGAGGGAAACACAGACTTTCACAACTCTAAATTGAAAAGGGATTCCACATAGTATGACCATGAATGTGGAGAAGTTTTAGGTTTACCTTAGCCCGTTTATTTTACTCATATCGGCCTTTTCATGTATGAAAAAGTTAATTTAGATAACTTAAAAAACTCATGTTTAAGTAAGTCTAAAAACACTCTTTTAATGTTTAAATTAAAAAATTTAAGTGATAAGTCATCATATCATAGTTCAGTTGGTGTGCTGTTTTTCCTTTCCTAAAGATACATACAACAGTAGTGTGTCTTACAATCAGTACTATTTTGTTCACTTTTTTCTTTCAGTGAATGGAAGTTCTTTTTTCATTTGTATAAATTTAAGGGGTACCAGTGCAATTTTGTTACATGGACATATTGTATAGTGGTGAAGTCTGGGCTTTGAGTGTATCTATCACTCAAATAATGTACATTATACCCATTAAGTAATCTCTCATCACCCACTCCCCTTCCACCTCCAGTCACCATTCTGAGTCTCCAGCTTCTATCATTCCACACTCTATGCCCATGTGTAAACATTATTTAGCTCCCACTTATAAGTGAGAATATGCCATATTTGGCTTTATGAGTTGTTTCACTTAAAATAATGGCCCCCTGTTTCATCCATGTTGCTGCAAAAGACATAATTTTATTCTACTTTATGACTGAGTCATATTCCATTGTGTATCTATACCAAAGTCCCTTTTTCTAAAATTTAACTTTATTTTAGATTCAGAGGGTACATATGCATGTTTGTTACATGAATATATTGTGTACTGGGGGGGACTGGGCTTCTAGCGTACCCATTTACCCAGATGGTGAACATTGTACCTGATAGGTTATTTTTCAGCCCTCAGCCTCTTGCCACCCACCTCCCTTTGAAGCTTCCAGTGTGTATTATTTCCATCTTTATGTTCATGTACACCCATTATCTAATTCTCACTTACAGGTGAGAACATGTGGTATTTTATTTTCTGTGTTAGTTCACTTAGGATAATGCTCCATCCATGTTGCTGCAAAGGACATGATTTCATTCTTTTTTTGTGAGTGAGTAGTATTCCATGGTGTATATTTACCACATTTTCCTTATCCAGTCAACTGTTGATGGACACTTATGTTGTATACCACATTTTCTTTATCTAATCATTCACTGATGGACATTTAAGTTGATTCCATATCTTTGCTATTGTAAATTTTAGATTTAATGAAATGCTGTACTGGACATATTAAATAAATCATCTCATGCAATTTTATTCGTGAAATGACTCAATGCCACACAAGGTAACTGAGTCTGTTAGAAATCCTTTGGTTGCCAGACCAAATTAATGGTCCCGAGTTCATGACAGAACTCCAACTTATTGGCTTAAATAATAAAGGGAATTTAAAAGTTCACATTACTCAACAATCCAGAAGTAGTTCTGGGCTTCCAGCAAAGTTTAATCTAGAAGGTAAAATAATGTAATTTAAAGATCTGGTTTCCTTCTATCATTCTGTTGTATCATCTGTAGGGTGAGCTTTATCCTCAGGTTGGTTCTCCTTACAGCAGTGAAATGGCTGTAGTAATTGTCTTTACATCTTCACCCACACTAACGAAGGTATTATGGGATAAACTGTGGTCCCTGGAAATTTATGTGTTGAAGCCCTAACTCCCAGTATCTCAGAATGTGACTGTATTGAATGATAGGACTTTTAAAGGGGTGACTAAGTGAAAATGAGCCATTAGGGTGGGACTTCATCCAATCAGACTGGTGTCTTTATCAGAAGGGGAAATTTGAACACACAATGAAACACCAGGAATGGTTGCACACAGAGGAAAAACCATGTGAGTACACAGTGAGAAGGCAGCTACCTGCAAGGCAAGGTAAAGTGGCTTAGGAGAAATCAAACCTGCTGACGCTGAAATCTTGGACTTCCAGCCTCCAGAACTGCAAGGCAAATGTCTGTCGTTTAAGTCATGCTGTTTATGGTATTTTGTTCTAGCTGCCCTAGAAAACTAATACACAAGGCAAGAGAGAGACTCTGGTAGCTTCTGCAAATGAGAGGAAGTGTCTATTCTCAAGAATAACAGCAAATGTCTCCATCATATTACATTGGTTCTGATTCATTAACAAAAAGATGGAATTCACTCATTTTCTTTTGCTAATCAAGGCCCATCCCTAGGGAGACGTAAAGTCAACTTTACTCAAACCATAATGAAAGAGTTATTTCCCCTGAGTGGTTTCTCGAGTGAAATTTGTACTGAGTATGGTTACCAGAAAGAGCAGACGCAGATGCTGAACACCGAGGCTTGGCAAGGCCGAGTAATTTTCCCAGTACTGTAGGAGTCGATAGCAGGTTGGTTTTTTAACCCAAGTTTCCTGACTCCACTGTCTAGTGTTTCTATGCCTCACACTGCCTCTGTAGTCTGGAGAAGCATCCTCTCCCTCTTTCCCCCAGTGTAAGGAAGATTTCTGCATAAGGAACTGGCCTTAGAAGGAAGTAGACATGTGAATAAAGAAAGAAGGACTGTGTTTCCTAACTGCACCCAAACGTTTTTTAAAGCCATGTAAAATATTAGGAGAAAAAAAAAGACCTCCCCCATACATCACAATTAAACTCCCCCCGCAACGCCAAGCCACCTCCATTTTACAAAAGTTCCATACTATGCAACACAGTACAGAGCATTTTAAAAATTACCCTCTAGGAAAGTAATGTTCTTGAGAGTTCTAGGATCAATACAGTATTCCCTCTGTGTTCCCTCCATCCTGCTCTCTTTCCATCAACACAAGGGAGAAGAAAGGACTTTGATCAGTATGTTTGGGATAGGCAAATGAATATATTCCTGTAGAGCTACAAAGCTCATAGAACCTTTTCAGAGCAACAATTTTCATATCAAATGGAACCCCTCATCCAATGTCCTTTCCAGATCACTTACCAGGAAGGTTATTTTAATTTCTGTACTGACCAAAGGATGTTACTGATAGCCTGGAGTTCTTGTTGACATTAAAAGATTAAGAATTACGAAAAAGTGATTCATCCCTTTCCTGCATGCTTAGATAGTCCAAAAGTGAACTCCAAATGAAACTCAGAATGAAGGGAGGGTGCACCTCTTGTGACTCCCCCTCCTAGGGAAGGTAAGCCTTTTGTGTCACTTTTGTGGGAAGTGACAACCCCGGAGACATTGTGTGAGTCCCATTGTGCCACAGCTGCTTTTAGACTGCAAGTTGTATATAACTCAATCTGTTCATCCCTAATGAATAGAAGTTTTCTTACCACTGCTCACAGACTTTGAAACAAGGCTGTGGTTTGCTTGGTTCTATCTTCAATAACACCAATTTGAACACAGCTATTAACTCTCCATCAAGCAAGTGTCAGTAATGGACATTTTTCTCGGTCTCTGCAACCTCTAACCCTCCCTCAGATCTTTTTGAGACAAGCTATGAATCATTTTACTGCTGTGGGAGGAAATAAAGCACCCATTGACCAAATGTTAGCAGTGGCATATTGGAATTGATCCACCTACAGGTGTATACACCTGCAATGGCTCTAACAAGGGTGTTTGCTTTGTCTATTGAAGAGTTATAAACATTTTGGGGGAGAAGCTTTTTGTTGTTGTGCAAAATAGGTTTTTACTTTTACACCAATACTGTTGAAATATAAAGCAGCATGAAACAGTGGCAAAAGATATGGAATAGAAATCCGGAAATATGATTCTAACCTGGCTCTGTACTAAACAGCTGGACTCAGTTTCTTTATCATAATATGGGAGAATCTATTCTGGCTTTTAGTCTATTAAACAAACATTCATTGAGTTGCTATTTCATGTGAGACATTGTGCAAAGCATCTAAACTGAGAAAATACATTCAGCACTGACCTGGAAGAGTGCACTGTCTCATAGGAGCAGGTAAGTAAACAGACACCAGTGATACCAAGGCATAAGTGCTGTGACATTGTTTAGCATAGAGTAGGTGATAAACAACTTAAATGATGAAGAATTCTGTCAATATATAAACAACACTTCACATATGCCATTAATGTTCTTATTTTAATTACAGCTAAATCTAGTGTGGATTTCCAAGTAGTGTAGGTTCCAGGACCTTTGTGGTTAAGCACAAGTACTATTATTTTAGTGCTCTACAAAATGTAACTTTCTAAAGACAATTTAGATGCTGGAAAATGTAATCAAAATTTATCAAAATAGAATGTTTATCAAATATAATTTAATATATCAGAATAGAATACTTAATTTTTTTAAAAAGCTGGAAAATGCATTAGATGTGTGCTTAAACCATATTCAAGAGTGTAAGTGGAAACTTTTCTACAGAGTCATATAATTTTCAGATTGAGTCCTTTTGAAAATTATCATAAAAGATATCAGATTTGTAATTGTAACATTTTAATTGTAATACGTTTTCATTGAAATCCCATGTTTTGCAAAATATTTACCTAAAGTCAGCTATTTACTTTTAGCACAGAAATCCAAACTCTGGCATGTAATCAAATTTGCTACACCCCTAATTCTCAATTTTTCATTCCGTAGCAACTGTATTTCTCACTCAGAATAAAATGCACACACACACACACGCAATTTAAATTTTAGGTAAAAAAATAAATATTCCAGCTTTATTCTGCAGGGGTTTTTTTAAATTACTATTAGCTTTTGAAGTTTACATGCATTGTAAATGCATGTAAACGCTGCACACTCTCAACCACTCCAAAAGAATCCCACAAATTGGTGATAAATATTTTAGCAGAAAAAATGTTGTATCTTCTCTCCTGGACTTTCGCTATTATGTAAGATTTAATTTTTTTTTTAATTGTCTAATTTCTGGCTCAAGCCTCTTATCAGTTGTTTGGGGTGTGGGTTCTTTTTTTTTTTTTTTTTTTTTTGAAAAGAAATCTCTCTCTGTTACCCAGGCTTGAGTGCTTGAGTGCAGTGGCACAATCTCAACTCATTACAACCTCTGCCTCTGGGTTTAAGCAATTCTCATGCCTCAGCCTCCCAACATAGCTGGGATTACAGGTATGTGCCACCACACCCAGCTAATTTTTGTATTTTTAGTAGAGATAGGGCTTCGCCATCTTGGCCAGGCTGGTCTCGAACTCCTGACCTCAAGCAATCTGCCCAACCTGGCCTCCCAGACTGCTGGGATTCCAGGCATAAGCCACTGCGTGCAGCTAGGGTGTGGCTTCTTATCTCAAGTTAAATTTCTTTTTGAGCTTAATATTCTGTCAGGTGGTAAAAGAAGAATTGCTTTAAAACAGTTTGATGCATTTTAGTTATTCAGTTTAGACATTTGGTGTCATTGTCTTCAAGCTAAAAAAATTTATAAACACATTCTATAAAAATCTTCAAATACAAATTGGCCACATTTCTTTCTTTTTTTTTTTTTTTTGTCTTTTTGCCACGTGTATCTTCATTACTTGTTTGGAAGACACCTTTTTAAAAAGACCGGTTTTAAGATTATACGTTTGAGACACTCTAAGCTAGCTTTTTAGTTTCAAATAATAAAGCTTTTTTAAAAATCTGCAAACCAGTACAAGTTAAAACAGAGCTGCTTACATTTCAGCATCTACTCAATGTCTCTTGCTAAATTAAGATTCTTTGTTTGAAGCAGAAATAATTATTCTACCTTTGGGCTTTATGCAATCTACGTTTACTGTGAAAAGAGAGAATTACTCCACTTTGGTCTGTGATTCAATTGCTCAAAAGTTAAGGATTGGAAAGTGAAGGAGTGAATTTCAGTAAATGGACTTTCTCTGGGAAGAAATCTTTGGTCCGTTTACCATAGGTAGGCAACCGCTACTGGCCATTATTTCTAAAGCATCCCTGCTCAGGGCTCGGAGATTGCAATGGTAAAGCTCTGACAGCTTACTCTGTCACTGAGGCAATCTGATTGATGACTCTCTGCCACCCCAGAGGAGAGAAATCCAGTGCTCATAGGACCTTGGGACCGGGATAATGTTAAGTATGGAAGTAAAATATGAAATTTTCTGAGGTTTGAGCACTCACTTTCCCAGGTGCCAGGGGTTATTTTGTGTATTTATTTTTACCATAGTTACATGTCCATGACTGTGGTCCTATGGAGGAGCTGGGGCACGTAGCTCCTCTAAAGTGTGATGATGGGTTTTTCTTTTCTTCTTCTTCTTCTGAATACTTGAGTTTTCATGGTCTTTAATGAGTATGGGTTACAACTTCCCTTGAATGTCTCTTAATCCTCATGACAACCTTCTGGGTTGTGCAGTTTTTATTCTCATTTTACAGATGAGGCAATTGAGGCACATGGTGTTAATTATTAGTAATTATTAGTTATTAATAACTTTCCCATGGCCTCACAAATGATGGTGATAGGTTAGCAAATCTACACTGTCAAACTCCAGACCCTGTACACTGAAAAACTAAGGGTAATTCTACACATACAGTGGACCATTCTTCTCTCTTTCCAGAATATTCAGAATATCAACCCTATTCCCAGTATAGGCCAGGATAGCCAAAGCAGAAAACTGAGGACTCTTCTCGGGAAAACCTGAACTGTCTCAGATAAAAGTCCCTTATAAATGGCAAACTGAGGAATACTCCTATAACCAGTTAGCTCTGCCCAAGTGCACAGAACTGCAAGTCAGGTTTGTAGCCCTGACACTTAGATATACACAGATAACCAAAGATCACTGCCTTTTTTTTAGGAAATACACCAATGTGAAACATAAAGCCCAGAAAAAGCAAAGCTAACATCTTAAGTTGAAGAAAACTTCAGAAGTATAATTTATCTTCTTAGAGTGATAACAGAGGATATTTCAATCACAAAGTCAAAACAAAGTGCTATGCAAAAGGAACTATCACACCAAACGGTATAAAAAAATATGCACAACACAATAGAAGAGAAGGCAGACTGTAAATCAGCAAACCAAAAAAAGAGAAAAATATAAGTGCAAATGTCGCCATTAGTGAGAGAAAATAGAATTAAAACCACTCTGCAATACAACTTCACAATCATTAAGTTGGAGAAAATTAAAAGTTGATGCAGCATGACAGAAGCTCTGGGAGTGGGAGGGTAAATGTTTCAATTATCTTTTGAAATCAATACCAAGTTAGAGGTGAGCACATCGTATGACTTGCAATATTACTTTTGAGTATGAATCCTAAAACATAGTAGAACTACAGTAACAAAGTGAAGGAAAGTGAACTGGGTATGGGTGACTTAAATGGAGATAAATCTGCAGTGAACATAACAGGAATCCAATAAATAATGTCTAAAATTGAAAAATCATGGAATAGAAAATGTAAGTGCTTCACGATCAATTTGGAGAAAAATAAAAATAGTTAGCTGAAAGGTTACAAATATTTCCCCTTGAGATTGGAACTCATGGGTTGAGAAGAAGTGAAGCAAGGAGCTGCTAATTTTTTCATTATATGCCTACTAGCACTATTTGGTTATTTTGTTTAACTAGGTGCAGCTAACACCTGTATACAAATTATTTTTAATTAAGTTAAAACTAATCAACATAAACATGTATAGAAAGAAGTTTTGCCATATTTTATATATATATATATATATATATATTTTTTTTTTTTTTTTTTTTTTTGAGATGGAGTTTCACTCTCGTTGCCCAGGCGGGAGTGCAGTAGCGCGATCTTGGCTTATGGCAAACTCTGCCTCCTGGGTTCAAACATTTCTCCTGCGTCAGCCTCCTGAGTAGCTGGGATTACAGATGCGTGCAAGAAGTTTGGCCATATAATTTAAAGGTGCTGACAAATCACTAGAAACATATTCATAGACCACATTGACAACCATGGGCTACAGGTAAAGGAGACATAAACAGAGGTGTCAGAGAGGCTGCGGGAGATGGCATCCAGAACCTGGGGGGATGTTGTGTGTGTGACGGTCAATAGCACAACATCAATGGTCACAAATGAAAAGGAATCAGGGTGGTTATGGATGCAGCTTCGATGACAGAAGCCCAGGGAATCCTCATCTGCAGGTAATGTCAGGGAGGAAAGTGGGGGATGAGGGGACTGAGGTCTTGAAAGAGTACAAAAGAAAACCTTAAAATCAGAATTCTCCTCTCTTTTCTGAAACTGGCCTTGCATTGACTACCTTTTGTTCTGTGTTAAGCCGTGGTCACCACACAGAGCAGGGTGAGATGGGGAGTGGAGCTTTAGCCTCTTCACTGCAATCTCTCTCCAATGCCATCCTAAATAAACACTCAAATAACCATCTACAACTAAAACCCTTTAAAATTACGTTGTCTATACCTTCAAGACAAGTCCTCTCACTCTTCCTTTCAGACTGTTGCTCTAAGCCCATCCTATTCAGAAATGTTGAAAATCGCATTCATACAATCAGAGCTTGGAAATATGTGTTTGAAAAAGGAATCTGACCTTTTCAAGAATTGAGAACCATGCAAAATCTAGCTCATACACAGTGGCTACTATCTCCCAGGTTCTCCTGTACACTCACTCCATCAGAATCCCGTCGCCAAGAAAACAAAGATTTCAGCCGTGAGAAGGGTGAGAACTTTGTTGCTTGGCTCTTGAAGGCACAGGAATGTCCAAAATATGCCCCTAGCGTGCACTGACAAAGGGCCCCTTCCCAGAAGAAGGACGGGTTACACTCAGTCAAGGAGCCCTGTGTAGATCAATCTACATGAGAGAACTGGGCCCGGAGACACTGTGTCCCATTGGGAAAACCCCCCAGCACGTCCTTTGATTGAAAATTCTTC
The DNA here is from genome assembly GCF_049350105.2 of Macaca mulatta. Classification (NCBI taxonomy): domain Eukaryota; kingdom Metazoa; phylum Chordata; class Mammalia; order Primates; family Cercopithecidae; genus Macaca; species Macaca mulatta. Next base: position 128,401,736 of record NC_133417.1, on the reverse strand, counting down.
ACCCTCCCAGAGGAGAGGAAGTTGAGTTCAGTGTGTTACAAATCTTCATGACACTTATTGAATTGGATAGGAAAACAGCTTCATCACTGACCTTTGCTATGATTCTCCACTGAAATGTTAGATGAATCTAAACTTGACTGAATGGATTAGGAAAGAAACATGGAAATGAGAAACTCTCCATCCTAGGTCATGCCATACTGCGGGTTTTAAAAAAACCTTTGTACCCCTCTGTGCCTTGCACAGTGCCAACAAGGAGGAGCGCTCCGGAAGATCTGCTCATTAAAGACAACCTTTGAAGTAGGCAACTTGCCCTCCTCAGTGACTGAAAAGACAAAAGGCTCAGCAAGTTCAATTTGCTGGCAGAACTGGTTGGTGACAAGTGTTAGAGGGGGTGTACTTTTTGCAAATCACTGCCACAGCTCATGGAAATTCTTAAACATAATAAAAGCAGCCCTTGAAAACATTTGAACGTTAGGAAGTCAAAACAATCTGTCTACGGACTTCGGTTTCCAAAGGCAGCCATCCAATGACAGTTCTTGTATTCTTATTTCACAACTCTTCATCTTTCTGTTCTTGTTATTGAGCCTTTTTAAAGAAACGATGAATTTTAATCAGCAAAATAAAAGATGAATGATTTCAATTTGAGGTCTTACGAAATCATTTGGAACAGAGAAGGCTAAGTGGAATTTCAAAGGCAGCAAAGGAAAGAATATAAGATCACATAAACGCAAATTTTCCCAACGCATTCAATCTGTAAATATTTAAGTTCCTACCAAGTTCCAGGTACTGTCTGAGGCACTAGGCATGGTGTTTGTCTCTGGGTAACATGATAAACCTGAGTCTATACTGGACAATAGGACAAACGACATACAGTGGAAAAATTTACAAATATTTATATTTCTTCCGTGTCTTTCTTTGCAGTTGCTGTATAAACTCTAGCCATACACAGTGATCAGCTTGGTTTTATAACAGTAGAGACAGCAACAGGACACTGATTAGTGCTTCTGGCAATGGAAAAAATTATTTTGATCTTAATCTCAATATCTTCAAATTGTGACATTTAAGTTTTATTAATCAAACTGGATTTAGAAGTATTCTCCGGGCAACATTCAGAAATCCTCTGCTTTCTGATTAGTGTCCACTGTGTCCACATTTTAGCACTCTCAGTTGATTTCAAGACTGAGCCTTAAAAGGGGAGCAGTAAATGAGAGCCAACTCGGGGACCGCCGGTGCTACTCATGCCTCATTGCTGATTTGCTTCTCCTCAGTTACCTGATGAAATCTAGCCCTCTCCCTTCTTCCCCTGTTTCCCAAGATATTTACCACCTTACTAAGAAGGGGCCAGGAGCTGGTCTGGCAGGGGCCACTGGAGTCTGGTCCATGGGGGACACACAGGTACAGAGAAAGCATTGGGGTTTGGAGTTACACAAGCTTAAATTCTGCCTTTATTTGTTACTGACTGTATTACTCCAGGTGAGTCAATTGACTTCTCTGAGATGCAATGTTTTGTTCCATGAAATGTGGATAACAAAGCCCATCTCATAAGACTGTTAAAAAGACCCAGTAAGTCAATGCATGTAAAGCACCTATCACAGTGCTGCATTCATGCCAGGTGCTCAGATAGTTTCTTTCTTTTTATCCCCACTTCTCCTCTCTCCTGATGCCAGCAGCCTCTCTGGGGATCAGGAGCCCTCTTTACCCTGAGTCTGGTTCAGCCCACTGCCTGCACCTTCTAAAATTATATAGTATAGTATTTTAGAGTATGAATAATAATAAATAGTATTATAGTATAGTACTAATTATATCATATATACTATATAATATCTACTATATAATTTAGCATTATACTACTATAATAATAATAAAACAATATTATTATTATTACTACTTTCACTTAAGCCATCTTTTCCTCCTCCTAATCTAGGCATTCCAACCCTCAAAATATGTTTCTTATGTTTTCCCATGCCACAATCATCTAAAAACTAAAAGGACTGTCTATTGCCTGTCAATGATTTGACAGAATCTTCAGGCATTGCTCATGAATAAGTAATCTTAGTTGTGATATGGCATCTACCATTTTCCTTCTGCCCTGTTCAGGCACTTTTGACTTCTCTGTTCCTTTCTTCTACAGGCTTATCACCCAGGGTATCCATGCCAATGGCGCTACTGGCAGAAACATCAGTGTGGCCACTGGGCTTAACCTCTTACAATACAAATAATGCTCCATTTGCTCATCAGCCTTATGTTCTCACGCAGCCACTCTATCACTGGCATTCATTGCCTCAGAATGAGAACAGGTACATCCTGCAACTAAGGGGTCATTTGTCAAAGAGATTGTGGCAAAGCTCACATCTTAAATCCACTAGCAAGCAATACACCTGAAATGCAGGTTTCCTAAATTTATTTTTTATATCATGAGCAAAACTAGAAACCTGTTTGTAGAGGTTAGTAAAGAATATCTGGTGTAGAAGGGATGAAGAAAATGACATAAGAACAAAGTACTTTGTTCAGTCAGATGATATGCTACAAAGTGCCTTACACTGTTAGGTAAGGGAAGCTGAATTTGCATCCTAGTGACTTAAATAAACAGCTTTGTGGCTAGCTAACCAACTAAGACCAAATTCCCACATAGTATTTAATCTGATTATACCCCAGTGTTTATAAAATGAAATATATTCCTCTACTGGATTTCCCTACCTTTCTTGCTAAATCTCATAGTTCCCCTTTGTAACCATTTAACATAAAAAAAAAAAAAAATTCATTTGTCATCAAATTGCTTTACTGTAGAACCTGTCTTTATCCAAAGTAAATAAAAAACTACTATGTTTGAGTAAATGTCAAGTTTCTGAAGCATATTTAAATAATTGTAGCAAGTCATAAAACATGTGATTTTTCATAAATAATACCTATTGTTATCACTTTAGTTATAACTGAACTGAGAGAGGAAAAACACAGAATTTCTTTCCTCTTTTCCTATCTTAGACTGAATTTTTTGTTTTTAACTCACTAAAAACTCAGTACAAGTTCTAACATTTTGAAATATTGGCTAATATTTTTCTTAGCACCTACCACAATTCAGGGTAATTTGTGGCTTGGATTAAATAAAAGTGCCTTTGACAATTTTTAAACTTCAAACAGAACTTAGAGCTTTTTTTTTTAATGCAGATTTTTTCAAGTTTTGAAAAATTATTTACCTAAACATTTGAATTAAGAAAGCTGAAAAAGAAGGAGAAAGTGATTTTTTTAAAAAGTAGAAGGAAGGAGATAAACACTGTAGCAAAAATCAATAAAATAGACAACAAGCCAAAACATCATTTGTTTTCTGAAACCACTTTTTAAAAAAGGTATAACACAGGCAAACCTCCAGTAACACTGCACAAGAGAGAAGAAAGCACAACAATGTTTAGAATAAAAAAATAGATAAAAGCTCAGACACAAGTCAATTCTGAAATAATGATATCACTACGAAAAACTACAGTCTGAGGCTTTATAAATCTTAAATTAAATAAAAAGAATTTAAAAACTAAATAATGAAATTGACTCAACAAGAAATCAAAACCCCAAGAAACCAGAAACAAAGACATTGGATTAATAGTCAGAAACCAGCTTCCAGAAGGCAGTAGGCCTAGGTTTTGGAGAAGACTTTTCCAACAAGGAAGAGAAAATTTCAATGATATACAAATTAAACCAGCAAATATGGGGAAAAAAAGAGAAGAAATTCAAAATACATTTTATGTGGCTAGTATATTCCTCAATAAAGGGAAGAGAAAGAGAGAAAGAAACACAGAGACAGAGAAGAGAGAGAGAAAGAACAGAAAGAGAACATTAATGCAGGCTCTGTTAGGGGGACTTTGTGGGAAGGAGGCTTAGTAAGCCAGTTAACTGTCAAGGGTTATGTGATGAAAGACTAGGCAAGAAAAGGGAACTTTTCCTCTTAGTTACAATCTGGATTTCTTTTATATATGTATGTATTGAGAGCTCCAAGTAAAACATTGAATTCATTTTCAATAGCTTTTGGCTACTGAAATTTATTCCTTAAAAGTGACTACATAGGCTGGGCATGGTGGCTTACGCCTGTAATTCCAGCCCTTCAGGAGGCTGAGGTGGGCAGATAACTTGAGGTCAGGAGTTCGAGACCAACCTGGCCAACATGGCAAAACCCAGTCTCTACTAAAAATACAAAAATTAGGTGTGAGTGGTGGTGCATGCCTGTAATCCCAGCTATTCAGCAGGCTGAGGCACAAGAATCGCTTGAACCTAGGAGGCAGAGGTTGCAGTGAACCTAGATCATTCCACTGCACTCCAATCTGGACAACAGAGCAAGCCCCTATCTCAATAAATGAATGAATGAATGAATGAATAAATAAATAAATAAATAAATAAATAAATAAAAAAAGTGACTGTATAGAGTAATCGACAAGTTGGAGGGTCAGGAAGATTTATACAGTCTATATAACGCAATATTCTGATAGAAATAGTGAGGATTCTTTATCCTTTGTGAATTACTCTTCACATTGCCAAATCACAGTTGCCAAATCCCAGGAATCACTGTGAAAATAATCTCATCACTTTACATTTTTAATCATAAAATGCATCTCACATATACACACACACAGTGTACACACCACCAAATTTAGGAAAAACTCAATGTAAATATCCTGTAGCTGGCCTGTTTTTCGCATATCTTTCCTCCTCATGTATTGAGTTTTGATCTCAGGTGTCATGCCTTCCACTGTGGTTTACCATTCTCCCTAAACAATGTGCTGACAAGTTCTTCACATTTTTGAACTCCACAAAAGTGAATCTCTACCTTGATTTTTTCAATGATTGTTTTTTTGAAACATAGCTAGACTGGTACAAGTAGCCATGATTCATTCATTTTTATTGCTGTATAGTATTCTACTGTTTAAATATACCACAAGTTATTTTTAATTCTAATGATGAACATTTGTCATGTTTTCAGTTTTTAGGTGTTGTGAATAATCTCATGATGAACATTATTACATATGTACCTGGAAGTGCTTGGGCACAAATTTTTCTTGGGTATAGACTGGAAGGATGAAATTCTGGGTCAATAATCATGTAAACTTTAATTTTCACAAAACAATGCTAATGATTTTCAAAAGCAGTTTTACTGATTTATATTCTCACCAGCATTCTGTGAGTTCCCATTGCTCTTCATTATCAGATGTTTTATTTTTTGTGAAATTGATAGTTATAGAATTGTAATGTTGTTTGCATTTACCTGATTCATAGTAAGGTTGGTTTATTAATCAGTGTTCTCCAAAGAAACAAACCAATAGAATATATGCATATGTGGAAAGAAATGTACTATAAGGAATTGGCTCATGTGATTATGGAGGCTGGCAAATCCAAAGTTCAAAGGGTAGGCCAGCAGACTGGAGACCCAGAAAGGCTAACACTGCAGTTCTAGTCTGAAGGCTGGATGGCTACAGAGCCAGGAAAGACAACGTTCTCGTTCAAGTCCAAAGGCAGTCAGCAATAGAATCAGAAAGAGCCGACATTGTAGATAAAATTTAAAGGCAGTCCACTTGAGAGTGATTTCTTGCTTGGCAGAGACTGGCCTTTTTGTTCTATTCAAGTCTTTGATTGGATGAGTCCCCCAACATGATAGAGGGCAATCTGCTTTGCTCAAAGTCCACCAATTTAAATGTTAATCTAATCCACAAATAACGAAATAAAAACACTCAGAATAATGTTTGACTAAGTATCTGGGCACTCTGAGGTCAAGCCAAGTTGACACATAAAATTAACCATCACACTTGGCATATTTTCTGTATCTTTTCTTGACATTAAAAGATAATGCCAAGGTCTAGTTGAGAAGAATTTCTTTGGAAGGAGGTCTTCCCTAGAAATGTGCAGCCATTTCTCAGTGCCCAGCCAAGTGAGGAATTGTTCAGCTCAGGCTTTTTCACCAGCCTCTGGCTTCTCACAAAGACTCAGGGAGCTCCTTCAGGTCATGGCTTCCCCAGAAACTCCACTTCACATTCCTACAGAACCTTCTTAATGTAAAGCAGAGCCTGCTGTGTCCACACCAAGAGCAGCTGAAGAAACCAATAAGCTGAGGGAAGTGCTTCTGAGAATTTCCCTGACCCTGAACAACAGATGATCAAGCAGATCTTGATGCCACATGAGCCTATGAAGATTGACAGTACTCTCTGCCACTGTCCTAAATTTTGTTCTAGTCAAGTCTTTGACTGATTGGACGAGGCCCCCCAACATGTTAGAGGGCAAAGTGCTTTGCTCAAAGTCCACCAATTTAAATGTTAATCTAATCCACAAATAACCAAAGAAAAACGCTCAGAATAATGTTTGACCAAGTATCTGGGCACTCTGAGGTCAAGCCAACTTGACACATAAAGGATTGACAGTACTCTCTGCCACAGTCCTAAATGAAGACTACATAAAGAAGCCTGAGCTCGGGGCTAACCAATGAAACTTGAACTTTCGTGTCTGTTCATGAAGGAAAGTTGTCCAACAGTAACACTTCTATTTCCCAATATAAAACTCTCTTGTATTTACAAAAACGACACCTTTACAGAGTTAACAATTTCTGTACAAGAAAAATCTACATTTTCTGCATTTTCAAAACTCTATTCAGTAGCAATTTATTCTCAGAAATGTTTACATTATCATACTTTTATTTTGTTATGAGCTATTTTCATAAAATCTTGACATTAGTGAAAGCAAGACCTAAAAAAAAAAAATAGATAATACTAAACTTGTAAAAGTCATTGAATCAATTTTCGTTTCCATCATTGGTGGTGAAGTTCCTATTGCTCCATATTCTCCCAAGTCTTAATTAATATTGAACTTTTAATTCATTTTCCTTTTTGTCTCTGTTTTTTTTTTTAATTTCCAACTTTATTGAGTTACGGTGGACAAATAAAAAATACATACACGTAGGATGTACAATATGATGTTTTAATATATGTATACATTGTGAAATGATTACTACCAGCCAGTTCACATCTCCATCACCTCACATCGTTACCTTGTGTGTCTATTTGGTGAGAACATCGAGATCTACCCTCTTCGCAAATTTCAAGTATATAGTATTATTTTATTTTTGCCAATTCCAATGAGGAATATTTCATTGTATTTTAGTCTGCATTTTCTTGATTACTAAGTTTAAGCATCTGTTCATGTTTTTAGCCATTTATATGTTTTTGTCTGAAGTGATTTTGAAGACTTTTCTTTATTTTTTTATTGAGTTGCTTTCGATTTTTTATTAATTTGTAGAAGTTTTTCACTTATAAACATTGCAAAATTTTTCTCCTACTTTTCCTCTTATAGGGTTCATAAATAAATAAATAGATGACCTTCCTTTTAATGTAATATTATCATTAATTATTTTCCTATGATGTTTATACTTTGGTGTCTTATTTTTTAAAAAAGTGTTTCCCTACTCCAAGATATTCTTTCTATTATTGTTCCCTAAAAAGTCTTAAAATTTTCAACTTTTGCCTCACTATGTGTCTAATCTGTCTGCAAAATACTTTTTGTGTATTTTTGTGTTAGAGGGCCAATTGTATTTATTTTCAACACAGGTAATCCATGGTCTTAGCATTATTTATTAAAAACTCAGTTTTACCTGTTGATCTGCATGCTGTTTCTGCCTTATATCAACGTTCTGTTAGTTGATATGTCTGTCTTTGAGCCAATAATCACACTTTTAAGAATACAATCATTCTTATGATACTTAACATCTGGTAAAGAAATATCTCTGCTTTTACCTTCTTACTTGAAGTGCTTAAGCTACTCTTAATCCATGTGGTCTTCCAAATACATTTTAGAATTAACTTAAACGATACCAGGAAAAAACCCCAACAACTATTGATTGAAATTTTAAAACTGCATTAAATTTGTAAATAAATTTAGAAAGAATTGAGGTATCTATAGGTAATTGCTTTGTCTCTCTCTTTATGTGTGCATATGTATGTGTGTGCATCTACAGAGACCTTGCACATCTTCTATTAGATTTATTTATAGGTACATTTGTTGATGCTTTTGTACATATCTTTTTAAAGTTTAATTTTCTAATTTTTGCTTGTTTTACAAATGTGATTGCTTTTGAAAACTGACCTAGCTATCTCTCTAAATATTACTAATTCATAACTTTATAAATTTATTTGTTTTCTACATAGACTATAATGTCAGTTTTGTTTCTTCTTTGTTTATATATTTATTCCTATCTTTATCCATTTACTGGGACATCTAGTATAATGTTGGATTAAGGCAGCGAGAGTAGATATTTTATCTGTCTTTTGATTTTGAGTTTTTTGAGAATACTTACATTGTATCACAATTTACTATACGGTGTAATGAGGATCTTTTGGATATGACATTTAGAAGTTCAAAGCAGTTCTAATGTAACTCTTTTGTTGTTTAAAGGTTTTATCATGAATAGTATTTGAAAACCTTGGGAGCAAAAACCCTATTTACTCTCTATCATTCTGGGTCCTTATGCTTTAGCTGTACCTCGGAAATAGTTTATAGCTGAATTATACAGCATTTTGATCTCATATGATAAATTTTCATTTAAACTAGTAGTTTAGTCTATTTACCTACAGAGTAACAAAGGACATATTTGGTTTATTTCTACCACCTGATTTGGGGCTTTCTATTAGCCACATCTTATTATGCTTCCTTTGTTCTCCATTCTTTTGTTTTTCTTATTCCATCTTTGCCCTATACTAGTATGGAAGTTATGGATGCTCCATTAATTTAATATTTATCCTTGCAATTATCTTTCATACATTACTAGGTTTAAATTTCATCCATATTTTAATCTCTCTCCAAAAAAAAAATTCAAGAAACTTTAAAAATATCATTCAGTATTCATTTGTAGGGGGAAAAAGCCTTTATTTGACCCTCCTTCTTGAAAAACATAATCCTAAATTGATATTTGTTCTTTTATGGACTTTTAAGACATTATGCCACTGTTTCTGACTTCCACTGCTACTTACAGCAGTGAGAAATCTGCTGTAAGTATTTTTGTTCTTTTTTCTGTCTATGCCCTGCCTTCCCTCTGCCTACTTTTAAGATCTTGTTTCCTGAAGCTTTAAATACAGTATATCCAGTGTATTTTTTTGTTAACTTTGCCAAAGATCAGTTGATTGTAGGTATGTGGCTTTATTTCTGGATCTTCTGTTCCACTGATCTGTGTTTCTATTTTTAATACCAACACCATGCTGTTTTGGTTACTATAGCCTTGAAATAAAAATTCCCACTTTAGCAGAAAAGGAAATGGGCATTCAAAGAGCTTACGAACTGTACCCAAGGCCAGTGGTAGTCAATGATTTTCTTTCCACTACCAGATTGGCTCTAATACTAATGATAATCCTTTTACATTTTCTCCTACAGTAAATCTTTAATACAGTATATTACAGCTGGTGTAGATAAAATGAATTGAGATTCTTAAGGCAAAGATGCTAAAATGCAAATATTTCTTTTTGTCTTGGTATTTAAGTTACAAGAAATAAAAAGTTCTTTATTTTAAAAAATGAACTTAAAATTGAGTTCTGTACTGGTTCACAGCAGACAGCAATCACAGAAAGGCAAAGTAGCATGTGAAGTGATCTTTAATAAGATATTTTGCATGTTTTCTTGTATTTATGGCTTTGCTCAAGGGTCAGATGCTTAGGTTTTAGAGTAATAACCACAGGAAACTCATTTAATCAATTATAAATGATAGAACAATATATTTTACAATAAACGTTTTTGAAAGTGTACAAAATCAAATAAATGAAATTACACAGCAATTAGTAGAATAAGGTTGAATTAATGTGCTACAGAATAAGAGTATACAAGGCTCTAATATTACCTTGTAATTCTAATTTTATCATTGCTCCAAAAAATTCAAAAGTGGAAAAGCATCTTTCTCAAGATGAGAGAACTTCAGAAACCATCTTTGAAGAAGCTAAGGGTAAACTTTGGAACTTCGTACAATACTTTTCACAATTGACTTGGAAAATTTGCCTTGCAGCTCTCTTTTTTCTCATGTTAATTTCCCATTGTAAATGTAAGCAATATGAGACCAGGATTTTGATTAGATTCCATTTCCTCAGAAATTACAACTTTAGCTTTAACTGCTTGAAGAACTTTCTCGCTATTTCATGGTTTTAATTTTTTGGCCTGTGTTTTAATGCCTTTGTTCTTCATTCAAGATTTTTATATATCAATTTTTGGAAATGAGAAGCTTGAGAGAATCTGCTGCCAGTACTTCTGAGACTGACTGATCTCTTTGTTCACTTTGATACAAACTTGGCAAGATCTCCTGAAGCTTATTTTTTTTCCTTCAATAAAACCTCTAAAATTTGATATTTCACACATTAATCTAAAGCATTCCATTTGGGTAATTAGGATCTTAATATAGACTCTATACGCAGTAAATCAGAAACCAAAATGTTAATTAAATATGACATAATCAAATATTTATGGCTAGCTGCTGAGTATTTATCTTAAGTAGTCCATAATTAGAAATGAAATAAAAATCCTGTACGAAACCATCATAATAATTATTAAGAAAAGTTAGTAATCAACTATTCCTACATCCTGCCATAGCAAAGCTTGTATAAAGATTTATACGTGCATAGGTCTGCCAGAGAACCCTACAATAAAAAAGACAGGCTGACATTTAGAGGCAATAAAGATAATAAAAATTATCAAAGTGAAATATCAAATCAGGAGCTTTTTGGCCTCAATGACTCTGGAAGTAAGGGGCCTCTGGAAACACACCATGCCAGATCCTGTAGTATTTTATGTGGTTGATCTCCAAGTATCCATATAGCATATATTTGCCATACTATACTAACTTAAGCCCAAGAGAGAATCCTGGATCTGAAGCATTGCTTCTATCTCACAATTTTAAAAGGTTCCACAGTACCTGATAAAATAGCATTAAGCAAATACTCACTGAATGTATCAGAGGATCAGGTTTTAATTTTCTATGGAAAAGTCTAAGAAGATATCTTAGGATGTTTCTATTTTTTCAAGCATCTGTCCTAGCATTATGGTTCAGTTTCGAGATAAATTAATTTTCCTGGAAAAAATTCTGCCCATCTGTCCATTAAGACTCATTATGTTGCAAGTAAAATAGGATGAGCAAAAAACATGGAAGAGGAGGATTCATTCTCTCTTCATCATCAAAGAAAAGTCCTGGGCTTGACTGCAATTGGACTGTCACATGCCCATTCCTATGCCAATGGCAGCAAGGTGACTGTGCCACACACTACAGCCAATCAGGGCCCACACGAAGTTAAGGTGGCAGCAATCTCACCCAACTGAGGGCTCAAAATAGGGAAAGGGCAGTTCTCAAATGGAAATTTTGGTGCTGATAAAAAAGAGATGAAGATGGAAATGAGTAGGCAGCAAAGAAATGTTCCACTGATTAAGACAATGTTTATCTCTTATAATTTCTTATTCCAGAAGGCTATATTCTAAACAACACCTAGGATGCCTAAGCTTTCTTAAACTGTTTTTGTTTGCATGAAACTCCTGAGTTAAAAACCAAGAGTCATTGTTAGAAATTTGAGTTTGGAATTAGAATTGAGAGACATACTATGTGAATACAGAGTCCTACAGCTCACATCTCAAAAACTGCTTAATACTGGTATCAGTAACTCACACACCAGTAATCACTAGGGCTACAATCATGCACGTTTGTACAAATAAAGTTGATAAACTTTTGTAAGTCTATTACTAAAATTTTGCCTTTCATTAATAGGCTATATTTCACTAACATTGTGAATAAATAGGTATCTGCAAGACTTGAACACATACTCATCACATGGTTGAGTACTGAGAGCAGTTTTAGATACTGGCAATTTCAGGACCTCTGACTACTCTGGGAGCTTCATGAAAAGGAGGTCTTGTCCATAGGAGTGATTCAGACTTGATCTTAAAAAGACACGCCTGTGATTAAGGCTTCTATGATCTGCTTCATCTGGAGAAATTTGCCAAGGAAATTTGTAGATTCCTCTTTCCTAAGATTCTGAAATCTAGCTGGGGTGACTTAGTCAGGTTTTACCATTCCATACTCATTGAAGAGTTGGTAGACAGAGGACCTGAAGAGTGAGTTTTCTTACTATTCTTATTGTGATGAAAAGAATGTCTGAGCCTCCCACTGTTCAAAAGAGCTCATCCACATTCCTGGATCAACACAATGAGAAACTAAATCTAAGCGATAAAGAGATGATGGTACCATAGACCTCACTTAGAAAAATCACTCTTCTTTGTAGTTCAATCTACATAATTAGTTGAAGACATAAAGATTTCTTCTACCTGTCAGAAAACGTATTTTCTCCCAAGAGAGTTTCCTAATAAATTCTTTAAAAACTAGCTTAGTTTACTCTTGTACATCTTTTGCACTCAGTAAGATCATATGATAAATTCTTGAAAGATTAGATGAATGTGACATAACAATACTGTCATCAATTTCAAGCTAGCTGTTCCGTGAAATAAACACATTCTAATAGAAATAACCAACCTGACTCTGGTTGAATTGTGGGCCAAAATCTCGTTTATATGGTCAGGATGCTTGTCTAGGTCAGGATCTAAATCCTCAGAAATAAGACCTAACCGTGTTTGGTCAAGTTTGAATATCAAAGGATCCAAATGCCATTATGCAGCCATGTAAGTATGCAATGACATCTCAGAACATCAAAGCTGAGCTTTCTGCGATGACGTAAAAGAAGAATTAAGGAAGAATTTCAGGCCTTAATAATCCGCTCATTTTCTGTACATGACATTGTCTGTAATTTGAATTTTCAGGATTTTCTTCTCAGACAAATAACTCAATGATATATGTATGTATGTATAAACAAATCACCTTTCTTGTGGCTTTTGTAGAGAAAAAGTTCCATTATTAGCTTTCCCCAGGCTAAATTAATTAACTAATTAATTCTCAATTTCCCTTCTTCCCATTGTTTGCACAGTGGATATTAGGACAAACACTGGAGGAGTAGCAGTGAGGATTTCAGGATTCAGAGTTCTATATTCTAGCTCTACACTGGCCTGCTGTGGGTCAGCTCATAGGGCAGTGAACCTCTCTACCTGTGTTTTCTCACCAGTAAACAGAAGAGAGTCCATCAGTGCCCCTAGTTCTTCTCAATCCTTGCCATTTTCTTGGGTTACGAAACTTAGCTCCCCAGCACTGAGGCGACCATGTAATCCCACTGGTGTGTAGATGTTCTTCTCTATGATTGTGTAGTGTGAACCATCTCAGACCCTTTCTCTGGCTGGAGGGACAGCCATTAATCCACCTCCTTTCTGTCACCAAAAAGCCTTGAAAATAATTCCATGCTTGACTGTGGATTTTATGGAGGGGACCCAACACATGAAAGCTTCATAAAAATTCTTCCTAAACATTTCCCATTTCCCCTCAAAATTTTCACCACATAGCAACAGCTTCATTCTCTTGCCTTTCTCCATGTACTCACTCACCAGTGGGAGGTGCTCTCACTCGGTTCTTCCCTTTCCTGCTGTGCAGCTCCTGCCACCTTTCAAGAGCTCAAGCTCCTGGCCAGGCCCCTCCTCGTAGCATGAAGTCTTCCAGCAAGTTTGCTCCAATTCCTTTCTTCTTCAATGAGAAACTGCCTTTAGTGTACAAATATATCTCATCTTTTTTATTTCTACGTATATCTCCATGTCTTATTGTCAGAGATGTTCCAACCAGAGTGACTCTGCCTTGCAATAGGGACTGGGTAAAATAAGGCTGAGACCTACTGGGTTGCATTCCCATGAGGTTAGGTATTCTTAGTCACAGGATAAGATAGGAGGTCAGCACAAGACACAGGTCACAAAGACCTTGCTAATAAAACAGGTTGCAGTAAAGAAGCTGACCAAGGCCAGACGAGGTGGCTCATGCCTGTAATCCTAGCACTTTGGGAGGCTGAGGCAGGCGGATTGCCTGAGGTCAGGAGTTGAAGACCAGTCTGGCCAACATGGTGAAACTCTGTCTCTACTAAAAATCCAAAAAAATTAGGTGGGCGTGGTGGTGTGCATCTTAATCTCAGCTACTCGGGAGGCTGCCAGAGGAATTGCTTGAACCAGGGAGGTGGAGGTTGCAGTGAGCTGAGATTGTGCCACTGTTCTCCAGCCTGGGTGACAGAGTGAGACTCCGTTTCAAAAAAAAGAAAAAAAAAAAGAAGCCAACCAAAACCCAGCAAAACCAAGATGGCCTCAAAAGTGACCTCTGTTCACCCTCTCTGCTCATTATACACTGAATATTATGCATTAGCATGCTAAAAGTCACTCCCACCAGCACCATGACAGTTTACAAAAGCCATGCAAAGTCAGGAAGTTACCCTACATGGTCTAAAAACCGGAGGAACTCTCAGTTCTGGGAATTGCCCACCCCTTTCCCAGGAAACCCATGAATAATCCACCCTTTGTTTAGCATATAATCAAAAAGTAACCATAAAATAGCCAATGAGCAGCCCGGGCTGCTGCTCTGCCTATGGAGTAGCCATTTTTTTATTTCTTTACTTTCTTAATAAACTTGCTTTCACATTACTCTATGGACTCGCCCCGAAATCTTCCTTGCATGAGATCCAAGAACCCTCTCTTGGGGTCGGGATTGGAATCCCTTTCTGGTAACATCATGTCTGTCTACATGGGTGCTATGTAGGACCCTTTTTACCTGTAAAGCTACCAAGAGAAGCGCTTACTTGAAGTTTCTGCTCTCAGGCTTGGTTCAATGTGATGAGTTGCTAACAACTTAAAGCAATGTTCTGAGTCCTGAACAAAGGAGCACACAGAACAGATATTGTGAATATTTTAATTTTGATTATGCTTTTATCTTGATTGGATACAATGCCACTCTAAAAATGGCATCAGACGTAAGAAAAAATACCTAAACTAATACCCGGTGACTCTGTGTATTGTGGGTGCCACTCTGCCCAATTAGTTCTTTGTGTGATCTCTACGCAGATGTCAAATTCTACTGAAATTAATCTAAAATTCCAGAGGACACATGCTCATTTATAAAAATTTCAGCTGCCTTTATGTTTTAGGTGATTGGAGTTTATAGCATTGAATTTAAGATGGTTAGGTGTGTCCTCCTCTGTTTATCCAATTTTAACCCAGGTTCAAACTCCTCAGATAAGGAAACTGAAACTAGCAAGATATCTTCTTAAGAAATTTCTAATTATACGACTGTGTGATGCTACTATTTTTCTTGTGTGTGGATGAAAAACCTCAAGTGGTAGAGGCAAAATAGTCCTCCTTTCATTCAATTCCTGATACGCTGTCTGGCACACAGTCTTTAATCAATAAATATTTGCTCAATGGGTCAATACAATGAGCCCATCAATAAACATTTTTTCTCACTGATGCAAAATTCATATTGTTAGTAAAAATCGAACATGGATATTTATTCCCAAAGAATAAGGAAAAAGAAAGCAAACCCACTTAACTTAGAAAATCATCACCGTACATCACCTTGTCATTAACATGTCAACCTAAATGCAAGAAGATCAATGTTGAATTTTAGGCAGAAATGGTATCTGCCCCAAAATCTCTCAGATGCCCACCTATGTAACTCCTGGAATTTAGAGGCAACTTACTGCAGTGGAAAGTGCTCAGGCCTGTACTGGAACCCTGAGCGCAGCACTTGCAGTGCTCCTTGGCCATGGCCGGTCAAGTCACTTTGCTGCATCTGTGAAAGGCCTTACCTGATTAACCAGGGCATTTCTGGGAAGTATCATGAGAGCACACACCTGAAAGTGTTTTCTAACCTCTAAAAAACCCTTAGAGGACTCTTTTTTAATTCTTTCTTTGAGCATTTATTACAGGCACATTCCTCCAGGATTGTATTATAATCCTCCAAGCAAAAGCAAACACCAATATGTTTTGAAAGAAAATTCTTATCCCATCGCTGGTCTCTTGGTAAGGAAAATGAGAATACCAGGGATGGATGCAGAGTGAGGAGGTGAGGGCTAAAGACTAACAAGTTCTATTCATGAACAAGTATGCCTCAGGCAGACCCTTTCTAAAAACTGGTAGTAGATGACAGTCCTGACTTGATCCTGTCTGTAGTGTTTGCTGCTATGGCCGTCCAGATGCCCCTCACAGATGGGAACACTTACCCTCTCAGTTCCTGGTCCAAGTAAAACTTTAGAATTTCTTTTCAACAAAAGGACTCACTCCTTTGGTTGTCTCTCCCAAGGTCCTGCCCTCTCTCCAGGAGCTGCCCACATCTAATGATATGGGAAGAGAGGAGAGGATAAGCCCTCTTACCCCTAAGTGGAATAATGACCATCTCAGCTCCTTTCTTTGGTGGGTTGACTGAGGCCTCTGTTGCTACTTCATCACAGCTCAATTTCTCCCTCAGCCCAATCCTGCTTCCCTCATTCTTACACAGATGTTGCTGCTGAGCACACGCACCCACACATTTTTTGCATGCAAATATTAGTTTCAGGATTTTTCTCCCTGCAAACTCAACCTGAAGCACCACCTAAGAAAGATTGGTGGTCATCTAAAGATGAACAGGATTCTCTGGGAGTCTCAATAGAATTCAAATGACAGCATTATAAAAAGATGGACGTGTGCTTTTTAGTTCACTTGAAAGCCAGAGAGAAATCAGAAAATGCAGTCTATGTAGAATCTAGAAACGTCCTGGTTCATTGTAGGTGTTCAGTAGATATTTGTGGAGTGACTGAATTAAACATGTGTTCACCATATCAATGGGTTAAAGGATAAACTAAGGTTAAACCAGAGAACCCCAGCCAATGGCTTTTTACTTTCCTCCAAGTGCTCTTCAATCGCCCCCTCCTTCCCCCAGGAGAGTAGGTTAGAGCGCAAGTCCAAGCATCAGAACCAAATCCTGAGGGCAACACCCACTGCCAATAGAACAATTGCACCACCAAATCAGGAGCCACTTCAGACTCCAGAAAGAGCTCTTTTTCAGAAAAGAAAATAATTTGAAGAAAGCTCTTTGTTTTTCCAAATAAAAATACTAAACCTTTCTGGGTGTGTGAAATATAAATCCGGAAATTTAGAGGAGAGGAGGGGAAGAGAAAGAGGAGAAAACGGAGGGGAAAGGGAGAAGAGGGTTTGGGTGGTGTGTATCTTTTCTTTTTTATTATTTGGTTTCGACAGGAAATGCGTGCGTCTAATGATTGGAAGCAGCTGTGGACTGTGACATCTGGGGCAAGACTGGAGCAGAAGTTCCTGCAGATGCAGCACTTGAAGCAACTCCCTTAGCTCTTCCCCCTTCTACTATAAAATTCCCCACACACTCTGCATTTCCTTCTCCTCCTGATTCCGGGCTTCTCCCTCTGAGTGGCAGCAACAGTGTGTGAGTAATGGATGTGTGCAGGAGACTAATCTCGCTTGGAAAAGTTTCAAAAGGAAAAGAACCTGTTTGAAGTGATAGTGCAGCTCAGGTGGGTCTTGAACAGGGTGGGACTTTGCCAGAAAACGAACTTTCACAGCAGTGCTGTAGCTACAGTGCTCCCCTGCAGCAAGAACAAACTGTATCAGTCAGCAAAGACGAGATTCTGCAACGGTAACAAAAGACTCAAAAATCTCAAGAGTACTTCTTCTTTTCAATGCTCCTTGGCCATCAAGTGTCAGCCCTGGTCTGCCTTACCATTCCTGGACCTAAACGGAAGGAGCAGCCCATACTAGGGACATTGTTGGGCATACCAAAGAGGGAAGAGAGAGAGAGAGGTGTGGCCCAAGAGTGGCTCTTAAAGCTTCCATGCGGAAGTGCTGTGTGTCCCTGTGCCCATATTTCAGCGGTCAAAACAAATTACATGATGGCTTCCAAGTTCAACAAAATGGGAATGGTTAGTAAGCAGGGGGACTAAAAGTCACTTGGCCAGCTAGAGGGGATTAGAAAACCAAGACTAAGAATGGTCAAGCGACTGACCCAGGGCCACCCAAATAAGAAGCAGCAGAGTGGGAAGTCCCCAGATTCTCTGTCAGACCTCTGTGCCTAACGAAGTGCCTGGCCAATTACCTCTCTGCACTGAGAGAGGTATGCATTCAATAAATGCTCGTCTGAATGAATTAAGTAAACAAATGAGTGAATGACTTACTGAATGACTATTGAAACTCTACTCTGCCAAGGTTTTGTCTCAGCAATGTTAATTTACAGAAAAGACCTATTGGCATAATTAAGTTGGAAAGTGCTGTTTGCAAAGTAACCCTGGAAGTGTCACCTTTCACAGCTCTCATGAGAACAAATCATCACTGGTGGCCATGTCAGCACAAATAAGCCAAAGGAGCCTTGTCAACACTGACTGTCTCCATTTTATATTTAAAAAAAGGCACCACAGAGGCTGGCCAGGCTACACTCTGAGCTGGAGCCAAAAAGCTATTGCAGTCGCATGCATTGAGACTTTGTGTTCTTTTCCATTGTGAGTGATTGAGCTCCTGTGTAATATTTCCAGGCTGTCCTTCCTGTGACAGTTCAACCAAAGTTTAGTAATTTGTAAGAAAAATCTTAACTTATATGTCTTAGGTGTACAATACTCTTTAGCCACAGGCTAAATTCCCTCACCTTAACCCCAATAGAAGACAATAGAATAGTCTTACTACAGTACTGAGTAAAATGAAAACAGGAATCTGCTAAGGTAATACAAAGATAGTTCATCTTTCAGCTTATTCTGAAATAATTTATTTACTTGAGCAATTTCAACTTTTTTTTTTTTTTTTTTTTTTTTTTTGAGACAGAATCTTGTTCTGTCACCCAGGCTGGAGTACAATGGCACAATCTCGGCTCACTGCAACCTCTGCCTTCTGAGTTCAAGCGATTCTCCTGCCTTCCCTCCAGAATAGCTTGGATTACAGAAGCCTGCCACCACACTTGGTTAATTTTTGTATTTTTAGTAGAGACAGGATTTCATCATGTCAGCCAGACTGGTCTTGAACTCCTGACCTCAAGTTGTCTACTCACCTTGGCCTCCCGAAGTGCTGGAACTACAGGCACGAACCACCGCACCCCACCCACAACTTTTGAAGACAGTTTTAAACATTTAAAGCTTAAAATAGTAAAAATCAGATGAAAAGGTATTCTCCTAGTCCCATGTGTAAGTTTCCTTTTTCTCTAAAAAAAAGAAGAGGAAGGAGGATGAGAAGCCCATTAAAATGTTTTGTATGGCATATTTGATGCAGTAATGCATGACCAACAAGTAAAAGAGTGCATAAAAATCTGTTACAGGAAGTGAATCGACTTTATACAACTCTTAAACTGTCCAGTGATTTTTATTTAAGCATATGAAATAAACTTGACTCTCACTAACATCTTAAATATGTTATGGATCAATATTATAAACTCAATTGAGAAGCTTAGGTTTTATAGTTTGTATGTCATCCATTGGGTCGCCCATGAAGACCTACTCATAATAGATATGTACTTATTGCAAATTAATCATCACTTATATCCTCATCAGGGAAGTATAATTGGCAAACGTCCTTCCATTTTTGTCTATTCTTGAGGGCTCCATTATTCATCTGAAGTCTTCTTCCAAGACCTGGAGGTGTTAACAAACACAGAAGCATTTCAATTTCGTAAGTCTGACTTTCTCATTTCAGAAGCCAGTGCCAATAAACCTCTTTTTGGAAGGCAAACATCAAAGGCCCACCTTTCCAGCGCTAATTACCCAAATAGAAAGAGAAACACAATTCTTAAGTGGATAACTGTTCCCAGCAGTTAGAGATCTAATCCTGGTCTTTGGTCAGGATATGATTAGTGTGTGAGTATTGAGATATTCTGTTTATGTATTCAATGTTTGATCTGCTGTTCAACCATGTGCCAATAATAACAACAAAAACAGTAGCATTTGTTGTGTATCTTCTATGTGCCAAGTAATCTTCTGAGTACTTTACATGTATTAAAACATTTAATGCAGCCTCTATGTTATGTCCCATGGTTCTCAGCATTGCCGGCACATTAAAATGACACAGGGAGTTTTTAAAACAAGAAACCCATATGCCCAGGGCACACTGCCTTGACCAACCAAAAGCGGAATCTCTGGAAATGGACCCAGACATCAGCGCTTTGTAAATCTTCCCCAAGTGATTTTAATGTGGGATCAAGGTAATTAAAGAGTTTGACCTAGTCTAAAAACAAGGGACAAATACAATCATGCAACTTTGGTTCATCATTTAAGACATGGTCTATAAGCAGAAATTCTAATAGTTCCTTCTTGAGACATGCTCTCCATTTAATTATTCAAGCGACTAGGGACTCATTTGGTCCAACTTTGGGAGTAGTTAAGGACCAGTCTTACTTCCAAGTGCCAGGGAGAGCAAGCCCTGGATCCTAACAGCCCTCTGATGGCCTTGCATCTCATTGCCACAGGCACCTATGCAGCACTCTAGGGGTACAGCTTGGTTTTTGTTGCGATGATTTTTTAATCTTGCAACTTAACTGAATTTATTAGTTCTAAGATTATTTTTGTAAAGTCTTTAGGGTTTTCTACATATAACATTATGTCATCTGCAAACAGAGATAACAAGCTTTGGAGAGGATATGGAGAAAAAGCAGCCTATACAGTGTTGATGGGAATGTAAATTAGCACAGCCACTATGAAAAATAGTATAGAGGATCTTTGGGAAAAAAAATGGAACCAACACGTAATCCAGCTATCACGTTATATTATCTATTATAGCCAATTCTGGCTATATAGCCAAAGGAAAGGAAATCAGTATGTTGAAGAGATATCTGCACTCCCTTGGTCACTAACGCATTCTTCACAATAGCCAAGACATGAAATCAAACTAAGGGCCCATCAACAACCAAATGGCTGAAGAAAATTGTCCTATATATTCATAGTAGAATAGTATTCAGCTTTAAAAAAAATAAACAAGAATCCTGCATTTGCAAAAACATGGATGAACCTGGAGGACATTGTGTGAAATTAAATAAGCCAGGCACAGAAAGACAACTACCGCATAATCTCACTGATATATGGAACCTAAAAAAGTCAAACTCACAGAAGCAAAGAGTAAAATGGTGGTTACCAGAGGCTGAGGGGTGGGGAGATTGGGGGGAAAAAAGAGAGAGAAGCAGGATCAGAGAGCACTGGAGGGTCATACAGGGACCTGAATTTGACACCAAGTGAAGGCAAAGGGTAAGAGTCAAAGCAAAGAAGAGAAGAGCACCAAGCTTCCCCTCCTCCTCCTAGTGTCTGAGGCCAGGAGTTGAAGGTGTCTCTCTGTCTGTTAGTGCCAGGCACACAGTGCAACTTCAGAGGCACCCATGGCTAGAACTGGATAGACTCTGCTGAACCCCCAAGAAGGGTCCAGTTCACTTTCCAGCCAGAATTCAGCCCTGTGCCTTTTTTCTCAGCTGATTCAACCCTTCTTCTCATTACCCAAAGCTCCAGTACCCTTCCTACTATTCCTGCAGAGACCAATTTATCTCCAATAACCCCAGTGGGAACCATAGCTTTCCAGTTACACACAATGCAGATGTAATTCCAAGTTATGTTTGGGTATACAGTAAGAAAGTTCAGCCATATGGACAGAAATGGCAATGATTTTAACCTGTAACTCTACCTACTAATAGCCATTGGATGGCATGTAAAAGATGTGGATAGATTTCCTAAGGAGGTGCAAGCCGTACCAACAGACTGCTCCACATTGCCATTTTAAAGGTATGGAAAGTATGAGCTTGCTTCCACCTACCCACCATGAGCTGAATGAGAACAACAGGATTATGAATTGGATTCATATGTCTAAAATTGGGTCCTGTACCGAGTCCCTCGTGATGAGTAAAACTGAGAAAAAGAACCCAGAAACACATCCATGACAGCTGAATAGGATTTAAACAACTCCATCTCATTAACTTTTCAGGGGAACCCTGGCAAAGTATGAAATTTAAGCGTCACACCAGGCTAACTGAGAACAATTATCTGTTGTTCATGTCACTACACCTGCCCTATGCTCCGAAGACATAGGTCACAGCTACTTCTCCCAAATGTGCCCTAGAATTTCTGAAGGGTTGGCTGTCACATAGCAGGAGGGCATTCTGGTAGTGAGGGATGCCCCTTTTGAAGCTGTGTGTACATAGCAAGTGCCCAGTTTTTATTTAGATTGCATATTTATTTGGAGTAGGATGGGTAGAAATTCCAACAGGGCTGAAGCCCTTCCAAGCCATATTTTTGCTCCAACATAGGTATATCCAAAGTGAACAAGAACCTCAATGACAGAGTGAAAAGTGGCCCAATATGCTCTATCTATTGCAATGTAGGAAGCTTCTTTTTCTTTTACTTTCCTTTATTTCTGTTCTTTTTTTTTTTTTTTTTTTTTTTTTTGGCAGAAGTAAAAGGATAGAGAAGCATGAATAGAAAATTTTCTACAGTAAGAATATTATTAAGAAAATCCCCAAATTCTTAAGTAGGTTAAATGTTGTGAAAGAGACTTATCAAGAAATTTAATCATTTTTAAGTATTTCTCAGAACAGACACACTTTCAGAGAATTAAGAGATGCTTACTTTGTCTTCTCAAAACTATCGTGTACCGCTTAAGCATTTTCCTGAAGGGAAACTGCCCCAGCCAAGGGAAGGTCACCAGTGCACGCCATCTTTGACATAGATGTGACTTGTTTGATTTCCTGAGAATGAAAAGTCATCAATCCATCTTATCAGCAACACATTTTGTGAATGAAACAAGCATCTGTTTCTTGACAAGACTGGAGTGATTAATACTATCTGAGAAAGGGTTAATGTAATCACCATCTATTTTCAAGCTATCCTGAAATAGCCTTGTGGGAATGCTTTGAACCTGAGAAAAGTCACCAAATACAGAAAGTTGACGTGTAGTTCCCCTCACAAGGATAGTTTTGGCTGTTTGGCAACAGGAAAGAGTTCTGGCAACAAAACCCTCTAAGGAGGACACTACCATAGTTGCCAATTAACAGAAAGTCATCTGGGGATAAGGCACTATTCAGAGAAAACAGTTGGCAGAACCTGTATGAACGTATTTGCAGGTGAATTCCTGTATGCAGTTGTTCAATGGTTTTGCCTCTGCTCTTTGGCATAAAGGGAATTAGCAGACCCAGAATGTGATTATTGCCTTTAATATTCAACTTTGAGAGTTTCAGCCGTATGTGTATCATCTCATGGATGTCCGCATTCAGTTTCTTAAACGTCTTTCAAAATGAAAAGACTACCTTAATTGATATAAGACCACTACTCACCCTTTGGAGATATATCACCTGCTCCAGAAATTCCACTATGATACCCCCTCCCTGCACCCCAGGCTCCACACCTCCCTCAAAGCACACCCATGGTAACGAAGTCTTCCCTGCATCACAGATCAGATCACACTGTGGAGAAATTTCCTGCTTAGACATCTTCTTCCATAACAGACTGGAAGCCTCTCCAGACTGGGAACTGGATCTCCTCCTTCTTCCTGTGTCTCCATCCGGAGGACAGTGCCTGGTACAAAGCAGGTTCTCTGCAACTGGTAGCTGAGTTCAAGTGAACCGAGACCCTTGGGGATGGGATTTCCCAGCGCTTTTAAATGTGCTATTTAACCCTCCTTCCTATGTGAAATAAAAGGGGACTTTTTACAGGCATTAAATTTGCTATGAGCCATTTCTCAAAACCAAAATATGTTTATATGTGTTTTCCGCTATGCTAACCCCTGGTGTTTTCTGGTCCTTAGCCAGAGCTCTTCTTCAAGCTGTGACCCATTCCTTTGTTTCAAGTGTCTTAATCCTTTTTTTTTTTTTTTTTTTTCCATCTCCATGGTGTTTTTCCTTCTGCAAATTATTTTTCCCTTTGGACCTCTTTCCTCCAGCAGTGTACAAGCCTATGAAAGTAAAGTTTGAAGAGTCTTCCTGATTTTTACAGGAAGCTCTAAGAAAGAAGTAGAGGAATATTATTCATGTTTAAATAGGATTCATTTGTCTGGTGTTTACCTACTATTGTAGCGTTCCACTAAAATTGAATAGAAAAAGTTTCAATGGAATACCTTGCCTTTTAATTAAAAGCCACAATTTTATTTGAATGTCGGAAATGCACTAAAGAAAATCGGCTGGAATATTTTGGGGAAGTGATTTGTAGACCTAAAAAAGTGAACAAGGTACAAAGAGGAAGATGTATGATAAACTCAAAACACACTCAAAATTTAAGGGTGCCTTACAATTGTAGATTTAAATGATTCTTAATATCATATAAACCTCATTGTGTATATAATAGGAAGTTAGAATTCAAACCCCATGAGGGCAGGGTCTGTGTCTGACTTGCCACTCTCCCCAGTACTCATCAAAGCACCTGGTGCATAGGAGCCTCAATATTTGTTAAATTAATGAATATTTCTGAGTAATTAAATAAGTGGGGTTAACGGAAGTAAGTGAGTCCACCTGGATGAAAATACTACCTATTTCCCTCATATACCTCATTATACTTCATTATAGCACTGGGAATAGAAAATTGACTCAATCCAAAATAAGTCTACCAACAATTATTCTACTAACCACTGAAATCAGGCAGAAGTTGTGCATAAAATAAAGATAAAAGATTTGGTGTTTGTCCTCAAGGCAATTACTCTCAAACTTTGGTCCCCATACACGCATGAAATTAGCAAAAGGAAAGCAACAGATTCCTCTGTTTTTCTATTTTAAGCAGTGAGCCAAGAAAAACTATACATAACTGTGTACCTACAGGATCTGTGATCTTTTATATAATGCATATGAGGAAAAATGACTATTTCCACAGCTTTCCGTTTAAGAAATGAAAAGAGGTGGTTGGGCTTACGATATTAGAGATGAGAAAAGCCCCAAAATTGGAATCTCTGATTTGAAGCATTTTAGCTGTATAATCGGGAATACTATCCAGTGGTAGTAGAAGTTAATATTTATTAGGCCTAATATGAACTTTCCACTGTTCTACTATAATATTTCCACTATTGCAAGCACTTTCCACTATTCACTCACTCCTTTAACAACCCCGTTAAATAGCTGTCATTACTGTATGATTGGCATTTTACTGATTTAGACAACTAAGGCTCAGAATGCCTAACTTGCCAAAGGTTGTGCAACCACTGAGAGGCTAGCCCAGGATCTGACCACAGGTGGCCAGATAGGAGAGCCCACCCTCAGACCACCGTCGATAGTGGGGACTATGGCTTGTGCTGATTCTTAATCAGTGATATCATTGAGATTCATTGATTCTCAATCACTGAATCTTAGTCAGTGCTAATCAGTGCCATCCCTTCTGGAGCTCCATTGAGCCTCATAACAACTTTGGGAGGATCCTTTTGATCCTCAGTTTATTGATGAGAAAATGAAGGCTCAGGGAGGTTAGGTAACAGAAGATGTAAATTACAGAGTATATAGCTGGTGACTCCAAATCTGGCTTCTTTCACTATAGCATGGTGCCTCTCAAATGACAAGTATATGTCATCACTCTGTCACAAAATGTGGGGAAAGCCTATGCATCCAAGTTTTGGTCTTCAAGACGCTTGCATGAACCAAAACAAAGAGAACCACAGTTGCGTCTTACTGAGACTTTGTTTTTAATTAACGTGAATGAAATCTCTCTGTCTACCTCTCTTGCAATGCTTGATGATCTTTGGCATCTGGGATGCCCTATTATCCTTCCTACAGGTTTTCTAAAAACTGGTAATAAGTGTGAAGAATCTAGCAGTGTCTTGGAGCACAGCAAGCATTGGTGACTACATTTTGCATCCCAATGGCTATCGTAAACGTGAAGAATTTTTGGTGCTCTCCCTCAGAGGTTTTAGACATTAAGTAAGTTTTTCATCATAGAACAAGATCCATGTGGCTACTTTTTACATAATTCATACCATGAGGACCTGATAACATTCCAGTGACTCTTCATAGTATCTCAAAAGAAATGAAGTTTCTTCTAAAATGCACTAGCTGGTTAAGAATACAATGTTCTAGTAAGGCTGCTGAAGGCTGCCATATGATATCAAAGATTTCCAAGGACCATCTGAGTCATGAATCCTTCACTTAGTGTTTTAAGATTGTTATGAAGCATCTGACCCCCCAATCCAAAATGTAAAACACTAATAAACTCTTTAAAATATTCAAGTTAAACACAATTTATTATCTTAATACCCTCCTATTAATTATGCAGTTGTCATCATTCTCAAAATTAAATGACAGCTTCCTACAGTGCTAGGAAAAGAGGAAGTGCCTGACCTCAAGAAACCTAAACCACAGCAGGCATAATTCCTCCTACCTCAGTTTCCCTACATGAGAAGACTTCCTTAAAGGAGAAGTTTGGATTGGAAACCGTATCTAAGAGGTCCCATTTGGCTCCAACTAAGTCCCCAGAGAACTTCTTTTGTTTTTCTTTTTTTTTTTTTTTTTTTAAGATGGAGTCTCCCTCTGTCACCAGGCTGGAGTGCAGTGGTGCAATCTCGGCTCACTGCAATCATCTCCGCCTCCTGGGTTCAAGAGATTTTCTTGCCTCAGCCCCCTGAGTAGTTGGGATTACAGGCACACGCCACCACACCCAGCTAATTTTTGTATTTTTAGTGGAGACGGGGTTTCACCGTGTTGTCCAGGATGGTCTTAATCTCCTGACCTCTGATCCACCTGCCTCAGCCTCCCAAAGTGCTGGGATTACAGGCATGAGCCACCGCGGCCAGCCAGTCCCCAAAGAACTTCTGCAAGGTCACCCCTCCACTCCCTACTCTCCAGTATGTTGGAATTTTATGCAGTCTTTTATTTTTACAAATGTATGTGGAAAAGACCTCAAAGGATCTTCAGCTCCAGTCTCCTATTTTACACGGGTTTGTAATTTTTCTGGTTTTTGAAGATCCTAAGAACTTAATCTATAACTTTCTCTTGCTTATTAGACTAGAGACTTACTATGGACTCCGATGGTCTAACAAAATACTCTTTCCTGAAACTTAAACCCATTTCCTGTTAAATTCTATACAGCTGGAGAGCAGTGTTGATTTTTCATGTCTGAAATAACAATCATGAAGACTTCACTGCTTTTTCTTTTATGAGTCAACAACTGTCTTAGTTCACTTATTTCTGTACGCAAGTTACAGAAACCAGCTTCAATAAATGTTTAATAAAACTTCACAAGGAATTTATTATACGGGGATATTACATTCTATATAAGGACAAGGATACAGCTGAACCTCAGAAAACGACTAGAACTATGAAATGAAGCAGCTCTGGAACCAAGGTGTCCTCCTATCAGTAGCAAGTAGAGAGTTCAAACAGAGCCTGAAGCCGGACTCCCCAGGTTCAAGTCCCAGGTCCACCACAGGCTGCTGCTTTCAGAGAATGGCCATCATCACAAGCAGTCCTTCTTCCTCATGATCAAATCATGTATTCCTTTCTGAAACTCATGAAGTTCCATTACACCTCTCTAAATATTGCACTCTCTCAAAAGTATAGAACAAACTCTATGGGCAGAATGAGAGAAGCTCAGTATTCTTCACTTGTAGAAGTCAATACTTTTCCTGGAATGAGAAATAGACAGCTTGTACCTATACCTAATATCACTACCTCTACTACATAACTGACCCACCTGCTATACTCTTATTCAGCTTAGTAGAATTAAGACAACAGAGTCTTTTAAAAAATAGTTTATCTATTCATTTTGATTTTGAGGACAGTTTAGTTTGTGTCTTCAAGTAAGTAGCAGTGATTTGCCCTAACTGAATTTAACACTCTTTTAGAGGGTCTAATTTCTTCCTTTCCCACTATCACTAGGAATTCGACTACTGTCTTTCAGACTCTTAGCACTCTATTATTTTCATCTGAAAACTCAACAACTATGTTCTTGATGCCATCCTTCAGCTGCTAATCCATCTTCAAGGTTGATCACCCACAGCATATATGACAGATGTCATACAAAGCAGATGGCAGTTGCCATCAGTACCAACCCCTTTTATCCTTTTTGCCGAAGGCTGACAAACCTTACGGTAATCTTCAATGAGTCACAGCCTTGTATAATCCCTCCCTGTGAATATGGGCAGAACTTGTGACTTACTTCTAGCCAATAAAATATAGCAACGGTGATGAGATGTTACCCCCATGATTATGTGACATTACGTGAAACACTGTTTAAGCACACTGGAGAAAGATTATCCTGCTGGCCTTAATGAACTAAGCTGTCATGTTGCAAGGGAAGGTATCAGAGGCCTACATAGCAAGGAATGGGAGTGGCACCGAGGAGCTGAGAGTGTCCCCCGCCACTGTCAGCCAGCAGGAAAATGGAGACCTGAGTCCTACAATCCCAAGGATCTGAACTCGGCCAACAACCTCAAAAGCTCAGAGGAAAAATCTGGCTCCAGAAAGAAATGCAACCCAGTCAGCAACTTCATTTCAGCCTCGTGAGTTCCTGAGCACAGAACCCAAGTAAGCCATGTCTGGACTCCTAACTCATGGTAAATGCAAATTATAAATGAATGGTGTCTTAGGCCACTGAATTTGTGGTAATTTGTTATGCAACAAAATAAAACTAGTGAAGCATTTGTCTCCTCCCCATCCACTCCCTAACTTTCCATGACCCCTCCCCATGCTACACATGCAATAAATCAATGCCTGCCTTAGCTGATCATTAAAACATAAGGAAGGGAAGTGATACTGAGTGAGCACCCATGATCTGCCAGACACAATACAAAATCTCTTTTAATTCTGTGAGGTAGGTATTGCTGACTTCACTAATGTTTCATTTTCTTATCTGAAAAATGGGTGTCATGGACTGAATTGTATCCCCCTCCTAAAAAATGTATAGGTTGAAGCCCTAACCCCCAATGTGACTGTATTTGTGGAAATGGCCTATAAGGAGATAATGAAGGTTGAAGGGGTTGTAAAAGGTTGTGCCCTAATCCAACAGGACTGATAGCCTTACAAGAAGAGACACCAGAGAGCTCTCTCTTTGTGCACACAGGGAAAAGGCCATGGGAGAACACAGAGAGAAGGCATCATCTGAAGCTGAGGAGAGAGGCCTCACCAGAAACAGACCCTGCTGGCACCTTGGTCTTGGACTTTCAGACTCCAAAATGGTGAGAAAATAAAGTCAGTTGTGTAAACCACCCAGTCTGCAGCATTTTGTTATGGCAGCATGAAAAGACTAATACACTGGGGATAAGCATTTTGACCACAGTTACCCATTAAGACAGACATGGAGGCAAATCATGTCACCACCCTTCCTGCCTCCTGATTATCCATCTTTGTGTCAGTAGATATTAACTATGAGGGTCTATAGCATTGACTCTTTTTTCTCTACGTCCTTCTCCTCTTCATGCTTGTACAGTATCTTGATTATCAAGCATTGTCTTTAAGGTAGGGAAAGGAAAGAATGTTCCAATTTAACTCCAGGTAGCTCTAGCCCAACTCTAATCCTGACAGGTCGACCAAGTAATGCTCTGATAGGAAATGCCTTCCCTGGATTTCTCAGGCAGGCCCTCAATCTTCCCACTCTTTTGGTTGCTGTGTGATATTCTGAAATTGTTCTTTTATAATCCTAATTTTTCTCTGTGCCTCATTTTGCTTATCTGCATATTGAGGAAAATTATGACCCCTACCTCATTATGTTGTAGTGATAATAAGTAAGTTAGTTTAAACAAAGGATTTAGCACTCTCACTGGTACACAGAATGCACTTTGTAGGTGTTAGCTGCTCTTCTTATTGTTAATGGAAAAGAACACTTTATTTCTAAGCAGCTCCAGTGGAATACTTCATCGCCCCAAAGAGAGAGATATAGCAATATCCCTTCCTATTTGGTAATCATCCTAAACTGTCTGTGGGGTTTCACATCTTCTCATCACAAAACCATCCACCAAAACACTACTATGCATTCGCATTAGTAATCTGGTGGGTATCCTATAAACCCAGCTAGGCTCTCCCCAATTCCCTAAGGCCTTCCCCACCCACTTCCAGTGAGGCAGTTTCCTTATAACTCTTGCATTTCTGAGTGGCCTGGGAGCATAGCGCTAACTGTGTTTTCACCCTGGACTATCTTTTGAAGGATGTCTGTATAGTAAGCAGTATTGCAAGATAGAGATAGTGACAGCCTCCAGAGTAAAGGGAAGATTTGCCTACTGTCCAGAATAGAAAAGATGATGTCTGTCTCCAGGGAAAAGGGGAGGTTTGCTGGTAGCCCTAAGATTCAGGTTCCCCAAGCCAAGGGTCCTCAGGGGTGAGGTCAGGCCTCTGCATGCACAGCATTCACCGGGTCTCTCCACATCATCCCCAGAGGACATAGAGGGGCAGGTGACAATATCAACATGATGTTTATGCTGCTTGCTCTGCCATGAATGAATAATAATATCCTTTGTCTCTGACATAGGAGTCTCATGTCTTCTGCCATCATCCCCAGGGCTGGCAGACAAACTTGTTAACTTGTAAATGGAGTAAAATCTCAGACCCTTCACATTCCTTAACATCCTCTCAGGAACAAACCAGCAAAACAGACACATATATAATCCTTCCAGCTCCACCCTGGCACCCTATATCCCCTGAAGGCTATTAGGAACAATGTCGGGATGCAATAGGCCAGGGTGTAAAAGGTGATAATTCACTCAGAAAAAAAACAAAGAAGCCTGGCCAGTATGGTGAAACTCCATCTTAACTGAAAAAACAAACAAACAAACAAACAAACAAAAAACCTAGCTGGGTGTGGTGGTGCATGCCTGTAATCCCAGCTACTCTGGAGGCTGAGGTGGGAGAATCGCTGAACTCGGGAGGCAGACATCACAGCGAGATGAGATTGCGCCACTGCAATCCAGCCTAGGTGAAAGAGTGAGACCCTATCTCAAAAAAAAAGAAGAAGAGGAGGAGGAGGAGGAGGAGGAGGAGGAAGAAGAAGAAGAAGAAGAAGAAGAAGAAGAAGAAGAAGAAGAAGAAGAAGAAGAAGAAGAAGAGGAAGAGGAAGAGGAAGAGGAAGAGGAAGAAAGAAGAAGAAGAAGAAGAAGAAGAAGAAGAAGAAGAAGAAGAAGAAGAAGAAGAAGAAGAAGAAGAAGAAGAAGAAGAAGAAGAAGAGGAGGAAGAGGAAGAGGAAGAGGAAGAAAGAAGAAGAAGAAGAAGAAGAAGAAGAAGAAGAAGAAGAAGAAGAAGAAGAAGAAGAAGAAGAAGAAGAAGAAGAACAAGAAGAAGAACAAGAAGAAGAACAAGAAGAAGAAGAAAGAGCAAGCAGAGAGCTGTTGAGAATTAGGCAGCATTTTGCTTGTAGGCCCCTTGAAACTACCTCCACTGGCTTTTGAGTGAAGGACCTAGGGTTGCAATTTTGTATAATGTTTTCCACACGAACACATGGGTACTTCTGTGTTCTTTTAGATTCTTCAGGAGTGTTTCCCTGGTTTGCAAGAAACTTCCCAATTAAAGAGTACCTAAATCAATGTATACCAACAACTAAATTATCCTGGTAAGCAATTCATCATTGATGATATCAAACACACTCAGCTTTTTAAAGTTTTCTTAACTATTAGCCACTTCTAGCCATTCTAGCATGACTGTATTTTCATTTAATGAATCAAGATGCCTTTAGCTCAAGTAACAAAAACCATGGCTCAAACTGTCTTAAACAAAAGACAAATTTATTCTCTCTCTCTTTTTATCTCTCTCTTTCTCTCTCTCTCACACACACACACAGACACAGATACACACACACACACACACACACAGAGTCCCGAATTAAGCTAAGATGGGCTTCAGATGTGCTGTATCAGGACTCTTGCTCTATTTCTCTGTAATTCTTGTGGCTCAGCCTTTCTTCAGCTGTAAAAAATGGCTACAGAAACTTAAAACATCATGTAGAGTTAACTTTATATCCAGAGAAGAAAGAGGATTTTTGTTTCAGGAGAAAAAACTTTCCCAGCCACATGTCACATACTTCTTAACACCACACAGTCCAGAATCTAGGCCTTCCCCACCCCATTCTTAAACTAATCACTGGCAAGCAGAACAGGCGGCTTTTGGTTCAGACTCCTCACCATTTTACATGTGATACATTCTAGTTTTAGGAGGAAAAAAAAGCATAAAAATTGAAACTGAAGGTTGATTCTAAGAATGCTATGATTTTGTCTGGGGAGAAGTAGCATTCTGTACTATTCCTGTTGTTCATACCACAATTCTTTCATCCATTCATCCAGCCACCAAACCATCTCTCCATTCATCCAACAAGTATTTATTGAGTGTCAAGCAGATGCCAGGCATTGTTTTAACGACTGAGATACACAAGTGAACAAAACAAAGTCCCTGCTCTTACGGAGCATACGTTTTTCTTTGCATCAAGCTATTGGATCCTGTGTCAGTGTTTTTCCAGAGAAAGAGACCAATAGAAGGCTGGGGAGGGCACGTATTTATTTTACGGAATTGGCTTACATAGTTGTGAGGCCTGGCAAGTCTGAAATCTGTAGGGCAGTCCAGCAGGCTGGAAACTCAGGCAGTAGTTGATGGTGCAGTTTTGAGACAGAATGTCTTCTTATCAAAACCTCACTTTTTGCTTTTAAGGCCTTCAACTGATTAGATGAGACTACATTATCAAGGGTGATTTCCTTTTCTTAGAGCTGACTGATTGTAGATGCTATCCACATCGTAAGAGACCTTTATAGCAACCCCTAGAGTAGTGTCTGATTAAGTAACTGGATACTACAGTCTAGCCAAGTTGATACATCAAACTAAGCATCATAGATGCCTTGCTTATCATTTCAACTCCACTGTCAGTTTCTGGGGAAAATGATGGTATCCTATACCTGTCTATCTACAACCCCTACAGAGCTTCACGCAGTGCCTTGTGGCTAGTAGATGTCCAAGATCCTTGCTATTGCATGACTTAACGTCAGTGCTATGACACATGCTATGTCTGCATGTCTTGGAATGAGAAGGGAAGTTCAAATCAAAGAAGACCACTCAGAGCTGAAGCAAGACCATGAATCATAAAATAAAAGGACAACCTCCTCATTCACTTGGTCCGATCTGAAGACTCTGCCCTTCTTTTGAGCCACACATCCCATCTTCGCTGTAGAGTGCATCCCAGACCATCACATCAATGTCAAGGAATTACATTCCTCTAAAAATGCTACTTACTACAACCATGTGCCTTTTTTGGGAAATGAACTTAAGCCTAGGGCTTAAGAGACTTCATTTTTTCCATCTAACTTGAATCTTTCCTTGGGCCATTTGATCTGCTTCTTTCCATAAAACAGATGTTTCCCAGCGAGACTGCACAGGGAGCCCTGATCCGGAGCCAGCCCTCTGATCTGCATGTGGCTCCACTGACCACCCAAGGGGTGCCAGGCAAGCTGTGGCCTCTATGACTCAAAATCTGGCATTTCCAAGCATTCCATACACCTGATATTTTACCATACCACACTCCCCATCCAATCCTTAAAGGGAAATATACTTGCAAGTGTTCTCTTCATATGTGGATGCCTGATCCCCGAGGTATTTTGTATAAATTGTTTTCTCCTTGGTGTTAATGTAGCCACATTCTCCAGGCTTGACCTTCTGCGTTCAAAATCAAGAAAAGATGAAAGTTAATAAATGAATGGAGCACCTACTCTAAACCAGGCACTGACTGAGGCATGTATACGTAGTTAATCATATAATGAAGTGTATGCTGTTATGTATATGACACAAATGAGGAAATTGAAGCCAACTATCATTTGGAACACAGATTGCAGTTCAAAGAAAAAGGCAAAGCTAATTAACTTTGGCCACAAACCTTGCTCCCCTAATTGCATAAACTCACATGAGATAACTGTTTGCAGTTACCAGTTGAACAGCATATAATGCAATTTAACTTGAAATGTTCTAAAATATTCAGACTTTTCCAAAGGAAATAAAGTGTTGAGTTTTGTTTTGTTATTTTCTTAAGAGGGAGGTATGAAGTATGTGCCGAGTGGAAAATGAATATAAACATTTTACATAAAATACTTTTTCTGAAAGTGTATTAATCTAGATATGGATTTCTTGACATGTTTTTCAAAGCTCATTTTTCTTACAATGAATTGTCAAGCATGACCACATGGCTCAACACAAAGGTCCTGAAAAATAAGGATTACATTAATTAACCAGTGAAATACATACCTGTTCCTTACTGTGTCTTCCACTAAGATTTTTTTCACTTGGTTGCTTCATACCACAGAAAAATCCTCTCACTCACAAGCCAGGAAAGCAAATCGATCACAGTCAGAAAAAGTTCGGTTGATGGGAGCTACCCAGGGGTTATTGAGAGTCACAGTGGTTTCCTGGTGAACTCAAGAATCACCCACTTTGGTGCCACAGGCTAACAGCTGACAAGAGCTTCCCTGACCTTTGCTTCCCTTGACCTCCCAACCAATGAATAAATCTCTCATTTCTTTGTATTAAAACCTTTCATACTTGAAGGAGGAGAAAAAGTCAACCAACAGGCTCCTCATCAGTGAATCATTGAATAAATGGATGGATGGATGACTGGCCGGATGGGTGGATGGATGGATCGATGGATGGATAAAATTCTGAGGTCATGGAGGCTATAAAAAGTCATGGAGTAGTGCAAATAACACCATCAAGAAAGTAAAAAGGCAACTTACAAAATGAAAGAAATTGCAAATCACATAACTGATAAAGGACTTGTATTCAAAGTAAATACAGACACCATAAAACTCAATAATAAAATAATAAACAACCCAATTAAAAATGGGCAAATGATCTGACCAGACCTTTCTCCAAAGAAGACATATAGATGACTAGCAGCACATAAAAAGACACTCAACATCCTTGGCCAGCAAGGAAACCAGAATCAATACCACTTCACATCCACAAGGATGGCTGTAATCGATTAGACAGAGAGTAAGTGTTGGTGAGGATGTAAAAAAAATTCAAGCCATCATATATTGCTAATGGTAATGTAAAACAGTGCAGCCACTTTGGAAAAGTTTTGCCATTCTTAAAAGGTTAAACACAGTTACCACATGATCCAGCAATTTTACTCGTTAATACTTACCCAAGAGAAGTGATCACATACATCCACACAGAAACTTGCACATGAATATTCACAGCAATAATATTTATAATAGCCAAACATTGAAGGAACCCAAATGTCCATCAATTGGTAAATGGATAAACAACTATAGCATATACATATAATGGAATATTATTTGACAATAAAAGGAAATGAAAGTATTAATACATGCTACAACACAGATGAACCTCAGAAACATTATGCTAAGTCAAAGCAGCTGGTCATAAAAAGCACACATATTACAGGATTCCATATATATGAAATATCCAGAATAAGTCAATCTATAGAGACATACAGTAAGTTAGTGGTTACCTAGAGCTTGGGGCAGCAGATTTGGAGGGAATGGGGACTGACTGGTAATAGGTACAGGGTGTCTATTTTAGGATGATGAAATTGTTCTAAGATTAATTATGGTGATGGTGTACAACTCTATAAATATACTAAAAAGCACTGAATGGTACACTTTAAACAGGTGATTATATTATATGTCAATTATATCTCAATAAAGTTGTTTTTTTACAAAAGTCATTTATCAGAAATGAAGAGAGCCCAAATTTTAAAATACCATCAGATTTCATCCTGATGATCTAAATGGAATTTTTCAGAGAGTAGAATGAATCACATGTAGTTTAACTTTTTTTTTTTTTTTTTGAGACAGGATCTCACTCTGTTGCTATTTTTTAACAGTTTTTCAATGAAAAGTTTGTCACCTTCATTCTCAATACCAAAATCTGCAGAAGAATAATATGGCAGTATCTTACAGTAACCAGTTCATCAATGGATTTTTATAGTAGTGCATTCATCTTAGCTACCACCATTACTATTACTTAATATTTTAATTACCTCACATTCCTCTTAAAAATACAAATATTTGAAAGAAAAATGTATTTTCCTATTATAGCTAGAAAATCAATTTTTCTTGCCATAAATAAAAGATGTATTCTAAAATAAGTACAATGAAAATAAATCAATATTTTTTAATCCTAGCAAGACAGTGTTGCTACCAGAAGATTCTGCAACCTGCTATCTTTTTTTGTTTAAAGGAAAGACTATCTTAGAGAGGTATTAAAATCTAGTGCTGCAGAAAAAATGGCACTATCAAAGAATACGAAATAACTGAAAAGGAAATAATCTGTGCAAGTAAATGTTAACACTGTATCTGTGGACCACCCGAAACCACCTGTTCACCATCTACCTAACAGTCTGATGAAGGCATTACTGCTTGGAGGGTGTATTTTCTCTAAATGGCAACTCCAGAACAAGTTGCCTTCCAACTTGTGACTCCACCAGACTCCTCCGTATCTAACTGGAGGAGAAATCATGAAGAAGGCACACCCACTTCTCAAAAATACGACTGAGAATCCACACGCGTCGTGTCTGCTCATGTTCCATTGGTGAGAATTAATCATGTGGTCACTCCTGGATGCAAGGAGAGCCAAGGAATGTGGTCCCTGGCTGAACTGCCATTTCCTAAGAAAGCCCTAATCTCAGAAATTGTACTAGGCAGCTCTCTTGACCACCACCCAGGCTAACCTAGGGATTCTGGAAAGATAAGTCATTATCTACACCTGAGATGACTCTTGCATACTGAAAAAGTGAATCTGAGCAAATAGTTGTATTCCGTAGGAGACTACTTAAAACTAAATGAAAAAAATAACCACTTAAACCAAGCACGTAATTGTAGATTCTTAGATTTGAAAGAGATTTATCTATCACACAAAAATACTTCACCTAGAACAAATGCTCAGAGGTGGCACTGTGTCACCTCCCCTCTGAGATGCAGTTAGATTGACCTCCTCGGGTTTCATCACCATGTCGGTCTGTCCCTCTCTCCCTCGCCACCTGCAGCAAAACCAATTTGTGGTTCCACCGAAGCAGAGAAAAATCAAGAACCACGGGCTACCTCACTTAGTGGTAAACCATAAAAGGCCTCAGAAACCATTGCTTCTAAATCAGTATAAAAGCATTTCTACACTATCCATTACCCTCAGGAAATTGAACTTGGTGGAGAGCTCTTCCATGTAATGAAATTTACCCCTTTTACAACTAAAACTTGTTTTTGTAAATTAAGACACGTGGAACACTTTCTAGAATGTGTTATGTATTTCCCTACCTTTTAAAACAGCAAACAGTGGACCAGCATGCGGTCTTTTCCTGATGATACAGGGCTTACTAACAACAGTCACATGATGCAGGTCCTTTTTGGCCTCACACTGAATGACCTGGACTGTTGTAGATTTGGAATCCTTGTGGCTTCTCTGACTCTCCCCACGTTAGGCTCCTCGTTTCTGGGTCCTGCTTGGTGTGGCTACTTCTTGCCTTATAACTCATTCCCTATCTGCTGTGGGTTTGAAAACCAAATAGCAAAACCACTGAAGGCATTTGACTCTTACTTTACACACAACCCTAAATAAAAGAAGTGCTTCTGAGTCTATCTCCAAATCTTCAGCACGTATTATGTGACACTTTGGATCTTCAGAGTTCCCGTGTGCTCAGTTCCCAGTTTTCTTTGCTCCGCGGAGGTGAAGCTATTGGACAACTGAGTTCCAAATGAATGATATGATTAGTTATACTCTCATCATCATTGGTTAGCACTTGCATTTGCGGGTGACCCAAGACCAAATCAAACTGGCTTAAGCTCATAAAGCTGAGAAATCCATCACTTCGGGCACAGCCAGGTCCAGGTGATCAAGCAATATTGTCAAAGTGTCATCTCTCAACCTTGTGGGCTGTACCATGTTGTTGCCTTTTGTCTAGGCAAAGGTGGTCACTAGCATCGACGGACTTTTATTCTGCTGGTTTAGCAATTCCAACAAAAACTGAGTACCCTTTCTTCTGTAGTCAAGCAAAAGTCTCGGCACTGATTTTTATTAGCCTAAATTGGATCACATAACGTGAACCAATCACAGTGACCAAATGCGGTTAAAGTTTATGGAAGGTGATTGTTTTGGATTAGCCTTCTGCACTAGGCCCCAGCCGATCAGACCAAACCAGAATGGAGTCACTTGTGCTAACTGCCACGTAAGAAAAACAAACTTTGAAATGAGCTGGTTTTCAATTAAAAAAAAAAACAACTGGAGATTCTAGTTAACCTGAGTCATTGTAATAAGGAAACTCCCTCTGCTTTAACCCTACAAGGGAAGCAACTTTGAAACAACCAGTCCTCTTTTTGTTCCGTTTCTGCTTTTCTTCACCCCTTTTCTGCCTGTAAAGCCAACCTCCTCTGCTCAGCTCATCGGAACACTAATTCTATTTTATAAGATGATGTGTTGCCCCCAGTTCTAGAATCACAAATAAAAACCAATTAAGATTTTTAAAGTAAACATGTTGTAATTTTGCCTTTTGACAATGGCAAGGCTTTGACCATGCACTCAACCTTGGAGTTCAAGCCAACCAAAACTACATAGATTGAGAAAAGGTAAAGTTAAGGTTAATTCTTTAAGATGACATCAAAGTGCCATTAGCAGAGGAAGAGAGACGGATGCTGTGCAGGCGAAAAATAACAGATGTCAACTGAAGTTCATCTTAATCTGTCTTTGTGGAGGTTTAAATACAAGGCAATTTTTGAATAACCATTCTGCTATAGAGTCATTCCTGTTAGTAACACTTCTAAAATTTTTCGTATGCAGGAAGATAAACTTGGCACAAAAACCATCCAATACACCTCTAACATTAGGCCTTTTTAAGTAGAACATATTTCTGTTTCCTGATTGCAACATGTTTCTATCATCACCCTCAAAATAATTTTCACACTTTTTCTCTCACTTGAAATAAAAATTTCAGTGTGAAATTTCTCTCCTGTCTTCAATGTCATTATGTTAGCAGTTTCTCAGTCTTTGTAAGTCTTTCTGGAACACCATTTTCTCCTCAAACAGGAAGTATGAGAGCCAAAAATAATCTTTCCTTTTAGCCTAGTAGCTCTCCAGTAACTGTTGTTGGAAGCTTTGATAAAAGATAGTATTAGCAGCCAGGTCATTCTAAACTGGTACCACACAGAAGCCATCTTTTAATGATTTTTTAATGCCAATCTCCCAGACAGATGTCCTTACTCCTGTGTGTAAACTGTATTTCCACAGGGAGTACTCGTGGCTCTGCCCTGGCATTAAATAGGGGCTTCTCAGGTGCTACAGGATGTAGCTGACACGCTCACATGGTGAGAATCGGCCAGGCACCGCTATGCACATAGTGTCCACCACTTCCTAAATCCTGCAGTGGAGTAGGGAC
This sequence comes from Macaca mulatta, assembly GCF_049350105.2. Taxonomy (NCBI): domain Eukaryota; kingdom Metazoa; phylum Chordata; class Mammalia; order Primates; family Cercopithecidae; genus Macaca; species Macaca mulatta. Next base: position 128,362,584 of record NC_133417.1, on the reverse strand, counting down.
CAGGAAATGGATCTGTTCTCTATTCAAAGGTCATAAAGCCAAGAACTCCTAAAGTTCTTGCATCAGAGTCACCAGTCTCTAACTCAGCTGGGCATTCTGTCTTGACCATACCTGGCAAGGAACTGCGGCATCTTTTGGAAATTCATCTCCCTGTGGTTCACGGTAAGGAGACGGGGTTTGAAACTTGATCCTGCCACTTACCAGCAGAGGGTGTCATTCCCACTCACCTCCAAGGGATCCTACAGTCCCTTTATTGACCACAGCCTCTGCTTTCTTTTAGGGCTCTTCCCCTCCCCCACCCTGCATATGGTCCGGGCAGGGCTGTCCCCAAGCCTAAGCCAATCAGCACACCTGCATCGCACCGGCCACAGGGACTGCTTCTGGTACAGATCCTGGTATAAAGCAGTGAGATCTGAGCAAGTCAGAATATTTTGCAAGAGCTACTTGAAAAAGCACGCTATTTCCTGCTGGATTTGAATCTGTAGCTGATGCTGGAGACCAACTTGCCACAGTTTGGCTGGGACTTTGTTGGCTTTAAAACTGAAAGTCCCAAGTCTGGGGAACCCCCTAACTCCCAAGCAAACTAGAGCAGTTGGTCACCCCAAGTGATGTGAGGGCTGGAGTTCCTGCAGCCACATGGTTACCACTGGAAATCTGACAATGAAATCAGCACAAAGGAAACAGGTGAGAGGTATAGAGAAGAAGCCAGTTCCTGGTCACTTCTTCAAATTCCTCGTTCTCTTTTTTGCTTAACCCAGGTTGAGCTGGATTTCCTGACACTTGTAACAGAATGTCTGCTCACCAGTATCTCAGTTGTGTGATATTGCACAAGTCTCTTAACTTCTCTGAGCCTCAGTTACTGCCTGTGTTAAACTGGAATAATACTTTCTGAAGATTACATGAGAACAGTATCAAGTCTGTATCTCAAGGCCCAGCATGAAGTAACTGCCCAGTAATTTCTGTTTCTTTCCGCTTCATAAGCTAGCGCACGGATAAACTTTAGACAGTGAGGGCTGGAAAGGAAATAGAGATGCACTTGCTCTGATTACTCATTATATACACAAGGGAAACTGAGGCACTGTTGAAAAGTGACTTAACTGAAGCGCTTTGGCAAGTGACAAGGTCAGAACTAGAAACAGGCCCCTGAGTTTGGACTAGTGCTCTTTCTTCAACATCATGAACCCAAATCTGGTTTCCTCTTCTGGGAATACCAGTCTGTTGATGCACAGAGGATGACTCTTTCACAAGCCAAGAAAATGACACTCAAACTTGATGATGGTGGCACATCTGGGACAGAGCTAGCAGCTGGACCAGAGCAACAAATGCTTGCCTGCCCAATCTGTGTCACTAGCATCGGTCCAGTGTCCTCACGGTATTCTACCAACAGGACTCTTCTTCCGCCCCAGTGTCGCCTGCCTCAACCAAAAGCGACTGTCTCCTCTGAAATGCAGACTTGAATGCAGGCCTGAGAGATCCATTCTCCTGTAAACCACTTAATGATGAAATGCATCTGTTATGAACTGCATGTTTGTGCTCCTCCAAAATTCATAATGGAAATAGCCCCCAGTGGGATAATGTAAGGAAATAGGACCTTCAAGAGGTAATTAAGTCAAGAGGGTGAAATCCTCTGATGAACTATCGCAAGAACAGAAAACCAGACACCGCATGTTCTCACTCATCGGTGGGAATTGAACAATGAGATCACCTGGACACAGGAAGGGGAGCATCACACACCGGGGCCTATTGTAGGGGGTGGGGAAAGGGGAGGGATGGCATTAGGAGATATACCTAATGTAAATGACAAGTTAATGGGTGCAGCACACTAACATGGCCCATGTATACATATGTAACAAACCTGCACGTTGTGTACATGTACCCTAGAACTTAAAGTACAATAAAAAATAAAAATAAAAAGTAAAAAAAAAAAAAGAGAAATCCTCTGATGAGATTAGCGCCCTTATAGGAAGAGACAGTTCTCTGTCCCTCTGTCTCTGTCTGTCTGTCTCTCTCTCTCTCTCCCTCTTTTCTTCCTCTTCTACCCTCCACCCCATGTGAGATTACAATGAGAAGACAGCTGTCTTCAAGACAGGAAGAGGGCCCTCATCAGAACCCAACCATGCTGGCATCCTGATGTTAGACTTCCAGTCTCCAGAACTGTGAGAAATGCATTTCTCTTATTTAAGCTCTCCAGTCTATGGCATTTGTTATAGCATTCAGGGGTGACTGAGAAGGTATCAATAACCAATTTGTCATTGCAAGATTCAGAAGCTAACTTTAGACTTTGCTTTCTTCTTGGGCTAGTAAAATTCATTGGCAAAATGAGGCTCCCAGCTGTATTCATAAATGCCTTTCCCAAAGCAAATGAGACTAAGGGGAGGAAAAAGAAAGAAGAGGAGAAAATGTGAAAATCCTGCACCAAGCTGGATTGGGAGTGGGGGTGGGGAAGTCACCTGAGGCAGATGCTCCAGTGCTTAGCTGCTCTCTCTTTTCCAGTTAGGAGGCATAGCCAGGAGCTTACCAGGGCATGGGGAGGTGGAGCCACCTCTCTGCTCTACTGGTGATTTATTTGCTATGTCTACAGCCTCCTCTATTACGAACTGGACTGGTTTTACTCTAAGCTGACTTGAGATCATAAAAGGAATATTCTCCTTGACTGCCACATGTTTGGGAGGGAGACTGGGACAGAGTGGCCAAATGATTCCCCCAGGACTACTGGGCTTGAGGCCAGCTGCTTCAGAAACTCTTGGAGGAATGTACAGTACTGAACTGAAAAAAAAAAATATTCCTCTCTGTAGAGTAGTGGTATGATCACTGTGTGTCCACAGCCAGAGAGGGTGCTTATGGCCAGTGATGCACCAAAATGTGCCTATAAGGCTCTTGAGGGCATTTCACAAGACGATGTGTCTGGAACATTACACATGTAGATAAATGTGAGTTTCATGTGTTTAAGCTTTCGTTTCACCACATTTCTCAACCCTACAAGATATGAACCAATTGACAGGTTAAAAAAAAGAATAAGATCAGAGTCCAAGCTTTAGCTTTATCATTGATAAAGCAGGATTTGATGTCAGGGCTTAAGCCCAAAGGCAAAAGAAAGTCCCTTCTCCTCATCCTCCACCTAGCTAAGCCTGCTGACCCAGGGAGGGCTGGGACAGCTGGAGCCTTGGCTGCCCCTGCTCTCACCCTGTAAGGCACAGATCTGCCTTGGTGAACTTTCTGTAAGGAGAAGGGATAAGAGGAGGCAAGTGGGCAGGTGGCTCTGAAGGAAAGAGTCCAAGGGTCTGAGCATGATTGATGGCATGATCACATTTTCCATCCCACCAGCCAGATAAACCATGCCTTATCCCAGGGAAGGAAGAAGAGAGTCACCAGAGAAGTGCACGAGAAGTTTGCCCACTGCTTTGTCAAGATCTCCAATGGAGTCCTTGGAGTTCAGAAAGCTGACCCACCTTACAGGTAAAACTGCCTCCTCATCAATATCCTAGTTTCTTCTGAGGATAAGCTCCCTAAAAAGGGCTCTCTAATGAAACCCCCTTATTCCAACGTCCAAATGAAAGCAAAAGGTTTTACAGCAAACCTCTCATACCATTTCATATGCCTCTGCCACATTCTTTAATCTTTGTGAGTTCAAAATAAACAAAAAACTTAATTTGAAAAACTTAAAGATTAGCAGCCTTGTTTCAAACTACCCAACGGCCAGCCCAACCGAGGCACCAAGAATCATAGGAGAGGCTGATGAACTCATTCAATGAGACCGGTGTTGGGCCAAGTTCAGGCACAGACTCAGGGACACTATGGGGCTTAATTAAGCTTCAGAGCCCCTCACCCACTCACGGGGGGAGGATCTAGCAATGTATTCACATGGTGGTGGATTGTTGTAACATTTGCAGAGGTAAGCTAATTTAACCCCAATGTGTTAATACCATTGATTATTTCCTCTCCACTCCAGTGTTTCCTCTGTCACACCTCCCTTCACATTGGATAGCACTGGAGTAGCCGAAGAAATTTTGGGATTTGGCTAAGGAAAAATTGATTCAGTAATACATTGGTTTGTGTTTAGCAATAATATATGCATGTAGTTTGCAGTCACTTTTGTATGTAGTTGTTATTGTTAACTGTTGTAGAGTAGAAATAACTTTCAAAAGTATTTTTTAAGTTCATTTTTAACTGGAATTTTTATTGAGATAATAGTAGTTTTAAGAAATAATACAGAGATTCCTTGTGCACTTTGCCCAGCTTCCCTAGTGATAACATGTTGCAAAACAATTGCCTAATATCACAACCAGATATTAATTTTGACCGAATTCATTTACATTGAGATTTTCCATTTTTACTTTGTGTGTGTGTGCGTGTTGAGTTCCATCAATTTTTGTCACCCGTGTAGAGAGGTGTACCTATTACCACAGCCAACTTGCTGCAAAATCTAACACCATGCCACCCTCTAGAACAACACCAGATTCCCTCCCGCCACCTTTCCCTGTCCTTAACCCCAGGCGACCATTAATATGTTCTTCATCTCTAAAATTGTGTCACTTCAAAAACGTTACATAAATGAAACCATACAGTATGGAATATTTGGGTATTGGCTTTTTTTTCAGCATAATTCTCATGACATTCACTCAAGTTGTGCATATCAATAGTTTATTCTTTTTCACAGCTGAGTAGAGTTCATGGAGTGGATATAGCACCGTTTATTTAGTCACAGACCTGTTGAGGGACATCTGAGCTCATTCCAGCTGTTCCAAACATTCACGTGCTGGCTTTCGTGTGAACATATGTTTCCATTTCTCCGGGATAAATACAAAAGGATGCAATTGTTGGGTTGTACGGTAACCACATGTTCTGTTTCTTTCAAAAATGAAAAAACAACCTGCCAAGCTGTTTTCCAGAGTGTCTATACCCTTTGACATTCCCACCAGCAATGCGTGAGTGTGCCAGTTCCTCCGCATCCTCACCATCATTTTTGGTGTTGTCACTATTCTTTATTTCAGCCATTCTTGTAGATGTATAGCGATATGTCATGGTGGTCTTCATTTGTATTTCCCTAATAGCCAATGATGTTGAATATCTTTCTAAGTGCTTATTTGCCATCTGTGTACTTTCTTCAGTGAGATGTCTATGTATGTCTTTTGTTGATTTTTAAATTAATTTTTTTACTATTGAGTTTTGAGAGTTATTTCTATGTTCTTGATGCTAATCCCTTATCAGATGCATGGTGTGCAAGTATATTCTCTTTCTATAATATATTTTTTCATCCTCTTTACATGGGATTTACAGGGCAAATGTTTTAATTTTGAGGAGTTAAGAATGTATCAGCTTTTCTTTTTGAAGAACATGCTTTTAGTGCGAAAACCAGGGAGGCTGTACCCTTTGACATTTACAGGGGTAATCTGGATCCCCACCAGCCAGCATGATATGAATGTACAAGGCAAGAGGTCATAGGGCAACCTGAACATGTCCCAAGCCACCAGCACTGGAGGTAAGTGCGTGCCAAGAATAAGGAGTTTTGAAATGTATGGTCTCAGAAGCTAGTCTTTAGAAAATTCTTATAACCATCAGCTGTGTAAAATTGTGAACACAAGATGCAGTTTTCCTAAGGTACAGTAAAATTAGTAAATACTATTTAAAATAAAAATAAAATTTGATGAACCATAAAAGAAGAAAGACAGAATTCTCTATTATTTTTATGGATCATATTGTCAAAGTATCGCCATATAAAGAGATCAAAGAAAATATAACCAAAAAACGTATATACAAAGAAAAGTTTTATGGCCTTATAAAGAGTAATTAAGAAGTAAAAGGCTGCTATGTGTCTTAGTGTTGGTGATATTTGTGTTATTGTCAGGTGTTTAAAATTTATAATTTGTTATGATTTCTTATTCCACATCTATGTTCAAGTTTGTACCAACTATTATTTTCTTCCTAATAAAGTTGGGTCCTCAAATTAAATAAACTTCAGGCACCACCCTGACCAGGTGTTACTTTTTTAGTTGCCAGATCATGAGGTTTCCTGTTGTGTGTGTCCCAAAGCAGGGACCCCAGTGACCAGACCATGGAGAGAGGTGGCAAGGTGGTCAAGGGGCATCCAGCAGGCTCAGAAGAGCCACTGTAGCTATTTACCACCAAGTGTGAAAGTATTTCAATGTTGTAACTGGTATGCCCCTGCTGATGAGGTCTTGCTAAATATAAGCCCTGCCCCTTGTGTTTATATAAATGCTTTGTTGGGATAGCAGAATCCAGGCAAGAAACAAGAAGCTTTCCATGACAGGCAGTTCTTGAGAAAAACAATAAACTTGCCCCTGAAGTGTTCATCAGAACCTTATAGGAAAAAGACAAATACTATACTTTAACGTCAGTGGCCTAAAATAGATAACAATAGGAACATCATAAATCACTAATAGACATTAAACCAAAACGTTTCAGCTACTATTTCATTTTCGCCAAGAGTCCTGTGTCAGGCATGCTACAAACTAGAGATGAATTCCTGACCATCCAGGCTCTCTCTGAGGGCTGTCTGTGTCCCACGACTCTCAGCAGCTGGATAGGCTACAGAAAGGACCAAAGGTGAAACAAGTCGATGCAACTACAATAAACAATTGCTGTCAGGCTTTGGGGTAAGGGCTTTCTCCATTTAGTTCACTTAAGCCACTAGGTATACAAGTTCCTCAGTACCGCCATGGCTTTCACTTCTTTCTGAAAGTGAGAGCTAAAAATTACCCACAAAACAGACACGGTGGCTCACACCTGTAATCTCCGTACTTTGTGAGGCTGAGATAGGCTGATCACCTGAGGTCAGGAGTTTGAGACCAATCTGGTCAGCATGGTGAAGCCATGTCTCTACTAAAAATAAAAAATTAGCCAGGCCTGATGGCACATGCCTGTAATCCCAGCTATCTGGGAGGCTGAAGCAGGAGAGTCGCTTGAACCCGGGAGGCAGAGGGTGCAGTGAGCCGAGATCGTACCATTGCACTCCAGCCTGGGTGACAGAGCGATACTCTGTCTCAAAAAAATAAATAAATAAAAATAAAATAAATAAAATAAAATATAAACAGCCCACGGAATTCAGGACTTGCATAGAACAGTTTGACAACCACCAATTGAAAGCAAATTACATTTAGCTAAAAGACAAACATTACCAATTAATGACGCTGAGAAAACTGGGTAACACAGTTTAACTTCTTGTGTCAGTGTCCCCATCACCTAACCGTGATGCTCTTTGAATTACTCCACAGTCATACTCTCCATCTTCTTTGAAATTCTTCAGATGCAAAGTCAAATGGAATCCCAGTTCTGCCAAGCACTTGTCTTGTGGCGCTGGGCAAGCCCTCTCCCCATGTATAGCCAGGCTTGGTGGTTAGCGACCTCTCCCTTGAAATGTGAGTCTATTATGGCTTGAAGGAGAATATGTTCGTAATGCCTAAACAGAAACCCTCAAGTCTAGCAAATTCTTAATAGAAGTAACTACTGCTATTATAAACCACATCTTGTACATTTTTAACCACCAATAAAAAGGAAATGATACTCAACACTGAGATCCTGACATTTATGGTCTGGAAAGTAACAGTTCTTTCTACCAGATATTTACTATCGTACGACAACCCTATTATTGGAACTAGTATGAATGCTCAAATGTTCATTTCCCATTTGCTATTTATTGTCAAAGTTTTCTCTGTGCTAGAGAAAAGAAAGTCTCACTGCATTCTACCCATGTAGAACAATTTTAGAGAACAATTAAGTAAATTTAAATGGAAATAAATTCGTTTATAGAGCTCTCAAAAGTGCAACGATATATTCACAAATACATAGACACTTTGGTAAAACATTATCTTCATAAGGTTATGGTGCCCTTTACAGCATTTGTGAAAAAAAAAAAGTCTTTGTAAGCAAAGTAGCAATATAAATAAGATTTGAAAGGAAAAGTTTTCACTTCAAAATACTTCTAAGATTTTTAAAGCAGTAGCATAATCTAAGTGCTAATCATGCTGCTATTTATCTTTTTATGAAAGCAGGCCCAGAAAATGTTATGTTTGTAACTTTTTATCTAGTTTAGTATCAGAACCTGAGTGACAAAGCTGGCATTGGGGAAGTGGTTGTAGTGAAGGGGAACAGAGCTTTGCAATGTAAGACACAGATACAAAGCTAGATTCACAACCCACTAGCCTTACATGTTCTTGGATGCTCTGTTTCCCATTTGTAAATTTGTTTGTTTATTTTGAATTTCTTTTACTTCTTGCTTCAGTGTGCCCATTACCTAACCATGATGCTCTTTGAATTACTCTGAGGTCATACTCTCCACCTTCTTTGAAGCTCTTTAGATGCAAAGTCAAGGTAGAATCCCAGTTCTACCAGGCACTTGTCATATGACCTTGGGCAAGCCCCTGTCCACGTGTGTAGACACATGTGTAACCTGCTCCGAGGCTAGTCTAAACTTCTGGCCTTAAGCAGTCTTCCAGCTTTGGCCTCCCAAAATGCTGGGATTACTGGCGTGAGCCACTGTGCCCGGCCTCATTTGTAAAATTGAGATAACACTTCATATCGGAGTTGTTATAAGAAATTAAGGTATGTCAAGTACCCCAACATCTCCTTGTTTACATCATAACTGTTTTAAACACATTTCTCATTCATATTTTATTCAAACAGATTTTTTTATAATAATAAAAATTCTTATTTTATATAGTTACATAGGGCACATCTTGATGACCTAGACAAGGTTTTTTCTGTTAAAACCTTGGGAAAGCATAAATTTATTTGAAAAATTATTCTATTGAGATATTTTGGGCCACAGTTAGCTACTTTAATTTCTCTCTTGAAAAAAAAAATGTTTCCAATTTGGTCTAAAATATAGCTCCCCTGATAACTGTAAACATTGTAGCCCAACCTATATTTTTTATGGAAGCAAAATTTCTGCCAATATCTCTGATGGTCTTGCCTACAAAAAGTCTGAAAAAATTCAGGCCAATTTGCGTCGCAATATTTCTTTTTTTCCATTCCATTATACAAATCCAGTAGGTTTGAGGGAAGGTAATCAAATATAAAAATTAATCATCCTAAAAATTTACATTTAAAAACATTTTGTTTGGCAATTTCAAGGACTTTGCATATCCTGAACACTTTGAGCCTGTACAGATGACATACCGAAAACAACTAAGGCATCTCTGCAGCTGCCAGTATCAAATCCTCACACAGTGATAAGACAATGGAATTTTTAAATACACCAAATGGTCTTCCTGGCCAAGCCTTGCTTCTGAGTCATGTGAAAATGTGTGTAATGCTATCGACCAAGGTGGTTTTGGTTTTTCTTCAAGGGAAAGTCTTAAGGGACTGGATGGGAACCAGATTTTGATAATTTGCCCAGCAGGATTTTTAGAGTGTGGTGTCCCCAGCAGGCAAACTGGCACTCGGCAGCCTCGTTAGCATAACTCTGATCTGTGCGTCCCACGAGGCCATCCTTCCAGTCAAGGGTGGAGCCAAAGAAGTCAGCAGAAGCAAGTCAAAGCCAGATGGAAAATCACAGACTCCACGACACAAATGTCTATTTTCTCAGGAATCCAGAAGGTGCTGGGGCACTAATGTACTAGCTTCCTCACCTCTCCTGACATGGGCAACAGGTTCTGTTCTAAGAGGTAGGAACAGGGGGTCACCTTGGATCAGTCCTTCTTTGTTCCAGGAAGTTCACCCGAAATGGTCCTTTATAAATAAATTTTGAATCAAGTGCCTTTCGGCTGTTCTGGTGGAAAAGTTCAAGAGTGTTGTTGGACTTTGCAGTGACCTTGGACTCAAATCTTACTGGCAATAAAAATGGCTGTGTTTCTCCCAATTAACCAGTTTGAACCTATAAGTTTATATGGGGTCTCAGGAACATTCTATGAGGTAAGCAAGCAGTCCCCAGATACCTCCCTTTTAGCTTTAAAGTTTTAGATTCAGTCTATTTAGATTGTGGCCAATAGCAAGAAGAGAAAACAAATTAAAAAATAAAAAATAAAAACAAAAAACAAAACAAAACAAAAAAAACTGCCCCAAAGTAGGAAGGTGGAGTCTAGATGGGTGGCCTGGCCTCCACACAAGAGCCCAGTACTGAGAATGTCTCATGACTGATGACGTTATGGGACCCTTCATAAACTCATCACCATGGAAACCTGATCATGTCCTCAAAGCAGGGTCAGCTTAAAATGTTCAGAGGCCCTTAATCCCGAGAAGAGTACGTTTCCCATCCAGTCGCCATCCCTGCCCAAAATGTCATTCAAAATAATATTTATACTAAACCGTAAAATAAGGGTAAGAAAGTCCAAGCAGAGTAAGAATTAGCTTTTCCCATGATGCCTATTTGGATGCTCCTTTTGCAACATTACATCTTTCAGACCAACTTCTTACCATAATTTTAGTGTCCTATTTGAGTCCGGATTTGGAATTATCCATCCCTTACTTGAGGGAATGGCCCAATATTTGTGAACTCAAAGGTCTGCAGCTTTGGGACCCTGGACCTATTTTTGCCTGAAGAAACTGGAGCTGAATGGGGCACTCAGTGAGCAGAAGCCCTCCCAGTCACGGTGTGTTTAGTAACCAAAGTGCTTCCTGGTTCCCTCAGGCTTGTTCTGGGTCACCACATATCCTGTTTTCAGCAACACCATGGAGTCAGAGAAGGCAGTTAGCAGGCCGTGGCAATATTCCAGGCAAGAGAAAATGTAGGCTAAAACTAGAGCAGTGGGAATGAAGAAAAGGCGTTGGACGGAGAAATACCATGAACAAAAAAATCAAGAGAAGTTTAGGTGGAGTTGGGGTTGCAAGTGGTGGGAGGAAGTAAGAGTAGGGAGAGGGGACTTTCTCAGTTGGATTCAGGGATGATGGCAATGTTACCAACCAAGATAGAAGTTATAAGAGGAGGAAGCATCGACAGTTAAGGGGAAAGAGTGGTGATTTGGCTTTATGGTAGGCTAAACTTGCTGGCTGTCTTTCCATACAGAACTGGCTACCCAGGTGGGAGGGAGCCCGGATGGGTATCTAGAGCTTATGAGGAGGACAAGGAGTCACCAGGTAGTTGAAGACAAGAAGTCTACAAGAACACCTTGGAAGACAGGGAGTCACCAGGGAGTTGAAGACAAGGAGTCTATGAGAACACCTTTTGCATAAAAACCATCCAATGTAGTCAGAACAATAACTAAAGAGTGACTCTGAGGAATAAGGAGGAGAAGAGAGCAGAGTGCAATTGGAGAGCTGTACTCTGTACTTGGGACCTAACCTGAGAAAACAAGGAGAAATTCTTCCTCTGAGAAGGAAAGGGAAGCAGAAAATACTAGCCAAGATGGATACATTTGAAGTGAAGTTCAAGTTCATGTAATGTAGCCTTGACCTTCTCAGAAATTAAGAAATGATGTTGTTCCTGAGGATGATAGTGCAGCTAAAGGTAAATGAGGGGCTCAAAAAGAACAAAGAAATTAAGTGGGGGTTCAAGGCAGAAAGGGGGAGCAAAGAAACTAGGGTGTTGAGAAGATGAGGCCCATTCACTTGCAAAGAGTCCCCAGGGGGAAAAAAAAAACCACAAAGATCAATGAAAAAAATGAGTGGAAAAATAAATTGTATAACCTTGGGCTTACTTTTCAATATATTGAGTAAAGAACAGAAAAATAAATCTCAGATAACTGTAGACAATCTAAAATGTTAACATTTTTCTAAGGAATGGGTTTCTGCCTGATTTTAACCTTTCAAAAATCACAAATATATACTGACCTAGGCATTTCACCTGGAAGAAAAAACAAGGGCCTCAAATTAAACAAGGACAAGAAAATCATTCTGTATTGAAAAGATCTGCTTAAATAAGATCAACTTTCATAAACCACATGAGAAAACTGATCTCATATACAGTCCTCCATAAATATTGTGATGGTTAATATTATATTATATTATGTATTTAATTTTATGTATTTTGATGCATTTTATTTTATGCATTTTTATTTTTAAAGCATTTTATTTTATGAATTTGATGTATCAACTTGACTGTCCTACAGGGTAACCGGATAACTGCAAAGGTGTTTCTGGATGAGATTAACCTTTGACCTTTGACTTGGTAGACTGAATAAAGCATTTACCCTCTCTAATGTGAATGTGTCTCATTCAATCAGTTGAAGGCCTGAATAAATAAAAAGATGGAACTCCTTTTGCCCAGCTGCCTCTCAGCTGGGACATCAGGTTTCTCTTGCCTTCAAACTCAAACTGAAACATCTGCTCTTCCTGGGTCTTGATCCTCTCAGCCTTCAAACTGGGACTGCACCATTGGCTCTCCTGTTTAGGCCTTCGAACTTGGACTGGAACTAGCTATACCACTGCTCACTGCAGGTCTTGGGATTTGTCGGCCTCCATAGTCATGCAGACCAATGCCTTACTATAAATATTTTTCTGTGTATCTACACATCCTATTGGTTGCATTTCTCTGGAGGACTCTGGACTCATACATCTATAATAAATCACTATTTTAGTATTTCTAAAGAATAATTTGGTCATCAGAAGGTAGTAATGCCTTCAAGTTCACTGTGTATTTTTCCTTCCAAAAAAATTTAATTGTAAAAGAGCGAGCTGGAAAAAATGAATCATGAACCTATAGTTTATTTTGTACTTCATGTTTCTTCAAACTTCGCCTCTGGCTCTGGCTGTTCCTACAGCTCCCCAGGCAGCACGAACACCCAGTCTAATGGGTGCTGCTCTTACCAGCTTTCTTACCTGTAATGAGATGGCAAGAGTCCCAGGAACATGCAGTTCAGTAAAATGAATTGGATCTGCCAGAAGGATGTGTGAGGCCAGGAAGTAAGTTTCATCACTCTGACTTAGCAGAACAAATCATTTTGTCAATTAATGACGTCTCTCCTTTCTAAGGCAGACACACTTTAAGATACTGGCAGTTTTCCCCTCAAGGCAATATTTTCCATTTTTATGACACAAAATGATTGTGAGTACAGTTCTTTCTTATTTCTAACTTAGAGTACCTGGCTAGGGATTTCATTTCTCTGGGCCTCTTTCTCCATTAACAAAGTATGAAGACACTAGGGCAGGTGCTGTGAGCAGTCTCCTCTCGTGCCAGTGTCCTTGTATTGAAAGTTAATGTCCAAAAGGTGTCTTTTTCATAGCAGTTTCATTATCCACTTAAGGTCTGCATTCCTTTTTCTACGTAACCAAGATATCGGATGATCCTTTCATGGATCCTGAGATCTATATATAATTGGATAAAACCCCAATTCCACTGCCTGTGCAAGTCCGAAGCCATCTTTCATGTTATCTGCGCATTCCTGGGGGAGTTTTTGATCTCAGAACTTTCTGGCACCAACCTTGGCTGGATGGACCATCTTGACATTTACGTCTGCCCCCTATGGACCTTGAAGTGAAACATAATGCTTTCCTCCATTTCCTCAATTTCTAAAGGAAATAAAGGGCAAGGGAGCTGACTTTATTATAGATTTGAAAGGGGTGCAGAAATATAAACAATACATTTGAAAAGCTGGCATCTCCATTCTCAACCTATTTAAATATTAGGCAACCTGCCTTCCAGTGTTCCCCTGGCCAATTCACCCCTGTAGTGCCCACCGTCACTCTGAGAATAGAACAATGCTTATTTTCTTGTTCTGGGCATTTTCACTGTCTCTTATTATCTTGGCTCTGTTTTACTGACCTCAAGCTCTTTCTTCCTCACTATCCCAAAGGTCTTAGTAGAGGGTTGGTTATAAACCAAGATACTTCTCTCCCTAAGAAAAATTCAAGTGCCAAATACAAAGAGAATATATTTTTTCAACCCAGTCTCCCAACACACACATCCGTAATGGCAACCATGCTGCTATGTTAAGACCTATCATATCTCCGTATCTCTCACACACATTCCGGGAAACTCTCACAGTCTGGTTCATAAAATGACCCTGGCCAGATGCTTAGCAACAAAGACATAAGGGTCTTGAAAGTCCTAACAAGCCAGAAAAGGGTTGGTGTTCCCCTCCATAGAAGCTAGCAGTGGCCTTCGACAGCACAAATCTTGTGGACTGATAAGCCACCACTCACTCATGAGCTAGGAGACCTTGTGGTTCAATGCTGTAGAGTGTTAACAAATTAAAAACCACATTTGCAACCATTCAGATATTTCCAGTAATTAAAGTTGTATTCAAACAACAACCTTATGATTTTGTTTTTAATTTTTGAAGCCAGTAACTATTATTTTGGGGCATATAGGGGTTGCACGGAGTAGCATCTCCCCTCGACCACCCTGGTGAATCATCCCAGTTAAAATGGTTAGTATTTTAGTCACTTACTTATCACCAGTGATAAGTTTGGTTTGGGGAGTACATGTAAACCCTTTTATTTATCTTATTTTTCACAATCTCTTCTTCAAAAAAAAAATGAAGATATGTATGATTTTTGCTTTTGTTATTATCTAGTATTAAATGCTCTTACATGGCTTATAATTGACTTTATTTTCTTAATTGCTTCTTCTTGATTTTTTATTAACAATTTGCATTGGCTTTCTATGTTAACAATTAGCTTAAGTCTAATTATTGCTAGAATTTCATAAGTATTTTCTGGAAACAAAAGCTTCATTTCTAAAAGTAAATAGTGTTTACACATGATTTGAACAAATAGATTTTAAAGGGCATTACAGACTGTTATAGCTTCAGCATATCCATTTTTGAAATATATTTGAACATACAGAACATGAGCAAAATTGATATCTTGTGAAATTTTAGAATGTTGGTAATAAAATTCAATGAAACTTTATATTTAAATATGATTTTGCTTACATATACTTAATTTTCCATTTTTTTTGATGCAATGCAGTTTTTAATGTTCACAAAAATGCAGTCAACTTAAAAACTGTTTTTGAAAAGCCAATTTCTCTGAAACCAAAGAAGGACTATAATCCTTTTACGTGTCTTGCATTTAGGTAAATTTAAATTTTTCTGACATTTATTTTCTCATCGTAATGGACAAGACTTTGATTAAAGCCAGAAGGCCATGAGACTTGCAAAACAAACAAAGACGCCCAAAAAAGTGTTTAAGGCTGCTTTTAGGCAATATAATAAAGATGATCACACATTGGAATGTGTAAGATCTGATTGCTGTTCTCTGTTATCTCAATAGGGTATTTGCATTCTCAAGCTATCAAGGAAAGCAACAGCGCCAAGCAAACCAAGCCCAGCACCTACATCATACATCCAACTCTCAGAGAAGATTAGAACATTTCTAAATATCTTCAAGTGCAAACCAAGAAGCAAAGTTGTCTATGAAATCTGTTCTAATACTGCTAAAGAGAGTTCAAGATGCTACCAATTACAGTGTTTCACAATTAACAGCAAATGCCAAAATCCCTCATGGTGTTGCACATCACTCATTTGATCAGCCTACGTGAAAATCTTCAACACTGTGTTTTGGAAATATTTATAAGAGAAAACTCATTGGCATCATGTCACATGACATAGAGATACCCGTAAACTAAAATAATATTAAATGTGAAAAATTTTATCACAGAATGATGGATTTACACATGTTAGTGGCTGGGATGCAAGATAAGGAAGAGCTTGAAATTGGACTGAGGTTTTGAAGAATTGATGGTGAATAGGAAGCTACCAAATCTGCTAAATCTGCTCACTATGTTATTAAGGAGCCTTCTACCCAGCAGAGAAGGAACAGTCAACACAGCACAGGTGAGGTACTGATTGAAGAAACGTGGAACAATGTCATCTTAAACCCCACCACTTAAGACTGTTGGGTAGGCTGGTTCTATGTATAAAAACAGTGGTGATGGCAGTAAATGCTTCATATGGATTTTATGAAGATTAAAGGACAGACTGTGGATCAAGTGCCTGCCATGCAGTAAGTAGAAAGAAAGGAGGCAGTGGAAGGAAGAGCAGGAGGAATGGGAGCAGCAGCAGCAGAATTTGAGAGAGCTAAGATTATTATCCGGGTTTCTGATACAAAGCACTGTCCTGGAGTATGGGTCAAAACTTAGATGCTGAGCTCGTCTACTAATGTGGGCGGGAGTCATGAGGAATCGGCACCATATCATGGTGTGCCTGGATCATAGCAGCTGCTCAGAAGACATTTGTACAGGTGGCAAAAGACAGCTCAGATACACTCTGTCATGCCTGGCGGTCAACCCACAGCCATCTAACCAGCGTTACTGGAAAATCTCATTCCTGGGCCTTGGCGGCCATACACACTCCTGTCAACCAATGGTTCCAATGAGATACTCCAGCAAATATCAGCTCTGCCTTTATAAACTTTGCTGGCCTTTTTAAGTCCCTGGATAACTGCCACCTTATCCAAGAGAGAACTGAAGTGAAATTTGTCTTCCAATAATTTTAGAAGAGGTTGGGAGAGGTTCCTGGCTAATTGTAATGCTCAGTAACTCCTGTTACCGTGACCTTCCCATCAGACATGCCAAGAGTAATGAGATACAGCAGCATTCATTGAATTATGCAGTCTGAGCACGTCCACAGAGGAACGCCAGGCAATCACTCAGTCATCAGCCATCTGCCCTTCCCTTCCCAATATCCACTTTGCAGAGATGGAGCTGATGCCTCCTGCTTTTCCAAGCTTGATCTTTCATGGGTGTCAGTAGGGAGGAAATCCTGCTGGCAGTATAGAGTAGTGGTTAGGGGAGCTGGGAATGTGGCCTAGATTCAAATAATGTCTCTATTGTTTATTAGCGCCATGGCTTTGGGCAGGGTTGGAGACTAAATTGGGTCACCTCCAAATTTGTATCTTGAAGCTCTACCCTTAATGCGGGTGAATTTAGAGATAGGGATGTTAGGGAGGAAGGAAAGGTAAGATGAGATCAAAAGGATGTGGGTTTGGCCTGGCGCAGTGGCTCACGCCTGTAATCCCAGCACTCTGGGAGGCCGAGATGGGCAGATCACGAGGTCAGGTGTTCAAGACCAGCCTGGCCAACATGGTGAAACCCCACCTCTACTCAAAATACAAAAAAATTAGCCAGGATTAGCCAGGCGGGATGGTGGATGCCTGCAATCCCTGCTACTTAGGACGCTGAGGCAGGAGAATTGCTTGAATCCAGGAGACGGAGGTTTCAGTGAGCTGAGATTGTGCCGCTACACTCCAGCTTGGGCGACAGAGCAAGACTCTGTCTTGAGAGAAAAAAAAAAAAAAAATTAGCCAGGCGTGGTGGTGGGTGCCTGTAATCCCAGCTATTCAGGAGGCTGAGGAAGGGAGAATTGCTTGAACCTGGGAGGCGAAGGTTACAGTGAGCTGAGATCACCCCACTGCACTCCAACCTGAGTGTCAGAGTGAGACTCCATCTCAAAAAGAAAAAAAGGATGTGGGTTTAATCCAATAGGTCTGGTGGCCTAAGAAAAAGAAGAGACACTAGGGATGTCCATGCACAGAAAAAAAGGCCACGTGGGGGCATAGGACAAAGGCCACCATCTAGAAGTCAAACAGAGAGGCTTCAGAAGAAACCAAACCCATGATACGTCAGACTTCCAGCCTCCAGAATTGTGAGAAAATAAATTTCTTTGTTTAAGTTCCCCTGTCTGTAGTAATTTGTTACGGCAGTCCTAGCAAACTGTTACAGGCAGGTTTTTTGATCTAAGTCTCAGGTTTCCTCTGCAAATGGAGAAAATCATATGTCCCAAAGGGCTGGAGAGAGGAAAGAATGACATAAAGCCCATCAATGGTGGGGCCTGGGGCTGGCGCAGAAGAAAGGGGGCTGCACACAAGTGAGGTGTTAATTTTAATAATCCAACTCATCCATTTTAAAACGCATGAGGTCCAGAGAAGTTAAATCACAGCTCAAAACCAGTAGCTATTTGGTAAGCCTCATTTGGGAGCCAGGATCTTCAGAGTCAGGATTTAAAAGAATAGGATGTATCACTGTAATCATTATCTGATGCTATCTAATTCATCTCTCTTACAGCAGCTGCCTGTCTTTCTCATTCTAAATAGCAGCCTTGGGTAGCGGTGAGGGATGGGAGGTCAAGGCCTAAATTGAGCTCTGACCAAGAGCCAAGCACTGTTTCAGGTGCTGGCGACTCATAGGCAAGCAAGGCAGACAAGATCCCTGCTCCCATGAAGCCGGCAGGGGACAGATGTGCTAGACAGTGACTGCCAGCGGGGAGACAGGGAAGGCCTCTCCGACAAGATGATGCTCCAGCTGAAACCTGAATAATGAGAGAGAGCCAGGTAGGACAATATGTAGGGGAAGCAAGATCTCGTCGTATCACCGCACCACACCCGGCTAATTTTTGTATTTTTTTTTGTAGAGACAAGGTTTCACCATGTTGCCCAGGCTGCTCTTGAACTCCTGGGCTCAAGAATTCCCCCACCTCAGCCTCCCAAAGTGCTGGGATTACAGGCGTGAGCCACAGATTAGTTTCTCTTTAACACAATCATAGTTCATAGTCTCCTACATAGAAACCTTATGGATTAATGTCCAAGAGTTTTTAATTGTTTTGATGGAAAAGAAAACAAATCCACAGATTTTTGTTTTTGTTTTTGTTTTTGTTTTTGAGATGGAGTCTTGCTCTGTTGCCCAGGCTGGAGTGTGGTGGCACATCTCAGCTCACTGCAAGCTCCGCCTCCCGGGTTCACACCATTCTCCTGCCTCAGCCTCCCGAGTAGCTGGGACTACAGGCACCCACCACCATGCCTGGCTAATTTTTTTTTATTTTTAGTAGAGACGGGGTTTCACCATGTTAGCCAGGATGGTCTCGATCTTCTGACCTCATGATCCGCCTGCCTTGGCCTCCCAAAGTGCTGGGATTGTAGGCATGAGCTACTGTACCCAGCCCTTTTTTTTTTTTTTTTTTGGCTTAACTGAAACTCAAAATGAGGGCTTATTTCAAAAAGAATTATCAAAAGAATGTTTAAAAAGACAGTGATGGTGGAGGTGGTGGTAGAAATTTGCTGCTGCTGAGCAGAGACAGAGCCATGAGGACACACTCAGTATGTCGGAGCTTCAAAGGGCCTTGGAGATAACCTTGTTTGACTACCTTGTTTTTAAGATGAGAAAACTGAGGCCATAAGGGGTTCAAAGACTTGATTAAAGGCCCAGAGAAAGATAGTGGCAGGACCAGGATGGACATTCAGGCCTCCTAATTCTTATCCCAGTGTTTTAGCCAAACAAGTGCTTCTCCCTCAATACCTCCCTAAGGCCCTGTGGGGTGAGGAGAAGCTGAGGTCCTGTGAATTGGAAGTTGTGCCCACACTCCAGGGTACTGAAAGATCACCGGTTTTCTCATTTCTGTTACAATGAATTCAGGGCTTTGAGAAGTTAAATGACCTGCCCAAGGTTACATGAGTAAAAAGTAATGAGAAGTGCTTAAAACTACAGCTTGTCTGCTTCCGACATAAATCAGAGATGAGGCTCTTAATTAGGTGTTGAGTAAGGTGGTGCATTGACACCTGTCAATTATACCACATAGGCTCCTTTCTGATGCTTGGGCAATGCTCAACCACAGCTTTGACTTGATGAAAGTCAATGGAGGCAAATTCTTTCAAACCATAGGCTTCTAGACTAAGCCAAAATCCAAATACCCTAGGAAATTGCCAAGACTGAAGGACTGTCACTCAGCCTTTCAGATTCACCTTCCCAGGAAGAAGCCTATTTTGTTATTTCCTTCTGCATCCCCTCTTTTCCCCCAGGAATGATGACTGCCTCCCTCAGCTCTCCTCACCTGTCTTCATTGTATTTGTCTCCCCAAGTTTCAATTATTGACTTTCTGATTCATCTCTCTCTTTACACCAAGAATCTCAGAAACAATAAATTTTATTCATCTCTGTTGGCCTGGCACAATGCCAATGTTATTTTAATAAATTATATAAGAGTTGAAATAATAGTATGTTCACTTATTTATTTTGACTTTGCAACCTTTTTTAAATAGACACTGGATCACAGCTGGCATTAAAACAATAGTGCTGACTGGGGTGGTGGCTCAGGCCTGTAATCCTAGCACTTGGGGAGGCTGAGGCAGATGGATTGCCTGAGCTCAGGAGTTCAAGACCAACCTGGGCAACATGGTGAAATCTTGTCTCTACTAAAATACAAAAAATTAGCTAGGCGTGGTGGCACACACCTGTATTCCCAGCTACTTTAGAAGCTGAGACACGAGAATTGCTGGAACCTGGGAGGTGGAGGTTGCAGTGAGCCAAGATAATGCCACTGCACTCCAACCTGGGTGACAGAGCAAGACTCTGTCTCAAAGAAAAAAAACAAACAAAAAAAACCCATGATAGTCCTCAATCAAATCAAACCCTTCACTTATACAAAATGTAATCTAATTATAAATACAATTTTTTAAAATTCAACATAACACCCTAAGAGAAATATAAAGCAGAAATTAAAGGAAAGTAATTTGTAATAAAATAGCAATTAAGTCAAGATGTAAATATCCCCTGTGTGACTGTACTAGAGGACTAGTGAAGCTGGGAGATGCCTGCCTGTCTCATGACACCATGAACATCCTTGTAAATGAGTCAGCTACAATGTAAACTGCTACATGTGTGTGGGATAGTGGCTCAAAATCACATAAAGCTTTGCCATTGGTGACGAAATTTACTATATCAGTTAACAACCCTTGCTAACATTTTGAACAAGACTGATCATTATACACCTGTGATATCCATTCACGAAGTCCAGGACATTTAAATATCCTGGGGAACTCAGTTCTTTGATGTGCACAAATGTTCCATGCATTTCAGGGCTCTGGCATCCTGGGCCCCCACTCACTAAATATTATGGCCAAGACCATGCCCACAAATTTCCAATTGTCCCTGGGGCCAGCACTGTCCCCATGGAGACCCACTACACTGGACTAAGCAATGATTTACCTCAAGTGACATTCTCTCCTAATAACATAGTGGTTTTTCTTTCTTCTGAACTTCTTAAAAGTTTGAAAACAGTTCTGAGCTGTAGATAAAGCAAAACATCTCTTGAAAAAAATTAAGGCAATCAAAATTGTGCCATAAGTCAAATCTGTTGGAACTCAACATTCTGATAGCTATCCACCATAAGCCAGGGCTGTGAGTATTACTTCTTTTTTTTTTTTTTTTTTTTTTTTTGAGACGGAGTCTCGCTCTGTCGCCCAGGCTGGAGTGCAGTGGCTGGATCTCAGCTCACTGCAAGCTCCGCCTCCCGGGTTTACGCCATTCTCCTGCCTCAGCCTCCCAAGTAGCTGGGACTACAGGTGCCCGCCACCTCGCCCGGCTAGTTTTTTGTATTTTTTAGTAGAGACGGGGTTTCACCTTGTTAGCCAGGATGGTCTCGATCTCCTGACCTCGTGATCCGCCCGTCTCGGCCTCCCAAAGTGCTGGGATTACAGGCTTGAGCCACCGCGCCCGGCCGAGTATTACTTCTTATCGCACCTCTTTATTGTTGAACATTCTTGACCCATGGGTGTCCACCAAGAACAAGGTAAAAGGATGTCTAGAAAACAAAAATTGACTACAGGGCACTGATAGCACTGAGACCAAAGGCTCCACGCAGATGCCGATCCAACAGTTGGACCATTTCAGTTCCCAATGGGAAATAGATAAGAATCCAAATGTAAGCAGCTTCAGATTCATATTTTAAAATTCTCAAGAGCCATGGTCTGTTTCCACAGCTTTATTTTACATACTTATTTTATGAGTCTCTTGATGGAAATCGAAGCCTTAAATGTTCTTCCACAAACCATTAATCTTCAAAATACAATTTAAGGAAGAGGCTGTGTGGCAATTAAGTGCTGGCATTCCCAATTGATGAAAAATAAAGGAAGCCTTGAGTTTTGAGAAGAATTACCTGCAGACTGGGGCTGGAGTACCAAACTCCTCTTATCACCACTGCAACTCACACACAGAGATGGCACAACTCCATGAGCACATCCTCTTCTTTCTTTCTTTTTTCTTTTTCTTTTTCTTTTCTTTTTTTTTTTTTTTTTTTTGAGATAAGTGTATTTTTATTTATTTATTTTTATTTTTATTTTTGTCTTTTTAAAAAATGTTTATTTTAGGTTCAGGGGTACATGTGCAGGTTTATTATACAGGTAAATTGCGTGTCACAGGGATTTAGTGTACAGATTATTTCCTTACCCAGGTAATAACCATAGTACCTGATAGGTAGTTTTTCAATCCTCACCCTCCTCTCATGCTCCACCCTCAAGTAGGCTCCAGTGCCTGTTGTTATCTTCTTTGTAACCATGTGTACTCAATGCTTAGCTCCCACTCATAAGCGAAAACATGCAGTATTTGGTTTTTCCTTCCTGCGTTAGTTTGCTTAGGATAATTACCTCCAGCTCTATCCATGTACCTGCAAAGGACAAAGTCTCAATCTTTTTTATGGCTACATAGTATTCCATGGTGTATATGTATCAGGTTTTCTTTATCCAGTCTATTATTGATGGGCATTTAGGTTGTTTCTGTGTCTTTACTATGGTGAATCATGCTATGATGAACATATGTGTGCATGTGTCTTTATGGTAGTACAAGTTATATTCCTTTGGGTATATACCCAATAATGGGATTGCTGGGTCAAATAGCAATTCTGTTTTAAGCTCCTTGAGAAATATCCAAACTGCTTTCCACAGTGGCTAAACTAATTTACATTCCCATTAACAGTGTATAAGTGTTCCCTTTCCTTTAAAACCTTGCCAGCATCTGTAATTTTTTGACTTTTTAATAATAGCCATTCTAACTGGTGTGAGATGGTAACTCATTGTGGTATTGATTTGCATTTCTCTAATGATTAGTGATGTTGCGCATTTTTTTACATGTTGGTTGGCCACGTGTATGTCTTCTTTTGAAAAGTGTCTGTTCATGTTCTTGTCTCACTTTTTAATGGGGTTGTGTGTTTTTCTTGTAAATTTCGTATAGATTCTCAATATTAGACCTTTGCCAGATGCATAGTTTGCAAATATTTTCTCCCATTTTGTAGGTTGTGTGCTTACTCTGTTGGTAGTTTCTTTTGCTGTACAAAAGCTCTTTAGTTTAATTAGGTCCCATTTGTCCATTTTTGCTTGTGTTGCCATTGCTTTTGGTGTCTTTGCCGGTTCCTGTATCCAGAATGGTATTCCCTAGGGTATCTTCCAGGGTTTTTATGGGTTTCGGTTATAGATATAACTCTTTAATCTATCTTGAGTTAAATTTTGTATATACATGGTATAAGGAAGGGTTCCAGTTTCAATCTTCTTCATGTGACTACCCAGTTATCCCAGAACCGTTACTGAATATGGAGTCATTTCCCCATTGCTTGTTTTTGTCAGTTTTGTCAAAGATCAGATGGTCATAGATATGGGATGTTATTTCTGGGCTCTGTATTCTGTTCCACTGTTCTGTGTGTTTTTGTACCAGTATCATACTGTTTTGGTTACTGTAGCACATTCTCTCATTTCTCTTCTGAAAATGGAGATCATTTAAGGTTACCTAGCAAGGAAGTGAAAAGAAAAAAGAAAAGAGGGAAGGAAAGAAAGAAGGAAGGAAGGAAGGAAGGAAGGAAGGAAGGAAGGAAGGAAGGAAGGAAGGAAGGAAGGAAAAATAAAAAGATGTATGCCATTCCTTAGAAGTCAGAGAGGCACATCATAGAAAATCTTAATTCCCTAAGAAAAATTCTTCCCCCTTTTCTCCTCTTTTGTGAGGATTCTCTCCCACGTGAAAAAGTCAGTGTATGAGACAGAGATGAAGTGAGAGGACTGGTAGAAGAAGACCAGAAATTCTACATAAGGAGATATGAACAACTAACTAGTAACAGTCTGAAAGTCAAGCTAAGGATTTTTTGATGAGACTTTGCCCTGCTGCTATTGGTCACCTATTTGGAGGTATGACCCTGACATTCTGCCTTTTACCTATTTGATGTTTTAGAGAAGTGGTTCTCAAAAATGTCCTGCACATTAGCAGTACCTAGGGAGCTTTTAAGGCTCTTAACACCCAGGCTTCACTCCAGACCAATTAAATCAAAAATTCCTGGGAACAGACCCACCAATCAGTGTTTTTTTAATCTCTCTAGATGATTCCAATAATGTATGGAAGTTTAAGAACCAGTTTTAAACAGCTATACCTTTTAACTCCAGGAATAAATAAGGCAAATGAAAATGATCCTTTGAATATCTCAGCACACTAAGAACACTCTCCTTAATATGTGCCATCTCAGAATGCCCAGTTTGTAGACTTTATGTGTCATAATGGACCTGAGCCTTGAAGACTTTTCAGCATTCCCCAAAACTGCGTCTGCTAATGACACAGTAGATGACTGACTGTCCATTTTGATTATACCTACTTACAATAGGAACACAATTAATGATAGTTAGGGACATTTTATTTTTTAAGGCATAGTGATGAAAATTAGTCATGCAATAGGCACATCCCCAACTCCCACTCACTGAACAGACTAGGCAAGAGAGCATGATATTCATTATAATCTCTTCTTGTCTCACTTTACTTGACCTTTCAGGTAGAATTCAGTGAAAGTAAAAAGAAAAGAGAACGAGACATCATTCTCTCCAGGACAAAAATTTGAAAAGAGAAAGAATAGATAGATCCCAGGATTTTTGCAGCAGATGAAGCATCAGACACACACACAGAAACACACATACTCACACACACTCAACTGACCCCACCTCTCAAAAACAAAAGCGTTTAAAAATAACGTCTTGGGGAATTGGATCATCATAGTAGGCTGAATACCTGTATCTTCCTTTCCTCCTGCTCAGAGTCTCGTAAGAGGCAAGAAAAGATAGTTTTTTTAAAAAAAGAAAATTACAATAGCAGTAGAAAACAATAAGTACATTATAAAATTTTTAAAATGAGAGATTTGTTAAAGAAGGAACCTAGGTGGTATTAGACTAAAGATAAATAAAATGAAAGAAAATCAAAGCCAAAACACGTGTAAGAGAAGACTTCTCTGGACATCCACAGGATTGGTTCTGTGAGCACCTTTTATTCAGTCAACAGCTATAAAGAGTAGGAGGGAAACCAGACATCACCAGAGTAATTAAATGAAGAACTGAATTTAGAAGATATGTACTTATATCCTCTGTACTTTACCCCAGTTCCTTGCACATGCAATGAAACAGGCAGTAACTTGTGTATACGGGTGATAAAAAATTCAAAGCATAGCAAATATTTGCCTGCAATCACAATAGAGCGAGCAGGTAAAATTTTCCTATGAAAAGACAAAGACCACCCTGTTGAGGTTAGAAATATTTATTTGCCATTTACAAAAACTAAACAATAAACATGCACACACTCACGCATCCTGAGCAAAATAAAAACAAACACTAAAAGTTGAAAAATGAAAAAAGTGTATCAAAAAAGGAGCAAATATGGCAACCTCAATATCAAACAAAAGGAAATGCAAGTCAAAAAACATTAAAAGAGGAAAAGGTGAGCTTAATTTCATATTTAGTTTTTAAAACATCATACACTAAGAAACTATAACACCAAGTCCAAGAACCTTTATGCACATAACACAATGGCTTCAGATATCATGTCTTCAACCTGAGAATTTTTCTTATTGAAACCACAACAAAAGCTGCCTGTGCAATTCAACCTGCTGTTTTCATTTTCACTGAGGCTAGGCAAGGTGGTCCTGAGGGCCCCTTAGGGCACTATCTTCTCTGCCTGAAGATAAGAGGAGGAAAAATGACAAAGGAAGCAGAGTGCTTTTTTTCTTTTCTTCTTTTTTTCTTTGAGACAGAGTCTTGCTCTGTTGCCCAGGCTGCAGTGCAGTAGCTCGCTGCAACCTCCGCCTCCTGGGTTCAATCCATTCTCCTGCCTCAGCCTCCTGAGTAGCTGGGATTACAGGCACCCGCCACCACGCCTGGCTAATTTTTTGTATTTTTAGTAGAGACGGGGTTTCACTATGTTGGCCAGGCTGGTCTTGAACTCCTGACCTCATGATCCACCCGCCTTGGCCTCCCAAAGTGCTGGGATTACAGGTGTGAGCCACTGTGCTTGGCCAGAAGAGTGCTTTTGTAGATGCGGGTTTTATTTATTTATGTGCCTGATACAATGCCCAAGATGACTTTTGTTGACTCACCTGATTTGGGGAATGTGTAAAAGCCTGGCAGTCCTCAAACATGAGTATGTTCAGCTCTACATTTGAAGGAAGTTTCTGTTGGTCTAGTCAGTGACAGAATGGCGGCCTTAGAAGGGAGTAAGCCCTCTCCTTCTCGAAAAACCCAAGCAGGGCTGGAGACTTCTCTGCAGTGGTGGGGTAATGAAAATATATACGTGAAAGGGGTGACCTAGATTGTTTTACACAGGGCTTCTTCTCTCAACCCACAACCCTATAAATCAAAGTAATATAAACTGAAATGGCCACATCAAAGTTAGTAAGGAAAGTAGGGAGGAAGGACATCTCTTCCAACTGACATGTAGATTTGAATTGAAGACTTTGAGAGGTGATATGGTTTGGCTGTGTCCCCACCTAAAGCTCACCTTGAATTGCAATAATCCCCATGTGTCAAGGGCAGGGCCAAGTGGAGACAACTGGATCATGGGGGCAGTTTTCCCCATTCTGTTCTCATGGCAGTGAATAAGTCTCACAAAATCTGATGGTTTTATAAATGGGAGTCCCCATTCACAAGCCTTTTTGCCTGCTGCCGTGTAAGATGTCCCTTTGCTCTTCCTTCATCTTCTGCCATAATTGGGAGGCATCCCCAGCCATGTGGAACTGTCAGTCCATTAAACCTCTTTCCCTTATAAATTACTCAGTCTCGGGTATGTCTTGATTAGCAGCATGAGAACGGACTAATACAAAAGGCAAGAGAAAATCCAAGGTTTCTTCCAATCCTCTGGCATGAACGAGATGAGAACATGTAATTGGAGTAGACTGAATCATATTTTGCAAATCATTCACTCCCCTGTGCATCCTACCCCCACAGGAAGGAATCTAATTCCCAGCTTTGGTCGTGTGACTTGCATTGACTGGAATGTGAGCAGACATGCCAGACGCCGTGTTAAAAAAGACTCTTTCAATGTGACTTGTGGTTTGGCAGGCATCTTGAGCCTCTGTCTCCTCCATGGGAAGGGTATATGACTTTGCTGAAGCTGCCATGACAAGTACCACAAGCTGAGTGTTATAAACAATGGACATTTATTCTCTCACAGCCTCAAGGCCGGAAGTCCAAGATCAAGGTGTTGGCAGAGTTGGTTTCTCCTGAGTCCTCTCTCCTTGGCTTGCAGATGGTCACCTTCTCTCTGTATCTATTCACATGCCATTCTTCCAGGTGCATGCCTCCAAATTTCCCTCTTGTTATAAGAACACCAGGCATATCAGATTAGGATCCACCCTAATAACCTCATTTTAACTTGATTACCTTTGAAAAGACCCTATCTCCAGAAAAAGTCACATTCTGAGATACTGGAGGTTAAGATTTCAACAGATGCATTTGGCAGGGGGCACATAATTCAACTCATCAAGACCATATCCCAGAAAGGGGCCACTGTTTCCATCTGAGTCTGGAAGTGGAAGGCCAACTGGAGCAGATATGGTAGGGACCTTCAGGCCTTACGCTACATGAGCAAATATAAATGTATATGGTAAGCCGTTGAGATTCAGAAGTTATTAGACAGTATGATTCACCAAAATCTGACAAATATACCAAGTTAGTAGCAAATTCACTAACAATTAATGAGCAAATTATTTGAAAACCACAACGCCTCACTCTGTAAGTAAAGAAACTCTTTCTCTCATTTTCAGTGAGCAGTTTCATAATATCAGCAAATCTGAGTGGCTCAGGGGGTGTAAAGCGTGGAGATGAGGCGAACACTCCAGAAAAGAACTCATGGTGGGATGAGAAGTGAACGTGGTGTATTCATTCATTCTTGCACTTCTATGAAGAACTACGTGAGACTGGGTAATTTATAAAGAAAATAGGTTTAATTGGCTCACAGTTCTGCAGGCTCTACAGAAAGCATGGCTGGGGAGGCCTCAGGAAACTTACAATCATGGTGGAAGGCAAAGGGGAAGCAGGCACGTCACATTGACCAGAATATGAGCCAGACGCCATGTTAAAAAAGATGCTTTCAATGTGAGTCGGGATTTGATAGGCATCTCAATCCTCTGTCTCCTCTATAGGAAGGGTATACGAGTTTGCTTCAGCTGCATGACAAGTACCACAAGCAGAAGGAGGAGAGAGAAGGCAGAGGTGCTACACGCTTGTAAACAACTAGATCTCATGCGAACTCACTCACTATCTTGAGAACAGCAAGGGGGAAGCCGACCCCATGATCCAGTCACCTCCCTCTTGGCCCCTCCTCCAACAATGAGGATTGCAATTCAACATGAGATTTCAGTGGGGACACAGATTCAACCATATTATTTAGGTAATCAGCTTGCCCTTTTCATCTCTTAGGTTCAGAACAATGGGGTTTCTACAGAGCAATCCATTCACATAATTATGGTGTTCCAAGATGTTCTTATAAGCAGGAGAGAGCACATAATAAATGGTGTCCAGAGCAAAGAATATCCTGCTCTTGGTTTTATTTAATGTAACAACTGAGACAATGTAAAAAATATATACATATATACATAATAATTCAAGTGTTAACTTCAACGTCTACGTGCCTATAAATGAGAAAAGTTTAAGAAAAACTTTCTGGCCAGGTGTGGTGGCTCACACCTGTAATCCCAGCAGTTTGGGAGGCTGAGGCAGGTGGATCACCCGAGGTCAGGAGTTTGAGACCAGCCTGGCCAACATAGCAAAACCCCGTCTCTACTAAAAATACAAAAATTAGCTGGGCATGGTGGCACATGCTTGTAATCCCAGCTACTCGGGAGGCTGAGGCAGGAGAATCATTTGAACCTGGGAGGCGGAGGTTGCAGGGAGCCAAGATCATGCCATTGCACTCCAGCCTGGGCAACAACAGTGAAACTCCATCTCAGAAAAAAAAAAAGAAAGAAAAATGTCTTACTCAACACTATATTATCTTTTGGACGAGTTTTTCCCTTTCAAATAAAGAAAAAGAGTCTTTTTAAAATTTTTATCCTCTAGATGAGTAACATATAGAAAATTCTGCTCTGAACTCTTAACCACTGGAATTCAAAGAAAACATCTCAAATCCATTACATGTTTCTCAAGTCTGTGATTTTATATACATAAATATATGTTATCTAATATACATATATAAAATATCTATGTGTGTACTTCTCTTCACCTTGGATTTGTTTTCTGGCATTTCACAATTAGTCCTGCCGTAGCTCTCCAATTACTTCAATTCTCAGGAACCTTTCCCCTAAGTCAAGGTTGATTTTAGGCAATTTGAGTCTGACTTAAGGAGGGTAAAACCCAGGCCCAGTTCTAGTGTATTTTGAGACTTCCCATTATACTGAAGGATGGATGTAGTTCTATTCAGGTCGTGAGGCCATACAAAGATTAAATTGTCTGGAGGTGAAGAGCCTAGTGTATGGATCAGACTGCCAGGGGTGAAATCCCAGTTCCTACATTTATCAGCTGTGTGCCTTGAGGGATTAACCAACCTCTTTAGGCTTTAGTTTCCTCATCTAGCATATGGGGCAATAGTAGCATCTCTCCTCTAGGGATATTCTAAAGATTAAGTGAGGTAATACATACAGAGCCCCTAAAAGAGGACTTTACAAGTTGTAAGGGCTCAATGAGTGTTCTTCATTATTAAAGGTGGCTTTGGCATCCTCAAGAGAGAGCTGACAGGTTGGTCATAATTGGTGCAACCAAACTAAGTGTTGGTTTGTTAAGTAAGGTAGTTCTGGGAAACTTAATAGCGTTTTGGCAAAGGCTCATCCAGCCTGGAAGAGCTGTAGGGCTCCCTCCTGGCCATGAAAAGATGGAAAAGATTTTCTTATTTCCTGGCCACAGAGGAGAATGTTTCTATTCCAGTGTTGATTCCTCAATAAATGTACCATTCATTCATCCATCCAACAAATACTGGTTGAGTTCTCACTGTGTACCAAGCACAGTATAGGGCTTGCACTTGGAGCAATTAGAAGCAATACAAATTTTTACCATCTGGGAATTTACATTCTAGTTGGGGAAGACATACAATAAATAAAATAAGCCAAATCACCTTTCACAATGTAGCTCAGAGAGAACAACAGGCCCTAGTGCCCTCTCCTTATTCTGTGTTGACTTCTGCCTCAGACTAGATTCACTCTTCTACTAAACACAGTAACTGCCCTAAAATGTATTGTTGTCATTGGTTGCCATACATTTTGAGGCTTAAAGATAAAATAAGTCAGAGATTTCTTTTAAAGATTCTAATATTTTTTCTGTAGAGCTACCTTATATACTAAATGCTATGGAGTTTAGAGTCGAGAGTTTTAAATTCTAGTCCTACCTGACCAAATCTAACCATATCATTAAAATAATAACATTTTACTCTCTGAATTTTGCTTGTAGAAAATAATAGAATGGGCTGACCACTAGTTCTCAAAGTGTGATCCCTCTCTCCCCTCACTCAGCAAGGAGCATGAGCATTACCTAGGAATCTGCTAGAAGTACAGGTTCTCAGACCCCACATCAGAACTATGTGAAGCACAAAGTCTAACAGTAGAACCCAGAAGTGAGTTTTAACAAACCCTTCAGGTGACTCTGACTTCCCAATGCGCTGAGGGAGAGAGAGGACATCCTTTTCTATCCTACCCCCAAAATTCAACTCGATGAGTCCAGATGAACCAGCATGCTAACTTCTGAGTGCCCACAGTGTTAGTCCCCTAACTGTAAAACCATAAAGGTCAAAGCAAACTATGCAACATCTATTTATCTTGGACAAACAGGTATCTATTTCTGTCTTCATCTTTTCTAGAAAATATTAGAGTTACCTTCACCAGTCCATCTGGGATATCATGATCCTAAATACTTCAGTCCAGACTCAACTGTTATCTATGTCTTAACAGAAAATATTAAAGATCCCTCAAACAAATCTCTTTAAGCCATGGATCCTTTGAAGGGTAGAAAAATAGATTGAGCCTGGAAGGAAACCCAGTTTGAAGATATTTGAAATAAAGATAAGCTTGGAATTCTCTTTTTAAAAAATAAAAAACAATGTCAGCACAAATCCTAAAAGAAATTTGAGTTTTCTTATCCTTTCAGCCAGATCTCCTCCTGAACTTTTGTTCAATACTCAACATAATCACTGTATAATTCCAAAAATATGTATTACAATTTGTGGTCTTTCCAGGATTTGGGTTTTTAAAAATTTTTTGCACTCTTCTCTTCTGATGCTCTCTTTGGCCTGAATGTTGAGTATGCCTGATGACTCTTTAAAAGCTAATTAGTGATGGTTATTCCCAGCCTCTTCCTATAAATTTCCTCATATCCTAAGTATTTATCTTCTTTTTGTGGTTGGCTCCATATTAACAATGTCTGCCTTCACAGTCTCCTTTCTACCAGGGTTTTCTAGCCCCTCACACAAAGTGAAAAAAATGCATGCACTCTCTCTCTCTCTCTCTCTCTCTCTCTCTCTCTCTCTCGCACACACACACACACACACACACACACACACACACACACACCATGCGGAAATGCAGTGGCCTTTAAAACATGACACAAGTATAAGTCAACAGGACAATGAAACCACCACCACACACAACCAAATGAGGAGCAACAGGAATGAGAGGGACTCCTGGGAGACCCCTAAGCCAGAATGCTCAGGGGAATTCAAACAGGACATGCATATGGGGTTGCAAATCTTCCTTTACTGTTTCTGAATATTGAATATTGAAAACTGACATTCTATTTCCTTTCCACACTCCAGACACCTTTCCATACTCTCGGTACACTCGGTACATGGATATTGAATATTCCTTCTTCTCAACACTCTTCCTACTGTCTTGTTCCAAGTCATCACAATTCCATGTCTGGCCTATTGCTGTTCTCAGCCAAGTTGCCCTCTGCTTTTCCAGTGAGGATTTGATATTGGCAAATTGCATTCAATGGGTGGAAGTGTGCACTGTTTTAGGAAGGTGATATGGTTTGGCTGTGTCCCCAGACAAATCTCACCTTGAATTGTAATAATCCCCACATGTCAAGGGTGGGGCCAGGTGGAGATAATTGAATCATGGGGGCGGGTCCCCCATACTATGCTTGTGGTAGTTAATAAGTCTCATGAGATTTGATGGTTTTATAAATGGGAGTTCCCCTGCACAAGCTGTCTTACCTGCCACCACGTAAGACATACGTTTGCTTCTTCTTTGCCTTCCGCCATGCTTGTGAGGCATCCCTAGCCATGTGGAACTTTAAGTCCCTTAAACCTCTTTCCTTTATAAATCAACCAGTCATGAGTATATCTTTATTAGCGTCATGAGAACAGACTAATACAGAAGGACATTTTTACTATTTCAAAGATTCTTTGGAGAAGTCCACAAGGAGTTATTCAACAAAGCAGATAAAAGCAGATAGTGCCAAGTTCTCAATGCACTTTCTTTTAAAACTTTTCATTCTCAGAATAGAGTTGGATTTTCCAGGAATATTCAATTGGGATCGCTTGGACGTCTATCAGCCTAGTCACTCTGCTTGGAGCCGATCTTTTTTCGGTCATCAGGGGAAATATTTTTTGTTTGTAGCATGGATAAAATTTCAGAATAAGAACCCATTTGTGGACAGCTGTCTCATGAAAGCTATAAATGTTTTTTTCAGTTGTTTATTAACATGACCCTAAACAAAATTTGGCAAAGAAGAACCTAGCTCACTTTAAGACCTGAGGTTTAGTGTGGTTTTATTGCATAATGTTAATATTCTACAAAACTACCTGGCCCCCAAAGTGAGAGAAAAGAAGATATGTTAACAAAATAAGCAAACTAACAGCAACCAGAATCAATAATCGTGAATTTAATTATGAAAAGTAAAAATCAAGAAATGAATGAATCAGCTGTCTCAGAATATTCTCAGAAGTGGAGATGTCCAGGTCAATATTGTGACCAGTGTAGCACACCAATATTCATCAAGAAATTACCTTTTAATAATTATAATATACAATATCATCTAAAAACTGGACATGGGGTTAAACTTGCTATTCTCTAAGGCCCTTCCAGCTATAAGAGTCTATTATTCTGTGATTTCGTGACATCTCTGAGGTAGAGCTGCAAACTTCCCTTGAAGATTTGTTAGCTTAGTAAGATGCTAGATATGTTCCCAAAACTACCATCTGGAGGACTGATACTGGCTCTCCCTATGCAGTCAGGGTTTCACTACAACAACTACAGATAATTAGTTTTCTCAAAAGTCTTAAATGTTTTATGAAATGTGCCACTAAATCACAAGCAATCAACAAGTACGGGATCATAGTTAAACTATAAATTTGGCGAAAAACAAGACGTGTATTGAAAAACCATTACTTGGCTTGTAAAGCCATTTATATGGCTCTGGTTTGCTAGAAGATGGTGGGAAAGACCTTATAAAAAAGTTGGGGAGGGGGGATGTGAAAAGAATCGACTAATTAAAAATGTCCCAGTTCAGACACACTCCCTGGAGAGAACCACTTACGGAATGTGATTTATAAGGTTCTGGGAAAGGTCAGATACCAAAACCACTACCTACTCTAATCAGCCTTCCACAGGCCTCAGATCTTCCCATGTCTTATTCTTCTCCCCATCTCTTTTGGATTAGGTACTTAGTGAAACTTTGAAATATTATCAACCTTTGCCACCTTAACATAAATTACGTTTGTCAGATTAGCTCCTCCCACATTCAGCAAGACTCTGTGAGAGAACAGAAACAGATAAATGATGAAACGGGGCAGAATTTATCTAAATCTAGAACCTCTAAAGGGTGGGAAGAATGCAGTGCCATAGCGGGTACCCTAAGATTCTAAAATAAAGGGAAGAAAAAGGACAAGTTTAGGAGTAGAGAGAAAGAGAAGGAAACAACGATTTGACAGGTATCCACTATGTGCTGGGCGTGCTTCTAGATACTTTACATTTATTTTCTCATTTTATCCTCAGAAGAGCCTACTTGTTAGGTATTATTAATCCCATTCCTCGCTGATGAAACCATAGACTTGAAGGGGATAACAAATTTGTTAAAGATTGCAGAGCTAATAAATGGTAGAATCTGGATACAAACCCGTATCTCCATGACTCCAGAGCCTGGCCGTATTCCTCTCTACTCCAATGCTTTCTTGAATCCAGAGGCCTTATAAGCTCTGTGCTCCCAGAGAGTCCAGCACAGCAATTCACCACTTACTGTGAAAGCCCTTGAGGAAAAGAGGAATGGAAACACCAAAAGCCAATTTGCCTCTTTCACAATTTTGCTTTAAACCAATGGTATTCAAATTTCGCTTTTAACCATGGAAACTTGTCTTCAAAATAACCTTAAGCACAAACTCAATCCACCCACCATGGAAGGCCCAAAGCACATTCACGAACCATATGGGTGCCATGTAAAAGTCTCAAAACGACTGCAGAAAAGATGTGAACAAGCATTCCACAAATAAGAACATACAAATGGCCAGCAAGCATAAGAAAGGTTGCTTAAAATCATTAGTCATTAGGGAAATGCATACTAAAACATCAATGTAATACCACTACATACTGACTTGAATAGCTAAAATTAAGATACTAGGTAAACGAGGATGTTGAACAACTGAAACTCTTACATATGGCTAATGGGAGTACAAAATGGTATGGTCATCTTGGAAAACAGTTTGACATTTTCTTATAAAGTTAAAACATATCATTGCAATATGACCCAGCAATTTCACTCCTAAGTATTTTTGCCCAAGAGAAATAAAAATATGTACACATCAAGGCTTGTACGTGGAAGTTTTTAGCAGCTTTGAAATTAAAAACAGCCCAAATGTCCATGAACATGAATGGATAAACAAATTGTAGTATTCCATCCAATGAAATACTAATCAGCAGTTAAAAGGAAAGAATGACTAATATGCCCAACTATGTTGAGGAATCTCAAAAATGTTATGCTGAGTGATAAAAGTCAGACACAAAAGAGTACATACTGCGTAAGTCCATATATATGGAACTCTAGAAAAGGAAAATCTAGTCTACAGTGTTGAAAGCAGATCAGTGGCTGTCTAAGGCTGGGGGTGTGGGATGAGGAAGGACTGTGAAAGGATACAGTGTTTTCGGGTGATGATGGTATTATATATATCTTGATTGTAGTGATGGCTATTTGGGTGTCAAAGTTTGTCAAAACTCGAAGAACTGAATACATAAAATGTGTGCAATTTAACTTCAATAACGTTGGTTTAAAAATATATATTATTCCAAATACCAAGGAGTTGTTGAGGCAGACCTGAGTCCCATTATATAATCACTCAGGTAACATTTTGGACCTTTCTCCTCATTCAACTATTTTTATTTCCTCCAGTCTCTAACTTAGTTCTGCTCTCCTCTACAGACCCATGAAGAATGGCAACCCAATCTGTCCTGCAAACTTTCAGCCGACTTCATTATGAAAATACCCTAGGACCAAAGCCAGAGCTAATAAGCATCTTAGACCACTTGGAAGAAGAAAGGATATTTTTTTGGCTCTCGATAATTGAACTTCACTTCAAATCAGAATCTAAGCTATTATTTTCTCTGCACTTCATCCAAATCCTGAAATTCCTGAAATTCTTCCACAGTTATTGTCTACCTGATGCCAAAATGTCCTGATGAAAAGGGAAACATTCAGCCAGTTGTGTGAATTCTTTGTTCTGAAATCTAAAAGCTCAGCTCTTTGGCAGGATAGCAGAACAGCTGAATAGTCAACATATTTTTACTGTGGATTGAGGAGCTTTAGGATTGTGTAGATAGGGTCTTCTGCAAAAATAAAAATGCAAAGGCCCAGTGTCCCTCATCAGTGACCAAGTAAAATCCAGAGCATTAAAATCATAGAAGTTTAAAGCATAAAGGAACCCTGCCCAACTCTCTTTGTTTATAGATAAAGAAATTGAGGTAACTCCTATTCATTCTTTAGAACCTAGATCAAATGCCGTTACCTATGGGGAGCCTTTCTCCACCTATCCAGCTTATTCTCTACTCTGGCTCTCATAGCAGACAACCAACAACCTATTCTAATACTTACCCCATCATATGAAATGTATTTGTTTGTACATCTGTCTCCTCCTCTAATGTTGTAAACTACCTAAGTACAGGACCATCAGCTCTATACACCCAAATTCTAGTACATAGAGAGTACTCAAAGAGTGATTGTTGGATAGACTTGTGCTAAGTATCTGAATACATTTACACTCCAAATACATTCTTTCTCCATACCCATGTTGAAATGGTGATAGTGAAATTCAAAAGAGATTCTTGACTTATTCACAATTAGTACTCCACACTAAAAACTAAGAATCTTAGGATTTCATGTTCTTTGGACAAAGAGAACAGTAATAATGTGATCGGTAATAAGACAGCACAGTTTCTGGCATGTAAAAGGAGCACTATAATATAAGGAAATAAAAAGACAATGACAAATTTTTCCTGTATTAGTATCAATATAAACATATAGCAATATTTGAGTGCTTACTATATATGAGACCCTATTCTAAGAATTATATGTATTTAACTCTTTTAACTAATTGAAAAAGCATCTTTATGCTTATCCTTAAAACTAAATGAAACCTGATCTTACATTTTGTGGCTAATCTCCGTGTCCCCTCCAGCTGTGACTAAATAGAAAACCAAACAAAAATTTTAAATGGAAATTGTCAAACTTTCCCTAACAATCTTTATTTTCAAATTTCTTGCCCATAGCCTATCATGACTTTTCATGTTTAAAACTCAGATCTGCTCTAAAAACTGAAAATATTCTTTAGACGTCAAATTGTTCTTCCGTAGTGACATGTTGATCAAAAGTTTAAGGAGCTAAAAGCACACGGATTACATTTCTTTCAGTGAAAACATGCACTTTAAAATCTAGAAGAATATTTTCCATTTTTGTGTTGTCTGTCGCCATGGAGCTAAAGAAGATTTGGTAGATAAGGCAGAGTATGAACCTGACGTGATAAAAACCAATGCAGAAGACTGGAATGGAAATTTTCATGAAAACGAAAAATTTTAAAAAAGGAATCGGTTGATTTTTTTTTTTTTTCCATGAAAGCCTTAAATTCAATTGCATGTGTTCACTC
This sequence comes from Macaca mulatta, assembly GCF_049350105.2. Classification (NCBI taxonomy): domain Eukaryota; kingdom Metazoa; phylum Chordata; class Mammalia; order Primates; family Cercopithecidae; genus Macaca; species Macaca mulatta. The sequence goes on along the minus strand of NC_133417.1, from coordinate 128,325,582 downwards.
ATAACCCCTTTGGCAAACAAAATAGTTTATTTCTTTTTTGATTTAAAAAGAAAGAGTTTCAAGCATTTTGAAAGTACCATCTAGCTATCTTTATTAGCTAAGTATTTTCATCCCTAAAAGAAAAATTGTCTTGTTTTTCTCTGAATCGTTCAGGGCACTAGAACAAAATGATCTTGTAAACAATAAAAATTCAAAAATGAATGCTGAATTGACGAATCAATGAATTTAAATGGCCTTGCTTCTTTTTTCAAGTCACTCTTCTGCATCTACAGTAAGTACTGAAATGACTATTCTGTGCAAATCAACAGCTACCAAATTTCTCACCCTAAGTCACTAACGCTCTTTCAGACCACTCATAGTCACGGGGAAGCGCCTCAGAGTGTCCTTTTCTTCTCCCTCCAGGTCCTACCCAGTCCTTCACCCCTCAGAGCTCTGGTTACTCCTCTTGAAAGTGGTCTTTATTTCCAGCACAAGAAGACCACCCTGGAGAACCGCCATCTCAGTACACAGCATAATTTCATTTCCATTTTGTAGTACAACAGAACTGCCCTTTCTCTGAATGACGCTGAGAAGACAACTGAGATAATTTCGGCAGGAGTTTAGAATTTTGAAAAGTTCATGGCTTTCCCAATTGGTTATAAGTTTTCAAACTCATGAAGAAATGCGGGATTTAAGTGAAACCTCATATAAATGCTCTCACATCAGGGGGACCAATAATTACATAATTTTACTACCATTTTGTGGAAAACGAGGGAAGACTATAATGCAGAGTAAGAAAAAAATACATGTGTTTGTATCAGTTAGATGCATAGTTAGGACAAAAACTAACTATGCCCCTTAGTAGTAATGTGACCTTGGATGCTTCCCAAAGCCCCGATTTCTTGCATGTAAGATGAACAGTATGGAGCCACTGTGAGGATCAAATGAGAGTAAATATTAAAAGGGACACTTAATGGACATTCGCTGTTAACACACCACATGTATAACTTAGGATGCAAAGGCAGTGACCATTGAAACTGTAGATCTTAAATACTTTTGACACCTCTTGCAGCGTTTTGGAAAGATGTCCCAGAAAACCATTTTGTTTTCCTTGGGACTATGTTCCTGTCACATCTGCAGTCAAGACCACAGCTAATTTGCAGGGCCTCTTAGTTGGGTGACATGGAAGGACAGCATAGAAGTGCAACATGGATTGAATTTAGGACAGAAAACAACTATAATACAGAGAAATAATTCATCTCTTTTACAGCAAAGTCCAGAATAGGGACACTACATTTATAGGTGTGTGTGTGTGTGTGCGCATGTGTGTGTGTGTAAGAGAAACAGAGACTTTTCCCCTATTCGACATCTCCCTCAAACTCTACTGGCCCAGAAAAAGGGAAGCTATGACCAAAGCACTGTAAGAAACCACGTAAGTTTATTCTTAACTTTCAACCTTGAAAGTACCCAAGTCCTGGAATTTTCAGAGCAATTAAAGAAAGGGCTTTCAAGGATAATCTTTGCTTTACATTCTGATTTTAGAACCTAATCCCTGAAGGAAAATTAGGCCCCATTTTCTACTAAAAATATGCTTTCCAGTAGTAAAGTACCAACATTTTAAATTCACATGGCAATTCTAGTTTTTTTCCTAATTTGGTCTTTGTTTTAAAAGTATAGTTTACTTTATTTGAAGACCAAAATTACATTTTTTAAATTGAAATATAATAATATTCCTTTAGCCTTCTCCTTTTCAGCTGATTTTAAGCTGTCAAAGTCCTAATGGTTAACTATCAGTGCCACAAAATAATTTTTATTACCTATTTATTAAACTATGAAATTATTACAAATTGTTTCAGTTCATCTACTCCGGTTTTTGGTGTATCATCACTTCTCTGGTCTATAATATCAGTCCCTGGGCCACCTAAAGTCACCTTCCTTTCCATGTTGGAGATGGCCATCTTGTTTGTGTGTGATTTTGTAGGACTGATCTATGTCTCCTTATGGACTCCTATTATGAAATGCAAGGAGGGCTTTAAACCAGACAGCAGCTTTTAATGTTACCTTTTTATAATAGTAGAAGCCCATAAAGTGACTATGATTTTAATATTATATACTCTCTACAAGAATATCTTCATCCACTCACTTCTTCAGAAACCTGCTTTTATTAAGGTGATTTGAATTACAACCAATATACACAAAAGGTACCTTAATCAGTTTCTCAACACCCAGAAATTAAACATAATCAGATAAAATAACATCTTGACTTTGTTATGACATGTTCCAGATTAAAAACACCATTATATAAAATCATACACTCAATCAATTTTCAAGCACCTAGAAAAATTGTTTTCCTGAATAAAAATCACCTTAGAGAAATATAAAATTCAGGGCAATTCTAAATACACTGTCACTGTGTTGTCTTTGGTGCTTTTTTATATACCTGAAGAGAAAAATCATTGAAAGGCAGAGATTTGGTGGCAAAGTATGTGCACTCTGATGTTTGCAGAGAGAGAGAGAGAGAGAGAGAGAGAGAGAATGTTATGTCACTTTTATTCCTTGCTTTCCGAAGCAGCCCTATAACACAATTCCAGACAACTTCTCCAGGCTGGCTTAACATTCTCCCTGGGTGACTTTCATAGAAATCCACTATGAACCTGGGACAACATCAGTCCCTACAGAAATACACACAGAAAGGAGCAGTCATCCCATACCACCTAAAGGAGGGAAAGTCAATCTGCAACCTAAACCAAGTGGCAATCAATGGCAAGTAAAAAAGAAAGAGGACTGTAATTCTGACTCCTTGAATTAGACAGAGGATACAGTACTTTGCTTTTCACAACCAAACTTCCTGAGTTAGTTTATAATGACAATGACCTATCCCTCAACATGCATCAATCTTTTATGCCTGCAATATCTCTATCCAGCTACTCTACAAATTCTGCATCTTGAAACAGAAAACCAAATACCACATGTTCTCATTTATAAGTTGGGTACATGTGGTCATAAAAATGAAAACAGTAGTCAATGGGAAGACAAGAGTAAGGAGGGAGGATGAGGAGTAAAGATGGAAAAAATCTACCTAGTTGGTACTATGCTCACTAGCTGGGTGATGTGTTCCAAACCTGAGCATCATGCAATATGCCCGTGTAACAAACCTGCACATGTGCCCGCTGTTCTAAAATAAAAGTTGGAAACAAAATAAAGCTACCACACACACACACACACACACACACACACACACACACACACACAAAACCCGCGTCTTAGGTACTAATCACCTACAAGTTATCCAAAGGAAGATTCTTCCCCTCCCACAACCTCATCTCTCTATGGCCAACCACCTCCTCTTTCTAGAAAACCTCTGCTTGCTCAGTTCCCGAGCATTCAGCCATGCTGATTTTACTTCTTGAACTGCTCCTCCTCTTTCTCACTTTCCTCTCCCAAGCCCCAATAATTCGCTGCTCCCTGAGTGGTTGTTCTTTGCCTTCCTCTCCAGTCCTACTCACCTTTGGCTATTTCAGTTGTGCTTAAGATTTTCAGGACCTGTATTTATGTGAGTGGCTCCCAAATCACTGTCTATGGTGCCAGCTTCTCAAAAAATTTCCATACTGATTTTCCAAATGCTTTCTGGATATCATGTCAGCACCTCCAACTCAAAATGCACAACACAGTAAATCCTGGAAAGGATTTTTATTACATGCACTTCTACTCTCTCAATTACACAGACTCAACTCTCTCCTTCATTCTCTAATATTCGACTAGTTGCAAAATCCTGTCAATTTCAACTCCTCAGTATTTCTAGCTTCTATGTCTTCATTTCACCTGCCGTTGCCCCAGTTCAGGCACTTGTCTCGCCTAGAACCCTGCTTTTATTTTACTCTCTTCCTCAATCCATGTTACAGAGTGGGAAAAAATTACAAGCAACATGATGATAGAGACTGGGTTTTTATCATTGTCCACCCAGTGCCTCGCATGCTCCATCCCAAAGATTAAATTATTTTTTAATTTATATAAACACGGTTCTGATCATGTCTTTTCCTGTTTCAACATTCCTCTGGTCCTCAGTATTTTCCTGATTAAAGAAATAAATTTTTGGTGCCTACAGGGAGCCTGACTCATGCTAATAAATTCACAAGAGATTTGCTGGTAAACCAGACTACGGCTTTGTGAATTTCTTGTAGAAATTATGCCTGATTTAAGAACCAAGACCACATTGGTGGGCTAACAGGAGAGAGGATATATATTAAGCGACTCAGTGAATAGAGAGTTATCAACCTTGTTAGTAGTTGTCTGTGTGCTAGGTTACTTCTCTTACTAGACTGAACTCTCTCTTTGAGCGTTTTATTCCTGGTATCTCCCTTATGCACTGAAGTGCCCATCACAAAATCAGCACTTAGTAGAGAACTGTTGGATGAAGCAGTGAATGATTCTAAACCAAGGAGATCAAATGATCAGAGGAATATTTATGTCAATCTGGACCAACAGGATGTATTGCTCTCCTTCACACCAGGAATATTTCTGCCTGTTAAAAGACTATCCTCTGTCCTGGGCATCTGTGAAAACTGTGATGAATTTTTACTCCTTCCTCTTCTCCACACAGATCCCTGTTTTATGCTCTTCATAGCTCTATCTCATTGTCAGGGTAAAATCCAAATGGATAGATAATCCTTCATGGATTTGTTTTACAAGTTATTTTTCAGGTGGTATCCTGGTGTCTATTTGGACCACCTTGCTAAATTTGAGAAATACCAAAATCAATTTAAATAAACATGCTTTGAGGGGTGACTTTTTTTCTCATTTCAAGAATAAAAATGTGCTGGCCTTTTTTTTTTTTTTTTTAATTTATTTATTATTATTGTACTTTAAGTTGTAGGGTACATGTGCATAACGTGCAGGTTTGTTACATATGTATACTTGTGCCATGTTGGTGTGCTGCACCCATCAACTCGTCATTTACATCAGGTATAACTCCCAATGCAATCCCTCCCCCCTCCCCCCTCCCCATGATAGGCCCCGGTGTGTGATGTTCCCCTTCCTGAGTCCAAGTGATCTCATTGTTCAGTTCCCACCTATGAGTGAGAACATGCGGTGTTTGGTTTTCTGTTCTTGTGATAGTTTGCTAAGAATGATGGTTTCCAGCTGCATCCATGTCCCTACAAAGGACGCAAACTCATCCTTTTTGATGGCTGCATAGTATTCCATGGTGTATATGTGCCACATTTTCTTAATCCAATCTGTCACTGATGGACATTTGGGTTGATTCCAAGTCTTTGCTATTGTGAATAGTGCTGCAATAAACATACGTGTGCATGTGTCTTTATAGCAGCATAATTTATAATCCTTTGGGTATATACCCAGTAATGGGATGGCTGGGTCATATGGTACATCTAGTTCTAGATCCTTGAGGAATCGCCATACTGTTTTCCATAATGGTTGAACTAGTTTACAATCCCACCAACAGTGTAAAAGTGTTCCTATTTCTCCACATCCTCTCCAGCACCTGTTGTTTCCTGACTTTTTAATGATCGCCATTCTAACTGGTGTGAGATGGTATCTCATTGTGCTTTTGATTTGCATTTCTCTGATGGCCAGTGATGATGAGCATTTTTTCATGTGTCTGTTGGCTGTATGAATGTCTTCTTTTGAGAAATGTCTGTTCATATGCTTTGCCCACTTTTTGATGGGGTTGTTTGTTTTTTTCTTGTTAATTTGTTTGAGTTCTTTGTAGGTTCTGGATATTAGCCCTTTGTCAGATGAGTAGATTGCAAAAATTTTCTCCCATTCTGTAGGTTGCCTGTTCACTCTGATGGTAGTTTCTTTTGCTGTGCAGAAGCTCTTTAATTTAATGAGATCCCATTTGTCAATTTTGGCTTTTGCTGCCATTGCTTTTGGTGTTTTAGACATGAAGTCTTTGCCCATGCCTATGTCCTGAATGGTACTACCTAGGTTTTCCTCTAGGATTTTTATGGTATTAGGTCTAACATTTAAGTCTCTAATCCATCTCGAATTAATTTTCGTATAAGGAGTAAGGAAAGGATCCAGTTTCAGCTTTCTACTTATGGCTACCCAATTTTCCCAGCACCATTTATTAAATAGGGAATCCTTTCCCCATTTCTTGTTTCTCTCAGGTTTGTCAAAGATCAGATGGCTGTAGATGTGTGGTATTATTTCTGAGGACTCTGTTCTGTTCCATTGGTCTATATCTCTGTTTTGGTACCAGTACCATGCTGTTTTGGTTACTGTAGCCTTGTAGTATAGTTTGAAGTCAGGTAGCGTGATGCCTCCAGCTTTGTTCTTTTGACTTAGGATTGTCTTAGAGATGCGGGCTCTTTTTTGGTTCCATATGAACTTTAAAGCAGTTTTTTCCAATTCTGTGAAGAAACTCATTGGTAGCTTGATGGGGATGGCATTGAATCTATAAATTACCTTGGGCAGTATGGCCATTTTCACGATATTGATTCTTCCTATCCATGAGCATGGTATGTTCTTCCATTTGTTTGTGTCCTCTTTTATTTCACTGAGCAGTGGTTTGTAGTGTTCCTTGAAGAGGTCCTTTACATCCCTTGTAAGTTGGATTCCTAGGTATTTTATTCTCTTTGAAGCAATTGTGAATGGAAGTTCATTCCTGATTTGGCTCTCTGTTTGTCTGTTACTGGTGTATAAGAATGCTTGTGATTTTTGCACATTAATTTTGTATCCTGAGACTTTGCTGAAGTTGCTTATCAGCTTAAGGAGATTTTGGGCTGAGACAATGGGGTTTTCTAAATATACAATCATGTCATCTGCAAACAGGGACAGTTTGACTTCTTCTTTTCCTAACTGAATACCCTTGATTTCTTTCTCTTGCCTAATTGCCCTAGCCAGAACTTCCAACACTATGTTGAATAGGAGTGGTGAGAGAGGGCATCCCTGTCTTGTGCCAGTTTTCAAAGGGAATTTTTCCAGTTTTTGCCCATTCAGTATGATATTGGCTGTGGGTTTGTCATAAATAGCTCTTATTATTTTGAGGTACGTTCCATCAATACCGAATTTATTGAGCGTTTTTAGCATGAAGGGCTGTTGAATTTTGTCAAAAGCCTTTTCTGCATCTATTGAGATAATCATGTGGTTCTTGTCTTTGGTTCTGTTTATATGCTGGATTATGTTTATTGATTTGCGAATGTTGAACCAGCCTTGCATCCCAGGGATGAAGCCCACTTGATCATGGTGGATAAGCTTTTTGATGTGTTGCTGAATCCGGTTTGCCAGTATTTCATTGAGGATTTTTGCATCGATGTTCATCAGGGATATTGGTCTAAAATTCTCTTTTTTTGTTGTGTCTCTGCCAGGCTTTGGTATCAGGATGATGTTGGCCTCATAAAATGAGTTAGGGAGGATTCCCTCTTTTTCTATTGATTGGAATAGTTTCAGAAGGAATGGTACCAACTCCTCCTTGTACCTCTGGTAGAATTCAGCTGTGAATCCATCTGGTCCTGGACTTTTTTTGGTTGGTAGGCTATTAATTATTGCCTCAATTTCAGAGCCTGCTATTGGTCTATTCAGGGATTCAACTTCTTCCTGGTTTAGTCTTGGAAGAGTGTAAGTGTCCAGGAAATTATCCATTTCCTGTAGATTTTCCAGTTTATTTGCATAGAGGTGTTTATAGTATTCTCTGATAGTAGTTTGTATTTCTGTGGGGTCAGTGGTGATATCCCCTTTATCATTTTTAATTGCGTCGATTTGATTCTTCTCTCTTTTCTTCTTTATTAGTCTTGCTAGTGGTCTGTCAATTTTGTTGATCTTTTCAAAAAACCAACTCCTGGATTCATTGATTTTTTGGAGAGTTTTTTGTGTCTCTATCTCCTTCAGTTCTGCTCTGATCTTAGTTATTTCTTGCCTTCTGCTAGCTTTCGAATGTGTTTGCTCTTGCTTCTCTAGTTCTTTTAATTGTGATGTTAGAGTGTCAATTTTAGATCTTTCCTGCTTTCTCTTGTGGGCATTTAGTGCTATAAATTTCCCTCTACACACTGCTTTAAAGGTGTCCCAGAGATTCTGGTATGTTGTATCTTTGTTCTCATTGGTTTCAAAGAACATCTTTATTTCTGCCTTCATTTCGTTATGTACCCAGTAGTCATTCAGGAGCAGGTTGTTCAGTTTCCATGTAGTTGAGCGGTTTTGATTGAGTTTCTTAGTCCTGAGTTCTAGTTTGATTGCACTGTGGTCTGAGAGACAGTTTGTTATAATTTCTGTTCTTGTACATTTGCTGAGGAGTGCTTTACTTCCAATTACGTGGTCGATTTTGGAGTAAGTACGATGTGGTGTTGAGAAGAATGTATATTCTGTTGATTTGTGGTGGAGAGTTCTGTAGATGTCTATTAGGTCTGCTTGCTGCAGAGCTGAGTTCAATTCCTGGATATCCTTGTTAACTTTCTGTCTCGTTGATCTGTCTAATGTTGACAGTGGAGTGTTGAAGTCTCCCATTATTATTGTATGGGAGTCTAAGTCTCTTTGTAAGTCTCTAAGGACTTGCTTGATGAATCTGGGTGCTCCTGTATTGGGTGCATATATATTCAGGATAGTTAGCTCTTCCTGTTGAATTGATCCCTTTACCATTATGTAATGGCCTTCTTTGTCTCTTTTGATCTTTGATGGTTTAAAGTCTGTTTTATCAGAGACTAGTATTGCAACCCCCACTTTTTTTTTGTTCTCCATTTGCTTGGTAAATCTTCCTCCATCCCTTTATTTTGAGCCTATGTATGTCTCTGCGTGTGAGATGGGTCTCCTGAATACAGCAGACTGATGGGTCTTGACTCTTTATCCAGTTTGCCAGTCTGTGTCTTTTAATTGGAGCATTTAGTCCATTTACATTTAAGGTTAAGATTGTTATGTGTGAACTTGATCCTGCCATTATGATATTAACTGGTTATTTTGCTCGTTAGTTGATGCAGTTTCTTCCTAGCCTCGATGGTCTTTACATTTTGGCATGTTTTTGCAATGGCTGGTACCGGTTGTTCCTTTCCATGTTTAGTGCTTCCTTCAGGGTCTCTTGTAAGGCAGGCCTAGTGGTGACAAAATCTCTAAGCATTTGCTTATCTGTAAAGGATTTTATTTCTCCTTCACTTATGAAACTTAGTTTGGCTGGATATGAAATTCTGGGTTTAAAATTCTTTTCTTTAAGAATGTTGAATATTGGCCCCCACTCTCTTCTGGCTTGGAGAGTTTCTGCCGAGAGATCTGCTGTTAGTCTGATGGGCTTCCCTTTGTGGGTAACCCGACCTTTCTCTCTGGCTGCCCTTAAGATTTTTTCCTTCATTTCAACTTTGGTGAATCTGGCAATTATGTGTCTTGGAGTTGCTCTTCTCGAGGAGTATCTTTGTGGCGTTCTCTGTATTTCCTGGATTTGAATGTTGGCCTGCCCTACTAGGTTGGGGAAGTTCTCCTGGATGATATCCTGAAGAGTGTTTTCCAACTTGGTTCCATTTTCCCCCTCACTTTCAGGCACCCCAATCAGACGTAGATTTGGTCTTTTTACATAATCCCATACTTCTTGCAGTCTTTGTTCATTTCTTTTTCTTCTTTTTTCTTTTGGTTTCTCTTCTCGCTTCATTTCATTCATTTGATCCTCAATCGCTGATACTCTTTCTTCCAGTTGATCGAGTCGGTTACTGAAGCTTGTGCATTTGTCACGTATTTCTCGTGTCATGGTTTTTATCTCTTTCATTTCGTTTATGACCTTCTCTGCATTAATTACTCTAGCCATCAATTCTTCCACTTTTTTTTCAAGATTTTTAGTTTCTTTGTGCTGGGTACATAATTCCTCCTTTAGCTCTGAGAAATTTGATGGACTGAAGCCTTCTTCTCTCATCTCGTCAAAGTCATTCTCCGTCCAGCTTTGATCCGTTGCTGGCGATGAGCTGCGCTCCTTTGCCGGGGGAGATGCACTCTTATTTTTTGAATTTCCAGCTTTTCTGCCCTGCTTTTTCCCCATCTTTGTGGTTTTATCTGCCTCTGGTCTTTGATGATGGTGATGTACTGATGGGGTTTTGGTGTAGGTGTCCTTCCTGTTTGATAGTTTTCCTTCTAACAGTCAGGACCCTCAGCTGTAGGTCTGTTGGAGATTGCTTGAGGTCCACTCCAGACCCTGTTTGCCTGGGTATCAGCAGCAGAGGCAGCAGAAGATAGAATATTTCTGAACAGCGAGTGCACCTGTCTGATTCTTGCTTTGGAAGCTTCCTCTCAGGGGTGTACTCCACCCTGTGAGGTGTGGGGTGTCAGACTGCCCCTAGTGGGGGATGTCTCCCAGTTAGGCTACTCAGGGGTCAGGGACCCACTTGAGCAGGGAGTCTGTCCCTTCTCAGATCTCAACCTCCGTGTTGGGAGATCCACTGCTGTCTTTCAAAGCTGTCAGACAGAGTCGTTTGCGTCTGCAGAGGTTTCGGCTGTGTTTGTTATTGCCCTGTCCCCAGAGGTGGAGTCTACAGAGACAGGCAGGTTTCCTTGAGCTGCTGTGAGCTCCACCCAGTTCGAGCTTCCCAGCAGCTTTGTTTACCTACTTAAGCCTCAGCAATGGTGGGCGCCCCTCCCCCAGCCTCGCTGCTGCCTTGCCGGTAGATCACAGACTGCTGTGCTAGCAATGAGGGAGGCTCCGTGGGTGTGGGACCCTCCCGGCCAGGTGTGGGATATGATCTCCTGGTGTGCCTGTTTGCTTAAAGCGCAGTATTGGGGTGGGAGTTACCCGATTTTCCAGGTGTTGTGTGTCTCAGTTCCCCTGGCTAGGAAAAGGGATTCCCTTCCCCCTTGCGCTTCCCAGGTGAGGCAATGCCTCGCCCTGCTTCAGCTCTCGCTGGTCGGGCTGCAGCAGCTGACCAGCACCGATCGTCCGGTCCGGCACTCCCCAGTGAGATGAACCCAGTACCTCAGTTGAAAATGCAGAAATCACCGGTCTTCTGTGTCCCTCGCGCTGGGAGTTGGAGACTGGAGCTGTTCCTATTCCTGGCCTTGTTTTTTTAAACGAAGTACTTTTTTGGGTAAACAATGACCTCGTGAATGGAAAGAGATTTCAGGGAGGTCCTGGTGACCTAAGGTAAGGGAGGGAAGCTTGAGTTTGACCCATGTTTGGACCCATGTTTGATCACTAATGGATTATGGGAAATGTAAGTTGAGGGACAGGTTTTTGGGGGGAAGATGGTAGTTTGAATTTTGACATCAGTAATGTGCGGTATTTATTAGACATAGGTGGATACAGCCAGAGACATTGGTGCTCGTGAGAGAAGTCCAGGCTACAGCTGAATGACTAGGATCTGGAGACGGAGAGGCAGCACAGCAGGCAGGTAGGTGCATTAACTCTGGAGCCAAATTGCCAGGTTCAAATCCCAATTCTGCTGCTAAATAGCTGTATAACCAGGTCAATGTTCTTAACCTCTCTATACTTCCATTTCTTTACCTCTAAAACTGGCTTTAAAATCCTTATTACGGCCAGGCACAGTAGCTCACACCTGTAATCCCAGCACTTTGGGAAGACAAGGCGGGTGGATCAGTTGAGGTCAGGAGTTCGAGACCAGCCTGGTCAACATGATGAAACCCCATCTCTACTAAAAATACAAATATTAGCCAGGTGTGGTCGCATGTGCCTGTAACTCGGGAGACTGGGGCAGGAGAATTGTTTTAACCCGGGAGGCAGAGGTTGCAGTGAGCCGAGATCATGCCACTGCACTCCAGCCTGTGAGACAAAGCAAGACTCCATCTCAGAAAAGGAGAAAACAATAAATAAAAAATCCCTATCTCTTAGCTTGTAATGAGAATTAAATGTCATGAGAACAGTGCCTGGCACATAGTAAACACTAGATGGTCATTTGTTATAATTATTTACTTAATAGTTGAAGGTTTGAGGGTGGATGAGATCACCCAAAGAGAAAATGTGAAATAAGAAGAAAACAACATAATGAGAGAGACCTCTGCAGAATGCCAGCTCAAACTAGATACTTAGACATAAAATAATACTATAAGATTCTCAGTCTCAAGAAGTTTATAATCCTATGGGAAAGACAGCATAACTTCTGCTGTAATCAATGCTTGAGGACAATGGGAGAGGAGAATTAAAAAGAAGATTTTGAGAAACAAACAGAATCTCTATTCAGGCAACATGTCCTGGCAGAAGTACTGAATGGAAAACGAAGATAGAAATGAGGGAGAAATTATTCCTTCCATATCAAGGCTAAGCTTATAAAAATAATGATTGGTGATGTGCCCGTTGGTTTCTGCATTACCTGAAACCTCAATCTAGAGCTGAACCTCCAGCGTTTGCCTTCAGGGGTCATCAGTCCTGGGTGCTCTCTGCACTGGGGAAGGAGGGTTGCATGTGAACCACTCGGGTGCTGGAGCTGAGCAGAAATGTATGCAAAAATCAAAAACAAACTCAAAAGCCAAAAGCCAGTACACTTCATACAGAGCAATTGCGTTCAACCCTGTTTGACAATTTCCCTCCTCCTATTTATAACTTCTTCCCCTTTATTAAAGTTTCCAGTGATGTCACCTTGCACTGCTTTGGGCAAATGTGTTTACTCTTGCCTGCTCAGATCCAACCCACCACAAAGCACGGTAAGTGCCAGGGTTTGACCAGGAAAAAGAGAAGCCAATTGCCAGCAAGGTTCACAGGATTGATAAGTAGAGGCAGCACCAATGACTCAGTGCAACTCGGGACGGCTCAAGGGAAAAGATTGTCTGGGTCTTTTGTCTTCACCAAGACTTGGAAGAGGCCTCCATGGCCATGTCCACTACAGGGTGTAAATCCCCATGGTGGGACCATGGGGAGACCTGAGTTTTGCTCTTGTTGCCCAGGCTGGGGTACAATGACGTGATCCTGGCTCACTGCAACCTCTGCCTCCCAGGTTCAAGTGATTCTCCCGCCTCAGCCTCCTGAGTAGCTGGGATTACAGGTGCCCACTGCCACACTCGGCTAATTTTTGTATTTTTAGTAGAGATGGGGTTTCACCACATTGGCCAGGCTGGTCTCGAACCTCTGACCTCAGATGATTCACCCACCTTGGCCTCCCAAAGTGCTGGGATTACAGCAGTAAGCCATCACACCTGGCCTCCCTCTATGACTTTGATCAAATCACTTAACTGCGTGAGTTTTAATTTCCTTGTCACTAAACAGACAGGTCAGGTTAGATGATCCAGAAGGTGTCTTCCAACATTTAGCGTCTCTTAAATATGGTCATATCCTGGATTATTCTGGTGGGTGAGATTTTGCTGAAGTAACAAAAAACCCAATTTTTCCACTTTTCACTGTAATCTAGATTTATTATTGTTTCATGCAAAGCCAGCTGCAGGTTTGGGCACCCATCCAGAGCCATTGCTTTTCATGCAGTAACTCACTGTTCCAGGCTGACACAGGCTCCACCCATTACCTATACCTTCTGGAACACATGTTCTTTTTGGTGACATGCAGGTGAAGAGAGTGACTCGGGAATCCTGTGTGGACTTTTCACTGACTCAACTCAGAGGTGACATATATCACTTGTACTCTGTTTACAGAGAATGAATCACATGGCCCTGCCCAGCCCCTGTCGATAAGAGAGGAGGAGTGGGAGAGGGGTTAAGAAGTGGAACCTTCCATGTTCTCAGAAGAGGAGGAGAATTGAATATTGGTGAATACTGGTAATGTCTAGACACAGCCTCTATCAAACACAGATACTTATAATTTTTACAGCTACTTAATAAGCAGTTCTGACAATGTTTTGAAGACAGTAGAGAAGATATTACTACCTCTCTTTGGGGAGATGTACCAGAAAAGTTGAGCAACATTTGCAATGTCACAGAGCTGCCTAATGTCTGAGATGGGACTAGATTCTGTGTCCCCATGCTGTCAGCTTCCTAGTGATTAAAAGAATGCCAGATTTTATCTCAGAAGACCTGCATTTGAATCCTGATCTTTTATTTCACTGACTGGCAATTGACTTCCTTGAGACTTAACTTTCTTTTTCTTAATCACTCCTATTTTATTTTATTTTATTATTTATTATTTTCTTATTTTTCCATACGTTATTGGGGAACAGGTGGTGTTTGGTTACATGAGTAAGTTCTTTAGTGGTGATTTGTGAGATTTTGGTGCACTCGTCACCCTAGCAGTAGACACTGCACCTTATTTGTAGTCTTTTATCCCTCACCCTCCTCCCATCTTCACCTCAAATCCTTGAGGAGCCTCAACTTTCTTACCTGGATTAAGAGTATTGTAGATCTATCTCACAGTTTCCTTGGGAAGATTAAATCAGATAATCAAAGGGAAAGTGTCTGTCATGGAGCAAAATATATATGTGTGTGTGTGTGTATATATACGTGTGTGTGTATATACACACACACGTGCGCACACACACACACACACATATATATGTGTGTATATATATAATGCTACTCCATAAAGTGCTGGGAAAAATATACCATCCCCAGAGAGGTGTTACATTTTCCCTAGCACCTAGAGAAGTGCCTAGAACAAAGGAGAAGCTCAAAGCACAGGGTTGCAAAGGTGTGTGTGCATGTAAAAAGTGCTGAATAAGTATCATGCACTGTGGTTACTATCCTTTTTGTTCCTTTTGGGTAATGGTAGGATGAAAGAGAGGAAGAAAGGGAGAGAGGCTAGATAAAGAGAGGACAGGCAAAGGAAAACTATTAAAAACAGGAAAGAGGTATAGTTATTGATGTGAAGGATTTTTCAATCACGTTTCTTAGCAAGAGAATTCAAGGCAGGAAAATAAATTCATAGGAACAGCAGAACAAGAGCTTAGCCCTGCGTTGAATGCGACAGGGCAAGTGCAAGGAAAGGATTGCAAATGATGCAAGGGGGATGCGTGAAGAGAGGACAGGCTTGGGCAAGACAAAAGGAGAACAGCGGTGTCCCTGCACCCCCTCCCCTACCCATGAATAGAGGCTGCCGTGGACTCAAAGCTCATCTTCTGAGCCGAGGACCAAACCTCAGCTTCCGAGACTGGCCCTAATGATCCATGCTAGTGGGCCATAGACTCCTTCCATTGAGTGACCTTAGCTGGTTATCTCCATGGTAACGGCACACATCTCAAACTGTTCCTTCCTGTGTGGGAGGAAACATTTCAGAAATGGGGGAAGGCTGAATTTAACAGTGGTTTTTCCCTCTTGTGACCCTTCTCCTTTGGCAAAGCGTGCACTTTTTCTGAGCACACTGCAGTCTCCTGAGGAAAGCGTCCATAGAAGAGGATGTTTTGGGACTTTATTTGCAGATGCATGCCCAGGACACATTTTTAAAGTAGAAGCCTGAATCTGCTTTTCTTTGAGTATTTCTCAGGACGTTCCACCGTTCTTTTGAAAAACTCCAAAGAGAAAAGCCAGCATGCTGTCTCATGTTGAAAGAGAGAGCTCAGAAAGGTTAGGCAGCTTCCCCAGAGCTACAAGCAACATGGTAGCAGAGTTAGGCTAGAAAGCCAGACGTAACAAGGCTGAAGCTCCACTGACCACTATTTACTTCCTACCTCCCTGCGTTTCAGACGCAGCCTGAGCCACCATCCCGGCCAACTGGCTGACAGGTCTCCCTCCAGCCCTAGACTCTGCCTCTGGTCGCATGACCCATGATACGTCCTGTGATTTTCTTCAGCACAGTGTGCAGACTCTAAGGGCATGAGGCAAAGGTATGCTCTGCCTGAAGCTGGAGCTTAAGTTACATTTTAAGCTCCATGTTCTGTTTGTTCCACAATGTCTATGGTAAGAGCAGCATTTTACAGGATGATAAATTACCCTTGTTTAGCTGAGCCCTAGAAGTGCATGTCTGACCATGAAACCCTCCAGTCGCAGCTCTGAAAGGCACCAGGGCTTCCACTTTCCAACCAGAATCATGAACCAAGAGCATTCATTCCTTGGCTTGACTTCAGCCTTTCCCGGTAGATTTGATCCCATGATTTTACCCGTGAAAGAAATCTTTTACTGTGTAACATCCCTGCCTGACTCTGACGTACAAAGGTGTAATTAGAACAGTGTGGAGCAGGCAGGATGATCTATTTACCTCATCCCTAACATTTAAGTGCTTTCAAAATATGTTTTTAATATCTTAGGTGAACAGAGCCAAATTCTCTTCTCAGTTTTTCACATGCATGAGTAAATCCACACAGACTAAACCCCTTGGGCCTTAGGTTCTGCTTAGAAGTTCTTTTTTTTTTCTTTCTTTTAAAGAAAACAAATATCCCATTAAAACGACAAAGTGTACTCTGCATATTTTTAGGACAATTAGAGTTTAGAATTCCCTCTCCTTCCGCCCATGGCTTAAAAAAAATAAAAAAATTCTTAACCATTTCCTTATGAAGAATGACATTAAACTGGGATAAATGGAAAGGCTCTCTTGCCTTTTAAAATAATCTTCTCGTCTTACATCATCAAAGTACCAACTGGATCAGGGCCCTCGATATGGTATGGGAAGGATCCAGGCTCCACTGTACTGTTACCAGGTAAATTCTTTAGGTAGACAGTTACTAGTGAACTGAATGGAAACATTTACTTGAAACAGAAAAGTCAATCTCACAGGAAACAGAGAAACATAAAAGTAAGGATGCTTCCTACCATTTGCTGGATTCAAAAACAGGTCATGCCAATAAAATGATGAAGAAGAGGCTGCCGCAGGCTGGCCACGGCCTCAGCCTGTGGGCAAGAGATACAGACAGACAGAGTGGGAGGTGCTGGAATCAGTCCCAGTCTGAAGGAGACCAGGAGAGGGAGGAGAGTCAACCCCAACCCCACGCTTTGTGCTTCACTGTGTTGGTAAGTTTGTGTTGCTGTTCATACAGCAACTCTTTGCCCATTAGCAGGTGCTGCTGGGCCACACGTGTGGATAATATTTGCCAAGCCAACACGCAGGTCAAACGTTTTCTTGCAACAAGCTTGGAGCAACATCTTAGCAGCAATTGCGCTGTCACTGTATATGCAAAGTCCAAAGCCTCCAGGGCTGCCATATTTACACAGAGAAGTCCGTGTAAGACCATCTGCAGCTTGTTTTCCATTCATTACAAAGCATTTCAAAGGATGAAAAGCCAAGCCTCATTCACCCCATGGTTCAGACAGAAATAAGATATGCCCTCAGGAGATACTGACTTGGGAGAGGAGCAAAATCCAGAGATGGTTTGGGAAATGTATCTGTGATGTCTTGGAAACTAAGAATTATATTGAAGAATCAAACAAATAATTCATGACTTCCCAGGAGGGAAAAAATGTGTTTATTTATTTAAATTAAAAAATATTGTGAAAATTACAAAGTGTTAAATACAAAAGACAATTCTATACAACTCAATAGAATAAGAAGGAAGTATATACATCACTTTTTAATAGGTGCAGAGAGACTTGCACCAAACTTCAGGATTAAGCAATGGAAAATGTGACAAGGCACATGTCCGTCGCAGTGAAATTTCAGAATTCAAGTGATTCCAGGCAAGAGGCCAAACTTAACTTGGCTTCTTTCAACTTAAACAGCCCCCTTTGGCGTAAATCCACACTGAATTTTAAAGTGAACGGAGGGCCTTTTCCCCCAAAACATAAATTTCCTTTAGCTGTATGTCAAAGTGGACTGATAAACCAGCTCCTACACTGTTAACCCTTCCATGGAAACAGCAGTTATTGCTGTGCCTCCAATTCATAAAGAGTATTTTTCTTAAAAAAACAAAAAAACAAAAAAAAAATGTGGCTGGGTGCGGTGGCTCACACTTGTAATCCCAGAACTTTGGTAGACCGAAGTGGGAGGATCATTTGAGGCCAGGAGTTCAAGACCAGCCTGGCCAAAATGGCGAAACCCCATCTCTACTAAAAAATAAAAAATTAGCCAGACGTGGTGGCAGGTACCTGTAATTCCAGCTACTCAGGAGGCTGAGGCAGGACAATCGCTGGAACCCAGGAGGTGGAGGTTGCAGTGAGCCAAGATCGCGTCACTGCACTCCAGCCTGGGCAACAGAGCAAGCCTCTGTCTTAAAAAAAAAAAAAAAAAAATTTAATAGAATTAAATTTGACCTTTTACTTCCTCCTTGTCTTTAAGGGCCTAATGGATCTGCAAAACTGTTGACCACAGGAATACATGGAGACATTGGAAGCATTCCTGTGTGTTTTCCTTTAGACTTTGCTTTCTTTTAGCTGGAAGTGTTAACATCACACATTCTCCAGAGAACTTTGCAGAGGAGAATGTGGTGTCTGCCTCTTTCCTTCAATCCTGGGAAAACTACAGCAGAGCTGGTTGGTAGCTTGCCCTGAATTCCCCAGTTATATGTGTTCTGAATCTCCAACTGCTCCTTTAAATCAGCGTATCCTTGTTCAGACTAACCGGCCAAAGGGGAAGCATTTGGTCCAAGCTTCCTCACACCAGGCTGTGGAGTACTTATCACAGAGTCCTAAAATCTAAAGACATCCTCCCAGCCCCCTGGGGATGGAGATCGTCAGGAACCTCATGCAGACAGCGAGCTTCTTGATGACATGCCCAGGACCACACAGCAAATGAGTGTCAAGGCTCGAGATCAGGAAGCACAGAACTTGGAGCCCAGCTTTGTGCAATCTCCGCCTGAGTATGCCCTTCTAGGTCTCAGCTACGTGATGAAATACCACATTATGTCCTCTCCCAGCTCAGAAAACTAGGCTGGGAAACTGAGCAGCAGCAGAGCTAACGGCTTGGCCTTGTTCAACCCCACTTACCCCTTCTAGAAAGATCAGGAAGAGTCCCCTGAACCACCACCCGGAGTGCAGGTTAGATTCTGGGGAAGCTCTTCTGATCCAAAGAACATCATGCCAGCATGTGATGCTGCATGGCTACAGGTCAGAGTTCAAGGTCATAAGTTAGACAAAAGGTCAAAATAGCAGATCATCTCTTATAACCCCAGCCAATGTTAACAGGTTTAAAAGTTACTTTTTTTTTTTCTTACAGTGTGCAAATGAGCTGGGTTCAGATCTCCAGCCTTCTTCCACCAAAAATCCTTCTCTAATCTAAAAGAAGCTTGTAACCCACTGTGAAGAAATGCCACAGGTACACAGTAGAGATACTTACAGTCAATCAGATCTAGAAGGACAAAGCTCTAGGCAAATAGCAAATCACAACTAGTCCCTCAGCATGTCCTAAGCATTTGGCAGCCCTGGGAAGAGGCAGACCCTGCAGGAGCTACCCAGGGCATCCAGTGAGAAAATGGCAAGCATATCATCCGGCCAAATTCTGAACAGAACCCCAACACCCAGGCCCCAAAGTCAATGTACACTCTCCACATCTCCGCGGCTTTTTCAGTGGTGGGTGCAAACCACAGGCACCTCCCGGACTCCTCGGGGCTGCTGGCTCCGGCTGAGCCTAGTCCCCCACCCCACCCCAAATTAGGGGCTTGCCGAGGGTCTTTTCAAAGTGGCAGCCGCACTGCGAAAGTGAAACCAGACACTTGAAAACTGTCTTTCCTCTCTCTAAGGGTGCTGGCTGATGGAGCCTCCGGCAGGGGTCCCGGGGGTGCTAGGAATTCTGATGGATGTTCTCCGAGGACCCTTCACTGCTTTCGTTGAGGGGCGTCTCCGAGGTCTCCTCCAGCTCATCGTCTGCCCCCTCCTCCTGAATAGTGAGGTGCACGTCCGGGAAGGAGGACTCGGAGCTCACGCTGTCCCCTTCCATGGAGCAGAGGGTGCAGGACAGCGCGGGCGCCACGCTCTCCTGCAGCATGTTCAGCATCAGGGGCACCTGCACCGACCTCAGGCCTGACACTACGGGCAGCGGCTTCATGGCCTCCCCCCAGAGCCGCTCCTCGTCTTTGTACAGCAGCAGGAGGCTGGACTTCTTCTCTCGCCTCTTGGATTTCATGTAGCCCAGCATGATTCCGATCAAGAAAATGCCATAGAAGGACATGACAACCAGAATGTAGAAGTACTCGTTGCCGTTGCCGTTGCCGCCGCCGGGCGCACGGGACTCCAGGGGGCTGCTGGAGGCTGCGGTGCCGGGGTGCGTGCTGTTCAGAGGCTCCATCTTCAGCATTGAGGCTGCCTGCACAGCAGGGGCTGCGGAAAAAGCCGCAGGTTAGAGCTGTGCCCCAGGTTCCCGGCACAGGGAGGAGGGGGAGCACAAAGTTTGTGGAACTGCAATACCAAAAAAGCTTAAAAGTGCATGAAAGAAATAGCCTAAGAGGCTTCGCCAAACAGATGACAGGAGTGAGCTATGAGGGCTTGGAGTGCACGGGAGAGAAGGCCGGGGAGGGTTCACTGGGAAAAGTAAGAAGGACTCTTTTTTTTTCTTTTTTTTCTTTTTTTTTTTTTAGTGTACACATCTGTCCTGTTTGTAGTGAGCAGTATTACTTTGATTTTCTTTTTACATCAATGTAAGACAGGAGCATCAGTAAATAATAGCTTTAAAATTGGGAAACACATTTTAACAGAGCAGAAACAGAGTTTACATTGTGTTTCCAAAATCAAACTATTTTAAATTCAAAACAGTGTTTCCTTAGAACAAAGAAAAGCAGAAAGAAAATTTAAAAATTCATCTATTAATTGGCAAAAAATGCCCATCTTTCAAATGTTTCTGAAGCAAAGTGTAGCCTTGCTCACTTACCAAGGCTGACAGTTTGTCCCAAGTTTTGAATTCCCAGATCGTCCAGTCCAAGAGGGTTCTTCTGCTCTGTCCGGCTCTGAGCTCTGACAACTCAGCCGCTGCAGTTGGGATATATAGTCAAGAAGTGCATCGTCACGTGCTCTGGGAGGAAAATTTACAACAGAGGTTGATCGTGGCAGAGTGAGCAGTGAACTGAAAGCACTGCAGTTCAACTCCCTGAACTTTGCAGCTGTGAAAAAGAGAAAAAGACTGGGAAGTGAGAACTGCTCCTCACGCCCCAGCGCCCAGCCAGGGTTTTCAGGTGGCCGTGATGATGCGTGAAAAGAGGAGAAAGGAATGCGCTGGGTTGGAACCGTTACCCCAAAGTCCACTCTCACTGAAAATTAGCTCATGCTTCATCCAGCTCTTAGGAATAACCGTTATTGGGCTACAGGTTTTCAGAGGCAGCTGAATCCCATAATCTGGATGAAAGACAGTTGGAAGCAAGTGCAGGATTTATAGTCAAGGAACTGGGGCTTCGGTTTCAGTTCTTCCACTCCTTATGCAAATATGATAAATCCTTCCTTAACCTTTCCGCACCTCACATTCCTTGTCTGTAAAATCATTGTGCCTGGGTGTCGTCTGCAGGTAGGATTATATAAACCACATGACCTTTTGAGTCCCTTTCAGCTTAGCCCTTCTAAGACTGAAGGCTGGTTGGTGTAGCTTAGCCCTCTAAAAGCAGAGATTCTACCTGCCTTCCATATCAAGGTCACAAACCTATGTTTATAATAATTATTTTTTTAAAAGATCCAAGGTTCTTTTCAGTGGTCTGCATGAAGTGGGAACTTGTTGTGGTAAAAGATACGATGGGCCAGTTTTGTTCCGTCCTGCCATACACAGCTGCTCCTCTGAAGCCTCATGCGGAGACTATTGACACATCTCTTTGCTGTGTCTGGCAGGTCAGGGGAGGAGCAGGACTATTTCAGAGTGCAACTAAGCACAGTTCAAGTTTTTTAAACCTCGGTAGACCCTGTGTTTAAATGGCTGCTGTGATCAAAATTGGAAGAGGAATTGCAGGCTTTAATGTCAGTCTCTCTGCTCCCTGGGCTGCTTACTCTGAGGCTTTCATGCTAAGTGGAAGGAAACTGGGAGGGATCCACTCCCTCCAGTTGTCTGTGGCCTGTGGATTGCAGCCAGACTCTAAAGGAAACATCTCTCGTGGTTCTGCTGTAGTCAAACTGACGCATGCGACATCCACCTGACCTGCTGGAACATATATATAGCTTAGGCACTAGAATTTTCGCTGCTTCTCCAGGAACCCCCCTGGGTTGGCATCTGATCCTGATTCTAAGAAGACACCTGGAGGAAAAATAGGCAGATTAACTGAATGCTGCTGTTTTTCCCACTTGACTATTGACCTGTGCTTGCCCGTAAATCACCAGCTGGCACTGGAGGTACCAATCATAGACCACTCCAGCATCACGACCATCCACACAGTGGAACTGTGTTTACACCAGTAAAGATACCCTCCCCCATTGTGTTAATACGTAAAACCCTCCATAGCTACTTTGGCCATGGTAGACTTGGCCTTTTCAACAGGTGTCCATCACAAGCACTAGAACACTTCCATCTACATCTAAGCCTACACTGGAATGTCTGGGACACTAGAACAAGACGGGCACGAGAAAGAGATGCCTGTTGATTGTTGACCCTGGTATTGTTTATTGTGTACCTTAGGACATACGAGATTGGTCATCACCCAGAGATTATTCAACACCAAAGACTGGAAGCTTTGAGTAGGCAGAGAGGAGGTGGGGATAGGGGTTACCAGATTCAAGGAGCAGAAGTACAAAGCCTGGTGCCAAGAAGCCAAACAGAGGCTGAAGTTTGAAACAAAATAAATCCCCAAACCTGAGCCAATAGTCCCAAGGGAATACAACCAAGAAAAGAGATGGGCGTGGGGAAACATCTAGAATGAATTCCAAAGGACAGAGCAAGTCAGAGCCAAAGGAAGAGCAGGACTGATTGCAGGAGTCAGGGAAGGAACAGCCCGCCTGCTTGGAGTCCCTGCTGCCCCAATTCCCATGGACTCCCTGCATGGATATTTCTACCAGAGTTAAATGAGGCTGGGTGCAGTGACTTATTTCGGTAATCCAGTGCTTGAAGAGGCTGAGGCCAATGAATCACTTGAACCCAGGTGTTTGAGACCATCCGGGGCAACACAGTGAGACCCCATCTCTACTAAAAAAATACAAAAATTAGTAACTAGGCCTGGTGGTGAGTGCCTGTAGTCCCAGCTACTTGGGAGACTGGGGTGGGAGGATCACTTGAGACCAGGAATTCAAGGCTGCAATGAGCTCTGAACATGCCACTACACTCCAACCTGGGTGACAGAGTGATATCTCTAAAGAAACAGAATACAATACAATACAATACAATATAATACAATATTTAAATGAAATGATGCAAAGAAAGCATCATGTCTGGCCGAATGCGCATGCTCAGTGTCTGTTTTTCGTTGTCATTTTTAGGAGTACCCTGTTGCTCCCAAGGGCTTCGGGTTGCCTCCTATCATGTGTGTGCCCATCTCCAGACTTTTTATCACTGCTCCTTCCCCTGTCTGTCACTCCCAGGAATGGAATTTAAGAGAAGGGAATTCCAACTTCAAAACACATAGCTCGATCTTCTTCCCAGCCCTCATTCGTGACAGGGATTGTGAGAATGATGGCAGTGAATAGTGGCATAAAGAATGAGGGGGAGGGGGCACATCTAGAAAGTGCACTCTGTTGGGAGAGGATGGCACTGCACAAGAATTATTAATTATATCTACCCCAGGCCTCAATTTTAGCAGACAGCAATGTTAAAGAAATAAATCAATTTTGACGAGCATTTCCATTTCCTGAACAGTGTCTTTTCAGGAGCAAACATATCTAATTCTGATGAAGTCCATTTCATTTTCAAGGTTTTTGGTTGTGCTGTTTGGATCCTAAGAAATATTTGCTTAACCCAGTCATGAGGTTTTTCTCCTGTCTTTCTTCTAGAAGTTTTATGGTTTTAGCCTTACATTTAGACCTATGATACATTTCAAGTTAATTTTATTCTACGATGTAAGATATGGGTCAAGGGTTTTTGGGAGGGGTTGTTTGTTTTTGTTTTGCAGACAGATGTCCAATTGCTCCAGCATCATTTTTTGAAAAGTCTCCTTTTCCTGTTTAAAATTATCTTGGAACCTTTGTTGAAAATCAATTAACCTTATATATGCAGTTCTATTTCTTAACTCTTCATTCTGTTCCTTTGATCTCTCTGTCTATCCTTGCATCAATATTATTCTGTTTTGATAAATCCATTTTAAACATATATTTTAAATGAGTATAAGATACACTGCAGTTCAAATCTAACTTAGTGTCTATCATGTACCAACTACACCTAAGTCCTGTGAGGTCAAGTGTTATTACAACCATTTCACAGATAAGGAAACTGAAGGTCAAAGAGGCAAAGCAAGTTGCTCAACATCAAATCACTAGCAGTACAGTCAGTACTTGACCCCAGATCTATGCAACTCCAAAACCCATTCTTTTTCCACTACCCTTTGTCTCACTGAATGGGAAACAAAAAGAAACTGAGAAAGAGTAGGAAGTGAAAGATGGACATTTTTCCAACTTCTTTTGAGTCTTCATAAAGTTTTTTTTAAAACAATAAATGTGAATTCTGACATAACTAGATACACATAAATACAAACGTGGAACTACAAGTTGTCTTTTTCTGAATTCATGTTATTTTAAGTACTGGAGGCTGCACCAACCTCAGCATGTTCTAGAAGTTATCAGTGAAGCAGTAATGCTCTTACCCTATATCTATGTTTTTCATAGTACAGCAGTTTCTCTGCCTACATATGCAGCCTTGATATGGTTTGGCTCTGTGTCCCCACCCAAATCTCACCTCGAATTGTAATCCCAATGTGTCAAGGGTGGGACCAGGTGGAGGTAATTGAATCATGGGGGCTGTTTCCCCCATGATGCTCTCAGTGACTGAGTCTCATGAGATCTGATGGTTTTATAAGCATCTGGCATTTCCCTTGCTTGCACTCACTCCATCTAGTCACCCTGTAAAGAAGGTACCTGCTTCTTCTTCGCCTTCCGCCATGACTGTTAAGTTTCCTGAGGCCTTCCCACCCATACAGAACTGTGAGTCGATGAAACCTCTTTCCTTTATGAATTACCCAGTCTCGGGTATGTCTTTATTACTTTATTAGCGGTGTGAGAATGGACTAATATAAGCCTGTTCTGGTCTTCTTGCTTTAACTTGTATTTTGTTTTCCTATTTGATCCTGACACATACTTTCTCTAGAGCTTTGAGTACTTTCATTTCCTGGTAACGTCATTTTTACCAGATGACCCAGGAGTCCCTGGCCACACACATCTCTGAAATTATGTTAATAGCTTCTGTGACTAAACGAAGTCTATGCTGGGATAACAGCATGGCTGTGAATCTCATCAGATTAAACGTAAGTCTGGAGTCCAGAGATCTGACCCAGCTCAGCCTTGCTGGTGCTACGTGACTGGCTGAGTTGCATAATTGCTCTGTGTTTCAGTTTTAGCCACCCTCGGGCATGTCAAAAGTAGCATCATTAATTGTCTCAAGATCCTGAGAAATGTCCCATAATCCACGGGGCTGTGTCTGCCTCCTGAGCAGACCAGGCTTTGGGGCAGGCAGAATATTGCAAAATGAAATCCTCAGTGCCCACCACTGGTTTTGCTTTTCCCAGAAATTCTGTCTGAAAAGTTCTGTCTGGGAACTCGAGCAGTGGATCATCCCTTCTAATGCCCTGAGTCACCCTCCCTGGACACATACTTTTTAGCATTCCTAGCCCTAGAAATAAAACAGGGCTGGATATCTGACAGGTCCTTAATAAGGTCCCCAGGCCCTCCCTGTAACACCCGCTATACTGTAGAGGATGTGGCTATCAGCAGGTCCTGTTTTGATATCACCCCAAGGGGGTTAGGAGGGAAGAACCGGAACTCCTGAAATTAACGGTGAAGTTGGTATTAATTCACCTTTGTTATGTATTATTCAAGTATCTTTAACCTGATACTTATTTAACAAATACTTGCATAGTACCTAAAATTGCCTCAGGAATTGCTGTAAGTACTTTGCAAAGTTTATCTTATTTAATTCTCATAAAAAGCCCTTGAGATAGGCTCTGTTATTATCCCCATTATACAATAAGGAAACTGAAGCAGAGTGTGCTGCAGCAGCCTGCCCCAGGTTACACAGCTAGTACATGGCAGAGCTGCTTTGGAACCCAGAGCTGAAAAAACACGAGGGGAAGAAATAAAAGAGAGAGAGAAGAAAAACATTGCCTCTGCCTCTACAGACCTTACCATTGGTGGGGGAGGCAGACAAGAATCCCAAAATTGTATGTGTAAAGTTGCAAGAGTGACAAGTATTGCAAAAGAGAGAGAATGCTAGGAAAGTTATTATTAAGGGGACTGAATTCCTTAGAGAAATCAGGGAGGACCCTCTTGAGGAAGTAATCCTTGAATTGGGATCTGAAGATTGTGCAGGAATTAGCCCAGATGAAGTGAGAAGGTAAGAGAGTTCTGGCCAATGGTAATCTGTGGAAAGATCCTTCGGAGGAAGAAAGTGGGGAGGGAAGAGAGATGGCAAGAATGAGGAACTAAAAAGTCTATGGGGACTCTGTCAAGGCAGCAAAAAGGAACCTGGTAGAAGATGCAGCAGGAGAGGCCAGCATGGGCCAGATATTGCCACCTGGGAGCATGAGGACAGGAGACCAAGGAAGTAAAAGAGAGATTCCTGCTTTAAAGAGCTCAAGTACTAACTGGGGGGACAACCCCAAGGCCTGGGGCGAGTGTGTGATTGTTCAGGACTGACTGAATGCATGATTGCTGAGGACATGCAAAGAACAAACTAAGAGCATACATGCCTGCAGTTAGTACCAAGGAAACCAGAGTGAGGAGTTGACTGACTTAATGAGTGTGTTTGTGAATAACCGTGGGAACATGGACTTTGCTTCCAAAATTCTTATCAAGTGTTCCAGACAATTAAAATAAAACTCTTGAATGTATTTCAACCATATTTCTCAAGAGCTATCAGTGGTGTGTTTGGAGTAATTCCTGGTCAAAACTTTGACAAGGTGACACAGAACTGCCAGAAGCAATAAGACAAATCAGCATGTCAGCGTATGTGGTTTTAAAAGATGGGCTAGAAGTGCACAGATGGGAAATCCAAGCGTCGGGAACCCAGACCAGATAATGGTATGGCATACAGTTTAAGGGCACAGGCTCTGTGGTCAGGCTGCCTAGGCCTGTCTTGGTTCTTCCTACTAGCTGTGTGACCATGGGCACATTTCTTAACCTCTCTGGGCCTCTCTTAAAGAGGCATAAGAGTACCTATCTCATAGGGTTGGTGTGAGGAAGAAATAGAATTATCCACTATTGCACCCCCAAGACAAAAATACAAAAGGTTTGAGCCCCTTTTCCATATCAAGAGTATTTTTTTAAAAATTGAAAGTAGAGGATTTTGAAGAAAGAGTCATTGATGTTTTCTCTTCGCCTTCCTGGGGAAGATGTAGGGAAGGGGCTGCTTTCTTCTCCCATTAGGGGAAGTGAGTGGGGGGCTTCACAGAGATCACTTGAGAGTCTCAGTGGTCTCTGTAGCCTATAACCTGTTGGACACAGAGACTGGGATCAGAACCACACCTAGAAAAATTTGAAGGGCAAGAAACCATGTCTGGTCAGAACTCTGGGGAGAGCTTGCTGAGTTCGGGATGCCCATGTTCCCAGGGATTTTTTTTCTTTGGGGGGCGGGGGATGGGGGGTGATGTTTTTTTGAGATGGAGTTTCGCTCTTGTCACCCAGGCTGAAGTGCAGTGGCACAATCTCAGCTCACTGCAACCTCCACCTCCTGGGTTCAGGTGATTCTCCTGCCTCAACCTCTCAAGTAGCTGGGATTACAGGCACCTGCCACCACACCCAGCTAATTTTTGTATTTTTAGTAGAAACGGAGTTTCACCATGTTGGTCAGGCTGGTCTCGAACTCCCGCCCACCTCAACCTCCCAAAGTGCTGGGATTACACACATGAGCCACCACGCCCAGCCATTCCCAGGGTTTTTAAGGGAAAAGACAGGAGTGTGTTTCCTATAGGCCAGTGGCAGGCGATGCAGGAGTGCAGGAGGAAGACACAGACCTGGACTGCATGTTGGTTGGTTTCTGCCCAAGGCAGCCTGAAGCAGGGTGGGAAGTCATGGCCCTGCCCACCAATGACTTCCAGCGTGCCCAAGGCCCAAGCAGTGGGAGAAAGAAGAGAAGCAGCCTTCACTCTAAATAAACTTGAGAAGTTATGACCCTCCCATAGGCCTGGACGTACGAATTACTGTACTGACATTATTCAGGGAAACTAGAGCAACCGGGGGGTTTTCTTACTTAAGAGTAACTAGAAAAGTTGTGAGTCTGCTCCAGAGTTTCATCACAGGGCAGGGGACTAGCTGGCCCTAGAGAATGAGTCTGAGGAAGTACTGGGACTCGGAGATAAAGTGGCTTTAGGATGACACTCTGTAAGTCCTGCTTGTTTATTGTAACAAATGCGTATGTAAAAGCTTGGAACTGTGCCAGCACACTGCCAGTATTCAGTCTTCACCAGTATTAAACAATGTTTAAAAAAATGCAAAAACACAATATTCAGGAGGACAGGAGACCAATGAGGCAGAAGATAGGTCCCCGCCTTTAGGAGGGATGATCTAGCTTAAATTTAGGTTTAGCACCAGGAGTAACTATTTGCTATTTTATTCCCAGCAACAGGAATGGTACTTGGCCTATAGCAGACCTTCCAAAAAAGATCTGTTGACTGAATAACAGAGAGAATGTGCTAAACACTCATTATAGAATTTTTAATTTAACTTTTAATTTCACAAAAGCCCAATGAGGGTGATTATCAACAGAATTTTGTGAGTGTGGAGAATGAGACCAGAAAAGTAACTTATCCGACTTGTCCTGGTCACACAGCAGGACGAAGCAGAACTGGAATAGACCGTCCTACCTCCTGTTGAAATCATGCCAGACACATAATCCATTTCTAGATGCCTGATGCTCAGCTGCTAGCCACTTCCTCTGACCCCAACTAATCGAGAGGTCAGTACAGAAAGATGTTGAGGAAGGGTTTCGGAGGTTCCAGCTCAGGAGGGCAGAACCAACAATCTTATTTAAAAACAGTGTTTCGAAGCCTTGAAAAGGTCTTCCAAAACCTTTTAAGTACCAGATGATAAGGCAGGACCCAATCAAAAGGAATGTCCATTTAGCTCTGACTTCTGCACTTTCCAAAGGCAGTAGGTTCTAAAGAGGGACTTAGGGATTTCAAGAACATTTCATAGCTTGGGTTGCCCTTGCACAAATACAGAATAAATTATGGGTGGCAGGAAGTGGGGCAGGAAGTGGGGGTCTCCTTTTCTCTAGTGAGTGCCTGGCCTCAAGTAATCCACCCGCCTCAGCCTCCCAAAGTGCTAGGATTACAGGTGCGAGCCACCACACCTGGCTTGACTTACTTTCTTTGCAATCATCTTTTTGTTGTTTTGATCCTTTAACTTTATAAAATATCTATTGGTTTAGGTTGCAGGACAGGTGTGTTTATTTGAATAAATAAATCAACAAATGAATAAATAAACCAGTATAGGCCAAATGGATATGTCATTAATTAGGTTAAACATGGCAGAGCATGAGGTCAGGACCCTGATGGGTTTGGCTGAAATTTTTTGAAATATTAATCTGAGACACATAGCTATGAGTCTACCTGACTAATGACCAATGATCAACTTACGATGGCCTCCTGTTGCAGCAACTTCCCATCGCGTTTCCATTTGTCTCCCTCTAGAGACAGAGCTGAGGTCTATAGCACAGGGTAGCCCAAGACTATGAGGAATCTCTATTTTGCCACAACTGGAGTTCTCAGAATCAGCCTAGCTGGGCAAAATGAATGGGCAACTCATCAAGAAAGCTCACTCTATCAACATCATGCAGGCAAAATTTGCCTGACAGGTACTGAATGAAATAAATCAAAGCTGGTTCTTCACGTACCAAGGAGGCAATTGTGAAAGGTGGCACACCACTGCCCACAGTGAACAAGAAACAAAGGAGGCTTGGACACTGGGAGGCTGAGGCTGATATCCAAGGCTATAAACAAATAATTGGGACCTGCACAGAAATACTCATGTCAAAAATGCTGATTCATGCTGAATAGTGAGCATAAGAAGTGGATAGTCCCTGCTTCTGCCTGGGGGGTTCCTGTGGAGTGAGGAAGCCACATCGTAAGTTGATCATTGGTCATTAATCAGGTAGACTCATAGCTATGTGTCTCAGATTAATATTTCAAAAAATTTCAGCCAAACCCATCAGGGTCCTGACCTCATGCTCTGCCATGTTTAACCTAATTAATGACATATCCATTTGGCCTATACTGGTTTATTTATTCATTTGTTGATTTATTTATTCAAATAAACACACCTGTTCTGCAACCTAAACCAATAGATATTTTATAAAGTTAAAGGATCAAAACAACAAAAAGATGATTGCAAAGAAAATAAGTCAAGCCAGGTGTGGTGGCTCGCACCTGCAATCCCAGCACTTTGGGAGGCTGAGGCGGGTGGATTACTTGAGGCCAGGCACTCAAGACCAGCCTGGCCAACATGGCAAAAACCTGTCTCCACTAAAATACAAAACTTAGCTGGGTGCAGTGGTGTGTGCCTGTAATTCCAGCTACTGGGGTGGCTGAGGCAGGAGAATCACTTGAATCCTGGAGGCGGAAGTTGCAATGAGCCGAGATCACATCACTGTACTCCAGACTGGGTGACAGAGAGACTCCATAAGGAAGAAAGGAAGAAAGGAAGACAGAGAGAAAGAGAGAGAGAGAGAGAGAGAGAGAGAAAGAAAGAGAAAGAGAGAAAGAGAGAAAGAGGAAGGAAGGAAGGAAGGAAGGAAGGAAGGAAGGAAGGAAGGAAGGAGAAAGAGAGAAAGAGAAAGAGGAAGAGGAAGGAAGGAAGGAGAAGAAAGAAAGAAAGAAAGAAAGAAAGAAAGAAAGAAAGAAAGAAAGAAAGAAAGAAAGAAAGAAAGAAAGAAAGAAAGAAAGAAAGAAAAAGAGAGAGAGAAAGAAAGAAGTAAAATAAAACAAAAAGTACCATTGCACAGCAGAGACTGATGTTGGGGCTTTGTCAGATCCTAGCTTCTTGGCTGAATGATACTGGATTCCTCTTTGAAAAGGACCAAATATTTGTCTACAGCAAATCACACACCAAGCTCCCAGCAGTGTAGACCCAGGACTGCCACCTCCTCCTAGCACTGGATCACTGTGGCATGACAGCCATCATGCTCAGCCTACTCTGACTTCATGGCTCATAACACAGGCCCAACCCATAGAAATCCTGGCCCCTTAACGCAAGTCTCCTGGGAAAGGAACTTCTGGGTTTTTTTGAATAAGAAAAAAAAAAACTCTGGGGCTCATTTGAAACTGTGCATACTCTACACCTTTGCTCTTATCTCCAGCCATTTGTATTTCTTCTTTGAAGAAATATCTATTCAAGTCTTTGCCTATTTTTCAGTTGGATTGTTTGTCATTTTATTGTTGTGTTATAAGAATTCCCTATTTATTCTGGATACTAAATTCTCCTATATATTCTGGATACTATCATTCTGGATGATTTGCAACATTGTTTTCCCATTCTGAGTTGTCTTTGCATATTCTTGATAGTGTCCTTTGATGCATAAA
Source organism: Macaca mulatta (assembly GCF_049350105.2). Taxonomy (NCBI): domain Eukaryota; kingdom Metazoa; phylum Chordata; class Mammalia; order Primates; family Cercopithecidae; genus Macaca; species Macaca mulatta. The sequence goes on along the minus strand of NC_133417.1, from coordinate 128,294,311 downwards.
CGTTTTTAATTTTGATGAAGTCCAGTTTATCTCTTTTTTCTTTTGTTGCTGTGCTTTTGTTGTCATAACTAAGAAATTGTTGCCTAGTCTAAGGTCATGAAAATTTACACCTATGTTTCCTTCTAAGGTTGTAGCTCTTCCATTTAGTTTATTGATCCATTTTGAGCTAAAGTTTTGTGTGTGATGGGAGGTAGAGGTCCAAATTTATTTTTCCACATGTAGGTATCCAATTATCCCCATACCATTTGTTGAAAAGATTATTCTTTCCCTATTGAATGGCCTTGGTGTTCTTATGGAAAATCGATTGACCATAGATATATGGGTTTATTTCTGGACTCGCAATTCTATTTCACTGATCCATATGTCTAGCCTTATTTCAGTACCACACTGTTTTGAATACTGCACCTTGCAGTAAGCTTTGAAATGAGAAAGCATAAGTCATTCAACTTTGTTTCTCTTTTTCAAGATTGTTTTGGCTATTTTTTAAAAAAGGGCAGTTGGAAGTTTGACATCAATTGCATTGCGCATGTAGATCAAATCTGGGAATGTTGCCATCTTAACAATATCGAGTCTCCCAATCCATGAACACAGAACTAGTGTATGGAAATACATTCATTGCTAGTGTATGGAAATACAATTGATTTTGTACATTATTCTTATATCCTGCAACCATGTTGAACTTGTTTATTAGTGCTAATAATATTTCAGTGGATTCTTTAAATTTTTCTCTATATAAGATCATGTCATCTTTATAAGATCAAGTAGAAACGGTTTTACTTTTACTTTTCAATCTAGATGATTTTCTTTCCTTTTCTTGCTGTATGTTGTTTATTTATTTAATTTCTTTTCTGAACTAATTCTGTATTGTCTACATTCTTTCTCATATGTGGCCACTGAAGTCTCTACTCAGTTAGTTTAATGACCAGATGAAGACTGGACAGAGATTTATTTCACTTAAATTTCTGGAACCAATAAATCTCCTAGTCTTTACAATGGAGCTCAATTTACATGTTCAGGCATACCTTCAACACTCAGATAGCTAGTTTACAACTCTACCTTAGCCTTCACTTCCTACTTGCACACAGCCCTAAGGCAAGCCATGGGTGAGAGAATAGGTCCTATTGAGGTCTTTCCTGAGTATGCACACACCTTTCTGAATGTGTGTGCCTTTCTGGATTCCCTGGAATATGTCAAAGCTCTTCAAAGTCCCAGTGAACATCTCATGCCTCAGTTTTATTCTTTTTTAATCTTTGGTTTTTGTTTTCATTATAAGTTTATTGTTTGTCCCAGCAGCTAGCCATTGCCCCACAGAATTTATCAATTACCCCTAATTGTTTTCAACAGGTGTCCCTGGGTAAAATGCTTTTCTCACTAGACAAGCTCAAGTCAAGCAAACAAAGACAGCCTTGTAAGTAGCATCCTCCAGGAAACTACCCTAAAGGTAAAATAATGACGATTCTGTGGGAATGAGGCTTTGAAGGAATTCTAGGCGCACTCTCCTCTCCCACTGGTGGCTGCCATACTGCTAGATTTCACTGTAATTTCATTTTCAGGCTGTGAATTTTCTTTTTTTTAATTGATAAAGAGATATTTATTGAGCATTTTCTATATACAAAGCACTTTGGGATATACTATGAAGGAAGAGTAAGAAACAGTCCCTAGCCTGAAAGTCCTTCAACTGAGATGAGGATATAGCTAAATAATTGACTAGCTGTAATACAAAGGAAATTGAAATAAATATTAAAGCCAGGTCATAAGCCACCCTCTAGAGAACTACATGTCTAGGGGATGGATTAGCAAGGACTTCATGAGCAAGTTGCATTTAGGCTCAGGCTGTGAATTTTCAAAGCTACTACAGAGCTGGAGGCAGAGAGGGGAACAGAGCAATGTAAAACATCATAAAACTTATTGTTCTGAGATTTAGCCTTTTTTAAAAACAAACACCCCCCAAGTTTCTACAAATCTTTAATTTAAAGTTCCAAAAATGGTTGGTTCTGATATTTTATGTCAGTTTTCTTGCTGCTTTTATGAAGGAGATAATTTTCAGAAGTCCTTGCTCTGCCACATTCTTTGACATCATTTCTGCCTGGCATTTGGTATAGACCATCACATGGTGGTCAGAGCTCGAACTCTAGCACTCCCTGGGTTCAAATCGTAGTTCTACCAGTTACTGGCTGTGTCACCATAATCAAGTTTCTCATCTCTGTGCCCCAGTCTCCATCTCTATGAAGTAGAGATGGTAATACTTCTATATATACTGCATAAGATTGCCATGAGGATTAAAACACTTAATACATGTAAAAACATAGTACAGGGCCTGGCATATAGTAACTACTCAATAAATTCTGATTACTACTGCTATTATTGTTATTTCATTTCCATAAACATGGCTGGGGGAGGGGTTATTATCCTAGCCATTTGACAAAAAAATAAAGGGGAGCAGAAAGAGGCTAAGAAACTTGCCAGGGATCACATAGCTGGGAGTCCTGACTGTGCTGCTGTAGAGCAAGATGCAAGGTGACCCCAAGTTCATGCCCGCATATGCCACTAGCCAGCCATAAAGGAAGTCAGGGCCTAAATGCAAAAATAACAAATGCTAAGCTCCATGCCTGTGAACGCAGTGATCACAAGAACCAGAGACTCCCATCACACCTCCCTTTTTTCTCTATACCCAGCAGAGAAGGAAGAGCAAAAGGCTATATTGAAACAACCTTTGCAAAATTACCACTGAGGAAATTATGACAGTGAAAGAAATTAGACCTAACCGACTTCATCTTGCTTCTAAGCTTTAGGCTGTCCTGTTCATTCCCGGGCATAGGCTGAACTAACTTTGGGAAGGAAGTCAGTTCGTGGTTTCACTCTGAAACAAAATTGATAACAGTCCTATTCTTAAAAGATTCCCTTCTTCCTGGGGACCAGTCTGCCTTTGCAGGACTAACAAATTAGCCAGAAGATTATGAATTACAGCTTAGGGGTAGGCAGCCTCTGGTCTCAAGAGTCTGAACCTCCCCAAATTGCTCCTGGGGATTCTACATCACTATTGTAAAGCCTAAGATCAGTGCTTGGGATATTTTGCAGACCCTGCACTGGATGGATCAGCTGACACCACCCAGACCTGTAATCTGGCTCAACCAGTTCTGCCATCCCACCCAGGAACAGAAGATAGCAAGGAAAACTCATTTCGACCTCCTATGATTCCATCTCCAACCTGATCAGTCAGCACTCCCCACTTTCCAAGCCCCTACCTGCCAAATTGTCTTTAAAAACTCTAATCCCTGAATAATCACGAAGACTGATTAGAGTAACAATAAAACTCCGGTCTCCTGCACAGCTGACTCTGTGTGAATTATTCTTTCTTCATTACAATTCCTCTGTCTTGATAAATTGACTCTGTTTAGGCAGCGGTCATGGTGAACCCACTGGGTGGTTACAATATGTGCAGATGGTACAAAGGAAATCCTAGGGAGAGCAATAAAGGAAAAAGTGCAAATGAAGAAAGGGCTCCAAAGACTACCAATTAGTGAGGGGAAAATATGTTGTTCTCCGTATTGATTTTCACCTCACTTTCCCCGGGAGGAAAAAGACTCCCTCATCAGTTCCGATTTATACTATACTTGTAATTCGTATTTATGTTGCCTGCTTTCTAGAGTCTGGGGCATCCAGGTGACATGGCCCACCACGCTAAACTTGCCTTGCTTCAGTGAAGAGCCCCACCAGGGAGTGCAAAACCCTTGCAGGCCAACTCCCAACCTCTGCCCCTCCCTCCATTTGTCTACACAGTTCCATTTAACAAATATTGAACATTCTCTCTGGGCAAGGACACTGCACCCCTAGAAGGGTTCTTCGTTGATAGAGGGGAGTCCAAAGATAAGAGCAGTCTCCAGCCTCAAGAATGTAAAAACCAAGTATGGAAATGAGAAAACGGCTCAAGCCAGTAGAGGGCCATTAACTCCAAGGACCGTCAATGAGGTAGAAACTACAAGTCCAGGAGGTTCTGAAGGAAACAGTCCTTCAACCTGGATGGATCAGACAGCACTGACTGATACTGTGCTAGGTATTGCTAGGAGTTGAAATGGGCATGCGGGGAGGTGATGCGAGTGCAATCCAGTAGGCTGGGGCAGCGTCCCGGAAGAAGAGGATACAGGGCATGTTCAAAGACGAGCTAGGTACATGTCAGTGAGGCCTAGGAGAGTGCGGCCCACAGCAAGTAAGGCCTTTAATCTGGACCAAATAATGTGGACACAATACAAACTTGGGTAAGGGGATACTCTGCAGATCTTGGAAACACAGCACCCCATGTTCACATGTGAGACCTAGGTCAACTAATGGGGCAATATTTGGAGGAGGAGCTGGAGGGTGGTGACTACCCCAGAGTCATGTTGGTGGTAGAGGCTACACACCCTTCCCAACAGAGGCAAGATTGGTGCGGTCACCACACTCAAACATTCTGAGCTCCTCATTCATTTTGGTCAAAATGCCCTTGGGGCATGGACAGGTAGGAAAACTGTTAGGAATGGTCAGGGGTCATTCTGGAGCTAACAAGGCCAGGGACATTGCTGATACTCAGTTTTAAGGGAGTGTGGCCCAGACCAGCAAGGAATGGAAGAGAGAAAAGACTAGAAGGCTAATGCTCTGCTCCTGGGAAGAAAACTGGAGTGGCATCAGCGGGAAGAGAGAGAAGGAGCTGGGGGCTAATAATACTGTGGGAATCCACAGGCAGATCAGACTGCTCTTTCTTTCTGTCTTTCTCTGAAATCATCTTTAGGGCACTAAGGGTCACTTCCTGCCCGCCACCCACTCCACTCTACTCCCTAAAGTGTCCGTGTGTGTGGTATGACAGCATCCCCTCTAGGGCAGAGAAAGTAACCACCTCCAAAGATGAGAGAGCACTAATGCATCCTGCAGTGTTCGGGCTTAGGGAGAAAAGTTAAACTCAGGAGGGTGCCCTAGGGAACTAGGGTCTGGATGCCTGGGCTCCAAGTCTCCTGTCCCACACTGGTGCCATTGCCAAAGTCTCAGAAAAGTTTCTAGACAAAGAAAAAGCCCTCTATGACAAGCAGGGAAGAGTGATATGCCATGTGAGTGCCAACTCAAGTTGCTGGAGGGCGCCACCATCATGGCTCAGGGGCAGGCTGCCCTTTGCTTGAGGTGGATCACTGCTCAGCCTATGCTTCAAGACCTTGCTGGCACCTCACAGATCATCTAGTGGAAAGGGTAATTACCAAGAACTTGTTCACAGACACATAGACCAATGGAACAGAATTGAGAGCCTAGAAATTAGGCCACACACCTACAGCCATCTGATCTTTGATAAAGTTGACAAAAATAAGCAATAGGGAAAGGAACCTCTATTCAAAAAATTGTGCTGGGATAGCTGGCTAGCTGTATGTAGATGAATGAAACTGGACCCCTACCTTTCACTATATACAAAAATTAACTCAAATTAGATTAAAGATTTGTGTGTAAAACCACAAACTGTAAGAGTCCTAGAAGAAAACCTTGGAAACACCATCCTGGACATTAGCCTTGGGAAAGAATTTATGACTAAGTCCTCAAATGCAATTGCAACAAAAACAAAAATTGGTAAGTGGGACCTAACTAAACTAAAGAGCTTCTGCACAGCAAAAGAAACTATCAACAGAGTAAACGGACAACTACAGCATATGAGAAAATATTCACAAACTATGCATCTGACAAAGATCTAATATCCAGAATCTACAAGGAACAAACAATTCAACAATCAAAGAAAAAAAAAGCCATTAAAAAATGGGCAAAAGATATAACAGGTGCTTCTCAAAACAAGATATGCAAACAGTCAACAAATACATGAAAAATTGCTCAACATCACTAATCATCAGAAAAATGCAAATCAAAACCATAATGAGATACCATCTCACACCAGTCAGAATGGCTAGCTTTAAAAAGTCAAAAACCAACAGCTGCAGACATGGCTATGGAGAAAAGGGAACACTTAATGCACGGCTGGTAGGAATGTAAAATAGTTCAGCCACTGCGGAAAGCAGTTTGGTGATTTCTCAAAGAACTTAGAACTACCATTCAACCCAGCAATCCCTTTACTGGATATATATCCAAAGTAAAATAAATCATTCTACCAAAAATATACACATACACTCATATGTTCATCACAGCACTATTCACAATGGCAAAGACTTGGAATCAACCCAGATGCCTACCGATGGTGGAGTAGATAAAGAAAATGTGGCACATCTACACCATTAAATATTATGCAGACATAAAAAAGAATAAAATTATGTCCTTTGCAGCAACATGGTTGCAACTGGAAGTCATTTTCCTAAGTGAATTAATGCAGGAACAGAAAATCAAATACCACATATTCTCACTTGTAAGTGGAAGCTAAACACTGAGTTCTCATGAACATAAAGATGGCAATGATAGACACTGGGGACTACAAGAAGAGAGAGGGAGGGAAGCAAGGGTTTGAAACAAACTATTGGGTACTATGCTCTCTACCTGGGTGACAGGATCATTTATATTCCAAACCTCAGCATCATGCAATATACCCAGGTAACAAACCTGCACATGTACCTTCTGAATCCAAAGTAAAAGTTGAAGTTATATTTTTCAAAACAGAATGTGTTCTCCAGATGACTCTACAATCTACCCCCTTCCTCAGTGTATCCTGGAGCTGGGTGGTATGGCTTAGGGTTCAAAGAAAATGTCCATGAACTCACCTTGAGGCTGCACTGGGTCACCCTGAAAGTTGTGGAAGGAAAGGAAGAATGTCAAAGGAAACACTGAGGTTCACAGCCTGATTGAACAGAGAAGTTGGAAGGCTGCTGAGATATCCAAATCGTATGTTCCCTTGGGTACAAGGGCCCAGCAGCATGCTGTTGTAATTCACCCCACGTGGCCCAGAAAGCTCTTAAATGATGATGTTCCTCTGAGCTGCCATTTTCCTGGTCCCCAAACTGTTCACCCAGGAACACTGTCTCTGCCCCCAGCCCCTGCCACACCTCTACCTTCTTTCTACCTGCAAGACCTAATTCAAGGGCCAGGAGGACCTTGTGTCACCCCTCACAACCATGGCTCCTCTTTCCTTGGCCTGTCGTCCTCCTCTGCTCTTTGAAGTGCTTTGCCAGTGGTTGATTTTTGGCTCTGAAGATGAGCATCTAATTATTTTGCAAAGTAGAATATGGTATGTGTCTACCAGGTTGTAAGTCCCTGTCTGTGGGGACAATGTCTTATTCATGTTTGCCTCCCCCGTGGAACCTAGCCAGGGCCTGACTCTATTTATATTATATATTTATTGATCTAATCAATTAATCAAGATTGAAATGCTTTCCTGGACAAAAAGCTTCCTCACAAGATGGCTAGAATTGTTAAAAAGTTATTGTATCAGCCAAAACTGCATCCCTGGAACCTCTTTTGATGAGTCATTGCTCGCCCATATGTGGCTATCTTAGAATATTTTCCTTGGTCCTCAACCTGATTGGCCCACAAATAGTTGAAGTGAGGATCCATCCTCTGCTTCACCCTCCTCCAAATCTCTTTTTTCCTCTTCTTAAAAATATTCATACCCTAAAAAAGACCATAATTTTGACTCACTAACTAGACACCAGGGAAAAGGAAATTTAATAAATAAATAAAAAGGAAAAACTGAGTTCAAAGACAACAAATGACTAGGATTGGTTTGAGGTTTGGATAGGATTCAGCTCCCTGATGCCATGAGTCACTTTCAGGAAAGAAACACACAAACCCCTGGAATACTCAGGGAAAGCAGTGTAATTCTTTCACCCCTGTGAATGGCACCTGTATTAGTCTGTTCTTATGCTGCCAATAAAGACATACCTGAGACTGGGTAATTCATAAAGGAAAGAGGTTTAGTTGACTCACAGTTCCATATGACTGGCAAGGCCTCACAATCATGGTAGAAGGCAAAGGAGAAGCAAAGTCATGTCCTACATGGCAGCAGGCAAGAGAGAGAGCATGTGCAGGGAAACTCCCCTTTATAAAGCCGTCAGATCTCATGAGACTTATTCACTATCATGAGAACAGCATGGGAAAGACCCGCCCCCATGATGAAATTACCTCTCATGGGGTCCTTCCTATGACATGTGGAAATGATGGGAAATACAATTCGAGATTTGAGTGGCAACACAGAGCCAAACCATATCTGCACCCAAGGAAGGACATTCTGTAACTGGACAGAGCAGTCAGATGATGCAGTTGAGTTTTGTTTTCCGCAGACTGGTGCTACCTTAATGGTGCGTACAATGAAGATACGGAGACACAACATAAAGAAGCATGTTTTACTCAACGGACAGAAGATAACTCAGAGATTATTTAATCCAGCCCTTTCCATGTACAGGCAAGAAAATGGAGGCCTAAAGAGAGGAAATGAATTAAGCAGTTACCTACATGTATCTTCACAGATTTAAATTTCCAGTGTCACTAACTAGGCTCACACCTAGCCTCCCGCAGCTATGATTTCAGGCAAAAACAGAATGGCTCATCCTTCACCTGCTCCCTGATACATCGCACCTTCCCCCATAGAACAGATGCACAAGACTAGAGCCAAGAAATGCCTTAAGTTATGTCTTCACCTCCAGGAGATCACACAGTGGAGCCCTGGGGTTGGGATGCTCTAGTTCTCAGGTGAACAGATGGCTTCATGAATGTCAATTATGTTATTTTGATTTATAACATACATATACATACATTATATATTTTAATATGTATCAAATGTAATATTTTTCAAAGAGGGTAAAGGACAGGACAGGTGAGGGACTTCTATCTACATCATTTCCTTAAAGAGGAGAGAGGCAGACAGGAGAACAAAAGTACCCTGATAATGTTGATAATGGTTTGTCCTAGTATAGAGGGGAATTCTGGAAAGGTGCCTTAAACAGGGCCTTTTCCTGCCATAAAATATGCACACACATTACAGACCCTTACTCCAGGAGCAAGGACATCTGTTATTTAGTAAAATGTGTTTATGCCTAACAGGTGGGTGATGTGCTTTTTAAGTCACACCAAAAATTCTGTGTCTCCATCATGGTAAGCAGAGCACAGCTCACTCTCATGGGTCAACCATAAACCAAGGGTGGCTTTTCTCATCCTCTTTCACTGACGCACCTTTTTACTGGGTGGGATGTGGGGAGGGAAATCTGACAGGAGAACAAGTAAAGCAGGGCAGGATGCAGGAAGGTTGAAGAAACAAAAGTCCCAAGGAAAAAGCAAAAAGAAAGAAAACACATGGAATATTACACAGAAGTTAAGGTGGTTACACTAGACATATGTATGTCAACACAGACATCTCAAAAGATAATACCAGACACTGGAAGCAAATAGCAGAAAAAGGTATACAGTATTTTATCATTTACCTAAAGTTTATATTGTCAGGCCAGGCATGATGGTTCACACCTTCAATCCCAACACTTTGGGAGACCTAAGTAGGTGGATTGCCTGAGCTCAGGAGTTCAAGACCAGGCTGGGCAACATGGTGAGACCCCATCTCTACTACGAATACCAAAAATTATCCAGGCATGGTAGCATGCACCTGTAAACCCAGCTACTTGGAAGGCTGAGGCAGGAGAATCACTTGAACCCAGGAGGCGGAGGTTGCAGTGAGCCGGGATGGAGCCACTGAACTCCAGCCTGGGTGACAGAGTGAGACTCTGCCTCCAAAAAAGTAATAATAAAATAAAGTTTATATTGCCAGTTGTTAGTAGATACAGACATAAAAGTATATAGTCTTGCACAGGAACAGCAATCATCTAATCAAGCTGCTGGTTGCTTCACAGATTCATTTAAATATATATGAAGATTCACTTTTTTGTATATCTGAAATATTTCATCACCAAATGTCTAAGTGGAAGTTACCCCAAAAGAATTGGAGCACCTCTCCCACTACCATTTTCAGCCCTCTCAATCCCTCCTCTCTCTTTCTACCTATTAACCTATATATGATACCTGTTTTACAAATATATATATAGAGAGAGAGAAGACAGGATAAATAGGTAGATAAGTTGGATGGAAGGGTGGATGGATGGATGGGTGGATGGCTGGATAAATGGATGGATGGTTGGATAGTGATATAGTTTAGATATGTGTCACCTCCAAATCTCATGTTGAAATGTAATTCCCAATGTTGGAGTTAGGCCTAATGGGAGGTGATTGGATTGTGGGGGTGCATTCCTCATGTCTTGGTGCAATCCTTTTGATAGGGAGTGAATTCTCTTGAGGATTGATTGTGTAAATGTGTGGCACCTCTCCCTACCTCCTGCTTTCTCTGTATGACGTGCCTGCTCCTGCTTCATTTTCTGCCATGAATAAAAGTTCCCTAAAGCCTCCCCAGAAACCAAACAGATGTTGGCACCATGCTTGTACAGCTTGCAGAACCGTGAGTCAAATAACCTCTTTTCTTTATAAATTACCCAGTCCCAGGTGTTTCTTTATAGCAATGCAAGGATGATCTATTACAGATGGGTGAAGTCATTATTATGTGCCAAGTGCTTTGCATGAACTATCTTATTCAAACTTTACAATGACCCACCTTACAAATGGGTTAACTCAGACACAGACAGCCTAAGATCACAGAGCTATCAGGTGGCAGATCCCAAAATGAAGCCCAGATGACTCTGACTCCAGCATTATGCTAATTTCTTGAACCCTGCTGCCACTTGAAATAAAGGAGCTAGAGGGCATTTAAAGGTTAAAATTCTTCCTTCAAGAATCTGAGGGACAGAGGAGCTATAGAAAAAAAAAAGAGTAAGTAAATAAAAATAAATAATGTGGACAAAAGGAGCTGATTGTTGAGCAGAGTTTTCCTGGGGGAAAACTGTCCCCCAGGAAGCATCACTGTCTTGCTGCCTTCTGCCTGCAACTGAGTGAGGGATCTGTCCCATGGAAGAAACGAAGCCTCTTTCCACATATCCACTGCAGAGAATAATGTATTTTTCAGCAGTTATGTGTCACAAGTCTTCTCTCCTGTTTTAACTTGCATCAGTTGGTGCTTCTGCACTAAAACATTAACACCTCCCTGCATTTACCAACCCAAAGTCCTGTGAACAGTGATGGAGCAAGCTGGGGGGACTTTTTTGAGGCAAAGCCACCTTCTCAGTGGCAGAGTGGCAGAATGAGTGATGGACTGCATTGCCCCAAAGGTTCAGGATCGAGTCCTATCACGGACAGTGATTCAGTGGGAAACCTCACCACTTTGCAACTCTTTTGTCTTTTTCAAAAACCAACAATGGCATGAAGTAGTGGGACACAAAATTTATTATCTGAAAATTCGATCTAAGACTAAAGTTCAAATAAGAATTCTTAAAGTTCTTATATGTTGAAACTTAGGCTTATTCTTATTTGAAAATTGCATGTATAGGTGGTTTGGGATTAAAACTCCAAAATACATGCTGTTCAACCATCTGCTTTTATGTGTTTGCTCCTAGCATTGAAGTTGTGGTTAAATAATACATATTTTACATTTAAATAAGTGGAAACATGGCCAAGACCCATTGAGAAAAGCAAACATTTAGCTCCCCATTTCCTCTGGCTAGTTTTTAGAACATGTTTATGTATGCCTTTCCTGAAGAACAACGTTTAATCACACCAAAGACAGATACGTTTGTTTCACTGATTTCAGTAACATGAGAAATGAAATGTGTATTGCTAGAACATAGGTATTAGAGACTATCTACTCCAACAATTTCATTTTGCAGAAAAGAAAGCTGAGACACAAAGGAAATAATTCCCTTGGACCTTCATGAAAGAAGCTACCCTTTGCTAATACAGTACTCATAAAGACAAGGTTTTGCCCTAAATAATACCAAGTTAGATGAATGAACATTTCTCCAATCCTCAAAATGTGTCATTTTCTTCAGCATTTCTCATTAGTTGCTTTGATTAAGGTTGACAATGCCATCAAACTCTGGGATTGAAGCAGTCAAAAATCTTTGCTTAGTGAATGATTATCTAACAACCAAGGGTTTATTGTTGCTAGTTGTGGCAAAGGTAACTAATTGCCCATCAAAGACTCGTGCTTTCCTTTCTATTATACAGAGTTTTTGTTGAAAAATGACTGTGGGACCAGGATTGTATTCTATCTTTCTTCTATTGGTAAGGTCATGTGACTAGTTTTCATCACTGGAACATGAGCAAAAGTGACAAGTGTCACATCTGGGCTAAAACAGGTAAGAAACCAGTGTGCCTTGCCTACAAGGTGGAAGAAGGCTGGGTCCCTGAATCACTGCATGGAAGGCAAAAGGCCTAAACCTACTTTGGACTCAATACGAGTGAGCAACAGCTTCTCTTGTATCACCACTGAGGTTTGGGAGTTCAGCTGTTATAGAAGCTTGCATTATTACTAATGCATGCATCAAATGAAAAGCATCTCAAAAATATAAAAATATATCCCAAGTAAATAAATTACATAGAGACCCTGTCTGCATGTTCTGTGTGTTAATTAAGTGATGAGACCTGTTTCTAAGGTGAGGGTGCTGATGCTATAGCTTGAAAATCTCTACATATGTCACTGGCATAGTGGAAAGTACATAGTCATTAATGGCAAGAAGATGTGTTCAAAACCCGACTTCCATCTTCAAAGTGTAGAATGTTGGACCAAACTTCTTAACCTCTCCGTATCTCCTATGCATGGCTGTGATGTTCAGGAGGTGGTGGTGGGCAAACTTCTGGTAAAATCCTGAACCAGAGAAAGAAGCTTCCATGCCTGCTGAGGGGTTCTCTGGCTCCTTTCCAGATGCACTGAGTCAGTTGGTACAGGCTTCTGGGAGAACTCCCTGCTGTAGCAAAGCAAATCCCTTCGTAGCACACTGACCTGCCTCCGCCATCAATCACATGCCAGCTTCCTCCCAGAAGTCCAGGGGAAAGCTCCAAGCTTCTGATGGCCCTGCCTTGGCTCCATCTCCCTTGAGGCTGGACTGACAAAATGAAATCTCTTCTATACCATCCATTTTATCCCCTTCTTTCTTCTCACTCCTAGTGTTTTTAAACAGTCAGGCGGCCAGGTGCGGTGGCTCACGCCTGTAATCCTAGCACTTTGTGAGGCCAAGGTGGGCAGATCACCTGAGGTCAGGAGTTCAAGACCAGACTGGCCAACATGGTAAAACCCAGTCTCTACTAAAACTACAAAAATTAACCGGGCATGGTGGTGGGCACTTGTAGTCTCAGCTACTAGAGTGGTTGAGGCAGGAGAATTGCTTGATCCCAGGAAGTGAAGGTTGCAGTGAGCCGAGATTGTACCACTGCACTCCAGCCTAGGCGACAGGGTGAGACCCTATCTCAAAAAAAAAAAAAAAAAAAAAAAAACAGTAAGGTATGCCTGTAAGTAGTGAAGTGCTAGAGAAGTGTAAACTGCTAGAGAATCTCAAGCTATAACATCAGCACCCTCACCTAAGAAATAGCAATGATCCAACTCAGACCAGGCCCAGGAAAACCCCACAGTAGCTACTTTGGAAGATTTTGCTGAGTCACCCAGGACATAGCACCCAGATTGCATGAATGTACCAGTCCCAAAAATGCTTTCTACCATTTCGTAAGTGCAATAAAGAATGTAGACAATATTAAGACACACAAATAATTCTGTTTTAAATTTCAAGAAGTTCTTTAAGCCTTCTGTTTTGCCCCCACTAAATAATGAAACATGTAGCTAAAAATGCTCTTGACAAAGAAGGTTCTCCAGTTTTTTTTTTTATGTCTTGACCTTTCAATCAGTTTCATCAACTTAGTCAAACAGGTTGCAATTAAGATCAGAAGGAAAAAAGTCAAAAAGCCATTGAATTCATTTGGCACATAACACACTAAGGAAATGGCTACGTAAATCCAGCCTTTGCTTAAGTCTTCTGTTTGCTCAGCTGTGTTTATTTAAATACGTATTGGCCCTAACTAGTCCAATATTTACTATTCAACCTCCTCCTGCTCACCTGAACTTGGGGTTCTTACTCGCAGGGAAGTAGGGTCAATGAATTAAATATTTCTGATGTGCCGATTGGCATCTGAATTCAGGGGAGTCACTCAAAGTTTGGGGTTCCAGAGATACTAACTTCAGTGACTTGAAGACTCAGCTGCCCTTGAAGCAAGGACATGAAATATATCACAGATATTAAAAAAAAAGTTTTTTTAAAATTTTAAGTCTGGTAATGCTGAAATGGAACTGCAAAGATCAATCATAGGAACCGTTAAGTGAGAGAATATTTAAAGATTATCTAGTTGGATGATCTTTCTAACGAGTTTTTAGCACTGGAGCCCATATTATTGTTATTATTATTTATTTATTTATTTATTTTAGGTAGAGCCTCGCTCTGTCGCCCAGGCTGGAGTGCAATGGTGCGATATCGGCTCACTGCAAGCTCCATCTCCCGGGTTCACGCCATTCTCCTGCCTCAGCCTCCGGAGTAGCTGGAACTACAGGCGCCTGCCACCAAGCCCAGCTAATTTTTGTATTTTTTAGTAGAGATGGGGCTTCACCGTGTTAGCCAGGATGGTCTCTATCTCCTGACCTCGTGATCCACCCACCTCGGCCTCCCAAAGTGCGGGGATTACAGGCGTGAGCCACCGCGCCCTGCCTGGAGTCCATATTATTAAAGATAACTCACACAGAAGTCAAATAAACAAAGTAAACAAATTCTGAGTTGCTGTAATTATTTAATAAAACAGGGTTGGAAGTTCCAACGTCCCTATACCCACTGACCCCTTTCTCTTCGGTGTCCCCTAGGGCTCCTCGTCCAAACCCTTGGGCTTCAAAGACCGTATTATGAAAACCACCAATCTAGTTCAGTCTCCTTGCTTTATGTTGCCCAGAAAGAAACTGAGGCACAGTGATGTGCTCATATTCACTTAGCAAGCTAGTGGCTGGTCCAGAATAGAAACTGAGTCTCCAGTCTCCTAGTTTGCTACTCGAAAGACAACAGGCTGCTTCTCTACATGTGTTCACATAATCTCTGGGCCAATGAGTTTCCCGTCATTTCCATTGACACTTATCTCCTGGTTCTGAGGTCAAACATACAACTGCCTCTGCTGTAAACATGCAGAACCCCAACGTACAGAACTCTTATGAAAGGATGACCAGCACGTCCTTGGAGTGGGAGCCTGCCAAACGAGGTGACAGAGCAGGGTCTGCATGTTCCGCCATCGACCCAAGTTCTCACGCTAGTCCTGTAAGCAAAGATGCATCGGTTGTTGGAGATTGGAAGGCTCCCAAAGGTCATCTACTTTCTGAGGCATTTGTAAAATAACTCATTTTCCAAAGGAGAATGTATTTGTCCTGGCACTTTATAAACTGATGAGTACTTTAGAGCTTTAAACAGCCATTTCTGAGAGGCAGCTTGAACTAGAAAGGGGCTTTTCAATGTGAGTGTGACGCATGGACCACCTATTTTGGAATTACTGGGGGTATTTAGTAAACATGTGGATTCCTGGATTGAGCATGAATCTGCATTTTTAACCAACCATTCCTAATGACTCTTCTAAATATGCCACTGGCATAGTGGAAAGTACATAGTCATTAATGGCAAGAAGATGTGTTCAAAACCCAGCTCTTCCACCTTTGAAGTGTGGAATGTTGGACCAAACTGCTTAACCTCTCCATGTCTCACATGCATAGCTGTGATGTTCAGGGAGTGGTGGTGGGCAAACTTCTGGTAAAATCCTGAACCAGAGAAAGAAGCTTCCATGCCTGCCAAGGGATTCTCTGGCTGCTTTCCAGATGCACTGAGTCAGCTGGTTCTGGCTTCTGGGAGAACTCCCTGCTGTAGCAAAGCAAATCCCTTCGTAGCACACTGACTTGCCTCCCCCATCAATCACATGCCAGCTTCCTCCCAGAAGTCCAGGGGAAAGTTCCAAGCTTCTGATGGCCCTGTCTTGGCTCCATCTCCCTTGAGGCTGGACTGACAAAATGAAATCTCTTCTCTACCATCCATTTTACCCCCATCTTTCTTCTGACTCCTAATGTTTTTTAAACAGTAAAGTAAGTCTGTTAATAGTAAACTGCTAGAGAAGTGTAAAATGCTGGTATTATTACCATCATCCATGAAGGAGTTATCGAGAGTGGTTACAGCTCAGCTAGAGAAAAAGGAACCACACTCCAGACAGAATGAATGTAAGATGGAAGCAGGTGCAGGGGTCCCTGTTGAAAGTGCTGAGATTGATCATCAGTGCCACAGGCAAGGCAGATAATTATCCAAAGATGCTATAGGTTAGGGAAGGACTCCTGTGATCAGTGGGATGTGGGTCTGCAGAGGAGTAGAAAAGGGCAATGAGATTGGTATGAACAAAGACTTGACTTTGGGACCAACACCCCTGAAGAGATTCTACTTGAAAAGAACAAGGCCAGGTATAGGGGCTAACACATGTAATCCCAGCTCTTTGGGAGGCTGAGGTGGGTAGATCACTTGAGGCCAGGAGTTCAAGCCAGCCTGGGCAACACAGTGATATCCCATTTACTAGAGAGTCATTGGTACCCCATTTACTAGAGAGTCATTGGTACCCCAGTTACTAGAGAGTCATTGGTAGAGCGTGATGGTATGGAGTGGCTGCCCTACAGCCCTTGAGGCCACTCCATACCACCACATTGCCCTTCCTCAACCACTGAGATCATCCAGGTTAAAATAAGTTTCTATTAAGATGCAATTTAGGTAACATGATTATATATCCCAATTGCATGGTATGAGTCTAGTCTACATGGAATTATTAATAGCATTTCCCTTCATTATCAATAGTGTTCCACTTTGGACACTACATTACATGGTCACTCAAAGCTTAGGGATTTAATTAATCCCCATTGTCCCTCAGTGGTACAAATTAATATGTTTCTGAACTCTGTTCTTCATTAATTTAATGATTCTTATGCTTGCATGCTGGCTGTCCATAGGCTAGGTACTACTTGTAGATGTGTATCGCGGAGGGGTGTTGAACTGTTTTCAAATTAACTTGAGTTAAAAATGGTTGAGTTCTCTGGCATTTTTAATTTGAGAAATTTCCACTGAAAGCCTGGATTAGAAGGATTCTCTTCAAAAAGTAGGTCTGCCATCAATGAAGCTACAATCCTTCCTGACAGCAATGGCCTAGACCCAAGTTTCCAGGCCAACCCAGCCCTCTCCTACATCATGTGTTGTTTTTACATTATCCACTTGCTGTAATTTATCATGTCTTGTTTCTATATTACCTGCTGCTGTGGGCATGTGAGTTTGTAGTCCCCACATTTATATACATTTATTCATGCTATGAGTTGAATTGTGTCTCTCTCAAATTTGCGTGCTGAAGTCCTGACCCCAGTACCTCAGAATGTGGCCGGATTTGGAATTAGGGTCCTTGCAGATGCCATTAGTTAAGATGAGTTCATTGAGATGTTCCCCAATCCAATATGATGGATCCTTATAAAAAGGGGAAACCTGGACAGAGAGACGCACACATAGAAAAATGCCATGAACATGAAGGCAAAGACGGGATGCTGCATCTACAAGCCGAGACCTACCAAGGATTGCCAGCAAACCACCAGAAGCCAGGAAGACGCACGAGAGAGATTCTCCCTCAGCCTCAGAAGGAACCAATCCTGTCAACACCTTGAGCTCAAACTCTAGCCTTCAAAACTGAGAAAATACATTCTGTTGTTTAAGGCACCTAGTCTGTGAAACTGTTATGGCAGCCCCAACACAGTTATATAATTTATGTAACTATAAATTATGTACATGTATATAATTTTATAATACCTTTATATAATTTTACATATACAATTATATGATTTTATATAAATCTGTGATTCTTGCCGAAATGGGACATTTGGCCATGTCTGAAGATATATTTGTTTGTTTATTTTTTGAGACAGAGTTTCACTCTTGTCACCCAGGCTGGAGGGCAGTGGCGCCATCTCAGCTTACTGAAACCTCTGCCTCCTGGGTTCAAGGGATTCTCCTGCCTCAGTCTCCCAAGTAGCTGGGATTACAGGTGCCTGCCACCTCGCCCAGCTAATTCTTGTATTTTTAGTAGAGACGAGGTTTTACCACATTGGCTAGGCTGGTCTTGAACTCCTGACCTCAGGGGATCCGCCCACCTCAGCCTCCCAAAGGGATGAGATGACAGGCGTGAGCCACCATGCCCGGCCTGGAGACATGTTTGGTTATCACACCCAGGAGGTAAGGATTAAAGAGTGGAGCCTAAGGATGTTGCCTAACATCCTGCAATGCACAGGATGGCTCCCACAACAGGGAATTATCCAGGCCCAGGTGTCAATGATGCTGAGTTGGGAAACCCTAATATAGATGAATACCACAAAATAGTGTTCCACGTGCCAGGCATTTGGGCTTTGCAAGCATTACCTCACTTAATCCTCCCTAAATTCTACAGGAGATGATATTATTATCCCTAGTTTGCTGATCACAAAACTAAGGCTGGCATGAAGAGAGGTTAATTAACTTGCTGTCATTTGAACCCTGGTGTTTTGACTCAGAGACCTTGTTTGAAGTCTATCCCACACGGATATCCCAGCAGGTCAGTGGGTTGAACCCCAGAACAAATGTCCCTTGTCTCCATAACTCATTTTATCCCAGGGAGCACCTCCTGAAGCTCCCGCTGTTCAGTCTAGAAACTCTGAAGATGTTTGTGATAACCTTCTTTGTCATGCTGTTTCCAGCATGTTCTGTCTGGCAAAAGGGATTGGGACTAAATGGAATCAAGATCCTTTCCTGTGAAATTACCAGGCTCTTCGCATAGCATGTCATGAAAACTGGAAACTGGAGGAATGATTCCCAGTCTTTTAGCATTCCTTCCTCAAACTCCTGTTATAAAGTATATGAGAAATGACGCAATCAGCTATAAATTGTCACCACATCACTCTGGTTTCCCCTCAGTAGCCTAGGGCACCATGTCCCTGACATCACACACAGGCCACATTTAAATGTAAATAACAGCTGTGAATGTGGGATTCTCAAAGGCAATGAGCAGAGCCTGCCTCTCAAAATAGAGTCCTCTGATTTCATGTATGAGGGCTTCAAATGGGACCGTCCAGTGTGTCACTTGCCTCTTGTTGCTGACATTCTCTCCTCTGTAAAACCAGGGAAATAATAATGCCAGTAGCAGAGTAGGGAGGTTTACATGAATTAACACATAATTAAGATGCTTGCTGTTGTGCTTGCCATGTAGGAAAGGCTCAGTAAGTGTCAGCCACTATTACTGGTAGACAACTGCTTTCTCCCTGGGTGACCTTGACTAGTTTTCTGATCTGTAAAATGGGAACAACACACACATAACACCTTCTCCACCAACATCAATAAATTGTTATGAGACGTAAGTGAAAAAATTGATTCAAAATCAATTCGTACATTTATTCAAACATAAAGGCATTAACATTAGTGGCCTGATTCTCTGGTAAGGGATGTGAATTATGTCCTAGACAGCGTGCGGTGGCTTGTGCCTATGATCCCAACACTCTAGGAGGCTGAGGTGGGAGGATGGCTTGAGCCCAAGAGTTTGAGACCAGCCTGGGAAAATAGCAAGGCCCCATCTCTACAAAAAGTTAAAAAAAAAAAAAAAAGCCAGGCGCCTATAGTCCTAGCTACCCAGGAGGCTGAAATGGGGTGATCGCTTGAGCCCAGGAGATTGAGGCTGCAGTGAGCCATCTTTGCGCCACTGCACTCCATCCAGTCTGGGTGACAGAGTAAGACACTGTCTCCCAAAAAAAAGAACAAATTATGGCCTAGCTGGCATATATACATATTAGCAGGAAATTCAACACCCAGCTCTCCCTCTCAGCTCCTGGGGTAAGTGCTCTAATTCACCACATGCAGGCATCCCAGGGCCTGCTTGCTGTCTTTGTACCCAGTGCTTCCACATGATCATGTCTCTTTTTACTCTCAAGATGAGTAGAACTTTCTACTCTTTCTACTTTCTACTCCCAAGATAAGGCCACTGATTGCAGCCACATCTGCCGCCTAAACTGAGAGACTTCGGTAACTGAGAGTCTACACCAAAGGTTATCGGCAGCCCTGCTCCTTTCCTTTCAGAAAGCCCTGTGAAAATATTCCTACGTCTCTACAGCTTGCAAAATTCATGCAGTGTTACTTTCCTTCACCTGTATATAGTTTTTATTCTCCAGAGATCCTGCTTCACCCTCAGCTTGGAGAAAACCATTTCAGTTTCTTGCAAATAGTGTCCCCTGTCTCTACTACCCTCTAAAAACACCTCTTCAGAAGATGGGTACCAGCAGTCTCTTAGACTAAATAACCCAGGTTCTTTTCTTTAGGTGGGTTCCTCAGAAGACATGCTTCTGTGGAAAACACTAGCCAGCTTAGTGTTAGGCCCTCCCCAAACACCCCAGAAACAGTGTCAGGAAACCTAAATCCCAGACTCCCAAAGATTTTATCAGAAGGATTGGTCAATTTTTTTAGAAGACCACAACTCCCACATTTCCATGACCACCCAATCTCACCTTGTTTTGAACCACACTCTTGGTGAGGAACACATCATTGCACAGGGCCACTATTTGGAAAGGAAATAAATGGAAATTGGCACAGGAAGATGTTCTCAAGAAAGACAAGATTCATCCACTATTACATTATTTGTGCACTCCGTCTTCCAGGTTGGCCCTTCAAGAGAAGGCCACATAAAGCTTTTATGACATTTGGCACATTGCCTAGCTTCTTCTCACAGGACTCAGGCAGAGCTCTCAGGGCCTCCTTGTGAACCAGGACTGCACTTCCCTGTCACTCTGGCTTTATTGGAGAGAGATGGCCTGTCTGTTACCCTTTGCTGTGTCAAATCTGAGCAGCTTGCAGTGAGATCACTGGAGGAAATAAAATCCCAGTCCTTATCTGCTTACACTTGGACTAAGGGGAACTCATTTGGATGTGCCAGAAATCTGTGGGAAAAGGGAAAGATCGTAAAGGAACGTTTGGAAGTGCAGAGTGTAAGATATGAACGAGTCAGGAGACAAAACAATTACAAGTTTCTCTACCTCTGTGTCTTTTTAACCAATGTACTCTTACAGTTCTGTCCATTACCTTAGGTTTGGTCAGTGATATGGTTTGGCTGTGTCCCCACCCAAATCTCATCTTGAAATGTAGCTCCCATAATCCCCACATGTCATGGGAGGGACCCAGTGGGAGGTAATTGAATCATGGGGGTGGGTTTGGGTTTTCCTGTACTGTTCTCGTGATAGTGAGTAAGTCTCACAAGATCTGATGGTTTTATAAAGGGCAGTTCCCCAAATGCACATGCTGCCATGTAAGATGTGCTTTTGCTCCTCCTTCACCTTCTGCCATGATTGTGAGGCCTCCCCAACCATGTGAAACTGTGAGTCCATTATACCTGTTTTTCTTTATAAATTACTTAGTCTCGAGTATTTCTTCATAGCAGTATGAAAATGGATGAACACAGTCAGAGTTTTCTCTACTGGACTGACAATTGCCTCTTCTCCCATTAGCAGGTTAGAAATAAGTGAGGAATGATTAAGAGATTCAAAGGAAGACAAGCATCCAGCAAACTCATGTGTCCTACCAGAGTGAAGAGAGGATGACTCTCATTCTAATGGGTTCCAGAGAAAAGGGTGAAGGCACAGAGCAACTCTTTAATTTCATCAAAGAAATGGCTTTGCAAATATCAGTGTATCTTACTTTACAACAGGGCTTCAGTTTTCTATTGCTAAATCTCCCCCAGCAGTGGCTTACTACAATAACCATCTTCTCCCTCATGCTTGCAGGGTTGACTGGGCTCCACTAGGCAGCTCTCATTTGAAGTCTTTCTATAGTTGCAGTTCAGAGATTATCTTGCAGCTTTGTCCACTCACACCTCTGGTGCCTGGGAAGAATGAAACATTGGTGGGTGGAAGAGCCAGCAGTCTTTGGACATCTCTCTCTACCTCTAGGCTGCCTCTCTATGCAATCCCTTCACATACCGGTTTTCGCATAAGTTGTTCTTATGTGGTTGCTCAGAACTTCAAAGGCATAAGGAAAGAGGCAGAGATACAGAAACACAAAGTAAGACAGGAAGAATGAATGCTCTATTGCCTGCCTTTTATAATCCAGCCTTGAAAGTCTCAAAGGGACACTTGAATTGCATTCTATTGATTAGAAAGGAGTCATTAAGCCAAACCTAATATCCTAATTCAAGGGGAATTAGATCCACCTTTCAATGGAAGAAGTATCAAATAATTTGCAGTCATGTTTTAAACTCACTAGAGTGGTTTTCAATCCAGCCTATGCATCAGTCACCTGAGGAACTCTTACAAATCCTGATGCCCAAGTCACATCCCAACTAAAGTAGAATTTCTCAAAGTGGAACACAGGCATCAATTTCTTAACAACATGAATACATGTTTAAAAACCACTGCTTTAGATATTAGAGGGATTTCTGTTTAGCATGCAAAATAAAACCTACCTAAAACTTACCTCTGGTGATACCCATCTAAAGCCATGCTTCTCAACTTCTGCAGACTCAATGGCTGCTGTTTTTTGTAAATATTTTAAATGTCTTCTTTATCTTCTGAATTAAAATTGGCAAGTAATATAACTTGCCTATACATGTAATTTTCAAAAAAATCCATGTATTAACCTAACATTAAAGGTAAAATACAGAAAGGCAATTTATAATAACATAACATGAGCATCATGGAGCAAGTGCTTGGACACAACAATACTACTCATGGTCAGATGTTGGCACTATCTGCAGAATCACCATGAATGCAACAGCTACAAATGTAGATTGACACCCGTGTGTTATGTGAGAGATGCAAATGCAGTAAGCAGCTTTATCATCATTAGTGTGATTTTCCAAAAATAAAGCAATTGTATCAGTGTGTCAGGGCTGCCATAATAAAATACCACAGACTGAGTGGCTTAAACAACAGAAATTTATTTTCTCACAGTTTCAGAGGCTGGAAATTTAAGATCAAGGTGTCAATAGATTTGGTTTCTTCTGAGGCCTCTCTCTTTGGCTTGTAGATAGTTGTTTCTCACCAAGTCCTCACATGGTCATTTCACTGTGTGTATGTGTCTGATGTCTTTTATTCCATGTCCTAATCTCCCCTTCTCATAAGAACAACAGCCATATTGAATTAGGGCCCATCCTAATGTCCTCATTTAAACTTAATCACTTCTCTTAAGTCCTTATCTTCAAATGCAGTTGCATTCTGGGGTACTGGGGGTTAAGGCTTTAATATATAAATTTGGGGGTGAGGAGGACACAATTCAATCTGCAACAGCAACCTACTCTTAGTAAATTTGTAAACCAAACAAAGGAATATAATCTTCCCTCAATTTTCAGGATAATTGGATTCCTGGAAAAGTTATTGTATATGATTAAAACTATGCCCCCAGCTACAAAGCCCACATTATTTTTATATGTGTCTTAGTCCATTTGTGTTGCTATAGCAAATTACCACTGACTGGGTAATTTATAAACAATAGAAATGTAATTCTCATGGTCCTGGAGGCTGGAAGTCCTAGATCAAGGTGCTGGCAGGACTGCTATCTGGTAAGGGCCTGATCTCCACTTCCAAGATGGTGCGTTATCACTACATCCTCCGGAATGGATGAAAACTATGTCCTTATGTAGCAGAAGGGACAGAAGGGCAAGAGAGCATTTTCTTCAACCTCGAGCTCTTTTTAAGGGTATTAATCTCCTTCATGAGGAGGAGCCCTCATGACTTAATCACCTTGCAAAGGCCACAACTCTTAATATTGTTCCAATGGGGATTAAGTTTCAACATAAATTTTTGGGAGGATATCATCATTCAAACCATAGCGATATGTGCAGTGGAATTAGATTATAGACTTAGCTCATTAAAAACAGATTATACACCCATGTGACTGTCCCACTGGGCATTTGACAGTTGTGCAGGCTAAGAGATGATTTATTTGTGCAGGACTGCTGAGTACTGGGACAGACACCACCAGCTTCTCCCCATTAAATGTTAGTGATACTTCAATCACTGTGACACTTAAAATGTTCCCTAAGGGGGCAGAACGGGCCCCTTTCAGAATTCTTGATTTGAGGAAACACAAAATAAACCATAATCTAAATATTTCTCTTGTTAGAGAAAGTCACCATGCCCTATTTGCTAACTTTTGATAATTGTTATTAGATTTCCTAAAATTGAGGAAAAACGGTTCAGGTGTTAGATAAGCTTGACTGCAGGGCTATCTGACATACTGGAAATTACCCAAGTACAAAAAGGATTCCAAACAAAAGTTATGTTAGTTTTTATGCTGTTCCAAATTAGCCACACCAATGATTCTGCCAGCTGATCTGATCAATAGTCTACGGCTGATAGCATGCAGTAGGGAGTAGAATTTTTCCCCTTGCTACACATTGGGAAAGAAGCCAAAACAAAATTTGCCATAGATAAATCTTAAAATGTTTTAACAGTGATGTTTAACTTGAATTCATATATGCAGCTGAAAAAGGATCAAGAGAAATATAAAGAAAAGCCATCGTTGTTTACCTAATAGTATTATGTGCCTAAAGTCCCACAACCAGCAGGTGGTGGAGCCACATACCCACCGTCTGACACCAGAGCCCTGCCTTCCACCACCACTCAATCCACAAGGATGAGATGTCCAGGAGAAGGCCAAAAACAAAACAGGCAAATGCTGTGGGACATGCAGCATTTCTCCAACAAACCACGTGATCCTTCTTAGCAGGTGGGATGGTTCCTTAGAGCACTTCATAGTCCATCAACTTTAGAATTTGATTAATCTTTGAACAAGGCTAAAATTTCACTCATATTATCAATGTCTAAGTCCAGGGAGAAAAGGTCTAAAACATATTTGATTAAACTTTGAACATGTGTTATATCTTGTTAGTTTTTTAGAGACAGAGTCTTGCTCTGTCACCCAGGATGGAGTGCAATGGTGTGATCATAGCACACTGTAGCCTCAAACTCCTGGGCTCAAGGGATCCTTTTGCCTTAACCTCCTGAGCAACTGGGAATACAGATGTGTACTACCATGCCCAGATAATTTTTTTATTTTTTTGTAGAGAGGGGGTCTTGCTTTTTTGCCCGGACCGGTCTCAAAATCCTGACCTCAAGTGAGGCTCCCATCCTAGCCTCCCAAAGCACTGGGATTACAGGTGTGAGCCACCACATCTGGCCTAACTTTGAACATTTAAAATGTCAAATACATTATGACTTTAATGGTTAGATTTTAAATGGGCTGGAAATTGACATTATTACCTGATTGTATCTTCCCCTCTTCAGCACACAAGCGTTTGCTGTACTGAGTCTTTTGAGAAATACCAAGGTAATTCTATCTTTGCACAAGCTGAGGCAATAATGTCCCACAATGCTAGGCATTTTCCACCAAGGTGCCATCTGTTCCTGCTCTCAGCAACCAGGATTTTCTTCCACAGACAGAGGCAAGAAGAGGGCTCAAGTCTTAGTGTTGTTGAAACTAAGTGTTGTTGAAACTTAGTGTTGTTGAAACTAAATCATTGAAATCTTTTTCAATGATTTTCCTTTTACTACAACTACTGGTTCTTATATAGCATGAGAGAAATTAGTTATGATCCTATCTCCATGTTGCAAAATAACAGGTAAAATAGTTTCAAAAGAGTAGGTAAAATAGTTTCCATGGCCAATATAAATCATACTGCAAGTGATTATGGCACTGGTTTGACACATATTTTTGGATGAGCAGATGGGTATGATAGATTAAAGCATGTGTAAATACTGGAAAGGCAAAATGACCTGGAAAGGTAAATATGGCAACAGACATGACTAGAATCTCATCTTAATATCATCTTATAGGGGATAAAAACTAGGGGCTTTCTTTTGGTTAAGATATTCAAAAACATGTGTTTGGGGTAATTCTTTTAAATGTAGTAATTATTTGTATTTTGACTCATTAAATGATTTTCAAGAACTTTATTTGACAAGAAGAGATAATATTTACAGTACATTAGACGCATGTTGCAGTACTTTGTATTCTGTGATTTCATCCCCAAATCCGAAGTTCCCCCATAGACATTGTCCCTGTGGTATTGAAGGTTGTTTCAGTGAAAGATTAAAGAACAAGCTATTTGCGGATAGTGTGTTTCCATGGCTCTCAGAAACTGGATTCCCTCATTACCCTATACCACGGGATCATTTTGTGTACCTATTATGCAGTATGGATTACAAATTCTATAGAAATTCAAAGACGGCAATCAAATATAATTGAATTCAACCAATCCCTTTTTTCCCTCCCACTTCCACTTTTCCTGAACACATTTAGGAATGCCTTCCATAATAGCTTAGATCACACATGCATAGTTGATTCATCTGGTCCAAGTCATGACCAAAAATACCCAAAAGATGTGCAATTACAATCCAATCATAGTAGTCATCATGTATTCAAACGAGTATAATAATTTTACGACAGCCAAATGGAATTTCAACAGTGCAACTAATCTTCCTTTCAGGCCATTTCTATTATGCACCACACCATTGACCATTTGGCAACTGATTTAAAGGAATTGTTGAGCAACATTTTATAGGCTTCCCTGAGATCACCAAGGGAATTTGACAAAAAAGGAAATATAATGGTTCATTTGTAGGCCCAACACTCACAGACTTCCAAGACTTTTAGAAATAATTCTGGCCGGGCGCGGTGGCTCAAGCCTGTAATCCCAGCACTTTGGGAGGCCGAGACAGGCGGATCACGAGGTCAGGAGATCGAAACCATCCTGGCTAACACAGTGAAACCCCGTCTCTATTAAGAAATACAAAAAACTAGCCGGGCGAGGTGGCGGGCGCCTGTAGTCCCAGCTACTCGGGAGGCTGAGGCCGGAGAATGGAGTGAACCCGGGAGGCGGAGCTTGCAGTGAGCTGGGATCCGGCCACTGCACTCCAGCCTGGGCGACAGAGCGAGACTCCGTCTCAAAAAAAAAAAAAAAAGAAATAATTCTTCCACTCAGCACACATTTACTCAGCTGCTATGTTCCCCACATGGGACCATATATCAGACATCAAAAGATGAATAAGGGATCTCTCTCAAGAAATTCATGGCTGAACAGGAGAGACAGTATGCAATGACCTATATATAGTGCTATTTGCCCGATACAGTAACCACTAGCCATATGTTACTACTGGGCACTTTCAGTGTAGCCAGAGTGAACTGAGATGTGCCGTGTGTAACACACACCAGATTTCAAAGAATTCATTCAAAAAAGAACATAATACATCTCTTTAATAAGTTTTACATTGACTACCTGTTTGTGATGGTTAAATTTACATGTCAACTGACTGGGCCATGTGGTAACTAGACATTTGGTCAAACATTATTCTTGGTGTCTCTGTGAGAATGTCAGATGAGACATTTAAGGGGTAGACTGAGGATAGCAGATTCTCCTTCATAACATGAGTGGGCCTCGTCCAATCAGTTGAAGGCCTGAGTGGAACAAAAAGGCTGACCCTCCACCAAGTAAGAGAGAATTCTTCCTGCCTGATGGCCTTTGTCTTAGTCCATTTGAGCTGCTGCAGAATGTCATAAACTGGGTAGCTTATAAACAACAGAAATTTAATTCTCAAGGTTCTGGGGACTGACAAGTCCAAGGCACTGGCAGATTTGGTTTCTGGTGAGGACCTGATTCCTGGTTCATGGATTATGGTCTTCTTGCTGTGCCCTAACATAGTGGAAGGGGCTAGAGAGCTCTCCAGCATCTCTTTTGTAAAGGCACTAATTGCCTACCAAAGACCCTACCTCTTAATACCATCACACTGGAGTTGAGGGTTTCAACATTACAAATTTTGGTAGGGACACAACCATTCAGTCTATAGCAGCCTTTGAACTGGAACATGAGCTTTTTCCTGCCTTTACACAGAACTGAAACATTAACTATTCCTAAGTCTCCACCCTGTACTCAGACTGGAACTACACCACTGGTTGTCCTGGGTTGTCCTGGGTCAACTTATCCTGCATCTCTTGGGACTCAATATGCACAATCATGTGAGCCAATCCCTTACGATAAATCTATACTATACACACACACAGATACACCCTTGGTTCTCTTTCTCTGGCGAACCCTGACTAATACAAACATTGAAATGATACGTTTGCTATATTGTGCTGAGTACATTCTTAAAATTAACTTCACATGTTTCTTTTTGTTTTTTAATGTGGCTACCAAAAATTTTTAAATATTGCAGTTCATGTTCTATGTCTACTGGACTACACTGATATATGTGCCATTTGCATAGTATGAACAGAAAGCTAATTATGCACAGAGGAAAAAGTGATTCTTCTGGGTAGAGATTCTTGACATTGAATGTTGGTCTTTTAGCAACTTCTCTGGAGAAAATTTGATGAGACCGCAATGAAACACAGACAGCCTTACAGTGTCACAGAGGCCTTACAGTGCTTGGCGTGTTTGCAGAACAGCGCATAGACTGGTGTGCAGGAAGAAGAGAGGCAAGTAGCAAGAAATGGGACTGGAGAGGCATGTGGACCCACATGGTGGAGTCCTGATTGTCACAGTGAAGAGTCCAACTTGGTCCTGTAGACAAAGGGACATCATCAAAGGTTTTTAATCAGGGAATTGACATGACCAGGTCTTGCTTATCGTGGAAGAAGAGAGAACAGACAGGAAGGATGACGAAACTGGGAAAAGGAAAAAGGAGACCACTAGGAAATTGTGCCAGGAAATGATGAGAGCTTGAATGAGATCAATTACAAGGAGAGGAAACAAGAGCGAAGGACATGGTAGATACTTGTCAAGGCACTAACGAATATGGTGTTTACACTGAAGTCAGAAGGGCAGGTTTCCCTTCCCCAAGCAAATGCTTATGTTCTACCTGCTAAATGTGTTTATTATCAACCAATGAACCATAATAAAATTGTTGAGAAACCCATTTATTTATTTCACAAAATAAATTTCATTTCAATTTTGGGTAAATTCTCTTTAATTTACACAAATTCTTAGGTACAAATTATTTAGGGCTTTTCCCGTTCATCCCCGAGTCTCCTGAAGACTGTAACAAGGACTTGCACAGCCATCCCACATGCACTTCCTCTGAGACAGGCCCTCCTTTTTTCTCATGCCGTGCTATCCTTGAAAAAGGGTAGTCCACGTGGCCAGACCCTGGACTTGAATTGCTCATCTCCCTTCCGCTTTCCCTTTGCACAAAGGCCACTGAAGTCTGTTCTGTGATTCCTCTCTTGTTTACATAATAGCTACTTCAGTCTTCTGTCATGTTTTCATTTTCCCTTGGGGAGAAAAATGTTACTCTCCCCAGGATGCATGAGAAAAAATGAGGAGTATAGTTCAATTAGCACTCATCAGAAGAAAACTTTGAAGTGTTTCGAGTAAAAGCAAAAGATGAAGCTAGTGGAAAAGTTAGCAGAGGATGAAAAAAGAAGAATGGAGAGCAACACCCCAAAAATAGTTTCACCCAATAAAGGGGGCTGGAGAAAGAAAGGAAAATATGTACTTTTGTTGGGACAGAAACATGTAGATGAAACCAGGTGAAAATCACAAGACAGACACTGGCCACAGCTATAAAATTAAGAATCTTCACATTAAAAAAATAAGATCGCATCTTTGTTGTTAAGAGTCTAGAGTATTATCTTTCAATCTTCATGGAAGCCTTCAAAGTACAACCTTTTGGGGAGTCATGCCTAGCAAAAGGTGAAACTGAGTCATAAAGAGAAACATTCAGTTTCCAGACATCTCAGGCTATGACTCAAGTAGTGAGACAATATGTTCTGCTTGTAAGGAAAGAGCAGGGAATTCTGTTGTCTAAAGTACACATTCAAAAGTATTCTGTATCAACTATGACCAGTCAGCACATCCTGAAAAGCTGGTAGGGGCTGGGAAGCTGGAAACTGCCTAAATCAGTTGGGGTTTGTTTATTGCAAGCAGCACAAATGGACTCTGGCTATATTAAGTGAAAAAAAGAGAAAAGAAAAAATATTGAAAAGCTATGGGATAACTCACAGAAATGAAGGAAAAGCAGAGGGGTCAAAACCCAGAAAACCCAGAAATCAGCCCTGGAGATCCAGGTGGCAGGAACCAAAGGACTGTCAATTCTGGGCACTGCCATCAGGATTCATCAGTTTGACCATAATCCTCTGGATAACTCCATGTGAGATCCACATGCTAAGGATGGAGCTTCTTACCAGTGTAGCTGGAATCACCCATCCACTTCTTATCCAGGTAAGACAGGGTTCCTTGATTGACCGTCCCCCCAAGCCTGAAAGTAGTAAAGTGTATGTGAGTCCTCCAAAAGGAGGGAGAACGGTGCTGGGCAGGCAAAAGAATCAGGCATCCTCTGCAGGTCTCATGCCTTCCTTTCTTCATGCCATCCACTCTTCTTGCTCTTTGATCTAAAGTCCATCCATTCTTAGGTCCCTACCTTCAACCCGCTTTCTCCAAGAAGTGTCCTCTGGATACTCCAACTCCTATTGACCTCTTTCTCTTTAGAATGTGTACAACACAAGTAGTCAGTCACATCATCATTTGTTCAACAAATTGTTTCGATCCTTCACTATGTGCCAAGTACTCTCCTAGGTACCCATTCTTCTTCTGAATGCCCTGATTATTTTCTCTATGATTTCCCAGGCATAAGATTCTCATATTTGGGAGCTCAATTAAAACTTTGCAGCATTTATTGGTCGCTCATCAGTCTTTGATCCCATGAGTAGGCATCAACTTTGAACCAAATGCTGCTACCTAGCTAAAGGCTCTGAAATTGATTTAACAACCTATATCATGCAACTACTGATAAAGACAAAGTACTTAGAAATACTTGCAAGGCAGATCAATTCTAATTTTAAATGATATCAAGCAGGTATCCTCAATTTACATTTAATCTGTAGTTATTCACCCATTCAATAAACAAATATCTACTGAATGTCTTTTTGTGTGTAAATACAGACATACTTTGCTAAGCAGAGCTGATATTCAGCAGCCTACACTAGCAAGACCATACCAACAACTGTTAAAATAGTGAAAGTTCCCATGCTGGT
This sequence comes from Macaca mulatta, assembly GCF_049350105.2. NCBI lineage: Eukaryota > Metazoa > Chordata > Mammalia > Primates > Cercopithecidae > Macaca > Macaca mulatta. Next base: position 128,263,379 of record NC_133417.1, on the reverse strand, counting down.
TGGTAGTCACTGCCCCAAGCCTCCAAGTGTCCCATCACCACCCTCAATAGCCCTGGCCATCCCTGTTCCTATGACCCCTCCCTCAGGTCCCTCATCTCCTCATAATCCAATGACTAAAGGTTAATTTCTGGCACAAGATCCTGCTGCAGCACCCAGAAATATCTGTTCTGATGTGTGCCCATGTCATCTCTGTTGATAAATATATTTAATATCATCCTGGTTTCAAGTACAGTGGTGGCTACAAAATTAGGCAGGCCCTGTCTGAAAGGAGCTTACAGATGGAGTACTACTCAGCAATAAAAAGGAACAAAGTAGATGAATCTCAAAAATGTATGTTGAGCAAAAGAAGCCAGACACAAAATAATACATACTGTATACTTCCATTTATATGATGCTCTAGATCAGAAAAAGAAAACAACTATAAGTGATATGGTTTGGCCCTGTGTCCCCAGCCAAATCTCATCTTGAATTGTAATCCTCATAACCCCCACGTGTCAAGGGTGTGACCAGGTGGAGGTAAATGAACCACTGGGGTGGTTTCCCCCATGCTGTTCTTGTAATAATGACTAAGTCTCATGAGATCTGATGGTTTTCTAAGTGTCCGGCATTTCCCTGCTTGTACTCCTCCTTCCTGCCATCTTGTGAAGGTGTCTGCTTCCCCTTCACCTTCCACCATGAGTGTAAGTTTCCTGAGGCCTCTCAGCCATGCTGAACTGTGAGTCAATTAAACCTCCCAGTTTCAGGCAGTTATTTATAGCAGTATAAAAACAGACTAATACAATGAGCATGTAACTCAGCAGAGTAGTTGCCTGGGGTGGAATGGGGGAGTGGGGTCTTGAGTCTTAATTGGAAAGGGGATTGAGGAAACTTTCCAGAGTGATAAAAATGTTTCATGACTTAAGGACAGTGGCTTACAATCTGTGAGTATTGTTGCACATAAATTATATTTCATTAAAGAGCTTACAGTTCAGTAAGGAAGAGGATGCTTCCCAAAAGCAGTTTAATGAGAAAGCCTAAGTCCTGTGAGAGAGGCACAGAGACTACAGCCTTCATGGCCGAGTGGCTAAGATCCTCTTCTCTTGGGTTGCACAGCACTGCTTGGCTTTGAATCCTGGGTCTGTGGAACTATGGGCAAGTTATTGTAGACCCCTTAGTTTTCTCATCTGCAAAATGGTGGCAGTCATAACTACCTGAGGGGTGCTGTAAGGGTCAAATGAATTATCCATTTAAGGCATTTAGAAACTTTAGCCCAGAGTAGGCACACAGTCAATGTTCACTAATAATGGAAATCCTGGACTTCAGAAGATGAGGTTATGTCCAGGGAAAAGCCTTGAAGAAGCCACATTTGAGCTGAGTTTTGAAAAGTGTTTATGAGATGTGGATACGGGCAGTGGTTCACACCTGTAATCCCAGCACTTTGGGAGGCCGAGACAGGAGGATCACTTGAGCCCAGGAGTTTGAGACCAACCTGGGCCACATAGGGAGATCCTGTCTCTACAAAAAAAAAAAAAAGGAAAAAAAAAAGAATAAAATACTGGGTGTCATGGCACACACTTGTGGTCCTAGCTACTAGGGAGGTTGACATGGGAGGATCACTTGAACGAGGGAGGTCGAGGCTGCAGTGAGCCATGGTTGCACCACTGCACTCCAATCTGAGCAACAGAGCAAGACCCTGTATCAAACAAACAAACCAAAAAAAAAAAAATGTGTATGTGATTAGATGGGAGGAAATTGGATTATATTTATGTATACTCGCCTTGCTACTCCAGTCCTTCAAGAATTATCTTCAGTGTCACTTTCTCCAACAAGCCTGACCTAATAACCCTTTAGCTACTTTCCAACCCTCTGTACCCAAAATCAAGGTGCCCATACTCCCTCGTGCTGCAGTTCTCACACTTGTATTTAATAATAAATTTACTGATTATTTAAGAATTTCTTTCATACGTGTCAGTCCTCGCTAGTAGACTAGAAGCTGCAGGGGCTTCAGGTGCTCCATTTTGTATCTCCAGGCCCTCAAACAGAAACTTGCAAAATTATTCATTATTAGTAAGTAAGGAAATAATAAATACATGATTTATTTTGTATAAGTAAAGTTGTAATTTTGCTCTGTTCAACTCAATTCAGAGTATGTTTATTCGAGGCACTGGTGTCTGGGGGCTCCTCTGTGGGCCTGAGTTCTGTTTGCAACCATCTACAGACATACCCCTGAGCAAATTAGTTAACCTCTTTACACTCTGCTCTCTTGCAGGTAGCACAGGGCAGTAAGAGTCCATCGTCCATCTGCATAGATCCACTGTGAGCAATAAGCAAAGGAATTTTTGGAAAGCATTCTATCCTGTGCCTATGACATAGTAAATGCTCAAAAGATGGTGCTGTCATTATTGTTTCCTTAGCCCAACCTGTAGAGGAACATCACCACACCAAAGACACTGTTGTGTCAAAAATATCAAAGTGCATCACACACTCAAGCCTGACTTTGTAGATCCTTCTCAATCTCTTCTTCCAACCCCCCAACTGGCAGAGTGTGGAATAAGGTTCAGTATGTTTTGTCTCCATTGTATATATTGTATCCAAAAATGCATTGCAAAAACATCTACTCCTTTGGGAGGCCGAGGCAGGTGGGTCACCTGAGGTCAGGAGTTCGAGACCAGCCTGGCCAACATGGTGCAACCCCGTGTCTACTAAAAATACAAAAATTAACTGGGCGTGGTGGCACACGCCTGTAATCCCAGCTATTCGGGAGGCTAAGGCAGGAGAATCTCTTGAACCCAAGAGGCGGAGGTTGCAGTGAGCCGAAATCACACCATTACACTCCAGCCTGGGTGACAAGAGCAAGACTGTGTCTTATAAAACAAACAAACAAACAAACAAAACTCCAATATCAATCATTTTGTCTTCTTTTTCCTTTTCTGATCCCAAGATAGTATTTTATAATTCTTTCCCATAGTGAATTTTCAAAACTGTTTTAGTGTTTACAGAAATCTTGCACCTCCTCCATCTCATTTTAGGTTTAGATTGACCACATTTTTCAGTATGAGATTAGAAAATGAGAAAAAAAAAAAATACTAGAATCTTCCCCAGGCCACAAAGAGAGTAAGAGGCAGAACTAGGATTCCAAATCCAAGTTTTGCAGCTCCAAACCCAACATTCTTTTAGCCTAAAGTAGCTTCCTATAAATTTCTACAGCAAGGTCCTAAAGCATAAATAACACTTTTCTGTGTGTCTCTCGGTCAGAATCTGATGAGGCCCAGTGCCTGATTTCTTCTGACCCCAGGTTTAAACCCCAGAAAAAATCAAGTAGCCTCAGATTTTACAGTTAAATAAGCACAGCCTGGGACTGAAGATTTTAATTAATCACTGACCTGGTGCAAATTTCCTGGAGCAACACCTCGGATGAGAAAAATTCAATTGCCAGGAAACAGGCCTCACTGAAGAAAACTCCTACCTTGAAGAAGTGGGGAAATGGCCTACTATATTAGTAGAGAGGATGCCACTCTGGGAAGAAAGTAAAGTACTAGAGATAACAGGCCCCTAATTTGACCAGATAAAATCACTCTAGGACGGGCGCGGTGGCTCACGCCTATAATCCCAGCACTTTGAGAGGTCTATGCGGGCAGATTACGAGGTCAGGAGATCGAGACCATCCTGGCTAACATGGTGAAACCCTGTCTCTACTAAAAATACAAAATTAGCCGGGCGTGATGGCGCATGCCTGTAGTCCCAGCTACTTGGGAGGCTGAAGCAGGAGAATGGTGTGAACCCGGGAGGCGGAGCTTGCAGTGAGCCAAGATCGGCGACAGAGCAAGATTCTGTCTAAAAAAAAAAAAAAGAAAAAGAAAAAGAAAAATTAGTCTAATGTTGGCAGGCCTCTGTTTTTATATTTCTTTCTGTATCAAGTTCTATTTATATTCAATGAATCACGGTCTTTTTTTTACTCTTTTTTAACGCCTTGTGTCAAGAAGTACATATGTTTTATACATACATTCATGAGCACACACATACACACGCATACACACCATACACACACATACACACACATACACACATGCAAGTGTAATTGTAAGAGGGTTTTTTTTTTTTTTGCCTTAATAAAGATAATAAATTCTTAAGTGCAGAAATAAATGTGAAAATACCTAGCACTATTTAAGGTACACATGGGTACTCAATAAATGCTTACAAACTTTGAACCTCCAGAAATTTCTTCCTGGGCACCTTTTAGCTTTTTACAACAGACGCCAAGACAAACTTTTCTCCTAACCCTACCACGGTGCTAAGGATGCCCAGAAGAGTTCTTTTGAAATCCTATTCCCTTGCCTAAGGTTTCTGACACATAAGAATACCATTAAATAGAGTTTCAAAGGTAAATAATCAAACTACTTTTCACCACAAACTCTAGAGAAATAAAACTGCAAACAACTCATTAGAAAGGCTGATAAAAAGCCATCTTGAGGGTTGTTCGAATTATTATATAACCATTTACAATTTTCTCTGGGATCCTTTCTCTCTAGATAATGCAAAAAAATAATAATAATAACAATTTTGCACATAGATATGTCTAAGGCCATAGGCTCAAATTTCACACAGAAACATGGCAAGCTCCCTGTCTTTGAAAGGACTGAGGCAGACCAAACTGACACTTCTTTATTTGAATTTCTCTTCCTTGGCTGCCAATCTGAGTAAATGCCACAATTTTAAAATCAAATCTGGTTTTTTTCCATTTCCAAAATGTTTTCATTTGCACCCTAGAAAGGCTGACGTCAATTGCCTTACAAATCCACCCACCTAAAAAAAAAAAAAACTCAATTAATTATAGTTGACAAGACTGTCGCATCTCTAATAATGGTAGGCACAGAGCTTGTGAGCACAGCGTCCGTTGCCATAGTTACCTGTAAGGTATGGCAACAAGTGCAGCTCCAGAAATTAAAGTGTCACAGAATGGAGGATCACTGCATATCACTTAGCTAAATGATCCCACATGATACTTTGGCTGGTTATTAGAGAGGGATACTGTATTCCTTCAGGTGAAGCTCATAATCCAGTGAAATGTCTTCTGAGAGCGTTTTCTCTCCTAGATCCCAGCAGACTGATAAAATGATCCCTTGATAACTCTTAAAAGCAACTGTTGCTTTTTGAAAAGCTTGGGAATGTGCAATATCATAGTAATTGACCAATTGAATCACTTTGATTACGTAATACCCACTATGGCCACTACCAAAGAGGGAAAAGCATAGTTAAGAAGAAAGGTGTCCTATCTATAAGACAGCAACCAACCAAATTGATCTTTTCCTTTAAATGACTCATTCACAGCAAAATAGTTGAAGAAGGAATCAATCTGAAATATACCTTTTACTAAGTATATGTTTTACTATCTTAAACGAATGCACCGATCAACTTGTTTAAACTATTTATGCATGTAGATGTGTCCGCCACTTAAAAATCCTTATCACCATTTACTGAGCCCCTTGCCCCTTTCTATCAAAGGAGAAAGTTGATCATTAGAAATAATGTATTTAAGGTTGACTTCACTTGTTTCAGATGGCTCACACAGAGCCATTCTCAGCTCCTTGGAGGGTCTTTAAGGTAAATAGGCACAAGAGCCAAATCTCTATAGAGAAATAGTGTTAACTTCATTATTTAGCAAGGGGGAGAGTTAAAGTTTTAATGTTAAGAGAAACAATGCTCTCCTTATGTAAGACCAGACTACACTGTTAAAAAGAAATACACACACATAAACTTAACTTCTTTGGTGAGATATACTTAAAAGGCAACCGGAGCTCTTGCTGGCAGAGATTAAACTAGAATTGGAACATCCACCTTTTTTCCCATCAATTCACTGGTCTTGTTCCTCCCTTCCTGACTTGGGGTTAACAAGGGCATGACGAAATCAACCTCTACCATCCATCATAAACGTTCACTAGAATTCACAAAATAGAGACAGGCCCAAGATTTGCACAGGGAAGAGTAGATTTTCCTGAGAAAGAAGTTTGAGGGCTCTGCACAGGGGGATTTGAAGGGAGCTAGAAGGACTAAGAGATTGAGTAGTAAGAGCATTCTACATAAGAAAGCCTCTTCTTGAAGACCTTTCCCAACTCTTGGAGGGTATAAGAGATCTAGATAGTTAGAGAAAAAGCAAACTTCCCATTTCCCTCATCTGTAGTATTTTTAGATATTTACCCATCCCCTGTGTCAAAGATACACTTAAACTTTTATCATTTTTAAGGATATATTCCATCTAGAAAAGATGGCATGGAGGTATGGTGCTCCATTCTGCCTGCAGGGCTTTGGCTAAGGCGGTGCCACTCTCCTCATGTAGGTGATTAGGCAGAAACATCCACAGAGTAGCCAGGCACTTCTCCCCAAGCATGTGATAGAACAAAACACATTGCCTTCATTTCTTCCTTGTCTCACCCTTAATAAAACAGCAAGGAGGGTCCGTGAACAGGCACAGGTTACAGCTACATACAAAGATATAATAAAAAGAAAACTTTGTGCTAAATCTCAGCTGAAAGAAAACCATTATAAAAGGTAAAAAGGGGACATCTTAGAGCCCTCATTTTCTCCAAAGACCTCTCATTTATCTCACTCACCATATGAAAATAGCTAAATAGGGAAAGTGACTGATACAAATTGGAGAGTTAAATCTTAAATTTCTAGATGAAAAGAAGATTTCCTTTTTCTTGTGAATCATCCTTTTCTCTTCTCCCACAATATCTTCTCTGTCATTATTACACAGGTTTCCTTTTATTAACTTTGTTTCTTCTTATAATTTTTGAGTTTGTCTGGGGCTTCTTTTTTTCATCTCCTAGCCTTCTTTCTCTAGTTGTCTTTTGCAACAACAGGCTTTCTTTACTCCTTAAAAGCACCACAGTTGTCACTCCAATATGTTTTAGTACCAGGTGAGAACAAAGCAGCATTTGCCATTTCAGGGATCAATGTAAATGGTAGTATTATTTAAGAACAAATGTGTGGGTGTGTGTGTGTGTAAACTCTACACAATTTTACTTTGGGTAAATCAACCTAGGTTATAAATTCCGTAAGTGCTATATTTTGAACATGTATAGCATAGCCAGACAAATAGTTGTCGAACAAATAAATGAATAAATGTTGACTAATTTGCACTTTTAGAAAAATTAAAATTATAAGACTTGAAGGTTTCAAATGAACTTTTGATGATATTAAAAGACTTAATTTCAGATTCTCCAATTCTCCTTCAGTTGAAACAAATAATTACCTGAAAATCACAATTTATTTCTGATTAAAAGAAGTCACAGAAGGTTACAGTTCCTGTTAAGATGGATGTGTGTATCCACCAGATACAATTTAAAACAGGAGAAAAGGTACCTAGAACTCCTTTCCAAAGACTTTGGAAAGTAAATGGAATTAGGAGGATTATGGGGGGGAAAAGATATCTCAAAGTATCACTGAAGTGGTGATAGGTATCACATTTGTCCTCCAGTGTTTCCCAGCCTGGACTCAGAAGCAGTCTAAAACCTAAAAGTGCACACTCAATACGCACATAAAAACTCTAAGCCCACCATGCAGGCTCCTAACACACTGTGAGAAGGGAACTCTAGTCTCTGACTAGAGAAGCATGGCTCCAAGAGTGGCAAGAGGGAGGTATCCCCATTGCTTTTTTCCTTTCCATTATCTAACCACTTGGCCACCAAGGGATGAGCAATTATAGGAATTGGGCAGCAGAGTGGGGAAAATAAGTCCCAACTGACTCGTCAGATGTCCAAGGGAAGGATGCATCCCTAGTTGCAGGTAATCAGAGAGAGTAGGAGCTCAATAACGTCATACCTTAAAGTAATTCTCAAAGGCTTTCAGTTCTCAAAAGTTTTGAGAACTGAACCCCAGGGTGGACCACTTCCAGATTCAAGACTGGGCGGTGAACATACAAGACAGGTATAAATAGCACTAGAAAGACTGAAAAATGAACTGCCTCAAAAGCACAGCCTACAGAAATGGATAGGAACTTGCAGCCTCAACTCAAGCAGGTTGATGAACTAAAAACAAGAAGAGAAAACAAAATCAACATTCTCCATCAGATTTAAACAAAACCCAATGTCCCATAATATGATATTCAAAAGACTCCATGATACAATCTAAAAGTACTCAATATACAAAGAGCTAGAATAATCTCAACATCTCAGAAGGGAAAAGAAAATAAATGCCAATCCCAAAATGACACAAATGTAATTTTCAAAGACTTTAAAGCAGTTATTGTAAGCATACTCGAAGAAGTAGGGTAACAACTCTTGGAGTCAATGGAAAGATAGATAGAAGATATAACAAAGAGCTAAATGGAAAAAATTTAAAACACAATGATTGAAGTAAAATAGTCACTGAATTGATTTACTAGAGAACAGATGAGAGATTTGATGAACTTGAAGAAAGAGTAATCAAACTATTCATCCTGAACAACATAGAGAAACAGTGTTTTTAAAAATGGGCAAAGCCTTAGGATCCTGTGGCATAATACCAAAAAATTTAATATTCATGTCATTCTAGTCCCAGAAAGACAGGAAGCAGCATATAGTGCAGAACAAATATTTGAGAAAATAATACTTTACATTTTTCCAAATTTGATAAAAGACATACAGTTACAAATCAAGTTCATTAAACTCCAAAGAGACTATGCTCAAAGAAATCCATGTGCAGATAAAACATAAACTTATGAAAACTAAAAACAAAGAAAAAATATTTTAAGCAGCCAGAAAAAGAAAAAGAGATGTTAAATACAGGGGATCAGTGATTCCAGTGACTATGGATTTCTCACCAGAATTCATGGAGGTCAGAAGGCAATGGAATAACATTTTTAAAGTGCTAAAAGAATTGGACAACATAGGCCGGGCGCGGTGGCTCACGCCTGTAATCCCAGCACTTTGGGAGGCCGAGGCGGGCGGATCACAAGGTCAGGAGATCGAGACCACGGTGAAACCCCGTCTCTACTAAAAATACAAAAAATTAGCCGGGCGCGGTTGTGGGCGCCTGTAGTCCCAGCTACTCGGGAGGCTGAGGCAGGAGAATGGCGTGAACCCGGGAGGCGGAGCTTGCAGTGAGCCGAGATTGCGCCACTGCACTCCAGCCTGGGCGACAGAGCGAGACTCCGTCCCAAAAAAAAAAAAAAAAGAATTCTATATCCATCAAAATATCCTTCAGGAATGAGAGTAATATACAAAGATACTCAGATAAAGAGCCAACACACCTTGTAGCAAGTAGACCCCTTCTAAAAGAATTGCTAAAGAAAGTACTTCAAATGGAATGAAAATGTTACCAGAGGGCAACTTGAAATTTCAGGAATAAAGGAAAAGCAGCAGAATTGATAATGGTCCAGAAGATAACTGTTTTTGTCTTCTTAATTTCTTTAAAATATGCATAAAAGATGAAAGGAAAATGTATAGCATTGTATAATAAGATTTAAAATGTGTACAAATATAATACATATGAAAAATAGACCACAAAGAGAGGAGGATAAAGGGATTTATATAGTAGTAGATTCTTACATCCTCCAGAAAGTGATAAGATACAAATTCTAAATAAACTATGAAAAGTTAAGAATATATATTGCAATCCCTAGAACAAACATTAAAAAGTATACAAGCAGACATAGTCAAAAACTCAGTAAAATAATCAAAATAGAACACTAAAAAAAATTCAATGAATCTAAAAGAACAGAGTAAAAAGGATAACAAGAAATTTTTTAAATGGAGGAATAAACAGAAAACAAATCAAGACAGCAATAATTACATAAAATGAAAATTGTCCCAACACAGCAGTTAAAGGAGATAGATTGTCAAAATAAATTTTTTAAGGAGCCAACTGTATGCTATTAAAAATCTCTCCTTAAATAAAATAATAGAGGTGGGTTAAAAGTAGAGAGAGATGGAAAAAGGTATAACAAAAACAAATGGGATATAACTAACAAGAAAAGACAAAGTTATCATTACTTGTAGGTAATATATTTATCTATTGGTGAAACCTGAGAAAATCAACTAAAAAATACTGTGGTCAAATTATAGCACTCAGTAAAGTGGCTGCTTATAAAATAAATATTCAGCCAGGCGTGGTGGCTCACACCTGTAATCCCAGCACTTTGGGAGGTTGAGGTGGGTGTATCACTTGAGGTCAGGAGTTTGAGACCAGCCTGGCCAACATGGTGAAACCCTGTCTCTACTAAAAATACAAAAATTAGCAGGGTATGGTGGTGCATGTCAATAATCCCGGCTACTCAGGAGGCTGAGGCAGGAGAATCGCTTGAACCCAGGAGGCAGAGGCTGCAGTGAGCCGAGATCGCACCACCGCACTCCAACCTGGATAACAGAGCAAGACTCCATCTCAAAAAATAAAATAAAATAAAATATTCAAAACTTAACAACTTTTATATGTATTTATAATAACAAGTTTAAAAATTAACTCATAATAGCAACAATGTTTTATTCTGCTAATGTTATATAGTATTTGACTTTTTTTATTTCAATCATTTTGAGGGAACAGTTGGTTTTTGGTTACATGGATAAGTCCTTTAGCGGTGATTCAATTTTTTGCCTTCTCCTTTCTGATCAGCAAAGTTACATTAAAACAGAGAGATGTTATAAGGAACACATTGCTTCACCTTATTAGGTAGGACATTTTTAGTTCAGTTGCTGACTGTGTCCAGGAACGTAAATGAGGAAACCTCTGCCTCTCAGTCCAGCCCACTCTCTGCTTTCCTCTATTCGGAAATACTCTTCAGTGGCATAGACAGACTTTCTCTGTATGGTGGTTGTATTAGTCCATTCTCAAGCTGCTATGAAGAAATACCCGAGGCTGGGTAATTTATGAAGAGAAGAGATTTAATTGACTCACAGTTCCGCGTGGCTGGGGAGGCCTCAGGAAACTCACAGTCATGGTGGAAGGCACCTCTTCACAGGGTGGCAGGAGAGAGAATGGGTGCAAGTAGGGGAAATGCCAGGCACTTATTAAAACCATTAGATCTCATGAGACTCACTCATGATCATGAGAACAGCATGGGGAAAACTGCCCCTATGATTCAATTACCTCTACCTGGTCCCACCCTTGACACGTGGGGATTGTGGGGATTACAATTCAAGATGAGATTTGGGTTGGGACACAGAGCCAAACATATCAGTGGTGAAGTAGATTTTTAATTATGTGCTTCCTGTTCTCAAGCCCAGTGCAAGATTTCTTCTCAGAGCTCCAGCTCCAAACACAAGAACCCTAAAAAAAGATTGGTCCAGCTCAGGTACCAGGCTCTTACCTGTACCATCAGAGTGGTCAAGAAAATTGGAATTTATGATTAACCAGGCCCATACTGTGCAGCTTATAGGAAAGGAGGAGGATCCTATAATAAATGGTCCCACCAGAATCACAAATCTAAAATATGAGAGATTTAATACCTCAACCAAGGTATATTGCATCAGGTCAGGAGATACACAGTGACCCTAAACCCACATTTTCCAAGAGGAAAGGCTTCTACAATATTGGAATTAGGAATATAAAGAAGAAAGGAAAGGCCCACATTCCCCCAGAGAACCCTGCCCCAAAAATGTACAGAAGAGAAACTCCTTTGGGCCAAGAGCTAAATGGCATTTTTGCTTTTCATCCAGAAAAAGTCAAGATAATGCAAAGGGAATATTATTCTTTCCTAACGGATGCAAGCTTTTGGGGAGAAAAACATACAAGTGCAAACGTATGCTCAAATCTACATATGCATAATACATTCATCAGCACCACTATATCACTGTGGTTTGGCACCTAATATTTGACAAATCTAATATTTTTGTTTCTATGAATACTTCTCAGCTCCCTGGGATAGCCTGAAAGTTCCTAGTCTCATTTCCCTGGTGGTTCTTTGCCAGAGAATGTAACAGTAAAGGAAATCAAAAGGCCTTATTTCATCAGCTGACACTGGAGGGAACAGCAGAGGAATCACAGACTGAGGCTGGCAACCAGTCCCTTTTCTCACAGAGGAAAATTACCAGAACTCTCTGCAGAGTGACTAAGAGCTGCCAGCAGTGCTGCCTCGTGTCCTCTTCTCATCTGAGACTGAGCAGATGCAGCTTGATAAACAAGATGGAGAGAGAAGCCAGGATTCCACCCTGAGACAGAGCAAACCACCTCTGACCAGGTGGTCTTCCCATCATATATATGGACACTGGGCAGACAGCATGAAACACTACTAGACAAAAGCACCACAGATGCTTCCTGAAACCAGGGCAGTGCTGGAAGTCAACAGAATGGGCCTCCTGGTTAGGGTGGGTATCGGCATTTTCATAATGTGGTCAAGGAGACAGATGCTCCCAAGAAACCTGTTGGCTCATCCAGTTTTGGCAGAGATGAACCGATGTTAAGACACATCCCTGACTGTGCCTTCCATGCATCTGTTCTAGAACTGGAAAGTTGCCAAGACCCTCAGGGCTCCCACAACAGAAAACAGAAGAAAAAAAATTAAATTGGAATGGTGTATTGTAGGAGTAAGAGATTTGCATTATTTGCCTGATGTTATATCAGTGTTGAACCACATGCAGATAAAGAGCCTCTGACTTATTCCCTGCTGTATCCCAGCTCCTAGTAGAAAAGCTGGTTCATAGAAGTGCTCAAAACATATTTCATAAATGAGTGAGAGACATTGCCTACTTTTCCTCCATATCAACCCTAATCATGAAAAAGTCTGGTGTGTACACATGTGTGTTGTGTGTGGGCATGTACTTCATTGAATCCCTGCTCCTGAAGTACTTCTGAAATAGTAAAGCTCCTAAAGTACCAAAGACCAGGAAAACATGACCTGGTGTCTATGTGTAGCTGGCTAGATGATGAAAGTATAACATGGTCTGGTCAGAATGTCCTACTAATTGGAGATTTTGAGTCTAGTGATCCCCGGGATAAACCATACATTTGAATATTTTAATATTCAATTATCTTTTTTTCCCTTTGTGAGAAAGAACCTGAACCATCTTTAAAAAGGAGCAAATGAAGACAGTTTCATCAAGACCAGCACTCTAGGGAAGGAGAGCCTTACCACATCAGTGAAAGAAGGAAGCAGGAAATTATCAGCTAGCAGCTAAAATAGACCTGTTGTCTGTCAGTCCCTAAAATGCAACGGAAAGTCTCCTATGAACACCGTCACCCATTGTCTCTTTTCATACCCCTCGAGTTGCTTGTTATCCCTTTCTGGTACCTCATCTCAGAAATACCTCCCCAGGGATAATCACTGACCACGGCTACCTTGGACATTTTAATTAACCAATTTTTGTCCATATTCCAATTTCAAATGAGGGATGAGCCCCTTCCCTCACCTCTGCTCCTTTGAAGCTAGGTCCTGAAAAGTGGGCAATTGGTCAAGATATTTCAGGACAGACAAAGGAGCTATGCTAACTCATTAGCCCATCTCCAAACAGAATGTACTGTGAGAGAGGAGCTTCCACTTAACAGAGCTAATTATAGGAGCACAATTTTCTGGGAAGATAAGTGTCAACGATCTTGGCAGCCAGGCTCCAGGTGCTCCTGCTTCCACCATGACATTCTCTTCTTAAGGCAAGAGCATGGTCCAAGAGTACCTTTTTCAGGCTGTATTCACATCCTCAAGGGTAAAAGCATACAGCACTAATTCTTCCCCCAAACCTACTTCCCCATGTTCAGGTGGGCCAACAGCACTACTGCCCATTCACCTACAAGCCACTCAGTCCTGCCACTAGAAAAGCCAGCATCTTTCCAGAGGGCTACCAAGCACTGCCAAGACACTGGATACAGTTCTCAAGCAAAATGGGTCCTTAATGGAAGACGATTAAAATCTAGCTCTTGGACTGGGAGCAATGGAAGGCTGAATGGGCCTTGGTCCAAAGGCTTAGGGTTGTTTAGGTTATGTTTCCTGGTCATCTTCAGCTGAACAGGCTGAAAAGGAAGGTTCCTAAGTGCTGGGAGGGAGAATGAAAAGGAAAACAAACAGAATGTAGAGACAGCTGTAGTGTGGATACCCAAGTTCCTTCTGAACTTTGTACAGAGAGACCTCACACGTTCTCCTTTCCTCCCTCGGAAGCAGGGACAGATAGACACTGCTCTGCTACACGGACACACACTGGGAGCCCAAGCTTCCTTTTTGAAAACCCATGGGGATTTTTCTCTCTGGACCTCAGCCTGATACACTAACATAGAGAGGAATAGCCTTGTTTTCATTTCCTTTCTGTCTCAATTATCACTCTCTACACTCCAGTCTCTTCTAATTCCCTTCTCTCCTGTCCCTCATAGTTCTGTTCCTAGCCCTCCATCCCATTCTCACCAAAGTAAATGGGAAAAGAATTCTCAGGAGGGGGGAAAAAGATGACTTTCTCATCAGAAAAATAAACTTTTGGTGTTTATACTCAAAGATTATCTTAAATAACATGTGTGTTTTCACTTATTCAATAACTATCAATACCAACTCTGTACTCAGCCTTGTGGAGAAGGTATTAAGGGGAGCTAAGTACAAACCTCACTATCCTAGACCTCCCAGTGTTCTAATAATTTGTTCTGGTCTTAAGATTTTTATACAGATAGAAGCAAGGTATTATGGGAATATGGTGAAGTAAACTCTTAATTGTCTCTGGAGATATCAAAGAAGGCTTCTTGGAAGAAGCAACATTTGAGCTGGCTCTTAAAGGATGAATAATGATTCTCTAGACAGACCAAAAAAGAAGGAAAGAGTTTTTGAGGCTAAAGGAAAGTCAACATAAAAAATGTGAAGATGAATAGCTTATGTATTCAGGGAATTTTATGTATTCAGGGAACTGCATTCAGTAGCAGTATTAGAGATGAGACTACCCAAGCAGAAAAATTCAGGGCATGGAGCATCCTATGATCTCTACGTTCTATATTTAGTGGTTTGGATATTGTTGCAGGAAAATTGGAGAAATTTAAGTGGTTTAGATTAGGATGCATCATGATCAGATTTGCATACTAGAAAGATCCTTCTGGGCTGGGTGAGGTGGCTCATGCCTGTAATCCCAAGATTTTGGAAGGCCGAGTCAGGCACATCACTTGAGGTCAGGAGTTCAAGGCAAGCCTGGCCAACACAATGAAACTCTGTCTCTACTAAAAATACAAAAATTAGCCAGGCGTGTTGACCTACACCTGTAATCCCAGCTACTACTTGGGAGGCTGAAACCAGAGAATTGTTTGAACCGGGGAGGCAGAGGCTTCAGTGAGCCAAGATCGCACCACTGCACTCCAGCCTAGACGACAAAGCAAGACCCCATCTAAAAAAATAACTAAATAAAAAAGAAATATCCTTCTGGCTACAGTACCAGGGATAATGCAACTGGGGTTAGACCAGAGGTGGGGAAACTAGTGAGGAAGGTACTACAAAGTCAAGCAAGAGATGGTGAGGGTCTGAACAAAGGCAGTGATGTGGGTTTGGAGAAGAGGGTTTTATATTATTTATCACTCAGCTGCTAAGGTAATATTTTTTTCCTGCCTAATATTGTAATGTGGAATCAGGCAAGAGAATGCCTGCATCTTAAGGCAAGGATTATATGTATCTGGGGCTTATCTTTATTAAAAATTACCTTATCCTGAACCTGACCTAAACTCTTCTGCCCAAAGTGAGTGGTGGTGGTGGTTGTTATTGTTGACATGATTATCATGATGATGATAATGATGACAATAACAACCCATTTAGAATATGAGAGCAGACCTTTAACTACCATAAATTAAATTTGCTATGCTCCGAATGTTTGCGTACCCCCAGAATTCGTATGTTGAAATTTAACTTCCAAGCCTTTGGAAGGTAATTAGTTCATTAACATTCTGCCTTCACAAATGGGATTAGCACCCAATATGGTTTGGCTGTGTCCCCACACAAATCTCCTCTTGAATTCCCATACGTCAGGGGAGGGACCCAGTGGGAGATAATTGAATCATGGAGGGAAGTCTTTCCCATGCTATTCTTATAATAGTGAGTAAGTCTCATGAGATCTGATTGTTTTATAAAGAGGAGCTTCCCTGTGCTAGTTCCTCTCTCTCTTTGCCTGCTGCCACCTGTGTAAGACATGACTTGCTCCTTCTTGCCTTCTGCCATGATTGTGACCCCCCCGCCACAGACACATGGAACTATAAGTCCATTAAACCTTTTTTTTTTTATTGCCCAATCTCAGGCATGTCTTTATCAGCAGCATGAAAACAGATTAATCCAGTAAATTGGTACCAGTTGAGTGGGACACTGTTGCAAATACCTGAAAATGTGGAAGCGACTTTGGAACTGGGTAATAGGCAGAGGTTGGAACACTTTGGAGGGCTCAGAATAACACAGAAAAATGTGGGAAAGTTTGGAACTTCCTAGAGACTTGTTGAATGACTTTGACCAATGCTGATAATGATATGGACAATGAAATCTGAGCTGAGGTGGTCTCAGATGGAGTTGAAGTACTTTTTGGGAACGGGAACAAAGGTGACTCTTGTTATGTTTTAGCAAAGAGACTGGTGGCATTTTGCCCCTGCTCTAGAGATCTGTGGAACTTTGAACTTGAGAAAGATGATTTAGGGTATCTGGTGGAAGAAATTTCTAAGCAGCAAAGCATTCAAGAGGTGACTTGCATGTTGTTAAAGGCATTCAGTTTTATACAGGAAGCAGAGAATACAAGTTCAGAAAATTTGCAGCCTGACAATGTGATAGAAAAGAAAATTCCATTTTCTGAGGAGAAATCCAAGCCAGCTGCAGAAAATTTGCATAAGTAACAAGGAGTTGAATGTTAACCCAAAAGACAATGGGGAAAATGTCTCCAGGGCATGTCAGAGACCTTTGAGGCAGCCCCTCCAATCACAGACCTGGAGGCCTAGGAGGAAAAAGTGGTTTTGTGGGCTGGGACAAGGCTCCCTGTGCTGTGTGCAGCCTAGGATCTTGGTGGCCTGCATCCCAGCTGCTCCAGCAGTTGCTCAAAGGAGCCAATCCAGAGCACAGGCCATGGCTTCAGAGGATGCAAGCCTCAAGTCATGGCAGCTTCCATGTGGTGTTGAGCCTGCCAGTACAAAGAAGTCAAGAATTGGGGTGGGTTTGGGAACCACCACCTAGATTTCAGAGGATGTATGGAAATGCCTGGATGCTCAGGCAGAAGTTTGCTGCAGGGGTGGGGCCCTCATGGAGAACCTCTGCTAGGACAGTATGGAAGGGAAATGTGGAGTCACAGCCCCCCACAGAGTCCCTACTGGGGAACCACCTAGTGGAGCTGTGAGAAGAGGGCCACCATACTCCAGACTCCAGAATGATAGATCCACTGACAGCTTGCACCGTCCACCAGGAAAAGTCACAGGCACTCAAAGGCAGCCCATGAAGCAGCCAGGAGGAAGGCTATACCCTGCAAAGCCACAGAGGCAAAGCTGCCCAAGACCACGGGAACTCACCTCTTGTATCAGTGTGACCTGGAGGTGAAACATGGAGTAAAAGGAGATAATTTTGGAGCTTTAAGATTTGACTGCCCCACTGGATTTCAGACTTGCATGGGGCCTGTAACCCCTTTGTTTTGGCCAATTTCTCCCATTTGGAATGGCTATATTTACCCAATGCCTGTATCCCATTGTATCTGGGAAGTAATTAATTTGTTTTTGATTTTACAGGCTCATAGGTGGAAGGAACTTACCTTGTCTCAGATGAGACATTGGACTGTGAACTTTTGAGTTAATGCTGAAATGAGTTAAGACTCATGATTGCTTTTGATTTTTGTTGGGATTTTTTGTTTGTTTGTTTGTTTGTTTGTTTGTTTAGACAGAGTCTCATTCTGTCACCCAGGCTGGAGTGCGCTGGCATGCTCTCGCCTCACTGCAACCTCTGTCTGCTGGGTTCCAGCAATTATCCTGCCTCAGTCTCCCTAGTAGCTGAGACTACAGGGGCGTGCCACCATGCCCAGCTAATTTTTGTATTTTTTTAGTAGAGATGGGGTTTTGCCACATTGATCAAGCTGGTCTTGAACTCCTGACCTTGTGATCCACCTGCCTTAGTCTCCCAAAGTGCTGGGATTACAGGCATGAGTCACTGTGCCTGGCCACATGATTGGTTTTGAAATGTGAGAACATGAGATTTGGAAGGGGCCAGGAGCAGAATGATATTGTTTGGCTGTGTCCCCACCCAATTCCAATGTGTTGTGGGAGGACTTGGTGGGAGATAATTGAATAATGGGGGGAAGTCTTTCCCCTGCTGTTCTCATGATAGTGAGTAAGTTTCACAAGATCTGATTGTCTTATAAAGAGGAGCTTCCCTGTATGAGTTTTCTCTCTCTCTCTTTGCCTGCTGTCATCCATGTAAGACATGACTTGCTCCTCCTTGCCTTCCACCATGATTGTGAACCCCGCTCCCCTCCACCAGCCACGTGGAACTGTAAGTCCATCAAACCTCTTTCTTTGGTAAATTTCACAGTCTCAGGTATGTCTTTATCAGCAGTGTGAAAACGGACTAATACAGAACCCTCATTAAAAAAGCCTTGAGGGAGGCTATTCACCCCCTCTGCCCTGGGAGGACACATAGAAAGCACCAGCCATGAGGACATGCCCTAAGCAGACACTGAATCAGCTGATGCCTTGCTCTTAAACTTTCCAGCCTCCAGAATTGTGAGCAATATGTTTCTATTGTTTATGAATTACCCAGTCTAAGATACTTTGTAATGGCCACCCAAACTAACTAAATCAGAATTGAACACCAATTATTCTTTCAAAATGTTTGAAGTTGTATATTTGGAAATTAAGACACTATTATTGATTGAGGCTATTCTTGGCTTCAAATGGGAGACTTCAGGGACTGCTAAACCCCCAAACCAAGGAACGGAAACACTCACTGTGTTTATGATATTGGAACTTAAATATAGAGCAAGAGGTCTCCTTATGCTCATTCTTGCTGACCCTTGCTCTTCTCTCCAGCACTCCAGCCACAGCCCTGGTCCCCTGTACTGCCATTGCCCCTTCTCACTGAACTTTCACAAACTTTTCCAGACTTATTGCCCTGGCATGTGCTGTTTCATCTAATTTTTTTAAAACAGAGTCTTGCTCTGTCACCCTGGCAAGAGTGGAGGGCCACATCTTTTCCTCTATCTACTCTGCGTTGAAACTTCAGCTCATTTCTCAATTTCCAGCTCAAAGTTCCTCCTGCCTCTTGGCAATATTATCTGATCCCAAAGAGGAAGCTCGTTGTTCAATATTTTGTGTGCCTATAGCACTGCACTCAAAGCTGTGTTATAGTACTTAGATATTAAATTGAAAGAAAGGAAATTGATTGAAAGAAAGAACAAATAAAGGAGAAAATATGAGAAAAATAGGAAGACAGCAATACCACAAAAAGTGAAGTGCAGATGAAGAATTTAATATAACCCAGTAATAACCAATAATTAAGAGCCAGGGCAAAATGTCTTATATGTGTGTATTTTTCTAGAAAGAGAATCCAACAGCCTGTCAGATTCTCAAAGGGGTCTGAGAAACAAAGTTTTTAGAAAAATACTTGTTGTACACAAAATGAAAAAGAGTTAACATAAAATATTTTAAAAGAGAGTGAAATACTTTCATGTATTTCTGTTGAGCCTTGTTATTCAATCACATTTGTGTATTGACAAAGAATAAGATAGTGAATATAAATAAAAAGCAGTTTTTAACTCTAGGGAGAATAAAAGTAGAATTATCCAATGAGTTCCGGCCTCAGATCAGACAAAGCCATATAAAATATTCAAAATCTAATAACATATGACTTCAGGTATATTTAAGTGTCGTATGGTCCTAGCAAAAAGAAAGGTTTCAAAGGTTCAAAAGTGCATAAAGTTTCAATTCTGAGGATTCTATAAAATTCAAAGATTTAAACATATAAAAGGAAAGACATGTACATATGATAAGAGCTGATCAGCCTAGTAGAGCTGTGGACTTCTCCCAGTTGACAGAAAAATAAAATAAAATGTGTAACTTCCATTCAAGGAAGTGAACTTCTGTCTCATAAAGTCAAAGAATCATTGACATTACAACATAAATAAAGTTAGTATGTTCTATCCAGGTCACAGACAAGAATCCAACCTCCTGGCCTAAATCTCTGCTACTAATAATATAAACTGTAACAAAACAAGGGTCAAGTGCCCAAGGTCCTTCCATTTGTTTTCGTGAATATACATCTACAGGTTCAAGGGTATGGGGTTCATCTCAAGGTTAGGTCAATTCTTTTTTGGCTGTTTCTTCCAATACTCAGGAAATACATTGCTACTACTGTCCTTTTATAGCATGAACATAGAAAGCCAGGCCAACAGCAAATTTCACATCAACATATCTGGTCCAGCAGCAGAATGGGTCCACGTGGAGGGAGTCTGAAGAAAGAGGTGTCTTACATCCAAACGGACCAGGTCCTGTGAAACTCTCCTGGCAACCCTTGAAACTTCTTTTATAAAGATTATGACAGTGAGAGAAGTCTAACAGGGCTGACTCCATTTTGCTTCTAGCCTCACAGGCTGGCTGGCTTTGCTTATTCCTGGGCATAGGCCAAGCTAACCATGGGAGGAATTTAGTTTAGTTTAACTTGGAAGCAAGGATGAGAATAGTTCCTCCCTAAAACTCATTCTCCCCTTGCTCAGTGACAAAAACCTGGTGAAAAGTCATGAGATTAGGATTATGGGAGGGGCCTGAACTCCACTGAAATGTAGGTATAGTTTCTATAACCTCCTACTGCTCAGGAGTCATGTGGCCAGAGGTTACCAGATTTGCGGCTTCTCCGATTGCTCCTATAGACAACATTACTATTGTAGAACCTGAGATTGGTCTTTTGAGATGCTTTCAGACCTTTGCATTCTGGACGCTCAGTGATCCCACCTGGACTCATGGCTCATGACTCAGCTGACCTTTTTCACCCCCTAAACCTACCCAGAGGCAGACTCAGCACACAAGGACCATTTTCCACACCCTATGATTGCATCCCCAACAAATCATGTGGACCCATTCCCTAGTCCCCTGCCTTGGAAAAGCCTAACCTCCAAGTGTTTGGGAAGACTGATTTGAGTCTTAACTCCATCTTCCATGTGCTTAGCCTAGCATTAATTCAACTCTTTCTTTACTGCAATACCATGGTCTCAGTGAATTGGTTTTGTTTGTGCAGCAGGCAGGAAGAGCCTGTCAGGTGATTACACCTTTGTGGATAGAGTCTCCCTTCTGGGTCAGCCATGTACTATGAACCAGGGACCTATGGACCACGAAACTTACCTACATAAAAAGTGCCATCAAAGATGGGCATCCGCAAAGATAGATGAGTATCTGCAAATGACAGATACCACTTAATCTAAAAAAGAATCCCTAAGTTTCCCTCCCTGTGGCAGCTTTAGCCTACAATATAAAAATGTATGCCCCTGAGGATCTGATTCATCAAAACTAAATCTCAGAAAACCACATTGAGACACAGGATAGGAAACTTCAGAGCTGCCGGTGTGCTCTGAAAAACTCTGGGCCAATGGAACTAGCTGCAAATCAAGACAGTCTTGACCTTGCTCCAGTGGTCATTTGCTGCTGCTCATCGGGAAGGGCTCCTTCCTTGCCCCTCACTTTGACCACCTCTCTCAAGTTCTCCTTACAATAACAGTGAAGAATTACAAACTTAGGAAGTTATCATTTTAGCCAAATGAAATATGGATGTGATTTGTACATACACAGAAGGGAGTATAAGGAAGAAAGTAGGGCTCCAGAGTCACAACTTTATATCATGTATTCCTAAAACTTTAAAATGCTGGAAAAAAAATGTGACTTTTCTTTCAAAATGTACATCTGAATCATTTTTTCAAAAATATACTGAATTTACTGTGACTATCTTTGCTTTCAAAATGCATATTTAAGTCCCTTTTGAAAGTTTCCTATGATTCTCTTGAAAAAAAAAAAAGTGTGTGTGTGTGTGTGCGTGCGTGTGTGTATACATATATATTGCGACTAGGGAATGGGTCCTTGCGTCCTGCTAATTGGTTGTGACTGAAAACAGGTGTATGGAAAATGGTCCTTGTGTATTGAGTCCATCTCTGGGTGGGGGACCACAGATATAGCTAGCTAGATAGATAGATAGATACATAGATAAATAGATTTATAAAATAAATATTTAAAATAAAAATAAATAAAGACTGAGCCCAAAATAAGATGGCCTTGACCTCGGGGTTTTCAAATATTTGTGGCCATTTCAGAACCTTTTAGCAAGAGTCCATTTGCATTTCTGGGGTATAACCACACAGGAGCCTGAAACACCATCCTGAGCCCTAGCAGCTGAGCCACTCCTGGTGTTCTTTTCCACCTAATATTCACCCAGATGGGCTCCTGCCTCCAGGTCAGATCATTGTATAGATCTTTGCTACTCAAAATGTGGTACCCAGACCAGAAGTAACAGCAGCACTTGTGACCTTGAAAGAAATGCAGAATCTCGGGCAGGCACAGAGGCTCACACCTGTAATCCCAGCACTTTGGGAGGCCAAGGTGGGTGGATCACCTGAGGTGCTGGAGTTCAAGACCAGCTGACCAACATGGTGAAACCCCATCTCTACTAAAAATACAAAAAATTAGCCAGGCGTGGTGGTGCGTGCCTGTAATCCCAGCTACTTGGGAGGCTGAGGTAAGAGAATCACTTGAACTGGGGAGGCGGTGGTCACAGTGAGCCTAGATCATGCCATTGCACTCCAGCCTGGGCAAAAAGAGCAAAACTCCAACTCAAAAAGAAAAAAAGAAAAGAAATGCAGACTCTCAGGCCCCAGCCCAGAACTACTGAATCAGAATCCGTATTTTTCTAAGATTTCCAAGTGATTCCTACGCACATTAACATTTTGGAAGTCCTGGTGTAGAATACACTGTCTCTCCGACTATGGGTACCTAGAGAGAAAGGAAGAGAGGCATTCACATTGCTACCTCACAGATGGAGGAAAGAAGGACAGAGCCATGGGCCCTGACATTTTCTTGCTTGGAACAAGTAGGAACTAGATTTGGACAACGATGATTCTGTGACTCCCTCAGGTGCACTGGGCGGTTGCAGGCTTGAGTGATTTTTATAAATGTAATTAAATCTTACCCTACTTCTCTTTTGACTACTAGTTAACATTTTTTGACCATTTACTCTATGTCACAAACCACTTTAATTTATAATAAGTACTGTCTCATAGAATCCTTTTAATGATCCCATGAGTAGGTTCCGTTACTACCCCCATTTTGCAGAGGAGGAAACTAAGGCACAGAGCCATGAATTAGCTTGCTGAAGATTACACGCTAGTAATCCACAATTCCCTCTAGGCACATTGACTCCAGAGCTCCAGCTCTCATCCTCCACACCAACCCCACCGCTCTTGCAGGATACAAAGCTGGGTCACATGGTCACGAGCAGAACCTCTATGCATATCTGCATTCAGATGATCAAGCTGTAGAATGGCTAGCCGAAAAACACAATGTTGAAAGCTCAGGGTTGCAGAAAGTCAGAGGCACACATCAGCTTCAAAGAGAAGGCTGTCAATGGAGACGGAAAGAGGGGAACGAGGGGGTAGCCTTCCCTCTGCCACACAGAAATGGCTCCAAGGCTGTGATGCAAGGTGGTCCCAGCTCTGTGAAAAGGCACTTTCACCTTTAAAGCACTTTGCTGAGAGGGAAAATCAAAGCTGATATCCTCCTTGAATAAAGCACTCGGGTCTACTGGGGAGTCCAAAAATAAAAGCATGGTGCTAAATATTTCTCTACCTGTAGCTACTGCTCACCCTTAAGAGGAGGGGCAAGGTGGAGCTGTTAGGGGAGCAGGTAGAGGAAGAGGCAGGTGGGGGACCGTGGTTGAAGCACTAGAAAAGGGCAGCCGGGAAGACTCGCAAATAGGAGTGGGGGAAGGGGCAGGCTTCTAGAGGAAGTGGTTTTTGTTGAGGCTGGCTGAGAGCAACAACAAGGCTGGGAACACCGAGGATGCCGTGGGAAGGTGAGTAACCCAGAACTCATCACGTGTGCTTCTCGAAATCAGAAGACATCTACTGACAGTAATATCTTTTAAATTGGAGGCCTGATAGCATAAATAAGGCTTCAAAAGTCTTTAAAAAGTCTTTATTTTGGTCAAAATACAACCTGATCCCTTTGCAGGCCATCTTGTCCCTGGCTTCAAGACTTTTTCATCCTCCTAGCACAGATGTCAGGTTTCCAAGCAGGCAAGTCTACTTTCAATATTAGAAGGAAACACAAGAGCAAAAAGAGATGAATGACGCAATCTAGTAGGTTGCAAATGGA
Organism: Macaca mulatta; assembly: GCF_049350105.2. NCBI lineage: Eukaryota > Metazoa > Chordata > Mammalia > Primates > Cercopithecidae > Macaca > Macaca mulatta. Next base: position 128,239,181 of record NC_133417.1, on the reverse strand, counting down.
ACTGTTTGTGTGAGGCACTAGAATTGCATCAGCTCTACCAGGTCATGTGTGAAAAACAAAGTGATTACGCCCAGAGCAAGAGGCTGAAGTGCCCTCCACTGGCCAAACAGATTCTCCAGTAGCCTCAGCGTCACTGCAGAAATGGCTTGAAAGGACAAGAGTTTTTGGAAGTTGCTCCATCTGAAATCCTGGGGTTCAAAGATGTCGATGATGCAACCAATGGAAGAAACTAGCTGATAGTGTTGCTTCCTTTAATCCAAACTTTTAATTTTATTTAACATGGGAAATTTTCTTTAATCTTACAACAAAGAGATTTACTTTAAGTCTTTGATGTCTGAACCACAGAAGCAGAAATAGAAACATGCTATACTCAAGAAATCATCACAGATTTATCTTTTGTCTTAATGTTGTTTCATTTTGTTTGTTTTCATTTTTGAACCTCATTCTCCATCTTTTTCCAGGCATTTTTATTGGTAATCTGGTTAGCAAAAGACTAAAGTGACCTAGTTCTGCAGATGAAGCTGAAAGCAGATTCTGTTTCTCCAGCGGGGTGTACCTCGCTGTGTGAACACAGGCTTAGCAGACATGAGTGAAAAAGAGACAGGGGCTCTCTGGTGCCTCAGGACAGCTTTAGGCGCACATGGAAGAAGGGGAGGGTCTCTGGGCAAGAGAAAAAATGGGCACCTCACTCACCCTTCCAGGCAGAGTCCAGCACAGTCTTTGGAGCTGAGTTAGGCAGAAGAGATAGAGGTGGGTTGGAGGTTGTCACAGAAGCCTTTGAACATTGCAGGAGCCACTTCAGGCATTCCCCAAGGATAGCAACATCTCACAGGGACCAGCTTCACGGGTCAGGGAGGAACAGCTTCCTACAGGGACACACGCATGCGCAGTGTCTGGAGAGTGGCTCTGCTGGGCCAGGCTGCCCCATGGAGATAGCCAGCAGGATGTTCCTTTTATTTATTTTTTCCAGCTTTATTGAGGTGTAACTGACTGACAAAACTATCAGTTTAAGATGTACGATATGAGGATTTGATATATGTATGTATTGTGAAAACATGACCACAATCAGGTTTGTTCACACATCTGTCAACTCACCTACTTACCAGTGTGGGTGTGTGCATGTGTGTGTGTGTGTGTGTGTGTGTGGTGTTGAGAAGGAATGAAATCAATAGCTCAAAGAGACAGTTGCACTCTATTATTCATTGGAGCACCAGTCACAATAACCAAGATATAACCACCATAATTGCCCATTGATATGAATAGATAAAGAAATTGTGAAATACATATGTGTGTGTCTGTGTGTGTGTGTGCGCGCGCAAGTGTGTGTGTATAGTTGGATATTATTTAGCCATAAAGAAGCAAATCTTGCCATTTGCGACAACTTGGATGAACCTGGAAGACATCATGCTAAGTGAAAATAATTCAGACACAGAAAAACAAATACAGTATGATCTTGCTTCTATGTGGAATCTAAAAAAGTCAAACTCAAAGAAATAGAGTAGACAAGTGGCTACCAGAGGCTTGGGATGGGGGAAATGGGGAGAGGTTGGTTAAAGGCTGCTCCTTCTAAAGAGTGAGCTGAATGCAGACAAGGTGGCTAAGCAGTTACTGGTTAATCTGCCTGGGCACAAATAACCCTACAAACTTCTCAAATCAAATCTCTAAAAAGCAATCACACTATTTTATTACTAACTTGGGCACTATGACAAAATGTTATCATTTTGTTTTCAATTTAAGGTCTATAAAATCTTTAGTGATTTGTGGGAGAATTTGGTACACAAGACAGAAAGCCTAATTACAAAGACCCAGAAACACAAAAAGAGTAAGAGATGGTTCCCAGGAGCCGTTATCTGTGCAAAACCTTAGGGGTAAAATTTAGACCTTCTTGATGCCATGAGACCTGCCTTCCTGTACAGTTTTTCCATTAACTGCAGTGAGACCTTTGTCTAGTCACTTACTCTCCCAGAAGCCCCATCTCCTCGTTTGTTCAACATTCAACAAGCACATTTTGAGCCCTAAACACTTTCTGGGTACAATAAACTGAGATGGTTTCTAACCTTTCTAGATATAAAAGAACATATCTTACTTAACACCAGAAAATTTCCAAAACTCTTCTACATGAATGTCATCATACTTTTCCTTTTGCTTCGTTTTTTAAAAAGCTATCTGAATGGCAGAAAACGATGGAGTCAAACATACATCTAGTAATTTTATGTTTACTAATCAGAAGAGCATCTATGCAGACCACAAAAGTGGCAATAAATACATTTGCAAGACATAGTATTCGTGTAGTCTCAATGCCTGGTGCACCGACATATTCGCTGGCTCCTCACAAAAATGTAAAGGTCCCCGGAGCACAAGGTCCCATCGTTGCTCAAAATAGACAGTACTAGTCTAGGAGTCCAGGTGTTCAACCCCAGGGCACTGGACACTGAGAGGTGGACCTTGTCCTCTCCCAGGAAAACAACTTCCCCTAACTTTAAAGTACCACTGGACTCAAAGGGTCATATGGCTGGAAACAGTTCTGGCTTTACTTTAACCACCAAAGACTCATTGCCTGAGACAGTCTCAGAATTCTCAAACTCCCTTGCAATTCTCAAACCGTTATAGTCAGCAGATTTGGTGTTATTTATATTTTTATCTGTAATTTTCCTCTTCCCCCAATGCAGTTCTCATGCTCATGAGACAATGCTATCAGTAGGGAGTATCTGAAATCACTTCAAGAAAGAAGAATAAGCTGCTGATACATGTGCGAATCTCACAGACATAATGTTCAATGAAAGAAATTAAAGACAGAAGAGTACACACTGTGTGATTCCATTCATATGAAGTCCAAAAGTAAGCAAAACCAACCTATGACGGTGGAGGCCAGAATCAAGGCTTCGTTTGGGGTACTGGCTGAGATGGTCATGCAGGAGCATTTCTGGAGGCTGGAAATTCTCTAACGTTGGTTTAGCTGGCAGCTACACAGGTGTACATATAAGTGAAAATTCATTGCATATATATTTAAGAAGTGTGCACTTTAAGGCAAATAAGTCATACTTCAATTTTTACATACAAGGGGAAAAGCAATGGGAATTAAACCAGGCAAATGGTTAAAAGGAACAGGTTGGTTCCGAAATAGAAACAGGGAATCTGGAAGAAAATCCTGGATGACTTCAGCACGTAAGATGAGTGGGCGTTGTCAGGTGTCCGGCAAAGGAGACTGGGAAAAAGAACTCAGAGAAGGGGGAGGAAATGGTATAGGGAGGGACAAGGGGACAGGAGTAGTTCTCAATGACTTGCAGATGTGAAAATAAGTCATTCAAACTCTAGGCTGTGGGGACTCCAAATTATTTTGAGTTTTAAAGAAATACGACTATGGTGACTGAGTCATGGGAGAGGCAGCTGTAACCTGGGCAGGTGTAACTGTTGTTTCTCTCATTATAGATTAGACTTCTTCCTTACCTACCTTGTTTTTAAAATGTTGTAAATGACTAAAGGGAGCCAGGGAAGACCCCTTCCCTCTTCACTGTTGATATTCATTATAGATTAACTTCCCTTTTACCTTTCTCACACAAAGACTTGATGGTTATCACATTTTCTAAAGACGGAATGTTGAATGCATTCTTTTAAATTGGAAAGAAAGCAAAAACAAGTCCTATGGAAAAGAAAACAAACTATAATGAATTACATTGCTGTAAATCACCGACAAGCCCTGTATAGAAAATGTTACAATCCTATCAAGCTTCTTTGTTTTCTGCCAGTATAAGCAGGAAGGTAACTTTTAATTTTGGAGAACTGGACCCATTTTTCTGGAGTTTGTGTCTTCTGAAGAAAATGGTTATTCCCAGCTTTTCACTTGAATAAACTCTTAAAAGCTGGATTCTGATCCTTTTGATTATTTCATGCTGACATAGATAAAGAAGGATGGAGACAGGGTGATAGAGGGAAAAGACCTTCCAGTCGCATTAGTGAAAATAACATACACGAAAAAGCCGTATCTTTTCACAAGTTTCAGAAGTATCTGGGTAACTTTAACACTTGCTGGAGAAGCATCAAGCCTCCAGTCAAGGAAGCTTGAGTATCATGTCCAGGTGCCACTGTCAGAATCCAGAGCAAGCTGGGGACCCTCTGGAAGGATGTTCCGAACCCTTCAGAAATATCCACCCAATGGCCTGTTTCTGCTTGGAGAGGGAACGTTCACCATCTTTAGCTGGACAACAGAGTGACGTTCAGGGGCACCAAGCCAAATGCAGAGAAGAAAGGAAAGGGACGGAGCAGAGGCAATACTGGGCAACACCTGCGGTTAAGTGGAAAAACCTGGGCTTTTAAATGCACATTCACCTGTAGGGAAAAATTAGAATCAGGTTGGTTTCGGCTTAATAGTGTATTTATACTGTGTGGGAGAAGAGTTTTGAAAGCAGGGGCTTCTGCAATGCATCTGACATGGCTTGTATGAAAATACCATTTTCTTCTCTTAATTTCTATAGCACTTTGGTGAAGATATTTCTTAAGACATCTCTTACATTTTTTCTTATACTGTGCTTGTTTTAGATACTTTTGTTTTCCTCCACGTCAGGCTGTAAACACTCTGAAGACAGAAAGCAGGTCTTTTGGTCAGGCACGGTGGCTCGCGCCTGTAATCCCAGCACTTTGGGAGGCCAAGGTGGGTGGATCACCTGAGCTCAGGAGTTCAAGACCAGCCTGGACAACATGGCAAAACCCTGTCTCTACAAAAAATACAAAAATTAGCTGGGCATTGTGGCACGTGTCTGTGGTCTTAGCTATTCAGGTAGCTAAGGTTGAGGATTGTTTGAGTCCAGGAGGTCCAGGCTACAGTGAGCCATGATTGCACCACTGTGCTCCAGCCTGAGTGACAGAGCAAGACCTTGTCTCAAAAAAAAAAAAAAAAAAAAAAAAAAAAGGTCTTTTCTTCTTGTGTGCCCCCCACTCCCCCGTGGCTACTCCAGTTGGAGGAGTGTAGCAGGTGTGCCCGGGACCTGGGCCCCGGTGCCTGAGCCACTCGTCTGCTGTGAAGAGGGACCCTGAGGGTGAGGTTCACCCCGCAGGCAGCCAGTTTTACCCAAATGCATTGTCTTTGAGCCAGAGGCACTGCTGCTTCTCTGAAAAAGGTAAAAATAAAATGTTTAAAATTCAAGAAGAATTTCAGAGAAATAGGGACTAGGTAAAGACAGGCCTGTGGCAGTAAATAGCAGACAGTGAAGGATGAAGAGAAAGTTTCAGAAGGAGGAAGACAAGGTCGCCTTGCCCTCTGGTCTCATTAGCGGAAATAACACTTACAGGAAAGTAACATCTTTGAAGATATTTGAAAGTTTCCTGGGTGATCATGAAATTGCGGGTGGCAGTATGAGGTTTTCAAAACACACAGAGCATGCCCTCTGAGAGAAACTCAATTGGCAATTAGGACATTGCAGGATCATAGAGCTTTTCTTCCCTTCTTCAGCTATGAGTCACAAGCTGCCAATTAAGAAATCAGTGACATGTAAGGAGCTTGGTATTACCCAATGGGCTAAAGCCCTCGATGGTGATGACTAATAACATTGGTGTGTTCAGGATTTAATCTTTAACTTGATTTCCCGGGGTGACTAGATGATGAACAATAAGAGGAGTTATTTTATTTTTCAATAGATCCTTTATATGGGGATTTGGGTGATGCAGTAAAGCAGAAGGAATAAAGAATTGTATCCTCTTGCGTTCTTCCTCCTCCCCTTCCCCAGCAACAGACTTGTTAAGGTCAGCAGTCTTGAAGTACAGACAGGTGTTCTTGGTAAGATGTGCAGGAATTCACAGCGATCAGAATGCATGTGAACCCCATTGTTTTTACTGTGCAACAACTGTGTCAAAAGCTCATACAGGACAGCGTAGCAAAGATGTTTTTAAGAACATGAACTCAGAGTCAAGCAGACCTTGTTTGACTCCTAGATCTGCCCCTTACCAGTCTCAAGCAAGCTTCTTAACCCCTCTAAGCCTCCACTTTACTCATCTGTAAAACAGTGAAAATAACAGTACCCACCTCATATGATTGTTGAGGAAATTAAATGAGATATTACATGCAAAGGCTTCATGTAGTGCCTATTCCTGATAAAGTGCTAACAAACACCGGCTAATGTTATCATTATTTTTATTAGCAGCCTGTGAAAATGTCTTATAACTTAGCCATCTGTCTTTACAGAGTATAAACTGCGCTTCACTACTTCATCCAAGGAGAGAATAGATTCCTGTTGACAGAGGAAGATACCAAATAAGCTAGTCATATATACAGATTTCGGCCTATGTGCTTAGAAGACAGCTCTGTGATCGAGGCTACTGAAGACCTGTCAGGGGGCACTAAGATGGCCATTAAGATTTAAAAAGGACCTCTTTTTAAATATCACATGTCGTTGTATGTTTATGGTTCCAAAGCAAGCCACGATCTTCGAACACTTATCTTGTTCTTCCCATTGCTAGCATAGAAGGATCTCTTGGATTGGTGCTGGTTTGTTGCCAGAATATCAGTGGCCATTCTTTGGGAAACTCTTGGTTTTTCCCATCCCTGGTGAATAGGGTTATCCAGCCCTACTTACCAGGGACATTTAGAAGAGGACACTAGGAGAAGTGGGCATTTCTTCAAGAGAGGTCAAAAGAGGGAAGGCATGATGTCACTATCACTTCATATGAATGGCAAACACATACCAGTATATATAAACTACTGGCACAAGCACAGTCTCACTTACTGGCTCTGACTTACACACCAGGGCCATTGGCCGGGGCATCACGGACCAAAGCACAAATAGTGCTGGATGATAGGGTTCACCGCCAAGACAAAGAGGAGGAATGAAAACAGGGAAGGAGAAGTTTGCCACATGCTCAACTAAAGTCTCCTTACAATAAAAAGTCAAAAATTTATTTTCTCAGCCACATATCTGCTCAGATCTTACCATCTTCGTTTAGCCACCAAATTGTTGACTTAAAAAAATGGGGGGCCAGGTGCGGTGGCTCTCGCCTGTAATCCCAGCACTTTGGGAGGCCAAGACGGGCAGATCACAAGATCAGGGGTTCGAGACCAGCCTGGCCAACATGGTGAAACCCTGTCTCTACTAAAAATACAAAAATTAGCTGGGTGTGTTGGCATATGCATGTGATCCCAGCTACTCGGGAGGCTGAGGCAGGAGAATCACTTGAACCCAGGAGGTGGAGATTGGAGTGAGCCAAGGTCACACCATTGCACTCCAGCCTGGGCAACAGAGTGAGACTCCATCCCCCCCCCAAAAAAAGGTGGGGAAGTCAGGTTCACAAAGTTATAGAATCTTTTTCTTGGCTAAGACCTGAAGCTCCTTCATTTCTGTTAAAATTGGACAAATAATTCCCAAATGGCAATATGGAGTCCAGGGCTAGTGTGCAGTTCCTGAGAAACTTCTACAAATCACAGATGCCTTGAGCTTACTCCACGTGGATAGATCCCGAATTTTAGGGGAGGGTTCCATCCTTTTGAGCATCCCTGATGATTATGACCAGTCTTGGGAACCCCTGAAACAGGCCATTTTCATGCCCAGCTTTACAGGGTCTGCATCTGAATGCCATGTTCATTAATTAGTGCATTTCCTTATAACTTACCAACAGGAAGTTTGCCCAGCAAGTTTCAAGAAGATAACATAACGCTGATAGCCAGTCCCTCCTATTCACCCAGGAGCTTCCTTTCCCTTCTCCTCTGCTGCAAAAGTCTTTCATTTCTTCCAAAGTCCTGACACTTTCCACTTAAATTGGTCTTTACTTGAGTCATATCTAGACCTCCCCCATCTCACAGTGAAACCCAATTTACCCCTTCTCACTCTGAATACTTTTTCTGTTGAGATTCTTATATTTGCAACATGAGTGCGTCCCCTGGACATATTGGCTAAATGTCCAGAAAAAGAATTGCTCCAGTGAGTGCTCAGTAAAACTCCTAATGAGACCATGGAGTAGATGCTTAAAATAAATTTTTAAAAACCAAACTTGTATTTCAGTTCTCTCTCCGTGTGTGTGTGCGCGCACATGTGTGTGTACGTGACTGTGTGTGTGTTGAAAGGAAGGGAGAGATTTTTAATCAAATTTAAACAAAGCAATAATTTATATTCCAACGATGGAAAAAAACAATTTGGTGTCATATATGGAACCTGAGGGAAAGACAAGCTTCTCATTTATAATTTGGAAAGGTGCCAGGGGTAGAAGGTGGGAGAGCTGAGGAGGGCAGGGGAGCAGGGCTTTTTTTTTTTCTTTTTTTAATAACGTTTTTTAAATAGTGTGACATGTATGGTCATGCCTAAATCTCCCTAAATTATATTTTAGAAAAACAATTCATTTAACCTCCAGTCTTCCTTTGTTGGGAAGACAGATGTCATGGAAACCTTGCCTCTGCCTAGAGCAGGAGATGGTAAAAATGATATCGCTATTTCCGTGGCTTCGAAAAGTGACGCTGGTCTCTGTGCAGGGACATTGTCAAGCATCAGGAACTTTTTCCAGGCTGAATCGCCTTCCGCACTCAACCCCAGCTACTCTCTGTCCATACGCTACCCAGCCTTCAAAGTTCAACTCAAACGTGTCAGCCTCTCCAGTACTTCCTCTGCCTTCGGTTAGGAGAGAGCTTCCTGTGCTAGAATTTAGTTCTTCACTCCTTGAGTTAGAACAGTGTTCTCAATTAGGGAAGATTTTGTCCTTTGGGGACTTGTGGCAGTCAGTGTCTGGAGACATTTTGGTTGACACAGTAGGGAGGGAGGTGCAACTGGTATCCAGCGGGAAGAAGACAAAGATGCTGCTAAACATCCTGCAATGCACAGGGCAGCCTTTGACAACAAAGGATTATCCAGCCCCAGATACTGGCAGTGCTGACATGTAGACCTCTCCCTCCTCCTCGGCCTTTTACCTACTTGGCTTCCAGGACACCACATTCTGCGGGCTTGAGTTTTCTCCAGCCTCGCTGGTCCACCCTCTTCAGTTACCTCTGCTGGTTCCTCCACACCTCCCCAAACTCTAAACATTGGAGCACGCCAGTGTTGGCCTTTATGTCTTGTCTACCCATTCTCACTCCAGTCTATGCCTTTAAATATCATCTTCAGACCTGCTACTCTCAGATTTATATCTGACTGGACCCTGCCCCTGAATTCTAGGTTCATAGATCTGAACATCTCCATTTGGACATCTGAACATCCTAATTCGGACATCTCAAAGGCATCCCGCACTCAGCATATCCCAAACTGAGTTCCTGATCTTTCCCCACAAAACTTGCTCTTCCGGCTTATCTCAGTTAATCGCCATTCCATCTGCCCAATTGCTCAGGGAAATAACCTCAGAGTCATCCCCGACCCCTCTCTGCCGCTCAAACTTTTTCACTCAATCTACCATCAACTCTACTGGCTCCAAAGATATCCTAAATCTGACCACTTCTCTTCACTTCCACCGTCATTCCCTTTGGCGCTGGTCACCACCGTCTCTCACCCAGACAGGGCAGCTGTCTCATAACTGGTCTTTCGGCTCCTGCCTGTAGGCCCCTCTCAATACAAGAGCCAGAGTTATCCTTACAAAATGCAAGGCAGATCATGCCACGCCTCCATTCAGAACGCTCATTGGCTTCCAGCAATTCCCAAAGTAAAGTCGAAAGTCCTGACACTGTGCTGCAGGGTCTCATGTGATCACTCTGCTTCGAAATCTCTGGCTTTTCCCCCATTAGAATCTCTCTGACTCATATCCGGCCCCGCCCCTTCACCTGCCCCAGGAGACACATCAGCCTCCTGGGTCCTCCCTGCCTCCTCCAGGCACCTCCCGACCCCAGGACCATTGTCTTTGCTGTGCCCACTGTCTAGAATGGTCTTCCCCTAAAACCACTGTGGCTCACACCATCAGTCCTTCAGGTCTTACTGAAATGTCACCGTCTCCGAGAGGTCTTCCGATGCCATGCTATTTAAAAGTGAAGCCCTGCACCTCCAGTGGTCAGCTGTAAAATCTTTCCCGTAGTGCTGACCACCATCTGGCACACTCGTTATTTTTCTGGTGTGAGTTTTTGTCAGATTCAAGCTCTCTAAAGACCGGGACTCTTCCGTATGGCTGTCTCCACAGCATGCAGACGAGTGCTATCCACGGTAAATGCCCAGTGTGATGCACAGCTGAACCCCCCGCAGACTTCAAGATTCCCAGAACAGGAAGTGCCGTATCACCCACAGCAGCTTGCCCAGGTCTCCTTCCACGCCTTCCTATATGACCTCCATCTCTTTTCCAGGCTAAGCCCTGCACAAGGAGCTTTTGTACACATTTGTCATTTCATTTTGTTTCCTGGAACCCAATCGATTTTTAATTGAATTTACAATCAGAATCCCGAAAATGTCAACGGTATCTTCACCGCGGTGAAAGCTTCATGCTGCTCTCCAAACCTCAATTTACCAGCAGCCTGGCAGAGGCTGCAAATCACTCTTCAGAGGTGGTGCCCTTGGAGGACAGACTGTGAGCAGGGTTTCTCCGCCATCTTGTGGACAGCTTGGGAATGACACCTACTGAAACACGTCTTCCATGTCCCAGCGTGTGTGTGTGGGGTGTGTGTGTGTGTGTGTGTGTGTGTGTAAGAGAGAGAGAAACGTGTACTGATGTCTCCTCCTCACACCAAAATGAATGCCTCCTCTCCTCACCAGTCCTCAGTGGTTGTGTTTTAAGCTGGTGATTCTATTTTTCAGTGAAAAAAAAATCCTCCTCCTGGCCCAGTAAGAAGAGAACGGAAGGCTCCTTGCAGTTTGGCTTCTCCCAGAGTGTCTCTCCCTTAGCAGCAGCATCTGGTTCACTCTCTGAATCAGGACACTGTGCAGGTAAGAGGAGTCTTCAGTATCTAAAGGGGCTGTCCTAGGAGGCATGATTTCAGCAGCACCATGCAAGGCCGGCACGCCACCCCCTAGTCCGGTGCACCCTCTGGAATATGTCTTTTATTCCACTGTCAGAACTCAGGTTTTAGATATAAACACTCCTGGGAGAGAAGCACTAATGTCCAGTCATACCGACCCAAATGACCAATAGCCAACCTACAGGTAGGAGGTGGAGAATGAGAGCTGAGAAAGGCGGCTAATCACCTGGGGGGATGGCAGGCCTGGGACAAGAAAGGCCACCCTGACCCTCCAAATTCCACTGCACACACCTTACAATTACCCTCCTACTCGGCCTACCCATGCATAGTGTGAACTCACTGATTCCATCCTGTGTGTTTGGGATTGAAGAGGGAAAAAGGGCCAGATCCATCTTCATTGTGAAAATTCTACACTCCAAGGGTTTGTACAGCAATTCCACTACCTCAAGACCCTCGAACTATATTAACTACAGCCACTCAAGCTTGCCTGGGGAAAGACCGTGGACAAAGAGCCATGATCTGTAACCAGCGCGTGATTTGTTTGAAAGAAGCATGCACTTCTGAAGTGTGAGAAAGTTCTAGAATCATTTTAGCCGGGCTCAGGGAGATTGTTTGCTTTTGTAATATGATAAGAAAATGGAAGAAAGAGTGTGGACTCAAAAGTAAATTTAAACTTTAGACCAGTATATACGAATTAGCATCAGAAAGGGAAGGGAAGAGAATAAAGATTTATTGAAAGCCCATTTATGGAATGCACTATCTAGCCACATTACAAACCTAAATTTAATAACCCTCATTAGAAGCCAGCTGTGTGATCCTGAGCTAGTAGTTTAACCTCTCTGAGCCTCATTTTCCTGCTCTGTAAAATGATGTGCTGATGCTGTGAAAAGCAGTTGGGTGTTTCCTCAAAAAGTTAAACATAAAACTGCCATACGATCCAGTAATTTCACTTCTGAATATATACTTAAGAGTGAAAGCACAAACTCCAACAGATATTAGTACACTAATATTCATAACAGCATATTCACAATAACCCAGAGGTAGAAATAACCCAAATACCAATGGACAGATGAATGAATACACAAAATGTGGTATAAACATACAATTGTTGTTTTGTTTTTGAGACAGGCTCTTGCTCTGTCACCCAGGTGGGACTACAATGGTACAATCATGGCTCACTGCAGCCTCAACTTTCTGGGCTCAAGTGATCCTCCCACCTCAGCCTCCCAAATAGCTGGGACCACAGGAACACACCACTATGCCATGCTAATTTTAAAAATATTTTTGTAGAAATGGGATCTCTCTATGTTGCCAGGCTGATCTCAAACTCTTGGGCTCAAGTGATCCTCCTGCCTCGGCCTCCCAAAGTACTGGGAATAGGTATGAGCCACAGCAACTAGAAAATATATTATTTTTAGGCCCTTTTCTAAAGGCCTAAAATGAATGAAATTAAGGAATTTAGGAATGAAATTTAGGAATTAAGGAATGAAATTCTGATGTAAGCTACAACATGGATAAACCTTGAAAATATGTATGCTAAATGAAGTAAGCCAAACACAAATGGACAGATATTGCATTATTCCACTGAGATACCTAGAATGAGCAAATTAATAGAGATGAGAAGTAGAATAGAGGCTACTAGGAGCTGTGGGGAGGGAGGAATGGTGAGTTAGTGTTTAATGGGTGTGGAGTTTCAGTTTGGGATGATGCAAAAGTTCTTGAAATGGTTAGTGGCAATGATTGCAAAACATTGAGAATGTATTTACTGCCACTAAATTGTATACTCAAAAAAGGTTAAAATGGTAAACTTTATGTTATGTGTATTTACCACAGTGATAGAATAGAAGATAGATGTTAGATAGATGATAGATAGATAGATAGATAGATAGATAGATAGATAGATAGATAGAAAATGATACTGGGTTACTATTCAAAGTCATGTCTTTCTTAGCCCTAAAAATATATATATATATATAAAAACATATATATATAAAATATATATAACATAGATATGCAAATATATAAATATATATAACAATTTAAATATATATTACAATTTATATTTGTGGAAGGGATATATATATATATCCCTTCTACTATATTGTCTAATTCTATGCTTATTGCATTGCATATTTTGCTAAATTTTACTCTGTGCAAAACATGTATTGAATAGGTGTGAATTAATTAATTATACAGTTTTATTGACTACTGCAGTACAAAAGGAATAGACGTTATGATAAATTTTCTCAATACACAATACAAACTAAAAGGACTCTTCCAGTCCTGAGCTGGTTCCATCCTGAACCAGGTATCTCTCCCAAGAGGCCCCAGCAGGGCAGGCTCTTCCTCTACAGTTCGATGAGAAAAGTCTCCATGATGTACTTGTCTCATATTTACAATATTGAAGGATGGCTTTTTTTCCCTCTAGTTTTAATCGAGATGGAACATTCCAAGGCCAAGAAAATGTCATGCGTTCACTGGTGAGTAAGCTGGACACGACGGGAATGACAGTTACAGGACACAGCTATTTGCCAAAAACGTGACCTATGGGACTTAAGAACCATGTCACGCTGCTCTGCTTGACGGTTTCTATTGGATGACCTGAAATCAGAAACTTGGTTTTCTGTTGAAGAGAAAATTGTCCAGAGTACACTGGGCTATGCATGGGAGTGAGGGACACGTGCAAGTGTGCACATCCACGTGTTTACAGCCATGGGGAAGGGAGGAAAAATCACCCCTTAACTCAAAGAACTCTGGAAATTACAAGAGGGAACAACCTACTTTCCCTATTGAACAGCAAAAAAAAAAGAAGCAAGCAATAAGGGATAATCAACTGCCCAAGTTATGTTTTTACATGCAAGGAAAGTGAGTCAAGAGGACTATAATTTTGAAAACAAGTTATGGAATATGAATCTGTCCACATAGGGTACTTACTGTATTTTCTCATCTCTTTCAAATCCTGTAGAAGTGCATAGTCAAGACTGAAAATATAAAAGGCCATAAAAATGGACATACAAATGGCTCTCCAGATGTTTGAGTCAGTTCTAAGAGAAATCACATTTGTGAGAGCAGACAAAAATGTGAAACAAACAAAAAAAGGTAGAGCTTAAATGTTAAAGCAAACTCAATTGATAGACATTAATTGAGGACCTACAAAATAAAAGATATTGGACTAGCCTCCACAAAACAAAAAATAAAGCACAATTTCCTCCCCATTCTAGATTATAATCTAGTTGTGCCTTTTTGAAAAGGCAGTCCCATCAACAGGAAACTATCTTGATTTGAATGACTCGTTAAATAAGATAGAACGGGGGAATTCCGGCTCTAAATGGAAGCTGTTTAACTCCACCTTTAGCTGGGTTCCCTTTAAGATGATAGCAAGACAATTTAAAGGGAAAGAACGAGAATTCAAGCATGCTTCAGCAGTGTGTGGGGAATGCACATGAAGTCTTTGGCCTTGACCTTTAACTGGAATGCACATCCTAGCAGGGTAAGGGGACGTTGTCCATGCTCCTCCCCTTGGGCCCCTTTTTACCGTTTTTGTGTTTCCCACCTTGTTTCCTGTGCTTTTGCCAGCACCTGCTAGGGCATCTCTTCCCCTTCACGGCCCCCTGCAGGATTCAGTGGGAGCTTCCTTCTGTGGACATGGGAGAACCACTTGGCCTCCCGGTGCTCTGCTGCTCCTACCATTCCCTCATGGGGACCTGGAAGTGCATCCTCCACCTGTCACCCACATGCCCTCATCTTAAGGTCTGCTTCTGATGACCCCAGACTGAGACAGATAGGGGAAAGGTAAGAGCAAGCTTAGAACAGGGGAAGGAGAAGGAATGGGAGATTAGCCCTCAGAGGCTGCTATAGTTTGGCTGTGTTCCCACCCAAATCTCATCCTGAATTTTAGCTCCCATAATTCCCTCATGTTGTGGGAAGGACCCGGTGGGAGATAATCGAATCATGAGGGTGGTTTCCCCCATACTGTTCTCATGATAGTGAATAAATATCACAAGATCTGATGGTTTTGTAAGGAGTTCCCCCTTTCACTTGGTTCTCATTCTCTCTTGCCTGCCACCATGTAAGACATGCCTTTTGCCTTCCATCATGACTGTGAGGCCTCCCCAGTCATGTGGAACTGTGAGTCCATTAAACCTCTTCTTTATAAATTACCCAGTCTCGGGGGTATGTCTTTTTTTTTTCAGACAGAGTTTTACTCTCATTACCCAGGCTGAAGTGCAATGGCACAATCTCAGCTCACCACAACATCTGCCTCCCAGGATCAAGTGATTCTCCTGCGTCAGCCTCCCAAGTAGCTGGAATTACAGGCGTGTGCCACCATGCCTGGCTAATTTTGTATTTTTAGTAGAGATGGGGTTTCACCATGTTACAGGCTGGTGTCAAACTCCCGGCCTCAGGTGATTTGCCCTCCTCAGCCTCCCAAAGTGCTGGGATTACAGCCATGAGCCACCGTGCCCAGCACGGGTATGTCTTTATCAGCAGCATGAAAACGGACCGACTCAGAGGCCCAGGTAGGATGCAATGAGGAGCCTTACTCCTTAGCGACTATGGTGCTCGGGCACAGCAGCCCCACAGAACGTGCATGTGGCCTTGTGAAGCAGCCCCGAGACAAGACTCAAGCTGCTCCCAGAGTCTGGAAAGGTTCCTCCAGTCTGCAAGAGATCTTGAGGATGACCCCAGAGCTCCTTTAGAGTTTGGCATTATTGTTCCACAGCCTATCTGGCAGCAATTTCCTGTCCTGGAGTTTAGAGAACTGCAAGAAGGAAGCCTCAACGTTCAGAAGGCAGCCAGACCTTCGCTCTCAGTGCAGCTACCTTTATCTCCTTATTCCCTAAAACCCACTAGGGGAGGGAGGATGCGTCTTTTAAAAATGTTCTTGTTTCATAGTTTAGGGGAAGGGAGGAGACACTCACTTTATATTCTATTTATTTATTTATTTTGAGATGGAGTCTGGCTCTGTCGCCCAGGCTGGAGTGCAGTGGCGCGATTTCAGCTCACTACAAGCTCCGCCTCCCGGGTTCACACCATTCTCCTGCCTCAGCCTCCCGAGTAGCTGGGACTACAGGCGCCCGCCACCACGCTCAGCTAATTTTTTGTATTTTTAGTAGAGACGGAGTTTCACCGAGTTAGCCAGGATGGTCTCGATCTCCTGACCTCGTGATCCGCCCGCCTCGGCCTCCCAAAGTGCTGGGATTACAGGCGTGAGCCACCACGCCCGGCCCACTTTATATTCTAATTAAATACACTCACTTTATATTCTAATCCCTCTGAGGCAGATGCAGGGATTAGACAGGAAGTCAGTGGAGGTGTCCTGTCATAAAAGCAAGCTATGAGCTCTTGACCCTAAGAAATACACGTCATTTTACCCTAGAGTAATTGAGTTTGGTGGCAGACCCGGGGGTTCCTTGCTCCGTGAGAAACAACAGTCTCATCCCCGGTGAGTTCACTTCCCAATAAGCCTCCTGAACTCATCCACTGTTGAGAAGTTACCTGCCACCAGTGAAATTTTATTCAGTTGCTGATATGGTCTTTGGATAGGCTGTGCCATTTCTTTGTTGATATCTATGTCATATTTTAGCTGGAAAAAATTTAATGCCCAGAGAGAACTTTCCAGACCTACAGTTTAGTGAAGACAGGGGATGAAAAAAGCCCACTGTGGCCGAAGTCCTGGAGAAAAAGAGGAAGTAGAAGTCAGTCTGTATGAGTCCGTTTTCATGCTGCTGATATAGACATATCCGAGACCGGGGAGAAACAGAGGTTTAACTGGACTTATAGTTCCACATGACTGGGGAGGCCTCAAAAATCATGGCAGGAGGTGAAAGGCACTGCTTACATGGTAAGAGAAAATGAAGAAGAAGCAAAAGTAGAAACCCCTGGTAAACCCACCAGGTCTCGTGAGACGTATTCACTATCACGAGAATAGCATGGGAAAGACCGGCCCCACGATTCAATGACCTCCCCCTGGGTCCTTCCTGCAACAGGTGGGAATTCTAGGAGATACAACTCAAGTTGAGATTTGGGTGAGGACACAGCAAAACCATGCCATTCCACCCGTGGCCCCTCCAGATCTCATGTCCTCACATTTCAAAACCAATCATGCCTTTCCAACAGTCCCCCAAATTCTTGATTCATTTCAGCATTAACCCAAAGTCCACAGTCCAAAGTCTCATCGGAGACAAGGCAAGTCCCTTCCACCTATGAACCTGTAAAATCAAAAGTAAGCTAGTTACTTCGCAGATACAATGGGGACACAGGTATTGGGTAAATACAGCCATTCCAAATGGGAGAAATTGGCCAAAACAAGGGGGTTACAGGGCACATGCAAGCCCGAAATCCAGTGGGGCAGTCAAATTTTAAAGCTCCAAAATGATCTCCTTTGACTTCAGGTCGCACATCCAGGTCACGCTGATACAAGAAGTGGGTTCCTATGGTCTTGGGCAGCTCCACCCCTGTGGCTTTGCAGGGTACAGCCTTCCTCCCAGCTGCTTTCACAAGCTGGCGTTGAGTGTCTGCGGCTTTTCCAGGTGGACAGTGCACGCTGTCTGTGGATCTACCATTCTGGGGTCTGGAGGATGGTGGCCCTTTTCTCACAGCTCCACTAAGCAGTGCCCCAGTAGGGACTCTGTGTGGGGGCTCTGACCCCACATTTCCCTTCCACACTATCCTAGCAGAGGTTCTCCATGAGGGCCTTGCCCCTGCAGCCAACTTTTGCCTGTGCATTCAGGCATTTTCATACATCTTCTGAAATCTAGGCGGAGGTTCCCAGACCTCAATTCTTGACTCCTGTGCACCCTCAGGCTCAACACCACATGGAAGCTGCCAATGCCTGGGGCTTCCAACCACTAAAAACAGAGCCTGAGCTGCACGTAGGCCCCTTACAGCCAACTGGAGCAGGTGGGACACAGGGCACCAAGTCCCTAGGCTGCACACAGCACGAGGACCCCGGGCCTGGCCCATGAAACCACTGTTTCCTCTTGGGCCTCTGGGCCTGTGAATGGAGGGCCTGTCTCAAAGGTCTCTGACATGGCCTGGAAATATTGTCCCCATGGTCTTGGGGATTAACGTTAGGCTCCTTGCTACTTATGCAAATTTCTGCAGCCGGCTTGATTTTCTCCCTAGAAAATGGAATTTTCTTTTCTATTCCGTAGTCAGGCTGCAAATTTTCCTCTGCTTCCCTAATAAAATTGTGCCTTTAATAGTACCCAAGTCACCTCTTGAATGCTTTGCTGCTTAGAAATTTCTTCCACCAGATACCCTAAATCATCTTTCTCAAGTTCAAAGTTCCACAAATCTCTAGGACAGGAGCAAAATGTCACCAGTCTCTTTGCTAAAACATAACAAAAGTCACCTTTACTCCAGTTTCCAACAAGTTCCTCATCTCCATCTGAGACCACCTCAGCCTGGACCTTGTTGCCCATATTGCTATCAGCATTTTGGGCAAAGTCATTCAACAAGTGTCTAGGGAGTTCCAAACTTTCTCACATTTTCCTATCTTCTTCTGAGCCCTCAAAACTGTTCCAACCTCTGCCTATTACCCAATTCCAAAGTCGCTTCCACATTTTCGGGTATCTTTTCAGCAACACCCCACTCTACTAGTACCAATTTACTGTATTAGTCTGTTTTCACGCTGCTGATAAAATCATACCCGAGACTGAGAAGAAAAAGAGGTTTACTTGGACCTACAGTTCCACATAGCTGGGGAGGCCTCAGAATCATGGCAGAAGGTGACTTCTTACATGGCGGCAGCAAGAGAAAAATGAAGAAGAAGCAAAAGCGGAAACCCCTGATAATCAAAAAAAAAAAAAAGAAATGGCACAGCCTATCCAAGGACCACACCAGCAGCAAGGCAGGTGAGGGTCAGACCATATGGAAACTTGGGCACCAAGAGAAAGGAGACTGAATTCAGCATAAGAGCCATGAAATGCCATTGAAAAGCTTGTAAAAGAATATGATTAGCATATGGTCAAGTAATTCCATTGCTAGATATATATCTGAGAGAAATGGAAACACATCTGCACTCAAAAACTCATATGTGAGGCCAGGCACAGTGGCTCATGCCTGCAATCCCAGCACTTTGGGAGGCTGAGGTGGGCAGATCCTTGATGTCAGGAGTTCGAGACCAGTCTGGCCAACATGGTAAAACCCCGTCTCTACTAAAAATACAAAAATTAGCCAGGCATGGTGGCACATACCTATAATCTCAGCTACTCAAGAGGCTGAGGCATGAGAATTGCTTGAACCCCAGAGGCAGAGGTTGCAGTGAGCTGAGATCGTGCCACTGCACTCTAGCCTGGGCAACAAAAGCTAGATTCCATCTCAAAAAAAAAACAAAAAAACTCTTCTATGTGAACCTCTCAGAAGCATTATTCAGAATAGCTGAAAAGGAGAAACAGTGAAACATACTAAGTGAAAGAATGTAGTCACAAAAGACTACATATTACATGACTATATTTATGTGAAATGTCCAGAAGAGGCAAATCCATACAGACAGAAAGTAGATTCGTGGTTGCCCAGGGCTGGGGTGTGGGGGAACAGGAGGTGACTGCTAATGAGTACAGGGTTTCTTTTTGGGATGATGGAAATAGTCTTAAAATTAGATTGTGGTGATGTTTGCACAACTCGGTGAATATATTTAAAAGCATGAATTTTATGCTTTAAATGGATTAATTGTGTGGTATGTGAATTATATCTCAGCAAGTTATTTTTTAAGACATAATTAAATTTACATTTTGGAAAGATCAGCCTGGCAGTCATGTGGGAAAAAATTAGAGGAGTGTAGAAATGTTTGCAGAAAGGCCAGTGAAGAGGCTGTTTTCACTGTCAACGTGGTTATAATGACAGAAGGGACTACGGTGGCAGTGGATGTGGTGGTAGAGAAAAGTGAATCACTCAAGAGAGACTCAGAAGGCACAAGACACAGGAACTGGTACTTGGTCAGCTACGTGCATGACGGTGAGGGGGAAGTCCAGCATGACTCCCAGGTTCTAGCCAGTTGGAGAAGTGCTACACTCACCACATTAGAGCGGAGTGCAAGCGGACCAAGCTTGCTTCTGTGGACGGGGCTATTATGAATTTAGCTTGGAGGTGCTTTTGAGACATTCAAGCAGAGATGTTTAGCAAATAGAGAAAGTGCTGCAACAGACATGTGTGGGTAACCTTCATGTTGTAGCAATGAAGCTCTGGGCTTGGGTGAGACCACCTGGTAAAGAGGACTGAGTCTAAAGAACTCCCTCTGTTACATGGCTGGATAGAAGAGGACAAGCTGAAGAAAGGCCACAAAATGTAGGGGAAAGCCAGGGAGGTTACCAGGGAAGATCTGTGCTTCAAGAACCATGGGTCTGTGGCATTGAATGGTGCTGTGAAGTCAAGGAAGACAGAGCTAAACTGTGTGCACTGGATTTAGTGACATCATGTTTTGGGGGTTCTCTGAAAGAGCTGCTTCCCTGTCCCAGAAGCCAGACTGTGTTGGGTTGGAGAGTGAATAAGAGGGGAGGAGATGGAGATTAGGTGTCTTGGGTTAGGTCTTTCAGATGCAGACTGGGACAAACATTCAAGTGTAAGTGATTGATTAAAATGCCCCAAGAAAATGCCAGTCCGGGAGGGAAAGGAGAACAAACAAGAGAAGAGAAAGAGGCCAACCAAGGTGCAATCTCAGCAAAGGCCAGCAGAGTGTGGCTTCAGTCGGATCCCGGATCCCACTGGAAGCCCTGGGTGTCAGTTGTTCCAGCCTGAGGCGAAGGAGCATGGCTTTCAAGCATTGCCCCTGAGTCACCCTGAGTAAATTCTAGGAACTTCTGGAATGTACTAGAATTACCTAGAATATATTCCAAGGCCTTCTGGATCTGTGGAGGGTGGAGGTGGGAGCTGAGTGGTTCTTGTAGCCCAAAGGCAGTCCTCATGAAACCATAGTGCTGGGTATTAGAAGCAAAAGCACACTGAAGGGGGTCAGGCACATACACAAAGCAGGGATTCAAAGGCCTGGGTGGACAGCCAACACTGTCTGATACATCAGATAAGAAAACATTATTTTGAAAAGTTTGACTTTGAAGAATAGGAGAAAGAAAAAATCATAGCTGGAGGGGACAAGGGACGGTTTTGATTTAATGGGAACAACTCACAAATGTTTAAAATCAACATGAAGAGTCAAGTTGAAAGAGAGAGGTAAGCTATTCAAGAAATGAAAGGATAATTGATCATAGAAGAGTTGAGAAAGAAGAAAGAGAACAGGTGCAAAGCACAGGTGAAGATGTTGGCCTTCTATTGACGACTTGCAAAGGGCACTCAAATACGGAGCTTATTCAAACCTCACAAAATCATGAAAGACTTTTTTAATGTGCCTACTACATGCAGCCTTTTTTTACATGAACTATTTCATTTAATCCTGATAACTCAGTGAGGTAAAATACTATCACTTTACAGATGAAGAAACCAAAACTCCGTTAGAATTTTGATTGGCTGCATGTGACTGGAAACTCCAAGGAATAGTAACATAAACAAGGTAAAAGTTTTTGTTTTTTTTTTTTTAATCTCATGTAAAAATGTCCAGTGGCAGGCAGTCTTGGATTGGTATGGAACTCCTTGATAATTAAGAACACAGGCTCTTTCTGTCTTGCTAATGCAGCCATCCTGATGCATGGCTTCCATTCTCAAAGTCACCCTGTGGCCCAAAATGGCCTCTAGAGGTCCAGCCATTACATCCCAATTCCAGGTAGTAGCAAAGTGGTGAAAGAGAAGGATCTAAAGTACCATATAATGATTCCACTTATTTCTCTTTTACCAAAATTTAGTCTCATTATCACACCCAGCTAAAGTTACATCTAGATTGCAGTTCTTTAACTGAACCCACTGCTGACTGAATAAATTTGGGGTTCTGTTGCCAAGAAGGAGTGAGAAAGTGGGGTAGGAAATCAGCCCTCTGAAACACTGAGTAATTTGTTGAAAGCTATCTGTACTATCTCCACTACTCTTCAACATGTACTATAATCTTAGACAGCACAGCTAGATAAGAGAAACAAAGCAGAATCATACAAATTTGAAAAAAAGTGAAACTATAGCTATTTGCGGATGACATGCGAGAGTACCTGGATACTCTTAGAGAATCGATGATAAAACTATCTCAAAAGATTCAAATAAGATAGCAGGACAATAAAGTTAATGTACAGAAATCAATAGTCTTCATATACGTAAGCCATAACCAATTAGAAAGTTTTATGATAAAGAAAACCTCATTCACGATAGCAACAAAGAAGGTATAGCAATAAACTTAAGAAATGTGCAAAATTTACATGAGAAAAACTTTAAAACAATTCTAAAAGATAGAAAAGTTGAACAAATGAGAGACATACTATATTTTTATTTTTTATTATTATAAATTTTTAAAATCTTTGTGGGTAGATAGCCATTGTAAATATTTATGGGGTACATGAGATATTTTGATACAGGCATGCAATGTGAAATAAGCACATCATGGAGAATGGGGTATCCATCTGTCCCCTCAAACATTTATCCTTTGAGTTACAAACAATCCAGTTACATTCTTTAAGTTATTTTCAATATACAATTATTATTGACTATAGTCGCTCTATTGTGCTATCAAATAGTAGGTCTTATTCATTCTTTCTGGTTTTTTTGGTACCCATTAACCACCCTCACCTCCCCCACAACCCCCACTACCCTTCCAAGCCTCTGATAAACATCCTTCTACTCTCTATGTCCATGAGTTCAATTGATTTTATTTTTGGATCCTACAAATAAGTGAGAACACACCTTATTTTTAAATAGGAAGAATCAATATCATAATGATATCAGTTATCCTTATTTTATAAATGTAATGCCATTCCAGCAAGCATTTTTATGTAGCTGGAGATATTAAGACTGAAATTTATATAGAAAAACAAACATGTAACAATGACCATTAAACACTGGAAAAGAAAACACTGAAAATGAAATTCTACAAGGAAGGTCTATCCCTACCAGACACTGGAACATACTATAAAGATTCCATAATTAAAACAGTGTGGTACTGGTGCATGAATGGATAAACTCAATGAAGTGGAATAGAAAGTCCAGAAATAGACCCAAATACACATGGAAATTCAGCGTATAACAAAGCAGCATCTCAAATCACTAGGGCAAAACTGACCTTTTAATAAACAGTACTTGCATATCTAAGTAGCCATTTCAATTAAGAGAAAATTAAATCTATACTTTAGACCACACACTGAAATAAATTCAAAATGGATTAGGAATCTAAATCTATTAATAGGTACCCACCCCCAGGCTATACCCATTCTCAGGCCTTCTGACTCCGAATACATCATTGGCTTTTCTGGTTCTCCAGGCTGTAGGTGGCACAGTGTAGGATCTCTCAGCCTCCATAAGTGTGAGCCAGTTCCCATAATCAATCATGTATAATCTCCTATTGGTTCTGTTTCTCTGGAGAACCCTGGCTTGTACCATGACTTCCAGGAGGTGAGTAGTAATGAGGGTTAAAGGGTGGGAGTGGGAGCAGGGTAAGGAGTTAGGGGAAGGATAATTTCCTGAGTGCATACCTTTTGGTATAATTATGTTATAGCATATATGTAGAATCACGTTAACATTTCACATATTCAAATAAAAAGGATGGGTAGATAGACAGATAATTAAATGAGAAGGAGTAGGAAAATACCCAAAATTGAAAGTAAGCAGAAATAAATTAACCTCTTTTCAAGTAAAAAATATAAATACACTGAAAGGGATTGAACACTTACTAGAGTAACTTTTGAATTCAGAATTTTGACCATACGCCCTCAAGCTAAAGATAAAATGAACTGTAAACATTGAATTCTAGTTCATATCTTCACTTTCCACAGTGATATGGTTAGCAATTCTGAAATGACTTTGTGGCCAGGCACAATGGCTCACACCTGTAATCCCAGCACTTCAAGAAGCCGAGGTGGGTAGATCACTTGCGGTCAGGAGTTTGAGAACAGCCTGGACAACATGGTAAAACCCTGTCTCTACTAAAAATACAAAAATTAGCCAGGCGTGGTGGTGCATGCCTGTAATCCCGGTTACTTGGGAGACTGAGGCAGGAGAATCACTTGAACCTGGGAGGTGGAGGTTGCAATGAGCCGAGATGGCACCACTGCACTCCGGCCTGGGCAACAGAGCAAGACTCCGTCTCCAAAAATAATAATAATAAAATTACTTTCTGTGTGTTCTAGGATTGAGCATTTAAGTGACTCTATTCTGAATAAGTGGAGTCAGGTTTATAACTGTGGAAGAGTGTTACAGACATGGAAAGAAGGAAGGCTAGAATGAACCTTGTGTTGCCGGGTTAGTATTGGAGGTACCAGTATGAACTCAAGGTTTTAGAATGGATGGATGGATGGACAGACAGAACAAAGCAAGGAAGAAAGGAAGACAGATACAGATAGTAATATAGGGTGTGTATGTGTCTCTGTGTGTGTGAATACATATGTGTATTTATTAATGCTGTCCTCTGAGACAGCCTAGAAACGGTGATCCCCTCCCTCAATAAGAATGAGTACATCAGGCCGGGTGCGGTGGCTCAAGCCTGTAATCCCAGCACTTTGGGAGGCTGAGAAGGGCAGATCACGAGGTCAGGAGATCAAGACCATCCTGGCTAACACGGTGAAACCCCATCTCTACTAAAAAATACAAAAAACTAGCCGGGCGAGGTGGCGGGCGCCTGTAGTCCCAGCTACTCGGGAGGCTGAGGCAGGAGAATGGCGTGAACCCGGGAGGCGGAGCTTGCAGTGAGCTGAGATCGTGCCACTGCACTCCAGCCTGGGCGACAGAGCGAGACTCCGTCTCAAAAAAAAAAGAATGAGTACATCTAGCACCCAGATCTTAACTTTGAGTCCTGACCCCCAGGGGGAGGTGAATTTCTTTATTTACTTATTTTTCTCTTGCCCTAAAGGACATTAACAGGACAACTAGAAAAATAATTGAATAAAATCTATAAATTAGAAAAGAGTACTATGTCATTGTTAACTAACCGATTTAGGTGATTGTAGTCATATAAGATAATGCCATTGTTTTTAGGAAATACACTCTAAAATATTTAGAAGTAAAGGAGTATCGTGTCTACAACTTACTCTCAAATGGTTCTGAAAAAGATTTGAGAGAATGATAAAGCAAGTATGGTAAAATGTTAACATTTGAAGAATTTGGATGAAGGGCATATTGGAATTCTTATACCATCTTTGCAACTTTCCTGTAAGCATGAAATTATTTCAAAATATAAAATTACTTTAAAGAAGCCAATAAAAAATGTTAGCTCAGGAATTCTGAAGGTGGCACAGAACTGTGACTGGTTATTAGAGTTCAAACTGTATTAAACACCAGTCCAGGGCAACTGACGTCCCTTACAGAAAAGGAACTTACAATGCAGTAATTACAGTTTCGGGGGGAAGTTGCCAGACTAACACCCCTTTTACCATTACAGTTTGCTACTTTTCTATTCGAAAACCACAGAAGGAAATTCATTCAAGAAAATGTGGGAAATGCTGAAAGCTGTAAACCGGAAGATGATAGGCTAGTTTTCATTACGTTTGTGTACACACTTATATGTGCCTTTTCATAAAATTAGGATAGGATCAGCTCATGCTTTATACACTTTAATATGCTCCCAGTTTTGGAATATTATCATAAGCATTGCTCTTGCTATTAAAATTTTTTAAAGGTAGAGAGGGTTGAGTCAGTCATATTCCCCAGTGAATGACACGTTTGTGTGTGTTATATTTGTACTTACCTTCATTCCCTTCATCCCATTCTCCTCTTGTTTGTATGTGCTCCTGTAATGCACATAGCTCTGTGCAATGCAGCATCTTACACAGCTCATGCTGTTCTTAATGTTTTACTCAGCATGTTTGTAAGTTCCCTTTAGTCCATGACTTCTAACTGCTACAGATACTCAAATATTTTTAAATAGGTGAATTTTCATGACTGCATAAAACTTCATCATAGGACTGTACCATCATTTTCATCTCTTTCCCTGGTGTTGGCAAATAGATTCTTGCTGCTTTCTTCTTTGTTTCTTGCTTCTCCCAAGTCAGGAGTAAGATGAGTTTGTGTGTATCTCTGCTGTGTGGCCATGCCAAGTCTCCTTAACATCTCTGAGCCTCAATTTTCGGCAACCCTAGGGTTGAACATAGACTTGTAACACTGATATGTGAAGGACCCAAACAGAAGGAGGAGGGATTACTGTGGACAAAGCACTTGGCGACAGCAGTCTATATTCTACAAGGCTCAGTTCCAGGAGCCCAGCTCCTAGAGTAAGGATCTCAGTTCACACTACAATCCGTAAGAGGCAGATCTGCTTTGACATCTTTTGCAAATTAAAAAAAAAAAAAAAAAAAAAAGTGGGCAGGAAGGAGGGATCTAGGGAGCTTAGCATGTTGACCTTGGACTCATCTCCTGGGGTAGGGTGGAGGGTGCCCTTACACCTCACTAGCAATTTGATAACAGCTGGACCAACCAGGGAGCCACCACTGGAAAGATGACAGTGCAGCCTCTTAAGCCAGGAAAATCCCTGGGAACAGCACCACCACAACCACCATTTCCCCAGTGCAGAGGTAGGCACTGGCATGGGCATGGAGGTGGGAAGGTGTCTGGGCAAACATGGGCCCAGAGAAGGCTGCCAGAGATAGCTAAGAACATGCCAGAGGCAGCTAAGGGCATGCTGGTATGCTTTTGTTTCCCCAGAACCTCCCCATCAAGGTGAAAGGGACCCAAAGAAAGGCCGGGTAGAAATCCTGCTGGGACTGCGGTGGGTTTCGTGTTCCCATAGATGTCCCACAGCAGAAGGCTCTGGGGGAAGCTGCCAGGTGACAGGCTGCAGGTGTCTGAGTTCACCTGAAGGAGCCAGCCTCGAACATCATGAGGGGTTGAGAGAACCAACATCCATTAAAGAAAATGGGGTACATAAACACCATGGAATACTATGCAGCCATGAAAAGGAATGAGATCACGTCCTTTGCAGGGTCATGTATGAAGCTGAAAGTCATCATCCTTAGCTAACTAACACAGGAACAGAAAACCAAACACCACATATTCTCAATCATAAGTGGGAGGTGAACAATGAGAACACAGGGACACAGGGAGGGGACATCACACACCAGAGCCTGTCAGTGGTGCGAGGAGAGGGAGAGGATCAGAAAAAATAGCTAATGCATTCGGGGCTTCATACCTAGGTGACGGATAGGTGCAGCAAACCACCATAGCACACTTTTACCTCTGTAACAAACCTGCACATCCTGCACATGTATCCCAGAACTTAAAGTAAATTTTTTTTTTAAAGAAACAACATCCAGGCTATTAGCAACGATGTCCCACACCAGCCGGAAATGACACCACAGGGAGAGGGAACAAGGAAAAGCCAGAGGGTCTACAGTGCGAATCCTGCCCCCTCCCTGTGAAAGTTACTTAAAAGTCCAGGGCCAGGGGCCAGGAGGGAGCAAATAAAGCCTCCAGAATAACCGTAAGTGGGCATGAGGCATTGCTGTGAGGCGAGGAACTTGTTCTAAACTGGGCTACGGTGATGATTGTCCAACTCTATAATTTACTAAAAATCATTGAATTATACACTTCTAAAATGGGTGAATTTTATGGTATGTAAATTATACCTCAATAAAGCTATTTTAAAAAAGAAAAAATCCTTAGATGGAAAATTCAATCATGAAATGTGGCCTTCATTTTAATATGCAAACCAAACCAGAAATAGCCAGAATGACTGAAGTCTCAAGAACAGGATAATTATGTTGCCTACTCTAAGCCAAAGTTAACAAAACTCCATTCTGAGGATACAGCAGTCTTTATGTTTGCACATATCTAATGTGTCCGTTTATACTTGGTGCTATACAAAGCACCTGGCACAAAGCCAACAGCCAAGTGCTGTTTTATTAACTGCTCAGGGCAGATGGTCAGTGCCATGCTTGGAACTGGAGACCAGGTGGACAGAATACAGTAAAGTGGGGTGGGGTTGAGGGGTTTGGAGTCAACAAGCCAAGACCAACAGGATGGCTCAGGAAGGTCTGGCAGCATTAGTCAAAAGGCTGGAGTCTGGGGCACCAGACCACATCAAACTAGTGTGCAGTGAGCTTCAGACAGACAAGGTTCCAACCTAGCTGTCACTTACTCTTTTAACTGCTGTAAGCCTCATCCTCATCTGTAAAACAGCATGAATAAGGACACCCGTTTTTGTGTCACTGTCATGCAGATTTATGGAGGTAACATGTATCAAGTTCTGAGTTAACTGTTGTGTCCTGTTGTTCTGTTTTTTTTTTGTTGTTGTTGTTGTTTTTGTTTTGTTTTGTTTTGTTTTTTGTAGAGATGAGGTCTCCCTACGTTGCCCAGGCTGGTCTTGAACTCCTGGACTGGAGATCCTCCTGCCATAGCATCCCGAAGTACTGAGATAACAGGTGTGAGCCATCATGCCCAGCCTGTATAATGTTCCAGAACTTACAAGCATGAGGATTGCTAATGTCTTGCGAGCATAGCTTCTCAACAGGTTTTTCCAATAGAAGTGATCATCTTTCTGTAGCCTTAAAAGCAAAGAAAAAGCAGGAAGGACTTGGAAGGGGGGGAAAAAAGGACATCCCAATTATAAAATTCAAAAAGCAAATTATTGTTACCAGTACTACAATAGAAAAACTGTCCTTTTTTCACGTATCTGTAATCATATCTAATTGTCAGCCTCGACATCACAGACACACAGGTGACTAGTGATCATGGGCGTCTTGCTATGGTGAGTCTGCGTTCTTCATCCTCTCTACCTGTGAGAACAGTATTGCCAGGGTTTGGGGTCAGGGGGGCAATAAGAAAATGGTGTTTTCTACTGCATGATTCCCATCACTGTGTATGAGCAAGGCTCTGTGTCCGTGCCACTTTGGGAAGATGGGAAGCTGCAGAGCTGGTGAACATCAGCTGCATGGTGGACAGCCCTGTAGGCTGGTGATTCAAAGAAGAGGAACGGGCGGCAGACGGTCACGGACAGCAACATCCATCACCCACGCAGCCCTGCTGCTTCCTGTAAATGCCGCAGAAGAGAGAAGATGAGATATACAAACACAAAGCTGCCTTTGGATTTTACATCAAATTCCTGCCCTTTTTTATTTTACTCATTATTAGCATATTCCCGGGAGGCAGAACAAAACCATTTCTCAAATGACTCAAAAGGCATATGAAATTATTGCTTATTAAGGCCGGGCGCGGTGGCTCACGCCTGTAATCCCAGCACTTTGGGAGGCCGAGGCGGGCGGATCACAAGGTCAGGAGATCGAGACCATCCTGGCTAACACGGTGAAACCCCGTCTCTACTAAAAATGCAAAACATTAGCCGGGCGCGGTGGTGGGCGCCTGTAGTCCCAGCTACTCGGGAGGCTGAGGCAGGAGAATGGCGTGAACCCGGGAGGCGGAGCTTGCAGTGAGCCGAGATCGCGCCACTGCACTCCAGCCTGGGCGACTAAGCGAGACTCTGTCTCAAAAAAAAAAAAAAAAAAAAAGAAATTATTGCTTATTAGCAGGGAGGGAAGGGAGGAAGGAAGGAGGTGGAATAAAAAGGAGACACATGACAAAAAAAAAAACCTAACACAGGGCTGGGCGCGGTGGCTCACGCCTGTAATCCAAGCACTCTAGGAGGTGGAGGCGGGAAGATCACTTGAGGCCAGGAGTTTGCAACCAGCCTGGTCAAGATAGTGCGACCATTTCTCTACAAATAATTTAATTAATTAATTACTTAGTTAATTAATATATAAGCCAGACGTGGCGGTGCACTCCGGTAGTCCCAGCTACTTGGGAGGCTGAGGCAGGAGGATTGCTTGAGCCATGATCACGCCACTACACTCCAGCCTGGGTGACAAAGCAAGACCCCATTTCAAAAAGAAAAAAAGGGAAAAAAGAAAACTAACGCAGGGTCTACAAAGGTTCAGAGGGACGGGACCTGCCTGGGTCACACTACGCACCATGTTTCCCCTTCTTTCCTGCATTTTAGCTACATTGATGATTAAAGGCTAACTGATGAAAAGGCTAAAGTGGCCTAAAACTGGATTACTGGATTAGAGTGATGATTTCGTAGTTCTATGGTTTACTAAAAATCATTGAATTATACACTTAAAATGAGTGAATTTTATGGTATGTAAATTGTACCTCAATAAAGCTATTTTTAAACGGAAAAAAAAAATCCGTAGATGGAAAACTTAAGCATGAAATGTGGCCTTCATTTTAATATGCAAACCAAACTGGAAATAGTCAGAATGTCTGAAGTCCCAAGAACAGGATAATGATGTTGCCATCCCAGGGACAGGACTGCCTGTGTCATGATACACCATCTTTAGCTAAAATGCGAGTACATTGATTAAAGGCTAATTAATGAAAATGATAGTATATGCAACATTCACTCAGAATCTCTTAGCAGCAAGTCACATGACACTAGACTTGGAGGACACAAAGAATCACTAAAACACCCATTCTTCAGGAATTTAAATTTATCTGAGAAGTCAGGAGATATATATGTACACACACACACACACACACACACATTCAAAACCAAATAACAATTGGATAGTTTACAAAACTGCTAAGGTTTGATCTACCTTGCCATTCCTCTGTTAGAAAGTTGTCCTGGAGATGAGCTTCCCATTAAGCACAAAAATGTGAGTAAAGGCTTTGTGTTGTCACACTGATTCTAATGGTAAAAGCTGGAATAACCTAAGTGCCTAACAATGAGAGAATGGTTTACATTATGATATGTCCATTCTGTGGAATATTGCCTCGCCATTAACAAGGTTATTTATGAATCAGGTCCACTACATGCGTACCGACATAGGAAGATGCCCAATGTATGCTCACAATAAAAAAGGCAAGTTATAGAATCTAGACCAGGATCTAACTGCAGTCTGTATTAGTGTGTTAGGGCTGCCATAACAAAATCACAGACTGGGTGGCTTAAGCAACAAAAATTTATTTTCTCACAATTCTGTTGGCTAGAAGGGCAAGATCAAGGTGTCAGCAGGGCTGGTATCTTTTGAGACCTCTCTTTTTGGCTTGGCATCCCACACTCTTCACTCTGTGGAGACCTGTGTCCTAATCTCCTTGTGCAAGGACTCTAGTCGTATTGCATTAGAGGCCACACTAATGACCTCATGCTAACTTAATCACCTTATTCAAGGCCCTGTCTCCAAATTTACTCACATTCTGAGGTACCAGAGATCAGGACTTCAACATATACATTTGGGGGGAGAGACAAAATTTAATTCATTATATATTTTCTAAAAACCCTGTGTGTATAGAGAGGATTTCCATTTTTAGTCTGTTATCTCCAAATTACTAGAAATTTTATAATGAGCATAAATTCATGTTATGCTAAATAAGCAAATCTTTCTAAAACTAATATGGTATCTTTACACCTGTTTGCCTAACATTCCAAATAAGATTAAAAAAAAAAATCACAATAGCAGGGAGCCTCAAGCCTGGTCTGTAAAGGACGTCTGGTACAATCATCCACAGGTCTCAGCACTGGCCCTGACGAGGGATCACAGGTCAACACTGACACCAGACCCAGAGCCAGAATCCACCAATAAAACAACCGAAAGGCAAAGAAGCACTAGGCAACTTTCAGGG
Organism: Macaca mulatta; assembly: GCF_049350105.2. Lineage (NCBI taxonomy): Eukaryota > Metazoa > Chordata > Mammalia > Primates > Cercopithecidae > Macaca > Macaca mulatta. The sequence goes on along the minus strand of NC_133417.1, from coordinate 128,207,707 downwards.
AAGAGATAGAAGAAAAGCATCTTTCTGAATTTCCCTTTTCTTATAGGAGCTGTTTTTAAAAATTAGCAAATCATCTCCTCTTTTATATACCATATGATATTGTATTAGTCCATTTTCACACTGCTGATAAAGACATATCCGAGACTGGGTAATTTATAAAGAAAAAGAAGTTTCATGGACTCTTAGTTCCACGTGGCTGGGGAGGCCTCACAATCATGGTGGAAGGCAAAAGGCATGTCTTATATGGCGGCAGGCAAGAGAGAATGATAGCCAAGTGAGAGGGGAAACCCCTTATAAAACCATCAGCTCTCGTGAGACTTATTCACTATCACGATAACAGTATGGGGGAAACCACTCCCATGATTCAATGATCTCCCACCAGGTCCCTCCCGCAACATGTGGGAATTGTAGGAGACACAATTCAAGATGAGATTTGGGTGGGGACACAACCAAACCATATCAGATACTGATACTAATAAAGTTTTACATTTAACAGGAGGAGGAGAAAGGGCATAGCAAATCTATTGGACACACAAGAAGAAAATCTTCTTGGAAAGAGCTGTTTAGGGGCCAAGGTCCTATGTAATTCAGTTATAGAAAAATTAAAATTGAGTCATGAAGCAGTAAATAAGAGAAAAAAGTCAGATTAAGAACATGAAAATAAAGATATGAAGAACATGGGCAGAATTACAAGAAAAAAAATGGACATACAGAAGACAGGCACAGATACCCATGTATCATGTTATAAAGATGGAACAAACAGAACAAGATTGACAAACAAGGGTATAGTTGAAGAGAGCTTTCCAAAAATATATAAATATGAATGGGATTAGAAAATAAAAGGGTTTCTAGTTTCTTCTTTACTAGAACACTTAAGATAGTTTCAAATATTTTTTCTTAACAATTGATAATTTTGCTAAGATAAAAAAATTTTAAAGCTTATGGTCCATATTTTAGGTGAGGCTTCTTTACACAAGTGTGACTTTTTATTGTAGAAGTAAAGCCAATGTAAAGAATTGTGAAAGTATGAAGAGGAAAATGTCAATTACAATTTTTGGCCAATGTTGGCACATTTCCTTCTAGACTTTTCTCTATGAAATATACACACAACACACACACACACACATTATGACATAAAGTGCCTACTAAATTTTGATTCCTACTTTCTTCCCCCTATATAATTCATAGTATGAAATTCTCACAATATAAAAAGCTATATAAACATTTTTTGTGCCTCTATGATCAAGTGGATGGTGTATAATATTTAACTGGTATCTTACTTTAGTGCACTTAAATTGTTTCCAATTGATGGATTGCTATAAACAACTTCACAGTGAAGGTCTTCCTGGAAGAAATCTCAACCCACATCTCTTGAGTATTTTCTAAGGATAGATTCCTAGATGTGGAATTAGTGGGCAAACCACAGGAAATTTTTTCAACTTCTGGTGCATCTCACTTTCCTACATGAGGTGAGCTGCTGATCTGCTGAACAGGGTTAAAAACAGATTTGGGTGGCTATTTTTGACCATGTCTACCAAATGGCCAACTTTTCTTACATTTGTGGAAGCGTTTAAAGGAATTCTAAGGCCGGGCGCGGTGGCTCATGCCTGTAATCCCACCACTTTGGGAGGCCAAGGCAGGTGGATCACCTGCGGTCAGGAGTTCGAGACCAGCTTAGCTAACATGATGAAACCCCGTCTCTCCTAAAAATATAACATTAGCTGGGCGTGGTGGTGGGCACCTGTAATCCCAGCTGAAGCAGGAGAATCACTTGAACCCGGGAGGTGGACGTTGTAGTGAGCTGAGATCACACCACTGCACTCCAGCCTGGGCCAGAGTGAGACACCGTCTCAGAGGAAAAAAAAAAAAAAAAAAATCTCGGAGTTCTTGCCCCAATGCTCTCAAGACATCCAAAACATTCAAACCAAGAGACGACTGGAGTGAGGATGGCGTTAGCGCTAAGGCTGAGCAGAGAGGTATTATACAAGGCAGGCAGAGCATCTAGCAGAATAAGGGACTGTGCCCTGGCCACTCATGGAGGTCGTCGAACAGGGCACGTGACCGACAGCAGGGTTGGGAGCTTCGAGGGCAGCACATTGCTGAATTGTTACAGCTGGATATTTTATATGTGAGCACCTTCCCACACAACACCGTTCCTTTCCTACCAGGCCTGAAGCCCCATCCTTCCAGGCCCCCATTAAAGGCATTCGGACTTTCAAGTCTTCAACATCTTCCTCTTCCCAGATTCCAGACGAGGACCTTCTGAGTGGCAACAGGGCCCAGAATATGGTCATGGGGTTGACAAAGTGGCAGGGCTAGGCAGGGTGTTGGAGCTATAGGCTTTTATACATAGACATTTGAAAGTTGGGGCATCAAATTATTCGGACAATGTAGTTACATGTTTTTCATTTCTATTTTGAGGAAAAATGTGGAATTTTGCCTTTATCATAGAACAAATCTTGCAAAGCTATGTTCTTCTGACAGCTATGATCTTTTTTCTTGGGAGTCAGGGGTGGGGAAGGCATACACACAGCCCTCCTAATGAACCGCTATTCTTTGCCACTCTCTTATACCTTTTGTATTCTTAATATGATTATGGTCATGAAGAAAAATCAGAGAGAATGATTTACTTCTACATGTTTCATGATAAAGTACAAACCCTTTACAAAGAAATATTGATATAAGCCACATAAACAAACATTCTGGAGTCCTCAATAATTTATTTCAGAACATAAAGAGGTCCTGAAACCAGAAAGTTTAAGAACTACTGCCTTAATCAACATGTGAAAAACCATACAGGCGAGAAATCCTATGAACATATAGTATCTAAAATCTCTAAAGACTGCTCCTCCCTTATTCAACATGTGAGAGTTCATACAAGTTAAAAACCAATAACCTACGAATATAAAGAGGGGAAATCTTTAGCAAAAAGCGTCGTTTAGTAACCAGTAAAGAATTAATACTAGAGAAACTCCACAAATGTGGCCAGTGTGGAGAATTTTCCCCTTGTAGCTTGGAGCTTGATGAAACACGAAAGAACTCGCACTGAGAAGAACCCTACAAGGGCAGACAGTGTGGGAAAACCCACAGCTATAGCTCTTCACTCTCTCAACATGAGAAGGTACATTCCAGAGAGAAAAACCGTAAGTGCACTAACATGGGAAAACTTTCAGCACCAAAACATTCATATGGGAGACAAACTTTGTTTCTACAAAAGTAATCCATGCAGAAAAGTCACTTTCTTATAGAATAACAAAAAACCCACACAGAACAACCTTTCTTCACAAACAAATGAGAATGAATCTAAGAAAAAAATCACCAAATGCAGGAAGTTGCTTTTGAATGAATCCCACCAAAGGCAACATAATTCAAAAGCACTAAATAGAGACACTAATGGGGGTTTGCTGAAAAGCATTTTGAAAAATCCAAACCAGAAATAGGCATGTAACATTAGAGGATACGTATGCACTGTTATAATTTTGTTAACATTTCAATTCACTCAAAACCAGTTACTCAACACCTCCTCTGGGGGCCATGCATGCACCATGTTAAGGCATCTGGTAACAGAGGCAATTCTGAGACGGACAGGCCCTTGCGGACTATATGCTTGCGTGTGGACCAACTAATTAGGAAGAAAACAGAGGCAGATTTTATCAGATTGAAGATAATGTTATTAAATAAATCAGGCTATATATCAGCATATAACCTGTTTAATGTTATGCCATAAAAACCATTCCATGACACTATAGACCAGCCTCATTCTAAAATCATTTGCATATTTGGTGTGGTAGAAATATTAAGTTACCAATATTTAAAAGAATTACCTGAGCAAAGTTAATGAAGAGAAATTAGGCACAACTGTCTAATGCAACACACACAGCGAGAAGATGCCAAATGTTTATGTAAAGATACCTTTAACTCGTTTTGTTACAGGATGACACAGAGACGAAAGTATGCTATGATAAAGTTACATACACCCACAAATACTGACTGGCAGTCAAAGATGGGATGGGTGAGGGAGATTCGTTTCCAAAATACAGCATGATACAACTCTTCCTCCCACAATCATTGGATTAAATGTTGGCACAAAGTTTAGATATTTCTGCCACATTGTAGATTCTACACCATTAATTTTGATGCCAAACTTTAATTTACCATCTCCATTCGAGATTTTATGCTGTATGAATATTTTGGAATTTAAAATTCTGACAGTATATCTTCTGGGCAGTCAAAACCAAAAAGGAGGAATGGAAAGGAGGAATTCAGAAAGGGTTAGGGAAAACTTAGAACATACAAAGGCTAGGAAACAAAGTAGATTATTAACAGAACTTCTAGAATAAAAAGTTTTCCTTTGGTTAGGGTGTTAGGTTGTTAGGCCAGGATGGAAAATTCCCCAAACTCCTTCTTCAACAAGTATTTCAGGAATGTCAATTAAAGTTTCACTTTTATGGAAAGAGTTTTTCCTAAAAAACAAAACCAAAAAAAAAAAAAAAACCCAATATATTAACAGCTTTAATATCAGAAACTTCAATTTTTATATATCTTTATTCTTCAAACTTCATGTCAAATTACAAATAAATAGTCCATACCATGTAGCTCTTTATGATTTACATGTCTTCAGGCAGAAAACAGCAACAACCAAGAATACATCAGAAATGAACTCACAGTAAATAACCAATTTTAAGTAGAGAAAGGATATATGACATTTCAGTGTGGTCCAATATGTACACTGTTTAAAAGTGGATCCCCCTGTAAAACATCACAGATGTACATAATTCTTATGGAAAAAAAGGAGCCCACACATCAGAGATTTCTTAAAAATTTTTCAAAGTTGTATCACAGGGACTAGTTAAAAACGGTAAAATCTTGAGTATTTTAGCAGCAAACAAATAAGTTATTACAGGTTAATCTGTTTTTAAACGTTGCTGAAAAAGTTGCAAGCTTTAGAGAACATTACAAACATCAAATCCACTAGTGAAAAGCAAAGTAGTATTTAGAAAGTAGATACTACTTCAAGGTTTGTTCTGTCAGCAAAAACTTTTTAATGCAGTTTCTGCTAAGAAAGATGTCAGTGGAGGAGGGGTGGGAGAAAAATGGAGGTGGCCACCAGTCTTTGCTATAAGCTGCTAAACTTACTGGAACATGAAATGTTTACGAATTCTTCATACAGCTTAGCTTATTCCCAGTAAACAATAGTTCTTAAGAGCCATTCTTTTAGATCTATATCCTGTTGTCAAATATTTGTATTAGATTTAGCAATTTGAAATTCCTTAAAGTTTTCCTCCCCAAGTATCTCCTGGTTAAACCAGTGTTTCTTATGAGAGTCATAATTGGGTGGTTTTTTTCATTGAACAATTTTTTCCTCTTGAAAGGGTAATTTTAGAGGATATTATAAGTCACTAAAGATAGTTTTGCTTACAGAGAAATTTGTTGAAAAGGGGACTCTACTTACTTAATTTCATGTTCTACTGTGGCATCTGACACCTGCCAACTGACATTTTAGGACTGAAAGGAATTATAAACTTCATATGGGAAAACAAACCAAACTAGATAAAGTTTAAGCCTGCCTCATTAGATGGTTCAATCAGTGATCAGCTACTCAAGTCACAATTATCAGTATCTCTCCTTTGAAGCATTAACACTTTTTTCCTAGATACAATCTCCTTTTTCAATCACCTGAAAGCAAACAATTATTCTAAAGACAAGGCATCGGAAACAAATTCTCTCCACCCACCAAGATTTAATTTGTAGATCACAACATCCTCATATAGAAGTTCCATTTAATATTTTTACTTCTTCTTGGCAGTTATCCCAAACATTAATATTTAATTATGAAAAAAGAAAAGCATTCAAAACATAATACAAATATACAAGAATACAAGAAAAGTTTAAAACAAAACAAACACTGTATTGTAATGTCTCCACACAGGATGCTTGTGATGTGACCACACACTACATGGTCCTGGCTGCTCCAAACACTCCCCTTACTTTACACAGACCTAGGTTCATCTTTGTTTTTTTTTCTTTTTACTGCCTTCCTTTTGATGCCTACAGTAACTGAGAATCAAGAAAATAACTAGTCTGACATGAAAAATGTGGTGCCTACGATTTAACGCCTGATTTGAGCATATCTTAATTGGTGTACTATTGCTTTTGATAATCCAGAAATAACAACAGACAAGCAGTAACATATGAAGAGACTTACTATGTATCACACAAGCAGTGTTTCTGAATCACAAACAATTTCAACACTGACATCAAAACCTATAAATTAAATCTTAACTCACATGGTTATAAAGTTAAATTTTCATGTATCTTAGTGAGAATGCTATTATCAAATGCATTCTAAATTATTTCATTTTCTAGTGTAGAAAGGTTATGGTAGAAAGGATAAGGTGCTTTTTAAATAAGCTACCACTGACTCTCTCACACACATCCATACACGCATCAGTGCAAACTATGAAAAATACTAATTTTCAAATGAGATATATGATTATCTAGACTAAAAGGAGACTTTGGGATAGAATAATTTTCCATGACTAATTTGTTTATAAATATAGATAACTCGATGTACATATAGGCAATGAAATATTCAAAGAATAACTTTATATACTCTTTTAAATTCTATCCTCTCTTTCAGAATTGCTTCCACTTAAGTTTGGACATTTTCTAGTTTCGACAGCTGAATAGAAGACTTCATTGAACATTCTGATAGTAAGCTACTAGAGACTAATTATCAACTGGTGCTACATGTGCTGTGTTACCTCCCTTACTATTAAACTATAACCCTCTCTTGCTATTTTGTTTCATGCATCACCAAACTTTATTTTTTCTAATAAAAAATAAATATATAAAGAAGACACTGACAGGCATATATTCACAAGATCTCAATTTCTTAAAACATAAGTACGGGTATATTTATTTCTCTCAAATGCATACAAGACAATAATTACACAGCAACAAATCTTTTGTTCAACAATGATTTGATTCACAAGCATTTGAAATTTACATAATTTCATATCAATACCCTTGTATTTTTAAATACAGTAAGTAAAAAAGCCCCCAAATAACCAATTCTTATATTTCCTATTTACCCCTCTATACATCCAAACTTTAAAAAGTTACAAACTGAACATTATACAGAACATATAAATCATGTTTAAAAACTTGAGGTTTTAAAATCACTGCTTCCCCGATATGATTCAGAAAAATTCTCATACTGACAAGTACAGTCATAGGTGGTAAAGTAAGTTGGTGGCGGGGAAAATGAAAGAAGAGACAGACACAAGTTTTCTGTCTTAATGTTTTACTAATCCTGTCAGTTAAAAATGGTGACGTCATGAGAAGTAATAGTTTAATATGAGGAATGGAGTTTGCCTCGCAGCTTGAGACATGCATTTCAAGTATTTTCCTATTTGATCTGAGCTCACTGTAGCAAACTGATGCCAGAAGAGAGTAATTATTTTCTTCCATACATTCGCTCGATGTCTGCCTGGTAATGTGTTTTAAGCTCTTTGCGTTTCAGCTTGAAGGCATCTGTCACCAGACCAGTTTCAGGGGTCCACGGTTCAGGGCTCAAACGAATTTTTACTGGAATTTCGAACTTTTCCAGACTTGCTAAGATGATTTTAAAAAAAAGAAAATGTATTTAAGTTCTTAGCAAATGGTGTCACTTCCCCACTTTTTGAGTACCCATCAAAATGCACAACCAACAAGTGAACCATGCATGTCACTTCTAAAGAATCCACTCCTCAAAATACTAACGTAAGTAAAACAAGAAACTACTTAACAAGTCCCCACCAAGAGGAAAATGAGCTAAATAAAATATGATAGAGGGACAAAACAGAACATAATTCTATCATTGAAAACGATGGCTCATGCCTGTAATCCCAGGAACTTTGAAGGCTCAGGCAGGAAGATCGCTTGAGCCAGGAATTTGAGGCCAGCCTGGGTAACATAGCGAGACCCTGTCTTGTCTCTAAAATAAATAATTTTAAAAAAATTTTTAATAGAAATAAAAAATAGGAGCTGGGTATAGTGGCATACACTTATAATACCAGTTACTCAGGAGGCTGAGGTGGGAGGATGACTTGAGCCCAGGAGATCTGAAGATGCAGTGAGCTATGATTGTGCTACTGCACTCCAGCCTGGGCAACAGGATATCTAATAGGATATCCAATAGGGTATCCAACAGGTATCCAATAGGGTATCCAATACAGTCATGCATCTCTTAATGACAGGGATATGTTCTGAGAAATGCATCACTTGGCAGTTTTGCCATCATGTATATAGCCTATGGCCCCTTGGCTACAAACCTGCACAGCATGTTATTGTACTGAATACCATAGGTAATTGTAACACAATGCTTAAGTGTTTGTGTATTTAAGCATATCTAAACATAGAAAAGGCAGTAAAAATATATTATAATCTTCTGTGACCACTGTCATATATGCAGCATAAATGCATAATGTTAGGTTTAAAAAAAAAAAAAAAGACAAGTTCCAGCACCGGCCACATAAACTTATATGCACCTAGATGTGAGAAGGATACATACACCAAGCTATAAACTTCACGCCTCTAGAGCCCGGTATCCAGGAGAAAAGAAATGGGGAAATTCACTTTTTCCTTTACATCTATTTGTTTTCTTTGAATTTATTATACAGAGCACATTTACTTCAGAAATTAAAAATAATAATGTTTAAGACAAATTATGTCACTGAACCAGGATATTCCCTACAAGCTATGTGGAGACAGAATGCCTGCTCACTATTGTGTTCCTAACATATTGCCTAATACTCAGGAGATTCATAAGAGTGCAAATGTAGGGAGAAAGGAAGGGAAGAAAGTAAAGCGTTTAAAGGAGATTAAGGGGCAGATGTAGTTTTGAAAAACCGTATGTCATCACTAGGACTGACTTATTTTTCTAAGCATTCGTTCAACAAATATTAAACACCTATTACTACATGTAAAGTGCTTTACTAAACATTCTTTTAAAAATATAAAAAATGACGAGTTTCTGCTCTCAAGTGGCATGCAATCTAACAAAGGGAAATGGGTAAACAGCTAGCCATATGACACACAAAAGAAATGTGTTAAGGAGTGATGTCAGCAAGATGACAATATAGGAAAAGACAGTCTCTCCTTCCTCTACAGAAACATGGATTTAACAATGCTATATGGGCCTATTTGTTGCCTGTGTAAGAAACTCAGAAACCAGTTAAGAGGTTCCTGCACTCCAGTACAGCAGGAAACCAAACACATCAAAGGCTGATAGAAAAATGCAAGGCATTCGCTTGCCAAAGACTCTCCCCTCAGCACAGTACAAAGTAATAAGGAAGAAATCCCTAACTTCTGACTTCTCCCTAGGGAAGAGGAGGAGTGGAACATACACCCAATATTCTGACTTCTGTGGTGCAAGGAACTTGCTTCTGTCTTTCCTGAATCTAAATAACAGGAATAGGGCACCAGGTTGGGAACTGTCAAGAACAAAGATTAACATGCACCAGAGGCTGCAGTATCACAGACACTAGGTAGAGCTCCAGTACCAGTACCATGGCTAACTATAGCACCAGTGAGGCCACAATATCACAGACAGACACCAGAGGGAGCTCCTGAGTAGAAACCAGCAGATCTCTTGAATTAGATTGTACCCGACAAACCCAAAAAGGACACAGCCTCAGAAAAGGCTTAAGATGGCTGGCTCTAGAACTCGTAGTAGGGCTGACTGGGCAAAGTCCTCTCAATACAAAAGCAGACTGTAAGACAGAGAAAGGTAGCTGATTTTTCAAATTGCTGACATCCCAACAAAAATAAAGACATACAAAGAAATAGAAAAACATAGGCTATCAAAAGATCAAATTAAACCTCCAGAAATAAACCACAGAAAGACATGGAGATAGATGAATTACCAAATTCAAAATAACTGTCATAAGAAAGCTCAATGAATTACAAGAGAGTACAGATAGACACCTGAAAAAAAAACAAGAAAACAATGCATGAACAAAATGAAAATATAAATGAAAAAAATTTTTTTTAAATGAAGAACCAAATAGAAATTCTGGAACTAAATACAATAAATGGATTGAAAAATTCACTAGAGGATCAACAGTGACTTGATCAGGTAGAAAAAAGAATCTATGAACTCAAAGACAGAACTTCTGAAATGAGTAAGAGGAGCAAAAATGTAAAAATGAGGAGAACCTAAGGAACGAATGGGACACCATCAAGTGGAAAATGCTCGCTATAGGGGTTCAGAAAAAGAAGAGAGAAAGGAGCACAAAGCCTATTTGAAGATATCATGGCCAAAACCTTCCTATATCTGAGAAGAGAAATGGGAGTATAAATTCAAGAAGCTCAAAACACTCTACTAGGAAGAGAACTACACCAAAACACATTTGTAATCAAGCTGTCAAAAGTCACAAAAAATCTTGAAAGCAGCAAGAGAAAAATGACTAATCACATACAAGAAAGCTCTCACTGAACTATCATTTATCAGCAGAAAGCTGGCAGGTTAGAAAGTAGTAGTATTCAAAATACTGAAAGAAAAAAAAAATTGCCAAACAAGAACACTGTAACCTAAACCTGTCCTTCAAAAATAAAGGAAAAATTAAGACTCCTTGATAAACAATAGTAGAGGGAGTTTATCACCACTAGACCTGCCCTACAAAAATTAATACTTCAAATTAAAGCAAAATGAAAACAAACAGTAACACAAAACCATAAGAAACTACAAGACTCCTTGGTAAAGGTAAATACACAGGCAAATACAGAATTCTGACAGTAATCTGATATAGGTGCATAAGTCACATTTAAATCTGTACAGAATTTAAAAAACAAAGACATAAAAAGTAATTATGAATCTATATTAATGACTATACAATAAAAAGGTCTTTTTTGAGGGAGTAGCAGAGATAAAGGAGTCAAGTTTTTATGAGATGGAAGATTAAGCTGTTATCAAACTAAAATAGACTGTTATTTTAAGATGTTTTATGTAACTGCATTGACAACCACAAAGAAAATGTCTATAGAACATACACAAAGAAAAAAGACAAGGGAATCAAAGAATGTAATTATACACACAAATAATGAACAAAACAAAAGAAGGCAGCAAGAGAGGAAAAGCTGCAAGATATACAGAAAATAGTTAACAAAATGGATATAGAAATGAAAAGTCTTTCATATCAATAATTACCTGAAATGTAAATGTTGATTAAATGCCCAATTAAAAGATACAGATTGACCAACTGAATATAAAACAAGACTCAAGTATATGTCATCTACAAGAAACACACTCTAGATCTAAGGGCATGCATAGCCTAAAGTGAAGGATGAAAATAGATATTCCATGAAAATAAGAACCTAAAGGGGATGGCCATACTTAAATAAAACAGACTTTAAAACAAAAATTGTCACAAGAGACAAAGAAGGACATTAATTATAATATAATGATAAAAGAGTCAATTCTCCAGGATGATATAACAATTATAAATATACACATAACTTGAGTTTCTAAATATATGAAGCAAACACTGACATAACTGGAGGGGGGAATAGAAAGCAATACAATAATAGTAGGAGACTTCAATACTCCACTTTCATTTATGAGTAGAACAATCAGAAGATCAATAAGAAAATAGATTATATGTAGACAACTCTAAAGACACACACACACAACCTTTATAACCAATAAAGATTCCAGCAAAGTTGCAGGATAAAAAAAAAATCAACATGAAAAATCAACTGCATGTCTATACACTAACAGTAACTGTTCTCAAAAAGAAATTAAGAAAACAATACCATTTAATGTAGCATTAAAAAGGATGAAATACTTAGGAATAAACCTAACCAAGGAGGTGAAAGATTTGCACCCTGAAAACTACAAAATGTTGCTAAAAGAAATTTTAAAAGACACAAATAAATGCAATGTCCTGATAAGGTTTGGTTCTGGGTCCCCACCCAAATCTCATCTCAAATTATAATCCCCATAATCCCCACATGTCAAGGGAGGAACCTGTTGGGAGGTGATTGGATCATGGGTGCGGTTTCCCCATGTTGTTCTCATGATGGTGAGTGAGATCTCACAAGATCTGACGGTTTTAGGGGCTCTTCCCCCTTCGCTCGCTCTCTTCATTTGCTCTCTCGCCTGCCGCCATGTAAGATGTGTCTTTGCTTCTCTCTCCCTCTCCCCTTCTGCCATAATTGTATAATAAGTTTTCTGAGGCCTCCCCCAGTCATGCAGAAGTGAGTGAATTAAACCTCTTTCCTTTATAAATTACCCAGTCTCCGGTATGTCTTTATAGCAGTGTGAGAACAGACTACTACATGTTCAGAATTTATAAGAAACTTGCACAACTTAACTACAGGGGTGAGGTTGGGGGGGATCCTGATTTTAAAATGGGCAAAGGACTTGAATTGACAATTTTCTGCAAAAGATACGTAAATGGCCAACAAGTATATATAAGAAGCCCAACGTAACTAATAAAAAGAGAAATGCAAATCAAAAACCACAATGAGGTATCACTTCACGTCTGTTAGAATGGATATTAGAAAAAAATATATATATAACAAATGTTGGTGAGGATGTGGAGAAATGGAAACCCTTAATACTGTTGGTGGGAATGTAAATCAATAGTCATTATGGAACAGAGTACAGAGTTTCCTGAGAAAATTAAATACAGTATTAATAACTGCCATAGGATCTAACAATCTCATTTCTAGGTATACATTCAAAATAATTCAAAGCAGCATCTCAAAGCCATATTTGCACATCTACGTTCATCACAGCATTATTCACAATACCCAGGAGGTAGAAGCAACACAAATATCCAAACATAGATGAATGGATAAAGAAAATGTGCAATATACATACAATGGAACATTATGCACCCTAAAAAAGAAAAATCCTATCACATGGTACAATATGAATAAACCTGAAGATATGCTACACTAAATAAGTCAGTTACAAAAGAATAAATACTGTATGATTCCACACGTATGAAGTACCTCAAGTAGTCAAAATTTTAGAAACAGAAAGTAAAAAGGTGGAGGGAAGGGAGAGAGGGGGAAGGGGAATTAGTGTAATGGGTATAGTGTTTCAGTTTTGCAAGATGAAATAGTTCTAAAGATCAGTTGTGCAATAATGTAAATACACTAAACACTACTGAATTGTACATTTAAAATGTTAAGACAGTAAATTGAATGTTATGAGATTTTTACTACAATAAAAGAAAGAAATACGCAAAATTAAAGACATAAAGTGCCTTGGGAGTAAAAAAAGATGTATTAACTCTAACTTGTAAAAGTAAACATAGAAATAATACACAAGGTTTGAGTCTTCAAAGATTAAAAGTATTTCAGGAGTGGTTTCCAAAGGAATATACACTATGAGCAAAACCAGTAAGGCATGTACCACAGGGCTGACTTAAAAGACTGAGTGGAATCTGACATTACTGAAATGTGAAGAGACTAAAAAGTAAATGCTGGAGCCTGGCATGGTGACACATGCTTGTAGTCCCAGGTACTCAGGAAGCTAAGTTGGGAGGATCGCTGGAGCCAGGCTGGTTCAAGACCAGCCTGGCCAACATAGTGAGACCTCGTCTCAACAACGAAATAAAAAAAAAAAATTTTTTTTTTTTTTAATTAGCTTGGCATAGTGGCATGCACTGGTAGTCCTGGCTACTTGGGAGGCTGGGGTGAAGAATCGCTTGAGCCTGGGAGTTCAAGGTTGCAGTAAGCTATGATTGTGTCACTGTATTCCAGTTTGGGCAACAGAAGAGACCCTGTCTCTTAAAAAAAAAAATAAAAAATAAAAAATAATTCATGTTTGTTTTATGCTTGACCCAACAACTCAAAAGACACAGATGTTTTGATTAAACCAAAAATATTAAACTAGTCTTCGGCACCCCTCACCCCACCAAAAATGGTTATGAAGCTATTAGTACAACCAACCACCAGTACTCTTCTAACATTGTATAAAGTTTCAAAAGGAGTTCTGGCCTGATCACTATGGGCTAGTGTGGCCAGGAAACTGGGCAAGGCCTTGAAGAACAGCTGAGAAAAGAGAAAGGGTCAACCCAGAAAGCAAAGGTTGCAGAGACAAGAACATTCAAGATACATGTACATCAGTTTGGTGGGAGAGGAAAATTTGTGTAGCAGGGCTTGAATGGCGGACTGATAAGTTTACTCTTCCATATGCTAATGGTAGAAATGGTTTCTGAGCAGAAAGTGATGAACCCTAAACCTTAAAACAGGTTGAATGCATGTAAGTACTCTCTTCCCATCTCAGTTCTTACTATCAGTTTAACCGAATACTCACCTGAAATAGCAGCTTCGGAAAGCACTTTAAGTACCTCATTTTCCATTTCACAACTGTTACACAGCTCCTCCCAAGTCCCTTTAAGTCCTTTCTTTCGAGCTAGTTCAGTTAGTTCCTTTTGATTTGGCACAACAAATCCAATGACATAAGAATGATAACTGAAATATAGAAAGAATAACTTAGATAAGGAACAAAATGGTATACTGTGTTAACTGCAGTTATTATTGCAGTGACAAGCAGTAAATAACTCCTCACTATTTTTTTTAAATGCATGTGCCATACTTGGCACTGGCATACCCATTTCATGCAACTACCAGTTTTACTGTTTGACTCATAATATGTTCCAATGCTTTGGCAGAGTTCATTGCTAAATAAATCTCAATCTGACATTTCATGATAAACTTCCACTATGAAAAACTGTTACGAAGAGTGCCATGTACACATTTAAAAAGTTACAAATATTAGAAAATTCATCTTTAAACCTTATCAGTATTTCATAGCACGTGTTTTAAAAAACTTAAAATCTAACATAAATTTAAAACTATCTAAAAAATTCAGCAATGACAAAACGATGTGAATATATTCATTTTTTTCTTTTGTTATGAGAATTTGTATTGATAGAGGAACTCTATGCCCAATGAAGGCAGATACTTTTTTGAAGGCCATAAAACAGTAACATCAGGAAGAGGATACTTCTGGCTACTATCACATAAATAAATTCAGAACTGTACCATCACTAAAGAAAATACTAAATGGCTAAAGACTGGAATCATTTATAAATAAATACAATTCATTTCTAACTTAGGCTGTACCCCCAACATCTGTTTCTAAATTAGTTTTTCTGGTAACAGATTTTATTTTCTCATAACAATTCATGTCAACCGTCGTAGTCAGGTTCCCAGCACCCTCATCATCATCACGAGGTGGGGATGCTGTGCGTTAGGTTGCAGCTTAACACAGCTTACAGTAGGAGCCCCAAGACCTGCCTGGAGTGCCGAGCAGGCTCAAGTGTAGAGTGGGGGTAAGCACTAAGCAGCACACTGCTCACTGCCACTTCTTTACTCCCCATTCCTCTGGAGTAGTTCTGTGAAGCTTCCCCTCCTGAGGGACAGGTAGGTAGGGATACCAAGGCGGCAGGAAGGAAGATTTTATTTTCTTCACCTCCCTACATGGGACACTGCAGTGAGACGTAAAGCAGAAAACAGACACAGAGAGAAAGATTGGGGAAGCCTTACGAGGAAAGAGTCAGCTAATGGCTGGAATGAGGAGGAGGCTGTTCCCACAAGTAACAATAGGAAGAGTTCTCGGAACATTTTTACAAAGAAGGTCCATACAGGTAGGAAATGTCTATGGACATCAAATGTTTTAAGCAAAAGCAGTATGAATTCCATGTTCTTACCTGTTTGCATATGCACAAATGTTATCTACTAGTGGAAGATTCTTCAAAGCTGCCTCTACTTTCCCAAGAGAAACATATTCTCCTGCCTGTAGTTTTACGAGGTCTTTTTTACGATCTGCAAAAGAGAGAAGAAAGGTGGAGAGGAGAAAACAATGAGTAATAATATTAATAACATTTAATACATCTATAAATACTGGCCATTCTCTAAGTAATTTGCTATCAAATTGTTTAAAACTTTGCAAACTTAAGCATTAATGGTTATGCTGAAATTAAAAGCACATATTACAATTAGGCCCTAATTTTTGTACTGCTAAATACATGGTTTTAAAGAAAAACAGGCCAGGTGCAGTGGCTCACACCTGTAATCCCAGAACTTTGGGAGGCCGACGCGGGCAGATCACTAGAGGTCAGGATTTCGAGACTACCTTGGCCAACATGGTGAAACCCCGTCACTACTAAAAATAAAAAAAAATAAGCTGGGCGTGGTGGCGCACACCTGTAATCCCAGCTACTCAGGAGGCTGAGGTAGGAGAATTGCATGAACCCAGGAGGCGGAGGTTGTAGTGAGCTGAGATCATGCCACTGCACTCCAGCCTGGGTGACAGAGCAAGACTACATCTCAAAAAACATAAAGAAAGAAAACCAATTAACTTCTACTTAATGGACTCCATTAGCAGGGCTTCAAGTATGTTCTTCTGAATGAGTTTATTCCTGGTATCCATTAGTACCAGGCAGGTGAGGAAGATATTCAATGCCATCTGCAAGCTTACAATCTATCTGGAGACATGCATAATGCAAAAACATACTACTTCAATACACTGGTACTACAATGGTAGCACTAAGGGTTAAGACTCTCCAACCTGGGGATTCGGAAAAAATTCTTGCAAGTGAGGGCTGAGCTGAGGGTTGGTTGGTTGGTTGGTTGGTTGGTTTGTTTTGAGATTTTGAGACAGGGTCTCACTCTGTTGCCCATACTGGAGTGCAGTGGCACAATCACGGCCTCCTGGGCTCCTGTGATCCTCCCACCTCAGCCCCCTGAGTAGCTGGGGTTACAGGCCTGAGTCACTACGCTCAGCCACTTGAGCTGAGTCCTAAGGGAAGAGTGAGAGGTAGTCAGGTGGAACAACACTGGCAAAAGCCAGAAAAACATCACCTCTAATTTCAGCTGCATCAAGGAGGAGGAGGAAACAACTGACGATGAAGGAGAAGATGCGAAGAATGTTAACAGGGGCACCCTGCACTGAGCTTCTAGGAGACATTAAATGGTTGTGGCTGGTAAGATCCATGTTTAGTGATTACATGGTGGCAGTGAGAGGGTGTGTTTAAGGAGGTAAGCATGGTGACAGAGAAGAAATTCTTGGGAAAGGGTGGCAGAAGGTATATGCCTGACCAATGATCAGGTAAGAGAGACAAAGAGAGAAGAGTAGGATTTTGAGACATAGCTCATAAAATAAACTAGTGAGATATAAAATAGGAACGGGAAGCTGACTGAAGAGAACAGTCTTGAGTCTCCTCCCAGGTTTCCAGTTAGCAAGACAGGGACAGAAATGCCATTAACTTTTTTTTTTTTTTTTGGATAAAGTCTTGCTCTATCGCCCAGGTTGGAGTGCAGTGGTGTGATCTCTGCTCCCTGCAAGCTCCGCCTCCCAGGTTCATGCCATTCTCCTGCCTCAGCCTCCCCAGTAGCCGGGATTATGGGCGCCCGACAAAGACACCATGCACGGCTAACTGAAATGCAATTAACTTTAAAAAAAAAAAAAAAAAAAGAACCTAAAAGGAGAAGCAGAATAAGGCATTTTTCAACCCATATGAGTCACAGCACTTGAGCTGCCTGGCTTTCCTTTGTTCTCCTGGGCAAGGCACAGGTGCAGTTCAGACTGTGAGAGCTCCATCCACTAACCTCTAGATGTCAGAAACGCAGGCAGGAAAGAATGACTAAGGGTTATCTAATAGTAATTTAGAATACCACTGCTGCTGAACCATCTTTGAGAACTCATAACATGTCAGGCCTCATAAATTCCACAGTCCATAATATTTTATATTAAAGGAGTGATGCAACAACCCAAACTAAGATTACATAAAGATTTATATTATTAAACACCTTCTCTAAATACATTGTACCTCTTATGTAAACTATTTCAGAAACATTCATTTTCAAAACTATATTAGATGACTTACCAATAATCTTTAAGCACCCATCAGGATCAAACTCTCCAATATCCCCAGTACACAGCCACCTCTGTCCATTTTCATCTTCAAAGAAATCAGCTTTTGTTTTTGCTTCATTTTTGTAGTATCCCATTGTCACATTTTGGCCCCCAATAAGAATTTCACCCCTGGGGTGTGGTTTATCAGTATTAAAGTATCCACCTAATAAAATAGTAATTGAGTTAATTATTTTAAGTTGAGCTAAACACAACACATGAAAATTTGAAACTAATAGTTTCTAAATAGAGTCATCTATTTTAATCCAATTAGAACTTCCCAAAGGAAAAAAGGCAGACACTGTGAACGAGCAAAGTTTATCAATTTAACAGTAGGCACAAAATCTCAGCTGCTAAACCATAAGCATTTATGTTTTCAAACTTCTATTCCAAGAAAAATCCAACATCTTCCATTTGTTGTATAAAATTACAAATACAACAGAAGACAAATTTGAAAGATTCTGCATTGTCTTAAATATCATATTGATAAACTGATAAAAGTATTAAGTCATGCAATTAATAGAACAAATCCCTATATAAAAATGAGTTACTGCTGGGCGCAGTGGCTCATGTGTGTAATCACAGCACTTTGGGAGGCCAAGGAGGGTGGATCGCCTGAGGTCAGGAGTTTGAGGGCAGCCTGGTCAACATGGTGAAACCCCACCTCTACTAAAAATACAATAATTAGCCTGCAGTGGTGGTGCACGCCTGTAATCCCAGCTATTAGGGAGGCTGAGGGAGGAGAATCGCTCAAACTCACGAAGTGGAGATTGCAGTGAGCCAAGACCATTGACACTGCACTCCAGCCTGGGCAACAAGAGTGAAACTCCAGGTCAAAAAAAAAAAAAAAAGTGAGTTACTACATATTAAGATTTATTCTTACAGATAATTTCAAAATGACTCCAGGCCTAAATTTATTAAATATTTTCACTAATTCTGCTAAAGATAGCTAAAAGATATCCAAGCCTTAGAATCTTTATTTATTTATTTATTTAATTTATTTATTTTGGAGACAAGAGTCTCACTCTATCGCCCAGGCTAGAGTGTAGTGGTGCAATCTCAGCTCACTGCAACCTCCACCTCCCGGGTTCAAGTGATTCTCCTGCCTCATGAGGCCTCCCGAGTAGCTGGAATTACAGGCACACACCACCACGCCTGGCTAATTTCTGTATTTTTAGTAGAGACAGGGTTTCACCATGTTGGTCAGGCTGGTATCAAACTCCTGACCTCGTGATCCACCCGTCTTGGCCTCCCAAAGTGCTGGGATTACAGGAGTGAGTCACCGTGCCCGGCCAGAATCTTTATCTTTACTTGATGTAGAGGAAAGGTGCGTCACAATAAAATTTGTGTATTTTGATAATTTGTATATTTTAACAGGATCAAATAAATTTTTAAGTGACCATTACTTTAAATGGCATGAGGATATACAGACTTTTATGGAATTACAGTGAAAATTTCCTTCTGATAATACAAGGTTGACGCCCTCAGAAAAAAAGAAAGAAAAAAAATTATGTAAAAATCCACAATTTCATAAAATAAATTTTACAATTTTACTTCTGCAAAATAAAGTTATGATCACTCCTAATTTACTGACATTATTCACTTACTAGTACATTTCTCAAGTTTTTGCCACAATTCTCACTTGCATCTATGTAATAAGTAAAATAAAAACAATTACAGTTCCTCAGAAACATCTTTGAAACAAGAAAAATAAATGCATTCATATAGTTCGAGATAAAACACATCTATTACAAAGGACAAAAACGAGCACTTATGGGTGTTTACATTCTAAAGGAAGAACGTGAAGCACTAATTTTAAAGTGATTCTAATTTTAAAGTTTAACACTTTAAAAATTAATGCTCTGTGGTTAAGTTTATTACCTTCCTCCCAGTTTTTTAATTTGATTTCACAGCAAACTAATGGTGCTCCCACTCGGCCAGTATTGTAGTCCCACACTAGGAATTAAATGAAAAAAAAGGTATTTGAGAACAGTAAGATAATACATTGCTTCATTTTTCTAAATTACCAAAAATGATTATTTATCCCAAGGCTGAGATATCCCCAGAGAATCCTTAAAAGCAGAAGTCACGTATTGGTGAAGCACAGGCCGTGAGGCCTGTAGAGTCATACTTTTTGGCCCTACATTGAGGGTTTTTTTTTTTTTTAATTAGTTATTGCCATTCTTAAAAATCAGGAAATTTTAGATGTAAGTGTGGAAGCGCCAGCAACAATGGGCCCACATTTTGGGAACAGCAGAACGGACAGCCTCCGTTAGATAGGGCATGCCTGCTCCTGTTCCCCCAGAATCAATCCTTACCCATCACATTGTCTTACATTAGGGCCCACTTGACTCATTTAAATAGGTAGCTGTCTGGTTCATGAGTTTGAAGTCCCTGTCCTAAAGGATGATGAAAGCAATGGTTTACATCTATTTTACTTTCTTATTAGGCCTCACAGATGTGCAGTACAAAACACCTCTCTAATCTTTTCCCATGTAATGTATCACCATTTCAAAGTGAGACCTCTGCAGGTTCCATCAGCTTATGCTATCATACCCTGTTTAAAATTAATACAGCAATAGCTCAAGAGGCAGGCTGAAGAAAAAGACTGGTAGCTTTCAAGGATGTGAGGAAAGAACCCTCTACTATTATGAATTACTACTGTATTATGTTTCCTCTTCAAAGACCAAATATCAGAAATGAAAGGCTGATATTTAATGCTTTAAAGACTTTCATTTACAACATAAATTGTTACTGATTAATCATTCAATTTGAATCTTAAAAATAGAAGAAATTAAGGATCCTCGGAAGAAATCCTATAAGCATGTATTTGAAGGTCGCTTATTTCCTACAAAACATGACTTAGAAGTAGCTTCCAAAAATACATAAAACACAGAAAACATAACCAAAAAACAGAAAAATGAAGTAATACGTGAAAATGGTATACAGAGGCACTCAAATAGGGAAAAATCAGTTATGAGGTTTTGTATCTATCCATATATAGCAAATACAAAGTAGGAGAAGCATAGCTGTATCTTGTACCGGAAAGCAAAATAACTTTCTCCCATAAAAGGGACACATGAGGCCCTATGCGATTCATCTCAGAACTGCTAATTAGTTGGTAGATCTCCTCCTCAACCACAACCACATGATAAACTCTGGTAATAATATTCCCTAGACCTGAACCTAGCTCCTCTCTAACACTTACAGAAATCCTCATAAACATTTCTGAACCTGAGCCTTAATATACTTACTACACAAATAAACAAAAGCACCTTAATTTTCCTACATAAAAATTTAATCACTGATGTGAGAAAACAAATATAAACAAAACAGTCAATGTTTGTTACTAAAGTTTCTTTTCCAGAATGCTAAGTGGTTTTTAATATTACATATCAGTTTGATATAAAAACTTCTCTAGATGAATTATTTACTCTAGATGCAGCTAATACATTCTAAAAATTGGTATCAATGATCATAGTACTTGGGATTTACCATTATTCTGCCTCACAAACACCTTACTACTCTTCTCCTATATATTTGCAGAACGTATCCCATATCCCCAACAAAACGTCTGGCATCACACTCCAGCCTCTGATCATGGAGAACACTACCTTCTGTAATTGTTCCGGCCCCAGCAGATTCAGTGAGTCCGTATCCCTGACCAACAGGACAGCAGAAACAGATGTTCATGAACCGCTGCGTGGTTGCAGAAAGTGGAGCGCCACCACACAACAGGAGACGAATATTTCCGCCTAGCAAGCTTCGAACTTTCCGGAAAACAAAGCTAAAGAAAAAAATTAGAGAACCACAGGATTTTAAAACTGAATGGGATCTTCCAAATCACTGAAACTAATCCCCCCGTTTTGATATGAGAGATTTTGAGATGAAGTGACTTATCCAAGGTTACACAGCCAATGTGGAGATTCTCTTGAGCCTCAAATCTTAATTTTTTGAAGTTCAAAAAGGTAAAGAATTTATGATTTCCTCTTAAGAGCTTTTCAATTAATATTAAAATTTGAATTGTCAGGTTTAGTTTTATATAGAGACAGGAAAACCCTTGCTTACAGCCACTTATATATTATTATTTACATAAAATATTTATCATATATCAATACTGAACAATCCTATCATCTTTATGAAATACATTAAAATCAAATTAATTTTTGCTTTAATGTACTTTATTAGAAATGTGTATAATTTGTATACAACAATGTTTTTAAAGTTTCACTAATTCAAGCTTTGAAGTGTTTACTGTTAAAAATAATCTAGTAAATTATCTGTGAAGCATCAAAAAAAGGAAACCAGTTAAACATCTAATTGATGTTTCTGAAAACACACTAATAAAAAGATTGCATGCTGCCTTGATCAAAAAGGAGAGGTAGTATCCTCTGGATACCAAAATCCTCAGATGTATAAGTCCCTTATATAAAACGGCATAGTATTTGCATAAAGCCTACACATATCCTCCAAAATACTTTAAATTATCTCTAGATTACTTACAATACCTAATACAACATAAATGCTATGTAAATAGTTGTTATACTGCATTATTTGTCTTTTTCATTGTTGTATTGTTATGTTCTATTGTTTTTCTCCCCAGAATATTTTTGATCCATGGTTGGTTGAATCTAAAGATGTGGAACCTGTCGATACAGAGGGCCGACTTTATAACTCACTGAAGAAATAAGTAACGTAAGGCAGGATAAAAACTTACGAAGTTCTAAATTATGTGAAGCATCTGAAAACTATATTAATATTCCCATAAAAAAAACTTTGAATGTAATACTTCCATTTTCTAACTTCTAAGCTATTTCATGATAAAATCATAAATCTATGTACTCTATTAACACTATACAAATACAGGTTGGAACAAAACTGATCATTTAAAACTTTAAATACAAAACATTTAATTATATTCATACTGAAATAAATATAAAAGCAAAAGAGAAACTATTTCTCAAAATAATTAAAACTAAGTGTTCACAGAAAATATAAACACACAAATAGCAAAATCTTAAGTGAAAACACACTTATAATGACAATGCAGGTTTTTTTAAACTGCTCATACTGTTATACAGGTTTTTGGTTTGCTTGTTTTTTAAAGAGACAGAGTCTCACTTTCACCCAGGGTGGTGTGTAGCGGTGTAGTCATTGCTCCCAGGCCCAAATGATCCTCCCACTTCAGTCCCTGAAGTAACTGGGATTACAGATATGTGACACCATGCCCAGCTAAGCAGAGGAGTCTTGCTATGTTGCCCAGGCTCGTCTTGAACTCCTGGCCTCAAGCAATCCTCCCACGTCAAGATGGATTTCTTTCTTTTCTTTTTTTTTTGAGATGAGTCTCGCGTGCTGTCACCCAGGCTGGAGTGCAGTAGCACGATCTCGCTCACTGCAACCTCTGCCTCCTGAGTTCAAGCGATTCTCCTGTCTCAGCCTCCCTAATAGCTGAGACTATAGGCACATGCCACCACCCCGGCTAATTTTTGTAATTTTAGTAGAGATGGGGTTTTGCCATGTTGGCCAGGCTGGTCTTGAATTCCTGACCTCAGGTGATCTGCCTGCCTTGGCCTCCCAAAGTGCTGAGTTTACAAGAGTGAGCCATCGTGTTCAGCCAAGATGGATTTTTTTTCTTTTTTTTTTTGTTTGAGACCAAGTCTCGCTCTGTCGCCCAGGCTGGAGTGCAGTGGCACCATCTCAGCTCACTGCAAGCTCCACCTCCCCGGTTTGCACCATTCTCCTGCCTCACCCTCCCGAGTAGCTGGGACTACAGGCGCCCGCCACCACGTCCGACTAATTTCCTTTTGTATTTTTAGTAGAGACAGGGTTTCACCATGTTAGTCAGGATGGTCTCGATCTCCTGACCTGGTGATCCGCTCGCCTCAGCCTCTCACAAAGTGCTGGGATTACAGGCGTGAGCCACCGCGCCTGGCCTGGGATGGATTTTTTAAAAGAGTTCTCTTGACTTTATGAAATAAAGTTATTTTTTATAACTATCTCAATTAATTGGGCTATTAATGTGAACTAAATGATTAAATCATCAAGGGGAGAAAGAAGGAGGTAGAGAGTCTTTACTTACCTGTTGCACAGTGGAGTATTACGTCCTTTTGAAATCTGTTCCATTTTGTAATTATAGGCCAGAATAAACAGATTACGTTGAAAACTACTCATTTCATTCACTTTATTCATGACATTTTTGTAGATCCGGTCCATGATCTCCTAAATGTATAAAAATGAGTTTTACATAGTTAATAATGATAACAGCTGCCTTACGTATTCAAATCTTAGCATCAGATTAATATTTTTAGCAATATTAAGGCATTTTAAAAGACGTATTCTTCAACTGTGGATGTGCTTCAGCAAGAAGAAAAAAAAACTTTTTTGAATTTTTCAAAAAGATGTATCCTATCAAGATCAAACTTTTAAAATAGAACCACCATTACTTTAAAAATAAAGTTTCTACAAAAATAATTCTTAAAAGCAGAAATATATCTAGATACTCATATAAATTGTAAGATATTACTTCTTTATATTGCTTTGCTTATCTTACTGATTCTGAACTAAAACCTACTCACAAAATAAATGAACACCACCACCTGAAATGGTTTTTCAAAATTTCCTAACTTTATCTTATGAAAGTATACAGAACCACATTCTTTGCTCACAAAAAGACCAAGCAACGTTTTGGGGTTTTTGTTTGGCTCTTTGTCTTTCGATACCGCACCAGGAAGTTTTCCTTGTCTGTGCTGCATTTTGCTGGCTAGTTCCATGACTGTGAAGTATACTTTAATAACTTAAAATAATGTTTCCTCCATAACTTTAAATTATATGTCATTTTTAAGTGAACTAAGAATTTAAGTAGGATACTAAAGAAACTATAATTATAGAAAGAAACTATAAAACTACTGATTATTTATATTTGACTTTGAAGTAACTATGTAATTATTCTTGACATAAGCATTTAGGTATCTGACAATAATTCCCATCATTTCCAAACAAACTCAGCCTATGTTATAAGGAGCCAGAAAATCACTGCTGTCCCATTTCCCTTGACTTATTCCCAGGCCCCTGTATTATGTAAGGACGCACAGCCCCTCTTAAGTCATTCGAAGTTGCACCAGCTTCTCTGTCACTTTGTTTGGTGTTTAGACCACACTTTCCCTGAGGACTCAGGAGGTAACTATACAGCTTGCTTAAAAGGAGGTGATCTCTCACTTTCCCTCCTAGCTCTCAACAGGCTTCAAGTGTCGATGAATTCACAAACAGATGTCATGGAAATAATTTTTTATTTTAACAAGAAGGCATTTAGGGAAAGGAGCTGATAATTACATATAGAAGCTGAAATTAAGTTGAGTGCTTAGTAAATAAGAAAGCTAAAGCAGAACTGAAGAAATCCTGTAGCACCTAAGGCAATATTCATAATCAATAAGGAATAAATCCTACATAAACTACCTTGTCAACAATATATTTTTCACTAGCACTAATGCCTTGTAGCGGGTGACACTTCTTTAATACTCAATATTAAATAAGGGTCACTTCTTACCGGAACTGCTGCCATCAGTGTTGGTTTCAACATGGATGTATCTCCTTTGCTTCCTTTTTTAATTTTTGAAGACTATAAAATAAGAAAAAGTGATCTATAGAAAGTGATCCTTATTTTTAAAATTCAATGGTATTCTTAGATCAAAAAGTCAATTATAAATTATTTTAATGTACTTATAGTCTAAGAAGCACTTAAAAGGCTAAAGTTCATTTTAAAATGAACCATTGCTCAGTCATAATACACTGTCATACTGACTGAAAAAAACGCATTAAAATTCATTATGATTTTTTAGTATTTCAAGTCACAGACACTGAACTTACCTGATCTGCTAAAGTCTGCGGTGAAGAGTAACCAATGCGGCATCCGTGAGACAGACAGACAAGCTCAGCACTTAATTCTAGAACATGGGCCAGAGGCAAATATCCAATGTAGACATCTTCCTCTCTAAAAGAAAAGGGAGGCATCAGAAACAAAAGTCAGGAGCCATCTATGCCAAAAGTGCCCTATAATGGGAGCAAGCCTGAAAGCACATGGAAGGGCCCCAGGCATCAATTTGTTGGTCAAGTGTGCGTGTGTTTGTGAGAGCAAGAGATGAAGAGAGGACAGACAGATGCTGGGGATGTTAGGGAAAAAGAATTACAGTTCAACCTAAAAGCAAGGAGACAGACACGCTCAGGAAGGAGTGCTGTTTCCAGTCCTACTTAAAAGCACTCAGGAATTCTAAGCGCTGCTGAAGCAAAAGTACTGAGGCAGAAGCAGGAGTGGCTTAAACAAATAATAATACAGGGTTCTTTTGAAGAACAGAATAAATCATCCAAGGAGGAAATGGTCTTTACATCTAGTGGGTTGCCAACCCACTGCTATTTGCCAGAAATTTTACAGATAAGACTCTTGTTCTGGGAATTGGATTATGTAATAAATGAGAACTTAATATATAGAAAATGTGTATGTATTTGTATATGCTTCAAGAGTTGCCCCCACAACCAAAATATAGACGGCAACTGAGAAACACCTGTAAGAAAATTGTTGCACTTAATTTTTTCTGAAATGTATGCATACATAAGAGACATTTCTCCATCCCCAAGTTCAATCCCATAGCAATTATGTGTGTATGTGCGTGTATGTTTGTAATTTCTGTGCATAAAAGCATCAAAAATATCCAACCACTGTACCCTATCAGTCATCAGAATACCGACTGCATCTCTGGCAATGTTTCTTTGACAGTCCCTCAAACTTCCATCTGGTTTCTTCCATCAGTCTCTTTCCCACTCCACTCTACCTTCCGCTGCTACCACTGGAGTTTGTATTAACAAGAAAAATCGGAGACTGAATAGTGAAGCTCAACAAAGACTGAGTGGATAATTTAAATTACCTGTTCACCTGAATTGTATTTAGATATAAAAACAACGACAGTGGCAAATACAAGCTGATTAAAATAACTTAAAGGATTTACAACTATAAAAAGTTAAGTTCTGTACTTTTTAAAACGTATCTATACGATATATTTTCAATCTCACAACTGTAACTATTTTGCCATTAATTTTAATCTTCTTTTTTATTTTTTAAGGAAATGCCTACTACAGACAGACTCTGAAGGACTAATTCAGCCTTATGTTAATAAAATGACACAAATGCTAACATTATAACAGACATAAATACTTAACTACTCAATGTTACTTTACTCTGACATACCCCAGTTCTGGAATCCTTTCTGCCATCCCAGTTATACCAGCAATAATGTTACTATGTGAGATCATGACTCCCTTTGGAAGTCCTGTGGATCCACTTGTGTACATGATTACTGCAATATCTGAGGGCAATGGTTTGCTATGAGGTTGGTTTTCTGCATTGAAGAGAAAAAACAAACACATACGCTTTTATGAGATTCAGCTGTATCAACAATTTCTTTTCATTATCAATTCAATCAAATAACTCAATCAAATTGAGTTAACTCAATTCAACAAATATTAATTATACTGAGATCAACAAAATAGATCAAGTCCCTGCACTTATGGGAGATATATTCTATCGGGATATACAAACAGATTAACCTATGAAGAAAACTTCATAGCAAGTTTTCCTGCAAGACAAGGTGAGAAGACGACAATAGATGCTATTTGGATGGAAAAGTCTAGACAGCGTCTCTGTAGAGTTTACTTTAGCAAAGGCCTGAATAAAGTGAGGAAGGGAGCCATGAAAACCCTGGAACTGGGAGAAGAATGTTCTAATTAGAAGAAAATAAGGAAATGCAAAGACCCAAAGGTAGGAATGTGCTCAGCATATCTAAAGACCAGCAAGGAGTGTGGCTGGAACAGAGTGAGCAAGAGGAAGAGTGGCAAGAAACAACGGTCAAGTGGCTAGCAGGGACCACACATAGGACCTCAAAGGCCATGGGAAGAACTCTGGAGTACGTTCTGGATGTAAAGCAATGTTGTTTTGAACAAGAATATGTTATTATCTGTGAAAAAAAGATCACTTTGGCTGCTGTGTGGCTAACTTTAGAAAGGCAAAAAAAGTATCAGGGAGACAAGATTATCCCAGTAATTCAACTAAGAAATAAAGGTAGCTTAGACTAGAGTATCTAGGTGTTTGCTAAAAATCATTCACTGCTTCAGAGTGCTGACTAACTTGGTTACACCCAGAGTCCTGCATTAAAAGACAATGTGAACCATTTGAAATCAGAAGACTACGAGCCTAAGGACAATAGCTGACAAGTTATAGAGGTGGCACAGCAGAAGAACAAAGAGAAATAGGTCGTGGTTGGCATTGTTGATACATCTGAACCACTCCCAGAAATACTCTACATGTGGACTTCTAAATGAGTGTGAAAAAATTATTTAAACGTACTCCTAATAGAATACCCTTCCTCTCCTGTCAGTCAAGATATATTTCTTAAATAATATTTACACTTGAAAGTCTTTACTTCCAAATCAGCCCTTCACTCCTTCAATCCACAGCACCCTTCTCCAACACCACCACTTCTTGGAAACTACCATCCTTGTGTCATCTGACCTCTGCATGCAGCCCCTGATCCTGCTGATGACTCACCAAGATCTCCTTTCCCTTGGCTTCCAGGAACCACATACTACTAAATAGTTTCTTCTTTCCTTTCTGACTAGTCCTTGGTACCCTTTGAAGCCACCATTCCCTGTTGGTGACCTCACTCCCTACTCCCACAGCTATAATTAAAGCCAAACCGCTTCCAGCTTCCAAATCTCTAACTCCAAACATAACTCAAGTACTAGACTTGTACACACCACTGTCCACAATATATCTGCATCTAAATATCCCACTACCACTCAAATTCCAGGTGCCTAAAATTTGAGCTAAGTGAATGCTTATATCTAATTAATTACTGTTTCCAACTACAGAGGAAATACAGTTCCAGCATCCCAGCAGCTTTTGCAGTATCTGTAAACACTAGTATACTAGCTAACATCTTCTGACACTTTTTTGAGAGTAGAACTTCTAGAGTCACCATGCCTAATTGTGCTAGCTGGAGGGTAAGGTTGTCATCCCAGGAAAGGGAAGAACTGGAGCAGGGAGTAAAAGGAGGCCTCCAGGTTTAGCCATTCTGTTAAAACTACTTACAGGTAATTCACATAGGACAAGATTAATGGTATTATTTATAAACTAAATTTAAAACCACCCAAAACTATCATAAAAAGGGAATGAAAAAAATTGAATAATGTAAAATATTTTAAATTTCAAATAAATACTACTTGTAAAACATGAATAATTAATGTTTATATTTTTTTCTTAAAACTTTCTTTAAAGACTCAAGTGTACCTAGAGGGACCTGTTTTCCTAACTGATGTTAGAAAACTGATGTGTCATTTGAGCTAACCTCAGGATCAAAACTTTGGCATAATTCTGGAGAATGTGGTCACCAGAAAGCACACGTAAGGAATCAGAAAAGTGTAACATACCCATGCTGGCCTTGGCTCCCAGGGCCTCCACTGCAGCCATGGTATGCACAATGACCCCCTTGGGGAACTCGGACCAGGTTGGTGGCTTTCCATCAACAGTGATGATGTGCCGCAGGCGTGGGACCAGAGAAACTATATCCTAGAAATACAACAACATTCATCGTGTTCATTATTTTTCAAGCAGTTTAGCAAATAAGCAAAGTAGTTTACCATATTCAGTGAATTGTTAAGTAACTTCTTGCCTCAAAAAAGTAAGAAGAAAGGGTACCCTGGCATAATATCACTTTTTACAGATGGGTAAGTATTGGTCTGAATTTAAATTATTTCACAGCATTAGATTCACTGTGTGTACCCCTGGCCTTTGGTAAAACCCTGATCAAGAACGGTACTGCCTTACAAAATGGGCATGTAAACACATGTTGCCTGAACTGTAGAGAAACCAGAAGCCCCTCATATTTTCAAGAGACTACATAAAAATATATGGGGGAAGGAGGAGAAAATTCACATGTAAACTTGTTCAAAAAGAAAATAGCAGCCCAGATATTTCTGGGAGTTGTCTAGAGACCAAAGAAACCTCTTTTTACTGTAATTTCATTAAAAGGCTCCCTTTTTAATTTTCAAACAATTCTAAAAACTTGTAGTTACTTAATGCTTCAGAAGTAAAATAAAAATTACTAGTTTAAAATATAACCCATCAAAACTACAAATTTACTACAAGTAAACTAGAAAATAGATGAGCACAATAAAAGAAAAAGTAGTCATAATTTCTTCAATTTAAACATAAGTATCTTAACAATTTATAACTCTGGATTACTTACACATGAATATATGCAAAATCTACTTTTTATTTTCTAAAGGAAAAAATAAAGTATGATATTCATAAAATTCCACAAAGATTAAGGACTCAAAAGTCATAAAAGAACTAAGTATCAATAATAGGGCTCATGACACTGAAAATTCTAAAATATCAGACAGTTAGTAACTAGAGTCCTCACCTTCAACTTTGTTTGTAAGAGCTCTTTACTAGTAATGATGTTGGTCACCTCTGTTTCATTTAATCCATGAACAATGGCTGGACCTCCTAGAGTAGCATATAATGTAACAACTAAAAGGAAAAGAAGCAGCCAGTCAAATATTAAAACATTTAACTCTATATAAAGTCTCTGAATGGAGAGATGAATCATAATAAAATATTGGGAGCCCTAAACTGTTAAATCCATAGTTTATAAGTGTTATGCTTTTTAAAGTTATCTTATCATACTAATCAACATTACACCTACTCATCCTTCCCTAAATGCCCCAAGATTTCCAATTTTTAAAGATGAAGATATTTAAATTTTTATTTTGTTTCACTTACAAATGTTACTATGGGACTACCATATTGTGAAGAAATTATAACTGATTTCTAAAACTTCAAACTCTTAATTATTGACCACTTGGTTCTATAATGTGAAAAAGAACATATACAAATAGGATGACACACTGAATGTCAGATTTACAGTGTATGTCAAGAGCACAAACAAGTGGCAGTAGCGTTTATTCTCAAGCAAAAATATCTAAAGACAAACATCGTCAGAAATGCTGAAATTACATAACATGAATAATGTAGATTTTTATTTACTTTCTGCCTAACTCAAAAAAAAGATACAAAAAATGACTTTGAAAATAATTCTTTTAAAGCTCCTCAAAAGAAACAATGTAAATCCAAACCTGTGAAAACAAAAATGGAATGTTTGTTTAAAAGAAAAAGTGGAGGAGGCCAGGCGCGGTGGCTCACGCTTATAATTCCAGCACTTTGGGAGGCCGAGGCGGGCAGATCACGAGGTCAGGAGATCAAGACCATCCTGGCCAACATGGTGAAACTCCATCTCTACTAAAAATACAAAAAATTAGCCGGGTGTGGCAGTATGCGCCTGTAGTCCCAGCTACTCGGGAAGGTGAGGGAGGAGAATTGCTTGAACCCGGGAGGCAGAGGCTGCAGTAAACTGAGATTGCACCACTGCACTCCAGCCTGGTGACAGAGCGAGACTCCATCTCAAAAAAGGAAAAAAAAAAAGTGGAGGAATTTACAGCAAGAAATCTGGTGAAAGTGTATTTTGTTTCATCTGAAAGATGAGACTAAACATCCACAAATTACCGTCACATTTTGGCACCCAGACCTCTGAACTTACACTTCCAGAACTATCTCACAGACTGAGCCACCACAATTACCACTCAAATAACTACAATATGAAAACTCTATTGTTTAACCCAGCACCTTGAAGTTCACCAGGTTTCAGTATGGAAGCGTTTTGGAGGTCAACTGTTGTTACTGATAGAGATGACAGAACAAAACGACAGTAACTTCTAAAGAGGATTCCTGAGAAACGGTATTGGAACAATGGCCCCTAAGTGTAGGTCTAGTTCTCAAGACCCTGAAAGTCTCCTATTAAGAGGTGCAAGCCTCACTGCAACATTCATTGGTACAATTTGTCATATAATTGATTTATTTTCCAAAATACACCAAGAATTCCAAGTCACAACAGAGTTCTCCACTAACCGGACACTGGGTGAAAATTAACATCAGAATTTTAACCTCTTCAGAGTAAAGTATTTCAATAAATATCTGTTAGTTCATTTTTCCAGAGGTAAGAAAGTCTACATACGCTGAAAATTATACATAAAACACGCCTGTGCAGCTATCATCCACTCGGCCCTGGTCTCACAGAAGATGGCGATGTTGGTCTTTGGTTTCTGGCCCAACATCTGTAAGCCATTCCCAAAATTCAAGGCTCGAACGAAGACATCTTCATAGGAGAGCCAATTATACTGTCCAAGAATAACCTGACAAAACAAAAGACAAATACCCTTTAATGTAATCAAAATAATAATTTACAAAAAGAAACCAGAATATCGTCCAAATGTTATGATGAACCAGAAAGTTGTTTGCATAGAATTATTTTTTGAATAAAAAGCTAGAGATTGAGTTTGAGTGAAAAATACATTTTAAAAATGAGCTATTTTGTGACATCTTCTATACAACTTAAATCTTATACTGTAACTGGGGGGTTTTTGGCTTTATTTTTGGTTTTCAAAAATATTGAGAGTTTGATAGGATCCTAAAAGTCAACTGCCTGGCCAAATGGTCATATACTAATCGTCTACTTACAAATTTCATCTATTTAAATGATTTAGGTGTTAACTTAATATTTAGCCTAGTACCAAGTACCACAGATGCCAAAATTTTAATTTCTCTCTATTCAGGAATTCCTAAATGTCAGTATCAGATGGTACAATATGATTCACAGAAACTTTCTCTACCCAAGCTAACAGAAATCTTTATGATTGTTGAACTTGAACTGCAGTATCAAACTCTGGATAAGCAAAAGCAAAGTAAACAAGTTTCTGTTTACACAACCAGGTGGACTAGTTATATTATTCAAAGTCCCTCTGTTCAAGCCTTAAATGCTTACTGGCACCACCAGGCTTTCAATATTTTATCTGTTTATCAAAAGTGCTGGTAATATCAAATATGCACTAGTAAAAACTCCCTTTTAAAGTTTTTTAACATATTGTCTTTAGAAAGTTTCCTCAACTTAGACAAAACCCTACATATAGATTGTATAAAATCCTTAATTACATACAGATTGTATAAAAAGTTCCTCTCTCTGCAAAAACATATAGGTGATTAATTCCCAAACACGGCTGTGTCAGTAACATACATCTCAAACACCTTAAAATCATCTGACCATGTTCATTTTATCAATATAAACATTTAAGAAATTTCTAGAAGAGGCTGGATAAAGATAAAAATGGAAAAGGATAAATGCTGCCATCTAGTGTCCCATGCAATTATGTATTTAAGAAATAAATGTTTATTTTGATGGATAAAGCAACTGCATTTAAGATGATACTTATTTACTTTACTGGCCCCAAACTCTCACCTTGCTCTTCACCCCCATGAAATGCTCAGCACAGGGAGCTCCAATGACTTCAAAAGGAGCTCTGTGGGGGTGAGAAGACAGATGAGAACTTGGCCAAAACGTGCAGGAACTGGATTACAATTATTAAGAATGTTACACTCTAAAGGTTAAGAATGCACTACCTTCCAGATTCTAGCATGTAAATGACAGGATTTCTAAATTTCAAAGACTAGGTGTGTTCTGAAAAGGCGTTTGATGTATAATCCAAATATGTAAACTCATGCAATGATGCCACCATGTGGCAAAGGAATCAAATGAGCGTGAAGATTTCCACATATGTAAAAAATAAAATGGAAAAATCTGAAGCTCATGATTTTAATTCTTTCAACCACGGAATCATCTAGTAATTATGTTTTTCATAAATATTTCATTTAGAGGACACTACCCACTCTATATTTTATCTGATTTGTGCTGGAAAAGTTTCTAATCCTAACTTTGTCCCTATGGCTAGCCCAAGACAAGATTAAACTATTTATTCCTTGCCAATATCATTGAACACTGCTGCAGAACAGCCAACCTTTAATCCAGGACCTCCACACCCTGAAGCAATCCTATCATACATCCCTGGGTCTATTCGTTTTCTCACCCTCTGAAATACCTCTGAAACTTTCTCTCTATTCAAATAGCCTCCTCTGGGCAGGTGCAGTGGCTCATGCCTGTAATCCCAACACTTTGGAAGGCTGAGACAGGTGACTCATTTGAGGCCAGGAATTTGAGACCAGCCTGGGCAACACAGCAAGATCCCATGTCTAAAAAAAATGTAAAATTAGCCAGGCGTGCAGTACATGCCTGTTGTCCCAACTACCTAGAAGGCTGAGGCAAAAGGATCACCTGACCCCAGGAACTCAAGGCTGCAGAGAGCTGTGATCATACCACTGTACTCCAGCCTGGGCAAGAGTGAGACTCTGTCTTAAAATACACACACACACACACACACACACACACACACACACCCCTTCCACCCTTCCTTCTCTACTTACAGGTGGTAATCTTGTCTCATATCGAAAACCTCTTTAAGCACTAGGACTTGTTTTACTTTCACTATTTAGAAATATTTCAAAATTACACACGCTCCTGTCTTCTTCAGTACACTACCCCTGGCTTCATTTAACCATTCTCTCTGCAACTGAAGATCACGGTGAAAAAATTAGTCTGAGGGGAGCCATAGAGTAAAAATATTCAAGAGATCTGGATGGTTGTAATAATCATGATAATGATAATGAGGGTAACTAACCTTTATTAGTGCTTACTACATGCTAAGGACATTGCAAGTGTTAACTTACTAAACTCTTAATCATACCTGTAAAAAACTGTTACTATTATTATCCCTATTTTACACATGAGAATACGGAGATGTAGAGTAAATATAACCTGTTCAAAATCATGTAACTAATAAGTGATGGGACTAGAATATGAACCCAGGCAAACTCATTCCAGAGACTAACCATAAAATCACAATGTTTCCACTGCACTATAGAAAGAAGTCGGGGTCTTATTAAGCAGGTGAGTAAGATGGCCTGATTAACAAAAAAAATCCTTTTTATGCTGTGTGTGAGAGAACTATAGTTGGGGGCAAGTGTGGAAGCAAGGAGGCCTGCTAAAAAAAAAGGCGGGAGGAGGCTGTAAGAGATGTAAATCAGACACCCCTGATGTTTTGGCTTCAACAATTTGGTATGCAGTAGTGCCTTTAATAAACAGGATGAAAGGAGAGGGACAGTTTGGATGGGGAAACTAAGAGAAGAGTAACATAATAGCCAGCCTACAAATCCCAGCCAAGAGAGTGACCATAATTTGTTACATACAGCATGATGCAAATGTCCTAATAAATCAGAAAATAAATATTATACACATACACAAACAGGGTAAAAAATGTGACTAGAGTAAGAAATAACACAAAAGATGGCATTAAGAAAGAGGAAAAGAAAAGTAAGTCAACTTACAAGGACATAAATGAGTGTTTCTATTATCTTTTTGGATCAATTTAGAAGGAATATCAGTGAAGTCTTCTCTAAGTACCATTATTACATAATCCCTCATTCTCTTCTTATTTTTGTAAAATACCTAAGAAAAAATTAAGTGTTTCTGATAGCTCACAAAGTATATGAGCCAGCTGTACTCTTTTCTGTTTCTATTTTTAGTCTTTGCAGCTTTGTTCTATTTCAGGTATACATGTATTTTAAAGTTGTTCTGAAATCATTTCACTGTTCATTTCAAGATTGATGTTAGTGCAATGCATTTACTGCTGGGAACACTGGAATCAGGTGATGCTGACACAGGTTCCAGCTCTTAACTCTGCTACAGTTTTATAAAACCATATGAAACTTAAAAAGAGCCTGAAAAGGCCTGCCAAGCAACCAAGTGCCTTTTGTTTTTCTGTCCCCCCCAGAAGAATCTGGTCGCAGTGAAGCTGGTGGCTACTCTATCCTGGACACAATGAGAGCAGGGTCATTGCCACTGTCTTTTTTCGTCCGCTCATCCTCCCCTCAGGACCTCAAAATAGACTGTTGGGATAAGATGGAAACAAAGCTTCAAAGTTCATTAATTTGAAATAAGGCTTGTGCATCTTTCCTTCAACCATATCAGATACAACATTCTGGGGTTAATCCCCAAAAATCTTCCTCAAAAACTATTTTAAATATTGCTACTCCATTCGTTTTCTTTTCCAGTTGAAGATGATCTTCAAATATGGAAACTATTTAATGAAGATACACTCCACTGAGCTTGATCAGCCAGCAGGCATTAATGGCAGAAAGTACACAGCTTAACCCATCGGTTGTGAAAGTTCCCCTTCTCAACATGCTAGGCAGATGCTGCTACTGACGCAATGCAATGGATGTAACAAGAAACCAAGAGAGGGGAAAACAAAAAAAGAGCCTAACATGTTTAACATGCAGCTGAGATACCCACTCTGCAGTCTGCAGATCACTGCCACAGCTGCAACACAGAATAAACTGAAACTAAGCCTCAGCTAACCAGCGATACTGCACACTTTCTTCTTGAGTATGGCCAAGAAAAAGTACTTGTTTCATTTATTATATGCAAAACCTAAAAATTAATTCTACTTTCCCAATGACCCTAAAGAAAACTATAACATGTTCCCAAGTCAGAGTCTAGACATAGCCTTCTGAACAAAGTCTGATGAACCACAAATGCCAATTTCATAGCAAATGCTAGCAGGCAGATCTGACATATAGAAATTCAGAACCTCCTATACTAAATAAAACTTCACAGTAATGAACTATAGACAAAAAAAAAATTGCTAAAAACCAATCTGTCTCACTTCCTACCTTTTATGAGTTCAAATACTTCATGCTTTGTTGAATAATGAACGAATACAAAGGCACTATGGTCAAGACAAGCAGGAAAGAGCCACATACACTTACACACGCACATTTAGGGAAGAACTATCATAGCTGAAGGATTTTATTTTGTCCAGTTTAATGACACATGAATTAGGAAGAAATATGAATTCACCACATAAGCGTCTCTTCTTTTTACACAATTGAGAACTAGTTTGCTGCTGCACATACTGAATGACGACTGAAAGACAATACTAGCCACATAAAATGAATAAAGTATGTGTGGGATACTGGAGAAAAACTAAGCTTCCTGAAAAATAATATGCTTAGACTAAAAGAGAATCTAACCTTTGCATTCAAATAGCATATCAAAGACCAAAAAATGAATCTATAAGCAGATAGAAAAGTAGGAAACTTTTGCACATAAAAATGTACTGTTTTCAGTACCTTCTCATAACTACCCGATTTCTCAAACACAGACTCAAGAACAGTGTGCCATAAAAAGAAGTGCTGTTCGGGCACGGTGGCTCATGCCTGTAATCCCAGCACTTTGGGAGGCCGAGGTGGGCGGATCGCCTGAGGTTGGGAGTTTGAGACCAGCTTGACCAACATGGAGAAACCGTCTCTACTAAAAATACAAAATTAGCCGGACGTGGTGGCACATGCCTGTAATCCCAACGACTCAGGAGGCTGAGGCAGGAGATTCACTTGAACCCAGGAGGTGGAGGTTGCAGTGAGCTGAGATGGTGCCACTGCACTCCAGCCTGGACAACAAGAGTAAAATTCCATCTCAAAAAAAAAAAGAGCCGTGCTAAATATGACAAAAGCAAACTTCACTATGATAAAACGTTTTGCAAATTACAATACATAGGCTAGAGAAGAAAAATTGAACATGCTTAACTCATGATTTCAATTTCTAGAAATGTGCTATTAACTTCAGCGAGATCTTAAACAGAAAACAAACTCAGTTTTTTCTAAGTCTGCAAAAGAAATAGGGAATATGCCTTAAAAGTAAGGTGACCATATAACTATCCAAACTAGGGCACTTTTGAGACCGTAAGGGGGCATTGTTAATGTCACAGCAACAAGTATAAATCAGGACTGCTTCCGATAAAGTAAGATATACAACTACTCTATTTAAAGGTGAGGAAATTTACAGATTCTGTTATCGAGTTAAAATGTTTTTAGTTTCTAGGAATTACTGACATCAACTTGCTTGGCATCTCCTTCATGTTTTGAGGAAAATGATGTATGAAACTTGTAGAAGTGGCAAAATTAATGGGCCATACGGAGGAGGCTAAGCAACATCCCTCTGGCCCTCCAGTAAAAGAGGAGTTCTGAGTTTTTCATTCCATAGTTGCAGTTATTTGAGTTATTTGGACTCTCCTTCAAGATCTGATGGTTTCCTTGTAACTGACAGAAAAACAGGCAGTTGGAGATCAAGGTAGCTGGAAATGGTTAAAAGATATTAAACCTATTAACTAACCCAGTTATCAACCAACTACACATCACTATACCCCCTCTAAAAAATACTTTATCTTCAATTTTTAACACTAGAGTTTCAAGAACTGCTTAAGGAAAGTCACATATCCAAGTTCATAAACAGCATTCTCAGGCCATTTCTATACTACCAGTGAAGCACTACACTATTCCATGATCTAATTTTCCTCATTGAATTTTCTACTGTAATTTTCCTCATTGAATTCTCAAGATAATAGTAATGCAATAATAAAGGCTAGAGCATTTACATTAAGTGCCACAAACTGTTGTTCTAAGCACATTGCAGGTACATACACACACTCAATCCTCACAAGAAGCCTGAAAGCTGTGATCAGTGAAGAATGGAGGGTATGAGTTCTGGAGCCAGAAGGCCTGAATTCCAGTCCCAGCTTCACTAGCTGTAGTGTCCTTGGGGTAGGTTACCTCAACTATCTGTGCCTCAATGCTGTCATCTGTAAGGTGAAGATAACAATAACTAACTCATAGGGTAACTGTGAGTCTTAAGATGATATACGTAAAGCTGTTAGAACAGCTTGGCTCTTGAGTGTCAGTAATGATCACTATCTTCATATTACAGAAAAAGAAACTGAGGCAAATTAGTTAAACTACTTTTCCAGGGTCAGAAAGCTAGTAAGCAGCAAAGCCAAGATTCAGACCTATAGTCTGGGTCTGGAGTCCAGGCTCTTAATTGCTGTTACACTGCCTCTAAGAACATCTTGCCCGTTGTTTCAAACCAACAATGGCAGGTTTCTCCATATTTCTGAAAAGAAATGTTTTAAGAACCATGCAATTGCCACAACCAAAGTACAAAGACATGAAGCACTCACTGCAACCCACATCTAAGCCACATTTAACCACATTTAACACAGCAGACCCCACCCTAAAACCTGGAGCCACTTCCAGCACCCAGCTGCTCTAGAGACAGGGAGTATGGTTTCATATCCAAAACTGCCCTAGACGTTCCAAACCCTGGTAGACATTGGAGAAGAGCTCCACACCAGTGGGTCGCGATGCCCTTCTGAAAACTCAGAACGTATCAGTGCTGGTAAGTACAGGAAGAAATCAGAAGGCAGTCTAGCCCCCTTCCTACACTGTTTCTCCTTCAACAGCAAATTCTAATGGAAGCAGGCTGTGCCTGCCCTTTACTTCATTTGTAATAGGATATTTTTGTTCAGAAAGAATTCAAAGGCAATGAAAGATCACCTTACCTTTTTAAAAATTTTTCCATTTGGTTGTACTTCGTCTTCCTCATTTAAAACTTCACGTGTTCCCAAGAGTCTTTTGTTCTTAAACTTGTTTTTTGCATATGTAAAAACTTTATCTAGAGTATCACATCCAGGGTATAATACTGAAGCCAAACCATCCAAACTATTCACAGATCTGTATGCAGAATCAGGTTTTGAATTTACAGGCTTTGCTTTAATTTGGTTTGATTTTTCTTGTCTTGACTCAGAGAAAAAATAAAATGGAATGTATGTTAAAATAGTATAAAGTGATATTAGAAAATGTATAAAATATAAAAGAATAGGGTTGATGGTATGTTTTAGCTTCATGGTAGATGGTTTTGAAGACACGTGGTTATTCATAAGTACTCAAAAAGAATTAACAGACTTCAGCGAGAATCTAGAAGGAAGAAAAAGAAAGGCGTTAGTTCAAAATCATTTTTAAGTAATTTAAAGAAAAGTTACATCAGCAAATGAAGATTTTTTTTTTTTTCTATCAGACAGCAGCTACTATACTGGTCCCCTACAATGTCTTGATATTTCTAAGAGACTCATTTGTACAGTATCTATTAACAACGGAATTACAAGAAAAGTTTCCACATCATACTGTAGACAGATGGCCATTCTAACCAAAAAAGTATCCACAAACATTTCCCAGTACTTTTAGTCAGAAAGAGGGTTGGGGGAAGACCAAAAATTTACCCATTTCCTGTGCTTTAGCATCTCACTGCATTAGGGATGACAAGTACTTTACAAATACGACACATCCATCCTCTCTCACAGCCCCAGCAGCCACTGCCAAACAATCGCCACATTCCATCCCTGTGAACCCCCTTCTCACTCAAGTCAGCAACAAGCAACTGGAGTTTGCAAACACAAAAAATTCATTTTCCACAATGGCTCTACAAATAATTTTCAAGTTAGGTTAAACTATGACGCAGGAAAGCAGTATACTTTGGTCATTCTGTACCTTGCATTCATCAGATTTGTTGAAAATCCACTATGTTAGATATCGTTCTAAGCACTGCGAACGTAACAGTAAACAAAACGGCCTAAGTTCCTGCTCTCATGCAACCTACACGTTCACTGGGAGAGGTAGACAAGCAAATACATATGTATGCATGCATGTGTACATGCCAGGTGGTGATAAATGTTATGAGGAAAATAAACCCAGCTAAGGAAAATAGAAAGTGACTGGGGCAACGTTGGAGAGGTGCTAGAGGTAAGTGACATCTGAACAGACTCATAAGGAAGAGAGAGTGTACCCTGTGCCTATTTGGGAAAGAAAGAGCACTCTGGGCAGAGGGGACAGCCATTGTGTGGCAGGTGGGTAATAATACCTTTTTTTTTTTTTTTAAAAGACAAGATCTCACCCAGGATAGAGTACAGTACCAGATTATAGTTCACTGCAGCCTCAAACTCCTGGACTCAAGCGATTCTCTCTCCTCCGGGACTACAGGCATGTGTGACCACACTCAGCTAATTTTTCAAAATTTTTTTGTAGAGACAGGGTCTCATGATGCTGCCCCAGCTAGTCTCAAACTCCTCGTTTCAAGGAATTCTCCCCACCTCGGCCTCCCAAAGTGCTGGGATTACAGGTGTGAGCCACCGCATCCGGCCATCATTCTTGAAGAAACAAAATTGAAGCAAACTAGTAACTAGTTACCCTACCCAGCTCCAAATCCAGGACTACAATTTCTTAACAAGTGATGGAAGCAGCCAGTGTTTTTCACCTCCTACCCCTAGCTCTGTGTTGCAGAAACTCTATTCCAGGCAAGTGTAGATAGATGAGAGAACTAAAGAATCCTTTCTCTTTCATCCAGTCCCCACTCTTAGGGCAGAAGCTCTACCCCAGGTGCAGCAGGCCAAGGACACCGAGCACAGATCATCTATGCCTCACCTCTTGTAAGGCAGAGGTTCCATGCAGGCAAAGAAGTTCCAAACAGAGAAGACTGATGGGTACACTGATGGCCTAGTAGACCACTCACAGAACAGATGTAACTATAAGAAAATCAAGCTGCTGTCCCCAGCCCCAGCTCCAGAACAGTGGCACAAAGGTTCTGCACAGACTAGAGAAGCAAGCTGTAAGACCACAGAGCCCCTTAGCAACTTCTAAGACTGACTATATTTGAACAAAGAATGGAGAAGTTCATGCCTAATGGCACTGTCAAAAACAACACAGACTTTGGGGGTCAGCAATTAAGATGAGGCTGCCCAGTAATTTAGGAGGCCAAGGCGGGCGGAACACAAAGTCAGGAGATCGAGACCAGCCTGGCCAACATGGTGAAACC
This sequence comes from Macaca mulatta, assembly GCF_049350105.2. NCBI lineage: Eukaryota > Metazoa > Chordata > Mammalia > Primates > Cercopithecidae > Macaca > Macaca mulatta. The sequence continues at coordinate 128,166,043 of NC_133417.1, read as the reverse complement.
CCATCTCTATTAAAAATACAAAAATTAGCTGGGCGTGATGGTACATGCCTGTAGTCCCAGCCACTCGGGAGGCTGAGGCAGGAGAATCACTTGAACCCGGGAGGTGGAGACCGCAGTGAGGAGAGATCGCGCCACTGCACTCCAGCCTGGCAACAGAGCAAGACTCCATTTAAAAAAGAAAAAAAAAAAAAAAAAAAAAACGAGGCTGGTAGTTCTGTGACAGCACCAAGTGAAAGACTAACCAACCACTGTAGAAGTTTCACAAAGAGCCAGGGAAAGAGATACCTAAGAACCCTCCTCCTTGACATGACAAGCCTCAAAGACTGCCCTCAAACACAACCGTACACAAAGGGCATCTGAATTTAATTGGATCACAAGTGGGGAAATTTATGGGCAGAGCTTTGTCCAAAACAATAAAGCAATCAGTTAGCAATTAGTGAAGAATAATTGCTGGGTGGTGATACCCATGAAAGCAGAAGCTTAACAAGGAGATCTGAGAGTTAAAGAAAGCCCTGCTGAAAATCGGCTACCATCTCTCAAGAAGGGCAGTCCAGGGTGACTATGTGTGTGCCCAAATGTGCCCTCTTGAGGAGAAACATCAGAGGGTACACTGGGCAGAATAAACAAACCTCAGTGTAATAGTTCAGCCACATCAGTAAACAAATAAGGAAACAACACAACAAGCAGCAGCCCTGGAAGAGGGGAGGGAAAATCGGTATTCTGAGTTGCTACAAAATACCATCTAAAATGCCCAGTTTACACCACAAAATCATGAGGCATGCAAATAGACAGGAAAGTATGACACACGGAAAGAAGGAAAAAGCAGGCAGCAGAAATTGTCCTTGAAGGCCCAGATGTCAGACTTAGTAGACAAGACATCAAAGTAGCTATTATAAATACGTTCAAAGAACTAAAAGACTGAATTCTAGCACTCTGGGGAAAAAAAAAAAAAGAACTAAAGGAAATCATGCATACTAAAACTCCAAATCGATTTTACAAGTTAAGGAACGCCTCCAAACTTGCTCATGCACAGCTGGTGAGAACTCAGGACTCCAACTGAGCCCCAGGCTCTGTTCATCATTCCAGGCTGTTTTCTTTGACAATATATTGTGTAGTAATCCAAAGACCGGACCGGTCGAGGGAATTTGGTTTTTGCCATAAAGGTCATGGGGAGACATTAAAGCTTTCTGTACAGGAAAATGGCAAAATGAAAACAAATGGTCTTGCTACACCCAGAACAGAGTTGCAAAGAATAAACATACCCTAATAACCCAGGAGAAAGATGTTATCCAACTAAGTTCTCTAAAATTTAATTTTGCATATTTGTTTTTGAATTAAAAATAATATCGTGGCCAGACATGGTGGCTCATGCCTGTAATCTCAGCACTTTGGGAGGCCAAGGCAGGCGGATTGCTTGAGCCCAGGAGTTCAAGACCAGCCTGGGCAACATAGTAAAACCTCATCTCTACAAAAAAGAGAAAAATTAGCAGGGTGTGGTGGTGCACACTTGTAGTCCCAGCTACTCGGGAGACTGAGGTGGGAGGATCACCTCAGCCTAGGGAGATCGAGGCTGCAATGAGCTGTGATCAGGCCACTGCACTCCAGCTTGGGCAAGAAAGCAAGACTCTGTCTGAAAAAAAATTTAAAAATAAAAAAATTAGCCAGATTCTGTGGCTCGTCGTGAGGCTGAGGCAGGACTGTTTGAGCCCTTACCACCCCTGAACAATCCTTTCCAAAATCTCAGCTGGGACCTAACAAGATGGCAGAAGCTAAAGACCATGTCACAGCTACCTGCCTTAACTGCTGCTGGCAGCAAAGGACTTACAGAGGTCTCCTCCCAAAAACAGCCACTTCGGAGCCCCCTTATTCCACTGTAGTTTCCCTGGGGACATAGGATCCTGGTGGCAACATCAAGAAAAATATGACATCCTACTAAAGGCTGTGGGAGATGTTCCTATTATGAAAACAAAGAAACAGGCAGTAGAGTGAACTCGAACCATCCAAAGACTCCTGGACTTCAACAAAAAAGTTCCTTAAACTTGCAACATTTAGTTGTTTATTTATGTGAGTCAGGCTTTTGCTCTTTCCTTGGACCAGGAATTTGGAACTTTTTATGAGTGTTTCAGCAGTGATGGTAAACTAGTTCTACATTACTGCAAATCTCAAGCATGGGAATGAACCACAGAAAAAAATAAGTTGCTACTTAAAATGAATTTTCACAGAGGAAATAGCTCTGAAAAGTTTTGATGCTTTGTAGCAAGAGACTTAACAGATATGACCTATTCAGTGTATGTCCACTATGACCTATGTTTATGCCTAAGAAAACATCCACGGCATGAATGGACTCACAAAAATGTGATTTGTATTAATATACAAATCATCATAAAAGACTGACATCAGAGTATACCCACCATTCCTATACATTACTATTCTTATTGCCACAGATCTGCCTCCAAGGTTGAAATGGATACTAAGACTATACAAACTTCATTACCAGTTCTCAAAATGACCAGAATTGTTTTAATGGTAAAAGTTTATTAAAGGGCTTCTTTTTTTAACCTATTCAGGGAACTTCAGTTTGTCTGGGATATGGGATGTTTACACTTATACCCACTGTGTTACGTTCTTGTAAAAGAGTCATATTGACCTGCTCACTGAATACCTTAAATAGTCCAGTAGAGGGCAGCCCTGCTGGCAAAAAGGGTTTTACATCTTTACCACACAGTAATAGGGGGAAAGGCTGTTTTTGTTAATTTTTAGCTAATATCTACCTAGGGAGAGCAAGCATGCTGGGCAAATTGGAAGACTATTTTAGAGAATATACACAGTTTAAATTTATTTCATTGGAATACAGAAAAAAATTATAAATTCTGGACAAATGATTCATATAATAACTCTTTTCAATTCTATTATTTAATAATTCTTGAGTTCCAATCACATAACTATGGTGTTACTCTGTCATTTATTTACACAGTATCGAAAGTACTCGATAATCCCAGCAACATCTTTGAGTGTTTCACAAGGCATTTTCCAACTTGAAAGTAATCAGTAATTGAAAAACAGGCCAGCATGGTGGCTCACAACTGTAATCCCAGATCTCTGGGAGGTCAGGATAAATGGATCACTTGAGCTCAGAAGTTTGAGACCAGCCTGGGAAACATGACGAAGCCCTGTCTCTACAAAAACTACAAAAATTAGCCAGGTATAGTGGCACACACCTGCAGTACCAGCTACTCAAGAGGTTGAATGAAGTGGGAGGATGGCTTGACACCAGGAGGCGAAAAGTGCAACAAGTCAAGATCATGCCACTGCCCTCTGGCCTGGGCAACAACAAAGCCAGACCTTCCCTCAAACAGAAAAAGAAAATCAACCTTCGATTTTACATGTATTTCATGCCATGACTAAAACAGTACCATTTTTACTGATGCTACTAGGCTGGTAATTTCCCAAGGTGTGATTTAACTTTTTTTTCTTCCTTCTGTGTTATATTTGTAATACCACATTGATAGAGGCTGGAAAAATACCTAGGCAGATAGTACCCTATCTGGTCCCTGGTGAAACCTCACCTTCAAGCCTAAAGCAACCTGAAGGTTGAAAGACGGGACTGCTGGTCCAGGGTGAAACCCATCACCCAAAGGGAGAAAGTCTGCCCCAGTCTGCCCACCGTTTCCTGACTGAGTCTTTCCGAATAATGCCCTGAGGTGGAGTCACCAGGAATTCGAGCCTTATGCAGAGGAGGAGTCTCAACTCTTCAGCTCCTGTGTGGTGGCCCTGGTATTCAATTTGTGAGGCGGAAACCTGCTGCAGGACCCCTCTCTTTGCTGAGCTTTCCTTCTGCTTAATAAATTCCACCCTCCTCAGCCTTCAATGTGTCCACATGCCTTATTTTTTTTTCTGGTCATGTGACAAGAACCTGAATTTAGCTAAACTAAGGAGCAAGAAACCTGCATCAATGTTTTTAAAAGCATTGCAATACATTGAATGGCATGTACAAACAAGATCTAAGGTAATGGTGTGAATGGTATCATTTTATTGAAGGATTTGAATTATATTTTAATCCCTTAAAGCCCAGAATGCAATTTATGGCTATAGGGATCTGCCATACATTAGCATTCGGGGACACTAAGTAACAACTAACTTTATAGTGATGAAACCACTGTCTAGTTCTCGTTTTCTACTCAAACCTGTGAATTTTTGAGTCCCCTTACACCAACGTCCTTATGTAATTAATAGAGCTAATAGCACTAGAACAATACTGACAAGTTGAATTACGTAGCATCATCTTACAAGATTATAAATATTTACAATATGTTGGAAGCTGGAAAGTGTATCAAGTTAAATAAGTTGGATATGAAAAAATTATCTAATTTTGTCCCCTTAGTTTACTTAAGTGAATATATTTACACGTACGTATTTAACAAGTAGCAAAAATATGTTAAATTGGGGTATTGTGTTTACCACTGAGGTTTCAGATGATAGAATATTTGCTACCTCAACAATACTTGAGTTTGATTTTTTTTTTTTTTTTTTTTTTTTTTGGAGACAGAGTCTCGCTCTGTCACCCAGGCTGTAGTGCAGTGGCGCGACCTCGGCTCACCACAACCTTCGCCTCTGGGTTCAAGTGATTCTCCTGCCTCAGCCTCCTGAGTAGCTGAGACTACAGGCGTGTTCCACCACACTCAGCTAATTTTTTTATTTTTAGTAGAGATGGGGTTTCACCATGTTGGCCAGGATGGTCTCAATCTCTTGACCTTGTGATCCACCTGCCTCGGCCTCCCAAAGTGCTGAGATTACAGGCGTGAGCCACCATGCCCGGCCTTTTCTTTTTGACCTAAATAACTAGTTCATTAAATCTACGGTTAGCTTAAAAAATATCTCAGCTGTATAAAAGCTGGCTTTTAGACAGAAATAAGTAAGCTGATTTTAAAATTCACATGGATATTAAAAGCACCCAGAACAGCCAAACAATCTTGAAAAAGAACAACAAACTTGGATGACTTATATGTCTTAATTTTAATATTTACTACAAAAGAACAGTAATTAAGACAGTGTGGTACTGGCAAAAGGACAGACAAATAGATCAACGGAGTCAATTTCAGAATCCAGAAATAAATCCTTACATTATGGACGACTGAATTTCAACAGGGTGGTGAGAAAATTTAATGGAGAAAGAACAGTCTTTTCAACAAATGGTACTGAAATAACCAAAAAGTAAAAGAATGAAGTTGTAACCCTTCCTTATATTACACAAAAAGTTAACTCAAATGGATTATACAACCTAAAGGTAAGTATTAATCATCAAGTATAAATGGTGCTTCAGGAAGAGCACAGTAAAAGGTAGAGACTAGTTCTAGCATTTTCTGAGAAATCTCTTTGGATCAAATGGCAATTTTTTTGTGATCTTAAAAGGCTAAGGACACATGAGGATGGTGTAGGGGAGTGGGAGTAGGGATGGAGCTTTAGAAGTGATGGCACCGCACAGATTGACCAAGTCCCAAAAAGTCTGTCTTTTGTTCAAGAAAAAAAAAAAAACCAGAAGAGCAGGGTGGGGAGGAGACGAAGTTGAACTGTTGTGCCCTTTGAAAAGAACTTAGTTCGCATTCTAATGTACCCAAATGCCAGCTTAGAAAATAACTATATGTAAAAGACAATGCGAAGGCAGCAGAAACTAGAGGCAAACAAATTAGATTAAAAACAGTGAAAATACTTCTTTACCCTCCTCGATCAAAAGGTGAAGGTGGTGTGACACAGGACCAGCAGCTTCCAAGGGTGGCAAATGCTGCAGCTGTTCCCCCAGTCCTTCCCAACAATTAATTCTGTATCTGAACACAATACAGAATTAATTCATGAATTACAGCTGTAATAATACAAAGAGAGAAAATGATCTTGGTGCCTTCCACCAAGACAGAAATACAAGAAGTAAAATAGGTGGTCAGTGGTTGGATGGTTGGCAGAAAGGAAATAAATACAGTCTTGAAAATACGGGTTTAAGATTCCTGTGAGTCATCCAAATACACATAAACTGTGAAACTTAAGAGAGGCCAGAGCTACAGGCACACACTTTGGAGCCATAAAGGGAAGAAGGATGAGAATGCCCCAAACGGAACAAATAGGAAATCTACAAGATCAAGTTCAAGGACAGAAAACTTTGAAAAGAAACCAATCTACGGCGCCGAGAAGGGGAAAGTACCACTGAGGAAACCAATAAAGGAGAAACTGGAGAGGACAGTGTTGCAAAAGCCAAGGGAGGGGAGAGCCACAGAGCAAGTGTTTAAGGGCATCAAACGCAGCCTAGTGATACCAGCCACATTCAATTAAGCCATTTGATTTTTCTAAAATGTTCTAGATAAATTAAGTAAAGTAACAAATTTGGACAACTGCATCTTATTTGCTAGGTGGCTCTAAAAAATCTTGAGAACTAGTCATAGATACTTTATTTGCTACACCTTAGAATGAGCATAATTGTCAGAAGCGTTTGAACCAGAGCAACTCCATCTTTGGTGAGGGATAGGAAAATGAGGCTGGGACTTGCTGGGCTGCATTCCCAGAAAACTAGGCATTCCGAGGCTCTGGGTGTTTACAGTTAAGGGAACAAATTAATAATGTTTAAAAAACAGACTCAGACTTGGGAGTGTCCAGATATCCCGATATCTGGAGAACAAAAGCATTCCTAATTTTGCTTTAAAGATAACATTGATTTTTGCAAAATACAGTAATTAAGGAAATTATTCATCACAAACCCTGTAGCAGAGCACATCTTCCCATGTACACCAGCATTGTACCTAGGGTGGGCGCGTTCCTCCTCTTACTTTCAGGAGTATCCTACTCTGTCTATGGAGTAGCTGTTCTTTCGCCACTTTATGTTCTTAATAAATTTGCTTCTACTTTGCACTATGGACTCACCCTGAATTCTGTCTTGCGCAAGATCCGAGAACCTTCCCTTCGGGTCCAGATCAGGACCTCTGTCCTGTAACATTATCTTTCTCTTTTTATTTATTTATTTATTTTTATTCTTTTTTGAGACGAACTCTCGCTCTGTTGCCTGGCTGGAAAGCAGTGGTGTGATCTCGGCTCACTGCAAGCTCCGCCTTCCAGGTTCAAGCGATTCTCCTGCCTCAGCATCTTGAGTAGCTGGGACGACAGGCACCGGCCACCAAGTCCAGCTAATTTTTTGTATTTTTTAGTAGAGATGGGATTTCACCATGCTAGACAGAACATTATCTTTCAAAAGTAAAAGTAAACTTAAACAGCTAAAACTGTCAATCTTTTCTTTCACAGCTTCTAGGTTTCCAACCTAGTTTTAAAAGGTCTCACCTATCCAAAGGTTAAACTATTGGGTCTCCTGTATTTTTTCTAGTGTTTGCCTGATTTTTACATCTAGATCTTTAATTTAACAGAGTTTATTTTTCTATATTGTATGACGGTGAAAGCTAAATTCTTTCCTCTCAGATAAACTGCCTAAAGCATTTTTAAATAAACCACTCTTTTCTCAAATAAACAAAATGTCCTCTTCATTAATAATTTCTCATTCACACTTGGATGTGTTTCTAAACACCATTCTGTTCCTGCCATGTATTTGCCTACTGCTTTGCTAATGTCCTTTTATACCAAATATAAATTTACAGCAATGTTTCTTTTTTTGTTTTGTTTTGTTTTTGTTTTTTTAGACAGAGTCTCGCTCTTTCGCCCAGGCTGGAGAGCAGTGGCGTGATCTCGGCTCACTGCAAGCTCCGCCTCCCGGGTTCACGTCATTCTCCTGCCTCAGCCTCCCGCACGCCCGGCTAATTTTGTCTTTGTATTTTTAGTAGAGACGGGGTTTCACTGTGTTAGCCAGGATGGTCTCGATCTCCTGACCTTGTGATCCGCCCACCCCAGCCTCCCAAAGTGCAATGTTTCTTAAATGTGGCCCATGGACCAATCATATCAGAATTACCTTAGAGGTTATTCAAAACGAAGACTCCTCAGACATGCCTCCCTATCTTCCTTACTGTCCCAAGACCTAAAAATTGAAAACTCTTGTGGCAGATTCATTTTTAAATTGCAACCACGTGGGTTTTTTCTACACTAATGCTTGAGAACAAATGCTTTAAATTTCTGGTAAGACCTTCACTACCCAAATTTTTCAAAATTCTCTTGTTGATTCTCATAGATTTATTCTCCTACAAAATCCAGAGGATTTAACATTTCTGTATGATGAAACACAACTTTAAAAGAATCAAAAGGAAAACAAGTATCCAGGAAAAAATGGTGACAAAATATACAAAGAGCTCCTATAAATTAAAATAAAAGGCAAGCAACACAAGGAAAATGGGCAGAGAGTATGAATAGGGAAGCCAAAAAAAGAGGAAATAAAAGAGGAAGCCTGGAGGTTAAATACTGGATTTGACAATGTGAAGGTCTCCATTGACCTTAAACTTGAAAAGAGCTTAAGTGTTAAGGACCAAAGCTCAACTGAAGAGGGTTCAAAAGAAAGGGCAGAAAGAGAGTAAGTACAAAGATCTCTAAAGAACAAAGCAATGGTAACAAGCCAGGACAAAAGAGATTCTTTTGTTTTAAACATAAATACTAGAGCTTGTCTGCAGACTGATGGCTACCATCCAGCAGAAGAAAGTATTATGCAGAAGAGAGTCACACCCTGGAGGAGGAGCGAGGGTGGGAGAAACAGGGACACAGATGTGCGGGGACAGGAGCTTGTAGAAGATTTTCTTCTGGGTGCTTCTATTTTCTCAGAGTAATAAGCAAAATCACTGGAGGGGAGGGAGGCAGAAAGGAAGATATTAAAAAATTAAGGAGGAAGTATAAAATAGTCATCTAGGAGAGTGGGAGAATGAATGGTCATGGAAAAGGAGTAGCAAAGGCAGGTTGGAGTATGAAATAAGAAGACCACAGTATTAGAAGGATATTGAAATCACTAAGAATCACGACAGAGTAGTGTCAGGGTCACAGGAAGACATTTACAGATTTGGGGATGGGTAGTTAACTGTAACTAGTAGTAATATAGTCTGAAGATAAAACTTGGACACACACACACACACACACACACACACACACACACACTCTCTCTCTCTCCTGGGAGACAGGGCAGTATTGTTTCAGTGGCAAAAAAACAAAAATAGAAAATAATCTAAAGATTCATGAACCAAAGAATGCCTGAAAAACATATATACCCATTGAACAGACTATTATGCGGCCATTAAAAATAAGCTACATGTACATGCATTGACTTAGAAGAACTTCTATGATACCTTGCCAACTGAAAAGAATGTACACACGGGCATGCCTGACTTCATGCCTGATTATAGAAAAAGATACAGGCAAGTCAAGGTTTTTAAGAAATTATCCCTAAATGTTTAAATGCAGGTCAAAGTCCATTAATCTTTCACCATGAAGAATTTAACAACTCCCAACTTCACTAAACTCTCAGAACTGCTAATTAAAATAACAAGATGAATTAAGTTTAACAGCATTAAAAGAAAGTGACCTATTACTACTTACACAACAAAGATGAGCAAACAAAATCTTGAAATACAAAACTGTGTGATAAACAGCTAGGTTCAAACATCTGAAATGTGTTTTTAAAATGTTCTACGCAAATGGTCAGCTGCATTATATCAAAGAGTTATTTACATCTTATATTTTAAATAGCAATTGTTTTAAATCATAATGATCAAGTATAAGGAAGATCTCTTCTCTGTATGACCTCTATTATTTGAGAGGAAGAACACAGGTGACTTGGAAAGAGTGGAGGAAGAGGAGACCAGACAGGATTTTGTGTCATTCACATCTCGTGTTATGAAACAACTGTACATAAAGTAATAGAGCTTAACCACCACCCAGGAAATCACTTACAAATGATAAACTTCCCAAAGGTATGAAGTGGATGTTAAAATAAACTTTTATGTTAAAAACAGCTATTAAAGAATATTATTAATATCATAGTCAAATGCCCTGTAACAACTCCCAATTTAAAAAAAAAAAAAAAAAATTGCTACAAATGCTCATATGAAAGCCTCCTGACAGGAGTGGTGGCTCATGACTGCAGTCTCGGCTACAAAGGAGGCTGAGGTGGGAGGAGCTCTTGAGCCCAGAGGTTGAGGCTGTGGTGTGCCGTGATCGCACCAAAGCACTCCAGTCTAAGCAACAGAACAAGACTTTGTGAAAAGACAAAGTCAGAAAGAAAGAAACCCTGTGAGAAAAAACAACCCTGTGAGGTGAGAAGGGGCAGGGGAGGGATGGGGAGGCGAGAGAAGGGAAGAAGAGAGAAAGGAGGCAGAAAGCGAGGGAAGGGGGAGGAGAGAAAAAAATAGAAGAGAGAAGGAAGAAAAAGAGAAAAGAGAGAAGGAAGAAAAGCTTCCATCAGAGATGACGTGTTTTCCTAAGAGAAAAACAGGAAAAAAGTAGGTTGCCATAGGGATCACTTTCAGACTAAGTATCAAATGGTTCTATCTGCTTAGATCTGGGGTTTTAAGAATCTCTTAGGCGCAGGAGAGATACAACATGGTACCTCAACCCAAAATTGGCAGACTTGTGAAATTAACCTCCACAAAACTCGTAGACTGAACAAAGAAAACGGGAGTCACCCTCAGAATCTAAGACATGTACAATGTCTACAGGAGGGAAGAACTCAATGATGGTATTACATTCGCACTCTACTAATAGAGCAAGCAGACATTTTATGCCCCTCACGTCCACCACCATCATGAAAAGGAACCTGAAAACTCAACTTGCAGAGCAGGGGAAGAGCCCCAACACTTAGAAATGCTCCCACAAAGTCAAAGGCAGCAGAGGATGAGGACAGGGGAAGAGAGGACAGAAAAGCAGAAAATACTGCAGACGGGGCATCTTGATATGCCACAATTTAATTCTCAGTTAATCCTTCCCACCACTCAATCTGATTTCCTCCTCTGTATTTTTCTTTCAGCCTACCACACTCGGGCATCAATACTATACAACTGTTCATATCTGCAAATAACACTAATAATAACATGGCTTAGCATTTTATCTCTAATGAAGTATAAATGAGCGGCTTGCACAATGCTGGGTATTAAGGAATTCGTATTTGCTAGTATGAAATGTGGCTGCAATTTTTCACCAAGCTAGCAATAAATGGGAAACAATTCTGAGTGCAGGCAAACAAGGACAGTGAAGGGAACTTTTTATATTATCTCATTTAATTCTCACAAACGCCAATTTCAAACAGATTGTGCCCAAAGGCACTTACAACTAGCAGGTAAGGTAGGATTTTAACCTACATGTCTCCCAAGGCATGTCCAAACTTTTTAATGCCCCCACACCCTCTTAATAAACTCTATGATTAGTATCTTACTGTTGGGGAGAAAAAAGTGTCCTTTAGTACACTACTTCTGAGATTCTCCTTTCCACAAAAGTTAGGTGACAGTCATACACATTCTACAGAGACTGAAAGAGTCCCAGAAGAATGACGCAAATCATGTATTATGAAATAGGAAACTAGGGTCAAGAAGGGCAGAAAGAACTATTTCCCACTCAGAATTAGTCTCTCAGAGTTGTAATGGAAAGTGCAACCAGCGACTATTATTTACTATCAGGAAAGAGTTTCTTTTTAGAGGGGCACCCTGGTTCTCACAAACATGTTTGCTTCTCAGGCATCCAAAGCTAAAAGCATAATAAAAATACATACCTAGTTCAACAGAATGGTTTTAAAACATTTACTTACTATATATCCTGCTGCCTCCCTCCCCAAAAAAGCAGACCTAAAAGTAGGAAAGTTGTTTTAAATTCTTACAAATATCAACAACACACACACTAACTTACTATGTGTAATACAGTGGTTCTTACTGTATTTAGTAAAGACAAAGAATTTTTCCTCTCCAAATCCTCAAATACTAACACAATCTTTCAACAACTTCAAAGATTTCAACTATGACCACACAGTTGCAATGTATGACATCGAAATGACTACAAGACTGAAATCGAGATCATTAATCCATGCAAGAACTTCCTTAATACAAAAATAAAATTGTTAAAAAGACTCTGGACAGGAAATCAATTAAAAACATTATTAGAAGATTCAGTCATATTACTATCTGATTAGATAAAGTTCCACTTTACAACTAGGAAGTTTTATGGGGAAATAATAATTTGGTATCTTATTTTTAAGAAAACTATTAAGCCTGTATTTATTTTAACCTCAGAAAATGAAACGTTGGCATTAAAGATATATATTGGAAAGAAGGGAGGGAGGAACATTTATTATAGCAAGTCTTTCCCATGAATATATCTAAATTAAAAAGCAGTTTAACAAAGCCAACTTTTTAAGTTTCAGCTATCCAGTGTAATTTTAAAATTGTTTCAGTCCTATTAGTATGATAGCGGAAATAACAGTAGGACACTTGAGTACTCTCCTTGAACTACAAATACCGTCCCCTCGATTTCCCCAAAACTGATCAAGACCCATTATTTCTTTAAAAAACAGTTTTTATCCCCTCTTCTAGATAAAAATAAATAGGAAACAGAAATCAGGCAAGGGAATATACATCTTTTTCAGTTAGATACACAACACGGATTTTAAATACATATACACACATGTATAAACACATACACTAGACTAGACTGAGCTCTGCTGCCAATTACTAAGAGCTCATGAGCAGGTCACTAAATCTTAATTTGCTCACATTAATATTGATGCAGTTCAACTAGATCAATTTTAAGACTATATTCTACGGATGCCTAGGGTTCCCAAAATTGATTAAGACAATACTGAACAGGATTCTTTATTCTTTTAGTCCAATCATTTCCTACAAAATGATTAATGAGAAAGCCAGCTATACAAATATTTCAGGAGAACATGAACTATTAGGTTACTTAATGACATCAACCTGGCTCATCAATATTTGAGGATCTTCATAATTCCAACTCAATCCAGCTACGTACCACATTTGGCATTACATGAACCTGTACCAAGTAGATTGAACAGACAGACTAATTTTTAAGTGACAGTTATGTGTGTTGAAGTAACAAATTCACTTTTAAATATACCTCTTTTCGGCCAGGCACAATGGCTCACGCCTGTAATCCCAACATTTTGGGAGGCTGAAGTGGGCAGATCACTTGAGGCCAGGAGTTCAAGGTCAGCCTCGCCAACATGGAGAAACCCCTCTCTACTAAAAAATATAAAAATTAGCCAGGTGTGGTGGTGCGCACCTGTAATCCCAGCTACTTGGGAGGCTGAAGCACGAGAATCACCAGAGCCTGGGAGATAGAGGTTGCAGTGAGCCAAGATCACGCCACTGCACCCCAGTCTGGGCAAAAGACCAAGATTCTGTCTCAAAAATAAATAAACAAACAAGCAAACAAAATTCTTTTTCCCCCAGTATGAAATAAAAAATAAAATTAAAGAAAATCCAAAGCCCAGAGGAAAAATGCAACATTTCCAAACATACAAAAAAAAAAAGTTAGAGAAAGTAAATATAATGAACAAAGTACGCGTATTTGAGAGAAGATAGCTCCTCTGGTTATGTTTAACCTTTGAGAATGTAAAAGAACTAAAGTTTCTGAAGATTTTCAAGATGATTTTAAAATGCTTATTCCATTTATAAGAGCTTCAATAGCTTAAGATAATTTTGCAAGCTAAGTCTACCCAGAATATATTTTATTTAATTTTAATGATTTGTATATCATTCAGTAAGATTACTTAGATGTTTCCTTTTCTCTTCCTCCATTCCCCTTCCCACCACCAAAAGCCCAGTTTCTTATCCGTAGTTTGCATGGAGCAGCTAAAAAACAAAGTTGGCCGGGCGCGGTGGCTCAAGCCTGTAATCCCAGCACTTTGGGAGGCCGAGGCGGGCGGATCACGAGGTCAGGAGATCGAGACCATCCTGGCTAACACGGTGAAACCCCGTCTCTACTAAAAATACAAAAAACTAGCCGGGCGCGGTGGCGGGCACCTGTAGTCCCAGCTACTCGGGAGGCTGAGGCAGGAGAATGGCGTAAACCCGGGAGGCGGAGCTTGCAGTGAGCTGAGATCCGGCCACTGCACTCCGGCCTGGGTGACAGAGCAAGACTCCGTCTCAAAAAAAAAAAAAACAAAGTTAAGAAAAGGCAAATAACATATAATTAGAACTTACAAGTATGTTGTGGAAATATACAGAATTACCTGCATCACAATTAACATATTGCCTTCATTTGTACCATGTAAAGATTAAATAGCTAAAAACGAGGTTTAAACATCCAATTACTTCCTTTAGTCAATAGCCTTGTGTTGTATTCAAATATTACTCACTTTTTTATCTTTAAATTCTTTACAACATATTTTCTTCTTCCTACAAATTCCCAATTAGTTTACCACTAAAAAAAGCTTTTCCTGTTTCAAAACCAAAGCTACTAAGATCACTAGTTGTCTTCCCTCTCGTCACCTCCATTCTCTGCTGTGTCATTCCCTGGCCTCTGCAGCTTTTCTGCAAGTGCTCAAAAACCAGATTACATTTAAAAAAACAGAAGAGACAGAAAAAAGGATCACCTTAAGTAGCTATGAGAAATACCTGGCCCAACTCTTAAGAAACATTTTCCACTGAAACCAAGGGAGAAGCAAACTTGCTGCTGTCTCCGTCTCCTTCCATACTTCTCACTAGGTCACTTTCACATACAAATTCACATTTGCTTCCCTACATTTTTTAAGAAGTTTAAAATGTTTCAATCCGACAATCGCACAAAGGACATGTACAAATGTGAATTAACTTCCATTTTTACATTATCTCTTAAATCATGGGACTTCTGAACATAAGCAATTTCCAAATGTGAAAAGGCTGAGTTCTAAGTTTTGGGATTCAAGACACTGGGTTTCCCAAGTAGTTCATGACATTCCCTTTACTTCATCGTACAGTTAACCTAAATAACATGACAATGAGTCTTACTTCTCTTTTTAGGCAAAATTATGACAAAGTTATCTTTGTCACTGTACCATAGTACTTCTTCTCTATGCACCGCCCTCCCACATCAGTTTCTGACGTCCTTTTCCCTCCTCAAATATCCTAAGTACCCTACTGAGCACACGTAAATGCACTGAAGCTCCAAAACCACTTCTTCACCTACCCAAACCTAGCTGATCCTCAATAGTAATTAGTCATTTCTATAAATGTCTTCCTATTTAAAATCTATCACTTAATATGCCATAATTATCTTTGCAATTTCAATTTTACTGTAAATCTACTAAACTCTCTTGATGCATTCTTAGTTAAGAATTCAAAGTTTGGAGTTCCCATAACCCATTAACTACTAAAAGAAATTTGTAGAGGAGTACTGTGTTACAATGGGTTTACTTAGTCACTTCAAAAGCACTCTTAATTTGATCACGTATATCCCTCAGAGACGTAGGCACAGACATGTCTAAAACAAAGTGAGGAATACTATTAAAGTGGACAGAGTATATTGCTTTTTCCATCACATCTATTTCATTAAAAGATGACAATCTTGGATATGCAAACAAAGTGTCTGGAAAGATACACTCCATGAAAATAAGGGATAATCCCTAGCAAAAGAACCGGGGGGAACAGAGGAGTTTCCTGTTTACTTAGATGCTCCTACATTGCTTACAGTTTTTAATAATAAACATATTACTTGTGTGATTTCCTTTTAAAATCAGTTAAAAATGTCAAGATTAATACATTCAACTGATGTGAAAAAAGACTTTGAAATGAGATCCTGAAAACGAAGATGTCAACTATCATGATTCTAATGGATAAAATGCTTACTGCCTTTACGTCATCAAAGCACTTTACCAACAGAGACTATTTCCTATAGCAGTCCTACTCAATTTTATTTTCATTTCACAGAATGCTAAAAACCTTCAGGTCACTTGATCCTTAAATTTTTGCCCTAAAATTTCATAAACTCTAATTCACTTCAGATGACACAGAAAGAAATAAAATTGTGCTATATTTCTTATGCCCCATGACAACTGCAATAACCATGCAGAACCTTCTATAGGTTGACAAAAAGCCCTTGAAACTACAATCTCTACTAAAATGTAGTTACAAATTTACAGTAACATTAATACAAATTTTAAATGACCATCACATATTAAAATGGTAATAAGTCTAATTCATGCTAAACTATCCAAAATAAAGAGGCTACTGAGTTCAAATCCCTTGCAGACACTTAGTGAAATTCAAGTTAAGGAAAGGAAGCTAGATGGTATTGCGCAATGACATGGTTTAATGTCCCAATTGATTTATATGGAATTAAAGTAAGTATAAAACTATTTTCTATAACTGTCATAGTTCTACAATCATAAAATGAGAATTACAATTTTTTGGTCAGTTTAACCATAATTGGTTTTAACCTAATATATTTTATAACAAAAGAAATCTATTGTAATAAAAAATTAAATATTTTACCAGTTGACAATGGTAGGAGGTACTAGGTGCTTTAAAGATACGCGCCCTTGTGTCAAAACCTGTCAAAACAAACATAAAGAAGACAATCATTACTACTCATAATCCAGTTAATCAGAGCCGAATGCCAACTTTTTCCTGGAGGTATTTTACTTCTAAACCTCACATGAAAAGTTTCTGGTGAGTTTTTCTGGAAACACCAATCTATCACACTATCTAACAATATTTTTATCATGTAACCTTTCTTCAAAAACATATAGTACACATACTACACACCAGTAAGAATGCCCAAAACCCAAAACACTAACACCACCAAATGCTTGCAAGGATGTGGAGAAACTCTCATTCATTGTGGTGGGAATGCAAAATGGTACAGCCACTATGGAAGTTTGACAGTGTCATAAAAAACTAAACATACCCCATATATATGATCCAGCAACCACAGTGCTTGGTATTTACCCAAGAGTTGAAAACATGTCTACAAAAACACCTGCACATGAATGTCCATAGCAGCTTGATTCATAATTGCCAAAAGTTGGAAGCAATCAACATATCCTTCAATAAAGTCATGGTTAAATTGTGGTACATCCAGACAATGGAAAATGAGTCAGTGTTAAAAAGAAATGAGCCATCAAGACATGACAAGATATGAAGGAAATTTAAATGCATATTACAAAGTGAAAGAAGACAATCTGAAAATGCTATGTACTGTACGATTCCAACTATATGACATTCTGGAAAAGAAAAAGCTATGGAGATGGTAAAAGGATCCATGGTTGTCAGAGGTTAGGGCACAGAGGCGGATGAATAGGCAGAGCACAAAAGGACTTTTAGGGCAGTAAAACTATTCTGTATGTACTATAACGGTAGATACATGTCATCATGTTTTGTTAAAACCTACGGAGGGCACAATACTAAGAGGGACCCTAATGTAAACTATGGACTTTGGGTGGTAATGATGTGTCAATGTAGGTTCATCAGTTATAACCAATGTAGCACTCTCGGGAGGTAGGGGGATGCTGATAAAGAGGGAGGCTATGCCTGTGTAGGGGAAGGGGCATATGAAAAATCTCTGCACCTTCCTCTCAATTTTGCTGTACACCTAAAACTGCTCTAAAAAATAAAATCTATTATAAAAAATAAGGTATTTCCAAAACTCAAAAAGTATACTATAAAGACTGTGTTCATTTACCCATGATGATGATAAATAGTAAGTATTAAGATGTACACGTGGTGATATTAATACACTGCTTACAAAAAACACTTTTAAATCTTATTTGAATGATTTTCTCTACCACCTGTGAAGCAAATAGGTTAGCAGTCATTACACAGTTATTTTTAAGAATATATTAACAAGTAGAGCTAAAAGTAGGTTAGCAGTCATTATACAGTTATTTTTAAGAATATATTAACAAGTAGAGCTAAAAGCTAAGGTTTTTTGAATCACTTAATTCAACATACATACCACTGCTTCATTAACTTTTAATTCATTATTAATTTTTGTAAAAACAGACAGACCTTGCAGCCATAAAAAAGAATGAGTTCATGTCCTTCGCAGGGACACGGATGAAGCTGGAAGCCACCATTCTCAGCAAACTAACACAGGAACAGAAAAGAAACACTACACGTTCTCTCACTCATAAGTGGGAGCTGAAGAATGAGAACACATGGATATAGGGAGGGGAACCTCATACACCGGGGCCTGGAGGTGAGTGGGGTAAGGGGAGGGAGAGCATTAGGACAAATACCTAATGCATGTGGGGCTTAAAACTTAGATGATGGGTTGAAAGGTGCAGCAAACCAACATGCCACATGTATACCTATGTATACATGTAAACTTGCACATTCTGCACATGTATCCCAGAACTTAAAGTAAAATAATAAATACATAAATAAATTTTTTAAAAAAAAGTCAGGCGTGGTGGCTCATGCCTGTAATCCCAGCACTTTGGGAGGCTGAGGCGGGTGGATCACCTGAGGTCAGGAGTTCGAGACCGGCCTGACCAATATGGTGAAACCCTGTCTCCACTAAAATTACAAAAATTAGCCAGGCGTGGTGGCGTGCACCTGTAGTCCCAGCTACTCAGGAGGCTGAGGCAGGAGAATAGCTTGAACCCAGGAGGCAGAGGCTGCAGTGAGCCGAGATCATGCGACTGCACTCCAGCCTGGGTGACAAAGTGAGATTCTTGTCTCAAAAAAAAAAAAAAAAAAAAAAAAGACAGACCTTAAACTCAGCTACTACTGGGTTCAAAATCCCTGCTGTTTCGTATTAGCTATGACTCCAGACAAGGTCACGCATCTATTCATCCAGGGGGGAAATAACTTAAAAATCTTCTTGTTATTAATAATTTCTTGTGCCAGTTTTCTCTTATGTAAATGAGAATGGTGCTATCTACAAATAATTCATATCCATATTTGTAGAATTTCTATAAATAAAAAAGAGCAACAGGAGAAAGCAGGCTACGTATATTAACAGAAAATTCCACATTGTTTATTACCTATTAAAAATGGTCAACCTCATTAATTATCAAGGAAATACAAATTAAAACAGCATCATTTCCTCTATTAAATTTTTTTAATGAAAAAAATTCACAAGTGTTGGCAAGAATATGGCAAACAAGATACATCCTGACACTCTTAGGGAAGTACAGCCAGTTAAGAGAGCAATTTGGCAGCATCTAGCAAAAGCTGAAAATGTGGACTCCTATGACCCAGCAATCCCTTTTGAGAAATATGCCCTGGAGAAACTTACGTGCCATGCTTACTTTACACTGCTTTGTTTATTAAATGGCCCAAGGTGACAGGTCCTACTAGGTATGTAATTGGCCCTCAATAAATGTTAAAAACTCTTCAACAAATATTTATTAAATGCCTTACTCAGCTCCAGACTTGACACTTTGCATTCTAAGAATGACACCATAGTACTGAAAAAAAAGAATTCCTAGTCAGTGGTAGAGCCTGACAAATCACTTTAACACGGCAAAAACCATGAGAAGTGCATCAGCTGCATTAGGAAAACTGGCGATTGCAGCCTTTTGTCTAGGGTGGAGAAGGTCAAGGAAATCACTATAAACTGAGTTGATGCATGTATTTTTGTTCAAGCAGACAATAACTGCAGGCAGTAATAACAATTATTTATATAAGAAAATAGAAATTTCAGAAGACTCTTTAAGTAGTTGTGGTAAGCTGAATAAAGGACCTCAAGGGTATCAGGCCCTAATCCCTAGAATCTGCAAATGTTACCTTATTTGGAAAAAGAGCCTAGATTACCCAGTGGTCCCTAAATGCCCTCACAAATGTCCTCATAAATAGTGGCAGAAGGAGATTCGACACACATGACGGAGATGGTGACATGAAGATGGAGCAGAGAGATTGGAAGATGCTGGCCTGAAAGATTGGACTGATAATAGGGAATGCCAGCAGCCACTAGAAGCTGAAAGAGGCAAGGAACACGTTCTTCCCTGGGGCCTTCAAAGCTCCGCTGATACTTCTATTTCAACCCAGTAACACTGATTTGAACTTCTGGTCTCTATTAACGTTAACAGAATAAATTTCTGTTGTTTTAAGCCACCCAGTCTGTGGTGATTTGTTGCAGTGGCCCTAAAAAACAAATGCCTCACTGCCGCTGTGCATGTTTGCTGCCCTAACTGGTTGAAACATTATCCAGATCTCTTAAAAGTCTTCTAACTTTTATTAGCAGGGGGATGACATACTCGGATTAGCAGAGGGATGACATACTCGGATCTCTGTTTCATAATATTAAACCTGGTGCCAATGTTGAGAATTTATTTGTGGAAAAAGAAACTAGAAACAGGAAAAGCATTTAAAAATTCAAAATCCAGACAGAAGATAAAGTTCTTAATCATCAGGTATTTGTGAAAAACCATCACTATCAAAGAGACAAACAGCAAAGAAAAGGTGCCTCAGTGGAAACAGACAATGTAGGAAATGTGGGAAATTTTTAAATATGTCTATGTAATATTCTCAAAGGCATAAGAGAGGCTATTGCCATCTATGAAACAAGAATGGGATGCTACATATAAACACAAGGAATAAAAATAAGAAAAAGCTCTTTGAAATTAGTAGCAGCTGAAATTAAGGAGTCAACACAAGTGTCAGAAAATGAGGTGGTGACTCTTCCAGATAAAGAAGAGCAGAAGCAAATGGGGTAGAATATAGAAAATCTGATTCTCATTTTAAAAAACAAAGTGTTAAATTAATCCAAGAGATTCAGGTCCCATTACAAGGAGTTCCAGAAACAAAAAGAAAAAGCAAATGAAGAGGCTGAAATTCCTAAAACATTTTGCAAGCAGAAATTCCTGAAGCATTCTGCAATATAATATCCCAGAGCTGATAAATACTAGTCTTCGGTTTGAGAGGACTGGGCAGATCAATGAGGGAAAAGATAACTGACTTCTAGACACAGCCATGTAAATTATCAAAGCACAGAGTATAAGAATATCCTCAAATCTTCCAAAAAAAAAAAAAAAAAACAGAAAGTCTGGCCGGGCGTGGTGGCTCACGCCTGTAATCCCAGCACTTCGGGAGGCCAAGGCAGTGGATTACCTGAGACAAGCCTGATCATTAAGGAGAAACCCGTCTCTACTAAAAATACAAAATTAGCCGGGCATAGTGGTGCATGCCTGTAATCCCAGCTACTAGGGAGGCTGACTGACACAGGAGAATCGCTTGAACCCGGGAGCGGGAGGCTGTGGTGAGCCAAGATCGCGCCATTGTACTCCAGCCTGAGCAACAAGAGCAAAACTCTGTCTCAAGAAAAACAACAGCAGCAGCAACAAAATTAAAAAAAAAAAAAAAGAAAAAAAAAAGCAAGCCACCTACAAATAAGGTGATTCTATAACTGATCAACAAACAAGAATACATAACAGAATAAAAGGAGGTACTATTAAAAAGTGTGATTTGGGCCAGGTGCAGTGGCTCACGTCTGTAATCCCACCACTTTGGAAGGCCAAGGCGGGCGGATCACAAGATCAGGAGATCGAGCCCATCCTGGCTAACACGGTGAAACCCCATCGCTACTAAAAATACCAAAAATTAGCTGGGTGTGGTGGGATTACCTGCCTGTAATCCCAGCTACTCAGGAGGCTGAGGCAGGGGAATTGCTTGAAGTCAGAAGGCAGAGGTTGCAGTGAGCCAAGATCATGACACTGTACTCCAGTCTGGGCAACAGAGAGAGACTGTGTCTCAAAAAAAAAAAAAAAAGGTGTGATCTAGGGGTATTCCAGACAAATCAGGATATATGGTCACCCTTCCTGTAAGGCAGGAATTCTCAACCCCGGGGCCACAGACCTGACAGGAGGTAAGCAACAGCAGGTGGACACGTATTACCGCCAGAGCTCTGCCTCCTGTCAGAACAGCAGCCACATCAGATTCTCACAGGAGCAGGAACTGCGCATGCAAGGGTGCTAGGTTGTCCGCTCCTTATGAGAATCTAATGCCTGATGATCTGAGGTGGAGCAGTTTCATCCCAAAACTATCCCCCACCCCTATGCCTCCTCGACCCCCATCCGTGGGAAAACTGTCTTTCACGAAACTGGATCCCTGGTGCCAAAACGCTTGGAGACCGCTGTTATAAAGGAGTAAGAATTATACTGGCACCAGATGTCTCAGAAACACAGGAAGGTAGGCAACTATGAACAAGGCCTTAAAAGTTTTAAGGGAAAGTTTTAACTTAGAATTCTACTCTTAGCTAATTTCCCAATCAATTGCAAGTACAATAAAGAAATTTTCAGACTTGCAAGGACTTATAAAATTTATATTCCACAAATACACTTTACTAAGAAATTACTTGAAAAAGTCCTCAACCATGTGCATATATTCCTTTAAGTTTTAAAACAATTTTTTTAGGCCAGAATGATCTGAAGTTTTGTTACCTAGTTTACAAGAGCTAATATAATGCCGATTCCAAAACCTGACATATCACATAGGACAATCTCTCTAATGAATATGAGGAAAAAATCCTAAAATGTCAGCACATCTAATCCAGCTGAGTTAAAAGAATGATATACCATAACCAAGCATGGTTTGTTTACTGTGAGTGCAAAGATGCTTCACCATGAGAATTCTTCATTACTACCATTCTCTATATTTAACAGGCTAAGTAGGAGGGGAAAGGTGTGAGCAACACCTTATACTTTCTTAAGTATTTAAGAAAAGTGAGGCCAGGCGCAATGGCTCACACCTATAATCCCAGCACTTTGGACAGGTGGACCACCTAAGGTCAGGAGTTCGCGACCAGCCTGGCCAACATGATGAAACCCCATCTCTACTAAAAATACAAAATTAGCTGGGTATGGTGGCGTATGCCTGTAATCCCAGCTACTTGGGAGGATGAAGCAGGAGAATTGCTTGAACCCGGGAAGTGGAGGCTGCAGTAAACCGAGATCACACCATTGCACTCCAGCCTGGGCGACAAGAGTAAAACTCCATCTCAGGGGTGGGGCGGGGAGTGAATACCAATTATTAACTTTTAAAGGAACATCTTACTCAGAAACAAAATTGCTTAAACTTCAACAGTATATTTATTGGAAATCAACATTAAACATCATACTGAAAAGCAACTTCCATCCAAGTAAGGGACAACAAGGCCAACTATGATCGTAATTATTGTACATCGAGAAGGCTCTAACTCTATGCTGTCCAACGTCGTAACCACAAGCGCCACTGCGCACTCGGTGGCTAGTCCAAACTGAGGTGTGATCTAAGTGTAAAATACACATGAGATTCCAAAGACCTAGTAGTAAAAAAAGAACGTAAAACAGTTAACTAATAAATTTTATACTGAATATATACACTGAAATAAGATTTTGGATATATTACATTAAATAAAATGTATTAAAATCAATTGCCTACTAGAAATGTAAAACTACATATATGGCTTATATTTATGGCTCTCAATGCATGCCTTCTGAACAGCACTGCACTTTAGCCAATGCAATGAAACAACAAATCAACAGTTACGAATACTGAAAAAGATAGAGTCATTATTGTGTGCAGATAAGTGCCTGTCTGACAAGAAAATCTGCAGGAATCATTTGAAAAATATCCAACCAGATGCAGAATTGACAAAGATAATTGGATACCAAATAAAATTGATAGTTTTTTTAATATACTATTAATCACCAGTTAGAAACTGAAATGGAAATATAGTCACAATAGCAAAAGCAAGTTTGAAATACTTCATGTAATACAGCATTCATATTTACATATGGGTGTCTGTGTGTCTAAAATGCTACTGACACACACACACAAAAAAAACCCTGAATATATGAAAAGACAGACTTGTTCCTGGGTAGAAAGGATAAACGTAATTCTGCCAAAATTAACCCACAAACCAAATGCAATCCCATTTAAAATCCTACTAGGATTTTTCTTACATGTTTGTTTTGTATGCTTATGTTACAATTAATTCTAATATTTATCTGGAAGAAAAAACTTTGAGAAACAGCATATTTAATGCACATTTGCCCTATTCTGTATCAAAACACTAATTGTTTTAATACAGAATTTTAAAACCAGAAATAGTCATGGGACTTACATATATGGCAATAGTGACACTGCAGTTGCACAGCATCTAAGGAAAATTTTAACCGAGGTAGTAGCTGAATTAAGTCCTGGAAAGATGAGAAGCAGATCCCTGAAGCAAACAACCAGCCTAGTAATACCTCTCTTCCATAGCTCCCATATTCCATAAATAGGAAAAAAAAGAAAAAAAAGGTTTATTATTGGTCTTTATTCTGATTCTGAAACAGTCTCCAGTGATGTCAACCCACAGTCCACATTGCCTAGCCTACGACTGTTGGGGAGGGAAGCACTGGCCATCACATATGTGATGCTGTTCTGTCCCCATCTCCAACCCCGCAGACTATGGCAAATGTGGCCATCCACAGGTATCCAGCAGACCTGTGACCAGTGAAGCCTGCATCAAAAACACGGATGTGTTGGTCCAATCATACTCTTCTGTTCAAAACTTGGAATGGGGTATGGAATTGGAGAGAGACAGAAGCAGCTAAGAAGACTGTCAAAATAAACTCATCTTTCAAGATTCAGGATGAGTATAATTACCCACAGACAAAGCCGAATCAATCTCTCCAGACTCTGATTCCTCCTTCACTGCTGCCTAACAGGGAGGCATGAATGAGCAGAGCGAGTAATCACAAGTAGCCTGAGATCGCTGGAACACGTGAAATATATGGGGGGAGTTAGCAATGAAAATGTTGTAGATAGGATGAGATCGGTTTTCAAGTAAAGCATTTAACCAATTTTTTTTTAATTTTTTTTATTTTTTTGAGACAGAGTCTCACTCTGTCCCCCAGGCTGGAGTACAGTGGCACCATCTCGGCTCACTGCAATCTCCACCTCCTGGGTTCCAGCGATTCTTCTGCCTCAGCCTCCTGAGTAGCTGGGATTACAAGCGCCCGCCACCACGCCCGGCTAATTTTGGTATTTTTTGTGGAGACGGGGTTTCACCGTGTTGAACAGGATGGTCTCAAACTCCTGACCTCAGGTGATCCACCCGCCTTGGCCTCCCAAAGTGCTGAGATTACAGGTGTGAGTCACCGTGCCCAGCGCTAAATGTGTTTTTTTTTTTAAGAATGATTACTTGGGGTCAACACAGAAAATAAACCAAAAGGGATTCCAAGTATGTGGTTATTACCACAGCCCGAGTGATGAAGTGCAGAATTTAAGGCAGTAGACGCAGAACAGGACCAACTGCAGAGGCTTCTCTGAGGTAAAATTAGTAGGACCTGTCAGGTACGACGTATAGAGTAAGGGCTCTGAAAATTAAAGTCTACATTTTCAGAATGAAAGAATGGTGGCATGTAACGAGGAGTACAAGAAGAACAGACACAAATATGAGCACATGAATATAGGACTGGATGTTAAGTTTGTGGGAAAGACCAGAAGAGAGATTCAGTATATTGTTAGAAATACAGGGCTGGGGCTCCAAACAGCTGAAGATGCAGACGTCACAGTCATCACTGATTCTATTCATAGAACACAGAATTCCTCAGAAACAGTATGTTCAGTTGTAGGATACAGGATTAAGGGCAGATGCCAGAAGAACCAACAAGAAAGGTAAAGGAACAGGAAACAGTGACCTGAAAGCCAAAGACAAACACAAAGGTTGATGAGGGTGTTGTCAGGAGTGTCAACAAGGCAGGGAAGGCGACAAGCAGCAATGACATTAAAGTACAGCAAGCAGATGGCCTGGCCTGAAACAATCCATCACTTTCCTGCCTTCACAATCACACAAATTTTTTTAAATTACATTAGCATATATTACTCAACCAGTTAGTTATTCAAGTACATATTCATCAACAGAAAAGTCTATTCTTCAGGAATTCCTGAGCTTCCATTAATAAGTATATACTGGTCATCTTGATGTGAGATTGTTGGCCTTCCAAAAATTTTCTGGTAATATATTCAAAACTTTCAACTCAATTTAAAATGCTTACTCAGTATCTCATGTCCATTACTGTGCTAGGTGGCAGAGATGCAGAGACTGATTCATTCATGCAACAAATGTCAGTGTCTCCTATATGCTGACCACTGGGTGTGTAGCAGTGAATAAAGCACAGTATCTTTCTTTCTAGTGGAAGAATAAATTAAACCTACTCTCCCTGAAGGAGCTCAAAAGAAACACATTATGTTCTTGACTTATCTAAGAAAGACAGAAAATATAATTATTTAATAAAACTATTTGAAATTAATAACAAGAAACAAAAACTGTAATCATCTATAGTTAACATGCCCGTACTCTGGCATCATATAATATAAATAAACTTTATTAACTTAAATACACATACATAGAGTCAGCTCCCAATTATCCACAGGTAAATTATCCATGCATCAAGGACAATTCCCAAATAGTGACTCACGATTCTGGGTAGTGTACTATCCAAATTTCTAGCATGTAATCTTCTAACACATGATGGAGTATAATATATAGGCATTACATATGCCAGTTTTACACTATGTCCACCATTCTCCCCAGAATCATCAATGCAAAGAACAAAAACTGTTACATGCCTACAAAATCATTTCTGAACTAGGTATTTATAAAGGTATAAGTGTATATGTAGCAGTCACTGCAGTTAGTATCTAATAAAAACAACAAATGCCAATATAGATGTTTCTCACCAAAAAAGTTTATCTACGAAAGTGCGATGCTTTTCATTCTCGATACCAAAGTTCAGATTTACATAAACAGGCCCTGAGTATTCAACTGATCCTGCCTTCATAGAAATTTCCATCTGGGTTATCATCTGCTCCACTTCTTCATTACAAGGAAAATCACAAAACTAACTTTTAAAAGACACCCTCTAAACAATCTAACTACAAAACCATCTCTTAAGTTCAAAACTCCAAAACTACTCTTACCATAACCAGTCCTGTTCCACACCAACTCTTTCACTACAATCCTTTGACTTCATCCAGAACTCCAAACCCCTTGATCTCTCCACCGTCTTTCTCAATCTATCAGGCCTCCCGCTGCCTGCTCTCTATTGTTAACTGACTTATCCTGTAACACACTCTTTCAGTTCCCCAAGCATCCCCATGTGTGTTCTTGTCCCACGCCTTTATGCTTGGTATGTCCCAGGGTTCCATCTCCAATCCCCTCCTAACTCAGAAAAACTATGCTCTACCCAGAAGTAAAGGAATATAGATTTTGACTGAACTCTCTCCATCTATTTTTACCTCCATCCTTTTTCTCCCCTCTTCCATCAAGGCTGGGATAGATGTCCTTCCTCTGAGCTTCCAAGACATGTCAGGCATACCATTAACATAACTTATTACAACTGTATTTTATTTAACTTTGCTTTTCTGTCTTCCCACAATAGACTGTGAGCTTCTTGAAGCAAGGACTTTTTATTTCTCTGCTTTCCTAGAATCTAGCAGAGTATGTGATACACAGTGGGTATGAATAAATGTATACTTTTATAAATACTCTTATATTCTATAATTTAAATAGACAGAAAGTATTTTAAAGCCATAAAGTAGGGTCAGGTATGGTGGCTCATGCCTGTAATCCCAACAGTTTGGGTGGCCGGGGCAGGCAGAATGCCTGAGTCCAGGCGTTCAAGACTAGCCTGGACAAAAGAGATCTAGTGTCTACAAAAAAGTAATGTTTTTAATTGGCCAGTCATGGTGGCACACGCCTGTAGTCCCAGCTACTCGGGAGGCTGAGATGGGAGGATCACTTGAGCTGGGGAAGTTGAGGCTGCAGTGAGCCACAATTGTGCCATGGCACTTCAGCCTAGGATTGAGATTCTGTCCCAAAAAAAACAAAACAAAACAAAACGAAGCAAAAAAAACCATAAAGCAACAATTAGCTCTTGCTCAAACATCTGTTGAGAAAAGCTATCCCACATGAGGGTAGGGAATGGGTACCAGAATCAGAACTGCTCCTATGATTTACAAATCACACACTATTGCTCCTTCCCCTGCTTATTAATCCCAACACTTTTATACTGGTGAAACAGTCCAAACTCTAGCTCAAATGTCACTTCTTTTATGAAGTCTTCTAATATCTGCTTGCAGTCCTCTAAGAACCCAAAACACTTTGAATATACCTCTACATTAGCACTTTTAACTATGGATTGTATGTTTACTGTTTTACTTTCTACTTCAACAAGGTAAACACTCTAATGATGCATCTTTGAAATATGAATCCCAAGAAACCTACAAGGTATTACCTAGCATATGTTCAATAAATTTTGGCTGATTTTATGAATAAAATTTTAAAACAGGGAAAAACAAAAAGAAACATCACCCAAAAAAACCCAGCAATAAGCTAAGGAATTATGTCTGTGCTTGTGACACTGAACTGGACAACCCAAAAGAGGAGGGGAGCAGGGGCAGAAACTCTGGTCAATATCAGCTCATTCAACAACCAGTCAAGCAGTAATCACTAAGGCCATCTATGTTCACAGATGCGATCATTTCTACGCTATAACGTAATGTAATTAAAGAGGAAAGAAGCCTCACCGATAAGTCATCTGCCATAGGCACTTCTTTCTAAAACTGCCATATGAAAGTTAATACCAACAAGGTCAAATTTACAGAAATTACTCCTATCATTTTCTAGGAACCAAAAGGAATACAGAATGGGATATGAATCAATCAGTGAGAAGCCAAACCAATGAATATTTTAATTTCATTGAATAAAAATCAAGATTTCAACTGGCACTATACAGATCAACTCATTATTATCCTGATCTGAATCATGACGAATAGACATGAGGTTCCTCCCTCCAACCCACCATTCCAAAGGTTTTTACTCAAAAACAAAAATCCCATTCCTTCCGTCCCCAACCTTCTTGATTTTATCAGTGATAAAATTAGTGATAGTTTTATCAGTGATAAAAACTTTGAGACATTGTATTATATAAGCTAATCCTCAGAGAGTTCGAAGGAGAAATTTTTAAAGTAACAACAGGTACATTTACTGAGCATTTAATAAGTGCCAGACACTGTTCTGATCACTTAGCATATATTATCTTTAACATTAGCAGGTTATACATAACACAAAAAAAGTAAATCAAAAGCTAAATTTTTACAATTATTCCTAACTTTACCTCTCCAAATTTTCACATAAGTGAAAATTTTTAATTCTTCAACTCATTTTTTACTTTCTTTTTTTTTTTTTTTTTTTTTTTTTGGTAGAGACGGGTTATTGCTATGTTGCCCAGGCTGTCTCAAACTCCTGGCCTCAAGCAATCCTCCCATCTCTGCCTCCTGAGTATTGGGATTCCAGTAGTGAGCCAATGTAATTTAAAAACTGTAAATCTATAAATTTTCTATTCTTTCTCCAAATCCTTCAGTAGGATATATCCAATAAGCAAAATTATTGCTTTTTATTTAAATCAGGTCTATATTAAGACCGGTTTAACTAAAATAAATATTCGGTTGCTAATTTTTTTTTTTCCAGACAGGGTCTCTAGCTCTGTCGCAGACTGGAGTGCAGTGGCTTGATCACAGTTCACTGCAGCCTTGAACTCCCAGGCTCAAATAATCCTCCCAAGCAGTTGGAACCACAGGCACACACCACCCCACTCAGTTAATATTTTTTATTATTTTTATAGAGACCAGGTCTCCCTATATTGCCCAGGCTGGTCTCAAACTCCTGGGTGCAAGTGATCCTTCCTCCTCAGCCTCCCGAAGTGCTGGGATTATAGACATTAGCCACTGCGCCCAGCCAAGATTCTTTTTTTAAATTATACAAAATATTATTCGTATGAAACAACATCTTTCTTTTGGTTTTCAATATATAAATGCAAGTACAAGGCCGGGCGCGGTGGCTCACGCCTGTAATCCCAGCACCTTGGGAGGCCGAGGCAGACGGATCACCTGAGGTCAGGAGTTCAAGACCAGTCTGGCCAACATAGTGAAACCTGGTTTCTACTAAAAATACTAAAAAACTGAGCCGGGTGTGGCGGTGCGCGCCTGTAATCCCAGCTACTCGGGAGGCCGAGGCATGATAATCACTTGAACCTGGGAGGTGGAGATTGCAGTGAGCCAAGATCACATCACTGCAGCCCAGCCTGGGTGATAGTGACTCTGTCTCAAAAAAAAATAAAAAATAAATCCGAGTACAGGTGCGATGCAAAGACACACTCAAACTAAAGGGCACAGATATAAGTACAACCTCTCTGTAATTTTTATTAAGAGCCTTTAAATTTTTCATATCTTTTGACCAAACAATTCCACTTCTGTGAATATTTAATGAAGAAAAATTTACTTGAGAATTTCCATTTGCTATTTATAATAGGGGGTAATGAAAATATGCAAATCTAATAATTGGGAAAGGGTAAAGTACTTTGCATACATATAGTAGATTATTACACAACCACTAAAAATATTTTCAAAAACATTCAATACCATGGGAATTGCTCATGATATGATAAATGAGAAGAAGTAGGTTAAATATTAAATACACACAATACATTTCCACTTTTGTTAACATACACACAAACAGGCATCAGGACTGAAAGCACCTCAGCACTGGCTACATCTAGAATGTAGAATTTATGCTTTTATATATTTTCCAAATCTTCTCATCAAATATACATTAGAAGAAAAACTTAAAGCAAATATATAAGTCCATTATAATTTCTACAAATTTATATAGCAACAGTATTGACATGCCTGAAACACTAGGTCAATTTATGATCTTTTAAACAAGAAATTGAATGGTAAACTTAGAGAAGACACTAAAAATATTTCTGTTCAAAACATACAACTCTACGGAATTATGAAATAATATCCAATCTAGCTGAAAAGTTTCCCATTGGCCTTAATAGATGAACGATACCAAAATCGACATAAAATATGATCAGGTATATTGTTATATTTATAGATGTTTTAATACTGCTGAAGATAATTTTGGTAAATTGTAACATTCCTAATCATAAAATTCAAATCATACAAAGTTAACTTTCCAAATTCTGAATTCTGTAATAATAAAATTTATACTTTTTGTAGTAGCTGAGGACCAAAGAAGCAAACTGACTAGATACAGATATTGCTTACTAGTTGTCACAGTCAAGCCTCCAAGTTCCCTAATCTTCCCAGTCTACTCTCAATGGACGGCTTGGTAAGCGACGGCTTTATTTTTATTCCTGTCTCATGCGTGCTGTGGCCCATTTATTTTTGCATCTAGTTTCATCCCAGAGGGCCTCTGCACAAACTCCTGCCCCTCTGGCCTTCCTGTGGATTTTTCCCAAAGCCAAGTCACCATCCCACCCCACCCCACCCCACTGCTTCAAGCCTCTGCCTAGAAAGCGGCCCAGTCGCCCCACCACCACACCATCCCATCGTCCCACCACCATCCCCCTTCTCCTAGATCAGCTGGATGCCACTTCCTCAGAGAAGCCTTTCAAGACAGCCTACTCCCGCTCCCCACCCTTGGCACCCTACAACTTTGCCTTCACAGGACCTATTGCAGCTGTAATTTAATAACTACTTTGTGGAACTGCTTAATGTTCATCTTCCCACTCTATGCACCAGGGAAGGCCCATATTTGTCTTATTCATCACTCTATCCTTGGTGTCCACTAGCAAAGTACCTGGTGGGAGCATCCATCACACAGATGGACAAACAGATGGACGGATGACAGATGTTGAGAATAATAATTTATTTAAATTTTCCTAAGACACTTTTATTTTCTTTCTATAAAAAATATGTAATTGTCTGCCGAGCGCACCTGTAATCCCAGCAGTTTGGAAGGCCAAGGCAGGTGGATCACCTGAAGTCAAGAGTTCAAGACCAGCCTGGTCAACATGGTGAAAGCCCGTCTCTACTAAAAATACAAAAAATTAGCCGGACGTGGTGGTGGGTGCCTGTAATCCTAGCTACTTGGGAGGCTGGGGCAGGTGAATCACTTGAACCCAGGAGGCGGAGGTTGCAGCGAGCCAAGATCGTGCCACTGCACTCCAGCCCGAGCAACAACAGCGAAATTCCATCTCAAAAAAAAAGTAATTGTCTTAGTACTATTATCTATTTTATAACCTTGGGCATACCTGTATTCTAAATTGCGAACTTTTCCCTGTTGAGCATTTGCCCTACTTAAGTTTTTCCTTAGAATTATACACCTTTTTTATGGTGACTATTATGTTACCAAAAACAAGGGAGTCGGGGGTGGGGGGAATGCCACAAGAGCAGCAATGCCACAGATAAAGCAGAAAAGCAAAAAACAAATAAATAAGTAACATTCACATCTGTGGTCCTAAAGGAACAAGATTCCTATCATTAGAAAACTAATTCAAGCCTTAAAAATGAACAGAATGAGAATAGGCTGTTAGTAACCCCACAACCCCTCACCCACTAGACCTGCTCTCCCACCCCATCTTGGCCACCAACTCCCTTGTGGCTTCTCTTGCCCCCTGAAAGCCTAGTCCCAGGAACCAATGTTTCTGTGACAACCATGTCCTTCCTAGAGGACTCCCGAGCACTCACTATCCCAGAGCTCTAAAACACAACAGCTCCCTGCAGATTCACTGCATTTTCTTCACTTCTACCCACAAGGCTGCCAGCTGGAGAGTTACACAGCCAGGACCAATGCCACATGTTTGTGAGACCTAGCCTTAGCTGAGGCCTCCATAGACAATGCCTACTGAGAAGCACTCTCTTCCCTAGTGAGAAGCACTTTACGTATCTTTCATTGACTTCTCACTTTGTTCTATAAACATCTAAGTCCAGAACTTTGTTCACTCTCTGCCACTCCCTGATCTCACCATCGCCTACCCAGATGACCCCTCATCTGGCTTCTTTTGAGTAGATCCCAGCTATCCCACTTGGCATTTTTTAAAATAAAATTTTTTTAACTGAATTCTCCTTTCCACATCTTCCACCGTCACTCTGCTTTTCACCTTTCCCACCTCAAACGGAAAGCTGAACCTTCCCATTTCTAGAACCTACTAAAAACTTAAAAGCATTTGGTAAAATTCCCTTCGCTTTGTCCTGCAAAGATCCAGTCAGTTGCCAAGTCCTGATGGTTCTGCTTCCTCTGTCATCCCCGACCTCCTGCCCTTTCTCATGCTTTTCTTTGTCAGTTCAGGTCCTTACTCCTATCACCTGGCAGAATTCAACTGTATCCCTAGTTACTCCTCTGTCTCTAGTCCCCTCTCCCCCTCCTCCATCAATGCATCCTTCATCCACGTTGCCAGCGTGACACTGCCACTCCCTTATAACCCGTATTTCACATCAATCCTCTCTTCAAGAATCTCAATTCCCTCCTCACTGTCTAAAAGGCGGGGAAAAAAAGAAGGAATAAAAAAAAAATTCCAAACTCGTCTGCCAAGTACTTAAGGCTCTCCACAACTTGAAGTCAGCTTACTTTTCAACTCTCACCTTCCAACTCTTCCAAGAGATTTGGAAACTTCCAACTCTTCCAAGAGATTTGGAAACTTCCAACTCTTCCAAGAGATTTGGAAACTTCCAACTCTCTACTTCACACACTACATACAAATCAATTTCAACCACCTCTCTGCCTCCTTTACCTGTCTTTTCTGCCTTTGCTCACTTTGCCGTTAGCTCTACCTGGAATGTCCTTTATTCTGCATACATCCAAAGTCTAGTTGTCTCTTAGCATCTATATTGATTAGGCATTCTCTGATACCCAAACCTCCACTGGCCCTAACCCCAGCCTGAACTTCTCTACTCATCCGCTGACCCCTTAGGGCACTCTCTTACGGCACTCATTTTCTTTTGTAATTATTTGCTAACCAATTGTACATCTCAATATAGAATGCTTGTAAGCTCCTCACATCAGAAAAACAGTTCTGCCTCATCTTTCACTCCATCTATTTACTGCCCACTGCCTCTGAGATGGTTTCCATGAGAATCCTGTTTGTTGAGATGTCAAAAGAGGAAGAGACTCATGCAAATACCCCAGTGAATTCCAGGTAGTAAACACATCAATGAATACATGGGGAAATGCACAAAGCTAACCAATAAAGCAAAAGACACCTAAAAAATAAATACGGCATGGGTAACAAAAATCCTGAGTCAAGTAAAAGAGGGGGAAAAGGAGGTAAAAAAGAACAGTGATGAAGAAGCAGGTCCCTCTCCATCCCCCAAAAGCAAGAAAGGATTACAGAACAAAAAAAAAAAACACACACACCAGAAGTCCAGTCAGACTAAATGGCACAGACAATGCCACACCACCAGTCTCAACGGCAGGGTTACAAACAACTCGGGCCAGACCTTCAAAGCTCTTCCTGCAACAACTCACTCTCTTCATTTGCTAGCTGCTAGTTCTCCCTTCCTATTCCTAGAAGCTTTAATTCATTCAACAACTACTTTCTGAGTTTAATCAATAAATAAAGAGGTTATGCTAGGTTTTAATTGTTTTTGTCCTCCAAGTCAGTGTTCCTTTCTTCCCCACGGGATGTGATTTATCCTCACAGCTTCCTGAGTCCTCCTAAGCAGTTCATGGCTCAGTTTTATTTGCCAGTCTTCCAAACTCCACCGCCCCCTGGACATCCTACGTGAATACCTTCCTCACAAATCTTTCTTCAGCTCTAACATTAGTCTCATTTTGCTCAGCTGACCATTCCCTCGCTACTTTGGCAAAACGTGAGCTCTCTGTCCTCTATACTGCTCATCTAACATTTACAATATCTCCTCCGTAACTTCATATGGCCTAAAAACCCTTGTCCTTACAGAATTAATATTTCCTAGTCCCCTTTAAATAACGTGTGTCTTTATTAATATAATGGGTTCACTCACACACTGGATTCAGAATGTCTTGTTGCCATTTATCAAAAAACTACTTGTGAAGGGCAGAGAAGGGACAAAGAGGAAGAAAGAATATACATAGGGAAAACAGGAAAAAAGGAAATTACAAGACAAGACGGGGGGGGGAGTCAGAGAGATGAAGAAAGCAACTAACATAAGTCATGATAACCTTGTGAGGTAAGAATTGAAATATTTATGTTACAGAAATTGAAATGGAAGGCTGAGAAAGGTTAAGTCACTCGCTCAAATTTACCTATCAAGCTTTACATACACGAACGGCAATGGTTCCTTGATTCCTTCTCCATCAACACAAGGTTAATGATATAGGATAATATACTTAGAAACACCATCTGAATCATTATCAGGATCATATTACAAAAGGTATTTAAAACTAACAAGAGTAGACCCTTGGTAATTATCTGAGAATTTCACCACGTCAACCCACTTTCAATGTGCTTTATACATATTTCCAAAAAAATGAAACAGGATAAATCTTAATTTTTTTTTTTTTTTTTTGAGACAGAGTCTCCCTCTGTTGTCCAGGCTGGAGTGCAATGGTGTGATCTCCGCTCACTGCAACATCCACTCCCATATTCAAGCAGTTCTGCCTCAGCCTCTCGAGTAGCTGGGATTACAGGCACCCGCCACCACACCCAACTAATCTGCATTTTTAGTAGAGATGGGATTTCGCCACATTGGCCAGGCTGGACTCAAACCATTGGCCAGGCTGGACTCAAACTCCTGTCCTCAGGTGATCCGCCCGCCTCAGCCTCCCAAAATGCGGGGTTAAAGGTCACCATGCCCAGCCAAATCCTAAATTACTGATGTTAAGATATAACAAAATCTAGTTAACGTCCCTCAACTTACAATTCGCTACAGTTTACAATATCTCTTCCCAATCTCCACTAACAAACAGTTATAATACATCAGACATTTCCTTGAATCACAGATATTTGAGTTAAAATGCTGCCTCAAAAAAGAAGGCAACACCACAAACTGAGTAGACTTAGAAAGAAAATACTGCATACCCTAACAAGAAATAAAACTAATAAAAATAGTTAATATGTATTGAGTAATGACTTTGCCACTCAGTCACCTCATTTGAATCTCACAACAATCTAAGGGTAGATTTCTATTATTATCTCCATTTTACAGAAGAAGAAATTGACACAGAATTAAATACGCTGACCAAAGACACACAGCTAAAAAGTAGAGCCAGGATTCAAATCCAAGCAGTCTTAACGCTGAGCCTATGTTCCTACCCACCAAACTGCAACAAAAAAAGTACACTACATTTAGAGGAAAATATGTAAAGGAAACAAACACTAAAATACAGAATTAGCTAAATCAAATGTACATTAACACAGAAACATTTCCCAAGAGAAAGGGTACAAGTGAATTATCCCTACAGTCGTGCAGGGAATTAGAAGTAAAATAACATGTATCTGTAAAATGTGTACTAAGATATTTCTCTATTTTAAGATATTTTTATTTTAAAAAAAAAAAGCAAAGAAAGTTAACTAAAATAAAGGTTACTAAAAAGAGCCTTAGAGGAAAAGTGCCCATTATAGTTTTATACTGTAAGTATAATGGACAAAGAACGGTACCTTAGGTCAAATAATGAAAAGATTAGAGGAAGGCTGAGATAAAAATGTAAAGAATAAAGAAAAAGGAGCACAGGTTAACTACAGTGCCAAAAATTAAAATAGACAAAGATTTGTGTTCAATAATACTTACGGTAACAATGTTTGTAATAACAACAACCAAAAAATAGAAACAGCCTAAAGGTCTATCAACAGAGCAAAGGTGAAATAAATATGGTATAGACCTAAAATGTACTCACTTGTCACAGTAAAAATAAATGACATAAATCGACATGAACCCACACTGATGAAATGAGTTGAAACTCAATTCATGAAACCACACTGGTAAGCGATTTTGAGTGGGGGTAAAATAAACAGTATGCTGAACAAGAATAGATGCAGTACCATCTATATAAAGTTAAGAATACACAAAACAATACTATACACTGTCTAAGGAAACACACGTGTAATAAAGCTGTAGAGAAATACACAGGAATAATAAACACCAAATTCAGAGCAGTGGTTAACTGTAAGATCTGGGGGAAAGGCATGGGTTTCTTTAAGTTGATTACATTTTATGAAATATTTTTCAAACATACAGAAAATGTGTCTATATTTTAGTTAAAAGACAGGAAAAGAAAATGGAACTAGCAGACTATGGGATCCCAAATTCCTTTATATACCAATCTAAAAAATCAATGATAACAATTCCTGTGAAGGAAGGTTAAAGGGGAAAGCATCCTGAGGAATTATGTCCAAAAAAAAAATTCTAGGCATGGTGGTTCACATCTGTAATCCCAGCACTTTGGGAGGCTGAGATGGGCAGATCACGAGGTCAGGAGTTCGAGACCAGCCTGGCCAACATGGTGAAACCCCATCTCTACTAAAAATACAAAAATTAGCCAAACGCGGTGGCGGGCACCTGTAATTCCAGCTACTAGGGAGGCTGAGGCAGGAGAATTGCTTGAACTCAGGAGGCGGAGGTTGCAGTGAGCAGAGATCACACCACTGCACTCCAGCACAGGCGACAGAGCAAGACTCTGTCTCAAAAAAAGAAAAAGAAAAAGAAAATTCTAGTTAAATTCTATCAATTTCCTTATGATTTCCCGGGGGGGTGGGGGTTGCAGGGACAGTTTTATTTGGGGCAGCAACTTTGTGTAATTAAACCAGACATAAAACTGCCCCTAAATGTCATCACAGCTCCTTTCCCTACACAATGATGACTTCAGAGGTTAATATGAACTTCAAGTGAACTGTCACTGCGGGGAGGAGATGCAGCGTCCAGGTTAAGAACATGGACTCTGGAACCAAACTGCCTGGGATGAAATTCAGCACACACTTAGCACACAATCGCCCAAGTCACTTAAATTGTTCTGTGCTTCAGTTTCCTCATCCGTAAAAATCAGAATGATAAAAAGAACCTATTTTCCGGAGGACGCGGTGGCTCAAAAACCATTCCCAGCACTTTGCGACGCCGAGGCAGGAGGATCACGAGGTCAGGAGATCCGCGACCATCCTGGCTAACACAGTGAAACTCCCGTCTCTACTAAAAATACAAAAAATTAGCCGGGCGTGGTGGCAGGCGCCTGTAGTCCCAGCTACTCAGGAGGCTGAGGCAGGAGAATGGTGTGAACCTGGGAGGCGGAGCCTGCAGAGAGCAGAGATCGCACCACTGCACTCCAGCCTGGGTGACAGAGCGAGACTCCGTTTCAAAAAAAAAAGAACCTATTTTGCAAGGCTGAGATAAAAATTAGAACAGCATTTGGCCACAGTATCCCATAAAGGTGTCAGCTATTATCCTTATTCCAAAGACTGTTCATTCAGAAAAACAAAAACTAGGCTTTGTATCCAAATAATGTAAGTTCAATTACTTTCTGCATCAAATAGGAGACAGAAAAGTTGACCATGACAGGACAGTGGAAAGTGTGCAGCTTTTCATGGCTTCAGCAATCAACGTTAGGAAAGCAATTTTTAATTTTTCTAACAATATTCTTTGGTAGTGTTCTAACATCTCCAATGCGTACACATCTGTGTACATACACATACACACACACACACACACACACAGAGGATCCAAAATCAAGGTAAAACATTCTATTTCTTGGCTCCCTCTTAACCTGGCAAAACTCCAGTTCATCTTGGAAAACCTAGTTCCGCTATCATCTCCACCGAGAAGTCTCCCCTTTTCCTTCCCTACTCTGTGCCCGCTCTGCACTTTTTCTCTATTTCCTAACAGTTTCCACTGCTGCACTGATTATACCATCCTGTAATATATTTGCTCATATGTCTTCTTCTGTTGCACCATGCTGTAATTTGTTCATACACCTCCTTCCTGTAGTGAACTGTGAGCTCCTTAAGAGCAGGAACTCACTCAATCATTTCCAAATTCCGAGTACCTTGCAAAACAGACACTAAATAAATACATGAATGAACGAATCCTTAATAACAAATACCTTCACAAACAAGCAGAAACCTGTATTTGGAGGCGACTTATCCAAAAAGTTGGTTATTTAAGTATCTTCAATTCTAAACAAAAATTAGCAGATCAATTGAAACTACCAAATCATCCAATTCTTTATCCTTCAAAATGGGAAACATCAAAAATATGTAAGTAAACATATTCCAATAATAACAGAAGCTAAACTTTAAATAAAAAGAATTAAGGCACCTATGATGTCAGGAAAACAAAAACAGTCCGAAAGCTTTTTTCTAATGAAACCAAAAATAAACATGTAAGGAAAGCATCACAGGACTTACCATTTAGAGTGTCTCCTTTTTCAAAAAATAAATAAATTACGATCAAAAGTCAGATGAAAATATATACTCTATTGGGGTGGATGAAATTAAGACTGAGCCACATTTTAAATCAATCACACAATGCTCTTGTGGCAAAGTTTTCTAAAAGACTATCTCATGAGTCAACTAAAATTGGGCTAATTTTTAGAAATTTAACAGTTCTTGACAATTTTTTGGCATTTGCTTAGGACTCCATAAGTTGCAGGCCGGTTTTCTGTCGCTGTGGGAGGTGTCCCTCCTCCCAGCGAAGACACGGGCCTTAGCTGTGCTTTGGGTTCCATCCCAGCCCCATCCTTTCAGGAATTCTGCACAAACCCTTTTCTAGTCTATATTCAACCACTCCCTCTCCACGGAGCCTTCCCACCAGCATTCAAACATGCTGAAATCAAACCTATTGGAAACAGTTTCCTATACTTACTGTCTCCGTTTTCCTCACCTCCCACTGCTTCCCATTCCACCCCTACCTGCAGATCAGCATCTCTTTCAAAGGTCACCAGTGACCTCCATGACCTTCACCTTGCTAAGTCCAATGGACGGCTCTCAATTCTTCTCTCATAGATGCATTCCACAGTACTGACTCATCGCCCTGCAGGGACATCTGTTTCTGGCTGTCCTCTGACCTTCCTGGCCACTCGTCTCCTTGGCAAGCGCAACCTCCTCTGCCCAGCTCCATCCCAGGCCTCCTTCTCTTCTTATTGTATAGCCTCCCCATAGGCAATCTCACCCATGCCCATGGTTTGAGCTCTTGCCTCTACATGGAGGGCTTCAAAACAGTAAATGGCCACCCCAATTCTGAGCACTAAACCAGCACCTCAATAAAGGCCTCAAAGGCAGCTTCAACTGAACACTTTCGAAACTAAAGTCATGCTCTTCCCATATCCAGAACCTAGTTCTCTACCACTAAGCTCCAGCTCAGTGAATAGCACACATACCCCTTCAGTTGCACAGGTCTGAAACCTAGTAATCACTTAACATCTCTTTCTTCCACTCCATCTACTATTTATCACCATAACCTGACAATTTTATATCTCCATTTTCTCAGTATTTCTGTTTACCATATATGGCTCTTAAGAGGATCAAATGAGCCAACATATGCTAGTACTTTGAAAAATAAAAAAAAAACATTTAGTATTAGTATTCATTAACTGAAATCTCTTTGAAAGCAGGAACTTTGGCAAGTTCATCTTTTTTATTTATTCCACATGGTACCCCTAGGACGGTGTTTTGCATGCAGATGGCCCTTAAGTAAATATATTGCAATGTATTATTTGTATTGGCTTCATACATGTTCAACTGAGGCATTTATGTATTTTTAACAATCTATATTTCCCAATCCAGCCATCAAAAAATGATCTCATAAGAGGTGAGACTTGTAAGTTAAATGACCCTGTGAAGCGTATGCTATAACGGATACTTTTGATTGATTATGATGCTCCTTAATTTAAAAGTCTATCACCCTTGGCCTATCTTTCCTAAAAAAATCTAAATCCCATATTCAAGCCCAAATCTCACATAAAAGAGTCTTACTCCCTCTTACAGTTCATCTTGAGTGGGAGAAAGTATTAGAGAACTATTTAAGCTTTAAGTACCCTGAAGGCAGACAGAATGACAACTTGTAAAGTTGCCTATCTCATTTTCGTATCTTGCAACGTAGGCTGGGATGACATTCAGAGTACGAAAGACACTGTGAAATGAAAAGAATTATTGTTGCTCACAACTTCCCAAACTCTTGCATTATGTACATAATTGCAGGCTCAGATTTCAAGACTGTCCTCTAGCAAAATCTCACCACTTCAAAAAACAGCTCCCTAGACTAGATTTCCATCTACATCACAATCTTGTTCACAATCCTCATTCACACAATACTTTTCCTTCATCGTACCTATCAAACTTGCAACCACTTATTCCTTTGTATGACCATTTGCTTCTCGTCTATTTTTCCCTCTAGTCACTGCTGTCTTCCCAGCACCTAATAACGTGCCTGACATATCACAAAAATTTAATGGCTCTAGGTGAGGCAATGAATCGAATGAAGAATGAAACAGTCACTTAACTGGAACCAACCAGCAGGGAAGCAAATAAGCAAAAGAAACAGATCTTGAGGCTTTAAGATCTGACCCTCACCCCAAACCAGACAGAGGATGATTTTCCCCTCATAAGTTGTGCGTCCTTCATTTCTCCCATTCTTTCTTCCTTCCTTCAAGGAGAACATTTTAGACTCTCAGAATATTTAAGCTTTAAGTCACTGAGTCTAAAGCCTTACAAATTCAATAACTGAGATCCAAAGATACGACGTGACTTGTCACCTTGACCCTTAGGTCCAATGGTCCACTCTGCCCCTACACTCAATGTCATCCTACAAAACCAGTAATTTTTATACAAACGAGAAATCAGGAAAAGTCTAGAGAGAAAACGCATGCGAGAATTACAAGAGAAGGCTTACTCATCCCCAAGTGTGAGGAACTGCACAGAAAAATGCCAGAAAACAAAATAAAGTGTGCAAAAGACTCCCATGTCACACCACCTCTCCCCTATAGTGCTCTTCTAATACACTTTCAGGAGCAACTCAGCAGCACCCTCAACTCTCAACTAATTTGGGGAAAACCAAAATAGGCTGATGATCATGAAAGAAGGTATCATCAAACCACAACTCTCCTGGCCACCCAGACTAAAATCCACTGTGGAAACTATTCAGCCATCCACCAAGGAGAGGCAGCAAAATACAGTGGTTAGATTTAAGAGCTCTGGATTTACACAGGCCTGTCTGAATCCCAGCTTCTTACTAGCTGAGATCTGAGGCAAGTTAATACGTCCAATTGCAGTTTCTCCCGCTGTAAAATGGGAATAACCTCCACCCCAGAGGACTGTTAACAGTGTAAAGACACTGTACATAAAGCTCTCCGAACAGTGCGTAGCATGTAATAAAAGCTCAATAAATGTCAGCTATTTGTCATTCTTTTCAGCTATAATTTCATTCACAAAGCCTATTGCCTTTCTAGCTTCCATATAATTTTAAAGACATTCCTCCAGCCTTTTCATTTTCGAGGGGCCTTTTATACAACAGCTTACAGCACACTTTCTAATATCAGACTTCCTGGGCAAACCATTTGAAAACCTGTGCCTCGGGCTCCTCCTCTGTGAAACGAGCCTGATAACGCCTACCCCGCAGGATTGCTGGTAGTAAGCAGTCCCCGAGTTACACAACCTATCACCAGTGTGTGATTAAAACGCACTTGGGGAAAAGTAAACCTGCAACTCTCAATCCCAAACATCAGTCTTAATCCCAGTCCCACCACCACGATAGTGTCCAGAACCAATCACC
Source organism: Macaca mulatta (assembly GCF_049350105.2). Classification (NCBI taxonomy): domain Eukaryota; kingdom Metazoa; phylum Chordata; class Mammalia; order Primates; family Cercopithecidae; genus Macaca; species Macaca mulatta. The sequence continues at coordinate 128,123,708 of NC_133417.1, read as the reverse complement.
AAGGTCGACCCACCTCACGCACCCGATTTCTTCTCACCCCACGCAGCAACAGCCCCTCCCGCCCCCGCCAAGCAAGGGTTTTCCGAAATCGCAGGGCTGAGTCTCCTCCCACGGACACCTCACTGCTGGGGCCGCGGCAAAGCCCCCCTAATTCAAGGGACTGGCCTCCCCACCCCGCCCCACAGCGCCGGGAGGTACGCAGTGCATCCTCCTTGCCTGGTCAGCGCCGCCCCACGCCGTTCGCTCTGCAGCTCCCGGCTCGCGTGGGCTCAGGGCCGAGGTCCCACGTCAGCCGCTTCCCGGACCCCAGCGGGCCGCCTCCCAACCTGCGCGCCACTGCTCCCGGCGCCGCGGGCTGCCCGCGCGCACACCCAGCGGCCAGGTGCGGCGCCGACGTCGGGGTCCCGGGCCCCGAGGCTAGGGCGCCCCTGGGGCCCAGCCAAACTGCACGCGGAGGCCGCACCGCCAACCGGCTCCCGCCGCTCCCACAACCCGCGCCGCACTCACCGCGACGCCGGAGTCCGGGTTCCTCCGGCCTCGGGCCCACGCAGGCCTGGCTGAGCCCCAGAGCGTTCACGCGCCGCGCCGCCGCCCAGGGACCCTGGCGCAGCCGTCGGGGCCGCACTGCGAGGGGACAAACGTCTGCGACCCCGTCCGCCACCTCCTCGTCCCGGCCCCGGCCGCGTTGACAACGGCAATGTCGCAGCCCGGCGCCGGCAAAGCAGCGTCTGTTGAGCGGAACCGCCTGGGACGCTCACCCCCGGCCGGCACTCGTTGCATATGCAGAGAGGCTGCCGCCCATTGGCCCGCGGGCGGTGGCGCGTGCGGGGCTGGGCCTATCGAATTCGGGCCGGGGAGCGCGGTGCTGGCGGCCCGGGGCGGGGTGAGGTTACTACGGGTCATTCCGCGGAGCCGCCGCCGACCGGACCTGGCTGCAGTCTGCGCGGGGCGGGGGCGGGAACGGGGTCGACCGGGAAGGACGAACCGAGGGTGGGGGAGGGGAGCGGGGATCTGCGGCAGGGACGTGGGAGGAGAGGCCAGCCCAGCAGGGTCTGCAGGAGCTGCGTCCCTCCAGGAAAAAAACAACCCCCCCCCCAAAAAAAAACAAAAATATTACAGACGCACAATTACTGCTGTACTGTATAAATTTCAATATAAATTATGAAACAATATGCATATTCTTTTTCGTTTTTAACTGGATTAGTTATCCTGTTCTTGCACAAATTGCTGTCAAATCCTGCCAAATAAAATGGCCTTTGGAACTGCCTGGGGCAAGAAGAGCCTCAAAAACTCAAAGCTTATCCATTATCATTTCTATTGTTTTGGCCTCACTTAACCTTGCATATAACCCGTTTTCCCCTGAATGCACTCACTCACCATGCAAATTTGCTATTTCTTTTCAAAAAATAAAGTTTACTCCAAATTACTGTTTTTGAACGTTCTTAGGAATCCAGTGTTTCTGTATTTTAAGGAGTTTGCCATTGTTTCTCGTTTTAGACACTAAACAAGGAAAAGAAAGCATCCAGTGCAGGTAGACTGCCTCCCCACAGACAAACAAAAAACACACACGCACACTCACACATGCACACACACCCCAAAACACAAATGATTACATGTAGTACAACTGCATGTACTATAAGAGAGAAGACTTTCATTAATCCAGTAATAGTAGGATTGGTCTCTTTTTTTTAACCCAACATATTGTTTAGTTTGTCTGTGAACTTTTCCTTAAGTAGGTGAAAGGTTGCCTTCCTGAGCCAGCCTCAGGCTAAAGCAGGGGCTCATTTCCCAAGAGAATCTCAAAATCAGGAAGCCGCCAGAACTTGAACTAGGTGGAGCGATGATGCACCAAGCAGAGAGCTCACTCACCGTGGGCCCAGGGCCAACTGGGAACCTGAAGGGATGGATACCTGACTCAGGCAAACTGTTCTCCCATTTCAAAATATGGCAGTTCAGTTGCTCATTAATCTGTTGAAACCTTATCAAAGAATACATCCTGAAGATAAGTAGAATGCAGAATTTCTTATCTGAAAAGACATTCGCAGTTCTGCAGAGAGAAGCTGGCTTTAGAAGTGGTACTTCCAGAACCACGAAATCCTCTAGAAAATACTGGTTTTCTTCCAAGAGAAGAAAACTAACATTGAACCTCTTTAGCTATCCGTAAGCCTAAAACAGACTAGAAGAATTCCAACAATATCTTTGTTCGTTATCTCTATATTATGTAATATATATATTATGGATATAGACCTATATTTAAAAGAAAATAGTCCTGGGAATTAAAATTCTAAATTCTCATCTTGTTTGCTGTTTAACGCTTAAGCTAAGTAGAAATATATAGAGACACTTCAGAGATATTGTGGGTGTGGTTGCAGACCACTGACACTTAAAGGGAATATCAAAATTAAGTGAGTCACATGAATAGTTTGGTTTCCCAGTAAATATAAAAGTTATGTTCGCCGGGCATGGTGGCTCACGCCTGTAATCCCAGCACTTTGGGAAGCCAAGGCAGGTGGATCACCAGAGGTCAGGAGTTCAAGACCAGCCTGATCAATATGGTGAAACCCTGTCTCTACTACAAATACAAAAATTAGCCGGGCGTGGTGGCATGCGCCTATAATCCCAACTACTCGGGAGGCTGAGACAGGAGAATCGCTTGAACCCAGGAGGTGAAGGTTTCAATGAGCCAAGATCATGCCATTGCACTCCAGCCTGGACAACAAGAGTGAAACTCCATCTCAAAAAAAAAAAAAGTTATGTTCATACTATAAAGCATGCAATAGCATTATATTTAACAAAACAATGTACATATCTTAATTTAAAAATACTTTATTGCAAAAAAAATGCTAGCGATCATTTGAGTCTTCAGCAAGTTGTAATCTTTTTTTGCTGGAGGAGGGTCTCATCTCAGGGTTGATGGCTGCTAACTGATCAGGGTGATGGTTGCTGAAGGTGGGGATGGCTGTAACAATTCCTTAAAATAGACTACAATGAAGTTTGCATCATAGGTTGACTCTTCCTTTCACAATTTCTCTGTAGCATGCAATGCTGCTTAATAGCATTTTACCCACGTTAAAATTCTTTCAGAATTGGAGTCAATTCTTTCAAATCGCCACGCACAGTGGCTCACGCCTGTAATCCCAGCACTTTGGGAAGCCGAGGTGGGCTGATCACGAGGTCGGGAGTTCGAGACCAGCCTGGCCAACATAGTGAAACCCCATCTCCACTAAAACTACAAAAATTAGCTGGGCATGGTGGTGCACACCTGGAGTCCCAGCTACTCGGGAGGCTGAGGCAGGAGAATTGCTTGAACCTGGGAGGCGGAGGTTGTGGTGAGCTGAGATCGCGCCACTGCACTCCAGCCTGGGCAACAAAGCAAGACTCCATCTCAAAAAAATAAAAAATAAAAAAAATCCTCTCAAACTTTGCCACTGCTTTATTCACTAAGTTTATGTAATATTCTAAATCCTTTCTTGTCATTTTAACAATGTTCACAGCATCTTCAACAGGAGGAGATTACATCTTGAAAGACCACTTTGTTTATTCATATGAAGCAACTCTTCATCCGTTCAAGTTTTATCATGAGACATGGCAATTCAGACACATCTTCAGTCTCCACTTATAATTCTAGTTCTCTTGGTATTTCTAACATATCTGCAGGTATTTCCTCCACTGAAGTCTCAAACCCCTCAAAGTAAACCATGAGAGTTAGAATCAGCTTCTTCTAAAGTCCTATTATGTCAGTATTTTGACCTCCTCCCATTAATTGTGAATGTCCTTAGTGGGATCTAGAATGGTGCATCCCTTCCAGAAAGTTTTCAATTTACTTTACTCAGGTCTGCTGGGCATGGTGGCTTACGCCTGTAATCCCAGCACTTTGGGAGGCCAAGGCAGGCAGATCACAAGGTCAGGAGATCGAGACCATCCTGGCTAACACGGTGAAACCCCATCTCTACTAAAAATACAAAAAAATTAGCTGGGTGTGGTGGCGGGCACCTGTAGTCCCAGCTATTCGGGAGGCTGAGGCAGGAGAATGGTGTGAACCCAGGAGATGGAGCTTGCAGTGAGCGGAGATCGCGCCACTGCACTCCAGCCTGGGTGACAGAGCAGGACTCTGTCTCAAAAAAAAAAAAAAAAAAAATTTCCCAGGTCTATCAGAGGAATCACTATGGCAGCCATAGCCCCATAAAATTTCTTAAATGACTTGAAAATCGAAACTAGTCTTTAATCCATGGTCTGCAGAATGAATGTTCTGTTAGCAGGCATGAAAACAACATTAATCTCCTTGTACAGCTTCATCAGACTTCCTGGGTGACCAGGTGCATTGTCAATAGTAGTAATATTTTGACAGTAATCATATCTTCTGAACAATACTTCTAAAAATGTGCTTAAACTGTCTGATAAACCATGCTTAAAACAGATGAGCTGTCATCTAGGCTTTGTTATTTCATTTATAAAGCACAAGCAAAGTAAGTTTAGCATAATTCTTAAGGACCCTAGGATTTTCAGAATGGTAACTAAGCATTGGCTTCAACTTAAAATCATCAGCTGCAGTAGCCCCTAACAAGAGAGTCAGCCTGTCCTTCATAGCTTTGAAGCCATGCATTGACTTCTCCTCTCTACCTATGAAAGTCTTAGATGGCATCTTCTTGTAATATAAGATTGCTTTGTCTACCTTGGAAATCCGTTGTTCAGCGTAGCCACTTTCATCAACAATCCTAGCTGGATCTTCTAGAAAACTTGCTGCAGCTTCTGCATCAGCACTTGCTGCTTCATCTTGCACTTTTATGTTATAGACATGACTTCTTTTCTTAAACCTCATGAACCAAACTCTGCTAGCACCAAACTTTTCTTCTGCAGCTTCTTCATCTCTCTCAGCCTTCACAGAATCCAAGAGAGCTACGCCTTGCTCTGGAATAAACTTCGGTTTAAGAGAATGTTATGGCTGGTTTGATCTTATATCCAGATCACTAAAAGTGTCTCCATATCATCATTAAGGGTATTTAGCTTTCTTAAGCATTCACTAGAGTAGCACTTTTAATTTTCCTCAAGAACTTTTCCTTTGCATTCACACCTTGGCTAATGGCTTGGCACAAGAAGCCTAGCTTTCAGGCTGTCTGGGCTTTTGAACATGCTTTCCTCACTAGGCATAATCATTTCTAGCTTTTGATTTAAAGTGAGAGACGTGTGACTCTTCCTTTCACTCGAATACCTAGAGGCCATTGTAGGGTTATTAACTGGCCTAATTTCAATATCCCTGTGTGTCAGGGGATAGAGAGGCCCAAGGAGAGGGAGAGGGTGGGGACTGGGGTTGGGGAGGGGAGGTCATTAGAGGAATCAGAACACACACATTTAACAATGATGTTCACCATCTTATATAGGCATACTTCAGATCAGGGTGCCACAAAACAATTACAATAGTAACAACAAAGATCACTGATCACAGGTCACCATAACAGATATTAAAAAAATGAAGAAGTTTGAAATATTGCAAGGATTACCAAAATTTGACACAGAAACACAAAGTGAGCTGATGCTATCAGAACAGTGGTGCCCATAGAGTTACTCAATGCAAGGTTGCCACAAACCTGATATGGTTTGGCTGTGTCCCCACTCAAATCTCATCTTGAATTGTAGCTCCCATAGTCCCCACATGACGTGGGAGGGACCTAGTGGGAGGTAAATGAATCATGGGGGCAGGTTTTTCCTGTGCTGTTCTTGTAATAGTGATTAAGTCTCATGAGATCTGATGGTTTTATTAAGGGGAGTTCCCCTGCACACGCTCTCATGCCTGCCACCGTGTATGACGTGACTTTGCTCCTCCTTCACCTTTCACCATGATTGTGAGGCCTCCCCAGCGACTGTAAGTCCATTAAACCTCTTTTTCTTTTCTTTTTTTCCTTTTTTTTTTCTTTTGAGATGGAGTCTTGCTCTGTCCCGCAGGCTGGAGTGCAGTAGTATGATCTCGGCTCACTGCAATCTCCATCTCCCGGGTTCAAGCAATTTTCCTGCATCAGCCTCTCAGTAGCTGGGAATATAGGTGCGTGTCACCACGGCCAGCTAATTTTCGTATTTTTAGTAGAGACAGGGTTTCATCATGTTGGTCAGGCTGGTATCGAACTCCTGACCTCGTGATATACCTGCCTCAGTCTCCAAAAGTGCTGGGATTGCAGGCTTGAGCCACCGAGCCAGGCCACCTCTTTTTCTTCACAAATTACCCAGTCTTGGGTATATCTTTATTAGCAGTGTGAGAACAGACTAATATACCTCCAATTTGTAAAAAACACAATAAAGCAAAGTGCAATAAAACCAGGTATGCCTGTAGTATTTCTACTTTCTACATTTTTAATTTTTTAATTTTTTAATTTAAAAAAAGTCATGTGTACAATTGATTTTGTCTTGAAAAGTTTTCAATATATTTTTATTGACAGCTTTTGAGAATTACAGAATTTGGCTATATTTTCCTTCTTTTTATAAAAATTAAATTCAGAAACTATTATGTCCAACTGAATGAGAACATCTACAGGAGTACAGCAGTTCCTTTATAGTTTTGCTATTTGTCCAAATAACAGGGACATTGAGAAGGGATGTCTTCATAATTCTCATGAATACCTAATGATCTGTTTCACATGAAGGGCGGCAGAAATAGTCTGTGACTAGATAATAAAATACTATGAGCACTTTCCATAATCATTATAGTACAATACCAAGACCAACTGATGTTTAAAATTTTTACAGAAATCTTTTAGTTCTTTCACTTCTGGTGAATTTTGGGGGCAGAAGATAGGAGTTAAGGTGGCATATAATACTATATGTTTGAGTTCAGATGACTCTGGCTTCGAGAACAGAACATTCAACAAAAAACAGTTTTTAAAATGACATTTATTGTCCAGGTGTAGTGGTTCATGCTTGTAATCCCAACACTCTGGGAGGCTGAGGTGGGAGGTTTGCTTGAGGCCAGGAGTTCAAGACCAGCCTGGGCAATGCAGAGAAGTCCCATCTTTAAAAAAAAAAAAATTGGCCAGGCATGGTGGCTCACACCTGTAATCCTAGCACTTTAGGAGGCCGAGGTGGGCGGATCACAAGGTCACAAGGTCACAAGGTCAAGAGGTCGAGACCATCCTGGCCAACATAGTGAAACTCTATCTCTACAAAAATACAAAAATTAGCTCGTGGCGCACACCTGTAGTCCCAGCTACTCAGGAGACTAAGGCAGGAGAATTGCTTGAACCTAGGAGGCGGAGGTTGCAGTGAGCCGAGATCGTGCCATTGCACTCCAGCCTGGCGACAGAGTGAGACTCCGTCTCAAAGTAAATAAATAAATATTTTAAAATACAAAAATTAGTCAGGCATGGGGGCTCATGCCTGTAGTACCAACCACTTAGGAGGCTGAGGCAGGAGGTTTGCTCGAGTCCAGGAGTTCGAGGCTGCAGTGAGCTATGATTGTGACAGTGCACTCCAGCCTGGGCGATAGAGCGAGACTCTGTCTCAAAAAAAAAAGAAAAAAGAAAAAAAAAAAGACATTTACTATGTCACATAAAAAGAACTAAGGAGGCAGGGCAAGTCCAAGGTGAGTTCAGGGACTCTGCATATCATTGAGGACCTGGGCCTTCCCTGTGTCATTCTCAGCATATTGGTTTCATCCTTAGACTGTCCACTCATAGTCACAGATGGCAGTCACAGTTTCATATATCTCATGAACACACAGCAGCATCTGGCCAAAGAATAAGGGCATGTTCCCTAAATGCCACTTTTTATTAAGGAGGAAATCCTTTCTCAGAAGACTCACGACAGACCCCTCCACAAATCTCATTGCCAGGAACTGAGTCACACATCCATATCTTACCTGTAAAGGAGGCTGGGAAAGTGTTAAGAGGCATTTTGGGCTTCTGGAATGGAAAGGAGGTACTATCAGCACAAAGGAAGCCATGGGAAGGGATACATGCGGGAAAGCCTAACTAGCAACATCTGACATGAATATCACTATCACCTGAAATTACCCATTTTGGACTAAAAGTGGCTTAAACGATAAAACCATCTGTTGTTTAACTTTACAAAATGTCCAGAGGAAAGCAGTTCCAAGGCTGCTTTTGGGGTTTTTTGTTTGTTTATTTGTTTTGTTTTTGTTTGAGACAGGGTTTATTCCCATCTCCCAGGCTGCAGTGCAGTGGCACGGTCTTGGCTCAATGCAACCTTCGCCTCCCAGGCTCAAGCAATTCTCCTGCCTCAGCCTCCCAAGTAGCTGGGACCGCAGGCGTGCACCACCATGCCCAGAGAATTTTTGTGTTTATGTAGAGATGGGGATTCGCCATATGGGCCAGGCTGGTCTTGAACTCCTGACCTCAGGTGATCCACTCACTTCAGCCTCCCAAAGTGCTGTGATTACAGGTGTGAGCCACCACTCCCAGCCCTAGGGCAGCTTTAAAGGCTCAATAATGTCATCAAGGACCCAGATCCTCCTGTCTCTCTGCTCATTCTACCATTCTCGGTCTCTATGTTGTCTCTCTCCTCATGGTGATAAGATGGCTGCCACTGCTCCAGATGTTATCTTACACAACACTTCTAAAGCCAGAAGAGAAAAGCAGTTTCTCCTTACATACCAGGATGGGTTTATTGAACAGCTACATCTTTCCAAGATGCACTCATTTCCCCTAAACCAATCACTGGCAAATGAAATCACCCTGATAAATCTATCTCAATCCTAGATCATCTACTAGGGTCTGGGGAGGGTATTCTAGCTACTAGGGACACAGTAACATTTGACCTTTGGTTCAAAGTACTATATATGCCACATTTTGAAGGACAAGACTCCACTCCAATAGAATATCATCCTCAGGCTGGCTCCTTTGCTTGGTTTTTAACAGGATTCTAAGGGTTCCATCGGGTGGTACTTCTCAGTGATGAGGCACTTGGTAGAGCCCATAGGTCCCACTGTCACATGCTCATTGCTGCTCCTCTGCCATAAAGTGGGCCTTCACTCCCAGAACGAGGCTATGTAGGAATCTATGATGGCAAATCAGACATTTTGTGAGCCCTCGGATTGTGGTACTAGCAAGGCTCAGTGGGCAGAAAAAGCAAACTCACGCCTAGGTTATAGATCTATCCCAGAAAGAACAAATCAATGGCTTAGGCACTGGTAGAGGCACTAAGGTGGAGATTCACAGATGTCATCAGCACATCCTAGACATGGGAACGCTAAGGGGATGTGTGCAGGGCACCCAAAACCTCTGCTACAAGTGGGCAATCAACAGTGGCTGCTAGGCTGGGCGCGGTGGCTCATGCCTATAATGCCAGCACTTTGGGACGCTGAGGCAGGTGTAACATTTGAAATCAGGAGTTTGAGAGCAGCCTAGCCAACATGGTGAAATCCTGTCTCTACTAAAAATACAAAATTAGCTGAGCTTGGTGGCACATGCCTATAATCCCAGCTACCCAGGAGGCTGAGGCAGGAGAATTGCTTGAACCCAGGAGGCGGAGGTTGTGATGAGCCAAGATCGAGCCAGTTCACTCCAGCCTGCGCAACAGAGCAAGACTCTGTCTCAAAAATAATAAAAAATAAAAATGAAAAACCGTCGCTGCCGTTTTTCCTTATGTTAAAAAACTGGAACGTATGCATATTTTGTGTGTGTGTGTGTGTGTGTGTGTGTGTGTGTGTGTGTATTTTTTTGAGATGGAATTTTGCTCCTATTGTCCAGGCTGAAGTGCAATGGCGTGATCTTGGCTCACTGCAACCTCCACCTCCCAGGTTCAAGCAATTCTCCTGCCTCAGTCTCCCGAGTAGCTAGGATTACAGGCATGTGCCACCATGCCCGGCTAATTTTGTATTTTTAGTAGAGACAGGGTTTCTCCATATTGGTCAGGCTGGTCTCAAACTCCAGACCTCAGGTGATCCGCCTGCCTTGGCCTCCCAAAGTGCTGGGATTACAGGCGTGAGCCACTGTGCCCAGCCTCGAATATATTTCAAGGAATTTTCCAGTGACTGAATTTCAAAGAAAGAATCAGGAGAAGAATTCTAAGAGTTTCTGTGGCCAAACATCACTCCGTCTTTCTAGGAAGTCCTTCTTTTCAACACAGGCTCTCAGCTTCAGGAGTGAGGCTCATGGTTGATCACGGGGCGAGACATCACAATGGGATGTCTCCTACATCCCCTCCAGGATTTATAAAGATCTCTAGGGATCGAGAGTCTTCCGCTACCTTCAATGACACTAGATATTTGTCAACGCTCTCAATAAGCAATTTCTTCAACCCAAGGTAATTTGATTCTGTTCTACTTTAATGATTAAAAACTGACTAGCCTTCTTTAAATAACTCTTCACATGCATGAAATAGTTTGTCTTCTTTTTCTTTTCCAAGCTAGACAAAACTTTTTTTTAACTTTTATTTTAGATTCATGTTCAGGTTTGTTACAAGGGTATATTGTGTAATGCTGAGGTTTAGGGTATAATTGCACCTGTCACTCAGGCAATGAGCACGGTATCCAACAGCTAGTTTTTCAACCCTTGTCCTCTCCCTCACGCCTCCTATAATCCTCAGTGTCTATTGTTCTCTTCTTCATGTCCATTTGTAGTTCTTTGAGAAATCTCCAAACTGCTTTCCATAGCAGTTGAACTAATTTACATTCCCTCCTATATCGTGAAAGCTTTCCTTTTTCTCTGCAGCCCTGCCAGCATCTGTTATTTTTTGACTTTTTAATAGTCATTCTGACTGATATGAGATGGTATTTCATTGTGGTTTTGATTTGCATCTCTCTAATGACTGGTGATGATGAACATTTTTTCATATGCTTGTTGGCCACTTGTGTGCCTTTTTTTGAGAAGTGTCTGTTCACATACTTAGCCCGCTTTTTAATGGGATTATTTGTCTTCTGCTTTTAAATTTTTTTTAAGTTCCTTACAGACTCTGAATATTGGACCTTTGTTGGATGCATAGTTTGCAAGTACTCCCATTCTGTAGGTTGTCTGCTTACTCTGTTGATAGTTTCTTTCACCGTGCAGATGCTTTTTGGTTTAATTACATCTCACTTGCTAATTTTTGTTTTTGTTGCAATTGATTGGAGGGCTTAGCCATAAATTATTTGTCAAGACTGATGTCCAAAATGATATTTCCTAGATTTTATTCTAGGATTTCTACAGTTTGAGGTCTTACATTTAAGTTGTTAATTTATCTTGACTTGATTTTTGCCTATGGTGATAAGTAGGGGTCCAGTTTCATTTTTCTGTGTATAGATAGCCAGTTATCTCAGCACCATTTAGTGACTAGGGAGTCCTTTCCCCATTGCTTATTTTTGCCAGCTTTGTCAAAGATCAGATAATTATAGATGTGTGGCTTTATTGTTGGGTTCTCTATTCTGTTCCATTGGTCTATGTGTCTTTTTTTGTACCAGTATCATGATGGTTTCATTACTGTAGCCTTGTAGTGTAGTTTGAAGTTGGGTAAAGTGAGGTTTCAGGCTTGTTGGTTTTGCTTAGGATTCTTTTAGCTATTTGGGCTCTTTTCTGGCTCCACATGAATTTTAGACTAGTTTTTTATAGTTCTGTGAAACATGACATTGGTAGTTTGATAGCAATAGCATTGAATCTGTAGATTGCTTTGGGCGGTATGGCCATTTTAACAATATTGATTCTTCCAGCCCATGAGTACAGAATGTTTTCCCATTTGTTTGTAGACAAATCTTTTTTAAAAAAAAGTCTCTCTGAAATGACCTGTTTTCTATCCCTTTGATTATTTTTAGTGCACTTTTCCCCTTTTCATCATTTGGAGAATAAAATAGAATACCCAGATTTTAACCAAGGACCTGACAATTGTAAAATATATTGAAAGGGTCTATTCCCAGCCCTTATACATCAGAATGTCATTAAAATATCCTAAAAATGCATTTGCTTTTTAAAGTAGCAATGCATACTTTTTTACTCCTGTTTCATTTTGATTGATAATAATTCTCAGTTAAGGAAGTGGACATTTATGAGCTGCACACTCTTGTGTGTGTAGAAGTCCCTTTGAATCTATTGTTGGGCTTGTTTGTTTGCTGTTCTATGTATGAACCTCTGCATATAAAGTCTTTTATATTATACTTACTAAAGCTTCCCTGAAATTTATCCATTTGTTTGGGCCGTTCTATTTTATCAGTATATATGTAAAGAACCCTGAATTCAGGCAGTTTCTGAAATAACATTTTCTCTCCAAAATAGCTGTAGCTCTATTATTTCTTAAGTCTTTTATAATATAGACTTTATATGTTTGATTAAAAAGAGAAAACCAAGATCATTAGAATTAAGTTTGGTTGTATGTAACTAAGAATGCAAAATAATAGTAGTTAAAATACATAAAGATTTTTATTTTACATAAAAGGAATCTGGAACTTGGTAATCTAGGGCCAGTATGGAAACTCCATGAAATCATCAGGGACCCAACCCAAGATGCTTCTCTCTTTTTGTTCTTCCAGCCTCCGTGTGTGACTTACTAGTGTCTGATGTCTATATCCAAAGTCATCAAATGGCTGCTGGGGTTTTAGCCATCACATCTGTGTTCCAGGCGTCAGAAAGAAAGAAGAGGCAATGCAAAAGGGATGCAATTCCTAGTAATTCCTTTCAAGAGTTTTTTTTTTTTTTTTTCAGCACAACACCTCATCTTACATCACATTGGTCAGAGTATCACCACATACTAAGGAAGCCAGAACATAGGCATAAGAAGCACACAAAGGCATCTGAAATAAAATCTGGGTGCTGTTACTAACTGTGAAGGGCAGAAGAGTTATCGGGTAAGCAACCAACAGTCGCTGCCCTCTTGATAAAGGTAGGGTAGCTGAAGAAAGGCACAATATATTGGGTGCTGAAAATACTACTTCCGGGAACCTGAAGATAGTTCAAGTTCTTCTTTAGGGCCAGTGGAAGTCCTCTTCTTTGTTTCTCCCTTTGATTTAGAAGTTGTGACAATACAGAGCAGTTTTTTTTTTTTTTTTACATTTTTCTAATAAAGAGCCTTTATATAATCGTGAAATACATAAACAGTCCCTGAGTGTTCTCCAACATCATTCATATTAATTTCTTTTGAAGTTCCTTAATGAACTTACTTCTCTTTTCTCTGGAACTGCTGTGGTTTCTCTATATCAATGAAAATATTTGGAAGCCAAGCCTGAGGTTTCGGGGGTAGTCCTTTAAATCTCATGTTTATTTTATATTTACAACACATCTCAATTTGGACTAGCCACCTTTCAAGTGCTCAATCACCACATATGGCTAGAGGCTACTGTATGGATCAGCTCAGTTCCAGACTATAAGATGCATGAAAACAAGAAAGCATGTCTGTTTCACTCACCACTGTATCCCAGCACCTAGTACCGTGCCTGATGTGTAATGGGCACTCAATGTGTGTTTGTTGAATTAGTACATTTGAGGGGAAGGATGTTTAAAATATTTGTCAGCAAAGGTGCTGACAAAACAGATAAGTCACTTTAGTTTTTCTCTTTTGCTTTTTCAGATCTTGCCTGTCGAAAAGCTTTATTGGCCGGGTGCGGTGGCTCACACCTGTAATCCTAGCACTTTGGGAGGCCAAGGCGGGCAGATCATTTGAGGTCAGGAGTTCAAGACCAGCCTAGCCAACATGGTGAAACACCGTCTCTACTAAAAATATGAAAATTAGCCAGGTTTGGTAGTGTGTGCATGTAATCCCAGCTACATGGGAGGCTGAGGCAGGAGAACCACTTGAACCCGGGAGGCAGAGGTTGCAGTGAGCCGAGATGGTGCCACTGCACTCCAACCTGGGCAGCAGAACGAGACTCTGTCTCAAAAAAACAGAAACCCTTGTAACGTTTATATTTTTCTTACCATTATAAGGAGAGTTTCCAGTCTAGAAATTTTTAATGAAGCAAGACCATGCCATCACAACCAATGTTTTAAAAATAAACTGCTTGTAAAGGTTATTAGTATGCATCTTGCTAGTAATTTATTCTTGTTTTTACTGAATCTCTACTGATCTTGGGGAACATTTCTAGGACCCATACACAAATATGAAAACATTTTATATGTTGTATATTTTATCTGTTTTATATATTTTCTGTGTAATCTTTAAATCACAACACTCTTGTATTCATTATGTCATCATACTTTGCTTAAGAGCATATTTCTCAAACTTGCGTAAATTGTGGAAGTATCAAAGGATTAACTAATAGTCTACCGAGAGTGCCTATTTACCTCACCTAGGTACAAAACAGCTTTACTTAAAATTTGGGAAATCCTGTCACTTTACTGCTGTGTTACTTAAAATGTGTTTCATGGGCCAGGAGTAGCAGCAGCCATACTTAGGAGTTGCTAGAAGTGCGGAGTCTCAAGCCCAGATCTACAGAGCTATGCCCAGATCTACTGAATCAGAATCTGCATTTTCACAAGAGTTTAGCCAAATGACTCATGCGCACATTAAGGTTTGAGAAGCACTGACTCAACATTATTGTCAGTTCCTTTTACCACCAAACGTGGATATATTCGCGGCTTACTTTAGAGCCAGGCACAGAGAGAAGAAAACGATTGGCCCAGAGAACAGATACAGGAGCTCTGATTTCTAGTGCCTTGGCATGCGGAACAGGGACCTCATGGAGCTTTCTGCACGTAGATGGAGGAAAGGCTTGGGGAAGAGCGATGGGAGGACAGACCTGATGTTTATACCAGTTGTTTGCTACTCATCCAAAAAGCAGGAGCTCCTGCCAGTCCCTGAGCATCTGGGCTAAGCAAAAAAATAAAATAAAATAAATATATACATATATATTTTTTTATATATATATGTATATATTTAGCTGTTTTGAAGAACCAAGTTTAGAGGCCACGGAGGGCAGATCACTTGAGGTCAGGAGTTCGAGACCAGCCTGGCCAACATGGTGAAACCCCGTCTCTACTAAAAATACAAAAATTACCCGGGCATGGTGGTGCATGCCTGTAATCCCAGCTACTAGGGAGGCTGAGGCAGGAGAATGGTTTGAGCCCGGGAGGCAGAGGTTACAGTGAGTCGAGATCGTGCCACTGCACTCCAGCCTGGGTAACAGAATGACACTCTGTCTCAAAAAAAAAAAAAAAAAGAGCCAGGTTTATTCCAAAGTGTCAACTAACCTTAAAGACAACCTTCCCTACGCCCACCCTCTCATGGAACTAAACTGAGTGATGACAATGAGTATGCAACAAAGTCACATGCTTCCCAGCCTCACTTTACATCGATGGGATTAAGTCAAAAAAATCAAAGTAATTCATCACACATTCATTTTAACTACAAAATTGCAAATTCTCATCTATCCACTTCTGAATCAGCTACTTTTAGCAAGTACAGAAAGAAAACCACCAAATGACCAATTAGGGAGAATTTTTTGGTTTTGCTGAGATACCTCATCATAGCCCTCCCTATTACCACTATTAAAGCAACTCTAAAAAATAATAATTTCACTCAAAACGTTAGGACACATTTACCAGGAGTAATCATGTGAAAAACACACTCTCCTAGGGAATAAAGAACGTGATACATAAAATTGCAAAACTCTAATCTATACAATCACAACAAAATTCTAGCTATTCGATCATTTATAAAAGATTATCTCCAGCATGGGCCTCTGGTTGCATTGTCTGCCCAGCAACCCCTCCTACTTTTTATATTAAAAGCTATCTCTTACCTTTGGAAAACAACCCTCCCAATTCTGTGTGTTTCTAGTGGAACTGCAGGTCATCAAACCTCATCCACATTAGCCACAGAAGTGGGTACAGAAACCAACCTGCCAATCAAAACATCCCCTCTCCCCTTACCACAGGTATTGGTTCAAAGGGTGGTCAGATGGTCCAGGGAAGACCAATTAGAGTTCATCCCTGGCATTTTACATCTGTATCCTGGGAGACTGATTTGGAATATCCAAGCTGCAAGTTTACTGAATTCATATCTACTCTCTCTTAGAAGCCATCTGGCCAACAAGCAGAGAGTGGAGCCCAGCAAAGAGATGGGGATGTGGATCCCCAAATCTAGTAGTGCTTGAGGTCAACACCACCCCTATTATTTCCTGTAACATGATTCAGTATACTCTGTGGAAGGGTATGTATGTGCCTACGTTTACTTAAGCTAGTTTGAGGTCATTCATAACTCAAACTTCCTGATATATACAAACAGGAAAATGAAAGAATGTTAAAAGGAAATTCATTGACACTTAGAAAAGTAGCTTGTTACTATTGTGAAATTGCCGTTATGTCTTTACTGAACAAACATTTAGTAAGACATTATGCTGGTTCCTGTATGTGTTTTGCAGATATTCGATCATCCTGTTTCTGTAAAGCAGGAATCATATTTCTAGAGCTTCCTTTTCTTCCTGCACTAGGTCATGCAAGCTCAGGTTTCTGAGTGAATACAGCAAAAGAGAATCATAAAGCAGTGTTTTCTTTTAGACAGATCATCTGACTGAATTTCTTTCTCCTTTTCTGCCTTGGCTGACTTGGTGAGTAGTATAAAATTTCCATAGACTATTCTCAAAATCAAAATGCTAGGATGGGAAAATAGTACTCATTTATTGCCTTTGTGTTTTATCTCCTAGAATTAGTAGAAGTACTCATTTATTGAATCAGTGTTATATATACAATTTTCTTTTTAATCTGACAACTACCCCAGCAGGCATCTCCCTGTTTTACAGAATAAAACACTGAGACCTGTGAGGTACCTTCTTGAGATCTTGAAACTAGTGAGTGGTATAACCTGGATATACACCCAGGCCTGTCTAACTTTCTATAGCTCATCATTTTCTCCCTGGCACTACATTACTTTCCAGAAAAAAGGGCAGTATAGTCAGTCATCCTGGTGATATATATATTTTTTCTTTTTTTCTTTTTTTTTTTTTCCTGAGGCAAAGTCTTGCGCCCAGCCATCTGGTGGTATATTTTATATCACACCAAAGCCCATATACTCCAGTCTCTTGGAAGTGTATTCAACATTCTATGAACTTCAGCGTGAAACAGTTGGCATGTTAGATAAGTAATCATAAGATCGAGCCTAAATTAGGGCCAGGCGCAGTGGCTTATACCTGTAATCCCAGCACTTTGGGAGGCCAAGGCAGGCGGATCACTTGAGGTCAGGACCTCGAGACCAGCCTGGCCAACATGGTGAAACCTCGTCTCTACTAAAAATACAAAAAGTAGCTAGGCGTGGTGGCACATGCCTATAATCCTAGCTACTCGGAAGGCTGAGGCAGGTGGATTGCTTGACCCTGGGAGGCAGAGGTTGTGGTGAGCCGAGATGGTGCCATTGCACTCCAGCCTGCGTAACAGAGCGAAATTCTGTCTCCAAAAAAAAAAAGAAAAAAGAAAGAAAGAAGAGGAAGATGAAGAAGTTAAGAAGGAAGTGGAGCACAGGGAAGAGGAAATTTCTTCCAGATTAAAAAAAAGAGAACTCGACACAAGAACAATTCTTCAAAGATTCAATTTATGAAATTACCACATAGGGAGGAAAAAGGTATTTACCTTGATTTATCTGAAAAAAAGGAACAGTAAGCATTGTGGTAAAAGAAGGAAAGAAAGAAAAAAAAACCCTGAATTTTAATAGAAATTAGGAATACAATTAGAGCTCCATTACTGCCACTAACATAGCCATCCTCCCAGGTGCAAGATTTGCCAAGCAGGTCTGGAAAAATTGGAAAGTCAGTGAGCTTTGCTATTGACACGGCCCCACTGAGTTCCTCCACCCATACGAATGTTCAACACACCACCCGGCCCAGCCCAGCCTTCCCTATTTAGGCTTGGGTACAACCATTCCTAACCCCTCCCTGCCCTTCAAAACTTGCCCATCCTGTACATCATTACCAAACAGCATGTTCGCTGTTTCTCATAGCTTAATCTTTTCATCTTGTGACACGGACTTGAAAAAGTTTCTGAAATATATTGCTGCATTACGTTATTGCTGCATTACATATATAAAATAAAAATACATATTAGGTTGGTGTAAACCGCAATTACTTTTGCACCAACAC
Source organism: Macaca mulatta (assembly GCF_049350105.2). Lineage (NCBI taxonomy): Eukaryota > Metazoa > Chordata > Mammalia > Primates > Cercopithecidae > Macaca > Macaca mulatta. The sequence goes on along the minus strand of NC_133417.1, from coordinate 128,105,737 downwards.
AATAGAAAAAGGACTAGAAAAGTATGCCATATAACATATACCTAATGCGTGTGAGGCTTAAAACCTAGTTGAGGAGTTGATAGGTGCAGCAAACCACCTTGGTACATGTATACCTGTGTAACAAACCCACACATTGTGCATATGTATCCTGGAACTTACAGTAAAATATTAAAAAAAAAAAGAAAGAAAGAAAGGAAAAGAAAAGAAAAGAAGAGGAGGAAATGGTGAACTGAGATTGTGAAACGAGAGCAGGTTTTTACCTTTCGTCCCATGTATTTCTGTCTTTTTTAATCTTTTAAATTAAGCACATATTCATATATTACCTATATAATTATTTTTCATGAGTGAAAGAAAATATGAGAAAAATTATATTTAGCTTATCCTCCCCTTCCCAAGGAAGTTTTAAATAGCAGCCTTTTAGAGAGGATTTCTAAATACATAGAAGGGATTTAAAAGAGAGGTCGGTTTCAGATATCTCTGGGGTTGGATGATGGAGTAAGACAGGAAGTGTTTTCTGCGGCTGGGATGTTTTAATTCAACTTTACTCTTGCTGTGTATGTGGGCAGCACCTACATAATCACTGTCACCGTCACCTGCACAGCCACCATGTGACACAAACCTCTATATTTCTATATGCTCTTACACTGAGTTACAAGGTTTTAAAGGATACTAGCTGGATGCAGGGTGACCTCTGGAAGGGAATGGTCAAGTAAAAGTCAGGGGACTGTCTCCTTTATCTATAATGTTTCAAACAAGAATGTATTCATGTTTTGCTTAGTAATTAAAAATGTAAAACAAAATACATTTGGAAAACCCTTTTTTTTTTGGAATATGTGAATGGAATGGGGAGTAGGTGTGCTCCATGTAAGCGGGCCACAGTTAAAGTAGTTTGAGATTACCACTCCCTTCCTGTACTGCATGCCCAGAGAGTCACTGGCTGAGATGATTTGGATGGAAGGAAGCACATCCATGTCACATGATCACAGAACATCTGTATTCACATTTTTTCTATATGTGTCGACTATTCTGATTTCTATATTAATAAATACTCTTTAGGTTGCAAGCGACAGAGATCCAAATTGAATTTCCTTATTCAAAAAGGAGAATTTGTCCGGGAGTGGTGGCTCATCCCTGTAATCCCAACACTTTAGGAGGCCAAGGTGGGTGGATCACCTGAGGTCAGGAGTTTGAGACAAGCCTGACCAACATGGCAAAACCCTGTCTCTACTAAAAACACAAAAAATTAGCTATGCGTGATGGTGGGCACCTATAATCCCAGCTACTTGGGAGGCCGAGCAAGGAGAATTGTTTGAACCTGGGAAGCAGAGGTTGCAGGGAGCCGAGAGCGCACCATTGCACTCCAGCCTGAGCGACAGAGCAAGACTCTGCTTCGAAAAAACAAACAAAAAAAAAAAAAAAGGGGGGGGGGAATTTATTTTATCATGTAACTAGAAAATCAAAACCAACAGGCTTGGAGTCATGCAAAGTTGGATTAGGTACTCAAAACGTTACCAGCAGCAATGTGATTTTATGCCTCTCAGGACCTCTTCCTTTTACATAGGCCTCATTCTCAAATCTTCTTACAGATGGAGGCAAAAATGGCAACTAGTCACCACAGGCTTATAATTCCACTTTATATTTCCACCAAAAATCCCACTGGAAAAAGAAACGCTCTTTCTAGATAGCTCAGAGAATGTCCTGGTGTTTAGTATCGTTGGTCTGGCTTGTGTTATGTGCCTATCACTGAACCGACTGCTGAGGCAAAGGGAGTGGAATGTTATGATCAGACAAACCTAGGCCCTGTACTTATCAATGGAGTGAAAGCTTGCAATCAGCCCCACCTGGACCACGGGGATTGGGTTGGTATCCCTAAGGCATATTAAGGTACCATTACTCAAAGAAAGGCGAAGTATCACTGGGAGGCAAAAGCAAGGATGTCCACCAGCTTCTGGGATGAGTGGTCACACTGAATAATCCAGGCTCATTGTCATTACTGCCCTTTTGATATCTCCAATGTCTGTCTAACAAGCTCTGACTTTCAGGTCTCAATCTATTCATCTTTTCTCTTCAACCCTGACATCTTAAGGAGCCCTTAGGACATTACTGTTGTTGCTGGGAGGGGTTGTCTATCAACTCCTTGTGATTTGGACTGAGATGGAATTATTTTATTTTGTTTTGTTTTGTTTTATTTCAAGATGGAGTTTCGCTCTTGTTGCCCAGGTTGGAGTGCAATGGCACGATCTTGGCTCACCACAACCTCCGCCTCCTGGGTTCAAGCAATTCTTCTGCTTCAGCCTCTCAAGTAGTTGGGATTATAGGCATGCGCCACCAAACCCGGCTAATTTTTTGTATTTTTAGTAGAGAGGGGGTTTCTCCATGTTGGCCAGGCTGGTCTCAAACTCCCGACCTCAGGCGATCCGCCCACCTCGGCCTCCCAAAATGCTGGGATTACAGGCAGAGCCACCATGCCCAGCTGAGATGGAATAATTTTCTAAGCAGGAAGCATTGATTCAACATGTCTTTCATTCCCTCCTATGTATCAGACATATGCTTGATGCAGTTTCCATCTGTAATAATTAGCCTAGTGAAGGCACCACACAAGAAAATCCATGTGATAAGGATTCTGCACAGGCTGATAATTGGGAGGGTTACAAAGAACAAGCTTCCAAATCAACTCAGTTGTCAGAACATATCTCTAAGAAATGATGCTTGAGCTAAGACCATGAGGACACATAAAAGTTGGGCAGAGAAGTAGAGGACAAGGGAGTGGGTGAACATTCCAAGCAGAGAGAACAATTTGTGTAGAAGCACATAGGCAAGATGGGCAATGGCATATTTTTAGAATTACAAGTTGGCCAGGATGACTACAGCTCAAGTTGTGTGTAGGAAAGTGGCCCGAGAACATGTGATGAAGAACATGAATAAACTTGTCAGCCATGTCAAGCCTGGATGTTTGAAATTTATCTTGTGAAATTTACCTTGAGCATTAGTCACTTTTAGGTAGAAGAAAAGTATGACCAAATGTTATCTCGTTTGTTTGTTTAAGCATTCTTTAGAGAAGAAAAATTGCAGAAGACTAAGACTGGAGATAGGGAGACAAACACAGTCTACTGTAGTGTTCTGGGTAAGTTTTAATAAGGAGGAATTAATCAAAGCACAATGAGGGTGGAGAAGAGGGACTGAATTATCAAGGTACAGGAGATACTATTGACAGGACAGGAAAAGAAAGTAGGGTGCAGGAAAAGAGAAGAGGAAAGGGGGGATTCCCAGCTTTCTGGCTTGGGTGATTGGTTGGTTGATGTTTTTATTCAAACAGAAACTCAGGTTTCAGAAAAAGATGATGACTATGGTTGGGTGCATCCAGTTGGAAATTTGTGGTGGATAGATGAATCTAAATTCAGTGGAGCTGCCAGGCTAGAGATGTAGATGTCCTCAGGCCAATGTAGCTGAAGCCATGTTTGCAGATGGGATCAGTCAAGGGAGAACGTACAATATGAAGAGAAGTTGGAAGGACAGAACCCTGGGCATTGCCAACATTTAAAAATCCAGTGAATAAAAAGAAGTCAGAAAGGAGACAAAAATGAAGGAACCAGACATGGAAGAGTGCAAAGAGGATGTCCACCTCATCAGGCAGGACAGATTTTCTTCTTCTTTATTTATTTTATTTTATATTTATTAGTTTATTTATTTTGAGACGGACTCTCACTCTGTTGCCCAGGTTGGAATACAATGGCATGATCTCGGCTTACTGCAGCCTCCATCTCCTGAGTTCAAGGATTCTCCTGCCTCAACCTCCTGAGTAGCGGGGATTACAGGTGCATGCCACCACACCCAGCTAATTTTTGTATTTTTAGTAGAGACAGTTTCACAGTGTTGTCCAGGCTGGTCTTGAACTCCTGACCTCAAATCATCCACTGACCTAGACCTCTCAAAGTGCTGGGATTACAGGCATGAGCCACTGCACCCAGCCTTTTTGGAAAAAAAAAAAAATTATTTTTCTAGAAGGCAGAGTCTTACTCGGTTGCCCAGGCTAAGTATAAAGGCACAATTATAGCTCACTGCAGCCTCAATCTCCAGGGTTCAAGAACTCCTCCTGCCTCAGCCTCATGAGCCACTGTGCCTGGCTAATTTTTTTTTTTTTTTTTTAAACAGTGTCTTGCTCTGTTGCCCAAGTTGGAGTGCAGTGCCGCTATCATGGCTCACTGAAGCCCCGACCTCTTGGGCTCATGATCCTCCTACCTTAGACTTAGTAGCTGGAACCACAGGCGTGCACCACCATGCCCAGGTTTTTTTTTTTTTTTAATGTTACATTGCCCAGCTGGTCTTGAACTACCGAGCTCAAGCAGTCCTCCCACCTTGACCTCCCAAAGTGCTAGGATTACAGGCATGAGCCACTGTACCTGCCTAATTTTTTATCTTTTATTTTTTTGTAGAGGAAGGGTCTCATTGTGTTTCCCAGGCTGGTTTTGAACTCCTAAGCTCAAGCGATCCTTCTGCCTTGGTCTTCGAAAATGCGGGGATTATAGACATGAGTTACTGTCTCAGACTCACTTCTTTACAGTCACTTGCAATTTTCTTGAAAAACTGCCTCCAGCCAGGCATGGTAACTCACACCTGTAACTCCAGCACTTTGGGAGGCCGAGGTGGGCAGATCGCTTAAAACCAGGAGTTCAAGTCCACCCCGGTCAACATGGTGAAATGCCGGCTCTACTAAAGTTACAAAAATTAACTGGGTGTGGTGACGTGTGTCTGTAATCCAAGCTACTCAGGAGGCTGAGGCAGGAGAATCTCTTGAACCTGGAAGGCAGAGGTTGCAGTGAGGCAAGATCGTGCCACCGCACTCCCAGCCTGGGCAACAAAGTGAGAGCCCTTTTTTTCCCTATCTCAGAAAAGGGGAGGGGCGGAGAGGGGCGGAGAGGGGAGGAGGGGAGAGGAGGGGAGAGGAGGGGAGGGGAGGGGAGGGGAGGGAAGGGGAGGGAAGGGGAGGGAAGGGGAGGGGAGAGGAGGGGAGAGGAGGGGAGGGGAGGGGAGGGGAGGGGAGAGGAGGGGAGAGGAGAGGAGAGGAGAGGAGAGGGACTACCTCCTTTCCCTGCTCCAGCCTCTCTCTACTAAAACTGCAGACCAGGAATGGCAATAAGAAAAGGTGTTGTAAAAGTATGCAGAGACTGCAGCCCCAACGGAATAGCTAACCTTGATACCTTTGCATAACTTTACTTTTTTCAGCTCTCATATGTTGTTAGCAGGTGATTTTTGCTCATGCTGGATCCTTGGCTGTCTTCCAGATAACTGAGATCATAAAATACATGAAGCATTACAGTGGCACTTTCAAGGCAAACCTTATATTTATAAAAGAATCATCTGGACTCCTTGAGAAAACTGTTCAATTTCCCCTCAGAATCAGGAAATTCTCCTTATGGAACCCAGAGCATTCTTCCTCCCCACTAACCTGGATCTGCTGCTGTAAAGAAGGAATGGATACACACATATATGTTTGGGCTATCTCAGAAGATCATAGAGAAATGCATGTATTGACCACTTAGTGTTAGGGAAAGGTAGACTCAAGCACAATCCTGGCTCAGTGAGTAGCTACATGGCCCCAAGCCCTTCTCTGAATCTTTGTTTTCTTAGATGTCAGTTGGAGACGATAATCCTTACCTTGTGACACATGTGAAGATGAAATGAGATAATCGTTGTCAGCAGTTTGGAGAGCCTCTGGTTTCACGTGAAAAGAATAAAATGAGTATGTAATCAGCTTTTTTTTTATTTTATTGCGGTAAAAATGTATATTTGTTATTTTTTAAAAGTATGCAGTCATTGGCATTAATTACTTGCAATGTTGTACAACTATTAATATTACAACTATCTATTTTCAAAAATTTTCCGTCACTACAAAGAAACTCTATACCCATTAAACAATTAACTTCCATTCATTCCCAACTCCAGGCCCTGGTAACTTCTAATATGCTTTCGGATTCTTATTAATTTTCCCATTCTAGATATTTTATATAAGTGAAAGCATGCATATTTGTCCTTTTGTATCTGGTTTATTTCATTTAGCATAACGCTTTCAAGGTTTATCCATGTTGTAGTGTGTATCAAAACGTCATTCCTTTTCCTGTGGCTGAATAATATGCCTTTACATGCGTAGACCATATTTTGGTTACCCATTGATTTGTTGATGGGCACTTGGATTATTTCCATCTTTTGGCTGTTGTGAATGTTGCTGCAATGAACATTGGCACACAAGTATCCGCATTAGTCTCTGGTTTCACTTCATTTCTTTCCTTTTGAGACAGGGTCTCACTCTATCACCCAGGCTAGAGTGCCGTGGTGTGATCACAGCTGACTGAGGTTACTGTGGTCTCAACCTCCCAGGCTCAAGCAATCCTCTCACCTCATCCTTTCGAGGTGCTGGGACTACAGGCATGCACCTCTACGCCCGGCTAACTTTTGTATTTTTGTAGAGATGGGGTTTTGTCATGTTGCCCAGGCTGGTCTTGAACTCCTGAGCTCAAGCGATCCTCCTGCCTCAGCCTCCCAAAGTGCTGGGATTACAGGTGTGAGCCACTGCACCCCACCTGGTTTCATTTCTTTGGGGCGTATACATAGGAGTAGAAATGGTAGGTAGCTCATATGGTAATTCTATGTTAAACATTTTGAGGAACACCAACCTATGTTCCATTGCACTGTACCATTACATTTCCACCAACAATGTATGAGGGTTCCAATTTCTCCACATTCTCACCAATACTTGCTATTTTTCAATATTTTTATTATAGACATCCTAGTGAAGTGATATCTCATGGTTTAATCAGCTTCTAGTTATCACTGACAAAGCAAGAAAAACGTTCGGATAATCAAATCTAATCAACAGTCCAAAGACCATCTGTATTGAGTTTTGTAATGTTTAGGTATGCTTTTAAAGTGACTGCACCACATAAACCAAGGATGATTATCTGGTTTAAAAACTACATTTAAAATATTAAAGCCCTGTTTGCCTATCTGGGTCAAAAGGGGCTGGAAGCTGGTCTCTGGCTGGGTGACTCGTTGAGCCTGACCAATGCTGCTAATTAATATACAATGTCCCCAGATTGATCCACAATGACTTGTGAAGAAAGACTCGGTGCTGGGTTGTCATCTTTCTGGTTTATCGCTTCCTCAGTACATAAAGATAATTCATAGTTTTGCTTCGGGAGACTTAGCGGCCTTGGTCATTGGGAGTCGATAAGAGAAAATGACAGCAATATTTATAATGGACACTAGTGGACAGAAGAAGTGGTGCTGAGCTTGAATCTCTAAGAGGTATACAAATTACAAGGATCAGACTACCCACCATTAGACCATGAGCATTTGCGGGCAAATAGCCAATGGGTCTTATGTGACACTCTTCAATTTACAGGCACCTAGAAAGGATCTTATCTATATTAGCGTAGTGAATACTCAAAAGGTCTCCATAGTAGGTATTATGCCCGTTCTTATTTTACATATGAGAAAACCGGCTTGGAGAAACAAAGTAACTTAACCAAGTGATCAAACCAGGATCGAGTCTTGTTCATCAACTCCTGAGCTACCTTTGTGGATGATGATGGTACAGATATGAAATGGAAGGCTGAACAGGGAAGGTGCTGTCAGAGTAGCCTTATGTGTTTCCTGGGACTGCTGTAGTCAAGTATCACCAGCTGGGTGGCTTAAACAGTAGAAATGTATTGTCTCAGTTCTGGAGGCTACAACTTTGAAATCAAGGTGACAGCAGTGTTGGTTCCTTTTGAGGAATATAAGGGAGAATCTGTTTCGCATCCTCTCTCCCAGCTTCTGGTACCCTCAGGGGCTTCTTGGCTTGTAGATGGTGACTCTGTGTCCAAATTCCTCTATTTTATAAGGACACTAGTGATACTGGATTAGGTTTCACACTAGTGACTTCATTTTAACCTGATTACCTCTATAAAAATCGTATCTCCCAATAAGGTCACATCCTGAGGCACAAGAGATTATGACTCCAACATATCTTTTGTGGAGGGGAGGCAGAACACAGCCCACCCCTAACAGTGACTTTTTTTTTTCTTTTTTGAGACAGAGTCTTGCCCTGTTGCCCAGACAGGAGCGCAGTCGCGTGATCTTGGCTCACTGCAATCTCTGCCTCCCGAGTTCAAGCAATTCTCCTGCCTCAGCCTCCCAAGTACCTGAGACTACAGGTAAGCACCACCATGCCCGACTAATTTTTTGTATTTTTTTCGTAGAGACGGGGTTTCACCATGTTGGCCAGGGTGGTCTCGAACTCCTGACCTCAGGTGATCTGCCTGCCTTGGCCTCCCAAAGTGCTGGGATTACAAGTGTGAACCATCACGTCCAGCCTCAAACTCTGACTTAACATTGAATCGTTCATATCCTCAGGTGGGCTTGCATCCCTGACTTCACATCAATTCATAAAGTCTGAACGGTCCTAGAATGTATTCTAAATTCAGAAAAAAAAAAAAAAAGAACGTATAAGCTTTCAGCTGGAAGCCTGCTGAGTATTCCCTAAGCTACTTTAAAATCCTGCCACATACTCTAGTATATCTATTATTACAATCTTTTCGAATTCTGAAGAACTCTGAAGAAGTTTTGTTCACAGTGCCTGTGGGCCTGCTTAACTCTTAGCATTGATTCAAAAGGAACGTCCTCTTTATTTTCCAATTGCTTCAAGGTTTATTTTTGAAATCAAGTTTCCATTTCCTACAGAATTCACAAAGTTTGATGCATCTGGAAAAGAATGCTTAGGGCATCGGAAATGTATTTTGGAACATGGACGTTAATTTCCAAAAAAAAAGGGTTGATGTCTGAACATCAGACATAATTTTAAAAAGGGGTTTTTTCTTAAGAAAATAGGACTGTTGCCAGGGCGCGGTGGCTCACGCCTGTAATCCCAGCACTTTGGGAGGCCAATGCAGGTGGATCACCTGAGATCGGGAGTTCGAGACCAGCCTGGCCAACATGGAGAAACCCCGTCTCTACTAAAAACACAAAATTAGCCGGGTGTGGTGGCACATGCCTGTAATCCCAGCTACTTGGGAGGCTGAGGCAGAAGAATAGCTTGAACCCAGGAGGTGGAGGTTGCAGTGAGCCGAGATCATACCATTGCACTCCAGGCTGGGCGACAAGAGCAAAACTCTGTCTAAAAAAAAAAAGAAAGAAAAGAAAGGAAAATAGGACTTGCTGGTACCAGAATTTTTACAAGTTTTTCTGTTTGTTTTTTGAGACGATGCTAGATCTCTGATTTTTAACCTGAAGATCTCTAGGCAGAGATTAGGGTGAGGATTTAGAGAATGATTGGAAGAGACTTAGGAGTGGAGGCGTGTAGACTTCCGGTGCCACGCTTCCCAGATTCCTACTCTCTCCTTCAGGGATTAAGGATTTATTTCCTCAGCTGCTGGGAATGTTGGCAGCCAACAGCTCTCAGCTGTCAGCCCTCTTTAGGAATTGCCTAGGCTGACTCAACCCGCTACACCCAAGGTCACCCTCTCTTTCCAGAGCAGCCTGCATCCAATGACTGGTCTGTCAGGAGTTCATCAAGGCCAAGCGTTGGGACAACTCTGAAGAGCCATCCAGCTTCAGGGCTGTCTGTGGAATGGGACCTTTTGCACCTGTGTGGCAGCCCATCTGATATGGTTTGGATCTGTGTTTTTAACATGCTATACAGGTTTGTAGCCTAGCAGCAATAGGTTACACCATATATCCTGTGCACAGGTGCACAGTAGGCTAGAACACTAAGGTCTGTGTAAGTACACACTATGATGTTTGCACAACTATAAAATTGCCTAATGATGCATTTCTCAGAACTTATCCCTATCATTAAATGATGCATGATTCTGAGTGTGAGTGTGTGTGTGTGTGTGTGTGTGTGTGTGTATCTCCGAAAACCCTAAAATGTACCCAATGGCAATAACCCAAACTAAAGAATGAAGAGGAAGAGTGGTCTAGGAAAAACTTAAGGATTAGGATCTAAAAGAAAAAGCCATGGCCGGACGTGGTGGCTCATGCCTGTGTTCCCAGCACTTTGGAAGATCGAGGCAGGCGGATTACCTGAGGTCAGGAGTTCGAGACCAGCCTGGCCAGCATGGCAAAACCCCATCTCTACTAAAAATACAAAAATTAGTTGGACATGGTGGTGAGTGCCTGTAATCCCAGCTACTCGGGAGGCTGAGGTGGGAGGATCACTTGAACCTGCGAGGTGGAGGTTGCAGTGAGCAGAGATCTCCAGCCTGGGCGACAAGGCGAGACTCCATCTCAAAAAAAAAAAAAAAAAAAAAAAAAAGGAAAGAGAAAAAGTCTGTTGTCTAAAATGGAGAAAGGATAGCAATAAGTGCCAGAAAATACTGTTTAACAGTTCGAAGTCAGGATAAGCCAACAGAGGAACTTGACACTGTATCCATAATTCAGCTCAAGTAAGATCTTGCTGTTTGCTCACAGTTATAACAGACTGTTTTATACTTGAACTAGTTGCTTGATTCTAGTGAACAGGACAAATTAAGAATGAAGCTGGATAATAAGTCCAGGGGGTGAGAAAAGGCGAGGATTCACAGGCATGGTTTTGAGGAAGAAGGGGCTTTATTTTTACCCTAGGTGATGACAGCTAGACCTAAACAAGGGCAGTGCCAAGGAGGAAGACTGCTATGTGTGCTGAGATAGGTTAGGATGGAAGCGTCTATCTCAAGGGAGCAGTCTGCTCCTCCTGGATAGATTCTTTTTTCCTTTCTTTTTTATGGATTTCCAAATAGCTACAGATCCCATCTTCTTTTGTCATTGACTTAGTTTGGGTCTCTGCAAAAGCAGAGCCAGGATTTCAGTGCCGATAGTTTCTTTGTTTATTTTTTAAGATAGGGTCTCATTCTGTTGCCCAGGCTGGAGTGCAAAGGTGCAATCTTGGCTCACTGCAGCTTCGACCTGCCCAAGCTCAGATGATCCTCCCACCTCAGCCTCCCGAGCAGCTGGGATATAGGCACATGCACCATACCCAGCTAATTTTTGTACTTTTTTGTAGAGATGGGGTTTTGCCATGTTGCCCATACTGGTCTTGAACTCCGGGGCTCAAGCCATCCAGCAGCCTCCGCTTCTCAATTGCAGGTATAGTTTAATCGGTGGTGATCCCAGGTAGCAGGAGTGAGAGAGAAGTCAGAGATAAGAAAGGAGGAAGGCCGGGCACGGTGGTTCACGCCTGTAATCCCAGCACTTTGGGAGGCCGAGGCGGGCGGATCACCTGAGGTCAGAATGAGTTCGAGACCAGCCTGGCCAACATGGTGAAACTCCGTTTCTACTAAAAATACAAAATTAGCTGGGCGTGGTGGCAAACCCCTGCAGTCTCAGCTACTCGGGAGGCTGAGACAGGAGAATCACTTGAACCCGGGAGGTGGAGGCTGCAGTGAGCCAAGATCATGCCACTGCACTCCAGCCTGGGCAAGAAAGAGCAAAATTCCACCTCAAAAAACAAAACAAACAAACAAAAACAAACCACTTCCTTTTTCCTCTGTGGGATTCTGAAGCAACTGAGACATAAGACATAGGGAGCTGACTGATGGAGGGGAAAGTGGCAGTTGATGGGAGTTGATGGGAGAACATGAATTTATACCTGTGGACAAAGGGCAGGGATGGCTAACATTCCAGCCCACCTCACACAGTGTAAACTGTGAGACAGAGCACCTTGGCAGATGCACCTATCTGGAATAACTGCCTTGCACTGGTCTGGCAGAGAGGAAAGAGAATGAATCTCTGATGGATGCAGCCTTGCAGCTTTTAAGTAGCTTAATTTTACACAATCAAGGAACATGCACCACTAGGTGTGGAATCCTCGCTATCACCAATGAAGTAACTCACTTCTAAGATAACTGCATTATTCTAATGGAAGTTCCTCCATGTGGAACAATGGGAAAAGGCAAAAGAAGCTTTCCCCCCAAACTGTGAAAACAAAATGAAACCGCAGAAGGAATGCACACTCAAGTTCCTCTGGCAGTTTTTACTGTTGTTAATATTCCATTCGACATTAAACTACATTTGTACAGCTCGCTTTGACAATTAAGAGCAGTGTCGTTTCTGTAAAACCTCTTATCCAACTAGACTCTAAGTTCAGGAAGGGTCTGTGTCTTATTTTCTTTTTGGAGATTCAGAAAAGAACAAGTTGTGAGTTAGAAATACTAAATTCGAATGGGTGTGGTCGCTCACCCCTGTAATCCCAGCACTTCGGGGGGCCAAGGTGGGTGAGTCACTTGAGCCCAGAAGTTTAAGACCATCCTGAGCAACATGGTAAAACCCCGTCTCTACGAAAAATACAAACAAAAACAGCCAGGCTTGGTGGCACGTGCCTGTGGTTCCTGTTACTCGGGAGGCTGAGGTGGGAGCTTGACCTTGAACTTGTGAGGTAGAAGTTGTAGTGAGCTAAGATTGTGCCCCTGCACTTCAGCCTGAGTGACACAGTGAGACCCTGTTTCAAAAAAAAGAAAACCTAAGTTCTGCTACTAGTTTCCAGTAAAAATGTAGTTCTATTTGCATAGTCTTCTAGATCCATTCAAATTTTTTTTTTTTTTTTTTTTTTTTTGAGATGTGGTCTCGCTCTGTCAACTAGGCTGGAGTGCAGCGGCATGATCTTGGCTCACTGCAAGCTCCGCTTCCCAGGTTCAAGGGATTCTCCTGTCTCAGCCTCTCAAGTAGTCCTACAGGGGCACGCCACCATGCCCGGCTAAATTTTTTGTATTTTTAGTAGAGAAGGGATTTCACTATATTTGTCAGGCTGGTCTGGAACTTCTGCCTCGGCCTCCCAAAATGCTGGGATTACAAGCATGAGCCACCGTGCCCAGCAACATTCCAAATCTAAGTCTTAGTTTCAGAATTACTTACTAAATTGAATTTAATAGACACTGATAGGATAGTTGGTTTCATTATGACCTAATAATGAAAATAAGGTTTGATATTTAGTGATACTCCCGTGTACCATGAGAGAGAGAGGCCCATGGAATAAGCACTGGCTTTGGCATTGGACAGACCTAGGTTTATACCCTGGTTCTGTTGCTTTCCACCTTGAGAGATTCACTTGGCCTGTCTATGCCTTCATTTTATAATGGTAAAATCATAATTCTTACCTTGGTGGTTTGTATAAAGAATTAATAACCTAATGTAAGTAAAATGACTAACTTAGTGCCTAGTAGGCGTTCAATAAATGGCAGTGATTACATTTGTTATCTAAGGAGATAATTTAAAAGTGCCATTAAAAGATACTTTGTTTGAAAATTGGAGCTTCCCAAGGATTATCTTTGAATAGCTAATTAACTACCTGGAAAACCCCCAGGCATTTCTAGGTGAGAGTGGGTGGAGTTAGTCATCTGCCTATAAAGAAAAGCTCTTGGCAGGTCTGCGTATCAGCAAGGAAAATTACTCAAACATCGTCCCCTCTACTCCCATTACCTCTGAGCACACTGGCTCTGTCTGGGTTCAGCTCCACCACGCCCAACATCTTCACTCAGTCTTTTTTTTTTTTTTTTTTTTTTTTGATAAGGGGTCTCACTGTGTCACCCAGGCTGGAGTGCAGTGGCGCAATCTTGACACACTGCAACCTCCGCCTTTCAGGTTCAAGCGACCCTCCCACTTCGGCCTCTTAAGTAGCTGGGACTACAGGTGTGCACCACCAAGCCTGGCTAGGTTTTGTATTTTTAGTAGAGATGAGATTTCACCATGTTGGCCAGGCTGGTCTCTAACTCCTGTCCTCAAGTGATCCCCCTGCCTCAGTCTCCCAAAGTGCTGGGATTATAGGCACGAGCCACTGCGCCCGGCCCTTAACTCTGTCTTAAGGGAAGAGATGGGAAAAAAAAGCACAGTACTGGGCACATAAATACATATTAAATGAACACATGAATGAACAAAATGGTGAAATGATGGCTGAATGAATTACATCAATGAAGGCATAGAAACATAAGTTTTGCCCTGCAGAAATGGCCAGAGACAACAGGCTACTCTGGAGGACATAGATCTGAAAGCAGTCAAGTAGGTTGTCAATATCTGGAAACCTATTTTCTATATCCCTGTGGCTTCCGCTAAAATTCAACAGGAAAGAAAAGAGTATGGAGAGGAAGGGTGTCATGCCCCATCTCCATCCATCCGTCTATGACCCCATCTCCTGCCATTAGGGAACAGCGTGCACTCCACCTCTGCCTAAGGAATCAGCCTCACTTCTGGGAAGGGGATTGGGGTGGTTGATCTAAGATTATCAACATGTTCCATCCCCTTGGCCACAGAGACTGGCTCAGGGATAGACAGTGTGACATTCTGATTATATATACATAGGTTGGTTTTTGTCCATGGTTTCTGGCTCATAACTCTCATAGCCCTTGCTGCAGTCTTTTGTTATGATGTTGAGGCACTTTAAGCCTCAGAAGCGGTCTTAAGAAACAGAATCTCTCTCTCTCTCTCTAACCCTCTCCTACCCTCTTTTCACCTGCCCAAGGCAAAACTCTGAACTGATTGTGGGTTAAAATCCCCTCCTTGAATGGCGTGAACCCGGGAGGCGGAGCTTGCAGTGAGCCGAGATGACGCCACTGCACTGCAGCCTGGGCGACAGAGCGAGACTCTGTCTCAAAAAATAAATTAATTAATTAAATAAATTTAAAAAATAAAAAATTTTAAAAAGCCCCTCCTTCCAGAGAGGGTCATGCCCCACATCCTAGAGAAAGGAACGCCACACACAGAGGCCAACAAAAGTCTGAACAGACAGGCCTTGCTGGGTTTAGATTGCGTGTTTTTTGTCCAGTCACATTTCTGTGTGGTCGTCAATCATGCCTATATAATGAAGCCTCCATTCAAAAAAAAAAAAAAAAAAAAAGACAGGGTTCAGACAGCTTCAGATAGCTGAACACATGGAGGTTCCTGGAGGGTGGAAGGCACAGGGAGGGCATGGTAGCTCCATCCCCTTTGCCCCATACTTCGCCCTACACATCCCTTCATCTGTATCTTTTGTAATATCCTTTATAATAAACAAGTAAATGCAAGTGTTTCCCTGAGTTCCATGAGCTGCTGCTCCAGAAAGTTAATCGAACCCAAAGAGGGGTCTTAGGAACCCCAGCTGGAAGCCAGTCAGCCAGAAGTTCTGGATGCCCAGACTTCCAACTGGTGGCTGAAGAGGGGGGAAGTCTTAGGGACTGAGCCCACAGCCTCTGGGATTTGACACTATCTCCTGGTAGATAGTGTCAGAATGGAATTGGAGGACACCCAGCTGGTGCCTGCTGCTTGGTACGTGGGCACCAAAACACCGTTTGAGGAGAATTTTCCTGAAACAACAAGTTACACGATTTTGGTCAAAGAGATGGTGATACCCAAGGCCCCCGAAGGAGCTGGTTATCCTGGAAGTTATGATGTGAAGATGAGAGGTCTTTGAATACTGCTGTCATTTTGCCCCCTAGAGCTTCTGGGGGTTGATGGAGAGAGGTGAGAGACCCTGAAGAATGAGAAGATGATACCCTTCTTGATGAGACCATTTGTACCGTGAGCTCAAATCTTGTCTGAAGGCTGTATATCTTGGAGCCTTTTATTATGTGAGCCAATAAATCCCCTTCATGGTCTAAAGTAGCTAGAGGTGTTTTTCTGTCACTTGCAAAAAGTCCTAATTAATACATAGGCCCCTTTTTGCTCTATGCCATGTGGAGTGTTGCTGATGTGCTGACTTGGAAATAAAATCCAACTGAAGTAAAAGTCTGAGAATATTTACGATCTTGTAAATGAACTTCTCCAATGTTTTGAAAGATCTTGTTCAGAATAGATTTAGTTGCCAGCCACTGAGTTTCTACCCTGAGGGGTTTTCTGTAAAACCCTACAGAAATGTTGAAGTTTGAGTGGTTCATTACTTAACAAATAACTGCTTAGCAAATCACTGGAGACTATAATATATTCAGAACTGCTCATGGTATTTCACAGTCCTTTATACTACATCAAAATCTAGAGACATCCAGATTTGACCAAGAAATAAAAAACATACATTTAGAATAATGTTTAATTCTTGAAATTCAAAGGAGGCTCCATAAGTGACTAGAAACAGAAAGTCTTGGTTCTCATAAAGAAGATTTTAAATTAAAAGTGTAGAAGAGAATAATTCTTAGCTCTGAAGATTAAAGAGTATAAGCATGAGTATTAAGACAAAATTAAAACCAGACTTTTTTAAAAAAAGAAAATATATCTAAGAATTCCTACCATGAAGACACAGACGCTAAAAACATGGCATTTAAAAATTGGTAGAAAGATACTAGATAGGTTTCCGGATTTGTTTGATTTTACTTGATGCAGGTATTAGGTCTATATTTGATCACAAACTACCAAGGTTTGCTAAGGATGAGGAACATAATCAAATTGTAACCCATCTGCAGCAAATTTATATTATTTCTTACTGTATTTTAGGCAGATAACATAGATTGGATCCATAATTCTCTTCCAAGAAGACAGGCTGTGAAGTTAAATAAGGATTTCAAAAATATACAGAAAGTTGAATTAGGAGAAATATAATATTAAGAACTATTTCTTGGTTGTGTGTACCACGAAACACGTTTATCAAAGCTGTAGGGGTAGTTCTATTCTTTGTCAATGTGTTGTGGAATGGTGTTAGAGTTTGCTTGTCCAGAAGTAAAGATACTTTACCCACAAGACTGGAAGGAAGTAAAGTTAATGCAAGAAGGGTTTGAGAAATAAACTTATTTTCAAATCTATTGTACTTTGAATATTGTTTTACTGCCTAGTGCTGAATTTAAATTTACCTGGAGAGATTGCCGTTTAAATAATGTTGAACACATCTCAGCCTAGATGGCAGCAGCAAATAAATGTTGTCTTGGTTTAGGAAAGCATTGCTTCTTTTTAATTTTAATTTTGAAGTTGTCTTAGTTGTAGTTGTTTTGTTTTTGGCCTATCAAAGTGTGCTCCATCAATACTCCATGGTATGCAGGAGTGGTATGTTTTGGGGAGAATGTGGTCAAATTTGCAATGGGGAACTAGAAGCTTTGGGGGAAATGTAGACATTTATAATTCCTACCCTTTTGGGGTTCAGATTCTCTCTATGGGACTGAGATGGTCTGCAAGGAGAATCTGGCCAAGAAGAAAAGGGCAAACTGGCCTAGACTCCTAGGCTCAGTATCAAGGTCTAGATTATTGAGAGCTGGTTCCAGCAGAGTGCATGGCTTACTCTGACAAGGAAGCTGTGCTTTTGGGAACTGTGGCCAAACAGAGTGGAAACCTGGGTCCATGAACAAAAGCCACAGCCTCAGAAAATGCGAAATCTACCATTGCACTAATCAGCTTTCCCGGGATCCCTTGGCAAGATATTTGGAAGCAGGACTGGCCTGGCTGGACTCTGTAACATCTTAGTGTTCTTGGGAAAGGTCCTCAAGAGAGAAAGCAGAATTCCACACATCTGGGCAAGTAGGGCTCCAGTGATTAACTTGATTGTTAAAGGAAGATGTGACCTTACTTGAACTTTGAACATGATCAAGCATGTCATACTAATTAAAACAGTATCACGCTATCATCTTAGCAGGTGCTGGATATTCTACATGCTAGATCCATTAATGACCAAACAGGCACGTTTGCTTCAATACAAGAATCCTCTCTGTATTCATGACCAGACTACAACAGAATACAGTTAACCTTTACTTGCATATGCACTTGGTTCAATTTAGTACTTCTGTGGAGGCAAAAGTAACTCCATCTTGGATCCTAATCTGCCATGTTATCTTCTGATTAGCCCCAGTTCTGGGAAGGCCTCTAAGATTTCCAGTTTATCTATTGTTCCTTCCGTAAGAGCATGTATTTACTGAATATTCCATCCTTGGGTCAAATAGTCTTGATGTTATCATACTTCAATTGTCTACACATCCCCTCTGAATCCCACACACCCTTTCCCTGTGATACATATGCCCTGGATCTGGGGGGTAATGGTGCAAGGATTCACCATCTGGTCTTGCTGCCACCCAAGACTATATAGTTCTGTTGGCAAGCCCCTAGTAAACATTTCTTTCTGAGACACTACATATTTCAGCCTCTTTCTTCAGCCTCTCCGCTTCCTCAGACTTTGGGTTTGGGTTTGCATAAGCATGCTCGCCATTGAATAACGTCTTACATTTGTTTATTTTTAGCTCTGAAAAATATGTGATATATACTGGCTTTGTATTATTATTCATACCTTAATGTTTCTCCCTCCTTAACGTTTTAATATTTTAACTAAGTTATAAGTTGAAAGTTCTTGATCAGGTAAAACAAACTTTAAAAATAAAACCAGTTCACATCCTACTTCTTTAAGTTGGCTTATTTCACCGCTCTTTACTTATTTAAAAACTCTTCTTCCTGCGTCAAATCTTTCAAAAATTTCTCCCTGCAATATTAAAAAAAAAAAAAAAGAATTGGAAAAATAAGTAGTATTAGTGTATTTTTAATCACATTGAGTTAAAAATATGATGAAAGGATAAATTAAACTTCATTAAAGTGATATACTAATGGAAAAATCCATATAACCAATTTATACAGCAACATACTGTGACCTCTTGGTATCCACAAGGAAATGGCTCCAGGAATTGAATCCACACCTGTGGATATCAAAAACCATGAATGCTCAAGTCGCTTATTTAAAATGGTACAGTATTTCCATACAATCTATGTACATCCTCCTGTATACTTTAAATCATCTCTAGATTACTTATAATACCTAATGCAATCTAAATGCTATGTAAGTAATTGTTATACTGTATTGTTTTTTAATTTGTATTATTCTTTGTTGTATCATTTTCTATGGTTTGTTTTTAAAAATATATATATACACATATATATACACACATGTGTGTGTGTGTGTGTGTGTGTATATATATATATATATATTTTTTTTTTTTTTTGAGATAGAGTCTCCCTCTGTTGCCCAGGCTGGAGTGCAGTGGTGCGATCTTGGCTCACTGCAACCTCCGCCTCCCAGCTTCAATTGATTCTCCTGCCTCAGCCTCCCAAGTAGCTGGGATTACAGGCACACACTACCATGCCCAGTTAAATTTTTTTTTAATTTTTAGTAGAGACAGGGTTTCGCCATGTTGGCCAGGTTGGTCTCAAACTCCTGACCTCAGGTGATCTGCCTGCCCTGGCCTCCTAAAGTGCTGGGATTTCAGGTGTGAGCCACTGCACTCAGCCATTTAAAAAAATATTTTCAATGCATTTTTCGTTGAATTAGTGGATGTAGACCTGCAGATAAAGAAGACCACCTGTAATTATTAACCTAAAAATTAGTTTAATAGTTTTAGTCAATTTTCTCACTATTCTACACTGTTATTCTGAAAGCTGTTACACTGTTAATATTTCCAGAGCAAATTTTTTAAAATTTTAGGCTGGGCATGGGGCTCACGCCTGTAATCCTAGCACTTTGGGAGGCCAAGGCAGGAGGATCACTTGAGCTCAGGAGTTCAAGATCAGCCTGAACAACACAGTGAGACCTCATTTCTATTTTCTTTTTTCTTTTTTTTGAGGCAGAGTTTCACTCTTGTTGCCCACGCTGGAGTGTAATGGCGCGATCTCAGCTCACCACAACCTCCACCTCCCAGGTTCAAGCGATTCTCCTGCCTCAACCTCCTGAGTAGTTGGGATGACAGGCACCTGCCACCACGCCCAGATAATTTTGTATTTTTAGTAGAGACAGGATTTCTCCATGTTGGTCAGGCTGGTCTCAAACTCCCAACATCAGGTGATCCACCCGCCTCAGCCTCCCAAAGTTCTGGGATTACACGCGTGAGCCACCGCGCCCAGCTCTATTTCTATATTAAAATATATATTAAAAAATGTTAAACATTCTTATTAAATGATTACGTTTAATTAATACTTCAGGTAAAATGCTTCTTTGTCTGATTACCAACCATAGTCAAAATATTACTTTTCTTGAAAGGATTAAGTTACAAATTTGATTTCAGGAAAGATGACCCGCTGCAATGATAGCAATAATTGAACTCACTCAACATCGTTCTTTTATTTTCAGTCTATAAAAATCATAATCAACTTATTCAAAGGGCTTTATAACTGAATTCTTACCTCTTTTTTACAGAGAATATGACAGAGTTAGGAAGATATTTAGCCAGATAATAAAAAGATACCATTTCATCAGCAAAATATTGAAGGCATACTTAGCACTTTTTGAGCCAAGCTTGAAATGGGAACAAGTGAGTAAGAAGGACAACTGAAGGAGAGGCAAGATGAAAAAGGAAGATACTCTGCTAAGTGCTGGGGAAATTTCACTTTCCCCAACAACTCAGAGTCAGGCCTCACATGCACAATCAGAACTTCAGATTCAATGCTGGGGAAAAGAGATATAATCCACACATTCACTACATGTTTACAGTACCCGCTATGCACCAGGCACTATGTGATATCTTGGCAGGGCCACTTGTGGGCAAAACAAAGACACAGTTTTCATGACCTTAAGGTGCAGGGAGTGATAAAATCACATGCCTAGATGAAGAAGAATAAGGACAGAGGGTCTAGAGAGTCAGGGAAGGCTGCCTGGAGGAGGTGGCTTTTAAGCTGAGACAGAATGAAGACAACATTCCAAGAAAAGGAAGACTAAGTTCTGGGAAACAAAGCAGGCAGAAGCCTGTGTTTCTTTGCCAGCCTTAGTATCTTCCAGTCCATTCCTCAGGCTTCTTCTTGAGGATCGGCCTCCCACCCCCAATCCCGATGGCTTAGCTCCACTGAAAAATGAAAGGGTGAGGCAACTGCAGATATAAGTGAGTCATAACTTTTAGCTAGAAGAAAATGAGGTTAAGAACCACTGCGAACTCCATTCAACCTGAAAAACTAAGGCTGTTATATAAGGCTGCAGGAAAAAAAAAAAAAAAAAAAAAAAACAGGACCAAATTTATCTACTAGGCCAGAATAAGTGAAGGCAAATGTCCCCAAATCCTGCCTGTAATGACTCCCATATTGTCATTGCAGTGATTGCTTGGTTTCTTTGGTCTCTTTGTTTTCTCCTATTTCTTGAAATTAGCCTAAAAAATGAGTAAAAACCCATTTTTTACTGGCTTTGCTATTGAGGGAGTGAGGGAGTTCTGTGTTGAGTTGTGGGAAGTATTTAATTACTGATTGAGCTCATTGATCCATTAATGAGAAAAGTTTCCTAGTAGTAACACAGTTTTTGTCTAGTTCTAAGTCAGTATTTATTTTTGTCAGAGACTCAGTCTTTTCTCAAGAATCACCCTAGAAGTCGTTTTCACACTTGTACTTGAATGATATATGGATTGTAATTTGTACAACTCACCTAAGAAGCAAAGAGACTTTGCAGAAATACAAAGATTAAGGCAGTAAGTCCCATTCCACAGAAACTGAAGCTTCAGATGACAGGCTTTTTTGACTTTTGGCATTTTTTTCAACAGCCTTTTAAACATTTCTATCTATTGGCGAAAGAAGCTAAGTCTGGTAAAGACATTATTTAAGTGCCTGCCTTGTATTCCTGTGGGAAGTGAAATGACACTGATCATGAAAACCAATTACATAGATAAAGCCAATGTATTGGATTTGAAGCTTACTACTTCACTTGGTGATATAGAAATTTCTTATAAAAGACCAGGGGAATATATATATTGGCTATATATATAGCCTATATATTAGACGGAGTCTCACTCTGTCACCCAGGCTGGAGTGCAATGGCATGGTCTCGGCTCACTGCAACCTCCACCTCCTGGGTTCAAGCAATTCTCCCACCTCAGCCTCCTAAGTAGCTGGGATTACAGGTGCATGCCACCACATCCAGCTAATTTTTGTATTTTAGTAGAAACGGGGTTTCACTATGTTGACCAGGCTGATCTCAAACTCCTGACCTCATGATCTGCTTGCCTTGGCCTCCGAAAGTGCTGGGATTACGGTTCTCCTGTCCACCCCACCTGCTCCCAGAACACTAGGTATAAGTGACAGGTGGTCAGAAACTTTCCGTATGAAGATCAAGAGGAAAACAAGTATCACCAAATATTTAGGGAGAAACACTATCATAAAATGGCACCAGATTCAATAAACAGAAAAATAAATGCCTGAGAGAATATAGCTAATTAGACAGGCAAAAGATGTTATGACAAAAATTAATGTCCTCAGAAAATTTGACAGGATATCATAGACATGAAATAACTAATATCTTGGAAGTTTGAAATTTAATAGACAAATGTCAGTAGAAGGATTGAACAGTTGAATGGACAAAAGTAGAAAGCAAGTTTACCTATGAGGAAATGAGAATCCAATATTGCAAAAGACTTTAAATGCTATTGAGTCTTTGCATTCAAGGATATGGTGTATTATCTCTCTTTATTTACATATTTTCTTTTTTCTTTTTTTCCTTTTTTTTTTTTTTGAGACAGAGTCTCTCTCTATTGCCCAGGTTGGGGTGTAATGGCACGATCTAAGCTCACTGCAACCTCTGCCTCCCAGGTTCAAGCAATTCTCGTGCCTTGGACTCCTGAGTAGCTGGGATTACAGGCATGTGCTACCACACCCAGATAATTTTTGTAGTTTTAGTAGAGGCAGGGTTTCACCATGTTGGCCAGGCTGGTCTCGAACTCCTGACCTCAGGTCATCCGCCCTCCTTGCCTCCCAAATGCTGGGGTTACAGGCGTGAGCTGCCGTGCCCAGCCTTACATATTTTCTTTAGTTCAATTTTATAGATTTCTTTTAAAAATGAACTTTCAAAAGTCATCATTGTCTCACAGAAGAAGACTTAAGTCCGTTAACCTACTATTGAACGTCATCAAATTATATTTGTTAGAACTGGAAAATATTTTAAAAGAAGAAGAAAAGAAATGGCCGCAGCAGTGAAACGGTGCCCATGTTCATTTTTGGAAGAGAATAATTATGTAATAGAAACTTTTTTAAATTCTGGGTTATTATTGAAGACATTGGCAGTGACTTTCAAACATTTTGACCACAACCCACACAAAAAAGATGTGTGCAACCCAGTGCAAACATACACAAAGATATGTATAAGCAAAGGTTTCATAGAACAATGCTTACTTTACCATAGATTCTGGTGTATATATTGTTGAATTGTTTTAGTTGTGGAGGAAAGGCTCCTCCTACTCCCAGATGGATATGGCTCCCAGTTTGAAGAGTGTGGTACTGAGAAATCTTATTAGAAAGGCACTTGCCCATGCCCCCCAAAATATTCATGTCCTCATACCTGGATTGAGTTCTCATTCCTTGGTTTCTCTCAGTTCATCCCTAGGTATCTGGAACCCATATTCAGACACCTCTGGTGCATTCTACTGTGATCTCCCCATCTCCCTTTCCTCTTGGTGGATAGATACTCTGGTTTCACTTTTTATGCCTATTAGACTTTAGTTATAATTGGTGGCTGGGCATGGTGGCTTATGCCTGTAATCCCAGCACTTCGGGAGGCCGAGGTGGGTAGATCACCTGAGGTCAGGAGTTGGAGACCAGCCTGGCCAACATGGTAAAACCCCACCTCTACTAAAAAAAATTAGCTAGGCATGGTGGTGCACACCTGTAATCCCAGCTATTTGGGAGGCTGAAGCACAAGAATCGCTTGAACCCAGGAAGTGGAGGTGGCAGTGAGCTGAGATCTCACCACTGCAGTCCAGCCTGGGCAACAGAGCGAGACTTAGTCTCAAAAAAACACTTCAGTTATAATTGGTCTTTTATAAATTGTGTGGACTGAATATTTATGTCCCCTCAATATTCGTATGTTGAAGCCCTAACCCCCAATGTGATGGTATTTGAAAGCAGAGCCTTTGGGAGATGATTCGGTTTAGATAAGGTCATGGGAGTGGGACCCCTCTAATGGGATTAGCGCCTTCATGAGAAGGGGAAGAGATGGGGACTTGTTCTGTCACTACCATGTGAAGACATTGAGAAGGCAGCCATCTGCAAGCCAGAAGGAGAGCTCTCACCAGAACCCAACCATGCTGGTACCCTGATCTTAAACTTCCAGCCTCAGAACTGTAAGAAATAGATTTATGTTCTTTAAGCCACTCGGTCTACGGTATTTTGTTCCAGCAGCCCTAGCTGACCAATACATCAATTTGCAAAGATCATATACTGTAACAGTGATCATTTATGATACGAGGAAGCTGATCTCTGGCTCCTTCTCCCCATGTCAAGGCAGTGAGCTGGCCTAAGCATTATTAAGCCTGTTCCTTAACATAGGAACAATTTTCCTCTCCCATTCTATAAGCAACTCTTTGCAATGGTGTATGTATGTGCTTCTAGGAACAGGGGGTGAATGAAATGGCACACCCTGCCCACAAGCAATCTGCTACTTTGGCACTTAGGTTTGGGAGGGTGAACAGAATCATTTGTTTGTCTCGACAACTTCATACATTGGTCATAACCAGAACAGATCATGCAGGAAACGTCAACGTGGGTATGTTGTCTAATTCTGCAACCATAGGGCAGAAGAGATACTCAGATCTGGAGCTGCCTGCCACATGTCAGTTTGCATTAAGAGCTGGTGAACTTAATAGGGAAAAACCTTTTCTTAAGGGAGAGAGAGGCATGCTCAAGAGGCTTGACCCAGGACAAAAGTCTTCAGCCCTGGAGAGGAGGAGAGGAGCGCTCCCTAGAATAGCACCGAGTCTTTCATTCTCATCTATGTCTGGCACCATCTCAATGGAGACTGTCAGTCTTAAAGGAACGGGGAGGAACGACTGGGGCAAAGAGGGCCTCTAAGTGAAAACCAAAACAACTATTTCACTAAAACGTCTGTGAGACACAGGGAAAACACAGTGCTAGACAGTTCTGACTTTAAGCCTCCACATCTCAGCTCACACATTTACTGGCCTTGTAACTTGGGCAAGTTGCTTTAAACTTCCTATGCCTCAGTTTCCACATCTGCCAAAAAGAGCTAGTAATTATACCTACTACCTACCCCATTGGGTTGGATTAAAGGAGATAATACAAAACAAGGCATTTAGTGTAGTGCCTGGCAAAGAAAACCCAAAAACGTAGTTGGTGTCTGTCATGATTAAGCACAGTGCATACTGTCACAGATACGAAGCCAGTGTGACAGAGAAGGACAGGCACCTTCTCCACTTCCCAAATGAATACCGATTTGGAGGCTTTGTCACCTCAAAGGTCCTTGGCTGCAACAGGAAACAAGCAAAGAAAATTCAGAGAAGGAGATGACGGAAGAAGTAGTTTAGATATCATTAGAATGCAAGATCCGGCCGGGCGCAGTGGCTCATGCCTGTAATCCCAGCACTTTGGGAGGTTGAGGTGGGCAGATCATGAGGTCATGAGATTGAGACCATCCTGGCTAACATGGTGAAACCCCGTCTTTACGAAAAATACAAAAAAATTAGCTGGGCGTGGTGGCAGGTGCCTGTAGTCCCAGCTACGCGGAAGGCTGAGGCAGGAGAATGGTGTGAACCCGGGAGGCGGAGCTTGCAGTGAGCTGAGATCCAGCCACCAGCCACTGCACTCCAGCCTGGGAGACAGAGAGAGGCTCCGTCTCAAAAAAAAAAAAAAAAAAAAAAAAAAAAAAAAAAAAAAAAGCACGATCCCTGAGGGATTTTGTCCAGTTCAAAATTGTTTCTTGGCATTCAGCAGTATTCGCCACTACACAGAGTGCATCACAGGGACACAGATAAATAAGTGATAAATAAATGAGTGCTTGGGTGAATGAATGAGTGGATGAATGAACGGTCAGAAACAGACTCAGCTATGAGCACGTACGAAAGCCATTCTGCATAGTTTGGGGGAGACACTTTTCAGGCTCTTTGCAGCCCACGATGATTTGAATTAATAAGCAATTCAAACTTTTCTTGGAAAACAAATTGTCTTTAGCTTGAGCATTTACTGGGTGGGAAGCACTCTGCTAGGAGCGTTGTGTTTGGTGGATGCTGTACAGGTGCCAGAGCAAATGAAGTTGGTGCTGGGTAGGTCCTTCCCCAGCTTGGTAAAATCTGACGTTGGTTGAGCATTTCCTATGTGCCAGGTACTATCTAAGCCTTTCATGTAATCCTCCCAATGACCCTCTGAAGGGTCACTGAGCTCTGAGCTCCATTTGCAGATGAGGAAATCTGCCTACAAGTAATATAAAGTAGCAGAACCAGGATAACAGCACAGCTGTATTAAAACATCACTGTACTGCTCAGTTTTATAACCAACCTTCCCCAACTTCTATTTTCTTTCTCTTTCTTTCTCTCTTTCTTTGTCCTTCCTTCCTTCCTCCCTTCCTTCTTTCTTTCTCTCTTTCGTTTTTTTTTTTTTTTTTTTTTGAGACAAGGAGGTCTTACTCTGTCACCCACGCTGGAATGCAGTGGCACTATCATGGCTCACTGCAGCCTCAACTTCTTGGGCTCAAGCAATCCTCCACCTCAGCCTCCCAAGGAGCTGGGACCGCAGGCGCATGCCACCATGCCCAGCTAACTTTTGTTATTATTTGTAGAGATGGGGCTTTGCCAGGATGCCCAGGCTGGTTTCAAACCCCTGAGCTCAAGCAATCTACCCCTCTTGGCCTCCCAAAGTGCTGGGATTCCAGGCGTGAGCCACTGTACTTGGCCTAGGGCTTCTATTTTTCAGCTGCAGGATTGGCCCTCAGGGTTACTGGAGTGATAGAGAATTGTAAACTCTCAGAGCTAATAGAAAAGTCAGAGATCACCTAATCCTACAACTGGATTTTACTGGCTTGGAAACTGAGATCCAAGAGGCACTATGAAGGTCCCAGTGCTGGCTACTGGAACATTCCACATATTCCACATCTCCTACCAGGAAGTCAGGTTCTGAAAACATTTTGTTATAACAATAACTCAAGTTAAGGTGTATATCTAACCAAAATAATACTGAAAAAATAATAGTGCAAATGAAATCACAATTCATACCGGGACTCATTCTTTTTCTTGGTGGCCTAATCTTTAGCTGTGACTAACATGAGCATCCGTATTTGCTTGTATAAACAATAGCAGGAATTATAACAACAGTGGTATTACACTTTTATACAGAGCCTTTCATCTCAGGTGTGTAAGCCAAGTTAGCATCATCAATTCATTAATTATGAGAACACTTCTTTGAGGTTCCCTCAGTGGGTGATTTTATTACCCTTTTTTATGGGCTGAGAAGCTATAACCAAAGTGTAGTGACATTTCCAAAGTCACTCGACAAATTAACAAAAAATCCAAAACTAAATCTTTCTTTCATGCTTGCAGGCATCTATCCTCCTACTAACTAATATTTGGGATATTCAGGTCATAGAGCATTGTTTATTAGATTAGCACTTACGTATTCTCATAAACTATTTTAGTAAGACAATAAATGTATTAAGATTAATATTTTAAAAGCCAATTAACTCTTTTTAATAAGGTGCATTTCTAACATTTCCTTGCATTCTATCCTCAAATTCATTTCATTTTTTAAAATCTTGATTTTTTTCATAGTCGTCTTCTTTCTTTAAGACTTTTTTTAAGAGCAGTTTTAGGTTCTCAGCAAAGTTAAGAGAAAGGACAGAGACTTCCCACATGCCCCCTTCACCCACACATGCACGGCCTTCCCATTATCAATGTCCCCACTAGAGTGGAACAATTATTTGAATTGCTGAACCTCCACTGACACGTCATTATCACCAAAGTCCACAGTTAACGCTAGGGCTCACTCTTGGTGTTGTATAGTCTGTGAGTTTGGATAAGTGTATAATTACATGTATCCATCATTAGAGTATCATACAAAGGACTTTCAATGTCCTAAAACTGCTCTGTGCTCTGCCTATTCATCCCTGCCTTCCCTCAACCCCTGGAAACCACCGATACCTTTCATTGTCTCCATAGTTTTGGCTTTTCCAGAATGTCAGTTGGACCCATACAGTACGTAGCCTTTCCTGGTTGTCTTCTTTCACTTAATAATATCCATTACGTTTTCTCCATGTCTTTTCATGGCTTGATAGCTCATTTCTTTTTAGTGCTAAATAATAAGCCATTGTCTAGATGTACCACATTTTATCCATTCGAGTCCATCTCATTTTTAACTGGGCACAGAACCTTGGTTACTCATGACAAATAATTAGGAGTAACTGAGGAGATGAACAGGCATGTCTGCCTAAAGTTTAAGAAAATTTTATTAAAGTGACTTTGGGCTGAGCCACTGGAAGAGGAACTTCCTCCTTGAGCAAAGATCTCCTTTTCCTCCTTCCCTTCCTCCTGTTTTTTCCTCTAGTCATGGGGGAGTTTCTAGGAATTGCTGGCTCTTTCAGTGTGTTTTATTTCAAGAGAAATGTGGCATGGAAGAAAGAGCCTCAGCTGGGCCAGTCAGTTGGGTTCTCTGGGCTTCAGTGTCTCTAACTGTAAGATGATAAGGATGGAGAGATGATTTCAGGTGTCCCTCTGAGCTCAGCTAACCCAAGATTCTACCTTCTTTGATTTCATCTTTGACATCTGCTTCTCTCTAATGGCTTAAAAGGAAGGCTTACTTTATACATGTCAGCAAAAATAGTTTGCCTGTATATTTATTTGAATGTCCCACAAAACCAAATCCTTGTTTCATGGTCCAGAGTTTATATCATTTTATTTTCACTTATTTTTCCTTCTCGCTCATGAAATTCCAACAGCCTGAGAATCTGGCAGTCTTCAAGACTCTTCTCAAATGCTTAAAATGTACTTGGGGGTACTAAATATTTTCCAAAGCCTATGAATTGACAGAGAAGTCAAAATAGACTGGTTTCCACCAGGGTTACTGTCATCAATTTTGCCATGTTCCACACTCAGTTTCCTTCTAAGGATATTCTTACAAATGCCACTACCGAATTTCCATCTTTAGGATCAGGATTCACTGCCTTACTCATATAAGAACTTTTTAGTGATTCTCTCATAGCAGTACAATAACAGATTTTTTTCCCCACAAAAGAATATATAAAGCAATAGCCTCATAATTAATCTGTGATACAAAATTATGAAGGTCCCACCAAAATCTCATGCATTTGGATAGTTTTAGGAGCAGATCTTGTCTAGATTGTTCTGAATAATTAATCTGGGTTACAAAAATATTCCATCCACATTGTCAGTTATCCCCAGATCTGCCTGTCATCCCCTTTTCAAAGTAGACTTTATTTTTTTTCCAGCCTTGGCATCTTTCTTGCATAAACTTTATTTTTTAGAACAGGTTCAGTTTCACAGCAATTTTAAGTGGAAAGTAAAGAAAGTTGCCATATTGCCTGACCTTTTTAGTGGCTTAAGCTGGTTTGATTGAATTTCTTTTACTTACAAGCAAAAAAAATTCTAATAATACAGAAATTTAAATGACTTGATGAATATATATATTACTGGATCTTTGAGTATATTTATCAAGATGATAACAAATATTTCATATGTTCATAAGCACTTCCGGCTGGCAAAGTTGTTTAAAATTAAATTTTCAAGGCTGGGCATAGTGGCTCATGTCTGTAATTCCAGCACTTTGGGAGGCTGAGGCGGGTGGATCAACTGAGGTCAGGAGTTCGAGACCAGCCTGGCCAACATGGTGAAAACCCATTTCTACTAAAAATACAGAAATTGGTCTGGTGTGGTGGTGCACACCTATGGTCCCAGATACTCAGGAGTCTGAGGCAGGAGAATCTCTTGAACCCAGGAGATGGAGGTTGCAGTGAGCTGAGATCGCACTGCTGCACTCCAGCCTGGAGTGCAGCTTACTGCAACTTCTGCCTCCTGGGTTCAAGCAATTCTCCCATCTCAGCCTCCTGAGCAGCTGGGATTACAGGCATGCACCACCACGCCCGGCTAATTTTTTGTATTTCAGTAGAGACGAGGTTACACTGTGTTGCCCAGGCTGGTCTTGAACTCCTGAGTTCAGGTGATCTGCTTGCCTTGGCCTCCCAAAGTGTTGGGATTATAGGCGTGAGCCACTGCACCAACCAGGGATCTCTGTTTTTTTTTTTTTTTTTTTTTTTTTTTGAGACGAAGTCTCGCTCTGTCACCCAGGCTGGAGTGCGGTGACCGGATCTCTGCTCACTGCAAGCTCCGCCTCCCGGGTTTACGCCATTCTCCTGGCTCAGCCTCCCGAGTAGCTGGGACTACAGGCGCCCGCCACCTCGCCCGGCTAGTTTTTTGTACTTTTTAGTAGAGACGGGGTTTCACTGTGTTAGCCAGGATGGTCTGGATCTCCTGACCTCGTGATCCGCCCGCCTCGGCCTCCCAAAGTGCTGGGATTACAGGCTTGAGCCACCGCGCCCGGCCTGGGGATCTCTGTTTTAATGCGCTTTCAGGCACCAGCCTCTGCCTCCCGTGACTTCAAACTGTATCCCTGGCCATTCTCAACCCCTGCTGGTCTCTGATCCCTCCCACAGTGGGCTAACATTTCTGGGTTCCTTTGAAGCAATGTTTTGAAGGATTATTGTGAAACGACAGACTTTTCTGTCTGTGAAAATCTATATGGGACACAGTTAATGTTCTAAGTCAAGCTTACACAGCATGTTATTTGTATAAACAGAATTAATGTTACAACAATGTTCATTTCAGAAAGCATTAATTACTTTATATTTCTTCTTATTAAAAAATCATGACCGGATGCGGTGGCTTATGTCTGTAATTCCAACACTTTGGGAGGCTGAGACAGAAGGATCACTTGAGGCCAGGAGTTCGAGATCAGCCTGGGCAGCATGGTGAGAAGCCCATCTCTACAAAAACGAAAACATTTTAGCTGGGCATGGTGGCAGCACCTGTAGCCCCAGCTACTCAGGAGGTTGAGGTTGGAGGATTACTTGAGCCCAAGGTCAAGGCTGCAGTGAGCCATGATCATGCCATTGCACTTCTACCTGGGTGACAGAGCAAGGCCCTGTTTCAAAAAAAAAAAAAAAAAAAAAATCAAAAACAAACAAAAGTCCTAACCATTTTGACCATTCATTATTAACTCCTCAGGGTGGTTCTTTCTTCTGGCATATCTAAAAGTGGTTTTAAACATTTACACAGTGATCCTTTTGCTGACTTTTGCAAGGGGCCTAATTGTCTAGGAACTGATAAGATTTGTGTTTTATGTGTAAGCCAGAGAGGAGAGCTGAAGGAGGCTTCACTCTTTAATCTATTTTAGGATCACATTACCTAGCATGGCGTACCAACTATCTCTATCATAAAACATCCCAGCTGTTGAATTGCCCTCAACCACACCATAGGACAGTTGAGATTAAAAAATGAAAAAGAATTGCGTGTCCAATTGAAATGACAGGGAGGAATCTGATGGCAAGTAAATGCCTGTTTATGGAAGACAGCGCGCTTTCCAATCAGACAAACCTCCTCTGTCCAAAAGTGCTGAGACAAATGTGTGCTTCTAAACAGTAGGTCGATTTTGTTCCTGGAACCAGCACACAAATGTTAACATTTTAAAAACTGCGTTACTAGATCTAGGGGAAACTTAGTGCAGGCTTCTCCTTTTAGGAGAGCTGGGCCATACACTGTCCCAGATTCCCATCCCCTGCCCCTTTACGTTCTATGACGCGTTGAGGGAAAATAACTTTGTCCTCCTTCCCTTTGTTTTTCTTTCAGAGCAAATGAAGTCAAGGGCAGTTCTGGGGCTGGGTGGGGACAGGCGGAGTCTGGCAGTGCAGGAGACTTTCTTTAATGTTATAAAAGTAGCCCTGAGCGAAATGGCTCTGACAACAAAATTAACTATCCAAATCAGGTGAGACTTGTTTTTCCATTCATGACAGAGCAGGTTGGAATTCATTTTGGTTTACTAACCCTCTGTTTATATTGATTTATTTCAGGAAAAGGAAATAATCTTTAACATTTTGACTTTTCCAAGCAGTTTCATAGAAATTTATGTTATTCTCACGAGTGCTTTTGGCTTTTAAAGATTTTTTTCTGAGTAGAAACATAATTCGTATTAGAGATCATTGTGAAAAACATTTAGAGAGAATCAAAGAAAATAAAAACTACCTTTACTACTATTCCCATACAGAAATAACTTCCCTCGATCCTTAGATTTACATATTTATTTATTTTGTAATTCATTATCTAATTTATTTAGTTCCTCAGAGTTCCCACATTTTAGTTTCAAAACATCCTTTTGAAGAAAGTAGGTCAGGAAGCGTTATATCAGTTTTGCTGACGAGAAACTGATGAAATGCTGTGATATGTCCAGAGGCCCACAGAAAATCAGCGTCGGACCTCAAGCTGGCCCCACCGTGGCCACCCTGGAACACTCAGGGATGCTCTTCTTTGTACATCAGTTTCCTTGCTCTGTGGCTTCTGCAACCAGTGCTACATTCCTCAAAGACGAGGGGGAGTTTCCTTTTTTTCGCAATGATGACAGTATTAGGTACTCCTTCTTAGTCCCAGGTTCTATCCTTTCAAATTCACCTACTGGCTAAAATTTCGCGTAGTCCCCAGACCAGCCTTCTCTGCGCTCTCTCAGTCATTTGTGGACAGGCACAGAGCAGGGAAATATGTGACCCTACGCCCAACCCTCCCAGCTGAGGTCAAACACGTTGGCAGTCTGTATTAGTCTTATTGTTGCTGTGGTTGCCATTGCCTAATAATGAATGGCATGGCCTCTCAGAAGATTCAGCTTATGCAAGAGATTCCGACTTACAGGAAGAACTTCCTGCTGTAGATGCTAGGAAGCTGTCTCAGAGTTTTCAATGGCCACCACCCTGGCACCCTCCAGAGCACCTCTGTCCCCCTCCGATTGCAATTACTCACCTGTTCCAAACTCTGACACCTGTTACCTGAGGCTCTCCGTCTCATGCCTGGTTCTCTCAGAAGCATCAGGACAGTCCGTGTACAAGTTAGGGCAGGCTTGTTTATAGTTTTACTTTGGGAATGTTTATGTCAGAGTCCTAAGGGCCTGGCCATCAGCCCTGCTTTCAACATGGTTCCTTTCAGGAGATGTAGGGTAACCCACGCAAGAATGTCTCCTGTCCTGCTTTGACACCCAGGAGTTTCTTAGGTGTGTGTGCAGAGTAGACCTCAATGCCTAATAGTATTCTTTGAGAGAAAAATGTTTACCTCTCATGACTTGCTGCTGAGAAAAAATACAAAGAAGTCCCAGAATGTCAGTACAACAAGCTTAAATGAATCCGAACACGTACAGATTTGCTTAGTCCTTTAAAAAAACTTAGTTTCAAAAGAACAAACTCACTTAAGAAAATATCTAATGAAGGAGGGAGAATATTTAGAGAAAGAGTATTTTTTCTTTCTTCAGGAGATACTATAGCTTATTTTTTTCTGAGAAATTCCAAATGGGACTGGTGACAGGCAGCTATCACATAATAAAGTAGTTCAGTTGGTTATAAATAGATGTTTTTATTTAATGGGGATTGCAGTTTCATTATAAGGACAGTTATGTTGCCAACCAAAATAACCGTAACCAGTGAAAGATAATTAATTTCTTACTAAATTATTCTAGGAAAATAAGAGCAAAATAACTTAGGAATAAACAAATTATATTCATTTTGATACTTTTGTTATGAAAATAATTATGCTTAAAATATATATCTTTATTATAACTCTCAGTTCAAAAATACAACATGTAAAAGATGTTAAAAATCAAACACTGTGGAAAACCAAATTATCACAGCTGACAGACTGTAACCACCACTCTGATGAAGCCAAAAAAATGTAGTTCAAACAAGGAACTCCTAAGAATTGTCAATAACTATCTATATCAATCTCAACCATAGTAAGAAATATGCAAATGAAAACCACATGGAGATGCTCTATTTTTTCCACCCATAGATTAGCAAAAACCTAAGAGTTTGACAACATGCAGTGCTGGCAAGGCTGGAGGAAACAGGCTTCTCATACATGGCTGGTGAAAGTGTAATACAGTGATTTGGCACTATCAAACATAATTGCAGTTGCAGCTACTATCTGCTCCAAAAATCTCAGTTCTGGGTATGTGTTATGCATATGTACTAGCACGCATAGGAAAACACATATGTTCAAGGTTATTCACTGCAGTGTTGCTCGAAAGAGCAATGACTGGGAACAATTCATGTGTCTAATAAGGGAATGGTTGGTCAAACAAACTATTGTGCCTCTGTATAATAAAATACTATGCATCTATCAAAAAGAACAAGGGGACAACATGAATGAACTTTGAAAGCATTATGTCACCTGAAAGAAGCCAGTTACAAAGGAGCACATATTGTATGATTCCAGTTGCATAAAATGTCCAGAACGGGCAATCTATGGAGATAGAAGTAGATTGGTGGTTGCCTTGGGCAAAGGAATGGGAGTCGGGTGGGAAGGCTGGGGAAAGTGATAGTTAAAAGGTACAGGGCTTCTTTTGGAGGCAATAAAAATGCAATAAAATTGATCGTGGTGATGGATGCACAACTCTGTAGATATAGAGAAAGCCACTGAATTGTATACTTCAAATGGTGATGGCATGGTTTGTGAATTATATCTCAATAAAGCTGTTTAAATTAATAAGGGCCAGGTGCGGTGCGTCATGCCTCTAATCCCAACACTTTGGGAGGCCAAAGCGGGCCAAAATGAATATAATTCGTTTATTCCCACCTGAGGTCAGGAGTTCAAGATGAGCCTGGCCAACATGGTGAAACCCCATCTCTACTAAAAATACAAAAATTAGCCACGTGTGGCAGCACTCATCTGTAGTCCCAGCTACTCAGGAGGCTGAGGCAGGAGAATCACTTGAACCCGGGAGGCAGAGGTTGCAGTGAGCCGAGATTGCACCACTGTACTCCAGCCTGGGCGACAGAGCAAGACTGTGTCTCAAAAATAAATAAATAAATAAACAAATAAGTAGAATTTTAAAATAAGGATGTTCACTTCATGCTGACATAGAAAGGTTTCTAAGATATATCAAATAAAATAACAAAATGCAGAGTAGTCAGGTTATTGTACAATCTTTTGAGTAGAAAAGTTGGAAAATAAAAATGCATCATTTTTTCATATACATAAAGAAACACGGGGATGAGGTTACACATGAAACTAATTAAAGCGCTCACTTTGGTGAAGAAGAGTGTAGACGGCCAAAGCATCCATGTATTTGTTATTGTACTTCTTGGCTATCCATATTAATTTGACATGATTGGTTTAGTCAATGTACATACTTTAGCACTATATTTCAATCATGGGACAACATTTTAAATCATCCAGGCACATAATACATCATTTTTCCCAGCCAGATAGCTTTATTGAAGTGCCCAGAGAGTTCCTATTTGTTCTAACAGAAGATGCTTGCACTTGGACTCATCAAAATGGTGGTAAAAGTCACTGCCAGAAATATGAAAAGATACATGCTGGATGAATTGATGAACTGGCTTCATTGAGCAGGTGTCCCTGAACTCTAAAGAGTGTCACTCAGCTTCTGTTCTGATTCCTCAGCTTGTGTGCAAGGAACTGTCACACTGCGGCAAGGATCCCCGGCATCCACAGATTGTCACCCACTTGCTGGCTGATGTGACCAGGAAGGGAAATGATGGCAAATAACATGTGGAGAGATTCATCTTCAGACAGTGCTTTGAAGATGAAGCAGGAGCTGTCAAGTTCTGCGTCCTGCCACACTTAGCGAAAGAAACATAGTTCACAGATTTCAAAATATTAATACAATCTCAGCTCTTTCCATGGATTCTAATCCATCTCCACAGTGCAGACAGATCGAAACCTGGCACGGCATACCGTGACGTTGTCTAACAGCTGGTGGGAGGCAGGGAGTTGCCTCAGACACACCAGCTAGGGAGAGCAGTTCCACAGCTGGTCTTTAACCGTGTCCGGGGGTTTCATTTTTTCATTTTTTCATTTTTTCAGTGTGTTTCTCTAGGGGTGCTGGAGGGTTGTCTGTCTTCAAAAACACTCACTTCAGATGTCAAAGCATGTCATTCCTCTTAGGCCACAAAGTGGTAAATTGGCCAGTTACTCCATTATATTAGGGTTAGAAAAAAACAACTCAAGAGAAACTACAGTTAATAAAAATGAAGGAAAATCCTGTTATATTAGTGGTGAAGAACGGACAGGAAGTGCATCCTTTCGTAAGACAAATTGTTAACAGTAATAACAACCTTTATAAAAAATACATCGTACGTGCCAGAAAGCTAAATATGCTGTATATAAAATCAGCCTTCATATAAAAGTCACTAGTACCCTGCTTAACTCCACGAGAGGTGGGGAAGTAGATAGGGGAGATGAAACCACCCCTAAAATGAAGTCACTGTTGTCACTTTTTACTTATTCATTCTATTTAATCCAAACTGCAGTATACCACAGGGTCTTAACAAAAAAAAAAAAAAAAAAAAAAAAGAACAATTCTTAGATTAGGGAAAATCAGCATGAATTTCTGCACTTATATCATTTATGTCACTTTGTCCAAAACATCTTTCTGACTGTGTTTGCCCCAAATGCCCTTAATTTGAGTTTTGCAAACTAACTTATGGTGAGATACTTATTCCAGACAAGGTTGACATGGAAATATATTAAATGAAAAAAGAACATTGCAAAAAAAAGTATATCTAATACATATGTTACTTTTAAAAGTATGATTTTTTATTATGCTTAGAAGAAAACTAGAAGAAAAATATCTACCCAACTCTTTTTTGTTTGTTTGTTTTGTTTTTTATTTTTTGTTTTTGAGACAGAGTCTTGCTCTGCCACCCAGGGTGGAGTGCAGTGGCACGACCTTGGCTCACTGCAACCTCTGCCTCCCAAGTTCAAGTGATTCTCCTGCCTCAGTTGCTTGAGCAGCTGGGATTACAGGCGCACACCACCACGCCTGGCTAATGTTTGTACTTTTAGTAGAGACAGGGTTTCACCATGTTGGCCAGGCTGGTCTTGAACTACTGACCTCAAGTGATCCACCCACTTTGGCTTCCCAAAGCGATGGGATTGCAGGCATGAGCCACCATGCCTGGCCTATATCAAACTGTTAACAGTGATTGGGGAGTAAGAATATTTTAACTTTTTAATTTCACTTATCTGTAATTTTTTATAGTTAGAATAATATTTTTCTGTATTCTTAAGAAATGATAAAGTCCTTTTATTTTAGAAAACAGATCTAAAAATGGGAGTGAGAGAACTGATAGATATAGACATCCAATAAGTCAGAAGACAACTGGACTGAATCTTAGGTGTTTCCTCTGCTGTGGGCCAAGCTGTGTACCCTGAAAAATTCGTATGCCAAGCTACCTCAGAAGGTGACTATATTTAGGCTGGGCGCGGTGGCTCAAGCTTGTAATCCCAGCTACTCGGGAGGCTGAGGCAGGAGAATCGCTTAAACTCAGGAGGCGGAGGTTGCAGTGAGCTGAGATCGCACCACCGCACTCCAGCCTCGGTGACAGAGTGAGACTCCATCCCACCAAAAAAAAAAAAAAAAAAAATTGATAGTTGGTCAATTGTTAAAATAAAAACAAACAAAAAGCATCTGAGAGCTTTACTTAGTTCTTTATATTTCAAACAGTCAACATTCCATTGGAAATACTTAATTGTTTGATTAGGTAAAATAAAACAGGTTTTATGCAAAGATAATTTTTAAATACCAGTAACCCCAATTTTGTCATCTCAATTAATGTACTTATTCTATATTAACCATCTAGGGTTCTAGAAAAAACAGATTTTTAAAAAGAAATCACTTATGGCTTAAGGAAAAAATGTTTAAAATTAATTTTGGAGTGGCTGTGATTTTTTAAAATGCAACAAGAATGTAGGTCTAATTATGTATGTTTGATTGAACCTACAATAATGCCATATTTTCCTTGACATAGAGTAGTAATTTCTGTTTGTATTTTATGCATCTAATGGAATCCACTCTGAATTCCTTCTTTCAGGAATCCGCTCCATTAGGTGCATAAAATACAAACAGAAACTCTTCCACTATATCATGCTCCATTTAGTCATTCATTCAGTCAGCCTCTGTTGAGTTTCTACTCAACACTTGGCCCTGAGGATGTAGTAGTGAGCAAAACTCTTCCAGGGTTCCCTGCTCTCTGAACTGTGGATTCTCTGGTCCAACTCTTTGTTTTGAAACTGGTAGAGACAAGGACCTGGAATCTCCTCCCTCCATGGGCCCAGCCACCCAGTGGGGGATAGGAAGGCAGGTGAGGGAATCCCTGCTTGGGCTTCCAGGGGCCAAGTGCTGCTTGTGGAAGAAGCTCTGCATTGGGGAGAGGGAGTCCTCAGTACTTTGCAACTGACTAGTCACTTAATTCCCGTTCATTTGAGTGCATGTAGGAAGCCCAAGGAGCAGTTTGGAAGGGGACAGAGACAAAAACCCTACAGTGACATCCACATGACCATCTTCTCTTTCTCTCTCTCTCTCTCTCTCTCTCTCTCTCTGTGAGACAGAGTCTTGCTCTGTTGCCCAGGCTGGAGTGCAGTGGCACGATCACAACTCACTGCAGCCTCAATCTCCTGGGCTCAAGAGGTCCCACCTCATCCTCCCAAGTAGCTGGGACTACAGGCACACACCACCACAACTGGCTAATTTTTGCATTTTTTGTAGAGATGGGGTTACACCATGTTGTCCAGGCTGCAGTAATGTCTTTAATGGTGTTTAACATCACTTCTGCTAAATCAATGGCTTTAAGATTGTTTCTTATACTCGCTTGTCTTCCCCTGAAGAGTTTATGTAGCACACAGCTTCCACAGAGCAAGGATACAAGGAATGTTTGTCCGTGTGTCTTGCCTTCTTTCAGGAAGAGAACAGTCACACATCATGATCCGCTGAGTGTGTGAGTTAAGCAGCAGAATCACGAAGACATTCCAGTCCTACTGGAGTTGACTGCCTGTGTGTGGAGTTGCCCTTTACCCCTCTACTCCTTTTCCATCACCTCCCCTTCCTATCCACAAGTCTCACCATGAAAACAGTGCAGAGGCAAATTTCCAGACCGGATGCATCCAAACCAGCTTCTCTGTACCCTTATAGATGTGCCAGTTAGGAAACTATTCCCTGTTTCTCCTTAAACAAACTCCTTAACCCTTCCTTGAGCAATGAAAACAACTGATTTCTCTCAGTCGACACCATAAAAACCTTCAGAAAGTAATTACAAAATTGCGTGTAGGTAACAACCTATAAGACCTATAAGAAATGTTCTCGGCCGGGCGCGGTGGCTCAAGCCTGTGATCCCAGCACTTTGGGAGGCCGAGGCGGGCGGATCACAAGGTCAGGAGATCGAGACCATCCTGGCTGACACGGTGAAACCCCGTCTCTACTAAAAAATACAAAAAACTAGCCGGGCGAGGCGGCGGGCGCCTGTAATCCCAGCTACTCGGGAGGCTGAGGCAGGAGAATGGCGTGAACCCGGGAGGCGGAGCTTGCAGTGAGCTGAGATCCGGCCACTGCACTCCAGCCTGGGCGGCAGAGTGAGACTCCGTCTCAAAAAAAAAAAAAAAAAAAAAAAAAAAAAGTTCTCTTTGTGTTAAGAACTCCGTCTCTTTGGTATAACGATATGATTTCTAAAATTACATTTGCAACGTCAGCAATGAAACAAAGGAACATCTTAATAAATTAAGCCTAAAATAACTTCGTTATAGCAGAATGTTATCTGAATTTGGAAATGGGAAATCCTGAAGTATAGGGCAGAGAAGAATTTTTCTATGAACAGCAATTTGCCAACAACTTCAGGAGGGAACTAAACTCAAAGATATGTTGTCAATGTGCAGAGTGTTCAAGTCTAGAACTTGGTAAAATGGCTCCCTGGGTACTGGCTACAGTTGAATGTGAACCTAGAATGAACGCCAGTAGGTTTCGTCAGGCCACGGGGCCCATCCTACCTGACACCCAGATCTCACCTCACACTGAGGTTCCTGGGAATGGGATGGAGGCCAGAAACACTTGTGCCTCTCTAAGAGCTTCCCACTGCAACCGAGTGGCTTCCTGCTGAAGTATTCTCCAATCCAGTGGTAGGTCAGTTCTGAAAGAAACTGACTTGTCATGTTAAGGGGAATGCTGGTTCAAACAGCTACACCTGGGCTGCGCCTCCACCTTCAGAGCTGCAGATGCCTAGCCACACCTACACCTTCAGAACTGCGGACACCTGGGCCACACCTACACCTTTACAGCTGCATGCTTATCTCAAAGCTTCCCATAACCCAGGAAAATAAACCAGAGGCAGGTAAAAGACTGGATCACCTGTCAACACACTTGGGTCATATCTCAGCGCATTAACTAACGGGTATTTTCTGGGCAGTAGATAAGCTTGGATTTTAGTATACCAATCCACTGCATTCCTTAAATATTGTCTAGAAAATTGGAAAAATAAGACTGGGTGCGGTGGCTCATGCCTATAATATCAGCACTTTGGGAGGCCGAGGAGGGTGGATCACTAAAGATCAGGAATTTGAGATGAGCTTGGCCAATATGGTAAACCCTTGTCTCTACCAAAAATACAAAAATTAGCCCGGTGTGTTGGCACATGCCTGTAGTCACAGCTACTTGGGAGGATGAGGCAGAAGAATCCCTTGAACCTGGAAGGCAGAGGTTACAGTGAACCAAGATTACGCCACTGCACTCCAGCCTGGGTGACAGAGCGAGACTCCATCTCAAAAAAAGAAAAAGAAAATTAGAATAATAAAAAAGAAAAGGAGGAATTATTTTTCTGAGTGCCACTCAGAAATAGGAAGTCGATTGTGTTTTAGTCATTGGAGTTAAAATAAGTCATTAATCATCCTCTTCCCCTGTCTTTTAAGAATCATCATTACGGTCATGTGTCACTTAATGAGGATGCATTCTGAGAAATGTGTCATTAGGCAATTTCGTTGTTATTTGAATGTCATAGACGTACTCACACAAACCTAGATAGCATAGCCTACTACACACTTAGGCTGTATAGTACAGCCTGTTGCTCCTAAGCTATAAATTCTGTGTAACATGTGACTGTACTGAATACAGTGGGCAATTGAAACACAATGGTAAGTGCTTGTGTATCTAAACATAGAAAAGGTACAGTAAAAATACAACATAAATTTTTTTTTAATGGCACCCCTATTTAGGTCAGCTCCATTATAATCTTATGGGACCACATTGTATACACATGAGGTTCATCTTTGAGCAAAACATCATGATTTGACACACAATTTACTTTAAAGCAAGTACATGATATAGCAATAGGCAGAAACTTGGTCATTGAATGGCTAGAGTTTTTCTAAAAAAAAATAATAAAAAAAAAATACAAGGCCAAGACCTGGCTTTTAAATTTTTCAAATAATTTCTTTCAAAAACAATAATAGGACAATTCTTTGCCAAAGGCAGGTGGCATCGAGTTCAAAAGGAATAAAGACTTCATAGCTATGCCCCCTAGAGTCAAAGAAGACAAGCTGCAGGAAAGATTGTTTTGGGGGAGGAGGAAGTTTGAGGGAAAGATAGTGACCCTTTTACATTTATTATGGCAGCATTATCTTGAGCAAATAAATGTCATCTGCATTTATTTGCTGAGGGTTCAGAGACCCTGGCGGCAGTCACAGAAATCTGTCCTAACGAGATTAAATGTTCTTAAAAATAATTTCTCAAGTGTCGATACTTGTTGGTCTTCCCCTTAACATTAGGTATAGGTTCTGCTTGTCGGGCTCCTGTTTTTCATCTCTGCACAGTAGGAAAAAAATTCCAAAATTTCTTTGTCACATGAAGAGCAGATTTCAAAAGCTGCAGGTCATCTGAAGTGTTTTAGGTGCAGCAGGGGAGGCTCCCTGGGGCCTGATGATTGGGTATTGTGGGAGCAGCTCATCGTCTCTCTGGCTCAGCAGGCTCACACCACTGCCCATCAGTGCCCAGGATGACAATTCACTGCCAAGAGCCCAGGGCTCCCTCCTGGGAACGGTCAGCTCCCGGAGGCCTGGGTCTGTGACTTCGACAGCCGGACATTCACATCCAGTACAGTGTTTACAACAGAGATAGCGCTCAGTAAATATTTGTTGAGTGATGAACAAATGTATGCATGTCAGCTCTTGGGCAGCAGCCTGGAATCGCTTCTGAGATTTTTGGTTCAGGATCTATACTGACTTTTCCAGGACGTCCTTTGATCGCTGGGTGTTGACCTCTGCAGTGCAAATGTGGAAAATCAGTCCCTCCTCAGAGCAATTCTCAGGCATGAGGATGTACAGCAGGTCCCTACGAGGAAGTTTTGGCTGTGAACATCATTGCCTTTCTGTTCCTGGGAGTGGCCACAGTTCCAAGAAACATCTCAGGCAGTTTTCCAACATGGTGAAACTGATGTCTTCACTGTCATGTCATTTATGGTGCAAAAAAAAAAAAAAAAAAGTAGCCCAGGACATCACCCTGGGACTGAGACCTTTGGAGCCACAGAGGGATATTTTCTGGAGACAGAAAGGCTTTCTAGAGTCATTGTCAAAAGGCAGTTTGTTATTACAAGTTCTTGTCAAGGACTACCTCGAATTTGTACATTATACATAACCCAGAGAAGAAAACACAACATCCAGTATGTATCAAACAAAGGGCAGCTAAAAACTGGCTTTTCATTGGTCAGAGTGCTAAGCATCCTGTGGATTGATCCTCAGAACAAAGTTCTGCTTGTACTGCAAATATTTACTCTAGTAACAATGAATACAGCAGGATATAGGGCTGTAGAAT
This sequence comes from Macaca mulatta, assembly GCF_049350105.2. Lineage (NCBI taxonomy): Eukaryota > Metazoa > Chordata > Mammalia > Primates > Cercopithecidae > Macaca > Macaca mulatta. The sequence continues at coordinate 128,063,263 of NC_133417.1, read as the reverse complement.
AGTTTGCACAGTGGAACTTTTTTTTTAAGAAGTGGGGCATGTCCAGGTAAAGTTTGAATACGACAGCAGATTTTCCAGTCACACAGTATTTCCCTTTCCCTCTGGACAAGGTGACATTTGGAGGCAAGTGTGGTAAAATTTGGGATAGGCAAGGTTGCCTTTTAATCTTTAATGAAGGTGCCTTGAAAACGTCCTAATTATGGTTGCTTGTAGGTATCACTGACTGACAGGTTTGTAGAATGTCCCACAGATATACTCTGCCCCTGACAGTCCAGGAGACAGGGATGTTCCTAAGCCCAAAATATCGAGTACAAGCTGCTCTTTGGATATGTGCTAACACAATCCTAAAACAGAGGGAAAAGGAAAAGAAGAAAAGGGGGAATGTGGAAGCAAGAAAAAACAAAATTAGCTGGTGTGGTGACATGTGCCTGTAATCCCAGCTACTTGGGAGACGGAGGCCGAGAATCGCTTGAATCTGGGAGGCAGAGGTTGCGGTGAGGGGAGATTGCGCCACTGCACTCCAGCCTGGGCGACAAAGTGAGACTGTGTCTCAAAAAACAGAAACAAATAAACACACAAAACATGAGCAAGAGAGAGAAAGAATGATGAGCACTTAGAATAGGAAGAGGAGTTCATTGGGGAGGGGAGTAAAGGCCTATGGAGGAAAGTGTCAGCAGCTGAGGTCGAAGTAGCACAAAAAAAGAATTTGGCAGGGAAAGAGGGCACTCAGACAGTATTGTGTTTGGTGTTTGGGTACTTTGTAATGGAAAAGCAGGCTGTAGCCTGACCCCGGTCAGGCTAGGGAACAAAGGCAGCATGTAACAGGTATGGTGAGTCAGCACAAACCCAAATCTAGATTGACAGTAGAGGTCAAATTCATGGAAGAAGGCAAATGACTCCAAAGACCCAGATATGTCTTCCAGAAAAAGACAGCTTGGCCCAATGCAAAGACCCAGATACAGAAACACTGCAATAGTGTCCAACGTGAGCCAGCATGGACAGCAAAGTCGATCCCCTGCTACCAAGGTCTGGGTCTATTCAGAGAGAAGACAGTGGCCAAACTGACTTGATCCCAAACCAGCCTCTGCCATGGCAGGCACATTCACTGAGTTGTGAATATGATGGAAAACACTCAAAGACTCCCCCAAAGTAGAGAAATACGGGGATCTCCAGCAGATAGTTCCTGGCAAGGTAGCAGAGAGGCAAAATAATGTTGAATAAGACAGACGTGTCCCTGTGCCACCATACGCCAGCTGTGTGGGCTTGTCCAGTTCCCTCCTCCTCTCCAATCCTCTCCTTCTTTACCTGAAAAATGTGACTATTTGGGGGCTCATCTTTGGCCAGCAGGCACTGGAACAACAGCCACCCTGCTTGTTTATAGCTGGTGTGCATTCTGACTAGTCAGTGCTCAAACATCCCACTTGTTAAATGTTTCTAGTTTCAATCACTCTGGTGATAATAACGTCCACTTCATGGAGTTCTTTTGAGGACTCTAAGTAATATGCATAAAGCGTGCTGCACATTGCCTGACACTTAAATAGTAGTCATTATTCTTTTATTAAAATAGTTATCAGTGTTGCTAACTGTTGTGAACTAAATTGTGTCCTTCCCCCACCCCCTGTCAAATTCACTGAAGCCCTAACCCCTGATGTGACTATACAGGTGCTCCCAATTTTTAGATGTGGTTATGCTCTGATAAAACTATTGTAAGTTGAAAATGTTGTAAGTCAAAAAGGCATTTCATACACCTGACCTACTGCACGTCATAGCTTAGCCTAACCAGTCTTAAAGGTGCTCAGGATACTTTCATGATCCTACTGTTGGGTGAATCATCTAACACAAAGCTTATTTTATAATAGTGTTGAATATCTCATGCAATGTATTAAATACTGTCCTGAAGGTGAAAAACAGAATAGGTGTATGGGCACTCGAAGTATAGTCTCTATTGAATTTGGATCTTTCCCACCACATGAGGTCAAAAAATCATAAGTTGAACCATTGTAAGTTGGAGACCTTCTGTGTCTGGAGATAGAGTCTTAAGGAGGTAATTAATCACCAGAAACCAACCCTGCTGCCACCTTGATCTTGAACTTCTGGCCTCCAGACCTGTGAGAAAATAAATCTGTTGTTTAAGACACTCAGTCTATGGTATTTTCTCATAGCAGCCAGAGCTGACTAAAACACTGTTTGCTTTACATTTGTAGACAAAGGAACTTGTAGGTGCTGCTGGCAAAATAATTGACTTCTTTGTGTCCCGTAATTTAGACTTGGAAATACTCTGAATAAGATTTTATTTTATTCCGCCTCACTTAAGCAGAGATGGAGTGTGTCTTCTGACCCATGGATAAAAGGCAGGACAATCCCATAAAGAATTCTGCAGGGATCAGAATATTTAGGAGGGAGCCTCGTGACCTTACGTAATCCACATCATGACCTCGCCTTTCTCCTTGGGGACAACAGGATGGTCTGTCAACGGGTTTCAAATCCTGTTTTGTTTCTGTGGAGCTCAGAATAACGTGTCAGAATATACTAATGTACATTAGGTTGGTGCAAAAGTAATTGCGGTTTTTGCAATTACTTTTAATGGCAAAAACCACAATTACTTTTGCACAACCCGATAACACATCTCTGGAAGTAGACACAAGAAACTGGCAATAAACTGTCTTCAGAGGGAGAATTAAGGATAAACATGGCCTTTTTTTTTTTTTTTACAATGTTTCTGCACTATATACTTTAAGGGAAGTATTTCTTCATTTTAAAAAATAGTGGTTTACAGTATTTCTTTTTATACCTCTTGAATTTTGAGCATGCTCAGACATAACATTTTACTGAAGAAGGAGGAGAAGGAGGGTAGAGCATCTTCATTTTGGAAATAAAGAGAAAAGGATGGCTTCCAGAAAGTGACATAGCAATTTTTATCACGGATTTGGATTTTGGGATTCTTAACCACTAGCAGGAAATCTTGTTTTTGGAAGAGCAATAGATTTAAAAGGAAGAGAATCGCAGTTACCTCTCTGGACCATGGGTGACCTGCTGTCCTACCCCACAAATCTCCACTGTCCTCCTAATCCTTCAAACGTCCTCATGCCATCTTCATTGACTTGATGTGTTCTGTCGAAATACTCATTTCTTTTTTGCATTTGCATGTCTCTGGGGAGCCTTGTGCTGAATCCACACATTCTTTGCTCTAAGACAGACAGATCTGGACTGGAAAGGCGAGGAGAGACTGTGACTAGCCGGAAGAATCCCCCAGTCAAAGCCAAGGTCCGGCTTTCCAGTTATTGATTGGTGTGCTGTGAGAGGCCAGTGGGTTAGTCTGCGGGGAAGGAGCAAGAGCTTAGAAACTCCTCTTTTCAGACTAACTTCGGATGGTGTTTGGCCTCAATCCTAATACTTGTCAGACAGGGCCTGTGATGAATTAAATGAATGCCCAAGGAAGCCGTGAACATTAGGAAATAGTGTTTACTCCGCTGCAACTGTTAAAGACTTGGCAAATGTTTCCGCGGACGCACAGTTGGGAGCACACAGTGTCCAGGCTCCGTGTCCCTGTCAGTGGCAGTGGTTTTGTTCTGTACAGTTCAGCCTGAATGAGGCAACCGGCTAAGGTACCGAGTGTCCTACTTACAATGAGGAAGGAAGGGCTTGGGCCTGAACAAAGACGGAGGGTGGCCCCCACCAAGGGCTGGCTGTGTTTGTCTCCTTTCCCTTCAAATCCTGTCCCTGAGTAGAAATATTCATGAGGAAATTCCTCATCTCTGTTTTTGTATTTAACATATTAAAATAGAAGTATGGACGAGGAACAAAAAAGCAACATACTTTCAAATACCACTTGTAAGGAAATACTTCTGAAGTTAATTTCAGGGGCATTTTTTTTTTAGTGGGAAAATATGACCTTTCAGTTTTACCAAATGGAAGATAGGATGAAGCTAGAATTCTCTAAGACTGACTTTGAAATTAAAATACGGTGAACTTCATTAATTTGGAATAAATTGTGCTAATTTAAATTCTTTAAAAAACCATCAGATTAGAAATGTTAAAGAAATACAGTTTGGGGTTTTTTGCTTTTGAATATATCCAGGGATAGTAAGTAAAGATTTTCTTTCTTCTTCTTCTTCACATGACTAGATACATGAGAGTAGATTATTTGTAAGTAAAGTTGTTCCTTTAAAGTTCTAAAACATTTGTTTTCCAGATGATTTGAGCGAGCTCAAAAAATATAGCTTCCTTATATTCCTATTAAATGGTTTGATTTTCCTCGAGACCCCCCCCCCATTGGGGACATTTACGTGGGGGAGGCTGGAGGTGGGGATGGAGTGTATTTATTCACTGCCATAGTGAAGTACCACACACTGGGAGGCTTGAACAACAGATGCTTATTTTCTCACAGTTCTGGATGCTGGAAGTCCAAGGTCAACGTATCAACAGGTCTGGTTTCTCCTGAGACCTCTCACCTTGACTTGCACGTGGCTGCCTTCTCGCTACGTCCCCACACGATCTCTCCTCTGCATCCACACGTCCCTATTTCTTTGTGTGGCCGAATTTCCTCTTCTCATAAAGACACCAGTCAGATTGGTTAAAAGCCCACCCTAAAGACCTCATGGTCACATAATCTTTAAGAGAACGTCTTTAAGGGCCATGTCTTTAAAGGCCCTATCTCTAAATATAGTTGCATTCTTTTTTTTTCTCAGATGGAGCCGCACTCCGTCTCCCAGCCTGGAGTACAATGGTGCCATCTCGGCTCACTGCAGCCTCCACCTCCTGAGTTCAAGTGATTCTCCTACCTCAGCCTCCCAAGTAGTTGGGATTACAGGCATGCGCCACCACACCGGGCTAATTTCTGTATTTTTAGTGGAGACGGAGTTTCGCCATGTTGACCAGACTAGTCTCAAACTCCTGACCTCAGGTGATCCTCCCACCTCGGCCTCCTGAAGTGCTGGGATTACAGGCATGAGCCACCATGCCTGGCCTAAATATAGTCACCTTCTGAGGTAGCTTGGCATATGGATTTTTCAGGGGACACATCTGGGGCCACAGCAGAGGAAACACCTAAGATTCAGACCCCTTTATTCCAGTTCCATTATTTAAACAGTTCCTTTAGACAAATGCTGGGTCTCTTGAGGTCTTTTCCTCTTCTCCTTCTGCCCGCTCCTTTCCAACATGGCCTCTGGGGTTACTGGGGTATATGTGGTTTATAGCAGGGGTCCCCAACCCCTGGGCCTTGGACAAGACTGGTCCATGGCCTGTTAGGAACCGGGCTGCACAGCGGAAGATGAGTGATGGGCAAGTGAGCATTACCTCCTGAGCTCTGGTCCTGTCAGATCAGTGCCAGCACTAGATTCTCATGGGAGGCCAACACCATTGTGAACTGTGTACCTGAGAGATCTAGGTTGCGCGCTCCTTATGAGAGTCTAATGCCTGATGAACTGAGGTGGAGCAAGTTTCATCCCGAAGCTGTTCCCCTGCCACCGTCTGTGGAAAAATTGTTTTCCACGAAACCAGTCCCTGTTGCCTAAAAGCTGGGGACCACTGGTTTACAGGACCCTGGGGTGGATGACAGCCCCTGCTTGTCTGCTGGATCCACACTGATCTCCACAGAGGGACTGGTCTCCTTCCTGGTCTGCTTGAGAGCTGAGATGTTCCGGACCCATGGCTTTCAGTAAGATCCGCTGGTTTCTCTAGCTGGTGGTTGGTTTCAGCACCTGTGGTGCTGGTATCCCTGGTCTTGGGATGCCCATCTGCCAACCCAGGCCCCTGCTGGTCCACTGCACACTCAGAACGGCCACGCCCTCCCTTCCAGGCATAGGAGGAGGTCTCATTCCTGTGTGTGTCAGGTTTTGGGGAGGAGGACCACTGCTTCAGGCTTACCTAGCCCCTGGCTTCTCACGGCACCTGCCCACCATTATCTCATGCTGAGTTACACAGTCCCAACTTACAAACCTATAGCTTCAGTTCTCCTGAGGGCCCAAGATGCTCTGGCTTCCCCAAATCTAGCTAAGTCCTTCTCTCTTTCTTTCTCCTGTCACTCAACACACACAAACACACACACACACACACACACACACACACACACACACACACACACAGTGGCCCCCAGGCAGCAGCAGGTAGCAATCTTTGTTTAAACTTCTCTGCTTTTCCTTTTGCTCTCTTCTTCTACTTGCCAGATGTGGGTTTCAGTTTCCCTTCATCATATCCTCCTAGCCATGAAAAGTGAAAAACAATGACATACTGGTTTTTAAAGTTTTAAAAAGTGAAAAGACTTATTTTTTATTTTTAAGAAAGAAACTCCATTGTCCAGGCTTAGTTCTTGATACATAACTTTAGTAACTAAGTTAGTAATCCTTGCTCTCACTCCTACATGCTCTCTCGAGTCTGACAGTCAAGCCAATGGTGTTGTTGCATTTGATCCAGGTTTTTAAATTTGATTCAAATCTGAGACGTAACTGAGTTGCTCTACTGAATATGTGCCTTTTACCTAAAGTCCTGAAATGTCCTGTTTCAGTGGGTGAGAAGCCCACAGGGAAATAAAGTTTCTAGGAGATGAATTCATACTTCACAAGAGTGTCTTCCTTTCATTCATTTGTGAAGTTCATGTGTATATCCCAATTGGAACAGGATTCTGAGCTCTGACTGGTGCCTTTACCATTGCATCCCTGCTTTAAAATGTTCCAGTGATGCGACCTTTGACAGGTTACTTAAACTTTCGAAGCCTAATCTTCATTTGTAACATAAAGAAAATAATACCATACCAATAAAATTATTGTGAAGATTATATAAAATAATCTTTGTAAGTCCCAGATACCTTGTCAGTATTCTATAAATATGAATAATTATTATGGAAAACAGCTACTCTGCTGAACATGGTGGCTCATGCCTGTAATCCCAACACTTTAGGAGGCCGAGGCCAGAGGATTACTTGAGCCCATTATATGCCTGGGCAACATAATGAGAACCTGTCTCTACAAATTTTGTTTTTTTATGAATTAGCCAGGCATGTGGTTCTTGCCCGTGGTCTCAGCTACTTGGGAGGCTGAGGGTGATGTGGGAGGATCTCTTGAGCCCAGGAGGTCAAAGCCGCAGTGAGCTGTGATTGTGCCATTGCACTCCAGCCTGGGTGACAGAGTGAGACTCTGTCTCAAAAAAAAAAAAAAAAGAAACAAAGAAAAGAAAAGAAAAAAATCCCAGCTACTCAAGACTCTTGCTTCCTAGGAAAGTTTAGAAGATGCAGCCGTCATTGGTAGCGCCTTGAAACAACTGTTCCGGCTCTGTTCCAGCAGCTTCCTAGAGGTTCAGGAATTGGAATTCTTGGTCACCCAAGCAGAGTTCACCTCTATTTACTGAGGTCCCCATGTGAATAAATGGAAGGAAGTAATCTAGTCAAGGAACGTGAGGGAGTGCCGCACTATGAAGCCTGAGGCTAAACAACTGGGACATGATCCTGTGGGGAAAGAATGTGACGCTGGATGGTGGGAAGTCAGTGGGGTGTCACGTCAGCTATCAGGCACCTGACTGAAGCCGAAGGTTAGTGAGAGCATGAGTTAGAATCTCCTGCCCACTTCTGAGTCCTCTCAGCTGAGCCTTGCTGCCGAGCGAGCATTGGGATGTCATACACATCACACACAGGGTCAGTGTCCTTCCTTATAAAAGGTAAAAGGGGCTCCTGCCAGCTTCATAGCAGGTTTTCAGCCCCAGCCAGGCTTACTTCTCTGGATTCTGGACATTCTGGATTCATTTCAGAGAAAGAGAGAAAGAATCAGCGAAATTCAGGGAATCCTGGGAGCAACAGGGCTAGTGACCCACATCCATGTATATGATATGAGGAGCATCTTGAACCTCTAGGAGAATTGAAGCTGCAGGTTTGTAAGTTGGGGCAAACACAGCCCCAGCATTAACTTTATTGAGGACTAATTTATAGACACTGCAGTGAGGCATGACAAATTGATAGACCTGTTAATCACCACCACAATCAAGACGTAGAAACTTTCTATCATCCCCAAAAGTCCTGACTCTTGTTTGAGAGCTCATCTGTCTACCTGTGCTTCTTCAAAACCATAGCTTTATTGAAATATAACTGCCATACCATATAATGCATCCATTTAAAGTGAGTAATTCTGTGGTTTTTAGTATGTTCACAGAGCTGTGCAACCATCATCACAATCAACTTTAGAACATCTTAATCATCCCCCAAAGAAACCCATTACCAGTCATTTTCCATTTCCAGACAACTCCCTTTGCCCTCTCTTCTCCCCAGTCCCTGGCAATCACTAACCTACTGTTTATCTCTAAAGATTTTGCCTGTTCTGGGCATCTCATAAAAATGGAATCTTACAATTTGTGACATTTTGTGTCTGGTTTCTTTCACTTAGCATTATGTTTTAGAAATTTGTTCATGTTGTAGTATGTGTCAGAACTTCATTCCATTTTATGGCTGAATAAGATTCCATTGCATGGATATATCACAGTTGTCTATCCATTAATCCGTTGATAAATATCTGGATTGCTTCCATCTTTGAGCTATTATAAGTAATGCTGCTGTGAACATTTGTGTACAAGTTTCGTATAGACATATGTATTCATTTCTCTTGGGTATATACCTAGGAACGGAATTGCTGGATCATATGGTAACTTCATGTTCAACCTTTTGAAGAACGAACGGACTCTTCTCCATAATGACTGCGCCATTTTATTTTCCCAACAGCAGTGTATGAGGTTTCCAATTTCCCCACATTCTGGCTAACACTTACGTCTTTATGATCATAGCCATCCTAGTGGATGTGAAGTGATATCATATGCAAAGGAGGAATGTTGGAACCAATGATCAAAATTATGAAGATTTAGGTAAACAATGTCCCGGGACATTATTTCACTAACATAATGTCGCTAATAATGAGAAAGACGGAAATAAGAACAGCAAAAGAGCAAACAATCCTCTCCTTGAATAAAGGAGGAATATTCAAATGTGTCAAAAGAGCTACAGAAAACTAGAACATGTCATCCTCCTCAAACTAGGAGACATTTGCTTAATTAATGTCAGTCAATGCCCTGGATCACTTTGCTTCCTGATAGTTTAGTCATAAAATGAAACAGGCTACGAAATGTCCTGAAGACTGTGTTATGCAAATTAAGTGCTTATCTAAGCAGTGAGAATCCGTGGCTTTCAAACATTTTTTACTCTTACGGTAAGAAATATATTTTACATCAAAATCTGGAACAGGCCAGGTGCGGTGGCTCATACCTGTAATCCCAGCACTTTGGGAGGCTGAGGCTGGCAGATCACTAGAGGTCAGGAGTTCGAGACCAGCCTAGCCAAGATGGTGAAAACCCGTGTCTACTAAAAACAAAAAATTAGGTGTGGTTGTGCACACCTGTAATCCCAGCTACTTGGGAGGCTGAGGCACGAGGATCTCTTCAACCCGGGAAGTGGATGTTGCAGTAAGCTGAGATCACACCACTGCACTCCAGTCAGGGCAATGGAGTGAGACTCCATTAAAAAAAAAAATCTGCAAAACACACACACACACACACACACACGTACACACACACATACACACCGTAATAGAAGTTTCACATTAATTACCTCTACTACAGGGAATGCACTCTGATTTTTTCTTTCTAACCTATTTTATTTTACTATCTTTCTCATTTTTAAAAAATGTTGTTACATTGGCCGGGCGCGGTGGCTCAAGCCTGTAATCCCAGCACTTTGGGAGGCCGAGACGGGCGGATCACGAGGTCAGGAGTTCGAGACCATCCTGGCTAACACGGTGAAACCCCGTCTCTACTAAAAAATACAAAAAACTAGCCGGGCGAGGTGGCGGGCGCCTGTAGTCCCGGCTACTCGGGAGGCTGAGGCAGGAGAATGGCGTAAAAACCCGGGAGGCAGAGCTTGCAGTGAGCTGAGATCCGGCCACTGCACTCCAGCCTGGGCGACACAGCGAGACTCCATCTCAAAAAAAAAAAAAAAAAAAAAAAAAATGTTGTTACAGACCCACTGGGTTGATTTCATGACTCATTAATGGGTTGCAGTTCACAGTTTGAAAAATATTTATTAAATGGCCTGATATGCAATGTCCTAATTTCTGAGGCCACACCTGCCTCCACTGTTGGTGAGAAATCTCAGACCTTGATTACAATGGAAACTTTATTCAGCTCAAGCCTATAATAAAAGTTTCTGGAATGTGAACTGGACTTCCCAGCTATGTTTCAAGAGGTTTTCTCCCATCTCCTAGGGGCATGTGGTTTCTAGCCCTCCTCCAAATTGCCTGGGAAACCATAGCTCTTGGCAAATCAGGATGGAGTCCTCAGGATAACTGATCCCTCCACTCACCCATCTTGTTGGTGTTGTTGCCTTTGGACACCACCAAGGAACCAGGATGGGGTCCACCTCCACTTGTGGTCATAGTTGGCTTGAGCTCTGTCTCCACCCTACTAGACTGGGCACCCTTCTGGTTCTACGGCTGACCCTGGCATCCCTGCTTGGATACCTTACCATCTTGCAGAGGTGCTGCAGCAAACCCTTGCACCTAGGCCACTGTCCACCTTGTCTCTGAGGTTATGTTGGTGTGCAGGAGACCGACCCTCAATCTGAGGGCTCCAGACCTTCAGCCAACCAGGATTATGCTAGGATAACTGCACAGAAAGGAGATGCCCGTCTCAGAGGAAGCTATTCAGTGGAGGCCTCCATCCAAAGTGCTGGGGTTGAGACTTCTCCCGATACTCTTCCCCATGTTCAAAAGCAGGACAATGACCACAGGTTTTCCCCTAGCTTGGGGACACACTCTGCTTCCCCAGGACACTCTCCCTAGTAGTTTCAGGGTATCATTATCTCTCTTACACTGTGTGTGTGCTAGAGGGAAGGGGAGATGTTGACCTAAATGTTGACCTAGATGTTGACCTATTGGAAATCCCCAAAATTCTCTTCACAGGCCCTGGGCTAAAGGACACAAGTTCTTTGAACAAATGGATCTAGGTCTGAAACAATGGTCATCAACTACAAAATTGTATTAGAATTGCTATGCAAAACTCATTCCAAAGTAAAATCATCTTTCGTTACAATGACATCAATGTGGGATTGATTCCAGTATACTATTGACTCTCAACAAAAAGTAAGAGGCTTTGATACTATACACATATAAGGGAGTATTCAGTACTCTTAGTGTACTGTCATCTATACAGTAAGTACTTAGAAGGATACTTATGGGTTAAATGTAGAAAAGTTTAAGAACATTAACTTAGATTGTGGACTAAAAGAATCTCAAGGTTGGAAGGATTCTGGAGTGAATCTAATCTGCTGCCATTGCTCTTTGTATTCCACTTTTCCTGAATAAGTTAGGAATGCAATTAGCTGCAAATAACAGAATATCTTTTTTTTTTTTTCTTTTTTTGAGACAGGGTCTTGTTCTGTTGCCCAGGCTGGAGTGCAGTGGTGCAATCTCAGCTCACTGCAACCTCCGCCTCCCAGGTTCAAGTGATCCTTATGCTTCAGCCACCCGTGTAGCTGAGATTACAGGCATGCACCACCACACCTGGCTATTTTTTGTATTTTCAGTAGAGACAGATTTTCACCATGTTGGCCAGGCTGGTCTTAAACTCTTGGCCTCAAGTGATCTGTATGCCTCGGCCTCCTAAAATGCTGGGATTACAGGTGTGAACCACCATGCCAGGCCCAAATAATAGAATATCTGACTGCAGTAGCTTAAACAAACAAAAATGTATTTTTCTAACCCAGCAAGGTGTCTGTAGGTAAGCAGTTGCTGGCTTTGGTTTAGCAGCTCAGTGATATCAGAACTATTTCTCCTTGATTTTCTTGGCTTTAACTTGTGGTTTTAAGATGGCTTCTGTAACTCTTAGTATCCCATCTGCATTCCAGGCAGAATAAGGGAGAGGGTGGCCACCAGTTATATCTGTCCCTTCTTATCAGAAATCAAAAGCTTATCCAAATGCCTCAGCAGGGAATTTCTCTAAGATCTAAGATCGAAGGTTAGAACTGGGTCGTCCGTTCACCTCTAAGTAAAATTAGATATAGTCAGAAAGAAGGAAAATAGAGGATGGATATTGAGCAGGCATTGTGAGTCTCAATCAGGGGCCATTCATACTTGCTTGAAAATCTTCAGGGAAAGGAGACAGACTATCCCATTTTCAGCAGGTCCAGAAAGATGTTTTTATTTTGAATCCGAATCAGCCTTCCTCTAACTCACGCCTCTGGTTGCTGGTTCTGCCCTGTGGGAGCTACACCAATGGATTTGAATACTTCTTCCTAATGACAGCCATACAAATATTTGAAGACAGCTGTCATATCTCCTGTAACTCTTTTCTCAACCACATGAAGCATCTCCAGTTGAGTCCTCATGGGACAGAACTTTAAGAGTTCTCATGTTTTAGATGCTCTCCTCTGAGTATGCTCCAGTTTATCAATGTTTCTACTAGACTTCATTGCCCCAGATGACACCACTGACTGGTCAAGGGGTAGCTTGTGAAAAGCCAGAGATGTCAGATTATTATTTCCATTGTCTGGGTTATCTCTAAGGTAGTTCACTTTTGCATCAACTTCTACGTTCTTCCTGCTTGGGATGGAGCCAACTAAAAAACATGAATCTTTTCCACCCTTTCATCTTCCTTTACTTATGTAGTCGGACTAAAGATCTTAGAACAAAATTTATATTCACCATTAGTATATTTTATGGTGTTAGATTTGACTTGTATTTCTAAGTTATTGATTTATTCTCAGATTTCAATTCTATTATGCAGGGCATGCTATTCCTTCCAGATCGACATTATCTGCAAATGTGACAAATTTAAGCTCTTCATAATTCTAAGGAGGTCAGGATAGTCTTTCAACCTGTCCCCAGTGTCCACTTTAGTTAGGGGGCTTCAACATATGATAGATTCACATTGTGATCATTCAGCTCACACTTCAACTTTTGTCCTAAGAACGTTGTGAGATCCTCTTTCAACTGCTTTGCAAAAATTCGATCAGAAGAACCTGTCTCCTAATCAAACTAGTAAAGTTTATGTAGAGGACGTTTTTCCCCAGTGAGTCCACCCCAGCTGCTAAGAGCACCAGTTCCCCTTCTGAGCTCTTCAAAATCAGCCTTTACATATGCTAGTCCAGAACTTTTTATGATTATGTTGTTCTTCTAATACTGGATCCTGAAAATCCAGAGCAAAATTCGGAGCTGAATCATAGCAACTGTTATGAAATTGCACGTTAAACCAGGGGTGTTCACAGAGGCAAAAATTATGTGTAATTAAAATGATTTTTTGAAAACCCCTTAAATGACTCACAAAGTATAGTATGCATGGTACACCATGTACAATCTTGTACAGTAAGTCAAATCTTGAGAAACACTGAGTTCTCAAGATACTAAATAAAAGTATAAAAAGAAGTCCATCACACAACATTTTAAACATTTTATCCAATCCATCTCTAGGACTGCATGAGGGAGGGTGGAGAATTCCAAGGTATCCCTGCTTGTCAGTAAGGTATATTTGTGTTGTTTTAATATGAATACTTTCTTATTTATTGATTGATTTTGAGATGGAGTCTCGCTCTGCCACCCAGGCTGGAGTGCAGTGGCATGATGTTGGCTCACGGCAGCCTCTACCTCCTGGGTTCAAACAGTTCTCCTGCCTCAGTCTCCAGAGTAGCTGGGATTACAGGCGCACACCACCAGCTAATTGTTGTGCTTTTAGTAGAGACAGGGGTTTCACCACGTTGTGCAGGCTGGTCTCAAACTCCTGACCTCAAGTGATCCGCCCGCCTAGGCCTCCCAAAGTGCTGGAATTACAGGCATGAGCCACGGCACCCGGCCTAATGTGAATACTTTATAATCTTAATACATACTAATAGTTTTTTTGCTGGTATGAGTATTGAAAAGTTATTATCTATGACAGTGCCTACTACAAGATCTGATGTGAGGAGGTCTCACTAGATTTGAACCTAATCTTTCTTGATTAAATATTTATACATACCATTCTTTGAAAAGTTAAAGAAAAGGTTTTGGACATTACCATCTTATTTGTTCAAAGCAGCCTGTTCTCCTTCTCACCTTGGGCATTGATCGATCTTGTGATGATTTCTTAGTGTAAGTTAATGCTTATAATTAGTGCCTTTAATAATGAAATTGCAGATTTGAAAGGTGGACTTTATTTTAAGAGGACAGTTCACATAACTAACTTCATTATTTATCAGTCCTATGATCTTGGGCAAGTTAACATTTTAGAAATTATTCCCCCATCTTCAGAAAAGGTTATTGATAACTACTTCAACAATTTAAGTCGTATATGTGAAGCACCCAGGCCAGAGTAGATCCAGGTCCCAAAGTCATATTTCAGGAAAAGATGACTTATTTCGAAATGAGTTATAAAGAAAAATAAAGAGTTATAAAGAGTTATAATGGATATCCAGTAATAATATCACTGATATGGTTTGGCTCTGTGTCCCCACCCAAATCTCATCTTGAATTGTGACTCCCATGTGTCAAGTAGGGGATCCGGTGGGAGGTGATTGGATCATGGTGGCAGGTTCCCCCATGTTGTTTTCATGATAATGAGGGAGGTCTCACGAGATCTGATGGTTTTATAGTGTTTGGCAGTGCCTCTGTTGCTCTCTCTTCTCTTTCCTATCATCTTGTGAAGAGGTGCCTGATCTCCCTTTGGCTTCTGCCATGATTGTTAGTTTTCTGAGGCTCCCCCAGCCATAAGGAACTGTGAATCAATCAAACTCCTTTTGTTCATAAATTACCCAGTCTCAGAAAGTATCTTTATAGCAGTGTAAGAATGAACTAATACCATTGCCTTGAACCACATTAAGTAGCAATTTAAGGTGAATAAGGTGAATTACATCTAAGATAAAACATAATGAAATGTTTTATGTAATCAGTCTTTCCTTTAAAATGTTGACTATGGATATATTTGTTTTTGGGGCTACCATAACAAAAACAAATACAGTAACAAAACAGAATGACTTTAAAAAAGGAAGTTTGTTGACTCACATTTCTGGAGGCTAGAAGTCTGAAATCATGGTGTTGCCCAAGCCATTTGCTCTTTCTGATGGCTCCAGGGGAGAATACTTCCTTTCCTCTTTTAGCTCCTGGTGTTTGCCCATAACCCTTGACATTGCTGGGCTTATAGAGGCATCACTCTTGTCCATTGGCTGTCTTCTGTCTGTGTGTCTTAACAACACCTTTCCTTTGTGTATATCTGTCTCCGTACCCAAATTTCCCCTCTTTAAAAGGATACCAGTCATATTGGATTAGGACCCAACTCTGCCGACTTCATTTTAAGTTGACTTGACCCTACTTCCAAATAAGGTCACATTCTGAAGTAGTGGGGGTTAGGACTTCAATATGTCTTTGCAGGGGGGCGGCGGGGGGGAACAAAATTCAACTCATAATACCAGGGTTGTGCAAAGAATTATGGAGTCATAAAGCTGTTTGAGCACAGGTAATGGCCATAGAAGCTAACCTCAGGGCGGTAGGAGTTGGGCAGAAGGGGAAGGTGGAAAGGAAGGATTTTCCGCACCCACCTCTGTTAACACTACATTTGTAGATGCCAGATGCACATGAAGGATGAAAAGTGGAAGCTTCGTTAAGGCCTTAAAATGTCACCATTGTTAACTAAGAGTAAAGAAAGCTTCAAATGTCTACTGCTTTTCACTGTGAATCTTAGAGTTCAGAACAACGAGATAAAGACTTTACTTTTCCCAGCCGAAGTCATAATGTAACTTAACATGGACTTATACCAAATATATTTAATGTGTTCAATACAAATTAGCAATGGAATTGGACAATAAAACATAACAGTTTGATATACAATGAGAAGCTACACCTACAGTCAACAAATATTAGTTATTTCCTCCCTTCTGTTGACTGTCAACTCCCCCAAAGCTCATTTTGTTAGACTCACTGTAGTGAAGGAAAACACCACCTTGACAGATACTGTCTCAGAAGGAGGATTTCAAGAAAAGCTATTTATAGAACTTGGGGTCAGGCTCAAGTGGCAGTAGGCTGATTTTTCACTACAGAGAACTGATTGATGCCAGGCAGAGTTGATGACATAATAGTGTAGTATTGACGGACCCAGTGAGGGAAGGCTTTTGATGTGATCCACAAGGTTTTTTCTCAGGTGAGCAATCCATTTCTGATAGGAGGGTTGGTTTCTCACATAAGCAAACTGTTTTCCTAGATAAATAAGTTTGCAGGAATCTCCTGAAGCAAATTATTAAGAGTTAAGTTATTTATTGGTTTACATATATCTTCCTGAGCAATAATTTCCAGAACATATCAACATAGGTGTCATCAGTTCTTACCTCTCTCATATTTTACCATTGAAAGTCTGGAGAAAACCGCAATTACTTTTGCACCAACCTAGTACAACTAGAAATGTTTCTAGCTGAGGAATTCATGTTCAGTTTATTATTATTATTATTTTTGAGACGGAGTCTCGCTCTGTCTCCCAGACTGGAGTGCAGTGGCCGGATCTCATCTCACTGCAAGCTCCGCCTCCTGGGTTTACGCCATTCTCCTGCCTCAGCCTCCTGAGTATCTGGGACTACAGGTGCCCGCCACCTCGCCCGGCTAGTTTGTTTGTATTTTTTAGTAGAGACGGGGTTTCACTGTATTAGCCAGGATGGTCTCGATCTCCTGACCTCGTGATCCGCCCGCCTCGACCTCCCAAAGTGCTGGTATTACAGGCGTGAGCCACCGCGCCCGGCCCAGTTATCTTTAATGAGTGAAATAACTCATATACTTTAGAGCACTATTTTCAGCAGATGACAGGATCTGTCCCTTGCTGCAATAGAAAGACCACATTCATATCAATAGTCCTTTTTTAAGAGGTGTCCATAAACCTGTGGTCAACACATGGGGCTAATCACACGATTGTCATAGGTTTGGTTTCTGGGCAGGCCAGAGAACCTTTTGCTGTTTTATAACCCTGATTATAGCTGTAACTTCACATTTTCCATTATGTATGCCATTAATCATAAGAGAGAATAAATTGAGAGACTTTGAGTGCATGATAATTGAGTGAGGAAACTCTATCTCCATAACCATAAACAGAACTCAAAGCACATAACCCTCAAAGAGGCATTTTTCACAAAGCTCAGCACATTGGCCAGAAAGCCAATATATTCCTCACCTGCTGTCAAGGTTTATTGTCGACATGTGAGTTAACTGAGCTGGGAAATATTAATATGATAGCATTGAAAGAAATCTGCATTATCAGTACTAGACATCAAAATGGAAGTATGCGGGAAGCAGGGTTAATAGACAGGTGTGAAGCTGCCAACCTATGAGATTTTTCTCTAAATAAATAAACTATGTTAAAATAGCACGCTTCCCCTTAATAGCATATCAGCATTTCTTCAAATCAGACTGTCATATTTTCTGCAATAGCAATCACTGACTTGATGACATAGCATCATTTCTGGTTCCCATTTTGAGACAAGTTATATTCCGCTGGAAATGTTCGAGCACGGGAATGTATTTTGGTATAATATTTTGTTGCCTTTGACACTAAGAATGAAGACCAGGAAAAAACAGTCTCTCTTGAGAGACTCTAAACAACATGGCTTGCAGCCCTTTTTTTTTTTTTTTTTGAGACAAGTTCACTGTTGCACAGGCTAGAGTGCAGTGGCATGACCACAGCTCACTGCAGCCTCAACTTCAAGGGCTCAAGCAATCTTCCTGCCTCACCCTCTCGAGTAGCTAGGGCAACAGGAGTGCACCACCATGCCTGGCTATTTTTTTTTTTTTGTAGAGACAGGGTCTCACCATGTTGTCCAGTCTAGTCTTGAACTTCTGGGCTCAAGCAGTCCTCCCACCTCGGCCTCCCAATGTGCTGGGATTACAGACATGAGCCATCGTGCCCAACCTTATGGCTCACAGCTTTAAGAAAAATCTCTTTTTTTCTTTTTTTGAGATGGAGTCTCACTCTGTTGCCCAGGCTGGAGTGCAGTGGTGTGATCTTGCAACACTGCAACCTCCACCTCTCAGGTTGAAGCGATTCTCCTGCCTCAACCTCCCGAGGAGCGGAAATCACAGGCCCACGCCACCACGCCTGGCTAATTTTTGTATTTTTAGTAGAGACAAGGTTTCACCATGTTTCCAGGCTGGTCTCGAACTCGTGACCTCAAAACTCCTGCCCACCTCCGCCTCCCAAAGTGCTGGGATGACAGGTGTGAACCACCACTCCCAGCCAGAAAAATCTCTGACAGAGCAGCCTGAGAAGGCGAATATTCATGACTGTAACTTTGATTGTTGTTAGCCAGAGAAGAATAAAGAAGCACATTTGCATCTGCTCATGAGATATATCCTCTTACAGAAAACTTACACAGGTCTTTTGAGAGCTGGTGAGAGACAGGGAGAAAGCAACTGCTCCAACAATAAACATACGCACATCCTCGAGGTCACAAGCCACATGTTTACTTTGAGACAGGTTCCTGGCTTGCCAGCTGGCTTGCTTTCTCCTTGATGACCTCAATAGAGCCAGGACTTGCATTTCTCAGGTCACTTGGCTGATTGTGCACACCTTTGGCACAAGTGTATTATACTTCTTGGTGATAGAATTTTGTTCTCCTTCTAGAATGTTCTTCTCCTTCTAGAATGTTCTTCTCCTTCTGAACATCAGGATGCCACAAGAGGTCGATGGAGGTGGTGGGAAACAAGTTGAGTTCCCCCGACTCTACCCTTCTAGGCTGGTTTTAAATTCTGATCCTCTTCTAAAGTCCATGCTTTTTCTAGTGCTAATTTATTTATTCACTCAATAACAGTCAGAAACCCTAGAGAAAACAGAGGGAGCAGTTAAGAGCTTGAGGAGAGTTTAATAAAGAGAGCGTTTAAAAGGTTCAGGAAACATATAAGGAAAGCACAAGGAATAATGTAGTGGGCTCTATTGCTGTCCCTAAGCCTCAATGGACAAGAGGATAAAGCAGTTACTAGGACTTGGGCGTAGCAGCCTCTCTGTGAAGAGGGCCACCTCACAGGAGCTGTGACCTTGGTTGCAGAACTTAGCCAGCTTGCAGCAACCCTGTAGGGAGGAAGCCAGGGAAGTAAATATCCTACCTTCATCCTCCTCCCTCTCTCTGACCTGCTGTTAATGTTTCCCACTGGTAGAACCAGAGGTGGATTTGCCGTGAAGCTAATGACTGTTAACTAGCAGCAACTTTCATGAACGCTGGTCCCTTCTAAGACTCTGGGTGGGCCCTAGCAGTGTTCACATGGTCATGGGGGTTTTGTAAAATGTCCAAATGTAACACACCTTTTTTTTCTTTTTTCTTTTTCTTTTTTTTTTTTTTGAGACAGGGTTTCACTCCCATCACCCAGGCTGGAGTGCAATGGCGTGACCTTGGCTCACTGCAACCTCCACCTCTCAGGCTCAAGGAATTCACCTTCCTCAGTCTCCTCAGTAGCTGGGAGCACCGGTGCACACCATCGTAGCCAGACATTTTTTTTCTTTTTTTGTACTTTTTGTAGAGATGGGGTTCACCATGTTGCCCAGGCTGGTCTCGAACTCCTGACCTCAAGTGATCTACCCACCTTGGCCTCCCAAAGTTCTGGGATTACAGGTGTGAGCCACCATGCCCAGCCTCCAAATGTAACACAACTGCAGATAGTTAAGTCTGCCATCTCTTCACACTCTCCACCAGAATTCTGTATCATGTGGTTCTGAAAATGATCATGGGAATTTGAAGTGTCACGCTGAGGGGAAGTTGAGTTGGAGATATGCTTACTTTGCATTTGGGGGGAAAGACATGTGGTTCACAGTCCTATCTGTGTCTTTGCCTTTCCAGTGGAGGAATTTTCAGGAATACGCCTACCATCCTCTGTGCAGGGTCAGAGTCACCCTGTGATGTCACTGTGTTCTGTGGAGTGTGTGTGTGCGTGTGTGTGTGTATGTGTATACGGGGAAGGGGCTCAGGGATCAAGTTGAAAAGTTCCAGAAGCTAGTCGGAACATTTCTTCAACCCTTACAGCTCATTTAGGGGAAAAACAAAACAAAACAAAACAAAACACATTGCCAATGTATTTCCCGAATTTGACAAAACTACTAGAAATTTAAATGATGTCACCAGTAATAGGCTATGAGGTAAAAGAACTTCTAAAAAATAGTACACTGTGCCAGAAGAAAAATTGAATTATCTAGTCTCTTCATTGTACATAATATTACAAAACTGTTGTCACAGAAGAGGCACCCAAGAGAATTCAGACCAAAAATATAGGGGAAAAATTATTACAGAGGCATATTAGGAAGTTCATTGACAAAAAATATGATGCTATTTTTCAGGATGTATTTTTTTCTTATTGAAAATATTTACTTTTGTACCTTATTTTGTATTCATAATTTTATAATCTTTTTATTAAAAAAATAAGTTTTATAATAGAGATGGGGTCTCACTATATTGGCCAGGCTGGTCTTGAAACTCCAGCTTCAAGCAATCCTCCCACCTTGGCCTCCCCAAATGCTGAGATTACAGGCATGAACCACCGTGCCTGGCCTATAATCTTATTTTCTTAAGAAAACACCGAAGACCTGTGAGCTTTAAACTCCAACAAAACCTGCTCCACGCCTGGGCCAAACCCACCTGAAAGCCAGAGGGCAAAGGAGTTGGTTGGTGTCACTGTGGGCCAGCTTCCAAGGGCACAGAGCAGAGCAGAGGAGGGGGAGAGTGGGTCTGAGTTGCAAACAATAGATCCCAGGACTATACCAGACACTGCCTCAGGTGTTGGATTTATCATGAGAAATAACATGGACATGGTCCCTGCCCTTGAGCAGTTTATTGTTTAGTGAGAGAAAGAAGCTGGCAAACAGGCATTACAATGCAATCTGCTGAGTGCTGTGCTATGGGAGCACCAGGTGACACAAGAGGTGGCTTCAAGGGCTGCCTAGCAGAAGATGCATTTCTGCATGACAGGAATTAAATGAATGAGTCATTGAAACATGCCCTGAGGTCCCAAGTGGAAGGGGAGAGAGAGGCAAATGGAGTGCAGTGACATTTTCAAAAGGGTTGAGAATAAAAGACATTAACAAGTGTATAGTAACGCTGTGCTACCAGGATGGTCAACTTATGTTAGAATGCAGACCTGGGCTACTTAGTTTTTTTGTTGTTGTTGTTGCTGAGAGAGTCTTGCTCTGTCTCCCATGTTGGAGTGCAGTGGTGCGATCTCGGTTCACTGCAACCTCTGCCTCCCAGGTTCAAGCAATTCTCCTGTCTCAGCCCCCTGAGTAGCTGGGATTACAGGCACCTGCCACCAAACCCAGCTAATTTTTGTGTTTTCAGTAGAGACAGGGTTTCACCATGTTGGCCAGGCTGATGCTGAATTCCTGACCTCAAGTGATCTGTTCGCCTTGGCCTCCCAAAGTGCTGGGATTACAGGCGTGAGCCACCGTGCCTAGTCTACTTACTATTGTTATCTATCAGTTATCAGACTGAAACATATCTGGTAATTTCTGTGATTCCTTTTATCCTTTAATATTAAAAAAATTATAATAACATTTAAATAATTTTTTCCTTTTTATAAAATGTATGTGGGAATTATAGACTATCTAGAAAATACAGATGAAAATTGAAAAAGGAAACAGTCTCAACACTATTAGCAGCCACTGTTAGCATTTGGGGGTATATTCTTATGTTTTTTCTAGGCAGATGAATCCTTATGAAAGTTACACTATACGTAAGAATTTAGGCTGGGCACAGTGGCTCATGTCTGTAATCCCAGCACTTTGGGAGGCCAAGGCAGGCAGATCACCTGAGGTCAGGAGTTCAAGACTAGCCTCGCCGACATGGTGAAACCCATCTCTGCTAAAAATACAAAAAATTAGCCAGGTGTGGTGGCAGGCACCTGTAGTCCCAGTCACTCAGGGGGCTGAGGTAGGAGAATAGCTTGAACCTGGAAGGTGAAGGTTGCAGTGAGCCAAGATCGCACCATTGCACTCCAGCCTGGGTGACAAGATCGTAACTCTGTCTCAAAAAAACACAACAGAACAAAGAATTTATAACTCTTAGGAGTTATAAGACCATGAACCATGTGCCGGGG
Organism: Macaca mulatta; assembly: GCF_049350105.2. Classification (NCBI taxonomy): domain Eukaryota; kingdom Metazoa; phylum Chordata; class Mammalia; order Primates; family Cercopithecidae; genus Macaca; species Macaca mulatta. The sequence continues at coordinate 128,041,226 of NC_133417.1, read as the reverse complement.
AGTTGGGTTAATGTGGGATTGTAATTGTGCATTTATAGATGATGGTGCCAAGCAAGTTAGAGTCTGCTACGCTGTGATGGCATGGATATAAACAGAAAGAAGGTTTAACATGTGAGAAGCTGAAGGGGGATTGTCTCAAGCCCTATAACCAAAAGTCTCTAGGTCTAATCAGTCCAAAGGGAATCATCACGCCTAGAATGCAAATGTAACCCAGTTGAATCCCCGATCCAAGTGATCCATCTCAGAACAGTGTTCCCTTCAAAGGAGCACATTCAGCAATCAAAGTAATTTCAAAAAATCTCAAGCTCTTAGTCTTTTTGAATATCACAGAGGGATAGGTACCCACAGAAGTGCTTCTTAAAAATGTTCTTTCCTTTCCCAACAACCTCATTTAAAGATGACAGAGACCCCTGTGCCATTCACCAACCCTCCCTGGGAAAAAATACACTTCCCTCAGCTCTAGCCTTTGCACTTCTTCACTTCTTTTTCCTTCTCCAGTTTTTCCAAGTCTGTGCCAGAAAAAGCCAAAAGGAGTCAATCCTGCAAGGAAAGACCTGGTTGGAGGACTAGGGGACAAAAGAACTGAGTAAATGAAGCCAAACTCCTTTCTGGGAGGAGGGAGAGGGAACCTGGATTCACTCACATATGATTCATTTTCATCCATCTAATCACATAGAGAAAACCTTGATCTAGTCTGATGGGGAAAGGTATTGTGTGGAGTCTGAAAAGGCAGTGTCAGACAGCAGCACTCCATCAGTGTCTGGTCGCATCCTTGACAGCGGTGGGTTCAGCCCCTGCTCAATCAAATCTGAACCTCATTGTGAGTCCTCACATCACTGCCCACTGCATTCGATCGGTCACTAAGTCCTGTTCCTTCTGTCCCTGATCAGTTGGGTACAGGGCTCAGAGCATTTATTGGTACAAGGCTGCTTTATTAACATGCAGAGATTGAGTTAGATGCTGTATTAGTTTGTTCTGGCTGCCATAACAAAATATCACCGACTAAGTGGCTTAAACAACAGGAATTTACCTTCTCACAGTTCTGGAGGCTAGAAGTCCAAGATCAAGATTTCGGCAGTGTTGGTCTCTCCCAAGACCTCTCTCCTTGGCTTCCTTCTCCCTACGTCCGGCTGCCTTCTCCCTACATCCCCACATGCATTTTCCGTGTGTGCATGCATGCATCCTGGGTGGCTCTTCTTTTTGTAAGGACACCAGTCATATTGGATTAGGTCCCCACCCTAAAGGCCTCATTTTGACTTAATCACCTCTTTAAAGATCTTATCTCCAAATAGGGTTACATTCAGAGGTACTCAGGATTGGTTGTGGGGGACATGGTTCAGCCCTTAATAGAGCCCAAGACAAGATGCTGCAACAGAGTAGACCACTTCATACCTGCAGAGAGAGGAAAAGCCCAGAGTACAGACTGGGAGGTGAGTTTGGTGACTGGGAGAATCAGGAGAGCCCCAAGGCAGGGTCTCAGGACAGAAGAGGTTGAAGAATCCTTGGCTCTGTCTGCTGGTGGGGACCAAGGGCTGGGATATGACTTGAATATTAGACATCAAAGGTATGCAGAAAGTGCACTCACCTGCCTGGAGGAACCTCTTGCAATTATTTGCACGTCTGCGTCTGTTTCTAGACTGTGAGGCTCTAGGGGCCAAGGACAGTAATTCATCTATCCTGGCATTGCCAGCATCTAGGAACTGGAAACAGTGAAGGAACATAGCAAAGTTTGCTAAAGAAATTAATGAGGCTCCTAATGAGACTAGGAATGAATTAATGCCTCATTTTCAAACCATCTGTGAGTTGGGTCACTGTGAAGGTGGATGATCCCATCAATTCTATGTTTATTTTTATCTTGTTCTCAAACTCAGGTTCCTGTTCCCCACCCCTCACTGCATACTCTCTCTCTCTCTCTCTCACACACACACACACACAGAACCACTTTTACTCACTCTCACACCCACTCTCACACTCAAACACACACATACGCTCTCACACATACAATCTCACACTCACATACACATATACTCCCTCTCACACACACTCTCATACACACACACAGACCTACTTCCACTCACACTCACACACACTCTCATACTGACACAAATGCTTTCACACATAGCCACTCATGCTCACATACACACACTCTCACACTCGTACACGCACACAAATGCTCTCTCACACACACATACACACTATAATTCTCTGGCTATAGCAAGAAAGTGTGGCAGAATCTTCCCAAAGAAAGTACACACCTTGGCCAGGCGTGTTGGCTCACACCTGTAATCTCAGTACTTTGGGAGGCAGAGGCAAGCTGGATCACTTGAGGTCAAGAGTTTGAGACCAACCAGGCCAACATGGTGAAACCCTGTCTACTGAAAATACAAAAATGAGCCAGGTGTGGTTGCATGCGCCTATAGTCCCAGCTACTTGGGAGGCTAAGGCAGGAGAATCGCTTGAACCGAGGAGGCAGAGGTTGCAGTGAGCCGAGACTGTGCCACTGCACTCCAGCCTGGGTGACAGAGCAAGGCTCCATTTCAAAGAAAAAGAAGGAAAAAAAAGTACACACCTGTTTGTCTAAAGATAATTTAAATAAAATTTTCATTGTCCCCTGAACCTTTACTTATAAGAATTGACAATAACAATAGGTTAGCAAGATGGGGGGATCGCTTGAGCCCAGGAGTTCAAGACCAGCCTGGGGAACATAGTTAGACCTTGTCTCTAGAAAAAACAAACAAACAAAAAACAATGGATAGATTTTTGCCTAAAAACCGAAGTGTTTATTCTGCTCTTTCCTCTGATGCTCCTTAACTCTGTCTTGCCTCAACAGTTTTTGAAGAATGACAACAAATCAGCAAGAAAAAAGCAAATAATCCCATCAAAAAGTGGGCAGAGGACATAGACAATTCACAAAAGAAAATATACAGATGGCTAAGAAACAAATGAAAAAATTGCTCAACATCACTAATTATCAGAGAAATGTAAATTAAAACCACAATGAGATACCACCTTACTCCTGCAAGAATGTCCATAATGTAAAAATGAAAAAATAATAGATGTTGGCATGGATGTGGTGAAAAGGGAACACTTTTACACTGCTGATGGGAATGTAAACTGGTACAACCACTAGTGAAAACAGTGTGGAGATTCCTTAAAGAACTAAAAGTAGAACTACCATTTGACCCAGCAATCCCACTACTGAGTATCTACCGAGAGGAAATGAAGTCATTACATGAAAAATACACTTGCCCGCACATGTCTATAGCAGCAAAACTCATAATTGAAAAAATATGGGACCAGCCTAAATGCCTGATATGCTTTGTCTGTGTCCTCACCCAAATCTCACCTTGAATTGTAATAATCACCACATGTCAAGGGCAGGGCATGGAGATAATTGAATTGTGGAGGTAGTTTCCCCCATACTGTTCTCATGGTAGTGAGTAAGTTTCACGAGATCTGATGGCTTTACAAATGGGAGCTCCCCTGCACAAGCTCTCTTGCCTCCTGCCATGTAAGACGTGACTTTGCTCTTCACAACTGTGAGGCCTCCCCAGCCATATGGAACTGTGAGTCAATGAAACCTCTTTCCTTTATAAATTACTCAGTCTCAGGTATGTCTTTATTAGCAGTGTGAGAACAGACTAATACAATGCCCATCAACAAGTGGATAAAGAAAATGTGGCATATATATATATATATATATACACACACACACACACACATATATATATATATACACACACACACATACTACTCAGCCATAAAAAGGAATGAAATAATGGAATTCACAGCAACCTGGATGGAGTTGGAGACCATTATTCTAACTACAGTAATTCAGCAATGGAAAACCAAATATCGTATGCTATCATATAAGCTTAATTCCCACTTATAAGTGGGAGCTAAGTTATGAGGACGCAAAGACATAAAAATGAGATAATGGACTTTAGGGACTCAGGGGGAAGGGCTGGAGAAGGGTAAGGAACAAAAGACTACACATTGGGTACAGTGTACACTGCTTAGGTGATGGGTGCACCAAAATCTCAGAAGTCACCACTAAAAAACTTATCCATGTAGCCAAAAACCACCTGTTCCCCCAAAACTATTGAAAAAAAATTTTTTTTTTTAAAGCAATTTTTGAAGAGTCAAATGGTGACCTGCAGGTGGTGGAAGTGACAGTCTCAGGTCCTCTCAGGATCTAACTGGCTGTTGTGATACCTCAGTTCTTGTCTTCCTAGTATAAAAGATTTTATACAGGATACACACAGCAAAGGAGATGCAGCACAGAGCAATTTATTGTAAAGGAGAAAGAATGTTTTGAAACTACAGAATAGACAGTACACCCTAAGAGGGAGAGGATTCAGGGCGGGCTGCTCATAAGGATGAGACAGCAGAGGCGGCACGAAGGAGACTCCCTTACACGATCATTCATAAGGAGGTGGGAAGAGGTGTTGCTAGTAAGCATGTTCTGGGTGGTCCTCTGGGTGCACATGTGCAGTAGCTGCACGTGCTTGTTCATAACTTGAATGTCTCATTAGCTTCTTATATCTCCACCCAGGGGTGTTTTTTATTTTTTACTATTGTAATGAGCAAAGGGTCACTGTCTTTGAGAACAGTGAGTGGGTGATCTCAGCCTCCCCAGCCATTCGGAACTGTGAATCAATTAAACCTCTTTCCTTTATAAATGATCCAGTCTCAGGTATATCTTTATAGCAGTGTGAAAACGAACTAATATATAACCCAAAGAAAGTTAAACACCATTTTTTATTTGACAACGTTTCGCATATGATTTTAACATACCAAATAAGCCTAATATGGATCTCTTAGACTTCTACCGGTCCTAATATTCAAAAAGTTATTTGAGGTTAAAAAGACTGAATTTAGAATTTTAAATTTATTTTGGAAAGTTTGTCAATATTAAAGATTTAAAACACTTGAACAAAATAGACTCACAGGTCGCTGTAAAATAACAGTCATTCATATAGCGAAATCGATATTCAAAGATTTGAAATTCAAAGATTTTAAAAAAGCAAAAACCTTTACTCTTTGATAGAGAAGAGATTCATTTTTTCAAACAATCAAAAACCTAATAAAGACAGCATGAAACAAATGGAATCTGTCTCTCTTCTTTTTATTTTTATTTTTTGCAGTTGGCTTAAAAGGTAAACCAAAATATTTACTATCTTTCATTAATGCTACAGAAAAATCTTGTTCAAAAGAGAAAATCAAATTTTACCATTGCCTCAGTATATTTTTAATGCTAAAGATAATGTTAACGAAACCTTATAAACAAATCCAACCAAGCTCAATTCAGTTTAGAACACAAAATGTAAGATTTTTATAAACTTTTTATAACCTCTTACAATTTTTCCCATTATTTATTTTTTCACTTTTCTATATCCATTTAGGTTTTTTTTTTTTTTTTTTTTAAACAGAGTCTTGTTCTGTTGCCCAGGCTGGAGTACTATGGCACAATCTCAGCTCATCGTAATTTTTGCTGCCCAAATTCTCCTGCCTCAGCCTCCCGAGGAGGTGGTATTACAGGCATGCACCACCACACCTGGCTAATTTTTGTATTTTTAGTAGAGACAAGAGTTTCACCATGTTGACCAGCCTGGTGTTGAACTCCTGACTTCAAGTGATCTGCAATGCCTCGGCCTCCCAAAGTGCTGGGATTACAGACAGGAGCCACTGCGCCCGGCCTCCAGTTAATTTTATCTATCTCTTTTCCTTCTATTTAAAGCAACTTTTAAAAATCTCTAAACTAGACATAATTTCTTTCCCTTTAACAAAAACCACATTTTCATGTGGTTAAGAAGTTATAACCTTTTTTTTTTTGACCAAAAACACATGCTATTGTCCTTATACACGCTTTTTTTTTTTTTTTTTTTTTTTTTTGTGAGACAGAGTCTCGCTGTGTCCCCTAGACTGGAGGGTGGTAGTGCCATCTCAGCTCACTGCGACCTCTGGGTCCTGGGTTCAAGCAATTTTCCTGCCTCAGCCTCCCGAGTAGCTGGGATTACAGGCACGCACCACCACACTTGGCTAATTTTTTGTATTTTTAGTAGAGACGGGGTTTCACCATGTTGGCCAGGCTGGTCTGGAACTCCTGACCTCAGGTGATCCACCTGCCTCGGCCTCCCAAAGTGCTAGGTTTACAGGCGTGAGACACTGGGCCCAGCCTATACACACTTTTTACATAGAATTGTTTGTCTTATATATAGCAGTTTTCATTATGTATACTTACTACAATGTTAACGCTTAGCACTCTAATTTTCAGTGAACACGTAGGAAATAAGAAATTTTTTTTTTTTTTTTCCCAGAGACAGAGTCTCACTGTGTTGCCCAGGCTGGTCTCAAACTCCCTGGCTCAAGCTACACTCCCACCCCTACCTCCCACAGTGCTGGGATTATAGGTGTGAGCCACTGTGCTTGGCCAAAATAAGCAACTTACTTTCAATCATGTACCAACAATCCGTGACTACACATTTTACAAGTCCAGAGACATACGCTTTTCAACAGAACAACTCTTTAATATGGAATAGGAACATTTTTACTAACAGATCCTCATACCTTTTGTTCTTCTGAAATAAGAAGCCGAAAGTATATGAGTCTAAACTCTTATTCAGCAACTGATTAGTCTCAGCATTACATCTTATCCGGAAAGGATCTAGCCAGTCAATGAACTTCTGTCATTTAATTTAGCTTAGCAAACCCCTAAGCGTATAGCTACTAAAGAGATTTGAGAAATATTTCCAGGTAAATATATTACAAAACATAACCTTATCAGAAGTTCACTTATAAACTTTTATACCCTTTATATTCATTTACTCTTAGCAATCATATTTGGAAAACTTTACGAGACTCTAGATAAATCTAGCTACCATCCCAAGCTAAATTTTCTATCAACCAATTTTTTTTTTTTTTTTTTGAGATGGAGTCTTGCTCTGTTGCCAGGCTGGAGTGCAGTGGCACAATCTTGGTTCACTGTAACCTCTGCCTCCCGGGTTCAAGCGATTCTCCTGCCTCAGCCTCCCGAGTAGCTGGGACTACAGGCATGTGCCCCTATGCCCAGCTAATTTTTGTATTTTTAGTAGACACAGGGTTTTACCATGTTGGCCAGGATGGTCTCAATCTCTTGACCTCATGATCTGACCACCTTGGCTTCTCAAAGTGCTGGGATTATAGGTGTGAGTCACAATGCTCGGCCTATCAACCAATTTTACATTACTATACACCACGCAAGTATCATAAAAGCAAGAACTTTAAATTTAATACATGCACATTTTGCTGATAATTGAGAAGAAACAGTCATTCCCATCAAACCAATAACATTAGACTTGTCCCATCCAACAAAAGATTACTAAGTCATGTGAACTTGAAAAGGATTTGGCTTATTTAATTAATTTATGAGTACTCCTTTATTTATAAGCCCAAATTGTACTATAGACAATACACAAAGAGACGTGTATACACATGCATACACGAAAATACAGACAGACACAAAGGTCTTTTAGCAGTTTTAAAACTTTAGCCATGAATCAGGTAAAACTCACTAGTTTAAAGGGTCAGTTGGATTCAAACTGTATCTCTACAAATGGAACAGGCTGAAACTTATCTGCTCCATGTGGCTGAAACCCTTAGCGAATTTTAGACAAAACAAGGTAGCATATTTACATCTCTAGCACGCTCAGAGAACTCAAGCCTCTCCAAGAAGCCTGGGCATTTTAAAGGAAGATTGAAAGGAATGCCAAGGTAACATAAATCATAGGAATAAATTAAAACCAGTGGAACTGGTTCCTTGAACAGGAATCGAACTTAGGCTGCAACGGTGAAGGACTAAATCCTAGACAATAGACTAGAGTGGAGAGCCTTTCTTTTTTCTTTTCTTTTCTTTCCTTTTTTTTTTTTTTTTTTTTGAGACAGTGTCTTGCCCTGTCACCCAGGATGGAATACAGTGGCACAATCACAGCTCACTGCCGCATTGACCTCCTGGGTTCAGGTGATCCTCTACCTCAGCCTCCCAAGTGGCTGGGACTGCAGGTGTGCACCACCATGGCTGGCTAATTTTTTGTATTTTTGGTAGAAATGGAGTTTCGCCATGTTGCCCAGGCTGGTCTCGAGCTCCTGGGCTCAATCAATTCTCCCACCTTGGCCTCCTCAAATTCTGGGATTACAGACATGAGCCATTATGCCTATTCCTTTTATTTTTTTAATCCTACAGGGAATCCAAAGCAGGTAGTTTGAGCATTTAAAGGGTTTTTAACTTATTGCAGATCTGATTTCAGCTGGAATGCTGCTTACCTAATTCGCTGGATGTTAGCATTTCAGACAAGATTTACATTTCCAAGGGACTTCGGACATTTAAAGAGTATTTTCTGATATTGGGTCAATAAGTCATTAGTGCCATTCATTAGTCCTAGTTTACAAAAAACTTGTTAAATCTGTATTTTATAACCTCAGTAATTTTATTCTCATTTTGTAGTTGTTGTATTTGTTTCTTCTGTTCTAAATTTTAATACATTTCTTCTTTTTTTGACCATCAGTTTTCCAATTAACTGTTTCACTGCCCTAAACAATTGTCAACTAAGCAGCCTTAAATCTGCACCCTCAACTGGATCGCTTCTAGGTGAAACAAGGCAGAAAAAATTTATTCATACATCTCAAAAGCAGAAAGTGTGGCCAGGTGCGGTGGTTCATGCCTGTAATCACAGCACTTTGGGAGGCCGAGGTGGGGGTGGGGTTCAACTGAGGTCAGAAGTTCAAAACCAGCCTGGCCAATATGGTGAAACCCTGTCTCTACTAAAATACAAAAATTAACTGGGCGTGATGGTGGGTGCCTGTAATCCCAGCTACTCGGGAGGCTGAGACGTGAGACGGCAGAATTGAACCGGAGAGAAGGTGGTTGCAGTGAGCTGCTATCACACCACGGCACTCCAGCCTGGGTAGCTGAGCGAGACTCCATCTCAGAAAAACAGAAAGCAAACAAACCAACAAAAACAACAACAAAAACAAACAACAACAACAAAAAGCAGAAAGCCAGACTTCAGGCCTAAATATTGTACCATCATTTGCCCAAACCCAGAGAGTATAGGTGAAAGCTCAATTTCGAGACACGTTGGCCAGGAGAAGCACCTAAACCAAGGTAAGACTTGTCTCAGCCCTCTCCTTTTTCCACATGCACAGAGGCAGACATCCTTACAAAAGGAGATTTCCTTTATGGATAGAAATCTTTTTAACAAAAGTCTTTAAAAATAGCCAGCTAAATGCCAGAAAGGTATATTTTGGAGATACATCTGGTTTAAGGCTGTAGGTTTATTTTTTAAAAATTTAGCTTCTGGCCGGACGGGTGGCTCACGCCTGTAATCCCAGCACTTTGGGAGGTCGAGGCGGGCGGATCACGAGGTCAGGAGATTGATACCATCCTGGCCAACATGGTGAAACTTCATCTCTACTAAAAATACAAAAATTAGCTGGGCGTGGTGGTGTGTGCCTATAGTCCCAGCTACTCAGGAGGCTGAGGCAGGGGAATTGCTTGAACCTGGGAGGTGGAGGTTGCAGTGAGCCGAGATCGCGCCACTGCACTCCAGCCTTGCGACAGAGTGAGACTCCGTCTAAAAAAAAAAAAAAAAATTTAGCTTCTGGCCGGGCACAGTGGCTCATGCCTGTAATCCCAGCACTGTGAGAGGCCAAGGTGGGTGGATCACCTGAAGTCAGGAGTTCAAGACCAGCCTGGCCAACATAGTGAAACCCTTTCTCTACTAAACAAAAAAAAAAAATTGAACTTGGTTTGGTGGTGCACACCTGTGATCCCAGCTACTTGGGAGGCTAAGGCAGGAAAATCTCTTGAACCTGGGAGGCAGAGGTTGCCGTGAGCCGAGATGGCACCACTGCACTCCAGCCTGGGCGAAAGAAAGACTCAGTCTCCAAAAAAAAAAAAAAAAAAAAAAAATGAAAAATGTAGCTTCTATTTTTTAGTTAAAATGACTGAGTTTAGCAGGGAACCCATCAAGGAATATGGTGAAAAAGGCATTCTCTATGTGTGAACGCAGCATGGGCAGCTCTGAAAAACAAACAAATCTACTTAACCTGAGGGCCTACCTTTTATAAACACTTTTTATATACAAATTCCTAGGACAGCTTTCTTTAACCTTTAGAACAGGACAGTAACTAAGCCAAAAATTAGCAGATTCAATTTTCCTTATCACTTAAGCTTTTCATTTACCTTTTATAAAGAGTCTTTTAAAAGAGGCAATCTGCTGGTACAGTGGCTATAACACCTATAATCCCAGCACTCTGGGAGGCCCAGGCAGGAGAATTGCTTGAGACCAGGAGTTCAAGACCCTGTCTCTTTTATAATAAATACAACAATTAAATAAAAGAGGCAACACATTATGAAAATATGTTCAGAAGTTTTCACACATCAATAGGCATACTTCAGTGAGATAAATTTGGGAGCCCTTATTTAAAAATGCACTTCTTCTTTTTTATTTATTTTTTTCTTTTCTGAGACAGAGTGTCACTCTGTCACCCAGGCTGGAGTGCAGTGGTGAGATCTCAGCTCACTGCAACCTCCGCCTTCCAGGTTCAAGCAATTCTCCTGCCTCAGCCTCCTGAGTAGCTAGGATTACAGGTGTGCGCCACCATACCTGGCTAATTTTTGTATTTTTAGTAGAGATAGGGCTTCACCATGTTGGCCAGACTGGTCTGGAACTCCTGACCTCCTGATCTGCCCAGGTTGACCTCCCAAGGTGCTGGGATTACAAGTATGATCCTCTGCGCCCGGCCGCAGATAACTTTTTTAAATTGGGAACTGTTCTTTATCTTGTTATGATGATGGTCTCAAGATTGTATACCATTACCCAAAGTCATCAAACTTTTCACTTAAAATTGGCCAATTGTATCATATGTAAATGATACCTTACAAATCAGGAAAAATGACGCTGTAGAATACCTGATGTCTGCAAATTTCAGTGTTTTGGGAGGCCAAGGAGAGAAGATTGCTTGAGCCCAGAAGTTGAAGTCTGCAGTGAGCTATAATTGTGCCTCTGTACTCTAGCCTAGGCAACAGAGCAAGTCCCTAAAACTCTGTCTCTTAAAAAAAAAAAAAAAGAAAAGAAAGAATAGCTGATGGAATGAAAACATGTAATTGACATATTAAGCAACTGAAATTTTAAAATAGCTCATATGGTATAATTCTATATATATATTACATATGTATAAAGAGAAATAATATAAAATGACTTGAAAAGTATACACCAAAATGCTAACAGTTTTCAGTTTTACCTCTGGATGGATGAGACTATAGAGAAGCTTTCTTTTTTATATTAAATTTTTTCTATATTTTACTTTCACAACCATTTTTTTAAGATTTTTTTTTTCTTTTGATAAAAAAAAAAGGTCTCACTATGTTGCCCAGGTTGGTCTCAAGCTCCTGGGCTCAAGCAATCCTCCAGCCTCAGCCTCCCAAAGTGCTGGAATTCAGGCATGAGCCACTGCACCCAGCCTTAAAAAGATTTTAATGTAGAAAAAATCCTTCAAACATATGTGGTAGTCAATGACTGGGATGGCCGCTGTTTTTCAGCCAGAAGAGTTTTTGAATATAGAAAATACAATCAGGAAAAAGTCACCGAAAGTGTGTGAGCTAGTGAAGCTTTTGTCATGAGAGATGATCCTCATTCATCCCTGACAGCAGGGGGTTTGCATGGATGGTGAATGTTGACAAAGATTGTTGTCTTTTTCTTTCTATCTTTCCCTTCTCTCACATACTAACAGAATCTCCAGTTTTTAGCTGGGTACATGCCCATCCCAAATCATGATCACATTTCTCAGTATTCTTTGTAAGCAGGTGTGGGTGTGTGACTAAGTTCAGGCAACGGAATGAAAATAAGTGTTGGGGGGAACTTTCAAGTTTTGCCCTAAAAGGAAAGGGTTATAGCCTCACTCTGCATTTCCCTCCCCTCCCCATTCCCATTGCTTGGGATTGTGGGAGCTGGAGCAGCCATCTTGGACCAAGAGATGAAAGTCACACGTTACAGACAGAAAAGCAGTAAGATCAGAGGAGCCTAGGGCTACTAATGATTATGGAGCCACCATGCCAGCCCTGGACACTTATGTGACTACTATATGAGAGTGAGATGAAATTTCATCTTGTCTTAGTCACTACTAGTTTTTTTAATTTTAGTATTTTTCTTTTCTTTTTATTTGTTTATTTATTTATTTTTTGGAGACAGGGTCTTGCTCCGTTGCCCAGGATGGAGGGCAGTGGTGCAATCACGGCTCACTGAAGCCTCGACCTCCCAGGTTCAACTGATCTTTCTGCTTCGGCCTCATGAGTAGCTGGGACTACAGGTGTGTACCACCACACCTGGCTAATTTTTTTTTTTAATTTTTTATAGGGACAAGGTATCCTGTTTTTTTTTTTTTTGTATATAAAAGAAAAATATCTCTTTTTTATAGAGACATGTATCCCTATGTTGTCCAGGCTGGTCTCCATTCCTGGGCTCAAGTGATCCTCCTGCCTTGGCTTTCCAAAATGCTGGGATTACAGATGTGAGCTGCCACACTCTGAGTCACTACTATTTTGAGTACCTCTGGTGTAGCATTAGGAATAATATTCTCTATCAAAATCTTCAGTCAATCAGGCTCAGTAGAAAACATACTAAAGTCTTTATTTGGGGTCTTTAAAGATTTAGGAGAATTCATTCTAAGTAATCCCAGAATAACACCTAGATTATTAAAGAAGGCTACTGTCTCTAGAGGGTAAAATCCCATGACTTAGCTCCAGAGAACCAACGAAAAGATTTCTTTAATCTTTTGTTTTCTACCTGTTTCTGAGATTCTTTGGAACTCGAAGTCCAGACCTGAAAAAGGAGTCAACCAGGTCTACCTCTGGGCAAGCTCTTAGCTCCTCCAGGGGATCCATGAATTCTGAAAAGATTCAGACCTGACTCAGGATACCCAGGACATCTATAAATGTATTACAATGGATATAATGTGGACCTATTATAATTGCCACCATTTACTGAGATCACACTGTGCAGACATTGTGCTAAGTGCTTTTACGTCAGATCTCACCTAATCCCAAGATACCCTTGGCATGAGCTTGTGTCATTATGCCTTATTTTAACAAAAAACCCGAGGCTCAGAAAGGTGAAATAACTTACCCAAGATCATACTGAAGGGGTCTGACTCGAAAGCTAGTTTCCTCAAAAGTTCTAGAAACGAACTTGGTCTGGAAGGACCCTTCTTCTAGCATAGACTCCTCCAATGGCCGGGCCTAGCAGAACAAACTAGTCAGCATCAGCCCGTGTTCGAATATCAACCTAATTTTGTCCCTTGAAGTTTGGCTTGGAGGAAGCTGCAAACAGCAGTGTCCCATTTTTTGTTGAAATGCAATTGAAACGGCTCATTGTTTTTTTTTTTTTAATCCCAGTCCCCTGTGAGCCAACAAATTGCCAGGACACAATTGCAAGCAGTTCTAACACAATGACTGAAGAGAGTTTTTGTGATAATAAAATGTAATGGAAGATGGCAGGGAGGATTTAGGGGGCAGTCTTGCTATCTTAATTGTCAATAACAATAATTAGTTTATGTAAGGACATTACCTTGCTTAGAATTTAGCTTTTTTCTTTTTCTTTTCTGAAACTCTGAATTACTTTTGTACTTCCCTGGCATGGTAACATTTGCCTTTTATTTATTTAATTTAATTAATCTCTTTTTTTTTAAAGACAGAATCATGGCCAGGCTCAGTGGCTCATGCTTGTAATCCCATCATTTTGGGAAGCCAAGGTAGGCAGATTGCTTGAGTTCAGGAGCTTAATACCAGCCTGGGCAATATGGTGAATCCCCATCTCTATAAAAAGTACAAAAAAATTAGCTGGGCTTGGTGACACATGCTTGTAGTTCCAGCTACTTGGGAGGCTGAGCTGGGAGAATCGCGTGAGCCCAGGAGGTCAAGGCTGCTGTAAGCCTAGATTGTGCCACTGCACTCCAGCCTGGGCAATAGAGCAAGAACCTGTCTCAAAAAAAAAAAAAAAAAAAAAAAAAAAAAGAGTCTCGCTGGTCTCACTGTGTCACCCAGCAAGTCTCTTTTTGTAGGGATAGTGAGACTCTATCTTTAAGACTAGCCAATGTTGGCTAATTTTTTTTTTTTTTTTTTTTTTTGAGACGGAGTCTGGCTCTGTCGGTCAGGCTGGAGCGCAGTGGCGCAATCACTGCTCATTGAAAGCTCCGCCTCCCAGGTTTGTGCCATTCCCCTGCCTCAGCCTCCCGAGTAGCTGGGACCACAGGCGCCCGCCACCACACCCGGCTAATTTTTTTGTATTTTTAGTAGAGACGGGGTTTCACCATGTTAGCCAGGATGGTCTCGATCCCCTGACCTTGTGATCCGCCTGCCTCAGCCTCCCAAAGTGCTGGGATTACAGGTGTGAGCCACCACACCCGGCCAATGTTGGCTAATTTTTATCTGTACAGATAGAGTCTCGCTATGTTGCCTAGGCTTGTCTGGACTTCTTGGCCTCAAGCTATCCTCCTGCCTCAGCCTTCCAAAGCGCTGGGATTACAGTTATGAGCCACTATACCTGGCCAGCCTTTTAAGAATGTAAGAATATTAACAATTTAGGTCGACTAAATATTTTATTTCAAATTGTAGATATTTTTCATGTAGAATCTACTGATTTTAACTATTGCTATTTGGGATCTTTACACCCTAGATAATATATGGGAAAATGCATATAACTGTGGTAGTTGTGAACAAAGTAACTGATATGGTTTGGCTGTGTCCTCACCCAAATCTCGTCTTGAATTGTAGTTCCCATAATCCCCATGTGTCATGGGAGGGACCCAGTGGGAAGTAATTGAATCATGGGGGCGATTACCCCTATGCTCCTGTTCTTGTAATTGTGACTGAGTTCTCATGAGATCTGATGGTTTTATAAGGGGCTTTTCCTCCTTTGCTCAGCACTTCTCCTTCCTGCCATCATATGAAGAAGGATGTGTCTGCTTCCCCTTCCATCATGATTGTAAGTTTCCTGAGGCCTCCCCAGCCATGAGGAGCTGTGAGTCGATTAAACCTCTTTCCTTTATAAATTACCCAGTCTCAGGCAGTTCTTTATAGCAGCCTGAGAATGGACTAATGACATTACTGTTAATGCAAGAGTTCATATGTCCTCCTCTTGTTCCTCTGTGGTGTGTCTGCTGTGAATGTTGGAGCCCCTTTAAGACAGAAGCATACTCTGAGTAAAGCATCATTCCCAGGTAAAGCCAAGTCTATTCAGTACAAAGAGTTCAAAGGTCCTCTCTGGGGCTTGGGAGGGCCCTAGCTATATGTTCTTGGGGTTTTTGAGAGGTGTTTGTTTCTTGAGACAGAGTCTTGCTCTGTTACCCAGGCTAGAGTGCAATGGTGCGATCTCAGCTCACCACAACCTCTGCCTCCCAGGTTCAAGCAATTCTCATGCCTCAGCCTTCTGAGTAGCTGGGATTACAGGTACCTGCCACTACACCCAGCTAATTTTTGTATTTTTAGTAGAGACAGGGTTTCACCATGTTACCCAGGCTGATCTTGAACTCCTGGCTTAAGCGATCTGCCCATCTTAGCCTGCCAAAGTGCTGGCATTACAGGTGTGAGCCACAATGCCTGGCCCTTGTTCTTGTTGTTAAAGGGCAAAGCTGCTGCTCTCATGCCCCCTTAACTCCATCCACCCATCTCTCATATAGCCTAATTCTAAAACACATGAATAAAAGAGAAAACTCACTATGCCTGTTTGCTATCATTTTGGTTTCAATCAAAATAGAATTGTTTAGTCACACAAAAGCAAAGAACGGTGAATTTTTTTGGGGGGTGGGGAGACAGGGTCTCACTCTGTCACCCAGGCTGGAATGCAATAGTGCAGTCATAGCTCACTGCAGCCTTGACCACTTGGGGTCAAGCGACCCTCCCACCTCAGCCTCCCAAGTAGCTAGGACTATAGGCATGTGTCACCATGCCTGGTTAATTAAAAAAAAAAAATTGTAGAGATGGGATCTCACTATGTTGACCAGTCTCAAACTCCTAGGCTCAAGCAATCCTCCCACCTCAGCTTCAAAGTGCTAAATATCAGAGACATGAGCCACTGTGCCTGGTCAATAATGTTAAGCATAAAAAGGAAGAAAGCCAAATTAAAAAATATATATAGGCTGGCCAGGCATGGTGGCTCATGCCTGTAATCCTAGCACTTTGGGAGGCCGAGATGGGTGCATCACGAGGTCAGGAGATAGAGACCATCCTGGCTAACATGGTGAAACCCCGTCTCTACTAAAAATACAAAAAAATTAGGTGGGCGTGGTGGCAGGCACCTGTGGTCCCAGCTACTCGGGAGGCTAGGCAAGAGAATGGCATGAACCCAGGAGGCGGAGCTTGTAGTGAGCTGAGATCATGCCACTGCAGTCCAGCCTGGGTGACAGAGTGAGACTCTGTCTCAAAAAAAAAAAAAAAAAAAAAAAATATATATATATATATATATATATGCCATAGCAATTGCTGAACTGCCACCCTCTAGAATAGCTTCACCAAGGAGCATATCTTATTCTCTAATTCAATTGCAGAAGCAAATTCAACATTCAATAAACATTGACTACATCTGTCTTCCAGGCAGGCACTGTGCTATGCATCAGGGATTAAAATGCAAACCAAAAAGCATGCATGAGAAAAATTCATGAATCCCTACACTCATAGATCTCATAGTCCTGCAGGAGAAAATGACCATCAGCTTGTAATCAGCACCAAAATCAAGGTGTATATACAGTCCTATAGAAATGAAGATATGAGAGAAGACATTCCATCTGCCTGAGATTAGTCAGGAAAGTATGTCGAAAAAGATGCTTAGAGTGAAGGCGTGGAGGACTTTCTAGTAGCTTGCTAAGGGATGGAGGTGGGGGCAGGCATTCCAAGGAGGAGTAGTCATATGAAGAGAGGCACATCTGCAGGACAGGGTGTGACTTTATGGATGACTATGCCCCAGGACAGTACTGATAGGAAATACTAAAATATGCCAGTGGTTACCCCTTGGCTCTGGGATTAGTGATGAATCAGTTTCAGCTTCATCATTCCCTGTCTTTTCCAAAATTTAAACAAATTGACTTAAGTTATTTAATGAGGAAAATTATCGCAGTTGTTCTTTTGGTTTTGTGCAGTGAATGGAGCATTTGGGAATATGGCTAGGAAGTAAAGAGGTCAAGATGCTGAGGGTGAGAAATGATTCTGAAATAGAGACTCTGGTTAGGGCAGCCTCAGAGTTCCCTGAGTTGAACAGATTGGCCTCTATCTGAGAACAGTGGTTCTTAATGCTGGCTTAGGTGCTTGAAAATACAAACGCCCAGGCCTCACCCAGACCAATGAACAGAGACTCTGGAGTGGGATTCAGCCTTAGTAATTCCCCCAGGGCAGGCTCTTAAGCAAAGGGCGGATATGGCCAGACATGGACACCCAGGAATGTGTGTGCAATAGTGAGACATGCTGGAGGCTGAGAGGGGAGGAATGAGGCCAGGAGGGAAAGGGGCAGTGCTGAGAAGGGCAGCAGCCAATGACATTTTGGGGCTAGAAGAGGTAGAAATATGCCAGATGAAGGAGAGGGGAAAGGACATTCCCGGCAAAGAAAACACTGCACAAAGGCGTGGAGGTTTACAGGAAGCAGGAAGCAATGTTGTGACCGGAACAAGGTGCAGAGAGGACAGGAGGAGACGAGTAGGATGAGGTTGATGACATTGGGTTTAGTTTATTTATTTATTTTTTAATTTTTTTTTTTAATTTTTTTTTTTAATTTTTTTTTTTGAGACGGAGTCTCGCTCTGTCGCCCAGGCTGGAGTGCAGTGGCCGGATCTCAGCTCACTGCAAGCTCCGCCTCCCGGGTTTACGCCATTCTCCTGCCTCAGCCTCCCGAGTAGCTGGGACTACAGGCGCCCGCCACCTCGCCCGGCTAGTTTTTTTTTGTATTTTTAGTAGAGACGGGGTTTCACCATGTTAGCCAGGATGGTCTCGATCTCCTGACCTTGTGATCCGCCCGTCTCGGCCTCCCAAAGTGCTGGGATTACAGGCTTGAGCCACCGCTCCCGGCTAGTTTATTTTTAAAAAAATCTTTGCAGCTGGGTGTGATGGCTCACACCTTTAGTCCCAGCTACTCAGGAGGCTAGGGCGGAGGAATTTCACTTAAACCCGGGAGTTCAAGTCTGCAGTGAGCTACGATCATGCCACTACGCTCCAGCCTGGGAGACAGAGTGAGACATCTCAAAAAAAAAAAGAAAGAAAAAAATCTTTGCTATTAAACCCTTAGCTTCTCAAGATAGATTTTCTTTTTTGCCATTAATCAGTTATGTGCATGGCTATTGAGTTATTACTGATTTTCACATGATTTCATCTTTCAAGTTTCAGTTGTATGGATACTGCAGTTAGTTCTCATTGGCCAATGCTTATAGTCTATAATTTGCTTAATGGAGACAGGCTGTCACTCTGTTGCCCAGGCTGGAGGGCAATGGAGCGATCTTGGCTCACTGCAGCCTCGAACTACTGGGCTCAAGTCATCCTCCTGCGTCAGCCTCTCAAGTTGTCGGGACTACAAGTGTGTGCCACCACACCTAGCTGATTTTTAAATTTTTTGTAGAGACGGGGTGTTGCTGTGTTGCCCAGGCTGGCTTTGAATTCCTGGCCTCAAGTGATCCTCCCACTTTGGCCTCCCAAAGTGCTGGGATTACAGACTTGAGCTGCTGGGCTTTGCCCATAATGTTAGTATTTAAAACAACAGAGTCTATAGGTCTAGAGCAGGGGTTCTCAGCTTCAGTATGACTGGCTTTTCACGCTGCGTAATTCTTTTATGGTGGGGGACTGTCTTGTATATTGCAGGATATTGAGCAGCATCACTGGCTTCTACCTACTAGATGCCAGTAACATCCACCCTCCACCCTCTTTCATGCCCATTCCCAGTTGTGACGATCAAAGGTCTCCAGCCATCACCAGATGTCACTTGGGGTCAAAATCATGCCCCACCTTCAACTGAGAACCACTTGTCCAGAGATCTAGAGTCTAAATCTAGACCGATTCTTCTCAAATGTGCATGCATATGAATTCCCTGGGGATCTTGTTAAAGTGCAGGTTCTGGCTCAGTAGGCCAGGAGCGCGGTCCTGGAGATTTTGTCTGTGTAAAAGGCTTCAAGGTGATGCTGATGCTGATGCTCTAGGAGTAACTAACACTTTTGAGTAACCAGGATCTAAACCCCACATATATTCACCCCATTGAATGGGATGGGGGTCATGTTTATTGTAGCTTTCCATTAATGCATTTGAGAATTGACTGTGGCCCCCGAGTATTTCTAGGATCCCTTTAGGCTGTTTTATAGAATTCATGAATATGAGGGCCCACAAATACGCTGAAGGCCATCATTGTGTAGCCTGCAGCCCTGGTTAATTTATGTATGTAATATTATTCACCTGGAAAGCTTTCTTTAATTGCCACATTGTTAATTCATCCAACTGTAAGAAGAGCAATTATAATTTGATCTTCTTTGGCAGCAAATGGTTCCATTTAGTCACGTGACACTTTCTTATTCCAATCACACTCCATTGTCTAATCAAAGTCCATTTTTGGATCATGATAAAATGTTGTCTCTTTAAATAGCCTAGGAGTTTTTCAGCTGATGTAAATTCAGATTGTCCACCCAGATGAGCCTCACATGATGGAACAGATGTGATTTGGAAGAGTTGAGCTGGAAAATACGTTTTCCAAAATTAAATAATATTTTCTCCAACTTACATAATAGGAAGTACATTTCCCTTGAAATTATACCCTTAGAAGGCAAAGGTCTAGGAGAATGTCACTATTAAAAGTCCATTCAACATTCTTTTATTTCACATTTACTGACAACTACAACCGGCCAGGGACAATTGCAGGAGCTGGCAAGAGAACTATGACCCTGGCCAACAAGATGTGGTCTAATGGGGAAGGCAGACAACATATGGGATGATGTTGGACAGAGATAAGTGCCCAAAAGGAAAACAGTGATGCTCTGATATGGGAGGTGGTACGGGTGGTCAGGGCACCCTTTCTCAAGAAATGTTGCATGGAAGCCGAGATGCAAATGAGGAAGAGATGGCTCTGCAAAGATCTGAAAGAAGGACATATCTGAGGAAGGCAAAGTGATGTCATGTAAGAATAGTGAACTGAGGCCAGGCGCGGTGGCCTGTAATCCCAGTGCTTTGGGAGGCCAAGGCAGGTGAGTCTCCTGAGGTCAGGAGTTCGAGACCAGCCTGGCCAACATGGTGAAACCCTGTGACTACTAAAAATACAAAAATTAGCTGTGCATGGTGGCAGGCACCCATAATCCCAGCTACATGGGAGACTGAGGCAGGAGAATCGTTTGAACCTGGGAAGTGGAGGTTGCAGTGAGCCGAGACTACACCATGGCACTCCAGCCTGGGTGAAAAAGCTAAATGGTGTCTCTAAAAACAAAAAAATAGTGAACTGAGAAAGCAGAAAAAGGAAAGGACAAAATTGAGAGTCAGGAAAGAAAAGGTTTGTGCCCGCTCAGACACTTGCTAGCTCTAGGAACTTGAGCAAAATTCTCTCATCTTCTCTAGGTTCCAGTATCTGCAGAAACAAGGGAAATGACCTAGATCAGTGGTTCTCAAACTTGGCTGCAATTTGGAATCACCTGGGAAACTTTCCAGCCACTGATGACTTCATTGGTCTGGAGGACGGTTTTGGGCTTGGGGATTTTAACAGTCTCCAGGTAATTCTAATGTACACAGTGGTTTGAGAGCCCTGAACTGATTATCTGTGAAGCTGTGTCCCAACCCTACCACCTACAGATACAGGCTGCTCCTGCGGTGGAGTTCAGTGACCTCAACTGGCTCAGCCTCCCTGGGCCTCTGTATCTCCAGCTGCTGAATGTGGGGAGTTGACCTGGATTGATCTATCCACTTTCATTTTATTATTGTTCTATGGCATGATTAGATTGTTTGCTTATTTAACAACAGGGCTGAAATCCCATCTTGGGCCAGCCGTCTTTTTCTCAGCTGGAAGAGGTAATGTGATATTCCCTGCAGGGCTTCTTTCTGTCAGCCTCTCCAAAGCAAATGTACTTTTCCATCCCTTTCAACTGCAGTATAAAAAGAAAGGACTACAGTTACACAGTCATAGGCATTTCCTTTATAAATGAAGGCAAGCAACGAAATAGCTCTTGGCCTGACACCCAGGTAAACTCAAGACAAATTTAGAAACATCGAACTTGCACCATCCTTTGACAAAACAGAGAATAGGTTTTGTTTTGTTCTTTGACTATTGCGCACCCCTTCTTTCTTACATTCCTTAAGATATAATCCAAAAAGACAGGTAGTGTTTTCAAAGGCCAAAGCTCGCTAAAGAGCTTAACTCTATTAATGACAGAGGCCACTAAATTCCAGCTCAAGCAGATTAGCCTAGTTAAGTCCTCAGCATTAGGGTCTCCTCTAACACCGGGCCTGCTGAGAAGCTGTCAGCCCTCCTTCTCGCAAATCCTCCCTAAACTCCCAATAATAGCAACTTAATCTACGAAGAAAGCAACAAAGGAGAAGCTCTAAGTACAGCCTGTGTCTTAGAGAAGACCTATCCTTTGGAATAGAATGTGAGCGGCATGGATTATTTTAAACTTTCTAGTCATTCTATCAAACAAGTAAAAAGAAACAGATGAAATGAATTGGAATTCCTGTTTTATTTTGTCCCATAGAGTCATAGTATTATCATTTCAACACATAATCAATATACAAACTTTAAGAATGAGATATTTTACGTTCTCTTTTACTTACCAAGTTTTTGAAATCCTATGAGCATTTTACAGCACATCTCAATTCGAGCTACATACATTTCCAGGGCTCAATAGACCGCATGTGGCTTGCGGCTGCCGTCTCAGACAGCAGAACCTCAGAGGATCCTGTTTACTTTTGCGGCACTGGCAGCAGGGGGAGAACTGGCTGCGGGGTAGGGAGATGGAGCCCACTAAACATTTCTTTAAACAAATCTAAAACATATGATTGTACGTAGGAAAACATGTTAACAAATGTATTTCTTTGTTAAAGAGATCTTGTAATGAGCTGAAATGAGAAAAGGCTGCCTTTGTCCACTTGGGCTGCTGTCATAAAATACCATAAACTGGGTACCTTTTAAATAACACAAATTTATTTCTCACGGTTCTGGAGGTTGAGAAGTCCAAGACCAAAGGGGCAGATTCAGTGTCTGGTGAGGGCCTATCTCAGGCTCGGGGTGGCGCCTTCTAGCTGTGTCCTCACATGGTGAAACGTTAAGGGAGCCCACTGAGGCCTCTTTTAAAAGAACCCTAATCTCATTAATGAGGACTCTGCCTTCGTGCCCTAATCACTTCCCAAAGGCCACACCACCTAATACTGTCACCCTGGGGATTGGGTTTCAACATAGGAATTTTGGGGGGACCACAAATACTCAGACCCAGACCATGGCGAAGGCTTTGGAGCCAAAAAGATCTGGGTTTAAATTCTGCCTAAGTCAAAGTCATACCATTTTTAGGCAAGCCTAAAAAAGTAAAAACCTTTCTGAGTTTCTGAACCTCACTTTCCTCAACTGTTAAATGGGTAAAATTCCTCTTCATCAGACTCATGATGACAAGCCACCTTGGCCATACAATTAACCCAAATTAATAACACACAGTGCAAGGCATGTTTAAGAGAAGAGACTGTTAAAGCAAACTAAATATGACCTGAGAAGGACTCTGTAGTTCTATATTTGAGTCCTTGTAGATGAACTGCAACCTAATGTAATAGATAGACAAGACTGAAAATCTCATTTAGGAGTATGTGCCTGTAACGATCACTGAATGTTGACCAATCCCAGCAGCCATGCTCCAACCGCTCACTGCCTAGTGTTCAAACTGTATTAGAATAAGGCAAACACCTTATTTGAGCTACACCCAATCCCATTGTTTCAGAACCTCACTTCCAACTTCGGTATGTCTATTCCTTTTTTTTTGTCTATAAATCTTCTTCCACCACGTGGCTGTGCTGGAGCCTACCTGAATCTGCTGTGATTCTGGGGGCTGCCTGCTTTGCGAGGTCATTGCTCAATTAAACTGCTTTAAATTTAATTCTGCTGAAGTTTTTCTTTTAACAAGACAAAGCTAAACCTGAACTGGGCCGTAAATTGCTAAGTTTAGGTGCTATGTCAGTATTGAGGGCTTATTAAAATTAACTTAGTATTTGGCCAGGCACAGTGGCTCACACCTGTAATCTCAGCACTTTGGGAGGCCGAGGCGAGTGGATCACTTGAGGCCAGGAGTTTGAGACCAGCTGGGCCAACATGGTGAAACCCTATCTCTACCAAAAATACAAAAATTAGCTGGGCATGGTGACACACGCCAGTATTTCCAGCCACTCAGGAGGCTGAGGCAGGAGAATCACTTGAACCTAGGGGGCAGAGGTTACAGTGAGCCAAGATCATGCCACTGCACTCCAGCCTGGGCAACAGAGTGAGATCCTGTCTCAAAAAATAAATAAAATAAAATAAAATAAAATAAAGTTAGTACTAAATGTACTAAGTACTTAATTTAGAACTAAATAAGAGGCCCACATGGTGGCTCACACCTGCAATCCTAGCACTTTGGGAGGCCAAGGTGGGCAGATCACCTGAGGTCAGGAGGTCGAGACCAGCCTGGCCAATGTGGTGAAACCCCGTCTCTACTAAAAACACAAAAATTAGCAGGGCGTGGTGGCACATGCCTGTAATCCCAGCTACTTGGGAGGCTGAGGCAGGAGAATCGCTTGAACCCAGGAGGTGGAGGTTGCAGTGAGCTGAGATCATGTCACTGCACTCCAGCCTGGGCAACAGGAATGAAACACTGTCTCAAAAAAAAAAAAAAAAGAAAGAAAGAAAGAAAGAAGAAAACATCCAGCAGAGTGCTGATCACAGTGGCTCCTTGCTGAAGAAATGTAGGCATGCTCTTTGACATGTGCATCCCACAGTGCCTTGCATATAGTGGGTAACCAGTAAATTATGAGTTCCCTACAAAATTATGGCATTAACAAAAGCAGCAGCTGTGGACCTGATTCTTATTAAAGGAAAGCTCAAAAGCCTTAAGCCATACATATTGTAAGAAACCCAAATGCTATTATTTTATCTATATTTTCCTGTAACTTCTCTGGCTTTTACAAAGGAACTGCTATTTGCAGCAATTTACCATATCAGCTATTAACATGGCTCCAAAATTTACTTTTAGCTTTAATTTTTCTTATAAGTGACTTTTTTTTTAACTAAAACAGAAGGCTGTGATATGCTTCAATTTTTTGATGAAAATCGACCTTCCTTCACTCTCTGATTCATAAAAGTCCCTGATAATGACTAGCCCCAGTGTACAGAGCCCTGTGGGTCCTTTTGCCTGCCTTCATAAGAAGGGTAAGGGGTGGCGTGGTGGCTCATGCCTGTAATCCCAACACTTTGAAAGGCCAAGGCAGGAGGATCACTTGAAGCCAGGAGTTTGAGACCAGCCTGGGCAACATAGTAAAACCCTTTCTCTACAAAAGATAAAATAAACAGCTAGGTATAGATGAATATACCTGTAGTCCCAACTACTTAAGAGGCTGAGGTGGGAAGATGGCCTGAATCCATGAATTGCAGTCTGCAATGAGCTATGATGGCACCACTGTATTCCCTCCAGCCTGGGCCACAGAGCGACACCCTATCTCAAAAAAAAAAAAAAAAAAAAAAAAAAAAAAAGCTTAAATTTTATTTTAAAAAAATACAAGAAGGTTAAGGGCTTTCAGTGCAATTTTTATCACAATTCCAATGACATTTTTCACATAAGTAGAAAAAACAATTCTAAAATTCTCATGGAACCACAAAAGACCCTGAATAGCCAAAACAATTTTGAGAAAGAACAAAGCTGGAGACATGTGCTGATTTCAAACTATGTTACAAAGCTATAGTAGTGAAAACAGTATGGTACATGCATAAAAATAAACACATAGAACAATGGAACAGAATAATAAGCCCATAAATAAACCTATGCAAATATAGTCAACTAATTTTTTACAAAAGCACCAAGAACATGCAATGGGGAAAGGAAATGCTCTTCAACAAATGATGTTGGGAAAACCAAATATCTACATGCAAGATAATACAATTGGATCCTTGTTTTATAACATATTCAAAAATTAACTTGAAATAAATTTAAGAATTACATATAAGATCTAAAACCATAAAATTCCTTACAGAAAACATAGCCAAAAAGCTCTTTGTATTGGTCTTAGCAATGTTTTGTTGTTGTTGTTGTTGTTGTTTGTTTGTTTTTGTTTTTGGCTGTGATGCCAAGAGCACAAGCAACAAAAGCAAAAATAAACAAGTAGGACTACATCAAACTAAAAACTTCTGCACAACAATCAAAAAAAAGGAAGAGGCAGCTAACAATACAATGGGAGAAAATATTTGAAAACCATATATCCAATAAGGGGTCAATATCCAAAAAATATAAAGAACTCACACAACTCAATAACAAATAAATGAAGAAATAAATAATCTGATTTAAAAATGTGCAAAGGTCCTGAATGGACATTTTGCAAAGAAAACTTATAGTCAATGGATATATGAAAAATGCTCAACATGACTAATCATTGGAAATATGCAAATCAAAACCACAATGAGATATAATATCACGCAAGTTAGGTTGGTTATCTCCAAAAAAGACAAGGGATAAGTTTTGGTGAGGATATGGAGAAAAGAAAGCACCTGGTGGGAATGTAAATTGGTCCAGCCATTACCAGAAAATAATATAGAGGTTACCCAAAACATTAAAAATAAAACTAGTATATGATCCAGCAGCTCCACCTCTGGTTATGTAGCTGAAGAAAATGAAATCAGTTGAAGAGATATCTGCATGCTCATGTTGATTGCGGCACTATTCCCAACAGCCAAGATACAGACTCATCCTAAGTATTGATCAATGGATGACTGGAGAAAGAAATTGTGGTTCATACATACAGTGGAATATAATTCAGCCATACAAAAGAAGGAAATTCTGCATTTCTAATAACGTGGATGGGACCTAGAGAAATTATGTCACATGAAATAAACCAGATGCAGAAAGACAAATGCTGTGTGATCTCACATACGGAATCTAAAAAAGTTGAACTTATATCAGCAGAGAGCAGAACAACGATTACCAGGGATTGGGGGTGGGCGAAATGTGAGATGTTGGTCAAAGGGTACAAACAGTTACAAGATGAATAGGTTCTAGGAATCTAATGTAAAGCACGGGTGGTGATGGATGTCTTCATTTTATTGTAGTGATCATTAAACAATATATAAGTATATCAATCATCACATTCTACACTTTGAATATACACAATCTTTATTTGACAATTAAATATTCTAAAATAAAATTACAAAGAAGGGTAAGGACTGAGAATGGAAAGAAACAGAATAATCAAAGACATAGTTGGCAATGTTAGGAAATCACCACACTGCCCTTGCTAAAATATGTGATATTCTAGAATGCTTAAGAGTTTCGAAAAGACAAGAAATATCTAATTTTAAGAGTTTGGTGTTGATAGTGGGGGGAGGCTGAGCGTGTGGGGGACAGGAGATATATGGGAGCACTCTACTTTCTGCTCAGTTTTTCTGTGGACCTAAAACAAATGTAAGAACATAAAGCAGTCAGGGGTGGTGGCTCACACCTGTAATCCCAACACTTTGGGAGGCCGAGGCGGGCGGATCACGAGGTCAGGAGTTTGAGACCAGCCTGGCCAACATGCTAAAACCCCACCTCTGCTAAAAATACAAACTAACTATTCCATTAGTTCTGGGCCTTTGGAGAACCCTGACTAAGATAGGAATCCAGGCACTGGAAATCATACCGATTGACTTTTTCACAGCCACCAAAATAAAAAAGATCCTGCAACCTCTAAGTCTGGCAAAACAACAGCAACACAAGTTGACCTCCAAACCTTTATTGCCTTGCTAATTGCGATTCTTTTTTTTTTTTTTTTTTTTAATTTATTTATTATTATTATACTTTAAGTTGTAGGGTACATGTGCATAACGTGCAGGTTTGTTACATATGTATACTTGTGCCATGTTGGTGTGCTGCACCCATCAACTCGTCATTTACATCAGGTATAACTCCCAATGCAATCTCTCCCCCCTCCCCCCTCCCCATGATAGGCCCCGGTGTGTGATATTCCCCTTCCTGAGTCCAAGTGATCTCATTGTTCAGTTCCCACCTATGAGTGAGAACATGCGGTGTTTGGTTTTCTGTTCTTGTGATAGTTTGCTAAGAATGATGGTTTCCAGCTGCATCCATATCCCTACAAAGGACACAAACTCATCCTTTTTGATGGCTGCATAGTATTCCATGGTGTATATGTGCCACATTTTCTTAATCCAATCTGTCACTGATGGACATTTGGGTTGATTCCAAGTCTTTGCTATTGTGAATAGTGCTGCAATAAACATACGTGTGCATGTGTCTTTATAGCAGCATAATTTATAATCCTTTGGGTATATCCCCAGTAATGGGATGGCTGGGTCATATGGTACATCTAGTTCTAGATCCTTGAGGAATCGCCATACTGTTTTCCATAATGGTTGAACTAGTTTACAATCCCACCAACAGTGTAAAAGTGTTCCTATTTCTCCACATCCTCTCCAGCACCTGTTGTTTCCTGACTTTTTAATGATCGCCATTCTAACTGGTGTGAGATGGTATCTCATTGTGGTTTTGATTTGCATTTCTCTGATGGCCAGTGATGATGAGCATTTTTTCATGTGTCTGTTGGCTGTATGAATGTCTTCTTTTGAGAAATGTCTGTTCATATCCTTTGCCCACTTTTTGATGGGGTTGTTTGTTTTTTTCTTGTAAATTTGTTTGAGTTCTTTGTAGGTTCTGGATATTAGCCCTTTGTCAGGTGAGTAGATTGCAAAAATTTTCTCCCATTCTGTAGGTTGCCTGTTCACTCTGATGGTAGTTTCTTTTGCTGTGCAGAAGCTCTTTAGTTTAATTAGATCCCATTTGTCAATTTTGGCTTTTGCTGCTGTTGCTTTTGGTGTTTTAGACATGACGTCTTTGCCCATGCCTATGTCCTGAATGGTACTACCTAGGTTTTCCTCTAGGATTTTTATGGTATTCGGTCTAACATTTAAGTCTCTAATCCATCTTGAATTAATTTTCGTATAAGGAGTAAGGAAAGGATCCAGTTTCAGCTTTCTACTTATGGCTAGCCAATTTTCCCAGCACCATTTATTAAATAGGGAATCCTTTCCCCATTTCTTGTTTCTCTCAGGTTTGTCAAAGATCAGATGGCTGTAGATGTGTGGTATTATTTCTGAGGACTCTGTTCTGTTCCATTGGTCTATATCTCTGTTTTGGTACCAGTACCATGCTGTTTTGGTTACTGTAGCCTTGTAGTATAGTTTGAAGTCAGGTAGCATGATGCCTCCAGCTTTGTTCTTTTGACTTAGGATTGTCTTGGAGATGCGGGCTCTTTTTTGGTTCCATATGAACTTTAAAGCAGTTTTTTCCAATTCTGTGAAGAAACTCATTGGTAGCTTGATGGGGATGGCATTGAATCTATAGATAACCTTGGGCAGTATGGCCATTTTCACGATATTGATTCTTCCTATCCATGAGCATGGTATGTTCTTCCATTTGTTTGTGTCCTCTTTGATTTCACTGAGCAGTGGTTTGTAGTTCTCCTTGAAGAGGTCCTTTACATCCCTTGTAAGTTGGATTCCTAGGTATTTTATTCTCTTTGAAGCAATTGTGAATGGAAGTTCATTCCTGATTTGGCTCTCTGTTTGTCTGTTACTGGTGTATAAGAATGCTTGTGATTTTTGCACATTAATTTTGTATCCTGAGACTTTGCTGAAGTTGCTTATCAGCTTAAGGAGATTTTGGGCTGAGACAATGGGGTTTTCTAAATATACAATCATGTCATCTGCAAACAGGGACAATTTGACTTCTTCTTTTCCTAACTGAATACCCTTGATTTCTTTCTCTTGCCTAATTGCCCTAGCCAGAACTTCCAACACTATGTTGAATAGGAGTGGTGAGAGAGGGCATCCCTGTCTTGTGCCAGTTTTCAAAGGGAATTTTTCCAGTTTTTGCCCATTCAGTATGATATTGGCTGTGGGTTTGTCATAAATAGCTCTTATTATTTTGAGGTACGTTCCATCAATACTGAATTTATTGAGCGTTTTTAGCATGAAGGGCTGTTGAATTTTGTCAAAAGCCT
This sequence comes from Macaca mulatta, assembly GCF_049350105.2. Taxonomy (NCBI): domain Eukaryota; kingdom Metazoa; phylum Chordata; class Mammalia; order Primates; family Cercopithecidae; genus Macaca; species Macaca mulatta. The sequence continues at coordinate 128,011,975 of NC_133417.1, read as the reverse complement.
TTTCTGCATCTATTGAGATAATCATGTGGTTCTTGTCTTTGGTTCTGTTTATATGCTGGATTATGTTTATTGATTTGCGAATGTTGAACCAGCCTTGCATCCCAGGGATGAAGCCCACTTGATCATGGTGGATAAGCTTTTTGATGTGTTGCTGAATCCGGTTTGCCAGTATTTTATTGAGGATTTTTGCATCGATGTTCATCAGGGATATTGGTCTAAAATTCTCTTTTTTTGTTGTGTCTCTGCCAGGCTTTGGTATCAGGATGATGTTGGCCTCATAAAATGAGTTAGGGAGGATTCCCTCTTTTTCTATTGATTGGAATAGTTTCAGAAGGAATGGTACCAACTCCTCCTTGTACCTCTGGTAGAATTCAGCTGTGAATCCATCTGGTCCTGGCCTTTTTTTGGTTGGTAGGCTATTAATTATTGCCTCAATTTCAGAGCCTGCTATTGGTCTATTCAGGGATTCAACTTCTTCCTGGTTTACTCTTGGAAGAGTGTAAGTGTCCAGGAAATTATCCATTTCTTCTAGATTTTCCAGTTTATTTGCGTAGAGGTGTTTATAGTATTCTCTGATGGTAGTTTGTATTTCTGTGGGATTGGTGGTGATATCCCCTTTATCATTTTTAATTGCGTCCATTTGATTCTTCTCTCTTTTCTTCTTTATTAGTCTTGCTAGTGGTCTGTCAATTTTGTTGATCTTTTCAAAAAACCAACTCCTGGATTCATTGATTTTTTGGAGGGTTTTTTGTGTCTCTATCTCCTTCAGTTCTGCCCTGATCTTAGTTATTTCTTGCCTTCTGCTAGCTTTCGAATGTGTTTGCTCTTGCTTCTCTAGTTCTTTTAATTGCGATGTTAGAGTGTCAATTTTAGATCTTTCCTGCTTTCTCTTGTGGGCATTTAGTGCCATAAATTTCCCTCTACACACTGCTTTAAATGTGTCCCAGAGATTCTGGTATGTTGTATCTTTGTTCTCATTGGTTTCAAAGAACATCTTTATTTCTGCCTTCATTTCGTTATGTACCCAGTAGTCATTCAGGAGCAGGTTGTTCAGTTTCCATGTAGTTGAGCGGTTTTGATTGAGTTTCTTAGTCCTGAGTTCTAGTTTGATTGCACTGTGGTCTGAGAGACAGTTTGTTATAATTTCTGTTCTTGTACATTTGCTGAGGAGTGCTTTACTTCCAATTACGTGGTCAATTTTGGAGTAAGTACGATGTGGTGCTGAGAAGAATGTATATTCTGTTGATTTGGGGTGGAGAGTTCTATAGATGTCTATTAGGTCTGCTTGCTGCAGAGATGAGTTCAATTCCTGGATATCCTTGTTAACTTTCTGTCTCGTTGATCTGTCTAATGTTGACAGTGGAGTGTTGAAGTCTCCCATTATTATTGTATGGGAGTCTAAGTCTCTTTGTAAGTCTCTAAGGACTTGCTTGATGAATCTGGGTGCTCCTGTATTGGGTGCATATATATTTAGGATAGTTAGCTCTTCCTGTTGAATTGATCCCTTTACCATTATGTAATGGCCTTCTTTGTCTCTTTTGATCTTTGATGGTTTAAAGTCTGTTTTATCAGAGACTAGTATTGCAACCCCCGCTTTTTTTTGTTCTCCATTTGCTTGGTAAATCTTCCTCCATCCCTTTATTTTGAGCCTATGTGTGTCTCTGCGTGTGAGATGGGTCTCCTGAATACAGCAGACTGATGGGTCTTGACTCTTTATCCAGTTTGCCAGTCTGTGTCTTTTAATTGGAGCATTTAGTCCATTTACATTTAAGGTTAAGATTGTTATGTGTGAACTTGATCCTGCCATTATGATATTAACTGGTTATTTTGCTCGTTAGTTGATGCAGTTTCTTCCTAGCCTCGATGGTCTTTACATTTTGGCATGTTTTTGCAATGGCTGGTACCGGTTGTTCCTTTCCATGTTTAGTGCTTCCTTCAGGGTCTCTTGTAAGGCAGGCCTAGTGGTGACAAAATCTCTAAGCATTTGCTTATCTGTAAAGGATTTTATTTCTCCTTCACTTATGAAACTTAGTTTGGCTGGATATGAAATTCTGGGTTTAAAATTCTTTTCTTTAAGAATGTTGAATATTGGCCCCCACTCTCTTCTGGCTTGGAGAATTTCTGCCGAGAGATCTGCTGTTAGTCTGATGGGCTTCCCTTTGTGGGTAACCCGACCTTTCTCTCTGGCTGCCCTTAAGATTTTTTCCTTCATTTCAACTTTGGTGAATCTGGCAATTATGTGTCTTGGAGTTGCTCTTCTCGAGGAGTATCTTTGTGGTGTTCTCTGTATTTCCTGGATTTGAATGTTGGCCTGCCCTACTAGGTTGGGGAAGTTCTCCTGGATGATATCCTGAAGAGTGTTTTCCAACTTGGTTCCATTTTCCCCCTCACTTTCAGGCACCCCAATCAGACGTAGATTTGGTCTTTTTACATAATCCCATACTTCTTGCAGGCTTTGTTCATTTCTTTTTCTTCTTTTTTCTTTTGGTTTCTCTTCTCACTTCATTTCATTCATTTGATCCTCAATCGCTGATACTCTTTCTTCCAGTTGATCGAGTCGGTTACTGAAGCTTGTGCATTTGTCACGTATTTCTCGTGTCATGGTTTTCATCTCTTTCATTTAGTTTAGGACCTTCTCTGCATTAATTACTCTAGCCATCAATTCTTCCACTTTTTTTCAAGATTTTTAGTTTCTTTACGCTGGGTACGTAATTCCTCCTTTAGCTCTGAGAAATTTGATGGACTGAAGCCTTCTTCTCTCATCTCGTCAAAGTCATTCTCCGTCCAGCTTTGATCCGTTGCTGGCGATGAGCTGTGCTCCTTTGCCGGGGGAAATGCACTCTTATTTTTTGAATTTCCAGCTTTTCTGCCCTGCTTTTTCCCCATCTTTGTGGTTTTATCTGCCTCTGGTCTTTGATGATGGTGATGTACTGATGGGGTTTTGGTATAGGTGTCCTAATTGCGATTCTTAATTTAAGCTTTGCCTCTCTGTCCATCTCTTTTGAAGCTGTTGTATTCCCTGGAAACCACCCCCCCCCCCTTTTTTTTTTAACTCGGTCTCATTATGACTAAATACAAGAAAAAAAAATCAATTGCACACAATAACATGGTGGTCACTGCAGCATTCTATGTTTATAATTGGGCTTTCTACCTGAGCCAAACTGCTTTTCCCACTCTTTTTTAAATAGGCTTTATTTTATTTTGAGACGGGGTCTCGCTCTGTCTCTCAGGCTGGAGTGCAGTAGCTTGATCACAGCTCACTGGTGCCTTAAATTCCTGAGCTCAAGTGATCCTCTCACTTTAGCCTCCCAAGTAGCTGGGACTATAGGCATGAGACACTATAGCTGGCTAATTTTTAAATTTGTTGCAGAGACGGGGCTCACCATGTTGCCCAGGCTGGTCTGGAACTCCTGGGCTCAAATGATCCTGCTGCCTCAGCCTTCCCAAAGTGCTGGCAAAAGTGCCCAATTATTCTAAACATTTAAGAGGTACTTATTATAAGCATTGAAAATTTACATAATTTCTGGGGCCAGGCAGGAAACATAATACAAGGGACTGGGACAATACCAAGAAGAGAGAGGTAACTCCGCAAACTGGTGTGTCACTCTTCCAAAGAGGAAGCTAATTCTCAGCTCCAGGAATTGTGGCACATGTCAACACTAGTCAGTTGTTGGCCATCTTCTGATTCTTTTAGAAAAGTTGTAAGTCTGTATTTTTTTTTTTTCTTTTCTTTTCTTTTCTTTTTTTTTTTTTTGAGACAGAGTCTCACTCTGTCGCCCAGGCTAGAGTGCAGTGGCGTGATCTTGGCTCACTACAAGCTCCGCCTCCCGGGTTCACGCCATTCTCCTGCCTCAGCCTCCCGAGTAGCTGGGACTACAGGTGCCCGGCACTACGCCCGGCTAACTTTTTGTTTTTGTATTTTTAGTAGAGACGGGGTTTCACTGTGTTAGCCAGGATGGTCTTGATCTCCTAACCTCGTGATCTGCCCGCCTTGGCCTCCCAAAGTGCTGGGATTACAGGCGTGAGCCACGGCGCCCGGCTAGTAAATCTGTATTTGAATATGAACATTCTTGAGGTTTAATATGCCTAAATAAAACATGGCTTTAAGTCTCTGTGGGCTGCCACTTTGTGACTTCAGGCTTAGAATAGTTTTAAAATTGTATTGGGCAGTGGAGATAAAAAAGCTGCAGGCCACAAAGGAAACAGACACATATATGCAGGAGTGAAGGTATAAGGTAAAGTGCTATAATAAAGGCAAATTCAAGGTTGATGGGAGCACAGGGGAACTAGGAATTTGCAGAAGATCAAACTCTTGGTTCCTCTCGTCTTCGCAATACGTGTCGGACATTTATTTGAAACTTGAACGTGTATGGGCATGGCACATGTCTACAACATTAGTACAAAAGTGTCTCAGTACAATAAGCCTATGGTTACGTCCTGTTTCCTATTATAAAAGCATTCATCTTGGCAGCTGTTGACTTTTTTTAAAAAAAAGCAAATTAGACTTTACCAGCGGTTCTCTACCAGGGATGATTTTGCTGCCCAAAGGACATTTGGCAATGTCTGGAGACATTTTTGGTTCTCATAGCTGGGGGCAGGAGGAAGATGCCACTGGCACCTGGTTTTGTGGCCAGGAATGCTGCTATACATCCTACATCCTACAGTGCACAAGACAGCCCCATCATCAAGAGTTACGTGGCCCAAAATGTCAACAGTGCCAGCGATGAAAGACCCTCACCCAGGGATTTACAATCATACCCTATAGCAAAATACTAGATATTGCAATTCAATCTGCTTTCAGATGTACCATTTCGAGGTGAAGATGGCTGGGCTTCTGGGTCAGGTGCGGACTTGGAGAACTTTTCTGTCTAGCTAAAGGATTGTAAATGCACCAATCAGCACTCTGTGTCTAGCTAAAGGTTTGTAAGCACACCAATCAGCACTCTGTAAAACGGATCAATCGGCACTCTGTAAAATGGACCAATCAGCTCTCTGTAAAATGGACCAATCAGCAGGATGTGGGTGGGGCCAAATAAGGGAGTGAAAGCAGGCCACCTGAGCCAGCAGCGACAACCCGCTCGGGTAACCTTCCAGGGTGCGGAAGCTTTGTTCTTTCGCTCTTTGCAATAAATCTGGCTGCTGCGCACTCTTTGGGTCCATGCTGCCTTTATGAGCTACGAAGGTCTCTTTGGGAAGGTCTGCAGCTTTACTGCTGAAGTCAGCGAGACCATGTACCCACCAGAAGGAGGAAACTCCGGACATGTCCGAACATCAGAGGGAACAAACTCCAGACACACCATCTTTAACACTGTAACACTCTCTGGGAAGGTTCACGACTTCGTTCTTGAAGTCAGGGAGACCAAGAATCCACCAATTCCGAACACACCATGACCGAGAATTGTTTCTCTCTCTCCTTTCTTCGGCAGTGCCAGGCTAGCCAGGTCTCCTCTCTGTGTTATGCAGGGACAGTCTGCTTTCCCTTGCTGTCACTCCCAAACGGGCACACACAAAATCAACTCAGCACAGTGGAACAAGTGAGCTCCTGTTTAGCAGGATTCAGGCTCCATTTGTTCACTACTATTCTTATTATTATTACTTAATCATGTCCTTGAGATCTCACCCTCCCAGCTCAAGTAACTTAGCAAAATATTTCCAGTAAATAATCAGCTTTCCCAAAAGGAATTCTGGTGTAAAACATTTTCGTTAACTGGTTGTTTCAGGTGATTGTGGTAAACTTTGAAGTCGTATTTGTCAGACAAAAATCTAGCACGTCAGTGGACCTTTGTAATGAAACTGATATGAAATTCTGATTTTATCGTATAGAAATGTAGGAATTTTAATGCCTCAAAAGTATTGTAAGAATTGAAACGGCAGCACATGCAAATACACATCAGATTAAAGCTAACAAGCGTGCTATTTTTCCCTGTTTCCCAAAAACAATGCAGTGTTTTGTGAAGCTGGCCTAGTTTTTCTTATGGCTCTTTGTCAATTTTAGACTACGTAGAGGTTGTGTTAAAAGGGGATGTGGGAGGAAAGAGAAGCCGTATGTGTGCACTTGTGTCTGTGTGTTTGTGTATGTGTGTGGGGGGCCGGTGTATGGATGGTGGCACTAAGAGGCGGTGAGTTGGGCTACCTCCATGGCTGACAACACTGAAAACGTTGGGAAAACCTCACCTGTATATACAGTTCATATAATACAGCTTTTAAAAAGTACCTACAATGTCAAATTCAAATGAAGGGCGGAGGAATTCAGCTTGGTCTAAGTTCAGTGAACTGGCCTAAAGGACTGTAATTCCCATCTGAATTCTCATCCCAGCTTTATTCCTGACCGTTCTACCATCCCTCCTTATCTTGTGGTTCTCAGTTAATGAATATGTGATATTCAAGTCAAGATCAGATTCTCTGCTCCTTACCTATGAGGTTGGAAACCCACATAATTTCCTGTGTCTGTGTTAAACAATACTGAGACAGGAAATATTGTCCTGATGTTAAATAATAAGCACATCCATCTTATCTACTTGCTCCAGGAAGTAAATGCTTGCTCCCATTAGAGGTGAGCAGAGGCTGGGAGAGAGGGAGAAATGGGGAATGACTGCTTAATGGTTTCAGAGTTTATGCTTAGTATAATGAAAAGGTTTTGGATATAGTGATGATGGTTGCACAACAATGTGAATGTAATTAATGCTACAGTATTGTACACTGAAGAATGGTTAAGATAGGGCCAGGCACAATGGCTCTCGCCTGTAATGCCAGTACTTTGGGAGGCCAAGGCGGGAGGATCATGAGGTCAGGAGATGGAGACCATCCTATCCTGGTTAACATGGTGAAACCCTGTCTCTACTAAAATACAAAAATTAGCTGGGCGTGGTGGTGCACGCCTGTAGTCCCAGCTACTTGGGAGGCTGAAGCAAGAGAATCGCTTGAACCCAGGAGGCAGAAGTTGCAGTGAGCCGAGATCGTACCACTGCACTCCAGCCTGGGTGACACAGGGAGACTCCGTCTAAAAAAAAAAAAAAAAAAAAAAAAAAAGGTTAAGATGGTAAATTTTATGTTCTGTGTATTTCGCCACAATTTTTTTAAAAAAACCTGGAGGATTTCGCTGCTCTCCTATCTCTTCTTTCTTCCTCCTACCCCACAGTCCTGCATGGCAGAGTTTAGGGAAAGGAGAACACAGATCTCCTGAACTCAAATGTTTTCAGAAAACCAGGCCAGTAACAGAAATAAGTGAAACCAGTCAAATGGTCTGCTTTAGGGAGTAGGAGGGACTGGGGTAAACCAGAGAAAGTGAGCCCTTTCTAAACAGGCACACTCACGGATCATCTCCTAATACTTGTTGCCATACAGAAAAGCAGGCCCCAGTGTTGCCAGGCCTTCTCGTTTTACTTAAAAAAAAAAAAAAAAAAAAATTGTGATTTTTTTTTTTTTTTTTGAGACGAGTCGCCGAGGCTGGAGTGCAGTGGCACAATCTTGGCTTACTGCAACCTCCACCTCCCGGGTTCAAGTAATTCTCCTGCCTCAGCCTCCTAAATTGCTGGGATTACAGGCGCCCTCCACCATACCCAGCTAATTTTTATATTTTTAGTAGAGACGGGGTTTCACCATGTTGACCAGGCTGGTTTCGAATTCCTGACCTCAAGTGATTTGCCCACCTCAGCCTCACAAAGTGCTGGGATTACAGGCGTGAGCCCCCGCACCAGGTCTTAAAAAAACTTATTTTAGGTTTGAGGCTACATGTGGGCTTGCTGTACAGATTATTTCATCACCCAGGAATTAAGCCTAGTACCCAATAGTTATCTTTTCTGCTCCTCTCCCTCCTCCCACCCTCATTTTTTAATAGACACTAGAAATCAGGATTTTAATGAGAAAATTTTTATTTTAAGTCCGTGTGCCATCTAGAACTCGGGGCAGATGTAGATGAAGGCCATCTGTTTGCATTTCCTGGTCTGCTGCTGATCTGCTGACCCGACCCCAAGCTTGCAGCTGGCATTGTTGCCAACACTAGAAAGCGGTCCAAGATAGGAAAGCATATTTTTCTGGACTTAATGTACAATTAGCATAAAAGTTACTAAACAGGATGATGGGTAACTCTCTCTATATATTTCATATATCTATGGACTATATATGGACTGTATTTAGCAGTCCTCATTTTTATTTTCCCAAAGGCTTTGTTGATACAATTGTTAGATAAGGTCTTGTCTCATGCCCTTCCTGTGATGCCGCATGGTGTGTGTACAAGAGCAAGAGAGAAAGGAAGTCTGAGGCTGGAGCGAAGAAAAGGAAGTGGTGTGTTTGGTTGGAAGTCGGGAGAATGCCCCCAATCACTGCTTTCAGAGTCTAAATGGCAAAGAAGGATCGTGACTTATTTCCTGTGTTATACTTCTTAGCCTCGGTGAATAGCCCACCACCAGCTCGGCTGCCCTGGTTGTGTGTGTCTTGATGCCAATGGACTCTGCTGCAGGATAGCATCAGCTGCTCTGAGGGCATTCCCCAGGGCAGAGGAATTGCTTTTCCTCCCTTCCACCAAGAGTCATACTAGGAATCTGCAATATTGACATGTGACTACATTGGGCACAAAGAGTGAAATTTTAAATCACTGAATGTTAGAAGCTTCAGAATGAAAGGTGGAGGGAGAAAGTGGAAAGGAGGACACGGACTTGGTCGTCTTTTTTTTTTTTTTTGAGACAGGTTCTCACTCTGTTGCACAGGCTAGAGTGCAGTGACGTGATCCTGACTCACAGAAGCATCCACCTCCTGGGCTCAAGCAATCCTCCTGCCTCAGCCTCCAGAGTAGCTGGGACCACAGGCATGTGCCACCATGCCTAGCTATTTTTTTTTTATTATTTGTAGAAACAGGATCTCACTGTGTTGCCCAGGCTAGTCTCAAACTCCTGGGCTCAAATAACCTCCTGCCTTGGTTTCCCAAAGTGCTGTGATTATAGGCATGAGCTACTGCCCTGGCTGAGCCCAGGAGTTTGAAGTTACAGTGACCTGATTGTACCACTGCACTCCAGTCTGTCTGATAGACTGAGACCCTGTTTTAATAATAATAGGCTGGGTGCAGTGGCTCACACCTGTAATCCCAGCACTTTGGGAGGCTGAGGGGAGCGGAACACTTGAAGTTAGGAGTTTGAGACTAGCCTGGACAACATAGTGAAACGCCATCTCCACTAAAAACACAAAAATCAGCCAGGCGTGGTGGCCAGCACCTGTAATCCCAGCTACTCGGGAGGCTGAGGCAGGAGAATCGCTTGAACCCTGGGGCAGAGGTTGTAGTGAGTCAGGATTGCGCCATGGCACTCCAGCCTGGGTGACAGAGTGAGACTAAACTAACTAAATAAATAATAATGAAATATTTTATTATAAGAGTGGGGTTAGCAAAGATGATGCCTTATTGTAGTATCTTTTGTTTCCTTAAAATTAACTTCAAAATATAATAAAATTGTTTATGAGTTTGCAGCTACTTGTATAAAACTTGATATATGCCAGGCATGGTGGCTCACACCTGTAATCCCAGCACTTTGGGAGGGCAAGGTGGGTGGATCACGAGGTCAGGAGTTCGAGACCAGCCTGACCAAGCAATCAGCCTGGCCAATATGGTGAAACTCCATCTCTACTAAAAATACAAAAATTAGCCAGGCATGGTGCCACAAGCCTGTAATCCCAGCTACTCGGGAGGCTGAGGAAGGAGAATTGCTTGAACCCACCAGGCAGAGGTTGCACTGAGCCAAGATGGTGCCATTGCATTCCAGCCTGGGCAACAGAGTGAGACTCCAACTCAAAAAAAAAAAAAAAAAGTTGGTATATGTGCACGCATGTGTATGTATGAGTGGTGGCTAAAAGTGGAGGAAAACTTTTCACTATGTACTCTTTAATATTTAAATTTTTAATGTTAAAAATAGAACATCTACTCCAAATATAAAATAAAATAAATATACAAGTTCAATAAGGCTTGCCATGTTTGACTGTTTATTGGTTACAATTTTGCATTATGATTTCATAAAGAAAATATTCCTAAAACATACATTTCTGGAAATGCAAAAAATAAAAAAATGCAGCCAAAGTTTTTTCTCTTTAATTTTTAACTTTTTATTTTGGTATAATTTTAGACTTACAGGAAAGTTGTAACAAAAAGTACAGAATTCCCACATGCCCTTCACCCAGTTTCCCTTATGTCAATATTGTACATAAATAGTACCATTACCAAAACCAGGAAATAAACACTGGTACCATATTACTACACTAGACAGACTTTTTAGCCAAAGTATTAACCTTGAAGCCCAAGTAAGCATTTAGAAATTTCTTTGCTGACTGAAGAAAAAAAAAAGCCCAGAACTAAAAAGTTGGCCAAAAAGTTTCTTTTTATTTTTTTGTTGAGACAGAATCTAGCTGTCACCCAGGCTGGAGTGCAGTGGTGCAATCTTGGCTCACTGCAACCTCTGTCTCCTGGGTTCAAGCGTTTCTCCTGCCTCAGCATCCAGAGTAGCTGGGATTACAGGTGCCTGCCACCAGCCCCAGCTAATTTTTGTAATTTTAGTAGAGACGGGGTTTCACCATGTTGGCCAGGCTAGTCTCAAACTCCTGCCTCAGGTGATCTGATGACCTTAGCCTCCCAAAGTGCTGGGATTAAAGGCGTGAGCCACTGTGCCCGGCCTGAAAGTTTCTAAAATAGTCTTTCACTGTAGCGCCTGAAGAAAATTATTCAATTGTCTAGAATGGGAAAAGGGATCACTTAAGCTTGTCAGTTGTACCATCTTTCTTGTTCCCCACTTTGCTAAGTAAGTGTTAATTTCCATGATTCCTCATCCATTTCTCACCACATGCACCGCCTTTGATTTAAATCTGCAGTTTGTTTCCATCCGAGCCCAGAATGACGTACCTAATCTTCACCATCCCCTCATGCACTCTTCTTTTTGAGACTTTTTAATTTGAGCTTTATCAGGATTTCAGCTGCTGCTTTTTCTTCTTCTTCTTCTTCTTTTTTTTTTTTTTTTTTTTTGAGACAGGGCAACAGAGTCACGGCTCACTGCAGCCTGGATATCACAGGCTCAAGTGATCCTCCCACCTCGGCCTCCCAGGTAGCTGGGACCACAGATGCATGCTACTACACCTGGCTAATTTTTTATATTTTGTGTAGAGTTAGGGTTTTGCCATGTTGCCGTGGCTGATCTTGAACTCCTGGACTCAAACAGCTTGCCCATCTCAGCCTTCCAAAGTGCTAGGATTACCCGTGTGAGCCGCAGTGCCAGGCCACAGGCTTTCAGCTTCTGTGGAGGAGCCCCAGGACCAATGCTACTTCTTCCTACCAAGACTCACCCAGTCCTCCAGCTCCAACACAGCCTTCCGAGTCAATCCTGCCTGGCCTTAGTGTCTGAAAAATAAATATTTGATAAAATATCGGTACTGGATTCATGTGCTGCTCCAGGAGAAATTTACCTGCAATGTGAAATTCTGTAGGCATCATGGTACAGTGGGATAGTGTGATGGTGAGTCAGGGAGGAAGACAAGGAAACCTGAGTGCTATAGTTTGGATGTTTGATCTCTCCAAATCTCATGTTGAAATTTGATTCCCAATGTTGGAGGTGGGGTCTAATGGGAGGTGTTTGGGTCCTGGGGCAGATCCCTCATGAATAGATAACTGCCCTCCCTGTGTGTGGGCGGGGCAGTGAGTGAGTTCTCATTCTATTGGTTCTCACCAGAGCTGGTTGTTAAAATGAGCCTGGCACCTCCGCCATCGCTTGCTTCCTCTCTGGCCATGTGGTTTCTGCACACACCAGCTCCTCTTCACCTTCTGCCACGAGTGGGGAAGCTCCCTGAAGTCCTCACCAGAAGTAGATGCTGGCACCATGCTTCTTATACAGCCTGCAGAACCATCAGCCAAATAAACCTCTTTTCTTTCCTTTTCTTTCTTTCTTTCTTTTTTCTTTTTCTTTTCTTTAATGGTTTTTTGAGACAGATCTTGCTCTGTCACCCAGCCTCAGGTAATTCCTTTACAGCAACACAAAAACAGACCAAGATACTGAGTATCTGCAGCACTGTCACTAGTAAGCTGGGTGGCCTTGGCCAAATCACTCAACTGCTCTAGGTCTCGCTTTCCTGAAACACAAGAGAACGAGGCTACATGCACATTTCTTAATATTGTTGGCATCAAGGACAGCTTTGAAAATCGGATGAAATAAATCTATATACTCATATGCTCAGAAAAATGCATACTGTGCCTAAATATTGAAACCACCTTTGCGAAATTATGACTGAGACAGTGAAAGAGGTCCAATGTAAACGACTCCATCTTGCCTCTAACCTGCAAGCTGTGCTTGTTCATTCCTGGGCGTAGGCTGAACTAATTTTGGGAGGAACTTAGTTTATAGCTTAAAACAAAGACAGGATAGTAGCCCTTTCCCATAACAAACTTCCTTCTTGCCTGGGGACTAGACTACTAACATTAGCCACAAGATTAGAAATTATGGTTTAGTAGTCAAGTAGCTGGACACTACAAGATTCTAACCCTCCCTAAACTGCTCCTAAGATCAGTGCTTGAGGTGTTTTGCAGACTCTACCCTTGATAGATCAACTAGCACCACCCAGATGAAGAAACCTGCCCATCTGGCCTTGTGACCCCCACTCGCTCCCCCCACCCTGACACAGGAACTGACTCAGGGCAAGAAGACAGGGATGCCCCATGATTTCACCTTTGACCCAACCAATCAGCACTCCCCAACTCACTGCCTCTCCCCTCCCACCAAATTATCTTTAAAAACTTTGATCCCCAAATGTTGGGGGAGATTGATTTGAGTAATAACAAAACTCCAGTCTCCTGCTCAGCCGGCTCTGCATTAATTATTCTTTCTCTATTGCCATTCCCCTGTCTTGGGAAATCGGCTCTGTCTAGGCAGTGGGTAAGGTGAACCCATTGGGTGGTATTTTTGTATATCTGAAAGGGACAAAAATATGAAAATATAGGTCACAAACATTACTCATCTTTTCACATGCTAAAGAAGATACGGTATTTGCTCTACTTTCCTCAGGATCTTTGTTATACAGATCAGGAATATGTAGAGAGGAGAACTGGACGTAACAAGAGAGGCTGGATTGACTTACCTAAGAAAGGTCAGGGCACTGATGTAGAAGGTAAGAATAGATCTGGGGTAGATAAAATGTACTTCATCAAAATTACAAAAGTGAAAAACAACCCATGGAATGAGAGAAAATATTCACAAGTCATTTATCTGACAAGGGACTTGTATCCAGACTATGCAAAGAGCTCTTACTAACTCAACAATAAAAAGACAAATAACTAAATTTAAAAATGGGAAAATAATTTGAAAAGACATATCCCCAGTGAAGGTAGACAAATGGCCAAAAAGCTCATGAAAAGATATTCAGTCTCATTAGTCTCATTCGCCCTTAGGGAAATGCAAATCAAAACCCACAATGAGATACCACTTTACACCAACTAGGAAGGCTAGAATAAAAAAGGTGGACAATAACAAGTGTTGGTAAGAATGTGGAGAATTAGAACCCTCACACATCGCTAGTGGGAATGTAAAGTGATTCAGCTACTCTGGAAAATAATGTGTCAGGTCATCAAAAAGCTAAACATGACCTAGCAATTCTACTCCTGGCTATAACTAAAGAGAATTGAAAAGAAATATTCACAGAAAAATTTGTACATGAATATTCATAGCAACATTATTCATAATTACCAAAAAGTGGAAGCAGCTCAGTTGCCCATCAGCCCATGAATGGGTAAACAAAATGTGGTACATCTACACAATGGAATCTTATTCAGTCATATAAAGGATTGAGGGACTCATATCATGCTGCAACATGGATGAACCTTGAAAACATGATGCTAAAGGAAAGAAGTCAATCATAGAAGGTTGCATTATTTCATTTATGTAAAATGCCAAGAATAGGCAAATCTATAGAGACAGATAGTAGATCAGTGGTTGCCTCGGGCTGGAAGGAAGGAACAATGGGGAGGGACTGCTAATGGGTGCAGGATTCTTTACGGGGCGATGAAAATGTTCTGGAATTGGTGATGGTTGCACAATCTTGTGACTATACTAGAAATCACTGATTTGTAGCCTTTGAAAAGTTAAATTTTAAGGTACATAAATTATATCTCAATAAAAAGAACAGATTTGGGGGCACAGAGGAGAGAGGAAATGAGGATGACAAGGGCCCAGCATAAAGAGTTTTGGGAAGAATGAAAAAGACAGCTCAAGGTATCACCACCTTGATGTGTGAAATGTGGGAGAGATGGGTGGGTAAAGAGGATTATTAGGAAGCTTGATGTATATTTGGGATATATTCCCACCTCTTTTCGTTACTTATTCTAGAAACTCCAGAAATTACATAGTTTAAAAAGATTTTGGAATTGGATGTGTGAGTTTGTGGAATGTGATATTGAACTGGGACTTATTTGGCTTACACATTCATTCAGTCAGCAAATGTTTATTGAGCATCTACTGAGTGTCAGGCCCTGTTCTGTGAACCGTGGGATGCAGTGGTGAATAAGACAGAACGAAGTGCTACCCTCCTGGAACTTATAGTCATGTGTGTGTGTCTGTGTGTGTGTGTGCGCACACACACACAGTGGGGAGCTCAGGCACAGACTTGATGACAAAAGTGAATATATGACAATTTCAGGTGGTGACAAGTGCTACTAATAAAAAGAAGGTTGAGAAAACCAATAATGAATGACAGGATTCTGAGGGCTACATTTGGGGGGAGTTCATGGGTACTTAAAACCTATAGATTTAGAGACCTTAGATTTAGAATCCTGGATGAGACAATCTCTAAATATCCCTTTTATCTAGGAAAAAAAAAAACCCTGTAACTCATGGATCAGACATGAAAGATGTAAAAATGGTGACATACTCCAAATTAAAAATAGCTAATATAAAATGTCAGTAATTTGGAACCTGCCAATTTGGAATTTACGCTAATATAAAGAGGAGCTGGGCTGAGATTTAGTTTTATATTTATCCATAAAAAATAATTGGCAAAATAAACAATGTTAAAGCCAAACCACTTAATTAACTCCCTCAATCCACTCATAGGCATTTCCTGAGGGTTTCCTGTGTCCAAGGAACTGAGATGACACCAAGAGGAGGCACTTGGTAGATGCTAAAACTGGAAGGAACTTGGGTGATGATGTAATAACGACTTCAATCCCTTCATTGTATAGAGAAGGAAACTGTTATGCAGAAGCCCAAGGGATTTGGCCAAGTTTCCACAGTTTGCTAGTCACAGCGCTGGGATTACGGTCCAGGTGCCCTAATTCCAGGTTCAGTCAGAAGCATTCATTTGGAAATAATTGACATGTTAATGGAAGATTGTCTATTTACTAAACCAAGGACCTAACATGCCCTCTCAAACAACATATTACTTCTAATTTCTGCTTCTACCCATTAACAATAATGAAAGAGTATTTCGTTCTTTTCCCCCTATTTATTCAGGTTCTTTATGAAACAATACATCATTTCTTAAGTCTGTTTTATCAGTTAGCAGTAATGATTGGCTGATTTTTTTCTTGCATTCAGCATTATATTCAGAACCATTAGGAGTGGGAACATCATTTAAATACAGCCCCTGACTTCGAAAAGCTAAAAATCCAGAAGAGAAAATAAGACTTATGCACAGATCATTATGTTGTAGGGTAGATCTTGAAGCCACCATGAGAGAGCCACCGTTGACACCAGGTTCCCGAGGAGCCAGGTCACCTCTGCTTGGGTGAAGGGGAAAGCAGGAAAATGTATTCTGACTTTACAAAGCTTTACAGAAATAAAGTCTGGAGTTCATTAAAAACTGTTCAAATCTTCAGGCAAGAAAAAGCATATAAACTGCAAGGGAAAATAAGCAATTTCCTTAAAGCCCCCCAAACAATCATTGTTTGACCACAAGGCATATTTTTTAAATTGGATACTGAGATTTCTAGAAGCCTTAAACAATACTCTGGGCAAATATCTATAACTGCACTCAAGTTGACATCCATTACACCTACACTTAGACTAATGTTAAAACACTTTAAAAAATTCAGTTCCCAGCCGGGCGCGGTGGTTCACGCCTGTAATCCCAACACTTTGGGAGGCCGAGGCGGGCGGATCACGAGGTCAGGAGATCGACACCATCCTGGTTAACAAGGTGAAACCCTGTCTCTACTAAAAATACAAAAAATTAGCCGGGCGTGGTGGCAGGCGCCTGTAGTCCCAGCTACTTGGGAGGCTGAGGCAGGAGAATGGCGTGAACTCGGGAGGCGGAGCTTGCAGTGAGCCGAGATCATGCCACTGCACTCCAGCCTAGGTGACAGAGCGAGACTCCATCTCAAAAAAAAAAGAAAAAAAAAAATTCAGTTCCCTCTAAACTGATACCTTTTGCTGTCATGGTTTAAGTTGCAGCTGTAATTGTGTAAGGATCTGCTGAAATGACAGCGTTACATGTTTTTAATAAGGCTTGATGGTTTGTGATACAACAAATACTTCAACATAAAACAAAATTCAATTTTATTAAGTTGTAACTTACATACAGTAAAGGGAGGGTTTTTTTTGGTTTTGGTTTTGGTTTTTTGTTTGTTTGTTTTAAGACAGGATCTCACCCTGTGACCCAGGCTGGAGTGCAGAGGTATGGTCACAGCTCCCTGCAGCCTCAGACATCTGGACTAAAGTGATCCTTCTGCCTCAGCCTCATGAGTAGCTGGAACCACAGACACACACAGACACACACACACACACACACACACACACACACACACACACACACACATTCCCGGCAATTTTTTTATAGAGAGTCTCTCTATGTTACCCAGGCTAGTCTTTTTCTTTTTTAGTCTTTCTTTTGTCTTTTTTTTTTTTTTTTTTTGAGACTGAGTCTCACTCTGTCACCCAGGCTGGAGTGTGATCTCGGCTCACTGCAACCTCCACCTCCCGGGTTCAAGTGATTCTCCTGCTTCAGCTTCCCGAGTAGCTGGGATTGCAGGCGCACGCCACCATGCCCGGCTAATTTTTGTATTTTTAGTAGAGAGAGGGTTTCCAAAGTCTTGAACTCCTTGGACCTGGGCTGAGTAGCTCACACCTATAATCCCAGGCTCCCAAAGTGCTGGGATTACGGATATGAGTTACTTAACCCAGCTCTAAGTGTGTTTTGATTAATGGAACACTTTCTGTTGTGATCCTCACAGTTATCTATTAACACACTAAAGAGCTGCAGAACTGAACAGAGAGAAGCTGTCTAGGAATCAGTAATAATAGAAACCAAACATTTCAGCACATCCTGTGTGCTCAGGCAGTAGAGTTTGCGCTTTAGATGAATAACCTCAACTACTTCTTTCATTCCTACAGAAAAGGCACTTTTATAATCCCTGCTTTACAGATGGAGAACCTCCAGCTTGGAGAGAAGTTTCCTGGCCAACGTCACACATCCAGGAAACAGCTCCCAAACTGGACTCTCCCTGAGCCAGCTCTACTACCTTGGGGGAGAATTTCGTCCCTTTCTTGCCTCTGTCACTAACTAGTTTTGTGATTTGGGGAAATGCATTCGTCCTGGAGAAGGCTGGACTAACTCTCCGGTCCCCAGATGCCTCTAGTTCTCTTCCAGATCCCCACCATCCTGATTCACATGTGGAAATAAAACATCCTGACCAGCAGTAGCCCCAGGGCTGAAAGTCTCAGAAAAACAGCTCTAGAAGTCAAAGAAACAAGCAGAAATGCCACATATGCTTGGACATAGCCCAGCTTGCTCCCACGCAAACTCTTCCTTCTTTTTCCCACCCTGAGCAGCTGGCACAGGGGCCGGTACAATGCCATCGAGCAAAGTTCAGGAGGCTAAAGAAACACATGCTGAGGAAGCACATTCGGCCCCAGGCCAGCAGAACAATGTGGCCTCTGTCTTCTGTTCTGGCTCCTCTGGTCTTGTCACATCTTCACAGACCATGAACAAAGAGATTTGAGCTGGCTGGGCCAACCTCATTCTCCTGGCTTACATCACATCACCCCATTCGCTTCCTCCTCCCGCCACCCGCTCTCAGCAATGAAAGTCCGCCATTGTCAGGTAGGCTCAGAGGAAAGTGTACAATGAGAATGGGGAGCTGGGAATAATAAGGATGCCTATTCTCTGCAGCAGGAGAGAGAGTCTGGAGCCCTCGTTCCTAATTCTGACTCTGTCACCAAATGGCTGTACGGATTGGGGCGCTGAGATTTAAATATCAATTTCTGCATTTGGAAGATAAGATTAATAATAACTTCAGAATGCTCCTGTGAACACCAAGAGAGAGAATGCACATAAATGCCATGAGTAAATCCCAGAGTATGGCTTCCTGGCATATTTGACTTGACAGCACTGTGAGGAAAGGATTAGATTTGCACAGTGCTTTCGGTAAATGGGTAAAGAGGCCCAAAAGGAGTTTTCACTGCTCTGGGACTCTGATAGCCCTAGAGACTCCTGCCACTCCAGTCCTCTCTTGGTAACCCCCAGGATTAAGTGGTCAAAAATTCATCACGCTTGCAACATCTATGTGTCAAGGCATACCTCTTGAGGGGCTCCATGATAAACTTTCTTACAATAGTATGAATTGAATGGAATGATCACATTGATGTGAGTAAATCATTTTACCTCCCTTCCTTCAATACTGCCTAATCACTGAGATCAGGATATCGTTTGTAAAAATAACCCAATGGCATATTCAGACCAATGTGAGAGTAGGGATGCTTTTGGTTGCAAACATCAGAAGACCAGACTGATGTTGACTATATTGCTCTTGCATAACAGGGAGACCTAAGTTAGTTACTGGTGTTTGTTTGGGATATTTTGATGCTGGGGTTTTGGGCTGGTGTCTTCGTAACTCCTTTGGAATTGCCCTCGTGGTTTGCTAAGATGACCACAGACAGCTCCAAAATGACATCACCGCACTGGTCAAAAGCAGGATGCAGAATCTTTCTCCTTGTGCACCAACCGCCCATCAGGTAGGAGGAAACATCTCAGAAGCCCCTAAGCAGACTCCCTTATATCTCATTGGCCAAAACTAGGTCACATGGGCCTTCTTGGCTGAAAGGAAGACAGAGAAAGCAAGTATCCAACTCGTTTAATGGGACACCAGCAAGGGGGATGGGAGGGGTTTTATTGAGGAGTCCATTACTAGTGTTTGACTAAAGCTATGCAAAGTATTTCTGTTACAACTTAAAAAGAAAAACAAGTCTCATTTCCGGATATTATCCAAACAAACTGACTTCCTATTATTCAAGTACATAAACAAAATTTTTAAAACCAGAGGATCTGCAGTTTCTACAACACCTGCCAACCCTCTGCAGACATTTGGCAGCTTGGCCTATAACAATTTGCTCAGATTTCTTAAAATAGGAATTCCCACTTTCCCCCATGAAAGTTCCAGGACTCTTTCAAATGACTCAGGTCTTAAGTCCAAGAGTTCCCTTTAAATTGCCTCTTTGCACTAGTGCTTTCATGATACTCTCACATTGATCACGTCACAGAGAGACTTCTACTACATTTATATCTCAACATCTTGTTGGAAGGTAGTCTTTAAAATATGAAGTAGTAATATTTTTGTTATTTTAAAGTATAAAATGTCAGTATTAAAACCAATAAACTATTAAAATATATTTTAATGTCATCATGGGCATGGATTAATCAAACAGTCTTAGCTTATAATGAAAGCCAGCAGTCTTCTGGCTCACCTTCCAATCCTGCTTCCAGAGTCAGTAATTTTCAACTCCTTTTGCTTTTTCTATATGTCTACATTGCATGCTTAAATGGCTGCTTCTTCACTTTTTAATTTTAGGCCTCATCTGTTAACACTCTCCCATGCAACAGGAGGATTTGACTCCCTCGCATTCTTGCACCTATTTTTCTCCTCCACCCATCATCTCCATGTAGTTATGTCACTTTCCTTTTTAAATAAATGTTCCTTTATACATTGCATTCTGTTCTTGTTTTACTGTTGTAAAATTTTCTCTTATCTTTTCAAATATATCAATGACTATTTTCTGAAGTTTTCTCCTGCTGTCTCCATCTCTCCCATGTTCCTTGTTTGGTATATTCTCTCCTGTTGAAGCCTTTCTTGAAATTTCTGGTGATTCCTGGATGTCCATTACTGTCACTAAAAGCTGAGTGACAGCCCTGTGTGAATAGACTGTTGGTGGGCTTGGCTATGGTGTGGCAGATGGGGACCTACAGAAATTGGAACCTGGCAAATCTTCCCTCTTCTGTTGGTCAGTTTCCCCAGAGAGGAACTCTCCAGTCTCCCATTGGAGGAATATAAAAGTGGCTGCCTAGGATCATGGGAACCTAGTGTGGGCAGGGAATTAAGGAATTTACTATCTAATAGGAAGTTCCACTGAACCTGCTTTAAGAGCACTTCATCACCCCCATCCCCTTGGTTGAGCCTGGTGTCCCAGAGCTCAGAGGTTCCCTAAAATTTCCAAGAGCAAAGCTCCTGTGCCTATCCAGGTAGGAGGAGCCCATGGTCCAGGAACTAGGGCAGGAAATCTGAGAGCCTGACTGCTACTTCAAGGGACTTCCCATTCCTCTCTCTGGATTTTCCCTCCACCCTCAACCTTCACAGATAGGAGGTGCCTTCCACAGCTCAGCTTCTCCCAGGTTCTGCAGTGGGAATCAGCTTACTCCTTACCGGACTTTCCCCTTCAATTCTCTCTGGCATTAAGTTTCTGCTTGTTCTGCTCTGCCAGGTCAATTTCCACTTGTCCGTCTGTTTTCCATTTTGCAAAATAGTGTTGACATCACTTTCTCCTCTTACTCATCTCCTGTTCTCTTTGGGACTTTCTTACTTTTGACCATTTTTATTCCTTTATTCAGTGGAGTTTCAGGAAGGAATAAATATTAATGCAGGCACTCAATTTATGATGTTTAACTGAAAGTAATGAATGTTTAACTTTTAGCTGTCTAATTTTAGCTCAGCATATGCCCACCTACACGTGTGTGTGTGTGTGTGTGTGTGTATTTAGAGAGTCAAGGTAAACATTTTTATGTCTTAGGTGAGAGAAAGACGACACGTTCCAGCTTTCTTGCAGCTTGCTGCCATGTGGCTAAGTTTAGGCCAATATAATGAAAGTGGAAGTGGTGTGCGCCACTTCTGAGCCTTGGCCTTAACATACAACTCAGCACTCCTCTGGTCCTTTCCTTCTGTCTTCCCCATGGGCTGCAATGTAGCTGTGGTAGCAGCCAGCTTCAGCTCAACAGACAAAGACAATACCCTAGGGGCTGGTGAACAGCAGGATGGAAAGTATTTGGGTCTCTGAATGAACACATGAAGCAGAGCCACCCGCCATCCTGGACCCTTCGCCTCCAGACTATTAGGTGAGAAAGAAATCAGCTTCTTGGTCAGGCCTCTGTAATTTGAGGTTGTTTTGCAGCTGAGCCTGTGCTTTCATGCAACCCTGTTCAACGGTTCCCAAAGTGAGTCTATGGATAAGCCGCATTTCGATGGCCTAGGGCGATTAAAATATTTACCAAATCCCAGATGCCACTGTCACAGATGCTGATTCACTCAGTCTGGGATACAGTGCAGAAATCTTTTCTTTTTTTAACTACCTAGATTTTTCCGATACATTGCCAAGATTATGAAGCACTGACCTTGTCCAACTTACTGAAAAATGTTTTCTTTACATTCCCATGATTTTCTCTTTCCCCATTCATTTTCTCTCCGTCTCCATATTCTCTTCCTGACTCCTTTGTTAAAAGTCAAATGGAAATGTTATTGTAGGAGACAGTTGTTTTTGTTTTCCCAGAATCGTTTCACCCTGATTTTCCTTTGGGGAACCACTTATTTTCTACACTCAGTCTATGTAGTTCAGACAAACCAGCCATCCCCATGGTACTCCCAGCTCTTGGGAGCACACTCAACCACACAGCACAGGCCAGGGCAATCAGCGTATTCCAACCTCTTGACCGTACTGATGGTTCATAGATGGATAAGTCAGTTCAATGAGACCCAGTCCTAGGGAAAAGAAAAGCTATTCTTCCCCAGAGAATGCCAACCTGGTGGGATGTGTGCCTGCGGCTGCTGGTAGCCATCTTACCACCACAAAATGAGTCTAAGAGTGAAATCCACACAGTGGAGACGGGAGAGGAGAGATGGTACAAGACTGCATTCTGATGATAGCATTTGTTTTTTTTGTTTTTGTTTTTTTTTTTTGGTTTTTTTGAGACTGATTTTCCCTCGTCACCCAGGCTGGAGTGCAATGGCATGATCTCAGCTCACTGCAACCTCTGCCTCCTGGGTTCAAGCGATTCTCCTGCCTCAGCCTCCCGAGTAGCTGGGATTACAGGTGTGTGCCCCTACACTTGGCTAATTTTTTTGTATTTTTAGTAGAGACGGGGTTTCACCATTTTGGCCAGGCTGGTCTCGAACTCCTGACCTCGGTGATCCACCTGCCTTGGCCTCCCAAAGTGCTGGGACCACAGGCGTGAGCCACTGTGCCCGGCCCTGATGATAGCATTTGAATATCTGGATCCATTGCCTGAATCCCTAGACTTTTCAGCATTGTAACTCAATCAATTTATTTTTTTAAGGAGGAGAGTGTCCTGACTATTAAGTATATATACATAATAGTATATTTATAATGTTATATTATTTTATTATAATTATATATACATATATAGCTTATATATAATATATATTTATATAAACTTATACACCTATACATACACACATTATAATTATAAAATTAACTGTCAAGTTCAAAAACAAGGATTTTCTAAGTAAATGAACAGGTAACATTTTAAAGATATTTTCAAAAAGAATAATCATAGATCAACATATCTAATATATCACTCTCCTGTTTTAAATAGTATTCAGGCCCAGGTGTGGTGGTTCACACCTGTAATCCCAGTCCTTAGGGAAACCAAGGTGGGAGGATTGCTCGAGGCCAGGAGTTCGAGACCAGCTTAAGCAACATAGCCAGACCCCGTCTCTACAAAAAATTTTAAAAATTAGCCAGGTGTGGTGGTGTGTGTCTGTAGTCTCAGCTATTCCAGAGGCTGAAGCAGGAGGATTACTCGAGCCCAGGCGTTCAAGGTTTCAGTGAGCTATGATCATGTCACCGTACTCCAGCCTGGGCAACACAGTGAGATCCTGTCTCTTAAAAAATATATCTAGGATATTTTCATCTCTGAATTTTCATAAAGCTTATGCAAACAGACCTTTCAGCAATTATGTAAATGTCTATGTTTTGGTGCCAATTTTCTGGTTACAGTACTAGACTGTATTCTAGAGTTTTCTCAGGTCAGATCTGATGTAGTTTTGCAAGCACTGTAAGACAACTTAAAACAAAATACGTAAAATACATTAGGCCTCTTGGGCCAGGAACACAGATTTTTGGTGTTAAAGGTATTTGGTAAACTTTAATTTGCTCATGATAAAGAACATGATTTAGAAGCAGGCTTTTCTTGTGGCTCTCAGGAAAATTAAAGTGGGTCTGATAGATTGAGCTTGTCATCAGTTTCCAGTATCCCACATTCAAGGCACAGAGCCTGTATGCGGCAGTACTGAGGATGGGCCTCCCAAAGCCATTCCTACACTCCTTTCACACATGAGGTCAGGGCTGGCACACCATGGCCCAAATCCAGTAGGCTGCTAACTTTTGTACAGCTGTGACCTAAGAATGGTTTTCATATTTTCAATAGTTGAAGAAAGATCAAAAAAAGAAGAGTATTTTACGAAAGTCATATGAAATTCAAAATTCAGTGCCCCTAAATGAAATTTTACTGGAATACAGCCACATTTGTTCATTTATATATTATCTATGGCTGCTTTTGCACTATAAAGGCAGAGTTTAGTCATAACAGAGACCAAAAGGCCTACAATGCCAAAGCTATTTATTATCTTGGTAGTTACAGAGACACTTTGTTGACTCCTGCAATACAGAATAGAAAGTCAGATACTTTCTCAGTCATATTTGTACCTGGGAGTGACCCACGTGACCCAGTTCTGACAATGAGATGTCAAGGAAAGTCTGCAAGGGGGATTTTGGGAAAGAAGAGTGGTTCCTAAATAAAGTAGAAAACTGCCAGGTGTGATGGCTCAAGACTGTAATCTCAGCATTTAGAGAGGCCAAGGAGGGTGGATCGCTTGACTCCAGGAGTTTGAGATCTGCCTGAGCAAAGTAGTGAAACCCTGTATGTATGCATACATATATATATATATAAAAATATATAAAATGTGTAAAATACACACTTTTTTTTTTTTTTTTTTTGAGAGAGAGAGTCTCCCTCTGTCGCCCAGGCTGGAGTGCAGTGGCACGATCTCAGCTCACTGCAACCTGTGCCTCCTGGGTTCAAGCGATTCTCCTGCCTCAGCCTCCCAAGTAGCTGGGATTATAGGCACCCACCACCACATTCAGCTAATTTTTGTATTTTTAGTAGAGACAGGGTTGCACCATGTTGGCCAGGCTAGTCTCAATCTCTTGACCTTGTGATCCGCCGGCCTCGGCCTCCCAAAGTGCTGGGATTACAGGTGTGAGCCACTGCGCCCGGCCTCAATATGTACATTTTTAACAAGGAAAAGACTGAAAGACTGAACAAAATAAAGTAAAAACTTAGAGTAAATGCTGTATAAAGATTAGGGCATTTCCTTACCTTTCATACCTTTAATTATATCTTGAGTTTCCAAAGTCACAGAGTCTAGGCACAACTTCATTAAAAATATGTTAGAAATCCATTTTAGGAGAGGTTTTCTTCCTGCAGAAAGAGAAACTGAAGCACAGAAAAGATGGTCACAATCACAGACAAACTCTGTCTGTTAGACTCAGACTTTTAGGGAATAGTCACTGTGGTTAGTTTTGTAGCCACTCAGACAAGACAGTGCATTAAGGGACACTCACAACAAAATCTCACCCAAGCATATGGAGACGTTCTAGAGCCTTAAGCCATCATTCACACTGAGTTTCCAGTAACTGGGAAATTTCACAGTATCATAGGCTATATGGCTAAGTTGGAATTAGTTGCTTTCGAAAAATTAGTTTAAAAGCTGCCCTCTGGAATGTTTTTAAAAAAAGAATGCTTCCTGGCCAGGTACGGTGGCTCACATCTGTAATCCCAGCACTTTGAGAGCTCGTGGCAAGTGGATCACTTGAGCTCAAAACCCCATCTTACTAAAAATACAAAAATTAGCCAGGCATAGTTGTGCACACCTATAATCCCAGCTACTTGGGAGGCTGAGATGGGAGGATCACTTGGGCCCAGGAGGCAGAGGTTATAGTGAGTCATCATGGTACCACTGCACTCCAGCCTGGGTGACAGAGTGAAACCCTGTTTCAAAACAAAACAAAACAAAACAAAACACCTCCCTGCCATCCCTGCCAAAGGTGGAGAGAGCTGCTAGCTGGGCACTGGATACCAGGGTCGTATAGTATTTTTGCATAGGACGACTAACCATCCTACTTTGCTTGGGACGGAAGAGGTTTCTACTGAGGTAGGAGAGAAGTAGGACTTGTTTTCTGTGCATCCGTCAGGATCCCACTGATCAAAACCGGAAGCAGTAAAGAAATCAGCTAAAATCAAGATGGCAAAGAAAAGCACCTCTAGTTGCTCTCACTGCTCATTATACACCATATACCTTATATAGTTGGAAGAACCCTTGGTTGCAGGAACTCCACACCCCTTTTTTGGAAATTTCATGAATATCACACCCTTTCTTTAGTGCATAATTAAGGAGTAGCTGTAAATGTAGCTAGCCCGCAATCCACAAGGGCCACTCTGCCTATGGGTAGCCCTGCTCCGTCTCTGGAGCAGCCATTTTACCCTGTTGTCTTGCTCTCACATTCTTTCCTGTACAAAACTGAGAACCCTCCTGGGCTGAGCCCCAATTTTGGGATGTGCCTACATCACTAGGACAGGAGCTTTCACCGCTAAAGCCAGGAAAGTCTCAGGCAAACAGCGGCAAGTTGGTCACAGCCCATCTGACTCCCTGGCTTGAGCTTTCCCTTAGTGCCCCCCTAAATCTTCCTCATCCTTGCATTCCCAGGTCAATTGCATTCCCCCCATAACTCCCTTCCAGATTCCTCAGCCGGAATGAATCTCTCCACATGCCCAAAGCACGGGGTTGGCACTGCTCTTACGACACTGGCTTCACTCTCTCTCCTATGAGATGCTTCTCTAAGTGTAAGCCCAGAGAGGGCAGCACACATGTCCATGCCTTGGCTCTTTTCACTGTGTCAGTGCTAGATCACAATTGTCCGCCACACACTGGGAGGATGCACTGAAGCCCTGGGCCCTCAGCATCTGACCCTGTGCTGCATCCAGGCCTCTGATTTATTTGTTTTGAGACATGGTTTTGTTCTGTTGCCTAGGCTGGAGTGCAGTGACATGATCATGGCTCACTGCAGCCTCAATGGCCTGGGCTCAAGTGATTCTCCCACCTCAGTCTACCAAGTAGCTGGGTCCACAGGCATGTGCCACCATGCCTGGCTAATTTTTTAAAATTATTTATAGAGATGGGGATCTTGCCATCTTGTTCAGGCTGGTCTCAAACTCCTGTCCTCAAGCAATCCTCCCACCTCGGTCTCCCAAAGTGCTGGGATTATAGATGTGAGCCACTGCACCTGCCTGGACATCTTAATTTTTTTTTTTTTTTTTTTTTTGAGATAGAATCTCACTCTGTTGCCCAGGATGGAGTGCAGTGGCATGATCTTGGCTCACCACAATCTCCACGTCCGAGGTTCAAGTGATTCTCATGCCTCAGCCTCCTGAGCAGGTAGGATTACATGTGCCTACCATGACATCTGGGTAATTTTTGTATTTTTAGTAGAGTCGGGGTTTCACCATGTTGGTCAGGCTGGTCTCTAACTTCTGAACTCAAGTGATCTGCCCACCTCAGCCTTCCAAAGTGCTGAGATTACAGGGGTGAGCCACCACACCCAGCCTGGACTGCTTTTTTTTTGAGACAGAGTCTCACTCTGTTGCCCAGGTTGGAGTGCAGTGGCGTGATCTCGGCTCACTGCAAGCTCCACTTCCTGTGTTCCCACCATTCTCCTGCCTTAGCCTCCCAAGTAGCTGGAACTACAGGCGCCCGCCACCATACCCAGCTAATTTTTTTTTTTTTTTAATAGAGATGGTGTTTCACCATGTTAGCCAGGATGGTCTTGATCTCCTGACCTCGTGATCTGCCTGCCTCGGCCTCCCAAAGTGCTGGGATTACAGGTGTGAGCCACCGTGCCCGGCCCAGCCTGGACTTCTTAATGTTTACTGGCATAAACACATGTTATGTTTACAGGCATAAATACAGCCTGGGTCTTAGCCCCTCCATAGAATCTTTGAATCACGGAGAGATGCAGGAAATTCCAATTTAATCTAGTAACCACAAACAAAGCTGAAAGTAATTCTTCAGCAGATTCTTGCCAAATAATTCTGGCAAAGAAATATCCCTGATGGAACTGAGGGAATTAGCAGAAAACACATTACATACCCCGGATAGGGTATCAGACTGAAGTCACTGCATCCACATATTTTCAAAATCTAGAGCCCAGAGCAAAGAGAAATCACAGGCAAGATGGAAGAGAAATTGCTCCTTTGAAGTAATAGTGGCCTTGGGGCAGTTTCTAAGTCTATCAAGATGTGGAAAGGGAAATAACCGCTGCAATAAAGGCAGGTCAAAAGGACGTGATAAAGGCTTCAGCGAGATCGAAAAGTTCACTATCAATGGTTCCTTATGAAGATTGTTTTCTCTGACCACAAATAATCATTTGGGCACACGGCTTTGCATAAACTTTGTCATCTAAACATCTAAACTCAGTGACTGCGGTCAGATCATCCTGATGGTTTGTTTTATAGAACTCTCAACAATAACAGTGGAAATATATAGCTCTAAAGATCACCTTGCCTATGCATATCTGAACAAAACAATTTTACTATTCTGATTTCACTTGACTATTTGATCTTTGGACTAGTTGCTATAATATCACCTGTCAACTTGCCATAGTATTTGAGGGGGAGGAAATGGACTTTAAAAGTCTCTCATAATTTCAGCTAACATTTTCAGCTATCTAGCTGTCTAGGTAAGAGGTAGTGGACTCATAAGAGTAATCAGGTAAATACTAAAAATCTTTATGATAGTAGCCTGATGGGGCTAGGAGAGTTTGAACTTCTGATATGGTTTGGCTGTGTCCCCACCCAAATCCCATCTTGAACTGTAGCTCCCATAATTCCCATGTGTTGTGGGAGGGTCCCAGTGGGAGGTAATTGAATCATGGGGTGGGTTTTTCCCATGCTGTTCATGACAGTGAATAAGTCTCATGAGATCTGATGGTTTTATAAAGGGCAGTTCCCCTACACACGCTCTCTTGCCTGCCACCATGCAAGCTGTGCCTTTGCTTCTCCTTTGTCTTCTGCCATGATTGTGAGGCCTCTCTAGCCATGTGAAACTGTGAGTCCATTAAACCTATTTTTCTTTATAAATTACCGAGTCTTGGATATTTCTTCATAGAAGTATGAAAATGGACTAATACAGTAAATAATGGGTCACTGCTATAAAGATACCTGAAAATGTGGAAGTGAATTTGGAACTGGGTAACAGGCAGGAGTTGTAACAATTTGGAGGGCTCAGAAGAAGATAGGAAAATGTGGGAAAATTTGGATCTTCCTAGAGACTTGTTGAATGGCTTTAACCAAAATGCTGATAGTGATATGGACAATAAAGTTCAGGCTGAGATGGTCTCAAATAAAGATGAGAAACTTGGGAACTGGAATAAAGATCACTCTTGCTATGCAAAGAGAAGGGTAGCATTTTGCCCCTGCCCTAGAGGTGTGTGGAACTTTGAACTTGAGAGAGATGATTTAGGGCATGTGGTGGAAGAAATCTAAGCAGCAAAGTGTTCAAGAGGAAGCAGGCCATAAAAGCTCAGAAAATTTGCAGCCTAACAATGCGATAGAAAAGAAAAACCCATTTTCTGAGGAGAAATTCAAGCTGGCTGCAGACATTTGCATAAATAATTAGGAGTCAAATGTTAATCACCAAGACAATGAGGAAAATATCTCCAGGGCATGTCAGAGGTCTTCACGGCAGCCCCTCCCATGACAGGCCTGGAGGCCTAGGAGGAAAAAAATGGTTTCATGGACTGGGCCCAGGGCCTTGCTGCCTTGTGCAGTCTTGGGACTTGGTGCCCTGTGTCCCAGCCATGGCTAAAAGGGGCCAATGTATAGCTCAGGCCGTTGCTTCAGAGGGTGCAAGCCCCAGGCCTTGGTGGTTTCCACGTGGTGCTGGGCCTGTGAACACACAGAAGTCAGGAATTCAGGTTTAGGAACCTCCACCTAGATTTCAGAGGATGTATGGAAATGCTTGAATGTCTAGGCACAAATTTGCTGCAGGCATAGAGCCGTCATAAAGAACCTCTGTTAGAGCAGTACAGAAGGCAAATGTGGGGTGGGAGCCCCTACTCAGAGTCTTCACTAGGGCATTGCCTAGTGGAACTGTGAGAAGAGGGCCACCATCCTCCAGACCCCAGAATGGTAGATCCACCAACACCTTGTACCGCGCACCTGGAAAAGCCACAGACACTCAATGCCAGCCCTTAAAAGCAGCCAGGAGCAGGGGCTATACCCTGCAAAGTCACAGAGCCAGAGCTTCCCAAGACCATGGGAACCCACTTCTTGCATCAGTGTGACCTGGATGTGAGACATGGAGTCAAAGGAGATCGTTTCGGAGTTGTAAGATCCAGCCAACTGCCCTGCTGGATTTTGGACTTTCATGGGGCCTATAGTCCCTTTGTTTTGGCCAATTTCTTCCATTTGGAATGGGTATATTTACCCAATGCCTGTATCCCATTGTATATGGGAAGTAACCAATTTGCCTTTGATTTTGCAGGCTCATAGGCAAAAGGGACTTGCCTTGTCTCAGATGAGACTTTGGATTGTGGATTTTTGAGTTAATGCCGGAATGAGTTAAGACTTTGAGGGACTGTTGGGAAGGCAGGATTAGTTTGGAAATGTGAGGATGTGAGATTTGGGAGGGGCTGGGGCAGAATGATGTGGCTTGGCTGTGTCCCCACCCAAATCTCATCTTGGGAGGGACCCAATGAGAGGTAATTGAATCATGGGACAGGTCTTTCCTGTGCTGTTGTCATGACAGTGAATAAGTCTCACAAGATCTAATGGTCTTATAAAGGGGAGTTCCCCTGCACATGCTCTCTTGCCTGCTGCTATGTAAGATATGTCTTGCTTCCCCTTCACCTTCTGCCATGATTATGAGGCTTTCCCAGCTATGTGCAGCTGTGAGTCAATTAAACCTCTTTCCTTTATAAATTACCCAGCTTTTGATATGTCTTTATTAGCAGTGTGAGAATGGACTAATACAACTTATAAAGCAGAAACCACTCCTTCAGACTGCCAGGAAAGAGCTAAGAAGAGACTATACCTTCCTTCAGAGGGATACCATTTCCAAGATAGCATTTCATTCAGGCAGCGCCGAATGTGTTCCTACCATCTGTGACTGAAATGGACATCCCCCACGACAAGGACACACCATGCAATGGGATGTGAAACGACCTTTAATAGAAAACGTAAAATGTTTAATATGAAATGTGTAATGATTAGGTACCTTCCTCTCCTTATCTCCTGTCCTTCCTCCTCAATACCATTTCATCTCTTCCTTTTCAACTCTTCCCTACTTTCCTGGTTCTTGACCTTACCTCTGAGAAAAAACAAGTGTCTCGGTGCTTCTTGCAATTCAACTTTCCCCTTTCCCCCCTCCTCTTCCTTTTATTTTTCTTTATCCTGGATGATGGACACTGTGAAGAGGAAAAAAATAAATAACAGGAGGTAGAAAAGGGAAGGTATGTGGGTTGATGTCTCATCAAAGGCTTCCCTGACTGGAAAGTTTACCCATTGCCTCCAGAGCTCTCAGTGCCTTTAAGGCACAGGTGTGCTTGTGTCCTGGTTTGAAACAGCAAAATGTGTTGCTCTCCATAGAAATGTGGTAGAACATCCCTAGGTCACATCCCCAGTGCTTCCATGTAATAATGCACCAAGTTCAACTGACCATATCTTATTCAAAACAGAAATCAAATTCTTCTTTTTTTTTTGAGACAGGGTCATGCTCTGTCACCCACGCTGGAGTGCAGTGGTGTAATCTCTGCTCACTGCAACCTCTGCCTCCCAGGCTCAAGCCATCTTCCCACCTCAGCTTCCCAAGTAACTGGGACTACAGGTGTGCACCACCATACCCAGCTAATTTTTGTATTTTTCTGTAGAAACAGGGTTTCTCCATGTTGCCCAGGCTGGTCTTGAACCTCTGAGCTCAAGCAATCCTCCTGCCTCAGCCTTCCAAATTGCTGGGATTACAAGCATGAGCCACTGCTCTCAGTCCAAATTCATCTTTCAAGGTAGAGTTTGTTGCTAAATGAAATGCATTTGCTTTTATTAATGATTTAAAATGTCCTTTGTTTGGGTATTATTTCAATAATAGTAATGAATCTATACCTATATTCACATGTATCTCCATCTATATTATATATAACATATATAATATATAAAGATGTCATGTCTAAACCCTATATATAATATATAAACCCTTCTGTAAAACTTGTTACAATTCTTTTTTTTTTTTTGAGACGGAGTCTGGCTCTGTCGCCCAGGCTGGAGTGCAGTGGCCGGATCTCAGCTCACTGCAAGCTCCGCCTCCCGGGTTTATGCCATTCTCCTGCCTCAGCCTCCCGAGTAGCTGGGACTACAGGCGCCCACCACCTCGCCCGGCTAGTTTTTTGTATTTTTTAGTAGAGACGGGGTTTCACCGGGTTAGCCAGGATGGTCTCGATCTCCCGACCTCGTGATCTGCCCGTCTCGGCCTCCCAAAGTGCTGGGATTACAGGCTTGAGCCACCGCGCCCGGCCACAATTCTTTGAGATGAATGAAAATTCTATATTCATAGATCCAATGTTATTTTTAAATTAAGTCCATTTGAAATTATAAATTGTATGATTCTGCTCTTATATCATCAACGAACCTAAGATAAATTACACCATTCCTTTATTTCCACAGCACATAAAATGTCAATGCCAGGTCAAATTAAAGATTAAATTTCCTTTACATCTAGAATTTTTTAAGATGTTGTTGGAGAGCTAGAGAAGGCAGCGAAGATTCTTCTTAAATTTGGAACATGTAGCGATCATCTTACAAGAAACATGCGTCAAGGTGCTTAGAAAAACACACCCTTAGTGTGCACATGTAAGAAAATGAATTTGAAGACACAGTTTTGAAAAGCAATCTTTCCCCAGCAAATGCTCTATGCACCATAGCAACAGCTACTAAAAATCAAGACTTTTGACCAAACAGGTGTGCTTTTTATTATCTTTTTTATTTCAATTTTTATTTTGTTGAGACGGGGTCTCCCTCTGTCACCCAGGCTGGAGTGTAATGGTGTGATCTCAGCTCACTGCAAGCTCCACCTCCCAGGTTCAAACGGTTCTCCTGCCTCAGCCTCCTGAGTAGTTGGGATTACAGATGCCTGCTACCATGCCTGGCTAATTTTTGTATTTTTAGTAGAGAAGGGGTTTCACCATATTGGTCAGCCTGGTCTGCCTCGGCCTCTCAGTGTTGGGATTACAGGCGTGAGCCACTGCGCCCAGCCAGGTGTTCTTTCTAAATGCTTAACTTGTGAAACTTTTTGGCTTTGTCCCTTTAATGATGGACACACCATTTTGCTGTTGCATAAGGAGTCCCCAGGTGTTGTCTTCAGTGCTGAGGATGGCTGCTGTGTCCATTGGATTTTGGAAAAGAGGGCTGTTCAGAAACGGCTTTCGAATAGAATCGCAGCTTAGATAGACCCCAAAAGAACCTTAGCCTTCCTGTCTCATCCTCTCCCTGTTTTTGTTTTGTTTTGTTTTGTTTTGTTTTTTGGAGACAGAGTCTCGCTCTGTCACCCAGTCTGGAGTGCAGTGATGGGATCTTAGCTCACTGCAACTTCTGCCTCCTGGGTTCAAGCAATTCTTCTGCTTCAGCCTCCCAAGAAGCTGGGACTACAGGCATGCGCCACCACGCCCCACTAATTTTTTTAATTTTTTTTTATTTTTAGTAGAGACGGGGTTTCATCATGTTGGCCAGGATGGTCTCAATCTCTTGACCTCATGATCCACTTGCCTCGGCCTCCCAAAGTGCTGGTATTACAAGCGTGAGCCACCACACCCGGCCTCATCCTCTTCTTTGATAGGTAAAGGGTATGCAGTTATTTACCCAGAATCTCACAGCAAGCATCACATACCCTCAAGGCTCTCGGGTCCTACATCCAGAGCATGGGGTCTGGTCAGAGGACCCAGCATTACTGTGTCTAAGCCCCTCCGCTCGCCATCAGGGTTGCTTCAAGCACAGCTTTTAACCCCTCGGAGAGCCCCAGTCTATAGGATAAAAACAGTACCAACCTCATAGGGCTATTTTAAGAGCTAAATGTCACAAAATACATAAAATATTTAAGCCTGTATCTGGCATCTTATAGATAATTCATTGGCAAATGTTGACTATTGTTTTATATGTTAACATAATACATACTTAGTTTTATGCTACAGTATTAATAAAATACTGGGAAAAATTAAAGTCAAGCAGTAGTTTACACCATAATACAACAGCATGGTCTTTATCCAATAAAATTCTCTTTTTTTTGAGACGGAGTCGCACTCCTTTGCTGAGGCTGGAGTGCAGTGGCACAATCTCAGCTCACTGCAACCTTTGCCTCGCGGGTTCCAACAATTCTCCTGTCTTAGTCTCCCAAGTAGCTAGGATTACAGGTGCGCGCCACCACACCTGGCTAATTTTTGTATTTTTAGTAGAGACGGGGTTTCACCTTGTTGGTCAGGTTGGTTTCGAACTCCTGACCTCAGGTGATCCACCTGCCTCGGCCTCCCAAGGTGCTGGGATTACAGGAGTGAGCCACCGTGCCTGGCTAAAATACTTTAAAAAGAGTATTGAAAACACTGATTTTGATGATGAACACCAGGAACACGAACAGGCCTCAAAAATCAAGGTAGAAGCTTCATCCTACAAAGCCCTGACATCCAAAGGGAGACAACCTCATTCTTGACACAGAAAGGAATTTCACTTTTACCTTCTTCCATTGTTTTGGCTAGTGTCTGACTGACTGGATTTTATACCACAGCTTTATTGGGATATAATTCACATACCATCAAATTTACCCACTTAAAAAGGAGAATTCAGCAGGGGTAGTATATTCGCAGCATTGTGCAACCATGACCACGATTAATTTTAGAACATTTTTCATCACCCCAGAAGAAACCCCATGCCCATTAGCAGTGATTGACTTGATTTGTAATCTGCAATCCTTTCTACTCATTTTTGAATATTTCTGAATCGGAGGAGCCTCTCTGTTTCTCCAGCCACATGAGACCACGGCAGTTGGCCGACTCGTTTCCTCCCGCCATCCCCAGTTCTTTCATTCCTGTCCACCTGCAGTTGTCAGTTAACCCCGCCCCTGCTTTCTGCTGTATTTTATATTCCATCAAGAGAATTTAAAGTACTGACTCCTCACTCTGACAATTTGCAATGCTCACAATTTCACACCAGTTTCCTCACCGATATTCATCCTTAAGTCTAAATTAATTCAGCCTTGACAAAGTGTGGGAGATGAAAAACATTCTATCCAGGTTAAAAGCCACACTCATACATTATCACTCAGGCATAAAAACATATGTATTGGTCAAAACGTTTGCAAATGGAAAGTCTTAAAAAAACACACCACAAAGAATCTCATCTAGAAAATATACAAGTTTCGCAGTCTCCTATAAAGATTTTAACTAGTAAACTGTGTTATTCCATAGTTTTGAATGATAGAAAGGAGGAAACTTCCTAGATAAATTCCACCTATTTTTATTTAGGGAATTAAATTATTTCTCAGAAACACATGACTAAATATTATTGTGATCCTGGAGAAATTCCAGTAGCAATTTGTTTTATGTATTTATTTATTTATATAATTTGTGTGTATATATATGTGTGTGTGTGTATATATATATATAACGTGTACATGTGTGTGCGTGTGTGTATATGCACATATTGATACACACATACATACACCAAGAAAGTGAGAATCATTTCAGCTCACTGCATTTCTCGGAGGAACAGAAATGAGTAAGAAAGGCAGAGGAAAAGGCAGAGTTATCAGATAAACCTACACCTCCAATGAGATGTTATTGCCTTGACAGATAAAAGGTCAGGCAGAGACCATAAGATACAGGCAGAAATGACCTGGAGGATCTTTCACTCCTAACTCTATTTACCTAGGAAAGAACAGAGCCCAGGTCACCTAGTCAGCTAGCAGAAGACCAGAGGCTGAAGGACTATCTAAAACAGAAGACTGGAGAGTAGAAAAGAGTGGGGCAACCAGGTTCTCGTTCTCTGATTGTCCCCACATCACTGCATACCCACTACTGCAGGGTCTGGAATCCAACCAGACAGATCTAAGGCTCCAAGCTGATCTGGAAATGGAGTAGGAGAGAATTAAGCAGCCATGGGGAATGCCAGGAACATCAGGTTCATGTCTGTTCTCAAGAGAGCCTAAAATGATTCTTAACCAGAATCTAAGAGCTAATGAAAAAAAAAAAAAAAAAAAGGCAGCTGAGATAACTCAGCTGAATGAGGCTGGAGCCAGAATTGAGTCTGGGCTTAGCACCATCAGTGAGGCGACAGAAGCCCGGCCACCACCTCTGTCTGAGTAATAGGATTTGAGGCTCTGGTCTGCACTCATGATCACAACACGACTGATGGGGAAGATTTTTTTCTGGGTCCATCAGTTGTCATGGGCATATGACACCTTGCCTCACTCATTGCCTTATTCACATAAGGCTCTAGAGGCTAAACTTGTTGAAAACTTGGACTTTGCCCAAGACACAGCACCAAAATAGCTCTTACAAAAGGGAAAAATCAACAATGTGGTGTACTGGCCCCCAGAAAGAAAAATGTTCTCAATGCCAATATGACAGCTTGCTTCTGCATTGTTTAATCCCTTGCTTCAAGTGGATTTTTAATCACACTCTACTTTTTTTTTTGACACTTCTGTTTTACACGAGGATTTTTAAGTTTATTAATCGGCAATCATGGACTACCAGTACCTCCTGCTCAATCTAGGGCAGAGTAATAGGAACATGGAGTCACATTTAATCTGCATGAAACTTCACTGGGGTTCAACTTCTTCATCAGCAGAAGGAATAATTAGACAGATGATGAAGTCCCTTCTAGTGCTAAAACTTGGCTTCTTTGACACAGTCCACCAGATTTCTAGGTTAGTACTACAAACATTCCCCAAGAGACTACTAGCGACCTCCTCTGTCCGGGTCAGGATTGAAATGCAAACAAGACATGGATTCTGCTACTGAAGAACTCATCATCCTATACGTTAACGTGGACTGAGATCAACTTTCTCCTTTTGATATAAGATAGTAAGGCACTAAGCTGGAGGTGTTTGGGAAGGATTGACTATAACAATAAAAATATAAGGTATTAGAGAAATCCCTTTGTTTTAAATATAAATAACTGCTTCTCTGTTTGCTATCCTAGAGAAACTAGAGCAACTGGGTGGTTATTTTAGAAGTTGCCCTGTTTTTCTCCCTTACAAAGATATACAAATTCTACTTGAAGTAATTCCTCCAGCCCTACAAATAGACATTTGGCCACTTAGGTTAAAAAACACAAATATGAGAACTAGCCATCCTGGGCTATTGGAAAAAGCAATCAATCAACAAATTTTGTCAATGGCATCTCTTGTCAGAGGAAAAGAATATGAGGTAATGCACCCCAAAACTGTTTTCATGTTTATCACAAACTTTAGTAGCCTGCATCAATGAGTTTGAAAGAGATGTAAAGTTACAGATGTGTGGACATTATGACCAGATTCCACCTCCGTGTTTCCCATGATAGAAACATACATTCTGCCGAAAGCAAGGATTTCACTTTTAATCCTATGCATATGATAAAAGTTTCACCCATCATCCCTAAAGTATACACATTTTGATGTTTTCATAGTAGTTGCAAGGGATTTGCAGCCAAACATCTAGCATCCCTTACTGTTCCCCTTTGAAAAGGTCAAACTTGGCTGGCCTTCATAAGCACTGAAGCTGCAACCTTCTTCAGGAGCATAACAGACTTAGCTGGTCATCAACAATTTCATATGCTTCTAGCTGCAAGACAAAAGCAGTGACTCAGGCTGCACCCAGGGTGCAATGGAAACACAGGGAAAAATGTCCAAATCAAACAGCATACATGCGCATTTTCCCAAGGAAATGCTTCTCTTACAGTGTCCTAGGGTTATTTCTGTTATTGTTTTGCTTTGCTGTTTAAAAACAAAAAAAAATTTTTTTTTTTTGAAATGAAGTTTTGCTCTTGTTGCCCAGGCTGGAGTATAATGGCGCAATCTTGCTTCACTGTAACCTCTGCCTCCTGGGTTCAAGCGATTCTCCAGCCTCAGCCTCCCGAATAGGCTGGGATTACAGGCACACAGCACCACGACTGGCTAATTTTTGTATTTTTAGTAGAGACGGGGTTTCACCATGTTGGCCAGACTGGTCTCGAACTCCTGACCTCAGGTGATCCACCCACCTCCGCCTCCCAAAGTGCCAGGATTATAGGCATAAGCCACCACACCCGGCCACTGTTTAAAATTTATGTGCCATTACCTAGTTGATGGGGACCTTTACAACGGAAGATATCTCCATCAAGCCATACTAGTGAATATGGCCAACATTTGTCTGATAGCAAAAGTTCATGTGAAAAAATTCATTAGCAATCTACAGGACTATATGAAACTTACAGGTATGCTTTGAATACATAAAAAGACTTCTGGCATGGCCGAATTAAGACCTCTAGAGATTGTAATATGTGAAGAGATAACCCCATCCTACACACACCCTGCCATGTGTACTGAAAAATACATAAGTACGCCAAAATTAAAGTTGCTTTGTCTAGACTTTTTAATGGCAAAATTCTAGATAATTTCATGCAAGCAAACTTTTTTCACTTTTTAATGCCTCTGATTTACCAGCATGGGCTTTAACTGCCTGCTAGATAACCCAGTGGATGTTGGGTGGTCAGCTTGGCCTCCTCTCTACTAGGTGTGAGATTAAAACTCATACCTCCGTGAAATCGCCAAAGATGATGTGACATGGACTTTTAATAAACTTCTCCCAGGGGACACAACTTATGAGCTTAAACAAAATTAGTTAAAGATCCTGCTTTGACCAAAATTGAACTAATTTCAAGCCCACAGGTCAGTGGACCCCTGGATTGCTCAACTAGGGTGAAGTCAAAGGGATTCTGGCCCAAAAAGCTTCATGTAGAACAATTGAGAAGTTTCAGGGTTTTTTCTTTTTTGTGGGTGACATGCTCTCCTTCCTAAGGCATTACCCAGCATGATTGTGTTTTGCTGTGACTAAACCCCAATCCAGGCTCTAGCCCAGAGCTGAATATTTAAAAACTGGAAGGCTGAAGACATATTACCAATAAGTTGGGAGGTAGCTCCCTGAAGTTGCCTTCGAACACCTAGAGAAGAGGAAGCACAGAAACAAACATCTAGCAGTGACATGGCTTGGAAACTAGACATTCTTCTTGTTGACTGACTAGTTACTTAACACTTACTGAGTAATTATCGGAAACCTCTTTCTGACTTGCTCCCTGTGAATCAGCTTATAGTATTGTTGATGACCGGTTCAGAACAATCAGACACAACAAATATTCTCCTTCTGCAAGTGGGTCTTATCTTAAAACAGGTCTCATCCTATGGTACAGTTTCAAAAATTCTCTTCCTAATGGCAAAGTTTGTTTGCATGTTCAGCTATAAATACATTCATCAAACAAGTACTTATTTTGTGCCTATTAAGCACCATAAGCTGACCTGGGCTTATGTCAGTAAGCAGGAAGGACAAGGTCCCTGCTCATGCTGGGTTAGAGAAGAGTCCTAAGCCCGGTGAACTGGGAACTGGTCATATCTCACCAGGGAGGGCACTTTCTTTCTTTCTTTCCTTTTCTTTTTTTTTTTTTTTTTTTGAGATGGATTCTCGCCCTGTCGCCCAGCCTGGATTGCAGTGGTGCAATCTCCGCTCACTGCAACCTCCGCCTCCCAGGTTTAAGCAATTCTCCTGTCTCGGCCTCCTGAGTAGCTGGGACTACAGGCACCTGCCACCACACCCGGTTAATTTTTGTATTTTAAGTAGAGACGGGGTTTCATCATGTTGGTCAGGCTGGTTTCGAACTCCTGACCTCAGGTGATCCACCCACCTTGGCCTCCCAAAGTGCTGGGATTACAGGCGTGAGCCACCGCGCCTGGCCAGCACTTTCTTTTAGAGATTATTTTATAATGAAAAGGCCATTCAGGAATAAAATTAAAACCATTTCTATTAGTATGAAAACTTTTTGGAATTTCCAGAATTTCTAGTCCTGAATCATGTGCCGAAGCGTATTTTCCAAATAGATTTCCTTCTCTACAGCAAAGGAGCATGATTCTAAGCATGAATAGAAATGAGGAGCCATGCTCCTGCCCGCATGAGTTTTCGTAAGACAGATTCATCCCATTTTGAAAATGGCATAAAAATCCTGCACTGTTGTATAAAAATACGTTGTTGACACGACCAAAGGCTCAAACTGTCTAAGCATTAAAAGTATCTTTATTCACTAACAAATGTCCTGTTCAAGCAGAAAAAAATATTTCCTCTAGCTGTATATGGTAAACTACTTTACATACTGTCTCCCAAATGGGCTGGCTGTGCTGAACGACAGTTGTCACACTTTGTGAAAACACCACCTTAAGTTATTGTGGTGTTTAGTAAAAGGGTCTAATTATTATTATTATTATTATTATTTTATTTATTTTATTTTTTTTTGAGACAGAGTCTCACTCTGTCTCCCAGGCTGGAGTACAGTGGCACGATCTCAGCTCACTGCAACCTCCGCCTCCCACATTCAAGCGATTCTCCTGCCTCAGCCTCCCTGTTAGCTGGAATTACAGGTGCCCACCACAACACCCGGCTAATTTTTGTATTTTTAGTAGAGATGGGGTTTTACCACGTTGGCCAGGTTGGTCTCAAACTCCTGATCTCAAGTGATCTACCTGCCTCAGCCTCCCAAAATGCTGAGATTACAGGCGTGAGCCACTGTGCCGGGCCGGGTGTAATTATTTTTTGAAGCTTTCTTTTGTTTTTCAGAGCACATGAATAATTCTAAATCTGTTCATAACCTGTAAAATGATTTCGCCTTCATAAGCAAGCAAAATTATTAGATGTCTTATAGTCATCTCCAACCTTACCCTACAGTCATCTACTGTGTTTTTATTTACCACAGACACGTCAACATTCATCACCATAAATAATATTTTTCTGTTGCAAATTTGATATCACAGGCAAAAGAAAAATAATAAACTTCTTTAAAAGTTTATTAAAAGTTTATTTAATAAACTTCTTTAAAAGTTTATCACAATGAGATGGTCTCTTGTCCTTATTACAGTCAAGTCATTTTTATTTATTTATTTATTTATTTACAGTCAAGTCATTTTAAAACGAGAGTCTCATGCTCT
Source organism: Macaca mulatta (assembly GCF_049350105.2). NCBI lineage: Eukaryota > Metazoa > Chordata > Mammalia > Primates > Cercopithecidae > Macaca > Macaca mulatta. The sequence goes on along the minus strand of NC_133417.1, from coordinate 127,971,453 downwards.
GGAATGCCATACTTTCCTTTGTGCTCCTCAAATAATTTCGTAAGTTCCTCCATATAGGTCTGATGTAACTCCTCAATCTGCTCCTCGGTCGGGTGCAGAATCTGACGAACAGGGATTGGGCGGCCAACTGCAAAAACAGGGAATACATCATATGTGAGGAACTAAAACCACTCCACCACAGACCGCCTCCCCTAATGCACAGCTGTGAACACAAATGCCAATCAGAATCCGTCCAGCCTGCTCACTCCAATCCTTGTTTCATTTCACTGGCTGCCTGCAGTGGTCACACCACTCCATCTGATAACAAATAAAGAACTTTCCTCCTCAGCAGACACTGGATTGTCGGGACCCTGGTGGTTTTGACTTTGAGTCAAATGAGCTACTGTGCTGACTGCAGCTGGGAGGTGAGTGGACATAGCTGTGTGTCCACGTCACCAGCTTCCTCCCTCTGGGACAGTTGACAGCCAGACCACAGTGCCCTGATTATTACTGACTGTGAATCCTCACGTCACGTGGCAGTCCTCTAGTCTGACTCTTTTCTTCTTTTTTCTTTTCTTTTTTTTTGAGAGAGTCTTACTCTGTCACCCAGGCTGGAGTGTAGTGGCATAGTCTTGACTCACTGCAACCTCCGCCTCCTGAGTTCAAGCCATTCTCTTGCCTTAACCTCCCACTGAGTAGCCGGGATTACAGGCTCCCACCACCATGCCCAGCTAATTTTTTTTTTTTTTTTTTTTTTGTATTTTCAGTAAAGACGAGGTTTTACCATGTTGGCCAGGCTGATCTTGAACTCCTGACCTCAAGCTGGAATTACAAGCGTAAGCCACTGGCCCGGCCTAGTCTGCCTCTTTTGAGTGTCTTTCTGAACAACTAAAAAATACATATCTTCAAGCTAAGTATCTATATTAGAGAAATACACATAAATGACGTGGATTCCATTGTTTCTAATAGTGGATAACTGAAAAACAACTAATGTCTCAATAGAAAAACTGTTAAATAAACCATGTAATAGTCATTAATAGAATCCTAGGCAGAAATTTTTAAACAATGAAATAATATAAATATGTGTACGCATACACAGGCAAATACACACAGATATCTAAGATGTATTAAGTGGAAAAATAATTTGTAAAATAATACAGTATGATCCATTTTTGAAAAAAATGTTTATATTCCTAGAAGTGTTATACATTTTTAGTGCATGGAAAAGTCTGGAAAGAGAGAGAAACATAAAAGTTCCTTTTTGGTAAGGAAGTAGGGATGGGGAAATTTCACTCTAACTGTATTATATAAATTTTCTACAAATGAGAATGCATTTGAGTTTTTCCAAATACACTAATTAAAAGCAAATCTGGCAACCTCTGTACATATTTTAAAAGGTGTTTATGTAACATCTCACTTGTCTCTGATTTTTAGAAAATACAAATTCCCAACGCTTTGGCTCCTGCGTTCACTGCGCCACCTGCTGGTCGGATGCTGCTATTGATGCCAAGGGTTGAAATGATGGGCGCCGTGACTCACGCCTGCAATCCCAACACTTGGGAGGCTGAGGCGGGTGGATCACCTGAGGTCAGGAGTTCGACCCGAGCCTGATCAACATAGCGAAACCCCATCTCTACTAAAAATACAAAAATTAGCCGGACGTGGTGGCGGGCACCTGTAATCCCAGCTATTCGGGAGACTGAGGCAGGAGAACCTCTAGAAGCTGGGAGGCAGAGGTTGCAGTGAGACCAGATTGCGCCATTGCACTTCAGCCTGGGGGACAGAGCAAGACTCCGTCTCAAAAAACAAACAAACAAACAAACAAAAACAGAAAATGTACAGGAAGTTCAATGAGGCAGCAAACTGCTGTCTCTGACTTCATTAGCTTAGGCATGAGGTCAGGTGGGCTCTAGGTAATGAACGGGACCCACAGTAGAGCGACCTTTGTCCTATCCTGAGTCACCCCATGTCGCATACGAGGTTCTGATTCATGTCAGTAAGAGTAGGTGGTTAGCTAAGCAAAATATGAACAAATGTTAAGTCACAGAGAAGGAAGAATGTGATAAATGACATCAGTATGGGAGCTGAGGGGGCACAGAGAAGGAGACACACACACACACACACACACACACACATCATTACTGCAGCATTAATATTCTCAAATTGTTAAGAATTTAACCAGATGTAGCCTTGAAAAGCTCATGTGGTTTTCTTTGATAGCTTGGATGTCACATTTATACATAGTAGATGTAAGTCCCATTTAACTCAACACAAAGAACTGGAAACAACCATCTCACTGTCAATTGTGGTTGGAAATATGGACTAGCAGAGGCTAATGTAGTGATGACGTGGAACTGGTTGCACAAAAAGCACCAGGCTGGGCTGGGTCTAGTCCCAGCTCACCAGCAAGTGCCCTGAGCAAGTGACTTTCTATCTGGCCTTAATTTCCTTTCCCTTTCCCTTTCCCTTTCCCTTTCCCTTCCTTCCCTTCCTTCCCTCCTTTCCCTTCCCTCCCTTCCCTCCCCTTTCTTTCTCTTTCTTTCTTTTTTTCTTTCTTTCTTTCTCTTTCTTTCCTTCCCTTCCCTCCCTTCCCTCCCCTCCCTCCCCTTTCGTTCTCTTTCTTTTTTTTTCTTTCTTTCTCTTTTCTTTCTTTTCTTTCTTTCTGTCTTTCTTTCCTTTCTTTCTTCTTTCTTTCTCTATTTCTTCTTTCTTTCTTTCCTTCCTTCTCTCTCCTTCCTTTCTTTCTTTCTTTCTTTCTCTCTCTTTCTTTATTTCTTTCTGTCTGTCTTTCTCTCTCTCTCTTTCTTTCTCTCTCTTTCTTTCTTTCTTTCTTTCTTTCTTTCTTTCTTTCTTTCTTTCTTTCTTTCGTTCTTTCCTCCTTTCTTTCTTCTTTTTCTTTCTTCCATGGAGTCTCACTCTGTCAACCATGCTGGACTGTAATGGTGCAGTCTAGGCTCACTGCAGTCTCCGCCTCCTGGATTCAAGCAATTCTCATGCCTCAGTGTCCCAAGTAGCTGAGATTACAGGTATGTGCCACCATGCCCAGACAACTTTTTTTTATTTTTAGTAGAGACAGGGTTCACTATGTTGGCCTTGCTGGCTTCAAACTTCTGGCTTCAAGAGATCTACCAGGCTCAGCTTCTCAAAGTGCTAGGTCGGCGTGAGCCACCACAGCCAGCCTCTGGCCTTAATTTTCACATGCATAGGACAAAAGAGTAGAACTCCAAGATCTTGAAGCTTTCTTCCAGCACTGAGCTTTACTGTTGTTTGAGGAAGATATTGAGAAATCTACATGCAAATCTACTAGCAAATCTGTGGCTTTATCAAAATAGCTTCTGTTTTCTTAGTGAAATTATTCCAGCGAGAGAGGTCAGTGTAACTATTCAGGCTGGGGGTAAGAGACCAATAAAAAGACATAGTGATCTAAGAAGATGAAGTGTGTTGTTCTCCACTTACTTTAGTGAGGACTCGTGCATTCTGAATTAGTGAGTCTTCTTTCCTCTGAGCTATCCTACAGCTAATTTCAATCCTGTTCTTTTCTCTTTGTTTTACTACATTTCAGATGGTTCTTCTGGAGGGCTCAAGCATGCTCGTATAGAATGAATTTTTTTTTTTTTTTTTGAGACAGAGTTTTGCTCCTTCTCCCAGGCTGGAGTGAAGTGGCATGATCTCAACTCACTGCAACCTCCAGCCCCCGGGTTCAAGCGATTCTCCTGCCTCAGCCTCTCAAGTAGTTGGAATTACAGGCACACACCACCATGCCAGGCTAATTTCTGTGTTTTAGTAGAGACAGGGTTTTGCATGTTAGTCAGGCTGGTCTCAAACTCCTGACCTTGGGTTATCCATCTGCCTCGGCCTCCCTAAGTGCTGGGATTACAGGCGTGAGCCACCGCACCTGGAGTGAATTTACCCTAGAGAGTGAATTTATGATCATAAGACTTATCCCTTTAAACTGTGAGATAGACACAGTCTCTTGTCTTTGCCTTATTTAGTGATAGGAAAAGTGAGGAGCTGAAAGTTCCTAAACTACACTCAAAAAAGCCCAAGAGATTAATACAACTTAAACCCAGTATTCCTGCCCCTGCTTCTTAAACTAATACCAAACCAGATTAAAGAGTAAGAAATCTTTCTCAATTGCAATTTAGGGATGAAGCCAGAAGTAACAGAACACAGATCATAATCATACCTTTACTAAATAACTCAAAAAAGCCCATCTCAGGGAAATGAGGTTGAAAGCTACCAGTCCATTAGCAATGGAAAACAACTTGCTATTGACAGTTCGGTTCCAATATAGCTGCCCTGAAACTAACTTGTGCCTATATTGGAAATAAAGCTATTATTTATCAAGGGTCTACTAGATGTTATTATGTCAAATCCCCAGGAAAACCTAGCAAGACAGCCATTATTGTCCCTGTTTTACAAATGAGAACAATGGACACAAGAAGGCTAATTAATTATCTAGTCCATGGAAAAACATCATAAACCTGAATGGCAGTGTCAGAAATATAAAACTTCAGGGAATGGGCTCCAGCCAAAAGACAGAGGGATGAGGACATTGAGGTATTCACGCACCCTCTTGGCTCTAAGACGGTCACTTCACCTTCTGCAAAAGGGAGGACATATGGAGAGAACACCTGGTCAGGGCCTTGGTTCTGAGGTCCTCTAGCTTGCTTCAAATCCTAGCCCTATTTTCAGAGGCACTGGCACCAGCGAAACTCCATCTTGAATAGGGGCTGGGTAAAATAAGGCTGAGACCTACCGGGCCGCATTCCCAGATGGTTAAGGCATCCTAAGTCATAGGATGAGATAGGAGATTGGCACAAGATACAGGTCACAAAGACCTTGCTGATAAAACAGGTTGCAGTAAAGAAGCCGGCTAAAACCCACCAAAACCAAGATGGTGACGAGTGACCTCTGGTCATCCTCACTGTTACACTCCCATTAGAGCCATGACAGTTTACAAATGCCTCTATGGTCTAAAAAGGGTAAGCATAAGTAATCCACCCTCCATTTCACATATAATCAAGAAATAACCAAAAAAAAAAAAAAAAAAAGCATGCTCTGTCTACGGAGTGGCCATTCTTTTATTCCTTTACTTTCCTAATAAACTTTCTTTCACTTTATGGACTTGCCCCGAATTCTTTCTTGCGTGAGATCCAAGAGCCTTCTCTTGGGGTATGAATCCGGACCCCTCTCCTGTAACAATATCATAACCTACCCCTAATCCCTTAGGCCCAACACTCCATTACTTGGGGTCTCAACCTACATCAAAGACCTGATGAATTATAAGCTTTCATCACATTTTACTCTTCCTTATCATGAGAACTCGAGGTCCTCGTCTGTGAAGCCAGGATTAAAAACATCCCTGCCATACCCAACTCCAGTGTTGTGAGGGTCAAATAAAAAGATCTACTTGGAATTGTTCCGTAACTGCGTTATTACAAATTGGGATAGTCTTAAAAGGGTCGCTGGAGCCCTAGAAGACCAGAATTTTCTCCCTCCACAGAAAGATCTTTTTAGTACTAAGGAGAAGAAAAAAACATTTTCAACATAAGACTAAGTTAGTTGCAAACTTCTGCAAAACTCCCTTTTTACAAAACAAAGGGGGAAGAAACCCGGCTGCATCAGGCTGCTCTTAGAAATAGAATTCCTTGCCCTGGAAAAAAAGTTGCAAACGCCTACTTGTGACAGAGTCAGGAATCATAACTTTTGTTGATGTTTCACTGCTTTTTATAGCTGGTATGCTCAACTGCTCCATTTTCCAATTCCATCCAACAATTCAAGATTAGTTATGCACGTATTGCCTTACACAGCAATCTTGCTCCAATTTCTACGGTGCTATGCTGTATTTACCTAACATGAGGGAGTTTTGTGGGCTTATGGTATACACAGCTGGAGAAGTGTTTAAAAATGGGCGTTATTTTTTCTTGCGGAGGCAAGCAATAGATTTTTCATAGCAAAAAAAAACTTTGTTTTATTTTTCTGTAACTGTAAAGATTCTGTAGAGTTAATTGTTCTAATAGTTTCATGCAGGAATTGCTCTCCAAGATGCTACATAGCTGTACACTAGAGAAAAAACAGGCAGTGGCTGTGCGGCCGACAAGGGTTAAAGGAGCAGGAACCTGGGTGTCAGATGAAGCCGGAACGCAAATCAGCGTTCACCCGTGGCTTGTGGAGGCTCAAAAGATGCCCGATGTCAGCATGTGTACATGTGAGTGTGTGTATAAAGGTCCACACACAGACACACTCACTCATGAAAGTTGATTGAGCACTTGTCTGCTGTCCCGGGTACTGAAAGGTGGAAGAATATGCCACCCTAAAATGTGCCACTTTGGCACAAAGATTATTTTGAGCTAACGGCACTAAAAACAAACAAGCAAAAAACAAAAAAGCAAGCAAACAAACAAAAAAACAACCCTCAGGTACAAGAAGGGCACTCTAACCTCCCCTTTTCTTCCTGAAAGCAGGAAACAAAATTCTGTAAAAGATGCCCTCCCTATAGTAGGAATGAAGGAACTTTATCACCAGAGATGTGGAGACAGGCCAAGAGAAATCCGTTCAGACCTTATTAAAATAACTCTTATCTTCCGTTAGTCTCTCCATTTACTTTAGCCATTTTTCCACAATTGCCTTTCTTTGTTCAACCTCATATATAAACTCAGCCCTTGCCACTTCTCTGGGCCTTCATTTTCTTTTGGGGGTTCCCACATACTTGCAAAAATCTGTATGCTTTTCCCCTGTTGGCTCGTGTCAACTTCATTCTCAGGCCCAGCCAGTGACCCTAAGAGGCTAGAGGTAAAATTTTGCTTCCCCTACAACACCATGTTAGTGCCCTTAACATTATTATTTCCTTTAATCCCTTTTATTTTACAATGAAAACTTAAATTAAGTTCCCCTTTCTTTCTTTCTTTTTTTTTTTTTTGAGACAGAGTCGTGTTCTGTCACCCAGGCTGGAGTGCAGTGGCGTAATCTCGGCTCACTGCAAGCTCCGCCTCCCAGGTTCACGCCATTCTCCTGCCTCAGCCTCCTGAATAGCTGAGACTACAGGTGCCTGCCACCATGTCCTGCTAATATTTTGTATTTTCAGTAGAGACGGGGTTTCACTGTGTTAGCCTGGATGGTCTCAATCTCCTGACATCATGATCCACCCATCTCAGCCTCCCAAAGTGCTGGGATTACAGGTGTGAACCACTGCGCCCAGACCTTTTTTTTTTTTTTTTTTTAATATTTTACGAAATCCCTTACTTAGTCAGTTTTGTTTTGTTTTGTTTTGTTTGAGACAAAGTCTTGCTGTGTTGCCAGGCTGGAGTGCAGTGGCTGGAGTGACTGCAACCTTTACCTCCTGGGTTCAGTCTGCTTTTTTCCCATCAGAATCTAAAAATGACTTGAAACACAATGGATTACTTTTGTCCTCATGTGGTTTCAAACTAGTTTTATTTAAATAAAATGCATTCCCTTACCTATATTTTTTTTTTAAAAAAGAGTCAAACCTTCAGAAGGAATACAATAAGCACTTGCCTACCCCCATTAGACGCAGCAATTTCTAACATTTTGTGCACATGTGCACACATATGTGTGTATATACATATGCATTATTATTTCTATGTTTGTAGGGCCATTTGAAAATAAGTTGTGGACATCAATGATTCAATCATGTGCATCATCCCTAAATACTTCTGCAGTATTACTTAAAAACAAGAACTATGTCCTATATAACAACACCATTATTATACTCAAGAAATGTAACCTCTTCACAATATTATTTTGTACTTAATCCATATTCAAACTTTATCAATCATCTCAATATCATTCATAATTGTTTTCCCATCAATCTACAACAGCTGTTGTGTGGTATGTCTCTGAGGACCCCCTCCCTCTTGTCTCTTATGACACTGATATTTTTAAAGAGTCCAGGCCAGTTGTTCTGTACAACGTTCCACAGTCTGGATTTGTCTGATTATTTCCTCATGATTTGATTCAGATTAACATTTTGGCAAGTTACTTACACAGGGAAATAGAAACACATTTTAAAGCTCTCAACAAGCTGGTCAGGAGGCCTTTACTCCATTTACCAACCTGCATTTGCCTAGCACCTGGAGTCTAGACTGCCTTCCATGTATCATGACATTTAATCCCCATAATATCCCTGTGAGAAGACAGAATAATTATAACGGTCTCTTCTTTCACAGTTGTAAACTCTGAGGTTCAGAGAAGATAAATGAAACATTCAAAGTCACACAGAGTCAGACCTCAGAACCACACCACTTCCTTCTGTACATCCAGCTGCTGCGTAATAAATGCCTTCTTAATGCCAAGATCAATGTCTACGTGGCTAGCGCTGGAGCGTCAGCCACAAGCCATCAGGGCAGGACTACGGATGGAAAGAACCCCCTCCTTTCCCCTCCCCTCCCATACCCACCCTTTCTCTCTCTTTGTTTCTCTCTCTCTCTCTTCTTTCTCTTTCCTTCCTTCCTTCCTTTCTTCCCTCCCTCTCTCCCTCTCTCTCTCTCTTTCTCTCTTTTTCTTTCTCTTTCTTCTTCCTTCCTTCCCTCCCTCTCTCCCTCCCTCTCTCTCTCTCTTTCTTTCTTTTTCTTTGTGTCTTTCCTTCCTTCCTTCCTCCTTTCCTTCTCTCTTTAATTCCTTCTTTCTCCCTCCTCCTCCTCCTCCTTGTTCTTCCTCTTCTTCTCCTTCTTCTTCTTTCTCTCTCTCTCTCTCTCTTTTTCTCTCTTTCTTTCGAGACAGAGTCTCACTCTGTCACTCAGGCTGGAGTGCAGTGGCACGATCTCTGCTCACTGAAACCTCCACCTCCCAGGTTCAAGAAATTCTCATGCCTCTTCCTCCTGACTAGCTGGGATTACAGGTGCCCACCACCGCACCCTGATAATTTCTGTAATTTGTAGCAGAAATGGGGTTTCACCATGTTGGCCAGCCTGGTCTTGAACTCCTAACCTCAGGTGATCTGCCTGCCTTGGCCTCCCAAAGTACTGGGGTTACAGGTGTGAGCCTCTATGCCCGGCCTCTTTCTTTTTAAAATTTTATGACACTTACAGAGGCAAGGGAACCCACTTCTTACTCGTATTTTTGTATTTTTCCAATGCTGTCAAAAGAATAAAAATAAAATATCACATCCATAATTAGAAGATGGGCTCAGGGGTTAATACGACTCAATGAGAGCCTTGTGGCTGGAAGAGATGGGATGGGGGCTCTTTCTGTGCCACAAGCAGAAATAGTTGATGAGCCTGTCTGCGTGTCTATAATTTGATGAATCTAACATTGGGAAGAGGGAAAGCCCTTCTTTATGGCAAAATGTCAACTAATTAATATAGAAGGAATGCTGGAATTAGAAATTCGCCAGTTTGCAACCATGACGGCAAGCACTGATTTAGGCACGAATTATCAATGGGTATTAAAGCCATCAAGTAAAATGTGATGAGAGACGGGATAATTTTACACTTCTCTAAGTACCACTATCCCCAGGTTATTTGTTAATAATGAAGAGAAAATGGGGCCGGGGTGGGTGGCTCACGCCTGTAATCCCAGCACTTCGGGAGGCCGAGGTGGGCGGATCACCTGAGGTCAGGAGTTCGAGACCATCCTGGCCAACACAGTGAAACCTCGTCTCTACTAAAAATACAAAAATTAGGCAGGCCTGGTGGTGGGTGCCTGTAGTCCCAGCTACTTGGGAGACTGAGGCAGGAGAATTGCTTGAACCCAGGAGGCAGAGGTTGCAGTGAGCCAAGATTGCGCCACTGCACTCCAGCCTGGGTGACAGAGCGAGACTCCTGTCAAAAAAAAAAAAAAAAAAACAATTACAGTGAAACAGGCCTAATGAAAGCCTAATTTGTTTATGCACAAGTGTTTCTTGAGCTTCTACTCTGTGGGTACTAGGAACACACAGAGAACAGATAAGCCGAAATCCCTGTCCTCGTGGGGCTCTGTGAGACGGAAACAGAAAATGCAATGTTCCTCCAAGGAACTGCAATGCTTTACATGTTTTTCTGAAAGTCTAAATTTATTTAAATTGTCTTTCCTGGTAATCCTGATGGATGTGACATTTAAATCAGTTTTTCTCAATTATATAATGAATACAGTATCAGTGACCATTTTATTATACTATGATATAGTGATAATAGCATTCAGAAAACACATAAATTGCATACTATTTCTAAAGTGTGTAAGGAAAATGTATACAGTAGGAGCTTCTTTACAAATTATGCCCATTGAGAATGTTCCTTAGCAGGGAAGAGAGGATTTAGATGGAGGATGCATAGAAACCTAATGGTTTAGCAAGATATGGCATAAAAAAATATGTAGAGAGGGTAACTGTGACCTGAATATGTCACTTTGCATTTAGTAAGAACACATTTTTCAGAGGATTTAATGACTAGGACATTAACAGACAAAACAATCACAGTGATAGTGAGAATCTCTAAAGCTGAAATGAACAAACACTCTGGTTGTGCCCACTGAGGATACTGTTGTAAAAAGTGTGTGGGAAACCATTTTATTTATTTATTTATTTATTTATTTAATTTTTTGCGACGGAGTCTCACTCAGTCGCCCAGGCTGGAGTGCAGTGGTGCAATCTCGGCTCACTGCAAGCTCCTCCTCCCGGGTTCACGCCACTCTCCTGCCTCAGCCTCCTGAGTAGCTGGGACTACAGGTGCCCACCACCACTCCCGGCTAACTTTTAAATATTTTTTAGTAGAGACGGGGTTTCACTGTGTTAACCAGGATGGTCTCGATCTCCTGACCCCATGATCCGCCCACCTCGGCCTCCCAAAGTTCTGGCATTATAGGCGTGAGCCACCGCGGCCGGCCGTGGGAAACTATTAAAGGATGGAGAATCCAGGCTTCTCTGAACACCTGTGAGAGGATTGTAGCTAAGGTGATAATTTAGGATGAATCCAACTAATACTGAGTGAGTTGATGTTTATCTTATGACGTAAGGTAGAGCTTACTTAAGTTAATAAAGTAGGAGAGGGAGCACAGGGACCACAAAATAACTTGCCGTTCTGAGATGCTGCCTGAATTCTTCCCAGGGTAGGACAGGGAGAACTCACATTGGGGAGTCAGCAATGAAGCCACACTGCATGTCAAGTGCATGATTTAAAATAGAAATGAACACAGTCATTGACATCACTGTTTCAGCCTCATATTGTGTTTTATTCTCTGTGGCATTTGATTGACACATGGCTTTACTTTTTTATGGAATTGTAAATGTTCTATCCTCCACTTGTGTTTTTTCAAGTAAGTAAAAGTCTTTAAATACAGTCTTGAGGGTCTGGTTCACACAAATCGAGATGCTCTACATTACTGGCTCCCATTCTTATACCTTCAGATCATAGCAGCAGAGTCTTTATGAAGCACATTTGGAACATATTCTTAGCTTGGGTTTTTAAATGTTTTAAACAACAACGGGATATTGAGGATGACACAGACTAATAATCATTGTAACTATTTGCAGGGTAAGTAGAGGGAGGGACTGAAGCAATTTTCCCCTTTCTGAATGTTTAAGAGAAGCACATTGGACAAGTATAAGTGAAAACAAGTTAACAGAGTTGCAGTTTTCCAGTCTTGACAACTAATTCAGATTCAGTCAGTCCATTCGACCCCTGGCTGATGATTATTTGTCAGTAGAGGTGTCACTGGGCGATATCAAATGGCAAACAATTAAAAAAAAAAAAAAAAAAAAAGCTTGACCAGGTGACAAGTGCAATCATTTAAGTCAACAGACTGCACTGGCTTTCAGCATCAACAGCTTATTTCATCTGAGCATATGATTACACTTCATTAAACTTTTAGTTCCTAATATCATGCCTTACAATTTCCTTTATATCATCCCCAAAGCTAACAATAGTACTTAGCACATAAAAGATAAAAAATGATTAATGAATATTATACCAAAAAAGTAACCAGCTTATCTTGAACAATACCATTGCAAACTTAAATTTATCTCAATATTCCCATTACCCTAACTGATCAAGCCTGTTAACATTCCATTGCATTAAATACAGCATTTAAGAATAATGTCATGTGAAATCCATTTCTGCTCCAGTTTTTCAGTTAACACCAGCTCTCGAATACTCAGCAAGACACCATCTCGCAAAAGGAAGGAATATTGAGAAATATCTCCCAACAGGTAAAATCTCCTCAAGCCCAGAACATGAAGCCTGAAGAAAGTCTGAAGCGTGTGGCTGAAAAACTCTGTCATGAACTCTGGAACAAAGCTGGAGTACACAGGTGCAACCCATGTCCAGAAAAATAGAAGGTGTATAGGGACAATGGCTACCAGTTCTATAAAAATAGCAAAAGTTGTCTGGGAGAGGTGGGATTATGCCTGTAATCCCAGCACTTTGGGAGACTGAGGTGGGTGGATCACGAGGTCAAGTGATCGAGACCATTCTGGCCAACCTGATGAAACCCCGTCTGTACTAAAAATACAAAAATTAGCTGGGAGTGGTGGCGTAAGCCTGTAGTCCCAGCTACTTGGGAGCCTGAGGCAGGAGAATTGCTTGAACCTGGGAGGCGGAGGTTGCAGTGAGCAGAGATCGTGCCACTGCACTCCAGCCTGGCGACAGAGTGAGACTCAGTCTTAAAAAAAAAAAAAAGACAGCAAAAGTTGGCAAAAATGTAAATATATCTGCATTGCTAAGAACTCTACCATCCAAAGATAAACACACAAGAAATGCTGGAGTTTGCCATGCCTCAAAGCTACTCTGAGTTTTTCTACTCTTATCGGACAGGGCTCTTCCACTTGGGCAATGGCAAGGCCTGACTCTGGAAGGATGGAACTCCTTACTCTTTTGAACTCTTTGATATTATAATAGGTTGCACCACCCTAAGAAGCAGAGGCTGTGTGACCATCCTCAATGGAAAGGCTTTCTCAAAGAACTGCTGAGAGTTGAGGTGGTATGTGTGTGAGAGGAGGGTGGCAAATGGTGAAGCCAGAGACCCTCCACTAACCCCCCTGAATCATTAGGTGAAGGTGATTGATTCTCCAGCTGCAACTACCAACAACAGAGTAGGTAAGTGAGGTCAACGCAAGGGCTACTTGAGACATTGGGAAATGAGACATAATCATGAAAGACCATCTCTCTGACTAGTACAAGATGGGTTCTCATGTTTCCTGTTCAGGATCATCAGCATTTCCGAGATAGGGTCCATACACATATTTACCAGTCACAAGAAGTCCTATTCATATGCCACCAACCAGCCTCAGAAATCCATAGTGTCATCTACCTTCTTGGCTTAGAGATAACATTTAGCTTTCTTTCTTCTCAACATCTAGTGTCACCTCCCTGTTTCTATGTCATCCTTACACTTGGGGGATTGAGAAACATTTTGAAGTAGAGGAAATACATGGAAGTAACATCTTTTGTCCTGACAGTCAAGTAGTTCACGAGAAGTTAGCAATCACTCCCCAGATTGTGCCACCAAATGCACAAGGAATCTTTATTTTGTTTCAGGTCATACTATTCATTTTCCAATCTTTCACTAAAGACCTCATCTGCTATGTCTATGGCCTGCTTTCCTACGGGGATGTCTCTTGTTATAAGAATCTCAGTGTCTTATAAACATAAGTTCCTGTGTCCATTAAGAGTCTGATAATTCGGGCCGGGCACGGTGGCTCAGGCCTGTAATCCCAGCACTTTGGGAGGCCAAGGCAGGCGGATCACGAGGTCAGGAGATCGAGACCATCCTGGCTAACATAGTGAAACCCCATCTCTACTAAAAATACAAAAAGTAGCTGGGAGTGGTGGCGGGCGCCTGTAGTCCCAACCACTCAGGAGGCTGAGGCAGGAGAATGGCATGAACCTGGGAGGCGGAGCTTGCAGTGAACTGAGATCCGGCCACTGCACTCCAGCCTGAGCAAAAAAAAAAAAAAAAAAAAAAAAGAGTCTGATAATTCGGTCCTATAATTCATGAGCATGACGACCGGGTGCTCACAGGCACTTGTGAGATGTACCACCCTCTGAACCTTGTTACAACATCAGCACTTTACCCATCTCACCTGAAGGACAAAAAAAAGATTCTGAAGCCAGGTGCGGTGGCTCACGCCTGTAATCCCAGCATTTTGGGAGGCTGAGGTGGATGGATTGCCGGAGGTCAGGAGTTCGAGACCAGCCTGGCCAACAGAGTGAAATCCCGTCTCTACTAAAAATACAAAACATTAGCTGAGTGTAGTGGTGGGTGCCTATAATCCCAGTTACTAGGGAGGCTGAGGCAGGAGAATTGCTTGAACCCACGAGGCAGAGGTTGCAGATCATGCCAGTGCACTCCAGTCTAGGTGACAAGAGCGAAACTCCATCTCAAAAAAAAAAAAAAAAAAAAAAAAAATTCTGATAATTGTCTCCCTTCCATAGGAATTTCTCCCAGGAAAGAAATATATCCCCAATTCAGTTCCATATCAGAATTACTCTCCTCCATATTCCCTTCAGAGAGATTGGAAAACAGAAAAACAGTCACTCTTCACATGCGTCTATAATAGTTTGATTTCAGTTCCTATTTTCTTCCATTTGATCCATATTTATGCCTTTCAAATACTTAAGATTTAATAATAATAAATGTAAACACTGTGGAAAAAAAAGTCATGTAATTGCACATTAAATGGCAAGCACTTATAAACTGACGGTAGTAAAATCCTAGCCTAGCGAAACAGACCTAAAACAATATTTGACTATATTTCAATTTTACTTAATGGTGAACATATTACTTCCAGTTTCATAATAAGTTTATAGTTTTAGTAATTCTGCCATTAGTGCCTGGCTCAGCACTTTCTCATTTTAGCTCTCCAATCCTCTTCCCATCTGAGGAGCTAAATACTTTGCTCCTGGGTTTTTGTTTTTGTTTTTGTTTTTTCGAGATACGGTCTTGCTCTGTCATCCAGGCTATAGTGTCGTGGTGCAATCATAGCTCACTCCAACCTCCGACTCCTGGGCTCAAGTGCTCCTCCTGCCACAGCCTCCCAAAGCACTGGGATTACAAGCACATGCCATAGTGCCCTGCTAATTTTTAAAATTTTTAGTAGAGATGAGGTCCAGCTTCGTTGCCAGTCTGGTCTCAAACTTCTGGGCTCAGGCATCCCTCCTGTCTCAGCCTCCCAAAGTGCTGGGATTACAGGTGTGTGCCATCACACTTGGCCAACTCCTCAGTATTTTTATCAACATGGTCACTTGGCCAGCGCCTCAGTATTTTTATCAACATGGTCTTCACCCTCCTCCCTCAATTGGATTCTCCCAAACATGCAGCTTTTTAAACTAAAATGAGTCTAACTAACAGCAGAATTGACAAGGAATGCAAACAAATCAGCAAGAATAAAACAAACAATCCCATCAAAAAGTGGGCTAAGGAAATGAATAGATAATTCTGAAAAGAAGAGATACAAATGCCCAACAAACATATGAAAAAATGCTCAACATCACTAATGATCAGGGAAATGCAAATCAAAATCATAATGCAATACCACCTTACTCCTGCAAGAATGGCCACAATCAAAAATTCAAAAAATCATAGATGTCGGTGTGGATGTAGTGAAAAGGGAACACTTTCACACTGCTGGTAGGAATATAAACTAGTACAACCACTAGGGAAAACTGTAGAGATTCCTTAAAGAATTAAAAGTAGAACTACCATTTGATCTAGCAATCCCACTACTGGGTATCTACCCAGAGGGAAAGAAGTCATTATATGAAAAATATACTTGCACACACATGTTTATAGCAGCACAATTTGCAATTGCAAAAATATGGAACCAGCCCAAATGCCCATCAGTCATTGAGTGGATAAGGAAATTGTTTATATATATATATATATATATATATATATATATATATGCACACACACACACACACACACCATATATATATATATATATATATATATATATATATATATATATAAATACCATGGACTACTACTTAGCCATAAGAAGTAATGAAATAATGACATTTGCAGCAACCTGCATGGAATTGGAAACCACTATTCTAAGTGAAGTAATTCAGGAATGGAAAACCAAACATCGTATGTTCTCACTTATAAGTGGGAGCTAAGTTATGAGGACACAAAGGCATGAAGAATGATACAATGGACCTTGGGGACTCAGGGGAAAGAGCAGGAGAGGGGTGAGGAATAACAGACTACATATTGGGTAGAGTATACACTGCTGCGGTGATGGGTGCACCAAAATCTCAGAAATCACCACTAAAGAACTTATTCATGTAACCAAATACCACCTGTTTCCCAAAAACCTATGGAAATAAAAAAAATAAAATGAGTCTATAGCAGAATAGCAGAATATATATAAAATAGCTAGCTGCAAAAAAAAAAAAAAAAAAAAAAAAAACTTTTGCTCTAGAAACTGATGCCTATGTGAACTGAACATAACGAGGACACTTATCACACAGAAATTTTCATCTCTCCATAAACTCTGGTATAACTTGTCGTCAAAGAATTGATATATTATAATCAGCTGGCACAGAGAAATAGATTCATTATAGAGTATTAGAAACTTTATTTTGAAAATTGGATTTTACTTGTAATTCAATAGCTGTATTCTTGAAAGTAATCAATTCCTATTCTAGTGGAAAATGTAGTCATTTCATAAATCAAAGGAATACCAGAAACAAAACTCAGATGACATCTACAGGATTATTATTTCAGGAAGTTCTTACTCAAAGCCACTTTCCTTGCATTAGCATCTCAATCAGTAACAAGAAACATTGCTTAAAGTAAGCTAATAATTGTAGTCATTTTATGTACATACCAACAGTGTGGATGGCTTTCCTATAGGGCATTAGGCCAAAATTGTACTGAAAAACTCCCCTGGCATGAAACAGGGGCAAAGCAAACCCCATGATCTTCTGTAGTTTATCTTGAACAGTTCTAATCCATGAGCCTTCGGGGTTGTCAACTTGTTTAAACAGTTCATTTTCACCAAAAGAAAACACTGGGACCAGAGAGGCACTGCAACAACAAAGGGGACGGGTGAGAATATTCAATGAAAAGGATTCAAATAATTTATTTTGTTTAGCTGACTCTTGCAACAAATTCTGAAAAAATTTTTAAACGTGCCCAAGCCTTCCTGTATTGCTAACTTCACGTTCATTGAAACTGTCTTAAACTTAACATTCTTTAGGGAGGAATTTCAGCAGGCTAGCCTTAGTGGGATTTTATTCTATAGAAAATTAGGGTTCCAGGAAGCTTCTCTTTTATCTATAGCTTTGGCCACTGTTGATTTGGCTGGAAAATTACACTGTGTGTATAGAATGTTGGTGTTTATTGTTGTTCTCGTTGTTTTGCTTTTAGAGTTAAGTTCAATTGCTGAATGTCATGGCATTGAGCTACTGTCGTAAAAAGGTCATATTCCATTCCCCAAGAACATCCACACCTGCTTTTACTGTCAGATGGATTTGGAGGAGGTCTTTAAGGGCTAGAAAATCACCTTACTTCTTCGTGATTTGTTTAATAATGTCTTTACTTTGCTGACCCACTACTTTATAAAAGAAAAAAAAGCCACTTACCCATGGGTCAAAGCAATTTTAACAAATCCTTTCCGCTGGCGGATGAACAGAGTGGACTTTCCAGGATGGGCATCCAGTGATTCTTTTGCACCCCCAAGGACAATGACAGAGATGTTTCCACCTCCTTCCTTGCTTACCACATAGGACACACTTTTCTTGGAAACTGAAACTAGCCCTTAGTGAATAAAACAAACAGTGTAACTAGTTATCCTTTTTTAAAAAATTACAACGTTTTATCATAATATTCCATGACAATAGTAAACATTCAACAAAATTTCCTACACTGCTTACCTTTGGAGCACTTTGTAAGTTTGTAATTTTTCAGAGTCAAATCTTTAGTAATGTATTCTATTAATAAGTTAACCTTTTGGCAGGTAGTGGGCTAGGTCTTTAAAATGCCATTCAGTCATTAGTAGGTTTACCACTTGTTTGTTTAGGTAGGTTGTGCACTGCCGAACTCTACAGGACACCATTTATATTGCATTCTAAGTAAAAGAATCCCCTGCCCCTGGAGTTGTTCAGTGCACAACCTGCACAGCTGTATGTGGTGGCCTTGATATTTATCCTGGTGAAGTTTTACACAGAACCAAAAAGTATATTCTCCAAGAGGCTGCAGTGGATTTTCTGAATATACAATGGCCTGTTTTCAGATATTCTATATGGATCATTATTTTCCAAACCTGGATTTATAATATAAATGTGATAGCATCTGGCTGTGTCCCCACCTAAATCTCATCTTGAATTGTAACTCCCACAATTCCTTCATGTCATGGAAGGGACCAAGTTGGAGGTAACTGACTCATGGGGGCAGGTCTTTCTCATGCTATTCTCATGATAGTGAATAAGTCCCATGAGATCTGATTGTTTTATAAAGAGGAGTTTCCCTGCACAAGCTCTCTCTTTGTCTGCCGCCATCCATGTAAGATGTGACTTGCTCCTCCTTGCCTTCCACCATGATTATGAGGCCTCCCCAGCCATGTAGAACTATAAGTCTTTCAAACCTCTTTTTCTTCCCAGTCTTGGTATGTCTTTATCAGCAGTGTGAAAATGAACTAATACAAAGTGGTTAAAAAAAAAAAAAAAATCAAGACATTTGACAACCTAGATCACTTGCCAGATCTCTACATGTTTCCAATATGGATAGTCTGCCTTTGGTAAATTGTTCATTTAAAACAGTTCGATAGTTGTTCAGTCTGTATTTCAGGCTTTCCCATGTAAAAATAACTTAAAAGATTCCTTTTCAGATTTCACATGTTCTGCATACTGAGGAAAATATAGGAAAGAATAAAGACAAAAATACAAACCATTCTTGAACTACATTTCAGAAATAATCACTTTTTAATGTCTTATGTGTCTTTCCATTCTGGGTTTTATCCATTTTTATTTAGTCATAACAGAATGTGTTAGACAGGCTTTATAAAGACATAGCATATCTCATCTCTTGAAGAAAATGGTATGCTAATTTTACTCTGGGTTTCTATTATGGGAAGAATTATGACAGGATTCTGAATGACCCACTGCCCTCTTAAGAGGCAGAGGATGCTGGGTTAGAGGTAGAGAGCCTGAGCCTGCCTAGATGGGTTTGAACCTTCACTGAGGTCAAGGCATGCCGTTCTGCTCTGTGTGAACCTGAGTGAGAGTTGGGTGCATCTCTTCCACCAGGAAAAGGGCCTCTTGGGTTTTCACACCCCTGGCTCTCCTAGCTTGCCTCTGGCCACTTCTCAGTTTTCCCTCAGGTTCCTTGTCTTCGGGCCATCCTTCAATGCTGTTATTTCTTAGGGGTCCTTCCTTATCTCTCTTGTCCTCTAACCTCATCTACACCCATGGATTCAAATACCATTTATGTGTGCTGAGTTCTCCCAAACCCATCTGTCAGGAGATCTTCCTCCTGAGGTTCCAGGCTCATATCTCCAATTGCCCAATTGACATATCTACATTGACAGCTCTAAGACACCTCGAACTGCACGTCTCCAAACCAAATGCATTAAATTCTCCCTCAAAGTGGTCCCTCTTCCAACATTACTTATCAAGGTGAATGGGACCATCATCTACCTGGTCAAAACACAGCTTCTTCCATATGTAGCCATCTTCTCCTTTCTTAGCCACCACATTCATTTGAAAGCATTTATTGAGCATTTGCTACAGGCCAGGTACAGGGCTAGATGTTCATAATAATGACACAATACAGTTGCTGCCTTCATGAGGATGAATCCATCACTAAGTCTTAGTGACTCTATCAGATATTTTTTATATTAATCCTCTCTTCCGTATCTCCAGTGCCATTGCCACTGTTAGCTTAGCCCTTATCACCTCTCCCTTCATCACCCAACAGGCCCCTTCCATCATCAGTCTCCAGGTCTACCTGCCTGTAACCACTTTCCAAGCTGCTGCCTGAATTATCTTTCTATTACACCAAATCCATCAGATCCCTCCTTTGCTCAAAATCCCTCCAAGTTCCCCATGGCTTATCTACAAGATAAAACCTAAAGTTCTCTGTATGGTATATATGGCTGTTGTGATCTGATCCTGTTACCTGTCCAGGCTTAAGGGGTAAACAGAAAGGAGCATGAACCTGAAACACAGTTGGCTCTGGCTGACACCTGATAGGTATAGATACATACAAAATGGGACAAGAAGAATGGGTTGGAGGTGGGATTTAAAAGGACTCACAGATGCAGAATCCTCTTGCATAAGAGCAAAACAGAGTGCTGTCAGCAAAGGCCCTCTGAAGCCCTACGGTTCCTTACTACATGAGGTCTGGTGCCTATGTCTGTCAGTCTTTCACACCCAGAGAGGCAGCCACCTGGGCAGGCACAGTCAAGAGGGGCAGCCTTGGACCAAGGGCTCTCCTAGGAATCTGGTTCTGGGAAGTACAGATAACTCTCTAGACTTAGAGACAAGGATAGTCCAAACCTCCACTGGCTGAAAGTTTGAATATTTCTATTTACCTTTTAGGGAAATGAAGTTGTACCACAGAAAATAATTCATGATGTCAGAAACCAGTGATTGCTGGGCGCAGTGGCTCACGCCTGTAATCCCAGCACTTTGGGAGGCCAAGGCGGGAGGATCAACTGAGGTCGGAAGTTCCAGACCAGCCTGACCAACACGGAGAAACCCCGTCTCTGCTAAAAATACAAAATCAGCCGGGGGTGGGGGAGCATGCCTGTAATCCCAGCTGCTCGGGAGGCTGAGGCAGGAGAATCACTCTAACCTGGGAGGTGGAGGTTGCTGTGAGCCAAGATCACGCCATTGTTCTCCAGCCTGGGCAACAAGAGCGAAACTCCGTCTCAAAAACAAAAACAAAACAAACAAACAAAAAACAAAGAAACCGGTGATTGCAAACAGGTTTCCTCTCCAAAGCCAGCTCTAGTAAACTGCAGTGGCTGTAAGGGCACTATATGGAGACAGACTCTAAGATGGAGTATATGCGTCTGATATGGCCACGGAGAAGGGGGTACCCACATCTCTTGGGCCATGAATTTGCCCAACCTGCTCTTAGCTATACGACTCAAACTCACCTGCGGCAATGCTTTGAATAAGCAAACACTTTAAATATGTTTCTGTGCTTTTGTGAAACTTAAACATTTTCCCCTGTAATGTTCTTCGTTTTATAAAACTCTAAAACAATGTATACAAAACAAGGAAGAGAAGTAATTCCCCCCCTACCAAACCTTTGGTGGTTAAGAGCGGGATAGTGCACCCTCTGCAGGCCAGATGCGGGATAGCTTGGAGGGTTTAGTGCGCCCTCTAGTGTGCCCTGTGGACCAGGCTGGACTTTGAAAACAGAAACAGAACCTGAAAATCCAGCGGTGAATCCCGGTCCTTGGGTGCTTAGTGATATCCTACCAGGTATATAATGACAATAATCACTTGAGAAATTAATAGGATGTAATAAAAATCTAGAAAACCATGAACAATTCTTTTTTTTCTTTCTTTTTTGAGACGTAGTCTCGCTCTGTCACCCAGGCTAGAGTGCAGTGGCACAACGTTGGCTCACTGCAACCTCCACCTACTGGGTTCAAGCAGTTCCCCCACCTCAGCCTCCTGAGTAACTGGGATTACAAGCGCCTACTACCATGCCCTAATTTTTGTACTTTTAGTAGAGACGGGTTTCACTATGTTGGCAAGGCTGGTCTCGAACTCCTGACCTCAAGTGTTCCAGCCCACCTCTGCCTCCCAAAGTGCTGGGATTACAGGCATGAGCCACTGCTCTTGTCTCTTTGTATTTATTTTTTTAATTGTGATGGGTCTCACTCTGTCACCCAGGCTGGAGTGCAGGGGCATCATCTCTAGTAACTGCAGCCTTGACCTCCCAGGCTCAGGTGATCCTTCCACCTCAGCCTCCTGAGTAGCTGGGACTACAGATGTGTGCCACCATGCCCAGCTAATTTTTGCATTTTTTGTAGAGACAGGGTTTTGCCATGTGGCCCAGGCTGGTCTCAACCTCCTGGGCTCAAGAGATCTGCCCACCTCAGCTTCCTAAAGTGCTGGGATTACAGGCGTGAGCCACCGCGCCTGGCCTGGACTCTTATTTCTGAGCCAAGTTATTTTTAATCTAGGAAGACAGCAAGTTGAATATGTTTAGTTTTATCACTGCTGGTACTTCAAGACACAACAAAAGACATTTTCCATTTCTAGTATTCGTAACAGCGTGCACGGTGCCTCTCCAAGGGTGTGATTTGTCACTTACTTGATCCATGATTTCTTCTTCTACATCTGAATACACAAAATGCATTCATTACTTTATTTGATCATTGTGTTAATATTCATTGAACGTTTCTATGTTCCAGGCACCATGCTGGATACTTAGGATGGAACAGAAAAGAAGACGCAGTTTGTGTCTTTCTGACACTTACATTCCAGTGGGGGAGGGCAGGAAACACCCAGACCACATAGGAAGTGCCAGATGAGGATAAAACAGGTTTTACTCTAAGAGACCAGAAACACACATGGGCCTGAGAAGAAATGTTGTGTGTGCTCCTGCTACTCCAAAGCACTGTGGAAGCAGTGATCCGCCATCACTTACCAATGCTCATCATATATTCTCGGAAGACAGGGCACCAGAACCAAAGTGGCAGCACGTGAAGATATGAAGTAAAGCCAGGAAACAGCTCCTTGAAGTCGGAATAATTTGTAGAAAAATTCCCAAAGGCTCCAGCCGCCAATATTCCATGGGGGTGAAACCCAAATATATAGTTGTGACTTGGATCCAAATCTTGAGTTTTGATGAGCTACGGCACATTCATATTGAGATTTAAAAAAAAAGAAAATTCCCTTATTATTTTCCAATGAGAAACAAAAGGACTAGTTTTTGTGTCAAGAGACAATGGAGAACATGACTCATTTTTGTTCCCTGGGTTGGAGCTGTTTCCAAATTTCTAAACCATCTTCTAAGCCCAGATTCCTTTATATACAGCCTTCTAGATTTTGTCAAGTCAGCTTACAGTTCATTTAGTAATTGGAGCCAAATTGCAGCCTTTCTCCCTGCTATGATTTGAATGTGTCCCTCAAAAGTAAGTGTTTAAAAACTTAATCCCCAATGCAACAGTGTTGGAGGTGGGGCCTAATGAGAGGTGATTAGGAATGAAAGCACAGTTAATGGATTAATGCCATTATCATAGAAGGGGGTTTGCTATCTTGGGAGTAAGTTCCTTATAAAAGAATGAATTCAACCCCCTCTTGCTCTTTCTTGGCCTCTCCTGCCCTTCCACCTTGCGCTGTGGGCTGTTGCAGCAGGAAGGCTCTTGCCAGATGCCAGCATCTTTGGTATTGGCCTTCCCAGTCTCCAAAACTGTGAGAAATAAATTTGTTTTCTTTATAAATTACCTAGTCTTTGGTATTCTGTTTTAGCAGCACAAAACACCCCCCCTGAAGAAGAAGCTTGAGATGTATGTGATGAAAACAAATTTCCACTCTTCTCCTAACTCAACATAATACTTTTTAAAACAGTTGTACTCACATGAATTGGAAAATAGTCCTTAAAGTGTTTCCAAAGAGTCCAATTTTTGATCCAGCTGGATCTCCTGCCTCCTTGCTCTGGGGTATGCCAGTCAAAGTAAAGCCACGTCAAATAAGGGATGTAAAGAAACCAATAGTTGTGTATGATCAGCATCACAGTGATTGCAATGGACATCTGCCCTGTAAGAAAAGAAAAAGTCTCATGGAATCAGAGTCCATTAGTATCTGCTCGCTGCAGTGGTCCACGGCAGGGGGATTAATACATACAAGATATGTTAAACCGAGCCTCAGTTCAGGTAAGGTAATACAACAAGACAGTGATGACATAGTATTATTTAACACTTATTAGATGCTTACTATATGCCAAGCATTGTGTTATGGACCCTGCCAAGGTATTTTTATTTAATCCTCATATAGCCACACACCAATAAAGTAGCCATAGTACTCTTTTTATTATTGAAGGGCGAGGTGGAAGGAATGGGTAGAGGAAACACTGAGCCATAATGTTCTTTCTAAAGAAGAGAAAATGGAAGCTTATAGAGGGGTTGAGTTGCCCAAGCCACACAGCATATAAGTGGTTGATCTGTCTGAATTTAAAGTCTAACTACTTAGTCATAGCTTTACATCACCTTCCCTCTGTGAATATATGGAAGGATCATCACTGACAGGAGGGATGTGGAGAATTTCCTACTACAGGAAATCCTATCTTCCTATCTTGACCGAGCAACCATTATTCATGTGTCCACAAAAAGGGCCTATTCTAGCAACAAACTTCATTTTCAGGAACTCTACTGTCAGAGACTGAAATAGCAAAGGTGGGACTCTTCAGATCTTAGCATGCATCACTTCTTGCAACATTTGATAATGAGAGAGCAATCCTGATTATTTATGTGCCTAATAACATAGCTTCAAAATACACGGGGCAAAAACTGTCAAAACTTGACTTGGGTGGTATTGACAAGAATGGTTACCTTCAAGTAACACATGAAGCTCAGCTATATGTTTTTTAAATGTCTATGTTATATACTACAATTTAAAAATTATGAAAAGAGAAATGCTAACAAGAGAAAGAGGAGGTACATGAAGACATAAAGCCTGGCACATAGTAAATCTTCACTAAATGCCAGCTACTATGACTTTAAGGAGTGCTGTTGCTGCTTTCTCTTCTATAACACACCGCAGTCTCCAATCTGGGGTTCGTTTCCACTCCCAAACTCTTATCTACTGCCAATCAACTTTGTTAAAGGCAACCCTGTCCCCAAGTTATCCACCAAAGTGGATAGTAGATAAATAATGCCTTAATCTATTATTGGAATACACACATATCTACTGACATATATGTTTTACCAAAAACAGAACATTTATTTATATTTTTTCTTTTTTTTTTTTTTTGAGACGGAGTCTCACTCTGTTGCCCACCCTAGAGTGCATGGGTGCAATCTCGGCTCACTGCAGCCTCCACCTCCTGGGTTCAAGCGATTCTCCTGCCTCAGCCTTCCAGGTAGCTGGGATTACAGGCGCACAACACCACGCCCAGCTAATTTTTGTATTTTTTAGTAGAGACGGGGTTTCACCATGTTGGCTAGTCTGGTCTCAAACTCCCGACTTCAAGTGATCCACCCACCTCAGCCTCCCAAAGTGTTGGGATTACAGGTGTGAGCCACCACGCCTAGCCTATTTATATTTCTTGATACATATAAATCAATACATTTCTCAGATATATCACTGAACCCAGTCAGGAAACGGACTTGCTGCTCTCTCCAGAGTTGGTTAAAGGTTGAAAGACTGGAGGAAAGGTTAAGGGAGCATGTGTCCTCCACACCTCTGTGGGGTACCTGTTTCCTTCTGGACCCGCCAGAAAAGTTTCCATGAGTCCAAAGCACGCTGTAAAGAGTGCCCTCTGCCCTTGTTCCTACCAGGATCATTCTAGTTTGCTTCCTTTGCTTTCTTCTATCCAGATCTGAGTACTGATGATTTGCCACTATTGGTTAGTTATCTGTTTATTTTGGTAAGATGTGCAAAAAAATGACAGGAAACTTACGTGGGCCTCATTTTTTTGTACTCAAAGTTTGATCAGGTAAGTGACAGTGAAACAGGGCAGGGAAAGAGCAGTTACTGAGTGGAGAGCCAGTCTCCTTCCCTGCATATGGAGCATCTCATTTATTCCTCCTTGCAACCCCCAAAGTACACGTTACTGCCCCATTTTACATTTGTAGAAACTGAGGCTCAGGACAACATGATGAAACCCCATCTCTACTAAAAATACAAAAATTAGCTGGGCATGGTAGTGGGCACCTGTAATCCCAGTTACTCGGAAGGTTGAGGCAGGAGAATGACGTGAACCCGGGAGGAGGCAGAGCTTGCAGTGAGCCGAGATGGTGCCACTGCACTCCAGCCTGGGCAACAAAGCGAGACTCTGTCTCAAAAAAAAAAAAAAAAAAAAAAAAAAAAAGAAAGAAAGAAAGAAAGAAACTGAGGCTCAGGGAATTCGAGTGTCCAAATGATTTGCAGCTGGATCTGCCTAATCCTTAAACCTACGCACTTTTTCACAAAGCCACACTGTCCTCCAGCTAATGGTAATAACATGTAGAGTAACTTATTACAGGTGCATAAACAGGTTCATAAGCATAAAGAAGCAGGCAAGTGGGAGGTTCTGTTTTCCTTTCTACAAAGATGGAAAAACTGACACCAAAAGCAAACTGACCTGATTTTAATCACAGAGTGAGCCAGGAACAGATCCAAAAATAATGTCCCCAAGCTACTAATTCAATATTCCACTAACTGAACCCTGAATACCTGAATACATGCTGCATATCTCTTTAATGCTCATTACATGTTTTGCATCAAAGGAAGAAAACACAATCAGGAGCAATGGCTCATGCCTGTAATCCCAGCACTTTGGGAGGCTGAGGTGGGTGGATACCTGAGGTCAGGAGTTCGAGACCAGCCTGGCCAACATAGAGAAATCCAGTCTCTACTAAAAATACAAAAATTGGTGGGGTGTGGTGGTGGGCGCCTGTAGTCCCAGCTATCTGGGAGGTTAAGGCAAGAGAATCTCTTGAACCCAAGAGCTGGAGTTTGTAGTGAGCCGAGATCACGCCATCACACTCCAGGCTGGGCAACAAGAGAGAGACTCTGTCTCAAAAAAAAAAAAAAAGAAGAAGAAGAAGAAAACACTATAAAAACTAGGTGACTAGATAACCTCTATTTTCTATGCATGCTATATATCTCTTTAATGCTCATTACATGTTTTGCATGTATAATAGTTAAGATGTAGGTCTGGAATTGAACTGCTAATCGGAATTTGCCACTGACTAGCTTTCCGACCAGGGACAAATTCTATGAGCTCTTGATCCTGACCTCGGGTGATCTGCCCACCTCGGCCTCCCAAAGTGTTGGGATTACAGGCGTGAGCCACTGCACCTGATCCTGTAATCCTTTGATTCTAAATGGGATTGAAAGAAGAAAACACTATAAAAACTAGGTGACTAGGTAATCTCTATTTTCTATTTTTATCTCATTAAGCAATTCAGGGTAACTTGATTCTTCTAAATTGGAGTTCAAAGAGAACAGGAAGATACAAAGGTCTACGCCATTACATTGTGCAGCTCTCAAAACTCATGTTGATAACTTCAAAAGTTGTCTAGATTCACAAACCAAGTTGAATTTAAGGCCTGAATTTTAGCTGAGTTGATTTATCTATATTCTGGATTAAAAACCACAACTCGGCTTCCTATCAATGACACTCTATTTTCACTCAGCTCACATAAATTCTACTTTCTCCATATTGTTGAGGAAGCTGTCCCTCACTCACTTTTTGTTTTTTTTTTTTTTGAAACAGAGTCTCACTCTGTTGCCCAGGCTGGAGTGCAATGGTGTGATCTCAGCTCACTGAACCTCCACCTCCCGGGTTCAAGTGATTCTCCTGCCTTGGCTTCCCAAGTAGCTGAGATTACAGCCACGAGCCACTATGCCTGGCTAATTTTTGTATTTTTTTTTTTTTTTTGAGACGGAGTCTCGCTCTGTCGCCCAGGCTGGAGTGCAGTGGCCGGGTCTCAGCTCACTGCAAGCTCCGCCTCCCGGGTTCACGCCATTCTCCTGCCTCAGCCTCCTGTGTAGCTGGGACTACAGGCGCCCGCCACCTCGCCCAGCTAGTTTTTTGTATTTTTAGTAGAGACGGGGTTTCACCATGTTAGCCAGGATGGTCTCAATCTCCTGACCTTGTGATCCGCCCGTCTCGGCCTCCCAAAGTGCTGGGATTACAGGCTTGAGCCACCATGCCCGGCCAATTTTTGTATTTTTAATAGAGGCGGGGTTTCACCATGTTTGCCATGCTGGGGGCTAGAACTCCTGACCTCAGGTGATGCACCCACCTCAGCCTCCCAAAGCGCTGGGATTACAAGCGTGAGCCACTGTTCCCGGCCTTTTTTTTTTTTCTTTTTCTTTTTTTAATTTAAGTGAAATTCACATAACATAAAAAACTAGTGATTTTAAAGAGAACACTCCGGTGGCATTTAATTCACAATGTTGTACAACTACTACCACCATCTAGTTCCCAAACATCCCCCTTATTTCAAAATAAAACCCTTTACCCATGAAGCGGTTACTCCCCATTCCTCCCTCCCCTCCACCGCTGGCAATTACCAATCTGTAGTCTGTCTCTTTTTCTTTCTTTCTTTTTTTTTTTTTTGAGACAGGGTCTCACTTTGTCACTCAGGCTGCAATGCAGTGGCGTGAACATGGGTCACTGCAGCCTCGACCTCTCGGGCTCAGGTCATCCTACCACCTTAGCCTCCCAAATAGCTGGGACTAGAGGTGCGCACCATGATACCTGGATACTTTTTGTATTTTTCATAAAGATAGGATCTTGCCATGTTGCCCAGGCTACTCTTGAACTCCTGAGCTCAACCGATCCTCCTGCCTCAGCCTTCCAAACTGCTGGGATGACAGGTGTGAGCCACTGGACCTGGCTGTAGTCTGTTTCTATGGATGTACCCACTCTCAATATTCGTATGAATGGAATGGTATCATATGCGACCTTTTGCAGACTTTTGTTTAACATCCAGTTTTTGTAAACCTTTGTTTAACATCAAGGTTTTGAGGTTCATCCATGTTGTAGCGTGTATCAGTACTTCATTCCTTTTTACGGCTGAGCAATATTCCCACATACACATACACTGTAATCTGCTTATTCATGCATCTGTTGATGGACATTTGGGTTGCTCCCACCTTTGGCTACTGTGAAGAGTGCCACAATGCCCCCATCACTGGAAACTTACTACATGTTTGAAACAAGTAGGGCTGGCCGGGCGCGGTGGCTCAAGCCTGTAATCCCAGCACTTTGGGAGGCCGAGACGGGCGGATCACGAGGTCAGGAGATCAAGACCATCCTGGCTAACACGGTGAAACCCCGTCTCTACTAAAAAATACAAAAAACTAGCTGGGCGAGGTGGCGGGCGCCTGTAGTCCCAGCTACACAGGAGGCTGAGGCAGGAGAATGGCGTAAAACCGGGAGGCGGAGCTTGCAGTGAGCTGAGATCCGGCCACTGCACTCCAGCCCGGGCGACAGAGCGAGACTCCGTCTCAAAAAAAAAAAAAAAAAAAAAAAAAAAGAAACAAGTAGGGCTCCAGCAAAGTGTATGTGTGATCATCGAATTTAGCACCACCAATAAAGGGACAAAATGACATGATGCCTCCTCATAGGATCTACTGGGAAATACACACTGTCACCTTAGCCAAGCCCAGGTTGGCGGGGGCACTCTACGAGATAACTGGCTTGGGCTGTTTAAAAATAATCAACCTTATAAAAGCTTTAAAAACAAATAAAAGCTATAGGAACTGGTCTACCTCTAAAGGAAAAGTTGAAGACAATTAAGGAAATTTGAATATAAACCATGTATTAAATAAGATTATCGTATCCCTGATACATTTCTTGGGTATGATAGTAGGATTTTGATTATACAGAAAATTCTTGTTTTCAGGCGATACATGCTATAGTATTCAAGTGTTATGATGTTTACAACTTAGTTTCTTCTAAATTGTTCAGCAGCAACAACAAAGTGTGTGTGTGTGTGTGTGTGTGTGTGTGTGTGTGTGTGTGCGTGTGGTGAGAGGGACAGAAAGCAAATGTGGCAAAATGCTAAAAAGTTGCTAAATCTAGATTAAAAAGAATATGTTTTCAAAAATTTTGATTTTATTATGGTAAGAGCACTTAACATGCAGTCTACCCTCGTAACAAACATTTGTGTAAACAAGTGTATAACGCAGTATTGTTAGTTGTAAGTACCAAGTACCGTGTCTGTGACATAATAATATTTGGTCTCTGCCCCCAGTTCCTGGCTTAGGGCTCCTAAAACTGTTGTAATTTCCTGATCAACAGGGGTGCTAGGTACATCCTTCCATCTTTTGTTCTAATAGTTGAACCCCAGTCCTGATGCTGAGCTTCCAATCCCTTGGAACTTCCTGAGTGACAGCAATGTCTTTTCTTCTAAGGAGGCAACTCTTGGTGGGCTCCAGGATGGTGGCTGGTCACCGAAAGACTAAGCAGTCACTAGAGGCTTGGAACCTGCAGCCCCATTCCCATCCTCAGGGAGAGGAGAGGGCTGGAAATGGAGTTAGTGACTGATCATGTTAGTAACTGATCATGTTAGTAACTGATCATGCCTAAATGAGGAAGGCTCCATAAAGTCCAGAGTTCAGACAGCTTATGGGTTGGTGAACACAATCACAAGCTGAGAGATTGGTGTACCCCAACGCCAAGAGAACAGAAGCTCCTGTGCTTTGGAATCTTCCAGACCTCTACCTAGGTACCTCATCATCTATATCCTTTATCATATCCATTATAATAAACTGCCACACATAAGTGTTAGTTCCTGAGCACTGTGAGCCATCATAGCAAATGACAGAGTCCAAGGAGGAGGTCGTGTAAATCCTCAATTTGTAACCAGTCAGAAAGAAGCACAAGTGCCAACCTGGACTTGTGGTTGGCATCTAAAGTTGGGGCAGTCTTGTAGATTGAGCTCTTCACCTGTGAGACCTAGCTCCAGGTAGACAGCATCAGAACTGAACTATACAATACCTAGTTGGTGTCTGGAGAGTTGGAGAAGGGTTGGTCCAGCAAAATCAGGGACGTAAATTTTCAGTTTCCAAGAATTGAAGACTTTTGGCAAGGAGTGGTGGCCAGGTCTGTGGCTTCTGAAAAGCGCTTAAACGCTTACACAGACAATTCCCATACATTAATGATTTTCCCTCTGTTGTCTCTACCCTTTCTGACTCCATTCCACTCACCTAGCTATTTACAATAAGTGAAATTGTTCTATAAAATCTCCATGAACAACCTGCATCAGCCAAAACATTGTGAAAACCATTGAATGTTTATCTACTTGCATTAAATAATGACCGTAATTAAGAAATAATTTAAGACTTTAACTTGTATATGTATTCTTTCTTCCTATTCTCATCCGAAAATTTTTCATATTTTTCTGCATGAAAGCTGTTTCCATACTTATTTTAACCATTTAACGTAGTATGGAGAAAGTAAGTAAAATTCAGAGGCAAGCAAAAATCCATTAGCACTTCTTTCCCTTCTTATTCCCAGAGACACTATATTTTTAAAATACCTATCTATGCCATCTGTGGAACATAAGAATATAAGTGTATTCTTCTGATTTTAAAAATTTCTATTTTAAGAGAACTTTCCTCCCAGAGTTTTTAAGGGTTGTGCTAAAAGACAAATCTCATCAGACCCCTTTGCAGAATTTTGCAGCCTAGTTTTCTTCATATGTGGGTTTATGCTACACTGCTTTTAAAAAGTGTTACATACAGGGAAATACATTTTTCTTGTTTTATAGCACAGTCAATCTTGAACCTACTTCCTTGCCTGAAGAAGGCAAATAAATTATAACAAACATCTGGTTGAAACCAGCCCCATGTTCTGAATATTTCAGGAAGGTTTCCATAAACACAAATACTTTGTATAGCTCAAACTGAAATCCATGGAGATAATCCATAACAAAAGAGACACACTAGCGTTTACAAAAAGCCCAAGAATCCCTTGTGTAATGTTAAAATTCACTTTCTCAAAATTTTCCAGATTAAAGGAACTAAAAGGACAACATAATGTGAAAAGACAAAATTACAGCAAATTTAGTTATGGAGCTAATTGACTTTTATTCACTATTCATGAATCAGGGCAGCCTCCATTCTGCAAAATAGGAGAGCTTTTACCGAGTAATGGTAGAACAGTGGGTAACGTAGAAACAAGGAAAACAGACCAAGAGGGAAGAAAAAGTGAATTGGCTATTGTCATGTCACTTCAGGTTTCTTTTTTATAAAAGTTAATGCAAAGGCGACTTCCTTATTACACTGACTCAGGCAGACTGGATCTCAGGAAAACTGGTCTATTTGGAGATCTTCCTGCTTCCTTGAAGTTTCAAATTTGATTATGTGGCACATAGGATGAGTGACTCCACTTTGGTTTGCTCGCGTCTGCTGGAGCCTAGTGCAGGAGCTCAGTCCAAAACAATGACTGCCCATAATTTCTGTTTAACACAACTAAATACAACATGTGGATTCCTTTGCTATACAGGACTTTAGTAAGAGAACTGCTGAAATATTTTTCTGATTTGGGTAATTGTACTGTGGCTATGGAAGAGAAATGTTCTTGGTTTTAGGACATATATACTGTAATCAGTTCAGTTAGTTTTCTACAAATTAAATTATAAGCTAATTCCATTCAAACAGCAATCCCAGTCAAAATCCCAGGAGGCTTTTTTTGGTGTGGAAATTGTCAACCTGATCCTAAAATGCATATGGAAATTATAAGGACTTGGAATAATCAAAACACCTCTGAAAAACAACAATACCAACAAAGTTTGAAGTTGGAATCATTTTGAATATCTGATTCCAAGAATTATTATAAAGCTACAATAATCAAAACAACATGGTACTGGCATCAAGATAGATAAACACATCAATGGCACAGAATAAAGAGTCTAGAAATAAACCTATGCATATATGGACAATTGGTATTTGATAAAGGCACAAGGGCAATGCAGTAGAGAGCTGACAGTGATCTTTCAAAAAAGAGCTGGAACAATTGGATTATACATACGCAAAAAAAAAAAAGGACTTAGACACTGTACCATACACAAAAATTAACCCTAAATAGATCATAGATCTATATGGAAAACCTAAAACTATTAACACTGGTAGGAGAAAATATAGAAGAAAATTTTTGTGACCTTGGATTAAGCGAAGAATTTTTTATTATTATTATTGAGACAGAGTTTTTTGCTCTTGTCACCCAGGCTGGAGTGCAATGGTGTGATCTCAGCACACTGCAACCTCCACCTCCTGGGTTCAAGCAATTCTCCTGCCTCAGCCTCCCGAGTAGCTGGGACTACAGGTACCTGCCATCGCGCCCAACGAAGTTTTATATTTTTAGTAGAGGCAGGGTTTCCCCACGTTGGCCAGGCTGGTGTCGAACTCCTGACCTCAGGTTATTCACCCGCCTCGGCCTCTCAAAGTGCTGGGATTACGGACGTGAGCCACCGCACCTGGCCGGATTAAGCAAAGATTTTAAAGATATGACATCCAACACAATCTATTAAAAACATGGATACATTGGACTTCATCAAAATTAAAACTTCTGCTCTTCAAAAGACACTGTTAAGAGATTGAAAGGATAATCCATAGACTGAAAGAAAAATCTATACAAAGCTCATGGCTGATAAATGACTTTATATCTAGAATGTACAAGAACTCTCAAAACTCAGCAATAGGAAAACAAGCAATCCTATAAAAACCAGACAAAAGATTTAAACAGATACTTCAACAAGGAATACAGATGGCAACTATGCAAATGAAAAGATGCTCACGGTCATTAGTCATTGAGGACATGCAAATTAAAGCCACAGTGGGACACCACTACACACTTATTAAAATTGCAAAAATTGGGGCTCAGCAACATTCTCTTGGCTCCTGGTGGTCAGTGGGGGAAGCGTGTGGGCAAGTCAGCACTCACCATCCAGTTAATCCAGTCCTATTTGCTAATGGATTATGATCCAATCACTTAAGATTCCTATGCGCGGCCGGGCGCGGTGGCTCACGCCTGTAATCCCAGCACTTTGGGAGGCCGAGACGGGCGGATCACGAGGTCAGGAGATCGAGACCATCCTGGCTAACACGGTGAAACCCCGTCTCTACTAAAAAGAAGTACAAAAAACTAGCCGGGCGAGGTGGCGGGCCCCTGTAGTCCCAGCTACTCGGGAGGCTGAGGCAGGAGAATGGCGTAAACCCGGGAGGCGGAGCTTGCAGTGAGCTGAGATCCGGCCACTGCACTCCAGCCTGGGCGACAGAGCGAGACTCCGTCTCAAAAAAAAAAAAAAAAAAAAAAATTCCTATGCAAAGCATTGTGTGATAGATAACACAGCAGGCTGGCTAAATATTTTAGATAAAGTAGAACAAGAAGAGTCTGGAGCCATGAGATAACAGATATGAGGACTGGCGAGGGCTTCCTGTTGTCTTTTGAGTCACGGGCCAGGCAGTTTTGGAAAAAAATCTATACATTTCAAAGACAGATTCTCAGAGTAAATGATTATGATGCGTTTCCAATGATTTTATTTGGCCATAAAGCAGATCTGGATCTTTAAAGACAAGTAACACAGGTAGGACGGAGTTAGTACGGCAACTTAAGGCAGCATACCCAGAAGGCATTAGCAAAGGATAGAATGAGCGTAGCTTAAACTTTCCATTAACTTGTCCAAGTTATAAGGAAATTTCAAGAGCAGTAACTTCCTTCTTCACCAGAACCGACACGGAAAGAAAAAGACAAGAAAGGCTGCTACTGTGTCATTTTCTAGAATCCTTTGAGTTTTAGCTATCAGCCTCCAGGAAGAGCCCTCATCTTCTTTTTCTCTCCTTACAGTTTACATCTCATTAGTATCTTTCCAGCCTTAGACAAACGTTAGCCTTAGACCAAGAAGCTGGTGAGTCCTTTCCACCTAACTAACTAAGTTGGTGAGTCCTTTCCACCTAAGCTAACATAATGATCATTTCCAGACAAATTTAAAGGAAATGCCAAGGCGGCTTCAAAATTATCTGATTTCATTAAAATATATATGCCAGGCATAGTGGCTTTTTAGTAGAGACAGGGTTTCACCACATTAGCCAGGATGGTCTTGATCTCCTGACCTCGTGATCTGCCTGCCTCGGCCTCCCAAAGTGCTGGGATTACAGGCGTGAGCCATTGCGCCCGGCCAATAAGTACTTTTATATGTTTATAAGCATTATACTTTACAACATACCTTGTAAATATGTAAAGGTAAGTATTTAATTCTCATTGTTCACTTTTAACTGACAAAGCATAAAAAGTGGAAACTACAGAAGCTGTGGTAGAACTTGTACTTGCTGGTCTGGTTTTCGTTGTATCCACCTTTGGCCAGTCACATATCTACTCAAGAAACCTTCCCAATAGAGTACAACAGGATGAGACTCTGAGATCGTTTTCAGTATCTCCTACTAGAGATTGACTGTTATATCTCAGGTATGAAGCATAAAATTTTAGTTGACAATTAGTATAATTGTGGATGGCTTCTGACTTTGTTTTTTAATTCTGTGGATTGTGTTTAAACAATTCAAAAGCATGTTCCTGATTTTTAGATACTAAAATACACAGTTGTCACTTTATTGAACATGTACAAAAGTCCCATGAAGTTTTTTTTTTTTTCTTTTTTTGAGACAGAGTCTCACTCTGTTGCCCAGGCTGGAGTGCAGTGGCGCAATCTCAGTTCACTGCAAGCTCTGCCTCCCGGGTTCACGCCATTCTCCTGCCTCAGCCTCCCAAGTAGCTGGGATTACAGGCACCTGCCACCACGTCTGGCTATTTTTTTTTTTTTTCGTATTTTTAGTAGAGACGGGGTTTCACCATGTTAGCCAGGATAGTCTCAATCTCCTGACCTCGTGATCCGCCCGTCTCGGCCTCCCAAAGTGCTGGGATTACAGGCATGAGCCACCATGCCCGGCCAGTCCCATAAAGTTTATAAAGCATACCCTTATATAGCTTCAGGTGCCAGAATTAAAATTGATCTGTATCACAAGAAAAAAAAATTGAAAAATTAAATAGACTACAACGAGTGATGGTAAGGACATGGAGCAATTAGAACTCTCATGCCCTGCCAGTGAGAATGTAAAATGATGTAATAGTTTGGAAGAAACTTTGGTGATTTCTGGAAAATTTAAACCTGCAACTATCATATAATCAAGCCATTACATTCTTAGGTTTACCTATGAATAAAGAAAGTATCTGTTCATACAAAGATCTGTAGGTGAAAGTTCATGGTAGTATTATTCATAATAGCTATGAGCCAAATATTCATCAATAGATGGCTGGACAAATTGCAATACATCCATGCAAGAGAATGCTGCTTAGAAACAAAAAGCAATGAACCACTGACATATATGAGAAAGAGCCTCAAAATAATTATGCTGAGTGAAAGAAGCCAGACAAAAGGAGAGTATATATGATGTGATTCCATTTATACAAAACTCTAGAAAATGCAAACTAATCTGTGGTGACAGATCAGATCATATCAGGTGCAGTGTGGCTCACACCTGTAATCCCAGTACTTTGAGAGGTCAAGATGGGAGGATCCCTTGAGCCCAGGGGTTCAAGACCAGCCTAGACAACATAGAGAGACCCCATTTGTAGATAAAGAAAGAGAGAAAGAAAGAAAGAAAGAAAGAAAGAAAGAAAGAAAGAAAGAAGAGAAGAGAAGAAAGAGAAAGGAAGGAAGGAAGAAAAGAAAGGAGATCAGTGGTTGCTTGGGAAGGGGGTGGGGGGTGGGCAGAGAAGGAGGGCTTACTGTTTGATTTTTTTACTAAATGAAGCATTTTGCTACTTTAAAATATATTCCAAGTACTAATAGCTTAAACTCACTTTCCTGGTGGTGGCAAGAAAAATGCATTCTGGGATTTTGATTTAGAGATCTTAAAACATCTTTAAAAAACATCTCTCATCACCACTGGAAGTAACTATTATATCAACTCCTTACTTAAAACTTGATAATTAAATGGAAAGAAGATAGCAATTATCCTTTCTTTCCTGTAAGAATTGAATTGTAGGGTAGTCAAATGGTGCTACATGATGAGACAAAATTGTTAACTGCGGAAATTCTAGCTAATAAATGAAGAATAAATGATAGAATAAGAAAATCACCATTTTGCAGTTTCAAATAAAACAAGTAATTCAGGCAAGGATCATGACTTAAATCACTAGATGAAAGTTTGCAGCATGCCAGTCATCACATCGGATTACTTCCTTCCTAGACCCACTGACCAATTGTAGACACAAATAATGGGACAAGCACACACTGTGTGTGCATCCTGATGTGATGTAACATGAAGTGCACAGCAACACTTGGGAAGAAGTCTTGCCCAAAAGCTTTCATCTAAATCTAATCAAGCATTTAGCTCTAACTTCCATCTTTTAAAAGAAATACAAGGGATAGAGGAACAAATTAACCCTACAAAGAAGCAGACAAACTCACAAAGTGAGACATCCTGCAGGACCCATGTCAAATGGTTTCTTCAAGGCTTCATTGACAAGAAAACAAAGGGGAGACACTGTTCTACACGAAAGACATAAAAACCAAATATAACACGTGGGTCTTATTTGGATTTGGGTTCAAACAAATTGCCAGTAAAAGTGTATTTTGTTTGGGCACAGTGGTTCACACCTGTATCCCATTACTTTGGGAGGCTGAGGCAGGAGGATCACTCGCGCCTGGGAGTTTGACAGCAGCCAGGGCAACATAAGGAAGCCCCGCCTCTATCAAAAAGAAAAAAGAACAAGAAAAAAAGTGTAGTTTTGGTGCAGTTTAGGATATCTGAACTTGGTTTACATGATTTTAAGCAATTTTTGTTAACTACGCTAGGTATGGCAAGAGTACTATGGTTACACACAAAATACTAATTTTTAAATTATGCAAACTAAAGTATTTAGTATTAAAATATCTTAATGTGTGAGTTCACTAGACACAAAGGAAACAACAGACACTGCGGCCTACATAAGGGTGGAAGGTGGAGGATGAGGAGGAAAAGCTACCGACTGAGTACTATGCCAATTATTTGGGTGATGAAATAATCTGTACAATCCCCACGACGCAAAATTTACCCATATATCAAACCTGCACATGTACTCCTGAACCTAAAAGGTAAAAAAGTTATACGAAAAAAAAGATTTGTTTTAAAATATTTTTTGCAAAATAATGGATAAAACGTATACGGCAAATTATTAAATAACTATAAACCTAGGTCATGGGTATATGGGAATTCATACTCTTCTGTCTACTTTCTGTA
Source organism: Macaca mulatta (assembly GCF_049350105.2). Classification (NCBI taxonomy): domain Eukaryota; kingdom Metazoa; phylum Chordata; class Mammalia; order Primates; family Cercopithecidae; genus Macaca; species Macaca mulatta. The sequence continues at coordinate 127,933,636 of NC_133417.1, read as the reverse complement.
TGTTTGAAATTTCCCACAATATAATTTCCAAGATATGTGATAACACAAAATATGCTCCTGCTAACACAAATGTCAAATGTGTGAAACGTTGAAAACATGGAGGTGAATTGGATCTAGAACCACTGTAGTTTGATTCAAATTAGGCACAGGTCATTGAGCACCTGTCATGTCTTCATCACTAATCCACTCACATGTGGTCACACGTGTCTCGACTTTCCACTACTGAGCCATGTGATCTTGAGTAATTTACTTTACCTGCTAGTTCCTTCATTGGTAAAGTGAGGGTAAGGGGTAGTCACTCTCACCGGGTTGCTGTGAGGATTACATGAGTTAATACTCTAGGGATCTGGTGGGTAGATAGTTCCTATTCTGGGTGATAGACCAGAAACAGCCATTCAACAAGTATTTGTGTATATCTCAAGTATTTGTGTATATCTCAAGTATTTGCATATATCTTCCACGGGCCAGACACATACTGTGTGTTCCCTCACTGAGCTTGTAGACTAGGACAGCCATAAAGAAATTTCTCAAGTCACCACAGCCATACACAGATACAAGCAATGATAAGTGCCATGAAAGAAAAGAACAGTGGCTATCAGAGATGTGTTGAATGATCAGTTAGGAAGTCGGACTCCAAGTTCAGGCCATGAAAGAGAGCAGTTCAATGGGTAAAGCAGAGACTTTGGGCAGAATACTTGGGTTTGAAACCAGCTCTACCACGTCCTGCTAGCTGCATCACCTTGAGCAATTTACTTCATCTCTTATTTCCCTCATCTGTACCATGAGTGCAGGAATAGTCCTTACCTCACACGGGTGTTGTGAAGATTGCTAGTTAATTGTGGATGTTGCTTAGAACAGCACCTGGCACATACCAAGCGCTGGATAAGGTTGTGTGTTGTTACCTCCGTGGTGCTTTGATCCAGAGCAAAACGGGGTGTAATGTTATCAACCCTGCCTCAAGGTGTGTGGGCTGTGAGGACTTAATGAGTTAACATTTTGAATTACTTTTTTTTTTCCCGTAAATTCTACCTAGCAGCACAGGAGAGTCACTTGGAGAGTTCTTTTTTTTTTTTTTTTTTTTTTTTTTTTTTTTTTTTTTTTTTTTTTGAGACGGAGTCTCGCTCTGTCGCCCAGGCTGGAGTGCGGTGGCCGGATCTCAGCTCACTGCAAGCTCCGCCTCCCGGGTTCACGCCATTCTCCTGCCTCAGCCTCCTGAGTAGCTGGGACTACAGGCGCCCGCCACCGCGCCCGGCTAGTTTTTTGTATTTTTTAGTAGAGACGGGGTTTCACCGTGTTAGCCAGGATGGTCTCGATCTCCTGACCTCGTGATCCGCCGGTCTCGGCCTCCCAAAGTGCTGGGATTACAGGCTTGAGCCACCGCGCCCGGCTTGGAGAGTTCTTAAAAGAGGAAAAAGGAAAAAAAAAAAGGTGTACAGGCTTCATTCTGAAACAAACGACTTAGAAATTCCAGGGATGAGCAGGGCGCGGTGGCTCATGCCTGTAATCCCAGCACTTTGGGAGGCTGAGGCGGGCAGATCACCTGTGATTGGGAGTTCGAGACCACTCTGACCAACATGGAGAAACCCCGTCTCTATTAAAAAGACAAAATTAGCCAGGTGTGGTGGCACATGCCTGTAACCCCAGTTACTCGGCAGTCTGAGGCAGAAGAATCACTTGAACCTGGGAGGCGGAGGTTGCGGTGAGCCGAAGATCGCGCCATTGCACTCCAGCCTGGGCAACAAGAGTGAAACTCAGTCTCAAAATAATAAATAAATAAGTAAATAAATAAACAAACAAACAAACAAATAAATCCCAGGGACAGAGCCTGGGCAGCTGTATTTATAGAAGCTTCTGTTGAGAACCACTGATCTAGGCTTTCGAAATGTAAAAGCAGTTTTAAAAGTGTAAAACTCTCCAGTGCAATGGGTTTTTTTACTATTGGCACCCCAACGCTGTACAATCCATGATCTTACAGCACACACATGATCTTCATCTTCAGAAGAGTTTATGTTTCAATAGAAGGGTCTCCCCCAAATTCCTCTCTCCTCCCACATCACCCCTATGTACTTCAAGAGCAGAACAAATAAGAAGAAGAAGGAGAAGGAGAAGGAGAAGGAGAAGAAAAACACCCAAGTAAACACCTTTGCCCCATCTAATGATTCGGCTCTTGTATGTTTCATGGGCTCAACTTGGGAACCAACTGGAACACACACGCTCCCGGGTCACATTATTTCCAGAGAGAAACCGCTCAACCAAACGCAATGAGCAGGCTTCTTTACAGAAAGGTACTGCTATGCATCCAGGAAATCTCCAAAACGGTAAAGGGAACACTGCTGTTTGTCAGGAGGGTGGGGAGACGAAGGAATCAGGTTCTAACTACTTAGACATTACTTTTCCATCTATGAATCAACAGTTCGAGAAACGAGTTTGCCAACTTTTGAGGGGTTAAAGTGCTCAAGCGTTGGATGGAGTCATGGTTACATTTTGGTGGATACAGTTGCCAAAAGTCATCGAGCTGTAGCCGTATAACTGCGCCTTTTATTGTAGGCAAGATGCACCTCAATTAAAAAAAAGATAACGTGGCCGGGCGCGGTGGCTCAAGCCTGTAATCCCAGCACTTTGGGAGGCCAAGACGGGCGGATCACGGGGTCACAAGATCAAGACCATCCTAGCTAACATGGTGAAACCCCGTCTCTACTAAAAAAATACAAAAAACTACAGGGCGAGGTGGCGGGCGCCTGTAGTCCCAGCTATTCCGGAGGCTGAGGCAGGAGAATGGCGTGAACCCGGGAGGCGGAGTTTGCAGTGAGCTGAGATCCGGCCACTGCACTCCAGCCTGGGCGACAGAGCAAGACTCCGTCTCAAAAAAAAAAAAAAAAAAAAAAAGATAACGCAGGAGAAAATAAAGTTAAATAGCCATTAGCGATGAGGTTCTCCTGAGGAAACAAACCAGCGTCCACGTTAGCGCCAAACGCCCTCTTTCACCCGCCTGCTGTGGCCGACAGGGGAACGAGGGTTGGAAGGTTCTCTGCAGGTTCTGGAATCCAGACCATCCCGAGGGAGGACACGGAGCCCACCCGCCGCTGCCCGGGGGCGGGGTCCTTACCCAGCAGCACGAAGTACAGGACCCACTGCAGCACGGCCACCGTTTGCAGCCGCCGCGCCAGGGGGACGTTGAGCGGTGCAAACTCGACCTTCATGGCCCAGCCGGGCGAGGACTGCGCCAGCCACTGCCGCCTGCACCCCCGCTGCTCTGTGGCGCCTGTGGGCAATGCCCGGCCGGATCCGGGCCCCGCGCTGGGCACTAGCTGGGCGGAGAGGAGGAGGCAGAGGCTAGGCAGCTGGCGGGGACCCAACTTCGCCCTGGGTAGGAGGGCGGGCTCGGCTGAGGTTGGGGGCAGCCAATCACAAGCGCCCCGCGCCAGAGTTGGCCCAGCGCCCTGGCCCCGCAGCAGCTGCCGCGGCCCGGGGCGCATTGGCTAGCGCGCCCGGGCGCTGGCGAGAGCGCGCCGCATGGGACACGAGGGAAGGAGAGAGGGGTCAGCTGGCAGCCAGCCCGTGCTGGGTAACGCGGGCTCCAGCCGCCTGGCTGAGGACCTGGGATCTCCACGAGGATCTGACCATTGTTTAGCTGATTGATCACCCAGCGTTTGCCTTCAGCACCCGCCCTTAAACCCACGCCTTCCTCCGAACCCTCTGTGACTGGGGAAGGGTTAGTTTGAGGAATCGCACGCCAGCTGGAGAGAGGAGTCAGACTTGTTTCTTGGCTTATTGGTCTGTATCCCCCCGCCACCTCCAGTTTCCCCTGGAAGGGGGAAGAGGACGTGGCTTCCTCACTCTTGGGTCCTCAGATCCCTACAGGAGCTCTGGGAACCTTTCACCCATTCATTCATTCAACCCATATTTATTAAGCACTGGCCACGTGCTGGGCACCATCCGGGCGCTCGGATAACCAAGCTGTCAAGCTCGTCTGTGTGAAGAGACCACCAACAGGCTTTGTGTAAATAAGGCTGTTTATTCACCTGGGTGCAAGTGGGCTGAGTCCGAAAAGAGTCAGCGAAGGGAGATGGGGAAGGGGTTGCTTTACAGGAGTTGAGCAGGTAATGGAAAATTACAGTAAAAGGTAGTTTTCTATTAGCAGAGGAAGGGGTCACCAGGTACACGGTGGGGAGATCATAAGACTCATTGTCCAGAAGAAGAATGTCACAAAGTCGATTGATCAGCTAAGGTATGGCAGGGAGCAGTCACAATGATAAAATGTTGTAATGTTGGTTAATCAGTTAAGGCAGGAACTGGCTGTTTTACTTGTGTTTTTTTGGCTGCTCCAGGCTTCTTGGCTCCTGCAGGCCACCTGGATGTGTATGTGCAGGTCACATGAAGGTTATAATGGCTGAGCTTGGGCTCAGAGGCCTGACACAAGCTATTCATTGTCTTGTGTTCAGAGTACAGGGAGAAACAGCCATCAGCAAAACAACTACACAATTTGGTGTATAATTACAAGTAAGACCCTACTGTGAATGACCAGAAGATTCCAAAACCAAGACTGCTGCATGGTCAGGGAAGTGTCTGAAGAAGTGCCCTTACTTGAGCTGTAGCCAAATTTAGTTAACCCAGCAGTCATCCAGGCAAAGGGAAGCACGCGTGCAAAGGTCCTGTGGCCGAACTCCAGGAAGAGCTCAAAGAGTGGGAGCTTGGGGGACAAGGGTGAGATTGGGGTGACATCAGGCAAAAATGGTGGGTAAGGTCCAGAGCTTTGCAGACTGTGTTTAGGGTTCAAGTTTGTACCCCAAGAGCAATACAAGACACTGAAGGGTTTCAATTATGATATGCTAAATGTATAAATGGATGGCTAGATTCTAAATAGTGCCTAGTCCTTGGGAGCAACCACTGCACTTTATTTATAAATGTTAATTACCACATAGTTGAAGAACTGAAAATGATGAGTAGCTGTCAAGTCTTGCTGGAGAGGACTTGGAACAGGGCAAAACAACAGAGTTGGCCCTCCCTTCTCCCACATCCTCTGCCCTTTTCTTCTTCAACATTTTAATACAAAGAGAGTTGGATTAAAACAAATACCAGGGCCACTTGGAGGAGTTGTTTGTGACTTTTTGTATGCAAAACTTGTTTGGGGTTTCTTTTTTCCTCGTACTTAAGGAGTCACTTTCTTCTTTCCTTTTAGATTTCTTCCTTAAACTTTCCCCCAGTGCTAGGTAGGGACACTATGAACACACACTGTGAACACACATTATGTACATTTGCTCATTGACTATTTGTGGAAAGCTTTCTATGTATTAGGCACTGGGTAGGGAAAGGAGGTGAGCTACAATGGTGAATAAGAAAGGTCCCTGTCCTGCTGCAACTCACAGTCTAGTGGGAGAAACAGAAAATACCTACCTACATAGACAACCAAATTTGTGACAGTGTCCTGAAGGAAACACATAGGCTGACATAGCACAATGGGCACCTATTTAGAACAGATTGGAGATAGCAAGAGTGGAAGTAGGCATATCCCCTAAGGAGACTATTGTAGGATGATTGCAGAGGATGTGGAAGCTTGGGAAAATAGAGATAGACTTGAGGTATGCATGGTATAAATAGTAGGACTGTTTGATTAATTGGATTCCGAATCTATCGGTAAAGAAGAGTAAAACACCCAGCACTCCTGATCCTGATCACTTGGAGTTTGCTTGCTTAGTAATGTGTTTGTTACTTTCCCAGAGCACTAAGCTAATAGATAAGAACTGTCATATCCTGTCACAGCCATCACAGCCAACTGAAACAAAGCATGGACTCATCAGCACTCAGTCAATGCAACAGTCCATCACCATTTTAATCAACAATTTTTTATTTTTTCACTCATTATTATACTCTCATCCTTTTGACATTCAACATGTATTTATTTGTTTACATATTGTGTGCCAAGTTATGAGAGTTAAGTGATCACTGGATTGACATAGTGGGAACGTTTTAATTCATCAAGCTATTCAAAACAATTCTTTCATATGAGCCTAAGATTCCAGAGCCTAACTGCTATACTAGGCTGCTTCTCAAATAATATAAGGAAGAAAGGGAGTGTTGTCACAACAGAGGAACAAGTCATTGAAGGGTAAGTAGATGAATGCTGATGACGGAACCTGTCATTTGGGTTGAGGTGTAGTTATCCATTCAGTCAACAAATATTTTAGCAAATGATTAAAGAAAAATACATTTGGCAGAAGCATCAGCTTTGTTCCTATGGGCCTGGAATTGGCTAAATATGAGTGAATAATACATATATATGTTTACAATAATTCAACAAAAATGGGCCGGGCGCGGTGGCTCAAGCCTGTAATCCCAGCACTTTGGGAGGCCGAGACGGGCGGATCACGAGGTCAGGAGATCGAGACCATCCTGGCGAACACCGTGAAACCCCGTCTCTACTAAAAAAATACAAAAAACTAGCCGGGCGAGGTGGCGGGCGCCTGTAGTCCCAGCTACACAGGAGGCTGAGGCAGGAGAATGGCGTAAACCCGGGAGGCGGAGCTTGCAGTGAGCTGAGATCCGGCCACTGCGCTCCAGCCCCGGCGACAGAGCGAGACTCCGTCTCAAAAAAAAAAAAAAAAAAAAAAATGTATCGAGCACCACAGCTGTGGCAAGTCCTGGGGAAGGAACCAGCACAGTCCCTTGGAAGATCTGGGATTCCACTGATGGGTATGGTTCCTCTTTCTACTTCTCAACTCTGATGAAGAAATAAGAAGGTCACAGGCCAGAATGCCTCAACAATAATGAAACGCTACTCTTGGAACTGAGAAATAAGAAATCTTTTCTTTGTTTTATTTATTTCTTCCTGTGCACTTTACTATAACTAACTTCTACTTGTAGAAAGGTGACAATGTCTTTCTATAACATGATGTTTTACTGTAACTTAAGTAAAAATGTTCTCATTGTCAGGTTAAAAAGGAAATAGTATTCTGTTAGAATTCTGTCTAGACAGAGTCCTTAGAAGGGATGGTTTAGGGCAAAGGTCATGGTTCTGATTTTCATAAGATGCATTAATCATAAAAGTAAGTATTCTGTCTCTCTCTGTCACACACACACACACACACACACACACACACACACACACACACACAAACACACACCACTGACAGCAACCAGCTCTGGTTAATGTCTCACGTGTCCATGTGAAGAGACCACCAAACAGGCTTTGTGTGAGCAACAAGGCTGTTTATTTCACCAGGGTGCAGGCGGGCTGAGTCTGAAAAGGGCGTCAGCAAAGGGTGGTGGATTATCATTAGTTCTTATAGGTTTTGGGATAGGCGGTGGAGTTAGGAGCAGTGTTTTCCGGGCAGGGGGTGGATCTCACAAAGTACATTCTCAAGGATGGGGAGAATTACAAGGAACCTTCTTAAGGATGGGGGAGATTACAAAGTACATTGATCAGTTAGGGTGGGGCAGAAACAAATTACAATGGTGGAATGTCATCAGTTAAGACTATTTTCACTTCTTTTGTGGATCTTCAGTTGCTTCAGGCCGTCTGGATGTATACGTGCAGGTCACAGGGGATATGATGGCTTAGCTTGGGCTCAGAGGCCTGACATTCCTGTCTTCTCATATTAGTAAGAAAAATAACATAAAGCCGGGCACGGTGGCTCAAGCCTGTAATCCCAGCACTTTGGGAGGCCGAGACGGGCGGATCACGAGGTCAGGAGATCGAGACCATCCTGGCTAACACGGGGAAACCCCGTCTCTACTAAAAAATACAAAAAACTAGCCGGGCGAGGTGGCCGGCGCTTGTAGTCCCAGCTACTTGGGAGGCTGAGGCAGGAGAATGGCGTAAACCTGGGAGGCGGAGCTTGCAGTGAGCTGAGATCCGGCCACTGCACTCCAGCCTGGGCGACAGAGCGAGACTCCGTCTCAAAAAAAAAAAAGAAAAATAACATAAAATAGTGTTGAAGTGTTGGGGGGTGGTACGGAGAGATAATGGGCGATGTTTCTCAGGGCTGCTTCGAGTGGGATTAGGGGCGGCATGGGACCTACAGTGGGAGAGATTCAACTGAAGAAAGATTTTGGGGTAAGGGGTGATATTGTGGGGTTGTTAGAAGGAGCATTTGTCATATAGAATTATTGGTGATGGCCTGAATGCGGTTTTATATGAATTGAGAAACTAAATGAAAGACACAAGGTCCGAATTAAGAGAAGGAGAAAAACAGGTATTAAAGGACTAAGAATTGGGAGTACCCAGGACGTCCAATTAGAGAGTGCCCAAGGGGGTTCAGCATAATTACTTGTTTGGTTGGTGAGTCTTGGGGCTCTATTCTTGACAGAATCCTCTTTTTTAAGTTGAAGGCTGAGCTTGGTGAGGTGGGTTTTTAAAAGACCATTAGTCCATCCTACCTTTCCTGAAGATTGAGGATGGTAAGGGGTATGAAGGTTTTACTGAATACCAAGAGCCTGAGAAACTGCTTGGGTGATTTGACTAAGAAAGGCTGGTCTGTTATCAGACTGTATAGAAGTGGGAAGGCCAAACTGAGGAATTATTCTGACAAAAGGGAAGAAATGACCAAGGTGGCCTTCTCAGACGCTGTGGGAAAGGCCTCTACCTATTCAGTGAAAGCGTCTACCCAGACCAAGAGGTATTTTAGCTTCCTGACCCGGAGCATGTGAGTAAAGTCAATTTGCCAGTCCTGGGCAGGGGCAAATCCCCGAGCTTGATGTGTAGGGAAGGGAGGGGCCCTGAACAATCCCTGAGGAGTAGTAGAAGAGCAGATGGAACACTGAGAAGTGATTTTCTTAAGGATAGATTTCCACGATGGAAAGGAAATGAGAGGTTCTAAGAGGTGGGCTAGCAGCTTGTAACCTACATGGAAGAGGTTATGAAATGACGACAGAATAGAATGGGCCTGTGAGGCTGGAAGGAGATATTTTCCTTGGTCCAAGAACCATTTGCCTTGTGTGGGAAGAGATTGATAGGTGGAAGTTTCAGTGGGAGAGTAGGCAGGAGTGACTGATAAGGAGGAGAAAAATTGGCCATGAGGGACAGAAGTTGGAATGCTAGCTGCTTCTTTAGCTACCTTATCAGCATAAGCATTGCCCTGAGCGATGGAATCTGATGTCTTTTGATGGCCCTTGCCGTGTATGACTCCAGCTTCCTTTGGAAGTAAAGTGGCCTTGAGAAGAGTTTTTATTAAAGAGGCATTAATGATGGAGGAGCCTTGCGTCATGAGGAAACCTCTTTCAGCCCATATAACAGCGTGGTGGTGCAGGATATGGAAGGCATATTTAGAGTCAGTATAAATATTGATGCATAATTCCTTTGCAAGAGTAAGGGCCCAAGTTAAGGCAATGAGTTTGAGTTGTGGAGAGGTAGTGGAGTGGGGCAGAACGCTAGCCTCAATGATAGATGTGGAAGATACTATAGCATAGCCTGCCTTTGCTGGTGTGTGGCGATTAAGCCTGGTGAAACTGCCATCAATAAACAAAGTGTAATCAGGGTGAGGAACAAGAAAGAAGGAAATATGGGGAAATGGAGTGAAGGTCAGGTATATCAGAGAGATACAGTCATGGGGGTCAGGTGTGGTATCAGAAATAATGTGGGAGGCCGCATTGAAGTCCAGGCCAGGAACAATGGTAACTGTGGGAGACTCAACAAAGAGTGAGTACAGCTGAAGAAGCCGGGAGCAGAAAGTATATGTGTCAGGTGTGAGGAAGAAAATAGATTTTGGAAGTTATGAGAACTGTAGAGGGTGAGTTGAGCATAGTTTGTGATTTTGAGGGCCTCTAAAAGTATTAGGGTGGCAGCAGCCACCACATGGAGACATGAAGGCCAGTCTAAAACAGTAAGGTCAAGTTGTTTGGACAAAAAGGTTACAGGGCGCAGTCCTGGTCCTTGTGTAAGAATTCCGACTGCACAGCTCTGCACTTCGGCTGTGTGTGGTGAAAAGTATTGGGATGAGTTAGGGAGAGCTAGTGTGGGGGCAGTCTCTAAAGCTGTCTTCAAGGAACGGAAAGAGGAGTGGGGAAAGGATTTAGGATCTATGAGGTCAGCTAGGTTTCCTTTTGTGAGTTATATAATGGTTTCATTAGGATGGCAAAACCAGGTATCCAAAGGTGAAAGTACCCAACCATGCCTAGGAAGGAAAGGAGTTGTTTTGTAGAAGGGGTTGGGGTTTTAGAGATCAGTCAGACATGATCGGCAGGGAGAGCACATGTGTTTTCATTAAGAATTATGTCAAGATAGGAAACAGATGAGGAAGAAATTTGGGCTTGACTGAAGTAATGGGGGCTGTCTGTGAAGCCTTGCGGCAGTACAGCCCAGGTAATTTGCTGAGCCTGATGGGTGTCACGGTCAGTCCAAGTGAAAGCAAAGAGAGGCTGGGATGAAGGGTACAAAGGAAGAGCAAAGAAAGCATGAGATCCAGAACAGAATAATGGGTTGTGGAGGGAGGTATTGAGGATAGAAGAGTGTGGGGAAAGGAAGGAGAGATCAGACTGTTACTGTGTCTATATAGAAAGAAGTAGACATAAGAGACTCCATTTTGTTCTGTATTTGAGATGCTGTTAATCTGTGACCGCACCCCCAACCCTGTCCTTGCAAGAGACATGTGCTGTGATGACTCAAGATTTAAAGGATTTGGGGCTGTGCAGGGTGTGCTTTGTTAAACAAGTGGCTGAAGGCAGTATGCTTGTGAAAAGTCATCACCATTCTGTTAATCTCAAGTACCCAGGGACACATACACTGCGGAAGGTCACAGGGACCTCTGCCTAGGAAAGCTAGGTATTGTCCAAGGTTTCTCCCCATGTGGTAGTCTGAAATATGGCCTCGTGGGAAGGGAAAGACCTGATCGTCCCCCAGCCTGACACCCGTGAAGGGTCTGTGCTGAGGAGGATTAGTAAAAGAGGAAAGAAGGCCTCTTGGCAGTTGAGATAGAGAAAAGCATCTGTCTCCTGCCTGTCCCTGGGCAATGGAACATCTCGATGTAAAACCCAATTGTATGTTCTATTTACTGAGATGGGAGAAAACCAACTTAGGGCTGAAGGTGGGACGTGCTAGCAGCAATGCTGCTCTTTATGCACTAAAAAGGTTTATGGAGATGTTTGCAAATGCATATCAAGGCACAGCACTTTTCCTTGAACTTATGTCACAGAGATCTTTATTCATATGTCTTACTGCTGACCTTCTCCCTACGATGATCCTATTATCCTGCCACTTCCCTTTTCTTTTTTTTTTTTTTTTTTTTGAGACGGAGTCTCACTCTGTCGCCCAGGCTGGAGTGCAGTGGCCGGATCTCAGCTCACTGCAAGCTCCGCTTCCTGGGTTCACGCCATTCTCCTGCCTCAGCCTTCCGAGTAGCTGGGACTACAGGCGCCCGCCGCCTCGCCCGGCTAGTTTTTTGTATGTTTTAGTAGAGACGGGGTTTCACCGGGTTAGCCAGTATGGTCTCGATCTCCTGACCTCGTGATCCACCTGTCTCGGCCTCCCAAAGTGCTGGGATTACAGGCTTGAGCCACCGCGCCCGGCCAACCACTTCCCTTTTCAAAGATGATAAAGATAATGATCAATAAATACTGAGGGAACTCAGAGACTGGTGCTGTCGCGGGTCCTCTGTATGCTGAGCACTGGTCCCCTGGGCCCACTTTTTCTTTCTCTATACTTTGTCTCTGTGTCTCACTTCTTTTCTCAAGTCTCTTGTTCTACCTAATGAGAAATGCCCACAGGTGTGGAGGGGCAGGCCACCCCTTCAGGAGAGTACATGGCTTTGGCACCACGGGGTGGATAGGCAAGACAGTTTGGATGATAAGGCGCAGATCCTGTAAGGCTTTGTCCAGCTTTTGGACAGGTAAAATGGCAGAATTGTAGGGAGAGTTTATAGGCTTTAAAAGGCCATGCGGTAACATGTGAGTGATAACAGGCTTTAATCCTTTTAAAGCATGCTGTGGGATGGAATATTGGCATTGAGCAGGGTAAGAGTGATTAGGTTTTTTTTTTTGAGACGGAGTCTCGCTCTGTCGCCCAGGCTGGAGTGCAGTGGCCGGATCTCGGCTCACTGTAAGCTCACGTGTAAGCTCACGCCATTCTCCTGCCTCAGCCTCCTGAGTAGCTGAGACTACAGGCGCCCACCACCTCAACCGGCTAGTTTTTTTTGTATTTTTTAGTAGAGACAGGGTTTTACCATGTTAGCCAGGATGGTCTCGATCTTCTGACCTCGTGATCCACCCGTCTCGGCCTCCCAAAGTGCTGGGATTACAGGTTTGAGCCACCGCGCCCGGCCTGGGTGATTAGGTTTTAATGGGATGGTAAGGGGTGCACCATCCATCACCAAGGAGGGAGTAGAGGTGTCCTATGCTTGTGGATTAACGCAGGGAAATACAAGGGGCGGATGCGAAGGAGGCTTTGAACTGGGGGAAAAGGAGGCACTGAGGTGTGGCTGTAGCCCAGGAATAGTCAGGGAAGCAGATAATTTAGTTAAAATGTCTCAACCTAATAAGGGAGCTGGGCAGGTGGGGATAACTAAAAAGGAGTGCAGAAAAGAATGTTGTCCAAGTTGGCATCAGAGTTGGGGAGTTTTAAGAGGTTTAGCAGCCTGGCCATCAATACCCACAACAGTTATGGAGGCAAAGGAAACAGGCCCTTGAAAAGAAGGTAATGTGGAGTGGGTAGCCTCTGTATGGATTAAACAGGGGACAGACTTACCCTCCACTATAAGAGTTACCCGAAGCTCAGCATCCGTGATGGTCCAGGGAGCTTCCGAGGCGATCAGGCAGTCTTCAGCTGCTAAGCAGAGGAGATCTGGGAAGGAGTCGGCCAAGGAAGGTTGGGTTTGGGCTCCAGGGGCTTTAGGAGTGGCGGTGATGTGAGTTGGACAGTCCGACCTCCCGTGGGGGCCTGCACAGACAGGGCCCCGCTTAGGAGGAATCCGGGCTGCAGGTATTCTGAGGCCCAGTGGCCAGGCTTTTGGCATTTGAAGCAAGGCCCACGGGGATGTTTTGAACGAGCCCCTGGGAGCTGTGGCTTAGATGTTCTGAAGCTCTTGTATGCTAGAGACGTGGTTGTGGATTGTCTTACAGCGGAAGCAAGTAGCTGTAACTCAGAAATGTGTTGCTGTCTGGCTACCTCCTCTCTATTATTGTACACCTTGAAGGCGAAATTGATTAATTTCTGTTGTGGGGTATGAGGGCCGGATTCCAATTTTTGAAGCTTTTTTCTAATGTCAGGAGCTGACTGGGTGATAAAATGCATATTAAGAATAGGGCGGCCTTCTGGCCCCTCTGGGTCTAGGGTGGTGAAGTGTCTAAGGGTTGCTGCTAAGCAGGCCATGAACTGGGCTGGGTTTTCGTCTTTACCTTGGGTAGTTTCTTTAAGTTTGTCATAATTAACAGCTTTGTAAGCTGCCTTTTTAAGCCCTTCAGCTAGGCAGGAAAGCATGTAATCTCACCTAGCTATACCCGGGGAATCTGCCTGATAGTTCCATTGGGGATCCTCCCGGGGAACTGCTCTAATGCCTTCCTGGAGGTCTGGCTCATGAAGCTGGCGGTTATCAGCGTGAGATTGGGCTAGAGAAAAAACTCCCGTTCATCTGGGGAAAGGGTAGAAGTCAGGATGACATTTAAGTCACTCCAGGTTAAATTGTAGGACAGAGTTAGATATCAGAATTCCTGTATCTATTTAGTGGGGTCTGATGAGAAAGAGCCTAAAGGCTGGCTGATTTGGGAGAGGTCTGCTAGAGAAAAAGGCACATGTACCCTGACTGTGCCTTCAGCTCCAGCCACCTCTTTAAGAGGAAATAGTTGGGCAGGTGGAGGAGGACTAGTCGCGGAACGAAACTGTAAGCCGGGTGTGAGGGTGTGAGGAGCGGAGGTGATAGAAGGATTATAGGGTGGGGCAGCAGAGGCTGAGGAAGAATTGGGATCTGGCTTGGCCTGGTGAGGAGCAGCCTGGGAGAAGGGGAGAGGTCAGATGAGTCTGGAGAAAAGAAGGATTCAAAGGACTCAGAGCTTGGGGTGGAGACTGAAGGAACAGACAGGAGAGAAAGCAGAAAGATTTGGGACAAATCACACTGGGAGCAGAGACTAGGGAGGGACCAATATGTGAAAGAAGGCCTGGACGCCAGGCACCTCAGACCATTTGCCCATTTTTCGACAAAAATTATCTAGGTCTCGTAGGATGGAGAAATCAAAAGTGCTGTTTTCTGGCCATTTAGAGCCATTGACAAATTTGTATTAGGGCCAAGCGGTGTTGTAGAAAAAAATAAGACGCTTAGGTTTTAGGTCAGGCGAGAGTTGAAGAGGTTTTAAGTTCTTGAGAATGCAGGCTAAGGGAGAAGAAAGAAGAATGGAGGGTGGAAGGTTGCCCATGGTGAAGGAGGCAAGTTTAAAGAGAAGGGTAGAGACAGGGAGAAGGGAGGTGGGGAGCAGCCCTGGGCTGCAATGTGGGTGAGCAGCCAAAGCAGGCGTCCCCGCAATTGACTTGCCACCAAGGGAATGTGGGTGAATGACCAAGGCAGGCGTCCCCACGGTGGTCAGACACCAATGCAGTGTGGGTGAACAATCAGGAAGGCATCCCTGCAATGATTAAACACCAAGGTAAGGCTGTCTTCCCGAGTCCGTGACCGGCGCCGGAGTTTTGGGTCCAAGGATAAAATATGTCTCCTTTGTCTCTACTAGAAGAACTGGAATTGGAAGGACAGGCAGATTGAAGTGTAGTGAGAGAGGAAGATTGAAGGAGAGAGGCGGGAGAAGAGAGTGAAAAGACCACTTACCCGATTTGAAATTGGTGAGATGTTCCTTGGGTTGGTTGGTTTGAGGACCTGACGTCATAGGTGGATCTCTTCATGGAGCAAGGGTGAAGACAGGGAACTGGTCCCCCGAAGGAGTCCCTTTGACCCGGGTCTTTAGCACCAAATGTCTCATGCATCCATGTGAAGAGACCATCAAACAGGTTCTGTGTGAGCAACAAGGCTGTTTATTTTGTTATGCCCAGACCGTTTGTTCCCCAAAGAAGACCACCAGAGTGCAGAGTCAAAGCCAAGCGGCAAGGATCTTTACTGCAAGTTCGAACTTGGTCCCTCCATTCCACAGCATACAAGAGGGCCCCGAACAACGCGAGTGCTTGCTTTTTATAGCCCGATGTAAACAGGATATGTAAAGTTATAGGGAACAAGGTAATTCTCTCGGTTACAGCATTACAATTGGTTAACATTCTACATTTAGCATACCTTATCGGAGATCTCCCAGGTGATGTTTTTCTGAAGTCTGAAAGAAATATGGAGGAATGTGTTTGTGCTGGGCTCAGGAAGTTGGGAGATATATGGGGGATGTGCCTCATTCCTTTCAATTTCACCTTGCTTTAGCTGGCAAACATGGGTAACTCTTTAATTATTTAATGATGGGTACATCTTTAAATACATGGATAAATCTCTGTTCGAGGCTGTCGGCTCTGTGAGACCGCTGATTTCCCACTCCACATCTCTATATTTCTGTGTCTGTGTCTTTAATTCCTCTAGCACTGCTGGGTTAGGGTCTCCCCGACCCAGCTGGTCTTGGCACGTAGAAGTTCAAGTGTTGTCTCTCCATTCGTTAATTTATGTTAATATGTGATGTTTTCTCTATGTGCTTCCCTAATTGCTCCTTTGTGTGTTTGTTTGTTTTTTGAGACGGAGTCTTACCCTTGGTCCCCTAAGGGGATGTTTCATCCCTACCCTTCTGCACCCCCTCATTATTATTTCAAAGAAAAAGAGTAGCCTGATCCTCCAGATCTTTCTTTTCTGGAGGACACTGGGCAAAAAGTAGTTGCCCCAGTGAGTGTTCAAGCAGAGCCTCGAGCGACCGCTCTCAGTTCTATTCAGGCAAGAAATCAGCAAGCTAGACGAGAAGGTGATCTAGAGGCTCAGCAGTTCCCTGTTAGAATACACCCACCTGATCAACAGGGAAATACTATAGCTACATTTGAGCCTTTTCCTTTTAAATTCAGGAAACGCCATGTGGGGCCCATCTTGGGCCCTGTTCCAAACCGGGGCATTTCCAGCTCAGGCCATTCCCTCACCCCTGTACAATGTCTGTCCCCTGCCACAGCCAGTAGTGCTGCAGTAGATTTATGCTGCACAAAAGCTGTCAGCCTTCTGCCTGGGGAACCCCCGCAAAAGGTCCCAAGAGGAGTCTGTGGACCCTTGCCAGCAGGGACGACAAGATTACTTCTAGGAAGGTCTAGTTTAAATTTAAAAGGGGTACAAATACATAGAGGAGTCATTGATTCAGATTACAATCGGGAAATTCAAATTGTTGTTTTTTTTTTTTTTTTTTTTTTTTTTGAGACGGAGTCTCGCTGTGTCGCCCAGGCTGGAGTGCAGTGGCCGGATCTCAGCTCACTGCAAGCTCTGCCTCCCGGGTTTTTATGCCATTCTCCTGCCTCAGCCTCCCGAGTAGCTGGGACTACAGGCGCCCGCCACCTCGCCCGGCTAAGTTTTTTGTATTTTTTAGTAGAGACGGGGTTTCACCGTGTTAGCCAGGATGGTCTCAAACTCCTGACCTCGTGATCCGCCCGTCTCGGCCTCCCAAAGTGCTGGGATTACAGGCTTGAGCCACCGCGCCCGGCTCAAATTGTTATATCTACTTCTGTTCCCTGGAAAGCAGAGCCAGGAGAGCATATAGCACAGCTCCTGATTGTGCCGTATGTGGAAATGGGGAAAAGTGAAATTAAATGAACAGGAGGATTTGGAAGCACAAATAAACAAGGCAAAGCAGCTTATTGGGTGAATCAAATTACTGATAAATGTCCTACCTGTGAAATAACTATTCAGGGAAAGAAATTTAAAGGTTTGGTAGATACAATCATTTCTCTACAGCACTGGCTGTCCGTGTGACCAATTCAACCTGCTCAATTTAACATAGTTGGAGTTGGTAAAGCCCCTGAAGTATATCAAAATAGTTACATTTTGCATTGTGAAGGGCCCGATGGACAACCTGGGACTATTCAACCAATTATAACTTCTGTACCTATAAATTTATGGGGGAGAGATTTATTACAATAATGAGGAGCACAAGTTCTAATTCCAGAACAATTATACAGCCCTCGAAGTCAACATATGACGCATGAAATGGGATATGTCCCTGGTATGGGACTAGAAAAAAATTTGCACGGTTTAAAGGAACTGCTTCAAACGGAAAGACAACGTTCCCGCCAAGGTTTAGGATATCATTTTTGATGGCAGCCATTGTTAAGCCTCCAGAACCTATACCTTTAAAATGGTTAACAGATAAGTCAATTTGGATAGAACAATGGCCGTTGAGTAAAGAGAAACTGGAGGCTTTAGAGGACTTAAAATTGGCCTTTAATAGTCATAGATTTAAAAGACTGTTTCTTTACTATCTCTTTAGCTGAGCAAGACTGTGAACAGTTTGCATTTACAATTCTTGCAGTAAACAACCTGCAGCCTGCTAAGCGTTTTCATTGTTTTACAGATGGGTCTAGTAATGGTAAAGCTTCTTATTCTGGTTTGAAGAGTAAAGTTTTCCAGACACCCTATACTTCAGCTCAAAAAGTGGAGCTTGTAGCTGTAATTGAGGTATCAACTGCTTTTAATATGCCTATTAATGTGATTTCTGATTCTTCATACGTGGTTCATTCCACACAGTTAATTAAAAATGCTCAGTTGCTATTTCATACAGATAAACAACTGATGACAAAAACAAAAAGGGAGGGAAATAGGGATTACGGGATAGCCGATACACAATTGAATCCAGCATTATTAACTTTAAATTTTTTGAGCCTGCCCAAAGGCCAGATGTTATCAGCAGCTGAACAGAATCTACAGAAACCAGCTGCAAAGACAGAAGCATAAGAACTGGTTTGGTGGAGAGATCTGACAACAAAAAGTTGGGAAATAGGTAAAATAATAACTTGGGGTCGAGGTTATGCTTGTGTTTCCCCAGGTCAAAATCAACAGCCGATTTGGATATCATCAAGACACCTGAAACCTTATCATGATCCAGATGCTCAGGAAGGGATTCCGGGAGGATTCTGGGGACCTCTCAGTTGCAGCCATGTCGAGACTGACACTGAGAAGGACCCCAGCTGTCACAAGCAACACCCATTGAACAGAGTCACCCACCTGGGGACAGATCAAGAAGCTGCCACAGATGGCAGAAGAAAACCTGAGGAAAGCAGGACAACAGTCACAATGGGTAATTTAATGGTAGCTCTGATAGCGAAGATCACCACTGCCATGAGTATTCCTTCAACAAGGGCTGACACAGAGAACAATTATACTTATTGGGCATATTTCTCAATCTTGGCTGGCAACAATGCCTGGATGTAATCACTCTATGACACAGTTATACATGCTTTCTGATCTCAGTATTTACCATAATAAATCTGCTCCTATAATTGAGGCATACCGCCCTCAAAAACCTATTTGTAAACAAGATTGAACCTGGTCAGGAAAAATGAACATACTTATTTAGGAAGGTTGCACTGCAGAACAGGCAGAGGTGCTGCGCAATGTTTCCTACGGAATCACTATTGATTGGTCCCCTAAGGGGATGTTTAGGTTGAACTGCACCTCTCAGTCTGTGTGCCACGGCCACACTATGTTCAGCTGGTCTGAACAAAATGGTCAGATGGTAGAAATGATAAGAAGTAAGGCAAGAGTTCCTATTATCTGGAACCATGGCGGTATAGCGGCACTTCAACCTCAAATGATATGGCCTGTTGTGGGAGCTAAACATCAGGATTTGTGGAAACTATTAATAGCTCTTAATAAGATCAAAATTTAGGAAAGAATAAAAAAGCATCTAGAAAGACACTCTACAAACTTGTCTTTGGATATTACAAAATTAAAAGAACAAATATTTAAAGCATCCCAGGCACACCTGACCTTAATGCCAGGAACTGGAGTGCTTGAAGGAGCTGCAGACAGATTAGCAGCTAATAACCCATTAAAACGGATAAAAACACTTGGAAGCTCTGTGATTTCAATGGTAATTGTGCTTTTAATCTATGTTGTTTGCCTTTGTATAGTCTGCAGATACAGATTCTGACTCCTGCAAGAAGTAGCTCACCGTGACAAAGCTGCCTTTACTTTTATTGCTTTGCAAATCAAGGAAGGGGGACAGGTTGGGATTAGCGCCCCCCCCAATCTGGCCATAAACTGGCCCCAAAACTGGCCATAAATAAAATCTCTGCAGCACCGTGACATGTTCATGATGGCCATGACACCCACGCTGGCAGGTTGTGGGTTTACTAGAATGAGGGCAAGGAACACCTGGCCCACCCAGGGTGGAAAACCGCTTAAAGGCGTTCTTAAACCACAAACAATAGCATGAGCCATCTGTGCCTTAAGGACATGCTCCTCCTGCAGATAACTAGCCAGACCCATCCCTTTATTTTGGCCCATCCCTTTGTTTCCCATAAGGATACTTTTAGTTAATCTATAATCTATAGAAACAATGCTTATCACTGGCTTGCTGTTAATAAATATGTGGGTAAATCTCTGTTCCAGGCTGTCAGCTCTGAAGGCTGTGAGCCCCTGATTTCCCACTTCACACCTCTATATTTCTGTGTGTGTGTCTTTAATTCCTCTAGCGCTGCTGGGTTAGGGTCTCCCCGACCCAGCTGGTCTTGGCACACAGAAGTTCAAGTGTTGTCTCTCCATTCGTTAATTTATGTTAATATGTGATGTTTTCTCTACAAAATATGTGCTTCCCTAATTGCTCCTTTTTGTGTTTGTTTGTTTTTTGAGACAGAGTCTTGCTCTGCTGCCTAGGCTGGAGTGCGGTGGGGTGATCTTGGCTCACTGCAACCTATGCCTCCCAGGTTCAAGTGATTCTTGTGCCTCAGCCTCCCGGAGAAGCTGGGACTACAGGTGTGCACCACCATGCCCAGCTAATTTTTTGTATTTTTAGTAGAGATGGGGTTTTGCCATGTTGTTGCCCAGGCTGGTCTCAAACTCCTGAGCTCAGGCAATCCACCTGCCTTGGCCTCCCAAAGTGCTAAGATTACAGGTGTAAGCTACCAGGCGCAGCCCCTAATTGCTTTTAAATTATTATAACACTATGACTGATTACTCTTAGAAATTATGAGGATAATGACTAGTATTTATTAAATGTCCTTTCTCTTCCAATGACCCTCACCCACATCTTCATCTTATTTGCACTGGAACAGTACTTGGAGATCCAGCAACCCATACAAGGTAGGAACAAGAAGAAATAGATTAGGAAGGTTTACTGCAACTGTATTGAGCCCAAAGCAATCTTATAAAAGAGACAGTCAGCAACTCCAACAGCAGTGCCCTTGGGGACATGACAAAGCAGTTTCCATTACTTAGTTCCAGTTTCCAAGAAGATCCAGGATATGGTTTGAATGTTTTGTTTTTTTTCTCTATTTTTTCTGATATTTACATTAGGTGAAATCCTAACCACCAAGGTAATGGTATTAAGAGGTGTGGCCTTTGGGGAGTGATTATATCATGACAGCTCCTCCCTCATGAATGGACTTAGTACCCTTATAAAGGATGTTGAAGGGAGCTCTTTTGCTCCTTCTGCCATATGAGGACCTAGCAAAAAGTGAGCTGTTGCAACTCAAAAGAGGACCCTCACCAGAACCCAACCATGCCAGCACCCTGATCTTGAACTGCCCAGCCTCCAGAACTGTGAGAAATAAATTGTGGTTGTTTATAAGCCACCCAGTATATGATATGTTGCTATAGTGGCGTGAATGGACAAAGATAGTCCAATCCAGTGAATGTTTTGTTTTGCTTCAACACATGCCATCTCCTCAGTCCTTCCTGCTATCATTTCTCCCCTGCATTATTGCAACCTCCTAACGGATTTTCTTGCTGTGAGTTTTACCCTTCAAACTGCTACTCCTTATCCCCTTTCCACAACGTGCCCAAAGTGATCCTTTCAATTACTTTTCAAATATCATTTAAAATCTTTGAATTTCTTCACAATTGCTGTGACGATAAAGTCCAAACTCTTCAATACAGTTTTGGACTCTGCATTATAGGTTATCTACATCTCACCTCTCGAATCTCAGCTATAACTTTCCAACACTCGAACTCTAAGCTTTAATAATTCTGAACTTAACTTGTTGAACGGTCAAATTTCAGGAGGAAGGAGACACATGGGTCTCAAGAACAACCAGGCACTTTGATGTGTCTAGGTCCTCTCTCTTCTCTGTCTTCTCTCTTGCTGTGAGAGTCATTTTACCTCGCTAGAGATTAATTTTCTTCAGGGGGTGGGAAACATGGCCACTAATGGCCCCACACTTGTACCTTACAGCTTCCGCTATTAAATCAAATGGACTTAAGTTTCCTATGGTCCCAAGTCCAAAAGCCAGCAGGCATCAGGTGTCAACTTCTGGATCAATTCATTCAAATGAGATACAGGGTCCCATTGCTGTAACATGGTGGCTGTCAAATTTGCCCTTGTGGCAGAGAAAGAAGATTCTGGGCAGATGATGCCAAGCTTCTCAATCAAAACCAATCAGGAGGGAGAAATGAGTGAGGAAGAGTTAAGCTGACTTCAGTATTTCTGATTTGGATAACTCAGTGGATGGTGATGACATTGAAAAGGAAAGGCAGACATGGGAAAAAAATGAGTCTTAGGGGAAACTTCAGTTTTCGACATGTCAAGTATGAGATGCCAGCATCGTGGACAGCAAGGTGCAGATGTTCAGAAGCTGGTAAAAAATATGTACAGAAGAGGCTGGGTGTGGTGGCTCACGCCTGTAATCCCAGCACTTTGGGAGGCCAAGGCAGGTGGATCACAAGGTCAGGAGATCAAGACCATCCTGGCTAACACAGTGAAACTCTGTCTCTACTAAAAATACAAAAAAAAAAAAAAAATTAGCCAGGCATGGTGGCGGTCACCTATAGTCCCAGCAACTTGGGAGGCTGAGGCAGGAGAATGGCGTGAATCCAGGAGGTGGAGGTTGCAGTAAGCCAAGATTGTGCCACTGCACTCCAGCCTGGGCAGCAGAGCGAGACTCCATCTCAAAAAAAAAAAAAAAAAAAGAAATATGTAAGGAAGAGAGATAAAGGCTGAAGATAGGAAGGGAGCCATCTTTGTTCAGGTGGTAGTGGAGGCTGCACACCTCATTCCGGGAGAATATCTCTAAGCACATAACTCTGGATAGCACCCCACACAGAAGGAAGGAAAAGTGCAGTGTAGGAGGTAGAGGAGGCCGCGAGAGAGTTAACTATTTATTCAGTGTTCATGATAGGCCAAACCCTAACATGAACTATTTCTATTAAAATTCTCACAACCATCCTATGGTATACCTAAAAGGTAGGTATTGTTATTATCTTCACATTACTTGGCTTATCAGTATTCCATCACTGGTCCAAGGCTTCAGTGAACAGTAGATCCAGGATTCAAATCTGTGACTGATAGAACTCAATACTATGTTGTATTGCTTTTGCCTCTCACATAGTGACAGTAGAAAAATCCAAGGAGCCTGGAGTCAGGAAAACTCAGGAAGGAGAATATCAGGAATGAGGGAATGGTCAATACTATAAAATGTCTAATGAGTTTATTTTAAAAATCCAATTTAAAATGACCACTGTTTTGACAAATTCCTTAGTGCTGATCAAACGGATTCTTGTGAGGTCTTGCAGACCTTCTTGATTCTAGATGGATCTGGCAATAGAAACCCAAAAAGATAGATGGACTTTGGTTATGTCCTAAAAGTTTCAGGGTAATCTACAGAGAGATTGGAGTGCCCCCGGGAAATTCATAGGAAAGGCATATAAGATTATGGATAGAACAGAACCAGTTTTGGATACGCAGCAAGTAAAAGCAAGGCGTTATAGTAAACTGTATCATCCATTACCTGTATTGAAAGCCCTGCCTCACCCTCTGGGAGACAGCAGCTCAAGTTTGACTAAAGTTCAGGCCAGAAAGAGGCCATAGTCCCAGATCACTTGGGTAATTTATACTGAAGGTAATATACTAGGTATTTACTTTCACTATAATATCTACTAATCAAATAGCACTTCGCAGGTTTCAAATTGTCTCCACATACTTTGTCCTCACAACCATCAGATAGAGATAGTAATCTCCATTTTGTGAACGAAGAAACCGAGGTTGCAAGCGGAGACTGTTTGCTTTTGGAGAGGAAAGCACTACACGCTATCGGCACGCCCCCTTACGCTATCAGTGGCTCTAGTTTAAAATGTCATCCAACCCTGTACTGCAATTCAGGACCTGTGTGAGAAGAACTTCAAACCTGACAGCGTAGCCAAGCTTTCACAGTTACTGGCCAACCCACGAGCATTACAGGAAAGTGACACGATCATTTCAGAAATTTTCTCTGAGCTTATTACACATTTTATGGGCAAAAACAATCCACGGGTACAGGCTCTGATTCCAGTGGTAATGAGAGACAATCTGCCAATGTCTGATTAGCCAGGGAAAAGGAGTGAGCATGATTGTGTTTTATGACAGCCTTGTTTTTTTTTTTTTTCCTCTCATAATAAAATAATACTTGTTAGTTACAATTCTGTAAAATATAAGATACAATTTTTAAAAATCTCACCAATCCAAGGATAGCGACTGTTAACATTTTGTTGTATATCATGGTAGCCGTTTTATTTTTATTCACACTCACATACATACATGCATTTTTTTTTTTTTTTTTTGAGACGGAACCTCACTCTTATTGCCCAGGCAGGAGTGTAATGGCATGATCTCAGCTCACTGCAACCTCCACCTCCTAGGTTCACGTGATTCTTGTGCCTCAGCCTCCCGAGTAGCTAGGATTACAGGTGCCCACCACCATGCTTGGCTAATTTTTAAAAATATTTTTAGTAGAGATGGGTTTTCACCATGTTGGTCAGGTTGGTTTTGAACTCCTGACCTCAAGTGATCTGCCCACCTCAGCCTCCCAAAGTGCTAGGATTACAGGCATGAACCACTGTGCCCAGCCATATGGTATGTGCATTTTTAAAACACAAAATTGGTCATTTAAAGTATATTGTTCAGCCCGGGCAACATAATGAGACCCTGTCTCTATAAAAAAGTTAAAAAATTTGCCAGGTGTGGTGGTGTGTGCCTGTGGTCCCAGCTGTTTGGGAGGCTGAGGTGGCAGAATCACTGGAGCCCAGGAGATCAAGGTTGCAGTGAGCTATGATCATGGCAATGCACTTCAGCTTGGGTGAAAGAGTAAGACTCTGTCTCTAAAATAAAATAAAATTAAATAAATAAAAATAAAATATATTGTTTAGTAACTGTGCTTTCATATCACAAAGTTCACTTGTGAACTTTTTACCATGTTAAAAAATGTACATAGCTGGGCCAGGTGTGGTGGTCACACCTGTAATCCCAGCACTGTGGGAGGCTGAGGTGGGCGGATCATGAGATCAAGAGATGGAGACCATCCTGGCCAACATGGTGAAACCCTGTCTCTACTAAAAATACAAAAATTAGCTAGGCGTGGTGGCATGCGCCCGTAGTCCCAGCTATTCAGGAGGCTGAGGAAGGAGAATTGCTTGAGCCTGGGAGGTGGAGGTTGCAGTGAGCTGAGATCACGCCACTGTACTCCAACCTGGGTGATAGAGTGAGAGTCCATCTAAAAAAAAGTAGATCGCCAGTATCTTTTTTTTTTAGACGGAGTCTCACTCTGTTGCCCAGGCTGGAGTGCAGTGGCGTGATCTTGGCTCACTGCAACCTCTGCCCTCTGGGTTCAAGTGATTCTCCTGCCTCAGCCTCCTGAGTAGCTGGGATTATAGGCGTCCGCCACCGCACCCAGCTAATTTTTTGTGTGCGTGTTTTTAGTAGAGACAGGGTTTCACCATCTTGGCCAGGCTGGTCTTGAACTCCTGACCTCGTGATCCACCCGCCTCATCCTCCCAAAGTGCTGGGATTACAGGCATGAGCCACCATGTCCGGTCAGCTAACATCATTCTTAATGTTTGCACAGTATTTTACTGCATAAGGGTATCATACTCTATTTAATCAAGCTCATATTGTTGAACGTTTAGGTTGTTTCAACATTTTCTACATTACAAAGACTTGTTTCATTATTTCCTTAGAATAATTACAGGAGTGGAATTTTAGGATCAAAGAGAAAAATCTTTAATATGTTGATTCATATTGTCAAACTAATACTTATATCCCCAACAGGAGTTAAACTGTCAACTTCCTAAATTCTTGCCAATACAGGGTTGGTATGATTTGTTTCTTTAATGCCTGCCAGTCTCCCTGGAGAAAATATACACGACTTGCACTGTTGTTTTAATTTACATTCTCTTCTCTTTTTGTTTTTTGTTTGTATTTAATTGGTGCTCACTTCCTTTGCTCATTTTCTTAGCATTGAAATATACAGTAATAAAAAGAAAAGGTAGCCGGGCGCGGTGGCTCAAGCCTGTAATCCCAGCACTTTGGGAGGCCGAGACGGGCGGATCACGTGGTCAGGAGATCGAGACCATCCTGGTTAACACGGTGAAACCCCGTCTCTACTAAAAAATACAAAAAACTAGCCGGCCGAAGTGGCGGACGCCTGTAGTCCCAGCTACTCGGGAGGCGGAGGCAGGAGAATGGCGTGAACCCGGGAGGCGGAGCTTGCAGTGAGCTGAGATTCCGCCACTGCACTCCAGCCTGGGTGACAGCGCGAGACTCCGTCTCAAAAAAAAAAAAAAAAAAAAAAAAAAAAAAAAAAAAAAAGAAAAGGTAATATGCCAAGTATTCCTAATGTTAAAACTTCAAATATTTATTGATGGTCTGCTTTGTGCCAGGCATTGTTTGAGGTTCTTGGCATGTGTTAGTGAACAAAACACAAAAATCTCTGCCCTTACAGGATCATGTTTTAGCAGAGAGAGACGTTTATATCTGATAACCATAACTAATAGTACAGTCAGGGACAGGCTTTTCTGGGACGACTTCAAGGAGCCAAGGGATCTAGCTCTTTGGGAATCTATGGGCAGGAACATTCAAGCAGAAGGCCCAAGGTGGGCCACTGCCTGGCACACTCAAGAACTTACACGGAGCCTGTGGTTCTCGGATGGAAAGATTCCTAAATTAATCCATAAATGATGTTTGATTCCTAATAAATGAGAAGAGAATGTTTTCCAAAACTTGAAGAAATCTTAAAGTTCATCTAGAAAAATTAACATGAGATAAAAGTCATGAAAGTTTTGAAAAAGAAGGCATTGAAGGTACACTAACTTACTAACTTTTCCAAATACTAAAATGTATTATAGCACTATAATAATTGAAAAAGCTTCCTATGGGCAATGGAACAGATAGTTTAGGAATAAACCTAAACATATAGATATATATATATGGAAATTTTAAAAAGAACATATTTCAAATCCATGGGTAAAAAGAAGCTTATTTAATAAATAAAGTATTAACTGAATTGTTTAAAAACAAAAATAAAGCTGGTTCATTCAGTCACTCCAAAACCAAAACAAATTTCAGAAAGATCTGAGATTTAAATGCAAAAGAAAAATAAAAGGGCCGGGCGCGGTGGCTCAAGCCTGTAATCCCAGCACTTTAGGAGGCCGAGACGGGCGGATCACGTGGTCAGGAGATCGAGACCATCCTGGTTAACACGGTGAAACCCCGTCTCTACTAAAAAATACAAAAAACTAGCCGGCCGAGGTGGCGGGCGCCTGTAGTCCCAGCTACTCGGGAGGCGGAGGCAGGAGAATGGCGTGAACCCGGGAGGCGGAGCTTGCAGTGAGCTGAGATCCGACCACTGCACTCCAGCCTGGGTGACAGCGCGAGACTCCGTCTCAAAAAAAAAAAAAAAAAAAAAAAAAGAAAAAGAAAAACCCATTCAAGTACTCTGAGAAACAAACTTAAAAAAATAATAATCTTGGGATTAAGAAAGACCTTTTAAAACATAACCTAAACCCCATAACCTATAAAGGAAAATAGTAATAAATTAGACAAAAGTTTTTTAAAAGCCCTTTATCCGGGTGGGGCATGGTGGCTCACACCTGTAATCCTAGCACTTTGGGAGGCCAAGGCAGGTGATTCACCTGAGGTCAGGAGTTCGAGACCAGTCTGGCCAACATGGTAAAACCCCATCTCCACTAAAAATACAAAAATTAGTTGGGCATGGTGGCAGGCGCCTGTAATCCCAGCTGCTCAGGAGGCTGAGGCAGGAGAATTGCTTGAACCCAGGAGGTGGAGGCTGCAGTGAGCCAAAATGAGCCATTGCACTCCAGCCTGGGCTATGAGCGAAACTCCATCTCAAAAGAAAAAAAAAGAAAGCCCTTTATGGAGGAAAAAGAACACCTTAAAGTGAAATCAAGTGTCAAGTACTCCTGTTGTGTTTCTGCTCAGCTATCTGCCACCCAGCATTCACGTCTCCCCACCCCTGAAATAGAGTGCCACACTTATCTGTTGTTTCCCACCTTCATCTTTACTTGCTTAAAATACATCCACAAAGGTATACCAGATAAAATAGAGCATTACTAATATTTTTGAAACCCTTTTGAGTATTGTGATGGTTAATTTTATGTCCAACTTGACTGGGCTAATGGGTACCCAGGTAGCTGGTTAAACATATTTCTGGGTGTGTGAGGGTGTTCCTGGAAAGGAATGGGGTTTGTTTTTATTTTTTTGAGATGGAGTCTTGCTCTGTTGCCCATGCTGGAGTGCAGTGGTGCAACCTTGGCTCACTGCAGCCTCTGCCTCCTGGGTTAAGTGATTCCTCTACTTCAGCCTCCCAAGTAGCTGGGACTACAGGCGTGCGCCACCATGCCCGGCTAATTTTTGTATTTTTAGTAGAGACGGAGTTTTGCTATGTGAGCCAGGTTGGTCTCAAACTTCCGACCTCAAGTGATCTGCCTGCCTCAGCCTCCCGAAGTGTTGTTGGGATTACAGGCGTGAGCCACAGCACCCAGCCAAGATTAGCATTTGAATGGACCGACTGAGTAAAGCAAATTGCCCACCCCAATGTGGGTAGGTATTATCCAATCCATGGTGGGCCTGAAGAGAATAAAGAGGGGGAGGAAGGCTGAATTCACTCTCTGTCTGACTACTTGAGCTGGGCCATAGATCTTTCCCTGTTCTCAGTTCTCCTGGTTTTCAGGCATTGAGACAGCATCTACACTACCACCTCTTCAGCTCTCAGGGCTTCAAACTACTTCCCTGATTTCCATGGGTCTCCAGCTTGCAGATGGTAGACTGTGGGACTTCTCAGTTTTCATAATGGTGTGAGACAATACTTTATAATAAATATCTATCTACCTATTTCCTATTTATTTATCTGGAGGATTCTGAGTAATACAGGTATTCCAACACTCCAGGCTGCAGTCCTTCCATCTCACTCAGAACTAACTGGTCTCATACTTTATGTTTGTCATCCTCTGCTTTTTATTACAGGCTTACCATTCTATTTATGTATGACTAACAATATACTCTTTAGGTTAGCCTGGTTTTTAGTGTTTATAGTAATGACATCATATAGTACATATTCTTCTGTGATTTACATTTTTCCCTCAAAATTACAATGTAGGAGTTATCCAAGTTGATACACACAGGTGTAGTTCATTTGTTTACACAGCTGTATGGTGCTTCACTGTATAAATTTATCATAACTGTCTACCCATTCTAGTATTGACAAACATTGGGTTGTTTCTAGCTTTCTGTTACAAAGAACCATGTAACCATGAAAATTCTTATTTGAGTCTTCTGGTGCACATGGGTAAGAGTTTCTCTGGGGAATATTCCTAGAAGTGCAATTGCTGGGTAGTAGGATATGGACATGCCCCATTTTTCTAGGTAAGGCCATATTTTCCAAAGAGGTTATATCAAGTTATACTCCAAAATTCTTGCCAAGATCTGATTTTTTTCAGACTTTAAGATTTCTACCAGTCTCATAGGTATAAACATGTATGTCCTTATAATTTTAATTTGCATCTCCTTAATTTCTGCTAAGCTGAGAGTTTTTTATGTCTTTTGTCCAGCTTGCTTTTCATTCCTAGGAAATGCTGCCTCCTCATTCCTGCTTTCGGTCTGGCCCCAAAATTAGATGAAAGAAGCATGCACCTACATTTTTTGATATATGATCTCATCATTTTCCATGTACCTTTCCTTTCAGTTAGCTAATGCCGTTTGCGATGAGCCCTAGTGGCCTAGTTTCCTCTTTTCCATTAGAATCTTCTAACAGTTTAGCTTCTCACAGAGAAGGGACAGAGTACCTGTAACGTGTGCAATGATAAAAAGTAGGATGGGTCAGTTGGGGGATGTGAGAGATGGGAACGGAATGCCCGTTGGTGGTCTGAGACTAGCAGAAAACTAACTAGGAGGATTAAAAATAATAATGACAGTTGCCCTATTTCCAGGACCTCTAGCATGGTAAGAACTATACTAGTTATTTATGAATATTATTTCAAATTCTTACAATAATTCTTTTTTAGTTTTTAAGACAAGGTCTCACTTGGTTACCCAGGCTGGAGTGCTGTGGCACGATCACAGCTCACCGCAGCCTCGACCTCCCAGGCTCAAGTGATCTGCATAGATGGGATCATAGGTGTGTGCCACCATGCCTGGTTAATCTTTCTTTTTGTTTAGAGACGGGGTCCAACTCTGTTGCCCAGGCTGGTTTTGAAATCCTGGGCTCAAGTAATCCTTCAGCCTCCACCTCCCAAAGTGCTGGAATTATAGGTATGAGACACAATAATTCTCTGAGTTGTATATTATTATCCCTATTTTGTAGATGAGGAAACTGAGGTTCAGAGGCCACAGAACACTTTGGAGTGTCCAAATCTGAGCAGGTTAGCAGGAAGACCTTTTGTTATTTATTATTATTATTTTTTGTTGTTGTTGTTATTGTTTTTGAGACAGAGTCTTACTCTGTCACCCAGGCTGGAGTGTAGTGGCATGATCTTGGCTCACTGCAACCTCTGCCTCCTGGGTTAAAGTGATCCTCAGTTCTCAGTCTCTCCAGTAGCTGGGATTACAAGTGCCTGCTACCACACCCAGCTAATTTTTGTAATTTTAGTAGAGATGGGGTTTTATCATGTTGGCCAGGCTGGTTTCGAACTCTTGACCTCAAGTGATCTGCCCACTTCAGCCTCCCAAAGTGTTGGGATTACAAGTGTGAGCCATCGTGCCTGGCACTAGTCCTTTGCTTATTAATTGAGCACGAAGCACCAATTTTAGGTGGAAAACTGTATTTTGCATTGGGCATGTTTGCCATTTATGGGGTGTTGCCAATCTGTTATGTTGGTCATTGGGAAGGGACTGCCTTCCCATGGAAGGCAGCTAATACTGTGTAGTGAAAAACTGCTTGATTAGTAGTTAGAGTGTCCTACATCTGGCTCAGCTTTTGTCTCCTCATGTGAAGGACCCTGGAAGAAGCCCTCACTCACTGTACAGTAGAAAGGATTAGGGCAAGTCTCCCCCTGGAAATGCCAGGTTGTGCCTTAGTTTCATTACTGGTAAAACAGGGATAATGGTACCTACCTTGATATATTAGTTTCCCTTGGCTGCTGAAACAAATTACCACAAACTTGCTGACTTAAACCAAAAATTTATGCTCTCATAGTTCTGGAGGCCAGAAACCCAAAATCAGTTTCACTGGGCCCAAACCAGCATGTATTACACGGCTGCCCCATAGGCTGGGCGTGAATCTGTCCTTGTCTCTGTTTATTTCAGGGGTACATGTGCAGGATGTGAAGGTTTGTTACATAGGTAAACGTATGCCATGGTGGTTTGCTGCACAGATCATCCCATCACCTAAGTATTAAGCCCAGCATCTATTAGCTATTTTTGATGCTCCCCACTCCTCCACCCCCTCACTCCCAGAGTGTGCTTGTCTCTTTGTTTCTGGTGGCTGCTGGCATCCTTGGGTTGTGGCTGCCACTGTGGCTACATCGTCTCTCTCTACCTCCCTTTTATGTTTTTATGAGGATACTGTGATTCCATTCAGGGTCCGTCTTTAGAATCCAGGATAATAATCTTTATCTCAAAATCCTTAATCTGCAAAGGCGCTGTTTCTATATAAAGTTACATTTAGAGGTTGCAGGGATTAGGGTCTGATACTACTGGGGGCCGTTATTCAGCCTACTACACTCAGGGTCGTTTTAAGGAGGAAGGCTGAGCACAGCCCACTGACAGCAGAGAGCACTGAGCAAATAGACTAAAAAGGAGGTCTCTTACAAAGACTCCCTTATAGGGCTGCCGTAAAGTTCAAAAGAAACACAGGTATATCACTTATACGAGTATGGGAGAGATTAAAGAATGAAGTAAAAACCGAGGTCTGTTAACAGCCCCTCTTCCGCCGCCAGGAGTTGCACACCTTTCTCTGCAGGAAGCCTTGAACCGTCTCCTCTCGCCTTTCCACCACCTCCAGGCAAGATTTCCCACGTGGAGGCCCCGCCCCCTCCCTGACGCGCCCCTCTCTCCGCCCTGCCCTTAGCGCGCTGGAAGCATCCGGGACTTCAGGGACAGTACGTTACAATGCCTGACAAATCCTAGCCAGTGCTATCAAATTATATGTCTCTTACAGGTTTTTAAGCTATTAGTCCCATAAAGATACATTTAATCAGCGAGGTAATGGCAAGATGAGTGTTTTTAGGTTAAAATAAGAACTGGAACTGTTGGCAGCAGAATGGCGATATTCAAGACAGCTCGCACAAGAAGAGGCGGGTCCTACGCGCCTCGCTAGGGAATCCCGGGTCAGCTCGCCGCGCAGGCGCAGTGAGTTCGACTCGCCATGCCGACTGTCAGCGTGAAGCGTGATCTGCTCTTCCAAGCCCTGGGCCGCACCTACAGTGAGTGCCGGCCCTATACATTGGGCCCTACGCCTCTTCTTGGAGGCTGGGCCTCCCTCCTAAAGGGCATTGTGGTGACATTCATGTCTTCCTGAAGGTTTTGGCCCCGGGAGGCCGGGGTTTATACTGGAGGGCCGATGATGGTGGCGGTCCGACTGGGCTGTGGTAGCCTCGGAACCGGCATCGCAGGGGTGCCACTGCTCGTGCCCGGCTCGCCGTGTCATTCATTCAGCGATCTGCCATCGAGTGCCTACAGCGTGCCTGGCACCGACATCCAAGCCAGGGGATAGAACAGGAAGGAAACCCGGGGTTGTATCCCGAGCGTAGCCAGTTCATTGCAATAAGAGCGCTGTGGGAACTCAGTTTATAAGGGGGTAGGAGGAGAGAGTTGTGCAGCGGGATGGAGAAAGGCATTCCATCTGTCTTCGTCTTATTAATGTTTCCTGAGCGCCTGTTATGTGTCAGGCACTGTTCGAAGAGCTTAGGACTAGGGCTGTGCACATGACACGTCAGGTCCACGTTCTGTCTGATGGAGGCAGACAATTAACCAGCACATTAATAAAATGATTTCGGATAATGTTAAATGCCATCAAGGAAAGAAAAGGTGTTGTGCCAAGAATAACTTTAGATAGGGTGGTAACATTTGATCTGAGACCTGGATGAGGAGTATTCAGTGGGCGTAGACTTCATTCTACATTTCATCTTTTATTCAGTTCTAAAAACACAACCATTGCAAAAAGGAGGGAGATATTAAGTGCAGTTATCAGTTACCTCACAGCCGTAGCAGGTGCCCCACCCTTTTTGTTTTTTTTTTTGAGAAGGAGTTTCGGTCTGTCGCCCAGGCTGGAGTGCAGTGGCACTATCTCGGCTGACTGCAACCTCCGCCACCCGGTTCAAGCAATTCTCTGCCTCAGCTTCACGAGTAGCTGGGATTACAGGCGCCTGCCATCACGCCCGGCTGATTTTTTTTTGTATTTTTAGAGAGACCGGGTTTCACCATCTTGGCCAGGCTGGTCTTGAACTCCTGACCTCGTGATCCGCCAGCCGCGGCCTCCCAAAATGCTGAGATTACAGGCGTGAGCCACCGCACGCGGCCCCCACCCCATAATTTTTAGCTTGTATAAAGACTGTACCAACTGGTTTGTGAGAGCTGTTTTTTTCTTTTTAGCGCTCAGTGTGATAACAAAGGCCTAACTGGTTTAATGACAGCCACCGCTTTCCAAAATAAGATATTACTGCTACTGTGAAAATAAAACTGGCTTTTAAAAATCTTTCCTAAGCGTGTACTTTTAGATAGTACCTATTCTCAATGTGATATTCTTCGTAAGTTCTGCCATAAGTCCCTGAAAGTAAAGGAAATACAAGGGTATTGTATTACTCTTACCCTTTGTACTTGTCTCTAATCGCCTAATCGCTTTATTTTATAATGAGCTTATTTATATTTCTTACCTGACCTTCTAAACCATATTCTCACTAATGGGATGTGGTACAGGTTGCTAATTCCTGATCCAAAATGCTTGAGACCAGAAGCGTCTTGGATTTTGGATTTGGGGATATTTGCATGTACATAATGAGATATTTTGGGGGTGGGACCCAAGTCTAAACATGAAATTGATTTATATTTCATATGCACCTTATATGCATAGCCTGAAGTTAATTTTATGGAATACTTTACTTTTTTTTGCATGAAACAAGGTTTTGACTGTGTTTTTGACAAGTCACATGGAGTCAGGTGTGGAATTTTCCACTTGTGGCATCCTGTCTACACTTTAAGGTTTTGGGTTTTGGAGCATGTCAGATTTCAGATTTTTGAATTAGGAATGCTCTATCTGTATACCTGAATTGCCTAAGATGGTAGGTGGCAAATACTTGTTCAAAACATCTACAATCAGTTCCCATCCCAGTCTCCATTTCTAGGGAGGTAAGAAATAATCCAGATTTTTAAAAATGGTGAGATTTATAACCTATTTACTGTCATCTGATGTTTCAACATATTCTGTCCCCTTCCCTTTTTTTTTTTCATATTGTCAGTGATCAATTAAGATTGATTTTTTTCACAAATATGTGTTTGTTAGGTACTGAATCTTTTAAGGGCCAGGTACATGGCTGATGCTTGTAATCACAGCACTTTGGGAGGACGAGGTGGGCAGACTGCTTGAGCTCAGGAGTTGGAGACCAGACTGGGCAACATGGCAAAACCCTGTCTCTACAAAAAGTAGCTGGGTGTGGTGGTGTGTACCTGTAGTCCCAGCTACTCGGGAGCCTGTGGCCGGAGGATCACTTGAACCAAGTAGGTCAAGGCTGTTGTGAGTGGTGATAAAGCCACTGCATTCCAGCCCCGGCCACAAAGTGAGACCCTGTCTCAGAAAAAAAAAAAAAAAAAATTGGTCAAGAGAATTGATGTTATTTTTGAGATGTACTTTCGAGAGGTCAGAAATGATACTCCTCATTAGTTTACGTTTATTGTGTTCTTTCTTGAAACTGTTAACTGGGTTGAGGTCAGAACTGGAAAAGCATGTTCAGCAAAGCATGTGGTTTCCAAGTAGTATGGATACATCTTGTTTCTTACCTTTTTTTTTTTCCCCCAGTCTTCCTCTTTTTTTCTTGTTTTCACACTTTTAAAATCCACGTTCTCTCTCTTTAGTCCCTCCAAGGGTTGCTTTCTATTTGAAATTTCATTGTTTCTACCAGTCCCCACCTTCCTTTTTACCTCCTCTTTGCTTAGCAAGGATATTTCTCTTTCAAGCTGTTTGCCATTTTGGTTGTTTTGCTGATCTGACTCCTTTGGAGCAGGTTTGTTTCCTTAGTCTACCTTTTCAATTGACTTTCTGTACAGATGGTTTCCTCTTGCCACTCCTTTTCTTGTTAACTGATTTATTATCATTGCTCTTCAATTATAGTCCTGTTCTGGCATGGTGTAATAGCTGGCAGTAGTGACAGAGCCTTCTGTGTATATCATATACACCCCTAAGGTATGGTTACTTGATGTGTCATTTTGTTAGAGGAAATTACTAATCACGATTTTATTGTTGATTTTTCTTTGTATCGAAACCCATGAAATGCAGGGTTTTTTTATGCAGGGTTTTATTATTCCTGAAAGGAATAAAACATACGATAATTAGGATTCAGCATATTTTAATAGTTCTGTACCATTTAGTTATCTATTACTGCGTACTAAATTATCCCAAAGTTTAGCATCTTAAAGCAGCTGTCATTTGTTACATAGTTTCTGAGGGTCAGGAATTGGGTACTGACTTAGCTGGGTGGTTTTTGCTCTGGATCTTTTACCAGATTACAGTCAAGGTATTTGCCAGATCCGTAGTCATGTCAAGGCCTAACAGTCTGGAGAAACTGCTTTCAGGTTCATTCAAGTGGTTGTTGGCAAACCTCAGTTCCTTGCTGACTTTTGGCCAGGGGCTTTAGTTCCTCCCACCTTATCCTCTCCACAGGACTACTTAGAACATGTTAGCTTGTTTGCCCCAGATGGAGAGGTCCGAGAGAGTGCTCAGGATAGACGCCTGTTTTCAATAACAACTCAGAAGTGATATACTAGCCCTTCTCATATTCTCTTGGTCACAGACCAATCCTAGCACAATGTGGAAGGGAACTGTGCAAGGGTGTGAATACCAGGAGGCCGGTATTATTGGAGGCCATCTTGGAGGCTGACTACCACCATTCCCCCTCTAACCTCCACTCAGTATATGAAAATATACTCACCCCCTCCCAAAGCCCTCAGAAGTGCCATCCCATTACAGCAGCAGCTCAGAATCTAGAATCTCATCATCTAAATCAGGACCAGATGTGGATGTGGCGGCTTGGGTGTAGTTCCTTCAGTATGGCTTCTTTAGTACACTCTTGGCCTGAGAGACTCGAGAGACCAGTTATCTGCCCCACATACACCTAACACACAGTGGTGGGATGGGCATAGGGTAACTCCTGTAGCCCTTCCTCTTCAAAGGGGCGGAAATGGGAGACACAAAGGAGTCATTGGTCCATGGCAATTCTGAAATCAAGTGGCAAATGTTGGATGTTCTTGATTAGGTCTGAAGGCCTGGGATAATTCTCCATGGCTGTCTGCCCTGCCCTCTAGGCTCTTGGTTTCCACCCCTCTGAGTGATCCCTAGAAAGCATGTGCTTCACAGCTGGTTGGTTTTCTCAGTCTACTTACTGCTAATAGAATTTTGAGAGTTCAAAGACTTCATTTTATTCTATTTCTATCCCTTTCAATTCTAGCTGGCAATGCTTCTGCATATGTATTTCTTCTAAAAACTTTGAGGGTCTTTGGTGCATGTTTCTGGCTTCCATTTTATTAGTCAAAAGCCACACCACCTACACATCTCTGAAATATATTGAGTTTCTGCTGATAACAGTGCTCTTAATTAAGCCCTATTGTGTGATTAATTGGATTTATGAGGTATATTCTTTATAATTTTTTATAGCACCCTTTGTTGGAATGATTAGCGCCTTTGATCTTTCTGGGTCTTAAGATTTTACGGTCATACTCTTGATTTTATCTTTGGACCATATTTTCCTGGCAGTGCCTTGGATTTTGGTCTTTCCTCAATTTTAGTATTGTTTCACATCTGGAGAAGATGAGAATTTTTAAAATCCCCAACATCCTGGCTCATTTTTGTTTAACAGCCTTTCTTTTAGCTTATCTCTTTTTTTCACATAAGCACAAGAAAAACCCAGGTGGCACTTTGAACACTGGTTGGAAATCTTCTTAATTACATCACCCCATTGACTTTTTACAGTCCAGATAACTGCAGGGAATGGTGTTGCTAAGCCTTCTGCCTCTGCTTAACCAGGATTCCTCTTCTTCCATTTTCTGATAACAGTACCTCACTTTCCTCCATGTCCTCACTTGTATCCTTACCAGAGACTATGAGGCTTCTTTCTTTAGGTTTTCATTTACGCTCCTCAAAGCCCACCGCTTGGTTCCAAAGCCATTCCCGTGCTTTTCATTTTTGTTACAGCAGTACCCCATTTCCAGGGACTAAAGTCTGTATTAGTAATCTATTGCTATATAACAAATTAATCCAAAGTATTAGTAGTCTGTTGCTGTGTAGCAAATTACTGCAGTACTTAGGAGTGTAAAACAAGCCTTTATTATTTTACGAAATTTCTGAGAGACAGGAATCAGGGAGTAGCTTAGGTAGGTGATTTGGCTTTGGGTCTCACCATGTTGCAATCTAGCTGTCAGCTGGGTTTGCTGTCATTTCAAGGCTTGACTGGGCTGGAGAATCTGCTTCCAAACTCACTCTTGTGATTGCTCCAGACCTCAGTTCACACAAGAGCATGAATACAAGGAGGCTGGGATCATGGAACGGGCTGTCTTGGAGGCTGGGTACCTATTACTACCTGCCCTAGTTAATGATAGCTCCACCCACTTTTTCCCCCAAACCAGAGATCCAGGATTCATCCTAGACTCCTTCTACACACTCCCTATTCCTACCTCCCATCATTTGGCCATTGAGCCTTTTACATTCCACGTCCTTAATGTTTTTCATATTAATCCTTTCTTCCTCATTCTTGCTGGTGCTGCTTTAAATGAAGCCTTCACTATATCGCATCTGTACTATTGCAGTAGACTCCCTGCTCCAATCCATCCTCTTACTCTGCGAGCAGTCTTTAGAATGCAGATAATCATGTTTTTGCCCAGCTGAAGAATCCCTTCAGTATAATTCTCCATTGCCTGTCTGTAAGAAAGAGGGCAAATTGTTAGTTGACCTCTTTCTCCTTGTTCTATCATATCTTCTCCTGGTATGAACTTTATGTTTCATCCATTGTTGAACTACTTAAGAGTTTCCAAATTTGCCATGCTATTTCACTCCCCATGATCTCTGCCTGATGAACTCATCCTTTCTGTGAAAGTTTAGCTGACCATAAGTGGAACTGATTACTTCTTTTGTGCCAGCCCTGTACCTTGTACTTAACATAGTCATATTTATTTACACATCTGGCTTCTTTACCAGATGAAGTAGTAGTTAAGACAGGAATTGTGTTTTATTTATCTTTGTAACCCTGGTACCTAGTACAGTGCCTGGTATACATGTTGGCCAGGCTGGTTTCAAACTCCTGACCTCAGGTGATTCACCCACATCGGCCTCCCAAAGTGCTGGGATTATAGGCGTGAGCCACCGCACCTGGCCTGTTTGTTTTTAAATGATGAACATGATGCCTGATATTTAGTAGTATGGTTGGTGTACAGCAATTAATAATAAGAAAATGCAATTTGTATGTAGTTTTCACTTATGCTGAACGAAGTAAAATTAACCATCTCCTTGTTTATTTTCCTAGCTGACGAAGAATTTGACGAACTATGTTTTGAATTTGGTCTGGAACTTGATGAAATTGTATGTATTGGATATTTGTCTATTTTTCAAAGATTATATGCGTAAGCTTATTTTTCAGGGGTGTGCTATATTTCATCTTTGTTACTTATAGTTAGACTAAGATGATAACATTTGTGGGCTGTGATTTCTGTGTTCAGAGGGCTAAGCTCCAGTTCTGTCTGTTGCTTTGACTAAAATCTCAAAAGGGGTTCATGCCTTATTCCATCTACAATCACCTTGTTGTCAGACTCATGCTGTGGAAATGGATAGAATGTGTTAGATAACCCCAGTATGAAAGTAAGCTCCCTCCTTTGACAAATTAATCACAGAAAGGGACCAAGAAGCAGTAGAAATGTTGCTTCAACCAGAGTTGCCCTGCCTCCTTCTCCTCTAGCGCCTCCTCCTTCACCTCCTCTGCCCCCATCGCCTTCCTCCGTGCCTCTTAAACCAGCACTAATGCATTACTATACACTGATCTTGTAAAATGAGCTCATAGTTTTTAAGGTCTTGCTTATAAAAATGAGGAAGCGTTTCTTTGACTTTTGATTGTATAATGATTAAAATATTTTTAAAAATTAAGTCTGGGCTATACATTTTAATATTGTTAACAATGATTATCTATTAAGGACATACTTTAATTTAAAAAATACTTTACTGGTAGTTAGTGTTATTTTTTTCCTAAGCCTTCTATCTTCACCTATTCAGTGTTTTTATAACACTACCTTAGGTGTAAAGTTAAAAAATCTTCAGGCTAAAAAACTGTACATTGTCTTACCTTATTTTTCCTGCTGCCTTACTAATGTTACAGAAAGATCATCTTTATACTAATCAATATTTGTATACTTGAGAAATTGGCTGAGATTTCTGTAGTTTATAAGTTACTATTAGTAATTTTACTTACACCTCAGAATTATGTGTGAAGTTATGTGATATCTAAGAGTGTTGGACTGGATGTTAGATAATTTGAGTTCTAGTTCTAACATTTACTAGCTGTGTAACTGTGGATACTTACTTTGCCTGTCTGGACCCTACAGTCCAGACGAGTCTCTCTGGGCCTCCTTTTCACTTGTGAAATAAGGGGTTTGGATTATATGATCTTTATGGTTTTCTTTTTTGACTCTGAAATTTATGTGGTTTTTAATTTCTGTAAGATTTTTGTCAGGTAGCACTGACAAATCTTACATATGGTCATTTTATGAGTTGAGATGCTGAAACTGAAAGAAGCTGAAAGCTTCTGTGTCTCTCTTTTTTTTTTTTTTTTTGCAAAGGAGTTAGATCTTTTTTTACAGCAGTTCCTCCTTACCCACAGTTTTAGTTACCTGCAGCAAACTGTGGTTTGAAAATAGGTGAGTATAGTACAATAAGAAATTCTGAGACAGAGACTGCATTCACATAACTCTTATTATAGTATATTATTTTAATTGTTCTATTTTATTATTAGTTGTTAATCTCTTACTGTGCCTAATTTATACATTAAACTTTCTCATAGGTATGTATGTATGTATAGGAAGAAACATGGTATATGTAACGTTTAGTACTCTCCAAGGTTTCAGGCATCCACTGGGGAGCTTGCAACATATCCCCTGTGGATAAGGCGGTGCTGCTGAAAACTGAATGCAGATGCCTTCATTTCTCTGGTTATTGTATTATCTTCTCTGTATAGAGGTCCCTTCTGAGATCTGCCATCTCCTGGGAGGTGACTCAGCTTTCTTCACTATTTAAACAGTAATTTTATTAACCCCTTTGATTGAACGTTGTTTAAACTCGAATTCTTCCTCTCCTCTTTTTGCCTCTTCCCCTTCTTTTCTTTTCCCCCTTTTTGCTCCTTCCTCCTCCTCTTCATTCTCTTGTTTTTCATTTTTCGTTTTCCCTAATTTTAAAAATTTGCCTTCTAAGTTCGAGATGCCCAAGGTAGATGTTTTTTGGAGCCCAGCACCACCTCACACAGCCCCAGCATTGCATAGACTCCTGCGGTTCCTTGGGTGGGACTTTGGCACATAATACTCAGTGCCCAGAAGTGAATTCCTCTGCATACTGTGCAAATGTGGATATAATTCTTAATTTGGTCAAAAATTTGAACTACTTATATTGTGGCAGTGGGAGGGCATCATGTAAAACAAAAATCATTACATATTTTGATAGAAATCCATCAGTTATTTTAGCAGGTTGTTGGTGGAAATAGTAGGAATTCGGGTTAAGTGGAGTTTCCAAATAATTAAAAGGTAACATTAACAATTGGAATATAACTTTTAATCATTTCGAGTGAAAATTTCTTAAATCTATTTACAGTTCCCTGCTGTAGTAAACATAAGGAATAGAGTGTAACTTCTCTGCAGTGGTTATGTTTAAGACAGTCTGTTGCTCTGCTGTAGTGTGGTGGTTGAAATATTCTAAACTCTTTACCACTGCATTCACCGTGATTCTAGTGGTGTTTCTTCCGTCATCTCCCTCTTGGTTGCCTTAATTCTGCCTCACTATCCCTTTACTATCACTAGTTTGCCTCCCATTGCACCTATTATCTCTTTTAATTTTCACCAGTGTCTGATGGTCTCTGAATGTTTTTTGTTTTTACACTGTCCCTCTTATTGTCATGTGGACTTGGGTGCCCACAGGATTTAAGTTTTAGAGTCATCCTATAAGAAGGTGTGTTTCTTTTATTTAGTGAATCGTCTTTCTTTTACCCCTTTGACACTTTTGTTGTTACTTTATGTACCTGCTGATGTTTTCATTTTCTTTAGCTTGAGATGGGAAAACTTTTTCTGTAAAGGGCCAGATAGTAAATATTTTAGGCTTTGTAGGCTCTATAGTCTCTGTTTCAACTCAGCTATTGCAGTGTGTAAGTTGCAGTAGGTAATAGGTAAACGAATGGGTCTGTCTGTGTTCCAATAAATCTTTATCAAGTATCAGGTATGATTTGGCCAGCGGGCCATTGCTTGTGGACCTTTGTTTAGATGGATTTGTGCTGTTCTGGGGAGATTGAGGATGCCAGATATCCGAACTCAGTTAAAGTTGAAGTATTTTTCTGTCTGCTACGATTATAACACTTAATATTGTCATGTTGTTTTTGTCATGGATATAAAAATCCCGTGTTCTTGTAGAAAATATGTATAATGTAGTTACTGCCCTATAGGGCTGACAACTTTTACTTTTTTTTTGTTGTTGTTGTTGTTGAGACAGAGTCTCGCTTTGTCGCCCAGACTGGAGTGCAGTGGCCGGATCTCAGCTCACTGCAAGCTCCGCCTCCCGGGTTCACACCATTCTCCTGCCTCAGCCTCCCAAGTAGCTGGGACTACAGACGCCCGCCACCTCGCCCAGCTAGGTTTTTGTATTTTTTAGTAGAGACGGGGTTTCACCGTGTTAGCCAGGATGGTCTCGATCTCCTGACCTGGTGATCCGCCCGTCTCGGCCTCCCAAAGTGCTGAGATTACAGGCTTGAGCCACAGCGCCCGGCCAACTTTTACTTTTTAAAGAGAATTTAAATTATTTAATTTTATCATTACTTTTTGGCTTGTTTTAGACATCTGAGAAGGAAATAATAAGTAAAGAACAAGGTAATGTAAAGGCAGCAGGAGCCTCTGATGTTGTTCTTTACAAAATTGACGTCCCTGCCAATAGATATGATCTCCTGTGTCTGGAAGGATTGGTTCGAGGACTTCAGGTCTTCAAAGAAAGGTAAGGAAATATGTTCCTTAAAGACTTTGCTAAGTTGGATTTTCTTTCTTTCCTTGTCGTTATTAGCAGCCGTTTTTAAATTTCTAGGAAAAAGCTTGTACAGGCACGCAGCTTTAACTCTCAGCAGAGGGTTGATTTGAGGATTAGATTCATGTAGATTGTAGCCATTTGAAAATTTCCATGAAAATTTGAGTCATAGCCATTCATTTTTGGGAGCATATTTTAAAACTGGTGGTTAATGCTTTTATGGCATCTTGAAAAATTCTTTAGCAGGTGTGTGTGATTTCCCTCCATCATCTAATTGGAATGAGTAGTTTGCTAGATGTGTTAAAGGTTGAGAGGAAATGGAGAGCTGGCAATACCCTTACATTATGAGTTCTAAGGAACCTCAGGAGTGAAGCCTCCTAACTGGAAAACCAAAGACCTTATGACGGCTCCGTGATCTTGAGCAAGTTAGTTGGCTGCTCTAGTTTCAATTTCCTAATCTATAATGAAGAAGATTTATAAGGCCCTTTCCAACTTTTCATTTAATAAAGATAGAGGGGCTGGACAATGTGCCTGTAATCCCAGCACTTCAGGAGGCCGAGGCTGGTGGATCACTTGAGGTCAGGAGTTCAAGACCAGCCTGGCCAACATGGTGAAACCCTATCTCTACTAAAAATACAAAAATTAGCTGGGTATAGTGGCGTGCACCTGTAATCCCAGCTACTCAGGAGGCTGAGGCACGAGAATTGCTTGAACCCAGGAGGTGGAGGTTGCAGTGAGTTGAGATTTGTGCCACTGCACTCCAGCTTGGGCAGCAGAGGGAGACTCCATTTCAAAAAAAAAAAAAAAAAAAAAAGGATAGAGGGTAGCGAATATATAAAGTGAAAAAAATAATAGCTATTAAAAATTAATTGTTTTTGTTTTTGATTACTTCTACGTTATCTGGTCATCTGCAAAAGAATAAGAGTTCTGACTGATGGGCTAGATTCTGAAATTGTGAGGATTTAGGTGAGTGATGGGTATTGGTGAAATGATGATAATTAGGCATTAGGTTAAGGATGTTTAAAATTTTGGAGTTGACCCGGTTGGTTTCCTGCAGGACAATCAGATGCTTTTATTTTAGGATCAAGGATAACTTGTAAGAGTTCATTTCCCAACCCTACCCAATGAGAATCTGTCTTTTTACCAGTCACCTTGTGATTTTTATGATCAGACAGAATTAGGAAAGCAACTTAAAATGTTTTCTACTTAAAGTGAGTCCATGGACCAGTAGCATCTGAATCACCTGAGAACTTACTAGAAATGCAGTCTTAGTTGCCACCCAACACCTATTAATCAGAATCTGTGGTTTAGCAAACTTCCCAGTTAATTGTAAGCACGTTGAAATTTGAGAAGCACTGCCTTAAAACAGTAGTTCCCAACTTCTCCCTATGATAAGAGTTCCCTAGAGATGCCTTCAAATTGCACCATTTACCAAATCTTTGTCTTGACTTATTTTATCATCTGGTAATAGTAGGTCCAGATGGAACCAGGGAATCTGTATTTTCCATAAGCTCTGCTTTTTCCTGGAAGCTCAGAATCTCATGGTTAGAATAACTATCATAACTTAAAGGTTATCTAATCCAGTCTCTCAGCTGATGTTGAAATGCTCCTTAAACAATTGCTCAGTTAACGGTTTGTAGCTTCTGCTGGGATGCTAGTGATAGGAAATACATTACTGTGAAGCATCTTATGTCATTTTTGGACAACTTTAAA
This sequence comes from Macaca mulatta, assembly GCF_049350105.2. NCBI lineage: Eukaryota > Metazoa > Chordata > Mammalia > Primates > Cercopithecidae > Macaca > Macaca mulatta. The sequence goes on along the minus strand of NC_133417.1, from coordinate 127,890,183 downwards.
TGTTAAAAAGTTTGTTAGTTTTTATTTATTTTATTTTTTTTTATTTTTAGTGTTCAGCCAAAATTTGACTTGCTATAACTCAACCCATTGCCCTAATTCATTTTGTATACTTCCCATATACAGCATAGAATATAATTATTTTATGTAATGTCTTGATTAATTATGAGTAAATTCATTTAAATATTATTTTAGGATAAAGGCTCCAGTGTATAAACGGGTAATGCCTGATGGAAAAATCCAGAAATTGATTATCACAGAAGAGGTAATAAGGATAAATTCTTATTTTTCCTTAAAATATTTTCTTTTGTATATGTCTGTATAAGGTGGGGAGGAAAAAGAAACAAGACTTACTCTTTTTTGAGACAGGGTCTGGCTCTGTTGCCCAGGCAGGAGTGCAGTGGTGCAGTCTTGGCTCACTGCAACCTCTGCTTCTCAGGCTCAAGTGATCCTCCCACCTCAGCCTCCTGAGTAGTTGGGAGTACAGGTACACACCACCACACCCAGCTAATTTTTTGTATTTTTTAGAAATGGGGTTTCATCATGTTGTCCAGGCTGGTCTTAAATTCCTGAGCTCAAAGGATCCTTCCTCTGCAGCCCCCTAAAGTGCTGGGATTATAGGTGTGAGCCTCTGTGCCTGGCCCAAAGCTTACCCTTCTAAAAAATGTGATTTTCTTTGATCATTTACTAAAATGAGTATATACTTAGTCACTAGCTCTTAAAAAAATTTTTTTAACCTAGGAATGAAAAAGAACAAGCCTTTGCTTTCCATAAATAGTTTTGGATAATAATATCCAATGCATGTTTAAAACACATTGGAGATATAATTGTTTAAATTGTGGAATGTTAATGAAATTTTAAAAGATTTTAAACTTTTCGGAGGGGTTGTTTTGGTAAAAATACGAATTATGAGCAAACTTTTTCTCGATTATTTAATACATTTTCAGAAATCTTAACTGAAATATAAATTCTCTGAAGGTAGTGACTTTGTCTCTAGTTTACCACTTTATTACTTGTTGACTGAATAAATTAATACATACTTGTTTGAATGAAAATATATGCCAGTGGCAAGAGTGCAGCTGCCTTCCTATTACAAGATATTACAAAGAAAAACCTTACTGTTTGCTATCTCTAATGATATTATGAATTTCAGACAGCTAAGATACGTCCTTTTGCGGTAGCAGCAGTTCTCCGTAATATAAAGTTTACTAAAGATCGATATGATAGCTTCATTGAACTTCAGGAAAAATTACATCAGAATATTTGCAGGTTTGTGGTTGCATTTTCTTTCTTCCTTGTCTTCCTCTTTCCCTCTGCCTCCCTATCTCCTTTCCATCCTGATCCCTCACCCTCTTCTCTCTTGCCACTTCTGCCCTCTTTCTATCTCTCCTTCCTTTCTTCCTCTGCAGATTTTTCACAAAGCATTTCTGAATTAATAGTATGTGACAGATTATGAGGATTTAACTTGGCTTTACCAAATACCTGTTACTGCTTGTAAATGGCATATGCATGAAGAAACAGGAGGTATATTTTGAATATTGTATAGAGAAGAATTATCTAGTCCTAGAGACTTCCCTGCTTTTGGTTGTTGTTTTGGTTCAGATCAGCAGTGGATTATACTACTAAGTATAAACCATGATAATGAAGTACGATATATCATTTTTAAAATGGAAATAAAATTTTGGCTTATTCTCACTTTTTGAGTGAGAATAATTATAAATTGACAGAACTTGAGTTTAAGTGACTAAATTTTACTTATTCAGTCTTTACATTACTATGCATAATTTCCTGCACAGCTCCCTTTAGGGCAATGATCTTCAAACCTATATAATTTCTGAACTCCTAAAGGTCAGTGAAGGTAACAATGGTAATCCTTGAACTCATTTAAGTATTTCAGAATCCTAATGGAAACTATACACTTACTGATGATGACAAACCTCAGACTTCAGCTAACATATTAAGCTTATTTGTGTTGGTTCTGAAATAGATCAACATAAGTTACTGCATGTCAATACAAAGGTATGATTAATAGTTATATATGTCTCAAGTAAAAATAGAAAAAGAATTTTTACTTTTTTATTTTTGTGTGTGTGAGATCTGCTGCAATTATTTGCTAATAATTGTAGTTTAGTAAACTACAGAGCCTAGGAGGGGTTTATGTGTATGGGATGGGCTAGGGACGGGATAGAGGGAGAACCATAGACATTTTCTGCTATGATGAAAAACATCTTTGTGCATGTGGTAGAAGCAACACTTTTTTTCAGATTCCAAATAACGTTTATTCCCAGTCCTTTTATATAGAAGAGTTTATATTTCAGCTTGCTAATATGTCATTATTAAGCAAAACAATAACAATTTAAATATGATTTCAAAATTAAGAACAAAATACAAGATTTCTGACAAGTATAGGTGTAACTTAAGTGGCTGAGCTAGATTATCTGCTCTGGCTCTATTATCTTTTTTATTTTAAGAAGCTATTTTAATCTAAACAGACATTGTCTTAATTTAACTTTAAGCTCTGTTTTATTTGGTATTTCTGGAAATCATGAGCTTTTTCTAAGGGGAAGAGAATTGAACACATCCTAATACTTTGGTGTGCCAGAGTTCTTTTCTGTCAGTAAATCCTAATTAACCTCTTTAATGAGCTTTGGAAGTTTATGTATTTCAAGGAATATATTGATATTGTCTAAGTTATTAAATTTATTGACAAAGTTGTTCATAATATTTCCTTATTATCCTTTTAATATCTGTGGTATCTGTAGTGATGTCACCTCTTTCATTTCTCTGTCTTCTCTCTTTTTTTTCCTTTGATCAGTGTGGCTAGAGGTTTATCAGTTTTATTGATCTTTTTTTTTTTTTTTTTTTTTTTTTGAGGCGGAGTCTCGCTCTGTCGCCCAGGCTGGAGTGCAGTGGCGCGATCTCGGCTCACTGCAAGCTCCGCCTCCCGGGTTCCCGCCATTCTCCTGCCTCAGCCTCCCGAGTAGCTGGGACTACAGGCGCCGCCACCACGCCCGGCTAATTTTTTTTTTTTGTATTTTTAGTGGAGACGGGGTTTCATTGTGTTAGCCAGGATGGTCTCGATCTCCTGACCTCGTGATCCGCCCGCCTCGGCCTCCCAAAGTGCTGGGATTACAGGCTTGAGCCACCGCGCCCGGCCTTATTGATCTTTTTCTTTGTTTGTTTGTTTGTTTGTTTTGAGACAGGGTTTTGCTCTGTTGTCCAGGCTGGAGTCCAGTGGCATGATCATCTCATTGTAACCTCAAAACTCCTGTGCTCAAGTGATCCTCCTGCCTCAGCCTCCTAAGTAGCTGGAACTACAAGCATGAGCCACCACACCTGGCTAATTTTTTAATTTTTTGTAGAGATACGGGTCTTGCTTTGTTGTCCAGGCTGGCCTTATAGGCTTTAAGTGATCCTCCTGTCTCAGCCTCCCAAAGTCCTGGGGTTACAGGCGTGAACCACTCATTTTATTGATCTTTCAAAGAATGAACTTTTGGTTTCATTGATTCTTCTCTTATTTTTTTCCTCTATTTTTATTGATTAAGCTTCTTTCTTAGGCTAATTAGTCCCTACTGCTGAGGCAAGACCCTTTTGCCTACTGTATCCATTGCTACATGAGCAGTGAAGTTTTAGTCTGTGTGAACATGGAGCACTGTTTCCTCTGATTCCCTTGAGTACTTCTTTCCTGGCCTTGGGTAGTTTTCTCAGCTGCATGTTCTGATCAATACTGAGCTCACCAGTACTTGAGTGGGACCCTCTGCATATCTTCAGAGTTCTCTCTGTGTGTAGCTCTCTGCTTTTCTCCGGTACTCTGCCCACCTTGGCCTCCCAAACTCTCAGCTATGTCTCTTGCTCTCAGAGTCTCCTGGGCTCCACTGGGCCCTCTTTCCTGCCCTATAGTCAGGGCTCATCTCACTTGTTTACTGTGTCTCAGGGATTGCTGCCCTTCATTGCCTGCTGTTAGGTGCCATAAAAACTATTGCTCCGTACATTTTGCTCTTCGGTTGTTTCAGGCAAGAGTAAATCTAGTGTGTTACTCTGTCTTGGCTTGAAGTACCTAGTGAGTCTTATACTTCAGTTATTTTACTTTTCATCTCTGCAATCCACTGCCTTTAAAAAAAAATAGTTCCTTCTTTTCTGCAGATATTTCCTCATCTATTTATTATGTGTATGTTCTTCCATAATTCTTGAACATTTTTTAGTAGCGGCTTTAAAATCTGTGTGGCAGTATCAGAATCTGGGGCATCTTAGTGTTGGTTTCTATAGACTGGTTTTGTCTGGAGTAAGAGTCATGTGTTCCATATTTCTTCTCATGTCCGTTGCCTTTTGATGCATATAGAATATCATATTAGGGAAGAGTCTTGACTTTGCTGTGTTTCTCTGAAGAGTGGTTTTTGTTCTTTCAGGCAAATACTTGAATACTAGGCTAGATTCAGACTCGGCAGTGGTTCAGTTTTCCGCTCAGTTCTTTCAGCTTTCAGTTGCTGCTCTTTTATAGCAGGACTTTGAAATTTTTACCATTATGTTAGATAAAATCTTGATTTCTGAATATTTTTGGTTTTTTCATATCTTACTATATTTGGAGTGTTAATCTTTTTCCTGTACATATGTTGTAAACCTTTTTTGTGTTTTTTGATTTTTGGTTTCTTTTGGACATGTAAGGTTTTTAATTTGGGTATAGTTATCAGTCTTTTTGTATGACTTTTAGATTTTATGACCTACTTAAGAAGCAGTGTCCTATAATTTTAAGCATATTCTTCTATATTTTCTTATCTTTTTGTTTTGTTTTGTTTTGTTTTGTTTTTGAGACAGAGTCTCACCCTGTTGCCCAGGCTGGACTACAGTGGTGCAATCACAGCTCACTATAGCCTTGACCTCCCTGGCTCAAGTGATTCTCCTACCTCAGCCTCCCAAGTGGCTGAGACCACAAGTGTGTGGCACCATAGCCAGCTAATTTTTATATTTTTTGTGGAGTTGGGGTCTCACCATGTTGCCCAGGCTGGTCTTGAACTCTTGGGCTCAAGCAATCTTCCTGCCTTGGCCTCCTAAAGTGTTGAGATTTCAGGCATGAGCCACCCCACCTGGCCTCTATATTTCCTTGGAATAATTTTTATGGTGTCTTTTGTATGTGTGCCTGTATGTTTGTCTTTTGCTTTTCAAAATGCTTAGGTCTTTGATTCATCTGGAATTATGTTTTTTTGGTTGCTGATTTGAAGTTGAAATTTTGGTGATGTTTTGAGGTGCTGTTTTAGGATTAAGGGACCAATATTAACATCTAAGAAAACAGACTTTCTTACCTGTGCATTTGTCAATTATTAATTTACCTACATTTATTGAACCATGTATATTTTATCCTGTGATAGTTCTGGGTTTATTATCTTCTGTAAGCATATGAGTAATTGAGTAAAGTAACACTCCCTTATTGCCTGTTAACATTTCTTTTCAACCCTGTTTATTAAAGTTCTAGTTCACCAGTCCTGCAGTCCTGGAAGTTGACTAAAATTTAATATTAAGCATTTTAAACTAATTTTAGTGCACATACTTTTTAAACTAAAGTATGTTAAGAACACAAATTTTGACCAAGTTCCTCTTTTCAAATTGACTGTTAGAAAGCCAAACTTGTGACCTTTCCTGGTAAGACTTAGGCCTTTAGATTCTAATTCAGAATTAACATTTCCTGGCTCAGTTTTACATCCCTACTTCTATTTCTTTCTCTCCTATTTTGTAGCTTGCTGTAATTTCCTAAAATTACCTTAAATCCTTTGTGGATAAACTGTAGAACAAGTGAAATGAATACCTCTGGAACTTTCCTTATACATTAAAGTAAACTTGAACTGTAATTCAGAGCTCTTAAAATTAAATTTTTTCCACAACTAAAGTAAGGCAGCTATGTGATAAAATTTAGTAAAACATAGAAAAGCCAAAAACCCCACAATTTGGTAGTTCATTCTGATTTATTAAAACATGTTTACTTGAGTATATCAAGAAGAAATAGGTTAAAAGAGGTAAAGGAAATGCTAACTTTGAAGATATCTTAGAAACAGCATTTGGGAAAACATAATGGCAAGGAATTTTCTTCAGCTCCTGAAATCATGTGTTTCGTGTAGTTTTGTGATTTCTCAGTACTCTTAATGGTTGTGAGAATTTGTTCATTATATGCCACTAATGATGCCATGTAGTAGCAATATGCTGTTTCAGGGAAGTATCTGAAATAATTTAAAAAAATATGTAGTCTATGTTTATGTGCTTTAGAATATTCAAATCTGTCTCATTCTCCTTTCCTTTCCTCCCTCCTTCTCCCTCACCCTCTCCACAATTAGGAAAAGAGCATTGGTTGCTATTGGCACCCATGATTTGGACACTTTGTCAGGCCCATTTACTTATACTGCAAAGCGTCCTTCAGATATTAAATTCAAGCCTCTAAATAAGACCAAGGAGTATACAGCCTGTGAACTGATGAACATATACAAGGTAAATATTCTTTTTGATTATGCAGCAGCTTTGCAAAAATCATGAAATTCCATCAAAGTCAAGCCTTGCAACTAGGGAAATGTAATGAATACTTTTAAAAAATTGCAGTGTCTGGGCTCCAACCTAGAGATAGTGATTCATCTGATCTAGAGTGGGACCTGAACATAGTTTTATTTTATTTATTGTTACATTTTTAACCTCTGATATGATTTCAGTGTACTGCTAGGATTGAGAACCACTGAAGTAGACCGTACCACATTGTAATCTGCAGTTTAAACTCACGCAAGTCTAAAGAACAGCAAGACTTAGCTAGTGTTTTTTGTGGGAAATACTGTTACAAGCTGTCTATCTCCCATTATTTAGAAGTCCAGCAGCGAAAATGAATTCAGTAGTCACTTTGGATTGTATTTAACAAGTAGAAAAAATAGTTGTCATTTAGAAAAAGCAGTGTCATCCTTGCCCTGATTTGCAAGTGACTTCTTCCGATTTATCTAAATAGTTTTGTCATGGTTTATGTTTCCTTTGAAATGATTCAGGCATACCAGTGCAAATCTGTTTTCATTCTCGAGAAATGACTCAATTATGTGCATTGAATATTGGAATATTAATTTATATTAGAAAATCTTATAAATTTAGAACTTTCTTTAATTTGGGTCTGTTTTAATGTTTTTCTGACTTTTCCCCTCCTTTATTTTTTATTTTATTTTATTTTATTTTTTTTTTAAGATGGAGTCTCGCTCTTGTTGCCCAGGGTGGAGTGCAATGGCGCAATCTCAGCTCACCACAACCTCCACCTCCTGGGTTCAGGTGATTCTCCTGCCTCAGCCTTCCGAGTAGCTGGGATTACAGACATGTGCCACCATGCCCAGCTAATTTTGTATTTTTAGCAGAGATGGAGTTTCTCCATGTTGGTCAGGCTGGTCTTGAACTCCTGACCTCAGGTGATCCAGCCGCCTCAGACTCCCAAAGTGCTGGGATTACAGGCATGAGCCACCATGCCTGGCATTCCTTTCTTTTTTAATATTAGGTCAGTATGTAAACTATAGTGATAGAAATAAAAAAAAACAAACTAATTTTATTTGACTTAATTTGTTTTCAGACTGATAATCACCTTAAACATTATTTACATATCATTGAAAACAAACCCCTGTATCCAGTTATCTATGATAGCAATGGTGTCGTCCTTTCAATGCCTCCCATCATCAATGGTGAGTTATTTTATAAGCATCACAGATCTTTGCTGTTTCTTTTTAATCTTCAACATTTCTCTAGAATTCTCAATAGACTTGGCTAAATCAAATTCAAATAACTCATAATCTGAGTATCTCAGGTCTTTTGTAGATTCTAATCATTCTTTTCATTCATTTATTCAACAACATTTTACTGGTGATTCTTATGTAATTTATAATATGTTCATACACTTATAAATATTTTCTGATGCTAGGCTTTGGGTTCTGTTATATTTCTCCCAAGGTTATTGATGTTTTGGTTTTAGCAGGTAATTCACTTGGTTAAACTCAGAGTCAAACTCTGTCATGTCTGTAGTTTTTTTTCTTTTGTGTGTTTTTTTTTTAATTTTGAGACAGGCTCTTGCTCTGTCACTCAGGCTGGAGTGCAGTGGTGCAGTCATGGCTCAGTGCAACCTTAAACTCCTGGGCTGAAGCGATTCTCCCACCTTGGCCTCCCAAAGCCCTGGGATTATAGATGTGAGCTGCCATGCCTAGCCTTGCCTAGTTATATAGTTAAACGAAAGCTTTTAATTTAAATTTTGCCCTCTTAATTCCTTTCTGAAGGTTATTTTTATGAGACAGTTTGAATGTATTTACAAAATTTAATGATGTCTGAGACATAGGTGTTTGCCTTTCTGGAGGTAAGAAGGAGGCTTAGCTGATTTGCTATGAGAAGAAGCAGCTTCTTCTCGAGATCTTGGACCCTAGCAGTTACAGCAGTTAAGAACATGGGCCCCAGAGTTAACCAGATCTAGACCCAAATCCTGGCCTTGCTGCTCGTGATCATGGTCAAATAATTTAATCTCTCTAAACTTAGTTTCTTGCCAGCAATTACATCATGGGGTTGTGGTAAAGATTAGAGGAGACAACCTGTGTTAAGTGCTTGACATAGCACCTGACACATTGTATGCATTCAGTAAAGGCCTGTTAATTATTTTATTTTTACTCTTCAACTTGCAGTGGGAGCTTTAAATAAAAATTTTTTTTCCCTTTGTTCTTAAGGTGTTAGTTTTTTTTTTGTTGTTGTTTTTTGTTTTTTTGAGACAGAGATTTGCTCTTGTTGCCCAGGCTGGAATGCCATTGCACCATGTCGTGCCATTGCACCATCTCAGCTCATCGCTACCTCTGCCTCCTGGGTTCAAGTGATTCTCCTGCCTCAGCCTCCCAAGTAGCTGGGATTACAGGCATGTGCCACCATGCCTGGCTAATTTTGTATTTTTAGTAGAGAAGGGGTTTCTCTGTGTTGGTCATGCTGGTCTCGAACTCCTAACCTCAGGTGATCTGCCCAACTCGGCCTCCCAAAGTGCTGGGATTACAGGTGTGAGCCACCGTCCCTGGCCAAGGTGTTAGTTTTTAATATGTTTTACATTTAAAATGTAGTTTCTGTTTTGTTGAGCTTAATAGTGCACTTCTATTTCTAAAACTAGTTACTCTGTTGTTATTGTTTTGTGTTCATTGCAGGGGATCATTCCAGAATAACAGTAAATACTAGAAATATTTTTATTGAATGCACGGGAACTGACTTTACTAAGGTAAATAAAACTTTTACTCAATTTTTGTATGATCAGATGGGATAGATTTTATTTCCGGATCAAGACTAAATGGCTAAAATTTAAAATATGTGCATTTTGTAGGTGGGAACATATTTTAGAAATTTAGACAATTAAAAAGATAGAGATATTCTACACTTTGGTTATGGTGCTTTCATTAATTCGACAGATGTTTAGTGAACACCGAATATATTTCCAGTGCCAGGAATTTAATAATGAGTTACATGTTTCTTCACATGAAAGAACTCCTGCTGGGAGAGTTAGTCATGTACATAACTATAAAACACAACATGGAATGAGTACTGTAGGGAGATCCATATAAATTGTTTATCTAGTTGACTTAATTTGTATGTGGAGTAATTTGGTACCTTTGTGTACTTGGTAAAAGCCAAAAAAAAAAAAAAAGAAAAAAGAAAAATGAACTGGGTTGAAGAAGCTTTGTTTAGTAAATTGATAAATGGTTTATGCACACAGAATTATCTAGACTATAATTCTTTACCCACTTTTGGTCAGTTCATCTATTGGATTGGATTGCTATGAAAGCTTTTCTATGACATACGACTTCTTTACATATGTTAAATGAGGTGGCAGTTAAAGAATTTAAGAAAGGTAACCTCAAATGGCAGGAGAAGGCTGGAGTATAGAAATAGGGCAAATAAATGGTATTCATGTACATCTTATAGGATTAGAGACCATTGTAAGGTATTTCATTTATAACTTTTATGTACTCCTTGCCTTCAGAAATACTGTCAGGGTAATACAGCTTTAATATTAATTTTTTAAAAAAGTTGAATTCATGCATTTACAGACCTTGAATGTCTTTGCCGAAGCCTGTATATATAGGAGTGAAATATATATATAAGAGTAAAGCATATATTCCAATAAGGTCACTGTATTTTTTTTCTAAGAATTTTTTTTGAAATAGATAGATATTTAACAAATCTATATGGTCTTTACTACATGCCAATGTATTTAATCTTCATAAGAACCAGACAAGATAGGAACTTTCATTATCTCCTTAACAGGTTAGAAAAGTGGCTTGCCCAATGTCATACTGCTAGTAAGTGCTAGCCAGGATTCAAGCAGTCTGGCTTCAGAGACTTAGGAGATTGTTAAGATTTATTCCCGTAGTTAGCCATTTGTCTCTGTTGAAGCCCAGTGAACCTGAGGTTGGGGGTAGTGGGGGAACGAAACGATTTGTCTCAGTCATGGATTATAACTGTCAGAGAACTGCATAAACGCAGAACACCTGAAGATAAGGCGAGGCCTACTCTTGCTTTTATTCCACTTCCTTTCTTAAAATGTATATGTAAAGGTCCGTTAGATGTTTGGGGACACAATTATATTAAATATTTATTCATTTCCATCTGAGTGAAGAGAATATATTTATAGATTACTATAATACTTGCTTTTCTTTTCTTTGCAGGCAAAAATAGTTCTTGATATTATTGTCACCATGTTCAGTGAATACTGTGAGAATCAATTTACGTAAGTTCATCCAGCACCTTTATTGATGGCCCATTGTTCTGAAGGCAAGGCTTTGTGCTAAATATAAAGATAGGCCAGGTGCGGTGGCTCACACCTATAATCCCAGCACTTTGGGAGGCTGAGGTGGGAGGACTGCTTGAGCCCCAGAGTTCAAGACCAGCCTGGGCAACATAGGAAGACACCATATCTACAAAAAATTAAAAAATTGCTTGAGTTTGGTGGCTTGCTCCTGTGGTTCCAGCTATTGGGGAGACCGAGACAGCAGGATTGCTTGATTCTGGGAGGTCAAGGCTGCTGTGAGCTATGTTTGTGCCACTGCACTCAAGACTGGATCATAGAACGAGACACTGTCTTAAAAAAAAATGAATGAATAAACAAATAAATGTAAAGATTAAAAATGTGGTTCCTGTAACTAGAACATATAATCTGTTCAGGGAGATAAGACATATGCATAAATATTGGATAAAGTCATAAGCGTTAAGTACTTTAAAAAGTTTCGGTGATATTCTGGCAGTTTGTAAGGGCAAGTTACTGCCAGCTGATACAATCTGAGAAGGCTTCATGGAGGCAACGAAATTTAAGCTGTGTTTGGGGATCACTGGATTTGAGAATATATAGTTGGAAGAACAGCAAAAGAACAGCTAGAGGTAGAGAGGCATATGTAAGAGCAAAGCATGTATCCCATATCGGTAAGATTACTGTATTTTTTCCAAAGCATATTTTTAGTTTAAAAAGCTATTTAACAAATCTATATGATCCTTAGTACTAGCATCGTAATTTATTCTAGAATATTAATAGAATTGAAAACAAATATATAACTGTAGAAAGCGTGATTGAAATTATATGGGCAGTATCAGGTTTTTTTTCAATTGATTTTCATTTCATTGATTCTGTCAGTTTTATTGTGTAACACACTGCCCTGGTAAAGCCTAGAATGTGTGTGTCAATATTGGCAAGGAGTCCCCGTAGGATGCATGCTTTGCAGTACTGGGAAATAAACCTTTCAAGGAGGTGGTGCCTGAAAAGGACATTGGAGCCCTAGGAGATGAAACGGTAGAGTAATATTGTATATAGCAAGATCAATCCAAACAGTGCTGGAATGCGATGGATGGAATATGTTGAGGCTGTAGTTGTAGCCCAAATGAAAGATTTGATAACCATACACATGTCTGTAATTTATGGCACATTTTTTTCTTAAGTATTTTATTTCTGACTTTTGTTTTCAGGGTCGAAGCTGCTGAGGTGGTTTTTCCTAATGGAAAATCATATACCTTTCCAGTAAGTGCTTAAGAAATGACTTCATGATTATGACAACAATACTAATAATAATGGCTATAGACCACTCATGTTCTGTCTGTCTATCCGTCCCCTACCTACCCACCTGTGTGCCAGCTGCTATACTGTGCGCATTACATGGATTTAGTCCTCACAATCATCCTGTGAGGATAGGTGCTATTATTATGCTTTTTCCAGATGGAGTCCCTGAGACCTTGAGATGTTAAATACCTTGCTTATCATTTTTAAGTGGTAGAGCTAGAATCTAAATTCAGACAGTTTGACTGCAGTTGTCAACACACAACATTATACAACAACATTGTGTGGTCATAATTCCTCTGATTTATTCTCCTATTAACTAATTAACTGAGTAGTTTTTTAAAAACATGTTTTTTTAATTGGCACATAATAATTGTACATATTTATGGGGTACAGTGTGATGTTTCAATACATGTATATAATATGTAATGATCAAATCATGGTAGTTGGTATAGCCATCATATCAGACATTTACTGTTTTGTTGTGTTGGGAACATTCATAGTCTGCTCCTCTATATTTGAAAATATACAATAAACTTTTGTTAATTATATTATAGCATCCTACAGTGCTGTAGAACAATAGAACTTATTAAATAAGTAATTTATAGTCTCACTCCTTTTAAGATTACTCAACCCTCCGAACGTAGTCTGTTCACACTTGAATTAACAGTTGCTGGCCGGGCGCGGTGGCTCAAGCCTGTAATCCCAGCACTTTGGGAGGCCGAGACCGGCGGATCACGAGGTCAGGAGATCGAGACCATCCTGGCTAACACGGTGAAACCCCGTCTCTACTAAAAAATACAAAAAACTAGCCGGGCGAAGTGGCGGGCGCCTGTAGTCCCAGCTACTCGGGAGGCTGAGGCTGGAGAATGGTGTGAACCCGGGAGGCGGAGCTTGCAGTGAGCTAAGATCCGGCCACTGCACTCCAGCCTGGGTGACAGAGCGAGACTCCGTCTCAAAAAAAAAAAAAAAAAACAGTTGCTGAAGGCCATCACTGTAACTAATAAATAATTTCAAATGTATTATTAAGACTTATTTAGTAGTAAGCACACAGTTATTGCCAAGACATAAGATCTTGGTAAAAAATCTAAACTAGTATTATTTCTGGGGGGTTTTGTCCCCCTCACCCAAGTGACTTGACATAAAGATAACTGTTCTAAAACATAACAGTATCACAGTCACTTTGTGGTTCTCATACAATGAGAGCATTCTTTGATGAGCTTTTTCTTCCCCTTTGAATCTTTCACTATTCCCTTGTCATTTATGAAGTAAATCACAGCCTGAAATGGTTTCTGCTATTTAAATAGCTTTTACAGTAGATGAAACCTGCTAAGATCAAAACCTCCCCATTCCAGAAGACATTAACATTTAACATCATATTTTATTCTAAGCATTAATTATACTTCAAAATACACATATAACTGTATGAAGCATAACTGAAATCATATAGGCAATATTTTTAAAAGTTGATTCGGATTTAAGTATCTATTATAAGTTAGCTTTTGTTATTTAACAAACTACCCCCAAGACTTAGTGGCTTAAAACAACAACCATTTATTTATCTCATGATTCTCTTGGTCACTACAGTGGTTTTCCTGGTCTGAGCAAGTTTGGCTAATCTCTGCAGGGCTTACCCATATGTAGTCAGTTGACTGGTTGGCTAGCAACTGGATGATCTGGGATGGCCTCACTCATGTCTGCTTCTTGGCAGTGGGGTCAACAACTCCCGTGTCCCTCATCATACAGCAGGCTAGCTTGGGCTTTTTTACTTGGGGTTGCAGGGTTCCTAGCAGCAAGAGAGCATGCCCAGTGCCCAGGTGTTTTTCAAATATTATTCTGTTGGCCAAAGCCAGTCATGTGGCTAGATTTGATGGGTGGAGAAATAGATGCCATCTCCTGATTGGAAGATTGGCAGTATCACATTGCAAGGCCATGGATACAGAGAGGGGGGAAATTTGTGGCCATTTTTACAGTTTACGACAGTAGCAATTGGGATTAGCTGGAGATAGCTTTTTAGATGGTTTTAAAATTATGTCAGAGAGTTTCTTTTTCTTCTTTTTTTTGTTTGAGGAGTCTCGCTCTGTCACCCAGGCTGGAGTGCAGTGGCGCGACTCGGCTCACTGCAAGCTCCGCCTCCCAGGGTCATGCCATTCTCCTGCCTCAGCCTCCCGAGTAGCTGGGACTACAGGTGCCCGTCACCACACCCAGCTAATTTTTTTTTGTATTTTTAGTTGAGACGGGGTTTCACCGTGTTAGCCAGGATGGTCTCGATCTCCTGACCTTGTGATCCGCCTGCCTCGGCCTCCCAAAGTGCTGGGATTACAGATGTGAGCCACCATGCCCGACCTCTTTTTAATATGAAGATTTGTCAAGTGTTAATAAAAGTGATTGTATATTTTTGGGAAGAAAATGAGAAATATATTTTAATATTTGGTTCACTCTTCTCCTCATATGGATAATCCCTTAAAGTCATATATTTGTAATATAGAGATCTTTCATAAATTTGAAATGATGGGCTTTCTGAAAAGGAGTACTACATGAGTGTTTTGGCATTTGTTCATTTATTTCCTCCTAAACTTAAATTAGAACAGCTTTTCTTAGGGAAGGATCCTCTGGGGGAAACTGATTCTCTCTCACATGAAATAGCATCTTTTCTTAAACTCTTTGAAAGTTTTTTTTCTTGTGTTTTGTAATTTCATAGAAAAGTATAAAGTGTTTTTTTTTTTTTTTTTTTTTTTAATTTTTTTTTTTTTTTTGAGACGGAGTCTTGCTCTGTTGCCCAGGCTGGAGTGCAGTGGCGCGATCTCGGCTCACTGCAAGCTCTGTCCCCCAGGTTCACGCCATTCTCCTGCCTCAGCCTCCTGAGTAGCTGGGACTACAGGCGCCCGCCACCACGCCCGGCTAATTTTTTGTATTTTTAGTAGAGACGGGGTTTCACTGTGTTAGCCAGGATAGTCTCGATCTCCTGATCTTGTGATCCGCCTGCCATGGCCTCCCAAAGTGCTGGGATTACAGGTGTGAGCCACCACGCCCAGCAAAAAGTATAAAGTTTTAAAGTAAGAGATCTAGAGGAGATAAGTTGTCAGTAGTCAGACAGACTAATGGTGTGTGCTTTGGAACTGGGTTGTCTTAATTTGTTTATTAATTCATTAATTTGTTCATTAGTTACTTTTTTTTGTTTGTTTGAGATGGAGTCTCGCTCTGTTACCCAGGCTGGGGTGCAGTGGCGCCGTCTCAGCTCACTGCAACCTCCACCTCCTGGGTTCAAGCGATTCTCCTGCCTCAGCCTCCCGAGTAGCTGGGATTACAGGCTCGTGCCACCACGCCCGGCTAGTTTTTGTATTTTTAGTAGAGATGGGGTTTTACTATGTTGGCCAGGCTGGTCTCGAACTCCTGACCTCAGGTGATCCACCTGCCTCGACCTCCCAAAGTGCTGAGATTACAGGCATGAGCCACCATGCCCAGCCATTTGTTACTACTTATATGCATGCATTCACTCATCAAATATATATACCAAATGCTTATTATATGATAATCATTTTCTAAGCACTGGGCATATAGCAACACTTGGACTTGGCAGTTTACTATTATGACCTGGAACTAGTTATTCACCTAAAATTCAAATTCCTTACCTGTCAAATGAGAATACTAATAGCATTTGTTGTGAGGATTAAGTAAGATTATCTTAGAAGTGTATCTTGTATTGTTCATCTCATAATAACTATTTAGTTCATAGTAACTATTGAGAAAAGTGACTTACTACTTTGTAATCTTCACCTTGTGCCTCCCAAACCCTGCAGTGCTTTCTCATCACCTGGGGATTTTGAAAACGTGCAGATTGGGCTTCAGTAGCTCTGGTGCCACTGCCACTAGCTATCAAGACCTGCAGTCAGCCTTTCTCATGAGCACTTAGGTGATGCTGGTGCTCTGAGGTGCTCTTAGGTCTACTCTGAGGACTGCAGTTTGTGTAGCAAGGTTCTGGACCATTGCCCTTACTTGAATCAAAACAGGTCTTTAAATTTATGACCTTTTTGCTAGTGACATGTTATACTTTTGAGAGTAATTGAGTGATAAGAAATATTCATAAGGACATTTCCAAAGGTGTTGAAAAGCCTGGGTTTTTATGTGTGTGTGTTCTCACGTCACTAATATGGTGGAGTTACATGCTGTCTGAAGAAGACTGAGTACCAAATTCATTAGATACTCCTACCCCTGTTGTCTTCTGGAGCAGATTGGTAGCCATAACATCATTGCATTTCCCCACCTGGAAATTGTAAGAAAAGAATATCTTCATCATGCTCTTAGACTTAGTATGATGAACATTGTGACATTGGAATTACTCTTTCTTGCTCATATCCATCTGCTTGCATAGGACAAGACTGAAAATCTTTTTTTTTTTTTTTTTTTTTTTTTGAGACGGAGTCTCGCTCTGTCGCCCAGGCTGGAGTGCAGTGGCCGGATCTCAGCTCACTGCAAGCTCCGCCTCCCGGGTTTACGCCATTCTCCTGTCTCAGCCTCCTGAGTAGCTGGGACTACAGGCGCCCGCCACCTCGCCCGGCTAGTTTTTTGTATTTTTTAGTAGAGACGGGGTTTCACCGTGTTAGCCAGGATGGTCTCGATCTCCTGACCTAGTGATCCGCCCGTCTCAGCCTCCCAAAGTGCTGGGATTACAGGCTTGAGCCACCGCGCCCGGCCAAGACTGAAAATCTTTAGCAGGGTTCATAAACATCTTTGGAATGATGTAGCACAGCAGTGTTTTACCGTGGGGAATGGGGATTGACTATCTGAAAGGGAAAAATGTTTGGCATTTTATATTATTTCCAGGCAGTGCAAACTGTCTAGCAAGTAGGATGTTCACGTATGAATCTAATGTAACAAATTTATACCTCATAATACTGTTTTTGAAACATCAAGTTTATTCTCAATCTGTGGCTCTAATGACAATTTCTTGGGAACGTAATCGAACTGCAATAATGACTAATTTAATGGAAAAGAGTCTAAAGCTGTATCTGATGGGAAATGATTTACTTTTTAAACTCTTTCTCTTTAAGGAATTAGCTTACCGAAAGGAGATGGTGAGAGCTGACCTCATTAACAAAAAAGTTGGAATCAGGTATGCTCTGAAAACTTCACTTAATTCAAGAACAAAAGTACACATATGACTAATTTTTTTTTGCGATCCTTCAGAGTCGGTTACGGAATGATAAAACATCAGTTAACATGTCTGGTTTCTGATAGAACTCAAAAAGAAAGATTACTATTTCAGCTAGTAGCGTATGTTGAAACACAATGCAAACATTAAAAAATAATCCAATGAAGTTTATGGTTTGTTCATTCCTTTTTCAGAGAAACTCCAGAAAATCTTGCCAAACTTCTGACAAGGATGTATTTAAAATCAGAAGTCATAGGTGACGGGAATCAGATTGAGATTGAAATCCCTCCAACCAGAGCTGACATTATCCATGCATGTGATATTGTAGAAGATGCAGCTATTGCTTATGGATATAACAACATTCAGATGACTCTCCCGAAAACTTACACCATAGCTAATCAAGTAAGATTGCACCCTTAAATAAACACTCTTTATTGTTAGAAACTGATTATTGAAAGCCAGGAAGGCTTCGAGAAAACAGAACGTAGGAATCAAGCAGTATTTGGACATGCTCTGCAATGAGAGGCATTTGCTATGGAGAGGATACAAAACAGATGCCCAAATGATTAGAGTAAGTTGAAAACCTGTGATGACTAGTTCTTTGAAGAAAGACAGGTTTCGAGTTTGGAGCCCTTGTTGAATCTCTCAGAGGTTCATTTTCTCAACTTGGGCCTGAAGGCAGAAGCTGTGTGTGGGAGAGATGGAAGTGGGGGTGGTTTGTACATCTGTGTAAAAGCAGAGGGGGGGCAGAACGGTGGGGAGGGAGGAGGTAATATTGGTAGGGAAATGGTGGCATTAGCAGTACATAAGGGTGAAAAGGTATTTAATCTTTTAAACATTTTTATTAAAAAAATTATTTAATGACATGTTCTGTATAAATCTCCCTTTTAAAAAACAAGAAATATTGAGGTGAAATCAAATGGGTACTTTTTTTTTCAGTTTCCTCTTAATAAGCTCACTGAACTTCTCAGATATGACATGGCAGCCGCTGGCTTCACTGAAGTGCTTACCTTTGCCCTGGTATGTCTTACATGCTTTTTCTGCCCAGCTTGTTGTTTACTTAGACTCTCCGAATTATTTATTCTATGATTCTTCATAAGAATTTATAAAATCTAGACTGTTAGAACTTCCAGATTCTGAAAGAAAACCTTTGTTACTTGAGAGTATACAATTCCTGGAAAAGTAATGTTGAAGCTTTTCTTTTTACAGCCACAAAAGAAAATGAAGGCCTAGAAAAACATACCTTAAATGACAGATGACAAAGTATTTTATAGTTTGATGTGAGTGTTGAGAGTTCACAATGTATTTCATAACCAAATTTATTAAGTTAGAATATTTGGTCTTAATTTGGTTATGGCTGTGCCCACTAGATGCCGCCCTGGGTAAAGGCTTGTGGACTGTTCCACATTAAATTAATTTCTTTGTCTTTGAACATGTTCACAAACATTTGCTTTGAGTTGAAAAGCTGACATAAAAGGCCTAAATCAGGAAATGACTTTTATTACAAAATCAGAAGGATATCTCCCTCCCCCACCAGATTGACCATATGAAAGAATAAAATGTGTATGCAATTTGTAGTTCCATTTTTCCCTCTTGCTGAGCATTTCTGCGGTGCCTACAATGTAGTTCTTCAGCATTCAAGTATGTTTAATCTATGAGGGGAAAGGAAGCTACTTCTTTTTCTCCTCTGCAACTCAGCCCTAGCCCTGAAATTCTCAATCTTTTATGGTATTTAAGGGACCCTACTTCTAGTTTGCTTAATACTTTGATTTTTCTGATTCAGCAGTCATTCATTCAACATTTGTTGAGCATTTATTATATGTCAGGCACTGCACCAATGAGGAAGCCTGAGGCTGAGAGAGGATAAGTATGTAGCACATTTTACACGGACAGCAGGAGAACTGCTATGTTCCTGGCCACTATGCTTGCATGATCTCATTATATCATGAGCAGAGTCCTGACCTTTGGCCTCCTAGAACAGTGCTTTTCCATGGTCTCATACCATGTACGCTAGGTCTGCAATGCCATGTCATTCATCTGTGTACATATATATACACATATTTGTAGTTGTGAGCATCCACGATTTCATGTAAAATGAAATACCAAAAATAACATTGAGAAATATATTTTTATTTTTTAAAACATATGAGTGTCATAGGAATACATCTTATTTTTTTTTTTTTTTTTTGAGACGGAGTCTTGCTCTGTCGCCCAGGCTGGAGTGCAGTGGCCGGATCTCAGCTCACTGCAAGCTCCGCCTCCCGGGTTTACGCCATTCTCCTGCCTCAGCCTCCCGAGTAGCTGGGACTACAGGCGCCCGCCACCTCGCCCGGCTAGTTTTTTGTTTTTTTTTTTTAGTAGAGGCGGGGTTTCACCGGGTTAGCCAGGATGGTCTCGATCTCCTGACCTCGTGATCCGCCCGTCTCGGCCTCCCAAAGTGCTGGGATTACAGGCTTGAGCCACCGCGCCCGGCCAGGAATACATCTTATTTTAAAGGACTCATACTTTAACCATTAGAGTAAACCATAACAGTTCTCTTCCTCACTTCGAATCCTCTTTTCCTCCCCAGAAACAACTGCTGTTAAAACTTGGGTATGCATTTTTCCCTGCCCTTTTATATTAGTGGTGCAGTTTAATTTTGTAACCTTGGAGCCTCATGTGTCTTTAGAGGAGCACAGAGGCTGAGTCTTGACGAGTGGCTTCTCTGCAGGGAATGTTCACCCTGTGCCAAGGGCTTTGTGTACACGATTCTGTTTCTTCTCAGTATACGCCTGTGAAGCGGGCGTTCCTGTCTTTCACAGCAGTTGATTTAAGTAACTTGTCCTGCGCCGTGGCTGTGGATCAGGGATTCCCGCCCATGCCTGTCTGCATCCAAGGCCTGTGACTGAACTGTCACACCAGGGACGTTAGAAACAGCCTGTTCAGCTGTCCAAAGTCACTTTAATATATTCATTGTTTATCACTGAGGGGAAGAGAAAGGGGTGAGCTCCTAGAGAGTTTCAGATTTGTACTAAATTTTCCTGTAGGACTTTTAACATTAAAGATGTCTACGAAGATGTTTATAGGCAAGCCTAAGCATCACTGAGCAAAGACGGTCTATGTTGTTAAATCCAGTTTTGCACAAGAGTAACAGCCATTTTTTTTTCCTGAAACCTAGTCCCTGACTTTCCAAGTGTAAATAATTCACATTTCATCATAATGATTTTTGCTATATCTGCATAGTAGTTATATTCTTTTAAATTGGCTCACTTTTAAGTTGACTTATGTACTTCAGCCTTGTTATAGGAATAATATCTGTAAAAATTATGAGGTTCATTTACTTGTTGTATTTTTCTAACACATTAAAATAAACACATAAATATTAACATTAAAAAAGTTCCTGGCAGGCATGTAATCCCGTGCACTTAGGGAGGCCTAGTCGGGCGGATCACTTGAGGCTACGAGTTCGAGACCAGCCTGGCCAACTTGGCAAAACCCCGTCTCTACTAAAAATACAAAAATTAGTCGGGTGTGGTGGTGCACACCTCTAATCCCGGCTACTCGGGAGACTGAGGCAGGAGAATCGCTTGAATCTGCCTGGGAGATGGAGGTTGCAGCGAACCGAGATTGCGCCACTGAACTCCAGTGTGGGCAACAGAGTGAGACTGTCTCAAACAAAAAAAAAAAGTTTCTTACTGTGTACTAACTACTGCCACTTCAGGGTAGCTTAATTTAAATTGCCTCTTGTCACTATCCCTTATTATCCATTGCCGTGATAAAATACAAGGTCACCCAGATACACAGCTGCATTGCCATGTGTCTTTGGAGTGTTTTTTTCTTTTACACAGAGAGAACTAGTTTCATTTGAGAGTAGATTGCTTCATGTCAATTGCATTTCCTAATTAATCAATCAAATTATACCTAAATGTTGGTATAAAACTTCTTTATGCTGTGGGGAAAACGCTTATCCCCAGTGTGCCTGCCACCATTCTCCACCTCAGCAGCCATAGCAGATCAGGGAGCTGTTTTCTGCTATGCCTGGATGTGGCTTCAGGATCTTTCTCGAGAAAGCATGGCAAGAATCACTAGAACTGACATTGACATGAAATGAATTCTTACCATTTCAGTTGGTGTGTGCCATTTTGTTTTAATAAGTGAAATGCATGCCAACTAGCCTTTGAAAACTGGTTGTAGAACAGTATAATGAACAATATTGCCTAACATTGGAAAATAGTACAATAATCTGATGGTACGTCAGTTTTTGTGTTACGTTTTAAATGCTCTTTCAAAAAGCTAGCATTAATATACATGATAATAATTTATCCTTGGTAATGATTTGTCAGTTATCATCATTGTTGATATTTTTTGAGCGCTTACTCTGTGCCAGGCACCATAATTGCATTATCTCATTATATCATTTATTATTAGACTTGATGTATCTAATCGTCAGTGAGTTTTTAATTTCATAACTTCTGCCTACAATGCTGGTTTCTGAGGGTGGCAAGCATCTTTCTCTTTGATCACTGGGTACTCAGCAGTTTATTTGTTGTAAGAGTTTCAGGCATGTGCACAGAAGTTAAGTGATACAATAAAAGAGCACTGGGCAGAGTTCCAGTCACTTGAATTCTGTTCTCAGTCCTACTGTTCTGCCACAAGTCAGTGTGGATTTAGCAAGGGTTACAATGGTAGTCAAAATGGAAAGTCATGAAATACCAAGGAGGGAGGGAAAGTTTCTGACTAGAGTCATTAGGAATATTATTACGGAAGAGAGGTCATTTAAGTCTGCCTTAGGGAATAGCAGCAAGTGGGGCTGGGATGGCATTTCAGGTAAGGTAGGGAAACATAAGGTTTAGGGAATGGCTAGGGCATCATGGGAGATTAGATTGGAAAGATAAATGGGAAACTAGCTTAGGAAGGGCCTGAGTACAGTTTATACCATCTCCACGTGAAAAATTTACTTTAGCTCTGTATGATGCCTAGGACTCATTGTGAAAGAAGTATTAATGTTAAATTCCATCTGCTGCGGGCCTGAGATTGATGTGTATTTATTCTTAGCTTATTCTTTTTTATTTGTTTATTTTTTTTTTATTACATTTACTCCAGCTGACACCAGGCCTATTCTTAACTTGCTGATATATGTAGAGAATATACGTTGTTCTTAGAAGTTGACTTACAGCATTACTTTTTATTTTAAACTTAAGTAATTGCTTTTCCATATTAATCTGTTTTGTATGTACTTCACAGTGCTCCCAAGAAGATATAGCTGATAAACTTGGTTTGGATATCTCTGCAACAAAGGCAGTCCACATAAGTAATCCTAAAACAGCTGAATTTCAGGTAAGAATTTTAAGTAGGTGAGAATTCAGGTAAAAACCGAGAGGCAGTACATGAGTTAGGAAAAGTCTCTTCAGTTATTATACCTGAGATGGTGAAATCTTAGAGCTTTTTTATAGTATCTTCTTGGGTAAGTTTATAGTTGGTTATTACGTGCTATACTGCCAAAAATTCTTAACACTTTTAAAAATAATATTTTCTTGATTAGCTTCATACTGGGTTCTTACTTGCTTTGTATTATCTGGCCCAGTCCCTCTTGTCTGAACTTTCCATTTCATAATTGATTTTTTAACACTATTTTCTGATTTCATCTTTTTTTTTTTTTTAATTTTTATTTTTTGAGACAGAGTCTTGCTCTGTTTCTCAGGCTGGAGTACAGTGGCATGATCTCGGCTCACTGCAACCTCTGCCTCCCAGGTTAAAGCGATTCTCCTGCCTCAGCCTCCCAAGTAGTTGGGATTATAGGTGTGCGCCACGATGCTTGGCTAATTTTTGTATTTTTAGTAGAGAGGGGGTTTCACCATGTTGGTGAGGCTGGTCCTGAACTCCTGACCTCAAGTGATCCACAAAGTGACCTTGGCCTCCCAAAGTGCTGGGATTACAGGCATGAGCCCCTGCACCTAGCCAGATTTCATCTCTTTTCCGTTCATTTGTAATAAAAGAACAAAACCTGTTCCCAGTTCCTCCGTAAGTCATTCACTTTGAAATTGCCCATTATATCAGTTCTTGACTGTGCTGCTTATTTCTTTTATTGTAATTGTCTAAGTTTATTGGCAGTTTCATTTAGAGTTTAGGAATATTTAAATGAGAATGATACTACCTTAATATTAAGTATTAAGTGATTTGTGTTATAGATTAGGATATTAACTATAAAGGGAGGGCATTTAAAAATTATACCATCGTTGCTTATTAATAACTTTATTTATTTATTTATTTATTTATTTTGAGACGGAGTCTTGCTCTGTCACCCAGGCTGGAGTGCAGTGGCCGGATCTCAGCTCACTGCAAGCTCTGCCTCCCGGGTTTACGCCGTTCTCCTGCCTCAGCCTCCCGAGTAGCTGGGACTACAGGCGCCCGCCACCTCGCCCGGCTAGTTTTTTTTTTTGTATTTTTTAGTAGAGACGGGGTTTCACCGTGTTAGCCGGGATCGTCTCTCGATCTCCTGACCTCGTGATCCGCCCGTCTCGGCCTCCCAAAGTGCTGGGATTACAGGCTTGAGCCACCGCGCCCGGCCGCTTATTAATAACTTTAAATAGTTCTATCTCTTTTATACTAATAAGCTCTTGTTCTGTTTCTCTTGCATGTACAAATCTGTGTGTTTTTTAACCCAGATTTTAGAGAAAATCATGTCTTCTTCTAGAATCAAGGGGAATCTTAGAACTGGAAGGCTATATTTTAAAGAAGGTTAATGCTATTATAAATAATATCTGAATTCTGATTTAAAATCGTTTCTTTGGATTTTGGTTTTTACTTATACAAAAATAAGGGATGGGTTAGTTCTAAAAACAATTCTAAAAGTTCTGAAAGTGTTTAAATCTAAATTTAAAAATTCTAAATTTTATCTATAGAACCACCTACTAATGTTGTAGATTACAGCTAGACTAATTAAAGAGCTAATTGGTAATATATATCAAGTATATGAATTCTTTATCTATATTTAGGGTCAGAACTTTGAAGAATCCTTATACTAATTTTGGAAGGATTATAATAATGAATTTTTATATTTTGTTTTCTGAGGTCTAGTTTCCTATTGCTTTTAAAATTTGCCCATAGTGTTCTTTTTAATAAGAGGTATTCAAATTCATTTGCATAGAATGATTTTTCAGTAAATATTAATGGATTTTTGTTTATTCCAAATGCACCTTTTTCTCCCAGTTTTACTTAGATTACTTTTTTAAAAAAACTTTATTTTATTTTTATTTGTCTTTTTGAGACGGAGCTTCACTGTCTTGCCCAGGCTGAAGTGCTGTGGCCTGGTCTTGGCTCACTGCAACCTCCGCCTCCTGGGTTCAAGCGATTCTTGTGCCCCAGCCTCCCGAGTAGCTGGGATTATAGGCGTGTGCTACCATACCTTGCTAATTTTTGTACTTTAATAGAGATGGGGTTTTACCATGTTGGCCAGGCTGGTCTCGAACTCCCAGCCTCAAGCGATCTACCCCCCCCCATGGCCTCCCAGAGTGCTGGGATGACATGTGTGAGCCAACTCGCTTGGCCTTTTTTTCAACTTTTATTTTAGATTCAGTTAGTATATGTGTAAGTCTGTTACAAAGGTATATTACATGATGTTGAGGTTTGGAGTGTGATTGAACCCGTCACCCAGTATTGAGCATAGTACCCAACAGGTAGTTTTTCAGCTCTTGCCCCCCACCTCCCTCTTTGCCTTATATTCCCCTACTGAAGCTTGATAGATTTCTTAAGATGTGGTAACTGTTATGTTCTTCAGGATTTACATCCTGCCTTATCTATTTTATATAAGTGGAAGGAAAATAATCAGAAATGCATTAAATGTCACTATAAATAGCTGTGGCTTAGCACACTTAGGAATCAATCTTTCTGCGTAAAGTACCTTAAAGATGAAAGAGAGTGCCTATCTTTTGACCTAACAGATTCTATATTTTACCTTGCTTTACCAATAGGTGAGTCCTACTACTACTAATTTGGCTAAGAGGTTTATATTTATTTATGGTTAGGTTAAATGTAAAATTCTTCATGGGCCTATAACTCAGTTTCTTGTCTAAATCCATTCTTTCTCCTGCATAATTCTTAACTTTGGGCTCTTTTCTGATAGTAAATATGTTAGAGAATGGACAAGATAAAAATACAACTTGGCTAAAATATGTAAAATTTTATTATAGTGACAATAAACAAACTTACAGAATATTACCACACCCCTTCCAAATTAACAATAATATTCCTTAATCACCTCACATATCCAGTCATTGTTTCAGTTTTCCCAATTGTCAATTTTTTTTTTTTTTTTTGAGATAGAGTCTCACTCTGTTGCCAGGCTGGAGTGCAGAGGCGCAATCTTGACTTACTGCAACCTCCGCCTCCTGGGTTCAAGCGATTCTCCTGCCTCAGCTTCCCAAGTAGCTGGGACTACAGGCGCGGGCCACCACCCCCAGCTAATTTTTGTATTTTTAGTAGAGACAGGGTTTCACCATGTTGGACAGGATGGTCTCGATCTCCTGACCTCATGATCCGCCCATCTCAGCTTCCTATCAATTTTTTTTTTTTTTAACAGTTTGAGTTGGTATTCAAATGTGGTTCATACATTGACATTGATTTATATGCTTTTCATGTCTCTGTTAATCTACAAGTTGTGCCTCTCATCCTTCCATCTTTCTTTTCCTTTCAGTTTGTTTATTGAAGAAACTGAGTCATTTGTCCTACAGAATTATTACATTTAGGATTTTGCTGAATATGTTCCAGTGGCTCCCTAAGTTTCCAGTAAATTGGTAGTTGGATATAGAAGCTTGATCAGATTCAGGTGTAATTTTTTGTATTTCTGTAGGTTTTTAAATATGCAAATAAGGCATATCTATAAAATACACTGATAAAATTAAGAAAAGTTTTCTATAACAGTAGTTTGTTTATTGTATTTCAATAAGTTAAATTTCCTTTTAACTTTTAACATTGTAGTTTCGTTTCTGTGAATGGTTTGGGCACTTGCCCTCCAATGGGGAAAATGAACAATATTTAAGAAGCACCACGTTGAAGGCGAATAGCAGCTTGTTGGTATAGTGAGTGTGATGGGAAAGACGTTCTCTTTTTCCTTCAAAACACAGTCTAGCAATTCCATTTAGGGTCTTATGGTTACTTGTGCAGGATCTAAGAAGGTCTATGTTTTAGCTTGGGTGTTCAGGGCAAACCTCTGTAGGAGAGAACATTTGAGCAGACCCTTGAAGGAAGGAAGGAAGCCACATGTGAACCTAAAGGAAGAATGTATGAGCAGAGTAAGCGTGGAGGCCTCAGGATGGAAATCTACTTGCTGACCAGTGTGGCCTCCAGTATGGCTGGAGTGCAGTAAGCCTGTGGGAGCAGCAGGACTTGAGGGTAGAAAGGGAGGCAGGGCACATCACACGGCCCCAGGTAGGCCATGGATTTTATTCAAAATTTAATGGAAACTTCTTGGAGATTTTTGACCAGGGGAGTTGCATGATCTGATTTCCGTCTTAAAGGACTGCTCTGTATGGAGAATAGGCCACAAGGTGGCAGGAGTGGAAGCACAGAAGAACGTTATGCAGTTGTCTAGGGAAAAGATAATAGTGCTTGGTGTATGAATGCAGAGCCCAGACTCTCACAGTAATGTTATACCACTGCTTATAAAACCCTTCTGGTAACATGTGTTGGAAGCTAATATATTCCGTATAGCTCACAGGGAGAAATTTATTTTGCATACAAAGCAGGAAAGTTTTGCTTTTTTCAAATGTACCAGGGTATGCATTTCTTAGGAACAGTAGGAATGAAATGACTGTACATACTTTCACATTTGCTTTAGTTAATGAAAAGTTTAGAACTGTAGTTACAGCCTACCCATAGCAGCTGTATATATTTTTTAGCACCTACGTATTTGTGTTCTGTTTTCCTCATTGTGGTGGTGTTTTAATTGCATTTACATTTTTCCTGGTCCTAATTTTGAGTAATTCATATTTAATCTATTTATGGTTGTATTTATTTATTTGTTTAGAGACAGGGTCTCTGTTGCCTCGGCTGGAGTGCAGTGGTATGATTATAGCTTATTGTAACCTTGAACTCCTGGGCTCAGGCAATTCTCCACCTCAGCCTCCCGAGTAGCTGAAACTGAAGGCATGTATCCATACCCAGCTAATTGTTAAATTTGTGGAGGTGGTGTTTTGCTATGTTGCCCATGCTGGTCTCAAACTGCTAGCCTCAAGTGTTCCTCCTACCTTGGCCTCCCAAAGCTTTGGGATTACAGGCATGAGCCACGGTGCCTGACCTATATTTAATCTACTTAAACATTTGTATTTCTTGTAGTCTATTTCAATTACTTTGTGAAATGAGGCAGGATATGAAAACTTGCATACATGCATTTGAAATCTTGAAAGCAAACTTTAGTTTTTGAGATGATAATCAATTAGCTGGGTGCAGTGGTATGTACCTGTAGTTCCAGCTACTTGGGAGGCTGAGGCAGGAGGCATTTGCCTCCTGCTATAGCGGTTTGAGGCATTTGAGGCTGCAGTGAGCTATGATTGTGCCCACTGCACTCCACCCTGTGCGAAAGAGTGAGACTGTGTCTCTAAAAAAAAGGAAAAATGAAATAATGAATGATAATGAATAAAATAATCATGCCTTAGATATGAGCAAACATATTTAGGTTATATTTGTTTCTCATTTATTTTTTAATCACATTTATGATTTTTTATTTTGTAAATTTGGAAGCCAGAATGTTTTCAGTTCTTTTCAGTTCAATTGCAGTATTCTGGAGTTGAAAATTGAAAGTGACTTTGATATTTTAGGGCAATGCATTTTCCAGAAGTGTCTTCCTATGAAGCCATAGTCTTTCTGCCATAGTCTTTGTCTTTCACCAAGTTTGTTTGTTTGGGTCGTATTTGGTCAGTGCAATTTCATGTCTTTTCCTGTAGGTGGCACGCACTACCCTTCTTCCTGGCCTCCTGAAGACCATAGCAGCAAATCGTAAGATGCCCCTTCCTCTGAAACTGTTTGAAATCTCCGACATTGTAATAAAAGATTCTAATACAGGTAAGAATAAGTCACCTTTGATTTGATTTGTGTATTTAAAGCATTTTTTTCATTATGAAAACCTTAACTATACATAAAAGCAGAAAAAGTAGTATAATTAGCCCCTAGGTACCCAGCCCCCATCTTCAACAGTTACTAACACATGGACAGGCTTCTTTCATCTATACCACTATCAACTTCCCATATTATTTTAATATGAATCATAGACATTGTATCATTTCATCAGCAAACACTTTAGTAGTAGTTTGTTTTTTTTTTGGAGACAGTTTCACTCTGTCACCCAGGCTGGAGTGCAATGGCCTGATATTGGCTCACTGCAACCTCTGCCTCCTGGGTTCAAGTGATTCTTGTGCCTCAGCCTCCTGAGTAGCTGGGATTAAAGGTGTGTGCCACCATACCTAGCTAATTTTTGTGTTTTTAGTAGAGCTGGTGTTTCACCATGTTAGCCAGGCTGGTCTCAAACTTCTGACCTCAGGTGATCTGTCCGCCTTGGCCTCCCAAAGTGCTGGGATTACAGGCGTGAGCCACCGGCACCCAACTACTTTAGTATGTATTTCTAAAAGATAAGCACTACAACTTTAGTTTTGTTTGTTTTATAAATTTCATTTTTATGATTAATTTATTTGAATCAGAATTTAAGGTCCAGCTATTTGGTTGCTGTCTCTCTCATTTCTTTTAATGGAAAGCATTTTTCAACAAAGAATTTAATAATTAAGAAGATTTCTATTAAAACCTCAACTTGACAAGCACTGTGGAACATTTTCTTATATGACATGATTTGTGTGCATATTGTCTTAACATACTTGATATCATGTCATTCTGCTTTAGCAGTGACTGTCCATTGTTACCGTTGTACCAGTGACTGCGAATGTGTTTGACCAGTTTTTGTTCCTTTTGAGTAAGCCCTGGACTTGTTAGTACAGTGGGTTGCTTGGTCCACACTTGGAATGGGGTGGTTGTTTAATGAGTATATATTTAGTAAGCACCTCCACTTGATTGCCAAGGAATTCAGTCTCTGATACAAATCTGACTGTTCGAAGCTGTATGTGCATTGGTCCCTTGGTGAGCAGTACCTGAAGGGACTCAATTGCTGTGTTTCCTTGGTTTCCGGATTTAACAGATCAATTCCTAGCAGTGTTTATGCCGCGATGCTTACTCTAGACTCTACAGAATTCAGACTGTGTTCTTTTGAATCAGTTGACAAAAGCAGAGACCTTATTCTCAATTTCTCCTGAAGAGGATAAACCTATTATTCTTAACTTTACAAAGTGGTCACAACTATTGACTGTAAATCGACCTATCTTAGGAATTATAGAGGTATGACCAGAGCTAGTACTGTCCATGGCAAACTTTCCAGCCAAGGCTGGATTCCATCTGTTCCCCACTATTGTCCCATTTAATGGATTGGAAAATTAAGACAGAAAGTGGTAATTTGCCCAGGGCTGCATAAAATATTGAACTTGGAGCTGGAGCCATAGTATAGGTCTCCGTCACACATCCTTAGAGAATGAAAGTTCATGTTTAATATCACTATGTAGAATTTTCTTTAGGTGGTAAATTTACTGTAGTAAAAATCAGAAAACATTTTTAGTGCCAGCTACAAATAGTTTTGAGTGTTCTTGTACCTTAAATCCTCCATTGGTAGAGATAACTGAGAATTTGATATAATTCCATTGTCAAATTTTTCTGTTAGCCTTGAGTTGTTTCCATTCATCTTATTCATTTGCATTTTACATTGTTTTGATCGTTGATGATCTGTTCGTGTTTAGAAATATATGGTTACATTTATAAATCAGGATTAGGTTAATTACATGGGTTTCCTCAAAAGTGTTGTAATACTGTTTCAGCAGTAGGCCTCTTCCCTGATCGGTAGGGCTCCCTGAGGGCTTTGCACGGTTCTGTGGGGCTGGGCATGCTCACAACCAGGCGGAGGGTGCGAGTGAGGAAACTGGGGTTGTTGCAGGGATGGGGCACTTGACAGTATTTTAGTCCTGGGTAGTGGTGCCTTTGCTATTTTTGTTTTAATTTGTGTTTGTTGGAAAGGCCCAGGTATACACTGTACCCTGCTTCTCTTTCTGGCCCCAAGGCCTATGCTTAGGATGACTTCCTATTGAGAGAACTCTTCTTAGGTGCTAGTGCTATAGGCCATCTTCTAACAGATCACCTAGGTGGCCAGGCGTGTTGGCTTATGCCTATAATCCCAGTGCTTTGGGAGGCCAAGGTGGGAGGATCTTTTGAACCCAGAAGGTTGAGGCTACAGTAAGCTATGTTTACACCAACTGTACTCCAGCCTGGGCAACAGAGTAAGACCCTGTCTCCCCCGCCTTGCCCCCCGCTCAAAAAAAAAAAAGAAAGAAAGAAAGAAGAAATGACTTAGAAAATCATCCCAGAAACTCAATTCATATAGCTTTTAGATTTGCATTTCTGTGATACTTTGTTTCGTTGGGAAGGATAGTTCCTATTTCTATAGGAAACCTCTTTTATATCTGTCTTTCGTTATAATTACTCTGCTCTATTTTCTCCATTGATTCATTTCTGATATTATTTTTGCCTGTTGTCTTGTACCATTCTGCTTTATTCTTTTTTTAAAAAGTTTTCCATCATCAATGGTATTTGAGAAATGAAGGGAGGTAAATGTGCTTGGTAAGTCTACCATCTTGAAAACATAGGTTTGCTTTAGTTTATTTGGAGTATGTTTTCTGTTTAGGTAGGCCTGGATTTTATTTCATAACAAAATGAGCTTTTCTGATGGAGTATTCTACATATGTACATGTGGATTCCCTACTTGTCATCTGGTGTACATAGAGGACAACAGGGGAGGCAGCAAAGCACTGCGGTTCCATAGAGAGACTCTGCAGCCAGAGTGCTTGGCTTTGAGTCATGGTTCTGCCTTTACCAGCTGCTTAACTTTGGACAATTTGTTTATTCTCTCTGTGGCTCAGCTTCCTCATCTGTACAGTGGGAATAATGATAGCACTTATTTCATTGATATGTTATAAGGATTAAATGAAATTACAGTTTGAAAAGTTCTAGCCACGTAATAAGAACTGTTGGTGTTTGCTCTTGTTGTTAAGATGTTTACAATTCCTAAACTCAGATAACGTAGCATCCTGGTTTATGGGAATTTTTTACTGGAATGACTTGAAAGCCTTAGCTGTCCATTAAAGGGCTAATGTCACCTTGCTGAGGCACTCAGGGCCAATTCTTATCCTCACTTTTGATTTAATTGGTTCTGTTATGCCTTTTTTTTTTTTTTTTTTTTTTTTTTTAGAATAAGAAAACTGAAACAGACGAACGTGGGAATTTATTTATGGAAACAGGAACATTGTTTTTTGAGTAATTGGTCACCTACTTTTTTTGAGTGAATTAACGTGTTTTTACTGTTTCTCAAACCAGTAACCATTTTTCTCTATTGGATTCACATTAGCAATTTCCTTCTAAAAAATGAAACTTTTTTGAAGACAAAAGTCTAAACCATAGTTTTCCAGTTAATGTGAAAATGCCTCAAATTTTCATTGGTGGGAGCAGTACCCAAACTACTGGTTCAAAAGAGTGGTGATAGATTGGCAAGAATGAGCAAGGCAGTCTCATTCAGCACAGCACATTGGTAGAAAAGATTTGTAAGTTATTTTTCATTGCTAGAGACTGCTTTAGAATATCAGAGAAAGAGTTGCCAGTCTTAAGGGAGACAAACCTGTGAGCAGATTCTTACAGATAATGCCCAGAGTGAATGTACCAGTTGCCCTTTGGTAGCTCAGAAGGGAGCAACAGTTGCCATTAATTTGTTTTCTAATACTAAGGAAAAACCCAACATTCCCAGCCTTGTATCAGTTTGGGGTGGGCAAGCATGTCTTCCAAAACAAAAATAGAATCCATATTGGATTTCGATATGCCTCCCACACATTTTGTGTGACCAGTATTCCTGTAAGAGTAGATGAAAGACTGCTAGCCCAATTTTCGTGCTTGACCTTGTTGGACAGTTTCTTATTCTAATGTAGACTTTTTTGACTGACCATCCGTGTTGTGTGAGGCCGTCAGGCTGCCAGTTTAGAGACTGTGTCAGGCATACTTTTCGAGCATTAAGACTTCCACTCTAAATCAGACACATTCAGGTTCTTTGAGGCTGAGCCAACCACTGCATTTATTGAGACTCTAGATATGAAGTTGCTGCAACATTTTACAAAATTAGTCATGACTCAAGGGACTCAGCCGATTTATGCCTTTTGTTGGGCAGAATGGTGTATGGCTTTGGAATGAGAAGTTGAATGCAGACTCTGCTGTGGGGTGAATGTTTTTCAGTTGATAACAAGGAAGTCAGCAGACGCAGCACAGAAGCTGCCATATCAGGCTGCTGTGTGAGCTATTGATTGGTGATTGGTTTCAGTCCTTAACATTTTTATTTTTTCTGTTAAATGTCAGGAACAACTGAACTATAAACCAAATAGTTAAAAAAAAAAAAAAAAAGACTTCTCGGGAGCAAAGGACCTAATTGTGAATTTCTAATCTGTACACCCAGAAAACCAACTGTATTTTGCAAAATCCAATATTTAGGCTTTTTCTTAAACACAGATTGACTTCTGCATTGTAGTTTATTGCTTTATGGTCACTGAAGCTGCCAGTATATATACATAGAATCTCCCTGAAATGGCAAGAGAAAACATATCACTGGTTTGAGTGAGTTTAAGTATAAAGGGAACAAGAGCCAAAGAAAGATTGGTTTGGCTTTCTAATGTAAGAGGGTGATTTAGATTTAGCAGGATACAATCGTGCAATTGTCAATTTGACATATATCTGTGGAGAACCCCGAAAATCAAATTGCCATGCATTTTGGTTATAACTACTACATTTACAAAATGTTGGATTTTAATAAATATAGTAGATGGAATAGGATAGGTTAAAGCCTCTTGACCACCCATAGGGGCCAGTTAGTGTCACTTTCTTAATGAAGTATGCTAAGCCTTCACTTTTTGCTCAGAGCATTCTTAACTTTCTTTGAAGCATTGCTATAGTCCTGGTGCAAGCTACATTTCCTATACCCCTCAAATCACTGACAAAATAGCTTTTAAAATTTCACATTGTTCCTGAAACTTTTCTAAATGAGAGAATCATCTACTTCTTCTTACCCTGCTTAGTTTGGATGTAGAAATCCAGAATTTTTTTTAAACTTTAGTCACAATATATGTTTAAGAGTCTTGTTCTTTTCTCCTCGCTTGACCACCATGGCCATCACAGAACAAACCTAATTCACTGTTTTTTTATGATTTGGTTTGTTCTTTCAATTTCCTGTTGGTTTGTGCCATATATGTATGTTGGTGTTTGTGTATCTGTCTTATAAGTTACGAAAATATAGCGGTCAGATTTTTAAAGGTTTTTGTGTAAATCTGTGCTTAAAAATAACTCAATAAAAGCATTTTCATTGTGGGCTTGTGAAATACCTCAGTTCTGAAAAATTATCCAGTAATTCTGGAGCCCTCAAATAATGGAGGATTA
Source organism: Macaca mulatta (assembly GCF_049350105.2). Taxonomy (NCBI): domain Eukaryota; kingdom Metazoa; phylum Chordata; class Mammalia; order Primates; family Cercopithecidae; genus Macaca; species Macaca mulatta. The sequence continues at coordinate 127,856,455 of NC_133417.1, read as the reverse complement.
TCTAGCATCCACATGTGGAATGTGGTTTTCCGAAGAGAGCTTATGTCATCAGTCTGGATTAATTTAATTTCACCATTTCATATTTTTCGCGTGTAGAGTTTCCAATTAATAATTCAAAAAATATGGATGTAAGGAGCATTGACATTAACAATTTTTGAAGTAACATCATTTGCATACGTGATGGCATCTTAACTGTGTAAATACATCATTTTTAATATAGAAAGTTATTTTAATAGATTTGGTTCCACATAGTTAAGATCTGCTAACATGAGTATAATGTGCCCTGTCATGCATTGAATATTGTATTTTTTTTTAGTAGGTAAAAAAATCCATTCCAGGTTTACATTAACTAAATAAAAGCCAACCCACAAGGACATAACTTTTTCCTTCATGCGTTGAGAAGGTCATAGATTTTTCCTCACATTTGTTTCTTGGCTTTTCAGCACTATTTTAAAAAGGAAAGTCTGTACTTTGGTGCCATAATATAGGAGAGCATTTTAAGGAAAATTGTTCTTAAGCTTTATTATGTTTTTTTAAAAACTGAAAATATATTTGTGATGTTTTTAAGACCTTTCATGAATGTGTATTTTTAATTTAAGAGCAATTCTAATCTTTTCTTTTTTTTTAATACTCAACTTCTCCTTAATCCTACTCTTAGAATTAGTTGCCAACCCTTTTCTGTGCTTATGTCAGCATATGTTATGCTTTTATTTACAGCCATAGATAATGGATAAATACTTTTTAGTGTTTATACAAATGGGATATACTTTACCTGTCTTGTTCTGCACCTCATTTCTCTTTTGAGCACATTCTATTGACTTCATTTCTTTTTAATGGCTGGATAATCTTCCATCATATCAGTGTACTATAATTTATTTACTTAGATTATTATGAATATTTAGATTTTTACCAAACTTTTGCTAAACTACGTTGCAAGAAATGTCCTTGTACCTTTATACAAATAGGAATTTTTAGAACTAGAATTGATCATTCCATAGGTGTAAACATCTAAATGTTTGATAATTTGTTAAATTCTCTTCATAAAAGGATTTTTTACAAACTTAGCATCCTACCAAGAGTGTATAAAGGTGCCTGTTTACCCACATTCAATATGACTTTTGGAGGCATTATGTCTTCATAAGATTCTTGTTGCATTAGTGAATCATTTAGGCCTGCGTTGAAATTCTTCAGGCGATGTATAAAATTTGCAATATAAATTATAGTCTTGTGGGTTCCAATGTGAAATAAATTTGTTGGATGGAAGAGACTTAAAAATCAAGTTGCTTTGTTTTATTTTCTTAACTTGGCCAGACTATGAACCTCAAGCTCCATATCAGCCTCTGATTATTCTAGAAGCTGTTTTGATCTCCCAGTAGGCTTTCTGCTAGTATCTTTCTTTGGGCTTTTAGGTGAATGTGAGAATAGGAGTGGCAAGTTTCTGTGGAAGACTCTGCTCTTTTCCAGTCTGTGCCATGTATAACATGACCAAACACCTTAGTTTTTAATCATTGGTACTTTGGTGGAAGAGGATCTATACCTAACAGGAGCCTATCTGAGTTATATGTAATAATCGTTTACTAGGGGACATCATGTACCATTCCTTTTTCTTTTCTGTTAAAAAATCATTTGGCGTGTCCTTTCATCTTATAGAATTGTAGCTAGCCGCCCCTCCTTTGCGCAGCTTAGATCAGCCCTCTCCAGGCAGTACTTTGAAGTCTGTGAAATACATAGATAATTTAGGCTGACATACTTGCCAGGCCCATTGAAAAAGCAGAATTGTTTGATGGCATGACACAAGCGGTCTGTTAACTGAGTTATAAAGAACTGAGGCATTTCCAACAAACCCTAGCCTTGGCATGACTTTTAAATAGTTCTTATTTTGTGGTGTGCAGTCAGTGGACTTCCTGTGATGTAGTATAGTCCCTTAGTGCAACATACTAGGAAATGGGAATGTTACTATACCCAGCAATTTCAAGGAGGAATGGGTGGAAATGAGTTTGTGGTTATTTTCTCCTTTGATTCAGTTCAGCTACAGTAGAGGGAGTATCTTAGCAAGATATGTGGAAGTAATTCCAGAGAGAGCAGTAACCCTTAGGAAATGTAAAAAGCCAGCCAATCCATATGGAGTTGGGATGGGGCGCCTTAATAATGTGGTTAATCTAATTATTACGGTGGGCTTAATACAAAGCCCTAGAAGTCAGGCCTTTCTTAAAAATATTGCAAAATTAAATCTAAAAATATACAGTTCGTTACTGTATGTGTGTGCTATAAACATCCTGAAACCGTTCTTGAATGAAATAGAGTATAATTTTTTTAAGTTCTCTTTTGTTTTTGTTTTTGTTTTGAGGCAGGGGTCTCACTCTGTCACCCAGGCATGATCATAGCTCACTGCAGTCTTGAACTCCTGTGCTCAAGGGATCCTTCACTTCAGCCTCCCAAGGAGCTGGGACTACAGGCACATGACACCACCACTGTGCCTGGCTAATCTTTAAATTTTTTTTTTTTTTTTTTTTTTTTAGAGATGGAGTCTTACTTTGTTGCCCAGGCTGGTCTGAAACTCCTGGGCTCAAGTGATCCTTCTGCCTCGGCCTTCTAAAGTCCTGGGATTACAGGCCTGAGCCACTGTGCCTGGCCTAAATTCTATAATTTTTTAATTGTGATTTTATTATTCTCATCACAAGTTTACTTAATTTGTTTTTTAAAATTCTAAATTTTTAATCCAGATGTTGCTGCTCATATCAGAAATATAACAGTTTTACATAATTTGGAGATAAGGAAAAAATTACTTGGAATTTGGCAAAGATTATCAAAATAAAACTTCCAGTTTATGTTGCTAAGCTGTCTCTTAATGGTGGTGTTACTGTTGGGCTATTCTCTCACAGCAAAAACGGAGTTACAAAGTTGTTTCAATACGTGCCTGTGTGTTAAAGTGAAAGCATGTGACATCCATACCAATAAATGGGTACCACATGGCAAAAATACCCAGAAGCAAGTCAGTAGTATGAAAGGGATAATTTAGTTCTGTTTCAGTTCATTTTTTCCCTTCAGAGAGACAGAGAGAGAGAGAGAAAGAAAGAAAGAAAGGGAGAGACACAGAGAGAGAAAGTTTGTATTCCTATAGTGGAATCAGGCTTTTCATTTTAGTTTATCCATGTGGTTGGTTTAGTGAGGTTTTGTGCCTGTCTGATTTTAATGTTGACTTACAGCTTTTGGACACCAAATTTCTTTATCTTTAAAAATGGAAATGATGGAGGTGACAGTGGTATGCTACTCGCTTACCTCAGCTGGCATAGATATGGCCTGCTGTCTGCTCCTGGCCTGTCCTAGCTCCTGTTTAATAGCTATTTGTGTGTGCTTATCTTCTTTTCTAGGCTTTAGGGATCTACTCAGAAAATAATTATTGAGGTCTGGCGTGGTGGCCCATGTCCATAATCTTAGCACTTTGGGAGGCTGAGGCAGGCAAATTGCCTGAGCCCAGGAGTTCGAGACCAGCCTGGGCAACATGGTAAAACCCTGTCTTGACTACTACTACTACTAATAAAAAAAATCAGTGGGCATGGTGATATGTGCTTGTACTCCCAGCTGCTTAGGAGGCTGAGTTGGGAGGATCGCCTGAGCCTGGGAAGTCAAGGCTGCAATGAGCCAAGATCATGCTGCTGCACTCCAGCCTGGGCTACTGGAGTGAGAGCCTGTCTCAAAAACACAAAGCATTACTGAGAGTTTAGGTTGTAGATGCCTTGTACTGGCTTTGACCTTCATCATCAAAGAATATCTAGAATAGAGCGCCTTGAATATAGTGTGTACTAAGAAATGTTAAATGGCAAGGGCAGTTATTTCTTTGTATCTGTTCAGTCTGAAGTTCAACTCAGAATATACTTTCCATAAGTAACAATACTGTTCATGGCTAGAAACTTCACTGACCCTTAAAAATTATTTATTTCCATTGCTTAAATGGAAGTCTTAAGTATTTTAAAAACTTTTGAAAATTAAAACATCTGTTTATCGTATAAAAAAAATTTCAGCAATGCATATCCATGACCATATTAAGTGGATATATAGCCATATATAAGTTTGCCGTTATATTGTTTGTTTTCATTTAAATCTTTTTGGGTAAACCCTATAGTGTAAAGAGCATGGGTTTTAGAGTCAGTCAATTCTGGTCAAATCCTGGTTTTGTAACTTATTAGCAATATAATTAATTGTATTAGCTCCAGCCAATTAGTTTGACTTTGGGCAAGTTACTTAATCGTTCTGAGCTTTGTTTCTCCATCTGTTTTATAGGAATAATAATATTTATCTTGCATGGTTGTCTTGAGAATTAAATAAGGTTATAGATAAATTGACAGATAGGTAATACCTAGCATGTGCCAGATAATCGATACCACAGATTAACAGTTAATGTTAGTTTTCCTTTTACTCCATTTATGTGCTTACTCTTATATTATTTTAATATTAGAGTACAGTGTCTTAAACTGTTCGTGTTTTAATTGGATATCTAGAAGATAAAAGGCATTCTGTATTTTATGTCAACCATTGCTAGTAGCTTTTACCTATGGGAGTAAATCCGTGGAAGTAGTTTTGCTCAATATCTGCTAACATCAAGCAGCTTTCTATTTTCAGTTTATTCCCTCAGATATTAGTTTGTTCTTTCTCTTTTTAATATGAAAAGCAGAATGAGGCCAGCATTCATTTATGTTAGAGCAGTGGTCTCCAGAATTTATTGAAGGGCCACAGTGTTACAAAGTTAAATGATGACTGCTGACTTTCAGTCTTCCTCTCTATACTAGGTACTTCTTTTTAAAAATGAGTTTTATTACAGGTTTAGATGATTATAACTATCACTACAAGGTCAAAAAGTTCTATCACCCTAAAAACCCCTTATTTTAGTCACATTGTTTTCCCCATACCTAACCCCAGACAACTACTATCTGTTCTCTGTTCCCATAGTTTGGCCTTTTCCAGAATGTCATATAAATGGACTCACACTGTCTGTAGCCTTTTGAGAGCCTTGTTTCTTTCAGCATAATGCCTTTGAGAGTCATCCAAGTTGTCGTCTATCTACAGTTTTTTCCTTTTTATTGCTGAGTAGTAGTGTATAGATGTACCAATTTGTTTATCCATCAGTGTTCATTTGGACTGTTGGAATTCTTTTTTTAAATATTGACTTTAGCTGGGCACAGTGGCTTACACCTATAATTCCAGCACTTTGGGAGGCTAAGGCGGGAGGATCACTTGAGCCCAGAGTTTGAGACCAGCCTGGGCAACAGAGTGAGACTTTGTCTCTGTGAAAAATTTAAAAATTAGCTGAGTGTGGTGGCGCGTGCCTATGGTCCCAGCTCCCCTGGAGGCTAAGGTGGGAGGATTGCTTGAGCCCAGGAAGTTGAGGCTGCGGTGCACTTCCATATTATTTGTGATTGCACCAGGATGAGCAACAGAACGAGACCCTATCTCAAAAAATAAAGTGAAACAAAATGAAATATTGAGTTTGTAAGTTTGTCTTAATTTTCAAAGTAGAGTTACATATACTAATCATGGAAAAATTGGGAAATAAATAAAAGTTGGGAAAAATTACCCTTACCCAAACATAACTTATGTTAACATTTAGGTATATTTCTTTTCAGCCTTTTTCTCTGTTCATGGGGTTTTTTGGCTTGTGGCTATATTTATGTAGTTGTGATTCTGTTTTTCATCTTTTTAAAATTATTATTATTTTTGTAGAGATGGGGTATTGCTGTGTTGCCCAGGTTGGTCTCAAACTCTTGCCCTGGCCTTCCAAAGTGCTGGGATTACAGGCATGAGCTGTTTTGCCTGGCCCTATTCTTCATATACTTTTAAAAATTATTATTATTGTTGTGGTAAAAAAACCTATGAGAGCTACCCTCTTAGTAAACTTTTAGAGGTGCACAGTTGCAGTAGTGTTAACTATATGCACATTGTGCATATAGTGGGTCTCTAGAACTTTTCATCTTGCATGGCTAAACTTTTATACTCATTCAATGTCAATTCCCCATTCCCTTTCCCTCCAACCCCTGGCAGCTACCGTTCTACTTTCTGTTTCTCCGAGTTTCAGACTTAGATACTTCGTATTAGTGGAATCATGCAGTATTTGTCCTACTGTGAGTGGCTTATTTAATTTAGCATAATGTCCTCAAGATTCACCCATGTTGTGGCATAGCTTCATAAACTTTAGCATTCTGCTTTCTTTTAATGCTTCGTGAAGAATGTATTCAATGTAAGTAGTTTTGAAGAGATTACGAAGCACACACTAGTGTAACCATCAGCTGCATTAAGAATGGCACGTTGCCAGTATCCTAAGCTTCTTATATGACCCCTTCCCATCACAGATTCTTCTTTTTAACCTAGGGTAATTGTTAGCCTAACTTTGGTCATAGTCATTCCCTTACTTGCTTCATAGTTTTCCAACCTATGTTTGTTCTTTAAACAATGTAATTTAGTTTTGCCTCTTTTTGAACCTTGTGGTCTCTCTTAAATTTTCATTTACTATTTGCTGTTGCTATGTTATGATAAACCATCGTAAAGATGCTTTCTAATAGCCACTGAGTATCCTGATGAGTGATCGACTGTACTTTATGTAGCCATCCCTAATTTAGGTTGTTTATAATTTTACTATTGGAAATAATGTACTAAATGTCTTTCTACCTAAAGCCTTTTTGTATGTAGGACTATTTCCTTTGAGTAGTATTAGTATTATGATTAAGAGAGTATGAAGCTTTAGGGCTCTGATATATTGCTAAATTGTTTGCAAAGAATTTTACCAATCAGTGAAGTCTTATTTTCCCTGGTCAGCATTGAGGGTTTTCACTCTTTCCCCCAAATAAAATACCTTAGGGAATTTGATAAGCTGAAAAAAGACTATTTTATCTTATTTTGCATTTCTGAGGTTAAATCCTTCTCTGAATGTGTAATATTTGGTTTTCTTTTTTGTCGACTTTTTCTCAGTTTGTATTGGGGTAAATCAGTTTCTGAAGCAATGGTTAATACAGCCTTGTGACCAGTTCCTTTATCTTCCTAGATGTAGGCGCAAAAAACTACCGGCATCTCTGTGCTGTTTATTACAACAAGAATCCTGGGTTTGAGATCATTCATGGGCTGCTGGACAGAATTATGCAGTTGCTCGATGTGCCTCCTGGTGAAGACAAGGGGGGATATGTGATCAAAGCATCGGAAGGTAAGACAGATGAGCCAAATCCAGAGTTAGTGACAGTGTCAGGAGGAGGCTACACCTTGTTTTTCATGAAGTTGGTAATTTTGATTTGGGATTTTAGAAAGAAAGGGAGATAGAGTTTTATTTCAATCAGAAAATATCCCCTTTCCCTCCAGCATTTTAAGAAAACACTTTTCAGAACTCTCATAAGCGCTGCACAGTATACTTTTGTTCCAACTGAGCTATGGTAACCCCTAGTTACTGGTACCTTTAAGCCATCAGCACCATGGTGAACCCAGAAGTTTTAACTGGAAGCTGGTAAGGCCTAAAGTGATGGGTTGCACTCAAAAGCTGCCTGTCTGGTGGCTTTAAGGCAAAAGAAAAAAAAAAAAAAAAAAGACCCCTCAGAAGTTATTCTGAAAGACTTCACACATGTTAATCAAGTTATAAAGTTGGTGGAGCAAGGGTGGGAATCCTGTTTAAAATCCCAAGCACTGTACAATCTCTGTTGGGGAGTTTAAGTTAGGCTAACTAAGTGGTATATATGTGCTCCTAATATTCTATTCATGGTTTCTCATTATCCAAGGAATTCTGAAATTTTTGCTTTTCATATTTCTGCAGCTTCAATCTAAATTAATTTCGTTACATGAAAGGTCCAGAAACAACTTGAGAAAAATATTTTACCACTTAATCCTACTGTTTACCTCACTGTGCTTTATGACTCTATTTGGCATCTTAAATTTCTAACGGAGCATTTATTTTTATTTATTTTTTATTTTTTATTTTTTTGAGACAGAGTCTTGCTCTGTCGCCCAGGCTGGAGCGCAGTGACCGGATCTCGGCTCACTGCAAGCTCTGCCTCCCGGGTTTACGCCATTCTCCTGCCTCAGCCTCCCGAGTAGCTGGGACTACAGGCGCCCGCCACCTCACCCGGCTAGTTTTTTGTATTTTTTTAGTAGAGACGGGGTTTCACTGTGTTAGCCAGGATGGTCTCGATCTCCTGACCTCGTGATCCGCCCGTCTCGGCCTCCCAAAGTGCTGGGATTACAGGCTTGAGCCACCGCGCCCGGCCAAGAGCATTTATTTTTAAAGTGTTATTTAACAGTTATTTGTAGTGAGATTTGGTGGGGTAATATTTTTGGTTTTTTCTTATATTTATTTTATTAGTCCTCAGGGATTGTTTTTGTTGGTGGGTATTTAATTTTTGTTTTGTTTTCATTTTGAGACTCCTTTGAAAATAACCCTGAAATCTATGGGGTTTTTTAGGCTGAAGAAGTGTGTGGTTTTTTGGTTTTTTTTTTAAATAAATGAGAGATTAAATAAGCAGGAAGTTATTTTTTACCCACTTTCCATGAGAAATAATAAAATGCAGACATGTGTTATGCTTCTGGAGTTCTAGATGTTAGAACTGGATCTTGGAGTTCATCCAGCCCACGAGCCCGGTTTTATGAGTGAGGGAACTGGGGTTAGGCAAGTTAAGGAAGCTGGAGCCGGGTCATGCATGTTGACCCCACGGCTTCTGCCTCCCAGTATCCTTGCCAGTGTTGTCTGCCTTCGTAGTGCCTGTATGTACTTATTTACCAGTTTACCATCCTAGAATTTTGCTTTAAGACCAGGTCATCCAGGTTTATGGCAACCTGTAAGCTGATGTGAAGCATTTCTTTTCCTTCCATGCACAATCTTCTCAGAAATCTTATTTCTTAAACAGTTTAGCTAGATAAAAATTTGATGCAGATTGCGTCCTGAATGTGAGGTCCAATTTCTTTCATACTTGAAAGGTTGCAAAGAGCTGAAGTGGTAAATGGAAGCATAGCTTGTTGTGAATGTGATGCTTTGTGTAACCTTTAGATGGATAATATTTCTATAAACTGGTATCTTAATATTGTGATTTCTTCTGCTTCAGTCGGTTCCTTAGATATTTATTTATCAGAAGAGTGTGAGTTCCCAGTTATAAGGCAGACTTCAAGAAAGACAGCGCTAAGTAGGACACAGGTGCCGCTGTCAGACAACCTGCCAGGGAAAAGAACGCCACATACCAACCCGCAAACCGAGATGTTAAAGATGTTAACATGATTGTCTTGACATTTCTGAAGAGGAAGAAAGTGCAGCTTCTTCAGGGCATCTGGAAAAACAATAGGGAGTTTCTGCAAATGAGATGGGCCTTTGGAAAAATAGGTGAAGACAGCAAGGCAAACTCACGATGGGAAACACAGGCTGTGTGTTTGGAAACACAGCAGACAGTGTAGTGTGGTTTGGCTATAGGGTGAAGAAGGAGCTTGAAACTATATTTGGCGTCTTGAATGCTAGGGAAAGACTGCAGCTAGTTAGGAGAAAAGTATTAAAGCTTCTTTTTTTAAAGCAGGTAAATGATACTAGATCTGTACTTTAGAGGGATTAATTTAGCAGCAATATGTAGGTTGAGTGGGATGGAGAGCAGAGGTGAAGAGAATGGTGGGAAGGGATTTTAGCACGTTGTAGAGGAGTGAGAATGAGGACTTGGCCTGAATGGTGCTCATAGCTATACCAAGGAAAAGACCGATTTATGAAACCTTAGGAATATAGAAGCCACAGTATTCATCATTTGGAAAATTTTGTGATACGTGCCACTTGGAACCTTTTGTGATACGGCTAATTTGTGTTCTTCTTTTTAAAAGTCAGGTTTTTCTAATTCTAAACTTATGATATTATAATTTGAATTCCATATAATTTAGCACCCATACAGAATATAATATTTAGTATCTAGTTTCCTAACATGTAGATGTCTGCTGTTTTTGTTTAGAATTTTTTTTTTTTTAATTAGGAAATACACATTCATAAACTGTCACTACTTCTGATGTGGTTGTAGATCTTTATGTTCAATTTTGTTAGGCCAGGTTGTTATTTTGGTTTTTGATTTAGCATGAATATTTACAGACTCAGTTTTGTGGTTCCTTTTGAATCTACATTGGCTTTCATAGTAGAACACTGTAATCTTCTGAAGTTTTTCCATGTTTGAAATGTCCAAGATTATGAACGTGAAAAGCTTTATACACATGGGCAGCCTGAATCAGTATATATTTCAGTATATCTAATGGGCTTTCTTTGGGAAAGGCAGATTTACTTTCACCCCCTATCACCATCATTGGCCACATTAGTCTCTTGGAGTCCTGGGCATGCACCTAGCTCTGGGTGCTTTTTTCTCAGGGTGCTTTCTGCAAGAACCATCAAGCCAGAGAGAATTGGTATCATTACAAATAATGGTTCCTCATTTCTCATAGGGATTTCTATTTTGATTATCTAATGGCAAATATGATTATCCTTTTTTGTTTATGGTTGAAGAAACCAAGGTCTAAAGAAGTGACTTGTCAAAATAAGTCAGTAACAAAGTTGGTATTAGTTTTTCATCTAATATATATGTGTGTGTGTGTGTATATATTTTATATATATGTATATATATTTATATATATTTTAAATATATAAATATAATTTAAATATATATTATATATGTATATTTAAATATATATTATATATTATATATTTATATATATTTAAATATTTTATATATATTATATATAAATATATAAATATAATTTAAACATATATTTTATATATACACACATATATATATTAGATGAAAAACTAATACCAACTTTGTTACTGACTTATTTTGACAAGCCACTTCTTTAGACCTTGTTTTCTTCAACCATAAACAAAAAAGGATAATCATATATATATTTTATATATACACACACACACATGCATACATACATAGCACAACTAAGGAACAAAATTGTTTTTCAGACTCCTAAGCAAATCAGTAAACACAGGAATTTTGTTACTGGGGCATGTTTAGCTGCATCATTTCCTCCAATTTATTGTTATTTTACATACAGCTTTTTCAACTAAGAAAATGTCTTCAGAGTATTAAAAAGTAGAGTAGAAGCAGATTAAGAACTACCGTTTCCTGCCATTCTTGATTACTGAGTTGTCTTATATTACTCTGGCATATGGTTTACTTTTTAATAATTGAAAATCCCTAGTGGCATTGCAGTTATAATTGAGCTGAGTCTGTTCTCCAGAGATTCCTGCATATGTCAGTTACATCGGCACTTATACCTATTTCTTCCTGTCCTTCTAATGTATGCTACTAAGCTTTCTTTTGTGCTGCTTTGTTTGGTGGTAGGGATGAATGGAACAGAACTTGATTCACCTTTGAGAAACTTGGCCCTGTGCATTGTAAGAAATCTGGAAATTCGTCTGATTGATCTTTGCATTGATCTAAGGAGTTTTGTTGACATTGGAGTGTAACCTTGCTTGTTATGCAGGGGCAGTCTTCTGCAGCATGTGGAGTATCTGCAGGAGTACCCAGAAAGCCCGTAGTTGTAGCCAGAGTGAAAAGCCATGGTCCCCTGGTCTTACATATTTCTTATTTCCTGAGCATCCTTGCAGTTGACACCATAAGGTGAGATAGAATGTCAAGTTGATGACAGAATAAGGTCAATGTTGAGTGGGAAAAAAAGAAGAACCTTTAACTTTTTAGCAGACTGCAGAGCATTTTAAGAGTTTCAAAAGGGTTCAACTCCAAATGTTTCAGTGGCTTTGGGTCAGATTATGGCACATATATATGCTTTTTCTTTTTTTCAGGCTTCTTCCCCTTCGTTTTTTGTGGTTTGTTGCAAACTTAATTATGTATGTTAAGATGCATTTATCCTTTTCAAAAACCACTTCTGGGCAAGGAAAATTCTCAACATTTTTGTGTTTAGAAGAGTTATGTGGTTGCTGGGCAAATCAGTGGCAAAAATTATTTCTTGTAGAATGTATGGGCTTTGTGTGTGATTGGCTGCATTGTCTTGAGCCTGTGTTTTTTTTCCCCCTTTAGCTTGTTACCTATTTCAGTTTTGATTATTTACAGTTCTACAGAAAATTTGAATTTAACTTGTGACAAGATCCCTGTTGGAGAGACAGAAGAAGGTTTAGAACTTTAGTTTTGACAATTCTAGTTTTCATGCTGCTCAGAATACATTTTGTGAAATGAAAAATAACCCTGTAAGTAATATGCACATTTAATCCTGTACCATATGTATACACAGTGGGTAGTACCTTCTGCTACAGTAATACCTAACGATCGTTAGCTTGACCTGGAGTTCATGACCTTTTTCCCCTTTCAGGACACCTGTGAAAGATTTCAGTTGCTAAAAAATATGGGTGAAATTGTGATGTTTCCCTGGTCGTCACACTGGTTTTTAGTGTAACATGAGCTTGGAAATATATGAGAAAAATATCTGTTGAATAACTTGTTGAAGTGAAAGTGTTCAGTTTATGGTTTGATTTATACAAAATGTTCTGGACGTTTTGTATATAAAGGGAGATCTTTCTAGCATGCCCACATTTAGTTACCATCAAAAAAGAAATTGTGAAGACAACAGGTTGAAAAAAATTGGAAGTTTTTAAGCTTCTGACCTTTGGTTAGTCTATATGGAAACTGTTTTTATTTCTCTGGATGTCTGCTTTTTTGTGTTTGAGGCAAGCTTACAAATACTACCATTTCCCTTAGCTTCTTTGAAGGAATTAAAAGACAAGGCAGTATTAAATAAATAAGCAGTGATTCCCACACAGTTGGAATAGTGGTATAACACAGGCACTGTTTTTATAAAAGCTTCAGCAATCATCACATGAGTCACTTAGCCCTGTCTTGTTTTTACTGCTGTTGCTTCACTCTCTTGTATGCACAAGTCAAAGTTCTCTCCACTCATGTTCATGTAAGTCTTTTTGAGGGCTAGGTGTTTGGATGCTTTCCTGATACTTTAGTACTTGTAGCAAATTGGAATGAAGTCCCAAGATGAATGGCTTGGTCAGCTTGGTATACCGTCTGGTAGATATTGCAGTAACAGTGTTTCTTAACCTTTTAAAAATTAATCTCTCCCCTAAGGGCCTTTTTTAGATATTTTCTTTTTCCTTAATTGCTCCTTCATGAAATTTTAATATCACAGGTACACTATATATATACTGTATATATGTATTATGTAATGTATGTATAGCTGTGCTGTATACATAAAAATAAGCGTAAAGCTTTTAAAAATTTCAATATAGGGTTATCAATAACTAATCAAAATTTTTAAGTTAAATTTAAAAATGATTAACATTTCACTTTATATCTGCTGGGTAACTTTTAATGTTATTTATTTACTTACATAAACTGTAGTGTATCAAATTATATTTGCCAATGAGCAATTTATACACATGTATGGTCATAGTAATAAAAAATTATAAAAATCATTCAAAACTTACTTTAGCAAAAGTAAAACAGTCGCTGTTTTTTGAGACAGGGTCTTGCTTTGTTGCGCAGGCTAGAGTGTAGTGGCACGATCACGGCTCACTGTGATCCTCTTGCTTCAGCTTCCCAAGTAGCTGGGACTACAGGGCATGCCACCGCGCTCAGCTAATTTTTTTTTTTTGTAGAGGCGGGGTTTTGCCATGTCACCTAGGCTGGTCTCGAGCTCCCGGGATCAAACAATACACATGCCTTGGCCTCCCAAAATGTTGAGATTGTAGGTGGGAGCCACCACACCCAGCTAAAATAATTTTTAGTGAATTTAACTTTTAACTTTTCCTTAATATAAGAAAATGACTTTTATCTAGTTGATAGTCAGATATTGTTAGCATTTTTTTTCCTTTGAGTACTTTTTGTTGTTGTCGTTGAGACAGGGTCTCACTCTGTCACCTAGACTGGAGTGCAGTGGCACCATCACCACTTGACCTCCCAGGCTCAAGTGATCCTCTCACCTCAGCCATCAGTGTAGCCAGGACTACAGGCACATGCCACCATGCCTGGTTAATTTGTTTGTTTGTTTTCTTTAGAGACAGTTTCTCTATGTTGCTTAGGCTGGTCTTGAACTCCTGGCCTCAAGTGATCTTCCTGCTTTGGCCTCCCAAAGTGTTGGGGTTATAGGCATGAGCCACCACGCCCACTCTTTTGGGTACTTACCCTAACTAATGATGTGTTAAATAACCTTTTGAATTAAATAGTAAAATGCAAACTATTTTTGTTTAAGTCTCAGAGCCTAAGCTACACACAAAAGCTCTAAAGATCAGCCACAAGGCAGCCAAATGGCATCCCATTCAATGTGACTTGGAGATCTAGCAATGGACAGATTCTTCCAATCACAGCCATCTGTTGCCATAGTTTTATAGCAGTGTTCTTGCACACATTTACTGTATCTTCCATATCAATGTTGCTTGTGTGATACCCAAGAAAACCCAATGAGAGGAATTAAATACTGAGGAGTAAGATTTTTGTCAAGTAGGGCTCAACTTTGGAGCAACACAAACCATTTTAATATGGAAGATTTTTTTCATACCCCTCCAGCCGCCCTGCCCCAGCCTTTTCCTTTAAGAACCAGTTTTCACCCCTGTGGAAAATGCATGCTATGACATAATGAATACTTTGGGATTACAGTAGTCTCCTCTTATCTGCAGGGTATACATTCCAAGACCCCCGATTGATGCTTGAAGCTGCAAGTAGTATTGAACACTGTATATATGATGTGTTTTTAGTCTGATAACCAAGACAGCTACTAAGTGACTAACGGGCAGGTAGTGTATACAGTGTGGACACGCCGGACGAAAGGAAGATTAATGTCCTGGGGAGGTCAGAGAGGGACAGCTCTACTCAGTTTTTCATTACACTAATCAGAACAGTGCACAAGTGAAAACTTAGGAATGGTTTATTTCTAGAATTTCCTACTTAATATTTTCAGACCTCAGTTAGTCATGGAAGGTGAAGCTGCATATAAATGGAAATTACTGCATTTACATCTGGCTGTATATACTGGGCAAAAAAAGAGGAAGATATTTTTATTTACCTCATGGTCCTCTCTTCTGCATCCATACTAGATCTTGGCCTCTGCTATTCTATAGAAAACGATGTTGTGGCCCAAATACAAAGAATTATAAAAGAAGTTCATTTTTAGCTTGTGATCTTTCAAGGGCCCGGGTCCTGAAAGTTCAAAGGATTTTTAGGATGATTCTGATTACTCCGTGTTTATCTTATACGTATGAGACAGTTTTACTTTCCTCAGGTATCAGCAGTTTTATACATTGGCCAAAATGGGGCAGCATTTGTTTTTGGCACATCTGTGTGCTGCAGCATATTGGTTAAGAGTCACTGTCCTGGGAATTCCTAGAGCATGATGTATTCTGATAAGCTATCAACCCTCTAAGTGGCCAGTCCAACTTTACTCCAGAAGGATTAAGAGAATGGATGGATGGGTGGCTGGAAAGAAGGAAAACACATTGAATAAATCCCTAGGTAGGGAAGGTAAATGTGGAGTGGTCTCCTGAGCACATGACCACAAAAAATAAAGGCCTTTTCCCCTAGAGCACTTACTGTGGCTTTGACAAGAGAGAGAAATAGAACTTCAGTCTTGTTTAAACCATTGCCATTTGGGAGTTTCTTTCTTAAAGTTGAAACTAATCCTCACTTACAAATTATATTTTAATTGCTACTTGATGGAACCCCTTGGCAGTGTTAAGATGCCATCCAGCTCTAAACTGAATCAAGTTTCAAGCTAACTTCTAAGTTACTTTAAAATTAGTTCTTAGTGAAATAGTTCATTCTCATTCATTCCTTGCCCCCACTATAACCCTTTACTGTTGAACACATTTAGATGGCTCACTCTTGTATCTACATGTAAAGTGTTTTCCTGGACACACTTTATCTTATTGCCTTTAAGGCTATTATTGGTAACCACTGGCATTTATTTCCAGTTTGCATTTGCATTTTTACAGCTAATGAAGGCATTGGCCACTCCCAGGAAATATGATTTAGAAGACTGGCTTTTAAAATGTCTTCTTGGCTCCCACTGATAAACCACTTAAAAAAAATTGTATGTATGCTTCCAAGTAAGATTTGAACAGTGGGTTACCTGTCTTAAAAAAAGTTGGAAGCCTACCCTTATAGAAAATGAGGAAGTTTATGAATGCTATAACAAAGATGATTAGGCATTTTTATTCTTCTCTTTCTACCTTACTTTCACTTGTTTTTCTTTTGTGTGCTGTGATTATGAGTACTAAGATTGTAGCAATACCAACTAATCATATCCCATAGAGGTGGTACATTGTGAGTGTGAAAAGTGATTGATATCTGTCTAGCTATTGATAAATCAACTAAATTTCAGGCTTTGGGTGTTCTGTAGTTCCGATTGCACAGGAACACTAGGTACTTGAAGGTTTTTGACATTTCTGGATACTGGAAAATTAAGAGTAATTATTTTTCATTAACACTGACTTTTTTTTTTTTTTTTTTGAGACGGAGTCTCGCTCTGTAGCCCAGGCTGGAGTGCAGTGGCCGGATCTCAGCTCACTGCAAGCTCCGCCTCCCGGGTTCACGCCATTCTCCGGCCTCAGCCTCCCGAGTAGCTGGGACTACAGGCGCTGCCACCTCGCCCGGCTATTTTTTTTTTGTATTTCTTAGTAGAGACGGGGTTTCACCGTGTTAGCCAGGATGGTCTCGATCTCCTGACCTCGTGATCCGCCCATCTCGGCCTCCCAAAGTGCTGGGATTACAGGCTTGAGCCACCGCGCCCGGCCCATTAACACTGACTTAAAAAGGAATGTCTGCCAGAACATTGATGGTTCAGCTCATATTTCTTTCTTTTTCTTTTTTCTTTCTTTCTTTCTCTCTCTCTCTCTCCTCCCCCCTTCCTTCCTTCCTTCCTTCCTTCCTTCCTTCCTTCCTTCCTTCCTTTCCTTTCTTTCTTTCTTTTTTTTTTTTTAAAGAGACAGGGTCTCACTCTGTTACCAAGGCTGGAGCACCCTGGCTTGATGATCATAGCTCGCTGTAGCCTCAAACTCCTGGGCAAAAGTGATCCTCTCACCTCAGCCTCCCCACGTAGCCAGGACTATAGGCACACACTACCACATGCAGCTAATTCTTTTATTTTTTAAGTAGATATGTCAAATATCCAAGCAAATGAGTTTATTGAGTTTATCTGTGTTCCAAAAGTCCCGTCTCCATTGATGTATTCACATTTAGTTATTTCCTTTTCTATCAAGGTGTAGGACTTGGGCAATAATTTTTTTTAAAACTTTTTTATTATAAAAATTTTAAAACATACATGAAAATAAAGAGACTAGCATAATGAGTCCCGATGTCCCCATTGTCTGCTTTCAACAATGATCAATGCAGAGTCAATTTTGTTTCATTGGTACCCTCACCCACTTTCCACACTACTAAATTATTTTGAAGCAAATCTAAGACATTACATCATTCCCAGTTGTAAATACAGCAAGATGCATCTCTATAATACAAGAACTCCTTTTTTATTTTATTTTATTTTTTATTTATTTTTATTTTTATTTTTTTATTATACTTTAAGTTCTAGGGTACATGTGCATAATGTGCAGCTTTGTTACATATGTATACTTGTGCCATGTTGGTGTGCTGCACCCATCAACTCGTCAGCACCCACCAACTCATCATTTACATCAGGTATAACTCCCAATGCAATCCCTCCCCCCCTCCCCCCTCCCCATGATAGGCCCCGGTGTGTGATGTTCCCCTTCCCGAGTCCAAGTGATCTCATTGTTCAGTTCCCACCTATGAGTGAGAACGTGCGGTGTTTGGTTTTCTGTCCTTGCAATAGTTTGCTGAGAATGATGGTTTCCAGCTGCATCCATGTCCCTACAAAGGACACAAACTCATCCTTTTTGATGGCTGCATAGTATTCCATGGTGTATATGTGCCACATTTTCTTAATCCAGTTTGTCACTGATGGATATTTGGGTTGATTCCAAGTCTTTGCTATTGTGAATAGTGCCGCAATAAACATATGTATGCATGTGTCTTTATAGCAGCATGATTTATAATCCTTTGGGTATATATACCCAGTAATGGGATGGCTGGGTCATATGGTACTTCTAGTTCTAGATCTTTGAGGAATCGCCATACTGTTTTCCATAATGGTTGAACTAGTTTACAATCCCACCAACAGTGTAAAAGTGTTCCTATTTCTCCACATCCTCTCCAGCACCTGTTGTTTCCTGACTTTTTAATGATTGCCATTCTAACTGGTGTGAGATGGTATCTCATTGTGTTTTGATTTGCATTTCTCTGATGGCCAGTGATGATGAGCATTTTTTCATGTGTCTGTTGGCTGCATAAATGTTTTCTTTTGAGAAGTGTCTGTTCATGTCCTTTGCCCACTTTTTGATGGGGTTGTTTGATTTTTTCTTGTAAATTTGTTTAAGTTCTTTATAGATTCTGGATATTAGCCCTTTGTCAGATGAGTAGATTGCAAAAATTTTCTCCCATTCTGTAGGTTGCCTGTTCACTCTGATGGTAGTTTCTTTTGCTGTGCAGAAGCTCTTTAGTTTAATGAGATCCCATTTGTCTATTTTGGCTTTTGTTGCCGTTGCTTTTTGTGTTTTAGTCATGAAGTCCTTGCCCATGCCTTTGTCCTGAATGGTATTTCCTAGGTTTTCTTCTAGGGTTTTTATGGTTTTAGGTCTAACATTTAAGTCTTTAATCCATCCTGAATTACTTTTTGTACAAGGTGTAAGGAAGGGATCCAGTTTCAGCTTTCTACATATGGCTAGCCAGTTTTCCCAGCACCATTTATTAAATAGGGAATCCTCTCCCTATTTCTTGTTTTTGTCAGGTTTGTCAAAGATCAGATGGCTGTAGATGTGTGGTATTATTTCTGAGGGCTCTGTTCTGTTCCACTGGTTTGTATCTCTGTTTTGGTGCCAGTACCAAGACGTTTTGGTTACTGCAGCCTTGTAGTGTAGTTTGAAGTCAGGTATCGTGATGCCTCCAGCTTTGTTCTTTTTGCTTAGGAGTGTCTTGGCAATGCGGGCTCTTTTTTGGTTCCATATGAACTATAAAGTAGTTTTTTCCAGTTCTTTGAAGAAAGTCATTGGTAGCTTGATGGGGATGGCATTGAATCTATAAATTGCCTTGGACAGTATGGCCATTTTCACGATGTTGATTCTTCCGATCCATGAGCATGGAATGTTCTTCCATTTGTTTGTATCCTCTTTTATTTCGTTGAGCAGTGGTTTGTAGTTCTCCTTGAAGAGGTTCTTCACATCCCTTGTAAGTTGGATTCCTAGGTATTTTATTCTCTTTGAAGCAAATGTGAATGGGAGTTCACTCATGATTTGGTTGTCTGTTTGTCTGTTATTGGTGTATAGGAATGCCTGTGATTTTGGCACATTGATTTTGTATCCTGAGACTTTGCTGAAGTTGCTTATCAGCTTAAGGAGATTTTGGGCTGAGACGATGGGGTTTTCTAAATATACAGTCATGTTATCTGCAAACAGGGGCAATTTGACTTCCTCTTTTCCTAATTAAATACCCTTTATTTCTTTCTCCTGCCTGATTGCCCTGGCCAGAACTTTCAACACTATGTTGAATAGGAGTGGTGAGAGAGGGCATCCCTGTCTTGTACCGGTTTTCAGAGGGAATGCTTCCAGTTTTTGCCCATTTGGTATGATATTGGCTGTGGGTTTTTCATAAATAGCCCTTACTATTTTGAGATATGTTCCATCAATATCTAGTTTATTGAGAGTTTTTAGCATGAAGGGCTGTTGAATTTTGTCAAAGGCCTTTTCTGCATCTATTGAGATAATCATTTGGTTTTGTCTTTGCTTCTGTTTATATGATGGATTACGTTTATTGATTTGCGTATGTTGAACCAGCCTTGCATCCCAGGGATGAAGCCGACTTGATCGTGGTAGATAAGCTTTTTGATGTGCTGCTGGATTCGGTTTGCCAGTATTTTATTGAGGATTTTTGCATTGATGTTCATCAGGGATATTGGTCTAAAATTGTCTTTTTTTGTTTTGTCTCTGCCAGGCTTTGGTATCAGGATGATGCTGGCCTCATAAAATGAGTGAGGGAGGATTCCCTCTTTTTCTATTGATTGGAATAGTTTCAGAAGGAATGGTACCAGCTCCTATTTGTGTCTCTGGTAGAATTCGGCTGTGAATTCGTCTGGTCCTGGACTTTTTTTGGTTGATAGGCTGTTAATTATTGCCTCAATTTCAGTCTGTATTGGTCTATTCAGGGATTCAACTTCTTCCTGGTTTAGTCTTGGGAGGGTGTATGTGTCCAGGAATTTATCCATTTCTTCTGGATAGAAGTGTTTATAGTAGAGGTGTTTATAGTATTCTCTGATGGTAGTTTGTATTTCTGTGGGATTGGTGGTGATATCTCCTTTATCATTTTTTATTGCATCTATTTGATTCTTCTCTCTTTTCTTCTTTATTAGTCTTGCTAGCAGTTTATCAATTTTGTTGATCTTTTAAAAAAAACCAGCTCCTGGATTCATTGGTTTTTTTATTGAAGGGTTTTTTTGTGTCTCTATCTCCTTCAGTTCTGCTGTGATCTTAGTTATTTCTTGACTTCTTTAGCTTTTGAGTTTGTTTGCTTCTCTAGTTGCTTTGTTTGCTTCTCTTCTTGCTTCTCTAGTTCTTTTAATTGTGATGTTAGGGTGTCGATTTTGGATCTTTCCTGCTTTCTCTTGTGGGCATTTAGTGTTATAAATTTCCCTCTACACACTGCTTTAAATGTGTCCCAGAGATTCTGTCCCAGATTATGTTGTGTCTTTATTCTCATTGGTTTCAAAGAACATCTTTATTTCTGCCTTCATTTCGTTATTTACCCAGTAGTCATTCAGGAGCAGGTTGTTCAGTTTCCATGTAGTTGTGTGGTTTTGAGTGAGTTTCTTAATCCTGAGTTCTAATTTGATCACACTGTGATCTGAGAGACAGTTTGTTGTGATTTCTGTTCTTTTGTATTTGCTGAGGAGTGCTTTACTTCCAGCTGTGTGGTCAATTTTGGAATAAGTGCAATGTGGTGCTGAGAAGAATGTATATTCTGTTGATTTGGGGTGTAGAGTTCTGTAGATGTCTATTATGTCTGCTTGTTGCAGAGCTGAGTTCAAGTCCTGGATATCCTTGTTAACTTTCTGTCTCTTCTCTTTGATCTGTCTAATGTTGACAGTGGGGTGTTAAAGTCTCCCATTATTATTGTGTGGGAGTCTAAGTCTCATTGTAGGTCTCTAAGGACTTGCTTTATGAATCTGGGTGCTTCTGTATTGGGTGCATATATATTTAGAATAGTTAGCTCTTCTTGTTGAATTGATCCCTTTACCATTGTGTAATGGCCTTCTTTGTCTCTTTTGATCTTTGTTGGCTTAAAGTCTGTTTTAACAGAGACTAGGATTGCAACCCCTGCTTTTTTTTTCCCTTTCCATTTGCTTGGTAGATCTTCCTCCATTCCTTTATTTTGAGCCTATGTGTGTCTCTGCTCGTGAGATGGGTCTCCTGAATACAGCACACTGATGGGTCTTGACTCTTTATCCAGTTTGCCAGTCTGTGTCTTTTAATTGGGACATTTAGCCCATTTATACTAAGGTTAATATTGTTATGTGTGACTTTGATCCTGTCATTATGATGTTAGCTGGTTATTTTGCTCGTTAGTTGATGCATTTTCTTCCTAGCATCGATGGTCTTTACAATTCGGCATGTTTTTGCAGTGGCTAGTACTGGTTGTTCTTTTCTATGTTTAGTGCTTCCTTCAGGAGCTCTTGTAGGGCAGGCCTGGTGGTGACAAAATCTCTCAGCATTTGCTTATCTGTAAAGGATTTTATTTCTCCTTCACTTATGAAGCTTAGTTTGGCTGGATATGAAATTCTGGGTTGAAAATTCTTTTCTTTAAGAATCTTAAATATTTTCCCCCATTCTATTCTGGCTTGTAGAGTTTCTGTCAAGAGATCAACTGTTAGTCTGATGGGCTTCCCTTTGTGGGTAACCTGACCTTTCTCTCTGGCTGCCCTTAACATTTTTTCCTTCATTTCAACTATGGTGAATCTGACAATTATGTGTCTTGGAGTTGCTCTTCTTGAGGAGTATCTTTGTGGCGTTCTCTGTATTTCCTGAATTTGAATGTCAGCCTGCCTTGCTAGATTGGGGAAGTTCTCCTGGATAATATCCTGCAGAGTGTTTTCCAGCTTGGTTCCATTCTCCCTGTCACTTTCAGGTACACCAATCAGACGTAGATTTGGTCTTTTCACATAGTCCCATATTTCTTGGAGGCTTCGTTTGTTTCTTTTTGCTCTTTTTTCTGTAAACTTCTCACTTCATTTCATTCATTTGATCTTCAGTCACTGATACCCTTTCTTCCACTTAATTGAATTGGCTACTGAAGCTTGTGCGTGCGTCACGTAGTTCTCGTGCCATGGTTTTCATCTCCATCAGGTCATTTAAGGTCTTCTCTATACTGTTTATTCTTGTTAGCCATTTGTCTAATCTTTTTTCAAGATTTTTAGCTTCTTTGCAATGTGTTCATTCTCCTTTAGCTCAGAGAAGTTTGTTATTCCCGATCTTCTGAAGCCTACTTCTGTCAACTTGTCAAAGTCATTCTCTATCTAGCTTCGTTCGATTGCTGGCGAGGAGCTGCATTCCTTTAGAGGAGAAGAGTCACTCTGATTTTTAGAATTTTCAGCTTTTCTGCTCGGGTTTCTCCCCATCTTTGTGGTTTTATCTACTTTTGGTCTTTGATGATGGTGACCTACAGATGGGATTTTGGTGTGGATGTCCTTTTTGTTGATGTTGATGCTATTCCTTTCTGTTTGTTAGTTTTCCTTCTAACAGTCAGGACCCTCAGCTGCAGGTCTGTTGGAGTTTGCTGGAGGTCCACTCCAGACCATGGTTGTCTGGGTATCACCAGTGGAGGCTGCAGAACAGCAAATGTTGCTGCCTGATCCTTCCTCTGGAAGCTTTGTCTCAGAGGGGCACCCTGAGACTGAGGTTTCAGTCGACCCCTACTGGGAGCTGTCTCTTGGGTTAGGTTACTCAGGGGTCTCCTGGGTTAGGTTACTTGGGGGTCAGGGACCCACTTCAGGAGGTGGGTTCTCCATTCTCAGATCTCAAACTCTGTGCTGGGAGAACCACTGCTCTCTTCCAAGCTGTCAAACAGGGATGTTTAAGTCTGCAGAAGTTTCTGCTGCCTTTTGTTCAGCTATGCCCTGTCCCCAGAGGTGGAGACTACAGAGGCAGGCAGGCCTTGTTGAGCTGCAGTGGGCTGCACCCAGTTCAAGCTTCCTGTCCACTTTGTTTACCTACTCAAGCCTCAGCAATGGCGGATGCCCCTCCCCCAGCCTCGCTGCGCCATTTCAGTTTGATCTCAGACTGCCGTGCAAGCAGTGAACAGGCTCTGTGGGCGTGGGACACTCTGAGCCAGGTGCGGGATATAATCTCCTGGTGTGCTGTTTGCTGAGACGATTGGAAAAGGACAGTATTATGGTGGGAGTGTCCTGATTTTCGAGGTACCATCTGTCACGGCTTTCCTTGGCCAGGAAAGGGAATTCCCTGACCCCTTGTGCTTCCCGAGTGAGGCGATGCCCCGCCCTGCTTCGGCTCACACTCCATGGGCTCCATGCCACTGTCCAACAAGTCCCAGTAAGATCAACCTGGTACCTCAGTTGGAAATGCAGAAATCACTCATCTTCTGCATTGCACCACTGGGAGTTGTAGACTGGAGCTGTTTCTATTCGGCCGTCTTGGACCCCAAATTCAGGGCAATAATTTTTTAAACATTTTTGGGGGGAATTGGATGGAAACTCCCTTTAAGCATCTTCTATAACTGAAGTCCCCATTTTGTTAATTTTTTATTTTGAAATAGTAAAAATTTATTTTAAAAATGCAAGTGGTATGCAAAATTTTTTTTTTCTGAACTGTTCAAGAGCTAATTTGATATTGCATTACCCCTAAATAGTTTGGTGTGTATTTCCTATAAACAAGGACATCATTCTCTATAACCATAAAAATCATCATCAAAATCAGATGAACATTGATGTTTATGTTAACCACCATTTAATCCTTAGGCCCTATGCAAGTTTTATCAGTTGTGCTTTATA
This sequence comes from Macaca mulatta, assembly GCF_049350105.2. Taxonomy (NCBI): domain Eukaryota; kingdom Metazoa; phylum Chordata; class Mammalia; order Primates; family Cercopithecidae; genus Macaca; species Macaca mulatta. Next base: position 127,832,389 of record NC_133417.1, on the reverse strand, counting down.
GCTGTATTAGTCCGTTCTCATGCTGCTATGAAGAAATATCCAAGACTGAGTAATTTATAAAGAAAAGAGGTTTAATTGACTCAGTTCTGCGTGGCTGGGGAGGTCTCAGGAAACTTACAGTCATGGTGGAAGGCACTTCTTCACAGGGCGGCAGGAGAATGAGTAAAGGGGGTGAGAGTGAGTAAAGAGGGGAAAGCCTCTTAAAAAAACCAGCAGATCTTGTGAGAACTCCCTTACCATCACAAGGACAGCATGGGGATAACCACCTCCATGTTTCAATTGCCTCCCACCCAGACCCTCCCATGGGGATTATGGGAACTACATTTCAAGATGAGATTTGGGTAGGGACACAGCCAAACCATATCAATAGCAAAGAGTCACTTGTTGTCTTCAGCCATCATGTCTCATTAGTCTCCTTCTGGAGACTTCTAGAATAGTCTTTTCTTGACTTTCATGACCTTGACACTTGAAGATTACAGGCCAGTTATTTTGTAGCATGTTCGTCAATTTTGGTTTGTCTAATGTTTCTTCACTAGTTAAATTCCCGTTAGGCATCTTTGGAGGAATGGTAGAGTAGTAATGCTAACTTCCCAGCGCATGCTATGAAGTGGCATACAATTTTCATTTATCCCGTAACTGATAATGTTCACTGTAATCACTTAATTAAGATTGTAGCTACTAGTCATCTTTACTGTAAAATTATTCTTTTCTCCATTATAATTAATATCTTGGGAAGAGCTTTGAAATTATGTAAATATACTGTTTCTAATCAGTTTTTCTATATACTTAAGTTATGTCAGTATGGACTCATTGTTGCTGATTTTATTCAGTGTATTTAAATCCATTACAGTCATTTATTTTGATGATTAAATTGTCCCCAATTTGGCCAGCAGGAGTCCCTTGAGGCTGGCTTCAGTTTGCTTTTAACATGTTCCTATTATTCTTGAGCACTTCGTTGCTTTTGGCACAAGATATTCTAGGTCTATCTTGAACTTTCTCTTACCTCATTTCTCGAACCTGGTTTCTTTTAGTGGAAAATGGTATCTTGAAGCCAAGATCTAGGGTGTAAGGTGTGATTATTGTTATGGCAGGGGAGGGTTGCTATTGCAAGGCTTTCTCAGAGGACTGAGCCTGGGATTGTGGCATGATGCGTGCCTGTGCGCACACACTTGCATACACATCTGCATCTATGCATCTATATTTGTTTATGTACATATATATGTATGTACACAAACATAGATACACATGTCTATATATGACTGTAAGTCTACAGTACGTCCAATTCCAACCTAACACTTTAGGGTTTATTCCCAGTTTTCTTCTGGTCCATATTTGTACCTCTCTTTTCCAACACTGAGACAACTAACTCCCATTATTCTTAGTTTATTTACTTACTTGATCCATGTTCCTGCCTATAACTGAACTCTCTTCTTCCTCATCTTCTCCTCTGCATGTTTGCACCCCTCATCACTGAGCCTCTGACTCCTCCCACAGGACTGTCCCCACTCACTTGTGGATGCCCTCCCTCCCCCTTGGGCTCTGACACCCCATGCTAGATTTCTCTCCTGATCTGGGGGACACAGTTTTTTACCTTCTCACCACCAGGTAGGGATTTCTGCCTCTTCAGCTCCTTTAGGGCTGAATTGTTCTGGAAGAGAAGGGGATAAAGACTTTTTGAGTCTTACAAAGCCTTTATTGATAGGGATGTTCTTGTTAAAATGAAGGGGAGAAAATGGTTGTATATGGTGGGGCTTTTTTGGAAGGGACTGGTAATGTAGGAAATATATTTGTGGGCTCACCTAATGTAGTTTCTTCCTCAGATCTAGCATATTTCTCTGTGCTCTTCCTGCTGAGGGTCTTACAAGGCCAAGTAAAATGTCTCAAGACCCCCTGGCCCTTCCTGTCTTGTAGGGTTTTTTGTGTCATAGTTGTACTTTCCTCTACTTCTCCCCTTCCAAGAACCAGAACCCTCATTTTCCCCCTTCCAAGTCACTATATTTCATCACTCACCTTCCAGAAGATAAAGGTTGCTAGTCACTCTCTTAATCCCTAAATACCTTTAGTTTGTGAATTGCATTCTCTGAAAAAAGGTTTCCTCTTGGAATTATTTTCCTAGGTTGATTTGAGGCATTTTTTTTCCTACCAGTGGAATTTTTTTTTTAAAGGCAGTAGTTGTGTTATGCAGGAGAAAGTTTTTTATTGGTGTTGTACAAGATGAGATCAATATCATCTTCTATTTGTGGTTTGTTGCTAGTACCACTATCAGAAGTGCATTGTTTAACATTTTGCTATATAAGGAGCTACACAATGATTCATTTTCTTTTTACCTATGTAGTACATATATGTATTTTTTTGAGATGGAGTCTCATTATATTGCCCAGGCTAGTTTTGAACACCTGGTCTCAAGCCACCATCCTGCCTCAGCCTCCCAAAGCACTAGGATTGCAGCTGTGCAACACTATGCCTCACCTTTAGTACTACTTTTAGAAAAGGGAAGTAATCCAAGAAAGACTCTATGCTTATAGAAGCCTTATTTATACTAATGAATAATAGGAAACAACTCCAGGATGAAATACTTGTAGAATAAGTTGACAAACTATGATATATAAATATAATGGAATGTGATTAAAATGTCTTTAGACACGTGAATATAAACTCAGTTGAAAAAGCAGTTCCCAAGATGGAATAGACATTAATTCATTATATATAATATAGATAATTTTCGTTATATATATTGTGTATAATATTCATGTATATACTATTTAGTTATGTGTAATGAATATGTTGTTTGTAAAACCCTAGGATGCATGCTAATCGACTGTGACAGAGTCCGTATAACACTGAGTGTTGCGGCAAGTCCTTCTGTCACTTTAATCCATGTGATTAAAGACTTAATTCCTTCACACCAGTTTTTTCATCTGTAAAATTGCAATGACGATATCTGTCCCATCGACATCCTAGAGTTGTCAGGGAAGGCAGTTGCAAGAATTTGTGAAAACATTTTGGAATGTGTAAATCTCTTCAGAGTAAACTTGGAGTAGATCTTAGGTCTATCTGTCTTCAGAAAAGCAACACTAGATGAGCTGCAGACTGGGTTTCAGGAAAAAACCTGAATTCTGATCTCAATTCTGCTGTTACCTGTTTTCTTAATCTGTCTAGTATCTATTTTTTTCATATATTAAGTGAAGGAAATGGACAGGATTGCTTCCAAGGTCATTTCCAGTTTTAAGATTCTGCAGGAGTTTAAATTCAGAAGTAATCTCTGCCACAGGTTCTAACATTTCAGGTCTTTTCCTTTGCCTTTGTAGATGGTGTCCCTGTGGTACTTGTCTGCTGAAATAATTCCAGCTTTGTTTCAAGAATCTGAAATTTATTCATACAAGTATCTGTGTTAGATGGGATTTTAAAAATAAATAGTTCTATTTTCCATGGAAGGCTCTAGGTTTTGTCAGTATTGTTCTGTATTAATATTACAGAGCCTACTTGGGTATGTCCTAAGGTGAGAGATGATGAACTGTCAGTCTTTCTTGTTTTCTCTTAAGTTTTGTTTGTTTATTTAATTTTAAACCAGAAGTTTTCTAACATGAAATGGACAGCTTGACCAAAAGCTTAAAAACATTCTGCTCTAGGCCTTATGTGCCTGTGGGCCACACACAGAGGAGCCGATTCCACGGCCCTTCTTCACCTTTTGCTTGCTCTCCAGCCTCTACTATTGCTTGCCTAGGGCGAGCCTCCTAATCTCCTTGTGCTTCACTTTTTCCCATCTGTAACTTGTCTGTCCCACAAAGGGTCTGGCCAGGGCTGTACTGGGAATAAGTGATGAATAGAAAGTGGGCTGCCATGTTTTTGCAATTTCATTGTTCCTTCATTTTTCTTTTCTTGATTTTTGAGAATCAAAATCACGCCGAGCTTTTTTTTTTTTTTTGGTGAGACAGAGTCTCGCTCTGTCGCCCAGGCTGGAGTGCAGTGGCGCAATCTCGGCTTACTGCATGCTCCGCCTCCTGGGTTCACGCCATTCTCCTGCCTCAGCCTCCCGAGTAGCTGGGACTACAGGTGCCCAGTATCACGCCCGGCTAATTTTTTTTTGTATTTTTTAGTAGAGACAGGGTTTCACCCTGTTAGCCAGGATGGTCTCGATCTCCTGACCTCATGATTCGCCTGCCTCGGCCTCCCAAAGTGCTGGGATTACAGGCGTGAGCCACCACGCCCAGCCCCAGCTAATTTTTTTTGTATTTTTTTTGTATTTTTAGTAGAGACGGGGTTTCACCATGTTGGCCAGGATGGTCTCATCTCCTGACTTCGTGATCTTCCTGCCTTGGTCTCCCAAAGTGCTGGGATTACAGGTGTGAGCCACCGTGCCCAGCCTCGTTTTTCTTTTACATGCCCTATTTGTCACCTGAAATCTTATTCTGAAATTAAAACAGCTATCAAAATTACATGTTTAAAGTTATGTTTGCACTAAGTTAGCTAAAGTTCTCAATTGAATAAGTTAACTAATTGTGAAATTTGGATACAATCTCATACAGTCGACATTTCTATTCTTTCCTTAATTAGTCCTACCACAGTCTCTTTTTAATTATTTCACTGTACTTGTGGAGGAAGTAATAAGTTATTCCTTTTAGTTTGAGAAATAGTCCCCTTAAAGATTTTTTTGTCAGGTGAAAGACTGGATAAAGAACCATTTGTTGGGCCAAGAAAGCAGAGTGATTTCTTTTTTTTTTTTTTTTGAAGTTGTTATTCTAAATATATTCTATACATTTTGAAGAAATGTGAAAATTGTGGGGGAAAATGATATGGGTGTGAGACAAATATAGGATGATGGCATTATTTAAGAACAGAAGTTTTCAAAACAGACTGACAGTGAGGATACTTTTTAACCTAGAAGTAAAAGTCCTTTGGTTTTACACAGTTTGAGACGGATTTAAAGTTGGAATTAGCTAGGTCATCTTGAAGCTCCTTCCTGACCTCCTTTAGGTTTTAAAATATGAGTGTGCATGTGTGCGTGAGAGACACATAGCTAAGATTAGACTTTAAAATAGATCTCAGCGTTTCCCGAGCATTTCTATGTAATCATTTCGTATTTGCCCTGCTAATTAACTAAACGTTTCATAAGAAATGTTAAAAAGTAAAAACCACAGAAATAAATGGGAAATGATAAATTCCTCTACACAAATTAAGACGGGTAAATTTTGGAGTTACGATTCCAAATATTTAGTCACAAGGAGATTGTGGTAATTGTTAAAATTAAAAGATGGTTATTTGTTGAAGACATTTCTCCATCACTTAGAGGACTAGGTAGTGTGGGTTTTGCTGATTTCTTTTGAAGCATAAGGCCCTACAGGATCCTGTCTGGATTTGTAATATTATGCCCTGCCCTGTGTTGATGGAATGTTGCTGTGTCATGGGCTCCCTGAGTTCCATGCTGTGGGGTTAAGTAGGTACCAGTTCCCTCACATCCAGTTGCCTTCACTTTAAGAGTTAATGGTGTCTGCAGGTGTGTTGGGATTAGCACTGTAAAGTTGTGTAAGGGGTTTTTCTTTCTTTTGATCTTCAGAAAGGGATGAAAGATGGCCATTAAACTCAAGGGATTAGGTCCCTTCTCTTTACAGACTTTAGCTACCATAAATATTTCACTTCAAATGCAAGGTGAAGAATTGTATACATCAGGGGAAAATGGGTGTTTTATGTTACCAGTTGGAAATTATTCAGTCTCCACCTACAAATTAAATTGTCTTTGCAGAGACATTTTCTCCCAACTGAGTGTCCTAGGATCTGAAAAAATGTTTTTGTGTTTATATCTCGATAGTGATTTTTTTCCTCCTCATATACCTAAACCTTTTTCTTTCCTTTTATAAGCTAATGTCTTACCTACATTGTACTGTTTTCTCCCTTGAGTTCTCTTCCCTTGTGTAAATCCATTGGTGCCTTCAAAATACTGCTGGTTCAAAAACTTTGAGAACAGCCACCCTTAGGAATGACACCATGCTCACGTGGGATAAGTGTGTGTTTTGTTTTATAGTCTCTATATGCTGTCTCTTCCTTTAAATCAACATTGTTTAGAAAAGGAAGGTGATGTTGATGGGCTGGCAGCAGAGTCCTACAATTCCTGTTACTGCATTCTCAGAAAACTAGTGGGAAACCAGGAGGAAGTTCCTCCTCTGTAGGATATTATGGTTCCAGTCTCATTCCACACTTTGCCACGTCACCCACCCTGTCAGTTTCACCCCAGGATGGAACACTGGAGATGTTTGTTTCCCTTTTCTGGGAGGAGAAGGGCTTGGGTAGATGCCAACCCCCAAATCAGCCTGTGAAATGATTATTCCTCCCTTCACTCCATAGTACATAATTAGTCACTTAGAACATATTTACAGTATATTCAGTTGGCCCAGTGGCTTACAATATCTATATAATTTTGTATTTTTTTATTTCATCCCTGAAGTTGGAGACTTATATGTAGTTAAAACTCATGATGATAGTTTCTGTTGTTTGCCATATATGTGACATATGGACATTCCTTTTCCAGTGTTCCCTGCCCCCCCTTTATATTTTGTTCTTATCTCTTTATTGCAGAAATTTTGGGTGGTTAAGTACCAGATTGCAAGCAGTACAATATGTGGGTTCAAGCCTCACATCATGTATTAGTACTGTAAAAAAAAGGGAAAAATTGTATGAGTAGATGACTTTTTACAGATGGGCCAAATAAAATACCAAATGAATGAGTTGAATATAGCCAGTGGCAGGGGGATTAAGATCAGGAATTAAGACTCTGATTAAGAAGGTGCTTGATAACGCCTTCTAATGTTTTTAGATTAGGGGGTCTGCTCAGTTACCACCTTAAGCTTCTACTTCCGATGCTCCCTAAAATTATAGGAATGACTCTATGTGTAAAGCTTACCCAAACTTTGGGTCTATAATACTACTCTTAAAAAAAAATGAGGCAAAAAGAAACTGTGAAAAGTGTTTAGCAATGAGCAAGAGAGGGAGCTTACAAACTCTTTGATGGTCAATTAGCCAGAAAATGTGCTAAAGACTGGGTGCTGTGCTGGATTACAGGCCCAGGAATTACCCCCGAGGTCCTCAGAGTGGTCCTGCCGTTTGAGCACAGAGACAATTACAGACCTCTAGGAGATGCTACAAAGGCTTTAATTAAGGGACTTACTAACACCCCACTAAGTTTTGGAAATTTAATTCTTATTTGTGCTTACCTGATGTTTCTTTTGTCCAGACTTTCACATGTATTTCAACAGAGAACACTATTTCCCCCACATCTGTTTTATGCTGGAAGCCGTTTACTGTGATAGATAGCAGCAAAGCAGAGAGTTTAACCAGTATAAGGAAGTAGGTAGAAAAGTGGGCTTGGGAGGCTTTTTGCTGGGAACATTTTGGGCTCACATTGAAAATTGTAGTACTACGCATCTCGAAACATCAGTAAGAGAAAACTAATGTACTTTATAGAATTTGAATTTTAGAATTCACATTTCACAAAGCAATGTGATTTTCTTTGAATTAGCAACTTCATATTTCTAGACACAGCATGCTGCTCTTTCTCTAAAAATATGTTTTTGTTTGTTGATGCTATAAGGTTACCACCCAGGTCTGATTTTTCACCAGCCTAGACTCATATTTTGTTCCATTTAGATGTGACTGTTTTTATTTCTGGAAATACTCTGCTTTAAGATGCATTAGTCCTAGCTAGAGCGCTATGATCACATTAATCTACCGGAGTTATTGTGAACTACCCGCTTTCTGCCAGCAGTGGAGATGCTCTCATCTTTGAACTCTAGGGCCTAATTGTTGCCCAAGTCGACCATATCTCCCTTGTTTTCTTAGTGAAGTAGTTATTCTCTCTTCTGTCCTTTGAAGCAATTCACTTCTGCCTGCAAAGTTTGGTTTGAACCTTAAAGGTTTTCAAAAGCACTAAGAAATGTTTGTGTTTTAGTAACATTATATTTTCCTTCAGTATTTCTAGTTTACATGTAATATCTCATCAAGTGGCACATTTTTTAGATTCTCTCTGTTGTACCAATAGACTACTTGAAGGACCTTTTGTGTGCATACCTCTTAATTTGTGTATAAGGAGGACAGAACCTCAACCTTGCTGAAAAGAGGAGTCGATAAGAAAATCACACGTGTTTAACCTGTGATAACAATTTTAACTTGCCATTTTATCATTTTTCACAAGGTCAGATATAAAGCGTGCAGTTTTCAGCAAAGTCGAGTTTATACAGAAATCTTATCACTGGGCTTCATTTTTACATGAGGGTTGGTAGGGAAGGATAATTTGTGTTGGATGCTAGGGCAGCAGGCTTCATTTTTACGTGTGAGTTGGTAGGGGAGGATGATTAGTATTGGACAAGAGGGCAGCAGGCTCCTGTATGTGCTATCAGCTCCATTGGACCACTGTGAAGGCCTTCTGACTCCAGAGTGGTTTGAGATGCTGCAGTGGCCTGGATGGGTCTATGGGCCCAGGTGAGAGCTTTTGATGTTTATGTTATGTAGAATACTCATATACTTGGATATGTTTTAAATAAAGCATAATGTGAATTTTAGTTCTTTTTTGCTTTTCTTTGGAAAGAGGGAAAATTATATTTAGTGACAAAAATATTTTTGTCTGATCAAGTACCTAACTGGTTAATGAGCTAAAGCAAAGTTTGATCCAAACTTCTGGAGAGAGGTAGAGCTGGCAGCTGAAGAAGAATATAACTGAATTTTGCTTAAAAAAGTGCTGATTCGAGAAGTCGTTTTATGAAGTAAAAAATTCTAAGCTCTTATCTCTTAGGCTTTATTTTGCTAACATTGTTAGAACTAGCACATCTGGCTTAGATTCTAAAATAGTTTGGTTTTATGCTTCAGTAAAAATGAAACCAATCAAATTGGAATTGAAGATAGATGAAAGGATGGATTTTGGTACAATGAGGATTCTTAAACACAGTAAAGTTACCAGGGAAGATCTTGAACATTGTCTTTCTGAGTGTCCCTTAAAAATAGGCTGGTGTCAAACATCAGCATCACACAATATACCCAGGTAACAAACCTGAACACGTACCCCTTGAATCTATTAATAAGATAAAAGTTGGAAAAAACCACAGCAAGCTGGTGTCTTTTTTCAGTTAGTGTGGTTGTATTCAAGTCTAGCTCTGTAAAGGGGTGCTGGGGTGCTGGGATAAACAGTCCCCAGCAGTCCTTCCAGTTCTGCAGTTCTTGATGATATTGCTTACCATTAACACCTTATGTAATCTTCACTTACATGTCATTTGAAGATTTTTCTTTTCCTTTGGGGAGTCGAGGGGTGGAGAGTTTTGTCTTTTAAGTGAGATATTTATTTTGATAGAATTAAAATGTACCATCTTTATCAGATTTAGTAATATTCATATGAAACTGAGACTCTATGTTATTAGTTGGGTTTGGTTTCTGCATTGTTTTATTTGGTTTCCCTCCCTATCCCTCACCCCAAGTGTGGATTAGTGCACAGAGCCAGATAGTTAAATGCAGTCACTGAAATTCTTGCTTTAAAAGACAGTGAGGCAGAATTGTTTAGTTTGGAGAGATGTGAAAAAGAGGCCACCTTAGTATTTCACCTCTGTTGCTTTGGGTTTACTTAAGTTGACAGTTTAGAATGTTTTCCAGCTCTTTCCCCAGAAATATAAACAAAATCCTTCTCTGCTGGTCAAGAAATATATGTAATTGCCTTTGTCTCTATGGTACTAACTTGATGGTAGCGGGTTCCCCTCCCCTCCAACCTGATTCTGTATCTCTTAAGCATGCTGACCTTGGAACCATTAGTAGAGACTCAGCAGTTTACACTTTCATCAATAATGCACTCACTCTGAAGTGGCAGGCTGGACGCTGTGGCCCAGCTCTGCATGGGTATTTATAGTGTGTGCCAGTAAATGTTTCTGTTGAATCGGTCAGGAGCTGCAGGCCTGATCTGTTTTCAAGTTGGTGGTGAGAGCAATGAGTCGGCATATTTGTAAACCTCAGGAGAGTACAGTGCATTGATAGATTCCTGTGGCACTGGTAATTTCATGAATATGGAGTGGGCCTATATGTTCATTTTTAGCTCTGTAAACCTCAAGAATTGTTACTGTCTTGGTAAGCTGTATCAGTGCATTGGCACTGATGAAGGGAGAACTTTCTGCCTGTCTTGAAGTAAACGAGGCATCAACCCAGACTTGTGTTGGGCTGACCTTTGCTGTGGTTTTACAGTAGATGCTCCAAAACTGCCTAGAAAGCTGTTTTCAGATGGGAATGTGGGTTGCCTTTGGTAGCATGGCCTGTCATCAGAGGTGTGGTTCCCCCGGTAGCGGGCCTGTGATACTGTGGCTCCGGTTTCTTTATGTAATAAGGTGAGAAAGAGTGACTTTGTACAGAGCAAATGAATTCAGTGTCGATGTCTTATCCAGTGAGCGTTGCTATGGAAAAACCTGTTTGAAAACAGGTTCTTCCCATGCAAGTTCATCAGTTTTATGTTTCATATTTTGCCTTTTGTCCTTTTTAGGACCGGTTCCAAGTGCAGGCAGAGGTCCCCTAGGACTTCTGACTGTGGGCCTTCAGCAGCCTCCATGATTTCATCATTCCTGCTCGGGCCCCTGTTACTAAAAATACAGGACCCTTATTTTCATATTTGCCCCTGATTTTTTCCTTGCAAGAGTTTCTTGATAGCAAATTCTTCTTTTAAATACTAGAAAGTATGAGGAAGCGTTCTCTTTTCATAGCCAGTGGTTTAAAGAATAGTTATTTTTAAAGTAGACTAGTGGGCTTTGAGTGTTAAATGTCTATTGACATTTTGCCAGAAGAAACATTGATTTTTCTTTCACTTTGTCTTTTTCAGGGCCTGCTTTCTTCCCCGGGCGATGTGCAGAGATCTTTGCCAGGGGTCAAAGTGTTGGGAAGCTTGGGGTCCTTCATCCTGACGTTATCACCAAGTTTGAGCTGACCATGCCCTGCTCCTCGCTAGAAATCAATATTGGACCCTTTTTGTGAAGATTGGTCTCTGTGGTGTGATTCTCTTCCCAAGTGTCCCTTTCTCCTCCCCCGGTGTCCTTTAGTCTTCCTCCACGGGGAACATCTATTCGGGCTTTAATGTTTAATAAAGTAGAAAGCACTGTCTGGCTGTGTGGGTAGAGACCACCCTTTCCCTGCATTAGACCAGCTTGTGCCATATGCGAATGTGTCTGTGTGAAGCTGCATTGTTGGGTAAAAGCCCTGTGGAGTGCCAGAGAAATGCACTGGCAGAGTGCAGGATCTGTTCTGAAAGGCAGATGTGCTCCTCAGACATCAGAGCATCACATTGGAGCGGATTACTCCTGCATAGCAAGATTCCATTTCTTTCTTTATTGATAAAACAAGATAATTGATGAGAGTTCATGTTGCGTGAGTTTGAGATAACTGAGGGGTTTAGCTTTGATTTTCTACATTTGACATGTATTCATCATTGAGAAACACTAAAATAACGATATTTTTAGAAAACGTTTAAGAATCAATTATGGTCCAACAATTATAGCTTCTGAGATCAGTTTAAAGTGAAAGAAAATTCTGTAATACAAGGATTCAAAATATGTGAGGGTGCACAGGTATTTTTTACTCTGTGATACTCTAAGATGGAGTACATGCAACGAAGATCTGTTCTGCTGTAAGAGTTAAAATGGACAAGTATTGGTATCAATGCAGTATGAACATTAGGAAACAATGAGAAGCTTATTTTTGCCATAGGCCATACGTGTTACTGTAATCAGTCAGTTATAAAATCATGGTTTTAAATACTTAATTGAGATACTAGTTTCTCTCTTATAGGGAGATATTAGGCCTCTTTTTTCCTGAAGGTAAGCTTCAGCCAATCCTCCTTATTTTATATCCCAATTTCCTTTCTTACTTCAATCTAGAATTCTCCAGTAGGTACCATCTCTGAAAAAAAGCTGGGTCTAATGTTTGAGAGAAGTTCCCAGGTACTATTGAAGTAATAAGAAATATGATAAAATGTAATACTTTAGAGTCCCAGTAGAAATAGCTAACAAAGACCGGGCGTGCTGCAGCTCATGCCTGTAATCCTGGCACTTTGGGAGACTGAGGTGGGCAGATCACTTGAGGCCAATAGTTCGAGATCAGCCTGACCAACATGACGAAATGCCATTTCTACTAAAAATATAAAAATTAGCAAGGCATGGTGGTGTGAGCCTGCAGTCCCAGCTACTTGGGAGACTGAGTCAGGAAAATCTCTTGAACCGGGAGGTGGATGTTGCAGTGAGCCGAGATTGTGCCACTGCCCTCCAGCCTGGGTGACACAGTGAGATTCTGTCTACAAAAAAAGATATAGCTAACAAAGATAGTGAAATAAGAATTATGTTTATGGATCTTTTGCTGAATCTACTACTAGGAGAAAACCCAACCATATTACAACCTTGAATTGGGGCAGTAGTGTCTAACTTGCAAGATTTGTGAATACACAGACTTCCATCTGATCCTTCACAGCTCTGTTGTGAGCAGATCCTTACAACATTTTAAAAATGAAATATGCCCTTTAAAAATAATGCGTGCCAAAAGGACTTGTATCCAGCATGCATGAAGATTTCTTAAAACTTAATAATAAAAATAAAACAACCGTTTTTTTAAAATGTGCAAGAGTTGAACAAACATTTCCCCAAAGAAGATATATGAATGGCCAGTGAGCACTTGAAAAGATCCTCAATGTCATTAGTCATCAGGGAAATGCAAATAAAATCCACAATGATAAACTGCATACCCATTAAAATGGCTAAAATTTAAGACCCATAAATCAAATATTGCTGAGACTGGAGCAAGTGGAACTTTTCATGCACTGCTGGTGAGTCATAATGTAAAATGTTACATTGTGACTTTAGAAAATAGCTTGGCAGTCTCTTGAAACATACACCTACCATCTAGCCATTCTATTCCTAGGTTTACCCATATGGCCAAAGATTTTTATGCAAGTGTTCACAGTGTTACTTACAGTAGTTACAAATTGCAGTCTATCCATACTATGGAATACTTCTCAGCAATAAGAAGGAATGAACTACTGATCCTCAAAACAACATGAATGAATTTCAAAACAGTATGCTAAGTGAAAGCAAGAGACACAAAAAACTCTTTAATTCTATTTACATAGGAGTCTAAATAAGTCAAAAGCAGGTTGGTTGGCAGGAGCTCAGGAAAGAGCACTGACTGCAGTGGGTTAAGAGGAAACTTTTTGGGTGATGGAAATTTTATCTTAATTGAGGTGGTACGTGTACTTCAGGTGTAGGTTATACCTTCGTAAAGCTGGGAGAAAAAGAATGTAATGTAACATGTAGTATTTTACTAATTTTAACTACATAACACCAGTTGATAAATGGCTAGAGAAATAGCCTGAACTGTAGAATTGGCAGTTCTGTTCAGGATGGCTCACTGGTCCACAACTATTAATGATATATTCTCCTTTAGTTTCAGGTTCGCTCTAGTTAAAATCATGGCTTAGGGATCATCATATGATAGCCATTGTTGAAGTAGGTGGAACCATTTGTTCTGTCAGCAGCTACCCACCTGGATATTTTTGGGGGTGGCCAAAATTACTTGTAATGAAAAACCCACTAATGCCTAATTGTATATAATTGTATATCCCAGCCTGAAAGGGGAAAGATCAACTCCATGCATCATGTAGATGTTTCTGCCTTTGGAAGCAGGAAATGGTAGGAAGAAAAACAGCGTCGGCCGCGTTGGAAGAAGCGAACCTTCAGCTCACGAGTCGAGGCTCTGCAGCCAGATCCTCTTATGCTTGTCCCTGGTGAAGCATTTGAACTGGAGCCAGGGCAGTCTGTGAGTACTGCCAAAAGCCTTTATTACAGAAGATGCACACCTTCTTAGTAAAAACTGGGAGCTGTAGTATTAAAGTGAAAATTAAATGGAATTGATTTTTGTTCTAGCTTAGAAACTTAAATTCTACCACTACAGCCTGACAGTCCTGCAGTGCTCTTCTGGTTTTTGTTTGTTTGTTTGTTTAGACGGAGTCTTGCTTTGTCACCCAGGCTGGAGCGCAGTGGGGCGATCTTGGCCCACTGCAGCCTCCACCTCCTGGTGGAGGTGTTCTCCTGCCTCAGCTTCCCGAGTAGCTAGGACTACAGGCGTGCACCACCATGCCTGGATAATGTTTGTATTTTTAGTAGAGATAGGGTTTCACCATGTTGACTAGGCTGGTCTCGAACTTCTGACTTTAGGCAATCTGCCCACCGGTGCCTCCCAAAGTGCTGGGATTACAGGCGCCTGGCCTGCTCTTCTGTTTTTATTTTTGAATTGCTTTTCTTTCACATTTTAATTTTTTTGGTTTAATAATGGTATGAGAGTAGGAATTCTCCCTGATATGTAGGGTGAAAACAGTTGAGTTTCAGAGAGATCAATAACTTACTTAGAAGTCGCATAGCCAATAAATGAGTTTGAGACACTATATAAGAGTGACTTGGAGTCTACAGCCCACTCACTGATTTGCATTATTTATTTATGCAAAAGTAAATAATGGGACTTTCTACACTTGATATAAAAATAATGGAAAACAAAAAGTTAAAACTTGTTAAGTCCAATACTTTAAAAAACCTGTTCAAACTATGGTCTTCCTGAGCTAATCTACCTTTCTTCCTTCTGATTCCCTAAAGTAACTAATCACTCTTAACAATTTAGCCTGTATTGTTTCCTTAGTTTGGACATTTTCCTTGATTTGTACAGTCAGCCACATACACCTGCTCCCATTTTTTTGGGGGTTATGCTCTACATACTGGTTTGCAACAAGTTTTGTTTTTTATTTTATATATCTCTCATGACATTTCACTTAATATGTCCCATTTTTTCAGGTCAGTGCCTATAGACCTATCTCATTCTTTTAAATGAGGTAATATTCTATTGTACAGATGTCCATAATAGTTCAGTTATTCCCCTGTTGATGGACATTCAGTCGTTTCCAACTATTTGAAATTATAAACACTGCTCCAACGAACCCCCCATCCTGCAAAATAGCACGGCTTAGGGCCCCAAGGAAAACCAGTCCTAATGGGTGCAAGACTGTATAAATATTCACATTTGACAGACACATTCAGAGATGCGTAGAGTTCATTAGATATTTCTTTGATGTGACGTTTGTACTTGAACAATATATTATTCCAGCACCTTACATCTTAGATGTAGGAGTCTCTAGGTCAAAAGATGTGTTTTGAATGTAAAACATGTTGAATGATTATTCTCACATTTTAAACAGGAGTAATCTACTACAAACTAGCCAGCCTAACCACTGCCCCTGCTCTCAGCAATGATGGGCGCATCAGCTTGGTGAGAGAGAACGTTGCTCACAATCTTGCTTCTCAATCTTAATCTGTTTGTGCTTGATGTTTTCTGTAACATCACTAACCCTAATACTTGAGTATTGACTTTGGCCCTTCTGTCCATTTTATCCAAAAGCAGAAAGATAGCCTTCAAGGGACACCATTGCCTTAAGCAGAATATGCTATCCAACTTCTGGCTTGTTATGTTATTAGGGCCTTGAATAACTTTTATATTATTATGGACTGAATGTATCCCCACAAATTCATGTTGACCCTCTGACCTTCAGTGTGATGGTCTTTGGAGATGAGGCCTTTGGCAGGTGATTAGAGCTAGATGAGGTCATGAGAGGGGGGCCCTCATGACCAGCTCAGTGGCCTGATAAGAAACATCAGAGAGCTTGCCCTGTTTCTCTGCCTACCTGGCGCACACATACAGGAGAGGTGACGTGACCACACAGCAACATGGTGGCCACTGGCAAGCTAGAAGAGGGATCAGAATGAAACCTATTTTGCTGGCACCTTGATCTTGGACTTCCAGCCTCCAGAACTGTGAGAAATAAAATTCTTTTATTGAAACCACCCAACCTGTAGTCTTTTGTTGTGACAGTCCCAGCAAACTAAAACACATTATTGAAAACTTGCATTCAAAAAGTAGAGAGTGGCATGCATGATAAAATTCAAGGCAGCAGTACACCTCTGGGACAGTCTGCAACAGTTCCCTAATCTGCCTGTATCCATGAGTGCAGATAGGAGTGAAGCCTCCTGGGCTTCCAGTCTGCAGCGTCTCTGTTACCTGGAAACCTGATGGGTGCCGCTGTGAGTGGGGTCAGTTATGCACAGTGCACACTAAACACAGATCATTTTAGCCTTCCTGGTTAGCCACTAATAAAAAGACGCTGAAGTATCCTGAAGATGAGAGAGAGATTTCCACCATGCCTCAATACAAACCCCAGTCCGGGCCTCCGCGTGACAGGTGTCGTGCCTAGTGTTTTGCACAGGTCATCTCAGAGCCCTGACCAGAGCCCATGTAGGGAACACGACCTGCTTGGATAAAAGAAGGGCTGCTAAACAACTGTGCTTGACAAATGGGCCAGGCAGCAAGAGGGGCAACGCAGACACAAAGCGGTTTGAGTCCACGCTGTCTACTTCATGTTCAGGTATTCTCTGCTTTGACTTTCTAGTAGGCAGAAAGGATGACTATGAATATTGTAGCTAGACTGTGAGTTGAATAAATATCTCCAACAAAGGGTCTAATTGAATTATGTCTGACCAAACCCTGTAGGTTTTTTTCTTCCGATGTGACTAATGGAGTGTGCTGAGAATATACTCAAGGTCCACACTCAAGCTTTTCATTCTTCATCTCTAAGGTTTGGCCTTCCTTGTTTCTGTTGAAGAAAGGCAGGAAAGAGGCATGAATCTCCATGAGAAAACATTTGAAGGCTGGGTATGGTGGCTCATGCCTGTAATCCCAGCACTTTGGGAGGCTGAGGTAGGCGGATCTCTAAAGCCCAGGAGTTAGTGAATAGCGTGGGCAACATAGCAAAACTCCATCTCTACCCACCCCCCAACCAAAAAAAAAAAAAAATATATATATATATATATAAAAAACAAAAATAGCTAGGCATGGTGGTGTGCGCCTGTAGCTGCCATGTGAGCCAGGATTGCACCACACAGCACTCCAGCCTGGGTGACACAGTGAGACCCTGTCTCAAAAAAGAAGAAAAGAAAACATTTGGGGAAGAATCCATCACGTGAGGAGCGCTGGTGAGGCTGTGAGAGAGAGCTGCTGCATACACCGCTGGAATCAGAGACTTGGAGACATGAAGTAAATCTGGCCTTCTAGGCGGAAAGGTGAAGACGTGGAGAAAATGTGCCTGGTTGATATCAAACCTGATAGCAAAAGAAATGTTCTGCTTTCCGCATGTCACAGCTTTTTGTCAGGCATAAAATACGCCTGTCCCCACAATAACCAACTGCTTAGGGCTGACAAGAAACCAGCTGTGACACACAGAATAAACAGTCACGTTTGTTGCTGGAAAGGTACTGAGAAAAAGCCGCACTGGAGATAGATGGGATTAACTAGAGATTTTTTGGCGTGAGTCTTGGGCAGAACATTTAAACAAGGAGCACTTGGGTGACACTGGGGCAGACGACACAAGATAGCCAGACAGAGGTGCCCCTTAAGCAAATCACGTAGGTGAGATGACTTGTGCAAAACACTAGGCACAAGGCCTGTCACGCGGAGGCCCAGACTGGACTTTGTATTGAGGCATCGTGGAAATCTCTGTTTGATCTTCAGGATACTTCAGCATCTTTTTATTGGTGGCCAGTTAGGAAGGCTAAAATGGTCTGTGTTTAGTGAGCACTGTGCATAATTGGCTCCACTTACAGTGGCACCCATCAGGTTTCCACGTGACAGAGACACTGCAGACTGGAAGCCCAAGAGGCTTCACTCCTATCCGCACTCATGGATACAGGCAGATTACAAGACTCTTGCAGGCATGGGCATTAAGGCAGCACCCAATTGTCACCCTGGCTCACCCCCAATGATCTGAGGCCATCTTTGTGTATATTAAAGAGGAATTGACATTTGAACACCTGCATTGGGCAGAATCTGGCTTGCCATAGAGAGAGAGAGTGTGGAGTGTGTGCGTTAAAGAAGCATTACAGAGGAACTCCTAGCTACATCCTTCCTTTTCTTGTTTGTTTTTGTATGCCTTATAGACAGGCGTGGAAAAAGTATTACTATTTTTGGTTTTGTATGGCTCCCTGTCTCATGTGGCTACAGTTTTAAGACTTTAACATTCTCTTCATGGCCCACATTTAACTGTGATGTCTTCTTAATGTGCATTCTGTAAATATCCAAGTCTGTACTACAGATGTGTCTCATTTTAAGAAAAAAAATGGATGCATGGTGTGCACAGAGTCACCTATTAAAGTCTTATGTTCACAGAAATGAAGAATCAAAATTTTAACTTGAATTTTAACGGCAAACCCATACGTGCAGTTAAAATTCAAGTTAAATCAAAACACAAGCAGCTTTGAGGAAGACATCTCTTGTCTCAAATGAGATAGGTGTATATTGCTGTTCCACTTGGCTCTTGGGTAGCCTCTTACTAGAAGATGAGGGCTTCATTCACAATCATTAAATAAAGACTTGGAGCATTTTGAAGTTCCCTGAAGAGCCAGGATCATGGTAAAATACTTTTAAAATGAAGTTTCACATGACGAATTCAGGGAACTGAGCAAAGAGAAGACTGAGGAAGGGAGTGGGCATGAAGGACACAGAAGGAGGTCCCAGCTGTTGGTCATGTCCACCAAGAGAGGAACAAGAAGGACGGGAATGACGCTGTGCATGCAGAGATGGCAGAGGGGCAAGGTGCTCGGGCTGACTGGTGAGTACAGTTAACCCTTGAACAAGATGGGTTTGAACTGTACATGTTCAGTGGTATATGGATTTTCTCCGGCCTCTGCCACCCCCGACACAGTAAGAACAACCCTTCCTCTCCCCTCTCTTCCTCTTTCTCCTCCTCCTCAGCCTCCTCAACATGAAGATGATGAGGATGAAGACTTTCGTGATGATCCTCTTCCACTTAATGAAGGGTAAATGTATTTTCCTTATGATTTTCTTAACATTTTCTTTTCTCTAGTTTACTTTATTGTAAGAATACAGTATGTAATGCTTATAACATATGAGATATGTGGTAATCTACTGATCGTGCCATCAGAAAGCCTTCCCATTTACGGCAGACTATTAGTCGTTAAGTTTTGGGGGAGTTGTAAGTTATATGCATTTTTACTACATAGGAGGTTGGCACACCTGAGCTCCGAGTTGTTCAGGGGGCAACTGTATTTCAATGAGGAGTGATGAAAGGAGTCTGAAGTTACCTCTGGACGTCACCCCCTCTGGGAGGGGCTTCTCACACTTCTCGTTCATGTGGTTTGATTTCGCAGTATCACAGCCCTGTGCTCATCCATTATTACACCACCACCACTGTTAGTCTTACAATCACCAACATGGTTTGGTTTTTTCTTGTAAGAACCGGAGGTGTTTGGGAAGTGCCTCAGACAAGCTGTTCTGTAGCCATGGAGTACCATCTCCTACCTACTTCCTGTCACATTCCCTGTGCAAACCCCATCTGTTCTCTAAACCTCGCTCATGCAGTCTCCCCCTCCTCCCAGTTCCCATGTCATCATTTTCTCTTCCCTACAGCCTTAACCCTTTGGCTCTTGAATTGTAATTCTCTGCCGCTGTGTCTTCTCTGTCCTGCGAAAACCGCACAGGATAGGTTGGAGCGTTACATCTCCTACGTCCTGCTCGAAGTACAAATAGAGTCCTAGGTCCGCCCTTGCAAATAAGGGGCAGTGTCAACTGTATGAACCATCACAAATAGCAAATTTGGGATGCTTAAAGGCAGAGCAGATCATTGCAGTGATAGGCTGTGAATTTGAATTACGGCTGTGTTTATTTGGTTCAGCTGATAGAGAACTCATCTCTAAAAACCTTTTACTTACCTTAACTAGCAAAACTTACAACAATTTACCTTTCAAAACATAGTGACATTTAACTCCATATAAGGTAAAAGGAGGTTCTTTAGTATCATGGAGTAGAGGAGGGGCTTTAAGGATGCCAAAATGCCACTTCTTTCCTGTTACACCTGTGGGCCCTCCGTGGCTCGCCAACATTTGCACATGATTGGATTATGACAGAAACAGAGAATTATGTAGCCTGCCTCTTATTTTTGTCCCCTTTTCAACTCAGGTCCAGTGAACTCAGAGAAAAAGGTCTACGTTAAGAAAAAAATCCAAGGAAACAGAACACTGGCTTTTAAAGCATTTAATAAGTCAAAATCAAATAAAAGTGATTTTAAAAAGAATAAATTTACATATGGTACATAAGCAAGACAGCTGAAGGTTTCTAAAATAGAAATCTGGCGCATATGGCGCGAAAACACCACGTGCTTTGATTACACTCAGGAAGCATGAGTTGCCTATTTGGGTGAGAAAATCCCATGTTACAGTGAGATCACTGGGCATGTTTTAGAGTAATTCCAGCCACTACCATGTAAGTGTTTTTAATTCAGGGGTGCCTTCTACGTTTTCATCTTCTGAATATATTGTGACGGTGCAGGTTAGAGCAAAACTGGCATGAAATGAGAGCTGTTTTAGATGAAGATTGCAAGATGGATGGCTTGGCCCACAGTGGCAGTGGGTTGGGGGTGGAATGTGGACAATTAGGATAAAGGCATGTCATTCTATCTGACTCCTGGAGGGGCAGATAATCCTGGGGGCTTTGGTGTCACAGTTCCCAAAAGCAAGTTTGACCAGACCGTAGGCTTACATTGTGATGAGCTTGCCTTTTAAATTAATCTTCAAGACGCCAGATCAAGAGAGGGACCGTGGACCTAGACTGAAGCCAGACCAGTAGGGGGCGCTCCTTCCCCAGAGAGAAACTCCAAATGTCTTGAAAGGAGCTGAACCATACCCTTTGAAGGGGCATGCAATGGTGTGAGAGTGAGAGAGGATTTAACAGAGCAAAGTGCTGTGTGAGAAATGAATGGAAGAGGGCTAGCAAGGCAAGAGTG
Source organism: Macaca mulatta (assembly GCF_049350105.2). Taxonomy (NCBI): domain Eukaryota; kingdom Metazoa; phylum Chordata; class Mammalia; order Primates; family Cercopithecidae; genus Macaca; species Macaca mulatta. The sequence goes on along the minus strand of NC_133417.1, from coordinate 127,811,505 downwards.
TGAATCAGGTAATGCCTTTTTTTTCCCCGATCGATTTTTTTCTGATTCTACACCACAGAGCAGGAGTGCTCAAAAACTGAGGTTGGCATTACCAATATATACTTTTCATTCTCCAGTTGCAGTAATCAGATACTTAAAAAGTGACCAACCTATGACAAATCGTTGACTCATTCTTTAATGTGCTGTGGCTGATATAGTCAGCCTCGACCCAAATTAGGTAAGGACAGCCTTAAATATATCAGTATAGCTGATCGGCCTTCCTATTGTTGGGACTTAAAAATAGAGACAGCAGTAAAAATTATGTATATGATATGTATATCATATGTATGAGATGCCAACACCCACTGCTGTGACAATGATCACAATCCCTCTTTTTAAAAGATACACGTGGTAAAAGCTGATCCTTTTGTCAGTTGACTTCAGACAAGTCAACCACAATTATTTTGTGTAGATATCCGGTGTTGTGAACTCTGGCTGGGCAGCCGTGCGGATGGAATTACAGAAAAGTGCCTCATCCAGCTGACAGCCACTGCTTTGCAGGGGCAGGTGCAGGCTGGGAGTACCTGCAAGCTAAGGCCCTTCCCCTGAGTTGTGCTGCAAATACTGGGCAGAATTTGATGTAAAAGCAGTCAAATGGCAGGTCATCTTGATCTTTGCCTTCTAACTATAATAAATGTGAGAAGAATTTTAAGTAAAAACAGGATGTTTTGCTAAAAATTATTAAGAAATTGGAACGCTAAGTTACATACTAAATATCGTCACAACCATAAGGCTGTAGAACATATTTGAAATAAAGAAAAATGTGATTTTTCAGTTTTAACCCGTTAAGAGCCTCTGTAACTTTTAAGGACGCTAATTTTTTCCGAGTATGCACATGGTGATGATGTGTTGGGTTGGTAAAGCACTGGCTTCAGTCCTACAGGCACTACACCTCAATGGATACTTTGTTAACGATAGTTACACTAACTTTAAAAACAGTTCTTGATACCCGTTCCTTATTCTTAGGAACTGAAGAGGAGGGAACTCTAGTGTTTGCATAATCATCACCTTCCCATGTTAAGAGGACTCACCCTAGTAGACTTAATGGGCTTTGTATTTGGTTGGCTTTTTTTCCCTAGAGACACTAAAGTTGTTCTTGCATTCATTACCCTTAAAATTGCCAAGAGATAAGAGGTGGGAAGACAAAAAGGGAGCCTGATTCTATTCAGTAGATGAGAGAATAGATTTACAGAAGATAACAGTGAAATTGGAGGAGTAATGTCAGGGAGGCCTTGTCAGGACCAGGCAATGTCAAGGAAGCCTATCCCTTCTTTGTCAGGCTCCAGAAAGGATTGCGTTCATCTGTTCTTCTACGGATCCACTTTCCTAGGCAGATGCCAGTGCCTTCCAGGTTTGTACGAAAGCAAAACACTGCTCACTGCTGACAATGGGCAGAGGGCCTGTCCCAAACCACTAGGAAGCAAGAAAGGGTGAGAATCTCAGTGAATCCCAGATGTATCCACCTGTGTTGAAGGCTAACCCCCAACCTGTTTGGTGAGGTGCGAGCAGCCAGTTTGTTTCGTGGGTCAGAAGAGTGTGTTAATGGTACCTGGAATCCTGCAAAATCCATGGAAACAAGGAAGAGCAGATCCCTATTTCAGCATGAACACCAGGCTCATAAGGAAAGCAGGCTTTTCCCCATGACCTCACAGCTCTGCCTCCGCCTTTCATCTCTCACAGTGAGCTTTCTTTCACAGTCGTCTTACCACCCAACCAGTAAGTCTAATTTGATCATAACAAGGAGGAGGCTGGGCACAGTGGCTCATGCCTGTAATCCCAGCACTTTGGGAGGCTGAGGTGGGCGGATCGCTTAAGCCCAGGAGTTTGAGACATGCCTGGGCAACACGGCGAAACCGTGTCTCTACAAAAATTAGCTGGGCATGGTGGTCCATGCTTATAGTCCCAGCTACTCAGGAGGCTGAAGCAGGAGGATCGCTTGAGCCCAGGAGGCAGATTTTGCAGTAAGCTGAGATTGTGCCACTATACTACAGCCTGGAAAACAGCAAGATCCTGTCTCAAACAAAACAAAACAAAAAAACACCAAATAAACGATAAGGAAGTCACCCTGTCCAAGAAATGCACTTTTATACGGTGCCACCCCTTCTCCTGGACCAAGGTTCCTATTTTGGAAATAAGACACCGTGCTAGGCAAGGTTGTAATGGAAAAGAAAGGCTGTATCTCCAGCCTCCCAGATCACCCCATCCCTGTTGGCTCTCCTGAACCCAGTGGGGCTCCTAGCTATTCCTAAGCCAGGCTACAATTCCTGCCAGCCCATGACTAGGTCCAAAATCCATGCAACAGAAAGAGGAGCAGGGGCCGGGGTGGGGGTGTGCCTTTAAAGATCTAGATTATGGATTTTAGCCTGGGTTCAGCTGTAGCGTAACCATTACAGACTAATGACCGCTATGAGATAGTTTTTCCTTTCACACAGCAGCATCATTTATCTAGTAGTAGCAAGACAGCCGTATGACTTTTTTGTTGTTGTTGTTAAAGAAAAATAAGTGGTCAAGATTTGCCTACCAATAACTTTCCTATGTCTTGGCTCTCATGTCCAGTGGGCTAGTTTCCAACTGTTTGAGACTCAGGGTAATCCCAGAAACCTGTGCAGCATTGGCACAAAGGTTGTAGCGCAGATGCCAACAGATGTGTAGGTAACAAACTTGTAAGGCACTTCAATCTCCAGTCTCCGTCTGGCCTCCTTGTTCCTGGTGACCACCTTGAACCATGAGTATAGCACTTGCAGCGAGAGGTTTTGTACGAGCTGACGAACCAAGAGGATCAACACAATTCCCACTGCAAATTTGGTCAGACCCAAAATGAACATGTCGGTGGTGAGCGGTGGGATGTTCTGAATGACAGGGAGAGGTTCAGCCGGCTGGGATACAAGCTGGAAGGAGTGGTTGATCCAGAATCCTATGGTCACTCCAGCCCCAGCAGCCAGAATGGTGGTGGTGTCCGCCCGGGTTGGGCTGTAGTAATCAGAAACAGGGTAATTGTAACACAGGAAGAACGGCACAACTATGACACACACGGGGAAGAGGGGGCTGGCTGAGTCCAGGCGGTCAATGAAGGTCCAGGCAGGGTAGGTGAGGACGATGAGGAGTGCGGTGATCAGGACGCCACCCAGCACATCCTTTGGGAAGGAGAGAAAAGAACAGTGTGAACCAATGAGTGTTTCCTTGTATACAGGTATAATTTGAGTCAAATATGGTTAGTTTGATATTTAAAACACAATTTTTGCATTGTTTTATTTTACAGTACATGTTCAAAGAAAGTGTAAAGTTGTAAAAATTTGAAGTGAAAATGGGAAAAAATGCTCCCAGCAACCATACTACTCATGTTACGTATCTTCTTTCACCTTTTTAACCTTTTGGAATAAATTCTGTATTTGTTTTCTTAATGAATAACTGTAATCTCATTGTCCTTCAAACTTATATAAATCTAGTATTTTGACAGTTATATCACAAATGCTGTCACCATCTTCACAGAGGTGTCACCATCCCTTCTTGGCAGGTGGGGATTGGGCTGCAGGCTGGCTGAAGGGGGAAGCTGGCGTCTGGGGGAGCCAAATGTACACAGCAAGCACATCATTGTTATGTAGAGGACATGTTCCTTTGGGGTGGTTTGAGGAGATATTTGGATGTGGTAGCACCAAAATTCTTCTGCGTCAGCCTTGGCACTACTACCCCGCCTTCAGAGACAGGATTTCAAACAGTGTGCATACAATTTCGTTGAGCAGTTGTACCATGCTTTATTTAATTAATCCCATTCTTTAGAACAGTAGCTTGCTTTCTTCCATTGCCTCCTCCCTTTCCTGCTTAAAATATCTTTAACTCCTTGATGTCCCACATGTCCCTCTTTCCTTAGTCTTCTCTTTGCACCATATAATTAATCAATTTTTAGTTTCAATACCTAGAGTTAAGCACTTTCCCTAAGTTTGCATGTTTCCCTATATTCTTTTTTTCCTATATGTATAATAGAATTCTAAGGCTTGGTCTTGCTTTTTCTAATAACTTCATTATTTATTTCTCTTGTTTAGTGTCTAATACAATGACATCTGATTTGGATAAACAATGGGTGAGAATTAGATCTTAGAAATAATCACTAAGGCAACAGCAAGTTTCACAGATTAGGGGGTATCCATCCATCTATCCTTCATACAGTGGCCATGTATGAGCACCTACTGTTTGCCAAGCACAGTGCTAGAGGATCCAGATGAACCAAACACACACCATCCCCACCTATCCTGGACCTCACGGTCTGGTAAAGAGACAGGGAGTTACCATTATTTCAGAGAGAAGGAGGTTGACTAGGGATCTTGATGGTTCCTGGGGGCTGGAGAGGAGAGAGTGAACACAGGCAGGAGCCACTTCACACAGGGCCCTAAAGTCCAACCCATTCCATGAGTACTACATCCTGGGAGCAGCCTGAGTTCCTGAAGTAGCTCTCACTGGGTAGCAACATGACTGGGTTTTCACTTTAAAAAGATTGACCGCAGTTGGGAGGGTGGACAGGGGCAGGGAGGAGTCAGGGTGGATGTGGGAGAACTAAGGGTGGATGGGGAAGGAGTGAGGGTGGATGGGGAAGGAGTGAGGGGGGAGGAGTGAGGGTGGATGGGGAAGGAGTGAGGGGGGAGGAGTCAGGGTGGATGGGGGAAGAGTAAGGGTGGATGGGGGAGGAATGAGAGTGGATGGGGAGGAGTGAGGGTGGATGGGGAGGAGTGAGGGTGGATGGGGAGGAGTGAGGGTGGATGGGGGAGGAGTGAGGGTGGATGGGGAGGAATGAGAGTGGATGGGGAGGAGTGAGGGTGGATGGGGAGGAGTGAGGGTGGATGGGGGAGGAGTGAGAGTGGATGGGGAGGAGTGAGGGTGGATGGGGAGGAGTGAGGGTGGATGGGGGAGGAGCGAGGGTGGGCGGAGGAGGAGTGAGGGTAGTAGGCGAGGAGTGAGGGAGGGAGGAGTGAGGGTGGATGGGGGAGGAGTGAGAGTGGATGGGGAGGAGTGAGGGTGGATGAGGGAGGAGTGAGGGTGGATGGGGAGGAGTGAGGGTGGATGAGGGAGGAGTGAGGGTGGATGGGGAGGAGTGAGGGTGGATGAGGGAGGAGTGAGGGTGGATGGGGAGGAGTGAGGGTGGATGATTGAGGAGTGAGGGTGAATGGAGGAGGAGTGAGGGTGGATGAGGGAGGAGTGCGGGTGGATGGGGGAGGAGTGAGGGTGGATGGAGCAGGAGTGAGGGTGGTAGGTGAGGAGTGAGGGTGTGGAGGAAGTGAGAGTGGATGGGGGAGAGTGATAGTGGATGGGGGAGGAGTGAGGGTGGATGAGAAAGACTGCCTGCCTCTCAGAGGGAGAGTTGAGTGTCCTCACAGCCTGCACCTGGCTCCAGGGCTTCACCAGTGCACACTTCAGTTCCCCTCCACTATCCCCTCAGGCTTCACCATCTCTGCAGCCTCCCTCCCTGTGGTGTCTTTTCTTGGGTGTATGAATATGCACTGATATTGCCTTAATTTTGGGGAAAACAAATCCTTCATTTAGGCTTCCTGGTTACCAAAATTGAGCCAAACTCTTTGGGTTTTCTACACGTGTTGCCTCCAGTCTCTCAACTTGATGTGCAGCTGCTTCTAAGCTCCTGCACTCAGATGATATGCCACTCTCAAAGGCCACTCACTGGACATTCATTGGCTGTTTCTTCAGCATCTAAGTCTTCCAACAGCCCCATATTTCCCCTTGGGGATCCATGAGGTTCCGGGAAATTATGGAGTTGAAGCACATGACATAGGTAGGCCAATCAATGCACTGAATTCCTTTCATAATGAATAGTGCAGGGGTAATCTTGTGACCTTGCTACAACAATCAGGATGAACTGTAGGCCTGTTATTTGGAATTCTTGGAGACAGATGCTCTGTCTCTCTCTTGACGTTGTGCTCTGGGATTTAAACCCTTTACTTATCAGACCTTTAAAATTCAGCTTTTATTAATGTTACCCTAAAATAGCCCGAATCTTCTGTGACCTCTCAGAAGTCTCTTTCTCGATTTCTTCCTTTACCTCTTCCTCTTTCCACATCCTAAACATGGGCATTTGTACAGATTCTGTCTTCAAGCCTTGCATGTTTCTCTCGAGTTCACATAGCTCCCTGGCTTCGTCTCTCCATTCCCTATCAGTGTGCCTCTCAATTCCACATCTTTGAGCCTCTCTCTCAAAATTGAGGCTCGTATGTTTTAATTGAATGCTAAACATTTCCATCTGGATGTCCTGTCATCTCCCTTAAACCAAGTTTTCTAAAATAAAAATCAACAACCACCAAAAAGAAAAATGGATAAAAGAAATGAGCAGATAACAGAAAAGGAAATACAAATGTCTCTTAAATGTACGAAAATATCCCTAAGCTTACTCATAATAAAGTATGAAAATTATACTAGGGAGAAACTAAAACTTATGTTCCCACAAATAATGGTACGTGCATGCTTATAGCAGTTTTATTAATAATCAGCCCAAACTGGAAACAACTCCAATGCTCGGAATGGGTGAACGGGTAAATCAACTGTGATACTTCTCAGCAGTAAAAAGCAACACACTACTGATGTGTGCAACAGCTTGGATGAAGCCTCCAGGAAATTATGCTGAACCTAAGAAGTCAAGCTCCAAGGGATACATACTGTGTAGTTCCATTTAGATAACATTCTCGAAAAGATAAAACCATAGTGATGGAGAATTGATCAGCAGTTGCCTAGGGGTTTTGGGGTGAGGGGAGGTTGTGACTCCAAAGGGATGGGAGGAGGGAGGTTTGAGGATGATGCAACTGTTCCTTATTTTAGTGGGGGTCACTCAGATCAATACATGTATTAACATTCATGGAACTTTATGCCAAACATAAAGTCAATTCTACTGTTAATTTTTAAATTAAAATTTCAAAATAGATTTCAGACACGTAAACAAAAACTAAAAAGCTAGTGGGCTCTTTTGTTGCCACTGAATGCCCACCGCTGTCTGCAAAGCAGGCTCTGGACCCCTGGCGAGGTTCCCAGTATAGCTGCTCCCTCCTCCACCTTCCCACACAAACCATGCAGAGAATGGACTCCTCGCCTGTCCCTGCTGACAGAGATGCAGAGGTTTAACATTTTGTTAATGAAACTGTAGGGATGAACTGAGAGGGACTCTTTTTCATTCATCATATGAATGCAAAATGGTATAACATTTATGGGGAGGAGCCTGTCAATAGCTTTAAAAATTACACATTTATTTATCCTCCAGCCCAACAATCTCATTCTGGGACTTGACCTTAGAGATATAACTGCTCACGTTTAAAAGGAGATACTTACAAGGTATCTGTTGTAGTATTGTTTGTAATAGCAACACACTGGAAATAACCCAAGTTCCATCTATAGAGGACTAAATTTTACTATGATATAGCCACGCACTGGAATACTACGCCGCTGCAAAAAGAACAAGGAAGCTCTGACAAATTTTAAAAAGCAAGGTGCAGAACAGTGCATACAGTATATTACCATTTCCTGTATTTCACATTCGGTTCAGGGAGAATGTGGGCAGGTACAGAGATACCCTTTCACCTGAATACACAGAGGTGCTACTTGGATGGCTGGGGACAGTCAGGAGGAGACTTTTCACAGGATGCCCTGTGTACCTTTTGAATTTTGTATCATGTGAATACAGTACCTCTTTTTAAAAAGTAAGATAAAATTCAGTTTCTCCTCTTCCAAACAGTATCTGCCTTTCAACTTCACATGACTGGGATCTCAGGACCCTCACTGTGTCCTCCACACAGGTTGGTGTGATAAGATCTCACTCCTGAAGCTCTGAGGGCATTTTGTTTGTGTGGTTTTAAAGGCATAAGAATTCTGAGGGAAGGAGGAGAGCCAGGTGAATGAGCCTCACACTGCAAACAGGTCTCTCCTCTCTTGTGGGGGACAGAAGATTCTCCCACTCAGATCGTCTCCCAGGCAGCTCCACTGGACTCAAGTCTGTGCCCTAATGAAGCCTGGAAGATAAAAAGTCATTTTACCAAAATTTATAATGCACAGAGCTAAATAATGCCGCTTTGAGACTTGCCTGGCAGAGGGACCTCCAAAGGGACGAATCCTTTCTTCCTCATACCCCTAGGCCACACTGCCCTGATGGTTATTTCAATGGCAAATGTTCTCAGAGTTTAGTGTGCATTGGAATCTCCTAGGAAGATGGTTAAAATGCAGATTCAGGGTACTGCCCTCTGATTGTGATCAGAAGTGTGGCCCAGGAGTCTACATTTTAACACCACAAGGTAATTCTGATGTCATGAGTCTAAATAGAAAACTCGGAAATACTAGCATAGAGGTTTACAAAGTCTTCTATGACATGGGTTTCATTAATCCTGTCATTCCAGGTTTTCTCTCACTTTCCCATCAGAACTTTCTGCCCCACTCATATAGGTCTATTTGCTTTTCCCAAATATGCCTAATACAATTTTAGGGTCAAAATTTTGCATTTGTGTTAGGTACAGCACACTTTAACCACCTCCATCAAGGTCTTATTGGTGCGTCTAAGGCTACATTTAAAAGCTACTTCCTTTCTAAAATATCTTCATGTATTAACACAGTTGGAACCAACCTTTCTCTTGCTTTCTCCCTGAACCGAATGTGAAGGCACTTGCTGAATGTGACTACAAAAGCCCTTCTTGCATTGCGTTTTGCTGTTGCTGTGTGTTACCTGCCTTTCCGCTACATTGATTATAGGGTCTGATCAGCAAGGTCGGGGCCTTTGCATTATTCCACAAAGCTCCTAGCCTAGTGCCTAACACATAGTAGACATTGAGTTACAGGCATTGGGACACTGGAATGCCTTTCTCTGTTTTTGTCTTTTTTAAATGTTTTATTTCCATAGGTTATTGGGGAACAGGTGGTGGTTGGTTACATGAGTAAGTTCTTTTTTTGTTTGTTTGAGACGGAGTTTTGCTCTTGTTGCCCAGGCTAGAGTGCAATGGTGTGATCTCAGCTCACCACAACCTCTGCCTCTCAGGTTCAAGTGATTCTCCTGCCTCAGCCTCCTGAGTAGCTGGGATTACAGGCAAGCACCACCATGCCCGGCTAATTTTGTATTTTTAGTAGAGACAGGGTTTCTCCATGTTGGTCAGGCTGGTCTCAAACTCCTGACCTCAGGTGATCTGCCCACCTCGGCCTCCCAAACTGCCAGGATTACAGACGTGAGCCACCACGCCTGGCTTGAGTAATTCTTTAGTGATGATTTGTGAGATTTTGGTGCACCTATCACCCAAGCAGTATACATTGCACCCAATTTGTAGTCTTTTATCTCTCACCCTCTTCTCATCCTTTCCCCAAGTCCCCAGAGTCCTTTGTGTCATTCAAAACCATAACGCAATACCACCTTATTCCTGCAACAATGGCCATAATCAAAAAATTAAAAAAGAATAGATGTTGGCTCGGATGTGGTGAACAGGAAACACTTCTCCACTGCTGGTGGGAATGTAAACTAGTACAACCACTATGGAAAACAGTGTGGAGATTCCTTAAAGAACTAAAAGTAGAACTACCATTTGATCCCACTACTAGGTATCTACCCAGAGGAAAAGAAGTCATTATACGAAAAAGATATTTGCACACTCATGTCTATAGCAGCACAATTCGCAATTGCAAAAATGTGGAACCAACCCAAATGCCCATCAGTCAACTAGTGGATAAAGAAACTGTGGCATATATACAATGGAATACTACTCAGCCATAAAAACAAATGAATTAATGGCACTCACAGCACCCTGGATGAGATTGGAGACTAGTATTCTACATGAAGTAACTCAGGAATGGAAAACCAAACATTTTATGCTCTCACTCAAAAGTGGGAGGTAAACCATGAGGATCCAAAGGCATAAGAATGGAATGCCTTTCCCTTATCCCAATTATCTATAATACTTAGTACCCATTGTTTCAATATATAAATAAAAATCTGTCTTCCTTTCCTCTGTCTTCCTTTGTAATTGCTGATTTATAACCAAATTCTCAGACATCTGGTTGGAATATTTTTTATAAATGAATTCTGTTCATCTTCAATGCATCAGGAGACTAGACTATTATGGTTCATAGCCCCAGCATTTGAGGCAAAAGTAATTTTAGTCAATATGGCTGTTGGTGAGATTTTCAGCCATAAAGGTGACATTGTAATAAAGACACATAGGTATTTTTGTAAGGAAAATGCTTGGACTTTAGCTAATGAGCTTTCTAATATCAGTCTCTAAATTTCTTATAATAAAATTATTCCCAACAGTTTCTAAAAATAAAGACTATAAATACTTGAAAATTTGAAAACAACTTTTTATATCAGTTTTTTTAAGCTACTAAATTCAGAGAAACTATGAAAGCTCACAAAATATCTGTCTTTGAACTGAATCTGTTGTTTTTATTTTTTTGCATATTCAAAGTTAGGAGGTGACTTCTTTGGAGCCGCACAGTGCTTGGCACAGTACGTGAGGCTAGAGGGAAAATGGTTCATGGTTCTACAGGACAGCAGAGGCAAGCTATAGGGCAGATGACCGTGTAACAGAGGGAAAAAATGGGGATAATTGTCCTGAATGGGTGGATTTGAGAGATGGGGAGAAGAGAGGAAACAGTGCAGACGGTTGATAGGGAATATATGAAATATATGGAAGACAGGTAAAGAGAATGGTGCAAAAGGCATGATAAGGGAAAGATACAAGAGCAAAAATGGTGAGAATAAATATTCTTTACTTTGCAAAGAACAAATGTAAATCTCCTTCCCATAGAGAAATATAACTAGACTACAAAGTATACAAAATATACAGCATATTCAAACACCGAGACCCAGCGATTCCACTCCTAGGAACTGATTCTAAGAAAAGAACCAGAGACGATAATAAGGCTGCTCATGAAGTTTACATACAGGGATGATTCTTGTTGGATTATTTCAGCTCATGCCATTTAAATCCAAAAAGTAACACATGCTGCATTACAGAAACATCAGAAACAAGCAAAAATGCATAAAGTATGGAACATACATCATAATAAGAAAGAAGCTAGAACGATAAATCAAGCATATTATGCTGCTTACACCAAAAATGAGATAAAAACCATGCTGTGCTGCTTTCTTATTTAATAATATAGCCAGAACATTTTCCATTTGAAAAGACAAATTTCTGCAACCTCATTTTCTATAGTTTCAAGGTAACCATAAGTGAGATGTTTTAAACAGAATACAAGCTTTACAGAAAGGATGATCCTAATTTTATATAAGTATATACTTGTAAGCATGGATAAAATGTCAGAAGGAAATAAAAATGTTAAGAGTCATTTCTTCTCTGTGTTGTGACATTACAAATGACTATTATCTTCTCTACACTCCAGGATCTTCCAGATTTTCTAGTCAATACTTGTTACTTTTATTATAATATAATGAAATCAAGGAGAAAAAAATCAAAATGTGAAAATCAGAATGTTTCAAAACAGACTAAAGTAGAAATGATTGTTTATAATTTTCATATCATGCCAAAAAAATGAAATACCCTTAAGAATCTATATAATAACATACCATTCCTCCGTGATCCAAGTAACTTTTAAAATAAAGGCATAGGCCAAGCATGGTGGCTCACGCCTGTAATTCCAGCATTTTGGGAGGCTGAGGTGGGCGGATCACAAGGTCAGGAGTTCAGGACCAGCCTGGCCAATATGGTGAAACTCCGTCTCTACTAAAAAATACAAAAAGTTAGCCGGACGTGGTGGTGTGTGCCTTTAGTCCCAGCTACTCAGGAGGCTGAGGCAGGGGAATCACTTCAACTCGGGAGGCAGAGGTTGCAATGAGCTGAGATTGCGCCACCGTACTCCAGACTGGGTGACAGAGTGAGACCCCGTCTCAAAAAAAAAAAAAAAAAAAAAAATACAAGATGTGTTTCCAGCCTCACCCTATGGATCACATTGTCTGAAATACAGTCAACCTTTAATTCAGTTTACCATCCAAGGTTTATATGTATAAGTCTTTTAAATTATTTGGAAAAAAAAAATCATTACACAAAACTAACATTTTCCAACGTTCAAATACAGAAAGTTCTAAATCCCTTTGATTTTTTAACCTATTCTCATTTTCTGTTATAAAACTTGATATTTAGGTAAAAGCTTGAGCTTATTATATCTCATTACAGGAAACAATAATAGAGGCAGACAAGCTCCAGTGTGTAGAAAAGAATGCTAATAGAGCTACCCCAAGCATTAGAACAAAATTTTAAAGTAAATGCTTATATAAACCCATAAAATAGAGTATTTTCATTCTTAGCCAAACTGAAACACTCCTTTTTTTGGTAAACATCTCTGGGTATCTCAACAGGAGACCCTAAACATGAAAACTCCCAGCAGTTACTAATTCTGACCCTACATCACATTCCCATATGCAGTTTACTGCGACAAATTCCCATTCTATCTCCAAACATCTTCCCTGAAGAATGCTATTGAACAGGCCAACACAACACAAGGTTAGCTAGTGAGAAAGAAGGGGAGAGAACAAACCCATTCAGTCAATTGTTAGGAAAGAATGCATTCAGATCTTGAAACTATTTATGCCGAGAACTCTATGATTCTGGCATCTTCCCCTCTGCCAGGTCCCCTGCTGAGAATGTGAAGGGCCTTCTCTGCCCTTGGCTGCCTTCACAGAGCGAGCTGAAGCCAAGAGCAGAGTAAAAGCCAAGACCCACTTCTTTGCAGATGCTGCGAATGCTTTGAATGCAAGCAGACACTGACATTAAAACAAACGGAAACAAACCAAAACACTGCAGTTATTCTAGAAAATAACTTTTAGTCATAGATCGGTCAATGTTTCCTAGTTAACAGAATATTTATTCTTTTCTATGCTAGCTCCAAATGAATTCAATTTCTGAGAATAATGCAGATGAGATTCAATAGCAGCCAAATCACAAGGAGGAGGCAACATTATTCATGAATATGAATATAAATGATTACAGAGGGAAACCTACATGTAATTAGCATATGTATGGGGAGAAAAGTGAATGCATAAGTTCAAAAATATTAATTTCCTATTGAAAGCACATCAATGTCCGTAGGGATCAGTCAAAAGCAGGAAGCTGATTTACCTGCCACATGGTATGAGCAAAAGCAGTAGAATCGCCTGATATGAATGGGTCTTTGAGTGGGCACTCTGTCACTGAAAGCATGTCCTTTCCATGCCATGACGGTCCTCTGAGCCGCCTTAGGTATCCTAGCATTGTTACAAGTCTCGAACTAAAAATCACTAGGTGTGGAAAGAGAAGGCTTTGAAAAAGACTGAAAACTGACTGAGGCTCAGGAGTAACTACATGAGGTAGAAAGAAGTGTGTCAATTTGCACCTTCTGTAATTGTAGAATACATGTCCACTTGGAAAGTGAATATATTTAAACCTTCAGTTGAAATATGAAGTTTAACAGAAGATGGTTTTCTATAAGTGTGTTAAGAAAAATTATATAAAACATGGACAGAAGGTAAAACCTGATTTCTATGTCATATGGGGGCAAAGGCCACCCCAGGATTATAAAAGGGAAAGTACTTTGTTCAACTTATTGTTTACTACTGATCAATGATCTCAGACTTAGCGAAATGACAGGTTAGTTGGTAGATTTTTGTCTGGCTGAAATGCAAATAATTTCTGTTTGGTGGAAATGAAACCTACAAAGGTTAGTTTGTTGCCCTGTAGGACAGTAGCCCTGTAGGACGTATAACTAGTTCTGTATATAACCGAGAAACCTCTGTGTAATATTTCTTTATTAGATTGTCTATACATATTTACTAGTTCCTTCATTAAATCTTACTGGTACTTTCATTAATTAATGAATTTAATAAAATCTTTGACACATATTCATTTCATTTTTGGAAGGGAGTTATTATTTTACCATTTAAAATTATACCTTAGCAAGTACATAATTATTTCAGTTGTTTATTTATATGACTAAATATTTATAAAGAAAATTGTTAGATGATTGAATATGGATATTGCATGTAAAAACAATTATAATTTACTTTTGCTTTCCTTTGTACGTTCTCTTTAAATGGTACTGGTTTGCTAAAAAGTAAGTAAGGCAGGTATTCTGTTTCTCGATGTGATAATATAATAGTATAACAGTATAATTTGCATACTTTGTATAATATCAGTATCAACTGGAAATGTATTTGAGTATACTATATATTTCTAAACTTTATTTCGTATCAAGCATGATTTAGGATATAATCACTTGTTTGTCTTGACTTCACAGAATCTAACACGTCCAAACAGAGGTCTTCATGAAACAGACAAAATTTCCCCACCCATAATTCACATGAATATGAACCATTCTACTTATAATGAATCACAGGATTTGGCAGGTCAATAGGATTGTGACATTAGATCAAGCCCCCAGGCAGGTTATAACATCATCTTTGACAACTGCTAAGCAGCTTGCGAGAATGACAAGCCTAGGGAAGGGCAATCTGCTAGAAGACACAAAGGCACTGTCAAACATTCAAGCGATGTTGCTCAAATCTGGGTGGGCAGAGAGGCCTCTGAGCAGTAAGAGAACAGAAAAGAGTTATGTTGGATGCAATATAATTGTTAAGCAGGCCCATGCAGGTAGAAATTTAATTGACATTGTCACCATATTTGCTGGGATGTGTATCTAGACTGTTTCAGTGCTTTTCAAACTATGTATTGCATTCAGATCTCCCGGGAAGTTTGTTAAAATGCAGGTCTAATTCAGTAGGTCTGGGAGGGGCCTGAGAATCTGCATTTCTGACAAACTCCCAGGTGACACTGAGGTTGCTGGTCAGAGGATTCCCCTCACTAAATCACAAAGGCCAATGTGAACTCTTCATGCTAAAGGGGGCACATCAGAGCTTCTGGCATGCTCTTTTTTTTTTTCTTTTTTTTTGCAACATGTGTAAAAGAATAAAAACATCTGAATTATATTAGAGCTCTTATAGTCTTTGAAAGTCCTAGAGTGATATTGCGATATACTAATACATAGGCGCAAATAGGCACAAGAGAAAAATCTGGAAATTCTTTGTAGACCTGGAGACATGGGTGCTCTCATACAGAGGAAAGTAAATCTATCCCAGCCCTTTGTCACTGGCCTTGGGACATGTTGCTTGAGCTGTTGAGTCCTGGTCCTGTGCAAAAGCAAAGCTCCCTGGGGAAATACTTTACATCCCTTCCACATACTAGGAACTAGAGATTACTGGAGATTTTTTAAATGTTAGTTGTTTTTTGCAGATTGTTCCAGTGAAGTCAAATATGGCCATGTTCTCTTTTTGATGAGGCTGGACAATCTCACTTACATCCTTGTTATTAAGTATGTTTCAAGTGAGCAGAAGGTTAAACCATTTAATTTTATTACAATGGGGAAGTGACATCCAAGATGTAATGAGGTACAAGGTTGTGGTGCTTGGGTGACCCTTTGCTTTCAGAAATGTGGTGAGTACTCAGTATTATGGTATGGAAATCCAACTATGCCATAGGCCTATGCACATGAATTAATTTTATGCAGGTGTCAGGGCTTTAAGAAATCAAATAAATCATAGCACTTACTGGAAACCCTGTATGCATTTAAACATATGATACATGACATGTTTATTTCCTTTCCCAAGTGAGCATGTTTTAAGGAACATTCCCACAGACATACGTAAACACAGACCTCAGCAGTGTTTTGAGATTAAAATGATGTTCCAGACCCTTAGCTAATTTTCAGAGCGTAACTGCAAGCCAGCTACTTTGTTCTTCAACATCCGCTGTATCCAATCAGTGTTCATCAATTCACCAACAAGATAGATTTTGGTAACAGACCAGTTCTTAGGCAGTTTTATGGCTGTGATGGATAAACAATCCGTTTGCCCTTTTGTGATGGGCTGGAATCTGCTATTTCTCTTGACAGGCTACTTGGCCGGGCTCAGTTCTAAACTCTTTAAGGTGGAATTTCTCATTTGGAAACCGCCACCACAGAGAAAGGAAGGATAGACATTAATTCTTTTGAGAACACAGTTCCCTTTTTCAATTGTATTTGGGAGGTAGGGTTGTAATGATTAAGAGAAATCTTGCAAATCAATGGTTTGAGAGTTTTAAAATTGATTCCTGAACAACAACAGACAAAAGACATAAGCTCTTTGAAGGCCAGGTGTGTTGGCTCACACCTGTAATCCCAGCACTTTGGGAGGCCGAGGCGGGCAGATCACTTCAGGTCAGGAGTTCGAGACCAGCCTGGCCAACATGGTGAAACCCCTTCTCTACTAAAAATACAAAAATTAGCCGGGCGTGGTGGCACATGTCTGTAATCCCAACTACTTGGGAGGCTGAGGCAGGAGAATCACTTGAACCTGGGAGGAGGAGATTGCAGTGAGCCAAGATTGTGCCACTGCACTCCAGCCTGGGCAACAGAATGAGACCCTGTTTCAAAAAAAAAAAAAAAAAAAAAAAGGAAAAAGAACATAAAAAAACATAAGCTCTTTGAAACCCATGTACTTGTTTGATTGTCAAAGTTCATATTAAGCGTTGTTCTATTTTAAAAAAAGAAAGAAAAGACACAGAGCAAAGAAAGAAATCATAATAAATGCAAGTACCAGTGGAAAAAGTAGAGCTATTTTTCGTTGCAATAAAGTCTAAAATCTTTCCTCTCTTCCAGGAAATACTCATGTAAATAATAATAGAGCTCAAATAATTACTTGTTCAGTCATTCAGTAGCTATTATGTGCTTTTATTTTTCACTAGCTATTACTTACTAAGAAATATACTTAGGAGGAGAATAAGAATACTCTCTGTCCATTAAATAAAAATAGCTTTATTATTTTATAATAACAAGTTAGACCCTCTATTAAAAATGCATTTCAGAGCCCCGTTTCCATAACTAATGCCCATACACACTCACAATTTTACAACAGTGGCACCCTACTGTACAAGCTGTTCTGTAACTTGCTTTTTTAAAAAGATTAATAATATGTCACAGGCACCTTTCCAAAATAACAGAGCTATATTATAGTCGACCCTCCATATCCATGGGTTCTGCATCTGGATTCAACCAATCTTGGATCAAAAATATTTGAAAGAAAAAATGGATGGTGGTATCTGCACAGAAACATGTACAGACTATTTTCTTGTCATGATTCCCTAAACGATAAAGCATAACAACTATTTACACCGAATTTACATATTAGAAACTGTAAATAATCTAGAGTTGATTTAAAATGTAGAGGAGGATAGGCATTGATTATATGCAAATACGATGACGTTTTATATAAGGGAACTGAACATCTGTGGATTTTCATAACCATGGAGAGTTCTGGAACCAGTCTCCCACCTATACCAACGGAAAACTATATTTTAAGGCCTTTATAATATTCCACTCTTTGGACATACCATGCTTTATTTAACAAGATCAGATTGATGGATATTAAATATATTTTCATTGCTTGCAATTAAATGCATTCATGAACATGTTAGTAATTCAAAGCATGTGTTCTGAAGTCAGCCTGCTTAACTTAAAATCTCAGTTCAGCCTTTTAACAGTGACACGACCTTGGTCAGTATACTTAACTTCTCTATGTCCCATCTGTAAAAATGGGATAATAATAGTGCCTCCTTAGTTTTCTGCTGACTACCCTATGAGGTAGTTAATATATGTAAAGCACTTAGAATGGCACTTAGCAGATCAAATGCTTAGAGAGACATCTAATATATGATCTGCAAGACCTCTATACAGAAAACGACAACATTAGTAAGATAAATTACAGACCTAAATAGAGGCATGTACTGTGCCCACGTATTGGAATAGTCAATATTAAAAGATACCAGCTCTCTCAAATTAATCTATAGATTTAACTTAATCCCTATAAAAAGTCCAGCATTGGAGAAAATGAAAAGCTGATTCCAAAATTTATATGAGAATACAAGAATACTGAAGATAATTTTGAAGAACAAAGTTGGGAGACTGTCACTACCTGATATCAATACTTATAACAAAACTTCAGTAAATAATGACAGTGGCACTGGCATGAGGATAGACAAACAGACTAATGGCAAGAGTACTGAGTACAGTCCATGATTTTGTCTTCAGTGGTTTCAGTTACCCATGATTAACTGTAGTCCAAAAATAGGTGAATACAGTACAGTAAGATATTTAGAGAAAGAGACCACATTCACATAACTTTTATTACAGCATGTCGTTATGATTGTTCTACGTTATTATTGGTGGTTGTTGTTAATCTCTTACTGGCCCTAATTTATAAATTAAGCTTTATCACAGGTGCACATGTATAGGAATTAACATAGTATATATAGGGCTTGGTACTACCTGCAGTTTCAGACATCCTTTGAGGGTCTTGGAATGCATACAATGAGGATAACAGGGAACGACAGTATGTATAGAGTACAGTCACTTGACTTTTGACAAAGCCGATGTTTCTGTAAAAGGATAATGGGTAACCCTTTCAATAAATGGTGCTGAGTAAATTGGGTACTCATGTAGAACAAAAAAGAATCACAAATCAATTCAATGTAGATTATAGATACAAATGAGAAAAATAATAAAACCCACAAATGTAATAACAGAGTATCTTTATGACCTTTTAGTAGTCAAAAATATCTTACACAGGACACAAAAGTTGTAACCATAAGGTAAATACCGATGAACTGGACTACATTAAAATGAAGAACTTCTGTTCACCGCAAGATGCCAATAGGATGAAAAAGCAAGCTATGGAGTAGGAAAAGCTCCAGCCTAGGCGACATAGCGAGACCTCATCTCTGAGTAATAACACAAATTAGCCAGGGATGGTGGCAAATGCCTGTGGTCCCAGCTACTCAGGACCCTGAGGTGGGAGGATTGCTTGAACCTGGGAGGTCAAGGCTGCAGTGAGCCTGCATGACAGAGTGAGATCTTGTCTCAAAAGAAAAAGAAAAAGAAGTTTGGAATACATGTATCTGACCAACAACTCACCAATAAATCAGTAAGTGAAAGATAAGCAATCCAATTTAAAAAAAGGGAAAAGACAAATCATCACCCCACAAAGGAGGGTGCCTAAATGGCCAATGAAACAAACAAAATGAAGCTAAATGTCATTACTGGGAGAAATTGAAACCACATGAGATACAAAGATGCACTCACCAGAATGGGGAAAATAAGAGGATATTCGCAAGTGCAAATAAGGATGTGGAGAACTGGAAATCTTAGACACTACTGGTGAGAATGCCAATTGTTCTAATTATTTGGAAAACACAATGGAACATACTAACGCTGCATGCCTATGCATGCCTCAGGACCCAGTAATTTTACTTCTACATTCATACTCCAGAGGAAAATGTACATATTTGTTCTAAAAGGCATATAAAAGAAAGTTTGGGGTAGCATCATTTAGAGTAGTCTCAAAATGGAAACAATCCAAATATGCATCAATATCAGAAGGGATGAAGTGTGGTACGGTTATGAGTTAGATGCTACACAACAACAAAAGTTAATGAATGAGAGCTACATACAGCCACATGGTGAATTTCACAAATAGAACAGGGAGTAAAAGAAACCTGATACAGAAGAAAGCATACTGTATGATTACATTTATATGAAGTCCAACTAATCTATGGTGTCAGAGATTTGGGGAGCAGGTACCTTTGGGGAGATGCACTGTAGAGGATATGAGAGAACTTCTGAGGTACCAATAATGCTGTATTTCCTAACATGGGTGGTGGTTACTTAGGTGTGTGTTTACTTTATTGGAAATTAACTGAGCTGCACATTTACAATTTGTTTACTTTTCTCTATGCACACCACAGGTTAACAAAAATTTATAAAGTTTTAAATTGTTTTTCTTGCCCAGGCACAGTGGCTCACTCCTGTAATCCCAGCACTTTGGGAGGCTGAGGCGGGCAGATCACTTGAGGTCAGGAGTTCAAGACCAGCCTGGCCACCAGTCTCTACTAAAAATACAAAAATTAGCTGGGCGTGATGGCGCATGCCTGTAATCCTGGCTACTCGGGAGGCTGAGGCATGAGAATCACTTGCACCCAGGAGGCAGAGGTTGCAGTGAGCTGAGATAGCGCCATTGCACTCCAGCTTGGGTGACAGAGTGAGACTCCATCTCAAAAATAAATAAATAAATAAATAAAATATTTTCCTTATTTTGAACCAAAAAAGTGGGGACTGCACATATCTCGTCCTATACAAATAAGGCTCTAAAAGTCTATTCTTAATCTCTAGGCACTACTTACATACCTATATCCAGATAAAGACCTAGGTACCAGGCCTCTATGAAATTCTAAATTCCATTAGGAACTGTAGAACTTTCTTTTCCTTCCCTGGTTATATCATCCTTCCATTTATTAAATGAAGTGTGCAAAGCATAATGCAGCATGTCTTGAGATACTCTTGCCAGCAGTCTTCCCTCTGTCCTAAGAACTGGTGCCTCAAACAACCCCAAAGCCTCATGCTGCTGACACACCACTCCATGGTCGTTTCTTACACAGCTCTGCATTTGCCAGTTAACTCAGAGTTTTGGAAACACAAAAGTGGACATCCATGCTTGGATGGTATTTGCTGTTCCAAGACACTCTATTACATTTTTACAAGTCAAAGTTTATAAGCTGGCCAGACATGGTGGCTCATGCCTATAATCCCAGCACTTTGGGAGGCTGAGGCGGGCGGATCACAAGATCAGGAGTTCGAGACCAGCCTGGCCAACATAGTGAAACCCCGTCTCTACTAGAAATACAAATAATTAGCTGGGCGTGATGGTGGGCACTGTAGTCCCAGCTACTTAGGAGGCTGAGGCAGGAGGATCGCTTGAACCCAGGAGGCGGAGGTTACAGTGAGCCAAGATCATGCCACTGCACTCCAGCCTGGATGACAGAGCAAGACTCTGTCTCAAAAAAAAAAAAAAAAAAAGTTTATAAGCTAAACAAAATTATGTTGAAAAAATAATAAATGTATGATCTGGCCTGGGCTCCCAAGTTAAATGTAATATTCAGACGAATGGATGAATCTTGTCAAATCTGACTCAATAAAGTACAGAGAAATAAGGGAGAAAAAATAGATTTATCAACAGATGACAGATAATAACTACTGCAATCCACTCAACATTTACTGTGCACTACTGCCAGGTGTTCTGCTGGGAACTGTGTGCTGGGGGAGAATGTATACAAAGGTGAATAAAAGAAGATTCTTACCTTCAAAGGACTTGCAACCTACTGTGATGAACAGACATGAATATAACCAGCCATATGCTTATACAACAGCTTGCTCTGATTGTTAATAAACTGATATTTATGCAATATAGGTTCAGCATCCCAAATTTGAAAATTCATAATTTGAAATGCCCAAAATCCAACACGTTTTGAATACTGACATGACATCACATGAAAAAATTCTAAGGCCGGGCGCGGTGGCTCACGCCTGTAATCCCTGCACTTTGGGAGGCCGAGGCGGGCAGATCACGAGGTCAGGAGATCGAGACCATCCTGGCTAACATGGTGAAACCCCGTCTCTACTAAAATACAAAAAAAAATTAGCCGGGCGCGGTGGCGGGCGCCTGTAGTCCCAGCTACTCGGGAGGCTGAGGCAGGAGAATGGCGCGAACCCGGGAGGCGGAGCTTGCAGTGAGCCGAGATGGTGCCACTGCACTCCAGCCTGGGCGACAGAGTGAAGACTCCCCCTCAAAAAAAAAAAAAAAAAAAAAAAAAAAAAAAAAAAAATTCTATACCTGACTTCATGTGATGAGTTGCACATGTGATTAAAAATATTGCATAAAATTACCTTTAGGTTATATGTATAAGGTGTATATGAAACATAAATGAATTTCATATTTAGACTTGGGTTCCATCCCCCAGATATCTCAGTTGGTACATGCCAATATTCAAAAATCTGAAAAAACCCCAAATTGAAAACACTCCTAGTTTCAAGCATTTCAGATAAGGGATACTCAACCTATATGACCTAAGAGATTTTGGAATGAAAATCTCTTAAATGTCATTTTATCTACTGAACTAGAAACATTTGTGTTTAACATTAAAATAACCAAACATCAGGCAATTCACATTCTTGTCTTTTCTGTTGGTAAACTGTAATTTTTCCTAGGAAGCCCACTCCTAGGAAATTATCCTAAGCATGGTTTCCCATAGTAAGCTGAGAAGAAACTAGATGACACCGGAAAAAGGGGTCCCAAAGCGAAATGGATGTGATCAACTGGCACCCTGTTAGGTATCCATTCCTACCTCCCAGCTGAACTGAAGATGTTGGAAAGATAAAAATGGCTCCCTCGGAAATTAGGTGCTACCAGTTTGATGCCTTCTTGCAGAATCTAGAAGGTGGTACAGAGGTGGAATCCATCTTCCTCCTGCTGTTTCTGTGATCTGGCAAAGCCTCAGAAACGTGAGCTCCAACAGCAGGACTGAGGATTCCAGTGTCTAGTCACTGCTCTCAGTTTTCTAGAGGCAACCAAGGCAGCTACAGCGGCTGAGTTCAGCCTAGTTTCTGGCCATCTGGTTGGTGAGCGCTGAGAAGTGGGAGGCAGAAGACAGAGATCTGGTAGTGGTGCCGGACACTGAGCATAGCAATGATCTTTGTGCTCCCCAAGCTCCTCCAACGCTTTGTAATCATCACATTCCCTGTATAAAATTCCATTGTGCTTAAAATACCTAGAATAGATTCTATTTTCTCCTCTAATAAACAGCAGTTAACAATGCTAAACCAGTTTCTTTGATGTGAATGTATTTAGGAACCTTTATAATTATTTTGGAGCTTCAAGATTCAATGGCTGCCCTGATGGGTTTTGGACTCACATGGGGCCAGCCTGTGGCCCCTTTCTTTTGGTCAATTTCTCCCTTTTTGAATGGAAGTATTTACCCAATCCCATTGTTTCTTGGAAGTAACTAACTTGTTTTTTACTTTACAGGCTCCTAGATGGAAGGGACTTGCCTTGTCTTAGATGGGACGTGGGACTCTGAACTTGTGAGTTAATGCTGGAATAAGTTAAGACTTTGGGGGACTGTTGGGAAGTCATGATTATATTTTGAAATGTTAGAGGGACATGAGATTTGGGAGGGACCAAGGGCAGAATGATATGATTCGGATCTGTGTTTCTGCCCAAATCTCATGTTAAATTGTAATCTCCAGTACTGGAGGTGGGACCTGGTAGGAGGTGACTGGATCATGGGGGTGAATCCTTCATGAATGGTTTAGCACCATCCCCTTGGTGCTGTTCTAGTGGTAGGAGTTCTCACGAGATCTGATCATTTAAAAGCGTGTGACACCTCCCCACTCTCTTCCTTAGTCCTGCTCTGGCCATGTAAGACGTGCCTGCTTTCCCCTCCTCTCCCACCATGACTGTAAGTTTCCTGAGGCCTCCCTGGAAGCAGAAGCCACTATGCTTCCTGTACAACCTGCAGAACTGTGAGGCAATTAAGCCTCTTTTCTTTATGAATTAAAACAAGGAAACTTTATATACAATTGCATTGAGGAGGGGCAGAGGACTTGGCATAAACTGCTTAAGGAATCCCTTTTTTCCTCATCAGAGAATCTCTCGGGACTGCTGTTTTATGAAACACTTTATAAAATGCAACAGAGAAGATCACCTTGGTTTTTTTCACTCAATGATATAACAGATTTCTATGTAACAAAAATTTTAAATTAGAGTCTCTTTAGAGTTTTTTTTTTTTTTATTTCTCTACAAGAGATCTCTCTCTCTTCCTCTCCTTTCTCTCATATGTTGGAGTACAATTTAATTTTTAAATTTACATACACTAAAAGTTACTCTTTTCAGTTTACAATTCAATGAGTTTCAACAAATGCTCAGAGTCAGGTCAAAACTACAGCAATCAGTTGCATAATACCCCCCAAAACTCCTTCATGTAGGAGGAAGGACCAAGCCTTCCTACCACCCCAATTCCTGGCAACCCCTGGTCTCCCCATCACTATGGCTTTGCCTTTCCCGGAGGTCACAGAAAGTAAACAGTATTTAGCCATTTGAGTTGGCTTCTTCATTTAGAATAATTCATAGGAGAACCATCAACATGTTGCATGCAACAGTTCAGTCTTTATTACTGCTGAGTAGTAGCTATTGAATGGATGTACCATAGTTTGTTTATCCTTTTACCAGTTGAAGGACATCAGGTTGTTTCTAGGTTTTAGAGAATAGGAATAAAGCTGCTACATCAACAAAAATTACATAATATTAGATAGCTGAATATCATTCCATATCTTGATATACCATTCATTTAATTGGATAAATCCTTACTGTTGTACGTTAGATCATTTCCAATGTTGTACTATTTTAAATAACACTATAACTTCATTTAAGTGTCTGTAGGTATTTGTTCCATTATTCTTTAGGACAAGTTCTTAGAAAAATTCCTGGGTCAAGAGGTATGCATCACACATTTTACTACTTTTGATACATATTGCATTTAAATGTCCCTTAATGACAATCTCCCTTTATTCACAGGCCCTCATCAACCTTGACTGTTATTCTTTTTTTAAAAAACCAATCTCACAGGCAAAAATTTAAAAATGGTATCTCACTTTTATTTGTATTTATTTTTTTTCTTCATATCTCTATACATACATGTGGAATTGTTTCCTTATATGTATTGGGCATTTTTACTTCTTCTTTTAGGAATTATCTGTTCTTGTCCATTGTTATGCTGGACTTTTGCTTATTGATTCACTGTATTAATCCTTTGTCTATCACCTATCACATTTATGGTTTTCAAGATGACTTTCAATTTTTTTATAGGCAGAGATTTCTTTAAAAATGTATGTAGTCACCTCTTCTAATCTTTTCTTTTGTGGATTACACATTTAATATCATGCCTAGAAAGGGCTTTTTCTATTTTACATTTATATACATAGTCACTCATATTTCCTAATTTTTCCAAACGGTTTTGGAAACAGCATGAAGAATACAGGAGGCTTCCTGGCTGAGGCACACAGTTCCCTGACACATTGGATTTGTTTCTGCCTTCGTGGCTTTGAGCTGCTGTGCTGTCATTAAATACTTAAGAGTCTTCTTTTCTAAGGAGTTCATTTGCCTTTTGAAGAAGGTGAATTCTTTACTGAACTAGGTTGACATTTTATCTTATAACTTGATTTAGAAATAAGGTTTTATTCTTAGGTTTCAGTGGTTAGCTAAGGAATTATAGTAAATCATTTCATTTCTCTTTCTGTTTATTCCACTATTGGGACAGACTAACAATAACTTAGAGGCTTACAAATAAAAATAAAGTGCAAGCACATGCCAATATTTTCCTAAACGTCATAACAATGATCTTGCTGGCAGAAATTTGCATTTATATTTTCCCAAGGGGCCAAATAAACAATTTTTTATTCTATTTTATTTTTTATTTTTATTTTCTTTGGAGACAGAGTCTCTCTCTATTCCCCAGGCAGGAGTGCAGTGGCGCAATCTCGGCTCACTGCAACCTCTGCCTCCTGGGTTCAAGCAATTCTCATGCCTCATCCTCCGAGTAGCTGGGACTACAGGCACCTGCTACCATGCCTGGCTAATTTTTGCATTTTTAGTAGAGACAGGGTTTTACCATATTGGTCAGGCTGGTCTCAAACTCCTGACCTCAGGTGATCCACCTGTCTTGGCCTCCCAAAGTGTTGGGATTACAGGCGTGAGCCACTGTGCCTGGCTGAAACAATTTTTTAAAACAATGACGTAAACATCCTTCCTTGGCCTTTCAGCTAACATAGAGTATATTACCTATTCTTATCAT
Organism: Macaca mulatta; assembly: GCF_049350105.2. NCBI lineage: Eukaryota > Metazoa > Chordata > Mammalia > Primates > Cercopithecidae > Macaca > Macaca mulatta. The sequence goes on along the minus strand of NC_133417.1, from coordinate 127,785,748 downwards.
TTAATTAAAAAGTGATGCAAATAAATGGGAAGTTCAGATTCGTTTTACAAAAGGTGACTTCACAAATTTTGAAGACAGTGCTTTTTGCATTAAGAGAGGCATACAATTACAAGGTATGGAAAAACTTCACCCTTCAATGAAAGTACCTATAACACACTATATAATCCCAAAGGCAAGCACCTAATAAAAGAAAGAAGCAAATGGAGCCTGGCTCCTATGGAAGATTTCATCAGCCCCCTTAGTCTTAAGTAGAAACTGAAATACAACAATGCAGTAGTGTTAGCTCTCAAATCCGTGCTGTCCCTAACTGTGGCCACTTTTTATTTATTTGGGAAAAGTGGATGAATTCTCAGTACCACTTAGACTTTAAGCCTTTATCGAGCTCCCTGCTGAGCATGCTAGGATTTAAATGGCACTTCTGGGTCCTCTGAGATAAACCAGCCACTTCCCAATGGACCATCACTGAAGCCAGAGTCCTAGCCCATTCGGCTGCCTGGCCATTAGCTACAGGGAGGTCCCCAGTTCCCCTCCCAGTCAGGCTAATTGTCAGTTAATTGTAGGCTCCTCCAGGTCTGACCACACACCACGCTGACGCAGCCTCTGAGGTGCCAGGCTGCAGAGTGTCAGGGGCCAGCTGGTTTCTCCACTGCGGCAGAAAGGATGCGAGTGGCTTCTGGTCTGAGGCAGATGGACCCCGTGCCTGCTCCAGCCCTTTCGACTGTGGCTCTCTGCCATGCAGGGGCCTCTGACACCTCCACATCACTCTGGTGCCTGACCAACTTCTGTCTTTGTCCATCTCCTGTGGTCAGCACTCAGGGCTCATCCAGCTCCCATCCTAGACTTCCAGCCCTTCCAGCAGCTAATAGCTGATTCATCCCATACTTGTAAAAGAGATGAAAACGGTACCCCCACTTTCGTTTTTTTCTTTTTCTTTTTTTTTTTTTTTTTTTGAGACAGAGTCTCACTCTGACTCCCAAAACGCTGGGCCACTGTGCCCAAAGGATTGAGCCACTGCGTCCCACTGTAGCTTGTTGAACAGTGTGGGGAAAGAAGATTTAAAAAAGTAATTAGCGAACCGGGGTCGGTGGCTCACCCCTGTAATCCCAGCACTTTGGGAGTCGGAGGCGGGCGGATCACGAGGTTAGGAGTTCAAGACCAGCCTGACCAACATGGTGAAACCCCGTCTCTAATAAAAATATAAAAATTAGCCAGGCATGGTGGCGGGTGCCTGTAATTCCAGCTACTAGGGAGGCTGAGGCAGGAGAATTGCTTGAGCCTGGGAGGCAGAGGTTGCAGTGAGCCGAGATCGGGCCACTGCACTCCAGCCTGGGTGACAGGGTGGGACTCTGTCTTAAAAAAAAAAAAAAAAAGTAATTTGCGGTCTGAGTCTCCGCCCCTAAGACCCGCGGGCCGCAAGCTCCGGAGTGCGGCTTCCCCAGCCGGCCGACTGCGCGATGGGCTGCGGGAACTCCCGGGCAGAGGCCCTGCAGGAGCAGCCAAAGATGTATCAGAAGAATCCATAACAGAAGATGATAAGAGGAGAAACTGTGGAGGAGTATATGTTGGCCTACCATCTGAGGCTGTCAATATGGTGTCCAGTCAAACAAAGACGGTTCGGAAAAATTAGAAGAAAATAACATCATGACTCAAGAATCAAGAGCATGCTCATCAATTTGGAAGGAATTGGGCTCCGTGGGACATTGTACTGTGCACAGACATTTCCAAGGAAATTCTAAACAGTCACCCTTCCCTCTTGCATTTCCCCAAATCTTAAGCGTATACATAAAACCCTGGGTACATATTGTTGTGGTAATAGAAGGGAATTGGTTAAACAGTACACTTGATGGAACTTTCTGTGGCCATCTACGAAAGACAAGTTAACAAACTGTCATGGAGGCTGCTGTTGCCTAGCCAGGGCTGCTGCATTTTGACATTTCCACCGTGGCCACTCAACACATTTCATGGAGGTCATGTCTTTTCACTGATGCTTTTTGATAGTTTTTATATAACAAAATCCTTATTCTATTTATAACTTAAGATGATAAGGCACTATAAATGAATGACCTAAAATAATATATTTGTCTGTTATCTTTCGCTATTTCTACTTCACTTTAATTTTTAGCTGTAAAATTGGTAAATGGATTCTTACAACTCTTTCTGTTTTTTACTGTTAGTTTTCAAATTTCATTTAAATGTCAGAATTTCCTTTTTAGGAACAATGTGTATTTCATTGCAATATTTAAAAATAAACTCAAATTTGCATGCCATATGCACACACACACACACACAAAGTAATTTGCCTATGTTTGTTGTTAGTAATACATACAAAAGTTCTTGCTGGAAATTGTGCTAAGGCCTAATTTTGATTCAACTAATACAGACGCATAAAATGCCTTCAATTTCCCTTCACATCATCCCAACAATGGGTATCTGAACTTCTCCTTTGGTGGTTAAATAATAATGATTTATTTTGTTTTTTAAAAAAATTAAAACAAAGAGGGAGTGAATGTTTTACCATGAGTATTTATTACTTTTGAAACTAGAAATAATTCTCTATTTTTACAAAAGGGTAAACATATTTCTCTCCAGGGTAAAGAGAAAACAATGGGCATAATAACCTAGTGACTGATGCTCAGAAACATAACTAAATTATCATTTTATCTCAGTAACTCATCCAACAGGGTGTAACAGGAAGTAAGGCTTGGTAGGGTGTAATTTGTATTGCAATCAGCTTTTTCCCCATGTTAAGTAAGGCAGTTTGAAGTAAGTTTTTTTAAACAACATGAAAAAATACAACAAAAATGCTCTAGTCCAAGGCCAGAACACAGTTTTATATGGTCGGCAGATAATTTAGTATTTGAGAAGCCTTTTCAACATTCTCTGACTCCAATGAAAACTAAAGCAAAACTTGGGAGGAAAAAAATAAATGAATAAACAAATAAAACAGTATCTGTATAATTATCCACAGATCAAACAATTTAGGGACAATAAAATAGAGCAACATTTCAGCTAGGTCAGGTGCAAAATAATGGAACAACTATTCACTGTTTATTCATATTTCACACATTCACTAACAACAAAAATTCTGGCTAGTTTTACTGTTAATATATTTGGGATGATTTCTTTATTAGTCAAAGGACTTAAAATCCATTTTGTGTAAGTTGAATAGTTAGGGCATCATAGATATAGGATAATCAGCCTTCTTGGCTTGCTCTAGCCCTCCTTCCTCCACAAACACACTATTAGGTCCACATTTTGAGCCTTTGAAAGAGTAGAAAAAATGCCATGCTATAGATGCAGAGAGGATATCATGGGACTTTGTCTGCCCTGCTTCTGATGCCAGGAGGCACTTTATTTTAGAGAACTGAGCCTCCTGTATGCCAATCCTGACCCTAACCTTTGCTGCCAATCAGAGCCACTGCTCGCACAGGTTGGCTCCAGACCTGGCTGGTTCCATCACAGTTCTCAGCACTCCTGAGACAGCATTTGATGCAGCCACAGACTTGTTATCCAGGTGCGGCCAATGTGAGATCTTCCCTAAAACTCTCCTCCCTGAAGGCCTTTAAGGAGTGAAACAGAAAAGAAAACAACAACAACAACAACAACAACAACAAAAATGAAGCCCAGAACTCCAATCTCAGGGAAGATGGCAGCCCCAGAGTATGAATCCACCATGCAGAGATGAGCTTGGGGAAGAGTGGTGAGGGAAGCTTCTGATGAAGGTCAAGGCCTGGGGGCCCACTCTCCCAATGCCAGCTGCATCTCTGACTTCCTTACACTATGGTTATAAACATCAATACATTTCCCTGTAAGCTTAAACTAGTTTGAGTTGGTGTCTGTTATTTTCATTCAAGGATTCCTGACTAATGCATCTGGTAACCACTTGATTTTGGGCATACTCAATTGTGGTGAACTTACTGGGCTCTTTCCAGTCTCTATTCTCAGGACACTGCCTTCACATCCTACAGGGGTGGTTCCCAGGTTGCATTTCTGCTCTGCGACCTGTCCCCCTGCCAAGGCTCACTGGTCCAAGGGTAGTGCTGGGTGCAACCGAAGTCTCACCTCCATATGCTAGAGTTTTCATCTGAGGGAAGAGTTGTTGGGAGCTGGGATAAATGAATGGTGGCACTCCAAAAGGAAGGTGATGGCACTCCTCAGAGCCACTCTGCTTCTGGTCCCTCCTGAGGCTTGCTTTTTTGACAGCTTCCTGAGCTCCACGAGCTACCCCAGTCCTTCCAAGACATTCTATCTTCCCTCCTTTCCCTCTTTCTCTCTCTCTTTTCCTTCAGCTGGATGCAATTGGTTTATTCTTCAAACCAAGAGAACATGAAATTATACACCAAAAAACTCTTTTGGTAAATTATCACTTCATGTAGAATGCCTTTCACCATGGGAAAATGTAAGACCTCAGTAAAAACTGGCTTCAGCAATAAGGAACCGTGTTTTACCTGGAGTGGTGAGCCCAGAGGTAGGGTGGCCCCAGGGGTGGTACAGTCACTCCGTGATGTCATTGGGGCCCTCGTGTTATATTTCCATGCTTTGGCACGGACAGTAATGATTTCCCTCAAAGGCCGATTCCCCAAACATTCCCAAATGGCTGCTGCTCACAAATGGGGCAGTGTCATTACTCACGTCCAGCAAGAGATAGAGAAACCTCTCCTCCATGCATGGAATAGCATAATCAGATTTGGAAATAATTTCCTAGCAGTGGTGTAAGAACAGCTGTGAGGCATATTTAAGAGCCAGAACGGATTCGGCTTGGTGACTACCTGACTGATGGAGGTGTGGGAAGGGAGGAGCTAGGGTGTTGCCCGTGTTTCTTGTTTGGGCATCTTGGTAGACAGGGACGCCCTCCCTGGGGGGGGGGGTGCAGATCTGGTTTGGTGAGGATGATGACACAGCTGTGCAGGTTTAATGCCTCCCCATGCTTCACTTGGGCCTGCCCAGGAGACTAGCTGGAGCCTGTCATCAAAACCTTGACAGGGGCACCAAACCACATCTGACAGGAAGTGACTTCTTAAGAGGTGGGATAAGCAAATTATTTCTCTCCCTGAATTGCTCTCCTGCTTATGCAGAGAGAGCCATTTCTTTTTTTTCTTTTCTTTTCTTTTTCTTTTTCCTTCTTTTTTTTTTTTTTTTTTTTTTTTTGAGACAGAGTTTCACTCTTGTTGCCCAGGCTGGAGTACAATGGCGTGATCTCACCTCACTGCAAACCCCACCTCCCGGGTTCAAGCAATTCTCCTGCCTCAACCTCCCAAGTAGCTGGGATTATAGGCATGTGCCACCATGTCTGGCTAATTTTTTGTAGTTTTAGTAGAGATGGGGTTTCTCCATGTTGGTCAGGCTGGTCTTGAACTCCCGACCTCAGGTGATCCACCTGCCTTGGCCCCCCAAAGTGCTGAGATTACAGGCATGGGCCACCGCGCCCAGCCTAGACAGAGCCATTTCTTTGAAGTAGGCAGCCACCTGAATGATGTACTTAAATGCCCTAAGCATCAAAGCTGTGTGCGATCAGAGTGGTTCATATGGATGCGGGGTGCCTAAAGATTATCTCTCTATACCTTCCAACCCAGTTTTGTTCAGGGGCACGCCCATATCTAGCATGAAAGACAGATCATTTGTCCAATCAATGACTCTCAACCCCGGTGGCACATTAAAATCAACCAGGGAGTTTAAAAAAACACCAAAGCCCAGGACCCACCTCCATATATCTATTAATATGTCTACACGCACACATAACATAAAATTCACCACCTTAACCATTTTAAAGTATCCAGTGGTATTAACAGGATTTATGTTGTTGTGTAACCATCATCATCATCCAATTTCAAAATGCCTTTCATCTTACTAAACTGAAACTCTATACACAAAAAATAATAACTCTCCATTCCTCCCTGTCTCCCCAACAGCCGCTGGCAACCACCATTCTAATTTTGGTCTCTATGAATTTGATTACTCTAGGTACCTGATGTAAGTGGAATCATATAAGATTTCCTTTTCCGACTGGCTTATCTCACTTTACATAAAAGTCTTCGAGGCCCATCCATGTTGTAGCAGGTGTCAGAATTCACCTCCCTCTTAAGACTGAATAATACGCCATCATATGTGGACAGGCACACTGTGCTTCCCTTGACTGCACTTTGCCGATACTGTGTTTTTTAGAAATTGAAGTTTTGTGGTAATACTGTATCCAGCAAGTCTACCAGTGCCACTTTTCCAACAGCCTGAGCTCATTTTGCGTCTCTGTGTTCTCTCGCTTTCCTCTGGCCTCCCTAAGCTCTGAGACACAACAATATGAAATTAGGCCAATTAATAACCCTAATAACCTCTCAGTGTTCAAGTGGAAGAAGAGTCACATGTCTCTCACTTTATTTATTTATTATTTATTTTAGAGACTGGATCTCATTCTGTCACCCAGGCTGGAGTGCAGTCGTACAAGCATAGCTCACTACAGCCTCCAACTCCTGGGCTCAAGCAAACCTCTCTCCTCAGACTCTCAAAGCACTGGGATTCCAGGTGAGCCACTGCACCTGGCTGTCATCTCTTACTTTAAATCAAAAGCTAGAAATGATTAAGCCTAGTGAGGAAGGCATTTCAAAAACTGAGATAGGCCAAAAGCTAAGCCTCTTGTGCCAAACAGCCATATTGAGAATGGAATGGAAAAGTTCTTGAAGGCAATTAAAAGTGCTACTCCAATGAATACATGAATGATAAGAAACTTAAACAGCCTTATTATAGAGAAAGTTTGAGTGGCCTGGTTAGAAGATCAAACCAGTCACAACATTCCCTTAAGCCAAAGTCTAATCCAGAGCAAAACCCTAACTCTCTTTAGCTCTATGATGACTGAGAGGTGAGGAAGCTGCAGAAAACAAGTTTGACACTAGCGGAATTTGGTTCATGAGGTTTGAGGAAAGAAGCCGTGTTTAAAACGTAAATGTGCAAGGTGAAGCAGCAAGTTCTGATAGAGAAGCTATAGCTAGTTATCCAGAAGACCTAGGTAAGGTCATTGATGAAGGTGGCTATGTGACACAATAGCTTTTCCATGTAGATAAAACAGCATCACATTGGAAGAAGATGCCATCTAGGACTTGCACAGCTAGAGAGAAGTCAATGTCTGGCTTCAACACTTCAAAGGACAGGCTAATGCTCTTGTTAGGGGTTAATGCAGCTGGTGACTTTAAGGTGAAACGAATGGCCACTTACCATTCTGAAAATTCTAGGGTCCTTAAGAATTATGCTAAATCTACTCTGCCTGTGCTCTAGAAATGAAATAACAAAGTCTGGGTGACAGCACATCTGTTCGCAGCATAATTTACTGAATATTTTAAGCCCATTGTTTTGACCTACTGCTCAGAGCAAAAGATTCCTTTCAAAATATTATTGCTAATGGACAATACACCTGGTCACCCAAGATGGCAATGTACAGGATGTACAAGATTCATGTTGTTTTCATGCCTGCTAAACACAACATCCATTCCACAGCCCAGGGATCAAGGAGTCATTGCTACTTTCAATTCTTACTTTTTAAGAAACACATTTTGTAAGGCTGTAGCTACCATAGACTGTGATTCCTCTGATAGGTCTGGACAAAGTAAATTGAAAACCTTCTGGAAAGGATTCACCATTCTAGATGCCATTAAGAACATTTGTGATTCATGTTCATGGGAGGAGGTCAAGCTATCAACATTAACAGGAGTTTGGGAGATATTGATTCCAACACTTATGGATAACGTTGAGGGGGTTATGACTTCAGCAGAGGAAGTAACTGCAGATATGATTAAAATAGCAAGAGGCCGGGCACACTGGCTCATGCCTGTAATCACAGCACTTTGGGAGACCAAGGTAGATGGATCAGTTTATGTCAGGAGTTCAAGACCTGCCTGGCCAACATGGTGAAACCCTGCTTCTACTAAAAATACAAAAATTAGCTGGGTATGGCAGTGCATGCCTGTAGTCCCAGCTACTTGGGAGGCTGAGGCAAGACAATGGCTTGAATCTGGGAGGTGGAGGTTACAGTGAGTAGAGATCATGTCATTGCACTCCAGCCTGGGTGACAGAGTGAGACTCTGTCTCAAAAAAATAAAAAAATAAAAAATAAAAAAAAATAGCAAGAGAACTAGAATTAGATGTGGAGCCTTAAGATGTGACTGAATTGCTGCAATCTCATGATAAAACTTGAATGGATGAAGAGTTGCTTTTTATGGAAAAACAAAGAAAGTAATCTTTTCAGATGGACTCTACTTCAGGTGAAGATGCTGTGAACATTGTTAAAATGACAAGAAAGGACAGAATATTACATAAACGTAGTGGATACAGCAATTGCAGGGTTTGAGAGGATTGACTCTAATTTTGAAAGTTCTACTCCGGTTAAAAGGCTATCAAATATCATCACATGGTTTGGCGTATGTAAAGGGGAGAAAAATAAAGAAAAAAACAGCATTGGCATTCTACAGAGAAATCTTTCCTAAAAGGAAGAGTCCATTGATGCGACAAACTTCATTGTTGTCTATTTTAAGAAACAGGGCACGGTGGTTCACGCCTGTAATCCCAGCACTTTGGGAGGCTGTGGTGGTATGATTGCTTGAGCCCAGGAATTTGAGACAAGCCTGGGCAACATAGTGAGACACTGTCTCTACTAAAAATACAAAAATTAGCTAGATGTGGTGGTGCATGCCTGTACTCCCAGCTATTCAGGAGGCTGAGGTATGAGAATTGCTTGAATCTGGAAGGCAGACATTGCAGTGAGCCAGGATCTCACCACTGCACTCCAGCCTGAGTGACAGACTGAGATGTTTCGAAAACAAAAACAAAAACAAAAACAAAAACAAAACTTGCCACAGCCACTCCACCCTTGAGCAATCACTACCCTAATCAGTTAGCAGCCATCAACACTGAGCCAGACCCTCCACCAGCAAAAACATTATGACTCACAGAAGGCCCAGATAATTGTTAGCATTTTTAGCAAAAAATTATCTCTAAATTAAGATATTATGTGTACACTGCTTTTTTTTTTAGACATAATGCGATTGCACACTTACTAGACAACAGAATAGTGTAAACATTTTTATATGCACTGAGAGACAAAAAAATTGTGTGACTTGCTTGTGATATTCACTTGATTGTGATGGTTTGGAACTGAACCCGCAATGACTCTGAGTTAAGCCTGGATGTCACACTATGCTTATCCATTCTGTCAGCGAACACTTGGGCTCACCTTTAGGCTATTGTGAATAAGGCTTCTCTGAACATGGGGGTACAAATATCTTCAGAGAGATTTTTTTAGAAGCTTCCCATGGGGTTTGAATATGTAGCTAGGGTTGACAGCCATTATAAAAGACATTCCCTAGAGATTGTGAGGGGCACAGGGAAGGGGCAGGCTACCATAGTTGGCTCAATCCGCTATTCCATCCTAACTATATCATCATGTCAGGTAATCAGCAGTGTAGACATCTGTCTCCTTGAGTAGACTTGGACACCTGAGGGGCAGGGTAGGTTTCTTTACCACAAGAGCTCCCAGATCTAGTTCCAAGCCCAGGGGCCTGTAGGAGCTGATTAAGTTGCTGCTGAATAAAGACTACTAATCCATAATTCTACCTTATCCTACTATTAAAACCAACTGTTCCCTTCTACTAGAAATTACTCATCATTGCACCGTAGGCCATTCTCCGGTCCTGTAGCATGACTGGTACCTGGGCCTGAGCCTGAGTCAAGGTCTAAGATCTTTATGAAATAAAATTATGAGCATGAAAGAAGCCCTGGGTCCTCACAGAACAGATGGGCTTGGGGACAATGGTTGCTGTGGCCTCTTGCTCCAGCTTCTTCTGGGACAAATGCTCCCAAAAGGAGGGTGGTACCTGTTCCTTGCATCTGGATGAGAGGCCTAATCTATCTTCACCTAAATATCTGCTTACTGTCCCCACAACTCACTTTAAAAAGAAAAGGCTGTAGCTGTGTTTCTATTGAGGTGGGTTTTGTGTACTCTTTATTCATCTCCGTAGCTCCACATACTTGTGCTTACTTTCATTTTAATTTTAACCCAAGTTCTCAAGATCATTCTTTTTTAAATTTTACTTTAAGTCCCGAGATACATGTGCAGAATGTACAGGTTTGTTACGCAGGTATACGTGTGCCATGGTGGTTTGCTGCACCTACTGACCATCCTCTAATTTCCCTCCCCTCACCCCCCACCTCCCAACAGGCCCTGGTGTGTGTTGTTCCCCTCCCTGTGTCCATGTGTTCTCATTGTTCAACTCCTATGTATGAGTGAGAACATGTGTGTTAGGTTTTCTGTTCCTGTGTTAGTTTGCTGAGGATGATGGCTTCCAGCTTCATCCAAGTCTCTGCAAAGGACATGCTCTCATTCCTTTTCATGGCTGCATAGTATTCCATGATGTATATGTACCACATTTTCTTTACCCAGTCTGTCATTACCGAGATCATTTTTTATTAAAGCCTACAGAAATTAAACAGGAGCCCCAGATAAAAAGAGATGCCAAAGAACCCAAGAGTTCTTCATTCCATATTGAAGTCCATGAACATATTTGGAGAGAACCTCTTTGTAACACGAAGCAGCAGTGTAGCAAATTGAGAATGCCATCCTCCCTTCCTTCCCTCCATCTTAGAAGCCACCAGTGTGGTGTGACATGGGATGGGGCCAGCAAGGATGTGCCTTGGAAGGTAAAATTACAGGACTGGCCCTTCATTGCTCCTTTCTTATTTCCGAGATCTGAGGTCCACCTTCACCCAGATAGCACCCAGGTCAGGGCTAGGCTGAGGTGAAGTAGGTGAGGCATAGCATGCAAATACAGGGTCAGATCTTGTCTTCACTTAAAATTTGACTATTTAGCTCATCATGGGGTTTTGTGGCATGAATTTTGATTTTTTAAAAAACTGCATTCAAATTATTTATCTTGATTCCTGAGATTTTTAGCACGCCTTAAACTTGGAGACTTGCCTGCCTCTTCTGAGGCTTGGCCTTGAGTCAGTTACTATCAGCACCTTCCTTTGCATTTTAAGAGGAAAGCATAATGTTGCTCTCTGATAGATCCTTGGGAAGCCGTAAACCCCCTTCTCTGAGTTACTTCGGCCTCTGTTCCTTTTGACAAACGATCTCCCCAATCTGTTCACTTTGCAGCTTCTGCCCTTCTGCCCTCCTCCCTTCCATGTTTCCCATAAAAAACCCACACCAGGGACCAGGGAGAGAAGCAAGAAGGCCCGTGTGGGGCGTGGGCCTTTCCCTCCCAGGTTTTTTGCTAACTTAACTTTAGAGCTTCAGAATTGAGATAAACACATAATGAGCAAGGGCCCATATCTTTTTAAAGAAATCTTTCTTGTATCCATTACGATGATAAATAGCGCCCCTGTGGTCAACCATGGCCAGCCTTATGCTCTGGAACTTCAAGGCAGCTGTGGGAAATTGAATTCTCAAGGACTTTAACTGTGCCAATCATGGCGGCCCTGGAAAATATTTCTAATATGGTAAAAGGGTGGATGGACTTTGAGATGCAGATGGGACTCTGTGTTCCCACCACTGCCTCCAGCCTAAAACAGTATGGAAGGAAGCAAAGCCATGATTCTGGGCTCCTCTGTCCTAGTAGGACCCTTACCTTGCAAGGGCACTGGAGACCCCTGATTTCAGGCCCCTCTCTGTGAAGACCTAAGTGGGGAACTGCGACTACTCACTTGTGTCTGTGAGCCTGGGGGCTTTTCCTGCACTGCTTGCTGCATCGTCAGTAAACCGATGTGAATATAAATGACCGGAGTCTCCAACGCTGTTCTAGCCCATTTTCAAAATCTTGAGGGTTCAGCGTGGCTCAGCCTCATTGATATTACCTTAATGTTTCATTACTCTTATCGTACATGCACCCGAACATAATAATTACTTAATGCACTGGCATGATGAGAAATATAATTACATATGCAAATAATTTTATAAATAAGTAGTATGAGAAACATATTGACACAGTGACCACAATACCATTCAAACAATCGCCACAAGACCTGACCACAAAGTCTTACCAGGACCGTATGCATCCCAGTGTAGAGCCTGCTGAGACACACCAAGGTGGAAAACACCACGGCCATCACCAGTCCCAACACAAATGGATACTGTGGGGTAAGGAGAAAAAACAAGGGACTTAGATCACACTCAGACATATGATTTCATGTCATAGGTGGGAATAGGGTTCATTAATGCAAGAATTGCTAGTCCGAATCTTGCATTCCCCAGACCAGCAATCTGATTATCTAAAAACATTTTCTAAAAGGGGAGACAGAAGAAAGAGAAGGGGAAGATACCTAGGTATACAGTTCTGGGAGGAAGTTTCTAACATATAAGTATGCATGTGACATGTAGTAGGACTTGGCTTTAAGACTCATGACCACAACTACAGTGCTGGCAGTTTTAGTGAAATGAATAACTTTGATTTCTACCTATTCTTAAATCAGAGTGACAAGAAACAAACAATTTGACCAAGAAGCAAGGTAGATAGATAGCCAGGGCTATAATCTGAAAATCCCAACAAGCAACTTCTCCTCCTCTGTGGAAGACGCAGGGGCAATGGGCCCAAAGTAAGAATCGGCATATTTGCGTCCAGATATCAAAAGCACTTCTGCAGATTCTACTGACTCTCAACATTTGCTGCTGAGTAACACTAGCGGCTGGAGGAATCTGGCTAATACTGAATCATATAAGGAACACACAGATATTTTGCTTATAAACTAGACATAGGCATGTAATCCACCTGCTTCAAGCACCAGTGTCTGTGGTATTCCATAGTAAGATCAAAGACAATAGAGCACTGTCTGTATTAGGCAAAGCACTTTATCCTATCTCCCTTAGTCTTCACATAACCCTATGAAGTAGGCTCAGTTATTAGCCCCATTTTACAAATGAGGAAGCCCTTAACCATGATAATAAATGACATTGTTAATAAACTTTATCACAAAGGCACTTTCCCCTCAATGCTCCCATTTGACCCTCACAACAAGAGCTTGGGGTTCAGAGAAGTGAAATGATCTGCCTGAAGTCACACAGCCAGTAAGTGAGAGTCAGAACTGCAGGCCATGCCTTCTGAGTCCAACTCCAGTGTGTTCTTTCCCATGTAACACGTGAGTACCATAACACCTGATTGTCATGTCTGTTCTTAAGGTTTATCATTAACTAAGTCTCAGATTTTAATTTAAAAGTGTTAAGAATTAATGAGTTAATATATTTGGAAATTAGGGTGTGGGCAGTAGCCTCAACACACATTTAAAAAATTTTATTTCAATAGTTTTTGGGTTACTCAATACACATAAACCAATATATATGTAAATAAATATATATAAATAAACCAATAAATATAAAATATATAAATAAACCAATATTTAGAGCTGTTTATGAGCAAACAACTCAGCTAGCTAAATACATTCACCATTAAAAATCAAATAGGAAAGAAATTCACAACATGACTCCGACCTTATGAAAACTGCTACATCATGTAAGTTGACAAGAATTTTTTAAGGAGGACTGGGCAGCTCTGCAATGGATGTGTCTGTGGTGATGGTGGTGGTTTTGCTGCTGTGAGCCTCCACTTGCTGCTTTTCTCTTAAGTGACATTACCATGTTCATAGACTTCTCTGGGCACCAAGAGCAACCCAATGGGAGCTGGTGCTTGGCCCACTATGTCCTTTTAGGGCAGCTGACATTGGGTACAACATGGCTCAGCAGCCTGCACTAAGTTAATTCAGACAGTGCCAAGGGCTCAGACATTGTTTGACTTTGGCATGACATTTAAGTAACTTATGACAAAAGATGATATCTAGTCAAATATATTCCTTGTAACTGTCCCTTTCTTATGTAAGAGAGGTCTAAACCCAGATGACCAGGTAGAAGGCTATAGCAGTAGAGTTGGGACCCCACAGTAGTCCTGGTCTTTCCAGCTACATGAAGCTTGACTTCCTGCTTCTGCATAACCTGGAATGTGGAACATCCCTGGTCTTCTGGGGTAAAGGGACAGGGAAAAACAATACTGCCATTTATCTACAAGACTGCTAGATTTAACGGAATCTAAAACTTCCAGTGGGGCTGGGTGCAGTGGCTCATGCCGGTAATCCCAGTGCTTTGGCAAGCCCAGGCAGGCAGATTGCTTGAGGCCAGGAGTTCAAGACCAGCCTGGGCAACACAGCAAGACCCCTTCACTATAAAAAATTTTAAAAAATTAGCTGGGTGTAGTGGTGCATAGCTGTGGTCTCAGCTACTTGAGAAGCTGAGATGGGAGGATTGCTTGAGTCCAGAAGGTCAACACTGCAGTGAGTGCTGATGGTACCACTGTACTCCAGCCCTCGCAACAGAGACCCTGTCTCAAAAACAAACAAATAAACAAACAAACAAATAAAACTTCCAATGGGTAAAAGAAAACACTTATAAAATTAAACAGAGGATTAGAGCCATAGGTCTCAAATAGGAAAAATAACTTCATTGCTGTAATAGTATAACCTTTTAAGTCTTACTATAATTGGCATTTAAGCAGATATTAAGTAAAATTCTTCTATTTTCAGCATTTATTAATCCTCTGCCATTTAGAACATTCTAGAAAACTTCGAGCCATCGTTTCTAGTGGCTGAGCCTTAACCAGGGCAGAGACATCCTTAGAGGCTAATTTGAGTCACAGACTCTTTGCTGCCCCAGGCCCCGGGGAGTCTGGCAGAGGGATTTGGTAGAATCATCTCAGCCCTGGAGAATCATTTACTAGGACATAAACTCCTCTTGCAAACAGAGGATGAGAACACTAATTCAAGCACTGTCTCATCAGGCAGCCCAGGGTGATAATACATGCTGGTCTCCGGGGATGGTCCATATTATGCTAGTTGTCCTGGTGTCATTATTAATGGTGCTGATGTTCACACTCAGGCATAATCTGATTTAGATGCTAAATTATATGGTCACTTTATTTATGATGCATTTGTCATCTGCTTAATAGGTTTCAGGTTCTCTTAATCTTCATTTCATAAACCTTAAGGTCCCTCAAAGCAGCTTTAAGAGAAAATTCAGAAGTGCAGCCTCTATTTGCTGCCACAGTAGATGGGTAGGAAGAATAACCAGGCCACCTTACCTGGTATCTGTCCATAGTAGAGATAAGGAGGGTGAAGGCGATGGCGGTGGCCGCCATGGCGTGGGTGGACGGCATTCCATATTCAGCAATCAGTCTCTTTTCCAGTTTCACAACTGGAGGGGAGGAGGGACGGGGCCACTTCAAGATATCCTTGGCCACTTGGCCAATGTACATCACCAACTGCAAAACCAAAAGACTGAGGTAAATCTAATCAAATAAGGAAAATGAATGCATTTCCAAGTGTCATGTATATATTTTGGGGTTCTCAGGTTGTTGGCTGAAGGCTCCTTTCTCTCTGACCAGCTACTTGTTGGCAAAGTCTTGTAGGATGTTTTAGTTGGTAAAAAGAGAACAGGCTTTCTGGATTCCATAGGACCACTGAGCAACTAAGATATGACATTAAGGCATATATTATTTATTTTAATCATATATTTAACAAACACTTATGTAGCTTATATAAGTGCTGGGCACCATTCTAGGAGCTTTGCAGATTTTTACTCAATCCAGTAACACCTGGAGAATGCAGACCAATTTTACAGATGAGTACACCATTGCGCACTCATCCACAGGCACGCAGTCAGCAAGTGGCAGAACTGGGATTAGAATCTAGAAAGTCTGACTTCAAAGTCTGTGCTCAAACTATCATGTGATGCTACCTCCAAAACAGGATGGTCCTGCGCTAAAGATAACCTAATACTCAAACTAGGAAGCGCTTGTTTTCAAATTTTAACACAAAAGTGACTGTTCTTACTGAAACAGCTAGTAAGATACTTTTTGAATGCCACTGTTGTATGTAGGCAACATACTGGATTTACTGTAACTTCTTTAATAATCAGGAGCATCCGTCAAATAAATGGCATGGGTATTTTCAGTCTTTAAATGAAGACTCAGGTTGGGTGCGTGGCTAATGCCTGTAATCCCAACACTTTGCGAGGCTAAGGCGGGAGGACAGCTTGAGCCCAGGAGTTCAAGGCAAGCCTGGGCAAGATGGTGAGACCCTGTCTCTACAAAAAATTTAAAAATTTGTCAGGTGTGCATGGAATACTATGCAGCCATAAAAAAGGATGAGTTCATGTCCTTTGTAGGGACATGGATGAAGCTGGAAACCATCATTCTCAGCAGACTATCACAAGGT
This sequence comes from Macaca mulatta, assembly GCF_049350105.2. Lineage (NCBI taxonomy): Eukaryota > Metazoa > Chordata > Mammalia > Primates > Cercopithecidae > Macaca > Macaca mulatta. The sequence continues at coordinate 127,769,518 of NC_133417.1, read as the reverse complement.
CAAAAAACCAAACACCGCATGTTCTCACTCATAGGTGGGAACTGAACAATGAGATCACTTGGACACAGGGTGGGGAACATCACACACCGGGGCCTGTCGTGGGGTGAGGGGAGGGGGGAGGGATAGCATTAGGAGATATACCTAATGTAAATGACGAGTTAATGGGTGCAGCTCACCAACATGGCACATGTATACATATGTAACAAACCTGCACGTTGTGCGCATGTACCCTAGAACTTAAAGTATAATAATAAAAAAAAAATGTTAAAAAAAAATTGTCAGGTGTGATGGTGTATGTCTGTGGAACCAGCTACTCGAGAGGCTGAGGTGGGAGGATTGCTTGAGACCAGGAAGTCGAGGGTGCAGTTCCAGATTGGGGCCACTGCACTGCAGCCTGGGCAACAGAGCAAGACTCTGTCTCAAAAAAAAGGGCTCGATATGGAGGTGTTTTTTTCTTGTTTTTTTTTTTTTTTTTATGGAGTCTCACTCTGTTGCCCAGGCTGGAATGCACATTGTACCTAGCACACTGCAACCTCCACCTCTCGGGTTCAAGCGATTCTCTTGCCTCAGACTCCTGACTAGCTGGGATTACAGATGTCTGCCACCATGCCCGGCTAATTTTTGTATTTTTGTAGAGACGGGGTTTCACCATGTTGGTCAAGCTGGTCTTGAACTCTTGACCTCAGGTGATCCGCCTGCCTCAGCCTCCCAAAGTGCTGGGATTACAGACATGAGCTGCCATGCCTGGCCTAATATGGAGATTTTAAAAATGATTTTTCCATGAGGTCATTAACGAAGGCATATTCTCCCTCCTTTTTTTAAAGCAGAAGATAGAAATGAGAATTTGATGTACATGAACACTTCTCAAAAGAAGACATGCAAGTGTTCATATCTACTGAAAAAAGACATGGAAAAATGCTCAGCATCACTAATCGTCAGAGAAATACAAGTCAAAAACCACAATGAGATACCACCTCACACCAGTCAGAATCGCTATTATTAAAAAGTCAAAAAACAAAAGATGCTGGTGAGGCTGTGGGAAAAGGAAATGCTTATACACTGCTGGTGGGAATGTAAATTAGTTCAGTCACTGTGGAAAGCAGTTTGGAGATTTCTCAGAGAACTTAAATCAGAGCTACTGTTCGACTCAGTAATCCCATTACTGAGTATATACCCAGAGGAAAATAGATCATTATACCAAAAAGACACATATGCTCATCTGTTCATTGCAGCAGTATTCACAACAGCAAAGACATAGAATCCACCTAGGTGCCTATCAATAGTGGACTGGATAAAGAAAATGTGGTACATGTACACTATGGAATACTACACAGCCATAAAAAAGAACAAAATCATGTCCTTGCAACAACATGGATGGAGCTGGAAGTCAAAATACTAAGCAAATTAATTCAGGAACAGAAAACCAAATACCACATGTTCTCACTTACAACTATGAGCTAAACATTGAGTGCACAACGACAGAAACATGGGAACAGCAGCCACTGTGGACCACTAGACGGGGAGGGAGTAGGTTGAAAAACTATTGTTTATTATGCTCACTCCCTGGGTGCACTATACCCCTGTGACAAACCTGCACATGTATCCCCCATATCTAAAATAAAAGTTGATTAAAAAAAAAAAAGAATTGGATGCCCATACCCTTTAAAAGTGAATAGGATTATTAACAACAGACTTGTTTATTTTGTCAAGGAGTGAATAGGATTATTAACAACAGACTAATTTACCTTGTCAAAGAAATTTACAGGACAACTTCATAATCTAATATGTAAGAGCAATGTATTTACTTAAGTACCTGCCTTTGCAACTTAAAGCATTGTCTGAGAACTGGCTGTACCAGCCCCACCCAGGAGCTGCTTTAACATGCATCATCTCAGGACCCTCCTTAGAATCTCTCTTTTCACAAGATTGCCAGGTGATTGGTGTGCACAGGGGAATTTGAGAAGCACTGCGCTATACAGTCCTTTTGTACAAATCACTTTGTTGTGGGCTTTAATCATAAAACGTATCTTACCAGGACTGTGTTGATCTTACCAGGGTTTTATTTAGCTCGTGATGGATGGCATTACCTTGCTTGGAACAAAACCCACTATGAAGAGCTATTTCAAAATAATTTTGATTAGTCAACTGGATTGCCGTAGGAGTTCCCACATTCTAGAGCTTTCTTTTAACTCCTTGAGTTGCCGGTTAATTCCATGCATAATTCCAGCAAACCCAGTAACCCCCCGAGAAGGTCTTGCATATGTGTTTGTGCTTCACTGCCACTTTGCTCTGGGCTAGAAACCAAGAACCACTCAGTGTGCACAGCAGGCCAAATCCACAGGCTATAAAGCCTCAGCGACAATTACTCTGAATTCCATAGCTGCAATTTCCAATCGGACTTTGAAACTGAACTTCTTTACCGTTCACTTAACCACCAGGAACTACTCTTCCTGGAAATCAGCTCACTCTTTTTATGTTTCTGCCTCCCTCCTGTGAACCTGTAAAAACCACATCTAACTGACCATTATCTGGGGAGTTGAAAATCTGGCAGGTATTACCGACTACTGGGAATTTCTCAGAAGCTGCTTGAAATATACTTCTCAGTCCTGCTTCTTCCTCAGCCACTAACATAAACAAAATATTATAGGCATAACTACTAATCCCAGTTCCCTCAAAAATACTTAACATTTTCACACCCTAACATAGAGGATAAGGGTAAAAAAATACTGAAAATCCTCCAAAACAGGAAACCTTGAAATCATAAAAATAATGATTGGGTGACTCTCCTTCAGATAAAGTTAAATTTCTTTGAGGTTCATGAGTTCCTTTGTCTTCATTTATATTTCACCTTCTACGTTTGAAGGTTTTCTGGAATTAGGAAAATTATTCATTTTATTTAAAAATACTACAGCTGCATATTATGTCTCATTAATAAGTTTCAAATAACACTGACTGTGATCACAGCTCTCTTTAAACAAGAGAAAATAGTTAGAGCTACATTTTTCTTTTCTTTTTTTTTTTTTTTTTGAGACAGAGTCTCGCTCTGTCACCCAGGCTGGAGTGCAGTGGCCGGATCTCAGCTCGCTGCAAGCTCCGCCTTCCGGGTTCACGCCATTCTCCTGCCTCAGCCTCCCGAGTAGCTGGAACTACAGGCACCCGCCACCTCGCCCGGCTAGTTTTTTTACATTTTTTAGTAGAGATGGGGTTTCACTGTGTTAGCCAGGACGGTCTCGATCTCCTGACCTTGTGATCCTCCCGTCTCGGCCTCCCAAAGTGCTTGGATTACAGGCTTGAGCCACCGCGCCCGGCCAGAGCTACATTTTTCAAGTTGCAGAGGAAAAGTATCACTCTCAGAAGGTTACATCCTGTCTCTGGCATTGCCGTTTGTGACAATGATGCTATGATGAGCCAAGCCTTGCATTCGGTCCCAATCCTTGAGTAGGGAAAACAGTAACACAGTAAGAAGATTTCAGAGGATAATGTGAAAAGGCTTTGAAAAACAATCCACAGAATTCTATGAGTAGGTGCATATATATATGTGTATATATATATATAGAAAAACTCTGGTTCAACTGGATGGCCAGGGAACCTGGGTCTGGCTAAAGCAAAATAGGAGAGTTCCCTGACCCCTGTCACAGGATGTGTGACAGGGGTGTGGCTCGTCTGTTTGGCTGCAGCTGCTGCTCAAACCCCTTACGGGAGGAGAAGCACGCAGACGAGCAGGGTGCAGGGAGCCCAGGCAAGTGCTCTTGGGGCTCTGGTCCCAGGTTAGGAGTCTAGGGATGTGTGTCTGCAACTCTCAAAGCCCCAGTGGGCATGCTACAGTGCTCTTTTAGCTCTGCCGTCACTGACAGCTTAAGTGTTAACCAGCTCAGTGCCATCTTGGTACCCGGGTTCTTGTCCAGCGTGCAGGAAGGATCAGGTCACACATGGACTTGATGGATGGTGAATACAGGGGTTTTATTGAGTGGTGGAGGTGGCTCTCAGTGGAATGGATGGCGAGTTGGAAGGGGGATGGAGTGGGAAAATGATCTTCCCCTGGAGTTTGGTTATCCAGCAGCTGATCTCCTCTCCGGTTGTCCCCAGCCGAACTCCTCTCGATGTTCAGACGTTTTTTCTCTTCTCTCCTTCTCTGCTGTGCCATTCTGCTGCTCTTCTGTTTGTCTGCCTGTGGAGCCTGGGATTTGGAGTTTATATGGGTACAGGATAGGGGGTGTGAAAACAGGAATGCCTGTTCCTATTTAGGGCAGTGGGTTTCCAGGCTGGAGGGTGGGGTCTTTGCCAGGGGACCACCCTCTTCTACCCAGTATTTCCCTGTCTCCTGTCTGTATCAAAAGGAAGATGGTTTAACTAAAGGATGGGTAAAGAAGCATCCAGGATGCTGGATAATATGTAGTGGGAACTACTAGGAGGTTAGAACCACTAGAGTTTAAACTGTGAGGCACACTGCTACATATCCACTAGAAGGGCTAAGTTTCCCATTTTCTAAATGAAAATAAAATAGTGCTCATCTCCTAGATTTGTTAGGAGAATGAAATGAGAAAACATATGCAAAACACTTAGTATAGTGCCTGGCACATAGAAAGTGACCGACATACATTACTGTAATAGTCAGCAATTATATTTTTATCCAACAAATATTTATTGGGGACCTACTGCTATGGTCCAAATGTGTTCCCCAGAATTCACAAGACTGACACATCAAGAGTTGGTGAGGACCTGGAGCAGCTGAACCTCTCATACGCCTCTGGAGGAAACACAAAATGGTACCACCACTTTGGAAAATAGTTTGGTAGTTTCTTAAAAAGTCTACTTATATACTTATATGATACGTTTCTTAACATATATAAGTTTCTTAACATATACTTATCATATGATCCAGCCATCCCACTCTTAGGTATTTGCCCAGGAGAAACAAAAGCAATATGACCAGATACTCATATATGAATGTTCACAACAGCTTTTTTTTTTGGTTATAGCCCCAAACTGGAAACAACCCAATTACCATTAACGGGTAAGTACACAAATTGTGGTATAATCACACAACTGAATACTACTCAGCAACAAAAAGAATAAACTATGGGCATATGTTTACAACATGGATGAATCGCAAAATAATTATGCTGATTGTAGAAGCCAGAGCAAGACAAATGACAAAGTAAACAGTACACACTACATGATTTGTTTATATCAAATTCTTGAAAATGTAAAGTACTTTATAATGACAGAAAGCAAGTAAGTGGTTGCTAGGGAAGGGAAAATAAATTACAAATAGGCATAAGAAAACTTTAGGGGGTGATGAATATCATTTTGATTGTGGTAATGATTTCAGGGATAGGTACCTATGTTAAAATGTGTCAACCTGTATATATTATTTTATTTGAGACAGAGTCTCCTCTGTTGCCTGGGCTAGAATGCAGTGGCACAATCTTGGCTCACTGCAAATTCCACCTCCCAGGTTCAAGCCATTCTTGTGCCTCAGCCTCCCAAATAGCCGGGACTACAGTCACGCGCCACCACACCTGGATACTTTTTGTATTTTTAGTAGAGATGGGGTTTTGCCATGTTGGCCAGGCTGGCCAGGTTGACCTTGAACTCCTGACCTCAGGTGATCCACCTGCTTTGGCCTCCCAAAGTGCAGGGATTACAGGCATGAGCCACCATGTCCAGCCCTCAACTTGTATATTTTAAACATGTGTGAACCCTGTGACTACACTAAAAGTTATTGGATTACGTGCTTTAGATGGGTGAATTGTGTAGTACACGAATTATACCTCGATAAAACTGTTAAATATGTGCAGTTTACTGTATACCAATCATGTCTTAAAAACTGGTTCAGGCCGGGCGTGGTGGCTCATGCCTGTAATCCCAGCACTTCGGGAGGCCAAGGCAGGTGGACCATCTGAGGTCAGTAGTTTGAGACCAGCCTGACCAATATGGTGAAACCCTGTCTCTACTAAAAATACAAAAATTAGCTGGGTGTGGTGGCAGGCACCTGTAGTCTCAGTTATTCAGGAGGCTGAGGCAGCAGAATCACTTGAACCCAGGAGGTGGAGGTTGCAATGGGCCAAGATCATGCCACTGCACTCTAGCCTGGGCGACAGAGCGAGACTCCATCTCAAAAACAGAAGCAGAAGAAAAAAAAGTGGTTCACATTTTTCTGAAATGTGAGAAGCAGATGTTTGGGGAGAACCTGATGATGAGGCACTATGTTGTAGAACATAGTTTGGCCTTCTGGGATATCCTGGGCAGAGGCCTGGCCTGACCTAATCTGCATGTCTGATGATACCCTTTGATATCAAGAGTAGAGTAGGGATGAGGACATCAGGACTTGAAGGAAGGACATCAGTTAAGAGAATATTGTAAAATCCATGTGAGAGATACAGTATGATATAAGTCAGCAGTAGGGCAGAAGAGAGATTTGAAGAATGTGTTTTTATTTTTTTTTAATGAAAGAATGGCTGATCGGGTTGATGAATGAATGGAGAATGACAAATAGGGAGAAATTACATATGGAAGAGAGGAGAAAGAAATCAATGGAATATGGACTCAGAGGTGATCAGGCACGTAGAAGTGGTTTTGAAGTTGAGAAGGGCTCAGCCCCTGGTCCTCAGCAGGGATGGACGCTCTCCTGGGGGACATTCTGGTCAGTGCAGTGATTGTAGTCACTATTGGCATTTAGAGAGAGGAGGCCAGGGATGCAACATGCCTTTCAATGCACAGGACAGTGCCACTCTATGAAAACTGTTTTTTTGTGTCTAACATGACTCTTGAGTGTTCTGCCAGACATTCATGTAGGTGAAAAACCCATCTGTAATCCTCGGAGTTGAGAGCCTAACTCTCTTTTACAAGTAAACACCAAATATTTTCTTGCAGGTTGTGAACACACACTGAAGCTTCCAAGGCCATAACTACTGTGCAGACTGAGAGAAAATTGAACTTTGGTTTATTTGGAACTTTATCAAGAACTAGCCAGGTGTAGTGAGTGGCTCATGCCTGTAATCCCAGCACTTTGGGAGGCCTAGGCAGGAGGATCACTCGAGGACAGGAATTTGAGAGCAGCCTGGGCTACGTAGTGAAACTCCACCTCTACTTTATTTTAAAATTAAAAATTAAAAAAAAAAAGAACTGTTCATCATTTGGAGAAATCAGGTTATCATCAAGGGAAATGCTGATTATTGTATTTGAGACTTCAACACTGCATATCTGTGTCCCAGCTACCATCATTGGCACATTCATGGTGATACTGCTTCATAAATAGTAAAGCACATTCAGGGATCCTACTATCCTATGAAATAAATAGCCTAGTGTAGAAATGTTACAACGTATACTTATTTTAAAAGTTATTTTTATTTTAAGGAATGCTATTTAAAAAAGTATATGTGTAAGTAGGTCATATTACCTATGAATTTTAAGAAAGTAAAAGGAATATTATAATATATTTAGAGTACAACAAGAGGTGCTATTATACTAATTTTAGTGAGGCAGACACAAAAGATCACACACTTCATGATTCCATTTATATAAAATGTCCAGAATAAGCAACTCCATGGATATGGAAAATTGACTAGAGGATACGTAGGGCTTAGAGGCCAGAAGTCTGAAATCAAAGGGTCCATTGGGCCACACTCATTCGAGAAGTTTTAGGGGAGGGTCCTTTCTTTGCCTCTTCCAGTTTCTGGTAGTTGTAGGTGCTCTTTGACCTGTGGCCACATCACTTTGATCTCCACCTCTGAGGTCACATTGCTTCCTCCTCCTCTTTCTCTTCTTCTGCCTGTCTCATCTTTCCCTCTGCTTTTCTCTTATAAGGGTACTTCTCATTGCATTGGTCTACCCAGATAATCTAGGATGATCTCTCCATCTCAACATCCTAAATTTAATTACATCTACAAGGACCATTGTTCCCAAAACAACAATGTTCACAGATTCTAGGGATTCAAATGTGGGGATACCGTTTTAGAGGCCACTACTTAACCAACTACAGTAAATATTTAGTCAGTGAACCATATGGACCAGGTACTGTCTTGGTTTGGGGGAATACCATTGAGAATAAGATAGACAAGACCATCGTTCTCACACAGCATAAAAAATGAAACATTAGCAAAAAGTCTGCTTAGCTTCTTTGCATGTTATTTATAAGTAAAATGGCATCATCATGCTTTAAGAAAAAAGGGGTACTGGGTCTGGAAGAACCGAATAGTTTTGTCTAAGATTTAAAAACATTACTACAAATGTTCAACATCACATGACATTAGGGAATTCCAACTTAAAACAACAATGAAATACAACTACACACCTATTAGAATGGCTAAGTCCAAAACACTGACAATACCAAATGCTGACAAGGATGTGGAGCAATAGGAACTCTCAATCATTGCTGGTGGGAATGCAAAATGGTACAGCCACTTTGGAAGATGGTTTGGCAGTTTCTTATAAAACTAAACATACTCTTACCATATGACTTAGATCTCACACTCTTTGGTGTTCATCCGAGTGAACTGAAAACTTACCTCCATAAAAAACCTGTGCAAGGATGCTTATAGCAGCTTTATTTTTAATTGCCAAAACTTGGAAGCAATCAAGATGTCCTTCAGTAGGTAAATGAATAAATAAACTGTGGTTCTTCCAGACAATGGAATATTAGCACTAAAAAATGAGCCATCAAGCCATGACAAGATATGGAGGAGCCTAAATGCATATCACTAAGTGAAAGAAGCTTGTCTGCAAAGGGAACATACTGTATGATTCCAACTATATGACATTCTAGAAAAAGCAAAACCATGAAGACAGTAAAAAAGATCAGTGACTTCCAGGGACTGAGGAGAGGGCGGGGTGAACAGGCAGAGCACAGAGAAATTTTAGACAGTGAAACTATTCTGTATGATACTGTAAGGGTAGATACATGTCATTCTACACTTGTCAAAACCCATACACATACAGCACCAAGAATGAACCCTAATGTACACTGTAGGCTTTGAGAAATAATGATATGTCAATGTAGGGCCATGGATTGTAACAAACGTATCACTGTGGTGGGGAATTTTTTGGTAGTGGGAGAGGTTGTGTGTATGTGGTGTGGGGAGAAGGTATATGAGAACTCTGTACTTTCCACTTAACTTTGCTGTGAACCTAAAACTTCTCTTAAAAAAAAAAGTTGGCCGGGCGTGGTGGCTCAAGCCTGTAATCCCAGCACTTTGGGAGGCTGAGACGGGTCAGGAGATCCCGACCATCCTAGTTAACACGGTGAAACCCCGTCTCTACTAAAAAATACGAAAAACTAGCCGGGCGAGGTGGCGGGCGCCTGTAGTCCCAGCTACTTGGGAGGCTGAGGCAGGAGAATGGCAGAAACCCGGGAGGCGGAGCTTGCAGTGAGCTGAGATCCGGCCGCTGCACTCCAGCCTGGGCGACAGAGCGAGACTCCGTCTCAAAAAAAAAAAAAAAAAAGTTTATTTAAAAAAGTCACTGTGGCGGGCCAGGCATGGTGGCTCACACCTATAATCCCAGTACTTTGGGAGGCCAAGGAAGGTGGATCACTTGACCCAGGAATTTGAGACCAGCCTGAGTAACATGGTGAAATCCTGTCTCTACAAAACATGCAAAAATTTGCCGAGTGTGGTGGGGAACACCTGTAGTCCAGCTATTTGGGAGGCTGAGGTGGGAGGATCACCTGAGCCAGGGAGGCTGAGACTGCAGTGAGCCATGATGCACTCCAGCCTGGGTGACAGAGCAAGACCCTGTCTCAAAAGAATAAAAATGACTGTGGCAGCAGAGAACTATTTCTTCATTTAATTATCAGTTAAAGAGTATAATGATTAACTCAATGTGTGGCTTGCCCTAAGTGGAGGGCTTTTCTCTGTATTGTTGAAGGGGCCACTTTCCTAAAAGGACCCAATTAAGTTCCATCATCTATCGTACTTCTTTGGGCTGAGGCCCCAAAGGCCTGTGCACGAAAGCAAAAACCCGTAAGGAGGCAACACGGGAAGTAATTATAGATCATTAACACCTTAGCAAACTGGCTGGGGGCCCCCACATGGTATTCAGGGATGGCATGGAAGTCCCACAGGTTTTCACAAAGGGGAATTAGCCTATTTTCTTACTTCTGCTCTGAATGCAGGATAAATGTAACATATAGGTAGAAAGAAAATCTGGTTCTCTGGACAGTCTACCATTCATCCCAGGCAGACGAAAGGTTTTCCGGGGAACCAGTGCAGTCAATATGAAACTTGTCCTTACAGTGTGGAAAACCTTCCAGCATGGGGTCTGTTCTGGACGGCTGGGCTCATACGGGGACGGCAGAGAAAGCAGCACTTTTTCTCTTAGTGTAGTGGTCCTTTCTGGTTATTATAATAAAAAATGACAGTGTACCATGTCTAACAGATTTCCAATTAGCCAGACTTTATTCTTTACACTAGCATAAATAACACCTAAAAAGTTTTGAAAACAAAATATTTTGAAATAACGTTATTACTAGTAAACCAGCCATGGGATTTTTTTTTTTTTTTTGAGATGGAGTCTCGCTCAGTCACCCGGGCTGGAGTGCAGTGGCGCGATCTCGGCTCACTGCAAGCTCCGCCTCCCGGGTTCACGCCATTCTCCTGCCTCAGCCTCCCCAGTAGCTGGGACTACAGGTGCCCACCAAGACGCCCAGCTAATTTTTGTATTTTTAGTAGAGATGGGGTTTCACCATGTTAGCCAGGATGGTCTTGATCTCCTGACCTGGTGATCTGCCCGCCTCAGCCTCCCAAAGTGCTGGGATTACAGGCGTGTGCCACCGCGCCCAGCCCCACAGGATTTTAAAAAGCCAAGCCACACTTCCATTTTTGGCCCACATTAATATAAGATGCTTCTCCTCCTAGCTTCTTCTAAATGTCTGCCTTCAAACTTTTCTCTCTGTTAACATCTTCCATTCCCTGAAGGAAAACAGGACATGATGAACTGTTTTACACTACGTTTACATTTTTGTATACACTACAGAGCTGCCCCTGTTTGTCTTCATCCCTGCAAAATACCCTCATCTCAAAAGAGTGAAGCCTCCATGTGATCATAATAAAAGCTAAGTCCTCTGCAGGATGAACAGAGCACCAAGAGCCTCTTTTCAAATTACACCCACCATATATTAAAAAAATGGAAAAATCCCAATAGCTTTTTTCCTTCCCTTGGCTACACTCATAGCTCCCTCCACCACGGAGAAATAGCCCAAGTGGTGCACTGTCAACTAACTGGGGTGTATGATTATTCCTCATGTCTCATGGGGTAGAAACACTGCAAACCGCTGGGATTTACAGTCTATCTATGGGCTTGTTTCCAGAAGGTCAGGAACTGGTTATGTCATTGACTGTTGGAGGCAAGAGAACAATGAGTTATAACCCAAAGACCACAGCCTCTCTATCAGTACATACCTATCCGGTCTCCTAATTTATCCAAATGCATCTCATTCCCTTTTTTTCTCAGTTTACCAGTAAGGTGACTTGGATAAACAGACAGCAGACTCTCATCCATTCCACTCCCAGGTGTATCCCTGAGAGAATGGAAAGCACCTGTCCTCACTGGAACTTGTATGTAAATGTTGTTAGCATTTGTTAGCCTCATTCTTCTCAGTTTCCAAAAAGTTTAAACAACGCAAACGTCCATCGACTGATAGGCAGATAAACAAACTGTGTTATATCTTTACAATGGAATATTATTTGGCCATAAAAAGAAAGTACTGGTGCATGCTACCACGTGGGTAAGCCTTGAACATAGTAATGCTGAGTGAAAGAAGTCAAACATGAAGGACACACATTGTATGATTCCATTTATATGAAATGTTCAGAAAAGGCAAATCCATAGAGATAGAAAGTAAATTAGCTATTGCCTAGGGTAGTGTGTGCTAATGGATATGGGGTTCCTTTTCGGGGGGTGAAAATGTTCTGAAGTTATATACTGGTGATGGTTACACAACTTTGTGAATATGCTGAATTGTATACTTAAAAAGGGTGACTATTATAATATGTGGGTTATATCTCAAGTTTAAAAAGAAAGAGAAGCCAGACATAAAGATAAGTCCTGGTATGCCTCTTCTATGTGTTCTTGAAGTCTCTTGTTCCAAAATGTTATTGCAATGCCTTCACATATTGATTTCAGAATGGAAGAAGAAGTAAGCTATTGGAACTATCAATAGTCTCGTCTTCAAAAATCCAGTCCAATTCTGCCCATCCACAGGGCACTGAAGTGAGTACATACCAGAGAACTGCTGAAAATCCACTACTCAAAACCATAAGTACACAGGATTCATTTTCAGAACAATTTTTAGCTTTAGAGGCTTTCTTTAAAAGCTACATTTATTAATGCCTAAAATGTTGCTCTTATCAAAATTAGTATATCATTATATGTGATAACAATTATACTGATTTTTTTGTTAATACATAATAGTTATACATATTTTGGGGGTACTTGTGATATTTTGACACATGCATACAATGTGTAATGATCAAACCAGGACAACTGGGACACTGGTCATCCCAAACATTCACTCCTTCTTTATGCTGGGTCATCATGGAAGCCTTTCAAATCAACACTCTTACAAAAAAGAGATTGCACTAGATTGTGTTTTTGTTTATTCAATGTTCAGCCTTTTTTTTTTTCTTCCTTGTAATACAAAGTGCTCTGTGGTCTCCTATTTAGCATCTGGGAATGAATTAAAAGCAATTCTTGGTGATGGTTATTTGGAAAGATTCTAAAGGCTACTGTTTACCATCCAGTGTGAGAAGCTATTTCCAACTGGTGAACAGCCACTCATACTTCTGGCATTATTTTTATTTTTTAAATTCCGAGCTTTTTTGCTGGGTGTGATGTGTGTGTGTAACACTGGAAGAAGCAATTTTAATTTCAAATTAGTACAGTGTTACTCATGTCTAAACCACCAAAACAAAGCAAGCACCAGGAATCATAGAAGATAATCAGAAAACTGAGATTTATATATTTCAAGTTTTATAAAAATAAAATAACTAAAGCACAAACAGTAGATGAGAAAAATTAAGTTACAACCTTTTCTTATTCTTTCCAATGTTCTCTTCTTTTAAGCTCAGCTCTGCTTTTGAAATTTTTGATGACAAACACAAAAGATATAAAGATTGTTAAATCACAGATGTATGTATAGGCCTAGGAAAGCCACTTCCCACCTCTTGAGTCCACCTTTCATTGTAAGAAAGGAGTTGGGTTAAATAATAACTAACTTTTGTGCAATGATTGTGTTTAGTGTGTACTTTCACAGACATCTATTTTTATGTCAACATCATCCCTATTTTACCGATGAGGAAACTGATGCATAGACAAGGTGAGTACCTTGTCAACAATAATGATGCCAGTGTAGAGAAGCTGGACTTGAATTTGGTTTTCTGATTCCAAATTTTATCACTGTTTCACCACACCATGCTGTCTAGCATCTCATAAACTCACTACCGAATCTAAGTCAATCGAGGGTATATGTATAATACCTGAAAATAGATATCTATGCTATAAAAACCCAAATTCTATGATCTTAATCCTTTAGATCCATCCAGAGCTCAATAGAGGATGCTGAGTGTCCTTGGGGCTGAGAGATTAAGATGTCACATCTGATGAGAAAATTGCTTATCCCTACCATCCCACCAATGAATAGTCCAGAAAGCTAGGATCTGTGTCCTTGACTTGCCATTAGACAGACATCATATCCAAATGACTCCCACTGAGTGAATGGGTGTCTTCAGTCCTAGGAAATGTAGAGCACACTCAAACATGAAAATCATGCATAAGCTCACCCTCCTTCAAACAAATGAACAGTCAATCAACCAACAGCCAAAGTCTGGGAGCAACTCTAAATGTTCATGACAGGACACTGGTTAAATAAGTTATGTAACTGTTAAAAAAAATTATGAGATACACTGTTAAATGAGAAAGCAAGAAGTTGAAGAGTATATTTTGCTTCCATTTATATTTTGAAAAGGTATTTACATACTAATGCATGTAGGTACATGGGAAACTGGATGGTAGATTCACTAGGGGATTAGAACTGAGGTCTGGAGTGGGCAGGAGACATGCTTTGCAAACAGACTTTGTGTGATGTTTCAATTTTTCATGCAAAAACAAATAACAAAAATTTACTTCTGATAGCAACAGAAGCATTGCTAAGAAAATTCTTTTCTACCAGATTCCTCCCTCACATTGCTATGAATTTTAATTATCAGTCCTACTGACCATGAAAAGACTAAGCAATACTATTAAAAGATCAAAACCTTGATCTTTACAAAGCCCTGATGGCAACAATGCAATACATGTTAGTCATACGCCACATCCAACTTTCTCATCTGATTAAAACCACAAACGATTCCTGTCTCTAAGTGTGATACCACAAATCTTAAAGATAGTCTCAGAATATGCAATCCGGAGAGAAGTTCCTCTTCAGTTTTGGCCGACTGATTACTAACCAAAGACTCTTTCTTCTTTTACTTGCATCCAAAACAGTAAAACCTGCACCAGGACTTTTTCGTAGGTTATAAACTCTAACGAACTCATGAAAATCAAACCAAGCCATTTGCACTAACAGCTGAATTCTACACCCATCACCTTCACTAAATCACAAAGCATTATCATTGCTCTTTATTAATGACTAGTTCTTTAAACTTTTCAAGATGGTGTCAGAATAGTTTAAGTGGAATATGAGTGGACCTACACTGGGACACTTTCTGTGGGTCTCCTACCAAGCTGGGATTGGAAGTTTTCTCTGTGCTCCCAGCTCACTCTGTCCAAGTGTTTTTCAAACACAGTCATTCACAAAACACCTTCCAGATTCTGCCACACTCATGGACCACCCATGTTATTATTTCTTTAACACTAGTCTTATTTCCTTTTAGTGAAACACTAGTGAAATAATGATCTGATAGTTAGTTATGTTTTGTAACATACAATTGACCTTTGTGCAACTTGGAGGTTGGGAGTGCCAATGCCCTGTGCAGTTGAAATCCATGCATAACTTTTGACTTCTCCAAAACTTAATGACTAATAGCATTCTGTTGACTGGAAGCCTTACTAGTAACATAAAACAACTGATGAACACATATTTTGTTTGTTATATGTATTATATACTGTATTCTTGCAATAAAGTAAGCTAAGCCAAAAAAGTTATTAAGAAATCATAAAAAAGAGAAAATACATTTCCAGTACTGTGTTGTATTTATCAATGCATCATCTGTTTACAAGATGAATCATCTGTATGAAATGGTGGCAATTGCAGCGGTAGCTTTCAACCTATGGTACATATTAAGCAGTTCAACTTTTTCTTGTAATTTCACAGCTTTTCTTGTAATTTCATAGCTTTTCTCTGCTTCTTGGCAGCACTTCCAGCATCACTAGTGGCACTCTGAATGGGTCCCATGACGTTATTCAAAGTTTACAGTGTTGCACTAAACATGATGAAAGATACATGAGAACTGTAAGAGATCACGTTTTACTGTGATGTAATTTACTGGAGAGACAACTGTTCATGTGGATATGATTAGCGTTACTCAGTGTTTTAAGTGGATACTCACAACACTTGTGCTTACCACAATAACAACAAGAGGTAGCTATGAAATTATCACAGTAGCCGGGTGCAGTGGCTCATGCCTGTAATCCCAGCACTTGGGGAGGCAGAGGCACGTGGATCACGAGGTCAGGAGATCGAGACCATCCTGGCTAACATGGTGAAACCCTGTCTCTATTAAAAATGCCAAAAATTAGCTGGGTGTGGCAGCAGGCGCCTGTAGTCCCAGCTACTGGGGAGGCTGAGGCAGGAGAATGGCGTGAACCCAGGAGGCGGAGCTTGCAGTGAGCCGAGATCGCGCCACTGCACTCCAGCCTGGGCGATAAGCAAGACTCCGTCTCCAAAAAAAAAAAAAAGAAATTATCACAGCAGTGCAGTATGTGGTACAATTACTTTATGCCATTATAATTTAATACTGCATCTTTACATGTGTTTAATTTCCCTAAACTGTGACTAGTGTCATGTATAGTTTTATGTGTTTATGTGCATAAGTTTTGGTAAATTTTAACTACTTTGTTTTTTTTTTTTGAGACAGAGTTTCACTCAGCAGCCCAGGCTAGAGTGCAGTGGTGCAGTTCACTGCAGCCTCGACCTCCAGGGCTCAGATGATTCTCCTTCCTCAGCCTCCCAAGTAGCTGAGACTACAGGTACCTGCTGCCAAACCCAGCTAATTTTTGTATTTTTTTGTAGAGATGGGGTTTTGCCATGTTTCCCAGGCTGGTCTTGACCTTCTGAGCTCAAGCAATCTACCCTCCTCGGCCTCCCAAAGTGCTGGGATTACAGATGTGAGCCACCAGGCCCAGCCTAATTTTTATTTTAACTTTTCATAATAGATTCATGTATATTTTATGGTAATAAATGATAACACAGAATTGACATATGTTTTATGCATTCATGACATACCTAACATTTTCTTAACTTTTCCAATATTGCTAGACTACACTTTTCATCTGCAAGATTTTCCAAATTGTTGCAAATTTACAGAAAAGTTTTCAATATATTTATTTTTAAAAATTCGTGTATAAGTGGACCCACTTGATTTAACCCATGTTGTTTAAAGATCAACTGCATATTCAATCCAATATGTACATATTTAAATGAAACCAAAACAAGCTCCTCTCACATACTGGGCACTTTGGGAATCATAGTTGTTCTTTTATAATTATAGAGTTACATATATCTACTCACCTTCATATGATTATCTGTAGTTTAGATGATAGTTGTTTAATCTCCCAGCTCTTGCAATAAGCCGAGGTCCTAAATGAATGAGTGAGTGAATGCATGCATGTGTGGGTGCCTGTAAGCAAGCAGTAAATATGAGTATCTCTCACTATCCAAATTTTTGCTTTCTGGAATCTGAAGATGAATATATTCAGATAAACTTTTGTATAAATTATTTGCTATCAAAACTCATGTTACCTGCTATCTGAAATTCAGGAACCAAATGGCTTTGAACAACTTGTAAGCCTTGCTATGCAACCTTGCTTGCTTCCTGGACTTGGCCTAAAATGTATTACTTTCATTTTCATATTTAAAACCCATGCAGCTCTCTCAGTTCCTCTCCACTAAATAGAAGCCTCGCCTTTTTGTGCAGTGCCAGCCTTCCCACTCTGTCATGAGGTAAAAGTTGGATTAAATGGGTTTGTCTGTATTGAGTGTCTAGTTACCAGACTGCTTCCAAAGTGGATACTGTGCCCATCAGTGACTCCTTCCTTGAACTCAATAAGAGGGACTACATATCCAGAAATGATTCTACCCATGGCAAGTTCTATGGCACCATCAAGGCTGAGAACAGTAAGTACAGTCAATTGAAATCCTACTTTCATTTTCCAAGTTCAAGATTCCCCCAACATCAAGTGGGGTGACATGATGTTGAATACATCATAGAGCCCACTGCACTCTTTACTGTCTTAGACAAGGCTAGCATTCACTCGAAAGGTGGAGGCAAAGGGTCATTATTCCTACTGCCTGTGCCAATGCTGCTATGCTCAGAATGAGAGAGAACTGTGAAGATGACAACTTCTTCGAAATTGTCAGCAGTGTCACCTGCATACCAAGTACCTGACTCTCCTGGCAGAAGTCATCGATGATAACTCTGGTAATACGGAGGAATAGGAATCTCAGACCACAGTCCATGCCATCACTGCTCCCCACAGATCATGATTACTCCTCCAGCAAGTTGTAGTGTCATGTCAGTGGTCATTATCCCCCAATCCCTGGCCCTGCCAAAACTGTGTGCAAGATAATCCCCGAGTTGAATGGAGAGTTCACTGATTTGGCTTTCCAAGTCCTACCCCTGGGGTGGAAAGCGTGTTGATAATGTGCTTTGCCATCTGGAGAAAGGTGCCAAATATAAGGACATCAAAGAGGCAATGAAGCAAGCATCAAGGGCCCCTGGAAGAGCATCCTGGGCTACATTGAGGACCGGTTGGTTGCCTTTGTGACAACCGCTATCCCACTTTTGATCTGGGGTGGGTATTGCTCTCAATGATCACTTAATCAAGCTGACCTTTGGTATGACCATAAATCTGGCCATAGCAACTGACTGGGGGGATCTATCTTATGGTCTGCATGGCCTCGAAGGTGTAAGAGTCCTGGAGCACTCACCCCAGCAAAAGTATGAGAGGGAGAGTGAGGCTCTCGGTCACTGAGGAATCCTTGCCCAATTCTACCCCAACACATTGAGAACCTTCCTTTCTCTCTATATGGGTCCCATCTAAGGCCCATGAAGAAGGAAGGACCTGAGAGTCTTCCCTTGTTGAGTACCATTGGTGCCATTGATAAAATTTCTACTGTGCACAGTACAGGTGCAGGTAAGAAAATGAAACACATGGAGACACATGAAATAGACATTATAATCACTGGCATTATAATCCCACACACTACACTGAAAAAAAAGCATGATGGCCTGTAATTTATACATTGATTCAAAGCAATTATTACCAGGAACTTGACACCTTTGTCATTTCACCATAGGAGCAGCCCTATAAGTGGGTCTCACATGTCCCTTGAAGGTGAATTTGAATACTGAAGGAAAGTGAACCTATATAAATAAATCTATGCTCTTAATACTTTAAAACAAGAATTCACCATGCTCTTTCCCCTTTATTTTAGCCTATTAAGGCTTTATGTGTTATGTGTTTGAAATATTTAGCCTATTAAGGCTTTATATATTATATATTGGAAATATTTCATAACATATTTAATAAAATTTAAATTCATCATCATTTTAATATATAGTTTTAGCTACAACTGAAGGACTTTCTGATCACCCCTCGTCCTTAGCAACAGTGCTCTTGATTTTTACCCTTTTTGGTTCTATTATTTGGTTGTTTTTCCTGAATGGGCTACATAATCTAAACAGAGATCTTTTTACCAGGAACATACAGTTTCAGTATTTCCTTAGGCCTCCCAAAGCTGGATATTCCATAGTAGGTGATTAGAGTAAAAGGATAGTCTAGGTGATGTCCTTAGAATGGGTAACTTTTCTTCAATTAGAAATAAACCAGTCATATATTACTTAACAATCAGCTTTAAACAAAGACCTAGAATACTTCAAGTTCTTATTTCTTCCTATTCATATTTGTAAAAGGCAATGCAACTCTCTAATTGAAGCAGTGTTAAAGGGTAGAATTTCATACACAGTGTAAATGTTCTCTCAGGAATGGTGCCATTTCCAGTACAAACCATTCCTGATGTTAGCCTCCAGGATGAGCTGCCGTTTCCCCCAGCACTGCTGACTTTAGCAACAGCAAGTTAGAGCTTCTCAGCATGGTGTATTGATAATAAGCAGCTGCTGCCTTTATCTAAACCATCACTTATATGTGTACCTGCTCAGGAACAATTTAGATGTTAGAAATCAACATTGTGAACAGTAGCCTATCTATAGCACATATTATAAAGAAATATAGGTTGAGTATCCCTAATCTGAAAATCCATAATCCAAAATCCAATATCTTTTGAGTGTTGACGTGACACTTAACGGAAATACTCATGGGAGTTCTTCACATTTTAGATTTTCAGATTAGGAATGCTAAATGCAAATATCCTGAAATCTGAAAAACTCTGAAATCCAAAAAAATTTGAAAGCCAAAACACTTCTGGTCCCAAACATTTTGAATACGGGATACTCAATTTGTATGGAGTATGCCTGGCAGTAATTCAAGGACAGCAATAATCTTTACCTTCAAAGGATCCTGGCTATCTTCAAATTACTCCAGAAAGTCACTCTGATTTTTCTCTCCATAGGTGTAACAAGAAGGGATGGGGTTAGGTTAAATCTAAATTATAAACTTATATAATTTTCTCAAGGCACTGTAATGTATAGATCCTGATTCCTGATGGCTTAAAAAAGTTTAATTGGGCAAATTTCCCAATTCGCCTAGGCCAATTTCTTTACTTCACACGTATTTTACAAAACCAATTCAATCACTTGTATTCTATGGGTGTGCCTAACAAATGGCAAAATTTGTGAGGGTGGCATAAGGAACATCTGTCCAGACTTTTCTTAAAGCTCTGGTCATTCTAGTGGTACCCAGGTAAACTTGTGTTTCACCATAAAGATTGAGAAAGTATTTGTCTTAAAAATGCTAATCATAAAAACAAATATTTTTACCTGTCTCCTCCTACCGCCACCATCATCAAAAACCCAAACCCTTAACAAAACAAAAACAACTCTGTAGACTATTTGGATTTTTCTAATATGTCTCACAATTGGGGTGGGGGACAAGTTTAGTTGAAAAAAGCATAGATATTAAAAGTGAGACTCAGGCTCAGTATATCCTGGAGTAGAGATCTAGCTTCAGAGAGTATCTATTCTTAACTTACCCTGAGACAGGAGAAACGTGAATGCACCTCACTCGCCCGTCCTTCTATGGCAGTGTCTGTTTATGAGGAGGTCTCCTGATGAGGTGAGGTCAGGTCTGCCATTTTGCTGACCAAGAGTCTGATTTTAGGCTCAACATCATTAACATCAAACACCTAATTTTTCAGGCAACTGCCCACTCTCCTTACACATTTGGTCAGAGTCGGGTCATTTCAGGTTAAGCTCCTGTAAAAAGATGGCTGTTCAGGTTTGAGAACCTCCCTATGTAGTGAGCTGTTAGAGCTGGGTCTAACATAATCTAAACAGAGATCTTTTTACCAGGAAAATACAGTATCAGTATTTCCTTAGGCCTCCCACTGAGGGTCACCTCAGTGGGTCTGTCACAGGTTTTTGTTCTTAATAGAATTCAGAAAAGATCTAAGTGGTGATCACTCAAAAGAAATAAGAAAGATTTATTTCTGAAGAGATTAAAGACTCCAAGAGCCAGCCAGCAGCAACCTCATCTGTCTAGGTTCGGAATGACAGTCACTGGCCTCCTCTCCCATGAACAGTTAGCTGGACTGCAGGAAGGAAACCTGGATTTATGAGGCAGGCTCAAGTGACTCCTGCTCAAGCCCTAACGCACTCGTGCACTTGTCCTAAGGGTCCTTGGTTGAGAAAGCCCAAGGGTCACAGGTTTTCTGTTTGTCTGAATTTGGTTCTCTTTACAAAAGACCAACTCTCCCCACTTTTCTTATGGAGGCAGGTAAATTAACGTTGAACCAAATGGTGATAAGAACAGCAGATGATTGTCCCCAAACCCTCAGGTCTGAGCTCTTTGTCTCCAAAGGCTATCTCCAAAGGTTCTATTTCCTCACGCTAGAACAACTGCACACACGTAGGGGGAAGCACCATTTCATGGTAAGATACTTTGCTACGAGGCAGTCCATGAGCAAACTGAATTACCAGTTAAGATGCTTGGAAGGAAATGGAAAGCTGAGGAAATGCATGAGCATAAAAACTCAATATGAAGGCTAACAAAGTTATGGGAGCCATAATCACAGGATGCAGGGAAGAAAATTCACTTAAAGCAGACGATGCCAGTTTTCAGTGAGGATGCCCTGGATATGTGTCTGCTAATCTAGGGGAACAGCCAAATGGACTCTTCCATTTCTTCACACAACATATGTTTCCATTCTCAGTTTGACATCACAGGCTATTGCTATCCACACTGGAAAAGCCAATTTCATACTCTTTCCAAACAACTGCCAACACGGCGACCATTAGCAGGTGGCTTCCAACAATGTGTGGCAAACTAGGTCCAAAGTCTAGAGAACCGAGTGCATTCTCTTCTTAAACATCCTCAAACTGGCTGTGTCTCTAACAACACCCCCACTTACTCCTCATTGCTCCCTCCCTTTTTTCTGGTTATTGCTTCTCCTCCTTCAAAACTGAAAACGGAGACATCCAGCTGGAAGTCAAAATCAAGACGGTCGTGACTGAACTGCTTCCCTCCGTGCTTCCAGCCCCCACTCACCCCTCCATCCCAGTGGTGCACCATCACCACCACTGAGAACCACAGTCTCACATCTCACTGTGTCATAATACTGGCTCCAACTTTAAGATGTAACCTCTCTCCTAGGAAATTTCTCAACCTTCTTCCTTATGTGACAGAGTATCCGAGCCCTGAAGCTCAGGTGGTGGCTTTCATACCTCTGGGATGAACACCACTCAGTCAGACTCACTGAAAGAACAATTCTTTTGACCTTAATGCATAATTCTTCCTGCTGGTAACGCCCTTCTGCCAATCAAAGGGTTCAGCTGTACTTCTAGTCAGGCCCAAGTGAGAACTTAACGTTGTAAGTTCCAGTCCAGAACACTGGCAACTGGACTCTTTGGGCCCTTCTGCCTGGGGACCTCTGGTCTAGTCAGTTCCATGGAAGGCCTCATTTAGGGTAATCATGAAGACATTAACATTTAGAGCTCAACCACAAACAGGCAACTCACCATCTCCTTAATGGAAAGGTGCTAAAAACTCACATGACACTGAATTGGAAAAGCTTCCAGCCCATCATCTATGGACATTGTTTCCTTTTCATTTTGTTTGCAATGATGTCTTTCCTAAAGACTGTCTTTCCTCCAATGCCCCAACTTGTGTTTCCCCCAATGCGCCCTCTTTTCTGCTTCCTCCTCCTTTTTGGCAATAGGCTTCATTATAAGGTTTCTCCCAGGTAGGAAAGAATACGCTCTTGTGCCCTGGGGTTAGATGACTCTCCTCCGGAAGAGCCAGTCTTTGAGTAGGAGGGGAGAAGAATCCTGGAGTCCTCTGCCTGACGCCAGTTCACTGCAGGAAGCAGGGCAGCAGGCTGGCCGAGCACAGGAAAAGTGTAGGAGAGAAGGCAGGGAGCCATTGATTTTCCAGTTGGCCAGTGAGTGATTAACTCTGCTCCATTAGGAGGGGCGGTTGATCACACCAACACCTCTCAAACCTTGATGCAACCTCCCCATGACCCTTTTTAATGAGAAAGGCTTGGCTGGAGCCTGTCAGAATCTGCCTTCAGGGCGAACAGGCACATCCCTCCTCTGTGCAATGCCCACTTTCCGCTGTAAGGCTGAGGTTCAGCAATGCTGACAATGGAAGTCTCTTTACAGAACCCGTGTTTGATGAAATGTCTTACCAGATTTGAATTAGAGCACATGTTTTGTTTTAAAGATGAAAAGACCAATTCAAAGATGACTTTGTACTTTTTAAAATTTAGCTATCTTCTCAGAAGGAGTGCTTGCTGGAGTATTTAGACTTCTGAGAAACACTGGTTTCCATATGAACACAGAAATCAACCGGAAAGGATGATGATACATTTCAAACATTCTGGACTCGCCATAAACAATTTAAATAGGAGTTATAAGTAAATTTTAAGTAAAGTCAGTCCTGTACCCATCTCCTCTGAAAGGCCTTCTCTGACCACCTTACTTAACGCGGCATGCCTCTTGTCACTCTCTCCTCATACCCTATTTCTGTTTTTCTCATACAACTTTATACCTTGCCTGTATTTAGACTACATATTTTTATTTTGTCAACCTCATCTTCACCCTGAGTGGATGCTCTGCCTTCGTGTGGCCCAGAGTCTGGAATAGTATCTGTCTGTTTAAGTGCTCAAAATTTTTTTGTTGAAAAAAAAAAATTCATTCTTTTTTTAATGAATGAATGAATGATGCCTGTTGAGATTCAGTGATCCTTTAGTAATTAATGTTTTCTTTGGGCCGGGAGACCATATTGGCTTCTCCAAATGTCCCAGATATATTGGCTGCCGTGAAAAAATATGGAATGCTCCATGAATTGACGTGTCATCCTTGTCGAGGAGCCCTGGTATTCTCTGTATCATTCCAATTTTTAGCATATGTGCTGCTGAAATGAGCATAGTAATTAATGTTAATAGCATCATAGTATACAGAGTTGAGAGGCCCCCATCCAACCTCTGCTTATTACATATGAGAGAACCCAAGTCTCAATCAGTGAAGTGACAATCCATGATCTCAGAGTGAGTTGACGGTTGAGGCAACGCTGAACTCAGGTCTCCCAAAGGGGCTACACTCTCTGCAATTGCAAAAGGTGACTGAGAAGGGGTCCTATGTGAAGCAACCCAGGAGCCTGTGTTCTCCTGGTAGCTTCTAGAAGAAAGTCATTTCTACCTTTGCTGAGTCATATTACCTTCTCTTACTCCTCTACAGGATAAGCTTTCTCCTGCTTTGAGATTTTCTTGGCCTGGGACTCTCTGCCCCAGGGCCTCATGAGGCTGGCTCCTCATCCGTCAAGACTTAAGTTCAAGGAAACTGGCACAAAGTGCCCTTCCCCAACCACTTTCTCTAAAATAGGTTTCTGCTCTTCTCTGATCATGTCCTAAACAGTAATTGTACATTATTTAATTCCTGTATTGATTACTTGTTACTGTCTGTTTTGCCTACATGTGAACCCCAGAGCAGGATGGAGTCTGTCTTGTACATTGCTTAATCTATACCACTTGGCATAATATTTAGCACATAGTAGGCCCTTGCCAAGTGTTTGTTAAATGAATGAACAAATGACTAAATACATTTAAAGGTTGTTGCTCACCAATTATAAGGTTAAGAAAGAGATTTCCCAGGTGCGGTGGCTCACGCCTGTAATCCCAGTGCTTTGGGAGGCCAAGGTGGGCAGATCACTTGAAGTCAGGAGTTCGAGACCAACCTGGCCAATATGGTGAAACCCTGTCTCTACTAAAAATACAAAAATGAGCTGGACTTGGTGACATACACCCATAATCCCAGCTACTCAGGAGGTTGAGGCAGAAGAATCAGACAATCACCCGACCCCAGGAGGTGGAGCTTGCAGTGAGACAAATTATTGCACCATTGCACTCCAGCCTGGGTGACAGAGCAAGACTCCGTCTCAAAAAAAAAATAAAATAAAATAAAAAAAAGAGAGAGAGAGAGAGAAGAGATCTGATGCTGTTTTTAAAAAGCAAATAAAAGTTGGTTTCTGGTTGAAAGACTCCTGAGCAGTTCAGGAATGTGTAGAATTTCTATTTTCATCCTGCAAACACCTTGAGAGAACCTTGGCCAAATTTGTTTCCCAACTTTCCATCAGGGCTAATGGGGAGCCATTCCATTAAGACGGAAACAATTCCATTTTAAAAACACCTCTAGGATGCTACTGTAGTACTGTACAGATGTTCTCCATGTATCTTTACCATCCTGAACTGCAATGACCTCTTTACATGGGTGCTTCTGTAGGGGACATCTCTTAAATCACCTTTGTAAAAATAGCCTTTATTTATGTTACCCAATATTTATTTATTGAATTGCTGCCAGATGCTAGGTTCAAGAAGCAAGAAGAAACCAACAGGGAGGGAATACAGATACAGGAGGCAGAGTGGCTTTTCTAGAGATGATACCCTGCACTGAGACTTAGCAGGAGTAAAGGGGGTGGCAGGCAGGAATGGTGAGAGCATGAAAGGCAGAGGAACACCAGGAAAGGAGCACAAAGTAGAATACGTACCTGTTGGATATGTAAGGGATGGTGGGGGGTCTCACCAGAGACAAGAACAGACAGGGGAAAGGGCTAGAGGTGGAAACTGAGGCAGAAGTCTGACTGTGAGAGGCCTTGTAGGTAAGTTTAAGGTGCTTAGACATTACATGTTTTTAAAAGTTCATATTTGCATTTGAGATAGATCACTAAATGCTGTGGGGACGATGGATTTGAGGATATAAGAATAGCTCGAGGGAGACTGATGAGAACATCTACTGCGATCGTGCAAAATAAAGATGGTGCAGGCCTAAACGGAGGGAATGTTTCCAGAAATGTTTGGAATACAAAATTACCAGTGTCCGGACGAGGTAAGCCTTTATTAAAAGAATAAATGCAACAACCCTGGCTCCCTGGAGAATAAGACTCTTCTTACTACTTTGGAAAGCGTCTCAATCTGAGAAGTGAAGTCCTCATGGACGGAAACTGTTTTACATCTTTGTTTCACGTTGCCCTGTGTTAAGAGACACCTCCGCAGGCAGGCACAGGTACTGTAGGGTGGAACTCTCCTTTATTTATTATCTTTGTCAAATAAAAAGCAAATCTGGATTTAGGTAAGGAGAGACGTCGTTCGAAAGGATTCTTGCATGAAGGGAGTGGGGACACTATATGACACGGAGACCAAGAGATCTGCAAGTGTCTCGAGTGTAAAGGAGGAATGGGCTTTTCTATTACTTAGAGAAGAATGAACAAGGCTCAGGAGAACTGGATGTGGGGAAGTGAAATGGAAGGTGAGGGTGGGTCACGATAGTAATACCATGTGTACCCTGACGTCAGCCTATTCTCAGAAGGGGCTGTGTGGTGAGGGTGGGTCAAAGTTCAGGGGTCTACAGATGGCGAGAAACTTAGTTTGGTCAATTCAAGGTGGCAGGTATTTTGTCCAGACTGAGGGGGGGGGACAGAGTTCAGCTAATCATTTTGAGCCAAAGAATGGGAATTTGGAATCCGTGTCTAGCCTTGTCACTAATAAACAAGGGAGGCATCTGTGGGTCTTATCTAAGCCACAGGGAGAAGGGGGGTTCCTTGTAGTAAATCCTTTCCTGGAACACAAAAAAGGGTGGGAGGATTAACTTCATGGTTTCTGTTTTCTAGCAGCATAGAGAGCTCAAGTATAATTCAACAAGGCCATTTTTCTTCCTCTCATTTTTAAGCCAGGAGATCTTGAGGATATTTTCTAACCAGTTTTTCCTTTGCAGGAGAAAATTTGAATATAAAAGGACCTTGGTGCAAATAGATTTTTTTTTAATTTTTATTTTTTTGAGACAGAGCCTTGCTCTGTTTTCCAGGCTGGAGTACAGTGGCATGAAAACGGCTCACTGCAGCTTCAACCTTCTGCGCTCAGGTGACCCTCCCACCTCAGCCCCTGAGTAGCTGGGCCCACAGGCACATGCCACCACGCCTGACTAATTTTTTAATTCTTTGTTGAGATAGGGACTCACTTTGTTGCCCAGGCTGGTCTCAAACTCCTGGTCTCAAGTAATCCTCCCACCTCAGCCTCCCAAGGTGCTGGGATTACAGGAATGAGCCACTATGCCTGGTGAGGTGCAAATAATTTAAAGTACGCTCTGACACTCTGACATTAGCAAACTCCTTCAGGTTTTCAAACCATCAGCAACTTTTTTTTTTTTTTTTTTTTTTTTTTTTGAGACAGAGTCTCGCTCTGTCGCCTAGGCTGGAGTGCAGTGGCGCGATCACTGCTTACTGCTACCTCCGCCTCCTGGGTTCAATCCATTCTCCTGCCTCAGCAACTCTTATGTTTAAAGGGAAAGTTAAAGAGAAGCCTCCAGGAACTTTCTGAGAGACTGATGCTAGCCAAGGCCAGGACTTCTAGCACAGATGAAAACACAAACTTCTTTTTAAAATGAAAAGGGGGAAAAAAGAGAGATACAGTCTTTGGCAAATGTTTAAATCCTGCTCTCATTGGCCCCATATATCTTACAGTGACTAGTTATACAATTGTTTTGGAGGTAAATTTATGCTCTCGGTTAACTCCCCTTACAGAAAGCCTCATGCCAAGATTTTGGACACGTATGTGACTGTGGACCACAGTCACCACTTGGTGACAGTCATGGAATTGCACGCGCAGGGCCGAACTGGCGCCCTTGGCACATCTCATATGAACACGTAGTTATTCAGTGAAGACACAAGTGCAAGTTGGGCAGCCGTGGGCTGGCAAGGTGACATGGGAGACCACCGCTGCCTCCTCCCAGCATTTCCCTGACTAGTCAGTCTCATTACCCATTTCTCTGAAATTTCATAAGGAGTACATTTGCTCATTCGTGAACATTCTCTGTATCTCTACCGCCTACAGTCCAGCCTTTTGGGCCCTTTCCAAAACTCTTCATTTCCTCCTGTCAAAAGACAAAATTACCACAAATTTAGCTTAAAGATTTTTTTAAAAATCTTTTTTCTTCCCAGTGCTCAGTGCAGCTGGGATCCTTTGAAAATCTTAATTGGCTTCATTTGCGATTCTAGAATTGGGCAACACTTCATTCCATGAAATAGAAGGAGTGTCCCAATGGGTTCAGCAGAGGAGGCTGGTTTTACAGACAGGGAAGGGCTGAGGAAAGCCAAAACAGGGAACAAAAAGCAGTTTGGTAGTTTTGAAGTTACTTTCCTTGAAAGGTGGGAATAGGGAAATAGAACAATAGAAAAATAACTGATTAGTTGACATCAGGTTGCTTTTTTATAAGGATTAAAACAGAGGGAAATTAATTATTTTGCCCATTGAGACTGGCCTTTATGGCTATTCTCTCTCTCATCCTCCTGATTTCTCAGAAGGTCAGATCAACAGATGAGCCTCGATTTGGTGATGTGGAACTTTAGCATGAGTGACTCCATTTTGGTTTGGTCTGTTGGGTCAAACCAATAGCCTCCTATAAATGTTATGTAACACTTCAAAGAGATCATTTATTTTAGGCCTAACAGTACCATGAAGTAAAAAGAGGGCTGGCTTGAGAATGAGCTCTGATGTTATTAATGTCTCACTGTCAGTTTCATCATACATAAATGTAGATATTAATGCTTTACAAAATTAATGTTAGACTTAGTTAAGAATACATTTGGGCTGAGTCCGGTGGCTCATGGCTATAATCTCAGCACTTTGGGAGGCCAAGGCGGGAGGACTGCTGTAGCCTAGGAGTGAGAGACCAGCCTTGGCAACAAAGTGAGACCTTGTGATATGGTTTGGCCCCTTTGTCCTCATTCAAATCTCATCTTGGATGGTAATTCCTGTAATTCACACATATGGAAGGTGGGCCCAGGTGGGAAGTAATTGGATCATGGGGGCAGTTTCCCCCATGCTGTTCTCATGATAGTGAGTTCTAATGAGATCCGATGGTTTTATAAGGCAGTTTTCTCTGCTCTTGCTTCCTCTCTTTCACCTGCCACCATGTAAGGCATGCCTCTTCCCTTCCCGCCATGACTGTGAGTTTCCTGGGGCCTTCCCAGCCATGCAGAACTGTGGGTCAATTGAACCTCCTTTGTTTGTAAATTACCCAGTCTTGGGTAGTATCTTCATAGCAGTGTGAAAATGGACTAATACAGTAAATTGGTACCAAAGTAGTGAGGCACTGCTACAAAGATACTTGGAAATGTGGAAGAGACTTTGGAACTGGATAATGGGCAATGGTTGGAACTGTTTGGAGGGCTCAGAAGATGACAGGTAGATGAAGGAAAATTTGGAACTTCCTAAAGAGTTGTTGAATGGTTTTGACCAGAATGCTGATAGTAATATGGACAATGAAGTTCAGGCTGAGGTGGTTCCTATGGAGATGAGGAATATCCTGGTAACTGGAGCAAAGGTCACTCTTGCTATGCTTTAAACAAAGAGACTGGTGGCATTTTGCCCCTGCCCAAGAGATCTGTGGAACTTTGAACATGAGAGAGATTATCTGAAATTGGAACTTACGTTTAAAAGGGAAGCAGAGCATAAAAGTTTGGAAAATTTGTAGCCTGATGATGCCATAGGAAAGGAAAACCCATTTTCTGGGGAAAAATTCAAGCTGGCTGCAGAAATTTGCATAAGTAACAAGAAGTCAAATTCTGATTGCCAAGACAACAGGGAAAATGTCTCTAGGGCATGTCAGAGATCTGGGCCACCCATCACAGGTCCAGAGGCCTAGGAGGAAAAAATGGTTTAGTGGGCAGGATCCAGGGCCTCCCTGCTCTATGCAACCTCAGGACTTGGTGCCCTGTGTCCCAGCTGCTTCAGCTCCAGCTGTGGCTAAAGGGGGCCAAGGTACAGTTCAGGACATTGCCTCAGAGGGTGCAAACCCCAAGCCTTGGTGGCTTCCACGTGGTGCTGGGCCCGTGGGTACACAGAAGTCAAGAACTGCGGTTTGGGAACAGCCATCTAGATTTTAGAGGATGTATGGAACCACCTGGATGTCCAGGCAGAAATTTGCTGCAGGGGTGGAGACCTCATGGAGAACCTCTGTTAGGGCCATGGGGAAAGGAAATGTGGGGCTGGAGCCTTCACACAGAGTCCCCACTGGGGCACTGCCTAATGAGTCTAGGAGAAGAGGGCTACTGTCCTCCAGGCCCCAGAATGGTAGATCCACCAACAGCTTGCATTGTGTGTCTGAAAAAGCTACAGGCACTCAATGCCAGCACATGAAGGAGCTGCCCAAGGCTGTGGGAGTACACTCTTACAATGTGAGAAATGGAGTCAAAGGAGATCATTTTGAAGCTTTTAAGATTTAATGATTGCCCTGCTGGATTTTAGACTTGCATGGGGTCTGTAGCCTTTGTTTTGGCCAATTTCTCCCATTTGGAATGAATGTGTTTACCCAATGCCTGTATCCCCATTGTATCTTGGAAGGAAGTAACTTGTTTTTGATTTTACTGGTTGATAGGTGGAAGGGACTTGCCTTGTCTCAGATGAGACTTTGGACTGTGGAATTTTTTTATTAATACTGAAATGAGTTAAGACTTTGGGGGACTGTTGGGAAGGCATGATTGTGTGTTGAAATGGGGGGATGTGAGATTTGGGAGGGGCTGGGGCAGAATAATATGGTTTAGCTCTGTGTCCCCACTCAACTCTCATCTCAAATGGTAACCCCCACAATCTGCACCTGTCGAGGGAAGGACCAGGTGGGAGGTGATTGGATCATGGGGGAGGTTCCCCCCTTGCTGTTCTTGTGATAGTGAGTTCTCATGATATCTGATGGTTTTATAAGGCAGTTTCCTCTGCTCTTGCTCACTCTCTCTTACCTGCTACCATGTAAGATGTGCCTACTTCCCCTTCTGCCATGATTATGAGTTTTGCCTCCCCAGTCATGCAGAACTGTGGGTCAATTGAATGTCCTTTGTTTATAAATTACCCAGCCTCAGGTAGTATCTTTATAGTAGTGTGAAAATGAACCCTGTCTTTACAAAAAATTAAAAACTTAGCCAGGCATGGTGGTGCCTATCTGTAGTCCCAGCTGCTCAGGAAGCTGAGGCAGGGGGATGTCTTGAGTTCAGGAGTTTGAGGCTGCAGTGAGCTATGATCGCAGCACTGCACACGAGCCTGGGTGACAGAGTGAGACTCCATCTCAAAAAAAAATGCATTTGGAAGTGCTATGCCATCTTAAATATTATTTTTAGAAATAATAACTGACTCATGGTTTCTAGGGGTGAAGAGCTGGCATGAGACAATTATTACTGGAGTACAATCATATCATCTTACTGGGCAAGCACATTAAAATCTTCTTTTACATGTTTTACAGACTTAGTGGCACACCCAGACACAGTTTAGGAAGAAAGTGTTGCTATAGATAACTAATGAATTATGCTCGGGGTTACAAGACCCCCAAACCAAAAAACTACAAGTGGAGACGTAGGCTTGATGAATCTATAAGAATAAAAGACTCAGAAGCTGTTTTATGAGATGCCTTTAAAAACGTTACTATGGCTCATGCCTGTCTTCCCACTCATATCAACCTCTACTGTTCAAATGCACATAACTGCTGGGTGCAGTGGCTCATCCCTGTAATCCCAGGACTTTGGGAGGCCAAGATGAAAGGATTGCTTAAGCCCAGGAGTTAGAGACCAGCCTGGGTAACATAGTGAGACCTTGCCTTTAAAAAAGCAAACAAAAAAAATATTAGCCAGGTGTGTTGGCTGGTGCCTGTGGTCCCAGCTACTTGGTAGACTGAGGTTGGAGGATCACTTAACTCCAGAAGTCTAGGCTTGAGTGAACTGTGATTGTACCACCACACTCCAGCCTGGGCAACAGACCAAGACTCTGTCTCAAAAAGAACTCAAAACAATAAATTATAATCTTGGAATTTTGGGTTGCTAAGGCTGGTAAATGTCCAAGTGACTCCATAAGAGTATTAGTCATTGCCTGGGTTTTGATTTGAGTGCCTGTTCCCCTCAGCTTTTAGGATGATCTCACTCGGAAAACTCCTGTTCCACTTACCAAGTATATTTCCTGAACCAGGGTCCATCCCATGCACGGTTCTTTATATTTTAATCTTAAAGGTGACATACTAAAAAGGTTCTAGGTGGTTTTGTATCTCCTGCATAAAAATTTATAAAAATATGTTTCTCATGAATGTGGAAACTTACTCAAAATTAACATCCGCAAGGGCTAGATATAGATGAACACACCCTTAAATGCATCCTTTTAGGTAGCCGAAATGTTTTAAACAAAGGCACCTGGTTTTCTGCAATTCAGGCTTTCATAGAGTTTTATTTTTTATTTTATTTATCTTTTTTTGAGACAGAGTTTCGCTCTTGTTGCCCAGGCTGGAGTGCAATGGCATGATCTCGGCTCACCACAACCTTCGTCTCCCGGGTTCAAGTGATTCTCCTGCCTCAGCCTTCTGAGTAGCTGGGATTACAGGCATGCGCCACCATGCCCGGGTAATTTTGTATTTTTAGTAGAGATGGGGTTTGTCCAGGTTGGTCAGGCTGGTCTTGAACTCCTGACCTCAGAGGATCCACCTGCTTCGGCCTCCCAAAGTGCTGGGATTACAGGTGTGAGCCACCACACCCAGCCCACAGAGTTTTAATAATTTCATCCTTTTGGTGTTAAAGACACACCCTTTTGATTGCCCTGTAGGACAAATAGTCAACCATCCTTTGTAGATTAGAAGACTTTTTTTTTTTTTAAAAGCTCAGTCTCTAACATACATTCTAAAAGCTTTCCATGGTATAAATTTAGGTTTAAATTTCTAATTTCAGCCTCCAAAAAGACAAAGGCCTGAAACAACCTTTAGCTTGTTTAAAATGCTTACCCAAGTCAATGAGCCCTGATCTTTTTTTTTTTTCTTAATACATTCTAATTAACAGCCAACATATAGTCCTTGCTGGCTACAGAAGAAATGGAGACTTTTAGTCCATCACCTTGTGTCTATTCCTTCACGCTAAATTTCTTTTTCCAGTTATGTAGACAAACATTGAAAATTGTTCAACTTCTATTTATTTTGCAGAATTTGTTTAAGAAACCCTTGAGGGCTGGCTTGGATGGGCTCATCCTGCTGGCAGTAGTGCTACAGGTATGCAATTACTTGTAGAATTTGTAGTAAATGCAAGGTTTAATGTTCTCCTTTGTCTAGATCCTCAATTATGGCCTAATAAAATAAATCAGCTCTCTTATTTTACTCATTTAGCCTTTGTTTGTTTCACCAGTGTTAATTTAAAAGGAAGCCAGCTTACTGCTGCTCACAACTTGCTAATTTCCAAGTTAGAGTTTTTTTGGAAAACCTTCAGAATGTCATTCCCCAACCGCCAGAGTCAAATTGCTATGTATTCAAAAAGCATTTTCAAATTGAACAAAACATTTTCCCCCTCTCTGATTTCAGTGTCTGTGAATGCCAGAAGAAATTTAATTTTAAAAGGAACAAAAACCTAACATCTGTTTCTAGTTAAATCTGAGTATATGCAATGCAAACAATGAATTTATATGCGTGTCTATGTTCGTACACACACACACACACACACACACACACACCCACCCACCCCGAAGCTGAGAGTAAGACTTGTATGTTTGATGTTCTTTATGCCTTTTTGCCTGGACTAGGGGAGCCCTGAACTCACATGGAATTCCATACCCTTTGGGCTTGTATTTGTAAGGCCACAGGATTCCTAGTGACTCAAACTTAGGATAGGTTCAACCAGTATCTCCATAAGCAGCAGTCCCCAGCCTATTTAGCACTAGGGACCAGTTTTGTGGAAGACAATTTTTCTACAGATAGGGGCTGGGGGAAGATGCTTTTAGGATAAAACTGTTCCACCTCAGATCATCAGACATCAGTTAGAGTCTCATAAGGAGTGCACAGCCTTGATCCCTTGCATGCACAGTTCACAATAGGGTCCGTGCTCCTATGAGAATCTAATCCCGCTGCTGATTTGACAGGAGATGGAGCTCAGGCAGTAATGCTCGCTCACCCGCTGCTCACCTCCTGCTGTGTGACCCGGTTCCTAACAGGCTACGGTACCAGTCCATGGCCCAGGTTAGGGGACCCCTGTCCCTAAGGACCCCTCTCACAGAGGATCATTAACAATTGTGTCCTCTCCCTATCATGGGGGACCACAAGAAAATTGGTAGAAACCAACCCTGTCAGTTGTGTGGAGGTTACCCAGGAGAGATTTTACAGGGTGCAAGGTAAATGCAACTGATAGCAATAATTTAAGCACACATTTAGAATGACCCTGTAAGGCAGATGCACCTGAATGCATGTTCTGAGCTAGGGAATTCAGGAGTGGCCAATGTGCAGATTAGTTTATTCTCTATGATAAACATCTGAGCCGCACTCCTGTCCTGTGGAGTATGGGCTGTACAGGGGATTGAGGCCCTGAGTAGTGTTAAATGAAGGTTGCCAAGCGGAGCTCTTCTTTATTGGTGGGAGGGAGGTGGGTGTTAAGTGAAATGCTGTAAAAACTGTATGCTATTTGCAAGTGGTTGCAGATTTTCTGTCCAGCCCACCACCACTGGGTTGCGTGGTTATGTTGTCCAGCCTGCCACCACTGGACTGGAGGAAGAGGAATATGTTGCCAGCGCACTGCCACTGGACTGTCTCTCCTAGGCAAGCCCCTAATAAAATCCCATGTCTTGTTTGCTCACTCCGGGTTTCTTCTTTGGTCTCTTGAACCTGGTGTCTTCTCTATGGAGGTTAACAGGGGTTTGGCACAACATACGGCAGATGCATGGTTGAAGCCATGGCGTATGATGAAAAAGACTAAATATCCTGTAAGATGCATCACCACCAGTATTTTTATCATCATAAAACCTTCCAAATGAGAGGGTCCCTGTGATCATTTTGTTCAACTTCACGTTTCACAGATGGTTGAACTGAGGCCCAGAGAAATGTCAATTTCTTAGTTATTAGTAAAGGCTGAACTACAATTCATTGCTCACTTGTAACATTCAGCGGGCTCTCAGTGCATCCCAACCTGGCTATGTCCTCCCAGTGGAGTTCTCATTCTACCTTACTAGAAAAACATGGGCTAGGTAAAATAAATAGAGGCTGAGCAATTTTCACTTGGATTATAAACCAGGTCTCCTAATTCTTAAGAGGATCAAACCATCCTTAGATTCAATTATTCCTTTTAGGTGAAAAGACTCGTGAGTCTTCTCCAATGTCCATCCCGTTTCTCACACATTCATCATGAACTCTAAGTCATTTCTAATTTTACATCAAACCACTTATCCTAAGTACGATCTAAACTGTATGCTGCAATCAAACACAACAAAGGACAGACAGACAGATGGAAGGAAAAGGTGAATTACTCTCAAATCAACAAACAGTATGATTTAAGAAAAAAATTTGTAATTTTAAAAAATTTAAAATGTTTAATGTGGTTTGCTACTTGCAAAATGAAAAATGAAATTTATTGGAACATGTTTAATACAGACAAAAAGAGCCTTACTATATACCATAATGAAGGGAAAAGGTTAGGGCAGAGCACAGAAGTTCATGGCCAGGATTCTGGAATCAGATAGTTACTGGTTCGAATCCAGGATCTACACCTCTGGCCATATCAGCTTGGCTGGCCTTCTCACATTGTTTCCTTACCTTAAAAGGAGAGTCATAATAGTAGTGCCTACACTTCACTAAAGAATATTTATAAAGGCTACAGCCCTGCATCTAGCACATAATCATGACTTGTAAATGATGGCCCTTGCCACACAGAGAGTGAATATCTTGAAAGCTGGCAAATAGTCCATACTCATTGAAGGAATAGCCAAACTATGGCCACACAGACACATGTGGCTCATGTTTACAAATTCTATAATGTTATTTATTCATAAGCAGTCATATTGTGGCTCTTTGCAAATTATTTATTCAAGACCCTTTATTCCACCTCACAGAGGATGGAATAATAACAATAATGATAACGAAGATGATAATAATAACAAAAACAAGGGTAGGCAAGCAAGGAGACCACTGGGGCCAGGGCCTCAGGCACCAGGAGATGGTCAGGAATGCTAGGGGAGGGCAGATGTCCAGAGAGAGGGGCTGGCACCCACGGAATCAAATTCAGAAAGCCTCAGTTTCCCAGAGGTAGCCTCTGCTGGCTAAGGCCCAGCTTCCGCATAGCAAACACAGCACCTCCCTGCCACCGTACAACCCATCCAGGCCACTACACCAAAAGAGCCTGAGAGGCATCTGTGGCAGCCAAACCCACAAGAGAGGAATGGAGGTCAAGGCCATTTCCCTGAGACTGGGCCCTCTAACTAGCGAGGGCTCCCTGGGAAGCCCCACCCTGTGCTGGTGAAAGGAGAGGGAAGAGAAGCAGTAACAGCAGTTAAGTTAAAGACTGCATTTGTTTTGCAGTTCTCAAGCTTTCAGAAAAATCCCAGAGGCCAAAATAAACTGTGGCCTCTTCAGCTGTGAACAGACAGAGCACTTAACCAAGGAAAGCTTCTCCTTCCCCTTCCCAGCATGGGGAACACTTCCTAATCCTCAAATGCGACAGGAGAGCTGGTGAGGAGTTGGAGGTTCCTTGTCACTCACACGGGAGCTGGACAGGCATGGGGTGTGGGGAAGATGAAGGCAGGCAGAGGCAAGGAGCCTGGGAAATTGGTGTGGGGGGAGGAATTGACAAGAAAAATACCCAGTCCCCTTAGGTCAAATCCCTAGCTCCCAACAGGGACAAAGGGCCCGCTCTTTCCCTCACTCCTTCTTTTCCACTTGGCTGCTTTGCAGAATAGGATAAGGAAGTAGAACATGAGCCCAGGAATGACAAGCCCACAGGATCTGCAGGCAGCCCTCTGCAGGCCTCCAGCTCTGAAACAAAAGTACCAAAGTCCTTCTCCGCCCTGCTAGGTCCCTGTGATGCTCTGGCCTTTCGAGTACGTGTGAAAAATCTGGGACACACAGTCTGACAAATGCAGGGGAGGGAAGGGGATGTACCAGGACCAAGGCATGGAGAACTGGAAGGAAAATATCTAGAAAATCTGACATATGGCTGCTGTAGATACAGGCACTTGCAAATGAGACTGTGATGCTAAACAGAGCCTTTCCAACCAAATAGGCAAAGCACATTTCTGAATAACTGGACTGGGGAGAAGAGTAAAGTTTCGCCATCTAAGGCAACATGGCGCAGTGGAAAAGAACAGATGGGGTTTAGAGACAGCGCCAAGAATACACACTACCTATTCTATTTACTGGTTGTGTCCCTTAGAGCAAGCCACTTCATCTCTTGGACTTCAGTTGTACTCATCTGTAACACGAGGTTCTCGTGTGTAAAGTACTCGTACCTGTAGCAGAGGGGCAGTAAACATGAGAACCATATCCATTCAAGATGGCAGCTTTGCAAATGGAATTGACTGGTTTAAAAAAGAGAGAAAATTAAGATTTTGTTTGAAAGTTTTATCTGAAAGGCCTCCATCGTGTACAAATTGGTTCATTATCTTTCCTTTTGTTTAACAAATGAGTAGGAGAGAATCTGGAACAAAATCTAGTCTGGAACGGTGCCTTTGTAAAGAAGTCTCTATAGGGACCAATTTGCCTGCAGACAGTGGAGGAGGAATCAGGTTTAGCCACAGCAAGAGAGAAACCGAGTTCCTTACCCTCTGCCTTATCAGGATGCTCCTTGGTTTGGCGTCTACATGTAACTTGGCAATGACTATTTGTTTTTTCTCGGTAAGACATTAACAGCTAGCATAAGACCAAAAGGAGGGAAGAAGGATTAACTCCACAATAAAACTCTGTATGAAGTGCTTAGTTCTTTGCATCATTTTAGCAGATCCAACTCAATTTCATCTTTAAACATTTCCTGTCTCCAGGATCCTGATGATCCAAACAATTTTCTACATGACAAAGCTTTAAAGCCATCACCCATCCACATGATACGGTAAATGAAGCATCAGAAATGGTACCGGGGGCGAGGGGAACAATGCGCTCTATCTGGGACAGCAACAATTCTACTCCACCAACGGCACTGCAGTCTTAGCGGCTGTGGGGAAGGGGCAGCAGGAAGGAAGGAGAGAGGGAGGGAAGAATGTGGGCACATTTTCCAGTCATCATCATAAAAAAGAGAATCATTTTTCTGGTAATGATGGTTGATAATTAGAGAGATCTAAATTTATTTGTTCACCACAAGTGCAGTTTTAAGGGCTTTTTCTTTTTTTTAAAATCTACACTAAAACCAAAACTTTTCCTTATTGTGTTTCAAAACCAAACCAATGCAGTTTTTATAATAAACCCCCTAGAGGCATTTACTTAATATTTAACTAAGGCTAAATTACAGATTCCACTTCAGAGGGACTAGGCAGAATCTCTGACGCCTAATTCTACTCCATTCAATACAAGTTAGTGAGGGTGACAATCTGGCCATTGTTGAATACTTTTAAAGACTCATTAATCTCAAGCAAGAACCAACTTAACAAGCAGGGCAATCTTTTGAAGTGAAGGGGTAGTGATTTAAACCGAGGATTAAGAGATAATCACATTTAAAGTCATCTTTTGGCACTAAGATTGACCCCAGTCTAGGGATTGTGAATTATAGGGATGGGACCAGCTTTTTCCCTCTTGTCTTTAACCAGGTGACAGACTCCCTTATCAGACAGCCAGATGGCAGCCTGCCCACATCCCAAAACACACTAGTCCATTTTGACACACTATCACAAAACGTTTACTCCTTAACCAATTTATGACTGTTGCATAAAATAATACCCTAAACTCTATAGCAATTAAATGCTATCTAAATAGTATGTCCAATTTAAATGTAAATTTTCAGTGTAGTTTTTACTGTAAGTATCAGCTAGCTAGCTGCTAATCATCAGAATGTGTAAGATAGGGAAAAACCACCATTTTAAACTTGAGCTCTTTAACATAATTTGTCTTAGAAGGATAGGAACAGAAGAACCTGCTAAGAGGAATCTTCAACTTTTAAGGCTTCCTTACCATCAGGACTTTGGCTCTACAAAAAAAATGGATATTTATATTTGCCAAGTAATTACGCATTTGTCCTTTAAAGCATTCCTTCAGTCGTGCTGAATACAAAAAACAGCAAGCAAGCTAACAATTATTTAGCAATGGATCTGATATCGTTTTCAAGCGTACTGTCTCATACTGAGGCGATTCAGAACACAAGACAAAGTAGGTAAAGTCACATTAGCATTCAGTTTGCACAAGGATGAAATACCTTCTATTCTACTTTTTTAAAGGTTGTTTCGCCCAACTTTCCTTCTTTTCCGTTTTCCTCTATACCATGGATGAACTGCTTTAAGTGTCACATAGCAAACATATAATGAAGAATCATAACATCACAAGCCTCCAAGGATCTTCTAGCTGGGTCCTTTCACTTTGAAGCTAGGAAATCTGCAGGGCAGAATCTCCAAGTTCTTGAACAAGGTTTCACTACTAGGATTGCAGTCCAGGTCTCCTGATGTTCCAGAACCTGGCCCATGGCTCTGCGGCCCTAGTTAATTGTCCATCCGCGCCCAATTCAGCTGTTTGGACCAAGTACAGCCAATCTATGGATTGGTCAGAGATGGATGGATTTTTGCTACCAGGCTACACCAGGGGCTGTGTCTGGCTATCTTGAAAATCTGAACTGAAAGACAGTTGAGGGGCCAATGATTCCAGCACTTTGAGAGGCCAAGGTGGAAGGATTGCTTGAGGTCAAGAGTTCGAGACCAGTCTGGTCAACACAGTGAAACCCCAACTAAGCCAGGTGTGCTGCTACATGCCTGTAGCTCCAGCTACTTGGGAGGCTGAGGTGGGAGGATCACTTGAGCCAAGGAGTTTGAGGCTGCAGTGAGCTATGATTATGCCACTATACTCAAGCCTAGGTACAAGAGGAAGACCCTGTCTCCAATCAATCGATCAATCAATCAAATAAAAGACAGTTGAGAAAGTTAGCAGCCAACAGCAGGAGATAAAGAAAAAGATATCAGGAAAATCACAGTTGAATTATAGCAGACAACCAAACTATTCACTAGCATTTGTTCCTGTGAACTTCTGGTTCTTAGATTTTCCATCACCTTACAACAAATTCCTACTTTCCTGAGCTAGTTAGAGTGGGTCTCTGTTTCTGGAAGCTAAGAAACATTACTTATGTTACATCACCCTGGTGCTCCTTTCATGGTATTGTAGGACCAGAACCTTCTGACCAAACCTCAAAGCTGCTGGTGAAGTAGAAGCAGCCCCACCCTCTTCTCACACAGATACTCCTTGCTTCCAATCTGGGAGATGATCAAAAGCCAATAATTATTAGAAGAGAGATTAACCCTGTCCGGAAACTGTTAGGGACAATCAGAGCTTCAACATAATCAAAAAAGCCATAGTAACAGTTTGGTTACGATAACACTTACTTAAAAATAACCGTGCTATGTTAGAATGGTGGGGAATATATCTTTTGATGTTAGGTGAAAAAATAAATCTTACAAATGGGGAAAAGAAAAGCAAGAAGAAACTTAAAAACAAATTTTAACTTTGTTGGAGTTCAGGCAGTGTGTACCAGGTTTTCTAAGGTCTGGTCACCCCCCGAATAAGTTCTTTTATGCCAGGGAAACTACACGCCAGAAACATTAAGTGTCCGAGGACAGGACTCCCAAATTAAATGGCCTTTAAAGGACCAGGGAGGTCATAAACGGTAAGACAATAGGGAGTGGTGAGGTCTGTGACTAAAGTGAGCACTCAGTATAAAAGCATTCAAATTCTATTTTAAAGGATTTTCCTAGGTCACTATGGATGATACCATAGAATTAAATACCACTTCTCAAAGTCTTGAACAGAATTCTAAACATCTTACATATAAAGATACACTGCCTCTGAGACACAGAAAATTCAGTATCATTCTATGTTAACAACTGGTGGAAATCAACAGAAAAATGAAAGCCCCTTTAAAAAAATACTCACAAGGCAGACTGACAATTCATACAAGTTAATACAAATGATTAATAAAAGTATGAAAAATGTTTTCATCTTCACTAATTATATATGAACGGGAAGTTAACTAAGATACCATTTTTCTTTTTTTTCAATTTTTATTTTAAGGTCAGGGTACACGTGCAGGATGTGCAGGTTTGTTACATAGGTAGACATGTGCCATTGTGGTTTGTTGCACAGATCATCCCATCACCTAGGTATTAAGCCCCATATCCATTAGTTATTCTTCCTGATGCTCTCCCTCCTCCCAACCCCCCAACAGGTGCCCAGTGTGTGTTGTTCCCCCTCATGTGTCCATGTGTTCTCATCAATCAGTTGCACTTATAAGTGAGAACATGCGATTTGGTTTTCTGTTCCTGTGACTGTTTGGTGAGGATAATGGTTTCCAACTCCATCCATGCCCTGGCAAAGGACATGATCTCATTCCTTTTTGTGGCTGTATATGTACCACATTTTCTTTATCCATTCTATTATTGATGGGCATTTAGGTTAATTCCATGACTTTGCCATTGTGAATACTGCTGCAATGAATATATGCATGGAAATACCATTTTTCTTTGGCTAAATTAGCAATGATTTAAAAATGAGAACACAGAAAGTTCAGGAAAAGGAGTCAGAATGAGTACTCTCACACAGATGTTAAGCGGGTACTGACACCAGATACTTCTGAGAAAATAATTGAGCAACATGTATCACTAGCCTTGACAATTCTATCAATTTCATGAGTCAGGAAAAGGTTTGCTCTCTTAGAAATAGGCTTATGATTTCCTAGTGGATAGCGTAACTTCATTTTGGTTGGTCAAGACAAAGCTCAAATATGAATCTGCGGCTCACCTTTGAACCAGCATGCCACATTTCACTTTAGTCTGGGCTTTCATCTTCTTTTGTATCTGTGCTCCCCTTACTTTCAATTTTTATCTGTTTATCTCGTGTTTTTCTACCTCTCATTATGAATGCCATGAAATATCCGTGGAAAGAAACATCTGTGTAACATATCATAAGAACAGAGAAAATGAGGCTTTCAAACTCCCAGGATCAGTTGTGGTATCAATGTTTGCATTGCTATTTCACAAAATGAGGAATTTAGCAAAAAAGTGAGATTTTGCTTCATGTTACAAAACTAACCACCACCCAAGTTCAATGAAGTTGCCTCTAACCTTTTAAAGATACAGAAATATAACTTTAAAGCTTTTATTTTTTGTTAGATCTGTCACCATGCCAGAATGAAAGTGAAGAGATTAGATAATCACGCCATGGGGCAGTGACTCATCTTCTGAAACATCATCCTCAATATCTCTTTATAAGCATCCTAATAAGAAAATCCATTTGCTATCTTTTTTGGCCAAATGTCTAAA
Source organism: Macaca mulatta (assembly GCF_049350105.2). Lineage (NCBI taxonomy): Eukaryota > Metazoa > Chordata > Mammalia > Primates > Cercopithecidae > Macaca > Macaca mulatta. The sequence continues at coordinate 127,727,427 of NC_133417.1, read as the reverse complement.
ATTCTTTTGAGCCCAAAGATAGGTTAAAAACCTTGATACAGGACAAAGGAGAGAAATAGTGAATTGATTGATGTGTTTCAGCTAATTTAACCAAAGCTTATCCCATACTGTGGGGTTTGTTGAGGTTTGTTAACCCATTTATGCTGGAGGTTGCAAATTTTTGTGTGTGAAAAATCAGACCTTGGTGATGACCTTGAGCTGTAGGATATAAATAACCCACAAGCTTCGCGTTCCAATAAAGGAACACTAGTTATAAATGGGTTAAGAAGGGTAGATAAGAAACAGTTAAGTAGAGTACACGGTTAATAAATGCCATAAGGACAGAAATGGAACACAAACCAAAATAAATATGCAATAGAAGAAAACTATGGGAAAATCATTTTCATGCTTGAAGCCCCAGTTTTAGCATCTTTAAAAAAATATTGTGCTCCTTATGCCACTTAGCTGTGCTCTTCTAAGAAACAACCATGGCAGCTTCCCCTGGTAGACAAGGTCTGGGCACAGGATCAAATCCACCTTGCCACTTAATCCAGTGTGATCTTGGGCAAGTTATTTAACCTTTCTGTATTTCAGTTTCAGGATCTGTAAAGTGGGTTGGTGATAACTATTTCTCAGGATTGCTGGTAGGATTAAGTGAAGTAAAACATGTAAAGCACTCTGACAGTGAATGGCATACATACTACATGCTCAATATAGGGTATGGCTTATCAATATTTGAAATATTACTATTCCAATTTAGAAAATGATACTGCCCATTGTTATGAAGCTCAAATAAGATAATGAACATAGATGCCTATCAAAGCAACAGAAGATGTACAATACAGGTGAGGACTAATTATAATTGTGAGGAGAGAGAACTTGATACAAGCATAAATTCTGCTGAGCTACTTCAGATAGTGTGAGTTACCCTTAATGTAACAAAAGATCTTTAAAAGCAATAAAACCTGTAGGGGCTTCATCCAGTGACAATTCCCAAATTAATATAAAATGTGGCAAGCTTTGGCAATCCTGAACAAAGCTGCCTTCCAATGAGTTTTGGGTGAGATAAGATGTTCAGTACAAGACTTCCAGCTCTGTCCCTTATATAATTAACAGTTCTTAATCCCTACCCCTTTGAAGAAGCAGCCACTAATACAGGGATATCCTTTACTGAAGAAAGACTGCCTCAGCAGGAAGTTGATTGCCCTGGCTGGCCCAAGTACCAGAACCTAACCCTAATCCACCCCAGGCTCCCAACCTCGCCCCCACTTAAGGGACTTGCCCTTCCTTTCTTCCTTTCGTCTACCTTCAACTCTGGAGCCAAACCAAGTACCTCTCATTATTGTCTCTGTAGCCCATCAGAGAGCACCCCTAATCCTAACACGCCTACATACACACGCACACACAAATACATGCACACACACGCAGATGCACACACGCAAGCACACCTGCACCTCCCTCTCCCCCTCTCTCCCTTCCTCTCTTCCTCTCTTCCCTTGGAATGACCTCCACTCTCATCCCAGGCACTGGCAGGAATGCACACACTACCTCAGCTTCTCACACTGCTTCTCACACTACATTAGGCTTCTCACATTGCCTTACAATGACCACACAGAATAACTACAGAACTCTCAGCACAGGGGGACTGGTGAACCAGGCCATTTTAAAAAGTCAAGAAACAGGTGGCCAAACCTCAGGACAAACTGCAGATTCAGAGGTTATTTCTTCCTTTCTCGGGCAAAGATTTTATTTGCCTCACTCTATGACAAAAGCTTGTCATTTTGCCTCAAACAGGCACTCTGATACTTTGAAATGAGGAATACAAAGCATAAAATAACCACCAATAATGGCAACCAGACAGTCCCCTAACCACAGCCTTCTATAGAGTCTAGAGGTCTTCCCAGCTCTCAGGGAAAGTTTTCCGCCCTCAGTGGGGGAGATAATTGGCCATGAGCGGATCAAACACATTATAAGGTATTCCTGTGTAATGTACTTCTCATCGTCTGCCCCACTCAACCATTATTAAGGTTTTGGGATTTAGAACACACACACACACACACACACACACACACACACACACACATACACACACCTGTATACATACACTCACACATATACACACCTATATACATACATTCACACATATATACATACCTACACACATATATACACACCTATACACACACATATACACATCTATACACACACATATACACACCTATATACATACATGCACATAAACACACATATATACACACACACACCTATACACACATACACACCTATATACATATATATACACATATATACACACCTATATACATACACACACATAAACACACATATATACACATACCTATATACACACATATACATACCTATACACACATACACCTATATACATAAACATATATGCACCTATGCACACACACACATATATACACATACACATATATACACACCTATATACACACATACACATATACACACACCTATATACACACACAGATATACACACATCTATATACACACATACACATATATACACACCTGTATACGTATATACACACATATACACACCTATATACACACACATACATATATATACACACTTATACCTTACACACGCACACACACGCACACACACACATCTTAGAAAATAAATGACAGTGGGAAAGATACTCAAGCCCATGGGTTTTCCATGGGTTTTCAGATCTTAAGAACAGAAGGACCATTCCCATTCTCTCTCTCCTGCCCCCATCCTGCCTGCTCCATGGACACAGAAGTGGCCTCGGAAACGGGAGGGACAACTGGACTAATGTTCTCTTTATGATTTGCAAGATGCTTATGCTTTTGCAGACTCGCACATTACACTTTTAGACAGAAGCTAGATTTCAAAAGAGGGCTATGGGGAGACAGGGATGGGGAGTCCCACGTGGAGCCAGGGGCAGTTGCTCCCTAGTCCCTCTGTCACCACGTGGCGAAGGGTTTGTGTGGATACTGCGCCCTTGCCACCCCTCACCCTGACCCAGGACATTGCTGCTTTATTTCTGTCTCCTGCCCCTGAGAACATTCGAATTTATGAGCCCTGATCAGCTCCACTCTACTTGTTCCACAAACGAGAAAACATAAAGCCCACCATAGGAAAGTCACTTGCTGAAATCTTCTCTTTTATACCCAACCAAGTGCTTCGGAACCTCTATTTCTAGTGCAGAATCTTGAGTCGGGGAAACAGTCTTGTCTGGAAGTTCCCTCCACCAGCTAAATAACCTCTGACCTTAGAATTGGTTGATCTTCAAGACTCCTTCACCTTCATGCACTAGTCACTATGCGTTATCATGCTCAAATAGCGACCTGCAGAGTCCTCCACATGCCAGGCCTGGAGCTCTGTGTACACTCTAGATATTCCCACGATGATTCTGGGAAGGCACATTATTCACACAATTTTACAAATGAGGAAGGTAAGGCTCAGAGCAAGGGCACACAGATGGGGCCTGGACTGTACTTGAGCTCAGGTCTCTCTGATACCAAACCTACATATCTTGCATATCTTGCGTATGCCTTGCTGCCTTCCAAATGTCTACCATCTCCTTCAATGAGACACAAAATCAGAACTCATTTGGCCCTGAACAAAATTAAATGCTAGGGTTACCAGTGAAATAGCAGAAAAAGGCTCTGCCTGTCTACCTGGGATTGTCACATGGTTTCTGTGTATTTGCAGCTGCTCCTGCTACACTAGACGTTCCCTCAAGGAAGGTGCTTTGCCTTATGTGTTTTGGCTTCTCCTATGTGTATGGTCACTTAATACTGCTTGAAGGTATTGCTCAACAGCTTCTGATTTTAGTTTCTGATCAAATTTTACTAAAATAGGCCTCTTGCGAGGATGCATTTCATACCCCTCTGTGGGTCCTTAGAAAGGTCCTTTGTTCTCTGGTCATCCCTTATGCCCTCTCCTACTTTGATCTACCCTTGGGAAAGTATATCTCAAGGTACATAAAATCACAGGTTTGGTTTTTGCAAATAAAACAAGTTGTTTTCAGAGCAGTAAGAGATAAGCCAGGCCAAGATAGCAAAACCCCGTCTCTACTAAAAATACTAAAATAACCGGGCGTGGTGGTGCACGTCTGTAGTCCCAGCTACTCGGGAGGCTGAGGCAGGAGAATCGCTTGAACCTGGGGGGCACCTGACCTCAGGTGATCCGCCCACCCGGCCTTTAGTTTAGGTTAACTTTGAAGCAAGGATGATAATAGTTCCTCCCTAAAACTGGTCCTCTCCCTGCTGGGGGATGAAAACCGCCTTTGTAAGACTAACGAAAGGCCACAAGATTAGAATTTTGGAAAAGGCCTGAATTCTGCGAAGAGGTAGGCACAAAGGACAACCAGCCACTGTCCCCCAGCTTACCTTGCTACAATTCCCTTACTGCTCAGGGAACACAAGTTGTGGTCACTGCTTTCTAATGTTTCCAAAGTAAATTAGGCAACAAATCCAACTCTAAGTGGTAAAACAAAACAAAACAAACAAACAAAAAACATATTTGCAAAGTACTTGAATATCAAAGGAAGCAGTTGTTTTAGAAGTAGCATCAGTTAATGAGTAGTGGTAATACTTACAACCCATATGATGATCAACCTTCTGGATAAATAAGGGTCAATATTCCAGTGAGTGAATGGAAGAAATGTGATGTAGAACACTTCTTGGCCCAAAGCAGCTGAAATTTGGAATAGGTAATAGTAGAAATAATTCTTCACGACGTACTTCTGTACATAAGCCTAAAAGACAAAAGTTAGAAGACTCTGTGAGTTCATGCAGTATGTCAAGTTTTAAACATCTCTGTCTAAAACTCACAGGTCTCAATTGCCAAGACGCTGCCTCCTCTCCCGTTATGTTGTTAAGGTATCGTTACTGTCATTGAACACTTTTTCAACCTCAATTTATTCAAACAAACACAGAGGCTGTGATTTTTTTTGTAAAATCAAATAAGTTATATCCAAGACAGAAGTACCAGGAGAAGACACACCAAAAAAAAAGCCAAAAACTTTTTCTTGTATATGCAGAAAGCTAGAAACGTGGAGAAAGTGAACTCTGTTAGGACATTATATGGGTCTCTGCAATAGGCAGAGTAATGCTTCCCTCAAAGATTTCGATGTCCTAAATCCTAGAACTGAATATATTACCTTACAGGGCAAAAGAGACGTCAAATATGCAATTAGCGATCTTTCTATTTTCAAATTTGCATTGATACATAATGATTGTACACATTTATGAGGCACATGTAATATTTTCATCCATACATAGAACACATAATGATCAGTCAGAGTGCTTCAGATGTCTGTCACCTCAAACACTTATCATTTCTTTGTGCTGGGAACATTTCAGATATTTTCTAGCTGTTCTGAAATATACAATAACTTCTTCTTATTTTTTTTTGAGACGGAGTTTCGCTCTTGTTGCCTAGGGAGTGCAATGGCATGATCCCAGCTCACCACAACCTCTGCCTCCCAGGTTTAAGTGATTCTCCTGCCTCAGCCTACCGAGTAACTGGGATTACAGGCATGTGCCACCACACCCAGCTAATGTTGTATTTTTAGTAGACATGGGGTTTCTCCATGTTGGTCAGGCTGGTCTCGAACTCCCAACCTCAGATGATCCACCCACCTCAGCCTCCCAAAGTGCTGGGATTACAGATGTGAGCCACCACGCCCGGCCTGACAATAACCTATTCTTAACTGTAGTCACCCTATTGTGCTATTGAACACTATAACTTATATCTTCTAATTGTATATTTGTATGCATTAAACAACCTCTCTTCATCCCTTCTCCTTCTCAGCCTCAAATTAATAATCTCGAGGTGGGGAGATTAGTCTAGATTTTCTGGGTGGGCTCAACCTAATCACAAGGATTTCTTTTTCTTTTAGAAATGGAAGGAGGAGGCAGAATGGTCAAAGTCAGAGAACCATTTGAAGATGCTAAGCTGCTGGCTTTGATGATGGAGAGAGTGGCCGTGAGTCAAGGAATCTGGATAGCAGCCTCTAGGAGCTGGAAGAAAGCAGGAGTCAGATTCTTCCCTCCAGCCTCCAGAAGAAATACCACCCAGGTGACACCTTCATTTTGGCTAAATAAGAGCCACTTTGGACTTCTGACCTATAAGAGAATAAATCTGAAACTGCTTTTGCAAAGATTATGAAAGAGAAGACGTCTAGCCTGGCTGACTCTATCTTGCTTCTAGCCTCACAGGCTGGCTGTAATTGCTCACTCCTAGGCGTAGGCCAGGCTACCCATGGGAGGAATTTAGGTTAGTTTAATTTTGTTTATTTTTTATTTTTTGTTTGTTTGTTTGTTTTTTTGAGACAGAGTCTCGCTTTGCACCGAGTGCAATGACACTATCTTGGCTCACCGCAACCTCTGCCTTCCAGGTTCAAGTGACTCTCCTGCCTCAGTCTCTGAAGTAACTGAGACTACAGAAGTGCCCCACCACACCCGGCTTATTTCTGTATTTTTAGAGAGATGCAGTCTCACGAAGTTGTCCAGGCTTATCTCCAACTCCTGACCTCAGGTAATCTGCCTGCCTTGGCCTTTAGTTTAGGTTAACTTTGAAGCAAGGATGATAACAGTCCCTCCATAAAACTGGTCTGCTCCCTGTTGGGGGATGAAAACCACCTTTGTAAGACTAATGAAAGGCCACAATATTAGAATTTTGGGAGAGGCCTGAATTCTGCTAAGACGTAGGCATAGTTAAAGGACAACCAGCCACTGTTCCCCAGCTTATGTTTCTACAATTCCTTTATTGCCCAGGAGTCATGTGACCAGAGGTCACAAGGTTTGTAACTTCCCCAATTGCTCCTGTATCGTCATCATCGTCATATAACATCAGTATCGCAGAACCTAAGATTTGTCTTTTGAGATGTTTTCCAGACTTTTGCATTCTGGTGACCAACTGACTCTACCTGGACCCATGATGACTCATGACTCCACTGGTCCTGTGGCCCCACCCAGAGGCTGATGGGAGTAATAAACTCTCGTCTGCCACTTGGCTAGCTGGCCCTGCATTAATTAAATTCTTTCTCAACTGCAATACAACTGTCTCAGTGAATTGGTTTTATTTGTGCAGCAAGAAGAACCCATTGGGAGATTACAAATTTGCATTTTAAACCACTAAGTTTGTGGTAATTTGTCACAGCAGCAATAGATAACTAATACAAAGATGTTAGAAAAATCACTTGCCTCTGAACTTTATAAATTCACCTTTTAAACGGGTCTAATGAAGTTAACCCATCATAATGATGGTTTGAGAAACACTTATCAGAAAGTACACACGAGACCTGTTAAAATGCATTCTCATTTTTAAACATCCTTTTCTTCCTGCTTATCCTGGTAGTGGGCAGAAAAGACAGACTTAGGGAGTTAAAACAGAAAATCAGCAATCTAGTAAAAAATATGGTACACACCTTTACATTATGGTATGTTAACAACTTAAAAAACAAAACGTAGTCACCCTGTTACATGAAACTAAAAAGTAGAATTGTAATGCTACTTAAGGTGGTCATAAACTTTATAAAATAAAATCAAAGCAAAATGCCAACACTAAAACAGGAGGGAAGAAGAGGCATCCCTGTTACAGGGAGATTTTTCTCAAGACTCTTGGAGATCTGGATTTTTGTTTTGTTTTACTCTACACAAAGTCCGAGGTTCTTGAATCCCAGGGGATTTCGGAGAACAAGCTATGTCTGTTTATGTATTTATTCCGTAAATATTCATTCTGTGCCTATGATGTCCAGCACCTGTGCTAAGTGCTAAGCATATTTGGAAGAGCCAGGTGTGATGTCTGTTTCAACAAGCTCTTATGGGAGAAGTGGGGAAGAGTACAATTTGGAGGAATAAATTTTTAAAGGATCATTGTTGTATTTAAGGCCTTAAAAAAGGCTGAGAGTACTTTATACCTGAGAAGTAAAAAAAAAAAAAAAAAAAAATTACCTTGGAAACTGCAAGAACATAACTGTACCTGACACTATTGGCTATCAAGCATGTATTCCTCTCTTTTACCTCCCTAAGAGGTTCCCAGTTTTGTTCCAGCATCTCTACCTCCCCCACACAGCCCTGAGGGAAAGTTGACACTGCTCTCTGGGAATGGATCTAGATTCATCCAAAGGAGTCATGAAAAGCATAAGAATTCAGTCTCAAGCCGAGCAGTGCACAGGACTACCGGGAGACAGTTACTGGTCAGGGGTAAGTACGTGTAATCTAAAAAGGGGTCTCCCATCAGGGATAAACTTTACTTCCAAGTGAATTCGAATGAAAGAGAATGGTAATACATCCATCCTAAACAGGAATGCCAATGATGCACAAATGAATTAGATAAGGAAGTGTATAGTTTCACCTCTCTGCTAAGATATCATGGTTGCATTTGCAAAACAAGGACAAGGGTCTGAGACAAATAAGTGACAAATGCCTCTCTCTAGAGTGGAATCATGAACTGCCTGAGGTAAGGACTAATCTCTGCAGGTTCTGTGTACAAATATACAATCCAATAGGCCTGACCTTAAGGCACACCCTATGAAGAGCTCCTCTTTAGCCCACCAGCTACCAGATACACCTGCTAATCTTTCCAGCTTTGAATCTTTACAAGGATAAATTTTGCCAAACTGTAACGAACCCCTCGCTGGTATCATTTCATGACACCCAAGTGGTATATGACATGATAAGTACTCAGCAACAATCATTTCCCTACTCTAGAGATCGACCGGAGACCACATTCAATATCTTAATCCTAGTAAACAATTGAAAAGACCACCAAAAATGACAGCAAACTGCTTTAGCGCTACATATCACTAACTGACATCTTTAGACAGGCTTTTTTACAATCTCTCAGGAATTTGTTTTTTGAGGGAAAATCTAACTATTCTCTAACTCTTCTCAGGAACAGAATAACCAAAGGTGAAGTTTAAAATATCAGCATATATAGATGACACCTCAAGGATTTCTTAGATAACTTCTCTGTATACATGATTGAATAGCTTGAGAGCCAATACTTCCCTTTAAATTCTTGGGCGCTTAGACGTACCTAAATAAAACAGCTGTCAGGCCTCTGAGCCCAAGCCAAGCCATCGCATCCCCTGTGACTTGCACGTATAAGCCCAGATGGCCTGAAGTAACTGAAGAATCACAAAAGAAGTAAAAATGCCCTGCCCCACCTTAACCGATGACATTCTACCACAAAAGAAGTGAAAATGGCTGGTCCTTGCCTTAAGTGATGACATTACCTTGTAAAAGTCCTTTTCCTGGTTCATCCTGACTCAAAAAGCTCCCCCACTGAGCACCTTGTGACCCCCACTCCTGCCCGCCAGAGAACAACCCCCCTCTGAGTGTAATTTTCCTTTACCTACCCAAATCCTATAAAACAGCCCCACCCTTATTATCTCCCTTTGCTGACTCTCTTTTCGGACTCAGCCCACCTGCACCCAGGTGATTAAAAGCTTTATTGCTCACACAAAGCCTGTTTGGTGGTCTCTTCACATGGACGTGCATGACAACAACATGTACTTGTCTTTTTAATTTTATTTTAAAATTTTTCTTTAGATTCTGGGATACATGTGCAGAACGTGCAGGTTTGTTACATAAGTATGCATGTGCCATGGTGGTTTGCTGCACCTATCAACCCATCATCTAGGTTTTTTTTTTTTTTTTTTGAGATGGAGTCTTGCTCTGTCGCCCAGGCTGGAGTGCTGGAGTACAGTGGTGCGATCTCGGCTCACTGCAAGCTCCGCCTCCCGGGTTCACGCCATTCTCCTGCCTCAGCCTCCGGAGTAGCTGGGACTACAGGCACCAGCCGCTACGCCCGGCTAATTTTTTGTATTTTTTAGTAGAGACAGGGTTTCACCATCATTTAGGTTTTAAGCCCCGCATGCATTAGCTATTTGCCCTGACAATCTCCCTCCCCTTGTCCCCCACACCCTGACAGGCCCCAGTGTGTGATGTTCCCCTTCCTGTGTCCATGTATTTTCATTGTTCAATTCCCCCTTATGAGTGAGAACATGTGGTGTTTGGTTTTCTGTTCCTGTGTTAGTTTGCTGAGAATGATGGCTTCCAGCTTCATCCATGTCACTGCAAAGGACATGAACTCATTCTTTTTTATGGCTGCATGGTATTCCATGGTATATATGTACCACATTTTCTTTATCCAGTCAGTCATTGATGGGCATTTGGGTTTGTTCCAAGTCTTTGCTATTGTAAATAATGCTGCACTAAAACATAAAACAACAAATATTTGTCTTTTTTAGAAGAAGAGTTTCCTTTGTAGTAAATCTCAGTGTGTGTGACTTCAATACATCTTTGGAAATAGTAGGAATTTCAGTTCCAGTGTGTGTGTTGGTCCCACTGGGAACAATTAGAGAAGGAAGAAATGGTGGTTGGAAATGGTAGGTAAAATAGAATGCTAGAGAAGAGAGGAGTAAAAGCTGAGAGCAATGAAACCAAGTTCCAGAATCCTACTTGAGCTACCTACCTGAGCTGATGGCCCAGGCTTTGATGGCAGGCTTTGAGGAGAGCCACTCTTAGAAATAAAATGCTTCGGTAGGGCGTGGTGGCTCATGCCTGTAATCCCAGCACTTTGGGAGGTCGAGGCAGGTGGATCACGAGGTCAGGAGTTCAAGATCAGCCTGGTCAAGATGGTGAAACCCCGTCTCTACTAAAAATACAAAAAATTAGCTGGGCATGGTGGCGGGTACATGTAGTCCCAGCCACTCTGGAGGCTGAGGCAGAGAATTGAAACCTGGAGAGGCAGAGGCTGCAGTGAGGCGAGATTGCACCACTGCACTCCAGCCTGGGCAACAGAGCGAGACTCCATCTCAAAAAAAAAAAAAAAAGAAAGAAAGAAAATGCTTCTTAGCATGCATCTCATCTGTCACACAGCAAATGAAGACGTGTCTGACAAACAAGAAATGATAAAATGAAAATTACCCACATACCCATTATTACTAGCTGCAAAAAAAAAAAATATATACTCCTCATGAGTGGTTCTTATTTATTGGTTTACTTTTCTGAAAGCTTTTTTTTAAAAAAAGGGTTTTCCTAGGGCTCCTTATTATCTCAGGCTCCCAACCCCATATTCCCTTTTAGGTCGTAAATTCTTTAAATGCACATTCTTCTAAAATGAGATTTTTCAGCCATTTCACCTTGTGGTTGCAGAAGAGCTACTCTATCTTGCTGATATTGGAGTATTCAGCGTCGTGTACAAGGCTACCTTCAATGTATAAATAAACCAGGGAAGAAGGGGAGGCATGCAGATTGACTGCATGGTGGAAGAAAAAGAACACTCAGAATGTATGACTAACTGACTAAGCTCTGCCAATGAACACCTGAACAGCGCTTTGCTTTCCAAACACACACAAAGAAGTCCTAAATGCAAATGAAATATACCCAGGTCAGTGCCAGTGGATATAATAAGGGCTGATCCAGACAGCAGAGGAGCGAATGCCCAGCAGACTTGGCAGCCAGCCCAGCTTTAGAGCTTTCAAAGGAGGAAACAAGAAATAGCTTTCAGTCAAAACAACGTGTGACCTTGGGGGAGTCAATTTGCCTTTCTGAGCCTCAACAGCCTCAACTGCAAAGAATGCAAATCCTTCTAATGGAGAAGGATTAGCTCAGTTGCTTTTTAATGTACAATTTTTTTTTTTTTACAAGGAAGGAAAGGCTCATTAAATAAAATGTTACCGTAGGGCCTACTATATAAAATAATATAAGATTTAAAGTACTATACTAATTGGCTGAAAATGAAGAATGGTCCACCAAACTTCTATCTGAGGCCAGCTCCACCTTGCCCCACGACAACCCCACACTCCAGTCCTTCTCTGGAGGGAGCATCCTCTCAGAGCAGAGCAGTTCAGTAACCAGTGTGAAAATCACTGATCTCAACCTCTTCCAGACCCCAGATATCACCTTCCTGTAATTAACTTTTGGTCTCGAGTACACAGGCTATAGCTATTCTGACCTTGAGGTCTTTAAAGAATTTGATCAACTGTAGACCAATGTCATTGCAAGGTCATATTACTTCCTCTTTTTCCTTTTTTCAGATTAGAGCTGTAAATAATACATTTTCTTCCAAAGGTCACGTCTAAGATACTCCACCACTTCAACAGAGCCAGGAGGTCACATCTGGGCGGGGCGGGGGATGGTATTCTGCAACTCTAAGCCATCCAGTTTAATTGGAAGCGGCAGAAAGAGCTTGTTCTCTGGGGCTGAGAGAGAGAAAATCTACACGGGGTACAACTCAGTCTTATTTTAAATAATGTTAAGATCCAAAACTCTTTTACAGAACACACCAAGAAGCAGCCTTCCCTCCACAGTGGCTTTGCTTTTGGAGTTTTGCAGACTGACTAGATGGAAGCAAATGAAATGAATATGGAGTGAGCTGACCTGGCCAGCAGGGAAGAGGGAAGGCCTAGGGGAGAGGGAAACAGATGCCGGAGGCGAAGTGTCTCAGATTGAACTCAGGCTGCCTACGCTTCCTACCTGGATAATTTCACATAAATGACTTAATCTCCCTGAGCTTCAGCTTCCTCACCTGCAAATGGGAATAATAATAGTCCATAGCACACAGAGACTTTGGGAGGATGAAACAAGATCGTGTTGATGATGTGTGCAGGGTACTCAAATCAGAGCAGGCAAAGAAATGTCTCAATAGGACATGGCTGCGGCTGCTGCTGCTGATGGATGGTGGAGACAGTAGCAGTGAGGATTCTAGAAAGCACTTCCCAATTGTAATATGCATCCGAATGACCTTGGCATCTTGTTAATGAGCAGATTTTGATGTAACTGACCTGGGGCAGGGGTGAGACTTCTCAGGAGCGCAGGTGATGCTGATGTTGCCATGTTGCTGGCTCATGGACATCACTGTGAGTAGCTTTAGGATCAAGAACACCTCAGTGAAGCGTTTTTCAACACAAAAGTAAGGCTCTCAGATTTAATCCTCAGGATTAGTGGATGTCTCAACTGGCATTAAGAGAGTAAGTAACATGATCCAGGTGATAGATTAAAATGCCGGTGACAAACCAGAGGGGAACAATGAGCAGATTCCATGGAAGATCCTGCAACAGTCCACACACAGGAACTGAGTCCAGAGAAGCACCTCAACACTAGAAAGTACCAAAGGGAAAGCACAGGTAAGACATGCCCCCCTGAGACAGCAGCCTGATCAAATGACGGATTGATGATGCCAAAAGAAATACGCTACCGCGCTTCTTGCCTTGATTTGAGAGAGGTTTACATAAATACTGGAACAACAAATCAGAAATTAGTTAAGAAGGAGTAACGAAGTTTGAAAGCCTTTCCTAACTTCTCAGAGCATCACAATACCAAAAAGACCAAACCATGTTTTCGTAAGAAGGACTTTTGCACTATTGTCAGAATCCTGGCTTAGAAACAGGTTTCTCAGGCCTTTGCAGGGAACAAACATCTGTCATTAAGTTTTCTGAAAATAAAAACGAAAAGGGGAGAAGCTCATTAAGATCAATGGTTTCTGGAAATTCGAAACTTTTTTTTTAACCCAACCTGGCTAGGAAATTGTCATTTTTAGCTACCTCTGGAATAATCTATATTTGACCTAAATAGGCCTATACACTCATTCTCATCAGCTTCTGAGGGTTGTCACATGTCACATGCTTGTCCGAGATCATTCTCAAGGTAGGCCTGAACATCTTCGGGTGCTTGGGATTGTGGATGGTGACAGGAATCAGCCTATGGTCTGTGGATTGATAGCTATTTATGAAGACCAGGGCCTCCTCCAAAAAATTCCTTCCAAGGTTGGAGTGATGTCCCCGAAGGGAGATTAAGGACTAGAACTCTACGTTGTCTTGTTCGCTGATTTTTTTTTTTTGAGACGGATTCTTGCTGTGATGCCCAGGCTGGAGTGCAATGGTGCGAACTTAGCTCACTGCAACTTCTGCTTCCCAGGTTCAAGTGATTTTCCTGCCTTAGCCTTCTCCCCAGCAGCTGGAACTACAAGCATGCACCACCACGCCTGGATAAGTTTTTGTATTTTTAGTAGAGAGATGGTTTCACCACATTGGCCAGGCTGGTCTCAAACTCCTGACCTCAAGTGATCCGCTCGCCTCAGCCTCCCAAAGTGCTGGGATTACAGGGGTGATACACTGCACCCAGCCTTTGTTAGCTGATTCTTATACTCAGTGTACTTTCAGCCAGAATTTCACCTCTGTAGCCTAGAAACAAGGAAAGGCAAATCTTAAGAAATTTGGTGCTTCTTTTAATAGAACGTATCCCTTAAAGTTTTGATTCCACTGCTCCTTTCTGAAAGACTGGGCTTTGGCAGCATGCCATCACACACCACAGAGATGGAGTCGCTGACAAATAAACACTCCCTCCAAGTTAGTAGAAGACACCAACTAGCATGTTAACACACCAGGTACACACTAAGCAATGCCCAACATTTAAAAAAAAATTGAAGGCCAGGCGCAGTGGCTCACATCTGTAATCCCAGCACTTTGGGAGGCCGTGGCAGGCAGATCATGAGGTCAGGAGATCGAGACCATCCTGGCTAACACGGTGAAACGCTGTCTCTACTAAAAACACAAAAAATTAGCCAGGCGTGGTGGCACGCACCTGTAGTCCCGGCTACTTGGGAAGCTGAGGCAAGAGAATCGCTTGAACCTGGGAGGTGGAGGTTGCAGTGAGCCGAGATTGCACCACTGCACTCCAGCCTGGGTGACAGAGTGAGACTCCATCTAAAAAAAATTTAAAGAGTTGTAAACAGCAAAGTTTTTCCAAACAAGGGTCATGTCTACATAGAACATTCATTCACTGTATATGCTTCAGTGATGTAAGGTTGACAATAAACAAGACTATTTTTAACTATTATTTTTAAGTAGAGACGCAGTCTCACTATGTTGCTCAGGCTGGTCTTGAACTCCTGGCTTCAAGCAATCCTCCTCCTTTGGCCTCCCAAAGTGCTGGGATTTCAGGCATAAGCTACCACACCTAGCTAGCAAGACTACTTCATTTAGCAATAAGTACTATGACGAAATTAAAGCAGGATAATGGGCTACAAAGTGATCTATGTGTGTCTGGGGATGCTCGCCACAGAGGAGCCGTTTGAGTTGAGCCCCGGATAAGGAGAGGCGTTGGTTCTTTGGGGGTCTGCAGGTCAGAGAGAGAACCCTTAGTGAAAGGCCCCGAGCAGGAGGCAGCTCTGCTTGCTGGGACACATGTGAAAGAGACAGAGAGGAGATGACGTCAAGAGCAGACGTGAAACCCGGCCCAGACTTGGGACTGAGGCTGGAAGGAGCAGAAAGCCAGGGGAGGGTTTTAAATGGGAGCACAGCTGGATTTACTCCGGTGAGACTAAAACAAATTTTGGCTCTGAAACAGTGGGATGAAGCTCTGCTTTAATTCTTTTGTTTTTTGATTTCTTAAACTTGGTGAGAAAATATCATTAATTCCCAGTTCTGAACTTAAAAGCCACTGGGGTGAAATGGCATCAATTCTACCATGAGGGAGACCTATGGTGCTCTGAATTCACAAATCTATTTACTAACCTGGCCCCGTCACTTTTAATTACTCTCATTTTTTTTTAAAGAGAATCGAGACTTTCCAACCTATAAAGAAAATTAAATGATGATTACTCAGGAAGCCTAAGAAAGATTGACAGTGTCCCTTGAAGGGGAAAACAGAAGGAACAAAAATGCACAAGGGTTTCTTCTTTCATCTTCAAATGCAGATAGAATTACAAGTTGGGTGATCTAGCCGATGTCTAAGCAGCACTCAGGTGATTAAAATTTCAGGATGGCGAGACTGCACATCAATAAAATGTAAGGACAACTTCTTGGAGTCAGAGAGCTTGATAGGGAACTGCACACTCATCACTGTCACCCGCATACTGGGCGTTTGTCGGGATCCCTCTGCTGTGTCCAAGGATAAGAGGGTGGGCTGAGGGGACTGAGGCCAATGTGGCTTTGATTTTACAGTGGAATTTCAGTTGTAGTCTTTTACACAATTTGAACTGTTTTCCTCTTGATAGTCTATCATATTTCAGCTCATCCTCTGAACATCTAACATCTTTTCTTCCTTTTCCTCAAGGTGAACCAGGACTACAAATTAAGAAATTCTTGAAATTGTGAGACAGTGACCCATGGTGGCAACAATGCTCTTCTTGACTCTAGAAAAGGGTCTTGTAACTAGAAAAAAACACTGCCTCATCATCACTGAAAACCCTGTGCCTGGGCTGGGTGCAGTAGCTCACACCTGTAATCCCACCTCTTTGGGAGGATGAGGTAGGAGGATTGCTTGAGGCCAGGAGTTTGAGAACAGCCTGGGAAACATCGTGAGACCTGTCTCTACAAAAAATTAAAAAATTAGCCAGGTACGGTGGCACACACCTGTGGTCCCAGCTATTTGGGAGGTTGAGGCGAGAGAATTGTTTGAGCCTGGGTGGTGGAGGCTGCAGTGAGCCATGACCGTACCACTGCACTCCAGCATGGGCAACAGAGTGAGACCCTGTCTCAAAAAAGCAAAAAACAGAAAACCTCTGTACTTGAAGGACACAGCATTTGCTTAGGAACCAAATCTGGGCATAGCATAAGGAGAGGGTTAGAAGCGAGCCTTTATCTGGATAGGATAGCAATTTGCAGTCATCATTTCAGAGACCAGGGATGTGAACTTCTGCTAGAGAATTTCTTCCACAGACAATAAAATTGGCATCGATACAAAGAACAGAAATAACCACTGCCGTTTTTAAAGAGGGTGGGAGAGCCAGCTGCCCTTTAAATAATCAAAATGTCTTAAGAACTTAACTGTTTTTCAAAACATCTTGGATCCGCTAAAACCTGAAACACATTGAACCGAACATTTTTCCATTTAATTGTTAAGTCCTTGTATGTGCGGGGGGCATTTGGCAGGCAGATGTTTCTGATTCATTTACATTAACTTATCAAAATGATATTTGGAAGAGCTGTATGATGTTCGAGAAGGAGTGTTATAAACTTCAGTTTACTTATTTTCATCCAGGCATTTCCCCTCACCCCAACACACACGTACAGGATTCAGAACTTGGGAGGGTTGATTCAGTCTATCCTAACCTGGCAGCGTGTCCTCACCCATCCCTACCTCCCTTCAAAACGCATTTTCTGAAGCATTAAAACACATGGCCAAAATGTAAGAAAGTTATTTAGGCACATACAAAGTTTTTTCTTTGATAATCTTTTATGTACCAAGATTTTAAAAGCAAATAGGTAAATCACAAAAAACACAAAACTGAAGTCTGACAAATTTATCACCGAAGTCAAGGTGGTTTTATCCAAGGGCTTTCCCACTTCCCTCTTTATTTATTTGGGCTAAATGGGCACAAAATGTTTAGCTTGGAATTTTCCTTCAAGACAGTCATATTAGTAGGTGCATGTGTACATGGAGAAGGAGGCTGAAGCAAAACGGTATCTTCATGCTACCCCTCCATTTCTTTCTTTCGTTTTTTTTAAAAATAGAGACAGGGTCTCACTCTGTAGCCCAGACTGGGCTGAATTCTCAAGAGACCCTTCTGTGGCACCATGACCGACTATATCTTTTTTTTTTTGAGATGGAGTCTCGCTCTGTCGCCCAGGCTGAAGTGCAGTGGCCAGATCTCAGCTCACTGCAAGCTCCGCCTCCCGGGTTTATGCCATTCTCCTGCCTCAGCCTCCCGAGTAGCTGGGACTACAGGCGCCCGCCACCTCGCCCAGCTAGTTTTTTGTATTTTTTAGTAGAGAGAGGGTTTCACCGTGTTAGCCAGGATGGTCTTGATCTCCTGACCTCGTGATCCACCTGTCTCGGCCTCCCAAAGTGCTGGGATTACAGGCTTGAGCCACCGCGCCCGGCCTATATCTTTTTTTTATATTTTGTAGAGACAGGGCCTTACCATGTTCTTGAACTCCTGGCCTCAAGCAATCCTCCTGCCTCCCAAAATGCTGGGATTACAGGCTGCTATGCTCAGTCTCTTCCCCATTTCTTGAATCCAGCCCTTTGCTTTTCAGAGCTCTAAAGGAATCCAAGATGGTAAAGACAGGGCTTGGGAAGGATTTTCCTTTCTTGATGCATCCCAGTCCCTGGGGTGACTGCAGACATGTGGTAGTGGATATCCGTGATTAAGCAGGGATGGAACAGACTAAGTGGGGACAGAATGGAAGGGGGAGGACATTTTGCTCGAGAGAGTCTTGCCGTCTCCTCACACCTCCTAAAGTCTTGTCTGCACCAGGCATTCTTGAGAAGTTTCATCAATTTCCGTCACATTTTCAAACTGTAGTTCTCCAATGGGAGGCTGTCACTGAGGAAGTTTAGAGCCATTCGTCACAATAATAAACTCAGGAAAAGCTTTGAAGTTGGGTGCACACACATGAAAGAACATTAAGAAGAAAACCCTGCTGGGTGGGAACAATGGTCCTTCCCACCCAGACTGCCTCCAACCCTGCTTGCTTTGTGCTCTGAGAATTTTTTTTGTTTCTTTTTCTGATTATCTGATTATCAATTTTTTTTTCTGATTAACATGTTTTACTTGAGAACATCATAGAAGTTCAAAAACTATATAAAAATAAAATCAAAACTGCCATTGTCCCACCCCTCAGATAATCCTCTGGAACACTCCCTGGGGTCTCTTCACTATGCGTAATCGTGAGTGCAAGTGGTGGTATGTATCTTAATGAAATTGTGATTGTGATTAAGATGGAAAATCTTAAATTTTAAAGCATTATTACATTGTGAGCGTTTCTCTAGGTCCCTAAATATTATTTCAGACCATTCTTTTGACTGAGCTTAGCTTTTTACCTGTCTAGATCCAGTTTTGCTGCGTTTCACTTCCTCATCCACCCATTGTCACAGGAGATCCAGCAGCTGACCCCGACAGCAAACAAGCCCATCGGATGACCAGTGTTGACGTGAGCATGAGTCTTGTCACCCAAGAGCCTTTCTAGTTCCCTACTCACTTCTGCTGGGGTGCATGGAGACCCCGTCCCCACGGACCTCTCTCTACCCTGCTCATTCCTTAACCTGAACAAATAAGCATCTGTGTTGACCATGTTCCCTGCCACCACCTGCTTGAATTTCTTGGGCTTACGATGTTTGCTTATGTTGTTTTCCTGAGGACCCAAGATCTCCCTGCTATGATTTGCAAAAGCTTCAAGCATACCCTTTAAGGCCTCTCAAGGGCCACAGCTCAGAGATACACTGCTGAAGAAATAAAGAATGACCTGGGGACAGGCATGACTCATGACGGTCACTGTGCTGAGGCAGAGGGACCATTCCCTAACCCATCTCACACAGGTAACACCAAGTCCTCTATAATTTGGAAGTCACAGGGGTTTGTACACAAGCTGGAGACTTCCTTTCTTGGCTCCAGCCAGCTCTGATTGAGATAAATGAATATGAACAGAACGTGAGAGCGGGTCCGCAACCCCTGGGCCATGGACTGGTCCCATTAGGAACCAGCAGGAGATGAGCAGAGGACGAGCGAGCATTACCACTTGTGCTCCACCTCCTGCCAGATCAGTGGCCCCATTAGATTCTCATAGGAGCACGAACCCTATTGTGAACTGCACATGCGAGGGATTTAGGTTGTGCACTTCTTATGAGAATCTAATGCCTGATGATCTGTCACTGTCTCCCATCACCTTTAGATGGGACTATCTAGTTGCAGGAAAACAAGCTCAGGGCTCCCACTGATTCTACGTTACGGTAAGTTATATAATTATTTCATTATATTAATATATTACAATGTAATAATAATAGAAATAAAGTGCACAATAAAGGCAACGTGCTTGAATCATCCTAAAACCATCCCCCCACCTGCCCAGTCCAAGGAAAAACTGTCTTCCATGAAACTGCTCTCTGATGCCAAAAAGGCTGGATGCTGCTGGATAAGAGGGTCTGGGTGTCGTCACCAGCCTTGGGACCAACACTGGACCTGCCAGGTAACTCTGGGGAAGTCTGAACTTATAACTTCACCTTGCAGTGGGCACAACACCAGCTTCTTTACTAAGGCATTTGGAAGAGGAAATGGAGTTGCTTATGTAAATCACATGCTACCCCATCAGGCACACAGCATGTGTTCAATAAATGGCCATTGTATTTGCATTATTTCTATTAACAATGTAAATCACAAGACAATGTCAAAAGAAAGTCCAGTTGGAGTAGAACACAGAGGAGAGAAAGATGGTAAAAAGATTCCACAAACAGCCAAATGTGGTGGCTCATGCCTATAATCCTAGCACTTTGGAAGGCGGGAGAAGTGCTTGAGCCCGGGGATTTAATGCTGCAGTGAGCTGTTACCATGCCACTGCACTCCAGCTTGGGCAACAGAGTGAGATCCCATCTCTAAATTAATTAACTAATTTAAAGAGTTTTGTTTTTAAAGGCATCATGAAGGGAGAGGAAAGGAATTCACCCTGGAAGGAAGACTGAAATTTTAACAGAGAAGGGAAAGAAGGACATTCCGGCAGAAAGGAACAGCAAGAGGAGAGGCACGGAAGCTGCGAGGCACTGTGTTCCTGAAACAGTACACGGTCTACGACAGAGTAGCTGGGGTGTGAGGGATTTATAAAGGGAGTTGGAGGCAGCAGAGCTAGAAGTGGAGGCCAAAGCCAGGGAGGAGAGCCCTGGAGGTCGTAATAAGGAGGCTGGGTTTACCACGTGGGTAATAGGGAGCCTTTGAAAGTGCTGGAGCCAAGAGGTGCCATGATCAGAAATGTGCTGCTGTAAACGTCACCACTGGATTCACATTCTTGTCTTTTCTAAGTAATTTTGCATTGTTTTCAGATTCAAATGTGCCTTAAGAAAAAGTTGGCCAGGTGCAGTGGCTCACGCCTGTAATCCCAGTACTTTGGGAGGCCAAGGCAGGTGGATAACCTGAGGTCAGGAGTTCAAGATCAGCCTGGCCAACATGGTAAAACCCCGTCTCTACTAAAAAAAAAAAAAACAAAAAAAATTAGCTGGGTGTGGTGGTGGGTACCTGTAATCCCAGCTACTTGGGAGGCTGAGACAGAAGAATCACTTGAATCTGGGAGGCAGAGGTTGCAGTGAGCCGAGATCACGCCACTGCACTCCAGTCTGGGCAACAGAGTGAGACTCCATCTCAAAAAAAAAAAAAAAAAAAAAAAAAGGCAGTCACAGACATGTTGTCACAAAGTTCAACCGCTTATGTCGTGTTCTCAGGGGTTTTATACACAACGCAGCCTCTGCCATCCACAGCCCAGCAGCCTCACTGGAGCCTCCCCGTGCTCCCACCTCACATCTAATATAACAGCTGGGCACTCAGGGAGTCTCATGGGTCATCCTGGAAGATGAATAAAGCTTGGTTTCTGTGTTTGGCCTTAGCGCTGCCATGTGGGATGTGATGATACAGTTAGTTAGCAAGAAACCACAGGAACAAAAGCCATGTGATAGAACCTAGAGAAAGTGAGTCCTTCTGTGGATGGCAACTGAATGCCACAGGTTGTGCAATGCCCACCCCGAGCAAACCTGGAGGCCCTGGGTTTTGACTGAGCCCCATCACCAAGGGTCGCGCTTCGGATTCCTGCTCTGTAAACAGGGACTCTGGTTCCTATGCCCAAGGAGACAGAGCTTGTCAAAAATACCAAAGTGTGGGAAATGTGGTTCTCACTGTTTTTCACAAGAACACAGTTTCCAGAAAGTGCTGTGTGACCAGAACCAATGACCCTGATGCATCAGCGATGGTCAGAGGAACATGGTTTTGCATCCTTGATAAAGAAGGGAACCAAAGTTGAACAACCTGCAGTATCTCAGCTTTATAAGGAGGACGGTGAATCAGGAAGAGCATGGAGTTGAAGGCCAGAAGGGAGAAAAATAAATGTACAAAGTCCTCACAGCCCTCATTTCAGAATGGCAGACAGAGGTCCATGTTCACGGAGCCTCCGCCCACTGCCCGTCTCTGTCTCTCTCTCTCTCTCTCTGTCTCTCTCTCAGACACACACACACACGCCCATACGTGCACACACACATGCATGCAGGCACACCACTCCCCCATGCTTTCTATGCTATAATGGGACCCTGCCATACTAAACCAGTTCATTGTCTGAAATGGAGGCTGCTTTGGTTAAAACAATGACTTCAGCACCATGTGTCCTTGCTCTTTAAAATGTGGCTTCCATGATGGGTGTGGTGGCTCATGCTTATAACCTCAGCACTTTGGGAGGCCGAGGCAGGCAGATCATTTGAGCTCAGGAGTTTGAGACCAGCCTGGCCAACATGGTAAAACCCTGTTGTCCCTACAAAAAATACAAAAATGAGTCGGGTGTGGTGGCATGTGCCTGTAGTAGTAGCTGCTTGGGAGGTTGGGGTGGGAGAATCACTTGAGCCTGGGATGCGGAGGCTGCAGTGAGCCAAGATTATGTCACTGCACTCCAGCCTGGGAGTCAGAGTGAGACCCTGTCTCAAAAAAAAAAAAAAAAAAAAAAAAAGAAAGAAAGAAAAAGTGTGTCTTCTAGACAAGCAGCACGGGGACTCCTTGAGAGGAATTCAGAATTTCAGGCCCTACCCCAGACCGGCAGAATCAGTGGGAATTTTAACCAGATTCACAGAATGATTCTCTCGCACATTAAAGTTTGAGAAGCACTAACCTACAGCTATAGAGAAAACAAAATATCTGGATGCATTGAGATTTTGCTATTCTATCTGGGCCTACTTAATGTGTACTCATGTATAGGGAAACCACTTTAAAAGTACGAAAGCCCTCAGTGAGGAAGAGGCAAACTAGAGAGACACAGTCGATTAGTGCTTGCCCTGGGCTGGGGGTGAGGTGAGGAAAACAGGAATGCTTGCTAATGAGAATGGGTTTCTTTTTGGGGTGATGAAAATGTTCTAAACTTGATTGTGGTGAAGGTCACAATATACTAAATTGCGAATATACTAAAAACATAGGTAAATTGTATGGTATGTGAACTGTATTTCAATAAAGCTTGAAAAAATTTAAAAGCACTCAGAAGCCCTAGAAATAGCAAACTGAAAACTTGTGACTGTAAAAGAGACCAACTGTAGAGCCAGATCTTAAGGATGCATTAAAGGCCGTCTCATCTTTTCATAACTTCATACATAATAAATATCAATAACTTATTTTTTCTCTAAAACAATATAGGACATTTTAGCCCTCTAATAAGCGACTGCTCTGCTGTCCCGGATGGGTGAAATTTTATCAGGGGAATGTTAGGGAGCAGAGTTTCTTTCAACAGAGGCACTGGGCCAGGCACGGTGGCTCACACCTGTAATCCCAGCACTTTGGGAGGATGCGGCAGCACGATCGCTTGAGCCCAGAAGTTTGAGACCAGCCCGGTCAACACAGTGACTCCCCATCTCTCCAAAAAAAAAAAAAAAAAAAAAAAAAGGCGGGTATGGTGTCACTTGCCTGTAGTTCCAGCTAATTGGGAGGCTAAGGTGGGAGGATCACTTAAGTGGGAGGTTGAGGCTGTAGTGAGCCATGATCTCTCCACTGCACTCCAGGCTGAGTCACACAGCAAGACCCCGCTGCAAACAAAAACAAAACAAAAGACACAAAGAGGCACTCAATGGTCACTGGCTCCTAGAACCAGGTAACTAGGGTTTGTATCCTGGACTTTCTGATTTAGGCCCCCTGCTCTGACCCTCCTCCAGCCATGTCCTTTCCTATGAAGCAAGAAAAGACTTTCAATTCTCTAGACCATTCATTGGCAATCCCAGCATTTCCTACCCAAACGCCTGAACGTGCATCCCAGGCCTGCACAGGTCTCCGCCCCAGGTCTACCCTCCCTGGGGTGGAGGACGGCACAGATGTGCACTACCCTAGACTGGAGGCCTGGCCGAGGATGGCTGTTCATGCGGGAACACAGACCCAGACAGAGTCCTTCTGTAGTCCTAGACAGTAGACAGGCTGCCTCCCTCACTTTGCTATTTATTTATTTCTTTTTAATGTTTAAAATCTCTAGGCCAAGAATTCTAAATCTGAATCTAACTTTTCAGGCCACATGAAGACACAGACGGGAAGACAGGAGGCCAAAACATTATATTTAATGGTTTGTTAGTTTAACAAATAACTTTTAAATATTTATGGAATCTCAATCTACATTTGTGTGTTTACCTTAAAAGCTTGCAGCTTTAGAGGTCGCGTGATTGATTTTTTCCTTCTACATCTGTCAGGTAATAAGGGAGTATTTCTCGTCTTCTCTGGAACATGCTATATTTTATAGGCAAATATTAATGCATAGGCCTTATGCATTAAAGGCCATCTCATCTTTTCATAACATCATACACAATAAATACAAAGAATTTATTTTGGCTCCAAAACAATATAGGAAGTTTTAAGACAAGAAACATCTTAAATTTGTTTACTTTCATGTATGCCTCATATTTGCAAAACATGGTAGTTAAAAAAATAATAAAACAGGAAATGAACAATAAAAAACCACTGAATATTTTACAACGTTAATAAAGTTTAAGGCTCCTCCTGGCCTACTTTTCTCCTTATGAAGGATGGAAAAGCAAATCCTCTAGACAAAAATGCAAGGCTCTGGAGATTTTGTTTTCTTTTTTTTAAATAACGGAAACAGCTTAAATGGAACTTTGGGAGGGTAGGGCTTAATGAGTTTAACCATGAGAGTTTAGAGTCTCTCATGGCGCTTTGACGCTTCTTAACAAATAGTTCAGGGACATAATCCTAGAAAGGGTGATTTTGTTACTGTTGTCACATGTAACCCATAAGTGCAGAAGGAGAGATAACCTTACTTTATTGCCCTCTTAAAATATTCTGCTTTGGGAATTATTTTTATTTGTTGTGAGTTGTGAAGCTGGGGCTGAGGTCACCACTAGCCTTTGCCTTCCATGAGCATATGGATGTCACCCACGTGTTGACAACCGGGTTAACTCCCACTCAGATCCTATTCTACCCCAGAAGATGCTCAGAATCTGCCATCCATCCTTTATTTTTATTTTTATTATTATTATTATTTTTGAGACAGAGTCTCACTCTGTCGCCCAGGCTGGAGTGCAGTGGTGTGATCTCGGTGCACTGCAACCTCCGTCTCCCGGGCTCACGCCATTCTCCTGCCTCAGCCTCCTGAGCAGCTGGGACTACAGGTGCCTGCCACCATGCCCGGCTAATTTTTTTGTATTTTTAGTAGAGACGGGGTTTCACGATGTTCGCCAGGATGGTCTCAATCTCCTGACCTTGTGATCCGCCCGCCTTGGCCTCCCAAAGTGCTGGGATTATAGAC
Source organism: Macaca mulatta (assembly GCF_049350105.2). Taxonomy (NCBI): domain Eukaryota; kingdom Metazoa; phylum Chordata; class Mammalia; order Primates; family Cercopithecidae; genus Macaca; species Macaca mulatta. The sequence goes on along the minus strand of NC_133417.1, from coordinate 127,702,225 downwards.
GTGAGCCACCGTGCCCAGCCACCATCCATCCTTTGTGCCTCTTGTCATCTAGATTCCTTGTGGGAACGCTCCAGCTTTTTCTTTGTACTGAGGATTAGGTATAAATACCATAAATATGCTTCAACATTTCAATGATTTTAGACACTGGGGAGGTAGGAGAGTTGGGGAAAACGACCTCAGATAAGACTATGAATTTGTAAGTTGCCATAAAGCTGTGCTATTCAATATGGCATCCATCTGTGGCTGTTTAAATTTAGTGCAATAAAAGATCCAGTCCCTCAATAGTACCAGTTGCATTTCAAGTGCTCAATAGCTACGTGAGGCTGGTGGCTCCCAATATGGACAGTGCAATACAGAACATATCCATCATCACACAAAATTTCCATTAGATGTGTAGAATGGGAGAGTCTGAGTGTTTTCTTCATCATCCCAGTCAAGCTTTCTTTTACTTACTCTAGGATCAGTACTATGATTTCCTATACCATCACATTTTTTGCAAATTAAAGCAATTTATTATTAAATTCTGAAAGCAGATAATAGTGATAGTTGCACAGCTTTGTGAATGTACTAAAAATCTCTGAGTTGTGTACCTTTATTTATTTATGTATTTATGTATGTATGTATGTATGTATGCATTTATTTTAGAGACAGGGTCTTGCTCTATTGCCCAGACTGGAGTGTAGTGGCACAGTCATAGCTCACCACAGCCTCAAACTCCTGGGCTCAAGCAATCCTCCCACCTTAGCCTCCCAAGTTGCTAGGACTATAGACACATGTCACCACGCCCAGGGAATATTTTTTAATTTTTAAAAACTTTTGTAGAAACAGGGTCTCGCTCTGTTGCCCAGACTGGAGCACAGGGGTTCAATCATAGCTCACTGAAGCATCAAACTCCTGGGCTTCCAAAGCGTTAGGATTACAGGCATGAACAACTGCACCTAGCCGAGCTGTATATTTTAAAAGAGTAAACTTCATAGTATATAAGTTATATCCCAAGTTAAGAAAATAAAGCCTAATTAGTCAAATATCAAGTAATAATTTTATAACCACCTTGTCAGGTATCGTACAGAGCAGCCCAAATGGTCTTATTCAAATGAAAATCAAGAACCAATTCATTTCTGAAAACAATCTCCATCCTCCAATGGCTCCCAATCATGCTCAGAATAAAGTCCCAATGCACAGCCATGGTCAAGGACTGAGATCTGACCTCTGCTCCTCTCTCCTGCCTGCCTGCTTCTCCTTTTTTATGTTCCAGCCACTCTGGCCTTTGCTTACTGCCTCTTACTCGAGCATATCTTGCACATTCCAGCCTCCCAAGCTTTGTCCTAAGCATGCTCTCCTCCTGGTTGACTCCTTCACATCTCTGAGATCCTATCTCCCCCACATGTCTCCGTTCAGAGATGCCCTCTCTGGTCCTTACCTCCCTGACTCCACGTCATGACCCTGTTCTATCTTCTTCACAACTTGTAGCCCATCTGAAATTCTCTTACACTGTTTTTTTAAGAGATGGGAGTGGTGGGGGTCTCACTATGTTGTCCAGGCTGGTCTTGAACTCTTGGGGTCAAGCAATCCTCCCGCTTCCACCTGCCGAGTAGCTGGGATTACAGGTGTAAGCCACCATGCCCAGCCTAATTCTCTTACTCTTGTACCTGTTAGTATCTTTCATCTAATCTAGACTTCAAGCTTCTTGAAGTCAAGGACCCTGAGGACCTTGTTCCTGCAGAATTCCTGTCATCAGCACAATGGCTGTTCTTCTGCCCACTGCGCAGTAAGCGTTCAACAAATGCTTGTTGTCTGAAGAGACAGAGAAATAAAAGCGGAGCCTGCCATTAGCACACACTCTGGTTAGAAAGTAGCCATCTACGGGTTCTTCATGACACCCAAGGAAAATACACATACCTGGACTCCACTCCTAGAGCCTGATTTACTAGAGCTGGAGTGAGGTCCAAATTGGCCTGTTTTTTAACAGCTCCACTGTTTGGTCCAATTGCCTCATTTTCAGAGGAGGGAAAGAGACTCACACGTGCCTGAGTTTTCAGCTAGTCAAGCAGAAGGCTGCTTGTCAAGTCTAAGAAGCTCAGCTATCCAGGCACGAGTCTATGTGTGTTCCTGGTCCCCCATTACACTGTATCTGTGAAATCCCTGTGGTTCACACTAAGGAAAATCGATTTTGACCCATAAGTCTGAAAGGGACTTTCATAACAGATCACTTCAGAATTTATCACAAGATAGAGTCAAGTTATTCCTGAACTTACTCCTTCTTCACCCAAGCTCTCCTATTATGGTATTGAGGTTTTCACCTTGGCAGAGTTGTAAGCACATTTTACTTTGGATGCTTTTCTCCAAAGTCAAATCCAGGCAGAAGATATAAAACACTGAACATCAGCAATGGGAACAGCATCTCTCAAGAGCCCCCCTGAGTCATATTTTCCGTTATCTTTTTGAGAAAGATAAAAACCACTAGGTTCTCCTCTCTTTATCTTCAGATGCTGGCAGGTTAGAGAGAAAATTTTCTGATTTGTATTGGCAAAAAAAATCATGAAGTAAACATGCTTCAATTTTTGAAGGATTCTAAAGGACCTCCTTGCTAGAGAGGAAAATTAAATGGTAATTGTTAACAAAAGAAAAAGATTACAAAATGCATCTACGCTTTCGGAAATAAACCAAATGTTCTCTAGCACACTTATCAAAAGAGGCAGGTCAGCACCATGGTTAAGAACTTGGGTTTCCGGGAGGCGGAGCTTGCAGTGAGCTGAGATTTCGGCCACTGCACTCCAGCGTGGGGGCCAGAGGGAGACTCCATCTCAAAAATAAATAAATAAATAAAAGAACCTGGGTTTCAATCCTTGCTTTACCATTCACTAGCTGTGTGGCCCGGGACAAGTAAGTTAATCTCGCTGTGCCTCAATTTCCTCAACTATAGAATATAAAATACAGTTGACCCCTGAACAATGCACGGGTTAGGGGTGCTGACCCCTATGCAGTCAAAACTCTGCATATAACTTTTGGCTCCCTAAAAGCTTTACTACTAATAGCCCACTGTTAACTGGAAGCATTACTTACAACATAAACAGTCAATCAACACATATTTTATATGTTCTATGCATTATATACTATCTTCTTATAATAAAGTGAGCTAGAGAAAAGAAAATGTTATTAAGAAAATCATAAGGAAAATATATTTAATATTGATTAGGTGAAAGTAGATCATCACAGTTTTTTGCTTGTCTTCATGTTGAGTAGGCTGAGGAGAAGGAGGAAGAGGAGGGGCTGGTTTTGCTGTCTCAGGGGTGGCAGAGGTGGAGAAAATCTGTTATTGACATTTTGCTAGACTGAGCTGGTTGCCTCCTGTTGTTGTGGAGTTGATTTACTTCATCCCAACTTCTTGATACTTTCACTTCTGGAGGTCATATTTCTCTAAGACCTTCCAGAAAAATGTCTTAATGCTGCCTTAGCCATTTTTTCCAGTCCAGCTCTTAAATTTTTTCCTTCTCTTCCCCAGTAATAACATGAGTATGGATCCAGCTTGTCCCCAAAGCCTGCCTTGCTTCGAATCATCTGATTGTAAAGAATCTTCACTTATGCCTGTGATTTGTGGGCCTGAAGAAAACTATCCATCCTTGCAAATGTCACCCGCTGAGATGCCTCACACGGAGACCGTCTCTCCTCTTCCTTCCTCCATGGATCTGCTTATTCAGGAGAGCCCTGATTCTCCCACCAGTCTCAAAGGCAAACAACCTACTGCTGCAGAGAATAGTGCCCCAAAAAAGGAAGACAAGGTCCCAGTCAAGAAACAGAAGACCAGAACTTTGTTCTCTTCCACCCAGCTGTTTGTACCCATTGATAAATTTCAGAGACAGAAATACCTCAGCCTTCAGCAGATGCAAGAACTTTCCAACATCCTGAACCTGAGCTATAAACAGGTGAAGACCTGGTTTCAGAACCAGAGAATGAAATCTAACAGGTGGCAGAAAAACAACTGGCCACAGAATAGCAATGGTGTGTGTGACTCAGGCCTCAGCACCTACCTACCCCAGCCTCTACTCTTCCTACCACCGGGAATGCCTGGTGAACACGACTGGGAATCTTCCAGTCTGGAACAACCAGATCTGGAGCAATTCAAGCTGGAGCAATCAGAGCCTGAACATCCAGTCCTGGGGCAACGACTCCTGGAACACTCAGACCTGGTGCACCCAGTTCTAGAACAATCAGGCTTGCAACAGTCCCTTCTATAACTGTGGAGAGGAATCTCTGCAGTCCTGCATGCAGTTCCAGTCGAATTCTCCTGCCAGTTTGCCTCGGTAACTGCTTGGGAAAGCCATAATGTAATAAAGCAGACAACTAGGTATTTTAGTACTCTATAAACCATGGATTTATTCCTAAACGACTCCACGAACATGCAACCTGAAGATGTGTGAAGGTGAGCGAAATTGATATTACTCAATTTGACTCTGGGCACTGACTGAATCCTTCCTCTCCCCTCCTCCCCTCCCTCATAGGATTTTTCTTTTTTGGAAACCACATGTTCTGGTTTCCATTATGCCTATCCAGTCAATTTGATGGAGGGTGGGGTATGGCTGGAGCCTAATCAGAGAGGTTTCTTTCTTTTTTCCTATTGGATCTTCCTGGAGGAAAGACATTTTAATAACCTTGGCTGCTAAGGACAACATGATAGAAGCTGTCTCTGGCTATAGATAAGTAGATCTAATACAAGTTTGGATATCTTTAGGGTTTAGAATCTAACCTCAAGAATAAGAAATGAAAGTACAAATTTATGTGAAAAAAAGAGAAAATCTGTTATTAGTGATCCCACACAGTTCAGATCCATGTCGCTCAAGGGTCAACTGTACTTATTTTACAGAGCTGTGAAAATTAAATGCATCGATGCATGAGAAGCATTTAGACAGTGCCTGACATACAGAAAGTGCTGAGTAAATAAAAGTTCTTGATGATAATAATAATGATGATGACTCCACCCACGAGCATTAAACAACTGCTAGGCAATGAGTTTCCATGTATCTCTGCTACCAGGCTCAGTAAACATGAAAAAATATTTTTACATTTATAGCTCTTTTCCCTTCTCTTCCTTCCTTTGATTAAGAGTTTGACATTTATCTTTCTTTACTGTTAGTCCCCTTGCATTGCCATCAATCTACAAACCGAGGCACAAAGCTGTGGGGAGCCTGTGGTCAGTGGGAAAGTCTAGCAAGCGTCGGATACAAGGAAGGCTAGCTGGAGATGGCTGTGCCTCACAACACAGCCCAGGGCTCAGCACATCAGTCCTTCGGACATCTCTGCAGTTTCTCAGTCAGCCACACAGAGTGTGTAGCGTTTAGGTGCTTTGAGCACATAAAAATAATTCTGTACACACTTATGAGACCAGACAAAGAGGCAGCTGGAGCGTCTCATGTGTGGTCACATACTTTCTAAATGATTAATATGACTTTCAAAGTATTCGCCATCAGTGGGGTGAGAAGTAGATTATATCCACCTGCCCTTTTTTAGGTCACATGAAGAAACTAAGCTAATCATTTTACAGAGCACTTTTTTTCCCTTCAAAATATATCTCCAGATGATTGATTTCATAGGAACTTTGAAAATGGTTTCTGCAAAGTTTGGTTTTAGTGGGGAGTTTTGTTTGGTTAAGTCTCTGATTATAGTTTTTTTTCCTCTCTTTTTGTATGGTTTTTATTCATTTGCTACTTTTCATTAAAAGCAAAGAAATGGGGGAAGGGAATGTTGGAATTCCAGTTAATTAAGACAATAAAAATGCATTATCCATTTGGTCAAAATAAATTTTCTATATTATGAAGGAAATTCACAAAGAGGTGGCAGTTTATAAACCAATATGAAGTCAACATTAAATAGTTAAAAAAGAAGAAAATAAAAAGAAACCCATTACCCTATTCATCCAGAGAGCTCTTGGAACTAAAGAAATGCTTTCATTGGAGTTTGAGTTCTAGGATGCATGGGAAAGCCAGTGAGAAAAGTGAGGCTCTCTTCCTGTCCTTCTCTCAAACGCGACAAAGGCTTGGTACCAACCCCCTTTTCAAACCTCAGGATTTGGTCTGGGAGTAGCAGGGAAGATGTGGCATCTGAGGTGGAACCTCCCCTCCAGGTTCTCATCGGGTCGTCTGCCAGCTGTGTCTCCCTCGATGCACTTTTTTGTTCAAGAGAATGCACCATCAGTAAGCAATCCGATTCACACCTGAATCACTGCAGTTGCGGATCCGGGAAGAAACTGATCTTACTGCTTTCGGAGGTGGAGTATGTCTACCTGCCTCAGGATAACAACTGTTTCACCCTCAGCTATGTCCAGTTGATTTCTGCAATGATATCGATAGAAACTAATGATCTCTGTAGAAAATGATAGCCTATAACTAACTGATGGAAAGACAAAAGAAGAGAAAGATGATTATCTGAAAAATTTCCACAAATGGCTATGCTGCTGCTAAAAGGAACTTCAACAATGTTAAAGCCATTAGTCCCTGGAAGGGCAGACTCTTTAAGCTGCTTGGTGCAAATGAGAAGATGGATGTTACTCAGGCAATGGCTGATGTCACCTCCATCTGCCAGGCACGGTCTGCTAGTAAATAACGTGGGGTGCCAGAACAGTGAGTGAGTGCTTTCTTCGTCTCAGAGGAGGCAGAAATGTTTGACGCTGCAGGACAGAACACAGTCTGTATTTCAGATTCTAGTTTCGCTTAAGTGGATGATTCCTTTTAGATTGAAGCACATGAAATTGACAATATTTGATTATTGTCGATACATAAAAATGTCAGTTTCTTATGGTTCAGCTCATAAATGTAAATATATAGGTTTTCCATTTTAAAAGACAAATTCTGCCACCTCAAACCCGTGTCTGAACTTGGAGAGATGCTCATTCCCCTACTTGCTAGAAGGGCCAACAGACCAAGGTGACCTCACAGATCAGAGGTCACAAACAAGCGCCGTGCACATGGAATTATGACCCACAGATCTGTGTTCACCTTGGTATGTACATAACTGGCTCTTAAAACGTTAGTTGCCAGAATTTTAAAACTCCCCAGATTTCATACCGCTCTTGAAAATCAGCTTGGCAACAGTGTGCATTCCCACAGGCCTTGTGATAAGAATTGGCTAACACGGTGAAACCCCGTCTCTACCAAAAATACAAAAAATTAGCTGGGCATGGTGGCGGGTGCCTATAGTCCCAACTACTTCGGAGGCTGAGGCAGGAGAATCACTTAAACTCAGGAGGCGGAGGTTGCAGTGAGTTGAGACTGCACCACTGCACTCCAGCTTGGGTGACAGAGCAAGACTTCATCTCAAAAAAAAAAAAAAAAAAGAAAAAGAATTGGCTGACCAGAGTAAAGCCTGTGTCCTTAGGATGGGGCACGTGTTCTCCAAGTTCATCAAACTTGTAAACCTGACCATTTTTGTTTTTCACCTGGCCCAGGTGGTCTTTTCAGTCCTAGGTTAACTAAATGAATTTGTGTTTGTGTGTCCTCACCCAAAATGCCGAAGCCTGCAATCAAAATGTCAAAAAGTGGATGATGTTCTGACCAGTTCACTGTGATCCCTTTTCCCTTCTCCACATAGCAGCCTCGCCCCCAATGTCTTAGAGAAGATTCATTTGGTTACAAGGACCAGATGGGTAGAAAGGGAGAGAGACAAGACAGAACGCACAGTGGGATCTGTAGTAACCTCGCAAACAAGAACATGTTTTCAGAATCTCCACAGACGGGAATTCTACAACCTCTCTCTGTAATCCAGTCCTAATGTTGAGCAACCTTCACGGTCAGGAAATTCTGCCATAAATAACCCAAATCCTTCATGCAGCTTAAACCCATTTCCTCTTACTCGCTGCTCACTGGAGATGGGGAACAGCTGGTCACCGTTCTCTGTACCAAGTCCTTTGTCAACTGGATGATTGGATTCTGGCTCTGCACTGCTGTCATAATTAGGAGCCTGACCGGTTTCATATTGTGCTGTCTGCAAAAGCATGTAAAATGGGAAGATAAAATTTCGAGCATGCTGTGCTTCAGAAATATGCCATCGGGGGAACACGGTGCCTTATCATGTCGCCAGGCTGTTCACAATTTATAAACTTGTGAATGTGAGATTTCTGCGTGGAAAAACGTGTCTTTCTGAGGCTAGCTCTGCAATGCGAGCATAACAAAATAATGCAAAGAGTTTCTAAACGCTACCAACAAAAACAACACAGTGTTTATTAAGCATTTCCTGTGCTCCCATTATCTGCCTTATCTCACATGCTCTTTACTACAACACAGTAGAAACATTGCAGGTGGGGAAACTCAGTCCCATAGAGGTTACCTTGCCCATGTTTATGCACCAACGAGTGGGAGAGTAAGTGTGCAAACCCAATCAGTCAGACTCCAGAGCCTGTGCTCTTTTCAACCATCCCTCCAGCTTGCACACAAAGCAGGTGCTGGTATGTCCCACATGGCTCATGGTATGGTGGGGTACAGTCCTTTTGTCTGAACAACAACACTTCGCCAGCAGAGACCAAGAAGCCATGGTAAAAATCATGCATTGAGTGTTCCTGACATAGAGCAAAGATAAAACTCCAAAGACCTTTATGGCACATAAAGCTTGAATTCTTCTCACCGAGTTCCATGAGAGACTCCAGCTCTCCACTTAGATGCAGACACTAAATGTTTCCCCAGTTCCCAGCTGCATGATGTCTTCCCAAGCATGTGCTTCAGAGTCCAACCTAGATCATAAGCAAGGTTCTGCCGAATACCACCCGGTCACCTGGGATTCTGGTTGGCCTGCCTCAGTGTCCTTGGCAATAAAATGGTGACAGCGGAAATTGCTTCGTGGTGTCAGAAATACACATCGCTTGCTCTCTCTATCCCCATGTTTAACTATAAGTTTTCTTGCTGTGCTTATTTCTACTGACATTATTTGTTATGTGCCCCTCTGGTTATTTTTTTTACCTCCTTCAGTAACCTGTGAGCTCAGCATTGAAGAGACTTTGCCTGTTTTACTCACCACTGTATTCCCAGTGCCTAACTCAGTGGCTGGCACATAGTAAACATTCAATAAATATGTGTAGAATGACTAGGTTCTCATTAGGAAAATTACATGAATTAAATGAAACCATCTATGTATAATGTAGTAAAGCATAGTTCTTCTCACTTCTCACAGGGTTTTCTCCTTCAAATGGAATAATCTGTTAACTTTTGTGCATCTGATTAATCAACCTCTGTTCTCTCTATGGTTCTGCAACCGTCACTCTAATCTTCTCTTTTATCATGGATCCTTGGCCCAGATATCAGGGGGTCTTTACTGCCTACAACAAAACCTCCTGAATGCCCAGTAACTCACTTTCTCAAAGCATAGCACACAGACATTATGAATTGCTTACCGGACACTACCCACTTTCTTGTGGCTTGTTAGCAGAACTCAGACTCAGGCCAAACCTCAGGCAATAACGCGAGTCAGTCTGGCAATTCAACTTCCTCCTTTCTCAACCTCCTTTGCAATTAGGGGTGGCCATGACACTCAGTCCTGTCAGTGAGAAGTAGGGAGGTGCATGGGTCAGGGGCAAGATCTCCTGGACGTGCTTTTGTTTTCTTTATAAAAAGGATACAGGTAGCCATCCCTACTCCACCTTGCTCCTAGCTGGAACATGGTTCTGATGTCAGAAGCAACAGCAGCTATCTTGGCACATGAGGCAACAAGCCAACAGGCCAAACATGGAGGAGCATAAAGACAGAGGCAGCTTGAGTCTCTGATGATCTTGTGGAGCAGCTGAACAAATGTCAGCATCTACCAGCCTCTAACCTCTTGTTCTATGAGAAAAAAATAAAAATTTCAAGCAACTATTAACAGGGATTACTGACACCTATAGCAGCAAAAATTTCTTTACTACTGAGTTTACAGACTTCCTTTACGACTTAATCCTTCTTTTTTCCGTATTTTCTCATTTATTTCAATAACATCACCATGATCATGCCCCAAATCCTTTAGGCTCCAAATGTTGAGTTATCATTGGATACGAAGGACAAAGAAGGCATCCATCTCTGAGTCCTGTCAATCTGTTCAAAATGGCTCAATCAAATGAATAAGGATATCTACATTAAACATTTATTCCAGTGTTTACATCAGCCAAAAATGGAAAGGATCTTAATTGGCTGGCAGAGATAAAGCATGATGAATAATGAACAGCAAATGAAATAATGATTAAAGTTTTGTACATGAATGTTTATTAATGTGGAACAAAGCTAAAGATGGACTTATACATTAGAAAATTAAGCTGGAAAATCACATTTTTATTAAAGATGGATACAACCTATGCATAGAAAACATCATCTAGAAAGCTATTCCCCAGGATAGCAACAAGTAACCCTCTGGGTTCTGGGTACTCGGATTGACGGTTACATTTAAAACTTCTGACTATTTATAGTTCCTACATTAAAAACATACTGCTTGTGCAATAAGAAAAAAAGGTTTTCTTGGGTTCTTTGTTTGTTTTGTGTTTGTTGTCTCTGACTCATCCCTGTCTCTCCACTCTCCTGCCATTACCAGCATCCAAGAAATCCAAGGTGACTGAAGTCACCACCTTCCAATGCCTCCTCCACCTCTTATTTCTCACTATTTCAACCTATACCATACTCAGCTCCCTCATCACTAACACTCTTCAGGCTACTCCCCGATTTAAAATTAACAATGACTGGTTTCTCTGGCTATAAGCCCCCAGAGTGTTCACCTAGCATTCAAGGGCACATTGAGTAGACCCGTGACTTTATTTCCACTCGTTCCTCTGCTCTTGTCAGTCCCCAAATGTTCCTGCCACATGGCACATTTAATCCCACCTGTGGTTCTTTGCTCTGTAGTTCTGCCCTTCTGGAATGTTCTCCCAACTCTTCTGATGATCCGAACCCTTTACATTCTACAAAGCCCACTATAGCCTTTCTCATCAGCCTAGGCCAAGCAGGAAGCTCCTGGGTTGTTACCCAGATGATGAGGCAGGCAGTAGATCCATCTAAGCCTGGCATTGGGAGGATTCAGAGGAGAGGACATCTAAGGCTTCTGGGTCTACAGAGCAGGCACAGAATAAGAAGACTTCACACCTAATTGCTGGTCATCAGCCTTTTCCACACATCCTCCCATTGGGAACCACAGCTCTGTATGGTCTAATCATTCCAAAGTGATTCTGAGCCTCCCCTCTGGGGACTGCCGCCTACATCAGGGAGCATTAGACGGGGGCATCCTAGTCCTAAGGGTAGCACAGTCCTTCTCCCTCAGGAACCCTGGCTATTCTCCTTCTTTCTGGAATTTTCTAGGTCAGGAGTAGTGAATTCAAATGCCTATGTGGGTCAAGCAAGTGGTATGAGTCAGCAAAGCAACTGCAGGTGTGTGACAAGAGAGAGTCCTGGGGACTGAGGGAGTTGCTATGGTGCAAGGAAGCAACTGGAACTGGAAAGCAACCTCTTATGATTATGCAGGAATGCAAGCCAGTGCTGCTACAGCTCCCATTTTCTCAGAGAACAGAAGGCAGAAAGTTTAGAAAGGCTCCACTAGTAAAGCCACGTGTGAACAAAGTACGTCTGTGGTCAATGTTTGGTCCAACAAGTCCTGGTTTGTGACCTCCAGCTCTGAGGTTCAAGGAGCTCCAAGTTCAGCAAGGCCAGGTTTCAGCAGCAGCAGCAGCAGCAATTAGTTACTATCTTCACCTTACACGGGATGATCGTTACCCATAGGGGCTCCACAGAGGTGGCCTTATTCTCGCAACTTTGGCCAGAGTCAAGGACCTCTAAAGGATCTTCTCTTCCTGGTCCCTGGACAGTTAACTGTCTCCTGGGTTGGGGTCTGGCCAGGGACTAATTGGAGTCTGGATGCCTGCATGCTCAAAGCTTTATCTTATTACCCATGCTCACAATTCATTTTCCCAACTTAAAATTCTCTTAGCTTACAATATTCTAGTGTTGTGCATGAATCTATACTTCATATGCTCTAATAAAAAAGTCTCCAAGGACTTTTTTCCCCAAAGCCGAAATATATTCTTTTCTAAAGCCTGAGATCTTCTGCCGTACCTAGTTCTATGCTTGATAAGTTTCAAATCCTCTTAACATTTCTATCAGCAGTCTTGGAGGCAACTGCACTCAAAATTGTTGGTTCGGTGTTTCCTCATGGGGAATCAAGGACTCTGAAAAAAAGAGATCTTGTTCAGATGAACTTTGAGAAAGAATTTGTCCTTTTCCCTCATATGTCCTGCTCACCTGTTTACCTGTCTCCACTAATGCACTGAGAGCTCTTCAAGAGCAGGGACCAGCAGGTGTATCCACCCCAGAGGGCTCACAGGCAAATCTAGGGTCTGGCACATTGTATCTGCTTGATAGATACTGGCTGAATATTAATGGCTTTTTTTTTTTTTTTTTCAGAATAAGAAACTCTCTAAAATTTTCCACAACTCAATAAGTGTAGATGAAAAGAAGCAGAACCTGGAAAAGCATTTTTGTGGCACATGATTGGGTGCCACAGACCACCAGAAGGAAGGACTGCCAAACTCCTACCACGCAAATCCTGGAAAACAATATGGCTGAACGCTTCCCTACGCTGAAATGTAACAATTTAAAGCACATGATTAGCTCCACCTAGAGTCTACCCTTATGAAGTGGCATAAGAAAGTAGATCTGCACCATCTGTATGGTCCCAAGGTCCCTCGTCTCCCATCACCCACGCTCTACAACAAGAGAGGAATTTCTTCTTGGAAAAGACCTTGTTGGATTAAAATAATAGAAGTGGCATTAGTAGTAGTAGCAGCAACAGCAGCGTTGGTGATGGTGGGATGGTAGAGACGATAGTAAAAATAACACTTGAAGGCTGACTTGACATCAAATACCACGTGTTCACTTCCGCAGATGATCTTATTTGCATCTCAGAACTCTAGGAGGTATATGTGATTATTTCCTCCCATTTCACAGATAAGGAAACCAAGGCGGTAGAGGTTACAGTAGAGGTTACATGACATGTCTTAGATGTGTAAGAAGCCAAGCACCCTCTTAGCCTATACACTGCCTCCCCTGCAAAATACAGCACAGACACGGAACACACAGACCTCTGTGAGGGGCCATGTGAGGCCATAAAGGGCTCACTATAGCCAAGATCCCTGTAGCACACAACCTAAGTCAACAGCACCAAAACCAATGCTGAAAAAAACAAACAAGTGGAAAACAAACAACAACACAGACCTGCAAAGAAAATACCAGGGAGAAGAAATGGCAGGGAAGAGCAACAGGAAAGAAAATTATCAACATTCCTTTTCTCTATGGTAGCCCCTCATAAATCCATTTCTTAGAAAGTAAAATAAGCTAAAGAAACCTAATACTGCATGTTCTCACTTATATGTGGGACCTAAACATTGGGTACACATAGACCCAAGGATGGGAATGATAGACACTGGGGATTTCAAAGTGGGGAGGGAAGGAGAGGGACAAGGGTTGAAAAATGACTCATCATGTACTGTGGTCACCACTTGGGTGATGGGACCATTAGACACCCAGACCTCAGCATCAAGCAATATACCCATATAACAAATTTGCGTATGTACTCCATGAATCTAAATTAAATTTTTAAAAATAAGTAAAATAAAGCTGAAATTTAAAAAAATATGATTCATGGGGCAAAGCCAAGAATCGTTTCACTCCATGATGCAGCACTTTTGCTTCACCAGACAATTGCAGCTCTGGCAATGTTTCCAATTTTAAGATTGTGACAATTTTTTTAGAGGAGGAAACATTAAAAATATCATTTTCAAGCGTGGGTATTTTATAAAGGTCACTACAAGCAAATGTGACAATTACTTTGGAGGCATTCCTTACTATCATGTCATGATTCAGTATTTCATCGTTTTGATTTCAGGTTTGTTCAGCGAGGCTCCACTCTGACTGATCTATTGACTCCTGTTGAGCTTGTGGTCTGAATCTTAATACTGAGGGCTATAAAACTGTCTGCTCTGAGGAAGGGTAAATTTAGGGGTCCCGTGAGACAGATCTTTCCAATGTTACACCATTATATTAGTGTGGATTCAAAAACCATTAGATACTTCAGAGTTCAAATACTAGTACAGAAACATGTTGCAAAAAGAAACTTACATTTTGGTTTCTTAAAAAACATTTTAGATTCTGAGCCAAAAGAAACTCATTTAGTAATCACCTAGGGGACTGGGTATTTTATATGTTCAAGGATATTTGCATAATTAATCAAATTTTATGATACTGGTATCTAACATTCACGGACATGAAGATGAATTACACAATTAAATTGTTCAATGTTTTTCTGTACTTATGAAAAACATCACCCAACAAAGCCAAAAAAGGGAGAAGATAAAAAGGTACTTTTTTTTTTTTTTTTTTTTTTTGAGACGGAGTCTTGCTCAGTCACCCAGGCTGGAGTGCGGTGGCGCGATCTCGGCTCACTGCAAGCTCCGCCTCCCGAGTTCTCGCCATTCTCCTGCCTCAGCCTCCCAAGTAGCTGGGACTACAGGCGCCCGCCACTACGCCCGGCTAGTTTTTTTTTTGTATTTTTAGTAGAGACTGGGTTTCACCGTGTTAGCCAGGATGGTCTCGATCTCCCGACCTCGTGATCCGCCCGTCTCGGCCTCCCAAAGTGCTGGGATTACAGGCTTGAGCCACCGCGCCCGGCATAAAGGTACTTTTAAAACACACTAGTATAAAAAGTCTATCAGATAATATTTTTATGTCTGCTATAAGTACTAAGTATTGTTATTTAATCCTACTTTAAAAATCCCTTTACTTCAACCACTGTCACCTGATGAAGAGAAACCAAGATCTAACACAAAGCATGCCCAAGACATTGCCTGCAAGTGAGTAAATAGCTAAAACAAGGACCTACAGCAATTAAAAGAGATATTCAAAAGCAACTTTTAAAGAAACAACAGAAGACACATGCCAAAAATATACCAAAGGGAAGAGGAGATACAACATTCAACATCTGCTTCTCTTAAGATGTTCCTGATTTCTTTAAGAATATATTTTTTTGCCCAAGAAAAGATCTTTTTAAGGCTGAAATCTTTCAGTGCAATTAGAAATTTCCATTAGTGCAAAAGAACATTATGTATTTTAAGTTCTTAGCATTTCACGTGGTTGCTTGGACAGAATAGGAAAAGATACACTGTAATTCCATGTGGTGTCTTTATGCAGAGACATAGGGGCACCGTTTTGTTTTATTTAAGAAATCTACTGAAGTACTTCACATAGTTTAATAAATATTTCTTCAAGGTAAGGATCATAATCAATACAGTCGATATTTGGCACTTTATTACAAAAGATGTCAATGTTAATTTTTTAAGGTTCTCATATGGATCAATGGTAATAATCTTAGTAACTAATATTCCTCAAAAGTACAAAATGTCCTCAGAATCTTTTTATAAAATGAAAATAATTTAACTCTTTCTAAACATAAAATTCCTACCTTCATATTGTAAACAATGCAGAGTATACAGAAAATTACAAGTAAGAAAATAAAAACGACATTTAAACCCTCTGTGCCTAAGAACCACCACTGGAAACATTTGGTTCATCACTCCAGATCCTTTTGAAAAAATATATTCAAATATATGCCTACAGTTTTAAAATGTGTACATTTAAACTTTACATTATAAACTCTACTTTTTAATCTGCTTTTTCTGGTTGAACAATAGATTATGAATGTGTTTCCATGTCTAGAAGTATACGGAATTTTAATTACTTTTATAATATCCTTTGGATATTGTGACTAAATTTTTCCCTTTGTAGAACACAGTTGAATAAACCTTTTACAATTGGATATTTGACAAATATTTTCTGATGATGAAAACTACTTGTGGGAGAAGAACATAAATCTAACTATTAAACAAATGTGATGGTTCTACCACATGAGGAATGGCTATTGTTGACCTTGAGTCCAGGGAAAGAAGCCACTGAACCACGAGTCAGCCTCCCTGCCAAAGCCCCAGGCCTCACCATTGGCAATACAGTTTAAATACAGAGGAATCTACTTTTTATGTACATCAGAAGAGAATTAACTATTTTAAAACTTTTCATTTAAAATTAGACAGCTACTCTCAATGAAATTACACATGGACAAAGTAACCCTAAAAAATGATCTCTTATGCTGAATACAAGTCCTGGTTTTATTTTCTTTTAGTTCACACTATACCAGCTAGAGCCGTGCAGCAGGCACAAAACGTGTGAAAAAGTAGAACGGAGTGTAGATCTCAGATGGCTCCTTTAAAATGTTCTATGGTTAAAGGAAGCAGAGAGTATCAGATTCCAGGGCTGCTAGGCTGAAAGCTGATGTTCTGCGGTGGGTGAAGAAGGGGATTAATGACTTGAAGAATGTTTGTAGACTGAAGAGGAAAAAAAGACAACTGGAAGAGAGACTAAAGTCATCGTAATGTGCAAATTTGATCTACTTGCAAAACCAATTTAAAGTAGCTTAACAAAATGTTAAAAACCAGTATTTTAAAACACAAAAAACGGCCAGGCACAGTGGCTCACACCTGTAATCCCAGCACTTTGGGAAGCCAAGGTGGGCAGATCACAAGGTCAGGAGTTCGAGACCAGCCTGACCAATATGGTGAAACCCCATCTCTTCTAAAAATACAAAAATTAGCCAGGCGTGTTGGTGGGCACCTGCAGTCCCAGCTACTCAAGAGGCTGAGGCAGGAGAATTGCTTGAACCCAGGAGGCAGAGGCTGCAGTGAGCTGAGGTTGCACCCTATACTCCAGCCTGGGTGACAGAGCGAGACTCCATCTAAAACAAAAACAAAAATACACAAAACATGAGACTATAAAACAAGTCTGTCAAAATAAAATTAAGGACAAATGTGCTTTTCTGACACTCAAACACTTCTCTGTGCTTTCCTTGGCACATAGAAGCAGTCAGTTAGCAGAAGGTTGACAGCCAAGCCCTGAAGCTCTGGAAACAACAGCACGGCAGGCTCAGAAGCCACCTTCTCCCGAATGCTATTCTACATTTCCTTGTGCAGAAAGTACAAATAATGCCTGTAGCAAAAGTTGTGAGAAAAATGGCAGAACCATTTTTTATAAGGCAGTATTGATTTTTTAAACTTTCTTTTGAAATAATTATAGATTCACAAGCAGTTGCAAAGGTAGTAGAGCTGTGCAGGCTGCTCTGCCACTTGGGCCATATGACCCAGCAGATCCAATGGTGCTTGAGGTGTCAGTGGCAGCTACTGTTTGGAGCCTTTGGTAGGACCCCACAGGTGAATCACGGTGGGAGTCTCCAGGATTTTGGAGCAAGGTCCTACCATCTTCTGCAGATAACTACTCTCCTTTTGAGAGACAGCTCTTGGCCTGTTACTAGGCTTTGGTGGAAACTGAAGATTTGACTATGGGTTATCAAGTCACCATGCGACCTGAACTACCTGTCATGAACTGGGTGCTTTCTGACCCATCTAGCCATAAAGTGGGTCATGAACAGCAGCATTCCATCATCAAATGGAAGTGGTCTATATGTGATCAGGCTAGAGCAGGTCCCGAAGGCACAAGTAAGTTACATGAGGAAATGACTCAAATGCCCTTGGTCTCCACTCCTGCCACCTGCCTTCTCTCCCCCAGCCTGCACTGAAGGCCTCATGGAGAGTTCACTATGATCAGTTGACAGAGGAAGAGAAGACTAGGGCCTGGTTCACAGATGGTTCTGCACTATAGGCAGGCACTGCCTGAAAGTGGGCAGCTGTAGCACTACAGCCTCTTTCTAGGACATCCCTGAAGCACAGCGGTGAAGGGAAATCTTCCCAGTGGGGAGAACATCGAGCAGTGCACCAGTTGTGCCCTTTGCATGGAAGGAGAAGTGGCCAGATGTGCAATTGTGTAGTGACTCATGGGCTGTAGCCAATGGTTTGACTGGATGGTCATGGACTTGGACGAAGCATGATTGGAAAATTGTTAACAAAGATATTTGGGGAAGAAGTATGTGGAAGGACCTCTCTGAGTGGTCAAAAATTGTGAAGATATTTGTATCCCATGTGAGTGCTCACCAATGGGTGACCTCAGCAGAGGAGGATTTTAATAATCAAATGGATGGGATGACCCATTCTGTGGGCATCACTCAGCCTCTTTCCCCAGCCACCCCTGTCATCACCTAATGGGCCCATGAAAAAAGTGGCCGTGGTGTAAGGGATGGAGGTTATGCATGGGCTTAGCAACATGGACTTCCACCCATCAAGAATGACCTGGCTATGGCCACTGCTGAGTGCCCAATTTGGCAGCAGCAGAGACCAACACTGAGCCCTCGATATGACACCATTCCTTGGGTGATCAACCAGCTACCTGGTGGCAGGTTGATTGTATTGGACCTCTTCTATCATGGAAAGGGCAGAGGTTTGTCCTCACTGGAATAGACATTTACTCCGGATAACGGTTTGCCTCTCCTGCACACAATGCTTCTGCCAAGTCTATCATCCATGGACTCATGGAATGCCTTATCTACCATCATGGTATTTCACACAGCATTGCCTCTGACCAAGGCACTCACTTTACGCTTAAAGAAGTGTGGCAGTGGGCTCATGCTCATGGAATTCACTGGTTGTACCATGTTCCCCATCATCCTGAAGCACCTGGATTGATAGAATGGTGGTATGGCCTTTTGAAGTCACAATTACAATGCTAACGAGGTGACAGTACTTTGCAGGGTGGGGGCAAAGTTCTCCAGAAGATTGTGTATGCTCTGAATCAGTGTCTAATATATGGTACTGTTTCTCCCATAGTCAAGATTCATGGGTCCAGGAATTAAGGGGTGGAAGTGGAAGTAGCACAACTCGCCATCACCCCTACTGATCCATTAGCAAAATTTTTGCTTCCTGTTCCTGTGACGTTATGTTCTGTTGGCCTAGAAGTCTTAGTTCCAGAGCGGGGAATGCTGCTACCAGGTGGTACCACGACAATTCCATTAAACTGGAAGTTAAGATTGCCACCTGGACACTTTGGGCTCCTCCTACCTTTAAGTCAACAGGCTAAGAAAGGACTTACAGTGCTGCCTGGGGTGACTGACCAGGACTGTGAAGATGATACTTCACTACAGAGTTAAGGAAGAGGATGCATAGAATACAGAAGACCCATTAGGGTATCTCTTAGTATTACCATGCCCTGTGATTAAGGTCAATGGGAAACTACAAGAGCCCAATCCAGGCAAGACCCCTCAGGAATGAAGGTTTGGATCACTCCACAAGGAAAAAAACCACGACCTGCTGAAGTGCTTGCTGAAGGCAAAGGGAATACAGAATGGGTAGTAGAAGGTAGTCATCAATACCAGCTACGACCACGTGACCAGCTACAGAACGCAGGACTGTAATTGTCATGAGGATTTCCTTATTCTTTTGTTAAAAACATGTTCGTGCATGTATACACTTGTACTAAGAAAATATCTTCATTTTATTTCCTTTCTCCTTTATCATGTGACATAAGATTTATTGACTTCACATCAGCATTTAAGTATTGTTAACTTTATGTAATAGTACTTGTGTTAGGGCTTGGTGAGTTTCCTGTGCGAAGGATAGTTGTATTATGTTAGACATAATTATAACCTTATTGTTTTCTGTATATGAAGATCACATATGATCTCAGGAGATGTGCATGGGTTCAAGTTGACAAAGGGTGGACTTGTGATAGTTAATACTGAGTGTCAACTTGATTGGATTGAAGGATACAAAGTATTGATCCTGGGTGTGCCTGTGAGGGTGTTGCTAAAGGAGATTAAATTTGAGTCAGTGGTGTGGGAAAGGCAGACCCACTCTTAATCTGAGTGGGCACAGTCTAATCAGCTGCCACGTCAGCTACAGTATAAGCAGGCAGAAAAATGTAAAAAGATAGACTGACCTAGCCACCCAGCCTACATCTTCTCCTGTGCTGGATGCTTCCTGCCCTCGAACATTGGACTCCAAGTTCTTAGGTTTTGGAATTCAGACTGGCTCTCCTTGCTCCTCAGCCTGCAGATATGCCTATTGTGGGACCTCATGATTGTGTGAGTTACTACTAAATAAATTCCCCATCTCTCTCTCTATATATATACACATATATATCTATATCTATATATATCTATATCTATATATATCCATTATATATATCTCCATTCCATTAGGTCTGTCCCTCTAGAGAACCCTGACTAATACACAAACCAACTTCTAACAGAGGCTCCTTCCATTTGTCAAGCTTTAAACAAAATACTTGATGTTCTATTTCACAGTCACCCTTTAGTTATCTGTCACCTAAGCCCTTTCTCCACCAATTAAGGCCTGATCTTTTCTAGCTGCCGACACATTACCCCAGGAGCCTGTGCATTCACCACCATACCTCTTTCTCCTACCCACAGGAATCTTTGCTTTGATGGGCAGTTTTTCATAAAATTTTATGGAAACAAAATTTTCGCCATTTGGACAAATCAAAACATACCCTGAGATGACAGAAAGGGCATTTCTTATGAAGGCATTTACCAAATGAATGGTATTAACAAAGTAACAATGAATCAGGTGTTTTGTTTTTTCCTTAAACAATAGAGGTCTAGCACTGCCGATGAGCATTTGGGGGAGGAGGGAATAATATTTAAAATGGCTGAGGGAAACCACTGCCCCCTTTCCCAAGACTCCCAAGCCTTGCCCTCAAGATCTTAGGTGATTGGTGCCTTCCCTTTTCATCTGCTCTGGCTCAAGCCTCAGGGACTTTTTGTTGTGACTGAAGTAAGATTGAGGGGACAAAAAACATGAGTCACACACCTACGCACTGAGACATCACGCTGTGCCCTATAAACATATACAATTATCATGTGTCAATTATAAAATTAAAAATTACTTAATCAAAAATACACGTCACAGTCTGGCCTTGATTTTTCAATATTTCACTTTCTCAGTATATGGAATGCATCTCACCAGGCAAGAAGAATAAGAAAGACCTGCCGATGCCCCAAATTTTAGTATTTTCATAGATTCCTAATATAGACAGGAACACTCTCGATGCGTTGCCTGGAAACCGTGACAGTGTTTTCTCACAAGAAAATCTCCTGCTAGATAAAATACAAGAATGCTTTTGTGCAGGACATAATTCTTATCGGGACCACAGAGGACTTAATCATTAACAGAAACTGTAACAAGAGGAAGTGAAAGTGCTTTTTGAAAAATGCAAATGTCTTGACATCTTAATTAGAAGTCAAAAAAGTTAAAATCACACCAGGCCCGCTGTCCACAGTCTTCCTAAAACATAGTAATTGAAATACATTTTTAAACTTGTCAGATGTTTCACCATCGACCAACTTTTTAGCAATACCTCCCTTCATGGCATCCATCAGAGGAAAGCAAAGCAATTAAAAAGTTATTCATTAATCAAAACCTTCTATCAGTTTCATTTATGAAAAGGAAGAAGCCAACACGGGGAAAAAAGAAAATCATCAAGCTACAAGAAGACACAGCCAGGCCAAGTGCCCAGGGATAAGTTACCTCTGTTGTGAGAGAAAAGGGCAGGTGATCAAATTTCTTCCAAGTCAGAAAAAGGTGAGTTTAGCACACCCTTCAAGCTTCCATTCACCAGGTAGGATTAAGTACCTGGCTGTTCCAGGCATGTCAGGCCCTGAGGGTACACAGGTGAGCGGAGGGATCTAACTTCCTCTCCCTATTGTCCTTCCTCACCAGCCACCATTCCCAACTACAGTGAGAGAAATAATGACCTACTTGAAATTATGTGCAAATCCCTCAAAGTAGTAGGCATCAGCACATTCTGGTTGCACTGGGAGATCCCCATAGGCTCCCTCCACTGAGAGGGGTTTATAATATAATTCCTCAAGAACGAAGAAGACTGCAGCAGCCACACAGCCAGCTTCTTTCCTAATGTCCTCTCTGAGCCATTCTATCCTGAAACACAACAGTTCCTCTAGCTTCTTACGCTCAGTGGAGTCTGCCATACTCAAGTCTTAGCTTCTTTTCCACTCAGAAATTTTTCTTCTGCTTTGCTTTACCCCTCCCCTCCCCTCCCCTCCCTCTCTCCCTCTCTCTTTCTCTCTTTCTTTACTTCTTTCCTTTTCAGTCTCGCTCTTGTTGCCTAGGCTGGAGTGCAAAGGCATGATTTTGGTTCACCACAAACTCCACTCCCCAGGTTCAAGCAATTCTCCTGTCTCACCCTCCCAAGTTGCTGGGATTACAGGCATGTGCCACCATGCCCGGCTAATTTTGTATTTTTAGTAGAGACAGGGTTTCTCCATGTTGGTCAGGCTGGCCTCGAACTCCTTACGTCAGGTGATCCACCCGCCTCAGCCTCCCAAAGTGTTGGGATTACAGTTGTGAGCCACCATGTCCGGCCTATCTTTTCTACAGACTTTTCATTCCCTCCTCCACCTCTGGCTTCTGAGTTCCTATTGTTTCCTGGGTCTTGGGGCTTCCGTTTCTTTACAACCTCCTTCTTTTATCTGAGGTTTATCAGAACTCTACCATTCATGTCTGGGTCTTGCATTCAGACTTGCTGAGGCAGCAATTCGATTGAGTCTGTTAGTCACTGCACAATATGTATGATCTTGATTGGATGATGTCCCCATGCCAAGCCATGTCATAAAATGCTGACCAGCCTATAGAAGACTGCCTTTCACTCCAGGGCTGAGCCCTGGCTCAATCAGCTTGTAATCATAATGATGGGATCCTATGATTCAAAACATGGCAACCTCTGTCTTAAGAAACCATTTGTACTTTTTCCTCCTAAAGCATCTGTGGGTGACAGTGACAATAGAAGTATCATGGAGAACCCAAAACAGACATTAGGGTTTGATTTCATGTGAGTCCTACATTTGTTGCTGCTTTAATCTAACATCACTATTTCTTAAAAGGCTTCACCACTGGGCTCCCTCCATACTCCACAGGCACCCCCATCAATCTTGCACAGAGACACCCTGAGATCCCTTCTTAACACAGTGCTCTGAGTTGCCAATTCTGATTTGGCACGCAGGATGAAATTGACTGCTATCTTCTTGTCTATAGGATAAAGTCCAAATTCTGCAGTAAGCCACATTAAGGCTTCAGCCTAAAACTCTGGCTGCGGCCCAAAACTGCAGCTGTATTATCACAGAAATTTCTTCATGCAACCTGCGCTGAGTGGGTTCCATTTCTCCTTTCCGGTCCACTCTCTGCCTTTCTGCAGGGGGCTGACCTTGATGGACTGCTTCAACCAGCTCCCAAGCTCCCTGACTATGGGCTAAATTTGGTTAAAGGTGGGGCACTGGTAGGATATGAGAAAGAGGGCATATGGAGAATGAGCTTGAGATCTGATCCCCACCCCGCCAGCCTCTTCCTGCCTGGCTGTGGCTGCCTTTCTTTGCTAAGGGCCTCAGCTCTGGTCAGGGAATTCCCTCTGCTGTCTAAACTCTCAGTAGGTCTGGGGTTACCCGAACCCTACTCCCTGTTCTTGCTTTTTTAGGCTGAAGTTGCTTGCTCCAAAATGCTTCATCCTCCCATGTTGGTTTTCTTCCAACCCTGCCCACATCTTTGTAAATAGTCTTTCAATTACCCCCACCTTGTACAATTTTTAAATAGACTTGGGGCGGGGGCGGGGGGACAAGGTCTCTCTCTGCCACCTAGACCGGAGTGCAGTGGCATGATCTTGGCTCACTGCAACTCTACCTCCCAGGTTCAAGCAATTCTAATGCCTCAGCTTCCCAAGTAGCTGGTACATCAGATGTGTGCCACCACACCTGGCTAATTTTCATATTTTTTGGCAGAGACAGGGTTTCACCATGTTGGCCAGGCTGGTCTTGAACTCCTGACCTCAAGTGATCTGCCTGCCTTGGCCTCCCGAAGTGCTGTGATTACAGCTCCTGACCTCAAGAGAGCCACCATGCCTGGCCTAAATAGACTATTTCTTTTAAAGAAAAATTTTAAATTTATAAAAAGATTGAAAAGATAATACACAATTTCCATATACTCCCAGCCTTCCTTATACTCTGTAGCCAGTTACCTCTATGATTACCATCTTATGTTGGTATGATACATTTGTTACAATATCGATACATTATTATTAACTAAAGTCCATACTTTACACAGGCTTCCTTATTTTTTACCTAATGTTTTTCTTTTTCTGTTCCATGACCTCATCCAGGATACTACATAACATTTAGTCACGCCTCCTGAGACTCCTTTTGAGTTGTGACAGGTTCTCAGAATTTCCTTGTTTCTGATGACCTTGACAGTTTTGAAGAGTACTGGTCAGATATTTTGCAGAATGTCCCTCGACATGTAACAAGAATGCAAAATTTTAATATGCATCAAGAGAACATGATGTCAACATGACTTACCACTGGTGATGTTGGCCTTGATCATCTGGCCAAGGGAGAGTCTGTCAAGTTTCCATACTGCAAAATTACTTTTATCCCCCTTCTCTTTCCATATGCCATATTCTTTGAAAGGAAGTCACTATGTACAGCCCATGTTAGGGAACCTGGGTGTGGTGTCTCACGCCTGTAATCCCAGCACTTTGGGAGGCTGAGGCGGGCGGATCATGAGCTCAGGAGATCGAGACCATCCTGGCTAACACGGTGAAAACCTGTCTCTACTAAAAATATAAAAAATTAGCCAGGTGTGGTGGCGGGCGCCTGTAGTCCCGGTTACTCAGGAGGCTGAGGCAGGAGAATGGCGTGAACCTGGGAGGCGGAGCTTGCAGTGAGCTGAGATCGCGCCACTGCACTCCAGCCTGGGAGACGGCGAGACTTTGTCTTAAAAAAAAAAAAAAAAAGAAAAAAAAAAAGAAAAATAAAGTAAAATATACATAAAATGTACCATTTTAATTATTTTTAAGGGTTTCAATCACCCTTTTTAAGTAGGCCAACTATTTCCTGCTGACACTCTGATGATACCCAGGCTGAACCTGTCATCATTCACCAAAAACGACGTGTGTCTTTATGTTCTAGCACACAGGAATCCAGGTACAGAAAGAGCTTCTCCCATTTTTGCCTGTTTGATTCCTACCCACTGTTTAAGCCCCAACTCAAGACTTCATGGGCTCCCCTGGGAAGGTGAGTTACTCCTGCTATTGTCTCCCTATCCTTGTATTCATCCTTCTATTCTAGTATTTTTGTTTTTTTGCACTGCACCCTTTCATTTGGGCTTTCATAGGGAAGAAACTAAATTATATTTATCTTTATGTCTGTAAGTCTGAGGACTGTCCCAGAAACAGGGTATTGATCAATAGATGTTGATGGGAAATGAAGAAAGCAAAGGTGAGATAGAAGCCAAAGTGGTTTATTTTCTCCAAAGATTAAAGAGAGTATTAATACCTAACACTGACCAGGCGCGGTAGCTCACGCCTATAATCCCAGCACTTTGGGAGGCCGAGGCCGGTGGATCATAAGGTCAGGAGATCGAGACCATCCTGGCTAACACGGTGAAACCCCGACTCTACTAAAAAATACACAAAATTAACCAGGCATAGTGGTGGGTGACTGTAGTCCCAGCTACTCAGGAGGCTGAGGCAGGAGAATGGTGTGAATCCTGGAGGCACAGCTTGCAGTGAGCCGAGATCACGCCACTGCACTCCAGACTGGGACAGAGAGCTAGACTGCATCTCAAAAAAAACCCCAAAAACCTAACATTGGTGAGTGTGTGAGAAAACCTCCCTTGTAGTGGTTTGCCCTAGTAGACCCTTCCTGTGGGACAATTTGGTAATAGCTATGAAGAGCAATAATATATGCATTTTTTCACTCAGCAATTTCAAGTCTTGATATTTTATTTAGAAGATAATCAAAGACAGGAGGAGAGATACTTGTACAAAGATGTTATCATTTTTAATGTAAAAACTGGAAACAACCCAAAGGCACAGCACCTAGCTGACTAAATCACAGTATATTCATCCTTTGGAGGAACATGCAGCCATTAAAAATTGGGCTGAACATTTACTAAGTGATTAGCAATGGGCGGTGATATAATGGGCATGAATTTAACTTTCTCTTTGTGGGATTCCAAGTTTTCTCCTGTGAACAATGATATCTGTAACTAGAAAAAAAGATCAAATGTATACTTTCAAAATATCTCATTTTGTCATTTCACACGTAAGCATCCAATAAAGGATAATAAAAGCTTGCAGTCTGATCTGTTGGCCAGTTTAGTTATGATGAAGCCAAAATGTCACAGCTGCCATGACCACTGCCTGCAGCCATCACTACTCTCCTACTGAATATACAAAGGGTGGTGGGTCCTAGGAGAAGAGAACTCAGAGCTTCCCAACTTTGTTGGCCAGCGTCTCTGGACCCCTCTTCTAACCTGGATCTTGGACATTGGTTTATGTTTGTTTTGTTTTGAAAACTTCTCTAACTGTACACTATACTCGAGACTATACTGTACAGCCATGGTTAGAAAACCATGATTCTTGGCCGGGCACGGTGGCTCACGCCTGTAATCCCAACACTTTGGGAGGCAGAGGCGGGCAGATCACCTGAAGTCAGGAGTTTATGACCAGCCTGGCAAACATGGCAAAATCCCATCTTTACTAAAACTATAAAAATTAGCTGGACATGGAGGCTCATGCCTTTAATCCCAGCTACTTGGGAGGCTGAGGCAGGAGAACTGTTTGAATCCGAGAGGCAGAGGTTGCACTGAACTGAGATGGAGCCACCACACTCCAGCCTGGGTGACAGGGTAAGACTCTGTCTCAAAAAAAAAAAAAAAAGTAAAGAAAAAAAACCCAGAAAACCATGTTTGTTTGTTTGTTTGTTTGTTTTCCACTCTGCTCATTCTGCAGATGAGACAAACGAGGTTCAGAGAAGTCCAAAATGACATGAAGGTAAAACTAGATCCTGATCTCTTGGTTTCCTAGTGTTTGTATTTTAGCACACCAATGAAATCAAGGGTGGAATTTCATAGATTAACAGATTTAGAAGGCCTCAAATGTTTCAAGAGGAAAACTTGAAATGTTTCAAGAGTCTAAGATTTCTGGAAACAACTTATCTTTGAACCTCTCCCTAAGTCAATGTGAGAACTATGTCTGAGCAGTTATCAAAAAGTACTGGACACGGGGATATTAGAAAAGATGATCCTTAGTCTAATGTAATGCTGAGGAAGGCACTGCAGAGTCTAACTAAATACAACCGTATTGAGTAAGCAAAAATGTTAGAAATCATAATACCATTATATCCGAGGCTGGCTTTACCCCAGGACAAATAAATGAAATTCTCATCACACCTTTACCTTCTTGGACCAGTCCCAGGATCCTGCGTTTTGCTCAGGGCAGTGCCTCCCAAAGCAATAACCCAAAATGGCTTCCTACAGTTACTCTTGCAAGTCAGATACCCTTGCAAACTGAAAGCAATACCACCTCTTTTCACACAATCTCCACCCTGTCCCAGCCGGTCCCAACAGGACACACCTCAGTGAATCAGATACAGCGACGCCCTGGAATTTTCCCTGGAATCTGCACAGAGGAAAGCAGTTTAGACTTGGGAGTCAAAAGATCTGACTTCCCCTGACTGTGCGGATATCCTGGAAGTCCTCACCAAATCACTTAACCCTTCAGGACTCAGACTTTCTGTGAAATTCATGACTACTGGGCAATCTCTTAAGGCCCTGTCCAATTTATTCAATGACAGGCTTGTACAAGCCAAGCCCACTCCTGGTTTGTAAAAGATGCAGTTAATCTTTAAGCTAGCGGCGTGTGGTGTAATGAGAACTTGTAGAGGAAACTTTCAGTCACTTGAAAACAGGAAACACTTGTCCTGTTTTCAAAATTAAAACAAATATAGAAAATGTGAAAGGTGGGAAGGTAAATTAGATTCATTAAGATCTAAAGTCACTCAAATGAAGAAGAAAACTTCTCTATTGTTTGCAGAGTCTTAAATCAATGTTCTTGTGCTACCTGCTAGGCTATGTGGAAAAATCACTTGATTTTCAATATTCACTCATTTTTTAAAAAAGAAAAACAAAACATCGCCAGTCACAGTGACTGACATCTATAATTCCAGCACTCTGCAAGGCTGAGGCAGAAGGATCACTTGAGGCCAAGAGTTTAAGACTAGTCTTGGCAACATAGTGAGACCCTGTCTCTACAAACAAACAAACAAACAAACAAACAAAAAAACCAGATGATGGTATGCATCCGTAGTCTTAGCTACCCAGGAGGCTGAGGCAGCAGAACTACAGGAGCCCGGGAGGTGGAGGATACAGTGACTTATGATTGCGCCACTGCACTCCACCCTGGGTGATACAGCAAGACCCTGTCTCTTAAAAAAAAAAGTTTGAAACTATAATTTTATATTGCAATCTACACGCATGTATTCATAAAAGTGAGTAGCTCCTCCTATATGCCAGGCTATAGGAAGAAAATAAGGACCATAACAGACAAGTTTCCTGCATTCTTAGAGCTTATCCTCTGGAGGGGCTGGGAATTATCAGATATCCCCACAAAGGCACATTTAGACAATGTGATAAATGCTGTAATGAAGAAACGCAGAAAGCAAAGAGAAACTATAGCAGGGGGAGCTAGGCTGGAAAGTCAGAGAGGGCACCCATGGAGGAACTGACCTTTGGAAATAGAAGGATGGGTGGGGAGGATATTTAGAGAAAGGACAGGCAGCTCAGGCAGGCCAATGCCTGTACAAAGGCCTGCAGAGAGGGCAGCACACCTTTCACAACTGTCGCCTTAAAGTCCTACAAATTACCTGAGTGCAGGTATGACATCATTTCTGAGGGGGAGACTCTGTGTGTGTGTAAAGGATTAATCTTCCCAAGTCATTTGAAACCAACCCACCTGTAACAACATTTATTAACCTTTCATTTATCAAGCACTCTCTGGTTTATGATTTCCCCCATTATATACCAACACAATGATTTCTTATCTTGGGCATTCGGCTTTTTCGCTTTTACATGATCTGTGAGCAGAAGTCCTGTGTTGGCTGGGTGGGTATGGGGAAACCCTCACCATTTCGCTCACTGAAGACCCAGGATTGTCAAGCAGTAAGAAGATAATGCCGTGTAAGAAATCTGCTTATCTTGCTTTTAAAGGTCAAGAGGATCCAACTCTGGAGTTTAAAGTTAAGTTATCAGGGGTGATGCTTAAAACAGTTTGAAAAGCACTGGTGGAACAGTTCACTCTTTTTCAGCTCCCTGAATTAGAGCAACAGGGTAGAAGCTTGTGAAGAGAGCAACAGAAAGCAACTCACGTGTCTACCTGTGGGTATAAACGGTGTGTGCACCGACAATGTCATGGCACGTTTCAGCCATGGGACTGTTTTTTTTGTTTGTTTTGGTCTTTGTTTTTGTTTTTGTTTTTGTTTTTTTGAAAAAGAGTCACGCTCTGTCGCCTTGGCTGGAGTGCAGTGGTGCGATCTTGACTCACTGCAACCTTTGCCTCAAGCTGTTCTCCTGCCTAAAGCTCCCGAGTAGCTGGGACTACAGGTTGCGCCACCATGCCCAGCTGATTTCTTATCCCCCCTACTCTGCCCCCTTTTTAAGACAAGGCAAGAGAAAAGAGGGGGTTCTCATACTCATCTATAAGTTACCAGAATGTCACATGGGATAAAGAAGGGACAATAAAGAGGAAAAAATACAGAGGGGGATTTCTCTGGAGTGGCACACACAACCACCCTGACCCTCCCAAACTAATTCTATAATCCAATGCCTATCATATTCCCTTTCACACAGAAGCCAGGTTCTTCAGAATTCCTCAGTTACTACATCTAGAAATTCACACGTAAATAAAGGCCACCTTTCTTTCACCAAAACCTTCTAGGAAGAACAAAATGTGGCTGTGTACAAGGAATTCGAATTATTAATACGTTTGCTTCTGTTCTCCTGCGCCACACTTTTGACTTTGCCGAGGGAAAGGGCAGGTGCAGCCAGGGCTCCTGGTAGACATGCGTCCCCAGAAGCCAAGTGCAGCCCGTCTGGTCCCTCCTGCCTGGAGTCCCTGTGCACTGCGACGACGACGCACGCTGGTTCCCCCCAAGCCGCAGTGGGTTGTATAACCACGCTCTGAATGCCTAGCGGGGAGCGTGGCGAGCTTCCCTCCCAGAAGCATCTGTTAGAAGTCAGTGGTGTCGGTCCACAAAAGACCCACCAGGCAGGAAGGACCCCCAGACTCTAGGGGAGGACAAGCGGGAGGTGCTGTTAAGACATCATCGCCGGGGGTAGTCCAGGGAGGTTGTAAATCTCTCTAGGAGCTGTGTGAGTCCCAAGTTCTGTCCCCAGAGCTGGCGGTGCAGCGCGGTGAGGAGCGTGCCGAGCCCGGCTGCACCCTCATTTGTGTGGATCAGGGAAGGGGGATGGGCGGAAATGTAAGAATACAGGGGGGAGTCTAAGAACGTCTCCCCGGGGAAGTGTCAAGGGCATCCCCGCTCCTCTGTTCCATTACGTAACTCTTACATATTTGCTGGCATCTACGTGAATTTAACTACTTTTCAAAGTGGGAAGTCTCTAAATGGACTGCATTGAAAGCGTCTGGGGATATCTCAATAGACCCGGTTGCCCCTGGCAGCGTTGGAGGGTGGCATCCTGGTTACTGGAAGGCCAGGCCTCCCCGTCCGCTAGCAGCGGCGGGAGCCGGGTCGCTGCCGGGGACGGCGCCCTCTCGACCCGGCCGGCCCCGCGTGGCTGAGTCTCCGGGACCCGCACGTCCGCAGCCGCCCCTTCCCCGTCCCCGGCGAACACCTGCCCGCGGTTACCTCCGGCGCCGCGGCTCTGCGCAGCCCGTTGGCCGGGGCCCCGCCGCCCTTGCAGTTGACAGCGGGGAGATGCTCGACCCCGAGGACCCGCGCCGCGCGCTCCGTGGGGTCGGCGCCGTTCTCCCGGGGGCCTTCATCCGGAGCAGGGAAGAGCCCGCAGCGGCGCTGGAAGCGGGCGACGAGCTGGGAATCCTGCAGGCTCCGCAGCAGCTCGGCCATGGTGAGCCCGAGGCCGCGCTCCGCCGCCGCCGCCACTCCGGCCGGTGCCCTCCGCTGGCACCGCCACTCCCGCCTCGCCCCCGCCGGTCCCGCACTCCAGGCGGAGGCCGGGCGGGCGGAGCCCCGGGCCCAGCCAACAGGTGCGCCGCCCGGGTCCTAGCGCCCGCCCAGGTGTCCGCCTCCACCTTGCGCAAGGCGCGTGCCTCTTTCGCTCAGTCCCGGAGGGCTTGGGCGGCCCCGGGCGGCCACTGGGCCAGGACCGCTTGTAACCAGGCGGAGGAGTGCCGAGGGCCGAACTTCGCCTCTCTTCTCCCTGCGCCCCTAACCCCCGCTTTTTCTCCCCCCGGCAAACGTGACACTAATGGGAGCGGCCAAGCGCGCGTGCACCTGCGCGAGCCCATCCTTTCGGGCTCAGGTTGATCCCATAGTGACCTTCCTTGCAACTGTGAACCCATGGTGAAGTCGGATTTCCTCGAACGCCAGCTCCCCACAGCCAGCCACATACTCCCACCTTCCTGCAAGACTAGTTCCCAGTAAATACAGCGAGTCCCCTAGGGAAAATTCCCAGGTTCTTTCCAAACTGCGTGATGCAACGTCTCCCCAGAGGTCCAAACACCCTTGAGCTTGCTCAAGTACCCAGGAGGATCAAAGTGGGCCCTGAGTCATCTTCTGCGTCGCTGCCCCTGCCCTTCTGATTTGGCAACTGGGGAACACTTTCAGGTGGGTTGGGAGGAAACTCCCTTCTGGATTTTCCGCATTGAGAACAAAGATGCTTACCGCTCTCTCCTACTTCTTTCTTTCCGCTCTGCTTAAGCAATGACACTGGGAGGACCGCACCAGACCCCTTAGGGAGTTTAAACGAGAAGAGAGCAAATACTGGAGGACTGGGGACAGGCTTAGGTATCTCACTGCACCTGCACCTGCTTTAGAGCGCTCAGCAGAAGACAGCAAAGGAAACATCCTGCAGGCTGGGGTTGGTTTTCCCTCCTCCCTCCTACATTTCCCTCCTGGGCTCAGAGATTCCTTGGGAGGCAACAGTCAAATTAGGCCCAGGTGATCGGTCTGCATAAAAGTGCAATTCAATCCTGTCTTTCGTTTGCCGCAGAAATCTGCATGTTTCCTGATTGTCCATGCAAAAGCCATCGGTTGCACAAATGATTAATGAACACCTGTCACTGCCTTATTTATTTATTTAGTTGTCCTTTTAGGTCTGAATGTCTTTTGGATGTGACTTTCCAGGATGATGTAGTCCCCTTCATGCTCTAGTTTCTAGTTTTCTTGCTTCTCAGTCCTGTCTGGAGAACAAAGTCAAGGGGACTGAGAGAATGCTGAAGCTCCTAAGGGAAACCATTTTCCTCTTACAGAAGACATGCAGAGTTATTGTGACGCCTGGCGGGATCACACACAGAAATGTCCAGCGCAGGAGGTGGAAGCATCTCTCCACAGTGCTGCTGGCTGTCATTTACAGGTGTGAGGCAAAACCCCGTGGTTGGGTTTTAGAAGCTGGAGCTGTGATCGTTGGGGCCCTGTTCTGCTTATGTGTTAAAGAATTATGTTTTCCTGTGAAGACACTGGCATTGTGTGTCTCCCAAATTTAGTGCTTCGATTTTTCTTTCTGCCAATTAGGAAAAAGAGGCAAAGCAAAACATGGCACACGTAGCATTAATTGTCAAAGAATTATAGTTGTAGACAGAGCATTTTATCTCCATGGAGGATCAGTTACTGATTCCAGCTTCTAGTGCCTCACCAAGTCACCTGATGTAAGTCACTGTACGTCTCAGTTTATCCCTGTAATGAAATGATAATCCTCACTTCTTGTCTTTCTTATAAGGCTCTTGTAAAAATAATCTTGAGACAAGCTCTGTAAGACCTAGTGAGATCATGATAACAAGGTGTATTGTGCTGGAGCCATTCAATCTAGGAAGAAATCATCAGGAGAACTTGGCTCTGAACATCTTGAGTGGGACCGAAGAGCCTCCTGGGCGGTGGTAAAGTACATTTCCCCGGAGCCTTTTTTTTCTAAGGCCCAGTCTGATATTTTGAACATGAATTTCTCAACCAACCTAACAAATATCAACATCTTTGAGAAGTGGTAGGGCTGAAAGACTGCTGTAATGGTGCAGAGATGTTAAATAGTAGCTTGCAGTTATGCAAAAAAAACTTTTCTTGATGCCAGAGAAATACCCTGTAGTTCTTCCATTGTTGAACACTAGTTATACCTGTGGGAAATACATTTCGCATCCCGCCCCTACAACCTTTTTTTTTGCCAGGGCAGAGATCCAGTTATTTGTACTTTGCTCAATTGCATATATATAACAATTACAAAATGACACATTTAAAAGGAATTGATGATGGATATATTAATATTAGTTCAGATAAAGGTTAAGCTACTGTAACAAAGAGATCCCAAAATACAGTGGCTTAAGGAATACAGACATGCATTTCTCTTTCATAGAATGGTTCTAAGGCAAGCAGTTGAGGTTAGTAGGAAACTCTGCTCCATGGCCCTAATCCGTGACTGTGGTTCTTTTCATGTTATCGCTCCACCATGCCCTAAAGCTGAGCCTTAGGTCATCGTCCTCTTTTGCATGGTTGAATCTATGTTAGGGCACCTGTGAAGTTCAGCTCCTGAAAGGGTGAAAAAAGAGAGTGTTCTGAGCAGCAATGTCTTATTAAGCAAGTGAGGCAGAAGTTCACGCATCACTTTCACTGATATTCTATCAGTGAGAAACCACTGGAAATGTTATCTCTCGCAGGGCAACCTTACGTCCAGCTGAAGCTATATTCCTGTGGAAGAAGTGGAGGACAGAATTTTTTTGTGGACAACCGGCAGTCTCCACCAGTGTTAGGAAACTAATATTGGTTAAAATGTTATACAGTAAAAATCCATGTTATAATTCAACCATAATCTACACATTTTATCTAGGCAGCTTGTCATTCACTTGGCATGTTATACGTACTTATGTGCAGATACAATTTTTAAAAGAAGCCACACTAAAAATAAGTTATTCCAAAAGACAATTGCCCAGGCATGGTAGCACATGCCTGTAATCCCAGCACATTGGGAGGCTGAGGTGGGAGGATTGCTTGAGGCCAGGAATTCAAGACCAGCTTGGGCAACACAGGGAGACCCCATCGCTACAAAAAATTTTTAAAAGTTAGTCAGGCATGGTAGCGGGAACTTGTAGTCCTAGCTACTCAGGAGGCTGAGGCAGAAGGATTGCTTGAGACCAGGAGGTTGAGGCTGCAGTGAGCCATGACTACACCACTGCACTCCAGCCTGGATAACAGAGTGAGATCTTATCTCAAAAAAAAAAAAAAAAAAAGAAAAAAAAAAAAAGAAAAAATGGGGGCAGGGACAAGTGGTAACCTTTAACAAATTAATTTTTCAAGTGTTGTTAAAATACCTTCACTTTAAATGAAAAATTTTGGTATTAATTACATTATTGGTTTTTAAGTTCTGATTTAGAGTTATTTCTCTGAAGAGCAGGTTACTTCCAAATTACAACTAGACTGTTCAGTTTTCAATTGGGCAATGTTTCCTGGATCAAGACAAGTATACAGAATTTGGGTTCTGTATTGATTATCTATTGCTGCATAACAAATTATCACACAAAAATAGTAGCTTAAAACAACAACATTTAACATCTCAAAGTTTTTGCAGAGCAGGAATCCAAGTGTATTTTAGCTGGGTCCCCTGGCTCTGGCTTTCTTACAAGGTCACAGCCAAGCTGCTGGTTGAGGCTACATCATCTCAAGGCTCAACTGGAAGTGGATTTGTTTCCAGGATCACTCAGATGATGGTTGGCAGATTTCAATTACCTGCAGACTGTTGGCCAGAGGCCATTCTCTCTTTGTCAACACATGGGCCATTTCATAGAATAGCTCATTATACAGCCACTTCATAGAATAGCTCATTATACAGCCCTTTACTTCACCAAAACAAGCAAATGAGGAAATCAAGACATACAGAGAGAGTCTGAACAGGATAAAATAGAAGTCTCTTCTAGCCCAATCTTGGAGGTAACATTCCAATAGTTTTATCCTGTTCTACTTCATAGAAGCAAGTCCCTAGATCTAGCCCACACTGAAGGACGACAGAGGGAGTGAGACAAGAATAGGAGTACTAAGAGGTAGGGATTGTTGGGAGCCTTTTCAGAAGCTGCATACTACAAGTTCTTCATGTTTACATTAATTCTCTAATTTTATAGCCACAATATCAATATTTATTGTCCCTAGGAAATACAATGTATAGTCTTGGCCTCAATGAGCTTCCATCTGTTACATACACATAAGATGCATACACAGAGAAAAACACGTGCAATAATATAAAAACAATACTAAAAGGAAAAAAATGGAGCACCAGATGACAATTTCTAGTAAAAAAAACTACATGTATCACATCTGTAATTCTCAAATCTGGAATCAGAATTATCTCAAAAATCTGCCAAGATTACAGACCTCTTAAAAGAAAGTATAAATTCTTAAATTAGAAAAGAGAAAAACAATGAAACTAATAAATGCAAAATAGAGTTATTGGGAAAAATGCAACAAAATAGACAAACCATTAGCTAATATAATAAAGGAACAACAAGAGGAAAAACAAAAGCATGAAATTTTAAATACTGAAGGAAAAATAATCATTAAAAGCAGAGAAAAAATTTTAAAAACCTGAGAGCCTACTTTGTACACCTCTATGAAAATAAGCTTAAATAATAGATGAAATAGATGTTTTTTAAGGAAAACACAACTTACTAAAATTGATCCCAGGAAAGAAAGTCTAACCAGACTAATTATCATAAAACAGCTAGAGAAAGGGGGTTAAAATACTCCTCTATGAAAAGCACCAGGCCTAGCTGGCTTCACAAAAACATTCTATCCACCATTTAAAACATGGGTAATCACAATGCTAATTAACGTATTCCAGATCATAGATGAAGACATTTTTCAAATTTTCTTTTATGAAGCAATATATTCATCTTGAAACCTGAAATAGTACCAAAAGAAAATGACAGAATACTATCACTTGTGAAAATCATTCAAAAATCTTAACATATCAGGAGTCAGACTTCAGCAGCTCATTAAAAACTACTTTTTAATTAAAAGAGTGAGATTTATTCTAGTAATGCAAGTAGGCTAAATATTAGAAATCCATCTATATTATCCATCCTATTCATAAAACTAAAGAGAAAAATCATATGATCTGTTATGGACTGAGTTGTGTTCCCCACCCTAAAAAAAGATATGTTGAAATCCTAATTCCTAATATTTCAGGATGTCATCTTATTTTGAGAGAGGGTCACCACAAATATAATTAGTCAAGAAGAGGTCATACTGTACAGGTTGAGTATCCTAAATCTAAAAATCCAAAATTCAAAAATGGTCCAAAATTAACACTGTTCGAGCACTGACATGACACTCAAAGCAAATACTCAGTGGAGCATTTCAGATTTTGGATTTTCAGATTAGGGATGCTGAACTGGTCAATGAAGTGCAGATATTCTAAAATCTGAAAAAATATGAAGACTGAAACATTTGTGGCCCCAAGCATTTTGGATGAGGCATACTCAACTTGTAACGGAGTGGACCCCTGATCCATTATGACTCAGGTGCTCACTCACTTAGATGACCGTATGAGGACAGAGACACACAGAGAGACCACCATGTGATGATGAAGGCGGAGACTGGAGTTTTACAGCTGTGAACCAAGGGATGTCAGGGATTGCCAGCAAATCACCAGAAGCCAGAAGAGGCTAGGAAAGATTTTCTTACAGGTTTCAGAGGGAGCATGGCCCTTGATGTCTGGTCTCCAAAACTGTGAAACAATAAATTTCTATTGTTTTAAGCTACCCA
This sequence comes from Macaca mulatta, assembly GCF_049350105.2. Taxonomy (NCBI): domain Eukaryota; kingdom Metazoa; phylum Chordata; class Mammalia; order Primates; family Cercopithecidae; genus Macaca; species Macaca mulatta. Next base: position 127,665,505 of record NC_133417.1, on the reverse strand, counting down.
GTTTGTGGTACTTTGTCACAGCACCCCTAGGACACTAATACATTGTCTTTTTGATAGATGTAGAAAAACCATTTGATAATACTTTACACTCACTCTTGTCAAGTCTCCTCAATAAAATAAAAGTGTTTAATGTGTCTGGGGCCAGTGACACATAATTTCGGTTGGATGGAGAGTTTCTGTATTTGAGTAATAGAATATAATGTGGGAGGGATAAATTGTGTCTTCCCAGTAGTAAGTCCTGAATGTCGGGCTATGAGTTTTACAGTATATGTTTGAGGCAATGAGAAATCTTTGAAAGGCAGACCGGGTGCGATGGCTCAAATCTGTAATCTCAGCACTTTGGAAGGCTGAGGCAGACGGATCATTTGAAGTCACGAGTTCAAGACTGGCCTGGCCAACATGGTGAAACCCTGTCTCTACTAAAAATACAAAAATTAGCTGGGCATGGTGGTAGGTGCCTGCAATCCCAGCTACTTGAAAGGCTGAAGCAGGAAAATTGCTTGAACCTGGGTGGCGGAGGTTGCAGTGAGTAGAGATCATGCCATTGCACTCCAGCCTGGGCGACAGAGCGAGACTCTGTCTCAAAAAAAAAAAAAAAAAAACAACAACTTTGGAAAGCAAATAAAGGACATGAGAAAAGCAGTGTTGCCAGAAAATTAAATGGGAAGTTTGCTATTTAGTAAATGGTGTCTGGAAGCGGGGAAATGCTGGAGATATGGATTTCCATTATAGGCCCCCATAATTCAAATTTAATAGGACTTTTTCAGATGGAAGAAATTTCACTCAATTGCATATTAAAGCAAACATGAATCTACTGACTTTTTTTTTCCCCACACAAATGGTAGCATTTGTTACATGCTGTTCTCTGTCTTGCTTTGCCTATTATGATATACTTAGAAATTATTCCATGTCATTATTAAAAGACCTTGTTCATTCATTTTTTTAACTGCAGCACATTCTATGTGTTGTAGTTTATTTTACCAGTCCTCTAGTAATGAACACTTTGGGTTGTTTCCAAACAGTGACACTATAAACAGTGCTGCAATAAATAACCATTGTTCCCACCTGAGATCCATACAATAGACTCCTGGCAATGGAATTGCTGGATCAAAAGGCCTGTGCATTTGTAATTGTTAGATATGGCTTAATGGACCTCTAGAGAGTGATGTACCAACTTCCTCTTCAGTCAATGAGATTGCCTATTCCTCTACATTGTTGGCTACAAAATATTACCAAACTTTTAAATTTTTGTCAATCTGATAGGCTAAATATGGCATCTCCTGGTAGTTTTACTTTGCATGTCTCTTATTATCAGTGAGACTGGTCATCTCTTTCCATGGAGTTGGAGAGAAATGTCCAGGTCTATTCCTGTCTTCAGATGACAGATCTGGGTAAGAACTTTGACTTATCCCAGTCAGTTTCAGGGAAAATATTAGCTCCCTAATCTCCCAGCTTGAAAGCGATGTTCACCCTATTAAAGTCAGGAAGCTCCAGTTCAGTGTTTACCAAGGTGCCAGAGTTGGTGCTCATCCTGGAGTATCTTTGGGAGCCACAGGACTATTTTTGGAATTGAGAGAGGGACCAAACCTGGTCTGTAAAATCTGCTCCAACCCAGGACTAAGTGGGTGGCTCTGACAGCAAGGCTGTAGGGAAGCCTCCTGCAGGAAAAGTAGTTATGGAGTGACTGCTTGCCTCATTCACAACTAGAAGTTAGGTTATTGCAGCAAAGGCTTAATTATTAATACAGATTATGTTAACTTTCATTGTCTAATTAAGTTTCATGATTTTCTTGGACTATAGTTACAAATTATCATATACCGAGTGGCTTAAAACAACAGAAATGTATTAACAGAACCCTCAAACTTCTGGAGGCCAGAAGTCCAAAATCCAGGTGTTGGCAGAGTTGCTGCATGCCTCTTTCCTAGCTTCTGGTGGTTGCGAGCAAGCCTTGGCATTCTGTGGCCTTCTTCTTCTAAAGGCACTCATCATTGGATTAGGGTCTACTCAAATCGGTTTGATCTTGTGAAACCCCAAAACTTGAGACAGGTATCAGTTCAGAAAGTTTATTTTGCCAAGGTTAAGGACACATGCTACAACCTCAGGAGGTCCTGATGACATGTGCCCAAGGTGGTCAGAGCAGTTTTGTTTTATACATTTTAGGGAGACATGAGATATCAATCAACATGTAAGAGGAACATTAGTTTGGTTTGGAAAGGTGAAGCAACTTGAAGTGGGGAGGGTGCTTCCAGGTCATAGGTAGATAAGAGACAAATGGTTACATTATTTTGAGTTTCTGATTAGCCTCTCCAAGGGAGGCAATCGGATATGCATTTATCTCAGTCAGCAGAGGGATGACTGTGAATAGGATGGGATGAATAGAGGGATGACTGCGAGTAGGATTGTTTTATATGTGACCTCTAAACCACTGCTTAGGTTTGCCCTAAGCAGCTCCCAGCTTGACTCCTCCCTTTAGCTGAGTGATTTTGGGGCCCCAATATATTTTCCTGTCATATTCCCCCAATTTTTCTTTTTAAAAGTCTTTTGGAGAAAGCATTTTAGAAGAAAATGAGTCTCTGGTCTCAGGTTTTGTCTGGTCTCTCATGGCTAGGATGGTTTATTCCTAGAGGGTAGGTCCCAAGTTATTAGGAAAGCTAATTTCAAGAAGGTTGTGAAGTCTCCTGTCCTGTGAAGAGAAAGTAGGGGGAGAAAGGGAGAAAAACAAAAACAAACAAAAGAGCAATCCTGGAAAATCAATATAGGCTACCTTACTCTGAAGTCCATACGGCAGCAGGCAGGTATGAAAGTGGCTTATGTGTGTAAAGAGGCTGTTACTTTCTTCTGAAGTTGAAGTTGTCTAGCTTTAAATTGTAGGGTTTATGAAAACACAGTTTAGTTTTCAGTGACTCCAAATTAGGAAAAACAAGAAAAAAGAAGAAGTAAAAAAATTAGAAACATTATTTTGAAGACTTGTAGCCAAGAAAAATTAAAATTCAGTCCAAACTGTAGAAAATAATAAAAATTGAAAAACATTAGGAAAGACTGGAATCTAATAACAGGTATACTATAGTTTCTGAAACATAATTTTTCTCTCTCCAGTTTCTCATTGTTACTAAAGACAAATCATGGTAGGGCTGGTTTGCTTTATTATACTTGGCCTAGTTATTTGTATACAGTGCAGCAAGAATAAGTACTTTTTACATAAGCTTTTAAATTGGCTTTGATGGGACTTTGTTCCATAGAAGGAATCTCAGATAAGACTTTTTTAAAGCCAAGCCCAGCCATGGATTGTACCATCAAATACTTATGAGTTGGGTGATCCTTTCCTCTTGAGGTTCCAAGATAAAACTTGGGGCTCCTAAGCCTGTCAGAAAGTGACATTCTTTACTTACCACAGGTCACAGGTCAGGAACCCTGTACAGGGACTGTGTAGACAAGTATGAGGTCAGTTTTCCCAAGGCACTTTTATTGGCTCCATAAGTCAAGTTTGACTCCTTAAAGGAAAACACACCGTTCCAGTTGAAGTGTTGGTAAAATAACCAGTTGCTCCAATTGTATCCTATTACAAATGAAAACAGATTCTTACTGCACTTATGCAAATAACTGTATTGCCATAAGTTAAGAATAGTTTCCAAACTATTCTTTGAAAACTATTCTTTCCAAACTATTTGGAAACTCACAAATAGTTTCTGAATTCTGGAGAAATCAGGTAGAAAGAAAGCAAATATGATCCAAATTTTGTTCATAGGAGTACACTTTACTCAATTGTTAAAAGCTTTAATGTAAACAGTTTAAAACTTTTCTTGACCCTGAAAAACAAAACAAAGCATCAGCAACTTTTAAGCAAAAAATTAAAAATATTACTTCTCCTTGATATTCATGAACATTTCAGATCTCCATGAGCCCTGAAAGTTTTTTCTCTATTCTAATATCACAGTCTCCAAAGTTATCAGAAACCTGCATTCAAGAGTACCCATTAGAGTTTTGTAGCTGATTATAAAACCACCTTCTAAAGGGGACAAAAACAAAAGAACAATTGTCCATGGATAACAAAAAGTTTTAGGGCAGCCATAGTCAAAGACACAATTGACAAGGGAATTTGTTACCTCTGTGGCACACAATAATTTAATATAACAATTATAATTATTGCTGATAATGTACATTAAGTCATATCAGAATTATAGGAGTTTTCCATAATTTTGGAACAAATACCAATGACATATTTATACAAGTACAGCCCAAAGAAAACCAAACACCATTTTATATTTGACAATGTTTCCTGTATAATTTCATACCAAATAAGCCAAATATGTCATTTTTGGACTATAAGGAACATCATATCCTAAAGAATTAATTAGGTCAGAAAAATACATAATTTATACTTTGATTTGGAAAGTTTGTCAAGTATCAAAGGTTTAAAACCCTTGATATCACAAAATAGCATCACAGGTCATTGTACATTTCATTTAACCAAAGTGATAACTCAAGAATTCTGAAAAAAGGTGAAAACCTTCATTGTTTGAGAGAGGAGACTTAATTTTCCAAACAATAAGCTCTAATAAAAACCAGCATGAAGCCAATTAAATTTGTTTTTCAAAATTATATAAGCAATCTATAACATTTTAATCTTGACCATAAGATATAACTTCCATAAGCCTTTTATAACTTTTATAACCTTTATTAAGGAGTCGGTTAACACTTCAAGAAAACTTTGTTACTCTGACACAGGGGCCCAGATGCTGGTCTTACATCAGTGTGCCTTTGACATTGATGATTAATTTATAGAGAAACTGAACTTATTTTATCTCTCAAAATTGGCCCTTACAATCTCACGTGCCCACCTCTTCCATGATAGTCCCTGGGCCTTGAGGAGTTGAATAGCTTTAATTTCTGGCCCTGTGTCTCAGGAATGCAGTTTACTTTGATTGGCATCTTCCACAGGGCCTGAAGATGGGGCTTTAATTGTTGTCAGTGTTTAAAATTTAGCAGGACTTGGTGTCCTTTTTAGGCCCAGGAGTCAAAGCCCTGTAAGTCAATGTCACAAGCACTTTGAAAGGGCATACAGAGAGATATGCAGATATAATAACTTTAATAAAAATTTACTCTCGGTTTTTTTCCTGAGCAAACCAAAACTTAATAATATGACAACTTGATTAGATAAAAGTGTTTTAAAAATAAATCCTCTTGTGACTTACATAGACTGTTCATGACATGCTTGGACTTTCTGGTTTGTCTTGAGCGTCCCTCTTTCTTAAACAACCAGTCATTTTACTTTGGGACTAAATTTGCCATACAAGAGTCTTTCTCATATGAAATTATTTGTCTTTAAGCTTTCCTACCAAAAAAAAAAAAAAAAAACTTCTTTATTCTTGTAACTTTCTTTACATCTCTCCTATTTCCTGGTTCCTTTTGCCTTGTTTTATATGTGACCTCTAAATAAGCTTTGAATGAGACAAAAATTGTTCACCATTTTTAAAAGGACATACTTTTTTAAAAGAATGTTTTCCTACAAATGTATTTTTATTGAAAAATACCCAAATAATGAAATATCTATTATTTAATTTAACTTTAAATTCTAAATTATGATGAGTTTGTCTATAAGTATTTATCCCATTACATTTATCTAATTATTTTACTTTATTTATTAGGCAATCAGATATGCATTTGTCTCAGTGAGCAGAGGGGTGACTTTGAATACAATGGGAGGCAGGTTTGCCCTAAGTAGTTCCCATCTTGACTCTTCTCTTTAGCGTAGTGATTTTGGGGGTCCCAAGATATCTTCCCTTCACAACATATCTTAATGTGATCACATTCACAAAAGCTCTGTTTCCAAATATGGTCACATTCACAGGTTCTGGGTAAACATAAATTTGGTAGAGATCACTACTCAACCCAGAACATGCACTTCTTCTGTGCCAGGTGTATGCTCAGTACCTTGTACCATAACTTAAGTAATCATGGTTTACTCTTCTAGCAGCCCTGTGAGAAAGCCACTCATCAGACATTTGACAATATGTGTGCATACTAGAGTCAGGCACTGTTTCAGGCTTGGGACACATTAGTTAAAAGAACAGAGTCCTGGGATTATGTAGTTTATATTTTAGAAGAGGAGGCAGCTGTTAGTAATTCAAATAAATATATACTTTTAGGGAGTGACAGGTGCTGTGGAGAGGAGCAAGGTGGGTGAGATGGCGCAAACACATTTTTAGGTAAGATGGTTACCTCAGAGATGTGATATTTATGCAAAGTCCTGAAAAAAATGAAGGAGCCCACACTGTCAAGACCAGGCGAAAGGGCATTCCAGACAGAGGGAACCACCATTCTTAAGAACTTGAAGCAGGCACAAGCTCTGCATACTGGAGCAACCACTGGGAAGCCTGGCTGGAGACGCTTGAGTGCCATGGTTGACCCTGGGAGAGGTGTACAGAGGCTGAATCAAGTAGGGCTATAGAGGCTGTAATTAAGACTAATACTCTCACTTTACAGGTGAGGAAACTGAGGCTCAGAGATAGAAAACTCGGCCAATGCCACACAGCTGATAAGTGGTTACAAGCACAATTGAACCCAAATCTGTTTGACTCCAAAACCAGTGATCATTATTACTAAACTATTCTCTATTCCTTGGATTTATCTTTACTTTTCACTTTTGTATTGAAAAGTATTCTTCGTGAGTAATAAGTGCTAAATAAATACTTAGTTGCTCTGGCTAAGAGTAAGACCTCATATTTTTTAGAGCTCTTGGAGTTCATGATTCATTTTCAAATTATTACATTTAAATTCTACAACAACCCTGGTGGGAAAGTGGTTTTAATCTCCATTTTATGGAAGAGAAAACTGAGGCTTGGTGATGTGGGGTGATTTCTCCCCAAGCTACAAAATGTATCTAATACATTTTGCAGGGCCCACCATCTACCATCTCACAATGCTTTATGAGAGAACTTCCTTCCTCTTCTACCCATAATCTACCCCTGGCAGGAGGAAGGAATGGGGAGAGGAGATTGGCTACCATGTTTGAGCCAGATGACCCAGGCCCTGGCCAGAGCTAATGGGCCTTGGGCTGGACACCTGGCCAAATTTGGGCTCATCACATGCTCCCTCTTTGGGAATTTGGATTCAGAGATCCCAGTCAGTATCTACTGCACTAAAGAGAAGAAAATTTAAAAACTGGAGACCACACTGTGGAGCAGATAACTCTGTCATGTGGAAATGAGAGAAAAATAAAGCAGCCGTACAGATAAGTCAAAGGTGAGCAAACAACCCCTGAAACGCAGCTCTCTGGTGCCTGGTTCCAGCCACTGTAAGGTTTTTCCTGCTTTTGGGTAGCTCAGGGAACCCAAAATTCACCTATTAGACCTGTCTGCGTAGGTAAATATTAGACCCTTGGAGACCTGAATGAGAGCAAGGTTCATATACAGCTTTAGTTTCCAAAGCATTTTCATACATTTACCCTCTTATGTGTACAAATCTTCACACCAACCTCATGAGGTAGGTGGGACTGATACTCCCCACCCACAATTGAGCTTCAGACTCAAAGAGGTTAAATGAATTCTAAAGGCCTTTCCAACTAAAGGGAGAACCAGTATTCACACACCTTCTGGCTGCAGATACTGATCTTTAGACCCAAAACCCAATGTGCTTTCTAGACATGCATGTTGTTCACTAAATCATATTGTATTCAGAGGCTGAATGTTTAATTCATCATCTGTATCATGAGTTTCTTTCACCTGAAATGTAGGTGCTATGAAAGCAGGATGATAACTCTAACCTGAAGCCCCAGAACCCAGGCAAAATCCAGCCCATGGAGACTGGGAGTTTTTAAGCAGGTACACAGACCAGACCAGATCTGGCTTATTGTAGTGACTCTACTGATAGTTCTCACTCTTGAGCTGAAGAGGTGTCCAGGATTTAATCAAGCTTTTCTAAGATGATGAGAGTTGCCATGGAAAGGGAGAAAAACCCTCCACTGTCACCCATAGCTCTCCAGGCAACTCACTTGTTAACAAATTCCTTATTTCTGTTATTTGTTGCTTGAAGAGGGCTAGACAGCCAGGAACTGGCAGAAATGGAAAGAGAGGCTCTAGGACTGAAACCTGAGCTGCTTCCTACCTTCACTTCACAGTCACTAGATCACCAAAGCCCCACCCACCTCTCTGTGGAGTTCACTTGCTGCTGCCATGGAAACTACCAATTTCTATCCATGTCAGGGCCTTGGAATGTTGTAGAGGGCTGCAGGATCTGGGGCTTCTAAGAGATTCTGGAACTCAGTGATCTACTGATACTATTTCACCTCGTGTATATGTCAGATTGCCTCCTGGACTTTGCTGGAAATCTAGCCACTTTATTTGGGCAATGCATCTTGAAAGCCAAGCAAACGTTTGACACACAACCCTTTCAAAATTTGCAAACTCCTGTATATGAATTTGGTAACTGACAGTATTTTTTTTTTTAAAAAAAACACTAATTCATATCTTTGCATCTGTGCAAATGTGTAAATACTTGAGGATTAATAGCTTTTTCAGATAAGGGGCCTATCATTTGTTAATAAATTGATCAAAGCCTCAGCTCCATGGACTATCCAGGTCGCTGGAATTTTGAAATATAAAGCATGGCACTCATCTTCTGTTGTTGAGGGTGAACTCCTTTCCTCTCTTTAATGAAAAATGTCTTTTTTTCTATTTGGACATGTTCAATAAATCATCAAACCTAACTTCTCCTTTGTAAAACTCTCAGACTGGGAGAAATTTCAGCTTAAAACCTCACTTTAACCAAAAACACTTAAATAGGCAACAAAAACAGAAATAAACCAGTGAGACTACATCAAACTAAAAAGTTGCTGCACAGCAAAACAATCAAAAGTGAAAAGGTTGAGCTAGGCATGGGGGTTCACGCCTGTGGGCCCAGCTACTTGGAAGGCTGAGGCAGGAGGATTGCTTGAAGCCCAGGAGTTCGAGTCCAGCCTGGGCAAACAGACCCTGTCTCTCAAAAAAAAAAAAAAAAAAAGAAAAAAAAAAAAAGAAAAAGGACAAGTGGGAGGTCAATGTAGAACATGTGGATACTAGGAGGGGAATGATAGGCACTGGGGCCTACTTGACGGTGGAGGATAAAAGGAGGGAGAGAATCAGAAAAAAAAATACCTATTGGGTACTATGCTTATTACCCGGGTGATGAAATTATCCAAATCCCCATGACTTGCAATTTACCTATATAACAAAACTGCACCTGCACCCCTGAAACTAAAAGTTAAAAGAAAAGAAGAACTCAAATAATATGACATTTCTCCAAAAAGGCGTATTTTCCCTTCAGTTCCAAAAGGCATATCATTGAGATTGCCAAATACAGAAAGTGTGGCCCATTCATTAAATCTTTAGTATGAATAAATGTGAATCTGATATGTTTTAAATCTCAAAACAAATACATAAAAGTTTTTTTTTTTAAAGAAATCACTGTAGGATCCTTCCCAATAGTCAGCTTCCTGTACATTTTTATAACATCATTCAATTTGCAAATCTAGTTAACAGTACTTTCCAAGACCGTGTTTATTATATAGATATGGGTACAGCTGTAACACTTAGTTATCAAAAAATTTTAAAGCCTCTTGTAGCTCTGGATAAGCTTCCAAATCTAAGTGAATCACTTTTAGTTGTACTTTATACACTTTCAACTTCCTAAAACCTAAAAGTTGATTGGAAAACTTCACAGATAGTTACACTCAAAACACATTGTCTAACAAACAAAGCAAGTCCCAGAATAATGCAGCACATATATAGCATATTGCTATTTATGTCTAAAATATTAAAATACACATTTTTGTGTGTGTGTATATGTGTGTGTGTGCACACATGCAAAAGAATAGAGAAAGATCTAGAGGAAAAACACTCATTGGCTGACACTAGCTACTTGTGGGAAGAGGTATGGAACAGGAGCCAAGGGAGACTTTTAATTTTGACTCTAAATGGCATTTGTTTGAATTTTTCACATGCATGTATCACTTTAGTGATTTAAAAGATTTGTTGTTCTTTTAAAACTGTCCTAACTGGTCAGGCTTGGTTAGTGAGAGAAGCAGGTTTCTAAGATGCTTACACAAAAGAGATTGTAATTATACTGAGAGATTATAATCATTTAAAGGTGGCTGTGAGCCACCAGGTATCTCAAGCATATCTTTCTTACAAAGTTAACAATATCTCTGTCAAACTCGCCTGATAAACAACAGAATTATTTTCATTTGTTTTTGTTTCCAACCAAGTGATCTACTAAGTCATCTTGTGGTGAGAAGGGCCCAGGGTAGGGAGGGGAGCAGTGTCAGATGCTGGACACGTGCTATAACCCCTCTGGGTCTCAGGGTTCTCCAACATCCATGGGTAGGTTAATCAAGGTCTATCCACTAAAACGCCTGTCTGCAGTGGGCAGATGATCAATCTTGTAAGTGGCCTGTGCACATAGGCCTGCAGTGCCTACTCTGTACAAAGGCCCCGACCATCATGCCTGCCAGTATAGATTCTCAGAACCAAAATGACCTGCAGGCTACACTGTGGCTTTGGTTGAGACATCAGCGTTAATTCAGCAGAGTCTGTGGACAAATGTGAGAACTATCAATACACAGGAACCAACATCTAAAGAAGAGGCTGGCCCACACTGTCATCTTAAAAAATGGAATTAATTGCCAGCCTTTAAAAATCTGAAGATTTCATAGGTGGGAAGGTAAATTAGTACAGAAATTATGGAAAATTGTATGGAGGTTCCTCAAAAAAACTAAACTAGAACAACCATATATGATCCAGCAATCCCATGAATGGGTATATACCAATATATCCAAAGGAAATGAAATTGATGTATCAAAGAGATATCTGCACTTCCATGTTCATTGCAGCATTATGCACAACTGCCAAGATATGGAATCAACCCAAGTCTGTATTATGTATGAATGGGTAAAAAATGTGGTGTATAACACAAACTGAGGTATGTCAGCCAGCCTTAAGAAGAAAATTCTGTCATTTGTGACAGCATAAATGAATCTAGAGGACATTAAGTGAAATAAGCCAGACACAGAAAGACAAATACTGTATGATCTCATTTATATGTGGAATCTGAAAAAATTGAACTCACAGAGGCAGAGAGTAAAATGGTGGTTACTAGGGCCTTAGGGGGTTGGGAGGGATGTTGGTCAAAAGATACAGAATTTCAGCTAGACAGAAGGAATGTGGTCAAGAGATCTATTGTACATCACGGTGACTGCAGTTAATAAGAGAGTAGGTTTTAAGTGTTCTTACCACACAGAAATTAGAATGTGAGGTAATACGCATGTTCCTTTGCTTGATTTAGTCATTCCACAACATAAACACATTTCAAAAGATCCTGCTGTATGCCCTAAGTATATAGACTTTTTGTCAATTTGAAGAAAACAAAGAAGTAGAAAATAAAATATCAGACGATTTTATGTAAAATATAGATCTCTATGTTTATCTTAAAAAGCTGGAAGATCTGACATCCCTGGGCCAACATTCACTGTGAAGAATCTCTCAAGCTGATCATCTGCTGCTGTCTTTGGGCAAGGAATTACTGTGGGATTTTTCACAGTTCTCACCACTTCATATTATTTTATACCTTGCCCCATCACTCATTTTATTGCCAGCTTGCCCCCAGAAGTATTTGCATTTTCAACCACTACATTTAAAACAAGAAAGTCCAGTTAACAATGTTGTTCATTTGGAGGATGTATTAGTCCATTTTCACATGGCCGATAAAGATGTACCAGAAACTAGGTAATTTATAAACAAAAAGAGGTTTAATGGACTTACAGTTCCACATGGCTGGGGAGGCTTCATAATCATGGTGGAAGGTGAAAGGCATGTCTTACATGGTTGCAGACAAAAGAGAATGAGAACCAAGTGAAAGGGGTTTCACCTTATAAAACCATCAGATCTCGTGAGACTTATTCACTACCACGAGAACAGTATGGGGGAACCACTCCCACCGGGTCCGTCTCACAACATGTGGGAATTATGGGAGCTACAATTCAAGATCTGGATAGGGACATAGCCAAAGTACATCAGAAAAGTCTCAACATTCAATCCAAAAAGAAATCAACAGTCCTCCACCTAGAATCTAGAATGCAGTGGAAGAGATTGCAGAGTCATCTGTATCATCTAATTTAGTCATATGTTTGGTCTCCAAATCTTCTTGCCTATCTTAGTATAATTAGTGTCTGTTAGCAAACAATCCTGTATCTGAATTTCCTTATATGTGTTTAAATTTTACCCATCTTGACATTTGCAGCAGTTTCTCTCAAGGGGAGTCAGTATATTTACTGGAAACTTTAATAAGGTATGTTGTCTTACTTAAATAACAAATATTTATCTACTCAGAGGAATAACAGAATACTACTTTGTAATTTTGTGCATAGTGCTTTCTCGTTGCTAATAACAGCCTTCTTTTTATTGTTAATAATGCCCATTCTATTACTAATAATGCTGCGAGGCAAAATTAGCTGGTTGAGTGGGTTTGAGTCAGGCGCACTCGGATTCAAACCCAGGTCTCCCAGTCCTTGGGCATTTCCCTTTCATTCTCTGTGCCCCAGTTTAACTAACTATACAATTAGGATACTTTTCTTGAAGGGTCATTTTAGAAAGTTAATAGGATGCTTCTTTCTTCCGTTCTTTAACTGTAATACGAATTTCTCCAGACCTCCAAACTTTTTCCTATCTGCACCATTGTAGAGATGGTTTCCCCTGCATCATCAGGCTAATTCATAGTTGTAGCCACTCTATTAGATGAAATTAACAGGTTTGTTTGCATGCCATAAAACCCTCCTTATCGCTAACCTCTGTGGTCAGCATGCAATGAAGGAGAGCCTTCATGATGAACAGTGATGTGGTAGCAGGAGACCAACAGGACAATCAGACACACTCTGATTCCTTTCTTTTTTTTTTTTTGAGACAGGGTCTTGCTCTGTCGCCCAGGCTGGAGTGCAGTGGCACCACCTTGGCTCACTGCAAGCTCCACCTCCCAAGTTCATGCCATTCTCCTGCCTCAGCCTTCCGAGTAACTGGTACTACAGGTGCCCACTATCACGCCTGGCTAATTTTTTGTATTTTTAATAGAGATGGGGTTTCACCACGTTAGCCAGTATGGTCTCGATCTCCTGATCTTGTAATCCGCCCGCCTCGGCCTCCCAAAGTGCTGGGATTACAGGCGTCAGCCACCGTGCCCAACCCACACTCTGATTTCTAATTTGCATATGTTACCTACACATTCTAGGGGCTTGCATACTTAGAGCTTTTACAATGTGTTTTATTGTTGACATTATGCTGCATTAAAATACCAGTGTATTGCCTGGTTAATAAACACTTATGGAGCTTTATACATCCACAGTCTCATCATGAACTGAGTTTATTAACTGTGGTAAATACCATTTGTCTATATGTAGTAATTGGTATGTGGATTTGTTGACCATATACCATATACTCCCCATGCTGGAGAGTTCTTTTAGTTGTTTTGCTGATTGCGTTGATAGAAGTGAGCTATTTATTAATTTCCTAAGAACCAGGAGCTTGTCCCACTTTTTAGTGAATGCAAAATCTTCTCCCTGGTCTGGCTTAGATTATCCATTTCTTTTTTTATACTTGGTTAACCTTCACTTTGGTGTCAGGGAAATGGTATAGCTGAATCTGTTCAAGTGTCACTGACATACACAGAAACTGAACATCTCCCAGTCCAAAGGCCTGAGAACCCAGAAGGCTGATGGTGCCTTATGGACTTCCAGGAGAATGTGGCTTTGCTACTGAATCACAGTGCTGGGTTCTGGGTGTCACTTCACAGAGTCAACAGGCAGGAGTCCCCACACCACCTGCTGTTGCCATCACAGCTAAAATGTGTGCCTTTGCTGTGCCTGACGAAGGAATAAATCTTGTTGATGTTGTTGTTATTCAGGTCAATGAGATTTCATCCTATCAATTTGTTTTTATTTTACTTTATATATATTTAAAACTAGTCAAGTGTAGTAGTGAGACGAAGGGAAAGAGTAGAACAAGGAGTTAAATCTGTAACTGACTATAAACAATCAGTTGCCTTAACTCACTACCTTCGGACCCCAGGCTTTTTTTTTTTTTTTTTTTTAAGACTAGTCAAGTTCAGTAGTGAGAAGAGGGGAAAGAGCAGAATACAAATTTTTTATTCACTGATGTTTTATTTATGATTCTTCCAGCATCTTCCAATTATTACAGGGGCTGGAGGCCTAAAAACTACATTTCTCAAACTCTCTCTTATTGGCAGAGTTCCAGTTTAGATTCCTCCCTGGAAGATGCTGGGGTGATATTTGAAGGGGAGAGAAAAACAGAAGCTGTTTTGCTCCTGTAGCATGGGCAGCCTCCCGTGAGAACCTTAGCAGATGACAAACATAGGGCTTGGCCATCAGCTTCTGGGTGCCTTTCTGTGGAAAAGCCACTTCCTGTGAATCACCGCAGGATCTTGTGATTCCTTTATTTTCTGATTACCTAAATGTCAGCAGTGGATTCCCTAATTAACATTCCCCCCAGTCTTTCCAATGGGTAATGAGCTTCTAAGCCCTGTACTAAACCTCTTGCTACTTCAAATACCTAGAGTAGTGTATTAGTCAAGGTTCTCCAGAGAAATAGAACCAATAGGTTGTGGAGATTTATTATAAGGAACTGGTTCATGCAATTGTGGAAGCTGGCAAGTCCCAAGCTCTGCAGGGTGAGTTGGTAAACCAGAGACCCAGGAGAGCCAATGGTGTGGAACCAGTCCAAGTCCAAGGGCCCAAGGATCAGGAGAGCCAACGATGCAGTTCCAGTCCGAAGGCCAGTGTACTTGAGGCCCAGGAAGAGGTGATGTTTCAGTTTGAGTCCAAAGACAGGAAAAAGCTGATGTTCCAGTTTAAAGGCAATTAGGCAGAAAAAATTCTCTTACTTGGGGGAGAGTTAGCCCTTTTGTTCTATTTAGGCCTTCAACTTATTGGATGAGGTCTGCCCAACTTAGGGAGTATAATCGATTTATTCAGTCTACCTGTTTAAATGTTAATCTCATCCCCCCTCCAAAAAAAAAAAAAAAAAAAAACCCACACAGAAACACCCAGAATAATGTGGGGTTTTTTTTTTGTTTTTTTGTTTTTTGTTTTTAACAATTTTAATTAGTTTTAGAAATAGGTTCTCACTATGTTGCTCAGGGTGGAGTACAGAGGCCATTCACAGGCACTACATAGTGCACCATAGTGCACCACAGCCTCAAACTCCTGGGCTTAAGCGATCCTCCTGCCTCAGCCTCCCAGGTAGCTGGGACTGCCGTTTTGTGCCACTGCGCCTGGCCCAGAATAATGTTTCACTGAATATTTGGGCACCCGATGGCCCAGTCAAGTTGACATATAAAATTTACCGTCACAAGTAGCTTCTGATTTGTGCCACCCATGTTTGATACATCCCTCATGTGACATACACAAAAATGGTTGTCTTATCTAGAATCATTTTTTTTCCTCTTTACCCCAGGGTAATCAAATTTTATTCCTGAAAAGCTTTTACAATTGGCCTCATGTAGGGAAATGCAGGTGGGCAGGAAATAGTAAGTAGTAGTGAAAAGTGCACCTTGTCCCTCTAAAGGACCATATGACTCATTAAAAACCATTATTCATACTCATCTCTCCTTTTCTTCACTGTTGTTTTTAACTCAGTAAGAGGTGAGTGTCTGTGCAGTGATCTAAATGGCAGACCTTACAACCCAAGGAAACGTCTGCCACACCAGTGGTCAGGTGGAGGCAGGGTCTATGGAGTTGTAGAGGCATGTTCTAAGCACCCATTTTGATATGGTTTGGCTGTGTCCCCACCCAAATCTTACCTTGAATTGTATCTCCCATAATTCCCATTTGTTGTGGGAGAGACCTTGTGGGAGATAACTGAATCATGGGATGGTTTCCCCCATACTGTTCTAGTGGTAGTGAATAAGTCTCACAAGATCTGATGATTTTATAAGGGAAACCCCTTTTGCTCAACTCTTATTCTCTCTTGTCTGCCACCATGTAAAATGTGCCTTTACCTTTTGCCATGCCTGTGAAGCTTCCCTGCCACATGAGTCCATTAAATCTCTTTTTCTTTATAAATTACCTAGTCTCAGGCATGTCTTTATCAGCAGTGTGAAAATGGACTAATATACCTTTCTTCTTCTATTCATTTTTCCAAGATCATTTGTTTTGGAGAAGTCAAAGGTAAAGCATATATACTCCCTGTACACCAATCACAAGGTGACACACTTAGGGGCACATTCTTTTATACTTTTTTAAATCTTAAAGTATGTCTCGAAAACAGTAATTCCCACCATATATCCCAGGACATTTCCAAACAGCTCCACTGGCCAGAGTGCCCTGGTCAATCTTTTGATGGTCTCTAGTACCAAGGAGTCTGCCACTGTACTCCTAATCCCAGAGTGGGGGATAATTCTCACACAGAAGGAAGCGTCTTAATTCTGGACAAGACTTTGCCTAACATACGTCAGACACAGTCTTCTAGAGAATTACTGAAGTGTACCAAACTATATAAATTTATTCCTAAGAATTTGAGGAGGCATGAATACTGGTCCCATCCCAGTGCACACATTGTTAACTTCTTAGGATTGCAGTGGTTGCATACTTATATATGTGGTTGACTTTCCAACAACACAGGAGTAAGGGGTGATGACCCCCACATAGTCAAAAATCCACATATAACTTTTAACTCTATTAAACTTAACTACTAATAGCCTACTGTTGACTGGAAGCCTTATAAATAACATAACAGTTGATTCACACATATTTTTATGTTACATGTATTATATACTGTATTCTTACAATAATGTAAGCTAGAGAAAAGAAACTATCAAGAAAATGATAATTAAGAGAAAGAGAAAATATATTAACTAGTCATTAAGTGGAAGCGGGTCAGTCATTATAAAGGTCTACATCCTTGTCTTCACATTGAGCAGACTAAGGAGGAAGAAAAAGAAGAGCAGTGGGTCTTGCTTCTTGAAGTGGAAGAGGCAGAAGAAAATCCACATATAAGTGGACCCATGCAGTTCAAACCTATTTGTTCAAGGGTCAACTGTATACACACACACACACACACACACACACACGAATTGGGAGGGGTTAAATAAGATGATCTCTAGGATCTCCTCTATCTCTAATTAATGTCTGACTTTACTATACTTAAAGTTGGAAGTTATTCGGGCTACGGAAGCCCTAGTATCATCCAGTGAACATGCTTGGTGAACAAAATAATTTGTGCTGCCCTAGAACCTTGTTGTCAGGCCCTGATGGAGCCATCTTGTTATTGTGTCTTCCCCCAGTCTTTGGGATAACTTCTTCCCTTTACATCACTCCCTGACTTTGACCCACACCATTTTCTGTTTCTGTTTTTCTTTGTGCAATGCATTCTGTCTTCTGTCTGTTGTATTCTTCCCTGAGCTCATTGGTCAGGGTTTTGCCTGCCACCAATAGGCCTTCAGATCCTACTTCCTCAGTTATGCTTTCTTTGGTCTCCCAGTTATAATTAATTTCTCCCTCCTTTATCCCCCCATCATACCATCTTAGATCAGTCTGGCTGTTGTAGTCATTACCATATCTACCTATATACTCCCACAGACTACTCCTGGATGACAAGAACTATGTTGATTCCCTTTTCAACTTTCTACCCTTAAAGCATTAAAGCAGTGCTTTTTATTTAGCTGGTGCTGAACAATTCAGGATTGAATTGAATCCTGTTTTCCCTTTTTTTCCCCCTTTTATCTTCTCTAACAGGGATTCAGGATTCCATGGAGTGTTTTTCATAGATCCTAGAATTAAAATGGCCTTTAAACAAGACTAAGAGAATGTCTTAACAGACCAGAGCAAGATTACTAAATGTGCAGAGACAGCCTCACATCTTGAAGGATGTTGGAAACGAACTGGGGAGGAGAATAAACCAGACCATTCAACTAGACATCCCTTCAGAACAGATTTCTTTGATCCTGCCTTCCTCACTTTGTGCAAAAATTTACTCAGGAGTCCAGCACATAATGTTGGCCTTCCCAATAATTTTATAGGTGATAAGGGAGTTAGATGGAAATTTTCCCCAATAGCTGCTTAAAGAAGAAAATGTCTTTTTTTGTCCTAAGGTACAAAATTTTTTAAAAAATGGTTAGGCTACTTATGAGTTGATAGTAGTTAATAATGGCTTAAAGTTATATGTTATAGCAAGTGACATAGCCGTTCCAAATCTCAGTTTTCTCATCTGTCAAACAGTGTAATAGTAACTTTTCCTAACTTTTCAGTTGCTGTGATTATTAGAGATAATATTTATAAAATACCTACATAGACTAGTACCTGGCCCACAGTAAGCTCTTAGTAAATGGTGGCCATGGACAGGCTTTATGAGAATGAGATTAAAATATCAACTCAGGGTCAGGTGTGGTGGCTCACGCCTGTAGTCCCAGCACTTTGGGAGGCTGAGGCGGGTGGATCATGAGGTCAGGAGATTGAGACCATCCTGGCTAACATAGTGAAACCCCGTCTCTACTAAAAATACAACAACAACAACAAAATTAGCTGGTGTGGTGGCAGGCGCCTGTAGTCCCAGCTACTCAGGAGTCTGAGGCAGGAGAATCGCTTGAACCCAGAAGGTGGAGGTTGCAGTGAGTTGAGATCACACTGCTACACTCCAGCCTGGGCAACAGAGAGAGACTCCATCTCAAAAAACAAACAAACAAACAAACAAACGAAAAACAACAAAAACCAAAAATCATTAAAATTAAAATTAAAAAAAATCAACTCAGTTTGTTCTAGTAAATACTTTGAATATTATTCTAATTAGTAAGCTAAATTATGAAGTATAGCTCTGATAACACTTTTCTAAGTATTAATTTACAGAAAATACTGTTATTCAACACTAACATAATCACAAAATTATAGATATTGATTTAAAAAATGAAATAAAACTAGTTATCAACTTAAGAACCAGGTTTTCATGTACTAATTTAATATTTTAAAGAAATATTTATTTTAGAAACGAATGTCTCTTTGTTGCCCAGGCTGGACTCAAACTCCTGGACCCCAGCAATCCTCCTGCCTCAGCCTCCCAAGTAGCTGGAACTACAGGAGTGCACAACCCTACCTGGTTTAAGTGGGATATTTTTAACAAAATAATTATGTGCTTGGTTTATATGACACCATTAAAATGGATTCTGATTCATTTTTTTCTCAAACAGTTCAGATCTGAATATGTTAATTCCAAAATTAAAAAAAAAAAGTTTTATTGTGCCAACTTCAATTAGATTAATAAAGATTATATAAGCAAAGCATTTACCTCAGGTATATTGTTTGGCAAAACTTGTGCTGCTCCAGGAAAGAAGAGCTCCTCCTCTAAAAATTATCGTAAGGAGAAAATGCATGTAATATCAGGAGCAGAGCTCATACGGCAGCTGGTCAACTAATGGATCCTGTAATTGGCAAAGAGATGGGCTTCTGCAGATAAAGGAAGCAGCAGTAATCATGTTGCTAAAAATACACATGAGTGTTTGGCTCTTAAGATAACAAATGGGCTGACATAGGACCATATGCATGAAGCTAAAAATACCTTGCAAAATAGCTGCAATGAGGTGCCCTGGGACACAGTTGTAATAATAAATGTTTGTATATTGACTGTCAGACCTCTATTTGGCAAAACTAAAATATCTTGTACTGCTTTTCTACTTACTGGGAACATTGGAAAAAAGAACACAAAATTGTCAATGTGGCAGTGAAAGAAAACGCTCGTGGAAATGTGAGATCTTATAATCAGATAATGCAAATGATACTGTATACATAGCAGCAATTTCTATCATCAGAATAGTTCACTATAACAGGGACCATTTGTTTTAAGACAGTAAGAGCCAATTCACCTGACTATATTCTGTGACTTAGGCTCACCAGATACTCAATTTTGAGTCACGATATCTTAGTAGCTGTATTACTTGGGGCAAGACTCCACATCATTGTTCTGAGGCTTAGCTGTCTCATCTATAAAATGGGGTTCATAAAACCATTGGATACTGTGGAAATAGAATAATATAACAAAACAGAATGTCTGGCAGAAGCAAAGCTTGTCTTTCTTTGTCTTGAATGCAGAGTTAAACAAATAAAGAATTCATCCAAAGAGTTGCTGAATGGTGGAAACATTATATTTTCTTTATTCTGAAATGAAATGGTTAATTATTCAGGGATAAGAAAAATCTTTTTATAACCAATCAGATGCCTTGGACTTTGTAACCTTGGTGATATTCTAAAGTGCTGTTGAGATTGCCGCTGCTGCTCTAATGAATCAAGTGTTTTGGTGGAACTGGGGTATCCAGGGTCCTACAGCAACAGAAGTGCTTTCCAGAGTAGTGGACATAATGGGCCCGTTCCTGAGCAACAAATCCTCCACTCATCTTTCCTAATCAGACCCTCAGTTTCCTAGCCATGTGATCCTGCTGTGGCTCCTGATTGGCCTCCAATAGTTGCATAATTCTACCTCTGTTGCCACAGAGATCAGTGCACTATGTAACCCAGGCCCAGCCAGTCAACATGCAGCATTTTCCCAGCTTCAGTCATTCATTTTGGAATGGGCATGTGATCCCAGTGATTCAATCAGAGTGAAGCTTAATCCTTTTGTTTGGTGGTCAAGGTATGAAAATAGCTTTCTGCCCTGTGTATGAATAACAAAGTACCTATCATCAATACACAAAAGCCAGTTACAGTTTCACAAACTTGCAACATTCAGAAAACTTATTTTAAACATATATATGTGTGTGCATATGCAAATGCAGTCAAAAATATTTTCTCCTAGCTATGTATGAGAAAAGTCTAACAAAATATGTGCATGACCTTTAATGAGAAATGTGAAAACTTCATTGAAAGATATTAAAGAAGTCATAAATGAAGAAATATGTCATATGGATAAATATGAAAACTCAGTGTTAAAAAATGTCACTTCTAACTTGTTCTATACTATCAATTCATTTGCTATGAAAATTCTAATAAGTTGTTTCAAGAGACTTGATAGGTTGTATACTCCAAAAGCAGATGTTGAGATGGAGTTTGGGGTGCTAGATATTTACTAGTATATTAGTCAGTTCTCACATTGCTATAAAGACATACCTGAGACTGGGTAATTTATAAAGAAAAGAGATTTAATTGGCTGACGGTTTCATAGGCTGTACAGGAAGCCTGATGCTGGCATCTTCTTGGCTTCGGACGAGGTGTCAGGAAACTTACCACTATCATGGCAGAAATGGGGGCAGGCACATCTTACCTGGCAGGAGTAGGAGCAAGAGAGAGTGAGGGAGGAGTTGCCACACACTTTGAACCAGCTCTCAAGAGAACTCACTCACTATCATGACACAGTACCAAGGGGAAAATCCACCCCCATGATCCAATCTCCTCCCACTAGGCCCCACCTACAACACTGGGGATTACAATTTGACATGAGATTTGAGTGGGGACGCAGATCCAAACCATATCAACTAGGAAGGTGTGAAAGGAACGGGGAGGAAGCAGGATTGGACAGAGGAAGATGTTAAACTCTGATGCAAACGTGATGCGTCTCAACCAACCCTAACCCTGTGGTGAACTCTGAGACAAGTACTGCCCTTCAGAGCATCCTGCTTCAGGCCAAAATGTTCCTCATCCCACTTAATCACCAGATACAGGCTGCCCGTGGAAAGGCCGAGTCTCTGTGTAGGTGGTTCTCTGAAGCTGAGGCTAATCTTAAAGAAAGTGATATTTGGGGGCTGTCTGCTGACTAGACTCCTTTCAGCCTGCCAGCAAATTCTTCCTTGAAGGAAGTCTGTGCAGGGCAAATCTATGTCTATCACACAAGCTGATTCTAAAACTGATAGGAAAAAAAAAAAAGCCAAGAATAGCTAAGATATTGCTCCTAAAGACAAAGGAGGAAGAGGAGAGAGAGGAGGAATGATGGGGAGGGGAAGGAACAAAGGGATTTGTCCTATCAGAAACAAAACGTATTTTTATTTACCTACATATTTATCATTTTCTGTGTGTTTCATTCCTTTGTGAAGATTCAGCTTTCCTCCTGGTAGGATTTCCCTTAAGCCTGAAAAACTTACACTGTGGGCCTTTTGAGATAAATTGTCTCAGCTTTCATTTACATTAAAAGGCCTTTATTTTGCTTTCGTATTGCAATATATTTTAGCTGGATATAGAATTTTGAGTTGATGCCAGGTGTGGTGGCTCACGCCTGTAATCCCAGCACTTTGGGAGGCCGAGGCGGAAGGATCACAAGGTCAGGAGATCAAGACCATCCTGGCCAACGTGGTGAAACCCCATCTCTACTAAACATACAAAAATTAGCTGGGCGTGGTGGCGTGTGCCTATAGTCCCAGCTACTCGGAAGGCTGAGGCAGGAGAATCACTTGAACCCGGGAAGCGGAGATTGCAGTGAGCCGAGATCATGCCACTTTACTCCAACCTAGGTGACAGAACTAGACTCTGTTTAAAAAAAAAAAAAAAATCTGAGTTGACAGGGATTTTTTTTTTTTTTTGAGATGGAGTCTGGCTCTGTCACCCAGGCTGGAGTGCAGCGTCACAATCTGGGCTCACTGCAAGCTCCACCTCCCAGGTTCATGCCATTCTCCTGCCTCAGCCTCCCGAGTAGCTGGGACTACAGGTGCCTGCCACCACGCCCGGCTAATTTTTTTGTATTTTTAGTAGAGACGGGGTTTCACCATGTTAGCCAGGATGGTCTCGATCTCCTGACCTCGTGATCCACCCGCCTCGGCCTCCCAAAGTGCTGGGATTACGGGTGTGAGCCACCGCGCCTGGCCAACAGGGATTTTTCTTTATAATATTTTTAAGATGTCATGTTCTTATGCTTAGGCCTCCATTTTTTCTGATGAGAAGCCTGCGGTCATTCTTATGTTTATTTCCCTGATTGTAAAACCTTTTTGCTTTAGCTACTTTTAAGACTCAGGAATTTGACTAAGATATATCTAGGTGTGGTTTTCTTTGGACTTGCCTGCTTGGCTTTTACTGAGCTTTCGGGTATCTTTCATCAAATTGGCAAAAGTTCTGGTCGTTACTCCTCCAAATATTTCCTGTCCTAATATTTGAATCATCTCATTCTGGGACTATATTTCTATGTATTTTAGAATGCTTAATATTTGCCACAAGTTACTAGGAAGCTTTTCCTTTTCTTTTTTTCCACCTTTTTCCCCCTATCTTTTATCTTCAGCTTCTTAGATAGTATTATGGGCTAAACTGTGCCCCTACCTCAAATTCGTATTTTGAATTCCCAACCCTTAGTACCTCAGTGTGTAATTAAGTTTTGAGATAAGGTCTTAAAGAGGGGACTGAGTTAAAATGAAAATATGACAGTTGAGAAGCCTATAATTAAAATAAAATAAAATATAAATCATATTTATAAATAAAAATAATTTTATTTTATAAATAAAATAAAATAAAATGAGAATATCAGAGTTATCCAATCTGCCTGATGTCCCTATAAGAAGAGAATGGAGACCAAGGATATATGTGCACAGCAGACACCCATGTGAAGAGGTAGCAAGAGGGTGGTCATCTGCAGTTAGAGGCCTTAGAGAAAACTAACCCTGCTGACACCTTGATCTTGGACTTCCAACTTCAGAGTTGTCAAAATAAATTTGTCTCATTTAAACCACCCAGTCTGTGGTATTTTGCTGTGTTTTACTAGCAGACTAATACAGATAGGTTCTATTGTTTTTTATTCAAGTGCATTGATCTTTTCCTCTGCAATTTTCAATCTGCTGTTAATTCCATTATTTCCTGAAAATATAACTTTTTCATTTCAAATGTGGTATTATTAATTTTTAGAATCCCCTTTACTACGTTAATACTCCCCATTTTTATTTATCATTACATGCATCTTTTCTTTTACATCCATGAATATATTTATAATAGCTATTTTTAAGTCCTTGTCCGTTAAATTCAACATCTGGTCATTGCCATCGAGGATGCAAAGATGGGAGAACTTTGCTAACTTTTTCTTTCCTGGTTATGGCACATTTTCCTGCTTCTTTGCATATCAAATATTTTTTTCATTGCGTTCTGACCATTTTTTTCTTTAGAGATGAAGTCTCACTCTGTCACTGAGGCTGGAGTGCAGTAGCACAATCAAAGCTCACTGCAGCCTTGAACTTTCAGGTTCAAGTGATCCTCCCGCCTCAGCCTCCTGAGTAGCTAGGACTACAGTGTGAGCCACCACACCTAGCTTGTATGCTGGTCATTGTTAATACACATTGAATATCCCTTATCCGAAATGCTTAGACCAGAAGTATTTTGGATTTGGGTTTTTTTTTAAAATAGATTTTGGAATATTTTCATATATATAATCAGATATCTTGGGGGTGGGACCCAAGTCTAAACACACTATTTATTTATGTTTCCTATACAGCTTATACATGTAGACTGAAAGCAGTTTCACAGTATTTTAAATAATTTTGTGCATGAAACAAAGTTTTTGTACATTGAGCCACCAGGGAGCAAAGCTGTCACTATCTTAGCCACCCATGTGGACAATCTGGTTGGTTGGCATCACGATCATGGTTCTAAGTTGACATGCTACTCATAAGCAACCATTTTCTTAAGCTTATTCACACATAAATACTTAACAGTAAAAAATACGATATGCCATTAATACAATGAAGAAATAGTGTGTGCGGAATAACTAAGCAGCACAGCAGCATCACCAGAATACCTGTCTCAGCTGTTAGACAACGCAAAAACAAACAGTGATAGGTTTCAACCTCCACCTGATGCTTTTCTTTGACTAAAAGGTTACTAGACAGTGTGTTTCTTTTTCTTTTCTTCTTCTTCGTCTTTTTTGTTTGGTAAGAAGAAACATCGAAAGTAATTGAGGGACCAGGAAATAGTTCCTCTAGGAATGAAGACGCATTCTGCAGGATGGCTTTTAAAGATGTTTTCTCCAGATTAATCTGCCTCATTAACAATGAGTTTTTTCTCAGACGTCTTTTTTGATTTTATAAACTGACATGGTTTCTTGCCTTGTTATAAACATACACTGCTGTAGTCCTTCAAAAAGCCCATCACACATTTTCACCATGTTGTCAATAGATACTTTTTCTGCAGTATTAATATCATCTTCATCATCACTATTATCATCATCTTGATTCGGAACTGTTTTGGCTTATTTCACTACTGGTCATTGAATAAACAACTGGAGCCTTGTTATCGATGTTAAAAACTTTTTCAATATCACCTTCTTCCTGCTTATTGATGGATTTTAAGGATATGTTTCTTGTATATGTCAGAAGGTCTGATGTCCCTGGCGATCCATGCCTTTTGTTAGCATAATACAGGACTGCTAAGAAGTTCACTCCTTGAGAACAGCAAAGCTTTTGCCTATCACAGCAAATTTACACTCACACACACCTGCTATGTTACTACATCCCAGCACAGTTATTCTGTCTTTGCATCCTTAATTCCTGTAGGGGCTTTCTCATCAGCTGTAGTCAGTGTCTTTCTGGAGCAATAAGGCCAAAAGTGATGATTCGTCAGTATTGTAGACTTGTTCTGGCATCAGATTTTCATCAGCAATGACCTTCATGAACTCATCAGTGAATTTCTCTGCTGCTTTGTGATCAGCAGATGCTTAATCACCAGCAGTCTTTCAAATTTAAAGCAGTGGTTCAAATTTTCACAGGTTCTGTTCATTGTTAACCCCAAAGGATATATCCACCTCTCTTTTGGGTATCATTCTGGGACCACCAGTGAGCAATGTAGGTTTTGACCCCAGAGACTCTGAAGTGAGTCCAAAGAAAACATTCATGAAATTAATGCCAAGGCCACAGTACACCTGGGGGTGAAAATGTACTCCTTCTTCCACTTACTGTCACAAGTTACATCTAGTCACTTGGTCCAATAGAGCTCGTCAGAAATTACACAATGAGATCAAGTGATTATATTAAGATTTTCCAACAATAAAATACAAAAAAAGGCATTCCGATAAAAGAAACTATAAAGAAACACATAGAAAAGTCGGTTACAAAAGTGTGGATGATAGTTGCAGATCTGTAAAGTGTTAATGGTGGGGGATATCCAGGTTCTTGGCATCTTGAACAAAGAATTAGACACAATGCACAAACAAAGTAAGGAAGGAATGAAGGGATTTATTGAAAATGAAAGTACACTCCATAGTGTGGGAGCGGGCCGAGCGTAGGGGCTCAAAGGCCCTGTTACAGAGTTTTTGTGAGTTTAAATACCCTCTACTTGGGGTACGCCCTATGTAAATGAAGGGGATGAAGTAAAGTTACAAAGTCATTTACTCAATGTATGCCCTATGGAGAGGATATTTCCTGTTACACCTGAAGTGTCAATGGGCCTTATGTTCCCTGCCCCCAGACCCTATTTTCCTGCCTCAAAAGGAAAGGTCATAGAGGGAACTTCTCAGATACTGCCAGTACCATTCCCAAACTGGGTGGTCTTCATGTGGATGTTTGCTTTGATAATACTCTTTAAAATGCACATAGGTCCAGGTGCAGTGGCCCACCTCTGTAATCCCAGCACTTTGGGAGGCCGAGGTAGGGAGATCACTTGAGTCCAGGAGTTCAAGACCCACCTGGGCAACATGGCCAAACCCCATCCCTACAAAAAATACAAAAATTAGCTGGGTGTGACGCCACATGCCTGTGGCCCAGCTGCTCAGGAGGCTGAGGTGGGAAGATTGCCTGAGCCCGGGAGGCAAAGGTTGCAGTGAGCCCAGATCATGCCACTGCACTCCAGCCTGGGCAATAAACCCAGACCTGTCTCAAAATAAAATAAAATAATTAAAACACAATAAATAAAAAACAAAATGCACATATATATTTAATACACTTTCTGTATGTATAATAATTTTAATGATAATAAATTTCTTTTAGAAAAATAAACTTCATTAATGAAATGCCAACAATAAGATGTGCTAAGAAAAATTAATGTGTCTTTCTCAAATTTCTGCAATAAGTCTGTTGAATATTTACAGTTCCTTTCAATTTTCAGTTCGTCATGATAGTTCTTTACTGGTTTTGTGATTAGCATACAATTAAGTGGCATGTATTCATTGTGACACAGACAGACCTACCTTTTCAATACATGATCAAGATCTTCATTTTTAGCTTCATATAGCATTTTCCCATTTTTCACTTTCATTAATATCTGTTCATCACTTTTAGCATAGAACTGCTACAGTTTATCCTTCTGTTTCTTCAGGTCATGTACGCTGGTAATTCTACTACCATACTCTTCTGTAAGATGTTTTACACTTAAACCACTGACTAGTTTCTCCAACAGCTGGACTTTCTAAGCTATGGATAAGCATAAATGCTTCCTCTTTTCCTTATCACTGTTACTTCTAAGGATATCTGCAAGATTTTTTGACATTTGCAACAATATCTATACCACGGTGCAGAGAATAAGCAAGAAAACACAGTGACTAATGCATGTAGGTCTTGGCCCCATGTGGGGCATCATGGGAACATGGATCCAGCCTGTACATACATGTGTCATTTCATTACCCATCGTGAGCATGCTTGCAGGGAGAATCTGGGTGTGTGCCGAAAAGATGTATTACAGCTGAAGGGGGCTGGGAGGGTCATTTTCCCTTGGGGATGCTGAAGAAACTGTGTGCTGTGTGCCTTCATTTGACTGTGGCCCATCACGTAAGGTCAGGTGTGGAATTTTTCACTTGCGGAATCATGCTGGTGCTCAAAAAGTTTCCAATTTTGGAGCATTTTGGTTTTTGGAGTTTCAGATTTGGGATGTTCAATATGTACTAAGTTGTTAGGACTTTGGATTTTGTTGTCTCCCTTCAAGAATGTTGAGCCTCGTTCTTGTAGGGAGTTAATTTGCTGTAAGATCAGCTTCATAAGCCCTCACTTTAAGGCTAAGGTAGCCTTACTCATAAGAATAGTCCTCCAGAATCTCAACTCATTGCCACAATGTTCGAATAGATCTCTCCACACTAACTGGCTAGAACTTTAGTGATCTCAGCTCTGTGGAACCTTCAGAGATTGAGCTTAGTGTTCAACCAAACAGAAGCCTTTCTCTATTATCTCCGTTCTTTCCAATACCTACGTCACAACTTCCAGTTGCCTCAGCAGCCCCCAAATCTGATCTTTGTTCCTCCATCCAGTAAGAGCACAGCTTTTTTTGAAGCTCCATTTCTCAATGCCTTGGCTTAAATACCTGCAGGCAGAAAGAGAGCTGGATGTGGCGCTCCTCTTCTGTGTCCTACTTTTAAGGATCACAGTCCTGTGCTATTGTCTCATGTCTTTTGTCTTGTTTTATAGATGGTCACAGTGTTAGAAGTCAAAGCTGATTTCAAAGCCAGAATCATTAAGTCTATTGGTTTTGGCTCAGGAAGAGAAAAATTGACTAATGAAACTGAACATAGAGCCCAGAAAGGGATGCACACACATAGGCAAACTTCAAATGTGACAAGACAGCATTGCAGATCATTGGGAAAAGCATGGGAGATTCAACATGGGTGCTGGCCTCTAATTATCCATATGGAAAAAACTAAATCTGAACTCATACCTCGCACCACTCACAAAAATAAATTTCAGGTGGATCATGATTTGCATATGAAACGTCAAGCTTAAAAATGTTTAGAAAGCAATGTAAGAAAATATATTTTCGGGATAGGATTTTTAAACATAAGGCAAAACTGCTAATTATGAAAGAAAATATTGATACATTTGAGTCTATTAAAATTAAGAACTTACGCACTGCAGAAGACATCATAAGAAAATGAAAAGAGAAGCCCAAAGCTGGGAGAAGATATTTACAAGCTATATAACTAACAACATATTATTTGCAAGTCAATAAGAAAAAGACAAACCATCTAGCAGAAAATGGATAAAAGACATAAACCACATAATTAGAGCAACTTTAATGATGGAAAGATGGTAAACACTGTTAGTAATCAGAGAAATGCAAAATAAGACTCTAATGAGACATTATTTTATGCCTATAAGATGGCAAAAATTAAGAGGTATGAAAATCCCACAGGCTGGTGATTAGATAGAGCCATGAGAGCACTTCAGCATTGCTGATATGAATGGAAAGTCGTATCACTTGGGAGAACAACTTCACATTATCTTTAAAATAGACCTCTTATACATGTGCACTAAGAGGCACATACGAATATGTGCATAATAGCATGGTTCATAATTATAACAGAAAAAGAAAGTATTGTAAACATCCATCTGTAGTAGAATGGATGAATTGTGATATGGTCTCAGAATAGAATATATTTCAGCAGTGAAAATAAATGAACTATAAGTTCACATAACCATATGGATAAATATTAGAAACAAGATTGCTTGAGTTCAGTTTGAGACCAGCCTGGACAACATAGTGAGATCCTGTTTCTACCTAAAAAAATTCTTCAAAAATAAATAAATACATACATAAAGCAATTTGTAGAAAACAACTTACAATACTATAATTTTCAAAAACAAGAACCTGCAATGTCTTGAGTAGTGATACATATAAAATAGAAATATAAATATTTATAATATTTATATTTATAGAACATAATATAAATATGTTATATATAACATAACATAAATATTAGTATTATATTATATAAATATAAGTATTATATGATATATAATGTATAATTAATATATTATTATATATAACTATTAATTTATTATGCTAATATATTATATTAATATATGATAATATGGTCATATATAATAATGTAAAATATACACTAATATATATTATTAATACATTATTATATCAATATAATATAATATATTATATATATATATGAATCAAGATATCACCCACACCCTCAAAGGTGTGGATCAGAGGAAGCACACAGAATGAGATTGGTAATGTTCTAGTTTGTTAATTGGTGGTGAGTTTATCTATCTAGCAGATATTATTTGATATCAGATATTACATGTCTAAACATTAAAATTATTAAATATGTGAAAACAACTTTAAAAACAGAATGAAAATATTTGGGCCCTTTAGTTAAAATAATGTAAAGCGAGTTCATAGAACATTATAATTTGAAGCATTGGTTTGAGGACTATATTAATTTTCTGTTGGTGACGTAACAAAGCATCATAAACTTAGTGGCTTAAATCATTATCCTACAGCTCCAGACATTAGAAGTCCAAGATGGGTATTATGGGGGCTAAATCAAGGTATTGTCAGAGCTGAGTTCCTTCTGGGCATTCTAGGGGTGAACCCATTCCTAGCTTTTTCCAGCTGCTAGAGGCTGCCTGCATTCTTCTCCGCTTCACTCGTCACATCTCCTTCCCTCACTCTGATCCTCCTGCCTCACTCTTATAAGGACCTTTGCAATGACACTGAGCCCTCTTGGATAACCTAAGATAATCACCCCATCTCAGGATCTTTGACTTGATGACACCTGCAAAGCCCTTTTTGCCACAGAAGATGATGTATTCACAGATTCTGCAGACTAGGATGTGGACATCTTAGAGAGCCACTATTCTGTCTACTTTAGTACTTTTGAAGTTGCTGAGAAAAAGCTGGGAAATTCTGAGTTAAGACACTTAATATACCTTATTTATGAAAGAAGAGGAAGGAAGGAAGGAAGGAAGGAAGGAAGGAAGGAAGGAAGGAAGGAAGGAAGGAAGGAAAGGCAGACAGACGACTTAGCAGCTATTGACAGAGGCTTAACTTCCACAGCCAAAGTCATCCTGGGAGTGAAGCTGGAGGAGGACACAGTTTTAAGAATCAAATATTAGCAGGGCCAAAGACCTAATGATGTCCACATGAACCTCTGAGTCAAAGTAAATCTAAGACGTGATTATCTCTGGATTTACACAGTTAACCCTCGAACATCACAGGAGTTAGAGGTGCTGACCCCTTGCACAGTCAAAAATCCCTGTATAATTTTTGACTCCCCTGAAACTTTACTAATAGCCTATTTTGCCTGGAAACCTTACCAATAATACAGACTGTTAACTAATACATATTTTGCATGCTATATGTATTATATACTATATCATACAATAAAGTAAACTAGAGAAAAAAATGTTATAAAAAATCATAAGAGAAAATATATGTACTCTTCATTAAGTGGAAGAGGATCATTTTAGAGTTCTTCATCCTCATTGTCTTCACATCGAGTAGGCTGAGGAGGAGGAGGAGGAGGAAATGTCGGTCTTTCTGTCTCAGGGTGGCAGAGGCAAAAGAGAATCCACTTATAAATGGACGTATGTAGTTCAAAGATCACCTGTATTTTCCTTTTAGTTACATTTCTTTTATAAAGTTTACCCCCAATTTACCCAACAAACTTTCAATTTCTTTGCAGAGATATTGCCTTGGTGAAACTACTTTAATCTTGGAACGGCAGCAACTTGCGTTAGGCAACTCCATGGTTGATTAGACTTTGGGGACTGATTCACAGTAACCAGTAACTGGGGTGCTAGTTGCCTATACAATATCTCTCCTAATTTTTCCCTTAGTAATTAGAGCCTGTTTTATTCAAGGTAGCAATGTGCTCAGCTGATAATTACCTTTTTTGGTCTTTCTCTCAGATATATGTGGGCATTGTCAAAGTTCTGGCCAATGGGGAGTATTACATTATTCTTCCTGCTTCCTGGAATACAGAATTGAGTGCTGGAGCTTCAACAGCAATCTTGCATCAAGAAGTGACTATGAAGACAGAAATTAATCACTAGGTGGTGGGTGCTATAGACTGAATGTTTGTGTCTCTCTTCCCCCCACAAATTCATATGTTGGAATCCTAATTCTCACTGTGATGGTATTTGGAGGTGGGACCTTTGGGAGGTGATGAGGTCATAAGGATGGAACTCTCATGAATGGGATTAGTGCTTTTATAAAAGAAACCCTAGAGAGCTGTCTTGCCCTTTCCTGTCATATGAGGACACAGCTAGAAGACAGCCATGTATGAACCAGAAAGCAGGTCTTCACCAGACACTAAATCTGCAGATGCCTAGATCTTGGAGTCTCCAGTGTCTAGAACAATGAGAAATAAATGTTCGTTGGTTAACTCATCTAATATATACTATTTTTATTTTATCAGCTGAAACAGACTAATACCACGGAACAGATGGAAATAACCTAGGTCTCCATGACTTTGTGAACCAACACCAATCCTGATCCACCTACTTGTGGTCTTCTTTTGCAGGTAAGCATAAACTCTCTGCATGTAAGCCACTCTTATTTTTGGATTCTCTTTATATACAGCTAAAGGTATCCTTAACTCTTAGACTAAAATAATAATGTATATAAACAGGAATAGAAAATTATTCATTTATAATAAAAACATAATTATAAATTCCATGTATATAAAAAAGAATCACAAATTATTCATTTAAAGAGAAAAGGTAACCATAAATCCCATGGGGCCAGACTATTTAATTGAGTCAATATATTCTCTCCTCTGGAAATCTACTTGGGAAGCAGAGAAAGGAAAGCAAGGGGTCTAGCAGATCAGATTTTAGGGCCAGCTTCATCAAGTCAGAGACCTTGAGGACTCACTATCTACGTGGAGATAGATGGGCACCAGGGGGCTGCATCTCTAGCTCTATGATCAGAGGATTTTCCTCCAGACAATAGTGGGTGAACATGGTTCAACCTTGCTTCTTCAACCACCAACATGTATTCTTTGCTCTGAATCTACAGTCCTTAGATGGGTCATCACCATCACTATGGTTCTAGTCAGACCTGCTACTACTGTTACTAACTTTAGACTGATCTTTTACATAATTCGTTGAAAATTTAGAACACATGCAGAAGCAGACAGCCTAGTGTAATGCATCTCCCATGTACCCCTCATCCCACCCTAGCAATCACCGTACCATAGCTAATCCTGCCCTATCATACCCCCATCTGTTTCCCTCCATCCCAGATTATTTTGAAGCACATCCCAGACGTCATATAATTTCACCTGAAAACATTTCAGAATGTATCTTCAAAAGATAAAAGTCAGGCTGAGTGTGGTGGTTTACACCTGTATCTCAGCACTTTGGGAGGTCAAGGAGGGAGGATTGCTTAAGTCCAGGAGTTCAAGACCAGCTTGGGCAACATAGTGAGACTCTGTCTCTAGAAAAAATAAAAAATTTAGCCGGGAATGGTGGTGCATACCTATAGTCTTGGCTACCCTGGAGGCTGAGGTGAGAGGATCCTTTGAGCCTGGGAGGTGGAGGTTGCAGTGAGCCAAGATCACTCCACTGCACTCCAGCCTGGACAACAGAGCAAGACTATGGCTCAAAAAAAAAAAAAAAAAAAAAAAGAATATCTTTGGCTGCAAAAATACAGAAAAACAACCTAATACTGTGTTTGTTGTCCCTCAACACAAGATGTGGGTATATTGTTGCAGAAACTGGTTCAGCAGCAAAATGATCTCAAGGCTCTGAGCTGGTTGGGGCTGCAGTGAGCTATGAACTCATTGCTGAAATCCACCTGGGCAACGGAGAGAGACCATGCCAAAACAAACAAACAAAAAAAAGTAAAAGAAAAAATAAAGGTCTGAGAAATCATAATCTATTAGCATACCCTCCATTTCTGAGAGTTAGTTAAAGGTCACTCTCCTAGTAGAGAGACATTATATTCAACCAGACATAACCCTAACTTGTATACCAAAATGCCAATGTCTATAAAGAAAGAATACCTAAGCATTCATTTACAATGAAAAAAATAATTATAAATCCCATAGGAGCAGAAACCCAAGAGACACTTCCAGTCCCCTCAATCCTTGCCTGCCTTCTGCCAAAGATGCTTACTTTCCCAGCTTCCCATGAAGCCCAGGTGATCATGTGTCCCAATCCTGACCAATGGGATGTAAGAGGAAGTCTGCTCAGGTTCTCCTAGAAAAAATGTTGCTTCCTTATAAAAGGAGAAATGGTGAGGGGCCTGCTTCTCCTTACCTGCATTGAATGCAGTTTAAGAGCATGCTACTATGAGGGGATGATCAAGACAATCACAAAGAACAGATAAACAAAATGTAGTATATCCATATAATGGAGTATTATACCACAAATAAAAGATGAAACAAAAATGATTCATGTACAACATGGGTGAACCTTGAAAACATTATACTAAGTGAAAGAAGCCAGACAACAAACCCCACATATGATATGACTTCATTTATATGAAGTGTCCAGAATAGGCAAATCTATAGAGGCAGAGAGTAGATCAGTGGTTTTCTAGGGCTAGGAAAGGAGAAGGGGCTTGGGAATGACCATTAATGGGTATGGGATTTCTTTGAGGGATGATGAAAACGTTCTAAAATTAGACTTTGGTAATGGTTGCTCCACTGTGTAAATATACTGTAAACTAACAAACCATATACTTGAAACAGGTAAACTTTATGATATGTAAACTATATTTTAACAAACTTGATTTCTTAAAAAAGTAATCACAGACACACCAGCTCAGAGCCTTGAGATCATTTTGCTGCTGAACCAGTTTCTGCAACAATATACCCACATCTTGTGTTGAGGGACAACGAACACAGTATTAGGTTGTTTTTCTGTATTTTTGCAGCCAAAGGTATTCTTTTTTTTTTTGTTTTTTGAGCCGTAGTCTTGCTCTGTTGTCCAGGCTGGAGTGCAGTGGAGTGATCTTGGCTCACTGCAACCTCCACCTCCCAGGTTCAAGTGATTCTCCTGTTCCAGCCTCCCGAGTAGCTGCAACTACAGGCACATGCCACCATGCCTGGCTAGTTTTTGTGTTTTTAGTAGAGATGGGGTTTCACCATATTGGTCAGGCTGGTCTCAAACTCCTGACCTCAGGTGATCCCCTCGCCTCGGCCTCACATAGTGCTGGTATTACAGGCATGAGCTATCGTGCCCGGCAGGTACTCTTAACATCTTATTTTGCCATTCGACTAATATTTATTTGATGCATACTATATGGCAGGTATTAGAGAAACAAAAGGGCCAACGTTCATTGTATTCCTATTACTTACCAGGTGATTTATATACTTTTCATTATCAATGCCTCACAGCAGCCCTGGTAAGAACCGTCCTCTGCCTTCAAGGCATTTACATTCATGGACCACCTGCCTCTTAACCCGTACATGGTACTGTTTAAAAATGTAAATTCTCCTTGGGAGGCTGAGGCGGGCAGATCACAAGGTCAGGAGATCGAGACCATCCTGGCTAACATGGTGAAACCCCATATCTACTAAAAATACAAAAAATTAGCCGGGTGTGGTGGTGGGCACCTGTAGTCCCAGCTACTGGGGGGGCCAAGGCAGGAGAATGGTGTGAACCCGGGAGGCAGAGCTTGCTGTGAGCCGAGATCACACCACTGCACTCCAGCATGGGTGACAGAGCAAGACTCCATCTCAAAAAAAAAATGTAAATTCTTGGCTTCACCTTGGATTTACTAAATCAGGTTCACTGTGAATAAATCATTGGCTAATAATCTATACAGGTGGCCCATAAACATACCTGAGTCTTATGAAGCTTTCAACATAAACCTGAAATAAGCAAATACAAACAGAACTTCTGACAGCAGAGCAAAAACATCACAAGGACAGTGTGGTAGGAAAGGCAGGAAGTTAAGAAACGTACATAAGTCCCCCCCGTCCTCAAGAAGGTGTGATATAAGGCAGAATTTTAAGCTAGCCCCAGGATTCCCAGCCATGGTGGACCCCACACCTTCTCCCAATCACTCAATCGAATGCTACTCTGGTACTGCTGTGAAGGAATTTTGCAGATGTGATTAAGGTTCTAAGTCAGTTGACCTTGAAATCGGGAGCGTATTCTGGTGGGTCTGACCTAATCGCATGAACCCTTTACATCAGAATCGAGGGGCAGGGAAAGTCAGTGATTTGAAGCATGAAAGGTATGTGACGTGTGAAGCATTCTTTGCTGGCTTGGAGATGAAAGGGGTAAGGAATATTGATCATCTTTGGGAATTAAAGGAACCCCTGCTTATGACTAATGATAATATGGGGACCTCACAACAAAGCGAGATCCCATCTCAACAAAAAGTCAAAAAATTAACTGGGCTTGTGCCTGTGGGCCCACCTTTTGCCTTTCTTTATTGTGACTGCAAAATGGCAGCTGCCCCTCTGGGCTTCCCATGCATTCTAGTCAGGAAGAAAGGGGCTGACAAAGGGTTTGGCCAGCTGAGGCCGATCTTTTGTATTGAGAAAGCAAAAGATAGTCTAGAAGTTCTGCTTAGAAGACTCACTTACATCTCAATGGCCAGAACTGGATTACAGGGCCACCCTTGGGTCAATATTGGCCAGAGAGGATGAGATTGCTACGACTGGTTTAGACTAATCACAATTCATCACCTCGGGTTGGGGTGAAGATCCTAGTCACCAATTGAACAAATCCAGGTCTTCTTCACAGGAGTGGTAGAGGCAAGAATGGATATTGGCTAGATAGCAGATAGTGTCTCCATGGTTGAAAAGGACATTTCATCATCAATCCAACAAATATTTGTTGAGCACATTATATTAGGGCATGGCTTAAGGTTTACAAAGGGGTGTGTGTGTGTGTGTGTTGGAAAGGGAGAAGGGACACAGGCATGAAAATAATAATTATGAATGACTATGGCTTTAATTGCAAAACAAACATTTTCTACTTTTATATTGACCATAATATAGTCCCTACCATAGATGCATTAGGTGAATCACAAACAGCAATAACTTGCCCTAAGAAAGCATATATTGATTGGTGTTTTTGAAAGAGAGAACATGTTTTAATTGGTAAGGATTATATTCAGAGTAAATTTCTAAGAACCATTGAATTAAGTATTGATCCATATCTTGAACTAAATCTGGGCAAGAAACATAGTTATCATTTAAAATGCAAAAGTGGTGCAAATATAGATGTGATACTCTCCAAATGAAGGGATGCAATCTGTCTCTATTTTATGGGAATGGCAACACTGTATTTCAGTATAATTTATACAAGATTCTCAGGTGCTCCACCCATTTTAATCCGCAGTTAAGTGGTTTGGATGCATACATATTTGAAAATATATATTTAGCCTTTGGTTCACCAACTTCATCTTTGTAAAATGTCTCGATGAAAACAATTTTTTTTCCAAATTCTAATTTGATGATATGGAATATGACTTGAGCTTATTCACACTACAGAAATTAACTCAGTAGTTAATTGCTCTAACGTAAACTTGCCTTTAAGCATGAGAGCCAGTTTCACACTAGCATAATTAGCCAGAAGTTTGCTACCATGCGAAACAGATGCCAATAGGAACAGCTTGCGACTGATAACATAAAGAGGTTTACAGTGTTTATTTTAAGGTGTAAAGCTTAGGAAATGCTAAGAGACTTTTGTTCAGGTCCTATTCAAATATATGCGTATTCCAACATAGAAGATAATAAATATGACCATATCTTCTCTAGTGGAAAGGTACTGAATTGGGCGATGAGTTATGTGGACTCTGACACCAGCCATGTTCCTAACTAGGATACATGGCTTAGAGTAGGGCCCCAGATAAATTTTACTGTGGCTTTTCAAGCCCCTGTGGTTACTAAATATGTGGTGTAATAGGAATGCTTTTCTACTCAGTGCTTTAAAAAAATTTTTTTTTTTTAAATAGAACTCCTTATTAAAATAGCTGAATGTAATCATTGGGTGGTGCTGTGTAGGTCTTAGTGATTTTCCACCTGAGCTATTTGCCTTCTCTCCACTGCGTTAAACCCTCCTTCACTCTCTAGGAAAAATCCTGACCCCCAGGAGAGGGATCAGCATCAGTATTGACTCAGTTTTGCTGCTGACACTTAAGGTTGTTCCCTGCGTTTGCTCTCAGAAACAAGACTGCAGTGAGCATTCAGCCATGTTCATCTTGGTGCAGGCTTCTGTAAATGTCTCCGGATAAGTTCCTGGGAAAATGCTTGTTGGGTCAAAGGGTTGTACATTTTTAATCTTGAAAGATATTCAAAAATTGTCTTGCAGAGAAATGTCACCAATTTAAAGGCCCTCTAAGAAGATATGAAATTAGTTTACTACATGCTCAATGATATTAAACATTATTAATATTGTAAATATTTTCCTATCTAGTAGGTGAAAAATGCATCTTTCATCTTAATGTGCATTTTTATAATTCTGAAGGTTTATTGACTTTTTGTTTCTCTTTTGCTATGAACTCCGCAATTATTTTCTCATTTTCTTGTTTTCTCCCTCCATTAAAAAAATTTGTTTATGGGTTCTTTGTATTGTCACAAAGAGACAAAAATTTTTGTCCATAATATGTGTGGCAATGTTTTCCAGTTTCCTTTTTTTTTTTTTTTTTTGAGACGGAGTCTGGCTGGAGTGCAGTGGCATGATCTCGGCTCACTGCAAGCTCTGCCTCCAGGGTTCAAGCCATTCTCCTGCCTCAGCCTCCTGACTGGCTGGGACTACAGGCGCCCGCCACCACGCCCGGCTAATTTTTTTTGTATTTTTTGTAGAGACGGGGTTTCACCATGGTCTCGATCTCCTGACCTTGTGATCCGCCCACCTTGGCCTCCCAAAGTGCTGGGATTACAGGCGTGAGCCACCGCGCCCGGCCCCTTTCTTTTTTTTTTTTTTATCTTGATGATGTCGTTTTTGCCAGGCAGAGTTTTAAAATTTTATAGTCAGTCATATTTAGCACTTTTTTTCCTCTGCGGAATTTGGATTTTGTAATACGCTTTTAAAAGTCTTTTATATGCCCATATTATTTTGAATAATCCACTCACACTTTCTTCCAACACCTTTATAATTTCAATTTTTAAGTTTAATGTTGATCTGAAATTTGTTTTGGTGTAGGGAATGAGGTAGGAATTTAGCGCCTTCTATCCAATTTGGGCTCATCTACCATCTATTTGTTATCACCTGTCAAGACTGGGGTGCTTCTTATACGTTAACTACTGAAGGCAGAAACTAGGACTACTATAATTCAATTAAATGTGTTAAATCTCCACCTTAGCCATTTCCTTTTGCTCCTCCCCTTCCTTCATCTCTTCTTCATTCCCTTCCTTCTCCCTTTTTCTCTCTAACTCTCATCTGCTCTGGCCTGCTTTCCCTTCCAGCCCTCCCTCTCACTCCTTCCTCATCTCATCAGTGAGAACAGATTTGCTTTTATGCTGCTAATCAATGATTCTGTAACTGGAGAGAAATTGAAGGAAACACTTCATCTCTGAAAGACTATTAGATCTGGGAGAGGGAGGATCATATGTAGATTAAAAACAAAGTAAAGCTCTGACCACTTCATTTAATTTGCCTCAGTCATAAACAAAGACGGGATAAGAGCTTTATGTATATAAAAGGGCAGATGAATTTCGGAAGATACAGAAACACTGCTTTAAGTAATACCTACATCACGACATCTACCTGCTTACTTAATCAAGTGTCAACTGCATTTACATGGTTTCAGGGAAGTGCTAGTTTTTATATTCTCTTCCATTTCTGCATTATCTCCCTTTTTCTACCAGCTTTTGTCTTTCTGCCTTTAGGTTTTGAAATTTTTCATTCTCTTGGGGAAATAAGACAAACCAAAACGAAGTCTTTTTTTTTTTTTTTCTAACCCTGCTGCCTCTCTGGATATCTTCCCGGTTTCTCCCACTGTCTACCTAATTTCTTAAGTCAATGTTCACCTTTATTGCTGCCTTTTTGACTCAACCCATTCTCTCCTTAACACCCTGTAATCTGACTTCAGTGTACACTGCTGTATTGATGTGTTTTCTTCTTTTTTGTAAGCATTCTCCATTACCTCTTTATTGTTTCTGATATTGTACTTCATTATCTCTTTTTAAAGATTCACTTTCTTTTTTTTGCTTTCTGAAGTCCAAGTGGTTCTTTAAAAATTTTTTAAATTTGTGTGGGTGCATAATAGGGATACATATTTATGGGCTACATGAGATATTTTGATACGGGTATGCAATACATAATAATCACATCAGGCTAAACGGGATATCCATCACCTCAGCATTTATCCTTTGTGTTACAAACAATTCAGTTATACTCTTTCGGATATTAAAAAATGTACAATTAAATTATTATTGACTATAGTCATCCTGTTATGCTAGCAAATACGAGGTCTTATTCACTCTTTCTATTTTTCTTTGTACCCATTACTATCTCCATTTCTCCCTGAACCCCACACTACCCTTCGCAGCCTCTGGTAATCATCCTTCTATTCTCTACCTCCACGAGTACAATTATTTTAATTTTTAGCTTTCACAAATAAGTAAGAATATAAATAAGTAAGAATATGCAAAATTTGTATTTTTGTGCCTGGCTCGTTTCACTTAACATAATGACCTCCAGTTCCATCCATGTTGTTGCAAGTGACAGGATCTTATTCTTTTTTATAGCTGAATAGTACTCCATTGTGTATATGTTCTTCATCCATCAATCTATTGATGGACAGTTAGGTTGCTTCCAAATCTTGCCTTGTTGACAGTGCTGCAATAAATATGGGAATGCAGATATCTCTTCGATATTCCTTTCTTTTGGGCATATACCTAGGAGTGGGATTGCTGGATCACATGGTAGCTCTAGTTTTTCAAGGAACTTCCAAATTTTTCTCCACAGTGGTTGTACTAATTTACATTCCCATCAGCCATGTCTGAGGGTTCTCTTTTCTTCATATCCTTGCCAGCATTTGTTATTGCCTAAGTTTTGGATAAAAGTCATTTTAACTGGGGTGAGATGATATCTTATTGTAGTTTTGATTTGCATTCTTCTGATGATCAGTGATGTTGAGCACCTTGTCATATGCCTGTTTGCCATTTGTATGTCTTCTTTTGAGAAATGTCTATTCAGATCTTTTGCCCATTTTTCAGTTGGGTTATTAACTTTTTTTCCCATAGAACTGTTTGAGCTCCTTATGTGTTTTGGATAAATACCTTGTCAGACAGGTAGTTTGCAAATATTTTCTGCCATTCTGTGGTTTGTATCTTCACTTTGTTGATAGTTTCCTTTGCTGTACAGAAGTTTTTGAGCTTGATGTGATCCCATTTGTCCAGGTTTGCTTTGGTCACCTGTACTTGTAGGGCATATCTTAGATTTAAAGACTTTAATACATTTTTATTTAATTTTTGCATATGGTGAAAGATAAGGGGTCTGGTTTCATTCTTCTGTATATGGATCCAGTTTTCCCAGCACCATTTATTGAAGAGACTGTTCTTTTACCAATGTATGTCCTTGACACCTTTGTCAAAAATCAGTTCACCATGGATGTGTAGATTTATCTCTAGCTTCTCTATTCTGTGCCACTGATATATGTGTCTGTTTTTATGCCAGTACCATGCCATTTTGATTACTATAGCTCTGCAGTATAATTTAAAGTTAGGTAATGTGATTCATTCAGCTTTGTTCTTTTTGCTTAGATAGCTTGGCAATTCTAGGTCTTTTCTGGTCCCATGTAGATTTTAGGATTGTTTTTTCTATTTCCTTGAGATTTGTCATTGGTGTTTTGATAGAGATTGCATTTTATTTGTAGATTGCTTTGAGTGGTATGGACATTTTAACAATATTGATTCTTCCAATACATGAACATGGAATATCTTTCCATTTTTTGGTATCCTCTTCAACTTCTTGCATCAGTGTTTTATAGTTTTCAGTGTAGAGATCTTTCACTTCTTAGTTAATTCCTAGGTATTTTATTTTATTTGTAGCTATTGTAAATGAAATTACCTTCTTGATTTATTTGGGGTTTTTTTTTATTGTTCACTGTTGGCATACAGAAATGCTACTGATTTTTATATGTTGATTTTATACCCTTCAAAGTTACTGAATTTGTTGATCAGTTCTAATAGTTTTTTGGTGGAGTTTTCAGGTTTTCCAAATATAAGATGAGATCATCTGGAAACAAGGATAATTTGATTTCTTCCTTTTCAATTTGGATGCCCTTTCTTTCTCTTGTCTGGTTGCTCTAGCTAGGACTTATGGCACTATGTTAAATAACAGTGGTGAAAGTGAGCATCCTAGTCATGTTCCTGATCTCATAAGAAAGGCTTTCAGTCTTTCTCTATTTAGTATGATACTAGCTTTGTATATGGCATTCATTATATTGAGGCATATTTCTTCCATATCATTTTTGACAGTTTTTATCATGAAGGGATGTTGAATTTTATCAAATGCCTTTCCAGCACCAATTCCTATGATTATATGGTCCTTTATTCTGTTGATATCAGGTATCATACTGATGGATTTGCATATATAGAAACATCCCTTCATACCTGGGATAAATACCACTTGTTCATGATGAATGATCTTTTTAATGTGTTGTTGAATTCAGTTTGCTAGATTTGGATGAGGAGTTTTGCATCAATGTTGATCAGAAATAATGGTTTATAGTTTTCTTTTTTGATTTTTTTTTTTGTGGTTTTTGTATGACAGTAATACTGGTCTCATAGAATTAGTCTGGAAGTTTTTCCTCCTCCTGTATATTTTTAAAATAGTTAGAATAGAATTGGTATTAGTTCTTTAAATGTTTGGCAAAATTCCGCAGTAAAATCATCAGGTCATGGAATTTTCTTTGCTGGGGGACTTTATGTTGTCTTCAGTCTCATTTGTTATTAGTCTGTTCAGGTTTTGGATTTCTTCATGGTATGATATTGGTAGGTTGTATGTGTCTAGGACTTTATCCATTTCTTCTAGGTCTCATAGTAGCCTCTA
Source organism: Macaca mulatta (assembly GCF_049350105.2). Taxonomy (NCBI): domain Eukaryota; kingdom Metazoa; phylum Chordata; class Mammalia; order Primates; family Cercopithecidae; genus Macaca; species Macaca mulatta. Next base: position 127,622,905 of record NC_133417.1, on the reverse strand, counting down.
ATGATGCTTTGAATTTCTGTGATATTGATTGTAATATCTCCTTTTCATTCCCTAATTTTATTTATTGGAGGTTTCTCTTTTTTTTCTTAGTCTGGCTAAAGGTTTGCCAATTTTGTTTATCTTATCAAAAAAAAAAAACAACTTTTCATTGATCTTTTGTGGTGTTGCTTTTTGTTTCAATTTCACTTATTTTTGCTGCGATCTTTATCATTTCTTTTCTGCTACTAATTTTGGGTTTGGTTTGCCCTTGCTTTTCTAGTTTTTTAAGATGCATTGTTAGGTTGTTTATTTAATTGAAGTTTTTCTACATCTTCGATGTAGGTACTTATTGGTATAAACTTTCCTATTAGTCCTGCTTTTGCTGTATCCCATGGGTTTTGGTATGTTGTTTGTATTTTTATTTATAACAATTTTCTTAAAATTTTATTAATTTCTTCATTAACCCATGGTCACTCAGGAACATATTGTTTAACTTCCACATGTTTGTATAGTTTTCAAAATTCCTCTTGTTATTGATTTCTAGTTTTATTCCATTGTGGTCAGAGAAGATACTTGATATAATTTCCATTTTTTAAATTTTTTAAGACTTGTTTGCTGGCCTAACATATGGTCTGTCCTTGAGAATGATCCATGTGCTGAGGAGAACAATGTGTATTCTGCAGCCACTGGATACAATGCTCTGTAAATATTAGGTCCATTTGGTCTATAGTGTAGATTAATACCATGTTTTTTTATTGACATTCTGTCTGGATGTTCTGTCCCATGCTGAAAGTAGAGTATCGAAGCCTCCAGCTATTATTGTATTGGGGTCTATCTCTCTCTTTGGTTCTAATAATATATGCTTTATATATCTGGCTCCTTTAGTGTTGGTGCATATATATTTACAATCATTATATCCTCTTGCTGAATTGACCCCTTTATCATTATATAATGACTTAGTCTCTTCTTACAGTTTTTGTCTTGCAATTTATTTTGTATTACATAAAAATAGCTTCTCTTGCTCTTTTTGGTTTTCACTGGCATAGAATATCTTTTTCCATCCCTTTGTTTTCAGTCTGTGTGTGTGTCTTCATAAATGATGTGTGTTTCTTGTAGGCAATAGATTATTAGATCTTGTTTTTTTGTTTGTTTTTGTTGTTGTTGTTGTTGTTGTTGTTTTTATCCATTCAGCTTTTCTATGTCTTTCGACTGGAGAGTTTAGTCCTTTACATTCAATGTTATTATGATAACATTAATTATTAAGGACTTACTGTTGTCATTTTATTTGTTTCTGGTTGTTTTGCACTCTTCTCTTCCTTTTTTCCTTCCTTTCTGTCTTCATTTTAGTGAAGGTGATTTTCTCTGACAGTAGGATTTAATTTCTTGCTTTTTATTTTTTGTGTATCCACTGTATGTTTTTTGACTTGAAGTTACCATGAGGCTTGCGAATACTATCTTATAACCCATTATTTTTAGCTGATAACAACTTAACACTGTTTGCATTTACAAGCAAACAAGCAAAAAGAAAATTAATAAAAACTCTACACTTTAACTTTATCCCCTGGCTTTTTAACTTTTTGTTGTTTCTATTTATATTTTATTGTACTGTCCATGTTTTGAAAAATTGTTGTAGTTATTTTTTGATTCATCTTTAGCCTTTCTACTTAAGTTCATCTTTTAGCCTTTCTACTTAAGTTAAGAGTAGTTAACGCATCACAATTAGAGTGTTATAATATTCTGGGTTTTTCCCCTAGAAGAAAACCTAGGCAATATCGTTCAGGACATAGGCATGGGCAAAGACTTCATGACTAAAACACCAAAAGCAATGGCAACAAAAGCCAAAATGACAAATAGGATCTAATTAAACTGAAGCGCTTCTGCACAGCAAAAGAAACTATCATCGGAGTGAACAGGCAACCTACAGAATGGGAGAAAATTTTTGCAATCTATCCATCTGACAAAGGGCTAATATCCAGAATCTACAAGGAACTTAAACAAATTTACAAGAAAAAAATAAGCAACACCATCAAAAAGTGGGCAAAGAATATGAACAGACATTTCTCAAAAGAAGACATTTATGTGGCCAACAAACATATGAAAAAAAACTCATCATCACTGGTCAGAGAAATGCAAATCAAAAATTAAAAAGTCAGGAAACAACAGATGCTGGATAAGATGTGGAGAAATAGGAACACTTTTACACTGTTGGCGGGAGTGTAAATTAGTTCAACCATTGTGGAAGACAGTGTGGCGATTCCTCAAGGATCTAGAACCAGAAATACCATTTGACCCAGCAATCCCATTACTGGGTATATACCCAAAGGATTATAAATCATGCTACTATAAAGACACATGCACACGTACGTTTATTGTGGCACTATTCACAACAGCAAAGACTTGGAACCAATCCAAATGTCCATCAATGATAGACTGGATTCAGAAAATGTGGCATATATACACCATGGAATACTATGCCATAAAAAAGGATGAGTTCATGTCCTTTGTAGGGACACGGATGAAGCTGGAGACCATCATTCTCAGCAAACTAACACAGGAACAGAAAACCAAACACTACATGTTCTCACTCATAGGTGGGAATTGAACAATGACATCACTTGGACACAGGGAGTGAAACATTACATACCGGGGCCAGTCATGGGGTGGGGGGCTGGGGGAGGGATAGTATTAGGAGAAATACCTAATGTAAATGATGAGTTGATGGGTGCAGCAAACCAACATGGCACATGTATACCTATGTATCAAACCTGCACGTTGTGCACATGTACCCTAGAACTTAAAGTATCAAAAAAAAAGAAAGAAAGAAAGAAAGAAAGAAAAAGAGCACTGTGGATCTCTTCTCTCCTAAAAGAGCCTGTCTTTTTCTGGCATTTGGTTCTTTTAGGTTCTTTGCAATCTCCACTCTCTCTTAAGTTTTAAAAAATATGATTTTGTACCTTTTCTAGCTTGATTTGGTTATTAGGATGACAATTATGGTCTATTGTGCCTTTGTTTGCCCTAATAGAAAGTGAACATTGAACTGGAATTATCATTGAGGCTCCTTTCTCTTCCTCTCTGGCCCTCAATAGTCTAACAATTTTTCTCTTTAGCATGAGTCTTATGACTCTTGGAATGAGTCCTCATTATATCAGAGTAAGGATTAGAGTATTAACTTGGCTGGTAGTCTATCTCTAGTCAATCTCTCCCTCCTTCAATCCCTCTATCAAGCAATCTAATCCCTCCATGATTTGGGTTCCTCAACTGCATCACATCTAAATGAGCCAGTCTATAGGCTAGCCCCACCTTTTTTATATCATCTTTTTTTTTGAATAATGTCTTAATTTTATTCCAGTGATATTGAATGGTTCATGTATATTTGGGAGGGTGGAAGAACCAGGTTGATGTTACATAGCCAAGAAAATGTTCCAAATCCCACTGTAGTGATCTGGTGGAAATACCATGATTGCCATCACCAGACAACGCATCTTGGACCTCCAATATCAACTCTGAAAACAAATGTTGCTGCTGCAAACTCACTATGGCTGCCCTCACTGCCTCCTATTGCCACAACTGAGTCTGCATAGTATTCATTTATTCATGCGATAAATATTTACTGATTGTCTACCATATGACAGGCCCTCTTCTAGGGGCGGTGGAAACATGAGTAAATAACCAAGACTTCTGCCTTCATAGAGTATGTATTCTACCCAAGCAACCAATTTATCCAGTTTGTCTGGGACTTTCCCAGTTTTAGAACCAAAAGGCTTGCATCCTGTGAAACCCTTAAATTAAATAGAAATTTGGAAGAAGAGTATTCCAGGTAAAAGAAACAACAATGAACTTGAGGTGAGTGAGGCCCTGTTATTAGGGTAACATCAAGGACCACAGTGTGGCTATCATGAATTGAGAGAGATTTAGGCAGGTTAATAACATCTCTAAGTTTGTGTTTCTTCATTAATAATTTTGGGAAAAAAACAGACAATCTTTTGCTAGTAACTGGGAATGGTAAAAAAAAAAAAAAGTCAGTGTATCCGGCCGGGCACAGTGGCTCATGCCCTTAATCCAAGCACTTTGGGAGGCTGAGATGGGCAGATCACCTGAGGTTGGGAGTTTGAGACCAGCCTGACCAACATGGAGAAACCTCGTCTCTACTTAAAAAAAAAAAAAAAAAAGCTACAAAAGTAGCCTGGCATGGTGGTGCAGGGCTGTAATCCCAGCTACTCAGGAGGCTGAGGCAGGAGAATTGCTTGAACCTGGAGGTGGAGTTTGCAGTGAGCCGAGATCATGCCACTGCACTCCAGCCTGGGCAACAAGAGTGCAACTCTGTCTCAAAAAAAAAAAAAAAAAAAAAAAGAAGTCAGTGTATTCAATCACACAAAGGACTTTGAAGAGTAAGCATATGACTCAAGGATCCCTTTGGCCATCTCAGCAAAGCCAAGAATAGAGATAGGATTTCCCAGGAAGGAACTGCGGAGGAATCTCTTGTCTAATGGAGAATCTCTTGTGACATACTTAGAAGACCCATGATATTCTTGAGAATGTTATGCCATCAGAAACACTGCAAGGTGGGTCTGAAAGGGACAGCAAGGGGACAGAATGAAAGAAGCCTGTCAGACTCCCCACAGTTTACAGGCTGATAAACTACTAAGTTGAAAAACTACTAAGACTGATATACTGGCTGATAAAACCGCTAAGCTACAGACATGTGTTACCCTTCATGAAAAAGGAAGGATGACTCAGCACAGAACAATAAGACCAAATTGTGGAGTCATTTCACAGAGGAAATTACACCAGGGAAATATGTAAGTTGTAAAAGTTTTATTAAAAAATAAAACAAGACTTAAATACAGCTTTGAAGACGGGGAAACACTTTTAAAATTAATTAGAATAGATAGATTACATTCCATATTGCAAAGAACAGGTAGATTACATTCTATATTGCAAAGTCTTAAAACTAAAGTTATCAATTTCAATAATATCGCAATAAAATACACTCTGCCTTATAAAAAACCTTTTATTTCCTTTTCATAGTACACTATGTGATATATATTTGACAAAGTGTAACAAGATGTCTACTTAATATCTATTCTTTTTTTTTTTTTTTTCTGAGACAGAGTCTCTCTCTGTCACCCAGGCTAGAGTCCAGTGAGCCGAACTCAGTTCACTGCAAGCTCTGCCTCCCTGGTTTGTGCCATTCTCCTGCCTCAGCCTCCCCAGTAGCTGGGACTACAGGCGCCGCCACCACGCCAGGCTAATTTTTTGTATTTTCAGTAGAGACAGGGTTTCACTGTGTTAGCCAGGATGGTCTCGATCTCCTGACCTTGTGATCTGCCCTCCTTGGCCTCCCAAAGTGCTGGGATTACAGGCGTGAGCCACCGCGCCATGCCTGTTCTATTCTTTTTCTTCTGTTTTTTTTTTTTGTTTGTTTGATGGAGTTTTTCTCTTGTTGCCCAAGCTGGAGTGCAATGGCCCCATCACAGTTCACTGCTACGTCTGCCTCCCATGTTCAAGTGATTCTCCTGTCTCAGCCTCCCAAGCAGCTAGGATTATAGGCACCCACCACTACGCTCGGCTAATTTTTGTATTTTTAGTAGAGAAGGGGTTTCACCATGTTGGCCAGGTGGTCTCGAACTCCTGACCTCAAGTGATCTGCCTGCCTCAGTCTCCCAAAGTGCTGGGATGACAGGCATGAGCCACCGCACCTGGACTATTTTTATTTAATAAGCAAAGTATTTATTTTTTATTTTATTAAAAGGACAAATACTTTTCAGGTTTCAATGGAACATTGTTTTTCTGCTATCTTTAGTTTAACTGGGTAGAGTATGAGCCTTGTTTATAGGAATGAATACTTTCTAAAATCTATGAAACGGACTCCAGAACCGAGCAAACTGACAAGATTCACTTTCAATTATTACCTTAGGCTGAATGATTTTAAAGTAGCTTTAAACTAATTCCTAAAATGTATTCTACAGAAAGAGACACACTCAGGGTTCATCAGAGAGAAGCAAGCAAGAAAACTCTAATTTTAAATATAATTTTTAGTAGTTGGATCTTAAATCAATTGGCTCTCTTTTAGTTATTTTTATGGACTTAATAAGCCAACCTAAAAAAATACTAAATTGATTTAAAGTAATTCATGTTTATAATACAAATAGACATAAATAAACCTAATTTCTAATACTGATAATAACAACCAAGGCTGCTTCTCATCATAGAAAAATAAAGCCAACATCTTCCCTGTATTAGTCTGTTCTCACACTGCTATGAAGAAATATCCAAGACTGGGTAATTTAATAAAAAAAAGAGGTTTAATTGGCTAACAGTTCTGCAGGGTTGGGGAAACCTCAGGAAATTTACAATCATGGTGGAAGGGGAGGCAAACCTGTCCTTCTTCACATCACTGCAGCAAGGAAAAGTGCCGAAAAAAGGTGGGAAAGCCCCCTATGCAACCATCAGATCTTGTGAGAACTCACTATCATGAGAACAGCATAGAGGTAACTGCCCCCTTGATTCAATTACCTCCCACTAGGCCCCTCCTACAACACATGGGGATAATGGGAACTCCAATTCAAGAAGAGATTTGGGTGGGGATACAGCCAAACCATATCTCTCCCAGAGAAACTTCTGGAATATGCACCTTGACTCCTCTATAAAAGGAAACCATCTTGATCATTGATAAACTTTGAGAAACCTGAAACAATGTGTTATTCCAACCCACAGTATTACCATCCAAAGAGGCTGAGGCCTTATGCTACACGAAATATGTTAACAAGGGAGAGAAGTATAATGAAAATAAAATAAAAATAAAATAAAGAAATCCAAATATACTTTCCAAAGACTAAAATAAAACAGTACTTCTCCAAAAGATGGAAAGTATTTCTCTATCTCATGGAAAGGCAGTGGTCTGTGGCATTGGCTACTTTATGAGGTTGAGGAAATAACTCTAGTTTATTTTAATGTACCATGTAATCTGGCTCATTTCCCATATTGTTCTGTGATCTTAACTGTGGAATTCAAAGGAAAACTTGGACCAGTGTTTCAAATGTCATCTTGATATGACCATATGCATTTCCAAGCTCACTTCGGTAATTTACTTTTCTTTTTCTCTCCTTTTGTCTATAAAGTCGAGCCAATGATAATAAAATCAGTAAAAATGCACAAAAGTATAAGAAACAAGTTACTACAGGACCCAAAAAGCATTGGCTCATTAGAGTTGGAGACAGATTTTTGATTTTGGAAAGCATGAATTCCAGGATGCTTACATGGGTGATGTTTTACTTGGACTATTTCTTATTGGTAAATGCCTCACCTTCAATTACTTCTTTTATTTTGTTTCTCCCTAAATTGTCCAGACACTCTGTACCCCTCCTGTATTTGATTGGGATTCTGTCTGTCTCTCTCTTTTCCCAGCCCCCACAATGATTTTCACTGTAAAGGCTCTGGTGTCAAGGTTACAACTGACACAGTTCTGGCTTTCACAGAAGGTCATTTTCAGCAAAGGATTTCTGGTTTGTGTTTGTGTATAACATACCTCTGCTTAAGAACATGCCAAGTTGACAAGAGTCACGTGGTGCCTACTGGCTGCACAGTGCTGTGTTCAGGTACAATAAACTTTGACAGAAGGGCACCACAAAATCAAAACTGACTTCTAGGAATGGAGTCCATAGCTCTGACAGGCTGTGACCTTGGTGACAGCTATGTCTTTGGGGAAGAACTGAGATGATTTCTAAAGCCTTCTACTGGATGTTTCTATCTGTTTTAGAGACCTACCTCAGGTATAAGACCTGTCTAAAGAAAAACAAGAAATGATGCTTCTATAGTGTGAAGATCATGACTGTGCCTAATCCCTACCAAACCTTTGCATCGATACTTGCCACAGTTAAGTCAAAGTCTTTTTGACATTAATGATTTGTCTGTTATAATTTGATTGCTAGACGGGTGTCTTTATGGGAGTGGTCAGGTGATCTGACAAAATTTCCAAACTTACTTTCAGTAGCTTAAAAACTAATTGACTTCTGAGCTCTAAACTAGCAATGCATAGGATACGGTCTTGTAGACGCTTAATAGTAAAATGGGTATTCCCATAAGTTTTTGCTGGAAAAGAGTGTTATTAAAAGATCATTTCTACTGTTTCCTGGCATTGGGAGGATCTGCTATATCCAGGCTGAAAATTTTTGAATGTACTTGAATTAAATGCAGAAGAATTTTATTTTAAAGAAAAGAATCTGCATCACATATTCTGTCTCTTCAGCAACATAAAATGCAGCCCCAAATCATCTCCCATATTCAATTACAAGAGTCAGGACTTGGTCCAGCTCTAATTGACTCCAGGAACATTTTATTTTTTCATTTGAAAGATAATTTAATTCACTGCCATATGTTTACTGGGGTAGTTCTCTGATCTTGGCCCTAATGGTCCCTCTCTCCTCACTACCAGGTGTGGTTTCCAAAGGACTCAGAGGCTCACCCTTCACTCTCATTTCCACAGTTTTTACTAGCTTAATCTTCTGTTCTGAACAGCATTTATTCTTCTGTGGCTTTTCCCTCCAGTGTCTTTCTCTTCTTGTAATCATTGAAGTATTCACGCTTGAATTGAAATACTGAAGTCAGCTTTTAATGCTAGATCAAAAATATCAGAGGAGCTACCAATTTCATGGTTCACCAAGTAATGGTATCAATCTGGACTGTTTAAGAGATACCAGAATCTTCTGACCCAAATGCAAATCCCAATGGCCTTGAAATAATTTGGCTCATATCTGATGACTGAGGAGCCATATTAAGGTTTTGCTTAGAGTTTTCCAGGCCAGTGACTGTCACCACTGACTTTTACTCTTAAAGAAGTAGGACTTGGAGGATTGAAGAGTGTACTCATTTGAATGTCAGAAGACTCAGAAATATATTTTCTAGGAAAACAAAATGCCTTCACGCAACTTATACGAATTCATGGAGCTCACTTTTGTGCAGAAATGTAATGACTATTAATTTAAATACAAAATTCATCTTTCCCATTGTATAGTCAACTATGGCTTGTGTAACAAACTCTCCCAAAACATAATGTCTTCAGGCAACAGCCATTTATTTCTTTTCTTGGGGCTATGAATCTGTTTAGTGGTTCTGCTGACCTGGGCTGGGTTTGCTTGCATGTCTGTGGTCAGCTGACTGGTTGGCCAGGGAGCCGGCTGATCTAGGTTGGCCTTAGCTGACGACTCTGTCTGTCTGCACACGTCACGCATATTCCTCCAGCGGGCTAGCTCAGGTCTGTCCTCGAGGTGATAGCACAAGTCCAAGAAAGGGGACCCAGCTGTGCAAGAGAGCAAACAGAAATATGCACACATTTTTCAAGTTTGATTTGTGAAATTTGCTCTCTTCTCACTGGCCAAAGCAAGACCATGGCCAAGCCCAGGAGCAGTATGGGAGGGCACTGCCAAAGGGCATAGATACAGGGAGGTATGAAAAGTTGGGGCTTTTAATGCAAGCAACCTGTCACCCTTACTCAGGTATAACTAGGGCACGGCAACAGGCAAGCTGGAGAAAAGAGCCACTTTCTTATGCTACTCATATGTGGGGAGGAGGGGCAGTGGAAGTGGAGTCCAAGGTTGCCAAATTAAAAACGTGGAAGTCCACATCCAAATCATGTCGTCAAACAAGAAACTAAGGGCAAAACTGAGATATGCCTTAATAAAGGGGAAGGGGGTGTCAAAGAAACAGAAAAGCCTAGAGTGGAGGCATGAAATGTAGATGGCCATGAAGTCATTTTACCCTGGAATTTTACCCATGTTTGGGAAAAACCTGTTGCAAAATCTTTGCATATTTAAGAACATACAGGATATAAACTATATCAAACTGTCATTAAAAGATTCGAATGCCTACAGGCAGTGGAGGTTTTGAAATTTCTACAGAAGAAAGGTTTGCTTTTGCTTAGAAGTAGTTACTGCTAAACAATTCTTATACATCCTTAGTATGTATGAGCCCCAGTAAAAATTTCCCTCAGAACCCAGGGTCGGTAAAGCCATTTGCTTCTATGTGAATGAAGAGGCTTTCTTTTACTAGCCTACTCACAGAGTTTCTGTAACCCGGTGGATTCTCTTCTTCGCTTTGGTTGCTAGGAAGTTCCGAGTTAAGTTTCATAGGCCACTGAGAAGACTTTTCAGGCAAAATCTTTGGACATAATTTTCCTTCCCCTGTTTTATTTTCTCCTTCGTCTTTCCTTTGTGTTACGTTCAGTCTTATGATACCCTGGTATTTACAGAGAGGGCTTTGAGGAAATTGCAATTTTCTTTCCAGAATCTCTTGGGATTCTGGCGGCTGTGACTCCTGTTTCCCAAAGAGAAAGGGCAGAGCAGGCACATTCTCATATTCCACTCAGGTTTGGCAGGGACCCCACAGACTCAGCTTGGGGGAGTTGATGTGTAGAAATAGGAAACCAGACTTCCTGAGCAAACAGCTGGAGAACGCCACAGGTGGGCGACTGTTCCCACATTGTACAAGTAGGGTCAGGAGGTTGACAGTGCAATAGTCCTTCCCCAGCACTATATCTCCTCCTCAGATCACCTGCACCTTACTATAGTAGAGATTTTGTCCATGGGTTGCTAGAGTTAGCAAATTAACATACAAGATGCCCAGTTAAGTTTGAATTTCAGACAAATAATGAATAGTTTTTAGTGTAAGTATATCCCAAATATTGCATGAGATATTCTTGTGCTAAGAACACTTATTTGTTGCTTATCTGAAGTTTAAATTTATCTGGGTATCCTACATTGTTTTTTGGCAATCCAACCATATTAACTAAATGGGAATAGAGTCAAAATATCCATATTCTCAAATTTCAAAGACTGCTTTTATTCTTCACTGACTTTCCTATTATTTTTGAATTCATACAATGATGTTCCCTTACAAGGTACACAACTGAGAGTTTTCTTACCTTAGTTACATTCCTTACGAGCACTGTTTCAAATATTTTTCAAAAATCCAAATACTCCATAAACTTTCTTTTTCATTCCAAATAACACTTACTCAGAAAAGGGAATGCAATTTATTATATCTAATTAGTCTGCTGCTCATTAAACCAATATCTTCTAAAATAACTCCATTATGGTCTTTTGCTCATAGTTATCATTGATAGGGGTTTCATATTTTGGAGACTTTTAGGCAGGCCAATATTATGGAATCACAAGTAAAACCCTCTTTTTTTTCTTTTTAAAACTATGTATTCAACCAAATTCACAATGTGCACTATTCTACGGGACATTTGACTAGGTTTCTTCAAGAAGTCAGTGGCCCAGAAATAAACGAATGAAAGTAAGGAGAGAATGTTCCAAATTGAGGGTTAAGACAGGGATAAGATTATTAACAGCTGAATATGATGAGCGGACCTGTCTGGGTCTTGATATGTACAAGCCAATTTTTCAAAAAGCTTTTTAGCATAGAGGGGAAATTTGATTATGGCCTGAGTATTAGATGGAATTAGGAATTTTTGTTAGTTTTATTATGCATGGTAATGCATTATGATTGTTTAAGAAATATCATCCTTCTTTTGAGATTTGTCTTATTCTGTTTTGTACTGCTATAAAACAATACCATGGGCTGCATAACTTACAATATACAGAAATTTATTGATTCATGGTTCCAGAGGCTAGAAAGCCCAAGATGAAGGGAGCAACATCCAGCGAGGACCTTCTTTCTTTGCCGTCCTGTTTCACAAGGGCAAAAAGAAGGCGAGAGAGAAAGGCAAAAGGGGGCTGCACTCATCCTTTTATAAGGAACTTACTTTCCCAATAATGGCACGAATCCCTCATGACCATTAGGTGATTACACCTCTTAATAGGCCCTACCGCCCAACACTGTTTCATTGGGGATTAAGTTTTCAAAACATTCAAGCCATAACAAAATGTGTGCTGTAGTACATTTAGGGCTAAAATAATGTGATGTCTGGAGTTTGCTTTAAGAACTAAAAAAAGAAAGAGAGAGAAAGCCTAGGGGAAATTAGTGTGGCAAATTGGTGACAATTACTGAAGCCCTATGATGAATTCATGAGGGCTTGTGATATTCTCTGCTTTTACACATTTTAAAGAAATTATATAATACAGCATAAAATTCAATCTTATTTTAAAATACTACAGAGAAGAAGTTTATAAGGATAACATACTTTCTTTTTTTGACTTCTAAATGTCTTATTAACTTCATTTACAATTTTGTTCCTAATTATAAAAGTAGCATATACTAAGTATTTTAAAAACTAAAAAAACACAACAAAGATCAAAGAGAACACAAAAATCACATGAAATTACCTGTAGATAAGTTGAGGACAAACAAAAACAATCACCTGAAAGAATAATTATAAGTTTCCTTCTAGTCTCTTTTTATTGTTATTACATATGCTTGTTTTAAATAAATAGATTTGGGTTCAGTTATTTGTTTCAATTTTTTTGTTCCAGAGTGGGTTCTGTTCAATGACAAATAAATGGATACAGTTTGATAAGAACCTCAAATGTTGAATTATTTAAGTAGTGTTGCCTTCCTGCCATCGCAAATGGGAAGATTTCCCACAAGGGGCAGGGCATTGTAGATGATGAACACAAATGCTTTGTTTTTTCCTTCTTCTCTTGCATTTCTATAACTTTTAAAATTTGATTTCATCTTCTGATCAAAACAATGCCGTAATTTTGTAATTTCTTCACCTTTCTGCTGGTACTGAGAGGAAACTCTTCTTTTATTCTTGTATTAAATGGCTAACTACTTATTTTAAATGCTCAAGAATGCAATAGTTATAGGTTTGGTCATCTTAAGTTATCAGCTTGATTGTATCAAATAAAAAAGGAATAGACACACCCCCAAAACTGGGTAGAAAAAGTCCTTAGAATTATATTAATCAGCATGACTTTAGAATAATATTATATGTGGCTATGACCTGGTGAAATAATGTCCTCCTCTTGACAAATGCTGTGGCTATCTTTGGGCATAGGTCATTCTGAACATCAGGGAGGAACATCGCCACTTGTCCCTGTTAGTGCCCCACAAGCCCTGATGGCTAAAAGATGACCAGATAGTACTAAAACCCAGGAGAAATGCTAACTTGAGGAATGACTATGTAGATGTTTGTCTCCCTTAATCCACATTTACCCAGGTTCAAAAGTAAACCTTCTTTTAACATTATGAGGCTTCTGATGTGCTAGAAGCACACAGATCATCTATGAAGTATTCCTGCTGAAACATTTAATCAAGCCTCTAGATGTGCATCAATTGCTCTTGTTGCAAAACTGATCATCCCAGAACTTGGTGGCTTAGAACAGTAACAATGTATTATTTTATACTATTCTGTGGGTCAGATAAATGATTCTCTGGTTCGAGCCATCTGGTTGAGAATGGCTTCACTCCTGATGTCATTTGAGGAGATGGGGATGACTTGGCCACATGTTTCTCATTAAGCAGCAGACTTGATAGCCACAGGGCTCTCAAGAGCAGCAAAGATGAGCAAACCCAGCACACAAGCATGTAGCAAGCCTCTGCTGGGCCACATTTGCTACTGTCCCATTGGCCCAACCAAGCCCTATGGCCAGGCCCAGAGTCTAGCGGAGGAGAAACAGACTGCACCACTTAATAGGAAAAATATTGTCAGTTTTGCAGTCTAACCACATCTAACTTCTGGTTTATATAAACACAGTATAGAGAGGAAAATGCATGATATCATAAAGAAATAATTAGTCAAATCCAAAATGTGCAACATTCTATAGATACCTCATCCAGGGTTTTCAGAAAGTCAATGTCATAGAAAAAAAAAAAGATGAGCTATAGGAATGGGGAGACTCTTCCAGATTTAAAATGACTAAAAAGACATAACACCCAAAGCCAATGTATGAATTTTATTGGGTAATTATGCAGGAAAATAAAAACAGCCATAAAAAAGTATTTGGACAACTGAATATGGATTAATACAAATTTAAATTTTCTTCCATGTGATAATGGCATTAAAGTTATGTAGGAGATCATCCTTATTGTTAAATGATGCAAGGTGACATGTTCAGGAGTGAGATGTCATAATGTCTATAATATGTCTTCTAATGGATTATCAAATCAATATGCCCATATATTATAGAAAGAAAGAGATAAAGCAAATATAATGTTATGGGTTGAACTGTGTCAACCCCCCAAATTTGTATGTTAAAATAATAACCCCCAGTACCTCAGAATGTGACTATATTTGGAGTGGCTCTTTAAAGAGGTGATTAAATTGAAATGAGGTGGTTAGCGTGGGCCCTACTCCAATATGTCTGATGTCTTATAAGAAGAGAAGAGAAAACACAGACAGCCTCACAGAGAGGATACTGTGAAGACACTGCAGGAGGATGGCCAGCTACAAGCCAAGGAGAGAAGGTTCAGAACCAACGCTGCCGACGCCTTGATCTCAGACTTTCAGCCTCCAGAACTGTCAGAAAGCAAATTTCTGTTGTATAAGCCACCAGGTTTCTGGTACTTTGTTCTAGCCACCCAAGCTGACTAATACACATGTCAAGACGCTGTTCATTGTTAGGCCAGGCGCGTTGGCTCACGCCTGTAATCCCAGCATTTTGGGAGGCTGAGGCGGATGGATCACCTGAGGTCAGGAGTTCAAAACTAACCTGGCTAACATGGCGAAACCCCATCTCTACTAAAAATACAAAAATTTGCCGGGCGTGGTGGTGCATGTCTGCAATCCTAGCTACTCGGGAGTCTGAGGCACAAGAATCTCTTGAACCCAGGAGGTGAAGGTTGTAGTGAGCCAAGATCACGCCACTGCACTCCAGCCTGGGCAACAGAGAGAGAGATTCTGTCACACACACACACACACACACACACACACACACAAATACTGTTCATTGTTAAGTCTAGGTGAGGCTGTGCAGGCATTCATTGTGGTGTTTTTTTTTTTTTTCCAACTTTTGTGCAAGTTTGACATTTTACATATTAAAAAAATGGGAAGATGCTATGGACTAAATGTTGTGTCCCCACAAAATTCATATGCTGAAACTTAATTCTCAGTGTGGTAGTATTAGGAGATGGAGTTTCTGGGAGGTAATTAGGCCATGAGGGTGGAACCTTCACAAATGAGATTAGTGCCCTTTGATGGAACTGAAGAGATCAGAGTTTTATTCTTCCACCTAGTGAAGACACAGTGAGAAGGCACTAACTATAAGCCAGGAAGTGGATTCGTACCAAACACTGAATCAGCCTGTGCCTTGACATTGGACTTCCAGCCTGCAGTGCTGCAAGAAATAGATTTCTGTTGCTTATAAACCACCAGTCTATGGTATATTGTTATAGCAGCCTGAACAGATGAAGACAGAGGACAAGGCCTTCTAGGACACCTTCTTTAGTCAAGCAGCTCTTAAAAAACAATATTTTCAATCAATTATAATTGAATTTTGAAATATAGATTTGGCTGCAACCTTGCTTAGAGAATAAATGAGTAGTTGGAAGCTTGACAAATTAAATGAGAAAACCATTTCTCACCATATCAGCAGTTCCCTTGTTTCAAATTATAAGCCATTAGATCTAGAGAGAGACTTAGTGACATGATTAATTTGGAAAATTATTTTGTGCAACAGAATAAAAGGACAGTGTGGCCATTGTCTTGAGTTTCAGCTCCAAGTTATTTCAAAACAGCAGCAGCGGCAGCTGGCCAACTTTGGAATACAGTGACATGAATAAGGGACATCGATGGTGGAATTATTCAAACAGTACATTAACTCTGTCAGTCTGCCAACAACTCAAACAATTATTTCCTGACAAAGTTGTGTTGCATTTTTAGTGAACAATGTAAAGGGGTTAATCACAGGATTTGATTCAAGCAAAAAAGCAGTTCATTTTGTGTATGTTGCCTATCTTTTTTCTTTTCTTCTGCTCTTCTCAGCAACTGTCCACACATTCAAGTGACTGGGCTATTTCTCTTCTCCCTAGCATCAATGAGGTGTAAGAAGAAATGATCACATATCCAAGTATTACTATTTACAATGGTGTTTGCATTTTTTAATGCTATCAAGACTCTAAGGGAGTGGTTTTCAACACTAGCAGCACATTAGAACCAACTAGGAAGATGTGAGAAAAACAAAATAAAAACCAAAAACAATGATTCTGGGATATATTTTTTTAAATTCTGATTTAATTTATTCTGAGGTAGGACCTTGGTATCAGTAAGTTTCCCAGGTGAGAGTGTGAAGCTAGGTGAGAATAACTGCTCTAACCACAACAAGTTCATGCACTTCTTGGTGGTCAATGGAGAGCCTGTAAAGGGTTCTTTAAATTATCTCCAAAAATCTTTTTTTAAATATCTTTTTAAATGTATTATTAAAAAGTCTAATAATGCTATTAAAGTATCATTTCACTTCAAATTTTTTTGAAAAGTGTTTTCTGGCATGAGATATGCTATTGTGCATAATAGGATGAAGTATAATTATT
This sequence comes from Macaca mulatta, assembly GCF_049350105.2. NCBI lineage: Eukaryota > Metazoa > Chordata > Mammalia > Primates > Cercopithecidae > Macaca > Macaca mulatta. The sequence goes on along the minus strand of NC_133417.1, from coordinate 127,606,498 downwards.
GTAGTTGCCAGGGTGTGACATCTAAAATAATTTTCCCCATTGACAATACCATAAGAACTCCAGGAGTCCCAAGAATATGATTTCTAAATAATATTTTCTACTGAAAGGATCTAGTGCTTCTTGAAGAATGAACAGTTTTAGGTCTGGAGCACAAAAAGTACACTGTGAGCCTAAGAGAGCTGTTTGCCCTAGAGCAAGGATGCTCAAAGTCTAATGGGATGTTCAAAATGACTCAAAAGCCAGAATGAAGACACTCCCATTGGCTACAATTTGAACATCTGAAGGAATAATGACTATAAAGTGATTGTAATAAAATAAATAAAAACCCCGGTTCATACTGACATTCAAAACTAAAAGAACAGAACAGAAAAAAAGAAACTCATTTACCACCACTGGAGGCAAGTATTACAACTCCTTATTCTGAAAAGAGAAAAAGAGTTAGACAGAAATTTGCTCTTGTAGAAGGAATAAAACTCATCTCCAGTTGATGGAGAAAAGTTCTTCTTTGCAGATAGATGCTACCTAACTTTCTTAAAAGGTAGATATTTTTTAAAATCCCCAAACCTCAACGACATAATTGATGAGAGCAGCAATCATTAATAGAGATTAGCAACATTAGGTAAAAAGCTAATAGGACTTCTGTTTTTGTTAAAGGTGAAATAACAGGGATAAGATATATCCTTCCACCCGACACAAGCAAAACACTAGACAAAATATGTAACGAATAATATTCAGCATTGGATATGAGACAACAAAGGACAGCAATCCCTGAGAGGTGGAAAACGAATGAGGTAGCCCTCTGAGTGTACCAGTCTATTGCTTGGAGTTAGTTTTCAGGTTGCAGTACAGTGAAGGGGAATCCAGGCAGAGCTCAGTGGTATCCCTGGGTTGACAGTATTGAGCTGGCAATCCAGGGAAGCCAAGATGCCCAGAGTTCACAGGGCAGACAGGAAGTGAGCTGCATTTTTTAAAAATCTGGAAATATAAAGGAAATCTCCCTCAAATATTCAGCTCAGTATTGATAAGCACATGTTTGTCAGGAAACTACCTGAGATCAGGAAAAGAGTCACCTCAAAAGATTAGAAGAAATGTAATTTGTAATTTTAAAAAAAATCCAAAAAAACTTCCAATGAAGAAAATTCTGGCCCCAGATATCTTTATTGATGAAATAACATGAATTTTAAACAGTCTTCCACAAAATTGTAGGAGGGAATACTTTCCAACACATTCTATGAAGCCAGTATTACTCTGATAACAGAACTAGATAAAGCTTTTATTAAAAAGAAAAGAAAATTATGGACCAATATCATTTATAAGCATATATGCCAAAAATTCTAAACAAAGGTTAGTAAATTGAACTGAGTAATATATACAAATCATAGCCAAGTGGGGTTTATCCCAGGAATGCGAAGTTGGCTTGGCATTTGAAAATCAATCAGTATTTCTAAGAGAAAAACCAGAAAACCAGGAGAAACTTCTTAACCTGATAAAGGGCAGCTCTGAACCTGTAGCTGGCACTATATTTAATGGTAAAAGACTGAATGCCTCCCCCACCCAGGAACAAGCTTTTACTGCTTCTATTCAATATTGTACTGGAAATTGTAGCTAGTGCAATAAGGCAAGAAAGAGAAATAAAAGGTATTCGGATTAGAAAGAAAGACAAAAAATTGTCATTATTCTCAGATACTATGATCATTTGCCTAGAGAATCTAAAGAATCTATAGAAAAGCAATGAGAGCTAATAAGTGAGTTAAGCAAGGTGGTCAGATGCCAGTTCACTATAAGGAAGTCAGCTGACCTCCTTATATACTAGAAACAAAAAACTTAAAGCAATGCCATTTATAATGACATCAAAAATATTAAATACTTAGGGATACATATGACAAAAATGTGCAAGACTTGTATACTGAAAACTATAAAACATTGCTGAGATAAATTAAAGAAGACCTGAAGTTTCTATTGTGTTCACAGATTAGGAGACACAATATTGTTAAAATGTAAATTCTCTCCAATTGATATATGGATTTAATGTTATCTCAATTAAAATCCCAGCAGGTTTTATTATTTAAAAAAAAAAACAAGTTGATTCCAAAATTCACATAAAAAAGCAAATGACCTAAAGTAGCAAAAACAACTTTGAAAAAGAACAAAGTTGGAAGACTTGTATTAACATCAGTACTTTTTATAAGACTGCAGTGATCAAGGCTATGATATTGCTATGAGATAGACAAAATAGATCAGTACAACAGAATGAGAATTCAGAAATGGACCCACACATACAAGGTCAATTAATTTCCAACACAGATTTAAAAGTAGTACAGTTGAGAAAGAATAATCTTTTCAACATGTGAATGGATACAGAAATGGTATATTTGTACAATGGAAATTATTCTGCAGTGAAAAAACAACAAACTGTTGATATACACAGCAACACGGATGTATCTCAGAATATTTATACTGAGTGAAAGAAGCCAGACCAAAAAAAGAATACATGCTGTATGGATTCCATTGATTAAAAATTATAGAAAATGCAAACTAATTTATACTGGCAAAAACTTTCCTTGGGATGGGAAGTGGGGAAAGGGCAAGAGGAAATATTTTAGGGGAATTATCTTTATCATTATCTTTATTGTATTGGTGATTTTACAGATACATTCGTATTTCAAAACTTACTAAACTGTTCACTTTAAATGTTTACAGTTTACTATATGGCAATTATATGTCAATAAAATTATTTAAGAAAAGCTAATGGGATGTTTGCATGCTACCAAAGTATTATTCTACCCAACAGATTGATTAAAGTACCCCCCAGATTCATTGTTAATTGAAAAGAGAAAAAATGAATCTATACAAAAGAGAAATCTGGCTGCCACCATGATAACCAACTGATCAAATTACATATCACTAATAGTGGGACAAACTGACATTAAATGCCTCTTGAAATCTTAACACCTAAGTTCAAATTCATGGGAAATACTCAGGATAGAAGAATTTAAACAAGACCTAACTGAAACAACTAGACAAATCCAGAATGTGGAATATCCTACAAGACAATTTGTTTAATCTTTTCAAGAAGTCAATGAATGGTCGGGGGTGGGGGTGGGGAATTGATAAGGGATAACAAATGCCATGTATAAAACTTTATTGGATTTTACTTTAAAAACAAAGCAATAACATTTTGAAGAAAATTGATGGTAATTCAATAGGGACCAAAACTCTATCAAAATTGGTATTTGCTCCAGCACAAAATCTCCTCTCTTCAAGCTTGTTTACCACATGCCTGAATGAAAAGAAAATTGCCCACATACAATTGCAGAGATCTTCTGAAGCCATATACCCTGGAAATAGCCAAGCTGGCTTGTGGCTTGAAGCAGTGGAAGAAAACGGAAGTGATTAATTAATGAAAGAATGCTGTCAACTCCAGAATTACTGCCATTTCTTCCAATATTTTGAAAAAGATTACATGGGGATTGTCAGTTCTGCTCATAGTACCGTCTACCAAAGGAATCACATCTTGGTTTTCCTTCCTTGTGCTGCACTAACACCATCAAAGAATCCCTGTTATATCATTTTGGACATACAAAGACCATCAACAACGTTAGAGTGGAATTTGCAAAGTAAGACTTCCACTAAAAGAACAATCTTAATACTGCTGTAGAGATGGGGCCCTGTGATGCCTGACAGCACATCAATACTTGCAGCTTTGGAAAAGACATGTGTATTTTGTGGCTTTCTATCTAAGCAAACATTGATGGCAAAAAAAAAAGCCCCAAAAATAAACAAACAACAACAAAACCCCCTGCCAAACTTTCTGTAATAAATCTTATCCATTTCCATGAAACACAGCAACTTCATCAGACTCAGGACCTCAAATCAGGACTTCTTTCAAGATTTTTTTTTAAAAAAGAAGAACAAGAAAATGCAGTAGAAAATAAAGTATATTTTATGTTTTCTTTTTTGTCTTTCTTTTTTCTTTTCTTTTCTTTTTTTTTTTGAGAGTCTTACTCTGTCACCCAGGCTGGAGTGCAGTGGTACAATCTCAGCTCACTGCAACCTCTACCTCCCAGGCTCAAGCGATTCTCCTGCCTCAGCCTCCCAAGTAGCTGAGATTATAGACACCCACCACCACGTCCAGCTAATTTTTATATTTTTAGTAGAGGTGGGGTTTCACCATGTTGGCCAGGCTAGTCTCGAACTCCTGACCTCAAATGATCCACCCACCTTGGCCTCCCAAAGTGCTGGGATTACAGGCGTGAACCACACCGTGCCCAGCCTAAAGTATGTTTTCTATAGACAGGAATTTGCTGGCTTTCTACAAGATAGCCTTGAGCATTTGAATGACCTTCAGGCAAAAAAGGAAAAGAAAATAGGGACAGGGGAAGGGAATGTTGAAAGTAAAGGAACATTTACGTAGGACAATTGGACATGGATGAGTTTATTCATGGCTTGACTTATTGGGTGGATACTTCTGATGAAATTGGTGAAGTATTTTTTTCCATTCAAAGCCTTACATGCTCTTCGTAAAGCTGCAGAGCCACCATGAGCTCTTCCGTCCAAACTGCTGCTCTGGAAAAGGAGATGGGAGCAGGTACTCCTGTTAATTTTCAATGCCAGGAAAAAGTGTTTCTTTAGGGTGAAGTAGAGAGTAATATTTTTTTCCAGTTTTCTGCCGGCAAAAATCTGTGGGCACCTGGAACCTTGCAGAATCCTTTTGATGCTTATTTCTGCTCCAGCGATCTTGAAATTCAACGTGTATTTATGATCCTTAACTTGCTGACATCAAACATGCAGATTCCGCCAACAATGACCTCACAAAAGAATTGATGCTACATGGTTTAACCCAAGCAGAGTCTTGAAGAAATCTGATGTTGCTTGACTCAGGCCTGTCCTTGTCTTAAAAAATATACTATGGGAGCTCTGAATCCATTATTATGTTTATGAACTATACGAACAACAGTTTTTCATCACTTATCAGTCAAAACGAGAGATGAAATCCACTGACAAAGATGACATTGGCATTTCATCAGATAGCATGCTATAGTTTCATCCTCTCATTCAAGCTGAACAACAGTACCTTTGCTGTTAGATTAACTTTTGAGCAGCTTAAAATGTACCTTTTGTTTTACTTGTTTGTTTGGAAAATTTTGTATGTCTTTGCGTATCTTTGCAACAATTTTGCATATTTTCCAAGAATGAGTATGAATTTCTGCCTGAAAAAATGGGAGTGAAGCATAAGCACAAAAGATTATTTTTATATTCTGTACAAGTAGAAAAATGTGTGTTCTTTATTCCAAATTGTATAAAAGCATTCTGAGTTGATGTCTGTGTGTTTTTTCCTGGGATGACTACCATTGCTTCCTTTGGCTTCTCAAAGTAGTACTATATAAGAAACTGCAAAAAAAAAAAAAAAAAAAAAAAAAAAAAAAAAAAAAAAAGAAAGAAAGAAAGAAAGAAAAAGAAAAAAGAAAAAAAACTCAAACAGTGGAATTTCAAGCATCCGTCAGTAGCTGGAGCAGGATTTATAAAGCATCCAGCTCTTTCTGGTGCCCTAACACCTCACCAATGAGACAGTCTCCTCCATTATCTCTGCCTACGCTCATTCTTGCAGTCTAGCTCGATCAGTAAAATAAATCAGATACTGCCCAACTTTTACAAATTTATCTTTTTTAACCAATGCTTTTGCCACTTTTTTATGTTCCCTGGCCTTACTCAGCTGGCATGCTTCTCTGAGTTTACTTAATACAGAAGCTTTGAATCTGACCCCATGTATAAGAAACTGTAGGAGAGAAGCTAAGGGACATCATCATATTTTTTTTATTTGAGACTAATAATCTCTTAGACTGTGTGCTGTAGTTTGAACATAATTTCCCAGACTTCTTTTTCCTGTTAGCATTGAAAACTAAGTCTGCTACTGAAAATATTTCAACCATTACAGGGTTAATCCAGGACTAGAAACAGAAACAGTAAAGTACAAATAGAAGGTAGGACCATTGGTTGTACCATTGGTGCTGTATTATCACATACAATGTTGTATCTGCTTTCCCTTGATATTTGATCCGTAATATATAACAGAGATGAATGAGATATAAAGGTGCAAATTTCTTGAACTGTATTAAATACCTGTTAATTAACAAAGTATCTTGAAAACTATAATGAACTGTAAAAATGCACAACTATCATCAAATGTAATTCTATTTTGTTTCATTTACAAATAGAAGCCATAATTCTCTCAACCTCATTTGCAGACATCATATTGTGGTAACTACAATCTATTCCTCTTTACCACATTTTTCATTAAATGGGAAATTCCAGCCAGGCTCAGTGACTCCTGCCTGTAATCCCAGCTCCATGGGAGGCTGAGGCAGGAGGATCACTTGAGCCCAAAAGTTTGAGGCTGCAGTATGCTATGATCAATCACATCTCTGAATAACTACTGCAATCTAGCCTGGGAAACAAAGTGGGACCCTGTCTCTGATTTAAAAAAGAAAAATGAGGGTAGAGAGGGTATTTCCCCTTCAGAATACACTTTATCTCCGAATCTACAAGTTTCAATGTAGATTTTGAAACAAATTAATAATCTTTATGGCATTAGCCTAAGTACAATTCAAGCATTTCTCAAGTAGAAAGCATAATGTGATTTTTTTCTATTAGATATAGAACAAAAATAGGAGAACCCAAATCTGTCCAGATAATTTATTATATAAAAATGCTACCCTTTAAGGTTGCTCCTATATTTTACCTTCCATGAGATAAGATTTTATAAACTAAGTAAGATTTCTAAAAATTTACAAAGTCCCTCACAAATGTTTTCTAAATAAATACACAAAAGGAATAATCCTGAATATTTAAAAAGCTATATTAAAATGTTTATTGCAATTAAAATTATGATTTCTACAAGTTTAAAGTTTCTTATTCATAAATATAATTCAACTTTAAGATATCTATCAAATTAGTTTATTAAACAATACACTAAAAGATAAAAGATCACATTATTATATGACTATTCAGTCATTTTCAACAAAAAGTCCTAGTAGCATGGGATAAAAAGAAATATATTAATATGGTAAAGACCACACATAAAAATCCTGTGACAATCATAACAATCAATAATTAAGATGTTACTAGAAAATAACATCTTGAAGTCATTTCCATTAAAATTAGGATCAAGGAGTACTCCCATGGCTGGAGGCAGTGGCTCACACCTGTAATCCCAGCACTTTGGGAGGCCGAGCTGGGCAGATCATCTGACTTCCAGGAATTTGAGACCAGCATGGCCAGTGTGGTGAAACCCCAGCTCTAGTGAAAATACAAAGCTTAGCCCGGCATGGTGGTGCACACCTGTAATCTCAGCTACTCGGGAGGTTGAGGCAGGAGAATCACTTGAACCCGGGAGATAGAGGTTGCAGTGAGCTGAGATCATGCCACTGCACTTCAGCCTGGGTAACAAAGTAAGACTCTGTCTCAAAAAAAAAAAAAAAGTATGCCCACAATTACAATATCCAGTTTTAACTGAAACAATGAGGGAAGGAAAACTCATTATAAATATTGAAAAATTAGAGACAAAAATGACTATATTACTATGTTTTCTTTTTTAAATTATTGTATATTCAGAAAAACTAAAGATAATAAACTTTTAAAAAAATAATAAATTGATAATGTAATTAGGCACAAGATATATGTACAAAAATACTCACAATAATCTTATTTTATAACAGCAATAATATGTTAGAAGTAGAAATGGAAAAAAAAATTCCATTCATATTAGCCAAACCAAAAGCAAACACACAAACAAAAAAACCTGCAACCCAAAATGGGCAAAGGCCATTTATTTAGAAAACTATTATTTTTATTGAGGGATGTAAAATGAAATTTGAGCTAAGAGAGAAAGATTTTCTAATCCTGTGTGGAAATGGATGCAACAATTTAATGCAACCCCAGTTATAATATCAATGTTTTAAAGTAGATGAAACGAATATAAACTTCATGTGGAGGGATTAATATCTGAGAAAAGCCAGTAATTTTTGAGGAAGATGTATATATGTGTATGTGAACACAAACACAAGTGCAGGGAATAGATACTATCCTACTTTCCCAACTATTAAATTTCATGACAAACCTGCTATGATAAGATAGTATTCCTGTACACTAGCCTAAAACATTTTACATTTTAGTGTCTATGAAGTAATACTGAAAGAATCTAAGAACACTGTGTTTATAGTTATCCAGGTAACATAATTTTATTTTATTTTATCATTTTTGAGGCAGGCTCTGGCTCTGTTGTCTAGGCTGGAGTGCAATGGTGTAACAGTCATGGCTCACTGCAGCCTCCACCTCCTGGGCTCAAGTGATCCTCTCACCTCAGCCTCCGGAGTAGCTGGGACCAGAGGTGCGCCACCATGCCCGGCTAATTTTTGTATTTTGAGTAGAGATGAGGTTTTGATATGCTGTCCAGGCTGGTCTCAAACTCCTGAGCTCAAGTGATTTGCTGGCCTCGGCCTCCAACTGTGCCAGAATTATGCCAGGATTGTGCCAGGCGTGAGCCGCTGTGCGAGGCGCATAATAATTTTAATTAATTATTTATTTACTCCAATATAGAACAGTCTACCATGGTATATCATAGTGGAGATGTTAATAGAACAATGCAATAAAATAGAGAGAACACAACAAATCTGAGGATATATGGTAGCTTGATATATAACCAAGTTGGCATTTCAATTCAGGGTAATTAATAATTGAATACATGGTATTGGCATAATTTACTCTCCATCTGAAATGCACTTCCAAACAATAGAATTCCATACTTATTTTTTTTCATTACGTGGGGAAAAATGTAGTGTATAAAATTGAAGAGGAAATGGTAGATTGGAGCAAAATAATTGCATTATATGTGACAGACCAAGTATCATTTCCTCCTACTACAAATTCCCCTTACTAAGCCTTAAGAAGACAAAAATAGAATGAAAGTATGGGGAATTTATAGAAGAAAAACTTCAGATTATAAAGAAACACTTGAAAATATTAATAGCTCCATTTATAGCATGGAAATGCAAGTAAAGCAAGATAATTTTTTAACCTCAGATTGTCTATTTATTAAGAGCAACAGGATCTAATGTTGTTGAGGGTGGGGCTGCAACTAGCAATCTAACACATAGCTGATGAGAATGTCAATTGCTGAAGTCTTTTGTGAAATTGATATGAAAATGTCTACTAAAAATTAGAATACTCATGCTTCAAGGATTCCACTTGGAATTATGTATCCTATAGAAATAAAAACCAATAGGTAATAATATGTGTTTAAGGATTTTTATTATGACATTATCTACAAGGGGGGGGAAGAAAAAAAGTCCATGTTTAAACAACGCACTGTCCATAAGAAATGAGTGAATAAATTATGGCACATCAATACCACATACTATAATGCAGCTATTTTTGTTTGTTTGTTTGTTTGTTTTGTTTTGTTTTGAGACAGAATCTCTCTCTTGTTGCCCAGGCTGGAATGCAATGGTGCCACCTTGGCTCACTGCAACCTCCACCTCCGGGTTCGCCTCAACTTCCCGAGTAGCTGAGATTATAGGCACGTGCTACCACGCCTGGCTAATTTTTGTATTTTTAGTAGAGACAGGGTTTCACCATGTTGGCCAGGCTGGTCTCAAACTCCTGACCTCAGATCATCCGCCGGTCTCAGCCTCCCAAAGTGCTGGGGTTACAGGCATGAGCTACCGCGCCCACCCTAATGCAGCTATTACAAAGGATGTTAGGTGTATATTTTGGCTCTGGAGATGCCCATGATATATTACTACATGAAAAAGACATTGTAGAACAAGGTATGTGATATAATCCCATTTTCAAAAACAAATTCTATGTATATACATACATATATTTATGATATATATTAACATGAGCATTGAGAAAGAAACTTGTGCAGGAAAATGTTAACATCAGTTATCTTGGGGAGTGGCAAGTGGGATTCAACATAAGTAGAGGGCAGATTATTAGATTTTCTTAAGTGTTTCTATGTTGTTTGACTTGTTAAAGCATGTCACTCTTGTTATTACAAACACTAACAAAGTTTAAACAAAGCATCAATAGGGAAAATATTTCAAATATTGGTAATAGATTACTTTTCTCAGTTTTAGAAGGACAGCCTCCAAAAACCAAAGTACTGTTAGCAATAGGGACTGGGTCTCCAAGACTGATCACAGCCTCAGTATAGTTACTTATTAGCATTTTTTAGTAAGTTCCATTGCATCTTAAGTGGAAATATCTAAATCTCATATGAATTTAAAAGATTTATAGCAAGAAACTATTTAAAACAACTAAGCAGATTTAAAGGAGTAAAATATAGATACTAGGAAGATATTCCTACATTCTAATGAAGACTCACTAAAAATACTCAAAGAAAAAGCTAAAAACTTATTTAGAAAGAAAAATGCACAGTTAGAAATGATAGATGTAATGTGCTACAATCATACAATGAAATTCAGTTGACCTTTGAACAACACAAGAGTTGGGGATGCCCACCTCTGGCACAGCTGAAAATGCATATACCTTTCAACTCCCCCAAAATTTAACTATTAATAGCCTGCTGTTGACCTGAAGCCTTACCAATAACATCAACAGTTGATTCACGTGTATTTTGTATGTTACATGTATTATATACTATACTTTTACAATAAAGTAAGCTAGAGAAAAGAAAATGTTATTAAGAAAATCATAAGGAAGAGAAAATATATTTACTCTTCATTAAGTGGAAATGGATTGATGTGGTTTGGCTTTGTGTCCCCACCCAAATCTCACCCTGAATTATAATAATCTCCACGTGTAGTGGGAGGGAATTGGTGGAAGGTAATTGACTCACGAGGGTGGGGTTTTCCCATGCTGTTCTTGTGATAGTTAAAAGGTCTCACGAGATCTGATGGTTTTATAAAAGGAAGTTCCCCTGCACATGCTCTCTTGCCCGCTACCATATGAGATATGACTTTGCTCCTCCTTTGCTTTCCACCATGATTGTAGGGCCTCCCCAGCCATGTGGAACTGTGAGTTCATTAAACCTCTTTCCTTTATAAATTACCCAGTCTCGGGTATGTCTTGATTAGCAGCATGAGAACAGACTAATATATGGATCATCATAAAGTTCTTCATTCTCACTGTCTTCACATTGAGTAGACTGAAATGGAGGAGGAAGAAGAGGAGGGGTTGGTCTTGCTGTCTCGAGGGTGGCATAGGTGGAAGAGAATCTGTGTATTAGTTAGTAGACCTGCATAGTTCCAATCCATGTTGTCCAAGGGTCAACTGTATTGTACTATGATTAAAAATTATGAAGATTTTATTTTAAAAACTTGGAAAATACTATAGTTATAACATTAGCTTTAAAAAGCAGGATGCAAAACTCTGTATGCTTTTGATAACAACCAAAGAAAATGACAACAACAGCACAACTTCTGTGTAAAAAAAAGACCAAAAGGAAATAGACTAAAATATCAACAAGAGAAGGAGAATAAAGGGATTTTTGTCTTTTTTTCTGTTTCCTGAACTTTCCAAATATTTTGAAATAATTGCTATTACTACATAGCACTATATAATTATAAAGAGTAGAACTTTATTTGAATATATGGATAACAAATATTTGAATTATTATACATGGTACTTTATAATAATAAAGTTCTATGTAATATGCATAAATAATGACCTTTAATAGTTATTACATATAATATTTTATCCCTTAATAATAGTAATATTTAGTAAACAATAGTAACTATTGAGGAATAAATAAAGTGTCAGATATTTTAAGGCAATAAATAATATCTGGATAGTTAATCTCACCTTGTAATTGCATAAAATATGTATTTTCTACAGCTCAATGCTGAAACTTCATAATTTGCTGAAACTCTTAAATATCATGCTTCATGAGCAGCGTGGAATTTCAGCCTCCATTAACTAACTAACCCCCCTGCAGTTCTGTGCTGGCATTCCTGTGCATTAGCCTAAAACAGTGTCTGTTTACAGTGTCCAGGATTTTTTAAAAAGTCATATTAGTAACATGAATGGAGCTGGAGGCCATTATCCTTAGCAAACTAATGTAGAATCAGAAAACCAAATACCAATGCATTTTCTCACTTTTAAGTAGGAGCTAAATGATGAAAACACACGGACACATAGAGGGGAACAACTCCCATTGGGCCTATCAGAGGGTGGAGAGTGGAAGGAGGAAGAGGATCAAGAAAAATAACTAATGGGTAGTAGGCTTAATACATGAATAATGAAATAATCTGTACAACAAACCCCCATGACACAAATTTACCTATGTAATAAACCTGCACATGTACCCCCGAATTTAAAAGTTAAGAAAAAGCCATATTGGCCGGGCGCGGTGGCTCAAGCCTGTAATCCCAGCACTTTGGGAGGCCGAGACGGGCGGATCACGAGGTCAGGAGATCGAGACCATCCTGGCTAACATGGTGAAACCCCGTCTCTACTAAAAAATACAAAAAACTAGCCGGGCGAGGTGGCGGGCGCCTGTAGTCCCAGCTACTTGGGAGGCTAAGGCAGGAGAATGGCGTAAACCTGGGAGGCGGAGCTTGCAGTGAGCTGAGATCTGGCCACTGCACTCCAGCCTGGGCGACAGAGCGAGACTCTGTCTCAAAAAAAAAAAAAAAAAAAAAAAAAAAAAAAAAGAAAAAGCCATATTAATTGTCAGTAAAAAAGTATGATTATGTTAATCCAGCATAGTATAATCTACCATGATATATCATGGTAGAAAGGTTAAATAACTACCATATAACTGATGTAACACACAAAGTCAGAGTGGAAACATGAATATTGTCTTATATCATCTTACTGAACCATCACTACCCATCTCTTCATTTTCCAAACTGTAAACAGATATCATGTATCTGAATGATCTTGTTATTTAGATAAATAATGACAAGCAGGTAAAGTACCTAGTTGAATGTTGGTGCCATCTTTGTCATGTCCATTTGCCAACCAGCAAACTCAACAAGGAGACAGGAGAACTAATGATACCAAAAGTCAAATTCCCTACCAGTACCTCTTCCATGTTTTTTTCGATCCTTCTAACTCACTAAATGAGAAACCTTTATATTATTAGGATGTATCCAAGAAAGGGATTTCACCTTGAGTCAAAAGGAACCCCAATAAAGGTATCAGGTCCAAAGGACACATTTTATAGTATCTACTGTGTACCAGGTTCTTTCAGTCATAAGGCAAAGAAGCCCCCTCACAAACTAAAGTAGGCAAAATGGGGAAGGATGTGGCAATAATTTAGAGTATTAGGGAAATCTCCCAGAATCTTAGGTCATCACAGTGCATGGGTGTAGAAACAGAAACATTTCTAAGCCAAGGCCTTGTCTCCATCTCTCAGGGCCTTGCTAACCTCATCTCTATGTGGCTCTGTTTCTTGCTTTCATTGGTTCTTATTCTCACTCTTGCCCTCTCTTCTCAAGCATCCTCTGCTTTTTCATCTCCTACTGGGCCCAATTTAGCCATGTTAGCCTCGATCTAAATGACCTTTCAGCTCAAGTGCCTCCCATAGACTAGAATTTTCCTCTGGGTTTCTTGGTTCAGATTTCACATAGAGGGAATATGATTGTTGAATTCATGAATGAATATATGTATGAATGAGTCAATCAATAAATAAATGAATTCAGCATTATTCTCCTTTGAGTAAGAACTTTTATTGAAAATAAATCCATTGAACTAATCTATTTGTCAAACAATGTTCATAGGTAGAAATTTATTGGGCCGTCTATTTCCTCGTGAAGGAAATTTTCTATGTAATATTTTAAGGGTTCTTTTTATGCTCCCAAACTATATCTACTAAATTTGTGTCATATTGAAATAACTTTTTAAAGGATATTACTTATTCATTTTTAATTTTATGAGTACATGGTATATATATACATATCTTTGGGGCACATGAGATATTTTGATACAGGCATAAAGTGTGTAACAATCATATCAGGGTAAATAGGGCATCTCACCTCAAGCATGTATCATTTCTTTATGTTACAAACATTCCAATTCCACTATTGTAGTCATTTTTAAATATACAATAAAGTGTTTACTGTAGTCATCCTGCTGTGCTATCAAATGCTAGATCTTACTTATTCTATCTAACTATATTTTTGTACCCACTAACCATTCCTACTTCATCTCTCCCCTAACCACTACCCTTCCCAGTCTCTGGTAGCCATCATTCTATCCTCTATCTCCATGAGTTCAATTGTTTTACTTTTTAGCTTCCACAAATGAATGAATACACGAGAAATCTGTGTTTCTGTGCCTGGCTTATTTCATTTAACATAATGTCCTCCACTTCTATCCACTCATCAAAATTTAATAAAACTGTCAACCTAAATGACAGACAGAGCTCTCTGAAAGAAAATAATATGTATTCAGGAATAGGATCACAATGGGAATTTGTGCATGGTTTACTATGGCATGCTTATTCCCATTGCAATGTTTATTCCTGAATAAACATCATTTTCTTTTAGAGTATCTCTCTGTTATTTAGGTTGTCAAAAGAAAACAGAATTTACATCCTATGGGTTAGGCACTTGTTAAGTACTTTTTTTTTAATTTAGTCTTTATAATATCTACAGAGTATGAAGAAATTTAGGCTTAGAGGGTTTAGAAATCATTTTCACAGTGACACTGTGAAGGAAGGACGCCTACAGGTTTCTCTGGATCCATAGTTCATAAGCTTAGCTATAAAGTATATAAGTATATATACCTAGGTATATATCTGTAAGTATTTAAGTAAAGTATATAAGCTTTAACTATATAGCCTACTTTGTACTCCTCGGTGAAATAAGACATTTAAGCCCTGTGACATGGAGTTCTGGTTAGCACAGCATTTTGCTGAAGTTTTAGCAATCAGTTAACATTGTGACTGGTTAGCAGTTATTGCAGAGTTGGCAAAAGGGAGAGATAACATTTGTCATCTTTAAAGATCCTTTTAAGCACTTTAGATTTTTTAAACACTTGAAATTGATTGAGAGCTCTACGTTTTGCAAGGAAGTGTTCATATCAGCCCAATGCCAATAGTAATTATAGTGTTAACAGGGCAGAGTTTAAGTGATGATCTTCCTTATCAGAGTGAAATCAACCTGTGGAATTGTTTCTGACTTGCAAATCTTAAATATGGCATTTCTGAATTTCAATTCTAATTGCCACATCATTTAAAAAATTTAGCCATACTTTAAATATATATAAATTCAAAGCAAAATCCAATTTATCATTTTAATGTGTACTTTCCTTTGGATTATTTGTGATTATTTTTATTTTGATGCTCTTGAGTATAATACTTCATTAATTATCACAAATAAAATACTGTATCATTGAATGTTCACTTATATTTTACTATAAAATGTGACTCCCTTGGCCTTATGATGTGACATCACAGTAGTTATCTTTTTGTGCATCCTCTTGTCTCCACATAGCACTTTTATCCCTCCCAGTCTAAAGATTATCTTCATAAAGAAAGATATGTCTTCATTATCCACATAATGGGCTCATTTCTCCATTTCCCTTTGGATATGAATGTGAGTCTGAAACTGCATTACATTATTTATAATTTCATGCTGCATCTCTTAAGTGAGCTAAGCTCTAACTTCAACACAGGCAATTTACAGTTTTTACTAGATCATGGTTTAGTTTTGTTTTTGTCTTTTCCTTCTTTTTCTTCTATTCTGCAAGGATCTTAACTCTAACAGGCAGAGTTCAGGTACAGCATTTTATAACATCATAGTATCTTACATCACTGAGGTTTTCTATGTCATAAAAAATTATTTCTTTGGCCAATATCATCTGGTATGAATCTAACTCTAATACCTTCCTTGGGCCTACAGTTTCTTTTACTGACCTTGCTTAAATTTCAAGTGTACCCTGAGTTTGTAGATGTATTCAGAGAAAAATCAAAGATGAAAGTGACTTTAATATTTGAGTGTTGGGCAGAAATTTTGCAAAATTTATACCTGGCTGTTATTTTATTTTTCAAATTAGGCTGAACTTTGCTAGAATTCATCTGAATTTATCACTCAAGTTTTTCCTTCCCAACTAACTGTAACAAAAATATTCTTCTTTTTTTCCCCAAGAGTGTTCAAAATACCAATTCTCAATCTATGAAGTACAAAAAGTGAAAGCTTCTTAAAGGCTTAATGGAAAAAGATTCATTGAGGAAAATAATATTAGCTCATAAAATATTCCCTAGGTTAGGTGTTTTATCAACCCATAGAACTATCAGACTAGTGTTCTGAGCTTTTTGTAAGGTCGCTGTGTTTCCTTATTGCTATGCTTATATCAAGGTTTCTAGAGATAGCAATTTCATTTCCAGCAATACATTGAGTCAATAATTAAAATAACAAAACAAGGTGTATCTGTGTTTCTCACTCCCCTGAAAACTGTACTATCTGAAGCAGGGGCTCTTTGCTTCTGCCTAAATGTGTTTGGACTCCCCCGTGTTTGTCAGTTATCTTGTAAGTTAGAAACCAGCAATAACCACTTAACAGCTACATTACTATATCCTTTATTTTAATTAATGTCTCTTCCCCCAGGGTACATATCGAGATGATGGCATCTGTTCTGAATAGCTTCCATCTGGAGAGCTACAGTTCTAATTTTTCCACTTGTATATGTAAGATTCATTGTCATGAAGTAGTTTTAAAAATGGTAATAAATATTTGACTTAGTCATCCTACAGAAAATTTCAGCCTTTTAAAACTGCAAGCTGAGGAAAGGAAACATGACATTGGTGTAAGTAAAGCAGTTCTCTTTTTTTAGAGCAACATAACTAATGTTATTTGTCAGTATGGTTTGGACTAGTCGCAATAATTGATTAATAAATTGCCCATTTACTGCCATCCCCATAGTAGAATCCAACATGTACTGTGACTGTTCAATAATGTACATTTTAATTAATGATTTCTTTTCTCTGAAACTGAAATGTCAATATGATTATAAGCGTGTATGCTGAGGACAGAGTTCAACAGAGCCTCTTAATAACAAAGCTAAAAGGGAAGGTAACAGCTTGCTTGCTACATGAGGCTGTGGATCAATTAAACCAGCTCCCTCAAGTGTTCAATGTTGTGGAGAAAGAACTGTCAAGAATCCCATATACTCACAAATAAGTTCCTCATCACTTTGTGTTGTACGTGTTGACTGTTGCTATAATCCATTTAATAGATACTTGAGTCTTTATTTTATGCTCAGAACTTGCCTCTGTGGGCATCACTTATATTTTGTAGCAGCTTTGCCCCAGTAGGCAACATGCGTGGTTAGATCAGATGGTACTATGTTTGATACTGAATTACTCTTTATTATAATAGATCTAAGACCTTGTGTAAATTGCTTAACTGAGCCTCAGTTTCTTCATCTATAAAATAGGTATTTAATGAGGCAATATCTTAAAGTACCAAGCACAAAAAGGTATTCAACAAATGAGAACTATTATTTTCTCTTAGGGTATCGACATCCAACCTGGTTCAATATCTGGATTATGTTATATTTATTTATTTATTTTTAGAGATAAGGGTCTCACTCTGTTGCCCAAGCTGGAGTGCTGTGGCATGATCATAGCTCACTGCAGCCTCAAACTCCTGGGCTCAAGTGATCCTCTTGCCTCAAGCCTCTTGAGTAGCTGGGATTACAGGCATGAGCCACCACATCTGACTGGATTATGTTATGTTTAAAGGAGATAGAAGTTTATTCTTGTGTGGTCCTTTGGGAAAATTGTGTCATAAAACTCCAGATTTTTTATAATGAGTCTTTGTAAGTTTTTTAATTAAGGGCAGGATAGGAAATCCTTACTTTTAAAAAATTCAATATGGCATCCACATATGGAGCACATACATTTTTCACTCCCTTCCCTTCAGAAATCCCATTAAAATTATAGCACAGGAATAAAAAGGGAATAAAAGCTAAGCTATTCAGAGAGGGACCTTCACAGATGAGAGAGTTCAATAAATTTTTGGAAGACAACAGCATATAGAAGATGATAGTTTAAAAAAAATAGCTAGGGAAACTGCTATGGGAGTTTCATAGGAGAGGTGAGTTTCTCACAGGTAGCATATAACTGGGTCATGTTATTTTTATCTAGTTAGTCTGCATCTTCTTAATGAAAAGCTTAATAATTAACATGTTTATACTCGTGGTAATTATTGATATGTGAGGGCTCATTCCTGTATTTTTATTAATTGGTTGCTGGTTGTTTTGTGTATCCTTTGTTCTTTTCTTTCTCTCTTATTGTTTATCATTATGATATGGTGACTTTCTGTAGTGGTAACATTTGAGTCCTTTCTCTTCATTTGTGTGTTTGCTCTACCAGTGGGCTTTATACTTCTGTGTTTTTTCATGATGGTAGATACCGTTCCTTTGCTTCCACATGTAGGACTCCCTTAAGCATTTTTTTTAAGGCCAGTCTAGTGGTGATGAATTCCCTTAGCTTTTGCTTTTCTGGGAAAGACTTTATATATCCTTCATTTATGAAGGATAACTGTGCTAGGTATAGTAACTTTGGCTGGCATTTTATTTTTCTTTCAGCACTTTGAATATATCATTCCATTTTCTCCAGGTCTTAAGATTTCTGCTGAGAAATCTGCTGTTAGTCTGATGGCGGTTCCCTTATAAGTGACTAGACACATTTCTCTTGCTGGTTCTAGAATTATCTCTTTGTCTTTGTCTTTCAACAGTTTGACTATAATGTACCATGAAGAAGACCTTTTTGAATCGTATCTATTTGGGATCTCTGAGCTTCCTGAATCTGGATGTCTAAATCTCTTGCTAGACTAAAAATTTTCAGCTATTATTTCATTAAATAGGTTTTATATTCTTCTAGTTTTCTCTTTGCCTTCTGAAATACTGAAAGTGCAAATATATGGTTGCTTTATGTTGTCTCATATGTCACATAGGCTTTGTTCATTTGTTTTTATTAATTTTTCTTTGTTTTTGTCCAACTGGGTTTTTTCAAAAGACCAATCTTCAAGTTCTGAAATTTGTTTTTCTTTTTGGTCTAGTCTATTGTTAAAGCATTTTAATGTATTTTATGTTTCATTTAACGAGTTCTTCAGTTCCAGAATTTCTGTGTGTTTTTTTTTTTTTTTTTTTTTTTTTTATGATATCTGTCCCTTTGGTAAATTTCTTATTCATATCCTGAATTGTTTTTCTGATTTCCTTATATTGTTTTTCTGACTTCTCTTAAGTCGCTGAGCTTCCTTAATGTCATAATATCATTGTTTTTCATAAATTTCTTTTTCATTGAAATCTGTTGGTGGAAAGTTAATTTGTTCCTTTGGAGGTGTCATATTTCCTTGTTTTTGTTTGTTTTTCCATGTTTCTTGTGTCCTTACATTGATATCTGTGCAGCTGGCATAATAGTCACTTCTTCCAACTTTTAAAATTTGCTTTCACAGGGGAGAAATTTTTTCTGAAGATATATCTATGATATTGGTTGGTTGGGACACTTAGGCTTTGATTCTAGGTTTGAGCAGTAGTGTGGTCTCCATATGATTTCTTTGGCTATAAACAGTGTCAATAGTGTCTATGATTTCTTTAGCGACTTGGGGGCTGTTATTAGTGGGGGCTGTGGTAAAGTTTTGCTGTGAACAGGCATGTCAGGTGAGCCAATCTTCAGATTCCAGTGGTGACAGCAGCAGTCCAAGCATCCCTGTCCTTGGGCCCCATGGTAGTATACGCTGGCACTGGTGTTAGTGGGTTCAGGTCAGCTGATTATTGGGCCACCAGGAGGATTTCTTGGGTGTTGGCAGTCACAGCAGTGAGCCACATGGATGGGAGCGTCCTTGGGCCCCTGGGCATCAAGTATGGCATGGGCGATGGCAGTAGCAGTGGCAGGACAATCTCTGGCTGTGCTGGTGTTGGTGCTGACTCTGTTGGGCAGGGTAGGCTAGTCCCTAGGCCTGCAGGTGGGGCATACAAGTGGGTGGCAGCTGTGGTGGTAGTGGCAGGTTGGTGGGCCTTTCCTCAGGCCCCTGAGAGGGGTGCTTAGGTGCCAACAGTGGTAGATGAAGCTGGGAAATCCCAAAGCACCCAGACATCATGCTCAGGCAACAGGGCAAGGGGGATGGAACTGGGTCAGGTGGACCTATCTTCAGGCCCCCTTAGTGGTGCATGTGGGTGCTGGCTGTGGTAGGCAGGAATGTAGTGATCCCCAGGCCATTGGCAGAATGCCTGGGTGGGAGCAGCAGCAGCTGTGCTATGACCCTGCTGCTAGAGAGGGCAGTGTTGCTTTCAGTGGCAACAGTAAGGTGGCTGGGCAGCACATATTTTGGCCTCAGGTGGCTGCTATAAGTGAGGTAGCCTTTTTTTGGGATGCCTTTAAATGCACAGTGCCCCTGCTGCTGGAGGCAGCTGGGTTGCTGCCAATGGCTTGCATTTTGGCCTTGGCAGCAAAGCCAGCTGTGGTGGTGAATAAAGGTGGAGAATGTCAATGGGGCTCCAGGGATGTGAAGATACGGGGGCTACTGGGCCCTCTAGCAGAATACAGTATGATAGGGGCTGTGTTCTCAAAATGGTGCCTTCCTGTAGCTGCTTAGGATTTAGGAGCTGTATAGCCCTGTGGTGAGCTTCCTCTCAGAAGGAATACTGTGGTATTGTCTCCAGGCAGCTCCTTATGTTAGTCTCAGGGGCTGCTTGAGTTGAATGGCTCAGGGTCTGGGCTAGGATTTCAGGAGTCCATGGTAAGAAGGTGGACCTGTTGGGGTTTCTCATTCACCCTTTTCCCACACTGAAGAACTACTCCAAGCTCCTAGAGGTCCCTGCTGAGAGGCCTACTCGCTTCCCCCTCCTTCCTTGTCTTACGTGTTTTCTGTCACTTCTCTGTTAAATTCCAGCATATTCTCTCTCTCTCTCTCTCTCTCTCTGATCTATTTGAAGTGTAATTATGTAGCCACTATTTTGGTTCTTCATGGAGAAGGCAGCTCCAGATGCCTCTGGTCAGCCATCTTGAAGGCCCTCCTTGGTTTATTAGATTAATAATCTGGCCAGCTGGGATACAGTCATGTACCTGTCTTTCATGTATTTGCATAGTTTCAACATACTCTGTCCCTTTAGTTCAATATGCAAATGTGCCTTCTTTCAAAACAAACAACAGCAACTCTGGTGAAGAAAATTTGAGTTTAAACCAGAAGTGGATTTACCATGAAACTAATGAAGCTTAAGTTTCAAGGCCCCTCATTTGAACTTGAAGTGTTCCTATGTCCATATGTTCTCATAAAATTCACAGGAATATATTTTAACTGCAAATCTTTGAGACCATTGTTTCTTTCCACTTTCCACTTCAACTTCCCCTTGTTAAGGTTAGGTAGCATCGAAGAAGCCATGGGCATTTTTGGACCATGTCTAAGGAAGTTGATCTTTGGTTTTGGTTTAGTGAAGTATTTATGAAGTTCACAGATTCTTCCATGTAGATGTTAGCTGTCCCAGTGCAAAAAACAATTTTCACTCCTAATCTTACCACTCCCTATATCTGTGCATCTAACTTTATAAAAGGAATGTGAAGGGCCCCATATAACCCTCATAATATGCCACAATATTAGGGACACCAAAGAGAAGCTGGTCAGTGAGTGTCATCAATTCAGAGTACTTAAAATTACTCCCTACAACAAGCAAATCCCTAAAATGCCTTGAAATTTTATAGCTCATATATGAAATTCACTTGAGAGAAGTGTTTCTAAAATTAATAATAATCCTAAAAATGTATGCACCAATACCAACAAGTTGTGAAACCAAAAGGAACCTTTCCATACTATTAATTGTTTAAAAATATGTTGTTTGATCCACCATGCTAGAAGAAAGACTGATTTCTTCTTCTAGTCTCCCACAGAAAGTATGACAAAATTCTTGTGGCATGAATAGACAATCAAATAGTATGCAGACAAATAATTTTATTGAGGGGTATGTCAGACAGCTAATTAGTTAAAAAAAAAATTTTTTTTCTGGTCTTTGAGATCTTTCCTGAATTTGTCAACTTGAAATGTTTTGTTGTGGCAGTGGTTTATTTTGTAATTCTAAATAAATACTTAACTTCTTACCAAGTAGTTTTAATTATTTTTCTTAAAAAGGACCTCCAAAATGGTATAAGCTTTAGGTCCACAGGCTTGCACCTGGTTGAAGTGAGTACCTCACCCACGCACTCTGATAGTAGATGGGAAAGAACCTAATGGATCTGCCCTTTACAGCTGCCTCAGTCTCCTGAAAACCAAATCTGCTTATTATTAAGTCAGCAAATGCACAGTTGATGGATTGTAATGACTCTGAAGGAATCTGTGTGGCCAGAAAGATAAATAATACATTGTTTAAAGGTTTTTGAACTCTTATAATGTTTTGGAAGAAGACATTCTTTAAAATACAAAAGAAATTAAGAGGGAGGATGTATCATGGTTAGAGAGAAAAATACATAAACAACCAATTATGATTAACCATGCTAGATGAAAGGTGATTTGTCTCTTATTTCCAACTATGGGAAATACTACAAAAACATCATCATGTGAAGTGTCAACTAAGCAGATGCCATCTAACAGAGGCAGTCTATCTTGACTGAATATATCCTTAGAATCTGTTTGTTTCTTTTCAGCAAGGGTACTGCTTCATGTAGGATGGTACATGGCTTCATATAGATGATGCAAATGGCATATGGAAGATATTACCTGTTTCTTTATTGTTAACACATCCAGTTCTCCATGCATGTCGAATCTCACTCCCAGCTTTAGCCCTTTATAGGTATAAAGGGAGAAGTTGATTCCTGTGTCGGTAGATGTGCTCCTTTGTCTTATGCACTTTCTCTCCTGCACCACTTTGAAACATCTCAATATTTTTAATGCAGCATCTGAATCTGTTTCTTTAAAATTCTCTTCTCTTAAGGCTTTTAGTCATACCTTAGATACAGGTTTACTAAAAAAAATTTTTTGAGGCTGTAAAAGTTTGATAAACACTTGTTTATACCACATCGAACTGATTTATTTACATCTTTTTAACAGTACTTCTCAGAGCATTTAATAATCATTCTCTGAGTAGAAAATATAGAATGTAGTTTGGATACTTCCCAAATTATTTGATGACAAAACCTTTTTTTTGAGGAACTAATATTTTAGAGACCATAATTTTAGGAAATTCTGCTTTAGATTATAATGAAATAAGACAATGGAATTTAAATGCTTTGTTTAACGTAAAAAACAAAAAAAAGGTACTATGATAATAACTATTATTAATATTATTATTACTATTATTATTATTATTAAGACTACCATGTTCAAAGGAATCAATTGGTTCTCTCATTCTTTTCTAATAGAAGTCATTTAAGCTGTGTATAGACTGAAAAGAAGATGCACTAAGACAAACATATTCACTTGCATAATTTTCTGCTGTAATAGTTTTGTTTTACAAAGAGATTGAGAAAAATTATACAAGCTTCTAGCTATCAAGATTTTTCCTGTGGCCTCAGCAGTTTTCACTATGTTTTTAATATTCTTCACTGAATTTATCAAAGAACAGTGACTATCAATGTAATCCCTATCAGAATTCCAGTACATTTTTTGCAAATGTAGAAAAATTCATTCTAAAGTTCATATGGAATCTCAAGGGGCCCTGAATAGCCAAAACAAATCTAGAAAAGAAAAACAAAGTTGAAGCACTCACATGTCCTGATTTGAAAACATATTACAGAGTTACAGAAATCAAAACAATATGGCATTGTCACAAACACAGACAAATAGACCAATGGAATAGAGAGCCCAAGCTGGGCATAGTGGCTCACACCTGTAATCTCAGCACTTTGGGAGGCCGAGAGGGGCAGATCACCCTAGGTCAGGAGTTCCAGAGCAGCCTGGTCAACATGGTGAAACCCCAATCTCTACTAAAGATACAAAAATTAGCTGGGTGTGGTGGCACACACCTGTAATCCTAGCTACTCGGGAGGCTAAAGCAGGAGAATCACTTGAACCCAGGAGGTGGAGGTTGCAGTGAGCCAAGATTGTGCCAGCACACTTCAGCCTGGGCAACAGAGTGAGACTTTTTATCAAAAAAAAAAAAAAAAAAAAATAGATAGCCCAGAAATAAACCCATGTGTATAATCAAATGATCTTTGATTGGGGTGCCAAGATCACTCAAGGGGGAAAGAACAGAGAAATAGATAAATGGTACTGAGAAAACTGGATATACATTTGCAAAAGGATGAATTTGACTTTTATTTTATACCATATACAAAAATTAAATCAAAATGAATTAAAGACATAAAAGTAAGACATAAAATTATAAAACTTGTAGAAGAAAATATAGAGGTGAAGCTTCATGACACTAGACTTGGCAATGATTTCTTGGATACAATACCAAAAGCACTGGCAATACAAGCAAAATAGATAAATGGGACTGCATCAAACCTAAAAACTTCTGCACATCGAAGGACACAATCAACATAATGAAAAGGCAGCCTATGGGATGGGAGAAAGTATTTGCCAATCATATATTTGTAGGGGTTAATATCCAGAATATGTCAGTAATTTCTACAATGACTCAATAACAAAAAAATTAAATAACCTAATTAGAAAATGGGCCAAGGCATTGAATAGACATTTCTTCAAAGATGATATACAAATGGCTAACAGGCATATGAAAAAAGTTGCTCAATATCACTAATCATCAGAGACATGCAAATCAAAACCACAATGAAATTTCACCTGAGACCCATTAGCACGGCTATCAACAACGACAACAACAACAACAACAACCCAAAAAAAACCAAAATAATAAGTGTTTGCAAGGATGTGGAAAAATTGGAGTACTTACATACTACTGGTGAAATTGTAAAATGATGCAACTGCTGTGGAAAACAGTATGAAACTTTCTCAAAAAAATTAAAAATAGAACTGCCCTATGATCCAGCAATCTCAATATGTCCAAAAGAACTGAAATCAGTATGTTAAAGAGATATCAGCACTCCCATGTTCAAAGCAGCGTTATTCACAATAGCCAAGAGGTAGAAGCAACCCAAAATGTCCACTGATGGCTGAATGGATAAACAAAATGTGATATACACATACAATGGACTATCAATCTGCCTTAAAAAGGAAGGAAATGCTAACACATGCTACAACATGAATAAGCCTTGAGGAGATTATGCTAAGTAAAATAAGCCAGTAACAAAAGACAAAAAGCATATAATTCCACTTATATGACATATCTAAGTGGTGAAGTTTACTTTTAATGGCAAGAACTGCAATTACTTTTACACCAACCTAATAGAAACAGAAAGTAAAATGATGGTTACCAGGGGCTGGGGGGAGCAGGGAAAAGGCATTTGTTCTTTAGTGGGTATAGAGTTTCTGATTTGAAAGATAAAAAGCTCTGGATATCTGTTTCATAGCAATGTGAATATACTTAGCATTACTGGACTATACACTTAAAAATGGTTACGATGATCAATTTTATGTTATGTGTTTTACACACACACACACACGACAACCATAAATAAAACAGTGACTGTCTGGTAGCTACTCAAAGATGAATGAAGGTCATTTATAACTAGACTTTCTAGAACAATTGACTTTTTTGTGTGTGTGTGTGACAGAGTCTCACTCCATCACCTAGGCTGGAATGCAGTGGCACCATCTTGGCTCACTGCAACTTTCGCTTTCCAGGTTCAACTGATTCTCTTTCCCCAGCCTCCCAAGTAGGTGGGATTACAGGCGCCCACCACCATACCTGGCTAAGTTTTGTATTTTTAGTAGAGATGGGGTTTCGCCATGTTGGTCAGGCTGGTCTCAAACTTCTGGCCTCAAGTGATCCACTCACTTTGGCCTCCCAAAGTGCTGGGATTACAGGTGTGAGCCACTGTGGCTGGTCTACAGTTAACTCTTGAACAATTCAGAGGTTAGGGGAACCAGCCCCCTGTTCAGTCAAAAATCTGCATATAACTCTTGAGTCCCCAAAAACTTAACTACTAAAAGCCTACCATTGACCGGCAGCTTTATAGATAATATAAATACTTGATTCACACATATTTTGTATATGTTTTATATACTGTATTCTTATAATAAAGCAAGCCAGAGAAAAGAATATTATTAAGAAAATCATGAGGAAGAGAATATATTTACTATTGATTAAGTGGAAGTAAATCATCATAAAGGTCTTCATCCTTGTCATCTTCACATTGAATAGGCTGAGGAGGAGGAGGAAGAAGGGTTGGTCTTACTGTCTCAGGTGTGGCAAAAGAGGAAGAAAATCCACGTATAAATGGACCCATGCAATTCAAACTCATGTTGTTCAACTGTACTTCTCTTTCTGTGTACCCTTGTTCACTTTTGTTCTAATCAAATGAGTTCTTTTAATAAATTCCCCTTGGAGCCAGGATACTTAAGAGATTATAAATAGATGGTATACGTATATAAAGGGTGTTAACAAGTGAGAAATTGACACCAAGTCTGAAATGTTTTCATTTGATGTTTCCTTTCAAATTTTGCAACTGGTGATCATACACCTCAAGGACTGCTTGGCCATACAGTCTGTGATGACTTTTACTACTTAGATCTTTGCGAAGTATCAAAGAGACTAGAGTCTCAGAAGCTGGGCCATCTCCTCACCTCCTACAGTCCGTGGGAACCTGCAATACCTCTTCTTTCAGTCAAAGACTTGATTAGACTTAACACCATCTTTGGCTTTTATTCTCCCTCAAGGTCAAGACGATCCCTGGTGTCAGGTTGGGAACTTGAGTGCCTTTAGCATTTCACAGCACTAGGGCAGCCTTTTGAGTTTTGAGAATCATTGCTTTGATAGAAGTGCCAGGACAAATAAAGGTAAGAAATGCAATACCATTGCAGCTTCATTTACTCCTATTT
The DNA here is from genome assembly GCF_049350105.2 of Macaca mulatta. Taxonomy (NCBI): domain Eukaryota; kingdom Metazoa; phylum Chordata; class Mammalia; order Primates; family Cercopithecidae; genus Macaca; species Macaca mulatta. The sequence goes on along the minus strand of NC_133417.1, from coordinate 127,579,637 downwards.
GTGGCATCCAAGAAGGTGTATTTCTTTATATTAAAAGTGCTGTGTTTTACTTTTATTTCTCAAAGAGAATATTCATAGCTCAAAGCGAAAAAGCTTTTGCAACTTCAACACACATTTTTGACCTGATAAAGTGTTTTTATATTAATAGCATCAAATAAAAGGGTAGAATTATAAGAGGGAAACATTTTTCTGGCAACAATGCAGACTTGATTGAAAGAGTCACAGGCTGCAGAATGACCTTTGAGAAACAAAGTGCATTGCATGCATTTCCATTTGATCTTGCCTTTGGCTTACAAAGTGTAGCAAATATTAGAAGGGAAAAAGCTATTTTAGAATTGAGCCTGTAGCTGCTTGGCATAGAAGGCATACGTTAATGAATGGCTTCCAGAGATTGAGGTAGGGCAATCATTTTCCCAGGTAAGGAGATGGCCCAGCTTCCTAGACCTGCATCTTTTAAAACTTTGCACAAAGATCTGAAAAGCAAAAAGCTTCAGAGACCATGTATAGATTAGAAACAGATATTTAAACAGGTATTTCTTCCACAGTGGATTTAGTAATTAGTAATTCTTACAAAATCCACTGTGGAGGAAGCTCCTATTTTTCCATTCTGCCATTTTCCCATTATTTGTTTTATTATATAGCATTGATAAGCTCCCGTATTTCTTCATCTGCTTTGGTCCATGCAGTCTGAGTCTCGGAGCAATGATATCACCAGTGTCTTGAGTGATAAGGGCAGTGGTCTGAGGCCTGAGCAGTGCCTGTGGAGAATGGAGAGAGGAAGAGAAGGACTCCTAGGACTCGTGCTGGGCAGTGAGCTCAACCTTGATTTTCCTCCCTGTTTCAAAAAGGGGACATCTGGGCTCCCATCCCGCTTCAGCGCTTCCTTGAATTCTTTCCGTTTTGTTTTTGTTTTGAGATAGAATCTTGCTCTGTCATACAGGCTAGGTACAATGGTGCAGTTGTGGCTCACTGTAGCCTTGAACTCCTGTACCCAAGGGATCCTCCCTCTCCAGCTTCCCTTTGTAGCTGGGACCAGATGTGCACACCACCACACTTGGCTAATTTTTATCTATTATTATATTTTGTAGAGATAGGAGCTGGCCATATTTCCTAGGTTGGTCTTGAACTCCTGGCCTCAAGTGATTCTCCCACCTCTGCCTCCCAAAGTGCTGAAATTAAAGGTGTGAACCACCACCATTAGCCTTCCTTGATTTCTTTTTCCTTCCTTCCTTTCTTCCTTCCTTCCTCCCTCCCTCCCTCCTTCCCTTCCCTTCCCTTCCCTTTCCTTCCTTCCTTCCTTCCTTCCTTCCTTCCTTTCTTTCTTTCTTTCCTTCTTTCCTTTCTTTTTTTCTCTCTCTCTCTCTTTCTTTCTCCTTCCTTCCTTCCATTCCTTTCCTTTCCTCTTCCTTCTCTCTCTTTCTTTCTCTTTCTCTCTCTCTCTCTCTCTCTTTCTCTCTCTCTCTCTCTCTTTCTTTCTCTCTCTCTTTCTTTCCTTCTTTCTTTCTGTCTTCTTGGCTGCCCAGGCTGGAGTGCAGTGGTGCACTGCAGCCTCAAACTCTATAGCTCAAGGGATCCTACTGCCTCAGCCTCCCGAGTAGCTAGGACTACAGGCATGTGCCATCACATCTGGCTAATATTTTATTTTTTTGTAGAGACAATCTCTCTGTGTTGCCCAGGCTAGTCTTGAACTTCTGTCTTCAAGTGGTCCTCCTGCCTCTACCTCCCAAAGTGCTGGGATTACAGGTGTGAGACACTGCACCCAGCTGTAGACTTCTTGAAGATGGCAGAGAACAAAAAAGACCAAAGGAAAAAAAGTGAACAAAAGAACTAGATTCCAGATCATTTTCTCCAGTCCCTCAAAACTAATGTGCTTAGTGAGGTCTTCAAAAATGTAGGCATTATTTGTGCTATTTTTGTACAGATGATCCCAATTTTGAGTGTGTCTCTAAGATTGATGACTGTTATGAACATTTTTAGATATCATGGAAGATAGTAGTATAATGACCTTCTGTATTTCCATCATCTAGCTTTACCCATTTTCATACATTATGACAGTCTGATTGTTGATTCACTGCTATTTACTAAAGTTCATGCTTTAATCAGATCTCCTTAACTTTTCCCTAATGGTCTTTTTCTGCTCTAGGATTCCCTCCAGGATATTACTACATCACATATAATCATCCTGCCTCCTCAGGCTCCTCTTGACTCGTCTATTAAATTACTGGGTCCAGGAGGCCAGGTATTTTATCACTAGCACCAGTGGCTTCTGGAATAGGACCTCAATAAATGTTGATTGAATCGACCTTGTTTCTATTTTAAAATGTCATGGCTTTGATTGAATCATCTAGTACCTGCTTCTGAGTGGCATGATCTGCCTATATATATTTTTCTCCAATACCTATAGTGAGATTTCACTTTGTCCTGGTGCTTTATGCAGGGATTTATTTATTGCAACTAGTAGATCAATAATATGTGATTAAATTCATAGGACAGGCATCTGCCTGGTCTTCTTGACTGAGCTACTACCTGTGTCTCTATCTCTGAAATAACAGAAGAGATGCATGAGAACTACTTTGCTCTTATTGGGTGTGTCATCTTGAGCTGATTACATAAACTTTCTAAGCCTCTCTCACAGTGCTTCATATGAATTACTGAGATCAGGTATAGGAACCGCTGACATAGATAATAGTGTTAACAGCAGCCCAGGAGTCTTTGTGTGTTATGGGTACAGCATATTCAATCTTCACAACAGACTTATGCAGTAACCACCTTTATCCTCATTTTACAGTTTGGGAAACTAAAGCACAGAGAAACTAAATAGCACATCTAATACTACACAATGATGAGCAGCAGAACTAGGATATATAATATAATATATAATATATAAATATATTATATAATATATAAATATATTTTAAATATATAAATATATATAAATATATTATATAATATATAATATATAATGCCATGTGGGGCTTTTATATATAATATATAATATATAATTGTGTAATATATAAATATATAAAATATAAATATATTATGTAATATATAAATATATAATTATATATAATATATAGATATAATATATAATACACAAGATATAATATATAAGGATATAATATAAATATAAATATACAATATATAATATATAAATCTATAATATATAATATATATTATATTATATAAATGCCATGTCGGGCTTTTAATATATTATATAATATATTATATACTATATAATATGTAATATATATAAAATATACATTATATATTATATATTTATATATTTATAAATATTTATATATTATATATTTATATAATATATAATATATAAAAATATATTATATATTGTATTTTATATTATATATAAATATATAATATATTATATATAAATATATATTATATTATATATAAATATATAAAATATGTAATATAAAATATATTATATATAAATATATATATAAATTTATAATATTTAATATTGAAATATTATATAAATATATTTTATATATATATATTTTTTGAGACAGAATCTCTCTCTGTTGCCCAGGCTGGAGTGCAGTGGTGTGATCTTAGCTCACTGCAACCTCTGCCTCCCGAGTTCAAGGGATTTTCCTGCCTCAGTTTCCCAAGCAGCTGGGATGACAGGCGCCCATCACCACTCCTGTCACCTACTCAGTGCTTTTTAAACAAGCCCTCGTTTTTGCTACCGGGTCCAACTGATCTTCTGTTTTCATTAAATCAAGAAGACCTGTCCCATGTTACCCCTGGAGTTTCAGCTCTCTACATGTGTCTGTTAAAAGTTTAAGTGGACAAAGCCAGTGAGGGGAGCCCAGGAACTCGGTTTAAGCCGCACTTTGACAGTCTGTGAACCTGTTTGACAACTTTCTCCCCTCTCTGCCTCTGTGAACGCCTGTGCACCAACGAAATAGCTACCTCTATCCGCTGTGGTCAGCGTCAGGAAAACAGCAAGAGCCAGCTATGAATCTGTGTCTTCGTCCTCCTTTAAATTTCAGCAATATTTCTGAGAGAGAGAGAGAGAGAGAAAAAAAAAATACTGTTCAGCTCAAAAATTTCCTCTAAATGATAAAAGGAAAACGCCGCCGCTCCCTTTGCACCCTAGATGTGGGCTGCAGGGCTGCCTGGGCTCTGCTAACAAAAGCACAAAGCGTGAATGGCCTGGTGATGGCTGGTTTTCGCCCTTGGACTGAGAGATGAGATCACGATTTTCACGAAGAGAAGGAACCGCCGCTGCCAGGCCGTTCAGGCTGCCGCTTCCCCTCCCCGCGCGGGTCCCGCATTACATCACTGGTGAGCTCTGGCTTGGGGGTGGGTGGGTGAAAAGGAGGCTTCGCCAGGGACTCAGCCCCAGGGCGAGGAGGATAAACAGAACCACACTGGTGGGGAAGTGGTGTCAAGGAAGAAAAAGAAGGAAAACTCAGGACTCCGTTTTCTGCCACGACCCCGCGTAGGGGGCGGGGGGCTGCTGGGGTGAAAGGCAACATCTTTATAGAGCAGCCGCACCCCAAATCTCCTTCCCGCGCGCCTCCAGGCCGCCCTCAACTCCCAATTTCAAGTCCAACAAAAACCGATATCCTAATCTGCTAGGAAAGCTGCACTGAGGGGGCCGAGGGGGACTGCAGAGGAACCCAGGGACGCGGGGGGACCGCGGTGCACGCGCAGGGGGCGGGGGGCGGGGAGGCGAGAGGGGGAGGCGGTCGCTGCTGCGCCCCCGCCTGGCCCAGCCAGCGGTGCCTCCCCCGCCAGGCGACAGCAGTCAGAGGGGGGAGGCAGAAGCGACTCCTCCCCGCCCGGAGCCCAGGCGGCGGTGCAGGGGGAGGAAGGCACCTCACCTTGCCCCTGATGAGGGGCGGATCATGCCATGGCAGCGCCGGCGAGCGACAGCGGCGGCAGCCAGCAGAGCCCGAGCAGCAGCCCCGGGAGCCGGCAGGGAGCTGGGGTCGCCGCGGAGGGAGCCCCGGACTGCGGAGACGCAGGAGCCCGGGACGCAGCAGAGACGGTCTCCGGCCTCGCTCCGCTCGAGGACTACGAGTGCAAAATCTGCTACAACTACTTCGATGCGGACCGGCGCGCGCCCAAGCTGCTGGCGTGCTTGCACACCTTCTGCCAGGAGTGCCTGAGCCAGCTGCAGCTCCGCGCCGCCGCCGCCGCTGCCGCTGCCGCCGCGCCTGAGCGCCCGCCGCGCCCGCCGCCCTGGCTCTGCCCGCCCGGCGCCATCGCGTGCCCGGTGTGCCGCCACCGCACGCCGCTGCCCGACAGCCGCGTGCACGGCCTGCCCAACAACACCAAGCTCGCCGAGGCCTTCCCGCTGGCTTTGCGCGCCGCGCACGACCCGCTGCCCCAGGACCGCCTCCCGCCGCTGCCCGCGCGCCAGCCCGCGCCCGCTGCTGCCCCTCCGCCTACCCCGGCACCGCCACCGCCGCCCTCCCCGGCCCCGCCGCAGCCGCCGCCGCCTGCCGAGGACGCGGCCCCCGGGCCTCGCGCCCGCCCCGGCCTCCGCGCCCCGGGGTCCTACGACAGCTGCCAGAACTGCAAGCGCGCGGCGCTCACCGCCGGCTGCGTGTGCGTGGTCTTCTCCTTCCTCTCCATGGTGGTGCTGCTCTTCACCGGCCTCATCTTCGTCAACCACTACGGCGGCGGGGGACCCCCCGGAGGAGGGGCGCCCCCTGGCGAGGCACCTGCCGCTGGGTCGCCCTCACCCTCGCCCGTGGGGCCCATCTGCCTGTCGGTGGCCAGCATCCTGGCACTCTTCTCAGTCGTTGTCACCTGGGTCATCTGCTGGCTCAAGTATCGGCCCGAGGGTGCGGCCGCGGGCTCGACGGGGGGCAGCGGCGGCGGCGGCCCGAGGGCACGGGCGGCGGCGGGCGGCGCGCGGAGGAGCGACACATAGCCGGGCCGCGCCGCGGACCTGGCGTCTGCACCTCCAGCTCCGCGCGGCGGGAGAAGAGGGGGCCTCTGGCTCTGCGCGCTCGACCTTCTGCGCCCTCTCCCTGCGGCCCTCGGGCTCTCCCGGACTCACACCCTCTCCCAACTCGGCCACTGAGGGGCCTCGGTTTTCTGTCCCTCGGGCTTCTGTCGCCCCTCGTCCTTCGCGCTGGGCCAGAGAGGGAAACTGAACAGGCGAGGATGCTGGTGGGAGGTCTCTTTTGCCCGGACTGTGCAAAACTGACCTCCGCGTTATGCACCACCTTCGTCCTCGTCAGAGTGTGCGGCCATCCCTCCCTAGAGCACAAGGATCTTCAGAGAGGAGGCAAGGGGAGGGGGAGCCCCGCCGCCCCGCCCGAAAGCTGATTTTCTGGCTGCCAGGACTTGAGAGTTTCTTTAAAGGTGCAGCTGCGCGCGCGCACACGTGCATCTGTGGCGGCTGTGAATGGACTTAAATTGGCCGGAGGAAGAATGAACGGGATATAAACGTGACAGGAAAAGGGTTTCCTGCTTCGTAGCGGTCCTGGAAAGGGAGAGATCCTGAGCGCTGAGAGTGACGGACACTCCCGGCCCGCACAGCGCTGGCGTGCCGGGAGCTGCTGGAAGAACCCGCGGGCAGCCGCTGGGCGCGATGGGGCAGGTGCACGGCGCGCGTGCGCGCTCGGGGCAGACTCCGAGCGGCGGAGGTGGCGGTGCGCCCAGGGCGGGGAGCCCTGTTGCTCATGGCCGGGTGTTGTCTGGAGCAGAGCCCAGAAGTCTCATCTCCTGGAAGCTTGTGGTTGTTTTATTCACGGTGTTACTGCCAGGAAGTCATTTCATCTTCTGTAACTGGACTCAGGGAGCTTAAAGAGCCTGTTCTCCCTTCTCTCAAAAGTGACTTACTGTTGCCCCCACCTGGAAGATATTGAAAGCTATTCACAGCGAATATAAACTATATTTTCTCCTTTCCCTCGCCTTTTTTTCTTAATTTCATTTAAGATATAATTTATTTTTGAATATATAAATCCGGAAATTTTTGTGCATTAAGATTTCCAGAAAATTGTTTGATAAGCGGTGACATTAGTCCCATGCCTCGCGTCCAAATACATTTCGAAATTAGGAGCAGAAAATAAAGGCCTGTTGGTAATTGATTCAATATTTTATACTGTGAAATAACTAATGACTTTTAATTATCTGATAAAATATAAACTAGTGCCCAAAGATGAAATCAACTAACTGAAGGTCTTTCTGCCTTTGACTACAAAGATATATATCGTATACATTTATTAGAAAGTATTATATGATTTTGAATTTAGCTGTTTGATATTGTTGGAATCACTGAAATGTTCACATACAGTCACATGAGATGAAAAAGAATATATATCTATCTGATTTTGTAACTACAAAGATGAATTACCAGTGTATGTTGCAAGTGGGTTAGATGCCTTTTTCTTAAGAAGGGAAACTGTTCCAAATGTACTTTATATGAAAACATTCCTTATTCCATCTTTTGAAATTTGGAATAAGACAAAGTTTTCATGCTTAAAAATCACAGAAGCTGCTGAAGGTATGCTATTATTCCTCGAGTATTTATGCAAGCTGTCTGCATGATCTCCTGACACTATTCTATTAATTGAACTTGAATCGAGCATTTGTATCTATCATAAGAGTGAAGTAATTTATTGGCCATTGATAAGTGGTTTGACTGCAATGTAGAAACTACAGTATGAAGTGTTTTATGTCTGCATTGTCTTAATAATAAAAACAAGAGGTCTTTATAGAAATATCTATTTTTATGACATTGATTTCATGGTAAACTTGCTCCGTTATTTGTGTGGCACTTCTCTTCCTTAAATACACATCCCCATCTAAATCCAAATTTCACATTTTTAAATGGGGCTGAGAGAGAAATAACTCACACATTGAAATGTGCTTTTCTGAGATGGGCATTTTGTGGGATTATTTCTAGGAATAATGACCCTGGAAGGCCCAGTGAGATCTGTTGTATTCTGAAGAGAGAAGTAACTTACATATTTACTACCACAACTTCTACTAAACTAAACTCTGTTGTTAGACTTTGTTCTTGCTTTGTATGAAATGTTTTTAGGTTTCTATTACTAAAAATCACTTTTCAGAGCTTAGTTTTATTTATACCCCCATGTCTTGTGTTTTACTTCTATACTCATTTTTACCTTTTATTCATTCTTTATTTACCTCCATTGCTAAGATTCTGTTTGCACTAAAAACTACTGAGTTGCAGAAGTGCAGCTACACATGTATATATGTATGTATTAGGTATCTGTTTAAAGATATATTGTGTATAAAATATATGAATACTGGTAACAACTTGGCTTTGTGACTGTAACAATGTGTACATGTGTACACACACATGAGTTTTTTATGTGTGCTAAACTGGCAACCTGGAAGTCTGTCTAAAGTTACTATGGGCACCAAGTTTCCTCTTAGAGTTTATTTGTGTTCCAGAGAAGTATGCCAATAATGTAACCTAAAAGATTCCCCATAACTGAGAAATACATTCTTGAATCACCTCAATGGCAACAAAAGCCACATTTTGCTTCTCTTATGAATTACATGCATAAATTTTATGTAATTAAAATTTGAGTTAGAATACTTTTAAGTCAAAGAGACACACTTAGCAGCTCAGTATCTAAACATGGAGAGATATTTTCTGTGGCTTACCAATGCTTTATTGCTAATTTCTGATTGTGTTATCAGGAACTGAGTGGAAGGATATGGTCATGGAAAATATCTGTCTGGTTTCTAGTGGTTATCTGGCATTCAGGTCTCTCTCCCCTCTCTCCATTCAGCAGATTGGATTTAATCATTTATATTCACACGGAAAGACCTGCACACCAGCACCTTAGACAAAGCAGGAGTTTAAGGAGTAATTGTTGAAATAACAAGTGAGTTGTCAGGAGGGCTCCTGGTGAAAATGGAATATTTTTCTCCCTTCCAGTGGCAAATCTCTTCATCTCGGAAAAGCTTGATTTAATCCTGGACACCTCTTCACCTTATGAGTGAGAACTACCAGTAGAGTCACTACAAAAAGCCAGACCTGGTCTGGTCTTTGTACCTGATTGGAAATTCCTGGTTCCCATGGGCTGCATTATGCCTAGGTTCTGGGGCTACAGGTTAGACTTATCATCATGCTTTCATAGGATCTACATTTCAGGTGAAAGAAACTCATGATGCAGGTGGTGAATTAAACATTCAGCCTCTGAATACAATATGATTTAGTGAACAACATACACATCTAAAAAGCACATTGGATTTGGGGTCAGCATCTGCAGCCAGGAGGTGTAAGCCTGAACATTGGTTCTTTCTTTAGTCAGAAAGGCCATTAAAAATCATTTAACCTCTTTTGAGTCTCAGGTTCCCCATTTATAAAATTAGAGGTGGGGAGTATCAGCGCCCCCTACCTCATGGAGTTGGTGTGAAGATTTGTACACATAAGAGGATAAATTCATGAAAATTATTTGGAAACTAAAGCCCTATATGGACCTTGCTTTTATTTAGGTCTCCAAGTGTCTAATATTACCTCCCCAGAGAGGTCTGCCTTGGCAACTCTATTCCCAGTGGATATCTATCCCAGTTTTACTTTCTTAATGAGATTTACTTTGTATAATACGTGTTATACTGTTTGCAGTAGTCTTACTTATCAGTTGCATTTTTCATCACTCTCCTGCAACCAGAATGTAAAGACATGAACAGGAACTTTGTCTATCTGGTCATCCATTTGATGCACAAAGCCTTAACCAGTTCTGGGCACGTAGTGAGTGACTGATAAATGTTCTGTTGAGTCTGCTGAAGGGACACTCTGGAATGAATCTTAGGTGACCTGGTTTCCCAGACTTACATTCCCAGACTTACATAACTCCTGAGATCCTGGGAGGCTTAGGTAAACAGTTTCCTTCCTTACTTCATAAGAATTTTTGAAAGGCGAAAAAAATATTTATGTCAAGCACTTTGAGTTTTGAGAAAAATTAACACTATAATAGTGGAACTCTTACGTTTTATATTCAGTGATAGGAACTGCTAGAGAAACTAAAGGACATTTGGCCTCCATTTTTTAATCAGTTCTGCATTGTGTGACATTTTAAGGTATCTTTGTGAACATGTCTACATTGTTGCCTCCAAGGCTAGCAGCACCTGCATAACTGGGAAAAAAGCACATTGCAGTGGAATTTCCAACATGAGAACAAGATCTATTAAATTTCTTACTATTTGTTACTCCCTGTTTTATTAAGTATTCAATCTTTGCCATTTTAATAAATCGTTCTTCATAGAATTGCTAATTTTATGGTCTTAATAACTAAGCAATTTCCTAGTTACTATGATCTTAATAACTAACTAATTCCCCAGTTATTCTGTGATTCAACTCTTACCCTCTTTAATCATTTAATTCCTGTTAGCTAATATTTGTATTTCACGTTTCTGCTATTATACAAAGATGATGAAATTCACATTATGGACAATGAACTGCATGCTTGCTAAATGTGCATTACACTTCTTCCTTTGAAATCATATGTTTTTTATTGTATTTGTTATAGTGCAAGTTTGTTTGAGTAGCTAATATTTACTGTAGCATCTATTTCTGAAATGAGTGTTAGAAATGACTGCAGCCAGATCTTAGTTTGAAGTTATATGAATGAAGAAAGTGTAAGAAATTGAATTTATCCTCTGCTAGAGATCTCTTTTGATTTTCCATATAAGATAAGCTTTGTAATGTATATCAGCATTGTTTCCTTCAATCAGTTTTGATTCTAAGTCTTCTATACTCTTATGCAGACTAAAATATGCCAAAGAAAAACAAGTTTGTTTCTGTGATGAATTCACAATAATTTCTGATTATAAAATATACTTGGAGAAGTAAGAATGTTCAATGCCTAATTTCCAAGAATATTCCTAGGAGCTGAGGAAGAATGTGAACACTTCCTTTTTTTTTTTTTTAAGTTGTCTTTGCATGTAAAATTGGATTATCTTTGGTTTAGAAATACCATACCTCCATGGGGTTGAGTGGGGAATATTGAAGTAGGAAAAGAGTGGAGAAAATATGCAAAAAGTTCTTTTAGCTTTTACTCTTACAGAACATACCACACAATAAACAGAAGAGAGCGCGTTTAATTACTACAAGAATAGAACAATTTTATTTCAACAACTACGATTTCAAGAACTGTGGTAATCTATGGTCCACTCAGCTATCTCATAGCACATAAACCAGTATTCTCCATCATATATAAATAACACATTTGTGTCACTACTGTGTGACTTTAAAAATATTTTGTAGTCAAATTTGAGAGGTAGAGAGCAAATTCTATCTGATGCAAAGTTTGGGGAAGAATTAACTTTCAGTGAGAATTAGTCTTGGCTTGGAAAAAATGGAGGGCCAAGCTTTGCAAGGCAAATGATTTGTCCCTAGAAGCTCATTTCCTATTAAATTCACACATAGCAAATTTATCCACCATGTGAGCTTTATGGAGGTTCTCAACCCTATTAGCACATTAGAATTACCTGGAGAGCTTTAAAAAAAAATTGCAGAAGCACCGTTCCTGCCCCCAGAGACACATATTTAATAGGTCGGGGCGGCGGCGGAGAAGAAGATGCATCGGTATTCTTTTAAAGTCACCCCAAGTGAGACTATGTGCAGCCAAATTTGAGAGCCATTATATTTACCGTAGTTACTGAAAGGCAAGTCTTCCTAATCTCACTTTAATGAACTAAACACCACCACATGCCCTGTCTTAGAAACCGATTGGGAGATCCTGAGGCAATGGTTGGATTTTGGATTTTGGAAGTGGTCTTGAATCACCAAAGGAGGGTTATTTAATCGTTGCTTCTCTCTCTCTCTCTCTCTCTCTCTCTCTCTCTCTCCCTCTCACGCACACACACGCTCCTGTTACCTTTGCGTTCAAAGGAAGGTTGAGTAAATATTCGCATCCGCATTTGGCTGCTGGGATCTCTTCTCACGTGGGCGGGGTGGCGGTTGCTCCTTCCCCCATCAGCGGGCTTTTCTGTGGGCTTCCCCATCCCCCACAAAATAGGTGCTTTCCAAGTCCCCTGAGTCATCAAAATGCAGTGACAACGAGGGGATTTGAGGACGGATTATGTGGATAATCAGGGAAGTCTCGAGGTTAAATGAACAAAACATCGCCAGTGATAGATGTGGGTGTCATCGCCAGTGACAGCTGAAAGGGGAATCTCAGCTTGTCTGCTGGTCGCTGACAGGTGCCGACGGGCGAGCTGATATAGCGCAGAGTCGTTTTTTAAAATACTCGCCAGGAGAGTTGTTAAAAGGACCCTTTTTAATAGTAGCCATTCAGTGTGTAAATTAATTCCACTCTCTTAGGTGCAGGTATACTGAGTGTGCACAGAGGCCGAGCTTCCGGCAGTCAGTGGGAGGCGGGGGTTACCTCCTTTTCTCTCCTTGTGGGTGCGCACGCCAGCGGTGGCTTCCAGCTGAGCCCAAGGACTCTCATGGGAAGGGCAGGGCCCGCGGGCCGAAGACTGGAGCCCCTGCTTACTCTGCAACCGCGGCCCGCGGCAGCCACTGCCACTGGGACACCGGGGGTGGGAGGGGCAGAATCCCGCACCCTGGGGCTAGCGGGGTCTTCCTGGCCCCCTGCAGCCTCTCCGGCTGGAAAGGACCCAAGGCCCCCCAAGGTGCCAGGCGCTGAGCCCCTCTTGGTCGGGCCAACGACGCTTTAGGCTGTCCCGTTCGCCCCAGTTCCCAGCTCCATTACAGGTGAGTTTGAGATCGAAAAGGCAGAGGAGGGCTCGGGGACAAATCGAAGGCACAAGGACGCTGCCATGAGCCCATTTGTCACGCGTGGAGGGAACTAGCGGCCACACTATCTTGCCAACCCCATCACTCGGCATCCCTGCTGAGTTTGGTTTGCCTTTGGGTGAACCTGGTATTCAGCCTTACCTGTAACGTCCCGGATTTCAGGGGCTGGGGAGTAGGTTATTTACAACCAGATGACGTTTTTAATATTCCTAGATGCCCATGGGCCGCTCCCAGAGCCCGCCCGAAAGCTACGCATTCGCATTTATTTGTAAAAATAGCAGAGGTGCCCAAAAAAGTAAATTAAGAAAAAAACAGACGCCGGGTACGGTGCCTGCGCCCTGCGGGGAGTCGCCTTCGTTTAGTCCCAGGTTTCTCCTTCGCTTTTGGCAGCAGGGTTTCGAGAGTCTCAGCCCCGAAGGGCTCCCGAAAACCTGCTCCCCGCCGAAAGTCCCCAATTTCCCCTCGGCTTCCAAAGATGCAAAGAGCATCTTGACAAACCGTCTCATTACCCGAGGGCGGGACAGTATGACCTGGACACGAAAGTTGGAGGGGGGACTTGGAAACACCTTAGGAGTCTTGAGGTGCGTTTGTAAATTTCTCCCCAGGGGCCGAACCTGCGTTCTCACGCCCAGGAGCCCAAGACCTGGCCTCCGCAACGACACAGTCCTTATCCCAGACCTTCTACGATGTCTCCATAATCAGACTTGGCGGTCGGGAAGAAGGCGAGGATCACTGCGGGGCTTGCCGCGGAGTAGGAAGGACTCAGAACACCGGCAAAGACGCCTCATTCCAAATGCAGAGCAGATCGGCTGTAACAGGAAGGCGAGAAGGTTGGAATTCTTACTTGCCCGCCGTTGTCCCGACCGAATAAGAGGCTGAAGTGTCTCAAGTTGTTTTCTGCATGGAAATTAGGTTAATAAATTTTCCCCGGGAGAAAAAAAAAAGTTGTTTAAAATAAGAAACACTTTAGGCAGGGCACAGTGGCTCACACCTGTAAACCCAACACTTTGGGAGGCCGAGGCCAGACGGTCGTTTGAGGCCAGGAGTTCCAGACCAGCCTAGTCAATACAGAGAGATCCCTGTCTCTAACAAAAAATACAAAAATTAGCCGGGCATGGTGGCACATGCCTGTAGTCCCAGCTACCTGGAAGGCTGAGGCGGGAGGATCGCTTGAGCCCAGGAGTTGGAGGCTGCAGTGAGCTGTGATCTGGCCACTGCACTCCAGCCTGGGTGACAAAGCAAGACCCCGTCTCAATCAATCAATCATATAAGCAAGCACTTTAAGGTGGGATTATTGGACGTATTTTAAAAAGGAAATGAGGTGAAGTAAATTTCTAAATTATTTTCAGTCGAGATAAGTTACTTTGGTGTCTCCTGAAGGCATTAAAGGTAACTTTTGTTGACATTTACTTACTGACAGAACAAGGCAAACAATGAAAGATGAAGTATTGGCCGGGCGCGGTGGCTCACGCCTGTTATCCCAGCACTTTGGGAGGCCAAGGTGGGCGGATCACGAGGTCAGGAGATCGAGACCATCCTGGCTAACACGGTGAAACCCCGTCTCTACTAAAAAAAAAAAAAAAAAATACAAAAAATTAGCCCGGCGAGGTGGCGGCGCCTGTAGTCCCAGCTACTCGGGAGGCTGAGGCAGGAGAATGGCGTAAACCCGGGAGGCGGAGCTTGCAATGAGCCGAGATCGCGCCACCGCACCAGACCTCATGCTTTCCGGGGCTGATCAAAGTAGTTGAAAACCAGTACCTTCTAACGGATCAGGACTGGCAACATAACCTTGTTCTGATTTAAACCCTAACACAGCGGCGGCTTAGCTGTGTGAACTTAGGCAAGTTAATTAACCTCTGTGTACCTCCTTTTTTCATTTTAACTAGATATAACCTAATTGATTTGAGCAGTAAGTGGTTGAATCTTGTAACACACTGAGAACAATGCCATTATATACTAAGCACTCAATAAACATATACTGTTATGATTCACCATTATCAAGTACTGTTGTCACCACATGTGGATTTCCTTAGTTCTCTTGAGATACCTTATTCAGATTATTTCGATGGGGAACCCTGGCAGCAGGACCAAGAAACAGCAGGCCCTCCAAGCCCTCATGTTGCCAGCCCCAAGACACCAAACATGTCCAAGAAATCTCAAGAAGAGTGTCGTCTGATTCCCAGGACAGAGACTGAGACAGGTGAAAGATTGCTGAGCAGTTTGTAATGCTAGGCAGGGCATAGCGGCATCCTCTTCCCTGATCCCCCCATCCTGGCACTTCAGTGACTTCTACTTTAAAAGGGTTTATTCCAAGTATTTGTTTTATTTACCTTCACCGTTTCTCCTATCTTGCTGCACTTTTGCAAAGTTTGAGCAGGCAAAGTCCAAACTCGATTTATTTTAAAACCTTGGGGGCAAACCAAATAGGATTTTTCTTAAGTCAGTACTAAGTAAGGGTATATGTAATTTGTCTAGCCCATGATAGGATCATAAATATTGCATTTTCCTTTCTAATATCTTTTTCCCTATCTCAACCACCTATATTCTGCTGTCCCCAAATATACAAGAATCTCCCGTATTATGGAAGAGTGAATTGGGAATGCAGATCAGTTCTCCCAGTGCAAATGTGCCCTTCAAATTGGAAATGATCATTCATTGTTGCCTAGTGTAATATATCACCTGGATTCCATGCAGAACATCAGTTAGGATTCATTTTATCAGATATATCTTAGTAATTCTATTCTGATATTTGATGCCTCCCTCTATTTCTCTCTCTTCCTCCATGGTTCTTTTCAGTTTGGAGCAATCCTCTCTTTTTCCAGGCGTTTTTCCTTTTTTCTGTCTCTAATATTACCCATTCCTAGGACTTTCCTGCTTTTTGAGCTTGGAAAGCTTCTCTGATTTTTCCTGCCACCCTGCTTTTGAATGTCCCGTGGTCTGGCTCCTGCCCTCCTGAGTCACTCTCCTCCAGTGAAAGCCACACAGTTTGCTCTTCTGAAAGTCAAACTGCTTCACCAAGCAGAAGAGTGGAGCAAAGCCCCCATCATGTGACCTTGTACTGAGAGACCAGAAATTATCTTCTGTTACAGGCATGATTCTCGTGTCCCCATTATGACAGGGGTGCCTGGTCTTTCTGAGGACCTCTATGGATTGCTTTGGAGATATGAAGATTAGGTTTGGAGATGCCACAAAGATTCCCTTTCATCAATGGACCTTCTCACCTCTTCCACCGGTACATATTTCTGTTTACTTCCCTGATGAGCAGCTCTAAGTTGTTTATTGGTAGGTTTTATTTTATCAGTGGTTCTTGTGATAAGAACTTCTCTCTTTGACTGTGTAGCACTTCTGCATACTACTCTGAGAAATCTGTAGTGTTCACAGTGGCTTTGGGAGTCCAAGGTGGGAGAATGGCTTGAGACCAAGAGTTCAAGAGCAGCCTTGAGGCTCCATCTCAAGAAAGAAAGGCAGTGGGAAGAGAGAAAGAGAGAGGGAAAGAGGGAGAGAGAGAGAGAGAGAGAGAGAGAGAGAGAGAGAGAGAGAGAGCAAGGAGAAGTAGTAGTAGAAGAAGAACAAGAAGAACTAGAAAAAAAAGAAAGAAGGAAAGAGAAAGAAAGACAGAAAGAACGAAAGAAGGAAAGAAAGAAAGAGAAGGAAAGAAAGAAAGAAAGAAAGAAAGAAAGAAAGAAAGAAAGAAAGAAAGAAAGAAAGAAAGAAAGAAAGAAAGAAAGAAAAGAAAAGAAAATTCGTGGTCTCTTTTCAAGCCTTTACCGCAGGGCCACAAGCTGTTGCCTCCACTTCATCTGTTGCATTCCTTGGTCCCAAACTTCTTAAGCTTTCAAAGATGTGTTCAAAGACTTTGTAATAACTTATGAAACTTTGTGAAAGTATTTCCTCCCGAATTCTTCCTGCTGGTTTATTTTCCATTTATCTCACAGAAATACCAGCCAAGGAATGATGACTGGCTCTTTAGGGTCTTGGGCTCCTCTGGATTATCTGGAAAGAGGGATCTTCCATACCCCTCCCACTGCCAAAGTGGTAGTAGCTCTTCTGAATCACCCAGGAGGAAAATACAGACTTGCCCCCACGATGTGGAGCAGCGCACTCCTAGCTTTGCCAACATCTCCCCTGCCTTGGAGGGAGTTTCCTTCTGTATGGGAAATGGGAGTGACAGGTTCTATAGAGTGGTGATGTGGACACCAAGAAGGTGTGCTATCATTTTCTATCAAATAAAAATGCAATTTTCAGCAGACAGGAGTTAGATGAAGAGGCCCAGGTCCATCTTGGATTTTTGAGCCACAATCACTGGAAGGGAGGAGTCCCATACCTCTGGCATGTCAACGGTGACAGCTACCCTAACCCTGGAGGTGGTTCGAGGGACAGAGCTAAAGGGAGCCTCAGTCGGTCCATCAGAAGGTTCAGTCCTCCTGTCACCCAGCCTCCCACAGCCATTTTGAAATATCTTTCCAAAGAAGACAATGGGAAACATCTAGAGAGATGCTGGGCCCCCAGAGAAGGCAAGCACTACCTCTTTTGGAGGGAAGCATATCTGCAGGTTTGGAAGCCCAGGCCCTGCCAGGAGTTTTACAGGACCTCAGCCTACCACAGCACAGTAGACATTCACTAAAGTATTGTGGACTACATGGTTTCATCACTTTCCTTTATCCTTGCCTTTCCTTCAGCCAACACTCCTTCCTCCTCTCCCTTCTCTGCAGGGAGCTACAGCCTTCCCAGACCTCTCCTGCTAAAATATCAACTGCATCCCAGCTTTTCATACCCGTTCACTCACTACCCCACCCTTGGTCCTTCAAACTTCTCCTGAGCTGAGCTTCAGTCTTACAACCAATCTCCTGGCAGGGTGCATATATATATATGTGTGTGTGTGTGTGTGTGTGTGTGTGTGCGCGCGCGCGTGTGTGTGTGTATTGCTGTTTTCTAGACCATCGGCTCTGCCAGGGCAAAGACTTTCGTCCGTTTCGTTGCTGTGGCGCCAGCACTAGGAAAGGCACATAGTAGAAGCTCAATAAGTATATGTGGAATAAATGAAAGGCCAAGGGTGCCAGAATGCGATCGACTCCAGAAGCCAGAAGACTAGCCGGGCCAACGATTCAGTGGGAGAAGAGGGGGACAATCAAATAATCTGGTGACCAGCAAGGTTCGCAGGTGCCTCAGGTCCAGGAGATGACCCGTGATCAAAGGAGCCTGAGAACTTTCAGAGGGAGAATGAATGATTGAATGTGAGAATGCGGACACCGGAGTGTGCCCAGCACGAAGGAAACAGCAAGGAAGAGGGTGGTGCTCCAGGCGCTGCTAAACTCTGGCGGGTGGTGCTCGCGGGCCACTGCCACACGCACTCTCGTCTCCGCTAGTGTGGCCCAAGCAGCGCAGTGGGGCAGGTTCCTTCGCAGGCCACCGGGTGCCCAAGGCTGCGTGCTAGGGCTCAGTAGCTCCCGGCAGCGCGCTCGAAGGAAGGGTTCAGTGTGCGGTGAGACTTTCTGCTTCCCGGGGAGGCTCCGAAAGGCCCTCGAGCCAAGGGCGCCCGAGGACTCGAGGGTGGGCAGGCCAGTCCTTTAGGGTGGGGACCAGCCCTCCGACGCCAAGCTTGATGCAGCTTTTATAATTTTTCTTTATCCAGCAGAATCTCTTGAAGGGACGACGGTCCAGGCTCAAAGCGCAGAAAGGTTAGGACCTACTAGTATAGGGTGGGACTAGGGAGCAAGGTCAGGCCAAGAGGCCAAACCCTGCTTTGCTGAGAGAGGTGGTCGCACAGGACACCCCGCCCCAAGGCGTTCTCCCGTGAAAGCCCAGGGTCCCTGCCTTCAGAGGACGAGACTGCTGCGGGGCTGCCCGGAAATAACCTGAGTTTGCACCCACCCCCTCTAACCCCAGTCTCCAGCCAGCTTTCCCACTTGCGACCCGGAGGCTGCGAGCTTTCCCGGTTCTCTATGCCAATAATTGGAGGATCCCTCTCTCTCCCCAGAACTCACTCCTCAGCAGTGTGCTGGTCGTACAGCAACCTATTCACCTGGGAGGAGTTGGTCGCCCGGACGACTTCTAAGGTCTTCCCCGCGCCGTCCCCCAGAGTAGTTTTTCGGGGCGTCCGGGGGCAACAGGAGGTTTTCTGCCTCCCCCTGTCTCTTCGCCCCAGGCTCCTTTTCAGAGGGTCCTAGGGAAGAGGAGGACTGAGAACCGCGTGGTCCCCACTGAGCCTGGGGGTGAGGGGACGGAGGAAATGGGCCATGAAGTGTCCTCGCGAGTCCCTGTGCGAGTTTCTGAGCGTGTGCCCAAATAGTGAGTGGGAGGCATTTCCCGGCCTGTCCAGGGATCTAGAGCGGTCCTGCTAGCGCGCAACCAGCCCGTGTTTCCGGGAGCGCCTGGTGAGCAGCCAGCGCCAGGCGAGCCCAGAAAGGTGGAAGTCACGGTGGAAACGCCCGCCACGCTGCTGCTTCTCCAAACGCGCTCTGGGAAGGGATTAGGCGCCCCCTGCACTTTCGCTTTGGGCGTGATTGATGCGAACGGCGAGCTAAGGGCTGCGTAATTAATAAAGATTATGCCGGTTTTGTGGAAACGTTCCTCTTAATTAATGAAGGAGGGGGGTTCTAAGGGTGTTTGATTTGCATTTGGAAAATTCCCTCGGCGGCTCGGGCTCCGTGGTGAAGCGGCCCCAGGGACCCGGGACTAATTGGTAACCGCCCGGCCGAGGCTTTCTTGTTCCGGATCAAGTGTACCCCCATCCTGTTCCCCTCGCCCCGAGGTCTACCGGGCTGCACTCCCTGGGGCTCAGGGCCCCACTCAACTCTGTCTGCATTCACTCCTCCTCGAATGGGTCTCCTTGCCTTCTGCGGACATTGGCGCGCACCCCCGCCCCCTAGCCCCGCACGTTTCCCGCAGAGCTTCCTGATCCTTCTCCATCTAGAGGGTACCTCCAGGAGCCCAGATCGCCGATCCTTGGGCTCGGCCAGGGCTTCCGTCGCTGTCCCCTGGGAGGGGGCCGAGGGATGGAAAGAAGCATTTATTCCGTGTCTCTAAGGCCAAAGGGCGCTCAGGGAACGCTGAGAACCCTCCCCGCCCTGCGTGATTTTGTGTGTGTGTGTGTGTGTGTGTGTGTGTGTGTGTGTGTGTGTGTGTGTGTACATGTGTGGCTGTTTGTGTCCCTGTATGGGTCGTATATGTGTGTTTCTAAGTATCTGGGAGTGGTGCGTTTTGTTAAAATACTACCTTTTCTCGGGCTTTACTGTTCACCTGCTGCAGCCCAGGCAAAAAAAGTCTCCTCTCCCTAGCGTTGCCGCCGTGAAACACACTTTCGCTTTAACCGTAGACTCCTCCTGGTCCCGGGTTGGAGGGGGAAGCAAGTGCTCCCTGCCCAGAAGGAACTGGGGGCAGGGAGGTGGGAGAGACCCAGTGGCCGCGTGCAGGGCCCGAGAGCCGAAAAGTGGCTTCAAAGGTTTTGGTAACGACTCTTCGGCCTTTATTTATGCCCCTATTAATACAATATCCATCATGTAGATATCGATCTTTATCCTTTAAACTGATACGCTGAGAATCAATTAGCCATGCAGATTACATTTCCTACATATCCAAATGTTAATCTCTTAGGCTCAGAGCCGGTGACAATATATTTTTGCAGCCAGATAGTATTAGATTTCGTTCAGAAAAAAAGAAGACGAAGAAGAACAGGAAGAAAGACTCTCCGAGGCTCCTTCCTCTTGGGGCTACTTGTCTTAACTCTTGGCCAGGCTGGGGCTGGGGTGCCCCTCACAGAGTTTTCCGGGGCCAAGAAGCGAGACCCCGAGGATGGTGCGCGCGCAGGGCCACGGCGGGGAGCCGGGCAGCTTTCTGCAAGAGGGCTGTGGGAGGTTGGCGGGTTATCCAGGGGTCTGCCCTTCTGCCGCGTGCTCCCTCCAAGCTAATCAACGCGTCTCCGTGGCCCCTTTCGATGGGTTTCTGTGTCGGAGATGGTCAGGTTTCATCTTTTTAGAATTTTTCCACCTGGTTCTCCAATCTCCAAGGTTCTGGATCAAAATTATTCTCCTGTCCCTCGCCCCCAAACCTACGACTTGTTTAAAGGTTCATCTCCAGAAAAAGAAACTTTATTTAAAAGAGGAAACGGGTGTTTTCTTGGGTGATGGGAGATGAAAAAGTTTAAGGTCTAGGAAGGAACTTAATGAAAGTCATATGTAGAAATTCAGGAAGCTGAGGCATCCTGCTTTGGTTGTGGTGATGAGAGTTTCTCCCCTCTTCCCTCGCCCACGCCTTCCCTCCATTCTTCCCTCACTTTAATATATTTTTTTAAAATTTATTTCCTTCTTTCTCTCTTTCCTTCTCCCTCTCTTTCTTCTTTTTCATCCCCTCCGCCTCTTCCCCAGTTTTGAAAGAGTGAGGGGTCGAGAGAGGACGTGTCCTAGGGTGGGCAGCCCTCCTGGCTGTGGACTGCGGGCTCTCAGGAGACGCCCGGGTGGAGTCGAATATCTCCGAGAGGCAGGTGCGCGCAGCACGCTTCAAAACGCCTCTCTGCAGTCCCAGGTCCGCGCTCCCCAAGACTCTGGCCAGATCGCGCGGGGCTTGGCCCCTGACAACTCTGCCTCCTCCACCTGTCGCGTTTACTCCGTTTAGTTGGCTATGCAGTCTCTGGCCCCAGATGTGCTTTTAAAACCCGAGGAACGCGGGTGCCGGACTGATTCTCAGCCTCTTCCCTCGGGGTCCCATGATCCCACTGTGGCGAGCTTCCAGGCTTAGCGAGGAGATGTGGGTTTGAACATTCGTCTCCCATGTTTCTCTTTTCTTGCTCCTCGCGTCACTGGCCCCTCTTCCCTACCGCTGAAATCCGTCTCGAGGAGAAATTTTCTCCGAGGGTTCCAGAGACCCAGGCTGAGAAGCGGCTGCGGCTCACTGCGCTGGTTCAGGAGCTGGGGCCGCGTGGAGTCGGAAGGAGTCCAGTATGGATCTGAGCGAAATAAAGACCAGTTAGTTGCCCCCGCCCAGTACCCTTCTCCCCCAACAGCAGGACACACAGCCCCAGCTCTTTGTGTACAGGCGCCCAGGGGCAAGAGTTCCTGGAGTGGTCACTCGCCTACTTTTTTGCTCCAGGAATCAAGGAAACCAACGGACCCCAAGATTTCTTTTATTCACTTCTTCCAACTCTGTTCCCGCCCCGACCTCACTCACAGCCTTCGCCTGACTCTGCAGAGGTCAGACTTTCTGGTCTTTCCAAGGCCCAGGCTGCCTGCCTCCAATATAAGACGGTCCCTCAGCTAAGTAAGGCCCTTCAACTCTTACCCCTTTCACACACTCCAGGTTCTTTCACTCACACACATACACACAGCCCGAATACACACACTCCCCGAATACACACACCAAAGAGCAGTTACCGAATTTCTCTTCTAAACATCACCTCCACCCCACCATGAACTTTTACCTAATTGAGTAGAACATTTTTTGGAAGATTAGACAGACTTACTCTAATTTTCTAAAAGACACCTTCCCCCACCCCACCCCCCCGGAGAATCGGGCTTTGGAATCTTGTCTTCCTTGTTTTGCCTAAAAATAATTTTCTCAGACCCAAATGGACTAGGAGACCAACCGCGATGAGATGTATTCTCTCCCTCCCTCCCTGGCTTTAAAAACCTCTTTCTTCTTTCCCTCTTTTCTTTTTCCTTTCCTATTTTCCTTCTTCCTTTCCTATTTTCTGTCTTCCTTCCTTTCTTCCCACAAACCACATGTTCTTTATTGTAAACCCGCTCACAAGTTCCCTGGGGCTCCCCCAGCTGCAGGAACAAACCCACTTCGGCTGGCCTACACCACGTTTCAATGCGATGTCCACATCCTCATCCAGTCCCTTAATCCGAACTCATCCCGACTGATTTTTCGATGGGGAGAAGAGCGGCGCCAATGCTTTTGACAAATAACTGCGGGGGGCCTAATGGCGGTCACTGAGGCAGCGGCTGCGAAGGACCACGGGTTTAACCCGGGCATTCATCAATCCTGTATCATCACATCCGGACCGGAAGCTCATGATCAGGAACCTGGCGTTTCGATATCCTCCCCGTGAGCCCCCGGCAGCCTTTCTGTGGGACTGGGGGTTTCTCAGCGTTTGCCCAAATTTTACTGCATCCTGAGAGTCACGCCTGGGGCTGGGCGGGTGGCCAGGAGCTTCTCTGCTCGACCGTGTCAGCCTGCTAGAGCTTGGCCCTTCAGACAGGACGAAAAAGGCCTGGGCGGCAGACGCCAGTCCCGCTCCCTACTAGGTCAGGGACATTATTTTGAATAGATCATAATTTCCTCTTAAGACTTGTGTTTCACTGAGTATAAACTCATCCCTCAGAGGCCCGGAGGAGTTCATGGGCCATGAAACCCTTGTGCCAGTGTCCTCAAGTGCGGAGGCTGTGCGCTGAAGGGTACTTCGCAGCCCAGACTGAAGTCACCCAAGCGCGACTAGGCTGTAGGTCCACGCATCCAAACGGGCTGCAAGGTAGAACCTTCAAGCCAACAAGGGCAAGCTCCACCCAGGCCTGGACAGGCAGCCCACTGTTAATTTCACCTGCAGCGACTCTGAAATTGGAGGTAGAGGGGCAGAGGGGGCAACAGAAGCTATTTCCCCCGCCCCCCGTTTTTTTTTTTTTTTTTTTGTTTGTTTTGGTTTTTTTTTTTTTTTTTTTTTTTTTTTTTTTTTGGTCAAATTATCCAAGTACTGTCTTCAAGGCTCCGGTTTCATTTCGAACGTGCACAGAGCGTGAGTGGAGGCTAGGTTCGTTCACAACACCAAGAGTCCCCCTGATGCGCTCTGGGTAATTTGTTAGCCCGGGGAAACTCCACTGCCTCCCAAACCTGGGTTCAAGGATGCAGGCACGGGCCCTCGCCTTCCAAGCCCCACCGCTGGGGCATTCCTTTACCAATTAGCACCTGTACCGCGGCCAAATTTGGCACCAGGACTCCTTGGCTCACCGGCTCCGGATAGGGAAGTGGCCTGGACTCCCACCAAGCTGCGGGGATTGAGGGTGCGGTGGCTTGGGCTCCGGAGAGACTTCAGAAAGAAAGAAACGGGAGGCCCAAGCCTCGGAGATGGAAAAAGAGTGGCTGGAATCACCCGACTTTCCTGAGACCTGTTGCGCCCGGTTCTGCGGAGTCCCCGGCTCTGAGCCGGGTTAACTTCGGCAGAGTGCGGGCGCCCTAGGCCGGGCAGCCTCAGCCAACATTACTGTCCTGGCCATCCCAGGTCGGACTTCTGGGACACAGGCCACAAGAAATTTAGATTCCCGAAGTCTTTGGATGTGGCCCAGCTGTCCAGAGCCTAAGGGTGCGCATCCACCCCTCTCCGTGTCTCCAGGCACCTCTGGCCACTGCCCGGTGGAGAAGGGCGGAGCTGATCATCTGGGTACATATGAACCTCAGAGCGCTTGGCAGAAGAGAAAGAGGCCAGAAAGGAGAGAAAATGAGTCGCCCCCTGATTCCGGAGTCACATCCTCGTGGCCTCCATTTGTACGATTTTATAGCAAGTGGTGGCTAGTTTATGAACCAGCCCCCATGGACACTTAAGACTCGGCTCAGCCGGCAGTACCTCCGTTCTACGGTCTCGCGGACTCTGCAGTCTAAGGGACCCGGAGAAGGAAGCTTGAACAAGCGCCTCCCTCCAGCATCTGCCGGCTCTCAGGAGAGAAAACTGCCGGCAGGAGAGAGACGGGTGGACTCTGGGAGGGCTTGGCCAAGCCCCCGGCTCAAAAACAAATGAGACTCAGTCCTAGATGTTCTTTAACTGCTCGCGGGGTGCCAGAGTTTATTTTAGCTGAGAGTTGAGCCTGCATTTGCCTTCTTGAAATTACACTTCGGATACCTCCTTCACCCAACAATTACCGCTGACCCCAGAAAGTGCTCTGTCGGCTCTGCTCAACCTTTGGGAAGAAGAAAACTTGGAAAAAGTCTAACTCTCAAAACGCTGTCGCTGAGAAGTGGCTTAAAAAATAAGGACACAGGCTTTGGTGACCCCAGCTCCTTAAAAAGAAAATAAGACAATTTTCCCCTTAAAAAAAATGGAATCATAATTTGTAAAACCAAGTTAAACAAGGCACATGCCTCCCTCATGGGTCCAGACATTTTTGGGAGTCTCCTGAGACCTGTCCCCGTGGCTCTGAGGGTCAACCAAGCCTTCTGGCATCAGGCAGGCTGAAAGCTTGTCTGTTTTCCCCTATGGTGGGTGGGTTTTTAAAGGACCAACTTGTGGACTGCTGAGCAGCTATACCCCAACCCCCTCACCCCCACCCCCACCATCTTGCCTTCTGAGTTTGCCTTAATTAGGGAATGGCGAAGTACGGTGGGGGCCCGAGTTCACGTCAAAACTGTCAAAGGAGGTGGGGGAGGGGGACAGAGAGAGAGGAGTGGAGAACTCCTGGCGCACGAAAAATTCAAAAATCGTAAAAGGAAAAGGGGGAACTTGAAGCCCAGAAGTCATTGTTTCCTTTATTTCAAAGGGAAAAACCTGCCCGATTCTCATCCTTTTGATTGATTAAGGCCCTGAATACCTCGCGGACCCGGAGTGACAGTCCCTGAATAGACTTGAGCGAATAAAGCGCAGTGCAGAGCGCGGGGCTGGCACTCGGGGGTGTAAAGGAGGCGAGTTCGCTGGCACTTACCAAGTTATAAATAAAAGGCTATGCACAATGGTACCTTCTCTAAGGACAGACAGTCTTTACAACACTCCTGGCGTCATATCCTGCTGGGGACACTTCAGCTCCTAGCCAAGACTTCGTTCCTTTTATTTTTCCAGCAGTTTAGTCTGAATGCCATAATAAATTCCTGAGAACAAACGCTGCAGCCGGGCAAAACTTTAACATATAGACACATCTCTGTCGACGCATCGGGGATCTATATGTGGAGATTTAGAGCCGCAGCTTGCCAGAGGGGTTTTTAAATCAAGGAGAGGAGCCGGGTTTTTTTCTGCACCCTCCCCCCATACCCCCAGCCTTCAACTAACGAGGGCTTGGGCCTAGCGACGGCTGCCTGTGCTTCACACTAGCCCAGCTTGCAGACGGAGAAGACAAAAGAACATCAGCGCACCCTGGACTCACTCCCGGGAGAAACCCCATCGAGAGGACCCCTTAACAAGCCTAGGCCAAGGGGCACTGACCATAGGAAGGAAAGCTAAATATGTCTGGGGCCCCAGATGCCTTCTTATTGGAATTGTGCCCCCTCCAGTGGCAGTAAGCCAAGAGAAATGAGAGCGAGACCTACAGGTAGAAAAACTGAGACATTGAGAGACACAGGAAATCACAAGAGGAATAGAGGCAGAGCGAGACACATAAAGAGAGACAGAGAAAGAGACAGAGAGACAGAGAAATAGAAAGTCAAGGAAAGAGAGATCAGACACAAACACACACACACACACACACACACACACACACACACACACACACACTCTCACACAGAGTGACAGAGACAGAGAGACGGAGACTCTTCTCCACCCTCAGCTACTGCCATTTCCCTAGGGCTGTCTCTCTCAGTTTCCACCGGGCCACCCTTCTCTCCTGGGCAAGGGGCGCAGCGCGGGTCCCCCTCGGGGCCGGCAGAGGCCTCGGCACCACCAGAGATGGGAAGAGAAAGTGGCCGCTGTCGCCCAATCAGCGCGTGTCTCCGCCACCCGGGACGGTCTCCCCATCGGCCAATCGCAGCTCAGGGCTCCTGACCAAGCTTTGGGTAAAAGAATTAATAAATGCTCCCGAGCCCGGATCCCCGCACTCGGTGTCACCACAGGAGGAGACTCAGGCAGGCCGCGCTCCCGCCTCACCCGACTGCCCGGCTTGCCGTGGCTCTCTGAGCCCCCTTTTCAGGGACCCCAGTCGCGGGAGCATTTGCCCGGACTCGCACCAAACTTTTCCGCCCTGGGCTCGGGATCCTGGACTCCGGGGCCTCCCCGCCCTCCCCTTTCCCGGGTTCCAGCTCCGGCCTCTGGACTAGGAACCGACAGCCCCCCTCCCAGCGTCCTTCCCTCTCTCTCCAGCCGTTTTGGGGAGGGGCTCTCCACGCTCCGGATAGTTCCCGAGGGTCACTCGCGCCGCACTCGCCTTTCCGTTTCGCCTTCACCTGGATATAATTTCCGAGCGAAGCTGCCCCCAGGATGACCACGCTGGCCGGCGCTGTGCCCAGGATGATGCGGCCGGGCCCGGGGCAGAACTACCCGCGCAGCGGGTTCCCTCTGGAAGGTAAGGGAGGGCCTCAGGGCGCCGCCTGGATCCCGGGGCCTGGGACCGGCTGCTTCACCCCATCTGCAGGCTCCACAGGCTCCTTTGGTGCTTCCAGTAAGCCCATTCCCCGGGCACCCCACACCCCAAGAAGCACCAGTCGGGGTCGAGGACCTACTCGATTTCCTTTCTGCAAATGGAGCGCGCTGCTCTCTTCAAATCCTGACGGAGCTGGGCGGCCAGGCCTGCAGCGGGCCGGGGCGACCTGCCCCTGTTGTTTTGGAAATGTCGCGGTGGAGAAGGAGGTGAATCAGCTTCTGAGCTGCAGAAGCAACTTCTCCGCAATTTGTCCACTCGAAATTGTCTCGAAATTGTCCCGGCTGCGCCCCACACTTGTGAAACATATGTTAGTTCAGGAAGCATTTTTTTGCCCTGCAAAATTGTGGTGGCTGACGCCGCGCCATTGTGATTGGAATTTTTAGAATAATTAAATAAATTAGAATTCTATTTGTGTCAAATAGCGTCTAGAATTTTCTGTAACTTGTTTAGGAATCGCCTTTCAGTCCACTTGAAGATTCTGGGAATCCCG
The DNA here is from genome assembly GCF_049350105.2 of Macaca mulatta. Classification (NCBI taxonomy): domain Eukaryota; kingdom Metazoa; phylum Chordata; class Mammalia; order Primates; family Cercopithecidae; genus Macaca; species Macaca mulatta. Next base: position 127,552,156 of record NC_133417.1, on the reverse strand, counting down.
AGGAGGCAGGAAGCCTTGTGCAAGCCTGAGCCGTTTCCAATGGTTTTCGAGGTTAGGGTGCTCCAGCAGAGATGCTCATCGCCCCCACTCCCACCCCCTTCACACCCAGCCTAGAGTAGAATGTAACACCCAGAGCAAGAATGGGGGCTAGGGGACCCAGGAGCAGTCCTGCCGCTGCTGTGGTCTCTGTCCCAAGATGTAACAGGTGACACAGGCACTGCTGCGTGGGCCTCCTTTCTGGACCCGCTTTGACTCTTGGCTGCTGAGCTTTTGGCTAGAAACCCCAAGGGCTATCAGCTCGCCCAAGTCCCTTAGAAAGGGAGCGATCCCAATTGGACAGGGATCGGTGGGATCAGAGTTCATCAAGGCCAGCGCCTGGGTGAACTTCTCTTCGCCAGGCGGCTGTTTCTAGAGCAAGCTAGACACTCTATGAGCTACAGGATCTCCTAAGTTGCCACTCCTCCCGGGCCCAAAGTGGAAGATGCTTTCTCTGGGGAGAATTATTTTGCCCCACTTGCTGTCTTTACACAAGGTTACACGCGCTATATTGCTAAATAATTTGAACAAATGTGATTGAAAGGAGGTCTGGGTCTGGGAGTCCGATGTCGAGCAGTTTCAGTGTCGGTGCTGTAACATGAGGATGGGCCAGAAGACTGCGAAATTAAGTGCTGCTCTTCTTTGCTTTTTATTTTCCTCCAGTGACTTTTCCCTTCCCTTCCCTTTTTCCCTCTTTTTCACCTTCCCACAGTGTCCACTCCCCTCGGCCAGGGCCGCGTCAACCAGCTCGGCGGCGTTTTTATCAACGGCAGGCCGCTGCCCAACCACATCCGCCACAAGATCGTGGAGATGGCCCACCACGGCATCCGGCCCTGTGTCATCTCGCGCCAGCTGCGCGTGTCCCACGGCTGCGTCTCCAAGATCCTGTGCAGGTACCAGGAGACCGGCTCCATACGTCCTGGTGCCATCGGCGGCAGCAAGCCCAAGGTGAGAGGGCGGGCCTTGCCCTCCTGGCTCCCAGACTGTGGTCCCCTGTTTGGGGGAGGAGTGGGCAGGGGGGAATGGCTGGCATCTGGGGCTCTCCAATGAGTTATTTTTGAAGTTTGTGGAAGTGTGTAAAGGGGTGTGTGTGTGTATGTGTGCGCGCGCCCTGGACACTTCTTGATGAACACTTAGGGAAAGCTCTCTCCTTTTTGCAAAGGAAAAATCACATTTGTTTTTTTACAGCCCATAAGCCTTGCAATCCTCATCAAATTATTTTAATAGATAAACACTTAAAGTAGGCAAGCTGTATGTGCCCACCTGTTGCCGATTTCTTCCTTAAGTGTCTTCCCAGCTCCCACCCATGGCACTGTCCTTTCCAAAACGAATGTAAGGAACCTCTTCAGGTTTTATACTGGTTTGTCTCCCAAACCCCGCCCTCAGTCTCCCCCAGTGCAAATTGTTTTCAATGAGTCAAAAACTAGGATGATTAGTTTTCTTTGTAATAAGCCAATGACTCCATTAAAATATATAAGCAGTTTGGTGCTATCCTCAAATTATTTTGGTTCCCTTTTTAAAAAGAAAGAGTCACGCCAACTAGGGTTGAGTGGGAGGGAATTACACAAGGTCTGTCTTTTCTTCCAGTTGCCACGGGGCAAAATCAAGAGGGTTATGGTAAACCGAAGACCTCCAAACACCCTCCTCTTCCTTCCCATCTACTGAAACCCTTTCACAGCCTTTCTAAGAATCTTTGGAACCTTCTTCTTCTTTAAAAAATATATATACTGGCGGCGGAGAGAAGAGTCAGTCTCTTTTATTTATATTTGTCATCGACTCGAAGTTTTAAAAACCTAAATACGTACCTTTACATTTCAGTCTTCACTTTAGCATAACTATACCTTTGGAAAAGCACAAGTGGAAGATTTAACTTAATTTTTCAGCTCCTTTTTCAAGCATTGCTTTTTTAGTTTCGTTTTCATGTTGGTTCTGTGTAAGGAGTTGCCTTATTTCCAGGGATGAGAAAGTACAACCCCACCCCACCCCCATCAAGATGTTATAATTCTTTTGAATTTATCCCGGTTGTCTGGGGCCTGTCTCGGGGAGGTAGAGGCTTCCCAGGCTGCTCCGGAATGGGATGTGTTCTTGTCTGTCTCTTTCTAAAGTGCCTCGGAGAGTTGGGGTCTTTTTGCTAACAAAGGGGGACTGTCCCAGAGGATTCAGGGAGGAGCATCCCGACAGGCCCAGAGGCGGTGGGGCCGCCGCCACCTGGCCCAGGGTACTGGGTACCAACGCCTGCCCGCCTGTTCTCTTAAAGCAGGTGACAACGCCTGACGTGGAGAAGAAAATTGAGGAATACAAAAGAGAGAACCCGGGCATGTTCAGCTGGGAAATCCGAGACAAATTACTTAAGGACGCGGTCTGTGATCGAAACACCGTGCCCTCAGGTACTAGGCCCATTAACGTCTCCCCGAGGCGCGATCGTCGCTATTACCCCGGCAGGTAGAACAAGACGTAATCACCCCAATTATCGATCTCAGCTATTGGAAGGTGGCCTCTCCCGAGGCCCTGAAATATTTAACAACCAGGCGTTCTTGGCACTTTATGGAGGGAGGGGTGAAATGCTTGTCCTGGGGGCGGAGGGTGGCGAGACCACCGCTGAGGACTCCCCAAAGAAGATTTCTGACAAGGAGGCAGGGCAGGAAACGTGAGGCGGAGGCAGAGCGTTTATTAATATTGATGTTCCCTTTTAAAGAGAAACAAATGTTTTGGTAACCCCAACCGAAGGGAGATGGGGCCTGCGCCGGGAGGGACTTTGCCGTGTGCGCAGGGCTGTGGAGGCTTTCACAACGGCCCCGATTGCCCCCGAGAGTCTCAGGGACGGTCAGGAGCCCCCTGCCGCGGCAGCCTGGGGGAGGCGGAGGGAGAAGAGGGGCGAGCACGGGGCCAGCTCGAGGGCGCACGGGAGGGTTTGTTTTTAATTAAAAGGAAACTCCCTTTTTCCCTCTGCGAGAAACATATATTTCAGAACATGGATTTGTTTACCAGACTGGAATCTGGAAAACATAAGTGGGAGAGAGTGCATTTTCTTTTGATTTTTACAATAGGAAACGATTCTACAGTTGAAATTTAAACCCTTTATAGCCTTAAAAAAAAAAAAAAAAAAAAGGAAAGGAAAAGAAGAAACTTGATTTACGGGGGTGGGGGCGGGGGGGTGGTGGACAGGTCAGCTTTGGTTCTTCCTCCCTTAAGGCGAACCGCAGGATCCATGCATTCAGGTGGGGAGGAAGGAGGATACCCAGTGGGCTGGTGGGAGAATTCTCTTAGATTGGAGACCTAGAGCCCGGTCTTTGGAGTCCAAGAAGGGAAACGCTTCCTGCCCAGAATCGAGGGACAAAGATGGCATCCGGCCCTAACCTGGAGGCGCGGTTTTCCCAGGCTCCGTCTTTCAGTACCGAGATACAGATAATAGGGAGGGGGGTTTGAATGGCAGGATGAGAGGGCTGGAGAAGGATGTGGATGCCCCGGGATGCAGGAGGGGACACCCGAGCAGTGCAGGGCAGCGGCTCTAGGGACCTGGCTAGGGGTTGGTGGGGGGCCTCCTTCCCGCACAGTCCCTCTTGTCTCAGCTATGCGCACTCCCTTGCTTCCTTCCTCCTCCCGCCCCCAGTGAGTTCCATCAGCCGCATCCTGAGGAGTAAATTCGGGAAAGGTGAAGAGGAGGAGGCCGACTTGGAGAGGAAGGAGGCAGAGGAAAGCGAGAAGAAGGCCAAACACAGCATCGACGGCATCCTGAGCGAGCGAGGTAAGAGGTGGCGCCTTGGGCGGCGCACTCGCTGGGGACCTTGGCGGGCATCGGCTCCCTGACGTTGCGGATCTGAAGGCAGCCAAGCCCAGCTTGGATCAAGGTCCCTTCATGCGCGGTGTCTCTGCGCCTGAGTAAGGGCATGGAAGTGGAAGACCAGAGGGACACTAGGAATTAAAACAAACATTTCTATTCTGCTTAGTTTTTCCGTTTTGTAAATCTTTCTTTCTTACCACTGTCAGCCCCTGGGATTCTAGAACTGTGAATTGTGCTCTATTGGAGGGGGCAGGGGAAGCTGTTACTCTCTTGCCATTAAACGGTATGAGACTGGGCATCTCTGAGCAATTGTAGGGCCTGGGATAGAGGGTACTTGAATCTTCAGAAGTTGAAGTAGCTTTTATGCTCTCAGGAAAGGCCCTGGTCTCCGGAGTTTCCCCGCAGTAAAGGAGAGAGAGAGAGAGAGAGAGAGAGAGAGAGAGAGAGAACTCTTTTGGGCAAGGGCCTTCCAAAAGTTGCCCCCACATTGGCTGCCTTATAAATGTGTGTGTGTGTTCACTGGTTTGATTTGTTTGAAATTAATTTTCAAATGTGACGGGGTTTAACCTGTGTGTGTCTGGGAATTGAAAGGAACCCAAGCTCTGGGTTACAAATTGAAGGGATCTGGGTTCTTAGAGTGCGGGCACCCTCTGTCTTCTAGGGGTACGGACCTCCGATTCCTTTTTGGCTGTGCACTGTCAGCACTAAGAAAAAAAAATCTCCCTCATGGGAGACAGAAGTGCAGCTCGCTTCCCCTTCACCCGCTGCAAGTCATCCTCAAACTTTAAGGGTACACACGCAAAAGAAAAAAAGAAAAGAAAAGAAATGCCATCAGAGTTGAACCAGGAAGGGATCATTGCAGTGGGAGATGGGAGGATTGTGTCTCAGTGGCTTTGGCCTTGGAGATGGTTGCCCCTTTTCAAATGCACAAATGGTCAAGAGTGGCCAGCAGCCCCACTCGCGCCTGAAGTTACCCCACCTGGGACCTGGAGTTCACCGGGCAAAGTCAGTTTTGGAGTTGTCAGAGGGACAGGAGGCTTTCCAGGGGGGCTCAGAGCCGTCACCGACTGCGACTAGCTGGGTCTGAGCCCTTACCAGAGTGGCATCCAAGTGGGACTTCTTTTATCTTCATTGCCCAACTCTGGGGCAGCCACTGGCTCTCCTGAGCGGCTGCTTTACAAAGCAGTGCAAGATCTGTACACAACCTGGAAGGAACATTTAGATTTGGAAGTTACAGACCCAAATGGCTGATTTGAGGGAAAAACAAATGTAGATACTCTGATGCACACAAGAAATCAAAGACATGTCCAACTACAGCAGATTGGGAAGGGAGATGCTTCCTTTGCTGTATGACAGAGGCCTCCTACGGACTCAGCCTAAATCCTCTTTTTAGAGAGTGCATTTTTCTGCCCTGGTCTCTGAGAAGATACCTTGGCTGTTATCCCAGGCCTAGCTGCAGCATAGAGGTGCTGAGAAGGGAGGAAGGTAGGGAGTCAGACAACCCCAAACCAAATGTGTTCCTGTGGGCAATGGGGAGAAGAGCCCGGAGCAGTCACAGAGGCTGGGGACTCACGGCTTTGCTACTTGTTGCTGGAGGCACTGGCGTGGCAGGCTGGCTGCTCTCTCGCAGTACAGGCGACTGAGGCCCAGGAGACAAAACGTCCCAAATGAGCTGGTCAAACATTTGTACAACTTTTCCAGCTTTTACAAAGAAGGCCTTCTCTACACAATCTACACTTGGAGATGAACTTGGGAGACAAAGCCTGGAGAGTCCATTGAAACTCACACTTTAGCTCAGCCCAGACAAAGCTCCAGCTCGGAGCAGCTTGATGTGAACAAAGGAAGGCAACCTTTTTATAATTCAAGGAGAAAAGAAGAGAAAACAGCACCACAAAAGGCTGAGAATAGACATTATGGGCTTGCAATGAGGGATGAATTATTCAATGAGCCCCAATAGCTGCTGCGCCAGGAAGTTTTATGGACTCTCCAGCGTGGAAAAAGTGGCCATTTCACCTACAAAATGTTTCTAGTCTTTTGGGCTGTCTAGCTGGGCCGGCTGCTATTCAAGGGCAATTGCTACCATTTTTAAAATCAGAGTATTCTCCCCAGTGGGGGCTGTGCTGTTGGAAACACACACACACACACACACACACACACACACACACACACACACACACACACCTTGGAGACTGAAGCCTAGTTTAATTTGGGGTTGTCAAGGAAGATGCAGTGTCAGTCTCTTCAGCACCTCTAGCTCCTTTTTAGGTGAGCCCTGGAGGGCAACAGGGGCCCAGAGAAAGGACAGAGTGAGGTGTAGTTTGAAGTCTAGAAACTTCAAAAACTTCTTTCTGTTGTTTGGGCATCAAAAAATCCCAGGCTGCCCGCTTGTAAAATAGAATGAATGCTGATAAAGCGCTCCTAGCGCCCTGGCAGAGAGGGAGGAGAAATCTGAGGGAGGAGGGACTTTGGGGTCCCCTGACCAGTGTGGTGTATTCTTGCCTGTTTCCAGTGAGTGGGTCTGGTGGGTGCTGTTGAGCCTGGCTTTTCAAGGGACATCTTTGGCCTGAGGTCTGCTTGGCAGACACTGGGACAAAAGGATTGAGCCACCTTGAATGAGGTCAGAATCACCCTCATTCTTCTCTCCAGTGTCTTTCTCTCAGATGGTCCTCTTAACTTTCCCAGCTTTCCCTTTTCCCTCGTTCAATCCAAGAGCTGAGTGGCTTGCGGAGCTAGTGCGCTTGGGCCCGCGCTCCCTAACGGGCGCGCACTAAGCATGATGCACCCTTGCTGCATCCATCCTTCCAGCTTCATAGCTCAGGAGAAAGGAGAGGGCTGGGCGGCTCAGGAACACTACCCCCGCCCGCTATCGCCAATCCCCCTAGCTCCTGGCCCGCGCTGAGACTGGAGCAGGGGCAGCCGGGGGAGCCAAGTCCTGGCCGAGGCATCCGGGGCTGTGGGCACGGCCCTGCGCAGCGGCCGCTCAATGGGCGCCTCTGTTCCTCCCCCGGCTCGGCCGAGCGGGCCCGCGGGCGCCGCCACAATGGGCTGGGCCCCCACTCCTGCGCTCTGCGCCAAAGCGCCGCGCCGCGCCGCCCCCTCCCCTACTCTCTGGACGGCTCGAAGCTTAGCTCGCCGGGCTGCAGCCGACTCAATTGCCTCCTTTATGTCCTTCTCACTTTCATCTAGACACAGCCCGCCTCCCCCCTTCTTCTCCTCTTTTTTTTTTCCTCCCTTGCCTGAGGCTCACATTAGTGAAATTTCTGCAACCTCCCCCTATTTTTTTTCTTATTTTAAAGAAAGCCCTTAACACAAAAGCGGTGACTAATCAATAGAAACTGCCCCTTCATCATCTCCTCCTCCTCCTCCACCCCTCCTTCTTCTCCTCCAGCAGGGTGACGCTTTTCCTGTTTGTGAGTTTTGGGAAACATTTTTGCTTTGTGCAGTAATGGAATTAGAGGACAGTTGAGGACTGTAAATGGACACGCGACTGCAAGACTCTCGCTTAAATATTTAGATGCAACGTTACAATTACTGACTTGTTGTAGTGGCTTTGAAGTGGCAGCTCCGGAGTGCAGGGGGAGAGAGGCCAGATTGCCAAATTGATGTTTTGATTGGGGACTGGCGATACACTCTCATAAGACTTTCCTCCCTTTTAAAATCACAAGTGAGCGTGGGAGGTTTGCAACAATTTAAAAGATACCGCTAAGAGATCTCAAGCATAGTCGATTGGGGGCTTATATTCCTTTCCTATCTGTCCCCTCCTATTTGACGTTTACAAAAAAGAGTACTTTCTTAAAAAATTGGAGAAAGTAAAAGTGACAAAAGTTTTGCTCAAGTTTCCATTTTATTTGTAAGCTTGTCAGCTTTTGTAAAGTTCACGAGGACGACTTCAGCTTTTTTGAGGGGAGGTAGGGGAAGATAAATCAGTTTAAAACGTAGAAAAGCATTAAAGGTCTTTGGAATATTTTATTTCCAGTGAAATCACGAAAAGAGCACTCTTATCATTAAGGGACTGCTGAAATCAAGGAAAACGAAGGGTCATTTCTTTTCCCGTTACTGAGCAGGAAGGGACATTTTGGTTCAAGGTTGGGAAGAAGGGAAGGCGGGAGACAAACTTTCCCATAGATTAAAATCATTGGGTGTAGGATCATAGGTTTATGGCCTCGGATCCTTTATTCAAGTGGACGGACCAGACCGCTCTCCAAGTCAATTTGTTAGGATCACGAATTTGACCTCAACGTCGTCTCGATTGTTTACAGTAAACTTCATATTTTCTGAAGTCCTTGCAAAACTCAACAAAGAAATACCACCCATTTAAAAAAGTGCTGGAAGTATCAGAACTTGAATTCTATTAGAACACCACGCCGTGTTCTATCTGTTAATGTCGCGGTAACAATTTTCCTGCTGCAACGACTTGAAAGGAAACACCAGAGTTCAGCTCCTAGCTTTTTCTTTTCGCCTATTTGGTTTGGTTGACTGCTGTGTGCTTACCTTCTAGCCTTATTGAAAACATGTAGATTTTCTAATTAATGCTTGAAATCGTATGTTTATTTTGGGGTTTGATTTGATTGTTGATAGCACCGGAACCAGGACGTAGGGGCTTCTACTGCGTAATAATTACTGAAGGGTCATTTAAAAGTCCCCAGGGCTGAGCAGTAAAACCCACCCGGGCGGTGAGGCGGAACCAGTCAGCGCGCAGCGGTTCAGGCGAGTGGAATATACAGAAATCGATCACGTGAACAGGAGCGTGGCCGCTAAATCCGAATGGCTTCAGCGTCCATGAATGCATATATTTTGAGAACAACAACAAAAAATTCTTCCTACTGTGAGACTAAATGTTTAAGTTGTATATAAGTAGATGGCCAATGAAAATGAAAAGCTGCAACAGTAACAACAAACAAACGCTGAGAAATAGAGTTTGGCTTGGGCTGGAACAGAACATGTTTTAAGTTCGATTGGATTCTGTATGACAGGTACCCTTACCCAGGAGGGTAAATAAAGATTAAAGAACAGTTTAGAATGTACATATATAACTAACAAGACACTAAAAGGCAATTAAGCAGTCAGTTTAATGTCTTATCTCACTGGCTGCTCTGGGGTTGTTTTACAAGTGGGAATTAAAATCTGAAAAGGAAGTTTTCAGCAGCTCTGGCCAAATATTGATTAAGTAGCTGTTTGTGATACCATTGTTACGCATTAAAAGGCCGGGAGCGCGGCCCCTCAGTGGTCATCTTCCATTGTGCCGGGTTCTTAACCACAGAGATCAAAGCGGGATCATTTCAATTTATCTGTCCTGGAAAATCCTTCTTTTCCTCTGAAATCTCTAAGGAGGAATTGACCAAATTCTCTTTAAGAAATAGGAACTGAAACCAGTTACATGTTGTAGGTTTGTAGAGAAGACTCATGGGGTGTTTTTAATTATCCTATCGTGATTTCTTACTTAGAACTGAGGCTATGATGGTGAATTTATCATCAAATAGATTCTCATTTTGTCGAGGGGTGGGTGGCAGAAAGCACGGCAGCTACTACCTGCCTGTTGCTAAATTTCTAAATACAAAAGTTGCCCTAAAGTTGTCTTCCAAGCTGGAATTTAATGAAAACATAGCAGATTTTTATGTAAAATTAGGTGGGGAATAATTAAATATACAGGAATCTGAGAGTTATATTGACTACATCTCTCTACCCGTGTTTCCATAATTTCTGTGTTTATAGATGGTTAGGTGACTCTCATGTATATTTCTAATCCTCTATAATTTGGGAATAGATATGTGTTTATGTGTGCGGTATGTGTATTGTTAGAGTTTAATTATTACACTAAGAATTATGCTGGCACTAAACTATATTTAGTTGCACAAAATGAAGATATGTTTGTCCTATGGATTGCACTTTCTCAAGTCATCAGAAACTGAGGTAACAGCACAGTCTCCCAGTTGTTGAATGCCAGGAGAAATATTTCCTTGAATCACTTTACGACTTTTTTAAACTGTTGATTCTGAGATGAACTATTAGACTTTTGTTTAAGAACTCAGTGTATTTGCATAGGTTTTTCTTTTATTATGAAAGCAAAACTTCTGCAAAGGAATCTTTTGGAAATACCATCTCTGCGCTTAATTTGCAAATTCCAACAAAGAGCACTAACTGAGGTTGTACAATTCATGCCAGATTTAGGCTTTGGATATATAACTGTGCATCATGAATCTGCCTGTGGGTGAGGTTTTCAAATCTCCTTCTTTGTGCTCATTTCATTACTAAAAAATTGTGCATGAGGCTTTATTATTTTATTTTTTACTCTTGTTCGCTCTTGAGCAAGATGAATCTTGACATAGAGAGCAGAATTTTGGTGGGTATTATCTAATATTTTCTATTAGAATCCTCCTATTAATTAATAATCTATCTGTGCTTAAATGCTCTCTGATGTAAAATATTTACTACCAAACATTGCAGTGTAGAACAACTGCCTGAAATAGATTAAGGCAGAAGTTACAGTTAGCTCAGATTTGTTACGGTTCCCATGTCCTGGGTCCAGATATAGCATTAAATAGTTCTTTGGCATATATTTCAAATGTATATTTCATATACATACAGAGTTCAAGAACTTTTCATCCTTGTGTATTAGGCTGTGTATTCATACACTGCCCCAGGGACAGCAGCTTCCAGCTCCAAGCTGGGCCTCACCTCAGTACCAACTCAAAATTGCTGACCCAAGAACCGGCTGCCTTTAGTTGGGGAATTGTGAAAAGGAATTTCAGATATTTCTGAGAAAATTCAGATATTGCCATCTTTCTGGAAGATAGACACCAAAGCAGCAGTAGGTATTATAATTCTATAATAGGTGAATAATAGGTGTTATAATTTCTTACCTTCAATACCTATTTTATTTCTTTCCTTCCTAATAAAGGTTAGTGAGAAGACTAATCCCCTAATGGCCATCCTCTGCCCTATTGGGAAAGATATTTTTGTCCCATTCACACCAGTCTTCGGTAGAGCAAGATGCAACTCAGCTTTTAGCTCTACCCTACAGTGTTGGGAAATACTGAGCTCCAATAGTATTGTGAGCTTTTGCTGGAAGCAGAGCACCTCTCCTTTAGGAAAGCTTTCTTCAAATTCTCTAAGCTGAGATTATGCTCCAAAATGAACAGAATACATATATTTCCAATTTTTAGTTGGAATATGCACAGTTATCAAAATGCCTATTTAACATTATAAAACACCGATTCAAGAGAGAAGAATTAGAAAGTTCACAACTGTCAAAGGGAGATATGAAAATCATGAAATACAGTTATTGAGGACAGTTGAAGAATAATAGGTGTTATAAATTCTTATCTTCTTCTTTTCCTTCTTTCCTTCCTGATAAATCTTTTTAAAAACCACCAACAGGTAATTGCTGCTGTTGAAGTGGCCACTTGTCTTTGAAAATGAAATTATATTGAATAAAGGGCAACAGTGTTAACAATTTGATTTGATGCACATTTCTTCTAGGAGAAACGAAAATCTTGAGAAAGCATTTTGCCTCGCACATTGCATACAGCAAAGTTCATAGCATTTTATATTTTGCTGCAGGATTTTAAGTCAAACAAAACAAAACAAAACACCTCCACTTTGTGGTAAAGTAAGTTGATCAAAGTAGTCTGAGTTTTTATGTCCACCTCTTACTAAGGTGATTGATAAATTACCTTCCCTAGCAAAATAGATTAAAACTCAAGGTAGGCAACTATTAAACTAGCTGTATATTTGGCTCCTTAAACTCATTGCGTAATTCCTCAACTACACTTTCTTATGTACTTTTGTTTGGCCATATTTACTGTATCTGTAATAGTATGTGAATATCAACTCTGAATTCTATAAGCCAATTCCCCATGCACCTTGGACCTAATCCAATATATTCTGTTTAAAAATAGCTGATCAAGCCACCCAGCGCGGTGGCTCACGCCTGTAATCCCAGCACTTTGGGAGGCCAAGGGAGGTAGATCACCTGAGGTTGGGAGTTTGAGACCAGCCTGGCCAAATGATGAAACCTCATCTCTACTAAAAATATAAAAATTAGACGGGTGTGATGGCACACGTCTGTAACCCCAGCTACTTTGGAGGCGGAGGCAGGAGAATTGCTTGAACCTGGGAGACAGAGGTTGCAGTGAGCTGAGATCGTGCTACTGCACTTCAGCCTGGATGACAGAGCGAGACTCTGTTTCAGAAAAAAAAAAATAGGTGATCAAAATGCTTTGTGACAGGGACGGGAGACTTCTTGGTTGAACAACATAGGATTGAGAGAGAGGAAATACCACTGATTTTTAGCACTTAAAAATTTATAGGATCATATGGATAATTCAAGTAGTATAGGTTTATCAAGACTTAAATGTAGATTTTCAAAATTTTTATTTATTTATTTATTTATTTTTATTTATTTATTTTTTTTTTTGAGACGGAGTCTCACGCTGTTGCCCAGGCTGGAGTGCAGTGGCGCGATCTCGGCTCACTGCAAGCTCCGCCTCCTGGGTTCACGCCATTCTCCTGCCTCAGCCTCCTGAGTAGCTAGGACTACAGGCGCCCGCCACCGCGCCCGGCTAATTTTTTGTATTTTTAGTAGAGACGGGGTTTCACTGTGGTCTCGATCTCCTGACCTTGTGATCCGCCCGCCTCGGCCTCCCAAAGTGCTGGGATTACAGGCTTGAGCCACCGCGCCCGGCCCAAAATTTTTATAATTGAAAAGTAGGCATATTTATGGAAACAATGGTAGAATTAAATACATTTGGTCTTGTGTTAATGATTGGAAATAATAAGTAAGTTAGGGTAGAATACTAAGAAAGAAAAGTTAACTGCTATGAAATTTGTGTTTCACCATGGAATTATTGTGTACTCTCATAGTAAATGCTGATATGGTCACATACACATTTGCATTTTTAATAGAAAGCCTGCATTTGCATTTTGTGATTTTTACAGGTACACAGATATGCTAAATGTATATATATACATAAAGTGAAAGTGACTTTTAAATATATCCCTCTTCTCCCCCCACGCTTTTTGTGGCAAACTCCAGTGTAGGCATAACTTACCCAGTTCACAGGCTCTTGGCTCTTACCCAGTTCATTGGCCCTTGCCTTTGAGTACTAACTTCCTAGTTTCCTTTATACTACCTCTTTCTTTCAAAAAGCGTTTCATTTTTAAATGATTATAGATTCATAGAATCTGTCTTCAAACATATATTTAAATTCTTTCAATATTCAAATGTAATATCATGATTAAGAAAATCTTGGCCACAGCGTGTGTGCATGTGTGTGTCTCAATCATCATGGTTGAGCTTAACCTGAACTAAAGAAAATTAATTGGTCCAATTCATTTTATTATAAGAAAAGCAATAGGTTTCTTCTTTATGAATCCCCACTTGGCTAGTTTCCCAACTGAGGTTCACTAAAGCAATTGAATGCTTTTTGTCTTGTTTGATTTAAACACACTCCAAAGTACCTTTTCAGATCTTTGTTGCATTGTGAAAGCACAGTACCCAAGGTGAAAGTGGTCTGTTTTTGCATCACCAATTTTGCTCTAAAATTGAGACCAAGCACATTTTAGTTGTGACCTCTTGAACTTCAGTTTTGACATCTCTAAGGTAGGGAACTGCATACCAGCTTTCCAGGATTCTGTGAGAAAGAAACGAGAAGGTGCATATTATGTGCAAATTACACCTAGCAGTAAAACTCAAAAGTCTTGGTTGCAGGAAAAAATCTCTGAACATGCAGAAAATGACCAGCCTACAAACTAGCAGATGGGCTCTGCCCAAGGGCAGATAAAACCTAATTCAGGGCTTAGAAACAACAATGAAGACCAAACACACACACACACACACACACACACACACACCCACCCACCCACACCACTAAGTCCGCTTTCGCCAAGTCAAAAAATTGAGTTTATGAGCAACTATTTTATGTAAATAACTTCAATTTAATGGGTATAAAAAATAAAATTCTAAAACCATTAGCTGAGATGTCAAAACATGCTTCTTAATTACTTTTCCTCCCAGTTTAAAAGGTTACTTTGCTCTTTTAGATTAGCTTGGCTTTTTTTGAAACTACAACTCAAACTTTTTTTGTGTGTTTGGCACAAGTTTTTTCAGCGGAGCAGGAATTGACAAATAGGTTGCTTTTTGAAAATGAGTCTCATATATCCATTCCTATTCCTAAAATGCTGTTACAGTGTTTCATTTTGTGGAATTGTTTTTGCACGGTTTCTCATTATATCCCCTCTTCAGCCTGCGTCATTGTTCTTAAAGGTCTTTATGGCTCTGCACGTGAGGTTGTGTGCATTCTTTTTTCTTTGTGCATGATTCTTCTTAATTCCCTCTCCTTTAAAACTGGAGCTCAGAAGTTTTAAGGATACCTTCCAAAGTAGCACTCTTCAAGCTGAAGGATACATTTTAATGACCTTTCTGTTTCATTTTCCTCCATTTAGTTCCAAAATGTTGGAGGCTTCTGTGTTATTGGGGTGCAGTGTGAGAGTGAAAAAGAAAGTAGCCTGGCTAGTAAGGCTCCTAGGAGCTGGAGAGCTCCTGCCCCCATGTTTCTCCTTCTGGCGCAGCTTGGCAGTGCAGCCAGTGGCTCCAAGGAAGGTTGTTTTCTTATCCCCGCATGCACTGGTCTGACCTGTCTCCAAAATAGGTCAGGCTGGGGCACAGCCAGTTTATGCAGCTGTTGCGGCTTAGGCTTCGCAGCAGGCAGCCGAGTTCCTTGGCCAGCCGGGCCCCCAGTGAACTGATAAAAATTCGCTGGCGAGCCATGGGGCCTTCCTTCTGGACGGTCCCGGCCCCCTGAAGGCTTTTAGATGCAAGGAGACTCCTGGATTATGGGGGCCAACTCTCAGCCTCCAAAGGGAAATGTTCTTTTATTCTGAGGATTGCACTCTTGTTGACCCAAACACTCAAGTGAAACATATACTTTGTCAGATTAAAAAAAAATTATCGTATTTATTTTTGACTGGGTAAAACGTTCACTTTGCACAAAATTCAAAAGATATAAATGGATGTCCGGTGACTAGTTTTCCTCCCACCTCTGTCTGCTAGTGACCAGTATCTTGTCTATTTTTCCAGACACTCTATGCCAACCAAACAATTACATTTCTCTCTTTTTTAAAAAATATTATCTTACCCCTTTGGCAGAAATGGTAGTCTACCTGCAGTATAAACTTTTCTGCACCTTGATTTTTTTTCTACTTTAGAATATATCTCAGGAATTATTCTGCATAATGTCTTGTTTGTATAGCTGCATAGTACTCCATCATATTGGCAAAGGATGACTTATTTAACAACATGTAGATTGTTTTCAATCTGACAGCACCATTTGGCACCTGTGTGAGTTTATTTGTAAAATCATTCCTCCCTGGTAAGGACAAAAGGAAAGACATTTGTAATTCTGGTAGCTTTGGTGGAATTTGGGTTCTGCATTGAGAACAAATGGTGGGGGAAGTTCTTAGAAAGCATGGTGCAGGAGTGTGTTTGCTTTTGGGCACTTGCACAAGCAAAATGATATGTTTTCTCCTATCACTATATGTGAGTAGGAACATAGGTTTCAAAATTACTGCTTAGAGTTGTTCTGCTATCAGTGACTACCCTCTGGACATTCCTCCAATATTCTATTGCTTCTTCAAATGGAACATTCTCTAAATACAAGGAAAACTTTTTTCTTTGACTTATTGGTTCTTTTTAAAACATTCTTTTCCCCTATTTGCTGTTCATTTAAGTTTGACAACATCAAAAGTAGTCTCTTTATGTTAAGTATTCTTATTTTTCTTTGTAAGCCAGAAAAATTGTGGGTAGTTTTATAATGACTTAGAGGCAACTTATTATAATTGTTTACTTACAAAAGAAAAGTTGTCTCCAAGGTCACCAAATTAGGTTTGAACTAGTAAGAGAGGGGTTTATGAATAAGAAAATATGGTCTTGTGTTTATTTTTCAGAAGTGCTGCCGGATGCTCTAGGGGTTTCTTGAGTTTGGGAATGGCTGACTTTTAATTTGTGAATTTTTAGAGAGTATGTATCCATGCCCATCTCTGCACAAAAGACTTTTTATGTTTTTTCTGAAAGCCTTGCTTCCCCCAAATCATTTCAATCTATTTTCCCTTAAATCTGATGCTACAGAATTCCGTTGTTGCCCTGCTGAATACCTGGTCTACCTAAGCTAGACGTTTCAGTCCGTGAAATGAGCCAGAAAGGACTCTGCTCCAAGTACATGAGAAAAACAACTCCCTCAAAATCCTCCCGAGAAAACTGGAGCTGTGAATGCCAGTGAATATTATAGAGCAAATGTTTCCAGTCATTTCTTCTTAGGAATGGGCCTTTCAGAAATAGGAGAACAAGTTAGGGGTGAAGGATATTTCTGGAAATCAAAATCTTGATTTTGTTTTTAAAAAAATTACAGAAAAACAAAAACACGTCTTCTTTCTTGACTGTTCTTGTGGCCAGGCTCAGAATGTGCAGGACATAGTCTGCCGGTAAGGCAGGAGAATGCGTTTTCTTAATTCTAGAACTTTTGTTTGCGCTTAGATGGAAGACGGCTAGCAAGGTACCCTCAATTTCCTTCTTGCTTTCTCTCTGACTTGCCTATGGAAATCTAAAGGAGTCAGTTAGGGGATGGAAACAGGCCTGCATTAAGAGTGTCTACGAAGAGCTAAGAAAAATCAAAAGCAGCTTTTTAAAAACTCCCTGCTCTGCATAATTTGGGTTGAATTAGGCTCATAGTTTGTGGCATCTGATTACTACCTGTAAAAGTATGCAGCTCTCCACACAGGAAGGAAAGTCTACGGAGGATTAATATCAACATGGAAAATTTTCATTTGTTCATGAAGTTGCTGTGATGTTCCCAACAAACATTTAGATCATGTAAAATAATTTGCTTCTAGGCCCATAGTGATCAAGCTTTAGGTGACTGACAGATCATCACACTGCTTTTATCCATACAGGTGAAGGGAAGTGGCAGGCAGAGCCATCCTCCAGGGAACTTAAACCTCCAGGCTTAATGTCAGAGAGCAGGTGTTTTGTGGGGAGAGCAGCCCTTTGCTTCTGATTTATAAACTTGCAAGTTTTTAAAAAATAGGAAGTAGATCACTAATTCATTTGAGGAAAGTGTTTCCATTTTCCATTTCATGATTCCCAAGTAGATGGGAACAGTTGGTTACATTTTGGGAAGTTCTGGGTCGTCTAAAACACCCTCTCAGACCATTTCTAAAGAAGGCTGAAAGTCCATTTCAAGTTGAGCAAATAAACGGTCTCCTCGCGGTGCCCCCGGTGGACTAGCAGTATGCCAGAGCAGAATATAATTTGGGAATTGATCCAATGTGGAAACTTTCCAGGTGGTAGATATGCTTGGCTTTTGTGCAGACAGGGCACATCTGGGGCACGTGTGTACACGACACACATTTATCAGAGGGCAACAGAAAGGCAACTTTTACAGTTTCTCACTAGAAGCCAGTGTCCGTTTGTGGTCACTGGCCCTGCCAAGCTCCAAATACTTGCTGAATTTTTGTCTGAGAGCAGAAGTCGAATGGAAGACTGGGGATTTAGCATCATATCAGAAACTACAAAGAGCCAGGCTTAAGAGTGCAGGGGTTAGAGGAATGCCTGGGTACTGGGCAAGTCCCCATTATACAGGGAATTGGCTCCAAGGAGGAGGCCAGGATGGAAACTCAAGGCCTGTTCTACTTTGGATTCAGTTTCTGGGCTTCTCAGTAAACTTTTTGGGCCTTGGCTCCTCTGGGTCTTCTCCTTGTCTATGGAAAGTATCAGCTGGTCTTTCTTGGGGCATTCCTGAAAATAAAACCAATGGATAAGTGGGATGACTGTCTCATCTTGCTTTTGTAAGAGGCTCAATGTGTTGTCAGTAAAAAGTAGGGAAATACAACTCTTGTGGAGGTCAAAGCAAGTACTCACTCATTTCCTGGCATACCTCTGTCTTATATTATTTGTCCTTTTTAGAAAAATTGAAGCTAAGCCATTGCACAAGACTCTTTCTTTCTCTTTCTTCCTCTCCTCTCCTCTCCTCTCCTCTCTCCCTCCCCCTCCCCTCCCCTTCCCCTCTCCCCTCCCCTCCCGCTTCCTCCCTTCCTCCTTCCCTCCCTCTCTCTCTCCCTCTCTTTCTCTTTTTCTCTTTCTCTCTCTCTTTCCTTCCTTCCTTCCTTCCTTCTTTCTTTCTTTCTTTCTTTCTTTCTTTCTTTCTTTCTTTCTTTCTTTCTTTCTCTTTCTTTCTTTCTTTCTTTCTTTCTTTCTTTCTTTCTTTCTTTCTTTCTTTCTTTCTTTCCTCCCTTCCCTTCCCTTTCCTTCCTTCCTTTCTTCCCTCCCTCCCTCTCCCTTCCCCTCCCCCTCCCTCCCCTCCACCTCCCCCTCCCTGTCTCTCCCTCGCTCCTTACCTCCCTCTCTCCCTCTCTCTCTCCCTCCCTCTCTCTCTCTTTCTCTCTTTCTCTTTCTTTTCCTTCCTTCCTTCTTTCCTTCCTTCCTTCCTTCCTTCCTTCCTTCCTTCCTTCCTTCCTCCCTTCCTTCCTCTCTCTCTTTCTCTTTCTCTCTTTCTCTCTTTCTTTCCTTCCTGACAGAGTTTTGCTCTTTTTACCCTGGCTGCAGTGCAACAGCATAATCTCAGCTCATTGCAACCTCCACCTCCCACGTTCAAGCAATTCTCCTGTCTCAGCCTCCCGAATAGCTGGGATTACAGGCACGCACCACCACGTCTGGCTAATTTTTGTATTTTTAGTGGAGACAGGGTTTCACCATGTTGGCCAGGCTGGTCTCGAACTCCTGACCTCAGGTGATCCGCCCACCTCAGCCTCCCAAAGTGCTGGGATTACAGGTGTGAGCCACCAAGCCCGACCTTGGACTCTATTCCTAATGGGGTGCTAGTATATACCTTGGTCAGATAAGGAGACCAACCATTTCTTTATTATAAAATACAAATGACACAGAGAGCCAAATTTTTTCTGAATCTTTGTTGGCTAACTTTCATCATTTTATTGAATTACTATAATTTAATGTTACTGGTTTAAACTAACAATTTTTCCCCTGAAATGAATCCTTTCTATTTTTTTGTAACATGAAAACCCAAATTAAATTCATTAGGTAAGACAATAACTGTCTTTCACATGGAAATTTCTGGTACTTGGAAAATTCTTATGGAAAAACTTCAGGAACAATAAAAGGAACTGTCACTCAAACTACAATTTACAGGAAATGATGTTACCAGAACAAGTGTAGGCTTTTCGCAGGCATACTTGAAAATTCCCCTACCTCCTAACCCTCCTCTCCCAAAGCCTTTGAAAATGTTTTCCCCCACTTTCCTTCCATAAAGGGCCCTGTGGGCTGACCTTAGGTGAAAAGAATGAAGTCAGTCTTGGGTGCTCTTCCCTCTCCTTTCCTGAATCCCTGTCACTGCCTTTTGTCTTGTACGTTCCTGCTACTACTACTACCACTACTACTACAACACACACACACACACACACACACACACACACACACACACACAGGCTTGCACCCAGCTATACCTCATTCGTATAGAAACTCAACTGGTTGGCTGGGTGCGGTGGCTCACGCCTGTAATCCTAGCACTTCGGGAGGCTGAGGAGGTCGGATCACTTGAGATCAGGAGGTTGAGACCAGCCTGGTCAATACGGTGAAATCCCATTTCTACTAAAAATACAAAAATTATCCAGGCGTGGTGGCAGGTGCCTGTAGTCCCAGCTACTTGGGAGGCTGAGGCAGGAGAATTGTTTGAACCTGGGAGGCAGAGGTTGCAGTGAGCCAAGATCACACCACTGCACTCCAGCCTGGGCAACAGAGTGAGACTCCATCTCAAAAACAAACAAACAAACAAAAACAAACAAACAAATAAACAAAAGAAACTCAACTGGGTAAGCCTTTAACTGGTTAAATGGAAAGTATTTGCTCTTTTCTAAAGGATGCCAAGAGCTGACAACTTAGCATGAAGGAATTAATCCCTAAAGGTAGAATCTCAGGTGTCCATGTTTGGTGGGGGCAGGAGATAGGTTCCTGATGCCCCTGAAATCACACTTCAGCAGATCCTGTCTTCACCGAGAAAGGACAGGATTAGCTCTGCTATGAGGGAGTTCTGTGCTGGTGGGCAGGACCTGCTAGGGCACAATTCCCCATTGAGCTGTCCAGGAGGAGACAGAGCCAGGTTGGACCAAGAACGCCCCTCCACCACAGGTGGATTTCCCTCACCTCCTCAGTGCCAGGGAAGGGCCTTGGCTTGTGTCCTTTGGGCTCCCTGGCAAAAAGCAGAAGGACAGGAAGGGTCTCTTTGGCCCAGAGCTATAGACTGGGAAGGAACTGTGGAGCTCATCTCACCTTAAAACTCACAGCCCTCCCCAAGGAGCAGAGGTCTGGGCTGAGCTCTCACATCCCTAGTGGCTCCTGGACACTTATCAGAGGTCTGAAGAAATGAGATTCCCCTCCTCTAGAGGAGTGGGGTACAAGGGATGTCTGTCATGGATCCGCTAGCTGTGGCTGGGGGTGGGGGAGGCTTCTGGCCAGCGGGGGGCCAGAGACTTAAATCTCTAGACACTCCTAGACTCTCAGTTTTGGGACTCTTGAGATCCTCAGAAACAAATCACTTTGGAGCATATAAACCAAAAGGGTCTCAGTGGAAGAACTGGGATTGAGTTCACCAATGATATCTGGGATTCAGAAACTGCCAGTGTATTCATGGACCATTTTCATCAGGGTGTCCAATCTTTTGGGTTCCCTGGGCCACACTGGAACAAGAAGAATTGTCTTGGGTCACACATAAAATACACTAACACTAACAAGATAGCTGATGAGCTAAAAAAATAAATCACAAAAAATCTCAATTTTTTTTTTTTTTGAGATGGCTTCTCACTCTGATGCCAGGCTGGAGTGCAGTGGCACGATCTCAGCTCACTGCAACCTCTGCCTCCCACGTTCAAGTGATTCTCCTGCCTCAGCCTCCCGAGTAGCTGGGACTACAGGCACATGCCACCATACCCGGCTAATTGTTGTATTTTTGGTAGAGACAGGGTTTCACCACGTTGGCCAGGCTGGTCTCGATCTCTTGACCTCGTGATCCGCCTACCTCGGCCTCCCAAAGTGCTGGGGTTACAGGTGTGAGCTACCACACGGGGCCAAAACTCATGTTTTAACGAAGTTTATGAATTTGTTTTGAGCTATATTCAAAAGCATCCAGGGCTGCATGTGGCCCACGAGCCACAGGTGGAACAAACTTGATTTAAATGATCTTGGGTTCCTATTGGATGGCCAAAGCCGGCACTCAGGCTTGATTTGTGTTTTATAAATATTAGGTAGTGAAAGGGAGTATGAGCATCTAGAAAAACAGTCCACGTCTCCCCAGGAGGGGTTCCTGTAAGAGGCGGGGTTCAGCACAGAGCTAACGAACCTTTGTAGGTCCCTTCCAGGCACTGGGAGGAGCCCTAACGATATCTTTATGTCATTAGATTTTTGTAAATATTGTAAAATTAAGATATATTGTATTTATTTCTCAAGAGGAGTCCCCTAAATTGTGAAAGCTTCAGGTTCCACAAAACCATCTACCTTGTCCTTGTTCAGCAGAGGTGGGGAGAGATGGTACGCTTCTGTGTGTAAACTGTGAGTCAGCACACCATGTAAGAGCCAAATACTAACAGTGCCAACTTGCGTCTTGCACTTTAGAATATGCAGGGTGCTTCTTCATTTCCTGTGCCTTATCTTGCTTGCTTCAAGAAGTCAAAGTCTGGGTTTGACTAACAATTTACTCATATGGTTCTTACTCCACACAGCATCCTCTGTCTCTGTAGGAAGACTCTTTGGGGGGATCTTGGACCGACTCCTCACGAGAAGATGAGAAACATCCACTCACTGCATAGGGGCAGGTGGGAAAAACCCTTCACTGGAGGATGCAGGGAGGCTTAGTTCCCTTAGCTGTAAAGGTTGTGTTAGGCAGTTTCTAGATGTTTCTTGGAGGTCTCCGAAACTATTACTGCAACCAGGTTGCTTTCCCTTTCTGGACCTCATTCTCCCCTCCTCTGACAAATGGAAGCTGTGGGCGAGGTGAAGGCCATGGTCTCTCCCAGCTCTAGCAGGCTGTGGCAGCTGTGGCAGCTGTGGCCCTGTCCACCTCTCAGCCGACTTGTAGAAGGTAGAGGCAGCCACTCGAAGAAACCGTGGGGCCCGCAGGCAGCCGGGGAATCAGGGCAAGGATGGAGAGGACCAGGACCCTTGATATCTTAGAAGGTGAGCAACTCCTACCTTGCCTTGAGTTTGGGGGGAAAGATGCCTTTAGGTGCTGGAAGGAGGTGGGAAACGAAGCCTACTGGGAAGAAGCACTTCTGTGCAGTATCACAGGTGAACGCACCAGCTCTTCTCCATCCACGCGGGGAGATGCGTGTTTTCTTGCACCTCTTCTCAAAGCTGTGGCTTCCAGAAGAGGCTGGAAAGGCCTCCGGGTATTGTTTCGAGAGCTTCCCTTTCAATGGGTTGCTCATGATTCTGCCGGGAAGTTAGAATTGCTTACACAGGAGGGTGAGACTCTCTCTTTCGTCTGTGCCTGGACGATTTTTTTCCTGTGTCCAGAGAGGGACACACAGGATTTCTGGTTACTGACCACAAAGTTAGAAGCTGTCTGGTCTTGAAGAGAAGGAGACTCAGACAATAGTGCATTCATTTCAGATGATTCTAAGTCATATCTTAAATGAACGCCCTAATGGCTCACACTTAGCGATTGTCCCAACTGATTGGGGCAAACAAGATTTTTCTGCTCTTAACTAAAACACACACATATACACTCACGTATTTAAAAATCTTATTTGAATAAATCAAAATTTTCAATGCCAAACAGAGTTTCAGAGAAAACTTGTAAAGATTAAACAGGAGAGCAGTTCAAATCTGAAAACTTTTGTTGTTTTTGTAAGGACATTGAAGCATTTAAAAACTTGGAAAGAATGTAAGAAATATTTTTTTGTTATATTGAAAACAATCCAAAGCAAAATGTCATAGCCTATCAAGGGGAGATTTTACTAAGTTTCATCCTCCCAATTTTTTTACTATTTTACTTTTGTGGAGGAAAATTATTTCAAAAATCATCTACACAACATATTCAGCTATATATTCTGAAGGTAGACAATGATTCATTCAAATATTACACTTTTTAATTGCAAAGACTGAATGGTAAAATTAACAACATAAAATGCACTTTGAAAATTTGGTGATTTTTTTTTTTGTTCGAGAAAATTTTAGAGCATATAAAATATCCAAACTAATATTTGCATGCATAATTTTTTGTATGTACCTGATATCTATGGCTCAAACTTTATTGTAGGTTATCTTAAATAGGTTTGTGGAAACATATGTAAGCAAATATTGTCATAAAATATTTACTAATCTTTTAAAATAGAAGCCAAACATTATAAAACGAGAATGTTAGGAAGAGAAACTATACCCCTTTGTACATTCAGAATAATAAGCACTGCTGTTTACCATATGAAAGAGTTTGTCTCTATTTTTCTTAGTCATTATCCTGTACTCAGATCAAATATATTGCAATTTTGAACTTTGAATCAAAATTAAAATTTTTCTTTAATAAGAGAGAAAGTCACTACTTGACCTTTACATTAAAGGAGAAATCTGATCTTAGCCACTTCACTTCTAGCTAACATTAGAATTTTTCTTCAGTAATTCCATACAAATCAAAACAATTCAAATTATTGACTCACTTTTCCGTATCCACAGACAAAACTCTGACAGATTCTGCCACATGAATTGGGTCCTAGCGGGTTTGAAGAAGTTGAATTTGTGAGAGATATGGCATGAATTTGTTTAATATAGTTTGAATAGCAAGATAACTGTATAGCTTTTAAAATGGCAGGCATTCATGATGCTTTGCCAAGCTTGGGGTGGTGAGCAGTACTCCATCTGAGTATTGATTTCCTCTACTTATTTTTTTTTCATGTTTTCTTAGGGAAGTGCTAGTTGAGATTCGAAGAAGAGTTGTTATTCTGTTTAACTATATAAAAACATTAAAACATTTTAGGGAATGCAAAAATACATATGCTTCAAGTTAAAATATTGAGACATCTTGGATATTTTAATAACATTTCCACTCTAAAGTAGCAAAAGCAGAGTTTTTTTCTTTTTTTAAAAAAGCTTCCTTTATAGAGATGATTATGTTTGCTGGTTAAAATAATTTGAACATTTAGAAAGAACGCTAACTCTACAGTGTTGAGACCTTTACTATTTTCCATTCTCTTCAAGAGATTTTAAAAAATTTAAAGTACGAAGAAGATTATTTTTACAGTTGGTCAGAGGGATTGTAATGTTAATATAAATATAAATTTATACTCATTAAGGAAACTGAGATAAAAAAATGCTAAAATGAAACTATAGAATGATTTCTATGAAAGAAGATAAATATATAGTTTGTCAAAATTACTTATATTAATCATGTGTAACAGGGCTTAAAGACTGTTGTACAATTCATTTTGGAGGTTTGAGATTAAAAATATCCTTTTAGAATTTGGAGAAAATGAAATTGTTGCATTTGAGAGGAGAGGGAGTGCGGAACAAAGCACAGTGGAGAGAGCACATTAAGGATTCTGTATATTTTATTTCACAAGTCCTTTGTAAAGTGAATTTCTCACATTAGGTTTAAAAAACTAATTTTTCTAGGAACCAAATAAGTACCAAACTCCGAATTTACTTGCAGGACAGTTTACAATTTATTCCTGCTTTTATTCAAATGATGGCCATTTTCTAATGAAGAGAGTGAATTGAGGAGCAAATTTTAAAAATTATAACACCTAATTTGCCATGTTTTAGTTGAAATTTTATTAGATTATAGTTCCAAGAGCTGTCAAATTACCTAAAGGAAACAATGAGTTTCTCAATAGGAAAAAAAAAAAAAAAAGAAAAGAAGAAGAAAGGGAAATTATCCAAAAATGCTGCAACTAAATAACAATCGTTCCTGCTAAGCTTTGTGCAGCTTTAAATACAATTGAATATTAATTCTTTCAGACATAGTTGACTTAAAAGCTAGGAAGGATCAGGAGCTGATTTTTGGCATTCCTTCATTTTTCCACTCTTTTGTTCACTTGACACACAGCTTTTATACACTGGCTTTGCAGGAACCACTGGCATGATCTCCGAACAATCTGTTTGAGGAGGAAAGGGTCCTTCCAACCAGCAGCCAGAGTTTTAATTAAATACTGCCCATCCTGTCTACCTTAAACAGTAGAAGAAACAGCTGTTGGCATAAAGGTACCGATGAACTTATGTTTCCTGGTGTTAATAGAGTAAAGAACCTTCTTGGTGTTTAAACACACACGGACACACACGAGTGTGCACACACACACACCCCCCCAAAAATCATGTGGTTATATTTTTTAGTTAAGAAGAGTCACAATGAAGCCACAACCCTGTTCCATACTGCTAGATTCAGTATCATGTTGTTAGGAACATGCTGGTTGAAGAAATGATTTTGTTTATTAATTCAGGTTACATGTCCTGCCAGGCTGGCTGGAAGAGAAAGGAAAGAAAGGTGTAACTTTAAGCACACACTGATTTGTTCTTATTACATAACAAAAGTCTATTTCTTTATCATGTTATCATTCAGTTAATAAAAATTAGCTACAATAACAGCATCAACTTAAAAACCCCTCAAAGTCCAGGGGATTTTCTTTCACAATGAACATGAATACTGTTCAGAAATACAAACAGTCAAAGGATAACTTTAGGTCTGAAAGAGAAACCTGGCAAGGGTAATTGAATAAGCCTGGGTCCCCTGACTGTGTCATGGTGAGGGCAGTCAACATGTCATAATTAGGTTTATTGAGGGCCATTCCAACAATCTGCTTCTATTCTTCCTGCCTTATTGTCCACAGCTAGGCAAATAGCCAAGGGACAAAAGGAATCAAGTGCTGACAAAACATGAAAGAGGAAAAAGATTTAGCTGCTTTTATCAAAGAAACTGAGAAGGACTTTGTGTAAATAAAATAAGTGACTGGCCATCCCGCATTTAGGCAATGCCGTTTTCATTAGAATTAATTCTTGACATATTGGAAGAGTTCCAAGGGAAGGATTTCTACTTCTGACAAGTTTAATTTGTAAATTAAAAACAGTTGGTTAAACATGAGCCTCCATCAACAAAACTTAACCAAAGCCATACACGGTAAAGGCCTAAGCAGGTGAAAAAGAGAATTACTTTGAAAACAAAGTCTTCCCCAAAATTATGCAAATTCTTATTACTTCATAACAAATGTTACCCATTGAAGCCTACAGCAGGATGTCTGCTCCTAGAGGTTTGTTTAGATCACATTTTCTTCCCCTTTAAGCCTCTTTAGTTGACATAACACTTACTCCATGCTTGGGAAACAAGCTGGTGCTTGGGAGAAGCGGCAGCAAGATTAGAAGAGGTATAATGACATTTTTAAAGAACTAAAGCTAATGCAGCTTTTGTAACTCTACAAATTTCAGAACGGCTTGCTTCACTTTTTTTTCTTTTTTTCCGTTGAAGACGAGAGCTTCTTCTAAGTGTGCCTCTGATTCCTAACTGGGATAAACAGTGGAGGCTACTATGCAGTGTCTCCTGAACTAAACATTCATCAGATCCCAGGTCAATGTTGTCTGGTAGGACAGTTTCATGCAACACGGTCAGCTTTGTGGTCATGACTTGGTGATGCGAAGAAAGTGAAACCTTCAGGAGAGACGTCCAGCAGGCATCTGGACGGACAAGGCTTTCATTTTAAGTCCAGGAAAATTCTTTCATAAAACAGCTCCTTGTGAAGTTGGCATACCTTTCTTGTTGCATTTTTGCAGCTTGCAGGTTAAGTCTTAGAAGGCTTCTTTCATGTGAAACTTAATTTCAGAAGCATCTTTTTGAAATTGCCAATGGGAAGGTAGCTAGGAGGAGGAAGCTGTCACGAATGATTTGTCCCTTGGGAATGTAAATTTCACTTGGGTATCAAATACCCCTCAGCTTTATTGAGAATTACATAGGAAATAAGAAACCCATTACTTAGGTAGCTTCAATGACTAGGTTATTTAGGTTTAAAAACTTCAAAATGCTTTACTTCCCTTGACGTCAAGGCACATTGCCTTATGCCTTGACACTTAAAGTGAAAAAAAGGTTTTTCCTTAACTCAAAGAATTATATAGTTACACCAAATAGTGAGTGTAAAAATACTTTAGGAAGTGCAGAGCCCTAGACAACTGCAAAATACAATCGTTACTGTCACCAGCACCATCATCATCAGCATCACCATTATTGCTATGTTTGGGATGGAACTTGTCACAGTTATATTTACATGACCATAGCATCCTGAGGAAGCGTTGCAATATGTGTTCCAAACATTTTTCTTGTGTCTTGTTAAGCTGGATTTGCAGAGGTCTTGACATTTATTCCACCTAATGGATTTTGGTAAAGAATCCACAGGACATCAGGCTGCCCAGGTCTAGTTCTGCACCAGATATAACCGTGACTTTATGAAAGGCTTTGGGATTAAGAGATTTGGGGTTTTGTCCTGGTTCACCCTCTGAATAGTTGTGATCATGGAAAAGTCACTCTCTGTTCTGAGCTGTCCTCACCTTTTCAATGTAGGTGATAGTATCTGCTCCACTACCTCAAAGGATTGTTGTGTGAGTGACCATGAACACATCAGAAGTCCTCAGCGAATGTAAAGTATTATTTACTTAGAATCTGCTGATCGCTTTTGTACTCAACAACAAGGTTTGGTAGCTGATTGATTTGCCTTCTTGCTGTCTCAGAGTACAGTTTAACAAGGATTAAGTGCATCTTCCTGTGGTCAGTCTAAAATACATAGAACTAATTCTACATCTAGGACATAAGGGACCTAGTTGCTGGGATAACATTGCTTTCTTGCAAAGCAGCACACCGCTGCATATCTAGTGAAAAACTGGTATGGGGGAAACTGCTTTTAAGGGTTTGGATTTGGACAAAATAAGTCTTTTGATTTTCACATTGCTCTGATGCCTGTTGGCTCATGTCACAAGACTGGAAGGCCCAGCACGCCAGGAAGGAGTTTCTCTGGAAGGAGTTGGAGATTTATGCAGATTGGCTGACTCTCTGACATTTATTTGCTGCCCTTTTTCACTCTATTTTGGCAACTCTGAACCAGATGGATAAGCTCATGGAAAATAAGGCCAGTGAAGAGAAGATGCTTTTGATTTCCCCGAAGATAAGGCAAAGCTCTCTCTTTCTCTCTTTCTTTTAACATAGCAGTGACAATTTTATGTGCACGAATGTAAAATTGGCAACTCACTTTTGGAGACTGATGGAAACATCTGAACAAGGACCTCCCTTGTACGTCATTGAGGGTAACATAAACTCTGTTTACCAAAGCATCCAGTGAGGGGAGAGAAGCCCTGATGATGGTCCGAATGTTATGTCTACCAGGAGGCCAATCGTTCAGTTTGTAGCTGGGCACCAAGGATGCTAGTCGGAGCTTGAGCTAAGATGATAATTCACCAGGACTGAAATCCTTCTTTAATCATCAACCTCTCTACAAGGAGAATGATGAAGAAGGGGAAACAGGGCTTACTATTTCACTCTGTAATCATTTATGATTTGAGCTGTATTTTACCTTATGTTGACCTCTGGTGCTGTTGGTTTGCTCATTCTATAGCCGTGGCTACAGTGTTGCAAGGGGACACTGCAGACAGTGGTCACTGCATGGTGATTTCTCTGTAAGAAATGGAAAAATATTGTCTAAATGTGTAGATAGAGAGATACAATTTTACTATTTTAGGCTCAAACTAAATTCTCTCTACTAAAAGAAGTTAAGTGTTTAAGCACATATGTTCATATCAAAAGTAATTCTGTCTTGAGCTCACTAGGACATTTTTTGTGAAAGTGGCATTTTTTTCCCTCTATTTTAAAGTCATCACATTTTCCCTCTGTGCTACCCATGGCACACAATTTCAAACTGAAAATACTTTATCTCAGGCATATTGTTGAACTTTGCCCTTGGAATTTAAATGTTGAAATATGGTATTTAAAAATGGTGAAGGGATTTGCTGATTAAGTATGCCTTTTTTTTTTTTTTTCTTAATGGAAGGGTGGGAGGGAAATGTGCAGCTTGAGAATTTAGCCTTATTATTTATTTTATGTTGTCGTTGTTTGTAGGCTTTTTTTTTTTTAATTTGTTTACTCTTGTTTGTTTGCACTAATCACTACTTAGGGAGAAGTCCTCACAGGCCAGCCTCCTCTTCACGAAGCCTTTAGCCATGGTGACCGTTCAGGCATAAAAACGTGCTTATCTGCAAATGAATGGCAGCTCTTTGCTTCATTAAAGCCCCTTTCTCTTTTGGCACTCGCATTGTGACCCTTTGATATTAATTCAAAGGGCAATTAAAGAATGCGGGCCATCTTTGAAGTAAGGCATTCGGGGCAAGGGTAGGGACGAACCTGGGCCTCTGATGGACTGTGCGCATTCAACAGGCCTTTTCAAGGCAGTTTGAAGTGAGTCAAAGAAAATGGGCAGGAGAAGGTCAAAGAGAAAAAAGGGGCTAAAGAAACAGTCTGTATTTGTTCGGAGTATTAGCCAAGAAAACTGCAAATAGCAACAAAATGAAACAGTTAATAGAGCAGCCAGACAGAGCCATGTCAATCACTTAACTTGAACAGCGTTAGGCTTACCAAGGCTCCTCCACTGAGTTACCTAATTATCTTGGGAAAAGCAGTAACTGGAAGTAATGGTATTGTATTTCTTTCTGCTTACTGCCCAGAAAAGGTGATAAATACTCACTGCTCCATAATTATGCAACATATATACATAAAGGAGTAGGAGGGGGTGGAAGGGAGCTGGGGGCTCGGAGGCTGCCTTGAAGTCGAGTTCCTAGTAAAATGTCCGAATATGGCACAAATATGGCATTTTCAAACATTAGCATGCTGGAGAATCGCTTAACTCGTTTCATCTGGAGCTGGCTGAAATATGCATGATCTCTCCTGGAACAACTCTTAAAGACAAACACGTTTACTCATCTAGGAAAGTTCTTTTTGAGAAAAAATAAAATAGCCTGCAAGAGCTGTGCTTAAATAATATGAAGGATTTGGCGATCACTCCCCTCTGCCCCCCAGCCCCCCGTGGAAACGAGGAGATTCAGAGTGAGGTAGGAAACTCAGCTCTTAGCTTTCCCCATTGTGCCTGGTTATTGAAACACCCTTGGGGAGAGACAGCCGGAAAGCCCTCCGTGGTAACCGCATAGCCACAGCGAGTTGCATATGTTACCTAGAGAGCGGGCAGATAGTAGGTAGGGCTGGGGGGTTGATTGGATATTTGATCGCTTTCTATTAGTGTGGTTAGGATGGATATTTTTGGATTCCGCTTTTATTAGTCACGATAAAAAAAAAACAAAACAACAGAAGCCAAGCACTTCTTTGAAAGTGTGAGTAAACCGGTTGAAAAAATATTTCCAGATTCCCCCAGGGGTGTATGGGTAAGGGAGGAGGAACCCAGGCACGCACATAAATGTCTGCAGATAGGTCGAATATGTGTCTGTAATTGCAAAACATGACCAGCCTTTAAAGAGGCCCCCAGGACTCTGCTCAGATTATTTGCAACATGGGCTGCTACAGATTGTTGTTTGATGTTGCATTTATGCATAATGGGTTTTGTTTAGAGGGACAGTAATAGATCTGAAGGATCTGTTATGCAGCTTTTGGACATACTGTTCCAGAATGTAGCTATTAATATAAAAGTTATGGCCTTTGTAAAAAGTCCATTATTGAACTAAGTACTCAGTTGCTCTGCATTTTAACAAAACAGTCATATACTGGTGCTCGAAAACTTCTCTTTTCTTAAAAAAATTCCAATTTGGGAGACACCCAGGATAAGTTGTATATAAAACTATGAATCACAAATTATATGATTTAAAAAAAACATATTAGTAACTTCAGCTACTCAGTAGGATCAACCAATAAATTATACCTTCTGTCTCGTTTAATGGTACAACAGAACAATGTTTGAAGGGTTAGGGAGTGTCACTGTCTCAGACAGTCAATAGAGCAGTAGCTGCTTAACTAAACAGGAATCAAGTTGGTGGCATTGCAAATTTCCTTTGGTGTCTTAGGAAAAAAGTACCACAAAATGCCCCAAATAATAATAAAAATGTAATATAAAGTAACTTATAAAATAAGGGGAAACTCAAGTAATGGAATAAGCTAGGATACTTTTCCTAATAGTAAGCAGTAACTCTCTTCCACTTACAGAAAGAATAGATTTCTTTTTTCACAATAATTTTGAAAAAGTGTTTTATTTTAAAAAATACATAGCTTATTTTGGTGTCTTTTGAAAGGGTGACTAAATGTCATATATCTGGAAAGATTGGGAAATGTCTATCGTCTTATAATACTGAAAATATTGATGTACCTTGTAAGCTCACAATCAGTGACGTGCGAAGGGACATATGGAGTACTTTTTAATTGTATTCCCCCTCACACCTCCTAGGTGACTTGCACATTTCCATCAACTTTTGCCCTTCTAGTCTCTTTTTTCTTACTCCTTTTCCATGCAACTCAAAAACGTGTGTTATGAGGAGTGAAGGCTGGGCAGCAGTGGTAAGAGAGAACGCTTGTAGTTACTTTTGGTCTCCCATTTTAACTTCTCCCACCTCCTTGAACTATCAGTTAGAATCATGTGCAATCTCTGGGTAAGAGTGTGGCTGTGAATACATTTATCAAGATAAAATTGATCACTTGTTCTGCCTATGCTTTGGTGAATTTGAATTGAAGTGGCTCTATCTAACTTACAGAGCAGACTTCCAGTTATTGCACTTGTAGTGCCTGCTGTATACAGGTTCAATGCCACGTAATTTCATAGGTTGCAAAGGCAACAGACTGATTCTGTTATTTCCTAAGCTGCTTCCTAGAAGTACACAAGGAAATCCTGGGATCTGTGTGATCTTTGGGATCTCATGATTTCAGTGGCTCTCTGAAATCATAGAGGAAGAGAATTTTCTCTCCCACCTCCTTTGGACATACATTTCTTCTTGGATCTGACAGGCATCGCCCTTCAAGGGCCAGGCAGACAGCCACAAAGCAGAAATAATAATGTACTAATTGTAAAGCTAAGGAAGCAGAAGTTTAGAGAGATTGTGTAGCAGCTATTAAGGGGCAGAACTGGGCTCAGAATCAGGTTTGCGCAACTTTAGAACCGGCACTTTTAACTGCCATGCTATGTGACTGGCTTGTGCCCTCTGGGAAGACAAATGGTATTAAGAAAGAACTGAGGAGGGGGCTACTCTCAGGGCATGGGTCTAGTGCCTCTGCAGTGGGTAGCTCTGTAAAGTGGGGCCAATAAAAGTATTCACCTTATAAAATTGTGATAAAGACTATATGAGAATATACAGGGATGCCAAGTTCCCCTCAGTAAGCATCAGGTATTGTTCTTGTTAATCTCATTTGTAGGGCCTGGCCCAGAGGGGGCTTTCCCAGGAAGCTAACAGAGCCTAAACTTTGGGACTCTTGCACCTATGAATTCCTGAGTGTGCTGAGGGTTTATTGAGTGCCGTTGTGTTCTAAGTGAGGAGGGGAAACCAGGATGCAATCAGGATGTGTTTCTGTGTAGGCATTCCTGGTAAATTGCCTCGAGAGATACATATAAAAGGAAGCTCCAGTAATTTGTTGTGATTTCTTTCCCATTCTAAACAAATATTCACTTTTTGAGCCAGATTTTGCGCTTGTAAATCTATGTTCTTTTTAAAAGAAAGTCTCCCAAATTTTACAAGCTTCAAGCTCTGCAAAACCTGGATCAACTGGCTGTCCCCACACTATTGGATTGGCCCTGCCTTCAAACCCTTCTACAGGTATCCCTGGGCCAGATTCTGGCAGGATGTAGGAGTTTGGTCATTTTGTTGATTGGTTGATTAAGAGTTTGATTCACCCACAGGTATGAACAAGAATTCTAGCTGTTCTGTCAGATTCTGTGTGTATATGCATAAACTAAAGAAGTCAAAGTCATCATCGTATTCTGGAATTGTTAAAAGTCTGACTTGCTAAATATTCTAACTCTCAGGGTCCTGAAAAGGTTAGAGGAAACATCAAAAATCAGTCTTTCCCTCCCTCCCTCCCTCCTTCCCTCCCTCCCTTCCTTCCTTCCTCTCTCTCTCTCTCTCTCTCTTTTTTTTTTTTGTGGAGTCTTGCTCTGTCGCCCAGGCTGGAGTACAGTGGCATGATCTCAGCTCCCTGCAAGCTCTGCCTCCTGGGTTCACGCCATTCTCCTGCCTCAGCCTCCTGAGTAGCTGGGACTACAGGTGCCCACCACCATGCCCGGCTAATTTTGTATTTTTAGTAGAGATGGGGTTTTACCGTGTTAGCCAGGATGTCTCCATCTTCTGACCTCGTAATCCACCCGCCTCGGCCTCCCAAAGTGCTGGGATTACAGGCCTGGCCGAGAAGAAAAATCTTGCTCCAAGTTTTAAGGATTCACGAGAGGCTAACAGAACTACTGGGAAAGTATAGAACCTAGGGAATAATAATTTATTTTAACGTTAAGGTAACAGGAGAAACTAGGCATTGCCCAGAAACCAATTTAGAGCCTTTTATGAGACATGTACAGCAAAATCCACACAAACAAGCCACTCTTGAATGCCTACTCTATGCTAGATACTGGAGAGAATAGTGATTAATAAGATATATTCTCTCTTTTCCAGAACCTATAGCCTGGAGGGGAAGATGGTCACATGAGCAGATCACAACAATCTCATGTGTTTAAGTACTTTTTAGAGTCCAAGGCACTGTGGGAATGCGGGGGATGGTCGTCTGGCCATTCCCAAGTTTAGGAAATGCTTCCTTGAAGAGAAGATCTCAGAGCTGAGTGTTAGAGGATGACTAATGAGCTGAAGAAGCAAAAAATAAATGGTATTACTGGCAGAGTGAACAGCATGGGCAAAGGTATGGAATGGTCACATAGTGTAGGTGAGAATGGCAAGAAGTTGAAGACAAGAGGTCCTGTCACCAGAATGCCTCAGTCTTCAAAGGCAAAAGCTGTGAGTGACCATTTTGTAGGAGCATTTTGGGAAAGAACAGAGCCTGATACACTGAAATGGGAAGTCCTTTGGAATTTAACAACTTAACTCTTCCTTTGTGCTTTGTTCAAGGAAGTAATCTAAGCATGGAGTTACAAATAATTATTACTTTTTTTCTAGTTTCTTTCGTTTTATATGATTTTAAATTTATTTTTTGAAATTATCATGGTGAAATAGACTTTTTTGGATTACTTTGTGTTGGGGTGAAATTTGCATAACACAAAATTAACTATTTTAAAGTGAACAATTCAGTGGCATTTGGTATATTCACAACATATTGCAATCACCAGATCTATCTAATTCTAAAACATTTTAATCACCCAAAAAGAAAAACTGGGACCCGTTAAGCAATTGCTTCCCAATCCCCCATCCATCTCCTGGCAATCATCAATCTGCATTTTATCGCTATGGATTTATTTAACTATTCTGGTTATTTCACAAAAATAGACTCCTACAGTATGCGATCCTTTGTGTCTGGCTTCTTTCACTTAGCATTATGTCTTAGAGGTTCACATATATTGTAGCATGCATCAGTATTTCATTACTTTTTATGGCTGAGTAATATTCTATTGTATTATATATCCTAATTTGGTGATCCATTCATGTACTGATGGACATTTGGGCTTCTACCTTTTGACTCAATAGTGCTGCTACGAACATGTATTTGATCTTTTTTTGGAGTCATAATCCATGCAATCATCATGACTGCTAGGACACAGCACAGTTCTACCACCCTAAAAACCTCACTTTGAAACTGTATTCTCTACTGCTCTTAGTCCCTGGAAGCTGCTGATCTGTTCCCTATCAATGTAGTTTTGTTCTTCAAGAATATCTTATAAGCGGGATCATACAGTGTGTGATATTTTGAGACTGGCTTCTTTCAATCAGTGTAATTACTTTGAGATTCACCCAAGTCATTGCATGTGTCAATATTTCATCCCTTTGTATTGCTGAGTAGTATTCTACTGATTGGGTATGTCACAGTTTGTTTATCCATCCACCTGTTGAGGAACAACCACCAGTTGAGGGTTTTGGTTATTTCCTAGTTTTGGTCATTATGAATAGAATTGCCATAAACATTTGTCTAGAGGTTTTGTGTGAACACAAGTTTTCATTTCCCTAAATACCTAGAAGTGTGATTTCTGGGTGATATGTTAACTGTATAGTTAACTTTATAAGAAACTGCCAGACTGTTTTATAGAGTAGCTCTATCCTTCTGCATTCCATCAGCAATACACAAAAGTCCCAGGTGCTCTGCATCTGTGCCAACCCTTGGTATTGTCAATATTTTTTATTTTGCCATTATAATATATTCTTACTGATATTTAACAATGGTTTTAATTCATTTTTCTCTAATGGCTAATGATGTTGGACAACTTTTCATGTCCTTATTTGCCAGCCATATATCCTCTTTGGTGAAGTGTCTATTCAACTCTTTTGTTCATTTTTAAAAATTGTTAAATATTTTGTTTTCACATTGTTGAGTTTTGAAAGTTCTTCTTATATTCTCAATACAGGTCTTTTGTCAGATATATGATTTGCAAATATTTCCTCTCAATCTCTACATTGTCTTTTAATTCTTTTAACAGTGTCTTTTGCAGAACCAAAATTTTATTTTGGTGAAGTCCAATTTTTCAATTTTTTAATTTTATCAGTTGTCCTTTAAAGCATCACATCTAAAAACTATTTGACTAGCCTTGGTCCTGAAAATATTCTGAAAATATAGATTGTACATTTATTTCTATGACCCATTTTGAGTTAATTTTTGTATGTGGTGGTGTTAGGTTTAGGGCAAGGTTTGTTAATGTATTTTTTGCATCTGTATGTCTAATTGTTTCAACACTGTTTGTTGAAAAGGAGTTCCTTTCTCCATTCAGTTGCATTTGCACTTTGTCAAAAATTGGCTGTCCATATTTTTGTGGTTGTTTCTGAATTATCTGTTCTGTTCCATATATATATCTGTGTCTTTCCTTATACCACAGTGTCTTGATCACTGTGGCTTCAGAGTAATTCTTAAAATCAAAAAATGTGATTCCTCTAACTTTATTCTTCTTTCTAAATTGTTTTTAGCTATTCTAGTCCTCTGTTTATCCACATAAATTTGTGAATTAATTTGTCTGTATCTACAAAAAAACAACCTTCTGAGAACAATTTACTTTCAAAAGATATTTTATATTGGTTTTAAAGAGTTTTGGAAATCAAAGGGTGATGAAAAAATGAATCTATTTCTATTACATACCCAATTAATAAAATTATCTGCCAAACTGAGGATGTCATTTTATTATAAATTTTTCCTCTATACAAGTGCTCAGTTTTAGTAAAATGGTGAGAGGGGTTGAGTAACGTCATGATATCTACACCTGAAAAAATTTGAATTGTCATGCATTTTTTTCGTTTGTTTGTTCTGTTGTTTTTTAAAAGAATGGTCATAGTAGCTTTATTTGTTATAGCCCAAAAAGGAAATAATCCCTAAGTCCACCAAAATAAAAATTGATAAAATGGATAAATAAATTGTGCTATATACACTATATTGGAGTACTGTTCAGTAATAAAATAAGAATGAACTACTTACATACGCAACAGCATGCATGAATCTGAAAAACGTTATGTTGAGCAAAAGAAGCCAAACGTATGAGTCTACATACACTGTCTGATTCTACTTATCTGGCATTCCAACACATGCAAAACCAATGGATTGTGGTAGAAATTAGAACAGTAACTGCCTCTTAGATGAACTGACCAAAGGGGCACAAAAAAACTATTTGGGGTGCTGGGAAAGTTCTACTTTGGGAACCCATTGGGATATTGGTTACCTGTCATGCTTGTTTAACCTGCTTTACTGATTTGTCATGCAACACTCAAAATTATTTTCAGAGAACACGAAGGCATACATGAAACATTTAATGTACATTCATAAAGAAAAGGTCAATCTCCTCATGGCTTTTATATCATTGATTTAATTTACATAGTTGTAAGCATTTGGGTCTTCTCAAAAACATTTGCAAATGTACAATATTATAAGGTTTGCAGGCCACTGTTATGACTCATGCATTAAAAACTACAATATCAGGAACTTGGGAAGGGAAGTAGAAGGTAAGAAGTTGGTGTTTCTTTTTCTTTTTCTTTTTGTTGTTGTTTCTTTCTGCTTGAGTGAAGACAGAAACCCACCCTCTGTTCTGCCTCAGAAGAGGACAATTAGAGAAATATTACAATCTTCTTGGTATCTTTTCCTCCTAATGTAGAATTTCATTGCATAGTTCCAGTGAACTTCGAACACTGTGTTGTAATGTTCCATACAAATTGACATGTGTGCTAGGTATTTAGTATTTTTTCTTCCTAGCCATTTGCTAACATTTCAAATAGGATTAAAATTTAACACTTACAAAGTCAATGTGAGCATTATGAAAATGAGCTTAAATATAATTAAGGATTCAACAAGTGAGTCTCAAATTTGGCCGAGGCTGCCTGTGAAACTCTTGGCTTTTTGAGAGAGGCTGTTATTAGTTGGTAGCTGTGGATATCCTGGCAGTCCACTGCGTGCATGCCAGCTCTGGCAAAATCGTTGTTTGCTGATATAATTTTGGAACTTCGGGTTAGATGAAGTCTGCATTTCAGGTTACTTAGAAAAAACTGTATATTGAGATGAATGTCTAAGGACAAAACTTATCAGTAAAGTAATTTTAAGAATTCTCTATCGAGGCTGTACTCACTGCATTGAAGGATGTGGTGCTGAGTGCTTCCGGCCACAGCCTGAGTCCATTTTAACTAGTTGTAAAAAGTCTAAGTGACTCCAGGTGATTATTCAATGGTTCTAAGGAAAGCATTATTTTTAAATCTTGTGTTGTGGCATGGTGCGGTGGCTTATGCCTATAATTCCAGCACTTTGGGAGGCCGAGGCAGAACGCTTGAGGTCAGGAGTTCGAGACCAGCCTGTCCAACATGATGAAATCCCGTCTCTACTAAAAACACAAAACTTAGCTGGGCATGGAGGTTCACACCTGTAATTCCAGCTACTCAGGAAGCTGAGGAGGAGAATTGCTTGAACCTGGAGGGTGGAGGTTGCGGTGAGCTGAGATCATGTCACTGCACTCCAACCTGGGCAACAGAGAGAGATTTCACCTCAAAAAAAAAAAATCTTGTGTGCTTGAAATAGTCTTTTCATTCCTCCACCATAACCTTATGGTATTGAAATACAGACATGTGTAAATGAAAGGGAGTTTGATTTCTCAAAGAACAAATAGAAAAATAGCACAGCAGGCCGGGCGCGGTGGCTGAAGCCTGTAATCCCAGCACTTTGGGAGTCCGAGACAGGCGGATCACAAGGTCAGGAGATCGAGACTATCCTGGCTAACACGGTGAAACCTCGTCTCTACTAAAAAATACAAAAAAACTAGCCGGGCGAGGTGGCGGGCGCCTGTAGTCCCAGCTACTTGGGAGGCTGAGGCAGGAGAATGGGGTAAACCCAGGAGGGCGGAGCTTGCAGTGAGCTGAGATCCGGTCACTGCACTCCAGCCTGGGCGACAGAGAGGGACTCCGTCTCAAAAAAAAAAAAAAAAAATAGCACAGCAAAACTCTGATAATCCAGCAGTGATCATTAAGAAATTTTCTTTTCCTATTGTTTTCTTTTTGAGAAAGGTCTTGCTCTGTTCCTCAGGCGGAGTGCAGTGGCATGATCATGGCTCACTGTAGCCTTGACCTCCCAGGCTCAAGCAATTCTTATTTTTCTATAGCTTTTTTTTTTTTTTTTTTAACATGTAGTCTTATTTGCCACTTCAATCTTGTGATGTACAACAGAAGAGCATTAAGTTCCCCATCTTAAAGATAAACAGACCAGGCATAGTGGCTCATGCCTATAATCCCAGCACTTTGGGAGACTGAGGCAGGAGAATTGCCTGAGGCCAGGAGTTCCAGGCTAGCCTGGGCAACAAAGCTAGACCTCATTTCTACAAATTTTATTTTTTAAAAAATTATCCCAGCCCGGTGGTGTGTGCCTGTAGTCCCAGCTCCTCTGGAGGATTGCTTGAGTCCAGGAGCTGGAGGATGCAGTGAGCCATGATTGTGCCGCTGCACTCCAGCCTGGGTGACAGAGAGACGTCCTATCTCTTTAAAAAAAAAAAAAAAGAAAAGAAAAGAAAGAAAAGAAAAGAAAAGAAAATGAGGATCAGAAAAGTTAAATGAAGCTAACTTCACTAGTAAGTAACTGCTAGTAAGTAGCAGAATCAAGATGATAACCTCATTCTCACACCAATCTGAAATGGCATTTTACTTTTAGGTAAAGCAAATTCCTATCTATATCTATTAGAAAAGAGACAGTATGACTTCAAAGTCCTGAATTTCTGATCCTGGGGCAAAAGTTATTAGGGTTTAAATTTTTTTTTCCTTTAAGACAAGATGAAAAAAAGGTAAGAATGCTAAGTTTTGTAGCATCAACTCTGGCTTTGAAATGTTGAAAAAATATGAATACTTGCGTTTTTCTTTCTTTAAACACAATCAGTGTTATTTCCCAATGTCACTTCTCTGTTTAGTTATAAACCCCTTTTATTCTGATGTTCTTAATAGATGTTGATTGGTATAATGCCATGCCTAGTCTTTATATTTGATATATTTCATATATTACCTACAGAGTGCTTATTTGTTTTGTACAATCTCTTGGCCTTACCTTTTGATCTAGATATAAAACAGGCAGAAGCAATGCGATTCCTGCCTTTAATGTCATATGATTCCAGGAATTAAGAATTTCCATCTCAGAATGTATCAGGAAGTGGAGAATGGGCTTATTCAAACAATGATGTACTGTTGGATGAGTTGTGTTAGTTGCTTCCGTGTGTGTGTGTGTGTGTGTGCACGTTCATTTTGAGGTATGTGTTCAAGGTAGTAAAAGTAGGTTTTCCCCTTCACAGGAAAGCACTCTTGGAAAGTAGATCTCAGCTGCTGCAGATGCAGCAAAACACAGAATAAATTTAGTTGAGGAAACTTGAAATGTTAAGATTTTTTTTTTGAAAAGAAGAAGGAGTTTCCTAATTCTAGTCCTCTTGTTGATGCTGGCTTAGTAGCTCACTCCACAGTATGCCTCAGGGTTTGAGATTTGTATAAAGTGTTTAAAATCAGCACCACACAGTCAACCCCAGATTTGGCTCTAGAGAACAAGACTCAGGAAAAAGAGAAGTCTCAGCATCACCAATAAGAGACTTTTTGTTGTTGTTAAGAACTGAATTTCAGATCCACCCATTAGAACATTAGAAAAATGTAATCCATACACAATAAAACTCAGATTTCAAAAATCCTCCATGTATGCCATATATTCTGTAATTGCAAACAGTACGCAAGATTGGGAAATCAAGTCCCAAGCTGAAAGGTTCTTGCTGGGCAGCTGCAGAGGAAGGGGAGAAGCATATTGATGCATGTCAGTTTCCAGACTCTGCGATCAAGCTGTTATTCTTTTTTTTTTTTTTTTTTTTTCTTTTTTTTTTTTGAGACGGAGTCTTGCTCTGTCGCCCAGGCTGGAGTGCAGTGGCCAGATCTCAGCTCACTGCAAGCTCCGCCTCCCGGGTTCACGCCATTCTCCTGCCTCAGCCTCCCGAGTAGCTGGGACTACAGGCGCCCGCCACCTCGCCCGGCTAGTTTTTTGTATTTTTTAGTAGAGACGGGGTTTCACCGTGTTAGCCAGGATGGTCTCGATCTTCTGACCTCGTGATCCGCCCGTCTCGGCCTCCCAAAGTGCTGGGATTACAGGCTTGAGCCACCGCGCCCGGCCAAGCTGTTATTCTTAAAGGGAACAAGGCATCTTCAGAAAAAGTGTGATTATCAAACAACAGGTCAAAGTTTATCTCTAGGTCAACAAAAAGGCAGGGGCAGGATGGTGGTGGTGGTGGTGACGGTGTCATCATTCTGGTTGTGACTATAAGCTCCATATTTAAATAAATTTGTGGTAGTGTATTCAGATGTTTTTTCAAATTACCCTATTAGATTTACTAAGTATTATTTAATAATGAAAACAGAAAATTGTTCTTACTCATAATAATCTAACAATGGGTAATAATAATAAAGTTTCATACACATTACATAATTTAATCCTCACAGCAATGCTATGAGGTAAATATTATTCTCACTTTCCAGATGAAATAATTGAGGCTTAAAAACATGACTGCTTCCTTTAGGCATACAGATACATTGTTTTTTCCACCACTATAGTTCCCTCTGAAAAAGCTGGATGATGTAGTATGAATTCATCTTTTTTGGGTTTGCTTTTGTTTTTACTTGTTTCCACTAGGGTTGGAGGATTCATCTTAATTTGATTTAATTTAAAATATACATGCACTTGAAAGCACTCTAGAAAACTAAGTTTTAGAATAGAAGGGTGTCTCTTGAATAGAATATTCCTCTTTCTTGGAGCTGTTCTTTTTTCCTTCCCTTTTCCCCAGAAGGGTTTGCCGTCCATCCCTATTACAAAGCTCCTCTGTGCCCTGCCTGGATGTTCTCACAGAGGTGGTGTGGGAACTCCCTAAGCCAAGACCAATGCAGTCAGCAGCATGGGGGTGACCGTGGGGAGGCCCTGGTAGGCACAAAACAGCCCCATTTCCTGCCCAGCCTTGCGCTGCCTTGAGCCTCAGGAGGCCCCGACTTCTGACTTCTGCCCTGCTGTCAGATGCAAAGGGCCCTCTGGTCTTTATCACTCTTTATTGTTTTATTTTTTAAGCATAATTCTGTGGGAGAACATATCGTACAGTGACCGGTGCTTGCATTCTTACTGGCATTTGAAATGATGAATTGAGACAGGTAGTCAATTTAGATGACTTTTTCAACACAAAATGAAGGATATGTTTAAAACAACGTCTGAAAAATAGACACTATCTCAGTGAAAGTCCCTGAGAACAAGTTCCAATAATTAGCATGGCAAAACAGCAATAATTAATTATTTTTTGAGCATTTACTAGCTATGGGGTTTCACATTTTTTGTAGCTGCTGAGGTAGAAAAATAATTGTTCTAGCATAGTACTATGCTTAAAACATACAAGTACATTATTAATTGGCCCTTTATATTTGGCTTTATGAGTTAAAAGACATGAAAACAACATACATCTTGAATTGTCATAGCATGAAAACTTAAAAGTAAATTTCAATAGTAAGTGAGTGTGAAGGAACAAAAACTTATCTGAAAGTCAAAAAAAAAAAAAAATGCTGAGCCATTTATACAGCTGATGTTTACTGTGTCCCTGTTAAGAGGAAGGCACCTGGAGACATTTAAGCAAAGCATAGACATTGCAAAATATATATCTGTGTCAAAATTATCTTTGTCCCCAACTACTATTTTCCCTTACCATAAAAGAGCCCATGGTGGGGTGTGCCTGTGTGTGCCTATTCTGTGACTATTTCCCAGATTTTACCTACATATTGATTATATTTATTGTCTCGAATTAGCTTTATTATACAAACTATCTCACAATTGCAGGGTCCATTTCAATGATACGAATGAAAGCAAAGTTTAGAGTTTAGTGGTAGGTGGCCCTATCTGTCTTTTTAGAGGTAGAGTAAGTCTTGGGCCAGTCTGTCGAATTTCAAAATGGAAAGCAAGTTCTTCAAGTGCCGTGACTGCTTTCTGAGATGACGTCAGGTTACTTTCTCTAAAACAAGTTGTGTCATTGAAGCATAACATGAAAAATACTGCATTATTATTCACTTTATGATGTTTAGGAAGAGAAAATAGAAGAGTATTAGTTTTAAAAGTGCTGTTATATACAGCATATAATTTTGCATATACAGTATTTAATTTTGCATTCATGAGAAAATGAGACTTCCAGACTACTGGTAATGAAAAGTTAATTCCTTGCAGTAGAGAAATCAAAGAGCAGTTTCCGAGTCTCTGGGGCCGAAGGACTTGAAGGAGGTTAGGGGGTCTTTGTGCCTGAGGGATTGTCTCAGTGGGAGTGGAGAGGGAGAGAGAAGGATCAGGAAGTGCCTGCCTCAGTGTGAGCCCAAGGGATCAAGGAAGAACGGCAGGGGTCTCTGAGAGGCAGGGATGGCATTATTGGGATGCGAGGACGTCCTGCTCCTATCAAGGCGTCATCCAGAGGATGATGAGCACTGTCTGCAGGGCTGGCTGGAGGGAAGAATGGTTTTTTTGTAAACAGAGAAAGTCTTCCTACAAATTCTGAAAACCCTTACGAGGATCTGCCTGATGGCCAGTTTGCCTCCTTGGAATGTAATTGATTCTGGCGCATTCCAAATAGCAGAGGAAGAAAGGAGCCCATGACTCCAAGGTTTCAAGATCAGCGTTTGGTACAAGCTAAAGCTCATCCTCAAGGTAGGTGCTAACAACTTCGAGTAAAGAATATAATCAGGGCCAGGCGCGGTTGCTCACGCCTGTAATCCCAGCACCTTGGGAGGGCGAGGCGGGCGGATCACGAGGTCAGGGGATTGAGACCGTCCTGGCTAACACAAGGTGAAACCCCGTCTCTACTACAAATACAAAAAAAAAAAAAAATTAGCCAGGCGAGGTGGTGTGCGCCTGTAGTCCCAGCTACTTGGGAGGCTGAGGCAGGAGAATGGCCAATATCGCGCCACTGCACTCCAGCCTGGGTGACAGAGTGAAACTCTGTCTCAAAAAAAAAAAAAAAAAAAAAAAAAAAAAAAAAGAGTGTTATTGGGCATGTCATTACTATTCTATTATAGACATGTGAAATAGCATGTGCTATGGCCACACTGCTAAATATGACAGATCAAGGAATTCACTTTATGTGCATCTTCCTTCAAAATCTAGGTAGGTCAGTACTTCCCTACCATCAAGATATCTGAGCTGCCTGCAAGAGAACCTGAGTTCCTGTACGTAAAATGCCAAGAACACTGACGGACTGACATGGTAGATGCTAGATAGGTGTCAGTATTATTACAATTAATTTCTGAGGCCCTTGTTTAAAAAGAACATTTCTGGGACCACTTTAAGTGATTTTGATGTTGCAGTCTGAGGTGGGGCCCCCAGGTCTTCCTTTTTAACAAAGAGCTCAGGTGATTCTGATGCAGGTGCTGGTAGATGATTTGCATGAGATCGCCTAGTGGAGATT
Organism: Macaca mulatta; assembly: GCF_049350105.2. NCBI lineage: Eukaryota > Metazoa > Chordata > Mammalia > Primates > Cercopithecidae > Macaca > Macaca mulatta. The sequence goes on along the minus strand of NC_133417.1, from coordinate 127,508,247 downwards.
TTCCAGCTAGGAGGTCTCTATACTGCTCAGCTGATCTCCTTGAAGACTTCACCATATTTAGGCAGAGCAGGCATCTTCTATCACATGCCTCTACAGTGGAATGACCTCATTCAGTATCAAAATCAAATCCCATGACTCATATTTTTGAAGGCTGCACATTGTCTTCCCCCCAGTGAAATCTGTAAATGAATCTGGCCTGAACAAAACAAAATATCAATTTGTATTAATGCTGCAACTTGCCCTGCTGAGTCCCTGAGTTGAAAATATAAAGCTTGCCAGGTGCGGTGGCTCAAGCCTGTAATTTCAGTACTTTGGGAGACCGAGGTGGGTGGATCACTTGAGGTCAGGAGTTCAAGACCAGCCTGGCCAACATGGTGAAACCCCATCTCTTCTAAAAATACAAAAATTAGCCAGGCGTGATGGTGGTGTGCCTGTAGTACCAGCTACTTGGGAGGCTGAGGTAGGAGAATCGCTTGAACCCAGGAGGCAGAGGTTGCAGTGAACTGAGATTGTGCCACTGCACTCTAGCCTGGCCAATAGAGCAAGACTAAGTTTCAGAAAAACAAAAAATAGAAAATGTAAAGCTTAATAGTGAACCTTAAATATATGAAAGCCTATGATAAATGCTATGTTGATGCTGAGTTTTTGACATGCTTATACTGTAGAGTATCATCAGAAACACTAAACAATATGAAATCATTGCTCGTTAACTCTCTCTAAGGGATCTTCTGGTAGTCCTAGCTAGCCACAATGTTCTCCTGCATCCTAAGTAATTATGACATTGATGGAGACATCAGTTTAGGGGCAGATCCAGAGATGGGTCTGCCAGATGCCTTTTTGATAAAATAATACTTGGTGACTGTGGGAAACCCAAATTTCCGAAGGTCTTCCTGGTCATCTAAGAAACTCTGAATTTCAAGCCGGGCGCGGTGGCTCAAGCCTGTAATCCCAGCACTTTGGGAGGCCGAGACGGGCGGATCACAAGGTCAGGAGATCGAGACCATCCTGGCTAACACGGTGAAACCCCGTCTCTACTACAAAATACAAAAAATTAGCCGGGCGAGGTGGCAGGCGCCTGTAGTCCCAGCTACTCTGGAGGCTGAGGCAGGAGAATGGCGTAAACTCGGGAGGCAGAGCTTGCAGTGAGCTGAGATCCGGCCACTGCACTCCAGCCTGGGTGACAGAGCGAGACTCCGTCTCAAAAAAAAAAAAAAAAAAAAAGAAACTCTGAATTTCAGACCCTTAGGGTAACATTATATGTCCGATGCACTGGACAACGCTTATTGCAAGAGGAAGCATGTCAGAACAGACGAGCATATTTCATACAACAAGACCAATCTACATGTAAGGTGAGAAAAGACTGACAAAATGTAAGATGAAAAAACACTGTGACAGCTACCCTCCTTTCCCCAGGCAAATAACATATCAACTGAACACAAAATGGGATTAGAAGTCCAACTATTATCAGGTTAACCATCTAACATGTCTGATTGAATACTTACAGTGAAACTTTCTGTTTAAAAAACATTTGTAATTGACATTTCCTGGAGATTGGATGTCATATTAAAAAAAAAAAAACAACGATATTCCCTGTACTATGAGCTCTGTTCTGCTCAGCTTTTTATGTGCACTGCTTTGCAGAGAACTGGAAATACTGTGGGTACTGAGTAAGTATTTGGTGAATAAATGAATGTAAATTTAGAGAAACATTTTGAAGAAAAAAAAGAAGGCCAGGTGTGGTGGCTCGTGTCTATATTTCCAGCACTTTGGGAGGCCAAGACAGGAGGATTGCTTGTGCCCAGGAGTTTGAGAACAGCCTGGGCAACATAATGAGAGCCCTATCTCTTAAAAAAAGTTAGCGGGATGTGGTGGCATGCTTCTGTAGTCCCAGCTACTTAACTACTCAGGGGGCTGAGGTGGGAGGATCACTTGAGCCTAGAAGGTTGAGGCTGCAGTGAGCTAGGATCATGACACTGCACTCCAGACTGGGCAACAGGCTCTTTTCTTCTATCTCTAAAAGAAAATAAAAAGAAAGAAAAAGTGAGAAATTTTGTAGTGAGGTTGTTAAAAATTTTGACTTATTTTTTTCTTGGGAAAGAAAACGTATGCCTAAATGTATGTATGTTGTAGGTTGTGCCCTATTCTCTGGACTCTGGCTGTATCTTTGACAACTTGTTTTATTGTTGTTTTTCTGGTGCATCACCTAGGTTTACTCAGAATCTTAGTTTGCATGAAGTTTTGGATGCTAAGTCACACGCTAAAATGCCTAAAATGTCTTTAGAGTTTGAGAAAGTCAACAAACTAATGTCAAACCAGGATATGCATTTCATACCTCAACACTATAACTTACCTGTATTTTACATTCTACAAGCACTCTATGTTTTCCAAAGTCTGTTGATACCCCTGTAAATTTGTTCCTCAGAGCTACCTGTGGAGTGTTAGCACTCCTTCACAGACAGGGAATCTAAGAGCCATACCATTTAAGCAGCTCACCCAACTGGTCATCTGGGTTGAGAATAGAATCCTCAGAATAGAACAACAGTTCTTTCTTTCATGCTACTTCTAGTTTCCTTGTTTACTAAGTAGGTAAGCTTGCTGCTCCGGGGGTGGCCATTTAGATAGAGGCAATGGAAGTAGCCTATGGGGCACCAGGGCATAAGATTGGGGAGTGAGGTGACAACTTTGGTTCTAGCATTTCTGGGAGAGTAGTTGGTGGTTCATGTCGGAGGTCACTGAGTCTGAAGTCAAAAGCAAGGATCAGTAAGCTAAACCAATCATAGCACCAAGACTCCAGACCACTTAGAAAACTACTGTCCTGTTAAAAGAGTTTCCTGGTTCTCACCCTTTTTATGAACTAAGCAATAGCTCAGTTTTTGGGTGTAATTAATTCATAAATTAAGTTGGACACCAGCCCTGTAAGGTTGAGTAACATCACAGAGACCTGGGCCCTCATGAGAAAAAAATTCCACACAACTCTGGATTCATTAATGTCTGAACATAGGAGAATAACAGGAGATAGGGCATGGCGTCCCTCCATCCACATGGCAGAGGGATTGGGACTTGCATTATGCTGTGGTTAATGGGAGTTTTGAGTCTTAGATGATGGTACTGATGATGGGCTTTGGTGGTAACGGAATGTGGGGATGAAGTTTGGCACAAAATTCATAAACACAAGCTTCTATATGAGAGACACTGAAAGTTAATTCTATCCTCACTACAGACTAGCTATTAGTATATAACCTCTCTGAACCTCATTTATTCCATCTGTAAAATGGGGGACAATAATAATGTTGATTTGAAGATTGGATGAGGGAAAGCAAGTAAAGATGCTTGGCATGGCAGCTGGTGCATAGTAAGCACCTATTAAATGTTGGCTATCATATAGACTAGGCAAATATTTTCTGTCAAGGTCCATATAGCAAATATTTTTGGCTTTTTGGGGCCACTGGCCTCTGTTACCACTACTCAGCTCTGCAGTTGTAGCATGCAGCCATAGAAAATACAGGAATGGATGAGCATGGCTGTGTTCTAATAGAATTTATCAACACTAACATTATATGTAATTTTCATGTTTCAGTGTTATTCTTCTTGTTTTCAACCATGAAGTAATGTAATAACCATCCTTAGCTCAGAGGTAAAAACAGGCAGTGGATCACGTTTGGCTGACCTTTGGTATAGTCTGTTACATCTTTGATTTGGAGATATTCTTTTGTCTCCTAGCACTCCATTTGTGTTTGTGATGATTCTTCTTAGAGTTCTGTTGGTAAATTCTGATTATGTAGCAAAGCAATCTCAGAAAGCCACCGTGAAATTGTGGTGGGTATTGACAGTGTTCCCCCTTCACCTGAGGGTGGTTATGACCACAAAGTGGTTACCACTAGAGGACAGTGGAAGTGTTGGGGGAGGTGGTTCTTTAAATGCAAATGTGCATTTTCAATTTTGTTTATAATCCAGGAGCCTTGGCAGTCAGCCCAAAACTTCTGTGTTAAATAAATCTTCCTCAAATGATCATGTGTTGGAACTGCTGAGATAAGTGAAAATTTGTGTTTTATTTATTTGAAAGTGTGAAGAAATGTAGAGAAATTTAGCTCCTAATGAATCATTTGGGGCAGAACTGTATGAGGTCCTGTGTCATATTTAGAATTTAAGAAATCTCAGATGAGAATAAAGCCACATCGTCGGATGCAAATAGAGGAGAACTATAAGATAGTATTTAGGTAAGTGAAATTCGAATGCCCTTGTCCTTGAAATAATCAACCAATCTAACCAAAAACATTCTTTTTTCTTGTAAATTTCTAATTGCCCCAATTCTTCTACTTCAGTTTCTAGGGTATTACGTCTGGCCTATGTCTGGCCCATGTTCCCTTTCTCATAACACCTTTTTCGAAGTTTCTGTGGTGCAGGTATTTCCTATGCAAGATGTTACAAAGTGAATTGGCATGCATAGAATTTTCAGTGGTATATAATTTTTTTCAAGTTTGAGAGGGTGCTAGCAGTATAATTTTTTAGGGACAAAAGGATTATACATGCTGGCTAAAATCCTGAATTGACTCAAGGTTGTTTGAAAATTCTCATGAAAATACCAAAGATCCCAATAATGGAACTACTTCCATTGCACAAAAGTAATACATATTCACTACAGAAGATATATTCATAGTAGAATTTCACAAGCTATTTCAACTGCATTCTTTTGAGGCTTAGTGAGTGTAAAGATATGCACATGGAGGAACCAGAGTGATGGGAAGGGTGCAACCATCCTCATAAGATCCCCCTACCTGTGATAAAGTCCAGGTTCTCAAGACATTTCTTTAAGTGTGGCACATAAAGCAAAAAATAAAACCACAGTTTTAATCATGAGGTTCTCTGAACTATCCATGACCTATATATCTCCATTTACTCATAAGTCAAGGTAGGTTGATTTCAAGTGGAATTGGGAAATAAACCCTATTCCCCTATCAAAGACTCTAGGTAGTTTATAAGCATGAGTATTGATTGACTTGATTATTCCTGCTATTTGGGGATGGGGGAGGGCTGTCATTACTGTTATTTAGGGATATTTTATACTGTGTCATTAGCAGGAAGGGCAGACATAGAAGGAAAGTGTCTGTCACTTGAAGACTGGCTTCACCAGAGGTTCATGGGCAGAGTGAATTTGCAATGGAGAGAACTGCAGGACCCCGGGGGCAAGGGCGTCTTCTGAATCTCTGCAGAAGGCCCTTACAATGTGTCACATGGTCATGTGATTTTGTAGAATATGCAGAAGAAAGCTAGTTTTGTGTTCTTAAAGTGGATCTTCCCAAATCGGAAAAGCTTCAGACCTCTGCAAAACATGGATCTACTTCTAACACTGCACTTTTGGGCTAGGACTTACTCAAACCTTTTTTGAAAGGGGAGAAGTAAAAAACCTCTTTGTTGACAAATATGTAGGACTCTGGAAGTTGAAGAGTAAACCTTTCCTAAGGCATAAGACTGAAGATGAAACTGGGAAAAGGAAAGATTTACTCAAGGAAATGGTCACTGAGCTGAGAGAGGAATGGTATTGTTGACGTCTTCTTGTATTCAAAGAAAAGAATCAGGACATTTGAGAAAAAGAGGGGCAAGTGTATTTAGTTCATCAGAGAAAATGACTTCATACCCTTATGTTTTTATTTTTTGCAGCAAGTGAAAGGCTTAGTATAATGCCTCTTTAATTTAATTCTTGCTAATAAAGTTTAACTGGTGCTTTACTGTCTACTATAATAATAACAGTCTGGTGGGGGTGCTGCTGCTGATGAAAACATGTATGTTACATGAATGTTACAGTTTAGTAAACACCTTCACAGTTTTTCTCCTTTGGTAAATACTGAAACCAAGAAAGAGCCTCCTTATCTACTGTCTGTGAATGTCTCCAAAATTAACTGCAATCCTATGAAAGACTGAAGTAGAATTGATCACATACTCCTCAGTCACTTTCTTTGTATTGTAATAATGCCATGTCATACCATCAGCCAGTTTTTCCTCCTTTCCTCAGATTTTTTTTTTTTAGCATTGTGGCAGTCAAAATAACCACTAAACTTTAACACACAAAGACATTTCTCTTAAAATGACCTCTAATTTTTTGCTTACAAAACAACTCAACAGGCAAGCAAAGAACCAAGCTCCCTCAAAACCTGCTTTTAGTAAGGCAATGTTTGCATTTTTTAGATTTGTCTATATGAACTTACTAGTTGCTTTGCTGACCTCTGACTATTTGACCCTTTAAAATGAAAAGTACTGCTGGGACACACAGCTAGATGGATACAAATTCAAGGAAGTGGTCAATCAGAGAAATAAGTGTGGTTGCAACAAGAGTTGACCTGCAAGTTGTAGTCAATAGTTCAATTACCAAGGAAAGGCACGTGTGTATGCTAAGTACAAAATGCTCTTGCAGTACAGAGAAGGGAGGGGTATCGATGGCTGCAAGGTTCAGTGAATGCTTTGTGCAACTGGGCTTTGAGATCTGCATGTGACACTGTGTGACGATGTGCAGAAAGGTATTCAAGGTAGCACAGACAGTGAGAAAGTCAAGTTATGACAAACAGTTGGTCCATTTTGGCAAGCACATGAGATTCTGGGAAGTAGTTTTGTTCCACTCTAATGAACACTTTAAATTCCATAAAGTGAGTTCCTAGCAGGTTTTTGTGTACATGTTCAATTTCACATTAATTATTAGTTTTCTATATTTTATAGCTAATTTACTTTCAAATTTATTAATCATTATTTCTTATAAAATTGGTTTTTAATCAGTATTTGAATATACATGTTATTGAGTGAAAGAAAATTTGTGAACAATACTAAACAGTAAATGATCCAGAGGACATTTTTATGCATATTTAGAGGGAAGACTGATGATTATCTTTGAATCCCTGACATCTAATTGACCTGCTGAGACTTTGGGCAAATTCTTTTATCAATATCATTTTAAAAACAAAGATAATATCCAACTCACATAGTAGTTATAAAGATGTAATAAGGTAGACATTATGAGATATAGTGAGAATTTAAGAATCAGAAAACAGCATTATATAATGGTTAGATGTAAATAGAATGGTTAAGATACTAAAACAAATTTTTTTTTTTCCTGTCTGGGCCCAATTATGAGTTCACCTAATTCCGCTAATTTTCAGATTCAGTGGGTCTGTTGGTGGTAGGACTCTAGCTACCATCAGAAAATAGGAGTAAATTCACCTACAGATCCACAGAAAATAATGAGTTGATCATGTGATAAAGTGAAAACAGCCAGAATTTAGAACTTGGAGATATAGGTTTGAAATTTAATTTGCCCTCAAGCCAGTTGATGATGATGGTATCATTTCATTCCTCTGAAACTCATTTTTGTTTCTTGAATTTTTAAAATCTAGGGTAAAGAGTTGTCTGCTGATATTTAAAGTGATTTCTAGGTTTTAAAATTCTATGCTAAGCAGCACATTTAGCACAAAACATGAACATCTCTGACCAACAGTGGGAAAAACTTTTTAAAAGCGATCTATTTCTAATTTTCTCCCTGCAATTTAGTTACGTTGTTAGTTACCTGGGATTTGCATTCCTGTGCTTCCGCTGGTTTTCTTCTCTTGCCACCCTCTCTGTGCAGAGGCTTACACTCAGCCATTCACACTCTCACTTTGCTCTAGCTTCTTCTATCAGAAAGAAGGAAGTATTTGAAGAGCCCCCTCCTACTTCATTGAGGCCTGAATAGGAATAATGACAAGGACTTGCGGGGGATGATCTGTAAGGACAATAACCTCTGATGACCCAGGCCTAGACAAGCTTTCTTAAACTTGTGGCTAACTTATTGTGAGAAGAGCAAGAGAGATATTTAAGTGGGTTCAATGCTTGTTTGGATGAATTGGATACCTGAGTTATACAAAGACAATGAGAATATATGTGTATTTGTCTCAGCTCTCATAAAGAGAAACTGGCAAATTTTCATATCTGCATATCCAAATGCATCCACAGGTAAATATGAACAAATCAGAAGGAGTAGTGCTTTATAATCTCAGAAAACAACTTTCAGAAAGTTAAATTTTCAAATATAAACAATACTATTAACCAAGCAACTTTTGTTATTGCTAAAATAACAAAGATAAATTCACTTGAAAACTTGCTGGCGGAAAGAGTTTTATTTACGTTTTTAATGTGTAATTAAGAAAGTTTTTAAAAACTTGTATTTTGTTAATAATATACACAGAAAAAAAGAATGGCAAGAAACATAGCAAAGGAGTTTGGTCTATCTATATCTATCTATTGATATATTCATCCATCCATCCATCCATCCATCCATCCATCCATCCATCTACCCATCCATCTGTATAATCTAATTTTCTAATTTAAAATCAATAGTAATTCTTTTTGATTCTGGGACTAGCATTATTTTTTATTTTTAGACATTGCTCAAATTTTATTTTATAATGTAATGTACTTTTATAGTATGAAAACAAAAAAGTACAATGAAATAAGAAACATATTTTGCCCAAAAAACTTTTCTTAGGAACAAACACGTAAATTGGGTGGTGAAGAATGAGCTTGAGTTTGAACTGAATTGGCAGTAGTTTCTTTAAATGTTGGCATGTCTTGACATAGTGATGGGATGATTTCCAGTTAAAACCACGGGCTGGTGTGGGTGGGAAGAATGGGTGGGACTACTTTTGGTTTTTACCGAGGAAAAGCTTTAATTTATTTAAAGCTGCCAGGGATTAGGACACATTGTCAGACCCTCAGCCTCAACTTCAGTCCCTCAGAGCAGGCTTTCCTAACTCAGAAAGGCTTGTCAGAGGAGACTTTTGGGGAAAAAAGTGGTTGTGATGAACCCATTGACTCTGAAACTGCCGATTGCTTTATTGTCTATCCTTCTTTGCTAGAAAGGAAAGTTGATCCTCTCTCTCTCTCTTTCTCTCTGTCTGTCTCTCTCTCTTTGAGACAGAGTCTCGCTCTGTCACCCAGGCGAGAGTACAGTGACATGATCTCAGCTCACTGCAACCTCTGCCTCCAGAGTTCAAGTGATTCTCCTGCTTTAGCCTCCAGAGTAAGTGGGATTACAGGTGCGCACCACCATGCCCAGCTAATTTTTTTTTTTTTTTGTATTTTTAGTAAAGATGGGGTTTCACCCTGTTGGCTAGGCTGTTCTCAAACTCCTGACCTCAGGTGATCCACTTGCCTTGGCCTCCCAAAATGCTGGGATTACAGGCATGAGCCACAGTGCCTGACCTCTCTTCTCTTCTTTCTCCCTCTTTTATTCTCTTCGGTGATTTTCTCTTCTCTCCTCCCCTCCTTTACTCTCTCCCACATAGCACTTCCTAATTAATTTTCCTCCAGTTCTGCAAGATTGTCCCTGAAAAGGCAATGTGGAAAGGAAAGGCAGTTGTCCAATAATTCATGCAGAAACTTGCTACTGAAGACATTCTTGTTTTTTCTGATGTTGGGTACCTGACCTGTTCACACTGGTTGTGGACACTGATAAAAATGATCAGATGGTGAATTGCTCACAATTCTACTGCATTTTGCCTATGCAGATCCATATCAATAGAGATAGAGAAGACAAGAATTTGCCTCCAAGCAAACATACTCGGTTTTTCCCCATGAAAATCAAACTAAATGTTGGCATATGCTTAATTTCTTTTAGGCTGGTTGCCTGATTTTTGTTAAGCTCAGTCTTCTTGTTTAGGCCCGGAGGTATTTGGGAGCACTGAATTTATTTACTTTCATAGCTACCTTAATTTTATTCTACTTCTTTTTTCTTTTTTTTTTTTTGAGACAGTCTCATTCTGTTGTCCAGGCTGGAGTGCAGTGGCATGATCTCAGCTCATTGCAACCTCTGCCTCCCGGGTTCAAGTGATTCTCGTGCTTCAGCCTCCTGAATAGCTGGGATCACAGGCGTGCACCATCATATCCGGCTAATTTTTGTATTTTCATTAGAGACAGGATTTTGCCACTTTGGCCAGGCTGGTTTCATACCTGTGGCCTCAAGTGATCTGCCCACCTCAGCCTCTCAAAGTGCTGAGATTACAGGCATACACCACCACACTTGGCCTAATTTTTGATCCCACAGTACAGATACAGGTCCTGGGCTAGGTGAAGTTGAGTAACTTTGATCTTCATTTTGGATTTTTAAGGGAATTGGGAATGAGCAAGAGCTGAATATCTTTTTTTTTTTTTTTTTCCTTTTTGGTGAACAATATACTGTCCAACTATGGGCAGGTTCTTCTGAAGAGGAAGCTGATGGAGATTGGATCATGCTTATTGTACACATTTGGGAACTTCTACAAATACCTACAAAGCTTTGGTGGCGATTTTTCTCTCTCAGTCTTAGGATGTAGCTAACCTTCTTCTCATGCTATTCCTTTATGCCTGGTAGGACTGGTTAACAAGAAGGGGAATAGGTGCAGAGCGGGTAACATTTGCTGAGGACAAATTGTGTGTCGGGAATTGTATTATGTTTTGCAAACTACCTCCTTTCCTTAAAAACTGGTCTTTGCAGCAGATATTTTAAATCCTACTTTGCTGATGAGAAAACTGATTCAGAGGGTTAATAAGCTTGTCCCAAATCAGAGACGAAGTGGCCAATTAGGTATTTGAAGTAGTTTGGCCTCTCTCCTAAGCTGTAGGACACGTCACCATGACATGAAACTTCCTTTGCCCAGACCTTTGATATCACCTCTTGTAAGTTCAATGGCAACTGTTGCTTAGACACAAAAAGAAGACAAAAATTTCAAAAAGCAACTGTCCCTACCTAAGGCTGGTGATAAATCATTTACATCATCTATTTAGTCATTTTGACTGGTTTGCCAATTCCTCCCCTAGGTCCATTGGTGGGATGTGACACTAATCTGAATGACCACCTTCTAGACAGGACACTTATACTTTTGCATGATGAAGGGGAAGAATCACACTCTCTTCTCATTCATTATCCCCTCTTCACAGCCGCTAGGGAAGTACTTCTTGCACAGTAGGTATCCCAAGCATGATTTCTGATGATGACCTTGACGTTGCTGCTAATTCCTTTGCCAGCAAGGATTAAGCTCACCCTTCTCCATTGCCTCCAGGAAAAGAGTTTTCTCTTATGTTCAGTTATTGCCTCTTTCTATCTTCCAACAAGCAGTAATTGACCCAGATAAGATTTGGATTTTCAAAACAAGCTTCCTGTGCTACCCTTTTTCTTTTTTATAGAACCCAAGAGAAGATGGGAAGCAAAGAAACAATCTTGAAATGCCATATGGGAAGTGTCATTAAAAGCATTTCTGTATTATTTTGATCTTTATACTAAAGATTACAGAATCTATGGCTCTGTTTTTTAGTAAATAGCATATCTAGGTTTTTCAGCTTTGACAGGCCATTTAATCTTTCTGTTGCCACAGGGCATGACTAGATTAACTCCTATGTATACTGACGCTTTCTTTTGCCTTAGTGGAAAGAGTACGGGAATGGGAGTTTTACTTTTTGAGTCTAGCCTCCATATATTATTCATATTTGCATTCCTGGTGCCAAGGACAGTATCAGCCACATCTCAGGCATTTAATAAATGTTTATTGCATGATGTCTCATTTGAGATAACCTCACTTGCTCTCTCTGGGCTTCATCTGTATAATGAAGGGATTGGCTTAGGGTTCCTTTCAAGGATTCTGCAATTTTGTAAATTCTTTGTCTTGGCATTTTCAATTCTCTACTCATTTATCTTCTTACCTCTTCGCATAGGCTTTGGCACAAAAAAAGTGTAGTATTTAACTTTCTTCTAAAATCTGCCTTTATTTTATTTTCCAAACATCTCGTGTCATGCTAATCTTGGCAAAGTTTCATTGTGGATAAAGCTGTTCAGGTTTTGTGTATCTTTGGGTAGTTTCGTCTTAATAAGGGTGACAGGAGAATTATTTTGTTTTCTACCTGCTCCAAGAGGCTCTGTATGTAACTAACTTATTATCTCCTTTACACATTGAATCTTAGTTTATTTGTTGACTTTTAAACAATGTATGCACACAATAGCAAACATATTTGATAGTGGAAAATAAGGATGAAGGCAAAGTACTTTGTCTTGGTCAATTATGTCATGAGCCTTATTGAACACTCAGGTCTCATTTAAAGTTCTGTAAAGGCAGCTAAAGTTTGGATTTCATAAGCAGAGTTCTTTCTTGGTAACTGTATAGAACATAATTTCCACCTACACCAACCACCACTGAAAGTATTACTTACCTTTTATGCTTATGTTTTCACAACTGATTTACAGGGTTGTGATATCTGAGTCCTAGCTCAGTGGATCAGGAAGAAAGAAGTGAAGATATTGGCCACAGTTTTTCTTTCAACCCTCATCAATCCTATTCCTCAAATGACAATGCTGATACGATTTTTATATTAGGGTAGCCTCTCTGAGTTCTCATGAATCAGGTAGGTAACATCACTCTTTTTTGCCTCATTTTGCCCATCTGTAAGATGGGGATGACAATACCCCTCCAAAGAGGGTTTTGTTAAAGGTGAAAGAAAATGCACAGCAAGGACTTCGCAGGGAGCAGGGATTGGGTGGAGGAAGCTGTTAGCAGGTCAGTAAGTAGCTGCTTTTCTTACATCATAATTATTATTATTAAGTTAATTTTGTCCATAATGGTAAAAAGTCCATCACAAGAAGGGCTTTGAGAGATCTGTGTTCTGCCTCTAGTTAACCAGTTTACATAGCTATGATTTCAGAAGTAAGTTGTTCAATGGATGAAACACACTTGGATCAAAAAACGTGGTTCCAATTCGGTTGTAGTAACAAAAACATAAGTGAAATCCCCTCATAAAACTAGTCTTGCAACATAGTTTTTCTTTCCCTGTTAAAGAAATATTTTTTTTTTCCGAAGGAAGAAGGTATGTTGAAAAAATGAAATGGCTAGAAACAATTACTTTAATCTGCTTATTTTTTGTTCGATCACTGATTTTGTTGTGTCATGGTAATCAACCCAGAATGAGAGCATTTCTAAAATTCTGCAGTTTTGAATAAGTAAGAGGTAAATTGCAGAAAGGTATATAATTACTACAGGGAACACGATCTTATGTCCTATTTCATAGAGTTAATTATTTTCATTTATAACATCTTAGAAATGCATACTTAATTGTGAGAGATTAAAAACGCCCATTGTTCTTTCAAATTGTTTGCAGTGTTCTTTCATTCTGACTCAATTCCATTGAATATCTACGAGTTGTCACATTTCTAGTAAGTAATAACTGTGTCAAGCTGTGCTGACAAAATGTCCCAACATAACTGTTAATAAGCATTGTCATTTTAAGCATGAAACAGTTTAGCTAATGATTTATCTCTTATAATGCAGCACTCGGGGCAGCTGTATGATTTGTCTCTTTAGCAAGTCAAGTAATTTCTTTAACAAAATGTTAAGCACAGATGGGCCATAAGCTGTCAGTTAACTATTATTGTGCCTGCATCTGCTTGCTTTCAACGCACTGTTTTATGTATTCAGTCAGTTACTTAGCGGCAGCTCCGTGAAAAGCTGAACCTACTCTGATTGGCAAATAAAATGTTCATTTGTCTCTTCTTCCTATTGTTTTGTTTTGGTAACACATGTCAGCAGCTCAATTACCCAGTTCATTAACAGCTCCCAAAGGACGTGATGGCCAGCCCGCGATAAGAGGGCAATTGTGGCACATATGGTCAATAATGGCCTCTCTCTTGGCAATTGTAAATAAAAGTCACTTGGCCCTTTTCCTTTCACGAGAACTACTGTTTTCCTGTTCCCCTTCAGTGTGCAAATTACCTTTCTGCGCTCCTTGCCATCCAATCCCAGTAAACTAGAACTTAGCTTACTGCTTTTAGAGACATGGAGCCTTACTATAGATAGCAGCCGTGGCTCTTAATTTTAATTATGGCTGACTTTTAAGCTCTTGGGTGGGGAGAAAGTTCTTATCATGGGAGACTATTCTTAGAACGCTGTTAGCTGATTAATTAGTTAACTAATCAGTTTTCCTAATTGAATAGGGACACATTTTCTTGTGGACTTTCCTCTCTTTTTCTCTTTGAAATGCTTTGGTGGTGGTTACCATGGCGTTTTAAAAAGCTATCAAAAACAATAGCAAATAGAAGTCTTTTGCAGGGGACTGTAGGAAAGGGAAATCTCGTTCGTGTTGTAAAAGGAATTTTTGTTACATACATATACACACATACCTCAAAATAAAGGGGTTAAGAAGCCACCGGGCTAATTTGGGTCAGTGTTAGGGTTCTCAAGCCAACAACGAATTCCTCCTTCACTTTAAGCCTTTGAAAGGAGTTGCTTAAACAGATACGGATTGGTGGGTATTCTGTGGCTCTTTTAAGCAAAATGTTGCTTGTACGAGTGGTTGAAAAAGACCCAAGCATGGTTTTACATAAACATACCAGTGAATACAGCTACTAAAAATAATCACTGGCAGGGCTGCATGAATGAATGAAGGAGAAATAAGCCCTTCTTGTTTGCTGCTGCTATTAAAAAGGAGAGGCCTTTTCGATGACCAATGGTCAGGTGGTGGCTTGAGAGAGAACTCCATCCAGAGAAAGCTGTCTCAAGGAAATGTGGATAGAAATCCTGCACACACCTGAAACCTCACATTCTGGGAAGCTTAGGATATTGGGGGGCCTTGGGGATGCGCAGTTCAGCGCTTCAGAGGCAGCTTGCCATGCCGCCAGCCTCTGCTTGTCAGCCCTTATCTTAAATAAACACCCAGTGGTGCATGTTGTGCATTAAAAATAACTCCGGAGCAACGGAGCACACGGCCAGGCCCTCCTGGACTGTCCCCGTGGCCAGCCATATTCATAACCAATCTGTACTCTCCTCCCAGGGCAGCAGGCACTCGGGGAGTTGTTCAGTGTCAGGGTTTATTTGTGCTATTTTGATTAGCCCCAACCTGGCAGGAGCTTATTTTCCTTCTAATGACCTCGTGCTGTGAGACGGCAGCTTCCGAGGGAAGGGCTTGGGTCAGAAGGGAGGGGAATAGCGTTACTTTTCCCCAGCCAAAAAATGGGGGACTGCTGGGCAGGAACAAGACTAGGTAAATGGCTGGAGGGTCTTAATTAGATTTAGTGTTCTTGAAAGAACCTTTGCTCAAGAAAATCCAGCATATCCTTGCCAAAAATTCTATTTTTTTTTTTTCGCACTTGCTAAAGAGTCTTTTGCTGGCACATTTCGGGGAGAAAGCATGGAGGGACTAAAAACAAAACAAGACCCCTTTACCTACCCCTCACCCCCACCACTGAATAGACCATTGAACAGGTTATAAACCCTCCCTCCTAGTTGATCAACTAACAATTGTTTATCAAAATAACAATTACTTGGACCTTACTTCTGGGTTAAGAATTCCGGAAAGTTCAATGTATGGCTTGATAGTTACACAATGTATAGTTCTAGCTGCACGTTAGAATTTTATTTTAAATCTTTTTTTTTTTTTTTGCTCAGCTACATATCTGTTTTCTTTTCTCAACATATATACAATTTTAAAATACTTTAAAAATGACATCGCCTATTACTTCTTAGCTTGTGAATTAATGTGGAAGAGAAGCTTCCAGGTGCTGAAGCCTCTCAACTGGCTTGGATTAACCCCTACTGTGTATCCATTTCAACCTCCCCCCTCCTTCCCTCTTTGAAAAAAAAAAAAAAAAAAAAAACCACCCCAACCTCCCCTTTCTCATCCACTCCAGCTTTCTTTGTGTCTCCTGCGCCCTGCCAGGCAGGTGTCAGAACCCTGAATGAGGGTAAATGCCCTGCTGATGGATTCCACAGATGGAGCGTGGAAATCGGTAGAATAGGCCTCAGCCACAGGCCATTTCTTGGGATCCAACAAAAGCCTCCAAATAAGTCAACAAAAATCCCAAAGATCACAAAGGGAAAATGTCATTTGTCATTTACTCTGGGTCCGCAAGGGAATATCAGTCTTGCTTCACTCCTCCTGACTTTCACCCGAGTAAACACGAGAGAGGTCATTCACATCTTTCTCAGCGTAAAAGGGCTACTCCAGATCAGAAAACAGTTCGTTGTCCCATTGTACCCTTCACGTTGAATGGCAAAACTCACAAGCACAGGAGACGTTCTGCAATTAGCCAAGTAGGTGCATCAAACTTCGAGTTGACCTGTTAAAGACCTTCTGGAATATACTTGTGAAATACCCTTAAGTGATCAGACTCGCAGTATAAAAAGGCTTCATGGAACTCTCAGGCAGGATTCTTATTTTTGTCTTGTTCTTTTATCAGTGAAACACAGCTGGGAGTAAAAGTGCTGACAAGTCTAGCTCAGAAAGATTAAAACTGACGAAAAGACCATCGGGTTTGGTATGAGGCCATCTTATAGTAAATAAACTATGACTAGGAAGTTCAGCCTCCAGAGATCCCCCCACCTCCTCCGGTGTCTGTAAATCACATTGTATTATATCTAGGGCAAACATAGAGTTTAAATGGTTGTCATGTTTTGATTCTTTAATTATTCAAATGAAACGTCTTGCTGAGAAGAAAGACAATGTACCAAATTCATGCTTGTGAATTATTTTGTTTCTCCATTTTTTGCCTGTCTCCCATCTCTGAATTATATTTGTCTGAACACCAATAATTATAGAATTTCACATGACTAAATCCCTATAAAATTGAGGCAAGATTTCATGTATAATAGTGTTAACTAGGATGAAATATTTCCCGAGGCTACAGAGGAGGTCACAAGGGGCTAACAGACAAAGACATACTCTCTAATTCTGTAATTCCTTCTTTAATTAAACTTCATGGTTAGCCCGCTGGTGGTAATACTTTTGCCTTCTCCTCCCAGTTTGATTTGTCTCTGAAGGAAGAGTTTGTAATCCTGTGTGGTATGACAGTTGCCCTGTGCTTGATCCTGTCTTTCTTTTTACTGACAATATCCATTTTCCCAAGTGTAATCTTGGGAGTTAATGTGAGATCATTAGGATAACTAAAAATTGGGCTCCCGTATCTAAAATTAGCTTGAGATCGAACTTTCTTATAAAGCATAGAGTTGAAATACTTCAGTGAGAGGTGATACTTTCCAGTGATCACACTGGAGTTTCTGCTGAATAACCTGAGAATATCCTGATATGTTTCCAGTTATTCCTTCCTGCACTTTTGCTTCAGAAGACCATTTTAGCTCTTGATATATTTTTGTTACATTCATTGTAACACAAAATACCAAAATAAAGCTTTAATAAAGATATAAAATGAATAATCAATTCACCTGCTTCTTATTATTGGTGGGTTCCAGACTGACCCTAGATATCAACAGTCTGTGTTGGTTCTTAGTAGAGACTGCAAATGGTTAGATGAACTACTTTGATTTCTTAAATCCATTTAATATCTTGGCAAAATTGATTTATTTCTTATTGTTGTTTAAAAACTATACCTTGGAAACATATAAAGATTTCAATAAGTGTTTGTTGAATTGAATCCACTGGAAAATCATTTGGAGTGGTGTATAATATTGATACAACTCTAGTAGTTCTGTGGATTTCATTTTATTCAGGCAGTTTTTGAAAATTTGGGATAAATGCTAGCAATAGTGGCGATTAGCTAAGTGATTGATATTTCAGTTCCCGTTTTCATTCATTTCTGTTATTCCTCTACAAAAGAATTGTGTGTGTGTGTGTGTGTGTGTGTGTGTGTGTGTGTGTGATAAAAGACTCAACACTCATTTAAGATACTCCAAGCTAGAAGCAAGCCAGCAAGCATGTCCTCTGAAGTCCCACAGACCTGGGTCAAATTCTAGTTTCCTTATATGTATGACCTGAACAAACTCTTGGAGTCTCAGTTTCCTTTTTCTGTACAGTGGGATAAGTACCTAATTCCTAGGGTGGCTGTGCAGTTAAAGGGGAAGGGAGAGAAATCTTCATTTTCCTAGAAAGCATTGCTCTAGGGTCATTGGTGACATTGAGTTAAACTAATGGATAAACCAGATAATGGATTGTAAAGGGGTTTTAATAATAGAGTCAAGAATTTCTAAATCTGATAACAATATAGATTGGGATAAAATCTGCAATTTTTTTTTTTTTTTGCAATTTAAAGCAATGAAGTTTCCATTTAGAATGCTGTGCATGATGTATTGATATGGATTTTCTTATGACATCTATTCTGGAATTTCAAATTTGGGAACAATATCTCTAATAATAAAGGAAATCTTCTTTGTGAAGGCGTCTGTAAAATACGATTGAGCAACTTAAGTGTAATTTAAAATATTCCCTTAATATTAAAGTTGTACAGTAGTAATAGTCCAAAGAGTTTATATTTAATTGCTGTATCCTGGCAATTTGTTAACTCATTTATACAACTGTCCTGCTAACACATCTGTGGTTTCCAAATCATAGAATCAGATATTCTATACAGAAAAAAGATATGATTTCTTTCTATTAAGCTTCCTGAAAGAAAGCTTTGTTTTTACTTTCCATGTGATATTTAGAATTAGATTCTTTGTATCTAGTATCCAATTGGTTCTAGTAGCCTAAGTAAAACTGAATATGTAAAATAGATGAAATCCAACAAAATGAGCCTCCTATGTGCTCTTAAAATGGGATTTAAGTTTTAGATTTGTTCTTGCTAAAAACTGGATGATTCTGCCAGGTGGTGTGAGTCTGTAGTCCCAGCTATTTGGGAGGCTGGGGTGGGAAGATTGCTAGAGCCCAGGAGTTTAAGACCAGCCTGGACAACACAGCAAGACCCTGTCTCTAAAACAAACAAACAAACAAACAAAAATGAAATGAATCAAATTGAGGTGATCATTGTGAATCAAGTATTATACAAACAAATTTTATTTCTGTTGAATGATATAAGAAATAGTAGTATTTCCATGTTTAGAAATAGCTAGTTTTTCCTAGCTGGCAGATTAATCTTGGGTTGCTGACTTTACATATTTTAAAGCCCACATCCCTTTGGGGTTTACAGATGGGGAAAAGTTAGAATTAACTTGTAAGATTGTGGCTTCATATTGCCAAAAATTATCTGGTTTCTCTAAGTTTCCAGCTGAAAAATCAGGCAAATCATTTCCTCAACATCTTCTGAAATTATGCTATATGGTGGTTTTCCCAGTTAGATGCAACCTTTCCATTGCTTTTGAATAAAGAGTCTGGAAGTAAGAGTAGTGATTTGTAAGCTTGTTAAAGAGAGTTTTATTTTTGGTGGTAACGGCTGTCCTATTGAACTCTTAAATTCTGAGACTTTTTTTATTTTAAAGAATCACCAGGCCCTGCTTTCATGGCCTATATTTATACTGAAAGTCAGGATCAAGGGAGCTTTTGCCCTTCTCCTCCACTGGAAGTTTCTGTCCTCCCTGAACTCACCTTAGGATACCTGTACTCCCATTTGACAGCTGTACTGTCCCAAATTCTGAGGCTTTTACATTATTAGCTATGCTAGTTTTCATCTTTTAAAAAACCCACAAACCTCTGAAAAAATTAGTAATCATTCTTCCAAACAATGCAGGTATACAAATACCTGCTAAACATTCAAAGTGATTGTTGAGGCCTCACAGACTTCCAAAGCCCATCTGAATAGATGTTGGGAGATGTCCTAAGAGAAGAATTTCCATTTTAAAAATAAAGATGTAAAACAGTGGCAAATAAATCAGTGTTGGAGCAAATCTGAAATTTGTCCCACACTTGGCATTCATTCAACGTGTCCTTATTGAGCTCCTACTGTGTTCTAAGGGTTCCAGCAGTGAACAAGGCAGAGAAGGGCTTTGAGCTCACCTAGTTTATATTCTGGGGGATGTTGATTGTTAAGGTGAAACATCGTGGTCTTGACCCTCAGGATTAATTCTCGCTGGTGCTTGTAAATCTAACCAGTCTTTTTCTTCAGAAACCAGAGATGATTTTGATTAATTGACCTGACAGTGCATGGCACATCATATTTACTTGAAAGAATTTAATAACCCCAGAGACTCCCAAAGGAAACATGAAAATTTCCACATACTATTATCCTAATGGGATCGTAGTAAGAGAATGTGCAAGCAAAGATTTAGGGTTCTCTTGGGCAGAGGAAGCTTTTGGTCAGTCTTAAAATGCTACTGAGTGTTTCACCTGAATTCACTTTGGAAAGAAAGGTTAGAAACTGGAAACACTGAAGGAAAATATTTTATGGAAATTTGTTTTCTTAGGGGAATATATAATTTGTTTCTTAGGGAGCATATTGTTCACAATTTAAAAATATATATGTAAGAGTGTCTTTTACAGTTAATTGTGGCAGACGTATTTTATAGAGTTGAAACTTTTGAGAGTGGCAAGAATTAATCTAGAGTATTCTATAGAGGTGCTTCTCAGCGTTGTCTGGGGTCAGTAGAATCAGCATCAATCACCTGAGAATGTGTTAGATGTGCAAACTCTTGGAGCCCACCTGAGATCTACTGAATCAAAACCATGGACGGGGAGCCACCAGTCTACATTTTACCAAGCCCTCCAGGTGATCCTAATGCTCCAAAAGCTTATGAAACACTGCTCTGACTCAGCACAAATTATTGCTCATTTAGTTTAGCTTACATTTATCAATCATACATGCATATAAGTTGCATTGGGAGCTTTTGGAGTTTATAATGCAATGCATGGCATATTTTTTTAGCATATTAATAGTCCTTTAAAATATTGCCATAGCTAAAGAAAGTCTAGTTTTCTTTCTTTAAGTTAATAGTAAAATATCCTAACATAAGATTTATGTTAAATGAAACAATTTTATATTAAATTAGATAATTGAAAAATCAAAAGTAACATTAACACACATTAGATGCATTATATATAATACTTCTCTTTTGTTTAGGCACATGTATTTGTTTTCAGGTATATTTAAAAAAAATTATCACATACACTATTAATTTACTCTATTGCCTCTTAGTTTCATAATGTTTAGATGTAAATAAAGTATGGAAGTATTAAAATGTTAGAAAACTGAAAATCATATTTACGGGTTCATTTTGGATGTGTACTATTTGGGGCAGTTTAAAATTTCTACTGAAATATAATGAAATTTTAGATTTCTGTAGGGCAGAGTTAAGTTGGAATTTAAGATAAAAGCGAATTAGAAATATAGGACTTACACATTTTCACATTGCTTCTAGCACCACCTTCATTTCCCCAGGTCCTATCAGCCTGAGGGTGCAAATGAATTAGCGTAACATTGACATTAACAATCTACAATTTTCTGGATTACTGTTGCATTTGCTGACAGTAACCTTGGCCCCTTCTTTACAGGATCCCTTAGTTATTTGGGAGAATTTTCAGAGCACATTTGGATGTGTTCAAGAGCCAGACTGCTCTGGTTCCCTCTCTAGGTTCAGAGTCTGTGGCCTGATAACCCTTTGACAGACCTTTGCCCACTACACCAGTATCTGGGATCTTGAGAGAGGGCTGCTGTCCCTGCCCAGAGCCCCAGTCTGATGCATTCTCCCTCACACTGCAGAACCCTCTATAGCCGGTGTTACTCTATTACTGTAAGGGTTCACTTTGCTATGGGATCCCTAATGCATTCTTAGCAGAAAAAGGGAAAATGCCTGCTCCACTCCTGCCCTCATCAAATTCTGGCCTGAAAAATGGAACCACTCGTGCCCAGGCTTTGCTAGTTGCAGCCACAGATTCAGACCCAGTTCTTACAGGAGTACTAACCGTAATGTATCATTAACGTAATTTCTATCTAATTTCCCAGTTCCTGCTTCTCTTGCCCATATACCAGGCCACTCAATTTTGAAGTTCCCTTCCACATATGAGTACAGGCAAATACGCACAAGCTTTGTGTGTGTTAGGCCACCACAGAGAGGCTTCAGGGGCATTTTTGTCTTATGCAGTTGCTCAGGGCCACACACTCAGAATGGCCCTGGGATTGGGTTAATGATCTGTTGTTGCCTTCTTGAAACTCGTTATATTTTTTTTACAAAAGGGACCATACTTTTTTTTTTTTTTTTGCATTGGGTTTCTTAAATAAAGCAGCTGTCCTGGACAGATGCTCGCCTATTCAGCAGAGTCCCAGACTCTAAACTTTAGTTTAGGGACAGTTCACAAGACAATGCTTGCCTGCTTCTTCTCGAGTCAGTTCTAGAGATTTACATTTTCATAGTATGTGTATTTTCTTTTTTTTCTTTTTTTTTTATTTTGAGACGGAGTCTCGCTCTGTCGCCCGGGCTGGAGTGCAGTGGCCGGATCTCAGCTCACTGCAAGCTCTGCCTCCCGGGTTCACACCGTTCTCCTGCCTCAGCCTCCTGAGTAGCTGGGACTACAGGCGCCCGCCACCTCGCCCGGCTAATTTTTTGTATTTTTTTTTTTTTTTTTTTTTTTTTTGAGACGGAGTCTCGTCGCCCGGGCTGGAGTGCAGTGGCCGGATCTCAGCTCACTGCAAGCTCCGCCTCCCGGGTTTACGCCATTCTCCTGCCTCAGCCTCCCGAATAGCTGGGACTACAGGCGCCCGCCACTTCGCCCGGCTAGTTTTTTTTTTGTATTTTTTTTAGTAGAGACGGGGTTTCACCGTGTTAGCCAGGATGGTCTTGATCTCCTGACCTCGTGATCCGCCCGTCTTGGCCTCCCAGACTGCTGGGATTACAGGCTTGAGCCACCGCGCCTGGCCTAGTATGTGTATTTTCTTTAAAGCATTTCCCCATATCTGGTAATAAGATACTAGATTTAAATGTACTTTTTTTTTTTTTTTTATAAGAGCAGTGGAGTCTATAAACACATAGGAATCTGGGAATAGTTTACTGTTACTGGTTTCTTAGGTCAAGTTTGGAATATTTTTAAAAATCACATTGAACAGATTTCCGGGTGTAAAGGGTGGTGAAAATTTATCAGAAACAAAACTCAATGTGATTCATTCATTAGACACGAAGGAAACACCCATTAAGTAGTAAGCATAGGGCCATACAAATGGAATAAGGCCTGTCCCTATTTTCTAAGAGCTCATAATTGGCCTAGAATGACAGATGCAATGAGCAATTATTTCTGCCTAGGGGACAGAAAGATAGAGTAGGGGAAGAGATTAAATATTATTTAATGATGCAGGACTGTGGTGGCGGGGGGTGCTTGGTGTCCATGGAAGACATTGGGAATGCACCGTAGACCAAGATTTAGATTATTATGGGTTGGTTAGACTTATTTTTTGATCCACATTTATTTTACTTTTGGTATAGGGACCACTGTAATGAGGTCTTGCAGTTGGAGAGAGAACTTGGATTCAATCTCAGTTTTATTTTTTTGATTCACATTTTATGATGTTTTTTTCTTCTGTGCTTTTAGCCTCAGCACCCCAATCAGATGAAGGCTCTGATATTGACTCTGAACCAGATTTACCACTAAAGAGGAAACAGCGCAGAAGCCGAACCACCTTCACAGCAGAACAGCTGGAGGAACTGGAGCGTGCTTTTGAGAGAACTCATTACCCTGACATTTATACTAGGGAGGAACTGGCCCAGAGGGCAAAGCTCACCGAGGCCCGAGTACAGGTACTGTTGCCCAAACCTCTGTGTCCTACTTCAGTCCAGACAGGAAACAAACAAGCATCTTCTCATCTAAAACATATGTCAACCCCTGCCAAAAATATATTAGGAATGGCCCTTTACTAGGGATGCATATTGTTAAGACTTTGATGATTATTACTGAAGGAATACAACTATATCATTTATGACACACGGAAGTCCACCACTTCACGTGACTTACTCAACATTTCAGGAATCCTTATTGTGCACCAACACTAAATGGACTTTGGGGGTGATACACAAGCAAGAGCAAATAAATTTTGAGTGGTTACTCTGTCCCAGGCACTATTTTCAGTGCTTCACATGAATTAACCCATTGAATCATTATTAAAATCCTAGGCGGGTACTATGATTGCTACTCTCCATTTACAAATAAGGAAACTGAGACTTGGACTATATAAGTAACTACCCAAGGTGGCATAGCTGCAAAGTGAGTCTAGAGATAATTGGATCCCATATGCTTCATCTCTGTGACCTTTCAATTGTGAAAATGTGCAAAGGTGCATAACGTGAAATTCCTTCCTTTAAAGATTTTATAATTAAGAAGCATTTCAAGTAATTATGTTACTTAAAGAACATGTTGAATTATCTTTTGAACTCTTAGAGGCGCTCTGAACCTTCTGGAAAGGCTACTTAGATGTAATATGTTTCTATTGAGTATAGAATAATGTTTTCATCATTAATGAGGAACTTTCCCCTGGAGTTAGTAAAACAGGGTTTGAAAGATGGCAGATATCTTAGGGTATCCTGGAACTCCTCACCACCCTAGAAGTTAGGTTACCTTGTCTGCAAATATTGTGTGTTGTTTCCAGATTCTTAACGTGCAGGCTGGGGACTCAGCAGTGAACTAGTCAGTTGACATGGTCCCTAGATTCATCAACACGTTCATAGATGCAGCTAATTAACTCTCCTATTACAGAATGTTACAGAAATAACCTCTTCCAGGCTGCAGGGCTCAGTCAGAGAGATTGTTTTCTTCAAACTTCCATATAGTCATCATAGTGCTAGGAAAGTCGAGGAATGCTAAGATCAATTAAGTCTCTCAAGGAGCTGCAATCTAAGAAAGGTAAAAAAGTAAACATACAAATAATTTAAAAATAACACAGACGTGATAAGTGCAGAAAGAGAAAAAGTGCAATGGGAGTTGAGAAGAGGAAAGGATAAGGTTTTTTTTTTTTTCTTTTTTTTAGATGGAGTCTCGCTCAGTCACGCAGGCTAGAGTGCAGTGGTGCAACCTCAGCTCGGTGCAACCTCAGCTCACTGCAACCTCTGCCTTCTAAGTTCAAGCGATTCTCCTGCCTCAGCCTCCTGAGCAGCTGGAATTACAGGTGCATGCCACCAGGCCCGGCTAGTTTTTGTATTTTTAGTAGAGATGGGGTTTCACCATGTTGGTCAGGCTGGTCTCGAACTCCTAACCTCGTGATCTGGCCGCCTTGGCCTCCCAAAGCACTGGGATTACAGGCATGAGCCACCGTGCCCCCCCTTTTTTTTTTTTAAATTATACTTTAAGTTCTGGGATACTTGTGCAGAACGGGCAGGTTTGTTACATAGGTATAACACATGCCATGGTTGTTTGCTACACCCATCAACCCGTCATCTACATTAGATATTTCTCCTAATGCTATCCCTCCCCTAATCCCCCACCCCCAACAGGCCCTGGTGTGTGATTTTCCCCTCCCTGTGTCCATGTGTTCTCATTGTTCAACTCCCACTTATAAGTGAGAACATGCAGTGTTTGGTTTTCTGTTCCTGTGTTAGTTTGTTGAGAATGATGGTTTTTCCAGCTTCATAAATGTCCCTGCAAAGGACACGAACTCAAGGGATGATATCCTGAAGGAATGAAGAGAGATATATGAAGATGGCAGATTTAATTTTTTTTTTTTTTTTTTTTTAAGAGACAGAGTCTCATTCTGTAGCCCAGGTTGGAGTACAGTGGTACGATCACAGCTCACTGCAGCCTCCACCTCCTGAGCTCAGGTGATCCTCCCACCTCAGCCTCCCAGATAGTTGAGACTTCAGGTGCATGCCACTATGCCTGGATAATTTTTTGTAGAGATGGGATTTTGCCACATTGCCCAGGCTGTTCTTCAACTCCCAGGTTCGAGCGATCCACTTGCCCTGGCTTCCCAAAGGGCTGGGATTATAGTCGTGAGCCATTGTGCTGGACCCAGAGGGCAGACTTAAGATGAACTTTCCAGGCTAGATAGATATTCACTGGACCAGTTGCATAAGGAGAGTATATTAGTAATAGGGAATTATATGAGCGGAGGCACAGAGAGGTAGAAGTGGTGGGTAACATGTAAGATGACCTTTCATTTTCACTCTAGTCATATTGGGAGAACAGTTAGTTTGATTAGAATGTAAGGAGTGGTAGGGTGGTGGAAGAAATGGGGTTTGGTAGCTAGGTTGAAGACATCCTGTGGAGGTCTTGGGTTTCAGGCTAGTGAGCTCACATTTGATGTGACAGGGAGTGGGGGCTATGGCATGAGATAGGTAGTGGCAGTGGGAATGGCAAGGAAGAGATGGTGGTGAAGGTATTCAGAGGTAGAATGGGCAACTGATTGTGTAATCTAGAAGTGGGGAGGAAGGTGAGTGAAAGGAAGAGTTGTAGATACACCAAGGTTCACAGGGCTGATGTTTTAAAGTTAGGAAACGTATTATCATTGGGAAACAGTGTTTCTCTCCACCGCACAGTGTAGAAATAACCTTTATTAACTAAATTACAATATTTTAATAGAAAAACATTTTAATACAGTATTGATATAGTAATATTATATAATATACTACTATATAAATATTATATTAACATACTATTAATATTACTATGTCAATGTAATGATATTAATATGCATATTAATATAACATGATTTGTGGTTAATGGAGGTCATTTCTGTGCGGTGGGGAGAAAAACTCTGTCTCTCAATCAAATGGGCAGACAAATTAAATCATATTATAATAGTATAATATTATAGATAACAATGTTGTAAATAATGTGTTTCAAATCTACTTTGCTTTTATTATAGTTCTGTGATTACCTGCAAATGTTAGGTGAGGTCCAATCATGTGTCTTTTAAGTGGCCACTATATTTCAGGATTTGGTACCTGTCCTCTGTAACTGGTCAAGCTCACCTACTAGATCTGGTTTTTTTTTTTTTTTTTTGAGACGGAGTCTCACTTTGTTGCCCAGCCTGGAGTACAGTGGCTTAATCACGGCTCACTGTGTAGCCTCGATCTTCCAAGCTCAAGTGATTCTTCCGCCTCAGCTTCCAGAGTAGCTGGGTCTACAGGTGTGTGCCACTATGTCTGGCTAATTATTTTTCTTTCTTTTTTTTTTTTGTAGAAATGGGGTCTTGCTATGTTGCTCAGGTTGCTCTCGAGCTCCTGGACTCAAGTGATCCTCCCTTCTCAACTTCCCAAAGTGTTGAGATTACAGGTGTGAGCCACTGGCACTAGATCTATTTTTAAGATAGGCCGAGTATCAGCTCTGAACTCAATGTGAGTAAAAAAACCAAAAAAACAAAAAACCAAAAAACAAAACATTTATTGTAAAGAGATCAGACAATGAGTGTGATGGAAAACTGAGGAGTGTTCGGTGTTGCTCTCTTTCATTCCTGCCTTTGTCAAAACTAAGGATGGAGACAGAATATATTTCAAACCCATGTAGCTTGTACAGCACCCAGCATTCTCATCTGGCTCAATGAATGTCAAAGGATAATAATAATAATGGCCCATTAACTTTCAGAGGACATGGGATCAAACCAATAAAGAGTAGTTCATACTTTTCCATATAGTGACCTCCTCTTCGAAGCAGGGCCTTCATTAACGTAACAGCTGTCTTAATGTGGCTTTAACCCGGTGACTCTTGACATTCCTTATGGCTTCTTTAGTTCCCTTGAGACACATCATGGCTTGCACTACAGCTGTGATCTATAGCCTAACAAATTCCCTAGAACACCCAGCATATGGGTCTTTTACTTAACCCAGCAGGAAAAAGAAGGGAGTAGTTAATCACTGATTAAAATGCCAGAAGAAAATCCTTTAGTTTTTAGAGGATCTGGGAAAGCAGTAGCCAAGTCAACTCAGTTTGAGTGATAGCCAGAAAGTGGGAGTTAGTTTAATTTGGGGCACCTGGGAAAACCAAACACGAAACCCCCCAAACCCCAAACCATGTCTACATTTCATTTTTTTCCCCCTGAGGAAAAATATTTCTACACTCTTCTAAATAGAGATGGGACTAAAACTATAATAACTTTAGCTTTTGTCAGTGTTTTATATAAATTCATTTAGGCTGTAGCTGTGTTGAGTTTATCATAACCAAATATGAGTACACAATGTGAGAACTGTTGTATACTAATGACTATTTGCCTAGTAATAATAACACTACAAGGTGGGTTTTTTTTTAAAAAAAAAAAGATGTTTTGCCTAATTCATCTGTAATTAGGGTAGCTGTTATTAATATTCTGCAAGTAATGACAAACATCAAAGTTTTGTGGGGAGGAATTACTTGCAAATATTAATTAATTTTTTTTTGAGACAGGGTCTCATTCTGTTGCCTGAGCTGGAGCACACTGGAGTACAGTGGTGCGATCTCTGCTCACCGCAACCTCTGCCTCCTGGGGTCAGATGATCCTCCCGCCTCAGCCTCCTGGGTAGCTGGGACTACAGGCTTGTGCCACCATACCCGGCTAATTTTTGTATTGTAGAGATGAAGTTTCACCATGTTGCCCAGGCTGATCTCAAACTCCTGGAATCAAGCAATCCTCCTATTTCAGCCTCCCAAAGTGCTGAGATTACAGGTGTGAGCCACTGTACCTGGCCCAAATATTTGTGATGTGCAAAAGTTTTAGTAAATATTCCATCGAAGCATCCCATGAAGTAGGCAAGTAACATCCTCTTTTACCACCAAGACAATGGAAGACAGAAAAAAAGTTACTGGGGAAATAGAATTTAACTAGGAGTTAGACGATATGGGCTTGGTTCCCAGTTGCCAAATGTGTTTTGTTGAGCAAGTTACTTAATCCTGCTGGAATCATTTTGGACTTCAGGTTTTAAATTTTTTTAAATTTTAAAATATATGGGGTTAGTTGGATCCATGATCTAAGCTTGGGTTCATGCCCCACCAGGATAATCATGGATGGACTTCAGGAGATCTGGGAGATTTAAGATTTGTACACAAAATTTTGCTCCTTTGCTTGTGTATGTGTATACACAACTGTTAACCAGAGAAAGGGGGCCTCTGGCTTTCATTATATGTTCAAATACCTTTCCCCCATGCCCCAATTAAAAGCTAGTAGAACGCATGATTTCTCAGGACCCTTGTAGCATCAGTAATTTAGGATTCCCCAAAAATAACAATGGTGATTCCCAAGGGTCCTGAGAAATCATGCATTTTGGGAATGACCCAAATGCATGATTTCTCAGGACCCTTGGGAATGAGAAAGGGAATGAGAATATGACAGAATCCTTATAGCATCAGTAATTTGGAATTCCCAAAAAAGCACCAGGGTGATTTAAAGCAGTCTAACTGATCTGTATAGTTCAGAAGTTCAGATAGGTATAGAATATCCTAAGCTTCATAATGAAGCAAACATATGTTCATCCTGAAGCTCTTTGCAGGAGTTTGCTTTTGGGATGTATCAAGATGCAGTTGAGTGTGCTTTTGTGTGTGTCCATGGTCTTTTCACATGCATGGGAGCATGGCGTTCCTCCTGTTCAATCTGGCCCATCCTGTTTCCAACCTGCTCTCTGAATGGTGGCCAAAGTTGGATAGCAGCAGTGATAGGAAGGCTGGGAGAACCTGGTATAGAAAGAGAAAGGAGGTGAGAGTGAAGGAGAAGGTCCAGGGAAATGAGCAGCTTGCCATGAATTTCTCTACTTGGAAAGTACTGTACTTGGCACTTCAGCATTCAACATCCTGAGTCTAGTATTTAACCAAACGTTTTACAATCTTGTTGCAAATTCTCTTTCTAAGGATTAACTATTATGTTCTCTCACCATTTTTCAAATTGCTTTTGAAATAATCCATCTTGAATAATACAGGCTGAGTTGCCTTTGAGAACGCCACCAAAAATGTGAACCAGTAATTTATTGATGGGCAAAATTAGGCTGACACCATGGGACAATTAGCACTAATCCATGAAACTTGGAAGCAAATTTGACCTAAGCCTCCATTGAAGTCAAACCGGCTTTCAATTATTTGAGGTGTTCCCTGGGCACTTTCCTGTTTACTCATAGACACAAAAGGCTTTGACTGGACACCACAGAGTGAAGGAAGCAAAACAGAGCTTTAATTCTTGGTTTTCTCAGATAGAAGTGTCAGTGTGAGACTTTTTACTTAATAGCTAACATTTATTGAACATTTAATATCTCCTTGGTATTCTTTTGAATGCTAAGATTGTACTGTATTTTTAATTGTCACAACAATCTTGTGAAGTAGTTTTTGTATTCCTCATTTAGCACATGGGAAAACAAAGACCCCCAGATATTAAGCAAATTGTTCATGGTCACAGAAGTATTAATATAAGTGAGGAGTTGAAATTCAACTTTTGCCTGGTCTGCATTGCACACGTGAATAAGATGTATTGTTGTATCTTTACTGTAGAAAGTACTAGTTTCCCCATCCTCACCCGTCCCCACAACTTGTAATGTTGAGAGTCTGAACAAATTGGTTTGCTTACTCATGAAGAGAAAAAGTTAGGAAAATTTCTTTTCTAATTACTATCTTTTTTTCCTACTTATCATGATGTTATGGGGCTCTTTCAACCAATTTAAATTTTGTTTCAAAAAATCACTGGACATTATACTACCAGATGCATCTAAAGATCATTTTTCAAAGACATGAAATACGGCTTTATGGAAGGGCTCAGTAGAGAGACATCCAAGTTGGGAAGTACAGGAGGCAGATAAAAACGAACCAGGCTGCAGTTTATCAAATGAAATAACAACTTGCTTTTAGGGAGACTTTTGGTGTAATATTATACATGCAGTGATAGGCAATTAACTGTGCCTAATAGTATAGTAGGTTACTGACCAATTTGTACCTCCTGCCCCCACTTCCTTAACATGCTAAGTGTGATGTGGAAGGCCAGGTAATCTTGTATGGGGATAGTAAAATTACATTGAATTGTAGATCATAGAATTTCATTTAAACGTGTGTAGTCAACTTTGTAAAGCTTGTTCTTTCCACCCTACTGGCAAAGACATTGTGTGGAAAATTTCTTTTCTCTCCTAGAACATCAGTCATAGGCCAGTTTGCCTCTGTTGCTACTGCTGTTCTTTTCAAAACAAGGGAAAATTTCTAGAAAGTGTAACCACTGAGTTATAAATATGTATATTATAGATGAACTTATTCAGTGTTATACACTCACACATGCCATTCCGTAGATTGTTCATTGATTGTCTGTTAGGAATTAGTGATTCAATATTGAAAGAGTTATCTAAGACTTAGGAGTATCAAGAAAATTTCAGTTAAATGTGGACTGATAACAGCCTCCTAGGATCACTACACTTGGTTTGTTCAGGTATTGAAAGTGAAGGTCATTTCTAGGGTACTTTTTTAGTCTACTAAACATAGAAGATTTGTCTTTTTTGAGTTTCAAAACATAAAGAAGGCAAAGACCAGTTCTTAATTTGCAACTTTAGTGTATTTTCCCTTTAATGCTTCTTTTGACAAATTCAGCTGGTTCTAGAAAATGCAGAAGGCTGGCAATGGTAAGATGATAAAAAATTGGGTTAAATGGCCAGAGACAGGTAGGCCAGTCCTCACTAAGCCCTGGTTCTCTCAGAAATAGCCCTCTGGATTTATTTCACCTAAATTTAAACATTTGGATTCCCTCCTTTGGGAATCTCTTGAACCTCTTGTTGAAGTTTTGTTTTTCAGTAAAAATTTGCTTCACAACAATTTCTCTTCACTTTTTATTGTAGATATAATAGATATTGTAGTATAAATATAAGGACTTTTTAATCCAACTCCTGGTGGGTTTACTCAATGTCCTTGTTACCTATTTATGTTATTTTAGAAAATATGAAAACAAACCCCAAAACTCTTATATTCCTCCTCTGTTTGGATTCTGTCTTTTGAAGGTATTTGTAGAAACTCATGATGCTTCTTCTTTATTATTTGAGCAAAGACATTTTTGTTTTTAAAAATTGGGTTATGGTGGAGTTAGAATGAACCTTGAGTCAACAGTAACTTGAGATTGATGGAGAGATCAGGCTTCACTACCCCTGGGTTTGCTTATCTAAAGGTTATAGAAGGCAGGTGGCACACAGAGATTGGCAACAAATCTGACAACCGAAGCATACCTTTCTGAGTTCTTCATAAAGGATTTCATGGGTGGAATTGAGCATAGCGAATCTTCATGAGTGAAGTTACATCAAAACTTTCGGAAGTCCAGTTCTCCTCCCAGCAATATAAAGCTGGAGATGCACTGTACATTGCTGGGCTGGACAGTTGCAGAGGACTACCTCATCTGAGCCGGGAGTACCTCCTTAATCTTGAAGTATTATAATAGAAACTGCAACCACAGTGTGTGGTATAGTACAGTGCACTCAGGCATGAACATGACCCTAATTTCCCAACCTCAGCCTCCCCAAGCTAATACAGTTTGTTCCCAGAATTTTCTTGAAAATGATTTTCTTACCCTGATGCCTTTGGGAGTCATGGTAATAGGCGCTCAGACTTGCAGTGACCACAGTTGATGCAGACCTGAAATTAAGTGCTGCTCATGGTTCTATTACCCCAGGTGGCAATTTATTAAGTTAAGTAAAACTCTAATTCAATTATATATCAACATGGGAAAATATTAACTTACCTCGTTTTCCTGTTGGAAACTTAAGGAGTATTACATGTTGATGTTTTGAGGAAGTTCAAACAGCTTTCCTTACCAGTATCTTGCAACAATGGCGAGAGAAGACAAAACTCTTTTCAGACAAATGCTTGGGTGAGTACCAAAAGTTTGAGCAAATCCCTCGGCCAAGGATTTACTAAATTGAGCTTTCCTGCTCCAGAAAAATCTTTTCCTTCCCTCTTAAATGGATCTGACTTTAAAAATTACAATTGAGTTGCAAAATTGTTAACATTGCTCTGGAAGGAAATCAATTCTCATCTTCTCTTAGACCAGCTGACCTCCTGGAACAAGCCGCATCTGCCTGCCCTGTACGACAGGAAGGAGATGTCACTTCCATCTCGAGCGATCGCTCGTCGAAATTAGAATCAAACTTTAAAATAAGCTGAAACTTTTGCTTCCAACTTTAGAGTTTTCCTAATTCTCTGTGCTTCCAAATATGGAGTTTCTACCTCTAGTGAGCAATTATTTTGGTCTCCTTGACTGCTCTGGGAATCCCATGAGGACAAGACAGCAAACTACCAGAGTGCAGAGATCCTACTTTATTCCCTTTATATCCTTCCATCCCCAAGCACAGTGCTTTCCTCCATATTCAGTTTCAATGGGTGGCTCACACCTGTAATCCCCACACTTTGGGAGGCTGAGGTGGGTGGATCACCTGAGGTCAGGAGTTCAAGACCAACATGGTGAAACCCTATCTCTACTAAAAATACAAAAATTAGCTGGGCATGGTGGTGGGCACCTGTAATCACAGCTACTCGGGAGGCTGAGGCAAGAGAATCGCTTGAACTCGGGAGGTGGAGGTTGGGGTGAGCTGAGATCGTGCCATTGCACTCCAGCCTGGGTGACAGAGCAAGAGACTGTTTCAAAAAAAAAAAAAAAAAAAAAGTTTCAATGAACTTTTGATGTAGGAATTAGAATATCTTTAGTTGGTAGAAATTCTCTCTCATTTTGAGGGAAACATCATGTGTGGTCCGTGGAAAAATCACCCCAAGTTCTACATTTAAACTCTGCACATGTAAGTGTTGGGCAGGAGCACGGAACCCATTAAAGGCCTTATATCACAATTTCTCAACATTTTAGATATTCAGTTACATTTCTTGCTGTCATGATTGCCCTTTCTCTCCATTGACTCATACAAAATACTTGGGCTTTGAATTCTTTGAGGGCATTTTATTATATTGTATCTGGCTTTTCTGAATGTACCTGGTTAGCATAGTGCTTGACACAGCGTATTCTAGGAGCTTAAAGCCGTTGTTGAAAGAAATAAGACACAAATGAATTATTTTAGATTTAAAAAAAGAGGCTTTCATTTTTTGAAACACTTACCTCTTTGGCATTTATTTCCACCGAGATCAGAGCAATGTCTCATATTTTGGAAGAGATGAAAAAATGGCTCTACCTATCCTCTGTTCAGTTTATATGACCAACCAGAAGCTATACCCATAGTGACCAGAGAAATACAGAGACAGACTAATAAGAATATAAATACAAGGCTTGGTGTAATAGGCAAGGCCACATTTAGGACACGTGTCACGCAGGGTCACAGAGGCTCACGTATCCTCCCCAGAAGGCTCTCCATATGTAGGTGGGTGGGTGTTGAGGGAAGGGAGGGGAATTCCTGTTGTTCCTGCTCCTGCTCAGTGATTCCTGCCCATAGTCCTCAGAAGGTTCATGGGGGCTGCTGTTGCAAGACCATGGAGGGTCCCTGAAGCCCCTCTACTGACCTTTGACGCTAAAATTTTCTTTCAGTCATGACAATTCGCCCAAACAACACAGAAGGCGGGGAACTCTTGCATCTATTTCCCTGTCAGTCAGGGGCCTTTAATCTGTTTTAGCATGAAAAATTCATTAAGAATGTACTATTATTTAATCAGTGAAATCCTTAACTTTTAAATTAAATCCATAGGTCTGGTTTAGCAACCGCCGCGCAAGATGGAGGAAGCAAGCTGGGGCCAATCAACTGATGGCTTTCAACCATCTCATTCCGGGGGGGTTCCCTCCCACTGCCATGCCGACCCTGCCGACGTACCAACTGTCGGAGACCTCTTACCAGCCCACATCTATTCCACAAGGTATCGAGGAAGAGTCAAGGAGATTAAAAAGTAGCTACCAGGCGATTTCTCTGGTGGATATTTTATACAAGTGAATCCTTCTGCAGTGCTGACACCCATGTTGTTTGTAATTATAATACATCGGGTTGTCCTGGACGTACCTGTCACATTTCAGAAACATAGTTCTATGATGTATCTGAATATCTCTAGATAAACTGTGCTGTAATAGAATTCCAATGCAGCATTTTAAAACAAAACAAACTTCCTAAATAACCATGGGATTTGCTTTTCTTTTGTTAAAATTTTACCTCTACATTTCACTCCAGTTTGCAACTAACTGGAATTCGATGATGCTTACTAACTGTAGGAATAATAGAGGGAAGGTAAGCTTTGACAAAGTCATTATTTGTTAGTACATGGAGGTGAATGGGATAAAGTTAAATTGTAAGACCCAATTATTTTGGATTATGAAATAGCATTCCAGGCATTTGAAACTATATTATTACACAAATATTTAGGTGCTTTAAAAGTATATTTTATAAGAAATTTGAGACTTGCAGTCCTTACATTGGTTAATTCTCATATTGATGAATAACATTCACTACCAAAATATGCTTGTTAGCATTGCTAATATGATTTCTACATTTGTATTCTGGGTGAGCCTGCCGTGAGAGTATATATGTTACTTACAAATATGTTCAGAGATGGGTGTGACTGTATCTGTTATGGGTGATTCTACACCTGCATGTTAAGAAATGCAATTTGAAGTGAACATTTGATTTGATCAATAGATGCTCCTGATGGCCTGGTGGCTGATGAACTTTTGCACGGGACTTTCTCTGCTGGCCTAAAAGAAAACATAATGGTTGACAGTCTTTTTCATTTCAGCCGTGTCAGATCCCAGCAGTACCGTTCACAGACCTCAACCGCTTCCTCCAAGCACTGTACACCAAAGCACGATTCCTTCCAACCCAGACAGCAGCTCTGCCTACTGCCTCCCCAGCACCAGGCATGGATTTTCCAGCTACACAGACAGCTTTGTGCCTCCGTCCGGGCCCTCCAACCCCATGAACCCCACCATTGGCAATGGCCTCTCACCTCAGGTCAGTCCCGTGTTTCCAGACAGATGATTTGCTGTATACCAGAACCAAATACTCAATTCCCTGAGGCAGTGGTGTAATGAATTGCCAAATTTAAACCATAATGTATTCTTTATACAAGCCACATGATTTCGGTTTTCTAGTTTCCTTTCTCTCCACCCTTCCTACTGGCTTCATCAAAAGTTGTAGCTTAGACTTAAAATTCAAGTGATTTTTGATGTAATCTTGGAGACTTTGTGTTCGTATTTAGTTGTGAAGGTGTTTGCCATGTTTTGTCTTCTCCATCCTAGTTCTGGGCTTTGGTTAAGAAACTTGCAAACAGTGGCAGGCTTTTTGTTTTGTTTTTTGTTTTAAATTGTATTTGGTCAGCTGATGAAGTTTCGATCAAAAGCACCTCGTAAGAAAACACTAAAGCTTTGACAAAACAATCAGAGCGGAAGCAAACGAGTCCTGTGGAGAGAGACCCAGCTGATGACTACAAACTCTGGAATAAATGAGTTATAAATGCACAAATTAGGGGAATTACTGCTCTTTGGGACTATATAAATATTTGAATGTTGTAATTGTTTTTCTAATTGGCATTGGACTATGAGCTTTTCTTGGGAGATCATATTAATAAATTGCCTTGATAATTGCATGTGAGAGGGTTGGTTAAATTTCCTACATGTGGCATCTGTCCGAGGTTGACATTATTAGCAGTTGTTTAAATACAGATCCCTTGATTTTATTAGAGAGTGCTTGGCCCAGGTGGCGAGGATAGCTGCCCACTAAATTTGGAGAAATGTCACAAGGGGTTGCAATCTATAATTGCAATCGAGAAGCTCTTCAGAGAGTTTGAACAGCTTTATCTGTTTTCAACCCCCTTTTTCCTCTTGGTGGTTAGAAAAACAGAGAGAAGCTCAGAATGACACAAATGAAAAGTGAAAAGACAATTATACTCAATTACACACTAATCATTGACTATCACCGCTGCCTAAGCACCAAGAGGGCATTCTAATAGGCAGAAAATGAGATTTTAATGGCACAAAGGGTGGCCAAAATAACGACTCGTATATATTTGCCTTCTTCGTTTTCTTCAACTTGTGGTGTGTGTCTTGGGAGTGGAGTTCCTGGGCTCTGCACCACGGTGATAACTGTGAGCAGCTGAAAAGTTCAAAGTCGGAGGAGTTGAAAAGAATGGATAGCAAAGGCAATGAAATAAACATTTCCGCCTAAAGGCAAAAGTTCATAAATCCTTTTTTGTAACAGTAAATGTAATTAAGTTTCATAGATTCCTATAGCACATCCTGGGATAAAAAAAAAAAAAATATGAAGTGGCTTTAAACCTCAGCTGAAAAATAACAACATGAAAACAATGAAAGTGCTTCCTACAGGACTTTAATACATTTTATTTCCAAGTGCTGGAATTTGTGAATGTGATTTCTGCATGAAAATAATGGACTTATATTCATAAAGTCATCCTTAAAATACCCAGATTCATAGCATATAAGCTTCTTCCACAACTTAGAAGTAACATCAAATGTACTTATCTCTGCGACTTTTTCAACATTTGTAGTTTTGGGGGCCATAGAAAAGCTTTTTATGAACGTGATTTGGTTGAAACTTTTAATAAAAGTAAACTCCCGCCCTAGCTGCTTCTGAAAAGGGAGATCCCAGATTCCATTGGCATTTCTTAGTACCTTATTTTATTCAATAGCAATAAAACTAACAAGAACCTGTATTCTATAAGTGAAACTGGTAGTTTCTTGTATAAGTGTATTACCTTGTATGTTATGATGTGTATTCTTTTGTATTATACAAGTATCACATAAGTAGAATTGCTAGAATGTGATCTCCTAACTATTAATCCTTGACTTCAAGAAGCCTGGCTATGATTCTGGAGTTGACGTTAGAGCGAAATCATTCTAATACTAAGCAATGGAAAATTTCATAGGCATTTTTTCCTGTATTTCTTTACTGTATCTTACATAATTATGTTAATTCCTGATTACATTGCAATATGCAAGGTATTTTGCGTTTCTGCCATACATTTCCACCTCAAACCACCACTAGGAATTTATGTTCTCTTGGTTTTTGTGGCAACCCCACTGAGTTAGAAAAGAGACACATAATATGAAGTTCTTCCTTATTTCCTCAGGCAAAGTTAAAGAACAAAGGACAACGAGTAAATCAGTATCTTGCCAAACATGTTTATGTAACAATGGAGTAGGAGAATTGGATTCGAACTTAGATTTCTGTAGACTTTGGGCTGTATCACTTCTCTATGATGACTCTATTTAAACAAGAGGTGCTTGTCTGGCTTTCTTAAAAATATTTTAAAGAAAAACGTGGAGCAAAGAGCTCATGTCTAGCACCCTGGTTTGCTTGTTAACTAAAGAAGAGACTAGAGAAAGGCTGGTGACCTCTAATAAGTCACTGCTTATTATAGAGTACTTATTAATATATTGGATCATGTAACACAGACAATGTTATGCTAACTGATGATAACTAATAGCATTATGATTACCATTTCTCCTCTTCCTTGTTACTTACTCTCCTACTTCCTCTACCTCTGTCTGGTTATCTAATACGCAGAAAAACCAACTGAGGCCCAAAATGATTGTCACCTTCTGCCAGCCAAAGGACTGACAGGGAGGGAATTGAGACTAGAATCTAGGATTCCTGGTTCCTGGTCTAGGATCTTGTCTATTATAGCCCATAGTTGAATGAAGAGAAAACAGGTTTCATGAAAAAACAAATGCAGGGGGTTTTAGTCATATTATAAAATAATTTAGTAGAGATTAGTTTTTTAAAGTTTTCTGTTCAGGTTAATTTATGCTCTTTTTGCTAAGTTTAATTTCCATTGGTCTTTTATCTTATCCCCAGAATAAAAGCACTGGATGTTCATTGTAGAGAAATAAAAAAAATTGCTTACATTGCTTAAAAAGTGTCTGTAAAGTAGAAAAAAGAATCCCCCAGGGCAACTACCATGAATATCTTTGCATATTGCCTTCTAGCCTTTTTAGGTTCTTATGCCTCCTTTAGAAACATAATTGAGAAAGTAGAAAGTAGTGTATACACCTTTGTATCTTGCCTTTTCTCTGTATTTACGTGTCATCATAGGCCTTTTGCCACCTGTCAATTTACACGGAATTGGATATAGTTTTTTGAGTCACTGTCGTCAGTTCACTATATATCTCTCTGGTGGAGCTATTTGATATGTTAAAAATATTTCTGCATTTTATTCAACTTTTCCCCTAGAGCCATTGACATTGATGTATTGTTTGCCATCCACAGTTAGAAATTGTGAGCTAGAATTCGTGTGAACCATTGTAGAATGGGCTTTCTAGTTTCTCATCAAGGAGCTAATAGACACTGTAAGGATAGCCAAAGCATTTCTCTCTCTCTCTCTCTCTCTCTCTCTCTCTCTCTCTGTGTGTGTGTGTATGTATACAATAGTTGGTTTTTGTTTTGCATCTCTAACGTATCTGTTCTCCCGAGCAAAGGCTGGGAATTAGAGCCATTTGCCAAATGGCGCATCATAGATGCCCTCAGTCCGTTCCTCAGAGAAGGCCTCAGCTTCATGAGGGGCTGGCGTGAAACAGTGTCTCAGGGAGGTCACACCTGTCCAGATGGTCAGAGCCTGACAATGGACTGATCTGTATTTGTGACAGCCTAAATCTCAGAATACCAATAGCAACCTTTAGAAACTCTGATGTTATTCCTCCTCAAGTTGCTGAAAGGGTCTGTGCATTACTTAATCATTGGCAAGGTTTTCTTGTTCTGAGGGAATCAGCAACAATATCTGGGGAATATTTTCATTTTACTTATTGGAAAACTGAGGCCAAGGCAACACAATCACCTAATTGATGGAGTGAGCTAGTGGCAGGGTTAAGAGCCAACTCTATGTCTTGTCCAGTTCTTACTAGTTCTTCTATGAACACAAATTACACATTTTAGTGGCTGGTCGCCACCAGAGGAAGCATAATGTCCTAAGAAATTTTCCAAGGGCTGCCCCACTGATATGCGACTGAATTTTCTTGCAGTCAGGGTGGAATGGCTTCACAAATGGTGGGCTTGGTTTTTCATTCCATTGAAGGCTGGATGTGTCAGGGAACTTGAGGTGAGATTCTCAGTGATGCGTGAGAGGGTGGAGACAGGCTAATGACCTCAAAATTTTCTGTCATCTCTGGATTGCTGTCTGAACTGCATAACCTGTTTGGAGATGGGGCTTATAATGAATGACAAAATACCCTCTGGGAAGGAAAGCGTTTAACTCATTGCAACACAGGCTTTCTTCTGTAGTACCATCCTTCTGAAAGTTTCTGTTCTGTGGATGTGAGGACAATATAGTACAGGGGGTAATACAGACCATTTATTTCCCCTGCATCCCAGGAGAGTACATTACCAGCACCTTCCTACACATGTGGGAAGAAAAAGGAATGCTGCCTTGGAATACAGAGTGCTGAGGAAGTACTACCATATGCTCAAGATGTGAGGCTAATTAACATTTGGCCCATGTTCTTCTAATTAACTTTTCTTTGCAAGAAATACTACCCTCACTGCTCCCCCACCCCCAAGACACACATAGCCAAACCCCCAAAACAAGACCAATTAAATTAACAAACTTTTATCATTTCATGCCTCACCCCCACCCCACTTCTACAAACTCCACAGTTCTTTGATAACAGTTTCTAAAGATTTCCTGAGTGAAATACAGTATCAGTGGGTTACCCGATTTCTAGGAAGTTTTCCTATTGTTTTGTAGTATACAAAATGGGCCAACTTGGCTGCATTTAGGGTTCATCAACCATTGCAAATGATTCTTCAAATGTTTTGGGTTTGGTAAAACCTAAAACACATTTTTGCCAAGCACTTTTCCTCCTTAATTTTTCAAACTGTGTATTTTAGGGAAAATTTGATCCATATGGTTTTGATTCATTTACTCTTATATCACTGACATTTTTTTTCCCTATGAAGCCATTTGATATCCAAGAAGCTTTCTGAGCTTTTCCTACATTCATTTTAAGCATTTTCCTCTCTAAAAAGAGGATGTTCTGTTTGCAACCTCAGAGCCCATAAATTTTGAGTTCCTCTCAATTCAGCAATACTTACAAATACATTTGGTATAAATCTGGATTATTATGAACATATTTTATGTTTAGAACAGATGGGCAGATTTTAGTTTCTGGTTTATGAGTGAAACCAATGACAAAATAAGAAAATAGGCTTAAATTACAAAAAAGTTTTGTTTTAGAGAACCTTTAACTGTTATTAATAAATCCCCATGGTAAGAACTATGCTGTGAGTCCTCGTTTCAAATTTTGTTCAGGTCTTGGGTACGATGTAATTGAATAACCAGTACACCTGTCCTATTTCATGGATAATCTACTGAGGAAAGAAAAAAATCTCATAAAGATTTGTGTACTGGGCTTGAAAATGCCTGAATGTTTGCCCACCACTCAGCACCACTCAGGAACAAAGAGGAGGTCTGCAGATCTCATCTGCAGTTTATCCACCATTCATCTAGTAAGTCCGGCTGAATCATCACAGACTTATGGTGATGAGATACCATCTCTGAAATAGACTCAGAAAGAGCAGATAGCTCTTTACACTAAGACGACTGTGGTTAATGACATAAAATGCCAGGATCAACTTTCTGTTCTTATTCACATTTTACAAAAGCAAACCTTTAACTCTACCACCCATCCAGTTGCTTTTAAAGAATAATATTAAAATTGAGATTATTAGTGTGTAATGTATGTAAATTGCATATTTGATGTCAGCTACGCCTATTAGGAAGCTTCTTCGTTTCATGCATATATGTATTAGACTATCATGGTTCCATTTCAAATTAGATTTCAATTGCTCAGCACAGTTCCTTTTGACAAACATTTGTTAATCCTGAAACTTATTAGGAAGAAGCATTTAAGTGTTAATATGTGTACTCAAAACTCAAGACTGTTTTTGATTTCACTTGTCATTTTTGGGACCACAGTGCTAACAACGATCTCAAATTCTTTAGCGGCCAAGGCAAAATGATGGTTGTTTGCTCATCCAAGGGGTAAGGACCTGTTATGTGGATGGGATATAGTCATTAAAAATGGTTGCAGTGGGTACTTCTCTGTTTCATTTGTTGCTGTGAAAATCTTTCCCACCGTGGCTTGGTGATTCCTTGCCTTTTTCTTTTGCTGTTGATATAGGGCAAAGCAATAAGGTTCAGCCTGGCGGTACAGCCAGCTTCTGTTTCAAGATAGATAATTTTTTGGGACATTTTTGGGTGCACATCCAGAAGCTACTTGATGCTATTCTTGTTGACAAGCCATTCATTTTGTCCATTTCACACACTGGTTGCAAATTCTGTGCCCTTGACCTGCCTTTATCATTGTGAAGAATCAGACAAGCAGATAGCCTGCCACCATCCTATTTCCCAATGGAGGGGCTTTCTTCCCTTTACACTTTCCAGGAATTCATCTGTAGAAGAAAAAGGAGTGATTTTGATTAAAGAAATTTGTTGGGTGTAAGAAATTTGTTAGGTGTCAAACAAAGCTGGGGACAGAGAGATATTTTTTTTACAAAAGTGGCAGCCTCTCAAAGACTTGAGCCTCTTTCTGTTTCTTTTCTAAAGCAGTTTGTGAGCTGATTGCCAGGACTTCAGAAGCCTCCATGTTTATGAAGGCTCAAGAATGTTTATGATCATAAACGAGCCCATTTCAGCTACACCAGAATAACCACTGGCCATTTGGAGGTTTCCATTCTGCCATATCAGGTTTTCGAGATGTTCTGCTCCTGGATGAAAACATGGCTATTAATCCATTTGTTGAATCAATGCAGCCTGTAATTGACCTGGTACTTTTGGTTTTTCTCTAAGGCTGTGGCTGCTACACTTAAAGAGTATGAGGAGAGCCCTGGTTTATGTCAGCTCCAGTCATAACCTCTTGAGTTAGTTAAATTTGGCGAATTGTGAGAGAGACAACGACTTGGCCCACATCTCCTTTTTAAAGAAAGGGAGAATGTAGCAACCAGTGACTGAATCTTACATCATGTCACTGAAATGAGCCACAAGAAAACCTTCCTTGCTGAATTAATTATTTTTGTGTCTGCCGAACTGATTTAAATAGAAATTCTGTCAGCTATGTTCTCCTGTACATTGGGCAAATCGAATGCAACAACCTTGTGTTTTCTCTTTTAGTCCCATTTGAATTCCTCTAGCTATTGAGTAGAAAAAAAAATGAGCATTATTGCTTTGTCTATAACAAAGCAACTAGGATAAAAAGTTTCTCTTTGTAGTCGGCAATACACAGCCGTGCTAGATACTCTGTGGGGCCAATGGCCTGAATCAACCTTTTATATGTGGTTGGAATGCAATGTAAAGCTTTTAATTTATTATTGCATTTGCAAAATGGCAATATCTTCAGAAATCTGAATACTTGCATATTTATTCAATTAGGGGATGAATGTGTGCTTTGTATTACAGGCATAGAAGACTTGATTCAGTCATTAGTTGTATACTATTTGTGTGTGTGTGTGTGTGTGTGTTTGTTTTTCCAAAGAATCTGTCTCTGTAAAACAGTCTGGGTTTCATCAGAGGTATATATTTTTCAATGTATAGTATAATATTTAAAAATTGCTCTTGACATTTAGCTCGAATGCAGTAAACTAGAGTTTCTGAGATTAGCGATTGCATTGGCCCTGCTGATCAATGGAACAGATGGCAAATTGGGAGACATTTGAGGAGAGTGCATTTTGCAGAATCATGGGGTATTGTGTCTACATTGGAGGGAATATTTCTTAGCTGTAAGATGACTGTTCGAGTAACCTTTAGCACTGAACTAATGAAAGAAGCAAGCATTACTTAAAGAAGTAACTCTTCTCTTTTTTCTCACGAAAATACTAATGTCTCATTTTGGGCAGCTTGTATTAAAAAAAAATTTAGTTAAACTCTTGCATCTGTCAAACTCTTGCATCTGTCCTGAGATTTCAAAATACCTGCTGTAGAGATGATCCTCTATTTGTGTCGCTCTGTGCTTCTAGCTCAATGTCAACCGTTCCATGACTCTTCCAGGCAAAATTTCTTTTTTAGCCTCTATTGATGCCACATTATTATATTTATACCTTGTTAAAACACATACTAGACTCTATTCTATTATAGTGTATCCATACCCCCACTGCCTTTGATTATAAGCTTCTAGAGGAATGATACTATTTGCACACTCTGAAACCAAACCAAGTCTCATGATAAAGACTTGTTCCCCAA
The DNA here is from genome assembly GCF_049350105.2 of Macaca mulatta. NCBI lineage: Eukaryota > Metazoa > Chordata > Mammalia > Primates > Cercopithecidae > Macaca > Macaca mulatta. The sequence goes on along the minus strand of NC_133417.1, from coordinate 127,464,558 downwards.
AGCAGGCTCTGTAGAACAGTGGTGTGATAGAAAAGCATTCTGAAGGTAAAATTTGGTAAAACTCAGAAATTACATCCCTTTACCTTTCAGTGTATGAGTGCACATTAGCCTACTAAAGGCCCTGACAAGTCTTGCAGTATGAAAATATGTTTAACTTTGTTTAATTCAGTGTATTCTAATCTGATTATGGCACCCTTTTGTTGAATACCGAGCTATCAAGTTTTGAGGAACATCTCCTGGGATGCACTGAATGATGGAAAACCCAGGTAGAGACCCAACTCTTGATTCATTTGTTTCTAAAATGGCTTCTTGATTTTTTCCATGGGTGAATGTTTTTCTCTAATTAATGTCTGATAGTGCCTTCTACCTTAAAACAGTGTCAGCCGTTTGTGTAAGAACTTAGAGTAGGGGGAGACTAATTTTAAAGAAGAGACTATAAACTACCTAATAATATTTAGGATGAGGCAAATAAGGGGGTAAAGGAGAAGAAAGAATTCCTATCTAGTGAATTGATTGCAGTGTAAGTATAACTCATTAATTTAAAGACAGCCCCAATAGAGTTCAAACTTATCAGTCGCTTACTAGCTGCACATTTTCACATAAACTGTTTAAACTGTCTCAGCTTCTGCTGTGCCTTCTTGTTCAACTTAGACGATACTAAAAAAAATCGTCTTGTAGACTTAGGCTGAGGAACATTAAATGCTTTTTTATAAAGCTAATGCTGTTGCAACAGGGCTTCATTATTGTTGACTTAAAAATACCATGTATGGCCAAGTGTGGTGGTTCACACCTGTAATCTCAGGACTTTGGCAGGCTAAGGTGGGATCGCTTGTGTCTAGGAGTTTGAGACCAGCCTAGGCAACATAGTGAGACCTCCTCTCTACAAAAGATACAAAAATTAGCTTGGAATGGTGGCCTGCACCTGTAGTCCCAACTACTCAGGAGGCTGAGGTGAGAGGACACCTTAAGCCCGGGAGGGTGAGACTGCAGTGAGCCATGATTGTACCATTGCACTCAGCCTGGGTGACAGAGTCAGAAAAAAAATTATGTGAATCTCTGACAGAAAATATCCTTTTGCTTGTCCATGAAAAATAAAGCAAACATGGAAACTGAGTGACATCAAAGGAAAGGCGGTATGTTGGTAAACTTACCACTTGAATATTTTCAAGTATTCCACTTAGACATTTCAAAGATCTAAGGATTCATATTGATGTCCACTCAGAATGCAGTAACTCTAAGGTGGCTGGATAAGATAGTCTCCAGAAATATAATGTACTAATATCAATTTATTTGAGAAATTCAGATTACAATAACATGAGAACCCACTATAATGAAAACCAAAGTCAACCATCCTTCATTTCATGGGGCTGGGAGCAGGGAGGGGAGAGGGTCGTCCTGCTGTTTTTCTTTTTGTATTCTAGTTTTGACTTATTGAAATGTAATATTGACATGAATGTATTTTTGAAAATATACAGTCTCTCTTCTATAACAATAGATAATGGGTAAATTAGAAGCATGATACTTGCCTCAAAGGCAGGGGAATCTGATATGCAGTGATGCTTCTCTCTCACCAGCCAAGGATAAGGGTAGCTAAAACATCATGTACCATCAAAAGGTTTTGGAACAGCCGGGCGCGGTGGCTCACGCCTGTAATGCCAGCACTTTGGGAGGCGGGTGGATCAGGAGGTCAGGAGATCAAGACCATCCTGGCTAACACAGTGAAACCCCGTCTCTACTGAAAATACAAAAAATTAGCCGGGCGTAGTGGCGGGCGCCTGTAGTCCCAGCTACTCGGGAGTCTGAGGCAGGAGAATGATGTGAACCCAGGAGGTGGAGCTTGCAGTGAGCCGAGATCATACCACTGCACTCCAGCCTGGGTGACAGAGCAAGACTCCGTCTCAAAAAAAAAGGTTTTGGAACATAAGGGGCAATCTAAGTGATTTTGGGAGCACTTTTTAAAATCACTAGATTACAAAGATTTTATTTTGCTAGGATCTGCAGGAGCAGAATTAGTTTCTGTAGATGGAAGTAGATTCTGTATGTTGCCAGTCTACACCAAGCTGCCTGTGCGGTAGGAGACATAACCACTGCCCAGATTATGACTATAAGTACAAGTCGTAAGGTAGAAAAGAGAGCACAGCATCATTATTGGTTCAGCATCCCTGGAGTTAGGAATGGGAGAGAATTAAGGTAAATATGATTTTAGCTTAATGGTGTAGTAGTTTCTAGCTTTTGGAAGACTGTGTTCTCAGATGTTGTCTCACGTTTGTAGAGTTGGTACAAATTCCATTAATTTGATTAAATTTAATATTTTTTTGAGACAGAGTGTCACTCTGTCACCCGGGCTGGAGTACAGTGATGCAAACATGGCTCATTGCAGCCTTGACTTCCTGGGCTCAGGTGATTCTCTTCCCTTAGGCCCCCAGTAGCTGGGACTACAGGTGCATGCCACCACACCCAGCTAATTTTTTTTCTTTTGTAGAGACGGAGTTTTGCTGTATTGACTAGGTTGGTCTTGAACTCCTGGGCTCAAGCAATCCTCTGGCCTCAGCCTCCCGAAGTGCTGAGATTACAGGCATGAGCCACCACATCTGGCCAAATTCCATGAATTTTAAATGAATGCTTATTCTGCCTTACCAGAGAGCCTATGAAACAGACCAGAAAGTGTTTTCTAAAGAGTATGCTCATGCCTGTTCTCCATTTCCCCATGATTAACAGAAATACGTTTCCTGACATCTACTCATCAGTATCACAGGTAAATCAGTATCACCAGGTATTTTCAGTTAGTTCTTTTCTTTATCTTAAGGATGTACCTTCCTTCACATGAAGAGAAGGGTAGGGAAGTTTCTTTTCTGTAGTCTTCAGACATTTCATAGATGGAACCTTATGCTATTGACTTTGGGCAGCCACAGAAATATTTGCTTACATCCTACATAGTTTGGAAGAAAGAAGACATTTCTTTGTTGAGCTGGACAACCATTTTCTTCTTTTAGCAGTTCAGAATGTCTGCCTTACATGTTGTTAGAGTGGTAGGTGGAGGGAAAACTTTTAGGGAAATGGGAATATAGCATATATAGACCAACATTCCTCTGCTTGGGATAGGCAGAGTTGAAGCTCTTTTTGCTAAAAGGCAGTGTTTCTAGTTTATTATAAGTGATCTGTGAGTCTCAAATGGTACTGTGAAGTTAAAGGTCAGCAAGATTTGCATTTATGAATGGTTATTAGGGTGAATCAGCTCTGCATTTCCTTACATGGAAGTTTGGTTTACAGGCAATTAGAGAGAAAATTTTGAATGCCATATCACTGAAGTATTGTGAGATGCCCAAACATAGAGCTTTTCTCTTTCTATATTTAGAATCCCAAGTCTCAAAGGGTCAATTAATATTTAGCAAAAGTATCCTAGAGTAGTCATGAAATGAAACCAAGATACACGTTTGATTTTCCACAGTCATGTTCTCAGACTGAATTTTGAAACGGTGATAGGTTTGAGCACACACGCTTTAGAGGGCTACTGTGGTTGTGAGAAATTTCCTGAAATGAGAAGAGTTAACAGCAGGTAATGTCATTCCTCCCAGAAAGAGTTTGAGGCTCTCTGTGTTAAGTGATGAATGAGGGTATCTGACCCACATCTGTTTTACATTAGAATGGAACATTGCCCTGACATCCTCAGGAGCATTTGTCAAGATTCCCTGGACAGAGCTTCTGTAAATTACATGTTGCAAATGTGTCAGGGTCAGATAAGAGGATATCATTAACTCCCCCAAGTTTACTCAGGGCTCCGTCAGTCCCTCTTAATATGCTAAGGGCCAACAATTTTCCTTGAGCCGTTTTGTTATATTTTTCATTCATAGAAGAAAAAAATATTTGCTATACTCCCCCGATATTGCACATGTTCTTTTCCCATAAATCATATTAATTGTAGACATGGTCACAAAGCATATTAAATGCAGGCATGCGTAAATGAATTAAAACATATGAGAATTTTATTATGCCCATGGTGGGTCTAACATAGTCAAATACCAGTGGTATTAACTGGCATGCTTTTTCATTTAGGTGGAATGAGCTTTTCCTTAATGGGCTTTATTGATAATAGATGGACATGATATGGTTATTCATCACTGGCTAGAAGTAAACTAGAAGTTATATATATATACACTTTAGAGGGAAGACTAGAAGGCTGAAAAACCCTTTATATCATACAAAATCATAATTCACAATGGTTTTTTATAAAACAACTAAATGTGCATATAAAATGTTAAATTAAAAGAACATCTGCCTTGTTAAGAACAAGTACCTATGGTTATGCAACTCATTTCTGTGCTAATTCTCTGTCTAGATTTATATTTTAGTCATCAGTCCCCAAAGAATATTGCTACTAAATTTAGCACTTAGCTCTATTGAGCAATACGTATTCAAAATAATTGGTAAAAAATAAGCTATTTCTGTGATTGGTCACAGGGCTGGAGATGAAACATACATAACCCCTTAGAGTTTAACTGAGACAATACTTACTGTACTCTTTACAATGAAAACTTGGAAATGTATGCTGCATATGAAGCACACTTGTCTGGCACTCATACTTCTTCATCATGCACTAAGCACAGCTACTTGTAAAATGTAGGCTAAGGATTAAAATAAAACAGATAAAGACATACTAAGCTGGGCATTTTACATGCACAGGTTTTCTATCTGGTTAGGTAAAGGTCAGTCTTGGCCTTTCCCTAACTCTCAGGATGGGTGAGAAGGTCACCACACATACCTTAAGAGAAACTTCTGCCTTCAGGCAACTTCCCTCTTGTGGCTTTCAAACAGACAGGACCCAAAATCTAATTATTTAGATGCTAATCAACTGCAGGATAATTCCTAAGGCATTTGAATCTGAGGACAACATTTTCAGGAAAGTCTCTGCTCTTTAAATTTAGGTTTTTAACCTCAAAGATACAGTTACTGAAATTTAACCATTAGTTGACTCCAGTAACACCCATATTGGTAAAAAAAAAAAAATTGGATAAATATTTGAACATTTTTGTTTGATTCTGAAAATAAATTATATCTAAATAAAAGATATAGTCAGTAGATTTTTGGAGGAAAGGATAGAAGGCTGAAAAAACTCTTTATGTCATACAAAGCTGTAATTCACAACATTAAAAAAAAACTAACTAAATGTGTATGTTAAATGTTAAATCAGAACATCTGATTTCTTAAGAACAGGAAAGAAAATAAAGATGTGAACCAAGAATTCCTACTAAAGAAAAAAGAAGCGCCTGGATGTACACCATAATTTACTAAATCATTTTAGATTTCTGATAAGCTTCAGGCACTTTCAACTGATGGGAAAACCATAATGCTTGTGCCAAGACAAATATTTTCCAGACATAGTTTTAAAGGTAAATCTTCATTTGGCCCACAGTTTTTATCTTTTTTATTTAATCTTACAATAGGAAAATTAATTCAAGAGAAATATGGCATGGAGCAATTGTAAAGACTTAAGTTTTTCCTGAACCATATAATCTTCCAATCAAGATATAAACAACCTATTTGGAATTCTGAAACTTGAGAATGAGTTTAAAGAGATCTTCACAAAATGTCTCTCTAATAATGCAAAAGATGGAGGAGCTGGTAGAAGAAATGTGGACATAAATTCGGAAGCTTTGAATTTGTTTTTAAAGGCTGTTCAGAAAACAGTTTAGGAACAGTATGTGGGACACATTTTGGAGGTAACAATGTAGAAATCTGCTTAATAGATTTTGTTTTTAGATGGTTCACAACTAAAAGTAAAAAGAAAGAGTTCTCCTTACTTCCTTTTCTGGCGAGACAGAACAGAGATCTTTATTAAAGAAAAACTCTTTCTGGTCATTGCATCTCCTGGATTTACCTGGCATTCAATGAGTGTGATCAGTGTTCAGGAGACAGAACTGAGTAGCCTTGAATTTGTTTCTTTTTCTTTGAAATTGTTTGTCAAAACTAGGCAATCAAGCTTCTCTAATACCCCAAATTAAAACAACAACAAAAAAATCAGGTACAAAATGCCAGCCCTGTAGTAGAAATAGCTTACTAATGGTTTAAGGGGAGGGCAAAAAAATCCACTTTACAACAAATGAAGGTTTTATTTTAGGCTTTGAATTACAAATTCGAAGGAATTTGTAGGAAAAGCATGCATAAAAGAAATTCTGACATTATTCTTAAAAAGAAAATGTGACTGGAAGGCATTCCATAACCATATTGGATAAGTTCTAAGAAGTTCATTTACCAACTTGTTTGTGCACAGAAAGAAATTTCCATAGCTTCCCTTGAACCACGTGAAACACAAAGTAGCTTTTAAAGAAACATACATGAAAGTGTAACGGAACCTTCTACAGAGATTTGAGGTTTTACATTATGTGAGGGGAGAGTAATGCATTTTCTATTGATGTCCTCACTTCCCCTGCCAACACATAATTTTAAAAAATGTAAAACAGTAGGTTTGTAAAATGGTGTATATTTCTCAAGTTTTCTCAGTGTGAAATATTGAAATAAATCACATTATAGTTATTTATTAATCTCAGTTTCAGGCCAAATGTAGGAAAATGTTAGTGCAGTATTCCCCATCCTTATGATTCTTGAGATTATGATAATCATATGTGACCATCACAGTGGAAATAAGAACTTGTGAATGTCTGTCTTAGGGGCTCTATCAGGGAAGTCAAAGGAACAAAAGATAACTGGTCTCTGGTCCCCTCTGTGCCCTCACATCAGCCCCTGCAAGTATTGGTTTGCTGTGCTGAGTGCTGTGGCTAAAGGAGACGCCCTCACTAGCTTCCTGTGTGTGACAATAGTGACACACAGGAAGACTCTGCAGGTGTCCTTCCTATTTGAGTCATGTTTCAGGATGTCTTAAAGCTACTCAGCCCTAGAATCTTTGAGGAACTATCTTTCTATTGCCCTAATATGGCCCTGCAGACAGGGTACCTTCTCCATCCTTCAATAGATATACTTCAAGGTCTTAGAGTTAAATCCTGTCCTAAGGAATTTTCTAATGCAGTGACTGCCAAAAACTGCTTCATGAACAACATCATAAGCTGATTTTTGCTTATAGGAAGGACTTGTTTCTTCTCTTTTAGGACCTTCTTGGGTCCGCCTGTCCCCTGTAATTGCTTATTGCTGCCTTCAAAGTTATGCAAACAAAAAATGTATGGCAGGGGATTTTTAAAAAAGTTTATCACAAAAATGTACATATAGCTCATGGGAAAGTGTGCATGTTTTGAATAAAATTCTGCTCTGAGCTCATCAAGTATAACTGTAGATAGAGCATTCCATTTCTCCCTTAAAGCGACATACCATTGACTGAATTTCAAGTAAGTGTCTTCATGAAGGACACTATTAATTTAAAGTTTATTTTCCTTTTATTTAGTGCCACTGGATATCTTTCCTCTCTGGACTAATATAGTTACCAAATTGCTTTTTCTAAGTTTTTGAATTTTCCTTAACACAACTTATTCCTGGTAAAATATTTAGCCTGTGCGATGTATTCCCTTTCATTAAAAAAATCACATTTTAAAATGTTTTTATGTTCATGTCCAATCTCACCCATCAGGATCTCACACAAAAATGTGCTCCTGATGTGAAAAGAGTGTGACCAGCACCAAACAACCTCTAACTTAAAGAATCTTTCCTTCTAAAAGAGATGTCTAATTTGGGCTGAAATTTCATAATTAATAAATTAGTGTATCAACTGAAATTCATGAATTTTCCAGGTATACCCTGTGAAATCATCTGTAAAGCTCAAAGAAACGCAAAAAGAACCCATGTAGATGGAAAACATATCCAGGAACTAATTTAAATCCATTCTTAGTTATGTTCAAGTTTTTTAAAATAGAGAAATGAAGAAATTAACTTGCTATAAACCATGCTGGGTAGGGCCCTAAAAGAGCCTACATTCTAGTGATTTTCCATCTTCCTGGAATTGTCAGTCCTGTTGATGCTTACTTTATTTTTTGACTTTCACTTTCTCCAAATCCCCATTAAAACAAAACTAAACTCTGCCACAAATGATGTTTTGTTTGTTTGTTTGTTTTAAAGAATATAACATTTTAAAAAATTGTAAAAAACAGATGTTTTACCACATAGCTCAAAAAATTTTACATTCCTGGGATGTCTTTCAAAATGTGGGCATTGCTGTGTTGCTTTGCCCACACGGGCCCACCTTCCCATGTGCGTGCATAGACAATAACTCAAATGAAAGAGAGACAGCAAAATGAAAAACAGGATTTCTGGGGAAGGCAGGGACATCCATCCAAATGATCTGTTCAAATGGAGGAAGAGTGGATAACTGATAACCCACAGAAGGTGGATCTCTTTTTCTCTGTCTGTTGGGGGCTAACTGAAGATGGATCAGCTCAGAGCTGTAGTTCAAGAAGATTTGGCTTAATCATAAGGATTATGCAAACCCTTCCCAAAGGCAATTATGGGATCCTTGCTTTTGGAATCTGACTTGAGATGCTTTCTGGGAAGCAAAACTAGACCTGCCCCGTGCCCGACCTGCCTCTGATTCCTGCCTTGCTGGAACTCCTCCTAGATCCAGGGTTCTATTGCCTGAATTATGAGAGCTATTTTGCAGTTAGCACGAGGGCTTATAATAAGGGCTTGGTTGTCATTTCTGCCGTCTCCTCTTTCTCTTAGTTGCACACTTTAATCTCTATAGGCTTCAGACTTCCAAAAATAAGACACAACTGTTGTGGAAATGTTGTGGAATTGTTGGATACTGCATTTAAATACTTTGTAAGTAGATGTGTCTTGGGGGGCTCTTCACCTGGTGTTAGATTTCTTTTGCAATTGCTTTTGAACCTTGCCACAGAAGGGTACACAGTTTAGAAAAATCACTTCCCCTCTCGTGTGGCAGTTTTCCAGCTGCAAAATTAATTATCCACTTACTTTCACCATGAGGTGCTGTAAGGGTCAGGGATCTTGAGTTTGTGAAACACTTCACCAGGTTGATCTGAAAGTTATTCTTTCACAGGATATTTTTTTCCCTCAAGTTGTCTTACTCTCCAGGTTATTTACAAAACTGAACGTTTTAAGAACATGTTTGCATTTCAGGCTTGTCTTTCCTTTTAACACTATATATCTATGAAATGGTAGTTTAGGGAAGAAATAAAATAGTAGGTAATGGAGGCTTTTACTTGGAGAATCATTTACATTTCATTCATCCGGCACTTAATATGTGTCAAGCACTCACTGCTTTAGGTGCCGGGATATAAAGATGAGTAGGTTGCTCCTCTCAAAACTCTCACCAGTCAAAGCAGGTGACTGAACTAATGAATATACAGTGGAAGGGGTAAGTAAAGTACCAGGGACCATCAGAAGGGGAGTAAATATTTCTAATTACCAGAGGATGGCCAAGATAAGGAAAGGGGCTTTCTTGAGAGGGAACACTATTTTTTTTAAAAAAAAGGCACAGAGATCTCAAAGTACATGAAAAATAACTTGATTTGGATTCATTTATCTTTTTTTTTTTTTTTTTTTTTTTTTTTTTGAGACGGAGTCTCGCTCTGTCTCCCGGGCTGGAGTTGCAGTGGCTGGATCTCAGCTCACTGCAAGCTCCGCCTCCCGGGTTCACGCCATTCTCCTGCCTCAGCCTCCCGAGTAGCTGGGACTACAGGCGCCGCCACCTCGCCCGGCTAGTTTTTTGTATTTTTTAGTAGAGACGGGGTTTCACCATGTTCACCAGGATGGTCTCGATCTCCTGACCTCGTGATCCACCCGTCTCGGCCTCCCAAAGTGCTGGGATTACAGGCTTGAGCCACCGCGCCCGGCCTGGATTCATTTATCTTTTAAAAATATAAGCAAATGACTGTTTAAAAACCACATGTGAAACTTCCAGATATAATGTATGAATAGACATTTTTCTGTATGAACAGATATAATTTCTCCCTCTTTTCATCCTTTTTTTCCTCTTCTTTGAAATTTCAGTCTGATTTTATCACTGGAGACATGGTGTAATTTCTCGCTTTCCTCTTCTCCTTCCTTCTTTTCCTTTCCCCCCTCTTCTCCCTTCTTCTCCCTCCCCCTTTCCTTCTTCTGAAACTGCAGTCAGATGTTATCGTCGGGCATGATGTAATATCTCTGCCACTTAGAATTGGGGTCATAGTCTCCAGGACAGCTCTTTAACAGATTTCCAAAGAAATAAAAACTGAACCGTCAAGTTATTCTTTCAGCTGTAGGCTGCAATCTGGTTCTCTCTGCATTTTAACTTCTTCCCAATCTGGCTGTTTTTTTAGGTAATGGGACTCCTGACCAACCACGGTGGGGTACCTCATCAGCCCCAGACTGATTACGCGCTCTCCCCTCTCACCGGGGGTCTGGAACCTACCACCACGGTGTCGGCCAGCTGCAGTCAGAGACTAGACCATATGAAGAGCTTGGACAGTCTGCCAACATCTCAGTCCTACTGTCCACCCACCTATAGCACCACAGGCTACAGTATGGACCCTGTCACAGGCTACCAATATGGGCAATATGGACAAAGTAAGCCTTGGACTTTTTAGGGGGCAATTACTCCTGGAAGGGAGATAAACTCAACTCTTACTTAAGAAAGGTCAATTAGAGGCATGATTAAGCCTCACATGCCGGTATTGATTTTTTTTTTTTTTTTTTTTTTTTGCAAAACCAGCTGACTGTTCCAGCAAGGGCTTCCTTGTGTAATTATTTTCTTAACTGATGTCAACAACATCTTGCGATTATTAATTGTTGAGACGTGAAACCTGATTGCCACTAGGTAAAACACAAGGGTTGGCCAAAATGAAATAATCCCTGACATTAGAAACACATGTTCTTAATGAGGTCAGCTCCAGGATCATATGGGGGATAATCCCAGGGACACAGAGTTGTGTCAAACTTGTCTCAGGAATAAAAATATTAGTCTCAAGCCTTTGATACCACGGTATTAAATATGACATTGTCAGCCTGTAGCTGATCTTGCCCCTGACTGTGAATTGTCCCAGCATGACCTAAGAAGCTGCGTGTGTTTCCTTACAGGTGCCTTTCATTATCTCAAGCCAGATATCGCATAAGTGAACTGTCCACTTGGAGCTAAAACTGGCCCTGTTTCTGGTCTTCGCAGCCTAGACATGAAGAATCTGCTCAGAAAACAAACAAACAAAAAATTACCCTTTTGTTTGGGGCGGGGAGGTCCCAATAGGAGACAAAGGAGAGCGATTGATTTTCTTCCTCCAATAGTTGGTTTCAAATTTTTTGAACATGTTTGACAAAAGTGGTGGAGAAGAAGAAGACCTGGAGCAATAAAGAACAAATGCAACATTTTAAGGCAATGGTTTCACATGGTTACATATCAAAATATCCCAGTTCTTTAGTGCTGATCATCGAGGAGCTAGAACATTCCATTTGCTTGTGTGCGTGCACGTGTGTGTGTGTGTGTGTGTGTGTGTGTATTGAGATTTACCTGGACTGGTTTGGGCAAGCAGGCTATTTTAAAATATGATAGAATACTCTAAAGTATAACATGTTGATGTTCGATGCTGATACTTGTACAACTTTAAAACTGCTCACTTCATGAAGCAAGAATGGAGGAATCCTTGACTCTTACACACTGGAAATTGATGTAAAAATAAATGCCACCATTTTTTAGGAAGCTAGACTAGCTGTAAAGGACCTCCTAAATAAATTATTTGTTACTGTATCCTCATTTGTAATCTAGTTGTCAATAAATGTCCCAGATACGTCTTGCTAACAGGATATGGGCTACCAGGAAGAAGGACTTGTTTCCTTTTCTGGTGTGGGGAGAGGTGTGTGACGTTTTTCCAGTTCACATTTATTTGGTAGCCCACCTGGGTTGGAGGAAGGGCATGGTGGAGAGAAAGTGACATGCATTCACATATCTGCTTATCAGTGTGCAATACTGTGTACCTCATGGATGCTTTGGCAATGCCCAAGGCGATATAAACAAAATCAGAACTATATTTTTGCAGGTGCTTTTATTTTCACAGCCCATAATTCATAGTTATAGAGTGCAGTGATGTTTGCCATTTGCTGGACAACCAACATCCATGTTGCTCCTTTGATTAGAGATCAGATCAGATAATTATGCTTTTAAACTGATTACGTTTACATTCTTCTCTTTTCTATGAAAGGCAGGGCAAGAACAGAAATGTTCACATGGCTCTCATGTACTTTTAAATTATACATTGATATCCAATATTAAAAGATTATAGGAACTGAGGTTTACATACGTTTGTGTGGCGACATTTTAGAATGTCAATAAATTTGTTTTTTGAATTGTTGAGAGGAACAAGAAGGTGAAAGGCAGTGTTATTTATTTCTTTCTATTCTTGGAACCATGAATGAGGTAGGCACAAATACATTCCTTTTAGAGTTAAGAACTATGACGTAGCGAGTTAGTGAGACTAGACATAGTACCGAGTTTAGTTCATGCATTGGTCTTAGAGGGTGATGGAACAAGAGAAGTACTATCTTTGTGTTGCAGCCTCAACCAACAACAATGTGTTGTAAAAATGTCTTTCATGTAAAAAGTGCAGTAAATATTTACTATTTATAATGAATAAACAGTTATGAAAACTTGCCCACTACTGCTTTTTTGGGGGAACTGGTGAATGTAGTATAAATGAAAACTTGGCAATGGGGAGCCCAATATACATGTACTTCACTTCTAGTGGAACCTTTCTATGAGAATATACTGTAGACAAATAAGGTTACACAACCCACAGTTGTACTCTCTTGAAGAAGCTTGTTGAACACACTTTTAAGGATTGAAGTTTATGTTTTTATCAGTGTAGCATCTAGAAAAACCCTTCAGTTTCGCTTCCTTCATCTTCCTTTGGTTCTCTCAGAGTTATCCAGTCCCTTACCTGTCACTTAGATATATGTTTTCCCTGGAGTACCAGGCTCCATCTTCATCTCTAAGTCATCTCCACTGAAATTTGTAATTAAAACTCTCATATTTTATTTATTTTATTTTAGCAGCCTACTTTATTCTATATGAAAGATATTACTGCCTACTTCATTCATTCTTCCTTTCTTCCTTCTCCTTCCTTCCTTCTCCTGATCCTTTCTTCTCTCCCTCCCTCCCTTCTTCCTGAAAGTATTTAATGAGAGTCCAAATGTGCTAGGCATGGTGATTGGCACTTGTGTTATAGCAGTGCTTGTAGCCTAGTGGAGAAGGCAGAGGAATAAATGCACAGTTTCAATAAAGTGTGAGGACTGTTATTGTAGAAGGAATAATCATAATACCTTTTGAAGCTCTTACTTGTATTAACTTATTTACTACTCTTCACATGTCATGCAGCAAGTGATGTCATTACCATTTCTTTTCTACAGATGAAAAAACTGAGGCTTAAGGAACTTACATGAATCACTCAGTGGCAGAGCTAGGATTTGAACCTAGTGCAATCTCGGTGCCCAAGGTGTTTAAACTCATGCTCTTCTGCTTCCTCAAGACTGGTGTGAGAAAACCTTACAGTCAGGAAGATCTAAAAGGGTGCTGTCCAATTAGAAGCTACTAGCCATGTATCCCTATTTAAATTTAAAGCAAACCGAAGTACATAAAATGACAAAATTAGTTCTTAAGTTGCACTAACCACATTTCAAGTGTGCAATAGCCACATGGGGCCAGAAGCTGCCATACTGGGGATCATTGCTGTGGAACATTCCACAGCACAGGAAAGTTCCACTGGTCAGCTGATTGAACACATGTGAGTTCATAGTTTAACAATATCAAAAACTTGAAATGCAGTAGGTAACATTTTCCAAAGTTGTAAAATGGTTTAGGTTTTTTTAGTTCACACACTCATCTTTCTGATCAAATGTGTTGCTCTTCTTCTGACAATTATTCCAAAAATAATTTAAGAGGAAAGGAAGATAATCTTTATAGCACACTTACTTTCGTTGTCTTGTTTAATCCTCACAATGTCGCATAAGGTAGGCATTATTAACCCCAATTTATAGATAAATGCACTGAGGCCAAAGCTGTTAAGAAGCTGGGCCAACATTACATATAGCCAGAAAAGGAAAAAAAAAAAAAAAAAAAGACTTTGGCTTCTATGCAACCATGTGGCAGAACGTGTTTGTTTTATTTGCCTCTCCAAATGCTGCTTGCAATACCCACTTAATTATATCAGTCTAACCTCATGCCAAACTCAAGTTGCAAACAGGCATTTTAAAAAATCATTCACTCCCAACACATGAGAGGAATGCTGCTGGGATTCAGATTACACAAGAGAAACTCATTTTACATGATCGGTTTTCCTTTCTGTCTCCTGATACCAGAACTTGCCATGAATGGCTTATATCTTATTTTGATATATTTCTTTGTGTCCTTTTCTTGTTTCTGCATGTCTTTGAAATCTATTTCTCTGCTATTACTTCTCATGTTGAAAGTCCCTGTAAATCTTTTTTCTCCAGACTCTTAAAATATCTAATAAATCTCTGGAGAAATGCCATGTGATTTCTTTCAGTCAGAGTTCCTACCCTCATTTGCTGGGACAAGTAGCCTTAAGAACTTTGACCTTTTGACATTCAACAGAACTTGAACCTGATTTTATGTGGGGGGTTCCCCTTGTCCATGGAGTTATTTAATTTCATCTGAAAAATTAAAAGTAAAAGCTGAAAACTAAAACTCAAATATTAAATTGTGGATGTAACATTGTCAGCTGCTGAGCCATTTCTTGGCAGCAATTTTTCTAGGAATAGATATCATACATTTCACATCTATGACAGAAGCAAGCATATTGTTTTATGCCTTTGATTTAGCCCAGTCTAGAAATGTATTTTCATATACACTTGGATGCTTGGGAAACATCCTAGGTTAGAAGGGATCTTCATTAGTGCTGGCGTATAGAGCCAGCCACTGGTTCATGGCTATAAGTTTAGGAAGTCTTAAATGGAGAAGGAGATGGATTCATTAATGCCTTTTATCTGAATATGGCATGGAAGACTATCTGAAAACTACATAATTAAGAGTTAAAATTAATACACAGGACCAGAACCAAAGTATCTGTAAGAAGGAAATCTATTTACCTGAGCCTCAACCATTCTGATGGAATAAGTCTTGGTGTTAAGTCATTCACGGATAAGGAAAGCTGATGTCAAACATGGTGGGCACAGTAAGTGGTGACTGGCAGTATTTGTGCAAAAAGTTCCACATGGCCAGCCTCAGCCTCAGATAAGTACTCATGGAGCTTTAAGTCAGTGATAGATGATGCATGAGAGAAAAGGAAGAAAACAAAGCTGGGTACAGGACTTCTCACCAGATGCCAGTGATATGAGCTAGTTCTCCTTTTTCCATAGACCCCGCTTTGAAATTGCTGACCATGGCGTCCCACGTGCCTAGCACCATGTCTGACCCATTACAGGTACTCAGAACATGCCTGTTGAATAAATGAATAAATAAATAGATGAAAAGCGATTTTCTTATACTGTCCCTACATGATCTTCTGAGCAGGGAGATAATTGTATGACCAGAGGTACACAGATTGCCCCAAGGTTAGATTGGCACGAAGTCTTAGGAAAGGAGTGAGAGGCAGCTGGCCTAACAAGTCACTCAAAAGCCATATTTCTGATGATTTTGACTGTAGCAGAGGATACAAGGTGGTGATTTGTGGGATTCACCACTGGAAGGATTAGAACAGAAAAGGGAAATAGCCAGTTGCTTTATTGCTTAGAAAAGTAGCTATTAGCCCTGGCTGTTCAGTAATCTGCACATTAAAAACAAAGAGAGAGAAAGAGAGAGAGAGGAGAAAAAGAGAGAACATTCAGATCACTGAACTTAGAATCCAGGAAGACAAATGCCAGGAAAGTTGACAAAGCAGGAGCTCTGGGAGAGGCCTCTGGCTGCATTGCAACCGTGGCCACACCTGATTAGATAACTTTTCTGGGGCTTGAAGCAGTGGTCAGGGCTGTTCACCACAGCCCACCTGAGACAGGAAGTATGGACACAGCTTAGCCTTATCTCCCGACAAACCTGACTACCCGCTCTCAAGCCAGACGGTGAGATACAGAAAGGCAGGAGTTCCGGCCGTGGTGCATGAGGAAGACGGGTGGAATTAGGAGGATGAGTCATGCCAAGTTGGTTGATATTGTGTTATGATCCCATCATTTTCCCAGCTGGAGGCCTACAAAGCCCCACCATGCAAAAATGAGGAATGCTTGAGCTCTTCCCCAAGAGGTGTGGCGACATCTTATTCCCCAGGCTCACGTGATCCTGTGGCATTTGGGAGAGTGTAAAGCACGGAGCTGAAAGCCTAATTGCCTTTCCATTCTGCTTGTCTGGCATCCCCCATTCCATGCCGCTGAACATACATAGAGCTGCCGAGTCTCAAAAACAATCCCCACAATCCCGACTCTTCACTGCTTGCAGAGTTGAGGGAGATGGGCAGTGATTGTTATTTCCTAATTAATTGCTTAATGCATTGGATACTAACCAAGCTCCTATTGTGCAAGTAGGAACAGCGGGACTATAATGGTGAGTAAAACACAGTTTCTGTTGTTGAAAGACCCCAGGACAGAGGAATGAGCTGGATAACTCAGGAAAGAGTTGGAACACAAATAACATGTAAGCAAAAGTTAGTATAAGAACCAAAGAGAGGGTATGACTCTGCCTGATGTTGGAGCACTTTTCAGAGGAAGTGACCCTGGGGCTGAATCTCTAAGGATAAGTGGAAATGTATTGGTTAGATACAGTGGCAAAGGGCATGCCAGTTCATTTTTACATGATGCCACCTGTTAGATTATCAAATTAAAGGAGCCAGGAGATCAGACAGGGGCTGCCCCCCACCGATTCTCTAGTCAGAAGGGTCCGCAGGCAGAGCCTTCTGGGAAACCCTAGTTGATAGGGTCCAGAAGGTCTGAGATGAGGTACAGTGGGGCAATTCTTTCTTTCCTAAAAACAGATTCAGAGAGTCTCAATCTCAAGGGCCAGTTAAGAAACTCATAGGTGAGCCTGTAATCCCAGCACTTTGGGAGGCTGAGGCAGGCAGATCACTTGAGGTAAGGAATTCAAGACCAGCCTGGCCAACATAGTGAAACCTTGTTTCTACTAAAAAAGTACAAAAATCGGCTGGCAGTGGTGGTGGGCACTGTAATCCCAACTACTTGGGAGGCTGAGGCACGAGAATTGCTTGAACCCAGGAGGCAGAAGTTGCAATGAGCCGAGATCATGCCACTGCACTCCAGCCTGGGTGACACTGTGAAAATCCATCTCGAAAAAAAAGAAAAGAAAGGAGGAAAGGAAGGAAGGAAGGAAGGAAGGAAGGAAGGAAGGAAGGAAGGAAGGAAAGAAAGAGAAAGAGAGAAAAAAGAAAGAAAGAAAGAGAGAGAGAAAGAAAGAAAGAGAGAGAGAAAGAAAGAAAGAAAAAGAAAGAGAAAGAAAGAAACTCATGGGTGAAGGAACATATGTCTACTATCATTATCCTGTTCCTAAGCTGATCCTCCAAAGTTTGGTAGGGGGGTAATGCTCACTCTTAGTGGCCCAGCTGCATTTTTATAGATGGACGACTCTTTGTTGGAGGTCTGGAAGCTGCTCCATGCTTGTCCCTGGCATTTGCCTGGGAAGCTGCAATGCTCCTCAATACTTCTATAGATTGTTCCAGGCTTGCTGGGATGATCCATTCTTACTTAACTGGGTGCTTTGCCAAGGACAGGCCCCAAGATCTCTTTGCTCAACTTTGATGGGTCAAAATGAGAAAAGCTGTTGCTTTCTCTCTTCTACTTGAGCTCCAAGTTTAAATTCTTCTTTGGGGCAAGCTTTACCCTTTTCCCCTTTGTAAGCACACTAGTGGGTCTCTTGGTTGTGTAAAGGAAAAGCAAACATCTGACTCTGAGATGGAGGGTAGACTACACATAGATGCATATAGAGATGACGAGAAGCTAAGCAGCTTTGTACAAGCATGTCAAAAGCTCAATTTGTAGGTAGAGTTTTATGTTTGCAGATTATACCTAGTTGGAGGGAACCAACTCCTGCTTTCTGTCTTGGAAGAGTAGAGGCCTACTCAAGGGAAGGAAACTACCCCCAGAAACAAAGGGGGCAGGCTGAGGGCCCCAGTAGAAGAATGTGGGTCTGGGAGAGCTGCTGTCCTCTCAGGCAATCATGGCTGAGTCAGGTTCCCAACAGAAAACAGCCACTATACTTGAATTGGAAATTTAGAGAAGGATTTTTAATAAGAGACTATTTACAAATGAAGTGGTGGAGGGAAATCACAAAGGATGATGTAGAAACCTGAGGATAGTTGGGCAGCTATGGAGTGGGGTGGGTGAGCTTACTGAAACCTGGAAATAAAGAGCTGTGTAGAACAAGTGGTTCTGACACTGACCTCTGAAGAACGATGCAGACATCCAGAGGAAACGTCAAAGGGAGGGATCCAGGGGACAAATGTCCTGGTCTAATTTTCTTCTCATCTCCCAACTCCTGCTGGGGCTCCCATGGACTGAACCCAGTTAGAACCAGAGGGCACAGGAGTCAAGCTTGTGCTCCATACACCAATCCCCTGCAGAGAGAGAGAGAGAGCCAGGTAGGGAAAGGCGGAGAAGGATCTGGGAGAGTCTGCAGCTTATGCCTAGGCTTGGGTTTTCTATTTCGCAGTCTGCTATGGTCTGAATGTTTGTGTCCCCTCCCCACCCTGCCCCCAAATTTTTATGTTGAAATCCTAATCCTCAGGGTAATGGTGTTATAAGGTGGGGTCTTCGGAAGATAATTAGGATTAGATGAGGTCGGGAAGGTGAAGCCATCATGAATGGGATTAGTGTCCTTGTCAATAAGAGTCCCAAGAGAGTTTGCTACTTCTTCTCTGCCATCTGAGGACACAGTGAGAAGGTGCCATCTATGAAACAGGAAGCAGGCTCTCCTTAGACACTAAATCTGCCAGTGCCTTGATCTGAGACTTCCCAGCCTCCAGAACTGTGATAAATAAACTTCTGTGGTTCATAAGCCACCCAGTTTATGGTAGTCTGTTTTATTAGCCTGAATGAACTATAACACAGTCCCTTTCAGTTATCCCCAACCCCTTAAAAAGCCTTAGACAGCCTTAACCATCATCCTAAGGAATTCAGGGAAGGATCCATGCCCAAGTTGGGGAGAGATGATGCAATGTACGAGGACACTGCTGGAGGAAGGCTAATCTCCAGGGGGCAAGCAGCATTGTGTGCAGCAGCCATTTAAAGTCAACTGGTTGACTGAGATGACAGAGTGAGGTTTAGGAAAGACACACTCTTTGCTTAGGAATTCCCAGAAGTATTTGGAGGAGAGGAACCTGGTCAAATGCTGTACTTCTTGTCATTAATCAGTATGGCTCTTTGCAGTATAAGAAACTGGATATCAAAAGGAAAGTGAGAATGGTCCTTTTTAGTCACCATACCAGGAGATCTGGAACACCAGAGTTAGCCATAGGAACAGTTTCATAACTGCTTTAGATTTGTCTATTTCTTCCATAGTTTAAGTTTTTGGAAGATAAAGACAGTGTCTTGGTCATTCTTGCATTTCCAACTTTGTTTTGTTCACTATCAACCTGTCTGACATGTTTATTGAATGGAATTAAATTGTTGCTTCCCATGTATGCTTGATTATTATGCAGCACATGAATAGTTCTTTATACCTTAAACATAACAGATTTACTTGTTTTCAGCTGCAATTGATTTAAATACTGAAATTCTGTAATTGTGTGTTTTAATCTTTATGGATTTCTGATAACGTAAAAGAGATGGTCCATTACAATTGGAGAAAAAAATACAGAAGGCATTTAGGATGTTATAGAATTCACTGCATTTACTCTACATCCCAGGTGTTTGGGAGATAGACAAAACAAATCACGATTCCTACATTCAAGAAGCTCTAATCTATGGATGAATTCAAAATACAGTTTGTATGATTATATGATAAAAGCTAAAGTTTAGTTAACTTTTGTATTAGAAATAAAGAACTTGCCAAGAAAATTGTGATGTAAATATGATTATACTGACAATAATAAGAGTACTTAATAAAGTCAAGTCTTCAAGATCACAAGAACTATTTATGAATGAACAAAGTTATATGGCAATTATAATTCAGAGGGCATGTATTTTTTTAAAAAGGACTTACAGAAATTTGTGTTTGGCAACACTTCTTTAGTTGGCAGCTGAAGTTACGATATATATTTGATAGTAGTAACATTTCTTTTCTTAAAAAAAGTTCTATCAATTTAATTTCATTCCAATTAAAAATTAAGACAAGAGTCCAATTTTAGAGAAAGCTTAACAGTATGTTATTCTACCAACATGAGAGACATTTTCAGTTTCGTATATTCTCTTCCAGTCTTTAGCCAAGTATACCTATGAGTATACTAAGTATACCTTTTCATGATCATTCAAGTACAGTAAATTAAACAACAACAACAACACACAAACCTGTGTTTTTCTTTTTTTTTTTTCTTGAGAAGGAGTCTTGCTCTGTCTCCCAGATTGTGCAGTGCCATGATCCCAGCTCACTGCAACCTCTGCCTCCCAGGTTCAAGTGATTCTCCTGTGTCAGCCTCCCAAGTAGCTGGGACTACAGTCTCCTGTCACCACGCATGGCTAATTTTTCTATTTTTAGTAGAGATGGGGTTTTACCATGTTGGCTGGGCTGGTCTTGAACTCCTGACTTCAAGTGATCCACCTGCCTTGCCTCTCAAAATGCTGGCGTTACAGGCATAGCCACTGCACCTGGCCACAAAAAATTTTTAGAAAAAAAATTATTACTAATGTCAATTACTACATAACTGTCTCATTTCTCCATGTGTCTACCATAATTTTCTAAAATTCTAGTTACACGTGTGATTTGTCTAAAGCATAGGACTTTTTATGTGCTCCATTTCTTCTTTTTGCTCAGATCTATTCTCTGCTTACAGTGTACAATAAAGGGAATATTAATAAACACTAAATTTCTTAAATCTGGTTTTCTTTTGCAAAATTCAAGTACTTTGGGGGGGTTGTTTTATTTTGTTTTAGCTTCTTATCTCATCTAACTTATTTTCCTTTTTTCTTTTGTTTTTACTCTCAAGCTTAATATTAAAAAGAAAAAGTCAACTTGAACATTGATAGTAAGAAAATATCTCCATGTCTATTTCTATATTTGTAGACTTTTTATTTAATTGTAAATATCAAAGAGTTTGAGGAGTAGTATTATGCATCTGTGATGGTCTGTATAACACCTTAGAATTTCAAGGAATTTTCACATACATTACATTGCCCTTCCCAATATCTTCATTAGGAAGGCAGC
This sequence comes from Macaca mulatta, assembly GCF_049350105.2. Taxonomy (NCBI): domain Eukaryota; kingdom Metazoa; phylum Chordata; class Mammalia; order Primates; family Cercopithecidae; genus Macaca; species Macaca mulatta. Next base: position 127,443,323 of record NC_133417.1, on the reverse strand, counting down.
TCATGAATATGATTCTCAGTTTACAGCAAGAATATTAAGCAACAGAAAAGTCAAATGATTGTCTAATAGTTCCAACTCAGCTAATAATGGTGGAATCAGGAATACAATTCAGGCTTCCTACTTTTCTATTTAGTAATCGCTCCACAACACCATGTTTCAGTTAGAATATGCCCTCAGTGAATTCTTAAATACTTGCTTACTGTTACTCTCTATTAGACCTCTAGACCCCTGCTCACATTATTTAAGCTCGTAAGAGAAACTGGCTTTCTAAGTTTTATAAGGCATTATGGATCTTTGCTTACTCTTCTAATATAATATGAATATAATACTGAGCCAGTTTTTAAAAGATTGCCTGCTGGTTGTGGTTGCTCAGTCCTCACAGTGTTGACAGCTCCAGCTCAACTGTGTAAGAGCAGATGGGGGTGAAGGGAAGCAATGGTGATGGGAGAAAGGGATGTCTAAGCTGCATTTGAATCTTGTTGATAAATATAACACTAGTTGTCTACCTGACAGAATGATGGTGGAAGTGATCTGATGGAGATACTTGGAGAACTTAATCATCTATCCTGGATAGCTAGTCATTCCTCAGCCCTGTCTACTGCTTTGCAGGTTCATGCACTGATTTCAGCTCTATAAGGTAAATGGCTTCTTCCTGGATTTCAACACCTCAGGTTTCTAATTAATGTAAACCTTTAGAGTCCCATAATGGGTTGTCCATGAATGGGTCTATTTTGCTTCAAGGAGCACATAGCAGAATCAGGAAGACGTGAGTAAGTAGATATCTCACCTGGAGAGGGTTGGACAAAGAGAAGGGTCTCCTGAGTCAGACCTGGGTAGTGTGATCCAGGAAGGTTTGGAAGGGGGACACTGGTTTAGGTCTGAAAGGTGAAAAGAAAAGTATCCAGGAGTAGAAGCTTGACTTGATTGGGTTGAAGGGAAGTGAGTTTTTCATGGCAAGAGCTTAACATACTTTGAGAACTGCCTTTGGGTGAGATCATGGAGAAGCAAGGAAAGATGGGCTTGGAAAGGTAGCCAGGACCCAGTGACACAATGCCTTGTGCTGTATTGTGTCTACTATAGTTCTCCATGTGTCTACTATAATTTTCTAAAATTCTAGTTACACTTGTGATTTGTCTAAAGCATAGGACTTTTTATATGCTCTATTTCTTCTTTTTGCTCAGATCTATTCTCTGCTTACAGTGTACAATAAAGGGATATCCAAGTATCTCCATCAGATCACTTCCACCATCATTCTGTCAGGTAGACAACTGGTGTCAGGTTGACACATTTGTATCTTATTCTAAAGAAGAAAAGATTCCACTGAAGAGCTCTAAGTAGAAGACTGACAATTTAGATTGTTAATTTAAAAATAACTGCAGGCTGGGCGTGGTGACTCATGCCTGTAATCACAGCACTTTGGGAGGCCAAGGCGGGTGGATCATGAGCTCAGGAGATTGAGACCATCCTGGCTAACACGGTGAAATCCCATCTCTACTAAAAATACAAAAAATTAGCCAGGCGTGGTGGTGGGCACCTGTAGTCACAGCTACTCGGGAGGCTGAGGCAGGAGAATGGCGTGAACCCGGGAGGCAGAGCTTGCAGTGAGCCTAGATCACGCCACTGCCCTCCAGCCTGGGCAACAGAGCGAGACTCCAACTCAAAGAAGAAAAAAAAAACCTCTATAATTACAATAGTTATGTTTTACTGAGCTTTTACAAGTATGGCCTCTCCAGCATTATGAAAGGAACTTTATATATTATCCAAAAATACAGCAACTCAACAATATGGTGATATCATCTCATGCTCAGAGAGTTTAAGTACTCTCCTAAAGCAACAGGCAAGCTTTGATGCCTGGTAAGATGAAATCTGACTAGCTCTTTTCGTGTCCTTCTGCCCCAAAGGCAGACCTTCATACTCTCCTTGGATTTTTTCCTCCCAAACCTTACAGTAATTTACAAAAATAACAAACATAGAGTAAGTGTCAAAGCTTCTAAGTGAGCATTGTGCTTGTTGGTCTACAGGACACAATTGTCTTTGATATGGTATCTAAAATCATTGTGGAGAACAGTTTGAAAGGAATTGACTGAAGGCAGGGATTCTAATTTAAGAAGCTATTGCAGTAGTTTAAGGAAAGATGGAAAGGGCTCAGAGCAGCACCATGGAGCAGGGGAAGGGATTTGGGAGATATTTAAAGGTAAACTGCTGATAGATCTTGTTGACAGATGTTTGTGCAAGGTTAGGACAGAGAGGAATCTAGGATAATTTCCAGGATTCTCTCCTGGGTAATGGGCTGGCGGTGATTCTACTCCTCAAGACAGGGAATACAGGAGGAGGAGTAGGCGTGGAGAAGGCAACGCCTTTTTGTGCATGACCTATAGGTGGTGAAGTGACCCTAAGACCTTCAAGGGGAGTTGCCTAATAGGTGGCCGGATAAATAAATCTGAAGTTAGGAAGTGATGTCTGGCCAAAGATACTTGTTTAAAAGTCACAGATGGCTCGGGAAACAGGGTATTTATTTTCATAAAATTGGAGAGCTTTAACCATGTTCGTGGGCTGAGGGGAATACGTTGATAGCGTGGGAAATATTTGTGTTTTGAAATTTGCAACCCCAAAAAAGGTATGTTCAAGTCTTAATCCTTGATACCTGTGAATGTGACTTTACTTGGTAATTGGATCTTTGTGGATGTGCTATAATTAAAATGTAAATTAGGATGAGGTCATATTGGAGTATGATTGGCCCTTAATCCAATATGACTGGTGTCTTTATAAAAAGAGAAGTGCTACAGACACATGAGGGGAGAATGTCATGTGAGGACAGAGGGTGAGAGTGAAGGGCAGCAGCTGCAAGGCAAGGGATGGAGAGGACTGTCAGACACCACCAGAGGATGCGAGAGAGGCATGGAGCAGATTCTCCCAGAGCACCCAGAAGAAATCAATGCTGCAGACATTTGATTTCAGGCTTCCAGCCTCCAGATCTGTAAGAGTAAAATTTCTGTTTTCATAAACTACCCAGTTTGTGGTACCTTTGTTATGGCAGCCCCAGAGAACTAACAGAGGTGTTATAAGAAAGGGGGTCAATGGATGGAAGCAAGCAAGTCCTTGCAAAGCAGGAAGGAAATGAATAGGATGCAGTGTACATATGGAAATACTGGCTTTATCCAGGAAGAAGTGAGCCTTTTAAATCTTTTCTATTTAAACAAGGGAAGCGGGGAATAATGAAGATACATTTGCAGGTGGAAGAAGAAAGCTTGACGTTGAGGGAGTTCATTTCCTCTGCCTCTATTTTCTCTAAAGTTGAGAGCAGGGGTTTAGGCGGGTAGTGGTGATGGGGTGGAGGTGGAGGAGCATTTAAGATGGTTGCTTGCAGGCAGGAGAATAAAACTGGACCCTTACCTTTCACCATATACAAAAATTAACTCAAGATGGATTAATGATTTTTTTTGTTTCTTTTTTTATTATTATACTTTAAGTTCTAGAGCACATGTGCACAAAGTGCAGGTTTGTTACATATGTATACATGTGCCGTGTTGGTGTGCTGCACCCATTCATTTACATTAGGTATTTCTCCTAATGCTATCCCTCTCCTCTCCCTCCACCCCACATCAGGCCCCAGTGTGTGATGTTACCCACCCTGTGTCCACGTGTTCTCATTGTTCAATTCCCACCCATGAGTGAGAACATGTGGTGTTTGGTTTTCTGTCCTTGCGATAGTTTGCTCAGAAAGATGATTTCCAGCTTCATCTATGTCCCTACAAAGGACATGAACTCATCCTTTTTATGGTTGCATAGTATTCCGTGGTGTATATGTGCCACATTTTCTTAATCCAGTCTATCATTGATGGGCATTTGGGTTGGTTCCAAGTCTTTGCTATTGTGAATAGTGCTGCAATAAATATACGTGTGCATGTGTCTATACAGCAGCATGATTTACAATCCTTTGGGTATATGCCCAGTAATGGGATGGCTGGGTCAAATGGTATTTCTAGTTCTAGATCATTGAGGAATCGCCACACTGTCTTCCACAATGGTTGAACTAGTTTACAGTCCCACCAACAGTGTAAAAGCATTCCTATTTCTCCACATCATCTCCAGCACCTGCTGTTTCCTGACTTTTTAATGATCGCCATTCTAACTGGTGTGAGATGGTATCTCATTGTGTTTTGATTTGCATTTCTCTGATGGCTAGTGATGGTGAGCATTTTTTCATGTGTCTGTTGGCTGCGTAAATGCCTTCTTTTGAGAAGTGTGTGTTCATATCCTTCACCCACTTTTTGATGGAGTTGTTTCATTTTTTATTGTAATTTTGTTTAAGTTTTTTGTAGATTCTGGATATTAGCCCTTTGTCAGATGAGTAGATTGCAAAAATTTTCTCCCATTCTGTAGGTTGCCTGTTCACTCTGATGGTAGTTTCTTTTGCTGTGCAGAAGCTCTTTAGTTTAATTAGATCCCATTTGTCTATTTTGGCTTTTGTTGCTATTGCTTTTGGTGTTTTAGTCATGAAGCCCTTGTAAGATGGATTAAAGATTTAAATGGAAGACCTCAAACTATAATAATCCTAGAAGAAAACCTAGGATACATCCTTCTCAACATCGACTTTGGCAAATAATTTTTGGCTAAGTGCAATTGCAACAAAAACAAAAATTTACAGGTGGAGTCTAATTAAACTAAAGAGCTTCTGCACTATAAAAGAAACTACTAACAGAGTAAACAGACAACCTACAGAATGGGAGAAAAATATTTGCAAACTACACATCTGACAAAAGTCTAATATCCAGAATCTATAAGGAACTTAAATTAACAAGCAAAAACAAATAAACCCACTAAAAAATGACAAAAACCATAAACAGGCATCTCAAAAGAAGACACAAGCAGTCAACAAACATGTGGAAAAATTCACAGCATCATTTACATCAAAATGTAAATCAAAACCACGATGAAATACTATCTCCCAGGAGTCAGAATGGCTGTTACTAAAAAGTCAAAAAAACAACAGATGCTGGTGAGGCTGTGGAGAAAAGGGAACACTTATACATTTTTGATGGGAATAAAAATTAGTTCAGTCACTGTGGAAAACAGTTTGGAGATTTCTCAAAGAACTTAAAAAAGAACTACCATTTGCCCCATCAATCTCATTACTGGGTATATGGGTATATATATCCCAACCCCTAAAATTGATCATTATAACAAAAACACACATTCACTCATATGTTCATCATAGCGCTATTCACAATAGCAAAGACATGGAGTCAACCTAGGTGTTCATCAGTGGTGAATTGGATAAAGAAAATGTGGTAGCTATATACCATGGAATACTACACAGCTTTAAAAAATGAAATTGTGTCTTTGCAGTAACATTGATGGTGCTGGGGGCCATAATCCTAAGTGAGTTAACACAGGAACAGAAAACCAAATGCCTCATGTTCTCATTTACAAGTGAGAACTAAACACGGAGTACATATGGAATTAAACAGGGAAATAGACTCTGTGGACTACTAGAATGGAGAGAGAGGGAGGTGGGTGTGGGTTAAAACACTACCTTTTGGCTACTATGCTCACTACCTAGGTGTGCTATACCCATGTGACAAACCTACAAATGTACTCCCTGTATCTAAAATAAAAGCATAAATAAATAAATACCTAAATAAATAATAAATAAAATCATTGCTTAAAGGCATTGTCTTGGGACACCGGGAAGGATGGTGGCACAGCCTTGAACACCCAGGTGTGGAGGGGGTGATTGTCTGCAGCTGAACTTCATGGCTCAGGCTTAAGGACTGAGAATGAAGACTAGATTGATTATTTCTGGGCAATGTCCAGCACAGCAAGCAAGGAGTAAATGATTGAAATGCCATTGGAGAGAACGGCAGAAACTGGGTCTTGTAGGACCTTGTGGAATAGTATAAGGGATTCCTCCTAAGTCTATGTAAAACTGCTAGACTAGGCTTTTGAAGCAGAGAGAAACACAATCTAAACAATCTAAAATATGTTGTTGTAAACATCATTTTGGAGAGATGCATTTTGGTGCTTGTGACAATGCATGAAATGGAAACTACTGCATGGCCAGAGAAGAGATGGCCTAATCTCTACCTAAGGATTCCATAGATCCATTAACGAACCCCAAGCTGCTCAGCTTGATAGGATGCCATGTACAAGAGACATTCTTCTGAGAGAACTCCTCCCCTCTGTACCTTTAACAATGTCCTATTGCTTTGAATGTGATATTCGCAAGGCTTTGTAGCCTAGTGCTAAAGAGCAAAGACTTTGATGAGCTTAGTTTTTAAAATTCTGGATTGGCAATTTTAAAATGTTTTGCTAGCTGTGTGAGTTTGAATAAGTTATCTAAGTTGTCTAATTTCCAGTTCTGTAAAGAGAGAAAAATGATGATGGTTTCTTTATCACACACTAGTGAAGATCAAATGAAATCTTGCATTCGTTTGGACTATGGGGAACAATCAATAAATGTTAGCCATTAATATTATTATTTGATCACCTTCATCATAAAATGCAGATTATAAAATGTGTTCCTGAGCTTTTAAACTTGCACATTAATCTATCCAAGTTACTAAAGTAATGAAGGGATTATTTTTAATGACCATGAGTGAAGAAGTCACAAACTAGCTTTTTATTTATTTATTTATTTATTTATTTAGAGATGGAGTCTCCCTCTGTCACCCAGGTTGGAGTGCAATAGCATGATCTCGGCTCACTGCAACCTCCGCCTCGCAGGTTCAAGTGATTTTACTGCCTCAGTCCTCCAAGTAGCTGGGGTTATAGGCTCCCGGCACCATGCCTGGCTAATTTTTGCATTTTTAGTAGAGAGAGGGTTTCACCATGTTGACCAAGCTGGTCTCGATCTCCTGACCTCAAGTAATCCACCCTCCTCAGCCTCTGAAAGTGCTGAGATTACAGGTGTGAGCCACAAAATAACTATTTCGTATGAACATAATTTATTGAGAAGATATAGCCATAGTTTCTTTTTTTCACCATATGTGGTCATGGTTTTTAAATGACTCTCCTTTATCACAGAGAGTTACAAAAATAATGGGACTAAAGCACAAACAAGAAAAAAAATAAGCTTGTCTCTACTCCAAAGAGTGTTTACTGATGGTAGCTTATTTAGCACTGCAACTTAAGCCATGAAAACAGGTATGTATCTAAGGCTCAGAGAAAGTGCAGTAAGAGTCATATCAAGGCAGTGGTTTCCAGCTTCCCCACTTCCCCTGCATTTGTACACAGGAATATCTCCATAGCAAGACTAATTCTTAACAGTGACATAAGAGTTCTGGGGGAGCAGTTACTAGCTGTATCAAAATCTCTGGTAGAAAGACTTTTCTAGTTTTGCTTGTTTGGATTTTACAGAAATCTGTTTTTTGTTTGTTTGTTTGTTTGTTTGTTTGAGACAGAGTCTTACTCTGTCACCCAGGCTGGAGTGCAGTGGGGCAATCTCAGATCACTGCAAGCTCCGCCTCCTGGGTTCACACCATTCTTCTGCCTCAGTCTCCCAAGTAGCTGGGACTACAGGCACCCGCCACCACGCCCGGCTAATTTTTATTTATTTATTTTTTTTTTGCATTTTTAGTAGAGACAGGGTTTCACTGTGTTAGCCAGGATGGTCTCGATCTCCTGACCTCTTGATCCGTCCGCCTCGGCCTCCCAAAGTTCTGGGATTACAAGCGTCAGCCACTGAGCCTGGACAGTAATCTGTACTTTTAGGGAGAAACTGTGAGTAGATTTTTGCAGGCACAGGTCTATGGGTTTTTAATCTCATGGTCCACAGCAAGAAGTGATTTTTTTTTGACCACCCGAATGGCCATTCCTATCTTCTTCTTTGCTAAAAGAACCCCAGTTTTTTTTAGGTATATGGCAGCGATGAACCCCTTGGAATTCATGAAAATGATGGAGAAAGAAAGAAGAATGATGTTTCAGTAATACTATTAACACACTCTTGAAGATAAAAGCAAGGCAAATACTAATTTATGGCAGAGTTGGACCCAGGCAGGACAAACGACCTTTTGAATGAACACTAAAAAATCATGTTAGCAATGAGAGTGTGAGCTGAGAGTCAATGAGACTTGAGATCCAACTCTTACATTCATTTATTTGGTAAATACTTTTTGAAAATCTTCTACCAGCCAGGAATTGTTTTAGTGTCTTTGTTGTTTTGGTCAACAAACAGACTTGAGTCTCAGTTTCTGAAGCTCGTGTGGCGAAGATAGATATAAATGAATAAAAACGTGAACTTCTAATTTGAAATTATGCTTAGTGTTAAAAAGAAAAGAATAGCATGAGGAGAAAATAACACGACCCACTGAGGCTGACAGGTCACTGAAGGTCCTGGAATTGAGCCATGGGAAGAAAATAGAGAGGTTTTCTAGACAGAGGGAACAGTGTGTGTGATGGCCCAGATTTGAGAAAGAGCTTTGCCTGTTTGAGGTACTGAAATTAGATGCTTGTGTCAGGTGTGCAGGGGTTGAATAGGGTGGGGTGGTACAATGTGGCATATGATGAGGCTGGCCACAGTAATGAGCTTAGATTTGATTCTATATGCAGTGGGAGCTTGTCTGAAGGCTTTCAAGCATAAGAGCGATATTATCTCATTTCCATCCTTGATGGAGGATGCACTGAAGGGAGGCAGAATTGGAAACACTAAGAAAGTAGCAAGAAGAGGCTTGAGCTGCGTGTCCAGGACTGGAAAGTGTGTTGGTTTTAGACTCAGTCCGACATGGGTTTGGATTCTGATATGATCTCCTATTATTGGCTGACTTATACCCTTGACTTGTAGCTTCTCTAAGCTGCCATTTTCAAATCTACCAAGTGAAAATTAAGGAATATTTAGCTCACAGGTTGGCGAGATTAACTGGGTTAAGGTTATGTGTCTTAGAACAGTTCCGGCACATATAGTGACCTTTCAAAGATGTTAATTGTCTTTTCTTCCTTCCTGGGTATACAGAGCATGACGTTCTGCTTCTTAATGAGGAAGCAAGTGTGGCATAGAGGCCAATGGGTTGGTGACAATAAGGCAGAGAGAAGACATTGAATCCATGTTTTAGGTAGTATATGATGGGGTGAGAGATATCTGTCAGTATTTGCTTCAAAATGTTGAAATTCTATTTTCATTGTAAAAACAATAACTAAAGAAAAACTGAAAAATACAGAAGAGTAGAAAGATTTAAAAAATTAAGGAGCCACAGTCCAAACACATCCACCAAAAACATTGTGTTTTCTTTGCCTCTTTGCACTGGGGATAATAACCTCTGGTAGTGCCCACTTGTTAGGGATGCTGAAAGAAAGATGAGATAGTATTTGCAGAAAGTGTCATAATTTCTGAGTAAAAGATACTGCATAAATACAGTGCTCTTTTGTTTCATGGCCACTTTCAAAATTGTCATAAGAGTGATGTAGTAAAAATTTAACTATTTGGGTCCTCTTTTGCACTGGTCAACCATTCAGTGTCTCCAACTTTGCCCTAATATGACAAAAAAGAAGGCGTATTGACTAACAGAACTTTGATAGCTTAAAAATCACTATCCTAGGAGCTAAATGGATTTCATGCCTTTTGAATAAATTACTTTGCTCAAGAAACATGTTGACTGTGGCAGCCTGAGGATATCATGCCCTGTTGCTCTCAAGATGAATTGAAACTGGTTTCTTATTTTAATGAGAAACAGTTAAAGTGGACTTTTGACAGCTGGTAACTGGAAAATTTTCAGGCACCAAAGAAGGAACTGGCTGACAGACAGTACATACACAGTGTCATATAAAACCCCATTGTCTAAGTGACTAATATCACACCACAGGAAATCAGCATTTGGGTGTAAATGTCTTCCAGTCTTTGGAAATACAGTGTATACTATGCAGTTATTTAGTCTGTCATGAAATATGAAAATAGTCCAGAAAAGACACATCCCACTTGACCTTTGCAGAATGATTTAACAAAGTTAGCTTGATACAAAAATATGAGAGTAATCACTGATAAAAGCAGAATTGTGACTTCCTTCAGATTCTCCTTTCTTTGGGAACACTTCACAAGCTTTATTAACTCTTTAATGTTTTTGTAATTGGTGGCGTTTGTCCCTGGGGCCATATTGCCAGCCTTGGAGTTGGGTTCCATTAGAACAGAGATTCCATATCTCCTAGTTTTTCATCCCCTTTCAGCACCCATCTTGATATTCTTGTCTGTATAATTAGGCAAATACGTTTTCAATTGTTTTTACGTGTGTACACATTTCACCCCTTTTACTGCTATCTTGATTGATGTTTCATGGGATAAATTTCCCATTGGTGGCCTCCTCCACTTAGAGAGGTGCCAACGTTTGTCTCTGTATCCACTTATGACTCTATCAGTTCCATCTGCAGGTGTAACTGAATATGGTCCTTCACTTTCCAGATGAAGGCTGGGCCGCCTGGGTTTTCTAGCTGAGGACTTTATTACTCCACCATTTTACCCACTCTTACTTGTTTATTTTATGGTGTTATTTTGATTTAAAATGAAACATAGACCTACTTGAGAAAATTTGGAAACTATGGAAAAGTTTAAAGAAACTTCTTCGTGGTTTTAGAAACACAGTTGTCTCTTGGTATACGCCCCCCTCATCCCCCAAGTACATCCATGCATACTCAAGCCCATGCATTGGAAAAATTGGCCTTTCCTGTAGGTGGGCTTCCCATCCTGCAATACTGTATTTTTGATTTGCGTTTGGTTGAAAACAATCCACAGATAAGTGGACCCGTGCAGTTCAAACCCATGTTGTTCAAGGGTTCACTGTATTATAATTGCAACCATCAGCTTAAGTGATTTCTTCCCAGAAGCCTCTCTGACCACCCTTCCGATACCATCATGGGGCTTTATTTCTATCAGCCCGTGCATCGTTACCTGATATCATCTTACTTATTAATTTGCGTTAATTGTGAGAGTGGGGCTCTTGTTTGTCTTTTTTAATGGTACTTCCCCTGTGCCTGTAGTGCCTGGTACACATTTGGTCCTCAATAAATATTTGCTTAATGAGTAAATAAACTGATATATTATTTTAAAACGTATGTTTTCCTTAACATTTAAAAGTACGAAATGTTACAATGTAATTGTTAGGTTTGTATTTCCTTTGTACTCCCCAGCATTTCTTTTTTAAAAAATATTTTTGGAGACAGGGTCTCCCTTTGTTGTCCAGGCTGGAGTGCAGTGGCAGGATCATGGCTCACTGGAGCCTTGAACTCTTGGGGTCAAGCAATCCTCCTGCCTCAGCCTCCCGAGTACCTAGGGCTACAGATGTGTGTGCCACTATGCCCAGCTAGTACATATATATGTGTGTGTGTGTATATATCTATATATATCATTTGATATATATATCATATTGATATCAAATATATATCATATCAATATGATGTGTATATCATATATATTTGATATATATCATATGATATGTATCATATTGATATGCATCATATATCATTTGATATACATATCATTTGATATACATATATAAATCGTATCATTTGATATATATCATATATCATATCAGTTGATAGATGTATATATCATATATACATATGTGTGTGTATGTATATATATAGAGAGAGAGGCAAGTTCTCTCTCTGTCACCAAGTTGAAGGACAGTGGCACAATCTCGGCTCTGTGCAGCCTCAACTTCCCAGGCTCAAGCAATCCTTCCACCTCAGCCTCCCAAGTAGCTAGGACTACAGGCACGTGCCACCATGCTCAGCTAATTTTTTTAATGTTTTGTAGAGATGGGATCTTGCTGTGTTGCCCAGGCTGGTCTCTAACTCTCGGCCTCAAATGATCCTTCCACTTCACCATCAAAAGCACTGGAACTACAGGCTTGGGCTTGTAATGTTTTATCAGGCAGGATAGGCTGGGTGATGCTGCCAAAACAAACAACTCCAAATGTTAGTGGCTTCACTAAGGATTATTTACAACATGGATTATTTCTCATTCTATGTGTCTGATATGAGTTGGCAGCAGAGCTTTGCTCATCATAGTCACTCAGGGACCCCAGCTGACGAAAGTTTTATCTCTACACATGCTTTCAGTGTGGCTGGGACAAGAGAAGGTAATGTGGTGAGTTGGACATTGATTCCTAAAACTTTGACCTACACATGCCACATTTTACATCTGCTCACATTTTATTGACAAAAGCAAGCCACACAGACTAACCTCATAAAGGGTGGGAGGAGTACATTCTTGCCATGTGCCAGGGAAGAGATTTGAAATTATTTGAACTACCACTCATGACTACCACACAGGTTAAAAGCACACATAGGAAACAATGAAAAGTAATAAGTACTTTTCTCTTTCTTTCTCTCTCTTTATTTCTCTTTCTTTCTTTCTCTTTCTTTCTCTCTTTCTTTCTTTCTCTCCTTCCTTCCTTCCTTCCTTCCTTCCTCCCTCCCTCTCTCCCTCCTTTCTTTCTTTCTTTCTTTCTTTCTTCTTTCTTTCTTTCTTTCTTTCTTTCTTTCTTTCTTTCTTTCTTTCTTTCTTTCTTTCTTTCTTTCTTTTTCTTTCTTCCTTCCTTCCTTCCTCCCTCCCTCTCTCCCTCCCTCCCTCCTTCCTTTCTTTCTTCCTTCCTTCCTTTCTTTTACTCTCTCTCTCTTTCTTTCTTTCTTTTTCTCTCTTTCTCTTTCTTTCTTTTTCTTCTCTCTCTTTTTCAGACAGAGTCTCACTCTGTCACCCAGGCTGGAGTGCAATGACGTGATCTCAGCTCACTACACCCTCCGCCTCCTGGGCTTAAGTGATTCTTCTACCTCAGTCCCGAGTAGCTGGGACTACAGGTACACACCATGTCAGGCTAACGGTTTTTTTTTTCTTTTTTTTTTGTATTTTTAGTAGAGATGGAAGACGGGGTTTCGCCATGTTGGCCAGGCTGGTCTTGAACCTTGAACTCTTGGCCTCAAACGATGCACCTGCCTCGGCCTCTCAGTGCTGGGATTACAGGTGTGAGCCACTGTGCCTGGCCAGTAATTTTATTTCTTACCTTAGACCCTCAAGTCCGTCTCTCCATGGGCAGCCACTGTTAGCAGGCTCTCATATATCATGCTTAAAAATTTCCCTTCATGTATAAGCATATGTGGTGTCTACATGGCTATATGTATGTAACCTTTTTTTGCTACTGAAATAAGAATGTTCAATAAACACTATTCTGTCTTTTTTGATTGTTGAATTATTTTGTCATTTTATTTCTGCATAGCATATGTTGGAGACCTTTCTATATCATATCAAATAGTTCTTGTGCTTGCATTCGTGTTTAATTGATTAAATGTACCATAATTGACTTAACCATTCCCTTTTTGACAATGAAGTAGGGTGCTTACAATCTCTTCCTTTGACAAACAATGCCAACAGCACACTTAGAGGAAGCTGTTGTGATAATAGTGTAACAAGAACCAGCTTGGCTTGACTCCAGAAAGATCTGGTTTGCAATCCCAAGTCCCACTGATTAGCTGAATAGGCAACTCATTAAACCTAATGAGTCTTGGTTTTCTTATTGAAGACTTAAAAGTTAGACCTAAAACCATAAAAACCGTAGAAGAAAACCTAGGTAATATCATTCAGGACATAGGCATGGGCAAGGACTTCATGTCTAAAACACCAAAAGCAACAGCAACAAAAGCCAAAATTGACAAATGGGATCTAATTAAACTAAAGAGCTTCCACACAGCAAAAGAAACTACCATCAGAGTGAACAGGCAACCTACAGAATGGGAGAAAATTTTTGCAATCTACTCATCTGACAAAGGGCTAATATCCAGAACCTATAAAGAACACAATCAAATTTACAAGAGAAAAAAAACAACCCCGTCAAAAAGTGGGCAAAGGATATGAACAGAAACTTCTCAAAAGAAGACATGCATACAGCCAACAGACACGTGAAAAAATGCTCATCATCACTGGCCATCAGAGAAATGCAAATCAAAACCACAATGAGATACCATCTCACACCAGTTAGAATGGCAATCATTAAAAAGTCAGGAAACAACAGGTGCTGGAGAGGATGTGGAGAAATAGGAACACTTTTACACTGTTGTTGGGACTGCAAACTAGTTCAACCATTGTGGAAGACACTGTGGTGATTCCTCAAGGATCTAGAACTAGAAATATCATTTGACCCAGCCATCCCATTACTGGGTATATACCCAAAGGATTATAAATCATGCTGCTATAAAGACACATGCACACGTATGTTTATTGCGGCACTATTCACAATAGCAAAGACTTGGAATCAACCCAAATGTCCATCAGTGACAGACTGGATTAAGAAACTGTGGCACATATACACCATGGAATACTATACAACCATAAAAAAGGATGAGTTTGTGTCCTTTGTAGGGACATGGATGCAGCTGGAAACCATCACTCTCAGCAAACTATCGCAAGAACGGAAAACCAAATACCGCATGTTCTTACTCATAGGTGGGAATTGAACAATGAGATCACTTGGACACAGGAAGAGAAACATCACACATGATGTGGGCCTTTTGGTCCTTGTAGTATTATGTATCCCAGATGGCTTACATATTGTGGGAAGGGGGGAGGAGGGAGGGATAGCATTAGGAGATATACCTAATGTAAATGACGAGTTAATGGGTGCAGCACACCAACATGGCACATATATACATATGTAACAAACCTGCACGTTGTGCACATGTACCCTAGAACTTAAAGTATAATTAAAAAATAAAAAATAAAATAAAATAAAATAAAATAGAGACATTAATTTATCCCACCAAAAGTTGTCATGAGAAACAACTGAGATAATTTTCCTGCAACCTAATTGCTGTTCCATAAATATTTGTTGTCGATTGAGTATTTCAAGTCATTTAACTTGAATGTAAGTGCTTGTTCATATGAATCTTATTATAATAGGAGATAACAGTTAGCAACCATTCAAATGTATGGAAGTCATGGAGATTCTTTCATTCTTTTTCCTATCTCATATATAAAACCTGAGTTTTAAAGAAGAGGAAGAAAATTTGGGTTTATTAATTTTATGATTTCAAATATTGGAGGCACACAAATATGACTGGAGGTATGGATGTAAACACAGAAAAATGACACCGTCATCAAGATTCTTGAGTACATGCAAAAATAACCATGGGGTAAATGGTCATGGATGGGCCTTTTGGTCCTTGTAGTATTATGTATCCCAGATGGCTTATAAACTCATCTAAAGAAAGAGAACAAGGTAGAAAAGGGCCAGTGGAGGGAGGGTTAGCTTTAGGTTGTGACCCAGGAATTTTTCTCTAGCAATTTATGTTCAATTCCTATGTCTTAACTGAAAATGTATACAACATGATACCTGTTAGGGTAAACCGTCACCTACTGGAAAGTCAAATAAGATGCAGGTGAATAAAAGAACACATAAGGTTGTATGTTTTTTTGGACAAGTGTGTAGTTCTTGCTAAGTGTACATGTGGTGTCCTTTGATCTATTCTTGTTCTATTCTATTCTATTCTATTCTATTCTATTCTATTCTATTCTATTCTATTCCTTTCTGTTCTGTTCTTTTCTGTTCTGTTCTATTCTGTTCTATTCTATTCTATTCCATCCTATCCTATCCTATCAATTTCATTTCATTTCATCCAAAGAATGCTGGCCATGACCCGTACATGCATTTCATGACTGATTAAATGGGCCAAGATTCGCAATTTAAAAATCCTGACCTAAAAGCTTTCCTTTTGTTCTGTGACTTTACTTGCTGGCCACATAGATCGTGACATCATCCAAATTTATATCTCCACCAGAGTGACACACTTTACTTTTGCTCATACTTCATTGACCAAAGCAAGCCACATGGCCGTTCTAACTTCAAACTGAGACACTTAACTTCTCCAAGTGGGTGTCTGAAAGGCAAGTAGACCTCTTTACCCTCTTTGCTATAATTTGCTGCTACTATATTGCTGCTCTTCTAAGTAAATGGCATCACCATTCACCCAGTTGATCATCCCCCTGTAGGAGACATTACTGATGCTTCTTCTCTCACATGACACTTCTAAATTATCAGTATGTTCTGGTGGCTTTGTATTAAAAATATATGCTAAACCCAATCACCTTGAATTGTTTACACTGCTGGCATTCTAGTCTAGCCACCACTCTCTTAGCTAGCCCACTGCCTCAATATCCCCCAAATGGAATATTTGTTTTCTCTCTTGCCACCCCACTTTTAGTCTATTTCTATACAGCAGCCAGAGTGATTCTTTTAAATGCCTGTCAAATCTTGTAACTCTTCTGCTTCTGGTGATTTTTTCTCAAACTTAGAATAAAATTTATTGTTTCTCAAACTGTGCCTTATGATCTGTGTGTGTGTGTGTGTGTGTATGTGTGTATACATGTGAATGTAGGGATGATTTGTTTATGATGTTAAAGTATTTTTCTTACTTTGAATTGCAGTTAAAAAAAATTGAAAATACCTTGGATGATTTGGCCCCTGGGTCCTTTTGTAACCTGTTTTGTTCTAATCATTTCTTTCACCCAGCTCTAACCTCACTGACTTCCTTGCTATTTCTGAACACTACAGGCACCCTCTACCTCAGAGCTTTTGCATTCTGAGTTTTTTCTTCCCAAAACATTAATTCTCTAGATATTCTGCAACTTCAGTTTCCTTTGCCAACTTGGAAACCCTCTCCCTATTCTTCTTCATCGTTTTCAGAGGCCCTAAGGGTTGGTTCAAAATATTACATTCTGGATCAAAGGATTGCAAAAAAAGAAAAAATGGTTAGGGGGCAAAACTTATGTATTATCTCCTTACAGTCCTTTATTTTACATATATAACATAGTTTACATGTTATATATATATACACACATACACACATATATGTGTGCATGTATATAAACTGATTCTATACTACTTGTGACTAAACCCAAAAGAGGCATGTAAAGAAAGTTAAGAGTTTGCCTATCTCTCTCTAATCTCCTAACGTTAATTGTATCCTTCCGTTTAGTCCTTATGCTCATATAAACTTTATTTTTTTGCTTAAAAGTAGATCATAAATAGCCTGCTAAACAATATTGCTGAGGGTGGGTCTGTCATAATTCATTACACCATTTCCTAGTGAGTGAATGTAAATATACTGTAATAAACTATTGCATCTTGGTGTTTTTAGTTCCATAGGTTAGATTCCCGGAAGTAGGGTTGCTGGGGCAATAACTCTATTTTCAGTTGACTCCCCACCCTCTTCAGTAGCTTACCATCCTTTTCCCCTTAGCGTTGGGCCATGTTGGCTCCCACCCCTACCCGTTCCACCAAAGTGCACACAGGATGGCGACAGCAGGAGGGGAAGTAGCTATTGTGGCTCCTGACCTAAGTTGTTTGTTTATAGTGACCCAACCTCAGAAGCTGACAGCCTGCTCTTTTTGACTGCTGACAAAGGAGGCAATTAATATAAAATTCATGTGCTTTCCTGGATTCTGTTCTGTGCTATGTTCCTTTAAGAGAAATCTGAATGAAACTAAAAGCACCTGGATTTAGAAAAAAAGGTTACATAGTTCATAAAAGAAGTGGCAGAATGAGGTGCTGTTAAACGCTATTCAAAGTTCCATGAAATAGTATTGGTGGTCTACATATGCCTGGATGTTTGACAAAGAGTATATTAAATATATTACTAGAGTACCTAAATGGTGTAGATAATTTTAAAATATAATTCCACCAGATAATTTAGAATTTGAATCTAATTTCTACTAGAATTCATTTGACATTAATGTAATTAACAACTTTCAATTTTTCTATCTCGTCTTTCATGATTGGCTGCTTCTCTGCCTTACCCTTTAGTGTTTCCAAGTTCATTGATTTTATTATTTTTCAAGCCATAAATATTTGAAAATTGAAAGAAATCTGTGATTAAAATGAGTTTAGTTTTAGATTAACTGGAGTGAAGGCAGTAACAGTGACAACAAAAAGCCAAACGCAGAAGAAAATATGTGGACCAGAAAAAAATATGAAGACAAAATTGCTATAAATCAACCAAGGATAAAATAGACAAAACAGATCGACAAACACACATATTTAATGGTAAAGTGTATATTCTACTTTAAGATATACAAAATTAATTTTATCAAGTTGAGTAATATAATATATGCAACCCGAAACACTTTCTATAACCCAAAGTGAATTTAAGTGATTACTTCTGGTATCCAAAAGGTATAATTAAAAAAGAAAGAACATCATTAAATGACTCTACATGTCAGGGTTGGCTCTGATTTTACTATACCAGAGATCTAAACTCAGAACCCAGGGCACTGATCAAATAAAAATCAATAAATGAAAGGGAACGTCACATGTTTATTATTGTTGACTATGTTCTCTTAGCTTGTTTTTTTTTCCCCCCTGAGAAAATGAAGAATTTGATTCTAGAAAGCAGTGGGGGTGTTATACAAAACATGAGACTATAGTGCTATCGCTTCTTTTCTGATCTTGCTCAAGTTTATCAGGGAAAATTAACCTTGGCAGCTTATTCAGTGACTAAATCTTGATATTTTTCTGGCTTAATTCATAACATAACTGTACGCTATTGCTTTGTGTTTATATTTCCCATCCATTTCTCACATTTCCAAAGCATGCTGATATGTGATCCGGGCAGTTTAGCTACCATAATTGGCATTTTTCTTGGGCCGAAAGGAAACAAATTCCTTATCCACCATACTTTTTTAATTTCTGAAAAACAACAAGTAACATGGTTAATCCCCTTTTTGATCTTTTCCCCTTTTGAATTTTCCTTATATTCTTTCCCTCTTTTAATCTTTTACTCTTTTTAATCTTCTCATTTTGCCCCACCCCTTTTATTTGACTTCTTATTATGTATCACTCTAAAAGAATTGGTTCAGTCTATGGAAATGGGTCTTTAGAGTCTGTTCAAAGACCCATTATCCACATTTAGAGGCCTCACAATTTCTTTAAAGAATTTCACTGCAGCATTTGCCAAGATGTTCCAACAGACTATCTTTCACAGCATTAATAGAACACAAATTTTGTGGACAAAATGACACAATGAAATGATTTCTTATAATGAGAAGTAAAACAAGACTTTTTTGTCTTCTGCATATCATA
The DNA here is from genome assembly GCF_049350105.2 of Macaca mulatta. NCBI lineage: Eukaryota > Metazoa > Chordata > Mammalia > Primates > Cercopithecidae > Macaca > Macaca mulatta. The sequence continues at coordinate 127,424,271 of NC_133417.1, read as the reverse complement.
CACATTTAAGATAAAATGTTATCTTAGCAACTCACAAAATGTGGCAATTGAGTTAACAAGCTACTTGACTTTTTCAATTAGAAGCATCTATACATAAGCTTTTTTACAATTTCTGTTAGGCAACTTTGGTGATGGTCATAGTGGTGGAAGGACAGGTTAGTTTCAGATATAAGCGCTGTTTAAGACTTAATCTTTATATTATTTTTATATGATTTTGCAACTCATATAGCAGTCATGTTGTTCATGTATAAGGTAGACTTCTAACATTAGCTACTAGTTTGAAAAAGAAATAAATAAAACTTAAGGAAGTTATAAATAAAAATATAAATATTTCTTTGATATAGTGCTATATATATGCCTTCTACATAACTACTTGAAAGACTTATTTAAAATGAGTTGCCCATTTCTTTTATAAGTCACATTTTCAAAACACACTCATAATATGTTTGGCTGATGGTCTAATATTACACCTTTGTCTTTCATCTTTCTTTTTACTACAAACCCTTAATGACAAATGCAGGCAGGTCAGTGATACTGATATACCTTGCTCTTAGCATGTGAATTAGTCATCAGACAATCAGTTCAGGGGTCAGGCTTAGAGAAACAGTGCAAAGTTAGCAAAATGCAGGTTGGCAGAGGTACTCTCCACTTCAAAGGAGGAGTGCTTGGCCACTAGGATTGGGATCACAGGCAGAAACAGCTGGGATTGTCGTTTGCTCAGAGGTGGAGAGTTTGTGTGTGTTTGAGCATGTTTGTAGCTGAGATAGGGTTTCACTACTTTGTAAAACAACAGTTTACTTTAGAATGACTTTACTGGTAAAACCCAACAGGAAGTTAGAAGCCACAGGAGCCCAGGTGCCTGATATCAAACAAGGGAACCTGATTTAGAACAAACTAAAAAAAAAAAAAAAAAAAGAGAACGACAACAACAAAAAAATTCATGCTGTCCACTTGCCTGGGAGAGTTAAGGATTTTATTTTCTGAGAAATTTATGAAAGGGTTTTCTTTTCTTGGGGGTAAAGTTAGAACATGGTCTTGTTTGAGAATTAATAAGAAAATATTAAATTTTGAGTCTCTCCCGAAGATTCTAAAATATACTTTTTCTCTCTCTTATTTTTTCTAAGAGCAAATATATGAAATGAGAGTTACGAGTTAGATTTGTGTGAAAATATTATATACCAATCCGTCTTTTTAAACTTCTTCATTTTTCCTGGAAAAACGTGAAGTCAAGCCTGCCTGTCTCCCCAATATTAGCACTTGATTTACTTAAAGTTGCAATGAACGTTTAAAAGTATATTCAGTCTTCAGTTGTATGTTAGTTTCAGTTTTAGAAATGAATTTTCTTCTTGGGGTACTCAGGGTTTTAGGACCAACCCTTGTTCATTATCAAGTAGTTAGAATTCCAGACGTAGGAAAGACTCTGCCTTACAAAGAAGGGTCTCAAGATAAAGTCACCCTTTTTTATTCTTGAGAAAAGCTACAGCATAAATCAAGAAAACTAGATTCATCTCTGAGTTTTGGAAAACTACTGGAAAGAAAACTGGAAAGAGAAGTAAAAAGTGCTATGGAAGAGAAAATTCCAAAATGCAAACCATATGACAATGTCTATTTCTTCCTTTTCTTTGTCATGTTGTTTTACCCTTTCCTGGCATTAACTGTCTTTTGGGTTATTTTTGCTCCAAGAAAGCCATTTCAAAGAAAGATCTTTAGCGGGAATTAAATGAGAGTAAGTACTGAAACAAAAATGTGACCTGTCTATGGCGGAGAAGTATTACTTTGAAGACAAAAATATTCTTTGAACACTTAAACGAGGATACTGTGCTGAACACTTACGGAAAGCACTTATCTCAGGGATATGAAGACACCTTATTCAGCTTTGTACAGCTTGAAAAGCCAAAATTATTGCCTAAATGTAGGTGGTGTCTGAAGCAAAAGAAAAAAGATGAACTTTCTAGAAAACTGATTTATTTGCAAGAGACCTCTCAAGGACCAGCATGACTTATAATAACTTCTCCTCCTTTATTTTATAAGTTGGGGAAGACTGAGTTAGTATTAACATGCCACTAACTTATCCTGCAGCATCAGTAATGGATTTTTTTTTCTGATTGTGTTCTTTTAAGTGATAGGCAGGAAAAGAAGAAAAACAGTTTAAATCAAGAATGTAAGTAGTTCACAGGAATTTGTCACTTATGATATTATCAGGCTACAAAGGCCATCGGTTTTTACTTTCTTTGGGAATTAACTCTGAGAGTATCTGCAAGTATGGCAGAGCATGTTTTAAACTTCCTTGTATATTAATCCCACTGAATATGGAAAAATATATCAATTCCCTTACTTACCCTCTCTCCCCCCAGATTGAATTTATATGCAATGGGAAAATTATTAGCACAACATCTGCAGAATGTAATTACAGTGCTGTTTTATATCCTTTGACAAGAAAGCTATGAGTTGAAGGTTAACATTTTTTTCTTTCTATGATTTGGGAACATTTGTAAATCTTACGACACAAGTGTTTCTCTGATTTTCATTAGTGGTTATTAATGGTCATGTAATTCCATTGGTGATTTTCATGACTGTAAAAATAGTATATTTTAAATGCCTATTAAGCTAATGCAAATGCATAGTATATTTAATGTGAATTTATTTACCATACATCAGATTATCTGACATTTGGGTCAATGATTGCAATGGACTGACTGTTTATGTCCCCTCTAAATTAATACATTGAAATCTAAATCCCTAAAGTGATGGTATTAGTATGTAGGGCCTTTGGGAGGTGTTTAGGCCTTAGGGACAGAGCTCTCATGAATGGGAAAAGATACCTCAGAGAGATCCCTCTCAATGACACAAGAAGATGGCTGTCTAAGATCCAGGAAGTGAGCCCTCGCCAGACACAGAATCTACCAATGCCTTGATCTTGGACTTCCCAGACTCCTGAACTTTGAGAAATAAATGTTTGTTGTTTGTAAATCACCCATGGTATTTTGTTATGACAGCCACAACTATGGTTTTGTTATAACAGCCAGAACAGACTAATCTCAATATTTTTGAGATCATAGACCAATTTAGAGACCCTTTATGCTTGTTTTGAATATCAAATATTTTAGTAGCACTCCTGAGGGAAATAAGATGATAACAACACTATCAATATTTAAGAACATTGTACTATAAACATTATTAATAAATAATAAATAAGTTATTTTATGGTCAACTTCCACTACTGTCCTATGCATTCATTAATTGTATACTATGTGACAGACAGTCTTCTAGGAGCTGGAGATCTACATATGTGCTAAAAATACACCACACTTACCCTCATGGAGCTTAAATTCTAGTGAAGGAGACAGACAAGAGATAAAGGCCAGGTCAAGTTGTCATGATAAGAAGAGTAAAGTAGGACAAGAGGTTAGGGTTGGAAGTGCTGTTTTAGGTAAGGTGGTTAGATTCCATGAGTCTGGGTGATATTTGAGTAGACCCAAATGACAAAAAGTTAGCTAGGCAATGATCTTGGAAGAGAAGATTCTAGGCAAAGGGACCAGAAAGCATGAAGGCAATGAATGCAAAGGGGAAGAGTTTGGCATATTGGAGAATAAGAGAAGCTGAGGAGGACAGAAGGAGGAGTAAACCATAGGACCTGAGTCTGGGAGAACTGGACAGGTACAGATGATGCAAAGCTTTCTTGGCCAGTCCAAATATTGGCTTTTATTCTAAGCATGAAGAGAAGGAACTAGAATATTTTTATTTTTATTTTTTTAAAAATTGCTCTAGCTGTTGTGTGAAGAATAAACACTTAGTGTATTAGTCCATTCACATGCTGCTAAAAAAGACGTAGTGGGTAACTTATCAAGAAAAGAGGTTCAATGGACTCAGTTCAGCATGGCTTGGGAGACCTCAGGAAACTTACAATCATGGCAGAAGGGGAAGCAAATACATCCTTCTTCACATGATGGCAGGAAGGAGAAGAACGAGCATAGAGGGGAAAAGCCTCTTATAAAAAACCATCAGATATCTTGAGAGCTCACTCACTATCATGAGAACAACATGAGGGTAACTGCCCCCATGATTCAGTTACCTCCCACCAGATCCCTCCCATGACACATCGGGATTATGGGACTACAATTCAAGATAAGATTTGGGTGGGGACACAGACAAGCCATATCACTTAGGGAAGCAAGAGTGAAGTCAGGAGATCACTTAGGAAGCCACTGAAATGGTCCAGAGGAGAAATGATAGCTTCTTAGACCTAGGGCTACAGATTGTGTGCAGCCTGAGAACAATCAAGTGCAGTTCTGCTCAGTCATTCATCTGTGGATCAGTTCTGTCCACAATTAAAGATTCGGTTTTGTTTAATTTTAATGTAACTTGGGCTTTTGTATTATGGTTTTTAAATTCTCCCTGACTTCCTGGGGCTGATACCTCCCAGGGGCTGAGATAGGAATGCACTTATGGAAGAAGATGGGAGTGAGAGGGGTTAGGGATCAACTGACCCAACTGTGCATGAAGGAAGTCTTTGTAAGCAGGGACCTTACAGGGAACTAGCAAACTTTAATTTTTTAAATGTCTGTTATGCTTGACATTTAGCCATATTAGGAGTCTATTGGGAATAAACAAACAAGGAGAATATCAGCACATTTGCTGCACTACACTTTCTGATATGGTTAGGCTGTGTCCTCACCCAAATCTCATTTTGAATTGTAACTACCACAACTCCCATGTGTTATGGAAGGAGCCCAGTGGGAGGTGATTGACTTGTGGGAGCAGGTCTTTCCTGCACTGTTCTCGTGATAGTGAATGAGTCTCATGAGATCTGATGGTTTTAAAAACTGGGGTTTTGTTTTGCACAAACTCTCTCTTTGCTTGCTGCCATCCATGTAAGAGATGACTTGCTCCTCCTTGCCTTCTGCCATGATTGTGAGGGAGGCTTCCCCACCTTGCGGAATTGTAAGTCCAATTAAACCTCTTTCTTTTGTAAATTGCCTAGTCTTGGGTATGTCTTTATCAGCAGCATGAAAAACGAACTAACACACTTTCCTATCTTCTTTTTGCTTTTAGATTTCCAGTTTCTGTATGTAAGAAAACCACAAAATTCTATATTTAATAATTGAAATTTTGAGGATCAAAGTCCCCCAATGGACTATAATCTATGTGGTGTATGGTGCTGGCTGCATTGTTAGTTAAATCCTCGATGGCCTTTGGCAACCCACTTGGGTTCCTTTCCACGCTCTGGAAGCTTTGTTCTTTTGCTCTTCACACTAAATCTTGCTGCTGCTCCAAAAAAAACCAAAAAAACCCAAAAAATCCTCAATGGCCTCCTCAGTGTCCATTCCCTTCTTTTTCCATTCTAATAGAACTTTGATATTACTCAGCTATTTAGTCAACCCTGTGCAGCTGTGTGACTTAGTAGAGGCTGAATCCCCCTCCCTCCTGCTCTAGGGGTGGGTGTAATTCACTAAGAGGAATCACATTTCCCTAAATGGCGATTTGTTTAAAAGTAAGCATGTGACTTGAGGAGGAATCTGCAAACTGTTTCTGGGAAAAGTTTTGCCTCTTCCCTCAGAAAAAAGGCAAAAGAAGAGACAGACTCTTTATCTTCTTCCTCCTGTCCTTGTCTCCTGATATGGTGTTTGGTGCTAATTCAGCCATTTCCACCCAACTTTATCAGGCATCTGATGTGGGCAGAAGAGAAAAGAGAGAACTTGGTTCCTCTTGACCCCGTTGGTCTGTGGAATTAACCAACCCTGAAGCTTGATTCAGCATTGGACTTTCTGCTATGTAAGAGATTAAAATTCCTTTTTGCTTAAGCCAGTTTGAATTTGGTTTTGTTGCCAAAAAACATTCTCACTGATGTTATCTGCTGTTATTTCCATGGTGCCAAAAAGTTTGGACACAGCTTTATTCCGTACCCACATGGCTGCTTGGGTAAGAGGAAATGCATGCTTCTTTTTTTTTTTTTTTCCCCTACCATTATATTCTTCCTTTATTGGCTGTCCTTGTATAATACAAATCTGCAAGTTTAGATTAAAAAAAAATCTGGAAATAAAAGATAGAAAAGTACCTGCCTGGCACCCATCCTTCTTCTTCCCAGACCCCTACCCAGTGGGCACCAACATGAGGTGACTGCACATTTTCTGCCCCTGTCACTCACCACCACCTGGGCCCCCAACTTGGCCCCAGACCCAGAAATTCATGCTTTTTTACCTAGATTACCATAAATGAACAAAGTTTCTAAATTGGAAGTCCTAGCATTAGCCAGTACTGTTTTCAACTCTCATTCTATCCTGCTCCCTCATCGTTTATTGAAACTGCTCGCCTGGAGTAGCCCTGTTAGAAAGAGAGGACATGTTTTTAACAAAGGATGTTGTTACAGTCTCTAGCAACCAGCTGATTTAAGAGTCTGGACAGGATATCTGCACTCCCCCGTCTGTTGTAGCGCTGTTCACAATAGTCAAGATTTAGGAGCAACCTAAGTGTCTATCAACAGATGAATGAATAAAGCAAGTGTGGTGTATATACACAATGGAGTACTATTCAGCCATAAAGAGAATTCGATTCCATCATTTGCAACAACATGGATAGCCCTGGAGGTCATTATATTAAGTGAAATAAACCAGGCACAGAAAGATAAATGTTGCATGTTCTCACTTATTTGTGGGAGTTAAAAATTAAAACAATTCAACTCGTGGAGACAGAGAGTACAAGGATGGTTACCAGAGTCTGGGAAGGGTAGTGAGGGAGGTGGAGGGAAAGTGGGGATGATAAATGGGTGCAAAAAGTAGTTAGAATGAATAAGACCTAGTATTTGATAGGACAACAGGGTATCATCCATAACAATCTAATTGTACATTTACAATTAGCTAAGAGTATGATACGATTGTTTTTAACACAAAGTAAATGCTTGAGATGATGGATACCCCATTTACCAGGATGTGATTATTGCGTATTTCATGCTTGTATCAAAGTATCTCATATATCCCATAAATGTGTTCACCTACTATATACCCACAAAAATTTAAAAAAAGAGGCTGGACAATTGTCTCAACTGAACCAATTGTATTCCTATTCTGGAATTTGTTTTGCTTTAAAATAAAATGCAGATATCAAAAGGAACACAAAACAAAGCCTTTGCTTCATGAATTATAAGGCAAACACCTTTATCACCATTCCCTTGGATCAAGAAGTAGAACTTTTCCCATCATCTCCAAAGCCCCCTCAGGTACCCCATCCCAATAACTATCCTGACTTTTATATCAATCACTTCCTCAAGCTTCTTTCTTATCATTAAACTGTGCACCTCTAGGCACAATAGTTTAGTCGTGCCCACTTAAATAAAAAATCATAGAAGTCTCTTAGACCTAGGAGTCTCTTGTAATCTACATTGGCTCTTTATAGTTGATATTGTGGTGCACCCTCCAGTTCCACACTCAGGACTGAGGTGCTCATCACCATCTATCAGGGGGACCATGGGGACACTCTCAGGTTGTCCTCTATGAGCCCTGCCTCCTCGTGTTCATGCCTTTGTATAATGCTCTTCTTTTGAGTGTGGGCAGGACTTATGACTTACTTCTTACCAATAGAATATGGCAAAGGCAGGGGAATGTCATCCGTGATTACGTTACATTATATAAGACCCTGCCTTGCCAGCAGAGTTGCTCTAGAAACTGTCTCTGCTGGTTTGATGAAGTAAGTGGACATGCTGAGGAATGATGGCAAAAAACTAGGGGCCTCTAGGCCAGTTTCCTGTGGATAGCCTGCATCTGCTGACTGGTCTAGGCAAAGCCTGACTTGGTTTGTCTTTCTTCCATCAATTCCAATAACTGAAGAGCCACTCCTCCAGTGCTGCATCTTTGTTACACCTACATGGTAGGGTCACCTTCTCTCTGCCCAATCTTGCTTCCCTCACTTTCTTACAAATGTTGTTCTATATTTCCTTCCCCAGTAAATCTTCTGCACACAAATATTTGTCTCAGAATCTGTTTTTAGGAAACCCCTCCAACCATTTCCTTTCCTTACAACTTATCTTTTGAAGATTCTAGTCTATTTGACCTGTAGAGTTTCCCTCTATCTGGATTTTACTGATTGCAAACTCCTTGTGCATGTCAGCATGGTTCTCTGCCCTCTGTTGTTCCTGCAAATTAGCAGCTGGATACAGGGAATGGATGAGACTCCAGTTCCATTCACTTGGAAAGACCACAGGTGGTGGTGTTTCGTGGATAAGATGGCCCATAATGTTTATTTTGCATTTTGATGTTGATACTTTTTTGATATTGATCAGAGATGTTGATACTCAGTGCCTAGTTGCATTAATTCATTGGGGGTTAAAAAAATGATGCTATTCTAATTTTATTATTTTGCTTTTACTTATTAGCTGGGATAATTTTATAAAGAGATGCTTGTCCTCATTTACCTAGTGGTGTAGCTCATGTAGAAAACACAAGACAAATATATGATTCTTTCCTTTTATTTACTCAGTTTTTTGAGACAATGAGTTGGATTCCTGTCCTCCTCAGATGAGCAGTTTTTAGTATGATTTTTAAACATTATAATCTCGTGATTTAGACATATTTGATAGATTTTCATTTATTATAATTCTTATGTTTATTAGAGTTCAGGTTGGCCTGTTTTTGCCAGTGAGATACTCTTTGGATGGGTTCCTGATTTTTTATGTTTTATATTTTGCTGTGGCCCTAACAGTCTCTTATAGCTCCCCTACTCTCTGGTACATCAAGAGGTCCTTGGTTTATTTTATATGTTTCTTGCCTAGGGCCAGGAATAAGCCATTTCTCCAAGAAGCCCTGGTTTCTTGTTGTGTAAAATGGTATTTCAAGACCATAATCTGGGTTTTAGGGATCCTCATTGATCTCGGGTTGGGTCATTGTTTCTAGATCTTTTAAATGGTGAGAGCCAACGGAGAGAAAAAATGTGAAGAGAAATAAGTATGTAAATTAAATACATATGTGTGTTTATTTTTTAACATACATACACAAATTGCACATATACACATACATATATAAAATAAATATTTGAAATAAATATATATGTGCATGTATTTAAAATACTATATATAATCCATATATACAATATACATGTAAATAAATGTATAAAATAAATATATATGTATTAAAAATATAACACATATTAAATTACTTGCACATGCATACATTATGTATATCAACAATCTTGTGAATTCATACAGAAATATCCAATTCAAATTTAGGAATTGCTTTTCACTTAACATCTCCTATATTAAATCTTTATTTCTTGTCTTTTACACTAGGAATCCTATTTCTCAAGGCCACAGAGAATGATAAAATTAAAATCCCATAAACACTCATTTACTTTATTCCACATTACATATGCAATGATCTCAGAATAACAACACTAATAATACTTTCACCACTTCTGATTACTGAAAACAGTTACTGCTATTGTTATCTATTGTTGATTGTTATTTATTGTTATCATTATTTAGTAAATGCAGTCCTCACTCTCCCACGCTTTTCTGGTTGTACTATATCGTAATTGGTCATAGAGCCATTCGCATATTAGATTTCTCCTTTCTAATGCTCACTTAGTATGTCTGCTGTGAGTTATCATATGTTTAGTGCTCACCAGCAGTCCTTATGTTGATGTCTTTCTCATCATTTTCATTGTGTCAAGCTTGATTTTAGTAGAGTCTTGTGGAGGGGGTGGGGTTTATGGGAACAATATTTCTTCAGTTGTTGGTAATGACTTTTCTGTACCCTTTATTCTTGGAAAATAAGCTCTGTAGGGTGTAAAATCCTTAGCTCACACTTTCTTTCCTTGGGGACATTAAATATGTGGGTCAATTTTCTCCTTCCATAAATGTCACTGTGAAAAACTCTGAAGCCAATTTAATTTTCTTTCTAAGTCATGTATTCGTTTGCCTAGATGTCCCTCAAATTTCTTGTTTCTCTTAAAAGTCCGGTAATTTTACTAGACTATATTTTGGTGTTGGTTGTTCTGGTTCAATATTCTCATGCTGCTGAGAATTATACACATTTTTTTTTATTTCAGGAAAGTTTTCTAGAATTATAGTTTTAAATATTTATTTGTTTTATTCTCTTATTTTGCTTTTCTTCTTCAGGGACTTTCCTTATTTGTCAGTTGAATTTTCTTTGTCTATCTTCAATATTTGTCATATTCTCTCAAACTATTTTTATCTCTTATTTCATTTATCTGATTTTTAAAAAAATTCTTTTTGTTAACCTTCTGTTTCTCTTAAAACATTATTTGTTGTGTTTACTGACTCTTGTGTTTGTCTAATTCAGTCTTCATTTCTCAAACAATTTTTCCCCTTTATTTTTAACTCCTTCAATTCCGTCACGTACCTTTTGAGTTTTCCTAATGCTGATTTATGCCTGCCTTTCTTGTCTTGTTTTATTTTGATCTGACTTTTGGGCCTGACTTTCCATCCTGCTGAATGTCATTACGCTTCGTTCTTTTTTTGCACTTTTGAATGGGATTTGATGTTACTGCTTTTAGTTACTCATTTTTTGTGTAAATTTAGTTTTCCTGACATTTTAGAGAAAAACTGGGTTCTGAGAACCTTTCAGCTTCACAAAACTACCTCTCCTTTACTTTTTCACGTTACATGAAATGGCAGCTCGTTCTGAGATTGCTGGGCGGTCCCCACCGCCTGCCCCACCCTGCACTTTTATCTGTACTATCTCTTTTCCTTATTTCCGTTGTCCCTGTTCTATCTAATAATGGTTATTCTCTTAGCAGTTTCTCTTCAATGTGGGTCTCTGTTTTTGAAGATAGCATGGTAGATCATTTGAGATTTCACAGGGGGCTACACTGCCCAGCTAGCTCTTCAGAAATTCTTGGGCAACCCCTTGCCCGTACTGATTGCTGGAGGAGGCATGACTGTCCAGCTATTGATTTCAAATGAACCCTCTATCCTTGCCAGGAAGTATTTATCTACTCTTCTGGGATTTTCCTCTTCTCAACTTCATCACATGTCCTCTTGCTGCATTTTGCTTTCATCCATGCAGATGCCAATAACACACAGGTCTAGGTGCTGTTGGTGATTTAGCCCATTTCTACTTATATTTTGGGGTTTATAGGACTACCTGTCAACTTAGTTTTTGTTTTAGTTGAGGTGAAATTTACATAACATAAAATTAATCACAACTCAGTGTTATATAGCCACTCACAGTGTTGTACAGCTACCACCTCTATCTGGTTCTAAGATATTTCATCACTCCAAAAGAAAATCCTGTGCTCATTAAAGAGTTCTTCCCTTTTTCCCTTTGACCCCAGCCTCTGGCAATCACCAATTGGCCTTCTGCATCTATGGATTTACTTATTTTGCACATTCATATACAAGGAATCATAAATTATATGACATTTTAGGTCTGACTTCTTTCACTTAACATAGTGTTTTCAATTTTCATCCAGTTTGTAGTATGTGTTTGTACATCATTTCTTCTTATCACTGAGTAATATTCCATTTTATCAATATACCACAATTTGTTTAGCCATTCATTCTTGTCACTTAGTTTTATTGTAAATTTTGTCCGTGGGCTTTTGGTTTTGTTCACTAGTTGCTGTGTTAGTTTTTGTGTAGGGACTCAGGAAGACTCAAAACTTGCTGCTACCACTTTGGCCATTTTTCCAGTATGTGTCTGAGCAATTTTACTTGAGACTTCAAACATGTGAGTCAGCTATTATTTCAGGAGAAAAGAAAAGAATCTGGTGGTATATGAGAGGACAGAGCCAGAAAGTCCTGCTGAGGTCCTGGTGCTCTTCTCTTCTCTATTCTTCTCGAGGCTCGTTACTCAGTCTTTCCATGAATTCCATAAAATCTGTATTTTCATTGCCCCTACCCTCTGTCCATGAACTGGAGCCAGCCTGGGTAGGTTACTGTTTTTCAGAACTAAGCATGCCATGATGCCAGCCTTGTCCCCAGTCTGTTGCTAGTGTTTCCTCTACAGTTCTACTCTAGGTCCAATTCCCTCTTGGCAACAACACCAGGAATACATATCATTGTGTGATTCTTCTCTAAGTTGAAATGTTTTTCAACAAATGCTCAACAAAACAGAAGACTTGGCACACTTGAGCTCTTAAATCCTTTCTTCTGCTTCTGTATTTGATTACTTCCTCTGTTGCTGCCTGGCTTAGACTGGGTTCCTTATACACTAAGCCTGAGACAGAAATTCTTGAGCAAGTGATTTATTGAGGCAATACTTGTTCTCAAACGAAAACTACAAGGGAGTGAGAACAGCAGAGTAAGACAGAAGCCAGGAAAATGCAGCTTTCACTGATGTTTAGGCTCCATCTGGTCCAATACAAAACTCCAGAGTGTGAATAATACCAAGTGTTGTCCCACCTTGAGGAAAGGGAGCAGGCCTTTTGTTCAGGATGCTAATGACCAGGCATATTTTGTATGGTGCATCTCCTCTGGCCAGGGGTAATTACTAGGAGGATACAACTTTCAGCTATTAGCAACCACTTAAACTAGGGGATGGGAGCACCAGTTCAATGACAGAAACCTAGGTGGGCCGCTGATATAGTTGGATCTGTGTCCCCACCCAAATCTCATGCAGACTTGTAATCCCATGTTGGAGGTGGGGCCTGGTAGGAGGTGATTGGATCATGGGGATGGAGTTCTCATGAATGGTTTAATGCCATCCTCATTGGCACTGTTCTCATGATAGTGAGTTCTTGTGAGATCTGGTTGTTTAACAGTGTGCAGCACCTTCCCCCCAACCCTACTCCTCCTGCTCCCACCATGGAAGACGTGCCTGTTTCCCCTTTGCCTTCCACCATGACTGAAAGTTTCCTGAGGCCTCTCCAGATGCCAGCATCATGCTTCCTATATAGCCTACGGAACTATGAGCCAATTAAATCTCTTTTCTTTATAAATTACCCAGCCTCAGATATTTCTTTATAGCAATTTGAGGATGGACTAACACAGCCACCAGCCATACCTGCCACTCTCCCTATCTGGCTCTGTGTGTCAGTCATTTTCCTTCCCTACTCACACATATCTATGCATTCCATGTGCATATAATACACACACAGACGTGTAGGTATACCTGTATGTACATGTATATTTGCAATGTGTATATATTACGTATTTACATATTTGTTTATTTATAAATACATGACTTTTAATTTCAGTGTTTTTCCCATTGCATTTAAGGTCTTTTTAGACAGATTGAGGGATGGATGAGTAGTTAGGTATAGGTTTGGGGAAGGGGTGGGGCAAAGGTTTGACCACTAAGAATAGAATTTATGGATTCCAGTGACTCCTACTAGAAAAATGAGAATTGGCACATTTGTGGCTGGAGGTGGGGTTTATAATCTGAGTCTTATAAGAGTGGGAGGTGGGGGAGTAGGGGGGACAGAGGGCTTCCTTAACAAGGCATAGGAGGAACAACCCTGGTACCTATAAGTGCAAAATTAAAAGGAGCAAGAAGTGGCTATTTACATGTGAAGGTCATTTGAAAGTCAAACTTTCTTAAAGACAATTGCTTGTTTTGGAAATTTGTGGTGTCTCATATGATGAAGCTTAAAATCAAAGGTATTCTTTGGGTTGTGGAATGGGGTAAGTGTGGAGGCAGCAGGAGCAGCTGAGTGATGAACTAATTAGTTTCTCAAAGTCAATTTCACTTTTTAAGATTTCTGGTTCTGTGGTTTCTTTCTTTCTTTCTTTCTTTTTTCCTTCTTTGTTAAAACCTGTTATAGAAGTGATGGAACTGGATGGATCTTTTATCAGAACTGCAAGTTAATGACTTCTGAAGAAAAAAGCACTATTGAACATCTTTTGATATCAGTTCAAACATGTATTTTAAACTTGTGTGATGAGAAATGATACATATTTGCCTTTTTAAAGAAATGTTGTATGGAATGCTTGAAACAATCTCAGCCTCCAAAACCGTTTTAATACTTAGATATATTAATAACATATTTATGACTTGCTATGTAAGGAATCTGATGTTCCCTATCCAAATGGGCAAAAAGAAAGAAACAGGCAAAGGCATTGCTTCTTTCGTTTTTCTACTTTTAAAGAATTGTCAAAACCCCTTTGTGTCCTTTCCCAGCATGGAGCCTGCAGGCAGACGGCTGAGGGTAATTTTAGAAATGGGTGATACAGAAGGAGGCCAAAACCCAGGAGGTCATGACCTATGACTTCTATAAGTGAAGAGCTTCTATTTTGGGAGGGCAGTGTTTGTGATGTTCTCTGATGATCTGTGGATCTGACAGCACTGGGTGACTCAGTAGGCATCTGACCCCATTTTCCTGCTGGGTTTCTTGAGATAATACACAAGCAAAGTCTATATGGTCCTGTCTTTCTCTTTCTGCATTTCTGCATTCTTGTTTCTCACATATATATAAAAATATACACAAGTATATATGTGTGTGTGTGTGTATATATGGAAAATAAATTACAGAAGCAATGCCCTTTATCCAGATCTTTATGATTCAAACAAGGTTCTCTCTCAACATTCAAAATTTAGGATCTGGATCGAAAAGAGACAAAACAAACCAAAAAAAAAAAAAAAAAGCACAACTAAAATAAGATAGAAATTTTCAGCAATCTTTAGTGAAAAGGTATATAAGTATATATATACACACACACACAAGTATATGTATATGTATATATATAGCTATATATGCTATATGTGTATATATACAAGTGTATATGTATACATATAAAGCATATATATACACATATATAACATATATGTACACATATATAGCATATATATATACAAGTGTGTATATATATACTTGTATACCTTTTCACTGAAGATTGCTGAAAATTTCCATCTTATTTTAGTTGTGCTCTTTTATTTTTTTGGTTTGGTTTGTTTTCTCTTGATCCAGATCCTAATTTTTGAATGTTGAGAGAGAACCTTGTTTGAATCATAAAGATCTGGATAAAGGGCATTGTTTTTGTAATTTATTTTCCCTATAGGCTTCATAAATCCAGAGTTTTGACTTCCCTGCTGTTGGGCAAGAACTGTCCTACCCAATAGAAAATCAGCTCATAATTTCTTTAATAGACTTTTAATGTTTGAATCTAGTTGAAATTGTAAGATGTCATTATTTAAAAGATGTCAAGAGCCAAAAATGTCCCAACCCAACATGAAACTAAGGTAGTGTATACTTTTAAGAACTCTTGAGGGGGAAGATGGCATTTAAAAAA
This sequence comes from Macaca mulatta, assembly GCF_049350105.2. NCBI lineage: Eukaryota > Metazoa > Chordata > Mammalia > Primates > Cercopithecidae > Macaca > Macaca mulatta. The sequence goes on along the minus strand of NC_133417.1, from coordinate 127,409,093 downwards.
ATGAAGAAGTGAAATAAATTAGATCGTAGCTTCCAGAGCCTTAGCAGTGGTTCCTAGAAGTCAACTTTTAATCATGTGATATGAGGTAACTTCCTTCCAAAGAATGGGTCCATTTAGGCAACAAGATGACCCTGTTTGCCATGACCATAAAACACTATGCAGAGTTTCGGATCACATGGTTTTATAAATCTATTTCACGGCTAAGTGTGGGATAGGAACTGGACAGACAAAATTTTCTTAGTTTAAAACTGCCAAGACACAGAACAATGTTTTCTCCTGTGGTTTAGGAAGTGTTCTGAGATACAATATACTCTCCCTCTGCAAAGCAAATGTGTTCAGCAGTGAAGAGCTAGTAGTTACTTCATAGTATTCAGCTGCTGGAAATGAAAAGTCGCAAGCTAGATACTCTTAAGACAGGGAACAGCACACTTTTGCTCTGTAAAGGGTTCGAAAGTAAATATAGTTTAGGTTTTGTTGGCAAGAGGCAACACTGAGAATATTATGTAGGCACTCATGTAACAAAAGAGAAAAATATTTTTGGCATTTTATTGACAAAATTAGAAATGATTGACAAAATAATTAGAATTATTGACAAAATTTGTACATCGTTGTGTACAGTGTTTGTAATGCAGGTCTACCAATGAGAAGAGTGGAATTTTCTTTGTAGGGGACAGAGACGTTTTACTTAATTGGGGTTCAATGTCAGCATTCTACATCATTAAATCAATTGTAAATGTTTATCTGCTGAGGGTCATTCTTAGTGGATGGACCATACACAAACAGGTTGGCCCATGGACTATATTCTGAAAGAGCCCATCCTGGATACCACTCATTGAGTGCTAGGTATGGATTTATTTCTGCTGCCGAAGGCTAACCAAAGTAGAGAAATGTATACATTCAAAAATGTGTATGTATGAAGTAAAGTAGTAGTCAATCTTCAATTTCATTATTTTTTTAAATTAGGAAATGTGGAGCTCTCTGCATATGCCCATGGCAATAGATTCCAGTGTCCTTTCTTTTTCAGTGAGTGAGCCAGTCCTGACATGCCATTCTGCTAGGCATGGCTTTGGTTCCAGATAATATGAAGTGCTTTTCTCAATATTTAAATTGCCTACCACATTCTAGGTGCTGAGATAAAATGAAGAGGAAGGGTGACAAGTCCCACTTTGATGAACTTGCCTTTGACAGCTAACATGTACTGGATGTCTACCAGTGCACCGCTCACTAGGCAAAGCACTCTGCACTAACCCATCATAAGTTGTTTCCACAGTAACTCCTTCACATCCTGTTTTTATCCATATTTCACAGATAGGAAGTGAAGGTACAGTCATAAATAATAATAATTGGGCACTTGTTTTTTGCAAAATTTGGCTGTAAGTGCCTTACATGAATTGTCTCATTTAACTCCTTCCCTACTATGGTTGGCGCTATTGTCCTTATTATATAGATGAGGCACAGAAAGATAAGGAGCTGTCCAGAGTTGTCCAGCTGGTAAGAGGCAGAGCTGGGATTCAACCCAGGCAGTCTGTGCTCCAATAGCCAGGTGCTTAACATTATGCTTTTTTTTGTTTCTTTTTTTAAATTTTAGAAAGATTATGTTACTTGCCCAAGAACACACACAAAGTAAATGGCAAAACCTGGCTTTGAACTTCTGGGGTCTGGCTGCAGACCTCTTTTATTCACTGGCTGTACCGAATGATCCCTTATATTCTGGCTTGTCTAGAGCTGATCCATCAGTCATAAATGAGTTGGTTCTAAGAGAAGGTAAAGAGGGTCACATGGGGCAAGCTCGCCAGGAGATAAACGCAGGCGACAGGATGATGGAGCCCTGTTTCTACATAGCTTCCGAATCGGTAGAGGAGAGTGAGGGTTGCATAGGTTGTGTTATGCTCCAGGAAACAGCTTGTGCTTTGGATTCGGAGGGGCTTGGATGACCTTATTTCCTGGTTGATCTTGGGTAAATCATTTAACCTTTTTAATCCTCAGTTTCCTTTTCTATAAAATGGAGCTAATACAACTTCCCTCCAAGAGGATTTAAAAAGGAAACATTTAAAACATTCTTGTTTTTTGTGATGCTTAGATTTTGGTGTCAACTTGGCTAGGCTACAATACTCATAATTTAATCAAACATTAACCTTGGAATTAGTAGAAAGGTATTTTCTAGATGTGGTTAACATCTACAATCAGTTGACTTTAAGTAAAGGCAATAACACTTGATAATGTAGGTGGACTTTGCCTCATCATTTCAAGGCCTAAGAACAAAAAGTGAGGTTTCCTGGAGAAGAGATTCTGCCTCCAGACCATTGCATCAGGTCCTGCCTGAGTTTTCAGTCTGTCTGCCTTACAGAGAAAGTTCTGGAGAACTCTGACTGATACATCCTCTTACAGGCACTTCAAACAACATCGCTAGGTAACTGTAACCATAGATACCCTAAGATCCACAGAAAATCTTTGAATCTTGATGATACAAATGATTGAAATATCCACATTTTACTTTCATTTCATTTACACGTTTCAGGGCTGTAAAATAAAAGCACTCCTACCTCTGAATTTCATTTCAATTGCAAAGTGTATTTGTAACACAATTTTCTTTGAGCAGTCCTGCTGTGGTAACAGTATAGATATGGTTCCAACATCATCTTAAAGCCTGGCTGGTATGCTGATTAAAGGGAAATGGCATGGTGAATTGGAAGATATTTTAACCACTATATCTAATTACAAAGAAGAACATGTTGCTTACCAAAATTTGAATGCATTCTATAATAAAAAAACAAGGGCAATTAACAATCAAACAAGCAGCTGCTTTCTTGACAGGCAGATGACACAGAACAGGACTGAGAAAATGAAGAAAGCCATTACTTGACGAGGAAAGTTGAGATGGTCCTTCAAGTCATAAGGTAAGATCCAAAGAGCATATGACTTTGTGGTTAAAAGGCCAGGGAGGGACTCAGGAAGCACTGGAGCTGCTATGCTCAGCTTTGTATTATTGAAGCAAAGTCTTATTTATCGTTAAAATGGGTAAACACAAGTATTTGCAAGTTCTCAGAAATTTTGATATAAAAGACACTTTTTTCCCCCATGTAATTTTACTTGGAGATAGACTAGTACTTATTTTTAAAATGCCTATTTAAATATGGACCTTTCTTTCCTGTTTTATTCTTTATTTAGTTTTATGTTCAGAATTTCATAATCTTGCCCCCTGACCATGCCATAGGGATTTGTGCACTAAAAGAAGTTAATATCTGTACATCAATGAACTTTAAGGATGAAAAGTCCTAGGAAAGTTAAAAATTCCTAACTCAGTTCTTTCCTCTAACAAACAGTAAAAGATAATGTGTTCTCTTTTTCCTTGCCACAAAGATGCCAGTTTCCCCAATAATTATTCTGCTTATTAAGTCTGAGAATGGGTTAACAGGCTTATCATTGTCAACTCAGGGAATGGATCCTTTATACTCAATATATAGTCTCTGGGAGCGGGGAGTGTATCATGGCTTGGATTCTGGCATAATTTTCTTGAGTAGAGGCCTTGGTCTGCAAACCGCAGCATGCTTAAGAATCACCAGGAGAGGGCCCGGAGCGGTGGCTCACGCCTGTAGTGCCAGCATTTTGGGAGGCCTAGGTGGGCAGATCACAAAGTCAGAAGATCGAGACCATCCTGGCTAACACGGTGAAATCCCGTCTCTACTAAAAATACAAAAAATTAGCCTGGCTTGGTGGCGTGTGACTATAGTCCCAGCTACTCGGGAGGCTGAGGCAGGAGAATGGCGTGAACCCGGGAGGTATAGCTTGCAGTGAGCTGAGATCGTGCCACCGTGGTCCAGCCTAGGCGACAGAGGGAGACTGCGTCACAACAACAGCAACAAAAAAATCACCAGGAGAGCTTATTAAAAATGCAAAACCTTGAGCGGCACCTCGAGAGACTCTGAGTTAGTAGTTCCGGGGTAAAATTCAGGAATTTCCATTTTTTAACAAGCACTCTCAGTGACCCAGAAGCAGGTAGTTCATGGACCACATTTTAAGAAACATTGTGTGAAGCAGTATTATGCACCCCATCCCCTGTTTCTTTTAAACCTGAAACTCCCACTAGTACATGTTTGTGAACTCATCTCTAACACTTATTTATTTGTAAATTATAGATCTGATCTAATTTTATTTTTATTTATTTATTTATTTTCAGACGGAGTCTTGCTCTGTCGCCCAGGCTCGAGTGCAGTGGCGCGATCTCGACTCACTGCAAGCTCCGCCTCCCGGGTTCACGCCATTCTCCTGCCTCAGCCTCCTGAGTAGCTGGGACTACAGGCGCCGCCACCACGCCTGGCTAATTTTTTGTACTTTTAATAGAGACAGGGTTTCACCGTGTTAGCCAGGATGGTTTCGATCTCCTGACCTCGTGATCCGCCCTCCTCGACCTCCCAAAGTGCCGGGATTACAAGTGTGAGCCACCATGACCCACAGATCTGATCTAATTTTTAAAATATATACAAACATTCTGTACATTGTAAAATATATGTAAGAATGGGAATTCAATTTTTAAGATGCTCTCAAGAACAAGAAGTCATATTTTATAAATATTAAAAATCTATTTTATTCACTACACACTATTTTTCTCTTACTAAAATATTTGTATAGTTATTACTAATTATATTTTGATAACAGTGTGATCAGACACATTCTATTATTTTAAAAATATGGGTTAAATATATCAGGAAGCCATTCTTTGAAGGTCTGTCTCATAGTTCAGTTTATTTTGATACTTGGTTATAATGGGTTTCATAGATGAAAGAGGTACCTTTCAAAGATGCGTAGATTCAAATGAAGGACATGCATCTAGGACTGTGTTTTCTATGCTATAATACTCATTTTTAAATGTTATCCTTCAATCATGTAATATTTTTACCAGAATTTGGCTGGTAAATTTTCATATTCTTGGAGGTATGTAGTTTTATTTTTAATTAGTCAGAATATGCTGGGGTTTTTTTTATATTTTTAACCAATGGTTTAAAAAAAGCCTTGAAACTCTTCATTTGGAAGATTTCAAAATAGGTTAGAAAGTTTTTTTCTAGGTTTGATTGCATAAATCTGAATTTCTGAGGTGACATACAGCTTTTCCTTCTGTAAGTCATGTAGCAATGAAAATATTTCTAATCTTGTTTTCTCTTTTGTTTCTATTTTATTTTATTTATTTTTTATTATACTTTAAGCTCTAGGGTACGTGTGCACAAAGTGCAGGTTTGTTACATATGTATACATGTGTCATGTTGGTGTGCTGTACACTTTAACTCGTCATTTACTTTAGGTATATCTCCTAATGCTGTCCCTCCCTCCTCCCCCCACCCCACGTCAGGCCTCGGTGTGTGATGTTCCCCACCCTGTGTCCAAGTGTTCTCATTGTTCAGTTCCCACCTATGAGTGAGAACACGTGGTGGTTGGTTTTCTGTCCTTGCGATAGTTTGCTGAGCATGATGGTTTCCAGCTGCATCCATGTCCCTACAAAGGACATGAACTCAACCTTTTTTATGGCTGCATAGTATTCCAGGGTGTATATGTGCCACATTTTCTTAATCCAGTCTGTCATTGATGGACATTTGGGTTGGTTCCAAGTCTTTGCTATTGTGAATAGTCCCGCAATAAACATACGTGTGCATGTGTCTTTATAGCAGCATGATTTATAGTCCTTTGTGTATATGCCCAGTAATGGGATGGCTGGGTCAAATGGTATTTCTAGTTCTAGATGCTTGAGGAATTGCCACACTGTCTTCCGCATTGGTTGAAGTAGTTTACAGTCCAACCAACAGTGTAAAAGTGTTCCCATTTCTCCACATCCTCTCCAGCACCTGTTGTTTCCTGACTTTTTAATGATTGCCATTCTTACTGATGTGAGATGGTATCTCATTGTTGTTTTGATTTGCATTTTTCTGATGAGCATTTTTTTCATGTGTCTGTTGGCTGCATAAATGTCTTCTTTTGAGAAGTGTCTGTTCACATCCTTCACCCACTTTTTGATGGGGTTGTTTGATTTTTTCTTGTAAATTTAAGTTCTTTGTAGATTCTGGATATTACCCCTTGGTCAGATGGATAGATTGTAAAAATTTTCTCCCATTCTGTAGGTTGCCTGTTCACTCTGACGGTAGTTTCTTTTGCTGTGCAGAAGCTCTTTTGTTTAATTAGCTCCCATTTGTCAATTTTGGCTTTTGTTGCCATTGCTTTTGGTGTTTTAGTCATGAAGTCCATACCCATGCTTATGGTCTGAATGGTATTGCCTAGGTTTTCTTCTAGGGTTTTTATGGTTTTAGGTCTAACATTTAAGTCTTTAATCCATCTTGAATTAATTTTTGTATAGGTGTAAGGAAGGGATCCAGTTTCAGCTTTCTACATGGCTAGCCAACTTTCCCAGCACCATTTATTAAATAGGGAATCCTTTCCTCATTTCTTGTTTTTGTCAGGTTTGTCAAAGATCTGATGGTTGTAGATGTGTGGTATTATTTCCAAGGGCTCTATTCTGTTCCATTGGTCTATATCTCTGTTTTGGTACCAGTACCATGCTGTTTTCATTACTGTAGCCATGTAGTATAGTTTGAAGTCAGGTAGTGTGATTCCTCCAGCTTTGTTCTTTTGGCTTAGGATTGTCTTGGCAATGCGGGCTCTTTTTTGGTTCCATATGTACTTTAAAGTAGTTTTTTCCAATTCTGTGAAGAAAGTCATTGGTAGCTTGATGGGGATGACATTGAATCTATAAATTACCTTGGGCAATATGGCCATTTTTCACAATGTTGATTCTTCCTCTCAATGAGCATGGAATGTTCTTCCATTTGTTTGTATCCTCTTTTATTTCGTTGAGCAGTGGTTTGTAGTTCTCCTTGAAGAGGTCCTTCATATCCCTTGTAAGTTGGATTCCTAGGTATTTTATTCTCTTCGAAGCAATTGTAAATGGAAGTTCACTCATGATTTGGCTCTCTGTTTGTCTGTTATTAGTGTATAGGAGTGCTTGTAATTTTTGCACATTGATTTTGTGTCCTGAGACTTTGCTGAAGTTGCTTATCAGGTTAAGGACACTTTGGGCTGAGCTGGTGGGGTTTTCTAAATATGGAATCATGTCATCTGCTAACAGGGACAATTTGACTTCCTCTTTCCCTAATTGAATACCCTTTATTTCTTTCTCTTGCCTGTCTAATCTTGTTTTCTAATGCTTGCGATTTATATCTTGTATTGCTCTCTAAAAGCAGTATCTTTTTTTAGTTATTGTTGAATTATCACCTTTACTTTGAAGGAACAGGGGAAATTTAAATAGATATAGATATATACAGATATATAGATGTAATCTGCTAGATAGCATGCAACTGAGAGATACTTATCATCACAAAAAATGATGGCAAATTTAGAACACGTGCTGTAATAAAAGAAAACATGCAACTCATTTTTAAGTGGAGGTACTTTAAAAAGTCCTTGATTTTTAAAATCAACTAAGTTACCTTAGTAAGTTAATCAAGGGACAACCAGGGAACCTCTGCTCCTCATGACTACTCTCATCTCATGACAAAGAATGATGACATTTTCTCTACAAAAGTGCCAGTTTCTTTTGAAAAGCGAACAATTCAATGGCATCTTGAGGAACATTGTGCACTTCTGGCTTTCACTTCTTTATTGCAATAGCTCTAAGAGAGGCAGGGTATGAGTTTCAAGTGCGATTATATCTCTGTAATCTTTGCTTGAAATTGTGCCAAATATTTTTTCTTTCATTATTATGCAAGGCATCTCCAAAGTGACTTCAAGACATTTTCCATTCAGTTTCAGAAAAATTTTGTAAAGCCCTATTACATGACTTTAAACATTGCTGAAAAAAAAAAATCACAGCTTTGATTTTATGTTCTGAGGCTTAGGTTTTAAATGTCTTGCTAATCATAATGACTGAACTCTATCATTAAATAATATCTTAAAGTACACCACATGCTTTGGGTGAGGTCATTATTTGTTAAAGTGGACAAAAACCCAAATTTCAGAAAGTTTTGATAATGTCTAATTTGGTTGGCCATCCTTTTGTCAGATCTGATTATATTGTCATTGTTTTTACTGATGTGACAATTTTGAACATTCTACTTCCATTTTGTAATAATATGGAGAAGTCTCAGCTCTGCCTCTTAATTTATATTCGGATGGGTCTGAATGGATTTTATTTTTATTTTTGTTTAAATTTTTATTTCAATAGTGTTTGGGGTACAAGGAGCTTTTTGTTACGTGGGTGAATTACATAGTGGTGAATTCTGAGATTTTAGTGCACCCATCACCTGAGTAGCATACGTTATACCTAATAAGTAGTTATATAACCCTAAACCCCTCCTTACCTCCCCCTTCAGAGCCTCTAAAGTCCATTATATTACACGGTATGCCTTTGTGTACTCATAGCTTAGCTCCACTTATAAGTGAGAACATATGGTTTTTGGTTTTTGACTTCAAAGTTACTTCACTTAGAATAATGGCCTCCAGTTCCATCCAAGTTGCTGTAAGAGGCATTATTTCCTTCCTTTTAATGGCTGAGTAGTATTCCATGGTGTACATATACCACATTTTTGTTATCCACTCATTAATCAATGGGCACTTAGGTTGGTTCCACATCTTTGCAATTGTAAATTTTGCTGCTATAAATATACATGTGCAAGTGTCTTCTTCATGTAGTGACTTCTTTTCATTTGGGTAGATACCCAGGAGTGGAATTTCTGGATCATATGGGGGTTCTATTTTTAGGCCTTTAAGGAATCTCCATACTGTTTTCTATAGAAGTTGTACTAATTTACATTCCCACCAGCAGAGTAAAAGCGTTCTGTTTTCCCCACATCCACATCAGTATCTATTGTGCTTTCATGTTTAATAATGGCCATTTTTTGCAGGAGTAAGTTGGTATCTCCTTGTGGTTTTAATTTGGATCTCCCTGATAAGTATTGATGTTAATCAGCTCTGCCCTTTTAGAAAAACTCTTCACTTGTACTTTTATTATTTTTATTCTCTTTCATGCATGTTTTCCTTGCCAGACTCTTTTTACGTCACTTGTCTATTTTGTTACATGTTCAGTTAAAACCAGATAATATAAACTCTGATTTGGCTTGGATCTGTGTCCTCACCCAAATCTCATGTTGAATTGTAATCCCCAGTGTTGGAGGAAGGGCCTGGTGGGAGGTAATTGGATCATGGGGGCGAGGTTCTCATGGTTTAGCACCATCCTCCCTTGGTACTGTATAGTGAGTTCTCAGAAGATGTGGTTGCTTAAGGCAATGCCTTCATCCATAAGCATAAGTTCCCTGAGGCCTCCCAAGAAGTTGAGCAAATACCAGCATCGTGCTTCCTGTAGAGCCTGTGAAACCGTCAGCCAACTAATCCTCTTTTCTTTATGAATTACCCAGTCTCAGATATTTCTTTATAGAAGTGCAAGAAAGGACTAATACAGACTCAAAAACTTTTCAGTCTGGCATATGTAAACTGCAGAATTTCAATATGCTCTGCATGAATGCAGTAAGTAGAGGAGGACAGGGGCTGCTGTTGAGCCCACTGGTAGGAGCTTCTGTTCCTCTCTCAGGTTACCCCAGGTGCCAGGTCACACTTGATGTGACATACAGGCCGAAAGAGGTCACTAGCATCCACCCACACATTAAATATTAGTAAAGCATAATTTATTTTATTATGGTTATTATTATAAAATATAAGTAGAATGTCCAAAATTGTCTTCCTCTATCATGGTAATCACTTGAAGCATCCCCGTGTATCACCACTTTAGAGATGGGAGCTTCAGTGGATAACTGGGGACATTGCTTATGGTGTCAGGACACACAGATGCCAGACATCCAACCCTCACCCTCTGGGTCCAACCCAGGGACCATGAGGCCAGGCTGAGATACACAGTACAAGGCATTCTACACTCACTTCACATGAGCTCTGTGTGTATCTGTACTCCCATCATCCTGAGCATGTTGATGATGAGGAAATACTGTCTTCTACATTTCTTACAGTGTTGCAGATTTGTTATAAATTGTCCGAGGAAGAAAATTTGTCCTAATAATTTATATTGATATATGTGTGATTTGAAAATAAATACTGAATGAGTGCGGTGCTCCTGCCTATAATCCCAGCACTTTGGAAGGCCAAGGCGGGCACATTTCACCATGCTGGCCAGGAGCTTAAGACCAGCCTGGCCAGCATGGTGAAACCCCATCTCTACTAAAAATACAACAACTAGCCGTGTATGGTGGTGTGTGCCCGTAATCCTCTAGCCTGGGTGACACAGTGAGACTCCATCTCAAAAAAAAAAAAAAAAAAGAAGAGAAAAGAAATATTAAAAAATGGGCTAAAAATGTGAAAATGCCTTAATACCAATTATAGTTATGTCTCTCATCTTTACCAGATACAGGACAGATGTTCCACAAATGCAGGATTACGTATCTTGTTCACTGCAGTGTTCTACAGTACAGAAATGAGCACATAGTAGGCACTCAGTAAATATTTGTTCGAGGAGTGCAGGAGCAGTACATATTTACATATTTTGTGTATTTACCTCTTTACTGGCCTCATGTTATTTTTCCTACCCTTGTTTTTCCTCTCTGCTAATTTACTTGTGTCTTTATTTTATTGTGTTGTATTTCATGTATATTTATAAGCTACCTTGAATCAAATAGTAGTAAAATGTCACATATTATAATAATTACAGGTATCCTTTACTGACTGTTTATGTGCTATTGAGTGCTAGGAGTCTTGCTAAGTACTTTATAGACATTTGTTTATTTATTTCTCACACAACCCTATGATACAGGTATTAACTAGTTCTATTTTGCAGCCAAATGAAGCTTGGAAAAGTTAAGTTACTTGTTCAAAGTCATACTGAAATGTTAATACTGACCTATTTCTTTCCAGGGCTTGTTCTTTTGGAATGTTTACAATTGATTTATGAGATTACTTTGAAAATTTGAGGGAATAATACAGTAACTGTTAAAGATGATTTGCAAATTCATGTTTTTCTAACAGCATGTCTTCTCGAATCCATTGTTTTGAATTGTCCTTCAAGATTTTTCTTGCATTTGGGCCAAGTTGCATATGCCACATCTTACACAGAGTACACAGATCTTATTTGGACTGATATTTTAACTTGAATTTTTATATATTTAAAAAGCAAATCATTTAATTTTTCTTAGACAGTATTTCAAAATTAGCCTTGGTTGTATAGTTAGCATCTTCATCACACAGGAAAACTAAAATTCACTCTTAATTTGTTGTGGGAATCAAATAGTATTTTTTGTTTGTTTTGAAAAAGTTTCACTCTTGTCACCCAGGCTGGAGTGCAGTGGCACGATCTTGGCTCACTGCAATCTCCACCTCCCTGGTTCAAGCAATTCTCCTGTCTTAGCCTCCCTAGTAGTTGGGATTACTGGCACCTGCCACCACGCCTGGCTAATTTTTGCATTTTTAGTAGAGACGGGGTTTCACTATGTTGGCTAGGCTGGTCTCGAACTCCTCACCTCAAATGATCAGCCCGCCTCGGCCTCCCAAAGTGCTGGGATTACAGGTGTGAGCCACCGCCCCTGGCCTAATTTTGTATTTTTAGTAGAGATGGGGTTTCACCATGTTAGCCAGGCTGGTCTCAAACTCCTGATTTCAGGTGATCTGTATGCCTCAGCCTCCAAAAGTGCTGGGATTACAGGTGACAGCCACCGTGCCCAGCCCCAAATGGTGGTTTCATCAACCTGGAAGGAAGCAATCATCAAGCTGGATGAAGGTGTTTGGAAGGGCATTACGCAAGACGTATTTTATCTGGAGAATCTCTACCTCAGAACATGTTTAGTTGGAAAAGGATTCTTAAGTTTGTTTTCTCTTCCTTACCTACTCAAAATGTGGAATTGTCAATAAGCTTTAAGAATCTCATTGTGGAAATTATTCATCTTTGGAGAATTTCATGGTAATAAACATAGCCACATTCCAGATAAATTAAGTGTGTGTGAATTACTGCAGCCTTGAGCTCCACTCACTCTGCACCTTCCATTACTGCTTGTGAGTCATTAGCATATCAGGTGTCACAATCTTCCGTAATCCAATGTGAGACACACCTTTATTTCAAGGCAAACTAATTTCAAAACAAACCTTGTTTTTTATTTTTAGATAGAGCACTAAATCCTAAAATCAATCTCATTATCATAATCTCTCTAGTAGATTCTGTAAGGCTTAAAAATGGAAATTGTCTTTTTTTTTTTTTTTTTGGTATATTTGTGTTTGAAAGCTTGAAGAAGATACCCAAACTGGTATTATTAATGCATCTTGAAAACTCACATCATCTGACTCATCCTAATTTTCATACTGGATCTCCTATGAAGAGACATGTGACCAAAAAACCTGTAAATGGAGTCACAACATGAGACTTTGAAAAAGAAATAATGCTATCTAATTATAGACAGAAAACTGTGTGAGCCATGAAAATGAGTCTCGTGGGAACAACTTTTTCAAGAATACATCATCTGTGAAATTTCCTTGGGGCCTAAACTACCCTCATTAATTTTAGAGTTAAGTACTTGAAATAGCACTGTTTGTCTATGTTGAGATTCATATGACTTATCACATGGAAATAAAACAAAGATAGAGATGAGTTTTGTTGGGTGGCCCCCATTTTCCTAATTATTCCCTGAGAAACATGTTTTCAGATGGCTGTGGGAGCAAATCAACGTACACAGAAATGGTTAAATTCTGACTTGGAATTCCATGGGAATTAGCAGGCTGTAGACAAGGTTCTGGCCGAGAATGTCATGGCAGGACCAAGACTTCCTATGGGGCTGCCGTTTGTGGCCAGTTTTTTGTTTTTCTTTCTCCAATGCGTGCATATGCCCAGAAGTTATTTGTAATGGGAGTGTTTTTAAAAACTCATAAATTTAAAACACTCTACACATACAAAACTCTTTCTGAAATGTAACATCTTAAAATTATTTTCTCAAAGTCACATAAAATAAAACAGCATAATAGCCATCTCTTTGTAATATTCTCTCTTATTTTTAATTTTTATTAATCTTTACCTAAATACTAAGTAACATCATGAACAGAGCAAAATAAGCTGGCCATCTCAGTTTAAATGGCCAACAGTCATCTTTTGATGTGTATTTCTTTGAAATAAAATGCACCCCACATTTTATTTTGGAGCAGTCATCAGAAGTAGTGTGAATTTGTATGTTTTGACAAAAAAGTTGTACATGTATGATTTAAAAGGTGTTCATGCAATATGAATTAACTTGTGTGCAAAAGAGATACGGAGTTTTCAAAGAGCGAGCGTCTGAATGTTAAGAACTGAGTTCATTGAGGTTAAATTGTGCTCAGGAAGTTTAAGGTAAAAACGAAAGGAAAAGATTGTACTTCTCCTGAGGGCAGGAAGAGGCTCATTTCCAAGATAGAGACTTCTGAAATCCATAAAATACATTCCAGATCCAAGACTTCACGCATCATACCTGGACACTGCTGTCCGAGACAGAGACTTAAGAGTGGTTTCCTTTCATTTACTGAATAGAGATAAAAGTGCCCACAGTATATTTGAGGGACAAATTTAAAAAATTCATTTAAAAATCCTGTTATGTTTAACACTAATAATCTCCTTTTATGTATCTAACCTTTCAAATAATGAAAATCCAAACGTCAAACTTGGGGCAAACCTAGAAACATGGGGCACTAATGAATATGTGCTGCCAACAGCAAACTGTTCACCAAAATTCAGACACAAGGTGAATGTGACCGCATGAGAGGGTCTTAAGCTTTTTCATGCCATGGACCCTTTGACAGTCTGGCTAATGTTTCTAAGAAAACAAAACACAGGCTTATAAAGAAAATCTATCATATGGAAAAAAAAATGTTGATCACAATGTGTAAAGAAATACCAAGTTTGTGATATAGTAATATTTGTGTCTTTATTAATGCAATGAAAGGCAAGAATGAAAAGGCGGCTTGATATTGACTCCTTTTTGAGGTAGGATGAGCATAAATGATACATTGAAATAGCTGCAAAGTTATAATGTGATATGAAAGTATCTGTAATTTTTATTCTTGGCAATGCGACGGAAACTGCTAATAATACTGCGGTTTGTTGAAAGAAATGCTACATTTCAGATAAGATGAGTGAAATTGAAGATATACATATTTTTTTCTATTCAACTTCATGGAATCTGAAGACTGTATGTTAGAAAGCCCTGATCTAAATGTAAAATGTAAGGTCATGGCCACAAATGTATTGTTTCACATACTTGCCTTTGGTCAATATTTTATCTAATATTGTGGTTATTTTAGCAAGTGAGTAGTATTTACCACATGGGTTTTCACTCCAAAGAGATTAAAAACAAAACAACAACAACAAAAAGCAACAACTGCAAACAGTTTATTTGTTTGGCTTGAGGTTATTTCTTTAAAAGTGCAAGAAGGTTGTATCTCCTTCTTAAAGACCCAGACCCACTAACAGTTACCCCCTAAGTTTTACCCGTAATTTTATTTTGTCAAATAGCATGACTTGATTTGCCTTATATTTTGTTTAACATCCTATGTGTATGTATTTGATCAAGTAAGTTGTTGCAAATTCTTCAGGGGAAGGGATATGTATTATCCTTTTCTTTCTATTTAGAAAATGCCTAGCAAAGTGGTTTACACAGAGGAGAAACTTAGTATTTGCAGATTGAAATAAACGACAGGCTATAAAATGCCAATATTTACACTGTGCCCTTTGAAAATCTTTCCCTGGAGAAACTGGAAGTTATTTGGGTTTTTTCCTCATTTATCCTTTCAATCTTTTGAGAGGTGAAGTGAAATGGAAAGTCGACAAATAAAGTGGATACAGATAAATTATTCCATAGAAAGTCTGCGAGTTCCATGAAACCTTATTATTATTGATTAAGAATGGATTATTTTTTCTAGCTACTTGTTAGATTAATGCCACATCTTCACTATACAGACATCCTCAATATATGTTAAAACCTCTATGGGCCGGGCGCAGTGGCTCATGCCTATAATCCCAGCACTTTGGGAGTCCGAGGCAGGTGGATCACCTGAGGTCAGGAGTTCGAGACCAGCCTGGCCAACATGATGAAACCCCATCTCCACTGAAAATACAAAAAATTAGCTGAGTGTGGTGGCGGACACCTGTAATCCCAGCTACTCAGGAGGTTGAGGCAGGAGAATCACTTGAATCCAGGAGGTGGAGGTGGCAGTGAGCTGAGATTGTGACACTGCACTCCAGCCTGGGCAACAAGAGCAAAACTCCGCCTCAAAAAATAAGAAACAAAAACCCCCTATGACAGGAAATTACTTCCTAAGACGGTCCCTTCATTTCTTTGTGATCATCTTATTGTTAGAAAGCACTCACTCAGAGTAAGAAATGTGTGTCCCACCTTAGTGTTTAGGTAATGTTTATGATAAAACATATTGCCGAGTACCAGGAGGCAGGAATTTTGCCTTGAAGGGCTCTGTCTGAGGACTGGAGAGAACAGAAAAATGCATTGATTGTCACCGAAGCCACAGTTAATATGCTGGCAATAAAATAACTTTTAATGATCCCATGATGACTGAGTCATCATTCGAAAAAGATTCTATTACATGGTTTATCATATGGACATGTCTGGACTCTGTAGTCAAACATAATGAGTTTGAATCCTAATACTAGTACTTCTAATTTCATGAACTTGTACAAGTTACTGGCCTTTTTTAAAGCTGTATGTCTTTTCTGAAAAATGGCAATAATATCTGTCTCATAGAATTCTTGATGAAAGGTAAAGAATGCATGAAAAACACCAGTTCACCACTTAGTATATTAGTAGGAATGCTCTCAGCTTCAGGTAACATATGGAACCAAGTCAAAATAGCTCAAACAATAGATAGATTTGTTAACTCACATAATAAGATGTTGTTTTTTCTTAACCATAAAGTGTGGTCAGTTTTTGATAATGAAATTCTTCTTGGGAGATTTAAGTTTTTCAGTAGGCTTTAAAAGTTTGTTTTTATTTCTCTTTTTTCTTATAAATGTCTCCTCCAAATTTTGTATTATGCCTTGATATTTGTTGCTATATACATTATCAGTAGTGTTAGTAATGATTGGACTTGAGGACTTCTACTTCCAGTCAAGATGGGGTAGGGTTTATTCTCCCATCTGAAACAATAAAAAAATTGGAAAATGACATGATCATACTTAAAGGGAAGTTTTGTGACTATAGCACAAAGAAGGGAACACAGAAAGATGCACCCAGTCTTTGAGCTGAGGAGACAGTCCAGGCAAGACAAGGTAGCTAGAGTCAGAAAGGTGGCATACCAAAAAGCAGAGAGCTATACAGAGAGAGAACACCAGAAGTCTGCAGAATGTCTCCCTGAGTATTCAGTTGAGCAGTAATCAGCACATATGTATGAGGAAATTACTCCAGGCTGGGGAAAGAACCACACAACAGGATTAGAGGGAACAGTGCCTGATGGTCACACAAGACCAGGAATAATGGCTGTTCCCAATAGCCAGGGTGGAAACTTTTATTACAATTAATGGACTATCAATTGGAGAACCAAAAAGGGTCTTACCTCAGTACCAGAGAAAGTAAAAGCTACAATAAACCTACTCTGATTCTGCCTCCCCAAGCTTAAAAGCAAGATTTGAAAGACATAAACCATTTTCAAGTAATTCAACAGAATGGAAGTCAATAGTATTTATAGAAATTAAAAATACCCAACATCCAAGGTCAAGTCTAAAATGTCTGGCATTCAATAAAAAATTATCAGGCATGCAAAGAAGCAGGCAAATGTCGTAATGAAGAGAAAAGAATCAATCAATAAAAGCTGACTCAGAAATGACACCAATGATGGAATTATTAAATAAGGACATTAAAACAGGTATTATTATTGTATTCCATATGTTCAAGAAAGTGGAAGAAATATTGAACATGTTAAGTAGAGACGTGGAAAAAATACAAGTAACCCAAACCAAATGCCTAGAGATAAAAACCACAGTGTCTGAGATGAAAAATATTCTAGATGGGATTAACCATAAATTAAACATTAGAGGAAAAAGAAATTAATGAACTGAAAACATAGCAATAGAAATGATTTACAATGAAATGCAGAAAGAAAAAAGACAAAAAAAGGAAAGCAGAACTTTGGGACAATTTCAAATGGATAAACATATATCTAATTGCAGTGTCCATGTGAAAACATATTGGATGAGAGCGGCAAGCAATTTTATTTGAAGAAACAATGGCTGGAAACTTTTCAAATGTAATGAAAACTGTAAATTCACAGATATAAGAAGATCAACAAATTCCAAGCACAAGAAACATGAAGAAAATGTCATAAAAGCACATAGCAATGAAATTGCTGAAAACCAGTAATAATGAGAAAAATAGTAGAAGTAATGATTGGTCTTGAAACTTTTTTGTTTCCCCATCTTATACCATAAAGGCATAAACACATTTGCCCCTCTCCAGCCCTCCCTCCATCACACACACACACACACACACACACACACACACACACACACACACACACTTTAGTATGAGTAAGATTCTCTCTGTCTCCAGCATTTGGTTTGATTAAGCATTTGCTCTGTGTTACTACAAAAGGACAGCTTTTATTATGAAAGTTAATTCATCAGATCTGATTTGGTAATAGCATATTCCCTTAACTATAAGAACTTAAACTCCAGTGAGACAGCTGTGGCCTTGTTCTTGCCCGGGAACCAGGACCCCAGCAAATGTTTCACAGTCACATCCATGCCTTTAAGGTCTTGATGATTATCTACAGCAATTAAGATGCTATGACAGCTAGTGCTTCCTTGATTAGATCTTTAATGAACATTCTAAATGTTAAGAAATAAAATGGTGAGGATGAGCTTCCTCTTTCACGGAACAAAAGACCTTTCTTTAGGTCAGACAACCACTTAGCAGTGGGGCAGACCTTTCCCCCATGGTTGACATGGGCAGCACCATGGACTCATTGAATGGAGCTTAGGGATCAGCTTGTCTTCTCTTTCACAATAAAAAGAAGAACAGAAGCCCCAGGGGTGTCTGGTTAGATTAATTTTCTAACTCTAGATTTTATATCCAGATTAGATTAGATTTTAATTTCCAGATTAGAAATCGCTGACTGCTAGATATTCTAATTTAATGAAATTCTAATTCAATCGTTTCCTTCAAACTGGTTGCCATAGAACTTGCTCCAAATGTTATTGCCAGGGTGGACATTTCAGTATTAGACCATTATCATCTGAAGTCCAAGGTACTTTTTAAAAATCCCCGATTCCCATTTTTTAATATGCTTCCATAATATATCTTTTTGTCTCCTCCTTTTTTCCTACACTTCTGCAATACCTGTATTCATAAAGTGCAAATGACATACACAAATTTCCTGTGAAAGTATCATCTTACCATTAAACAATTCATGTCTTCCTTAGTCTTCTTGCTTCATAGTTTCTGTTGAGGCTGTATATCTGCTAGGCAGTTGAAGTGTCAGCTTCTTAACCATGCTAAGATTGGCCATCAGGCAAGAATGTTGCAGAGAGGATACCCCCCCAATTACCCTGATGTGATTATTACACATTATATGCCTATATCAAAATATCTCGTGTACCTCAGAAATATATATATACCTACTATGTGTTCATAAAAATTAAAAAATAAAAACAGAATGCAATAGAGCTCTATTTCATGTCTAATGGTATACAATTCAAGGAAAATTGAGATACTAGTTATAAATATAATGATAAACAAACTTACAATTATATGTTCTGTTATTTGAATCCTTAATTATAGAGTTACCATTTATATGCACCTCACCCAATGAAATTAAAATTTCTACAAAATGAGAAACATTAATGCTAAATTGCATTCTATATGTTTTGATTGTTTTGACTCTTACTAGAACCTTTCTAAACCAACGCATCATCATGAAAGCATGTTGGAGTGTATCATAGGATGAAAAGTTCAAAAATCTCTAAGTACATGTTTCTATAATAGAAGATAAATTAAGAAAAGAAATTTTGGTGTAAAACTTCAGGCGATCTTTTCCAAAGATGAAAACTCTATACATTTGCCTATAATGTCCTCTATGAGTGTCTTACTTTGTATCAAGAAAATTCTATTTATTCTCCTTTGGTTCATTTGCACGTAACTGTTGGGCCCATCCAAGTGGCTAGGAGCCCCATTAGCAATTGTGATGGGTGACCCAGTGGCTTGGGAACTCCTCTAGCATCACATCCTTTCTCTCTGCTTTGCTGCTCCCTGCTAAGGACTGCCATGGCTTCTTGTGTTGGCTTCACCCTTGGCTCTGCCTTCTGCTTAGCAACCTCGGACTCAAAGCCCTTGGCTTTTGTTTAAATTTGTGTGTGTGTGTGTGTGTGTGTGTGTGTGTACATGTGATGGTTGTGGGGCTTGTTTGCTCTAGGTACAGTGGTGTTGTGTAAGAAATGACCCACCCACTCTTTACTTAGTTTTTGACAACTTCACCTGTTATCTGGTTCTTTGAGAGGAAAAGGAGGTTGCTCAATTCCGTCATATTAATGTAAAATATCTCAAAATACTTGGGAAGGAACACTTCTCAAATATCCATCTCAATCATCTAGACATATTTTAAGAAATATGATTAATATGGAATACATCAAATGCACAAAACAGATAATTTTGCATCCTATAGATTTTGTTGAGTCAATATTCATTCACTTATTTATTTATTTATTTATTGAGACAGAGTTTTGCGGTTGTCGCTCAGGCTAGAGTGCAATGGTGCGATCTTGGCTCACTGCAACCTCTTTTTCCTGGGTTCAAGTGATTCTCCTGCCTCAGCCTCCCGAGTAGCTGGGATTACAGGTGTCCACAACCATGCCTGGTTTTGTGTGTGTGTGTGTGTGTGGGTGTGTATTTTTTAGTAGAGATGGAGTTTCACCATGCTGGCCAGGCTGGTCTTGAACTCCTGACCTCAGGTGATCCACTTGCCTTGGCCTCCCAAAGTACCGGGATTATAGGTGTGAGCCACCGCGTCTGGTCACTCATATACTAATTTATTCCCTCATTCATTCAAGCACTCAAAAATGTCTCAGTAAGTTTCAGGTGCTGCGCTGACTGCTGTGTGGTTACACCTCTTGTATGGCACTGATTGCATAGAGCAGGGCTATTTATGGACAGGTTGCCTCTGCCAGTCTCTGCACTCTTTTTTTTTTTTTTTTTTTTTTTTTTTTTGAGAAGGAGTCTTGCTCTGTCGCCCAGGCTGGAGTACACTGGCACAATCTCAGCTCACTGCAAGCTCCGCCTCCCGGGTTCACGCCATTCTCCTGCCTCAGCCTCCCGAGTAGCTGGGACTACAGGCGCCCACCACCACGCCCAGCTAATTTTTTGTATATATATATATTTTTAGTAGAGACGGGGTTTCACCGTGGTCTCGGTCTCCTGACCTCGTGATCCGCCTGCCTCGGCCTCCCAAAGCACTGGGATTACAGGCGTGAGCCACCGCGCCTGGCCTGCACTCTTTAAGTGTTGTGTTGGGATTGTGCAAACACAAATTATGCTCATTTTCTGAGTTGTCATCCTGACCTCTAGTGCTCTTCTCAAGGTGTCACTATTTTCACAGGTAGTTAATTATCAAGATTTTTAAAACCTCCAGTCTTTATCAAAGTACAATTTTAAAATGACCACACATTTCCTTCATTGAGAGAATATTCAACACACCCTGCTAAAGCATTCAATCCAGGTTACATTTACACCAAAATACAGATACGCAGGTGGGGATTCTCAACTAACTGTATGAAACTCTCTGTTGATGTTCTCTCTACCTTCTTCGTCTCCTTCCCTAAATCAGCTTTATCTTCTAACTTCCCTGCTTTTGGTATCCACCGTTCTCTCAGTTGCCCCAAAGCCAGTCCTCAAAGTCATGTCTACTCTTTCATTTCCACTGCTTCCTATTGAGTCGATGTGGACCAATCAGTGCTGGTTTCTTTCCACATTATTTTATATATTTATCTCCTTCCTTTCCATGCTCACTTCTTTAGCTTGGTTATGCATTCATTAATCCATTCATATTTACTTGTTTTTTTCTGAAAACCTTTGTGGGGTGCTTAGCGTGTGATTTGCAGAGTAATTTTGCCAAAGAAATTTAAAGATAATTAAGACACAACTTTTATTCTTGAGTGTTTTAGGGACTGGCATACATGACCAGTATATAAGGAGCTGTACTCAGAACTCAGTGGGAGACAGAGACAAGGCTGTCCCACTGGTAGGTGTTGTAGAACTCCAAACTGATCTCCCTCATTCTATGAAGTTTCCGTAGCATTTATAGAATTCAATACACACTCCTCACCCAAGCATGCACTTTCTTCTACCATATGGCGTTAATTTAACTTTCCAAATTAATCTCCCACTTCCAATGGAGCACCCTATACTCCAGCCAAATTCTTCCTCTCTGATTCCTGCAAATGCCGTCAAGTATTCTGTTCTCTTTTTCTCCTGCAGATCCCTCTTCTCTGTATCTTCTGTCAAAATACCATTCACACATCAGTGCCTACTTGGAATACTACCTTCTGCTTTCCTGCCTGCCTGAGATGTCTCCCCTTTCTTTCCATTCCCAGAGCATTTTTTTTACACTTTTGATGTCATATAACACTCCCATGTTATAATTGCGTGCTTACTGGGTTGTAGGTATTTGAGGCAGGCTGTGGGTTACTTATCTTTCTTGACTAAATGCTCAAAATTACTTGTTAAATAGAATTATGTATATGACAAGAAAGAGTTATTATATGGAAGGAAGACTGGAGAGTGTCAGGGACTAAGAGCCAATTTTGCCATGAATTTGTGGGAAAGTGCCCCAAATTACTTAATCTCACAGTCTCCATATGCTCCTCAACAAAATGAGAATATTAAGACCTGCTCTATTTATCTTATAGAATGATGACAAAAGCTTAAAATATAGATATGAAAATACTTGAAAATTGTTGAGAGCTGCCGACATTTGTTGTTGATGACAGCACCAAAGAAATCAATAGGATTTCTGTGGAAAATTTTTAAATATGTGCAATACAAAAAATTACGATTTTTATCAATACATTTTGATCTGAGGACATTTGCAAGCAGCTCTCGATTTCTGCTTAGGTATAGATATCAAGTTCTTTCTCAAATTCTAGGTCCTGTCTTATTTTATCGGAATAGTGTAAGTCATACTGTGTTCTTGAGTAGTGTCCTTTTCAACTGGGGATATTCCATCATTAACAGACTTTACCGTCTTCTAACATTTGTCAGCAGTATTGTAACCAGGTTTCCAAATATTTCTACCACTTTTTAATTTCATAGTAGTCCTTTGGAGTTAAGGGTTTGTTGTTTGCTAGCTTTGAGTTGGCTTTTTCTTAAAAAGTTGATGTTTCCATAATACCTCCCAAAACGTCTTCCATTTCATTTCACTTCACCATGATTATTTAAGTGTAGTTAAGAAGAAAACACCATTAGGGACTTTAAGAAACAAGGGAATTGGCATTTATTGAGTAACTGCTGTGGCATAAGCACCTTGCCAGATAATTTACATGCATCATCACACATTATCTTCACAAGCATTCCGCTGAATGGGTGTTTTCATCCCCATTTTACAGATGAGAAATCAGAGACTCAGATTAACAGACTCTTGCCAGGGCAGGCCTTCATGCAAATCTTGGTTTGTCTTTTGATGATTCCAAAGCTGGGATTCTTATTTTCTGTGGTGTAATGCCTCCTAGATTTTAATTCCAGAGATATTTTTTGAAGGGCTATCTTAAGTCTATAGTAAGTTTGCTGGTGGTGACAATGGAATTTCCTACTTTTATGTGCTCCAAAGTTTCTAGTACAGCCCTCTTAGATACTAGGGGCTCAATGAATTGATGAATGTTGGATAAAGTGTGTCAAGGAGTGTTTTGTTGGTATAAACTTTGGTTCAGTTATATTAAGCAGGTGGCCAGCATTGTTCTTTTCCATGATCAATTCTTAGAGACTGATTTCATGGCTTATCCCTAAGTTTTTCTATAATGAGCTATCTTATTCACTTCTAGAGAAATGTTTATGCTTCCCTATCCCTGTAATCATATGTTTATGGATGTCTTAGGTCGTTAAGCGTATGCCCAACTTTCTTCCATCTGCTGTGTGTAGCACAAAGCACTTAAAAAAAACCCTCCTGAAACATCTTATAGGCATTTCTTTTAGGAAAGTGTTTCTCAAAAGTGGTACTATTGACCTTTTGGGATGAATAATTCTTTGTTACTGGGGGCTGTCCTGTACATTGCAGAATGTGTAGTAGCATCCCTAGCCTCTACCCACAAGACACTATAGATCTCTTCCTGCCTGTGACAAAAAAAATGTCTCCAGACAATGCCAAATGTCCTCTGGGGCACAAAATCAGCCCGGGTGGAGGACCACTGCTTTAGTATGTTATAAATACGTAAGGCCTGAGAGTGGAAAAAGAATGAAGATTTCTATCTTGACAACAAAACCCAGACTTACTATGAAAAGGCACATTTTATGAAAGCATGAATGTGTCAGTGCTTAAGAATGCTGCTCGGGATGCTGAGGCAGGAGAATGGCGTAAACCCGGGAGGCGGAGCTTGCAGTGAGCTGAGATCCGGCCACTGCAGTCCAGCCTGGGCGACAGAGCAAGACTCCGTCTCAAAAAAAAAAAAAAAAAAAAAAAAAAAAGAATGCATTTCATTTGATTAAATTTGGAGCATAAAACATCAATAGCCACCTTCCCCTTGATTTTATGTGATAGACACTGGATTTCAAAGCAGGTAAATTTTTATATAGCATAAACAGTAATATTTGAGTAACCTGATCTGTGATAAGGAAGAAACCCAGGATTTTTCTTCTGCTTTCCCCTTTAAGTTGTGTATTTCAGTTGTATTAGAGTTGAGAATATGGTTACTGCTGGCAGATGTTCAGGGATGTGTAAGTCAGAATCGCTGTGATTTTCTTATGGTGGTTTGCATCTTCCTAATTTGACTTTTTTTTAAAAAATTCACTGTCCAACCTTATTCTATTTGAAGCAATTTTCATACTTGGAAAATGTAAAATACACTTTAGTAAATCAAATGGTTAATTACCCCAAATGAGAAATACCCTATCAAGGCCTAAATCTAGAATGCAAAATGATTATGTATTTACATTTTCACTAAGCTGTCAAAGAAATCTATTTTTCAAAGAAATCTATCCCACCGTAATTTTGGCATATCTTTTATTATGTGCTAAAGTCTGCTTTCTGAGTGTATGAGATTAATAATGAATGTGGTTTTAGAGTATTAATCTCATCTCTTTTTACAGTAGTTGTTCTCAATGTTTATATGTTCTGATGAGAAGAATGTCAATAATCAGGGAACTATTCAATTACACTGTGTTCTTATTCTTTAAGCATTCAACAAACTTTAAATAAAAATAACCTCTCATTGGGTAATATTTTAACCTTTGGGCATCGTTATCTCAATTAGTCTTCACAACAAATCTGGTGGGATCAATATTTTATGCTCATATCCAAGAGCAAAAATAAAAAGAGATTTAGTAAGTTTAAACACTGGGTCCAAGGAGCTACAGTATTTATGTTGTGTGTATGCATTTTTTCATTTAATAAGTATTGGCCTCCAATATTGTACCTGGCAAAAGTCTAGGCTAACACTGCCCAATAGAAACAGCAGGCAGGCTACATAAGTGATTTTAAATTTTTAATTAATTTAATTTTTCTTAGCGACAGGGTCTCCCTGTATTGCCTTGGCTGGAGAGCAGTGGCTATTTACAGTGTGAGCATAGCACACTATTGCCTCAAACTCCTGGCCTCCAGCCTCAGCCTCCCAAGTCGCTGGAACTATAGGAGTGTGTCACCATCCTCAATTGTTTTAAATTTTCTCGTGGCCATATTTTAAAAAGAAAGAGAAACAGGTAAAGTTAATTTAAACAATATTTTATTTTTTCTGATGTACTGAAAATATGATTTCAACAAGTAGTCAAGATAAAAATTATCAATGAGATCTATCACATTCTTTTCTTTTTACAAAGTGTTTGAAATCCAGTTTCAAAGGTTACAGTGCACCTCAACTGAGAGGAGCCACTATTCAAATGCTGAGTACGGCTGCATATTGGTCACAGTTTTAGGTAGCATGTCCCTTGGCATCCAGGATGTGGACGTGTTCAAGACAAACCCTCTGTTGACACCAAACTTACCTTTCGGTGCAATGATAATCAGTAAGTGGTAGAACTAAACCTATGTTTTCTGACTCAAGATGATATGCACGGTTTTTTTTTTCTTTTCAGGACACTTGATTGTATTGCATGAGTTTTCAGACTCATTCAAAGCTGGAGCTATGCTTTGGAAGCCAGCTACAGAGTCCCTGGTAGTGAAACCCTGGGTGAGCAGAAAGGGGCTACCAGGCGTGGATGAGAGCAGGTTTTGGGTTCAGTGAGAGGGTGATCAAGTCTGAACTCTAGGTAGGTGACAGGTTCCTTTAGTGGGAATGGCATGGCTGGTTCAGTTCCTTACGGGGTAGACTTACACAGTAAAAGGGGATGGATCCTTATGGGGAGCACATGCTCCTGGGGAGCACATGCTCCTGTAAGCCACATTGGGTGAGGGTGACCAAGACTGAGGCTCAGAGCCTCAGGTATCAGAGCCAGGGAGGAAAGAGCCACCGGGGATGGACGCTTCCAAGGAGCACCCAGAAGCCTGTTTTCTGCCCCACCACTCCCCACCTTCCACCGCCAAAGCACCTGCTCTCGGTGGACAGACGCCAGTAGTTCATGATCTCAGCTTAGTGCTTTCCAAAGAAAGAGCAAAAGCTGCTTAAATTTGTGCCTTCCATTTTTGATCAAAGCTTTTCAAAAGGCTCTTTCATTGTATGTAAAATTCAAGATGCTGAAAAGACCCCACTATCTGAGAACAAAGAAGAAACTGGTATGTCCTTTTGTTCGTGCCTTTTGAGATGTTCATTTCCTCCTTGTTAGTTTTTTTCTTGCGTCATTTTGTTTCTCAGTGTTCTCCCTGTCACCCAGAAGACGCCCCCTTACCTGGTATCCTTTCCTGTTCTCATCACATAGGGTTGGGTGGATCGTGGCATGTTTGGCTTCTTTAATCCCCCCACACACTCACCTGCTCCCTCCAAGACCCACCTCTTTTGGCCTCAACATCTCTGCCTTATCAGAGAAGGGAAAGATAGGCCCAAGATGCATCTTCTCCCATAGCATCCTCACCAGAAGGGAATAAAGAGCTCAGCAAAACTGCCAAGGCATTTGGCCTCAATTTCTCCTTGTCCATGCCTTTACTTGATGTGTTCTTTCCCCTCCCACTGACTGCTTTGGCACTGGCATAGATCTGTGCTTGTCTATTTCCTGGCAAAGCTTAGGCTGAAAGAGCACGTAAAAATACATGGCTGACCAGGCCATCCCGATGAAACTAAGACTTGGAATAAAAGACTTGGATTGAGTGTACAGCAGGGGAGAGAAGAGGCTCTTCTAAGCCTCTCTCTTCACTCTTGAGACTGAATATGCAGTTGAGCCCTGCGTTGAACTCAGTCTGAAATAATCATGCTGGAATATCCCACGAAGTGTGTTTCTACAAGGCCTTATCAGGACCAGGCTTCATCTTTTAGGAGACCGTCAATGTTTAGTAGAGCTTTTTGGATACTCCTGGCACACACCAAATCATAGATTATGAGTTTCTCGGTTCATATTATGAGCTGAGCTGCTGTGCCAGAGAGTGGAGCTGGACAGGCAACAAGCTGCTTGGTGCCACAGCTGACGGAGCAGGCGCTGGTCCATGTCCTTTAGTGGGAATGGCATGGCTGGTTCAGTTCCTCACAGGGTAGACTTACACAGCAGCTTCCCTTCCAGGCACGCCTGTTTCCAATTAGGAGCAGGACTCCGTCCAAGTCTTAGGAAGGTGCCAGGGTTCTGAAGGGTCTTCATGTTGGTCCTTCAAGTTGTTTACACTGCTTTGCTACCAGCTTGCAGTATTTTCAAGATTGCAGAAAAGAGTCATTGCATGGTGCAGATTTCTGGCAATGAGAAACAGAGCTCTCCTTATAAAGCCTTCAAGAGCTGGTTACTCCCAGGTAGAGAGGATGTGTGTGTTTTCTATGTACACTGGAAGGTTATGTCTACACAAGCGGGCTACCCAGGTCATCATCAAGGACCAGTTTTCTTTTTGTCTCCATACTGAGTCCACGTTTGAAAAAGTTTGGCAGACAAACTCTCCCTTGCATTTATTGGAGGAATTAAAAAAGTTTCAAAACAATCAATGCTCGTTGTCTAAATTCAAACCACAGAGAAAAAGTAAAAGACTCTATTTACCTGTCCTCATTCTCTTCTCCTTCCTGGTAGTAACTGCTGTTATCATTTCACTTTTTCTGTTTCCATTTCTTTTTCTATTTGTGTACATTGAATGAATGTCTTCATTCATGTACACACCTATCTCTATCCACATTATCTTATCCTACTGTGTGCATAAGGCATGTAGTATCCATGTAGTACATGTTGTTCTGTGACCTGTTTATTAGACATCTTGAAAGTACATCTGTCCTGTCTTTTTAATAGTTGTATGGTATTCTTTTGTATGAATTAGCTATAATTTCCATAGGTATTCCTTTATTGATGGGCATTTAGTTTCTTTTCTTCCTGCTTTTGTACCATCACAGCAATACTGCAATAAGAACAAATATCCTGGCACAGATACAGATACATTTATGACATTAAGCAATTGATATGGTTTGGCTCTGTGTCCCCATCCAAATCTCATCTTGTAACTCCCATAATTCCCACGTGTTGTGGGATGGGCCTGGTGGGAGATGATTGATTTATGGGGGTGGGTCTTTCCTGCACTTTTCTCATGACAGTGAATGGGTCTCACAAGACCTGATGGTTTTAAAAACAGGAGTTTCTCTGGGCAAGGCCTCTCTTTGCCTGCTGCCATCCACGTAAGATGTGACTTGCTCCCCCTTGTCTTCCACCGTGACAGTGAAGCCTTCCCAGCCATGTGGAGTTATAAGTCTAATAAGCCTCTTTCTTGTGTAAATTGCCCAGTCTTGGGTATGTCTTTATCAGCAGCATGAAAACAGACTAATACAGCAATCATTATATTTTTAAAAACACTTTTATTAATCAAAGACACATGCAGCTCTCTCAATCAGTCTTTCTCATCAGGATGAGATCATTGGTACTATTACATTGAGTTGAAGTAATTCTGGCAAAAAGCTTAGGAATATGATTATTTAGTTAGACTGTACTACCTTATCTGTGAGACATACTTGATATGTTAGAGTCCTTGAAATGCTAAAAATAGTCTTCAGACCTTTGCCCCTCCCCCACATTACATTACAACACTACCTTTGAGAAAAACGAAAGATCTGATCTCTGATTGTGAGTGTATTCTATTTCTATCCATATAGAAATGAAATGAAAAATTAAACTTGTGTTTTTGATTTGCAACTTTTAAAACAAAAAGCATAAAAATTTGACTTTCTTAATGGAACTAATTTGCCTTAATGAACTGACTTCTTTGATAAGCTTAGTCAACTTTAACAATTTTTTTGTGTGTTTTGTAAATACTGACTATATATGCCTTAGCTGCTGTGCCATTAAACTACCGACTTTATTATTTTCGATTGTTGATTTTACATGGTTAAGCCAGATAGATAAACCAGTAACTTTATCCTTCTGAAATTTTATGGCAGTGTTTTGTAAACTATAGTTTTATTAGAATCTCTTAATAATTGTATGGTAGAAATAACTCTATGATTGGAGTCCTATAGGCTTGGGTTTGGATTCAGTCTACACTGCAATTAGTTACGTGGTCTTAAGAAAGTAACTTGAGAGTGTCATGTTCCTCATGGGTTAAAAGTTGATAGTAATGAACCTACTTTTAACAACAACAGTTGTGAAGATTAAATTAGATAATGGGTGCTTTAAAAGCTCCCAGTTTACTGCTTACCATATCAGAGGATTAATATTAAGCTATTATTACTATTACCTGATAAATGGATCGTGTGTTTATTTATTTATTATTATTATTATTATTATTATTTTTGACACAGGGTCTTGCTCTGTCACCCAGGCAACAGATGATTACTCTGTGGCACGATCATAGCTCACTGCAGCCTCAGACTCCCGGGCTCAAGCAATCCTCAGCCTTAGCCTCCTGAGGAGCTGGGACGCCAGGTGCATGCCAGCACATCTAGTTATTTTAAATTTTTTATAGAGCTGGAGTCTCACTACCTTGCCCAGGCTGGTCTTGAACCCTTGGCCTCAAGTGATCCTCCTATCTCAGTCTCCCAAAGTGCTGAGATTACAGGTGTGAGCCACCATGCCTGGCCTGTATGTTTTAAAAATATGACTAAAATCAGAAATTATTACCTCAACTGGTTTATTAAGAAGTCTTGCTAAAAGAGTTTACAACTGGCTTCACAGATACTGGAGAGAAAAAAGTGGTTATTAGTATATTCAATTTATTCACTGGAAAACTGAGACACTGAGAAATTAAGCAAGTTTTTATGATAATGCAGAATGCTAGTTGTGGAGCTAAAAATGCCATTCAAGGGTGTTGATGTCAATTGGACATACTGCTTCTTTAAAGTACTATGCCCTTTAGGAACCACCTTTAAAACACTGGAGTTGGGAGGCAAGATTAACGGTTCTATGTTAGTTGGAGGCAATCACTATATAGAGATGGTATCCTCATGGGCAAGGTTGGATCCACAGTGCACCTGAATCTTTGATATCCTGAGATGTGTGTTTTGGTTTTTTTTTTTTTTTGAGGTGGAGTTTTGCTCTTGTTGCCCAGGCTGTAAAGGTAGGATCTCAGCTCACCATAACCTCCGCCTCCCCGGTTCAAGCGATTATCCTGCCTCAGCCTCCTGAGTAGCTGAGATTACAGGCATGAGCCACCACATCTGGCTAATTTTTGTATTTTTAGTAGGGAAGGGGTTTCTCCATGTTGGTCAGGCTGGTCTCAAACTCCCAACCTCAGGTGATCCGCCCGCCTCGGCCTCCCAAAGTGTCGGGATTATAGGCATGAGCCACCGCACCCGGCCCCTAGATGTTTTTAATGAGAGGCTACTGCATTTCCAAAGTCCCTTAGGAAGCTATGATTTCTATTCTCTAAGAATGACCTTTTAAGTCCACATTTTTTATCTTTCACATTGAATCTTGCTAATATCTCTTAAATGATTCAAATCAGATAACTTCTTTCATTTCTAAAAACAGGCTTTAAATTAGGTTTGTGCACCAGCAGTGGTCAAGGACCTAACTACACAACCACACGGTGCCTGTTTTCAAGCCTCAGGTATAGGCCAAGGCTTTACAAATAATAGATGTTAAAGGGACATGTGTTAAAATAATTAGGCTTGCAGAAGGAGGACACTTGGACCAAACCTTTATACCTGCAAACATTCTGGGGCTCAATTCCTTTAAGGCAGTAGTGGGATTTGGTCCCCTGTATTCTGAAGTTTGAAATGGGTGTGGTAGGGTGATGGTGTAAGTGAGGAAGAATAGCCCAAACCCTGCCTAGGACAGACAAGCAATTGTAGACACATAATTTCTTGGCAAAACCTTTACTTTTTCCTTTCTCATTTTAGATTCCGAATCACATCTTTTTAGCCAAAGTTTTCTTATCAACCTCCTGAGGGCTTCACATTGAAAATACACAAGTAACAGACAGACACATGAATGCGGTGTTTTTCTAAACTGCTTTTCAAGATTTCATTACGCGTACTCATGAGCACCATTCCAGTGTAAAATGTGTGGGTTTCTAGAGCCCTAATCAATGTGCATCAAGGAAACCGAGGACAGCAGTGCAGTAAGATTGGATGTCCGTGTTAACCAGCACTCTGCTGTTTGCCTTGCCTGCACATGGGGGTGTTTTTAGGACCAGAACAAATATGTCTTTCTTCCTTGTAGAAAAGTTTGTATCTTAAAAAAGTCCATAATTATTACTTTAAATGGAAGATGGGAAATATTTCCAAAACTAGTCAGTAAACAGAACACCTGTCATCCAACTGTTGTGTGTGCATAATTTAAAGAAATATTAGCCATGTATTACTTAGAATTTATGGATCTGGGCACCACCCAATGCAGAACAGATTAATTTCATGGTTTCTATATACATTTGCACAAATTAAAATATAAGTCTTCACTTGATGTGTTGGAACTCCTTTCTTCAATTAGCTCTGTATGTAGAGCTGGTCAGATGGCGGTTTTCAGAAACAATCCAGTTTCTTCTATGTGCTGTTATTTTACTGTTGAATCCCTTTATATTGCATGTATCCATGTGGCAGGACTAACGTCTAATTTACAAGTTAACTACACTCTATCGGTTTGTGCCAGTGACAAATCTATATTCAAATCTGCAAAATCATGAGAAATCTTTCCACAGGATTCTTCTTCCATATTGAAGAATAAGCCCAGACTTCCTGTGGAGAAAGATCTCCCCTCCAAACAGTAAATCAACGATTTTTATCTTTAATGTTTTTTTTTTTTTTGAGACAGAGTCTTACTCTGTTGCCAAGGCTGGAGTGCAATGGCAGGATCTCGGCTCACTGCAACCTCCACCTCCCCAGTTCAAGCTATTCTCCTGCCTCAGCCTCCCAAGTAGCTGGCACTACAGACGCCCGCCACCACGCCCAGCTAATTTTTGTATTTTCAGTAGAGG
This sequence comes from Macaca mulatta, assembly GCF_049350105.2. NCBI lineage: Eukaryota > Metazoa > Chordata > Mammalia > Primates > Cercopithecidae > Macaca > Macaca mulatta. The sequence goes on along the minus strand of NC_133417.1, from coordinate 127,377,449 downwards.
TGGGATTTTACCATGTTGGCCAGGCTGGTCTTGAACTCCTGACCTCAGATGATCTGCCTGCCTTGGCCTCTCAGAGTGCTGGGATTACAGGTAAGAGTGGCTCAGACCTTTAAATTTTTTACAAAAGTAAAATGAGTTATTGGTTACACTATTTTAATCTCAAATTTTAACAACTTTTAAAGAAGTTATTGAGCTTACAGTAGAGCTTTCCAAGAGCAAAATATGAACTGGAGAAATAAACTCCAGTGACCTCAATTAGTTAAGGCTTGGGAGGCTAGGCAAAAGCTAACCCAGTCATCGGTAAAACCTAGGTCTCTAAACTCTAGACCGTTTATCTCCTACTGTCCTTTCTATTTCCTCTAAATCCTTTCCTCTTAAATCCTTTCAGCATTTAAGAGCTGACGATTGGTTTTCTTTGGTGACTCTTAAGGGGTAACAGCAAGTTAGGTTTAGCTCAGATATTTTCCCTACCTCACTTTCTCTATATAATTTCTTTTTTGGTTCACATATGTGTTAAAATATTCCTTAGAAAAGCAGTTATTTTAAGAAACTAAATTTTCATTTATCCTACAAAGATGAATTGTACACTCAGCATGTGTTTGACCCCAGGGGAGGCATTACCAAGGGAAGGAAGAAATGAATCTGTCTCCAGTATGCAACCCCAAACAATCGGAAAAAAGACAACTGACATTTATACATGAAGTGCTTTTGCAAACACGATCTCATTTGAATCTACCAGTGCTATGGCTAGTGAAGGGGTTTGTAATGATGTTACTGAAAATCCACTATGGCTAGTGAAGGGGTTTGTAATGATATTATGTAAGCAATTACTTGGTCATCTTGCCACTATTTTGGGAGAGAGTAGAAATATATAAGACGCTGATTGACAAATGAGTCATTCATTTGTTCATCCAAGAGCCTACAAATACACGAGTACGGTGTTCCAGACACTGTGTTAGAAACTGAGAAAACTGTCATCAAATAGGTATTCTACTGCAGTCAGGAGCTCCAGGATGGTGGAAAAGTAAGTCGTCCCACAAATAATTATACAGTTACAAACTATGATAAATACTGTGAAGGAAAAGGATGGACTGCCACGAGAGGGCATCATAAGAGGATTTGATTTAGATTAAGGAGTCAGAGGAGGCTTCTACTTGGATTGAACTTTGAGCTGAGACCTCAAAGATGCACAGTGGTTCAGGAGGCTTAGGCGGGGAGGGTAGCACACGTTAAACACACCAGGAAAGAGGACCGCCCTCTCCCGGTATGGCAGCACATCACCCTTGGTCGGGGCCTGCAGATGGGGGAGGGGCAGTGGAGCTGCAGCTGGAGAGGTGGACACAGCCTCCTGGATGTGTTGACAGCCTCATCCAACCACACAACACTCCTTCAAGTTGATGTCAAGTTGCACCCTCAGGAGAAGAGGCTTTGGTTATAATATTTTACTTCATACTTATTAAATATTTAATACTTACTAAAATAAATATTACAAATAAACACATACAAATTTTAAAAATTTTGTTTCTAAGTAGTTTTTAAATAATAAAAGATTGATCAAAATAAGCCAGACTCAACAGAACACACTCTAAGTGATTCCATTTATACAAAGTTCAAAACCAGGCAAAATTAAATTACATTCTTTGAGCATACATAATTAGGTCATAAAACTGTAAAGAAAAGCAAAGAAATGAATGCTGTAATAAGTGTGTGAGTAGCATACCTTTTAAATACTTAATATTTATTAATGCAAAAATATTACAAAAATAAACATACACAAAGAACACCCATTTTTCTTTCACCCAGATTTACCTGTTGTTAACATATTACCCCACTGTTTTTATCATGTGTGTGCTTTCTCTCCCCATATGTACATAGTTTTTCAGAACTAAATGAGAGTAAGTTGCATGCAGCATAGCACTCTATCCATAAATACTTCAGTGTGTATTTCCTAGGAATAGGGGTATTCTGTTTTATAACCACCGTATGGTTATCAACCTCATCAATTTACATTGATCCAATGCAATCTACTGTCCATAATTTGATTTTATTAATTAACCTAATAACCTTTTATAAAATTTCCCCTCTTCAAGGTGAAGGACTCCCCTCTGATATAGGATCCAATTCAGGGTCAGTTGGATTTAGTTGTCATGTTTCTTTAGCTTACTTTAATCTGGAATGTTTCCTCATCCATTCCTGCTTTTTAAAATGATATTGACTTCTGTAATGAATACATTCCCCTTTCTTTTAAATAGAACATTCCTCATTTCTTGTTCATCTGATTGAACATTATTTTTTTAAGATTTATTCATGTTGTATCTTTTGTAGTTTTTTCATTTTCATTGATAAATAGTATATTTTAAACATGTCTGCAAATGCAGGAGTTTTTTCACATGTATGCTTATAACTTTTAGTAAAGGGATAAATTAACTGAACTATTAAACTTCGAGATTAAGTACGAGATTGAAAGATCAGTTTTTAAGAAAAACTCAGCTAGTACAAAGACTTGGAACCAACCCAAATGCCCATCACTGGTAGACTGGATAAAGAAAACGGGGCACATATATACCATGGAATACTATGCAGCCATAAAAAAAATGAGTTCATGTCCTTTGCAGGGACATGCATGAAGCTGGAAACCATCATTCTCAGCAAACTAACACAGGAACAGAAAACCAAACACTGCATGTTCTCACTCATAAGTGGGAGTTGAACAATGAGAACACATGGAACAGAGAGGGGAACATCACACACCGGAGTCTGTCGGGGGATGGAGGGCAAGGGGATGGAAAGCATTAGGACAGATAGCTAATGCATGCGGGGCTTAAAACCTAGATGACGGGTTGATAGGTGCAGCAAACTACCGTGGCACATGTATACCTATGTAGCAAACCTGCACATTCTGCACATGTATCCCAGAACTTAAAGTAAAATTTAAAAATAAAAAAAACAAAAGGAAAACTCAGCTAGTAGATCTTCAGTGTTGCACCCAAATTTACCTGATGAAACTACCTGATGCCAAAGTGACACCCTGGAAGAAATAAAAAGTCTCTGAAGTATCAGGATTGCCAACTCAAATCCACAAAATGATAATAATCACAATCCTAGGTCTTCAGCTTTAAATGTCTTCGGAGCAAAATTATCAGTTCCTGAAGCTATTGAACTAGGATCGGGGGTATTAGGATGTACAGTTAATTGGAAAATGACTAGTGATGGATAAACCTCAGAAACTCTCATATTCAAGGATGCTTATGGGAGACTTTAAAAAATACTTTTAATCAAATGAACTCAGATCTTTTTGGTTAAATCCTTTTTCTCAATTACTAGTTCTCTTTCTACTCAAATCAACCAGAATTCATGTTATTTGCTTTGTCTCCATCGAGATATTCTTTCTCATGTCTAAGAGCAATCGTCTTTGTTGACACTTTACTTTGAAGTTGGTACAGGGTTGCAGCACATGATGACTTCTACAATAATAACTGTACATTCGAGCCAAAAGAATTCCAAGAACTAAGTTTGTTCCAGGAAGTGGTTTCAACCTTTATTCTTCCATGTTCAAAATCTGTATTTCTTTGTAACTTATTATTTTAAAAAGATAGAGACCTTGTGCATTTAATATGCATATTTTTAACTTGTCTGGAATTCTAACCTTCTTCCTAATTCTTCTCAATTTATTCTCATGGTGGAATCACAGACAATATTTTCTTCTTTCTAAACCAGCTGTGTCTCACTGAGAAATGGATTCCTGATTGTCGAAAACAAAGTTTGGCCTTGTGCTAGGTAGTGATGGCCTGATCCTTCTAACAAAGGTATTTACTCTATTGAGGGATTAACGGAAGGATGAGAATTATTATAGCATTTTGATTGTAAATAAAAAAATTTTGATTTAATGATATGTTAGAATTTTGATTACCTTTACAAATTCTAAATTGCTGGAAAGAGATAATAATACAATTTTTTTTTTTTTTTTTTTTTTTTGCAGTGGGGTGGAGGGGAAACTAAAACATCATCACTGAAAATAGCAGACAGGTAGGCGAAAGGGTTTCCATGTCCACAGATGACTCACAGTGAAAATAATAAGATGTAGGTTTAAACAGTACAGCTATACAAAGGCATCAGATTTCAAGAAAGTAAATTTTGGGGGAATTAGGAAATCTGGTGAATAAGGTGCAATAAGAGGAAGTATAAAATTTACAAGCATGAAAGCAGCTTAAGAATCTTTTAAGACACTATAATTTAAGCTCAAAGAACTGCCGTCATCCTGAAAAAGAATGTAGGACTTAACAAAAATAGTAAGTGAATAATACAGTGGAGGAAACAAGGAGAGCTGTATAGAGATCTGAGAGAGGGAACACAGTCATTACAGAACTATTGTCCTGTTTTCTAAATCAAAATCATAGGGAAGCTGAAGAGGGCTATGCAGGACAAAGCTAAATACGGAGAATTATCTGATGCTCTTGCTAAAAGAATGGACAGAAATGATCAAAACAGGTAATTTTTAATTATTGGTGGTGGTTAGGAGAGTGGTGGGGAAGCAATTTCTACCCAGAATAAAACAGGAATTAAAAACAACAAAATAAAACAAGACATGCTTAATAGAATAAAAATCTAAAATAGCTGAAAAGATTGATTTTAAACAATCAATTTAGCTCTTTAAAGGAGAAAGTACACAGACTACTGGGAACAACTAAATTTTAGTTTAATAAATGAATTATGAGATTTCTGGATTTGGTTAGATGGATGATTCAAGTGCATAGGCCACAAAGAAGAGGATTTAGAGCAAAGTTTTCAGGAAGATTTCTTAGGTCCATAGAAACAAATGTTTTGAGTCTCAAGGAGAAACAGGAGCAAAAGTAGTTTCAAGAAACCCATCTGAGTTGGGAGCAGTGACACACGTCTGTAGTCCCAGCTACTCAGGAGGCTGAGGCAGGAGGATCACTTCGGCCCAGGTATTTGAGACCAGCCCGGGCAGCATAGTGAGATCCCATCTCTAAGAATAAATAAGTAAGTATAAATTAAAAAAATAAATGAAAGAAACCCATCTGAAAAGAGGTAGGAAATGGGGCATTTTCCCTTGTGATTAAATAAAATAAATGGTGGTCCTTGAGAATATACAGATAAACAGAGAGACACAACAGTGAAATGTCAGACCTTTTTTCCTTGTGATGAGCTTATCCCATTCAACATTTGTGTTTTAACCTCCAGTTAGATGCTACCCATTCATAAGCTCTCTAATGCTGGCTCAGAGATACAACTGTCAGAGGAAGAAGTGAGACAGTAGGTAATAGAATCTTCTAGGGATGGAGAGGATCTTGTGTATGATTTAGTTCAATCCTCTTATTTGCAGATGATGAACTGAGACCAGGAAAAGAAGAGACCCACTAAATATCAAAAATTGGTGAGTATCTATAACAGACTTTTGTTCATTACTTAACTTTTTCTTTTATATTGACCCCCTCATCACCTTTGGGAAAAATCTCTCCCTGTGGAGATATATATACACACACACACACACACACACACACACACACACACACGTGTATATATATACACACACAAGTATAATATATATATGTGTATATATATGTTTATATACACAAGGATATATATATATATCTCCTTGTTTTTTGTTTGTTTGTTTGTTTTTTCAATTGTCTAAGTTGGGTCTTCTGGCCTTTTGATGATTTTGCATCTTTAATGTCTCTTTCTTTCTTTCTTTCTTTCTTTCTTTCTTTCTTTCTTTCTTTCTTTCTCTTTCTTTCTTTCTCTCTTTCTCTTTCTTTCTTTCTCTCTTTCTCTATTTCTCTCTTTCTTTCTTTTCTGTTTGTTTTTGAGATGGGGTCTCACTCTATCACCCAGGCTGGAGTGCAGTGGTGCAACCTCAGCTCACTGCACTCTCCACTTCCTGGGTTCAAGTGATTCTCTTGCCTCAGCCTCCCAAGTATCTGGGATTACAGACTTATACCACCATGTCTGGCTAGTTTTTATATTTTTAATAGAAACAGGGTTTCACCATGTTGGCCAGGAGGGTCTCGAACACCTGATCTTAGGTGATTTGCCCACCTCAACCTCCCAAAGTGCTGGGATTATAGGCGTGAGCCACCGTGCCCTGCCTAATGTCCTTTCAGTGATGGTATTTTTTGCTTAAGATGACCAGAGTCTGTTGCAACCGAGAGCCATGTTTTGTTCTTCATGACTAAGTAAATTGGGTAAATAAGTTGGATAAATACAAACTGCCTCTCTGTTCATTTTGCTTTCCATGACTTAATTCTTTTTAGCAAACATCAGCATCTGTCCCCACCCAGTTCACTATCACCGTTAAGGAAGAAGCAGTGCTGTGATATAATGAGCAAAGCTACGCACATGGGAAAGGATTGTCTGATGGAAAAATGAGCACTCTTGTTTTTGCTATTGGCTTATTTTTAATACAAGAGAGGTATTTTCCCCCTTTTTGGCATCAAGAAAAGAGTCAGGGCTTAGTCAGATGGAACGAATTCTTTGGCTCCAAGAGAGAATGAAGATTTGCATTTGGGAATATTCCAATAAGGGGGCAGGACCCAAAGGGCAGAGAAGAGGGTGCATACCCTAAGGGTAGGGAGCTGAGTCGTGGTTCAATAGTGTGCTCTGGGAAGTAGCAACATCTTTGGTGAGGCCTCATAAACGCTGAGGGACAGAACACCAAGTGCTTTAGTCTTGGCAAACCCAGAAAATGTCACTGCAGCTAAATTTGGCCCAGAGAGATGAGTGCGGTCCATGGAATCTCTACTCTCTCACAAATGATAAAAAGTTGCAATACGTGTACACCTGAATGTTAGGAAACAAATTTGTACTTATTGCCTATTTCAGAATGCTGAGTAGCCACATAAAAACCAGTAACTTCGGCCAAGCTCTGTATCTCACGCCTGTAATCTCAGCACTTTGGGAGGCTGAGGCAGGCAGATCATTTGAGGTCAGGAGTTCGAGACCAGCCTGGCCAACATGGTGAAACCCCGTCTCTGGTATAAATACAAAAATTAGCCGAGCGTGGTGGCACATGCCTGTAATCCCAGCTACTTGGGAGGCTGATGTGGGAGAATTACTTGAACTCAGGAGACGAAGGCTGCAGTGAGCCAAGATTGTGCCACTGCACTCCAGCCTGGGCCACAGAGCGAGGCCCTGTCTCAAAAACAAACAAACAAACAAAACTTCAAACCAGTAACTTCAAATAGTCAAGCGTTTGTCTATAAGCTGTCCAATATATGAATTTTTGGAACACAAAGGCAGCAGTATTTAGCTCTTTGGTTGGGATGTTTGATGTGAGATGTAGGTAGTGTCTGACCCTCATCCTTGCTGAGGAAATATGGCGGCCTCTTTTCCTTTCAAGAACAGATGATGGAGAAAAATTTGGCAGTAGGAACTGGGAGCCAAGAAAGGGCGCTAGCTGTTAATAAATTTTTCTTTCACACAAATATATCAAAAGACCTATATTTTTGTATCACTTGGAATTTTTATATTTGATTTCCTGATTCATGTCATTCACTTCTTCATTCAATCCCTATAGATACTGAGCAAGGCATAATGGCAGGTAGTTTCAAGATTATTTTCTGATTTGATCCTAAAAAATGAGAAGTATAGCAGCCATTATATCCTCATTTTAAACTGAGCAGATGAACTGATAAGACTCACATGAGATCGGGGCGCGGTGGCTCATGCCTGTGATCCCAGCACTTTGGGAGGCTGAGGTGGGCAGATCACGAGGTCAGGAGTTCGAGATCAACCTGGTCAACATAGTGAAATCCTGTCTCTACTAAAAGTACAAAAATTACCCAGGAATGGAGGTACGCACCTGTAGTCCCAGCTACTTGGGAGGCTGAGGCAGGAGTATTGCTTGGACCTGGCAGATGGATGTTGTGGTGAGCCGAGATCATGCCACTGCACTTGCCAGCCTGGGCAACACAGCAAGACTTGGTTTCAAGAAAAAAAAAAAAAAAGAGTCACATGAGTTCCCCGTTTTCATCAGCTGGTGGTAAATGACAGAACTGGCCACTCCCAGATCTTCAGATGCCCATTCAGTGCTTGCCAAGAATGATATTGAGTTTGAGGACACAATATGTCCTCAGGCTCTTCTATGCTGTTACTTCTCATGGTTCCTTGGGGATCACTTTGCACTCTATCCTAACGTGGGTGCTGTTTCAGATGATCCTGTTCCCTGAGGAGGGTACCAAGATATTCATTCAAGACTAGGTCACCAGGGCAGGCCCCTCATGAATGGGATAAGTTCCCTTACAAAAAAGACTCCAGAAAGTTAGCCAGTGCCTTCCACTATGTGATGATGCAGCACAGAGGTGGCATCTACAAACCAGGAAATGGACCTCACCAAACACTAAATCTGCCAACACCTTAATCTTGGACTTCCCAGCCTCCAGAACTGGGAGAAATAAATATCTGTTGTTTATAGGCGATGAATCCATAGTATTTTTATTACAGCAGCCCAAGTAAACAGAGCTTATCTATCTATCTATCTATCCATCCATCCTTCAGCTAGAACTCTATTTATGTATGAGTTATGTATATGGACAACTCGATATGAATTAAGATGGCTAGCTATGCTGGGCATTGTCTTTTCAAGCACTATCTAATTTCATAAATAAAAAAAATGAAACCTGATGAACTTCACACAGTAAGACCCAGAGCTGGGACCTAAACATTCATTTGTTTTTGTACCAAAGCACTTGATGCAAACACACACATGCACATGTGTGTGCAAACAGGCATACATAGTATTTCCCTGAATGCAAATTAAAATCACAGTGCAATACCACTACATACCTACTAGGATGGCTAAAATGAAAAAGGCAGACACCATCAAGTATGCCTGAGAATATGGATTATCTGGAACTTTCATGTACTGCTGGTAAGTGTCTACATTTGCATAATCACTTCAGAAAACTATTTGCAGCATCTGTTTAAGCTAAATATATGTCACCTGTGTCCTTGCAATTCTGCTTCTAGGCATAAACCCCAACATAGGTTTATCAAAAGACATGTACCAAGATTTCTATAGCAGCAAGTTGGAAAAAAACAAGTGTCCACCTACAGTGGAATAAATAAATAAATAAATTCATACAATGGGATAACTTGTAGCAATGAGAATTAATGAATGATAACTATATGAAATAACACAGATGACTCTCTCTATGTCTAATAGAAGAGGCCAGACACATGAATACATAGAGCATATGATTATGTCTATATAAAGTTTATAAATAAGTAAAAATAAAATAACTGGCAGTATTAAAAGTCAGACTGGATGATCCCATTACTGGGTATATACCCAAAGGATTATAAACCATGCTACTATAAAGACACATGCACACGTACGTTTATTGCAGCACTGTTCACAATAGCAAAGACTTGGAACCAACCCAAATGTCCATCAATGATAGACTGGATTAAGCAAATGTGGCACATAGACACCATGGAATACTAGGCAGTCATAGAAAAGGATGAGTCACGTCCTTTGCAGGGACATGGATGAAGCTGGAAACCATCATTCTGAGCAAACTATCACAAGGACAGAAAACCAAACACAACATGTTCTCACTCACAGGTGGGAATTGAACAATGAGAACACTTAGACACAGGGTGGGGAACATCACACACCGGGGCCTGTTGTGGGGTTGGGGGATGGGGGATGGGTGGCATTAGGAGAAATAGCTCATGTAAATGATGAATTAATGGGTGCAGCAAACAAACATGGCATATGTATACATATGTAACAAACCTGCATGTTGTGCACATATATCCTAGAACTTAAAGTATAATAATAATAAAAAAAGTCAGGCTGGAAGTCATGATGGTGGGTTGGGGGGACATGTAGTGCGTGAAAGATGGCATTGGAGACTTCTGAGGGTGCTGCTAAGATTCTGCTTCTTGATGTGGTTGCTTTTTACATAAGTGTGTCCACTTTGTGAAAATTTATTGACTTGTACACTTCTCTGGGCACTTGTCTGTATGCATATTTCAATCAATTACATTAAAATTATTAGCTCCCCTGAAACTAGACCAAGATGATGATAGCCAGAGTTTCAAAAAAATGAATGTTGCTTAGACATGTAAAGTGTGGCATGATCTTTTCTCAAAAATTAATGTTTATAGTTAAAACAAGCTTTTTAAAGACTTTATATTTTTAGAACAATTTTAGGTTAACAGCAAAATTGAGCATAAGATGTAGAGACTTTCCATGTGTCCCCTGCCCTGACACATGCATAGCCTCCCCTATTATCAACATCCTCCACCAGAGTTGTACATTTTTTACAAGGACACATCATTATCATTCAAAGTTCATAGTTTGCCCTGGGGTTCACTCTTGGTGTTGTACATTCTATGAGTTAGGACAAATGTAGAATGACAGTTATACATCATGATACTACAGTATGATACAGAATGTTTTTCACTGCCCTAAAAATCATCTGTGCCCTGCCTATTCATCCCTCTCTTCCTCCAACCCCTGGGAACCACTTGATCTTTTTACTGTCAGCCCACAAGAGAAGACAAATGTGAGAGTGAGACATATTCCTAGATCTATCAGTGAAGGCTGAGTTGACTTTACCCCAATATATTAAAACTATGTCTCCACAGTTCTGCCTTTTCCAGAATGTCATATCGTTGAAATTATACAGCATGGAGCCTTTACAGATGGGTTTCTTTCACTTAGTAATATGCATTTAAGTTTCTTCCATGTCTTGTCATAGCTTGATAGCTCATTTCTCTTTAGCACTGATTCATGTTCCATTGTCTGGATATACCACAGTTTATGTATCCATTACCTCCTGAAGGACATGTTCGTTGCTTCCAAGTTTTGGCAATCGTGAGTAAAATTACTATAAAAATTCATGTGCAAGTATTTTTGTGGACATGTTTTCAACTCTCTTGGCTTAGGAGCATGGTGCTGGATCATACGTTAAAAGTATGTTTCATTATAAGACACTATCAAACTTTCAAAGCGAATGTATCATTTTGCTTTCCCCCCAGCAATGAATGAGAGTTCCTGTTGCTCCATGTTCTTGCCAGCATTCAGTGTTTTCAACGTTCTAGATTTTAACCATTCTCCTAGAGACATAGTAGTGTCTCGTTGTTTTAATTTGCATTTCCCTGATGGCATACAATGTGGAGCATATCTTCATAGGCTTATTTGCCAACTCTATCTTCTTTGGTGAGGCTTCTTTAAGGCTTTTGGCCCATTTTTTATTGGGCTGTTTGTTTTCTTGTTGTTGAAACAAGTTAATGGTTTCACATGTATGTATATTACTGCCAGACCACAAGAGAAGACAAATGGGAGAGTGAGACATACTCCCAGATCTATCAGTGAAGGCTGGGTTGACTTTACCCCAATATGTTAAAAGTAAACTATGTTATTTGATCTTTCCTTGCTTTTTGTATTACCTTTTTCTCTGGTCTCTCTCTTTACTACCACGTAACATATTGGTAATATCATAGAGAATACATTTTGTGAAATATGTTAATGTGCTTCTCTCCTTCGCATTTCTTTTTCTTGCTCTTTCCCTACTCTTGCAGACATGCCCATTTGGTTGCCTTGGGAAGGACTGGGATTGCTACAGAGGAATGCGAAATCAAAGACACAAATTTGATTTTTCGGCAGGCTAATAATCTCGAAATCCAAACTTAGTCTGGAGAGAAAGGATTTTCTAAATTATTTGAACTGTTGTTAACGTACCAGGAACAAGCTTGGAGGACTCAGATGGATCATAGACCCAGTACTCAGGTTTTTCCATAGTTCAGGGCAAACACTGCCTTTTCTGCCCTGCCTATGGTGTCTGCACCTGAGGGAGGCTTAGAGGAAGTGGAAAACTGGAAGCCCACCCCTCTGGACCTTGAAAACTGTAGTGAGAAGGAAGACAGAGGTAGAGCGAGTAGGTCAGATCCCAAAGGTCTCAGCCAATCACATGCTCTTCCTCCATGACCCCCACTTGGAGCTTACCCTTAAAGGAGATGGACTTTGGAAGTACCCAGTTACATATGGAAAGAGCCTGAGACTAATGGGTCCAGTGCATCTTTCTGGAAATATCCATTTTCACATTTCCAGGGTGTTGGCCCATAGAATCCATGGGAAGGACCAGAGGGTGTGTTGCAAGAGGAAGCAAAGTGCTGAGTAGCCAGAGGATGGCCAGAACCCTGGCATCAGCTAAGCGGGACTGTCCCTGGACTACAACACCTTAGGGAAGTGGTCAGGACCGTGGATCCCATGGTATGTGCCAATGTGCCATCTAAAAATCCAGTAGTACCAGTTGCATCTTAGCAGCCACAACTTTAGAAAACAGTTCAGCCCAGTCATTCTGCAACAATTCTCTTAGAGAGATTCTGGGAAGGGGACAAAATCACACCAGGATTCATGCTATACCTGTGGGAGGCTGAAGAGTTACCTGAAGGGAATGTTTAAATGACTGAATCAGGCTGAACTTATTGGATCAAACTAAAATAAAATGTCTTCACTAACTGGATTGATGAAAATTCATTATGAAAACCAATCAGAGAAAAAAGGAAATGCTATTATCTGCACATTTGAGGTGGAGAGCAATCTGAGATCCTGCTATAGTAGGAGATGTTTGAAACAGTTAGGTGTACTGTTTCCATGCACAAAAACTAACCTTGAAACTGACTTTCAGGCAAAATGAATTTAACTGCCTGAGGACGAAATGACAGCTTTCTGAAGCAAAATGACTCATTGGAAAGTGGTGTTTTAGGAAGGCTATCCATGCCCACCTTCACAACACTGGATGGCTGAGAAGCAACTCCAAGGTCATCAAGCCCATTTCTTTTATTGTCTGGAGTGTTTAACTGGGTCATGCATGGTATCACCAGTAGTTAGGGGCAAAGTCGCGACTACAGCCTGGAATTCCAGACTTCTAGAATCATGTGTGTTCAACTTTACCATGCTGCATCTGCATTCTAATTTGACTTCTTCAAGTCCTGGATATGAAGACTGGAGGCCGTGAGCTTGGTTATGATTTCTCTTGGCATTATTTCCTAGTATGTGAAGTATGCTAACTCTGCATTTGAAATAAACTAGCCACTGGGATCTGTTGACAATGTGTACCCAAAATAACTTTGTGCAATGGAATTAATGCTGTGCAAAATCCTCAGTCCTTTCAGGAATGTTTCTCTGTAAACTCTTTGGAAAACAATCCTCCTTGAAAAAAAATCTGACTTAGTCATCACCATTCCAGTTTGGAGAATTCTTTATCTATTAGTATTTATATATGGCATAAATTAAAATGCATATTACAACTGTTATTTTTTTCCCACACCGCTGACTGGAAAATTAACAGAGTCCAGGGTTGAGAAAATGATGTAATACAATATAAACCTACTTTTCCAAGAAAACAACTGCAGCAACTGCATCAAGTACTGTAACTGGAAGTTCATTAAAGTCATCTACACACCAGTGAGCCTTCATCTACTGATATAGACGAAGAAACAGCACTCATCCTACAATAAAAAGTAGGATTGTGAGGTGAGGAAGATGGAATGGGGCAGAAAGCAATGAATGAAAAATGGCTAACCAGTTAGGACAACGGAAATAACTCACATTTGTAGAAGGAGTTTTGAAATGTTCATGAAATGGAGCTTCTCAGGCCTGTCTACCTTTAGCCTCTACTCTCAGAGGCTTGGATTTAAAAGTGATTTATTCTAGAGAGTAATCACATCTAGTGACAGGCCCTCCTTATGCTTCTGTGCCCCTCTACAGGCCTGACAAGGTCATTTCCGTGATGGCTGGTCATACCGCTACCTCTTCTGTGCTGTCAAATTCTAAGTCACCGGAGACATTTTCCCCCACCCTCACTACAACAGTAGCTGCTGGAGCGTCTGAGGCTTAGTGGATGACACTGATATGTGGGCTTTTTGTGGCATATGAAGAGTTGGTCACAATCAATGTAAATGAGTCTCACGAAGGGACCATCAGAAATCAACTTGTGTAAACTACAGTGTTTTTTTTTCTAGGCAATGAGCAGAAATGACAAAAGTGTGGGGAGAATTTCTAGCAAACCTCTAAGCATCTCTGGGCTCACGGAATGACAAAATCAACTAGAAAAGCCAGGGAAAACTTCCTTTACTCAAAACTTGCCAGATGCAAAAGGAAAATCCAGTGGCTTCAGTGGAAAGAGCCCTGTAACTTTCTTAACTGTTTCTTGCCTATGCTTACAGAAAAGGCTTATGAAAACACATGTGAAGATCTATAATTATATCTATGTATATATCTATATTTTTCTGTATACTTGTTCTTTTTTTCATTTCCACAAATGGGATTATAAAATATATATCTCTTGTGCCTTGATTTTCTCTCCCCTAATCTAGAAGTTTATTCCAAAACAACATATAAAATTTAATTCATCTCTTTAATAGCTGCACAGTATTCTGCTATATGGAGGTATCATAATTTCTTGGTATGAATTAATACTGTTTCTAGTTTTTGTTGTATATACATCTCCTTATTTAGAAGGCCATGTCCATTGTATTTGTTGGGCAACATAATTGTATATTAAAAATTTTGAATGCTTTTGCCAGATTAGCTTCCAAAAATGTTGCTTCCATTTTACATGTTCATCAACAGTCAATGAAAAAACCTGCTTCTGCAACACCATTTAGACACATTAGGTTTCAATTAAACTTTTCAATATTTAAAACAAATTATTCTGTAATTGAAAAAGTAAAATAATCTCATTGTTTTGATTTGCATGCGTTTAATTATGTGTAAAATTGAGCATCTTTTCATTTATTTATTAGCTCTTTGTTTTTAATTTTCTCTGAGCTACCCACTGATAGTATTTGCTTATTTTTCTATTGGGCTATTCATTCTTTTCTTATTGATTTGTTAAAGGCCTGTGTATACGATTAGAAATCTTGTCTTTTTCTGTTTATCATTTGTCTTTTGTGCTATCTATCTATGTACATACCTACACACACATACATACTTATTTTTCTGATGTTTTAATTTATTTCTGTATGTATTCCGAATCTTATGAAATGCTAGAAAGTTTTTAGAGCTAGGAAATTTAAAACTGAATTTAAAGGCAGTTCAATTCTATTTGGACTCTCATTTTTTCTAAAATGAAGTGTCCTTGGACTTCTCCAAGAAATGCCGATTTTATTTCATTTTCCTAAGATAAAGTTCTAGAGGTAAACCACCAGGGAGATGCACAATGAAAATACTCACCTGCGCTTGGGCATGCTGATGACGTTTGGTAAGGAAGGGATGCTTCTTCTCTTCCGTGAAAGAGCACTGCTCCGTTCTGGGGAGAAAAGACTTGAGCTTAAAGGTTAACATGCTTAATCTCTACTAAGAAGGTGTCAGGAAAGATGCCATCTAGACTTGAGGAAATTTTCACAGAGTTCTCTTGAGGAAGAATGGCTTGTTCACAGAGAAGCGGAAAGTGAGGACACACCACTATTCAGGGTGAAGGGGTCTTTGTCATAACTCCCAGTTCACATTCCAGGAAAATATAGCTAAGAGTGAGTAGACTTATGCACTTGGATTTTCTTCCAATAAGAATTAATATAGGCCAGGCTGGGTGGCTCACGCCTGTAATCTTAGCACTTTGGGAGGCCAAGGGGGGGTGGATCACCTGAGGTCAGGAGTTCGAGACCGGCCTGGTCAACATGGTGAAACCCTGTTTCTACTAAAAATACAAAAATTAGCTGGGTGTGGTGGTGAGTGCCTGTAATCCCAGCTACTCAGGAGGCTAAGGCAGGAGAATTGCTTGAATCTGGGAGGCAGATATTGCAGTGAGCTGAGATTATACCACTGCACTCCAGCCTGGGCAACAGAGTGAGACTCCATTTCAAAAAAAAAAAAAGAATTAATATAAAAAGTTTAAAAAGTTTAAATGTGTTCCAACTACCATCATACAACATTTCTTATTACTGAAAGTCACTACATTATGTTAACATCGATGTAAATAATAAAGAAATGTGGAGATTTAATTATCCTTCTGACCTTAATGTAATTGATTCTGGGCTTGATGAAAGAATTGGTGACGCATGCTAGGGTGCTGAACCAAAGAGGAAGGCTGTGTAAACTATCATAAAGATCAAGTGTCACAGAAGAACCATCCACCCTAAACTCCCATCAGGTTTACATATACATCCTTATAGTGATAGCTGAGGAGAGGCTGCATCTGGTTGGGGTGGAAGAGTCCTTGCTCTCTTTTTCACCTTTCGTTGACAGCTTAAGCCGAGTTTCCACAACAAATCTTACTGTTGAAAGCAACATGCCTCTGCTCTCTCAAAGCCAGAACGATTGCAGTCCTTACCAATGTGAAAGGCAGAAATGTACTGCAAAATGTGTCCTGTGTAACTGAGTGACATAAATGCACAGTTAGCAGCAGGTTGTTTTTAAGTGGTAGGTAGAGGAAGTGTCCTTCCTATATCTGGTTTGAGTTGCAGGCATTCCCACAATCATTTCTCCGAAGAGTGGGGTGCATTGTCAGCAGCAAAAACATCTTCCAAGGTGGCCGTGATAGGGCAGTGGCCACTGTCAGGGCTGCAAAGATAAGCCTAGACCTTCTAGGAGCACTGAGCTGGGAAAAGCCTAGGGGATGCGTAAGATCCTGCAGTAGCCAAATAGACTAAGGGGTTACAGCTGGCTGGAGGGAGCAGGGGAGGGGTGAAGGAGAAGGACCAGTAGCTCGAAAGGGTAGAAACAACTTTTAGAAATATAGATGGGAATTACTGACTGGTCATGTAGTGGAGAAGGTTTAACAAAGAGAAATTTCAGTAGTTCTGTCCCAAAGAGATCTTGTTTTATCCATTCAGTCAAGAAGATAGAAAGAAAGGCGTTAAAACAGAAGTCAGAAGAGCAAATTGTGAAGTGGGAGAGTCACCTCTCAGGGACGTGAATCGCATAAATGGGACTTGTTGACCCCTCCCTTTCCTGCCCTTTCTCCTTTTCCTCCAGTATTGTCTCTTTTCCTGTGGTTTTCTATATCTTTCATTCCTTCTAATCCTTTGGCTTTTTCATGTTCTCTAAATATATTGCTTTGGTTCAACATCCGTTAAATGACACACTCTTATAGCATGAAATGATAGTTACTTCTGCCATATATTGACTCAATTTAAATTTTTCTGCCTTGTTCTCAAAACAGGACAAATCACTAAAGGTGTAAGTAGGGTTTTGTACTATCCTGGTTGGTTGGCTGCCCTGCCATTTTCCTATTTCTGTGGGAAAGACTTCTTAGCCAAAACTGACAACTTAGTCCTAGGCTGCAGTACTTGTGTTAGTCACAGGGCAGCTTAGTGGTTGCACCCAAGTGAATCGGCAAGTGGTCATTCTTGCTGCCAGCTCTGCTCTACTTCTGTGATGCTGGGCTTGTAGCGGGGATGCTCTCTGTTGTATTCTTGAGTCCTACTAGGTAGTTCTGGGACATGCATCTGAGTTCCTGTTACATTCCCTTGTGCCCAAATCCTGTTTGTGATGCTCTTCCCAGTTCTCTAGGACTTGGAGAACAAGAGTCTTTCTTTGATTTTGCAGAATTGAAGGAATAATTGCTTCCGATCCCAGCTGGGTTTGGTAGTAGACTGGTTATCTACAATCATCCACTTTAGAAACTATGCTTTTGGCCTGATGGTGTGCCTTCTCCTACCTCCGTTGTCTAGTTCTAGTTCTCAGGGCCTCTCTTGCTCTTTGTCAACCCTTTGCTGCTAATTCATTGTCCAAATTATGTCACAGGAGACTATAATTTGATTAATATGTGATCTTCAGGTGATATGTTTCCTCTGAGTTAATCACCCACAAAAACAGCTCCTCTTACCACATCTAAGGTCTTCTTTTAAAAAATGAGTGAATTAGAGCATTTTCCTTTTTATCCAATGCAGCTTACCAATTTGCCACAGGCTGCTTTACCCGTGTGATTTTAAGGTATACATGGGGAACATATGGATGCGCTGGTCATTTCCATTTAGATTTAGGGTGGGGAAAGAAGGTTAGGAGGTGAGGGAGGTGGAGGGTGTGGAAATCCAAAGGCCTTAGTGTTTCCCTAAGATCATTTGCTGGGACAGTAACTACTTTATAAAAGTATCCCTTTTATATGGCTCTCCCTTTACCGTTTTCATTTGAAAATGCAAGATCCATCTTTACCTAACAGAAGGCAAGCAGTTCCACTAAGCACAGCTGGGCTTCTTTATCCGTGGCTGATGTAACCCACCGGTTCATGATAATAAAGAGATGGAATCCCCACTTTCAACAGTGAGTTTAAAAGGATCCTCCTGCATTAGCCACGTGTAGGAATCTTCGATAAATGAAGCAAGCCAAATATAAGTTAATTGCAATTAGGAGTGCATATTCTGTTATTCTATTGAAAATACTACTTGTAGAAAAAACTTCTTGTTAATTCATCAATTCTGAGTTGTTTCCTTCTTTTTATTTTTAATAAAATTTTGGAAACGACAACTGACTTTTAAAAATTTGTTTACTACATTGCTTTTATTTTCCAGAAAAGAAAAGTGGATTCTAAAAAGGTTAAATGGATTGTGTAAGGTTGCTCAGTTTGTAATAAAATTGGGTCTAGAACTTTGGGTCTCCTGGTTTATGCTCCAGTGCTTTTCCTGTTGACACCTGTCCTCTGATTTCATGCCAGTTTAGCAGAGAACAATATTTCAAGAGGTATGTCTTGGATGTAAACATTGGAACCATCAGAGAAGCTTTACAAAACACAGATGTCTGGGACCTGTACTTATCAACTCTCACTTTTAATTGGCCAGGGGTGAGCCTTAAACAAGACCAGTATTTTATAAAACCTGCTCCGACGTGATGCTAATTTGCAGCTAGGATTGGAACACTCTGGTATTACACAACAGGTAATTCTGAAACTATATTCCTTTCTCTTCTACATTTCATAATTCTGGATGGTATAGACCACAAACATTCTTTTGTTAAACTTAGCACCGTACCATCTCCTATTAATCTCACTTTATATATATTTTTAAACTTTCCTTTAAAGAAATTTAAGTATTTAGAAAAATAAGAAGAATAATTTACATAAACATCTGTGTTTCCACCATCCAGTATCGAAACTTGCTAACATTTAATCAAATTTGCAAAGTCCTTTTTAAATATTAATAGCTGAAATGAAACTCTTCAGACAACATGAAAATATACCCTTTGGGGCTCTCATTTTATTTCCAGGTTTTCCTCTGTTTTGATTAAGGTCAAAGAACAGACAAACATTTCACTCCCTTTCTTACGCTTTTTCCCCTCCTAGGAATCTAGAGGAGAGGCTTACTTGCAATAAGGAAAATGCCCACCGAGCTCTCAGAGACTTTTAAGATTCTCACAGTAAATGATGATGTTCGTGTTCTGGAGAGCACCAGCTGGGTCAGGAGAGTAAATACCTCATCCACATGTCAGTAGGAGAAAAACGGCTTAGTGAGAAGTTTAAGGAGGTCAGTTTTCATGCTCACAAAACGACTTGGGAATCACAGACCACAGACATGTATTTAAGAATGCAAAAATTCGTTTGCTGAAGATATGTGGAGCTATTATTTTCCTTGGCTGAGACTAATAATTTTCTTCTTTGCCCCATAAATTGGAGTTTTAAAATGTTGTTGCTACCACTTATTTCTCTTGGCATGTTAAATGACTGTGTTTCTTTGTTCCCACTGCTGTTTCTGTGTACCTTCTTCAGCTCTTTCTCTTGAGTAAATAGTCTAGCTTTGCTGTGGCTTGCATAGCAGCTTAGCACCCCTTCAGTAGTTTTTTTCCTCTGGCTATGGGGCTTTGTTGACCGTATTCTTAGTATATATGCTTTCCTTCTTTAGTTTCTGAAATTAGGGGGTGCTATTTACTGTCCTCCAACAGGCAATTATTTCTCCCTGTCTACTCTCCCGAAAGCATCTCAAGTGAGTTGGAATTCTGTTCTGATTGCAATTCTGTCCTTGTACAGTCAGGCAATGTCTCAGCCAAATAAAGTGATTCCCCTGGTGCACTCTGTATGGGGTTTTTCTCTGTTAAATGGCATCATAGCCCGTGTTCTTATAATCTGTTGTTAAAAACCAACAAACAAATAAAAAGCAAAGATAGGTGAAGACCTCGATCCTTAATCTATTTCAATTGTTTCCTTAGTTCTCATTTTAAGTCAACTGGCTTCTTTCTCCTTTTTTATTTATATATTTTTAATTTTTTTAACTTTTATTTTAAGTTCAGGGGTGTATCTCTCTCTTTTTAACATCTTGTCTTTTTAAAAACAATTATTTCTTTATTGCTTTTTCTTTTAAGTGCCGGGGTACATGTGCAGGATGTGCAGGTTTGTTACGTAGGTAAAGATGTGCCATGGTGGTTTGCTGTACCTATCGACCCTTCACCTGGGTAGTAAACACAACATGCATGAACTCTTTTTCCTATGCTCTCCTCCCAGCTCCCCTGACAAGTCCCAGTGAGTGCTGTTTCCCTCCCATCTTATCTTTTATAACTACGTCCCATACAACCCCAGATGAACTTGGGCTAGAACTAATTGCTTTTCTCTTCTAAGCTTTTCTGCTCAGCACTTGTGCATACTCCATAGTTGTCAAATCAAATTTTTGCCAAGGAAGAACAGACCTGGAAGATCCAAGGAACTCCCACAAGCAGATACGTGTGTTTTTATAGGTTAATGTCAAGTACACCAAAACACATGAAGAGGAGGAAGGAGATTATGGGTGTGCAGTAGCTTGAAACACCACATCCACCCATTTAAGAAGTTGGAATATGGAAAACACAGTGCCATTTTGTTCACAGAAATAATTTCCTTTCTTTGCGAAGCCTTTTGAATATTAAAGTTAGAGCTCATTTTCCTGTACTGTAGTTTGAGGAATGCAGCCGTGTAAACATAAGGAAGAACCATGATTTGCAGCAGCAGAACAAGCTGTTTTCCTAATGGTTGGAAATCATTTGCTACCTGGGAGGTGCAGGGAGGCTGAGAACACCACCCACCCGGGCAGAAACTCTTCCTCTCCCTCCCCCTGGAAGATGGCTGATGTTATAAAGTTGTGAGTCATTAGGTCTTCCCGTATGTCTCTGGTGTGCCTCTCAGAAATGTATCACAGGAGGCTAAGTTGGATTTACACTTTCTTAGGTTAAACTGGGCTGCTTACATTATCTGCTCTACTAGAAGGACTTGATAAATGGATTGTTGGGGGGATCCTGTCCATATTTGGTTTATGTTGTTCATCTTATTTAGAATTTCAACTTTTAAAATAGCTTACAAATGGCTTATAGTCATTATTGTTGTTCTCCTTTATAAAAGTTCCATTGCATACTAATGAGCAGTTTAATGCTAACAGAAGCTACATTTCCATGAAAGCTGAAGTTTGCCATATGCTTAACTGCTGTTTCACACAAGCACCAAGACTGCAGAATGCAAAGTTGCCACAAATATCCAAGTGCAGAATTAGGTCCCATGTACAAGTATGTGAGTGAAGAATTTGGCTCAGGCATATACTCTCGGAAAAAAATTTTCCCATAGTTTTCTTTTCTCTAAGGTATTGAATGGGCCAATACTTGTCCTCATGTTTCAAACATTTCAGCCCCCTTGAAACATTTTGATTGCCTCTTACATTGACTAGAATTGCACAATACTATGTTCCAAATGATATCTTTTTCACTGGCTTCATATAATTCTAGAATAAACCCTCTGCTTCGTACACTATGCCCTCATGTATATCACTTCTCTTTTTACTTCGGCTCTTCCTCTGTTTTCCTTCTACCATTTCATCCAACATGTTTCAAATTTGTGTAGTTGTTTATATTTGAGATGATCATACTTGAAATCAACAATACTTATTTTATTTTAAAAATATTTGTCTTGATGCAATTCCCAATTTTGGGACCTGGCACATCAAATTCAATAGAAAGAATGCAAGCCTTGGGAAGATGGAATAAACCCATGATGTAATCGGCAGAGTTGATGTGTTGATTCCACCCTGGTGGAATTAGGATCTTTATTTTATTAGCTTCTAAACTGAACAATAACAGAAACATAAAAATAGTTTTTTAGCAGCAAATCTAAATTTTAAAAATGTGAACAAGTAGATTTGAAAAAGAAGACTTGTGGTCTTGTACTTTTTAATTTTATTTTACTATTTTAATTTGTCTAATTTCATTCAATCATCTTATATGTACCTAGGTACCTAAGATATGACTGGTGTGTGTGTGTGTGTGTGAGTGTTTTCATTTTAAAGCACCAGGTGTTTACTGGTAAGTTAACAGCATGCTTGACTCAGTAAATCAGAAGACCTAGATTCTTGATCTACTCAAGCCTGGAAGTAACATGCCCCATTGGGTAGGGAGATGCTCATGAACCTGGGCTTCATCTTGTTGACAAAAGTAAAAGGAGACACTAAGTTTCTCTGGTGCAACTTGATTTCCTGGGGGAAACCCAGTTTCATGACTCCATTTTTAGCTGAGTCTCCACTGCAGTTACCTGGAAGTATCTTTAGTTTCTGACATGTAGATGTAAAGCCTGTGGGTTAATTCATCTGCCTCAATTAGCTCCTGCCTCCAGCACTGTTCTGCCTGGGCCATCTGCTCAGAACGGACCCTCTTAGCATTAGTTGACCCATCTTCTTCCACAATTACTTCTAATCTCTCAGTCTTGGTCCTCAATCACCTGACTAAGTGATAGGAAGGTCCATCTCTTTCACTTATTGGTGCCCTCATCTGTGTTTTTGACCAGCCTCGTGCCTAAACCTTTACCGCCAATGGTCAGTTTCACCTACCTTGATTCAGTAGCTGGATTTCTAGAACAGAGTTTTTCCTTTCTTTCTCTGTCTCAGATTAACTTTCAATAAATTCATAATCAATTAGAGGTTTATCTTTGTTCTTTGCTTATTTTGAGTTACCCCCAAAGCAGATCAGAAACAAGTATTTGGGCACAAAAAGTTAATTAGGACGATGATTTCAGGAAGCACAGGGAGGGAGTTAGGAAGGGAGACAGGGAAGAGAAGAAATTCAAAAAAAGGGTGTGTTCATGATTGGGGTTCCTACTGTGGGAAACAGATTCAATCCCTGGGGGCCCATCTGAGAGACTGCAGATCATTTAAGTAATGAGATGTGAAGTTTCGGCTAGTTATCTACCAGTCATTCTTCATGGTTTGAGGTTTGCACGAAGTAGGTGTTAACTGGACATATCTAGCCTGCCTTGTGCACTCTCTTTTGGTCAGATAAAGCTCTCTGACAGAAGGACACAGGTGTTTGGGGTAAGAAGCCACCAGTATGTTCAGGAAGTACCTACCAAGCTGCAGGTGACTTCTAAGGTGAGCTGTGCCCCCAGCACAGGTAGGGCTCTGGCAGTGTCTGCCACACTAATTTCCAATATTCAGGCTTAAAATAACTGATTAGAAGGCACTGTTGCCAAAAATTAGGAAATGTTGGTAACCAAAACTTTATTTCCTGGATAAGTTATCTTTTTTGATAAGCGTTTTACACCAATGGCAACATCTGGGGTTCCTGAAAAGGAATTAAATAGTCTTTTCCACTGTGGATGATAACTGAATTATACAGAAAGCATTGAAAGGAAAGCCAGAATTTAGAAAGGGTGTTACAAAATGCAAAGCTTTAGCTGTAACCCACCAAAGTTCAGGCCATTCTAAATTATGCTGCAATTTGGGTTTATGACAATTATCTGTGTTTTCCAAATATAAGTATTGTGCATGTCTCGAATGCCAAACATTTTTATGAATGATAGGTCATGTTCACGATATTGCTGTTTGTAATTCTTTTTACTCACATATTTGTTATCTGGCTTGATGAAAGAAACATTTTGCTTTGTCTTAAGTATAAAGTATGCAGTGACTGAACCTGACATTCAACTGAGCTAGACTCCTGTGAGCTTAGCTGGGAACTGAACAAAAGATCTGTATCAACTCTGTTTCTAATTCCGAGTTGGGGGAAGTATGGGTAATCTAGATGAAACTCACATATACATAGTTTATTTGTACATATGGTTGTATAAGAGATTTGTAATGAGTTGTATATGCTTAATTTGAATGCTTGGTAAATTTTGGTTATACGCTTACGCATATGGTATGTGCATTAAGCCATTCTAAGGGCTGCCTTTGGTTACAAATTCTCAGTTTAAGAGCTCTGGCAAGGCAGACCCTGCTACACATCTGGTTGTTTCTTTGTTCCCAGGCAGTGACTCATTTTGATCAGATCTACTTGCACCTCCTACCTTCCAAGTAAAAAGAAGATAGATTCCAGAATTAAAATACCACCATTGATGTTTATATAAAGAAACTTAAATTTTTCCTATAGGTCTTAGAATTTTAGCATCCTGTGCTGGAAATTAACTTTAAAGAAATTAAAACATAGAGGTTTATGAAGGAACAGTGATTTTCCTAAGGTCGTGAAGACAATGGCTTATCTTCAGCTTAGATATAATTTAGGTGATACACTTGCTTTGTTGATAACAGACTACCACAATTTGGATTGCTGCTATGTCTGGCATCATGTAAAGTTAAGACCCATTTATGGGTTCCTTTCAACACCGTAGAAGCTATTGCAGTCATAAATTTCCTCAACTGAGGCAGCTGCTGTGCAAGATAGTAGTAAAAAATCGAACATTAATTTCTTTTTCTTTCTGAAGACTTTAGGACTTTATGAACTTTCAAACTACCCTTTACAAATTGAAGCAGAGCCATATGGCAGTAGCTCCTGCCAGAAAGCAGCCAATGACAAGAAGAATCTTGATTGATACACATGAAGAAAAAATGCTGGGAAAAAAGGAAGGGCAAGAGCTGTTAACTTAGGCAAGGGGTACCTACACAAAGCTTTCAATCCTAACCAGGCGGTGCAGGAAGAGAATGACCTGGTTGGCAAATGGCAAAAGGAAATACGAAGCTAAATGTCACAGTAAACATTCTTTCTTTTTTTCTCCCCAAAGAGTGCCAACACATTTTTAATTCTCAACAGATATATTAAACCTAGAGCTAAACAAGGTACAGATTTATCTTTGTGAGAATAAGTATGTATTAACTCTGCAACAGTGTGGAGAAAGATTGAATCGTTTATTCCATGGTCAGTAATAAACAAAAACACACAAAGAAAAAATTATTCCCTGAGTACACCATAGACCACTCACTGTCTGCTTTTGTTTTATAACTATCGATGTTTATAACTATCCATGTTTATAACTATCAATGTTTTCTGACTTCTTGTCAGAAAAGATGACTGCATTGTAGTTAGAACTTATCCAAACAAACGTAGCAAATTTCTTTGATGCAATGGTGATGTTTTTTGGAAATGGATTATTTAATGGGTTATAGGCATCCCTTTTCTTTGTAATATTCTAAGAGCTGAACAAATTATTTAAAATACAACATGCTAATAACAAATACCACGTTCCTTAAAGTAAGCAAGGAAACAAAGGACTTCATATTTGAGTACAAAAATGTGTTGATGATTTTACTTCAACAAGGAAAGATAAAACAAATTTAGAACTGTAACTAATAATTTAATCTAAATTGAAACCCATGGAATAGTCAAGAGTTGAAGACACCTGCCACCAGGATACTGAAATCTGAGAAAATGTTACTTGCACTTGACTGCAATCGGAGGTAATTTAATTGCAATTACTGATCAAAATTTGTTGAATGACAGTCTAACAAACTCTGCTGAAGTAAATATCATTTTATTATGAATATAATTTATTATTTTCCCTGCTGGAAGTAAATGAATGACAAAATTAAATGCCATTTTCGACACATCTAAACAACAGCTATAATCATAACTTTATAACATCCTTAGTCCGTTTTCTGATCTGTGACTCATAAATCAGAAAGCCATAAACTTGTGTCTGCTTCCATGATTGGAAAATTAATTTCTCTCCTCTAGAGGAATGGAGGAAAGACATTTTTTCTCAACTCTTTGACTACCGAGGACAAATAGAACAAGAAGTTGAAGATCAGAATGGCAGCAATGTGCTTAGTTTAGATAGTTCGATAGTTTATGCACAACGTTTAATCTAAGTGTTAGTTTGCAGGTGTTAGGCTAAAGAGATGAAACTGAACTTCGTCTTCAAGATCTTTTCAGTCAGAGAAAATTTAATGGATACTGATGTACTTAGAGTTTATTTGAATTTACTTGAGTCTTCTGTCACAAAGAAATAATTAGAAGAGGGAAAAAGAGTTTAATTGTTTGGAAAGGACACCAGAAAATATTTTTCGAGCTGAAAACAAGAAGAAAAGTGATGGTGGAGTGAGATGTGGGGTAGAAGAGCATAATTGGTTTCTACCTTGAGCATACTAATTTGATGACAATAAAAAACACCTAAGTCACGTCTACGTGGGCACAGAAACTGGGTCAGGCTCTCAGACATACTTGCTATAGAATAACACAGGGTTTCTAACTCTAGAAATCTAAAGCAGCTGCACCATTAGATCATAGTTTGGCTAAATGCAAATGGATAGTTTGCTAGGGCTGCCATAGCAAAACGCCATCGACTGGGTGGCTGAAACCACAGGATTTTTTTTCTTCTTCTTTTTTTAATTTCACAGATCTGGTGGCTAGAATTCTGAGGTCCAGGTGTTGACAGGGTTGGTTTCTTCTGAGGCCTCTCTCCTTGGTGTGTAGATAGACGTCTTCTCCCTGTGTCTTCACACGACCCCCCCGATTCTCCTCTTCTAGTAAGGACACCAGGTATATTGGTTCAGGTCCCACCCTGAGAAGGACCTCATTATAGCTTAATTACCTTTTTAGAAATCCTATCTACATATATTGTCACATTCTGAAAGGACCTGAGAAGGACCTCATTATAGTTTAATTACCTTTTTAGAAATCCTATCTACATATATTGTCACATTCTGAAATACTGGGAGTTAGAACTCCAACAAATGAATATTTTGGGGTCATAGTTCAGCCCATAACAGATGGGTTGTGTGAGATTTGGAAGTTTTATTGCAGCTAATAACACTATGAAATGTCTTGGTTGCTTAAATAATGGTAATCTGTGCTATAGCTATTCTGAGAAAGGCAAGTGGGGAGTTAAGGCAGTGATTTAATTAATCTTTAAAAATCTCTTTTTGGGGAATAGTCATTTTGACTTTTATCCCCTAGGTTTTTCATCACATACACCCTGTCTTTGGGTGGCTCCAGAAGAAGCAAAGCAGCACAGTAGAGCTGTCACAGACCTGTGCCGCCTGCAGAGTGAATGAGACATGTCATTGCCATTATGGCGAGTCAGGTCTTGTTGTGATTATCAGGATTTGGAAACATCTTACTGCTTCCTGGTTGTGAGTTTCAAAGAAGGGAAAGCAGCCAGTGCTCCCAGCTCACTTCCTGTTCTTTCTTCTGCAGCCAGGTGCTGAGACACCAGCTCTTCGGTAATGCTACTTAGAATATCCCTTTATTAACTACCTAAGGCAAACCTGCTGTAGGAGAAACCTCCGTATTGCCCCTGTTTGCCCAATTAATTAACTTCCACTAATTGTTCCATCGCATCATTTGTACTAATTACTTGTGTGGATTTTGTCTTAAAGAGAGATTTCCAATCAAATTTACAGTTTGCAGATGAGATTGGCTTACATTGTCTATTGTTGGGTTCTCTTAGCATGTAATAACATTCCCATGAGTTGTCCCAGGGATTATCAATCCCAGACCAGGTGCGTCCCATGCTGTTAAGACTCCATGAAGCAATGCTGCCAGGTGCTTATGTTAGGATTATGTTAGGGGTGATCTGTAGGTATGTGAAGCTGTGTAATATTTTCCGTAAAGCACTTCTCCCTTTGATGAAGGTTAGCAGTTACACAGACAGGGGAAACATTAAGGTCATCTAATCTAAATGTGTTTGACTTTGTTTGTATAACCTGAACTTGAATAGCCCTTCACAATGTGTAAAATTTAGTAAAAGAACATTCACATTAGTTGCTTTGAGACTCATAGCATCTGTATGAATGGGATGAGGAACTTTGTTGATGAAGACATTTTGCCTCAGAAGTTAAGCAAAGCAATATATTTATTTGAGTGGAGTCACTGTGGCTTCAAGTGTGCATCTATTGATATGTTGTCCAAAACAATATTGAGTGAAAGTACCATGGCTTCAAGTTTAGTATTTTTTCAATTACCGCATACTTGCAGAGAACCAAGTCAACCCCTAAGCCTGATTCACTGTGTAACAGAGCATTTTTTCTTTGACTAATCATGATAATTAACACAGTATGTTCAAGAAGATTGACTTAACTTTATGTTTTCAATAAAACAGTGACAAGAATCATGGTAAATCTTCTATTTTTATTTGTAAACTTTAAAAATCATTTCCTTGCCTATTTTTCAGGGCACCTGTAGAAGAATGATATAATGATACTCGAAAGCTCCAATAAATTAATGTGCTTCTTCTTTCTTATTTGTGAATAATTTTTCATAGTTGATATGCTTAGGATGAATAATCGCACTCAGGGGAAAAAAAAACCTACAATTTTTTTCTAAGGCTCAGAAAGTCCTTGAAGGAAGTGAAATAAGTGAGACAGATTACTCAATGGGAAGTAATTACTCTTCAAAAGTTATTTATAAAATATTTTAAAACTTGTCAAAATCCTACTTTAAAATCCATTGAATCAATAATTTCCTTGTACTACTCCTTTTTAATTTGCAAACATTTTTCCTGGATTTTCTGTAGCTCTTTCTCAGCACCCCTATCTTTAGTATTATTGATTATTCAACAGTTTGACTGAGGTACAAAATACTCTATGTAATGTGACCTGGGCATGAAAAGTAGGTCTGAGATAAGAAACCAGGCATTCTGGTACAGGGTCCAGGCACATGTCTAGATGTGCCAATTTAGATATTCACCTATACCTGATGTTTTCCTGATTCTAATATTTATTTTTCTTCTGTTTGAGTGATTTTCATTTCTGAGAAATTTTTAATTACATTTACAGTCTCTTTAACAGCATCCTGAGAGGCATCGGGTATTAAGGTAGTCTCACAGTTTTATATATCTTTCCTCTTCCTTTCTTTATGTCCCTTGTCTGCGTGATATTTCAAGTTTGTTTTACTTTGATTGTTTAGACTAGAAGTGACAGAAATTCATATTCAAAATAATTTAGGCAAAAATAGGAATTTATTAGTTTATGTGACTTGGATGCCTGAGGTGAGATCAATCCATCTTCAGGCAAGGCTTCAAGTAGGGGATTCAAATGAAGCTGTCATGGCTGTCACTCTCTCTCCTTCTCTGTCATTGTCGTTCTTTCCCATCTTTCAGTTCTGCTTATTTCTGGTTTATGTCTAGTTACTGTTGCAACACAAGGAACCATGCTAAACTTTCCACTACATTCATGGTTTTCTTTGAGTCAGGAACTCAGAGAGGGCACAGTGTGGTTAGCTTTTCTTTCCTACACAATGTCTGAAGCCTCAGCTGGAAAAGCTCAAAATCTACATGGTGACTGGGGACTGGAATAATCTGAAGGCTCATGTGCTCACAGGAATGATGGTTGCTGCTCGTGGTTCACTTGGACTTTAGCAGGAGTTGTTGGACAGAACATTCACCTGTTCCTGCTCTACGTGGCTGCTTGGGCTTCCTTATAGCATGGTGGCTGGGTTTCATGAGGAAGCATCCCCCCAAAAGCCAGGCAAACCTGAGTTGCCATTTATGTTCTAGTCTCAGAATCACATAGTGTCACTATTTCATTTCCTAGATTCAAGGGGAGGGAACATAGGCCCCATCTCTTTATAGGCGGCATATCAAAGAAGAGCATGTGGGATTAGAGACATATTTGCAAAATACAATTAGCCACTTTTTCATTCTCAGCCTGGCTGTATGCACATGATGGCAAAGATGGTCAGCAGAAGCTCCAGGCATACATTATCCTTATTGCTGGAGATCTCAGAAAGAGAAAGTCTCTCTTTCCCAGTGTTGTTGTCAATCCCAAGAAAAGGACTCTAATTGGGCAACCTGGGTCACATGCTCACCCAGTCACAGAGCAGTGGGACCATGTGATTGACAACAGATGTTGACAAGACTACATTAAACCAGGGACAGTCAATTCCAAAAAGCAAAACAATTATTTTGATACCGGGAAGAAAAAAGGGTACAGAAACAAGAAATGCTGATTATAGTTGGTTTCTTTAATCACTAAATGTTACGCACTGTCTCCTCCTTTATCTAAATCAACTCCTGGATCACCAGGAAGCCTGCATTTTTCTCTGTGATTGCACTCATCCAACCATCTCACAATTGTTGATTTGCCTTTATGCCTCCTCCACTAAAGCCTAAGCTGTGTACATTCACAACCATATCTTCCTTGACACTATGTCTGTGGTGTCACTTGGACTCTAGATCCATGGTTTTCACAGTGTGGTTTCTGAATCTGCAGCGGTGGCATCACTTGGGGACTTGTTAGATAAGCAAATTCTCAGGCCATGTTTCCCATCCTGCTGTATCAAAAACTCTAGGGCTGGGGCCCAGCACTCTGTCTTTTAATAAACCCTGCCAGCGATTCTGAAGTAGGTCAAAGACTGAGAACCGTTGTTTAAGATGCTTAGAAAGGTTTACTAACCATTGAATGAGCAAAGTGAATATCCCCCAGGACTTTCTGTGAAAAGGTTCTCTGGCCAGTGGTTTGGGCTGCAGGCATATTGAACATTTGTTTGATCAAAAGTGAACCCTTTGCCAGGGAAGATAGTTGTCCCTGGAAGAATTGGAAACAAGAACTGAGAAGGAGGCAGTGCCCCTCCAGCCAGTTGTAAATGGAGCAAGGTCTCCCAGGAGGGCCTCAGGGAGGGGGCGAGGAGGATCCTGTCCATCGTTACCAATAGGAGGGGCAACTGCTTATAGAGTCAGCGCTGCCAGGAACCACCAGGACATGGAAAGCTATGGGAGGAAGTGCTGCTTCTCCTTACATTTGCATTTTCTTTTCATCATGTTGACATGAACTCAGTATGGCAAAAAGATAACTTATTCCAAATAGCACAAGATGTTTTCCCTGCATAGCCCAACCTCTGTGCCTATGCTTGAGACACACGGAGACTAAAGCACATGTGGCCAAATTATCTCCTTGTTACACATGTACAACTACTAATGATTTCAATGGGAGTTGCTTATAATAACCAAGGGTAGGATTTGGCCCATGCAGCTTAAATTGAACTAAAGCCCAATTTGTAATACTTCAGTCGAAAACCAGCAGTGATTATAAGACTAGCATGTGATTAAAGCTTCACCTTCAAAATCTGCTGTCCAGAAATAAGAAAAGTTTAAAAAATCATTATGTATTTTTTTAACTTGTAGTAAACAGTGGATTGTTAAAACTTCCAGCCTAAGAAAAGAATTAAAGTATTGGGGGAAATTGGATATTCAGGGTGGCTGTTTTTCATTACGCTGCAGCTAATGAAAAAAGTGAGACTTCAAATAGGATTCTGCTTTCATTGTTTCTACTTCCCCAAAAGGACTTTCATTACATTTTCTGAAATCATATCTATGCCTTTTTATTCTGAAGTCAGTCTTACCCTAGGAAACAACATTCTATGAATTTTCAAATTCTCAATTTTCAGTTACTGCTTTAATAGTCTTCATTTCCATTCGTATGGTTGTGCAAGAAACTACACCAACACTTAGAGGTTTAAAACAGCCACTTATTTTGTTAATGCTTTTGTGGGGCAGAAATTCATAGAGGGCTCACGTGGCAGTCTCTCTCTGCTCCACCTAGTAATGGCTGGGGCTGGAGTGTCTGCAGGATCGACATCCAGGATGATTTCTTCACTCATTCTCATGCCATTCTCCCTCTCCATGGCCTCTCCACGGGAATTTGACTTCACACAGCATGGAGATCTCAGAGAAGTCACCCTTCTCCTCTACCTGTCTTCCAAAAGACAGGAAGTGAACCCTGCCAAGCTAGTTAATGCCTCACTGAGAACTGGGGCAATATCACTTCCATCATGTCTATCAGACAAAGCAGTGACAGGACCCGCACCAACTCCAAGGGAGGGAACAAGATTCTGCCTACTGCTGGGGGAATGACAAGGTCCCAGTGCTAAAACACGTGTGGGAGATGATAGGTATTGTCATGACCATCTTTAGAAAATACAGTCTGCCACATTCTTAATACTTCAGTGAGTTTAACCTATCCTTATTTCCACAGGCATTCTGAACTTTTGTGTCCAGTTTATGATATCCTGTCCTGTTATCACAAAAAACAAACAGCATGTCATTTCCTAGTGTAAAACGTGCCGAATCCATTCAGTGTTTATACAAAGGGAAAATGTGTATCCAGATTTAAGTGTTTAAATGACTGAATTATAAAAGTATAAATCACACTTATCATGTGTTGGGTAGAAATGTAAAAAATAAGTAGCCTGCCTTTAGAATTATGGAAGTTGTCTACCCGAGTACCCCAGTTTACAGATAAGAGAATCTGGTGAGATGGTCTGAGCACACATAGCTAATTTGCCTTAGTTTGGGATTCCCCCAGAGCAGACTTTGAGACAAGGATTCGGTTATGGTCTGTTTGGGAGGTGATCCTAAGAGTGAATGTAAGGAAATGGAGAAAGTGACAGGGAAGGGAGGGAACCCAGTGAAAGGCAAGTCAGTCAGTGGGTTACCCTGTGAGCAGCTGAGGCTCAACCAAAAAACTGCATGATACACACCTGAGAAATGTACTTCCAGAGGATGGAGAGAGAGCCCGGGGAATTTATCCACCGGCTGCCGTCCTCCCTTGGTTGATGGTTGCCTCTGGCTGGGCAGTTAACCACTGTTCACGGATGAGCCAGTCCTTATGATGCCAGAGAAATCCTCAGGCAGAGAACAGAGGTGCTGCTGCTTCAGATGGGACGTTGACTGTGCTAGCACTTGCCCTGACAACTGCTGGTGGACTCAGGGGCTTCAAGGTGGCACAGGCAGGGCCTCAACAGCACCAATGGCACAACTGGTGGAATGAATTTTAAAGTGCCATAATCACTGTCATTTGTCACACACTTACTGTGTGCCAAGTGCTTTGTATGTATCATTTCAATGAGTCATTGTAATAATCATATGAAATAAATAGTAACATCATTCCTTTTTGATAAATGAGAAAACTGGGGCTCATAGAGGTTTAGTAAGTTCTTCAAAGCCATTTGGATGGGAAGTGGCAGAGGTGGAAGGTGAACTTTCATCTTTTGGATGCCGTAATCCTTGCTCCTTACCATCATATGACTCTAAAAACACATGCGTGTGTTCACTATGATGTATCATCTGGACTCCTGCAATGGTCTCCCAATCCTTCTCCCTGATGTCACTCTTGCCTCCCATGGAGCAGTCAAAGTGGTTTTGTGAAAACACAACCCAGATCCTACCTCTCCCTTCCACTAGCTTCTCATTGCATTTGGAATAAAATCCAAACTCTGTACCAAGGCCTATGAGGCCCAGCTTGGTCTAGCCCCTTCCTCCCTCTTCAATTTAAATTCCCATAGTTTCCTTGGTCCTTTACATTCCAGCTGCAGTGGCTTGGTCTCTTTTCTGTCCCTCTGACATGAAAGTTTGTTCCTGCCTCAGGGTCTCTGCACTCACTCTTCCCTCAGCTCAGAATGCTTTTCTTCTGGACCTTGGTAACCGGATCCTTCTTATTACTTTGATCTCAACTTAAATGTTACTTCCTGAGAATAGATTTCTCACCTAGATTATGAACCCAACAAATCAGATTGCTATTAAGCCTAAGCTGTGAGTCTTTGGTGGCTCCCTCTAGTTTTATCAGTTTATTGAGAGAGAGAGAGAGAGAGAGAGACAGACAGACAGAGAGAGACAGAAAGACACACACACACACACACACACACACACACACACACACACAGAGAGAGATTGAGAGAGGAACGGACAGATAGGAATCTGGGTTATGTTTTTACAAGACCACTCTGGCTGCTCTGTGAGAGGCAAGATTGACATCAGGGAGGAGGGTTGGAGACAATTGCAGGGATCCAGATGAGATATCATAGTGACCACACAAATGTGTTTTTAGAAGACACACATACACACACATGCACACACACACACACACACAAGTTTGTTTACAGAAAGTGACATTACTGTTTTTGCACATTTGTCCCCGAGCAGCATTTCTGCCCTGACGTCATCAGCACTAATAAATACTTGTTGTTTTAATCAGGTAAGTCACACCAGAGTGTGTGTGTGTGTGTGTGTGTGTGTATTATATGCACACATTCAAGTCTGTAGGAGAAATGGTCTAATTTGAGAATAATACACAAGCCCTTCATTGACATTCTCCATCATATTTCTGGCTCCATCCTCACATGTGGACATCTATGAACTGTTCTTTTGAAACAGTTTTATTGAAGTCCATTTTACATGCTATGCACACATTGTAAACATACAGTTCAATGACTTAATTTATACAGTGTACATCATCGCAATCCAGTATTACAGCATTTCTACGACCCCATAAAATATCTGCATTCCCATTTATATTTGACTCCCCTGCACCTCCAGTCTCAGATAACCATGGATCTGCCTTGTGTCTCTATAACTGTGCCTTTTCTAGAAATTTCATATAAATGAAACTTTACTACGTTTAGTTTTTTTGTGCCTTTTTTTTTTTTTTACTTAGCATAATGTTTTAAGTTTCATCCATATTGCATGAATCAATAGTTTGTTCCTTTTTATTGTATGGATATACCACACTTTTAATCCTTTCACTAATTGATAGGCATGTGATTGCTCTCAGGTTTTAGCTATTATAAAATAAAGCTGCTAAGAAAATTTGCATGAAAGTTTTTTTATGGACATATGTTTTCATTTTTCTTAAGTAAATACCTAGTAATAAAATTGCTGGGTCATATGGTAAGTGTATGTTGAACTTTTTAAGAACCTGTCTGTGTTTCAAAATAGCTGTATCATTTGTACCAGCAATGTATGAGTGTGTGAGTTTTTCCATATCTTCACCAATACTTGGTATTGTTAGTCTTTTTGATTATAGACATTTCAAAGGTATGTCTTGATATCTCATTGTGGTTTTAATTTGCATTTCCCTAATGACTAATGATGTTGAGCATCATTTCACTTGCTGATTAGCCATTGGTATGTCTTCTTTGGTAAAATGTTGATTCAAACTCAGCTTTTACAGAATTTTCTTTTTCTTCTTAAGTTTTAAAGGAGAGTAATATACATATATTTTGAGATGGAGTCTCGCTCTGTCACCCCAGCTGGAGTGCAGTGGCGTGATCTCAGCTTACTGACAGTTCCACCTCCTGGGTTCACACCATTCTCCTGCCTCAGCCTCCCAAGTAGCTGAGACTACAGGTGCCCGCCACCACGCCCGGCTAATTTTTTGTATTTTTAGTAGAAACAGGGTTTCGCCGTGTTAACCAGGATGGTCTCAATCTCCTGACCTTGTGATCTGCGTGCCTTGGCTTCCCAAAGTGCTGGGATTACAGGACGTGAGCCACCGCGCCCAGCCAAGGGACAGTAATATTTTTAAACCTCCTTTGTTTGTTACTTTTCTTTCTAAAAGCATCAAGATTGTTGCTTGGGTGATGGTGTCATGGTCAGGTTATGTCCACATATTAAGTGGTATCAGAGGTCATTTCAAGTGTTTCCTAAACTGGTGTTTCATGGAGGAATATTTTAGGAGATGTTAAATGTCTTCCTTTGTTAAAGAAATTTGGAAAACTCTGCTTCCTATATCCCTCATTTTAGAAGGCATAATATTTGTCAGTATGCTAAAGGCTCTGAGAAGTTCTGCAACAACAACTTGTTAACCCCTTAACCCAATATCTTTTAAATATACTTCAGCATAGATAACATTAATAATTAATTATGACTAGTGGTATTAACATATTGGTGAAGCAGAATTCTTCCAAGCTGCTTTCCATGGACCTAGTTAGTATTCGAACAATGAAAAAGGAGGACCAAGGAGTTTAAATTATTTGTTCAAGTTAGTGCAAATTATACAGTTTTCTCAATACCCATCTTGGTCCTCTTTATCAGGGCTCCATTGGGTGACTATCAGCACTGTCTAAAAACCAAGGAGTTGAGACTTAGATACATGTAATCAATTCCAGTCATCTGGTTGGCACAGAAGGCATTCCAAAAGACCTCCTCTCTTCACGCTCAGCTAGTGGGATACAGGCGTGTCCTGCCAATGTGCTTTTTCCCCATTATGTTTTTAAAGACTCACCTTAAGTTTAATTTAAAAATTTAATATTTATCTGTGAGTTGGGGCTAGGGAGACCCTAGTCGGAAGCTCCTTCAGTGGAATTCATTGTGAAACAGGAAAAAATCTGGATTCTCAGACTTCCTCTTTTTATTGTGGAATTATTTGATTTAGTCTTTCACTAAATATTTATATGTATATATATAATATATATATATATATTTACATATTATATATTATATTTCCAGGTAGGTAGCAGCAACTCCCTAGTGAAAAAATGCATAGTCTCTGAGCTCATGGAGCATATAATTTAATGGAATGAATGTAAAGATAGAGACAAGCAACACATACATGGATAGATGGTGTATTATTCTGTTCTCATGCTGCTGATAAAGACATACCTGAGACTGGGTAATTTATAAAGGAAAGAGGTTTAATTGACTCACAGTTCCACATGGCTGGGGAGGCCTCACTATCATGGCAGAAGGTGAAGGAGGGGCAAAATTATATCTTAAATGGCAGCGGGCAAGAGAGCATGTGCAGGGGAACTCCCCTTTATAAAACTATCAGATCTTGTGAGACTTATTCACTATCATGAGAACTGTATGGAAAAAACCCACCCCGATGATTTCATTACCTCCCAACAGGTACCTCCCACTACATGTGGGGATTATAGGAACTACAATTCAAGATGAGATTTGGATGGGGATACAGCCAAACTATATCAGATGGTTATAATGTCAGGTAGTGTTATGTGCTATGAAGAAAAATAAAACACAGTAAGGGGAAAAACAATAATAAAAGAACAATAGAGGGAGTTATTTCAGTAGAGCTTTGGTTGAAAACAGAAGAGTCATGTGACTGTCTTTGGGAGGAAGGTTTAAATCACCTGAGGAGAAGTGCAAAGACCCAAGCCAGGATTGGGCTTGGTGTGCCTGGGGGGCGCGGAGTTGAATGAACGAGGGGAAGAGTGGAGGGAATGGGTGGGGCTGGGAGCTCAACAGAGCCACAGGGATGTAAGGGTTCCTCTGGACTTCACAATCCAGCTGGGAGTCATAGTTTAAAAACATGGAAATGAACTCTACGATTAATTTTTAAATATCTGCTTTTCCATATGAAGTTTTTAAGGAAATGATTAATGTTGCTCCAAAACCAAAGATGGAATAGGAAGGAAATTTTTAGATAATTTTGGGAATCATAAACAATTTTCTCATTTTTGAAGATACACAGCACCCACACACACACACACACACGTGCATGAACACACATTTCTAGGAAGTTTAGCAATAAAAAAAAACTAACTTTCTGTAACACAACATATATCAAAATATTTTATCATGGGACTCTTTTGTTTGTTAAAGAACAACCTGAGAAATAATAGTGTGGGTTAATCTATTTTATAAATTGATGACTCCCTCTTCAGAGTCATTGTTTTATAAAGAACATCAAGGACTTCTCCAAGTTCTTTGGTTGCTTTGCAATTATTAGGTTGGTGGAAATGTAATTGCAGTTTTTGCCATTCAAAGTAATGGCACCAGCTTAATAGAAACCTCAGGGATTAGTTTCTTCAGTTTCCTGTAGACATATTTCTGTTTTGTTCACAGGAAATGTTGAATGCTGTGCATTTAATATGCACTTAGTACATGGAACTGAGAGGATGTGCTAAGAGTTTGAAAGGTGAAACCTCGTCTCTACTAAAAATTCAAAAATTAGCCAGGTGTGGTGGTGCATGCCTGTAATCCTAGCTACTCAGGAGGCTGAGGCAGGAGAATTGCTTGAAACCAGAAGGCGGAGGTTGCAGTGAGCTGAGATCATGCCACTGCACTCCAGCCTGGGTGACAGAGTGAGACTCTGTCTCAGAAAAAACAAAAAAAACAGAAAAAAGGTAGGCAACTGGCACTTTTTACTTTGAAGTATTCCCCCGAGTTTTTAACATGCTAGCTAGAAGGATCAAAATTAATAAAGATGAGAAATGTACAGTCTTACTCGATACTGGCTCAATTGTTTGGACAGCTCTTCTGAAGTCTAGTCTTCTGATTTATGGCCCAACTGAAATACAATAGTCTAAAGAGTCTGTTATAACGACATTGTTAAATGCTAAATAAATTCCATTGCAGCTATCAGATGAGAAATGTACCATCAACAACTAATATCTTTCAAGACACAAAAAATAAAATTCACATGAAATTTTATGCGCTTCAGAATAGCGTAATCCCTGATTCATTCAGGGAAATCATAAACATGAATGTATGCATATTTATGGGATGTGAAACTGCGAGACTTGGCATGCTGCCCCTAAAACGCTGCTTCTGAAAATGGCAATAAAGTCCACCTGTTACGACTTTCTTTAGACCCTTTGTAAATGTAAAGCAGGCCAAAGAAGTCTTGATGTAACCTTTCATGTATGGCTTCCAGAAATTGGTCTCATTGCCTTGTACCCCACATCAGAGAAAACTCAATAGCTCAAAACAAACTTTTCAGGAAAAGAAATGACTAAAAAGCCAGTTAACCAAATCAATGTCCTTATTCGCAACTTTTTCTTCATGGGGCATGTGGCAATGGTCAGTGTGTGGTTCTCTGCTTTGGATATTCTGGATATCCTTTGCAAGCGATGCTTGTAAACAATTGGGCTTTCACGCCAAAGGCCTCAAGGAGGGTGTGCCTTCATAAAGAGGAGCGCGTGGGTGCTCTTCTGAAGTAATGCAGCAGAAGGAGCATTGCTGTGGGGCGGGGACCGGGGAGAGGAGACTTGGGTACCAGCTAGACTCTGTACTAAGGAGTTGCAGGAAATTAGGAAAGCCAGATCAAGACCTCAGTTTTCTTCTCTGACTGGAACTTCTGAGCTCTGAAAGAATCTGTGATCTCACATTCTTTATGCCACAATTATTTTTCAAGTGATTGTTCCTTTAAGTCGTTTAAAGGCCGAGGAAATAGAAAATAATTAAGAAAATCGATTTTGGCAAATGTTTTATGTTTCTATAATTCAATATCACATCTTTTGAATAAAAAGCCAAAAACACCAAATTATTGTTTCACTATTTCCTCTCCTGGCATGTTTAAGCCTCATGGCAATTTAAGGGGATAGGACATGTTGATCTCCTTGTAGTTTTTGGATAGCCCATTCTTCTAGCTCTCAGTGGGACGGAGAGCTGGTTTACTTATCCCGTTTCTTTCCAACTGGGGCCACGTAGCCTTCTGACTAAGTTCCTGTTGGAGGAAAATAGGATTTTAATCTCTGACGGTTAATTGCCATCAAGGTTGGTCTGTTCTTCTACTGAAACCAAAGTTTCCTTTTTCTTAGTCTCAGCCTTTCCAAAAAGCCAGCTTAGTCTAATTAGCCATGCAGAGGGAAGGATTTCTTTGCCTGAAACGTCAGGGCTCCCTGCTTTAATCTGTTACTCCCTCCACATCCTCCTGATTGTTGCCATATCTACCACTTTCTCAACACCTAAATTTATGTTTATTTAAATCCTCAGAGAGTGAGTAGGAGAACCAGCATCAACATCTCTGGCCAGCTCTGCTCTCCAGAGTCAATTTCATGACCCTCTTGTTTGAGGCAATGGGTTAAATATCCAGGTTGGAGGTTAGATGACAGTTTATGTCATTTTCTAGAGAAGATCAAGGAATTCTCTGAGCTCTTTGGTTGTTTTGAAATTTTGTTTTACTGCTCCTCGAGGGTTTTTTTCCTGTCTTCAAAATTTATATTTTATTGGAAATTTCTCACTTGGTGACATTGTTGTTATATTCAGGTTTTGGAAAGAGGAAACATTTTTTTAATGACCTGGAGCTTGCAGGTGTTAGAATGGAAGCCTCTTTGCTCACTGCCTTATGGATCTGTGATGTGGAGGGCGTGGGTTCAAGGAAGACTCCCCTTGCTCACTGCTCTGCTTTTGCTCCTCTCTAGAAAATGAGGGACTATCTGACGGGTTAGTTTGGGAGGAAGAACATGAATGGCATGGCTTGCTCTCTCTCTCTCCATTTTCCTACGGATCTGCAGAGACAGTGCATTTGAACTACTGTTGCCCAGGAAGTCTGCATTGCCTAGCTTTAGCAACCAGACACATGGACGAGTCTCTTAAATTTAAAGGTGAAATATGAACACATTCATTCATAACTTTAAAGCTACAACTTCTCATCTACTTTTGCTTCTTCTTCCTCCTCCTCCTCCTCTTCCTCTGTAAGCAGTAAAGCTGTTTTGATCTCCCAGTGTCTGATTCCTGCCTTTCTTTCCCCTCCTTTTTTTTTTTTTAAACTCTTGAGAGAAGCATTGATTGCCTCATTCCTTGATAATGGATAGTGTCTTTTAGTTTGGAGACCGATAATGTTTTATGCACCTAAATTTTCCATTCTCAGGAATGTTTTATGAGACTTAAAGAAACTTCCAGATACTCTTTACAAGTAGAAACTAGATTAGCCTTTCAGAATTAATTTAGACAAAAGCAATGACACTAGGAAAGTTTACTTAGCAACATAGCAATCATCAGGATGGAATGATTTAATCATCTCCGCTGAAAATGGAAATGGGAATAATGACCCAACTTCAATTTTCAGAAATATTTAAGTGCATAAACATATGTCCTTTGGGCTGCCGTTTTTCAGTAATCAGTTTCTGCTTCTTACCCACCTGTGCAATACTAGGGATTAGTAAAAAACCTTCAATTTCATATCATACCACACTTATGCTGTGTGGGAAATGCAGCATATAAAAAACAAAATTTTAGCTTTCAAAACAAACATAGAAAGAGATATTATACTGGGTGTGTGAGGAGCTGTGGATGTAAAAACTGAATGGAAAGAGAACTGAAGACTGTCCCAGTAGGGAACGCGTGCTTGGATGGCTGGCTGGTTGTTCTATTGTCAAACTCTTACACCATCGCTTATCATATGCACTGACTTTTGGTTGTGAGTATTTGGCTTTTAGGGGTAAAAAACTTCCCCATGCAACATTTAACTTTAGTAATATTGTGACGTTTTTCTTGACTCCTATGGAAAAGTGACAGCTAATGAGGGTCTCTAGGAGAGACCTTGTCCATAACATTTTAAGTTGATCTAAAAAAGTCAAACCTTTTATTATTAAGTTGGAACCATTTTGGAAATAGGAGTATAGTATTTGCAAAAATCTCATTGGTTTTTCCAGTGATTTAACATTTCTAACATTCATGATGATATAGAAAATTCGGAAACATTTCCAAAAGCTTTGCGTTTTCTCATAAATCAGTTTGGAAGAATGAGTTTCCTTTTTCTCGTGTTCCTAACAAAGCTTTTCAGTCCCTGGAAAGCAAAGGCGAGACTAAAGTCACTGGAGAAATAACTTTGCCGGTTGTATAGGCGAAAAAGGCTTTATCCAGGACATTTCTGATAACAAGTTCTCCAGGTGAATGTCTGTTTAGTTGGAGACTGAATTTGTGTACTGCTATCTGGCACCTCCCAGACTGCTGGCTAGGACTCTTTCCTGTGCACCTGCAAGAGTACTCAAGGAAGCCATTCACAGTTGTTCTTGGACTTCTTAGAGAATTCACAAGCTTGATTTAAAAAATATGGTTGCTGGAGCACTGCCTGATTGCAAAATGTTTTTAAGGTGTTAGGATATACTTAGCAAGACCCACATTTTAGACACACACAAAAAATTTTGAAATTGAGCTGTACATAGATAGAAAGTAAATATTGCAAAAACAGCAAGAAAAATTCAAGATAATTGGATGTGTGAGAAATTGTGTCCTGGACTGTCTTATGACCTGTAAAAAATTATTAGACTTAGGAAAAAAGTAGAGTAAATGGTTTCGTACTGATATTTCTCTAGTAAGTTTCTTTACAGTAAACTCAACTTGAATAAAGTCATGTATGTTTGATAAAAAAAAAAAAAAAAATCCTGTACATGTGGGAAGTCTGTGTTCTTCAAGGAAGCATGTGTCTTTGGGAGAGACAGATTTGAAATAGAGGAGGGAGAAGGAAGAAGGTGTTGTCCACTTCTGAGATTTGTAAATTAACTGTGGTGGCCATCGGTGCAGAGGGTATTGCTGGTTGGCTCCCTCCCTGACACCCACCTTGCCTCTTCCCCATTCCATAATTGCACTTGGTTTGAGTAGCATTCATCCCTAGCAATAGCTTCCTGCGTGGACCCTGAAGGACCTGACCCCAGAGTAATTCTGCCCCACTGGCTGCTATGGTGAGTGGTTCATAAGTGGGCAGGTGACCAATAGAGGGAAGCAGAGATCTTTTGTAGAATTGTTGCCAAATTAGAAGTGCTGTCTCTTCTAAATAATATGATATATGAATGTGAGGTCGGAATTTCTATAGTCATAGTAATTGCTGTAGTCATTTTGCTACCATGAAAGAGGAAGCCAGTTTTAATCTAATCCAACTAGGACTAAGCTAATCAAAGCATATAATTTTCTGGCCACAGTGACTATTTCAGAAATGGACACATGATTAGAATCGGTACATTAAGGGAGAAGCTGGTGACTTTTGTTCAATGGTAGGAAGACATAAGTTCTCACTTCTGGGAGATGTGATTTAAGAACCTGAGGCTGGATGTATAGTGGCCATTTTGCTACAATGAAGAAAGAGGACCTGAAGACAGAACCAGCAAATAAAGGAGGTAGAGTCTTGACAACTGCAGAAAAATGGGGCTGAGGCCTTCACCAAACTGCTCCTGAAGTTTTCCACTTTCCTCAACTTTGAGTTTTGTGAGCCAATAGTTTCCCTTACAAATAAATGAATCAGGGTCCTGGAGCAAGATGGCCAAATAGGAACAGCTCCAGTCTCCAGCTCCCAGCGCGAGCGACACAGAAGACGGGTGATTTCTGCAGTTTCAACTGAGGAACGCAGCTCATCAGCAGCAACGGATCAAAGCTGGACGGAGAATGACTTTGACGAGTTGAGAGAAGAAGGCTTCAGTCCATCAAACTCCTCAGAGCTAAAGGAGGAATTACGTACCTAGCGCAAAGAAACTAAAAATCTTGAAAAAAGAATGGAAGAATGGATAACTAGAATAATCAATGCAGAGAAGGCCATAAATGAACTGACAGAGATAAAAACCATGACACGAGAAATACATGACAAATGCACAAGCTTCAGTAACTGACTCGATCAACTGGAAGAAAGAGGATCAGCGATTGAGGATCAA
This sequence comes from Macaca mulatta, assembly GCF_049350105.2. Lineage (NCBI taxonomy): Eukaryota > Metazoa > Chordata > Mammalia > Primates > Cercopithecidae > Macaca > Macaca mulatta. The sequence continues at coordinate 127,334,227 of NC_133417.1, read as the reverse complement.
ATGAATGAAATGAAGTGAGAAGAGAAGTCTAAAGAAAAAAGAGGAAAAAGAAATGAACAAAGCCTTCAAGAAGTATGGGATTATGTGAAAAGACCAAATCTACATCTGATTGGCGTGCCTGAAAGTGAGGGGGAAAATGGAACCAAGTTGGAAAACATGCTTCAGGATATCATCCAGGAGAACTTCCCCAACCTAGTAAGGCAGGCCAACATTCAAATTCAGGAAATACAGAGAATGCCACAAAGATGCTCCTCAAGAAGAGCAACTCCAAGACACATAATTGTCAGATTCACAAAAGTTGAAATGAAGGAAAAAATGTTAGGGGCAGCCAGAGAGAAAGGTTGGGTTACCCACAAAGGGAAGCCCATCAGACTAACAGCAGATCTCTCGGCAGAAACTCTACAAGCCAGAAGAGAGTGGGGGCCAATATTCAACATTCTTAAAGAAAAGAATTTTAAACCCAGAATTTCATATCCAGCCAAACTAAGTTTCATAAGTGAAGGAGAAATAAAATCTTTTAAAGACAAGCAAATGCTTAGAGATTTTGTCACCACCAGGCCTGCCCTACAAAAGACCCTGAAGGAAGCACTAAACATGGAAAGGAACAACTGGTACCAGCCATTGCAAAAACATGCCAAAATGTAAAGATCATCGATGCTAAGAAGAAACTGCATCAACTAACGAGCAAAATAACCAGCTAATATCACAATAACAGGATCAAGTTCACACATAACAATCTTAACCTTAAATGAAATAGACTAAATGGTCCAATTAAAAGACACAGACTGGCAAATTGGATAAAGAGTCGAAACCCACCAGTTTGCTGTATTCAGGAGACCCATCTCACATGCAGAGACACACATAGGCTCAAAATAAAGGGATGGAGGAAGATCTACCAAGCAAATGGAGAACAAAAAAAAGCAGGGGTTGCAATCCTAGTCTCTGATAACATAGACTTTAAACCATCAAAGATCAAAAGAGACAAGGCCATTACATAATGGTAAAGTGATCAATTCAACAGGAAGAGCTAACTATCCTAAATATATATGCACCCAATACAGGAGCACCCAGATTCATAAAGCAAGTCCTTAGAGACTTACAAAGAGACTTAGACTCCCGTACAATAATAATGGGAGATTTCAACACCCCACTGTCAACATTAGACAGATCAACAAGACAGAAAGTTAACAAGGATATTCAGGAATTGAACTCAGGTCTGCACCAAGTGGACCTAATAGACATCTACGGAAATCTCCATCCCAAATCAACAGAATATACATTCTTCTCAGCACCACATCACACTTATTCCAAAATTGACCACATAATTGGAAGTAAAGCACTCCTCAGCAAATGTACAAGAACAGAAATTATAACAAACTGTCTCTCAGACCACAGTGCAATCAAACTAGAACTCAGGACTAAGAAACTCAATCAAAATGGCTCAACTACATGGAAACTGAACAATCTGCTTCTGAATGACTACTGGGTACATAGCGAAATGAAGGCAGAAATAAAGATGTTCTTTGAAACCAATGAGAACAAAGATACAACATACCAGAATCTCTGGGACACATTTAAAGCAGTGTGTACAGGGAAATTTATAGCACTAAATGCCCACAAGAGAAAGCTGGAAAGATCTAAAATTGACACTCTAACATAACAATTAAAAGAACGAGAGAAGCAAGAGCAAACACATTCAAAAGCTAGCAGAAGGCAAGAAATAACTAAGATCAGAGCAGAACTGAAGGAGATAGAGACACAAAAAACCCTCCAAAAAATCAATGAATCCAGGAGTTGGTTTTTTGAAAAGATCAACAAAATTGATAGACCGCTAGCAAGACTAATAAAGAAGAAAAGAGAGAAGAATCAAATAGATGCAATAAAAAATGATAAAGGGGATATCACCACCGACCCCAGAGGAATACAAACTACCATCAGAGAATACTATAAACACCTCTACGCAAATAAACTAGAAAATCTAGAAGAAATGGATAATTTCCTGGACACTTACACTCTCCCAAGACTAAAGCAGGAAGAAGTTGAATCCCTGAATAGACCAATAGCAGGCTCTGAAATTGAGGCAATAATTAATAGCCTACCAACCAAAAAAAGTCCAGTACCAGATGGATTCACAGCTGAATTCTACCAGAGGTACAAGGAGGAGCTGGTACCATTCCTTCTGAAACTATTCCAATCAATAGAAGAAGAGGGAATCCTCCCTAACTCACTTTATGAGGCCAACATCATCCTGATACCAAAGCCTGGCAGAGACATAACAAAAAAAGAGAGTTTTAGACCAATATCCCTAATGAACATCAATGCAAAAATCCTCAATAAAATACTGGCAAACCGAATCCAGCAGCACATCAAAAAGTTTATCCACCATGATCAAGTGGGCTTCATCCCTGGGACACAAGGCTGGTTCAACATATGCAAATCAATAAACGTAATCCAGCATATAAACAGAACCAAAGACAAAAACCACATGATTATCTCAATAGATGCAGAAAAGGCTTTTGACAAAATTCAACAGCCCTTCATGCTAAAAACACTCAATAAATTCGGTATTGATGGAACGTATCTCAAAATAATAAGAGCTATTTATGACAAACCCACAGCCAATATCATACTAAATGGGCAGAAACTGGATGCATTCCCTTTGAAAACTGGCACAAGACAGGGATGACCTCTCTCACCACTCCTATTCAACATAGTGTTGAAAGTTCTGGCTAGGGCAATCAGGCAAGGGAAAGAAAGAAAGGGTATTCAGTTAGGAAAAGAAGAAGTCAAATTGTCCCTGTTTGCAGATGACATGATTGTATATTTAGAAAACTCCATCATCTCAGCCCAAAATCTCCTTAAGCTGATAAGCAACTTCAGCAAAGTCTCAGGATACAAAATTAATGTGCAAAAAAACACAAGCATTCTTATACACCAGTGACAGACAAACAGAGAGCCAAATCATGAATGAACTTCCATTTACAATTGCTTCAAAGAGAATAAAATACCTAGGAATCCAACTTACAAGGGATGTAAAGGACCTCTTCAAGGAGAACTACAAACCACTGCTCAGTGAAATAAAAGAGGACACAAACAAATGGAAGAACATACCATGCTCATGGATAGGAAGAATCAATATTGTGAAAATGGCCATACTGCCAAGGTAATTTATAGATTCAATGCCATCCCCATCAAGCTACAAATGAATTTCTTCACAGAATTGGAAAAAACTGCTTTAAAGTTCATATGGAACCAAAAAAGAGCCCGCATCTCCAAGACAATCCTAAGTCAAAAGAATAAAGTAGGAAGTATCACGCTACCTGACTTCAAACTATACTACATGGCTACAGTAACCAAAACAGCATGGTACTGGTACCCAAACAGAGATATAGACCAATGGAACAGAACAGAGTCCTCAGAAATAATACCACACATCTACAGCCATCTGATCTTGCACAAACCTGACAAAAACAAGAAATGGGGAAAGGATTCCCTATTTAACAAATGGTGCTGGGAAAATTGGCTAGCCATAAGTAGAAAGCTGAAACTGGCCTTTCCTTACTCCTTATACGAAAATTAATTCAAGATGGATTAGAGACTTAAATGTTAGACCGAATACCATAAAAACCCTAGAAGAAAACCTAGGTAATACCATTCAGGACATAGGCATGGGCAAGGACTTCATGTCTAAAACACCAAAAGCAACGGCAACAAGAGCCAAAATTGACAAATGGGATCTCATTAAACTAAAGAGCTTCTGCACAGCAAAAGAAACTACCATCAGAGTGAACAGGCAACCTACAGAATGGGAGAAAATTTTTGCAATCTACTCATCTGACAAAGGGCTAATATCCAGAACCTACAAAGAACTCAATCAAATTTACAAGAAAAAAACAAACAAACAACCCCATCAAAAAGTGGGCAAAGGATATGAACAGACATTTCTCAAAAGAAGACATTCATACAGCCAACAGACACATGAAAAAATGCTCATCATCACTCGCCATCAGAGAAATGCAAATCAAAACCACAATGAGATACCATCTCACACCAGTTAGAATGGCAATCATTAAAAAGTCAGGAAACAACAGGTGCTGGAGAGGATGTGGAGAAATAGGAACACTTTTACACTGTTGTTGGGACTGTAAACTAGTTCAACCATTGTGGAAAACAGTATGGCGATTCCTCAAGGATCTAGAACTAGAAATACCATTTGACCCAGCCATCCCATTACTGGGCATATACCCAAAGGATTATAAATCATGCTGCTATAAAGACACAAGCACACGTATGTTTATTGTGGCACTATTCACAATAGCAAAGACTTGGAATCAACCCAAATGTCCATCAGTGACAGACTGGATTAAGAAAATGTGGTACATATACACCATGGAATACTATGCAGCCATAAAAAGGATGAGTTTGTGTCTTCTGTAGGGACATGGATGCAGCTGGAAACCATCATTCTCAGCAAACTATTGCAAGAACAGAAAACCAAACACCACATGTTCTCACCCATAGGTGGGAATTGAACAATGAGATCACTTGGACTCAGGAAGGGGAACATCACACACTGGGGCCTATTATGGGGAGGGGGTATGGGGGAGGGATGGCATTGGGAGTTATGCCTGATGTAAATGACGAGTTGATGGGTGCTGACAAGTTGATGGGTGCAGCACACCAACATGGCACAAGTATACATATGTAGCAAACCTGCACGTTGTGCACATGTACTCTAGAACTTAAAGTATAATAATAAAAAAAAGAAACAAACAAACAAATAAATGAATCAGTTGTGTTGGAAGCTTGAGTTGATTAAGATGGACTTGAATCAACATTATTCCCTAAAGAGGAGCTGATGTGCTACATTGTTGTATGGCATCATGCATACAAAAATGCGCATTAATTTTTTAGAAGTGTCCTAAGAGGAACGTTAACATATAAAGGATAGACAATAATACAGTATGCAAATTTAAATCTACACCTTCACTATTATGTAGGTCAAATGTCACAACCACTTAGTTTCAACTGATTTACTGGAGAAAACACAAAAGTGTATAATAAGAATCAGATGTACTATAAGTTGCATATAACTAATTAGATTCAACAAAACCTTGGAGATGTTTCTGCTTTTATTGAGCAATCCAACAATTTAGTCAAAATAGAAACTGTCTTCTTTTAATTCAGAGCAACAAATGAAAAATATACAGTACAACAGAAGAAAACAATGCAATTCTATTCAATTGAAAGACACACACACACCAAGAAAACTACAAACATATATGCACAAACACACAGAAAAAAATTATACAGTGATACACACATGCACACAAATAATTTACCCCCAAAAAACTACACTCTCTCATGCCAAAATCCATGGGCATCAGTACACAAAGAAAGGGTGTCTGCCCTGCCTCAACAATTATAGCTTGCTGTAATGTGGCAACTCAAATAATTGAAATACCCAGTGGTTGTTAAATGTATGATAAATAATTTAATATTTGCATGTTTTTCCTTCTTTAAAATTGCAGAGGACAAAGCTGTTACATAAAATTGTTCAAGAATCAAATTGAACTATAATGTAAAACTAATGGAATTAGAAAATGCTTTGAGCTTCATTTTTCTTTTTTCAATCTAAAACCACAAGGCAGGTAGAACTAGGGAGGAGGATGAGGAAGAAGAAGACAGGGAGCTGGGTAATAAGGAATGAATATGAAGAAAGAGTAAAAAAAAAACTAGAATTACGTTACTTAGTAGGTGAATATGGATAAAGTAGAGGGTCAGAGAGAAATACATAGGTTATATGTCTGGGGTCTTTAAGTCTCATCACCCACATCATTATAATCATCATCTAATTCATCAGCTTAGCTATGAGCATGCTTATGTCAAAAAATATTTGAGCTGGTCAAATCAGATATCCTAATAAAAAATTGAAATCAAAAAATGTTTTGAAATCACAAGAGCAAAACCAAAAATTCTTCTGAAGATGCTAATTGCAATGCCTCTTTTGCCCACAGCCCTGTCTAAAGGAAAAATGTCCTGTCTGCAGTGCCTGTGGTATTGGCTCTTATGTCGTACACTTTGTTTATCTAGGCCCCGTGCTCACAGATTATAAACCAGATATGGGCATCTGACTCCAAGACAGCAAAGCCATAGGCGTAGGCTGTCCAGCGAATTTGAGCATGACCTGGCTCTAGGAGACAAACTGGACCGATCAGATTTTCCATCTCTAGGACTGAAATTAAGAAAGAGGAACCTGACAGTTGGCAATCAAGCAGAAACGGAAAATTGCTTGGAGGTGAATTTGAAGCATCGTAAGCCAAAGCCATGTGTAGCCACAAGTATGGAAAAGGAGCTATTTGGAAGGGGGACAGAGGGAAGCTGACTGGGACGTGTAGAGAATCCCGTAGTCATAAAGCTTAGTCATACTGATGGTAGAACACAGTGTGAAGAACCACAAACTCGTGCTGTGATCTCCTACTTCTTTCTGAGGTGGGCATCTGTTACAACACCTGTTTTGTGGGATAACTGATCCTTCCAATGGTGCCAAGTATGTCTTTGCAATCGCCTCCCCTATTACTGGAGTTTACTTGAGTACATCGCTATTCCTGCAAACCAAAGGAATTGACTGAAATACTTGTCAACTCATTGTGGGTGCTTCTGCCTCCAAGCATTAGGCTGCATATAGGAATTAGCTGGAGAGCTTTTTAGAGATACAATTTCCTGGAACAAAACTCTGGCAATTCTGATTCAATGGGTATGGAGCAAGCCCTGGAGTCTGATGTAGCTGTTAGGGGATGTATTTGGGAACCACCACCTCAGTTCCTCTTGTCCCTTTGTTAGGAATCTGCTAATCCTGTGGTCCTTAAATTTTTGGGTTTCAGGATCCTTTTTTACTCTTAACAATTATTAAGGACCCAAAGAGCTTTTCTTTATGTACCTTATGTTTGTTAGTATTTGTCATATTAGAAATTAAAGTGGATACATTAAAAATATTTTAATACATTGATTAAAACTAATAAACTAATCACATGTTTTATTTGTTTTCTGGGGTTGCTGTAACAAAGTATCACACACTGGCTAGCTTAAACAAGACATTTATTGTCTCCCAGTTCTGAAGGTGATAGGTTCAAATTCAAAGTGCCGACAAGAGGGCCTGAGGGACGACCCTCCTGAGGGCCATGCGGGAGAATCTGTTCCAGTTCTCTCTCTCAGCTTCCAGCAGCCTCACTTGTTCCTTGGCTTGTAGATGGCATTCACCCTGTGTCTGTGTCTGCGTCTGTGTCCAAATTTCTCCTTTTTACAAAGACAGGAATCACATTGAATCAGGATCTAAGCTAATGACTTCATCTTCACTTAATCATTTGTGAAGACCCTACTTTCAAATGAGATCACCTTCATAGGTACTGGTGCTTAGTACTTCAATATCTTTTGGGGGCACATGATTCAACACATAACACATGTTAACACACATAACATACATTTTGTGAAAATAACTAAATTATCTAACATAAAAAAATTAGTGGGAAGATGACCATTGTTTTACATTTTTATAAATCTCTTTAACTTCTGGCTTAATAGAGGATGGTGAATCCAGCTTCCTAGTTCACTGGGATATATTGTTTTTGTTGAAGCATATGGAGAAAACTCAATCTTTCATTTAAATACAGTTGGAAAAGGGATGGTTTTCTTAACAGCCTTTTCAGATAATTGTAAATTCTTTGATACTACACCAAAACTCCGTAAGTGGTAGTTTCTTAAAAGTTATTGTTCTGCGAAATTTGAAATCATTTTGGTAAGCATTTTATACTTTGTTGCCTCAAAATCTGTTGGTATCTCTTGCAATCTGAAGGATTCCTTTACCCATGCATAAGTTTGTAACATCACACAATGGTCATTTCAAAAATATTGGTTCCCTGAGTTATGCAGATGTTCCAACTGTACAATGAAGACAATGAGGGGAAGAAAGCACACAATTCTTGGTATTTTTTTGAAAATAATTTAAACTAATGTTTCCACGGAAAGGGTCACAGGGACCCCTATGGGACCCCAGACCACAGTTCGAGAGTTTCTGTTCTAATTTATCTTTGCTTAAGGAAATCTTAGCAGCATTTCAAGTACCACCTGATACGGTTTGGCTTGTCCCCACCCAAATCTCATCTTGAATTGTAGCTCCCATAATTCCCATGTGTTGTGGGAGGGACCCAGTGGGAGATAATTGAATCGTGGGTAGGGGGTGGGTCGTTCCCGTGCTGTTCTCGTGATAGTGAATAAGTCTCGTGAGATTTGATCATTTTATAAGGGGGAGTTTGCCTGCACAAGTTCTCTTCTCTTGTCTGCAGCCATGTGAGATGTGCCTTTCACCATCCATCATGATTGTGAGGCCTCTCCAGTCATGTGGAACTCTGAGTCCATTAAACCTCTTTCTTTTGTAAATTTATCAGCAGCATGAAAATGGACTAATAAACCGCCTTAAATTGTATCTCCTCTACCAGATCCTTGCTGATTCCCCCATGCAGATGGGATGGCTTCCTGTTTGGGGTGACTTTATTTTTGTACCCACTTTACTGTCCCCTTTTCAGTTCCAAAGATTGGATCTTATTTACATTTTTATCAACTTAGGTAAGAACATAGTGCCTTGAGACAAATCCTTTCTGGTTTGAACCGAAAAAAATTCATTATGTTGTTTTTATGTAGAATAGCTTTGGAAAAATCAAGAAACCCAGCAAATAACTATTGCTATTTCTGATGCTTATTATAATGCAGGCCGTCTCATCAATTAAAAAAAATTCTGATTTCTCTACCCAAAGAAGGAAAATAGTTTATAAAATAAGTGAATCACATGTACTTTCCTGCGATTCCATAAACATACTTTTAAGCTTTTACAAGTTTGTTTTCCTCCATCTAGATTGCTCTCCACCTTGCAAACCGAAACTTTTACTCATCCTTTACAATGTAAATCAAAGGACACCTTTCCTGACCTCAGGAGACATGTTTTATCTCCTAGAGCAATTTACTTGTTCTCTATTGTGCTCTAACCTGCTCTGTTTTGTTGCATTTTCCCCCGTAAAGAAATCTCTCTAAGATTTCCTAGTGATTCAAAGAAGGAGAGATCTCTATCTCACTTCTATTGTGTAGCTGGGAAGGGCAGGAGTGGTGTGCCAAGTTATTTATATTTACATGAGTAGAAAAGTGCATAGCACCTTGGATAAGGTGATCTCAGTCATCTTAATACATGACGGATCATGCTTTTTGTTAGACCTTCATTGGTTCCCAGAGGCAGAAACCCAACTCCAAATCAAGTGAAATGGGGGAATTTGTGAGTGAATATTGATTGGGTGGAAGAGTTGCAGAACTGCAGGAACAGCTGAACCACAAACCTCAGGCATATAAGGACCAGGGACGCTCCAGGAAATCTGATACTGGAACTTGGACCTGAACGCTTTCAGAACCCCATGTCCCATCTTCACTTCTCACAGTAAACAGCTTTCTCCATGAACCTAGGACTGCGGCTGCTGCCAGCAGCTCCTGGAATCATATCTTATCAGCATTGTCATCCACATGTAAGAGATGTTTCTCTCAGCAATGGCTGAAAAATCTAAGGGCCATCAGATGGCCTTATTTTAGATTACCTGCCCATTCTTGGACAAATGACCATGACCAGGAAGGTGAAGAACTCGATGTGGCCCTGCTTGGGTCATAGACTCACCTTAGAGATAGTCACTGTGGCCAGGGAGGGGATTCATGAAAGAAGAGGGCAGCAGCCCTTTGAACCTAATTACTGGAACTGAAGAATAAAGGAGTGGGGAGAAAGAGTTCCGAAAATAAAGTAGGTGCTGTTTGCAGAAAAGAAGAAGGGTCCTAGATAGACTAATCATCAAAAGTCCATGACAGTATCTGCCTGATCTGTCTTTACAAAATCCCCTTGTGAAGACATTTCAAAATAGGACATTAGTCAGCCATGGCCAATTTAATCATGTTGTATGCTTTGGAGTAGTGACATCAATTAATGTCTGTGGCTGAATGAACTTATTTAATAATTGCAATTTAATATTTCAGGTTACATGCTTTCCTAGTATTGCAAATCAGCACTTCATAGGGAACTGTTTTGTTATTATTTTCCTGTGGTGAATGATATGATGAAATTACACGGTGCCACTGGATTTTACACAGAATTGGCATCCACATTAGTTTCTATCAGTTTCCCAAGATTTGGTGGGGTCAGTCATATAATGTAGTGTTCTTAGGGTAGTTGTTGACCTGAAAAGGCCCTCATGAGTCCTGGATAGATTTAAAGGGCCAAGTGACCCTTTAAATCTACCCTTGAATATGAATCACAGAGCTTGGCACAATGTGTACAGGTTGAATGATTGCCCCAGGCCAAACCTAATGTCTAGTGGCTTCACCCTAAATAATCCAATGCCACAGAAATGGAATGTCATACTCCATTTTCACCTTATTCTCACTTTATTCTTATTTATCTATTATCTCCTAATTTCTGTGATTGCTTGTTATTCATGGACAACCTAATTCAATGTTTTGCACATAGAAGGCTCTCAAATACTTCTGTCCTCATCATTCTGTTGAAGCAGCTCTGGCTCAGATCACCAATGTTGATGTTAGGACAAGTGTCAGAGAAGTCTTTTCTTAGACTTCAATGTACATTAGAATTCCTCAATTCAGCTAGCTCATCTTGCCCTTTTTTGCTTTCACAGCACTTAATATGATTTACAATTATATATTTGTGTGTGTATTTGACTAATGTCTTCCTAACTATAACCTCATGAAGGGAGGCACCATGTCATTGTTCATTCTTGGGATATCCTCCATCTTACGTAGGGCTTGGCATGTTAAGGTGCTCAAAACAAAAGATTTCAGTGGCTGAATGAGTCAAATGGAGAGTTTGTTTTTAAGTTACATTCCTTCAGGAAATGAAATCTGCCTCGTGCAACAGGTAATTGTAGGTAATAGAGGTGAAGCAAGTGACAAAGAAAATAGAAGGTGGCCAAAATACAAAATCAATACAGGTGTTTTCTCTCTCTCTCTCTCTTTTTTTTTTTTTTTTTTGAGACGGAGTATCTCACTGTCTCCTGGGCTGGAGTGCAGCAATGGTGAGATCTCGGCTCACTGCAACCTCCACCTTCTGGGGTCATATGATTCTCTTGCCTCAGCCTCCTGAGTAGCTGGGATTACAGGTGCACACCACCACACCCAGCTAATTTTTTGTATTTTTACTTGAGATGGGGTTTCACTATGTTGGTCAGACTAGTCTTGAAGTCCTAACCTCATGATCCACCGCCTTGGCCTCCCAAAATGCTGGAATTACAGGTTTAAGCCACTGTGCCCAGACAGCATAGGTGTTTTTTTTTTTAATATTCTCTTTAAAAATGGACTGTGCCCTGTGATTCTCTTGAACACTGCCTGTAAATATGAAGTAGACATGTTTTATATTTGAATACGTGAAAGAGAAGGCATCTGGCTTCCCACTGTGGACACTCAAAGGGTGGGTGGTGTTGGCTAAATGCTGTACTCTTGAGTTCCAGTTACTTCCTCCCATTTCAGACCAGAGAGACTGACCAACCGACAGAGGCCTACGGTGTGGTCTTCTTCAAGACTGATGCCCACGGCCTTTCCTTCACATGCTGACCACCTCTGAGGAGAAGAGGAAAAGTGCATTGAGTCAGGAGTCATTGGCACTGAAAGTATTTTCCTTTCTCTGAACTCCAGCATGTGTTTTTCAGCTAAATTGAAATGGTTTTTTTTTTCTTTTCCAGAGGAAACAAGAAAACTGATTTGTTTCCCAACACTTCATCATCAGACTCAAAGTACTTACCAAGTTCTCATGTGTGTAGCACTTTGCTACTTGTGTTCCAGCTCTCTCTCTGCCACTAATTAGCTGTGTAACTTGGGCATGTCATTTTGTTTCACGTCACTTTTGACTTTAACTTCTTTACTTGTATAAAATATAAAAAGGTTGGAATAGACTATGGTCTCTTCAGGCCTAACAATCAAGAAAGAGAAACAGGTATCATATCTCCTATTTGTGGGCATATTTAATACAACAAAGCATTGCTCAAGGAAACAAGGAAATTCATTCATTCACTCCTTTTACAGTGCTGTATCATCTTATAATGTAGTGGATAAGATCATGTGCATGGCCGGGCGCGGTGGCTCAAGCCTGTAAATCCCAGCACTTTGGGAGGCCGAGATGGGTGGATCATGAGGTCAGGAGATCGAGACCATCCTGGCTAACACAGTGAAACCCCGTCTCTACTAAAAAATACAAAAAACTAGCCAGGCGAGGTGGCGGGCGCCTGTAGTCCCAGCTACTCAGGAGGCTGAGGCAGAAGAATCCCTTGAACCTGGGAGGCGGAGGTTGCAGTGAGCTGAGATCACACCACTGCACTCCAGTGTGGACTCCATCTCAAAAAACAAAGCAAAACAAAAACAAAACTTGTGCTCTTTACTTCAAAAAACCAGGGTTTGGGATAGAGGAAATAAGAATGGAAAGGATCAATATAAGACTCAGTTTTGTTTCTTAAGGATTTCACAGTATATTGGGGATGTATATTGTCTCCCCAAATCTTAAAGATATTTAAAAGATGTTTTTGGTACACTGTAAGCTCATAAGAGAGGAACCATATTGGACTTAATTTCCTAATAGCTACTAAGATGTGATAATATGGTTTCATTGAATGAACGAATGAATGAGTAAATGAATGAGCGCTTCTTAGGAGTCCCAAAATATCATTGTCTTTAAGTCTCCAGCAGAAGAATATCTAATATCATAAGCTCCTCCCAAATACTTTGTTACTATGTAGGAGAGTTTTTGGATGGTTAACAAATATTTGTTTCTGTAGAAACTGGCATTCATTCATTCACTCATTTATTTAACTGTGCTGGGACATAGATATTATACGAAGATACACCGTCCCTACTCTAAAAAATGTCAACATTTACAAAAGGGGGACAGACATGTTAAAAAAAAAATAGATGTCCAAAAGTAGTATAGGAACTTTGATAGTAGGTACTGGGCATAGTGAATAAAAAAGTGATCATTAATTTATGGAGGCTAGCCAAAAATAATTTGTGTTGGAGGTAACCTTTGAGTTCATTTTAAAATGTAACTTATTTAAGGTACATTTTTATAATCATATAATTCATCCAGTTCAAGTGTATGAGTCAAATATTTTTTAGTAAATTTACCAAGTTCTACAAACCTCACCATGTATCAGTTTAGGAACATTTTCCTTGAGCTGGATTTTGAAAGATGAGTAGGTTTTCTAGAGAGATAAGAGAGGAAAAAGGTACTTTAAAAAGAGGGAAAAGAATGAGCAAACATCTGCAATATTAGCTAATGTTAATAAAGTGTTTATTATGTGCTCAGTTAAGAGCTTTACATGGATTATTTAATTTACTCCTCATAACAATACAATGATGTAGGTAGCATACTTATAACCTTCATCTTACTGATGGGAAAGCTAAGGTACAATGAGTATATGACCTTAGATCACATCGTTAACGAGTGGTGGAGTAGAACTGGAATTCAAACCCAGGTAGTCTACAACTTTAATCACTCTGCTTTCTTGATTGGAAGATCCTGAGTTCTAAAAGCAGAGTGGTATAAAGGAACTTGAATGACTTGAGTGCAGAGGAGTGGGAGTGGACAGGAGCATTGGGCTTGCTGTGATGGGCTCCAGATTCTGTCTGTTGTGATTGATGGATTATAGAGATGAAGAAAGAAGAGGAAAAGCAGGTTTTATTGAGTTTGAGATTCCTGAGGGTCATTCAGGTAGAAATGTCCAGTGGATGTTTTTTTCTTTCTTTCTTCTTTTTTAAAAAAACCCTTCTTCCTTCACAGTGAACCAGTAGGTGTTTGGATACACACAACTAGGCTTGTGATAAAGATTTAACTCTCACTGACACATAGTTGGTAGCTAAAGCCAGGAATATGAATAAGATTAGACAGAAAAGGCACAAGGAAAGAGAAGGGAAGGAGTAGGACAGAACCCTGGCAGATGTAAACTTTTGAAGCCAGAGCAAAGGAACGTGCTGTGGACCGAATTGTATTCCCCCAAAATTCATATGTTGAAGACCCAATCCCCAATGTGGCTGTATTTGGAGACATGGCTTCTAGGAAGTAAAAAATTTTAAGTGAGATAATAGAGGTAGGTTCTAATCTTACAGGATTGGTGGCTGTATAAGAAGGTGGAGGGAGAGAGAGAGAGATCTCCCTCTTTCCATGGGCACGCATCAAGAAAGGGCCATATGATCATATAATAAGAAGGCGACCACCTGCAAACCAGGAAGAGAGCTCTTACCAGAAACCAAACCTGCTGGACCTTAATCAATTTTTGTTGTTTAAGCTACCCATTGTGTGGTATTTTGTTGTGGCAGCCCTAGTTGACTAAGACAGAAGAGGACCCAACTATGCAGCCTAAGAATGAATGATCAGAGAGGGAGGAAAAACACCAAGGTCGAATAGTGTCATGGAAGTTAAGGTAAGAGTTTCACAAAGGGAAGAGCAAACTGGATAGGCTCCCAAAATGTCATAATGTTTGACAGTTATCCATTAGATTGGACAAATAGGAAGTCATTGGTAAACTTGCCAGGGTATGCAGGGCATGAGGCAGAAACCAGATTGTAGTGGGTTGATGAATAAATGTGAGTTGAGGAAGTGGATTGCCTAAAAACACTTTGCATTGTCCTCACCTGGGAGCATGTTGGAAGTTCAGACTCTCATGCCTCACCCTAAATCTACTGAATCATTATCTCATTGATTATGAGATCAATCAAATCTCATTGAACATGAACCTCAGATTCATGCACAAAGTTTGAGAAGCACTGGGCTAGAATTTAGATTATTTCTTCTAAGAAACTATCTGAAAATAGAAGGAGAGAGGATTCTAATCAGATAGTCAGGGGGAAGCGAAAGTGAATTTTTGGTTTTAAAAGTGAGACACTTGGTTCTGCTGACAGTGTGGTAAGGAAGGAATCAGAGGAAAAGGAGAGATTAAAAATGCAAGGGTAAGAGAGAATAACCAATGGCACAAGGACACAAAGGATGCATTCAGAACTAGGGTGAAGGAATTAGCCTTGCTTGAGAGTGGGAACACCTCCCCTTTCAGCCTGGGAAAAGGGAAGTGGTGGGTTATATAGATATGGATTTTTAGGTAGAGGTTAGGAGCTGAGAGAGTAAGTGTCGAAAAGCCTCATCTTTTTTTTTCTCTCTGAAGTTGGAGACATGAACACCTGCTGAAAGGGAGGAGTGGATGGGCTGAATGAAAATGAGAATCCATGGGGTCTGGGTTGGATAGGAAAGTACGTCCCTACGAAAGCATAAAGGAATGAAGTGACAGGGAGGAACTGAGAACTGGAATACTCACTGAAAGCCATGAGGTCAGGAGAGGGCAAGGATGGGTATACTGGAGTTAAAAATGCCCAGAGTGAGACCATTCTGGACAATGGCAATGTCTTGAGAATGGCGAGGGGAGTGGGTGGCTGGTGAGTGGCAAAAGATTACTGGAATTATGGAGATTTTGAGCAAAGTATGTCAAACATATTGTCGAGGTGGGTGTTGAGGTCATCCATGATGACAACAGGATGAAGACAGAAGACCGGATTAGACTTAGGTTCCAAAGTTCTCAAGGGGAGATTGATTACGGCTCCCAGGAGGAAGGTGCAGATGATAGAATAGAAAGATGGGATAAACTGCAGTGAAGAAAGGATTTTGTGTAAGAGTGGAAAAGTAATGGGTAACAAGTGACAATGGGGAGCAAGCAGCATGAGGACAGCAATTCTGAGACCTGGCTGTGTAAGGAGTGGGGGTGCCAAGAAGGGAGCAGTGCAGCATGCTCCATGCTGCTCCCAGCCATCAGTTCCTGCTGTGAGCTCTTGTGTTGCTGCCTGCAAGTCACACTGCTTCTTCTGCCTCCCAGCCTGTCAGTCCGTCCCATGATCACTGGCTGTCACTGTGCTGAACTGCTCCTCATCTGCAACCTCTACAGGTAGCACGTCTGTTTCAACCCTCTTGCCTCCAAGCCCGTCGTGCAGGATGAAACCCTTAATGGTCAGTGGGGCCCCCAGAACGTGAGAGGTGCTCAGTAACTGTTGGTGTTCTTGCTTCCTATCTCCTCTTTCTCCCTGTATATTGTGTAGACTGGAGAGTAGGGTTCATGCAGACTGGGAGATGCAGAGGGGAGGGGGCTTGAGAAGAGTCTAGAGAAATATTACTCTATTTTTAGTAGAAATGGAGTTTCTTCATGTTGGCCAGGTTGGTCTCAAACTCCTGGCCTCAAGTGATCTTCCCCCGTTGGCCTCCCAAAGTGCTGGGATTACAGGCATGAGCCACTGTGCCTGGTCATATTCTTGTATTTCTCAGCTATCCATGTTTAAACACATCCCAGGCACTTCTGTACTTCATTGCTGAAGTGACATTTGGCTGCCAGGATATATAAAGTGGGGAAGCATTGGACACTTTAAACCCTGGAGAGTGACAGGATCAACTTTGTGTTTGGGGAAGATAATTCTATAGACATTTAAATGTATGAACTGAGGCCAGGCATGGTGGCTGACACCTGTAATCCCAGCACTTTGGGAGACTGAGGCAGGGGGATCATGAGGTCAGGAGTTTGAGACTAGCTTGACCAATGTGGTGAACCCCGTCTCTACTAAAAATACAAAAATTAGCTGGGTGTGGTGGCACGTGCCTACTGTCCCAGCTACTCGGGAGGCTGAGGCAGAAAAATCGCTTGAACCCAAAAGGCAGAGCTTGCAATGAGCTGAGATCATGCCACTGCACACCAGACTGGGTGACAGAGCGAGACTCCATCTCAAAAAAAAAAAAAAAAAAAAAAAAGTATGAATTGGCAAGCAAAAGGTTAGGAATGAGGAGGTAAGTAAAGATTTAATCGAGCTTTAGATGGTTGAAAAGATGCTGATGCTTAGGGTGATTTGGAGTAGAGCTAGGTTTGGATCAGAGAAATTGGTGGAAGGTGGTTTCAAACCATGCAGGCACATGGAGTTAAGAAATTAAATCAGCGTGGGTCAGCACTAAGAGGAAAAGGAAAGAGGTATGAGAGTTATTTCTTCTTGTAAGGATGGAATTCAAATTGGGTTACAATTACCTTATGTGATCATTAGTTTCATTATTCAGTTATTCTTCGAATTCTTCCAGTTGTTTGTTCATATGGTTCTATTTAAGTAACATAGGAACTTTGACTAAAGTTTCATACCAGTTGTTACATCAGTAGCCAGGAACTAGGGAACTTTTATTTGTAAATTAAGCTGAGTTGTTAAGAATATTTTTGATTGTAGAATTCAACTTATATTCTTGTATTCCTTTCTTTTTTTTTTTCTTTGAGACACAGTCTCACTCTCTCATCCAGGATGGAGCGTAATGGCACCATCTCAGCTCTCTGCAACCTCCACCTCCCTGATGGAGCGATTCTCATGACTTAGCCTTCCAAGTCGAGTAGTTGGGACTACAGGTATGCGCCACCACACCGAAATAATTTTTTGTAGTTTTAGTAGAGACAGGGTTTCTCCACATTGGCCAGTCTGGTCTTGAACTCCTGGCCTCAAATGATCCAACGTCCTTGGGCTCCCAAAGTGTTGGAATTATAGGCATGAGCCACCATGCCTGGTCATATTCTTGTATTTCTTAGCTATCCATGTTTAAACATATCCCAGCCACTTCTGTACTTCATTGTTGATTTCTGAATTGGTCTAAAACAAACTATGAGAATGTGTAGCTGTCAATATTTCTATCAATCAATCTATCTATCTATCATCTATCTATCTATCCATCTAACATCTATCTGTCTATCTTATCTCTCTCTCTCTCTCTCTCTCTCTCTCTCTCTCTCTCTAATATTATAGATATAGCCAGATTGAAACTGGGAGGCTGGAGTGAGGTGAGGGAGAAAGAATTGCGCACATGCTATAACAGAGGTTGCCAATATACAATAATCCGGATTTGTCCATTATTTAACTGCTCCTTGGTCACATTTCTTCTGGGTGGTGATATAATTTTATTATATAAACCTTTGACTTCCAAAAAGGAAATTATTGATTAAATGTGTGTTTTTGTAATAAAGGCACATGGTTCTATGAGTGTCTTAGTCCGTTTGGACTGCTGTAATGAAGCACTGCAAACTGAGTGGTTTATAAACGGCAGAAATTTATTTCTCACAGTTCTGGAGGTTGGGAAGTCCAAGATCAAGATGCCGGTGGATTGACTCTCTGGTGAGGGCCCACTTCCTGGTTCATAGACGGCACCTTTTTGCTTTGTCTGCATATGGCAGAAGGGATGAACTCTGGTCTCTATAGCCCCTTTTAACAACACTAATCCAATTCTAAGGGCTTCACCCTCAAGACACAATCACCTCCCAAAGACTACACCTCCTAATACCATCGAACTGGGGATTAGGTTTCAACATAGGAATTTCGGGCACACAAGAACATTCAGCAATTAATGAAGCCTGTTTGTTATAAGTTCAGGCCTGCCTTAGATTCTTTTGAAAATGGGGAAAATCTTACATGAGGCTAAGTACATTTGATAAAATGTGCTTTAGGAGCAAGATCTTATGGAGGAGTAGAGCATGAAAGTTGACAGGTAAGGATTAGATGGTCCCTGTTTGAGTCCCACATTTCTGTTTCCTAAGCAAGTTAATTGTCCTTTTAAGTTTCATTAGTTTCATTTGTAAAACAAAATGTAAAATAACAGAATCTACTTCTGAGAGCTGTTAGGAGAATTAAATGAGATAATATGTACCAAACCTTGTCACAGTTCCTGGCACATAGAAGGGTCTCAACATTACTGGTCACCAGTGGCCCTTTTTACAGAGATCTGCAGAGTTTACAGTAAGAAAAATTACTTTTCTGTTCAGCACTATAACTAGAAAATTTGCAAAAATGTGGAGGAGGAAATGAGATGGAGATACTTCTAGACAGAAGAGCCAGAAAATTATTGCAAGGAAAAAGAAAAGATTAACAAAATTGATAGTCATCAAAGTGTTGGAAAGTGAGAAATAAATCAGTAAGTCACTGTCTGTCTATGGGCCTCACTTTTATCACTAAGTAAAATAGGGATAATATTTCCTGCTTGGCTTATAAGGAAAATATAAGTATCAGATGATTAAAGAGGAGCCTATGAAAGTGCTTGGTAAACACAAAGGGGAGTAAACATATTGCATGAATGCAGGTGTTTAGGAAATGACAAAGATGCCATCTTTCTCAAAAACTCTGCAAATTATGAAGGGCTACTTTTTGACTTCCACAATTTGAGAAGAACAATTTATGTGGAAACCTATAAAACAATCCAGTTCAATGTTGCATGGTGTTTACTGGATATGACGGGGAAGGCCTGGATTGGTCATCAGGCCTAGATTGTGTTCTTTAGTTTTCTGATTGTTTGAACCAGGAGCAAACCTAACTCTAATCCTAACCCTAACCCTAACCATAACCCTAACCCTAACCCTAACCCTAACTCTAACCCTAACTGAGACTAACTGAGAAGTAGACCCTCTGGGGTCTACTTCTTTATCTGTAAAACAATTTCTATTTTACAGCGTTATTTTCAGGACCAAATATTTGGTGAAAGATCCAAAATAAAATGTCTTATATGAAGAATCCATTCATTATTTTATTCATTTGAAATGTAGGTATTTTGAAAATTAGGTGAGGTTAAAGCATAACAATTTACTGCTCCTCCACAGGATGGAATATTATGCCACCCTGACCACTCATGTTTGTGAAAATAATTTAAAATATGGGAAATGTTTATGAAATAACAGTAAGTGGGTAAAAAGAACATGCACAGGTGTGTACACACAGAAAGGGAAACTAAGAAGTATACACCTAAATGTCTACAGCAATTGTTTCTGATTATTGGAATACAGGTTTTTATTTATTTATTTTACTTCTTTAAAGTTTCCTGCCTTTTCCAAATGTTTTAAGTAATATGGACATGTTGCTACTTAGTAGGGAAAAAAATTATTTTTCTTTGTGTGTGTGTGTGTGCGTGTGTGTGTGTGGTGACAGGGTCTCACTATGTTGCCCAGGCTGGTCTCAAACTCCTGGGCTTAAGTGATCCTTCTGCCTCAGCCTCCCAAAGTGCTGGAATTACAGGCACGAGCTACTGCACCTGGCTGAAAATAGTTATTTTTTTTAAAAAAACAACAAGATAGTGCATGTCGAAGGTCTGCAAACAGTGCCAGGCACACACTGAAGAGGCACTCCCTAGACGTTAATTGAATCTGAATGCAGACTCTTAAAACACAGAAATTGTGAAGGAGGGATCTATGTCCAATGCTCTGCCATCAGACAGTTGTTCCAAGGAAATAAATAGAAAGACAAGACCCATCAACCGTGCCACCACTACGAGGCCAGCACATAAGCCCTGAAGTGGATGTTAGGAAAAGCCTTGACCCCCTAACCCTGAACGGGTGCTGTGACTACTTCTACATCCTTCAAGACAAACAATTAACAGTTAAGCTGCTCTCGTTCTGGGTACAATCAGAACCACGTGAAAGATTTAAAATATCGCTGAGATGACATGTTACAGAGCAGCTGGCTGGCTGGAGGGGTCCTGTAAATGTCACAAAGAAACTTATACCAATGGGGAAGCAGGAGACAAAAATAATAAGAATAATTCTTTGCATTCACGTGACACCTTTCATCTGAAGAGCTCAAAGTGTTTTACAGATGTTATATCCATTAAAACTTAGGCGGCAGGAGCTACTCTCCCTGGATTACAGATGGGGAGGGAACTGTAATCCTGTCACTTAGACTAAAACTGGAATAAACATGTAATTATCTTTGAGGGGAAATCTTTCTAATGTAACCCTTTCCTTCTGCAGTTTTTTATTGCTTCTGAGTGAGTAGGACAGGTCACCTCCTTGGGCCTGGAATATCTGCTGCAGGTATCCAAACACTGAAATGAGATCACCTCTCAGTCTTTTTATTCCAGACGAAACATATTTAACTTTTCAAGTCTTTCTTCAGGAGCCTGAACGTCCCTTTTCTCATTTCCCTATAACCTGGGGATGGTTTTCAAGTTGAGTAACTAAAACCAGTGCCTGATGCTTCAGCCCAAATTGATCAGTGACTTTACCTGAATAAGCTGGTAGTCTTGAGGTTAGATTTGTGTTTTTGCAGCTGGGCCTTCCACGAAGATACATTGTTTTGATTACGGCATTTTTCTGATAAGGCAGCAACTTTCATTTCCTATTTGCACAATCTTCTTGGTTCCTTTTTTTCTTTGATTTGGAAGTTAATCTTTTAAAAATGTGAAGTAAATGGACAATATCGGAAAGAAGGAAAAATATTTAATCCCATTGTCTACATAACAACTATTACTATTTTTGCATATTCCATTTTGTCTTTATTCATATTAATCTTTTAAGATTGTTAAAGTAATACTGTTTACGTCATTTTGTAATCTTTGGATTGCATTCTGCTTTTTTAAAATTAATTTTTCTTTTTCTTCATTCTGTGACTCTAGCCAAAGATGCATTCTGCTTTAAGATCACATTACATTATAAGCATTTTTCTCCACTGCCTCTTACATGTCGTTAATATGCCACTGATTATCATTAGTGATATATTTAATATTTGGATCTAGCTCTGATACCTATTAATGTTTAGCTATGATTTAGCTTAATGCAAAACCCTGGCCATTGGCTATAACTCATTTTTTTTTTCTGCTCATAGAGTTTAAACTTCTTTCCCACTGTTTCCCAAACTGTGTTTTTTTCATGATCTCTGTTAAGTTGTCTTAGCTTGTAAATTGAGAAGGTGTCTCTCGTTTGCCATCATATGAACACATAAACCTACATAAACTGGGTTTCCCTCTGTGCCCTACAGGAAGATGGTCTCTTGTCTGTTAAGTCAAAGCGCTGAAATTATCTTCTTCAGCCATTAATAGTCCTTGATCCTTTTCCAGGATGGGATGCACTTCAGTTACACAGCCAGGAAAGAACTGTGGTTTTTTTTTGTTTTTTTTTTTGTTTTTTTTTCCAATAGAACGTAGCTGAATGAAAACTTTGGAATTTAAGTTTTTGGAAAACAACTAAGCAAAGCAAATTTGTCACATGATTCGTTTCCCTGTGGTGTCGCTCTCCTGCAGCCCTTTGTGTTGTTTATGTTTACGTGAAGTAGAATGAGGGAGAAAGTGGGTTCAGGACATACTTGACCCGCTGCTCAAAACACTGGACTGGGTTCATCTGTAGAACTGCTTCAGATTATGAAACAACGAAACCTTTTCAAGTGGGAGATAAAGTAATGGGAAGTGGCAGGAGAAAGGTA
Organism: Macaca mulatta; assembly: GCF_049350105.2. Taxonomy (NCBI): domain Eukaryota; kingdom Metazoa; phylum Chordata; class Mammalia; order Primates; family Cercopithecidae; genus Macaca; species Macaca mulatta. The sequence goes on along the minus strand of NC_133417.1, from coordinate 127,311,919 downwards.
GGAATGCAGACAGTAAAACAGCACAGAGTGACTCCGATAAGATCTCGGGGGAATCTGAGACAAATCAGGTTCAGTTTTACCACACCCTCCACCTAGTGCCTCCTTCCCTCTCTGCCCACGATTTAGTTCCGGCACTTTCCAGTAACTGCTATCGTGAAGTAGGCCTGGCCCAGTTCCTTCCCTTACTCTCCGTGTCTTATCCTTGAAGGTTTACGGGTGGGGCCTGCCTATCTGCAGGCAGGCTTTGGTTGCTGTGAAGCTGAGACACTGTTCTTGCTGGAGACCACCTGACAGTAATTAAGCAGCCTCTCCTACCTAGAGCTGAACCAACTGGTTCCAAAATTATATTTTCCTGGAACATCTTGTTGAACTGGAATGCTCTGGCAGCTAAGAAACTACTGCTCACACCTGAACAAATCAGTCTGTTTTTCCTGAAATGTAGTACATGTTCACCTCCTGGCACACTGAGGTAAATGGCAGATCCAATTGTCTGGCTTAAGCAGAATGTGGTGAGATCATTATATCATCATGGAGCCTTAAGCTAAAGATTGCAGAAAATCAAGAGCTATACTGATTGATTTGTAGTCTAATTATATAAGCAGGCCAGATGAAAAAGTCCAGAAAAAGACTAGTGGGCATGTTTAAAAGTGTTTGGAAAAGGGGAGTCTACCTCCAACAAGGCTGATTTCCCAAAGACACAGTTTTTGAAATACGAAATAATTCTTACATGGTATGTATAAAACACACACACATGCATACACACACACACACACACACACACGCACACACACACGATCTATTACCCACACCCTACGCTTTCTCTTGGAAAATAAGTAAACTCTTTCAAGATTCAGAGTTCTGGTCCATATTTTTATACCATTATTATTATTTTCCACTTCTTTTTCTCTGAGCAAAGCCAATAATTCTGTGCTAATTTGTAGGGCAATCTGAGAAAAAGAGAATGTCAGACTTAATTCAAAACAAATGCTTACAAAGGACTTAACAAAATGTATCTTTGAAAATGTTTTTCCTGTATCCAGATCTAAAGGTAATAATTTTTTGGAAAAAAGTACAGAAAAGAAGCTTTTAGGAAGACAAATGTATTAGAATAGGAAAGCATTATTTTTTTCCCTAACACTCCATTTCCAGGGACTGAGTTGGCTTCTTACTTTCTTTTCGCTCTGTGGAAAACTGCTCTTGGAATGTTTCAAATAACCACAGTGACTAAGTGCCAAGTGCATTCTGGAATGGATACCCTCATCCCCTCCCCACCCTGGAAAAAGAGCCCCTCTCTTAGCCCATAGAGCCATGCTAGAGAATCCTGGGGCTGCCACCTGCAACCAGTGGTGAACTGCATGGACTTTGGTGCTCTGGGACCTGACACACTGGCTGGGAATATTAGACATAAAAGCCGATGCTTTTTGAATAACATGTGGAAACATACATTCCTCCAACACTGAGCAGATAAACACAGCCACAGGAAAACCAGGAGATGACACAAACCCCTTTTGTGATCTAGCTTTGTTTCACTCATGTAAGTTCTTTTGGGTTTTGGCTGATGCCAGTCCACTTTTTTCCTCTGGCTGCCCTCCCCTGCATGGACGCATACATCTCTGCCCCAAATCAATAGAGTGGTACAAATATTAACAATAGCCTCTTGAGCTTTGAGAATTTACTGCCCCCCCCCCCGCTTTTTTCCTGTTCTTGTTGGAAAAAAATCCATTTCATTAGGAGTCTTGTATTCTTGACAATCATAATTTTAGGAGATATAATAAACCTTTTGGAGGTTGATCCATTCTGGGATGAAATTTTAGAATGGGGGAAGCTAAACACGTGTTTGGCTTTGGATGGTAAATGGAGGTGTAAATATTTACAATGAACAATCAGATTTCACACGCTCAGAGGTAGGGTTGTCACTCACAGCTCCAATGGTGATTTCTATCAGAGGCAGAGAGAATGGAGATACTTACTACCTCCTCAGTGATAACCATTCAATCAGATTCCTTCGTCTGGATCCAAATGACTAATAGAGTAGCTTGCACTCATTGGTTCATTTTATGTGACAGTACTTGCGATAGACAACATTATGAAAATTAACACAGTGGTATGTTTTACACCAAGAAATACAACAGTAGGACTTCAGTAGTCCTGGAAAGATATCTTTTTTTTGCTTCTTGCTAGTACATTACTTCAGATGCTAATATAATGAATGTGCTTATTTCAAGAGACAGTTTTAAAACATAGTTACATTTTATTACTCCTTTAAAAATGCTTCTCACCAATCCCATATCACTGAGAAGTGTGTTGGTCCAATGTTTTATTGAGTGCAGCCCTTGTCCTATTTATGACCCAGGACTGATGCACCAGCCTATAAATGTGATTTCTCTGAAGCAGTGGAGGACAAGGATCTAGCTCCTGTGACAGGAAGACATTTAACACAATCATTTTGCTACTTTAAAAATGCCTCTGTTGCTGGCATCCCAGATAGGAAACAAGGCTTCCCACGGATCATGCGTTTGCTGGAAAAGCACACCATGTTTTGAAGAAGCTAGTTCTAATGGGTGTGAAACATTTTGAATTGCTGAAGTTCTAATGGACTTAAAAAAGCCCCTGGAGAATCAAAGAAGGAACAAAATGATGTAATGGTCTTTAAAAGATAAAATAAAAACAGAATAAAAAAATGCTTTAATTTATTTCAGAAAGAGATGTCAACTCTCAGTTTTTGTGGATAAAATTGCCAGATAAACCTTTCTCAGTTTGGGGGTCGGGGGTAGTAGGATTTTGGGCAGAAAGAGGACTAGCAAACAATTAGTGCCATCTAGTGGTTGTATAGAATAAAGAAAGATGATTTTAGCAAATTGAGAACTGTACTGTAATATCTCAGAAATGTACAAGCAGGTTAAATTACAGTTCTTAGATTAGGCTGGCTTGAGTTTATATCTCCATTTATTCACTAATTAATGAAACTCAAGTGATGTGGCAACAGTTGGAATTAGTTTTGATAATTAAGCCTAAACAGAAAAGAGTTGCGCTCTATATAGGAAATAAGCTCTTTGACATGTTTTAATTTGTCATGTTTCAACAAAGTCCAAGTTAAAACTACCATGATATTTCAGAAGAAAAACCTACATCTATTTCAAAGTATGACAGTGAAAGTTTTCTGTTACCTCTAAACAATAAACACATTCTAAAGTTAGACTACCGAACTGAAGGTGTGTTCAAGAAGAGGAGGACAGAATCCAGTGGTCCAGAAACTTGGATGGAAAAAAATTTACATCTTTATTTTCACTACTGTAAATCTGAAATTTAGCATTTCTTTCCATCAAGAATGTCAGCTGCCAACCACAGCAGTGTTAGCAATACCTGAGACTTCGACACCAAAAGAAATGAGATATTTTCATGTTATTACACATTATTCATCTACTAAATAATAGCAATGATCAGACCCTTACACCATTTCTTGTTATTTAACTTGTAATAAAGAAGCGAATATGTTATCTTGTTGTACATTTAGTTTTAAAAACATTTAAATAACTATTTTCACTGTAAGGTATTCTCTTCGTAATCCTATGTATTTTATTTAAAGCATTTATGAGCATTACTCTGACAGGGAGCCTATAGGTTTTGTTAGACTGATGAAGGAGTTCATGTGCAAAAAGGTAAAGAACCCTGATCTAAAGAGATGGCTCCATCATGAAGTTGAAACACACACAGCTTAGTAGTTAAGAGCTCAGTCTCTGGATCCAGTGGCTTGGCTTCAAACCCTACTTTCTGGTTGTCTCTTTTATTTAGCCTGTCTGTGCCTCAGTTCACCCATCTATGACACCCATCTCACAGGAGAGATGTGAGGTTTCAATGAAAGGACACCTGTAAAGTGCTGGAGTGAGCACTCAGTCCTTAGAAGTTCTCAGTGAGTCTTAGCTCTTACCATTATTGTCAATGCAATTATTAAGTTTAAAAACTTCTTGCCAAATCACTAAGATAAATGATCTGAATTTGTAATCTAGACTGACAGCAGTTTTGATTAACAAGCATGCTTTGACAAGTATTTTTCATTTAGAAAAAATATTCTTGGCCGGGCACGGTGGCTCAAGCCTGTAATCCCAGCACTCTGGGAGGCCGAGGCGGGCAGATCACGAGGTCAGGAGATCGAGACCATTCTGGCTAACACAGTGACACCCCGTCTCTACTAAAAATAATACAAAAAATTAGCTGGGCGTGGTGGCAGGCGCCTGCAGTCCCAGCTACTCGGGAGTTTGAGGCAGGAGAATGGCGTGAACCTGGGAGGCGGAGCTTGCAGTGAGCAGAGACCGTGCGCCCCTGCACTCCAGTCTGGGCGACAGAGCAAGATTAGGTCTCTCTCTCTCTCTCTATATATATATATGTGTGTGTGTGTGTGTGTGTGTGTGTGTGTGTGTGTGTGTATTCTTTATACTTTTAGGCCAATATTTGTAATAACCTTGAGCGTGTAACAGCCTCCCCGCTCTCAGAACCTCAGATAGTTATGTGCCCAATTCCAAGTCATACGGATGAAGTGGCTAGAAAGCAAATTAAAATATTTTGGTAATTGTTTTTCACTAATTAAATCTTAAAAACCCCAAAGCTTTAGGCATTCTCCAACTGTACTTAAAAGATAAGGCTTTTTAGAAGTCAAGGAGAATCCATATCTAGATGTGTAGACAGAACTAGTTTATGAGACTAAGCTAACCCAATTTGAGGGTTAATCCCTCAAATGGGAGGAAGAAAGAATAAACAGAACATTCACACATATGAACCCATCTGATCTTTACAAAACCTTTGAATCATTTTCTTTTTCCCTACAAAAATATTTTAAGTATATACTATGTTTTAAACATTTGAGAAAAGAGGAGTGAACAAGATTTAAACCAAGTCCCTACCCTCATGGAGTTTAATTTCCAAAGATGATGAAGAAACAGGTAAGAATCCCCATTTGGCTGATGCAGAAACAAGTGTTAGGGGATAAACAACCCACTCCCTTAAGTTCATGTAGCTATTACATCACAGCAGCGGATTCGAACAGAGTTCTTGCTAATGGCACCCCTTTGATAATTCCACTACACTTTCAGCTGCCTGCTGGGAAAAACTCAGGCATGCTTTTGACAGTGAAGGCACGGCAGTAAACAGGCTGCTCCTGCCACATTACAAAAGTGAGTATGACTTTCCGATTTTTGTTTGTCTGGGATGCAATTGGATTTTAGTGGAAAGGCATTGAAATTGGCATCAGAAAATGTGTGTTAGGTTCTTAACTTTGCCACTTCTGAGCACGTGGCTGAATTTCAGTTTTCTCACCCATGCCCTGGTGAGAATTAGAGGCATCTCTTGAGGCTTTTGCAAGGATTAAATAAGCTAATGTTTATGAACATCTAGAAAAGAGGTTGGTCCACAAAAGGAAGGCAATAAATTTGTAGAGATGATGCTGCTGAGTATCTAGTATTATTTACTTGTGGAATTAACCAAAAAGGCATGGTTAATGCCCCATCTCCCCCTTAGGGAAATAGCTCTAGTCCTTGTTTAATTTTGTCTTACACTCTAATATGGGGATGATAGCATCTGCCAAACAGTGTAGTGATTAAGGATTAGCAATAGACCATGCAATGTACCTAGTACAGTTTCCAGCATAGGATCAGCGTTCATGAAATTGTAGCAATCATGATTATCACTGTTTATGAGTTAATAAAGCACACATTCCTAAGACTATAAACTGTGTTACAAATTTGGATTGAGATACTGTTGGTGTTTTTATTACCAAGACTGAAATGTCTTAATCAAAAATCCTGAAAAAAAATAGAAAACATGGAAAAGACCAGAAAAAACACTAGGAAAGTCAAATTTAAGGATGGGTCATTTTTCCTTTGTCAATTAGGAGTTCATAAGATTTTAATAAGTGCCCCTCCAAAAGCATATCATCACATTTCAGTATTTTTCTGGCTTCATATATAATTAGAAATCATGTATATTCTATAGCTCATGAGGTACTGGAGATCTCTAGGAGAGAAAACATGGTTATGGGGACCAGATTCTTTGGCTGCCTTCAAAATTATCTGATAAATGTAGGTCTAGCTTCATTCATGTACCTGCAAAGGACATGAACCCATTCTTTTCTATGGCTGCATAGTATTCCACGGTGTCTATGTGCCACATTTTCTTTATCCAGTCTATCATTGATGGACATTTGGGTTGGTTCCAAGCTTTGCTATTGTAAATAGTGCTACAATAAACACACGTATTCTCAGCAAACTAACACAGGAACAGAAAACCAGACACCACATGTTCTGACTCATAAGTGGGAGAGTAACAATGAAAACTCATGGACACAGGGAGGGGAATATCACACACCAGGTCCTGTCTTGGGTTGGGGGTAAGAGGAGGGAAAGCATTAGGACAAATACCTAATGTATGTTGGGCTTAACACCTAGATGACGGGTTGATGGGTGCAGCAAACCACCATGGCACATGTATGCCTATGTAACAAACCTGCACATTCTGCACATGTGTCCCAGAATTTAAAGTATAATAACACAAACAAGTTTTCAAAAAAATTATTGTCTTAAGGATGAGCAAAATAAATAATTTTTTAAAATTAAAAAAATGTGAGTCTAGCTGGCTGTGGTGGCTCATGACTGTAGTCTCAGCTTCTTGGAGGCTGAGGCAGAAAGATCGTTTGAGGTCAGGAGTTTGAGACCAGCCTGGGCAACACAGTGAGACCCCTGTCTCAAAAAAAAAAAAAACAATTAAAACAAATAAATGCAGTTTCAGCAGAACTGAATATTTAAAACTGAGAGTTTGGTACTGCAGGCACAAACTGTTGTTGAAGGAAGTTGAGTGGGAAGGGAGTTCTTCATTTCTAAACATTACTTAGGAAACCAGAATTCAATTTAAAATACCTGGCTTCATGTCCTCTTTGCAAAGGTACCTATGCCTAGGGCTGGATCTAGATTTACTTCCAAACTCAAAGCATGTTGCCGTACAAAGGAGTGGGTTGGTGATAATGAACAAGTTATGGACATCATCCTTTCAAGCTTTCTGTTTGGGTGAAGAGTGATTTTCTTCTCCCAAAACACAGATGCATGCACACTTACACATGCACCCCCTTCAATATGCCACCAGCTATTCTAATTGTGGAATAATTGGCAAGATGGAAGCTCAACCTTCACTGCATTCTTCAGGGAGAAACAAGGGGCTTCCTCTGCTAGAGGGAGTTAGTGGCTACATGCTGAGCTATTCTTTTAAATGAAGTGAATTCTGGCTCTGTTTGAGGAGGCTCCTTGGGGAAAAGCCTTGGAGGCTGGGATTGGAGATTTATAAGAGTTGCTCGCTTCAGGATGCAATCAGAGTTCCCAACCCTCCCTCCTGGCTGCTACCCGGAGCTCCCCTCTTCTGATATCATTGCCTATTTCTGCTCCTTCTGAGCTGCTCCCAGCTTAATTAGAGCACTCTTCCCTCCCTCACCAGACCCAACAACAGATCTCTTGGTCTCTAATTATGACTCCGGTTAAATTGCCCAGCGGGAGGTTGGTTGCCCAAAGCCTGCTTCTGTTCTGCTGCCCTTCATTGCCCCTCCACAGGTGAAAGACGTTACTGCAGTTAACCCTTGAGGTTTAGACTCCATCTTAGGGGAAAACATACAATTAAAGCTATCAGAAAATTATGACAGTCAGGTTTACAAGCAGATAGGTTGAAGGAGAAGAAGGAGGAGGAGGAGGCAGAAAGGGAAGGGCATATCGTAAAGTTTGGAGTAAATGTTTTTATTTGAATCTTAAACATAGGTAATTATGTTGAAAAAGATATTGCTTACGCAATTTTTGTTTCAGTGGATTAAGGAACACCAAATAGTTTATTCAATTGTTCAGAGTAGGAGCATCTTTCAATCCTCATCCTCTAGTGAATTGCACAATTCCGCATTTTTACGTGGTGTGGAGAGTATCATCAGCACTCTCATCAGAGCTTCTGACATACACTCACAGGAACACAAGAACCAGGTTCTCCTTATGCCTGGATGCCCTTTGGCTGTAATTTGGGTGCCTTAGAGAATTGAGTAATCTCCCTTGCCCAACACTACAGTTAACCAGTCAATCACACGGGTTTGAGTTACATTAATTCTTGTACATGTTCTGTGTGTACCTCATCTGCATTTCAACACAGTCAGATGGACCTCACAGGCCTTAGCAATCCATTGCATATTCAGGTGATTTTGGTGGAGGCCGAGTTTTGCAGGCCCCTGGATCCTTAGGAAAAAGCTAAGAAGGCAAATTGGTCCTTGGCACCTTCTCCAATGCCCTGAAGGGCTCCCTGCCCGCACCTTCTTTAAAGACCTTTGGGAACCAATATGATTTCTTGTCTGTACCGGTCAAGGCTGCCTCTTTACAACAGCTGAAGCGGTGTCATTTGATTGATTGTTACTGTGCATGTGAATCACCTGGGGGTCTTGATAAACCACAGATTCCGCTTGAGTAGGTGTGGGGTGTGTCGGGGAGACTGCATTTCTCATAAACTTCCAGGTGCCGCTGATGCTACTGGTCCTTCCTGGACCACACTTTAAGTAGCAAGGCAATCAAAACATCTGATTGGAGGGGTTCCTTTTAATTAAGGTGTAAAAGAGTGTTAGGCCCAACACAGCTGGTTTTTGCATGTTAATGGGAATTGTATTTTTTTCTAGCAGCCCTTGGAGATTTCAAGAAGAGCAGTGGAGTGAACCATAGGCTTCCTTTAGAGCTTCCTTTTCTATAGTGATGAGGTGGGAGGGACAGAGTTAATTTCTGGAGAATTGCAAAGGAGGTGTTTCTTTGGCTTTCAGTCTCCTTTCTGTGTACCTTTCTCTCTTCCCCTACTTGGTTCTTTTTTTTTTTTTTTGCATACTCCTTTTCTACTGTGTGGTTCAAGGACATGAAAAAGGTTCCAGTTTTGTGATATTAATACCTAAATATTCCTTTACATGATAAAAATATTTATACATTCTTGATATTGGATGGGTTCCTGTCCCAATATTACCACAGAATTTAGGTATCCATATGGCCTATTTCTCAACCAAGTGCTTAAGTAGCCGGTATTAACTTCCCAAAACTGGTAAAACTTCAATAATTTTAAAGATAAAAGCCCAGTTAAAAAATTGATTTAGAAGTTTGTGCTGTTATAAATTGATCAATATTTACTTAATAAAGATTTTTCCTCTAGTACGAAGATTACTGGATTGGAGCCAAGAGAGTTTCATTCTGGATCCACCTCTAAGGTCTCACAGCTGTGAGGCTGTGAGCAATAGCAATAGAAACTACATCTCAGTGTTCCCAGTTGTCAAACCTGTTTATTAGTTGAACAAACATTTATTGAGTACTTATTATGTGGCGGTTAAACATCTAGTAACTACCCAATGTTTAAGTATTGATTAAGTTCTTATGTATTTTTATGAGATGGGGTTTTTTTGAGGTTGCATGTATTTGCTTTTAGGAAGTGATTTAGGCACATGGAGTAATAGCTGTGGTTCTTGCTCTGTGATTTTCGACGTGGCGAGAGGCAGCCCCATCCTATTTCATGTTGCTTTCCTAAATCTGAGATGATGTCTGGAAGCCTTGAAGACTCAGCAGGCTAGTTCTTGTAGCAACTTTGCCTATTGGGTGATGGCCAAGGAAGGTGTCCAGTTGCACATAAATAAACTGTGTCTAGTGAGTGGGGCTATTATAAGTTGGGTGGGCTACAGTGCCAGGGATTCTGGCACTGGCCAAGAGACAATGTTGAAGAAACCTAGTACCAGATGGAAACAGGTTAGGGGGCTTTTTTTTTCAGCCAAAGGGCCCATTCCAGACCCAATGAATGGAGCAATGTGCAGTGCCAGAAAGGTCAGCCACATCATGGCTCTGGAGGATATGTACATTGGTACCTCTGACAGCAGCTGGGAATAAAGGGAACAAGCTACCACCTCCCAGGGGACGGATGAGGGCAAGGACATGGCAAGGTGTCGAATCCCTGCCAAATGGGATATGATAGTTTTAGGCAAAGCTCCAGACCCAGCAGTGGACTGGAGTACTAAGTAGGAAATGAAGGCTGAAGTCTGGTTAGAGAACAGGGCTGCAGCCTGGTACTCAGTGTTCATCAGACACCAGGCCTACAACTGGAAGATGAATTCCAGACTCCACATACTGGTGTTAATCCCTGCCCTGGCCAGGGCTGGCTGACTCAGAGCCTGAGCAGGGTAGTGTCTATAATTGACCAGGACTGGGAAGGCCGGGATTGTAAGAGAGGGATCAGTAGAGGAGTTCTGCTGGTAGGCTCAGTCCCAACATTGCCACCTCCAGCCCACCCCTTCTTGGGGCTTTACATGATGCCAGTGGGGAACCAGTTCCTTGACTCATGAAGGTTTCGTAAGCTCCAAGAGTAATTTCTAAAGTGTAAACGCTTCTGAAAGATGTAGTCTTAAGCCCTGCCTCCCTTTTTCTTACTGAAAATTCTGGCACAAATGTATTGTCAATGGCCTTTAGTCAGAGACCACCAGGGATACAGCCATAGTTAGATAAGTTGGGTTGATTCCTCCCTGCAATGAGGAAAAAACACATACTGTGGAGATCTGTGGGACATATCTATAAGAAGGGGTTAAAAATGACTTACTATAGGATCTGGACTTTGGACGGATGATTTTGAGGATGATCTAAAGAAGCAGGACTTTGTTCTAGAGTGGCTGCTGTCAGGGAGAGGGGACAGTTCTGTGACTAGGTGTCTGAATAAGTCTTATCTATGGGGAAGATAATCTAGATTGAGGATAAAACTGAAGAAGTGACAGTCGATCATATTCACCAGGAGAGACCAGGATGTTTGCTATTTGATGGACTGCACAATGACTATATTTTTATCTTTTCTTAGATAAAATTATGAAGAGGTCCTGCTTTGCCTCACTTTATGATGGCCTCAGAGTGACCATGTCTGATGTCTGTGTCTGTGAGATTGTTCATGAACAACAGGTGGCAGGAGACACCATGGCCCACCAGTGTGTGCTAGGCCAGCTCCTAACCACACCTGTGCCCAACTGTAAGTGCCAGGCCAGCTCCCAGAGGTCAAGGACTGCTTTTCTCTCCCTCAGTGTATCTGGCCCATCTATTCCTAGCAGGTTAGAAGAAATTAGATTTCATACACACACACACACATACACACACACACACACAGAGAGAGAGAGAGAGAGAGAGAGAGAGAGAGAGAGAGAAACATACATAGATACACAAATAAATAGATAGTCAAAGTTTGGGGAACAGGGGAAACTCACATTCTCATGCTAATATTTTACTGTCAGTAAACACACTTTATTTTGCCTTTATGAAGTATAATACATCCCATGATACTTCATTAATCTCACTCAGATATTGTTAATTACATTTTGCAAAGGGAGAAATGGTAGCATAGAAAGTTAGAAAAGTTATCACAGATCATGCAAAAGGCAAATCAGGCTAAACTAGAAGCAACACCTGCTAAGCTTCTACAATTATAAGCTGGTAGTTGGTTACTAAAGTAATGCAAATAATGCACCCAGGAGCATGGTGGTTGCAGTTGATAATCAGAATGATGATACGCTTCAGGGTTAGAAATATATCATAAGCATACCCGACTTTTCTTTAGTACTGATATTTTTATTCTTTAGCATCATATAACTCATATCATCATTATACATAAACATTTTTTTGAGCCAACTTATAGTTGCAACCAGTTTTGATCTCTCAAAGAATCCCTTGAGTCTACTCTTCAACCTGTTAAGAAGCATACCCGCAATCCAATTTATTTCCATTTTCGTTTTCTTCATTAGACTATATGCCACTTGAAAGCAAGGACAGTGTTCTCATGATATTTCACTAGAGTGGAATATTAAATGACTACAGCTGAATGATGCTTATTTATTTTTCAAGGAGGCATATCCGTGCAGGACTAAGATACCATGACAAATTCAGAATCTCATCATCACTGCAATTGTCATTGTAACTCCCAAATTCCTTGATCTTAAACAACAATTCTCTGTTGATTAAAAGAAAATATTCACAAAGGATAGGACTTAAACACAAATGTTTATAGCAGCTTTACTCATAATAGCTTAAATTGGAAAACAATTCAAATGTTCATCAGCAGGTACCTGCATTAACAAGATGTGGTGTTTCCATCTAATGGAATAGTACTCAGCAATACAAAGGGAGTACTGATTAATAAATACATCAGTGTGGATAATGCTCAGAAACATTATACTGAGTGAAATAAACCAGACACAAAAGATTATATTCCGTATGATTCCATTTATGTGAAGCTCTAAAAATGACATCTAATCTATAGGGACAGAAAGCAGACTAGTAGCTGCCTGGATCTGGGGCTGGGGGTGAGAGGCTGATTAACTGAAAAGGGCACAAAAGAAGTTTTTGAGGTGATTAAAATGTTCTAGGTCAAGCATGGTGGCTCCTGCCTGTAATCCCAACACTTTGGGAGGCTGATATGGGAGGATTACTTGAGCCCAGGAGTTTGAGACCAGCCTGGGCAACATGGTATCTAGACAAAAAAAAAAAGCCCATATCTAGACAAAAAAACAAAAACAAAAACAAAAAAACAAATTAGCCAGTCATGATGGTGCACATCTGTGGTCCCAGCTACTCAGGAGGCTGAGGTAGGAGGATGGCTTCCACCTGGGAGGTCGAAGCTGCAATGAGCCATGATTGGTCCACTGCACTCCAGTCCGGGTGACAGAGTGAAACCCTGTCTCAATAAAACACACAAAACAAAACGAAACAAAAAATGTTGTATATCTTGATTGTGGTGGTGCTTAAACAGGTATACATATTTGTCAAAACTCATTGAACACTACAGCTAGAATTGGTGAATTTTATTATACGTGGATTATACTTCAAGAAAGTTGATTTAAAGAAAGTCTCCCTTGCTGCCCTTTAGAGTGAAGCTTCCAAAAGATTTTCTGTACCTTAGCTTCAATTCCTTTCCCCTGATTGTCTTTAGAAGAAAAGACTTATCAGTGTCATCAGTGGCCTCAATGTCATAACTCCAGTGGTCAACTGCATGTCCTCATCTCACAGGACCTCTCAGCGGTGTTTAACAGAGTTGTCCACTCCCTCTCATGTTCCCAGGTCACTGGCAGCTTTTCCTCAGTCTCTCTCTGGTTCTTCAACATTTTGGCATTGAATTTTGGAGGCTTACCCCTTGATGATCTCATCCAGTCTCAAAGGTTAAAATACCATGTCTATGCTGATGACTTCCAGGGTTATATTTTCCAGGTAGACATATGACCTGCACTCCAGATTTATATAACCAAGTCCTTACTCAACATCCCCACTTTGGTATCTAACTCACACCCAGCATGTCCTGCTCTGAAGTCCTGGTTGCCATAGTGTCTCTCCCATGCCTTTGCTTAGCAAACCTACCTTTCCCACTGTCTTCCTTACTTAACAAAGGCCAACTCCATCCTTTAGTTCTTTAAGACAAAGTTGTGAAGTTATTTCTGGCTTCTTTCATATCGCACATTAATTCCAATGAAATTCTGTTTACTCTATTTCAGAAATACATCTGGAATCCAGCAACATCTATGCGTCTTATTTTAATGCAAGCTGTAGTTGTTTTTTGCCTGGATGATTGCAATAATCTCCTACTTGATGCTCTTTGATGAGTAAACTCTTGGGTTTATGCTCTCCTATAGTCTAATTTCCACACTGAAATGAGCATAATGCTTTTACGATACACGTGAGATCATGTCACTCTGCTGAAATCAAATGTGTTAAGTCTAATGCTTGAAGCAATGTTTTTAGAATAACCCAAAAGGCCTAATATGATCTGACCTCCTATCCCTCCCCTTTGCTCACTCTGTTCTAGCTCTACTCGCCACCTGGCTATTCCTGGAATATACCAGACATCCTTGTACCAGAGGAGCTTTGCATTTCCTTTTCTCTCTGCCTGGAATGCATTCCCTCAGACATCCACACTGCTCATTCCCTCACTGTATTATTACTTTGCCCTAATGTCTTCTTCTTAGGAAAAATCTCTGATGGCCCTCTTTAACATTGCAGCCCTTCTGTTTTAGTCCATTTTGTATTGCTATAACAGGATACCTGAGATTGGGTAATTCCTTTTAAAAAAGAGGTTTATTTACCTCAGGGTTCTGCATGCTGGGAAATACAAGAGGCATGGTGCCAGCATCTGCTTGGCTTCTGGTAAAGACCATGTGCGGGATCAAAACTTGATAAAGAAAGGGCCTTCTTTTTCTTCATGTGTGCAGAGAGACCAAAGAGAAGGAAAAATCTTGCTTTATAATAACCCAGTCTCATGCGAACAAATCTATTCCAGAAAGAACTGAAATAATCCATTTCATCAAGACCTAATCCAGTCTTGCCAGAGCAAGAACTCATTCACTACTGCAAGAAGGGCACCAAGCCATTTGTGAAAGATCCACCCCCCATGAACCAAACACCTCCCAATGCGTCCCACCTCCCCACACCACTACATGGGGGATCAAATTTCAACAGGACTTTTGGTGGAAATAAACATACCATATGTAAGAGCACCTTCCATGCCCCATCGATCCAGGTAGTCTCTATTTTCTTTCCTGTTTTATTTTTCATAGCATTTATCACTATCTGATATACCCTATATTTAACTTATGCATTTCTTTGTTGTATACTTTTTTCCACTTGAAAAAAATCTTTTCCATCCATTTTTTGTGGTGTTCTATCTGCAGAGTCTAGACTACAATGTCTGGTACATAGGAGACTCAATGAATTTATAGTTAATTAATGAATGGGAGGAAACTGAGCATGAAATGACTAAGTGAATTGAAAAACATTGAGAGAGAGAATTGCTTTTTTAAAAAAAATCACATTGAATTTTGATATGATTTTATACTATAGAATTACTTTAAAATTTACTTCTGGGAAATTCACATATATGAATAATAAATTTCTCCACATTGGCACAATGGTTCTAGAATTAGATACCATTTCTAAGTTGATTGACTTCAGCAAAGTGTTCTGAAAATTTCCCAAGTATGATCACCGACTAGTCAATTAATTCTCCAGTGTCAAGGGGTTTGTGATCACTGATGAAAAAAGAACAGCTATTCTCTATCAGTCTCTGAAATAACTATATTTTTTCTTTCTTATTATTTCCATGTAAGGAAACTGAAAGAATGCTCTGTGATAAAGAGATTGGTATGATATTTCAGCCCAGTTTCTCCAAACAGGAGTGCTTGATGACGAGGCAAAAGATTTCCAGTCTTGTGTCTCCCTGGGCATGGGGTGATCTCTGGATGGGAAGTTGTAAAGCTGGATGGCACTGTTGTGAGAATGTTCCTGAACTACACATAGAGGTATAAAAACAAAAACAAAACACCCTTTTCACAAGATGGTGCTGAAGGCAAAGAAGAAAGCTCCTGCCCCTCCTAAAGCCAAAGCCAAAGCCAAAGCAAAGGTTTTGAAGGCCAAGAAGGCAAGGTTGAAAGGTGTCCACAGCCACAAAAAAAAAAGAAGATCCGCATGTCACCCATCTTCTGGTGACCCAAGACCTTGCGACTCTGGAGGCAGCCCAAATATCCTTGAAGGAATGACCCCAGAAGAAACAAGCCTGACCACTGTGCTGTCATCACGCTTCCGCTGACCACTGACTCTGCCATGAAGAAGACAGAAGACAACAACACACTTGTGTTCAATGTGGATGCTAAAGCCAACTAGCTCCAGATCACACAGGCTGTGAAGAAGCTCTATGAAGAAGCTTTATGACATTCATATGCCCAAGGTCAACACCCTGATTAGGTCTGATGGAGAGAAGAAGGCATATGTTCGACTGGCTCCTGGTTACGATGCTTTGGATATTGCCAACAAAATTGGGATCATCTAAACTGAGTCCTGCTGGCTAATTCTAAATATATCTATATATCTATAGATATACATCTTTTCACCAGAAACAACAACAACAACAGCAATAAAAACTACTTGCGAGATCCACAGTGCTTTAAAAATGAGTGAGCAAATACTTAAAATGTGGTTTTAGAGTAGGAGGTTTAAGCCTGTACACAAATATAATAATAGTTTTGACATATTCTTGTGATTACAGTGAACAGTTTTTTTTTTTCTAACAATAAGCCTGCTCAGGTGTGCCGTTTGTTCAGTGTGTTGTAACATGCTATGTAGGGCTCCAGACCATGTGGGTTTTCTTGGTAATTACCTTACTGAAAACCAGATCACTTATTGTTTGGATGTCAGCTACCTGAGAGTGTGCCAAATAATTCTGAGCCCACTGAGTATTGCCAAGAACGCTTTCCTGATAGAGGCGCCTGCATTTTTCATGTCACACGTGCAGCCAGGGTGGGCAAACTGGTTCAGGGAAAGAAACTTCATTCCATCATACAGCAGGCCTCCCTGGATCCACCCCAATCCCTGTTAGGGAAACGCCAAGCTGAGCATTTTCTCTGATGTGCTGGTGCTCAGGAGCCTTCAACCAAGAGAAACAAATAATCTGACATGCGTCCTTGCCCATCTCCTCTGCTTCTAAAGCACTATCATCATCATGACAACACGAAACTTGATATTATAGAAAGCAGAGCGTTTTTGAAAACTTGAATACGAATATATGTATTGACTGGTGGAAAAACTAGCCTGAAGAGATGCTTATTAGTGTTTCATGGAGAAGGGCAGTTGAAAGTGAGGAGTTTAGTTGCTGGGTAAAAATCTACTTCGAACTTCTACTTGTTCATTAATCTCTCTAAACTCATTTTCTTCTTCCAAAAATGGGAATACAATAGTAATTACATACATAAAATAGTAATAGTAATATGAGAGTAAAAAAGTTGTCTTTAGGACTAAATGAGGAAGAATACAGGTAGTAGTATCTGACAAGGAACCACTCATTAGTTACAAATTAACTAATGTTTGTTGAGAGTTTATATTATCAAGCAGGTTTAGAAGTCCAACTGTAGCTAGATCGGTGTTTCAGTTGACAAAACAACTTTTCTAATCTCCTAGTCTCTCTCATACTGGGTGTCCTCATTTGCAATCCTCTCAAGGTGCTGATAACAGTGCCTTGTGCACAGAGATTAGTAAACATTAGTTAAAACTATTATTATTGTTCTAAGCTCTGAGGGTTAGGAGACAAAGATCATCCAACACGTAAACTATTTTAAGTGCTTACCAAGTACTGGGGTAAGAGTGAGGAAAGTGAAAGAACTTAAAACACAGAAACTGTAATATGGTTGTTGAGGCAGATTTGTACATATTTGTACACTCCTGGGCCACAAGACCAATTTTTTTTTTTCTTTCTGTTAGGAAGAGCATGGGGTTTGGAATTAGGAGACTTAAATTCAAGTTTAAGTCTGCCATTTCTCAGGTGTCTCCTTGAATAATCCAGTAAAATCTGACCTTTAGGCTCCTTATCTGTGAAATAACTGTAACAACAACAACAACAACAAAACAGGTTTTTGGTAAGGAAAAAATGAGATGATGTGTGTAAATCTCTTTACTAAGGACCATAGACAGACTAGCTATTGTTATCAGGAGTTCTAAATGGAAACCTTTTGTAACAAGTGACTAATTCGGCATCCAGTAGAAAGCATTCAGAGAGACGGGAAAGCACTATGGCTGGAATAATCTTAGGGACTCTTCATGGAAGAAATGGACCTAAAGCTACACATCAAAGGAGGGATATGGTTTAGAAAAAAACAGAGAGGAGTTAATCTTTTACTGGGGAAAAGGGCAGGAGCAAAGGCATAGAAATAGAAACAGAAAGGCAAGGCACATGGAGAGCAAGTCTGAGTAGACCAGTCCAGCTGGGATGTAGAATTCAAATAGGAGAGGTTCAGCAGCCAGATTGCATAGTTTCTGTAAAGTGAGGTGCTCAGGAATGATTGATGTGAAGTCAGATGGTCAGAACTTGGTTCTGGGCTTCATTACTTATAAGCTGTGTAATCTTAAGCAAAACAAATTTTCTTTATGGAAATGCGCCTCTCTCTAAAGATTGTTGTAAATATTAAGTGGGTTAATACATATAAAGCATATAGCCCTGTGCCTGGTATTAGCAATCACTTAGAAAATGCTAGATATTATCCAGTGGCATTTCATCATATTTGCTCCTTTTCACATTGTTCTTTGTTAGTTTTTATCAGATAACCAAAAGCAGGAAATTTTTACTCATGGCATAAATAACAATAATGGAAAACACAATTCCATCAGCCAAATATTCTCAGCACTCTCAATGCTGAAAAAGAAATAATGATGTGTCTCAGAATTTATGCCTTCTTAAATGTGATCAAATACAGTATTAGAAAAGGCACCAAAAATGTTAGTGATGAGATGAGCTCTTGAAACAGCACCCTGCAACCCAGGAGAAAGTAGACCTCTGGTAGATGACATTTGTATGCAATTGAGTAGAATCTAATTGAAAGTTTCAATTGATCTCTTATTCTGCAACTTATTACCAAGTGACAGTAGTAACTTGGTACTACCTCTCAGGTGGTCCACTCAGTTGTACCAAGAGAAACACAAACATGGTTGACTATGGCTGCTGATGGTGAAACAAGGTTTTCCAATGGCTTAGGTTGTACTGTGGCCAATAGAAACAGGCTTAGTGTGGGCTGACATAGGCATAAAGGAATAGAGGAAAAAATACTACCAAGTTACATCTTCTAAGACTGAGTTTCACCTATTTCAACTACCTTTGACCACGTTATGGACTCTTAGTAGAATGAGGAACATTATTCTGTAAGTTTTCCAACCTCAACCCTACTGACATTTTGGACTAGATGAACATTTATTGGGAGTGCAGGGATGTCCCTGTTCATTGTAGGATGTTTAGTAGCATCCATGACCTCTACCCACTAGATGCCCGTAGCACATGTCCCACCCCCACTCCAACCCCACCCCCACCAGCTTTGAAACCAAAAATGTCTCCAGCCATTGCCAAATACCTCTGGAGGGCAAAATCATCTTTGTTGAGAACCACTGCTCTAGGTCTTTTCCCATTCTACAATACTTCCAAAAATTTGAATGAGAAATACAGATGAATATATGCAAAAAGTACACATCATTCATAAAACCTCCCTTTAAAATAATAGAAGTGAGGCTGGTCATGGTGGCTCGTACCTGTAATCCCAGCACTTTGGGGGGCCAAGACAGGTGGATCATGAGGTCAGGAGATCGAGACCATACTGGCTAACATGGTGAAACCCCATCTCTACTAAAAATACAAAAAATTAGCCAGGTGTGGTGGGACGTGCCTGTAGTCCCAGCTACTTGGGAGGCTGAGGCTGGAGAATCACTTCAGCTGAGGCTGAGGTGGAGATGCGGTGAGTTGAGATCGTGCCATTGCACTCTAGCCTGGATGACAGAGTGAGACTCCATCTCAAAAAAGAAAAAAAAAAAAAGATAGAAGTGATCTGAAGCTTTAAAGATAACTTCAAGTGTTTGAGTTACCAAAATTCCAGTCGACACAATACTAAAAAAAAAAAAAAAAAAAAAAAAAATTATAAATAGCATTCACTATCAAACTTTTATCTAGACTATGGTTAAAACTATGAAAAACAGATTGCTATCTATGTGGTCAAAAGGGAATCTGAAAAAGTGAGGGGTTGATCAGCAAAAATGTTGTAAATTTTAATTGCAAGATGCCATTTTTGGTATAATAATTGCAAATTTCGGATGCATTACAATGTGAAGAAAAGCTTATCCTAAAATTGATGAAGTATGGTCATTATTGTCGATGCTATTGAATCACGTTAAACTTATTTTCCTTTGAAAATGCTATATCTTTAAAATGTTTAGATTTTACTTTTGAATAACTTCAGTACTTCAAAACCGTAGTGCTCTAAATTGTGACCATAGTAAACATGAGTAAAAATTGTGTTTGGTAATTATTGATTGCCACTGTATCATATTCTGGGTAGAGAAGCACACACTCAGCAGTTCTTGTATCTGAGAGAATATTATATAAAGGAGAAAATGTTTTGAAACCTGTGGAAAAATTATATAATTTTATAATTTAGTGAGGTGTGTGGATACACACAGAAATATCTACATATATATGATTTTCTGTTTTTGTCCTTTTATGTATATTCTTCCATCAGAGTTATGCTATGACTCTTCCCTCACTCATTTGACTTTCAAAATTCTATTCAGTTATTTGGTGACAATTCCTCAATTTTCCATAATCGTAGCTATCTGTTCCTAAAGGTTTGCTAACCTCTACTTAATCTGCCCTAAATCGAAAGCATGACTTGTCTTGGCTACAGTGAGAAGCGGGGATCACTCCACCTAATTTACTTGTTCTTTGCAGCTATCAGAAAAGTCACAAAGGAGAGCCAGCAATATCAGGTGGATAACAGGTAGTCATTGAAAACAGGGTCAAAGTTCATTGATAGGTGGCCCTGGCTGGCAATAGAAAGGGAAGCTTGTGTTGCTTGTGATTCAGCCCTCGATTAAATCTGGAAATCTGAAAATCATGATCATTATGAAACAGCAATGTTCCTCAATATGTCATTTAAGAGGCTTATCAGAATCTAGACCCATTAGGCCCACATCAATTGGCAGTTTACACATAGTAAGAGTTTACTTTGGATGTCCATCTTTCAAACTAACCAGGGGAATGTTATTTTTAAAAAGTTACCATCTGAATGAAAACATGCAAAACCTTTCTCTGCATAGCTATTTGCTATATTCAAGATTGCTTTCATCAAGTCTTCTCCTTAAAGTGAAGAAAAATACTTTCTATTATAAATTCAAGTGAAAGAGTAAGGTGAGAGTATAGCTTATATTCAGAATGGCTATGTATCTTTTTATTTATTTATTTGAAACAAAGTCTTGTTCTGTTGCCCAGGCTGGAGTACAGTGGGGTGATCTCTGCTCACTGCAACCTCTGCCTCCCGGGTTCAAGTGATTCTTGTGCCTTAGCTTCCCCAGTAGCTAGGATTACAGGTGCACACCACCACGCCTGGGTAATTTTTGTATTTTCAGTAGAGACAGGGTTTCACCATGTTGGCCAGGTTGGTCTCAAACTCTTGACCTCAAGTGATCTGCCCGCCTCGGCCTCCCAAAGTGCTGGGATTGCAGGCATGAGCCACCATGCCTGGCCCTATATTTATTTATTTATTTATTTATTTATTTATTTATTTATGAGACAGAGTCTTGCTCTGTCACACAGTCTGGAGTGCAAGGGCGTGCACTTGACTCACTGCAACCTCTGCCTCCTGGGTTCAAGTGATTGTTGTGCTGCAGCCTCCTGAGTAGCTGGGATTATAGGGGTGCGCCACCACACCCAGGTAATTTTTGTATTTTTAGTAGAGACAGGTTTTCACCATGTTGGCCAGGCTGTTCTTGAACCTCTGACCTCAGGTGATCCACCTGCCTCGGCCTCCCAAAGTGCTGGGATTGCAGGAGTGAGCCACTGCACCCAGCCAGCTGTGTATCTTTTTTATAGCTCTTCGATCTTTTCCTGAGAAATTCAGTATATTCTCTCTTTGTACAAAGAATGGCGAAAAGATAGAAAATGAATCATTTAATATATTTACATCTAATTAAGGAAAAATATATTTTGTGAATATCATGCAAATATGTATTTGTAGCTGCTTAGCTTGAAATATGAAACCAGAAGATAAAAAATATTCATACGCAAAAGACCAAATCATGGTAAGACAGTTTAATAGAATGACTGAAAAATAAGCTTTATGAACTAATTACTGACTTAGCCAGGGATATAGAGCGTCGAGGGTGGCAAATTTCCAAGTTGAAATGAGAATTTTAAAGTGTCAGCTGTAAAAAGAGCTTCTTTTTGACAAGGACAAAATTAAGCCATCGTCAGCCCTCTTGTGGCAAATGTAGATACTGACAGAAATCATAATCTTAAAAAGTACTATATAAAGACAGACTTGTCATTGAGCAAGAATTATTCTTCTCTGACACCAAATTTAAGTGCGTTTACTTTAAAAAAATCATCATAGCTCTTTGAGATTGCAAAACACGGTGTAAGTGCCTAGACTCTGGAGTCAAAAAGCTTGTTCACAAATCTCATCTTTGCCTCTTAACAGCTGCAGCCAGACCTCTCGGCCTACGTTCTCAACTTGCAGAAACCTCTGTTTTCATAAGCATGTAATGAGGATGGGAGGCTTGTCTGATTAATCCAATAAGGTCATTTGGAAGGTCAAATGAAATAAAGCACATGGAAGCATTTTTCAACCGTAACGTGCCACAACTGCAATATATTATTTAAAGAGCCAGAGTGCTTAGTCATAAACACCTTTGAAACACTGCTAGACATTGAGCTGAAACGTAGAATATTTTACTACTCCTTTCTGATGTTGAAAGCTTTTCAATTCTTAAATATCTGTATTTCAAAATGAACTCTTCTTCTTTGCAGTTTTTCCTCTAGTGTTTTATTTCTAACTTCTACCAGTTTCCTTTCATCTTTTTATTGGCTCCGATAATAAATATTTATCTTTTACATTGTTTAAAAATTTTGCTGCTCCTCCTTCTGATCATATTGTTTCTATTCTCATCTTGTTTCAATCATTGATAGCTTCTTTGGTCTCTTTGTAACTGAGTGCTTCCTATGTGACAATTACTGTTTTATGTGCTGGGAATACAGTGGTATAAAAAGTGTTCCTCCTCCCCCCATGGATCTTATGAAAAATAAATAAGTTACACATTACCTATATTAAACATTACACATATACACAGGTCATGTTAAATGCTATGAAGAAAGAGAAAGCAGCGGCTCAAAAGCAAAAGGTAGAATGGAAGAAAAATCATTTCAGACTGAAGAAACGGCAAGTGCCAATATCCTGAGGCAGAAACAGCAAGGAGGCCAGGGTGAGAGGAGTGAGCATTACAGAGATGACGGGATGCTGAGGAAAGACTGGCCATTGCAGGTCATGAATAACTTTGCTGGCCATGGAAAGCGGTGTGGGTTTTATTCTAAATGTGATGGAAGCTGCTGGGGAATTTAGAGCAGGATAATGATCTAACCAATTCATATCTCCCCGGATCCCACGGCTACTGTAATAGAGGATTGATAGCTGGGAGCCAGCTGTGAGAAGGCTCTTGCTGTGCTCCCTGAGAGGTGATGGCTGCTTGGACCGGATGGTAGTGGAGGTGATACACAGAGGTCAGATTCAAGGTACACTTTGGAAGACTATGGGGAGTGAGTGGCAAAGGGAGACTTCCAAGACAATCTTGAGGATTTGACCTGTGAAACCTTATGAACTGTGGTGTAATTTACAGCTGGAGGAGACTGAAGAAAAAAGTAGATTTGCATGTGTGTGTGTGTGTGTGTGGTGGTGAAAAGGAACTCAATAGTTTTGTTGCAGATGTGTCAAGTTTGAGGTGTTGCATAGACAGATGGTTGAATCTGAAGCTTGGGGGAGTGTGGCGTAGAGATATAAAAATTGAGATTCTGCAGTTTATGGATAGTATTTGATCCCATAACCCTGGGAAATGAGTCTTGATAAAAATCAAAAGTTCTCAGGATACAGACCTAGAGCACTTAAACATGTAGAGGTTGAGAAGAGGAAGAACTAGGCAAGGAGGGTGACAAGGAAGATCCGGAAGGTGGGTGGAACATCAGAAAAGAGCAGTACTTGGAAACCAAGTGAAGAAGGGTTTCAAAGTAAGCGAGTGTCAGACTTTTCAAGAGAGGAGGAATAAACTGAGGATGAGAGTGGACCATTGAATGATGCAAGAGGAGGTCATGGCAATGATACTGGATACCCCCTGTGCACCACTTCAGAATCCTCTCTCTCCCATCAGTGCCCACTCCAGCTTTGACCATCATCTCCCACACGCAATCAGATGGTGCCTTGCCTCTGGTCCATCTTGTGTGCCTCTGCCTTCTGCCCTGATGAGTCTTCCCTGGGAACTTGCTCTGCACGTGCACAGACACAGCCTGCAGGTGCAGGGTATTTACTGTGGCCAGGGCCACCCTTAACCAGCGGGGAGCAGGAGCCTGTGGATAAATGCTTCCCACTCTTCTTCCCTGGCAAACAGTTCTGAGATGCATCTTTTAAGTCTCCTCAGAAGGTCTCAGAGGGACTGAGTACCAGTCACCTCTAATGGCAGCCAAACTAATATATCATTCTATTTTCTTCCCTCTTTCTCTGTTCACGCCTACCATCCTTTACTTTTGTTCACATTCCAATATATACTTCTTCAAGCCTGTCTTTTTTTTTCTTGCCAGAAGGTTACACTTGGCTTTCTTAATGATATGGCCCTGTTACTCTCATTCCCTCCAGGCCAATCTGGGTCTTATCTGAACACAGTCCAATTGGGCTGTAGAGCATCTGTGTCTGGTGCACAACGAATAAGTTGTCAATATGTGTTCGTAGGAACTAGGGGAACATGTGTAGAGGTGGTTCTTCAGGATATCGGGCCACCTGGCAGGGTGGCTCAATGATGGAATGGGATGGTAAAGTGAAATATCAAGTGGTATAGGAAAATACTTTTTAATGTGAGAACACTTTCTTTTGACTTGGAGTTCAACATTCTAGCCAGAGGTGCTGGCGGTAGTTCTAGAACACTGCTGGGATAGCTCCATAAAGTTTGATTGAAATGATGGCCTTCAATGAGTGAGCTGGAGCTGCCAGAACGGTTATGGCATGGTACTGAGGACGGGATTAGAGGGCTCAGGGAAGAGAGAATGTTGGGATGGTTTTATCTTGTGAGTTTGAGAACCCAGGAGGGCACAGAGGACATTTCCTTCACAAACAGTGAGGGGCAGCACTGATATGTTGGGAAGCTCAGAAAGCTGTTGTCCTCCGCAGAGCAGGGTTGACAGTGAGAGGTGGTGCCACTGGCCCGGGCTCCCCAGCAGAATTAGGAATGATGGGATTCTGGGATTGTGGGGGTGAGAGGTAACTTGGACATCAGCACTACAATGGGCAGCAAGCCTGGAGGGTGGTCATGGTGCCTTTAACCTTAGGGCTTTGTGGAGATGGCTTCTAATCCTGGTTTCTGAAGAGGATCCAAATGGATAGCTTATTGGGCTGCTAATTAACGTAGTGAGAAAACTTGTGAGTTAGTAAGACAGTAAGTCTGTCAGCTGCTGCAATGGAGCTTCGTTCCAGACCCATTCTGGAAAAAGATAGCCTTTATTTTATCAAACTGTAAATGATTCCATGGCACCGTGAGGTAGGTACTGTGAACTGTGCTCCTGGTTTACTACACTTACATACTTTGTCTCACAAGTCACTTAACTCTTCCATCTCACAATGTCCTGTGCATTTTGGTTACACACCAGTAATCATTAGCTCTCAGAAAGAGAATGGGCCAGGCGCAGTGGCTCACGCCTGTAATCTCAGCACTTTGGGAGGCCAAGGCAGGTGGAGTTCGAGACCAGCCTGGCCAACATGGTGAAACCCTGTCTCTACAAAAATATAAAAATTAGCCAGGCATGACTGCGGGTGCCTGTAATCCCAGCTACTTGGGAGGCTGAGGCAGGAGAATCGCTTGAACTCGGGAGGCAGAGGTTGCAATGAGCCGAGAGTGCGCCATTGCACAGCAGCCTGGGCAACAGAGTGAGACTCCACCTCAGAAACAAAAATAAAAATAAAATAAACAAGAAGAAAAAAGAAAAAGAGAATGAAGACTAACCTCATTGGGCCTCTTCCTTGCTGTTCAGCTCAAACTCTAAGACAAAATCCACTGGAAGAAAGAGCACGTATCATTACTTCTCGCTGCCAGGTGACTCTGCACAGGTGTTGCTTTCCTGAAGCCTTTGGTTTCATAATGCTTTGTCACATCCAGCATGATGTGTAGGTGTGACAGGCAGGGCCTGGGTAAGGAGAATTCTGTACTGTGTGTTCCTTGTTTATTTTCTCTGAGTATCCACATCTTGAGTTCAGTCCTCAAGTGGGCCTCAGGTACCACTCCTTAATAATACCTCAAGATGTTCCGTAGACAGGGATTAGCTGGCCAAACAGAAACCATTCCATGGAATGAAATGAATTTCCATTCATAATTTGTGCCAGCATAGTTTATATATGCTATATTCAGATATCCTTGAAATATATATTTTAAGTATATGTTAAACTATATAAAATATAAATAAATATCATATATTTATTTGCTATTTGTATATAACACATGAGACAATGCATACTGCAAAACAGGGGCAATACTGGTGTTAACTCGCCACAAAGTACTGATGAATCTTTAAGCCCGGAGGAGCTAAAAGGTGAGTGTGTCTCTGTTCTGTGTCTATTCAGATCATCTTCCCCTGCTTGTCTTTTAATCTGTTTTGGTGTCACTCTCTGATTTGTACGCAACCTGATACATGCAGATAATTTAGCCTCTTGATATTACTCAAAGTTTACACTCTAAGGTACAGATTTCAGCAGGATTCTTTTCCCATTGGCTTCTGTGTAGGTCATTGTAACATTGAAATACCAAAAGGTGTGGGTCTCCTTCAATGCATTCTGAAAAATTATCCCAGTTGTTGCGTTCTCAGAACAGCCCACAAATGGCCTCTCTCCACTCTGCCTACAAAGACAAAAAGTTGCCATAAACCCTCTTGGCCAGAGCAGGCAGTTGTCTCAGCTGGATGAGTTGCCTCAGTTGGATGAGTTGCCTCAGCTGGATGAGTTGTCTCAGTTGGATGAGTTGTCCCAGACTGGATGCTGGTCGAGAAAGTCAGGCTCCCTACTCTAAAGGAGAGACAGAGAGTTGGCATGGATTGACGGCTTACGATGTATCAGGCCCTGGGCTCAGGGTTATCAAAATGCTGCCTCCTTTTACTACGGTATCTTTCTGTAATGCCATGCATGTTCCTCCATAACCTCCAACCTAAATTGTGGCTTAAGCATTTCAGATGTTGCCTTTCTTGGGTTTCACTGTGAACTTTGCTGCATGTAAATCATAGTGTGTGTGTTTTCCTGATGTTCCCCAGAGAGAAGTTACAGGAGCCCAGTGCAGTGCATTTTAGCGTGCTAAGAAAGCAAATGCCATGAATTTTGTGTTCATTTTAATTCTGAGCTCTGAGGTTGACTGCTCATTTTTTGGAGACCCTGGGTATCTTCTGAGTGTTGGGATGGGGCACTAGAATCTGTCCTGTGTTTCTCTTCCACCATCCCACTTTGGCCAAGGCCCTTCCACATGTATTTTTTCTTTATGTCTGCTAATGTTTGGAAGCTTCAAGCCCTTTCCCCAACTTCATGTGAGGAACCCTATGCTTCCCTACAATTTAATGTCTCATTCTCAGTGCCGAGAGGTTAGGGCAATCTTTTCTTCACTATGGGGTAGGTTCTTGTCTTTGCATTAGAGGGATCTGCCACCATCCCTGTCCTGCTTCTGCTCAGTGTTAGATTGCCTTCTAAACATCCAGGGGCAGGAGGGGCTAGGTGACACACAGGGGCCAGAGAGTGGCCCAGAACTAAAGACTAAAGTTCTCACATATCTTCTACCCTGGAAGAAAGTAGGTAAGTTACATTTGACCCAGCAATCCCATTAGTGGGTATATACCCAAAGGATTATAAATCATTCAGCTATAAAGACACATGCACACATATGTTTATTGTGGCACTGTTCCCAATAGCAAAGACTTGGAACCAACCCAAATGCCCATCAATGATAGACTGGATTAAGAAAATGTGGCACATATATACCATGGAATACTAGGCAGCCATAACAAAGAATGAGTTCATATCCTTTGCAGGGACATGGATGAAGCTGGAAACCACCATTCTCAGTAAACTAACACAGGAACAGAAAACCAAACATCACATGTTCTCACTCATAAGTGGGAGTTGAACAATGAGAACACAGGGACACGGGGGGGGAACATCACACACTGGGGACTGTCCAGGGTGGGGGTAGGGGAAGAATAGCATTAGGAGAAATACCTAATGTATGACAGGTTGATGGGTGCATCAAGCCACCATGGCACTTGTGTACCTATGTAACAAACCTGCATCTTCTGCACATGTACCCCAGAACTTAAAGTATAATTTAAAAAAATAATAAAAAAGAAAAAGAAAGTAGGTAAGTTACTACCTATAGGTTATAGGAAAGTTCCTTTTGTTGATTTTTAGTTAAGTTGCTTCAGCAGGTTCTGTGACTGTGTGTGTGTGTGTGTGTGTGTGTGTGTGTGATTTTAAATAGAAAAATACAAACAGACTGGAAAAGACACAATGAAAAATAGTAAAGGAAAGCAAGAATATTCTATCCTGGGGACTTCAA
This sequence comes from Macaca mulatta, assembly GCF_049350105.2. Taxonomy (NCBI): domain Eukaryota; kingdom Metazoa; phylum Chordata; class Mammalia; order Primates; family Cercopithecidae; genus Macaca; species Macaca mulatta. The sequence continues at coordinate 127,283,741 of NC_133417.1, read as the reverse complement.
AAAGTTTGAGGCTTTCCTTTACTATTTTCTTTTAATTTTTACTTTTATTCATTCTGTGGCCATCACTTGGGATTTCCCCCCCTTTTAAATATGTCTGGTCCGCCTTGTCTGCAAATTCCTAAACATGGGGGCATCTTGGGACTGCAGGATAGCCAGATTGCTCCATGACTTTGAGGGTAGTGATGCTGGTGTGAAGAGAAATACCAACATAAAACAATAGCAACAACAACAACTAAAGAAAAAACAACTAAAGAATTGGAAAATGAAAGTGAAAGGGCCTGACAGTGCAAGACAGAAATATTCATGTGAGATGATTTCTTTCTCCTCCGGAAGCTGTATGTGCTGGGGGAGACAGGTTTCCTTTCTCAGGCTTCCTCACCTGGCCTCCACCTATGAGAGAGGTGGGTGACAGATGAGATCCAGGAGCACTGATTCTTCTCCAGCCAGGAAACAAGCCAGAGCAATGGCCTGGGAAGTCACTTTGGCTACCAGCGCTGCCCAGGAGGACTTAATTTAGTTCGGTCAAAATATATGAAGACACTATCATGTGCCAGATTCTGTGCTAGGCTCTGGCTTCCTAAGCGATAGACAGGAAATAATCAGCAGGATTTGGATCTCCATTGGAACTGGTAAATTGGAGCAAGGGTTGGGTGGAGGATGATAGCTAGGTATCTGGCTTGGGCAATTAGAAGGAAGGTGATGATATTAGCGAACAGACTCTCAGAGGAGCAGGTTTAAGCAAGGTGGGGCAGAATAGGGCGGAAAATGACACGTTTGGTTTGGTAGGTGTTGAGTGGGGCCTGCCATTTAGGCATTCAAGTGGAGATTCCAGAAACGGGTGGATATATAGGTCAAGGGTTCAATAAATACATGAACAATTAAATGAATACATAAATACATAGAGAGTAAATGATTTTCTTTTTCAATTTCAGAATTAGAAACCTGGATCTAGAAGTCACGAGTGTAGGTAGAGGCAGTTACTAACATTGCTCTAATCTTTGGTTTCCTAATCTGGAGAAAGAGAATAAATACCTGCCCTGAAAAACCCATGGGGTAATTGCAATCATCAGATGAGACGATTTATATAAATGTGTTTTTAACATGCAAAGGGATGCAATTATAAGATCTTAGCATTATTGATTGATCTCTGTGTGTATAATGTGACCCTTAGCAGTGTGGGATGCAAAAGGATAGAAAATACAGCTCTTTTCTCAAGGAGTTTGCAATCAATTAAGGGTGTAGAAAGATTATCCTTTTAAAACAATAAGGAAGGTGAAATTTTGGGGAACACTCCTAAGACTTGGGTGGAAGAGAAGGGTACAACATGGGAAAAAGTTAATGGTGGGAAAATTGTAAAGCATTTAGGCTCTTCATCATTAAAATATTCTGACCAGGATTGTAGGACTATTGCAAGAAGACTGTCTAATCTAAGAAACACATTTTTATTTCAGGCTTTTACTGTACAGGCAACTCATAGGATGTCTCTCCTATTTAGAAAACGACTACTTGTCAAAAACTCTGAAACACCCTGTCAGTACCTTCACAGGGTGTGATACTGTCTGCGGGCAAAACATAAAAGCTACAGCCAGGGATGGCTGCCTAATTTGTGCGGTCAGTGCAAAATGAAAATGCAGGCCTCTTGTTCACAAATTAACAAAAACTTCAAGATGGCGGCAGCAGGTTACTAAACTAAGCAGGGCCTTCTAAGCCGGGCCCTGGGCAACTGCAGATGTCTCCTACGACGCTAACTCTACCTGCAGCCTCTCCAGAATCTGCCACAGGACATCATCTGGGTCACCATTTAAATCAGGTAGAGCTTGATTAGCATTCAGTGAACATTGGTTAAATCACAGCACTGAGTATCTGTCCTGTGCTAGGCCAGCCTGGAAATGGGCACAGAGATTGTGAGGCTAGATAAAGCCATCTTCCCTTGAGGAGCACTGTTGCTTGCTTCGTAAAAAATAACGTATGTTTTATTTTTTGAAGGTTCAGTGTAAATACTACCTCCCAAATGTCTCCATTAGTTTTTGCCTCCTTCTGTGTCCCACAGTGTTCTGTACTTTGTGTTCTTTCTTAAGGAAAATGACTGACAAAAGGTGGCCTTGAACCCAAGTCTCCTTGTTCGGTGGTTGTGTAATCACGTGATGGGTTATTCCTGTGTGCTGCACAGACAAAACCAGTTCACTGAGACTGTGATCTTGCGGTAAAGCAAGAGTTGAATTAACCTGAGGCTGCCCTTGTGGAAGACGAAGTTATTACTCAAATCGGTCTCTGGAAGGCTCAGAGGTTAGGGTTTTTCAAGGATAGTTTGGTGCGCAGGGGACTGGGTAATGGGTGCTGCTGATTGGTTGAGAATCATAGCAGTGTGGAAAATGGTCTTTATACACTGAGTCTACCTCTGGACTGTGGGGGCGCACAGGACCGGTTGACTCGTGAGTCACAAATCTGGGTGGGGTCAGTCTGGAAAACATCCGAAAAGACCAATCTTAAGTTCTGTAATAGTGATGTTATTTATATGGGCAATTGAGAAAGTCACAAATCTTGTGACCTTTGGCCATGTGACTTCTCTGCAGTAAGGGATTACAGAAATCATGCCCACAGTGTAGCAGAATTCAGGCCCCCACCAGAATCCTAATCTTGTGGCTCTTCATTAGTCTTACAAAAGTGATTTCAGCTGCTGAACAAGGAGGAGTTAGTTTTAGGGCGAGACTATTATCATCCTTGCTTTAAAGTTAAACTGTAAATTCCTCCCCTGAGTAGTTCGTGATATACCCAAGGATAAGCGAGAGCAGCCAGCCTGTGAGGCTAGAAACGAGATGGAGTGAGCCCAGGCCAGACTTATCTCACCGTCATAATCTTTGCAAAGGCAGTTTCAGTCAGGGGGAGTCATTGAATTAGCAAGACTTCCTACAGCACCACATTATAACGGGGTCACAGTACTGATCCCCACGGAGCAGCCAGGTGGGGCCCATAGCAGCTGAAGCCTCCCAGCTAGTCTCCTGGCTGTGAACACTGTATGTTCTATGCAAGGCACTTGAATGGTATATGCCGGAAAAATGTAAAGAAGCGCCGTGTATCAGCACAGTTCCTTTTGGACACCAAGGATATTCACTCACACCCTTCCTCCTGGGTTTTCATGTAAATTCAAGGTATTGTCCTCTTTTCTTGACCTTTTATTTATTTATTTATTTTATTGAGTTAGTTAGCTAGTTAGTTGGTTAGAGACGGGGTCTCGTTGTGTTGCCTAGGCTGGAGTGCAGTGGCGTGATCATGGTTCACTGCTGCCCCAACCTCCTGGGCCCAAGCAATCCTCCCACCTTAGCCTCCCAAGTAGCTGGGACCACAGGCGTGCACCACCACACCTGGCTAATATTTTTTACTTTTGTAGCGAGGAAATCTCCTTATGTTGCCCAGCCTGGTCTCGAACTCCTGGGGTCAAGCGCTCCTCCTGCCTTGGCCTCCCAAGTGTTGGGATTATTGGTGTGAGCCACTGTGCCCGGTCTCTTGACCTTTTATTATGGTATTTTTTGTCTGCAACAAGGCCAGGACTCAGGAGTGTTAGGACAGGCCTCAGGAAGAGGATGGTGGTGAGGCCACAGGTCTGTCTAGGCTTAGGCTTCTTTTCTCCTCCTCAAGCATCTAGAAGATGTAATTCTGCCCTGCATACCTACTGTACTTATTTCCTCTCTCTTCCTCCATTTGCACCCCCTTTACCTGCATGACATTGTTTACCCTCTACATTGCTTTTTTTTTTTTTTTTTTTTTTATGGAGTCTTGCTCTGTCACCCAGGCTGGCGTGCAGTGGTGTGATCTTGGCTCACTGCAACCTCCGCCTCTGGGGTTCAAGTGATTCTCCTGCCTCAGCCTGCCGAGTAGCTGGGATTACAGGCATGTGCCACCATACCCAGCTAATTTTTGTGTTTTAGTAGAGACGGGGTTTCACCATGTTGGTTGGGCTGATCTCAAATTCCTGACCTCGTGATCTGCCCGCCACAGCCTCCCAAACTGCTGGGATTACAGGTGTGAGCCATCACACCCAACCTATATTGCTTTTATCCCTAACACACCTCCTGTCTTAGGCTGGGCTTTGTCATTGAGCCATTTGTCTATTTTGAGAGAATTTATAAGCCACTGACCCCCAAATCTGCTGTTGAATTTATTTTTAGGGGTGGCGTTGCCCACAAGTTGAGAATAGAGGGAAAACATTTATCAGAGGCTAGCTGAGACAAAAATGTCTCTCTTAAAGAGCTAGCTGATCTGCCTTGTAATCCGATGTAACTTGTGTGACATACCTTGTTTCCCCTTTTTGAATGGATTTCTGAGAACTGAACGCATTCTGGGTTTTTAAAACCTGCCTGGATTTTCAAAGATCAAGGCACTGTAGCAAATATTTTGGCAGAACTCTACCAAAATGTATAAGGCATTATTGCATGTTATTGAAATACCATTATTTCCCTTATCTTAATTTCCTTTCTCTCCTTCACTCTGGTTTTCTATTTTTATATGGACATGACTCTAATATCATTTGCTGCTGCAAATTTCTTTTTAGAATGAGACAATAAATAAATACATACACAAATACATGATCAAATAAGTAAATATACAAATAAGTAGAAAGTAAATAAATTTCTAACCTGTCCTCAGAAACCTCTGTTTTTCTTTTTTCTTTCTTTTTTTTTAAGACAGTGTCTCATTCTGTCACCCAGGATAGGGTGCAGTGACACAATCATGGCTCACTGCAGCCTCTAACTCCTGGGCTCAAGCAATCCTCCCACCTCAGCCTCCTGAGTAGGTAGGACCACAGGTATGCTGAGGAAAGAGAGAGACTCTCTCATATTGTTTTATATTGTTTTATACTCAGTACCTGTTTTAAGAAAAAAACAAGGAAGTAAAACCAAAGACAGGCAGCCCAGCGCCAGGCCCGAAATCAGGCCTGGACCTGCCTGGCCTAAACCCAGTAGTTAAAACTCAACTCATAACTTAGAAACCGATGTTATTCATAGATTCCAGCCATTGTGTAGAAGAACATTGTGAAACTCCCTGCCCTGTTCTGTTTCTCTCTATCAGCGCATGAAACCCCTGTCATGTATCCGCTAGATTGCTCAATCAATCACTACCCTTTCATATGAAATCTTTAGTGCTGTGAGCCCTTAAAAGGGACAGAAATTGTACACTTGGGGAGCTCGGATTTTAAGGCAGTAGCTTGCCGATGCTCCCAGCTGAATAAAGCCCTTCTTTCTACAACTCGGTGTCTGAGAGGTTTTGTCTGCGGCTCGTCCTGCTACAATGCCACCACGCCTGGCTAATTTTTTAATGTTTTCTACAGACAGGGTCTCATTATATTGCCCAGGCTGTTCTGAAACTCCTGAGCTCAAGTGGTCCTCCCCGCTCAGCCTCCAGAAGTGCTGGGATTGTAGGAGTAAGCCACTGCTCTGAGCCACTTGTCTGTTCTTTTTTGTTTGTTTGTTTTCCCCTTGTTTCCTCTCCCACGTACCTGTCCACAAACCCACTACAAAGAGAGGAAACAAAACACAATACCTAATATGCCCCTGACTATTTGCAGAAGAGAAACTGAGGAACCCGTGACTAAATCATTCAATCTCACCTGTCGTTTTTCAGCTGATACTGGTGGCTTGAGAAGGCACCTGTGTATTCCCTTTTCCACAGGGGAATGTAAAGTCCATGAAGGGGCAGACTGTCTTCTCTTTAATCAGTTCCATGCACCTGCTACACTTTGGGTCACATGCGGAATGTGCTGATGAGGAGGAGAATGGGGGCTTCTGTGGGAAGCTGTGGAAATTTCCGACAACTTTAATAGCAGGATCAATACCTCGGCATCTGGGGGCAAGAGAAGGAACCAGATGAACCTGGAGAATCATTTCTGCCTCCTGATTTGTGGGCTAGCAGAGGGCTGGAGGTGGATTCAAGCTCAACCGCAGATAGATGTTCTCCCGCCTGGTATTTTCCATATATTTAAATCTTCCTGCTAACACAAAGTACAGTGCAGATGCCTTTCACTTTGTGTGACAGCTCTGTTTCTGGGCATTTCTATGGAAATTGAGCTCTTGTACTGTAAATGGACTCATTTAACATACAGCTGGGCAGCTCTCAGTTCAAAGGAACCCTGGAGCGAATCCTTTTGAAAGCAAGGGACCTTCTGTGACTTAAGTAATCACATTCTAATTTATATTTTCTCTGAATTTGGATTGTAACTTAAAGAGCTTCTTTATAAATCTTTACTTAATGTAAGTAAATAAATTAGTGCATATCCTATAATATTTTTCCCAGGGGCAAAATAATCAAATGTGTCATACTTATAATTATATTTTAAGTCAGTGATTTAATCATAGCCTTAGGAGAGTACAGATGTCATGGAAAGTTTCTGCTCATTAGCTCTTACAAAGTGGGGATAGCCAGAGTCTGGTCTGTTCATCTGAGAATGTCGAGCTGGACTGTTGCCCTGGGATGTCCTGAGTTCTTTCACGAAAGGCTATAGTTCTTCAATCTGACTCATTGCATATGCCATAGACTTTGGGTCTGCAATGAGCCAAACTTTAAGAAAGAAGAAATTAGGTCAAATCATAACTAGATTCGGTTGCTTGCCTTAAACCTGTTTGACCTTGAGCAAGTCTCTTGAAACCACTGAGCTTCAATTTTCTCAGCTTCTCAGCTTGAAAATGGACTAAAATATTACAGAGGGTCTCTGAGAGAATGTGGAGGAACAATATTCATAACACACTTTATAAAGTGCAAGGTATAAAACGTATTAGTAATTGATAGAGCACAGGGGATTTTGTTTTCTGTTTTCCTTTCATTTTTCTTGAAACTGGACTCTGCTTTGTAAATAAGCTTTCTCCTGGAGTCCTCTGATTCTGATTGTTTTAGTTGAGCCTACGTGATTGTTTTTAAGATTTCCTGGAGATTAACAACCTTCCTTAGAAAAATGCATCCCTTTGAAAGGACACAGGTCAGGAAGATTTCTAGAGAAGAGAAAGTTCGCCCTCTAGTGTGGCCCGGGAGAAAAATAGTATAGGAATTTATAAAGTAGGTCAAACATGTGCTTTCAAAAGAAGCTGCTATTACTTTATTATCTTCCTCACAAAGTTTGGGTGGAACCCCCCATTTCTTTAGCAATTTAGCTTGACTACTAGATATGTACTCTATAGATCTTCAAAGGAGCTGTTTACGACTATTCCTCTGACACTTTGAAAGCCATTGAAGACAAGTAAAATTTTCAGAATTAGTTCAATTTATTCTTACCGGATGGTATTTTTAATAGTCGTAGTTGTAATGTACATGCTCAGTAGAATCTTGCCTTTATTTATTTGCTTGGCTTAATTTCAAATTAAATGACCTCAATCAAGATTATGAACTAAGCAGCTGACGCTGGAAATTGTAGACTCTGCTCCTGGCGAGTAGAGAATGGGCAGAGAAATGAATAACGTCTAATAATTTCAGAATGATAGCAGGCATTTCATCGCACCGGCAAACAATACACTAATACACAAGATTTTTTTTTTTCTCATGGAATTACTGGTTGCTCACATTGTTTTAAATTGACAAGGGCGCCTCTTACTAAGCTTTGAGCTTTAAGCCAACAATTTTGATTCTATTTTGGGATACCTCAAAGAAATGTAGCAAGTGTAACTTCCTCAAACCACTCAGTTATAGGTTCCAATAATTCACGGTCTTTATTTTCCTATTATGTGATGTAATACGTATCTTGATTCTTATTTCTGCCTCTTAGCAAAAAACTTAACCGAGTTATTTTCAGGCCTAGTGGTGCACTGGAACCAGTTTGTATCAGCATGCAAGAGCTCACTGCTAAATTTTCAGAGAATTTTCATGCCAGTTATTCTTACTTTGTGAAATAATATATAATTCTCAGAGAAATTTGGAAAATGTAGAAAAGTTTTAAAGAAAACAAAATTATTCACATCTCCACCGCTCAGAGACAGCCACAGTTAATATTTTATTGTGCATTTTTCTCTATTTTTTTGTGTACTATATATAGTTTTCTTTCCAAAACTTATTTATTTTTTCTATTTTTCAGTGAGCTTTTCTCTGTCATTAAATAGCCTTTCATAATGAGAGGTTTTCTTTTTTAATTATTTCAACTTTTCTTTTAGATTCAGGAGGTACATGTGCAGGTTTGTTACATGGAAATATTGTGTGACACTGAGGTTTGAAGTATGGATGAACCCATCATCCAGGGAGCGAACACAGTAACTAATAAGGGTTTTTCAGTCCTTGTCCCCACTCCCTTCTTTCCCCTCTGGTGTTCTCCAGTACCTATTGTTCCATCTTTATGCTGATGTATGCTCAATGTTTAGCTCCCATTTATAGGTAAGAACATGGCAGTATTTAATTTTCTGTTTCTGTGTTAATTTGCTTAGGATAATGGACCCCAGCTGCATCCACATTGCTGCAAAAGACATGATTTCCTTCTTTTTCATGGCTGCATAGTAACCTATGGCATTTATGTACCACATTTTCTTTATCTAATCCACTGTTGATGGGCATCTCAGTTGATTCCCTGTCTTTGCTGTTGTGAATACTGTTGCGATGAACATGAGTTCATGTGTCTTTTTGGTAGAATGATTTATTTTCCTTTGAATATAATACCCAGGAATGAGATTGCTGGTGCATAGTTCTGTTTTAACCCATTTAGGCCTGAGGTTGCAATTTTTTGAATTTTTGCAATCAGACCTTGGAGATGACCTTGAGCAGTAGGATGTAAATAACTCCCACATGCTTAGTGTTCCAATAGTGGAACAGTAGGCATATTAAGTTCTTTGAGAAATCTCCACACTGTTTTCCGGAGTGCCTGAACTAATTTACATTTCCACCAACAGTATAAAAGCATCCTCTTGTCTTCATAGCCATGCCAGCATCTGTTATCTTTTGACTTTTTTAGGTTTTTTTTGGTTTGTTTTTGTTTTTGAGACAAAGTCTCGCTCTTATTGCCCAGGCTGGAGTGCGATGGCACAATCTCGGCTCACTGCAACCTCTGTCTCCCAGGTTCAGGTGATTTTCCTGCCTCAGCCTCCTGAGTAGTTGGGATTACAGGTGCCCGCCACCACACCCACTAATTTGTTGTATTTTTAGTCGAGACAGGGTTTCCCCATGTTGGCTGGGCTTGTCTTGAACTCCTGACCTCAGGTGATCCACCCGCCTTGGCCTCTCAAAGTGCTGTGGGATTACAGGCGTGAGCCACCGCGCCTGGCCATCATTTCACTTTTTAATGATAAGCCATTCTGTCTGGTGTGAGATGGTGTCTCACTGTGGTTTTGATTTTCATTTCTCTGATGATTAGTGATGATGAGCATTTTTTCATAAGCTTCTTGGACACTTGCATGTCTTCTTCTGAGAAGTGTCTATTCATATCCTTTGCCCGTGTTTTAATGGGGTTCTTTGCTTTTGCTTGTTGATTTGTTTAAGTTCCCTGTAGGTTCTGGATATTAGGTCTTTGTTGGATGCAGTTTGTGAATATTTTCTTCTATTCTGCAGGTTGCTTGTTTACTCTGTTGATAGCATCTTTTGTCGTGCAGAAACTCTTTAGTTTAATTAGGCCCCATTTGTCAATTTTTGTTTTTGTTGCCATTGCTTTTGAGGACTTAGACATAAATTATTTGTCAAGGCCAGTGCTGAGAAGGGTGTTTCCTAGATTTTCTTCTAGGATTTTTATAACTTGAGGTCTTATAATCAAATCTTGAATTCGTCTTGACTTAATTTATATACGATGAAAAGTAGAGGTCCAGGTTCACTCTTCCACATGTGGCTAGCCAGTTATTCCAGCACAATTATTTTCATAAGGAGTCCTTTGCCCATTCTTTATTTTTGTCGACTTGGTTGCAGATCAGATGGTTGTAGGTGTGTGGTTTTGTTTCTGAGTTCTCTATTCTGCAGCAGTGATCTATGTGTCTGTTCTTGTACCAGTACCATGATGTTTTGGCTATGGAGCCTCATAGTACAGTTTGAAGTTGGGTAATGTGATGCCTCAGGCTCTATTCTTTTGGCTTGGTTGCTTTGGATCTTCAGGCTCTTTTGTGCTTCCATATAAATTTTAGAATAGTTTTCTGTAATCCTGTGAAGAATGATGTTGGTACTTCGATAGGTATAACATGGAATCTGTAGATTACTTTGGGTAATATGGCCATTTTAACAATATGAATCCTTTTAATCTATGAACATGGAGTGTTTTTTCATTTTTTCATGTCACCTATAATTTTTTTTGGCAATGTTTTGTAGTTTTCCTTATAGAGATCTTTCACCTCCTTGGTTAGAGGTATTCCTATGTATTTTATTTATTTATTTGTATATGGATGCCAATTGTTAAGAACTCATTATTAAAAATTATAAACTTACAGCTAAATAATGTATAGTAAAAGTAAAGATTGTAAGGCTCATCTTTCCTCATTGGTTTTGGTGGACACTGTAATGTAATACCATGGTCTTCATACTCCCTGCCCATTCCCATACGTCCAGGCCCACGTTTCCCTTTTTGACTCTGAACTCTTAGGCTTGGTCCTTCCAGGTCTCCCTCCAGCATGCCAGGCCTTTCACCACTGCCCGTGAGTCAGGCCTTTTCTCTTTCCCCACAAAGTGGATGACCAAGTATCATACCTAACCCTCTGCCTACAAGGAGGATTTTCTCCACCTTTGTCTTGTTTATCTTTTCTTTTTTTTTCCTTTTTTCTTTTTTTTCAGACAGAGTCGCACTCTGTCACCCAGACCGGAGTGCAGTGGCATGATCTCGGCTCACTGTAACCTCCACCTCTTAGGTTTAAGCAATTCTCGTGCCTCAGCCTCCTGAGTAGCTGGAATTACAGGCGCATGCCACCATGTCTGGCTAATTTTTTTGTGTTTTTAGTAGAGATGTGGTTTTGCCATGTTGGCCAGGCTGGTCTCAAACTTCTGACCTCAGGTGATCCGCCTGCCTCAACCTCTCAAATCACTGAGATTACAGGCATGAGCCACTGCGCCTGGCCCACCTTTGTCTTTGAAGGCCACTCCAAGGAAAACTACATTTTCATCTTGTAATCACAAAACAGAGCTACCATTGGAAATCACACTCTGACTTTCACTTCCAGCTTGCATGCAGGAGTCTCCACATGGCAAGAGCTGTGAGCCGAGGAAGGGTGCTGGTGGGATATACATGGGGGCCATGAGGGTCTGGGCTACAGGCTCATGGAATATGCTGTCCCTTCTGGTTCTGCTAGGCTTAATCTTTGATGCACCATTTTCATCTTATAATGAATTCCCAATGGGCCTCTGTTATGACTTGATGAGGCTGAGGGGACTAGTAATTCTAGTCGAATGGTCATTTGTCATCTCAGCTCTACCAGAACCAAACAACATGACAGGATTGTCTTTCAAAAGGTGTATAATTCTCTGCTGCAGAAGACACAGCATGCTCCAGTCCCCAAAGGGCCTATGTTGGGATTCTCCCACGGGGATGTTCCAGACGGCACAAAGCATCTTTTCTCTCTACTAATACTTCCAGAACCATTGCATTTGCTCGGTTGTTTTCCCCAGTGGCAGGCTGCTTGAGCTGCCTTAGGCCTGCTTCAGAGCTCCTTCCTGCTCCAGGCCCCACTCAAGGATCCAAGCTCTTTATATTTCCCAGTATATAGTTAAAGCAGTAATTCCAGGTGTGGAATATGCTACCCCCAGAATCCAAAGAGGCCTTTCCTCTCCGTGCCTTCTTTGTTATAACCGGGCACAATGCAATGAGCTGCTCCTACTTTGGAATGGATGTCCTGACCACCGAATTTCTAAACATTTTCCAGATGTGGCAGGTTCTGATTCTTTGTGTGTTTTACTTCCCACCCTCTGTAGCACATGTGTTGCCCACAGCATGCAAGCCACCTCTAGCTCATCCAGCCCCACCAACATAATACTATTCATGTAACAGATCAATGTGCTGTGTTCTGGGATGTTCAGATGGTCCAGGTCTCTCTAACCTTTCTATGTTAAAGGATAGGATAATTCATGTAGCCCTGGGGCAAACCTTTGAATGTTTCCTGTTCTTTATTCCATGTTAATGCAAACTGTTTTTTATTCTCTTTTCTGATAATGATAGAAATGAACACCTTCACCAAATCAATGGCCACACACCATGTGTCTGAGGCTAAGATACCACAGTGAGCATGGTGACTGCAATCCGGGTGGAGCTTGCATCCCAGGCATCCTGCAGGATTCATCCTCCAGTTTCCAGGGGCCAGACTGGTGAATTTAATGAAGGTATGATAGAGATTATCTATGGCCTTTGCATCCCTTAGATTCTTAAGGAGAGCACTCATGTCTGCCCTCCTCCAGGGGTGCAATATTGCTTTTGATTTATTATCTTGGCCAGAAAGTGTCAGTTTCAGAGACTTCTATGTTGCCTTCTCCACTCTGATAATTCTTACCCTGCAGAATAAGGCATCAACTCTGAAGTATATTGATCTCAATTATATATTTTAGGACTGGACAAACAGTACTGAGTGGGTCTGGTGACCCAGTGTGACTCACTGTATGCCAAATGTGTTCAGGGTTACATTGATTGCATAGATTCTATATGCCCCTATTCTAATATGGAGAAAGGCCTGCTGATGCTCCAGGAGTTACAGTGTTAATGTCAATCAGATCCTGTGTCCAATCATTGAGATGTCTGTGTGGTCCATTTTCTCCAGTGTTCAGTTACTCATGCAAATGGTTATAGGTTCCTTTGTGGAAGAATTAGGAAATTGCCACCGTGTGATTGACATGATGGTGCAGGAGCCTTTCTCCTAGAGAGCTGGTCACCTCGTCAGCCAGTGGGCTCCAGGTCTGAAAATTAGCTCAGGTCTGGAGTCTGGGAAAGGGGTGACTTCCCGTCAGCCTCCTGGCCATCCATTCTTGACATCTTCCACTGGTATAAACTGAGTAGTATCCTTGTCAATTGTCCATCTATTTTTGTCCCCAGAGCTGCTACATTCTCTCAACCATCTCCATAACTTGTGCATGTGGCCCCCCCAGCTGCCACTCCAACTCTGATAGTCATTGAGACCCCAGGCTTCCAATGGTTAAATCTCACTGCCTGACCTCTGTTGTTCAAGCATCCTAGCCTATCATCTGATTGCTGTTGATGATCCAGATTCCGTAGCAGGTTCTCCCACTGTCAGCCCAGGCCTGCAGGGGACAGTCACCACTCACCTCCTTAGTGATGCCAGTGCCTACTCACCAGCACATTCCAATAGCCTTGGTGTGTGTTGTGTCACCTGGACCCTCTGGTGGAACCTAATCTGGATGTCTTCTGGCTGTACATAGTATATCCATTCCAGCAGGTTCCACTTTTTGGAGACTTTTAATCCCTTGTTCCACCATTCTGCCACCTCAATTCTGCCTTTTCAGCATGAGCTCTTGCTTTTTTGATGCCTCTAGGAACCGTGTTAGCAATGATTTAGTTAGCACCCTTGCCTGGGTCATTGCTAGAGTATTAAATCCTATCTCTTGGAATGGTGCCCTCAACTGAATCAACAAACTCTTTCGTATCCAGTTTTATGTTTTGCCTCCCGTAATCAAACATTCTCAGTATTCAGCCCCCCGTGTACTTCTCCAGCTAGTGCATGCTGGTCTAGCCTTAAGACTCCTTTGGGATAGAGTCCTTTCCTTCTTTACCCATAGCTGGGTTATGCTATAGCTTAGTCCTTTTTTTAAAAACTAGTGGCTAGGAGAATCCTAAGGGGGCACTCACTGGTTCTGCTTATAATACACTCTCTATAGGACTTTCTTTAATTCCCAGACTTGTTAGGGGCCTGGCTCTCCCTTTCCATAGGAACTTTTGCATCATCTCCTGGAATACTTGTTATATTACACAGTCTTCCCCACTAGGCTATAAGTGCCATGATATGGGTGGCTATTCTCCTTGCCTAGTTCCGTGCCTGACATGAATATTTAATCATGTGTGGCTTGAACATGTGTGGCCTTGTAATAAAGGCCAACATGCACTGAGTGTTCATCATGGGCCAGTTCCTTTAAGCTCTTCCATACACACTCACTCATTTAATCTTCACGTTAATTCTCTGGGATAGAAACTATCATTAGTTCCTGTCTTGCAGATGAGGCAGTCTATCCTTCACCTAGGTCCCCATAGCATCCTATACATTCTGTTGTCATACTAATTATTGTATTGTGTACCTTGAATTATTTTCTACCTTAGAATTAGAACTGCACTTGAGTAAGGAATTATAGAAATTCAATATACTTTTGTGTGTATTCGTAACTGAATGAGTGAATAAATTAATTCCCAGAAATTAACCAGAGAGGCTTAAGTATTTTGTAATTTCCCTCTTTCTGTTACAGGCATATTACATTATATATTGTTCTTAATTCATGTACGCTGTTGAAGAAAGGTCAGATCTTTTAATTTGAAGTTCATAAGCCATTACTGCATTCACCTTCATAATCATCTGTGACTAGTAAACAAGCAATATATTTTATGAACCGGGATATGCAAAACTTTATTTCACGTGAAGAACATGCTTCTTTTATGCATGTCCTCCTCCTCTTCCAAATGTAAATCAGTTTTTATGTCTGTCAAATACCAGCACACATTCTGGTGATTAACAGCCCAGTGTTAATGTGATGAAAGAAATTAATTTTAGATGTGTTTGGAGTTTAGAAGTAATTTGTGTAAAAATAAGATCCTGCTGTGATTCAACTATTTCCTACCCATCTGAAATATGCTGCCCTGGAAAATGTGTTATTGGCACATTTATCATAGATCACAGCTCATTATTTCAAGGGCTGACAAGTGTTTCATTGCACATTTATTAGGGAACCGAGCCTTAATCATATCTGTGGTTTTAAGAGTTCCTGTCCTATTAGATTTGTGACTTTTTTTTAACGGAAGAATTTTAAAAGGGAAAAATCTGCTAGACCTGGAACTGAAAGGATGATAATTTTATAGAGTATTTAAAAAGAATTATAAGGACTCACCTACATTAAAACGATTGGGCTCCTATTTTATTTTTATGTTCTGATGAGCAAACTCAGTTTTTGGATTCCATTCAGTAGTTCTAAGCGCAGTTATATTCTGAACCAGTAAAACTTCCGCCTTCTAGAAATTTCACAACACTTTCTCTGTCATTTTCTTTTTCTTTTTGGATTTTTGTAAGAGGCAAATGGGTACAATAATAATAATACTAATAGTAATAATAATAATAATGAGATAATAATTTAGAAACACAAATCAAATAAATCTACATGACCAAAAACAGCACTTTCAAAATGTTGCATTTATTAAAACACTTTTCTTCAATTATTTCAACAAATATTTTAGCCTCTACTGTGTGCCTGTCACTGTTCTTAGTGTCTTGGATGAAGAAAACAGCTACAATTATGTGCCTAGGGAGAGCTTACCTTCTATTAGGAGTAGACATCGAACAATAAGCACAATACATATTCCCATTATGATGTGTGTTCGAAGGGACTAGATCCTTTGGGAAGGATAGAATAAGTGAGAAATGTTGGAGAAGGTTTAAGGAGTGTTAGGGAAGGTCTGCAATTTTAAGTGGTGTTGTCATTCTTAATGAGATGATGAGCCTTGAGCAAAGACCGAAAGGAGAGGGAGTAGACCTTGAAGAGGTCTGGAGGAGAAGCATCTGAGGTGCAAGGAGCAGCCAGATCTGAGGCACTGGCTTGGGTCTATGTCTGGAATGTTCAAGGAACAGCCAGAAGGCCAGTGTGGGGTGAGGGATATAGGAAATGAATTCAGGGAGGGACTGTAGAACCAAGACACAGCTAGGGGTTTGTGGGTCCTTATAAGGACTTTGGATTTTCCTCTGAAAGAAATGGGGAGCTGATGCATTTAAGCAGAAGAATGACATGATCCCTCACGGCGATCACACTGCAAGGCTGAGAATAGAGTGCACGGGTCAGTGTAGGGAGGACCAGGTAGGAAATTATGGCAGTAATTCTGATAAGAGATGATGGTGGCTCAGACCAAAGTAATAATGGTGAGTTGATTAGAAGGGGTCAAATTTTGCAAATGTTTTGAAGGTAAAGACAATAGATTTTCTGACAGATTGGGTGTGAGGTGTGAAAGAAAGGAAGAAATCAAAGATAAATTTAGGGCTTTTTGCCTGAGCAAGTAGCAGGATGGAATTACCATTGCCTGAGATGGGTGAGACCACAGGTGGAGCAGGTATATGATGGTAGTGGAAGTGGCACAAGTCAGGAGCTCACTTGAGAGCCCATTAAAATAGTGATACATATTAGACATTCAAGGGAGGTTGTCAAGGAATGATCTAGGCTGGAGATATATCTTTAAGAATTATAAATATGGGCAGGGCGTGGTGGCTCATGCCTGTAATCCCAGCTCTTTGGGAGGCTGAGGCAGGCAGATCACCTGAGGTCAGCAGTTCTTGACCAGCCTGGCTAACATGGTGAAACCCTATTTCTTTTTTTTTTTTTTTTTTAATTATTATTATACTTTAAGTTCTAGGGTACATGTGCGTAACGTGCAGGTTTGTTACATATGTATACTTGTGCCATGTTGCTGTGCTGCACCCATCAACTCGTCAGCACCCATCAACTCGTCATTTACATCAGGTATAACTCCCAGTGCAATCCCTCCCCCCTCCCCCCTCCCCATGATAGGCCCCGGTGTGTGATGTTCCCCTTCCCGAGTCCAAGTGATCTCATTGTTCAGTTCCCACCTATGAGTGAGAACATGCGGTGTTTGGTTTTCTGTTCTTGTGATAGTTTGCTAAGAATGATGGTTTCCAGCTGCATCCATGTCCCTACAAAGGACACAAACTCATCCTTTTTGATGGCTGCATAGTATCCCATGGTGTATATGTGCCACATTTTCTTAATCCAGTCTGTCACTGATGGACATTTGGGTTGACTCCAAGTCTTTGCTATTGTGAATAGTGCCGCAATAAACATACGTGTGCATGTGTCTTTATAGCAGCATGATTTATAATCCTTTGGGTATATACCCAGTAATGGGATGGCTGGGTCATATGGTACATCTAGTTCTAGATCCTTGAGGAATCGCCATACTGTTTTCCATAATGGTTGAACTAGTTTACAATCCCACCAACAGTGTAAAAGTGTTCCTATTTCTCCACATCCTCTCCAGCACCTGTTGTTTCCTGACTTTTTAATGATCGCCATTCTAACTGGTGTGAGATGGTATCTCATTGTGGTTTTGATTTGCATTTCTCTGATGGCCAGTGATGATGAGCATTTTTTCATGTGTCTGTTGGCTGTACGAATGTCTTCTTTTGAGAAATGTCTGTTCATATCCTTTGCCCACTTATTGATGGGGTTGTTTGTTTTTTTTCTTGTAAATTTGTTTGAGTTCTTTGTAGGTTCTGGATATTAGCCCTTTGTCAGATGAGTAGATTGCAAAAATTTTCTCCCATTCTGTAGGTTGCCTGTTCACTCTGATGGTAGTTTCTTTTGCTGTGCAGAAGCCCTTTAGTTTAATGAGATCCCATTTGTCAATTTTGGCTTTTGTTGCCATTGCTTTTGGTGTTTTAGACATGAAGTCTTTGCCCATGCCTATGTCCTGAATGGTACTACCTAGGTTTTCCTCTAGGGTTTTTATGGTATTAGGTCTAACATTTAAGTCTCTAATCCATCTTGAATTAATTTTCGTATAAGGAGTAAGGAAAGGATCCAGTTTCAGCTTTCTACTTATGGCTAGCCAATTTTCCCAGCACCATTTATTAAATAGGGAATCCTTTCCCCATTTCTTGTTTCTCTCAGGTTTGTCAAAGATCAGATGGCTGTAGATGTGTGGTATTATTTCTGAGGACTCTGTTCTGTTTCATTGGTCTATATCTCTGTTTGGGTACCAGTACCATGCTGTTTTGGTTACTGTAGCCTTGTAGTATAGTTTGAAGTCAGGTAGCGTGATGCCTCCAGCTTTGTTCTTTTGACTTAGGATTGTCTTGGAGATGCGGGCTCTTTTTTGGTTCCATATGAACATTAAAGCAGTTTTTTCCAATTCTGTGAAGAAACTCGTTGGTAGCTTGATGGGGATGGCATTGAATCTATAAATTACCTTGGGCAGTATGGCCATTTTCATGATATTGATTCTTCCTATCCATGAGCATGGTATGTTCTTCCATTTGTTTGTGTCCTCTTTTATTTCACTGAGCAGTGGTTTGTAGTTCTCCTTGAAGAGGTCCTTTACATCCCTTGTAAGTTGGATTCCTAGGTATTTTATTCTCTTTGAAGCAATTGTGAATGGAAGTTCATTCCTGATTTGGCTCTCTGTTTGTCTGTTACTGGTGTATATGAATGCTTGTGATTTTTGCACATTAATTTTGTATCCTGAGACTTTGCTGAAGTTGCTTATCAGCTTAAGGAGATTTTGGGCTGAGACAATGGGATTTTCTAAATATACAATCATGTCATCTGCAAAGAGGGACAATTTGACTTCTTCTTTTCCTAACTGAATACCCTTGATTTCTTTCTCTTGCCTGATTGCCCTAGCCAGAACTTCCAACACTATGTTGAATAGGAGTGGTGAGAGAGGGCATCCCTGTCTTGTGCCAGTTTTCAAAGGGAATTTTTCCAGTTTTTGCCCATTCAGTATGATATTGGCTGTGGGTTTGTCATAAATAGCTCTTATTATTTTGAGGTACGTTCCATCAATACCAAATTTATTGAGAGTTTTTAGCATGAAGGGCTGTTGAATTTTGTCAAAAGCCTTTTCTGCATCTATTGAGATAATCATGTGGTTCTTGTCTTTGGTTCTGTTTATATGCTGGATTATGTTTATTGATTTGCGAATGTTGAACCAGCCTTGCATCCCAGGGATGAAGCCCACTTGATCATGGTGGATAAGCTTTTTGATGTGCTGCTGAATCCAGTGAAACCCTATTTCTACTAAAAATACAAAAACTTAGCAGGCGCGGTGGCATGCACCTGTAATCCCAGCTACTCGGGAGGCTGAGGCAGGAGAATCGGTTGAACCTGTCAGACGGAGGTTGCAATGGGCTGAGATCGCGCCATTGCACTCCAGCTTGGGCAACAAGAGCAAAACTCCATCCCCCGTCCCCCCCAAAAAAATTGTAAATATGTGAAAGTTATTAAAGTCATGAGACTGGTTGGGATCACCTACAGAGTGAATACAGATTAAGAGGAGAGGAAGTTTAAAGACTTATTTTCTTTCGCACTTATACTTTATGGTTGACCTAATGACTAGGTGACTAGGTAGCATAAAACAATAGCAAGTACAACTGGCATAAGCAGATTTGGAAGGAAATACGATTTTTGAGAAGTTGCCAACTCAACTGGGAGAGCAGAACTGAGTGGGTCTATTGGAGAGAGGTCACTGTGTATGTCAGGATGTTGTGTTAAAGGAGGCTTAGTTAAGAGTCAATTATTGAAGAAGGTTTTTACTTCACTGGAGTAAATTGTTAAAGAAAGAGAAGCCATAGTCAACTCCTTCATGGGACTGCTTCTTCCAATCTCTACTCCACAACAGACTCAGCCAGAGTCAAAGGGTGGACTTGGTATCACCCATTTGGCTTCCCATTTCCTGTTCTCCCTGCCCTGTTCTGGCCCTTGGGTGTCTGAAGGGAAGGAAGTGGGAAGGCTGGAGAAAGTATTCCTCCTGCCTTATTGCAGTTCAGATAGCAGCTACATCTTTTCATGACCACATCTTCTGTTGAGCAGTGGCTTCAACTCTCACTCATGCTCCTGTTGCCTGTTCCACCATTTCCTCCTTTTCCTGCTCCAGCAGGCATTCTCTCCCTACTATTGATAGCTCTTGGAGATCTCAAAATCCTAGGTCCACACCCTGTATACCTTTCAATACATAATATAACAAGCTAATAAATACAGCTCCCCACTTCCTCACTTCTTCTTTTCTCCTAATCTTTCCCTTCTGACTCACCTCACAGGAGTTTCATGAGAAGTATCTGGGAAAGTGCACATTAACGTAAGAAAAAATACCAGCCTGGGCAACATGGTAAGGCCACATCTCTATAAAAATTAGCTGGGCGTGGTGGTGCACACCTGTAGTCCCAGCTACTCAGGAGGCTGAGGTGAGAGCCTTGAGCCTGGGGGGTTAAGGCTGCAGTGAGCCATGATCATGCCACTGCACTCCATCCTGGGTGACGAGCAAGACCCTCTCTCAAAAAAAATAGTTGACACAAATGTATTCTTATTATTATACAGAAAAACACAAAGACATATATATCAATAATACATATAAAATATTTATAATTTGAGTTGAACAGTAAATGTAATTGAGGTGTGTGTTATTGCGGGAACAGATATATATTAAAAATGAGGCTCCCAAATGCCCTCCCAGCCTATACATTTATGAGAAAGAAATTCTAGAAAGGTGTACTGCTGTGTTATGTCACCAAATAGTTCATTGTACAGGGAGTCCGCAATGATCAGCAGCCACCATTCTTTTATTAATTTAGCAAACCTTTATTGAATAACTTTTATATGCCAGTGACAATGATAAATGTAGCATAATTACTGCCTCAAAGCTTTTGCAGTCTTGAGAAAGAACTATATAAACAGTTTCTATACAGCGTGATAACTGCTTTGATCGAGGTGATTATAATATACTGCAACACAGAGAAGTACCAAACAGGGAAATTAGGAAAGGCTTCCTGGAAGCGGTGGTGCCTGAAGTGAATCCTGAGGGAGGAGTAGGAGTTAGCTGAGTGATGGGAGGTGGTTGGAGGGGAAGAGTCTAAGAAAGACACATGAAAGGCTAGAAATAGAGATTTGGAATTCATAACATATAAAGAGAGGTGAGTAAAGCCGAGGAGGTGAATGAGAACTCCCATGGAAGGGGGATTGAGAGAAGAATGAAGGAGAGCTCCAGCATTTGTAGGTTGCGATAATATAAAAAGCAGTCAATGAAGGAAAAGGCTGAGAAAGAGCTAACAGAGGGGCTGAGGATAACCAGAATAAAATAGCATGATAGAAGCTAAGGGAAGATTTAAAGACTGAACAATGTCAAATACAAGCAGAAGATTACGGAGAGTGAACTCAGGTTGGGGGATGCCCGTTGTCCTTGTAGGTGATCTGTATTCACCTTTTGAAGGGAAGAGTGAAATTTATGAAGTTGAAGAGAGGGATACATTGTTTGTAAATCACTATTTTGAGGGGATTGACCGTGAAGAAAATGAGAGAGACAAAGGATAGCTAGGAGAGAACACCAGGTCTTTCGGGAGCTTTCTGTCTCTGTGTTCGGAAAGATGTGTGTTTAAGTATAACAAGAAGTATGCCAGTAGAGAGGGAGAGAGTAAAATACAGGATAAGGAGGGAATTATTGTGAGAGAAAATCTGTTCCCACCCTGAAGGAGGAGGAAAGAAATGATATCACACGTCCCACGGAAGAACTCTCTCAGTTGCAGGCAACAGAAACCTAACTCAACCTAGCACAATCGAAAGAAGTAATTTCTAGGGTTACCTAACTGGAAATAGGATTACCTCTATCTCTCAGTTCTATTTGACTTAATTATCAGATATGCTGTCTCCACATGGGAGCAAGCTGCCACTGGGAGAGAAAAGACTGAATTATCCTTACCATGTATTTTCTCTGCAGATGAAAATATATCTTTCCAGTTTGTTCTATCAGAATTCTCAAGAAGAAATGCAATTGGCCTGGCTTGGGTCACTCCATAACCTTGAACTAACTATTCTGGCTCAGGGGAGAGATTATTCTAATTTGCCAGACAAAAATCAGGTGCTGATTCTCAACCAGGTCAAGGGTGAAGATGGATCAACCTCAGCTGAACCACATCAAATGAGCGGGATTGTATGGAATTACGGAAAGGTGTTTCTTAAATTTGGCTGCACATTAGAATCTAATGAGGAATTTAAAAATAAAAAATAAAAGCTCAGCTCCAAAAGGTGTTGATTTATGGTCTAAAGTGGGGACCAGGAAAGAGAACTTTAAAGGTGTCTCTTACAGGAAATTTACAGTTTCAGTTCTTATGTGTGAGTCTTCAATTTATTTTAAGTTGATTTTTGTGAATAGTATAAGGTAAGGGTCCAGTTAATTTTTTTTTTTTTCACCTGTGGGTATCCAGTTTTCTCAGCACTGTTTGTTGAAGAAATTGTCCTTTTCGTATTGTGTACTGTTGGTTAAAAATCAGTTGACCTACATGAGTAGGCTTATTTCTGGACTTTATTCTGTTCTATTTGTCTATATGTTTGTCTTTATGCCAGTACCATGCTGCTTTAATTACTGTAGCTTTTCAATATATTTTAAAATCAGGAAATTTGATCCTTCTATCTTTGTTCTTTCTCAAGATCACTTTGGCTATTCTGGGTCTTTTGTAGTTCCATTTGAATTAGCATTGTTTTTCTATTTCCATAAAAAAGATGCCCCATCTCCCTTCTTGATATATATCCGAAAGAATTGAAACCAGGGTCTTGAAGATATCTATACATATAGATATATATAGATATATCTTGAAGATTATCTATCTATCTATCTGTCTATCTCTGTATATCTAAAAATTATCCTGACAATTAACGTAACTTAAGATTTACTGTGTCTGCACATGTAATTTATTAGGCTTTTTCAAATTTTTAGCTACTTAAGAAGGTGTGCGGTAAAAATGAAGTCTTCAAAAAAGAAAATCAAATATAGTGCATTTATAATGTGATTAAACATGTTTGAAGGTATATAATTAACTTTGCAAATTGAACTAAATGTACTTACAACCTTAAATTTTGTGAAATTTATAAATAAGAATAATAAGCTGAGCTAAAATCTTAAGAAAGAATATGTAAATTTAATGCATTGAATATTAACTTGTTTGTTAATGAAAACACATCTCTGGATGGTGTTTTCTGCACACAAAGCCTGCTCTTGAGGGCATGAGGGATTCATTTTGTATCCAGAAGTTGATTTCTGCCAGGATCCCAGCCATTCCACTGACAATGTCATCCTATCTCTAGACTTCCTGTTAGGAAAGAAAAAAATGAGACTCGGTTTATTGAAGCCACTGTAAACTGAGTTTTTATTACGTTGGCTCCTTCTTGATCTTCTTTAATTTTCAGATATGAGCTATTAATCTCTGAAGTCCGGAATATCATAACAGACAACCTTAAGCATTGTAAAATTTTAGAGATAGAACTGAAGAAATTCCAGAAACACCTAGCTCCATGCCCAAGCTTAGCATACAAATTCCCTTAACATCATCTCAGGCAAGAGGTTGTCTAGTCTCTGTTTGAACAGCTCTGGTAATGGGAAGTACAACTCCTTGATGGAATCTTCTTATTTTTAGACAATTCCAAAAGTTAGAAAGCTCTTCCTCAGGTTATGCTGAAATATGCCCTGCTGTGTTTTCCCTGCAATGGTTTTCGTTTTTCCTTGGGTCTTTATTTTTCCTGCAACAGTGGCTTTGGAGTCCATGATTGTTTTCCTCTCTGTTCCCTCAGTGTTTAATATGCGCTCTCCCTTTCACTGCTTTTTATGTGACACTGGTCAGATGCTTCTTGATGTGTAGTGTTCAGAACTGAACACAACACTCCCTGTGTGATCTGAACAGTCAACCTACAGCCAACGATTGTCTTCCTCCCCTTCCTTCTACTCCCCACCCTCCCAGCTTCTGTTCTCTCTCCTTTGAATACTCTATTTCCTTTAAACCCCACCATTCTCCTTTCCTGTCTAAAACTCTCAGCTTGGAAACTTTAGAATCTTATACAAACCAGATAGGTTAATTCCCCAAATTTCCAATGTGGACCATTTGTTCATTTATGCTGGGTTTTATACTAAATTCTGTCATTATTTGTATGCAGAATATATGGTTAAGCTGAGATCAAATCCTTCAAAACAATAGATCTGTGGGCTGTTTAGGGTTGAGTCTCTACGGGTCTTAAAATTTAGGGCAGGAAAAAAAGAAAACACGGTCTTTTCCATCATCTTAGGCATAAAAACTTAGAAGTATTTGTGTTACTACAGTAAAAATTCCCCGCTTTGAAAATGAGCGCTTTAGACCTAAGCATCACTTGAGGAATCTTTGCAAAGTGACTAGTTCTGTTAAAAGAATAGGTTTGCCATGCCTCAGAGCATTTGCCAAACTCAGTTACAACCAGAAGGAGTCAGACTAATGTGAAAAAAAAATTAAATAGGAAAAAAATTTAATGAGCAGTGGGAATTTGAAGTTTAACTTTCAAAAGAAAGCAGATGACGCATCATGGAGTGGTTATATGTTTTATCTGTTTCTTCTGAGTAAAATATATTAAATGTGGTAGGGAAAATTCTCAAGGAAGAGATGTTGGTGAGTCTACTCTGGATTGACTCTACTTACGTTTGGTTAAGATTATGTCTTTATCTGTTTTAATTGTCCCTCTCACCTCATCATTGTTCGGGTCCTTCAGGAAATGAGATCTTCTTAAGAAGGGATGTAATGACCACATCCACTAAAGGAAAAGCAATAGAATTTTCGCTGACTGATTTTTTTTTTTTTCTCACCATTAATGCTTCCTTATGATCATAATGAAAACCTTGAAATATTAACTCGATTAAATGTTTTATAGTGAAGAAAGAACTACCATTTTATAGAAGCTGAATTTCTGGCCTGACAAAGGTTTTAGTGGGTTGGCAAAAGCAGGAGAGACGGTTAAAGAATCAATGAACGAAACACAAATCTCCAAGTGTGAGCTTTGGAAGGATTTTTAACAGCCATATTTTGTTCTGATTAACTCTCCTTTTCCCAGAAGCAAGAGGATGTCCTCTGTTGGAGCAATGCATCTAGGACAATCTGTCATCTTTAATAGTACCACTAATAATAAGAAAGTCATTTTCAGGCTCTTTCATTTTAATTAGATGCTGGGTAGCTACCCTAATAGCTCATTCTATTCTTTCTTCAAGAGCTTATATATTACAGTTTTTGTGGAAGTAGAAGCCTTATGTTATAGACAACAGCTTAAAGTTTTTTTCTGGCTAAAACATGTAGCTTTTCTATATTATTCATTGGAGAAGAAATTTATTTTTTAAAATTTTAATATGAATGAATCTGAGTAGACGATGAGTGGGAAGAGACCTACACTAACCTGGCCAGTCACAAGGAGATGGTTTATTTTGGTAGCTATTAGAAGCGTTCTATAGTTGGAGGTAGGTAAAGGCTATAGGTTTCCTTCCCTACCGTCTTGCTCCCAGGTGCTATATTATAACAAAAATATATCTCATGCTGAAGTTTTCCACTCAAGCAAGCAATTATCAGCAAGCAGCCACAAAATAACCATCTAGCTTGCTCCTGTAAAGTCAGTGAGGTCCCATTCTCTGTTCTTTAGTCCCTATCTTTCATTATATCACCACCTGGTAGCAAGTTCTCTACATGAAAGGTTCTTTGGAGGCAGTTTCAATGCTATTGCAATAGCAGGATTCAGCTAAATCTCTAGTTGGAATGAAGTGACAGAATCATCCGTTAAGTTGTGGGACTCAGGACTGAATTGGAGGCTAAGAATACCACATGGGTCAGGCTACTGGGCTTACTAGATTACTATATTCAATCCACTGTACTTAAATATTATTCATTTCATCCATGAAATGTTATTTCTAATATTCCTTATGCAAATAAGCAAACTCTATAGTGCTGATCTAGGTGAAGATAGTTCAAGTGTTTGTGGTTCAAATGCTATGCAACTATCATGGGTTATTCATGATCAGAGGTACCCTCAAATATTAACCAAATATATATACACCCCACTGTGTATAAAGTAAATTATAGATAACATAAGATTCATGAGATATCAAATCACCATGCAGCTTCCATTTCCCTCATGTTTCATTTCCTTCCTTCCTTCCTTCCTTCCTTCCTTCCTTCCTTCCATTTTCTTTCCTCCAATTTTTCTTTCTCCCTCCTCCCTCATACCTTCCCTTTATTCAGCAAGTATTCATTGAGTGGCTACTTAATCTGTCAGAAAACCAGGGTTGAAAACCAACCATTACTATTTTACTAACCTGGGATATGGTTTATTTTACTGGTTTGGGATAGAGGTTTTCCCAGGACCCAAAACTTCCCATATTTAAAATGGGGACAGTCTCAGGCAATCTGAGATGGTTGGTTACCTTAGTTACCCTATTTGTAATTCTGGGGAAATTTAAATCCTGAAACTCAGGCCGCTCATCTTTAAAATGGGAAGTGATAATATAATAGGTACCTAATAATGTCATTATTAAAAAATTAATAATTTGGTTCATACAAAGTACACGAAACATGATGTAACAATGTGGAGGACACTTTATTTCCCTGACAACAGATTTCACCTCCCCCCCCCAAAAAAGACTTATTGGTTGGGTGAATACTTAGGTAAGCAGTTATAGGTAGAGATAAAATGGCCTGGGGTTATGGGTGAGTGACAGTAGATGGCCCCTAAACTGCTTTCTAAGGAGGATTAGGTGTGGTAGCTGGCCGATTTTGGCTTGCTGAGTGGACACAAAGCTGAGAACCTAGGTAAGAGAATAACTTCTAGAAGCTCTGTGTGTAAAGGGAGTGGTACGAAAGAGAAGCAACATGTTGAATATAGAAAAGGATGACACTGTCTGTGATATGTGATATATTCTTCTATGTCCTTGTGAAATTCTTTCTAAAAAATATACATGACTGCATTATGAATTTGCAGCTACATCTTATTTTAGGGTATGGTGAAGAACAGTTCAGCATCAACAAAGGCACAGGGTAAGAAGAGAAGCTGCCTTCTGAATGATAATAACAGTACCTACCTCACAGGATTGCGGTTAGGATTAAATGACCTTATGTGTCTTATGTGACATGATGTCTATAGAAACTCATAGAACAATGCCTGACACATTTTAAGTACCCTGTAGATATTATTTTTAGAATAGCCTGTTCTCAATGAGCACTAATTTCCTTTTACCTCCTTTATGCTTGAGGCTTTCTCCCATACTTTACACCTTTTTTTTTTTTTTTTTTTTTTTTGGTTTGGTCTTTTTTGAGACAAGGTCCAGCTCTGTTGCCCAGGCTGGAGTGCCTTGGTGCGGTAACAGCCGATGACAGCTCACTGCAGCCTCAACCTCCTGGGCTCAAGTGATTTTCTCACCTCACAGCCTCCTGAGGAGCTGGAACTACAGGTGTTTACCACCCCACCCGCCTACTTTTTCCTATTTTTTGTAGAGAAGGGGTTTTGCCATGTAGCCCAGGTTGCTCTCAAACTCTTGAGCTCAAGCAATCCTCCCGCCTCGGCCTCTGAAAGTTCTGGGATTACTGTGTGAGCCACTGTGCCCAGCCACTTCCCTGTTTTTAACTAGCTTTCAGTTTTGGATTAAAAACTAGACCCTGGTGTTGCAAAAACCTTAAAAATCCCATGTAATGCAACCTTTGTCTATGCTGGAGATATTGTCTCTCCTTGGCTCAGCAGGGTCCTGACAAAGTCTTTTTCCCCACACAGACCAAGGCTGGTTATTTTTAGAGGCCCCATTTTCACTTCAGAATTCCCAAGGCTTGGTCTCAGAGGTGATTGACTCTAACTGCTTGATTCTTTCTTTCTGCATTTGAGGAGAGGAGGTAAATAAAAAGTTCAGGAAAATCATCCTTAGCTGACATATAGAGCAGGAAAATAAAGTAATTTTTCGTGCTTATTGGAGTCTTGGATAGAAGCAGTCATTTGACCTACAAGATTTCACAGGTCAAGCTTCCACATTCAAGGCTTCATGAATAATTGAAGTATACAGATCTTTCTGTTAGAAAATCCACTTGATTTATTCAGCTTCGGGTTGTCTCACTTCCAGGTTATTCACTCAGGACTGCTTCCAGGTAAACCTGACAGTTTCAATTACCCAAACCCCACATCTGTGTACGGGTGCCTATACATTTGAGTAATTTAAGCAGGGGGCACTCTTTGATTTAAACTCAGAATATCTTGAGATCATGTAAGAATCGTAAGTGTCTTTATATCCCACCTCAAACTACCGTTGTACAATGACTAAATTATCACTACACAGTTCCAGGATGCCTGCTGTTCAGAGTCCAAATACTGCTCGGTAAATTATACACAATCAACAGTGAAAACTCAAGCTAGATCTTTCACGGGATCTCATGTCAACTTTGGTGGATATGACCTCTAGGGACAGCAGACACACACCATTTGGAAAAAATAAACTTAAAATAACATTAGAAAGGAAATCTATCTAAACAATGACCTCTACTGAATACTCTTTTTTTTCTTTGCTTTGTAGCACAATAGCTATCTAAAGATCCTTGCGTAAGATTAGATGAGGTTACCCATTAATTCATGTTATTCAGTGTTTAATAGATACTGTAGATAAAGTATTTTGGAGCCATAAAAATGCTCTTTAAGTAGTAAAC
Organism: Macaca mulatta; assembly: GCF_049350105.2. Classification (NCBI taxonomy): domain Eukaryota; kingdom Metazoa; phylum Chordata; class Mammalia; order Primates; family Cercopithecidae; genus Macaca; species Macaca mulatta. The sequence goes on along the minus strand of NC_133417.1, from coordinate 127,255,440 downwards.
CTAATTCAACCATCAGGATCGTTTCCTCTGCTGTGTTAAAATCAACCTGACTATTCATGCATGCCTAAAGTCAGAATTTATGACATCTCAGATAAACATGGAGATACAGAGGAATCTGTTAAAGGCTTCCTTAGCTTGTATATAATAATATCAGAAATAAGTTTTTATAAATTTTAGCTATATAAAGTTATATGAAGAGTGAGACTAATGTTTTTCATGTGAGAAATATATCTATATCCAAATAGAAGTACTTATATACTATTCTTAATTACTTTCTGATAAAGTCAGCCTAGCAGGTTTGCCTTACACAATAGTTCTATTACTGATCTCTTTTCATTTTTTAAAAAAACATATTTAGTTTGCATACCCCTTCTTCCTCAAAAAGGCAAACAATTTGTGTGTAATGAAATTTCACTTACTATGGGAAGCTAAAGTTCTATTAAAAAGCAAACTGGAGAAGATAACAAAATGTATCTTCTGAGACTACATTTCATTTCTAAAAGGAACATGATTTTATCAAAAGCTCCATAATCAATTTTGATAAAAATAAAACACTAGAGATTAATTCACCCGACACTTAAATCTGGAAATTAAATAAATTTTTCCTTTTTCATTAAGACTCTGCATAGCTCAACATGTTTGGGAATACTAAATACTACTAAGCATCAAGAGAATGAGAAGACAAGCCATAGAGTGGGAGAAAATGTTTGCAGAGAGTGAGAAAATATTTGCAAAAGACACATCTGATAAAAAACAAAACAAAACAAACAAAAAAAAAACAACCAAAAAAAACCCTGTTATCCAAAATATACAAAGAACATTTAAAGGTCAACAACAAGAGAATGAACAACTTATTTAGAAAATGTGCAGGAGACCCGAGCAGACGCCTCGTTAAAGAAAATATACAAATGGCAAAGTGAGCATATGAAAAGATGTTCAATATTGTATGTCATTAGGGAATTGCAAATTAAGACAATAATATGATATAACCACATATCTATTAGAATGACACAAATCCAAAACATTGACAATACTGTGATGGTTAATACCGAGTGTCAACTTGATTGGATTGAAGCATACAAAGTATTGATCCTGGGTGTGTCTGTGAGGGTGTTGCCAAAGGAGATGAACATTTGTGTCAATGGGCTGGGAAAGGCAGACTCATACTTAATCCCAGTAGGTACAATCTAATCAGCTGTCAGAGAGGCCAGGATATAAGCAGGCAGAAAAATGTGAAATGAGAAATGGGTCTAGCCTTCCCACCTGCATCTTTCTCCCATGCTGGATTCTTCCTGCCCTCGAACATCGGACTCCAGGTTCTTTAGTTTTGGAAGTTGAACTTGTTCTCCTTGCTCCTCAACCTGCAGATGGCCTGTTGTGGGACCTTGTGATTGTGTGAGTTAATACTTAATAATATACATATTTAATATATAGTTTAATATATATAGATACATAAATCTATATATATATTAAATCTCTCTCTCTCTCTCTCTCTCTCTATCTATCTATTCCATTAGCTCTGTCCCTCTACAGAACCCTGACTAATACAAATACCAAATGCTGTCAAGTAAGTAGAGCAACAGGAATTCTCATATTGCTGATGGGAACCCAAAATGGCACAGCACTTTGGAAGACACTTTGGCAGTTTCTTACAAAACTAAACATACTCTTATTATACTGTCTAGCGATCATGCTCTCTGACATTTACTCAAATGAATTGAAAACTTATGTCTACACAAAAACCTGTACATGCACGTTTATAGTGTTTATAGCAGCTTGATTCATAATTGCTAAACTTGGAAGCAACCAAGATGTCCTTCCATAGGTGAATACATAAACTGTGCCACATCCAGATATTGGAATATTATTTGGTGCTAAAAAGAAATGAGCTATCAAGTAATGAAAAGACAAGAAGGAGACTTAAATGCATATTACTAGATGAAAGAAGCCAATCTGAAAAGGCTCTGTACTGTACGATTCCAACTATATGACATTCTGAAGAAGGCAAATCTATGGAGATAGTAAAACGATCAGTGTTTGCCAGGTGTGAGATAGAGGAAGAAATGAACAGGCAGGGCACAGAGGTTTAGTGCCCCCAAAACGTTAATTTTAGGGCAGTGAAACTGTTCTGTATGACATGACTGTAGTGGATACATCACTATACATTTGTCCAAGTCTACAGAACGTAGAACACCAAGAGTAAACCCTGATATAAACTACAGGCTTTGGAAGATGATGTGTTAGTGTAGGCTCATTGGTGGTGACAAATGTAACACTCTGGTGTGGAATGTCAATAGCGGGGGAGGTTGTATGTGTATGGGGACAGGAGTAGGGTATGTGGGAACTTCCTGTACTTTCTTCTCAATTTTGCTGTGCATCTAAAACTGCTCTACAAATAAGCTTTATTAATTAAAAACAAAACAAAACTACTAAGCTTATTTCATTTAAAAATCTTCTCTTATGTACATCTGTTATGTAACCATAATAATTAAAAATAACGTCTTCTCTTGTTGAGCAAAAAGAGTTTATAAAGCAAAGAGCAGTGTGTAAACATCATGAATTCTACTTGTAAGTTAAAGATAGCATTCTTTTAAGTAAGTTTTGACTATCATTATCCTATAAACTTAGGATATTTAATTAACATTAATTACCTACTATATTGAAAGAGATTTACAAGCAACAAACTTAAATCTGGATCCTTTCTCCTCCAATTTTTCTCCTCCTTTTTTCTTCTTTCTCACCGCCTTCTTGTTTTTCTTTTTCCCTTCTTTGTCATAAAGTGACTTTTTAATCTTTTAAAAAGAAGAATGTGCATGTTTGCATTTTCTGTTAAGAAATGAGCCCATCCAAAATCTCAAAAGAAAAATCTGCCTGTTCAAGATTTTTTCACCAGAAGTACATGTAAATATGCATAATTTTCAGAAGCCTCATGTTTTGCGGTTTTTGTATTCCTAAAATAACGTGATACATGGAGAATGAATGCGAGTAGCTCATCTAATGTGCAGCTTCATTCTGTCTTGAATACCACAAGGCTAATCAGGAAAGTGACCAATAATCTTGAATTAATGTTATTTACTCTGAAAAGAACAAATAGTTTTTGAGAATATATGCGCACATATTTATTGGGAGAGGGAAATACGTATGACCTGAGGCTAATTTGTCTTATATTAAAGGATATAAATATGTTTCAGACTTTTCAATAGTGTTTTGCAAACTACAAGTTTTGACTTGCTAGTGGGTCAAAAAATCAACTGAGTAAATTGCAACCAGTATTATTTTAAAGATGAAATAGAATAGAAACTATCTGAGTATACAGTACTTACGAAGAATAAGTACTATTACACAAAACTTGAGTTTCAGGGTTACTTGCTAGGTTAAGTTATCAAATTTATTTATTTTTTTAAATTGTAGGTTACAAGCACAATAGCTTGAGAGTCACTGCATTAGACCACTCATCTTTCCCTGTAGCCATTAAGATTAAAAAGTAGTGACAATACCAAGTACCTTAAATTTACCCAATGCCGTTTCCTCTTAAGCACTCCAAGTACTTCATAAATGATGCAATCTTCTTTATAACAACAATGGTCTTGTGAACCATGTGGACAGCAGCTGCTGCAGATGGGAAATGAAAGCCCAAGAGTGACTCATCAAGGGCTGCAGGAGAGCTGGCCACAAAACATGGATGATCATGAGAGCTAAGGTGAAGACAGAGCAAATCATCTCACCTCCTCCTTAACTGCATTCAATGCTCTCCACCACCTGTCCAAAGGATGTGTTCAACGTTTTAAATAAATTTGAACATCTGGTACAAAGAAGAAATATCTAACCTTCTAGAGACCACAGAGAAGGCTGGAGAATCAAGTATGTGACCAGTACCTGGTCAATTTGGATTCTGCTCCAGTTGTTCTTACAATAGGGCTTTCCCTTTGAAACTTCTGGGAAGAATCACTAATGCATAAGTGGGTGTTATCTTCCTGGGAGGCTAATTTAGCAAGTCAGAAGAACAACAACTGGGTGGAATTCGACAGACTCTGGATTGGAATGTCCTTCTGGGACTCAGGCTGTCTAACAAAAACCAGGAGGTTATTTCAAACAAACATGCACACGCTTACAAGGATAACTGTTTTTCAGATGCCCGAGTGACTCATCTCCTCGTTCTGACTTATTCTGTGAACGTTAGTGTTGACTCCCTGATGGGCGGTTTGCCCTTACAGTTTCATAGCTTAAAGTTCATTTGTCACACCCTTATTTGATAAGCTCTGGTAGATTGTTAAATAGGCAATGGGTGACTTGTGGAAAAAGAGTACTTAGGATGGATAAGCAACTTGGACTCCATGATAGATGTTGAAAAGAAGAGAGAGGCAGAGCAAAGCAAGCATAATGCAACCAGCTAATATTTGTTGAGTTCTTGTTAAATTCCAGGCACCTGACATGCATTATTTCTCAACAATCCCTTTAGTGGGTATTACAATTATCTCCACTTTACTGAGATGGAAACTGAGGCTCAGAGGAATAAAGTAATTCTCCTAAAGTCACACTGTGGCACAATGACCAGGGTGGGATTCCAGGCATATCTTGCCACAGAGCTGAGCACTTAATTCTTCGTGCAAATGTCAGACCAATGGCCATATTCCATCTGCAGAGGCGGACAACATCAGGTCCTGCAAAGAAATCCACCACTTATCAGCATGGGACTTAGGGCAAATACTTCCTTTTTTTGAATGTTGGTTTTTCCTTTTAAATGGAGATAATGATACCTCAGTCATTGACTTGTGAGAATTCACTAGTGTGAAGAAATGCACAGAAAGCCTCCAGTCTGTGTCTGGCACACTAGCAAATCCATAGATGAATTGCTTCTGAGAGCAAATCTTGTCAACGGGAAGCATGGCAGTCAGCAGTTACGGACGGTGCATCATAACCCTAGCGTCATCCAGCAACTTGCTGGGTGGAGATGTGGATTAAGAGCTTTTGCTCATTTGCTGGTAACAGCAGACCTTTGGAGGCCAGCTGTGTGTACTGTGACAAGCCATTCACTTTGCTGCAGGGACCCCAACTCTGAGAGGGCACTTTCTCAAGACATCTCATTTCAAAGGCTGTGTTTATTGGAAGAGCCCACGGCACAGCCTGCTGAACTGAACCAGAATCAGGCTAAGATAGAGCCCTGGACACTTCGGTGACTTTCACTGCTTTCCTGCTGTTATCTTTCTTTGCTGCTTGCCTGAGACCTTCACAAAACACAGGAATTAGGGACTCAGATGTAAAGCATAGTGGGTAAAACCTCAGTTGCCTCCCTCTCTGTCTACACAGCAACACTACCATCTTGTTTATAATGCTCCAACCACCTGCTTTTTTTCCATTCCCTGAACACCCCAACTTTCTTCCTCCTGGCATTTGCTCCCACTCTTCCTTCCGTATGAACACTCTTTTCTTGGCTGTTTGCACTCTCAAATCCTTCTATCCTATAAATCCCATTAGGGATGTCTTCCTGAGAACCTCAACTATGAGGCCAGTGCCCCTGATTTGTTATTCTCTAACATTTCACCCCTTTTAAATTTCTTTCTTCACCTTTATTAATATATGAAATTATCTTCATGAGGCCAGGGATTGATGTCTGTTTTGTAAACCACCCCAAATGCCTGGGGCAGTGTTTGGCAATTGATAATTGTTGTGTAAATGAATGAATGGATGGAGGAATGCATTGGTTTACCTAGACTCTACTCAACTTATCTTCTCTCACTTGAATGTAAGCTCCTTGGCAGCAGGAACTTATCTGTCCAGTTCACTGCTGTCCCTGAAAGCCTAAAACAATGCCTAGCAAAAGGTAGAAATGTAATAAATATTTTTAATGAATCAATTAAGCTTGAACTCCAAAACCTAGCAGGCTTACAGTTCACATTCTTGGAGTCCATGGTTAAAGTACAAATGGATACCTATGCATCATACCTCTACATATTTATAAATCAAGCTAACATATTAAATAAAGTATGGTTTATTCTCCTGTCTTGAATGATAATCTTTTGTAATAATCTAGAAAAGCTGAATTTTGGATTTTGGGAGTCCTCAGAGTTCCAAAGTTATGTGCTAGAATGCAGTGGCCAGGGCAGTGTTGGCCTGGCCTGCCATCCATGCTTGTAGCCCACACTCTCCACCCCCTGCTCCATCTCACACGTCACAGAGCTTAAATAAGCACACATTTGCACATTTTAGCCGATATGTTTGAGCTCTGTGTCTATTCTTCCTGCAAATTGTTGCCTTTGAATATTCCTCAGGCCTGAAGTTTTGCCAACAGGAGCATGGATGCAGAGAAGAATCCCTGCACAGATCCTGGAACTAGACTTAGGACTATGTTTGAGCAGCAAACTCTAGATTCCTGGACACCTGGAGCATGGTCTACAGGTGGTAGTTCCAGGCTCTGGGTGGGCTAAATCTCTTCACTCCATGGACTCTCCAGCTGGGCGGAGGGGCATAGCTGGAAGGACAGAGCAAGACTGTCTAAAACTCCTGGCTTTGATCACTGGGCAGCAATGCATGTGAGGGCAGAGGATTCACTGATCTAAATTTGAGCAGGTACAGAGAATGGAAGGGAGGGAAGAAAGAGGAGAGGTTGTCTAGGATGCATGTGTGGCTACTTAGGCTGCTATGCTCATCTCTGTGTGTGTTTATGATTCCTGTCTACAGCTGGAAGACAAACGGTGAGGGAACGTAATCACCAAGAGTAGATAGAGGCAAGAAGACAGGTTTTGAGCTGAAAGGTGATTGGCTAGTTCAGGAGCATCATTCCATTAACATTATTCAAGTCATTCCAGAGAGGCGAGTAATGCTGGTGAATCTCCTCAGTTTATTTCTCAGTAAAAATCAATGGATATTAAAAAGAGCTCTGTATTATATGATGTTTAGTGAACACTTGAGGGAAGAAAGCTCATGTAAAACATGAACTATGCAATTGAGTGTAAAACTGAAAACAAATATTCGTAGTGCACTTTTGCAGGCCCATTCTACTTAAGAGTTTTAATCAGAAGACTTTACACAAAGCGAATTCAGTATCTTAATTTAAGTCCGCAGGTTTTTTTTTTTGTTGTTGTTGTTGTTTTGTTTTGTTTTGTTTTTGAGCACCTTCTAAGTGTTGTCACATGCTGGGCACTGGAAAGCCAAAGAGGAACAACTGGGAAATCTAGCTTTTAAAGAAGGAACATGAACATGTTGAGATGATCTAAATTAAGATTTGCTGGCTGGGCACAGTGGCTCAAGCCTATAATCCCAGCACTTTGGGAGGTCAAAGTGGATGGATTGCTTGAGTCCAGGAGTTACAGACCACGCTGGGCAACATAGTGAAACCCTGTCTCTACTAAGAATTAAAAAAATTACCTGGGCATGGTAACACATGCCTGTAATCCCAGCTACTCAGGAAGCCAAGGCAGGAGAATCGCTTGAAACTGAGAGCCAAGGAGACTGAGATTGCGGTGAGCCGAGATTGCGCCACCGAATTCCAGCCTGAGCGACAGAGTGAGACTCTGTTCCAAAACCAAAACGGATTTGCTGTATGCCCTTCTAGATGTATGCCTGCATCCTTTGCTGCTTATTATTTTATAAATAAAATTTTAAAAATATTTTTCTTTACCTCCTAAAAGCTTTTAGGTATCAAAGAATAGGTGGAAGTTTAGCTTAATGAAATAATTTAACTTTTTAAATAAAAGTCCTACCAATGCAAATATTGAGTCTCTTTCATTTTTATTAATTTGACTTAAAGGGTCTTAAAAAATGCATTAAGGTTCCACAATGTTTCACTCTAATTGTAATTTATGTTTCTTTCCTTCTTTAACCTCTATCTTTTAGGCTTTCTTTTCACCCTTTATTTTCATTTTACCTCATTGCAGTGTTACAAGCCATCACCTTTCTCAGTAACAGGGTCTGTGACAGTCAATAATTATGTGATTTTAAAAAATGATAAGTTCTTCTAATTGCTTTAGCTAATAAAATGGCGTAGGACTGATAAGCTTGAATAATGCTACTTAATTGCTTTTGCTAAAGATAGAGTTGGCTGACATTAGTTATAGTCTTTTAACTTTGAAGAAGCAATACATATATTAAAGAAAATGACTACACATCCTTGGGGAAAATGGTGGTTGAATTTTCTTTTTGTTGGTTGGAAAAAAATGTAATAGAATCTTAGACACAACTCAGTGATATGACTCCATAGTTTCATAAGAGGTTATTCTTTTCTAAAAGATAATAAAACACAGTCATAAAATAAAAAATAGATAATAATAGATATAATAGATATAATCAAAATGAAAAAATGTCTTTTGTACTTTGAAGTACACCATCAAAAACGTGAAAAGACAACACACAGAATGGAAGAAAAAATTTGTAAAGCATGTTTCTGATAACATACTTTCATCTAGAATGTAAAAAGAACACTTATAACTCAACAATAAAAGGCCAATAATCAAATTTTAAAATGGGCAGTGGATCTGGACAGACATCTTTCTCTGAAGGAAATGTACAAATGGCTTGTTAGTGCATGGAAAGATGCTCATCACCATTAGCCACCAGGGAAATGCAAATCAAAAACCAAAATGAGACACCAATTCACACCTGCTAGGCTGGCTAGAATTAAAACAAACAAACAAATCCGAGATAATAACAGATGTTGATGAGAATGTGGAGAGATTGGAAACCTCATACACTGCTGATGGAAATGTGAAATGGAGAAGCTGCTTTGGGAAATAGTCTGGCAGTTCCTCAAATGAGTAAACATGGAGTTAGCACGTGACCCAGCAATTCCACTCCTGGGGGTATATAACCAATAGAAATGAAAACAGACATCCAAATAAGTTATACATAAATGTTTATAGTTGCATTATTCATAATAGCCAAAACCTGAAAATAACCTAAATGTCCATCAACTGCTGAATGGATCAGTAGATGTGGTATATCCATACAACGGGGTGTTTCGTAATAGAAAGCAATGAAGTTCTGATATATGTAACAAAATGGATCAACCGTGAAAACATTATGCTAAGTGAAAGATGCCAGTAACAGATGGTCAAAAATCATATGATTATATTTATTTATTTATTACTTACTTAATGAGACAGAGTTTCCCTGTGTTGCCCAGGCTGGAGTGCAGTGGCATGATCTCCACTCACTGCAACCTCCGCCGCCCTGGTTTGAGCAATTCTTGTGCTTCAGCCTCCTGAGTAGCTGAGATTACAGATATGTGCCACCATGTCCAGTTAATTTTTGTATTTTTAGTAGAGATGGGGTTCCCCATGTTGGCCAGGCTGGTCTCAAACTCCTGACCTCAAGTGACCCACCCACCTCAGCCTCCCAAAGTGCTGGGATTACAGGCGTGAGCCACTACACCTGGCTGTATGATTCTGTTTAAATAAAATGTCCAGAGTAGGCAGATTCATAGAAACCTGAAGTAGATTAGTGGTTGCCCAGGCCTAGAGTAGTTGGGGAGAAATAGACAGTAATTAATAACGGGGATGGGGTTTCCTTTTGGAGTAATGAAAATGTTGTAGAATTAGATATGGCAACGATTACACAACTCTGTGAATAATTAAGAACTATCAAATTTCATATTTAAATGTGTAAGTTGTATAATACATAAAGTATATCCCAAAAAGCCATTACAAAATAAGACAATGATCCGCTATTAAAATTTTGTAATCTTGATTTCTGTGATTCAGCGTCTCCTTGGAGTTTTCTAAGTTAACAGATGCTCTTTTAACTAGACAGCTTAACATAGTTTGACGATTTCTACTGTAGTATATGTTTATATTTTTTACCCTTTGCTTTCTTCTAAATAGCAAAATGTAATTGATTCAATTTTAACTACTTTCTTTTACGATAAGCTCAATAAAATAATCATAACTCTAAGATGACACCTTTTTAAATGCCACCTGAGTGTTTAATGTGAGTGCTTATTCTGTTTGGTCTGTAGAAGTTCTGGTAAGAATTTCAATTTGAAGCCACCCAAATCCTCCCCATCTGCTCCGCCACTCCCTATTCCAGCTTCCATTATCTTTTTCCTGTATGTAATAGCCTCCTAATAGAGCCCCACATCCTCTCTGGCCTCCTTCCAATCACTTTTCCACACTGAAGCTAGATTTTTTTTCAAAATGCAAATAGATTATGTCATCCCCAGTGAGAAAGCTCTTCAATGCCTCCCAATTGTTCTTAAGACAAAGACTAAAGTCTTCTGTGGGCCCACAGGCTCTGCAGGCTGGTGCCCTACCTACCTTTCCAGTCGCGTCTCACACCATTTTCCTCCCTGCTCATCCACTCCAGCCACACAGGCCTCTTTCTGTTCTCAGAAAACACACACCCTGCCATGAAGCTGCTGTGCATGGCGCTCCCTGTCCCAGCGGTGCTGTTCCTCCCTCCACCTCTCCTATGGTGTGTCAGATCTCAGTGCCATCTCAGTTCAGTTTCTTGGCACTGTATTCCTTTCTGCCATAGTCTGTATCATGATTTGTAATTACACATTCATTACTGAACGAGTAACTGGCAGTCCAAGGCAGAGACTACACCCCATCCATCGAATTACACCACCTCCTCAGCACATCCAAGTATGCCCCAAACAACAGAAGACAGCAGAGTGGGTAGTGACTGACTTGGGTTGCGGAGAATAGGAAGGTTCCTTAGGGGAGAGGACATATTGGCAGCATTCTGGAGGGTGGGTTTTGCTAACCGGGGAATGGAGTGAGAGAACCTGGGCCAACGGGCACCAGCACAGAAAACTGTGTTTAGGGAAAAGCCAGAATCCATCATGGCTGCCACCTGGACACCAGGGCAACGGGTGAGCGCTCGGTGAGGTGAGAGACATGGCAGAGCAGCAGTTGGAAGCTGAGGTTAAGCCCACATTGCAAAAGGTCTTATGGAAAATAGAAAGTCACTGAGTATTTCTAACAAGAAAGTGATTTGAATAGGCCTTTGTGCTTGTAGGATGACTGTGGAAGAAGGGTAGGGAATAGATAAAAGAAAACAGCCCCAAAGTTGGGGGACTGGTTCCAACAGGGAATCAAGAGACCCCAGCTAGGACTGCTGGTAGCCATGGGAGGCAGGAACGATCAGGGCCTGACTGTGCAAGAACAAAGTGAATTCACCTGGAGAGTGCAGTCAGACCTGTGGGTTAATGTCTAAATGCCTTTTAGCTATCCTATGAAAAAAGAAGGAAAATGTCTCCTTCTACTGCTAGGTTTTGAGAAATATCTATCTTGATTTTTACAATGCAAAAACAGCATTGTACTTGCAGATAAGGATTAAGTTATACAGTTCAATTTTCTTTGTCATTTTATCTTTCTTTCCAAGAACACTGTGAGACAAAGTGACAGAATTAATCTATTAGATCTATGCAAAGGTTTTTTCACAAGTCACCTTGCTGGTGGTCATTTCAATGATAATCTAATTCACATATGTATATAGTTAATTTGTGCTCATTCATACATGTATATATGAATCCATTCATATATGTATATAATAATAATTTTGAAAAGTCTCAAATCATGAGGTAAAGCATGAAATGTTTGTCCCCCTTAATAATTGCCTGCAGTAGTCTTTGTTTAATCCACCTTTCCCACTGGGTAGAAAGTACTTCTAAGGTCAAATTAATATAATTCCATACTTTTAATCATTTCAGTGATTAAAACAGTCTACTCTCAGATATTAAGACTTGGTTCTAGTCAATTTCCAACCCTTTGCTCTGTTTTTCCAACACAGGCTGGATATGTGGTTACAGATGGCAGCTAAGGAGCCAGAGTTGGCGAGTGGCCCTTCAGTCCTCATTTCACAACTCCTTTGGCTTTTCTGGTGCTGGAGACGAGAGGAGGGAAAGGGTTGTGGATCACCACTGATATGCCTCATGGTCTATAGGCACATGGTGGATGAGTGCAGGACCAAAAGACTTCACAGAAGAGGGATGCAGCTCCAAGAATTTTCCTCGGGTTGCTTGTTGAACTCAGTCATATCTTTCTTTGGACACCCAAGTTGGCCTCCCACCACAGTCCTGTGCTGCCCTAAATTCTTTGAGTCAGGTTGTGGTGGTGCTCATCAAATTAACCCCATTTCGTCCAATTCTGGAATCTAAAGACGTCTCTGAAGTGAGAAGATGGCCCTGGATCCCTCTACAATAGGCTGTACCCTAGCACCATCTTGGCCTGTGATCTTTCCTTTTCTTCCATAGTGCCAGCGCAGGAGATGTAAGCCTGGTATTGAGTAAACTTCTCAAGAAACAAAATGTCAAGTCCTTTTCTTGCAGATTTTAGAAAAGATGACTGTGGGGGCCCTCTCTCCCGGCACTGGGTAAGGAAGTGTCCTCACCCTCCTGGGAGAGAGGACAAGTCTCATTGCAAGAGCCATTGTGTTTTGACATTGTGGTCATTGTCTTATATCTCTCATGGTAAAGCTGTCAGATTGCGTGCCTCACACCAAGGCATTTGGGAATCTCAGGCAGAGAATGGGGGTCTTTTTTGAATTAGATTCTGCAGAATTTAATAACTTCATTCATGATGGGAAGCATCCCCACTGTAGCCCTGCCGTGTTCAGTAACCCCAGAGGAACCGACAAAAGTCTGAATCAATGTCTCACACTGTGTGTAGATATACCCATCCCACCCCTTTCTGTAGAGATGCCATTTCTCTGATCTAATGTGAATCTTTTCAAATTGCTCCTTTGAGCAGATGGATTCCCAAATATTTCAGAACTAGAGTGAGGTCTTGTTCCGTCTGTCAGTCCTTCTTCCTCTTGTATTTTCAGCTTCCGTCTTTCCCACAGCTTATAGTATACTCAAGTTACTTTCAGCTTAAAAAGGAAAGAGAGAGAGAGAAGAGAGAAAGTCACTTTCTTGACTCTGCATCTCCTTCTACCTGCTTTATATTTGTTTTCTTCCCTGCAAAGCAGAGTTCCTAGAAATAATAGTCTATACCTTCTGCCTTCACTTTCTTCTCACTTGCTTTAAAAACCTTATTATCCTCTAATATATTATTTTTTATTCTTTAATGCATTTTCAGCTATATAAAAACATATTTTCATTGAGACGTTTTGAGAAATACAGAAAAACATAAAGAAAAATAAAAATTTCCCAGAATTCCAGCATCATAGATCATCACTTTTTACCATTTTGAAATATTTCCTGCTAGTCTTCTTTGGGGTCACCTTCCAAGAGTCACCCTCTCCAGGAAGTCTGTCTTTGAACCATTCTTTCTGGGCTTTGGCTTGATCCAGCACACATTCTACTGTACACATACTGACCTCACCTTGTTCTCTATCTACCTCCCTCACCTGTTTAAAAACTTGTTCAGGGGAGAAACCATGTTTAACTAATCTTTGTACCCCCACCATTTAGCACAGCACCTGAAACACAGTAAGTGCTAAGTTTTCAAAATGTTAAAGATATGCTGATGTATTTATTATTTAATAAAATAAATATGTTGATTTAATAAAATATTAATTTTTATTAATTTTATTTGCAATTAAACATTTTGTTCATTCTGATATAGTAGGGAAGGAAGTAAAAATAGTCATCATTTTGTGATAGCTTCAAGAGACAGCTGTCTTGAGAGGCACTAGTGCCAACCTTTGAGAGTGATCAGCAGTCTGAATTCAGAGGGTTGGGAGATCTCAAATAGCAACAAAGTAGAACTTAATACTATTCTTAAAAATATGCCAGTTTGACTCGTGTAGTGGCTCAAGCCTGTAATCCCAGCATTTTGGGAGGCCAAGGCGGGCAGATCACTTCAGGTCAGGAATTTGAGACCAGCCTGGCCAACATGGGGAAACCCCATCTCTACTAAAAATACAAAAATTAGCTGGGCGTGGTGGTGCATGCTTGTAATCGTGGCTACTCAGGAGGCTGAGGCAGGAGAATCGCTTGAGCCTGGGAGGTGGAGTTTGCAGTGAGCCAAGGTCGCCTCACTGCACTTGAGTCTGGGTGACAGAGCAAGACTCTGTCTCAAAAAAAAAAAAAAAAAAAAAAAGTCCATTTTATTATTTTCAGGTGGATACTGTCACTGTTATCAGGTGAAGTGTGGCCCAGTAGAGGACTTCCTTCAATAGCTAGATGAATCATTTGTGCTGGGCATCCAAGTAGGGTTGGTCTTTACATGGATGGTAACTGGGCTATACAGAAGCGGGTGTCTGCGTGTTTTCTGGAGTGCTTAGGGACTCCTTTGGAAACCCTATGTGTGCTGTCACTTCAGATTTGTGTGTGCATGTGTGTGTGTGAATAGCAGAAGGGTCAAGACTGGTCCACCTCCTTCTTGAGTTACAGCAAACTCTAGTCAGAATTAATGAGGTTTATTATATATCATTTATTTAAAGAATTTTGTTTCCTTTTGACTTGTTGAACAAATCTCTGTGCTTGGTGCTTATTTTCTTCATAAATGCCTGTGCTAGTGTTTCTTGTTTTAGAGTGAAAATTCCTAGGAGACACGGACATCACTGTTTTAACTTTATACACTGCCATGGGAGTCGATTGAGAGCGGTGGTTAAACACATGGGTTTGGGAGTTTCACTGGGTGTGAAACTCCACTCCGTTCCTGACTACCTTGGGCAAGTCTTTTAATCTTTCCAAGCCTGATTCTTTTTTATCTATAAAAAGAGTTAATAAGGGTGACTAAGATCAAATCTGTAAGGTGATTTTTTCTTCTTAAAAAATTATAGTACCAGCATACAGTAAATGTTAGACATGTTTGAATAGCAGCGTTAGGTCAACCTGTTATACTAATGTACATATAAGCACTTGATAGGTATTGTATGATTAGGATGAAATAACAGTAAAAAGGCCGGGCGCGGTGGCTCAAGCCTGTAATCCCAGCACTTTGGGAGGCCGAGACGGGCGGATCACGAGGTCAGGAGATCGAGACCATCCTGGCTAACACGGTGAAACCCCGTCTCTACTAAAAAAATACAAAAAACTAGCCGGGCGAGGTGGCTGGCGCCTGTAGTCCCAGCTACTTGGGAGGCTGAGGCAGGAGAATGGCGTGAACCCGGGAGGCGGAGCTTGCAGTGAGCTGAGATCCGGCCACTGCACTCCAGCCTGGGCGGCAGAGCGAGACTCCGTCTCAAAAAAAAAAAAAAAAAAAAAAAAAAAGAAATAACAGTAAAATAGCAATTCTCAACCGGGGTTGATTTTCCCCACGGGGGGACATCTGTCAATGTGGAGAAATTTTGATTGTCACAACTAGGAGGCTAGAGAGCTGATACTCACATCTAGTAGGTTAGAGGTCAAGGATCCTATTAAACAGCATGCAATGTACAGCATAGTGACCAATAACAAAGCATCGTCCCGCCCAAATGCAGATAGTGAGAAATGTGATAGTGAAGGTATGGGATTGCTTATAGGAGGCATTGTAGGAGTCCTGAAATGTACAAATGTATTTAAAAGTAAGGTGTTTTGCTTTTCTTGATTAGTAGTAAAGGTTAACAGATTATTACTGCAAATATGTATATATGTGTATGCTATATATATGCATATATATATAGATATATACATATAGACCGCACATACATATACTGCATATATGTATATAGATATTTCTGCTAGTAGGCACTATATATTTCTAGATGTCTCTGTACCAAAGACTCATTTTGTCCTATTGCTTTCTGGGTATACAAGGTGTTTCTCAGCCATTCTGGTGGACCCATCATATGGAGCAATGTTTTTTTTTGTTTTGTTTTTTAGAGACGGAGTCTTGCTCTGTCGCCCAGGCTGGGGTGCAGTGGCCGGATCTCAGTTCACTGCAAGCTCCGCCTCCCGGGTTTATGCCATTCTCCTGCCTCAGCCTCCCTAGTAGCTGGGACTACAGGCACCCATCACCTCGCGCCGGCTAGTTTTTTTTTTTGTATTTTTTAGTAGAGACGGGGTTTCACCATGTTAGCCAGGATGGTCTCTATCTCCTGGCCTCGTGATCCGCCCATCTCGGCCTCCCAAAGTGCTGGGATTACAGGCTTGAGCCACCGCGCCCGGCCTGGAGCAATATTTTTAAATAAAATCACTAGGCCAAGAAAATTTACTTTACTTGATATTATACATATTTGTTGTGAAATTTTGATAATTACCAAATTGCCCACTTCCAGGCAATCAAAGAAGAGAGAAAATTATTTGTTTATGCCTATTTGTTTTCAAGGAGGCCCAAGTCACATAAAAAGTAGAATCAGGTTTCTTAAAGTGCGAGGCAAAGGCTCCTTGCTGGGAATTACCAAAAATCCCAGTGCCAGGAGAATTCCTGTGTTTCACTTGGGACATATATCAGTCAGAATCTTCAGGGGTAAGGACAGGAAATCTGAATCCGTATTTTCCAAACGTTTCAAAGTGATTCAAAGCATTCTAAGGTTTGAGAAGCAGTGGAGTACAATATATAAGTGTCAAAGGGTAGCAGGTAAAGTTGTGGTCCTGGGGTTTTATATTTTGGATCAGATTGTCTGTGAACCTGGATTAGAATGGATAGATCCCTAGAGCTCTTTGGTTTCGCGTTTTCTTTTTCTTTTATTTTGCCTTGAAAAGACCTTCAAAATATTCTGCACCCGAAGATATAGTTCCACTTTCAATAAAGGAACCTACTGTTTGCACCCTTGGTAAAACTATTAGAATGGAACAGCTGTGAACAAAGGCAAGCAGATTCTATATTTAGAAGGTTTTGTGGGGCTGAGTCTATGACAAATTCATTCTTGTTCCTCTTAGAATGGCCCTGGTTTGTAAAGGAGAGAGCAGTTTACAATATACTAGCTCTTCAAGCTGGGTAAAATTTAGGGTAATTTATGTGTCCCTTAGGAAGAACAATATACCTAAAAGCACATTTCTCTTCCTTCTTCACACATCAATTTTTAAGTTAAAATAACATCACACCTTCGGTTCTTATTTTATGAGTTGGTACACCTTTCCAAGTGCCAGTGTAAAGTCTACTGATGCTAATTGCTAATAGGAATTACATGTTTTGAGGAAAGAATGGGAGGAGGAAGCAAATTAATTCAAACCTAATTTGTGTTCCCTTGCCAAGTTTGAACTGGGACCAATTTGCAAACTGAATTATCTTTCTAGCCTTTATAGAGTTTATAATAACGCTGAAAGTTTCTTAACTCATGGTAGTTCCTTTTTAATAAAGACACATTCACAGCTGCAGTCTTGGTGCCTTGTAACATATTGCTATTAATTGGGCTAATAAGATTTTAAAGTTAATTAAAAGGAGAGGGAAACCCATAAAGTCTGATGCAGCTCATACTGGTTGGTGTGTAACAGGCTGACCAAGCAAAACTGCAAAGAGAGGATAATAAAACTTACTCATCAGTGATTTACTAATGATGATTTTTTGGGTAAAGTTAGCACTTTTGCATTTCTCTTAAAACAACTGATAACCTTTTACCCAGAATTATTTTGTGCCCTTTATCTTGTGTCTTCTTACAGAGTTCCCTAAGACAGCTGAGGAGGTGACTCCTAGGAATTTTCATTTTGTAATGTTGATGGTCCATGGGAATCTGGAGTGGGTCCAGTACCATCTCCTAGGCCAGAGGGAACTTGAATGTTCTAGCCTGGCTCTCATGGAGCAGTTTCAGTGCTCACAGAATCTCTTCATACAACTCCAAGAGAAACAAGAGGAACATTATTGTGGTTTCTGTCTGATTTTTCTAAGACTCTTCAAGCTTCTCCATTACAAGCCTGCCTTCCTGCATTTCTTGTGTGTCCTTTTTCAAAGAGCAATTCTTCCCGCAGCTTTGTACAGAGTGGTAACCCCGGTCGTGCTGGTGTGCTGAGGTGCTGGTGTTCTATAGCATAAGGAGGTTAGAGCCTTTGCAATGCATGCTGTTTTCAATATGGCATCTGGAAGCAGGATAATAGAAGGGACACATCCCAACTGCTGTGCTGCCTACCCATTTGTAAATGGTAAAATTCTGGTTCCTCTGCCTGGAGTTTGAGCTGATTTAAATGGATACTGGTCTTAGAGTCCCTCAGAATATTATCTTTCAGTCTGTTATGAACCAGTATATGATTTAGAATTCTGAAGTTCTTTTCTTTTTGGAATGTTCAAGGTAATTCTTCTGAGCACTACACCCAGGCTCTTCTCCCATGAGTCACACTAGATTCAGTTCTGATAATTTCTAGTTTTAGTATTCTTCTTTGATGACTGGTATCATCAAAAGAAGCATACACATAACACAGTAGTATGAGCTTTACTTGAACTTAAAGATCATTTACATGTAAAAATCCCACTTCATTCCCTGCCCCCATTGTCATCCTATGACCATGAAATTGTTAGTGGGTCAATAAAGACATTTGCATGATAATCCATACCCACTTCTCACTTACTGTGTCCACATTCTGTTTGCTCACATCAGATTCCGATTTGGGCAGCTTTTGGTGCCATTCTAGTGACATAATAGTTGTGATAGATGCAGCTACTTGTCTACCTATGACCATTCTCCTCTAATATAGAAATATTTGTGATAGAACCTCTAATTTAACCTGGCTTAGGGCTGCCTGAAATAAAACCTCCCTTGTAGCTAAGGATTGCCATGGGACTAAGTTCTAATCAATACAGTGTAAGTTGAGGCAGGCTGTTCAACTTCTGGAAAGTGTCTTTAAAGGGAAGCAGCATTCCTTCCCCCGTCTCTTTTTTTCTTTCTGCCACCTGGAATGTGGATGTGATGGCTTGGATCTGGAGCAACAATCTCAGATGGAGGTAACCGAGGGAATAGCATAATGAACTGAGGAGCAACAAGGGAGAAGGAAGCTGAGTTCCTGACACTGCAGAGTGCCCTACCAGCTGTGGACCACCCAAAGCCAGCTTTTTGAAAGAAATAAGTAGTATCTTGTTTATTTTGGGTCTTCTGTTATTGCCAGTCAAATTGAATAGTAAGTAATTCATCAGTGTTCCTCAATTCTAAAAAATTCCTTCACAAACCTGCTCCTTAATGTTCAGGATTCATTCAAAAGGCCTAAAGTCGACTGTCTCACAATTTGTTAAAAGAATTAGTGAAGAGGAGACTCTGAGGTATTATAGTAGATTGACTAAATATTCACTAAAGGGTGAATGAATAACCACAGACCATGTTAGGCTTCCCTTAGTGCAACTTTCTTCCTTACACCTGAGGCTGGGAAGAAAATAGATCAGAAATTTGTCAGGTTCTAGACCTGTTTTATGGGTACTAGATATGAAGGGGAGAGAGGACGAAAGCAAAAGTGCTTAAATCTTTCTCAAATCACTTAAAAGTTCTATTACTCAATGGATTTCAGACAGTTACTGAGTATTTTCCCATTCAAGAGTCCACGCAAGGTTCTGTACAGGGCAGGAAGACAGAAGAGCTGTTTTCAAGGAAGTAAAACTTTCATCGGGGGATGTCTTCACTTGAGTCCTCCAAAAAGCAGACCCCAAGATAAGGATTTAGGTACTAGTAGTTTATTTCTGAGATAATCATAGGAAACATGGAGAGAGAGGTATCTTAGTTTGTTCCTGCGGATATAACAAAATATCATAAGCTGGGTAATTTACAAGTAATCGAAATTTATTTCTCACAGTTCTAGAGGCTGGAAAGTCTAAGATCAAGGCTCTGGCACATCTGGTGTCTGGTAAGGGCTTGCTCTCTGCTCCCAAGATGGTGCCTTGTTGCTGTGTCTACTGGAGAGGACAAATGCCATGTCCTCACATAGTGGTGGGGATAGAAGGGCAAAAAGGACTAGGGCACTACTAATAATAAGGTCACTAATACCATTTATAAAGGCTCCACCCTCCAGATTTAGTCACCTCCCAGAAGCCCCACCTCTTAATACTAATACATTGGTGATTACATTTCCACATATGAATTTTGGAGGGGACACATTCAGACCATAGCAGAAGGGAAGGGAGATGACGAAACAAGTCCTTATCCTGGGCAACTAGGCTCAATCCTGTTAAGGATTTTCTGGGTACTATGTGGAGCACAGCTCAGGATTTTTGCACCAGGAGGTGAGGAAGCTGGGGTATTAATCCACCAACTCTTATCCTTCATTGAGGTTTGCTTCTAAGGGTGTTAACTCACTGACATTTCTAGCTGGTCCTGTGCATGGGCTGAGCTAGTGATAAGAAACCATTAACATATGGGAACTGGCCTGTCAAGCTGAAAGTGACCTCTGAAGTCAGCCAAAGGGCTATGAGGAAGGTACCAACATTTGATCCAGTCCATTCCTTGCACTGCTCAGATGTACTCCTGTGTTTGGCTCTCTTTGTCCTATCTACTACATGAAGAGATAGCTGCCCACCAAGGCCACATAACAAACACTTGATATTGGTATAATCTTAGACTTTCTGAGGAGGGACAGATCTCTGTGGGCCATAGTTGTGAAGGAAGAGCTTATATTTGAAGTGAAAATCACTTTAACCTTGCAGGTTAGCCATGGTTTAAATAAGAGGGGAGAAGAAGAGAAAATGGACGCCAGGAGTGAGGCATACCATGGGCAAGGACTTGGATGTAAAAACGTGAAAGGTACAATCTGGTAGTTGGTGGCAGAAGTCAAAGGTCTAGAGTGGTAGGTAAAGTTGAAAAAGTATTAAGGGATTTTTTGTTTTTTTCAGGCACATTATAGTTCAAACTAAGTGTTCTGGCTTGACTTCCTGCCAAGGCATTCCTTTCTATTTAATGGGACTAAATTCATATATAATTAAAATTTTGAGTCCTAATTTAGTGGAAAATATTACATGCTCTTACAGGGTAATTTTAAAGTAACTGTTCTCAAACTTTTAAATTCTATCATAGTAGACATAAAAAATGATGTTAGCTTGCAGCACACACCCCATAGATAGGATAGTTCTAATTTTCTCTGTGTTAACTTTACCTTTATTTCTCTCCAGTTCAAAGATGCATATCAGAATGCAAGTACACAACATTAAAGGCATGATCATGATCAAAAACAATGTAATTAGCTAAAAAGAAAATAATTGGCAAATGTTGATCTTTTAATATTGGTGGAATAACAAATCATTTGTGATACACTTCAAAACTGGTTGTGGCATAGCAGTGTCTCTAACAGATGGCTGACAGCTATTGCTTTAAACCCATGCTTGCAAATGGGTGACCTTCAGGCAGAAGCCACAGGCTGACTTGTGATTGTCCCACTGTGTTAGCCTCAAAGGGTGAGGATGAGAGGAACTCCCTTTGATACAGGCAAAGGACAGCAAACTCACTCCTTAGAATCAGGAGTCAAGAGATGAGTCAAAACCCAGGGAGTTTTGTCAACTAAGCGGCCAATATGCTAATATCCCTTCACCCCAACATCCCCGCGTGGAAATGAGCCAGAGCTGAGTGGCTGCTCCCTTGGAAGGGGCCTGCTCTCTCCAGTTTATTCTTCCAGGCCTTCCTCCTGCTTTACTCTAAGGGTCTGCAGGCATTTGAGTGTGAAATGCCACCTTCAGGGTGTAACAGGAACATGTGGTTGCTGGAGGCCCCCAAGGCCAGTTGGTGCTTGACGTTGGAGTCTCAGAACCTGCCTCCTTTACTCAATTGCTGGCTAATCTTAATTGTGGCTTATCTAACTGCAATGGTGTTTCTCCCTTAGTGAAGACTAGTAAGTTTATATTCTTGTTGGAGAAGCATGACAATGAGCATATCAATACTTAACGTGCTAAATAGTGAAAGTACTAGGAAGAAAACAAAGTAGGGTAAGAGGTGGGTGGGGAGATATGCTGCCTCATAAGGGACGGGAGAAGGCTTTTTTGAAAAGGTGACGGGTCAGAGCCCTAAAGGCTGAGGGAGAAGAGCATGCAGAGGTTTGAAAGAAGAATGTCTCAGGCACGGAAAGGGCAGTCTTGAATTGGGAGTGCGCGTGGCTTTTTTTTTTTTTTTTGGAAATGGAGTCTCGCTATGTCACCCAGGCTGGAGTGCAGTGACACGATCTCAGCTCACTGCAACCTCTGCCTCCTGCATTTGAGCAATTCTCCTGCCTCAGCCTCCCAAGTAGCTGGGACTACTGGCATGTGCCACCACACCCAGCTAATTTTTTGTATTTTTAGTAGAGATGGGGTTTCACCGTGTTAGCCAGGGTGGTCTTGAGCTCCTGACCTTGTGATTCACCCTCCTCGGCCTCCCAAACTGCTGGGAATACGGGCGTAAGCCACCGTCCCTGGCTGGATTTATTTATTTATTTCTACGAACTAGCAAGAAGGCTAGTGTGAGTGGGGCTCACTGAAAAATTAATAGGAAATTATATTGGAAAATTGCCTAAGGGTCAGATAACATAGGTTTTGAAGGCAAGAATAATGATTTTGGATTATATTCTAAGTGAGTGGGTTTTGAGTAGAGGAATGACATACTCTGATTATTTAAAAGGATTACTCAGACTTCTATAGGGGGAACAGTCTGTAGTCGGATATAAAGAGAGTGGATATAAAGGGACCAGCACAAAAGCCACTGCAATATGATGACCTGGGTTAGGGTAGCAATGGAAGTGGTGGGGAGTGGGCAGATTGAACATAGAGGAAGAGCTGATTGATTTACCGATGTGAGGTGTGACATAGACAGAAGCATCAAAGATGACTCCAAGTTTTTTTTTGGCTAAGTATCTGCATGGCTAGACTCTAAGACTTAGAAGACTGCAGGAGGAGTTTTAGGTGTGTGGGCAGTGGTAAAAAATAAAGAGATCGTTTCAGATGCATTAACTTTGAGATGTCCATTCAACTTCCAAATGGAGACATGACGTGGACATTTTGATATATGCATCTGGTGTGCAGGAGAAACTTTGGGCATGAAGAATTAAACTGAGGAGACTTTAACATAATATTTAAAGCCTACGGGCTAAACAAGATTATTTTTAAAGTGAGTATGCATAGAGAAGAAATCCAAATACTGCCCCGGAGTGCTCGAGATGTCAGAGAATGATAAGGTTGAGTAAAGAGGAGGATGCATGTCAGTGAATGTGTTGAGAGTGGTATCTTGGAGACTGAATGAAGAAAACTTATTAAGAGAGAGGACCTATTGTGACAAATAGGGCTGAGATGGGAGGAAGGTAAAGACTGAGAAGTGACCATTGGGTTTGACCCATGGCTGGCTTAGATGGACAAGAGCAGTTTCATTGGCAGAGACAGCCTAATTGGAGAAGAGAGTTGAGATTGGGAGAGGAAGATGTGGAAGCAGTGGGTATAGACCATTCTATAATAGGGGACACAGAAATGGGAGAGAGAGAGAGATGGCCACATGTCCCATGATACAACTTCAGGGCTTCCCCCTCCTTATATTCTCTTGCAGACCCTAAGGTGTGGTTGGGGGAAGATGGTATGTTGCCTCATGTGGAAATCACACTTCTGCTTCCTTATTTGCTCCTTTTCTGCTGGTGGTCAGGCTTGCTCTTCTGAATCGAGGTCCATGTTCCTGTTTCCTGTACTTTGCTTTAGTGCTGCCTCAACCAGCCTACTTATGTCACCCGCATGCTAGCACTGACTCCCCTTGGGCAGTGATACCCATGAGCATCTGTCTCTGTCTGTCTTTCCACCACTGCTGCCTAGAGCTTCCCATCATCAGCCTGTGCCTGCACTGCACGTGCCAATTGTGCTGTTATGCTGTGAGAAAATGACTGTTTTATCTTGCCTTCCATTCTTGTGTGCCATATCTCACATCTTGCAGTGGGGTATTGTGTGTATGTAGAGGGGAAGGGACAATAGAAAATAAAGAAGGTCCTCTTGCACATTAGAAAACATAATTGGACATGGGTGGCGGGGGGTGTTGTCTACCCTTGGCAACATGCTGGTATATTAACTTTTGGCTCCATCCAAGCCAGGTCCCTTGGAAGAGTCGAAACTTGTTAGTTTTGTAAATGTAGCAAATAAAATCAGTTTAAAATATCAGTTAAAATGTTTGCATTTTGAGGCAAATAATTTTCTCCTGTTGGATTCATTAGGGACTCTGAGTCCTTTTAGTTTGATTATGTAAGTCTTTAATTTCTGAAAAGGAGAAACATGCATATCTGTGAAACGACCTTCGGCTAGATCGTGTAACTTGCTTATTTTGGTCCTCTTTCCCTAGTTCTTAACTATGTCTGTCCTTGGAAATAAAGTCTTCTAAGCAAGAATATCAGAAGAAACACTGTTGGCTAACTCAGATGTCTAGTCTTTTTCTCTCTTCCTATTTCTTTCCTGTATTAGTCTGTTTTCATGCTGCTGATAAAGACATACCTGAGACTGGGCAATTTACAAAAGAAAGAGGTTTAATTGGACTTACAGTTCCACATGGCTGAGTAAGCCTCACAATCATAGCAGAAGACAAAGAGGGGTAAGTTCTGTTTTACATGGATGGCAGCAGGCAAAGAGAGAACGAGGAAGACGCAAAAGTGGAAAACCCTGATAAAACCTCACATCTCGTGAGACTTACTCACTACCACGAGAACAATATGGGGGAAACTGCCCCATGATTCAATTATCTCCCACTGGGTCCCTCCTACAACACATGGGAATTATGGGAGTACAATTCAAGGTGAAATTTGGGTGGGGACACCCAGTCAAACCATATCACTTCCTCTCCAGATAATGGTCTTGGAAGGTAGTTCCAGGTTTCAGGCAGAAAACAGAGAGGATTTTCTCCATTTCTCATGTGGATCAGATTCACGGAAGTAATTTACTCTCAAAAGTGGCTGGGTCTTCAAGTGTAGATAAAGTGGGTACTTCAGTAAGGGTAGCATTTTAGACTCTCTTGGGGGCACAGGCAAGAGTTTTCAATGTAGTTCTTGTGCAATTTGCTGAATTCTGAATGTGAAGGTGGGGAAAGCTATATATGTTACCCTTTCACTGTGATTTATAATTATCTCTTAGGTCTCGTTGTTTTGAAGGTTCCTTTTGATCATTAGTTAAAATTTTGCCCCACCTGACAGAAGTGTTCTGATGAGTTAAGACATCTGTAGCTTATTAATTGAAATTTATAGAGTCTTTAAATAATTTTTCTTAGTGACATTATGGTAATTTTGATTATAGCCTTTGGGCAAAGAATATACAAAGAATCAGGTTATCAAGTTCCTCTAGGACTATAGATTAAATAGTAAATTCAGCTACTCTTTGCAAGTTATACTAGTCCTTTTAAGGCCTATGTATGCAAGTAGTAGTTTAGCCTACTCATCAAAATTTAAAAAAAAAAAAAAAGAAAATTTAAGAAGTGGGCACTGTGTTCTAGAAGCAAATCAAAACATACTTTTTTGCTTTTCAGAAGCACTATTTCAACTTTTCTTTTCCTTTCATTTTCCTTTCAATTTCCCATTTATACTTACCTTAGAATGTTCTGCGATTATAATCCTTCTTATTGTTAGGCTGCTGTTTACGTGAAATGTGCACATTAAGATTAACACTTTTACCTCTGTCTCTGGTTTCCCACTCACTTAAATTTTAAAAATGGCATTGTCAAGGGAAAAATACACATAGAGTATATATAATATCAAGACAAGTGAGCCAACCTAGGACAGATATACTAGGTCACCATACAGTGTCTGAGTGGAAACGTGAGTGCCTTCAATGAGATGGTGAATCATGAGAGAGCCTGTTTTGACAGTGAAGTGAGGAAGAGTTGGGTCACCCACTAAGGCAGAGGGTCACCACAGCTCTAGAAGTTCTTCTCCCCACCCTTAGGAGGCTTTGGAGAATATTATCCTAAACAAGTGGAGAAGCGGTCACTACATACTTCTCAGGAAAAAAAGCATTAACATGTTTCTGAGGTTTTGATAAGAAACACAATTTAATAAATAGATAATAATTAAAGGAAAGCACCTACTCTCAACCTATACTTGAAGGAACTTGAACCAGTCTAGTCAGTTTACAGTTATAATGTGTGTTGTAACCAGATGAGTGATTTATCAGAACTTTACAAAATCTAAGTCTTGGTTCGGAGGCTTCGGAAAGAGAAAAGTTTCGAGTCTTTGGATGACTGACTTAATTTTCCTTGCTGAATTTCATTTACATTCTGGGCATGAACAAACAAAAATAATGTTTTCATTCTCTCCTTTCCAGATAAGTGATTAGTAAGGGATGAACCACATTTGGCTTTGATATAAATCAAACCGCCCTGGAAACCAAGGTCATGGAGCTTATTGTATTTTCCTCATGTTTGCTTTGTTTTTTGCCTCTGTAACCTGTGGTTCTGTGTAGAATTCCACCTTACCTGGTACCTCATTTTTAGTAACATTTTTATTACTCATAACAATTTTTTTTCCTTTTTTGAAAATATAAAGGTATTTTCTATTTAGTAGTATGAAAGTGTGCAAATATTTTATGCTAAATGCCACCTTGAAGACATAGAAGATAGAAAACCATAATGAAGTTAGATAATTGGTATGGGAGAGTGTTTAAGGCTTGAAACTTTTTTCGGTTTGCAGTGTGTCTGTGGCATAAACTGTTATTTCGGGTAATTCTTCAGGGCATTTCCAGGCACTTTATCAAGACTGACAGATTAGCTAATCAGCCTTCTTGGTATATGTGGGATGTGTGCCACAAACAATGAAGGAATGGGCAGGAAAATGGAGTAACATACGTCCAGGATCTTAAACCCTCACGAACATCATGAAAAAGACAAAGTCTCTACAATAAAGAGTTCATACCTCACCGTGGGGAAGATTAGCCCTATTTTCAAATTCAAAACTAGGAAGATCCTATGAACAAATCAATGTGGAAGTTAGGAACTGATGTGTCCTAAATGAAGTTCATTCTAATTGAATCTTATTGTAGCAAAGATACCATGTGAAATCTCTAAACATAACATTAGGTGCAAATTTCATTCTAGGATAAGGAATTATTTTAAAATAATCTCAACGAGACAATATAATAATATTAAAATGTAAAACACAACTTGTAAGTGAGGTGATTAACTTATAAGAATTAAATAACATGTCTTTGCTATGGGTACTCACTCGAAGTCTATTCACTGTTCTTGTAAAGAGGTTTGTCCAAACCATTTTCTAGGATTTCTCTTTTCTAGACTTTCTCCGTGACTCTTTTGGTGAATCTTTCTTTTTGCATAGAATGAATGCATTTATCTGCCTCTTGTAAATTCTGGGAAATACCAATAAAGCATAAAGCACAGATTCTGCCCTCCTGACATCTACATTTTGGTTGGAGAGACAAAACATATACACAAGAAGCATTGAAGTGAGTGTGGGTGTCTGAATTGTTCTTATAGGGTCTAGGAAGTCAGAAGGGCATGTGCTTGGAGTGTCTGAGAAATATTTTTTTGGAGAAATTATAATTTGTTGGATAAATAATATCTTTTTTCCTTTCCCTTTTTTTTTCTTTTCTTTTCTTTTCTTTTCTTTTTCTTTTTTTTTTTTTTTTGAGGCAGAGTCTCTCTCTGTCGCCCAGGCTGGAGTGCAGTGGCAAAATCTCGGCTCACTGCCGCCTCTGCCTCCTGGGTTCAAGTGATTCTCCTGCCTCAGCCTCCCAAATAGCTGGAATTACAGGTGCCCACCACCACCCTCAGCTAATTTTTGTATTTTTATTAGAGATGGGGTTTCTCCACGTTGACCAGGCTGGTCTCAAACTCCTAGCTTCAGGTGATCTGCCTGCCTCAGCCTCCCTAAGTGCTGGGATTACAGGCATGAGCCAGTGCATCCACCTAGATAAATAATGTCTAAAAAGGAGAAAAGGAGGAGAGAAGGCAAGGTGGACCGGAGATATGTCATAAATAAAAGTGAGAATAAGGAAATGAGCTCAGAACTTATTTACTTAATAATTATTTATTGAATGTATACTAGAAATATACAGCAGTAAATATCATGAGGGCCTGGCTCTCATAAAGCTTACATTCCAATATGATGAGGTAGACGATAGAAAGGAAAATAACAAGATAATTTTAGATTGTGAATGTAAAATTAAGGAAATACATGGAAATGAGAGAAAAATAGGGAGGCTGGGGGTGTGTGTATTCTGTATTCCTTAAACTTTCACATGCATGTGAATTTCCCAGGGATCTTGTTGAGGTTTAGATTGTGATTCTGATTCAAAATTCTGGGGTGGAGCCTGGAAGCCTGCATTTTCAAAAAGATCCCGGATAATGCCAATATCACTTGATTCACAGACCACACTTTTGAATAACAAGTCTTTAGTTGACATGATCTGAGGATCTCACTGAAATAAAATTGCTTGGAACACAGGAATCCTGGCAGGGCAGGGTGGGAAAGAAGAATGAAAAAGATCAACAGGAAGATTTGGGCCTTCAGCAGTGAGGCCAGCGTTGAAGACGTCTGATTTGGCAGGTGCATGCAGGGTGGAGTTGAGTGGGGTTAGGAACCATTCTCACCTTGGGGCATCTATAGAAAATGATGCTGTTGCACAGTGGGGGAAAGTGGGTTTCTGCCTGGGGAAGATCTGGATTAAAAGAGCAAAGGACTAAAGAGAAGGCATTACCATGGTCCATGCACACCACGAAGAGTCCTTTGAGGACAGAAAAGAAGCAGTGAGCAGGAGAAACAACTGCACAAAAAACTGTCAGGATTTTGTGAGTGTTTGGTTATACACGGTAAAGAAGGAAGATGGTTTTAGGGATGGGACATCAAACATTCCAGCAGACAGCTGAACACACATCACTGGCACTCAAGTGAAAATTCTGCCCAGGAGTTAAAGATTTTTCAATCAAACCCTAAGAGTTTAAGATGTGCAAATAAGTAATTCCTTTGAAGCCAAAAGTATGAGGCGAGAAGAGCAGATGAGAGAAACTATGCTTTGAAAAATATTTACAGCCTATGGAAGAATGAAGGGGGGTATGTGTCCCCCATGAAGAAGGCAGGAGGCGAGCAGGTGAGAAATTTTGGAAGATCAGGAAGCTGTCATGAGTAGTCCATGTTGTACAGGCACTGGACACTGTATGATAATAGGACTTGGACTATCGTTACTGGTCATTGTAGACAGGCTGATTGGGAAGGCAGGTCCTTTATCCTCACCTCTTTGTCCCTCTCTAAAGCTCTCCAATTAGACCACAGGCATGGTCAAGCCGGCGTGTGGTCAAGCATTTCCACCTGAAAAGCACTTCCGTCTCCGGGGGAAGGGGTGAGATGAAGGGGAGGGTGACCAGGAAGAGGGCAAGTTTGCAAGCAATTCCATATCCGACCTTACACAGCTCCTACGGCCCCAGAAGCATACAGTCCTCTCTGAGACGCACCACTCATCTGCACCCTTGCAGAGTGCGAGGAACAAGACAGCTTTCCTTTGTCTTCCTTATATTTTATGGAAAAACGGAGTCCTGAGGAGGCTCATTGTGCTGTGAAAGATCACTACATCTGTTAGCAGTTAAGTTTCGAATGAGGACCCAAGTTTCTTGACTTTCAGAGTAATGGTCTTATTTCAGTTAAGGTAAACAGTGACAAGTGTTAAATATAGAGGATATGTATATATGGAATACCTTGTCCCTGAGTCTATGGGAGTCCTAGTTTTGCATTCATTGACATTAGTTTTTAGCCTTTCTGGATTCAGGACATAAGGTGACATTTTTGTGTTTACTGTATTCGATATGTTCTGAATATGAGAAAACCTTCAATGGGTGTTTTGGACTGTTCCACACTGAAATGCTAGGTGGCAGCCTAACACTGTCTTAAGATATTTCGAACGCCTGTTTGGTGCTCTCAATGGCATTTTAACAAAAAAATTGTAGAGATATTTTAAAAGGAATAACTTTAAGAAGATTTAAAGAAATAATTAAATGATGGTGATGACACATATATTTGTAAACTTCCTTTCACTGAAGCCTATTTTAAATTACAAATTACACATGCAATCGAATGTGGTATTAAAAACGTAAGACTTAGAAAAATAAGTAAAGGATGTAAATAGATATTTCACAAGAGAAGAAATACACAGGGCAAAGACTTTATGCACAATTTTTAACCTCCAATAAGAAGGAAAATTCAAATTAAAATAAGGACATTTTTACTATCTCTCAATTGGACGGGATTATTTTCAAAAGTTTTATCCTGAAGAAAAATTAATTAGAGATGTGGTCAAAGATTTATGCACAAGCATCTTCCTTGATGTTTTATTTATGATAGTCTAAAGACATTAATTCTTAGAAGATGGTGTTTCTTAAGATGAAATATTATGCATTCTTAATTGATAGGGCTTTTTATTTTAGTTAGCCTCTAACAAAATTATATTAATTATAGCCACTTAATGCAAAAGTGCAGATACATAATGTATAAAAAACACACAGAGAAGAGGTGAACATTAGCCCTTGTTGGAGGAACTGGATTTGTTGTGCACATTTTAGATATTTAGGAGAACTGACTGGAGCTGAATTTCTACAACTAGGTCAATGCTTGGATTGATGATGAAGCAGAAGAATCATAACCAAATGGATGACAAGTGGCTGTTCTCAGCTGCCACTGTTTAACTAAACTGCAGGAGTGTAAAGGGATGAAAATCCAGGTCCCTTCTTTGAGACATTTTCTAGAATCACATGAGTGTCTGTGGGCCTAAATGTCCCACACAGGGCTGCTGTCAGCACACAGATTTCTGTGGCAACTAAAAAGGGAAGAATTCAGTAAACTAGAAAGAAACCCACATCTCTCTCTCTCGAGTGATTATTAAACGATCATCTGTAAATATTGTGAAAGTCGTCAGAATCAAAATGGAGTTACTTGTGTTAAAAACCCTGACAAATAGAATTGGGAAAGGCCAGGAAGAGAGTGTTCTCATCATGAGTGTCTGATAACAAGAACTACCACAAAAGACTGCAAAAAAGGCCATTGCAACCTTACACACACACACAAAATGCTTCTGTGGGGACATCTGCTCAGCAACTGCCAGTCTAACCTCATGCTGGCGCCACCCTTGTTATTGATCCTTGCAGCCAAGGATAATTATCTCAAGACAATTATGCAATCCTCATTTTTTCTTTAAAAACCTTTGTCTTCCTCTACCTCCCTGCAGATGCACACAGTTTATTATGGCATGCACATTCCTCATTGCAATGCCCATTCCAGAGTAAATATTACTTTGTTTTAGAGAGTCTCCTTCTCTGTTATTTAGTTTGACAATATTTTGCTACATTGATAAATGTATTAATCTTCTATTAATTTCTTTCTTAACGTATTCTTTCCTATGTAGTATTTTTTTTGGGTCAATAACAGAAGGTTATAACTGCTTGATTTACTATTTGATTTAAGTAATAACATGGAATAAATAAGACTAAGAAAAAATCAATAGAACTGTCTGGTCCAAGAGGTTGCTTGTTGCCTTCTGCTAGAAATATATGAATCAAATGTTCAATTTATTTATTCACTTAATTTATTGATTCAATTACTCATTGCCTTCATTGTGGAAATAGCAGATAAAACATGGTCTTATATCTTGGCAACAGTAAAGTATAGGAAACATATGGAATCCTATCTTGGAATCCAGTACCCAATAAGAATTTTTTAAAGGACTTAATTTTTGGATGAACATACTGTTAAATAGTGACCAGATATAGCCCCAAATTTGAAACATAATTATAGGCCAGGCGCAGTGGCTCATGCCTGTAATCCCAGCACTTTAGGAGGCGAGCCGGGTGGATCATGAGATCAAGAGATTGAGACCATCCTGGCCAACATGGTGAAACCCCATCTCTACTAAAAATACAAAAATTGGTTGGGCGTGGTGGCATGTGCCTGTAGTCTCAGCTACTTGGGAGGCTGAGGCAAGGGAATCTCTTGAACCTGGGAGGTGGAGGTTGCAGTGAGCTGAGATCGCGCCACTGCACTCCAGCCTGGCGACAGAGCGAGACCCCATTTCTAAAAAAAACAAAAACAAAACAAAACAAAACAAAAAAAACAAGAAAAACATAATTAAAATCTACACATAATCAAAGTCTTGGTGCTTTCATTTCATGCCTGCAATATAACCTGTCGAAAGCTGATTGAGAGGTAACTTCTGCAGTGTCTCTCTTCTTTCAGCAATATGTATTTTCTTTTAACAACAGAAAAGCTACCTCAAGATATTTGGTAACAGCATTTTTCTAGTTCCTGTACTTTGGGAAGGAAACACACTGTGAGACCTCTAAGTTCTTTCTTAAAATTTTACCCTGATTAGGATAACATATCATTAACCATAAGAAAATTTTTCTGTATTCACCGAAATATTTCTAATTTCTAGGCTTCTAGCCTGCCGATGAGGTCCTACCCTTTGTGTAAAACCACAGTGCTGCTGATCTATTATCATCATTTCCATGGAGAATCATATAATATTCGACGGGGGAGGAAACAGTGGAGATTGTCCTTCTGAGGTCCCTCATTTGGCAGATGAGCTTGAACATTTGAGTGTTTTTTTTTTCAGTATAGGTCAAAACCTACTCTAATGAGACTGATGGATGGAACAATAGGTTTTATTACAATGGAACACAAAAGAAGCATATACTATTCATTATTTTTATAATTTGCATACTTAAATGTTTAGTGTGCCCCTTATTTGTACAATTAATAAGGTGGAGGAAAGAAGGAAGCAAATGCAAATTTGGGGGGGACCTGGAGCATTGGGAAGAATAGATGTTTGTATTTCCTTTATAATTTTATTTTGGTGCAAGTTGAGGTCATCTTAAAAATCTTCATGTTTTGCAAAGGGTTGCAGAATTTCTCTTTTGTTTGTTTGAATTTACATACTTACGTAATCCAGGTATCAAAAGTTCCTGTAGCATGAATGGCCTGGGCTATCTATTGCTGTTTAGGAATATTTCTTGCCTTTAAGTCTATTCCTTCAGAAACATAGGAGAGGAGCTGAATTTTACTTCCCAGTGTCTCAGTAACTCCAGAGGCTGTGAGAGCCTGCAGGGACCACTTGTTCCAGTCCTCTCACATTACAAATGAGAAAACCAAAGCCTGAGGATGTTAAGTGTCTGCCCAAGGTCAATGGCAGAGCTGCCACAAGGAGCGGGGTCTCTTGCCTGCCAAGTGTGGCAGTTTTTCTACAACATCTCTTCTGTCTTGTGGGCATATCCTCTTCTCAGCAATTTAATAAAGATGCTCACTACCTTTCTCAAAGACAGAAACTGAGTCAAGTGTTGATGATTTGCCTCTAGCCCTGAGCTCTCTGTCAGCACCCACTGTACCTTTCTAGGGTGACTGGAACCTTGCCCCAATTCATTTGTGCTTTTTACTTTCTTCCAACAAATGGTGACAAATCATTCTCACCTCTCCCTAGACACCACGTAGGAACTGCTGAACCCACTGATGACTGTTAATGACAGTTCCCGGTCATCAGCCTTTCCCCAGGGAAAGCTGTGGTACAGACTCCCAGAACTTCCTAACACAGGGGGCCAGGTGGGGACAGGCTGCCTTCAACATGTGACATGTGAGTGTGAGGAAGGAGGAACATAAGGTTCAGGATACTTGTTTCAAATCTGGGCTCTACAACGTGGGCATGCTACCTATCCCTGTGTCTCAGTTTTCTTATTTATAAAGTGGGAGAATAATAGCAGCATTTCCTTAATAGGATTGTGGTGAGGATTTAATGACTTAATACATATAAAATAGTTTAAATATGGACTAGTACATAGTAAATGCCCCATTAATAATGGCCAATATTATCAGTATGGATTTTACTATATGAACAGGATCATATTCATTTTGGGTCAAGATAGTGGTCTGATGAATAAGGGGATTATTTCTTCACAGAGTTTTCTGTGTTCCAGCCATAGTGGCCTTCAGTTCATGGAGCAAGTTGTCTTTTTTTTTTTTTTTTTTTTTTTTCCCTGCCTTACGGCCTTTGTATATATTATTCCCTTTGACTGTAGGGTTTTCTTTCTTTGCTTTTATCTTGTTAGGTCCTATTTGTCCTTCAGATCTTACAACCAACCTTACTTTTTCAGGGGAACGTTCCATGACCTGCTAATACTTTACTACATATTCTCATAGCACAAAAATCTTCATAATTCTTATAACTGACATAATTTTACAGGTAAGAATGATCATTTGATCAAAGCCAATCTTTCCCACTAGACTCTACACTGCATTAGCATAGGAATTTTGTCTGTTTTTGCTGACCATTCGGTCCTCGATGCCTACACAGTATAATCCATGTTGCAAACATTCAATAGTTGTTTGTAGAAATTATATGTAAATGAATGAGTGAATGAAGGTGAGCCCAATAGAGTTTTCATCCCAAGATGAAATTGGGTGACAACTGGTACAATATTGAGCTCTGAGGGAAGGGCAGGACAAGTAGGTTGATGGAATGAGATAAACACCATGACAGTATTATGTACAATGTGCCATGGTGATATGGTTTGGCTGTGTCCCCACCCAGATCTCATCTTGAATTCCCATGTGTTGTGGGAGGAACCCGGTGGGAGGTAATTGAATCATGGGTTCAGGTCTTTCCCATGCTATTCTCATGGAGTGAGTAAGTCTCATGAGAGCTAATGGTTTTTAAAAGGGAATTTCCCTGCACAAGCTCTCTCTTTGCCTGCTGCCATCCATGTAAGACATGACTTGCTCCTCCTTGCCTTCTACCATAATTGTGAGGCCTCCCCAGCCATGTGGAACTATAAGTCCATTAAACCTCTTTTTCTTGCGGGTCTCAGGTATATCTTTATCAGCAGTTTGAAAACTAATACCCATTGGAAATAAGGCTGTAAAGACAGGTTCCTCTTCAAACTCCTGATGCCAGAAGTTGTTTCTTCTTTTTATAAAAGAGAAAAAACTAACTTCATAATTTTACTTTTATTTTTTTGCTTTTCATATTTATCTAAAAAAAATCCAGAATGGGTAAGAGAACAATCATCAAGGATGCAGGTGCCAGACATAGGGCAGAAGATAGCTAGAAAAGTATGCCTGAAGGAAGTTAAGGGTCTAGCCTCATTCCTACATTGTTTTAATAGCTGTACCTAACATAAATAGCTAAGCTTTCCATTGTTCTAGATTCCTCTGCCCCATCTACAAGCATGGCACAGACGGCTTGCTTTGCAAGGCCTCAGTTGAAGGACCCCATGTACACACAGGCCAGTACAGCAGTACTAGGCTGACTAGAAGGATCTCATCCCCATATGTGGTCTCATTTCAAATCTATGGCTGACTACCTTCATTGTTGTGTGCAAGATGATTTCACCTCTTGAAAATATGGTCACTTCAGCATTAAATAGTTAAATATTTATAATTATCAATTCATCCTACCTCCTTTTACATGCAGCTGAAAAATGACAGGTTAGGGACATAGAACACTGTGAACTTTATACTGTTAGAATCACCATCCATTAAATGATCACTAGCTAATGGTCACTAAATTTACAAATTAAGGAAATTATATGTAGAATACTGCAAAAACACAGTAAAAAGACTGAAGTTTGCCCATTTCTGCTCAGGAAGTCTCTTCACTCCTAAGCTTCATATGTTGTCCTTCTGGCTTCAAAATTTCTGCTATTATTACTGTTTTTCCTCCTTTTCATCTTCCTTTTGTTCCCCAGTGCCAGAACTTCCACAGCCTTCTCGCTCAGATGCCATCTTTTTGTATGCCATTTCAAAGAGCTTCAATGATGCCTGCTGAAGAGAGGATGCTGCCTGTCTAATGTTTTCTCCTGTTTCGCTGTCTTTTCTAGCTAGGAGCTCCCTCATTTTGGAAATCTCTTCTTTCAGCTTGTTGCACTATCAGCAGGTAATTGGTCCTTGAATTTTTCCGTCTTGGTTTCTGTGGTGTATATGATTCCTTCAGCCACATTAACTGCTTCAACTCGTTCCTTCTTTTACTGGTCTTCCTTAGCATATTTCTGTGCATTTTTAACCATATTTTCAATGTCATCTTTGCTTAACCCACCAGAAGACTGGCTTACAATCTGCTGCTCACGTCCTGTGCCTTTATCTTTAGCAGAAACATATATGGTCCCACTGGCATCAATGTCAAATGTAACTTCAATCTGAGGAACTCCACGAGGGGCTGGTGGAATTCCAATCAAAGTAAACTGTCCAAGGAATTTGTTGTCTCCAGCCATCTCTCTCTCACCCTGACACACTTTAGTTTCCACTTGTGTCTGATCATCAGCGGCAGCAGAGAATACCTGGCTCTTCTTGGTTGGAATAGTGGTATTCCTATAATAAGTTTGGTAAAGACACCTCGCAGAGTTTCAATACCCAGAGAGAGGGGAGTGACATCAAGGAGCAGCACATCTGTAATATCGACAGCCAACACACCTCCCTGAATGGCAACTCCAATGGCCACAGCCTCATCAGGATTGACAGCTTTACTTGGGGCTCTGCCAAAAAAAAATCCTGCACAGTCTGCTGAACCTTGGGCATCCTAGTCATGCCACCGACAAGAATCACTTCTCCTATGTCACTCTTGCTGACTTCTGCATCTTGCATAGCTTTTTGGCATGGAGTGATAGTCCTCCTGATTAGATCAGTGACAATCCCTTCAAATTAAGCACGGGTCAACTTCATATTCAAATGCTTGGGTCCAGAAGAATCCATTGTAAGATAGGGCAAATTGATGTCAGTCTGCACAGATGAGGAGAGTTCACATTTAGCCTTTTCAGCAGCTTCCCGTACCCTCTGAAATGCCACATTGTCTCTGGTCAAATCGACCACCATCTCTCTCTTGAACTCCTTCACAATGTGCCATAGCAAGACCTCGTCAAAGTCTTCCCCACCTAAGAAAGTGTCCCCACGTGTGGATTTCACCTCGAATACTGCTTTCTGAATTTCCAGGATAGAAATATCAAAAGTTCCACCACCCAAATCATATACAGCAATGACTTTGTCTTCTGATTTGTCTAGACCATAGGCAAGAGCAGCAGCTGTGGACTCATTAATCACCCAAAGCACATTCAGTCCAGGTATCTGGCCAGCATCTTTAGTTGTCTGTCTCTGCAAGTCATTGAAATAAGCTAGGACTATGATGACAGCATTGTTTGCTGTGTGCCCCAGGTAATTTTCTGCCGTCTCTTTGATCTTCATCGACACAAATGCTCCGATCTGACCTGGAGAATACAGTTTCCCATGAGCCTCAACCCAGACATCACCATTGGAGGCACGAACAATTTTAAAGGGAATATTTTTAACGTCTTTCTGTACTTCAGGATCATCATATTGCCGGCTAATGAGACGCTTGGTAGCATAGGATATATTGTTTGGGCTGTCGCTTGGCAGGCATGCCAACAAGTCGCTCACCATCTGCTGTAAAGGCCACAACTGAAGGGACGGTTCTGGCACCTTCGGCATTCTCCAGCACCTTTGCTTGTGTACCTTCCATAACTGCCTCGTAGGAGTTGGTGGTACCGAAATCAGTACCAACAACTGCTCCCTTGATTGCTTCCGATGCATAATCCCGCCTTGAAATAACTCTAGAAGCCTCATGACTAAGGCCATTCCAGCCATCCTGGTGGAGGGTGGCCGTAGGACCCCGGGAGGCTGCGGTACCCGCTAGACCGGCTGTTGCAGCTCAGCTGGAGCTTATCATGGCAGCTAGATGGAGGAGTACCAGGCAGCAAACAGGCGCTCGGGCGGCTGGGAGCTGTGCGGTGTGGTCATAATTTTATAATATTTAAAAAGTTGCATGCAATCAAGTGCATAATATTAAGCATACAGTTCCAGTTTTGATAAGCAGTAACCATTATGACTAGCACTATAACCAACTGGGCTACTTCTCTCCGTGTCTACTAGCATTGTCTTGCATAGTTTGGCATCAGTCAGTCCTCATTGGTCTTCTCACTTCCATTCATGTTCCACTTTGACTCATTCTCCTCCAGCAGCCAAACTAATTCAATTATTACATGATCTAGATTATTTGATAATAACTTCTACTGCTTAAATTTGCTTAGATTACTTGATACTTGATACTACTGCTTAGATTATTTGATAATACTCTCTTAAAAGCCCCCACTAGCTCCCAATTGTTATAGAATGAACTCAAATTATTTAACAGGGTCTAAAAGGCCCGGTGTATTCTGGTCCCTACCTTGCTCCCAGCCTTGTCTTGCACCATTCTCCCTCTTGCATTCTGTACTCCTGTAACATGGATCTTCCTTCAGTTCCTTGAATTTGCCAAATTCTTTCTTACTCTAAAGTCTAGATAGAGACACTCTTTTCCACTCCTTTGTATCCTTCAGGTCTGTGATAGGCAGATGGTGGCCTCACAAAGATGTTTATGTCCTAATCTCCAGGAGCCTGTGAATACATTACCTTACATGGCAAAAGGAGCTTTGTAGATGTAATTAAGTCAAGGATATTGAGATGAAAATATACACCTGGATTGTTCGGCTATGCGCAGTTTAATCATAATAGTCATTATGAGCAAAAGAGGGAGGCAGGAGAGCCAGTCAGCAAAGGAGATGTGAAAATAGAAGCTGGGTTGAGGAGCTTGTCGGCTTTGAGGACAAAGGTGGTGATGAGCTGAGGACAGCAGGCAGCCTGTGGACACTGAAAAGGAAAGGAACGGATTCTCTTGTAGAGCCTCCAAAGAAACACAGCCCTGCCAGCATCTTGACTTCTGCCCCATAAGACCCATTTCAGACTTCTGGCTTCTAGAACTGTAAGGTAATCAATTTGTGTGGTTTTAAGTCATGCGGTTTCTAGTTATTTCTTACAACAGCAATAGAAAACTAATGCAAGTTCTCTGCTTTAAATGCTAACTTTTCAGAGACACCTTCCCCTAGCCACTCCATTTAAAATAAAGCCTGATATGGTTATGGTTTGGCTCTGTGTCCCCACTAAAATCTCATGTAGAATTGTAATTCCCAATATTGGGAAAGGGACCTGGTGGGAGGTGATTGGATCATGGGGACAGATTTCCCCCTTGCTATTATAGTGATAGTGAGTTCGTTCTCACGAGATCTGATTATTTAAGTGTATGGCACTTTCCCTGTTGCTCTCTCTCTCCTGTCACCATGTAAAGATGTGCTTGCTTCCCCTTTGCCTTCTGCCATAATTGTAAGTTTACTGAGGCCTCCCCCACTGTGCCTCCTGTACAGCCTGCAGAACTGTGAGTCAGTTAAACCTCTTTTCTTCATAAATTACCCAGTCTCTGGTATGCCTTTTTAGCAGCGCGAGAACGGACTAATATGGAACCCTTTACCCCATGCCTTAACAGGTCTCAACCACATTCCCACCCAGCAGTCTCTATGCCACTCCTGTGCTTGTTTCCTGTATCGTAACACTTACCATTTGTATTATAATTATCTTTTACTTATTCTTTATCATTGTTGCCAGAATGTGTGCTCTGTGAGGACAAGGATAACGTCTCATATACCACTGTATCGTCAGGAACTAGTATTGAAGCTGCAATTTTTAAATTATGTGCTTAATCAGTATTTATTAATGATTCATTTCTGTGCTGTCCAATATAGTAACCACTAGTCACATGTGGCTTTTGATCATTTGCAACACAGCTAGTCTAAATTGAAATGTGTTGCAAGTGAAAAATACATTTTGAAGTCTCACTATAATAAAAGAATGTAAAATGTCTTAATAATACTTTTTTGTTGATTATATGTTGAAATGATGACATTTTGGACATACTGGGTTAAATAAATATATTATTGAAATTAATGCTGAATTATTAAAATTAATGTTACTTCTTTTTACTTTTATTAACATGGCTACCAAGACATTTAAAATTATGTATATGATTTACATTCTATTTCTATTTCACAGTGCTTAGATTGTGGATATCTTGAAAGAAAACCCCACATTTTATTTCACTTTGTATGAACCAAAATTATTTGCACATCGTAGCTTCTCAATAGTTTGCTGCATGAATGCTTGTTAACTTATTTTATTAAGAATATGTAACATTGGCTGGGCTTGGTGGCTCACGCCTGTAATCCCAGCACTTTGGGAGGCTGAGGCAGGCGCATCACCTGAGGTCAAGAGTTCGAGAACAGCCTGGCCAACATGGTGAAAACCCGTCTCTACTAAAAATACAAAAAAATTATCCAGGTGTGGTGGCAGGTGCCTGTAATTCCAGCTACTTGGGAGGCTGAGGTTGGAGAATTGCTTGAACCCAAGAGGTGGAGGTTGCTAAGAATGCACCATTGAACTCCAGCCTGGGTGACAAGACTGAAACTCTACTTAAAAAAATAAAAATAAAAAATAACATTGTACCAATGCATAAAATTGGGCCCAAAGAGAAGATTTGCATTCAGCAATTTTTACCAACTAGATATTTGTGGTTACATGTGATACTTTTTACCAGATAAATTTTCTAGCTGCTTTAAAATTAATGTTATTAATATATGTTATCAATCTGCAATTGAAAATAGAGCTAGATGGCAAGATGATGACTTAGACGTTCTTGTACAGTTTAATGCAATGGGATTCTACCTTCAGGGGCACAGCTTTTTCCTAAGAACACCCACTTTCTTATGAAACAGTTAAAAGTCTATCTAAGAAAATGTGCTAGGCATTGCTTCTCAGTCTTTGTATGAAAATTACTCTGAATGACCAGGGAAGGAAGTATATATACCCATGAGTTGAGAAATGAGGGCATTTAGAACCTAGCCTTGGGTTCTGCCCTCTCTCAGTTTGCTTGAGTTTTCTTTAACATCCATTGTTTTGTCTGAAAAACTCATGACAATATTACATTCATGACAATATTACATACAATATGGCTGTATTTGTCTTAGTATAAAGATATTCCTCTGTAGTCCAAATCCTCAAATAAAATAGATACTCCATGCTGAGTATCTATTTTTGTCTGAGGCTTTTTGTACTCTCCATGTACCGATCCACCCAGGGGCACTGGTACCTCACTCTGAGAAGAACAGAATTAAGACTGATATCCCGAGCCTTGTCTTTCTGGGGAGTCCTTACATGACTGTAATGATGATTGGTTAAGCAGTGAGTTGGGTAGCAGCTGGTGGGGAGGGGATGAAGTGGTTCTCCCAGTTGATGTGGGGCTGCAGAGTGAGGGGAAACAACAACAAAAAAGCATAGCAAAAATATGGAGGCCATTCCAAGGCCCGTGTTTATGGCCAAGACAAATTGACAGATGGGCTTTGTCTCTACCCACCTTATATTTCCTTCTGACTTCAGGCTGCCTTTGGGATTGTTGCACGTGTGTGTGCCCATTCGTGTGTTTTGCGTTTATATGCCTTTTAAAGCAACACTTAGAATCCACTTGCGTATATAAAAGTTAGAAGAAGGGGCATGGCATTGTGGCACACGTCTGTAGTCCCAGCACTGTGGGAGGCCGAGACGGGCGGATCACAAGGTCAGGAGATCGAGACCATCCTGGCTAACATGGTGAAACCCCGTCTCTACTAAAAATACAAAAAAACTAGCCGGGCGAGGTGGCGGGCGCCTGTAGTCCCAGCTACTCGGGAGGCTGAGGCAGGAGAATGGCGTAAACCCGGGAGGCGGAGCTTGCAGTGAGCTGAGATCCGGCCACTGCACTCCAGCCTGGGCGACAGAGCGAGACTCCGTCTCAAAAAAAAAAAAAAAAAAAAAAAAAAAAAAAAAAAAAATTAGCTGGGCATAGTGGCATGTGCCCAGGGGGCTGAGGCAGGAGAATCGCTTGAGTCCGGGAGGCAGAGGTTGCAGTGAGCCAAGATCGCACCACTGCACTCCAGCCTGGGTAGCACGGCAAGACTCTGTCTCAAAAAAAAAAAAAAGTTAGAAGAAGGGAAAGACAGAGTCTCATTTTTCTAGACCATTCTCTTCCTTGGAGATGGCCCCTTACCTAAACCTAGTGATAGCCTGACCCGTCCTCCTTGTTTTGGTAACTGGCAATTTACATGCATTTTGTTATTTAATCCCCATTTTAGCCCTATAAGGTAGAAACTGGTTATTACCATTTGACAGGTGAACAAACTGAGTCTCACAGAGGTTACAAGGTCTGCCCA
This sequence comes from Macaca mulatta, assembly GCF_049350105.2. Taxonomy (NCBI): domain Eukaryota; kingdom Metazoa; phylum Chordata; class Mammalia; order Primates; family Cercopithecidae; genus Macaca; species Macaca mulatta. The sequence goes on along the minus strand of NC_133417.1, from coordinate 127,213,713 downwards.
TAGTCTACCTGACCTGTAAGTGCCCAAGTCAGGATTATGAGATTGTGGTTCTTTGCTGTCCCCCATCACAGTTTGCTGCCTATCCAGCAGGTTTAGAGGCCATTTCATCTTGATTTTACAATTTCTTTTCAGTGCCTCCTATATCCTAGGGATCATGCTGGACTTAAAAGAATATACAAAGATGAATACAATTTGTTCCCCACTAGCTCCCAGGCCAGAAACTTTTCCCCTATATGACACTCAAAGCAGGATGTAAGAAAGATAGGAACTACTCAATTACTTTCTTGGGGCCATTCATCCTGAATAACCTAGAGTTAAACATTTCTTATTCAACATAGGTAGGTGAATGAGGCAACAATGTCTCCACGAGAAACAAAACAAAAGTCATAAAAAAAATTGGCACTTGAACAGAAAAGATGAACCACCATTGCTGTAGGTCCTTTGTCTCAATCATTCAGTAGAATGGAAAAAAAAAATGACTTCATAAATCAGTCGAACTTGCTCTCATTCTGCCATTCACAGAACATGGAATTACTTGCTTCGACTGATAAATGGATGTCTGTGCCAGAGTACTGTCACTGAGGCTTATATAACTTACAGCGCAATTATTACTTATGTCTTAGAAAGAACTTATTTATTTTAGCTTATATCATCTTTTCATTCTTGAAACATGTCCTTTATGTATTTGCTTTTGAAAACTGGAGTAGATGCCAGTGTAGAAAGAAGCTTTTCTATTACCATATCTGAAATATAGTTTTGAAAGTGGGTGATATGAAACAGTACGTTGATTTTTTGTGTTTTATCATCAGAAGCCAGAGCAAAAGGAAAATAACAACTGCATTTTAATAAAATTAAGGCTATTTATGATTGCACTCCAATAAGTGCTAAAACCAGAGTGTGTGGAGTGGTCAAGCCTTAACTTCGTTAGTGCACAAAAGATTGATTTATTACATTTTAGTTGTTAGAGTCCAAAGGGGATAGGCACAACTTATCTACATATAAAAATATACATAGAGATACATACATGTGTGTACCCAATATATACACGCAGACACATAATACACATAAAAGCTTATTAAAAACAACCAAATTCTATGTTAATCCTCTTAAAAATGTAAAAAGCCGAATCTTCAATTTTGCTGTGCATCTCCTACAATCTCAATTAATGCCTCTGGGGAAGACAGCTGAATTTCAGCAACAGTATATAACTTGGTAATTGGACACAACTCCAAGTCATTTGTTAGGACTCCCAAGTGTTTTAGTGAAAGTTGAAAATTAATCTGTAACCATTCATTTACATACATATACATACACACATATATATGTATGTGTATGTATATGTATATATACGCGCGTGTGTGTGTGTGTGTGTGTGTGTGTGTATTTGGAGACGGAGTTTCACTTTTGTTGCCCAGGCTGGAGTGTGATGGCACGATCTCAGCTGACCGCAACCTCTGCCTCCCAGGTTCAAGGGATTTTCCTCTCTCAGCCTCCCGAGTAGCTGGGATTACAGGCAAGTGCCACCACGCAAGGCTAATTTTTGTATTTTCAGTAGAGAGAGGGTTTCTCCATGTTGGTGAGGCTGATCTGGAAGTCCCGACCTCAGGTGATCTGCCCACCCCGGCCTCACAAAGTGCTGGGATTACAGGCGTGAGCTACTTCGCCTGGCCTCATTTTTGTATTTTTAATATGTGCGTCATGAATCTCTTTCTTCTTCTTAGCTTATGTCTGTCTTTCAGATTGGAATTAGGATGGTAAATTTTAATTGGTAATCATTCCACTTTTGATATGAAACCTGGGATTGCCCAGTGTCTTGCTGATTCTCAAAATCAACATTAAATTGCCTAAATTATTATCACATATAAATACATATTTAGTTTGCAGCCAAGCAGGCATATTTGCAACAACTTGAAACTAGAAGAATTTTTGATGCTTTTGCACATAATATGCTCCCCCGCACATCTCTGCAGAAACAACTCTCCATGTTTCTCTCCTAAATAAATAAATACAATTCTTTAGTAAAATCTAGGCTATTTCCCCTCAGTCTCCATTTTGCATTATGTTATCATTTAGAAAGTCACATTTACAGTTATTTTTGAAACACTTTCTAATAAGGAAACTCCGTTTGGAAGAGGAAAATTGCCCGGTTTACTGTAAAGGTAGACTATCGCCCTTCCACCTAATCTCCAATCCTATGCTCCACCGGCCAAGACATGTTTGTCTAACTCAGTTGTCCTTTTTTTTTCTACTTACCTTTTAAAAGGGGTTTCTCCTTGATAAGCGTGATGGATGTTAGATAACAACTGAAAGACCAGAGGGGGACGTTGCTGTTGCTTTTTCTTTGTAACTCAAACTTACCTTCGTCACATACATTTTTCAGGTTTCTGCAAGTAGCCACTACCTTGTCCCTTTTGGTCTCCTCTTTTTCTCTAAGTTTTATTCTCCTTCTTATTTCTGTGAAAAGGGCTATTATGGAAACAATATTACTGAAAAAGAGAAGGCCAGACACAAACCGAGATCCACATTTTGACTTTTTAAAATTATACACTCTAAATTATGTTTGGATTTTTTCATTGATTTCAATATTTACAATTCAGCTAATTTAATAAATTCCCTTTTTTCTCCTTTTCTAAACTCTCTTATCCTCCCTTTTCCTCTCACTTCCTTGATCCTGTGTCTTGTAATTGTCTTACCTGGCCTCATAGGCCTCATAAAAGCCTGGAACTAGGCTGGTAAAAAGGAAACTCCTATGGGGTGGAAAATGTACAGATAAAGCCGAGTGAGCAAAGATAATTTTTTTTTTTTTAGTATATGGAGTGGATTCATGGGTCAAGGTTGTCAACATCAATATATTAATTTTTATCTTCATTCCACCGAAATTGAGACATATAATTTCGCTTTCCCTCGTAGACTTTTCTTTCCTGTCAAACTTTCTGTCTTATTTCCAATTCTGGAGTTGAAAACTATAGCTTTAAATCTCCTAAAAGGAATTAACCTATAGCATTTGAACAGAGACACTGAATACTTACATATACCAACGTAGTATATGTAAATATTACTAATTGGTATATATTTATGCTATTTGCATTATTATTGGTCATTTGATGAGGCAAATTTTCAACAGAAAGTAGATCTACCCATTCTGTGGACATAATCTTGGAAGGTAAGCTTTTTAGAAAGAGGGATATTCTTTACATTCTATACAGCCTCTTGGAGTGCATGATGGTTGTTCTATGAATATTATATAATGAGAAATATGATGAAGCCACATTTTTTGGTAAGTCTATTCAGGCCTAAATGAAATAGTTGTTTTTTTTTAATCTAAACAGAGGGTTAAACATCTTCCGACGTTGAGGCTGATATCTGATGTCTCTTTAAAAGATTTCAACATTTCGGAGACTATGCTTGAAAAAATACAGTCACACACAGAGAAATCAAATAAGACTGAAATATATTTCTTAAATGTTTGGAAATCTTACACATTTTGTGAAATCTGAGACCTTGTCAATTGAAAAAGTGTACCTTATTTTGTATCTCTCTCACACACACGTGTGCACACACACATGGTACTTGTTAGGATTTTTATTTTATATATTTTGAAGGATTATTTTAAGACTTAATTATAAAAATATTTTTAGAATTGATACTTCAGTCTGTGTACACATCAAAAGGAAAAGGAAAATAAAGAAAAGTGGCTAAGGCATTCCTAAAATTTGTTCACATCCAGACTCCAATTCTCTGGAATCCCTGTTGGCTCAGTTACTGGTGTTCATGATTTTCCTCACACTGCCATCCCCTGTGCCATTAAGAGTGTTAATGATGCAGAATTTCTTAAAAGAATGCTCTGGTATTGTCTCTGGGATTTTCTCTGAAGCAGTTGATCCTTAGTTGCAAGATTTGATGCCTGTGCTTACTTGACTGTCTGAGGTACCAACAGAATATTTTCAGATAATAGCTAGGACTCATATTTTTTCCTTAAGTGGGCCTGAAATGGTTTGTTGACAGAAATATTGATGGGTTGTGATTGTCCAGGGGGTCACTAGGAATGACAACTGAGCTCAAAGATGTGCAGGTGATGATAACTACTTTGCAATTTGACCTGACTGATAGCAATTGTGAGATGCATTCTGATTTTATAATGCAAAAACACAAAAGCAGACTCATCTCAGAATTAATAAAAAATGATGGACATTTTATTAGATCCCAGGCATCATGTTAGATTGATTATTCTACAATGTAATTTGAATTAATCACTCATTTTAACGTTAGGTATCATTAAACATAGCATATTAGTTCATTCTCAGGCTGCTATGAAGAAATACCCAAGACTGGGTAATTTATAAAGAAAGTGGTTTAATTGACTCACAGTTCCATATGGCTAGGGAGGCCTCAGGAAACTTAAAATTATGGCAGAAGGCACCTCTTCACAGGGCAGCAGGAGAGAGAATGAGTGCCTATTGAAGGGGGAAGCCCCTTATAAAACCATCATATCTCATGAGTACTCATTCACCTCCACGAGAACAGCACAGGGAGAACTGTCCCCATGATTCCACTATCTCCTCCTGCTCCTCCCCTTGACACATGGGGATTATTACACTTCAAGGTGAGATTTGGGTGGGGACACAGCGCCAAGCCATATCACACAGCTTCATTTTAAAGTTCATTGACTATATTTTCACTCATCTTCCTTTTTTATTGATTCCTGATCTTAGGGAAATTATGAAGTATTGAAACATTTTCTGGTTAGATTTCAGACTTGTTTCTTAAATAAAAGGTAGCATAAGCACCCGATAATTGTCAATGCTCAGGTCCACTCTCTGAGTATTGATGCATAATCTTGTGGGGGTGGGTAACTTGCCGTGTAACAATGGCATGGACTTTAAAGCCTGCTTTGGGATCTAAATCTTGATACTATAAGCAGTAACTGAAAGACCTCGAGAGAGTCTCTTAATTTCTCTTAAATTTAGCTTTCTTTCCTACATAAAGCATGATATTAATATTTATTTGCAGAATTATTTTAAGGATTAGGATTGTTGAAACCTGGTGGATGCTCAATAAAAGGTACAAAAGGTTAAATGTTATTATATGTGGCCTACCCCAATCTGGGTATCAGAATGACACCTTCAACTATCATTTGGGTGTGTTTAATTCGGTACTTTTGTTCACTTTTTACTTACAGTAATCTTTAGCTTGTGATTTTATGAAAACTAAAAATCAGTTAAACAGGTAATATCGTTTGGCTGTGTCCCCACCCAAATCTCATTTGAATTGTAGTTCCCATAATCCCCATGTGTCCTGGGAGGGACTCAATAGGAGGTAATTGAATCATGAGGCAGGCTCTTCCCATACTGTTTTTGTGGTAGTGATTAAGTCTCATGAGATCTGATGGTTTTATACATGGAAGTTCCCCTGCACAAGCTCTCTTGCCTGCTGCTATGTAAGGCATGACTTTGCTCCTCATTTGCTTTCTGTCATAATTGTGAGGCCTCCCTAGCCATGTGGAACTTGTGGGTCAATTAAACCTCTTTCCTTTATAAATTACCCAGTGTTGGGTATGTCTTTATTAGTAGCATGAGAACAGACTAATGTAATAGGGTAAAGCATGTAAAGTTTTGAAAATGACTTATACTCGAATATACATATATGCATGAACTTCTGTATTAATCAGGATTCTCTAGAGGGACAGAACTAATAGGATAGATGTACATATGAAGGGAAGTTTATTAGGAGAATTGACTTAGATAGTCACAAGGTGAAGTTCCACCATAGGCTGTCCGCAAACTGAGGAGCAAGAAAGCCAGTCTGAATCCCAAAACCTCAAAAGTAGGGAAGCCAACAGTGCAGCCTTCAGTCTGTGGCCAAAGGCCCGAGAACCCCTGGCAAATCACTGGTGTCAATCCAAGCATCCAAAAAGCTGAAGAACTTGGAGTCTGATGATCAAGGGCAGGAAGCATCCACTGCGGGAGAAAGATGGAAGCCGGAAGACTCAGCAAGTCCACTTTTTCCAACTTCTGCCCGCTTTATTCTAGCTGTACCAGCAGCTGATTAGATGGTGCCCACACAGATTGAGTGCAGTGCAGCTTTATTCTAGCCACTGGCAGCTGAGTATATGGTGCCCACTCGGATTGAGTGGGTGGTGTACCCATTAGACAGTGGGCACCATCTAATCAGCTCCCAGTGTGGCTAGAATAAAGCAGACAGAAGAAGTAGGTCTGCCTCTCCCAGTCCACTAACTCGAATGTTAATCTCATTTGGCAACACCCTCACAGACACACCCAGGAACAATACTTTGCATCCTTCAATCTAATCAAGTTGACACTCAATATTAACCATCACAACTTCTAATGATATTATAGATCAATTAGGATGTAGTTTTGGCACATTAATTCCCAGTTTCTTCTCATGAAACTGGATTGGTTGAGTCTTCAGACAAGAATGGCTGGGTTTCAGTCATTGAATAATGGCTGGGCTTCACATGTGGTCCCGCTCTGAGTCCCCTTGTATCAGTATCTGGCTCAGCAGCGTCTTCTGCTCCACTGTAGCAACTCCATGTGGATCCCTGTCAAGTTCTGATGGACTGGTCATTTTCTTCTATCATTCGTTATGTACCAATGACTGAGAGCTTTCAGTCTCGTGTGTAAAGCAAGGTCTTGAACTTGTCAAGATGAATCAAGTATACTACTATTGTGCTAATGCTCCTAGCCTTATGCATTACTACATCGTTCTTCTAAGGCTTACATGGTCTACAGCTCCTCTGCTAAAATGAATGCAAACTGCCTTCTGGTACTGCGTGATCAGGGTTTTTATAAGACTATCTCTTCATTGATTTTTGCTCAGAAGCCTTTTCTTCCAACTTTGCTTCCTTCTTCCCACTCTTAAGTCTCCATTGGCTGCAGGAGCTAGGATCACATCCAGCTTGTCTCTTTGGGTTTTCTCTTAAAATTCACTTACATTTGGATCACACTTCCATAGAGGTTCTTGTTGATAAGTGCCACATTGCTGAAATAGTTGTCTACATGAGTCCAAGGGGACAGGATAGTGCCTATTAACTATTAATTCAAGCAGTATTATATAGTGAAAGGGGCATGTAGATGGTATTTAGGTAACCTGAGTTTGAATTTTCGCTCTGCCACTTGCTAGGAAGGTGACCTTAACCATTTCATATAATATGTCTGAATCTCAGTCTTCTCATTTATAAAATGGAGATATTCTTGCCTTACCAAGTTAACATGGGGACTAAATCAGATGAGAGATGTAAAGAGCTTGTCACAGACAAAGCCTTCAATAAATAATTGTAATTATTAAGTGCATCATCATCCTGCATTCACTGAATAAACTACCTGGCATTCAGATCTCCCCTTTGGAAGTTATTTTACCTCCCTTAGACTGATGCAGTTTCTGGACCCTGCCTTGGGATATCTCATTGCTGGTGGGGAAGAAAGGAATGCCTTTCCTAGTATAAACGGTATAGTCATAGTATTTAAATTTTTGAAAAAGTGAAACCCTACTAAATCTTAACCATTTATTTTCTCCTAAGACTTGAAATTAAATTTGCTTTCGGTGAGAAGGACACTTCTGAAATATTCATTCTAACCTTTTTTCTAAGTTGCACAGAAGACCAGCATTTTACCACATGGACTGTAGGTCATAGTCCTCGGATTCCCTCATGTCACTAGAGCTAGATGTTCTGATTTAATGACGCCTTCGTTGTCTTTGCCTCTGTTTAAGGTACAGCATGTTTCTAACATGCATTCCCTTTACCATCCGTTGGTGTTTGAAGTCTCTACTTTGGATAGCGCTTTCATTCATGGAACTGTTAAAAAGATTAACAGGAAAGAGTGAATTTACATTTTCTCATACTTTCTTGCAAAGATAGAAGAAACATGTCAAGAAAAAAATCTACTTTTAAAAGATAAAACATATCATATATTTAGAAATGTTGGTACTTCATTTAGGAATTAATATTATTTACAGTGTCTGCTAGGCATTATTTAAGGAATTGCTTATTTTATCAGGTATTCAAAACATGCACCCTCCTCCATTCCAACATATAAAGACCTCAGCAAATAATGTAGAGTTTATAGTACCAGGAGCTTCATTTTTTAGAACTAATTTCACTGATATATAATTGCTGGTATAAATGCTGGCACTTCCTTAACTAAAGTTGTGATAACGAGCCTTGCTATAATGAAAACAAATGAGATTAATGGTCTTTTCCAGGTTTTTATCGGGCAGTGGCTGTGAGATTGAAATTCCTTTTGCTTTGCCTTAGATAGGGTTGTTTTTTCCCCTAATCCAAATGAAATAATACAGAATTTACCTGCTCAGTCTTTTTATAGAATATGCAAATGCTCTGAGGAGCATCAGAATGTGTATTCATGTTGAGAAGAACTGTGCAAATGTAAGGTAGTCTTTAAAAAAAAGTAGTTGCAAATTCAATAAAAAAGCATACATTTCTTTTTGTAAAATGAGCATTATTTGATGTAAATAACAAATTGGTAAAAAAAAATCCCTTTCTCTAAATATGGTGTACAGCATAGTCCAGATAATTCAGAGTTTTAATGTCAAAGCATAAAGTTATTTTAGAAATGTATCTTGATTGACAAGTCTTTTTGCAGCAACCTAATGATAAAATTACAGTGTATAGCTGATATTAGTTTCATTAAAGAACTGTATTTTGTGTATTATACTATTGCTTATTTATACTATTACTGCAGCTATTTCATATATATTAGATATTAGCCCCCCACTAAGCAGTAGAATTTGTCTACCTAAAGGATTTGTTTAATCAGAGTTTTAATCAAATAATAGAGAGTCTCTAATGAAGAGTTATGATTCTCCTGTGCTAAGAAATGGTACAGTCCATCGGTTTCTTCCAAGAACATATCAAGAGACTAAACATACTTTCATTATTGTATTCAAGAACAATATTGTAATATTTGCACTAATAGTGTAAATATTTGCGCTAATATGTTGCCATTTTAGTATTTTCTGAGGTGTACATAGTCTCACAAGGTGAATAATTAAAGGATCTGCCGCCTTGGGTAGCACAAAGCAGTGCTTGATATAAGTTTGATTATTTCACTTGTCTCAAATAATCCATAACTGTCTTCTGTAATTATTTTCATCATCCAGCCAAGCAAAGATAAAAGATGGAACATGTTTCTTTTGCCTACTCCCAAGGAAACCCCATTACCCTTGAAACACCACATGACCACGTAAAGCCCAATCAGGGTCCAAAGAAGCAGTCGGCAAGGACAAGCTGAGTGTGAGCTGAAAATGAAGTTGTTACCAAACAGCAAACCGCAGTCCTCGCTTCTTATGAATATTTGAATGAGTAACTAAAAACAGCTCAGTAAACTCTAAGCAAATGTGACAGCTGAAACTGCCTGGAAACCAGGAGTCCACCAGGACCGTGACGAAAAGATCACCAGTTACTTTGTACCTCTCGCTGCCATGGGTCTACAGAGGGACGGTATCAGATTTCTTTTCCTCAAATGTAAGTTATGGAAAATCTGATTCATCTCTGCACTTTCGGAAGCCAAACAGCCCCCAAAATCTCTTGTGTTATTTTGAATTCATTAAAGTGCAATGATTTCTAACAATCTTTTCAAGGAAAGAGAATAGCCAAGATTTTTTTTTTTTATTTTTCAGATCCTGAAATATTGATGTTGCTGTTGTTTTTACTCATAGAAAATTGGACCTAGTCAATCTTTCATGAATATCTTTCTGCTCATTCCATGTGGCAAGAAAGACAGTGAGAACAGAGCCCCTGAAGCCAGAATTACAAATTTTGCCATATAGAAGAGTTCCAGAAAATATCTGTAGAAGACACATTTCAAAAGAAAACTAAAAAACAATTCATTTTTCCTGTCTTCTTTAATATATAGACAAAATATTACTACTATGATTATTATCTCCAATTTACTAGGAAATACAATAGTACATAATTTTCAAGTTGGTGGCTTTAACTGGAAGGAAAGGGTCAGTTATTTAGTTCCTCTAAGTGTGTATAGTAAATTCTCCTTAAACCCACTTAGTTTTGTTCATTTGATGAATGCTTTAAATATAATGAGAGCCCTCTTATAGGCCATAAATTCCTAGTAAAGTAAAAAGTTATGCAGTATGTGGATCTAATATACAGATTGCTACAGCTCAAATCTAGTAGCTAACTGAAGATAAAATCAAACCAAGGGGAACCTTGGTGAAGTTATTGTTTATTCAGTGGTTATTTGTAAAAAATCTGTGAAACATTAAGTTTCAGTCAGCCTTTTCAGAAGTTCCAGAAGATAGCAGCCACAGCCTTTATTGCTGAAGAGTTTATGAGTATTTTTAATGACAATGAGGACCGCAATGGTTTCCTAAGAGGCCACTACAGGGACCTATCTCTTCATCATTGAAACTGAGAGCCCTAATTCCATCTCAGCTGTAAAATTACTATTCCAGTTCCTTGGAGTATCTGAGCAATGTCAGCCACAACATGCTGTTCAATTTCTCCTTTCTCTTTTGCCATGTGTGGATTTACACATGGTGTTACATATTGCTGGATTTTTAATTCTGCAGTAAAAATGGAAAGAAGAACACAAAATGCAATTGTGGTTTATGCTTATACCGTGGAGAGATGGAGAGTCTTTAGAGGGAAAGTAACTAGACAGAAGGAATGTTTGTGACGTCCACATTAGAAACCCAGGCCCTGGAGACAAGTAGGAACATAGCGACTCTGAAGCAGCAGGAGGAGACAGAAACCTATTTTAATATTGAGTGTTAGGCAGGATTAAGGCCATTTGCAAAATCACACTAAACCCTCACTATATGTTATGTTGGATTGGAAGTTAGAACGGTTGCTAGCTATGCAGGCTTCAGAAAAATCATTTATATTTTCTCATCTATATGGTGTAGATCAGGGGTCCCCAATCCCTGGGTCATGGACTGGTATTGGTCCACAAACTATTAAGAACTGGGCTGCACAGTAGGAGGTGAGGGGCAGGCGAGCAAAGCTTCATCTGTATTTATAGCTGCTCCCCATTGCTTGCATTACCGCCTGAGCTCCGTCTCCTGTCAGATTAGGGGCGGTGTGTCCGGAATTGGTGGGTTCTTGGTCTCACTGACTTCAAGAATGAAGCTGCAGACCCTCGCGGTGAGTGTTACAGTTCTTGAAGACGGTGTGTCCGGAGTTTGTTCCTTCAGACGTTCAGATGTGTTTGGAGCTTCTTCCTTCTGGTGGGTTGTGGTCTTGCTGTCAGGAGTGAAGCTGCGGACCTTCGTAGTGAGTGTTACAGCTCTTCAAAGGCAGCGCGTCTGGAGTTGTTCCTTCTTCCCCGGGGGTTCGTGGTCTCGCTGACTTCAGGAGTGAAGCTGCAGACCTTCAGGGTGAGTGTTACAGCTCATAACCAGGCAGCGTGGACCCAGAGTGAGCAGCGGAAAGATTTATTGCAAAGAGCCAAATAACAAACCTTTCACAGTGTGGAAGGGTACCCCAGGGGGTTGCCGCTGACTTGCTCGGGCAGCCTGCTTTATTCCTTTATCTGGCCCCACCCACATCCTGCTGATTGGTCCATTTTACAAAGAGCTGATTGGTCTATTTACAATCCTTGAGCTAGACACAGAGTCACAGGGTGCCAGTCCTCCAAGTCTCCACTAGGTTAGCTAGATACAGATTACCAATTGGTGTATTCACAAACCCCGCGCTAGACATAGAGTGCTGATTGGTGCACATACAATCCTCTGGCTAGAAATAAAAGTTCTCCGAGTCCCCATTAGGTCAGCTAGATGCAGAGTGCTGATTGGTGCACATACAATCCTCCGGCTAGATACAAAAGTTCTGCAAGTCCTCATCCAGTTCAGGAGCCCAGCTGGCTTCACCCAGTGGATCCTGCACCAGGGCTGCAGGCGGAGCTGCCCGCCAGTCCCGAGACGCCCCTGCACTCTTCAGCCCCTGGGCTGTCGATGGGACCGGGCGCCACGGAGCGGGGTGCGGCGCCCATCCGGGAGGCTCAGGCCGCGCGGGAATCCACCGCAGGGGGAGGAGCTCAGACATGGCTGGCTGCAGGTCTCGAGCCCTGCCCCGGGCGGAGGCAGCTATGGCCTGGCGAGAATTTGAGTGGTCGCGGAAGGGCCGGTACTGCTGGGGGACCCAGCGCAACCTCCGCAGCTGCTGGCCCGGGTGCTAAGCCCCCTGACTGCCCTGGGCCGGCGGAGCCGTCCGGCCGCTCCGTGGGCGGGGCCCACCAACCCCGCGCCAGCGCCCGCGCCCGCCGGAACTGACACTGGCCCGCGAGCGCAGCGCGCAGCCCCAGTTCCCGCCGGCGCCTCTCTCTCCCTCCACACCTCCGGGCAAGCAGAGGGAGGGGGCTCTGGCCTCAGCCAGCCCAGAGAGGTGCTCCCAGGGTGCCGGTGCCGTGGCGGGCTAAAGGGCTCTTCAAGCGCCGCCAGAGTGGACGCCTAGTCCGGAGGCTGAGGAGGCGCTGAGAGTGAGGGCTGCTAGCACATTGTCACCTCTCAGCGGCATTAGATTCTCAAAAGAGTGTGAACCCTATTATGAACTGTGCATGGGAGGGATCTATGTTGCATGCTCCTTATGAGAATCTAATGCCTTATGATCTGTCACCGTCTCCCATCACCCGCAGATGGGACCATCTAGTTGCAGGGAAACAAGCTCGGGCTCACACTGATTCTACATTACGGTGGGTTGAATAATTATTTTATTATATATTACAATGTAATAATAAAAGAAATAAAGTGCACAATAAGTGTAATGTGCTTAAATCACCCCAAAACCATCCCCCAGCCCCAGTCTGTGGAAAAGTTGTCTTCCACAAAAACCGGTCTCTGGTGTTAAAAAGTTTGGAGACAGCTGGTATAGATGAGAGAACATTTATTCCGAGTGGACAGTTACAAAGGCAGTTCCAGGAACAGAATGAACATAGATTTTAGAGTCAGAAAGATCTGGATTTGCATTCCTTATCCGTCATTTACCAGTCGTGTAAGCTTCCTTGAACAATCTTCATTTAGGACCCATGGATAGTTCCCCTGTGAGAAGGCTATGAAAAACAGAAGAGGTGATCTCCAAAGAGTGTCTACACATGCAGGTGTTCTGGTAAAAGTTAGTTTTCTTACTGTCTTTATTCTAAAGTCTTTTCCAATTTTAAATTCTACAAAGCACTCATGGACTAAGATCAAATTTTCCTGCAGTGTGGTTGAATAGGTTTGTAACTGCTGCTGTTGCTCAGGGGTATATGTGACACCTGGCACATGTGAAGGATTTTAAAATTTAATGTTAGAGATGCCTAGCAAATACCAAGAGAGGAATGAGAGGTGAAGAAGGACAGGGCCAGTTGATATCACCAAATATGCTATCTTTGATACTTGCTCTTTTGTTTTACAGTCTGTGATGTAAAGTTGTTTTGTATCACAATGTAGTAGTATAACTTTGAAGGTCAAAACGAGGTCAGAGTTTGAAAATGAAAGTTATTTCCAAACATGTGCTGTGGGACATGAATATTCATGAACTTGTACTCATTTTTCATTCATTATATTGGTTTTCAAGGTAAAGTTTTAAAAAGCCTTATAATTAAGGGATCTTAAAAGTGGTCTTAGAAAACAAGAGACTACACACCAGGGGTGTAATTCTAGCTTAAGTAGTTTCTTAAAGGTTTTACTTAAATGCGTGGGAAAAAAGCCCCGCTGAAAACAAACAAACAAAAACCCCAAACACCTGTATTACAAGTCTTGTTAAAATAACTCAACAAAGGACCCAGCAATCTCATTTTTAGATATTTGACCTGAAGAAATAGCATCACAATTGGGGTTCATATGTTTAACGCAGCATTTTCTCTAAGAGTAACTAATTGGAACTGGCCTACTTTTCCCTCAATAGGAGAATAAACAACAGTACATACATACTATGAAATATATTGCCATTAAAAAGAACGAGGCAGATCTATGCATACTGCCATAGGAAGACGTCTCTGATTTATTCTTAGGTGAAAATCAGCAAATTACTGAGCAGTTTGCCTGGTATGTACCCATTCTGAAACAAAAAACATCTTAGTTTATATATGTGCATAAATGTATCATACAAATGAGTGTGTGCGCATGCGTATTAGGCTAACATAGAAAAAGATTTGAAATAATACTTGCATAGCTGTTTACAGTGACAACTCTTGAGGTTAGTAGTTTTTTCTTTATAATGCAATTCTATAGTGGTGTAACTTATTACCATAAACGTAATACTTTAACAATAAAAAAATTTAAATATGAGTCTTAGTCTTGAAATGACTTGGCGAATCAACACATTTCTTCTGGTCCTATCCCCTTTCCCACCTCCCAAGTTATTTAACACTGACGTATTAATATTTCAAAGACCCAAGGACTAAATATGAAATAAATTAGTTCTTGGTGTTAGCTCTTATGTTATTCTGCCCTGAATCCAATCCTGACACTTCCACTAGCTACTTGTGTATTTCAGAAAATATACAAGTTTCAATGCTCAGCTTCCTCACCTATAAAAAAAAAAAGGTGACATAAACAAAGGGGTTGGGCAGATTAATTTTCTTCCAGTTCTGAGATACTGTGTTTTCTGTTGAAACAAAATAAATTTCATGGTCCTTTGCAGCATAATACTTTCTCCCATGTACTTCACATTTTATAGTAAATAACTCATTACTTTATTGGAGCAATGACTAACAGTGATATCATAATGCTCAATTTAGTCCTGATTTTTTGTTGTTGTTTTTCTGAGTACCTTGAATGTGAATCTGTGGACCATTAACACCTTCAGACCTTCAAAACTTCTGCACAAGGAGGGTTCAGAGGTCCTGACCTTCCTTTTGGAAAATGGTGACCAAGTGCATCCCCATGTTAGAGTTGACAAGTATTGAGGGTACACTGTGCTCTTCTCATTCTCTCCTGGGCTTGCTTGCATTTGAAGCTAGCTGCCCTTTTCCTACCCTGCAGAAGGCCCAGGAACGTGACTGGCAGACTTCCTGGAACATTGTGTCACAAACCCTTGTTCTTTTTATTGCTCAACTGGTCCAGGGCATATATTTGCAGCAAGCTGGCTTTTCAAGAGAATGCGTTATGAATAAAGGCCACTGCGATTTGTTTGACACCATTAAAGTTATTTTGCTTTCTCTGACCAGAGTGAGATCATCAATTACTCTCCTTCTCTGAAGAACGGAGTAAACACGACTCTAAGGATCACCCATTACTTGCAGAGGAATGAGAGGCACAGAAGACGCTGTGCCTGCCCTTGGAAGTTTAAATTTGTATTGTGGGAGACAGACCAGATACAAAATAAATCACAAATGTAGAACATGATGTGCCATTTAAAAAAGCAGCAAAGATCAATGTACTGAACAAAGAGATACGAAACTATGTTCTGAGGAAGTACTGAAGTGGCTTCTGGAGGCTTTAGCAAAGCACTTTCCCCAGAAGCACATCAGGGAGAAAAGTGAGAGATTTGTATGATATCACTACAATAAGGGAATTTCTAGAACAATTTTTATAATGATAGTTTAGCCCACATTGAACTGATTTGTATTTATCGAGCTAAAATAAAGTATTCACTTTTATCTTTCCAGTAGATTAATGCTCGATAGGGGTTCAGATGGCCAGAAATGGAAGAGGTGCTGTCTATGGCAGTCTTTCCCCATGTGGGGTCTAAACAAGACCACCTATTGTGGAATAAAGAAAGAATACTAGATCTTTCAAAATTTATTTTTTACACTGTTCTCTAAAGTGTTCTACTTCTGTATTTGTTTTATAACACTCATGACACATTAGTAAATACTACAAGAATATAATTTCTAAATATACACTCATGGTTAGGGTTGCATACTTAAAGGCATTTTGATTTGTGCAATATGTATTTGTTAAATTTTACCTTAACTCAGTTATTTTGGACATTTTGATTAGTAGTTTCAATGACACTTGTAGAAATACAATAGTCAAAAAATGTAGAAATCAGTGCTTTTGAGAAAAATAACTCCTAATTTAATTTGTACAACAAACATCTTTTTCATAAAGGGATCTTACTCTTTTAAAAGCAAATCTAGTGTTTCTTCGGAATTTCTTACGTATCAGAAAAATTCTTTAGTTTGAAAAAGTTGGCAGAAAAATCCATGATTAATAGATAAATAGTATTCTTTTCAAATCCTTCTGGCTTTTAAGCTAAGCCACCAGGGATTTGCATGCGGGGAAAGAGTTTTGAAGGTAAGAGGTTTTTCTTCTTATGATTTGAATGCAATGCTTTTGAGATTTCTGTGATTTATTGGTAGTAAAGTGACTTTGTTAGGATGACCTATTTGAAGCTTTTCTTGTCATTGTGCTGTTACGAATACCTGGAATCCACCCTATCTTCAGAGTCCATCCCCTGCACCAGATAGACTGTGGTCATTTGGTGTCACCAGCTCTGCCTTCCACTTTATTCTCTGTCAGGTTTGCTCTCACATCTTGCAGCAGGTGGGTTATTCTTATTGAATTCGTGTATAATTATGGAAAATTTCTTGAATATCAATATGACATTTGACTTTGATCTAGGGATTCCCTACTAATTCCGTGGCTCATGGAAGGGGTGGAGATTTCTATCTTCTTTCAAGAGTACCTTTTCAAGAAAGGGTAAATTGGCACTTGGACAAAACTGTTGTAAACTGGCACATCCTCTTGGTTTATAAAATGATTTTCTCTACTTCAAATAAAAAATGAGAATGGAATTTTATTAATGGAATAAGCATGGTGCAAAATATTCTTAATATTTGTATTAGCCTAGGTTCTCCAGAGAAATAGAACCGAGAGAGAGAGCGAGCGAGTGAGAGAGAACAGAGAGACAGGTTTTAAGCAATTGGCTTACATGATTGTGGAGGCTGTCACGTTCAAAGTCTGCAAGGTAGACTAGCAGGCTGGAGACCCAGGAAAGCGGTGATGTTGCAGCTGGAGAATGAAGGCCGTCTGCTGGCACAATTCCCTCTTCTGGGGACATCAGGCTTTATTACTGTTGTTATTATTATTAAGGCCTTCATCTAACTGGGCAAGGCCCACCTATATTATGGAGGGTAATCTGCTTTACTCTGAGTCTACTGATTTAAGTGTTAATCTTATCTAAAAAAATGGCTTCACAGAAATATGTAGAATAATGTCGGACCAAATATCTGGGGACTGTGGCCTAGCAAAGTTGATACATAAAGTTAACTATCCCAATATCTTGAAAAACCTCTACTCTGGACTACTTGCCTCTTTCTTTCTCTCTCTCTCTCTCTCTCCCTCCCTCCCTCCTTCCTTCCTTCCTTCTTCCTTTCTTTCCTTCCTTTTTTTTTTTTTTTGGATGGAGTCTCGCTCTGCCGTCCAGGCTGGAGTGCAGGGGCGCGATCTCGCCTCACTGCAACCTCCACCTTCCGGGTTCAAGCAATTCTCTGCCTCAGCCTCCCGAGTAGCTGGGATTACTACTCCGCATTACATATTCTACAAAATTCCTCCTTACGCATCCCTTTGTACTAGAAAATAATTATAGTTCAGCGATGTCACTTCAACAAAAGCATTATGGTTATTTCTTTTACAGAGAAGTCAGAATAAGCTTTCCCTAGTATTAAAGGCATTACTATATCCTTTTCAGAGAAGTTAGAAATAAGCTTTCCTTATTACTAAAGGCATGAACTTGCTCTCTAAAACCAAACTGTTTACCCGTTTTTCTCTCAGGAGCCAAAAGGAGGAGGGTGTGGTATGGATTAGTGTGCTAGATGCCCACCGGTCTATGGAGTTCAGAAAAGACCAGCCGGTGACATGAGGCAAAAGAACTCTCTTCCAAGCACCTCCCCAGTGGGCAAAGCAATCATTTGCTCTTTGACCAGATTTCTACCTTTCTAAAGAAACACATTTTTGTAAATGTTAGCCCTTTTTAAATTGGAAAACACCCAACTACTGTGAGAAATTAATATTACTAAAAGTCGCAGTTAGCACTCACATCCAAAATATCTTCCAGAGTTCAATTCCAAAATTGCATCTCCCAAAGAGCTCACGTTTCCTTTCCTTGAATTGGATATGCCTATAGATAAGCATTAGAAAAAGAATATTTCAGTTGGGTGCGGCGGTTCACGCCTGTAATCCCCGCACTTTGGGAGGCTGAGGCGGATGGATCACCTGAGGTCAGGAGTTACAGACCAGCTGGGCCAACACGGTGAAACCCCGTCTCTACCAAAAATACAAAAATTAGCTGGGCGTGATGGCCGGCGCCTGTAATCCCAGCTGCTCAGGAGGCTGAGGCAGGAGAATCGCTTGAATCTGGGAGGCCGAAGTTGCAGTGAGCTGAGATTGCCTCACTGCACCCCAGCCTGGGCAACAGTGCGAGACTCCGTCTCAAAAAAAAAAAAAAAAAAAAAAAAAAAAGCAAAAGGCCAGTAACTCACGCCTGTATTCCCAGCACTTTGGGAGATTAAGGCAGGTGGATCATGAGGTCAGGAGTTCAAGACCAGCCTGGCCCAGTGAAACCCCGTCTCTACTAAAAATACAAAAATTAGCCAGGCATTGTGGTGGGCGTCTGTAATTCCTACTACTCAGGAGGCTGAAGCAGAGAATTGCTTGAACCTGGAAGGCGGAGGTTGTAGTGATCTGAGAACGCACCAGTGCACTCCAGCCTGAGAGACAGAGCGAGACTTCGTCTGAAAAAAAAATAAACAAATAAATAAAAAAGAAAAAAGAAAAGAAAAAGAAAAAAGAAAAGAAAAAGAAAAAAAGTATTTCTTTTCTTTTATTTCACATTACTATAACACAATGTCCTCCTTATTGTTGGGTTGACATTGCTGATGCATCTGAGGTGCCCAATGCCATTTGATTCTTCCACCAGGAATAAGCCAAGCCTCTGCCTTCCACCCGCTTCGAGGGTCACCTCCTTTGGTATATACTGGGGCATAGAGTTGGACTCCTGCCCCTCCCGAGTCATCTCGGAATCTGCTTACCCACACCTCATGCTCTATCGCACTGACTTTGGCTCTCCAGGGGCAACTTCTCAGTCCTATCCACTGCCTTTGATGGCCTAGAACTCCTGGCAGTGTCCCTTACTGTCAGATTACATCCTTCTTGGGCCTAGCAAAGGAATAATATGGGGCAGAACCCATCCGCTTTTATCACCTTGTTCTTTGTCTTCCCCACTGCACTGTGCACAAGTGGTTATAGGACCTTCTCAAATGCTGTTGGGTGAGGGTTGGGGGTCAGAAGGAATGAAAATGAAGATGGGGAGAATATGTGAGTGAAACTGAGCCCCTAGCAAACCAAAGTCTGCTGTGGGTCCACTGCAGTTCCTAGCTTTCCTTTCTTCCCCAGTGTTCAATTTCGTTTTCTGTTGAAAGAGAGTTCCCTTCTGCTTCGTCTGTCTTTTGAAAATGCTGCCTACTCACCATGGAGTCATCTCATCCCATCAGCCTGTAAGTCTAAACTAATATCCTGGAGGCTGCAGTAGGGCATTTGCTACTCTGAGCCTTACCTCCAGTCCGGTCCAGCTGTGGATGTTTAAGTTGAGCCTCTTCTATAGTTTCCCACCAGTGTGAGTTGCAGATAGGTCTCCTAATTCTTCTAGTATCCAAGTAAGCATTAGGTAATCACACACACACACACACACACACACACACACACACACACACACACACCCCAAGAACAACTAAACTCTCAGGGATAGTGAAATCTAAATATATATGGAAATGACATTTTTCTAGCTGTTCCTTAGCACAGCTTTGCTCACAAAGGATGCCAAATGTTTACATATTATGCAGAACAGACATCGTTACTTTTTCTTTTCAATTTCACACTGTGCAGCCGGGCTTGTGAGTGTAAAGACTGGCTAAAAGATTGTGGCAATTACTTACTGAGCCATTTGCCCAGTGAGGAATCTGCTTAGGACACAAATGTCCAGGTTGAAAATTACCCTTGTTTTAAGCTAACTCAAATCAATTTTTAAAAAGTGCATTGCCATTCCATTTTTCTTTGTCAACAGAAGGAATATAATACAAGAAGGTCATCTGTTATTAAAATGCCATCATGGTGGTGGTGGCAATGGTGATGGTGAGACCCATGACGGTTTTCCACTTGAGCAGGAAAATGAGAGGTTACATTGAGGTGGTCACAATTTCATCTAAAATAAATGAGATATTTTAAAGTTTCTTTATATAGAGAAGTTAGAAAAATATTTTACTGACTGGTAATTTATTCCCCCTGAGGGAAAGAATTATATTTGAGGAAAAACCTTGATAAACTCCTTGAAAGTGGAAGGTAAGGCATTTAGAAATATATTAGAAGGAGGAAATAAATGGTCAAACTTCTTTTTCAAAAAAATTGAATTGATAGGGAGAGTGGGCAATGGAGAACAGAGGAGATTTAACGAGGTAGAAGGGAAAGTAGGAGGTGCTGGGTTAACTTATAAAAATTTGGATCTCGAGTTGACAATAATCATTAAGGTTAAGAATAGAGAAGAGTGATGTCCAATTTTCAGTTGTCCATTGACAATTTCTCTAAGGTGAGGCACAGTGGCTCACACCAGAAATCTCAAGCACTTTGGGAGACTGAGATGGGAAGATCACTTGAACACAAGAGTTCAAGAATAGCCTGAGCAACATAGAGAGACTCTGTCTCTGTAAATAATCAAAAAACTAGCTGAGCATGGCAGCGCATGCTTGTGGTCCCAGCTACTTGGGAAGCTGATGCAGGAGGATAGCTTGAGTCTGGGAGGTCAAGGCTGCAGTGGGCTATGATCGTGCCACTGCATTTCAGTGTGGAGTAGGTGACAAAGTGAGACCCTTTCTAAAAAAAAAAAAAAAAAAAAAAAAAAAAGGAAAGCAAAGAAAATATCTCTAACATTTTCTCATTTTCTTCAGCAAATATTTATCTCTAAGAGCTGCCTTGTATGGGTGAGATGGGGAAGTGTGTGTTAGTATTGAGGGGTTGGCAATGTGTAAATAGAAGGCACCAAAAAAAAGAATAAAGGGCCCAGTCACAAGACACAAAATGCAGGAGAGTATTGAATAGAGCTGGAAATCGGAGCTAGAGCTAACAAAAGAATAATAGAAACCCCAAGAAATTCTAAATATGCCCATGGAAACCTTCGGATTTCCCACAGTATGTAAGTTCATAGTTGAAAATCATCTTATACAGATTTTAAGTGGCAGGGGTGAACCAAGATGACACCTTGGTTGAATTGTTGTAACTTAAAAAGATGACTCAAGAGCACTCATCGAAAAAATGCCAAGTCTCATTAGCAATACTGGACAAAATAGGTGGTTTGGAGGCAATGAGGCAATAAATTGGGTGTACACTTTATCTTAAGTTTGTTCAATTGAACGGAACAAAGATGTACCCAAGTAATCATAAGTCTGTGTTTTTTCAGAAATTTCTATCAAATTACCATTAACTACAGAGAAGGGTAAATTTTGTTTTGTTTTGTTTTGTTTTTTGAGATGGAGTCTCGCTCTGTCACCCAGGCTGGAGTGCAGTGGCACAATCTCAGCTCACTGCAAGCTCCGCCTCCAAGGTTCACGCCCTTCTCCTGCCTCAGCCTCCCAAGTAGCTGGGACTACAGGTGACCGCCACTACACCCAGCTAGTATTTTTTTAATTTTCAGTGGAGATGGGGTTTCACTGTGTTAGCCAGGATGGTCTCCATCTCCTGACCTCGTGATCCACCCACCTCGGCCTCCCAAAGTGCTGGGATTATAGGTGTGAGCCACCGCACCCGGTCGAGTCTGGAACTCAGCCTCTTACAGAGTGTTGTAGTTCCCCCAACACTTTTCCATCAAGTGTTTGAAGGCTCATCAGAAAGGAAATCCTAAACAGTCATTAGATATTTGTATAACACAATATAATCCGTTCTTTAGTTCTTACATTGAAATTTCTACACACAGTATTTATGTGTAAAACTAACACTCTAAGAAAATTCTCCACTCCTTGTGTCTAAGCCTACTCTATATTCTCCTCTCAGCTTTAAAAGTACATATTTTAACCTATTTATTGATTGTCTTCCAGGTAGTAGGTAAGATCCAGAAGAAGAGGGCAGGCATCTTCATTTTATTTATTGCTATAACCAGAGCAGGAGTTTAATACACATTTATTGAACACATGAATAATCTTTGGCTTGCATATTCCTGCCACACTTCCCTTTATATCCCCAAAGTTATAAGTAAACTAGTCAGAGAAGTCTTGGGTAGTAGAAGTATCAAAAAAATCCCAACTCTTCTGTTTTAGTGCTCAGCCATTCTGTTTTCTCTCCCAGGCCATAGGTGGCACATAAGGAGCCTTGGTGCAAACTAGAAAAGGTGCTTATGGCCAGGGGGAGCTGAGCTAGGTCTACCTGGTGCTACCCAGTGATCTGGTCTCTCTGGATCTCCAAGGTGTCTCTGATGGTCTCTGCCTCCTACCTCAGCTCCTCAAGCAAGGAGAGATTGGACTGGCCCACATAGCCACCATCTGATAAAGCACCGGTTTTTTTTTTTTTGAGACAGAGTCTTGCTCTGTCTCCCAGGCTGGAGTGCAATGGCGTGATCTCGGCTCACTGCAACCTCTGCCTCCCGGGTTCAAGCGATTCTCCTGCCTCAGTCTCCTGAGTAGCTGGGACTACAGGTTACTGCCACCAGGCCTGGGTAATTTTTGTATTTTTAGTAGAGATGGGGTTTTACCATATTGGTCAGGCTGGGCTGGTCTCAAACTCCTGACCTCAGTTGATCCACCCTCCTCAGCCTCCCGAAGTGCTGGGATTCCAGGCGTGAACCCCTGCGCCCGGTCAATAAAGCATCTCTTTATTGGGCTGCTCCTGGCCCAGGCTTCAATCCTTGGTCCTATCAATGAAGACCACCTGGCAGGACTTCCTAGTTTTCTCAGAAGAAGATGACAGTGGACTATGTAATTTATAGGCTAGGTCTGCCCTGGCTTTCTGAAATAAGAGGGCTACAGATTTTTAATAGCAAACCTATGTCTACAGTTGAGAGAAACAACCATAGATGCCGTCATGTTTTGCAAGTGAGAAGGAAAAAAAAAAATCTTGTCATGGAGTTAATATCAAAAATGTCTGGAAACTTACCGTGGATTGCTTTTCTATGTTATGCTTGAAGTATGTCTGTAACTGTCACTTTCATTTTATGTTCACAAACCCTGTGTTTTGTTGTTATCTTATTTGATGGCTGAGGAAACTGAGGCCCAGAAAGGATCAACTCTTCCAAAGTCATGCAACTATCACATGATAGACTCAAGAATCAGAACACAGATGTTTTGTTTTCTCCTTGTCTGTCATTTTTAATTTTTTTTTTTATTTTTTTTACCACAGTACTTTTATTTCCAGGATAGCCCTGCAGGATGAGGTTGTTAGAGATGGTGACTTAGATGATATAGTTTTCTTTTATCTCCAGTTGTGTTTTATTTTTAAAACACATGAACAACTGCCTAAAATTATTTAATGGGACAAGCCTGATTCAAATTGTAGTATTCATTTATTTTTATCTCTTTAGTATTCACCCAATCCCTTCATTGTGATGGTTCATCCTTGTAGAGGATCTTGCAAAATCATTGGATTGCTTACAAAAAAAAAAAAAAAAAAAATTCCTTGCCAGGAGTGGTGGCTCAAGCTTGTAATCCCAGCACTTTGCGGGGGCCGAGGTGGGCAGATTGCCTGAGGTCAGGAGTTCAAGACCAGCCTGGCCAACATGGCGAAACCCCGTCTCTACTAAAAATAGAAAAAAATTAGCTGGGCGTGGTGGCAGGTACCTGTAATCCCAGCTACTCAGGAAGCTAAAGCAGAATTGCTTGAGACTGGGAGGGGGAGGTTGCAGTGAGCTGAGATCACACCTTTGCACTCCAGCCTGGGCAACAAAAACGAGACTTCATCAGAAAAACAAACAAACAAAAAAGAAATCCTTTCTAAAAAAAACAAATTTTTAGCTGGGTTGATATTTATTTATTGTGGTATCTTTTTTCTCCTTTTGACTCCTAATATCAGAGCAACCTCTAAATAGAAATACTCTGTTAGGTATAGCTCAACTTTAGTTCTCAAGAACAAAAGTAAAGTCAAATATAACTGATGTGTTTTTTAAAGATCTGCTGACAGATTTTTAGTAGCCCTATAAAAATCTCTTTTTAACCCTGGGTGCAAAACTCCAGCTCTTCATTTAAAGCCATTTGTCTAGGAGGTGCTGTACCCAGTAAATAGTTCTGGCCGTATAGTTTGTAGACTCCTTAAATAATATGCATATCACATTCATAGTATACAAATCATATGTCTTTTTGTTTTTATTCACTATTTTGTTCATAAGCTGCTTTCATGTTTTCAGTTTGACCTTTGCCTCATTAAAAAAAAGAAAAGTCAGTTTGTCTCAGGTCCACAACAGAATTAAAGGCCTATATTCTGCTTCAGATTTATGTAATCATATTCTTGCATACCCCACATGACTAGAAGAAAAGTTACAAAAGTAATAGATAATGTTTCTAGAATGTTTTTAGGTCTTCTGAAGGAGGAGCTGTGAAAATGCAAAGTGATGATGATGATGATAATGTGCTCATCGTTAATGTGATTGAAGAAGAAAAGCCGTTTGTGGTTTTTAGAGAAATAAGCGAATATCCTTAGATAACAGTGACAGACAAAATAAAAGTAATATTCTTATAAAACTGTATAATGTAATATTTCTTCACAATTGCTGAACTTTGAATTTTCATTTTCAGTAAGTTAACGCATCTTCTGATTTGTCAACCTAGCATTATGAAAAGACTTCATATAGCTGCTATAGGGAGTAAATTCTTTTCTATGTGTCTGCTTGTTAAGGGGCTACCATTTTAGAGAATGTTTAGTTTAGGTTCCTCAATAAAGCCAACCAGCAAATCAGCCAGTGCATCCTGTTTTCCTTCAGATAATTTCTGCAGTTCCAAGGCCCTGATGTTAATGTTGCATAGAAAGGAATTCAGAGTCTGAGGGGATCAGGAAACAAGACTTACAGAGAGTCTGTGTTATGGACTAAATGTTGTGCCTCTCCCAGATTCGCATGTTGGAACTTGAACCTGCAGTGTGTCTATAATTGGAGATGGGACCTCTAAAGAAGTAATTAAGGTTAAATGAGGTCATGAGGGTGGAACACTGATCCTATAAGATCTTATATAAAATCTTATAGGATCAGTGTCCTTATAAGAAGAGACATCAGAGAGCACTGGCTGCTTCTCTCACACTTCCCCCTGTGCACAATGAGAAGGTGGAATAGAGACCTCATCAGAAACTGAATCCTGTGGGAAACTTGGTCTTGGACTTTTCAGCTTTTAGAGCTGTGAGAAAATAGACTTATGTTGTTTAGGCCATCTAAGTTGTGGTATTTTGTTAGGGCAGCCCCAGCTGACTTCTATAGTCTCCTACTGCTAATACTTAAGGACAGTAATGAGGTATTCTCAAGAAGTTGAAGGTGATAGAAACAAGACTCAGTCTGTGGCTCCAAGACCAGCAGCACTGGACTGAAAGAACATTGACAGCATTAATGATACCATTATTCTATTTATTTTGTACGTACTATATGCCAGGCATGAGCCAGGCACTTTCTTTTATGTGTAAGTCATTTATTATACCCATTAGACATTTACAATGATTAATGAATTACTTATTCATCAAAAGCAGTGACCATTGCCTAGTGAAAGTCTCATGGATTATATTTCAGTTAAAATGTACAGGGTGGCCTTTTTTAGTGGCCTTTTTTATCCTTTCTCCAGGATCTGCATACATGGAGTATCATATTTTCCATCTGGTGTTTTATTGTCATTCTTCTTTAACTTCAGTTCTGCCTTTTCTTTCTTCAGAACAGTAATATGTACAAAATATTGCCAGTATCAAAACCCTAAGGGTGAGCAGAATAGGGGGAAAAAATCTCAACTAAGCAAATAATTAACTTCTTAAATAAATAAGGTTTATAATGTCAAAAAATATCCCTTATCATATATCATTTTAGAGTAGGTAGTTAGATTTCTGTTTATCAAAAATGTATCATATATATGAATTTGATGATACCCATGCTTGCCATTCTCACATTTTCATAGCATTTATAAATTGTATTTTCTTTTTAACTTATTTTTATTTTTTTTTATTTTACTCTAAGTTCTGGGGTATAGTTGCAGAATGCATGTTTGTTACATAGGTATACATGTGCCATGGTGGTTTGCTGCACCTATCAACCCATCAAATAGGTTTTAAGCCATGCATGCATTAGGTATTTGTCCTAATGACGAGCCAGACACTTTACAAACATTAAATCGTTTAATCATTCGACAGCTCTATTAATAAGTCTCTCTTTTTATTTGTGCCTTCTAAATGTAGTCATAGAGTGTCAGGCGGTTCAGTAATGCTCAAGCTCACGCAGAGATAAAGGGATTCAAACTTGGGCTGTCTAACCCCAAATCCCGAGTGCTTGATGACCTTGTCCACACTGCAACTTGAGTGACTGCATTTAATACCTAAGGAAAGTGTGGCTATCAGAAGAATGGTGTCAGCAATAAAACACAGACAATGAAAATTACAGACACCAAAGCTGGCATAGTTCATCTTGGGATTTCCTGAGTGATGAGTCCACTCTTGGTGCTGCTCAAATCAGCTTCCAAAATTGCAATGCTTCGAGCCTACCTCATTCATGTTCATGAGCCTCCTTCACTCACACTCATGATGTGTCTTCAACTGGACAGACCGTGAAGACATAAGCTTAAAGACATGAGCTGTTTAAGACCTGGAGCGATGAACTTCTTCAAGATCGTCCTTAGCATGAAGCAATGTCAGGTATATAGTTAGTGTTAATAGATGCTGGTTGAATCCTATTAACCTGAGAGCTCACCTCATTAGGTATATGGTAAGAGATTCAAAGATTAACTTGGAAACTGCTCATTGCATTCATGCCTCCCCTCCCTGGTCTGTAGCTCAGCCCAATAATGTCAACAGTGACTATTTTATACTGACCATTTCCTGTGTTTCTGCAGGCAAACAATAAGTAAGAAATAAGCAATTTAAATCCAAAGTGTCTTATATGTTCTATTTCCATGTAACATCAAAATACTATAAATTTACTAAAATTACAATAAATAAATTTCAAGTCTTTAAAAAATATGTATCCACAAAGATCTATTTTAGCATTCTGTTTTTACCACCTCTTTTTATCCGCCCACACTTTCTAACTGACCCTTTCTCCTCATTTCTTCACTCCTAACTAGAATACGGGTCCCCATAGGCATTGCCTTGTTCAGACTCTCCATTTTCAAAGGTCAAATGCATCTATTTCTTTTATTTATTAGGCTTTTAAGTAAATATGCCCATGACTCGATTCTGATAAGTAAAGTGAGTCTTTGAAAGATATGGCAGAAATGTGTAAAGCAATCTCAAAAGTGGGAGGTTTCCTATGTCAAGAAAATTTGAGGATGGCACATACTCATCTTTGTGAAAGCTTGGGAGTGTGGATAGAAAGGAAAATTTTCTACTACTTGTAGACTGAAGTCTAGTCTAGAATATTAATGTGACAGTGCTTATTTGCTTCACTGGAGAGAGGAGTTTCTGGGCAAGTATGTGGATAAACTTAATCTCCCCCTTGGTATCAGGTCTGCTATTTTACTATGTTGCCATCACCTGGATGGAAGAACCTGGCACAAGCAATCAGGTTTTCTATTGGCTGAACTAGTGGGTGAAAGAGATTGTGCCCAGATTTTTGATAATGTTTTCTGGAACAGTGATTGTTAACGCCTGGCTCGTACCCCCTTGGACCATTTCTGTGTTCATTTTGCCACCATGGTGGACGGTTCCTGTGCATACTGACTGCTTTCACCTCCAAGTGCTGGTAGATCTCCTTTCCTCTGCCAGAACCTCTTTCCAGCACCACAGGACCGGCCTAATCCTTGTGTGGCCAATAATACCAATGAGGATGGAAGTCGCTGCTCCACTGGGGGATAATTTTGCAATGTGAAATGCATGATACCGCAGTGGGTCCTGGAGCCCTGAGCTTCAGTATTCTGCAGCGGCCACACCCTCACTAATATACCCTTCCTTGGCTTTTCTGTCTTGAAGACTAGTTAAGACAATAGAGATGACACAATGTGGGATTCAGGTTTTGGTCTATTTCTAAGGGAAACTCTTGTAATTGTCTCTTAACTCTGCAACCACTTTGCTCTTTGTTGCCATTACTCTTTGTATTCTCCTTTGGAAAACCAAACACACCTTGCCTTTAATACTGCATGCCTCATGAGGGCAGGAGCCATACCTGTTTTGTTTGTGTCTGTACCTTCAGCAGGTAACACAAGACTTAGTACACGGTAGGCGTTTAATAAGAGTTCTAAATGGAATTTCATCTATCGATTATCTGTCTATCTGTCAACTATCCATCCTTATCTATTCATCCATTTATCTAATCAGTGTACAATTTAGTGGATTTTACTGTATCCACAAAGTTATGAACCATCACTGCTATTTAATTCCAGAACATTTCTATCACCCTAAAAAGAGACCCTGTACTTCACAACCCTGCCCCCAACCCACTGCCAATCATGAATGTACTTTCTGTTTCTATGGATTTACTTATTCTAGATAATTTAATATAAGTGGAATCATACAATATGTGCCCTCTTGTGTCTGGTTTCTTTCACTTAGCATGTTTTCAAGGTGTAGCATGTGATAATATTTCATTTCTTTTTACAGTTGAATAATATTCCTTTGCGTGGATATGGAACATTTTGTTTATCTGTGTATCAGTTGATGGTCGTTTGGGTTGTTTCCACTTTTTGGCTATTATGAGTAATGCTGCTATGAAGATTCATGTACACACACATGCACCATTTCACATTCCCATCAGCATTGGATGAAGGTTCCAGTTGCTCTACACTCTCACCACTTGTTGTCATCTTTTTATTATATCCACCTGAGTGTCAGATTCAATTTGATTTGAGAAGAATGGTCTTTGGAGAACCTCTCAGCATTCCTTTTTATCTAGCAATTTGCTTTTTCTTGAGTTTGTCCTCATGTTGCATCAATACAGAAAAGAAACTTTAGAAAGCAGCCGATATCATTGACTTATATGAAAGCTGTGGTTGTCTTCATTTTCCCTGGTAGTCCCCTTTCCAAGCCCAAGAAAATCAGAGGTGTTTCAACATAATGGAACGTGCAGCTCTGACCACTGTCAAGTTGTGTGGCCATAAGAAAGTCACTTCTCCTCTACGGACCTTAGTTATTTTGTCTGTATATTGAATAAGTCATGTTCAATAAATTATTAGAATTAACTCTTTCAAAGTTCACTTTTATTTTTAAAGTTCAGAGCAAGCAGTAGTAGATAACCTTTTTTTCCATCTCTGTACCCCTTCCTTTTGGAAATTGTTACTCATCTGTGGCAACTGATTTTGATGTAAATCTTAGAGTTAACATCTCTCACTCCAGAAGTGGAATCAACTGAAATACCTCTTCCTCCTGGGCAGAATGATCCGTTCAAGGATAGGTACATGACTCATGCTGACAAAATCAGGGCCTTTCCTGTGATTTCTCAGTTACAGCTGTCAGGGAAGATGCCATCTGCTACTGGGGCTACTATGCTAAAGAAATGTGAATCCTGTATAGCTAATGGCTATTATGCCCATCACAGAGAAAGGACCTGTCTTAGAAATAGTGAGATAGATAGCATTGTTTAAACTCCTGGTCCCAACTGGGCCTGAAATCAGACATACGCCTCCATTTTTCAGTCAATTTATTTATGTATTTATTTATTTATTTTTTAGACAGAGTCTCACTCTGTTGCCCAGGCTGGACTGCAGTGATTTCAGCTCACTGCAACCTCCGCCTCCCAGTTCAAGCGATTCTCCTGCCTCAGCCTCCTGAGTAGCTGGGACTACAGACCCACGCCACCGTGCCTGGCTAATTTTTGTATTTTTAGTAGAGACAGGGTCTCATCATGTTGGCCAAGCTGGTCTCTAACTCCTGACCTCAAATGATCCACCCACCTCGGCCTCCCAAAGTGCTGGGATTATAAGCAAGAGCCACCACGCCCGACCCATTTTTTGTTTAAGTTGAGTTTCAGTGACTCCTGTTAATCAGAAGCCACACACAAATATTTACTGAATGCTTTGTGGTAGATACTTGGAAGTAAACAAAGAAGTATAAGTCCATACTTTCAAAGAGTTCATAGACTAGTTTAATGGTCACAATGTGTAAATAACAAGAATAAAATAAGAAATAAGAAAGCCAGCTTTGCAATCACCCTTTTCTATATGAGGAAAATGCTTTGGCTGTCTACTTTACTGATCAGTTTCTTAGCCAACACACCATTTCAGAGACTCTGCAGTTTCAATGCACAGCCTCTCACATTGTTTTGGTGTCTGACGGCCCTGAATGTTCTACCACATATTAGCTGCACGACTTTGGACATGTTTTCTTAATGTTCAGAGCCCTGTATTTTTTGTCATCCATAAAATAGGGGTAATATTATTTAGTTAATGGGTTGTTTTGAAGATTAAATGAAATAATTCAGAGAATTCAGTGCCTAATATATCATAGTAAAATAGATCTCATATCTTTTTTCTGTGTAGAAACGTCCTCCATCTTAAAAAAATCAAACTTGCAAGATTTTAAAAAACATATTTAAGCAAAAGAAAACTTTTTCCCCTTGAAACAGTGATATGAAATAATTCTTCAGCTACATATTAAAATAATAATCATTTATGTGGGGTAATGAATTCACAAACACATTTAAACAACATAATCTGATGGTTAGCCCAGAGGTTGGTACATTTTAGGAAAGCTAATAGGCAGGGATTGATATTCATTGCCTGTAACTAACCCTCACACAGAATGAAGAGGATGATAAGAAATTTAAACAACAGTGAAAATGTATGTATTAAAAATTATTTTTCCTGAAGGCCTGGATGTTCTGATTATGTGCTTAATTATATAACAATCTCCATATTATATTGGTAACATAACCAATAAATCCATTTATCGTTGACCCCAGGACTGGTTGGCACACAAATAAAAAGTGAAAATAATTTAGTAACCCAAAGGGCATCCTAGTGAATCACCCCATATTATTATTATTTAATGGGCACACATGATAAATTAATGTTATGTTAATGGATAATCATTGTATCTTCTATCAACCCTGGGCATGTATAGAGTGTTCATTTGACTTTAAGTTGCATTTCTAGTCATTTCAAATCATAGTTACTCCTACTGGCCCTTGTTTTTATGGGCCTGACTCTAACTGCAAGGTGGTTAAAATTTTCTGAAACAGAAAAGAAGGAATTTAAAATATTTGAAGATATTTGCTGAAAAGAATTGTTCATCAGAGTACATGTATAAACTGAAAACCTGAAATGAGGATGAGGGTTGCTATTTCAGTCAAAAACAGTGGCAAGTTTGTTTATGGAATAATCATCCTATAAATCAATTATTTTTCTGATTAGATTATACTCATAAAGAAATGAATACAGTGCCCTTTAGAAATGCAATATAGTTATGAAAAAAGAAGCCCACCCTCTCCCTGTACATTTTAATGATTAGCAAAGCTACCTCATGGTTTGGATGGAGGCCCAGAAAATGATCCAAATGGGATTATATTTTCTTAATCTATTAGAATAATGTACAACTTGCTTTCATATGCTACCCTACCCCATCTAACTTGGCAGGTGTTGTTAGCAGACCCTGAAATGGTGATATTCCAGAGACAGACTCACATACAGTTTATCATCTCCAGACGCTGTGTCTGTCATAGCCTGAGATCTTAAGAAGAAAGTATTGCTGACTAGAAGAGAATTCATGTGTTTTAGAATTTGATTGATTATATGCACCTAGTTAATAGTCAGTGTGATCAGCGTTATGCAAACATATAAAGGTCATGGCTCTGGTTTGCTAGAAGTGATTGTCATGCACACACATCAATCCACTTCTAACCCCTCCACTTCATACACGTAAAGCTTGAAACAGTGAGTGTGGAGTTTCAAATTCATAACCGAAACGTGGAAAAACCAAAGGTGATGAGGAGAAGTCGTTTCTTAGCACCTGTTTTTAATCTGCATGCTTAGTCCAATAAGCATAAGCACCGGAGCAAGATGCTGTTTTATACAGAGCAGGAGGCCCTGGTCAGGCAACTATCTGAACCATTTCAGAATTAAGGAGCTCAGAATGAAAACTGACTTCTACTCAGAGAGGAAATCAAGGCCTTACTATCTGCTAGGATGATTTGTTTAGACATGACTATGGCGGCTAAAGATCCGAGGATAAGAGCAAAAGTCACCAGTCATACCAAAGAAAAGGGATGCTGCTCTTTCTTCTCCCTGTGGATACCTTGTCTGCCCAAGAGGCATTGGAGAGTCTTGGCTTCTGGGAGAGGGCACCACGAGCTTGGAAGGCATGCTTATTTTGTCTATGAACATGCAAGCAGAGCTTACTTACAGAACTGGCAAGCTGCTGAGACTCTGGATGGATGTTGAGAGGACCAGGCAATGCAACAGCTCAATGAGCTTTGAGACTCCTGCACAGCCTCTAGGACTCTTGTTCTGCATCTACTGCTTATAGGCTAATTCTTTTCCTGTGTGCTACCCACAAGGTTATGACCAAACTATCTAACGATTCTTAGAATGTCACTGACATGACATTTCTGGAATTGCTCATTTATTTATTGAATTTCTCTAGTGAAAAGAAGCAGGTTAATAGATAGTCTTGAGGCACCATACAAAATAATAAAAGCTTTAATGGAGCTAAAAGTTTCTAATATCGTTTCCAATTTTATTTTTCATTCGTTGTTCTATTCAATATTGCAATACTTCTGGAAATATATGTAGCTATGTAAGCCAGCTATTTAGGAGTCCAGGGGTGGGGTTAAGTTATGACTCTATGAGGGGTGATTTGTGCTTTCAAATATGTATTTGTCCTTTAGATTCTTAACCTTTAGCCAATTCCATGTTTGCCATGATTTATTTCCTATATGTTTTTGACCTTCTCATGGTGAATGGATTCAACATTATTATCTTCATTGAGAATGATTCTGACACTGGCTAGAGAGATACAATTATATTCTGTTTATGTAATATAGAAAGCCAGAACACTTTTTTAAAGCTGTCGTCATATATCACTGTCAGTATTTTGAACCACTAAATTGTGATTAAAAATTCAGAGACAATAATCCATTTTGAGAATACCGTAAGAGAAGCAAATACTGTAGTGACTGATGGACATTTTAGGAATAACATCATTCAAGACATGCTAATTTCCCTGAGACCCTTTCCTTGGATAAACGCCTATTGTATAAATAAGTTTGCTTTCGAACCCCTTCCCAGCAGTTGCTTTCAATGAGGGATGCTGAAATGAGATTTCCTTATATTCTGCATGGTTCTACAGCCAAAAGTTTTTTTTTAAGTTAAAAAATAGCCTGCTTCATAGATACAATGAATGACTTCGTTTACTAGCAAAGAGGTTTTGGATCACATGGTTTTCATTATTTTTCAAGAAACAAACAGCTATAATAACCACCAAAAATGTCTTGTGCAGTGGTTTAGAAGGAGCCAGCTGCAATGAGAAACATACTAGATGGAGAGTCAGGGAACAGGAGAATTCTGATCCCCACTCTGCCCTTACGAAGCTGTCAACGTGACCTTGAGCAGGGGATTTAATTTTCTGTAGCTGTAGTGGGGCTTTGAGGTTTTGTTTCTGTGCTATTTCTGTTTTTTAATCAAGCATGTTTGGGTGTGTTCTAGCTCTGGTAGGCTGTGATATGATGCCTTAGGTAAAATTGTAAAAGAATGCTTCATTGATATCTTTTGTCTACAT
Organism: Macaca mulatta; assembly: GCF_049350105.2. Classification (NCBI taxonomy): domain Eukaryota; kingdom Metazoa; phylum Chordata; class Mammalia; order Primates; family Cercopithecidae; genus Macaca; species Macaca mulatta. The sequence goes on along the minus strand of NC_133417.1, from coordinate 127,179,945 downwards.
TCTTTAAGAAAGGATAATTCTATTTTTTTTTTAGTCAAGAGTGGAAAATTGACCTTCTAAGCCTGTAGTTTTCAAATATCTTCATCCTATAAGCTATTTTGGCAGGACAAAACGCTCACAGATCATTTATCCAACAACTTTCACTTGTCACTACAAAAGAAAAGAATAAACAAATGGGCTCATTAATGGAAAATATGTTGCTTCTTTCATTCAGATGCTAATGAGAATGATCATAAACACATTGTTCATGCATTTTATACCAGAAAGCATAGATTCCAGTATCATAAAAGGATTGATAGCAATAATTTGCATCTATGTAATGTGCCAAGTTTATAAAACAGTTGCATTTTTAAAAGTCTTATTTGACCCTCAAGAAACAGAGTATTATTTTTTCTGTTAGATGAGAAAATTGAAGCTACGTTATGAGGGAGAGAGTCAGATGAAGAATCAATCCCTGGTTTCTGTTTCTTACTTTGGTTTGCTGTGCATTATGCCATATGCCACCATAGTCTTGTAGGAGAGTATTAAAATCACCATTGATTGAGTGGCCCCAACATTATTTTGGGACATTGGGATGGACACTTAATCTTTATACTAAAAATGTTCATTTGAGAAATAAGTACTAGGAAAGGATAGTATTAATTAATAATGGAAGGATTATTGTGATAATAAAGAGCCCCTAATATTTGGGTAGAACTGTATGGTTCACTGGTACTTATTTCATGGCATTCTTACAACAAAAATCTAGCTAGGCTCTAAGACGTTTGTGGTTGCAGATATAGAAACCTGTTTTAAGAGGTGGAGAATCTGTGCCTTAAACAAATGGTATATGGCAGAGCTTGTGGCCCCCAGTGGTGTCAGAAACTACACAGTATGAAATTACTCTGCAGCTCTGCCATATACCATATCATTTGTGTAAGACACAGATTCAGATCTCCTGGCTTCAGGCCTAGTGCTGTTTACATAATTCCATATTATGTAGTTTCAGACACCATTGGTGGACACATTTTAGTTGTCTTCTGAAAGCTCAGGTTTTTTTTTTTAAACCAGTAATCACTTTTTGATAGAAGAAAGCGTGAGTGCATAAGAGGTAGGCAATATAAAATATCAGATAAAAATATGAGTTCTAGAGTGAGAAAAAATTCTACCTCTTGTTTACCTACTAGTGTTAGGATACTGGATGAGTGTTCACCAGTACCTCTCAGGACCCCTTGCAAGGAATCGCTAGGTACAATAGGAATCCTTTTTTTTTTTTTCTTTTTGTTTGCTACCCAACTGCGATGGAATTAAGTTCTGCACCTAGCAATTGACTTACTCCTTCCCTTTCCAATAAAGCTGGTTTCTCATTTATGGAGTTGCCAAAGCAAAAGTCACAACCAGTTGTCAATTAAGCAAGTATTTATTTAAATATCTGAGAAACATTAATGCCAGAAATGATAAAAATCTCAGTTTGGGGTTTGCACCCTCTTTAGCCATTGTCTGTTGTGGTTACTCAGCATTAGTTCAGAACTTAACTTTCAGGGTGCAGCTGACAGAGGAGTCAGGACTGGACTATGATGGGTTGAATATAGCTCTATAGATCCTGATAACTCTTACCACTTCAACATTCTGGGTCTTTTTTGGTATTATATTTATATAATTGAAAGGCTCTCATTCAAAATGACACCTGAATTACTCATTGGTCAGTCAAAGTAGATGGCACTCTTGTTTCTCTTACCGTGTGGACAGCAGCAAGAGTCTGGGATTGGCTGCTTCATTTACAGTATTGGTTGGCATCATGATGAATAAGGTGAGAGGGAAGTTAAGATGTGTCCAAAAGGACAGAATGGGCTTAGAAGACTGTTACATGTCTTTTGTTTGTCACTTTCTAAGGTATTCCTCAATCTTTCTTGTCTGAAAGCCAAAAGCATTTTTATGTTCTAAACACCAATCCACTAGGGTGAAGGGCAGGAAGTTAGTGATGAAAAAGTCCTAGATTTATGTGGATGGATGTGTATGCACTTGTAATACATTTGAAATGCATCACTAGACTACTACGTACATTCACATGTTCACAGGGTATGTGAGAATTCAACAAGACGTCACCTTTAAGGCACTCAATACTACATCCCATTGGGAACTGCTTCTTGTCACAATAATGATAAAAATAAAAAGCATAATAATAAGAACCATTGCTCAGAAATTGGGTCCCATAGGGCCAAAGTAGGAAAATGAATGCCTTGGAATGGAATAAACAAAAGGAGGAGAAGGGGCATTGCTTTGTCTGCTTTGAATTCTGGCCCCAATTAGGTATGAGGTCTGGGTTGTCTCCTCGACTGCCACTGTTAGGCTTTCCGATTTAATGCTTGTGTGCTTTCACGGCCTCACATTATTATGGTGATCTCACACCATAATAATATCTCCTCCCACGAAATGCCAGGAGGATCTGTTGAATGAAAAAAGTGCAGTGAGGTCAGAGCTGTACAATTGGTCAGAGTAATACAAATTGTGGTTGCTGGCATTACGAAGACTGAATATTAGATGCTTTTTGGGAACAGGAATCAAAGGCATTATTAGACTTACCACTGACTTCCACAACCTTTTCAGCTGGAGCCTCAGTGTTTAGTATCAGTTGCCTGGAGATAAATAAGTATTTTGGTCCTGGGAACCAGTGGTCCTTCTCTAATGGACCATCAGTCCAGAGGAATGCTTGTCATTTGGGGTCTACAGTAAAGGTTAACTGGCAAATGCTTTTTAATAATTCTACAGAGAGAGATATGGCAATGGAAAATGTTCATGAATGCGTCTTCCGTCTCTCAAATAACTGTTTCCACCTCAACTCATTTGTCTTAGGTACAGTAGATCGCAAGATTTCTAGTAAACTAATTTGGGTGACAGCAAAATCCATTGTTCATAACTTTTTCCCTCAGGGAAAAATGCTTTTCAAATCACCATCTGCTTATCTGCCACTTTGTGTTTGCTACTCTTCAAATCCAACAGGAGGGTAGAGGGCTCAGAGCTAGGTAGGTGTTTGACAGCTGTCACGAACCAGCACATATGAAGGTGCTCTCCAATGCTTAGAGCCAACCTGGCCCCACTTGTTCAATGTGGATCACTTGCAATAATAGCACTACTCACCCTCTACCCAAGGTGTCCAAGAATATATATAACTCTAAAAGATTATCTTTCTTTCTAAAAATATAAGCATATTTAAGATGGAAACCCTTTTTTGCCTTCCTTTTCTTCTGAGTACAACTTTGTAAGTAGGATGATTCCAGAACCGCCAAGGAAAACAAATCAATTTCTTCTGGTTTTTAAAAATGAACAAGAAATGCTGAGTGAGTCAAAGGCAATGAGGCGGCGTTCACGAAATGCACCAGCATCAGGAAGGAGGTCGAGTTAAGATTCTGTTTGACTGCTGGAGTTTACTAAAAAAATTTAAGTACCATTACTGGAGACAAAGTATTGTATGTGTGCATTAGCTCTTGGCTAGATAGTCAAAACTCGTGTCCATGGTATAATTTTTATATATAAATGGATGCACTACAAATCGATGCTCTTTAATCTCAGCTGTGCCCTGAATACTGCTGAGAAGCCCTGTTATTCATCTGACTTCCTATCATACACTCCCTGTGGGCTAGCATAAACCTTTGTAACTGACTGGCTCAACACTCTAGCTGATGGCTTCTTCCCCAGAGGCTCCCTTTATTTTCCTCTTCTTCCAAGCAAGACCCTTCCTGTATGGCTTTGCTTTCATTCATTTTCCTTGTATTGTCTTAGGACCTCAAATCTTCTCGTTCAGTCCTCCAGCATTATCTTTTGAGCTTAGCAAGGTACCTGCTCTTCTTTCCTTCTTTGTTGCAAGAATTTAGGCTGGCTAAAGTTCTCTGTTTTCTGAGCTCCATAGACTCCCATGCAAAGGCCTGAGATGGACTCAGGGCAGTCCTTTAAGCTCAAGCGGGACCACTGGGTTTGATGACCACCATCATAGGGTTTGATGACCACCATCATAGGGTTTGATAACCCCCACAGTAGGATTTGACTCTGCCTCTTGCAGGAACATTTCAGAGCCTATCTTATCCCTCGTTGCAGTCCACAATCATCTCTGCATCTTCAGTACTATCTACTTCATGGAATTCTCCTTTTCCACAATACCTACTGCCAAAATACTCAGATCTGATATTTCTTCCAGCTACTGACTGTCTCTCTGTTCTTTCACTGCTAAGCTTCTGAAACACATTTTTATATGGATTGCCTCTGCTTTATCATCCCCTTACACACTGGGAAAAAAAATTCCTTTGACTTTTGAGGAACTGCTTTTTTCTGTTTTTTTCTTCCTTTCTGCTGGATACTTCTCATGTGCTTCCTCCTTCTCCCAGTCCCTAGCAGGTATTCTATATGATTAAGCGTCAGGAAATCTTGGAGATTTATTTTATTTCTTTATTTCAATGAATATCCTTATGCTAGTAACCCCCAAATCTACATCCCTATCCAATCGTTTCTCCAGGGCTCCAATTACCTTTTCACAACTCTATTGATAACTTCCACCTGTATATCCATTAATACTCTGACCTCTTGTTTTTAAACTTTGCACGTTATCCCCTCTTCAACTCTCTCTTCTCATCTTTTCTAATTCTGTTAATGACATAGTAACAGAATCACCATCAAAATCTTAGTGTTATCTTCCCTTCCTCCCTTTCTCTTGTGTTACCTGCAATTGATTACCATGCTCTCAGGAACCTAACTCCCTCTTACTGCCTTCCCATTTCTCTTCCTTCTGTCTTAGGCCAGGCATCCCCTTCTCTTACCTGTGCCCTTGGAGTTCTCCTCACTGGTTTTCTGACTATGGGCATCTCTCCCTGTAACCTGTCTTCCACATTCCTCTTGGAATTTTCTTTCTTAGACTCGGCTATCATCTCACTACGTCATGTTTAAGAATGTTCTGTGCCCTTCTGCCTAAAGAGTCAAGTTCAAAACACATTTTATATCATTTAAAGTCTTCTACACCCTGACTCTGGCCTTTTTCCTTCTGTTTCCTATAACTTCCCTTTACTCATCCTATGGTCAGTGTTCCTTCTCCTTGCCATTTCTTTCTGTTGACATCAGACCCATTATTTAAGGACTGGTTCAAGACTCAGTAGACACTCCTTGTAGAAAATCTTCTCTGGATACCCTATTAATAGCTTCTTTCTTCTCCTTCTAGCTTCTTTTGCTTGTCTTCTCTAGACCTTTCCTCTGCCTTTCGTTACTGTCCGGTGAGCAACTTGAGAGTCTAGGTTTAGCTGCTGGCACCTTGAGGAAGTACTCAATGCTTCATGGATTAAACCGAAGTTAGGGCTGATTGTGATGGAAACAAGAACCGGCTGTTTATATTTTGTAATCATTTTAAAAGATAAACATTTTCAAAGATCTTTATTCGGTAAAATCCAAATAAGGCAACTGATCAGTTTTCATGGGTTCTAATTTATTCAATCAGACAGGTGTAAAATGGCTGTAGAAAAGCCGAGATGCAAATTAATTATCCATTTAACCTCTGACAAAAGAAGAAAATCTGACACTTTTTCAAGAATCTTCCTTTTCCTCTCTCAATCAGGGCAATAATGTAAAATTTAACTGATATGTTTCAAGGAAAGTGTCACATTCATGGCCCTTTGCTACATAGTCTCCTGCCTCAGCAGCTGAGCAGACTGTGGATAGGAGATAAAAGTGGGTAAATAGCGGAAAGCAGGTTTATATGTGATGCACCTGTGATCAAGGGAAAAGTGGCTTGTACTGGTGAGACTTACATGTGCATTAACAGAAAGCAGGATAGCAGGGTTAATGATTGCCTATGAGAAGAATGAGTAAACAGAGATTAGGATTGTATTTTTGGAATCTATAATGCAAAATTAACCAACGTAGGATTATACTGTCTGATCCCAATTCCAAGAATTTCCTTGCTGAATTTCAGAATTTTCCATCTGATAGATTTATTACACAGAAAACTATGAAGAGTTTTCTTTCCTGGGTTCTTAGCTTCTTTGCTAAGAGAGAAGGAAACTCAATGTAAAAACACTCATTTTAAGATTGGTTTAACAATATTTAGCATCAAATATCATTTGTTTTCTATATGGCAATATTTCTCCGGGCATTTTTTGAAGAACTGATGGGAAGAGGAAAGTGTGATTGTCTCCCATATGGGTTTTTGAAACATTATGAAAACATGACTTAGATAACTTGAAAAACTTTAAACACTTTAAAAAGCTGAGAGTGGCTGGCTTCAAACTTAGCTTCTTGATAAATAATTTCTTAAATGAGTTTATTTAAGCCTAAATTAACTTTTAAAATGGTCATTTATTCAGCAGGAAAGCATCTGTAGCCTTTCTTTTTAAAAATGACCAATTATATATAAATCACCTACTTTTTATGGTACTAATTCAACACTTTTCAAAATGGAAGTTCTATCCTATTTTCCTACTGGCTACGCACCAGAAATCAGGATATTCGCAAGTGGCTTGAATTCAAATAACAAACTGAACTGTAGGCTGATGTAGACACTTAAGGGACAGGAAGCAGGGGGTGGAAGTCTGGCTTAGACTGTACCACAGATCACATGCACACTCCAGGTGCCGGCCTTCCACCACCATTACTAACAGGGTTTTCAGAAGAAACTAAAATAACAGGAACAAGTTACGAGAAAAATGGCCCAATACCCTAGGCCCACCCCCAAAGGAACTCTGGGTCTGAGAGATGGGGAGGTCAGCCCTGGTTGCCAGCTGTAATATCCTGTGAAAACATCATTCCATTGCTTCCTTTGCCTGCCCTACTTTGAAAGGAATTATCTTCATTGGCTGCTTGCATTTCCCCACCACAACTTGGAATCAAGCTTGGGACTTCACCAATTTACTGACTGTATTCCAGAAAGGCCTGCCAGCCTCCAAACCAAGGTCTGTTTCCTCAGTTCTCATCCTGTGCTATCTCCTGGCCATATTTGACAATATTGAGTTAGTGGCTACATTTCTGTTCTAGCCTCCCTTGATGATAAAAAGGTAATCAGTTCTTGTTTGTATATTTTAAAAAATAAAAATCATGCTATGATATCCTAATATTTATAGTATATGTAAATACATATATAGGTCTGTTTACTTCATCTATGTCTATGAAGTGTCAGAGAACAGAATTAAACAAAAAGTATAGAAAATGGCTTACTTGCTTACCACTATTTTAAACACCTTGGTTTAAGTTCCTCCTCATAGCTTTTAAACACCTTGGTGTATAGACCTCTGACTGTTAAAAATAAAGTAAATATATACACATTTGGAATCACACATTGTTCCATGACTTATAACTTCAAAAATCTTTAAGATATTTAAGTATCTCCCTATGCTAACACATACCTGCTTACCTTGGGTGGGCGGGCTGATTTTTTGGCACTCGGATCCCCGTGCTCTACCTTTGTTCTTAGGGCCAGCCCCTGTAAACTACACTTCTTTTTCACAAGAGCTTACTTTTAGTCCGGTGGGAAGCAGTGGGAGAATGAAGGCTGGGAAGGTGGAACAGCCTGGGTATTTCTCTTTGTCTCTGTTTTGGTGGAAATCTCTGGCAGGACAGGCTACATAATTTCTGGGGTCCTGTGTAAAATGAAAATGAGGGTGTCGTTCAAAAATTATTTAAAATTTCAAGATGGTGACAGGAAAGCATTAAGCCAGCACAGTTCTGTGCTTGGGGCCCTTCCGAGTGGGAAGCTCGGTGCAGCTGCACAGATTTCACTCCAAGAAGACAGCTCTGGCCTCTGGCAGGGCCTCCATCTCTTCTGTGATTCTGATTCAGGCCCAGTGGCCTTGTCACAGAGCTCTCTGGGTGACAGGAGAGGTTTGGACAGCCTCTCTCCGGTTGTCTTCAGCACTGTGGGCTGGTGAGGCTTCCTGCAGCGGTAAATCTGTGGGTTATCCCACTTTCCCTGTTTTCTCTTTCAGCTTTTCCAACATGTGTGTAACTAGCTCTCTGTTAAATTTCTCCCACCGATCTCCCTGTCTTGACCCTCACTGATTGCAACATTAGGGATGGCAAGAACCTGGTCCTCAGGCTGCTATTTCCTTTATCCTGCTGTTGTTGCATCCGTTACTCATTGGTCAACAGTTTTGCTTCTTTGAGACGAAACTCAACCTCAGAATTCTTCTCAACACAGTGCTTAATTTCAGTTGAAACATGACACAAAATCTGTATGGCCTCTCTACTTTACCATCCTTTTAAACAACAGCATGTTTTCGACTGTGGTTACAGTGTATTTTATTTAATCCCTAAATAATGACAATTAATATGTTTAAAATTTTTCACCAATTCAGTAATGAACAGTTTTGCATATGTGTCTTTATTTCTTCAAGTGTCTTAGGACAATGTCTTTGAAGTAGAATTGCTAGGTAAAAGAATATTCACATTGTATATTTTGATACATATTGCCCTCTCAGAATGGTTGTATGAATATTAGAATGTTTAAGTAGGAAATATGTCTATAGTATGCTAAGATTGATCTTTTTCACCTTCAAAATGATTAGGGTTTTATACATTTATTTCAACAAATTATTTCTGTAATTCTTTGAAAATTGTCTTTAGGCCGGGTGCGATGGCTCATGCCTGTAATCCCAGCACTTTGGGAGGCCAAGGCGGGTGGATCACGAGGTCAGGAGATCGAGACCATCCTGGCTAACACGGTGAAACCCCATCTCTACTAAAAATACAAAAAATTAGCCAGGCGTGGTGGTGGGTGCCTGTAGTCCCAGCTACTTGGGAGGCTGAGGAGGAGAATGGCGTGAACCTGGGAGGCTGAGCTTGCAGTGAGGCAAGATTGCGCCACTGCACTCCAGCCTGGGCGACAGAGTGAGGCCCCGTCTCAAAAAAAAAAAAAAAAAAAAAAAAAAAAAAAAAAAAAAAAGAAAATTGTCTTTAGATCCTGTTTTAAAGGGACTTAAATGTCACCCTATTACAGTCAGTACAACTTATTTTTAAGCAAAAATAGTATTGCTAAGCTTAGTTGCCTACCCCGGTCTCTGGACTTGCTTTCAATGGACTTTTGATTATTTTTCAAAAATAAAACTCTATTTTCATGCATTGAAGCTTTCTTGTTTTTGAAGATAGTCAAAACAATAGCCTGCTGTCCCTGAAGGCTTGAATTGAAGAGCTGGAAACTCTTCTAAGAAATTGCTACAGCCTTATTTAATCTTATAGCTTCCCAAGGTAACCCCTGTGGGAGAGAAAATACCCACTGAGATGTGTAAAGTTAGTATATTTGTTTACAGCCTCAGTTGCTTTATATTATCTAGGTACCTCATCTTCATTAGCAGTAGGTTAACTCTACCTATAATTCCTTTAATTAAAAACTTTTGTCAAAGGGGCTGTAAAATATTTATTTAGCTTGATTTCATTGATAAAGCAAAAGAAATATCTCATTTATAAGTACCTCATCTTTCACCTGAGATTGTTCTGACTGAAAACAATGTTGTTTTTTTAAGTAGGCAATAAATTTTGCGTCTTGATTTTAAAAGATAGCCCACCCTTCAAAGAGCTTTGGGTCATTTCATTTTGCATACTCTGTCCAAGGTAATTTCTAATTTGCTCTTTTCAGAAACAGCATGGGGGAGGTGCTCTTATAATATTTAATGTTTTCTCATTCCTTTCTTACCAAGAATATCATGCAGCTCTCAAATCATCACAGAGCAAACAAAAACACTCTCTCTTCACCCCACTGGCTAAAATCTGTGGGTTTAAAGGCAATGTCTGGTTTTAGTAATGTGGAATTCTTTGTTAGCCTTAGAGGTGAGAGATCAATGACTTATTCTTGTAATCCCTTAACTCTTAAACAGTCTACCAGAAAGCTGGTTTCAAAAAATAAGACCAGGCTTTGCATTTAGATACAGACTCAAATGAGTCACTGGGAATGTATGTGCTCCTTTTGGTGCTGTGTTTTCATCCCTTCAGACCCATAAATTATACTGGTCTCAGCTCTTTAATTCCCTTTAGGGAGGACTGGGATAAAGAACATCAGCCCATTCTAAAAAATCCTGCTGTTTTTATGACACACAGAAATAGCTACAAGAAATACCTTAATCATTTTTACTTGCAGGGTCATGTAACATTTTTTTCCCCCTCAAAAGTTAATGATCACAAGAGGCCCGCACACATACACACACAGATCGCTAGCCCTTGGGTCTATCTAAGTCACCTTTATGGCACAGCCCCAGAATAAAACTATACTTAATTATCTGAATTTGCACTCTTGTTATACACTTTTCAATTTATAGGTTTCCATTTCATTTCCTCTGCAAGCCATGTTGTAGCTATAATATTTCAGTTCTTGAACAAGATATTTACTTAGCAGGTCAAGACTAATAATCCAGCTTAAATTTTCATTCATGGTGTGAAATTGATTGAGGCCTGTCTCCATTAATCAGAGATACTTGGGCTTCTCATTCTTGTATTTATACTTTTATGTATTCTTGTGCCTGGAATGACTTTCCTTCTGATAGATGCAAGAGGCAGATAAGGGGGAGGGTCCCCAGAGAAACTCCTGCCCATTGGGAGGACAGGGTGGAGCCACGGAAGTTCAAGCCTTTTGCAGGGGGAGGAGCCTGGCCCCTCCTGTTCCTGTGTAGTAACTTGGGATTCAATCTTGTGAGGTGGGGGCTTGTTAACAGGAATCCCTCTCGCTTTGTTGTGTTGTTTTTCCTTTTTCCTTTTCACCCATAACCCCTCACCCTTCAAAGTGTCTGCTAGCCTAATCTTTCCTGGTCGTGTGACAAGAACCTGGGTTTTCCTACAACACTTCTCCATTGCATCTAATGAAATTCTTTCTTCCATCAAAGCTCAGATCAAGTTCTGCTTCCTTCCATGAATCTCCTCCAATTTTTAAAATTATTAGCACTACACAATTCTCTTTATTCTCTGAACTCTTACGATATGGAATATAATGTTTCGAACTTTTTGGGGGTAATTGTTTTCTAAAAGAGACTGTATACCACTTACGGACCGTTGGCATGGCATATCTCCAGAAAGCCTTCTTCCCCAACTCTTCCTATCATGGGGTCAGGGTGAGAGTCAAACCGAGGTCCTCACATTGTCTCATTTTCTTTATTGGTAAATCAATCTTCATGGAAGAAAAGATGTGAAAATACAGGGATTTTACTTAATCAATTCAAAGTGGGGTCTTGATGACAATAACTGTTTTGCTCATTTTTATTGTGTTGATGTCCAAACATCAAATATATAATATATAGTTCACGAATTTTGTGTGGATCGTGTTTACCACAGTCCTACTCTCTTTCGCTGTTTTCAGTTTTCAAACATTAAACAAATCACCTATTTGGAAATTTTATGTTTCTGTTTTTCTTTTTAGCCTTTTATTCTTTTCTGAGCTCCCTCTTTAATATTTTCCATTTCTGTCATTTTCTCACTTTGTTCTAATTTTCAAGAGTCTAATGGTTTAAAAAAAGAAAATGCATTTGTACTCAAAGCATACAATACTAGAAAATATTTTTATCAAAAATGTAAATTCAAGTAAATGTCAGTTTTTTTCCAATTAAAATGATTACCTTAAAAATTTATTCTCCAAATTATTTTAAAAATCTACTAAGATTAGAAGGGTAAAAGTTAGTAATAACATAAAAATCTAAATAAAATTATGTTATGTTAAATTATGTTAAAATGAATTTTAAAAATTTACTTAAAAATCATTGTCTTTTGTAAAAACATACTATGGACAATTTCAAATATACAAAAGTAAACAGAATAGTATAATGACCTCCACATACCTGTTGTCTGGCTTCAATAATTGATCAACTCATGGCCCATCTTGTTTTGTCTGCTCCCTGCCCACCATTATTTTGAAGCAAATCCCATCTGTCATATAATTCGATCTGCAAATATGTCACTACATGTCTCTAAATGGTAAATTTTTAACATAGTCATACTATCATTAATACACCTAAAATGTGTCAATAACTTTTTTAGAGACTAGGTCTGACTCTGTCGCCCAGGCTGGAGTGCAGTGGTTCCGTCATAGCACATTAAAGCCATGAACTCCTGGGCTCAAACAATCCTCTTGCCTCAGCCTCCCCAATAGGTAGGAATACAGGTGTATACCACAACACCTGGCTAATTTGTTATGTTTTATGAATCATTTATTTATTTGAGACAGAGTCTCACTCTGTCATGCAGGTTGGAGTGCAGTGGCTCGATTTCAGCCCACTGCAAACTCTACCTCCCAGGAGGTGAAGGCCTAAATCCCATTCCACAGGCAGGAAAAAATGGAATGAGTTGTCCCAGCTCCAGCAGCTAGACAGGAAGAATAGGGCTAATTTCCCCTTCCTCTGCTTTTTTTTTCTATTCAGGCCATGAACAGATTAAATGGTGCCCACACACACTGGGGTAGAGACTATTTTACTGAGTCTACTGATTCAAATGCTAATCTCATTCAGAAACACCCTCACAGACACACCCAGAAACAATGTGTAATCTGGGCACCCTGTGACCTACTCAAATTGACACATACAATTAACCACCACAAAGTCCCTTATTGCAATTTGTTGGATCATCTAAATCTCTTTTAATCTTTAGATTTTTCTCTTTGCCCTTCTCTCTATCTCTTGCTTTTCCTTGCAATTTGTTTGTTAAAGGAACCACATTGTTTATCCTATAGAATTTTCTCCAGGCTGTTTGTTTATTACATCCCTATTGTGTTATTTGACATTTTAAATCTTTAATTAAACTTTGTTTAATATCTTGCAAAATTGTAAGTATTTGCACGGTTAGCAGTCAAGATCAAATTAGTTGCCAATATCAAGAATTGGTGTGTGTGTATACATACCTGTTTAAGAGTAAAATAAATTGCTTAATATTGCAGAATTTTCCTCAGCCACTGTGTGTAACTTTTGCATTTACCCAGTGAATTCCCTAGTATTTCCCAGAACCACAATTGGAACCTGAAGAGAAGCAAGAAAAGAGTTGCTTGACCCTACTGGGAAACTATACTTTGTTATGCAAGAAGCTATTGTATTCATGCTGAGAGGAAGATTTCACAAGTTATTTGGTTTGTCTCTTACTTAAACTCCATCTCCATACCCCAAGTCCTCCTTGCATTCCAGGGCATTGTGTGTTTCTAATGCCATGAGCAGCGTAACACACAAAGCTTTACAACCTTCATGTCTGGTTTCCAAGACTGCTATGGTCTGAATGTGTCCCCCAGAAATCTGCATGTTGCAATCTTAACCCTCAAGGTGATTGTATTGTGGAGTGGGACTTTAGGGAAGTGGTTAGGTCATGAGGGTAGAACCTTTGATGGGATCAGTGACTTATAAAAGAGGCTTTAGAGAGTTCATTCACCCTTTCTACCATATGAAATTACAGTGAGAAGACAGCCATCTACGAGGAAGCAGACACTCACCAGACACCAAATCTTGGGGCCAGCATCTTGCTCTTGGACTTCCCAACCTCCAGAACTGTGAAAAATAAATTTTTCTTAATTATAAGCCACTTACTTTATAGTATGTTTTTTATAGCAGCCCAAATGGACTAAGACAAGGACATTGGGTGACAAACGACAGAAGCATTTCCCTGGCACCTGAATGACATTGGTCATGAAAGCAGATATTAGGACTTATAGATTGTGCATTGCTAGCACTCAGTGTTGGATTCCAAATAGACGAGCTCATGTGTGTGCCCATTTTATGTGTGTGTGGATGTGGATGTGTGTATTTGTGATATTTGATACCCATTAATGTGCAGGACCCAAGGCAGGGGCTTTCCTCCATACCTGGGTCTAGTAGTTCTGTCTCCTGGGGTGGGACAGTGTTTTACAAGCCTCAGTCATTTGAGTTACCACCTTCATGATTTTTACCATTGCTCCATACCGCTTGTTCTGTTAGCTACCGTATTAGTTTTCTAATGCTGTATATAACAAATTACTACAAACTTAGCTCAGCTTAGCTGAATTCTTTGCTCAGAGTCTCACAAAGCTGAAATCAAGGAGTCACGAGATGTCAGTGTCTCATCTGGAGGCAGTTCTCTTCTAAGCTCATTTACATTGTTGGAAGAATTCAGTTTTTTGCAGTTGTAGGACTGAGGATTCTGCTTTCTTGCTGGTGACAGCAAGTTCCCCTAATCTACTATGACACTGTTTTACATGATATAATTTAATCATGGGGTGACTATTCCAGTATATTCAGTTTCTTCCCATACTCAATGGAGGACATTTATATACCAGGGAGTAGATATCTTTGGGGCTATTTGAGAATTCTGCCTACCACATTTATGTAACATGTTTCTTTAAATCAACTCACTTTTAAAACTTAAATACATTTGTGAAAAGTATATATCATGGATTTGATGTGCTAGGAGTGTGTGTGTTTGTGTTTATATATGTCTTTTTCTTTTATTTATTTATTTATTTATTTTTAGACAGAGTCTCGTTCTGGTGCCCTGGTGGGAGTGCAGTGGTGCCATCTTGAATCACTACAACCTCTGTCTCCCAGACTCAAGAGATTCTTATGCCTCAGCCTCCTGAGTAGCTAGGATTACAGGCATGCCCCACCATATCCAGCTAATTTATTGTGTTTTTAGCAGAGACAGCGTTTTGCCATGTTGGCCAGGCTGGTCTCAAACTCCTGGCCTCAAGTGATCTGCTCGCCACAGACTTCCGAAGTTTTGGGATTACAGGCATGAGCCACCGTGCCTGGTCATGTATTTTTTTTTTTATAGACACGCACAGTAAAATAAATATATAATCAATAAGATAAAAAGTATTTATCAGCATATCTCCTAAAATTATCTTGCCTCCCCAGGACTAATGTACCACACTGGGAAACAGTGTTCCTGGGAATAACATTTAAAACAATTTGTTGAATGCCTGGTGATTAAAATAGCTATAGATTAGAGGTCTTTGTTTTCATTGAAATCAAATAGTTTATGTTTCTATGACTACATTAATTTTATTTCTCTCCAAAATTATACGAATGATATATGAGCATTCATCAGAGCAAGTCATTTTCTTAACTGTGGAAGAGACTATGACTTGGAGGTAACCTGGTGCCCATCAGTACATGGAAGGTTCTGTCTTTTATGACTTTGAGATCAAAATGAAAGAGTCTGCTAAACCAGATATTTCTTTACATGTTTTCAGTATTTACTGTAGTGTCATTTATTTCAAAAAGGCATAAACCAGTTAAGTTCCACATTACCATAAAGAGGTAAAGATAACAAAGAAATATCCATTTATTCTTCCTGAAGAGAAAGTAAAACTTCAGTGATGATAGGTGTATCTCTGAGGAGTTGACTAGTTTCTTATATAATCTCTGTGGCCCTGAAACACTTCTGACCACAAGGAATCTATTTATCTGATCATTTTCATACTCCATCTCCTAGTCCCAGCCTTAGCTTTGGATTCACATAAAATCAACAGATAAACTTGTTGGAAAGAAGCCACATCTCTCTGTTTAGACAGCTCTGTAGATTACTGTGGCTCACTTATCTGATTGCTGATTGGAGAACCTCTGATTTTTAAGTGTTTGCCTGTTTGTTTACCGTGATAAACCAGATGTTGACTACTGGAGGAAAAAAATCCTCCATCTCAAACTGACCTGTTACATTCTCTTTGGCTCTGAACATTTTTCCACCCAGACATAAGTCCTCTTGGCCATGTAGTCCCACTGTCCTACCAATTGGAGGTTCACCTTTGATTTAAGCCAGTAACTGCCTGTACGTTCAACAGAGATGATAGGAAGGAGGCCAGTGTCTCAGGCCTAAGGCATCTGAAGCTGTATTGGAGAGTTATCATCCCTCTGGTGGTCTCTTTCTTGCCAGTTGGTATAGTAATCCTTCCAATCCATAACAATCTCCACATTTTCTCAACTGGTAGAATGTATATTGCCTGAAATACTCTTTCAGGGATACTGGCCTTTCTTTATTAATTAATTCTAGTAATCACTCCTTTTTATCGCATATGCACTTTGAGTTTCTGAATAAAGTGACCATTTCTTGCATTTTTTCTAGCTTCTTTCAATGTCCAGAACAAACAGATTATGAAATATTTGTTGAGTGAATAATTGTTCAGTTTCCTCAGTAGCCAGTAGATAGCTAAGGTTGAGAGGTATGGAAGGCTCATGGCACAGTACAATCTTTGGCTCAGGAATGTTACCAAATACTCAGCACTCTTTGTACCAAGAGGTACTTAGTACCAAGCATCCTACTGTTTTCCACACTGTGCTAGCTTTGCTCTTACCTCAGGCTGGATTCCCATGGGGTTCCAGGATGACTATAGCAGTTCCAGACATCATACTCAGATATCAGAAAGCCAAGAGGAGAAAAGACCATTATTGATTATGTGCCTCCCAGCGACATCCCCTGTGTTGTTGACCAACATTTCATCAGGTACCCATGTCTAAAGCAAACCCTGGAGAGGGGAATAATGCTATTAATGTCATGGCTTCAATTAATTAGGCGACATGCCTGGAGCTGAGATGGGAGGACTGTCTCTTGAATTCTTCAGGGAAGGGATTGATTGGATTCTTGATAAAGGAAGTGGAAAAATACCAAAAGTGTCTGCCACAGCCATTTCATTAAATGAGAAAAGTTAAACAAAAAAGGAGGTAATTTGCTGAAGGTCACAAGGCTGATCAATGGGATCCAAATCTAGAGTGCACAATTGCCAGAATGAATCTTAAAGGTCATTTGGTTCCTCCTCCTCAATTCACAATTTGGGAACCTGTGGGCCAAAATGTTTTATCACTTGCTCAATATCACAGAGATCTAGTTAGTAGCAGAGGCATGACAGAACTCAGTTCAGCTGCATCTCAGTCCTGTTCTCTTTCCATTACTGCATTGTGGTTCCATTCGTGTGAATTTATATCTAGCCTATGTGTAATTATGCAAATGAAAAGCTGCTAAAGCAGTGCCTAGCACATAGCAGGTTCTAATATTTATAAATAAGTGTTCCAATTAGTTCCAGGATGCTTCCTGTAGCTGCAGTCCTATGGTCTATACATTTTCCCAGTTTTATCCCCATTCTGTTATCATTTTGAGACTTTACGTAGATATGGACTAGGCAAAGGAAAAAGGAAACAGCATGTCTTGTATAGGGAAGCACTTTATAAAGATGATATTTAAGTAATACGACATTAATTATTATGCAAAGCAGAATGCAAATTCAATGGAAGGGAGCATGATGATGGTAGTTTTTCCTAAGTTTTCACTTATGTCAGCCTGGAAAAAGTTGAGGAGTGCTGTATTAAGCTAATAGTCTGCACAAGTTTTTTTTAGGATAAAGATATAATTAGCTATTAACCCATCAAAGAGTTATTTATGAAAATAAATAAAACAGCAGCAAGTCACCTGTTTTCCATTAATAATGGAGGTTTAATCATCTTAGAAATATTTTGGTAGAATTATTGAATCTTCTACATTAAAATAAATGTATTCTATTCTCTTCTGATTTCGTTACCATCCATGAAGCCATTATTCTCTTGGCTTTTGTTCTCTAGGTTTACTATGGCTTCTATTCCTGTTAATACCTTTATCTGGCTATATTAATTTTCTAAAGTCAGTTGTTTTTGATTGAAGTGAGGCATACATACATATATGTATATACAAGGGCATATATTTTGTTATATAGCTCAATAAATTTTTTAAAAAGTGAACATATGTGTAACTGCCACCCAGACTATGATGTTTAGGTCACAGCAGCCCAACTAGTACCCTTCCCATTCAGTAGACCCTGGTCAAAATTCATCACCATTCTGATGTCTAACTCCATAGATTATTTTTGACTGTTTTTGAACTCTATATAAATGGAATCATGCATAAGCGCTCTTTCCTGCCTTGTTCCTTTGCTCATGATTATGGGTGTAAGGTCTTTCCATATTGTTGTATGTTGTCACAATTTGTTTATTTGTGTTGGTTTTATGGTGTTCCATTCTATGGCAGACACAGAGATGCAAGGGTCAACCTGAAGAGTGGGCTGACAGCCCCTAGCTACAGTGTCTTTGGGATCCTCTGAAGCAGCAAGTTGTGGACTTACTGTTTGTGGGTAGCATCCAGCCAATGAGTGGGGTACTAAGGTCTGAGTATTTCTGCTCGATGTGGCACTCCTCCATGGACATATTTGCACTGGGGCTCCCCTTTGAACTGGCTGAGACATTGTCAGAGCCACATCATCGTCTGAGGCTCCTCCCTACCCAGTCCTCCTTTCTTCCCCTTCTCTTTCACAAAAGTCAGACCTGCTTTGCAGTTTGAAGGCTTACCCTGCCCTCCCCTGCCCCATTTATTTCACAGGCATTATTCTCAATAAGTCTCTCATACTCTTAGCTCTTTCCATCATTTGCTTACAAGAGGATATGAAAAGATACACATTATACAATTGTAACATAATTTATCTGTTCTACTTTTTTTTGTTGTTGTTTTGAGACAGGGTCTCATTCTGTTGCCCAGGTTGGAGTGCAGTGGAGCTATCACAGCCCACTGCAGCTTTGATCTCCTGGGCTCAAACTATTCTCCCACCTCAGCTTCCCAAGTAGCTGGGACTACAGGTGTGAGCCACCACGCCTGGCTAAATAAAAAATTTTTTTTTTTTGTAAAGACGGAGTCTTCCTATGTTTCCCAGGTTGGTCTCAAACTCCTGGGCTCAAGGAATCCTCCTGCCTCAGGCTCTCAAAGTGTTGTGATTACAAGCTTGAGCCATCACACCCTGTTCTACTGTTGATGAGCACTTTGATGATTTCCAGTCTTGGGGCACTCTGGAAAGTACTACAATAAACATTCTTGTACATGTATGTCGGTGCACATTAGTGTGCATATCAGTTGAACTAGTGTGAAATAGTTGGTCACAGGTTATGTGTATGTTAGCTTTAGTAGATCTTGTCAGAGTTTAACTAAATGATTTTACTGGTCTACATTATCACCAAGAGGATATGAAATTTCCAGTTGCTCCACATACTTTCTTACACTTGGTGTTGTCAGTTTTAACATTTTTAGCCATTTAGTTTCTCTGATGTCTAATAATACTGAACATGTTTTAATATGTTTATTGATCATTTGTCTATTCTTTTATGTGAAATGTCTATTTATATGTGACTATTTTTCTATTTATCTGTCTATATTTTGCTTATTGATTTGCAGGAGTTCTTTATGTATTCTGGCTATGAATCCAGAGTATCTTTCCCTACTCTGTATGATGCTTTAATACCCTCTTAATAATGATTTTGATATATAGATGTTCTTAATTTTAATACAGGATGATTTATCAGTTCTTATCTCCTTTTTTAGAGCTCGTTTGAATGTTTATGAAATCTATGTTTTTTCCCAAAGACCATAACGATTATTGTCAATATTTTCTTCTGGAAAATTTTATTGCTGTAGTTTTCACATTTTAGGTTTACAATCTACCTGGAGTTGCTTTTTGTGTCTAATGTATTGGAGGGATTATGAATTATTTTAAAAAATATTTAGACATCCATTAAATTTAGTATTATTTATTAAGAAGACCATCCTTTCTGCACTGTGCTGCACTGTCAACTTTGTCATAAATCATGTGGTCTTTTCCTTTACTTTCTATTTTGTTCCATTAACCTATTTGTGTATCCTTGCCTTAATATATCATAAAGCTAAGTGCACCTTAATATGGTGCACTCTTAATTACTTAGCTTTATGATAATTTTAGCTATCTAGTGATTAATTTTTCTGTTTTTTTCCTTTTAATTCATGATTGTCTTGGCTATTCTAGTATTTTTATACATATTTTATAATCAGATTATTAAGTTAGACAAACATATTGTTGGAATTTTTAACGAGATTGATTGAACACATAGATCAATGTGGGAAAGCTGACATCTTACCATATTACCACTGAGTTCTCCGATTCGTGAGTAAAGATGACCCTTCATTAATTTAGAGACTCTTTAAGTATCTCAATAATGTTTTGTGATTTCTATTTAGACTGTTCTCACAGGATATGTTTGATTTATTCCTATATAGCTATTTTTGATAGCATTATAAGTTTTATTTGTAAGTTTTCATTTTCTAGTTACTTGCTTCTGGTGTACAGAAATGAACTTAATTTTGATGTTGATCTTGTATGCAACAAGTTTACTAAAGATACATTAAGTTAATTGGATTCTTTATGATTTTTCTATATATATATTTATGTTATCTGCAAATAATAGACCTCTTACAGTTTTATTTCAGATCTCTACACTTCTCTTCTTTTTTATTGCGTTAGCGAAAACATTCATTACAATGTTGAATAAAAGTGGTAACTGCCGGCATTCTTGTTTCCTTCTTGATCTTGGAAATGACAAGGGGAGGGTTTAATGTTTTACTACAAGCTTTTGTTTTTTAGGTAAATATTCTTTTTTAGATTAAAAATATGTACATTTGTCATTTACTAAAAGTTTTTTTATTATGAATGTATATTAAATTTTATTAAACACTTTTCTGCATCTATTGAGAGGCTTTCTTTTTTATCTTGCTAATATAGTGAATTGATTTTTTTTTAATGTTAACTTATCCTCCTCTTCTTTCCCTGGAATAAATCCCACTTACTAATGATGAGTTATTCATATTATATTTTTGCTGTGTACGATTGACTAATATTTGTTTAAAATTGCTGTGTCCAAATTTGCCTACGATTTTTCTTTGTCATGATGTCCTTACCAGGTTTTTGTATTAAGGTTATTCCTACTTCATAGAATAAATCGTAAGGTTTTGTATTTGTTGGTTTATTTATTTATTCATTTATTTATTTATTTAGAGACAGAGTCTTGGCTCTGTCACCCAGGCTGGAATGCAGTGGTACGATCTCTGCTCACTGCAATGTATGCCTCCTGGGTTCAAGCAATTCTTGTGTCTCAGCCTCCCAAGTAGCTGGAATTACAAGCATGCACCACCACACCTGGCTAATTTTTGTATTTTTAGCAGAGATGAGGTTTCACCATGTTAGCCAGGCTGGTCTCGAACTCCTGGTCTCAAGCAGTCTGCCTGCTTTGACTTCCCAAAGTTCTGGGATTACAGGTGTGAGCCACCATGCCTGCCTGGCGTTATTTGTTAATCTTTTTATATTCTCTGAAAGAGTTTGTTTAATATTTGTTCTTCAACTATGTAGAAGGTTTCACCAGTGAAGCCATCAAGGCCTGTAATATGCTTTATGTATAGAATTTACATTATAAAATCAGCTTCCTTAATCAATACGGGCTATTCAGATTTTTAATTTT
This sequence comes from Macaca mulatta, assembly GCF_049350105.2. Lineage (NCBI taxonomy): Eukaryota > Metazoa > Chordata > Mammalia > Primates > Cercopithecidae > Macaca > Macaca mulatta. The sequence goes on along the minus strand of NC_133417.1, from coordinate 127,158,739 downwards.
TTTGTGTCAGTTTCATTAAGTAAACAAAAGTTTTCACTGCATATTTACACTTTGACATCTAAGATGTCAAATTTTTGGCATGAAGTGGGTAACAGCACCCTCTTTCTGTTTTTTAAATTTCTGCAGAAACTGTAGCAATGTTCCCTTTTGTGCCCTGGTGTTATTTGTGCCTTCTGTCTCTCTCTTTTTTTTTTTCTTGTTCTATATTGCTAGTGATTTATCAGTTTTATTAACATTTTTGAAAGAACGCCCCTCTGTTTTGTTCTATTGTATGTTTGCTTTCTATTTTATTGAATTCTGGTCTTATCCTCCTTCCCTTTATTTACTTTGAGAATCTATTATGTTCATGTTCTTTTTCTTGAGTAGGAACCTTAAATTATTGTTTTCACATACATGTAAGTTTATTACATGTGAATATTTCATATATTATGTATGTAGTATGTGTATGTATTTAAACTCATTTTCTAAGAATTATTTTTCCTTCACCTACAAATTTACATAGGTTGTGTATCATTATTCACATTAAAATGTTTTCTAGTTTACATTTGATTTCTTCTTTGGCCCGTCGGTTATTTAAAAGCATATTTTAACATTTTCAAATAGTTTGGCAGTTCTTAAATTAGCTCTTTTATATTGCTTTCTAGCTTAATTATATTGGACTAACAATTTTTTTCCTTGCTGTATATGTATCCAATAGATTGAAATATGTTGAGACTCACTCTAAGTCCTCTAATATAGTCAGTTTGAGTAAATAATATATGTGCATTTGAAAATGTGTTTTCTACAGTTGTTTTTTACAGTCAAATTCTTAAGTGAGCTGGCTATATATTTTATATGTCATTGCATTTTTATTTGTTAGTTCTCTCTTTTATCAGTTACTTTAAGAGTAACTTTTAGTTACTGAGTGAGGTATGTTTAAAACCTCTATTGTGGAAGACGGTATGGTGATTCCTCAAGGATCTAGAGCCAGAAATACCATTTGACCCAGCAATCCCATTACTGGGTATATACTCAAAGGAATACAGATTATTCTACAATGAAGACACATGCACACGTATGTTTATTGCAGCACTGTTTACAATAGCAAAGACATGGAACCAACCCAAATGCCCATCTTTGATAGACTGGATAAAGAAAATGTGGTACATATACACCATGGAATACTATGCAGCCATAAAAAGGAATGAAATCATGTCCTTTGCTGGGGCATGGATGAAGCTGGAAGCCATTATCCTCAGCAAACTAATACAGGAACAGAAAACCAAACTCCACATGTTCTCACTCATAAGTGGGAGTCGTGGGAGTTGAACATTGAAAACACATGGAGACAGAGAGGGGAACAACACACACCAGGGCCTGTTGGGGGGTGGGAGTGAGGGGAGGGAGCTTAGAGGATGGGTCAATAGGTGCAGCAAACCACCATGGCACACATATACCTATGTAACAAACCTGCACGTTCTGCACGTGTATCCCGTTTTTTTAGGAAGAAAAAAAAAAACCTGGAAAAAAAAAACCCAAAAACAAACAAAACCCCCCAACTATAACTGTGGATTTGCCTGTTTTCTTTATAATTCTATTAATTTGGGACTTCGGAGATATTCTTTGTTTTTAGTTTCACTAGGTTTGGGACAATACACCTGGTTGTAGTTTCCTTTGTATTTAACCTACTTGGGGTTTGTAGAGATTTGTGAGTCTGCAGCTTGGTTAATATTTCTAAATACTGATTACACCCATTTTCTCTTTTCTCTTCTCTTGGGACTCCAACTACATGTGTGCTAGATGTTTTCTCCTCAGTCTGTATGTCTCTTACATTCTTTTTGGTGTTCTCCATCAAATCTTTTTCTCTATCTAAAATTTAGATATTTTGTACTGAACTATCTTCCAGTTTACGAATTCTCTCCTCTGTTGTGTTTAATCTGCTATTAATAATAGCCCATTTACTGAGTTATTAATTTCATTAAAAATTAATCTAATTAAAAATTTCAGCTTTATTAATTTATTATAATTGACAATAAAAATTATATTCTGTTTACGGTATATGATATAATGCTTTGATATATGTCTACATTGTGAAATGATTATATCAAGCTAATGAATATACCCTTCGTAGTTGCAGTTGTATATTTTAGTTCTAGACTTCACGTTTAATTTTTAAAGGCTTGGACTATTTATAGTTTTCCAGAGAGGATTTAATTAATTGGTTAATTAATTGACTGATTGTATTTCTTGCAGGAAGTTGGTTTATTTTCAGTTTTTCCTGAGTCCTTGGGTGCTGATATTCAGGAATTTCAACTATAAACCTGGAGTGTTAACCAGGGCCCCTTGTCCTTGGCAGGTCCTGAATGGCAATTTTTGTCTCATCAGCTCTGTAGGAGAGCTGAAAACTCTACTTAGCATTTAATCTCTTAGTGTCTACGTTTGGCTTAGTTTATTAGCCTCTTGCTTCACAAATCTTGGGATTTCTCAAATGCTGAAAGGCCAGTAGCTGCACACAGTGTTAGCCCCCTTCCCTGGGATTGTCTTTCTTTTCTGTCTCTGCTGCCTAACTCCTAGTTACCTTGGTTGTTTATGCAAAACCTGAAATAGCTGCTGTATTATCTTATTTTGTTTTCTATCATATGCAGCTTTTACAGTTTTTCTTAAAGAGAGGTTTTATATGATAGAAGCTAGTTCTCCAGTTCTCCATCCATATGACCTTTATGGAACCAATACATAATTGTTTTTATTTGAATTGAATATTTTATTGACATGTAAAGTCTACAAAGTTGTTCGGACAGAAAAAAAAAAAAAAAGAAACTTTAATGTGGTGAATGCATCCTTTTCTCCCAGGTAGAGAACATCTACTCGTTCATTTATTTATGTACTCATTCCACAACAAATATTTATTAAGCATCCTTAATATGTTTATATGAAATATGAAATATGCTAGACTCTGAGGATATACAAATAAATTTTGCTATGCTTATTGAATTTGAGGCATATACAGCCTAATGGATTGCATGAGTGGAGAGATTAGAAAGTAGAAAGGTAACAGGTTTTACACTCAGATGAACCAGGGTTATTTATTAGTTGTGACCTTGAACGAGTTATTCAGATATTTCTGAGCTTTAGCTGGGGAAAGTATTGAGTGCTATAAAGATTAGACACAAAGTATGTAACATGCCTATCGCTGTGCCTGCAACATAATAAATAAATAATTTATATTTCCTGTTAGTCCAGGTGGAGAGACTTATAAAGTGCAAAGTCCCTGGTACTCTGTGGAGGATAAAGAAAGATTTTACAGTGGTTAAAATATAGAAAGGATATAGGAGATCACCAACTAAAGTAGTTGGTAATAGTAGGAGTAGTGTGTGTGAGTGAGTGTGTGTGTGCGTGTGTGTGTGTGAAAGGGAGAAAGAGGCATGTTTAGGAGTCAGGAAGAAGTCACTGATACCGAGGGAACTACACAACCATCTCTTTCTTTTATATCACAAATTGAGCATTTTTATGTGTCTGGCACAATTTCATGAGGATGCAGTGGTGAATAAGATAGATATGTTAGATTGACCTACTTTTAGAAAGCTTACTGATGGTGAAAGATACAGACAAATAAGTAGGCAATTACAAATAGGATGGTGCTGTACATCTTCTTGAGTAGCGTCCATTAGTTATTGCACTTTTCTCTAAAGTGGGCCCTCCATTAGAAGCCTAATTTAACTGAAGCCAATAAGATTATGGCAGAAATTTGGGAGGGTCATTCAAGGACATTTTGTTTTCCACATATGGCCAGATCTGTGGCCTGCCATATTTTTCCATATGGCTAGGGAAGCAGAGAAAGCTAGCCCACAGACTGGCGGGAAGGAAGTAGGTATGCAGAAGTTAGCAAAAATACGAGGGAGAGAGAATCCTATCAACTTTCAATTCCTGGTTCTAGTTCTTTCCTAAGGCCCAATTTCAATCCTGCCCCTTGCATTATGTAAAGTAACACTATATTGGTATATTGCTTACATTCCCTCATGCTGACTTTCATATCTTGCAACCAAAGAGTCTCAGCTAATAGTTGATGATGAATGCTAAGATGGGGAAGGTATACTTTGACAGAGTATCACATATGAAGGTCATATAAAGCCACTTAATTAGTAGGACAGGAAAGAATCTTGGAGGAGGAGTGAGGTCTAAGCTGAGATTGGAAGGATCAGCAGGAATTACCCAGGTAAGGGGAAGAAATACAATTCTCTGAGTAGAGGGAAAGGCATCTGTGAACTGGAGAGGAGAATGGGTGTGGAGAGTCACTGCACAAATTCTGTCTATTGTGGTAGAGTGTTGAGAGGCTGCAAAGGAGGGAGTAAGAAGATATCGAGTCGGAGAGGTAAATGACTTCAGATCATCCAGGGCTTAGTTTATAGGGATGAGTTTGATGTGGATCCTCAGCTCCTCATAATTCCATGTGGAGAAACTACCCTAGAGTCACAGTGCAGGCATACTCCATCCCTTATTCACGTCTCCATGGGGACAATTGAGTTACCTGGTGGGTGAGTGGTAACTATTTTTCCACATATCTCAATCAGCTGGAGCTCTAGGTTAAGTTCTGGCATTTGGTCTCATTCCTTCCCTCTCTGCCTTCCTTTTTAACTTGCTTTTCAGAGAATATAGTTTGTGCCAATAGAATGATGGGTAACCATTTCTAAAATGACTAATCAAAGGAGATTTAAATACTCTTATCATGGAGTGGGAAATCCAAATGGTAAACTGGTTAAGACTCTGATAAAGGATTCTGTAAGGCCTGTGAAAACATCTAGTATTGATTTATTCTAGATACCACTAGGTAAAATCTGAGAAGTGAGTTAAAAGTTAGCAGTAAAACACTTGGGTTTATTTAAGTAAAATATTCTCTCTGGTGTTTTTTACCCTGTTTATAAACAAGTTGAGTTACTTGGAGAAATGTGTTAAATAATTATGCAGTTACCAAATACTTCATTTTTATAATTGACACTTCTCTTAGGTTGGTATTAAAGAGTGTGACTTTTATTTTAGTAATTTTGCATGTGGGAAAAGCAGACTTGCGTGGTACGTTGCTATTTCTCCTAGGCTCTATAGCAGTACTCCTTCTGGAACAGAATTGCAGTGCCAGCGAGTGTTGGAGACTGTTTCCCCATTTCTTCCTTCTTTTCTAATAAGAGGGGTCATATTTCTCCAACAATTACAGACCTTTCCCTTTATACTGCTTAATCAGAGGCAGGATAAGACTGGATCTGGTGTGTTTCCTTTCTGTCCTATCTTAGAACTCTGCATTTTGACTAGACTCACACTCAGATGATCCATCAGTCACTCCAGATGGCTTTATAGCTTGTCCCAGGGTAATACCAGTTTATTTAGAGCAGCCATGTTCTCTCCAATCAACATCTAATATTAAGTGACAGCTAGCCTGAGAAGGATTTGGATGATAAATTAAATGGCAAAATCAGTGAAGACAGGGAATAAGAAATGTATGTAATAATCTACAGGCTCATGAGAGTGGTAAGATGTATATTCAGAGCATCCCAACCATGTGAGACTAGGAGCCCATGGAAACCTGTGCATTTTGGGGTGGTGGTGGTGGTGAACTGTGCATTTGGTAGAGGGTGGGATCTGGTTGCCTTTAACACTGGGATTACAGGTGCACGTCACTTTTTAAAGTACTTGCTAATAAATGCTGGGTTAAGTGTTTTTCCTGGTTTATCTTATTTAATATAGGCAAACTTATGAGCTAGATGCTACCATTGGCTCCACTCATTGATGGTTCCACAGAATAACCAATGGTGGAGGAAGACTTGTGACTAATGATCTGTGTGATTCCATGGCCCATGACCTTAACCATGATGATGCACTTCCCTGTCCCTATAGGATGACTACTTTAATATGCCTTTTTCCTTTAGCAGCTTGACTTTACCCTTCCTATCTGATGATTTGGGCTAGATGAACATTGTTTACCTTGCAACTTTCTCAAATTCCAGTCTGGTTACACTTGATAATAATATCTTCTTATTTCCTAGTATTCTCATGATCTGGATACCAGTCTTGCCCATGTAACATCGTCAGGTATGAACAAACATGGTTCGGCATGAATTCCCAGAGAGCAAGCCAGCAGAGCACCTCAACATTGCTCTCTGTGCTCCCTGCCCGGCTGTGACTCCTGACACTTCTCTTGCTTAATAAAACAGTGTTAACATTATCCACATTTGCTTTTGGCTTCCGCTACCAAGCAGCCTGGCACCAACTCCCAGCCACACCACAGCAGACTCTCCGCCGGGCTGTTCCTAACGTCAGCTCCTCCTGCCCCTTGTGACTTCTTCCCACACCCACACCAGGGTGAGGCTTTAACACTGTAACAGACTGAAGGCCCTTCAGAAGGGCCCAGTGGTGAGGGGAGTGAAGAGCAGCTTCAAGGAATGCGTGAACTATCAGTTCTTTGTCCCTTCCTCTAGTTACCATTTCAACATCTCGGCTGAAATGAAATTTGAAATGCAAAAAGTTTAAAGAACATTTCTCAAACCCACAGTTTTCCAGCAGCTTGAAAACCTCTTAAAACATTACCTTCAGTCTGCTGCTGGTGATGAGTGGATGTTGAGTACTTATGTGAACGATGTCATGCTGCTTAGTCATGAGCTGCCTTCCACATCTCCCGGGCTCACCCACAAGCAAGCATTCAAACCAATGAGGCTCGCTTTGGTTTCTGGGAAGAACACTCCAACTCTGAGAAAGCTGATACCTGTGGTGTCTCTGCTGAGGAATAATTCCCTAAATGCATAAGGGATGCTCATCTAAATAAGGAAATGGAGACTTGCATTAGAGGGTGCAGGAATAAAGAGAGGTTTTATCCTGGAAACAAAGGGAAGGAGACCTCTTTCCACTCTCCCTCCTTTGGGGTAGGCTTTGAGGTTGATATCTTAGTTGTGACCTACCTTTGGCAACATCGTCATTTTTATTTAGGGTGAATGAAGCTGCTGTGAGGGCTTCAGTGGGAGTCCCATTGTCAATTCTGCATTAAAATAAAGTGTTACTGTAAGAAGCTCTGTCTGCTAGACAGTTCTCCGAAGAGCTTTGTGCCTCTTCTGAGAGCTGCTTGCTTTTTCTTTCCATCTTCAGGAGGGGAAAAATGTTCCTAATGAACCAAACCTTTTTAATTGATTATAAAAACAGAGGAGAACATAGCAGTGGGAATTGTTGGCAAGGCTTTATAGCATGTGGCGAATCACTGCATATTCATTTGTCTCTCATTGGCCAAGATGAATCCTCTTTTGGTATTAAAGCAAATGTGCTGTGAAGTTGCAGAGGACAGGGTTTAACAACTTTTCCTGGCTGGAGGCCTGGGTAATTTTTTTTTTGGTGGAGTGGTAGGAGGGCCAGGAAGCGGTGGGGGCAAGGAGCCGAGTGGGGAGCAGTGAAGTGAGGGAGTGTTTTAGGGAAGGCAGGAGCTGCGTAGCGCTGAGATAGTCCTTGAAGTAGCTGTGAAGAATGGCTTCATTCGTGTGGGTGGGAGGTGGGAGAGCTGCATTACAATGTGGAAACTGCAGGAATAGTCTGACTGCAGAATGGCCATACTTGGCATAGAACACAATTACCTTGAAAGTCCAGGAAATGGGGCTGAACTAAATTCTTTTATGACAGAAGGGAGGACATAGTTCATCCGACTTCAGCTTCTTTCATCATGTCTCGAGGAGTCGGAAGGGAACATGGCTGTGTTGTATGTAAACTAAGGCAGGTTCTGCTTTCTCATCCTCCATTCCTGCTCCCTGACTCAGGCTCTTATAACCACTCATCTTCCTTTTCTTCTATCACTGTGTTCCTCATCCCCCCTGCACCATGTCTGCCTTCTGCTCCAGTCAACTTGGACTCAGGTTATTCAGTCTGTTTAAAGAGTTGGTTTCTTTCTGCCTCAGGACCTTAGAACAAGCTATTCCTTTCACCTGAGTGCCCTTCTCCAACCTCCTGCTTCACTCCACATGGGCGTGGCTGACTCTACGCATCCTTCAAGCCACAGCTGAACAGTATCTCATCAAGGAAGCCTTTAGGGAACACTCTGACCAGCGTGGGTTCCCCTGTTAGGGATTCTTTACAAAAGGTACTTTTCTTTTGTACCAAGTATTGCAACTGTGGTTACATAATTACTTGCAGTACTCAGCATGACATGAATGTTTCTGGCAGATCTTTAATAGTATTAATAAAAATTAACAAATTGTATGTTTTCATTTATACCTTTCAGCATGAAATATTAACATTTTTAGAGATAACAGTGATTTCAATAATTGTGATTGTTGACACGATAGCAGAGTACTCCCTGCCTGATTCCGGAAAGTATTAGAAAAGTTTATCAATCAGATGTTTGTCCTTGTGACAATTCAGAAACTCATAGAGTTCTACAAACTCTTTCCTACATCGCATCAAGTTCCAAATAGATAATGCGTATTTAACAGTGCATATGGTAAACATTTTAAGAAATATTTCAAAAGGCTTAAATGAGCATGTGCTTAAAATCTTCACTAATTCTTATTTTATTTTGTCACTTGTTACTTCTAAATCAGGAGGCAAATTTCCCCCAGTCACTGAAAGTTTGTTCTTTGGATGGAGTGACCAGAGAAAAATCATGACCAGTTGAACCTCAGGGACATGTATGATAAACACTTTATCGTCAGAGGAAAAACTTTTATCTGAATAGTCTAAGACTGGCAGTTGGTTAATCAAGTCTTTTAAAGCAGTAGATTGGGAGGGGAGGGGGTGGATAAAACATATATTTAAATTTTCTATTTTAAGTCAGAACATAAATACACGTCTATTTTCCAATTGTATGATGTAGACCCAGTCCCTTACTTTCTTTTTCTTTTCTTTTTTTTGAAGCAGAGTCTCACTCTGTCACCCAGGGTGGAGTGCAGTGGCATGATCTCAGCTCACTGCAACTTCTGCCGCCTGGGTTGAAACGATTCTTGGGCCTCAGCCTCCCGAGTAGCTGGGATTACAGGTGTGTACCACCACCATGCCTGGCTAATTTTTTTTATTTTTAGTAGAGACGGGGTTTCATCATATTGGCCAGGCTGGTCTCAAACTCCTGACCTCAAGTGATCGGCCCACCTCAGCCTCCCAAAGTGCTGGGATTACAGGTATGAGCCACCACACCCAGCCCCATTCCCTTACTTTCTGTTTGATATTCACTGACTAAAGTCTTCCATCATCTTTCTTGTATCAATCACACTCAAAATGCAGTATCTACAGTTTCCAGTTTTTTAAAAGAGAACTAAAAGACATTTGAGAGTCACTCTGAAGGCAGAATCTTTTCTAGTTTGTGTTTGTCTCCCAAGTCTTTTACAGTTTCCTCGCCCACACTGAGTTTAATGGCCTCTTTTAGTCGCTTGATTGCGTCTTTCTGTAGCATTCATATAGTTTTCATGGAAACAACTCTTTTCATACTCAAATTTCATAATTTGCGTAACACGTATCTAAATTATTTAATTACAATAAATTATACAACTGGCATCGACGGGCTTGGGAGTAAACACAACTGAGTCTTGGAAAGCAGGGAAGAGGAACAGGAGTGGGGGTCTTGGCAGAGTGCTCAGTGGCTGTGAGCATCCATCAGGAAGTTTACAGAACAAAGGCGGAGTGTCGTTTAATCTCTCAAACTGTTAAGTAGCAGTTAAAAGAATTTCTTCTATGTCTGAATGTGTTTAATATTTGATCAATGTGAGTCGCCCTTGCCAGATAGAAAGTTCCATGGAGCCAAGGACAGTTCCTGTGTATAGGAGGTGTATTAGTCTGTTCTGACACTGCTATAAAGAACTACCTGAGACTGGGTAATTTATGAAGAAAAAGAGGTTTAATTGACTCACAGTTCCACAGGCTGTACAGGAAGCATGACTTGGAGGGCTCAGGAAACTTACAATCATGGCAGAAGAAAAAGGGGAAGCAAGCACCTTCTTCCCCTGGTGGCAGGAGAGAGAGAGAGAAGAGGGAAGTGCCACACACTTTTAGATCGTCAGATCTCGTGAGAACTCACTCACTGTCCTGAGAACAGCAAGGTGGGAACCGCCCCCATGATCCAATCACACCCCACCAGGCCCCTCCTCCAATTTGCATGAGATTTGGCAGTGACACATCCAGACCGTCGCAGGAAGTGCCCAGTAATCACTTGTTGAGTGAATGAATGGTCTCCTAAGTGCAAAGTTCACTCTCCACTTGTGCTTTTGCTGATCATTTTCATCAGGCATTTCCTGCCCTCATCAATTTTTCAAAAACCAACTTTACCATTTGATTGACTGATTCATTGATAAGATCCAGAACCATAGGGGCAGCAGTGATAGCCTCAAGTTTAGGCAAGAAACTTTAGGTTTTCTTTCTCCACTAAGAAGACTAAGTGTTACAGATGGTCTGTCAACCCCAAAATTTTCATTTTTAACAAAAGTACCAAATAGTTCCTCATACTAACAACTATAGCATAACATGACAAACAAAAATGTAATCACATTTAAAGCCACAAAAATATTGACGTGGGAGGTAGATATTTATAATAGAACTAGAAATCAAACCTGAATCAAAACTAGAGGGATTTTATAAGGCTTGATCATCTCTAAGTTCTTATGCAGCTCTAAATACTGATACCAGAGGAATAATTCCTGATGCACGTGTCTGAAAATATAAGCAGATATTTTATAAGAATCCAATGCTTGGCCGGGCGCGGTGGCTCAAGCCTGTAATCCCAGCACTTTGGGAGGCCGAGACGGGCGGATCACAAGGTCAGGAGATCGAGACCATCCTGGCTAACATGGTGAAATACAAAAAAACTAGCCAGGCTAGTTTTACTAGCCAGTCTAGTCTCTACTAAAAATACAAAAAAACTAGCCAGGCGAGGTGGCGGGCGCCTGTAGTCCCAGCTACTGGGGAGGCTGAGGCAGGAGAATGGCGTAAACCCGGGAGGCGGAGCTTGCAGTGAGCTGAGATCCGGCCACTGCACTCCAGCCTGGGCGACAGAGCGAGGCTCCGTCTCAAAAAAAAAAAAAAAAAAAGAATCCAATGCTTGACAAATGCCTTGGCAGTTTTGAAGGGCTACGATGGCTACAGATGAATAAGGCATGATCCCTTTCTTTGAGAAAATTATCATCCAGTGGACCCAACTGGTTGAAATACAATCTTTTTATAAGGCACAGTGAAAAAAATATACTGTGATGAAGGAGCACTGAAAAAAGAGAAATTCTATTCTACTGTAGAGACTAAAAAAAGAGATTTCTGAAGCTATACAATGGTTACCAACAGAAGCAGGCACGCTTAACCTGCTTTGGAATATTGCCTAGGGATGTTGACTTGGGTGGAAACAGTTGTCTAGGACATAGGAAAGAGAAAACCCAACAACTTGGAGGCTGTCTTTCTCCTTCCATCCCTGCCCTTTGTCAAGACTAGAGTCTAATTTCTCTTAGTAAAGAAAATAATAATATCAAGAAAATCAAATTCTGCTCCAAAGGTCAGCAGTTCCTCCTGATTAGTAGTAATGGCTGAAGTGTGGACAGATGGGTGGTAGGAGGCTTCTAGGCAGAAGCAGCAAATGAAAAACTGGAGGCTTCAAAATCTGCCATAACTTCATGAGTACAGTCATTTCTTGAGGCCTGTGGATTTTTCCAGGCCATCTGTGGAAATGACATTCACTCTGCCTCCTTCCCCATGGTCCGAGGGCGTATGTTGGGGACAGATAATACCAGTTTCCACCCTTCTGTGAGGTGACAAGTGTATTTTCCAGAATCCCATGAAAAATGTCAGGGAGGTGTGTGATGGAAGAAAATGAATATAGTGAGAATTCCTATTGAACAATAGGAAAGGAAGAATTTATGCTGGATGGCAAATGGCAGAAACTGTCTTCATAATTTCAGAGTGAATGCTGGTGATGATGAAGAAGTTGGGTTGTGTGATTGAAACTAGGAGTTTGACTGTGATGTTGATTTTGATTGCAGATTATCAACAAATGTCTTCCATGGGACTTTCCAAAGATCTCTGAGTGTAGTAAGGAGACAAATTAAGACTCTCTCCTTACTATTTCCAACTCCTTTCTAAATTCTCTGCCACTCAGTTACTTACAAAATTTAGTTGGTGAACTAAGAGAGAACTTTAGCTTTTAGGGAGAATAAACTTTTTTTTTTTTTTTTTTTTGAGTTGCTGATATAGACCCTATCTGTGGCTATGAGGTGTCACTTTAGAATATCTTCTAGGATCATGAAGGAATCTTCAAGAATGTAAGTGGTGTAAACTGGAGTAGAAGAGTTGAGTGCTCTGATGGGGTCGTGGTTTCCTGTAGGAATAGTGCTGCTCGGGTAGCAATGGTTCATTGTTTTGGGTCCATAGATGTTGGCCAAACACCAGCCTTTAAATAGTAAGATTTATCAAAATTCTTCAAATGTAGGTCTCATAGGTTGGTCAATTGCCAGAACATCCAGGCAAATTTACCTTGACATTTAAGAGCGATCCAATGTTTATGAAGTACCTAGAGAAAAATGTCAAGAAACCACAAACCTCAGGTTTATTAATATTTCAATTCCAGAAAACTCTGCCTATACTTCTGATTAACTAGTGGCCATGTGGCCAGTGAAAAGGCCCTAATAAAATGGCATTTTCTTTTGTATAAACAGCCAAACAAATTACACATGTATCCTAAATATGCTGTGCTATCACGAAACTGGCAAGGTTCTTCTTTGGTGCCCTATGCACTTCTCTTTCAAATGTGACCCCCCTTCTCTTGCCTCTTTAGGCATTCAGAATTCTCAAGACTTGCCATCTCTGCTCCTTCTACCTACACTTCCTCCTCTCAAAGATTGCTTTTATAAAACGATCTGACATTATGTATGTTATATCCTGGTGCAAATTTGTTAGTGTGTTACCTGGAACTAGGGGACAAGAAACAAAGATGGGAGTGAGGGGAGTGCTATACATTTTAAACAACTGTGGAAACTTTTAATTTGATTTTTTGAATAGGTAATATATCCATATGGTTTAAAAATCTTTCTTGTTTTGTATCATTCAAGAATTTGTATGCATGTAAAAGAAAAAATAAACATAAATTATACCATCTTTTCTCAAAAAGTAGCATATTAGATGAACTGTTCCCATTTTACTTTCTTTACACATCTTGAAGATCTTTATCAATACACAGAAATATATTTATACTTTTTATATTTTTACATCTACACAGAATTCCATTTTATGGATATGCATAAATTATATACTCAATTTTCTATTTAGGAACAGCTGAGTTATTTTAATCTTTGCTGTTAAAAACAAATATACAATAAAGAACATTTTCAGAAGTCATTTCGAACATATGCAAATATATGTGTAGGAAATTTCCCCAGAAGTAGTCTTACCGGGTTCAAAGGTATATGCGTATGTAATCTCAATAGATGTTGTCAAATCACCTTCAATTGGACTTGTACCCATTTACTCTCCCACTGGTGATGTAAGAGAGTGCCCATTTCCCCATAGCCTCAACAACAAAGTGTGTTATAATGAAAGGGTTTTAATCCTTATTAACCAAATGTCCAAGATTAGAGAGCTTTTGAGAAAGAAATTTGTTTTCCATCGAAAAATCTTCTCAATCTTCTCAAACCACTTCCCTTGGGCAAGAGCAACAAAGCAACACTTGCTATGTTCCAGGCACCATGCCAAGGATTAGGGATAAAAAGGTAAATGCATTTGTTTTTACATTTCTTTTTCCTTCCCTGCCTCCCTCCCTTCAAAGTTATCAAGGCCTACCGATTTTATGTTTCCAGGTAGAACGCTTATTAAGCCTATCTTCTCTCCATCCTTTATGTGTGATTGCCAGAGTTTCCTAATTGCTTGCCTGTCTGCTGTTCCTCCCAGGTCCATTCTATAGCCTCTCTTTGCTTACGTGATCTTTCTGTGATATAAATAGAATCTTGTCACTCTTGCTCATTTCTTTATGGCTCCTGTTGACTTCTGGAACAATGTCCATTTTCCATCCAAGCTCAGCTCTGATGGTTTGTTTTAACTTCCTCTTTTGTAATTCTCTTCTTTTTCTTCTCTACTTGGATAATTCTCTCTCATCTTGTAACTTTCATGTTATGCACCATCTCCTATTTGATATTTTCCAGGACTGTGCTCCACACTCTGGAATGCCAAGTAGAATTAATTTTCATAACTTCTGATACCTGTAATATTGTTCTGTATGCTTATTACTCCTACCCAATAATGGGCTCATTGAAGAAGGAACTACTTCTTACCCATTTTTAGATATTCAATGCTCGAAACTGTGTCTGGTTGTCCCAATAACTTTAATTATGTTATAATAATAAGTTGATAAAGGTTCTGGGCCAGTTCCAAGATATTTTCTAAGGAGAAATCATCTCAGTCTTATGGCTGGTGGAAATGGAAATGAATAACCTCAAATTCAGTGAGCCATCTGTCCGAGGCTCTTTTGTCACAAATCTAGGTTGAATTTGTAAGTTTAGATAGGTGAATTTACCCAAGATCTGGGTAAGACTGTGGATAATATGGCAGACTTCACACAGTGGCAGAGAATGTCAAATGATGACCTGACCCATTCTTCTTCTCCCTACACGTAGCTGGACAGCTTCTCCCAGCTGACCTTGAAGTTACGTGAAACCATAGACTGAGTTTAGACCCAAGAAATATGAATGGAAGTGAATGTCACTTCCAGGTCTAATACCTTAAAAACTCCTATGAAATGTTCCACACTCACTCTGTTCTCTCATTCCTGCCTGGATGCAGAGGGCTTAGTGGAAAACTGTGAGTACCTAGAAAATAGTGGAGTTAGATATCAGAACCACTGCATGGAAGACCACTCACCAAGTGTCCAGTTGGATTGCAGCAGGATTAAGAAACCCTTTACTGTGTTCAGCCACCAGAGTCATAAGGTCATTATAGCAGTTAGTTTATCCTGAAAATACACACTTGCAAATATATATACACATATTCATGTTATGTAATCTAAGGACCACTTGGATCCTTTACCAGAGAAAAAAGGGGGGTAAGTACATGTGCAAATAGAACCAAGTCAGAGTGAGACATCACCTGTTCCCCTCCAGAGGTAGTACTAGTAAAAAGCCTGCTGGTCTTTCTCACCACCTTGCTGTGTGACAAGCATGTGGGCAAGGTGGCTGGCAGCACTTATTCAGGTGCCAAAATGCCTGATTGTAATTTAATAAATGCTTTCTCTTCCAGTCAGTAATGGATGCTCTTTATATACAGAAACCACTTTCATTCTTCTTGTCTGTAAACATCTTTGCATAACTTCTTTTTAGACCAGTCCTAATTCACAAATGAAAACCCATTGCTCTGAGTTCACTGTCACCATACAGCCTCCTTTTAGGTTCCTGAATATTAAAAAGGATTTACCAAAATATCCCTCCGCACGGGATTTGTCTGCTTTTTCTTAGATGAAGTTGATCAGCATAAATTGACCTAGAAGTTATTTCTAGAATTGGTGTTCTTTTTTCACTAAATACCATACTGACAGGTTTCTTTTTTCTTCTGTACATACTCATTTCCTTGGGAGCCTTATCTCAGTCTTGCAACTAAAATAATCTATGTGCTGATGACTCTTAAATACACATGACAAGCTCAGTCCTTTCTCCTGAACTCCAGATGCATATTTAAGTAGGCATATGCACTTGCCTGCTTAATAACCTTTGAATGTATAGTAGCATCTCTAATAAAACTGGGTTTCTGATCATTATTGTCTCCCAGATGTTCACATCTCAGTTAATGGCAACTCCATCTTTCTAGTTCACTTCCTCAGGTCAAAAATCTGTGTGTCTTCCCTCTCTCTCTCTCAACTTACTTTCACTCTCTGCAACGTATCTGGAATTGGACCACTTCTTATTACTGTTACTACCATCACCTTTGCCCAACCACCATTATTTTCCACCTGAACCAGTGCAATAGATTCCTACTAAGCATCTTTCCTTCTCCATTTGCCACTCCCTCGTATAGACTATCCAATGGCAGCTGGAGACAGCTGGAATCATCTTGTTAAAATGTGAGGCAGATAGGCCGGGGGTGGTGGCTCACGCCTGTAATCCCAGCACTTTGGGAGGCTGAAGCGGGCAGATCACCTGAGGTCAGGAGTTCGATACCAGCCTGGTCAGCATGGCGAAACCCCATGTCTACTAAAGATACAAAAATTAGCCAGGCATGGTGGCACATGCCTGTAGTCCCAACTACTCAAGAGGCTGAGGCAGGATAATGGCTTGAACCCAGGAGGTGGAGGTTGCAGTGAGCCAAGTTCACACCACTGCATTCCAGCCTGGGTGATAGAGCGAGACTCCATCTCAAATAAATAAATAAATAAATAAGGCAGATAACCCCACTCTGCTGTTCAAAACTCTCTTAATGGCTCCACCTCCATATTCACCAGGCAGGTCAGCTTCTGCTACAGAACCAAATGTACCCAAATAATCTCATTGGCTTAAGGCAGCAAAGCTTATATTTTTCACTCAGGTGAAATCTGATGTATACCAGATGGTTCTTATCTATTTCCATTTGGGACAGTTGCATTTGAAGGTGATGGGCAGTAGGGCAGAAAGATGTTGAGGAAGCACAAGGTCTCTTTGCTGCCTTGGCCAAGAAGCACTACATATTACTTCTGCTCACGATCCATCGCTGACAGCTAGGTATATGGCATGAACCCAGCTGCAAAGGAGACTGGGGTAAGTAGAAGAGTGCATGGTGATTCTGTGAGTACAAACTCTCCAAGTCACATTACTTCTCACAGAGGAGAGCAAAAATCTTTTTTATGAACTACAGGGCTTTCCAAGATCTTTCCTCTTTTCGTATCTGCCCCCTCTACCCTGTGAGCTCCCTGACTGCATTCCCACCAGACTCCTCTTCATTCCCACTACTCCACCTCATTGACCTTTTTGCCCATATCAGGGGCACTCCTGCTACAGAGCCTCTCATCTACTTTTCACTCTACCTGGACGTTTCTTCTTCCAAACATCTGAATGCCTCAGGTGTGCCCAGCGTCTGGCCCTGCATTTCCTATTTCTCTTCCTTAATAGTATTGTGTCCCCTTAATTAGCATGGTATTATCCAGCGTATACATTTTTCTTACTTATATTGTTTATTAAGCATCTCTTCCACCAGAATATAAGTTCCATGCGGTCAGACATTTTTGTTACAATATCTAGAATGAGCCTGGTATGTAAGTGGCATGCAAATATTTGTTCAATGAATAACTAAATCACTCCTCTGTAAAGTATTGTATGATTTTTTAAAATCATCTCTTCCTTTACCCTCAAATGATACAATCCTATATCTCTAAGTTTAACTACCTTCAGGCAAGATGTGAATAAACAACCTGCAACATATGTCTGTGACAAAAACACTATAAGAAAATAAAAAAATCAATTCAGCAGACATGTCTTGTGAATGATGAAGCAATATGTTATATACAGAAGACATCATATGTAACTCCCGCTATCTATCTGTCTATCTCTGTTGAAATGTAAAAACTTCAGCAGGAGTCTTTCATTCGTATATTTAATCCAAATCTAATTTAAATATTTTTCTAGTTTGTTCCAACGCAGAACAAAATCCAATCTCTCTCTCTCTCTTTCTCTCTCTCTCTCTCTCCCTTTTCTCTCTCCTTTCTCCCCTCTTTCTCTCAACAATGGTCTAAACATTTGAAGGATAAGTCATCTTTCAACCTTGTAGCTCTATGTTATGTTGCACAACTCCTCTGACCTTCCTTATAGGTGCAATTGCACATCCCTAAAATTATTTTTAATCATTTCTACTGCTTGTTATTGGAGAATAAAAGCATACATGTGGACAGAGCCAGTTGGAGGTAGGAAGTGAAATTATGGTCTAGGTTCTTCCACATAAAGGATTATTCTGCTGGGAGCTGCCCTCATTTAGTGAGGGATGGTTAGCACCTACCGTTGGTTTCCTAGCAACACAAAGCTTTCCTGCAGCTAGGACAGAGGGTCATTTTTGCATCTTCTCTTCATTTTCTCTTGGACTCTGTGAGGAGAAATTTGTCTGGAAATTTCCCAGAACAGAAGATGTACTGAAAAACATGCATGTCGGGGGGCAGTGGGGAAACTGGTGGTGGGGTTGGAATGGGGGTGCTTCTGGAGAGGGAGATGAGAAGAACAGGAGAGGAGAGAAAGAGGAATGGCATAAAGGGATTAGAGAAAGGCATCTTAACAAAAATGTCAGCGGGACCAGAAGACTTTTAGAAGTGGCTATTCTCCTTGCAACCCGAACGTTTATTCTAATAGAGGCAAAGACAAATGATGCTTGTTTGCCAACTTACAGCTTATTTTGTTGGCTGCATACATTGCATAAACAAGCACTTTAGACCTTTGCTCTCCTTTCCTTTTATGAGCAGAATCTACAGACATTCCCTGTCTAAATTCTGTAGGACTTTTATAAGATAGCTATGTTTAAATGATGTTTCCTGGTTACCTCTATTCTCCACCCACAGAGGCTGTCTTCTGAAGGTAAAACATACCAGTTTTGAGACCCCAGACAGGACTGGCTTCATTCTCTGATATCCACCTATTAGCTATGTGACATTGACAAATTATTTAACCTCCTGAAGTCTCATTCTCCTCATATGAAATAGGGATAGTAATATCTGCATGTGCAGGCACTGCTCATCTCCTAAGCAGTATCTCTTCTCCGTCTTTATTAACAGTACCCCAATTTTGTTTGGTGGAAAAATGTGCCCAGCTTTAAAAGAAGAAAAGATTCTCAATTTTCTAGGGTCCCTGGTGGATATGGTTATAGGATAGGTCTGGACAATTAGATACAAACACAAGTCTACTTGGTGGAGCTGCCGGGAAATACGGTGTTTTTCTGATAAAAAAGAACTGATTCAGCTGAAATGAGCCTTTGATCCCTTCTCAGCTCCCGTCTTCAAAACTGGAACTCAGACAAAATACCTAGATTGTGAGACTATGAAGATGAGAGCTGTCCTTTGAGACTGGTTGAACATAAAGATAGCAAGAGCTCACATCCTTGAATTATTCCAGTGTCTATACCCACTGTCTATCTCCTGGAAGGTTGTAATATGATTGAAATAAACCCCTTATTTTGAAGCCACTGTTTTCTTAAAAACAAAACAAAAAAGCCAACAAAACACACAACTGTGATGGTTCTTTTTAGACTGATAGGAATCATTTGTAGCACAAACAATGTATTGATTCAGTAAAATCTGATTTGACTGCATTGGGCTTTCCTTAAAATGTTCAAGACCATCTTTATTCCTTTAAAAAGAACTTTGCTTTCATCGTCATTATTTTTAAAATGGCTTGTGGTAGAAATTATAAATCAGGGATTTTAACTGTTATATTACCAATCTAAATATTTTCTTTCAAAATATTTCAGGACCTTTTTCTACTTATGTACTCCCACTGTCTCATTTAATGTTGTCTGTGTGCTGAATTTTAATTTAATACCTCTATATTTGAGGTGTTAAATGTTTGAGTTCCTTTCTTCCTTTAGCCCATATTAGACAAATACAAATAATTTATGATGGCTGGAATTTCCATAAGAGCAAGAGAAACAGGTCTCAGTGGCAGGGTGATCTGTTGTAAAATATCTTGAGAAGATATTTTTGTGGAAAGAGGATGTATTCAGCTCAGTGCACGTTGGCCTGTTGTTAATCCTCAATGCTTTTCTTTTATAGGTTGAGGATTCTGTTAACATTTTTCAAAAGTCATGATATTTTTGTGTTCATGCTTGATAACTTATTTCGAGGATTATTCTTATTTATCAGAAAATTATTTCTCTACTAATGCTATTTTAAGGACTTTTATCATTCTTATTTGGTTTTATTTCATTTTGTTAATTTTACATGTGTGTCAATATCTCCTATAACTAAAAGAAAGCTAGTAAAAAATTGGACTCATATAAAATAATTCTTTATGTAGGCAATTTGTAGTTTATTCTTTAAAAGAGATAATTCTTATATCCAACGTTATAATTACAAGCATGAAACAGATTAAAATTTAAAGTTTTTTAAAATTTAAGAATGCTTTTAATAAAATAAGTCATATTTAATGTTGACCAGTGCTTCTTCAACATTCTATAGTGAAGGAACATGTATGTTTTCTGAGAAAAAAATACAATCCATTACAGACAAACACTTTTGCACAACACAATAAAAATATATTACCAAAAAAAGTTGAAAAGATACAGATGTACAAAACACAGGCTCTCATTTTTATTCTTTGAGTTAATAGACAGAAAATTGCTTTGTCAAATTGCTAAAATAACTTTTCTAAATGCTTACTTTTACTCTCTATACTTATCTACTTACAGGCTGGTAACAGTTTGCAGATTATCACAGTCTGTGGAACATACTTTGAGTTGCATTGATACAGACTTTCAAGTATTCTCATGCCAACTTAATCAAAGATATAAAATTCAATTAAATGAGAACTACTAATATAGTGATCATGCAAGAGTTTATTAATTTCTTGTTCAATCTAACTTTTAATATTTTCTTAGCCTTAGGAATTAAGCTTCTGGTGAACTCAACATCCAACATGGTCCCTTACACACTCAATTCACTCAATGGATATTATTTTATGTTCTTATCTCAGCCAGAAGTAATCTTTCTATTGAACAAACTCTCAAAACACTTAATGATTTTGCTTGAACATATTCTGTCTGTTAACATTATTTATGTAGATTCCTCTCATTAACTAAACTGTAAGTTTTCTATTACTTAGGATTATGCTTATTTTTTTTTATTCAGACGTTACTCAGTCTCTGGTAGACACAAGAGATACCCTGACCAGATCCTCCAGATTCCTAGGAAATGATAGCAGTAGGAGTATAAAGACCAAGACATTTTGGCCCCAAATAGAGCATTTTAGTGGACGATACTATTTTCAGAGAGCCCTGTGGGTTGGTTGAGAATCTACTGTGCCTGAGTTGCAGTTCAACAACTCCTTCCACCCAATCTTGCTTCCTTCTTCTATCGAACATGTTGTACCACAAACTGCAGTTCAGCATCTGCTTCGGGTGAAGTCAGCATCCAGCACAGTTTCTTGTATACTTGATAGGTAAGTAAATAAAACTCTCATGCTCAGGTTCATCAGTCTGGTTCAAGAGAATTTCTTGGTGGAGTTGGAATGAAAGAGGAATCACCGTAGGTACGGATCTTAGGGTAAGCGGAAATAAAGATCAGATTGAAGAATTACTTGGTGATGATGATGATGATAATGATAGCAACTCTCACTATGTGATATATACACTTCTATGGCAACACTATTAGACAGTTACTAATATAGTTTGATTATTTGTCCCTGCTTGAATCTCATATTGAATTGTAAGCCCAGTGCTAGAGGTGGGGCCTGGTGGATGATGCTTGCATCATGGCGGCAGATTCCTTATGGCTTGGTGCTGTCTTTGCAGTAGTGAGTGAGATCTTGTGAGATCTGCTTGTTTAAGCGTGTGTGGCACCTTCCACCTACTCTCTTGCTTGCTTCTACTTTCACCACATCATTTATCTGCTCCCCTTTTGCTTTCTGCCATAATCGTAAGCTTCCTGAGGGCTCCCTAGAAGCTGAGCAGATTCTAGCACCATACTGCTTATAAAGCCTGCAGAATCATGAATCAACGAAACCTCTTTTTCTTATAAATTACCCGATCTCAGCTATTTTGTTTTAGCAATTCAAGAATGGCCTAACACAGGTAGTATCATTCTCAGTTTAAAAATGAGAAAACTGAAGAACAGAGAGATTCAGAAATGTGCCCCTCCCCTAGTGAGTAGCAGAGCCTAGATTTGCATCAAGTCTTTTAACCACTACTTATTTTACTTCTCTTCAGTGAATGTTCGATTATGGCAAAGATTTCTGTCTGTTCTGTTAACTACTGCATCCCCCAGAGCTGAAACACTGCCAAGTATATAGTTAGAGCTCAGTAAATATTTATTGAAAGATCTTCTTGGTATTGATTTCTATTTTTATTATACTGTGATATGCTTGCTTAACTTTCCTTTTTTTAAAAAAATTTATTGAGGCTTGCTTTATGACCAGGCATGTGGTTGATCTTAGAATATGTTTCACGAGAAGAATGTATATTCTGTGGTTGTTGGATGAAGTGTTATATAGATGTCGATTAGGTCCAATTGGTCAAGTGTCAAGTTTAAGTCCAGAGTTTCTTTGTTAGTTTTCTATGTCAATGATCTGTCTAATTCTATCAGTGGGGTGTTGAAGTCTCCCATTATTACTGTGTGGTGGCGTAAGTCTTTTTGTGGGCCAAAAAGAACTTATTTTATGAATATGAGTTTCCAATGTTTGGTGCATATATATTTAGGATAGTTAAGGCTTCTTGTTTAATTTTACCCTTTATCATTCTGTAATGCCCCTCATTGTCCTTCTTAATTTTTATTGGTTTAAAGTGTGTTTTATCTCGTATAAGAATAGTTATTCTTGCTTTTGTTTGTTTTCTGTTTGTATGGTAAATCTTACTCCATCCTTTTATTTTGAGCCTCTGGGTATGGATACATGTGAGTTGGGTCTCTTAAAGATGGCAGATGGTTGGGTCTTATCTTTTTTTAATCCAGTCTGCCACTCTGTGTCTTTTAAATGGGATTTTTAACCCATTTACATTCAAGATTTGCATTAATATGTGTGACTTTGATCCTTTTATTGTGTTGTTAGCTGGTTGTTAGACTTGATTGCATAATTGCTTCATAGTCTTTGTTGATATGTGCTTAAGTGTGCTTTTTGAAAGCAAGGGCTATTCTTTTTAATTCATATTTGGCACTCCCTTAAGGATTTCTTATGAGCATTTGCTTGTCTAAGAATGATTTCATTTCTAATTTGCTTATGAAGCTTAGTTTGGTATAATATCTCAAAACTATACAAATACATGAAAATTAAACAACCTACTCTGAATAGCTCTTGAGTGAACATCAAAATTAAGGCAGAAATAAAAAAATTAAAATTAATGAAAATAGGAACACAATTTACCAACGTCTCTAAGATGCAGCCAAAGCAGTATTAAGAGGAAAGTTTACAGCACTAAAATGCCTTTTTCAAGAAGTTGTAAAGATTTTAAATTAACAATGTAACTTTTTACCTAAAGGAATTACAGTAAAAAGAAAAAAGCCAACCTCAAAGCTAGCAGAAGAAAAGAAATAAAATTAGAAAATAACTTAATGAAATTGAGATTAAAAAATCCATATTGAAAAAAGTATATGAAATCAACAGTTCTTCAATAAAAACAAATAAGATTGACAGGCCACTAGCTAGATTAACAAAGAAAAAGAATGATAAAATCCAAATAAGCAAAATCAGAATCAACAAAGATTGTATGACAGCTGATTCCAGAGAAATACAAAAGATCCTCAGAGACTACTATGAATAACTCTATGCACACGAATTAGAAAATTTAGGGAAAATGGAAAAATTCCTGAAAGTATACAATCTCCCAAAATTGCATCAGGAAGAGATTGAAATCCTAAGTAGACCAATACCAAGTTCTGAAATTAAATCATAATAAAGAACCTACCAAAAAAAAAAAAAAAAACCCCTGGACCAGATGAATTCACGGTTGAATTCTACCAGATATGCAAAGAAGAACTGATACTAAGCCTACTGAAACTATTCCAAAAAAATCGAGGAGGAGGGGCTCCTTTGTAATTCATTCTATCTAGCCAGCATCAGCCTGATACCAGAATCTGGCAAAGACACAACAAAAAAATAAATCTTCAGGCCAATATCCCTTATGAACATAGACACAAAAATCCTCATCAAAATATTAGCAAAACAAATCCAACAGCACAACAAAAAGTTAATACAGTGTGATCAAATAGGTTTATTCCTGGACTGCAAGGCTGGCTGAGTATATGCACATCAATAAGTGTGATTCACCACATAAACAGAATTAAAAGCAAACTATATGATCATCTCAATAGATGCAGAAAAAGCTTCTGATAAAATCCAACATCCTTTCATGATAAAAACTCCAACAGACTAGGCGTCAAGCAACGTACTTCATAATAATAAGAGTCATTTGTAACAAACCGAAATCCAACATCATAATGAGTGGATAAAAGCTTAAACTATTCCCCTTCAGAACTGGAGCAAGACAAGGATGCTCACTCTCAACACTCCTTTTCAACATAGTGATGGAAGTCCTAGCCAGAGCAATCAGGCTAGAGAAAGAAATAAAAGGCATTTAAATAAGAAAAGAAGAAGTCAAACTATCTTCACTGATGATATAATTCTGTACTTAGAAAATCCTGGTGACTCAGGCCTGTAATCCCAGCACTTTGGGAGGCTGAGGTGGGCGGATCACTTGAGGTTGGAAGTTCAAGACCAGCCTGGCCAACATGGTAAAACCCCATTTCTACTAAAAATACAAAACTTAGGAGTGGTGCCACATGCCTGTAATCCCAGCTACTTGGGAGGCTGAAGCAGGAGAACTGTTTGAACTTAGGAGGTGGAGGTTGCGAAGAGCTGAGATCATGCCACTGTACTTCGGCCTGGGCAACAGAGCGAGACTTCATCTCAAAAAAAAAAAAAAAAAAAAAAAAGAAAAAAAAAGAAAATCCTAGAAACTGCCTAGAGCCAATAAATAACTTCAGTAAAGCTTCAGGATACAAAATCAATGTACAAAATACAGTAGTGTTTCTATATACCAACAACATCCTGGCTAAGAGTGAAATCAAGAACACAATCCCACTTACAACAGCCACAAAGAAAATGAAATATCTAGGAATACAACTAACCAAGAAGGTAAAAGAGCTCTACCAGGAGAACTACAAAGCACTGCTGAAAGAAATCAGAGACCACACTAATAAATGGAAAAACATTCCATGCTCATGGATTGGAAGAATCATTATAGTAAAAATGATCATACTGCCCAAAGCAATTTACAGATTCAACGTTATTCATATCAAAAAACAAGGTCATTCTTCATATAACTAGAAAAAAAACTATTCTAAAATTAATATAGAAAGAAAAGAAACCCAAATAGCCAAAGCAATTCCAAGCAAAAAGAAAACAAAGTCAGAGGCATCACACTACCTGTCTTCAAACTATAGTATGAAGCCACAGTAATCAAAGCAGGTTGGTATTTGTACAAAAATTGACACACAGACCAATGGAACAGAATAAAAATCTCAGAAATAAAGCTGCACCTCTACAACCATCTGATCTTTAACAGCACCAACAAAAACAAGACATGGGGAAAGGACTGTCTATTCAGTAAATGGTGCTGTGATAACTGGTTAGCCATATGAAGAAAATTGAAGCTGGAATCCTACCTTTCGCCATATAAAAAATTAACTTAAAATGGGTCAAATGTAATATCTCAAGCTATAAAAATCCTGAAAGATAACCTTGGAAATACTCTTCTCAACACCAGCCTTGGAAAATGATTTTTGTCTGAGTTCTCAAAAGCAATTGCAACAAAAACAAAAATTGACAAGTGGGATCTAACTAAACTAAAGAGCTTCTGCAAAGCAAAAGAAATAATAAAGCAAACAAGTGACCTACAGAATGTGAGAAAATATTTGCAAACTATGCATCAGACAAAGGTCTAGTATCTAGGATCTATAGAGAACTTAAATTGAGAAGCAAAAACCCAATAATCCCATTAAAAAATAGGTAAAGGATATGAACAAGCACTTCTCAAAAGAAGACATACAAGCAGCCAACAAACATATGAAAACATGCTCACCATCACTAATCATTAGAGAAATGCAAATCAAAACCACAATGAGATACCATCTCACACCAGTCAGAATGGCTATTATTAAAAAGTTAATAATAATAATAATAATAGATGCTGACAAAAGCTGTGGAGATAAAAGAACACTTATACTTCTAAAATATTACACTTATACTTACAAAAGGGACACTTGTACTATAAATTAGTTCAGCCACTGTGGAAAGCTGTCTGAAGATTTTTCAAGGAACTTAAAACATTTCAAGGAACTTAAGACCTGTCATTCAATCCAGCAATCTCATTACTGGGTGTATACCCAGAGGAAAATGAATCAATCTATCAAAAAGACACATGTATTTGTATGTTCACAACACTATTCACAATAGCAAAGACATGGAATCAATTCAGATGCCCATCCGTGGTAAAGTGAATAAAGAAAATGTGGTACATACACACCATAAAATACTATGTAGCCATAAAAAAGAATGAAACTATGACCTTTGCAGCAACATGATGGAGTTGGAAGGCATAATCTTAGGCAAATTAACATGGGTACAGAAAACCAAATACTGCATGTTCTTACTTATAAGTGAGAGCTAAACATTGAGCACACAAGGACATAAATATGGAACAATAGGCACTGCAGACCACTAGAGGGTGAGGGAGTTGGGTTAAAAAACCACCTAAGGAGTATTATACTCACTACCTGGGTAATGGGATTCGTACCTCAAACCTCAGCATTACACAATATTCCCATGAAACAAACCTGAACATGTACCACTTGTATCTAAAACAATAGACGAAATTAAATACACACACACACACACACACACACACACACACACACACACATTTATGTAAAAGTGACCATTAATTAAGACTTCCTTGCCAAATTCAGAAGAAAAGCTTGCTTTGAGACAGAGGTCATTTCCTTTTTAATAGACAGACCTGTGCTATGTAACAGTGTTTTGTACATTGTAAATACTCTATGGAAGTTTGCTGAATTAAACTAAGTAGAAATAGAACTTTTATCAATTAATGTTATTAATGAGATCAACATTTACACAGCCCAATTTGCACCTGCTAACTTAGTCTTTGCAAATTCAATGTAGTGTCTCTCCTGGACTGCCCACACTTTGGGAGAGTCTCAGAACTGTGCATTGGCATAGAGCCTGTATCTATTAGACCAGCAGTCCACAACCTTTTTGGCACCAGGGACCTGTTCCATGGAAGACAATTTTTCCACAGATGGGAATAGGGGAGTAGGAGGGGTGCTGGTCCATAGCCCAGGGATTGGGGACCCCTGTATTAGACACCTCTTAGGAAAATCCCCTGAAGTACAGCAACTTTCCCTTTTCAGGTTATAATTCACAGGACCCAAGGTTTGACACTTAGTGGCTAGGTGTGTACTGAGGGACTCTGAGCAAGATGATGGAACCCAGGGTAGTCACTTGGCTTAAGCTGCAGTAATGGCATATTTTGTCCTGTAAATGTAACAGTAGAACAAAGAGACACCGAATATGAGAGTTTTTGAATCCGAGTTAGCTTAAGTATAGAACAATAATTAGAAGGTCTATAAAATCTTACAACTGGTGTCCCTGGGGCCTCCTTGTTTCCTGCCCTAGCTAAAGCTTCATCGTACCTTCACTGTGACATATACCACAATATTCACAATAAATATCCCCTTTATTTGAATCATTAGCATGGGTTTCTGTAACTGGTAACACACAGACCAATGCAAACACCCTTTGGGTCAGGAGTATCCATGCTCATGTAGCTGTGGGACATAGGATAAAGGACCAGATGTTTGCTAGTCGGGTAAACTGCCAGTGCCTGGGTTTAGCGGAGATGCACATAAGACCTTGGGTGGAGAGAGGGAAAAGGTTTGGTTACTTGGGATCTTATTTATAACTTTAGCTGGTCAATTCCAGTTCCTGTGTGTGAAAAGTCAAGAAGAGCAAAGAGTGATAGACCGATGCATTGTTACTTGTAATTTTGGATTCGGGGAAGAGCCAAGTTTCTTACATTACTGTAGGCTTATTGGGTTTGCTTGATAGAATTTTTAAAGTCCCACCAATTTTTTTGCATTTTGTTTTCTACTCTAGAAAGATCATGAGAGTGAGGTCTCTCTCATGCCACGCTCACATTCTCAAGAAATATTCATGATTTGATTACTTCCCTAGGCAATATAAATCAAACCTGATGGCAGGGATATGTTGATGGCTTGAAGTAAGTGAAAAATAAATTAGGAAAGGAGGAGGCCCGGAGTAGCAAAGACATAAATTTAAAATTTAAATCTCAAAAGATGAAAAACTTCAAAAAGCCATTTTGAAAACTTGACTTTAGACTCTTTTAAATGAATCAAAATGGGAAGCAAGGGGAATAATATAGGTGCATATGAATGAATTGGGTTACATATAAGTGCTTACGACTCTTAAGGGAAAAGTCCACATGTTCTAAACAATACCAAAAGGTCCTTTCAAAAGGTTTGATGGCCTCAAAAGAAGTAACTTAGAATGTTCTAAAATATTTAAATAATAAGAATAGATTACTTGCGGCATTTGAAAAGAAAAACTTATATTGATTGTATTCAGTCATCAAACTAGGCAAATCTACTAAAGATGAATTTATTATGTTCATTGGTCTTACTTTTGTTGTATTTTCTACCTTCCTTTTTCCACAAGGCTAAATGCACATAATTCAGAATTTGCATGAGCTATTGAAACCAATGGGGAAAAAATATCCTTAAGAAGGGGATAGGCTGGCACAGTGGCTCACGCCTACAATCCCAGCACTTTGGGAGGTCAAAGTGGGCAGATCACAAGATCAGGAGTTCGAGACTAGCCTGGCCAATATGGTGAAACCCTATCTCTACTAAAAATACAAAAATTAGCCGGGCGTGGTGGTGCATGCCTGTAATCCCAGCTACTTGGGAGACTGAAGCAGGAAAATCACTTGAACCCAGGAGGCGGAGGTTGCAGTGAGTTGAGATCATGCCACTGCACTCCAGCCTGGGTGACAGAGTGAGACTCTGTCTAAAAAAAAAAAGGAAGGGAATAAGGGGAAGTGGATGGTGGTCAAGCAAGCCTTCACTTTGAGTCTATCTCTTAACCTGAATGATTCTGGGCAAGTCATTTGGCCCCTGCACCTAGTGTTCCCAAGTCAGAACAGCTGACGGAAATGAAGTGAAATCTGTGCTTAAACCAAATATCACACTGCCCTAGCTCACAATAGATATCTAATTATCTAATATTAGGTATCTAATAATCAGTAAATAGTTCTTCCCTCTAAAACTTGAAACTTAAAGCAAAATTTTAATTTTTGTAAATTTGTCCTAGTTTAGACAGAAACAGCTCCCTTGTGGCAGAGATAACAAGGATGATCTTAAAGTTCTACCCAATTAATAAAAAGGTACATTTCTAGTCTACAGAGGTTTTATTCTACCAAATCTTATTCAAAGTTTCTACATCCAACTGTTTGTACACTCAATGTATACCTGCTGCTCCTGCTCACCTCCCTTTTCTAGGGGTTGGGGTATGGTGGGGTCAGGTTGTATACTATTACATCAGAATCAAAGGTGAATTGTATTCAGAATACTTTAGATTATGAAGTTTAAATACAGTTTGAATGAGTGCTTTTAAAAAATACTTTAAATATTTGACTATCCAAACTTTATTTATCGCCCCTTTTCATCTTCTCCTCTTCCTCAAACCAGCATAATATGAAGATAAAAGTATCTCTTTTACAGAACTGTAGATCCACATGTCCGTGTCAAATCTTATAGAAATGCATAACCTAAATTGACAGAGGCAAAATCTGGCTCCCAATGCTTGTGTTGCTAGTCAGTGAGTGGAGACAATTTGAATGGAGGTGGGATGGGGAGGAGGATTTGATGTAGTTTGTGTCTTAGTCTGTTCAGGTTGCTATAACAAAATACCATCTTGTGGGTGGATTATAAACAATAGAAATTAATTTCTCACAGTTCTGGAGGTTGGGAAGTCCAAGATCACAACAGTGGTGGATTCAGTGTTGGGTGAGGTTTGTTTCCTGATTCATAGATGGCATCTTTTTGCTATTCCCTCCTGTGGTGGAAAGAGCAAACAAACTCCCTCAGGTGTTCTTTTACAGCGGCACTATTCCCTTTGATGAGGGCTATGCCCTCATGACCTAATCATGCCCCAAACGGCCCTGTGTATTAATATCATCACCTTGGGGGTTAGCATTTCAACATATGAATTTTGGGGAGACACAAACATGCGTATTTTATTTACATATAAGTATTTTTTTTTCTTCAAAAATCAAGATGGCTAAATACTTAAAATATTGTTTCTGGAAAGTGCTTGTGCTGATGGTAGTGTATTCTTACATGTTTCTCTCCTGTGCTGGGAATATTCCAGCACTCAAAGAGGGGCTTCTCTGTGGGGTCACCAACTTCAATATAATGATAAGCCATTTCAGAAACAACTCTTTTTGGCCAGAAATCTTGGTTCAGGAGTTGCTAGAAGGGTTTTCAGGTCTACCCTACCTTATAGATAAAATAATAAAAAGACTTGGTTTTAAACCAGGGAGAATAAAGTTTAAGTACACTTACTTTTTTTAAAAATAATATACATGTTTGCTATATTAACAAATAGGAAATTGAAAAACTGGAAAGAATACCAATTACCAATCAAAGATAGCCACTGATGAAGTGGTCATAAATTTCCTTCCAGGAAGTTTCCCAGGTGTCCCAGTGACAGTGAAATGAGGAACACTGAGCTGTCGGAAGCTCATCCCCTAATCTGACCATGTAGGAGTGATAGTCTGGAATGGGTGAGGAGGTCACAGGAGGATACCAGGACTGGTCATGGGTTGCAGGGATGTGGCTCATTTCCTTCCACGTTATCGTGGGTCCTGCAGATCTGTCACCTTGGCTCAGGTTGAGGAGTGAGTGCATCTCTTTTACTCTTACCTTATGGCCCTCATCACTTGAGCAGGTGCATCCTGCTTGTCAGCTGGTTCCTGTTTGTTTTGCGCATGGCTGTGGGAGCTTGGCATTCCCCTACGGCTTGCTAGCTCACACGTGCTCTGTATGAGTTCTTGGACAAGTCTGCAGTGAGATGGTGTGTGATGGAGTAGGAAAGAGCATTAGTAGTGCCAACAGTTCAGAAAATGTTTGTCAATCCCTTTCATATAGACTGGCTGACCTGATGTTTCTTCCAGGATATCAGAGATTTCCCAGGCAGCTAGCCATCATGAGAACTGAAGTTTGACAGGACAAGTCCCTTACACTGTATGCCAGGGAAGATACTGAACTGGTTCCTTACAATTAGGAAAAAGATAAACCGCTAGAATTTACTGACAGGGCTGTAACTAATTGTGTAGTCTTTTAAGTCGATTAATCATGCCGGGCTGGGAGCACAGGAAGATCTTGAATGAGTGCTTTTCCTGTTAAACCTTTTGCTATGGAGAAATCTGAATATGGGCAGAGAGAAGATAAACAAGAAAACAAATACATTGTAATAAAATTGTGAATGAAAACCTTAGAGCTCTCATATCCTTCCTTAATTCAGAACCCTCTCAAACATCAAGCTCAGGAATAAAGTATTTGAAAATAACAATATGCTATGAATAAACAATCTGTACATCTCTTTTCTTCTCCCTGAATTCACGTGCTCAAGAGTTGAGACTCTTTGAGATCACAAAAGAATATTGTGCAAGAATATTGTGACTACTCTGCAAGAATATTGTGACTGGAAATTTCCTGTGAGCCCTTCTAAATAGGCCACAAAAACAAAGGACAGAGCTGTGGGATTACTGAACAGTAAGGGGAATGACCAGATAGAGAGTAATTGAGCTCAAAGCTCAACTGTAAGCTGCAGAAAGACCTTCACTTCCCCAGATTTCATTATTTTTTTGTTTATTTTAATGTGAAGAAGCTCTTTAGTTTAATTAGATCCCACTTGTCAATTTTTGCTTTTGTTGCTATATCTTTTGGCATTTTTGTCATGAAACCTTTGCCTGTGCCTATATCCTGAATTGTATTGCTTAGATTTTCTTCTAGGGATTTTAAAGTTTTGGGTTTTACAGTTAAGTCTTTAATCCATCTTGAGTTAATTTTTGTATAAGGTGTAAGGAAGGGGACTGATTGCAGTTTTCTACACATGGCTAGCCAGTTCTCCCAGAACCATTGATTAAATAAGGAATCCTTTCCCCATTGCTTCTTTGTGTCAGGTTTATTAAGACCAGATGGTTGTAGGTGGGTGGTCTTATTTCTGAGTTCTCTATTGTATTCCGTTGGTCTATATGTCTGTTTTTGTACTAGTACTGTGCTGTTTTGCTTATTGTGGCCTTGTAGTATAGTTTGAAGTGAGGTAGTGTGATGCCTCCAGCTTCGTTCTTTTGCTTAGAATTGTCATGGCTATTTGGGTTCTTTTTTGGTTCCACGTGAATTTTAAAATAGTTTATTCTAATTCTGTGAAGAATGCCAATGATAGTTTAATGAGAATAGTACTGAATCTGTAAATTCCTTTGGGTAATATAGCCATTTTCATGATATTGATTCTTCCTGTGCATGAGAATGAAGTATTTTCCCATTTGTTTTTGTCCTCTCTGATTTCTTTGAGCAGGCGTTTGCAGTTCTCCTTGAAGAGGTCCTTCACTTGCCTTGGAATGCTCCTGTAGGAGGTGTCTAGAGACCCCTGTTGGAAGGTCTCACCCAGTCAGGAGGAATGGGATCAGGGACCCTCTTAAAGAAGCAGTCTGGCTGCCCCTTGGCAGAGCAGGTACACTGTGCTGACCACCTGATCTCTCCAGAGCTAGCAGGCAGGAAAGACTTAAGTGGACTGAAGTGCAGGGATAGTGGCTGCTCCTCCTCCTGGGGACTCCATCCCAGGCAGAGATCAGAGTACTGTCCCTATAACCTTGACTGGAGTTGCTGAAATTCCCACAGGTAGGCCCTGCCCAGTGAAGAGGGATGGATTGGGGTCCTCTTAAAGAAGGAGACTGTCAACGATCAGGCTCAGTCACTGTGCTCTGTTGTGGGGAATTCTTCCTGGTCCCTGCTGCTGGCAGGCTAGAGCGCTGACTCAAATCGTAGATATGGTGGCTGACCTTCCCACCGGGAACTTGGTCAATGTCGGGCTGTCTCCAGCCTGCTGGGGCTGCTCAGCTGGAATTCCAAGCTGGTGCATCTTAACTTGTGAGGTTCCATGGGAGTGGGGCCCACAGAATGATGCCACTTGACTTCCTGGATTCAGCCCTCTTCCTAGGGGAATGCCCAGGATCTCCTGCTTTTCCAGAACTCCCAGGGCTGGAGTATACAAGACTCCTGGGTTTGCCTGCGTGCCCAAGTAAGCAAGTGGCTCTTCTGCTGAGACGCCATACATGTCTGTGCTTTGGACCCAAGGCCTTGGTGGTGTGGGTTCACAAGAGAAAGTCCATATCCACAGGTTGCAAAAATTCATAGAAAAAGTGGGTTTCCCAGGCAGGGTCACCCCATCACTCA
This sequence comes from Macaca mulatta, assembly GCF_049350105.2. Classification (NCBI taxonomy): domain Eukaryota; kingdom Metazoa; phylum Chordata; class Mammalia; order Primates; family Cercopithecidae; genus Macaca; species Macaca mulatta. Next base: position 127,125,588 of record NC_133417.1, on the reverse strand, counting down.
CTGCCTCCTTTGTCTGGGGGTGGGGGCACCCTGACTCTGCACCATTCCAAGGTGGGCTATAACCCTGTTTTTCCTTGCTCTCCGTGGGTTGAGCCCTCTGCCTAGTCAGTCCCAATGTGAGAACCCGAATATTTCTGTGCAGAATACACTCATTATTTTGTGAGAGCCGCAGACCGCAGCTGCTTCTCATAGGCTGTCTTGGCCCCTGCCCCCAACAGAATTTTATTCTTTCATAGTTCTAGAGCCCAGAAGTCCAAAATCAAGGTGGCAGCAGTACCATACGCCCTCTGGTAATGCTAGTGAGGCCATCGTTCCTTGCCTCTTTCAATTTCTGGTGGCCCAAAGCATTCCTTGGCTTATGGCATAATAATTCCAGTGTCTGCCTCTGTTGTCATAAGGCCTTCTGCCCAGTGCATCTCTCTGTGTCTTCACATGACCTTCTTATAATGACATGAGTCTTTGATTTTAGAATCTACCCTAATCTAGTATGACCTCATTTTAATTTATCTCATTACATCTAAAAGACTGTATTTTCAAATAATGTCACATACCGGGTGACTTGAATTTGGGGACTACACTATTAAACCCAGTACAATTAATAAACCCCAATTCATTCTAACACCCTGTTTCACCTGTATTGCTTCCACACCCCTTTGCTGATCTTCCTGCCTATGGTCTTATATTCTCTACCATATATTTGTTTTTCATACAGAAACTACAAAGCTTTTTCTAAAATAAAAATCAGATCATGTTGCTCCCTGTTTAAAACACATCAGCTGTCTTCCTATAAGATTCAGAATAAAGTCCAAGCTCTTTAACGGAGGCTAAAATTTCTCTAAAATGTGTATTCTCAGATCTTGTTCTGGCCACCCTGGCTCTATGCTTCTGTCATACTGAAATGTTGAGCAATTTGTCCAGTTGCTCAAGTGGTTTACTTTCTTTCTTAACTTTAAGTCTTCCCACATGCTATGTCTTCTATAAGTGATTCTAGACCATTTCACACAGTTCCATTCCACAGAACTGAATCCTAGTGAGCTTCCACATCTCAGATTAGATATTTCTTCTGCTGGGAAGCTATCCCTGATCCTCAGACTCTGCTCTAACTTGGTTAATCCATGGTCTTCAATAGTTCCTGAATTGTAGCACATTTCCCCTTAATATAATGCAATTGCTGTTTTATATATCCTAATTCCCCACTCATCTCTAATGGTTGTGATGCCAGGAACCATGGTGGCTATGTTTTCAATGCATCATCAGCACCTACTGCAATGCCTGGTGCACAGAAGGCACTGATAAATATTTGTGGAATAAATGAGTTAAGAACATCAAATGCTATTACATCAAAGGAACAGAATGTTAAATTTTCTTCACAGTGATATTCTTAATAAATACTTCAAATATTTCTTCTTCCTAAAAATAACTTTAAATACAAAAATATAATAGTCATAATCTTTTTAAAACAAAGGTGGAGTGAAGATTTAAGTTACATTTTATACTTCTCATCATAGGTTCATAAATTTAAAGAGCTGCTATAGTTTTTAATTTTCAGGGTGTGTGATAATATTTCAGAACATGAAGAGGATAATCTTGATATTGTTCTTTTCTCCATGTCCAGGGGGGGAATAGTGACCTTATACACTGAAGTTGATATTGCTATCATTTGCTATAACAATATTAATTGGATGAATGTGTATTGAGTAGATATTTGGTTGCAGACCCATGACTAGGCAAAATGTATGATAAATGGTCAAGTGGGAGAGTTGTCATCAAAGGAAATTGGACTTTTCTTGAATGTCTAAATCTTGTCAGCTCCAACTTGGCAAAGAACCTCATGTACTTTTAACTCTTACCTCTTCCTTTTTCTTTCTTTATCTTGAAAACATTTGCCCCCATATTTGTAGCTCCATGTGAGAGGTTTGCTACTACAGCATTTGATTACCCAAGTCAAATCAAATATGCCTGGATATAAAATGGAAATGGGCTGTGTGCACTAAATTAACCTCTGGCTTCCTGCTTTCTCTTTTAAAATTCAGGGGTTTTAACAATAAATATGAAGTCCATAGAACTAGAAAATTTCAAGTTGGGGCAAATCAGTTGATACGCTTTTCTCATGCAAGGCACCCTCTATATAATCTGTAAACTTTACCAACCTATAAATGTTTTACAACCGAGTAAAATGTCAACTTGAAGAAATATGACAAAACACAAAAATTAGATAAGTCACTCACTGTTTTATGAGCTACAATATTTCAAAAATAGTTTCTTTGTGAATTCTTTCCTGTATCTCTGATATTTTTGTGATATAAAGGGAATGATCTAGGTGACATCAATAAAAATGGTGGAGTAGGGAACTTCAAAGCACTGACTCTCCACAAAAAGAGCAAATAATTTGGCAACAACAACAAAAACAACAAAAAAAAACACTCTGTCAAAATCAGCTTTATCACAACTCTGGAAGCCAGCTAAAGATTTGTAGTAATCAGAAAAACATTTAATCAAGAAAAAGTAACTGACTCTCAGAAGAACTTTGTAGGGTTTTAACTTGCCTTGGCCCTCTCCTCTTTCCCCAGTTTGAGAAGTGTTGAAGACAGCAGCCCACATTTCTGCTGTAGTTTTCTTGTGATGATTGAAGCAGAGCAGACCTGTTACCAAAGAACTGTGGTTGTAGTTGGGCCCCTAAATGATGGCCTTAAAGGGCTTGCCTTATGTGACCAGGGAGAGATGGCTACATAGGGAGCATTTCTAAGATATATTTAAAAGCAACTGTACTAGCCATTGGCACTTGAGGCAAGGAATAACAATTGGGGTAAATAATAGATACACTGAAAAGCAGGGGAGTGGTAAATTTTGTAAACTTCCAGGAGAGTTTGAAAGTGTGCTTTTCACACACACATGGTTTATATGCAAAGACTAGAGGGGTTGGGGTTGGGGAGGAGGTTCTAGATGTATAAAAAAATATAGGTCAAACCATGAACTCAACACCAAGCTAGACAGATAGAGCCACCAGTGCACACATGACAAAGAATACAAACTTGACAAAATTAGCTTAGAAAACAAACAGCAGCCACAACAAGCACCAACAATAAACCCTGGGGTAGGGGGAGAATATGATTTCTAGAGTTGTTATGCTATGTACTCAAAGTGTTCAAAAGTTAGGAGGCATTCAAAGAAAGAAGCAAGTATGGCCCATACACTAGAAAAATAGAAAGTAAAAACTCTCCCCGAGGAAACTTAGACACTGTATTTAAAACATAAAGATTTTAAAACAAGTATTTCAAAAAGCTAAAGAAAACCATGTGAAAGGAGTCAAAGGAAAGCATGAGAATGGTATTTCACCCAATAGATAATATAAATAAAGTGATGGAAATTACAAAAAGGAACCAAATGGAAATTCTGGAGGTGAAAAGTACAATAACCAAAATAAAAAAATCCAGTAGAGGATTTCAATAGCAGATTTGAGTAGGCAGAAGAAAGAAACAGCAAACTTGAGCAAAGATTAACAAATCTGAGGAAAGGTAAGAAAAAGAATAAACACAACAAAAAAAGAACAGACTCTAGAAGACCTGTGGGACACTGTCAAGTATAGACTGACATAGGCATAATGTCAGTCCCATAAGAAGATAAGAAGGAAAAAGGGATGGAAATAATATTTTAAAAAGTAATGACCGAGAACTTTCACAATTTATTGAAAGATTTAAATCTACACATCAAGGAGCTCATATATATATGAGCTTATATATAATAGGAGCTTATATATAATATAAACTTAAAGAGATCCAAACTGATCTCAGTGTGGATCTATTTGATTATGATTATTATAATCAAATAGTCAAATGTCAGAGACAAAAAGAGACCATTGAAAGCAGAAAAAGAGCAGTTACTCTGTACAATAAAATTGAGAGCTAATTTTTTAAATCAGAAACCATGGAAGCCAGAAGGCACCTGGAATGACATATTCAAAGGGTTGAAAACAAAACAATACAAAACAAAACTTTCAAGCAACAATACTATATCCAGCAAAATTATCCCTCAAAAATGGAGGAGAAAGTAAGACCTTTTATAATGAATAAAAACAGATACTTTGCTTCTAGTAGAGATGCCTTATAAGAAATGCTAAAGGGAATCCTTTAGGTTAAAATGATAGGGCAATAGGGGTGATTTAATATGCATAAAGAAATAAAGGACACCAATAAATGTAATTACAGAAGCAAATGTAAAATCAGTATTCATGTGCTTCTGGTTAGTAACTTCTTTTCCCCCCATATGATTTCTTAAAAACAACTACATAAAGTAATAATTACAAATTTATGTTGTTGGGAATATGTTTATAAAGATGTAATTTGTGATAACAGCAACATAAAAGGTGAGAGATAGAGCTATATAGGAGCAAAAGTTTCATATACATTTGAAATTCGGTTGATATTAATTCAAACTAGATTATTATAAATAAATATGTTAACTGAAATTCCCAGAGCAACTACTAAGAAAACAGCTAAAAATTATAGACAATAAAAATATGGAAAAAATGGTATGCTATGAAACATTTATCTATTACAAAAGAAGGCAGTAATGGAGGAATTCAGGGAAGTAAAATATAAGACATATAAATAACAAATGGCAAAACAGAAGTAGTCCTTTTTATCAGTAATTGCATTACATGTAAATAAACTCTACAATTAAAAGGCAGATAATGGGAGATGAGGTAAAAAATGATCCAACTATATGCTGTTTACAAGAGACTTGCTTTAGGTCCAAAGAAACAAATAAGTTGAAAATGAAAGGATAAAAACAGTTATACTATGCAAACAGAGTTGGAGTGGCCATGATTATATCAGATGAAATTGATTTTTAAAACAAATATTTGTTACAACAGACAAAGAAGAATGTTGTGTAGTAATAAAAGGTCAGCCTGGGCGTGGTGGCTCATGCCTGTAATCTCAGCACTTTGGGAGGCTGAGGTGAGTGGATCACAAGGTCAGGAGTTCAAGACCAGCCTGGCCAATATGATGAAATCCCATCTCTACTAAAAATACAAAAAAAAATTTAACTGGGCGTGGTGGCAGGCACCTGTATTCCTAGCTACTCAGGAGGCTGAGGCAGGAGAATCACTTGAACCTGGGAAGCAGAAGATGCAGTGAACCAAGATCGTGCCACTGCACTCCAGCCTGGGTGACAGGGCAAGACTCTGTCTCAAAAAAACAACAACAAAAAAAGGAAATCCATAATTATATGAGATAATAATTATTTGTGACTAATAACAGAATTCTTAAAATATCTAAAGCAAAAACTGGCAGGATTCATGTGACAAATAGTACACTAATAATAGATGGAAACTTTAATACCCTACTTTTAAGAATAAATAGAACAACTAGACAAAAGATTAATAGTGAAATAGAAGACTTGAACATTATGAACCCATCTGCCCTGACAGACATATTTAAAGCACTCTACCCAGTAATAGAATACACATTGTTTGCAAATGCAAATGGAATATTCTCCAAGAAAAACTATATTTATGCTACAAGACAATTATAAATAAATATCAAATGACTGAACTCATACAAAGTATCTTCTATAACCACATGGGATAAAATTAAAAATCAATAACAGAATGAAATTTGGAAAATTTGCAAATATTTGAGCATTAAACAACATACTCTTTAACAACCAATTGGTCAAAAAAGAACCTGCAGGAAAATTAGAAAATAACCCAAGATAAGTAAAAGCAAAAGCATAACGTAGAAAATTGCACAAGCAGTGCTTAGTAAGAAATTTACAGCTGTAAATGCCTAGATTAAGAAAAGAGAAAAGATCTCAAATCAATAAGCTATCTTTTTACTTTAAAAAACTGTAAAAAGAAAAGCAAAGTAAACCTAAAGCAGAGGGAAGGAAATAATAAATATTAGAGAAAAGGATAAATAAAATATTGAATATATAAACAATAGAGTCAACAAAAATTAAAAATTGGCTATGTAAAAAGATCAACAAAATTGACAAAATCTTTAGATAGAATGACCAAAAAAAAAAAAAAGTAAAAGAGAGAGAGAAGATTCAAATAAATTCACAAAAAATGAATCTGGAAGTATTATTACCGAACTTACAGACATACAAAGGACTATAAGATAATGCTTTGAACAGTTCCATGACAATGAATTAGAAACTCTAGAGAAATGAACAAATTCTTAGAAACATGCAAACTACAAAAATTGACTCAGGAAGAAATTTAAAAATCTGCATAGATCTAAAACAAGTAAAGAGATCAAAACACTAATTTAAAAACTTCTAACAAAGAAAAGCCCAGAACCAGATGGTTTCATTGATAAAGTCTATCAAATGTTTAAAGAAGAATTATCAGCAAGTCTTCTCAAACTCTTTTTTGAAAACTGAGGAAGAGGTCTGGCGTGGTGGCTCATGCCTGTAATCCCAGCACTTTGGGAGGCCGAGGTGGGCAGATTACAAGGTCAGGAGATCGAGACCATCCTGGCTAACGTGGTGAAACCCCGTCTACTAAAAATACAAAAATTTAGCTGGGTATGGTGGCACACGCTGGTAGTCCCAGCTACTCGGGAGGCTGAGGCAGGAGAATCGCTTGAACCCAGGAGGTGGAGCTTGCAGTGAGCTGAGATTGCACCACTGTACTACAGCCTGGGTGACAGAGCAAGACTCTGTTTCAAGAAAAAAACAAAAACAAACAAACAAAAAGCCCACATGCAAAAATACAAAACAAAACAAAAAACAAACCTGAGGAAGAGAGTACACTTCTTAACTAATTCTATGTGGCCAGTGTTACCCTGATGTCAAAGCCAGAAAAAGATTTCATAAGGAAAGAAAATTATAGGCTAGTATCCCTCATGAACAAGATGCAAAAAATCTTCAACAAAATCTTAGCAAATTGAATTTAGCAACATATTGAAAATATTATACACTATGCCTGTGATTATGTATCTCAGGAATCTAAGAATGGTTTGACATAGAAAAATTAATTAATGTAATAGAAGAAAGGATTTAAAAAAAGCACATTAAAATTTCATTCCAAGCAGAAAAAGCATTTGACAAAATCCAACAACCTTCTATGATAAGATTACTCAACAAACTTGGAATAGAAGAGAATTTCTTTAATCTGATAAAAGACATATCTGAAAAACCCACAGCTAACCTCATACTTAACAGTGAAAGACTGAAATCCATTCCCTTTAAGATCAGAATGAAGATGAGGATGTTCAGTCTCACCAACTCTGTTCCACATTGCATTGAAAGTTATGGCCAGGGCAGTTAGGCAAGAAAAAGAAATAAAATATATCCACATAGAAAAAGAAGTAAAAGTATCTCTATTGGCAACTGACATAATCTAATAGATAGAAAATCCTAAGAATCTATGAAAAAACCTTATTTGATCTAATAAACAAAGTCACTAAATTTGCAGGGTACTGCAAGTCTAACATACAAAAATCAGTTGTATTTCTATGAACTATCAATGAATTATCCTACAAAAAAAATCAGGAAAATAATTTCATTTACAATAGCATCAAAATGAATAAACTACTTGGAATTAAATTTAACCAAGGAAGTGCAAGACTTATGTTCTGAAAATGAAAAAAAAAAGGAAAGAAATAAAAGGAAACCTAAATAAATAAATAAAAAGATATGCCGTGTCCATGGATTGGGAAATTTTGTTAAGATGGCAATGTTACCCAAAGTTATGTACAAATTTGATGCAATCTCTGCCAAAACCCCAACTGCCTTTTCTGTATAAATGGAAAAGCTGATTCTAAAATTCATATTACATTTTAAGGAACTCTGAGTAGCCAAACAATCTTGAAAAAGAAGAATAAATTTGGAAGACTTATACTTACTGAATTCAAAACTTATTACAAATGTACAGTAATCAAAACAATGTGGAACTGATATAAGGGTAGACATATAGATCAATGAAGTGAAATTGAGAGTTCAGGAATAAACCTGTACATCTATGGTAAAATCATTTTTGACAAGAGCATACCAAGACCATTCAGTGTGGAAAGAATAATCTCTTCAACAAACTGTGCTGGGACGACTGAATAACCACATGCAAAAGAGTGACACTAGACCCTTACCTCATACCACATACAAAATTTTTTTCAAAATGAATCAAAGATCTAAATGTCAAAATATGAAACTCTTAGAAAAAAAGCATAGATGTAAATGTTTATGACTTTGAATTTGGTTATGATTTCTTACATATATGACAAGCAACAAAATAAAAAATAGATAAATAGGACTTCATCAAAATTTAATGCATCAAAGGACATTGTCAAGAAAGTAAAAAGCCAGACCACAGGGCGGGGAGAAAATATTTGCAAACTATAAATCTGTTGAGACTTGTATATAGAACATATAAAGCACTTGAATAACTGAACAATAAAAATACCAAAAAAACTCAATTAAAAAATAGGTAAGGGACTTTAATAGATAGGTCTTCCAAGAGGATATACAAATGGCCAATAATCACATAAAATTATGCTGAACATCACTAGTCACTAGGGAAATGTAAATCAAAACCACAATGAGATACTACTTCATAGCCACTAGGAAGGCTACAATAATAATGATTTTGAACAAGGAAAAATAGCAAGTTTTGATAAGGATGCAGTGAAACTGAAGCCTTCATACATGGTTAGCAGGAATGTATAATGGAGCTGCCACTGTGGAAAGCAGTTTGGTGGTTCTTCAAATATTAAACAGTAATTCTGCTCTTAGGTATACACTAAAGAGAACTGAAAACAGGTGTTCAAACAAAAGCTTGTGCAGAATGTTCATATTCATAGCAATATTATTCATAGTACCTAAAAAGTGGAAACCACCCAAAGATTATCAGATGAAGAATAAACAAACGAGCTACATCCATACAATGGAATATTATTGTCAAAAAATAAAGTATTGATACATGCTACAATATAGATAGATCTTGAAAACAAAAGGAAAGAAGACAGACACAAAAAGCCACATATTGTGTGATTCTATTTATGAGGAATGACTACTTAATGAGTATAGAGTTTCTTTTTGGGGTGATGAAAATATTCTGAAATTAGGTAGTGGTGATGGTTGTGCAATGTTGTGAATGTACTGGAAGACACTGAATTGTACATTTTAAATGGTTAAAATAGTGAATTTTATGCCATATAAATTTTTACCTCAATTAAAAAAAATCAGGAACCCATTTAAAAGGAAATGTTTCAAAATAACAATAATAAAATAGTGGTTTAAAAATGACCTAAAGTCACCTCGACTCTTTCTTCTTGAGTAATAGTATTCAACCAAAACTCTTTATTTTTCCTTAGTAATGCAGCCTTTGCAGTAGATGCATGCATCGTGTTACTGTAATTAACACAATTTCCTTGTGAAATTACCATTTGCGAAACTACAGATATGTTTTCAGTTGTCTTGCATTCCTTCCAGATAGCACACCATCATCATGTATCACGCCAGGAACTGCAATAATGTAATCAATATTATAATTAAATGGTCCCCTTGTAAGCATATATTTATATACTGTGGTGTTGACAACTGGCTTTAAAAGAGCCTAGAGTTTAATAGTTTTGCGCATCATTTACAGTTCCCTGTACTACTGACATGATTGATTAGCACTACAATTAGAAATTATGTCCTCTGCAGAATCCATCTTGTATTGGGAGAATTGATTATATTTCCCTGGGGAGGTCAGGTCTCATAATGCAAATGTTAATTAATTTTTTGCATTAAAAGCTAAATACAAAGATTGAATCACTTTTATTAGGAACTTCTTTTAATGAATTCACTGTCCTTTGAACCCAGTTTATCTTTTAGCATATGCATTCTATTAAAGAATAAAAACAATTGATTGTGGAATCATCTACGTGCAGTCTCCCAACTAAATTGCATAGGTATGTGGCAATGGCCTCTCAGTGGCTATTACATTTAATCTCAGGCTGTTAGCATGTTTCCTTCCCTTCATTTTTCTCTTTTCTCTCACGTTTTCCTTGAAAAATAATTCAACAAATAAGCCTGAAAATTAAATAGCATCATTTTATCTTTCAATGTAAGGATTTAGAGGGGAGTGAGAATATATAAGCTATTCATTTCAAATACATTGTACTAGGAAAGCATCATGTCAGAAATCTTTACGGTGATGTACATGGTAGAACAGCCTGTAAGTAAACTAAAGAACCGTTAGGATATATTTCATAGGTTTTCCAGGTAATGAAACTTCATGACTGTGATGGAAACCACCTTGTATGCATTTTCATAGACATGTTGCTGGAAATTTAAATTAAAATGTAAGCGATGATGGTTTGCAGTTGACTGATCTTTGTAATGGCCTGGTCTATCTGCAAGGCTTGTAGAGATTTCAAACTTTGTTATGATCTAACATATCTGCATTAAAAACTTTTTCTTGATTAATTTGATGAAGCATACTTTGGTTACCATATCATTTAAGACCAGAATTCTGGGACCAAAGGCATCTTATGCACTTCTCCCCAGCATGGGATCATTGTGATGGTTTGTTTTCTTAATGTTGTTCCTGTCTTCCTTCAAAAAGTTATAGTAAGCCTGCAATTAATTTGAAAAATCTCATTAGGTATCAAATAAGAAAACCATTAAATGTGCATCACTGCAGAAAGCATGCCACACTTTGAAATCTACATTACTTGGAGTGTTTCACTTCAGAGTCCAGTGCTAACTGGAGTTTGCAACAAGCAGAGCATTAGATATTTCAACAAGGGGCCATCTCTCATTTCTGAAGATATGTGGTCTTTGGCTTGTTTGTGTGCATGGATGGCAATAAACAATTTGGAAACTCAATTTGGGGTTAATTATCTCAAGGCAATTTTCCTGGGCTGTATTATTGATGGCTTATAGAGCTACTTCTCTGATATCTCCATGCCAGGGCCTAGCTGAAGCAAAATGGCAACTTGGGTGGGTTGTCCTTAGTGTTATTCTCTCTATCCACATGCTCCTCTCTTTTGCCATCTGCTCTGACTTCTTGTCTTGGTGCCTAATGTCTCCTGTTCATTTCTGACTCTCCAATATAATGCCCTACTCAGACACATTTCATCCAAAGAGCAGGAAATCTGCACCATCTAGCCTCATCCCTAATCTTACAATGCCCAAAGAAGGGGAAAAAAGTCTTAGCTTTCCAAAACGTGATACTATGTGAAATCTGCCTCATAAATTCTGAAATACGAAGCAGGGTTTTATTTACTTTCCATAGTAAAAAATTGCATATTTTCAACAACAATGGAAAAAAACAGTAATTTTAAAAGACATTCACTCATGTCTTTAAAAATCACTGAAAACATTTTCAGTTTTCTCTGGTTTTCTTGCTCTAAGGAAATAAGATTTCTGCCTGATGGGTCCACTCCTGGTGTTTGGAGGATCTGGGAATTGGGCAAAAACAGGCAGAGAACTCGGATAATTGACCTAACTCAGAAAAACCGAGGCATACCACCAACCAATGAGTGAATAAGGGAAATGTGGTACATATACACCACAGAATACTATTCAGCCATAAAAAGGAATGAAGCATTGTCTTTTGTGGAAACTTTGATGAAGCTGGAAGCCATTTTCCTAAGTAAAGTAACTCAGGAATGGAAAACCAAATGTTGTTATGTTCTCACTTATAAATGGGAGGTAAGCTATGGGCACACAGAGGCATAAGAATGATATAATGGACTTCAGGGGCTCAAAGGGGAAGGTTAGGAGGGTGATAAGGTATAAAAGACTACATGTTGGGTATAGTGTACGCTCCAAAGGGGATGGGTCCAAGAAAATACCAGAAATCACCACTATAGAACTTTAATCAGCAGCCACCAGTAGCCCAGAAACTACTGAAATTAAAAATATGAGAAAAAATTCTGAGGCATAGAGAAGAAAGGTCAGTGATAAGAAAGCCTCCAAGAGCAGGGTTTATAAGAACATCAAGGAGCTTGGAGTTGTGGAGGTGGGGGTTGCAGTTATTGGGGCAGCTGTGGCATGTGAGTAAAATGGAGAGTGAGGAAGATGGGAATGAGGATTTTAGAGTTTTGCTTTACATTACAAATCAACTTTTCCTCTGATGCCTTAAAAAGATATTGAAGTAGGTTAATTTTTTTAAATGATTTTGGATGCTGAACTGCTGTGTCTTTGTGAATGGCACCCATCGTAGAGCTGGGACCACAGATGATTAAGTGTTACACATTCCACAGACAGACCTATGAGCACCCTCTTGTGAGAAGATGGACTGCCTTTCTAGGCATATTTTGTACCACGCTGCCACCTTACCCAAGTATTCTCTCAAGCTTTGATACTTTCAATTAGTTTCTAATGCTTTTTCTTGATCAAAATTACCTCTCTTTTGACCAGTTCTCTTGAGATGCTTTACATTACAAATCAATTTTCCTTTGATGCCTTAAAAAGATATTGAAGCAGGTTAAATTTTTTTTTTAATGATTTTGGATGCTGAACTGCTGTGTCTTTGTGAATGGCACCCATCGTAGAGCTGGGACCACAGATGATTAAGTTTCACACATTCCACAGACAGACCTATGAGCACCCTCTTGTGAGAAGATGGACTGCCTTTCTAGGCATATTTTGCTCCATGTTGCCACCTTACCCAAGCATTCTCTCAAACTTTGATACTTTCAATAAGTTTCTAATGCTTTTTCTTGATCAAAATTACCTCTTTTGACCAGTTCTCTTGAGAATGTGTTTTCTGTTGGCTACTTGTTGAATTCATGTATACTGATGGTTCTAATTAAGGTGACATATTTTCTGCCATATTTGAGTTTCTAGAAAATGTGACTCTATTCGAAGGAGGAAATTGTGGAAATTCTAGGTATTATGACATGTCAATGACACTTTTTTCTAACCATTGAAATACTTCAAATAAAAATATACATTGTATATTTGCTTCCACAGGTTTTTTCTATTTTGTCTTCAAAGAAATCTGTTCCCTTCTTTACTCAGTAATTAGAGAAGCTATTAAGTTAAAGTCAGAGTAAGAACAGAATCAAGCACGTGGCCAAAGTGTTTGCTAAACATGGAATTTTGCTAAGCACTGGGGTTACATGGAATGCAAAAAGAAAAGGTTCCTAACCTCAAAAAAATTGTGGTCAAATGGAAATGACAAGTAATAAAAACATAACCACACATATAAATGTATATTCATGTCCTATGCTGAGTGCTATGTAGAAAAGAGATAGGGTGCTATGAGAACATATAACAAAGGATATTTCCTAGGATGGGATCAAGGAAAACTTTCTGGAAGAGGTAACAATAAAAGCAAATTATTACTTGTAGGTATTAACTAAGCAAAGAGGATGGGGAAATAGTAGTTAACCACGCATAACAGCATGTGTAAAGGCCCTGAGGCAGGTCAGAGCATGAAACATTTGTTTAAGAAGCAGAAGGTAATCTAGGCATGGTGGCTCATCCCTATGATCTTAGCACTTTGGGAGGCTAAGGCAGGAGGATTGCTTGTGTCTAGGAGTTTGAGGCCATCCTGGCAACATAGTGAGACTCTGTTTCTACAATGAATCAAAAAATAACCAGATGTGGTGGTGTGAAACTGCAGTCCCAGCTACTCAGGAGGCTGAGGTGGGAGGATAGCTTGAACCCGGGAGATCGTGGCTATGGTGACCTGTAATTGCACCACTCCATCCAGCCTGGGTGACAAAGTCTCACACACACACACAAAAAAAAAAAGAAAAAAAAAAGGAAGTCATCATAGCTAGAAGACTTGGAAGGAGGTAGAGAGGATGCAGTTTGAGCTTGAAGAGGCACAGCAGGCAAAATCAGGTTGGGTTGGTGGGCTGTATTAAACTTTTTTTTTCAGAAAGCTATGGAAAGCCATAGAGGTGTTTTAAGCAGGGAAGTAGCGTGATCAAATTTGCCTTAAGAACTTCAAATGGAGAGGAATGCATGCTGGAAGATGAGTTGTAGAATATCTCCATGGTCCAGATAAAGTACAATGGCAGTTTGATCTAATTTTGTAATGTGAGTGACACAATTAAGGGCAGGCTTGACAGATATGTAGGAGATAAAAATTTAGACTGAATAGTGATTGCACATGGAAGTAAAGGAGAAGAAAAAGTCAAGGATAACCCTCAGGTTTTTGTTTTGTTTTTGTTTTGTTTTTGTTTTGGCTTCCGTGGTTGAACAATGAGTGAGGCCATTGATCAAAGTGGAAAACAAAGGGAAAGCCTAGACTGGGGTAGAAATGGGAGTAATGACAGGGCAAGAGCATAATGAGCTCTGTTTGTTCATGCTAGAGTTTGAATTGTTTTTGAGATACCCAAGTTGAGATGATAACATCTCTAAAGTGAACCTGATGATAACTGTCTGACAGGGTGGTTATGTGGATTACAGGAGAGCGTGTCTATAAAATATAGTTCCTGTCACATAAAAGGCCCTCAACACAGGTGAGGAGACTACTGGAGTGTGACATGTGTGTGCACAGTTACGCTTGTGTGCTTGCATGTCAATAATCAAAATAATCCTCTTCATTTATGTTTAAGCTCAGCCAATATAAAGCTATTATATGGAGGATGATTCTTGTGTTTCTTTTTAACCTCTGAACTCCTAAGTAATTTAATTCCAAACACAAGATAGACGAGATTATATATAGCCAACTTGTGTTATGCTGTTTTATCTCTGCATTCGTTTGAGCCTATAAGTTCACAAAGTCAGGAAAAAAAATGGCATCCTGGTTCTAAATAATTACAGCATTTTAACTTTAATTACAGTGCATTGAACAGTAGACCTTTTAAAACTACGTAGTGACTTGCCTCAGTGAGTTAGACTAATCAGTATACCTCATTATATTCAACACAAAAAAGGTTATATGTCTTCTGCTTTATAACACATTCCTTCAATGAGCTCCCACTGTGCTATCAAAACTGATGTTCAAGTGTTTGCAGAGCTAGATGGTTTTCCTTTAAAATAAAATTCCTCAAGTGTAAGGTTTTTCAGGAAAGAGCTAGGGAGAAAGAAAGTTGGTGAACTGAGAAGCAAGCTGTGTCCTGGAAGCATCTATACTCTATAGGAGCCACCAAGCACTGACACCTTGTTTTTTTTCCGACGGATGACATAAATATGATCGATGAAGAACATGGATAGAGAAATAATATTAGAAAACTGCAAATGAAAATAACATTTCAGTGAATGTTCAATTGATGTTCCCTTACTTTTCCATATCAAATATTTCTACACAAAGGGATATTAGGTGTATCTCCTTTTTAAAGACCGGGACCAGCACTTTGGGAGGCTGAGGCGGGCGGATCATGAGGTCAGGAGATCAAGACCATCCTGGCTAACAGGGTGAAACCCCGTCTCTACTAAAAATATAAAAAATTAGCTGGGCGTGGTGGTGGGTGCCCGTAGTCCCAGCTACTCAGGAGCCTGAGGCAGGAGAATGGTGTGAACCTGGGAGGCGGAGCTTGCAGTGAGCCGAGATCATGCCACTGCACTCCAGCCTGGTTGACAGAGCGAGACTCCATCTCAAAAAAAAAAAAAAAAAAAAAAAAAACACACAAAAAACACAAAAGACCAGGACCAAATTTGTATTATGGGAATGTTGAGAAAACTTTACTCAGCTAAATTAAGATTTTTAAGATTAAACAGATAGTTTTAAACTGATTGCCAAAACAACAACAACAAACACAGTTTTGAGCTGGTCCTCAAATTCTCCATCTATCTAACTGATTAACTGTACAAATATTGAGTGGGGGTTGGGATGGGCAGAGGGTGAGAAGAGCTAGGGTTCAAGTTATTGAGTGAAATTTAAAGAAGATAAATTAGGTTGAATAATTGGACAGTGAGAATGACTGGTTATACGATTTTCATCTTTATTGACTTAACTGTAGGATAGAATATGAAATATTTTGGGCAGTGAAAATGCAGGCTGTGACTTGAAAGATGGCCAAGACTTCAGACCCAAATGGCTCCAGCCCACCTACAAGATGGTGCAAAATAAACCTATAGTGTTTAAACGGATGACGTACCAGAGCAACTGGGTCATGAGTATCAAATAACAGGCCCATAATCCCCAGAATATTAAACAGCACTGTGGCTTTATTTACCAATGAATTGCAGGAGATGGTGAGGCATCTATGGTTTGGATAAAAATACACCACTTCTTTTTCTTATCCTGCTTTTAATATCCCACATCCATTAGACTTGGTTTGAGCTTAGAGTTGCTCAAGGCTTCCAAAAGCTGCCGTAGTGGAAAAAAAATAGATTCTACTTATGGAGCCACAGAGGTGGGATGGTGGTAAAACAGGCCCTGCACACTTCACAAAGAAAGCTCTCTGGCTCACTGCTACTAGATATTTTCCATGGCCACTCCTTGAGGAGTCCTTCAATAACCAGATCTTGGAAACATTTTTTGCAGAATTACAAAAATTTGCAATGAGAATTGACTTCGTCTCTTCTCTTTTACTTTCATCTGGCTTCCTACACCTAGTGGGTTTTCAGAATAACACACATAGTTAAAGAGAGCTTAGTGGGAAAAAACCCCCCATATTTTCCACATAGGGTTTGAGAGCCCATATATTGGTAAGTATATATTTAAGTATGAGTGACATTCATTCATTTGATTCACCTCAATTTTCAATGTTTCACTTCCTGCCTTCTTTTTTCCTAGCTGTGCTCCCAAGCCAGGTAGAGAGATATTTCCAGAATCTCATCTCTTTCTTCCAGTCCTTGTTTTCCCCCAGCTCTCTTGGGAGGGCACTTCATTCTCTGGTGAGAAACAAAATAAATTTCTTTCTCTCTGAGTTCTCCAGCATTTTTTCTTGGTTCTGTATTATCCTTTAAGTAGTATTCTGTCTTTCCACTGACCATGTGTAAACATCTCTCTGAATTTCTTGCTGTCTTTGGACATTTTCTGTCAGCCTGGAACATTTTCCTATGTTTAAGCCTTTTCTCCTTGATTCTTGCTGAGTCTAGTGGCCAGTTAATAGATTCCTTCTGGTTGATCTTGCACCCTTTCTAATTAGATCAGATCTTATTTCTGTTTCTGACAACAGTTTTCCTGTTGCTTGTCAGTTTCCATCAACACCCTTCTTTCCTCTTCCATGCACACACACGCGTGCGTCCACACGCGTACACACACAGAGCAGTCAGCATCAGCCAGAGCATGCCCTGCCCTCAACCTGATATTTTTGAATTCCCAGGTTGAAGCTTTCATTCCCTGACCCCATTGCTCTTCATTCTGCCCTGGCATTTCTAAAACTATTTGGCATTTGATAATTTCTTACATGCACAATGAAACAAAAAGAATGTGTGGATGAAGTAGGCGGGGGTCCCACTGCTACCAATCTGGTGTGATTTGCATCTGCCCTGGAAAGCATGACCTGGTAGCTGAGAACGTGTGCTATTTGCACCAGGTGCAGCCAGAGGCATAGAGAACAGAAGAGATCTCACTCCAAGCAGCAGGGCACCTGTCAGGGATATAAATATTGCAACACCATAGTTCCTTGATTTTTATGATTGTTTTGAATTTTTGTGGCTGTCTTTATCAAGCCAAAGTGGCAATGACTTGTTAACACCATGTGAATATATGACGAGATAAAAAAGCTAAAATGAAATTTGTCATCCTGCACAAATATAACGGCACTTCCATACCAAAGTGATGACTGTCTGTGTTTTAAAGAACACCCACACAAATAGAGATAGAAGTCATTTTCTCTTTTATTTTTTCTATTCCTCACCTTAAAAATGTTCTAGTTTATGTGACAGAGAGATACTTGTTCCTATTCCAAATTTATAAATCGAGGCTCAAAGGATAAGTTTATATAACTGAAAAGAAAATTCTCCTTTTTAAGCCTGTGCCAAAGAAATAATGATATTTTTTCTGCCTCTAAAATAAAGATGTTTAAACATTGTGTAGTTGTATTACGTGCTTCAAGTGCTTACCCTGCTAGGAGATTTTCTTATTTTAGGTATAGAATTATTTATTCTATACCTAGTCTATTCTAGGTATAGTCTATTCTAGGTATAGAATATAAGGATTATTTCTTATTCTATCCATAGAATATAAGATGTAATTTATAAGAAATAATATCCCCTCCTAATGTCTCCAGTATTTATACAGAAACTCTCAATTTCTTTTAAAAAGTGCCTTAAAGGCCCAGGGGAATATTTCTTTGGTAAACATGAGCTCTGAACTGTGAGCCCCGAGACTGAAGAACTGTCCCCATAAAGGCACAGCTTCCTTTGCTCCTGTTTTGGGAACAGAGCACAGGTGCTGCTGAGGCAGGGCCAGGAAACTAGGAGATCAGCTCTCCTCAAGTGGTACTTTATTAAAGATACAGTGCATCTTAATCAATGGAACCCTGCCCTCAGTCACTGGGTACCACATGGCACCTTTTGCAGAAAGAACAACCTGTTGTCTGATTGTGAACACAGAATACAAAGGGATATCCAATATTGCTCCTCTCCCATCCCAACTTGCTCTCCCTTTACTCCAAACAGAGTTGGCCTTTATGCAAGGAAAACCTGAAGTCCCCTCTGCCTTGGTCTCACTCCTACTTCCACTTTTATCTCCTACCCCCACCCCAACAAGTACCCTGGATCCAACCTTCCAAGATCCCACAGAGTTAAATCCAGAGACAACATTTTTCTGTATATCCCCATTTTAATGTGGAGCGAACAGCATCAGTGGCTCCTGGACATCTGTAACAATGACAGTCCATCTCTCACCAGCCCTATCTCCTCATGACGTACAACTTGGATGTTAAAAGTTTCCCTTTCCTCCAGGTGTGGGAATAAGAAGCAAATCACCGGGGAAGGGGAAGACAGAAACCATGATGTCACTGAAGGCATTAACTTTCATCCCAATAGCCATGAATGTGAGCTATTACTCTTAAAATTAAAAGTAATAATAAATCAGTCTATTTGTGCATTTATGGGATCTTAGTTTCATAGGAAGCCTTTTCTGTGTGTCTGTTCTATTTTCATTTTTGACGGCTGCTTTTTCACCAGAAAGCTACATCCATTCCTTTGCTCATAAAGAAGTGACAGAGTTACAAGAGACTAAATCATTAGTTAAAATCCCTACCATGAGTAATTTGCAGAATTGGGGTTAGAATTTAGAATCCCTGGTGTGTACGAAGTATTAGCCCAGGCAACCCTAATTTCAGACAATTCCCTTCATGGTTAGCTAAATTTTATGCTAATTCTCATGACATCTATTTTGTGAGCAGCCCAAGAATATAAGAAAAAGTCCTTGACCCACTTAATAAGCCCAACTAACTGATGCAAATAGTGGTGGATGCCTTATAATCTGTCTTGTGTAGAACTGAATAGTTCTAAGGCGAGTAACCAAATTCAACTGAACTTTGAGTCTTAACCACAGCTCAAAAGAATAGGTTGGATCCGCTGCTGGAAAAACTGGTTTTGGGCAAGATGGATACCTGTGCCTTTGCCTGGGGAGCCACACAGAAGCAACAGTAGGCAGAACAAATGTATCTGAATGTGGTTAGTTGGTCTCTGTGGGTCTAGCAACCCTTCACATGGTCTGCAAGCAGTTTGATGGTTTCAGAGGAAATGCAAAGAAACGATTTATTCACACACATTGCTGAATTTGAAAGAAACGATTAACGATTATATTCTGAAAGAATCTACTTATTCTACAAGGACCCCCATGACTCTTCCTGCAGGTTCGTTCAGTGAACAGAATTATCTTGACTAACTCATTATTGCCTCATTTGCATATGGTTATTTACATTTGTTACTTTTCACATTTCATTGTTACTTTTCTAAGGTGTTATATTCTTGATTCACAGAACTTATTCAGTAGCTCAAAAGTTGTTAACTGAAGTATGAAAGTAGTGATGAAAATAGTAAAGCAAATACCACAACTTCGAACAACATTGTAAATATAAATAGTGAACAGGGTTTGGATGTGAATATGGAATGTGATTCTGCGTATGCTGAGATAACTGATTTTCTAAATATGATGAATTTTCACAAGCTGAAAAAGAAAAGTGCAAATAAGAACAATGGGTGTCTAAAAATCTGATTTTGTTGAACCAAGCTTTTGTTTTTTCCTAAGATTTCAGTATTTTATTGGATATGAAACTTTGTCAGATAGTAGCACGGAGCCACCAATTTTCAAATCATTTTAAAGTATACTCACCACACTAGGAAGTTTATCAATTTTTTTTTTCAGAACAACAATAAAATGATGCTTTCTAGCATTCAGTGGATACATTTTCTTTTTGAAGGCTGAGAAAAGATCATACAGAATTGCTTTCTTTATAGAAAAAAAAAAAGCAAAATAAAACAAAAAACAAAAATCCTGTTCCAGTCACAGTATACTGACAAGCATATAAAATTTAATGACAATATTATGCTTGGAGAGAAAGTATTATGTGCTTCTGGAAAAATATTTTTATGAAAAGACACTGTTGGATGTCAACGGCATAGTATCAGATATTTTGCTTTATAGTTACTTGACACTAGTGATGTGCAGAGTGTATGAATCAACTCTTGTCTAATAAGCAAAAGATACACAAGAAAATAGAGCAAACATTTACTGAAACTTTCCACTGTACTCTGTACCTTAGGTGTTCTATCTCATTTAATCAGCCCCCAAATTCTATGAAGTAGGCACTATTCTTATCTCTACTTGACAGCTAAGAAAATCATAGCTTGGAGGAGAAAGTTAGAAGTAGAAGTGAAATGCTTGATCACCAGGGCACCAACTCCAGAGCCTATGCAATCATATTCCACTGCTTATGGGGGAGAAAACTCAATGACTTTTTGTTTGATTTATCACCAAAAAATGTGCTAAGGGGGCAAAAGTATTTAATCTGAATGACTTGCAAAGGTGCATTGGGATCAGTACTGATGAAAACTACAATTATAGAACGCATCTCAATTACTAAGTATACTTTTCCAGCTTGGGTTCCCTCGGAAGCAACCTCTGAGAAGAAAATTAGCATTCAGGCTATTAGTGAATGCTCTTGGGATCGATACCTATGACACAGAAGGGAAGAGATGGGCATGGGGCAGAGGGAGAAGCTGAACAGTGCCATTGAAGGCCTCACTGACTTCTTGGAGAGCCCTAGAGTAAGAATTGTTTTTGAAATTTTCCTATGTTTGAGCAAAGAGGCTCCCTCTTTACAGCCCTATGAGATCATGCATTGGATGTGGAGGGCCCTTGGAAGGAGGTGTCACCTTCAGCAAGGCAGAGAACTGAAAGCTGAGGGTTGTTTATCTTCCAACAGTGATCCTGGGAGGTGGATGAAGAAATAATTCCCTGTGAAGGGGCATATCGTTAGACCATCATCCACAGTGCTCTAAGCAGAAAAGGGTGGTGGGGTGAGTTCTTTCCTTTTCTACTCTGGAATGTTCTGATTGTTGGGGAGAAAGTACACAAACTTCTAAGAAAATTTATAATGCTAATGGGCCAGTTAAAATTTTAGTTTCTATAGGTCATGCATATTGTGCAGCTCAGCTACATTCAATACCTAGGACAGTGCAATCTTCAGTGCTGATATACCATCTATTTTAGCTGTATAATAAATATCAGGATTTTTCAAAAGCTACAATTGAAATAGAAAGGATATAATTACTAACAATTGGTGTCCTTTCTAGTTAAAAATGTTTGGTTTTTACTCAGCGCTAAAACACCCAGTGAGGTGTGATTTAGTACACTGTGTATGTATCCATAAACTACAACAGAAAATGAAATATGCAACCAAAGATGGAATTTAAAATTCATTTGATGGCCGGGTGCGGTGGCTCATGCCTGTAATACTAGCACTTTGGGAGGCTGAGGCAGGTGGATTACGAGGTCAGGAGATCGAGACCATCCTGGCTAATACGGTGAAACCCTGTCTCTACTAAAAATACAAAAAAATTAGCAGGGCAGGGTGGCGGGCACCTGTAGTCCCAGCTACTTGGGAGGCTGAGGCAGGAGAATGGTGTGAACCCAGGAGGCAGAGGTTGCAGTGAGCCGAGATCGCACCACCACACTCCAGCCTGGGCAACACAGTGAGACTCCATCTCAAATAAATAAATAAATAAATTGATATTATTTCCAAGTTGAAATATTCAACCTTCAGTTTTTTAGAGTAATATGCTTTGGGAAAAAGCAGTCTATGGTAAAAATAAATATATAAATAAATAACTCTGTAATTTCTGGATCCATGTTTTACCTGAATTTGTGGAACTATTTGAGTTTAAACAGCCCATATTTGTGAATGCAGATTATCCAGCTTTTTTTGTTTTGTTTTGTTTTTTGTTTTTTGAGATGGAGTCTCGATCTGTCGCCCAGGCTGGAGTGCAGTGGCGCGATCTCGGCTCACTGCAAGCTCCGCCTCCTGGGTTTACGCCATTCTCCTGCCTCAGCCTCCTGAGTAGCTGGGACTACAGGCGCCCGCCACCGCGCCCGGCTAATTTTTTGTATTTTTAGTAGAGACGGGGTTTCACCGTGGTCTCGATCTCCTGACCTTGTGATCCGCCCGCCTCGGCCTCCCAAAGTGCTGGGATTACAGGCGTGAGCCACCGCGCCCGGCCGATTATCCAGCTTAATAAAAATAAAGTGTAAGGAAGGAAACTTACCAAGAATATAAAAGTGGGCCAATGGCTGAAGATCTCTGTCGTTACACGGAAGGCACAAATACTGGAAGAAGAATTCCAACAGTGTTCACTCACTGATGAGAAATGATTATCATCATTATTCTTAATTTTGAAATATTGCATTTAGTCAAATGTCTAATTATAAAAAACATTTTTAAACATAATTAAAATGAATAGCCTGCCAACGTGTCCAAAGTTAGTTGAAGGAATCTGTAGACACAGAATTGCTGAGAAGTCCAATGTAATGGAAAGAAGACTGGATGTTGGGTTATAGTCCTGATTCTTCTATTGTAGGGCTCTGCGACTTGGCCCCATCCTTTACTTCTCTGGAAATCGGTATTGCATCTTTAAAATATAAGAGTTTGTTTACTTCAGTTTCTCAACTTCAGCAATATTGACATTTAGGGCCAGGTAATTCTTTCTTGCAGGGAGGAGGCTGTCTTGTGCATTGTAGGATATTTGGCCACATCCTGGCCTCTAACTACTAGTCAGTCACACCCATCCCTCCCTCCCTGCATCATGAAGACCAAAAGTATATTTAGACATTGCCAAATATTCTCCAGGGGCAAAATTACCCCCAGTTGAGAATCACTGGTTTAGATATTTCCAAGGTGAAATCAGCTTTAAATTTCTATGAATTTTATGAACTCTTCCTGACAAGAATGGTTTGTAACTTTAGGAAGCCAGGACTTGATGATTTGGGAAATTCTCAATCTTTCCAGATGGCAGAAGATGCTAAAATGAAGAAATTGCTTCTGAAAGCACAGTATGGAGAAAAAGCCAAGGATGTGACTGCAAAACATTTTACTGAAACCTTTTACTGAAACTCTGAATGATCAAAATGTCAGAGTACTCAGTAACAGGAAGTCATAGATGGTCTCAGTGAAACCAGAGGGCCCTAGGAACTGTAAGGGCAGTGTTTCAGCTGTCTCAGCAGAAGCCAAAAATAGAAAAGAGATTATCCAGGAAAATTTGTGGATGAACCCTTTGTCTAAAAGAGTGAACACCCATGAAATTCATGCATATAAGGTTCTTGCAAATTTTATGGCAGCAGAAACACTGCTGGGTTGAACCGAAAGCACAGAGATTACAAAGGCTCTCAGACCCAACGTTCTTCGAACAGGAAACAGGCTGATAAAACTACTCAGCTGAAGTTGCATGCTACCATTTTCATGAAAAAGGAAGCACGAATCTGAGGCCAGAACCAAGAGCACGGAGGACGAAGCCTGGAGCACAGAGGTTGGAGCTGAGAACCACAGAACACTTGACATCAAAAGAAGTTTGCACAGTTGGATTTCAAAACTGCTTTGCATGTTTGACCACTTTTTAATTTCAATTTTACTGATTTCTGAATGTCAATGTGTGAACAGTTATCTTATGCCTATCATACCACTGAATGTTGGTAGCAGATAACTTGTTTCTTGTTTTCTTTGCTCCACTGATGGGGAGAAATTGTGGTCAGGGGCCTCCACTGCAATTGGTTTAGGTGACTGAGACAAGGAGACTTTGAACTTTTGAGGTGATGAGATTTAGATGAGATTTGGGACTTTGAATTGATATCACAATGGAATGAGACCTTGGAAACCTTGAGCTAATGTGAATGTATTTTGCATTTGAGAGTGATGTGAATCTTTTGGCGTGGATGTGTGGACTGTGACAGGCAGAATTTCCTGAATTCCCCTCAGAACACCAGTGTGTTCCATCCCAATCTCCAGAAGCTGTGACTATGATGAAACATTACTCTCATGACTCTGCTGTGATATATAGCACAGTTAACTTTAGGATATGGGATCATCCAAGTGGGTCTGATTTCATCACACAAGCCCTTAAAACAAAAGAAAAAAGGCAGAATACCCAATGCACAAGGAAGATTCCATGCATCGTTGCTTGTTTGAAGGTGGAGGGAGCCACCTGAGAAAGGATGTTTAAGGATCTGTGAGAGGTTCCAGCCAGCAGAGAAATGAGGATCTCAGCCTTACAACTCACAAAGGAGCTGGATTCTGTCAGCTTGAATGAGCTTGGAAGTGGATTTCTTCCCAGAGCCTACATATGAGAACTCAGTCTGTCTGACACATTGATCTCAGTCTTGTTGAGCCTTTCTGGACTTCTGACTTACAGAACTGTGAGCTAATATGTGTGTGTTCTTTCACAATAAGTTTGTGGTAATTTGCTGTGCCACAATGGAAAATGAACATATATGGTAAATGTAAAGGAACTGCTGAAGAATACCATTTAAAGAAAATAATAATAATATCATATTAGAAGATGACAATGAACAAGAAAAGAAATGATTTTCTGGAACTTAAAACATGAATTTTCAAATAAACAATTTAGGGAAATTGAAATAGACCATGATCAAATATAAAATTGTGGCCTATATTATCAAAAGTGATATCCTCAAGTAAAGATAAATAAATGGAAATAGTGAAAGAAATGCAAACAAAAAGAGCAAGAGTTTGCAATCTATGTGTAAAACTAAACAGAAGTAGGACAAAAGTACTAAATGAGACAAAAAGGACACTTATAATGCTAAAGTCAGTAATGCCCAGTAAAATGAACCAATTGCTAATATCCATACATGAAATATAGCAGCAACCTTTACAAAGCAGAAACTATATGAGATAAAAGGAGAAATAATAGACACACACCAAAAGTTGGAGACTTAAAAATGTGTCTCCAGGAAGGGGAACATCACACACCGGGGCCTATTGTGGGGAGCGGGGTAGGAGGAGGGAAAGCATTAGGAGATATACCTAATGTAAATGACAAGTTAATGGGTGCAGCACACTAACATGGCACATGTATACATATGTAACAAACCTGCACGTTGTGCACATGTACCCTAGAACTTAAAGTAAAATAATAAAAAAAAATGTGTATCTCAGTCCTAGATAGATCAAGTAGTCAAAAATTAGTAAGAATCTAAAGAAATAAACTACATAATCAACCAGTGTGTATTCTGGATGTTAAAAAGAAAAAAACTACATAATCAATGAAGCTACAAAGAAAAACAAAAATTTCAAAAACGGAAACAATACAAACACAGTTATCTGATCACAATTCAATAAAAGTAAATAACATAATGAAATCACCCTCCTCCCTTGAAATGTAAACAACTATATTAAGTAACTCTTGCATCAAAGAGAAAAACAGAATTAAATTACAGAATTTCTAGAAAATAGTATTAATGAAAAGATAATACATAAGAATTTTTGAGCATAGTTAAATAGAGGCAAATTCATAATACTAAATAATTATAACAAAAATGAAAAATAAAAGTAGGCCAGGCGCGGTGACTCACGCCTGTAATCCCAGCACTTTGGGAGGTCGAGGAGGGCGGATCACGAGGTCAGGAGATTGAGACCATCCTGGCTAACATGGTGAAACCCCGTCTCTACTAAAAAAAAAAAAAAAAAAATACAAACAATTAGCTGGGCTTGGTGGCGGGCGCCTGTAGTCCCAGCTACTTGGGAGGCTGAGGCAGGAGAATGGCGTGAACCCGGGAGGCGGAGCTTGCAGTGAGCAGAGACCGTGCGCCACTGCACTCCTGCCTGGGCAACAGAGTGAGACTCCGTCTCAAAAATAAAAAGGAAAAAGAAAAGTAAGTGAATTTAATATCCACTTTAATGAACTAGCAAAGAACAACAAAGGAGAGTGAAAGAAAAATCAGTATAAAGCAACAAATCCCCTGGTTCATTTAAAATAATCGAAAAAGTTATAAACTATTAGATGTACTAAAATAAAGGAAAAAGGAAAAACAACGAAGGAAAGTTCGGAAAGTGCAAAATAAAAAATGGCAAGGGAATGAAAGCTATGAAATCACAAGTAGAAAGAAAGAAGGGAAGAGAGAGAAAAACATGAGAAATTGTGTGTATAATTCTATGTGAATACATTTTAAAATTAGATGAATTGAATAGTAGTAAAATATAATCTACGTCAAACAACTCTAGTATAGACAGAAATTCTGGAAAAATAGTTTTCTTAGGGAAAAAATATGTAACATTATAAAAGAACTCAACCATAAAAAACACCAGGCAAAGTGGTTTCAGAGAAAAGATTCTACCAAATCTTTATAGAAGAGGTAATACTAGTATTACTAAAAATCTTGTTGAATATACAGAAAAAAGAAAATCCTCCAAACTGTTTTTAAGAGACATGTACCTGTATATTAACACTTGATAAACAATGAACAAAAAAGAAAACCATACACTAATATTTTAGATGAGGATTAATGCAAAAATCTTTTAAAACCTAAACAGATAGATTCCAATAATACATTAAAAACTGCGTGCATCAGTGTCAAGTGGGGTTGATTTCAAGAATGTGAGAATGCTTCAATATTAGCAAATCAATAAACAATCTATAAACAAAATGTTAAAAATGTAACCAATTCCTATTAACATATCCTGGAAAAAAAATAAGAATCATTTCCAGAGGTGCCTAAAAGACATTTCAAAAAATTCAACACCCATTCCTGATAAGGTCAATAAATAGACCAGGAATCATAGATACTTTTAGAGTACAATACATATACATATGCATAACTTCCAAATCTGACTCTTATTAATACTTAATGGGAAAACATTAGCAGCATTCTTGTTAAAGCAAGATAAGAATGCCTAATAAGCAAATGCTATTTAACATAGTTTTAGAAGTATGAGCCAAAGAAATTAGATGAGAAGGAAATTAGCTGCACAAGAATTAGGAAGAAAGACTTCTAAAATTTTATATCTAGGCTGGGTGCAGTGGCTCATACCTCTAATCCCAGCACTTTGGGAGGCAGAGGCCGGCAGATTACTTGAGGCTAGGAGTTCAAGACCATCCTGGGCAACATAGCAAAACTCCATCACTGCTAAATATACACAAAATAGCCTGTAATCCCAGCTACTCGGGAGACTGAGGTGGGAGGATCACTTGAGCCTGGGAGGCAGAGGCTGCAGTGACCCAAGATTGAGTCACTGCACTCCAGCTTGGGTGACAGAAACTCTATCTCAAAATAATAATAATTTAAAAATAAAACTGGAAAACTCAAGAGAATACTGGGGAAACTATTTCAAACAAAAGAATGCAGTAAAAAAACCAGGGTATAAAATTAATACAAAGAAATCAATACAGCTTTGTATATCTAAAAGTTAAATGATGCAATGAAAGAAAAGACCCAATTAAAATTACAACAGACAAAATGAAATACCTGTTCACAAACTTAACAGGAAATGTGAAAAAGCTAAATAAATAATAAAAATATAACTGAAATATCCCTGCAAGTCTCCATGTTAGATCTAAACAAGTAGAAAAATCTATAATGTTCATAAATAAGAAGACTCAATGTCATGAAGACAATTCTTTCTAGAAATTTTATAAATTTAACACAATTCCAGTACAAGTACTAAGAATTTTTTTAAACTGGTGCTCCCCAAGTTGATTTTAAATTTCATGTAGAAAAGTAAACACACAAAAATAGAGAATTCTGAAAAAGAAGAGTATTGGTGGTGGGGATGATGACCAGTCCTATCAGATAGTTAGATAGACAGATACTATAAATTGTTTATGTGAGTATGCCATGAGTGCAAGAATAGATAAGTGAAACATAGCACAAAATTGATTCCAATGCACATAGACATTTGGTATATGATAAAAAAAAGGTATCTTATATCTGTAGGAAAAGTTGGACTTCTTAATTAATGATGTTGAGACCTTTGAAGAAAGATACAATTAAATCTGCACTTCACTTCATCTACCAGCATAAACTCCAAATTGTTGAAGATCTGTATGTAAAAACTGAAAGCATTCAATCCTGAGAGTAGACATGGATAACTCCTTTATACATTAGAAATAAGACCTTACTATGACTCAAAATTCATAAGCAATTTAAAATAATTAAGTTCAGTTATACAAAAAATCCTTTGCTGAAAAAAATCACCATATACAAAATCAAAATATGGATTTAAAATATTAGAAATTTAGATTAGAAAAGATTGTTACCACTAAAATACAAGCAGCTACTAAAATTGAGGAAAACGCCACCAATAACCCAACAGAAAAATGAACAAAGCATATAAACAAGTAACTCACAGAAGAAAAATGGTATTTAAACATAAGAAAATCCTCAATCTCACTCATAAGATAAATAAAAATTAAATGAAATTATCATTTCTCATGTTAGTTTGATGAAAATCTAAAGATTTGGAAGCAGAGAATTTTGGCAAGTCTGTGGGGGAAATAGTCACATTCATATTTTTGGTAGAAATGCGGTGTTGTACAAACCCAATTGAAGGGCATTTGGCAATATCTTTAAAAATTATATATGCATTTATCCTTTTTATAGCAATCTCACTTCTAAGAATCTAGCCTAAAAATACACTGGAAAAATATGAAATAACTTATGCTCTAGATTATTCACTGTGACATTTTTTTTAGAATTGTAGAAGTTTGAAATCAACCTCAATGTCCATCAATTTGAGACTGGTTGAATGACATATGGTACATTCATATAATATAATATTGTGCAGCTATAAAAAATGAGGAAGGCTTTTATACACTCACGTGGAGAACCAGAATGTATTTCTAAGTGACAAGAGCTAAGTACAGAAAAATATGTATGATATTATACCTTTTGTGTAAGAAAAGGGGTTAAACATATAAATGTAGATGTAATTAGTATATTTGAAAAAAGGAAACATTAAAGAACAAACTGAAGGCCGGGCGCGGTGGCTCAAGCCTGTAATCCCAGCACTTTGGGAGGCCAAGACGGGCGGATCACGAGGTCAGGAGATCGAGACCATCCTGGCTAACCCGGTGAAATCCCGTCTCTACTAAAAAATGCAAAAAACTAGCCGGGCGAGGTGGTGGGCGCCTGTAGTCCCAGCTACTCGGGAGGCTGAGGCAGGAGAATGGCGTAAACCCGGGAGGTGGAGCTTGCAGTGAGCTGAGATCTGGCCACTGCACTCCAGCCTGGGCAACGGAGCGACACTCCATCTCAAAAAAAAAAAAAAAAAAAAAAAAAAAAAGAACAAACTGAAAATGAATAAAATCGTTACCTAAGCAGGAGGCCGGAGAGGACAGTGACAGAAATGTGGCTTCTCTGAATATTGGTTGGTTATATAGCTTTGACTTTAGAATAATGTAAATGTTTTACATACTTAAAAATTTAAATAGATTCAAAAAAAGAAAGCGATTCTTAAAGATTGTTTAAAAAAAGTATAAACATCTGTTACTGACAGAGATACAGAAAGAATATTTTCTTACACATTAGTGGTGTGAATTAAAACATTTTTTAAAGCAACCTGCCTGGCAATATCTATTAAAATGGAATGTTGTGTGTGTGTGTGTGTGTGTGTGTGTGCGCGTGTCCACGAATGCGCGTGCGCATGTGCATGTGCATGTGCATGTGCCTGTATATGTGTGTGTGTTTGTGCATGCATGTTGAACAATCCCATTCCTGGGGCTCTATAACAGAGAAATAAAATAAAAGGATATATGAACATCAGCACTGATTGCAGCAAAAACCTGGAGGTGAAGTTCTGGGATTTTATGGCAATGGTTGACAAATTCACAGGGTGTCCACACTATGAAGTACTACATAGCCATAAAAAGAATGAGTTGGAACTCTACTGGTCGACTTAGAGAAATTTCTGTAAATACTTTTAAATAAGAAAGGCAAGATACAGAAAAGTAGGCATAGGATAAATCTTATGTTTTATGTGTATGGTATTTATGCATATTTGTGTGTGTGTGTGTGTTGTTATATAATCATAAAGAAAATATGGCTGACAATACTGAACGCTGTCAATAGAAATTAACAATGGAGTTGGGACAAATGTGAAGTCATGGGAAGGCCAAGCAAAAAATGGAAGGAACAAAACTGCTTTAAAACAAATGAAAACACACACACACACACACACTCTCTCTTTCTCACACACACACAGAATCTGATTGCATTTCGCTTTTCTGTATAATTATATATATGTGTGTGTGTGTATATATATATAGCCTATATAACAAAACAGGTTAACAGGTAAGAAAAGGAAGACATACAGTTATAATCTTAAATATGGTATGAATAATTAACATGGGCTCAAAGCTGTTTAGAGAAAAGAGTGTGAGAAAAAGAAAAAAGGAGAAAGAATCAGGACTGGAAGACTAGAGGAAGCTGGAAAAAGAAAGATTTGGAAGAGTGTGAATGTAGGAGGCTTGAAGAACCAGTGCTCCACAGGAAAAATATAAGCTTCATCTCACAGTGTATGGCCCAGAGACTTGTTAACATCCTCTCTCAGCTGTGGCTTCCTCTATGAAGCCTTTTCTCTTGACCCAAGCAAAAATAATCTCTTTCTTCTTAATATCACCTGTGATCTACTGTGAACTTGCAAACATCCCACTGGCTGTAATCATGTATGTGTGTTTTCTCTCCTTTGATCTCCTTGTCATCTTTGTTGTTATGATTTGGTAAGCTCTGCATGTATCTCAATGTATGCATCTAGAAGTCACTATATAATATTTACTAAATGAATTGATAAGGTTAGAATCTAAGTCTTCTTTCTTTAAGGCCACTCTGCTGCCATAAAGGGAATTCACAAATTAAAGAGTGGAGATTATATTGGAAGGTTCTGAAACACTTATTTGCAATATCCCAGAAGAGTAGAGATCCTCTCCTGGGAAGTAAATAATGGAATTATGGCAGCAGGTTGGGAGCTAGGTGAGGGGCAAATAGAATGAGATCAGCTTTCTTTCCAGTTCTTTAGTCTATATAGCTGTGAAGCTCTATATAAATTGACATAGCATTAGCATAATTAAATGTCCATTCTCCTACTTGGGCAACTAAGATTGGGAGAAGGAACTAGAGTGTATTATCTTTGGTTACTGCATTTGTAAGCTTGGAAATTGGAAGTTTAAGAAATTGGGACAAAGTCAATTTCTTTCACCTTAGAGTCCCAAGAGAAGATCTGTGCTGTAGACCACCTCCACCTGAAGAAAACAAAGACCTGAGCTCTAGGAAGCTTGAAATCTCCCTTTTCTGCTCTCCACCTTTTGACTTTGCTTGTTTTCCCCATCCTTAGTTTAAATCACACGTCTGTTATACATCCTCTCTCCTTCAGAGTAAGAGCACACGCTTAGCACCCAGCCAAAGCTTTTCCATCATCGCTATTTTATTCTCCTCATTCCTTATTGAAGCCACCAGCTTTGGGGCTTAAATTGCTTATGTCTGGTTTTAATTCATTTAAAAAATACTAAATCTATTCACCAGTGTTGAGTTATAGGAACAGAGCAATAAAGTGTGTGCCTTTCTATTTCAGGCATCTAGGTGCATAAATATCTCTAAGCAATAAAATCTTTGAATTTCATCCTTTTTAAATGGTAAATTCCCTATGTGAGGTTGAAAGTCTAAGAAAAATGTTATGTTTTAATAATACAGTATTACTTAACCATTTCAATCACTTCAACCACATATTATTACAATGTATGAATTTCTTTCCTGAGTATTTCTTTGCTTATGCATGTGGTTTTGAAAACAGGAAGAAATCTTCAATCCTAAAAATAGAATAGTAATGAAGGTAGTCCTGTATAAGAGCTATCTTGAAATAAACCATATGAACAAGAGCTCATTCTTTTGAAAAATATCTTTTGCAGGCATGGTTGGAGGATTTAAGGTACTTCCCTTCCCTTAAATAAAGTTCATATAAGATACTGCAAATAAGGGCTGGCAAGCCATTCTTATGGCCTAAGACTGCCATGAGCAATCAGTTGTGTGTTATAGGTAAAATTTATTTCATCTATTGTTTGGATTGGAGCTCAGTATAAATTTTAATTTGGCCCCACTGTGGTATAGTTTCGAGGCCTATTATTAGATAGATCATTCTCTTTTATTTAGAAATGTTTTATGTAACAATTTTCCAAAATAGTTTTTAATAAATTATCTCTCTGACAGGTTTTTCTCACCAAGATAATTAATTTTATATTTTTCCCCATCATTAAATATTTTAAATATGCAAGTCTGCTGGCATTTAATACTGTCTATCACAGTAGTGCCAAAAAACCCTGCAGAATCTTGTTTTTAGAGACTTTGTTCACAGGCTTTCTTAACAAGGTGTAATTTGCATAAAATAAGCTTAAATTGATTACATATTTCTGATAAGACTTTCTATTTCACAAGACTGGGTTTGGGAGAAGGCATCTGTGTGTCACCACTGGCTGGCGTTCCTCCCTCTGGTAAAATGGCTGTCTGCCACCTTGAGCCCAGAACAATGCATTGAAGTCATGAAATAATTTGTCAATGTTCCTTTTAACACTGTAGTCATACATTCCATGATTATTATACTTGTACGTACCTGATTAGCAAACTCCAACCAAAAAAAGATAAGCAAACAAAACAAAACAAACACACAAAAAAGAAAGAAAAACAAAAGAAAAGAAAAAGTTTTTATAATTAATTCTCCATATCCTAGGCTTCACGGTAGTGACACTAGAAGTGTACAAGATATGATCATGAGAAATGTTTGTTTGGCTGTTTGGGGGTGAATTACAATGGAAGTTATTTATTCAGCAACCAAGAGTCAGTTCAAAGTTCTAAAGCTCATAAAAATTTAAATGCATTTCTTCTATCTGCTCAGAAAATCACACACATTCCTTTCCTTCAATAATATTTAAATACTGTGTGTCTACTAGTAACAGGACTAGATGCTTGACCAGAGAGGCAGAAGAGAAACAAAATAAAACCTGTTTCTGGTAAGAACCTATTGTATACCAGAGGAGACACGCACTAACCACATAATCACAGGGTTAATGTAAAATTACAAATTGAGACACAATGCAAAACAAAAAATGTTGCAAACTCACCCAAGACAGTTTGGTAGTTCACAATGATAAGGTGATTTACGGTAGATAAAAGTGGGCTTCAATAATTAAGGTTGGAGAGGTTTGCAGTTCTCTGCACTTACCTTCTCACACCGCCAGATGTCAGTTACAGTGACAGTAAGTCTCAGATGGAATTCTGTCACACAAATGATTATCAGCTGACTGGCATCCAAAAAGAAAAAAAAAAAAAGAGCATCCATATAACCTGGTCTGTAAACTTGATGAAGTCCCATCCTTCAGCTGTTAAATGTAGGCAGTGTGACTCAGATGCCATAGGAATCACTGGGGATCTTGTCAAAATGTGGTCTGTCTGGAATGGGGCCTGAGAGTTGACATTTCTGGCCACCTCCCAGGTATTGCTGATGCTACTGTCTCCACACCACATTTTGAGCAGCAAGGCTTTCAAATTTTATTTATTTATTTATTTTTATTTGAGACAGAGTCTCGCTCTATGCCCCAGGCTAGAGTGCAGTGGCGTGATCTTGGCTCACTGCAACTTCCGTCTCCCAGGTTCCAGTGATTCTCTTGCCTCAGCCTCCCAAATAGCTGAAATCACAGGTGCGTACCACCACGCCCGCTAATTTTTGAATTTTTAGTAGAGACAGGGTTTCACCATGTTAGCCATGCTTGTCTCGAACTCCTGACCTCAGGGGATTTGCCCGGCTTGGCCTCCCAAAGTTCTGGGATTATAGGCAAGAGCCACTGCGCCTGGCAGCAAGGCTTTTAAATGCTCTGACAAAGCACATGATACAAAAGATTCACTTGAAATTAATGTGGTAATATTCAGACACCAGGATTCAGGTATCAGCATCCTCTTTAAGCTTCTGCACTCAGAACCAGATGGACTTCTAAACCTAAAGCAGCCTTCTGAAGAGTTCATGCTGCTGGCCTTGCTCAATTCTTTATTTTGTTTCTGTGAAGGCAAGAGAACTTGTACAAGATTTCTAGCCAGTCCACACTGTTCAAAATGCCACTCATTAAGTTAATGAAACATTATTTTAAAAACTATAAAAAGTATGATTAATATTTTAACAATATTTTTAAAGTGCTGATTATTAAACCCTCTGGTGGAATAGAGATAGAGATCATTGAAGACTTTGTGTAGATGCCTCGAGTGTAGATTTTCTATTAGTTTTCAAATGCTCACTAATCATATCTTGAGTGTGTATTTTAGATTAAGGCCCTTCTACTATGAATTAAACATCTCCAAGATGCAGATCAAGACAAACATCACTCTATGTATGTTGAAGTATTTACAAGTATTTACAGACAACATAAATTGTCTATAACCTGCCTTCTGAGCATGCCTAAATTAAAGGAACATGGCGCAGATGGGAGTCACTTCCCTAGGGAAGAGCTGAAATCTGCAGGATGAGGAATGTGCCTTGGAGATGAGAGCATTCCAGTCAAAGGGAACAGCACATGCAAAGCAGGTGCTCTTGTAACAGGGCAGAGCCACTGCCTTACAGTATACCACCGTCACATAATTATGTAGGTCACAGCAAGTCTCCCATGGCGGACAAAATACACAGCCCTCTGTTCTTCTTTCCCTTGGGGCCTAGAGTCTCGGTCCTAGAATATGGTTGGCAGCTGCGGAGTCACAGTTCCCTCTGTGATTAAGCTGCAAAACTGACCTTCCTAATCATTTAGTTTTGTCCTCTGCCTGACTGACTGTGCCCCAGTTCACACCTGGACAGATAGACAGTCATTACCCCTGTGGCCATTAAGGAATTGCCTCCAGCTTCTGGGAGAGAAATTCATTGAGTCAGCTAAGCATGTCATCTGTTAGCAATACAAAATTTTGCATTTGGTTCAAGAGGTGCTTTTGTGGCTCATTGAAATTCACATGATTCAAGACAAAACCTGTTGATGGATGACAGTTATTTTGGTGTATCCATAAAAACAGTACTGTTAAGTGACAACAGCATGAACACAGTTTCAAATGAATGAATTTTTAATATGGAGGAACTGCTATTATATAAGATTTGTCCTTAAAGTGAGATGTTATTAGTATTTTTATACCATACTTTTTCTGATTTAATTCGTTAGTTCAAAATGTGATCACACGTAATACACAAATGTTTGTTCTTTATATATGTTTCTTAGAACCCATTGTCAATATGGTATGCTCTTTGAATTTTTCTTCTTGGATGCATATTTTGCTGAACTATGCCCATAGTCGATCATTTTTATCTCCTGATAGTCCCCTCTTCCCATCCCGTCTTACTAAAGATGAGTGTTTCATGCATTAGGAAAAGGAGGGGGCAGGAAAAGGGATATAGATCAGCTTCTGTGGTAGTGTTAAAGGTTTAGTTTGTTTGTAAAACTAGCAGGCCTGTTTGAGGATGCAAGTGCATCACCTTCAGAATTATAGTTAACCTCAAGAAGCAAAAGCAAAAGAAATATATACATACTTATATACACACACACATAATATTCATCTCCACCTTAATGAAGATAAATATCCAGGTTAAGGTTATTGGAGATAAGGGTGGGAAGAGCTCTTACATACATGCACCTTATCTCCACAAGTCAAGTCTAGATTACACTGCGGGTTACAGCATACCTTACAGTAACTAGTTTTTCAGAAATTGACTCACCTTTGACTGTGTGAGGATTTATTGGCTTACATGGTAAGCTCTTTAATAATGAAGAAAAAGTTTGATTGGTTTAACTGCTAACTGTACTGTTGGCTTTGGGGTCTGTTTAAACCAAGAGGTGCCTGGAGGAGTGAAATGCCTGTGTACGTGTGTTCCATTATCTGCCCCGTCATCTCATGAGGCTACTCTGTTATCTCCATGGTGTCTACCAGGCTTATTCAGAACTGGTACTGGCTAGAAATAGAAATAGCTTCAAAAATGTTTAGATAAATTCATGGATGGGCATGTAATTAATTATTAAGGGAGGCTGGCATGGTTTGTGTTACCTTGCTGGTCTTTTTGTGGTTGAGATCAGAGGCAATAAGCAGGCTCTCCTGCCAAATTGCTATCACAGGCAAAAAGGGGGATTGCAAAGACTGACCTGATGAATGAACATTTTTATGACCTTTTATATCACCTTCTATTTTTAAGAAAGGGAGCAAAAACATAATATCTTGAGGAGATTTGCTTAAGCAGTTTAAACTAAGTTGGATGGGAAGGATGGTCTATCATTACTGAGCCAGGAAAGATACAGTCTTAAAAGCCAGGGCTGGCTGGGCGCGGTGGCTCATGCCTGTAATCCCAACACTTTGGGAGACTGAGGCGGGCGGATCACAAGGTCAGAAGATCGAGACCATCCTGGCTAACATGGTGAAACCTTGTCTCTACTGAAAATACAAAAAAATTAGCCGGGCATGGTGGCG
This sequence comes from Macaca mulatta, assembly GCF_049350105.2. Lineage (NCBI taxonomy): Eukaryota > Metazoa > Chordata > Mammalia > Primates > Cercopithecidae > Macaca > Macaca mulatta. Next base: position 127,088,813 of record NC_133417.1, on the reverse strand, counting down.
GGCGCCTGTAGTCCCAGCTACTCTGGAGGCTGAGGCAGGAGAATGGTGTGAACCCGGGAGGCGGAGCTTGCAGTGAGCCGAGATCGCGCCACTGAACTCCAGCCTGGGCGACAGAGCAAGATTCCATCTCGAAAAAGAAAAAAAAAAGCCAGGGCTGCCAAAATTGCCAAGTTGCAAATACAGCGTTAGTCAAAAATGTAATTCTGAAACATTGAAGAGATTTGCTGGGTATGCAACCATTTTTAGAGTCAAAAACCTAAAAAGTAATTGTGAAGTTGTCTGAGGAGTGGATGCCAGTTCATTACTCCATTCTGCTTTTAGATGTATTTGACATTTTCCATAATAAAAATGTTAAAGTGATTGTTAGTAATGGCATCATGGAATAAGAGGGACTATAAAAAGTGGATGTTGGCGGTACCAATTAGTACCTAAACCTGTTATCATTTACTCATATTTAGCACTCATCCAGTCAATGGGCCAAGAGTCAACATAAACTTGAAAAGTTGGCATCACAGTTTCCAGGGCTATCATGGATTGTCCAAGCAGGGTTGGCAAGAGCAGTTTGCTCAGGCTGCCCAGAATGGGTTACTGCCAAGAACAGGAAAAAGTTGAGAGGCAAGAGAAATCCTCTGGCTGCCTAATATGGGCACAGTCCCTGGTAGGACTCAGGTTAGAGATTGGGAGCCTGGTTGGTATCAAAGGAAAAACAAGAGAGAAAGGACTAAGAGTAATGACAGAGGGAAGGGGTTAGATCAAAATAAGCAGAGATTACAAGGCCAATCCCCAGGTTCTCTCTCCCATGCTGGAGCTTAGTACTTTGTATTGAAGTGATCTGGTTTGGATGTGTGTCCCCTCCAAATCTCATGTTGAAATGTGATTCCCAATGTTGGAGGTGGGGCCTGGTGGGAGATGATTGGATCATGAGGTAGATCCCTCATGAATGATTTATCACCATCCCTTCGGTGATAAGTGAGTTCTGGCTCAGTGAGAGTTGAAAAAGCTTGTTTAAAAGAGTCTGGGTCCTCTCCTCCCTCTTACTCCCTCTCTTGCCATGTGATACATTTGCTCACCCTTTAACTCTCACTATGATTGGAAGCTTCCTGTGGCCTCACCAGAAATACAGGCACCATGCTTCCTGTACAGCCTCCAGAACCATAAGCCAAAATAACCTCTTTCCTTTATCAATTACCCAGCCTCAGGTAGTCCTTTGTAGCAATGCATAAATAGACTAACACATGGAATTTCCTCATTATATGAGAAGCCATAAAGCCTGCATGGAATCAAGAGCTACCTGACCAGCCACACCAAGTCTAAAAGGAATCTTTTTCCCCCTTTGGAATCATGGATTTTGCATAGACTTTAACTCTCTCCAAGTCTCCCAGTCTGAACATCACTGGAGATTTCAAAGAGATGATGGAGTAAGGGCAAAGTACATTTTTCGAATGAATCCTAGTTCTTCTCAAAGCTTAGCACAAATTCAAGAGGTTAGCTAAAAGGAAGAGTTCCCACCTTTTGTTATCAGTCTCCCTCCAGTTCTCAGTGTTAGCCTCTCTGGTGTAAGAAAGTGAGATTTATTCCAGATCTTGTCTGGCCATAATGACAAGTACTAAAAATGCCTGCTCCTGATCAATGCTGGAGGCTATTTAGAATTTGACTGTTTCGTCACATGTGTGTCTCTCATTCATGTGTCCATTTGTCTACATTCACTGACTATTTCTTGAGTCTACACAGAGTAAAAGGCCTTAAGAATAAAATTCTAAATAAAATATAATTCTTGCCTTCAAGTGCTTAGAGATTTGTTCTGATGATGTTTTGGGTGAAGTTTCATCATGATGAAAACAGTGGATACCTCTTTGCTAAAAGATTGCTCCTGTGGTATACATGGCAGGGCTTCTCATTGCACACCCTTCGCTTTTTCCATTACCTTCATAAGGTAACGACACAGGAGCAGATGGTCAGAAACACACAAAAATGCAGAATATTATGCTTTACCTGACTACCCCTATCAATTTTTCTATTTTTATGTGTGTGTGTGGCTCAGGTTACTGAGTAAATTTTCAAAACTTAATCCAGTTGAGAGTAGAGATAATACAAACTCATCTGCATGGGATAGCACAATGATTTGCAGCAAGGAAAGAGAGAAATACAGCACAGACCTCTCTAGATCATCTGGATCTGTAACCAGATGTTTTCTGATTCCAGAAGCCTCACAATTTGGCTGTATGAAATTTCTGCATTTTATTGGCTTACATGTCTCTGAGCCATTCTTTATACAACTCTTTTCTACAGTGAGTTATATCTTTCATAACAACAACAACAACAACAAAAAATCATGCCTGACAAGCTGCAAGTTGAGGCAGAGACAATTTTATCTAAAGTACTGAATGAATTCTCAGATAAATTCTCAGTAGTGTTTATCCAGAATTGTCGTTCTCTTTTCACTGCCAATCTTTTCCAGCTGTAACAGCAGTAGCATTTGCCTAGACTTCAGCAAATAGAGACGCTGTACTGTCACATTGTTAGATGCTAGATTTAGAAGGCTGGAGCCATTCACTGAGACAATTTTCCTCTTTACACCAATTGTATTGGCTTCTCTTTCAAACAAGAACCAGAAATGGGAATGATATCTACCCTAATTTGACAAAACCACTCAAACATTTCACTTTCTAGGTCAGTGAGTTTTTTGTGCTTTTCAATTTTTCTCTTTTTAGTAACCTCATTACCCTCCTCAGTTTAGCTCTTAGTGAATCTCAGGATTGGAGAGAAAGTGTATTCAATTGGTATTGGAAATAATAAAAACCTTTGTATCTTTTGGATCTTTCCTTTTAAGAAATAGTAAAGGCAAGGTGTTTTCATTTCACAGTCACAGCAATTTATCACAGTCAGTGACCCTGGATGTCTTTTTGCTTCTGATAATAATCTCTTTATATTCACTTGGAGCCCTGGTCTGTAGTAATAACAGTAATAATTACAACCATTTTACTTATTCCCTACTATAAGCTGGGCAGCATGTAAGGCACTTTACATACACTTTTTCTGTTAATCCTTGCAGCCAGCCTGGGAAGGTGAATATTATTACTATGACTTTATGTACGAAGAAACTGAGTCAAAGAGTGAAGAAAACTGTTCAAGGTCATTTAGCTTCATATTACCTTGCATGACTAAGGTTCACGGTAATCAAAATCAGTTGTGGTCTGTCTCTTGAAATGTCCTCTTTGCTCAATGTATGCCCACCATCTATAGGCATATCTAGTTTTACTGTATTTCACTTTATCGTGTTTCTTAAGACATTGAAATTGCAAGTTTGTGGCAATTTATTGAACAAGACTATCAGTGCCATTTTGTAACAGCCTGTGCTCACTTTGTGTCTCTGTCTCACATTTTGGTAATTCTCACAATATTTCATACTTTTTCATTATTATTTTATTTGTTATAGTGATCTATGTATTAGTCTGTTTTCACACTGCTGATAAAGACATAATTGAGACTGGGTAATTTATAAAGAAAAAGAGATTTAATGGACTCTCAGTTCCACGTGGCTGGGGAGGCCTCCCAATCAGGATGGAAGGCAAAGGGCACGTCTCACATGGTGGCAGGCAAGAGAGAACGAGAGCTAAGTGAAAGGAGAAATCCCTTATAAAACCATCAGATCTCATGAGACTTGTTCACTACAACGAGAATGGTACGGGGGAAACCACCTCCATGATTCAATTATCTCCCATCAGGTCCTTCCCACAACACGTGGGAATCATGGGAACTACAATTCAAGATGAGATTCACGTGGGGACACTCAAAGCATATCAATCCATGATCAGTGATCTTTGATGTTCCTATTGTAATTGTTTTGGGGTAAAATGAACCATGCCCATGTAAGATGGCAAAGTCAATGGATAAATATGTGTGTGTTCTGACTGCTCCACCCACCTGCTGTTCCTCCATGTCTCTCAGGTTCCTCAGGCCTTCCTATTCCCTGAGACACAACAATGTTGAAGTTAGGTTAGCTAATAACCCTATAATGTCCTCTAAGTGTTCAAGTGAAAGGAAGAGTAACACATCTCTCACTTTAAATCAGAAGCTAGAATTAACTAAGCTTAGTGAGGAAGGCATGTTAAAATGTGAGATAGGCCAAAACTAGGCCCTTTATGCCAAACAGTTAGCTAAACTGCGAATGCAAAGAAAAAGCTTTTGAAGGAAATTAAATGTGCTACTCCAGGAAACACATGAATGGTAAGAATGTGAAACAGCCTTATTGCTTATTTGGTTAGAAGACCAAACCAGGCACAACATTTCATTAAGGTAAAGCCTAATCCAGAGATTTAACTCTCTTTAAATCTGTCAAAAGTAAGAGAGCTGAGGAAGCCACAAAAACATGCTGGAAGGTAGCAGAAGTTGGCTCATGAGGTTTAAGTAAGGATGCAATCTCCATAACATAAAGGTGCAAGGTAAAGCTGAAAGCACAGATGTAGAAGCTGCAGTAAGTTATCCAGAAGATCTAGTTAAGATCATTAATGAAGGTGGTTACACCAAACAATAGATTTTCAATGGAAACAAAACAGCTTTATATCATAAGAAGATGTCATCCAGAACTTTCAGAGCTGGAGAGAAGTCAATGCCTGGCTTTGAAATTCAAAGGACAGGCTGACTTTCTTGACCCATGGGCTGTGGAATGGATGTTATATTAGATGTGAAAACAACATTAATCTCTTTGTATATCTCCATCAGAGCTCTTAGGTGACAGGCGCCTTGTCCATAAGCATTAGGGGCTAATGCAGCTGGTGACTTTAAGTTGGGGCTAATGCTTATTTAGCATTCTGAAAATCCTAGGCTCTTAAAAATTACACTTAATGTATTCTGTCTGTGCTCTCTAAATGGAACAACAAAGCCTAGGTAACAGCACATCTATTTACAGTATGGTTTCCTGAATATTTTAAGCTGATTTTTGAGATCTACTTCTAAGAAAAAAAGAGTCCTTTCAAAATATTACTGCCCATTGACAATGTACCTGGTTACCCAAGAGGTTTGATGAAAATGTACAAGGAGATTAATGTTGTTTTCAAACCTGTTAACACAACATCCATTCAAAAGCCCATGGGTCAAGGAGTCATTTTGAGTTTAACATCTGAGTTAAAAAATACATCTTGTGAGGCTATAGCTGCCATAGATGGTGATTCCTCTGAGGGATCTGGACAAAGTAAATTGAAAACCTTATAAAAAGGATTCACCATTCTAGATGATATTAAGAACACTCGTGATTCATGGGAGGAAATCAACAATGACATAAGTTTTGAAAAAGTTGATTCTCCTTTTATTTGTTTCTATTTTTTTTTTTTTTGAAACAGGATCTACTCCCATTGTGCAAGCTGGAGTACAGTGGCACAGTCTCCACTCACTGTGGTCTTGACCTTCCGGGCTCAAGTGATCCATCCACCTCAGACCCCCAAGTATCTGGAACTACAGGTACGTGCCACCATGCCTGGCTAATTTTTGTATTTTTTTTAGAGACAGAGTTTTGCCATTTTGCCCAGACTGATCTCGATGTCCTAAGCTCAAGCGATCCATTCTCCTCAGCCTCCCAAAGTGCTAAGATTGCAGGTGTGAGCCATCACGCCTGGCAGGAAAAAAAAAGTTGATTCTAACTCTCATGGATGACTTCAAGGGGTCCAAGATTTCAGTGCAGAAAGTCACTGAAGCTGTGGTGGAAAAGCAAGATAATTACAATTAGTAGTGAAGCCTGAATATGTGATTGAATTGCTGGAATTTCATGATAAAACTTTAATTGATAAAGAGTTTCTCCTTATGAATGAGCAAAGAAAGTGGTTTTTTGATATGGGATCTACTCCTGGTAAGGATGCTGTGAACATTGCTGATATAAATGACAATAAAGAATTTAGAATATTATCATTCCTGTGTTCCTGGGGCTGTCTTCACCCATTTTCCTCTCAAAGCTGAGTGCTTTTGTTAATCCTTTCCCTACTTCAATTATCCTACTGTAAGTGAATAAAGTATTTTTAACTACCTTTCACTCTTCTCCCGCTTTCTGAGGTTCTCTCACCTAGCCTTCTGTTATTAAGTTCAGGGTATAACTAAAAATATATGATTCTGTGGATTTTCTTCAAAATAATATAATGGTGGGAAAGTGGATGGTTAGGGTGGGATTGGTCCTTGGTTGATGGGTTTGGTGGTGAGTGATGGGTACTTGAAGGTTTATTATACTATTTTGTTTCGTTTTTGTGTGTTCTAAGTTCTTCATAATGTAAAGCTAAAAGTAGCAAACAAACATTAACAACAATAAAAACAGAGATCTGGCCATGAAAGTGAGCTTCAGGTCTCTCATAAAGATGAACATGACTTAAGAGCAGTTCCTGACAGATGGAAAAGGGAAAACTTTTTTAGGCTTGGAGGTGGAGACTAAAGGAGAGAAGAGAAAGGCAAGAGCTCAGCTGAAGATACCCAGCTCCCTGTATAAAAGAGCTTTCTCTTTTCCATCTGTCTTACTGGCTTGGAATCTGGAAGGGTTGGAGAGGGGCAAGAAAGTGGTGGAGGCTGAAGTGGGGGGTTGTCAGAAAACATATCCGAGTGAAATCATAGGGACTTCACTTCCCTGGGCTTCCAAAGAAGCCTTTCTAAGTCGGGAGGTTTTTTTGTTTGTCTTTTTGTTTTTGTTTTTGTTTGAGACAGAGTTTTGCTCTGTCGCCGAGGCTGAAGTGCAGGGGCGCGATCTCGGGTCATTGCAAGCTCCACCTCCCAGGTTCACGCCGTTCTCCTGCCTCAGCCTCCCGAGTAGCTGGGACTACAGGCACCCGCCACCACGCCCAGCTAATTTTTTTTTTTTTTTTTTGTATTTTTAGTAGAGACGGAGTTTCACCATGTTAGCCAGGATGGTCTTGATCTCCTGACCTCGGGATCTGGCCCTCTTCGCCTCCCAAAGTGCTGGGATTATAGGCGTGAGCCACCGTGCCCGGCCATCAGGAGTTTTTTTGTATGTTTCCATGTCTCTTCACATTCAGCCCTGGAATGGGCTTGGAAGCCATGGAGCAATGTGGTTATGGGAGGCATCTTCTTAGTCACTCATTCATTAATTCATTTGCTCATTCATTCATTTCACTAACTTATCTGATTCAGGAGACAGAAAAGACTTGCTAATGCAATGCCTGGCAAATAAGTGGTGCTCCATAAATATTTGTTGAATTAATGATTGGGTGAAGGGAAATGCTATAAAGAAAAACCTTTAATTATGGAACTCTTTTGACACTATATCAATATTCAATCTGCTACATTTAGAACCTGCCAGAGTCTATGCTGCAAATTCTATTTCGAAGGCCACAGCAACTTGGCCAGGAAAACATTACCTCCGAAATTTTGCATAGACATCCACAGCTTGAAATTTGTTCTAAGTGACAGAGCTTGAAACCCCTAAATCAAGTTTTCTAGCTTTGAGTGACAAGGATGTCAAAAAGATGGAAATTAATCTTTCAAAATATGGTTTTCGCTTGTTGAACTGAAAACTTTCTATTTTTTCTGGGTGGAGAAGTTCTTTCAATATGATGAATTCATAATGTAGAGTTAATTGTCTTAGTAATTTTAATGGCAGTTAATTTTAAAGGATGTAGCAAGCATTTGTTATAGTTAACTGATAAAAATCTAAATGGGCTCTTATATGTTTTCTCATATTAGATGTATGGACTGTTCTATGGCCATCAATGCCTCTGTTTATAACATTAATTCAAATCACAGCTATTCACACAGGACCTACTGAATACAGGGTACTATGTGCTACACAAAAGAATGAGAAGGTCTGACTTATACCTACAAGGAATTAATAAGCTAATAGGAGACAGAAACTACATAATTTTTGGCTCCTTTATAGGCAAGTCAATTGCTTTGAAAAGTAAACAAGGAAATCATCATAAATTATATGCAGCCTTTGGCAGGCATCACGCCGCTCCCCTACATTCTTCTCACCAAGCTACATCCCTGCAAGGCAACATACAACAGCAATTCCTCATCCCACTGTTTCTGTTTGTTCTCAAACATGTGAAGGTAAACATAACCAGAGCTAAGAAAAATGGAAAAACCAGTGAAGTTTGTCTAACCCAGGGTTCACAGATGTGTCTTCATGAAAGCATTGTTCCTTTTTTGAAAAAAAAAAAAAATGTTTGTAGAACAGCTTTGGATTTACAGAAAAATTTCTAAGATGGTATGTTATGTGTGCATAATTACAAAATCAATATTGGCTGGGCACGGTGGCTTATACCTGTAATCCCAGCACTTTGGGAGGCTGAGGTGGGCAGATCACTTGAGGTCAGGAGTTCAAGATTAACCTGGCCAACTGGTGGAACCCGTCTCTATCAAAAAAGTACAAAAATTAGCAGAGCGTGGTGGTGCACTCCTGTAGTCCCAGCTACTTGGGAGGCTGAGGTGGGAGAATCGCTTGAATCTGGGAGTTGGAGGTTGCAGTGAACCGAGATCGCACTACTGCACTCCAGCCTTGGTGAAAGAAAGAGACCCTGTCTCAAAAAAAAAAAAAAAGTCAATTCTGATAATTATTGCTAACTGAAGTCTATACTTTATTCAGATTTATTTAGTTCTAGCATTGTTCCTTTCTATTCCAACAGGGATAGTCTGAAATGGAGAGATAATAGAAGGGGATGACATATGAAAATAAATTCATAAAGGTTGCACTGATTACTGTGTGACTGGAATACACAGATGAAAACATTCCATGGGACCATGATGGTGGTGTTTCGTCCTTGGGCCCTACCCCTGCTCCATTTTGAATGGGCCAGTTGATTCCTTTCTCAGCTTTAACTTGAAGTAATCCAAGGAGCCCACTAAGATAGCTTTCCTGAAACAAAAGTACAATTTGTCTTCAAAGGTGAATTCAAGTGAATCTCTCAAGAGAAACAGGAATACTATTTTAAAATGATTCTTCCGACCCCTGCACTCCTGGACAGCATGTTAAAAACAAATACAGATATAGATTACATTTACCTTTGTTATTCTTGGTCTCTTTTTGAGATCTTTTGCCCACTGGCTGTTGACTCAGAAATGCCTTCTGATAAACAGTTTGGACATTCCAGGGTCCTGAACCTGCCCCTCAGTCCCAAAAATATAAGAAATGTACCCAGTACGAATGTAAAGGTAGCATCCGTGGAGCACACACCGCACACCAGTTGTCAGCTCTGCTTTGGTTGGTGATGTTCTGTTGGCCCTCTCAGGAGGTTCTGTTGGCTAGAGGTTGCTTTCTCCACCTATTGAGGAAGAATCATGCAAAGACAAGAGGAGGCCACCAGAGGACAACCGGGTTGGCACCTGGGAAAACTGGCATGGAAATGCCAATTTCAGCCTTCTGTGTCTGCCTTTAGGTGCTCTGTAAGTAACCACATGCCCTTAGATCCCTGATAAGATCTTAGTCTGCCCATTGAATTAATTTTATCAATATGGGGATCCATGGATCCCCAAATGGGAAACCTTATTGTCAGTCCTGACTCTGAACTCAGATGTGGTTTATATTCTACTCTATCTTTTTTTTTTTTTTTTTTGTCTTGAGACACCTAAGAACATTTGTGATTTGTTGGGTTATTTGTTCTTGTTTTAGTTAGAATTTTAAAATATGTCATTTCCTTTCTGACATCTTACTCCTATGCCATGTAGCTTATGTTTAAGTTTGAAAATGAATTTTTAGTTCAGACTGATTTGTATTGATGACCAAGATTCTATTGAATAAAAGGAAAGCCAATATCACTGTAAATAAGGCAAATGACTTGATTAGAAGTGTGCAAAAATGTGAGCACTTATCAAAAAAAAGAATGGCAAATAAGCATATGAAAAAATGCTCAATATCATCAGTCATTAGGAAAATACAAATTAAAACCACAAAGAGATACCATTACACAATCACTAGACCAGCTAAAACCAAAAAACCCAACAATACGAAGCCTAACAAGGATGTGGAACAATTGTTAGACATTTATCCAAGAGAAATGAAAACTTGTCTCCATACAAACACTTGGAAATTCATCATGGTTTCATTGATAATAGCCAAACATTGAAACAAAATTAATGGATAAACAAATTGTGATTCACATCTACAATGAAATACTACTCAGCAATAAAACGGAACACACTGCTGGTATATAAAACAGCATGCCTGAATCTCAAAAGCATCATATTCAGTGAAAGAAACCAAACATGAATAACTACATATTGTATGATTTCCTATATGTGAAATTATAGAAAATGGAAAAATGTAGTGAATGGAAGCAGAGCAGTTCCCAGGGCCCAGGATTAGGGGAGGGGATTGATAGTAAAGAGGACTGAGGGGACTTTTTGGGATGACGGAATGTTCTATGGACTGTGATAATGGTGATAATACAAACTTTTGTCATATGCATACTTTAAATAGGTGAATTTATACTTGTATGCCTTAAAGAATTGGTAGATGTTTTTTCTCTAAATGATAGGGATTCTGTAATACATATTATCTCCATGTTTGCGCTGGCTTTTAGGAAGTTTATAGCAAAATTTAATGTTCAGTTGTAGTAAAAATGAATGCCCTTTGGATTAGCAATGCACTTTCTTTAGGTACAGTTGACATTCTTTATTTATGTTTAATAAACCAACCTTTTGTGTGTCTTTTATTGTAAGACACTTAAGAGCCTTTTTAAAAACTGGCAAAGCATAAAATCAAACCTAAAACATACATAACAGTCATAAAGATATAGAAGCCTAATTAAGGTTAGCAACTGAAAGGATAGGACAAAATCATGTGCCATTCACACACACACACCCCCCCAAACATATACACACACACACTGGTCCAAGCTTATTGCTGATTCAATTTTCCTCTCTCTACTGCCAGACAGGTCCAGGGTAGAGCAAGCTGCTGTTAGGATGAAGCTACAGATGGGCAGACCACTCAAGAGCTGGGTTCCCACTAGACACTTGTTTCTAAAGGAAGATTGCTTAACTGCATATAATCTTGACATTATAGCTTGATAAAGAACATCTTAACAGCAATGCTTTATGAGGTAAGGCATTTTAAATGTGTTACAATGTATTTTTACAGAATTGAATGATATTGTTCCTTTCACTGTGCAAAGATGGAGCTCACCCATTCGGAAAGATGCTCCAGCAGAATGCTGTTTACAAGGTTTTGCCCACTCTGTGAACTGGAATCTTTTCCGTATATATCAAGGATTCCTATATGCATTGATACCTGGAGGTTCTTTCTTTGGGAACATGTTGAAGATAACTATAGGGTTTATTGCAAATGAACTGAATCTCCACTAGGGAAGGAGAATATATATTAATAACATAATAATATATTACTAATATATTAATAGTAATGAACAAAAGAAATTACTGCTGGGATTATGAAGGCTATTGAGGAGTCTCTCAAATCAATTTCTACTTCCTTCTCATGGTGAAATGAGTGATAATTTATACAGTACAATTAAGGGAGGGGCGTCTGTTCTGGTCTTTTGCAAAGTTCTCTCCCCTCACGTTTCAAGGGTCTCTTTTTCCATCGAGCTCACCCTTGCCTGATGTAGTTTGGGATGAAATGATAACATCTTATAATTAGAATTCTCATTACAATTATCAGATTATTCTCTATCTCTGGCTACATGATTGTGCAAAGCTTAAATACAGATGCTGTCCAGTGATGCTGGTAGAGCCTTTGCTTTGGGCGATACGCTCTGTAGCACTCAGGCTGCCCTTTTCCTCAGTTACGTGGCTGCTGCACTGCTCTGTCATTGTCTATCCTGAAGACTTCTCTTCTGCCTCTTGACCTGCCTTTTTGCTGAAATAGAAAAAGTTATCATCTCTTTCTGGGCTGGGGAGGGTGTCAGGTTTTGATTAGGGTCTGTCTGGCACATCAATTTCTGCCGTTAAGTCATTGCAACATCACCGGCATGTCCCACCATTACACCACAGCAGCAGTAGCTCAGGGGACTGCCCCTTAATCATTTGTTTCCTGATGTCCTGGAGGCAACTTGAGAGCAGCCCTCAACCAGATGGTAGCAACTTTTCAGAGTCCCTTAGAAAATAAACCAAAAGGAGTTGGAAGCCAAAGTGGTCTGGAAGGCAGACCATTCCAGCCCTACCTTCAATCTTGGCCTAAATTCATTCTTTAAGAGATTACTGAGCGAGGCAGGGTCAGACATAAGACATCTGTGCCTTGTAGGCAAAACTATGACTGCAGGGAAGATACAGAAGAGACTCTTCCATTTACTGTTACACCCACGTCAAATATGACTTGCTTAAAAGCAGTGGTCTTTAAATTTTAGTATGCCTAAGAATTATACAGATAGTTTGTTAAAATATATATATATTCTCCTGTATAATTTTGGATACAGTAGGTTTCAAGTGAAGCCTGGGAATCTGAATTTTTACACTGTCCCATAGGACATTCTAATGCAACAGTCCTTTGACCGAACTTTGAAAAACACTGATTACTCTAACAGAAGAAGCAGATCTAATATATTTAACAAACTTAAGAATTTTGAAAAACCAAAGATCAAATCAGGGATTCAGTTCTTGGTGTGGGAGCTTATTGGTATGGAGTAATATTGATATCCTAGATGTTGATTCTTTATTTTTTTTAAAGGAAAAACAGAAATAAAAAACAAAACAAATTAGACTATGGAGCTTCCTCCAGGTCTACTGGGGAAAAGGCCCAGGAATCTGCACTTGTACATTTCTGGTGATTCTTAGGCATGTTGAAATTTTAAGATTATAGAAAGAAGGACCTTGTAGTCAGTCAGTTTTACCCTCATTTACCGGAGTAGCCACAGAAAGCAGGTTGATGAGTAAAGAACCATGGTATGGGAGCTTCTAGCAAAATTTGGTAGCAAGCTGCAATGATTTAATTAAGATTCAAATCTCATCTCTATTCCTAAAATTCAATTCCACTGCAGCAACAAAAAACCACTTCTGCGTACAAGCAACTACTGAGACACACTTGAGTTTGAGATTTGGCTTGTGTGGTTTTTCTTCCTTCACAGTTTTGAGGAAAGTAAATTATGCCTAGTGTTTTAACCTCAACAGTTGCTCTTTTGGTAGGAGCACAGGGCCAAAAATGCACTGTTTTCTTCTTCCACTTCGATATCTTAATGGAATGAATGTGATATTATTTATCAAGTGTAAGCTTGATGGAATATATCATATAAATCATTTCAAATGTTATTTGCCACCTGCCTGCCTGTTCTGAAATGCATGCAGGCTTAATTAATCTAATTAGTCAATGCACAGATCAGGAGCACATTTACAGCTTCTCTGTCATCATAAATAAACTAGTTTTGTTTTCATAGGCTAAACAATTCATTTTGAAGATGGATACTAGGAAGAATGTGGGAGAGCTGACCTCTATTACAGTAAAACATGGAATAACGATGACAGGGTTTTCTTTTTGTTCTGTGTGCCCTCCATTAACCTTCTATTAAAATACTCCTTTGTGGGGGAGGCAAGGGGGGACTGAAGTGGCACGTGGCAGAAATGTCATGCCCTCCCACCTGGAGAGGCATTCCTGCCATTTCCCTAGAAATAAGCTTACCCATTTTAAACCTCATGATTGAAAGACACATGGATTCTCAAGCACACACATGTGCAATGGAGAGCTGCAGACCAAAGATGCAGTAAACTCAGGAGCCTGCGCTGCTGGCTCTAGACAGACTCAAAAGGGGGAAAGGGTCAGGATCGCAGGTGAGAAATGAGGGTAAGCACAGTGAACGAATCGGCTGTTGTGAATGAATCATTGTTTCTTTTAATAGCTGTAGCTACCTGGTGCAGCCATGCTCTCTGCGCAGTCCCCAACTCTAGAAAGCACATTCGCCTGACAACGATGTGAATGAAGTCGTGCTACATGGTGGTCCTGAAATGTACAATGTGAAATAGATCTAGACTTGCATCCTGCCTTCCACCGTTATATGCTGTGTCTCCTTAGACTGTCTCCCTAACTTCTTTGCCCTATTGCTTCTCAGTATAATGTAGAAACCTGGCAGGATTTTTTAAAGGATTGAATCAGATAATTCAAGCACATAGCACATGACCTGCTCCTAATACATTTGTGGGGCTCAAGGGAAGATTACGAACGAGCCACCCTCTCCACTGCTTGTTGCCCTTCTTCTCCCTGCCCCTCATCATCACTTAGCAAACAGCCTCCCCTGTCAGTCTCAGAAGCAGGACCCTAGGGAAGAGGGCCATGCTGGAACTGAAAGTGGCTTAGGGTCATTTGGGGATAGAGTAGCAAGGTCCAGAAGATGCGCAAGAAGGCAGGGGTGGTGTTGGAGTTGAGGAGGGCTGGTGCAGGCTCTCATAGGGCACGGCCACTTGCCCCACACATGCTTTGCCCCACGGGGGTGCCTAGGTCTAAGAGTAGTACTGTCAGCACAGTGTGTGGTACATAATAGGTGTTCACCAAATGTCAGCAGTTACTGTTATCATTACTTCATCAAGTCAGCAGTTTTCTATAATTCAATATCTATTTGGGAGGATTTGAAATCCCAAACCACTAACTCCTCAGGAAGCTTAGATTATTTATTTATTTATTTATTTATTTATTTATTTATTTATTTATTTATTTTTAGAGCTGGGATATCATCTCACTGTTATCTAGGGCTGCAGTGCAGTGGTATAATCTTAGCTAACTGCAGTCTCAAACTCCTGGGCTCCAGGAATCCTCCAACCTGATCCTTTGGAGTAGCTAAGACAACAGGTGTATGCCACCACACTCAGCTAATTTTTTTTTTTTTTAATTTTGAGTAGAGACAAGGTCTCGCTATGTTGCCCAAGCTTGTCTCAAACTCTTAGCCTCAAACAATCCTCCTACCTTAGCCTCCCAAAGTGCTGAGATTATAGGCATGAGCCATTGCACTCTGCCAAGAAGTTTTTATTCTATTTCACCAGATTACTATATTGACAATGTATTAATACATAAGACTACCTGGCTCATTCTAGTAAGAAAATGAATTTCACTTTGTTACTTCTATGCTTAACAACCTTTAATATCTTACTACCAGCTACAGAAAATATCCAGGCTTTTCAGTCTGATATGCAGGCCTGAAGCCATTGATAATCCCTATGCCCCAAGTAAACTGTGCGGTGCTGTCAGTAAACTCCTTCCCTGTGTCCTTATTCTCCCAAATTATTATGCAGATTCATGTGCCAACTCTTGCTCACAGTGTGCTGTGGCTTAGCATGCCTCTCTACTTCTAGATGAATCCTACACCCGTAGGTATCTCAGAATATGACTTGGGCTCCTCCTCTCGATGACAGGACTCCAAAGCCAGGAACATGACTCATACCTCTTTGTGTTTCCCAAGGGAACATACCATAGTACCCTACACGAAGTGAGCTTTCTATTTTATTTTATTTTATTTTTTTGAGATGGAGTCTCACTCTGTTGCCAGGCTGCAGTGCAGTGTCACAGTCTAGGCTCACTGCAACCCCCACCTCCCAGGGTCAAGCAATTCTCCTGCCTCAGGCTCCCGAGTAGCTGGGACTACAGGCATGCACAACCACACCCAGCTAATTTTTGTACTTTTTAAAAAAGTAAACATGGGTTTCACCATGCTGGCCAGGATGGTTTCGATCTCCTGACCTTGTGATCTGCCCGCCTTGGACTCCCAAAGTGCTGGGATTACAGGCATGAGCCACAGTGCCCAGCCAAAATGAACTTTCAATAAATACCTGCTGACTAATACAAGCTGAAGGAGAAGGCTTCATGGAGGAGATGATGTCTGAATAGTCTCTGGAGAGATGAGATGATTCAGGGCCCTTCAGGCAGAGGTCTCAGCTTTTCAGGGACAGGGAGGTATGAAACAGCATAAGTTAAAAAAAATGGATGAGACACAGAGCAAGATAACATAGAGGAGTTAAACACACCTGGAGGAGACAGCTCAACATACACAGCATCTGGAGATGTTTTATGATGTGTCAGTTTATGGGGAGTGACCTCATAGTAGGTTGATAAACACAAAATGGAAATTTGCTACAGTAACCTTCTATATTAGTCCATTCTCACACTGCTATAAAGACACACCAGAGATTGGGTAATTTATGAAGAAAAGAGGTTTAATCGACTCACAGTTCCACAGGCTGTATAGGCAGCATGACTGGGAAGGCCTCAAGAAACTTACAATCATGGCAGAAAGCAAAGGGGCAGCAGGCATGGTCTTCACATGGCTGGCAGGAGAGAGAAAAAGAGGAGGGGGAAGGTGCTACACACTTTTAAGCAACCAGATCTTGTGAGAATTCTATCACAAGACAGCACTAGGGTGATGGTGCTAAACCATTAGAAACCACTCCCATGATCGAATCACCTCCCACCAGGTCTCTCCTCCAACACTGGGAATTAAAATTTGACATGAAATTTGGGTGGGGACATGGAGCCAAACCATATCATTCTGCCCCAGTCCCTCTCAAATCTCATGTCCTTCTCACATTCAAAATACAATAATTCCTTCTTAAGAATCCCCCAAAGTCTTAATTTATTCCAGCATTAATTCAAAAGTCCACAGTCTAAGGCCTCATCTGAGACAAGGCAAGTCCCTTTTGCCTATGAACCTGTAAAATGAAAAATATGTTAGTTACTTCCAAGATGCAATGGGGGTACAGGCATTGGGTAAATGCTCTTATTCAAAAAGGGATAAATTGACAAAACAAAGGGGTCACAGGCCCCATGCAAGTCCAAAACCTGGCTGTGGAGTCATTTAATCTTAAAGTGCCAAAGTAACCTCCTTTGACTCCGTGTCTCACATTCAGGCCACAGTGATGCAAGGGGCAGGCTCCCAAGGCCTTGGGCAGATTTACCTCTTTAGCTCTGCAGGGCTCAGCTCCCAAGGCTGCTCTCAAGGGCTGGAATTGAGTGCCTGAAGCTTTTCAAGGCACATGGTGCAAGTCGTAGGTGGATTTACCATTCTGGGCTCTGGCGGATAGCGGCCCTCTTCTCACAGCTCCACTATGCCACAGTGGGGACTGTGTGTGGGGTATCCAACCCCACAATTTCATTCCATACTGCCCTAGTAGAGGTTCTCCATGAGGGCTCCACCCCTGCAGCAGATTCCTGCTGGGACATACAGGCATTTCCATACATCCTCTGAAATCTAGGTGGAGGCTCCCAAACCTCAGCTCTTGCCCTCTGCACACCTGCAGGCTAAACAGCACATGGAAGCCTTGGTGGTTTCTGGTTTACACACTCTGGAACAGTGGCCTGAGCTGTCCCTTGGCACCTTTTAGCTATGGCTGGAGCTGGAGCAGCTGGAACACAGGCTGCCATGTCTCAAGGCCGCACAGAGCAGCAGGACCCTAGGTCTGGCCTACAAAGCCATTTTTCCCTTCTAGGCCTCAGCTGCAAATGTATCTGAAATACCCTGGGTGCATTTTTCCTATTGTCTAGGCTATTAACATTCAATTCCCCTTTCCTTATGTAAATTTCTGCAGCTGGCTTGAATTCTTCCCCAGAAAATGGAATTTTTCTTTTTTACCATATGGCCAGTCTACAAATTTTCCAAACTTTTATGTTCCACCTCCCTTTTAAGTGTAAGTTGTAGTTTCAGGTCATTTCTTTGTTTATACAGATGAGCATAAGCTTTTGGAAGCAGCCAGGCTACTCTTGAAAGCTTTGATGCTTAGAAACTTCTTCCACCAGCCAGGCACGATGGCTCATGCCTATAATCTCAGCACTTTAGAAGGCTGAGGTGGGCAGATCACTTGAGGTCAGGAGTTCAAGAGCAGCCCAGCCAACATGGTGAAACCTTGTCTCTACTAAAAAAAAAAAAAAAAAATATATATATATATACACACACACACACACACACACACACAAAAAAAAAAAAAAAAAATTAGTTGGGTGTGGTGGAATGTGCTTGCAGTCCCAGCTACTTGGGAGGCTGATGCAGAAGAATCACTTGAACCTGGGAGGTAGAGGTTGAGATCGTGCCGTTGCACTCTAGCTCAGAGCAAGACTCCATCTCAAAATCAATCAATTAATAAATAAGAAATTTCTTCCACCAGATACCCTAAATCAGGGGTGTTCAATCTTTTGGCTTCCCTGGGCCACACTGGAAATAGAAGAATTGTCTTGGGCCAAAATACCGCAATGCTAACAATAACTGATGAGCTAAAAAAGAGTCCATGCATAAGTCTCATAATGTTTATGAAAGTTTACAAATTTGTTTTGGGCAGCATTCCAAGCTGTCCTGGGCCACATGCTGCCCACGCGCCACAAGTTGGACAAGCTTGCCCTAAATCATCTCTCTCAAGTTCAAGGTTCAACAGATCCCTAGAGCAGGGTCACAAGGCCTCCAGTCTCTTTGCTAAAGCACCGCAAGAGTGACCTTTGCTCCAGTTCCCAACAAGTTTCTCATCTCCATCTGAGACCTCATCAGCCTGGCCTGCACTGTCCATATCTCTATCAGCACTCTGGTCACAACCACTCAACAAGTCTCTAGGAGGTTCCAAACTTTCCTTCATCTTCCTTATTCTGAGCCCTCCAAACTGTTCCAACCTCTGTCCATTACCCAGTACAAAAGTCAATTCCACATTTTTAGGTATCTTTATAGCAATACTCCATTCTCTGTACCAATTTCCTGTATTAGTCCATTCTCAAACCACTATAAAGTCATCCCAAGACTGGGTGATATATGAAGACAAGAGGTTTAATTGACTCACAGTTCCACAGGCTGTACAGGCAGCACTGCTGGGGAGGCCTCAGGAAACTTAAAATCATGACGGAAGACTAAGGGGAAGCAGGCATGGTCTTCACATGGCCGGCAGGAGAGAGAGAAAGAGGAGGCAGGAGGTAATACACACTTTTAAACAACCAGATCTTGTGAGAACTCTGTCACAAGACAGCACTAGGGGGATGGTGCTAAACCATTAGAAATCACTCCTGTGCTCTAATTACCTCACACCAGCCACTTTGTCCAAAACCGCAAATTACAATTTGATATGAGATTTGAATGCAGATACACAGCCAAACCATATCACCTTTATGCTCTGTGCCCCTTCCATTGACATATGATTCTTACACAATGAGTAATTTAATGTACCTTTAGGATTTGACCTAAGCTCCTTACTTTTGTTCAGTATTTTTAACTAATACTCTCTCCTCCCCCTTGAGTGATATGGTCAATGTGAATGTATATTTTCATGGCACTCCTGGACTGAAGGTTGAGTCATTACAAGTACTCCTTGGTGATAAATGGTAAAGGAAGACCTCCAACAAGGAAGGATTTTCATAAAAACTCACCGCTTTTGCACTGGCTCACTTTAGAAGCCTGGATCTGTTTTGGGGGTTTTTGTTTTTTTTAAATAAAAGAATATCTCAAAGCAAGAGAAATGTGTATCACAAATTCATGTCACAGAACTTTAATGTTTGAAAACTAAAACAACAACAAGATGCTGTGCAAACAATGACATATGAATCTAATTGTGTCACAGATGTATGAAAAAACTTT
Organism: Macaca mulatta; assembly: GCF_049350105.2. Classification (NCBI taxonomy): domain Eukaryota; kingdom Metazoa; phylum Chordata; class Mammalia; order Primates; family Cercopithecidae; genus Macaca; species Macaca mulatta. Next base: position 127,069,353 of record NC_133417.1, on the reverse strand, counting down.
ACAGAAGAGGTAGGGGGTAAAGAAGCTGACCTAAATAACTCTGGAAAATCATGTTTTGTCTGGGACCTGTAAGGATAAACATTGGACTGTAGCTGGTAAATTTGTTTCTTCTGGAGGTATGGCTTAAACAATTGTGAAACAGCATTATATGTGTACTGGGGCTGAACTCATAAATGCATGATGGATGATGGGAGTCAGGTTTCTCACTGCTGGAGTGGGAAGTGAGAGATAAGCAAGAAGGGATGGTCAGAAAGAACGTGGTACTGGATTCGAGTCTGAGACATCAGTATGAATTCACATTTAACTTACTAAACACAGAGATGGATAGATGTGGGAATAATCACAGAGATGTGCATAGGTAGGCGTGTAAAGACATGCATGGCTATAATTGTGTATCTTAGTATACACATATATACTACCTAGCTCTGTTAGCTGAGAGGGCCTGGAAACAATGACACCCCAGTAACCATGAGCACATTCAGCACTGAGACTTTGATTTCAAAATACTATCCTCCAGTAAATAGAAACAAAGCTCCTTGGAGAAATGGCTGGCTATAGGACCAGGGAAGGAAAAATATAAGATGAGCCTGAAGCATCTTGTAGTACAAGAAAGTAATGAAGTGCTCAGAAAATTAAAGAATGGGGCCATGCCAAAGGGACACAGGAGCCAACTGGGAGAGCTCTTAGTGGTCAAAGCTGGAATTTGAGTGAAAAAATAAATATTATAATATTGCATTGAATTATAACTCATAGTGCAAAATAAATATACAAGAGTCAAAATATACACCAATATATAAAATAAATATGCATGAGTCTACAGAGACATAAATGATTGAATAAATAAATAAACAAGAGAGAAAAGACAAATCTTCCTTACAGAAGAATTTGAAATAATATACATAGATACTTGCCACTCCAAGAGGTATAAGTTTATTCTTGCTCCACCCTCTCCCCTATCAATTTGTGCTGGATTTAAAGACTTCTTTCCGAAGACTAGATATCAGAAAACTGAGAAGTGACACAGACCAAAGGACATTAAAGAGACATGACCAATAAATGGAATAAAATATCCCAGATGGGAGTCTGGAACAAAAAATGACATTAGTGGAAAACCCAAATAAATTTGGAGTCTAGTTAATAATAACAAACCAGTGTTGGTTTTTTGTTTTGTTTTGTTTTGTTTTTGTTTTTTGACAAATGCACCATGGTAATGTAAAATGAACTAGATGAAAGCTATACAGGATCTCTACTGGTTTTGCAACTTTTCTGTTAAGATGCAGTTTTTCAAAAATAAAAAGTTTCTTGAAAAGAGGATTATACACATGGTATTGCTTGGTGCAGTTTACCTACAACTGTTACATCTCATCCATATCCCAAACAGATTGGAATCTATCTCAAGAATGATTTTAGAAAGCTGAATGGAATTAGAAGGCAGACCCAGGATGGACTGCCTTCTTATCATTTCTGTCCCAAATCAGGTCTTCATGGATGGGAAAAAGATTTCCTGAAAGCTTGACAGTCAGTCCAAAATTGCAGGTGGTGGACTGGGCTGAAACCCTCTCAGCTTACTGTCTTTCTGCATTCACTATACCTGCTACATTTAGATGGTCTGGGGGAAGTTCTTCAGTGTTCTTTTCAATAAGACAATCATTGCCTGCAGTGTAGAATAAAGACCTCTGAATTCTAAGAGTTCTAAAGAGTTTTCAAGGAGTGTTTTTACAGGGAAACTATGAATGAGTGTCCCATAAAACTGGCCCACATCATTCCAGTTACGTGACAGGCTTTCGTGTTCCTCAGAGCCAAACCCCAAAATCATCAGTAGAAACAACAAGCACTTTGCAAAACAAAGTTTAAATATGATTCTTGACCTTTATAAGATTAAATCACGTCAAGTGGCTACTGAATTTGCTGCTCAGGACGCTGATGGTATTTTACCCCTTGACTAACATCACCTAGTCTTCAGACAAGGAAGTTCCTAATCATCTAATCTTGAACAAAGGGACAATTGTGTTGACTTTCTAGACCTCTCCTTCTTAAGTAGTTCTGTACCAGGTCTTCAGGTTCCTGTGTCTTTTCTTATATACATATAATGGGCAATAAATTAGAATATTTCAACCATTCATGAGTCTGGGACTTGGATATTTCCTTCCAATTGGCATCTTTCATTTGACTTACAGTCAACACAATGGCATATTTACATTTTGTGTTAGGCGAAGAGTAAACTCTGGGGGGTGAAGCTAAGAAACAACTTTTCTCCATCCCAGTATGCAGATTTGCAACAGAGCTGTCTGCCAAATTAAGGTTGAGGCAGAGACAAACTGTTGAATTGGCACTTTGGAGTCTCAGGAGCTATTTATTGTGAATAGCTTCAGAGACAACAGGAGTCCTCTGGTTATGTTCCAAAGATCCCAGCTTTATTTAAACATTTCTCTTGTAGAGTAACACTGATAATTTTGTATGCCACATTTATTTTCAGTTTAACCTGTTTCTTACTCTCAATTATTTATAAAGACCCTCCACAGAATCCTGAAATAAGCCTTCCCCTGCCCCTGCAGCTGTTATTGCCTTTTCTATTTCATCCCCCGAATTTTTTCCGGTGATAATCACAGAGGGACTCCACTCCGTTTCCTTGCTTGTGCAGCAATGCTAATGGTGAGGCCAGAGAAGAGGTTAAATTAAAAAAACAGATTTATAGCAACTTGGCAGCAGGCCACTTTCTCGGATGGCCCTGGGCGGGAGATGAAGGCCCTGCATTCTTTGGGAGGCACTTTGATGCAGCAGGAGTTAGGAAGGCAACGCTCCTCTTGTCAGTCTCTGTCAATATCTCTTACAGTGATCCCCTCTGGCAGTTTTGTCTCCTTCCAGGTGATTCTAGCAAACAATTGAGATATCAAACTGCTATAGATTTCTTTCTTTGACTGCCTTGCTAAAATGGTTGGTGCAACTTCCAGATCTTAAGGTACACATGGGTGTTCTTTTATTCGTTGATCCTTTATTCATTCACTTCATCAAGAGGCAGTTTTTGTGTTTACTCACAACAGGGGAATACCGCTTGCTCTCAAGTGAGACAGATTGGTTTTTGGGGTTTTGGTCAGGGACCCACCGTGTTCTCACTGGGCTGCTTTGGGCAAGTGACTTAACCTAGAGGAGCCTCAGTCATCCTCTCAGCAGAATGGGGGTTCTACTATTTCTAAGATTATAAAGATTGAATATTCACTCTCAGCAGCTAACACAATGCTAAGCCTTTGTGCCAGGTGTTGAGGATACAAAATTATCATCAGACTCTATTCAAAAGCTGGTAGAATAGGATGTGAAGGTATCTCAGGCAAAGCCTTTTCTTATGCTTGATGAAATTAAAGTATTTAAGAAGAAGTAAAAGATGCAGAGGCTGATGAGGCTCTATTGTTATTATCTCTCAAAGGGAAAAGTAAAGCACAGTGATGTGAAAATAATTTATTTTGACCATGTAGGTAAAAAGAGAAATAACTGATTGGTTTGCTATTGAGAGGCCAGAATGATTATGCTAATGTTCCAATAATAAAAGAAAATCTTTAGCTTATTTAAAATATTATTTTTCTTATTATATCAACTGGAACATCTGGACTCAAGTTCTAAGTAAGCAACAGTGGAACCTCGGACAAATCACTGCTCCCTTCTGCAGGCCACCATCATCCATCTTCCATTTCCTCATCATGAAAGGTGATGGTTGAAACAAGTCACCTCTCAGGTCTTCTCTAGGTTTCTAAACATTTTATATTTTTAGGACTTTGACTCCCCTCATCAATGGAAGCTGTAATTATGATAACAACAACAGCAGCAATGCAACAGCGAATGTACATCTAAATACTTCCTCACATAGTCCTTTTTCCCCTCTTCAAGCGAAATCCTGAATTACAACTGTGAGGATGTTAATCTGGAAACCAGTTAAGATAAAGCACCAAGTTTTGGAATAAGCAGCCTTACATTGCCTGAAATCACAAGCTGTTGTAGACATGAGATTTTGGAAAATATACTTTGATTTTTTGTGAGTCATAATTTTAGCTAAAATGTGCATACTTAATCGAAATATTTAACATTTCAATTCTCTATTTTTATGTAATTAGTAATTAGAGTAATAAGGGATATTTTATATCAAGTAAACAATAATAAGATGTGGGACCACATTGCAAAAGATTAATGAAGAAAGCAAGAAGGATAAATGTCTAGTCAAAATGTTAGAAAATTGCAATTAAAAATTAGCAGTTTTCTTTCTATCCTTCCTTTTGTCCTCCCTCTCTTCCTTCCTTTATTTCTCTTCCTGTCTTCTTTTGTTCTCTCCTTCCCACTTCCCCCCCATTCCTTTATTTTTTGTTGTCCAGTAGAAAACATGTTCACTGCCCATCGACCTAGTTACGAGGACTGGCTTCCCTACTTACTAATTTTGTCACCTTGGGCAATTCCATTCATTTCCCAGAGTCTTATTTTCTTTATCTATAAAATGATGCAATCAATAAAAATATCTGCCATGAGATATCTGTACAATTCAGATAAGATAAAGTGTGTACAAACATTCTATCAGCCACAAAAGGCTGGACTGTATTAATATCATTCTGCCTATGTCTGCAGAGACAGACACTGCTGTCCCCTTACCCTTCCCTTCATCATCCATATTTAGAAACCCCTTTTCCTTCTCTACTCTACCCACTCCTTCTAAAACATACACCAATCTGGGAAAACTAAAGAATCCTGCCTCATTTCCTATTTTGTGGACTTCATTTTATCATGCAATAAGGATAAATATTTCACACACCATATAAAAATCGAGGGTCAAAGGTGTTGATGCTATCATAAGAAAGTGTCTTGCTGGTTTTCAGGGAAGAGAAAGGTGATGATTTTCTGTTTCGTTGGTACATTGCATCCCTGGTACCAGTGGTTCCAATCACTTCCAGAGGACCAGCATGGATAGGTCTGCTATTCTATTCACTTATACCACTTGTCATTGAATGGTTAGTGGGTCAAATACTTGACCAATACTTTTATGCCACCACATTTTTTGGACAGGTGAATAAATGTTAGTGTTTCTCTCTGCTCTTTACAAGCTACAGTTGACTAATTTTCACATCTTCTCTCCACGTGACTGCTGAAATTTATGCCCACCCTAAAAGACCTCAGTTTAGTCCTTGATGGTCTAAGGCAGTGCTTCTCAAACCTCAGTGTGTATACATATGAATCATCTTGGGATCTCACCAAATAAAGATTCAGACTCAGTAGATTTGGGTTGGAGCCCAGGATTCTGTATTTCTTGCAACTCCCAAGTAAGAGGTGGTACTCATGATGCTGGTCTGCAGTCCTCCTTTGCAGAGCAGGACTAAGAGTGCTGAGGAAGGGGGATGAGCTAGTCCCAAAAGCCGTGGTTTCTGGTTCAGTTGATAGAAAAGAGTGAATGATGGAGAATGTGACAGGATGTGTGGTATTTCCCAAATCATAGCTGTGCAAATGAAGACTGAACGGTGCCCATACTCCATCGCCCAGTGGGAGTGCCCAACGGACCTGCTGATGAAGATGCACACCCACCACGTCCAACTGGCATGTTTCTAGCTGCGTGCCCAAAGAGGCCATGCAACAAGTCAAACGTTTTTTGTGTCTTCTTAAAAATCACTTTCTTTGTTTTTTCTTTCTTCCTTTCTTTTTTTCTTTTTCTTTTCTTTTTTTAATGGAGTTTCGCTCTTGTGCCCAGGCTGGCTGGAGTGCAATGGCGTCATCGCAGCTCACTGCAACCTCCACCTCCTGGGTTCAAGCAATTCTCCTGCCTCAGCCTCCCAAAGTCCTGGGATTACAGGTATGAGCCACTGGACCCAGCAAAAATCACTTTCTTCCAGTTTTTTTCCCTGACCTTCAGAAGTGGAAGATATTAATCTTGTCCTCTAGCTCCAGATTCAACCAAACATTCTCTAGACATAAAGTCTCTTCAGTTCCTTTAGGGCCATAGTTAGGCCTCGTCTCTGTCATGTCAGGTAAGAGCTTTTTGTGGAGGGAAGTAGGAAGTACGCACTGAGGAGTGGCAAACCACTGAGTCAGGTGATTTAGGGAAGCCTGAGTCTTACCACACTCCTCCCTTGCAACTATTAATACTCCCATACTCCCCAAAGTGACATCTGGACCCCGCCAATTGGGCTGAGTGTTCATTTGAGTGTGTGTGTGAGGGGTGGAGGTGTGATCTGATGGTTTGTTTTCTTTGTGGTGGTTATTTGGGAAGGAGGGAGAGGAAGGGCAAAGAGCCAAGCTGTGAAAGAGAGAAGTAAACGTCTGCCCAAGGTTTATGGCAGCTGCTCCCACCAGAGAGGTGCAGAGTCAGGGGTTGCATTTCATGTTCTCAATCCTTATGCATGGGAAAAAACACAAACAGAGGAAGGGTTTTTCCTTCCTGGTAATGAGGTTTATGGACTGTCTTTACGTAATTCTCATTCTCTTCCAACTCAATATACCAAACATGGGTTTTTAAATAGAAGTGCAACTTTTTCACTTACTGGCATGAGATCTTGGGCATACTTAACTACTCTGAGTCTTTTTCTCTAATCTCTAATATAGGGATAGTATATATCCCATTGGGTCTTTACTTGTATTAAATTAGACTAAGTGATACACTCTATATGAAAAGACCAGTATGTGCATTATATGTTATAGATATTTAACTTTACTATCATTATCCTAGGTAATTTTATATTTTAATCAGAATGGATATTGAAGAACAAAGGGATTTTCCTGATTCCTTGAGAACTTGCTTACGTGTGTGTGTGTGTGTGTGTGTGTGTGTGTGTGTGTGTGTGTGAGTGAGTTTCTGACTTCTGAGCCGTTTATTTCTGGGATGATAGGACTCAGAATATGTTTGCCTGCACTGTTCCCATAGCCTCAGTCTATTTAATCTGGGTTCATAATCAATCCAGAGCATAAGTCTATTACTTTTGTGTAGTATTTGGGTTTTGATTCTAAGTCTGACTGGCTTTGTATTTTTATCCATTATAATAGTGATGATGATAAAAAGAAGAATATCAATTCTAGTAACAACTAAGACATATATGATCCTCACTACATGCCTAGCACCGTTCCAAGCCCTGTATGTGTATTAATCCATTACCACAAAGGACAGTTCCTATTATCATCCTCATTCTGCAGATGAGGAAGCTGAGGCACAAGTATCATCCAAAGCACTTGACTGTGGGCTTTTTGATTACCTTTAGATCACTTTGGTATTAATAAACACAAATTTTACTTTTGTTTTCTTTAATGTGCACACAATAGCTATAGATTCTTCTGGGCCACAGTCATGACCTAATTATCTCCTCTGTTTATGTAGTTTTGTGCAGAAGCAAATCTTTGTTTTTCAAATTTGAAAATAAATGCAAAATCTAAGGTTGGTTCTGTCAACACCCACTCCTGAATGTTTCCTGAATCTGATGACTTCTGCCCAATGAATTTCCTTAAACCTACATTTAACATGCCACCACCTCTTGCCTGGAGGCTTGCAGCACTGTCCCTATGGTCTCCATGCTTGCACATTTGCCTCTCAATCCATTCTCCACACAGCAGCCTGAGTGAGCCTAATGTAAGCCAGATGTTAACATTACCCTGTGACAAACCCTTCAACACCTACATATTAAAGTACAAACTACCAACCAGGTCCAAAAAGAAAAAAATCCCACCCACCACTGCCTCTGCCTACCTCTCTACCTTTTTTTAAAATTTTTCTCTGTTACTGGGCAGAGTTCTTCGGAAAAACAGAATCAGTAGAACGTGTGTGTGTATCTATCTATCTATCTATCTATCTATCTATCTATCTATCTATCTATCCATCTTTCTATCTATGAATGATGGTTAATATTTGGTGTTAACTTGACTGGGTTGAGGGATGCCTAGATGGCGGGTGAAACATTGTTTCTGGGTGTGTCTGTGAGTACATTGCCAGAGGAGACTGATATTTGAGTCAGTGGACTGGGAGGGGAAAACCCACCCACAATGTGGGTAGGGCAACATCCAATCTACTGCCAGCATGGCTAGAACAAAGCAGGCAGAACAAGGGGGATAAGCAGCTTGCTTACTGAGTCTTCTGGCTTGCTCTCTCTTTTTACACCATGTGAACAGTTGGCTTCCTCTCCTCCTGCCCTTGGACATCAGACTCGAGGTTCCTCACCCTTTGGACTCAGAGATTTGCACCAGTGGCCTCCCAGGGGCTCTTGGGCCTTTGGCCTCTGACTGAGGGCTTCCCCGTTGGCTTCCCTGGTTTTGAGGCTTTCAAACTTGTACTGTCTCATGCTATGGGCTTCATCTATTTCCCCAGTTTGCAGACAGTCTATCATGGGACTTGGCCTGGGAATTGTATCCTATTCATTCTCCCCTTTGGAGAACCATGACTAATACAATATATAAAGATATTATAAGAAATTGGCTCACACAATTATGGAGGCTGGTAAATCCAAAATCTGCAAGGTGGCCTTTAGGCTGAAGACCCAGGGAAGAGCTGATGTCGCACTTTGAGTCCAAAGACCTTTGCTGCAGAACCAGAAAGCGTCAATGCTGCAGATGAAGTCCAAAGGCAGTCTGTTGGAGAATTTCCTCTTGCTCAAGGGAGCTGACCTTTACTCTACTCAGGGCTTCAAGAGATTAGATGAGACCCACCCACTTTATGGAGGGTAATCTGCTTCACCCAAAGACCACCAATCTAAATGATAACCTCACCCAAAAACACTCTCAGAGAAACACCCAGAATAATGTTGGGCGAAAAATCTGGGCACCCTGTGGTCCAGCTAGGTTGACATGTAAAATTAACCTTCTCACTCTCTGTGTTCATTAAATCACAGCTAGGTTTGTCTCGGAATCTCTGTCCTGCTCTTTCTCCTAGTTGGAATGGTTTCTACCCTTTCTAAAATGTGAATTCCTTCTGAGAAAAGATTCCGTCCTGTCTTGTTCTCTGATGTAATCTAGTGCCTGCAAACATGCCTGCCACCTGGGCATGCCCCCAAAATGTATATTTACAAAGTAGATGATTAAAGTAATTAATTAATCTGTTCAAAGAAGATAGTACACCTGGACCTAAAAACCCAAGAGGTCATTTATGTTGTGTGATATTGGAAACGCAATGAAATTCAGTCTTTCTCAAAGCATCTCTCTCCTGAACGTCAGACAAACATCCTCATCTGTTACCTCAAATCTGTACCCTTCAAGTTGCCCCTGATTAGATAATATAGCCTGAAACATGATGGCCCAATGATCTCCACTAAGTGCTTATGTTACCTGAAGCTTTTGCTCCATTTCTTTTACATAATCATATTGATTCAAATTAAGTTGTCATGGAACGTTTTTGGCATTACCTCCGAAGACCCTGAGACTCTGACCCTGAAGGAATATTCAGAGACGATCAGAGGTGAAAGACCAATATTACAATAGCCAACTTTTCTTTTTTATAGATGAAAAAAACTGAGGCCAGCTCAAGGAAATTGTCTTGTTCAAGGCCAGACAACCAATTAAGAAAAAAGTTTAGTACAGGACTTAGATCCCCTTAGTCTGGTACTCTGCATAACAGACAAATTTCAGCAAAAGAAATATACTCACAGTACTGAGTGACATGTCTGCACAAAGCAATGTTATAAGGGTTTGAGGGTGGGAGAATGTGCGTATGAGGCTGTATGTGTATTTGAGAAAAGGGAATTATTGTTGGGGTTTGGGAAGGAAAAGCATATTATCCTTTCTTCCTCTCAAGTCCAAGAGCGATCCGTAAGTAAATTATAATGACCAAGAGATGAACATCTTTAAAAACTGCTTTATTATTATTATTAGGTTGGTGCAAATGTAATTGTGTAATTGCAGTTTTTGCCATTAAAAGTAATGGCATTACAAGTAGCGGCAAAATCCGCAATTACATTTGCACGAACCTAATATTATTATTAGGACAAGGTATCATTCTGTAGCCCAGCCTAGAATGTGGTGGTGAGATCATAGCTCACTACAGCCTTGACCTCCTGGCCTCAAGCGATTCCCCCACCTTAACCTTCCAAGTAGCTGGAACCACAAGCATGTGCCATCACACCTGGCTAATTTTTGAAAAATTTGTTTTGTAGAGACAGAGTCTTGCTATGTTGCCCAGGCTGAAATTGCTTTATCATTACCACTAATTGGAAAACACTGTTTTATATGTGCAGCCACACAGCTTGCTAACTCTATTCTTCATCCAATTCTTCACTCTTCTTTGAGTGAAGTTCACGAAAAATTTCACTCAAAGGAGAGTTTTAACCTGAAGAGCAGAAATGAATATCCAAGATCATTGTTTTTAGTGATCCAGGGCAGGCGTAGAACAAAGACACTAATCTCCACTGGCTGCAGTTTTTTTTTTTTTTTTTAAGAGATCTGTCACCCAAGCTGGAGTGCAATGGCACCATCTCGGCTCACTGCAACCTCTTCCTCCCAGATTCCCAGATTCAAGCAGCTGTCCTGCCTCAGCCTCCTGAGTAGCTGGGATTACAGGCACAACCACCACGCAGGCTAATTTTTGTATTTTAGTAGAGGCAGGGTTTCACCATGTTGGCCAGACTGGCCTCAAACTCCTGACCTCAGGTGGTCTGCCTGCCTCAGCCTCCTAAAGTATTAGGATTACAGGCATGAGCCACCGCACCCAGCCTAGTTGCAGCATTTTGATAAATTCACTACACAGCCCCAAATGTGGACTGATGTTTGCCACATCTTTAACACAAATCCAATTCAACTCAATCCAATGAGTTGCTTTCTATCTCCAGGAAGAAAAGGAGGGTTAGAGGTCTGACTGGAGTGACACTTATAACTAGCCAAATCTCTCCAAGGGGAGAAAGGTGGGCAGAAGGACTGGCATGAAAACATTCTGCTGTTGCCCAGCTGGGGAGAGCAAGTCTGGGTCATGGGATTAGTATGAAGGACTTTGACCTTCCCTGAATAGCAGGATTCTTAACAGACCAACTACATTGTTCTGAGTGATTGAGACATCATCATTCTGCTAGATCCTCTTCTCACTGTATTGCATAGGCCTAAAAAGCAGGGGCTAGTATTCTAGTATTCTTATTTTCCTTTGACTCCCTAGAACTTCACAGCGTCTCATATGCTGCATATAGAGTAACTGCTTGCTCAAACTTGGAATAGAGTGATGGTCTCAGCTGCTGGCATTGTCTCTATGGTCTTTTATCTTTTCCCTAATTCCCTATAGGGAGGAGCACTGGCCTAAAGTATGGATTTTGTTTTAGAGGGAGTCTCACTCTGTCACCCAGTCTGGAGTGCAGTAGCACGATCTCAGCTCACTGCAACCTCCACTTCCTGGGTTGAAACTATTCTCCTGCCTCAGCTTCCCAAGCAGCTGGGACTACAGGCACGCACCACGACATCTGGCTAATTTTGTATTTTTAGTAGAGACGAGGTTTCTCCATGTTGGTCAGGCTGGTCTCGAACTCCCAACCTCAGGTAATCCGGCTGCTTCGGCCTCCCGAAGTGCTAGGATTACAGGCGTGAGCCACCATGCCCGGCCAAGTATGGATTCTACTCCTGCAACTCTAAACACCATGTGTGTGACTTTTGAAAATGACGTCTCCCCCATGTCTCAAAATTCTGACAAAGTTAGGGTGAAAATATTGCAGGGAGTATTAAATGGGATCCTGCATGTGAAGCAGTTTGCCCAGTTCCTGGCATACAGGAGGCACTCAACAAATGACAATTAAATGTGGACTGGCTTCATGGGCACACATCCAGTGCACATGGAAGGGACCTGCTGTTGGTTTAGTACCTTGTTGCTGCCATCTTGAAATTCTTAACATTCTTTCAACAAGGGGGCCCATATTTTCATTTTGTGCTGAGCTCTGCAAATTATGTCGTTAGTTTTGATGATATAGTGATCTTGGAGGAATATGGACACAACTTAAAGGGAAAGAAGCAGAAGCAGAGAAAGAAAGATAAGAGAAAAGAAGCAAGAGGGAGTAGGGGAAGCTCTATTTTTATTACTCAATTTTTCCTAGAAAATTAAAATACTAAAAATAAAAAATAAATTTCTTTTTTCTATGGGAATGTTTCTGGGAAAATTGGAATAGGGTTGGAGAAAAAGAGAGGTTAGTGTGTGGGCCAAAAATGGATGAGTTTCCAAATCAAATTTTAGCCTATCTTATCATGATGCCTACAGATTACCCAGAAAAGGATCAAAAATCAAGAAATCCTTTTGAATAGACAAATCAAAAACACAATACCAAGAAAATTGACATAATACCATAAAAGGTCTCTGACTGAAATACTTATGTAATCTTTTTTTAAATGGTGAATAATATATAACTTGCCCAGGCACATAGAAAAGCAGTCTTCATAACATAGTGCATTCAGTTGCTCAGAACTTTGGAGAATAAAGTACAACCACACCTCATGTAAAATCTTAAGATAATGGGAGATTCATTATAGATGTTTATTGACAAGTAATTATTTGCTTCTCTCTTCAGCTGAAGGGATTCTCTCACAGAGCCCACACCTGCCGGAGAGTAACTTTTTCTATTGTTTCATGTTCTACCTACTGCAACAACACAGAATAGTTCACACCCTCATGCCAGTCCTCTGTCATCAAGGACAGCTGTCCTTAATTCCTAAGACATTCTTCCTCCAATTAAACCTCCCCAGTGCTGCCCTCAGTGGTTCACACCTGTAATCCCAGCACTTTGGGAGGCCAAGGCAAGAGGATTACTTGAGCCTAGGAGTTCAAGACCAGCCTGAGCAACATAGGGAGACCTTGTCTCTACAAAATATTCAAAAATAAATAAATTAGTTGGGTATGGTGGCATGTACCTGTCATCCCAGCTACTTCGAAGGCTGAGGTTGAAGGATTGCTTGAGCTCAGGAGGTTGAAGCTGTAGTTAGCTACGATCACACCACTGCACTCCAGCCTGGGCAATAGAGAAAGACCCTGTCTCAAGAAAAAAAAAATTAAAAACCACCTCCCGCACCATTGGTTACATGGCATAGTCTTTACATCCCGCATTATCCTAGCCATTCCTTCTAAATAGGTTCTAGTTTTTTAATATGCCTCCTAAAATATGGTGCTTGAAATTCAAACAATCCTCTGGATATATAGTCAGATGAGATTAGAATAAAATGGATGACTCATTTCTACTTCTATGGTCTTAAATCATATTTATTTTATCTGATGGCTAACCTGAAATTCTAGCATATATTAGTCTATCCATTAAGTAAAACTTAGAGATAGGTCATGTATTAGTCTGTTCTCTGTTCTCACACTGGTAAAAACACATAGCCAAGACTGGTTAATTTATAAAGGAGAGAGGTTTAATTGACTCACAGTTCCACATGGCTGGGGAGGCCTCATGAAACTTACAATCATGGCTGAAGGCGAGAGAGAAACAAAGGCACATCTTACATGGTGGCAGGCCAGAGAGAGCAAATGAGCAAAGGGGGAAGAGCCCCTTATAAAACCATTAGATCTCATAAGAATTCACTCACTATCATGAGAACAGCATGATGGAGACCACTCCCATGATCCAATCACCTCCCACTGGGTCCTGCCCTCAACTTTTGGGATTATGGGGATTAAAATTCTAGAAGAGATTTAGGTGAGGATACAGAGCGAAACCATATCAGGAGGTTTCCATGAACTCAGTCAAAGATGGACTTCCTGGCTTTTGGGAGGTTTGAGTCATGTGTATGTGCACTTTCAGAGAGGAGGGCTTCCACAGGTTTCACTGGATTCCCAGAGGTTTCCGACCCCAACAAGTCCAAAGAGCTTTTAAATAAGAACTACAGTAGAAGTTATCTGGTATAGAAGAATATTTTTAAAAAGGTAAATTAAAGAAGGAAATTATTTTTAAATGACACATAAAGGCTTTAAACATTTTGTTTGACTTAAAACATACACATATGCAAATTTTGCCATTTTTTGAAGGAGTAAAACCTTTTTTCTGTTTGGGTAAGCTAATTAGAATTTTGTGTTTGCCTTATAAAAAGCATACTATTAAAAGCATCATATAAGAGTGCCATTTGGAGTATGTTTCAAATGAAGGGAGAATTTTAGGACATGGGAGAAGTAACATGAATGCAGAATTCTAGATTTCTAGATTTTTATAATTTTTTGATGAATGTTTACAGTTACCATGCTCACATTTAATAGCATTTATTAAATTGTTTGCCTTGTCAACTGTTTTAAAAAATATTCGACTTAGTTGAATCAACAACTCTAATTATATTTTATCAATTTAAGTAATGTTGAATTAAATAATGCAATTAATATTGTTAGGGTCTACAAAAGTGTACTCAAGAAATAGAATTCTTTTTCCTATCCAGGTTCTAAACAAGTTGAAAATAAAACACAGAGCAAATATTGAGATCAGAATATCACTTTTACAATTACAGAGCCCAAACTGAAGGGCTTGACTTTAGTTTTTAGCCAAGATGATAGTGCCATAGGAATTAGGCCAAGACTTAATCACCCAATCCAAAGAAGCAATGGGCTTGAGCCTGCCTTCCCCTACAGGGACAAAGTTCCCTGGAAGCAGAACGTGGTATGTTTATCCGAAAGAGAAAAGCAACGCTTAGCCAACCATATCATTTGTCTCACCTTTACCATTGGTAAATCACTGTATCTTCCCAGGGACAGAAGGCGACAAAGAGGTTTGGAGCGTGCTTGGGGAAAATCCCTCATTATGGTATCAAGGAGTAGGGAAAAGGACTTTTCCTCTCAGAGTAATACCAAGTGAAATTGGCTTCAATAGGTTCAGGAGCACACCTGTCTGGCACTGGATAAGCACACAACTCACACATGACAATAGTGCATGGTTCTGCTGAAGAATAGCCTGTTAGCTGGATGTGTTCAGTCAGCATGCTTTTCAGAAGCAATGGCAGGTGTCAGTTAATCCTTCTGTTTGATAGACGTCAGTGAAGCGAATTCAATTATCTACTGAGCCCAAGCCTGCTCCATCCTGTCCATAAGTTTATATGGGAATTAAATGTGTAATTTTTTATATTTCATCTTATTTGTTTCAAGATATGATTTTAGGATGTTACTCAATTCTAAGAAACATCAGGAAAACAACTTTCCTGAGGGCAAAACTGAAAGCTTCTTACTTTCCTAAAAACTTTAGAATTTTCAAGATGCCTTATAACAAAGCAAATATTTTATAATTAATAAAATGATAATGAAAGGAGTACAAAGCTATTAGCACAAAGTTTGTACCCATCAAACTCTATGATCAGATAATGACAAATATTATTTGCAAGGATTAAAAACTAGAACGCATTGACCCTAAACACAATCTTTGCCAAAATTTTATCTTAAGTAAACTTAATAAAACATAGATATTTGCCTACAATATTTTTCTCCACATGGAGCATTTGGAAGGTTTTTAATGTGACCTAGGTGTGCAACAGCTTAAAAAAAAGATCTAATTGTCTATGTTTGCAGAATTCTTATTAGGGAGCAAAACAATTATTTTAAAATGTAGTTTTTAGTTTAAATATTTCAAACCTTGAGATAGAAAACATGCATATGCATTACAAAAATGTGTTAAACATGTTCTGATTCTTATCCTAGGTGAGCCAATTTTGGAATATTATCTGAACTCTATTCCTTTCTAAAAAGAAGGAAAATTTCTCATGACCTTCTTTGAAAAGTGAGAATTGTTTTGTTCTTGTTTTTCATTATTTAAAATGAAGTCTTTCAATTTAGACCCACTCCTCCCTCCGCCTCCACAATCCCACAAAATATTTGTGACTGGATAGTGCTTTTGTGCTTTTAAAGACAGATAGTTTCATAAAGCAATTTTACAATTACCAGTAGAATTTTTTTTTTTTTTTGAGACAGAGTCTTGCACTGTCACCAGGCTGAAGTGCAGCGGTACAACCTTGGCTCACCGCAACCTTTGCCTCCCAGGTTCAAGTGATTCTGCTGCCTCAGCCTCCCGAGTAGCTGGGATTACAGGCACCTACCACCATGCCCAGCTAATTTTTGTATTTTTAGTAGAGATGGAGTTTCATCATGTTGGCCAGAATGGTCTCGTCCTCTTGACCTTGTGATCTTCCTGCCTCGGCCTCGCAAAGTGTTGGGATTACAGGCGTGAACCACCGCACCCGGCCAAGAATGGTTTTTATTTTTTAGTAGAGACGGGGTTTCACCGTGTTAGCCGGGATGGTCTCGATCTCCTGACCTCCTGATCCGCCGGTCTCGACCTCCCAAAGTGCTGGGATTACAGGCTTGAGCCACCGCCCCCAGCCATGAATGGTTTTTAAAACACATTTCTAGAAAACGTCTGAGAGCCTGGAGACTAAACTGAATTGAATTCTTACTTTAACATGTTTAAATACACATACAAAGGTTACAGTTTTGGCTTTGCAAAGCACATGAAATTTATTAAAATAGACACACACAACAGAGAAAAAAGTGCTATCGTTAGTCATGGGAGAACCTGTACTGGTTGCCATATTATTTATCCTAATATAGTTGCATGGTCATCTCATGCAGTAATTTTCAAATTGTTGGTTACCAGCTGTGGCTGGGTGTGAAATCAGTGTAGTAGATCTCATAAATTTAAAAAGTAAGCAAACAGAATAGAATGGAGAAGAAAAAATGACAGAGTATATTGTGCGTGATAACTGTATATATAATTTTGTGAACATTTTGTTAGATTTGTGTGTTATATGCTTGCTGTGTTGCCATGTGAAATGTATATCTTATTGTAGGATCGGGGTACCCAAAAGGCTGCAAAAAAAATCCCCAAGAAACCAAGATCACAGACCTCTTAACTACCAGATATTAACTTTACACTGATTACTGTTATATTTGACCGAAGTGGGGCATTTGGCACTGTTGATTACAACTTCAGCTCTGTGTTGAAAGTCAACCCTCCTTTGACTTCTGCAATGTTTCCTTCATATTTTCTGACTCTCCTGGTCACTCTTTATTATCTCTTATCCATCCTGTTTACAACTCCTCCAGCATAAAGGACACGTTTCATAACAGAGTAGAATATCCTTTGTGGCTCCCCTAACGGCTCCTGGTGCCTCATCTCCCATCTCTTTCTCTCAGACACCCAATCCTGTAGCCACACCAAATTCCTTGCAGATCACCTGATTGGGCCATTCCATCTTTCCTGCCTATGTTTAAACTGTTCCTTCTTTTCTGACTGCCAACCTGACATAATCAAAAGGGTTAAAATCTAGTTTAAAGACAGCTTAGTCAAGTGCAAAGGTTGAGGACTCCAGCCAGGGACACACTTCCAAGTTGCCCTGGGGAGTGCTCCAAAGAACAAAAGTTTTTAAATAAAAAAAAGGACAAGTCAGAAGAGGGGACGGTTACAAAAGTTTTTGTCAAAAATTCTCTTTGGTTTAGAGAAATAACATCATTTAGTGATTGGCTGTACATTGTTAAACTATAGAGCACATGGCATTTTATGGCCAGGTGTTGTCAGTCTAGAGCCTGTGTGACAAGTGGCTTCAAGAAATAATTATTTAGCTCAAGGAAGAGTGAGATCTGACTGTTGTTACATTTTAAATGCCTTTCTGGGACTGATAATTTAAAGGGGCTTGCATTCTTCAGATAAAAGGCTTTTTTTCTTTCTCATGACCAATCATCAAGTTTCCTTCTAGAGAAATACTGTTCAAAATATTTTGGTTATCACTAACATTGCAACTCATTACATGTATTTAATGCATATATATGTATCTATATACATATATATAATGTCTATACTTAATATAACATATACTTAGGTAATCAGATATAAATATTTAGAGAAAAAAGACTTACCTTTCTACCTAGGGTACATTCACATTTCCCTCCCTTCCTTTCCATTTTAAAAAATGCTGATTCTGAACCAATAAATTAATTTTACTAATTAGTAGTGGGTTTCAATCCAAAATAGGTCATAACCCTTTCATGGTAAAACACCTTGGAGTGAACTAAAGCCTTCTTTCTTTCCTTTCTTTCTTCCTTCCTTCCTTCCTTCCTTCCTTCCTTCCTTCCTTCCTTCCTTCCTTCCTTCCTTCCTTCCTTCCTTCCTTCCTCTCTCTCCTTCCTTCCTTCCCTTCTCTCTCTCCTTCCTTCCTTCCTCTGTTTCTTTCCTTTCTTCCTTCCTTCCTTCCTTCCTTCCTTCCTTCCTTCCTTCCTTCCTTCCTTCCTTCCTTCCTTCCTTCCTTCCTTCTTTCTCTCTCTCTCTCTCTTTCTCGCTCTCTTTCTTTTTTTTTTTCTTTGGGGACAGAATTTCTCTTCAACACCAGGCTGGAGTGCAGTGGCACAATCTCAGCTCACTGCAACCTCTGCCTCCTGGCTTCAAATGATTCTCCTGCCTTAGCCCCGCCGCCCCCCACCCCGCTGCACCCGCCCCAACCCCCCACACAGCTGAGTAGCTGGGACTACAGGAGTGCACTACCACGCCCAGCTATTTTTTTTGTATTTTTAGTAGAGATGGGGTTTCACTATGTTGGCCAGAATGGTCTTGATCTCTTGACCCACCTCGGTCTCCTAAAGCCCCTTCTTTAACCAAGTCTCCCTCCTTTGTGTGTCTTCTCCAGCGCAATTCTGATAATGTTACATGTTTCTTTGCTGTGCCTCCCAGGATTCAACACAGTGAAATATTCTGAGCACTTCTCACTCATAGGTTCATAGCTTGGGCAGGTTCACTCACGCAACAAATATTTATTAATGTCAACTATGGCAAAAACACTGTGCCGAGCACTGGAGATAGTGAACCTAGATGGAGTAGCTAGACACATTCCATCTCTGGTCTCACACAGCTTGGAATCTTATCAATACTCTGGAATGTAGACCTTCCTGTTTAACCTAGTTAAAGTTAACCTTATTAGGTTTGGCTCATTATTACAACCTGTGGTATCTTTCTGCAGCTTAATTCTACCATCATTTCCAAATGAAAAGTCAAGTCATATTTAGAACTAAATATTCCTAAATATGGGGAGTTTTAGTCTCTATAATTACTTGCAAATGATGAGCATGTGTTCAAGTCATGGTGGGGGTCAAAGGTAAAAATTATTCTCTGGACAAAGCCAGAGTTAAATTCCACAGTTTCCTAAGTACCTCTGATTAAAATTTGCATACTCCCATCCATCATCCCAAGTAGATTATAATCTTCCTAAGGAGATACATGATCAGATTTTATAATTTTTGTGTATTGTCCACAATTTGAGCATTAAAGGTGCTCAATAAGTATTTCACTAATTAATTGTTTGGAGGATAGAATTAACAAAATATGCTCCACATTTTAAAATATGAATGTGGAAACAGGAGAAA
Source organism: Macaca mulatta (assembly GCF_049350105.2). Lineage (NCBI taxonomy): Eukaryota > Metazoa > Chordata > Mammalia > Primates > Cercopithecidae > Macaca > Macaca mulatta. Next base: position 127,050,080 of record NC_133417.1, on the reverse strand, counting down.
CAACTTTCAGGCATGCAGAATGCATAGAAAGTTCCCGTAAAGATGGGTTTTTAATTCCTAATTTTAACGTGTATGTAACATGGACAATTATGTCATTGGTTAAAAATATTTCTGATTTCACCATATTCACCTATGTTTAGTTTAAATAATATACTGGAAACTAACAAAACCCACGATTGCCTTTTGAGATTGCCTTTATCAGCATTTAATACTCATCCTGTTTTAAGATAATTACATGAGATAGTCACAGCTAATTAACACTGTTTCCTTAAATAAAGATTAAGTGGAAAGAATTTATCAGTGACTTTAAAATCAGATCGTTTTCTCCACTGGGTGATTCCTGGGCAGATTTTCAGCCTTTTCTTGAGTCAACAAGCATTACCTTCTCTCCCCTTAGCTGCCTTCAGCCAGAGACAGTCGGTGCAGCCAGTATTGACTTGATGTCTCCAACTATATTGTTTGATTTTAAAGCTTTTGGCCACTGAGTGGAACGTAGTGACAGAATAAAACACCCGACTGGCTTTGTTCTTCCCACAGGTCCTCCCCGTCGCCATGGTTACCCAGCCATGTTGGGTAAAGATAAGGGAAGAACTCCAGGGAGGAGAGCCCCTCCTTCAGTGGCTGGGCCTGAGGTTCACAAAGCAGAGGAAGGTTATAAAGGTTCCAGAAGGCTGTATGAGACTTCAGGCTCCATTCCCCACCAATCCCTCCAGCAGCATTCAGCCTAGACAAAGGGGTTCCTCTCAAGGAATTCAACTTGCAAATTTTGCACCTTGCAGAGTTTGCATTGTAATTTAAGTTTCTTGTCACTGGAAGTTAATAGTTTACCATTCCCTGCAGCCTACACCGACAGAAAGCCCAGAGAAGGTGTCTAATGAATAACGTGGCACCACCCAAGGGGAGCATGAGCCTGCGCTTCCACAGAGCACTGAGAAGATTCAGACTTTTTGCTTTTTTAATAATGTCAAAAAAACAAAAAACTCCTTCACTTATTCAGTAAGTGTTATATTTCCACCAAAAACTGTTTCTACAAAGTGCCTGAAAAGTTTTCAAACACACATGGCAAGTACAACATCTACCCTTTGTGAAGGAGCTGGTAAATCTAATTGTATCCACATAAATAGGTTCCAATGAGGCCGCTATGTGTATAAACCCATATTATCGTGTGTGTGTGCGTGTGTGTGTTTTCAGAAAAATAACTGGCTGGGGATATGAGATATCCAGTTAGTACTTTCCCCATTCCACCTTTGAATGTGTAGATGGAACCACTATAAGACATTTTAATTTTATTCAAAAAGGAGAAAAGCAAAGAGGTGGCCAAGTGTATTAGTCCATTCTCACTCTGCTGTAAAGAACTACCTGAGACTGGGTAATTTATAAAGAAAAGAGGTTTAATTGACTCCCAGTTCCGTAAGCTTAAAAGGAAGCATGACTGGGAAGCCTCAGGAAACTTACAATCATGGCGGAAGGCGAAAGGGAAGAGGAAGGGGAAGACTTCTTCACAATGGCAAAGCAGGAGAGAGAGAGAGAGAGTGAAGAGGGTAGTGCCACACACCGTCAAACCACCAAATCTTGTGATAACTCACTCACTATCATGAGAAAAGCAAAAATCACCTTCCACCAGGTACCCCCCCCCAACACAATTCAACATGATGGGTATGGACAAAGAGCCAAAACATATCACCAAGTATTGTAGAAGAAAAAGGCATTGAACACAAGGCACACAAATTAGCCTAGAGTAGGCACTGAATTAATTCTTGTTGAGTGAAAACAAAAATGAGTCAGATGGACCTTGATGCAAATCCTGATTCAGACCTTTGTTTTCTTTGCGGCCTGTGTGAGTTTCTTAGCATCCCTGAGCCTCACTTTCTCATCTTCATGTGAGGATGACATCTACTATAATAGAACTGTGATGAAGATTAAATACAGTGAGATAATGTATGTAACATGTCTGGTTCTTATGTAGGACTAAGTTCACTCAATATGTGGTTGCTATTATTTTGTTATCCCTTTTTAAAACTGATACATAGTTGGACATATTTATGGGGTACATGTGATATTTTGATTCATGCACACAATGTGGAATGATCAAATCCAGTATTTAGGATATCCATCATTTCAAACATTTCTTTGTATTAGGAATCTTCTCTTCTAGCTATTTTGAAATATGTGATAAATTATTGTTAACTATAGTCACCCTATTGTGCTATTGAACACTAGAACTTATTCCTTCTCTCTAACTGTATGTTTGTACTCATTAACCAACTTCTCTTTACCACCCTGCACCTTTCTCAGCCTTTGGTAATCATCATCCTACCCTCTAGCTCCATGACTTCGACTGTTTTAGCTCGTACATAGGCATGAGAACAGGTGATATTTGTCTTTCTGTGCCTGGCTTATTTCACTTAACATAACAACCTCTAGTTCCATCCATGTTGCAGCAAATTACAGATTTTCATTCTTTTTTATGACTGAATAGTATTTCATTAAGTATATATATCTTATTTCCTTTATCCTTGCATCCGTTGATGGACACATAAGTTAGTTCCATATCTTGGTTATTGTGAATAGTGCTGCAATAAACATGGGTGTGTAGGTATCCCTTTGATATACTGAGTTCTTTTCCTTTTGACCAATACCCAGTAGTGGGATTTCTGGATTGCATGGTGTGTGTGTTTTGAGTTTTTTGAGAAAACCTCTATGCAGTTTTTCATAGTGACTGAACTAATTTACATTCCCACCAACAGCATATAAAAGTTTCCTTTTCTTCACATCCCGGCCAGCATTTGTTAATTTTTGTCTTTTTTGTAATAGCCATTCTAACTGGGGTGAGATGATATCTCATTGTGTTTTGATTTGCCTTTCCCTGATGGTTAGTAATGTTGAGCATCTTTTTCATATACCTGTTGGAGTTTGTGTTAGAGTCTTCTCTGTCAGCTGCATGAGGCCAAGGCCCCATCTATTTATCTGTGTACTCAGAGGAGCTCAGAGGCACAGAGAGGTGCCCAGTCTATGCTTTTCCAGGCAACACTTCCCAATTGTTTTGCCTTTCCTTCTCCCAAGGACTCTGATTGAGGTTGATTGCCATGAATTACCTCACGGGCTTAGATCCTCAGTGGTTTATTGAGCTGGCTGGTACTTAAGAGAGATATTCATAGCCAAATGGTACTCTACATTAGAAGAGCTATAGCTCAGAGATTCTGGACTCTGAGCACAGGTGCTAGAATCTTCTTTCTTGCTGCCTCTGCTATGCACAGTTAAGAGTGAAGATTGCAGGTCTTTCCCAGGTTCCACATATTTTTGCTTAACTATGCAACAATGCCACTTATCATTTGGCAAACATTTGTGTGCCAGGCACCGTGCAAGGCCAGGCATAGAGATACGCATAACACAGTCTGAGTCCTAAAGAATGTTAGGATCTGTTTAGCAGAAAGACTGTGATGCCATCAATAAAAGGTTTCCAATTCTGAGGAAAGAAAACAAGCACACAGGACAGCTTGATTCTAATAGCTTTGGATTCAGGCAGACTGTGATGAACAATTACTTTCTACTGACTAGCCACATGGCACCTTCATCTGTTTATGTGCTGCCTAGTCTACTAACACCTCTGTTATCTACCTTTTCTCCACTTTACATGGGGATTACTGGATCAGCATCATCTGCACCCCAGGAGCTTACTAGAAATGCAGAATCTTAGGCACACACTCTGACCTACTGAATTGGAATCTGCATTTTAACTAGCACCTCAGCTGCTTCTTAGGCACAGGAGCATTTGTTACCTTGATCTCTCTCAAGGTTTTAGGTAAGAGAGATGACAGAGGCACAGCAGTGAGCATATAACATTAGTTTTCTTCTTTATGATATATTTCTAATTACTGATACGTTATGTGCCATTAAAGTCGTATCAGAGCCTTTAGGACACTAGTAAGAGACATGGCTGTAAGTAAATAATGTCTTACAGCTGCTGCTTTTGGGGGTCATCCATAATGATGCTGAGATCAGAAGGAGAAATAGTTTTAGGATAGGCTCCAGTCATACAGCTAGTCCTCATGACAAAGAGGATAAACTCCTCAGCTTTGCTCATGGGCACCAGAGAAAAGGCCCATAGTAATAGGCAGAAAGTGCAAATGCATAGACAAGTAAGAATCTTACCCCTTGGAAAGTATGCCCACTGTAAACATAAAGAGAAGTGTAGACAGCCATGGTGAGCTGGAGATATCGGAAAGAGAATCAGAAATATCAAAAACAGATTCGTAATCCAAAAAGGCTCCCGGTAAGAAGCCAGTGGCCAGTGGGTTAGAAAACCCAGATATCTCCCCAAATAGCCAAGAAATGTAGGAAAATACATTCAAGTTCAGTAACGATTAGGAATATACAAGTTGGAATAACAATGAGGCATCACTTTACCTTCAAACTAGAAAGAATTTAAAAGTTTATAGTAAACATTTATGAAGTAAAAGAGGCAAAAAGGGTACTCCTCTACTTTGTCAATGTGAAAAGTTAGAGTATTATGGAAAACAATTTGGCAAAACTTATTAGAATAAAAAGTATATACTTAAAAGTACCAGCATACACACATACACACACACACATATATACATACAAACATACATAGACATGCAGGTACATTCCAACATTGTTCAACAGCAAAAAAGTGAATAAATTTTGGAACTTCCCACACCATGAATTTTTATGCTGCCATTAAAAATAATAAATAAGAGCTATGCCAGTTACTTTTTAAGGATATCCACCAGGAATTAAAGAAAAAACAGATGTAGCAAAACTGAATAATATAATCGCATTTTTAGAAAATAAGTAACAACAAAAATATTCATAGCTGATGTCTTTATTGCTCCCCTGCAGATCCACTTTTCACCCTCTCCACCCTGCTCTGTGCCCTGGGATACTGACCTGGGTGGCACACTCTTAAGTCTCTGACTTCCCATCAGCTTTAGCCAATCAGAGCCCTGGCAGATGATTGGAGAGAGGCTGGAAAATGAGGTCAGTGTTGGTTGAGTCTCTGAACATTATGACTTCCCTCTAAATAGCCCTTTCTATATGACTTTCCTTCAGGTTCTGGTAACCACTCCCCTGGCCCCTTTTCCTTTTATCCTTAGAAATATTAACAGCACTGGGATATAGCTACACTCCTTCTGGTTTTCAGTAACCTCTCTGCACTTTCATAAACAATCCCATTATTAGGTTCTTTTTGAATGATCTTCATTGGAACTTGCCATCTGTTTCCCGCTGAAACCTTGGCTAACACAACCTCTATTTCTGTATATTTATATATGTACATTCATGTTTGTATGCTATTACATAAACATGGGGAAATATAGAAGGATATATACTATGTTGCTGAAAGAGCTATGCAGAAGCTGGGTGAAGGGGGATAATGTGGCAGAAACAATGGTATGTAGAACAAGGGAGAGGGGAGCTGAGCAAAACAGAAAAAGAACAAGAAATCTGCACACAATCAAAAGCAACAACATAAAAACATGATATCACATTTAACATTTTATATATATATGTAAATTTAATCTAAAAAATTCAATGGGCAATATGAAAAAAGGCACTAAACAATACAGATTTTTTAGCTCACAGGGTAGTGGGGGAAGTGGAGTGAGATACCAAACATCTTGATCTATAACCCAGACTGAAATACTCCTAATGTGAAGCAGGATGTCCCAGTGGAAGCTGAGATTCTTAAGCAAATTGATGGGCTTATAGAGAATATGAATTATTCTCTTAGTGATTGAACATGTTCAAAAAGAACAAAGAGCCACACATCTCAAAAAATCACTTTTATAGAACCTACCTTAGCTGTAGAAAAGTAAAAAGAAACAAAATCATAGTTGAGAAAATGGCCCAGTCTTATGTTGGAAGAGGTTTGTAATTGTAGGACAGAGTAACACACATACACACACACACAAACACACACACAAAATTAGTCAAACAGTACTGTGCTTTATTCAGTGACAAAAGGAAAACATGATGAGATGGGACACCCAGGATTTGAGGGAATGGTTGACTTGGCGCAAGACCAATTTTATTAGCTGAGAATGACAAGACGTATTGAACAGAGGTGTCAGAGCTGTGAGAAGTGTATGAAGCACAAGTCTGGAGCCGAGAGGGCAGCCAGACTAATGAAGCCAGTGGCTCCTGGTCTAGAAAAATGCTTTTGCACTTAGTTTCTGTCCCTGGAATCAGACTCGCTGGGAATCAGAAACATTTCCCTAATAAGACAAAGTAATCACATCACAATGACCAAGAGAGAGGCTAGCACGTTATGGAACTATTTTATAAACCATTATAGGTTTTTCTAAAGGTCCCTAGTGATCAGAGGGTCAACTCTGAATCTGAGTTAATCAGAGAACTAAAAGAGAAGATTGAATTCCAGGAGGACAGTAGCCCACTCCAGGAGAAGACTTGGGAAGAGATCCAACAGTGCTCTCTCCCGCAAACGTGTGGCGTATTCCAGGTGAACAAACAGCCACATACTGGAGAAAGCATGTGAGACTCTGTGTCATGCCTTTAGCTCCACCTTTGGCAGAAGAGTTACCTTGATACCTTCTGCTTGACCAGCAAGCTTTACTGCCAATTGATGTGGTGTTAGATCCCAGCCAGATATACAGAGAAGTAAGCAATAAGCAATGTGAAACATCCTTTTATTTCTCCCCCATAGAATATTATTACAAAACAAATGAGTCCCCAGATGTCAAATGTATTGCAAATGCTAGCTATTTATAATAGCAACAAGTACTTATTGATCATCTCAGATTCTGGAACTGTAAAGCTATAAGAGAGCATGAAGACAGTTTACCTCAAGACATTTATTTCACAGATGAGGAAGCTGAGCGACTAAAGAGGATATGATATTTGTGCTCTGTAATTTTTACAAGGAATATAGCATCAGAAATAGACTCACAACTGATAAGCTTAATGGAATATTTCTAATATTAAAAAGGAACAGTCCGTATAAATACAATAGCCCAGTTACCAAGTTAAAGAATCTCTTAATTACGGAAATCTGCAGTCTCCTTCAAACACAACACCAATGCATCCACACACACATACAACATGGCATTCATCACCCTAACAACCCATGGAGACATATCCACCCTGCATTTGTAAGTGGGGAAATGGCCTTGTTTCTCAAACTAAAGACACCATCGGGGCATGTGGCAGCACATGATTAAAACAGGAAGGCATTGTTCCCCAAGCTCTCTATTTTCTGTGATCTTAATTCCTGCTTCACGTATCTACCCCTGGTGCCAACTGATGTCACAAGTGCAGAAACCCAGAGTCCGTCCCTGCTGCCAGAAGTCCAGCCAATGCAACTTTACTGCTCCCTTCTTACATGCTAACAATTGTGTCACGAGCTTGGACTGACCACTGAAAGAGTGATAGGTTGGAGTGACAGCCTTTCAGCTCTGCAGAAACTACAAAAGTTATGCAGACAAAGAAATGGGCAGGAGTTCCTAGAGTCAGGATACATGGATCCACTCACTCTCTGACATCCCATCTTAGCCTGATCCTGGTAGAAAGATGCAGAATCATTATTGATAATGCAGGTATGGCACAACAAGATGATTGTTTGGGGACCCTGATGCTTAACCAGGGACACCATAGGGTGGAAGCTGATCTTTCCTGATGTCATAGTATTCCACTTTAAACTAGTTAATTAAGTTAAAAATAATATAAATCGGCCGGGCGCGGTGGCTCAAGCCTGTAATCCCAGCACTTTGGGAGGCCGAGACGGGTGGATCACGAGGTCAGGAGATCGAGACCATCCTGGATAACACGGTGAAACCCCGTCTCTACTAAGAAATACAAAAAAAAAACTAGCCGGGCGAGGTGGCGGGCGCCTGTAGTCCCAGCTACTCGGGAGGCTGAGGCCGGAGAATGGCGTGAACCCGGGAGGCGGAGCTTGCAGTGAGCTGAGATCCGGCCACTGCACTCCAGCCTGGGCTACAGAGCGAGACTCCGTCTCAAAAAAAAAAAATAATAATAATAATAATATAAATCTTCTTGTTTAAGTGAGAGTAGTTGGAACTGCTAATTAGACTTTTGGCAAACTCATTGGAGGGCAGTTACCCTTCCATGGGCTACTGTAGATGGATCTGATCAAAGATCCAGATCTCGTCTGTTATCACTTGGGTGAATACTTTAACTAGACTGAATATAGTTGTCTCTCTGTATCCATGGGGTCCTCATACATGGGTTCAACAAATCTCAGATCAAAAATAGTTGAAAAAGAAAAGGCATGGTTGCATTTGTGGTGAACATGGATAGCCTTTTACTCTGATTATTTCCTAAACAGTACAGTATAGCAACTACTTTCATAGCATTTACATTAAACTAGGTATTATAGATAATCTAGAGATTATTTAAATATATGGGTAGATGTGCATAGCTTATATGCAAATACTACACCATTTTATATAACGGACGTGAGCATCATGGATTTTAGTATCTGCGGGGTTCCTGAAACAAATTCTCCACCGACACTGAGGGGCAATTCTATGTTAATTCAGATAAGAACACAGAGAGTAAATAATATGAATAAATATCCTCATAAAAAGGTGACAGTCACCTCATGGATAAAGAATCCTAGAGTCTCAGCCCTCGGAAGCTTCTTTTCTTCCTGGATTCCCCATCCAGTCTTTCTCTCTGCTCTGTCCTTTTCTCTGTTTCTTTGTTTGTTGCTCCTTGGGCCCTTCACACAATAGAGCACTGTCTCTAGAAGGTAAGCTGCATATAGTTAGAGGCATGGGTAAGTTACATAATCCTCGTGAACTTTGGATTCCTCCTCTTTATTTTTTATTTATTTGTTTTCCGAGACAGAATCTCGCTCTGTCTCCCAGGCTGGAGTGTGGTGGTGTGATCTCAGTTCACAGCAGCCTCCAAGTCCTAGGTTCAAGCAATTCTCCTGTCTCAGCCTCTTGAGTAGCTGGGACTGCAGGCACACGCCACCATCCCTGGATAATTTTTATATTTTTAGTGGAGGTGAGGTTTTGTCATGTTGGCCAGGCTGGTTTCGAAAGCCTGACCTCAAGAGTCTCCCAAAGTGCTGGGATTACAGGCATGAGTGAATCACTGTGCTAGCCAGATTCCTTCTCTCTCTCTCTCTCTCTTTCTTTTTTTTTTTTTTTTGTATGAAGTCTCGCTCTGTCGCCAGGCTGGAGTGCAGTGGCATGATCTTGGCTCACTGCTACCTTCACCTCCCGGGTTCAAGCAATTCTCCTGCCTCAGCCTCCCGAGTAGCTGGGACTACAGGCACATGCCAGCATGCCCGGCTAATTTTGTATTTTTAGGAGAGATGAGGTTTCACCATATTGGCCAGGATGGTGTCAATTTCTTGACCTCGTGATCCACCTGCCTTGGCCTCCCAAAGTGCTGGGATTACAGGCATGAGCCACCCTGCCTGACCTGGATTCCTCCTCTTTGAAAGGAGGACAATAGTAGAACCTAGATAATGGATTTTTATAAGGAACTAAGTTACTAAGATAACTAACAGATATTGAATAATCTCTGGCACTGGCACATGGAAAACATTATTTAAGTATTTGCTGTATTTTTCCTTTTTTTTTTTAGAGACAGAGTCTTGTTCTGTTGCCCAGGCTGGAGTGCAGTGGTGTGATCATAGCTCACTGCAGCCTCGAACTCCTGAGCTCAAGCAATTCTCCCGCCTCAGCTTCCTGAATAACTGAGATCACAGGTGTGTGTCACCATGCCTGGCTAATTAAAAAATAATAATAATTATATATATAATTATATTTATATATATTTATATATAAGGAGAATATATATATATGTATGGAGAGAGAGAGAGAGAGAGGAGAGAAAGGTCTCACTGTGTTGCACAGGCTGGTCTCAAACTCCTGACCTCAAGGGATTCTCCTGTCTCAGCCTCCCAAAGTGCCAGATTACAGGCATGAGCCACTGTGCCCAGCTGTGTTCGCTATTATTATTATTATCCTTATTTAGATGAAACTTAAGAGGCCTTAAATATTCCATGCTCCCACATTTGCCTGTGCCTATTAAGTGTTTTAAGATTTCTTCTAGTTCTTAGGTCACTGATTGATTTAACTATGATTTCTAAAATCTCATTCTCTCTCTATCTCCCCAACCCTGAACACATACACACTCATCAGTTTTCATTGTGCACCATAATATATATTAATTGCTCCTACATTTCACAGTTACATTTGTTACAGAGGCCTCACATGGAGGTCCCTACTGAGATTGTCTATGGACCAGGTACCATGGATGGTGTTAGGGCTATAAAGAAAAGTGGCACACCCTGCCTTCGAAGAACTGATGGTCTACTAGTAAGTGGATATGCTGATAAATAATTGTCAAACATTGTGATGAGTGCTTGATAGAGTCACAGAGGTGCTATAGAGCCCCAGAGGAGGACACGACTGAACAAATGAGGGAGGTGTTGAGGGAAGGAGATCCTCGGAGGAGTTCCTGAAGTATGAATGGGAGTTTAGTGAGCAAAGAAAACAGGAAAGGGCATTGAAGGCAGAAGGACTGGCATGTATAAAGAAGGGAAAGTGGAAAAGCTCATAGCATATATAGTGCTCCATAAATCATTGCTTCTATCCATCAGAGGTATCAAAATATAAGAAATATGAGGAGATGAGGCTGAAAGGGGTCTGGCAGCCACATCATGAGAGACCTTGTGAATGGTGTAAAGATCCTGGTCATGATTCCTAATATAATTTAAATGTGTGTCCCCACCCAAATCTCAGATTGAAATGTGATCCCCAGTGTCAGAGTTGGGGCCTGGTGGGAAGTGACCGAATCATGAGGGTGGATTTCTTATAAATGGCTTAGCACCATCCCCTTGGTGCTATCCTTGAGATAGTGAGTGACTTCTGGTGACATCTGGCTGTTTAAAAGTGTGGCATCTCGCCCTCGCCCTGTCTTGCTCCTGCTCTGGCCATGCGATGTGTCTGCTCCCCCTTCACCTTCCACCATGATTGTAAGTTTCCTGAGGCCTCCCCAGAAGCTAAGCAGATGCCAGCATCTTACTTCCTGTATAGTTTGCAGGACCATGAGCCAGTTAAACCTTTTTAAAAAATAAATTACCCAGTCCCAGGTATTTATAGCAATGCAAGAATGGAGTAGTATAATCCCACATTGTAGACAATGAAGGTCTCTCAAAGGATTTTAATGAGAAACATAGTATTAGCCTGTTTTCATGCTGCTAATAAAGACATGCTCAAGACTGGATAATTCATAAAGGAAAGAGATTTAATTGACTCACAGTTCTGTAGGTCTGGGGAGGGCCTCAGGAAACTTACAATCATGGTGGAAGGGAAAGCAAACACGTCCTTCCTCGCATGGTGGCAGCAAGGAAAACTGCTGAGCAGAACAGGGAAAGCCCCTTTTAAAACCATCAGATCTCATGAGAACTCACTCATTGTCATGAGAATCTCAGCATGGGAGTAACTGGCTCCATGATTCAATTACCTCCCACCAGGTCCCTCCCATGACACACAGGGATTATGAGAACTACAATTCAAGATGAAATTCGGGTGGGGACACAGCCAAACCATATCAAACATTCATAGTCAGATTTACATCTGAGAAAAATCTTACTGGCCACAGAGTGGAGATGGACTGGGAAGGGGCATGTGGTGTGGGTGGAGTGGGAACTATTGCCAGTAGCTGCTTGTTATTCTCCTATCAGTGACTTCATTGTTTCTCTCTTTTTTCCCTACCCTGTTTGTGGACCCATGGTCAAAAGGTACAGTAACCAGAAGTTCAGCTCACTTGGCCCAGCAGGTGGGCATGTGACCAAAATACCTAGAGTCCTTCTACTCTCTGTTTTTAAAATGGCCTTGGCAGATGTAGTCCATGGGGCAGGTTGCATAGAAATCAAACACTAAATAGATTAAACTGAATCCAGTCAAGTGCAGGAGAAATCTAGATGAGAAGTCACTAAACTCATGAACTCAAAACGGGCAATGATTGGTAAAAGACGTTTCAAATAAATTAGATAACAGTTTTGCTTTAACTTAGGAGATTCAGTTCAGCTAGATGGGCCCCATTTTTAGGACATGGGGTGAACATTCCCCAACTGTTGATTGTTTTAAAAAGGGCTTTCAGCTGGACCTGGTGGCTCACACATGTAATTCCAGCACTTTGAGAGGCCATGGTGGGAGGATTGCTTGAGACCAGGAGTTAGAGCCTGGCCTGGGCAACATAATGAGAACCTCACCCTGCACCCTGATCTCTACAATTAATTAATTAATTAATTAATACATAAATACATACATACATAAAAGGACTTCATCCTGCCTGTCAGGAAAGTGAAGGCTATCAAGTTGAAGGGTTTTAGTCCCTAGTGTCTCTGTCTAAATTTCTGGTTAATGAGAAAAACCAATCAGTGGGAAGGTAACTCCAGTTATCTGGGAATTATAAAACTCTTTCCTTATCCGGTGTTTTCCAACCTTGGAAGATTTTAGAGTTAACCACAAGGACGATGAAGTAAACAAAACCCATACTCTTCAACGTTTTTCTGTTGAATTTAAGACAACCACTGTATGTCTGATACTTAAAGTGTTTGTAACGTTGGTAAAGTGTTTTTAATGTTTAAGGATTCTGGCATAGTCATCCTTGTAATTAGCCATGTGATACTAGTTTAAATGTCTAATTTAGTGGTTGATTTTAGACGAAAGCTTTAGAGTAGAAAGTTCCAGGAGAAGTTGGCTAAGTTTGTAAACAGCATTGAAAGATTTAAGAGAACTTCAGGGTCATGATATTTAAAAGTTTAATTTATTAGATTTATAAGAATTGCTTAGGTTCTTGGAAAAGTTTTGCTTGTTAGTCAAGTATTTGAAGTACTTAAAAAGAAAATCATATATATTACATTTATAAATGTGGTTTAGACTGTTTAACTGAACTTAATTGCCAAAATTGTAAAGTACCCCTTAAAAATTTATTAGATTTATAGATAGAATAATAAGATTTGTAGTTTGAACTTAAAAGCTGGATGAAAAAAACTCCATTACATTAGTATATTGAATATTTATCTTAGAAACCAAGTTGCTGCACACAGTCTTTTATGTGTACAAAGCTTGTCCTCAAGGACCTCAGAAAACGCCTAGTGATTATTTTTCTGGGATTTTTTGCATTGAGGCGAGGTGAGAGGAGACTTTTTCTCTCTGGGCTTGAACTGAAAGGCTGGTGACCTGTGGGCTGCAGTGAGAAGCAGCCTGTCTGCACTGAGAGAATGAAGCTGACAGGCAAGATATTTCTGAAGGGATGTCAATTCCCCGTTTCAGTCAACCCTAGGGCCAGCTCCCGTGCTACCTTTATGGTGAGTGGATTATGTGAACCAAAGCATTTTTAAAATTTTCTTTTGCTGGTTGGAGTTGAGTCTCTAGGGAGGAGTGCATATTAATGGCCCCTGTGGGTAGGATGAGACTGTATAATTTGAAAAGCAAAACAATATAAAGAGATTTAATGTTTTGGTTCTTATGTAGCTTCGTTCTGAGCAACATTTTCCTGCTATCTTCTTGTTGTTTGAAAAGTCCTGTCTGTTGAACCCTGCCCTCTCCAGGGGCCCCTTGCCTCACCAAGGCTGGAGAGCTGGGCAGATCCAGGATGAACCAGTTATCAGGGTAAGAATACTACCCTTCTCCTCTCCCCTTCCCTTTTATCCTTACATCTGAAGATATGGGAGTAGGAGGAGGAACAGTGATATGAATAAACCTGAAAGCATTGTGTATTTTTTTTTCTTAATTCATTATGTGACCAATCTCCAGGTTAAAAAAAAAAAACAAAAAACAAACAAAAAAACACACAAAACTCTAGTACAGAGACAGTTGTGGATCTGTCATTAGGACTTTGAAATGGTGCAAGCTCAACAGAGGTCCATTGGGTGGGGCCTATATCCTCACTTCAACAGTTAGAGGACTGTGATCCTATCCATTTAAATTAAGAATTCAAATCACAGGAGCAGAATTAGGGGGGGAAAGAGGGGTTCAGTTTAGTAAAAGAGGAGTTTGAGGTACGGTGAGTTATCCAGTTGGGAATACCCTTTAGGCCATAGGACACATGGTTCTAAAATTTAGAAAGCAGACTGGGATTGGAGAAGCAGATTTTAGAATGGTGGCTATTGAGATGGTTATTAAAGCCTGATCTCCTGTGTTTTCCCTCCCTCTTGCTGGTTGAAAGTCATTTTGCTAGGCACTAGGCAGGGCAACGTATCAGTTAGGAATATGTTTGACTCAAGCAACAGCAAATCCATCATAGAGTAGTTCAAATAGATAAATTCCTTTCATTATTAACTAATACATTCCCTGGAAGGAGGCCGCTGCTGGCTTTCATTCCATGACTCAATGATGCCAGGTCCAAGGGTCCTGCCATTGTCTTGGCATTTCCCTCATGTTCTCTAGATGGTTGCTGTGGTCTCCAGGCACAGAATCTGCATTCAAGGCAGGGCCAAAAGGCAGATGCAAGTTATATTGTTTGTTTTAAATAAGAAAGCCTTTCTTACTCAGCCCAGCAGACTCCTGCTGAAGTTCCATTGCCTAGCACAGTGTCACATGGCTACCTTTAGCTTCAAGGAAAGCTAGGACAGGACGCAAATGAAAAGGGAGTTCAGAGTAATGGCAGAGTCAGCCTATGAATTATGATTCCTCCCACTAGGAGTTTACAATGTCATGATTATTATTCCCTGACCCAGGAACCTCGGATCCAGACCTGGTCCATGATGGATGCCTTCATTGGTCTGATCCTGTGATTTATTTTCTTCCTTCCTTGAAACTTTCTCTGTCTTCTGGAACTCAAGCAGTCCCTTTCCAAAGTCTGCAGAAGAAAAAAATTATTTAAGCACCCAAAAGTGTAGAGGAAAAAAAAAAAAAGAAAGGAAAGGAAAAAAATGTTGCCATCTGACAATTCTGGATCTTCTCAAATGTGCAAAGTGTGTGGATAGTCATAACAGTCTCCAAACTATCCTTCTAAAATTTAAAGGAAGAAACAACTTTAATCTGATGGAGAATCTGCGTAAACAGCAGAGAAGCTCTGGCTTTGGAGTAAGATTCTGGCAAATACTGTCTAGCTGCACAGCTCTGAATTTGCCAGAAGCTTCAGGCTCTGTCTTGTCCTCCTCGAACCACTGAGATATCCCCTCCCAAAACGACAGTATTGCAGCAATTAAGTGTCCTATCATGGCCAAAAAGGAATAAAGGAAAAAAAAACACACACACACACAAGAAAAAAAGTAAACTATTCTATGGTTTCTTTGCTCAGGGCTGCTATTTTTAACATAACAGGTCAATGCAGGACACTAAAGTGTAAAAGTTAAATCTATGTTTATCTTTAAGGAGCACATAAAATTGGAACCTGAGAAGAGCTTTGGTTTTATGTTCAAGCCTCCCCATTGTTTTGAGAGGTTCAGTGGGGGACTTGCCACAGAGTTGTGCTCATAGAAAGATACCTGGTTCCACCAAGTTCTGAACTGGAAGCTGAGTGCTAATCTTAGCCCCTACTGCCTATCATACACTGTAGAATAAAAAGCTGCTGTCACTAAATGTTAACTTTACAACTTACTACTTGACTTCCAAAATGATTTTTCTGCTTTGTTCTGCATAACCCAAACACGTTGTTCATTTCCTAGTGGGAAGGTCACATACATCTTCAGTTTCAAATACATCTCCCTTTAAGTAGCACTGAATGGTCTCCCCAGAACTTGCTTCCTATATGAGACATTTAGAAATCAAATATTTTTTCCACTGATTTCTTATTACGCACTTAACAATGCATTGTTGTGATTTCTGATTGATGTTCCATTGGCAAAGGCTCCTAAATGCTCTAAGCATAAGATACTCTCCGCCTACAACTTCTGTGTCACATCGTTAATATTTCATAGGATCTGAACATGCTCTAGGAGCTTATTAACCTATATAATGAGATGGAGAATTTTATTCACTGAAATTCCAAGGCCTGTTCCCTATGAGATTAATAGCAGTCACAGACTTCCCTGGAGGCCCTGCGTGAAGAGGAGGGGCATGAGTTGAGAGGGGAATACTTGAGTGGAGTAATTGTGTGGGAAAGAAGGAGAGGCAAGTGGCACCATGGCATCAGGAAAAGAAGGGGAGAAAGACACAGAGAGAAAAACACACAGAGAGAAACACACAAAAAGAGAATGGGTGGGACAGAGTAGGAAGCAGAGCTACTGCACGGACTCTGGCAGAGAAAGTATTCTAAGGAATTTTAGGATCTTTTGCTCTGTTATGTGCTGTCTATAGTTAAAATTGTGCACATTTGTCTTATTATGTTTTGTATTACTGTAAAGAAATACCTAAGGCAGGTCATTTATTTCTTTTTTTTCTTACAAAAGAGGTTACTTGGTTCATGATTCTGTTGGCTGGAAGATCGGGCATCTGGTGAAAGCTTCAGGCTGCTTTCAGGCATGGTGGAAGTCCAAGGGTAGCTGGCATGAGATCACATGCAGAGATCTCATGGCCAGAGAGGAAGCAAGAGGGAAATGGAGGAGTGCCAGGCTCCTTTTCATAACCAGCTCTCGCGAGAAACAATGGACTAAGAAATTATTACAGCAAGCACAGCACTAAGCTATTCATGAGAGATCCACCCCCATGACCCAAACACCTCCCGTTAGACCTCACCTCCCACTGTGGGGATAAAATGTGAGGCTTGAGGGGGACAAACATCCAAACTATAGCAACACTTTCAAAAAAACTAAATATAAATATTTCCAAAATACAATACAATGTTATGTTATTAACTATCGTCCTCATGCTGTACATTAGAACTTAAGAATTATTCATTCTACATAACTCTAACTTTACACCCTTTGACCTTCCCATTTCTCCCCCTTCCCACCCTTGGTAACCACCATTCTACTGTTTCTAAGTACTCACCTTCTTTTTTTTTCCCTTTTGGAATTCCAAATATAAGTAAGATTGTGCAATATTTTTCTGTGTTTAGCTACTTGGAATTTGCTAAGAATATAGATTTTATGTGTTCTTACCATAAAAAAGGTTAAAGTTTTTTAGAAATTTAAAATGCAATGTATACTATGCCCATAGTATACATAGTTGGTCAAAGTATAACAAAAAATAGACTAATAATTACTTTGATCTGATCATTTTACATATATGTATCACTATGTGTCCCATAAATGTGTATAATTATGTGTCAATTAAAAAATTAAACATTTTCGGCCAGGCGCGGTGGCTCATGCCTGTAATCCCAGCACTTTGGGAGGCTGAGGTAGGGGGATCACGAGTTCAGGAGATCAAGACGATCCTGACTAACATAGTGAAACCCCGTCTCTACTAAAAATGCAAAAAAATAATTAGCCAGGCATGGTGGCGGGTTCCTGTAGTCTCAGCTACTCGGGAGGCTGAGGCAGGAGAATGGCGTGAACCCGGGAGGTGGAGCTTGCAGTGAGCCGAGATCGCACCACTGCACTCCAGCCTGGGTGACAGAGTGAGACTCCATCTCAAAAAAAAAAAAAAAAAAAATTGAATATTTTCAATAGAAAAATGAGGAATAATTATTCCAGGAATCACAGAAATGATTAACTTCAATGAAGAGGCAATAAGATGATATCAGGAAGAAAACATGAGGGCTTCACAGTTACTAGCAATGTTCTAATTCTTAAGATAAGTGGTACTTGCATAGGTTTATTAAAAATAAATGAATAGGTTAGGCATGATGGCTCTCACATGTAATCCAAGCACTTTGGGAGGGCATGGCTGATGGAGTCCTTGAGCTCAGGAGTTCAAGAGCAGCCTGCGTAATATGGCAAGACCTTGTCTCTATTAAAAATTATTATGAAAAACTCAGTGGTGGATGGTGGCATGCACCTGTAGTCCCAGCTACTCTGGAGGCTGAGATGAGAGGATTGCTTGAGCCTGGGAGATTCAGGCTGCAGTGGGCTGTGATCACGCCACTGCACTCCAGTCTGGGTGACAGAGTGAGACCCTGTCTCAAAAAATTAAAAAAAAAAATGAATATAATAAGTTTTTTTTTTTAAAGGATTTACGTAATTTACTTAGCCATTGAAGTCAGATGTATGTTCTGAGAGATACACCAATGGTCAGGACTGGCCTCAAGCCAGCTGAGATATATTTGGGTTACACTCATAATTTAAACCTCTTCACAATTCAACAATAAGGTTCATAATTTCAACTATAAATAGCACGTTACAGAGTGAAACATCCTAGCATCCCTGAGGATGTGTCCTCTGCCGGAAGACTCCACCATAGCTGTGCTTTCCACTCTGTCCTGCCCGTTCTCTCTATCTTTGTATTTATCTCATTTGTCCCCGTGTGTATTTCTCTCTGTGTGTCTGTCTCTCTCCCTTTCTCTTTCTCATCCCACCATACCATTTGCCCCTCCTTCTTTCCCACCCAAGTTCTCCTTTTTGCCTGCCCTCCAGTTGCTGAGAAAATTGTTTCCTTAAAGTGGGCATTTCCCAGTGAATTGTGATGTGTCCTGGACAGTACGTGTATAGTGGAAAGAGTGTCAGGCATGGAATTGAAAGACCTGACTTCCAATCTTACTGTGCCATTCACTAACGCCTCACCTCAACTTTCTTACCTATAAGTGAGGTTCAGCGCAAAATTGTGAGAATTAAGTGAAATAATGTCTGTAAAGGTTCCTTCCACAGTGTCTGGCACATAATGATTTTAATGGATTTTGCATCTGGATCAGTGGAGAATACCTAAATTATACCATCAGACTATTTTTACCCTGATATGCCCATATGGGGTAGAAGTAAAGAGGCATTTCTATTACTAATATAATTTTCTAATCAAGAACTACCTCTGGGGTCATCAATAAAAAAATCCAAATTAGTATCAACAGACCCATTATTCTCCCTTTTAAAAAAATACAAAACTAGTTAAGTGTTGCTGATTTCGTACCAACAGGAAAGTTAGGGGAAAAACTAAGGGATAAAATCCTTGTAATTTCAGCTCCACACATACCTTCAGCAGGTTCACTGTGGAATAATTTATTTTTTTTCCATTAATCGGGCCAAAGGCAACATTTGTGCCCTGAACCTCTGGAGCTCTGACAGCAAGGCGCTAGGTGCACATTATCCACCCAGCGTTTGTGCTGGAGAGCAGGCGGCCTCTGGCCCGTGGGATTGAGAATGCAGAGAGGGAGAGAGGAAAGGGGCACACTGCAGCATCTTGGGCTGGATTCACAGAGCGGGGCACGTACCCTGGCTCTCACAGCCAATGGACTTTGTGAAAACACGGCTTTCTGAGGAGCGCTCCCACGTTGCTGTCCATGAACACTTTAACTCTGCTTCTCTGTCTTGCCTAAGGAACACCAGAGATGGAATCACCTTACAATCTCTGTAAGGTACCCGAAGGGCTGTACCTTGGTCTCCATCCAAAACACAACGTCTCACTGTTAATTAAAGCTGCATAACACTCCAGGGTTTCCACCAGGGAGAGATGCAACTGCAGCATACAATGATGGTGATTCCGAAAATAACCTTGGGCACTCAAAAAGCATTGTTGGGTAAGAACGGTGCAGAAAGGAACTAAAAACACATTTTCTTCTCACCGCTGCACTGTCAACCTGCGGATCTTAAGCTGGGCACTGTTCCCCTTTGTTAATTGAGCCAGAGGGCCCTGCCCAACCCTTGTGCTTCATAAATCAGGAAACTGAGGCCTAAAGACTTGGCCGTGGTCACACTGTCTTATCATAAAACTAATGTCATCTAATTGTTGTTTCTTTTATCCATTTACCACAAATGTGTGTGTCCTTCTAGTGGCAAAGGCAAACAAAAAGAAAATATTTTTGACCATAACTACCTTAAATATTTTCACAGGGCAAAGGTATTGAAATGGAAATACTTAGCACTATAATTCTAAAACTAGCAAGTTCAAAAAACTCTATGAGACCAAACTGCATGAATGTATATTTTCAAATGGAGGCTGAAGACTGCATATAGCTACATTTCAAGTTGTGCTTTAAAATAATGTACCTCTGATTGTCCCAAATGGGTAGTGGTGACCCTTGACTTCAAACAAAAATTGCGTTCACTCCGTTGTCTGAATAAAAAGAGTGCCCGTTGCCAGCAGTCACCCATTACCATAAAGACCAAGCAGGTCATTTCTGTGTATTTGTCAAATCAGAGGTGCAGGCTAGCAAACATTACACGTTTGCATTTCTCTTTCATGATGTATGCGGCTTGCATTAATATGGAAATAGATGCAGCCCTAAGGCACTTTTGAAGTTGTCAGGGCTGTTCTCATGTGACAAAGTTTTCATGTCTCTGTACATTGTAGAGTGCTCCCTTGATTTTAAAATCTGTGCTTACCTGATGTATTGTAATTATGGGATCAAAAATGACAGGATGATGCTATTCCAAAGTTAAAATGAATGATAATAATACCTTAGGTTTATATAGCATCTTTCTTCTGAAAAAGTAAAAGAGTTCTTGCATATATTACCTCATGTATCCTCTCGACACCCCTGTGAGGTATTGTTAGCCCCATTTTACAGATGGAGGACCAGAAACAGGTAGCTTTTGTGACTGAGCCAAGGTCAGCAAAATTAACTCGTCCACCAAACCGCCCCAGTAGAAAATAGTGAAAACCCACATCACTGCCGAACCGCCTTGGCACTCCTCATGCCTAATCTACCCCATGTATTACTTTGTACTTGCAGCTATGGGTAACGCTAAACTGCCTAATCTCTGCTACTAGGTCTTTGAGCATCAGATCTATCATTTTGTTCTTCCTTCTTTTCTACCCCACCTTCTCTTCCTTTCCTCCGTAAAATTTCTGAGGGTATACCCAACAGCTTGCCATTTTGTTGCATTCTGCAGAGTCAAAGAGGACTGATTTGTTCTTCTTGTCCCCCAGGTGTTCACAGGCTGGTGAGAGAGTCAGAGAAACAGGCAGGCAATCATCACATGGTGGGATTCGTGGGCTCAGGGAGTTTCCCAGGGGAGGAGGCTTGCTGGCAAATGGTACAGAGGACTGAGGACTGGAGCTCTGGTTACCTGGTACATGTTCTGGAAAGGAGGGTAGGCTCTGAGGGGGCACATCCCCTTGGCTTCATGGACCCGTCACCTCATAGGAAAAGGTATAGCTAAAAGAAGACTAGAGCAGCACCTCAGGTAGTAAGTGATGAGAAGCACTGTTCTTACCAGGGTCCAAGAACAGAACTTCTGAATATACACTTCCCAGGGTCTGGGAATGCAATGTAATGTGTCTCAGCACAGACTGGAAATCTCTCTGAAGTCTTTAGCTTCAGTTTAAGAAGCCATGCAAAATGTGTTTCTCCCCAGCCCATCTTAATACATGGCAGATCCAATCTTTCAATGGCTTAGGTCAGAGCCCTGAAAGTCATCCTTGACTCTGTCCTTAATACCCCCACATTCCCTGGGAAATCCTGACACACACATCCAAACACAAACCACTTCTCACCACTCCTTACCATAGTCTAAGCGACTGTCATCTCTTGCCTGGAGTTTTACAGGAGCCTCCTAACTGGTCCCCCACCTCTACCCTTGTCCCCACCCTTTATCCTCGCTTTCTAACCACAGCACAACAGCCAGAGTGAGTCTCTTATAATCTAAGTCATCAACTAAAGTTATTCTTCTGCTTCCTCTCCTCTAGTGGCTTCCCAGCCCAGGCAGAGTGAAGGCAAATTCTGTAGCTCCCACCTCCCACATCATCTCCTACAATTTTCCAAACAATCACCCAACTTCTGCCAAATTGACCTCATTATTGATCCTGGCAGCATACGATGAAGCATACTCCCATCTCAGGAACACCTTTTTTCTGTTCCCCTCCCTGTATAATAATCTTCTCAAGACATTTGATCACCTCTTCTCTCATTTTCTTTAGGTTTCTGCTTAAAATCACCTTTCCAGATGATCATATACCCAACTCCCACGTTCATCCAGCTTTGTTTCTTTCACTGCACTTTAACACAGCCAACACAGATTGTAAACACATAATTGTTTTTATATCCATGTCATCGAAATACCCACTCCATGATGGTATGCGCGTGACTCCATCAGAGCCTAGGACCATGAAAGCTTGCAGAAGACACTCAATTAAATATTGCATTTGTTCTGAGTTTCTTAAATTAAAACGGAAGTTTTAGGGAGGTGAGTCTGTGATGTTAGTATTGACTGGCACATTACCTCAAATCTCCAGATTGAAAGCAATGAAAACAGGTGTTCAGTAAAGGTTTACTTTATAGAGGAAATAATTATACTCATATTAGAGAGAATCTTGGCATAATGTCTATAATTCTGACCTAACCACGTTCCATCTCCTATTCTTCTGTGTGATGCATTAAGTCTGCTAAAGTCAATTGACAATTGACCTTCTTACAACTGATTTAGTAGCACATTAAACTTTTTCAAGGTAAGACATGGCTTTTACAATCCCTCTCCAGCCCCAACCCTTGTCTATATTATACTTATATACACTTGTTTGTTACCTTCAAACGCTAATTATGCCTTCCTAATAGAACTCATTTACATAAACCACACATACAACTCAAATCATTATTACAGTCAAATCTTGCCTTT
Source organism: Macaca mulatta (assembly GCF_049350105.2). NCBI lineage: Eukaryota > Metazoa > Chordata > Mammalia > Primates > Cercopithecidae > Macaca > Macaca mulatta. The sequence continues at coordinate 127,027,519 of NC_133417.1, read as the reverse complement.
GCCAAATTGATTCCTTCAAGGGCAAGAACTATATCTGCTTTTCTTTTTCAATCTCACTGATTAACCCCATGTCAGTCCTTTTCCCAGTGTAATACCAAATCAGTCACGGGTATATGAGCAATTATTCAAGAAGTTAAAGTCACATAAAAAGAAAACTATCTTTTATAATTTGAGACTTCGGGATAGGCTTAGCTCTAAGGCAAGTGGTCAAAGATTTCTTCATATGGTCACTGATACCCCTTTAAGCACAGTTCTAAGATCCCATTGTAAGTCCTCATAATTTTTATAATTATTATAAATTGCCAACTTAGGCCATATAAAGCAGAGGAATGCAGACTATCCACCCTTATATTACAAAACTGATGTATATTTGTTGTGGAAAATTGTGACAACATAAACAAATGAAAGGAGAAAATAAATGCATTCACGGTCCATTACCTAAGGATAGTCATTGTCAGCATTTTAGTCTGTGTCTTTCCTATTTTTTTCTGATCATAATGTATTTATTGCTTTGTTCCTGACTTTAAATTTTAATTGTTCATTCATGCAAGTAATAAATCATTCTCCTTTTAGAACATATAAATACAGAGAATCAAAAAGAATAGGCCAGAAGTGGTGGCTTATGCCTGCAATCCCAGCACTTTGGGAGGCCAAGGCAGGAAGATTACTTGAGCACAGGAGGTTGAGGCTGCAGTGAGCCAAGATCATGCCATTGCACTCCAGCGTGAGTGACAGAGACCCCATCTCAAAAAAAAAAAAAAAAAAAAAGAGGAGATTATTTATAATCTCATCATCTAGAGACTGCCACTGTTAATATTTCAGTAAATACTCCTTCGCAATTGTACCTACACTCATGCATGGATATTTTATTTTTATATATATTTATATAGATATAGATATTTGATATAGATCTATATCTATAAGAGTTTCCCTTTTGTTGCCCAGACTGGAGTGCAGTGGCACCATCTCGGCTCACTGCAATCTCTGCCTCCTGGATTCAAGCGATTCTCCAGTCTCAGTTTCCCAGACAGCTGGGATTACAGGCATACGCCACCACGCCCGGCTAATTTTGTATTTTTAGTAGAGATGGGGTTTCACCATATTGGTCAGGCTCGTCTCAAACTCCTGACCTCAGGTGATCCTCTTGCCTCGGCCTCCTGAAGTGCTGGGATTACAGGCGTGAATCACTGCACCCAACCTAGAGTAGATATTTTGTTTCTACCAGAATGCTATAATGTGACATGTAACACTTTACAAAACTATTTTGATCACTTAATGTTAAGTCGTATCATTAATATTGTTATATCATCATCATGATTTTCGTGGCTACATATCATTTCATTATATGGATGTATCCAAACTTATTGTTTCATCCCCTCTGGTTGAGCATGTTGGTTGTTTTCTCTTATTTTCTAGTGAAAGTGAACATCCATGCAGGAAAGCATTTTTCTACATTCATAAAATTTGTGGATGTAAAATAACTGAAGCAAAAGACACACACGTGCATAATTTTTTTATACCTGCTGATGGCAAAAAGATGCTAATATTGTTGTTCACTTGTTTCAAAGTGAAATCTCCTCTGCACGTCTCTTTAATTTTTTCATATCTTCTTGGTCATGTTTTCACCTAGAACATGGACATTTTCCATTATATCCTTTTCCTTATAGAGTTTTCACTGCATGCAGGACACTTATTGATCAATCCTTGCTATTTAACATGCAAACACAATGTTACTTTCAACACAGTTTCAACTTGATGGATGCTTTGCTTGTTCAATACACAAGTGTAGTTAAATCAAATGAATTCACCAACTTCCCCTATTCCTGGTACCCTGACATGTACTGGGTTAACTCTTAAACTGTTTGGAAATTAAAAGCTGCCTATTGAATATGTGAAATGTATGGGAAGTCCTTTGTAATGGTCTTATATGCTGCATGTTTTCTTCTATTAATGTTAGTGCAATACCACTGCCATTGTTGCCAGGTACTGTTAACTTACAGTGTAGCTAATCTGCCAAATCTCACACAAGCATAAACAAATATGCTTATTGTAATTTTGACCTTTCATCTCTGTTTGCTCCTTGACATAAGCCAACAGGGGTCTTAAGCAAACAAGCCCAAAACAGTGGCATTCCTTTCAAACTCTTTAGGAAAAAGAAGGTGAAAAATCAGCGAGAGTTACATGGCCTTATACCTGAGTGCAGGTGACATGTTTTTAGATTGATATATATGGTGTCATTTTCTGGACCATTAAAAATCCTGTCACCTCTGGAATGAAATGCTGCAGTGATTTACCAGCTGGTGACATAACATCACGCTATCATTTAGAAAGAGAAATGAGAAGTAAAAGTATTGAACCGAACATATTTTAAAGTTTATCACCTTAAAAAAAAATAAGATATTTTGTATAGGAGAAAAATCTGTAAATTTATTTTCACCGATCAAGTTCTTCATCTAAATCATTTTGATTTAAATGACAAACTAAGCTTTGAGGGAATAAACAAGTAAATGAAAGAAAAGCTTTTACTGGCTGGTTGCGGTGGCTCATGCCTGTAATCCCAGCAGTTTGGGAGGCTGAGGCGGGAGGCAGGCAGATCACTTGAGGTCAGAAGTTCAAGACCAGCCTGGCCAACATAGTAAAACCCCGTTTCTACTAAAAACACAAAAATTAGCCAGGTGTGGTGTCACACACCTGTAGTCACAGCTACTCAAGAGGCTGAGGCCGGAGAATTGCTTAAATCTGGGAGATGGAGGTTGCAGTGAACCAAGATCATGACACTGCACTCCAGCCTAGGGGACAGAGCAAGACTCCATCTCAAAAAAAAAAAAGAAAAAGAAAAAAGAAAATAAAAGCTTTTCACCAACAGGGCTAAGAGAATGCTTGCAAACTCTTTGAGAGGTTTTCAGGGCCATTTAAAAAATTTAATTATTTTTTCTGTTTTTGTTGTTGTTGTTGCTGTTGTTGTTGTTACATAGTCTCACTCTGTCACTCAGGCTGGGGTGTAGTGGTGTGATCTTGGCTCACTGCAAGCTCTGCCTCCCGGGTTCATGCCATTCTCCTGCCTCAGCCTCCTGAATAGCTGGGACTACAGGCGCCCGCCACCACGCCTGGCTCATTTTTTGTATTTTTAATAGAGACGGATTTCACTGTGTTAGCCAGGATAGTCTCGATCTCCTGACCTCGTGATCTGCTCACGTCTGCCTCCCAAAGTGCTGGAATTACAGGCATGAGCCACCGCACCTGGCCTTTTTTTCTGTTCTTAAGACTTCATTCACCTCTAGACTGAGCCAGACAACAAAACAATCATTTTTTTTTTTTTTTTCTATTTCCTAGAAGCTTCTCACATGGTCCAAGAGTCATAAAGCTTCAGAAATAGAAGGCATCTACCTGTGGCCCATTGAACAAGTTAAAGCAAACTGCATGTCATGAATTGTTCTCTTGGGATCTTTAGATGGTAGTACAGGTATGGTCTAAGCAAGAGAGAATAAAACAGACTTTGAAGACTTTTTTAATTATAAAAGTGTTCATTCAATTTTTTGTCATAATGAATCAGAAAACTTCATTATTTTAAAGAATAAAAACAGATGCAAATATTTGTAAAGAACATCTATAAATGTCTACAGATGGAGTCAATATCTACCCAGGAACCATTTGCAGAATCTGAAGCTTTTCATGATCAGAAAGCAGTCAGATATAATTCATCATGACTGCAGATGCTCCATTTAGGGTGAAAACTAGATTTTTAAAGTTGGTATTGGTTCTTTCTGCAGTACTGACAAACTGATTGGAGAGTAACTAGTAGTGACCCTGTTGTGTGAGAGGTATTTGAAGGTCTTAGAACTAAGAGCACCTAGGGGGAATGTGATAGTGGAAGATTTGTTTGTTGAAAAAAGGGAGCAAGTTTATTCTGTGTTGTTCTGGGGGGAAAAAATGAATGTGATAAAGAAAGTAAAGTCCTCAGAAAATTTTTTGGCAGAAAGAGTGAAAATGTAATTTTAGGAAGACAGCCTAACCCCTCCTTTATAAATGTTCCTGCCTCCGCCAACTCCACACCCCATGAGGCACACAGACTGAGAGACACACGCCTGCTAAACGATGCCACTTTGGAGGCGATGTCTGCGTTAGGTGACCCTGTTCTCTTGGCTCCAACTAATTATACCAAGGGCCACATGTCTCAGATTCCCTTTCTCAAAAACACAAAGCAAAAAAAATGTCATCAGATGGCTGGGGAAGGTGGAACTGGCTACAAGATCAGAGTTGGCCCAAAGGCAAGTCAGTGTTGCTGGAGCCTGTCAGATGAATCCAGTCTGCAAAAAACAAAAAAGAAGCAGATGTTCAGGGAGAAGAGGAGATAAGAGACTGTGAAAGCCCAGAGAAGTGATGGAGAAAACATATCTGATGACATTCCAGATTTGGAAAGTCCAGAACTAGGTTAGCAGGGATGCTCCTTTATAGTTTTAATGCCTCCTGCTCATCTCCACCTTCTTCCTAAGCTATTTTGAACAGGTTCTCTATTTCTTGAAATAAAAAAACCCTAAAGAAACCCAATGACTCATAGTTTCCTCCTCCCTTCTTCCCAAACTTCAGATGCCAAAAGCAGGACAAATGGGTACAAGTAACAGGAAAGTGTATTTCCTTTGATGATTGAAACTGTCCAGACCTAGCATAACTGTCGTTCAAAGTGTTCAAACAGGCTCTAGAATCTGCCTCTTGCTATCACCGATCACCCTACTGGAGTTACTTACGTTTGTTTTTCTTCATTTATAATGTTTGGTTACAGTCAGAATACTGTTTAAAGGTTGAGAAGCAAAAATAATTTCTTAATCTTGTCTACATACAATGGTAGCGCCCATCAGTTTCCCCTAAATTCCACAATAACCACTGGATCTAGGTAAAGTGTGCTGAGGAAATGGCTATACACTTAAAAGCTGTTTGACTTTTCCAGGTTTCTAAACTTCTCAAAGCCTCAGCCTTCTCATCTATACATTGGGTGCACAATCCCTTCTCTGAAATCTTTGGGCAGGAATATTTCAGATCTCAGAATTTTAAGACTTCAGATATTTTATGGGGTTTATATGCCATATTTTATGTAAAATCCTCACCAAAGTTTGTGCAAATACCCTTTACTATCATTATGTCTGCGGTGAAACATTTAGATATACACACCAGCTGGGATAAATAAAGGACATAAATAGTCCTTATATTAATTCAGGTCAGATTTTGCTGTCAGATAAGATTGCTAATAAAACCCTCCTGTTTTTCAGAAACGTTTGGATTTCAGGATTGTGGAATGGGCTTGTGGGTTGCAGTATTTCCCTCTTAAAGGTGTTATAAGGATGAAATGCCACCACGTAGATGAAGCAGTTAGAGCCGGCTCTTGGTCTCTTTTTTTTCCACCCTTGCCAGGGATGCAGATTCTACCATGACCCCAGGACTCAGCCTGTGTCTCTGTTACCACCATTTGTCCTGGTGGCTTCTTCCAATCCCCTGTGCTTCCCTCCAAACCTTGAGCGACAGATATAGTCCAGCTGAGCCCACATAAATGATGTAAGAGGCTTCAAAGACAGCTCTGTCAGCAGCTGAACTTCAGCGGGGTGCTTGGCACATAGTCAGTGCTCTGGTCGCCATCACAAATACTTCTACTACTACTGGTGGCATTACTGTCTTTCTACCCCAGATACCAATACCTGGTCACGGCTCCTTTTTCAAGGAGAAATTGCATCCTGAGTGACATGTTACTGTCCACTCAAAAAAATACGAACGATCTAGGAACAGTAAACAAAATAGCTGCTTCTTTAGATGGAAGTATACGGAAGTATATCCAAGTTGGCATTCACTGGAAAACAGGCCATTTGGATCACAGTCTTTGATTATTCAATTGAATCCCATACTTACACACCTTCAAAAATGTTAACTGAGCCCTACACCACTTTAACTGTGTTAAGACTGAAGAGCAAGCAAAACTCTTGCAGGAAGGGACTCTTCTTTAATTCTTATCCTAACAGTTTCTTGTACCTTAGAAGATGCTGCATGGAAAAGTCCCAAGCACTCCAAAGGAGGGAAAGAAACTCCCATCAGCACTGAGGGACTGCAGCTTCAGTCCTCCCATCTCACTTGAGCCAACCCAATGGGCTAGGAGTTTCTAAGTGCTTTCCTTTGAACCTTTGCAAGTTACTGGAATTCTGATAAGACAAAATTCATTTCTCCTTCTGCCCCCTCTCCCAGAACGAATTGCTCTCTTCTTTGGTGATCACAACTGGACCGAGATCTAAACTTTATGAGCATAAGGTAGACTAGCAGTAGATATTTAGGGAATTAAAATAAAAAGAAAGAAACAGAGAGAGTTGAAAATGCTTCATAAACACCAACGAGACTTACTGAGAGCACTCAAGATTGGCAGTAAGTTTTAAGAACATGGTTGCTAATAATGATAGTCCACTTAGATGAGGCCAAGTCTTCCTGTGCCAATGAGGCTTAATTTGCTGCATACTAATAAGAAAAGTACCTAAAAGTGCATTGATTTAATCTCATTAATGGTTACCCTCAAAAGCAATGACATGATAAGTTTTCTACAATTTGCTTCTAAATAAAAAGAAAAATAATCAAATTTAGAATTAAGTAAATTGCTTTAGCTTGCCATTTAAAAACAGCACAAGTAATCTAATTTGCTAAATTTATTAGGAGTAAATGTGAATGAACTCAGAAATTGAATTTGGGCACCAATGTTGGGGCAGTCTCTGTATCAACATGTAAGAGAGCAAAGCTAGGTAAAATTTCTTTTTGTTTCTGAAGTCTGAAAATATGTGAAATAAAATGGGGAGGGATGCCTAAATACAAATAGACTGAGTTTATTCCCATGGTATCTTACAATAGAGTCAATAACGTCTATTGGAATAGACAAACCCATCTTTACAATGGCTAAGTGTCTACGTACACCCTGTACATACTGATGAAGTTCAGCTTCTCAGCCTGGTCAGTAGATCTTATTAGTATTTATGAAGTAATTTGAAATTAAAAATTTTCCAGCCAGGTGCAGCGGTTCATGCCCGTAATCCCAGCACTTTAGGAGGCTGAGGCAGGCTGATCACTTGAGGTCAGGAGTTTGAGACCAGCCTGCCCAACATAGGGAAACCCCACCTCTACTAAAAATACACAAAATGGGCCGGGCGCGGTGGCTCACGCCTGTAATCTCAGCACTTTGGGAGGCCGAGGCGGGTGGATCACGAGGTCAGGAGATCAAGACCATCCTGGCTAACACGGTGAAACCCCATCTCTGCTAAAAATACAAAGAATTACCAGGGCGTGGTGGCGGGCGCCTGTAGTCCCAGCTACTTGGCAGGCTGAGGCAGGAGAATGGCATGAACCCGGGAGGCGGAGCTTGCAGTGAGCCGAGATCGCACCACCGCACTCCAGCCTGGGTGACAGAGCGAGACAGTGTCTCAAAAACACACACACACACACACACACACACACACACACACACACACAATGTCTGGGCGTAGTGGCAGGTGCCTGTAACCCCAGCTACTTGGGAGGCTGAGGCAAGAGAATGGTTTGATCCAGGGAGGCAGAGGTTGCAATGAGCCCAAATCATGCCACTGCACTCGAGCCAGGGTGACAGAGCAAGACTCCGTCTCAAAGAAAATAAATAAATAAATAAATAAATAAATAAATAAAAGAAAAAACACTGGTTCAGTTGCAATTGTCCAGAATGATAAGTTAGCATATCATATAATTTTGGGGTGGGTGCGAGTGGAAAAAAAAACATTTTAGGGGATGGATGGGAAGAACTGTTGCTGCTCCTCTCATATTTACAAAATACCTGTTCTTCGTATTATTAGCATTGTGCTATGTGCCAACACCAGTGTCACTGAGGTAACAGGCAAAGGGAACTGACCTTGGGCCAGATGCTTGGTACATGTGGTGTCCTTGAATGCCCATAGCCCAGTGGGGTTACTAGTATTGCTCCACTTCACAGATGGGGAAGCTGAGGCTTAGAGAGCCTAGATTACCTATGCAGCATCATTCGGCCAGTAAATGACAGAATTAAGATTCATATTCATATTTCTTTGAGTTCAAAGATTGTCTATGATTAGTAGTTACTCAATAAATACTTATTTGAATGGTTACATTTTACTTAAAGAAAATAATTTTCACTTCTAATAGCAGCAACAGCCAATGGCTTTCTACTTTCAAATCCAGTTTTTAGATATTACTTTTACTTTCACAACAATCTTGGCTATTGATGTTGAGGTCAGTGTCATTATTCTCATTTTACAAATGAAGAACCAGTGACCCTAGGAAATATACCTAAAATTACACGTTTTTGAGTGGACGTGGCTCTTAAATCCAGGTATATGAGCTTGTATAGCAAGCTTTGCTCTGTCCCCCATTGCCTCCTCTGTTCAAGGAAAATGAAAACCAAGACTAGAGGACCAAGGTCCATCTTCTGACCTCTGATGTCTCACCAAGTTTCTAAGATTGTGTTTATCTAGAGAAGAGAAATAACTATATGAGAAATGGTTGATTATTTAATTCAAATTAATAACATGAAATCAACTATTTGGAGGCTTAAGTGTTGATTTAATCAAAGATATATTATAATTTGGGCAACATGGTGAACAGTCTTACAGGGCGTGTGAAAGGATCAGCTCTCCCAGGATCTAACAGTATTGCTATTAGACGTCACTCACTTGGTTTATTCCATAAAATCCCTTGGTTACAATTCAATCCCTCCTCTTCTCAGTTCCTCAGGAACACTGGTTCATTTTCCTTATTTACAGGGAAAGTGTTAAGCCTCATTTTTTCTTAAGCTGAGAGACCAAAGCGGTCAGAAGAAGAGACAACAGGGATCTGACAAGGCCACAAGGCAATTACACGTCCCTCTCCTATGTACCTGCCTGAATGTTTACGTGGAATCAGAAAAGGACAAGATGCCCTTCCTCTTGTGAAGTCTCCACTGATCACAGAAGCACTTTTCAAGTAATCTTTTCCATTTTGCTCCTCTGGGCTGCTTGGCTTTGTAAACTGTCAGCAAAGCCGTCAGAGTGGGAAGTTAGATATTGCAATCTCCATGGGCGGATGCTGCCCAAATCATGTCTGAGAGATGGCAGGCGCAGGAGGGCAGAGCAAACCATGTCGTTGCAATATTCCTGAATCCCTTGAGCTAATTAGGTCTTCACATTCTTTTATAACAGTGAAAAAAAAAAAATAGCTACTTGGAGATTCCATTAGAAACTGCACACTTTCAAGGGACATGAAATAGCCCAGGTATTGCTGCTGGTAAAATGAAACCTTTCTCTCTTGATTTGAGATCATTAGCTTTCTGTTTTACAACAGACCATCTGCTATTCTTATCTCAAACCAGAGATCCAAGGGAAGCCCTTTCGTCAGCCCCTGGGACAGGATTATCTGCCACAATTGTTGATTACTCTGTGTCAGGAAAGCGAGAGCTTGCAGAACAGGCAGTAGGAGAGAGAAAAGTGAAATAATTGCTTTGTGGGGAGCCTTCAGTGTGTCCAACACAGGCAGAAAGCACTGGGTACTTGATTTCACTTTATCTTTACAACAGCGCCAGGGAATAGGTCAAATTATTATCCCCATTTCACAGATTGTGGGAATTGGGACTTGCTTGCTATCAGAATGAGTGATGAGAAAATCTTTGGATTGTTTTATAGAGTAAGGTAAAAGGAAAGATGCAGGCATAGAATTTTCTTGTTTAAGGTGAAGGTTCATTTTTTTTTTTAAACTGGCAACTCCCCATCAAGAAAACTACATTTTTCCCCTTCACAGTATTAGGTAGAAACATTTTATTGCCTACATTAGGCTTCCTTTATCTTAAAATCCATATTCGATGTAACAAATATAATGTATAAATGAAAAAAGATTTTTAAAATGGCATTGATTATCTTGACTGGTATGAAATCATACATAAATAAATGAAAATTTACATAGTTGTAAAATATGAAATCTGTATGTATACATTTGAATGTTATTGAGCAAGTATTTGAATGGCTATTAAGTGCCAGACCCATGTTAAATGGTAGAAGTTTTTTTGGTAAAAAGATGTCCTATTTTTTCTCTTTTTTTCATAGAGCTTATGGAGAAAAGATGATAAGAAAATATATCACTATTTATAAATAATGTGGTGTTTCTGAAGTTCAAACGTGAAATGAAGCACAAAACCCTAATGCTCAATTTTTGTATTACAAACTTTATTTAAAAAATCAAAATGTGAATTACACAAAATAATTGCGTAGGAACAATTTCATTTGGGAAGATAATGAGTGTTTACCATGAGAAAAATGATGTTAAATTATTTAAAAAGAATTAATGAGAAAGTAAAAATAGAAAAGAAAGTAAGCTATAATATGATGTGCAATAATAAATAAGTGACATTGAACAATTCTTTTGACATTCTTCACAAGAATTTGTTATACCCTTCACTCTTGCTGCTTGGTAGAATCCAAAACAGTGCTTGGAACAAACAGCAGCATCTTGTACATATGCGGGGTATACACTTAACTTTCTCTGTAGAAAACACCTTTTTGCACAATTTAGGTTCTATAGTTGCTAAACCGAATTCAGTTATTTCCTAATTTTGAGAAAAGGGATTAGAAAAAGAAATACAAGCTAAGCAACTTCCGTTACCAACAGAGATAAACCGAAAGCGTGGATACGCTGTCCTTCCATTGCTTGGTGAATTTTGCCTTACCCTGAATCATTCTACAAAGACTTCACTGAGCATACCTCAGTTTAGAAGAATAACTGTAAGACCCCCAATTAGAACTATAATTAAATGTCATTTGGGGACTAATAACCAAGACTCACAGTGTTATCTGAGTTGATGACAGTGGAGAAGAGATGAGGTTGCACGGTTCAGCTTCTGGTCAGAAATGCCAGCTCGCTATTATACTCCAGTCAATTTCATGCACTACTATATTTATAGCTACTATAAACTGAAAACATAAAAGACAGAAAAAGTGAAGATACAGTGATTGCATGATGGGTCTTCAGTTTGATATCCATGGGATTTATTCCTTGATAACAGATATGCCTTTTGGTTTTACCCAACTAAATTTGTTTTCCTCTATTTCCAACCTTTTGTGAAAATTGGCATAAAATAAAAGATTTCATGGAAAAAAAAATTGTATCCACCTAGAAAGATATGATGTTTTGCTTTGGCACAGTGGTTAGGCCCTAGACCTCTCTCTTCATGGAGACTGGAACATTGAGATTGGAATCTTGAGAGGTTTGGATATTTTGCTGTCCTGATTTCTCTACTGCTGTGGTCTGAATATTTGTGTTCCTCCTGTAACACAAATATTAAGTGATTAAGTCATGAGGGCTCTGCCAGATGGGCCCTCACCAGACATTGAATCTGCTGGTGCCTTGATCTTGGACTTCCCAGCCTCTAGAACTCTGATAAGCAAATTTCTGTTGTTGATAAGTCACCTAGTTTATGGTATTTTGTTACAGCAGCATAAACTGGTTAAGACACCTACAAAAGTTGGGAATTCTCAACTAGGTCTTGAGATAACAAATTGTTTAGCTATACTAGATCTAGAAATGCTTCTCTTTAGGGACAAATTTTTGAGATAGTTTTGCAATTCCTTTCTTTTCCAAGAATCAAAAGGTAAAACAAACACAAAAAAAATCAAAACTTGCTTTTAATACATTTTCTTTTAGGTTAAAATTATTATTAGTGCATGTTGGGCTCAACAACTTCAGCCAGAACTGAGACTGCTTCTCTAGTGGCCTATTCAGAAATCAGGAATGAGAATACATGGCAGGAAAATGACTACCAAAATTGGAATAAACTTGAAGTTGGCCAGAAATAAAACCACATACAGCCAGCTGATCTTTGACAGAGTAGACAAGAACATACTGTGGGGAAAAGACACCCTTTCCAATAAATGTTGCCAGTAAAACTGGACTGCCATATGCAAAAAGATGGAATTGGATCCCTATTTCTCACCATATACAAAATCAACTCAAGATGGATTAAAGACTTACATGTAAGACTGGAAACAATAAAAATACTGGAAGAAACCCTAGAGAAAATTCTTCTGGACATTGGTCTAGGCAAAGAACTCATAACCAAGACATCAAAAGTAGGCAACAAAACAAAAAATAGACAAATGGGACTATATTAAACTAAAAAGCTTCTGCACAGCAAAAGAAATGATCAACAGAATGATCAGACAGCTTGCAAAACGGAAAAAAAATATTTGCAAACTATTCATCTGACAGGTGACTAATGTCCAGAATTTATAAGGAACTGCAATACAACTCAGCAGCAACAACAGCAAAAACAAATAATTCCATTAAAAGTGAGCAAAGCACATAAATGAACATTTCCAAAAGAAGGCATACCAATGGCCAACAAGCACATTTTTAAAAAAGCCTGTCATCACCAATCATCAAAGAAATGCAAATCAAAACTACAATGAGACATCATCTTACACCAGTCAAAATGGCTACTACTAAAAAGTGAAAAAATAACAGATGTTGGTGATGATGTGCAGAAAATGAATGCTTACACACTGTTGGTGGGAATGTAAATTAGTACAACCTCTGTGGAAAACAATATGGATATTTCTCAAAGAACTAAAAATAGAACTGCCGTTTGATTCAGCAATCCCACTGCTGGGTATCTACCCAAAGGAAAAAAATCATTTTGTAAAAAAGATACCTGCACTCATATGTTTATTACAGCACTATTCACAATAGCACAGATACGGAATCAACCTAAGGGTTTGTATTAGTCTGTTTTTGCATTGCTATAAATGCGTAGGGCTGGATAATTTATAAAGCAAAGAGGTTTCATTGGCTCATGATTCTATAGGCTGTATATTCCTTTACATGGCTGTAAAGAAAGCAAGTCATTTGCTCAGTTTCTGGTGAAGGCCCCAAGAAACTTGCAATCATGGGAAAAGAGGAAGGGGGAAGCCTACGTATCACATAGTGAGAGGGGGAGCAAGACAGAAAGAGGGAGGAGATGCCATGCACTTTTAAACAACCGGATCTCACTCATCACCAAGGAAATGGCATTTAGCCATTCATGAGGAATCCACTCCCGTGATCCAAACACCTCCCACCAGGCCACACCTCCAACAGTGGAGATTATATTTCCAGATGAGATTTGGAGGTGACAAACATCCAAACCATATCAGTTCCCATCAGTGGATGACTGGATAAAGAAAACATGGTATATATGTACTATGGAATACTATTCAGCCATAAAAAGGATGAAGTCATCTTTTGTAGCAATGTGTATGAAACTGGGGGCCATTATCTTAGGTGAAACAACTCAGCCACAGAAAGACAAATATTGATTGTTCTCACTTATATGTGTGAGCTAAATAATGTGTGTACATGGACATAGTGTGCAGAATGACAGACAGTGGAGCCTTGAAAGGCTCAGGGGTTGGGATGGCTATAGTAATAAAAACCTGACTTCACCGTTATGTAATCTATACATGTAACAAAGTCATACTTGTACCCCATACCTTTATACAAATAAGAAAATAAACTGGAAGCTGTAAAACCATTTGAGAACATCATGTAAAAAAGCAAAAAAAAAAAAAAAAAAAAAAAATCACTATGCTTATTTATAAATAAATAAAGCAAGCAGGCAAGCATACATGCATTTAAGCTTTTGTGAGGCCAGAGAAAAAAGTAACTTTTGTATAAATAGGAAGAAGTTGAGGAAGTTAGAACATAAAGGAAGTGGGAGGATCAGAGCAGCCCAGCAGCTGTTTCGTGGCTTTGTAGGGCCTATTTCAGCATATCTGGCATATGTAATCATGCGTCAGGGTGGACTTCGTGGGGAGTCCTATATTTACCAGGTAAGTGACCAGATGTCTTTGCCAATGTATGATAATTTCTGGAAAAAGGATTTAAAAATTCAGGTCATACCACCCAAAATAGGAAACCAGCTCTTCTTGCTTTAAAGGAAATTTATGGATAATTCAAGATAAACCATCTGTGCAATAAGAAATACACATCCTACAGATGGTGAAAATTATAGGATCCATAATACTGTTAATAATAGTATCACTTGTAGATGTATTGTATGAGAAATATATGTATGTGTAACCATGGGGTCTGTTAGGGTAGTCCTTTATATTGATACACCACAGTCAGACTCCATCTCTGCTACAGTGCGGACACATAGTAGGCTTTCAGTAAGTCTACAAAGTGAGAAGGAAAGAAGGGCTTTAGGGTTATCTTGAAGTATCTGCTGTGTGTATTAACTGAAATTAGTTATAATGGACCATGTAATTTAGCAACATTGAGACTAAGTGCAATTGGAGGAGGAAAAAAGGTGGAGTTTGTTTGTTTGTTTGTTTGTTTGATTTTGTAGTCAGGCCCTCTCCATCTTCCCTCTGTTGAATGACTATACAATATTTACCTGCACTCTCAGTACCATGGCAGAGATTAGACTGCAGATCCAGATCTTTCCAGGCTGGGCATGGGCAGGAATCAGGAGCTGTCATGCATTGTAAGATTTCAGTCACCTGAACTTGTTAGAAAAGAGGTGCCGATTATTTCCTCCTATTGTGGCTGCCTTAGTGTGCTAATAGTGATTAATTTTACATTGAATGTTGACTAGTTTTGTTTTAATCCTATGTGGTATGCCAGAGCCCGCTTGTATGGCCACTTACTATTTTTAGAAAATTTATTTGTGAGCCAGTTTTTAAACACAGCTGTTATTAAATATTAAATGATATAAACTTAGAGTTAAATAATTGTATTAAACCAAAGGTAATAAATATTCAAATGCATTACCTCCAGTGACTTTACTGCATTTTACTATGATCTATGCCCTTGAGATTCTTTATTCCTTTTGTATTCGAATGGGGGGAAAATATAAAATGGCATGCTAATGTACCTATCTTCTGAACTCTGCATTCAGTGATAGCACATTGGTTGCCTGAAATTGGCCATAGTAGCAGTATTCACTCTACAGAAATTGACAAATGCTACAAATCAGGGCTTTTTGGGGAGTTGAGGGGAAGGGGATGGTGGCTTAACATTTTCCAGCACCTCACCACGTAAACATCTTTTCACTGCATTAGTATCTATTACTCTCTATCTTCTGGAACTATGTCCTGCATCTTTTAGATAATCACTCCTCCCCTCCTTTAGGTAGTTTTAGTGAGGCTTTCAACTATTCTACTCCACTCCTTGGTCACAGATATAGGAACATTATCTAGGTTTGGCCAATCGAAATTACCCTTCCTTCTGACCACAGTTGGAAGGGTAACCCAGGGAGGAGTATGTGACTTAGGCCAAACCAGAGTCCTTCCCTGATGTCTTCTAGATCAATGCCGAGAAAATTAAAGCTTCTTTTTTTTTTTTTTTTTTTTTTTATGTGACAGAGTCTTGCTCTGTCGCCCAGGTTAGAGTGCAGTGGCACGATTCACACCACGATTCACTCCCGGGTTCACACCATTCTCCTGCCTTAGCCTCCTGAGTGGCTGGGACTACAGGCGCCGGCTACCATGCCAGGCTCATTTTTTGTATTTTTAGTAGAGACAGGGTTTCACCATGTTAGCCAGGATGGTCTCGATCTCTTGGCCTCATGATCCGCCCTCCTCGGCCTCCCAAAGTGCTGGGATTATAGGCGTTAGCCACCGCGCCCGGCCTAATTAAAGCTTCTCTTATCCCTCTGGGGTTGCTAAACTGAGATGATGTAAGACTAAAGCTGGGTGTGGCCACTCTTCCCCCAATATCCACATTACACGTAAGCAGCCAGTACCGATTAGAGAACCTGAGGCTGCCGTAGCAAGTAGCAAAGACACGAAACAGAAGACAGCCTGGTACTATCATTTGGGTCCCTGCGTGCAGACATGCTTGTTCATCCATTCTTTTTCAACCGTATAAGTCAACAAACTCTAACTTAAGCTATTTGGAGTTGAGTTTCTGTCACTGAAACGAAAATTCCTAACTAATACAGTTTATTTGGGATGATCCATATCTTCTCTCTTATCCTGTTTCCTTGGTTCATCGATTACATGTATACATGTATGATTTTTATGCTGTGACTTTAAAATTGATCTAGAGAAAAATGTCATTCTGGAAAACCAGATGCAGACATTTAGGAAATCCAGTAATCGCTCTTAACCAGGACTTCCATGGTTTTGCTGCCACCATGGGGATTGAGGGTCATAAAATGCAGAGGTTTATCATTTTAAAACCTAAACTCTGCCAGGAACAAATAGGATTCCAACACTGTGACTGATTAGTGTCACTCCAACAGAAGAGTAGTATAATGATGGGAATACCTCTCAAAATTAAATCCTAATGAAAGGATCAGTTGACTTGCTATCTTGATTAAGTTATAGAAGCTGAAGTCTACTAAATCACTTATCAGCAGAACTATGATTGTGATAAGAATAAGGGAAATAGAATTAAAGAAGGAAACTGAGAGTTCTTTACTCGTTGGGGTGAAGAAAACTTTCATTCCTATATTTGAATTTTTGATGGTCGTGTCTTTATTGGTTGGTTGTAGGTTTTTATTGACCAGGACTACTGGGAGAGGGAGTATTTAGAGTTGTTGTAAAGAATCCTCTGGATTTCCGACACAGCCCTCCTTTTCCCCATTATATTTCAGCAGGTTGTTTTCCTCCTTGGAAATGGGATCAATCACCTTAGCACAAAATAATGATCTCTTTCTTACCCATTGGTTAGCAGCACAAGGAATAAAAAATGGACACGGAGAATCTCAAGTTCCATGCCTCCAGTGCTAGAAATGTACTTCCTAATGGAATCATTCTTTCTCTGAGCAGTAAAGTCTCTAAACCCACAAAATGGAAAGGCTTGGAAATGGAAAACAAAATTCTTTCAAATGGAGCGGTAGGAGTAAAAATGAAAGGTCACTTCTAACACCACCCTCTTTGTTCTTGGACTTGTGTTTTCTATGTGAAAGTCTGTTCAATGTACTGGCTGATGATTTAAGGCATGATTAGATCCTGTAAGATAACAACCAGTCTCACAGAGTGGGGCCTCCTGGTATGGGCCATACATGAGCCTTAAACAATAGACATTCCTTTGTTCCATCAAGCCAGCCATTTCCAAGTGTTGGGGAAAATGGCGAGACTAGTGAATTTCTAGGCATTAGCCTATTTTTTATGCAGATTTCATAATAACATATGTCCTCCAGTACTTCTATGGAATACTGTGGTGATAGAAAAGGCATTCTGAAAGTTCATGAATGGTTACAATACTAGAAGTTTGATGAGTAGAAAATACATGACACCTGGAATACGTATTAGCTGCCGCCTTCAATGATAGAAGGGGTCCAATATAATCAAACTACCAATGGAAGGCCAACTATCCCTCTTCAAGGAATAGTGCCATACTGGGAAACAGTGTTGGCTTCTTCTGTTGGTGTATTGGGCACTTAGTAGTGAAAGTAGTTAGGTTAGGCTTGGTGAAATCCAATAATTAAGTGTTCAAGATGACCCATCTCATGCTTGTCAGAAGCCTCTTTGCCCCGCCACCCTTGTGCTTCCTGAATAAGTGATGTGGCATGGCTCTGGTGGCAATGATGAAAAATATGCACAGGCTCAACCACATAGACCTCTAGCAGGAGTATCCTGTTCCCAGTTCCAGAGGTGTTGCTAGTGCAAGCAGTTGCACCTACAACTTAATGGGAGCAGTAGGGGGGTCTTCACAAGACTACTTCTACACCATCATTTTAGATGTTAGACTTTACTACATATACATTATACATATATTTATCATACACAATCTCTGTTTACTACATGACCTCAAAAGCTTCAGGCTTCCCAGAGATTCTGTGAACTAGTCAATATGGCTTTAATAATTTTTTCTGCTGAAGTCAGCCAGGGTAATTTCTGCTGCGTATACTTCAGCATCTTGATCAACTCATGAAAACAACACAACACCAAGATCATGATTAGAAAAGCAGTGGTAAGCATCAAGTCCCAAATGAGAGAGGATGTTCAAAATGAAAGTGTAGGTGAATAATCAGAATTCAGGGTGGGATGTGTGTGTGTGGACTGTCTAGGTACACAGCTCAAGCCGAGGCCATGGGCAGTCTCTAAAATCCTACCTGCCTCAGAAAGTTAGTCCAGTGACTCAATACTTTGAACCATACTAGAAGCAAAGGAGGCCCAGAACTTCACAGACAATAGAGATTAGTGAGTGGGAAGGTTTCACAATGAATATGGTAATTGTTCCCAGAACTGGTATTTTAGCTGGAAATATTTAATTGTGGTAATACATCTGTTGAACTTCAAATGAGGCAGATAATAGCGTATAAAAGGTCATATTATTCATCATATACAATCACTGTTCTAAAAGTCACTACTTGGAGCAAAACTGTTCTAGAAGATATTACTGTATGGCTTTTATCTTAGAAGAAGGTAAAAACATAAATAATGTGTATTCTTGTTAAATAAACATTTCCTTGGAAAATATCTACTCATTATCATCTCTCTTTGGATTATCTACATTTGAGTGAATTACCGTCATAAAATAGTTAGGAATCATTTAGCTTATTTTTCTTTTTAACGTTTAGCATTTATCAAGTAATGCTTTCCAGCCATTTATTTTTAATGAATTGTTTCAGCTCACCATACATTTGTAACAGGTTATTTTCCATCTTTGTCACTATGAATTGTATTTTTCCTAATTGATCATCCAGAGGTGCCACTCTTTTCATCCCTGGTTAGAAGATTTTCTGTTACTATTAATGGATTACGGTAATCTTTTTGTGTTTTGTAAAGCAGGAGGTGATGAGGTGATGTGAATGGAACTGAGTCACCCAACTTCAGGTGCCACAGGAGGTAACATGCTCCAACAGAGGCATTTTCTTTTCTTTCTTTTTTTTTTTAGATTCCTTTTTTTCCTTTGTTTCTTCTAAAACAAAACAAAAGAAACAAACAACAACAAAAAACACACACACAAAAAAAAACAGGATACATGTGCAGAATCTGCAGGTTTGTTACATAGGTATACATGTGCCATGGTGGTTTGCTGCACTTACTGACCTGTCCTCTAAGTTCCCTCTCCTCACCTGCACCCCTCAACAGGTGTGCTGTTCCCCTCTCTGTGTCCATGTGTTCTCAATGTTCAACTCCCACAACTCCCACTTATGAGTGAGAACATGTGGTGTTTGGTTTTCTGTTCCTGTGTTAGTTTGCTAAGGATGATGGCTTCCAGCTTCACCCATGTCCCTGAAAAGAACATGATCTCATTTCTTTTTATGGCTGCATAATATTCCATGGTGTATATGTACCACATTTTCTTTATCCAGCCTATCATTCATGGGCATTTGGGTTGGTTCCATGTCTTGCTATTGTAAATAGTGCTGTAATAAACATACATGTCCATGTGTCTTTATAGTAGAATGATTTATACTCCTTTGGGTGTATACCCAGTAATGGGGTTGCTGAGTCAAATTGTATTTCTGGTTCTAGATCTTTGAGGAATTGCCACACTGTCTTCCACAATGGTTGAACTAATTTACATTCCCACTAACAGTGGAAAAGTGTTCCTATTTCTCCACAGCTCACCGGCATTTATTGTTTCCTGACTTTTTAATAATTGTCACCTACAGAGGCATTTTCTTTTGGAAAACGAGTGGCAATTTGCCTTAATGACTTCTGTTCTGTTGTGCGATTGAACAAGAGTATATGGGCTGGAAAGATTGTCAAGAGTGAGATATGGCATTTTTTGGATGTGTGATTTTCTCTGAGGCTTCCTGACACTGCTCTGTCTACCTAAGGTTTATTTAACTTGAGCCCTGGTCCCTTTTGGCCCTTTCCTGATCACAAATAGTTTAAGAACAACAAAACTTTCACAACTCTAGAGTACCTGCAGGTCAAAATTGAAATGAGACAATGACTCAGGTTGCTGGCACTGAGGGTAAGACCCTGATTACAGAGGAAGCAGGGTATGCTTTGAGAATAATCAGGAAAAGTATTTAGTAAGGTTTATTTAACTTAAAGTAAGCACAGAAATGTTCTCTTTTCTTCTTCGTCTTTTCTTCCTCCTCCTATTTTTCTGTTTTACCTACATGTTTCTTTTTCAAAACTTTACATTTAGAAAGGCAAAGTATAACAATAGTCTAGTTATGCCATTGTTCTCCTGATTAAAATGGCAGCCTGTAAAGCCCCACATATCATTCTGTGGGTCACATCAGACCCCCGTATTCATGGTGATGTACTACTTTCAATAATCAACTCAACATAAAACTATAAAACAAGTGTTTGTTGCCTAACACCAGCATTTGAATGAGATTGAACATGATGAAATATTGTTGGGTATTTGAGCTCAAGGGTTTTCTTTCCTACTTCTCATATTCCAGGTCTATTAAATTATTGATGTTCACAACTTAAGGCACAAAGGACCCACGGATGTTTATGTGGTTGAACTGAAAGGCTGGAAACAGACCTTCTAAGCTTATGACAATGTATAATTTGGAGCTAGTCAATGTGAACTTAATCCTGGAAAGGCAAGTGAGGTTTTGCCAAGAATGTGAACTTCAAATTTACTGTTGTACTTCTGACTCACAAGCAGAGTGTTGAAATAGCTTTAGATCTCTGCTTTCTCTCACTGCATTTCCAGCACCACTTACTACAGAATCTATTGCAAAGCTGCCCTATCTCCACCTATTCCTAGCTTTAAGACAAGAAATTATACATCATATAGTTAGGGCTATAGTAGGGGTTGAAGCAGTCATTGAAGAAGTTATTTTTTCATTAGTAATGTTACTTGTATCAACATCAGGAAAAAAAAAACTACCCATGCTTTTACTCATTCATTTATTCAAATTACATCACCAGACACTGTCAGGAAAAGTGATACACAGATAAATTACAAATGATCACTCCAGTGACAGATGATAGATGTACTATTATCTCCAGTAGATAGATGATGGGCAGATAGGTAGATAGATAAATAGATAGATGATAAGTGAATATTAAATAATCAAGTAGATGAGATAGACAAGGACAATCATTAACCTCTAAATGGTTGGCATAGCAGGACAAGGAGCTATGTAGCTATGTACAGGCTGTTATAAAGGCAGTATAGTATAAATATTAAGGATCTGTATTTTGGTCCAAACCCTGGCTCTTCCACTTACTAGCTGTGTAACTTTAGCAGTTTTCCTAACCCCTCTGGACATTAATTTCCTCATCTTTGCAAGGAGAATAATAGTATTTATAGAGTTTTTGTGAGGATAAGTAAAACAGCTATTCTCAAATTGTGATCTTCTCAAAGTGTGGTTTGGGGATTTTGGGATTCTAAGGTCCTTAAAGGGGCTATGGAAGACCAAAACTGTTTTCCTGATAATGTGAAGAAATGTTTTACCTTTCTCACTCCCTTTTTATCTTCATACTAATACTAACATGTTATATGCCTTTCCCTCTTATTCTCTCATGACTGTACAGTGCAGTTTTCCAGAGCTCACCTGACTTGTGATATATAAACAGAATGAATGCAGAAGATGGGAGAATCCAGAGGTCTTTCATTAAGCCAAACATTAAAGAGATTTACAAAAATGTAAAACGAAATCACTCTTCTCACAATTTGCTTTGAAAAATGCATTAATTTCATTAAAAATATTTATTTTAACACATTTATAATTGTTTTATTTAAAAATTTAAATCTGATTTATCTGAGCCATTGTTTTTAAATAAATTAATAAATATTTTGAAATTTTCTGTCTTAATTACATTGTAAATACAGATAGACATAACCCGCATAAACAAAAGCTCTTCAGTGTCCTCAAGGAAAAATATAGAAGGGACCAAAGACCAGAACTTTTGAGAACAGCTAATGAGAACATTGTTGATACATATAGGAAATATCTAAATATTAGCTGTTACTATTATTGCTATTATGAGACCTAAAATCCAGATTGTTTGTAGTGGAAACTGTTGATGACTCAGTGGAGCAAGTGTGGTTAATGGAAACTTGGAGGACTTAATGTCTAAACTGACTTTTAAAAGGGCTGATACACTCTGCATCTTTGGCTTTAAGAGATGGTTAATAAGTTAGCCTAGGCATTAGCCACATTGTATTGCATTGTGTTTGCAATGCATTTATCATGATGGGATTACAAGTAGTGTGTGAGATGGTGCTGGCATTGACGTAGCTGATAGTCTACTTGGAAAGCCAAACTTTCATGTAGAAAGATAACTCATGATATAGGATTACAAAGCAAGTGCTAGCATTAGCACATGGATGAGAAGTGGCAAATAAAGCCACTAAGTCTTTTAAGATTTATTTTAAAAATTACTATTGAAAGGATACATGGTTATTTTTTAGAGCAATCATTTTATTTTTTATGTTTTAAAATTAAACATTTTCTGCATAAATATTCTAGCAATCATAAGGGTGGTTGGTTGGGGATGGAAAAAAAGTGAAAATTGAACTTTTGGCTCTCCATCCAATTGTGCTCCTCCATCTTGAAGTAATTGTCATGAACAGTTTGGTAAATATCTTTTCAGGCCTTTTGGTATGCATCAAATAGAGTAACAGTATCAAAATTTATAGCACTTACCAAATACCAGACCCTACTCTAAAATATCGACCTAGATCAACTCATACAATATTTACAAAATTCCATAATATATTTACCATTATGGAATTTACTCTTTTACAATGGTAAATGGGTATTGTTCCTTTTTCACCACTGAGGGAGAGAGGTATACTAGGTCACAGAGAGGCTAAGCAAATTACCCAAGCTCTCAGAGCTAGTAAGTGACATGCTATGCTTTATTTAGATAAATAAGCAGGTCGACAGAAACATAGAAAGGTTTTTAGAAAGAGTATTTTTTAAAAATTATGCAAATGGGATTGTATTGTACATGTTGCTGTATGACTTGCTTTTTTCACTTATCAGTGAAATGGACCCTAACTTTATTTGATTTAACAGTTCCACAATCTTTTTACAGAGGCATATTATTAGTTTAATAAACATTCTGGACTCCTGTGATACAAATATGACAGTGTTTTATTTTTCTCCAACCATACCCCCAGGTCTCAGTCCATTTGGGAGATGAAGGAGAAAACCATAAATGGGGTAGCTTATAAGCAATACAGAATTATCTCTCACAGTTCTGGAGCTGGGAAGTCCAAGATTAAGGCAGATCTGGTGTCTGGTGAGGACCTGTTTTCTGGCTCATAGACGGGATATTTTTACTGTGTCCTCACATAGCAGAAGGGGCTAGGTAGCTCTCTGGGATCTCTTTTACAAGGGCACTAAATACAATCATGAGGGCTCTACCCTCATGACATAATCACCTCCCAAAGGCCTCACCTCCTAATATCATTAATGTGGAAGTTAAGATTTCAACATATGAATTTAGAGAAGACACAAACATTCAAACCACATTACTCCATCTAATCCTCATTTCAAACCACTTCACGACATCTAGACCTGGTCTCTCAGTAATTTGAACAACAGCAAACTCACCATAGTCCAACTTAAAACTCCTATTTTCTCCCCTCCTCTTTGTCCCTCATTGCAGGCCTCATTACAGAACTCAAGTTGGGGTGTAGGTGTGGTGGTGGCAGTGATGAGTCAAAGAGGCAAACATCACTTCACTTGCCTGGAAAGGTGGCTATCGTGCTGTCTCCGTGGCCTGCACAAAACTGGATGGCGAAGCCTCCTGTGTGACAGGTGTCCAAATGCTGGATCATTTATGAGATATGTGTGAGTTCTGTGCCCCTGGGACTTCCGTGAGAGACAGGCAGAGCTTTATATAGAGCTAGAATCCTTAAAAGACCTTCCAGTATGACAGTGGAAGAACTTCAATGTCTTCTACAGACTTTCAGTGGAGAGGAAAAGATCTACCAGAAGAAACTGAAACCTCTCTGCTATGCTACTTTATGAGATATTAATTTATACTGCCCATGTGGTATGAGAGTCCCAAACAAGAATTAATTAAGATATGTTTGAGTGCAGAATCCCAGGAAGTTCAGATGAGACACATGCAAAAGCACTCTATGTGTCTGCTTTCATAAACTAGGGCTCAATCCTACCAAAAATGAGCTCACACTAAAAAATTACAAACCACAAGAAGAGAAATCACCATGAGAGAGAAAGAGGATGTCTGTACATACAACACGCAGGAGAAAAAGTCCCCAGAGAACTAAAAATATTAGAATAATATAAGGAGACAATAAGGTAAAGTTTAAATGAAAAAAGCCCTTATGAAATCATAGAAAAAATTAAAATATAAAACATATTTTCTGTACTTTCTAAATCTTTTATAAAATGTTTATAGATTTAACTTTTTTTTTGACAGAGTCGTACTCTGTCGCCCAGGCTAGAGTGCAGTGGCATGATCCCAGATCACCACAACCTCCACCTCCCAGATTCAAGTGATTCTCCTGCCTCAGCCTCCCTAGTAGCTGGAACTACAGGTGCCCACCACCACGCCAGGCTAATTTTTGTATTTTTAGTAGAGATGGGGTTTCACCATGTTGGCCAGGCTGGTGTTGAACTCCTAACCTCAGGCGCTCCATCCGCCTCAGCCTCCCAAAGTGCTGGGATTATACATGTGAGCCACCGTGCCTGGCCTAGATTTAACTCTTTAATCTACCTACAATTTATTTGTGCATATGGTTCAGGAATCTAGTAAGTTTATCCAAGCGGTTGTGTATTTCCCCAAAATCACTTTTTTAATATTTTTTGTTCACTGATTTTGAAATGCCAAGCTAATAAAAATGAATTCCTAAATATTTTATATATATGTGAACATATTTCAGGATGCTATTCTGCTTCATTGTCTGTTGCTATACCAATGCATTTTTTTTATTAATTTAATTTTTAGCATGTTTTGATGTTAGGTTAGGAAAGTGGTCTTTCATATTTCTTCTTGTTCTGTATGTTTTTCAAATTGTTTTCTACCTTTTAAATTTTAGACCATACATTCTCAACGACTTGTGTGATATCATCCCCAAGAGGGTGAAATTAGTTTTCAATGAGCAAAAAAAAAAAAAAAAACTTACTGTTTTATGCATACGAAAAACCAGATATAAATGCGGTAGATAAACAGATACATACCGGTGGTATTAATATTTTATAATGGGATGATTAGAAAAAAAATTAAAAGGTCTCTATAGGGTGTGGATAATATTAATATTAATAATAATAATAAGTTGAAAGACATTGTTTTAGATGAATTTTAAAATTAGCTTGTCAATTCCTACCACTGATTTTTGCAAAAGAAGACCCTGGAGACCAGAGAGATGTGATTTGACCTAGGTTGCATTGAAAATTAAAAGCAGATCTGGGATGAACACCCACTCTTGACTTTTAGTTTTAGATTCTTTTCACTGTACTCTGCCTATCCTGATCTCTCCTGGCACCTGGAATATAAAATCACTCCCAGGCCTTTCAGCAGCTTCTGCACATTGGCCAGTCCTGAGCATAAGTTGTCCATAACCCTCCTGCTCCAGTCCAGGAAGGCTGTTTCTCAATCTGGTTATCGATGTCCATCTTCTGTCCTGTCCCTTCTGTTCCCCACTTTCTTTCTCTTTCTTAGATCTTTGTTAGTCAATACTGGCATCAGTTGGAGCCCTCGAGATGAGAACAGAGAGAAGGATGTTGAGACTCTGAAATTTGGGCTTTAGACTCTACTGAAACTTAACTAGAATTTCAGAAAAACAGAAGCCCTCTGGGCAATGTTGGTCAGAAAAGTCTAAGAGATCATAGAGGATGAGAAAAAAATGAAAACAGAGAAAAAGGAACACAGCCATGAATAAAGGAGCAGGGGACAAAATGTTAACAATTGCTGAAGCTGGGTTCATTATACTGTTCTCTCTGCTCTTGCAAATGAATGAAATTTTTCATAAAAAAAGTAAACAAAATAAAAGCTTCAAATTTTCATCAAATTCAGAGGCTCTACTTTTCTACAACTCACACTTCCTCTGAATTTCCTTTGACGAGCAGTGAAGCAAGTATCATTATCCATCTTTTTTCTCTTTTCTTTGATTTGCTTTCTCTCCGACCACTCCTGCTGTTTCTGACTCCATTATGAAGGGAGAATGGTGGGAAAAGAAAATAAAGGAGAAGCGGGGAAAGCTATTTGAACTTAAAAGGTGTCATCTGTAGTTCTTATAGTTCTCTCTTGGTTATTGAAGCTCTTTGTCATATTAGGCATCCTATGGCTCTTTCTCTTTTGTGATGCCTTCATGGTGTTTTGGAAGGCCACTCCATGACTACTATAATCCCAGGTTACCTCCAGATGACACAAATCCCTGATGGTTACTATACACTTTCTCTTTATAACTCTGCCTGTGGAAGCCACCAGATGGATCCCAATAATTACCTCTCTCTTGATATTCACTTTTGTGTAGTCCCACATTTTACCACCCTCGGTATTTAATACAGGAGAAATTATGGTATATTCTTCCAAGGTTAGGTTATAAAACATTCTGTAGCAGCTGGGCATGGTGACTTGCACCTCTAATCCCAACACTTTTGGGGGCCAAGGCAGGAGAATTGCTTGAGGCTAGCAGTTCAAGACCAGCCTGAACCACATAGTGATACCCAATCTCTATAAAATAAATACATAAATAATAATAATAATAAAACATACTGTAGCTTCCCTCTTGGCCTCTCCCCACCCCATCACATGGCTTGCTCCAGAGGAACCCAGCTACTACGTTGCAAGCAACCCTATGAAGAGAACTGAAGCTCCTTTCTAACAGTCATGTGAGTGAACTTGAATATGAATCCTACAGCCCCAGTCAAGCCTTTGGATGATGGTAGCCCCAGATGACAGCTTGTGTGCAGTCTCATAAGAGATCCTGAGCTAGAATCACCAGTTGAGCTGCTCCCAGATTGCTGATCCTTAGAAATGGTGTGATACATTAAATATATGCTGTTTAATGCTGATAAATTTGGGGATTATTCATATATAGCAGTATATAACTAATACACTTCCTCAGCTCTCGCCCTAGCAGTCCATCCCTGGGGTTGCTTTATCTCTGAAAGCAGACCTCTTGGGAATGGTCTTTTCATTACAAATCTAACCAAGTTTCCCACAGAGGTGTCTACTTAGTCCAAAGAAAACATGAATCTTTGCTCTGCTCTTTGCGGAAGTGCAGCTTGCTCTACCTGTGGCCTTCTCTCCTCTCCTTGACATTGCAGGGGTCAGACATAAGGCTCTATAACTTTAAACTCAAAACAATAATCTTCCCAAAAATTCTCTTTTGCTCCATTTTTTTGATGGGTTTGTATATTAATTTTCCTGGGCTGCTGTAACAAATTATGCCAAACTTCGTAGCTTAAAATGGCAGAATGTTATTCTTTTACAGTTCTGGAGAAAGAAGTTTAAAATCAAATGCCAGTGAGACAATGTCCCCTCCAAAGACTTGAGGGGAGAATCCTTCCTTTTTTCTTCCAGCTTCTGGTAGCTCCAGGCACTCCTTGGTCCTCAGTCTCTGCCTCTATCTTCTATGGACTTTTCTTCTGTGTCTTTACCTTCTCTTCTTTTGTCTCTTATGAGGACACATCTCATTGGAATTAGGACCAATTTGAGTAATCCAGGATGATCACTCCTTAAGATTCTTAATTATTTCTGTGAAGATCCTTTTCCCAAAGAAGCATATTTAACAGTTTTGGGGCTTAGGACGTAGACATTATTTTTGGAGGCTACCGTTCAACTATAGCTTGTGAGTTACTTTATTTCAACAGTCACCCAGGTGGTAAGGAAAAAATATCCCAATTACTCTTGGATCCCCCTTCATTTACCTTGAAAGGGGCTGAAAATCATTCTTTTCTTTGTCTTTTGTTTTGGCTGGAAAGAAATATTGCCTTAAAGTTATCATGTATTCTGGTTTATACCTCTTGACCCTGTGTAATTACTAATAGTGCCCTTTTTTGCTCTCAAAGTGTTGTAGTTAGGATGAGTAACATAAAAGTCCCAATTAAGGTTTTGGCCAACTTTTAGCCAGTCTTACAGGTAGGTATTTATAACTTTTCTTTAGAATCTTGGGACCCTTGGTACCCAAATGCCTCAGAGATGACAGAAGATGTTTTGTCTGACATACAATTACAATTTTTACTAATAATTATTTCCTTGAAAGCGAATTCCTCAGAGGTTTGGGGGTTTTATAATCATGTAGCATGTGTCATAAGGAAGAAAAAAGGGACCAAAAGTGAATTTTTAATGACTGCATTTTTAAAAAGAAAGTCTGAAAAGATCTGATCTGAAAATATAAGGCATGAGCAAGGCTTCTCACCCAAGAAGTTCTTTGAAATTTAGGGGTATACAAATAATGTTTTCCTATATCCAATCCTACAAAGAAAAGAGTGTATTTGGCATCTGAAAAGTGGGGTCCACTAAGTTTCATTCTTTTATTCTTCCTGCTCAAACTTATGATGGGTTAAGGAGCAGGGCTGCATGTAGAGGCAGGAACAATTCCAACAGGCAAAGAATAAGGCCAAGTCAGCCAAAGCCACAATCTATGGAAAAACTAGCCTCATTGGGTTGATTAATTGATTCTCCTCATGATGTTGGGATATTGCATTCTCAGTTTCCAACATGGGTGGATAAATCCCAGAGGAGAGGTAAACGAGCTTTCTCAGTGTTCCACAACAGAGGAGTCTTTGTTTTTATTGTTTGTTTACTCATTCATATTCATATGTCAAACTTGTCTTTAGTATATGCTGTATTCAGGTCACTTAAGGAAGATTTTCTGGGTTTTTAGGTCTCAGTTTCTTTCTATGTTAAATGAAATTGCTGTTTATAGTCTGGTTCTGAACTATTTGGAGGGATAACCACCTTTTCAAATGGCCAGTTACTACTCTTCCTCCAGATTTTAATTTAAATGTCACTTCTTTCAATACTTCTTCCTAAAAACACCTGACGCATCCGTCTTAGGCTAAGATAGATACTCATTTATGAGCTTCCTGAGCCTTTGTGCTTCTTTTGTCACACAGGATAAGTGTGCTTTATGACAGTTGCTTGTTTAATTGTGTGCCTCCTCTTCAAGATTTTATGCATCTTGAGGAGAGAGACTCAGGTGTCTATTTTGCTTGTTCTCCAGTGTTTACCCATGTAATTTGGCATGGAGCCAGTACTCTATCAATCTTTGTTGAATAACTGAAGAAACTTAATGTATTCTTGGTTCTTACCCATTTTTGGATCATGGACACTTGAATAATGGATGAAATCTATGGAACATTTTCAGTGGGTTTGTAACCACCATCCAGGCTCAGTTATGGATTCTGGGTTAAAAACCCCTAGGCCGGTTGATTTATCAATCATCTACCATCCCTAATATTCTAAGATGCTATGAAATCATTAGTCTCCAAACTTGGAAGACAGATTTCAGTATCCCTCAGCGCAAGAGATAAAATGGAGTTCAACATGACCACAAGGAGATACCACGTGACTGCACATGAGTGATGCCCCCAAATAGTAAAAGGCATTTTGGAGAAGAAAAGCCTCCTACATAAAGGTTTTTGCATTGGAAGCACCTTACACTTCCTTCAGTAAGAATTACCAAACCAAGAATTCTCTTTCGCCATTTTCCACAACACTTACCCTCTGCTTGACACAGTGAGAAAAAGGAACTCACATTTTTTTTTAACAAAAGTTGAAAACGGTTGGCCCATAGCTTGTATTCAGCCAAAGAGCACCTTTTCCCTGCTAAAATTCAAAGAATTTCACATTTAAATATCTACATTTCTAGGCTTATTTCATAAAACAGAGACTGAAAACGCTGAATCACCTTTCCCGTATAGAAACTGTCTAGAACTGAGGAGACTTCCTAACACAGGGCTCTCCAGTTTGTCATAGTCTAGACCACTCTCTAATTTTAGATACTGGCCTGTTTCAGTCATGTACATTACCTTTCTACACCCTGTGGCTGTAGTGTGCTGCATGTGAGTGGGATGGGGAGCCTTGGTTTGTACCATTTGCCAATTTCCATGACATGAATTCTCCCACTATGGTCAATTTCAGTCTACCAACCTGATGTCAGTCGTTTGCTAGATTTCTTAAAATTTAACGGTCCTCTCTCATGAAGAAGTACAAGCTGGTTTCAGCATACTATTATTATTTGTGATCTTAAAATATTAGAAAACCAGTTTCATTTAAGTTGAACCAAAATTTCACTTCTTGTACTTCTTACATATATTCCTAGATCAACCCTGTTTATCAATTCAGAATACTCTTTGGGTTTGTTTCATAGTCTTGTAATTATTAATAAAATAATTTTTGTTGTGTATATGTAAGGTATACAACATAATGTTATGAGACACATATATAGTAAAATTGTTACTATAGTGAAACAAACATATCCATTACCTCACGTAATTTTTGCCATTTTTCTTACCTGTGGCAAGAGCAGCTATAATCTATCTATTCATTTAGCAAAAATCCTGAATACAATACACTATTATTAACTATAGTTCTCATGTTGAACATTTGATCTTCAAATGTGTTCACCTGCATATCTGCTACTTTGTATCTTTTGACCTGCATCTCCCAATTTCTCCCCACCACTCAGCCCTTGGTAACCACTGTTTTATTTTCTATCTTTGTATCTTTGACTTTTTTTTTTTTAGATTCCACATAGAAGTGAGATTCTGCAGTATCTTTCTTAGTGGGTCCAGCTTATTTCACTTAGCATAATGTTCTCCAGCTTCATCCATTTTGTGGTAAGTGCAGGGTCTGCTTTATTAAGACTGAATGATACTTCATTGTATACATACACACCACAGGTTCTTTATTCATTCATCTGTCGACAGACACTTTGGTTGTTTCCATATCTTGGCTATTGTGAATAATGCTACAATGAACGTGGGAGTGCAGATTTTTTTTTTCAAGGTGGTGATTTTATTTCCTTTGAGTATATACCCTTAAGAGGAGTAGCTGGATCATATGGTAATTCTATTTTTAATTTTTTGGGAACCTGCATATAGTTTTGCATAGTGACTGCACCAATATATACTCCCACTAACAGTGTACAAGAGTTCTCTTTACTCCACACACTTACTAACACTTATCTCTTGTCTTTTTGATAATGATCATCCTAATGGGTACGAAGTGATGTTTTATAGTGTTTTTTTTTCTTTTTTTTGAGATGGAGTTTCACTCTTGTTGCCCAGGCTGCAGTGCAATGGCACAATGTTAGATCACTGCAACCTCCACTTCCTGGGTTCAAGTGATTCTCCCGCCTCAACCTCCCCAGTAGCTGGGATTACAGGCACCTGCCACCATGCCCGGCTAATTTTTGTGTATTTAGTAGAGACAGGGTTTCACCACGTTGGCCAGACTGGTCTTGAACTCCTGACCTCAAGTGATCAGCCAGCCTCAGCCTCCCAAAGTGCTGGGATTATAGGAGTGAGCCACCAGGCCCAGTCTCTTATACTGGTTTTGATTTGCATTTCTCTTATAATGATGTTAAGCATCTTTTTATATACCTGTTGGCCATCTTTACATCTTTTTTAGAGAAATGTCTATTCAGGTCCTTTGCCCATTTTTAAAATTATGTTATATGTTTTCTTGCTATTGAGTTGTATGAGTTCTTTATAAATTTTGGATATCCACCTCTTTTTTTTTTTAATTATACTTTAAGTTCTAGGGTACATGTGTACAACGTTCAGGTTTGTTACATATGTATAAATGTGCCATGTTGGTGTGTTGCACCCATCAACTCGTCATTTACATCAGGTATAATTCCCAATACCATCCCTTCCCCTTCCCCCCTCCCCACAATAGGCCCCGGTGTGTGATGTGCCCCTTCCTGTGTCCGAGTGATCTCATTGTTTAATTCCCACCTATGAGTGAGAACATGCGGTGTTTGGTTTTCTGTTCTTGTGATAGTTTGCTGAGAATGATGGTTTCCAGTTGCATCTATGTCCCTACAAAGGACACGAACTCATCCTTTTTATGGCTGCATAGTATTCCATGGTGTATTTGTGCCATATTTTCTTAATCCAGTCTGTCACTGATGGACATTTGGGTTGATTCCAAGTCTTTGCTATTGTGAATAGTGCCACAATAAACATATGTGTGCGTGGGTCTTTACAGCAGTGTGATTTATAATCCTTTGGGTATATACCCAGTAACGGGATGGCTGGGTCATATGGTATTTCTAGTTCTAGATCTTTGAGGAAAGGCCATACTGTTTTCCACAATGGTTGAACTAGTTTACAATCCCACCAACAGTGTAAAAGTATTCCTATTTCTCCACATCCTCTCCAGCACCTGTTGTTTCCTGACTTTTTAATGATTGCCATTCTAACTGGTGTGAGATGGTATCTCATTGTGGTTTTGATTTGCATTTCTCTGATGGCCAGTGATGATGAGCATTTTTTCATGTGTCTATTGGCTGTATGAATGTCTTCTTTTGAGAAATGTCTGTTCATATCCTTTGCCCACTTTTTGATAGGGTTTTTTTTTTTTTTTCTTGTAAATTTGTTTGAGTTCTTTGTAGGTTCTGGATATTAGCCCTTTGTCAGATGAGTAGATTGCAAAAATTTTCTCCCATTCTGTAGGTTGCCTGTTCACTCTGATGGTAGTTTCTTTTGCTGTGCAGAAGCTCTTTAGTTTAATGAGATCCCATTTGTCAATTTTGGCTTTTGTTGCTGTTGCTTTTGGTGTTTTAGGCATGAAGTCCTTGCCCATGCCTATGTCCTGAAGGGTATTACCTAGGTTTTCGTCTAGGGTTTTTATGGTATTAGGTCTAACATTTAAGTCTCTAATCCATCTTGAATTAATTTTTGTATAAGGAGTAAGGAAAGGATCCAGTTTCAGCTTTCTACTTATGGCTAGCCAATTTTCCCAGCACCATTTATTAAATAGGGAATCCTTTCCCCATTTCTTGTTTTTGTCAGGTTTGTCAAAGATCAGATGGCTGTAGATGTGTGATATTATTTCTGAGGACTCTGTTCTGTTCCATTGGTCTATATCTCTGTTTTGGTACCAGTACCATGCTGTTTTGGTTACTGTGGCCTTGTAGTATAGTTTGAAGTCAGGTAGCATGATGCCTCCAACTTTGTTCTTTTGACTTAGGATTGTCTTGGCAATGCGGGCTCTTTTTTGGTTCCCACCTCTTATTCAATAGATGCTTTACACGTTTTTTTCCCCCAGTCTGTAGGTTGTCTTTTCATTTTGTTGTTTCCTTCCCTGTGCAGAAACATTTTAGTTTAATGTTGTACCATTTTTATTTATTTTTTTTTTTGCTTTTAAAGGAGGAAGTACCAGAGAGTACTATCAAAGTTTTAAAATGTGCCTTTTTCTCACCTAGTTTCAGAAATTAATTAAGGTGGATGATAGAGTTTGGATCTGCATCCCTGCACAAATCTCGTGTTAAATTGTAATCTCCAGTGTTGGAAGTAGAGCCTGCTGGTAGATGACTGGATGATGGGTGCAGTTTCTCATGAATGGTTTAGCACCATCCCCATGGTGCTATTCTCCTGATAGAGTTCTCACAAAATCTGGTTGTTTAAACGTGTGCAGCACCTCTCCCCTCTCTCTTGCTCCTGTTCCAGTCATATGAGGTGCTCGCTCCTGCTTCATCTTCCACCGTGATCGTAAGTTTTCTGAGGCCACCCCAGAAGCAGAAGCCACCATGCTTCCTTTACAGCCTGCAGAACCATGATCCAATCAAACCTCTTTTCTTTGTAAATCACCCAGTCTTGGGTCTGTCTTTATAGCAGTGCGAGAACAAACTAACACAGAGGATCATCAAAAACTGGTATTACATTACAAAAAGATGCAGAACAAAAACCCCAACATGATAAGAGGAGCAATATTGGAATTGTGTGATTACACATGATTTCTATTTTATTCTGTGTGCTCTTCAGAATTTTCTAATTTTTCTACGATAGATATGCATTGCTTATGGAAATGTCTCCCCATCAAACTATAAGGCAAAATTTAATGGTATTGATTCCAGTACATGTTTAGTATAGAGGTAAATAAGCTTCACTTTGTCATATAGAAAACAAAATGATCTTTAGATCTCTGTCATGTATCTAGTTAGGATGGCACATTGGTGGATGATCTGGTATAATCTTATTAGCCAAATGTTCCTATGAAATAAGAAATGTAAATAATTAGAAATGAAGCTAGATGCATGAGAAGAGTATCCTGTATAGGGGCAGAAAGTATTAATGGGGTAGAATTGGGGTAGAGGAGGGTGGTTAGTTGCATTTTGAAGAGCCAATTTTTGTTTACCATATGTTTTTCCTGATAAGTAAATAAATGGTACAGAAAGTTCCTTATACCCTCCATTTTGCCAGGACTTTCCTAGTAGCAGTAAAACAACTTTTGTCACATTGGCAAGGACCACACACAGGAAATTTCAGAGTTCTTTGGCCTTGAGCTCATATATTTCATAAGTGTCTAAAGCTCTTTTGCAAGTTAAGCAGCTCTAGTCGCTGAAATCTTGCACACATGCACACAATATTTTCTAATCCTCTCCTAGAACTTTCTTTAAAATAATAATGTCCAAATAGGTTTCTAAATAGGAGAAGTGTGTGTGTGTGTGTGTGTGTGTGTGTGTGTGTGTGTGTGTGACAATGCCATGGCATTTATGTTTGAATTACATGGAGCTTAATAAATATATTAAGTCAATTAACTTAACAAATTCCCTGAATAGACCATTTTTAAAAATATCCCCAAGAGAAGACATTTTTACTCACAATGACTATCCAGAAGACTGACTGACAGCAAAATGATTTTCATTATAAATGGAATGAATATGTTTTATAGCTAAAAACTGTCAGGAGAATAGAATCAGTACACCTGATTACAATATTAAAGATAGGCTTGGTTGAAATAAAAATATACTATATAGAGAGGTGATATAGAAGAAGCAAAACATGATGTTTATAATTTTTTCTTTCAAAAATGCTTGTGTAATTACTCTAATGGCTTTAAATACACAAACTAAGCTGACATCATTGAGTTCATTAATGATTCTCAAAAATACTCAAACTCATTAGTCATATTTGGAAGATTTTTAGAAGCCAATTTACTCCTCTGAAACTAATCAATAAAGGGGGAGAATTAGTTCTAAGCCATCTGTACATTAAGATAGCCAAATAATCATGAAGAGAAAGTCCCTGTTTACAGATAAATTCCAAGTAATAAATGCATAAGGAATTATAGAATTAAAATATCATTATCTGGCAGCTCAGAATAAAATAACCGATCTAGGTGAAGACCCTTTTAATCTGCTAAAACTGTTAGATGAAACACTGTGAGAAGTCTCTAATAGATGAATCAAATTTGCAATGCCTGAATGCCTGTTTAATATTAACATCACAAAGAGAGAAAGATACTAACTAGACATGGCAAGCTCCCCAGCTGATACAAAATGAATTTATAACTAGCTCTGAAGTATCACTGCCTAAAAATGAAACCTAAGCTTATCTGAGTCTTTAGATCAAACCACAAGTTTATGGGAAATTAAAGGGCAGAAGAACATGGCAAACGACACCACAGGTCTGTGAACAACAAAATCCAGAGTTTGGGACTTGATTCAACATAATAGGGATGGAAGTAGTGAGTATATAGGAAACAAGATGAGCCATGTGTTGAATGATGTTGGAAGTGGATGACAGATGCATGAGGGTGTGGTAAAATATTATCTCTATTCTTTTATGTGTATCAACTAGCTATTAGAGTAGTGTTTCATTACAAACAATCACAAAGCTTCAGTGGCATGCCACAATGAATATTTATTACTCACACCTCTGTGGTTGACTGTTAGTGGCTTAGATGGTTCTGCTGATCTTGGCTGGGCTCAGTCTCATGTCTGGGGTTAGCTGGCTGTCAGCTGCCTGACGATGTCCATGGTTGGAGGACTGAAGTGTCTCAGCTTTGCTTCACAAACCTCTCATTCTTTAACAGCCCAGACAGGCACATGTTTACTGCTGTGACAGGTGCAAGAAGGCAAGTGAAATATATGAAGCCTCTACAGGGCTTGTCTTCAAAGTAGCTTCATTCTACTGACCTCAACAAGTCACATGGTGGAAGGTTAGAGTGCAACAAAGTTCTGTGGCCAAAGGTATGGATGCAGGTGAGAAATGGAGGCCAATATATGTTTGAAATATTTCATGATTAAAAGTTTACATAAATAGCTATGTACAATGTGAGTAGATATAACAATTGAATAGATATAATAATATTTTAAATGTTCTTCATTAACCTAGAAAAAAATACTTAATAGCACCAAAAAATACTTAATAGCACTGACAACTGAATAGATATAACAATATTTTGATACTAAAACAGTTTACCTGAAGACTGTGATGCATTCAATTTTTGCTATTTTTTCATAAATAATTGATGGGATAATAATATTTTCTTCATGAAAGCTTTATAAATATTAAACTAGGCTTTGTAAAGTGCTTTGCATATTGCTTGGTGCCTAAATGCCCAATAAATAAAAATGAAAACAACAACAATAATAATTGCTGCTACTGTTACTGTTATTATTAGCCAAAAGTTCTGTGCTCTGAAGAGATCATAGTCACAATATGATAACACCTCTAATTTTATCTTTAGATTAAATAAATTATTTGATTATATATGCCAAATCTTATTTGCAAACAATGCAAGTAAACTAATTGTGAACAGACTGAAAGATATAGCTGTCAGAGTATTTTTGCAGCTTTGTTTATGGAAGCAAAATACAAATGAACAAACAGAAAACCTTGGTATAATATATATTTCCAAAAACAACAGAATGCTTAAATGAGTTTTGCTATATACTGACAAGAATGCCATGCATTTATTGATAATAAAGTTAGGGAAGAACATTTGATTTTGTATACTACAACTTTACTTTGTAATATAACTTTATTTCGTATGAATGTTTGGATTCATGGAGATACACATAAATGTTAACAATAATTTTCCTTTAGTGACAAGATTATCCTTTTTCATAGAATTTATTTTTAGAGCAGTTTTAGGTTCACAGCAATATTGAGCAGAAGGTACAGAGCTTTCCCATATACTTTCTGTCCCATACCTGCATTATCAACATCACATATAAGAGTCGTGCGTTTTTTACAATTGTTGAACCTACCTCCGTGCATTATTACCACCCAAAATCCATAGTTTACATTAAGGTGCACTCTTGGAGTTTTAAATTCTATGAATTTGGGCAAATGCATAATGACATGTATCTATCATTATAGAATCAGAGTAGTTTCACTGCCCTACAAATGCTCTCTGCTCTGTCTATTTATCCCTCCCTCCCCACTAGCCCCTGGCAACCACTGATGTTTTTACTGTCTCTATAGTTTTGCCTTGGATTATTCTTTCTACTTTGTTTACAATACATTTTTGAACCAAGGGTAGCACCATGAAATCTAGAGTGTCTGATATAGTGTTTCAGGAGATAGGCGATGGAATCTAAGAACCACTGATGTAGACAAAGCGAATAGCTATATCTACAAGTACATAATTGATTTGTTTAAATTATTACTCCTAATAATGATAACAAGTTACTCAGTTGATAAATGCTTGTGTTAACTCGTTAGAAGCTCCATACAGCTAAAACAGTCTAATCAGTTGCCTCTAGCCATAGCATCACACAATGAGGTATGCTAAAATGATTAAAACCTTGACTTCCTCCAAAAACATGTTCCCCTTAAGGCAAGATGGGATATGGACTTTGGCTAGAACTAGAAGCATATGGGCGAAGGAGTATCCATAGTGGAAAAGCATTTTACAGCATCAAGTTCAACCAGGGAGGCAAAAAGGACAGACTTTAAAAATGGATCCAGGCCAGGAGCAGTGGCTCATGCCTGTAATTCCAGCACTTTGGGAGGCAAAGCAGGCAGAGTCACTGGAATCCATGAGTTTGAGACCAGACTGGGCAACATAGTGAGACCTCATCTCTTAAAAAAAAATTACAAAAATTAGTTGGGTGAGGTGGTAAATAGCTGTAATCCCAGCTACTCAGGAGGCTGGGGTGGCTGTATTTATTGAGCCCAGGAGGTCAAGTCTGCAGTGAGTCGTGATTGTGCCACTGCACTTCAGCTTGGGTGACAGAACAAGACCCCGTCTCAAACAAAACAAAACACAACACACACACACACACACACACACACACACACACACACACACACACACATACAAATGGATCCAGTGTGTATTATTGGTCTTCCAAAGGTATTAAAACTCTTAAGCAGTGATTTTTATTTGACTCTAGTGAAAGCAATGAAAATATCCATTCTTATTTTAGTTTATTGAGTTGGCCATGTATAAATTCTTTGAGATAAATATTCCAGAACCTTCCTGGGATTGTTGGTAGAGTGCTTCCTACTCAAGACCTCCATGATTGCAACATTGTGAGAAACTGGAGGGAAAGTAACAACCTACCATTTAGAATAGGCACCTTGAGTTGATTTTAGTCGTTTGAGAAATAGGTTTTCATTTGACCACTAGGATGGCATGATATAATCATGAGAAATACTATATTTCATATGACTTAGACAAGTGACATTTGCATATCAAGCCCACTATTAGTGCAATACCTTGATTTACAGCAATTGTGTAAATAATGAACTGCACAGTAACTATAGTTCAGTGTAGACAGTTGACTACCTTTCAGTCATGGAACATCATTTTGGTAATGTAGATTGACAAAAAAATGTTAAAATAGAACTCATTTAAAAAATTTGCATGTATTATAATAAAGGGAAAGAGAGTGTTCACTTTGCTTATAAGAAAGAGAAAAGTAAGAAAAAATGAATAATTCAAGGCAAATTTACCAATTATTCTTATTACAAAGTCATTGACATATTGTGTGACTAGTTCTTCATTTATCATCTATTTTGTGTAGTTCCAGCCAGAAGAAAATTGTGGGAAGATCAATTCACGATTTATAAATCAAATCGTTGAATACTAACTTTGATTCTGTCTCTGATACTTTCTAACTTGAACAAGTAGATGAGCCATTCTGAATGTTAGTTTTCCCACGGGCAAGAAAAAGACGTTTTGTACATGCAATATATTTTTTAGCCAATCATATGAAGGTTGTTACAGTTATACACACAAACACACAGTACTTATAATATTGGTGCTATTAAGCATTTTTTCCTAGGTTAATGAAGAACATTTAAAATACAACTTGTGAAATGAAATTTTCCAGACTGGTAGGAATTCCGGCACTGAGATTTACCTAAGTTTCTCTCAATTTTATTCACTCATGTATTCATATTGGCATTAATATGCTGGGCACCTACCATACCTTCAGTTTTGTTCTTGGCAGTGACGATCAAAGATGACGGAACAAGATGAAGTCACTGCTCAATGGAATGTACATTCTAATAGGTGAGACAGGCAGTAAATAGACAACTGAGTTAATTTCAGATAGTTGTAGGTACTGTGAAGAAAATCAGCGTAACAGGAGAGTATTTGGAGAACCTTGAAAGGAAAGTGATCTGA
Organism: Macaca mulatta; assembly: GCF_049350105.2. Taxonomy (NCBI): domain Eukaryota; kingdom Metazoa; phylum Chordata; class Mammalia; order Primates; family Cercopithecidae; genus Macaca; species Macaca mulatta. The sequence continues at coordinate 126,988,097 of NC_133417.1, read as the reverse complement.
GAAGATATCTCTGTAGAAGAGGCACTGTAACAAAATCATAAGAAGACACCAGCCACACGAGAATCTGCAGAAGAGCTTTTCAGGCAGAGGCAAGGAGCCAGTGCTAAGATCCTGAGGCCAGAAGTAGCCTTATAGAGCAGCGGAAAATAGGCCACCATGGCTGAAGCTTAATTGGCTAGGAGAGCTGGGGGAGGTGTGGAGTGGGAAGGCTGGAAATTGGGTTTCAAAGCACAACGAAAGGCAACTGAAAGGTTACAAGCAACAATGATCAAATATTGAGTGAGTCCTACAAAACAATTGTGCAGTGAAAAATGTTCCATTTATTTCAGAAAAAAGTATATAAAAAAAGTTTTTCCCCTCATTTGGTAATATCAATCTGCTAGGATGGTATCTATGAACTAATTTATTTTAAAATACATTCAAATGGTCCCGATATATTCCAGAAAATTCCTATCTCTTAAAGGTCTCTCTACATTCCAGAAAATCATGCTCACATTTGTTAAAATGTGCTTTATGATCTCAAAATGCTGGGTTAAAGAGTTTCCTTAAATGAGTTGCCATAAATTAGACTGCCTGAATGCTGCAGATTGCACCATAATTTGTTTTCTGCCAAATAGATAATGCATTCAGCACATCATATTTATTAGAGCTGCTAAACATCTACCCTTTGCTCTCTAATTAGGCTTTTCTTGTTACTGTGTGTTCCAAAAAATATGACTGCTCCATTCCTTAAGCCTGATGAACAGGATTAGAGTTAATTCAAACAAGAGTAGGTTTAACCTTTGTTCAGTTGTGTTTATCCAGATTATTCAGCACCAGGGGCCTGCTGCTGAATGGTAGAGTCCCTTCAAGATAGGCCTGGCTACCTTCATGTCGCATGCCTGCCATTCACTTAATTCTGCCCTATTCGTCATGGTAGCTGAAGGATGTCTCCATCAGCAAAATCTGGAAAGTTACTTGAGAAACTCCTTGTTGATCGGTTACTCATTGTGAGACACATGCAGGTTTGGTTAAGCTTAATTATCGGTGAGGGTTTCTGTTTCTGTTTTTCAGGACATGATTAAAATTTTACTTTGTCTATGTCATTTTTAACTCAGAACAACAAGCTGCCGGGAATACAATTGTTGGGCTCTATTTACAGTTCTTCCTTTGTGCAATACAAGTTCATCAAATGTGCTTCAAGGAAGTTTGGATTGTGAAGAACACATGGGGAATTTTGGAAATTAGTTATTTTCAGTTTCTTAACCTGAGAGGGAGTTATATTGTATTTGCTTTATAATTCATAATTGGAACATACATATATGTTTTATATAGTTCAGGTATATATGTTTATTTCATGTTTTAAGAAAATGTGGTTCATGTATGTGTGTAAATGTATAATACATTTCTTTCAAGACAAAGAGGATATAACAAAGATGTTACCTTTTCCTTCTGACTTATCAAGTCTCATTTATTCTAAATCTGCTGGTCACTTCATTCCCCAATGATCCCATCATCTCAGGTATTAAAGGTCTGTTCCACATACTTTTTCTTTCCCCATTAATTCTATTTAATCTTCTTCTGCTTGCTATTATTTTGTATAGGCTCTTTTTTTCCAATTACAGATTATAAATGTCTCAAAGCAGAGATCATATCCCTTCTGCTTTTTATCTTTGCTGAACACATTCTAGATATTCAAGAAATACTTGTTGATTAAATCTAGCAGGTTTTTAATTTTTTGTTTGTTTGTTTTGGTATCTTTAGGGGTACACGTGGTGTTTGGTTACATGGATGAATTGAATAGTGGTACAGTGAAGTCTGAGATTTCAGTGCACCTGTCACCCAAGTGGTGTACATTGTACCCAATATGTAGGTATTTACCCCTCACTCCCTTCGCACCCCCACAATCGGGTCTCCAAAATTTCGCTATTGTTACCCAGACTGGAGTTCAATGGTGCTATCTCAGCTCACTGCAAACTCTGTACATTCTTGGGAGAGTGATGATGTAGTTTCTTTTTTTAAAATGAAGGAAGAAACAGTACGTACCTCATGTTTTTAAAAGGATGGAGTAAAGGTACTGCACATAGAGCGTTTAGAAAGCTGCCTTACATTTCTTGCATATTGTAAGCACTCAACAAGGTAAGCTATTATTATGCTTTTTATTATTTTTACTGCAACTTGAACAACTAAACACATTTTAGCATTAACCTATAGTCAATAGCTTATCTTAACTACATAAACTTTGCTCTAAAACTTGGACAAACACCAGTGCTGTTTTAAGTTTTAATATGTCAAATTTTTGGCATATACTGGAAAAATAGAGTCAAATGCATAACTGTATATTTATCCATTTAAATTGGCTTTTTAAAAACTGACAGACACCATTAAAATATACTGTATTCACAGATGATTACTTATCACGTGAAATGGCGGAATCAGTATCATGTGGTCTGAATGGACCTCATCCAAGAGGACTTAGTTACAAATCCACCAGAAGGATCTCATTATAATGCAGCTTCACCTATAACTAAATCTGTGTCACTGATTCCAAGGGCAGTGAAACATCAAGACTTCTGGGCAGTGATTTGTGTTGGCATCTTTTTCTCTTCATACACCATATGAGATTAATTATACCCATCTATTTGCATTATGTATACTGTTTTACCACTTAAACATTGTAAGATAGAGCACTTTCAGTAATAAAAGCTACCACTTACTGAATTGGAAATGGAGGTGATGTAACTCAGCCAAGCCATAAGAATTTTACTCCAGGAAAGTAAAATTCAGTGGTCTGTACTATCTGCCAACATCCACCATGTGAACCCCCTACTGCTCTAATGTTCCAGCAAGAACATTGGGGCTTTCATCTCAACGCTTGATCCCTTTCCAGATACTAAACTCTGGCCATTCAGCTTTTTTCTGCTTCTGACCATTAATATATCTTTCACCTAACCTCTCAGTATCCTACTTATTCTGTCTCTGTGATCTAGCCTTGTCTCTTCTTGTATGCCCAACCAGTCTAGGTCTTTACTTTCTCTAATTAGCCTTATCCATGGGACATGGAGGACATGTGTATTATGAAAGCCAGTTTGGGTCTAAGTTGTATTCCTTGTTGGAATTCTGATGTGTCTGAGAATTCCTGGGAGAACATGGGGAACTGGTCCCTACTGAAGTTTGTTTGTGTGTGAACTCATATATGAACTCATCCTAGGAATATGAAAAAGAACTCATCCTGAAGAATAAGAAAGTCAGCACTTAGTCATCTGCAGTCATCACAGGGAAGAATAATTCTAAGTATAAGCACATTATATTCTTTCATTCAGAGGCTATCTTGAAATAACCTTGAAATCTATCGAATAACCTTGAAAGCACCCTTGATGATCTGTCTTCAGCTGATAATCCCTCCTATTATTTTATTGCAGTCTATCACTCTCATAAGTTTGAATTATATTTACTTTATATATTAGTACCTTGTTGTTTGCTGTTGGATGCATATATGTTTACAGTTGCTAATCTTCTTTCTGAATTTACCTCTTAATCATGATATAGTGATTTTCTTTGTCTCTTTTTACATTTTTGTCTTAAAGTCTATTTTATCTAATGTAAGTATAACTACTCTTGCTCTCTTTTGGTTTCCATTTGCATGGAATATCATTTTCTCTTCCTTCATTTTCAGTCTATGTGTGTCTTTACAGGTGAATTGAGTTTCTTGTAGGAAGCATATACTTAGGTCTTTTTTTAAAAATCTTTTCAGCCTCACTCTATCTTTTAATTGGGAAATTTAAGCAAGTTATATTTAAGGTTATTTTTGGTAGGTAAGGACTTACTCCTCCCATTTTGTTAACTGTTTTCTGTTTGTTTGTTTGTTTTTTTAAATATGTAAAACCCTTTACCTTTCTTCCTCTCTTATTGTTTACCTTTGTGGCTGGTCAGTTTTCTGTAGTGATAAGTTTTTATTCCTTTCTCTTTCTCACGTGTGTATCTGCTACAATTTTTTTCCTATGTGGTTATTATGGGGCTTACATTTAAAAAAACTTATAGTTAGACTGTTTTAAGCTAATAACAGTCTAACTTTGATCACATATAAGTACTGTAAATTTTTGCCCTCCCCCCTCAGTTTATAATTTTATTACCTTAATGTACATCTTTTTATATGGTGTGTCACTTAGAAACTTAATATTGTTATAGTTATCTTTGAGCATTTTGACTTATAATCTTACACTAGAGATTTGAAAGGTTATATGCCACCATTGCAGTAATGGAGTATTTGAAATTTGATAGTAAGTTACCTCTACCAGTGAGAATTATACTTTCTTATGTTTTCATGGTAATATTTGTCATCCCTTCACTTACAGGTGAAACACTCTCTTTAGGATTGTTTTTAAGGTCTATCTACTGGTGATGAATTTTTGCTTATCTGGGAAAGACTATTTCTTCTTTATTTCTGAAGGAAATGACTCCATGTCTCATATCCAAGGTGCGCTGATGTAAGAGGTGGGTTCCCATGGTCTTGGGCAGCTCCACCTCTGTTGCTTTGTAAGGTACAGCCTCCCTCCCGACTGCTTACACCGGCTGGTGTTGAGTGTCTGTGGCTTTTCCAGGCACACGGTGTAAGTTGTCGGTAGATCTACCATCCTGGGGTCTGGAGGATGGTGGCTGTCTTCTCACAGCTCCACTAGGTAGTGCCCCAGTGGGGATTCTATGTGGGGGCTTCAACCCCACATTTCCCTTCCACACTGCCCTAGCAGAGGATGAGGGCCTCACTCCTGCAGCAAACTTCTGCCTGGACATGCAGGCACTTCCATACATTCTCTGAAATCTGGGTGAAGGTTCTCAAACTTCAATTCTTGACTTCTGTGCACCTGCAGGCTCAAAACCATGTGGAAGCTGCCAAGGCTTGGGGCTTGCACCCTCTGAAGCCACAGCCTGAGGTATACCTTGGCCCTTTTTAGCCATGGCTAGAGCAGCTGGGAGGCAGGACACCAAGTTCCTAGGCAGCACATACCAGGGGGGCCCTGGGCCTGGCCCATCTAACCATTTTTTCCTCCAGACCTGTGGTGGAAGGGGCTGCTACAAAGTTCTCTGACATGCCCTGGAGTCATTTTCCCGGTTGTCTTGGCAATTAACATGTGGCTCCTCATTACTTATGCAAATTTCTGCAGTTGGCTTGAATTTCTCCTCAGAAAATGGGTTTTTCTTTTCTATCACATCATCAGGCTGGAAATTTTCTGAACTTTTATGCTCTGCTTCCCTTTTAAAACTGAATGTTTTTAACAGCATCTAAGTCACCTCTTGAATGCTATGCTGCTTAGAAATTTCTTCTGCCAGATATCCTAAATCATCTCCCTCAATTTCAAAGTTCACAAATCTCTAAGGCAGAGGCAAAATGCCACCAATCTTTTTGCTAAAACATAGCAAGAGTCACCTTATACCAGTTCCCAACAAGTCCTTCATCTCCATCTGAGACCACCTCAGCCTGGATTTATTGTCTATATCATTATCAGCATTTTGGTTAAAGCCACTCAACAAGTCTCTAGGAAGTTCCAAGTTTTCTCACATTTTTCAGTCTTCTTCTGAGCTTTCCAAACTGTTTCAACCTCTGCCTGATACCCAGTTTCAAAGTCACTTCCACATTTTGGGATATCTTTACAGCAGCGCCACATTCTATGGGTACCTATTTACTGTATTAGTCTGTTCTTATGTTGCTAACAAAAACATACTCGAGACTGGGTAATTTATGAAGAAAAGAGGTTTAATTGACTCACAGTTCCACATGGCTGGAGAGTATTCACAATCATGACAGAAGATAAAGGAAGAGCAAAGGAACATCTTACATGGAGGCAGGCAAAAGGAAAATGAGAACCAAGCAAAATGGATCTCCCCTTAAACAATCAGATCTCATGAGACTTATTTACTACCATGAGAATAGTATGGGGAAAACCACCCCCACGATTCAATTATCTCCCACCAGGTCCCTCCCACAACACATGGAAATTATGGAAACTACAATTCAGGATGAAATTTGGGTGGGAAAGCAGTCAAACCATATCATTATGCATCAAATGAATATATAGCAAAAAAACAAAGGCCATACATAACAAAACCCAGAGATAGCATTATATTGAATTGTGGGGAGGGGGAGCCCTTTCCTGTAAGAATTGGAGCAAGATAGATATGCTCACTTTCACTACTTTTATTCAACATAGTACTGGCAGTTCTAGCCAGAAAAATTTAGGCAAGAAAAAGAAATAAAAAACATCCAAATTGGAAAAGAGGAAGTCAAATTATGCCTCTTTCCAGACTACATGATCTTATATATGGAAAAATGTTAAATATTCCACCAAGAAAAAACCCTTATAATTGATAACTGAATTCAATAAATTTCCAGGGTACAAAATCAACAACACAAATCAGTAACAATTTTATATACTAATGATGAACTAGTTGAAAAAGAAATCAAGATAGCAATTCCATTTATAATAGCTACAAAGAAATACCTAGGAATGAATTTAATTAAAAAAATGAAATACCTCTATAATGAAAACTACAAAACATTAATAAAAGAAATTGAAGATGACACAAACAAATGAAAAGACATCTCATGTTCTTGAATTGGAAAAACTAATACTTTCAAAATGCTGATACTACCCAAAGCAATCTACAGATTCAATGAAATCCCTGTCAAAACACCAATGACATTCTTTGCAGAAATAGAACATTTCTAAATCTTCTAGTATTATTCATGTGAATTTTCTAGAATTCATATGAAACCAGAAAGACTTAAAAGCAATCCTGAGTAAAAAGAACAAAACTGGAGGCATTACATAACCAGATTTCAAAATATACTACAAAGCTATAGTAATCAAAACAACATGCTACTGGCATAAAAACAGACACATAGACCAATAAAACCAAATAGAAACTCAAGAAATAAAACCACATATTTACAGTCATCAGATTTCTGACAAAAGCCCCTCTTCATTGGGAGAAGGATAGTCCCTTCAACAAATGGTTCTAGGAAGACTAGATATCTATATGCAGAAGAATGGAACTAGGTCTCTAACTCTCACCATTTACAAAAAACAACTTAATATGGATTAAAGACTTAAATGTAAGAACTAAAACTACAAAACTACTAAAAGAAAACAGGGGAAATGCTTTTTGACACCGCTCTAGGAAAAGACTTTAGGGCTAGGATTTCAAAAGCATTGGTAACATAAATAAAAATAGGCAAATAGGGCTATATCAAACTAAAAAGCTTCTGCACAGCAAAGGAAACAATCAACAGAGTGAAAAATCAACCTGTAGAATGAGGAAAATAATTGCAAAGTATTAATCTGACAAAGGATGAATATTCTGTATATACAAAGAACTCAAACAACTCAACAGCAAAATAATAATAATAATCCAATTACAAGTGGTCAAAGTATCTGAGTAGACATTTCTCAAAGGAAAGCATACAAATGGCCAATAAGTATATGAAAAAATGGTCAACATCACTAATCATCAGGGAAACACAAATCAAAACCACAATGAAATATCATCTCATCCCACTAGATGGCTATTGTATAAAAGACACAAAAATAACAATTGCTTGTAAGAATGCAGAGAAAGGGGAATGCTCATATACTGTTGGTGGGAATGTAAAGTAGTACAACCATTATGAAAAATGTCACTATTGGGTATTTACCCAAGGGAAAGAATGAGTATATTAAAGGGATATCTTCACTCCCATGTTTATTGCAAGGCTATTCACAATAGCCAAGATATGGAATCAACTTGTGCCCATCAATATGTGGTTAAAATATGTGGTTATATACATAATGTCATATCATTCTGCCATAAAAAGGGATGATATATTGTTATTTGCAACATGGATGGACCTGTAGGACATTAGTATAAAATAAGCGACATACAGAAAAACAAATACCACATGATCACACTCAGATGTGGAGTCTAAAAATATTCCCCATGTAAGTGAGATCCTGGCTGGGTGCTGTGGCTCATATCTGTAATTCTATTAATTTTACAGGCCAAGGAGGGAGAATTATTTGAGGCCAGGAGTTTGTGACCAGACTAGTAATATAGCAAGACCCTGTCTCTAACAAAACCTTTTAAAATTAGCTGGGTATACTGGCATATACCTATAGCCTCAGCTACTTGGGAGTCTGAGGTGGGAGGATTGCTTAAGCCCAGGAGTTTGAGGCTGCAGTGAGTTATGATCTCTCCACTACACTCCAACCTGGGCAACAGAGTGAGACCTCATTCCTAAAAAAGAAAAAAGTGATCACTTAGAAGTAGAGAATAGGATAGTGATTATCAGAAGATAGCAGGGAGAGGGGATGGGGCAAGACTGGTCAACAGGTACAAAGTTACAGTTAGGTAAAAGGGAGAAAAAACTTTTGAGGTTCTATTACACAGTTAGGTGACTATAGTTAACAGTATTTTATTGCATATTTCAAAATAACTAGAAGAGAGGATTTGGAATGTTCTCACCAGAAATAAATGATAAATATTTGAGGTGATGGATATGCTAAATATCCTTATTTTATGATTAACCAATTAATATGCATCAATTAAAATAAAACTAAAAAAGGTCACAACTAACTCAAGAGTTCACATGGGAGATATTTTCAAAAAGTTGTTTAAATGATTAATTAATTACAGTTGTAATGAATACCGTGAAGGAGAAATTTACAGTGGTATGTGGGTATATAGCAGAAAAATATGTGACATATTTCTTTCTGACCCCTTGCTCCTGCCCTCTGCGTAGAATATCCTTCTCTTATTTCTATTAAAATCCTCAAGCAGCTTCTCACACAGAGGCAAATGTCCCTCCTGCATGTCGTCTTCCTTCCTTACTTCAATAAGAAGCATCCTTTCTTCCCTTTGCATCCATGGACACATCAGTTATCATTTTCCTTATTCAACATTAAATTTTAGTTGAGAAGAGTTTTTTAAATTGCCCTCCATGCACCAATCTCTGAAGGCAGGGATCAGTCTCTTGCACACCTTTATAAACTTCCTTATACCTAATGTAACACATTGCAAATAAAAGTTCAACATACGTGTGTATTAAGTTAAAAATCATGTTAAAATCCAACTTAGATGATTCCACCCTTTACGCGTCAAAAATCCGTTTCAGTAATTTTACTGTTGTTTATTGTTGAAACAATGAAATATGTCCAACACAGAATCTTTAAAAAATGTGAAAAATATAATTATTTCATATTTCTTTTAAAAAGTAATATTCAATGTGTGTATAACACTGTAACAGAGTTTTTTCTTGTTTTTTCATGTTCTGTATTTTAAAAGTTGTGTATAGCAGTAAAGAATATAAACAGAGCAGTAGGACATACAAAGAAAATAATTCTCTTTCTTTGCCTATTTTCACTCACAGGATCCTATTAAAACCTCAACAACCCTTTTAAGTGAGCATTACTATTGTCCTAATATTGTGAATATTGTGGAGAAGAAGCCTGCATGGCTTCCAGAACAGTGATCCAAGCACAACTGCACAAACAGTAGAAGAGCTGCACCTTACCCAATATCTCTTACCTACCTGACCTCTTCTCTCAAGAAAAATCCCTCTTTTGTCACAGTTCCCATTTCCTTCACTAGTGTGCTGAAGCTAGCCTGACAGAAAAGGGAAATTTTTATTTATTCATTCTGTTTCTATGAATCAGTCATTGTGTTAGGTGCTGGTGTTATAATGGTGAGCCAAGAGCAGATTCAGTCCTTGCTCCCATTACTATAACAGCCTAGCTTTGTGGTTTGAGAGGTGTGTGGAAATAAACGAAGCCTGCCCAAATGAGAACAAGCAAAGATTATCATTCAGAGCTTGCTGTCACAAAGAGAAAACCACCAGGACTTGCATTTGGTACAGACTCACAGGCAGGCGGAAGAATGAGAAAGCATTGCAGTGGAGAAAAGGGAGGGCTTCAGGGGTGCCCTGATTGGAAGCTGTTGGCATGGGGAAGCAGTAGGTGGTCTAACTAGAAGTGGGGCATCTTATATGATTGGTTGGGAATACGGATTCAATTTTTTCTGATTGGTCCTAAATTGGTAACTGGGGCAAAAATTAAAGAAGCTGTCAATTATTATTTAAGTCCTGGCTGTTTGGAGCTGATTGTTACAGGGGTTATTGTTCAGTTTCCCGGGCTGGTTGGTGCAGATAGTAGTTTGTTTTCTTGGATTCATTTCTGTAGATAAGTTGCCTTCCTGGGCTGTATCCCTCCGAGTTGTAGGTCAGAGTTCTATTTTTTATGTTATCTGGCCATTGTCTGCTTGTATATGCAGTTTCTCAGATACGGCTATCAGGGTCTTCTGTTCTTCAACCAAAAATGGTCTATTTTCTTTCTTTTCTTTTCAATTATACTTTAAGTTCTAGGGTACATGTGCATGACATGCAGGTTTGTTACATATGTATACTTGTGCAGTGCCATGGGAATTCAACAATGAGAACACTTGGACACAGGGTACAGAATATCACACACTGGGGCCTATCATGGGATGGGGGGATGGGGGAGGGATAGCATTAGGAGAAATACCTAATGTACATGACGAGTTAATGGGAGCAGCAAATGGTCTATTTTCTATGAGTTCATTTCTAGGTTGAAGACTGGGGCTTCCAAGCACATTTTTTCACAAAGAGAAAATGAATAATAGCTATTTTTGAATGATCATCCAATGTATTCCAGACTAAACCTGATAAATGCAGCCCCTCATTCAATATTCACAATGATCCTGTGAGGTAGATGCTATTCGTGTTTCCATTTTACATATGAGAATGCAGAGACACACAGGCATTAAGCAACTTGCCCAAAGTCCCCTAGGCTAGAAATGGAGGAACAGGGATTTTCAGTAAATCAGTCTGACTATAAACATTCGATTTTAACCCATTTACTCTAATCTGTGCACTATAGTCTCCCTAGAAGGCCCTCAGCAAATAACAGTTCCTTTTTTTACAAAGTCCAAGTATGACAATAGCCACCCAGGCTATTGCAGGGGTGAAGGACAGAATCAGCAGGCACTTTGAGAACAGAATAAGTGTGTGAGTCCTTCAGGAGGACAGACATAAAATGCAAACACAAAGAGGCTTTGGTGGAGGGCACCAACATTCTGAGAAACAGACATATCTGTGGTCAGCTGTTCATAGTTAAGGACCTTTTATCTCTGACATTTCTATGATCCAAAGCAGAGTGTGTATACATCAGTTTCGGGTGCCACATAGATGGCAGCAACACGGCATAGACATTCCATCACTATCTTCCCGTGCCCCCATCCCCTAAAACTACAGTGGTTTAGTGATGCCCTGTGTACTCCTTCTCACCATGATTGTCATACTTTTCTCATTTATGGTTATTTCTTTGCTTCTAGGCAAGGGAAAAGGCCTTCTGAACACAAGTCTTTGTGCACAGTGTGTGTTCAGTTCATTTGGCCCTTGTACCCAGAAAGGAAATGAAAAACATTGTGATTTTTCTTGCCTGAAAGACAACTCCCTGAGGTTTTAGAACTAAATTATAACTTAAATCAATAGTTTGCCCTTAAAGGGTATTTTTCATGCATTTGAGGCATGAGAAATGGAATAATAAAAACATTCGCTAAATTTATATAGCATTGTTTCCAAATTATTTGCTCTTTTTTTCTTGTAATAAAAATCCTAACACTGTTGAGATTATATAAATGTGTTGGTTATTTTACAGTAATCCTAAACATGTCCAACAATGTTTCTTAAGAGTTCCAACTCCTTCCATTTGTCTTAAAGCCGTGCTAATAATGAAGCATAACGATGATCACGGTGATGGCAGTAGGGTTTTGATGTCCTTGCCACATCATCATCTAAACATATCAATCATAAGGAAGGACGGGACACCCTATCACTTCAGTGGAACTAGGCGAGGCACTTGGGAAGCTCCATTAGCTCTTACAAGGCACTGATATCCTGTTTAGTAAATTACTATTCCTACCTGCTAAGTAGTATGATCCCATGTACGTAGTATGATCCCATGCATGTAGTATGATCCTCCATGCTAAGTAGTAAGTTCCCATTGGCACCACATTCTGAAAATACCACTAACTATTTGGGAAATCCTGACATGGAGTGACTGAAGATTGGCCAGACAGCTGATGTTTCTCCAAACACAATGGGTCACCACTATTAATCTACACCTGTGTAGTGGAATCTAGGCTGGAAGTGAAACCACTTTACAGTGAGGGTAAAGAATGCTTTTCTTGTGCACAAATTGAGTGAGTGATGTAATCTCACTCATTATCTGTCCTCTCTTTTCCACTCATTCCTCCTGTGACCAGGAACCAACTTTTTCATGAGAATTTTCATGAAATTTCATGAAATCTGTCAGGATCAACTGACAGAGATGTCTTCTTTTTGCATTGAAGGCGTCACTTTCAATCCTGGCTAATGTGTCCATCACCAGTGCAAGTACCTGAGCTTATTCTTCATGCTGGATCCTGTGCTAACCGTTAGTTCCAAAACATCCAAGCCAGCTCAGGCTGCCTGCCCACCAGATACCTAATCCATTCTCATATCTATTCAGGTCTAGGTTTCTGGTTCTGATTCCTAACTGATTCTCAATTTCTGGCCCTACACCCAGATTTAGCATTTCCCCAACAGTCTTGGCTGTCCACATTGTGCTTGAAAATATAATAGAAAACGCATCTTTCATTCTGCAACCATAGAAACCATCCCTGGTTTCTATGACTAACTGGTTCCAGTTAGTCATTTAATAGCTGTGTCAACAGGAGCAGCCCCAGAAATGTGGTGGAGGAAAGTGCATAGAGCCTATGGGTCAGATTGAAGTACAAAAGTCAAAGATAATATAGAATTTCTGTGAAAAGTTCAGCGTGGAAAATTAAGATATAATAAAAAGAGTTTGTTACATTTTTTCTTTAACGCTCCATTGTCATTGTGAGGTTTTAAAACCTGTAGCTAGCATTTGTACCAATGCGAAAAACGGGATATAACTATTTCCAGACTAGTCTGAAGCTCCTCCAGTTTGAGAAGGGATACTTCTGCAATAAACTTTTTGAAGTTTTTACAAACACTGAAGTCATGGAATTGACCCATAGAATGCCACCTTATACTGATATTTCTATCCAATGACAAGAGAAGTTTCATGTTGATAAAAAATTGAGGAACCTATGTCTGATTGTTGACTCAGCACTTTGGTAATTTAACACTGGTTTAATATACAATTAGCACAATTCAACTCCATATCGCTTAAACCTACTGCCTGTAGAAGCCAGTTGCCTCATTAGAATGACAAAGTGGAGACAAGGGACTTTGAACTGTATTGCACAATGGAATCCCTTTTTTTTTGCCTCCCCCAACCCATGCCCTACTTCTTGAGAATTTAATTTTCACCTTAATAGAGGGAGCTAACATCCAAGAAGAATTTCCAAGGAATGGGTAATACTTACTCGAACATTACACTGGTTCTCTAAACCACAAAACAGCTGTCCATTTAAAGGGTTAAGAATCTCGAAAAGATTAACTGGGGTGATGAATATAAAAGTGCTTTATAAAAGTGTAGGTTGTATATGAAAATAAGAATGAATGCACATGTGTGATTTTGGCATCATTGTTACATAAATCCTGTTGGGACTCCACAGTCCTGTTCAACTCTCCTCTCTGCTAAGAAGCTTACAGTGAGTCCCAGCACTCACTCTCCTCTCTCTCTTCTCCTGTCTTTGGTACCATGATTTGACATTTCACATGCATAAGTTGTCATGAGCCATGGCTATTTTCTCGCCAACCCCTGAGGAGAGATATTTATGTATCCCCAGAAAAACAGACGATTTATTTATTGATGAAGGGATTGTAAGGAGATAAATTTGTCGAGACAAGGAATTCCTAGACAGCCACATCTGACATGCCTGTGTTCCCCCAGCCTGTCTCACTTTTGCCTTGAGACTTGCTGACACCAACATCCCAGGGTAGTTGTGAGCATCATATTAGATAATATACGTGTAAATTCATTGTAAACTGCAAACTGACTGCAGATGATTAATGCATAGGATTACATTCAAAAGTTTAGAACAGAATATGTATATAAAAATATTAAAGTTAGATTAAGATTACTCATCAAATATCAGGTAGACGAAGTAATATTTCTTCCCTCCAGATTAGAGGCTTAAGGTAGAATATGGGATACTCTTAAATTCAGAAGATCTTCATACAAATTCAGAATTTGCAATTACTTTTTGTAGTCTGAGCTTCACTTATTTTCTCCTGTGAAATTAGGCAGTTGGCTACGTTGATTTCTAAATTCTCCTCTGCTTCTACAAGTAAATAAAATGTTGTATGATTTAGCTTGCAGTCATTTCATTTGCATAAAAGACTGCTGGGTAAAGAAGAAATAGTCTATGGGAAGTCTACCAAATCTTTTAGCTCATTTCTCTGACTTAAAATGCAGTCTTTGATTCCAAAATTCTTCTAGTATTAGATTATCTCTATTAACATACATTATTTCTAAATTATTTTTATTGGAGTCTTTAATAGATGTGTAGCACCAGAGAAGATATTTGGCAAATGAGCAGGAATTAATACTATATTGCAAGGAATCTCAGTTTAATCTAAGGAGCTATTCATGAGTAAATTACACAAACATTACTTGGTATAGTAGTCTTGGGGAATAATACGTTTCAGACTATGATGCCCAGAAAAGGCTTTACAGAAGAATTTGATATGAGTTAGGATGAGTAAGAGACGTAAAAGGACATTCAGCTGAGGATGCAAAGTGTAATAGTGCAAAGGTGGGAACATACAAAGGATGTTTTTCTGATAACCAGTAAAACAACCTGATTGCAGCAGAAGGTCAGACATGGTGGTGGTGGGAGATAAGGCTTGAATAATAGGTTATCCCTAACTGGAGGTGACATTGAATGACATTGAAAGAACTTCAAAGAACTATATCCTTCAGGCAATGGGGAGCAGGTTCCAAACTTTTAAGCAAGACCGTAATGGATTGAAGTGTTATATTAAAAATAAATTGCCATCATTCATCAGCATGAGTTGGAAGAATAGATAATGACAACAAGCAAAACTATTAACACTTTATTCCCACAGTCCAGGCCTGCACTGATAAAGTCTTGAATCAAGTCACCGGCAACAGGATTTGAAAGAAAAGAAGAAAAGCGAAACACTGGGAAGGGAGAATTGTCTGGGTAGGAGCAACAAGTGAGAGGAACAAGACAGAAATGCCAGTGAGACTTTAGTTCTGGAGAACTGAGCGCATTAGTGGTGCTCTTTGAAGAGAAAGAAGAAGTACAGGAAACCAAGCATATTTTGAAGAGCCTAACAGTGTCTTCAGTTTCTTTAGAAAGTGAATTTGTATGGTGGAAATAGAGTCCAGGAGGGAGGTAAGTATTATCAGAAGTGCCAGGAAGTGATCCTTTCTGATTGAGAATAGATGACATGGTAAAGGCATTACTGGGGGAATTGAGAACAGTCACTCAAGTCAAACCGGATCCTAACTTTCTTTGCACTCACTAATTTGTGGACCTGGCTCAGAAGCAGAAAAATGTGATTTTTGGGGTCAGACTCCCTAGCTCTATATTCCAGCTCTACCACTAACTGGCTGTATGATGCAAGTTACTTGACTGCCAGTGCCTCAGTTTCCTCTCCTGTAAAAAAAAAAAGATAATAACAGTGCTCACCTCTTAGGATCAAGTAAACACATCTATATAAAGGGTTTGGGACATATTATGTTATTTTTATTAACTTCTCTAAATTTTTATTTTCTCTTGTATAGAATTAGGTTTTACTTATAGATAGACTATAAAATTTACTTAAGGACAAAGTGAGAATTAAATATAAAAAAAAATGCAAAGCTCTCTGCAAAATGACTGGTTTAATGCCAGTACTCACTTTAAATAAGCAATTCAGTCACTCAGTAAATATTTGTCATGTACCTACTATATGCCAGATACTTTCCTAGTAATTGGGGGCGTGTCTGTGAAGGAAACAGATGTGCCACATGAGACCAAGTGGGGCTGGACAGGCAATGAACAAATGGGTAATCTGATGCCATATGTGAACAATGTAAAGCAGGTCAAGGGAAGAAAGAACAAGGGGAGTGGGCTTAGATAGGGTGGTAAAGGAATGCCTCTCTGACAAGGTGACATTTGAGTGTAGTTTTAGCTGAATGAAATGAGGGAGAAAGCCAAGCAATTATCTATCGGGAAGAGCTTTCAGAGAAAGCCAACCACAGATGCACCATACCTTCTCAAGTGGGCATGAACTCTGTTGCCTGGAGGACCTCAGAGTGGTGTGAGGTTGGGACACTGAGTGAGAAGGGAGAAGTGTGAGGTGAGGTCTGGTTAGGACAGTTCTGGGGAACAGTACTGCTGGATAGAAGTAAAATGCAAGCTATACATGTGATGTTAAATTTTCCAGTGGCTACATTAAAAGAAAAAAAAAAAGAAATAAGCAGTGAACTTAATTTAACTCAATATATTCAAGACATCATTTCAGCACATAATCACTATAAAAATGTTACCTGGCATGTATATTCTTTTTTTCGGGGCATTGAGGTGGGAGTCACTAAATCTTTGAAACCTGGTATACATTTTCCACTTATAGCACATCTCGATTCAGACCAGCCACATTTCATGTGCTCAGTTGCCACATGTAGTCAGCAGCTTCTATCCTGGTTGGTGCAAATATAGAGTACAGAGTGTTGTAGCTTGTGGAAAGGGATTTGCGTTTTATTCTAAGCGGATTTGGAAGCCATTGGAAAATTTTGAGTTGGGGAAGGTGTATGTGTGTGGGTGGGGGGAGGACGAGGATGACATGATTTGATTTCATCTTTAAATCGTCACTGAATAGATGTTTCATCAAGTATGAATCATATTTCACACACTTGGTTAAACAAGAAATAGCACCTTGATTTACTTCTTTAAAATCAGATTAAACCCAGTTCCAAACCTCACTTGCTAGGTTGACATTTATTCCTAAACATTATCATGATTTCCCTTCCCTCTTTTTTCCATTTCTAAATTTTAAATTTATTAATTAAGTGGGTGTTTGTGTGATTGTAGGGGGAAGGAGGGTAGCCATGCAGTGCTAAAGCATTGGAAAAACTTCCACGTATCACTCCACCTTGACTCCTATTATGTTGCCCATTTGCCGAGCCCAAATATTCCCAGAAATCTGTGGCTTCCGTGCCATCCATGGCACAGGTACATTGACAGAATGAGAACTTAATACCTGGTGCCCAGACTGCCTGGTTCTTTAATTTAGAAGATACACTGACTTTCCTCTTTTTCTCAGCCCTGGGGACAATTTTTTTTTCCTATTTCTCTTTCTTTCTCTCCTCCCTTTCCTAAAGAATGCCTAATCTTATCTTTTCAATCACTCAAATTTCAAAAGAGACAAGAAGGAGTCTTCCAGCAGCTCTTGCCCTCCCACCCCATGTCTGGAAGTCTCTGATGCAAAGCATTTGAATGGGCTTGACTACTTGCTCAGAACAAATGCATGAGAAATAAGAGGGAATACATGCAAATTAGCACCTCAGTGAATTACCCTGCCACACTAGCTATTATTATTGTATAGAAGACCCTTAATTGGTTATTGAATATTTCTGAAAGTCTCTAAACTGGTTAGATTCACATCAACCAGAAGTGTGATCTAAGCATGGCTCTGCAAAATGTAAAAACCAAAGAAATGACTTCAAAATGATTTATTCATGTCAATTTTCTTCATTTCTAAGGTATTGATTCTTAAAACGGGGTCCCTAAACCAGAATCATTGGCATCACCTGGGATTTGGGCATGCAGAAGCCTGGCACCACTGCAGTTTTAGCAATCAGAAGCTGCATTTTGCCAGAATCCCCAGATGAGTGATACGCACATTCGAGTGTGACAAGCACAATCTAAGACACAGTGGCTCTCATTTGGAGCTTGTATTTGTCATCAGCAGTGTCTCCTCCTGATGAATTAATCCATCAGAGGGTGAATACCAGCTGCCTATGATGTGTAAGGTGCTGAGATTAGGCACTGTGGAGGTGCATAACAGTGTAAGGCAGTCTTTGCCTTCAAGTAGTTCACGGTCCAGTTGGAAAGATAAGATACAAACACATAAAAGTGAATAAGGATCTAACAGGGTACAGACAATAGCAGGTCAATGAGAGTTTATAATAGCCAGGTGCTTAGGGAATAGAGAGGTAAGATTTTCAACCAAACCTGAAAGATGAGAAGGATTTATTGTTCCAAATTATATTCCTTTATTCTCTTTGAATCTAAGGTCATAGGAAGAATAACAGGGAGAAAAGGAAAGTTCCCTCTAATGAAGAAGTACAAGCCAAAGGCAGACAGCACTTCTGAGAAAAGCAATACAGTGCCTGTGTCTTTATACACAAATCCAAGCAGAGCATTAGACAGACTCCAGAAGGTGAGAGTTTGCTGCCAGATTTCACTTTTCCTTGCAGCATGTTTGGTGGTGCAGTGCTGAAAAGCAATAGCCAGCAACACATCCTTGCTGAAGCTGTGTGTCCTTGCAAATAGGAGACACATCTCACACTCCAGATGACCCCCATTGTTTCCAACCAATATGGGCAGGTTGCGGAGGTGTGAAATTGAATATCGTATTCTCTTTAAGCTAAACTCTTCTTCTTACTTCAACAGAAAAATCCCCAGAGGGATCTATAGTGTGTATTTCTGTAATGAGATTGTCTAGGTGTGCAAGGGATTATAAGCATTTGGTGGTCACAGTAAGGGACCTGGAGTTGGAGCCACATAGCCGACTAGAAAAAGATGCTATAGTTTGTCCTCATTTGTGCTCCTCGTCCTCTTTCAATATTAATAAAACTTAATGTAGAGCTCCTACCTTTGGTTGAACTCATAATCTTATTTTAGCATTTTAATGATTATTTTTTATGGTTTATAGGGGCCACACTGTCCATAATGCACAATTAGAGGTAAGATGCCCTTTCCAGGGTCAATGGCTCTATACAACTCTTGTAAATATGGCTGGTATATTATACTTTTATTATTTGATTAGCTTTAGCAATCAGGAATTTAAGATATAATTGAATCATGTCAAGCACATTATCATTCTACATGAATCTAAGAAAAGAATGTGATGAGTACACCATAGGTTTAATTCAGAGTTATTTAATCATTTCATCCTAAAATACAGCTCCTCTCATCTCACTGGAACTCATACACTAAATTGGGACTTCTGGCTGCCAGAATTCATTTGTGTTCTTGGACTTTCACTTTGAAAACATCCAAGAGAGACCAGAAATCCTGCTGATAGCAGAGTAAGCCTCAGCTATGAAAGTCAGACTGGTGATTAATATAAAGAAAACCTTAATCAGTTTTAATGAATACAAATAGCATAATGCTTGGATCAGGGCAGTCCAGGGAAATGTTTAGTGTGGTTCTGTGGGTGGAATTCAACCATTTGTTTAAAAAAAGACACTGTTAAGGTAAGAGGGTTCCTGGTTATGGCAAACAGCAATGATGGGGAAGGCACACGGAAATATTTATTCATGCATGCATAGTAAGCCTTCTAAGGGTGGGCTCTTCTTAAAGAATACTTTTTCTGTTCAATGCAGCGTGAACACCCATTGAGCAGCTAGCCTGAGAAATGGGTAACTGTCAACTGGAAAGAATGGCAAACTAAAGTCTATACTAGAAGTTAGTCCGGGCAAATGAGAGAAGCTGAGGACACACTGGTTAGGCAGGTTTTTAGATCAGACTTCCTGGGTTTGGATCCTGATTTTTCCAGTTTGTTCCTATACTGAAGGAAAGACTGGCTGGGTTGAATTTACTGAAAAGCTGTATGTGTGTATTCTCTGTGTCCACCTTGCAAGTTAATTAGTGTCTCTCTATGATTCAGGTTCTTCACTTGTGATATAAGAGTGTAGTAGCGGCCGGGCGCAGTGGCTCACGCCTGTAATCCCAGCACTTTGGGAGGCCGAGACGGGCGGATCACGAGGTCAGGAGATCGAGACCATCCTGGCTAACACGGTGAAACCCTGTCTCTACTAAAAATACAAAAATTAGCCGGGCACGGTGGCGGGCGCCTGTAGTCCCAGCTACTCGGGAGGCTGAGGCAGAAGAATGGCGTGAACCCAGCAGGCGGAGCTTGCAGTGAGTGGAGATCGCGCCACTGTACTCCAGCCTGGGCAACAGAGAGAGACTCCATCTCAAAAAAAAAAAAAAAAAAAGAGTGTAGTAGCAATTCTGTAGATAAAAAGAGCAAATATATGCGTATAAGTAAGTAAACATGAATATATTTATCATATATAAATTACGCATCTTAGAAGAGTAACCGGCATATACACTGCAAATGTGTTAGTTCTTCTTCTTACATTGTTGTAATTATAATAATTATTATTGCTGTTGAGTTGTAAATGAACTGGTATTACAGGAAAAGAAATCAATAACATGACTCATGAAACAAAATACTCTACAGTTAGAGAAATGCAAACGTTTAGCCAGCAGGAGAAGTAGTAGTGCTACAGATATGCAAAGAAGGTCCCAGAGGACTTAATGTTTAAATTGAAATCTTAAGGATGAGGAGAAGTTAGTCACACAAGGATGATGACTGAGGATATGTGCAAAGGACTTGAGATATGGGAAGTATTGCCCTTTTAGAGAGTGCAAGCAGTTTGATTTCACTGGAAATGGCAGTGGGATGGGTGTAAGTGTGGTGAGAGCAGAGACTTGCAAAGAATAGGGAGAAGATTATGAAGGGCTCCTATGTCATGCCAGAAGCTTTGGACTCATCACAATGAGGAGCGGTTGAAAGATTTTAAAAAGAAAAGGGAGGGAGAGGAATGATCAAATTTGTTTTTGAGCTATCATCCTGCGTTCAGATGGTAAATGGATTGAAGAAGATTAATATTGGGGGATAAGAGTCTTTTTAGAAGACTTTCATTGTAATTCAGACAAGAGATGTTGGTACCTAAAAATAAACAGAATGGAGTCCTATCATATTACTGGCATTCTATTATACATTCTAAGCAACAAAGAGAGGGGAGGGAATTGGATAAAGAAAACAGACACAGAGAAATAGCACTTTAGATAATGCCAACACTTCGTCATTGGGTGAAAGGAGCGTATGCTCCAGAGAAAGCCCAAAATGTGAGATACAAAACTCTTGTTTTTCAATTTCTGTGCATCGCACCGTATAGATATCTCACCATGCTAAATGTCATAACAGGGTTTAAATATGTATATATTTTCATCCAATATGGTCCCTAAATACATATTAATGTCTTCATCTAGTGCTCAGCTGAAGAAACAGCAATTTGTTCCAACACTAGAGAGAAAACTGTGTTGGATTTACTGAGAAGGAGTAAGTCTGCCTCCAGTGGGGCACCTTCCCAAGGCATTCCCGATAATTGTAACAATACATGACTTTCACCTAATCTCAACTGTTTACAGCCTGATCTTTAAGGTATGACTTTCCCGCAGTGACATTGGGAATAGCAAAGTGGAGGGGATTGGAGAGATTGAATAGGCAGAATTGACAACACCTGGTGAGGACTTGCATGTGGGATGTAAGAGGTAGGGAGGCATCAAGATTGATAACTAGGATTCTAACTTGACAGAATTTTCTAGCCTTTACCTTCCAGTTCCCCCAACATCATCAAAAAAGTTGGGGAGATTATTCCTTTACACCCTGGGTTCTGGATTTTATAGGGACAAGCTGGGCTCCTCCTTGGAGAGGGATGTTGGGAAAGTCACGCTGCAGACTCATATGCCCTCTCCTTCTGTTTATACAATGATAGGTTCCAATTTAAAGAAATGGGAAAAACATGGCCGGGCGTGGTGGCTCACATCTGTAACCCCAGTACTTGGGGAGGCCAAGGTGGGTGGATCACCTGAGGTCAGGAGTTTGAGACCAGCCTGGCCGACATGGTGAAACCCCCATCTCTGCTAAAAACACAAAAATTAACCAGGCATGGTAGCGGGCACCTGTAATCCCAGCTACCCAGGAGACTGAGGCAGGAGAATCGCTTGAACCTGGGAGGTAGAGGTTACAGTGAATCGAGATGGTGCCATTGCATTCCAGCCTGGGCAACAAGAGCAAAACTCCATCTCAAAAATAAATAAAAAAAAATATATGGGAGAAACAGACACAATTGAAAAGCTATAATCAGATTCTCTAACGGTTCAAAGGAGTATGTGGAATTCCCAAAAGTTAAGGTACTCAGACCCTATAATCTACCAAATAGGTTTAAAGCAAGTAGACTCTCCAGAGCTAAAAGAAATATAGTTGCCATCTGACAGGTGAATAAGCAGGGCGGCAATGAAAAGAAAAAAACTAGGGATTAGTCTAAACTCTGGGGAGGTAAATAATTTCCAGGGTTGACAGGCAGTCAAAGGCAATCCAAGAAGATAGATGAGCCAAGTTCAGTAAATCTTAGTGTAATCCTCATGCCAGAGGCTGCTCTGACATGAAGGACTGGTGTATATTCTAGGAATTTATCACATTTCTTCAGCTGAAGCCTCCACTCTGAAATCTGCTTCAATATACCCATACTAGTTTCTGGAGGGGCTGAGTGGGGAGGAAATTGTTAAGGAGATTAGGGGGGCTACAGGCCTTCACCCTTTCATTTCAAATAGAACAGCTATGTTTGGATCTTCCTCTGGGATTTGACTTGAAGAAAGGGCTCTAGCTATACTGAAAAGTTTGCAGGACACTTCAAGAACTCAAGTCATGAAAAGGGTATACGGTATTTTTTGCCCTTGCTTGTTTCAATAACCCCCTAGACACACCAGTGGTGATCTTGCTGTCCTGTAGAATCCCTACGCCATGCAGCCCATTCAGTTGGGGAGTTTCTGTCTTGAAAATTCCTTTGGATTTCTTGGGTCCTGTAATGCATCTCACCCATAAGGTATCAGTTCATCAATTCAGGCAAATTTCTGTGGCTGAATTAACCTTTCAATTTGAAGTGTACTGTGACATTATCACTTCTTTTTTTTTTTTTTTTTTTGAGATGGAGTCTCGCTCTGTTGCCCAGGCGGGAGTGCAGTGGCGCGATCTCGGTTCAGTGCAAGCTCCGCCTCCCGGGTTCAGGCCATTCTCCTGCCTCAGCCTCTCTAGAAGCTAGGACTAGGCACCCCCCACTACGCCTGGCTACTTTTTTTTTTTGTATTTTTAGTAGAGACGGGGTTTTACCGTGTTTGCCAGGATGGTCTCGATCTCCTGAACTCGTGATCCGCCCGCCTCGGCCTCCCAAAGTGCTGGGATTACAGGCGTGAGCCACCGCGCCCGGTCCGACATTATCACTTCTAATGATTACCTGGTAATGAAACAGACCATTGCAACTAGATCAGTTGTGGGAGGCTCAAAGGGCTGCATTGGAAGGAGAAGAATGCCAGTTACTCTAAAGCTTCCTCAAGGGCTCCTGCCAGAGGCAATCAGAGGAAACAGAATAGATTCAAAGTCAAAAGATGTTCAAGGAAATCTTGGCCAGATTCTAGTTTTCCATTGGGGCAATTCTTGTGAAGTACTCACACAACTATTTAGGCGGCTAATAAAGTACAACAGCTAAACTATGCTCCACTAGGATAGTGTTTCAAACAAATTCAGGTAGCACAGCCACCCAAAGGAATGGTATTTTTGAAAAACACTATGAGGTAATCAAGTTTATATTGCAAAATAAATATGTCACTGTACTAAATTACATATCATTGTAGACTGCTTTCTAACAGAGACTATCGAGACTGGATGCCAAAGGTTTAGGCCAAAGTTATAGAAGAGATACTTAAAATGAAAAAGATGGTATCTATAAACTTAATTTTCCCTGCAATGTGAGAAATGACTGCCATCCATCAATTTTAATGGTAGATTTCTGTGGCTCTTCTGAGCACCATTGAATTAGGTTATCAAGGCTTGCCAGGAAGTGGGAAGTAATTAGAAAAATAGAACTTTCTAATTCCATAAAGGTAGGTGGTCCTGTAATAGTAATAATAATACTAACTCCTCTGACCCATACTAAAAGTTTCATCCAGACAGAATATAGAGCCTAGAATACCACTTTTATTCTTATAGCTGCTGTGGGATTGCTTCCTGTGAATGTCATGTCTTAAACCACTGAATCCCTGTTGGGAAAGGCGGTCTCCTGTGTGTAGTCTTTTGACTCCTTCTTAGTGGCAATGTGCCATGGTCCTAGAACATTTCATTACAGAGAAATAAAGAACCTTTATAGCCTGTGCTATAAAGGCTCTTTACTGGAATCCTTGGGAGTCTTTTTACCTATTTCAGACTTGAAGTGTACTTCTTTGCTTGAGCATGTGCATCAAATGGCACTTGGCCAATCCCACTGCTATATCTGGTCCTTGAGAGGAGAGAGTGGCTCACGAGCGTGAGCAGACCATCTCCCTGCTGCAGGGTAAGTCCTGCTGGCTGTGGGCACTAACATTCATTGTCGACGCTGATCTTGCTTTGTCTCTTCTCTATATGCATTAAGTGTTGGTCCGTTCAGTGCCTGTATGAATGGTGTATTTCTTGGTGACCCTGGCAACTGCTAACTATGCAGAGGGTTGACATCTTGCAACCGCTGCTTCTAGTAGTAAACAATGTTAGGCTCTTTGCCATCATCCATGCAGTGGGATTCCTCCAGTGGAACTGGAAACAGCTGTCCTTTGCTCAACCATTTCTTACCATTTCTAGCAGCAGTGCAGATATATTTCCTATGAAATCTAAGTAATAGCCTGAAAACAGTTAAGGGCAATATACTGTGTACTATTGTAGTATTAAGCTTCCCTAATGGACAGCACAGTTCTCCTGTTGTTCTAGGAGTACTACTAAATTAAAAAAAAAAAAAAAATGAAAGAAAGAAAAAAAAATCTGTTTTGTTATCCATGTGCTTTAGAACTCTGAGCCTTTATTTGTACTAAAATTCTATCAAATGCTTTGCGTATTATTGCATTTCATTATGATGAAATTAATATATGCATGTCTTAGTCTGCGTGCCCTCAAAGACAAAGCCTGAGATAAGGTTTATGTGCATGCAGAAAGTGTATTTGGGAGGAGGAGGGAGAGACCGGAAGACTGAAACAGGAGAAAGACCAATGCATGTATTAATTTGCGCTGGTATTCTGGGCACCATGATTTGGTCACTGCTGTGGACAACCAAGGATACATTGCTGGGACCTGTTGAGGGGCCCTAAAAATGCATTTAACATTACAATAGAGTATTTCTCTGATGACCCTATCCCTGTGGGTTAAAGATTGCCTTGTGGGGTATGAATGCTCTAAATCACCTGCAGTCAAAGAGCAGAAAATCTATGGAGAGGGAGCAAGGTGTGGTGGGGCCCCTCTGCCGGAAGCCAAGTGCCACAGGCGGGGCTTAAGTTAAAGAATTTAAGATGGGTTGCAAGAGGTGGCTGAATGAATATCTAACATAGAAAAACTTGGAAAACCAAAAAAAAAAGGTTTTGCTTGCAGTAGAAATTGCCCATTATCATATCACCCAGAGAACTACCGGCCAATGTTCTAACCTCATTCTAGATAGGAATTTTATTTTTTAATTTCACATTTCACAGCTTTTTAATAATCAACCATTTTTGTATCTTCAATATATTTTCATGTTAATAAATACACTTCTGTGACACTTTTAAATGATGGAACAGTATTTCATTAAACAGACGTGCTAGTATCTCTCATCTCTTGTGGTTGGTCATTTAGATTGTTCCTAATTTTCTATCATTTAAAAAAAAATGAAGACTAACTTATTGTATACACGTTCAATTATTCCTTTAACATTAACTCCTAGTAGTGAGATTCCTACATCAAAGCTGTGAACATTTTTAAGGCTTTTAGTGCCTAATTAGCCTCCAGAAAAGTTATAACTATCCCCCATCATTGTGTAAAGCTGTCTTCGTTTGATATTATTATTATTATGCTATCTCCATTTGATATTGTTTTCTAACTTCTAGCAATTTAATATGTAGTTATCTTTTATAATTAATTATTAAGTAATTTTTGTGTTGTCTTCAATTTTAACTTTTGTTCCTCCACTTCTAGTGAACTTTTAAAATTTTCAAAATTTGTTGACAATTTGTATATTTAATTTTACACCTTTTTTATTTGTGTTATTTGTCCATTTTTCTGTTTAGGTCTTCGTGTTTCTGTTATTAACCAGTAATTAGTCATTTTAATATTTAAAAGACTTTTAAAATATATTATAATTATGCAATTATAATAATATATAATACATATGCAATTGAAGATAAAATATATCTCTAAATACGTTATCATATGCAAACTTTAAATTGTCCTTATTTACTCATTAATGGGCTTTTTGATATTTAAATTTAACATTTTATGTAGTCAAAGATATCACTATGTTTGGTTGTGATTTCTGTCTTTGGAGATAATGCTCATGAAGATTTTCCTCTCCCCAAAAGTATAAAAATTCACCTACACTTTCATAGTCCTTTGTGGTTTAATTTTCTACATTTTTTACACTTGGAATTTCTGTTACAATATGGCATAAGGTCAAGATTAAACCTTATTATTTTTCTCCAAATAGCTGATGATTTACCTCAAAAATTTAACATTAAAGGGCCAGGCGCAGTGGCTCATGCCTGTAATCCCAGCACTTTGAAAGTCCGAGGTGGGTGGATCACAAGGTCAGGAGATCGAGACCATCCTGGCTAACATGATGAAACCCTGTCTCTACTAAAATACAAAAAACTAGCTGGGTGTGGTGTTACGCGCCTGTAGTCCCAGCTACTTGGGAGGCTGAGGCAGGGGAATCGCTTGAACACAGGAGGCGGAGGTTGCAGTGAGCCGAGATTGGGCCACTGCACGCCAGCTTGGCTACAGAGTGAGACTCTGTCAAAAAAAAAAAAAAAAAAAATTTAACATTAAAAATACAGCTTTTCCCACTAACTTAAAATGCTAACATTATATCATATTAAATACACTTGATGGCCACTGTTTTTATATTTCTGCGTTTGTTTTTGGAAGGTTTTTTAAAAAGATTAACAGCAATCTGAAATAAAGGTGCCATGAGGTAAATAAGGGATGACAGAGCATGTCTTGACACAGAGAATTCAGACCAAACAAGAGGGCCTGGATTGTTTTTTTTAAAGCTATTGCATTGATGCTTTTGTTGTTATTTGCTTTTTGTGCATGTGTTTTTGGATGCACTATACCTTGCTCAGCATAAAGCATAGCTTCAATGAAAGCTTTCTGGTTGTTTGATAGATTGAGACTGATTTGCCTTTTTATGCAGATGCTACCTAAAATATCCTTGCTTCAGGACTAAATTTATTTATGAAAATTTATTTTGAGTTGTATGAGGTCATGCAACTAGTAAGTGAGGTAACTCAGATTTGAACTCAGTTCTGACTGATATCTAAGTGCCTTCCACTCTCAAAGTCCCCAAAAGCCTTTTTGAATTATATTTTTGATTCCCTTGACCTAAGATTTATGATTGCACTTTAGTGAAACTTTATTATGATGAGATTATTATATATTTATTTATAGTAAACTGCTCTGTCAAGCTAAGATGTGAACATTGTGCTGGTCTATCCTTTTCATTCAACACCACTCCCCATCCTCAGTTTTTGTGGCACAAAATACAAAGTAAGAATAGAGTTTAATGCAAATCAAAATAGCTGACATATTGACTTTACATACATTTATGCTGAAATTAATACACTCTGCAGGATGGATCATTTCTTTAAAAAATTCACCTTGCATAGTGTAAATGGAAGTTCTGATGACAACAAAAGAAGGAGGAGATGGGGAAAAATCACAATAACCTGATAAAGTGTTATTTTAGTAAATGGAGCATTTGGCTCTGAGATAAAATATTTTTACAAAGAAGAAAATTTGCCCATAACTGTATAAGAGTGAAGACAAATCAGAAAAATAAGGCATTAATACAAAGAATAGAGATTTTTCAATTACAGGAACAAATATCACAGGAGCTAAAGACATTCACCTTGCGGCTTTAGAGAGATGACAATGACAAATTGTTTAGTGGAGCATGCCCATTTTAAGACACTCCGTCACCTGAATCATTCATTCCATAAACCTTCATTGAGCCCAACTAAATTCTGTGAGTTAATGCATGAGAGAGAAACAGAACATTGGGTTTTCCAAAAGGAATTAAAGTCTAGTGAGAGAGACAGGTGGTAAAATAACCACAATACAGAGATGAATGAGGAAAGCAATAGAGAAATACACATGTTGTGGATATGCTATGACGTGCGTGAATGGGTGGGCAAACCAGGGACTAAACAGTTCAGTAGGTACTCCTCCATTTCTAGTACAATTTTAAAATTTTCAAATGTTTGTTGACAATTGTTATGTTTAATTTAAAAATTTTTTTACGGCCGGGCGCGGTGGCTCAAGCCTGTAATCCCAGTACTTTGGGAGGCCGAGGCGGGTGGATCACGAAGTCAGGAGATCAAGACCATCCTGGCTAACATGGTGAAACCCCGTCTCTACTAAAAATACAAAAAACTAGCCGGGCGTGGTGGCGGGCGCCTGCAGTCCCAGCTACTCGGAGGCTGAGGCAGGAGAATGGCGTAAACCCGGGAGGCGGAGCTTGCAGTGAGCCGAGATCGGGCCACTGCACTCCAGCCTGGGTGACACAGCGAGACTCCGTCTCAAAAAAAAAAAAAATTTTTTTTACTTGTTTGCCTATTTCTCTATTCAGATATTCATCTATTATCAACTTATAATTAGTCATTTTAATATTAAAAAGACTACTAAATATATTTATGCAATTAAAATAACATATTATCCATGTGCGGTGGCTCACCCCTTTAATCCTAGCACTTTGGGAGGCCAGGGCGGGCAGATCACTTGAGGTCAGGAGTTCAAAACCAGCCTGGCCAACAAGGTGAAACCCAGTCTCTACTAAAAAAAATGCCAGAAAGTTAGCCAGGTATGGTGGTGGGCACCTATAATCCCAGCTACTCTGGAGGCTGAGGCAGGAGAATCACTTGAACCCGGGAGGCAGAGGTTACAGTGAGCTGAGATCATTCCACTGCACTCCAGCCTGGGCAACAGAGTGAGACTCCATCTCAAAAAATAATAATAATAATAATAATATGTTATATATATGCAATTGAAAGTAAAATATATTATTTCTCTAAATGTGTTATGACATGCAAACTTTACATATTCCTTATTTATTCATTGATGGGCTTTTTGATATTTAAATTTAACGTTTTATATAGTCAAATATATCACTATGTTTTGTTGTGGTTTCTGTCTTTAGAGATAATGATTACGAAAATCCTCCCCCTACAACAAGTAGGGATTATGGAAACTACAATTCAAGATGAGATTTGGGTAGGGACACAGCCAAGCCATATCAGTTAAATAGCTCAGAGTGAGTAGAACAGAAGGTGCCTAGAGGCGTACAGTCGGAAAAGGAGCCACGTAGATAAAGTTTAGTTATGACTTTTGAATGCATGTAATAGAAACCCAACTTAAACTAGTATAAGCAAAAGGAAATCAATGAAAGGACACTAGATTATTTTATGGTCTACCCAAATAACAGAGATCATGGGGTCATCTGAGCCTCAGAAACAATAAGAAATAGTTCCTTGAACATCTTAGTCACCTTGTTCTCCTCTCTTTTGGCCTAAAATGGCAGCTTTATTCTTCTCCAGTCTGGATGAATATCACAATCCACGTAGTTTGTGGGCTTTATGTACCACAGCCTTGGGCTCATTGATGCTGCTTACATCAGGCAACAAACTCAAACCAGTCAATTTGGTCAGGGGTAGAGAAAGATATTTCCTAGAAGAAGAAAGAGAACCTCCTGAGAGGTCATTCTACAGATTTCTACTGCAAATAGGAAATGGCCACACTATAGTTAGCAAGTTACAGGAGTCTAATTTACCTTCCAATTATCCTCTTCCTTTTCTTCTTCTCCTCCCCACCCGAACTTGTGTATCTTCATCCTATATCCTTTTCCCTTGATCATCTTCTCATCTCTCATGACCTTTTCCTGTTTAGTGGCTTCTTCTTTCTGGCGTGTCCTTTCCAGGTGTTTTTTAGAGTACAGAGGCACCAGCTGAAATGTCTAGATCAAAAGCAATCATTCCTAAATTTAGAAGCCACTATTTCTTTCATCTCTATTTTCATTTGTCGAATGCTCACTGAACACTTGTCAAACACTGTGGGGATGAAGAGATTAAAAATCAATAGAAATAACAACAGCTTAAATGTGTTGTGAGATCACCATAGGCAAAGGCTGAATTATCTCATTTAATTGCACACAGTAGCTCAATGAAGTAATAATAAATTAAATAACAAAAGGGTGTGGTTGGGATACAAACCTGTGCTGACTCCAAAATCTTTGTGCATTAGTCACTAGACTGTCTGAAATAAAGGATACTGTCTTTGTCCCAAAGATCATTGACTAGTAGATGGGGCAGTACAGAGTGATAAGCACTGTAACATTGTTAAGTACTGACTTACTAATGAGGAGAATTTCTAGGAGAGGCACCTGACGCAGTATGGAAGGGAGTCTTCCCAGATAATCCAATCCAAGGTGAATCCTGAAACTGAGCTATAGTTGTCCAGGTTAGTAAGGACTGCAAAGGCTGCCAAGTGAAAAAATCAACAGGGGAAACACCATGAGTGATAAGGAGGTGATGGTGTGCATTTATTGAATGGCACGAGGTTTAGAAAAGGCAGTGCTTAGGTCGGGATAAAAAACAATGACAACAGAAGCAACTAGAAAAGCCAATAGGCATCCCACGAAAAGGATGTTATACACTACACTGACTTTAGACATCGTCAGAGGCAATGGATAACTTCTGAGTGATTTTAAACATCATCAAAGTCATGTTTTAGAGAGATCACTCCTGGAGGCAGTGCAGAGGCCAGAGGCTGGGAGACTAATTAAGAAGCAATGTCTCAAATGTAGACTAAGCAATTTGAGGACAGGTACAAGTCTTTCATTCCTATGTCTCCAGAGCCTAACCAATTTTTGTTGAACACATGACTGAATAAAAGGACTGCTGCAGAAATCTAGGCAAGAAATAGGAAGGTCTGAATTAAGGCAGTCACAGTGGGCATGGGAGTTGTTGGATGAATTCTCTAGACAGTAGAACTGGAGAAGACTGCATCTGCCTTTCAACTCATTAGCTATCCTTTTCTCTTTTTCTTTTTAAAATTCTGAACTACATTAAAAATTTAGCAGTATTGGAAATAATATAATGCTTACTACCCAGGATTAATACATCTTAACTACTTGTCATATTCACATCATGTTTTAAATAATTTTCATATTGTCAAAATTTATAATTACTATTTGTAATAGCTCTATGATATACAAGTTGATCAAAGTCATGCACCATAATTTACCTAAGCATTTCTCTATTGTTAGACATACAAACTACTAGTCATTTTTGATATATCTTGCTCTGAGAGAAAAACTGCATTGAACAACTTCAGACATAGCTGCGTCCTTGAGTAAGATCCCTACATCTTCTTCTTTATTGCTCATTTAGTCTCATATTTGTTGGGATTGGTGTCTGGGAAAAGATTGTTGACTATAATTGATACAAACATATAGATTATTCCTTAGTGGAAGGCTATGAAAGATGTGGTTGTGTCTAAATGGCTTGAGAAGCATCCCAAGAACAGTAGCTCATTTTCCAACAAAATATTTTTGTTGGGATAAAACACTTTTTATCCTATAAATTGAAAAAAAGTTTTAAATCTGTGTTCATATTGTCTACAACTAGAACAATGCTTGACACTTAGAGGTTGCTCAATATATCTTTGTTTCAAAAATGAACAAATAAATGAAGAAACAAAAGGGAACAAATACAAACAAGTCAACTTAAAACTCCAAAGTCCATTCTATGTGTACTTATTCATGTTCAGTATTCTAGAATGCAATTTTCTAAAAAAAAAAGAAAAAAATTCTGTTTCCACCAGGATCAGAAAAATAATGGGAAAGTTTAGAAACAAGTCATACATATTTAGAAAATAACAGGACACTCAATTTAGAAAAGAGATGTTTTATTTCGAAGAGAAGAAAAATCCACTAGAACCCTTTTGTGTAGTAGCGGGAATTAGGCTAATGAATTGGAGGCAGATTATCAAAGAGGGAAGGAGACAGAGACAACTGCCCATTATATACCTCATTCATTACAGGGAGGAACAGGGGAGTGCAGTGGAGTTTGGGAACTGACCAAGGAACTTCCTGATTTGGCAACAACTGTGAAATCTCAAGTAAGTTCATTCTATGTAATAAGGTCATTTGTCAATATTCTAGTGTCTTAGAGTTTAGGCTCTAGGGGCCAACAGGTTTGCTTTCAAGCTTTGCCAACAAATACTACTGAATACGGACTGTTTACTTAACCTTTTCCAGTCTTTGTTTCCAGTCTTTGTTTCTAGAGATGAAAACAATACCTACTATATTAAGTTGTCATGAAAGCTAAATGAAGTTAAAGTTCTTGGTATATAATAACCCCTCAATAAATTCCATTAGTAACAATTAATATTGTCTGATCTGAAATTCTGTCATCTGCAATCCTGTGGCATGCTTGCTTCATATAGTAGTTGTACTGAGAGCAAATTTGGTCTTATGGGAGACACACTATTTGTATCTGTGCCTGGTTCACTGTGACACTGTTTCCTAACCCCCTGCCAGTCAAAATGCAATCCATAGACCAGCATCAGAATCACAGGAGAGCTTTTAAGAAATACAGACCCAGGCCCTATCCCCAAACTACCTAATCAGAAGCTGCATTTTTAGCACAGGCCCTAAGGGATTTGTGTGCACATTAATGTTTGAGAAGGGTTCTTTTACCCAATCGTCCTCCTCCTCCACTTTTAACTACCAGTGTTCCTGTGGGCAGCAGTGAATCATAATCGTGCTAGGCCAATCATTACCCTTCTGCTTCCCTGGGAAAGTAAGCGTCAGAATTTCACTTTCCTAGCTACATTCTGAAGCTGGAGTGTGGCCCTGTGACATCATTCTGACCAAGGATGTGGTGGAAGTTACTTGGGAGGCTTCCAGAAACATTTTTTGTCTTCCTCCACTCTCCCATACACCTTTCTTCTTCCCCTTGAATCCTGTGAGAGGATAAAATCCCTGTGATTGGGTTGCTATTTAACATTCACATAACAACAGTGAGGAAAGTCCAGCACAATGAAGAAAATGCCAACACTGTGGAAATGGCAGAGTGTAAGGTTGGGGCCTGAGTCTTTGAGGATATTGTTGAGGTGCTGATCCAGCCCTGATGGTGCCTACATCAAGTGTTCTTATTAAGAGAATGTGTAATAAAGAACTAGCCTTACCCAGAATGAGGTCTGGTCTTTGCCTTCAGCTACTGGGAGGTGATCTCTGCATCCTTGAAACATTACACCTGATAGGCATGTCTTTGGGGACTTCGGCCACCACATAGTCTAACAATGTGATTTACAGTGGGGGCTTTTGGTGGGAGTAGTCATTTCAGTTTTGCCTTTGAATGAACTGGAGTCTAGAGGTATCAGCCTGACCTCTGGAAAGGCTGGAGACTACCGGTCAGCCATGTAGGCTGTATAAAATCTCTGGACACTGAGGCTTGGGTGAACTTTACTTGTAATACCGTGTATGTGTCACACATTGTGGCCAGAAGGAGTTAAAGAGTTAACACTGTCCATGACTCCAAGGAGAGAGGATGACTATAAACTGAACAGTTGGATTCCACCTGGACTCTGTCCTTGATTTTAATCTGTTTTTTTTTTTCTCTGTAACAAACTGTTTACAGTAAGTTCTTTGGATGCTTCTAGTGAATTATCTAAACTAAGAGTGGTTCTGGGGACCCCTAAGCTTACAATTGATTTCAGAAGTGAAGTTAGTCTTACGTAGAGGACTATTTCCTCTAATGCTCATAGTTGGTGAAAACTCCTCACAGAGTAACATATTCTATTCATTAAACCACTCTCCATAGGACATTGTATTGTCAAATGCCTTGTCTACCCTAAAGGGTCTACACTGGTTCTCAAAGTGCAGTTCATAGACCAGATTCCTTTACATTTTTAAAAAACATTAAAGACTTCAAGGAACTTTTGTGTAGGTCACATCTATTCATAGTCACTGTGTTCAAAATTTAAATAGAAAACCTTTGAAAATTGCTTATTAATCCATTTAAAATAACAATAATAAACACATTCCATGTTAGCGTAAGCATTTATAACTATATAGATAAATAAAATCTGTATTTTTCTCCCAAAACTAAAAAGGAACACTGTTTTACATTAAAAAAATTATTTAGTGCTGGCTCGATAGAAGATAGCTAAATTCTTATATCTGCTTCTGTGATATGTTGTAATATGTTATTTTGGTTGAAGTATATGAAGAAAATTTAGCTTCATGCTACTGTGTAGTTGGAAATGAGAGAAATATTTTAATATCTTTTTCATATGATTTTGGCTTTCTTTTTTGATACACTAGTCAAACTAAACAGGTGGTAGTTTTCTAAAGGTTAGTTGCAATGTAGAACCTGAAATTATTTTAATTAACTTTTCATACTCTTTTTACACTGAAATCCATTGATTTACCGAGCACATTCAATGGATCTTTTACTCATGCATGATTTTGTAACATCATACGTTGATGTTACACTTGGAAAATATTGGTTCACTGAGTTATTCGTATCTTTTAATTGTTGACGTGTTTGATTATGTAATATTTTTAAAGTCACATTTATCAATAGCACCACTAACCCCATCAGTAAAGTCTTATAGTTTTAGGAAACTTTGAAGCTCATGGTGGCCAAGTTTTCCAATATTCTAATTTTTGGTTAGAAGCTCAAGTTTTATGATTAGCACCAAATCTTGTCAGTTGTTTTCCTTGGAATGGAAGGCTCATTTTAGATAACATATTTACCAAAAACCCAAGTTCATCTATAAAAAATGGTATTCCACAAAAAGTGCAGCTAGTTCAACTAGTAACTCAATCTCAAGAGTGCTTTTCCTTGAGGCAGCCATCACTCTTTGATGCTCAGAAGAAGTATTTTAGGCATGCTTCCTATTTTATTACACAGAACATTAAAAAGCACATGTGCATAGGGTTAAAATTTAATAAAATTAATAATTTAAAATTTTTACCACTTCACCAAGGTTATTTCTAAGTGAAACTGGCACACTTTTACTGCAAGTGTATGGCAGAGAAGAATTTAACATTTGGTGCCATTGCTTTAATTCATCCTGAGTCGCCAGCCATTTTACCCAGAGTTTGCTTTTGTATCATCATTGCAAATGTCAGAAAAGTGAAAATGGCAGGTAGCATATTTTATTATGAAAATAGGTTTGACCTCGATGACCCTCTGTGACTCACTCATGGTGTAAGTGATACATTGGTTTTCAGGAGAATTCAGCGACATCACCAGATCTGCAAAACAGATTACCCCCACTGCTGGTCTCAGGCTGAGATGTGAGTTCTGAAAGGAAGATCCTGATCCTGCAAACTTCCTTTTCTCTCAACCTTTCCAGCCCTCCTTCTCTGTTCCCCCTAATGGATTTGATCAACTCATCCATACTAAAAGAATGGTTGAGACTAAGGGCTTCAAAATCAGGCCACTGTGGCTCTGACGTACATGAATTGGAACCTCTGTCCTTGCTTTGGTTTTTGCATTTGTAAACTGAGAAAATACGCTGTTTTGAGAATGAAATTTGTTAAATAATATAGAGTGCTTAGAACTCTTCTGAGTGTTACAAGCTCCCATTAGGCATTGGTTATTGTTATTACTATTATTTAATACATTTCTTCTTCTAGTGAGATTTATTTTTTAACAAGGAGTATCTTGTACAGTAGGATTGAATGTTCAGTGATGGAATTTCAAGCACAGTCAGCAGGCAGAATATTTGTTTTTAGTTTTTAGGGTCTAGTTTGTGGGAAAATGAAGATGCAGAGTCCCTGAAACCCTCCATGGAGTCCCAACTACTTATATTAAGTGACTACCTTTAATAGGCTTATTCTTAATGACCAGATAATACTATAAAGCCAGAGCGTTCCATGAGCAGGTGGTTATACCTTTGTTCAGTTTTTACGTTCTACTAATATCCTCACATAGCAATATGCATGTGCTCAAGGCCTGATAAATGCACATAAACTATATATTCTTTTTTTTTTGAGACAGAATCTCGCTCTGCCGCCCAGGCTGGAGTGCTGTGGCCTGATCTCAGCTCACTGCAAGCTCCGCCTCCCGGGTTTATGCCATTCTCCTGCCTCAGCCTCCTGAGTAGCTGGGACTACAGACGCCCGCCACCTCGCCCGGCTAGTTTTTGTATTTTTTAGTAGAGACGGGGTTTCACCTTTTTAGCCAGGATGGTCTCGATCTGCTGACCTCGTGATCCGCCCGTCTCGGCCTCCCAAAGTGCTGAGATTACAGGCTTGAGCCACCGCACCCGGCCTAACTATATATTCTTAAAAGAAAAAAAAAATATTTGCAAGCGAACAGCTCCTTGGAAAAAGAAATTCTCTAGGAAGAACATTTTCACAAGTTTCACTAACCAAACCAAACATAAAAAATACATAAAAAATTAAAATTAAAATTAAAAAAACGCAATAACGTGAGTCCTCTGGCTATAGCTCCCAGCAGAGCACAGAGTGAGAATCTTGTCACTCCCTAGCCCCTTTGGAGCCTGAAAAAGCAGCTGCTCCTTGCATAAGAAAAATAAAGGTTTAAAAATAATTTCCCAACAAAAAGAAGTACAGGTTATTGCACGGATTCATATTAGTTTCTGCTCCAGCAGAGAATGCCTTATGTAATTATATTTTGGGAACTCTCTTGTAGAGAGAGATTTATAGTTTTTTGCTTATAAAAACCTATTTCTATTTTGAAATATAGACTCTCAGCAAGTGTCACCCTGAAGAATTGGGCCTACTAGACTATTTTGTTACATTTTAGGGGATAAAAAAGCATGCGGCAGTTACACTATTAAGCCACAGCAATGGAGCTGCCACTCTCAACCTCATTACTCAAGACTCTCTTTAGTTCAATTATACACCTCTACAGCTAAGGAAGATAGATGGAGGTCATTTGGGAGCTGTAAACCACAATGCCTTGAATGTAGAACTATGTTCTTAAACTGATTTACACCTTGTTCTCCAGTGTTCTACAGCAGGGGCTTGGATTGAAATGCAGGGGCTATGACTGAAAAGGCTTTTTCTTGGTTTTAGCATCACAACCTGTGCTGGCTGGAAATTATTATCTCTATTAAATGGCGAGGGACAATGAATGTTGCCTTCATTACTTCAGTGGTAGTAGCAAAACGAAACGAAACCAAACCAAAAGGGGACATAGAAGTTCTTAGCCAGAATATCCTTTGGGGAAAGAGGAATGACATTTATAACTCGATTGTGTATTGGTTCAGTGCGAAAGGAATTGGGTAATTGAAAGGAGCAATTTGCTTTTCTAGCATTGACAAAAATACTGTCATGCTGCTCTGATTCAGCTCACACGTATCTCCCAGTGTGAAACATGTAAAGTGTACCAAAGAAAGTTAATTAAACAGGGTAAATCCACGTGAAACTCCTCAAATCTACGTGAACTTCTCATAGATGAATGAAAGATTCTTAGAAATTTGTGGTATGTGTATTTTACCACCCCGTAGCTACTACACCCCTTTACTTCAATGTCCTGGGCTCAACTTCTGCAACTTCTTCCCTGGGTGTTTCTTTTGATTTCAGAAGGTTGTCACCACTGGGAATTAAAGAGCGCATTAAAAAAATAATTAACAGAAACAGAAATTGCACCTATAAGAACACGATGCTCTAATTCCCTTCACCTGTCTCAAGTTAAGTAAACAGGATGTGTCAAGAAATATGGTTTCCACTACCCCAAAATTTATCTTAATGAGTCCCCAGGAACTAAACAATCTAGGTCTTTAAGTTATATGTCATTCCATTGGACACACATCCATAAAGTCAAAGTGTTTCATAAAAGTTCACTTCTGAATTATAGGCTATAAAGAACTTTATTTCCACTGATATATTTTCATTTGGAAAGAAACAGGTCTTTTAAGAACTTACTTGAGGCCACTACAGAATCAATCCTGCTTCCTTCTCAGAAGAAAAGGATGATTGAATTTAAGTAATATACCAGGTCTTCCGTGACATGTTTTTTTCTGTCTAAGTTAATCTTAAAGTTAGAACTTTTTTACGAGATGGCATTTGAGAAGTTTCTTGAACTATAAACACCCTTAAAAACAGTGGACTTAGGAAACATTTCATTAACATTTAAAGTTATCTCAGATACAGTGCTGAGCTATAGAAAGTATTTTAAGGGCTAAACATTTTATGGCCATTCTAATGGTGCCTTATAATAGAGCTGAAACATACTAGGATTCTTCCCAGCCTATGGATTTAGTATGTCCTATGAAATGCTACAAGCAGAGACTAAGATGATAAGTGTTTCACATTGTATTTATCGATATTTTACCATTGAAATTCTGCTTGTTGCTGTAAGACAAGGAATTGATTAGTTACATTTTTTGAGCGCCTACTCGGTATTCCACATTATCAGAGTCTCCTTTGTTTACAGCATTCTGTATCACACTTCTCTTCAAAGATCACACTTTGGCTGCACTGGCCTTTCTACTTACCAGCTATGGCGAGCTTGCCCATGAGTGCTGTCTCTCTAGAACTCTCCTTTCCCGAATATATGTAGATCTGTTTCCTGTTCATCTTTGAGATGATGTCAAAAGTCCCTCCAAGAGAATTCTGCTCTGATCACTTCCAACCCCAGCCACTCTCCATCACGTTACCATGTTTATTTTTATTTTCTTTGCTACACTTATCACCATATAAAATATTTTGGTTTATTATCTGTCAGAACTTGAACATAAACTCATGAAGTGTAGGAACCTTGTCTTCTTGCTTATTGGCAAGTCTCCAGACCCTAGAATGGCAAGCATGCAATAAATACTAGTTGGGATAAATGTATGCTAAGTTTTGGAAACCTTGGGAAACTTATACTTTCGATTATTAAGAAGGCAAATACTAATCAGTTTAAAAAGAGGGAGAATTCTTTAAACACTGACATGAAAACCATCCATGAGTAATTGTTACATAAAACAACAAGTTGCAGAATAATTCATTTAGGAGAGTATATTCCATTTTTGAAAAAAAGTAACATATTTACACATGAGCTAGTATATTAACAGAATACAATTTTTTAATGTAAACAGTAATTATTTCTGGAAGAAGAAAATATATGGAACTTTACTTTCTAAATTATACTGATACATCTATATTTCAGTTTTTAATGAATATTCATTTTTTCAACTAACAGCATTGATTATTTACTATATCCAAGGACTATTCTTGATGCTAACTAGTGTATTAATGGACAAATCAAAGATCCTACTTTCACAGAGCTTCCATTCTAAGTTCTATGAGGAAAATAGATCAAATGAGGCAAAATAAAGCCAAATTGGGGCACAAAGAGTGACAGGGAGAGGGCTGCTATTTTGGATAGGGTGGTCAGAGAAGACTTTTTTTGGCGAGGTAATGTTTGAGCCAATACTAAATGAGGTTTTCCA
This sequence comes from Macaca mulatta, assembly GCF_049350105.2. Taxonomy (NCBI): domain Eukaryota; kingdom Metazoa; phylum Chordata; class Mammalia; order Primates; family Cercopithecidae; genus Macaca; species Macaca mulatta. The sequence continues at coordinate 126,948,610 of NC_133417.1, read as the reverse complement.
TCAGGAGAGTCTTGGCTATGCTAGGGTAATCAACAACCACAAAACCTCAGTGGCTGAAAACAACAAAGATAATTTGTTTCTTGTCCACATCAATGTCCAGCTTAGGCTGATGAGGGTTCTGCAGTCCTCATGCAGTAACCCCTGCCTACTTGGCTCCACCATCTTGCGGCAGCCATCTGAAACTTGTGACCTTTCTGATACAACAAGGAAGGAGAAGACTGGAGAGTCAAATGGCACAACTAAGCATAGCTAAACCTTTCATTTAGAAGTAACATGCCCTCCGGTTCACGTGGCATCAGCCTATCATCAATGTAACCCTCTGTGTACTCAGAAGTAAAAGAGAAGCAGATATTAGTGAACATTGTGATGTTTACTATAAAGGATAAGTCATATCAATATCTGGAGGAAGAGTTTTCAAATAAAGGGGACAAAATTTGCAAAGGCCCTGAGGTGTGTGTGAGCTTATTGTATTCCATGAAGAAAGGTAATGTGGCTAGAGTATAGTAAGAGGAGAAGGGAAGGGGGTGTAGAAGAAGCCAAGGATCAGATTATGTGGGATCTCACAACTCATCGTTATTATTGTAAGTATGATGGGAAATCACTGGCAGAGACTTGAGACTGAGGATGATATTACAATTTGTGAATCATTCCTGTTATCACAAAAGTACAGCAACATAAAGGTAGCTATGATAAACAAAAATGATAGACTATCAAAGTGAATAGATATGTAAGGACAAAAAGAATTACTAATCAGGTAAATAGAAAGTGATCCAAATAATTTCAAGATGCAGGCAGTTCCAAAGTTTTGATTTCATATGAATAAATCCCTCAGAGGTGTGTGTGCATGTGTGTGTGTGTGTGTGTGTGTAACACCAGCTGAAGCTCTAAAATGCCAAAAGACACGGAAAGGATATGAGCCCCTTTAATATGGGTAAACAAATTAATTCAGTATGCACAGATGGCTGCTACATGGAACCGGAGATAGGGCAGCTTTCAATTGAAGGTGGCCAGAAGCTGCTGTTACTGCCTCTTGGGGAAAGAAACTTGTAGGTTTTTTTAGAAGCTCTTTGCCATTTTAATGGGATTTTTGTAGTCTTCAGTCCTTTCTCAGTGTTTCTAGAATCTCTGGGTATATGTATGTCTTCCTGCTAGACTCAGGTAACTGGAAACAACCCTGGGACTTTTGGTATATTCCTGAGTGCTTAAGGTGAATCAAAATTCAATTTCCCAGGTTCACATTGCTGGGCATCCTGCCCCACTAGTAGGCCTTCAGGCCCACCTGGGTCTATTCTTGTAATAATTAAGTGAAACTGTAAAGGGCAGAGAGTACAGTATGAATATAAATCACCAAGAATAGAAAAAAATAGACATCCTCTGGGTCTTGCAGGATATATGCAGTCTGTTGTTGTTGCTTTTTAAGCAAGAAGTTCAGCATTCCAAACAAAAGGACCCAGAGGCAAGAAAGAATTCAGCCCTGTTTGTGAAACATGATACCTGATTCTCTTCCTACTGGTGTTATCATCTATTAATTTCAGCAAATTAGACAATTCTCCCCCCCTTTCTCTACTCCCACAGCTAAGTCATTACTGAATCCTGTAAATTTTACCTCCTAAACATTTCTCACATTAGTCCATTCATGATCATCTCCACCCATTTCCTGCTCCCACCCTGTCCAAAGTCCCATCATGTCACCCCTGAATTACTAATTTGCTCCCTAACTCATCTCTGACTTCCACTCTTGTCTGATTCGATCCACTCTATAGGCAGCACTCAGGGGCAAGTTTTCCTCTTCCACGTCTAGTCATGTCTGCTTCTTTTCTTAAACCTTTCAATGATTTCCCATTGTTTTCAGACAAAAACCAAAATCTTGGTCGATTAAAAAAAATAATAAAATATAACAAACAAAAAGTCATAATTCAGAAACAGCTACCTACTAACAGAAGTAGTCTACCTTCTGCTTATCTTTTCAGTTTTTTATAACTCTGTCTTCCTCCACTTCATAACTTCCTCCACTAGGGAACTCCAGCCACATTGCCCTTTCAGTGAAATGTACAAGCCCCCCATCCACTTTAAGGAGACCCAGTAATGCTCTTCTCTAGATCTGGAATCGTGTCTCCTTGACCCCACTACCGTCGCCTCATCTTCTTTGCTCTGGTTAACTCCTGTTTAAACAGAACTTCTATTGGGTTCTGTTTCTTAGTTATTTGTTTTGACTTTATTTTATTGAGAACACGGAGTGTAGGCAGTAATTCCTCAATATTTTTGAGATTTCCTTTGTGGTGTGCAGTATGTATTACATTTTTATATATGTTTTAAGTATGCTTAAAAATATGTATTCTCTGTTAGGTGCAGTATTTATAAATGCTAATTAACAGGTTTATTAATTATGTTATTAAATGATACCAATGTATGGGTTAGGTTGATCAATTACTAAAAGAAGTATGTCAAAATCTCCCACTGTTAGTGTGGATCTATCAATTTCTCCTTGCAGTTTTCCTGGTTCTTGCCATAGGTTTTCAAATCTGTGTTGTTAGGTACCTATAAGTTGGACATCTTCTTATGATAAATTTGTTTTTTAGCATTGTGTATTGCTCCACTATATTTTTTGATAATGCTTTTTAAAATGATACAACTTTTTCTTTAAAGCCATTTTCATTTGAACTTGGCTTCAATGAGCTTGTTCATTTGAAGGCAAGCTCTCTTCTTTGAGATTACTTTAAAGATTAATGTTACCTTTGTTATTTTGGAGTTTTACTGTTAAGTCTGGGTATGAGCTACTATTTATTTGTCAAGCAAATTGTTTGGCTTTTGTAATCTGAGAATTCATTTCTTTGGTCAGTCCTGGAAATATTTTATTCTTATATATCAAAATTACTTTTTTATTCTCTCTACTCTCTTTTTTGAGAAATTCTATTAATGGACACTGAACTTGTTTTATTCGGTCCCACATATATCTTAATGTCTTCTTTATAATTTTCATTCCTTTATCTCTATAAACTTCATTACGTATAATTGTCATACTTATTTTCTCATTTACCAGTCTTTTCACTGGTTGTATTTAACCTCATGTTTAAGCTATTTACTGAGTTTCTAATTTTAAAAACCTTTTTTTAATTTCAAGAAATACCATTCGCCTCCCTTTCTACTGTTTCTTTGTTGATAGTGGTCCATCCATTTTTAGATGTGTAATTATTCTTTTATGTCTTTAATTATTTTGAACGTACTTATTGATACTCCTTTCTGATTGTTGTTCCATTAACTTGGGTTTATGAAATTTTAGTTCTGCTATTTGTTGAATTGGTTTTGTAATTATTTTTAGTATAGCAGAGCCCCTCCTCATCCCCCAGAGACAGTCTTTGTGACCTGGTTGTGGCATTATATCTTGAAATGAGTTTTATATTGCTTCATTCTGGATCACTGTTTTAGAAACAATTTTCCAATTAAATCCTTAATTGAACGCTTCCCAGACTATGAGGGTGTATAATATCTAGGCAAACATAAGCAAATTTGCTTGTTGTCTACCTAAGCCAGCGGGAAGCTTTTATTTTTTTGGTTTATCCTTTCAGGAAGGATACGTTCTTTTAGGATCTTGGCTTTATGTGGGGGTATTTCAATTCTAACCCTCTGCCTCAAACAGACCCGAGAACTGTGGAAATAAAAATTTATGGCCCAGGCCACAATCCCGTAATTCCCACTAGCATGCCTGTTCCCAATGCAGCTGTAGTGGATCCACACTGGCTAACCATCCTGGTGTTCCTTTTTCTCCTCCTTTCTGGTACTTTGATATTTCTCTTTACTTATTGTGAATCGAACTATACATACAAAAGACTGTTTATTATCTATGGTGCATCCACATGGTAGTCTGAGCCCTGAAAAGAAAACAGAGAAAGTCATTATGAATTCATATGGAGTGATTTTCAGAATAGGTTGTTAAATAAAAGAACAGAGTACAAAAACATATATATGCTATGTTTTATGACAGAAAGAAGAGAAAATGAAAATGAAAATATGTAAATAAATGTGTATGTGTGCATGTAGGCACTTATTTTTGCAAGGAAGAACATGGGGAGGATAATTTAGATTCTAATTGAAAATAGTTTTAATTAAGGGGGTGAGTCGTCAGAGGAAAGTAGGGTATAGAGATTAGAGTGAGACATGTTGAGTATATGATTTTACGTAGTTTTGACCTTTGAAATATGCAAATGTTTTACATGTTAAAAAACCATAGTAAATAGAAAAAGAGTCAACTCTAATATTTACACACAGAAACAAATGAACCTAACTGTATATCCAATTGATAACATAATTATACAAATAAAGTAATTAACTTTTTGTACACAGTAATCTAACTGTATACATTTAATGGGTTAGAGTCTATGGTCAAAGGCACTGTAAAGAAACCTTGAACTTTAGTTAGAAGGTTTGTTTTTTATAATGGTATTGGTGTAGTACAGTCATTAGTAAATAATTTTGCATGTTTTTCACAACAAATGAGTAAATATATTAATGTTAGAAATTGGCATCCTAATAGTGGGAGATGAAAGTAAAATCAATAAGTTAAGAGCCCTATAATGCAGGATGTGAAGGCATAAGTATGAATCCATGATTTATAACTGATAGATCTTAGCTCAGTCCACTAAAAGGGCTAGAGAGGTAATGACACCACTTAATTGTTAGCACATTGAATGCCTAGACCTTGTTTTCAAAATGCCTTTTCTCCCACTGTAGTCTGTGTTTGCATAGATATAGAGAAAGTTGGAAAAATATCCACCAAAGAGTTTGCAATGATAATGGAATGGGAAAGTTGGACAGCAAGCAGACTAAAAAGAAAAAGGAGAGAACATCTTTACGTACATTCACTTGTTACAATGACCAACCACTTGTTACAATGACCAACCACTTTTTTTGTAATTTGAAAATTTGAATGAAGTAAATATTATCAGATACTACACTTATTACCTAGGTTAGGAAATAATCTGTTACACCAAACCTTCATGATTTGCAATTTTCCTATATAACAAACCTGCCCATGTACCCCTAAGCCTAATATAAATGTTTTTTTAAAAGACTGTTCACACAGAATAAGAATAGAACCATGTATATATGTTTTCAGCAATTATTTACAGACAGAAAGTAAAATAAACCTTGTTCTACTTTTCGTTAATTTTTTATTAAATGTATTTCAAACTCAAATTTGCAATAGACTTGTATCCACCATGAGTTATTGTCATGAGTTATTTCATGCTATACAAAGACATACAGAGGCAATCTCCTTTACTTCACCTCCTCTACTTCTGCCTTCTTGGAGTTACAAATTATAAAAGCATAGTGTGTAACCCAATATATTTTTCCTGTCTTACAAATAGCTGGAATTTCTTGTTTTACAGTGTTTGATAGGGGTTCAATTCAATTTTTTCCCATATAAATGATAAATTGGGCTAGCACCATTTATTAATTAATTCTTCTCTAATTACCTTTTTAAGCCAGTTGCAGTGGCTCGCATGTGTAATTCCAGCACTTTGGGAGGCCGAGGCAGGCAGATCCCTTGAGCCCAGGAGTTCAAGACCACCTGGGAAACATGCTGAAACCCCATCTCTACAAAAAATACAAAAATTAGCTTGACATGGTGGTGCACACCTGGAGTCCCAGCCACTCAGGAGGCTGAGGTAGGAGGATGGCTTGAAACTGGGAGGCAGAGGTTGCAGTGAGCCAAGATAGTGCCACTGTGCTCCAGCCTGAACAATAGAGCCAGACCTTGTCTCAATGAATAAATAAATACATTTTAAAATAAATCAATGCCTGAACTTTTTCCCTAATGACCAGCCCAGCCCGTGGGGTAGGAAACCTTTAACATGTCTCTCTGAAGATGTTGTACTAGTTGCTTATTTTATTTGTTTATTATTATTGTTGTTGTTATTATTTTTGAGACAGAGTCTCAATCTTGTCATGCAGACTGGAGTGTAGTGGCGCGATCTCAGCTCACTGCAACCTCTGCCTTCCAGGTTCAAGCAATTCTCCTGCCTCAGCCTCCTGAGTAGCTGGGATTACAGGCACCCACCACACACCCGCCTAATTTTTGTACTTTTAGTAGAGACGGGGTTTTGTCATGTTGGCCAGGCGGGGCTCGAACTCCTGACCTCAAGCGATCCACCCACCTTGGCCTCCCAAAGTGCTGGGATTACAGGCATGAGCCACCACGCCCAGCCCTAGTTGCTTATTTTATATGTGGATGTTGTTGACACTCAATACTCATTTATTGGCTGACTATCATGTACTTGGATGTGGCAATTTTGGTCAGTTTTTCATAGTTGCTATTTCACTGTCTTATAGACTCCAACGTGGTCTTCACAAACTGTAATGCCAGTCTAAGTTTTTATCTTTTTAAATAGCTTATCCTTTCTCCAAAATAAGTGTAAGATTATCACTTTATCTTTGAGATTCAGTAATTTTATAAGCACATACCTATGAAAATGTCTTATGAAGCCTATGTAGTAAACCTTTTAAAAATATAGACTCGGTTCTTCAGTTCAAGGAAATTTTCTTTCTTTACTTTTTAAAAAAGAGACAGGGTCGTAGTCTGTTGCCCATGCTGGAGTGCAGTGGTGCAATCATAGCTCACTGCAGCCTCAAATACCTGGGCTTAAGCAATCCTCCCACCTTGGCCTCCCAAAGCACTGTGATTGCAGGCACGAGCCACTGAATTTGGCTGGAAATGTTCTTCTATTGCTAGTTTATGTTTGGCGTCTCCCCCATCTGTATCTTGTTTCTATCCTTCAATAGTAATCATTATATATACATGAGGCCTCATCCGTCCATCTCTAAGTTTCATCTTTCACAATTTGGATCTCTGTGCACGTTAGTTCTAGGATTTAGGATTTGGAACATTTTTCTAGTGATATTTTAGGTCAATTGTGACCATCATGTTTTTAAACTCATTTATTATGTATTTTTCAGTTCAAAATAATGTTTTCCATTCCAGAAAGTCTTTTTTGTGTGTTGATCTTAAATCCACTCTAATTGTGCAAGTTGACACCTGTCTCCTTAAACAACTACTTTTCTTAGGAGATTCTTCTATTTTCCCTTTTCTGTCCCTTGATCCCTGCCTACATATATAGCTTTTTAAAAATTATTTCCTCTCCATGGTGCCCCTAAGGTGCCAGCATTCCAGTTGCAATGGGACTTTAAGTGACAGTGGTCCCTGCAGGCTATTGGTGCAGCAGCAGACAGGTGTTCAGAATCCCCGATGTGATCTCTGCTTCCTTGTATCTCCAAGTCTCATGGGTGAAGAGGACTCTTCCCCACCTGTTCACTTCTAAGCCCTTGTGGGCTAGTGTGGCCCAGCACATTCCCATGGACAGAAGGTAAGCTTCACTGACGAAATCTCCACAGGCTATGTGTTTCTGAAGTGCTCTCTGGCTGGTCCTCAGGACCAGAGCACAAAGGACCACGATGTCTCCTTCACTAATGTTCTCCAAGCTCACCTGACGCTGCCCTCAGGAGTTGCTGGTTGAGGAGAAACAGATGAGTTGGAATGGAGTTGAGAGTAGCAAGAAGGCAGAAACATCCATCTTCCTAGAATCCCCTGCCTCTTCCTGAAATAAGTTTGATGTTAAGTAATTTCCCTTCTCTGGAATCAGTAATCCAACCAATTAATATTCACATAAAAATGTTGGTCTGGGGACAGTTATCGTGTACAATGGTGATGATAATTAAAAGTATTATCAGCATTATGAACACAGAGGAAGCCAATAAAATTTGATTGAAAGTCGACTGAACCTCTGTGATATGATTTGGCTGTGTCCCCACCTAAATCTCATCTTGAATTGTAGCTCCCATAATTCCCATGTCTTGTGGGAGGAACTCAGTGGGAGATAATTGAATCATGGGAGGAGTTCCCCCATCCTGTTCTCGTGATAGTGAGTAAGTCTTACGAGATCCAGTGGTTTTATAAACCCCTTTCACTTGGCTCTCATTCTCTTGTCTCTCACCATATAAGATGTGCCTTTCACCTTCTGCCATGATTGTGAGACCTCCCCAGCCACGTGGAACTGAGTCCATTAAACTTCTTTTTTCTTTATAAATTACCCAGTCTTGGGTATGTCTTTATCAGCAGCATGAAAATGGACGAATACATTCTGTTTTAGAGAACGTTTGCCAAGGTAACTGTTTGTTTGTTTGAATGTTTGATTTTGGTGGGAGGGAAGGGAGAAGGAGAAGGAAAGAGATTCTTATGGTCTGTGACTGTTCTTTCTGAAATTCAAGTAACAAAGAGCTTTGTAAATGTTTAAAATTATATAATAACAGGACACTTATGCCACTTTTTCTTATAGAATAACATGCTTTAAAAATGTGTAAAGTGTGGGGAAAAGAAAAATCCCAGATTTAAATGTTATTTTCCTAATTGCATAAATTGATACCTTTTTAAAATTTTTTTTTAAATGAAAAAGTTTGGCTGTCATTGGTGAAAACATAATAGATTGAAACTGAATTCTTTATTTCCGTTTTATTGGTTACAGAGAGAAACTAAAGGGGTATATTTTTAAATGGCTTACCTTTTGGGGGTAAAACAATAGGTAGCTGCCTCCTGTATTTTTATTGCTGTGTAACAAATTACCACAAACTTTAAGCCTTAAAAGAGCACTTATTTCTGATCTCACAGTGTCTGTGGGTCAGAAGTTGGGATGCAGTTTAGGTGGGTTCTCTGCAAGGCAGTAATTTAGGTATAGACTGGGACTGGTGTCTTGTTAGAGGCTGGACTGGGAAAGAATGCACTTCCTCACTCACATAACTATTGGCAAGACTTAGGTTTCTATGGTTGCAGGAATGAATGAGTGTCAGTTTCTTACTGGCTGTTGGCTGGCAGTCACTCTCAGCTCCCAGGTGCTGCCCACAGCTCCCTGCCATGTGGACCTTTCCATAGGCAGTTCACAGATTGCTTCTTCAAAGCCATCAGAGGTGAGACTCTGTCAGAGAAAATCTGTTAGCAAAGGTAATCGTGAGTGTGATAATCCATCACCGTGACCATATGCTATTCATTAAAAAGAAATCACAGGTCCTGTTCATACTCAAGCAGAGAGGATGGCACAAACCTATGAATATGAGGAGGCAGGGATCATAGGACTGGGGGGTTTCTTTTGAGTATGTCTAATACACATCCTGTATTGTAATTATCTATTTGTGCTTATTTATTTTGGATTCGATAACTGTACAAGCATTGCATAGTGAGTAGTTAAGAGGTGGAACTCATACCTGGGTTGTCTCCGTTAAAACATTTTCAGCTTTCTGTGATCTTGGGCAATTTCTGTAACTTTGACGTCTCAAGTTTTCTCAGCAGTAAAAACGAGTATGGTAAGCGTGTCTACTTCATACAGTTGCAGTAAAGATTAAATAATATTACTAACTTTAAAGCACTTGGAATAGTGCCTAGCACATATTAAATACTTACAAATCATAGTGAATATGAAACACAAACATAGAATAGGAAGTCTTTAAAGATATTTTAAAATAAATATAAACAAAGTTCCAGCGAGGTCTTTCTACACTATAGAAAATGGCTTTGTATGCCTTCTACGGTATATATACTTTACTTTAAAGACAACTGTATAAACTATCATGCAGGACAAAAATCCCACTAATGAAGCAAAATAGACATTTATACGAGATTGCAGAATTCTCAAGCTGAATGATGGCTTCCAAGCCATTTTCCCTAACCTCCCTCATTTTACAGATTAGGAATCAGAAACCCAGAGAGCATAAACGTCATGCCGGAGGTTACATGGCTCCAGAGCAGCGGAAGAAGTGCAAGTAGGAAACTTCCTTGGAACTCAAAGAATCACAAGACAAAAGGTAGTCGTACTTTACCCATCCCGGAGCAAAACAACCTATATTCAATTTAGCACTATCATGATATTCCAGGATATTCTTGAAAATATCTTACCAATTTGGTGATTAGAATTTTACATATGTTCATGTCTGACTTTCATACTATATAAAAATAAATTCCTTCCTAGAAAATTCAGAAAAGCAGGTGTGCTAAGCTGGTAGGTATGAGACATATTTATTGGGGATAATCCCTATAAAAAAGAATAATTAAATACTACTTAATCATAGTGAGATGATAGATAATGTATTAATATTATGCAAGTCCAATGGGCATTGTCAAATGATTAGAGCCCCCATTTAAGATCCTACATAATTATCCTTCCTATCATGGCAGAGGCTTTGGTGCCTTTTGTTCATCAGTATCACTCTAAACCACTGTGGGACATTCAGCCAATCAGACCGCTCAATTACCATGGTTGAATGGTCTTGACCTCATGAATATGAATAGAGAATGTACACAATAGAGCAGTACTTTTAATGACAATGAAACTGCCATGAGGGATAAAAGAAAGTGTGGATTAAAAAAATAATAATTAAAATTGAAATGAGAAAAATCATAATTAGCTGTGAGGATTACATATATTTGTGAAAATGTTTCTCACTTGCCTTTTGGACAAAGAGCTAAAGCAAGTCATTTTATACTTCATTTCCTCTCGATATGGATGTCCCAATTGCTGATGGCTGGACCTATCTTGCATTTAAATAATATAAAGATCCACGTAAATATTTGGAAAACAGAAGTTGAAAAATAGGAGTTCAGAAACGCTTTTAAACCAAGTGTCATGAGGCTTAACTGGAGACGTAAAACTTGAATAGTGCCTGATTCATATGTCATGGTTGAAAGGCAGTGCAATGTGAAGGCTGTCAGTCAAAATCCTCGGACACTGTAGTACTAAACAGCAGTGTCAAGAAAGATTATAAAATATAATTAATATTTACGTACTTAGTCCTTTTATTCTACTTTTATGCATTCCAAACAGTACCAAGCTTTTGCTTAAAGAAAGAAAGAGAAAGAAAAAGAAAGAAAAGAAAGGCAAAATGACATAAATTAGAATCAATTGAAAAGACAAAACAAAGGGAATATGAGTAGGGTCATAAATAAAGACATGGATGAAGTCCATTCACAAACATGCATAGCATGAAATTTTACACAGAGAGGGTTGTGATAATCTGAATTCATTAACAGAGCCTGAGAAGTTGCAAGGGTTGTGTAAGAAAGCAAAGTCATCACGAAATATTTGCTAATGAATGTTAACTTTGAAAATTATCTCCTTGCTTAACTTTAACATCTGTCCTCACCAGTTGAGTCCTCTATCAATCTCTTCCTGGTCATTGCAATTGTACAATGCAAACATAGTACATTGCATGGTGAAATTGCTAACCCTGAAAAAGATGCAAGGCTTCATGAAGGAGATGAAAGTCAGATTGGATAACTGCTTGAATTACAAGCCAGTGGCAAATGAGGATCTGGCAGAGTTAGGGTGGTTAACAACTAAATAAGGGAAAATGGATGAGGAGAACATCACTGGTGTGTGCTTCAAAAGCAAAGGATTTGAATATCAAAGGATCAGAAAGGCCTTTGGGAAAATCAATGAAGCTCTTGAGTATTTCTGTAGAAATGACCTTCTATATCTTACTATGAAAGTCAAATGTGAAAGATGTCTTACGAAGCTATCATATAATTTTATTGGGAAAAAAATAATCAACATAATTTGGGTTTTTTTTTTGATAAGTCAGTGCATAGCTTCTAAGAGAAAATAAACTTCTTTTAAATTTTGCTTTTGAGATAAAATTTCTATCACCCTTCTCTATCCCCACCCTCACCTACCCAGTCACTGTGATCATTTACTAGAAAATTTTGGTCTTTAATATGAAAAGGTCTTTTCGTACTAATTGTTGCCAATAATAACACGCTTGTTTGCCAGTAGCACACTCTAGGAGTAAAATAGGATTAATTACATGACTCATGGTATCCCTGAGATTAAAAAAAAAAAAAGTTAGTTGCTCACTATTAAAAAGTCACATTCCTGATACCAAATGGGAGCCATACAATCAAGACACTGTGAGATGTAAAAAATCACATGTTCTTACAAAAAGCACAATGATTATTTCCATGGGATTATGTTTTCATTGCAGTTCATACTATAACCTAATGACTGTCTACAAGCAAATAAGTTTGGGAAAGGCTGCATATTATTCTTGGAGATGTCCTGTGTACCCATTATGTTGCTAAGAACTTGGGTAAATCACTACAGCATTGTGGTCGAGAGCTCAGACTCGAGCCCAAGTGTCTGGGCTTTATCTTGGTGTATTAGTTAGTTCTCATGCTGCTAATAAAGACATACCCAAGACTGGGTAATTTATAAAGGAAAGAGGTTTCATTGACTCACAGTTCAGCATGGCCAGGTAGGCCTCAGAAAACATACAATCATGGCAGAAAGGGAAGCAAGCATGTGCTTCTTCAAATGGCGGCAGGAAGGAGAAGAATTAGCAAAAGGGGGAAACCCCCTTATAAAACCATCAGATCTCATAAGAACTCACTATCACAAGAACAGCATGGAGGTAACTGCCCCATGATTCAATTACCTCCCACTGGGTCCTTCCCCCAACACGTGGGCATGATGGGAGCTACAATTCAAGATGAAATCAGGGTGGAGACACAGCCAAACAATATCACTTGGCTCTTGTTGTTAGATCTTAGTTGCGCTTAAATCTGGGACATGTTACTAACTTCTCCATACCTCAGTGTCCTCATCTGCAAAATGAGAAGAAGAATAATAGTATTTTCTTTATAGGGTTGCTGTTTAGGTTAATTCTTTGTGTACAATACCTGACACCAGCATCTGCTATCACTTATAGATACGTCCTGCATAGAAACCAGCTTAACATTATTGAATTCTGTTTTTCACACCATATTTGATCACAGAAGACCCTCAACTCCAGCCCCTACCATGTTTTTTCAATAACATCTATTAATGTGCTGGAAATAAGCTACGTGAAAATTATAAAACTGTAGGTTTTAGATTGATGTGCAAATCATAATCACTTGTAACAGTTTTTCAAAAAGAAAATATTCATCTCCCACCCCAAATGAAGATACTGAGTCCATGATGTGCCATAGGCACCATTCCCTGAATTTTAGAAAGTTCCCCAGGTGATTCGGATATGGTTCTTAACTAGTATTCGGAGCAGTAGCTCTTCTAGCAGCATCTGCATCACATAAGACTTGTTAGGAATGCAAATTATTGGTTCTTGCTCCAGACCTAGAGCTCGGAAACTCTGTTGGGGGGCAGGGGAGGACAGCAATCTTTTCCAGATGATTCTGTTTGAGAAGCACTGATATAGGGGAATGAGTAGAATTGGCTGCCCTTCAATAGGCCCTCTATACATTTAACTTCTCTGCTGAGATTTTTAAGAGACTACAGATAGACATGATAAATTTCAAGTAGATTGCAGTGTGTCTGAAGTTATTCCCCTGAAAAGAAGAAAAGCTGCTCTTCTATCTTCCCGTTAAATTCAGAGCCAAAAGGTTTGGAAATCAGCTGAGCTTGGATCAGAATTAGCACAGTGCCCACAAGGACCTGGACCTAAATAGAAGGCCACCTCAGGTGGTTTTGTACAGTGTCAGCTTAGCTAAAATCTAGAACTACATATCCAAGAAGGGAGCCATGTATCCAAGACTCCCTTCCCAGGATGCTTCTTTGTTAGGGCGGGCTATAAGAGAAATGTGCCTAAAATTCGGAAGATGGAAGTAAATTGACAACTGTCACTCTCTGAAGGTGGATGTAGGTGTCAGGTGCTGTTGAAGAGCTTGCCTGGGTGGCTGCTTTGTGGTCTTGCTTTCTGGCTGAGGCCACCAGCTGAGCTTGCAGCTGCCCTGTCTTCCTAGTTACGCAGCTTCTTCGAGTTTGGGGCCAGATGTGTGTGCAGCTCCCCGGTGAAGGGCTCCAGCCTCTTTTGTCGGTCATGCACGTCACTGAGGTTAAAGATTAGGGTCCAGTTTGTCCTAATTCTCATCCACCTCAAATCTGCTTTTCATCCTTATTGCCTGCCCTGCTCACTTGCAGTGACCTCAGGTGCATCCCCAGTGCAGAGGCAGCTGCTGTTCATACATGGCTCAGCCAGCCTCCCTTGGTGGTTGTTGGTTAGTCACTTGTCTTTCATCTCTCCGACAGTCACCTTCCAGGCTTGGACTTCCACCACGAAATTACTGAACTTCTATTCAGAAGTATCTGTTATGTGTGCATGTGTGTGTGTGTGTGTGTGTGTGTGTATTTATACAGAGCAGATTTACAACTCTAAGCAAAGGATATTGTGACCTAAGAAAATAGCAAGGAGATTAGCTATTTCTCAACTGACTCTAAGAAAGTTTTCTAAGCCAAAAGCGGGAAGAATAAACAGACTTTAGCTTAGCCTATTTGGTGGAATGACTAAAATAACTGAGCTATAGTGGATGTTGATTATGTGCCAGGCCATATACTAAATACTTTTCATACAGCATCATTTAATCCTCAAAAACCTATCAGGTGGGTACTTTCACTTTCCTCATTTTACATATGAGACAACTGAGGCTCAAAGAGATTGCATAGCTGACTGGTATCTGAGTATTCTAGAAATGTTTTGTATTACTCAAGATGCTGAGGAAGGAGAATCACTTGAACCTTGAACCTGGGAGGCGGAGGTTGCAGTGAGCTGAGATCGCACCACTCCACTCCAGCCTGGGCAACAGATTGAGACTCTGTCTCAAAAAAAAAAAAAAAAAGTTTTGCATTAGGCTTCCCGCTTAACCAGAGGACAAGAGAGATCTGACTGATATAGTAAACCTCCATTGCTTCAACTCTATGCCCATTAAACAAACTTTAATGATTTGTCCACTATTAGACATGTTTCTTATTATGAAAGTAAAATATTCATTGAAGGAAAATTGGACAATTCAGATAAGTGTAAAGTGAATAAAATCACCCAGAATCCCATCAATTAGGCAATTTCTGCAAAAATGAGTTTCTACTACTTCTACTTCCTATAAAAATAAAATCCATTTTTATAGGTTTTCTGCTCCCACCACTTCTCGTTTTAAATACACGTCTGTTTCTATTAAACATAAGATGATTTCAATTTAAGTTTTATGTAAAAATAGACTCGTTGGTGTGAACAGAATTGTCTAATATTTGAAATGCATTCATTGAGTTCATGGTTAACATGCCAAGGAAAAAGCTTAAGACATAATAAAAAAAAGTGGTGGCTGTGGAATTTCCCTTTAATGGCCTCTGATAAGTTTTTACTTGCATTCTGAAAAAGTCCTTTACACTGTTTTATTGAGATGCCATGAAGTCACTGGGGCCAAGATTTACTGATGTTAATATGCCCTTTAGTAATGCTAAATCCAAGTATGAAAGCTTAGGAGGCTCTCTCGGACATAAAACTCCAGTCAGTTCCTGGACTCACCGTCATAAATGACTCCTTTATAGGAGGAACTAACCAACGGGTCAGAGAATGGCAACAACCGTCATGAAAAGACTTTTTTTCTTTTTTGCAGTTCTTTGTGTTTTCAAGTGATTGAGTGATATAAAGATAAGTGGGTTATAAGAGTATATGTTACCATTCACTGTGAGTTTCCATCCCTTAATATATAATCTTGCAAATGATGAACTCCGCAGTGTCATTGTGGCACCATGCAATTATCTAATAGGAAAGAGAGAGTCGCTCTGCTTTTTGAGCAGCACTCACTGGGTCAATTAATTAAACGAGTGCAAATGCCTTCAAGTGGGAGATTCAGAACCAAGCCAGGCGGTCTCATGAGATCAGACCATAAGAAACCGGAAATCAAAGGAGATCAGGAGAAATAAAAGGGAGGCGATTTTAAAGACATCACAAGGAACTCAAATTCTATCCTCTGCACATGAAGTGAAGATTTATGTTAAATCCACATTGGTTTGGCCCCATGAATTATGGAGGCCCCTTTCCCCACTATTGGTTAGGTACTTACTCTGTTGAATATCTACCTCTTCATTCAGGTTTATTTGCGTCACAGAGTCTAAAGATGGGGCGTTTTACAATTTATATACTATTACTTTATTGATTTGGATTTATGATGCTAATAGAAAATGCCCAGTTTTTCTAGGCACTTAGTTTTTAATTAGTGTAAGCTTCCTGCTTATGGGAAGTTCAGCTTTGGTTAAGACATTTGATGCTATAACAGAGAATTAATTTAGAGAATACAATGTATGCACAATCCTCACCAATCATGATTCTTCACTCCCACAAAAAAAAAAAAAACCTCTTTATTAAAGTAATTGAGCAAAACCCTTGAAGATCTTAGTTTAAGACCACAGAAAAGTGTGATTCAAAGGAATGAGAAACGTGAGGTGCAATTAAGCATTCTACATTAACCCACGTCCCTTCTGGCAAACTTCCATGCTATATGAGTTCCACCTGAAATTGCTTAGACCTAGCAATTGCACTGCCCATAAAAGTCCAAAACCCCACACTAGGCTGGGCATGGTGGCTCATGCCTGTTGTCCCAGCACTTTGGGAGGCTGAGACGGGTGAATCACTTTAGGTCAGAAGTTTGAGACCAGCCTGGGCACCATGGCAAAACCCCATCTTCACAAAAATACAAAAATTAGCCAGGCATGGTGTTGTGCACCTGTAGTCCCAACTACATAGGAGGCTGAGGTGAGAGGGTTGCTTGAAGCTAAGAGGTCAAGACTGTAGCGAGCCATGATCATGCCACTGCATTCCAGCCTGGGTGACAGGGCAAGGCCTTGTCTCAAACAAACAAAAAACGTGCACTAATTCTGCACATGCTCTGTTCTGCCCCTAGGATTCTGCTTTCCTCTTCTTCCTCATTATATTTTTCTCTAAGTGAAATCTAGCCTCATCTATGGTTTCTACACCAACAGTAACAGAACCACAGCAACATTTTTTTCTGTTTATCCAATTTTACTAAACATTCTAAGAGGTATTGGGAAGGGATATTTTCAGTCCATAAGTTGTTTGTAAGTCTGGGTTAGAAAGGAAAAGCTGATGTGGATGTTTAACTTTATAAGAAACTGCCAAATAGATTTGCAAAGTGGTTTGTACCATTTTACATTCATATCAGAACTCTAAGAGATGTCTAATTGTTACATATTCTTGTCAGCACTTGGCATTGTCAATTTCTTTAATGTTAATCTTTCTAGTGGGCGTGTCATGGTGTCTCACTGAGCCTTGAGGAAAAATTTCAATGCTAAAGAGTAAGATACATTTTCTCTACTTTGTTACAAAATCAAATGTTATTAATCTAAACTGCTTAGTATAATCCCATTATTCTCCAGTTTTGTGGGCAAGAAATTCACCCTGAAACTTTCTCTTTCTCTGGAAGAGATCAGTGTTCTTGTTCATGCTTCTGGGATTACTAGTTAGTCTTGAACCAAAACTTCACCTGTAATTTTCCTTCGAACCAGTAATTTTCAACTGCCTGTGTAAGAAATTGTTTTTAGAGAGTTTTTCTAAAGAGGTATGTATTAAAATATTTACAAATTAAATTGTATGATAAATGGGATTTACTTAAAAATAACATGGAGTAGGGAAATGCCATTTAGTGGTCGGGGTATAGATAAAACAAATTGGCTTGAGTTCCTAATTGTTGAATCTGGATTTAGGTACATGAGGATTTTACTTTTATATATGTTTAAAATTTTCCTTCATGAAAAAGTCAAAATATATTTTAAAATCCTGTTTATTTAATATTCATCTTATTTCACCAAACATTTTTGGCGGCACATAAGAATAGTTACTTTAAACGGGAAAGCTCAGGCAGTTAAAAATCATTATTGGGGACAATATAGTTCAAACATTTTCACATCCACCTCTTCTGGGAAAGTGTCATGGGCTGACTGCCACCTGGCCAGTGAGGGTGGAGAACCTTCACTGAGAGCTGTAAGGATCACTAAAACCGAAGAGAAGGGCAAGAAACAGAATTGGGTAGACAATTGTGGCTATAAGTGGCAGGAAGATGCAGCTATGGAAAATGGGTTATGTGAAAAACCAAGAGGACAAACAAATACCCAGAAGTGGTGACAGGTGAATAGCTTTTATCTGCTCTTTACAGCTGGCAAATAGAAGGATGGCCGTGCTGTGTGACTCAGGACAGAGCCACAGAAGAAGGGTGGGGTGGGGAAGGGTGGGAGGACTGTGAGGGTAGAATCAGAATGCACATGTGCAGGGTCTAGGGTGCTACATTATTGAAGTTAGGATGTTGTATTAGTCCGTCCTCATGCTGTTAATAAAGACATACCTGAGACTGGGTAATTTATAAAGGAAAGAGATTTAATTGATTCACAGTTCACCATGGCTGGGGAGACCTCAGGAAACTTACAATCATGATGGAAGGGAAAGAAAACACATCCTTCTGCACATGGCAGCAGCAAGGAGAAGCATAAAGTGAAGGGGTAGGGGAAAGCTCCTTATACAGCCATTAGATCTCATAAGCACCCACTCACTATCATAAGAACAGCTTGGAGGTAACCGCTCCCATGATTCATTTATCTTTCACTAGGTCCCTCCCACGACATATGGGCATTATGGGAGATACAATTCAAGCTGAGATTTGGGTGGGGACACAGCCAAATCATATCAAATGTAATAATGGCGCCTATCTTCCTGGTGGATAAAGCCTAGAAGAAAGAATAATCAGTTATATAATGTTGCACTGTATATAAGGGGAAAATACATCTGGTCTCCAGGGGAAGCAAAGATTTTCCTAACACATAGGCCTGAAAATGCACATATATATATATATATATAAATTTTAAACATAGGCAATTGCCTCAGGGATGCTGAGAGTGGGTTCAGTCACTAGATAAACATTCTGAGCCCTTCAGCAAGAGCGGATGGAGAAAAAATAAACCCAAACCTTTACAGCACATGCACAGTCATGAAATATGATTGGACCTGGACTCCTTCCAGCCCTCTGGCCCAACACTGTGTCCAGCCTCCTCGCTACCCACTTGGGGCCCCGCCTGGCTTTCAGTGATTAAGAGGGAAAGCTTTTTCTTTCCATTGCCCCGGTGGCCTCTGCAATCCTCTATTCGTCTGTTCTCTGAATCTGGGAAAACTCGAAAGAAGAAAAATAGTCAAAATGATGGGGTAGCTTGCTAAAAGGAATAACTTCTCCCTCTTTGATTAATTGCTCTGATCGTCCTCTCTCCATCAGAAATTTACTTGCCTCATAGTCTTTAATGATTAATTTGAAAGGACACAGAATTTAGATCTATCTGGGACTTTAGAAACTCTCTAGTGCAATTCCTTAGCCTTCACAGATAAGGAAACTCAGGTCCAGCATAACTAACCCCAGCTAGTTATGGCACAGCCATGACTTAGACCCAGTCTCCCAGGTCCCAAGCTTGGGCTAGTTGCACCAAACCACCTTGTCCCTGAGAGAAGGCAGCCAGTTCCTTGTCATTGCTTGCTGCTTTCCTCCAGGTTTTACCCCCTGGCACTGCAACATGCATGCTCCTCTTTTAAATAGGCCATGTTCTTTCTCACGAAACTTAACTTTTGTAAACAGTTTCAAATAAACAGTTTGAAATGTGGATATAAAAACAGTTTTAGAGCTGAGCGCAGTGGCTCACGCCTGTAATCCCAGCACTTTGGGAGGTTGAGATGGGCGGATCGCTTGAGGTCAGGAGTTTGAGATCCACGAGCAACATGGCAAAACCCTGTCTCTACTAAAAAATACAAAAATTTGCCAGGCACAGTGGCACACAACTGTAACCCCAGAGACTACTTGGCAGGTGGAGGTTGCAGTGAGCCAAGATTGCTCACTGCACTCCAGCCTGGGCAATAGGGCGAGACTCTGTCTCAAAAAAAAAAAAAAAAAAAAAAAAAAAAAAAATTATCTCAAGCTGGGTGCAGAACAAATGGGGAAATGAGAGCAGTAATTGTTATTGTTTACATCTCTCCTCTGCTATTCCAGGGGTGCTACACATTCCTCAGTAACTCATTTTTTACTCTTTTGAAGATGATGAAATGTTCCACATTTACTGAATGGTAATGCTAAAGTCCATGGTCATTTCATCATGGTCCCATGTGTGGCCCTCATTCTGACATCAGCTGGAGGAAGAGCAAGAGCAACTAACAGGGGAAGTGAGAAGGACAGCCCTATTCTGTGTGTCGTTGGGAGCTGGTGGAGTTCAGAAGCTCACCAACAGACCAGAGGATCTCAAACTTAAACCTGGGTAGGAGTTATCTGAAGAGTTTGGTGTTCATGCAGACTCTAGGCCCCAGCCCTAGAAATTCTGACAGTGGTAGACTTATGAGGAGTGGGACTTAAATTTGTGTTTTCAGTTGGCATGGGAGAAGGCTATGATACAGATGACTTCATTCTATACTCAGTAAGAATTTGTGGTTCCCCCAAAACCTCAATTTTTGCCCTGTTGAGAATGCAGACCTTAAACTGAGGAACAATTGATAACCGAAAAAGAAAGAAAAAATGTGAGCTTTGAAGTTGAAAGAACTGGGTGTAGGTCTTCATTGCAATTGTTGTATGTGTAAACATAGCTTCATTATCTGGTCTACAGAAAGAAGAAGGATAATAATACTTTCCTCATATGAAATAGTAGGAGCCTGCATATAGCATTTCTACATCAAGCATCTTCTAGATGCTTTGCATCATTTCATCAACAATCTGATGAGCTCCCTATTAGCTCAACTTTACAGGTAAAGGAAGTGAGACACAGAGAGGTTTTAAAAAACATTTGCTCAAGACCATACAGCTAGAAAGTGGGGAGTGGCAGAGCTGGGATTAAATAGTCTGAATCCACAGTCTCTGATTTTAACCACTACTTTAAACTTTAATGCATTAGCAGCTGTGGTTAGGTCTTGCTTTGTAAGCAAGAATGTATGCAAAAGAAAACTCACAGGCTCACAAAAGCATAGGACTGGGTTTATTGACACATTTTTTATGATTTTATGAAAAATCATAAAAAGAAAATATATGCAAAAGAAAACTCACAGGCTCACAAAAACATAGGACTGGGTTCTATTGAGTCATTTCTTATGATTTTCTGTAAAAAGTCAATGCAAATATTAATAGTAAAATAACAGTCCATTTTTATTTAATGGAGAATTATATCAAATATTTATTTCTGAAATACTAGAATTAAACTTTATTAAAGGAAATACATGCAATCGATCCCTTTTAGAGAAATGATTCCTCCCACCCCCAACAAAAAATTCTCACCCAGACACTCAAAATATTTATTTGGAATAATAGATCTTTAAGATACAATCACCAGTCAAGTGTTAGGTAACCCTGTGAAGCTAGGTTAGAAGCTAGGTTAGTGGTTAGTACAAAGCTACCCTTTGTACGTATAGACTCAATACTCTTGGTTTTGATAATTTGGGTGAGGGGTCAAAGGCACAAGGAATTTGTCATTTTGCTGTGTCATAAATCACATGAACTTAGTGACAGTGTTTGGGAGAGAGGATTTAGCTACTAAGTTGGCATAGCTAACCGCCTAACTCTGCAGCTCAGGAACAATGACGATAAGTCTAGTTGGCTGTTACTGAGTTCTTGTCCTGAGCCAGATATTGTGTTAAGTCCTTTGCATTCTTGATTTCACTTAATCCACAAAATATAACCCTATGGATTAGACACAATATATTTTCTTCTATTTTACAGATAAAACAGCCAAGGATTAGAAAAGTCAAATAAAGTGTTTGCTATGGCTTGAATGTTTGTATCTCCCCAAAATTCATGTGTCGAAATCCTAACTCCAAGACAGTGTTAAAAGGTGGGACCTCTGGGAGATGAAGAAGTCATGAGGGTGAGGCCTCCATGATTTGCATTAGCACCCTTATAAAAGAGTCCCCAGAGAACTAGCTAGACCTTCCCACATTGTGATGACGTAGTGAGCCCCTAGAGAGTTAGCTAAACCCTTTCATTCTGTGACAACATAGTGAGAAGGTGCTGTTTGTGAATCAGAAAACAGGCCTTTGCCAGAAATCAAATCTTCTGGTGCCTTGATTTTGGACTTCCCAGTCTCCAGAACTGTAAGAAGTAGATTTCTGTTGTTAATATACCACTTAGCCTATGGGTTTGTTGTTGTTTGTTTGTTTTGTTGTTGTTGTTGTTGTTATGGCTGCTTGAATGAACCAAGACATTGTCTAAGGGCACACACTAGATAGTTTCAGTGCTAATAAGACTAACTCAGCTATATCTGAAACAGAAGCTTATTCTGTGTTTTACTGTCCTCTCTGCATTATATACTAGCTAATGATGAAAATAATAGATTTATTTAAAATATAGAATAAAATTAAAATAGGGTTTATTTAGAACAGATTTTCACTAATTTTACACATATTAGTTGACTTACACTGTGTTGGGCCTAGAGAGTACAGCACAGACAAAAACAGACACATTCTCTGCCCCCATTGTATTTACATTTGGGTGCCAGAGATTTGCATTAAGCAAATCATTATAGAAATAACCTTAAAAGTGCAAGTGTTAGGAAAGTAGATAGCGCTATGAGGAGATATATTGCAGGAACTAATTTAAACTGAGACACGATCATAATGATATAGATCAAGCTTTATCAGAAGTTGAAAAGGTGATTATTTTGTAGTGTAAAGATATGTGTAAGATATAGGCGACATCTAATGGAAATGTAACTCAGGAGAAAGTCCCAAACTGATGCAGACACTCTATACTTGCAGGAATTCAATATGGCCTCTTCATCACACCCTCTCAAAAATGGTGCGTATCTACCATATCTAATACTATAGTAAATAGGTCTGTAAAGAATGTCCCATTTACTTCATGAAAGACTAATAAAGGACTGAAATTTAGCTCTTTAGAGCATCTTAGAATCTGTAATAAAAAGTTGACGTAAAAACACTTTGAAACAAATTAAAGTTTGAATTTAGCTGTGTACCAAATCCCTAGAGTTTTAGAATTAAGTCAATATTCATTCAAAACTCTCTTGAGTCACTGTCTTTCAATTATCATAGAAAAATAGCAAAGTGATTTATGGCTGTCATTTAAAATATGCTTCTAGAACTGTCAAGCATGCTCGCCTACCCTGTATCTTCTGCCTGTCCTAATAATTACTATTGTTATTATTATTATTATTATTATTATTATTATTATTATTTTGAGGCAGAGTCTCACTTTGTCACCCAAGCTGGAGTGTGGTGGGGTGATCTCAGCTCACTGCAACCTCGCCCTCCTGGGTTCACGTTATTCTCCTGCCTCAGCCTCCTGAGTAACTGGGATTACAGGTATGAGTCACCATGCCCAGCTAATTTCTGTATTTTTAGTAGAGACTGGGTTTCGTCATGTTGACCAGACTGGTCTTGAATTCCTGATTTCAAGCCATCCACCCACCTCGGCATCCCAAAGTGCTGGGACTACAGGAGTGAGCCACTGCACCCAGCCAATTACTGCTATTAATGTCTGTGTAGTTTTTCAGAGTTTCTGGATATATTCAAGCAAATATAAATACATAGTTTTATTCTTGTTTTTTTTTTTTGTACACAAAATATATCTTACTATACCAACTGTTCTGCACCTTGATTTTTTTGCTCTTGTCTTGGCAAGCAATTATATTCTTCACCTCTTTTCATTCTTTTCCACAGCTACATAGTAGTCATCATATGGATCTCCCATATATGTATATTTTTTTTGAGACAAGATTTAACTCTATCACCAAGGTGGAGTACAGTAGTACAATCACAGTTCACTGTAGCCTTGACCTCCTAATCTCAAGCTATCCTTTCACCTCAGCATCCTAAGTAGTTGGGACCAGAACTGTGTGCCCCCATGCCCAGATGATTTTTATTTTTTGTAGAGACAGGGTCTAACTATGTTGCCCAGGCTGATCTTGAACTCCTGTGTTCAAGTGATCCTCTTGCGTTAGTCTCCCAAAGTGCTGGGATTGAAGGTATGAGCTACTGAGCCTGGTCTGCCATAATTTATTTTTTCAGTACTCTCTTTGTAGACATTAATATTCTTTTAGTTTTTTGGCTGTGACAACCATGATGAAATGAATTACTCTGAAAATCTCTATTGCTCATGTCTGAGTAATAGCTATAGTATCAACTCTATAAGGTATATGCACTTTCCATTTTTAAAAAGATATTGCCAAATATCTCTGTATTCCTGTTTCCCCACAACTTTCCAACTAAGTATGCTATTAACTGTTTGGATTTTCATTTTCATGATATGTGAAAAAATGACATCTAGTGCATTTTATTTTGCTTTTATTTTATTTTTAATTAATTTGGGCATCTTAGTATGTCTAAAGACCATTTGCAATTTTTTTTCTGCCTTGTATCACATCCCATTTTAAATTAAATTTTCAGGTTTTTCTGATCAATGTTTTATTTTGTAATATTTGTGAAATTAAGAAGTCTGTATGTTTTTGTATTTTGTAGCCTGTAATAACTCCACACAACTTACCTAACTTGCCTGAACAAACTTTCTTGAAATAATTCAACTAAAAACAAGAACATTATGGAAATGAAAAAACAATTCTTCCATTTGAGATAAAATTCTTTCCAAGTTTTTAAATCAATTTGAATCGTGCTTCTTCTTTTGTGGTCATAGATTTTTTTAAAGCACTGCTATGAAAGAGTTTATGTACTGAAAAGAGAGAAACATCTTAAATGCATTTAAGGATTTTCTTTTAATAGGAAAACTAGCAAATAAAGGAGAGACACTTTTTTACTCAATCTCTATCACATAGCTTAGAGTAACAATTGAGTTTCTGAGTTTAATCACCATATCGTCTCCACATCAGACCAACTCAAAAAAGAATTTGTACAAAGGATATTAACTGTCAATAGTATTAAATGAATAATGAATCTTTAAGGTGGTGATTATCTTTCAAATAATCTTTCACACACAATTGTGTATTTATCTGAACATCTACTTATTTATTTTTTTGACCTCAATCTAGCCAGGATTACAGATTCTTACAGTAAATGCACAATAAAAGCTGGTGTTAGTCCTCACTTAGGGTGTGGTGAAAGCACAAACAGGTCTGTTCTCCTCTTTATTTGTGATACCAAAGCCTTTGTTAGAGGTTGATATGGTTTGGCTGTGTCTCTGCCCAAATCTCATCTTGAATTCCCACGTGTTGTGGGAGGGACCCAGTGGGAGGTAATTGAATCATGGGGGCAGGTCTTTCCTGTGCTTTTCTTTTAATAGTGAATAAGTCTCACAAGATCTGATGGTTTGATAAAGGGGAGTTTCCCTGCACAAGCTCTCTCTCTGCCTGCTGCCTTCCATGTAAGACATGACTTGCTCCTCCTTGCCTTCTGCCATGATTGGTGAGACCTCTCCAGTCACATAGAACTATAAGTTTCTTTCTTTTGTGAATTGCCCAGTCTTGGGTATGTCTTTATCAGCAGCATGAAAATGGACTAATACAGAGGTCAAGATTCTCCAACTACTGAAGGGCTGGTCTCAGCACTCCTGGAAAACATTCCTATTATCTCAACACAGGCTCCTCATTTGGCTACCTCGACTCTCCCAGGCATTCTATCCAAGAGCTCCCAGTCTAACTTGGAAGTCCCAATAGACAGATGTGTCTGTGGGGACATTTGGTTAATTCCAATTCACTGCCATCAACATTGTACCCACCACAGTTCCTCGTATACATGTTAAGTCACAATTATCTTGCTTATTAGATTTATCAAGCGATACTATCTTGAATTTTGATGCTTGCATCTTTTTGGTTGTTTTCTTAGAGCAGTTTCTCAGGCTGTGAAGATTCTAGAGACAGTTATTTTAAAAATTGCTGCTACATCCGCCCTTTACCACTATTTAGGCTTCTCACCAGCTGCCCATGAATTCTCAGTGATAATGAGCTGTGGGTCTGTGAGGGCTGCATTCAATTCCATAAGTGCCCCATGACATATTATCAGGGCTCATAGAAATGGTCGCTACATTCAATTTATTTTACGTAATCTTCCTATTTTATGGTGGCTTTTGGTTCTCCAATCACAAGTGCTTCTTATTTTAGATCATTTGTCTAAATGTCATCACTTTATTTTTTTAAAGCCTATTTTTAAAAGGTCCCCTAAAATATTGAGAATGTTATGTCTTTTTAATGTCATTAATTTAGGGACATTTAAAATGGTTAAACCATGCAGTCATAAATATACTCCTGATATGTTATACAAAAGATACTAGAATCTTCATATCTTTGCAAAGCATGAAACTTCACTTTCTGCAAAGATAATAGAGGACATTAAAGATTTTAGTTTAAATCAGGCAGCTCATTAGCATGTGTTGATGATAATGCCTATTTCTATGAAGAAATCTCTGATATTAAAAGCATAATGACCGCCAGGAACGAGTTTTGCCCTCTCCCTCCCTCTGTATAATTATTTACTTTCTATTTTCTTCATTTTACACCCCGCACACAAAGAGAGCCTACTGCTCTTCCATTTTGCAGAGGCCACTATAATTTTTCTTGACATGGCAATTACTTTTTAATCTGGTTAGCAGAGACTGTAATGGAACCAAGTTGTAAAACATCCTTTCTTGTTTACTCTTTTATTTTGCTTTTAATTTATTGCCTTGATTTCAATCCCTTTTATAAACTCATTAAAGCTCAATTACTCACTTTGAAGTCAATCACTAATCAATGCCATTTATTTTTGT
Organism: Macaca mulatta; assembly: GCF_049350105.2. Classification (NCBI taxonomy): domain Eukaryota; kingdom Metazoa; phylum Chordata; class Mammalia; order Primates; family Cercopithecidae; genus Macaca; species Macaca mulatta. The sequence continues at coordinate 126,922,074 of NC_133417.1, read as the reverse complement.
ATTATGGGGAGTAGGGAGGATAGTTAAATGGTATGTCTGTATTTCACTAAAGTCTGTGATAAAGATGAGATTGTTCTAGTGTTTGCCATTTTAAGGAAAGGGGAATTCCATGCAAATAAAGGGAAAATTTCTGGGAGAAGAGGCAGAATGCCTTGTCTGGTTGATGTTTCTGCAGGTTTGTCTTGGGAGGAAGGAAATGGATGGTACGTACAGCATTTAAAGCATGCACTAACTGTTCGTAGATTTAGATGGATTAGTGAGGATAAAGAACTGTCACTCTTATTGACTGGAATCTCCTTTATAAAACTGAATCTAGAAGCTCAGAGGCAGAAAGAACACATTTTGATAGCAATTTTAAAAATGCTTCTGCACACATGGCTTCCCTCATTTACTCTTCAATTAGGTTTTTGAAGTAGGGGAAGGCATTAATTTTTTCAGCGTGAAGGTGGTAACACTAAAGCCTACAAGAGATTCAAGCAATTTGCTTAATGTCTCATAGTTTCCAAATGGAAGATCAAGGAAAATCCTACATCTTGGTGCCTTGGTGTATTCTACTCCATGTCATTCTGGGCAGTGAAGTTCCAGGGCTTTGATTTATATGTAGCTCTTTTACTTGCAAACGGTGTCTTTTAAGATTGCTAAATGAGTTTTTCGTATTAGATTGGATTCTATGAAGGCACACAGAAATTATATGACTATTTTGGTTACTGGCAGTGCTGTGCTGGTAAATCATTCTCAAAAAAAGAAAAAATTATTTAAAAGAAAAAACCGTGATTTATAGCATTTGCTGATTTCTGTGGGGTAAATTTTAGCACTATGATTGATTTCAGGCTTACTAAAAAGACATCATTGAATTCAGAATTGGGAAGAAATGCACACAGGCAGTTCTTCCGAGCCAGTACAAGCTGGATCCAGCACAACAGCATGGCCCTGCATTGTAACAAATGAGTCTCCTCTGTACCATAACTTTGAGTTCTGCTGTTCTGAGGATAGACAAAATAATTTTAAAATGTGGCACATATATGAATGATAGCAAATTTTATAATTCAGCAAACATTTTAGGAACATCTACAACATATGGAGTAAGTAGAATCTGATCTGCCTTCAAGGACTGTATAATCTAGTGGAGTTGCGAGACATGCACACAAGCAAAAGTAATTCAAGGGAAAGTCTCCTATGTGCTATAATGGCAGTGTTTGCAGAGGGTAGTGGTAGGACATTAGAAGAAGGTATATTGCCTTCTTATTAGGGCAGCTGGTGGAGGAAGAATCCATAGAAGGGTCAGTGGTTGTACTGAGTGATAGAGAATAAGCAGTTTTGAGGTCAGGCACAGTGGCTCACACCTGTAATCTCAGTGACCCAGGAGGCTGAGGCAAGAGGATGGCTTGAGCCCAGGAGTTTGAGGCTGCAGTGAGCTATGATGGTGCCACTGCACTCCAGCCTGGGTGATAAAGCGAGACCCTGTCTCTAAATTTCTTTTTCAATGTAAGAAAAGAAAGTTTTTCAACCAAATTGTGAGAGTGAAGAGAGTTTTCTAAATTGAAGGGCAAATAAAAACAAAGTTCAAAACATACCCAGTTTATGAAAGTACAGTGGCTAAGTTGAACAAAATGATGACCGAGAAAATTAGCTTGAAGAGACCATCTTCGGATAATGTTTCTCAAAGTGTGGTCTGGGCCTACTAGGGTCAGAACCATCTCCTAAGTTTTTAAAAGTATCCAGGTCTCTGGAACCCATCTCTTGTCTACATTCACAATCTCTCTATCTCATGATATAAGGTAGCATTTGAGGACCAATGTTAATCAAAAACAAATTTCCAAAGAATTTGAGAAAGAAAATGGTACTTTAGGTGAAAAAGATATTGGAAAAAGGGTGGATTCTTGGTAGGAGAAAGAGCATGCTGGAATCAAAGAGACCAAGTTGGATTTAGGCAAGAGATTATAAGGATTTGGAACTAGAATAGATGTCAAAGACATGGAAAGGCTCAGCTAGTTTGAAGAACGATTTTAGAGCTGGGGTTCTCCAACTTTCCTCCCTAAATACCTAGGAGGTACTTATGTGGGCTTTGGAGGGTCTGTTTAGCCTAAAAATAGTCTATAACATTTTGTACACCCGAGTGCATTATTCTATGAAGAATATTTCTTTGCTTCACAATATTCTAAAATTAGTCTATAAACCACAAAAAGTTGGAAAACCATTGTTTTCAAGAACAAAACTAGCAGTGATGGAGGATTTGCTAGGTTAGGGGATGAGGGAGTTAAGGGATTTGAAAAATAATCATAATAATAATAAAAAGTCCAGTAGTTTCCAGCCTGAGTTGTTCAGAGGGTAATGACATTTTTAATCAAGAGAAGGACACTGACAAGAGAAGCTTTGTTTGAAACTATTACAAGTTCTGTTTTCTACAGAACAAATTTAAGATACTTCTACTTCATCATTATAAAGGTGTCCCTCAGGCTCATAGAGAGGTCATAGCAAATAATATTTTATTCAGTGCTAAATATTTGTTAGGTGCTAAATATTTTATCAGGTGCTTGCTAAGCCCTGTCAATACATTCTTATTTAATTCTCACAATAACCAATTTATAATTATTATTTTGACTTTACAGAAAAATCAAGATTCAGAATATTAAGTGACTTCATTAAGGTCTCAAAGCTGGTAAATGGCAGAGGTAGAATTTAAACATCAGTTGTCTTCCCAACTTGCTCCAAAGTTCATACTCTGAACTTCTGTGCTATGGCTGGCACCTTGGCATTCAGCAGTTGAAGATCGGGTCCATTTGAGCTTAATGACACTTGCACAGGAAAGAAACAAACCATGTCTATAGGCTAGATTTTGTCAACGAATCGAGGGCCAATTTTCTCTGTGACTAAATCAGAGAAGAGACCATTGTTAAGGCCAGAGATGCTGGTGAGAGCATCATCAGTGCAACTCAGAATTATTTTAAGTACTTTCCAGCTTCTCTTATGATTACTTTCTGTGTCAAACCCAAGTCTCTTGCTTTATACTATTCACTCCTGCTCTTCTTCTTCTCCTATTTGGGAAAGTCATTCGTTTGATTTGAAAGACAAAAATTAGAGCTCACTGCAGTCAAGGTATTCCTTTAAAAGGCTTTCTATGAGATTGTTTAAACAACATGATAGACATGCAATTTCAGCATAACATTAAAAATAATAAGTAGAAGCGTGTAAATACTTGAATATGGACTGTCATAGGTGTAAAACTATGTTTATTTCCAAAGTATTTCCCCACTTCTTTACATCGCATGAGAAGCCACAATAGCATGGGTTCCAGGCACTGTGTTCTCACTCCTTTTGTCTCACCAAGATGGCTTCCTTGGTTTAGAGCTAAAAGAATTGGGATAAAGCACAGCAAGACTCTGATTGTATGTCAGCTTCGTTTCTACTTAACTGGTTTGTTCTGATGGGATTGAGTATAGAGGGGAAGAGTTCTTGGTAGAAAAGTGGAGAGCTGAGAGTCATGACTGAAAAAGAGAAGAAAATCTGTTTGATTCTCAGTACACTATGTGGAAGAAGGTTTCATATCAGTGGTCAGGAATGATAAGGGTATAAGAGGTGGACCTGGGTAAAAGAAGGCTACGTTAGCACAGACCAAGGTGGAGAGACAGGAGCTTGTATTATGAGAACACAAGGCAACAAAGAGAAAGCTCTAGGATTTTCCTCTCTACGGATTTTATTCTCTCTCTCTCTCTCTCTCTTTCTCCATATATATATGGAGATAGATTTAGTTTTCCATTCACTTTGAGAAAATGATAGCTAGTTTTTGCTTTTGTTTTGTATTCTTTTTTCATTCCAGATTCTCTTCTGGGAAAGTCTAATGGAATCTCTTCCCCTGGGGGAAAAAAAACAGGTGCGCCTTCCTAAACCTGTGGAAGGTTTCTTTCTGTAGGTTTTAGCAGTCCTGCCTCCAGCCTCGGAGTCACCTTCAGTGATACCCTCTCTTCCATCCCTCATTGGTCATCAAACCTTTTGTACTACAATGCTGATTTCAACATGGGCCTCCGTTTCTAGAACCTACAATGACTATTGCATGTGCCATCAAGTTCGAATTCTTCTGTTAAGTTTACAAAGAGCTTCCATCTGCTACCATGATACTTCTTATATTTTATTGTCTACTCCTCTGCATATAACACCTAGTTTTGTCTGAAACACTGCCTATCCACATCACCAATTTTCTGTCCCCAGTCCTACTGTGTCCTGCCAAATTTTTATGTTGGTTTATTTATTTATTTATTTATTTGTTTTTTGAGATGGAGTCTTACTCTGTCATGTAGGCTGGAGTGCACTAGCAAATCTTGGCTCACTGCAACCTCTACCTCCTGGGTTCAAGTGATTCTTCTGCCTCAACCTCCAGAGTAGCTGGGATTACAGGTGCATACCACCACACCTGGCTAATTTTTGTATTTTTAGTAGAGACTGGGTTTCTCCATATTGGCCAGGCTGGTCTTGAACTCCTGACTTCATGATCTACCTGCCTAGGCCTCCCAAAGTGCTGGGTTACAGGTGTGAGCCACCACACCTGGCCCAAAATTTTTATTTGTGTTGCTCTCCAGGTTTGAAATTCTGTTTCCTTGATGTTGATGTATTTAAATGCTAACTAAGATTTAAAATCCAGTTCAAGGGTTACCTCTTCAAGGAAGTATCCTCTGAGCATGCCAACTTTCATTTATCTTCTATAAATTCTAAGGGCACACTGTAGGTCTATTTCAAATGACCCTTCTCCGGTGATCAGAAGCTATTGTTCTTCTCTCTGCCGTTTCTTTGGGTAAATTAGAATTGCCATCCAAATAGATTTTAACTTCCTCAAAGAAGTATAATTGTATGCCACTCTTCAATTATAACCTTCTTAGGAACCAACATATTGTAGAAACTCTGTAAATTCTTTTTGCTTAGCACTCAATCCACATGTCCATGATTTGAACTAATGCAATTGATGATCCTCAATGTTAGACATATCCTGACAGAAAACTTTCTGAAGGTTTGCACTGAAACAGAAAGAAAACTGTCCTGGAAAGAAGACTTTGTGGACAGAAATTCTGCTGTCCAGTGTTCTAGTATATTCTGACACATCCAAAAAGGTATATCTTGCTTCGGGAAATTTTCTCCCTTTCAGGCCAACATTGAAGGGTAAGAACAATAGGGTTGAGATCTTCTATAACTCAAATCAAAAGGGAAAAACATATGCCTTAAGAAATAACATCTCTTTTATCCAAGGTTGTTTCCAATTCTCTCCTAGTTACCACTGAACCAAAGCACCAATGCATGGGGTAAATGCTTGCCCAATTGTTAAGAGGATTAGGTGGGGAAGACTCCTCATAAAATCATTAAATCTGCTGTGCTGTGAATATGGCCAAAAGCCTAGAAGGTCAGAGTGGTTGTGGCCTGGAGGCAACTCTCTTGGCCATCTCAAAGTAGAAACCTCCTGTAATGAGGCTTTTACAGAATATTTGTGTCTGATAGCTCCCAAAAAATGGTGACCCTAGAGACAAAATTAATATTTGCCTTCAAGCAAGAACCCAAACCTCTCCTTAGCTTTTCTATTTTCTTTTGGAAACTCTTCTTCATTTAAATAAACAAATTAGGCATTCTGAAATTCAAAGACCTATACAATGAAAGCAGTCACTGTTCATGATGGATTAGTTTGATGTTTAAAAAGAAGGTTAAAAAAATGCAAAACAAGCTGCCACCACTAGTTACATTAGAAATAGATCACAAGTGATGCTGGATTCTGTTTCATCTGTGGGAGGTTAAGAAGAAATTGCATTCACAGAAGAATAAGCTTCACTCCAGGTATAACTGGTGGGAGGCTTCTGGGCTGTTTGCATATTATTCTTTTGAGAACATGCATACACTTCCTGAAATTCTTCACTCCCTCTAGCTGCTTAGAGATTTTTTTTTCAATCTCAAAGCTCAAATCAGGCTCATATTTTTTTTTAGAAGAAACTTCATCACATTCTTCATCTATATGTTTACTAAATCCTCATACCCTAAAAGATAGAGGTGGGTTACTTGGTTAATAAAGGCCATTAAAGTACAAGTATTTTAAGTGGAGAAAGAAGTCTTGCAATGTTGCTTTGGAGTCCTGGAAACTAGTTGTTTATTCACCATGTGTCAAGAAAACATAGATCTAAACTATAGGCCTACAGATTATACACATCTAGGTTATTGATCTGAAATATAAAACTTAAGGATTTGTGTCTTTACTTCAGTGTGTGGCAGCACAGACACAGAATGTATACAGCGACCTCCAGAGAGTAGTTACTTACGTTCCCCAAAACTTTGACATTATCTGGAGCAAACTATGCAGCTTCTAGTAAGTTTGACTGCTCTAGGGGTTGATGTGTTCCTCTTTCCGTCACCCTCCTTTAATGGTTAGAAGTGGGACTTGAAGAACTGCTGCCACGTCCTGAATGATATTTCCTTCTCCAAGCAGCCCATCCTTCCAAAGAAAAAGTCTAATCATCTCTTCTGTGATCTACCCTCAGCCCTCCACTTCTCCTAAGTTCAAATTGCCTAAAAAGTCATTCAGAGGCCTGAACATCTGTCCCCAAACCAATTTCTCTTTCTGTTTTGTACCCTACGATTTAGTGGCATGTCACTCCTGGCTGGTCTCTCAACATGCCCTGGATCTGTATGCCTTCATGTCTTGACTGACTTTTTTTTTTTTTTTTTTCTTGATCACGGAGCCAGAAGTCTCAAATTCAAGATCTGCTGCCACCTTCATAGGTCTGAAACCTTCACAGATTATTTCCCTTTCCTCAGTCTCAATTTCCTTAATTGTATAATGGGGATAATAAAGTCTATTTAATAAGCTTCACAAACAGTTATCATTTATAACTCATTAACCAATGTTGAAAAGAGAAGGCATTCTGTGTTGGAGACAGTATTGTTTAGGCTGAGACACTGTCCTGGACAGACATGTTAGTCAGATTCATCTCAGAAAAATAGCCTATTCAGGGAGATACCTATAGATTTACCTGGGGATGGTAGTTTGTTCTGTTAACAGGATTTTTCGACCTCAACACTATTGACATTTTGGGTTGGATACTTCTTTGCAGTAGAGTGATATCCTGTGCACTGTAGGACGTTTAGCCCCATCCCTGGCCTCTATCTAGTAAGGGCCTCCTGCCAAGTTTTGACAATCAGAAATATTTCTAGAGGTGACCAAATGCCCACCCTTGCCCTAAGCCATGGGGCAAAATCTCTCTATTAGATGCTTCAGAGATACATTATGTCCACGTCACTGTCCTGATGTACTGGTCACAATTTTCTAAGAGGACACTGTCCCTGCCTTAGACTTTTTTGAATTAAGGAGGCAGACAGATATGAAAGCAAGTTTCTGTAAGACATGTTCAAAGTAAATGAATGCTCCAAAAGAAGCATGAACTCGGGCTCTGGAGGCACAGAAGGAGCCATCAAGATTTGGTGAGCAGAGCTTACGCTTAATACAAAGCACAAAGATAAATTTGTCTCTGCATCAGTCTGGAGTTCAGAAAGGGAGCCTCTGGTTCCCGGTTTGGCTTACCATTGAAGATGAATTTCAGTACCATTGTTACTAAGGGAAGGCTTTTGCAAGACTGAAGAGGTAAGCGTTTCTGCAGAGGAACTGAACAAAGCAAGTGCCAGGAAGAACAAAAGCGAAGGAAAGGATCCAAGAGCGAATGTCAGATATTATAGGACTCTACTTTCTCTAATTTCCTAACCCTGTGCTAAACCATTATCTCTGCTCATTCTGATAGACCCATTTGCTTTCCTTTACTTTTCACTACTTCTTCCTAAGACTTGGTTTTTGTATGTTTACAGTTGAGGTTCTTGGAAGTACTGTTACTCCACCCCAGTCTGCATGGACCTAACATGGTGGTATCATAGTGAATCTAAATTACTAGAGCATTTGGATGAGCCATGGTGGTGGCCCCTCCTGTTTTATTCCAGGCATGTAGATAATGAACACTGAGTATGCACAGAGTGAGTGCAGTTGGAAACTCAGCTTTAATGTGAGTCCCACATCCTTGTCTATGAGAAATGAGACAGCCAGTTTAGTATTGGGGGCCACATTATGCAAGCAAATGCATACCAATCCATCTGGTTGTCAGGGAAGGGATTCAAAGAATGAGAAGCTGGGGAGAACATGCCATATTGACAGTGCCCAGTGTGGGGTTTTTGAGGTCATCGCTACATGATACCAGCCTTTTATCCCACCCTGCTCAGAGAATGCTGAGAAAGCCAGGGAGGATAGAGATGGAGTGATGTAAAACATGATCACCGTAAATATCTCAGCACGCCTCTTGCTGACAGTGGGAAGTCCAGCTCTGGAAAAAACACTGTCAGCAGTAGCATCTATTTATGTAAAGGATTAAGCTAGAAAATGCTTATTCTTATTGATATTTTTAGCAGTTCTCCCAGAAATTTTGAAATTGTTTTCAATATGCTTTTTTGCTTACTTGGACTTTATACTAACATCTGATTCTAGTGAATGCAACCTTAAAATGTGGATTGACCACTAGGCATACAATACCTAAATTAAATAGGAATAGAGTAGTTAGAAATATTGAAAAAAGCCCTACCTCAGGTGTTAGGAAACCTGGATTTGAATCTTCCAGGTATAATCTCTCATTTGATTGACCTTGAAAAAGTTGCTAATCTTATTTTTAACACCCAAACATCATTCTAGTGGCCCTACCTAGTTTTTACGATTTCTTTTTTTTTTTTTTTTTAATTTTTATTTTATTTTATTTTAATTTTTGAGACAGAGTCTCGCTCTGTCGCCCAGGCTGGGGTGCAGTGGCCAGATCTCAGCTCACTGCAAGCTCCGCCTCCTGGGTTTAGTCCATTCTCCTGCCTCAGCCTCCCGAGTAGCTGGGACTACAGGCGCCCGCCACCTCGCCCGGCTAGTTTTTTGTATTTTTTAGTAGAGACGGGGTTTCACCGTGTTAGCCAGGATGGTCTCGATCTCCTGACCTCGTGATCCGCCCGTCTCGGCCTCCCAAAGTGCTGGGATTACAGGCTTGAACCACCGCGCCAGGCCAGTTTTTACGATTTCTATGAAGATAAAGTAAACTAATATATGTGTAAGTAAACTAATATATGTGAAAGCATTTGGAGGTCCTATAGCTAAAACAAAGAGGAGCAGCTGGTGGGAAGAGGGAAAGAAAGGAAGAAAGAAAAAGAAGGAAGGGAGGGAGGGAGGGAGGGAGGGAAGAAAGAAAAAAGGAAGGAAGGAAGGAAAGAAGGAAAGAAAGAGAAAAGAAAGAAGGAAAGAAAGAAAGAGAAAAGGAAGGAAGGAAAGAAAAGCAAAAAGAAAGAAGAGGGAAGGAAGGAGAGGGAGGGAGGGAGGGAGAAAGGAGGGAGGGAGGGAGGGAGGGAAGGAAGGAAGGAAGGAAGGAAGGAAGGGACGGACTATGATATTCAATATTCTATTTTAAAGGTTTTACCAATTCAGAACACTCTTCAGTGATGTGAGAAATATCTCTGACAGAATTATTATATTCTGGTTAATGGCCATTCCAAATTATACACTGTGCTTATGTTTTTGGTGAATGTTTTCCCCCTTATTCTATTGTCTTCACAATATTTGGTGGGGAGAAAAAAAGGGAATGAGCCACTTTCTTTTGATGTACTAAGAGCTTGATTAATAACAAAAGCAACACTATCCTAGATCTACAGATTGGCAATGGACCTTCACTGATGGATGAAGGGGTTCTCCCTAAACAAGAGCACCTGGGGAGACTTATTATTAGGAAATGTTAATGTTTCATGTGCTTCCTTGAAAGGGTAAACAACAGCTATGGAGCTAAATTAGCAGCATCATTGAATACAACTGACAGGGTGAGTTTTGATGGACACAAGCTTGTCAAGGTGGTCTGAAAACAATAGCACATCCTTCTTTGAGCCCCCACTGTTTTTTAGAGTAATCATCTAGAAAGCATATTTAAATTTTGAACAAGCAAATCATATAATTATTTCTCAATAGCTTGTATTAGATTGGGGGAGAGGGGCAACAGTGTGATAAAATTAGTTTCCAACACTCCAGCAACTGAGGGGTTTTTTGTTTGTTTGCTGGATTGACTGTTGAGTGTTGTAGTTGTTTATAGTGTCTTGTGATAAGAGAGAGCATATTTTTTAAATTTTAGTTTCTCATCAAAAGGATTTCCTACCATCAAGCCAACAAGATCCAGATGTAATTTCACTGATGAGCAAGACGTCTCTGCCAACTGAATTCCTATTGATTAGCATCTGATTTTGTTTGTCAGCAAAAAGAAAAACATATTCTTTAATGGCACGTTTGGTACATAACCAGCGGGTTTAAGTGGTGGGAGGGAAGGGTGTGGATGGAGGGGCCTCTTTCAGAAGCTGATGAAATTATATTAATGTGTATGATCATTTCTGCTCTCAACCAAATAAATAACATTCGTCGTCTTAAAGCAGCCAACGTTTTGCCCTGAAGGTGAAAGGACTCGTTGGCTTGCTGTCGTTCTTCATAGTTGGAAGCTGTCATGGCCTGGGATGGGGTATGTGATGTGCTGACTGTGGGTCCAATGTCACTCACTTTCTATCCGGCTTCCTGACTCCTCCTCCCTTGAGGGCTTGTTGGGGGATCAGACACAAGCCAGTTACTCTCCCCAGGTGGGAAGAATGACAACTCCTAATGACTCATTCCAGCTGTTTGTGGAGATAAGGCAGCATGAATGCAGGCCCCACACCAGAATAGGATGAAGGGGATTTCTGGGATCACAAAGCAGACCTAGACTTTTATAAAAAGCCACGCATATTGATAGACTACAGTTACTGAATATATTAGCATTTACCAGGAACTTTTTCACACGTTATTTAATCTGACCGTGACTAATCTGATGATGTCATTATTATTTCTTTGTTAAACATGGGAAAATCAAAGTCCAAAGATATTGAGTGACTTATCCAATATTATGTGACCATAAGGTACAGACCTAAGGGTTGAGCCAATGCCTGAGCCCCAGTGTTCTTTCTAATATAATAGACTTTCTATACTTTATTTCACACTGCTGTAAAGACATACCTGAAAATGGGTAATTTATAAAGAGAAAGAAGTTTAATGGACTCACAGTTTCACATGGCTGGGGAGGCTCATAATAATGGTGGAAGTCAAAAGGCACGTCTTACATGGTAGCAGACAAGAGAAAATTTGTGCAGGGAAACTCCCCCTTATAAAGCCATCAGACCTCATGAGACTTATTCACTATCATGAGAACAGCATGAGAAAAACCTGCCCCCATGATTCAATTACCTCCCACCACACGTGGGAATTGTTGGAGCTACAGTTCAAGATGAGATTTGGGTGGGGACACAGCCAAACCGTATCAGCTTTATCAAGAAAATATATGTTCCATGCTTGTCAAGTGAAACACTGCTTCCTGTTGGTAAGATATTATTTTCTGATGAAAACCTTTTATTACTAATCACATAAAATTTCAAAAATTTATGAAAGCAAATAACTTATTACTTAGGTGTCATAAGGAAAGAGCATGGGGAATCAGTGTTAATATTCAATCTAACCCATATACCTATCAGTGGAAAAACTTGATTTCTTTAGTAACTGCATATACTTCTGTCACATTAACCTGTGTGTCCTTATATCATGAGAGGGAAGCAAAAGGGTGCACAACATAATTAAGTAATAGAAAAAATTTCCAGGAATGACTTAAATGAAATGGATTGTCTTAAGTGATTGACCAAAGATCTATCAAGAGTTCCCACTCAATTCCTGATGCAGTCAAGAGTCTTTCTGGTCAATTATGGCCCTCAAGGAATTAAGAGGTCAGAATGCCCTCACAGTCTTAGAATAAAGAGTAGCAAGAGATAGATAGAGAAATTTGGCATAAAACTGTGGACTATCTTGTCTGTGTAAGCCCAAGATTTTCTGAGAAGAGCCCACTGGCTCTTAAGTGGTGATAAGGATGTAGTCACCTGAAAATGGGCAAGCTGTCATCTTCAAGTAAATGAAATGTTCTTTCATAAAGCAAACTCATGAAGCACGACTCAAGGTGGAAAATATTGTGGTATTAGAATTTGTATGTAACTCTCTGTGGGAGAATTCAGGAAACTTCAATCTTTGATTTATCTATATCTTATTCCTATCTAGATTACCTTTTCCAGTAATCCTATTATTCACTGTCCATTAAGCTAGTCTCCTGTTAAAAAATTCAGACTTCTCTACGACATACTCATTCCCTTTAGGTCTTGCTGGACTTTTACAATGGACAGTCAATGGTACTGTGATCCTTCCTTCCACATCCACCATCTCATAGTCACTAACACTCTTCACCTGCTGTTCACCCCACTAGTCAAATGTTCATTCTTTGACCCCCTTTTCCCATTTTATTATATCTGCAGCTAATGTCTTCTTCCTCTGCCTTGCCCTTGAAGCTGATGCCAAGTTTGCTTTAACATAGCCTAAGCTTGATGGTGAAACACTTTGGGCAGTTTCTAAGGTGTGGCTGAGTAGAATTTTCAAAGTGTTTTCTTGGCTCAAAGAGTCAGCTAAAGTTCTTAATGATAATGTTGATAGTAGGGAAATTCTTTCTAATTAGAAAAGCAAAAAATATATACATATGTACCATATATAATAGATGTATAAATATATTTAAATATAAATATTTAAAATATTTCTATAACAACATACACTATAATAAAAAGAGAGAAATAGCTACATGATGTACCAGAAAAAGTATTAAGAAACAGTTTAAGATAAAGATCTTTCTCTAAAAGATCTCTCAGTTTTACTGATTTGCACTTTAATATTATGTTGAACATTTTTTCATGTGAATTTTTTTTTACATTTCTGTGAAACTCTTATTGAGGATGTTATCACACATCTCAATTTTTGTCTCCTAGTAATGTAATGTAAAAAAATTTTCTGCCTTTAATCTTAAGAAAAAAATAAAAATTGTGTTTGAAAAATACCACTTTATGTAATTTGTCACATTTTTATCTTTAATTTGACTGTTAGGATTCATTGAGCCAAATATTGCACTTAATCATAACACATATTTAAATTATGGTTAGCATATTTGCTTCCTCCTTTTTACTCAACTGTATTTTCCTCTTTTTAAGGCAGTTTAAAATCATTTTTGAAGGAGACAGATAATAAATAAGTTAAATAAATAGATAGGTGTGTCTTTTAGAAAAAATATCAAGGCAGATTTTTTATAGTGATGGGATGACTATATGTTCAGAAAATGTAGATGTAGTACAATTTTAAAAATGGGAGAAAAAGATGCATATGCAAAAAAGTTTTTAATATTAGTAATTATATTGTTGGTGATATGAGCATTATTCAGAGACTGTGTGTGTAATATGGGATAAACTAGATGAGCAATTATGAAATGTTCCAATTCTATCATCTTCAGTGTCCTAGAGAACTAGCTTATTTGGTGTGGAAGAAAAGAGACACAAGTGTAACAGAGGAGAGGTTAAAGTAGAAACCCCGGTTTGAACCAGAAGCATCAGAATAAATGTATGAAGCAATTTATCTTTAAAAAATAATAATGTAGATGTATAAATTCAGTATAGTTCCAGTGAAAAATATAGCATGTTTGTGTGTTTATGCATGTGTATGTAAAAATCAGCAAGCTGATTCTAAAATATATATAGTAAGACAGAGGAACCGTAGTAGCCAGCATAATTTTGAAAAAGAACAAAGTTGGAGGAATCACACTACCTAATTTCAAGACTTCCTGTGAAGGTGCAGTAATCAAGCCAGTGTGGTAATGGCAAAAGAATAGACAATATAAATCAATGAAACAGACTAGAAAGTCCAGAAATAGATACACACATACATGGGTTCATTGATTCTTTTCAAAGTTAAAAAAGCAATTTAGTGAAGAAAAGATAGTCTTTTCAGCAAATGGTGCTGGAACAATTGGTTATCCATATTCAGATTCAAATCTTGATCCATATCTTGCATCGTATAAAAAATTAACTCAAAGGGGATCATATACAACGTGAAACCTAAAACTATAAAAGTTCTAGAAGAAAGCACAGGAGAAAATCTGTGCCCTGTCTGTTTCCGCTTTTGCCTCCAGAAGCAAAGACAATTTCAGTCTATTAACATTGTGCTTCCTGGAATCTGCTGGACGTCTGATCCATAGGCAGTGGAAAATGATGTCTCTGGGGGGTACCTTCTGACAGCGGGAACCATGTGGTCCAAATGGTCGCAAGCACGCTCCCTCCTTTATGATTCGGCTGCAGGAGGTGTACGTAGCCATTGCATCTTGACACAGTGGAGAAAATCATGTTATCTTCTCTCTTTCCCATTCTTGCAAAGGGCCCTGCTGGGTTTAAATGGCCATTTGGAGCCAGCCTTCTTTTTATCCTATGAATTAGAGGAGAGAGCGCTTCTCGTCCAGTGATGGAAGAAATTCATGGTGTTCCTCATTCTCTTTCCCACTGATGATTTGTTTTGCAGTCTCTCCCTTGGTAGTGCTCTGTAGCAGCTGCTCTTTTCTCTTTGCTGTGTGTGTCTCATTTTTATCTTGGCAGACAGGGCAATTTCTTTGAAATAAGGCCCCCTTTCTCTGTTGCAAGCGACCTTGAGACATTCCACGCTATCATTCCCCAGCTGTATTAGTGACTCCAAATTCAATTTCAGGGTTCTTGAAAGCTTTCCCTTGTCCACCTTGTGATCGGTTGCCTTTAAGTGTCTTACAAGGCAATTGCTATGGGATCCTTGTATCCATTCTAGTATGTGCCTAACTTAGCCAAAGAGAATTGCAGCAAGCAAGACTTCAATGCCTGGGGCCTGGCAGTGATCCAGCACCTCTGTTGTCTTTGGATGCTGTGAATGGCTAGTAATAGGAAAAGAGGGAAATGTCATGCTAGGACTGTGGGGTCCAGATCATGCAAATCATTTACCAATATATAGTAGAGACTCAATTACTCACAATATATATGACCAAGAGTGCTTTTTCAATAGGAAACTTGAATAATAAGCAATTATAGGCATATATTAAAATGCAGATGCATGCTTCTGATTGATGGGTGGAACAGTATACATGGTGATGCCATTGAAACATGCTATTTGTGGTTGTCATCAATTATATTGGTGTTTGTCAAGGAACAGCCTTCTGAAACTCAGCTTCCTCATTTGCAAAATTTATGTCTAAGGTGTTTTTCAGGTCAGGCTCTTTAGGCCTTCTAGCCTGGTGAGTATCCAGAGATTTTTTTCTTTTTTTAATTCGGTTGACCGCGATTCCTTGCCTTTCTATCTCACAAATCCTATCCAAAAATAAGAAATAGGTTTCATCTCTAGTGCCCAGGATAATTGAGTGTTCCTGGCTGCCTGGGTTTCCAAAGATTCTAAGGCTGTGCTGAGGATCACCTGGGAACAAGCTGGAGGAGCAGTAGCAGGGATGTTCCAGGTGTGCCATTTGGAACCTGTGGATTTATTCCCATTACATTCTCACCCCCAGTATCTCAACTGTTTTCTCTCCTCCACATTTCTCCCCCTTGGTGGAATTCATCCTGTCTGAATAGTATCAACTATACCTACCGACGGAATTTCAAAGAAGTTTACAACCTCCTGTCTCTTTGAAAAGTTAACAGATTGTAATTACAGGGGAAACTGACGGGGATTAACAATAGAGTTAGGGGTTCGAAATTAAACAAAACTCCAAAAGATGAGTTATACCTAGTCTTTATTACAAAATGAATGGGTTAGTCCAGTATTGTGGCATTTCTAAGAATCCCTTCTTAGACATTCATGAAAGAGCAAGTCTTTTTTCCCCTTCTTATACTCTCATTCCTCTGAAGAGAAACACCCACACTGACGACTACTATTTCCTGGACATGATAAAGCACATTAGTAAATGCCACTTAGGACGACTTTCAAGGATCTCAACATTCAAAGGAAATTCATTTATATCGCAAGTGAAACTAAGCCCTAATAATTTTTCTGCCATCTTAACCACCAATCTCCTGTCTTTAAACCGAAAAGATCAGCTTCAGTCATTACCCGAAAATGTGCTCAATACTGAATAACATTTTAAATTCCAGGATTGTCCAATCAGCCAAAGTATCAACCAAAATATCCTGGAAAGATTCACTATCATTGACTGGGAATAATTGTTACTATTTTTAATACTAAGTGCACCATGCTTTCTCTGTCTATTAAGGCTGTTGGTGTCTGAAATTTCAAATGTTTACCCATTATATTTAGTGCAATCCAGTCTTTTGAATTCAGAAAAGTGATGCCCTCTCTTTAGTGTTGCATGGATTTAGCTCTCTTTAGCGTGCTGCATGGATTTAGCTAGCCATTTTGAGGAGCTCAGGCCCATGTGTGTATACGTATGTTGAGCGTGTATGTGTGTTTGTGTGGGTGGGTGGGTATGTGTGTGTGCACGCTTCTGTATGTTTGGTGGGGTAAATGTCAGTATTCCCCAGATGCACAGAATAAGCAATGGGAGAAGAGGGGAGAAGATGAGGAAGTGAATGCTTGAGCATCCTAGACCAGTACATGCTGTATCCCTTTACCTGTCCAGACTTCATTCTCCCTCATTCTAGTGGCTCTGCTTTTAAGGGTGGGGAGGAGATCTATTTCCATTTTTCAAGATGCCTAAAAGTTATGGATAGGTTTCTAAACTTTCCTTTAAATATGGGCTTCTTAACACATTATGCTGACACAATTATGAAGTCTTTTAAACTTTTATATTTGTCATGAGAATATGTATTTTTCTTGTCTAAATTAGCAATCCCCTTTAGTGATGGCCTGTATTAGTCTGTTCTCCCCCTGCTAATAAAGACATACCTGAGACTGAGTAATTTATGAAGAAAAAGAAGTTTAATGGACTCACAGTTTCACATGGCTGGGGAGGCCTCATAATCGTAGTGGGTAAGTTGAAGGAGGAGCAAAGGCATATCTTATATGGTGGCAGGCAAGAGAGCTTCTGTAGGGGAACTCTCTGTTATAAAACCATCAGATCTCATAAGACCTATTCCCTACCACAAGAACAGTACGGGGGAAACTGCCCTCATGGTTCAATTATCTCCACCTGGCCCCACCCTTGACACATGGGGGTTTTTACCATTCAAGGTGAACCAAACCATATCACAGCCCCAGTGCCTGGAATGGAGCTTAGTGCAGAGTATGCTATCAACAAATGTTAAATAAATAAAGTTGTTCAATATTAGTAATAATATCATTTATCTTGCCCTTTATTTTAATATTAGGAAACTCAGAGAACGAATCTCATTTCTTAACCTTAATGTAACAAAAGGAAAATGACATAAAAGATCATCTCACAAAGTAGACCTGGTTCTAGAACTCAGGTATACTGACCCCTGTTGAGTTTCTGATTCTTCCCTCCTCTCTAATTCACCATCCTATTAAAAACAAGAGCTGTATTCCCATTTGTCTTGGTGCCGTTTCTATGTTTTGAAAAGTAGGAAGGCTCAAAGGCCATCTTTCATGAAAATGGCCCATGCCCTAGAAAATGTGAGACCTACTGTTATAAAAATACATTATTTTCCTTTCTATTCTGCTAAAATAATTTTTTTTAAAAGTCAGTCCAAAATTTCACTACGATTTGTGCCCCAGATATCTGACACCTTTGTGGAAAATGTTCCATAGAAAATGTTTCCCTGTGAGGTCATTACATTTAGAGCACCGCAATCTGCCATAAAATTTAGATAGTGAAAATAGAATGCTACTTCTTTAAAAATGACTATTTGACATATATCCAAAGTATAACAATCGTATTAGTGAATGGCTCAATATATTTGGTGTATAAAATGCAGAAGTACTGGATAAGGGCCTTAGTGAGTTATTTTTGTTTAAACTCTGCATTTTCCCTAGAGATTCTGCCGTCTGTCAAGATTAAGCTGTTTGGGACTTAATATTTGTTGTGAAATAAATGACTTTGATCTCGCAGATGCCATGGAGACACCGGGTGGAAAAGCCCCATTACTCAGAGAGAAAACAAATTTCATGGGCTGCAGGCATACATTCTGAATGTCAAGCCTGGATACAGTAGCCATTCTCCAAACAGAAATTGAAAGATCTGTAGAAAAATGTCTGTTTCCGTAAGAGGCAGTTTGTCACAGAAGGATCAACAGATCTATCTCCACATGGTCAAACAGGATTTTTGTGAGTCAAGGCCACTGCTGGGGAACAATTAGGGTTCATGTGTAGTACCAAGTATCTCCTTTGACGCATCTCTGTGAGTCCACTAGATGCAAGCTATTTAAGATCAAAACTAGATCTTTTTTACATTTCCTGATATGGTGTGGTTGTGTCCCCACCCAAATCTCATCTTGAATTGTAGCTCCCGTAATTCCCATGTGTCATGGGAGGTACCCGGTGGTAGCTAATTGAATCATGGGGACGGGTCTTTCCCATGCTGTTCTCATGATAGTGAATAAGCCTCACAAGATCTGATGATTTTATAAAGGGGAATTTCCCTACACAAGTTCACTTGCCTGCCGCCATGTAAAACATTCTTTTTCTCTTTCTTCATCTTCCATCATGATTGTGAGGCCTCCCCAGCCATGTGGAACTCTGAGTCCATTAAAGCTCTTTCTTTTATCAATTACCCAGTCTCTGGTGTGTCTTTATTAGCAGCATGAGAATGAACTAATACATTTCCCCACCAGCCTGGCACATAGTTAAATGCTCAACAGAATTGTTCTGAATGAACCAATTTACAGCAAAAAGAACTGGAGTCTAGGCCAGTGGTTTTCAACCTAGGAAAATTTTACCCCTACCCACAGAGGGACATTTGGCAATGTCTGGAAACATTTTCAGTTGTCATGACTTGGGGGCGTGTGCTATTAATGTCTAGTAGGGAGAGGCTAAGGAGGCTACTACATGTGGTACAATGCTCAGGATGGCCCCCACAGCAAAGAACTCTCTGGTTCAAATTGTGAATACTGCTGAGCTTGATAAACCCTGCCATAAGCTATTAGAGGGAAAATATGTCCTTCATTTCCTAGGTTTTCTTTCCACTGGAGATAACCCCATCACACCTAAGGCATATGATAAACCTCTTGCATGGTTGAGAATTCGGGTGGAGAAAATAAGTGCCATTAATGGACATCCAGGCCCCCAAATAGGCCATTCTTGACATTCACTGAGGCCTGCAAATTTGTTTCATTAGGAACATCCTGTGCTCTCACCCCAGAGAGTTCTGGATTTCTTCTGAGCAGATAGTCACTTCCAGGAGCAGGTCCTGCCTGGATGGATATGCAAGCATGTACTAATGCTACCAGGAAAATGCCTCTAAATTATTAGGATTTATGGGACCCAAAGATATCCTTGAAGTCACCATCCAGCCACTACTAATGTGACAGTGGATTCATAGACATGAGACACTTTGAAAGTGAAGACTTGTGATTTAAGACTGACCTAGGTGTGATAATATGGACAGTGTAGCACCCAATCACAGGCTATGGAGAATGTGATGTTGTCAGGCTGAACAAATACAGAGAATGGCAAAAAAAAAAAAAAGAAAAAAAAAAGAAAAAAAGAAAAAAAAATCCCTTTTTAGGTTGTGACATCCAGACCTCCTTTCTGAACTGAGAATGGAAGATTATACATTTTCATTAGGTGCTCTAGGTCTGAGAGAAGATCTTTTCATATTATCACTCTTCCATAATGATAAGTCTTGTAAAAAGCATCTTCCTAAAATGCTTTTACCAAAATTGACAGAGAAAAATGATGCTAGAGGCTTTCATTTCTCAAAGCTATGTTTAAAGCCTTTCTCCAAGATATATTTGTTTTACTTTTAGTGTTTTCTCTATAACATCATCGATTATATCTGATTCCTCATTAACTTAGAAAATATGAGTAAGACTTGGGATTTTCATGTAACGCTTAGATCCAGGGAAGAGAATACTGATGATTTTGTTTGTTTATGTTATGATGTCTTAGTAGACTTAGAATAGACATCAATTTTATCTACTTTACTAGCTGGAGTAAAATTGATATTTGATGTTGAGAAAAAAAATATTTATTTTTGAAAAAGTCTTTCCTCATTTATTTGTTAATTTTATAGTTCTTTCATAATTTATTTTAGTTATTAAGTTAATATCATCAACATCCCAGCATCATCATCAGTGTATGTATTAGTCCATTCTTACACTGCTATAAATACCTGAGAATAGGTCATTTATAAAGAAAATATGTTTAATTGGCTCATGATTCTGCAGGTTGTACAGGAATCATGATGCTGGCATCTGCTTGGCTTCTAAGGAGGCCTCAGGAAACTTTTACTCATGGCAGAAGGCGAAGTGGGAGCAGGAGTCCTCACATGGCTAGAGCAGAAGGAAGAGAGGGTGTGGAGGTGCCACACACTTGTTAGCAATCAGATCTCACAGTAACTCACTCACTCTCACAACATTGCGAGAACATCATCAAAGGGGAAATTCACCCCCATGATCTAATCACCTCCCACCAGGCCCCACATCTGACACAGGGATTACAATTTGACCTGAGATTTGGGTAGGGACACAGACCCAAACCGTATCACTGTAGTAACAACCCTCGTTTCTTGAGTACCTACTTTGTATCATAAGTTGTGATGAATACTTTGCACAATATTTCCTTTAAGTCTTAAAATAAACTCACGTAATGGGTATTCTGGATTTTGCAGACAAGGAAACGCAGAGACATTCAGTAGTTTGCGCAAGGTCATATGACTATGTAGGTCAAAGTCTAGACTCAATCTGAGGTTTTTCTACCCTCTTAACAGAGTTATAGATAGAGGATCATCTATATCCCTAATAGGCAAGGCACAAAGCCATTCAAGCCACGTCAGATGAATGCTTCTCCTGTGGTGTGCCTTGTGCTTGTGCCAGGAATAACAAAGTGGCAACTGCCAAGTCCCTGGCCTTAAGGAATACCCTGAATAAGGAGGTGGAAAATAGCAGATGAAAAGCTAACTAGAAGTGTTTCTCAAAGTTTGTATCAAAGTACCTCTTAGGACAGTAAAGATGATTCCATAATTTGAAGGATCTGAAAGTGTAGCCGCAAATGACTGCAATATGCAGGGCATATCTTTGAAGTCTTGTTTTCGATAAAAAGAAATATTGCATTCTACTCCATAATACACTCGTGCTGGGTTTTTTGTTTATCTGTTTGTTTTTACTCTTGAGACAGCGTCTCACTCTGTCACCTAGGCTGGGGTGCAGTGGCGCAGTCTTGGCTCACTGCAGCCTTCAACCTCCTGGGCCCAAGTGATCCTTACACCTCAGTCTCCAGAGTAACTGGGACTACAGGTGAGGGCCACTATGCCTGGCTAATTTTTATTTTAATGTTTGGTAGAGATGGGGTCTCATTATGTTGCCATGCTTGTCTCAACTCCTGGGCTCAATCCATCCTCCTGCCTTGGTCTTTCAAAGCGCTGGGATTACAGGCATGAGTCACTGCGCCTGACTTACTCATGCCATTTTCATGTAAAAGTAAATTTTAAAATCACTTACCCACAGGGCGTGGTAGCTCATGTCTGTAATGCCAGCACTTTGGGAGGCCAAGGTGGGTGGATCATGAGGTCAAGAGATCGAGACCATCCTGGCCAACATGGTGAAACCCCATCTCTATTAAAAATACAAAAAAATTAGCCAGGCCTGGTGGCGGGCACCTGTAGTCCCAGCTACTCGGGAGGCTGAGACAGGAGAATCACTTGAACCCAGGAGGTAGAGGTTGCAGTGAGCCAAGATTGCGCCACTGCATTCCAGCCTGGATGACAGAGTGAGATTCTGTTAAAAAAAAAAAAAAAAATCACTTACCATTGACTGGAATAGCTGCTCACACAGTAAATACTGCACTTTCTCCTTGTGATTTCACATGCCCTTGGTACATCACATTGAGGTTAACTTCACCGTACACATTACCTGATTTGAGAAGAAAGGAAGTTTTCAGTGATAAATTCCACAATATTAAAGGTGGAATAGGGAGCGGGGGATGGGACTTAAGTAGCTAACCACAAAACTCATTTCTCTTTTAAGCACTATTCATCCATTCAAAAGTACATCTCTGATCTTTCTGGTAATGAAACTCTTCTGTATCTTGTCTGTGGTGGCAGAGACTCAAACTTGTACATTGCATAGAACTAAACATGTGCAGACACACATAGAAGTGAGTGCAAGAAAAATGGGGAAAATCTGAATGAGATCAATGGATTGTGTTAACGTCAATATCCTGGTTGGGATGATGTATGGGTTGGGTAAGGCTTTTAAGACCTCACCACTACAGGAAATGGAGTAGAGATATGCTATGGTGGTGTCTCCTCCAAAAGTTATTTCAAAACTTAATCCCTGATGCAACAGTATTAAGACATGTGGTCTTTGGCGGTGAGTAAGTCATGAGGTCTCCTCCTCATAAATACGATTAGCACTCCTCTAACAGGGCTTGAGGTTGAAGAGAGTGCTTTCATGCCCTTCCATTCCTCCCACCATGTGAGGACACAGAGTTCATCCCCACTGGAGGATGCAGCAACTAGCACCATCTTGGAAGCAAAGACCAGGACCCTTATCAGACAGTGCCTTGATCCAGGACTTCCCAGTCTCCACGACCATGAGAAATGAATTTCTACTGATTATGACTGACTTAGTCTGTGGAATTTTGTGACATCAGCACAAATAGACTAAGACAAGGTGCATGGGATCTATCTGT
This sequence comes from Macaca mulatta, assembly GCF_049350105.2. Lineage (NCBI taxonomy): Eukaryota > Metazoa > Chordata > Mammalia > Primates > Cercopithecidae > Macaca > Macaca mulatta. Next base: position 126,899,411 of record NC_133417.1, on the reverse strand, counting down.
ACTAATACTTACAACTGTATCACAAAATATCGCTGTATTAGTCAGAGTTCTCCAGAGAAACAGAATGAAGTACCCTCAAAGAAACACCCAACATAAGGTTTGAAAAAATATGTGGGCATTCCGTGGCCCAGGCAGATTGACAAATAAGATTAACTGTCATAACCTCAAAACTAAATAAATAAATACATAGATAATGAAATACATCAAAATATCTTTTTAAAAAAGATTTAGTTTTTTGAAAGTGAAAAAAAATACATCTCTAGATTGAGAGAACCCAAATCTAGGTTTACATCTGGATTTTCTATTGTTTCATTGGTCTATGTGTCTGTTTTTATGTCAGTATCGTGCAGATTTGGTTACTATTGTAGCATATTTTTTCTCACCCCAGTTAAAATGGCTTTTACAAAAAAAAACAGGCAATAACGAATGCTGGTGAGGATATGGAGAAAGGGGAACCCTGGTACGCTGCTCCTGGAAATCTAAATTAGTACAACCACTATGGAGAACAGTATGGAGGTTCCTCAAAAAACTAAAACTAGAACTACCATATGATCCAGCAGTTCCACTACTGGGTATATACACAAAAGAAAGCAAATCAATAGATTCAAAAGACACCTGCACTTCCATTTTTATTTCAGCACTGTTCATGAAAGCCAAGATACGGAATCAGCCTAAGTGTCCATCAGTGGACAAATGGATAAATAAAATGTGGTATATATACACAATGGAATATTATTCAGCCATAAAAATGAATGAAATCCTATCATTTGTAGGAACATGGATGGACCTAGAGATCATTATGTTAGGTGAAATAAGCCAAGCACAGAAAGACAATATCACACGTTCTCACTCACAAGTGGGAACTACAAAATGGACCTAATGAAGAATGAGTAGACTGGTGGTTACAAGAGGCTGGGAAGGATAGGCAGTAGAAGGGGATGAAGAGAAGTTGGTTAATGGGCACAAATATATGGTTTGGTAGAAAAAATAAGACCTAGTGCTAGATAAATTAGCAGGGTGACTATAGTTTATAATAATTATATTTCAAAATAGCTAGAATAGAAAAATTCTGATGGTTATTGCAGAAAGAAAAGACAAATATTTAAGGTGATAGATATCCTAAGAACTAGAATATCCCAAGAACTCATCTGATCTTTACAAATTATGTGAATTTATTAAATTATCTTATGCACCTCCAAAACTATGTACATCTATTATAGTCTGCATCAATAAAAATTAATTAATTAAATTTAAAACATTTTTTACAAAGGTAAACCAAATCTAGACTGCTTTAGATATTGAGATCCTGGCTTCAAATTTGATACCATGATTAGATAAGACTTCGGAGATTTTAGGATGGGGGTAAGTTTATTTTTCATATAGGAGGGAGATAAATAGTTGTTCCTAAGAGTGTGGACAGTAGTATATTAAATAATTGTCCCTAGCTCTTCACTATTCTCTACAATCACATCCTTTGTCATGTGACCTAGTAGCTCTTTCCACTACAGTCAAATGTTTCCTCTTGCCACTTGTCTTTAGCCTCTACCATATGGCTTACTTTAGCCAATGGGATATTAGCAAATATAATACAGAGGCCTGAAATATGTTTACAGCAATCTCCTGAATGTTGGCCATGGCCTGGAGCCAACCCCAGTTTTGGAGCCTTAATCAACGGACTCCACTGACCTACAGGAACATGAGCAAGAATAAATGATTGTTAAGCTATTGAATTTGGGGCCAGCTTGTTTCACAGAAAGATCCTCCCAACCTAAAATATTATTCTTTTATTTCATAAAAACATGAGTACCTACTCCACACCCGGAACTGTGTTATCTGCTGGAGGTATGATCATAAATCGAATGGACATGCCACTTGATCTAACAGAGCTTACAGTCATGAGTCTGTCATTATGTTAAAAAGAGAAAGGATTCTTTTATACAGCCAGCCATTACACCACCCAACTTCTACTGATTTGAAAATTTAAATTCTGAAAAAACATTCCTGGTCACATGAATGTTTAATTCTATGCAATATTTGAAGAACATAGCTGTGGTGTAGAAACTAGACAATGCGTTGAGTTTTTGCTTTTTGTTTGTTGTGTGTTTATTTCAAGGCAGAACAGTATAAATAGAAAACATGGTGGCCGACTATTGTAAATAGCACAGTGGCTTTTGAAGCAAATAAACATGTGCATGTGTGTGTCTGTGTCTGGGTACACATGTATACATATAGGAAATATCAATAAATTGCATCATCAACTCAGTTACCCAACTGAGAAAAATGTGGTTATCTTTGACTCATCTTTTACCAAATTTTCCTATATATGTATCTTGAATACATAAACTTCTCTCCTTCTCTGTCATACTCTCATCCTACCCAAGTCATCACCATTTGCTCCCTGGAATATGAGGCAATAGCATCTTAACAGATCTGTCTGTCTTCTCTGCATCTTCTCTTTCTCTCTCTGTTCATTCTACATCACAAAGATTTATCCAAAATATAAAACTGATCCTTAATTCTTCATGCATGATGCCCTTTGATGTTTTCCTATTTCTGTAGAATAAAAGTCCAAGCTTCTTAGTACACAAAGCAAGACCTTCCATTATCTCACCCTTGCTACCTCATCTCCTGCAAGTCTCAGATTCAAACCCATTCACCAGTAAGTAGTCACTTAATCAGGGCAGGGATTAGAGCACAGCAAGCAAGGTGTGTAGGGTGCAAAATTTAAAGCGGTACTCACTCTTTAGTTTATACAGAGCGCACCTGAGAATGTGTGCCTACTTAAATTGCATGCCTTATGCACCCCGCTTGTCTCTGGTCCCCAGTGCTTCATGCTCTTGTATATCTTCCACTAGTTTGCTCATACTGTTGCCCTTGCTGAAACACCTTTTTTACCCCCCTTTTTCTGCTGATTCTAATTCACATGGTGTAGATTTGGCTTAACTGGCATTTCCTAGGAAACAGTTCGTGACCGCCAGGCTGGTAAGTTCACTCACATGTTTCATGCTTCAATAGAAGCTCTGGGCTTACTTTTACCTTAGTACTCATCATATTTGATGGAAACTGCTTATCTCCTTGACTATAACATCTATTAAAATGCGGTCTTTTGTTTTTTGTCTTTGTAGCATAAAAAGCTAGGCCAGGCATCCTTTAAGCCCTCTCTGGTCCCCCATATCTAACTCTTCACTAAGTCATGTGGCTGTTACCCTCTAAATGCTTGTCAAAGCCATCCACCTCTCTCCACGTCCACTCAAGCCACAGAGGCTCATGATCTCCTACCCGCAATATTACAATAGCCTCTTACCAGGCCTTCCAAAGTCCATTCCCCGACCCAACCCACCATCTCCATTTGCCTACTTCATTGTAGCCACGGTAATCTTTGCAAAATGAAGATATTATCATGTCACCACCAACCCATAAGCACTTCTTATTGTACTTGGGACAGGAAATCAAACTTCAAGGATGGTCTAAAGCCCCTCTTCAAGGTCTGACTGTGTCTGACCTCTACAGCTAATCTCACTAAATGTGCGCCATTGTTTATATTCTGGTCATTCTTTCATTCTAGAAGACTCCATGCAAGTTCCTCATCTAAGGGTCTGGACACAGACAGATGAATGCTTCAGCCCCTCCATCATTTCACTGGATTAACATCTCTTCCTCTTCATGTCAGTCCAAAAACTGCTAGGTGGAGCCTCCATGATTTCTCAATCTAGGTCAAGTCCCCTGCTATTCATCTTCCTAGTTCTACATTCCTATGAGTGTCTTCCTTCAAAATACTCATCTCAGTTCATAGTGTTTCATGTTTCTGGGAAATGATTTTTATTCAACAGTATCTAGTTGTGTGTTCACAAAATAAATTATTTACTACAGAAATCTCCAAACATGCACAAAGTACAGAGACTATAACAAAGTCCCATTTCTTCTTGTTTTAGTAATCAACAACATACGGATATTTTATCTTTTGTATCTTTATACTATCTCGCTTCCTCCCAAATATTATATTTTACCCTTAAATACTTTAGCCTATATCTCTAAACAATAAGGACTCTTTCTTTAAAAAAAATTCCCAAAATATTTTCACATGATCACACTTCCAAAAACTAATGAGCATTTTAAAATTATCGAATGTCTTGTCAGTGTTCAAATACTGTGTAAAATTTTAATTCTGACTTCCCACAACACTGAGAACAGGGTCAATCAGCCTGATACGGTACATGCCACATAGTTGATAATAAATACAGCTGAGTAAGTGACTGACTAAATAAACTGTTGTTTAATAAATATTTATGAGCTGAACTGGACACAGGAGTGCAAGTACACCTGGGGAACACATTGCAGAGAAAACCAGTTAAATAAGCTGCCACTCCTTTCTTCACCCCACATGAACCGAACCTTCTCTTCAGGTGGCATTCTTGGCCCTTGGAGTAAGTTGGTGCACTGGAACAAACTCAGAGCAAGGAGAGGTGTCAAAGCTTTGTCTTTCCAACCCCACTACACCCTGCTGTCACCCTAAGTGAGACAAAGGGATGACAGTGTGCTTTTCATCTCTAGGGACTTTACTTTCTTTCCACCCATCATCCTCTCTTTTCCATTCCCAGAGAGTACTGGGCACATACAGGTAAAATAGCACCCACCAGTCAAAAGTGGCTGAACTGGGCAGTGCAGGATTGGTGTTTGCCAAGAGGCTCTGAGTCTCTGTACAGACACTCGAACAAGTGCTGGTTCTGTTAGTAAGTAACCCAAGGTTTATCTAATTGTCGCACAGAAGAGAACATTTATAGTCAAATCTCATCAAGGCAGGGGAGGAAAAGCTTTGTTTCCACTTGGTTGTATTTTTACCTTTTTAAATATGTAGTTTATATAATTTATATAATTTTTCATTATAAAAAGCATACTTTTCCCTAGTTGTGATTTTTTACTCACTCATCAGCAATTTTCTGTGTTATTACAAATCCTGGGTATACATTATCTTTTACTCCTTAATGTTCCATTAATGTTCCATTAAATGGCATTTCTAAACTTTCTTTAGTGACTATTGCCTCCAATTCTTAATTATCATAAGTGATGCTTCGCTTAATAACTCTGTACATAAAGCTTTTTCTGTATCAAAGATAATTTTATTTTATTTTATTTTATTATTATTATTATTTTTTTTTGAGACGGAGTCTCGCGCTGTCACCCAGGCTGGAGTGCAGTGGCCGGATCTCAGCTCACTGCAAGCTCCGCCTCCCGGGTTCACGCCATTCTCCTGCCTCAGCCTCATTCCCAGAAGTACAATGACCAGGTCAAAGAATAGGAATAATGTGGCCAGGAGTGGTGGCTCATGCCTGTTGTCCCAGCACTTTGGGAGGCCGAGGTAGGCAGAACACAAGGTCAGGATTTCTTTTTTTTTTTTTTTTTTTTTTTGAGACGGAGTCTCGCTCTGTCGCCCAGGCTGGAGTACAGTGGCCGGATCTCAGCTCACTGCAAGCTCCGCCTCCCAGGTTTACGCCATTCTCCTGCCTCAGCCTCCCGAGTAGCTGGGACTACAGGCACCCGCCACCTCGCTGGCTAGTTTTTTTTTGTTATTTTTTTAGTAGAGACGGGGTTTCACCGTGTTAGCCAGGCTGGTCTCGATCTCCTGACCTCGTGATCCGCCCGTCTCGGACTCCCAAAGTGCTGGGATTACTTTTCAAGACCAGTTTGGCCAACATGGTGAAACCCCGACTCTACTAAAAATACAAAAAAAAAACACCAGAAAACACAAAAAACAAAAGACACAATTAGCAGGACATGGTGGCAGGCGCCTGTAATCTCAGCTACTCGGGAGGCTGAGGCAGGAGAATTGCTTGAGCCCAGGAAGCGGAGGTTGCAGTGAGCTGAGATCGCACCATTGCTCTCCAACCTGGGCAACAGAGCAAGACTCCCTTTCGGGAAAAAATAAAATAAAAGAATATGAATAATGTGAAAGCTTCTAGTATATGCACACTACCCCACTGCTTAGAAAGCATTGCTGTTCATCTGTAAAATTAATTTGCCTTTAAATTAAATTTAACTTTAAAGTACCATTTATTGTTTTTCTATTGTATAAATAGTGCATATTCATTACAGAAAAATTAAACAATACAGATATGTAACAAGAATGGAATAAAAAGCATGTGAAATTCCACCACTCAGAGTTATACATACATATATATCAAGTTCTATAAGGTCTCAAAGAAGAAACATCACAGACTACTATCAATAATGAAGATTTATATCAGGAGTGCATAGGAGCATGGAATAATAAGGGAAGCTGTTCTATTAACTGTATAGTCACTCCAGAACCAAACACTTCAAAGACAGGGATTTCACTAGGCCAAATGCAGAAGCAGATTGAAATCTTCTCTTTTTACATCTAACCCTAGTTCATCGCATGCTTTTAGCATTTTTACTTCCCTAAGAAGAGATTGGATTGGATTTGTTTGCTGTCTTCTACAATATAGAATCTACATGGAACATTCCATATCACTTTTAGGTAGAGTTATCACAAGCCACCTCCAAGGCTGTTGTCCTTCTTTATACTCAGACGTTATATATTTACCTTGGGCTCTTGTTCAAACACCGTCAATCCGCTGTTTTCATTACTACCAGGCAATTTACAAAGCAAAGATATACTTCAAGCTACTTCAAGATTCTTGAAGTGTAAGATCTAAGGAGGATCTATATTTTCAGAATGTCATTCACATTGTGCTATATGATCTCTTCAGTATAACATTGTTTTATAATCCACTTTATTCCCTTAACACTGAATCTTCAACCCTAACTCTTAACATTGTTTTATAATCCACTTTATTCCCTTAACACTGAATCTTCAACTCTAACTCTTAATATTCCACCTTGTGAATGTGCCATAAAGTAGCCAGTCTCCTGTAGCTGGATACCAGGTTGCTTTTGATTTAGGGCTATAGATTATTTTAAATGATAAAGAGAACCATTGCAGACAAATTCTTTTTGGTTTCTTTCTATCCTAACATGTACTTGCCCACCTGTTTTATTTGCTTTTATTTTATTTTATTTTATTTTATTTTATTTTATTTTATTTTATTTTATTTTATTTTATTTTATTTGAGACAGAGTCTCACTCTGTCTCCCAGGCTGGAGTGCAGTGGTGCAATCGCAGTTCATTGCAACGTCCGCCTCCTGGGTTTAAGCGATTCTCGTGCCTTAACCTCTTGAGTACCTGGGATTACAGGCATGCACCACCACACCTGGCTAAGTTTTGTATTTTTGGTAGAGACAGGGTTTCACCATGTTGGCCAGGCTGCTCTTGAACTCCTGGCCCCAAGTGATCCACACGCCTCGGCCTCCCAAAATGTTGGGATTACATGTGTGAGCCATTGCAACTGGTCTATTTTATTTTAACATTTGTAATTAATTTTATTTTAGGTGTGTATCTTAGAACAACCTGAAATCTTTGTTTGTTTTTTTTTTAAATAGAAAACTTTATGTGTTCACATTAACTTTGATAACCAAATATTCATTGTCAATTTCCTGCCTGCTTTTTTTTTTTTATTATACTTTAAGTTCTAGCGTACATGTGCACAACATGCATGTTTGTTACATATGTATACATATGTCATGTTGGTGTGCTGCACCCATTAACTTGTCATTTACCTTAGGTATATCTCCTAATGCTATCCCTCCCCCCTTCCCCCACCCCACGACAGGCCCTGGTGTGTGATGTTCCCCTTCCTGTGTCCAAGTGTTCTCATTGTTCAATTCCCACCTATGAGTGAGAACATGCAGTATTTGGTTTTTTGTCATTGCGATAGTTTGCTGAGAATGATGGTTTCCAGCTGCATCCATGTCCCTACAAAGGACATGAATTCATCCTTTTTTATGGCTGCATAGTATTCCATTGTATATATGTGCCACATTTTCTTAATCCAATCTATCATTGATGGACATTTTGGTTGGTTCTAAGTCTTTGCTATTGTGAATAGTGCCACAATAAACATATGTATGCATGTGTCTTTATAGCAGCATGATTTATAATCCTTTGGGTATATACCCAGTAATGGGACGGCTGGGTCAAATGGTATTTCTAGTTTTAGATCCTTGAGGTATCACCACACTGTCTTCCACAATGATTGAACTAGTTTACAGTCCTATCAACAGTATAAAAGTGTTCCTATTTCTCCACATCCTATTCAGCACCTGTTGTTTCCTGACTTTTTAATGATCGCCATTCTAACTGGTGTGAAATGGTATCTCATTGTGATTTTGATTTGCATTTCTCTGATGGACTGTGATGAGCATTTTTTCATGTGTCTGTTGGCTGCATAAATGTCTTCTTTTGAGAATTGTCTGCTCATATCCTTTACCCACTTTTTGATGGGGTTGTTTGTTTTTTTCTTGTAAATTTGTTTGGGCTGTTTATAGACTCTGCATATTAGCCCTTAGTCAGATGAGTAGATTGCAAAAATGTTCTCCCATTCTGTAGGTTGCCTGTTCACTCTGATGGTAGTTTCTTTTGCTGTGCAGAAGCTCTTTAGTTTAATTAGATCCCATTTGTCAATTTTGGCTTTTGTTGCCATTGCTTTTGGTGTTTTACACATGAAGTCCTTGCCCATGCCTATGTCCTGAAAGGTATTGCCTAGGTTTTCTTCTAGGGTTTTTATGGTTTTAGGTCTAACATTTAAGTCTTTAATCCATCTTGAATTAATTTTTGTATAAGGTGTAAGGAAGGGATCCATTTTCAGATTTTCTACATATGGCTAGCCAGTTTTCCCAGCACCATTTATTAAATAGGGAATCCTTTCCCCATTTCTTGTTTTTGTCAGAATTGTCAAAGATCAGATGGTTGTAGATGGGTGGTATTATTTCTGAGGTTCTGTTCTGTTCCGTTGGTCTATATCTCCGTTTTGGTACCAGTACCATGCTGTTTTGGTTACTGTAGTCTTGTAGTATAGTTTGAAATCAGGTAGCGTGATGCCTCCAGCTTTGTTCTTTTGACTTAGGATTGTGTTGGCAATGCGGGCTCTTTTTTGGTTCCATATGAACTTTAAAGTAGTTTTCTCTAATCCTGTGAAGAAAGTCATTGGTAGCTTGGTGGGCATGACATTGAAACTATAAATTACCTTGGGCAGTATGACCATTTTCCTGATATAGATTCTTCCTATCCATGAGCGTGGAATGTTCTTCCCCTTGTTTGTGTCCTCTTCTATTTCATTGAGCAGTGGTTTGTAGTTCTCCTTGAAAAGGTCCTTCACATCCCTTGTAAGTCGGATTCCTAGGTATTTTATTCTCTTTGAAGCAATTGTGAATGGGAGTTCACTCATGATTTGGCTCTCTATCTGTCTGTTATTAGTGTTCAGGAAGGCTTGTGATTTTTGTACATTGATTTTGTATCCTGAGACTTTGCTGAAGTTGCTTATCAGCTTAAGGAGATTTTGGGCTGAGATGATGGGGTTTTCTAAATATACAATCATGTCATTTGCAAACAGGGACAATCTGACTTCCTCTTTTCCTAATTGAATACCCTTTATTTCTTTCTCCTGCCTGATTGCCCTGGTCAGAACTTCCAACACTATGTTGAATAGGAGTGGTGAGAGAGGTCATCCCTATCTTGTGCCAGTTTTCAAAGAGAATGCTTCCTGTTTTTGCTCATTCAGTATGATATTGGCTGTGGGTTTGTCATAAATAGCTCTTATTATTTTGAGATATGTCCCATCAATACCTACTTTATTGAAGGTTTTTAGCATGAAAGGCTGTTGAATTTTGTCAAAGGCGTTCTCTGCATCTATTGAGATAATCATGTGTTTTTTGTCTTTGTTTCTGTTTATGTGATGGATTACATTTATAGATTTGCATATGTTAAACCAGCCTTGCATCCCGGGGATGAAGCCCACTTCATCATGGTGGATAAGCTTTTTGATGTGCTGCTGGATTCAGTTTGCCAGTATTTTATTGAGGATTTTTGCATTAATGTTCATCAGGGATATTGGTCTAAAATTGTCTTTTTTTGTTGTTTCTCTGCCATGCTTTGGTATCAGGATGATGCTGGCCTCATAAAATGAGTTAGGGAGGATTCCCTCTTTTTCTATTGATTGGAATAGTTTCAGAAGGAATGGTACCAGCTCCTCCTTGTACCTCTGGTAGAATTTGGGTGTGAATCCATCTGGTCCTGGACTTTTTTTAGTTGGTGGGCTATTAATTATTGCCTCAATTTCAGAACCTGTTATTGGTCTATTCAGGGATTCAACTTCTTCCTAGTTTAGTCTTGGGAGAATGTATGTGTCCAGGAATTTATCCATTTCTATTAGATTTTCTAGTTTATTTGCATAGAGATGTCTATAGTACTCTCTGATGGTAGTTTGTATTTCTGTGGGATTGGCGGTGATACCTCCTTTATCATTTTTTACTGCATCTATTTGATTCTTGTATCTTTTCTTCTTTATTAGTCTCGCTAGTGGTCTATCAATTTTGTTGATCTTTTCAAAAAATCAGCTCCTGGATTCATTGATTTTTTGAAGGGTTTTTTGTGTCTCTATCTCTTTCAGTTCTGCTCTGATCTTAGTTATTTCTTGCCTTATTCTAGTTTTTGAATGTGTTTGCTCTTGCTTCTCTAGTTCTTTTAATTGTGATGTTAGGGTGTCGATTTTAGATCTTTCCTGCTTTCTCCTTTATGGCATTTAGTGCTATAAATTTCCCTCTACACACTGCTTTAAATGTGTCCCAGAGGTTCTGGTATGTTGTGTCTTTGTTGTCATTGGTTTCAAAGAACATCTTTATTTCTACCTTCGTTTCATTATGTACCTAGTAGTCATTGAGGAGCAGGTTGTTCAGTTTCCATGTAATTGAGCGATTTTGAGTGAGTTTCTTAGTCCTGAGTTCTAGTTTGATTGCACTGGGGTCTGAGAGACAGTTTGTTATAATTTCTGTTCTTTTATATTTGCTGAAGAGTGCTTTACTTCCAACTATGTGGTCAATTTTGGAATAAGTGCGATGTGGTGCTGAGAAGAATGTATATTCTGTTGATTTGAAGTGGAGAGTTCTGTAGGTGTCTATTAGTCCGCTTGGTGCAGAGCTGAGTTCAATTCCTGGATATCCTTGTTAACTTTCTGTCTCATCGATCTGTCTAATGTTGACAGTGGGGTGTTAAAGTCTCCTGTTATTATTGTGTGGGAGTCTAAGTCTCTTTGTAGGTCTCTAAGGATTTGCTTTATGAATCTGAGTGCTCCTGTATTGGGTGCATATGTATTTAGGATAGTTAGCTCTTCTTGTTGAATTGATCCCTTTACCATTATGTAATGACCTTCTTTGTCTCTTTTGACTTTGTTCGTTTAAAGTCTGTTTTATCAGAGACTAGCATTGCAACCCCTGCCTTTTTTTGTTTTCCATTTGCTTGGTAGATCTTCCTCCATCCCTTTATTTTGAGCCTATGTGTTTCTTTGCACGTGAGATGGGTCTCCTGAGTACAGCACACCTATGGGTCTTGACTCTTTATCCAATTTACTGGTCTGTGTCTTTTAATTGGAGCATTTAGCCCATTTACATTTAAGGTTAATATTGTTATGTGTGAGTTTGATCCTGTCATTATGATGTTAGCTGGTTATTTTGCTCATTAGTTGATGCAGTTTCTTCCTAGCATCGATGGTCTTTACAATTTGGCATGTTTTTGCAGTGGCTGGTACCAGTTGTTCCTTTCCATGTTTAGTGCTTCCTTTAGGAGCTCTTGTAGGGTAGGCCTGGTGGTGACAAAATCTCTCAGCATTTGCTTTTCTGTAAAGGATTTTATTTCTCCTTCACTTATGAAGCTTAGTTTGGCTGGATATGAAATTCTGGGTTGAAAATTCTTTTCTTTAAGAACGTTGAATATTGACCCCCACTCTCTTCTGGCTTGTAGAGTTTCTGCCGAGAGATCTGCTGTTAGTCTGATGGGCTTCCCTTTGTGAGTAACCTGACCTTTCTCTCTGGCTGCCCTTAACATTTTTTCCTTCATTTCAACTTTGGTGAATCTGACTATTATATGCCTTAGAGTTGCACTTCTCGAGGAGTATCTTTGTGGTGTTCTCTGTATTTCCTGAATTTGAATCTTGGCCTGCCTTGCTAGGTTGGGGAAGTTCTCCTGGATAATATCCTGCAGAGTGTTTTCCAACTTGGTTCCATTCTCCCCATCACTTTCAGGTACACCAATCAGATGTAGATTTGGTATTTTCACATAGTCCCATGTTTCTTGGAGGCTGTGTTCATTACTTTTTACTCTTTTTTCTCTAAACTTCTCTTCTTGCTTCATTTCATTCACTTGATCTTCAATCACTGATTCCCTTTCTTTCAGTTGATCGAATCAGCTACTGAAGTTTGTGCATTTGTCATGTAGTTCTTGTGCCATTTTCAGCTCCATCAGGTCATTTAAGGACTTCTCTACCCTGGTTATTTTAGTTAGCCATTCATCTAATCTTTTATCAAGGTAGCTTCTTTGCAATGGGTTCAAACTTCTTCCTTTAGCTTGGAGAAATTTGATCGTCTGAAGCCTTCTTCTCTCAACTTGTCAAAGTCATTCTCCATCCAGCTTTGATCCGTTGCTGGCAAGGAGCTGCATTCCTTTGGAGGGGAAGAGACGCTCTGATTTTTAGAATTTTCAGATTTCGTGCTCTGTTTTTTCCCCATCTTCATGGTTTTATCTACCTTTGGTCTTTGATGATGGTGATGTACAGAAGGGGTTTTGGTGTAGATGTCTTTTCTGTTTGTTAGTTTTCCTTCCAACAGTCAGGACCCTCAGCTGCAGGTCTGTTGGAGTTTGCTGGAGGTCCACTCCAGAACCTGTTTGCCTGGGTATCAGCAGTGGAGGCTGCAGAACAGTAAACATTGCTGAACAGCAAATGTTGCTGCCTGATCATTCCTCTGGAAGCTTCATCTCAGAGGGGTACCCGGCTGGTGGGGTGTCAGTCTGTCCCTACTGGGGGTTGCCTCCAAGTTAGGCTACTCAAGGGGTCAGGGACCCACTTGAGGAGGCAGTCTGTCCGTTCTCAGATCTTGAACTCCATGCTGGGAAAACCATTACTCTCTTCAAAGCTGTCAGACAGGAACATTTAAGTCTACAAAGGTTTCTGCTGCCTTTTGTTTAGCTATGCCCTGCCCCCAGAGGTGGATTCTGCAGAGGCAGGCAGGCCTTCTTGAGCTGCGCTGGGCTCCACCCAGTTCGAGCTTCCCAGATGCTTTGTTTACCTACTGAAGCCTCAGCAATGGCGGGTGCCCCTCCTCCAGCCTCGCTGCCACCTGGCAGTTCAATCTCAGACTGCTGTGCTAGCAATGAGCAAGTCTCTGTGGGCGTGGGACCCTCTGAGGCAGGCATGGGATGTAATCTCCTGGTGTGCCATTTGCTAAGACCATTGGAAAAGTGCAGTAAGTATTAGGATGGGAGTGACCCGATTTTCCAGGTGCCATCTGTCACAGCTTCCCTTGGCTAGGAAAGGGAATTCCTTGACCCCTTGTGCTTCCCAGGTGAGGCGATGCCTTGCCCTTCTTTGGCTCACGCTCGGTGGGCTGCACCTACTGTCCTGCACCCACTGTCCGACAAGCCCCAGTGAGATAAACCCGGTTCCTCAGTTGAAAATGCAGGAATTACCCATCTTCTGCCTCACTCATGCTGGGAGCTGTAGACTGGAGCTGTTCCTATTCGGCCATCTTGGAGAAACTGCCCTGCCTACTTTTTTGCTGCTTTCTCTGCTTCCTTGGTTATCATTTTCCCTTTAAGCTTATTTGTTTTATCATTCAAGTTTTATTTTGAAGTAATACAATCTCTGATTTGGAAATAATGCATTCCAATTTTTTGCTAATTACCTTTAAAGTAAAAGAAAAACATCTACGTTTTTCTAACAAATAAAAGTACCATCTTTTGGTGTCCTTCATATGGGCTAATAAATTTAAACCAAAAATTAGTTCTGCTATCCCTGAAACTACCATATTTTGTAGAAATAAACTGTTTAAATACAGATCATTATGGATAGACACATTCTATTCTTCCTTGCTTGAGAATTCCAAGAAAATGTAAAATTGCAAGAATTTTAACATTCCATTAAGTTTTATAACCACGTTTCCAAATGCTATTTATATACAATTATGATTTACTGATTTTATTTGACATTTTAGATATCTTCCTTATTTTTAGCGCATTTTTCTGTTGACTTAGCTTTAGTAGCTAAGTCAATTAAGTAGTAATTATCATATAATTTAATTAGAAAAATATGCAAGTGCTATATTTTCTGAGTGATTTCTTGTTTCAGAATAAAAGAATTTCTTAATTTGATCTTCAAATACCCAAATTGGTTTTCTGCACTAGCCAATCAGTTATTCACTATCTCCACTTGATTTTAAAATTCAGTAATCATAGTTTTACGGAATACCAGCCTTCTCTGATTTTACTTCTTTCCCCCTTTATTACTCATTGTCCTAAAAATTATATTGATAATATACATTTAATAATTTATAAATATTTTCTTTTGTGTTTTTACAGATTATTTTCACACAAAAGTAAACCATCTCACTTCTCAGATTGGTGTTTTTATTTTGACCTTAAGTCTTTTCAGATGACTCTTGATTTGTTTCTATATTCTTAATTTATGGATGGAAGAGTGTGTATGAGTATATACATGTGAGTGTGTGGGGCGAGGGTATCTATATATACAGTTCTAGGAGTTTAGATTATTGCTTTCATTGATTTTGTAAGACCCTATAGAAACCCTGTTTATGCTCAGTTAAGAAGAAAAGGAAACTACATTTGTATTATGTGCTGTCATTTGGTTTTGCATTTTTTGTTTTCTTGTTTGTTTTTGTATACAATTACTTCCGCATATCAGAGTTCAAGTTGTATGTGGGGATTAAGTTGTGCTATAGACATAGACAGACATCCTAAGACTTGTACAAAAAAAGTTTTTTATTCTTTTTTTTTTTTTTTTTTTTTGCATTCTGAAGTCAACTGGGGCCCTCTTCTGAATATTTTATTACATTCTCTCTCATTGTGCTTTATTTATACATTACCTTTATTATTATGGATTAATGTCTATCAATTTTTTTAATGAAAAAATAAATTTCTTGTCTGGCTAAGTAAGGGCTCCCTCTACCTCAAAGTGTAACAAGTACTTGCCTGTATATTCCTCTGTTATTTTAAATTTACATGGATATTCAATCTTTCTGCAAGTTATTGTTGTATATAATATGAGATAGTAGTTCTTTATTAGTTTCTCTCAGAGAGCTAGTCAGTTGTTCTGATGTTATAATGAATAATTCATCAATTTTCCATTGGCATCTAGTGCCACCTTTATCATGTAGGTCTCCATATAAACTTGGCTTTATTTCTGTAGTGTAGATTTCTATGATATCTAACGATATCTAGACTTCAGTGTTATATTTTGCTAATCTTCTACCAGCATCAGCTCTTCTAATTATAGTTGCTTTTAATCCAGGGCTTTCTCTAATTTTTTTCTTAAAGTATAGCTATTCTTTTACAAAAATTTGCTTTTAACAAATGTATTAGCACATATTTTCCCACATATTGTAGCACATATTATAATTTATCACTAAACGTTTAAATGCCACTCTACATTTTGTAAGTCATTATTCATCACTGTTTCTTATATTGTCTTTCCCCATCTTGAGTTCTTGATCTGACTTCATTTTCTTTAGGCTGAAGTAATTCCTTAGGGTTTACGAGTGTTTTTGGTGATGCACTTTCTGAATTTCTCCATATCTGAACATGTTCTTCTTTTCTCCCACAGGTGAAAGATACCTTCATTGGTTATAGAAATTTGGGATTTACTAGTATATGCATATTGTTCCACTGTCTTGCTAGCTTTCAGGTTTACAAAAAGAAAAGAAAACTGACACTTTTCTGATGTTCTTTTTTATGTAAATAACCATTTTGTTGTTTTGCTTTTTCTGTCTTTAAACTACTCCCACAGGTCTAATATAGCTGGCTGCTTCTTTCTGTAAATAAAGTTTTATTGGGCCACAGCCATGGCAATCATTTACATATTGTCTATGACTGCTTCCACCTGCTACCCTGCAGAGTTGTATAGTTACAACAGGGACTGTATGACCTGCAATATTTACTACCTGGTCCTTTATAGAAAAGGTTTTTGAACCGCATTCCTAACCTAACCCACAAGAACAAGACTCCAGTGAGAGCACTTCAAACCTGAAAGAAGAGCAGAGGAGAAGACATTTGGAGCTTGGTAACCTTTGGATGGTGCTAATACCATGCCATTAATGTGCCTCTGACAAATATGGGAGACCAACTTCATAAACACTGCTTTAAAACGATGAACATGCCAAACATCTGATGCCCAGATAGGTCTGCTACCAATTCTAATTTGAAACAACCTGTTGGTACCAATTTTGTTTTCTCCAAGGAAGGCAGGAGCCAAGAAGACAGAGGAGGACGGCCTTTTGGAATGGCTTTGTAAGTTCTGCAGCAGATCCAGATGACATGTTATTGAAGCTATATATTGCCTGAGAGCAACACTTCTTTTAGGGCAGAACAATCTTGCTAGTGGAAGAGGTTTAATTTATAAGCAGTCTGATTTAATTTTCTGTTTGGACAGACTGTAATTTGGTGCTAGAAGAAAACCCTTAGAATAGCTTTGTTGTCTTAGCTGACAATTACACAACTTAAGCTGCTCTACCTCTGAACTTCGTTACTCACACATACATGGCAGATTTATATTTTTTCTCTTTAGGTGCTATTTCAAATCAGTGCTTAGGTGATAACAACTTAGGCAGACAAAGTAGCTCGTCTAATTCTACTTATGCCAAATTATGTTCAGTACAGGAGAGCAGAACATTTTAAATCACAGAATAAAAAAATTTAAAAAAAAAACTCAACTTCTTTTAGAGCTCCTAATTGGAAAAGGTAACATATTCAGCAATACCCTAAGACTCTGAAAGATCTAATTCATCTCTTCAGAAGGAGCAATTATTCTCAAAGGCCAGCATTCTTAGCTCATACCACACAGGACCAGACACAGAGCAGAGTCAAGCTTTTTAGAATAGTGCATTTAATTGAAACTTGCTTTCTGTTCCATCTAGAAGAATTTAACTTGCAATAAACCACTGAGCAAGCAATATGACTTTCAAGACCATTCTGTAGTTCACTGTTTTTATATAGGTCTAGAAATAGTCCAACAATCTTAGCAGGGGAAAAAATTAAGCCCATCTGTTTTGGAGACTTGAAAAAGCTTCCTTTACCCTCAAAACACTCAGAGTTTTGCATAGAGTTCCAAAAAAAACAGGTTCATTTGGTCTCAGATCTTTGTTTTATTTAACAAACACTAGCACAGTGCTTACTAGATGCCAGGCACAGCTCTAAGCACTTGGCAAACATTAACATATTTAATCTTCACAATAGTTCTATGTGGGCAGGTGTTATTACTAAAATCCATTTTACAGATGAGAAAACTGAGACACAGAGGATTAAGTAATTTGCCCAAGATCCCAGAAATAGGAAAAGTCAGGATGGGGATTTGCATTCCAGAAGCCTGAATCAGAGCCCAAACTCTTAACGAAGCTCTTCTGCCCATGTGCCACCTCCACCAGCATCCCTCGCCACAAAAGGGAAATACGGAAGTCTCATAGCCCCTGTAAAGCAACCTTGGCTCACCCTGAGAAAGCACCATGAGCTCTTCTAACATGAAACTTCTATAGCATTTATCCAGTTCCCCTGACTTGCACTGAGGATTCTTGCATTGTTAAATAGCATTTCAGATGTATGCTATAATCTACTTACTCTCTACATTTTGTGGGGAGGGCACACACCCAGCACTGTGGTAAGTACCTAGGTACTGACTTCTACATTGATCCTTATTGTTCTTGGAGTTCAACTCTGAATATTTTATCTACTAAAAATAAAAGTGTCTTCTTGAGAAGTGTTTTGCCTGGGGCAATTTGCTGGTCCAGCATCACAGGCATCTCCTGGAAAGGTGAACAGACCACAGGCCAAGGTATTTTGAGGGTTTTGGGACCTCTACTTTTAGGATGCCCTGCTGTATTCAAGTGGGCATTTGTGGTTCTGATTATCTATTGATGAACCATATTCCACAGATTATAATTTATTTTCCCTTAGCATGAACTAGAGTCCTATGTGTTCCAAGGCTGATATATGAGTGAAAGTCAGTTAACTAGAGAAAGACATGCTCATCAGCCAACTTTCCTCTTGATGCAACTTCATTGGTCTCTTTATTCAACATCCGGTCTCATGTAACACCCCCAGCACCCTATGATATAAACATTATTATGACCACTTTGCAGATGAGAAAGCTAAGAAAACTAACTGTGTAGTGGTTATTTGCAAATGCTACTTTGGGGAACTGTGAAAGTCTCAGAATATAATCCTGGAGAATATCAAGGTTTTACGATAGTTGACAACTTATAGATTGATATTATGATAGATCATGAATGTTGAAATACATTTATAGCAGTGGAATTTCTCTACAATTAAATGTTAAAGGAAGCCCCAAAATATAAAGCAAATAAAGGCTCCTTGATCTGGCCTCTATAGAATTACAGAGCAGTCAGAAATCCACTTCTATAGGTCAGGAAGGGCTACCTGTTTTCAGTGTTGTCAGGCAGGGGCCAGGCAGGAGCTGGAGGTGGGCATGTGCTTCGTATTTCATGGCTTCATGAGCATGTACTTTTTATTTTCATGGAATATTTCCATACGCAAAGATGCCAAAAGCAGAATTTGTTTGAATTTGCTTAGAATGCAACTTAGATTGCCACTTAGGGATTTTATTTTATTTTTAGTTTTAGTTTTTGAAACAGGGTCGCCCTCCAGTCACCAGGCTGGAGTGCAGTGGCACCATCTCAGCTCACTGCAACCTCCGCCTCCCAGGTTCAAGTGATTCTCCTGCCTCAGCCTCCTGAATAGCTGGGATTACAGGCGCATGCCACCACACCCAACTAATTTTTTTGTATTTTTAGTAGATACAGGGTTTTGCCATGTTGGCCAGGCTGGCCCTGAACTCCTGGCCCAAGTGATCCGCCCACCTCGGCCTCTGAAAGAGCTGGGATTACAGTCGTGAGCCCCTGTGCCCGGCCTACCACTTAGGCATTTATTTTGTTCCTACTCAAATTAGAGATTTTTTTATAACGCAGGCATAAATTCGTGCTCTCTCATTTCATTGGAAGTATATTTCAAATGTAATTCATTGTAAC
The DNA here is from genome assembly GCF_049350105.2 of Macaca mulatta. Taxonomy (NCBI): domain Eukaryota; kingdom Metazoa; phylum Chordata; class Mammalia; order Primates; family Cercopithecidae; genus Macaca; species Macaca mulatta. The sequence goes on along the minus strand of NC_133417.1, from coordinate 126,880,238 downwards.
CCAAGGGACATAGACTCAAGATGGCTCCATAAATTTATGACCTGTAATGCTCCCCAACCTCCTGCTCCAAACACTTTTGAAAAGACTGATGAAAAGCAGACAGAGGGCTGGAGAAACAGAATAGAGCTGAAACCTCTGGTCTGCTGCACTGTTGCCGAAAACCAATAGTGATGGCTGAGAGTACAATTTCTGAAGGATAATGGGAACTAAAATTTCAAAATTTCAAAATGGAGTGCCTGAAGATCGGAGCTGAGTAAAGCTTGCTTGCTTGTAAAGAAAGAATAACTGAGTTGTGGAATTGGAACTTTCAAAGAAGCTATGCTCTGACATTCTTATGACCAGAAATCAAGGAGCTCCCTGCCCTGGATCTGTGATATTCTCAGCATTGCTGCAGAACAGGTATTCTAAAATTGCATTTTAGAACCCGGTTCTAAATTGAAAGCAAAAGGCCATGGTGGGGGAAACTCAAAATTACAAAACTGCTAGAGACAAAGAAAGAGAAAACAAAACATAATCAGAAACTTCTCTCAAAAGGAATGTGCAAAGCAAAGTTTCAAACAAGAAAAAAACCAAAGCTAAGAAAGGCAGACAATAAAATTAACTTAAGTCTATTCTGTTCTGAGTTTCTCAGTCTGTACTTTTACTGATAGCATACTCACTTAATTATATGCTTTGCCATATACATTTTACCACATAGAACAAGCTCTCATTCCCTTACTAGTTTTCTTCAGAATTGTCTTATTTTTGGCCTTCGGTGATTTCATCATGAATCGAAGATAAGCTTGCCACATTCTGTCAAAAACCTAAGAAGAGGTTGCCACATCTGTTAAAAATGTTGGAATATTTATTAGAATTGAATGGAATTTACAAAGAATGTTTATTATTATTATACACACCCGAAGACATGTATGGTTCTACATATCCATGAACATGGACCATCTGTGAGGTTATACAGGTCTTCCTGTAAATGTTTTGTAATTTTCTCTACAAAGGTCTTACACATCTTTGTATTTTACAGTTCATAACTTATAGTTTTTGTTACCATTGTGAATGAGACATTTAAAGTAACATTTTAAATTAATTACAACTATTGTGTACTTTACCTTAAATGAATGGCAATTATATTGGCAAAGGACTTCTCATGAGCCATAATAGAGGCCAGGAGACAATGAATTTATACCTGTAGAGTGCTGAAGGGAAAAAAATCACCAACTTAGAATTTAATATTCTGCTAGACTGCAATTCAAGAGAGAAAGAGAAAGGAAAATAGAGAGAAAGGGAGTAAGAATTTTTAATATACAAAGACTAAGAGAGTTTACCACCTATAGATTATTAAGTTAATTCTTTGAGGAAAAAAATAAAGCCAGGGTAAGACGTAGGAAGCAAAAACCAATAAGAGATTTGTAGATTGGGGTTTTGTTCTTGTTCTTCAGTTTTACTACCATGTTTGTAGATGTGGCTTTATCTTTATTTTTCCTACTTAAATATTCAAAGTATACTTTTGTGCTGAGATTCATTTCTTTTTAAAATTCTGGAAAATTCTCATATTTCTACATTTTCTTCTTTTGGAACTTTTATTAGAGACATACTAGAAATTTTTAATTTAAAAGGTCTTTATTCTGAACTTTTGGTGGATGTCATTTTTCTCTGAGTATCTTAAATATACTTTAAAGTCTTTATCAGATAGTTCCTTAAAATTAATTTTATTTAGACTGAATCAAAGATAAAGACAAATGACCGATAGTGAAATGGGCAAAAGTTGCATGCAAGGAATCACGGAAGAAATCTAAAAGCCAAATAAACATAAAAATGTTCACTCCTGTTAGTAAAACAAAAACAAACATTTGTATAGTATTTACTATATGCCAGACACCACTCTAAGCACTGTATTTCATCTGAACTCATTAAATCATTTTGAGGGGAAAAAATAAAAAATAAAATTAAAAAAAAAAAAGTAGTTTACAGGAAATGGAGCAGAGTAATGAAGAGATTAAGTAACTTGCCCCAGGTCAAATATCAAATAGCAGAGTTGGGATTTGAATGACTAGCCTAGAGCTGTGCTGCCCAATATGGTAGCCATGAGCGGCATGTGACTATTTAAGTTTACATTTACATTAATTAAAATTAAATTAAATAAAAACGTTTAGTTCCTCAGTCACATTGGTCACTGTTCAAGTGTTCAACAACCATGCATGGCTTATGCTTTACCACAGTGGAAAGCACAGATAGAGACCATTTCCATTATGTAGAAAGTTCTGTGTGGCAATGCTGCCCGCAGAGCCCCTAGTCTTGTCAGCAATGCCACAGCCTTATCAAGGTGCTGTTCTTAGACAAACTTCTGTTTTTCCTTGCCCTCTTAAAACTCCACTCAAAATTCAAGGTTCTGAGAGAGAATCCTATTGGCTTTAGTTAGACAAATAGATTAAGAAAATTTAAATTGAATAAGTAATACAATTTTTTTATTTGTCAAGTTAGTAAAAATAAAGAAGTATGACATTTTAAGTTACAGTAGGAATGTAGGGAAATAGAAATATTCACAAGCTGCTCTAGAAATGTAAATTAGTACAGCCACTTTGAAGAGAAATTTGGCAAAATCTTGTTAAATTGAAAATGTGGCCAAGCATGGTAGCTCACGCTTGTAATCCCAATACTTCGGGAGGCTGAGGCAGGAGGATCACTTGAGGTAAGGAGTTCAAGACCAGCATGGCCAACATGGTTAAACCCCATATCTACTAAAAATACAAAAATTAGCTGGGCATGGTGGTGCGTTCCTATAATCCCAGCTACTCAGGAGGCTGAAACAGAAGGAACACTTCAACCCAGGAGGCAGAGGTTGCAGTGAGCTGAGATCACAGCACTGCACTCCAGCCTGGGCAACAGAACAAGACTCTGTCTCCAATTTAAAAATATATATATATATAAAAATATATATATATATATATATATGTATCCCCCAACCCAGAAACTTTTTTTTTTTTTTTACAGCAGCAGCACTTTATGTTTTCTTACACAATGACTTGTTGCTTGGGCCTAACATTCTCATATAACAGTAGAAAACCGAAATCTGTTGTCACCTCTTAAAGAATCAAGAATTGCATACCAAAAAAAAAAAAAAAAAAAAAAAAAAAAAAACCTTACTTAAATTAAAAGGATGAATAAATTTACAGGTGTAAATGCAAACTGTTTCCAACTCGAGGCAAGTAACAGTCCAGGGTGTTCTGGCAGGAAAACACAGGTAAGAAACAAAGCTGGGTCTTATGGTTTGGACTGACAAGACAGGAGCTACAACTGGTTTGGAGCCCTTGCCAGCCTCTAGAGAATCCCCAGAGCACTCAGTTCTGACACATTAATACCCTGCACAGATCAGAGACTGCTGGCCACACAGGCTCACCTAGCCACAGACTTGTCTTCCACAGGCATGTTCTCACTTCAGCCAAGAAGTGACTAAGCCACATGTACTAAGGGTTTAAATCAAAGATATGTACAGAGTATTAAACAAGTACCAAGGGAACAGTTAACTTGAATACAAGATCAAAAACAGCAATAAGTTCGACAATCCAGTCCAGCAAATCTTCTAGATATGTCATTCTTAGAAAAACTCTTAAACAGGTAGATGACTTAAATATTTTTAAAGGCAGAATTGTTTTCAAGGGTGAAAAATTAAAAACTGTATACATATTCAAATTTAGGTTAATGCATAGTGTAAATAAATGTGATGCATGCATAAAATTAAATGCTAAAAAGAATAACATGTATATATTACATGTCATATATAACATGTATAAAGTACAACAGAAACATATAAATTGTTAAGAGAAAAAGTTGCAGGATGCGTCTATGTTAATAGCTAAAGTGTGTGTGTGAGTGTGTGTGTGTGTTGGTTTTTTTTGTTTTTTTGTTTTTGTTTTTTTTTTTTGAGGAAATCTCACTCTGTTACCCAGGCTGGAGTGCAGTGGCGTGATCTTGGCTCACTGCAACATCCACCTCCCTGGTTCAAGTGATTCTCCTGCCTCAGCCTCCTGAGCAGCTGGGACTGACTGCAGGCAGATGCCACCACGCTTGGCTAAGTTTTTGTATTTTTAGTAGAGATGGGGTTTCACCATGTTAGCCAGGCTGGCCTCGAATTCCTGACCTCAGGTCATCCACCCACCTCTGCCTCTCGAAGTGCTGGGATTACAGGCGTGAGCCACCACGGCCAGCAGTGCGTGTACTTTAACCACAAAAAGCAATACTACATGCTGTTCACGATTCTATATATTTGTATGGAAAAATACAAAGGATAGGCTGGGAGAACACCCACGATCTCAGGGAGAGAAAAGGAATCATGGATGGTGGTTAAGGAGAGCTTCAGTTTCTCTGTAATTAATAATGTCCTTTTTAAATATAAGAAGTCAGAGAATTCTGGGAATATAACGGAGTACAGAGCACCAGAAATCCTTTTCTCCACCCAGACAGCAACACTGGGAAAGGCTTAGAAGTTAAGTTGCACTTAATTTGGGTCACTTCCAGCCAAAGGCAAAATCTGGAAAGCAATTATAAAAGTTAGTATTATTGTAATTCAGGTTTGTAATTCTACATTTTGTTTTCTATGTAAGTGACTAATGCATTAACAAATTATTAGTTGCCTGGGTACGGTAGCTCATGCTTGTAATTTCAGCACTTTGAAAGGCCAAGGTGGGAGGATTACTTGAGGCCAGGAGTTAGAGGCCAGAGACCCCCATCTCTACATAATGTTTTTTTTAAAGTTAGCCAGGTGTAGTAGTGTGCACCTGTAGTTCCAAATGCTTTGGAGGCTGAGGTGGGAGGACTGATTGAGCCTAGGAGGTTGAGGCTGCAATGAGCCATGATCATGCCACTATACTCCAGCCTGAGGGTCTCAGAAAGAAAAATTGTTAGTTTATATTGTTGGACATAAACTTTAATATCTTTAATATATTAATGTATCTTAATTTTATGCATGCATCATACTTATTTACACTATACATTAACCTAAATTTGGATGTTTACATTAATGTATATAAACTTTAATGTATAAAGATATAATTTTGTGACATCAACAACTAAAAACAGTGTGGACGGGGCTGTAAAGGAGCAGTTTTGTGTGTTGTTAAAGTTAATACATTGTGCACATGTACCCTAGAACTTAAAGTATAATAATAAGAAAAAATAAAGTTAATATGGTAAAAATTCAACTTGGAGTGCTATAATTCTAGGATGTTAAATATAATCCCCATGGTAACCACAAAGAAAATAGGTATAGATTATACACAAAAGGAAATACAAAGATAATTAAAATGTTTCACTTTTTAAAAATTAACTAGACGGCCGGGTGCTGTGGCTCACGCCTGTCATCCCAGTGCTTTGGGAGGCCGAGGTGGGCGGATCACGAGGTCAGGAGATCAAGACCATCCTGGCTAACACGGTGAAACCCCATCTCTACTAAAAACACAAAAAAATTAGCCGGGCATGGTGGTGAGCACTTGTAGTCCCAGCTACTCTAGAGGCTGAGGCAGAATGGCGTGAACCCAGGAGGCAGAGCTTGCAGTGAGCTGAGATTGCGCCACTGCACTCCAGCCTAGGTGACAGACCGAGACTCTGTCTCAAAAAAAAAAAAAATTTTTTTTTAACTAAACACAAAAGCAGACAGTAATGCAGGAAATGAAAGACAAAATTTCTCAGGCATAAGGAAAACAAAAACATGGTCCAGCTATATGCTGTTTACAAGAGACTTGCTTTAGATCTAAAGACACAAATACATCGAAAGTGAAAGAATGTAAGGAAATTAAAAATAGAACTACCATATAACCTGGCAATTCCTCTTTTGAACATATTATATATAAAGGAAATAAAGTGACCTCATAAAGATATCTGCACTACCATGTTCATTGCAGCATTATTCGAAGTGACCAAGATATGGAAACAACCAAAGCCCCAAAGTGTCAGTTGACAAATAAATGGATAAAGAAACTATAGCATATGTGTATATGTGTGTGTATAGCTGTAGATATATACACACAATGTATATATTATTCAGCTTTATAAAAAGAGGGAGCTCTTGTTTGTCATAACATGGATGAATCTGGAGGACATTATGTTAAATGAAATAAGCCAGACACAGAAAGAAAACTTCTGCATGATCTTGCTTATATGAGGAATCTAAAAGAAAAAAAATGTCAAATACATAGAGATAGAGAATAAAACAGCAGTTACCCCAGGTGAGGTGCGGGAATTATGGGAAGAATGGAGAGATAGGTCAAAGGATACAAATTATCAAATACGTAGAATGAACACATTTAGAGATCTCTAATGTATAACATTAGGAGTATACTTAACAGTATTTTATTGTACTTGGGAGTTTTGCTAAAAGATTAAATTTGGGGTCTCTTACTGCACACACAAAATGTGTAACTATGTGAGATGATGGACATGTTAATTTGCTTGACTACAGTAACGATTTCACTATGTATATGTATATCAAACATCATTGTATTCAACTTAAAAACATAATTTAAAAAAAAAAAAAGTGAAAGGATGAAAAAAGGAATTCCATGAAAACACTTACTAAAAGAGAATAGGTTGATTATATTAATATTGGACAATGTATACTTTGAATTAGAAGGATGTTAAATATTAATAAAGAATTTAATACAGCAAGAAAATACAATAGTTATAAACATTGCACATTTAATAACAAACCATCAAAATATATGAAACAAAAATTGACAGAACTGAAGAGAGAAATTGGAAGTTCTACAATAATGATTGGCAATCTCAATATCTTTCTTAATAATAAATAGAACAACCAGCCAGGCACAGTGGTTCACGCCTGTAAACCCAGCACTTTGGGAGGCCAAGGTGGTCAGATCACCTGAGGTCAGGAGTTTGGGACCAGCCTGGCCCATATGGTGAAATCTCATCTCTGTTAGAAAGACAAAAATTAGCCGAGCATGGTGGCAGGCACCTGCAATCCTAGCTATTTGGGAGGCTGAGGCAGGGAAATTGCCTGAACCCAGGAGGTGAAGGTTGCAGTGAGCTGAGATCACACCACTGCACACCAGCCTGGATGAGAGAGCAAAACTCTGTCTCAAAAAATAATAATAATAACTAACAAAACAAACAGAAGATAAGTTAGGAAGTGGATGACTGAAACAACACAATAAACAAATTAGACCTAATAGAACTCTACCCAATAACAATAGCATATACATTCATCTCAAGAATACTTGGGACATTTTCCAGGATAGACCATATGTTAAGTCTCAATCAACTTTAAAAAATAAGTATAATACAAAATATCTTCTCTGACCACAACAAGATAAAATTGGAAATCAAAATGGAAAATTCACAAATTTATGGATATTAAACAACAACTTGTAAATAACCCATGATCAAAGAAGAAATCACAGGAAATTAGAAAATACTTAGAGATGAATGGAAACAAAACACAATATACCAAAACGTATGGGATGTAGTGAAATTAGTACTAAGGGAGAAATTTGTAGCTACAAATGTATATATTAAAAACCAGGATATATCTCCAATGAAAAACTTTACAACTTAAGGAACTACAAAAATTAGAATAAGCACAAAGCTAGCAGAAGGAAGGAAATAATAAAGACTGGAGCTGAGACAAACAAGACAGAGAATAGGGAGGAACTCCCGACACATGCCACAACATAGATGAGCCTTAACGTCATTTTGTTAAATGAAATAAGCGAGTCACAGAAACACCAATACTGTATGATTCCATTTATATGAAGTACTTAGAGTAGCACAAATTGTAGAGAGAAAGTAAAGTGGTGTTTGCTAGGTGCTGGTGGGAGGCGGAAATGGGGAGTTATTGTTTAATGGGTACAGCGTTTTAGTTTTGCAAGATGAAAAGCATTCTAGAGATGGATGGTAGTGATGGGTGTACAACAATACTAACATACTTAATACCACTGAACTGTACAAGGAAGATGGTAAGTTTTACGTTGTGTGTATTTTACCACAAATAAATGGGGAAAATGATTTACAGTTAACCATTTTGCTAATACATTAAATGTTACTTTTTGAAGGTACTGTATGAAGGAAGAAAAGGGGAAATCATGTTCTACCTAGTCTAGGTGCCATGCGCTGGTGATACTGGCCAGTCCTTATTTTGTGAAGGGGCGTTGTTACTATTAGAATCAGCTTGTCCTTTGTCCTCACACTGTGGCTAATTTATAGGAATAGGTAATAGCCAATGCGAGCTAATATTCTATAGGCAGACAGAGATTTAAAAAAAAAAATACACAATAAAAAAGCTAAAAAGTGGTAAGTGTTATGGGGACAAGAATAAAATCAGGAAAGGGGGGCATGGGTTATCATAGTAGTAAATAATACATTATCAATGAGAAGGTTAAATCTGAATTTCAGTTAATACTCCCTTTTCCCTGCAAAAGACTGGATACAGGTAGGCTTTTCTTTTCTAAAATTCTGTGCTGTACAGCAAACGTTTATATGCTCCTCTAGAACCCATACTTCTTTCTGTGCTTCACCATATAAACTAATGAAATTAACTATGCAACATCTGCATGATTTGATTACAAAGGCCATTTCTCCATGAAGAGACCTGAGCCTGGGGACCCAGAGGGGTTGTGCGGCAGCTAAACTTATCACTTCCTGTGTTTTAAGATAAAGTATCAGCACCTGATAACCTGAGATATTTCTTGCTTTCCACCTGAAAGCACCTAATATACCAACAATTGCTTTTCTCCCGTTTTATAGCTGTTGTTTACACACATGACTCATTAGGTTTGAAAAAAAATGTTAACAAACACTATTAGAAACAAATATTATAAAATATAAACTTCTGTAAATTCTGGATATTGAGAACTTGGATGTCTTATTTTTAGTATTATTCTGTAATGTTTTAATTTCCCCCCACAAAAGAGACAAGTACATGTTGCATTCCCTATTTTATAGATAAAACTCATCAGGCTCCAGAGAGGTCAAATAACCTAGCCAAAGTCAGAAAGCAAATTACTGATGGGAGAAATGGGCTCTCCTTCCATCCTCATTCAAATAGAACTATCTGGTAACTTCAAGGTAGAAATCTCTTACAGGCAGCAATTTACTTCTTCCTGGTGTTTTGTTTTATTTTCTTTTGTTTTGTTTTGTTTTGTGACAGTCTCACTTTGTTGCCCAGGCTGGAGTACAGTGGCGCGATCTCGGCTCACTGCGACCTCCGCCTCTTGTGTTCAAGAGATTCTTCTGCCTCAGCCTTCTGAGTAGGTGGGACTGCAGGTGTGCACCACCACACCTGGCTAATTTTTTGCATTTTCAGTAGAGATGGGGTTTTGCCATGTTGGCCAGACTGGTCTTGAACTCCTGACCTCAGATGATGCACCTGCCTTGGCCACCCAGTGTTTTAGGATTACAGGCATGAGCCACCACGCTGCCAACTAGTTTGGCTTGACTGCCTTTAGACAGCCTGAATAAAAGGAAATACACATTCCCTCTGGGACTGGAAGGTGACGGGCTTCTCTAAGGACTGGTGCCTTACGATAGACCGATAGACCGGTGCTTTGCAATTGCACAATGAAGGTTGGGTGAATTGCACTAAACTGAACCAAATTCAACAGAGTTGAACTGAGTTGCTGGTAATGAAGAGAGAGAGTGCAGGGACTGTCTTTTCTGAACATCACAGAAGAAACAGGAACTGTTCTCCAGGGCTGGTAGAACCCAGGCATCAACAACCCCAATGTAGCTATAGTCTTTTCAGCTGTGATGAGTTATGCCTGCTGAATAAAACAGTCATCTTTCTATTTTAATGTGGAACAATGAACTCAGAAAAATAAAAGCAGACCATTGTCACTTGAATATGTATTTTACTCCATCTTCCGTAAGTTTTTTCTCTATCTAGAAGCAAACGTGTCAAAACATTTATTATTATGATTTCTTCCCCATAACAATAATGTTTGTCATTCCAAACAAATTGAAGAAATATTTTCCTTCTAGAAACAACATCTTAGGTAAGTTTTGAATAAGCATTAGTAAATCCTTACTTTTATCAGAATCTTCCAGTATTTTCTGGTTTGCCCTTCACTCCCTATGTACATATTTCCTTTAACATGTCACTTTTCCAGGTGACAACTGCCCTAAAGAGGCCAGTTTCCCACAGCAATATGTCAGAAACGATAGGCTTTCTTTGGTTACACACAGCTAAACTTGGGCTTTTAAACACTGGTCCTTCCAGTCTATTACATGCTTACAAACCTTTGTTTTGCTGTCACTTGGGGGAAAAAAGTGTACAAATCAATTGGGCTAGGACTTTTTTTCCTTTGAATTAACTAGTGAAACCTTTCTCTTCTCTATTCCTTTTACTTACACAACTCAAAAAGTCCATCTTAATTCCTCCTAATGGTACCAGACAACTGTATTGCATGGTCCTTCAAGTTGCAGTAGGCAAAGTGCTCTGGGCCCAGATCAGTTATGGCTGTACAAACAGGAACAAGCTACACAACCCATACTAAAACAGCAAAGCAAATGGTCCCTACTTTTAATAATGCAGCTTTGCACACAGAGCACATAATGGCCTTTAAATTAAGAAATTAGTTACATTTCCTTGATAGCTTACATTCTTATTAGCACAATTGGCATACTTACTCGGCCTCCTTATAATTATTCATAAAATATCATCTTACATGAGATACCTCATTTTCCACTACTTTTTACATTTTAAAAAATATTATTATTATTATCATCATTATTATTAAATGGCATATGCCCAGTTATTTATGTAAAAGGAAGAAAAAAGAAAAGATCTTTGCTATGGGATGGAAGTGGGTAATTATGCTCTGCTAAGCACATCACGGACGTCCAGCTGGCACAATTAAAGAAATAGCTGATCAGTTCCAGTTATTGATTCTGCTAACATGTTTGTTCACGGTTGCTTCTTGTCTAATTAGTTTTTTCTGCTTTCTTAGTCTAAAAGCATACCTTTCCAGACGAGGCTATTTTCAGATAGTAGTGAGCAAGGCTTCCTTTAGTTGCCCTCTAGATTTTTTTCTTTTTTTATGCAATAGTTTGCCTATTCATTTATTCATTTAGCTAGGAGATGGCCTGAAAGCTAGACTTGTCTTTGGATTCCTTATTGAATTTCAAATCTGGATTTTACACGCTTCTCTTTTTAAATGGATGTCTTGGTAGCCCTGGTACAGCCACATTTGAAGCTGTTGTCATCAGAGAATGATGTGGTGGTTGCCGTCCCCACAAATTGAAACAAGCTTGAAAATGCCTAAAAGATGCATGCTGCCAGTCTTACTTGGTGAGGCTTGTTAGAAGCCTTCATTCTCCCTCCTCACAAAAAAGAAAATCTAACTCAACATTATTTCCATTTTCTAAATGTAGCTTGCACAAAAAAGTGAAAATCTTTTTGCTACTAACAAAATCAGGGGCAAAATGCAGCGTTAATTTCCGGAAATAAAAGCTTAGGTTGTGGTCCTAGAAAACCGACCTGCTCTATTGAAGAAGCAAATGCATATGGTATGGAATCTTTGCCTTCGTCAAAGTTTGTGGAATGAAGATTTAAAATACGGCAACAGATGCTAGTGTGAAATGGAGGCACAGTGTCTGTGGCCCAGCAGAGCAGTTTACCAATAAAGCCTGCCCTGGCTCTACGGCTGGGTGCCATAGCAATGGCAGCTGTCGCAAAGCTCGAGAATATGCCAGTATGCCGTCAACATTTTAATCACTCCTGTACAGGCAAAGAGTAAATGTTGCTCTTTTTTAATACTGCTACTTTTTTTTTTTTTTTCCTAATGCAAGATTTGGAAGCCAGGGCATCTGTTTGCCTAAGCATTAAAAATGAGACAGAAAAGAACCTTTGCGTATTCTGATAGGAAATTTCTATTCTCTCAGTAAAAGAAGATGGGATCGATCCAGTTTTATCTGGTGTTTTCACTGTTAATTGCTGATTTAGTTGGTCCTGTTGCTATAAACCTTTCATACCATGGAATATGAGCCAATTTTCCTTCCTCAACAAAAGAGCATCTTGCAGATTATAATATTCCATTAACTTTACAGTTTTACTTTAGCACCATATCAAGGCATTGGGACATTTTGATTCAAATGATAGAAAATTAATTTTTACTTTTTTATTACATTTGCAATAGAAAACTACTGATGACATCGCTGGTGTAGAATTAAAATGACACAAGAAATTATAAATGTTATTTCCTCCAGTGAAAAGAAAGTGGACAATTAAAAGCTTTAACACTGCTTGGATCCATTCTAAATGTCCACAAAAGACTGAAACTTGGGGGGAAAAAAGTTAAAATGTGGAAAGTTTTAGCCTTTTAAAACCGCCGCTATTAAAACCACAAGATTTTGGTGTAAAATGTGATATACACTAGGAATGATAATAAATTACATCAACTCAACAAAACATAGTCACAAGTAAAATAATCTTCAACAAAGGCATATTTTGAAGATGATAATGTAATGGTGAAATTGGCCAACTCTGGCTCAAGGTCCAAATCTGGCCCACTGCCTGTTTTTACAAATAAAGTTTCACTGGAACTCAGACACATTCATTCCTTTACACACTATCTATGGCTGTTTTCATGCTATAGCAGCAGACCTGAGTAGATGCAGCAGGGAATGTATCGCCTGCAAAGCCTAAAATGTTTATTTTAGAGCTGTTTACAGAAAATGTTTGCAAATCCATGGTATAAAGCACAAAATACTTAGGTATTTTCTCCCTTTAAAAAAAGCCGAAATAAGATGCAATTTACTTTGATCTTTTTTTTGAAGGGGAGGGGACACCAAAACTAGTCAAATGTTCAAGAAAGTAATACTGACTTAAGATAATGGACTGTTCCGAAAAGAGCATTCCAAAGAGAATCAAAACCTACAGGAGGCTGGGCACGGTGGCTCACACCTGTAATCCTAGCACTTTGGGAGGCTGAGGCAAGAGGATCAAGGGTGACTTGAGGCCAGGAGTTTGAGACCAGCCTGGCAACATAGCAAACTCTTGTCTCTACAAAAAGTTAAATAATTAGCTGAGTGGCGGTGGTATGCTCTGTAGTCCCAGCTACTCAGGAGGCTGAGGCAGGAGGATCAACTGAGTCCGTGAGTTTGCGGTTGTACTGGGCCATGATCATGCCACTGCATATCAGCCTGGGTGACAGAGCAAAACCTTGCCTCAAGAGAAAAAAAAGAAGAAGAAGAAGAAGTGCTAAAAAGAAAAGAAAAAGAAAACCTAAAGAAAAACTGAGACTTTGGAGCATCCCTGAGGAAATAAACTTGCTGATGTGTTCAGTTATTCAGATACTCAGAAAACACTATAACAGACTGGGTATGGTGGCTCACACCTGTAATCCCAGCACTTTGGGAGGCTGAGGAGGGTAGATCACAAGGTCAGGAGATCGAGACCACGGTGAAACCCCGTCTCTACTAAAAATACAAAAAATTAGCCGGGCGCAGTGGCGGGCGCCTGTAGTCCCAGCTACTCGGGAGGCTGAGGCAGGAGAATGGCGTGAACCTGGGAGGCGGAGCTTGCAGTGAGCCGTGATCGCGCCACTGCACTCCAGCCTGGGCGACAGAGCGAGACTCCGTCTCAAAAAAAAAAAAAAAAAAAAAAAAAAAAATACAAAAATTAGCCAGACAAGGTGGCAGGCACCTGTAGTCCCAGCTACTTGGGAGGCTGAGGCAGGAGAATAGCTTGAACCCGAGAAAAAGCAGTTGCAGTGAGCCAAGATCGTGTCACTGCACTCCAGCCTGGGCAACAGAGAGAGACTCCATCTCGAAAAAAGAAAAAGAAAAAGAAAAGAAAAGAAAAGACTATAACAAATAAGAGACCCTGTCTTCACATTTTTAATTCAGTTTATTACCAATCAGTAATGCTTTCACTTCTACATATTGCCTGGATTCCCTCATTTCTCTGCCAATTATGTCCATAGCTTTTTGTCACTACCTGGCTGACCTCCTTTACATCCGTTTAACTCGATGAGCTCCACTTGTTCACATACTGGGTTTACCTTTGTTGTCACCAACCCTGTGATTCTCCGGCACTTCCTCCACCTTTTCCCTCCCCCCATTCCCACCTCAAACATTTAGTCATTTCAGGAGCTCCTCCTTTTTCCCCCTCAAAACATACTGGCAGGAGAGGCTTCGGACTCCTTTCCCGCGGTGTGGTGACTGATAAGACTGAGGCCACACTCCTCTCCTCCAAAAGCATTAGGGTTTTTTTATTATTATCATTTTAATTTTTTGAGATGGAGTCTCTCTCTTTTTGTAGCAGGCTGGAGTGCAATGGCACAATCTCGGCTCACTGCAACCTCCACCTCTCAGGTTCAAGCGATTCTCCTGTCTCAGCCTCCCAAGTAGCTGGGATTACAGGTGCCTACCACTATGCCCAGCTAATTTTTGTATTTTTAGTAGAGATGGGGTTTCATCATCTTGGCCAGGCTGGTCTCAAACCCCTGACCCCAGGTGATCCGCCCTCCTTGGCCTCCCAAAGTTCAGTGATTACAGGCGTCAGCCACCGCGCTCGGCCAGGCATTTAATTTTATTTCAGGAGATAGGCACATCAAATGCACCTGTCCACACTTCAGACTTCCGAGAGTGGGAAATCCACCCTGGGGAATGCTGTTGTCCAGAGGTGAGGCTGTAGAATTGGGGTAGGTCACTGAGGATGAGTCTTAGGTTGCCTTCCTGGTGCCAGTGAAAGCATTTGACCAAGCACTGCTCACATCTTAGACCTAATGGCCAATTGTGTCCTTTCTCTGCTATGCCTGCTCCCAATCTGACACATCCCTTCCTTAGGTGGTCCAGTAAAATAAATCCTCCAGTAAAATAAATTCCTTGAGGGCAAAGGCTGCTTTCACAGTCACCACTATATCCTTAGTACTCAGTACAACATCAGGTCTGAAACACAGGCTCGTGAAATATTGAAATACCTGAGCGTATTCCACTTTGCGTGATGCCCGAGTGGCTACTGTTTTGTTTTGTTTTCTGAGATGAAGTCTTGCTCTTGTCACCCAGGCTGGAGTGCAATGGCACAATCTTGGCTCACTGCAACCTCTGCTTCCCATGTTCAAGTAATTCTCCTGCCTCAGCCTCCTGAGTAGCTGGGATTACAGGTGCTTGCTACCATGCCCGGCTAATTTTTGTATTTTTAGTAGAGACGGGGGTTTCACCACGTTGGCCAGGCTGGTCTTGAACTCCTGACCTCAGGCAATCCACCTGCCTCGGCCTCCCAAAGTGCTGGGATTACAGGAGTGAGCCACCATGCCCCGCCTGCTCTCTTTACTAAGAGTAAAAGCCAAAGCCCTCACTAGGGCCCCAAAGGCCCAACACGGTCTGGCTCCCATTACCTCTCTGCCCTTCTCTCCTCTGCGTCTCCAGTCTCCTCGCTGTGCTCCAGGCCTGCTGGCCTCCTCTCTCACTGTCCTCCTTCTGCCACCCCAGAGCCTTCGCACTTCCTGTTTCTTCTGCCTCACGATACCCACAGCCTATGGTGCTTGTTTCTTTCAACCTCTGCTCAAATGTCTATTTCAAATGTCGCACTTCCTCACAACCCTTCATCCTCTTAAACCTACTTTATTCTGTTCCCATAGCACATCACCTTCTAAGATAATATATGCCATACCCATTTATTTTTCTTACATTATAGCTCTCCCTATTAGCATATAAACTGCACAAAAGCTGGAAATCTGTTTTCTTCATTGTTGTCTTCCTGGGATGTCAGTCCCTGGCTGATACACATCAAGCACTCCTGGAGTATTTCCAGAATGAATGACTTCCAAAACCTATGAGCAAGAAACAGACTCACCGTCACTCACTTGCTTTTCCTCATGACTCCACATTGTAAATATGCACAAACAATGGCTAATTTACAAAAGGGTGCTTCTTCCCCACCTACCCCTATTGTGCCTCCTGTTCCACCTGCTTCATCTCACCCTCCCTCTGATGTCATTTCTAATTAAATAGAAAGTCTCCTCCCATCTCAAACTTCATCTGCATTAAGACCCTTATTACAACGGACTCCTGAAGCCCGTGCGGCTTTGCTGCCCAGCTGCCTGAAAAACCGCAGGAGCTAAACTACGGGTGGTCCTCTTGGCCCGTCTCCACCAGGTCCCAGATGGCACAGATCTTCCAGACAGCAAATCTAATACACGTAGAGTCTGAACAAGTCACAGTGCTCTGTGATTACCGAGGAGAGAACCTCTTCAGAGTGATCATCGTTATATAGCCATATGACAGTCCTCTCTCCTGACATATGGGCTGGGAGTTAGGATGACTGTCACCCCACTTAGTTCCTAAATGGCTGAAGGGCAAAAGAGCATTTCTTCCGACCTGGTAAAACCTCACAGTAGCTGGCGTGATGGTTTTCTCCCAGTAAGCGTTCAGTGCAGAGATGTTGACACACAGTGGAAATGAGGAAACAGAAGAGAAATATGGGCACAGCTTAGTTATTTTTCTAGAACTATGTCATTACCAAACACAGGTGATGGCTCTAGTAGGGGTGTGGCCCAGGTGCACAGGACCTGTTTTGGCAACATGTGCAATAAATATACAGAGAGATGCCAATTCGAAGAAAGGTGTGTGCACAGAAGGAACTCAAAGACTTTTATATCTCCGTGATTTCACGGTCTTTTTTTGTAACATCTAGTACGCACCAAATATTCACAGGAAAACTTATCCAATTTTGTAACTTTTTATTTTTATACCAAATGAATGTACTTTTCTAGATTTAAACATAAGATGTAGAATTTCCAGAAACAGCTTCTTATCTCATAATTTCTAAATAAATTTAAATGTAATTCAACTAATTCACCTGTTATGATTCAAGTATTTATTTTTCAATTGGAGAAAAAAATAACCATATTACCGTGGTTCCTGATGAAAAAAATAAACAACACAAAAGTATAAACAATTAAGAAATTCTGTGAGTGTACTACAGGCAGGGTGGCACTAAAACATCCACTCAGATATGGCTGGGGTGGCAGCCCCTGCCTCATGGCTACAGAAACTCAACAGTTTTCCCTGCTACAATAGCAGCTCCTTTTCTGCCAGCTGCTGCAGATCTCACAGTTCTCTTTCCTTCTTTCTTTCCCGGTTCTTATATCCCCTCCACTGCCCCCAATACCCTTCTTATCAACTTGTCAGTGATGGTTGGAGAGGTGAGTCCAAATGACAAAGGCCAGGGTGGGGCACAGCCTGTCCTGTTTCCATGAACCCCTCCCTCCATCCCAGCCCTCCATCCCCAGTATGGCAGCTCCTCCTCACCCCAGTGCCTGCTCCCTTGCAGTTTCCCTGCTCTGGTCCCAGGGCCTCGACGCGCCCTCATAGGACACTCCTCACTCCAGAGTATCTATCCTGGTTTCTATATTCACAGCATACAAAGCCCTAATTCCAAGCCCAAGATCTTCTTTGTCTAGCCGTAGGAAATCCCACCAGTAGCTTCAAGCTGACAACCAACACGGAGCCGGCTGACTGGCATCTCAAAAAAAAAAAAAAAAAAAAAAACCTCTGCTCTCACTCATGGACCTGCAGCGAAGGGCGTGCATCTTCTTGGTATTGACCTTGGCATTGGCGGTGCGCCTCCCCATAGGAACGTGTTGTGCTTGGAGAGCGGAACATGCAGTAACATACACAGAAACACCCTCCAGGAATAGGTGGGAGGTGGGGAAGGGAGAATAATCCCTACACAAGGAGAGGAAAAACCTTCACAACTGTGGGAAGTCCTCCAAGTTGTCAGGAATAAATGTCCCAGGTAAAAACTGCTAGGCTGAAATTTCTCACCAAACTTCCTTTTTCTTCATTCAAGGCTCATTCTTGGAGAAACGTACACCAGTACAGTCAACTCATCTGCCTTCTACATCTGAATTATGTCCTCCTCCCTTGCCCTAAATTCATATGCTGAAATCCCAATCCCCAGTACCTCATAATATGACTGTATTTGAAGATAGGGTCGTTAAAGTGGCAATTAAGTTAAAAGGAGGTCACTAGAGTGGGCCATAATCCAATATGTCCTGTATCCTTATAAGAAGGGGAGATTATGACACAGACGCACAGAGGGAAGACCATGTGAAGTTCACAAGGGGTAAGCAACCACTTAGAAATCAGGGAGAGAGACCGCTGAGGGAGCAAGCCTCCCTGACACCTGCAGAATTGTGAGAATATAAATTTCTGTTGTCTAGGCCACATAGTCTGTGATATTTGTTACAGAAGCTCTAGAAAGCTAACACAATATCCCTAAACACTGTCACTGGTGTATAAATAAGATGACCCTCATTGGCAGTTTAAATATGCCTGCCTTTGTTTTCATGTGAAAATCTTATGCAAGCTCTTAATTCATTAGACAAAAAGAAACTTTTGAAATGCCATCCCTGTTGGACACTGATACCTAGAAGGGGTTTCAGATATTTTTCAGACACCAGTTCTGTAATCTAACAGAAATACATGGGAGGTACCTACCTGAGAAATCTTTCTGATCTGTAAATTCAGAGTTTAGTCAGGTGTGGCTGTGCATGTCTGTAATCCCAGCTGCTTGGAAGACTGAAATGAGGGGTTACTTGAGCCCAGGAGTTTGAGGTTACAGTTGCTGCACACCAGGCCTGGGTGACAGAGTGAGACCCTCATCTCAAAAAATAAATAAATAAATAAATAAATATATATATATATATATTTATTTATTTATTATATATATATATATATATATATATATACACTTATATATATATATATATAAGTGGGGGGAAATAAATTCAGGGTGTAGAAATCTGACAGGGTGTGGAGTGTAATCCATTGGCGATTTTTTCTTCCATTCTTCCACTGTAGCAGAAGACTTAGCTAAGCAAAATGGGCACCAAATCAACAGTATATTTCCCAGCCTCCCTCTTCATCCTAGTCCTTGCTCCCCTTGCTGTTTCCCTGAACCTCACTAATAGAGCTCAGCAATAAGACTAGGATTTAGCTACTGGGAAGTGAGCAGAAGTGTACAACTTTCAAGTCATATCCATGAACAAACAAAAGCATGCCCCTCTCTTCTTTCCTTTTACCGCTGAGTCTGAATGCAGAAATGGTGATGACCTACCTTTAGGACAAGAGTATTGCCTTCAGAATTTCAGATATTGGGAAGGAAGGAGCCTCAGTCCCAGCATAGCTGAGCTTCTTGATACTCAGGGCTCCTTAGATTGTTCCATGAGAATGATATGAATTTCTTCCTTATTTAAGTCATTGCATTGTGGGTTTCTTATTATAGCAGACTAGATTGTTTCTTAACTAATACTCGAGTGCTGTGAAATTTAAAAAAAAAATAGATAAGAATCTGGACAGGAAAAAAAAAAGAAAAAGCATGAAACATTTCCTATATATATCATTTATCAATGCACTGATTTATCACTTAAAATCAACGCTTTTTTACAAATCAAGGGAAAGCCAAATGATCAAAAAATGGGCAAGATACTTAAAAAGGCCCTTCACACAAACAAAACATCTACATGAAACTGAAACATAGGAAAAGGTACACAATCTCATTGGTTATCACATGACCACAATACAACCCCAAAACCCCTAGGGTGTTGTCACCAATGTGAAGTGAGTGGAGTTTTCCTACACTCTTTGCTGGTGGGAAGGTGAATGGTATAATCATGTTTGAAAGCTCTTTGGCACTGTCTACTGCCAAGAGCTGATTATATGCAGATAGTCTGCCCTACCAGTTGTGACACCTAAACAAATGTATGCCTATATTTCCCGAAAGGCATATGCTAGAATGTTTTAAACAGCATTATTCATACTAACCCTAACTGAAAACATCCAAATGTCCACCAGTAATAGAGTAGATGAATAGATTGTGCAATGTTTATACGGTGCAATACTATATAGAAACGACACAGTCACACAAAACAACACAAATGAATCTCACAAATGGAGTGCTGAGCAACAGAAACCAGACACAAAAGAGAAGAGAAACTTCCTGACTCATTGTGCCAGGCAGCTCTTCCAGCCCAGGTAACTTCTGGGTTCTAGTGAATCCTGGCCAGTGGCTCCCTTGGTTGCCTGATCCTTTCATGATAGCAACACGCACGTATGCTTCGTGAATGAGGACATTCAAGACTCAAAGAAAGACGAATTCTCCTTCCTAATCTGTTATAGCCAAATAAAATAGAAGGAAAGGTAGGCTGGGCGTGGCGGCTCAGGCCTGTAATCCCAGCACTTGGGGAGGCCCAGGCGGGCAGATCTTCTGAGCTCGGGAGTTCAAGACCAGCGTGACCAACATGGGGAAACCCCGTCTCTACTAAAAATACAAAATTAGCCAGGCATGATAGCAGGCGCCTGTAATCCCAGCTACTTGGGAGGCTGAGGCAGGAGAATTGCTTGAAACCAGGAGGCTGAGGTTGCGGTGAGCCAAGATCATGCCACTGCACTCCAGCCTGGGTCTCAAAAAAAAAAAAAAAAAAAAAGAAGGAAAGGCTCAATGACATATTATCATAAGGAAAGAAAACTTTACATAGCGTATTTATAAGAGGCAAGGTAATGAGTTTTAGCTCAAGTAAGTTTCCAGTGTCTGTGTGTGGCTGGAAGCTGAGACTTAGCAAGAAAAGGCTGCAACTGATTGATAAGAGATGACTTGGGCAGACAAAAGTGTTGGTCATAAAAGCAGAGAAGAAAAGTCTTATTTAAAAAGTTCTCTGAGTATACAAAGCCAGAAAAAAACATGCTTATAAAAACAAAACTTTGGAGCCAGATGGCTCTAGGTTCTAATCAGGGCTGTGTAATTTACTATCTGTGTAACCTTGGGCAAATTACTTGACCTCTCTGATCCTCTATCTGCCAAATAGGGAGAATGATTATTTCTATCTTGCAGCAATTTTGTGCAGATAAAAAGGAATAGACATGGTACTCAGTAAATTTAGGCTATAATCATTTCTATAGTTACTACTAATTTTATTCTTCTTATTATTATCATCTGCATAATTTAGCAGGGATATTGCCATTAAGCTACATGATTCATTGTAATTCTACTCAACATGATATATAAAGTACTTGCATGATCAATAGTACTGAATCTTAGGAAGAGATTTAATGTTTAGAAGATTTATTAGCTGAGGCATCGTTGTTCTTATGGCATTTTAAATAAGTTATATTCTAGTTGTTCTTATTCATTCACATGAAGTGAGTTATCCTCAGAGGTCCCCTGTCCTGCTATGCAAATATAAAACAAAAAGGCCATTTAGCCTTTGTCCATCAGCTTACAGAGTTGTTTGAGCTCCCTTCTGTATGCAATACAAACCAATTGAAAAAGAAACCAAGGACAATTATTCAGATAAGGAGCAAAAAACAAAGAAACAAACAAACAAAAAAGAAGAAAAGAAAAACTTTATTGAATTATATTTTCTGTGATGAGGCTCACCATGGAACTGTTCAACTACCAATTTCTTATAGTTTTTTCTTCTCATTTTGGTTTTCTTGCTATTACAAAATGATATGCAGTGGTTGCCTAAATAGGCTTCTAAAATATAAAAATCTTGTTTACAGACATGGCTTAATACAGAAACACCTGAAATAATGCTCACAGTCTAAGATCATTAGAACAGAGAACCCTCTAGCTTGCTACACACTGGAATTCCTAATCGCACCTTCAAAGGAAGGTGTATGTTAGTGATTGCAGTCTGGATTTATAGACTGTTTTGGATTCTCACATCTCTATAGTCATTTGCATAGTACAAAAAACATATTACATAAGAAGTCAGTCAAGCTAAATTATAGGCAGTTCTTTTCAATCAGGCCACTGCAGTTCTGTGTTGCTCAGTTCAGCTCCTTGTCTCCAACTGCTCAAATGTTGCCATGGTGACCAGTTTTTGTCATGTACATTCCTAGGTCCCATGCAGCCCCCTTCTTCAGAGCACTTTGCCATCACGACAGCGACCGCTAGCAGTTATCTTATTGTTTAATCTCCCCTTAGTAATACAGGTCACCTTTAAGGTGAATCCTTGAATCCCGAGTATAAATGATATGTTAGACAAACAAACAAAAAAATGTATACTAAATAAAATGGTAATAGGAATGACAAAAAATTAGACTACTTAACCTTCCATGAGGAGGAGCTCTATGAACTTACTCCCTTACTATTTTATAGCTATATCACTATCCAGTTCATTGGAAGACCGGTTTGATTCTTTTAAGACAAATGTAATAACGCGATTTAAAAACCATTGCACTGAGTTTGATCGACCATGCTGTAATCCATCTGATTGTTGAATTTTCCACTGTTATGACAGCTAAAAACAAATTCTCAGTATACTGGAAGAAGGAACTGAGGAGTATAAAGACAGTCTAATTTATCCATATGCCTAAAAAGACAATGTCATATGGATAAACTAAATGTCACCTTTTTTTTTCCTTTTTAAATATTGTAGGCTGAACGTCTTTCGAATAAAAACACAACCTTAAGAAAAATCACAAGAAACCAGATCAAAGACATAAATAGAACAAAATATGCACAAGAGATCTCATCCAAGATCAAAGATGTGAAAGTAATTGCCATGAATAAGAAGTGCAGAACTCACCAGAACAGAATGTCTTCAGTGCACAGAGAATTATACCCAAAAAAGAAAAAGAATAAAAGGAGGGGGGAAAAAAGTCTTGGGGAAATCAAACCCTCCACAGATCAAGTAAAATGTCTTTATTTTCCCCTTAGCAGTAAGCAAAATGTCTATGCCATCCCACTAAAATGACCAAATATGGGAGAATGCTTACCATATCCAAAAGAGAGAAGCATATCAGATTGCTGCCATTTTGTGGGCTAAGTATCTTTTTATGTTTTTTTTTCCTGCCAAAAATCCATCCCCCAATTTTTTTATTTTTCTAAATGTTTCTCTGTAAATCAACCTGGTACAGAGACAGTTTTCAAGTATGTGAAATGTTGAGGTGGCATTTGAGAGAGCAGCTTTGCTTGTTAAAATGAAGTAATTAATTTAATGCTTATGGGAGAAATAAAAAAAAAAGTAGAGGGAGTTTCCTTTATTAAATATTTATCACTGGAGCCTTGGGTGTATGCCACTCAGAGAAGCAGTCGTTAGAGATGGGACATTGATTGAAGTGAATATTAAGTAGTGCTTTACACTAAATAACGATTGCTGATTTCTTGGGAAAAAATGTTCTTGAGATTCTTAGACCCTGTTCTTTCATAGTGCCTTACTGCATGTACTTAATTTTAAGTAATTCAGTCTTTTAAAAATGTGCCTCTGTCTCTGACCTTATAGAACTTTCATCACATTCAAGTCAATGAAACTAACTCTCTTCTACCCACTCAACAGCAGCAAGATGCAGGAAGGAGGAGAGGGAGAGGGAGAGCAAGCAGGAAACAGAAACAGAGAGACAACATATGAGAACAGGTGCTGATCAGGAATGCAAGCTCATTTCTGCAGAAAGAGGAGGAATAGTAAATTAATACTCTACGATTTCACGTAGCCCTCTAGGGGAAGACAAACTTGTAACTCCGGTAAAGTTTGATCAGATGTCAACTCTGAAAGTAAATTTTCTGAATTTTGTTTTTAAAGCAAAAAACATTTAGGGAATCTAAATAATGCACTTCCTAGTAGTATTTAGCCTTAAATATCTACATTAACATACACATATTTTTTTACTCTTCAAATATAGGTATTATCATTGCAAATGGGGTTTTAAAAAAAATACACATTTGGGGCAATCTATCCCTATGAGGGTAATGTCTCCAACCAATGTACTTACATTCATTTTGAGACTATTTCTTATATTGTAGTATTATTATGGAAAGTGGTATTTTTATGTCATTTTAGGTCCTGAGTCTTATCTGACTTTTATTTTGGCCCAAGGTATTTACATGTTTAATGAGCTAATTTTCTAGACTCACTTCACCTGAAAGCAGAATTCAGCCTTCACTTGCATGAAACAAAGCACTAATCAAGGACACAGGATTCCTGACCACAGCAATTTCCATTGCAGTGTGAAAGCAGAAGAAAACTATTGCTACATCTCACATATTGCAAGAGACAATATAAGGTGGAAGGAGAATAGAAAACATTATAAATAAGCCCAGGATGTGGTAAGCAAGCCCTGAGAGACACTGGGGCTTGTGCCTCCTTAGCCCTAAGCATTTTGAGACAAACACATTTGCCCAGAGGAAGGAAGCCATCTCCCACTGGCAATATCCTTGTAATTTTGATTGGAAGAATAAGCGTGGACTATGGATGAAGTGATTCCACCTCCTTCAGCTTCTAGAGTTTCTAAGTGAAACACTCTTTTCCCTAATCCATCTGTTCATGTTAACATTACAATGAGCAGGCTGCTTTGTATTTTCTGGAAGTTTAGAAATGTCAGTATAAGAAAAAAAATGAACACTTCTCCACAGCCAAAAAAGACAGTGTTTTACTAACATTGAACACTAACACCTTGGGACCATTTCCTTGACAAACCAGTAAAATAGGTCTGGTAAAATGGAATTGCATTCCTGTGAGCAATGCTCACATTGGAGTTCTGTTTTTCAACCCGAGGTGAACCTCCCCTCCACGCCCCACCACAGGACTTGTGACAGTGTCTGAAGACATTTTTCATAGACACAACTGGGTAGGGAGTGCTGCTGGCACTCCCTAGGTAGAGATGAGAGACGCTGCTCAACATCCTGCAACACACAGGACAGAGCCTGCTACCTCCAAGAAAGAATTATTGTACCTAAACGTTAGCAGTGTTGAAATTGAGAATCCCTTCCATTTTCCCACTACTCACTCTTTCATTTCATGGAAGAATTTTTTTTTTTTTTTTTTTTAGCAAGAGATAAAGTTTTTTGTTGATTTGGTCAAGCACAGTGGCTCATGTCTGTAATCCTAAGCACTTTGTGAGGCTGAAGCAGGAGGACTACTTGAGCCCAAGAGATCGAGACCAGCCTAGGCAACGTGGCGAAACCCCATCTCTACAAAAAATGCAAAAACGAGCCAGGCGTGGTTGTGTGTGGCTGTAGTTGCAGCTACTTGGGGGGCCGAGGTGGGAGAATTGCTTGAGCCTGGGAGGTCGAGGCTGCACTGGGCCAGGATCACACAACTGCACTCCAGCCTGAGAGACGGAGAGAGACCCCGTCTAAAAAGAACCAAAAACAAAAAACAATTTGTGTTTTCGCAACTTTGCTGAGGTGTCTACCACATATTCATAATCCATTCACAGCAATGATGCTTATGGTGCCTCTAATTCATGTGTTGAAAAATTCAAAGTTTTATAAATATTCAGCTGATTTTTGGACTCATGATTTAGTGACTGGACCTAAGCCCAAACCTTTTGTTGTGATGAGGTAGTTCTCCACACCGCTTCACTTCTGCGTTCCTATCGTGAATTGGGGTCTGGTGCCTAGAAAGGGCTTGGCAGCTCTGCAGCCCAGACTCCCACATTTTCCTTTGTGTGGGGACTTTTTGTAAAGCCAGCCTTACTACAGATAGCATTTTTACTTTGGAAATTATTTGATTTTCACAAATTATGGCTTTTACAAAAAAAAAAGGAATAATTTCTACCACCTTTGTAGCCTATTTTCTGCTATAACACAAAAGCAGACTGACGATTTTCTCAGAAAGCTCAAATATCTTTTTTGAATAAGACACTTGCTATGGTAGGAATTTCCAAAAAAGAATGTCCTCTTTTGGAGTCTTTTTGACTCATAGAGTTGTGCTAACTGAGGTCAGAATTCTGCATGATTAGGAACAGACAGAGAAGGAGGCTGTTGAGTTTTGCCTGTGCAGTTTCACAGGGCATCCCATTAGGATGCGATATCTTCTTTCAGATGTTTATAGTCCAATGAAAGAAATGCAGCAGGCAGTATCATGGCCACAGAGTCCATTCGTGGTCCTCACACTTCGACAAAATTTATTGTGCAGTAAGTCACAAATAATTTAGTAACATGCAATGTACTAATTGTAAGTTATTTACTTCTAAGAATTCTAATTAAGACAAATTAGGCACTACTTTTACTTGATAATTTCTTTTATCTATTGTCAGACTACTCTGGAACTTCAGGCTATGTTTCTTTAATAATATTCTATAATTCAAAGCTGTCATGCTGTCATTCAAAATATGTATTGAGTGTACCCTGCCTAATATATATATATAACATATGTATTTTTTCCTCTGCTTACTTCTGAATATGGCTATATGATCTATAAAGCCAAAATTTTTGGAAGCCTTTTATTTTTTCTTGAGTCGGTGTTTGCCAAAATGTCCTGAGCATAAAGAATTATCTGGATGGCTTATTAAAAGAAAAGGGTCTGTAGCCCTAGACCTCTGTGGGAGGGTCTTGGGAATCTGTATTTTTTATTTTATTTTATTTTATTTTATTTTATTTTATTTTATTTTATTTTACTTAAAGTTCTGGGATACATGTGCTGAACGTGCAGGTTTGTTACATAGGTATCCATGTGCCATGGTGGTTTGGGGCACAGGACCCAGGGATTCGTGTGGCTTGCTAGGTTGAGAATGCCCGGAGGGAATGCATGTATATAGAAGACTTGAACAGACACCATTTTAAACTATTGGCCGCGCGCGGTGGCTCAAGCCTGTAATCCCAGCACTTTGGGAGGCCGAGACGGGCGGATCACGAGGTCAGGAGATCGAGACCATCCTGGCTAACACGGTGAAACCCCGTCTCTACTAAAAAATACAAAAAACTAGCCGGGCGAGCTGGCGGGCGCCTGTAGTCCCGGCTACTCGGGAGGCTGAGGCAGGAGAATGGCGTGAACCTGGGAGGCGGAGCTTGCAGTGAGCTGAGATCCGGCCACTGCACTCCAGCCTGGGTGACAGAGCAAGACTCCGTCTCAAAAAAAAAAAAAAAAAAAAACAAACAAACAAAAAAAGCAAAAAACAAAAACAAAAACAACAACAAAAAAACTATCAGTGGATTCGGCATCTGTTCTTTGAAAAGTTGTTGGATACATACAGAGCACTTAGAAAAGTGTCTGGCACATAGTAAGCTCTTAATAAGTGTTGGATATTATTGTTTTCCCTTGTCATGCCTCAGTATAGATTAGGGTTGTCACTTCCCTAAGTCAACCTTCAAAAACCACTAGCTCTTCTCAGTCAATGGCCGAAAGGCCTGTGTTTATTGGGTCCATAACTCCTTTTGTCCTTTTCCTCAGGTGCTTTTTCTAATTCCTGTCTCTTTTTCACTAACTCCCCTGGTTTTAGTTGCTTTTTTATCTCTCTTGTTAACTGAGTGTTCCTTCTGATACTGAGTTTTCCACAACTCTTTTCATTCTTCTAATTCCAAGAGTCTTTTAATTCTTTACCTGCACACAAGGAGTCCTTCCTGGGAATTCCAACATTCCGCTGATAATCATCAAGGTATGCGCCTTGATCCTACCTTCTAAGCCCAATTTTTCTGTAACCTGGAGTGTAAGATTGATTATTTACAATTAACCCGAGACTTCTAAGGATTTGTCTGACTTTTACCCTCTATAACTAGTGTTGCTTCAATCCATAAATGTTTAAACATTAGCTTGGAGTGTTTCATTTGAGTAGTCTAAATCACCTACATGCCGCAAATATCATGGAGCATATGTTGAACCAGGGAGTACCTGAATGGCATATTGCATTTTCCTGTAATTCAGAAGAAAATCCCTGTGCCCATTCACTGGCTTATCTGTAACTGCAGCTTATGTTCTCTTTGAGCATAATGTTTGGAACAATCATTAGAAAGGAGCAGGAAAGGCTGTGTATAACCAATCTGCTCTTTTCCACATTACTCATCATTGCAGTTCTTCCGAAGAGAAAAACATTTACTTCATAAATCAGACATGTAAAATCTTTGCCATTGAGCTAAAGGGAGAAAATAAAGGAGAAGCTGTGACTTTGGCTATCAATTCACATATGTTTAACCTCTACACCTAATAGGAATTCTTATATTGTCAGGCTGCATTTTGCAACTGAGACATCACTTCGCGTTTTGTTAGGAATTCTTGTGTGTATACAAATGGCTTTATTCACAAAGAGAATATTTTTTCTTTTTTAAAAAAAAATTTAATTCCGAAGCAGGTAAAAGAAAACAATTGCCTTTATCTTATTTACTGATTCTATCCTTTCCGATCTTAATGAAATATATCAGGGGCACCTCAGGAAATTCCTAAATGTCCAGACCAACTACCATTACTCTGTGTTAAAAGAGGTTAAACTGCCCAAAGCCATAATTTCAAGTCTTAATTGAATGCTAGCAATTCAACCATGAGCAGGATCCCAGAAGAATGGAGAGGTTCTCTGTAAGCTTCACACAATGGGAATGCGTGGGCAGATGCCATCTGCAGCTCAGGGGTGGGGAAACAAAAAGACATTTGAGGAAGAGGGAATTTCTTACAGATATGATATAATGGGAAAGATCTGAAAGTCATCCATCATGTCTGTGACATTCATCACACCCAACAACAGCCAGAAGCCACGACATGTCACGTACCGCCTGCAGCGTGTCAGGCCTTCTGCATCAGCACTTCTGTGCATCCTGCCACCTCCTCTTTGTTGCCCACTCCACTGCACTGCATGGGGGTCTCAAGCATGCCCCCGCCTGACCCTGCCCCCAACATTTGCTAATGCAGGCTTTATTATCACACACCCCAACAGGCACTTAGTACACATTCATCTGGTGACACGGATTGACAATTGGCGCTGAACAAGGATGCCAACGCCGCCAGATGTTGCTGCATCTCATAAATTGGGTTAGCACAACTACACTGGTTTGAGAGGGTCAGAACAATGTAGCCCAGCAAAGGCGATGACAACTGGTTGGACGCTCTCATGCGGGCAGCTGCTGAGAGACGAAGAGAATGGGCCAAGCCGTCCATCCACTTCCTTTCAGTTTTCCTCAGAAGCCTCCCTTTTAAGTAATTATCTCAAAAAAAGGGAATACAGATTGGGTTAAGAGAAGCAAGAACAAAAATATAAGCTGTTTTCACATCACTATGCATTAACAACCTGTAACTTATATCCAAGTGTTATTCCTTTGATTTCAAAGAACCCCAAGGCACATATACACACACATACACACACATACACAGGCACTCACCCATTTAACATTAGGATGTGTTATAGTTAAATTTGGATTCTATTCGCCTGCTTTAACCTCTGCATACTATTTGTCTTTATCTCGTCTTCTCAACGAAATGACAATCTCCAAATGCAGGTACCATGGGCAGTGGTTCCCCTTTGGCCCTCACGACGCCTAATACAATACTAAACACATACTGGTTGCTTGATGACTGATCAGTTTATTTTTGTTTAGCTGGTTGGTTCTTGTGTTTAAAAATATTTTCAAAGGCCATATAAGAAAACTGAAGACAACTTACAGAGTGAGAAAACTAAGGGTGGAAATGGCTGGCCTGGACCATACTAAAAATTATAAGACCAAGCAGTTAGATGTGATCCCTCGAATTGAGGATATCAGGAGTCTGAAATTCCTGTGCATGTTCAGAATGAGTTTTCAAGTTAATATCCTAAAAATTGTGCCAACATTTCATGATCCAGTCTTGTTTAGAACCACAGTATAAAGAGTCACTTGCAGGTGCATCTAGTGGTATTGGTTACTAACTCATAGAAATCCATAAAATCTGCAAATAAAAGACAATCTGCCAGAGCAGTAGCTTCATTGAGTGTAAAATAATTGGAACCCTTGCTGAATGAATAAACTGTTGTGTTTAGACACAACACTAGAAAAATGCCAGCCATGTCCTGAAGCTGGCACTTCAAGACGATCTGGAAAAATCCATGTTATCTAGGTATAGTGAACTGTTTTAATGTCTACTCTGATGTCCTTTGTATTTTTGCATATTAATTACTCTTTACATCTTATTATTATTGTTTTTTCTAGCATTTTATGAATCTTAATCACACACATAAAAAGAGTTAAACTATATTGTGGTCAAGTTATTATATCCATTCCTGAATAGATCCTCATGTTTCAGTTCTATACATTACTACAATTTTAATATCATATTGCATTTGAAACATTTATTTGGGACATGTATGCAATAAAAATATTTCATATTTACTATGTATACAAATGGTAGAGAGATGTCATGATGGATGTAACAGATTCTTACTCTTTTTGATGGAAAGTTTACATTTAGTTTGTATATATAAATTGTGGACCAAAGTGTGGGTGGTGAAAGGGAACAAAAACAAAGTCAAGTATATGATTGTTAGTGATTATTAAGAACAAATTTGAAGCTATTTAAGACATGGTAAATATAGTATATCCAAACCTGGTTCTTAAACTCTAAGTCAAACAAAAAATATGAACCTAAGGACAATAAGAATTTATTGAATGTGTGTTTCCAATAAACAAAGTTTACATGTTAGAATTAAACTATGATTTAAATAACTAGATTAAATGCAGGCAATAAATTATGTTAAAACAAATTAATTTGTGTTGTTGTTTTTGTTGTTTGAGACAGAGTCTCGCTCTGTCACCCAGGCTGGAGTGCAGTAGCGTGATCTTGGCTCACTGTAACCTCTGCCTCCTGGGGTCAAGCGATTCTCCTACCTCAGCCTCCTGAGTAGCTGGGATTACAGATGTGCACCACCATGCCCGGCTAATTGTTGTATTTTCAGTAGAGACGGGGTTTCACCATGAAGGCAAGGCTGCTGTTGAACTCCTGACTTCGTGATATGCCCGCCTTGGCTTCCCAAAGTGCTGGGATTATAGGCATGAGCCACTGCACCTGGCCTTAATTTGTGTTTGAAGATCTCTTCCTTTTTAATTGGGCACTTAGAAATTGACATTCTAATTTTGAAGAGTCAAGTTTTGTTTGAACTCAGGATAAAAATATACATGGCAATGTAATGTATATATTACATATGTAAACACCAAGGGCGCACCACAGAGCACGTGATGTATATGATATACCACCTCATCCTCAAGTGGCCTTGTCTGACACCCTATTCTTGTAACAGAAACCACCCATCTTATTTATTACATTATGTGGTTTGTTCATTTGTGTTTTCCTTCCTCTCTCACTCAGAAGTTTACCTCTAAGGAGACAGAGACTTTGTTGCTCTGGTCCTTACAACATTGTGTTAAGTGCTTTGGTCCTTACAGCATTCCTAGCACATAACACAATGCATGGCACTCAAAAGCTACATATGAATGTTTGAATATATATGGAATGCACATGCTCTTTTCTGAAAAGATAAAAGAAAAAGAACACCAAGAAGACTTTGCATATGTGTACCTGCGATCTTATAATGTCAGTAACAATGTAAAATATTTCATTCAAATGAAATGCTTTTCAGGAGACATTTTAGTATGCATTGCACAAATAATCTTTTTTCAGTGAATCCTTTTCAATAAGTACTTTTCCATAGAGCAACTGAAAAGGCAACGTGAAAGGAGGTTTAGATAAACCACAATTAAGCTTTACCATTAAAATTTCTGAAATCCTCAAGGTATTATTCCATGACTCACAAAATAAAGGTCTATAAAATCAATCAAATGAAACCAAGTTCAGCACGTTGTATTCAACACTTAGATTTTCTGAATTTTATATAAAGTTCGTTTGCCAAAATGGATGTATTATTTATGCCTGCATTAAATTTGCTTATGGTAAGCAACTACAATAATGAAAGGGGAGATTTTCTTGATTACAGACAGTAGCATATATACCGTTTTAAAATTTTCAGTGAATGGGTGTAATTTTAGAATAAAATAATTTTAAAAGATTTTAGAATACTTTAGAATAGAATTATATTTTATTCTAAAATTACACACATTCACTGAAACTTTTAAAATAGTATATAACCAGGCATGATGGCTCACACCTGTAATCCCAGCACTTTGGGAGGCCGAGGTGGGCAGATCACCTGAGGTCAGGAATTTGAGACCAGCCTGACAAACATGGAGAAACCCCATCTCTACTAAAAATACAAAATTAGCTGGGCATGGCACTGGATGCCTGTAATCCTAGCTACTTGGGAGGCTGAGGCAGGAGAATCGCTTGAACCTGGGAGATGGAGGTTGTGGTGAACCGAGATCCCACCATTGTCCTCCAGCCCGGGCAACAAGAGCGAGACTCCATCTCAAAAACAAACAAACAAAAAACAGGATATATGCTCCTCTCTGTGATCAAGAGAGTAGCATGTAAAACTTTTAGAATAAAAGTTGCAATGAATGTGTGTAATTTTAGAATACAAATTCAAAAAATAGAATTTTATAATCAAATTTAGAATAAATTAACAATCTGAAATTTTTGTACCTGGTAATTATCTCTGATTCTAGTAAACCCTAAATGCATAGACAGATGGACATGTTGATAAAAATGGAAAGTAAATTTAAAAATGAAGGATTTTAGTTGTTGAAAAGTCTTTCCTCTAAGGGACTCAAGATTATACATCAAACAAACTTTAAAAAGTGGATGATTCCATAGACTTTTAGTGTATTAAAATACACTTTTCATACAAATTGTCTAAGATATTCCCCCTCAGCTGCACTTACTTAAGACTACTACAGTCCTCTGGCTTCAATAACCTAACAACTGACTCAGGCAATTGGCAAAAGGCCAATGTTATACAGTCCCACACCCATGAGTGATGCGTTTTAAAAATTCTGCACTATGTAATTCTGGAATTCTTTTTTTGAGAGAAGACCAAAACAGTGTGACATTTTATTTTCCAGATCTTGCCTTTCCTTGGACAAAATTTATGAATTGTTTTGCAAAAAGTAATACACATTTATATGATTCAAACATCAAAAAATACTAAAGGCATATCATGACCCCCTTCCCTTACAAAGTTTGTTTTGTTTTGTTTTGTTTTGTTTTGAGACGGAATTTTGCTCCTGTTGCCCAGGCTGGAGGGCAATGGTGTGATCTCAGTTCACAGCAACCTCCGCCTCCCGGGTCCAAGCAATTGTCCTACCTTAGCCTCCCGAGTAGCTGGGATTACAGGCATGCACCACCATACCCAGCTAACTTTGTATTTTTAGTAGAGACAGAGTTTTACCACGTTGGCCAGGCTGGTCTCGAACTCCCAACCTAGGTGATTCGACCGCCTTGGCCTCCCAAAGTGCTGGGATTACAGGCACAAGCCATCGTGCTCCACCCAAAGTTTTTTTTTTAAGTTGGCTTTCCTGTTTCACCAAGAAGTAAATTGGCATCTTGATTTTCTGTTCCATGTTTTGCTCTTGAGGTTTCTAAGAAGAGGTGCTTACAGCACTGTGTTCATCCCAAAAGTTTGCCTTCTTGTTTGAAGACCAAATCAGGGCCTTTAGCCTGATGCAGTGGCTCATGCCTGTCATCCCTGCACTTTGGGAGGCTGGGGCAGGCAGATTGTTTGAGCTCAGGAGTTTAAGACCAGCCTGGCAGCATGGTGAAAACCCGTCTCTACAAAAAATACAAAAATTAGCCAGGCATGGTGGCATGTGCCTTTAGTCCCAGCTACTAGGGAGGCTGAGGCTGGAAGATCGCTGGAGGCTGAGGCTGGAAGATCGCTTGAGCCTGGGAGGTGGGAGGATCACTTGAGCCTAGGAGGCAGAGGTTGCCGTGAGCCGAGATGGCGCCACTGCACTCCAGCCTGGGTGACAGAGTGAGACCCTGTCTCAAAAAACAAAAACAAACAAACAAACAAACAAACAGGGCTGTTGAATTTTCTTTAAGACCCTGGTCTATCAGAGATTTCTCCCTGACTGCTTTTCATAAAACTCCCCATGTCATTCTATCTCTTTAAAAGGCAAATTCTTCCTGTTTAATTGACCTTACCATTTTCTAACTGTCAGTGCCAAAGGTCCCTCAAAGAATAATCCAGCCACCCTCTCTTCTTCACCATCCACTCACTCTTTACATTTTTGAAATCTAGTTTCAACATCATCACCCTACCACCACCCACAGAGACCTCAATGTAATTTATCTTTCCTGGGGACCTGCTCATTATCCTAACCAACAGTTTTGGTTTTGTTGTTGTTGTCGTTTGTTTTGTTTTTGTTTTTGTTTTGAGATGGGGTCTCGCTCTGTTGCCCAGGCTGGAGTGCAGTGGTGCAATCTGGACTCACTGCAACCTCTCCATCCCTGGTTCAAGCGATTCTCATGCCTCAGTCCTGGGTAGGTAGAATTATAGGCATGTACCACCAAGCCAAGGTAATTTTCTTATTTTTGGTAGAAGCAGAGTTTCACCATGTTGGCTAGGCTATTCTTGAACTCTTGACCTCAAGTGATCCACCTGCCTTGGCCTCCCAAAGTGCTGGGATTACAGGCATGAGGCACCATGCCTGGCTCTAACCAACAGTGTCTATCCAAATGGCTTCTCTGTCACTCCTGGAGAACTGCAGGTTTCCCTCCTTCGCACAGCTCTCACCTTTGGGATTGATCACATTGCCAAGCCTTGGCTTCTTCTCTCCTCGGGACACTGCCTCTGTTTCCTTCATGGGTAGTTTTTCTTCCTTTGAGTTTGTTTATTCCAGAGTTCTATGCTCTTTTGTTGGTGTTGTTCTAAATCCCCACTTCCGATATCTTATCCACTATGGCTCCTTTGTGAGATAATACAAAACCTTCAAATCTTCCTATTCAGCTCTGGTCTCTCTCTCTCTCTCTCAGTCTCTCTCTCATCTCTGGAATTTCAGTTTTGCCCTTCCCAGGCCTCCTGATGCTCTCAACTGTTTGTCCCACCTACTGCCTCAAACTCCTCTACTAAAGTCACACCCTAATTCCCTAAACCAGTGTTTCTCAATCAAGGGTGATTTTATTGCTTTCCCTCCACAGCCCACCCCCATCCCAGGACACACGTGGCAATGGCTGGAGACACTGTCGCACTGGGAAGGGTGCTGCTGGCATCTAGTGAGTAGAGGCCAAGAGTGTTGCTAAGCATCCTACAATGCACAGGGAAGTGCCCACAACAGAGAATACTCTGGTCCCAAGTGTCGTAGATGTCCAGGCTGAAATTGTGTCTGAATCCATTTGCCACTGAAACTTCCCCTTATCTTGGCTGGGTGCATTGAC
Organism: Macaca mulatta; assembly: GCF_049350105.2. Lineage (NCBI taxonomy): Eukaryota > Metazoa > Chordata > Mammalia > Primates > Cercopithecidae > Macaca > Macaca mulatta. The sequence goes on along the minus strand of NC_133417.1, from coordinate 126,845,283 downwards.
TCACACCTGTAATCCCAGCACTTTGGGAGGCTGAGATAGGTAGATCACTTGAGGTCAGGAGTTCAAGACCAGCCTGGTCAACATAGTGAAATGCCCTCTACTGAAAAATACAAAAAAAAAAAAAAATTAGCCAGATGTGGTGGCACCCACACGGAATCCCAGCTACTCAGGAGGCTGAGACAGGAGAATCACTTGAACCCAAGGCAGAGGTTGCAGTGAGCTGAGATCACGCCACTACACCACTCCAGCCTGGGTGACAGAGCAAGACTCCATCTCAGGAAAACAAAGGAAAAGAAAAGAAAGAAAGAAACTTCCCCTTATCTGTCACCTCATCACTTTGGCAGAAAGTCTGAGATTTAATCTTAAATTGTTATTTTCCATTTTCCTCAATTAGCTCACTCTAGCCAATAGCTAGAGTTTCATTTGGGTTTTTGCCTTGAAAGTTTCTGTTCATTGATTATTTTCATCCCTACTACTATCTTTACTACATGCATGCACTTGGGTAAAAAATATAGTTTACCTGATCCCAATAGCTCATCTCTTTTCCCTCCTATATTTGCACTCTACTGTTAAATTACATTTCCTCAAATACTGTTTTCCTCACATCAAAAACTTTCAGTGGCATCCTCTAGAGCCTTTCTTGTTAGGATTCCTTGACAGTTAGGCCCTTATTGACACCTTCCTCTTATGTCCTAAGTGAACCTTCCATTCCAGGCAAACTGGCCTACTCGTTCCATTTTTTATTCTAAATGTAATAGTCATAATAAATAATTTTTACAATACTGTATTAGCAGTTCTACTAGATAGCAAAACAGTTGATTAGTGAACCATTAACAAAGATTGGTTTCTCTTTTTGAAGGATCTATCCTTAATATCTCATGATACACATCTGTGGATTTTGGAGCCAAGCTAACTGGATTAAGTTCTTGGATCTGCCATGTAGGAACTTGGGCAAGTTGCCTTGTTTCCCTATCTGTAAAATGGGCTGACAATAATGCTTATCTCACAGGGTTGCTGTGCAACTTACAATAGTCCCTGGAATATAGTAAACTAAAAACTATATAATTAGGCTATTATCATTTCCTTAATGAACGCACATTTAAAGGCTGTATACTTTTTGGGGGTTTTTTGTTTTGTTTTGGGAACAAATACTTTTTAATTGGCTTAAAGTTTATTTTTATTTTTATTAATAAAACAAAACAAAAAAGCAAAAACAAAAACAAGAAAAAAGCAAAAACAAATATCCTGGAGAATCATGCAATGCTTCTAGCATTGAATACAATCCGGGATCTCAAGTCTCCATGCTTCTTTGCTACTGGTCCTGTAATGGCAGAACCTTTCATCTCACCTTTATTGTTTACTATGACCCCTGCATTATCTTTAAAATAAAGAAATATGCCATCTTTTCTCCGGTATGACTTCTGTTGTCAAATGACCACTGCTGGAGGTACCTTTTTTCTGAGCTCTGGTTTGCCTTTTCTTGACTGTGGTCATCACCATGTAACCCACATCGGCAGCGGGAAGTCTGTTCAGCCGTCCGTTGATCCCCTTCCTGGAGATGATATACAGACTTTTGGCTCCTGTGCTGTCAGCATAGTTGATCACAGCTCCTGCTGGAAGACCCAGAGAAATTCGGAACTTCACACTAGAGGACCCACCACATTCTCGCTTCAACATCTATCTTTTTTTTTTTGAGATGGATTTTCACTCTTGTTGCCCAGGCTGGAATATAATGGCATGATCTCGGCTTACTGCAACCTCCACCTCCCCTGTTCAAACAATTCTCCTGCCTCAGCCTCCCAAAGCTAGGATTATAGGTGCCTGCTACCATGCCCAGCTTTTTTTTTTCTTTCTTTCTTTCTTTCTTTTTTCTTTTTTCTTTTTTTTTTTTTTTTTTGTATTTTTAGTAGAGACGGGGTTTCACCATGTAGGCCAGGTTGGTCCCGAACTCCTGACCTTAGGTGGTCCACCCACCTCAGCCTCCCAAAGTGCTGAGATTACAGGCTTGAGCCATTGCGCCTGGCCCACTTCAACATCTTGAACGATGGAAAGTAAAGGCCATGTATTGATGTATAGTGTAAATAATGTTATCATGTCTATTGGTATGCTAGCCAAAGTGACGTACCCCCAATGCATGTCTAATTGTTTGATCTGAATATTTTCTGAGCATATCATTAATGATTTTTTCTTTATGTATTATATATATATGTGTATGTGTGTGTATACACACACACACACACACACACACACATATTTAATGAGAGACCTAGCATGATTCTAGAAACCTAAAAAATCCTACAAGATGCAAAACTTCAGTATACACAGTATTCCCACATCAGTAAAGGTCTCCATGTGGCCAGGATTATCAAGTTTCTGAAGTTCAGTATTCAACTTGTTCATCATTAATTACAACGTGGCTCTGATCAACTTAAAAGCAATTAAGGAAAAACCAGAACCAAGAATAAAAGACAAGCTTTCTTTCTACTTTTTCTCTTTTTCCAGAGTTTCGATGTTTTCCATGTAGCTCCACATGAATGGGTTAGAAGGTAGAGCAAACCGTAAGTAATTTCTTCTGAAATGGGAGGACCAAGGAGGGGAGGAAGACGGCATTTCTCCCAAAACCTGTGCCTTTCCTATAGAGTTGTTGTTTTTTCTCTGTTCTTTCCCCTTTTCCTCCTGGGTGGTCTCTCTCCCGTGAGTAATGGTAAGAGCAAGAAAAGCCATGGATGTAACAATATGAATATGTAACCACATGACTTTATTGCCTGTTATATAGGTTCCAGATAACCGTTTTATTTTGTAACTCAAATTCTTGCCTTTCCCAATCTCCCCTGTGTAGTATCAAACTCTCCCCAACTCCTCTCTCAACCACCACCCTCTTAAGCCGAGCTAGTAGAACAAGTGAGGATCTGTCTGTAATTACTGCTTAATTCATTTGCATGTGGATGTTCTCATTATAATGTCATTAGCATGGGGAGGGAGTCTGGTTGCCAGAGCAACCAGGAGTGGGGCAGGTGCAGTTCAGCCTCAGTTGGATTCTCGGCTCGGTTTGGTCAAACTCCACCTGTATTCCTGGCTCTTATCACTCTTGCGGCTGCCAAAATGAAAACATTCTGCAGTTACCCTCTTTATGTTGGCCGTGTCTCCAGAATTTCTTGGTAACCTGTACAGTTCAGCTTGATTTTGCCAATAACCCTTTATTCTAACTAGCCATGCTCAGAGACTTTTTTCCTAATCTTTGCTGTCCAATATGGTAGCAACTTACCACATGTGGTTACTGAGCACTCAAAATAGGATTAGTTTGAATTCAGATGTCCTAGAAGTGTAATATAAGCAAAGGTCCTCAAAGACTTAATATAAAAAATGTAAAATATACCATTAATACCTTCATTAATTTTAAGTCTTTGTTAAAATGGGAATATTTCAGATATATGGGGTAAAATAAAATATATTATTAAAGTTAATTTCTCCTAGTTATTGTTGCTATTTAAATATAGGTGCTAAAATGTTTAAGCTTATAAATGTGGCTTACATCTATGTTACACATAATATTTTTACAGGCAACACTGTCCTAGATCATTAATTCCCCTTCTGAATCTCTCCTCTGATCAGTACTCCCATCTTAATCCACATGGACGTTTTCAATAGCTGTCATCCTCTGCAGAGCCTGCAGAGCTCATTCTTTCCGGATTGCCTTGCAATTTGCTTGTTTCAGCCATCATTTCATAAAGACTCTTAGAGGTTATGAAATTCAATTTTCCTATCAACATAGGAATTCCCTCGTACAACGGTGCTGATAGATGGTTAACCAGACTTGGGGGCCACTACTTAACAGAGTAGCAGATACAGAAAACCTCAAATTCTAAGACAGTTTTTCCTTATATTGATAAGAAATCTGCTGTTTCTATAAAGTTACCTGCTGGCTGGGTGTGGTGGCACGTGCCTGTAGTCTCAGCTACTCCGGAAATAAGAGGATCACTTGAGCCCAGGAGTTCAAGACCACCCTGGACAACAGAGTGAGACCCTGTCTCAAAACATGAATACATAAACATTTTTTTTTAAAAAAGCTACCTGCTGTTTTTAGTTCTGCCCTTGGAACAAAATCAAGTGAGGGTACTCCTCTTCCGGATGACAACTCTCCCTTTACTGGGGGACTGCCGTCATGGTCTGCCAAGCTTTTCTTCTCTCTGTTAAACGTTACCCATTCCCCTCAACAGTTTCTCGTAAGACATGGCCTCGAGGCTCAACCTTTCTTGTGATCCTCCCCTAGATTTTTGTCATTTGTCAATGTCCTGTAAAAATGTGGACTCCGGAAGTAGAGCGCCAACGACAGTTGCAAAGCTGCCGTGGACCATCCCCTCTCTCCATCTGGACATTAGGGTTTGGTTTAGTGAACCTAAAGCTGCGTTTGACTTATCATCTTCTCCATCCTGTTGTTGAAACACGTTGAGCTAAACTTAACAGATCTTTTCTTACATCAGCTGATATAAAGTCGTAGCTTCTTTTCATGGACTTATGTAATTGACCTTCTAAAAATATAAATCCAGGACTTTATGTTTATCTTAGTAAAATTTCACTTTGGAGCTTTATTCTACTCTTCCGGTGCATGAGGAGAATTTTAAGTCTGGTTCTTGCTCAGTGAATTAGCTATTCTTCTCAGTTATGTACCAAAGATATGATAAACATGCTTTTGATGTCTTCTTAGTCACTGATAAGTGTGTTGAACTAGACAGAACCATCTTACCCATTAAGATATGAGAGATTTTCGGGCGACAGAGCAAGACTCCGTTTCAAAAAAAAAAAAAAAAGATGAGAGATTTTGTCAACTGTCTTTCTAAAATCAAGATAGATGATGATGTTATCTGACCAAATTATTCCACCAGAAAATAATAGCAGTTAACAACTCTTTATTGGCCTACTATGTGGGCCAATTTTTTGGTTTTTTTTTTTTTTTTTTTTTTTTTTTACCAAGGTACGAGTTGAATTTAGTGTAACAATTCTGATGCCCAGACAGGCGCCGTGGCTCATGCCTGTAATTCCAGCACTTTGGGAGGTCAAGGTGCGCAGATAACTTGAGGTCAGGAGTTGGAGACCAGCCTGGCCAACATTGTAAAACCCCGTCTCCACTAAAAATACAAAAATTAGCCTGGCATGGTGGTGCATGCTTGTAATCCCAGCTGCTCTAGAGGCTGAGGCAGGAGAATCACTTGAACCAGGGAGATGGAGGTTGCAGTGAGCTGAGATCACGCCACCGCACTCCAGCCTGGGTGACAGAACGAGTCTCCATCTCAAAATGTTTAAAAAAACAAACAATTCTGATGTTTCATAATTACCTTTTTCTTCTCCACAAGTTGCTAAGCTATCTGTTTAATAATCTGTTAGGATTATTAGGACGTTTTCCCAGAGATAATCATTAATCTCACCAGTTTGTAGTTTCTATAACCCAGCCTTTTCACTCTTCAAATACCAAGATGCCGTTTGTCACTCGCCAGTTTTTTCATATCTCTTTCATTCTCAATGTGTTTTAAAGACCATCAACCATATCCACAATTGCACATGTAAGTTGACTTATTTTCTTGAGAGGGAGTTGGATTGTACTCAAAGATTTATAGTCATTTAAGATTTCTCTTTATTTTCTTTTTTTCCTTTCATCCTGGAGAAATTGTTTCTGCTTTAGTCAATACCATAGCCTGGCATCTAACACAGTACCCAATTATTGACTGCTTACGTTTTCAATCTTTTTTCCTTCCTGTTTCTTTTCAGTTTGAAAGTCCATCTCTTCATCTCAGTGAAAAAGAAGAAAAATTATGTTATATAGGTCTTCTGCCTTCTCTCATTTAATAATATTAAAGCATCTTTCTCATCTTTCTAGCCATAATCAACAAATCTGTTCCTCCTTCATTTTCTGAAGGCAAAAGGTAAATCTAGTTTTATATACATAATTTTCATTGAGATGATGAAACTAGATTCAAGGAGGCACTTTCGGTTTCTTACAGTGAGTTTGCTAATATTAATAGATCAGTTGGAGCCTTTGTATTTCCCTCTAGTCCCCTCTACTCTGTATTTCCAACTGAAAAAAAATAAAAATGTAGTCATATTAAATAAAAATTTTAGCAAACTGTTATCAGATTTGCTATAGAAACATCCCGTTAAACTTTCAATTTAGGATTGATGCCTTTTTTTGTGGCTTCTGCAGAAGTATATACTATTTTGATATTAACACATTTTGTTAAATGGACTAATTATCGTGGAAAACATTATTCATTTAACTATTTGCTCAGGGTTTGCACTGTTACCTATATTTCATATATGTATATGCCACAGTAGTTGGCAATAACTGAGTGGTTAGAATGGTCGAGTGTCATACATTGAAATGTTTTCTATGGCACTGCTACAGGGTCCCAGAGGAAAAGTCCTAAGTAAGTGCTTTTGAAGAAGAGGATGATAAATTGTGACTACCTATGTTGCCATAAGGTAAGTGATTATATACAATTGGTTGACTCTTGAAAGGTACTGTAAGCTATGCGTTTAGTGTTCTGCATTTATAAATGTTACAACCACACTTAGATTGTATCTACTCATGTAATGAGAAGGCAAACTGTGAAAGAGCAATTTGACTAATTCAGTCAAAATTATCATATCAATCATGTGGATATTTCAGAGAAAAGTTTTAAGTGCCTGGATTATCAAAATAATTACTTCATTTATCCATTCCCTTTACTCGGTGCATATGAAGAGATAATCTGATAGACTATATTTTTTCTTTTTAGAAAAAGATACTCATTTAATATTGGGAACTACCCAATATAATCTCTGAAAGCCTTTCACAGTTTTGCATCTGGCTTCTTGTGATAAATATTATCTTCTCATTTTTATAGCAGTTTTTCCAAAGCAAAGAGCATCTTTTCCCAAACTTATTTGTCAGTATAATACAAATTAAAAATTGAAGCATAATATTGTAGAATCTTTTCTCACAATATTTCAAAAACAGCCTTGAATTGAATTGGATCATACTGGCTTACTTAACTCAGTTAAAACATAAAAGAAACTAGATACTGATGGCAATTTTATTCATCTCTCAAATTTACAATAACCTTAAATTATTTTGCTTGATTTGTTTTTACACCAATCATTTAGTTTAATTTATCACCATACAAAATCTGAATAGGTTATCAAAGTACTGAAATATATAATTCTCTTAGAAAACATGTGATTCTGAGATTGTACTTCTTTTTCCACCCAATGAAGGATTTTGTTACAACCTGCAAGAGAATTTTCTTACCAAAAGATAGCAATGGGTTGACTAATTAAAAATGCATCCATCTGCTGGTTTGCTTATTGTCTTGCTATTTGAAATATGCAGATCTAAGTGGTTTGCTTTATTTATGAAGACCCTGTAGTTGTGAGAGCTATGGAACCACAGCTTGCATTCATAAACGTAATAAAGGTTAACATTATAATAAAAGTTAAATACACAGAGTAGTTTGTGTTTTTTAATAAATTTGAGTTTTCAGACAAGTAACTTTGGAAAACAGACCTTTTTATATAAAATATAAAATAGGATTCAGCTATTCTCCTTATAGAATTTTTACAGAAAATAAGGGATTTACGTACAAAAACATCAAGTTGTATATGACCTGGTTCGATTTTTGCTTTCTTTATAAATAGTAGAAAGTTACCTTGAAGTGATTGAATATGAAACTTGATTCTTCCCCAAGGAAAATATGTGGAAATTGAAAGAGCTAAGATTATGTTATTGTATTAGAGTTGAAAGGGACCATCAAGATGATCTAGATTAGAACTTAAAGCTTAAAGAGATGCATCTGCTTGTCCAACATCAAACAATACAGAATCTAGGGCTCTTGCCTTCTAATGTGATATTCCTTTCATTATTTAACATGTTTTTGTAGTACCTTGAGCTAACTTGTTTGATTTCCATGTTCTGCTTTGTTATATTTTAAGCATAATACACTTTCTGTTAATTAACATTGTATTGTCTTTGTTTGGAAGAGAGCAATTTTGACTGATGTCTGTATTTCAATGTAAATTTCAGATGTGAAAAGATGTGAAAAGAATCTGTGGTTCACGCTGCTAGCCAGGCAAAGAGACAGCTTGCAGACATGTACACACATACACACATGCATTCTGCAACAAGTAAAATCTAACATAAAATATCTAAATATAAAAAATAAATTAATCCCTGCAAGAGACAGTGCATGGGAAGGAGATGATTCCCTGTGGACTAACAGTACAGCCATCACTGATAAGACTAATAACTATGTGGAGAAAATGGAACCTTTTTACACTGTTGGTGGGAATATAAATTAGTATAGACATTACAGAAAACCATATGGAAGTTCCTCACAAACTACAATTAGAATTACCATGTTATCCAGAAATCCCACTTCTGGGTATTTATCCAAAAGGTTTGAACTCAGTATGTCTGCACTCCTGTCTTCATTGCAACATTATTCACAATACCCATGTTATAGAATCAACCTAAGTGTCCATCAACAGATGAATGGATAAAGAAAATGTGGCATCTATTCAGAATGAAATACTATTCAGTCCTTAAAAAGAAGAAAATTCTGTCATTTGCAACCATGTGGATGGAATTGGAGAACATTACGCTAAGTGAAATAAGCCAGGCACAGAAAAACAAATACTGAATATTTTCACCTATATGTGGAATCTAAAACAATCAAACTCACAGAAGCAAAGAGTAGCAAGATGGTTACAGAGCCTGGGGGTGGGGAGAATAAGAAAATATTGAGGTCAGGTGCGGTGGCTCATGCCTGTAATCCCAGCACTTTGGGAGGCCAAGGCAGATGGATCACTTGGAGATTAAGACCAGCCTGGCCAACATGGTGAAACCCCATCTCTCCTAAAAATACAAAAATTAGCCAGGTGTGGTAGTGTGTGCCTGGGATCCCAGCTACTCGGGAGGTTGAGGCAGGGGAATCACTTGAACCTGGGAGCCAGATGTTGCAGCGAGCCAAGGTCATGCCACTGCACTCCAGCCTGGGCGACAGAGCAAGATTCTGTATCAAAAAAAAAAAAAAAGAAAGAAAATGTTTGACAAAGGGTACAAAATCTCAGTTAGACAGGAGGAATAAGTGTTTTTTTTTTAATTCATTGCATAGCGTGGTTAATATAATTAATAATCATGTATTGTACATTTCAAAATTACCACAAGAGTAAATTTCAAATGTTTTCATCCCCAAAAATGATAAGTATTTGAGGTGATAGATATGTTAATTAACTTAACTTAATTATTCCACATTGTATTCATAAGTTATAACATCACTTTGTATCCCATAAATATATACAATTATGAATTGTCAATTTATAATAAAAGAACAAAGGAAAAGGACTAACGACAAATGGAAACAGTACTCTTCAGTAGAAAAGTACTTGTGAGACTCTTAAAAATCTTTCAATTATATTAAATAATAAAAATGTATGGTTCTTTTTTTAATGATTTACTGAAATTACCTATGACTTCACCCACTGAACCACAAATTAAGGTGCAAAAATATTAACTGCAAACAATTATTTTGTGTCAAGCACTCTGTTTACGACTTTATATAGAGTGTCTCACTTAGTTCTTATAACAATCCTGAGTTAGTCACTATTGTTAGCCCCATTTTACAGACGAAGAAACTGAAGCTCTCACGTAAACATACGTTTCCCTCCTAGAACATAATAAGGGTTAAGAGAATTACTGTGTGCGAGATGAGAAGCAGAGAACGTGAGAGTTGAGATGAACTGAATTCAAATAGTCAACGAGGGTCTTCCAAATGACTCCGTCCCCTATTTTGTCATTAAAGCACTGAAGTAAAATGTGTCTCCATAAAGTTACAAATCACATGTCACGGGCAATCAAAGCTACTGTCAAATGATCAAAACTGCCAACATTACATTTGTTTGTGAGTCTTCTATGCCATCTCCAAGAAGAAATCAATTTTTAGGTAATGCTTAATTCTGACAACATTTTTTGAGGTCAGCCGATTTTAAATTATCTTTGACTCCTGGAAAAAGTGAGAACAAAGGTAAAAATGGGAAAAAGCCCTAGTTTCTCTAAACCTCATTTTAACCATCAATTGGCTATTCAAAACCATCAAACTTTTAAGCACAGTTGCTAACAATCAGCTAAGCTATTCGTGTGTGTTTGGGGGTTTACGCCTTTCCTCTCTTTGTCATGGGCAAATAACCAGCTAGAAGAAGCAGAAGATGTCTGCAGCTTTGAGAAACAGTCCTCAAGCTCGTGAAATCCAAAGCTGACTGCAGCAACAATAGGAAATGTAATGCGATATTCTGTTCACAGAAGTGGGCACATTTGTCCAATATAATATAACACAAGTCCATTCATTTTCGTGTGGCAGCAAGCAAGTAACTTCATGAAAATTTAAATGGGTTTCTTCAATGGCTATAATGAATGGGCCCCCATAAAGAAAGTCTATGCAAATTCTATGCGAGCACAGATAAAAAGTAAACCTCCCAAAGTTTTGGGAAATTTTTCACCATCAGCTCCTTAAATTTTATTTCATGGATTAGTTACAGCCTAATCATTTATGAAAATATATGTAGCAAAATATCCCTCTATACTGTATACATTCCAAAACTTATCTTTATGGTTATTATTTCCCAAATGAAATACACTGAACGTATATGGAAAAAATATATGTATTCCACAGTAAAGAAAGAATTAAAGAGAAATTTAATAATATGGATTTAAAAAGGAAAATCAATAACTTTTCTTGAGGCTTAAAGAGGCAATTTTATACAGGTGCTGACTTTTAAGAAGTCTATTTTTTCTTTAATAACCAACATCCTTCCCCCTCCTTTATATAAATTGCTTTTATTCCAAGTTAGAAGCTAAGAAGTATTACTTAGCAGGCATATTCTTTGGAAATAATGAACCTCTGTGGCTTACAGAGTATTTCTGGGTTTGTGTGAGTTTGTGCCCGTGTGTGCACATGTGTGATATTTGTACAGATAATCTCCGGGTACACTTTGTATTGAAATACACCAAACCAACCCAAATTGAATTCTAAAGACCAATATTATTCTTGGCATTATCTTACTAAAGAAGACAACTTACTAAAAGCCTGTATCCATAGCCGAGTATAATTTATCGGGAGTTTCCAGAGCTTTAAAATACTAATTCCAAATACTATTTCGTTTATTCTCAACAATTTCATCATTTTGAAAATTAACCGTCAAAAAAGTTGAACTGTAAATGATACTAGATTTAAATTATGCATGTGTTTTATCAGAATACGAATAGCAAAACATATTACAGAATTATAAATAGGTAAATTATCTTTGAAGAAGAATATATGTAAACTGAGAATAATCAATAATATGGCTTTAATTTTAAACGTTGAAAGCTTTACTATCTCTGCAACACTTCAGTCGTGTGTGTGTGTGTGTGTGCGCGCACACATAATTTCCCAGCCTTCTTGCCTTCTTTGCATTTCATAGACTTTTTCCATTTTTATACTACGTATTTAAAAGAAGCACTGTTTTTAGAGATTAACTATGTTCAGGAAAAAAAAAATCACAAAATTATTTTCTTGGTAATTATTAGCTTTACGCTTAACAAGTTTAAGGCATTGATGATTCAAACATTTGCCAAACATTCCCCATGGATTTGCCAAGCATCTGTGTTAACATCCCAAATAAGCTCCAGGGTTATAAAGTTATTTGCTCAGGTTTATTGGTTATATTCTTGCCCCTGAATAACTACTGCTGCTTGCCTTTTGCCTTGCTAGATGAGAAACTCAATTGTTGCAAGAGACAGATGACAAAACAGACAATTTATATAGGTAGATAAACCATAATATTCAAATTTATATCATTCACAGTTTTTACTTTCATACCTTCTTACCTCCAGTAAAAGAAACCTAGAAATAGAAACACAAGAAAAGTCAAACTTGAGTATGGCTAATGTAAAAAGTTCATTTTAGTATATTATTATCTTATAACATATTAAATATTTTAGGTGACATGTGCCTTAATTGAGACAGAAGCAAATATATTTTGTTTCTAGTGACAAAGTGAAAATAATCTCTTCTTCTTTTTTTTTTTTTAGAGAATATCAGGTTGCTGGTGGTTTTAGTGAAAACTTGGAACATTTTGTATAAAGATCCCGTAACTTTAGCTGATCAGGAATATGAAGTCAAATTTTAAGAGGCTCTATAATCAGAATGCAGATGGCACCAACTAAAAGCAAAGTAATTAAAATAAGGCCTATGTCTCAATTCAGGCTCTTTTTCTAGAGATCAGAACCTAATTTGTATTGATGACCTATCTGACTTTTCAGGAAGTAATGTACTGTTACAAATAAAAAGGTCTTAAAAGTGTGGCTTCGTATTATGAGATGCAACCTCCCTCCAATATTAAGACATTACATTATACAGGGCGAAATCTGTACAAAGTAATAAGCAGAACATTCCTCCTGCTTCTCTCCAATTAGCAAAAACAAATGTTCCCGAGTAATTTTAGGAAGAGATGTTAGTACTTACAGGTCAGCTAAGAGTCAGTCAATCCAAGAAAGGGAAAGCTAGACACATCTGATCACTCACATTAGGAGAGAAACTAGGTCTATTCTTGGGCTTCAACCCCTGTTAAAGTACAGCAAGGATGCTTTATTCTTTGCCTCAACAAGTCTTGGAATGTTTGGCTTCCAGGATGATTTTACATTACATTGGTGCTAGGCTGCAGATGTGGGGCTTTGGTATATGTGTTTGCATTTTTGTGTGTGTTTGAGAAAGCAGTTTCAGAAGGAGCTATGCACCAAAACCCTCCCACTAATAGTCTCCCACCCCCAGCTTTTGAAGAATCCCTTGTGTTTCTGCAACCCTTCCCTTTTTCCCTCTAAATGTGGTGCTGGGCCTCAGGAGGTCTTGACACACAAAGATTCTATCCAAGGCTGTCACTTGACTGACAGCAAAAAGGTTGCAGGAAAATGGACAGTGGTGTGTAGGTGGACATGGAAAAAGTAAAGAACTGAGCAGATTAAGTCAGAATACAGCAAGAGGAAGGTTCTCTTAGAGCTAGCCCACAGTGATTGTTAACCACGTGAAGTACTTATGTATAAGAGGTTTAAAGCTGGCTAATCTTATTCTTAATCTAAGTCAGATTTTTAAAACAAGTTCCCTATTTTATAAATAGATGGCTATCTATAACCCATGCATACACATATTGTAAAGTGCCAAAAGAAGTGTATTGCTAAAGAAAGCTAGAGGTGGGAAGACCCAAAGCACCCTGAAAATCCTCACTACTTTTGCAATTTGTTGTGATTTCTACCTGTGCAATGATTTCTGCATTGCAAATTTAGTTCACTCATTATGTTAACCAGGGTAACCTGTAAATAATACGGACACAACTAGGCATTTATCAGAGTATTTTAAATTGCAACAATGTGAATGAAAACTATACAAGTTTCAGATGAGAACATAATGAGACACAGAGGAAATGGGGCCAGCTTTCCTGAGCTGCAGCAAACTGACCATTTAATGGAACAGACTTGATTAATTTCCTGCCAATGTTCAATTACCTCTGATAGGTGTCTAATGTAATATAAATAGGCAGGTTGAAGTTGCAGCCATGGGACCTTACTCTTAATGTATGTTGGAATAGCTCTCATAATCACCTGTGTATGTTTTGGTTCCAATTTATTTTAAAGCAGAGCTGCAGGAGAGAAAGGTGATAGACATAAAGGGTGGTTCTATACATGTTAATCCTGAGTGTCAAAGAGAAGCATTAAATTTCAGGAGATAAATCCTATAATATTTATAATGTACAAATATGTTATATTGCAGAAAAATTTATACTAAACTGGGACAACATAATCTGCAATTCAGCCAGAGATGGCTAAGGATGATCTTTCTTAAAAAGCTACTTTTAAGCTGGGCACGGTGGCTCAGGCCTGTAATCCCAGCACCTTGGGAGGCTGAGGCGGGCAGATCACCCGAGGTCAGGAGTTCGGGACCAGCCTGGCCAACATGGTGAAACTAAAATGCACAAATTATCTGGGTGTGGTGGCAGGCGGCTGTAATCCCAGCTACTTGGGAGGCTGAGGCAGGATAATCTCTTGAACCTGGGAGGCGGAGGTTGCAGTGAGCTGAGATCGCACCATTGCACTCCAGCCTGGAGAACAAGAGTGAAACTTTGTCTCAAAAAAAAAAAAAAAACAAAAAAAAAACTACTTTTATATAGAGCCACAGATTTAAATAATCGATAGTGTGGAAATATCATCCTCTATATTTTAATGCCTTATTTTTAACTCCTTCTGCAAAAGAAAAACCTGGGGTGCATATACGTATGGAGTTGAATATGAAGAAAAACAAATGGTTGAATGGAGATACTTTAAATGTCAGTTTGAATCAAATGATCCATTACTAACTGAATTTCTTTTTACCTTCTTACTTCAAATAACACATTGTTTGTCTGAATTAAGCCCATTTATTTGTGCAGAGATAGTCAAGGTCGAAGAGAAAGTGATTCCACATATCACTTTACACTGTAAAGTTGTATGACATATCTTTGTCTGTAGACTCCTGAGTTAACACTTATTTTAGATAAATTCTTCATTGTTTTTAAATGTAGTATGTCCAGAAAGTCCCCCCAAAATGTTAGTTTTAACCAAACCATATTTATAAATGTCACTTTGGTATTTCTATATTTAGAGAGTTTATGTTCAACTGATTTTAATAAGGTTTCACTAATTTTCAGTGGAGCCAAGTACTATAAAATTTAGGAAAAAAGCCTATACTATGTTTCTTGGAGTTTTGACTGAGTTCCCTCTTTAGTCCATTTGAATAAATGGTCAGAAGGCATAATCTTTAGCAGGGAAAAGGCTATTCTTATTTACTAACTGGTATAAATGGTTAGATTAAAGAAATAAGATATAAATTTGATTTCAAAAGTAACATTTTCTTTATAAGTGCACTTACTGCATTATCTAAGCAAGCATTTAAAGGATTTGTACTATACATAAAGAAATGCATTAGCTGTCATTTTAGATATCCTTAGAATATTCAGAGATCTTTGAAATTACAAAATATATGTTTGGAACATAAGTGCTTTGTAAATGATTTAGATTATGATGGCGGAAGGAAAAGTTAGGTTTCCAAACTTACATTGTCATTATGTAACAAATCATAAATTCTGTTCATAGTCATATTATTTTCTTTCTGACAACATTGTATTGTAATTACACATCGTTTGTCAGAACACTATTGCAATACCTCTATAAATTGGTGCTCTGATTGGACAATTATTTCTCTCTTAAGAGTGGCTAAAATGGCTGGTGGCTCATGCCTGTAAGCCCAACACTTTGAGAGGCCGAGGCAGGAGGATTGCTTGGGACCAGGAGTTGAAGAGTAGCCTGGGCAACACAGTAAGACCCCCATCTTTACAAAAAAATATTAAAACTGAGCAGGGCATGGTGGCATGTGCTTGTGGTCCCAGTTACTCAGGAGCCTGAGATAGGAGGATCGCTTGAGCCCTGGATGTAGAGGTTGCAGTGAGCCAAGATTGCACCACTGCAATCCGGTCAACCTGGGTGACACAGTGAGACTCTGTCTAAAAAATAAAAGTGGCTAAAAAAATTGTGTCAGCTTTATTTTATTCACACATATATCACACATATGCCACATATATTATTTGTTTTTCATCATAACACAGCTATAATTCCAAAGCTCTTTTGATAACCGCAACGTCACATGGCTATTAAATATTCAAGTGATTAATAGGTAAAATATTTAATAGCTGGGGCTTGCAGCTTTATATTGACATTTTGAGTTAGAATGAGTGAACCTCAGTTCAGAGGTGTTATACTGAAAGGTTTCAAGTAAAAAGCATTTTACACTTCTTTTGGGGAATGGCTTTCATGCCTAAAACATAAAATTGTTCTGATGTTTAACTCATTTTCTCAATGCAGCCAAAAAGAGATGCAAATTATCTCCTCTAATTTCTCCTCCAGAAGGACACATTGTCTCTGCAAAATGTTCCTGAGAGGGATCTAGAGTTATTACAGAACTGAACTGAGCATCTTGGCACATGCCTTCTCTATCTCTCCTCCTCCGTCTTGGGCCCCAGGAGGTGATAGGTCCCTGATAGTTTCTGGCCCCCACAACCCTATGTGGTGGATATCACATATGGTCATGACTAGAAAGAAATCTTTGTTGTTGTTGTTGAGGCAGAGTCTCACTCTGTCATCAGGTGGGAGGGCAGTGGCGCAATCTAGGCTCTCTACAATCTCTGCAATCTCCGCCTCCTGGGTTCAAGTGAATCTCCTGCCTCGGCCTCCCGAGTAGCTGGGATTACAGGTGGCCGCCACCATGCCCTGCTAATTTTTGTATTTTTAGTAGAGACAGGGTCTCACCATGTTGGCCAGGATGGTCTCGATCTTCTGACCTCTTCCTCATGTGGGATTTGGTACATAGCAGACATTGAAGAAATGTTTGTTAGAACGGAATAAAATTCAAGGACGCCATCAAATGAAGTTTTAGAAAAGTCTTGCTGCCTTGAGAACTGCAGCCTTCTTGTCTGCCCCTCCTCACCTCAGTGATGCAAGAGAGCCTACCATTCTAATTGATGTAACTCAGGAATGGAACACCAAACATCGTAAGTTCTCACTGATACGTGGGAACTAAGCTATGAGGATGCAAAGGTATAAGAATAATACAATGGTCTTTGGGGACTTGGGGGGAAGATAGGAAGGGGTGAGGGATAAAAGACAACAAATATGGCGCCACATATACTGCGCCGGTGATGGGTGCACCACGGTCTCACAAACCTCCACTAAAGAACTTACTCACGTAGTCAAATATCACCTTTACCCCAACAACTTATAAAAAATTTAAAACAAACAAACAAAAAAGGCCTCTTGCTTTGGCTTGCTCTCTCATCCTCTTGATCCATGAAGACCTGAGCTCTGCAGCCATTTTTTTTCCCACTCAGGTGTAAAGGGCTCAGAAGTGTCCTGCTTCTTATTTGCATAAGAAATAGCATCAAAGCCTTGACATCAAAGGATGAACTCTCCAGTTGGGTTTCCTGGGGGCTTCCGGAAGCCCACCAATTGTTGTGTCAAATTAGTATATTTAAGATGCAGTAGCTTGTGGTAGAAGCGTTTTCTAACAACGGTGGGAAGGTGGGAATTTCATTAGGTAGAGCTTTGGTTATTCATTATCACTGGGTTGTGGGACTTTGGATTCCTCACACCTTCTTTCACACATTTTTTACACCATTCTATTTGAAGACAAGTATAGCATCTAGGTCACAATCCAGTGGAATTACCTAGGAATATAAGAGTTGGATGTCAGCTGTCATAAATCAACCATAAAAGAAGAGAAGAATTTAGAATTTATTTCTCTTCCCTACTCAGGAATTTATAAAATAAGGCATCTTTTTCTCATGGAGCACAAAAGGTAAATCACAGTGCTTGGTTTCCTTGTGGAAGGAACAATTCAAGCCAAACAAATGATTTCCCATTTCAAAATGTGAATACTTACTAATTAAATATTATTTTAGAGAAATAATAGCCAGGCATAGTGGCTCATGACTATAATCCCAGCACTTTAGGAGGATGAGGCAGGAGGATTGCTTGAGCCCAGGATTCTGAGACCAGCCTGGGCGACATGGTGAAACCCCATCTCTACTAAAAATACAAAAAATTAACTGGGTGTTGTGGCACACATCTGTAGTTCTAGGTATCCAGGAGGCTGAGGGGAGAGTACCACCTGAGCCTGGAGAGGGTGAGGCTGTGATGAGCCATAATCACACCACTGCGTTCCAGCCTGGGTGATCTGAGTGAGACGCTGTCTCATAAAAATAAAAAATAAAAATAAAAATGAGTAATAACAGCTGGCTACCACACACCAGGTACTATACCAGAAGCTCTGTAACATTCATTCAGTATTTAGAAGAATCATATAATGTTAATGATCTATGATTTGTAAATGAGAAAAGCATATCTCAGAGAGGTCAAGTAACTTAAAGACACACAGCTAGAAAAAGCCCTGCTAAAATATCAAATCGGGGTTGTCTGAATTGAAAGTTCTGGTTCTCTAAAGATAACTCAGGGAGTCATTGGAGCATTATGGGCAGGTTCCATTTTATTCACAAAAAGTCCACCAGGATGCCTAGAAAAAGCAGAGTGGATTAATCTTATTCTCTCTGTCTCTCCAGTCATTCACAAACCCTCCTTATCACTGCCTATTTGTCTACAGGTCAAAGGCTCCTTTCTCTTTACTTTGGTGAAATTGACCCTCCACGCAGAGGTGGAAACCCTAGGATGCTTGGTGCTATTTACAAATGTGTTTTACAGATTAAAAACACCTCTGGAATTCAATCTTACTTCAATTCAGCATTTACAAGGTACTTTGTAGCTCAAACGTTTGTGGTAGGCACTGTGCAAAAAAAAGTATATCATTGTTTTTGGATTATTCAATTACTATTTTTATTAAGTGTGTAAGCAGATATGTTTTGACGTATTTCTTAGTGGATTCAAAATAACCCCCAAATTTTACAGTAGTAAGAGACTTGTTTTACTCAAGAGTAAAGCAATTTTATTGTAAAATTAGGTGATTTTAGGTACTTTTTAAAGGTGTGATATTCCGTTGTATCCTTATGACTCCGTTGATGTGCTGTAAACAGTGTCCAACATTTGAAAACTCCAGGATGTTTTCCTATAATGTGGGAGGTTTTCTGCATTGATGATGGACAAAGGCCACCATCATTTTTAAAATTGTGCCTTACTCTTCAAGGAATCGTATCTGCTGGGTTAGAACACCTTTTCTCTAGGTAGTCACAATGGATAGAGGAATTTTCAGCAGCTCATTTCTGATCTGCAGCCCAGAAGTGATTT
This sequence comes from Macaca mulatta, assembly GCF_049350105.2. NCBI lineage: Eukaryota > Metazoa > Chordata > Mammalia > Primates > Cercopithecidae > Macaca > Macaca mulatta. The sequence goes on along the minus strand of NC_133417.1, from coordinate 126,826,403 downwards.
AAAGAGGAAGTTATGGTTCAGTTTTTCCAAGTAAGCGTTTCCTGCTTCTTGGTCCTCCTGATTATCGGGCTGCTTTGGGGCCTGAACTAAAACATAGGAAGAAAAAAGGGGAAGTCAGTGAATGTACTCTAGCAAATGATGCCTTGCTTTAAGGCAGCTGTGTCTGGAAAGACTTTGTTTAATAATCAATGTGCATATCCTGGGGGAAAAAATGGTACATGTTTTAGAAATTTTACTGTTGATAACAATGCAGGCAGTCAGTTTCCCATTTCAACCACAGATACATGCAACACTCAAGCTCCTGCAGAGAGGCAACCAGCATCTATTGTTTAAAAAGGTTTCAAAAAGAATTCGGATTGCTCTTTTCTCTTTTGAATCTGTGTGCCAAATGACAGGGACCAATATTCGTCTTCTTTTTCTGTAAAACTCAGAAAGACATGAAAGAACCTAGGAATGCATTTCTTAAAGGGATTTAGTGCAATTGTTTTAAATAATTTATGCACGCACACACACATACATATATCCCCCGAGTACTTTTTTTTTTTTTTTTGCCTTTTTACTTGTGTGCAGTCAGTAACTACAATAACTGAAATCCACTTCTTTGGACTGTGACATTTAAGCAAATCTTGTATCTAGAAACCGAAATGCCCAGAGTCTCGCACAAGCTGTTCCTCTGGGCCACCAACTCACACAGCCGCCGCCCAGCGCCTCGGCACGCGCGCTCATCTTATGTAAAAGTAAAAGTTGCTCATGTCATTAGCTCGGCTCTGAGTTTGCATGAGAAACCAGCGCAGCTCTCGAGCCAAGGGGGAAAACACGATCTGCTGCGGAGCCCAATGACCTGAAACCGTAGCAGCGACTCGAGACCTGTCCTCTCCTCCACGCCGACCTACACCCCTCCCGCTTTATTTAGGATCTGCTTTTCCGAGAGCAGCCACTCAAGCAACCCCCGAAGGTTTGGTAGGAGTTTCTCCTTGAAACGCTTTCCGATACCATCTTTTGAAATCCAGCAGGTGAGAGTCACGACAGACTCCGGGACCTCTTGAGCGCTGCCCGCAGCCCCACGGTAGGAGTAGTGCAGGAGACTTGGCGGTGGCTGGAAAGCTCGCCCAACCGCACGTACCACCTCTCTGCTGGGTTGCGGGTTGCGGGTTGCGGTCTTTGTCCGCTCGCCCTTCCTCCGGGGCCGCACACTCCCGCATCTGGCCGGCAGGTGGCGCGGTTGGCTCACGATGAGCTGCGGCCCGGGTTGGAGAGGGGCCTCCACCTCCCCGCGGCCGCCCGGCCGCCGGGACCCAGGCTCCCCGGGAAAACCCGGCCCTGCTCCGGAGGGAGTCAGAGGAGGGGCAGCCTGGGAAGAGGAAGGGAGGCCTCATCGCTAGGAATCCGTGCTTCTGCCAACGCCTGAGGAAATGCACCGAGTGGCGTTGGGGACTGGTCCCTGGGACACCGGCTGCGCTGCCGTCGCCGGATCGCTCTTAGGTGGCTGAGTCCACGGCTCGGGCATCGGGGGACAGACCACAGCCCGATGGTGCCAGTGCCCCCGGGACCGGAGCAGCCGGGAGGGGCTGTGCGGGTCCTCCTGCTCGCCGTCGTCTCCCGGGGCAGGGAGGGCTGTCCCGGCTAGGTTGGAGCGGGGAGTTGCAGCAGCCGCTCCGGGCAACTTCCCAGTCCCTGTCTGCCTTGTCTGTGCAGCTGCGGGTCCCCGCACCCACACTTAAGCCTTTCGCTTCTACCCCCACCGCTCCCGGACAGCCCAGGCCCGGTTCCAGGGACTCCCCCCGACGCTGCCCCCGGGAAATCCACAATTGGTTCCTGCAGCCCAAGGCCCTGTCGGGGCGTCCTGGGCCCTGGGCGAGGTCCACGGCGTGTGCACAGGGGACGGGGCCAGCGGGGACTTCCTTACTGCTAGAAAGTCATTCCTTCAGTCTCTGGAGACAGTGACGGAGCCCTGCTGCGGGCTGGAAGTTGGGGACCGACTAGGTTCCCGCTCTCCAAGCATCTGGGGAGCCAGGGAAGAAGCAAGTCATGGAGCCACAAAACTCCCCTCAAAGAGCATTTCAGAGGGGGAAGCGCCATAAAGACAAAACAGGGCAAGGCGGCAGAGGGTGGCGGTGGCAGGCGCGCGTGTGCAGCTCAGCCTGGGCGCGCTGGACGCAGACAAGTCGACCCTCCTAAAGAAGCAACCGCAGAGGGACAGGTCAAGTTAGACTTCTTTTATTTCAATAAAAGAGCGTTTTCCTCCATTTCAAACTGCCCGTGGTGGGAGAAAAGGTTGCCAACCTCTTCTCTGGCTCCCCTCGGTCAATTCCAAGCTTTTCGAAGCTCCCTCCGCCGTCCAGGGGCTCGACCTTCGAGGTGACGTGGGGGATCCCGCTGGCTCCCTCCGGCAGGCGGGGGCGGGGACCCGGCAGTGCTCGCCCCCTCGAGCCCCGGGAGACCTCGCGCCCCGCGGAGCCCGGAGGGGGCGGAACCCTGGGGCGGGCCCTACGCGGTGAAGGCGGGGCCTCGGCTGTCCCGTCTGCGCCGCCATTGGCCGCGGGCCCCGGACTGGCGGGCTCACGTCACCGGCCGGGCCCGCCCCCTTGGCAATGTCTTCAGCCCGCTGCTCTCCTAACTTAAGCATTTATTCCACTGGGATAGAAGCGGCAGGAGCAGCGTTGGCACCGGCGAACCATGGCTGGGATTTTCTATTTCGCCCTCTTTTCGTGTCTTTTCGGGATTTGCGACGCTGTCACCGGTTCCAGGGTGTACCCCGCGAATGAAGGTAAGAGCGGGACGGCCTTTCTGTGGTCGGGGACAGCGCGGGGCCATCGCGGGTGAGGGGCCCTCAAGAGCGCAGGGCCAGGTGGTGCGGGGGGAGCCCGGCGTGAGCAGTGCCTCCCGATTCGGGAGAAGAGGACCGGGGCGAGGGGCTTGGCGAAGGGGCAGCGGGGAACTGCAGGGCAGCTTGCCCCGAGGCCGTGACCCGTGCACGCGGTGGGTCTGTCCAAGTTTGTAACGAAAGGCCAAAGTTTATCAGCATCCGCCAGCGAGGCCCGCTCGAGGCGCCCCGAGGGGATGCACGGGAGGCAACGCCAGGATTTGAAAAAAAAAAAAAAAAATTACAAGAACCACGTCCTCTCCGGAGCCAGCCCAGGGCGAGGGGAAAACGCAGCCTGGAGCACAGTGAAGCCTTGGTGCTCCCGGGTTCTAGCGAAAGCCTTTCGAGCTCTGGTTTCTGCAAAGTTTCCCGAGCCCTGCGCTTCTCGGGACCGGGCTGCGGGGCCTGCTCCGCAGCGCAGCGGTCGTGGCGCTGCTCGTCAGGCGCCAGTGACCTGGTTTCTAGCACCTGGAGTCAGACACCTTTCTCCTCACCAAGCCCAGCGCCCCGAGGGTGCCATTGCGGGCCTGAGGGGCCCGGGCTCTTCACCCCGCAGACTTGGGGAACCCGCCGGCAAGTTGAACGCAGTCGAGTTTTAGCTTTTCGCCCCAGAATTGCACACTGTTTAGAGCTAACGTGCGGGATCGACGGGACCCGTCTGGGTGCTCAGTTTTCTGTACATCCGTTCGGACGTGCTGGGAGGATTGTATGTGCCTGTGTGTCTGTGTCGGGAGATGGGGCGGCGGGGGGGCGGGGGCGGTGATCATTTAGATACTGAGAAACCCAGGGAGAGGCGAACGGTGTGTGTGTGTGTGTGTGTGTGCGCGCGCGCGCGCGCGCGCATGCATGTATGTGTGTGTGCATGTCTGCGTGTGTGTGCATGTCTGCGTGTGTGTGCTTGTGTGTGTGCGCGCGCGCGTGCAACTGCGTATATGTAGGTGCGCGAATGCCTGGGTGGAAGCGGACGCGGAGGATTGTATGTCTGTTTGCAAATGTCCTGAGTGTGTGCGCGTGTGTTCGAGTGTATGCTCGTGCTGTGTTCCAGAGTATGCTCGTACATCGGCCTGCGTGCATCTAGTCTTACATCTGTCTCTCATTCTTCTCCTTTCCGGCATCCATCTATCCATACGTCCATCCATCCGTCTATCCATCCATTTCTGCATCCATCCATCTCTCTGTGCATCCATCCGTCCGTCTGTCCATGCATCCATCCATAATGCATCCAGCTATATATCTGTCCGTCCGTCCGTCCATCCGTCCCTCCATCCGTCCATCCATCCACCCATTCATCCATCCATCCATCCATCCATCCATCCATCCATCCATCCATCCATTCATCTTACCATCTCTCCAGACATCCGTCCATCCATCCCTGTGCACTCTATCGTTTTCTCTGTTCCGAAGGAGGGAGCCAAAAACCAACTTAGCTCAGCCGGTACCCGGAGCTCTCCGGAGAGACGGAGGCTCTGAGAGATTTATACACCTGCCCACAGACGTCGCTTGGGAGGAAAGGGGCGCTCTCTCACCCTCTGGGTCTCCCCTATCCTTCTGACGTGGCTTCTGGTGGTTCTGGTGCCATCTCGGCCGCCGCCGCCCCTCGGTCCCTAGGGTTATTCATTCTCCTGAGCGGAATCGTTGATCCCGCGTTCTCCTGGCCACTTCACACACTTGTTAGGACGTCCCCTGAGACCTCTCTCGCCCCAGATGTAGAGACTGTTTGCTTTCTTTCTTTTTTTTAACCCCCCCCCCCTTTTTTTTTCTTTTAGGAGAAAAACTTAGGAGCCCAAGACAAAAAGGCGCTGAGAGCCCTAGGCTCCTGTTGAAGGGGAGGGAGGGATGTCTGTTCCCCTCCCCTCCCCCATCTCCCCCATCTCCCCCTTAAAAATTAATTCACTTTGTTGCTTTCTATTCCCATCACGTTTCCTTTTCTCCCTTTTACCCTCCCTTTCTACTCCCTCCCTTTTTTTGTAAATTGGGTCTTATTGTTTCCTTTGTGTCCCTAATCCACCTTACATAAATCCAAATGGATGTAGCGGGCCTTTCTCTAGGGACAGAGAGGAGAGAATGGTTGCGGTGGTGGGGGTGGGGGAGGGAAGGGGGTGGGTTGCGGTGGTGGGGGTGGGGGAGGGAAGGGGGTGGGAACTCCAGGCAGGAGCGACCCAGGGAAGGCTCTACATTTTAAAATCATTAACAGACCCCAGGAATTCAGACTCCCCGGGAAAACTAGGGAAAAGAGACTGATTTTTAACTCCATTGACTTTGAGGTGTAATGAGAGGGAAAGTGGGCAGAATCCAGGGGCCTGGGGGTAAGCTTGAGAGTTGGGGTGCGCATGAGCACAGAGGAAGGCTTCCCATTCCCACCCCTCCCCCAGCCTGAGGAGCCAGCCTGGCTGATCAAATTAATAACCCAGTGTTTTCCTGTGAGGTGGGCCTTTCGACACCCAGGACTGCAGATCTCGGTGGGAAAGAGAGGTTTTGAATTCATTGCGTCCTTTTGGATGTTCCCCTTACCTAGCGCTGTTCTAGCCTGAGCGGGGGACCGCAGCTCGGTAGGCTGTCCTCCCTTCCCCCCAAGCTTTGACGCACTCTTAGGTGTAGCACAAGCACACTAAAGCCCTTAGGCAGCACTCCATACCTAAAATTCAAGCCAGTGATATCCTAGGGGTGGAAGACGAGTCTCTGATTGTCCCCAACACATCTTGAGAAAGAGAGACTACTTGAGGTACATTTGCATTCTGATTCTGCACGTCTGGCATTCCCTCTTTCTGAAACTTTGATATTTAAAAAAACAGCGGATACCATATTCATGGACTATTTACTTGGTTGTGGAGGGGAAAATGTTAGGGAGAGCCTTTGCCTGACCCTTTGGATAGGATACTCTCTGATAGAAGAGAGAATTCACTTGTGGCTCTGTCACCCTGATGAGTTATGTGGTCATCTGAAACTTGCAAAAACAAATAATTCTGGTAGATACCAGACAGAGATGAATGCAGATTTAGCTCTGGAGTGCAACTGCTCTACATAGATGTATTTATCTTTTTGAATTGTACTTCAGATTCTCTATTCATCCTTTTTAGAAAAATGAATCAAGTGAGTCCTAGGATGGAATTTTAAATGCTAAGTAAGTTAAATAAATAAGAACCTGCAGATTTAAAGAGGGGGAGAAGATCAAATGAGTAATGATTATTTACATAAGTGAGCCCAAGTTTACGTTTTGATCAGTGTTGGATATGCGTGCCCTCAGCACATATGGAAACGCTCAAGCAAATGGTTTTTGTGTTACTGGCTTTTTGCAATTGGAAATTAATCTATTTTTCTTTTGTTTTTTGTTTTGTTTTGTTTTGTTTTGTTTTTTGCAGTTACCTTACTGGATTCCAGATCTGTTCAGGGAGAACTTGGGTGGATAGCAAGCCCTCTGGAAGGAGGGGTAAGTCCTGAGTTGCTCTCTGATCCAAAGGGTAAAAGAGGAGTGATTAGTAACTTTCTGAGAGTCCTAATGGCTTGATTCTTGTTGATTGTGGTGAGGGGGTCAGATTTCCGCTGTGGCCTATGAAGTGAATTACGCTTTGTTGGAGAAATCCTATACTCCCTTTGGATAGCTCTGTCATGGAAGAACTAGAAGCCAAAAGGGCAGAAAGGGGTTTCAAAATTAGGAGATTGGTGGAGGCATAGACTTAGATGCCTATTTAAAACTAAAATACCGACAGGAAATATGATCCGGGGACCAAATTAGAATTTATGCCTATTACTGTGATGGCCGTGAAGTCCTGACAGGGTTAATTTAAGAGCAATTGTCCTGCTTCCAGATGAAAAAAAAGAATAAATAAAGATACGAGAGAGAAGACATTTCTAATTGTACCTGCATGAACTGCAGGAAGGCTCTGTACCTTGCTCTCACTCTTAAGTCAGCTGCTGTTCTCTTGCACACTGGGAGACAGTCACGTGAACTTGTGTCAGAAAAACCCCAAGCTTGTGCATTCATGGTGCTAAATATGAAAAGTTTAAGTGTCTATAACCTTGAAGAATCTTTGGGGATTGAGTAGGCTGGATTATAAAGTCTGAAGAAAGCATCACTTCATTTCTTCTCAAATTTATAACACTTGTCATTGCTGCCTCCATCTTACCAGGTCAATGGCCACGTTCTCCTACTCCCCCTAAATCACCAGTCAGAATGAATCAGCTTTGGAAAGAAAACAGTACAACATGTAACTGACTTCTGCCAAACTGAAATAACTCTCGAATCCTTTAAAAATTAAACAAATCATCCTACCTTCACAGGCTTGATAGTTTTTGGCCGAGTCAATTGATTAAAAACAATGGGGGTGAAAGATTAGGAGTCTTTACTAGGCAAAAACTGTAATTCTAGAACCTGGCATGGGCTCCACACTGGTCCATTGAATAAAGATTGAAGGATTTTAAAATAAAGATTCATAGAGTCTGTTATCAAGGACATATTTCAGAACTAAGACCAAGCAAGAAAATAGCCATGAAAATGGAGAATTTTAGGCTGTCTTGTTGCAAACAAATTTTGTAATCCACCTGAAATAAAACAGATTGCCCTGTCTTCCTATTTTTCTGCCTGAACTTGACTGTCATTGGTTTGTTCTCTGCTGAAAAATTCCAGTCTGCCCTTAAAACCATCTTTTTAAAGGAGGGAGGAGTGATTGACAGGCCTCTGGCAGTGTAGACAGGCTGTATTCACCACTGATTGCAGGCAATTGCCCTCATCCTTTGAATGTGAAGAAAGGTACAGCTTTATCTTGGTGAGAGTCAGACTCATTGTTAATCCTATACCCTGGAAAGGTCACTGATTGAGGCGAGGCTTTCCCAGGCTATATGTACCAGGGATATTGCTTGGTAGGTTAAAATGTATTAGAACTGCTGGTAAAATTGAGGATGGAAAGTATCAGTACTTGTAGTAATAAATTTAATCAGCCTCATTTTTCTTACTGGTTGCTTTTAAGTTTGAAGAGAATATACATCTAATGAAATTTTGAACCTGACTTGTTTCACTAAATATGTGTGTGAGCTATATGAAAGCAAGGACTGACACATTTTAGGGTACAGTCCATAGTCTATCTAGTTTCTAGAAAGCTTTTATTGCAATTTAATGTGCTGCAGACATCTTTTTCTTCTTCTTCTTCTTCTTCTTCTTCTTCTTCTTCTTCTTCTTCTTCTTCTTCTTCTTCTTCTTCCTCCTCCTCCTCCTCCTCCTCCTCCTCCTCCTCCTCCTCCTCCTCAGCTGCTGAAAGAGCACCTGGTCACTTTTTCTAGACACAAAACTTATTTTGGTTGTCTTCAAGTCTATTTAAAACTATGCAGAGCTGATTGTATACAACCGAGTACTTTTCATGGGCTGGATATAGGCAGGTTTTTTCTTTTTCTTAAATATTAGGCATGTAACATTTTAAGCATTATTGTAAGATAAATGAAATTTTATTTGTATATAAAAGAATTAGTCGTTGCAAAATACATAGTAGCCACTGAGAAATTGTGTCAAGTTATAAAGTTTAATTAATCTCTAGATTTTATAATTGATGACTTTTTCAGGCATACAGCAAAGGGATGAATTGGATATCTATCAGTGAGGAATGGATTGATTGTCTTTAGAAAGTTCTTTCTAGCTGAGAGTAAAAGCATATGGAGTCTTGATCATTCTAAAATCTCTGCTTGCAGTTAGGACATTTAATGTCTTTATTCACTGTTAACTTGAGATAGTAATTTGGTCTGATAATGACATTTATTTCTTGTTGTTGTTATGTTTAAAAAGTAAAAAACAAACTTGATTTGACAATATCACCCAGGAAAATATAAATTAGAGTCAGAGACAATCCATTGTTTGTCTATAAGAACAACTAAGCAAGACATGAGAGTTAGGGAAAGTGATGGCTCCTGATAACATCGTTGTAGCAAAAAGCTACTTTCTTGGTAATATTCACTTACAAGAGTACATTGAGTTGCTGACACTGATTGTGAAATATAAAACTAAGGGAGGATTTGTCACTATTCTGGTGAATTGATCAATGTGGTTAGACAATTAAGTTCAGACTGAAAAGTTCATATTAGACCTGAATTATCCTGCATGAACTCTGTAGAGATAGTCTATGTGCCTTCATTGATAAATGTGCTTTTCCATATTCCCATTGTTCTGAGAAGAGAAGCATGCTGAGTAGGTTTTTTTGAAGATGGGAATCTATTTTTGGATTTACATGAATTTCCTAAAATAAGTAAATTACTGGTGATTTTATTGCTTACTGGATAAAAAGAAATTTTCATCACCACAGGGCACTTACCCCTCCTAGTTTCAATTTTTATAATGGTAGCAAATGAAAAGGATACAGAATTTTATGGCTTATGGTCCTTCACATAGTAACATTTCCATCCATTAAGAGTTTTCCAGTGCATAGTTGGGAAACCCGTTAAAAGATGCATTAATGATTCTATGTACTTCATTGGACTGCATGGAGCTTTAAGTGGAGCTATCACAGAATACAATTTTTTTAAAAACTATCTTTTGTTCCTTCTAATTATATTCATATGTTTGTTAGATACTTCAGCTGATTTATAACAGATCTATATCAATGCGTTACTGTAGATGTTAATGAAAAATTTGAGGCTGCCTAGCAGTCTAGTAGGATCCCCAAAAGTTTTGCTGCTTTTAGGCTTATGTTTAAAAGCTATAATGACAGTGAAATGATTACTTTAGTCACAGTGAATTCTGCTGAATTCAAGTTGTCCTACCATTAGATTCTTTGTGTTAGGAAGTAGAATGCAAAGAAAATGGTACTATCTCCTTTCATTTTCTTGGGCCTTCAGTCATAAATACCACTTGCTATTTTATTTTTAATGTTCATGGAAGAGTTGGAAGCAAAGCATGTCTGTTTTCTAGTTTTGTTATTTGTCTATGTTTTAAAAATGAGAACATGTACACATTTTTTAATTGAATACACACTCTTGAAAAGTTGTCTACTATTATAAATGATAGCATATTTGAGAAATCCAGCCATAAAATTTACTCTCTGTCTTCCTAGGATTACTGAAACCAGAATGGTGGGATTTTCTTTTCCCCTGTAAAGAGTAGTGAGGGTGCCAAAAAAATCAATTGCCTTTTTTTTTTTTTTTTAAGGTATTAGAGAGCAAAGTTCTGACAGGAGCACTACTAATTAACTGATAATTGTCTTCCTTTGGCAAGCTCTACTCTTCCTGCCCTTAATTTGCAGGTCTCTGCTCAGTGGTTGAAACAATACACATACTAGTTTTTCATTTATAAGTAAATTTGAACTGTTGCCACTTGAAATTGTAGCTGTTGTAATAGGTGAATTTGAGGTTGTTGGACCACCACAAGGAACCGCTGAGAACTCACAAGCAGTAAATCCACCATTGCCTCTGGATTTCAGGCAAAAGATTGAAACAATTAAAAAAACAAACAAAAAAACACTTCCTCAATAAAATATTATCTTATCTCCCATAAGATCCTTTATTTAGTGATGATGGGTGCTCAGTAGTTTGCTTCATTATTGAAAGGAAAATGATCAGGTGTCCTATGAGAATAAAATGGGATTGACAAATCACTGCATGATGAAACTTTGTAGTTGATACATCTGCTTTGGATCTTTGCAGTGGGAGGAAGTGAGTATCATGGATGAAAAAAATACACCAATCCGAACCTACCAAGTGTGCAATGTGATGGAACCCAGCCAGAATAACTGGCTACGAACTGATTGGATCACCCGAGAAGGGGCTCAGAGGGTATATATTGAGATTAAATTCACCTTGAGGGACTGCAACAGTCTTCCGGGCGTCATGGGGACTTGCAAGGAGACGTTTAACCTGTACTACTATGAATCAGACAACGACAAAGAGCGTTTCATCAGAGAGAACCAGTTTGTCAAAATTGACACCATTGCTGCTGATGAGAGCTTCACCCAAGTGGACATTGGTGACAGAATCATGAAGCTGAACACCGAGATCCGGGATGTAGGGCCATTAAGCAAAAAGGGGTTTTACCTGGCTTTTCAGGATGTGGGGGCCTGCATCGCCCTGGTATCAGTCCGTGTGTTCTATAAAAAGTGTCCACTCACAGTCCGCAATCTGGCCCAGTTTCCCGACACCATCACAGGGGCTGATACGTCTTCCCTGGTGGAAGTTCGAGGCTCCTGTGTCAACAACTCAGAAGAGAAGGATGTGCCAAAAATGTACTGTGGGGCAGATGGTGAATGGCTGGTACCCATTGGCAACTGTCTATGCAACGCTGGGCATGAGGAGCGGAGCGGAGAATGCCAAGGTAAGAGGGTCCATATTGTAGTTTTTTCATTGGGGCTTAGTGCAAGTAATTAAATCAGAGATGAGACTAAATGGAGTAAAGCCGGTAATTAGCAGCCCCTGTGGGATGTGGTGGGACATAGGGGTCTAATGAGTAAGTGCTATAGCTCCAGGTGGCAAAGCTAAGACGTTTCTAATACTGACAAAATAAATGATGCTGGTGTAATCAGCAGAAAGCCAAACACATTTACTAACAGGCACTTAGATCTGAACTGGCTTGATGCGCCCTCTGAAATGTAAATGAACAAGCTGAAGAAACAGCCTTGATTGATCCTTACTTAAGGAGGGCGGACACATTTTTGAGCCATAGTTTTCCTGTCTACGGACTTGGTAAAATGACAAAGATTGTAAATATCTCCCATCTTCTGCACATGTGCGTGAATGATCTAAATGTGAAATTAGGATTAAGTTGTTCCAGTTCCCGCCCACTGATTAAAATCGAGTGAAGAAAGTCCATTTTTTCTTTCTGCCTTGTGGACCGGTGGAGATGCGACCCAACGAAGTGGAGGCATTGCTTCAAGTACATTCTGTTCTCTGAGCACCCACTGATGGGTTCTCTAAATGAAATCAATCTTGATGAAAGACCTCTTTATTTCTCTTAGGAGGTGATAATAAAGCAAGCAAGAGTCTTCTTATTTGATCCGTGGTCAGAAGCAATAGCAAATTGGGTCACAATTTGCTATTGATTTCAGTTATTGAGTTTTTGAAGAAATCTATGTATTTTTATCATGTTAATTACTACTTACCGTATTACTAAGTTAATTTTTTTTTTCTCATCTAAGGTTCAATGTATGCAATTTATTCTTGCCTTTTACCCCTTCCTGACAGAATGCTGGGGAGTATATAAAGTCCCTTGCTTTACAGAGGCTTTGTATCTGAGTAAGAGATGAGAGTAATTCCTATTTATACGGATTGTTTGTCATGTATTTAATAAGACTTAAGAATGTCTTTTATTCTAAGTTTTTGTCTTGTTTGGTATTTGTTTTTATAATAGTAGTTATCAATAGTCTGCGGCTGCCAATCCTGTTATGGTTACTACTAAATAGTTAGAATGTAATTCTGGTTTCATCTATGAAACAATCAGATTTATCTTTTCTCTGGGTAATTGTTGAGCTGTAGATGGCATTGCCACATGGTTCATCTGATTTGGTGATTAAACAGCCTGAAATAACTGACTGCCAAACAATTTGTCTGGCATTTCAACCATCTTAATGACAGGGTGGGATTAACTATGGGGTAATTCACTTGATTGACTGAAAATCCAGTTATAACCTGAAGAAAATTGCGTTTTTGGTGATTTGGTGTCATAAAGTTACGCGTTACTCCTTTCATAGTTTACACTTTCCTGAAGTGGCATTCCTGCTTAGCTATAGTATTTCTAGGAGTAACTAACAGTCAATGTTCTTTCATTTTGTTGTAAATAGAATAAAGAGTGGCTGTCTTTTCTGTTGATTCAGAGTTAAAAATTTTTTTAAAAAAGGAAAATATGTAAATTTAAAAGTTTACAAGTTGGAATTCAAGGATTTTTAAAATGAAGATTAATGCCTCGATTTTTTGTTTGCTCTCGACTTAGCAACTGCTAGATAAGCTGTACCGAATTGATACCCCAAAGTATATTCCGGTATTAATATAAGAAAATATGTGAGTGCATTGTTGCTGGCACCTAAATTACTATGATCATAGCAGGAACAGTGAAATGAGCAGGGCAATGACATGCCGTCACATTTCAGAGTAAATTATTCTGCCTTTTCCGTTTTGTAAGACAGGACCTGCACATCTTCACATGTCAAGATTCTTATATATATTTTAAGTAAAACAACACTGGCTTCCATTTCCTGCTAAAATGTTCACTCTCAGGGTTAGCACATCTTCGTGTATCTAATGTCATTGATTTTCCATTGTCACAGAGCCCGGTAACTCATACATTGCTACGTTGTGAAACTCCTTGACATTTTTACAACCAAAATTAGAAAGAAAAGAGAAAAAGATGGTGGGGAAAGTGAATAGAAAGGCAATTGAACATTTTTCTGGTTTGCTTTATGGAGATAGTCTTGGGGATCCAGTTAATCACGTGGTTCCTCGAAGGGGAGGAATACAGGGTTTCAAATCTAGTCCACTTCCGAGCAAGCTGTTCCTAACACGAGGCCAGATATTTAACAGAAGAAGAAGGTGGATTGAGTCGTTTTTGAGAAACGTCAGTGTTTTCAGGCGTGTCAACCAAGTTTGTTTTTGTTTTGCTTTTGTTTTTGTTTTTGTTATTTTGATTTTTTTTTCCCTGTTAATAAAATGATTAACTCTTTCAAGACACTTTTTGCACAAGACCTTGCACTTTGGTTGTTTGTTTCTATTATTGCCATGTGAAAATTTCTGATGAAGTTAGGTAAGAAAAAACTTGAAGGACAAAGGATTCCAAGCTTGAGTGGGACTTTGAAAAGATGACTTGAGACACTAAAAGTCTTGGGAATAATAAAAATGGTTGGCCCTATCCTTGATACCGTGACAGGCATCAAGAGTAGCACCCAGGCACAATGGAAAGAATATAGAGACAAGGAAAGATGTATGAATGTGGTCACTTAGCTAGATGACCTTGAGCATGTTTCTTAAGCCCTGTGAACCTTGGTTTGTTCATCCATAAAATGGGATGATAATAGTTATATTTAGCTTACAGACTTGCGATGAGGACTTGGGGTTGTAAGATTGGTAAAAGTCACCTCATAGATCATGCAACAACTTGAAACTAGCATTTCTGTTGTCATTGTGCTCTTCCCAACGTCATAGCTGTTGACTTTTAAGAGTGTTGAGTTGAAATAGTAAAAGGAAAATCCCTGACCACTCCTTGACATCAAGGCTAAAGATAGGAAGCATCTCCCTCCTTTGCCCTGACAAATAATAATATACATTTTCACACTTTGTATTGCAAATATTATTTGGAGGATGTCATTTTTTTTTCCTCCTTGGTAGGAAAGAGAACTTTCCTTTGAACAAGAGAAAAGTGACTTGTGGGTAGGACAAGAAAGAGGGTGTAAAGAAAGCTTAAGAAGGAATATAAAGGAAAACTGGCCAAGTCTTCAGAACTCTGGCAGCAGGTTCCTCCCCAATTGTCTTTTCAATGGTTCTACTGTGGCAGGACAAATAGAAGAACAGGTGAAAGGTCACCTACTTCCTCATCCATCTTCCTTGGGGTCCGGGAGGTCAGAGCGAAGATTGATTAAGATCTTAAATGTTTGACAAAGGATCCTTGGGCAAAAATGGGCAGGGCGGGCGGGGGCCTGGGGTGTGCTGTTGTTTGACTCTAACCCTGATCATCCACTGGAGTCATCAAAGGACCTTGGGGACAGAACTACACTTCCTCTTGCAGTTCCTACCCCCAGCAGTACATGCTAATGGAGAGGAAGGATGAGGGCAGGGGGATGGTGGGTTTGCCCTCTGAAGCAGCTGCAAGTTCATTCTTCTCTTGAATAACATTTTCTGAAATGATTTGGCTTGGTCTCAGTAGAACAACAATGTGTGTGAGCTCCTTACCCATCTTCTCAAGGAGAATGTATCCCAGGAGTTAGCCGCCCTTTGAACTTGCCTAGTGATTGGATGCAGAGGATAATATAATTATTCTAGTTAGTCCTGCTTCCAGGCCACATCAGACTGTTGGAGAAAGGAAACAAAATCCGCTTCAGACATCTCCTTCCGGACAGACACACCCCTAATGAAGAAGTGTTCCAGATGTTTTACAGGACTGTTTTCATTACTTTAGAAATATTAAGCAGAAGGAAGAGAGGAAAATATTCTATTAAATTTTTAAAATTTATTTTTATTATTTGTTTTTTAATATAAGAGATGAGGTCTCACTATGTTTCCTAGGCTGGTCTTGAACTCCTGGCCTCAAGTGATCCTCCTACTTCAGTGTCTCAAAGTGCTGGGATTACAAGGTGTGAGTCACCACACCCGGCCAAAAAGATTCTCTATTAGCTTATTTTTTGCCTAATTAAAAAGCTGAAAAATGAAAGGACAGCTCCAGATTTTCTCTTTGGGAAATATTAATCAGCACTTTTCAGAGCATACCTGTAAAAATAATACCAATAAAAAGAAAACATTCTTTTGGAGTCACTCTTAAGGCCAAATAATTACAACTGTGACAAAATTAAGCTAGGTAAGAATCAAGCCTTGCTGAAGTATACAATTTTGTTGTATATTGAAGTCATCAATATTAAAATGTGTTCATATCAACTAAAGGTATCATAGTAAAAGCTTTTAAAAGAAAGAACAAGATAGAAATGTTCTAATGGTTTTAAAATAAACAGACTTGTGCTCTGAAAAGAGGAAGAGAGCTATGTCAAAAAACTGATTACATTTTTTTTCTCAAGTATGCTATAGAAGGAGCTTAGGAGAAAGAGGTAATGGAAAGGAAGTATTTAAAATCTAGTTCACAGAGATGCTGCTTCATATCCTTTGCACTGTTGAAATTTTTCCTCTACCTTTGAATCATGTCATTAAGAATCAATTGCTTGAATCACATGGCTGCTTTTATCTCTGTCTTTGAAGCATGGCTGTGATCTTTGAAAAATGTAATTCTTTATCTATAAGAAGAGCAGCGTTTAATTATTGTCCTTTTTCTGTTATGCTTTTTTTTTCCTCTTTGTGTGACCAGGCTGCCTTTGTGAGTGTGAATCACGCAATAGTCTCTATTTGGGGTTCACCAAAGCATCGCATAGGAATTATCTCAGTTAGGGATTTTTGAATATGGTATTCAAGAGTTGATGACTTATTTTAGTCTAACTGAGCTTCTTTGTATCTTTCAGAAATGAATTAAGACATAATTATTCTATTAAGATTTGAGCCTCTAAGAAAAAGCCTTATTAAGTGGTTTTTCAGTTACTGCTGTGCAAAGCAGAGGTGGTCATAATATAAGTTTGACTTTCACATAACTGAACTTTACTACTTAATGCCGGGGGGAAGGATAATTGGTAAATTTAACATTGGCAAAGGACTGAATGCTTGTCAGATAAACTTCTCGTATAGAATTACATAAAGTAAAATTTGTAACTCTTCCACTCCCGGCCCACACACACACACACACACACACGCACCCCCACACCCACCACACATACACACACACAGTTTTCAAAAGCTTACATTTTACAAGTTACCATTTTTCACAATTTGGCAGGTAACTCAAATATAGCCATATACATGTATTTTTAAAATAATAGATGGAATCATCCTTGTAATTGTCATCCTGTTTTTATGATGCTTGACTGTCATAGATATCACTGTATATTAGAGAATATAGCTTTTCTTAATTCTCCTTCATTGAAGATTAATATTCTGTAGCATAAGTATGCCATGCTTTATTTAATCTTTTCCTTATTTGTAGATATCTAGGTTGTTTCAGTATTTCCTGGTAATATTTTTAAACTAACACTTTAATTTGTAATCATATATGTATGTTTTTGTTAAAACATTGAATGATTAACCTTGCTTTGTTATTTTTCTGCCTTTATCTTGAACATATGAATTGGGGAGAACTTCCTTATGAGAATGTCAGTGGGGGGAGCATTAGGCGTAACCAGAGTAGTAACATCAGTGATGAGTATGGAACATATGGTGTTTCATTAAATGTCCATTGAATGAATGAATGACTGAATGTATAAGAAATAGCAGCCTGTTTCACATATAACAATTATTTGGTGGAGTTATGTTTCATGGAGTCAACATGATATATTAAAATCTTTGCATGCGACTAATGTATTAATGAGGTCCTTGTTCATGATTTCTATTCAATTTGGTCCTTTTTAAATCATGTTTATGAATCTTCTTTACATCTAAACCTTCAAAATTCTCTGCAGCATGTGAAGTTAACATACAGTTAGCACAAAGTGGCCAGTAACTGCCTTTGGAGTTGAGCCACTTAATCAGATGTGCAATTGTAGACACTAACTTAGCTTCCCTAACCTCGAGTTCATATTTGCAAATTGGTGGCAATAGTAAATTATTATATATGGCACACATATATGCATGAATGGATGAAGGGCCTGGCACAGTGCTTAGAATCATTAAAATGCTTAGAAAGTGAAAATTATTACTCTTATTTTGATTGTTGTTAGATAGAAATATGGTGACAATATGGGCTGTTTGATCAATCCAACAAAGAAACCATTTCATTTAGGTTCCAGAATAGAGAGTTTGTTTGTTTGGTTTTGATCTTTTGAGGAGGCAATGGTGACAAATACAGGGAAGAGTGAGGGGATGGTACCAAATGGCTGGTCTTGTCTACATTGATCCAATCCTCTGTGCCCCAAGTCACTGTGGTTCTCCATGTGGTCCAGCTATGTTCCCCAAGACCCTTTCATGTGCTCTGCAAGGTCAAAACTTTCTTAATAACACTAAGATGTTATTTGCCTTTTTTTTCTAATTCTCTCGTGAGTGAACAGTGGAGTTTTCTAGAAGCTAACTGATGTATGGTAATGTTATTAAGTTGAATACAGAAGCAAATGTAGTGATCCCCTTTAACTTTGGGGGATATTTCCAAGACCCTCAATAGATGCTGAAAGCTCAAATAATACCAAACCCTTATGCACTGTTTTTTCCTATACATATGTACCTATGCTAAAGTTTAAGCTATAAATGAAGCACAATAAGAGAATGCCAACAACAATAATAAAATAGAACAATTGTAACAATATATTTTAATAAAAATTATGTGCATATAGCCTCTCTCTATCGTTTTTTCTATCCCTGTCTCAAAAATATCTTACTGTACTGGACCTTTGGTAGGCAAAACCACAGAGAGCCAAATCATGGGAATGATGAGACTACTGTGAAAGAATTTGGTTGTCCTCTATTAAGCCAGACATTCAAGAAACATGAAAGGAAAAAAAGTAGTGGCTGGGCGCAGTGGCTCATGCCTGTAATCCCAGCACTTTGGGAGGCCGAGACAGGTGGATCACGAGGTCAGGAGTTTAAGACCAGCCTGACCAATATGGTAAAACCCCATCTCTACTGAAAAAAAAAAAAAGAAAAAAATTAGCTGGGCATGGTGGCGTAAGCTTGTAGTCCCAGCTACTCTGGAGGCTGAGCCAGGAGAATCGTTTGAACCCGGGAGGTGGAGGTTGTAGTGAACCAAGATCTCACCACTTCACTCCAGCCTGGGCGATACAGCGAGACTGTCAAAAAAAAAAAAAAGAAGGAAGGTAGGAAGGAAGGAAGGAAGGAAGGAAGGCAGGCAGGAAGGAAGGGAGGGGAGAAGGAAGTAAAACAATGTCACTTTTCTCACTAAGTTTACTTTTGTTTTGGGCAACAGTGTTTAAAATATGCTATTTGTGTTAACATGTAATGAGTTAATTATTGTTGTTTTTCAAAGAATTTGAAATAATTTAAAACCTCATTTTTCAGTTTCAATTTGTATTGGTAAATATTAGTAGTTATGACTCACACACACGAAAACATTATTGATAATTTTTGAGAGTGTAAGGTAAGGAGGTTCTGAGGCTAAAAAGACTGAGAACCACTGCATCTAGTCCATCACCTTTTAGTTTCTTTGGAAGGTAACAGACTGCACTTCTGCAGGTCATGCAGAGGCTTTCAAAATGAAAACGAAGTAAGAAAGCTCTGAAAACTTTTTCATAATCTGGGAGACTCAGGTAGTTTAGAAGAATGACATTTTATTTACTCAACGCTTTAGACGTTTCTATAAAATTAGGCAGCAATTTATAGCTCTTGGCTTTTTAAAAAGTGGTTATCTGTGTCCAATAACATGGCTCAGTGTTCCCTTCAGTTTTACTGCGCTTGGGAGAAGGAATGATTAAAGAAGGCCTCAGCTGTCCCCTGGACCCTGAGAGACTAGATCTTTTTCACTGAAGGCATAAAAGCTTTCTCCCTGAATCCCATTACAGCTGGTACCCCTGAGCTGTTTCGGGGGAGGAGAACAGGTGAGGTCACTTGGTTCCATGATCTGGAGGGTAATTAAGAATCCCATGACTAAATGAACATTTTATGAATATTCAGGGTCTATTTCTTTTTCCTGGGAAACACACATGTTGGTACTGCTTACAACTCCCTTTGGACACCCCAGCCTTTTTCTGGGTGAATGCGGGTCGTCAGCTGTCGGCCCAGCCTGCAGTTCCAGGCAGCAGATTCTTCATTTGCATATTCTGTATTTGCCCTCCTGCAAAACAGCACACCCATTTCCCCCTTTCACAAAGGCAATGAGGGCTTCCTTTGGAAACCCCAGCCAAAATCTCCTTCTGTGTATGCAGAGCCCAATGATTTAGACACCATGCAAATTAATTCGGTTTTGATTTGAATGCTTCCAGAGATCAGGGGTGGGAGGCAGAGAGGAGAGTATTGGCCCAGTGCTCTTTTTATGCACCCTCTGCCCCCAGCGTGGCTGGTTGTCACTCTCCGGCCCCTCCTGCCCCACGCTCAATAACCCAAGTCCCTGCTGCTCATTTCATTTTGACCTTTGGAAAAGGAACCCAGCCTGGGTGAATCCCTTGGCTTGTCTGTTTAGTGACAGCTTCAGCTGGAATCTTGCTGTTCTTTCTGAGGTGGGAGGGGATGGCACTATTCAGATTATGCTAGGAATGTTCAGAAGTGTCCCAACAAAGCACTTTAAAAAATTGTAAAGTAAGAAGATACAATTCTTTGAAAAAGAATCGTCAGAGCTCAGGAAGTTCTGAAAATAGGCTTTAGGTCACTCATGGGCTGGAGTCCATTCATGCCATCAATGAGTAGATATTTAAAATCTATGATGTACAAATCACCACGGGGATTTTCATCTGTGTTTCTTCATCTATGAACGAATACATCAATCTTCGTACCTAGAATCACAATGAAAATTTCATATTTTCACTTATGTCCCCAGATAAAATTATTTAAAATGTGTATGGACTATAATTCTGTTCCTTATTATATTTGTGAATTCACTTTTGGTTGAATATCATCTTTTGTTTCTCTCTTCCTCCTCCCCACTCCCCCCACTGTCTCCAAATTTACTTATTTTTTCACCTTAGCTTTATTCCTTTTAGAAAGGGAAGGCAAGCATACTGCATATTTTACCCAACAAACTTAACTCTGGTTGAAACCAGCACTATCTTCTGAAAGGCCGTGATCACATAGGCGTTCTATAAACTAGAAGAAGAGGACTTTGCATGAAATGTTTTTGAAGTTCAATGGGACTTGAGTTCAAACTAATTTCACAGAGCAGAAAACGGGCATAGCTAGACGTTGCAGTGTAATTAAGTCAAAGCAAAGTCAGTTAAAACAACATCTAAATGTGGAAGAGCTTTGGTTTTGCTCCACATGGTCTGACAAAGTTTGATGATGCTGTTCAAAGTCCATTTGGGATGGATTATTAGGATTAAAGAGCAGCAGAATGCTCTGTACGTGGTGTGTTCCCTGGTGTCATTAGTGGATGAGAAAATTCAGCTGCTTATCTGGCTCTTGTTTCTCAGGATGGATTTAAACAGACCCACTCTTCTCAAAGGTGATCTTACTAACCTCTTCTTAATAAGTTACAGATCTCAAATTGCTCAAAATCCTTAAAATACCATTTGAAGTAAGTTGATTGATAATTATCATTTCCCTTCCGTTTACAGATATTTTCTGCACCAGTACAAAGCTGTGGTACAGTTTCTTAATTACCCAGATAATCCTGTTTGCTTGTATTTTTAAACTATGAAGTGCTGGGTAATTATTCAATTCTTAATAGAAGGCAAATGGCAATGTAAACAATAATTAGGATGTTAGACAGACTAATGCGCTTCAAAGCAAATTGGATTTTTTTCATACTGTTCAGCATGAAGTCCCATAAAGCTAACAATTTAGAAGCAAGGCGAAAAAGGTTCCATGTTGTTCATATTTTATGGCGTTATCTCTTCATGGCTTGTTTCTGTGAATAGCAGTTTGCCCCAATGAAGCTGCCTGTGCCCAAGCCAAATGTTTCTGTAACAATCGCTTCCCTGCTGTTTGACATTTGGCTATGTTCTCCCAGGCCTCCAGATTGGGCCTTTGTCTGCTTCAGAGCTGAGAGGTCAGAGGTTAACAGAATACTGATTTCCTCCCATAATACCATGGCAGGTAAATATGGGCCAACCTCATGATCAGTTAAGACTCGGCTCAGTTAGGAATGCTTTTTCTCTTGGGCTTTTGTCCTTAAGAACTTCCCTGATTTAAGACTTCACCTTTCCCAGCTATTGCTTTCCACAGTGGATTCTTCATTAGGATTGCAGCCATCTCTTTTATGTGACTTCTTCCTTTAATAACCGTTCACAACTAGCAATATGTCCCCAGAAATACCTGACCTGAAAAATACGAGCAAATCATTGCTTTTGATGAATTAATTTTGCAAACTGAAGATGGTAATACTTTGCAATCTTTAGGCTCTTAATTATGTCTTGTGGTCTTATCTCTACTGTATGTTTCATTGATGAAATAATAAACCGATAACAAAGGCAGTAAACAAAGATACTTTCATAATGTGGCAATTCCCCAACCCCTCCTTTTTCTTGTCTAGCCTCATGTTGTGTTTGCCAGTTAGAGGTGCAATTAAAGGAACAATCAGTTTTATTTTCCATTTTCATCACTTATGGAGAGGCCCAAGTATTCATCAGTATCAATGTTATTAATGTTTTACAGCAGTTTAATTATATCAGCCTTAATTTTTCTCCCATAGATTAATGTTACTCAATAGGTTGCATCCTGATTGGTTACGATGCATTCACAGACTTTAGACATTTAAAATACATTTCAAACTTTCAAATTTCTCGATCAAAATTCATCAATTAATTTTAGGACATCTTTTTACACATGAGCTATCCTGTTTGTGTTTGGCTGACCTCTCTTGCTTTGCACTGTGAACTTGAGGCTTGGATTCTTTTGTTTTCAGATTTAAGTGTTTGAAAAAGACATGTCCACTTTGAAAACCAGTTTCCTTTAGAAGTTTCCAGCTTGGCAATGGCTGAAGCAGCCCCAGGCAAATTAGCATGTTAAAAGAATGGATCAATACCTTTCTGGCTCCTTTACCCTCCTCGCTCTCTTCCAAGGGAGAAGAGTTTTGAAGAACCCTAGGAGGCCCTTGACAGAGGTGCCAGGAGGCTTCAAGAGGACTGTCAGTAGCCCAAGTGGGCAACATTGACAGCTTGATCTACTGCCCAGACTGCTTCTCCGCTGGCCATTTGAAAATGGATGCAAGAGGAATTGACAGCTTCAGGAAAGCTTTAGCAGTTCATGTGATTATGGAGAGGATTAGAAGAAAAGTGTTGGGTGAAATAAGAGATCAATACAAGGGCGCTAGTTGACTGAATTCACCTTTAGCTGTTAGGGCACCCCATTTTATAATATTTAGCCTGTGCTTAGAGAAGAATGTTTGACAGGCTTGTTTTTTTTTTTTAGGGGTTGTGTAAACCTATGCATAAGAAAAAGAAGACATAAGCAGCCGCTGGTTTTTGAGCAAGGACTTGTAGATAATTAACAACGTAGTGTTTCCAGTCCTTAAGGTGCAAAGGTACTAATTAACTAACGGGAGAGATTGAGATTTCATTACTCTGTTCTTTAAGGAGGTGCCAGCAAAGAAGTGCGTTGAAAGTAATATTTGAATATTCAGGTTTCCTTTTCAAACCCTTTCTTTTAGAACTGCCTCTCTGTTTGTATGCTAGATTTTAAAATTAGCACTGATACACTAAAACAAGGTAAGAGTGTGGTTGTTTTTGTAAGGAAAACAAAACTCATGTTGATGGAAAAATAAAAACGTTATCTTTGCACGAATGCAAAGCATTTTTAAAAGATTTGGAATCAACCACTGAATGGTCTCAAATGATCTTACTTTTGGAAGTTTTCCTCCATAGGACAAAGAATGGTTAGTGTACTTAACTAAAATAAGATCAAGTACCTAATTTATTCTAGCCTAATACATGGTTCTGGAATTCTCTTTTACAACATGTTGGAGCTACAACTATTTCAGTAATTTTAAATGGTTACTGAATATGACAAGAATCCTACACTATAATTTCAACAATTGCACTAAAACTTTTTAGAAAGCATTGTTAGATCTTTCTTCTAGAGAAACATAAAATCTTTTACTGAAGATAAGTAATGTTTTACTGTATAAAAATCGTAACATTGATTGCAACTTTAAAAACTAGATATAGTAAAAAGAACTCCTCCCCAAAAAGGATTGTTGACTTCTACAAGAGATAGTGATTAGAAAACACAACCCACTGAGTTTTTCCAATATTTTCAATTATATCTTCTGGCTGGTTATCACTGATCTACAGGAAAGCTATTGATTTTTGTATGTTTATCTTTCATCCAATCTTCTTATTGAAGTATCTTGTGAATACTAGTAAGTTTTCAGTTAATTCTCCGGGATTTTCTAGAGAGCAAATAGTTTCCATTGCAAACAATTATATATGTATTTTTCTCTTATTTAAAAAAGTAAGCCTCTTATTTCTAACTTTCATGTCACAACATTGGTCAGAATTTTCAGATCAGTAATAAATAATAGGGTAGATTGTGAGCATCCTTATCACCAATTTTAGTGGATATAACTTAACTATAATATCAGATCTATTTTCTTAATATCATATTAATAATTTTTAAACACTTCTCAGAGTGAATGTTGAATTTTGTTAAGTTTACATATTTATCTTGGTTACGTTGCTTTTTTGGTTTGTTGTATTTTGCATTTATGAGATCTAATATATTAGTAGGTTTTTTCTGGTGATAAACCATAAACTCTCTTTGCATTTGTATAAAAAAAAGAGCCTTATTAGATAGCAGTGAATTTTGACAAAGGCTTTTGAATTCAATTTGTTAATTGAAAACAGTGATTAGGAGGCAGAACTTTGGAATACCAACTGAATTTTAATCTCAGCTCTGCCACTTACTATGTGACTATGGGCTAGTTAGTGAACTTTAGTAATTTGGCTTTCTCTTCTATAAAATGGAAATAGTGATACCTATTGCGTGAGTATACTTAGTGTTAAATAACATAATATATCTAAGTCTCAACAAGGAAGTGGTGTCTATTAACTGTTCAGTAAGTGTCACAATTTTTATTGTTTATTTTGAATTTCTAATAAATATCTATGTAATATTAGTCTACATTCTCTCTCTCCTCTCTCTCTCTTTCCTTTCCTCATCAGGTTTTGGTACTATAGTTGATTCATCAAATTAAAATAGTTTTACATTAAAAAATTAGCACTGTAGAATGTTAATATGCATGAGAACTATCTTTTCTTTGCAAGTTTGAAAGATTCCACCATTAACACTGGCTCTGGACTGTGCACTTTGAATTTGGGCACTTTTCTCTATATTTGCTAGATTTTAATAAAAAGTACAATAGCCACAACAAAGAAACTATCTCTCAGACCTTGTTGAGTTGCTTTTCAAATCACATATGTAGATTTTCCAGCCCAATGTAGTGGATAAGTTCTTTGATTTGGTATCTTTTCAGCCTCTGTTGCCTTTAGGGTGAACAGCAAAGATGACACATTGTTCTCATCCATAATTACATTATTGAAATTTCTCATTACTTGTTTTTGTTTGTTTGCTTGTTTGTTTGTTTTTGTGAGATGGAGCCTCACTCTGTTGCCCAGGCTGGAGTGCAGTGGTGCTATCTCGGCTCACTGCAACCTCCACCTCCCTGGTTGAAGGAATTCCCCTGCCTCAACCTCCTGAGTAGCTGGGATTACAGCCACACACCACCATGCCTGGCTAATTTTTTTTTTTTTTTTTTTTTGTATTTTTAGTAGAGATGGGGTTTCACCATGTTGACCAGGCTGGTCTCGAATTCTTGACTTCAGGCAATCTGCCTGCCTCAGCCTCCCAAAGTGCTGGGCTTACCGGCGTGAGCTACGTGAGCCACCATGCCCTGCCTTGTGTAGATCTTAGACTTGTGAATTAAAGGTAATGGGTTTGTTAAACTCAGTTAGTTCATACGCATGGTAGAGCTACTCCTTAATCAGGAACCCTGGCTGCTCATGAGAATTCTGGTTGAGAAAATACTTAATATCCCATTAGGGGAAGCTACTTTTCACTGCAGAGTGAATGTGGATGCAGCTCCTCTGAGCTGTGGTGCTTTGCTCTCCTTTTTACTGAGAGGCCAAGAGCCAGAGAGAGAGTTGGAGCATGAAACTGAGAGCAAGAGTGAGAGAGAGAGAGACCAAGAAGTTTGGAGACACTTCTGGTGCTCCTTAGATCAGCAACTTTGACATAGCAATTTGTAAATACTTTACATTGGTTTTGGGGATTGGCAAGTTTCATTTTTCACATAACCAGACAAATTCCGTGGGTCACAGCGGGCAGGATGAAGACCAGAGGACAAACATTGACTGACTCAGTATAAGGAAGAACTGTTTAATATTTTGAACTAGACAAGAGTAGAGTGTGATGCTTTTTGATGCATAGTTTTTGGATGTGTTCACACTGGCTGTATGACCCCAGGGCACCTAACAGTGAAAAATTGGAGGTTGTATGTGTCTTAAAAGGGGCAACACTGCCATTTTGGGCAGGATGATTCTTTTTTAAGTAAAACTCCATGAAGAATGGAGTTTTACAGGACTCCCAAGTGGCTGGGACTACAGGAGTTATAGAGAATTTAGTAGCCCTAGTAGTCCCTGAACACTAAATCCTGGTGTCGTCCTCAGTCATTTGGACAGGCCAAAACCTGCCCTTGCATTTTGAAATGTCCTGGGATGGATGCTCATCTCAATTATAAACTTCTAGACTATGAGGTTACTATGAGGTTACTAAGATTCTAAGATAGAGTATTGAGTACTCTACTTTAGGTACTTCACATATCCTTGGGTAGACAATCTAGGTCTAAGATCTTGTAACATGGAAAAGATGGAGAAGCTCTTCCAACAGTCCCAGCTAGTCATCTCTCTTATTTTTATTTTCCCTAAATCTAAGAGTACATCATAACATTTCAAAATCAATATCATGTTTCCTCCATGTATTAGTCTGTTCTTGTATTGCTATGAAGAAAGACCTGAGACTGGGTAATTTATTTAAAAAAAAAAAAAAAAAGTGGTTTAATTGTCTCATGGTTCTGCAAGCTGTACAGAAAGCATGGCCTCAGCATCTGCTTGGCTTCTGGTGAGGCCTCAGGAAGCTTTTACTCATGTCCCAGAGCAAAGGTGAACAGGCATTCATGTGGGAGCGAGAGAGAGAGAGAGAGAGAGAGAGAGAGAGAGAAGGACAACGTCCCAGACTTTTTTTTTTTTTAAGATGGACTCTTGCTCTGTTGCCAGACTGGAGTGCAGTGGTGCGATCTTGGCTCACTGCAACCTCCACCTCCTGGGTTCAAGTGATTCCCCTGCCTCAGCCTCCCAAGTAGCTGTGACTATAGGCATGTGGCACCATGCCTGGCTAATTTGTCCCAGATCCTTTTAAACAACCAGATCTGTGTAAACTAACTGAGGGAGAACTCAGTCATCACCCATTCATGAAGGATCTGCCCCCATGATCCAATAACCTCCCACCAGGCCCCACCTTCAACACTGGGAATCACATTTCAACATGAGATTTGGAGGGGAGAAACATCTAAACCGCATCACTCAATAAACATGAATTGAAGAAGATAGGAAATATCTTTTGGAAGAAATTACTAACGTTTCACAAAAGCATCTGTAATGATGACTATGAGCCAAGTGCTCTACCAGTTTTAATTTATTTCATCCTTAAACAGCCTTGTAAGTCAGGTACTGTTATTATCCCCATTTCACACATGGAAAGGCCGGGGCACAAAATGATGGATGTGTTTGGCCATGTATACTACTTGACAATTTGAACCCAGATAGACTGGCTCCAGCTCACACACTTGAGAACTGTTAGGAAGAAATTTTCCCCCAGTGCCTGGCATTCTTATATAAGGTAAGAAGAGTATTTAAAAATGCCTGTGTGATAGACTTGTTAAGAGTGCCCTGTAATTATTCTAAAAGTTTTCAGATATTCACCTGCCAATGGGTGGCCCTTGTGTTATTTTGAATGGCCTCACAAAGAGCAAAATGCAGCTGCAAGGTTGGAGACCTTGTCAGAGAGTATATTACTGAGCAAATTATTCTTATTTTGATTCTGTATCACAGCAGAAACAGATGATCCCTTTTCTTTTCAGCTTAATTATTGGGAAGTTATAAGCATAGACCCAACTTGAGAAAAGACAGAACATCATCTCATCTTAGCACGAGGACAGCTTAACCAAATGAGAAGTTTTTGATTTCTCAAATGGTTCTGTAATAAATCTAGAGATTTAGAAGGAAAATCAATCTTAAAATGAGAGTAAACTTTTAATAATCTAAATGTTGGGTGTGTGATTTTAAGCTTATTCAGGCAGAATATTTGTTAAATGTTTACAGAAAAAAACAATGGCAATGAACCTATTTGGAAAGCAATCCATTGATGTAATAAGAAGAAAAGGGAAAAAAGATGGAATAAGCAATTGCTGTTGGAGGTACTTGTCACTTCCTGTAGCATCCACAAGTACTTTCTCGCCTTCCCCTGTTGTATTCCTACCTGTGGCTTCAGTGGAAATGACTCACCTTTCAGCTCAGTAGAGCCGGTAGATCCTGAATATGTTAGCCACAAAAATTTTCCTTTTTTTTTTTTTGCCCCTTAGCTATTCAGGGTCAGGTTTTCTGTTTCTTGTAACACAACCCTAATTAATACAGGAGGTCAGGCAGCATTATTTTAACATGCAGACTAGTTATCTATATGCAAGTATTTCACATATGAAACATGATGTTTGCCTAGGGTGAGTAGTTCTTTTCCCAAAAGGTTTCTTTATAATAGTACAAACAGTGGGGACATCTTAAATTGTTCTTTATCCTCTTTTCTCAGCCTTATGGCAAGATAGAATAGGTTGAGTCACTGACAGAAGCAGAGAGAAAGCCTCTTCCAAACCATGGCTTAGTGAAGCAAAAAATCTCTCTTTATAGCCTTGGAGAATATTTAAGTGGCAAGGATCTTAGAAATCCTTTAGTTAGTTCATGCTTCTCACTTTACAGAGGAGGAAACTGAGGCTCAAATTAATAAAGTATATAATAAATATCAAATGGGAAGAGGCGGAGGGGGAAAAAAGGAAATAAAATAAAAATGATAAAAATAATTAAAAAAGAAAAAAGTACATAATAAATATTAAAGACTGGTGCTTTAATTCCGGATTTTTTGAGTCTTGCCTTCTTGGTAGTGTTAAAGGTAGGATAAGCTCAGAAAACACATGGGCAGCCTAAGGCAAACTTGCGACTGTGTATCTTTGAAGGAGGCCTTGAGGAGTGAAGTCCCATATACCCAAACCTACTCCCAACTTAAGCCTTCGGAATTAGATCAAACTTGTTCCTTCACCACAATCATTGGGGTTTCAGCTGCCCCCTCCCCCATCCTCATGTAGGCTTGAATGCCTGGATATATCGTGGTTTTGCCAGTACATTCTGAGGTCTCCATGCCTTTCCCTGAACTGTTGCTTTGCAAGAGTTCACAGTCTAAGGTGGTAGGCCGGCCTAGAAAAATGATTGTCATATGTTATAACTAAGTTCAGGTAAAGCCCTAGGGGAGGGAAATGCTGAGTCCTGCTGGGGATGAGGTATAAAGAAAGGTTTTTGGAAAAATAAACAATGTTGAACAGCAGTTGACTTTCAACTATAGACATTTCCTAAGCATCTGCTCAGACAATGGGAAGGGATAAATGCCTGATGTAGCCTTTAAGTGTAGAATCTTATGGATTAAGCAAGTGCATTCCAGATCAACAGAAGAGGGACACATTGTGTGAGGGTGGTGTGTGTATGTGAATGTGTGTACTGTGGGGAGGCCACCAATGGATACAGTGGCCATTGGGGTTTAGGGGATGAGTGAAAGGGAAAGCTGTAACTTCTAAGTTTTAGGCTTGATCTATTTGTGCATGGTTACTCCATTCTTAGTTTCAGAAAATCCTTGAGGAGGAGGTAATTTTTAACGGATGGGGGTTTGGCATGGCAGGATAGAACGTCAGTTTAATTTATACTTGCTGAAAGTAGAATATATAAATGAGTGAGAGTACTGATCCAGGAAAGGAGGGTGGTCACCTTTTTGTTTGCTTTGCAATTCTGAATTTGACTTTGTAGAAAAGCAAGTTTTAAGAGGCTTTAGATTGATACCTTTGGGAGTCGTATCAGTCAGCTGAGGCTGGCATCACAGAAAACACAATACTAAAGACTGGGAGGCTTAAACAACGGCAATTTATTTTCTCACAGTTCTGGAGGCTGAAGGTTCATGATCAAGGGTTCATCAGGGTTGGTTGTTAGTGAGGCCTCTTTCATGGCTTGTAGCAGGCTGCCTTCTCTCTCTGTCCTCACATGGTCTTTTTTCTTTAGGGTAGAGTCGAGAGAGAGCAATCTCTGGGGTCTCTTCCTATTCTTGTAAGCGTACTAGCCTTATCAGAATAAGACCTCACCTTTATGATTTCATTTAACTTTTATTCACTCCTCATAGGCTCTGTCTCCAAATATAGTCACATTGCGGGCTTAGGGCTTCAACATATACATTTTGGAGGGGGGATCCAATTCATTCCCCCCACATTCATGTATTTCTTCTTTTTTCATAAAAGGCTGTGAACAAGCCTGGCGTGGTGGCTCATGCCTGTAATCCCAGCACTTTGGGAGGCCAAGATGGGCGGATCACCTGAGGTCAGGAGTTCAAGATCAGTCTGGCCAATATGGTGTAACCCCCGACTCTACTAAAAATACAAAACTTAGCAGGGCGTGGTGGTGCACGCCTGTAATCCCAGCTACTTGGGAGGCTGGGGCAGGAGAATTGCTTGAATCTGGGAGGTGGAGGTTGCAGTGAGCCGAGGTAGTGCCAGTGCACTCCAGCCTGGGCAATAGAGTGAGCCTCCATCTAAAAAAAGTAAATAAATAAAAAATGAAAAAAATGAAAGGTTGTGAACATGAGGCAGATCTGTAAGACTTAGCCTTTTTATCAAAGTTCCTGTGTTCATACCTGTGTGGGTGTCTTGTGATGACAGTGTAGTTTGGCACTATGATCTGAATATTTATGCCCACCTCAAATATATATGTTGAAATCCTAACCACCAAGGTGATGGTATTAGGAAGTAGGGCCTTTGGTTGACGATTAGATCATGAGAGTGGAGCCCTCATGAATATGATTAATGTCCTTATAAAGGGGACCCCAGAGAGCTAGCTAGTCCCCTTTACCATGTCAGGATATAGCAAGAAGGCATTGTCTAGGAGACAGAAATCGAGCCCTCATCAGACAGTGACTTTGCTTTGATCTCACACTTTCCAGCCTCCTGAACCATGAAAAATAAATTTCTGTTATTTATAAGTTACCCAGCACGAACAGTTGAAGACACGTGGCATCCTAAAGCTTCCACCCGCGTGACCAGGACTTTTCTGGATGTGGGAATCTTGTAGAAGTCACTTTATCCTTCTAAGCCCTTGTATTCCTTGTTTGTGAAATGGAGATCATATTATATCTATCAATCATCTATGTATTTTAGCTGATTAATATTTCACTAGACTTTAACATAATCAGATTTATTATTAATTGTACCGTGGTTTTATTGTGTGCATAGCTGCTAAGTATAGCATAGAAAGCCTTTCTTACTAAGGTATCTAAATATGGCTTAAAGCCATGTTGAAGGGAACCTATTAATCATAAGGTTATCAAGTTTAGTAAAAAATTGCAAATTAATTTTGTATGTATAAAAATGTGGAATACAGGCAAATATAAAGATAGGCAAAATCATCTATAATCTTACCACATAATGAGAGCCACACTTATTATTTTGCTTTTTATGCTTCCAGACTTTCTTTGATGTACACACACACACCACAAAATGAGTTAATGATCATGCAGCGTGATCATAAAATCTTTTCAGATCGATAAATGTAACTTTATAACATTATTTTTAATGGCTACAGAGTTTTCTTTTGCTTGAATGTACCACAATTTCTTCAACTATCCTCTATTGTTGGACATTTAAGATGCTTTCAGTTTGATACTTTCAATAATGTTGCCCTTAATATCCTCGGCTAAAGTTTTAAAATGTAGCCTTAATTATTTTGAAATAACTGCCAAGTTGAAAAATATGCATTTTTTTAAAAAGTTTCAGTACATACTGAAAAAGTCTCAGTTTTGAGATAAATGCTTCTTGAGCTTGGAACAAACAAAATGAGAAAGAGCACACATACAGGATCATTATATGTTAATTTCCATGCAATACTCATTAATGAAATGAACTCCAAAGTGGAGGTAGTTTTACTCATTAGCACTTGCATGTGAGAAAACTTCTTTTAAAGATTTACTTTCTCAAGGTTTTTTGCCATCAAAGCCTTTCTTTTCGTTCTAAAATATCAATTAAATTTAACGCTTGTTTTGAACAAATGTAGGATTCTTTGGCTACCTGTGACATCTGTTGGCAGCTACCCTTTAATATAAAGGGTTATATATTTTAGTCTCCTGATGCAAATTATCGCCTCTAACTCTATTGCAAGTTTTCCTTCCCAGTATTTCAGGAACATCATGCTTTTGAAACCCAAAGAAAAACTCCCTTTCAAAAGGGCATTGTTAAAGTGAGCTTGATGAGGCTGATTGTTTTTATATAATGGCTTGGACACTGTTGTCTTACGATTTTACAGAATGCCTTTAGGGTTTCACCAACTCGAAAGGAAAATGACTTCATGGATGAAGTATGGACTTTAAAATATTTCCCCATACAGAACCAGGAGTTCAAATCCCTGTACAGTTGCCTAATTCCCTTTCTTTATGAGTCCAATGCATTGATTGCTGGGTAATCAATTGTTTCTGTGACCTTGAAATTCATCTTGTTAGACTCCTGAGCTCTATCACCTTGAAAGTGGGTCATCTAAATGCCTGTACTAGCAGTCCATAAACTTTTTTCCCAGCTGTTACTTATATACCATGGACTCTTAATAATTATCCAGTTAAGTTTTGCACCTTCTTCTTAAAAAAATTTTTTTGGCAAGTTATTTTTCCAATTGTTTGCACAGATTGTTGAAAAATACTTCACTCTTTCTTTCCCATCTGTTCCTAGTCCTTTTGCCTCTCCCTTCTCTCCTGCATAGCCTGGCTCTGATCTGGAGGACCCTGTCATTTAGAAACAAGGTAGACTTCCCAAGGACAGTGAAACCAGGGATGTATTTTCTTCAAACTAAAGCATTCATTCTGCTTTCTGTAACTCTTCCCTTCATCAATAAGAGTATAAAATCATATTTTTTTGTACTTTTTTTCTATTTATTTTATTTATGGAACAAATACTGTTTATTGTAGAAAGTTTGGAAAATACAGAGAAAGAAATGCTGCCACATACAAAGTAAACCTGAAATCACATTTGGTAACATCTGGGTGCCTATTCCCTGTCTCATTCCTGTACATGCAATGTACAAAGAATAAAGAGTATTCCTCTGTTTGGGTGGTGGTGCTCGCCTTTTCTTCTCTACTGCTGGTCCAGACCAAGGAAAGTGGTTTGTTGGTAACGTCAGAATCACCTACCTCGCTGGGTACAGCATTCGTTTGCTGTTTTAGATTGCATTTCTGTTTTGCTTGGGATGAGTACTGTCATCTATATGCCTGTGGAGTTACAACTTCCCACACACTTTATTGGCCCACAAACTACAGCTACTTCTGCCTGCCTCTCCGGCTCAACATTCCAGTTCCCCATTAGGACTGGCACCTTCGGCTGTAACTGAAATCCTCTATGAATGAGCTCTTGCCATTCCCTTCCCTGAGGGTGCTGCACCCTGTTTCTCAATCCCACAGAATCTTGTTCTGAATCACCAGGAGCTTGAATTTGGCTTACTGATCTCACTCTAATATGGTAACTTCTTAGGGGATCCCCTAGCCGCTTCACTCTAATATGGTACCTTAGGGGATCCCCACAGATGTTCTGTCCTCTGCCTAGATGTCCTGAGAGTTTCATGTCGTCCCACATCAAGACTTAGTTCTCAGTCCAGGGAAGGTGGCTTATGCCTGTAATCCCAGCACTTTGAGAGGCTGAGATGTGATGATTGCTTAAATCCAGTAGTTCAAAGCCACCCTAAGCAACATAGCAAGATCTCGTCTCTACTGCAAATAAAAAAGTAATTAGTGAAGCGTGGTAGTGCATACCTGTGGTCCCAGCTACTCAGGAGGCTGAGGCGGGAGGCTCATCTGAACCCAGGATTTGAGGTTGCAGTGAGCTATGATTGTGTCACTGCACTACAGCTTGGAAGAGAGAGTAAGACCCTCTCCCCGTCACATCCTCAAAAAAAAAAAAAAAAAAGACAGTTTTCCACAATATTTTGGACACTGACTTGGCTCTACATCAGTTCTTTTAAATGTAATCCCCAAAATTCCAGCTTCTTCCCATCTCCCTCTGTTGCCTATGTCAGTGAGGTTTCGCCATGCCTGTACAGCTATCCCGTCAAAGATAAGCAGTAAGGTCTATGCCATGGAAAGATGAGTCCTTAATAAAAGGGGGTCCTTAATAGAGGGAGTCCTTAATAAAAGAAGTTTCAGCTGTTACCCCTGGCTAGTTATCCAGTTGCAGGAACTGGAATAACTTCTGGTCCCTTATAATTCTGAGGTTATTACAATTCAACAGTGATTGCCCTTCCTACTTCACAGGCAATGAAAAGTCTCTTGCTATGTTCCCAGTCTTGTGAAGAGCATGACTTGGTACACAGGTTTTGTGGTGTATTCATCATTTGAAAAAGGTTATATCAGTACAAAAAGAGGTCAAAAAAATGAGTTGATCAAAATTGGCATATTTGATCATTTAAGTTGTATTGTCCAAATTATTTAAGTTACATAGTAATCCTGTTTCCTTCTGTGAGATGGTATGACAACTGAGGACATGCTTTGATTCACTGGCTGCAGTGCAGACTAGTTGGGTGTTCATTTATTTTGTTTTGCGTGTGGAAATTTGAGTAACCACAAGAGCAGCAACTGGATATTTTGCTTTGAATAGAGAGAATTCATTGAACTAAATGAGAAAACTGGGCTGGGTGCAGTGGCTCCCACCTGTAATCCCAGAATTTTGGGAGGATGAGGTGGGCGGATCACTTGAGGTCAGGAGTTCGAGACCAGCCTGGCCAACATGGTGAGACTCCATCTCTACTAAAAATACAAAAAACAGCTGGGCGTAGTGGCACACACCTGTAATTCCAGCTACTCGGGAGTCTGTGGTGAGAGGATTGCTTGAACCCAGGAGGTGGAGGTTGCAGTGCATGGAGATGGTGGTATATTGCACCCCAGCCTGGGCAATGGAGTGAGACTCCATCTCAACAAATAAAGAAAAAAGAAAACTGGCTTGTAAAGATGCACAAGTGCCAAGTGCCAATAAATGAGTATACCAACACATCTCCCTTCTTCTCTTGCTCCCCTCCTCCACACCCTTCCAGCTTTCATTGTATTGGGGGATTATAAGTCTTCCTAAATCTGAGTGTTAATCCTGTGATCACTCCTACTCTGAAACCACCACTGGCACTTATTTATTTATTTATTTATTTATTTTTGAGACAGAGTCTCACTCTGTCACCAGGGCTGGAGTGCCGTGGCGCCATCTCGACCACTGCAAGCACCACCTCCTGGGTTTATGCCATTCTCCTGCCTCAGCCTCCCGAGTAGCTGGGACTACAGGCACCCACCGCCACGCTTGGCTAATTTTTTGTATTTTTTAGTAGAAATGGGGTTTCACCGTGTTAGCCAGGATGGTCTCGATCTCCTGACCTCGTGATCCACCCGCCTCGGCCTCCCAAAGTGCTGGGATTACAGGTGTGAGCCACCGCGCCCAGCCCACCATTGGCTTTTAAATATTAGCTCTTACTTCTATCACTACTACTCCTGTGACTACTCTGAGGTTACTGGGACCCTGTGTCAAAGCTCTAACGTCGGTGAGAGGAGTTTACACTGTATTTTAGGGTAGGTCTCCAAGCTCTTTCTTCAATTCTCCTTCACTGCTCTAAGAATCTAGCTGCTGTGCTTTTTTCCACACAATTTACCCTACCCCGAAGGCCTTCTTGCTGGTCACAATTTTGCACATTCCACATGGTTCTGCAGAAGCATCATTTTTTTCTTCTCTCTTCTAACTCCCACCAGCATTTTGATCGCATTCCTTCATGTCTCTTATACTGTGTAATGCCATTTTATTGAACTTTTTAGGGCACAGAGTACAGTATTCCTCAGTGAGTAAATGTTCTGCCACTTATTAGCTGTTTGACTTCAGGCAAATTAATTATTTTTCTCTGTCCTTGGTTTTCTCATATATAAAATGCAAGTAGTAATAGTGCCTACAACATCAGCTTGTTGTGATAAGTGAATACATGAAACACACATGAATCGTGGCTGGGACGTAGGAATCACGCAATAAATATTAGCATTTACTCCTACTCCTGCTTCTGCTGCTGCTACTCCTGGATTGTCGTGGCCCTGTGTCAGGGCCTTGAACTTGGTAAAAGGAGTGTAGGCTGGGCTCTAGACCCCACTTTCCCCTTCAGTTGGATACTCTTGTTCAGTGAACAACCTGTACAACCATACATGGCATTTCTGTACCAGAATCTATGCGCTTCCCAGGCTAAGTCTATATTTATCTTTGCATTCACTATAGCACCTAAAACAATACAGTACATAGAGTCCTATTCAGTCCTTGCACGCCACATGTGATCATTGAAATGAACGAATAAATGTAAAAATGTCTGTATGGTTTTATTTGTAAGCAGCCCGTTGATTTTTGAAGCATACTCACGGAATACATCATGTATTCTCAGTGAGAAAGCAGTATGTGTCACCATCTTGTTACAATACTAGAAATGTCATAAATGTAAAGAGTAATTGAGTCTGAATTTTCTGCAGGTTTATTTACTAGATCAAAGAGTGACTTCAACTTTCAGTGCTTATTTTATTTGCCAGCATAAACTTACGGGTTCGGTCAAATGCCAAGAAAATAAGTTAGTAATCTAAATTATGCAGATTCTGGCAAATTCTCTTTCTTTTGGGGGAGAAAAAAAGAGAGAGCTTTGAGTTTTTATCTCATTTTAGCAAATCTAACTGATTATAATAGTAACAATAAAACTCTAGCAATTAATCTAATAGCTCTAGGCTGCTAATCATTCCAGAAAAGTGACATTACCCAGAATATGCTAGTTACTCTTGCTGCATGTCATTGATATATAATTCAATTGATTTTCACACTTTTTACATTCCAAAATGAAATACAACTTTTGTCATGTCACTAGATTGGAATTCTTTGACAATACATTAACATGCCAAAAATAATATTACACACAAGAATAATGTAGAAATAAATTACAGGTAGAGCAGTATCCTTAAGGAGATTTTCATTTGTGTCCTATAACAGAAGACTTATAACCCTACTCATACATCTATTTCATCCCAGTATGTTTTAGGCTCTTAGTTCAATTCAATAAATTACTCATTTTGCTACACACTCACCACTGTGTCAGTTTTGCTGGGCAGTATACTTACACAAAAGAGTCGGTATAATTCTAAAGTATGACCCCTCTTTTTTTTAGCAAACAAATACAGAGACTTTCATGCAAATGAATCTTTGAAAAGGACAGTCGGGATAACTGTAAGGTTGCCACAACTTTTGTGGAAATGTTTTAGAACTGTCTTCTTCAAAATGTCTGGGGCTTTCTTTTTATTGATGATCTCCTCCTCCTCCTTCTTCATTGCCATCATCTTTGTCTTCCTTCTTCCTTCTTCTTCTTTTTGATGGAGTCTCACTCTATTGCCTAGGTTAGAGTGCAATGGCACCATCATAGCTCATTGCAGCCTTGAACTCTTAGGTTCAAATGATCCTCCTGCCTCAGCCTCCTGAGTAGCTAGGACTACAGCTGTGCACCACTGCACCTTGCTAAATTTTTAATTTTTTGTAGAGATGGGTGGTCTAACTTTGTGGCCCTGGCTAGTCCTGAACTCCTGGCTTCAAGCAATCTTCCTCCCTTGGCCTCCCAAAGTGCTCGCATTACAGGTGTGAGCCACTGTGCCAGGCCTGGGCCTTCTTTTTAAACGTGCTTGGTTCTGAACAATTTTGTCCCTTAAGGTGGGTTTAATTTTTGGAAATCAAATAATTCACAGACCAGGCTATTCATAAATGAGATCAGCCATACTGGGTAATCTTGGGTTTTATTCAAGAACAATGAGTGATTGCGAAGTAACAGACTATTTTTAGGAGTGACTTTTAACTTGCCTTCAGTGTACCTTCAAGAGAAGTATTTGGAGCACGGAGAACATAAGTGGAAGAAGAATGTGGAAGATCTCCAGCATTCTTGGATTTAGCTGTCAATCACAATGCTACTTCCATGAGAGAAGGCTTTGTTTGTTGGGCCTTGCTTGTTTTTTGCAGGACTCTCAGAGCCTAAAACTGAGCCTGACACATAGTTGTTATTGAAAGGAATGAATGAATGAATGGATTAAATGCAACAGTTCACAAATGCATTCAGAGTCCCATGGCATAGAGATTTCTCTCTTTCTCTTTTTGCCTTCATGGCATTAATTTAAAATAATTTATGTTATGGTCGCTGTGTATTTACCTGATGAGAACTTGGCTTTGTGCTAAGCATTTTATTTTCAGTATTTCATTGTGTCACTACAACTTAGTGAAATAGTGACTGTCATTATCCTGTTTTCATAGATGAGGAAACTAAAGCCCAGAAAAGCTAAGTAGCTTGCCCAAAGTCACACAGGTAATAGACGAGGAGTCTGGATTCAACCTGCAAAGTCTGGCCACTCACCAAGCCTTCACCCTTAACTACAAATCTGGGCTGCTTTTCAGCACATCTTTGTTGTCCTGATTTGGTCATATTCTCGCATTATGTTTCAATCATTCTAAACTGGGGATATAATAACCCCCTTTGAGAGATAAGGGAATTGACCAAAGTACATTGTTTAGAGGGATTTTCTAAAGAATGACTTCATGGATGAAGCATGGACTTATTATTACTTCCTTACAGCCTCTGTCTCCAAATGTAATCACGTTGGAGGTTAGGGCTTAATTATTGGGAATTAATGAGGATTTGGGGAAACGTCTTTCAAGAATGTCAGGGTCTAGTGCGGAGCATTGTAAGGCAGGTAATCTGGAGGGCAGCCTTCAGTGAGCGGGTACGCACTCTAGTACAGGGATTAAAAACCATTGCTCATTTAAAGCCCACGTTTCAGGTCCGGGTGCGGTGGCTCACGCCTGTAATCCCAGCACTTTGGGAGGCTGAGGCAGGCGGATCATGAGGTCAGGGGATCGACACCATCCTGGCTAACACGGTGAAACCTCATCTCTACTGAAAAATACAAAAAATTAGCCGGGCGTGGTGGCGGGCACCTATAGTCCCAGCTACTTGGGAGGCTGAGGCAGGAGAATGGTGTGAACCCGGGAGGCAGAGCTTGCAGTGAGCCGAGATCGCACCACTGCACTCCAGCCTGGGTGATAGAGCGAGACTCTGTCTAAGGAAAAAAAAAAAAAAAAAGCCCACATACCCAAAAGGCCTATAATCTTCAGAGGAATACAATGCAAGAGGATGGGAGACTGTTTCAAATTTTTATTCCAAATAATTATCTAATCTGATCATGGACAACTTCCTTAGGCTGCCACGTTAGTTTCCTCATCCAGAAAATAGTTAACTGGACCAGGTCATCCACAGGGTGCCCGGTAGCTATTAAGTGTCAACTCGAGTGATACGATAAAGTGCTCTTTTGCCAAAGATAAGAAGGACTATCTTTGTTGCCGGTTATCTGGAAAGGCTTCCAAGGAGAAGAGGAACTTGGTAAACTGTAGTTAAATAAAGATGGTAAAAGAGGAATGAATATCCTTTGAGCCAAGAAGAGGAGTTAGCTGCCACACCTTGGGGTTGAGGAGACTGGGTAGATAGGTAGGGCTGAGTTTTTAAATATTTTTGAAGAGCAGGAGAGGAGTTTGGTCTCCTCCCCTGGCTCATTCATCAGATATTTCTCCTTTTTTTTCTTTTTCTTTTTTTTTTTTTTGAGACGGAGTTCCACTCTTGTTGCCCAGGCTAGAGTGCAGTGGCACGATCTCGGCTCACCGCAACCTCTGCCTCCCAGGTTCAAGCAATTCTCCTGCCTCAGCCTCCCGAGTAGCTGGAATTACAGGCACATGCCACCATGCCTGGCTAATTTTGTATTTTTAGTAGAGATGGGGTTTCTCCATGTTGGTCAGGCTGGTCTCAAATTCCTGACTTCAGGTGATCCACCTGCCTCAGTCTCCCAAAGTGCTGGGATTACAGGTGTGAGCCACAGCACCTGGCCCAGATATTTCTTGATTGCCAGCTATCTTTCAGCCATTGAGAGCCACTGATCATGTAAGATTCTTTCGCTACTGGAGTTGGGAAAGATACTTCATCCAACCAAAGGGAATGTGCCCTTGATACGAAGATTCGTAATGTTTACCAAAAAATCTTTGTTCTACCACTTTAGGCATAGAAGGAGAAGATAAGAAAAGCCTCAGAGTAAAGTTGACTTGCAGGTTATATTTAAAGGATGATTTGCTTTATTTGAACAAAAGGAGAAAATAACAAATCAGTTGTTTGAAGAGAAAAAAAAGAAAAAAGGGAATGCCTTTGATTTGGCATGACTGATGCTTTATTGCCTTGTAGATGGGTGGTTTAGGGCAGTGGACAAGACATGATAATGTTTATTTAGATTTGGGATTTGGGACTGTTCTAGAAAGTCAATACATGGTTGTTACTTTTCGTAGCTATAAGAATGGCGTAAGATAACTTAGTGGAAGGTGAGTGCTTTCTGAGCTTTTCTGTCTGACGATGAACCCTAGTGGTTGCAAAAATGAGTTTACACATTAGAATCATTTGAGGTACTGATTACAAATGTACACTTTTAACATCAAGCCCCAAGACTTTGGAGTTTGGAGTCTGTGATCTGAATTTTTCACAAGCTCCTAGGTGGTTCTGATTAATTTAGCATTTAGGAATAGCATTTTGGAAGCCACAGGTAAACTTGTGTGTTGCCCATACCACTAAGACTGACTCTGGATGACACCGAGCTGAAAGTGATTTCCAGATCCCCTTGCTAAGTAAAGGATCCAAGAGAGATAATAGTGCTGCTTATTTATTTTTAACTTGATAAGATTGAAAAGGTCTGTGGGTCCAGTAGCAATGGAGAAAGTGCAGAACCTGCACCCCAAATTGCCGATGAAGTTAATCCCACACAGCTAGAAATTAACCAGTAGCACACATGCTTAGATTGGATGCTGTGAATATATGCTTTCTGGTCAATAAAAAAGTTAAATCATGTAGATGCTCAAGTGAAGAGCACTTCTGTCTACTGGAAAGGGGTGAGTTATTTACCTTTTTTTCCCTAGAAACTGGTTCTTGAGGTGGAAAAGCACCTGGAAGTACAACTACACTGAACTGAAAGGCTATTCAGTTTGATTATGGGCATAAAATTAAATTTTCAGCTAAATGTGACAGTCCTAGTAGAACAAAGAAGACCCAATCAAAAAGTTATTGACTATTGAGACTTTTAGACAGAGCTAACAAATTGACCGTGAGTTCCAGGGATAATCACAGCCTGGAAGTTGCTTATTCTCTTTCTTCTAAAAGGTAGGGAAATTCATACAACCACAGCCACTGTAACCAGGCCAGGGAAGAAGGCCAATTTAGGCTGTTACCAGCATGTGCAAGATGCAGTTTTTCATTTGAGGGGTAAAAGCCTTTCTAGGTGCCCACGTTAGAACTCGGAGCACTTGCAGGTAAGAACAAAGCATTCTAATACAAGAAAAGACTATTTAGGGCAGCACTGGATGTGGATTAGCCAAGAAGATCCGCAGATCAAAATAGAATCTGGGCCAGAAACAGAGCAGACAGATTTTCCAGAGCCACTTATGGGTAACTGTAACACCAATGATTTACTAATTACAGGCATGTTTTTGCACAAATTCATTTTTTAGTAAACAAGATCTACTTTATGCTACTTGCAGGCCATTCTTAAATCATTCTTTTGGGTATCCTTATAAAGACATCAGTTAAAAATCCCATCTGTTATCCTACAAGAGAAGGAGTTGGCATGATTTTTGAAATTGAGTGCCTGCCTACCTAGACTCAACAGATTAAATATGAATTATCAGTGGATAATTACCTAGGGCTGTTCTTATATGTATATTTTATTTCCTTAAGTGTGAAGCACATGTTGCGTCACGCAGATGTGGGAAGAGGTAACTCACAAGGATCTTTTGCCCGGAACTCTTCTGGCAGCGTGCTGCTGGCTCTTCCAGTATGCCCCCAAGGTGGCAAAGAGTCTGCTGGTCAGTGTTATCCGGAAGTGAGAGTGGGATAGCCCTGGAGAAGGTTGTTTGGATTTTCATAAGGGAGAGATTCTCTCTCTGATCTTTATAATCTGAATCCTACCCTCACAGGCCTTTTTTTCTTTTTGACACTAGTCACAAAATTAACAGTAAGGATGCTTTTGAAATCAGAACAATTTCCCTGGAGGAGGCACAGCCCCCGGTACCATCATTATTATATATGTTTTGAAACTCCATAGACTGGAACTCATTCAGCATGCTGTAATCTGTGTGTTTAGAAGCTGTATTGACTTTAGGAGTCACACAGATGGGTGTAGACCCGTGTTTCAACATTTTTCTTTGAGGGACACACCTTTGAAATTCTGCTTGGAACATATCAGCTTCCTCCTCCCTCGCAGTCATCAGCCACCTCAGTGAATTGCACATCTGCATCCTTTATTGATACATATGGGGGCAGGGGTGAGGGCGGTTACTGCCACTGTCTCTGTTTTCTCATTCAAATATTAGCAAAGGTCCACAAACAGAAATGGAGAAACCAGATTAAAGAAAACAGATTGTACTTATGGTAGGCTGTAACATATTTTGATCAATAACAACAAAAAAGTTTTTGGAGCTGTGGAGCTGCCTGATGGTAGGATAAATACTGGGTTTATTATAATGCATGTACGTTGTTCGATGTAACTTTCCCATCATTTTTATGCCAAGGCCATATGTACGGCTCAGATGAAATGTAACTGGCAATTTTTCATTGTTGTTGTTCTTTATTTACCTTTCTCTTTTAATCGTCTCCCTGTTCCAACTCTCAACAAATCACCCCCCAAAGCCAGTCATTAAACACAAGTGAATTCAAAGAGCCAAGGCAAGTCTGCCCAAGAGTGGCCCACTCCCCCTGCAGAAGCCCAAGTCTGCCAACTGGGGGTCTTCACTCAGAGCCTGGTAGTAAAGGCTGCTGAGAATAAGGTAGTTTCAGAGACAGTCACCCGGCCCAGAGGGGCTTCTACAACGGAGGCCCCTCAAAAGGGCTAGGCTGTGTGAGAAGTGGTGAACGGTGGCCATGTCAAACAGCTCTTTCCCGTAAGCATCCAGGAACTGAGTGGTGTGTACCCCTTACGAGGCCAAGCCTAAGGCACCAGCTACAGACAAGGTGCCCAGATGGCAGAATGCAGCCCCTGGCCCGGCCAAGGCTGTGTGGATCTATAACAGCCAATTTTGACATGACCGCTTTGACTTTCACTCTGGTCTTCTGGGTTCTAAAATGTTGGTTCCTTAAGCAGGAACTAAAAGTGAATATCTGCCCTTGTGATGACTAGGAATTTGGTTAATTCATGTGCCTGCTTAGCAAATTAAAAGGGCCAGTAATCAGAACTAGAAGGTTAAATCTCAACTGATCTGAGTTTTTCCTGTCTTTTGATAGAATAAATTGAATTATCTGGCCGGGCACAGTGGCTCACACCTGTCATCCCAGCAGTTTGGGAGGCCAAGGTGGTCAGATTACCTGAGTTCAGGAGTTTGATACCAGCCTGGCCATCATGGTGAAACCCTGTCTCTACTAAAAATACAAAAATTAGCCACGCATGGCAGCACGTGCCTATAATCCCAGCTACTCAGGAGGCTGAGGCAGGATAATTGCTTGAACCCCGGAGGCAGAGTTTGCAGTGAGCCGAGATCATGCCACTGCACTCCAGCCTGGGTGACAGAGTGAGACCCTGTCTCAAAAAAAAAAAATAATAATAATAATAATAAATTGAAATATCGGTGTGACAATTGCCTAGTGTTTGAAATTTCCCTTTTCAAACATCCTACCATAGATAAAGTATTTTATCTATATCTAGATACATAGAAATTATTTAGGCTGAATATATGTATGAGACAGAAAGATGGGCCTTTTTTTTTTTTTTTTTTTTGAGACAGAGTCTTGCTCTGTCACCCAGGCTGGAGTGCAGTGGCCCAATCTTGGCTCACTGCAAGCTCTGCCTCCCAGGTTTGTGCCATTCTCCTGCCTCAGCCTCCAGAGTAGCTGGGACTACGGGCGCTCGCCACCACGTCCAGCTAGTTTTTTTGTATTTTTTAGTACAGACGAGGTTTCACCGTGTTAGCCAGGATGGTCTCGGTCTTCTGACCTCGTGATCCGCCCGTTTCGGCCTCCCAAAGTGCTGGGATTACAGGCTTGAGCCACCGCGCCCAGCTGGTATAACTGTTTTTATCCTATTTATATTGGCTTTGTTCTTCAAAGAGAAAAAAAAAAGTTTTTTAGATACTACACCAATGAAGAAAAAGGTATCATCTAGAAGCAGCCCTGAGATGAAAAACAAGTGCGCTTATTTATACAGGAAGTAGCTTTGCATATTTTTCCTTTCTGTTATGGTTCAATCTTGAATTAGAATGTCTTTTATTTTTCTACTTCCATTTGTGATTACTATGAAATTCCTCCCTAAGGGATGCCAGGAATTTTGTAAAAATTAAACAATGCAGAATTCTTTGAAAGAGGATTTTGAGTCCCAGGCATGCTGACTTTTTAAGCTCAAAAAGTACGCACGGCTTTTGCAAGCAGAAGCAGGTCCTAATGCTTTGAAGAATGTAAAATATAATCAGTATTTTGGAGGCATTGAAGTGGTTAATCTATTAATCTATACTAGGGTAATAAACCTACCAGTATAAACATCTGCTAACTAGAATTTGGAGTTCTCAGCTTACCTTAGAGAGAAAGTTTAACCTAATTCTGCAGTTTCAATACTAAGCATGGGTTAGATTTTTGTTGTTGTTGTTGTTGTAGATCTGACTTGTCCTTGCTTTCCTGAGTAGTCTTAGAGCATATTTGTTTGCTGCAATTAAAGCAGCTGTAGTCTCATTATTTTCTTAACTTGATTGTAACTGGGTACACTTGGCTCTCTAAATTAGCTGTTATAATTCCCAGGCCTTTGAGGTGTCAACTCTGTCCTCAGCCACTTAGAACTAATATTTGAAGGACTTCCAGGGTACTTGGAGGGGGAGGTGGTGGTGCTTAAAGAATCCCATTTGCCCACATCACAGTGGAATAGTGCAATCTGGGCTGAGTGTAGGATGTGCTGATTTTTGGACTAAAAAAGCGCTGACCTCCTGCAGATCACAATGGCCTGCTGTGATTCTTCTCTTGTTTGAGGCAGGGCGACAGATACACCCCCGTGGAGCCAGAGAACAGAATTCCCTGTGACCCCCATACCCAAATCATCTACCCAAAGCCCTCAGCCCTCAGATTTAAGAATTCCTAGCCTAGTAGCTTTTTCGGGTGGTTTCTTTGCTCCCAAGAAGGATGTCCAGGGGGGTCCATGGGCCCCCAGTTCCCCCAACTTCTTGCAGGTGCTGCCCTGTGGCAAAGCCACCTCTAGCTTCATGCCTGGTGCAGGGATTCACCCATCCGTAAGTCCTCCAGCCCGTTGCTGGTTTGCTTCATTCTAGAATTTGCTTCCTACTGCGCGCAAA
This sequence comes from Macaca mulatta, assembly GCF_049350105.2. Classification (NCBI taxonomy): domain Eukaryota; kingdom Metazoa; phylum Chordata; class Mammalia; order Primates; family Cercopithecidae; genus Macaca; species Macaca mulatta. The sequence goes on along the minus strand of NC_133417.1, from coordinate 126,781,485 downwards.
TGCTTCATGTTAGAGAATAGTGACTGCCATCTCTATAATGGATAATGCCGAACATGACTGCAGATGAAAGTAACAGTGTGATCACATCCTTTCTCTTCCTGTTCTGAGGCCTGAGTCAGTCTCCTTGCCTTAATGTTTATACAAATCCTTAATAACAAATAACAGCTGATGGCGACTTGCTGAGACATGTACAATAAGGAAAGAAATTACATCGTGAAAGATTTGGGCTTTGTCCCAATTTTTTTTTTTAAGAGAGAAAAAAAAGAGCAGGGAGAGAGAACCTTGTTCTAAAAGCCAGTTTGTGCAACAATGTTCCTTTTTTCAAATCTAATGAGGTCTGATCCCCACAAGTATTATGATTTATTACCTACCCCTACTGGACTGTTTGCGTTGGGTGTTTATTATTTAGATATTCGGTTAACATAACACTTGAAATAATTTCGGTTTCTGAATCTGATTTTCTCCCTTTTTCGTGGGTGGTTTTGTGGTAGGTCGGATATCCTCAGATGAAAATACTGACATGAGAGTCCTTTTTCTGTTATCAGTGTTCTGTCTTCACGTCCAGGAAAATATACTCATATGTTTCCTCAAATGTAGGGGGAAAAAAAAAGTTGTTTGTTTTGTGTCTAAAAGCTCCATGGTGTCACACCTAGAAACCCTCAGTGTTGCAGGCTGGTGCTTCATACTCCATTGTCAGCAATGTTGCAGAGTGTTGTACTAAGGCTACTACCGTGAACGAGCTTACGCCCTTCAGCACCGTCTCAAATTTGTTTTTAAGTCTAGGCATAAAGATAACATGTGATGATGACCTCTCCATTTATCTGGAGTCACAGATTGGATACCGGAGGATCTCAAAGCATTAGGTCAAAATAATTAACTCGGTCTGCAGGATAATCAACTCCCTCTCTGCCTGGATGCAACAGATTTGTAAACTGGTTTTAAAAGCTAGGCGTTTTCCATGGGTACAAGTCAGCGTGTTTAGGTGTGGAGAGAGTTGGCAACCCGCAGGGAGGGGTGGCTGTTTCCCAGAAGTCACAATTCCTGGTGGAGAGAGGAAGCCGTCTACTCAGTTTCCCTCCTGCGCTATGTGAATGGTGACCGCCCCTTCTCCCAGCCTCTCCAGCCTTCCTCAGGGTGGGGCAAAATCAGCCCCCTGCAGCAAAGTCCCTTTCCTTCCTTCCTCTGGAGACCTGGAATTTTTCAGTGCTTTCATTCCTGAACATTTTTGAAATCTTTTTTTTTTTTTTTTTCTGATTGCAAGCAACAGTGTCATGTGTGTAAATTACAGAAAATTTAGAAAGAATAGACTCTTGCAGTAAAGGAAACCATCCACAATCCTCTTACTCACGGAAAACATTTATTACTGGATTGTATGTACTCTTGGAGTGTTTTTAAAAATTTTTTCTTTAAAATTTTTTTTGGTATATACATAGATTTTTTTTTTTTTTATTTTAATGATCCGTGCATCTGATGTATTTGAGGCCTATAAATGCCACTTTGATCTTTATCTGGTTGTGTCAGAGAATATGTCGGACAGAGGATAAGAGGATGCCTTTAGTTGTGTGGGCCGTTTATTTATTTGAAATCTGGAGCGTAGCCTATTTGGTGATGGCACAGGAGAGCATGGAAGCCAGAAGCCAAGGCCAAGAAATGTATAGAAATGGCATCAGAGGATGGGAAAATGGTGTTACAGAAGCAGCATAGGATCTAGAATCAGAAAAGCCAGTTTCTGCCCCTGCTGGCTGGGTAATTTCCCCGAAACTCAGTTTCCTCATCTGGCAAAAAGGAGAACTCCTACCTCACGGGGTTGTATTGATGATTCAGCTAATTAAATGAGGTACTGTTTAGGAAAATGCTTTATAAACAAGCACTGCAAGACTCAGATAATAATATTATAATGAAAAGGTTGTTCAGACATGGTGTGGTGATTCAAAGGGAATAAGGTTAAGGTGAGCAAGTTGGTAGTTGGGATTTATAGCCTTATGTACATGAGCAGAGAAAACAAATTGGCTGCTCGAATTTTGTTGCTATTGTTGATGATGCATCTAATGGTTAATGTACACTTTCTGTTTAAATGGTTGCCGAGCCTGGATTATTACTAGGGAGGCAGCTTAGCGAGGCTATTATTTGCTATTTTATGCTGGTCACCCTGTTTTCTTGAGTCTGTGTATTTTTTACTCAATGAGTACATTCTCCCGTAATGCTAAAATGTTTGCTCTTTCACCTGAGAGACGCTTATCAGACTTTTACTATGGATTACGGGCCTCTGTATCAGGAATCTTGCTGCATTTACACAAGAGAGAATGAGACAGGCATAACTGTGTTTTAAACAACAGATAAGGTTTGTCTGCTGTGTGCACAGAGAAGGGAGGGGAGGGGAAACAGCAGGTTGGGGGGTGGTTAGGTAGGGGTGGGGCCTGGGAAAGATGTATAAACACTTCTAACTTGTGAAAGAATGTCTTTGTCCCTGCTCATGAGCCTCAGAAATTGGGGAAATATTAAAAGGAGGGGTTTGCAGGGCAGCTTCTGAGCTCTGGAGTCAGATTGCCTTGGACTCCACCCTGCTCCTCCGGTTCCTTAACCATGTGACAGATAAGTTCCCTCATCTCTTTGTTCCTCAATTTCCTCTTCTGTAAAATGGTAATAATAATAAAGTTCCCTCATCTCTTTGTTCCTCAATTTCCTCTTCTGTAAAATGGTAATAATAATAAAGTTCCCTCATCTCTTTGTTCCTCAATTTCCTCTTCTGTAAAATGGTAATAATAATACTATGCACCTCATCAGGCTATTGTGAGATAAATATAAACCGTTGCTATCTTCAGAACTGATCCAGCCCAACGTTATGTCGAATCTTTATGAAGGATTTGAGAAGGTGGCCCTGACACTGCCTCTTGCCCCATTGTCTGTAACTGCCCAGTGTCAGGCAGACCCCGGTGGACCTCCCCAGTTGCTGGGGCCGGGGCCTCCATACTCAGCTGTAAATGACCAAGTGACAATGAGAGTGGACTCTCAGTGGGCTTCTCACAGGAGCCTCTGTTGTATGGGGCTGAATCATTGTTCTATATCTGGAGATTGTGAAGGTCTGTCCAGGGCATCTTTTGAGGGACTGTGTGTATCTATTTCAGCTACCTCTTTAGTTTTCTATTTCTCCTTTTCGCTTCCCTTCCTCTTAATATTTTCTGATGAGACTCGGCAGGTGGATATGTGCACGTGGACATTAATCAGAGGCACTTGTTATTCTGAAGAGGTCTCAAGAGTCAAAGAGGGTTATTAAGGAATCCTCTAAACCAAGAGAACATGGAGCATGTTGAATTTATCCAATTTCCACAGTGTTCCAGTTTATTCCTATGTTGTTGTAATGACAAAGTGGTAGATTTAGATTTTTTTTTTTTTTTTTAAAGACAGAGTCTCACTGTGTTGCCCAGGCTGGAGTGCAACGGTGCAATCTCGGCTCACTGCAAGTTCCGCCTGCCGGGTTCACACCATTCTCCTGCCTCAGCCTCCCAGTAGCTGGGACCACAGGCGCCCACCACCACGCCCGGCTTATTTTTTTGTATTTTTAGTACAGACGGGGGTAGATTCAGATTTTAGTACTGCTCATTTTAAACATGTGTTTATGTGTCAATTTTTTAATATTATTTATTTATTTGATACTTGAGTCTCGCTATATCCCCCAGGCTGGAGTGCAATGGCGCGATCTCGGCTCACCACAACCTCTGCCTCCCGGGTTCAAGCGATTCTCCTGCCTCAGCCTCCCGAGTAGTTGGGGTTTGTAGGTGCTCGCCACTGCGCGTGGCTAATATTTGTATTTTTAGTAGAGAGGGAGTTTCACCAAGTTGGTTAGGCTGGTCTGAACTCCTGACCTTGAGATACCCGCCCATCTCGGCCTCCCAAAGTGCTGGAATTAGAGGTGTGAACCACTGCACCCAGCCATGATTTTTTTTTTTTTTTTTTTTTTTTTTACACTAGGTGTGTTGTTTCCTAAGCACACAGGAGAAAGGTGGAGACCTTTGAGGCATGTGTGTACCATGCTCATGACCTTCGAGGCACACATGTATCCTGCCTGCAACCTTCGAGGTGTGTGTGTGTCATGCCGGCGACCCTGGAATTACACTGTCTTGCTTCAAATCCTGACTCTCACTTATTAGCTGTATTTACTCAAGCAACTGTCTAACTGTATATGCCTCAGTTTCCTTAGCTTAAAACGGGGATAATGTGTTTCCTTATTCACAAGAGTGTCTTATGTATTTAGTATGATTATGTATATAAAGTGCTGAGCCATAATTCTTCAATAAATATTAGTTATAATTATTTGTGAAATGCAATAAACCTCAGTTGGACTCCTGCTTTGGCCATGTAACCAGTTGGAACCTTTGCTAAACTTCAGTTTTTTAATCTAGAAAATAAAATGGGAAACACAGTATCTAATTCAGAGTTATCAAAGAATTATATACTATTTCTATCACTCTGGAGATAGAAAAGTACTAAAAGTACTCAGTAGACCCTTTCCTCTCCTCCCAGCTTCTTTTCTTGGCAACGTTTTCTTTTTTTTTTCAGAGAATCTCAATTCTTCCCTGTAAGGGATATAGGCTCCAACTTTCTGTTTCCTGGAGAGGACTCAGGTAGTGGTGTATTGAGTGCTGGTGCCAAGTACTTTGCGGGCAGTTTCTTATTATTATTCCTCACTTAGTATCAACCCCATTTTGCCGAGGAAGCCACAGCTGAGAAATAAGAGCCGCATCTCGCCGCTCTCTCAAGTGGCAGCAACATCATTCAGTGTGTTTGTCTGACTGTCGAGCCTGTGTCTAAGCACTGAGTCGTTCGTCCTCCGTCGGATCAAACCTGGGAAAGGCGTGATAGTGAGCGTCCCCACTGCCAGAACTAATGACGCTGAATCAAGGACATATCCATCTCTCCCTCCCTTTTATCTTTTTTAACCGAAAGGAAATTTACGGAGCATATGATAACTCATTTTCCTCCACAGCTCTACTATCCAGACCACGAGTCAGAAAATTAACCTTTTAACTTAATCTGTATGTTTTGCATTGAGTCTCACACCCGTTTTCATCTGCCTAAATGGGGAGTTTCACACAGCTTGATGGGTGTCCTCTTTGCGCTCACATTGACGGAGACAGATGACTTGCAGCTGCTCTACCCTGAGGCCATTGTGAACACTGTGGTCCTTGACAGATTGGTCTAGTTTACATCGTCAATTTTTATCACATTCTTTTATGAAATAGAAATTTCTATCATGGGCATGTAATTTGGTGAGCATTGAAAATAGTAAACTCTTTCAAAAGGCTATAAAATTACATATTTATAGATTTATAAAAGTTGCCTCTTTCTTTCTCTCTCCAGCACTCATTCCAGGTAAATAATAGGGTACTTTTGAGAACTTAGGAGTTATAAAAATATAATTGTTACTTTGAAAACTTCGTTTTAAATCTCTGAATTGGGAAACACATACCTTAAGTATGAGCATGTCTATTTTAATTCATGAGCAGCAGCCGTGCTGTAGCCATCACATCAAGGTTTTGGGTGCTAATAAGCATCAATTTTGTGGCAACTAATCCAGCTGGTGTTTAGTAATGTGAATTGACACGTGAGATGTTTTTATATGTTGTATCTTCCCAGGTTAAGTAAAGCCATTACAGCATATTTGCACCTTATGTAGATGGTTAGGCATTTGGTAAATTCTGAAAGGTCACTAAGTACAATGTACTTCCTTGTCTTTCCTAATTTGCCTTTTCATTTGACATAGGCTTTGCTAGGAAATTACAGCCACTCTTCCCAGGTGACACTCATCCCCATGTAGTAAGTCTAACTGGGTGGGTTCTAATGACTTCTACTAAGATTTAACATGGCCCAATCACTGCCTACATCCTCATTCTCATTTCAGCAAAAAGTCCTGAAAAGATAGGCAAACACTGGAGGAACCATGGAGACATGTAATTTGCCACTTTCCCTCTTGACTGTACATAAGTGATTATGCTTTCTCAAGTTTCGCTTGTTCTTTCTTTTACCCTGAAGCCTAGCATTAAAGGGTACTCAGGCAGTATCTGATAGGTTTGCTACTGGTGCTAAGAAGTGGAGTTAGCATCCGGCGGGAGAGGAGGCAGCACACACAAGTGGCTGGACATCTTTGCTCTGGAGTTTTCTCTTGGCATCTGACTTCTGTTTCGCTACTTCATGAACTTTGCATTGCCCTCTGCAAGTCCAGCATGATTTGGGTGCCTCAGTTTTCTCCATTGGGGTATATCTCATTTTTTTCCTTTCCTTCAGAACATTTCTCACCACAAGGCATTTTAGATATATTTGTTTTGCTTTGTTTCTTTCCACTCCCCTCTTCTTCCATCAATTTAACAAAACAGGTTTGAATTTATCCCAGCACTAGGGCATTGTCTGACACATACCAGGTGCTCAAAAACTATTCTACTGAGGGCCAGGCACGGTGGCTCATGCCTGTAATCCCAGCACTTTGGGAGGCTGTCATTTGAGGTCAGGAGTTTGAGACCAGCCTGATCAACATGGTGAAACCTCGCCTCTTTTAAAAATGCAAAAAAATTAGCCAGGCATGGGGGCACATCTGTAATCTCAGCTACTCGGGAGGCTGAAGCAGGAGAATTGCTGGAACCTGAGAGGTGGAGGTTGCAGTGAGCTGGGATCACACCACTGCACTCCAGCCTGGGTGACAGAGGGAGGCTCTGTCTCAAAAAAAGTTAATAAAAAATATTCTGGCCAGGCACAGTGGCTCACGCCTGTAATCCCAACACTTTGGGAGGCAGAGATGGGCAGATCACCTGAGATCGGGAGTTTGAGACTAGCCTGACAAACATAGAGAAACCCCATCACTACTAAAAATACAAAATTAGCCAGGCGTGGTGGCACATGCCTGTAATCCCAGCCACTCGGGAGGCTGAGGCAGGAGAATCGCTTGAACTTGGGAGGCAGAGGTTGCGGTGAGCCGAGATCGCGCCATTGCACTCCAGCCTGGGCAACAAGAAGGAAACTGCGTCTCAAAAAAAAAATTATTGACTAAATATATTAGCCAATTAAAAATAGCCTTTACTTCTTAGCGTTGTTGGGGGGGATCAAAGGAATTAATGAAAGTGCACATAGAGAGCCCCAGTAACTACTTGCTATTCTTATTACCCAACCTATCGCCAGTGTTGTCTTCTGTAAGTGAGGAAGGTATATCGGCAGTTCTGAGGTTTTCAAATGCTGCATGATGACAAACAGTTTAAAAGAAATTTTTGGCTGGGAGCAGTGGCTCACGCCTGTAATCCCAGCACTTTGGGAGGCTGACGCAGGCGGATCACCTGAGGTCAGGAGTTCGAGACCAGCCTGGCCAACATGGTGAAACCCCGTCTCTTCTAAAAGTACAAAAATTAGGCAGACAGTGGAGCGCACCTGTAATCCCAGCTACTCAGGAGGCTGAGGCAAAAGAATCGCTTGAACCTGGGAGGCAGAGGTTGGGTTGCTGTGAGCCGAGATCGCACCACTGCACTCCAGCCGGGGCAACAGAGGGAGACTCCGTCTCAAAACAAAACAAAACAAAAAGTAATAATAGGATTTTATTTTTATTGTTGCCTTTGTTTTATGGCAAGTTGCTTTTGACATATCAAGAACATCATAATTGAACTCTCAGAAGGTAAAACTCATAAAAATGAAGCGTAAGTAAATGAAGTATGGGAAACCTTGTTGAAACACGTTTTGGGGTGAGAGTGGGAATTTATTAGGTAAGCCAGTTCTGTTTCAGAGACCCCAGTTTCACCCAGTGTTCAAATCTCTGTAATAATGAGTGGTGGCGTGTCAAGAATCTGTTGCCTAGGTTGGTCATTGCACAGGTGTATTTAGCTAAGTTTTTGATTCATTGTGCCTTTATACACTGGACCAATCCTACAGCTTAACTTCCATCTTTGTCACTTCCCTTGTGCAGCTCTCAAAGAATTCAAACATATGTGATATTGACAACCCAGAAGTCTTCTTCCAAGCCTCATTTTCCTTGATACCCTACCTGATGTTTGGAAATTCTGCTTTCTCTTGGGTTTCTTCATGTACCGTCCCAGTTCTTCGACGATGAATGTAGCATTATCTGTAACATTGGGCCTCAGATTTCTCTGGTGCCTCACATGTACAATGGGCATAACTGCCAATGTCTATGTCAAGAGAAAATGGTGAGAATTAAATGAGAATGCATATTCAGGTGCCTGGCCTAGTCCCGGGCAGTGCTCAGTAAATGCTAGTTCCTTTTTACTCTGTATTTCTGGTCTATTTGGGCTTTTTGGTTTGTTTATTTGTTTTTGTTTTTTTATTGAGCTGGAGTCTTGCTCTGTCGCCCAGGCTGGAATGCAGTGGCATGATCTTGGCCCACTGCAACCTCTGCCACCTGGGTTCAAGCGATTCTCATGCTTCAGCCTCCTGAGTAACTGGGACTATAGGCACGTGCCATCATGCCCACCTAATTTTTTTCTTTTTAATAGAGACGGGGCTTCGCCATGTTGGCCAGGCTGATGTCGAACTCTTGATCGCAGGTGATCCGCCTGCCTTGGCCTCACAAAACACTGGGATTACAGGTGTGAGTCATTGCTCCTGGCTTGGTTTGTTTGTTTGTTTGTTTTGTTTTTTTAATTCCGTATTCTCCAATTACCTCTGATATATGGTATTTCCAAGATTCTTTCTTAAACTCTTTCCTGAATCTACAGTTCACACACTCCTGTGACTCTTACGCTTTTGGCAGATATTTTCCAAATCTCTGCCTCTAGTAGTGCTGACCTCCAGACCTGTCTCTCCAATTGCTTCCTGAACATCTCAACTCAAACATATCATGACCCCCAGCTGACCTCATGCCCTTCCTTTTGAAACTGACATGTCTTCCTGTCTTCCCTATTTTGGTTATAGCATCTCTGCTGTCTCTGGCATTTGGTCTGGGAAACTTAAGTCCAGTTTCAATTCTACTTTTTAAAGTATCCTGTAACATCTAAATGGAAATGAGATCCTCCTGTTGCACTGGTCTTGGATAGAGCTTTCTTCCTTTCCTTACTCAAGGGCAGGTTTGGAATGAAGTTGGATTCTAGAAGTTAGGCCAAGCAATAATTAGTTCATTGACATTCACAACAGTAGGTAATACAGTCTGAGGGTTGACAATAGGGAAGAATTCTTACAAGAATTTTCCTTGGGTTAACACTATATGATCCAAGCCTTGTTGTGTATGAAATAATCAGAATTTCATAATTTTTGTTTCTTCAAAAAGTAGTTTTAAATGTTGTTTTCTAAAAAGCATCAAAGGGGGCACAATATAACAAAACATAAGTCATAGCCAATTTCAAATGCATGCAGATCCTACTGTAGTTAACAAAATGCAAATATATTTTAAAGACTTATTGAATGTGTAGTAGCCTTTTGTCATTCTATACTTTTACTAAAAATTCATGCTAAAAGTGCAACTGTCAAGGGGGTTTCATGAAACTCTTGTGATGTTACATTATGAAACATGAATTTCAAGAATGATTGATGATTTTCATTTGTTCAGCGTCACCAGCTCATAGAAAACAAAATCAAAGATTACATGAATTTTCAAAAATAAGATGTGGGGGAAGAGAAAGTAAAACTGAAAGTCTCGAAACACTAAGTTCAAAACTTCTGCTTCCTGAAGATACATCTATTATATTTAAGATAAGATAATAGGCACTGTCTGTGTTTGTCTCTCTCTCTCTCTCTCTCCACCCCCCCCTTCCCTCTCTCTCTCTTTCTCTGTGTGTGTGTGTGTTTGTATGTGTGTGGTTAGAGGAAATAAGTCTTACATTCTGGGTCTACCAGTTGCCTACTGGATAATAAAGTAAATAAATATATGTTCAAATAAACATATATGTATTTGTATACGGAAGTGCTGTGTATACAAAAAACGTTTGAATTCTAATTCCCAAATGTAGTAATGCTTGATGGAAAAGGTAGTGGCTGATTTTAGGCTGTGAAAAGAGGATAAAATTTCATTATTTGTAGGTGATGGGAAGTGTTTAAAGAACAATCCAAGTGAGAACAACTGGCAGTCTGTCTGGTTTGACTGAAGTGCAGAATGTTTGAGGGACACATTGGGGCTGGCTATGAGAGGCCTTGAGCTTCTTTGTTCTTCTGGTTGAATCCTGTGGTGTATACAGTGGGGGTCATTGAAAGATTTCAACACGGAATGACAAGATCAGCATGAACATCATACTTTTTAAAAATTACACAAAATGGGTGTTTAAAAGTGAATTTTACATTTTGATAATGGTCAGTAAACGAAATGAGAGAGGAAGCAAAAGAGAAAAGAAGAGACACCGAGAAACTACAGAGGAAGTAAAGAGATCTTAGTCCAGAGGGAGAGAAAGGGCGAGGCTAGGACTCTACGTTGCATTGGAGGTAAACTGCTTTTGTTTATTTGGGCTGTGAGTATAGAATGCTTCTTTGCCTTGCATTTGAAAGGCTGATTTGGTTATTCTACCACTATGTACAGGCCTTTTTAATGTTCTTTGTTTCTAAACCCTGAGTAGCTCCCTTGCTAGGGGATAGTTAGTTGTAGGGCTGACTTTGAGTGGCAGTGGCAGAAGCATTAATATCATCCACGAGCAGAGTCTCCCAGGTAGCATGTCCTTACATTAGGTTGGTTGGTGCAAAAGTCATTGCGGTTTTTGCCACTGAAAGTAATGGCAAAGATCGCAATGACTTTTGCAGCAACCTAATAGCTGGAGCAGAGGAAAAGAAGTTCTGTTGGATTCATCTGAAGAGCTGAAGGAAAGGAACTGGGTTTTCTCACTGTTAATTGCCCCTTTCTCATCTCAACCTGGCTCCTTTCCTCAGATTCTTGCTTTGGAATCACCATCTGTTTTCCACTCCACAGAGCTTTGGGAGGAATGTCAGCTCTGTTGTCTCCGACTTAAGGTCCAAATGCCCCTTTTCAGAAACTGTCCATCATCTAAAGTTCGACGAGAAAACTTGGACTTGCTTTGCGGCCATAAGACCCTAGCATTCTCAGATTTCCTGTAGATTAGGTTTTGTTATATCCTGCCTACTTGAGTGCTTTAAAAAAAAATATTGAAAACTACATTTATAGCCACCCTAGCTGTTGCACTGCACTGTTTTTTGGTTAAAACATGCACCTGCTTTGTTAGTAAAGGAATCTTTGCCAAGTGAATTGTATGTGGGAGGGTGTGACTAACTCTGCAAAGGGACTTATCTCTTATCCTATCTGCCTGAGCTCCCAAGGCTGCCTTTGATAAGATTTATTTCTTCTCCCACCAGCCCCACCCCTCCAACCTTTACTGCTATCTTTCCTCTGAAAATTATTCGTATCTAAATATTTTAACTTTTCAAACCTACTCTGCTCTCTGTGTTTGTTAAGTGATCTAAACCTTCCCCTGGGAGACAAGTGCTCCCAAGCAAGAGAGCATTACAGTTCTGCCTCCCCTGCTCCTCCCACCTTTTAAGTATTATCAGCAGACCTGCTTGCTTACCCCCGTTAGGATTGTGCTGTTTCCTTTTTGGCAACTTTCAGCCAAGCCCATAATGTTGCAAGGCTGTTTGAAGGGAAATGTAAGTCACAATGGCAAGAAACATAGAAACAGAAAACACAGGAACAGAAAAAGAAAAGTAAATCTGAAATGGTCTTTGTACAGCTTGGTTCACAGCAAGGAGTGGTCTGAGTTGCTCTCTGTGTTTAGACATTTAGATGCTAAAGGCAACTGTGTCATCATTCATTCATTCATCTGTGTACTTAGCTACATATTTGTGGTGAGCAGCCATCGTTACAGGTCCCTGTACTAAATGCTAGAGATGTCATAGTAAACAGGATGGGCGTATTTGCGACTGCTATGGAGCTAAGAGCGTGTTCTGCAAAGGGAGATAGACAAGAAACCTCAAAACACCCCAGTTCATGACTGAATTACAGTTGTGCAGAAGGAGCAGGTAAAGAGCGGGGTCTAGGGAAGAAAGATTTCCTAACCTAGACTACAGGCACCAGGAGAGGATTCTTCTTTCTTACAAGCTGGGGGTGAGGACCATTTTGCATTGGAGGATAAGGACTGAGCTCTTCACAGAAGCAATGGAGAGGGGAGGGGGAAGCATAAACAGTTTCAGATCTGAATAAATCCACTCAACTTCTCAGTTTTCCTGAAAACCAGCTACCTATTTTCTGCCTCCCAATTAGATGAAATTCTGTTCTGGGAGGAAACAGGAAAATAAAGACCTCATTTGGAAAACAACACTGCACTGCCCACGCCAGAAGCTACCTAATGTCAACCTGAAGCCTCATAACTCATTTACTTCAATGGCTGTTGACAAACTCTTGTCAGCTGCAACCTTGGTTCCGGTTTGAATCACGCTCAGGAAGCTGGCCCCTCGGCTGGCTTCCTCGAGTCAGTGGGTGCTGTCATGCAGCTGCTGTCAAGGTGTGGCCTACCTATAAGTGGTCAGGACCCAGGGCCTGGTGACCAAGCCTCATCAGAGCTGTTGTGATAGCACATGCGGGTGGCATTCTTGAGCTGGGAAGTGGTGGCCCAGTCTGCTTAAGTAGATGTAGACATGACTCATTTGGAAGGATACAGCCAAGGGGAAAATCAAAATTTGCTTTGTATGTCACATGTTTGGAATCTTAAGTCCACTTAAAAAAAAACAACAACAAAAAATCCTGCAACCGTGAGGAAGAGCAGAATTAGTCCTCTATGTCACTTACTTGGAACTCCCAACTCACCCTCCTCCACCCTGGTCCAGGTGGCCATGCCCTCTGTGCTGGATCTCAACGGCCTCCTTACAGGTCCGCTGCTTCTAATCACACTTCCTGTCATCCACATTCCACCAGCAGCCAAATGAATCTTTTGAAAATTTCTATCAAATCGTATTGCCATACTGAGAATGAAAATTAAACTCCTCACTGAGTTAAGGGCCTGCGATGTGGCCCAGGATAGCCACTCCGATCTCAATCTTGGCGTGCCTCTTGCAACATTTCCTAGCAACAGTAATCTTCTGTCTGTCTAATACATGCTTACCGCCTTCTGCAACTTTCTCTTCTTCCTGGCATGCTTTCCCATGTAATCTTCACAATTGCTGGCCCTTTATTATTCGGGATCCTCTATGAACCACCTTCCCAGCCCCATCGTCAGTCTCTCATATCACCAGGTTTATTCTGCTCTACAGTTCTATCCCTGCCAGTAGAATGTGTGCTCTGTGGAAACACAGGCAGTGCCAGTCATCTCTTCCCTAAGTCAGGCACCCGTAGGTGCTCGGCGATACATGCGGATGAAAGAACCTCCACACCGGCCGGGGCCTACTCATGCCTGTAATCCCAGCACTTTGGGAGGCCGAGGTGGGTGGATCACGAGGTGAGGAGATCGAGACCATCCTGGCTAACACGGTGAAACCTCATCTCTACTAAAAAATACAAAAAAATTAGCCGGATGTGGTGGCAGGCGCCTGTAGTCCCAGCTACTCGGGAGGCTGAGGCAGGAGAATGAATGAACCCGGGAGGCGGAGCTTGCAGTGAGCCGAGATCACGCCACTGCACTCCAGCCTGGGCGACAGAGCCAGACTCCATCTCAAAAAAAAAAAGAAAGAACCTCCACACCATAGAGCAAAGACATTTGTTTCCCTTGAACCTTCCTTCCCTCTCTTTTCTGATCTGATCTTTAGTAAGTAACAAAAAGCACAGGAGTGCTTGGGAATCTCTGCTAAGACAGGTAAGAGAAATTTCAGTAAACAGTTTGGAGGGGTGGATTTATTTGGAGAAAAAAAAGTACCTTGCTGACAGTCCTAGGGCTGGAAAAGTGGTGGAGCTCAGGTCCTGAGCTCCATAAATGAATCTGCACCAGTCCTGGAAGGAAAGATAAGCACACTGGACTAATGTGCTAAATGGCATTTGAACTGAATTGTAAGTGACTTTGGAGTTTATCAAAGTCTCCTCCGTTATTTCAGAATCACTGAATCTAGGTCGTGCACGGTGGCTCACCCCTGTGATCCAAGCACTTTAGGCCGAAGCGGACCGATCACCTGAGGTCAGGAGTTCAAGACCAGCCTGGCCAATATGGTGAAACCCCGTCTCTACTAAAAATACAAAAATTCACCGGGCGTCACAGCAGACGCCTGTAATCCCAGCTACTTGGGAGGCAGAGGCAAGAGAATCACTTGAACCTGAGAGGCAGAGGTTGCAGTGAGCCGAGATCATGCCTCTGTACTCCAGCCTGGGGGACAGAGCAAGACTATGTCTCAAAAAAAAAAAAAAAAATCATTGAATCTATCAGATCATGGGAACAGTATAGACTTGGGATTTTTGAGGATTAAAAAGAGATATTTTAAATTCTTAGTCTGGCACTCTTAGAGGAAACTGATGCCTCGAAGCCTTAAATTGTTAAATGTCAGGAATGGAATCCAGGTCCCCTTTTCACAGAGCCTGGCCTCTTCTCAGTCCTTGTATTTCAGCCATTCACTTCCTCCATTTCTGCATAGCAGGGAACGGATTCCTGGGTGTGCTTTTGACAGGAGAAGTGTAACCTTAACACAGCCTTGAGAAAAACAGCTTCATTCTGTTCATGAAGGTGATCATCCATCTACCAAAATGTTTAATGCTATGTTTTGTTTCGTTTCTTCTTTTCCTGGGGGAAGGATTTATGACTTCATCCTTTTTTTTTCCCCTTCAAATCTGAGCCACTTTAGAAATGATCCTGCCTCAAGACTAGGGGGGAAAAATTCCTGTTTTAATAAATAAAACATAGATCTTCCTATGGTCTGCTTTCCGGGCACAAAAGAGATCTATGTCTTTTATTATTATTATTATTTTTGAGACAGGGTTTTGCTCTGTTGCCCAGCACTGCCACTGCCAGTGCTCTAGTGCAATGGCACAATCACGGCTCACTGTGGCCTTGACCTCCCGGGCTCAAAGGATCTTCCCACCTCAGCCTCCCCAGTAGCTGGAACTACAGGTGCATGCCACTATGCCCAGCTAATTTTTAAAAATTTCTCTTAGAGACAAGAGTCTCACTATGTTGCCCAGGCTGGTCTCAAACTCCTGGACCTAAGCAATGTTCCTGTCTCAGCCTCCCAGAGTGTTGGGATTACAGGTGTGGTAAGCCACCCACCGTGCCTGGCGCGGCCGGGATCTACTTTTGATTGTTGATTAGGAGTACTTTTTAAAGTAATTTTCAACTGTTTTGTGATGTATGAAAAGGAAGACTAATTAGCAAGGAGATATCAAACAATGTTTCTTAAATTGAGGTAGCTCGGCCGGGCCCTGTGGCTCATGCCTGTAATCCCAGCACTTTGGGAGGCCGAGGTGGGCAGATCACCTGAGGTTGGGAGTTCGAGCCAGCCTGATAAACATGGAGAGAAACCCTGTCTCTACTAAAAATACAAAATTAGCCATGCATGGGGGCGCATGCCTATAATCCCCGCTTGAACCCGGGAGGCAGAGATTGCGATGAGCCGAGATTGCGCCATTGCACTCCAGCCTGGGCAGCAAGAGTGAAACTCCATCTCAAACAAACAAACAAAAACAAAAACAAAATTGAGGTAGCATCATGTAAATAGAATCCTAGAAAAAGTTTTCAACTTCCCATGCCTTTCATAGTCATTTTTGAATGTTGGTCTAGAGATCTGTTTGGGATGAGTAAGATTTTTTTGTACATCTGAGATAAATTTAGGTTGTTAGTGACATGCTGTTCTTTTGTATTTGATAATAAGCCTGATCTGTTTCTCTTGCTTTCTTTAAATGGGTCGGTTCCGGCTTCCAGCTCATCCATATTTTACAAAGAACAGTTGTTCCACTTTTTCTTCTCTCATGACCAAACACTTTGGGAACATGTCAACATCATGATCTTGTTTTTATTATGATTAATATCAATTTTTCACCCATCACTTGTGTTTAATATTTGGGATGAGAAATGGACAAACAAATGAGCAGATTCTGACTTGGTATTTCTCCTGCATGCCGTTTGTGATTTATAATTTATACATGGAAGGATTTACTGACCTACCTGATAGTCCCTCCCAACAAAGATAAACACACTTACACGTCATCAGGGTAAGTAAAATGCATTTGAAAAGGACAAATAATTCACCTGCAAGCGCTTTTGGCTTCATGCCTTTTCCCATGAATTTGAACTGTTGACGGAGAATGCTGAGGCTGCCAAAACGCTTCCCACAGAACCTCCCAAAACCCCCGAGGTTGGGACCAGCTCCACTTGCCATGCTGTGAGAAGGACTAGACACCAACCTTTTGTGTCCTACAAGAGTGGATCACACAAAAACAAGAAAATGGTCCGCTCGCTTTGGGATTCAGGTCTGGGGATGTGCGGCTCCCCTCTGTTCCCTTTCGCGGATGTGGTCCTATGAAAAGCTCACCTGTAAGCCTGGACAAACTGCCAAGTTGTCCTTGTCAAACCGGGTGCAGAGGACCGTCCACTGTCACACTGTGTGTTTCTGCTACCGATTCAAACCAATTTCTTAGGACAATGATCCATCAAGCTGAAGAATTCGAAATGCATTCAGGTAGATTTTCAAACTCCCCCAGCTTACAGGAGTATAACTGAGTCACTGGGAAAGGGTGGGTTGTTGCCAGCACCCTTTTGTATAAGAGCAAGATCATCGTCTGTTATCTCAAGTGTTTGGGGCTCCCATCTTTGCTACCATCCCTGGGACTTCCTTATACTGCACCAAAAACAGACAGTGCAAATTCTCCATAAATTTCGCTTAGTCTAGACTAGGTCTCTTCAAGGAGTGCCTTGAGAATTTTTATTTTATGCTCCTCAGACATAAGCAATGTTGAAAGAGTCAAACACATATGATATTAAATGCTGGCAGAAAGTTGTATAAAATCATTAGTCCACTACATGCAATACCAAAAATAGATGTTCAACCTGATCATATCTGTTAAATATAAATCACTTTTTAAATATCTTGTGTGCTCAAAAAGTTTCAGAAACATTTTCATACGTACACTCATTTTTGAAAGGTGACCCATCAGAGGAGCCAGGATTAAAAACCTCAGCAGAGAATCGTAATACATTGCTAATAACTGTAGCACTGTGGAATTCAGTCTTTTAAAGGTTCTGCTTTGTGTGTGTGTGTGATTCTCAAGCCCCATCAACATAACAAAAAAGAAGAGGCACACTGAGCACTTATGACTACAGTCATTTCAGCTGCATAAATCATGATTCCTGACAGCTCAGGCTGTAAAGTCGTTGGGATGACAATGACTAGCAACGCTGCCAGAGTTAATCAAATAATTATTCAACATGTGTTTCTCTTGGTCTGACCCTGGCTTCAGAACATATTTCATTCGTTCCCAGGCCTCTGTACAGCCTTTACTTTAAAATAAATAGAGGAACTGAGCAAGTATAAGATATGCATAAAGTTAATGACACAATCACTTATGTCTCCTATTGGACTGTGCTCTCCTCAAAAGAGGATTCTTGTCTAAATTAGTTTGGGTGATACCCACAGCACCCACTGCAGTGTTTTGTTCCAGGCTAGCAGTCACTATTATTTTAGCTTCTTCTGGGTGAAGCCAGCTTCCTGGTTAAACTCTTTTTCTCCAGGTGATACTCAGGGGTCACCTTTTCTTTCGGGTGGTTTTTCTATTCCGTTACCTCTGCAATCAGAGAGCCTGGGTTAGGTGCATGGGTGAGGTCCCCAGGAAAGTCTCAAAGCACCTCTGCCAGAGATCCCTCCTTAAGATGTGAGAGGAAGCAGTGGTCTGCTTCCTTCCTGAAGGGAACAGCCTCATATTCCCAGTCTTTTAGCTCTTACTATGTGCTCAATAAATAGTTGTTCTCATTATTACCATTACTATCATTATGTAAAGGCTTAATAAATGTTTGCTAAAACATAAATGGCCCAATGAATGAATAAATGCACATACCTAATAATGGATGAAATTTCTACATAATGACTCTAATCTGCATAGACCCATGTATTAAATTCAGATGGGCTAGTGTGAGGAGAGGAAGAAGAAAAGAACAGCTGCTTCCTTTATTCAATGCCCTGACCTGTTATCTGTAATCAGGGGATGTATAATGAGCCACTCATCTTTATGTAACCCAAATATCAAAGGGTAAAGAAGACAATAGCAACTCATCAAAAAGCTTGGTCCTCTGTGAAATGTCCTGGGCAATCAAGTTAGGTGTTAGTGTCTCCTGATTTGCATTTCAGGGCTATGATTGATGTGCTAGCTGTGGTGAGGATTGATAGTTTATATGGTAGCACTTATTTAAATCTTTCAAAAGTATTTCCAGATATTTTCAGTAATTTAGTTCAAATTAAAGGCAGGGCTTTTCTTACAAAATATGATTATATACTTTCTGCATTTAGTTCATCTAAAATATGTGATTTTCTTGATATTTTTTCTTACATGGTGGTCATTTTAACTTTTAGCATCCATTTGTTTCTGTACCTAATGTAAACTTCAGCATATTGGGTAAAGAAGTTTACTTGGCTTTTATGACTTAAAAATATTATTATAGAGTCATTGAATTAAGTTCTGCTTAATCTACTTGAAGTCATATCTCTAGTAGAATTAATTTATTGAAAATCAAATTAATATTTCTTTAATCTCAAAATTTACTAAAGAAAGTCATAATCAGTCTTATGTGAAATTCAGGTGTGAGGGAAAAAAAGGAAAATACCTTAAAAATTTGTAGAGCCTTAGGTATCTGTTTCATTGAGCTGTTATATAAGGCAATATTGAAATCCATAATTTTTTTTTCGATAGCCAATTTTCAGTGCTCTAAGTAGATGAATTAGAACAAAGATTAGAGTAAGAATAAGGGATCTTTAAGGAAATAACATTTTTTAAAGAGGAATTATTGTGATTACAGGTTGCTGTACTGCCTTCTATTTTTAAGTTGTCATCTCTTATCGAATTGAAATAATGTATTTGTTTGTTTCTAACAATGCTCTATTGTGATTAATCAAAAATTCATATTAGCTTCCACCTGAGGGAAGTTCAAAGAAAAACTTCAGCCAAATTAAATTTAAAGGAGCTTAATTGAGCAATGAATGACTCATGAATTGGCAGCCCCCAGAATCACAGCAGATTCAGATAGACTCCAGCGCAGACATGTGTTGGAAGGATTTATAGACAAAAAACGGAAGTGACATACAGACATTGGAAGTGAGGTACAGAAACAGCTGGATTGGTTACAGGTTGGCGTTTGCCTTTTGTACAGTCAGCAGTGTATGAGAGGTTGAAGCACGGCTGCTGGGATTGGTCAAGACTCAGCGATTGTTATAGGTGCATACCCCTAAATTAGATTGTCAATTTTGTCTACCTATTAAGTTAGGTTATAGTTCTTCCACAAGGACTCAAATATAGAAGTACAGAGTCATTCTGAGGCCATTTTGAGTTCACTTTAACAGGGAAAACTGCAATGATAAAACTAAGTAAAAGTTTCCAAGGGTATTTTTGTCAAACCTGGTAGCAACGTCTACACTTTAAAACAGAATGCATTATGGTTTTTTTTGTTTTTTTTTTCCAAAAATACAGAAGCCTATCACTTGTCTTACCAGTTACTTCCATGGAAATTTGGTGGCCTCATTGCTTTTGTATGGAGCCCTGAAGAGAGAGAACCCCAGGATTATCAACTAGAGATCAGAGCGAGCAATCTTGATTCCCATTACCTTTATACATATATGAAGCAGAGCTGCTTTTAAGTAGAGTTTATGACAGTGGAATTTACTCTTCAGAGAAGTAAATTAAACTAGAGAGTTTGGTTGAATGTGTTTAGTTTACTTACTTTGGAACTTTTACTGTTTAAGCTCACTCCCTCCAAACTCACCAAAGAGAAATAGCTCCTCAAATAATCAGATGATCTGTTCTAATGGCAAGATGGGAAGATAATAAGTTATCTCCCCCATGCGTTCTTTTTGTTTGTGTTTAATATTTTTTATAGGGTTAATTTAGAGTTAGCAGGCTTTATGTAAAGTTTCTTCTGGAAGATTTACTGAATCTTTTGTGAAAACCATCTTCATCTGACATTTTAGAATTACTCATCTATTTATGGGATTATACTACATTCTGTTCTTGAAAGAGCAAATCAATTTTCAGAATAGATTTTTTCTGTCACTTTTTTTCATTGTTTTTCTGAAAACTACCTCCAAGGTAAGAGGGGAAAAATGGAAGGAGATGGAACATAGAAAATAGGATAGAATTGTGCCTTGCCAGAGGAGATGATCTGAATTATGAACTATTGGTTGAAAGAAGAAACCTCCAAAGCCAATACAATAATTTATTGTAACTTTAGAAGTGTGTTTAAATTGTCTAAATAAAAATAAATTTTTGGCTGGGCATGGTGGCTCAAGCCTGTAATCCCAGCACTTTGGGAGGCCAAGACGGGTGGATCACAAGGTCAGGAGATCGACACCATCCTGGCTAACACAGTGAAACCCTGTCTCTACTAAAAAATACAAAAAAACTAGCCGGGCAAGGTGGCGGATGCCTGTAGTCCCAGCTACTCCAGAGGCTGAGGCAGGAGAATGGCGTGAACCTGGGAGGCGGAGTTTCCAGTGAGCTGAGACTGCGCCACTGCACTCCAGCCTGGGTGACAGTGAGACTCCGTCTCAAAAAAAAAAAAAAAATTTTTTTTACATACTGCCAATCTTGTCTATAGTTACTAAACTGCAGATGCTGTGAGTTAGACTTCAATCTTGGGTTTTCTACCGCATGTTAATAACAGAAGAAATAAAAACAATAATGGAGAAGTTATCCCATAGTGTTTTAGAAATTATATCCAGTCTTATTTAAAAACAAAACAAAAATCTTGAAGTTTTCTGAAAATCTATTGGTCATTCCCATCTTCCTCTCTTGCAGCCAGGCACCGTGCTATAGGAATAATGAGTTACTCTTAGTGCGTAGCTTATACGCAGCACACACTGTCTTCTATCCTCCTGTGTATTATCTCATTTCATCGCCATTTCAGCCCTACAGATGAAAACATTGAAGTTAAGAGAAGTTAAATAGTTTGTTCAAGTTCACACATCTAATAAGGGGCAAAGCTAAAAACCAAGTTCAGGCCTTTCCCATTATGTCTCCCACTGCCCTTGCTATCAGTTATTCTGCAGGGCCAAAAGAGACCACCAGACAGTGAGTATGTATGTCAGACAGAAAAATAACCATTGATTTGTCTGTAGTTTGTTTTGTGCTTTTGTCATTCTTTACTTACATTCTTGCTGTTGTTGGCTGTGAAACGTCTCTGTCCTAAATATTTTAACCTTTCTAAATGGATGTTTGGTATATTCCTTTATAAACTTGATGAAGGTAACCAAAATTAAACATTTCAATTTTATTTCAACCTTTACATCTCTACTCTCTCCCCTACAGCCATTGTAAAATAATGTTCTGAAGCGACTGAAGACCAGGATTAAGTCAGAGCCAAAGAACTCAGTACATCTTTTCTGAATTCTCAGAGGTTTACTAGAGAAAGTAAAACTTTTATGAATGAGATAAACTTGAATTTCTGGTGATGCAATCGTGTTTTGGAATTTAGTCTCCTCAGAGTGCACAAAAAAATCTCGAAATAACTAAGTCTGAGTATTTAGTAATTGTTGTTGTTATTGTTGTCTGTTGTTTGAGGTGGAGTTTTGCTCTTGTTGCCCAGGCTGGAGTGCAATGGCGCGATCTCGGCTCACTGCAACCTCCACCTCCTGGGTTCAAGCGGTTCTCCTACCTCAGCCTCATGAATAGCTGGGATTACAGCCATGCGCCACCACACCCGGCTAATTTTGAAATTTTAGTAAAGACAGGGTTTCTCCATGTTGGTCAGGCTGGTCTCGAACTCCTGACCTCAGGTGATCCGTCCACCTAGGCCTCCCAAAGTGCTGGGATTACAGGTATGAGGCACTGGGCCCGGACTTAATTATTTAGTAATTTTTAACAACAATCAGGTTGTACTATTTTGATTTTACTATCCAGAAAACAGAAAAGTATCAAATAAACACTTGAAATCAAATAAGTAAGAATTAAATGTATCATTTAATACTTGTGAAACACAATGTCAAAAAACAGCAATGATCAGTTCACAATGTTGATGTCAGAGGATAACTACTTACTTGAGACAGTATTAGTTTGGTAAGTTTCCTTTGAATTTCGTGGTGTAATCTTTAGCATAGCAGAGTTCTGTGTGTGAGTTTCATCTCTTTTCCTTTCTCTTTGGTGGCAATCCATTTCTATAAGGATATTTCACTCCAGGCTCTGTCCCATAATTTGGGGGGCATTACAGGGCGCATTCATATTGATTTGAGAAATAATTTAAATTTTATATTTCAAACATGAGAAATAATTTAAATTTAATATTTCAAACGTGTCAGATTTCTTTTCTTTCTTTTTTTTTTTTTTTGTTGTTGTTGTTTTGAGACAGAGTCTCACTCTGTTGCCCAGGCTGGAGTGCAGTGGCATGATCTTGGCTCCCTGCAATCTCAGTCTCGTGGGTTCAAGTGATTCTCCTGCCTCAGCCTCCGGAGTAGCTGGAATTACAGGCGTGGGCCACGCCGCCTGGCTAATGTTTGTATTTTTCAGTAGAGACAGGGTTCACCATGTTGGACAGGCTGATCTCAAGCTTCTGACCTCAGGTGATCAGCCTGCCTTGACCTCCCAAAGTGCTGGGATTACAGGCATGAGCCACCACACCTGGCCTCAAACATGTCAGATTTCTGTCATGCCCTCTCCCCACTCCACAATGAATTCCAAAACCAATTGTTCTTCTCCTGATAATGATTTGTCCCTTTAGCATTTGGGTATTAGAGAAAGGATGAGGTGGTCTGAACCTATTTGAGATGAACTGCATTGTTAAGTTTTTACTTAGACTCGGGTCTATTTACAGTTAAGCAGTGGTTCTCAAAATGTGTCTCTGGACCAGCAATGTTGTCATCAGGTCCAGGGACACATTTTGCCTGGGAGCATATAAAAAATGCAAATTCTCAGTACTCACCAGACAATCATAAACTAGGAGTGAAGACCAGCAATTGGTCTTTTAACAAATCCTTTGTTCAAGTCATTCTGATACATGCTAGTCTCTGAGAAGGAAGATTAGAAACTACTGATCTTCTGAGATGAGAAGCTTCTGAGATGAGAAGTTTGGCATTCTTGCTGAATTTGGATTCAGGTCATCTCCAGTTTAAAAACTTTTCCTTAGTTAACTAGTGTCCCAAACTAGAGCTTAGGCCACACCTGAGAGACGTGTTACATCTTTCAAAGCTCTTGAACGCTTTTTGTTGCCTCTGTCTTTATCTCAGACTTGGGGTTGAGAGTAAACCCATCTTCACAGGCAAAAGATTAAGGCATTGTTTGTCTATATCAGTCATCAACACAAAGCATTTCAATTGCTATCGTAGTTGTTTCGTGAACTTAGTGGCTCAGAAATAAAAAAAAAAAATCAGTATCATTCTTTCATTTCATAGATGAAAACAGTTTAAGCTCAGGATCCTCAGGAAAGAAAAACCCTAAAACAATGTAAATATAAAATTAATCATAATTTGTAATTGCAGAAATTTGAACTGACTAAAATAAATTGTCCCCAGAATGGTATAGGAATAGCTCCCAAATCAGGCCATACCATTTAATCAAAAAAAGAAAATGATTTGAAAAGTGGTTTTACTTATAATGGTACTGAGTAAAATCAGCTTTTCCAGTAAGATAGTTGATGAAAAGTTTACTCATTTGCAGCGATGGCAAGAACATGCACTTTGTTATAATTTGTGATTCAAAACTTAGGGAGGCACTGCAGAGTAACAGAGGAACCATGGCGTAGAGGCTCAATCCTGGCATGCTCCAGAAAGGACCCGTGGACAAGTTATTCATCTCAAAAATGAACATGTCCTGCAAGACCACTGGTTGGCAAACTATGACGCCTGGGCAAAATCTGGCCTGCCAGCAGTGTTTGTGTGATCTGAGAGCTAAGGATGTTTTTTAATAGATGACATTTGGAATTGATTTGGTAATAATGAACATTTTCTTTGAAACCAAATTAAGTGAAATGTTCTCTCTCCAACAAAGAATTCCATTCTCCTCACTAATAATCTGTATTGCAAAAAAGTACTTAATGGTTTACTATTATATTTTGAATTCTATCACTAAAAAAAAAATTGTAAAAATTTGTTTTCTATCTTGTTATGTAAATACCTTCATCATATCCTTGGTCTTCCTCTTGACCTCTGGCTCTTTACAGAAATGTTTGCCCATCCCTGGATGAGAAGATTTTTAAGGTCCCTTCAACAATCTAATTTTTAACTATTCTCGACAGATAGCAGTCAAATCACTTGTAGAATGCAGGCGATTTGGACAATATGGATTTGCCAGCATTTGGCTGTTCGTGAATGGAAGAGAGATGGGTCCACTAACAGTCCCAACTGTCCATCTTCACCCTGCATGTTTGAAAAGAAAGAGAAGAGATCTATAGCATATTAGTTTAAGCCATATTGGCTGTGTTAGAAAATCCACCCTGCCTTGGGCAAATCCTCAACCTTTGTGCCTTAATATTCCATCTGTACTATGGAGAATTAATTGGTTAATGTTCACACCTCCCCCAAAGATGGCTGGGGCTTGTACATATTCACAAAAACTTCAAAAGTTGTAATGCTTTTCGACAGATATTTTTTCTTTCCCATCATTTTTTCTTACATTATTAACCTAAGAAATAGTTTAACAAATGAAAAATTTATCGAAGAACTAATTTAAAAACGGTCATTAAGTGACTTTGATATTTCTAACATAGATTCCTAAGCATACTGGATATACTATGTATCCAGTACACAAAAGGCAGAGTTCCCCATGGAACCATTTTGGGCATGTGTGCCCCTAATATCATGCCCACAAGATAGGGTTGGAGAGACCTATAAGCCTCTCTTTGCCAAATATTGTATGGGGACCAGCTCGCATAATGGTTCAGATTCTCCTTAGAGAATCAACGTTGGAATTTCCAGACCTTCAAGCGACTCTAAATTAAGGTGCAAATTTGTTACCTGGGAAGGTAATTTTTAACTCCCCATTAATGTCCATTTGTTAGTACTTTAGCCCAAATTAGGTTTTTAAAATTAGCTAGCTGGCTGAGAGCAGTACTTGAGGAAGTGAATCAGATTCTTCTAAGTAGGTTCAGGGTAAGTTTTGAAAATAAGTCCTTGGGTGATTGTGATACATACATCCTCCTTCACTTTCAGCACCCTGCATTGGCAAGAATGCATCTGTGTGCACATGGGAGCACACATGCAAGACTTAATACTCTAGCTTCTAGAGCAGCATTGTCTGATAGTGATATAATGCAAGCCACATAGATAATTTTAAGCCACATTGAAAAATAAATTTTAGGCCGGGCGTAATGGCTCACTCCTGTAATCCCAGCACTTTGGGAGGCTGAGGCAGACAGATCACGAGGTCAGGAGTTCGAAACCAGCCTGCCCAACATGGTGAAACTCTCTCTTCTAAAAATTTAAAAATTAGCCGAGCATGGTGGCAGGCGCCTGTAATCCCAGCTACTCGAGAAGGCTGAGGCAGGGGAATTGCTTGAACCTGGGAGGCGGAGGTTGCAGTGAGCTGAGACTGCACCATTGCACTCCAACCTGGGCAACGAGAGCAAAACTCTGTCTCAAAAAAAATTTAAAAAAAAAATAAATAAATTTTAAAGGTGAAATTAAATTTAATAATTTAAGTATACATTTAAAACATTATTGCTTTCAACATGTAATCCAAATAAAAATTATTAGTGATGGTTTACTTTTGGGATACTAAGTGTTTGGTATCTGATGTGTATTTTAAAATACTCACAGCCAGTATTAATTGACCAGCCACATCTTAAGTGCTCAGTAACCACATGGGGTGGGCAGTTATTTTAATGGACAGTGCAGCTCTGAAGGGCCTTGAACTGGAAAGTGGGTCACAGAGAGCAAAGTGTGGCTGATAAAGGCAGCAAGGGGATGGGCTGGGGGTGCAAATAGAAGTTGGGACCAGCCCAGATCTTCACCCCTTCATTATATCCAAGTCATATCTTTGCTGAAGGTCAGACCTAACTCTAGGTAACTTAACCTTGTTTACATAAAAACTTTTGGAAAAACATAAGCACTGGAGTTAGATGCTTGGCTTTACCACTTAGCTGTATGACCTTGAATGAGTTACTGTAAACCCTGTTTCTTCATCTGCAAAATGGGAGCAGTGATAATGCCTCAAGCTCACAGAATTATTGTGACAATTAAATGACCAGTGAGCATAAAAACAACGAACACTCAATGACTACTTGATATTTATTTTCACAATTGCTATTACTAACTTCTCTTAGGCACTAAATTAGTTTTAAAATGAACTATAAAGACAATCAGATACTATCAATTATTCTAAATTTCTAAAAAGCAGAAAAATGACATAGGCATATATATATAGAAATTTTTTCAAATAGTAGGTATAATCAGCTCATTAAATTGGGCATTATACTGTCATGTACACACATCAATGCACCAAAAACCCAGAAGATACTACATTACCAAGACTATCTTAAAATTCAACGTTGTTATGGTAGTAGGTGAGCCAATTTGAAAGAAGTGTTGGTTCTTCTTTTTCCTCCTCCTCCTCCTCCTTCTTTTTTTGTTTAAAGCCCACAGGAAGAAATAAAGCAAAGCTAAAGGAATTGAATGCAAAGTTTGCATCATACATGTGAACTAATCTTTTCTCCATGGCATATCTAGAAGATCAAGTAAGACACCCATTCATATAGTTCATTAACTAGTGAAACTTCAGTGGAAATAGGGCAGGAGGAAGTAGTTGCTTGCTCACAAAGTCGTTAGTATTCAAAAATACAGTCTAGCAGTTCTCACGTAAAATAGAAGGATGAAATATACTAACAGTCAATGCTTGTTATGCCAAGTACATCTTTCACAGGGGTTTTGTTTAGAACGAAAGAGATAGTGAAAGTTTTAAGATGCTAGTATGTAGTGAATAAATGCAGAATGTACTTACACATTTATGTACCAAATGCTGGAAGGCTGTGCACCACATAGAGCAAAGAAATGTACTAAACCATCAATTTACTAGGTCATTTTAAATGTAGGCAGCAAAATGGCCGTGTGCGTGAAAAGCCACTACTACATTTTAAGAGAGCCTTTGTAAGAATCCTGAAATATTAATAACATGGTCTTAATGTAGTTGGAGACAAAAGAATGTGTTAAGGGTAGCAAGGGCTGCCGAGAACAGCACAATGACAATTTTGTATTTTCTGCCTGTGCTTATAAAAGCAAAAGGAAAAGACCGTGTGTTTAAAGAACAGCAGCCTTCAATTTTCCAAATTGGTATAAAACTGTATTTCCCAAATGAATTCACATATATTTATTCCTGGTGACATATTAATACCAGCTTTGAGGAAAAATAGGAAAAAATAGAAACTCGCATATGCACTTTTTTCTTATTCACATAATATATACAACAAGTTTTTGCACTGTAAGAAATTTAATGAAATTGAAGGAAACATTTTCCATTGTGATTTTTGCAAAAGATGAGTTTAATTTTTTAACTGGAAGTAGTCTTATCAGAATAGCTTTTCAAATATGCTATTTGGACTTTGTGATGATCAGTCACTGGTCAGATTTTTGTCCTTGTCGATCTTCCACTCCCGCTGTGAGTTTTTCCATTTTGATACTTGTTGAAATTGAGGGGTGCATGAGAATCAGTCAGTAACATGCAGTTTTCTGCCAACATTCAGATGTGAAAAAAAAAAAAATGAAAGCATTTTGTGCCTTTTTTGCAGTCCTGAGTTGCCACGAGTTGCTTTTGTCGACTGCGACTGACTGAGTGACAGGTGGGACCCAGCGGGTTTGTGTTCCTGTTCAGAGGCTCATTGTGTTTGATGTGGGCAAGCCGGGCTTGACCCCCAGTCCTTCTTCCTGCCAAAGTCAGGGTTTCTGATTTTAATCAAAACCCTAGGGCCATCTTAAGCATGACCAAAAAAGCACCTTGCAAGTTGAACCTTATCTAATTATGCAATGTGTATAAACTTGAGACACATAAATCTCAGTCATTGGAGCAACTTGTTTTTCTAAGATGCTCCGGTCCAGTGAAAGACGAAAGCAAATAAGGGAGAGATTGATCTCCCAGCGCTTGCTTTTATTGTCGGTGCTCCACACGTCATAAAGTTTTGGCTTGTTAAAGGAAATTCCATAAACAACTTCAGTTAGTAAGAGTGAAGTAACCGTGTGCCTTCCTGAGCCCCTGCTAAATTCCCTTTCCGCTTGCCATTACAAGAGTATGATTAAGAAAATGCCAACAGGATATGTGAGTGGGTGGAACAGACTTCAGTTGGAAGCCGTACAGATGCTTGACGGATGAGTAGTGACAGTGAGATGATGGCCCTATCTCCAGAGAGAATCAAGCAGTTGCATGGATCTCTTTCTAGCACTCGTTTCAATAAGTTCTGCTGCGTTGCTAGCATGGCTGTTCTGTTTTGGCTGCCAGGCTGATGGAAAACGTCTGATAGGTCCTTCTCCCCACTGCTGTTTCTGACAGTATAGACACGTCCTAAGGACGTGATGAATGAAAAGCAATGAGAGTGAATTATGCTGGAAAGATTGTGGGTTACTGGCACATTTTCTTTGAACGTCTGGTGTTATGAAATAACTTTATTCTTAATAGCCTTGTCTCTGTGGGTTTAGTGCTGATGGTGTTAGTCAATTTTTATGTGGGATTGAGACAGATTTGAGAGGTGATCATGAAAGCCTTAGGGGAAGAAAAAAGAATGGGGAGCAAGTAGTCATTATTTTTTATTATGAGTTTCCCCAGAATTAGTGAGTTTTTCCACACTAGTAAAAGTAGTCCTTAGTGTCAGTATGATGACAGTGTCAGTGTGATGTTTATGAAGATGAAGTCATGGAAAGCATGTCAGGTGTACAAAAAACTATATGGCCCGTGTTCTTTACACCAGGCTCTTGGGGGGTGTGTGCATGGAGGGGGAAGGGTGCTGGAAAAATGGAAAGAGGGAAAAATAGGAGGGTTTTATGAACTCGAAAATAGACACAAAATATTCACTGATCAAAGAACACATCTTAGCGTACTATATTCCAAAATCTACAGTTGATAGTCTTTATTATTTCACCCTGAAACTGTGACCCGTGCCTTACAAACTCGTCTTTTTTACTTGGTTGCCTTTGTTGATCTTTCGATTTGGTTCTTTCTGTAGCTGTAATTAGGAAATAATCAGAAACTGTTTTTTTTGTTAGCTCTTGGATACACTTCCCACTGGTTGGCTAAAGGCTACACTCTGAAATTCCATAGCATGTGACTAAGCATACAGGCTTTGAGGGCAGAACACTTGGGGTCAAAGCTGGGTGCTGACACTTACCAGATGTATGGTCTTGTGCCCGCAATTAACTGCTCAAAGCTGAAATTCCTCACTTCTAAGGTAGAGATAATGCCTGTAGAAAAGGGATGCTCTAAGAATTAAGCAGCATAATGTGTATAAAGGGTATCTGGCACATAGAAAGGCGTTCAGTAAACTTTGCTGTGCTTTTACTTGATTCTGCCAGGTTTAAGAAAATTTCTTCCCTTGGACTTCTTGTCACCTGACCAGGAATGTTAATGGCCCTTAAAGAACGACTATACTCAATGAATGTTTTTGGTTGCATTACCTGCATTTCAAGCCACATGATCGCTAATGATCAGCAAGAATGTCTCCCTTCTTCTGAATCAAGGAGGTGGCTTTGCATTTTTGCACTGCTGTATTTGCAGGGGTTTATATTTGTTTGTTTTTTTCTTCTTCCCTGCAGCTTGCAAAATTGGATATTACAAGGCTCTCTCCACGGATGCCACCTGTGCCAAGTGCCCACCCCACAGCTACTCTGTCTGGGAAGGAGCCACCTCGTGCACCTGTGACCGAGGCTTTTTCAGAGCTGACAATGATGCTGCCTCCATGCCCTGCACCCGTAAGTTGTATGCTCGTCTCTCCTTCCTGTGATGCCAACAGCTTTCATTCACACCTAGCAAGGCACTGCCAGATCTTCTCCCGGGATAATCATGCCGGGGCCACTTGAGATCAAACATGCATCCTTTCTCAATCATAGCCCGGGAAATGCTTGTAAAAAGAAAGGGTCTTTCCCACTGTTTCTGGTTGCCTTCAGTGTGCACGGCTGCCTACAGACTACTTGGTGGAGAAGAGATTGACTGTTTAGAAGTTGTCTGACAGTGTGGTTAGAGCTGAGATTGGAATTTATAAGTGGCTTTGCCATTGCACTGAGGACTCGGGGACGGTTGACAGCTGGCAGAAGAAACAGGTAGACAGCAGGGTTTGGGAATGTGGTTTCAGTCTGTAAAGGACAGCTCAGTGTACACTGAGATCATTGCTTATGTTGTCATTACACTTCTTCCTTCTCTACTCATAGTTTTGTATTCATAGCACTTAGGCCCAAATCCTAATAAATGCTTGTTTAATGATAGCATTTAATAAATGCTGGGTTAATGAATGAATGAGGCTGGGAAGCTTGGTATGAAGAGCAGGAGTGAGGAAATCTTTTCTCACACTTTATATGGACAGTGTTCCTAGGTATTACCATTCCTTTCATGTACCCTTGGGGCTTCACAGACCCTACAATGACTGTGACCTTGATCGGAACAGGGAGCACTGGGCCCATGAATTTCCATTAGGTGAATCTGTGCTTGGAGGGAGAGCCTCTGGCTCAGCTCAGAGACCTTCCACAGACTTTGAGTTTGTTTCCCAGCCTGTTGTGTAGCTGGGTGACTGTTGAGTCTCTTCAGTCTGTTTTCTCACCTGGAGAATGGAGTTAATAACAGTACCTCCTAATGGTTGTTGGTGTTAAACAGCCTTATGTTGTTTATGTGCTATGTAAATCGCATAGGATGATGCCACTTTCATACATTTTAGCTTTGGCCGGGAGCAGTGGCTCACGCATGTAATCCCAGCACTTTGGGAGGCTGAGGTGGATGGATCACCTGAGGTCAGGAGTTCGAGACTAGCCTGGTCAACATGGTGAAACCCCGTCTCTACTAAAAATACAAAAATTAATTGGCATGGTGGCTGGCGCCTATAATCCCAGCTGCTTAGGAGACCGAGGCTGGAGAATCACTTGAACCCAGGAGGCAGAGGCAGAGGTTGCAGTTAGGTGAGATCGCACCATTACACTCCAGCCTGGGTGACAAGAGCAAAACTGTGTCTCAAAAAAAAAAAAAAAACACACACACACACACGCACACATATTAGCTTCAGTTACCATTATCAGTATTATTCTTTTGTTTCCTAACTACTACAAACTGTATTTTGGCCAATCTGGAGCTAACAACCCTGCAAATAAAAGTTTTTTGGGTATTCGAGCACTTTGGGCCACTGGGAAATCAAGTCCTATCTTTAAAGTGACTGGAGTGAGACTCCAGGTCTCTCTGACTTTATATTCAAATTGCTATAACCTCCAGAGTTTCTTTCATAATGAGAGATAATAATGATGATGACAATTTTATAATTATGCCCAGGTAATGTAATAGGTACTTGAAAAAATCTTAATACTTGGTTCATAGTATAAGAAATCTGTAAGGTAGATGTAATCTTCATCTTATAGAAAAGGTAACTGCAAGCTCAGAGATGTTAAGGAACATGCCCAAGATCACACACTGCCTTGGATAGAGTCGTACAACCTGAAGACTCACACAGTTTCTATTTGCTGGGAGATTCTCTTGCTGGCTGTCCCAAGTCAAGCAGAAACATTCAGAGTTAAGGAGAATCCTAGGGTCAGCCTCAGATGTAACTGTTAAAAAGTTTAGATGCAGTGGCTCACGCCTATAATTCCAGCACTTTGGGAGGCCAAGACGGGCGGGTTATTTGAGGTCAGGAGTTCAAGATAAACCTGGGCAACATAGCGAAACCCCATCTCTACTAAAAATACAAAAATTAGCCAGGCGTGGTGGTGTGAGCCTGTAATCCCAGCTGCTCAGGAGGCTGAGGAACAAGAATCGCTTGAACCTGAAGGCAGAGGTTGCAGTGAGCTGACATTGCAACACTGCGCTCCACCCTGGGTGATAGAGGAGACTCTGTTGTCTCGGGGGAAAAGAAGAAAAGAAAAAAAGACAAAAGAAAAAAAAATAGCCAGGACTGGTGCCTTTCACCTGTGGTTCCGGCTACTTGGGAGGCTGAGGCAGGAGGATCGCTTGAGCCCAGGAGGTCAAGGCTACAGTGAGCTGCATTCACATCACTGCATTGCAGCCTGGGTGACAAAAAAAGACCCTCTTAAAAAAAAAAAAAAAAAAAAAAAAAAAAAAAAAACTGAAAAACTGTAAATGGGCAAGGATTGTTTTTGCTTTCTCCCTTTCCTGTTCCTCCATAGACTAAGTACTTTCTCTGGGTGGCCACTTTTGTTTGAACTCTTAAGTCCCAACCTTTTTCTTTTCCAATGTAAATATTTTCATGCTATGTTCCATTTGTGTGATTAGTTTAATAATAAACTCCCCATCTTTATCCACACCTGCTACCAACAATTTTCTTGTGGGAATCTGGGGCACAATAGTAAACTCAAGGGGAAGTGTTTGGGACTGACATTTTGATGATTGCCCTCAGTTTGCATCATGTACTTCCCCACTTACTTTCCATGCAGATAAAGCCTTCTCTAGGCTGAGATTTGATTGTATTTTGAGTGTCATGAAATTTATCTCTGATGGCAGGAGGGCCTGGCTCTTTCTCCCAGGTATTTTTCAGTCTCATGATGCCGACCTGTTTAGCATTTAGGGGGAATGTGTGCCCATCACTTTATTACCAAGTATTGCTACTTGGGAGTTTAGGAAACCTCCAAAGATGGCCACGTCTGTGCTGCTAGAACATTTGATGTATGTGTAATAAGGGTGTGGTAGTTGAGCCCTTGGAATTGTGTTTTTCTGTAGGAAAAGCGGTTAGCTTTATCTTAAGGATGCAAAGGGGAAAAGGAAAAAATTTGATTTTAGCATATGGATGGACTAAAAAAATCTAAAAATTAAAGTAACATTTGCGTGTTTCAGAAGTCATTTTCCACAAGGTGAAGGGAAGGAAGGCTGGTGGCTTTTTGTGTCATTGTTAAAAGGTCCATGAAAATACCTGCTCTTGGAACTCCTTCTGCTACACTTCACTACTTCAAGGTCTTGTGCATTACTTTACTTACTTATTTATTCATTTTTTTTGAGATGGAATCTCACTCTGTCACCCAGGCTGGAGTGCAGTGGTGTGATCTCGGCTCACTGCAGCCTCCACCTCCCAGGTTCAAGTGATGCTCCTGCCTCAGCCTCCTGAGTAGCTGGGACTACAGGCACTCGCCACCACAACACCCATTTGTTTTGTTTGTTTGCTTTTTAGCGGAGATGGAGTTTCACTCTATTGACCAGATTGGTCTTGAACTCCTCACCTCATGTGATCCATGGACCTTAGCCTCTCGAAGTGCTGTGATTACAGGCGTGAGCCACTGCACCGCCTTGTGCATTACGTTAATGGTGATCACATCCCACTTACTTTATATGCAACACTTCAGTTAAGAGGAAACAAAGTCCTGATGGCGACGCCATCAACTTGCTGATCAGATCGCCTTGGCTCTAACAACTGACCAACACTGTGATATTGAGAGAAGGTTTACCCTCCCCAGGCCCCAATTTCCTCATCTGTAAGTTGGAATTCTCACCATCTACCTCTGGGACTGTTTTAAGAATGAAATAGGAAAATATTTGCAAAGGTCTGGCACCTGGTAGGGATCTAATAAATGTTGTTCTCTTTCTCTTTTATTTCCAGCTGGTCATTTCCTTCCCCAGACTACCTCCACAGCAGGTTGACAGCGTATCTCACTGCCTCTCTATCGGTGATTTTCACCCTTGAGTGCATAATTAAATTACTTGATGGCTGCCCTGTACCCCAGGATTTCTAGGGGGGTGGGTAGGACTCAGACATCAGTATTTTCAAAAATCGGCCTGTTAATTTATTGTACAGTTAAGGTTCAGACCTCTCCAACGGAACTAATTTTTTTTTTTTTTTTAATTTTGAGACCGAGTTTTGCTCTTGTCACCCTGGCTGGAGTGCAATGGCACAATCTTGGCTCACTGCAACCTCTGCCTCCCGGGTTCAAGTGATTCTCCTGCCTCAGCCTCCCAAGTAGCTGGGATTACAGGCACACGCCACCACATCCAGCTAATTTGTTGTATTTTTAGTAGAGACAGGGTTTCACCATGTTGGCCAGGCTGGTCTTGAACTCCGGACCTCAGGTGATCCGCCCGCCTCGGCCTCCCAAAGTGCTGGATTACAGGCATGAGCCACCACACCCGGCCAACAGAACTAAACTTATAAATATTTTTTTAAACTTAAACATTAACTGCATAAGCTTCTGACGACTTCCTCTGAGATAGGGATAATCATGGAAGTAACTATACTTTGCTGATAATAGATATAGTCGTAAGTCAGGTAGCAGAACTGGATTCTAATTCTTAGCCTATGGCTCTTCCTCTCGACATCTCCCTTCTCAGTGAATACAGTGGACCTGTATTGTCTAGTACAGTAGACACTTGACACATGCGGCTATTTAACCTTAAAGTCATTAAATTAAGATTCAGGTTCTTGTTTAAACTTGGCACATTTTGAGAACTCAGTAGCCATTTGTGGCTAGTGGAGACTGTGCTGGACAGAAGACCCAGAGAATGTTCCTATCACCACAGAAAATCCTACTGGACAATACTGTAGGAGACATTCCCATAGAGAAGACAGTGGGATTTTCTCAAAGACCCTCTTGTTCACATGACCCACAGAGTAACTCTCCCCACTCGCACCCTGCCCCCAGCTTTATCGGATTCTCTTGACAAGATGTGGCGATGGGAAGGAGCCTAACATCAGGGAGCCTTTCAAACTGATTCCAGCCTCTAATCAGTTCTTACCAGTTGGTTAAGCCAGGTGACAAACCCAATTCCCTTGTGCTGACAGCCATGATAATCAGGCACCTTCTTTGTTCATTATGCTGTCTTTAACCCCAGCATTCTTATGCAGCCCTGCATTTAGTGATCGCTCACTGTGACGGCACACTAATGAAGAAATAAAACACACTATCTGAGGCTCATTCTTCTAGCCAAAGAGAGACTGTGCTCCACTGGCTTGTAAAATCAGGTTTTTGTTCACTTGGAGAACGATTAGACCAGGTGAATACAAGTAGCATTGGCTAATTTAGAAGGAAACTGCCTAGGAAGTTTGCACCATTGACACTGCTGGAGAGCTTAAGAGAATTTAATCGTAAACAAACTTTACCTTTGGGAATACTTTTGATGGAGTCTCTGGTTAGGTTAACATAAATGGCTGCCTGTGAGATGTACTGAGATGTTTCTATGGAAGCACCATCTGAACATTTTCTAGAAAATAGCCCGTAACTATTTAGAACAGGGAGTTTAGAACAGAGCTTTTTAAACATCCACATGCACAAAAATCACATGGAAATCACCTGGGGATTAGGAGTAGCGAGGTTAAGCCTGAGATTCTGTTTCTGACAAGTTCCCAGGTGAGGCTGAAGCTACTGATCTGTAAAACCACCTTTAGGCAGCAAGGATTTACATTTCCTGCCCCACGGCTGTTAGGAGACAGGAGATTCTGTTTTGATGCCTGTAACTTTCAGACCTGTTCTTCAGCTCAGTGGTGACTCTAGAAACATATTTCATGGATTCTGATCATTCTCCGTTAACGGAAATGGAATACTTCATTTGTCTCCTGTATGAAGAAAATCCAACCTGAGAAGAATCACATAACCAAATGCACTCACTGTGGAATTATTTTTCTTTTTAATTTTGCTGTTTGTTTCTTCCAGAATCCTCACTAAGTTATTGCCAGAGAGTAGAAATGTAACTGTTCATCTTAGACACCTGTATCAGTCAAGAGAGGCAACAGGCTTTTTTCTGGCAACATTGCCAGGACAGGCACCATTATTTCTGCACATTCAGGGCTGCCGTTAAAGCTGATGGCAGGATTTTTATTTTATGAATCGTTTCTTAACAGGGATTTTGACATGATTTTTATTAATGAAATTAATGTCCTTTAACTCTTCAAATAAGTAGCTCTTTCCCTTCTCCAGATCTCTTTCTCCTTGTTTCCCTTCCCCTTTCTTCTGGAATGCAGTCTGGTTATCAGCAGGGCTGGGCGTGGTCAACCGCACACCCCTGCAGGAAGACTTGTTAGTCGTGTACTAGCTTGTTCAATGATTGTAGTGAGAAAGATCTTCTTTTCCCCTACTGGGAAGCTAAATCAATATTATATTTAAAGTAACTTTCTTTTTTTGTTTTTTTTTTTTTTTTAGACAGAGTCTCACTCTGTTGCCCAGGCTGGAGTGCAGTGGCGCTATCTCAGCTCACTGCAACCGCCACCTCCCAAGTTAAAGCAATTTTCCTGCCTCAGCCTCCTGAGTAGCCGGGATTTAGAGACATGCACCACCATGCCCAGCTAATATTTTTGTATTTTTAGTAGAGCCTGGGTTTCACTGTGTTGTCCAGGCTGGTCTCGAACTCCTGACCTCAAGTGATCTGCCCGCCTGGGCCTCCTAAAGTGCTGGGATTTACAGGCGTGAGTCACTGCACCCGGCCTTAAGGTAACTTTCTTTTCCAGCCCCTTATTGTGTTTCAAAATGTGCTAGAAAAGTACCTTGTAAAGATAGCAAATTGGCTTTGCATATCTAGAAAAACGTAGCTCATCTGTCATTTTGCCCCCTTGACTTCTGAGCACTATTACCAGAGTAGTTTTTCGTATTTTCCTATTGGAAAGCTGTCTTCGTGCTTTCAGGTGCTCCTTATTTAACTTGTTTGATGAAACTTATTGGAGCCTGGTGATTGGGAACGCTTCGTAAATGAGAGATTATTATTTTAGATTGCCAACTTGAAGGACCTTCACAAATCTGTCTCCAAGTAAACGGCCTTGAATAATTCAGTCAGCTGTGCCAAACAAACAAAGAGTGATTGATTGATACTTAGACATGGCTGAAAATATTCCAAAATTGCAGCTTTTAAGACAATTTATAGTAGGAGAGCTCAGAGCTAATGAGGGCAGATTTACTAAGATCTATGACCAGAGGTCCTGATTTGAAAAAGCTTTCTCCAGGTTTACGTTATCAAGAAATTGAAACAGCCAAGTTCCAAACAACAAACATCACTTACTTTGTCTCTACATTTGCCTTTTCTAATTGAATTTAGTGCGCTGCTGTATTTCCTCCAGAAAGTGTATTGTTTTAAAATTACCATTTCAGTTCTATTACTCAAAGCCCTCACTGCTAATGCTTTCTGACAGTTATCAACATAATGAACCATAATGAAATGATGAGCAATCTTCGGTGGAAACCCAATGTCGATTCCACTGGTGCTATGTGACTGTGTTAAAATTTGAATGCAAATTAAAATAACATCGTCCTTACTTGTTTCCAAGGTCAGGAGAAGGGAGGGACTCTTTTCCTTTTTTATTTTTTTTATTTTTTATTTTTTTAAGTGCTTTAATTTTGGGAGTCTCACATCCATTTTCAAACAAGCTCTTGAAGGTGCCCCTGATATTCTGTTCAATTCACTACCCCAAAGATTTACATGCTTAGCAGTCTGGCTAAGGGATTTGGGGAGGGACGTCTAGAGCAAAGCTTTGATGTATAAACCATAGGATAAAAGGCAGCCTTCAGTTTCAAGTAAACTACATTTTTTTTTATCCACCCAAAAGCATATTTCTTTTTGCTTTAGAGCTGCAAGTAACTAATCATATAATGACGGGGGAGGGATACATTCTATGAAATAGGTCAGTGAGGGTGCAGTTAGCTCTAGTGAAAGATTCGTTAGAAAAGTGAGAACAAAGGCCAAAGATTCCCAAAGTGTCATTCATGAAAGTGTTTCAGAAGATTCATTGGTTGATCTCTAGCCATTTTATCATTCATGCAATCAATCATTTTTATGAACATATTTTTATGAAAAATCTCCAAATCCAAGTTTTCCAGGGGAATTTCTCATTCCATGTCATTTATCAAATTTGCAATGTAATAGTGTAGTTTCATACTGCATTCCATTCGTCATAGGACAAAAACTCAAATTGAGACAGCAACTCCCCCACACTGCCAGATTACATAGTTGGTTTTTAGTTCAGAACATATGGTCCTGCTGCCTGTTAGTTGGTAAGCCAGCTAATGTGTCTGTCCCATGGACTGTACAAACTGATCAAAGCAACCAAAGACATTTGGACGATTCAGATGCAGCCGTCAACGTATGCTGCTGCTCCAGTTAGATCTTAGGAGTTCAACATCTGACATTAGCTAGTGAGTATACCACATTCTTGTTTCTTCCTTTCGGATTGCCTTTCAGCGTTTTAGCTACTAATAGGAAAAAGTACCTCTAGACAACAAAGTGGATGGTTTTTGTTTGAAGAAAATTAAAGATAGAAGGAGAAAGATCACCAGGTGAGCTTCAACGAAGGCACTAGATAGACCCTAGAATGATCATTTGCCATTTGGCTGTTTCCAAAATTTCAAGAGCTTCATGATATTTCATAAAGATCAGGTATCATCTCATTGAATTCTTTTAAAAAGAACAATGCTGTTTTAGCCTCCTGGTTTTTTTTCCCCCCACATACTCCTCATTTTATAGTCATAAACAGCCCATTGTGGATTCCACTGGAAAATGCAAAGATTCGAGGGACAGTAATATATGCCCAAGTGAAAGGCTTGAATAATCTGCCAATGCCATTTAGCCAGGTTATTACAATTTTTCTACCACCATGAATAATTAAGAGTGGCTTGTCATTGACCGAGTCCTGTCATTTCTGGATGCTATTTTTGACACTATGCATGGAAGTCATACAGTGGTTATTCACCGCATGCTTCTATGAAACAGGGTTAATTGCACATTTTTCTGAGATCCCCTGGGGTGAGAACGGGGTAGCTTCTTTTTTCTTTTCTTAAGATGAAGTCTCACTCTGTCTCCCAGTGGTGCGGTCTCAGCTCACTGCAACTTCCGCCTCCCAGCTCAAGCAATTCTCTCACCTCAGCCTCCCGGAGTGCTAGGATTAGAGAAATAAGCCACCACACTCAGCCCAGGGTATCTTCTTTGCTATCAACATTTAGATTTATGAGAGATTCTGCTATAGAGATATAATTGCCCCTCGCCCTATTCCTGTGATCTTCCACCTAGAAAAAGAACCTTTAATAGAAACTCCTGGCTGCTCTCCTGCACAGAAAGTAGGAACAAGGCAGAAAAGATCATCCCCATGAAAATGATAAAATAGGATCATTTGAGAATTAATACTAGCTAGCCGTCATCATCATGAAGGGCAGGGAAGTGAGGTGAACTTGAACTCTAGGGTGAATTGAGAAAGCTGGAAACTTTCTACCCAATTCTCAAAAAGAATTTGTAATTATGGGTTAGTATTTTCTTTATATTATTTATATCTCTATGAAAGGGAAGCAGGGTTGTTTAGCCTTGGAGTCAGGGTTTCTGATCACAGCTTTGCACATATTGGCTGTCTTAACTTTGGTGATTTGCTTAACTTTTCTTATCTTAGTTTTTGGTAATCAGATTGGTGTGAACAATGAATACTTTTTTGTCAGATTTGATTGCGCCTATTAAATAAGATAAGATACCAAAAAGTGCTTTGCAAGAAAAGTAAAGTAATGCACAGGCTAGATAATTTTAAAAATGAAATACTCGATTCTACTTTTCTTGGTCTTTGGCATTGTAGCTTTCTTATGTTCAACTGAGAATTTATAAGGCACTTCAGCCCTAAACAAGTCATCCTAAAAAAAAGAAACCAAACCGTTAATTAACCCAGTAAAGAAAAGACAAAGGGAAAAGAGATAGAACCAGAAAAATAGGTTATAGGAAAGTCTCACAACAAGAAATGAACCTCTATAGGAAGCCAAGAATTTTTCATGACAGCAACAGTGATTGATGCATCCAAAAGGTTCTGGTTTAATCATGGACAGCCCTGCTTGGCTGTCTTCATTGTTAAAACACATAAACCACCAAGATAAGAGGTTATGCACTGTTCATATATGTCAGGAGGGATGTCTTTAAAACAGCCATCTTTATGTAAACTAACCCACAGCAGATAGCACTGGGAGAAAGCAATTAGTGGTGGCAACATATACAAATGTCGGGGGAAGCATGGGCTTTATTTCAGAGTCAAAACGTAGTGCACCCCAACTGTTGACTCTGCCTTATAACCTGTCTTTCAGCCGGAGAGAGATTAACAACAAAGGCTTATCTGAAGGGTTGAAGGGTTTTACAGTTAAGACGCTGAAGTGCTATTGACAGACCAAAAGTTGTACATGATTAATGAAGCCTTAGGAAATGGAACTACAGACCCAAGGTGCTTCCTTTAAGATATGTGTTGGACTGGTTGCCTTGGCATTTTAGTGAGGTGACAGTAGGGCTTAAATACATTGATCATGGGAGAGTTACCTTTCTACCCATGCTAATTGGGGTGCTCCATTTCCCATCCAGAATGAATTTCATAGCCCAGGCATTGAATTTTAAAATGGCGATTAAAAATCAGTTAAGTATTAAATGTCTGTGATAGCTCTGGAAACCACTGTATCACATGAGACCAGAGACTTTGGTTTTTCTATTAGCTATCCTCTTGCCTTGGTTGCAGACTTGATTTTCTTTCTTTCTTTTCTTTTTTTTACATTTTGGCATGTGATTGTCGTTTCTTTTCTTTCTTTGTCATCATGATTATTATTTTGCTTAGCTTTTGTGACATACAAAAGTGCTATGGCAGTGGTTTTTTTGTTTGTTTGTTTATTTGTTTGTTCGTTTGTTTTTTGAGATAGGATCTCAGTTCATCACTCAGGCTAGAGTACAGTGGCACAATCCCAGCTCATTGCAACCTCCACCTGCCAGGTTCAAGCAATCCTCCCACCTCAGCTTCCCAAGAAGCTGGGACTACAGGCACGTGCCACTACACCTGGCTAATTTTTGTATTTTTTTTGTAGAGACAGGGTTTCACCATGTTTCCCAGGCTGATCTTGAACTCTTGGGCTTGTCAAGCCATCCACCTTCCATGGCCTCCCAAAGTTCTGGGATTACAGTCATGAGCCACTGTGCTCAGCCATGGTACTATGGTAGTGATGCTTCTGATTAGTGAGCTGGGCTGGGCTAAAGCATCATCATTCATTCATTTGTTCATTTGGCAGATCCTTATTGAGTATCTACTAGATGTCAGGAATTACTCCGAAAGCTGTAGATAGTCTCATAAACCTGAAAAAGAAAAGATTCCTCTTCTCCTGGAACTTATGTTCTAATGGGACTATAAACAACAAACAAATGAATAAACAAGATAATTGAAGGTTCTCATAAGAAGGACATTTTTTAAAATGTGGTGCAATTGGGTACATTGAGACAGGGAAAGGGAGGATTTCAGTTTGTATGGAGTAGTCAGGAATGAGAACTATTCCAGGGATAAGAAGTCAATTAGTCAAAGGGCCGGGAGTGGGAATTCCAAGGAGAGCTACCAGCTCCAAGGTATTTTGAGTTGCATGTGCAAAATTTTGCTAACAAAGTGAGTTTTAGAGTTGACTTGCTTTTTTCCACAGTTTTGCATTCTGTTGGCACTTTAATTCCAGTTCTTATGAGAAATAGAATTTTTAGGTTTATATGGCATGTTA
Source organism: Macaca mulatta (assembly GCF_049350105.2). Taxonomy (NCBI): domain Eukaryota; kingdom Metazoa; phylum Chordata; class Mammalia; order Primates; family Cercopithecidae; genus Macaca; species Macaca mulatta. The sequence goes on along the minus strand of NC_133417.1, from coordinate 126,739,899 downwards.
TACTGCATATTCACATATATTTAAGCCCTGTGGCAGAACCCATTTCTGCCAAACCCATTTCGAAGTACAATTATCATAGCAGGTTTTCATCTTCTACTAAAGTTACAGTAGCTTCCTGTAAGAATAAAGAAACGCATTTTCTCTGACTTTGGGTGTGAGGTAGAGTACAGGGGGTGCCTGGACTTTCCATAGAATGGTTCATACCAAACTTGTAGTCACACTGGAGACATTTATGACTTTAGGTTCAGTGTTGGCTGGTGGCTTCTAAATGACGTTATTAAGGCTCACACAGGTTTCATGTGGATATGTAAATACTGGCTTGTCCTAAAGCGGCTACTTTAAATCCTGACATAAGCCAACAACTGTGTTCTCTAAACTACTCAAGAATTAAATTTTAGTCTAATTCATGAGAGGAAAGTAGTAAAATACGTGGAATTACTGGAATTTTCTTTTATGCTTGGAATATTGCCCTTCTTAAATGTCACATTGACAGTATGTGGTTCATTTCCAGAAGCTTGTTTTTTTTCCAGAGAAGAACACATGGTTGGTAAAGGAAGATCAAGATTCCTTTTATAATATAACATGATATGATGTGATATTTTATAATATGATACGATAGTCCTAGGTATCTACTATAATGTGGCTATAGTTTCTTTGGGGCTAAATGCTGTCAAACTCCTGTAAACTGAATATGAGGTGACATCCCACTAGAAAATAATTACCCATTGTAGCACCTTTCTCTGGTACCTGCTGTGTGATGCCGGAAGTATTTCACACCAGTAAAGTGAATGGATGTTCATTAACTGTATCTACAATGGCAAGACATTCAGTGCCCAATTCTTTCAAAGCAATGAGAAACTCAAGAAATAAGCCATATGTCTCATTTTTATTCCTTCCTTAGTCAATAAAGGTAGGTCTAACTTGGGCTTTAGCAGCCAGAGTTGTTACCTGGGCTATATAAATAGGGGTTCCTGGACTGAGCTTTTTAGATAGGCTCAGGGTATGCTTTTAGTCTCTAGAATTATGTGCAGAATTCTGATGGTGCCAGAGAACATCTTCTTAGAAAGAAGATGCCTTGCTTTCATCATATTTTCAATAGCATGAAATGCTCTGAAGGTCAATTTTAACTGCCACCTATTTTTGCAAGTAAGTTTTCTTGGAGCACAGTCATGCTCATTTGTTAAGGTATTGTCTATGGCTTCTTTGGAGATAGAATAACAGAGTTGAGTAGTTGCTACAGGGAGCAGATGGCCCATAAAGCCTAAAATATTTACTTTCTGGCCAGATCGTAAAATTTCTTTACAGAGAAATTATGCTGGCCCCTGTGCAACAGATTTATAAACTAAAGATTACTGCATTTGACTTCTGTTTCTGGGATTACCATTAATATCTGCGCCACTAAATTATATTACAAATGTAAAGGGCATACTAAATATGAAAACTTTAAAATAGTTGAACATGCTATTTTCATTTTTGGGTGGAGGCACAGAGAGAATCCCGGGCTTATATGTGAATTTCATATGTGAATTTCATGGGAAATTTACAGATACAACCAAAAATGTAAAGGAAGGATGTTTATATTCCCTTAAATACACTTCCGCATTTGATTAATTCATATTAGGTTGGCACAAAAGTAGTTGCCTTTAAAAGTAATGACAAAAACCACCATTACTTTGCACCAATCTAATGTTTCAGAATGTCTTAATTTGGGTGAAAAAATTAAAATTAAAGGCAAAAGCTGTAGTTCCATAAAGACTAATAAGGAAAATACCAGTCTACTTTTAGAAATGTTAAAATTAAGCTTCTTCAGAGATAAGGTTTTTCCCAGAGATAAAGCTTTCATGTCTGAGTAAATCACCACCTGAAATCGCAGTGGAGGAAGAAAAGTATAATAACCAATCCCAGTTTGATAAAACCTTATTTGGTAGAACCCACATTTCAAATTCCCAGCCGTCGCTGGTTACACAGCTGTAAAAACAGGACAAGGCAGGTGCTTGCTCTGACATCCACTGCACATATAATCCCTATTTAGTTTCCTTGAGTCTCTGCCTTTTCCCCTAGGTTCCTTATCCATTCCTGCAACTATCTAGGCAACTATCAGGAAGTTATCAAAATGAGTAAGAATGTTTTTCCTCTCTCCTCTAAAGCAGGTGATAAACACTAGATGCACAATAAATGTTTTTTGAATAAATGAATGATTCACAATCCCTCCCAGCAGAAGTAACCACTAATATTTTATATATAGCCCTTTCTACTTTTTCCAAGGTAATTCTAAACCATGAAAAAAAAGAGGAATTTGAAATAAACTAGTTACACCAAGTTACTACTTCACAGGTATAAAACTAATGAATCTGTATGTGAAAAGCTGACTAGTACAGCTTTGGCTCAGAGAAGGCTGCATAATTCACACACTTCATAACACTGCGGGTAGGTGGGTATAAGATTCATTAAAGGACTTCGTTAGTTTTTCATTCATTCATTCATTGACTTATCAAACGTGTTCTGAGATTTCTGAATGAAGAACCGTGGTAGAAAACGGGAAGTGGTAAAGACATCAATTATTATTATTATCATCATTATTATTATTTTGAGACAGAGTCTTGCTCTGTCACCCGGGCTGGAGTGCAATGGCGCAATCTCGGCTCACTGCAACCTCTGCCTCCCAGGTTCAAGCGATTCTCCTGCCTCAGCCTTCCAAGTAGCTGGGACTACAGACATGTACCACCACTCCGGGCTATTTTTTTTCTTTTTTTATGTATTTTTAGTAAAGATGGGGGTTTCACCATGTTGGCCAGGCTGGTCTTAAACTCCTGACCTCAGGTAATCCACTTTGGCCTCCCAAAGTGCTGGGATTGTAGGCGTGAGCCACTGTGCCCAGCCAAGACATCAATTCTTGAGGAGCACGTATACTGTTGATAGAAACAGACATGGAATGGTGTGTAAGTAGCAAGACACTGTTATATGTTACGAACAAAGCGGGCAAGGAAATAAGGAACTGAAATGTCAAACAATGCCGTAAGCATAAGGACTGGTGTTATGCCAGTCCTATACTGAGGGTAGTTTTGAAAACAATAAAATCTTGCCGTTCACAGTGACCCTCAAGCTACCCGATGTGTGTGTGTGTACGCAATAGGGTTGATTCAGATGTGGAGACTAGAAAATTACAACAAGTAGAACAGTTAGCCCTTTTTGTTATAAACCTCATATTTGTAATTGGAGACTTACTCGCAGGTGGACATATTTCTGATGACAAAGGCAATCACTGTGTCAGAAATTTAATTGCTTCTAAATAGCCAGACACAATACTTGCATAAATGAAAGAGAAAATAATCAGAGTTAGGTTTTTTACTTCTGGATGCCTTGTATTTATTAAAAGAGAGCTCAGGTTACTCAGAATACCAGTTTTCTCTTCTTTTTAACTATCTCTGTAGGTAATTGTTTACTAAGATGTTGCCGTTCAGTATAACTACAGGCTCAGATTGGCTTTTGGCTGTATTCAAGTCCATATTTGTTTCTCATTGTCTTGAGAATAGAATACTTTTATTCCTAAAGAGGAGATGGGCCCTCCCTTTAAATGAGAAACACACTTATATATTTATCATCTTTTAATTGGCAGGAGTTTAAAAAAACAGAAACCACAATCCCACAAGCACAGCATACCACCATTATGATTATAATTTGTAAAGCATGTGTCCTCTCCCAGGTTTTTTTCCAGACCAACATCGTCGTCATGTTGGATGGATTTTCTATACTTTGTTTTCCCCTCTATCATATGACTTCGTTATACTCCAATTTTGAGGCAGCGATGATGTCCCCACAAAACTGTCACTCTCTGTGATAGCAGATCATAAAACATACGCAGTACAATTCACCAGCATTGAACTTGAGTTTGCCTGATTCTTAGTCTTCAGCATCCACTCCAGAGCCTTCTTTCAGAATCGCTGCCCATAGGAAGAAGGCTGCCCTAGGTTAGCATGTGTTTTTGTGCCAGCCCTCCATTTTGAAATCCTACAGCATCTTTATAATTTTTTTTCCATGTGGCAGTGCTGTATCTCTGAGTCCTGTAACCATTTAGTTTTCTGCTCCATTTCTTCTCTGTTTAGACACTGCCATGCCCCGTCCTACATACTAATTACTGACTTTTTGCTTCTGTGGTGCTTGATTCATTGTGTCACATTTTCCCATGTGAAAGTGGACCAGGAACCTTGGCAAGGAGGTTAATGGATTTCAGAGTCACTCTTATTTAACCCTGGAAGTCACAGCAAAAGAAGAAGCAATGACTGACCCATTTTATAAACCAAGCCATGGTCAGCTTCAGCTGCAGACTGGTAATGGATTTCACTATGGTGGCAAGCATTACAGAATTAAAACAGGGCTGAACATAGCGTGCTGCCTTCTCCATGTTTGCCTTCTCAAACTGTGGCTGAAATTTTTCATTTTGTTATCATTATACCTTTAGTGAGGAACACATGGTGGAATAAAAATAACTCCAAATGGCAGATAGTACTTTTGGATTTCAGTCAAATTCTGTCACTAATTAGATTGCATGAACTTTCAGTATTATTAGATGTACTTTCCAGGTCCCAGCTTCCTCCTCTTTAAAATAAGGGTATTTGTCCAAATGATTTTAACATCCTATGTGGCTCTTAGAGTCGGTGATTTTATATACTTCCTTTATTCAAGAAGCATTCATTTGTCATTATATTCCAGTTACCATGCTAAAAACTGTAAATGCAGTTTTGAAATCTAAACAAGAAAGAAATTTGTATTTTCTCTCTGAGGACTTCTGTGAAGTAATCTTTCCTTTAATACAAATTTGACAATAGTTTTGTGAAATGTTTTAAAAGTTTGCATGTTTTTAAGTTGCAAGGATGGGGAGCTGAGCTTAATGCTTAAAGAGGTTGTTGGTAATTAGTCCCGAGGGGAGTTTGGGAAGACCTGCTTACCTTGTTAAGATAAAGTCTTCAATAAGTGGTATAAAGAGAGAAGGAGAGTGAATTACCCTTATTAAATGTTACCACTAAAAAATAATTGGCCATTAATTACTGCAAGCTAAGTAATAAATATTAAATATAATTCCTTATTTATAGGTTACCTCTTCCAATTCTATCTCAACAGCCGTTTTGGAACAGTATGTTTCATTGTGGTAGACTAGGTAAAGCTCATCCAAGTTCATGCAAGCCTCCTGTTAACTTTCTTTTCCTGAGAAACTTGTACTAATTTCCTGCAAAGTAGTCATTCCAATTACATTAGAAGTAGTATAGATAACAGTGATCAAGAAACCTCAAAGTTTTCTTAAAACTCATTTTGCAGCCGGGCACGGTGGCTCACACCTGTAATGCCAGCACTTTGGGAGGCCGAGGTGGGTGGATCACATGAGGTCAGGAGTTCAAGACCAGCCTGGCCAACAAGGTGAAACCCCATCTCTACTAAAAATACAAAAATTAGCTGAGCATGGTGGCGCGTGCCTGTAATCCCAGCTACTTGGGAGGCTGAGGCAGGAGAATCGCTTGAACCCGGGAGGCAGAGGTTGCAGTGAGCCGAGATTGCGCCATTGCACTCTAGCCTGGGTGACAAAAGCAAAACTCCGTCTCAAAAACACAAAACAAACAAACAAAAAACTAATTTTGCTCATCTCTTGGAAGACTGAAATGAGAAAGAAATAGCTTTCCAACTGTCAAACTGAGTAGATATGTCTCATTTGAGTGTGGCAGCTACCTTTTAAGCCTTTGGAACTGGTTCAGACCAAGAAAATTCCCTCTCCCTTCTCCCAGCCTGATTCTTCCACTTGAAGGCAGTTTGTGTCACAATTTTTTTTTTGCCGTATTAAGACCAATCATTGCTGAGCACAGTGGCTCACATGTGTAATCCCAGCACTTTGGGAGGACAAGGTGGGCCGATCACTTGAGATCAGGAGTTCAAGACCAGCCTGGCCAACATGGCCAAACCCTGCCAAAGGTAGCGGGTGTGGTGGTACACACCTGTATTTTCAGCTACTTGGGAGGCTGAGTCATGAGAATCGCTTGAACCTAGGAGGCGGAGGTTGCAGTGAGCTGAGATCCCGCCACTGCACTCCAGTCTGGGTGACAGAGCGAGACTCCATCACCAAAAAAAAAAAAAAAAAAAAGGAATCTACGAATCTACATCAAGAAACAAGAGTTTCATCATGATCTAGAGTCTTATTTTTTATTATTAATATTATTTTTTAACCATCCATTATGTTGTTGATGATCAGTTGTTCTGTTTCATAACAACCACTGTCATCACCCATATTTCAGAAACTCTTTGATGTTGGTGGGAATGCATAAGTTAAAGGGCAGGAGGAGGGGTCTGGGAGCCTTGAACAAAACCCCTGCCATCTCTCCACAGCTCTATCTTCAGCATCTCTGCAACTGCGTTAAACCAGTTCCTACTAATTACCCATAAACAGCTTAACCCTCCACTGCCATGTTGAACTGCAGAGGCACATCTCTACAGTTCTGTTAATTTTATTTGCTATTGACGACATGCTGTACTTAGGAATTATAATTTATCTTCAGAAGTGGTGTATAACTATTAATTTATCAGAGTCTCACAACAGCCCTGGGAACTAGAATCACTTTCGCTTTTTTAGATGATAAGATGGAAACTAGATAAATTATGATATTTTTCTGCCACTTCAGAGGGAAAGCCTGGGCTTGGAGCCCATTTGCTGGAGAGTTGCTTCACATCTCAAAGTGACAACCGATGCCTTGTTTGTTTGCGCAGGAAAGAGAATGACACTTACGTAACAGCCTTCTATTATATTGTTCTTTTAAAAGATCTTTTATGCTGGCTTGATTTGCTTTTTGCTTTCCAAGTGGGTTTGGCTTACTTTGGAGAGCTGCAGGAAATAATACAAGCTCTGAGAGATTCCAAAAGAATATTTCGGTTCTTGGTGTGATGATGTGGTTTTCTTTCTCCAGGTCCACCATCTGCTCCCCTGAACTTGATTTCGAATGTCAACGAGACATCTGTGAACTTGGAATGGAGTAGCCCTCAGAATACAGGTGGCCGCCAGGACATTTCCTACAATGTGGTATGCAAGAAATGTGGAGCTGGTGACCCCAGCAAGTGCCGACCCTGTGGAAGTGGGGTCCACTATACCCCACAGCAGAATGGCTTGAAGACCACCAAAGTCTCCATCACCGACCTCCTAGCTCATACCAATTACACCTTTGAAATCTGGGCTGTGAATGGAGTGTCCAAATATAACCCTAGCCCAGACCAATCAGTTTCCGTCACTGTGACAACCAACCAAGCAGGTAGGAATTGAATCTACTTTATTGTATGATCTGAATGTATATAGAGAAAAGGCTTAAAATAATGAATGATAATAAATTGCTATAATTGAAGTAGAACCAAGTAAGCCTGGGAGTTGTGTTATAATATAAAAGATACTTAGGGGCTGGGCACGGTGGCTTACACCTGTAATCCCAGCACTTTGGGAGGCCAGGGCAAGTGGATCACTTAAGCCTGAGAGTTTGATCAAGACCAGACTGGGTGACACGATGAAACCCCATCTCTACAAAAAAAATACAAAAATTAGCTAGTCACGGCGGTGCAAACCTGTAGTCGCAGCTACTCAGGAGGCTCAGGTGGGAGGATTGCTTGAGCCCAGCAGTCAGAGGTTGCAGTGAGCTGAGTCACTCCATGCTGGATGGGATTCATCTCGGTCATTTTAATTATAATGTCCATGGCTGGACATCGGAGCACTTATAGATTATGTACAATTATAAAATTTATTTTTACCAATACAGAGTGCTCTATTGGCATTTGTTATATTTTCTAACAAAAGCATTAGCAGCAATAGTTTTGAGCTTATACTTTAATGTAAAATATTATAAATGATCTAGATGGACCTATACTAGAACCTCCATGTACATCTTTATGTCTGTAGTTAACGAAGTTTAAGACACTTAATAGTTTTGCAGCTACTTTTTTCTTTTTTTCTTTTTGAGACAGAGTCTCACTCTGTTGCCCAAGCTGGAGTGCAGGGGCGTGATCTCGGCTCACTGCAACCTCTGTCTCCCAAGTTCAACCAAGTCTTCTGCCTCAGCCTCCTGAGTAGCTGGGACGACAGAGGCGTGCCACCGTGCCCAGCTAATTTTTATTTGTATTTTTAGTAGAGACGGGTTTTCACCATATTGACCAGGCTGGTCTCGAACTCCCGACCTCGTGATCTGTCCACCTCGGCCTCCCAAAGTGCTGGGATTACAGGCGTGATTGCAGCTACCTTTATAGTTGATTTCATGATTGACGTGGGGGCTGGGAGGGTGGGGCGGCCGGTCTCCTCCAATTCCTATATCACTTTCTGCTAATACAGATGACTAGAAAACATTTCCTGTTCATGAAGTGTTTCTACTGAGTTAATCACAGAACTGTCATGAAATCCTGAATATAAAATATTTTGAAAATCTAGGTTTCTAGGCTTTCGCTTCTGACTTACTCATCTGTATTCCTTCCCTGAAAGTTACCACCCCTCCAGGAGTTTTACATTGCCGGCTTTTTTTATTTCTAGAGAGTTAGAGAGGAGAAGGGAAACAGAACTGTGGCTTATTCTTTGTGAGGCTCTTGGGATAGAAAACACTGCCGGAAAAGGATTATAAATTGCCAACAATCCTATCGCTTCTAACTGCGCTTTTCTTTTAAATAAATGTTTCAGTAAGTGCACTCAATAGTTTAGTAAAATATCTATACTAATTGATCCTATAAGTGAAAACGATTCCAGTGTCCCAATCCAAAGCCATTATTTTTCCATTTTGCCCTGAACTCTTTGGAATAAAAAAAAAGTTAAGACTTGGGGAAGGTTTTGAGCAGGGGCTAGAATGGTGAGTCTTACCGGAATATATCTTCAGCTCTACAGACGTGAACAGTCTTTTAAAATCCCTAATGTGAACGGGTCATCCAGCTAGGCCTTTGTCTTTTAATTCTGTATTTTTAGGTTGTGAACACTGTTAGTGGTCATTAGTTTCATTTTTCTACAAAGACTAGTATGATTTAGGAGTTTTTGATAGAAATATGAGTACTCTGTGATTGCCAACATTTTATTAGTTCTCTTTTGGAAGAACACAATGGAAATATTACACACAGATCCTGGGAACACGCATCGGTGCCACTGATCTCTCTGAATTAGGAGCTGATGCAGAGCAGAACGATTTCGGCACCGTCTGGAGAATCTGGTTGATGATCCAATCAGTATTCTTACATGCAGCCCCCTTCTACCTTTTTGGCTATTCATTCGCAAGCACTGCATCATGTTCTTAACCAAATTAAAATTAGGAATGGACTTTTGGAGCCTCATCTGTAAAAGGTGAAGTCATTCTCCTTGGCAGAGAAAAGCCCGTGGGAGGCATGCTGAGGACAGGAGATTTCTGTGACTCCCTGTACACCTAGAGATTTGAGCCAAGAAGTTATGTCAACACCTACCTGGGCAAAAGGTCCAGAGAGCCCAAAGAAGACACACTAAAATCCTCCAAAAGAAGAAAATGTGCAAAAACATTTCCAGGGGCAGAGTGGGGTGGGGTGAAGTTTTATTTTAAATGTAGATATAATTCTTCTAGATTTAGGAGGAAAGGGGAGAGAGAATTACTCTGACACAATAAGGTTTTCTTTGCCATGGCATGTAGTCCTGCCAGGAGGTTTGCTGAACAGGACAAAATTCCAGCTCCTTATTTTAATTTTCATGAAGGGTAATGCTGGGAAGCTGTTCAAAATTAAAAATAAATCTTTCAATAAGGAGACCTCCTATGTGGCCAGCCAGAAAGCTTTCACTTAGGAGAGAATTGTATATGTGCGGAGCACCGCTTCATTATCCTACCATAATTTGAAGTTCTCTAATTCAAATCATCAGGATAGTTTACCTTTGATTAACAAACCCTTTCTTCGTAGTAGTGCAAATTAATAATGTAGGCCAAAATTCTGGGTGAATGTAGCAACCTTAAACTCTATCAAAGCTCCCCTAAGTATATTTGCATACACACAATTATATTCTAATTGCAATTGCTCCTATTATTTCATTAAATTAAATTCCTTGAGGACCACTATAGGCAATGATGTCTCACTCTATAAGGAATACATAGAATTAATGAATGTTAGCATTTAGCACCTGGAGGCCCCAAAAGTTAGTGGTTCTCCATCTTTTCTCTGTTTTCACAGGGTTCTTTCTCTCATCAGTAACACGTTAAAAATAATAAATCAAGTCGATCACGCAAAACCTGCTAGAATTTTTGAGTCCTATGTTCACTGCCCTTGAGACTTTAAGAGTTGAGGAGCAGCTCTATGAAGGTGAGGTGACTCATCCATGCTAATGTCAGAGCCAGTACTAAAAACCAGGGAGAATCCTACTCCTAAATGTAGAAAGTTGCTTTCCTTTAAAATTAGGAGATAATGAATAGCATTCATGTATTCAGTTTGGCATTCTCCCCATTTGTGAGACCAGATTATGTGAGTATCTGGGCATGGAGATGGAGATTTAACTGGGCTTTGATCATTTGATTGTAGAATGTGGTGTGAATGGGCCTGTGTTCTCACAAGGTTATTTAAACAATCCTAACCCAAATCTTACTCCTGGGGTCTTAGGGGGTTAATAAACACCCTTTCCCTCCGCTTCTGGGTTAAAAACCAGTTGACACAGAAGACAAAGGAAATCTGAATATCTGTCAGCTTTTTGCTGATAAGCTGATGGAAGGATGTGAGCTTTCTATCTGTGGCCAAAAAGGCTTGCTTTAGTGACACTTGCAGCCCAGCTGGCTAACTGCAGGCTCCCTGCCTGCCCTGCTAAGGTTGTTGGAAGGACACTCTGTGCAGGTAGGCAGGTAGGCAGATAGGCAGATAGGCAGGTCTGAGAGTGGGTGGAGCTGAGGACACAGTACTTCTCCCAAATTCTCTAATGAGATGAGTCACTCCCAGCCTCACCCCCATGCCAGAAACAATGAAGGGAAGAGGTGGGAAAAGAGTAAGGGTGGGGGTGTTACTTATTCCAGCTGAAGTTGTACCCAGTAAAACTGGAGAAGAGGAAGCTCTTGGAGCTCCCCCAAAAGTTACTTTTCTACATTACAGGCCAAAAGGAACAAAATGAGATTCCACTTTCCTTTATCCTTTCATCCTGTAGCAACTGTTTTGTCTTTTGTTTAGAAGCAGATAGTCCTGATGTTTATGAAAAATGGCAGACTGCTGGGTGATTTGTTTTCTGGATGGCTTTCCTTTGGTTTACTTTTACTTAAGTGGACCATCAGGCAAATGAATACAGGATGTGTCACCAGGAGGGAGAAATGCTGTGTAAATGAAACATGGTTTTCTGACCAAGCAACAGACCTGTGAAGTTTTGTTGTTGTTGTTGTTGTTAAAAAGGCTGCGATGGCAGCCAGCAGTACCTTAATATCTCTGAATCGTTTCTTGCCATTCATCTCCCATCGCCTTTGCTTGGTTTTCTAGCTATGAGGCTGGACCATATACTGGTGTTTTAAATCATTATCGACCCAACCCCCATGAATGGTGTTCTCTCCTCACCCTAAATTGCACCCAGAGGCAGTGATGTCCATTTTTGATTTTTACTTGGCATGTGATGCTATTCTAGATACTTCATAATGGAAAGATCTGGTCTTATCTCTCTAGCACAGCCATGGTGTCCTAATGACAAACAAACATCTGTAGCATGCTTAGTTTGGAGGATTTAAAATATTTGATGAATTACATAATTATTTAAACTAGCTAATCTCTGATATCTTTTCTGTTTCAATATTCTGTGATTCTAAGTATGTAACCTTGAGCTATGAACCTGAAGAAGTAAGGCTTATTTTTCTAACATGTTTAGAAATGGTCTCTCAATGCAATTCTAAGAGTGGGAAAACACTCTAAAAATGGTTCAGCAGAATTATCACTTGAATTCTGTCTGCCTTCCATCTCTCCAATTCCTTGCCCTGCCAAGGTATTTACATTGTCGGGGAAAAACACTAAGATAGTGAACAGTTGTTCTACATTGGGGGTGGTTTCTGCTCCTACCCCTAATGGGCAATGTCTAGACGCAATTTTTTGGTGCTGTTGCATCTAGTGGGTAGAAACCAGGCATGCTGATAAACATCTTATAATTCACAACACAGCATCCCCTACCCCTGCAATGAAGAATTTTCTGGTCCAAAATGTCCATAGTGCTAAGGCTGAAAAACTCTGTTCTAGCAGTAGTTTTTAAGAACAGACTTCATAGCAGTGCCTTCAGGGTTCCATAGCCAACTGGCCTTTGCTTGAGCTGGCCTATGGTTCAACACATAGGGAAGATTCCACATTTCTCTGGCTTCACTGCCCCATGCTGAGAGCATGATGCTCCCATTACAGTTCTCAGAGAACAGGCAGTTATAAAGGGCATTTCAAGACCCCTCATGAATCCTGTTATAGCTGTTTTGCCATCAGATGAACTGGTGCTGCTTGTTAGGTTGGCCTTGTTCTCTAGGGTTTGACAATTAAGCACTGAATGCAAAAAAATAAAAATAAATAAATAAAAACAAAAAAAGAGCAATAAAGTGGCATTACACCTCATCATAATGCCACTCTGCAACATGTAGTCATACAGTTCCATCTGTTTGTTGACTAACGTTTATTTACAGTAAAAACAAATCAGTTAACTCTTTGTCAAGTAACAATAAATTTAATAAAACCAAAATAATGAATAAAGAAAAGATAATAACTAAGTATAAGAGGCACACTGTCTTTTATTACTCAACTGGTAAGTTCCCATTCTTTCTCTCTCTGCCATCTTTTAATTAGACGTATTATGTGATTTGAGTGGGATAATGGAGAACAGTGGGAATTCTCATCCCCACTGGGTATAATTGCTACCTGTCTTCTAGATAGTAAGAGGAAAGCTTCAAGAAAATGGTGGGAGAAAGGGGAAAATCTTACAGCAATCGATGTAGGTAATATGCTGTAGGAATGGCGGAGCCAGACTTTGTGGAGTTTAAAACTTAAACAACTTTTGTGTGATTAAGGGTGAAACAATAAAACCCTACAAAATTACAAATATCAGACCAGGAGCAGAGCTTCAGAAAGGGCCCATACAAACTGCTTCAGCTTCGGTATATAAAATTCTGCCTCTGACTATGTTGAGATAAATGTAATTGTCAGATAACAGGACTATTGCATAATTATCCCTAAAAGCAGAAAGGACAAGGGAGAAAGATGAGATGTTGGGAAGTCCAGTTTGGCCTGAAATGAAGGTGTTGAAAGACAAATCGTGACAGTGAGTGGTTCTGGCCCATGGTTAGGTATGAGGGGCACCTCTGGAGTGGACCTGAGATGTGGTCTGGGATCAAAGGGACAACCAGAAAGCACATTCCTGCTGATTCTGAGAATTGTATTGGAAGACTAAACCTAAATGAGATGATGTGATCTCGGCTCCCTGCAACCACTGCCTCCTAGGTTCCAGCGATTCTCATGCCTCAGCCTCCTGAGTAGCTGGGATTACAGGCGAGTGCCACCACATACAGCTAAGTTTTGTATTTTTTAGTAGAGATGAGGTTTTCCATGTTGCCCAGGCTGGTCTCAAATACCTGACCTCAAGCGATCTGCCTGCTTCAGCCTCCCAAAATTCTGGGATTACAGGTGTGAGCCACCTCGCCTGGCCAAATGATGGTATTTTTAAGGCACAAATGTTTGCTGCTTTTAGTGCCCTAAAGCAGGGGTCAGCAAGCTGTGGCCCAAGAGCCAAATCCAGTCCTTCAGATTGGGACAGCCCACGAATATTGGCTTTTATATTTCTAATGGGTTCAACATAATAAAAAAAGGAATAATATTTTGTGACATTTGGAAATTATATAAAATTCAAGTATTGGCATTCATAAATAATGTTTTACTGGAGCAAATTCCCACTCATGTGTTCATATATTGTGTAAGAGTGTTTTCACGTGACAGTGGCATAGTTGAGTAGGTGCAACAGAGAGCAAATGTCTGGCAAAGCGAACATAGGCACTGTCTCATTGCTGACACAAAATGTTTGCTCATCTGAGCTCTGGAGTACTAAATCAAGAAAGGAGACCAATAAGAAACCAGGTTGAGAAGATATTGAAATACTGGTATCATTTGTGGAAAATTGTTTTGTCAAAGGATGCGATGGGTAACATTTAGGTAAATCTCAACATTTGAAACAATCTTTCCATTTGGCAAGACACCTTATTTTGTAAAGGTTTTGACTCAGAAAAAAAAAATTAACTAAAATAATTAGGATTTCAGTCATAACTTTGCTTTCTTGAGCCATAAATCTTTTCCCATTGGCACTCAGATTTAAATGGATTATGTGGGACATGCTTCACTGATATTCTGGTTCTCTTTAAAGTATGCATTCTTCACACTATTGCCTAGGTCCTATCATTACTGACGGCAGTCTTCTTTTTAAATAATTCTGTGTTAGCCTGGTGCAGCGGCTCATGCCTGTAATCCCAGCACTTTGGGAGACTGAGCGAGTGGGTCACTTGAGCCCAAGAGTTCAAGACCAGCCTAACCAACATGGTGAAAACCCATCTCTACTAAAAATACCAAAATTAGATGGGTGTTGTGGTGCATGCCTGTAATTCCAGCTACTCAGGAGGCTGCGGCACGCAAGAATTGCTTGAACCTGGGAAGCGGAGGCTGCAGTGAGCCGAGATCTTGCCACTGCATTCTAGCCTGGACGACAGAGTGAAACTCTATCTCAAAATAATAATAATAATAATAATGCTATGCTCTGCTCCTGTGCCTTATCTTCCCTCCGAGATGATTTCATGCTTGCCTTTGATCTCCAGTAAATCATATTATTTTTCCTTACACCTAAGAAATTTAAAGGAAAAACAAATGATGGCACTAGTGAAATCTATAAAATGAAGAACTCCTTCTAAAGACTCATTTTAAAATCCTTCAAACAGACAGCAAAGCAATTCCACTGAGAGATTCTGCTGAAACGTCGTTTGCACATCCTCAGTTGTTAGTAGGGAATGGTAGCCGGTTGCAGAGTCCTTTCTGTGCCTGGTAATTATAGGCCCAAGCAAGCACACAGTGAGCTTCAGAGGAGCCAGGCTGTGGTTTTCTCATTAACAGCTCTGGTCTAGCCATGGGATCCTGGTTTACTTCATAAGGCCTATGAAATGCACATTTTTAAAAAAATGCAGTACTTTATTTATTTATTTATTTTTAAAGAAACAGTCTCTTGATTCTAACCTTATACTGAAAAGAATTTCATTTCCAGAATAATGTTGCTACTACTGTAATTAATAAGCATACTCACTCATTATGATCGTAATTAAAAATAAAATAAACCAGCAGATATACAATGGCGCAGCCTCTTGTGTGTGGCCCCAGTGTCTGTGAATTTGTATTCAGGGTGGGTGCCACAAGCCCTGGTGAGGAGGAAAAAAAATAAAAGCCTCAGGAATGAGCCTACTAAATTATCCGACTTTTCAAGGTTGACTGAACAGCACAGACAAATAGTATGTCTATAGAGCTTAGTGGTAATTATTGCATATAAGTAAAAGTTAGATTGCATTTTTTCTAAAAAGATGTGAATATTCCACTCTAAAAAAATGAAGTCTTTATTGATACACCCAGGACTGAGAACGCTATTTTTTCCTGAGTCCTTTCCCTCTGCTCCTACAGAAAGATATATGCATGTTCATTTGTAAGAAGGGAAATTCATTCACCAGCAATCACTTGACAGCCTAATTCTGATTTGTTTCTCATCTCTCAGTGTTGTGCTTGTTCCATCGAACACTAACCACCGACTTTTACACCCTCTGGAGAAGCCATCAAGAGATTTAAAAAATAAGTGCCTGGCTGAGATGAGAAATGGGCAGTGCAGGGCTAGCAGGTGTTTCCGGTGGGCTTCTAAATTATCTAGTTGCCACTCCAACTGGCTCAATTAATTACTGTCTCCCCAGAGGAGCCAGACAGGTCTCCAGAAACCAGTCTGCAATTGAACATCAATGAAAAGATCCAGAGAAATTTTATCAAAGCTTCCATTAACCCCCTGCTGATGTCTTTAAATAGTCCTTTCCTCCCCCTCCTTTAAACACCTTGAAAACCCAAAAGCCAGGCTGCAGGACTAATCTTGCATTAAGACATCTTAAATCTACAGGTACTAATGGAAATGCCTGTCCATGTCACCCAAATACATAGAGAATTCCTCTGAGTCTCAGCATCCCTGTGGCATTTTTGTGATGTGGGTATACAGTAAGAGGATATATGCTGCATGTTGTCTTCAGGTAAAGACTGGTGAGGATTTTTTTAGGGTTTACCTTTTAATCTGTCAAGATAAGCAAACTTTTGGTCTATCTGTCAGTATTAAAAAATCTCTATTATTTAATGGGCCTTCTTCTAGTGTCCACCTTTCCACCCCCCACTCCCCCCACAACCTGCACTCATGCTTTCTCATTCTTTGCTTCTGCCAAAATTAGAAATGAAGGAGGCTCCCCAGGCTCCCCTGAAAATGCAATGATAAAAACAAGAGATGGTGCCAGTCAGTGTGGTCACTTGCCTAGTGAACCCATTGGCTTCCTCATTGGGAAATGTCACTAATGATTTGGTTCCATAGGTGAGGGCTGGCACCCAGAGCACTGTGGGAATCTGGCTGAACGGTCATCAAAATGTCCACCTATATAGACACAGAGCTGAAGAAATCAGTCTTAGATTCTATTTCTTCTTTCTCTATTCTGCTAAGTTGGTAGGCCTGATCTAAACGAACTGTACTGTGGTTCTCCTCTGACCATCTTTTGGGTTTTGTTTTGTTATGAAAAAGTACAGGGGCCACTCCCTGATATCTATCTAAAATACTTTATGGGTAAAATGATAGAGACATGAAATATTTTTTCTATTACTATTCTGTTCTTGCTGTTACTCTTGGGAGGGAAAAGTGGAGAAAAGATAAAGAACATGGTCCACCCCTTTTTGATTCGTATCTTCCAGTACACAAATTTTTCAGGCAGTTTGGCTATCACTTTCAAAAAAAATCCTTTTCGTAAAGGCTGTGGGACAGAAAAGTTTTTAAAAAATTCTTATCCAGGAACCTTTTGTCTGTGACATGGGCATACAAACAAGACTTAAATATGTAGCTTCAACTTCTTAGTGGGTGCTAAATAGTGACCTGCCACCAACAGGCTCACAGTGTGTTGCAAGCTTGGGTAAGATCCATCCATTAGTACAAACACTGCAAAGGGGGTAGCTTACAATGACTTCCTGGAGAGTTTGTGTTTTTCTAGATGACATACTGCAAGCTGGGAATCTGTCTCTTGAATCAATCCTTTTTTTTTTTTTTTTTTGGTAAAATAAGTGCGTATTTTGAGCATAAATGTGAAGTTAAATAGGAGCACAACTTCGTTCATGTTTCTTTTTCAAAGCTAGGACCACACGTATACACAAGCCAGGGATTTTTAATATGTAACCAGCAGAAAGCTTGATCAAATGTTCTCTATACTCTCAAGTATAATCAAAGACTTCTTTTTATCTAAAGATAAATAAAGAAATAAGATAATCAAAGACTTTTATTTTATCTGAAAACTGTTGATGAGGCTTATGTTGAAACCCACTGAATCTAATCCCAATCCTATAGGGTTCCCAGGAGGGTGTGATTTTAGGAAACTTTTTAGGAGAATGCTTTTGGAGATTTGAAAATTCTTGGAGCTAACATCATCTCATTTCTCTCCATTTACAGTAGGAATAGGGTTATTATTAAGGCTTATGATAAAGGTTCTTATTGTTTTGTTTTATATTAGAAGCAAGGAGAACAACTTTAGGAGAACCTTACCCTCTGAAAGTGTCATTTTGTAGCCACGAGCAGTGGACAGAAATTTTAAGAAGCATATATTGTGTTTACGGCCTTCATTGTACACTCCAGTGCAGAACAGTCAACTAATTCAGGTGTGGCTCTAAGAGGCTGGTAATATATTTAAGAAATCCTCGTATCATGTAAAGATGTATTGTTTGGGGAGAAATGTCAATGAGAAGACCTTTCAATCTCACTGTAAACTCTTCAAGGATTCGCCTTAACTGTACATGTTTGTTGGAGGATAGCATTTTCTCTTTCCCTCCACTTCTTTTTCCTCTTCCTATTTCAGAAAACCCAAAAAATAACTTCCATTAACTTCCAATAACTTCCTCCATAGTGTGCAGGAGCCTTGCTCCAGTGTCTTTCTTAGACATCACGCTGTAAAACTATTTCTAGGTGAGATGCAATCCTGATAAGCTCCTCCAGTATATAGGAATGGACTAAATACTGACTTACGTGGGCGGAGCTGGTTATGCTGAATTTCACACTTCAGCAAATTGTGTTCATGAGGGAGGTCCCTGTGAGATGCTGTGAACCCCCTGGTTTTCTCTCTTTCTTTTTTTTAAAAAAACAAAAACAAAAAACAGGTCCTAAAACAGTAATGGCTTTCCTAGTACATTATTTGTTGTTTCTTATGACTACAAAAGTCATCTTGAATTCTCAAGCACAGATCCGGTTGAAGATATCTATTGACCTTAATAACATTTTAAAATTTAATAGCTCAGTTGTTTCTGCCTCATTCTTATAATGCCTATAGATATTTAAACTATCTAGCACATAGAACTTAGTTTCTGGCTGATACTCTAAAAATAAAAAGTAAAATAAAAATACAATTCTAGGGTTGCAGATTTCCAAGCTTAAAACCTCTTCTCCGAGATGATTATCCTGTTCCTAACCTGTATCATAGCCTTTAAGAAAATTGCCAAAAAGACAGATTTTCAAATATGAGGGCTGCAAGAATATAATTTCATGGCCACATTTTCAGAGAGCATACCATGCGGTGACCATTTGTGTAGGATGCGTTCTGAAAATGTTCCGACTGTCATTTAACCCAAAGGTCTTTATCCCACTTCTTTCCACTCACCAGGTGCTTCCTTACACTTGTCTACATAGCAAGCAAGAAACAGCGCAGGAAAGATTTGGCTATATATAAAGCAGAGGTTCCCTGAGGTGCTACTAAAACCCACCTTCTCAGCATTCTATGGATCATGAATATTGTCCTCAGAATATTTTGATCCCCTGTGTTTGGAACTTCCCCAGACTTCCATGCAGCAGAACCAAACTGGCAATAAGAAAGATGAAGAGTCTCGGAACTTCACCCCAGTGGCCTTCTTCCTGTTTCCCTCTCGCTGTCTCTTTCTCTTTCTGTCTCTCTCCCCTGCTTGTAACATTCTAGTTTACTGTCCATGATCATCACTTCTCAGCCCCTAGACATTGTGCTTTAAGCCAAGCAACATTTGGACTTGGAAGAATTCCAAATAGCACAGAACACATTGATTCGCAACTGAGTTTTTACCACCATGGCTATCTGGCCTTGTCAGGAATCACTGGTAGCCTATAATTTCATGCTATGATTTATACTTTGTCAAATATTTTTCATTTTTTCCTCTGTTCTGCCTATGTGTTTTAAGTGCAACAAGAGAAAGAAATAGAAGTTGCTAAAAAATAATTTCTTAGGTCTAAAGGACAGTGGCTGGTAACAATGCTAAAGAGCATCTTTCTTCAATTTATGGTCACCATGACATTTTTTTGAGCAGCTCACGTGATCTTTTTAAATGACGATTAAAAAACTAGGTATCCCATTCCAACAGTATATCTGATGGAGAATTGGATGGCTTGGAAGATGACTAATGGGACTCTGGACCTTTCTGTCTTTAGGTCACCTCCTTGAATGGGGACTATATCATAAGTGGTCCAAGGCCCGGCCATTTGGCAGCCATAGAATGACTATGTTAATGGAATTGGTCTCAGTCCAGGTCTTAGTCGACAGGTGTTCATATCATAAGTGACATTTATTGACTTCCAACTCTTTCAACTTGGAAGACAGTGGACCACCACTGAGCTAGTGATGAGGACGGAGTAATTTATAATATATTCAGGCTCCATTGAAAGCCAAGGAATTCAGCCCCTTGAGCTGGCACCTTGCAAATATTGTACTTGTCTCATGGGTTCCGTTAGCTTGAGAAATAAAAAATAGAAATCTAATTTAAAAAGATTTCTAATAACTCAGAATAGCTAATGTTGGTTTCCTCTGAGGTCATATGAGCCTCTCGTGTTGGTGCTTTTCTCTTCATTGTGTATTATAGTGATTAGATATTGGCTATGAAAATTATTACTTTTATTTGTTTGTGTGTTTGGGGGTTGATTACCTAGTCACTTATTTATAACAAAAGCTGTAAATGATACTCTTTGACAGAGTTAAATAAGGCTATCTTCAAGCCCTTGTGAAATGGAAATTGATGAAAAAGTAACACTGAGTCCCTTTTATCAACATAAATTTCAAAACATGGAATTCAGAAGGATTCATCCAACACATACTCTTTTCTATTATCTGGTTTAATATTCTTCATTCATTCACTCTAATCAGGTTCATGACCTGAAGATGATTTGGCCCGAGTTGGAAGCGATCGTTAGTATTACTAGTGTATTAATATTTTGCCCATTGATGTTTTCTGGGTTCATCCACTGACTTTTTTTTTTTTTTAACTTCACAGATGATTTGGATTTCCCTATAACAAGTGGCAAAGCCACAACACTTCTGAATTAGTTATCACACTTAAAAAGTCAAGATGACAACAACCATAGTGGATCTATTTATTGAAGCAGACAGGCTCTTTTAGCAGAATGATCAATGTCTTACCTCTTTCTGAAAGGCTTTTCAGAGGTAGGAAATCATCAAGCATCTGATATAAAGTAATGAACCAGGTTTCTGACTGGTCAAGTTTCAGGAGCAGGCTTTTAAGTATTTCTGCCTGTAAATGTAGAAATCTGAGTGTGAAAAGTAAAGGCAACAGCAAAGATTTACTGGGTGCATCTATCATCCTGGCTTTTAGAGTCTTTGTGATTAATACCTGTTTAATTGGGGACTGATCTAGATTCTTTGGATGTCAGAAAGCTAAATGTTACAGCATTGTCTCGTGGGTTCCTAACACAGCAGGACGATTAGCAGCTGTCTGAGTAACAAAGAGAACCTGAAGCCTGCAGCATAGCTTTTTATTTTCCAGACTTGGAATGCTTGAAGCTCCCTGGTGGAGTTGACAGCAAAAGGAACAGAAGCCTTGATTCACAACAGCTAATCCTTTCCTTTCTCCTTTCTGTATTCTGCTCAGTAAAAATGAACCTTTTCCTTACCTTGTTCTCCATATTCCAAATTAATTTTGGAGAGCATTTTTTGTTGTTTGTTTGTTTAAAAAATAATTTTTTTGAACTTTTTTTTCTCTGATCTTCCCTACGAAGTGATTGGAGGGCATTGTAGGTCATGGAGGCCTCCATTTGGTGAGGGCTCACATCCTGTGTAACCAAGTTACACATAAAATAATTGTAACTAAGAGCGGAAACACTAGATAACTTTCAACACCACATTAAGACCCAGTGAGAAGATTCATCACTTGAAGCATTCAGAGAAAAAAATATATATTTATTGTTGTTGTTGTTGCTAGCTTCACCCCATTTTCTTACCTTAAAACAATTATCTTGCTCAGGCAAATTCTTCTAAATTGCCTTCCAGTGGAAAGATTGTTTTCCTGTTTGCCTCAAACTGGCATTCTTACTTATAACAGGAAACACACACATTGAATCCTGCCATGTTTCTGTTGGCAAGTGTTGAGCTATCCTTGTCAGAACCTGCCAACAAAATTCTTAGTAAGCAATAGAAAGTAAAACAAGCAGCTCCCAGACGAAACATAGGATACACTTGAACTGCAGCAAACACACTTGGGTGCCCCTGAGGTTAATTCCCTGTTACTTCTGGTGGACACAGGCCTTGGTTTCCAGTTGAGCTGTTACCCACTTACAATTTTATAACTGATCCTATGACTGTACCTGTAATAATGCTAATTCAAGACATTAGCTAACTTAAAAAGGTAAAACAGACATTTAAGTAATGCATTTTATTTACTACAAAGAGCAAGGATTGCTGTATGTTTCAGCATAATGATTAAAAAGTTGCAAAAGCTCTAATCTGCAAAACCTTACATCTTTCATGACATCTTTAGGGCTTAACCCAGGAGGTATACTAAATGTTGTGTATGGATCTTTCTGGTAATAAGTATGATACTTCCTTTTTAATACTCCTAACATTTGTGTTTGTTTTATACCTTTCTATTTTGAAATATACACATATGGAAAAGTGAGCAAGACTCGAATGTATAGTCATTGAATTATAGCAAAGTAAACACCTATGTGACCATCACCCAGGCCAAGGAACAGAACAATAGAACATTGCCAGTCTTCCAGAAGCTTGTCTTGTATCCTTACCCCTTCCCTAATTCCAAAGACTTACTCTTTTATTTGGTAATTGAATTTGTTTTGTTTTATTCTTGTCTCAGCTCTTTAGGTTAGTTCAAATGTGAATTCATTCTGCACCAAAAGTTTTAAGGTTTGTCTGTGAGCAGGGATCGTATCTAACTTACCCCTGCGTTTCTGACAGCCTGCAATGTACATAGATACCCCTGTACCTAACAGAGCAGACTTTAGAAAGATTTACGCTGTTGCTGCTGCCACTACTGCTGTGGGAAAACAGTCACTTAAACCTTCAAGTCTCCTATTTCTTACCAGAGAAAGGAGGGGCAGAGACCAGCCACTTTCTATAGATCAGTGGTTGAGAATGAGGGCTTTAGGACCAGACTTTTGAATTATGACCACATATAAGCCATAACTTGGAGCAAGTTATTCAAACTCTCCGTACCTTATCTTTCTTATCTATAAAATGAGGATAATAATGGTACCTGTCTCATAGAGTTTTTGTGAGGTTTACATGAATTAACTCCTGCAAGAGATTTAGAACAATGCTCAGCACATCATAATTACTCAATAAATGCTAGCTTAGTGTGTGTGTTATTACAGACATGTGGCGTAGAGGGAGGATCACATACTTTTGAGCCAGGTGAACTTGAGTTTTAAATCTCATTTTACAGCTTCGGTCAAATTATTTAATTTCTTTGTGCCTGAGTTTCCAAATCTGAAATGTAAGGGTGATCATTATAACTACTTCAGAGAGTTGTAGGGATGAAATGATGTCAGGTGTGCGTGTATGTGCAAGTGCCTTGCCCAGGAGTTTACTGGCATCTGATTTGCTCCTTTCCCCATTCTTTGTCTTGTGGCAATTCAAAGGACCTACCTAAGTCTTCATCTGCTTAAGCAGTTAATAATGCAGTGAAAACTAAATTAACTCTTTTCTACAAAGAAAACTCAACTAAACCATTCTGAGAACCCCACTGTCTTTTCCCATTTAGCATTAACACAAGATCAGCTGAATCTTTTGGCCCAGTGTTTTGCGATTCTGCCGATTTCATTCCCTGTTAGAAGACTGGTGCCTGTGATTTTGTCCCTGGGAAGCCACGCGGCCTCTGTCACTGACTTTGCTGACCTCGGGGCAGCGCGCCCCAGTTTCTCACAAATGGGTGGATATCTGCTCATCGTGCATGACCAGGAGCTGGAGTTTCCAGGAGGGAACCCAAAGGCCTTTCAGGAGGCTGCAAAACCACAGACCAATCTTCCGTGGGCCACAGTACTTCTATAGTTTATCTGAGTTAACTCTTTTTTGCCAAAAGGCTCCACTTCACTTGAATGAGTACCTGTTTTAACCCCAAATGCCAGTTCAATGGGTTAGTGCAATGGAAATTTATCTCTTGCTGAAATTGCATCCAGTCGGTGGTGATGAGGGGTTGTTGGGTGTAGAGCTTCCAAGATGGGCCTGGGGCATTAACCTCCCTCTGGCTTGTGGGTTCAAGAAAATGGAGAGTCACAGGGAGCTATTTATGGGTCAGATCTAGAAGAGGAGAAATCACTTCAACCCACATTCCATTACCCCAAACTCAGCCACATGAACTACCTTAGATACAAAGGAATCTTGGTAGGTATTCTTTGGCTGGGAAGCTCTATCTAGAAGGGAAGGGATCTCACAGTTTTGGATGCCTTAGCCAAAGAGGCCAACTCAACACCTTCAACTTCCTTATGCAAACAATTAACGTGAAGGCTAAGAATAGCATCACATTCTATCATTTAAAATTTAACCAATAGCTCTCTGTAAATGATTTGTCGAAAATAATCTGTTGCCCGTCTCTCTGGCACAAAGAAAATGACGTGCCGTCCCATCTATCTGGGAAATAAAAAAGGCTTGCAAAATTTTCATCTTCTATTAAACCAAAGGTAAAAACCGAATCACAGACTTTGCAAAGTCTTACTCTGGAATCATTTAGTTCAAGTATTTACAGTGCTCCAAAATCAGACTCTTAAAATCATTGGCAGCGTGGGTCAACTGTATCCTTCAGTAAATGTTGCTGAAGGATAATGTGGCTGTGCACTGCTTTATTTCCTAATATGTGTTTAAAATAGACTCTGCTCTGACCTTGGAAATCACTTTATGGAAAAAATGCATCTCTCATACATTCTAACTTTAAGCTTAATAAATATGAATACTTCCACATCTAAATATAAATGAATTTCATTGAATTCACAGGCTTCTAAAGATTTTGGCTGAAAATTTGGTTCTATGGTTTTTTTTTTGTCAAATAAGGAAAAAAATCCTATATCGATTTTGGAATAATCAAGTTTTTTTTCTATACCTTTTGCAGGTTTGCTTTAGAAACAGTTTCACTTTTTGACTATGAGAAACTGTGCTTGTGTGGATGCATGATGTAGCAACTAAAAGCTGGCGGGGGTGGGGTGGAGCTGACTTTTCACTTTGATGATGCATCCAGTGAGGGTGGTTGGGGATTTTAATGATTTTACCTAAAAAATAGCAGAGGAGTTAACCCAGCTGATTGAATGCACTGCAAACAAAATCATGTATATGTGAAAGCACTTTGTAAACGGTTGTACTATAAAATAATGTAATGATAATAGTAAGAGAAAGAACGTATACATATTGCTGAGTTATGTTTGATGCCATAGGTATTGCCTAGCTTGAGAGGAGAAATCCTTCTCTCCATCTGGAGTGTAGAAGAAAACAATTAATGTTAGCACCAGAGCTCCTAGCATCTCAGAGACGCAAAACCCTTAATCACAAGGATATCATTAGTGCTCTGAAGCATTTAATGTTGATGCTTGACAGCATTTTAAAATGCACAAACCTTTGATAAGGAGCAAATCAGAGCTGGGGTGTTGAATTGAGAAAGAAATGGGAACAAAATCACCTTAAGCTCCAAGTAGTTAAATTTAAATATGCTATTTGCATTAAGCAGAGATATGTATAAATGGTGGGTTTATATTTTTCTATCAACGAAAGACCCCCTGAGTAAATATCATCTATTTAAATCCAGATCCTGGGGAGGGGAAAGGTAACCCTGCTGTGGTTAAGAAACCACCTCTCCTCCAAACACTGGCCATTGTGTGCCGCTGATATCCATGGCTTCAGGTGTCTTGATTTTCATAAAGGGCTGTTTTCACTCTCCCTTGCCCACAGGCTGGAGACCTTTCATTGCATCTGTTTATTTCCTGGCTCACCCTCTGCACCCTCTAATTTGAACCAGTAATGAAATGCAGTCTGCGTACTTCAGCTGTTTTCTTTTTCCTCCCAAGTTCCCCTCAAAGTGTTTTGAATTCATTGCTTGTGATACTGGACTCAAGAAAACAATTTTTAGCTCAGGAACCATGTGAAGCTTTCCTCTCTTTCTTTTCTCCGTATCTCCTCTTCTCTTCTCCATCCCATTTGGGTGTCACAAGTACCAAACTGCTGCAGTAAAATGACTTGTAGGTGTTTAATGGCAAGTCATTGAGGAAGTGAATACAAGAAAATTGCAGCATTCACATGAGTGGGGAGCAAGGAGAACTGCTGAGCTTTGAACCAAAGAAAGTTAAATTTACCATTTTCTTAAAGGCAGCCACCTCTGTTTGACATCAAAGCATCTCCTGTAATTTCTCCTTGTGAAATGCACCACTGTTAGAGAGTCATGATAGAGCCCCTAATCTGTGCTGTTTCTGTTTATCAAAAACACACACAGAGATAAAACCCACATGTACCTTCTGAACGCATTGTGGTCTGCTCTCAAACCAAATGTAACCACAGGTACACAGCAAATGGGGGTTCTATTTAGAACGCATTCTCAGTTTCTCAGGGATTTGTAGAACTGTGGATACAACATTCTTTGGAAGTGAAATTTATCTTGGAGCTCTATTAGAAAGCTCAGATCTTTCAACTGGAAAGCTTTGGTAAATTTTTCCTTTCATCCTCTTTTGGTTTTTGCTTCATCATTTTAAAAAAATGGTATTTTGCTACAATTTCACTTGTGTCCATTGGGTATGTGGATAAACAGAGTCTGTTCCCAATAATCCTGCTTGCTTACACTAAGACTGCAAAGGGCTCTCCACCCTATTAACCCCATGTTTCAACTTTATATCCGTTGGTGGCTGTTGCATATGTAGTAAATAATGGCTTCTGCTGGCAGTGACTGACTTTGCCCTAGTCCATCTTTGGAGGCTTATGATCCTTTTTGGATTTAGTATTATGACTTGGGAGTCTTACCACCACTCCACCTTGGCAGTTAGGAAGTCGGGAGAACTATTTGCATATGCCCTACAGATACAGAGAAGAAATGTGGAGCAAATTGCCAACACCTTCCTCAGCCTAAAGAGCAGAACCTCAAAATGCTGTCTGGAACAGGTGCAGTGATGCCTAGTTTTAATGTTAACTTACATTTGAATGACATTTGACAGGCTGTGTGTTTGAAAAATGTTCAGAAGCATCACACAGACCTTAGCAACAGAGACTCCATTTATAATTAGAGTTGTCATTTGCTTCACCCCAATTGTCAATATCTCAGTTAACCTAAATAGTACAACCAACCCCACAAAAGGTCTTCTGAAACAGGTGCAGATGGAAAGTTGTTTTAAGGATGGCTTACTTCTGGTACTTCATGTTTAGAAAATTTTTGCTGTCTACAGTAAAGATTTTTTTAGAGGAATTTTAATATATAAAAATTTGACAAATTTGTTGAGCACCATTGAACGCATGTGTCACCATGATTTGTAAGTTAAAAAGAACAAGAAATGAGAGACATGTTTTGGGTTAAAAACTGCTGAAATCTCCTTGTGAGTAATAAAAAAATGAAGGTCTCAGGATAGGTATCTTAGACCAGCAAAACTGACATCTATGAGTCATTGGAGATTTTGCTGTAAAGGTTTGAAAATTAAGGACTCCATTGAATTAAATCACACATCTTTTTTAAAGAGTTACCCTTTCGGAGTGCTTGCCTTGTGATTTTTACATCATCATCTTTCTTTAACCATACTACTGTCAACTGACATGACCAGCTCTCATTGCTATGTGTCATGACTAAATTCCAGCCATTAAAGAATGCCTGCATTTGTCCGGAGGCACAAAACTGTCCTTAAAACAAGAACCTCCTTTATGAAAGAAATCCGTGGGTAGATAGGAATGCTTTTCAATCTATGACGCATCTCTTCCTTATAGTGAGAATGTGTTCATCAGCCCCCCAGCTTCTTCCTAGCTTCGCTTCTGACACTCAGCAGGTGTATTGAGTGTCTACAGATAGAATGTGTGAGAAAGTGTCCCCTACTTAACTCCTCTCCATCACCCATGAGAGAACTTGAATGAGAAGAGGGGCAGTAGGAATCGTCTCCTCTTAAATTCTTGAAAAATGGGTCCTCTGACTTGACATTGGAAAGTGTTTTCTACGTAAGACTATTATAAAAATTTCCCAAACCTTCTTCTAGTTAAGAAGAGGCGAAAGTATTTGGTGGTACTTAGTCTGATACCAAGAATTGTTTTTTATCTGGCCATGCTTACCCATTCCCCGTCTTGGCCTTGCTCCATAGGTGCTCATTAAGTATGTGTCTAGTGGCTGAGTTGATGGTGAGGAAGAACCTTGTCTCTACAAGATTTCAGAATGTAAATCAAAGAACTGAGTGGCCACTGAGAATCTTTTTTTTCTGCTTGGTCTTTTTATGGTGACCAAATGTTCTACTATAATTAGAAGCTCTCTTTTGAACTTAGGCATTGATTGGTCAAAGCTCTTATTGAACTATATATTTAAGGGTGGGATGGACAATCTTTTTTAAAAAAAATCTATTATCTCCTCTTCTAATTCTGTAAGCAAAGGGCAGAGCCCTGGAATATTGCAAATCAGGATTCAAGACCTTTGGGTTGGGCATGGTTTACCAAAGTGTGGAAACATACCAATGGTGGCATCAGAGATGATTTTCGGGAACACACTGATGAGATGTTATATAATACTGAATTGCCCTGTGTACAATGTAGTTCATTTTCAATTCTTTCTCAGTAATTCTGAGTACTCCAAGGTCAGAATCTCATGTCGGTGCCCAGATATCCTTTGCTTCTCTAGCACTGGCTAATCTCCATTTTTAACAATCCTTGGAGAAGTAAGAGTGTCCAGCAAACATTGATAACATTGTTTCATTTACATGCAATGTTCATTTTTATGGTTACTTGACATTAATTTCAACTGATTACAGGGTTTCATTGATACCAGTAAATGAGAAATTTCTTTTTAAATACAACTGTTGAAGTTAAAGATACTGCATTTATTAAAGAAAATATTACTTAAATCATCTTACAAGCTGCAGAGGGATGTGGCAGCAAATGTGTGGCATGGAAGTCTGATGCTTGGGAAACACCGCGGTAGGGGAAAATTGCAAAATGTCATTGGCAAATGCCTCATCTAGGGAAATGACCCACAGGCAGGCACACACAGTAGGGTGATGCCTTCCAGATGTAAAGTTGAAGCCTGTTTTGGAAATGGGGTAGAAAAGGCGAAGGAAAAGCCCATATGTGTCTTATGATGTAGAGAACATTCAAGCTGCCTCCTTTCCAAAGTGGCAGTATGGCAAAGCCCAGATTTTCTCAAACTCCTTCTTACTAGAGAAGATAAGCTCTCCACAGGTGGAAAATGACTGGCATCTTATACTTCAGTGCAGTTGTATATTTCAGGTACATTTCCCAACCTCACTTGTTCATGGATTGCTTGTGTCATTGTGCCCTGATAACATGCTCTTCTGAAGAACATCTGATCAATAAAGAATTTGGACTTTACAGCCATACAACATAATGCTCTTTGTGAATTCGATCTATATATTCTGCTTTTCCTTGGTTGCATTTATTTGTCTAGTAGGTACAAAAGACAAATGTCAACTCAGCAGTTTTCTGACTGTCCTCAGCCTAGCATTCTATTTTCATTCAGTCCTTCATTCTTGCTTGCATTTCTCTTTCAATATCTCCTTATTCTCCATTTTTATGGCAGCTGTGTCAAGGTACACTCTGTTAGTTTATTTTCACATGTATGCGTATCAGCTTCCCAAGCAGGGCTGCATTAGAAATACTCTATGAGTTAACATGATTATATTGCCAACTCCCTGCGTGAGATTTTTTGAGCACCTTTGTTGAGTCCATATTCCCTTTGAATGGTCACAGGAACACTGCTGCTCAAACTTCTAAAATAGAAATCAAGCTCATTTCCCATATGCAGCAGTTTAATGATAACCCAACCAGAGAGAAGCTGTCTTAGTTCATCAGTACATTCCAAGGGCAGGCAGGCAATTCGTTCCCAAGGAATCTGTCGATTATCAGGATCTGACCCAGACCGTTTCTGAGAAAAAGTTCATTTTATAATTTTATGATTTTTCTCCCTCCCACTTTCTTTCTGGTGACCTCACTTTTCTGTTTCATTTCTCAATCCTGAACATGAGAGTTTAAAGAGCGCCTTTTGTGGAGTGTATGCTACAGTGGTCTGTTAGGCAATGTATTTATTACCTGGAGTGAAATGACTTTCCAGAGCCAGGCAGTTTTCTTAGCCTCCTTGCTACCTCTATATTTTTCAGAGTCACTTTTTGCATTTTGTTGGACAATGGCTTTGTGTCAGCCAGGAAAGAAAGAGAAAACGTGAGCGTGTGTGTATGTGTGTGTGTGTGCCTGTGTGTGTGTTGGGACAAGGGAGCCTTAATGAATGTAATGAGCACATTTCCGTTGTTCATTTTCCTCAGATGTTCAGTGGCTTCCATATGTCTGCCGCGTGCAGCTTTGTTCACTGGGTTTGGTATTACTAACCTTGGGATTGCCTTTGATGGAGGACATGTGTATCTACTGTATCTTTCTCTTGTGTTTTTGCCTGAGATGCAATCTGGAATAGCTTTGGGACTGAGAGAGAAGAAAAAAAAAATAGGGGTGTGTGTGTGTGTGTATGTGTGTGTGTGCATGTGTGCGTGTATGCCTGTTACCAGCCTAGTAGAGATCCCAGGCTGTCAAATAATCCCCTCCAGAAGACAGTCTCTACTGTACTGGATTCAGCTGGAAAACTCCCTTGTTTGACTATGGTGCATCTGCTTGGTTTCCCTGCCATCAGTACACCCGTCAGACATGCTCAAGCAGGTTTGAAGCTTTTCCCATACCATTTTCAGTGACAATGTATTTTACTTTTTATCTTTGTTCTTTGGAGTTAGGGGTTGGCAGTCATACGCATGTATTGTAAAAGGGCAGGAGGATGACCCAGCACTAATTTATTCTTCCTCAGTGGCCAGTTTTTGACATTTGTTTCCCCAGTTTGGGAACAAAAGAATATATACATTGGAGTTAGGGAGCTCTCTAATCTCTGGCTCTCCAGGGCAGCTTTGTTAGATAAGATTAAGGATTTCGTGAATGCTTTCCCTTCTCCCTGGAGATTGCGCATGGGTACCAGCCATTGTCGGTGTCAGCAGAGCCTGATAACGGCTGGCTGGAGATGCGACCACCACAGTGGAGAAGTGAGCATCAGGCAGCCTGGGTGTATGAATCTCAAGTGGGCCCTCCTTCCACCCCATAACACACCCGCTAGAGGGCTGCCTTTGTGTCCTTCGCAGTGGAAAGAGCAGGCAAAGGCAACATGTCAGCTCTCATAAAATAGCTGCAAAATGCCACGTGTGTTCAGAGAGACCAACACTGCTTGATTTGTATTCATTATTTACATGGTTGCGTTCAGACTGAACTCTTACTGTAATTAAGCAGTACTTTTATTTATATTGGAAAGTATGTAAATTGTTTGCCCTTTGGCATTCCCTACAATACTTATGGAAGACTTGTACATTCTCTTGCTCATATGAAATTAAAGTCCAGTAAGATGGCACTCATAATACTGGGAGGTAGGATTAGATGTAGCTTTACCGAGCTTAAAATGAGGTCTTCCAAAGGCTGTCATGGCTTACAAAAGGTTAAAAACAAGACAGCCTTCTCTGTAGCTACAGCCTTTTATGAGAAATGTCTCTACATGCTGTGGAAATGGTACTACAAGCCTATGAGCCCACCAGGCTTTTACTTCAGAGATTCTCTTTTTAAGACAAACACATACAAAAATATACTGGAGAGAAGGATAAAAATGGTATGATTTTATACTGAAGAGTAAAATGATCAAGGGGAAGACAAGACAATCTTTCACACTTTTCTTAAATAACATGAAATTATTTCTGGATACCACCAAAACCATTTCTTTTCCTAAAGAAAATGTCCTTTGTCTTTTGTTTTTTCTAACAGCACCATCATCCATTGCTTTGGTCCAGGCTAAAGAAGTCACAAGATACAGTGTGGCACTGGCTTGGTTGGAACCAGATCGGCCCAATGGTGTAATCCTGGAATACGAAGTCAAGTATTATGAGAAGGTATTACTTGAGTGAACAATACTCCTTCCTTCTTTCCTTCCTTCCTTCCTTCCCTCCCTCCCTCCCTCCCTTCCTTCATTCCTTCTTTGTTTCCTTCTTTCCTTCTTTCCTTTCTCCCTCCCTCCCTCCTTCTTTTCTTCCTTCTTTCCTCAACTCCTTCCCATCCTCCTTTGCTCCCTCCCTTCTGTTTAAGTGTTAGCCAGTTGTAAGTCATGGAATACCAGTGAATCCCCGATCAAATGCATTTTGCTTCCCAATTAAGTATGATTATGAAATTTATCATTTACTTAGTTATACTGAAAAGCAGAAAATAACAATAATAATAATAATACATTGTATTGTAATATAACTATATCTTTACTATCTAGTAATGGAAATCAAGATAGCTAAGAAGTTCTAATCTATGAACCTTATATCAGGGAGAGTGACTCAGTTGAAATAATGATCTGTTTAAGTAGATCACTGCTATCCAGAATAAAGATGTGGGTTTTGATGACTTTTAATAGAAAGTCAGGGAAGGAAAATCACATTCTTCAGCCTCTTAAAGTTATAGAAAGGCATTATTTTTACAAATAACTTGTCTCTCTTAAAGGATAGAATTTTGAAGAGAGCTATTTGCATTCGAGGTTATCTAGAAAATGAACAATTGTCTTCTTTTTCTTTTTAAAGATAATCACTTATTGGCTTTCTTATTAAAAGTAGAAAAGGGACAGGATTTTTCCATTGAAACCATGTTACAACACATTTTACATTTTCTAGACAGAAAATAGAAAAAGACAAGGGACCTTCTCACAGTTATTTCTTTTAAATTGCTGGGTGTGGAGTTAGAAAAGCCACCAACCATCATTTAATGTTCCTTTCAAAAAAAAAAAGAGTAGGAGGAAAGATCTGGATATGGTCAGCGTCAATAACAGTCATACCTGAATTCCGCATTTCTTTCAACAAGTAAGAAGTAACAATAGTACTTATAACATCCAAGAGAATATAGGCTCCAGAGAGTTTATTCATCTCCATTTGCTTTCAGCTTCTGAGTCGACTGGCTTGACTCCTTTAATATTGCACCTAGAGTAAGTAGGAGATTTATTTTGCTACCTTCCCCAATTTTATCTTCCCATGATGTAGGATCAGAATGAGCGAAGCTATCGTATAGTTCGGACAGCTGCCAGGAACACAGATATCAAAGGCCTGAACCCTCTCACTTCCTATGTTTTCCACGTGCGAGCCAGGACAGCAGCTGGCTATGGAGACTTCAGTGAGCCCTTGGAGGTCACAACCAACACAGGTAACAAGGACCACCCGGACTCAGTCAATTCTGAGGCTATTTTTATAATACAGGTGAATCCCATTACAGTGAAATCTAAGGACTTGTCTATATTTTTTTGTTAGGCAAACATTTTGCTGCAATGAACATGGCTTGAAATAAGTTAGCCAATGTCTGTAACTTAGAAAACTTCATGTGATTTAGAGAAAGGCATTTTCAAAGTACTATCTGATTTGTCTTTTCCTATGAATGAAAAATGTTGCCTATTTTTCTCTTGTTTTGAGCCTTCTATAAACCATGAAAAATGGGATTACTAAACTGACAAATTGAGGGTTGCATAGCTACCCAACATTAATATAGGGAATTTTCTCCCTGAGACAATTAAAGACGGCACCACAAATATTTTTCCCTACTTATTTCTAAGAATCATTTAAATCAAGTCAGATAAGCTTTTTTTTTTTAAAGACCCTTTGAACAAACATATCAAATCTTTAAACATTGTGAGTTGGATTGACTGGTTGACTAAATTTAAAGTGCTTAAGAGGGGCGTACCCGTGAACAAGCAGTTGGTGTAAGATACCTCCATCCCCAGTAATTAATGAACCCAAATTGGACGTATTTGATAAAAAGATGATAGGGCAGAATTTTTGACTTCAAGAAAGAAACTTTGTTCACAAATTATTAAATAAGAATAAAAAGCAGAAGAGAAAGTAGAGTTGAATCTGAAAGGGATTGACATCTTTTGAAATTATCCAGCAAGGGTACAAGGAGGAAGTGGCTTTTGAACTAGGCAAAAAGAGGCAGGTTTTTGATAGCTCTGGGGGAAGGAGGTACATTCAAAACTGCTGCCCTTTCTGAAATGTTCAAGTGTCTTTCTCTCTCCAAGTGGCTTCAGAACATTGAAAACTGTGACCCATTCAGAAGTTCTGCCTCCTAAGACTTTCCCAAAGGTGACCCTTATGTAATTGTCATTCCCAGTGCCTTCCCGGATCATTGGAGATGGGGCCAACTCCACAGTCCTTCTGGTCTCTGTCTCAGGCAGTGTGGTGCTGGTGGTAATTCTCATTGCAGCTTTTGTCATCAGCCGGAGGTAAGCACTGAAGCCGCTCACTGTGCAGCCCCCCCACCTTCCCAGTATTTATGATGGTTTTTTTTCTCCTCCACACAAAGCTAAGGCTTTTGATTGCATCATAAACATGACATCTGCATCCCAAGCTTCCTCCTTGTTGCTTTGATCTTCCCACACCCCCACTAAAGCTGCTAGCTGTACCCTGGTGGCAGGCTGAGAGGTCCGGAAGGACCCAGCTAATTGTAGGAAACAAAGCTGAAGAGCAAGCCAGTGGGAGATTTCTAGATACTTTAAGCTGCCAGGTGTTACGTTTATCCCTCTCTTAAGCCTGGACTCACTGCCAAAGGCAAGAAAAAGCCCTATAAAACTTGGGCCCCAAAATTGAGCTCTGTCATTTGCCAGCTACTACTACGTAAACCTTTTTGAGTATTTCTATTCTGTAAAATAGAGATAATTATTATCTGCCTCAAAGGGTTATTGACAGTAGAATTTTGATATGCAAAATAGATAATACAGCACACAGGAGGTGCTTCAACATGATTTTGGTTAACAGTAATGGTCACTAAAGCAAAGAAATGGGTACTGCACATTCAGTCTTCCCCCAGGAAAGGCCGTCAGCATTTCCAGAGAATCAATGGATTTCCAGAGATTATCCCTTGAGCAAATCATGGGCATGACATTGCTCTTGGAAATGAACCTAAACCATCTGAGTCCTTATCGCCTAAGTACTTACAATCTGACTTGTTACTTAAAAAATAATCTAAAAAGGAGACAGAAATAGCAACAGATTAGCAGCATCTTCTTTTGAACCAGTTTTTCTTACTCTTTCGTCTCCATTTACTTACTCCTGTCGCCTGCCTAGAGGCTCCAGAGGAGGGGTCGTTGATGTGTGCCACGCACCTGGGCCTTCTCTGTCTTTTATGTGTAAGAATCTGCCTCTTCCCTGATCTGCATCCCCATATACCATCAACTGTTTCACAAGATAGGGCTGTTGGTGAAAAAAAAGGGCTAAACCTGGGGATGTCAAAAGCATCCTCTTAAACGTAAAGCTTTTCATTTTCTAGAAGAGGGAAGTAGTCCTAGGAAAGAAGTAATTCTTGCCCAAGGTCGTCACATTGCCATAGTGGTAGTCTGAGCTACTACTGGCCCCACCAGTAGCTGTACTTGGCTCTCAGGCCAGTATCTGTTGCATTATCCCTCTCTGCCTACTGATGATCTCACCAATGTCATAGCAATGCCTTTGGCTATTTCCACTGGCCTGGGCAAGCCACTATGCTTTTACTTTCCTCTGATATACATTATAATTAGAGTGATGACCATATAATCTAGTTTGCCTGGATAGTCCCAGTTGGTGCTTGTATTTCTTTTCTTTTATTATTATTATTTTTTTTTCTGAGACAGAGTCTTGCTCTGTCGCCCAGGCTGGAAGTGCAGTGGCATGATCTTGGGTCACTGCAACTTCTGCCTCCTGGGTTCAATCAATTCTTCTGTCTCACCCTCCTGAGTACCTGGAATTACAAGCACCTGCCACCACACCTGGCAGCTAATTTTTGTATTTTTAGTAGAGACAGGGTTTCACCATGTTGGCCATGTTGGTCTCAAACTCCTGACCTCAAGTGATCTGCCTGCCTCAGCCTCCCAAAGTGCTAGAATTACAGGCATAAGCCACGGTGCGTGGCTATGTATTTCTTAATATCATGCCCCCACCCTCACTCTCCAAAGTGTCCTGGTATACAGGGGCCAATTATGTTCACTCTAATATAACACAGTATAGAACAACACATTCTGTACAGGCATCTATTTTACATTGTGTTCATTGCTTTTGATGCAAAATCTATGTTGGATTAGAGTGATGAGTCAAATCTTGAGATGTTAAATCCACAATAAATTCTCATTTCTGTTTCTTTAATATACACACATACAAAAACATATAGACACTGGCATGCCTACTATATTCTAAACAGCAGTATATCTTGGCCTTCAGAAACTTAAGGTTGACCTGCATAGAATTTGAATTCCCACTGTTCTTTCCTTCCCTGGTATTTGATTTTGAAAGCCAATCAAGATGGCCCTCTTTCTTGTACATTGCCATTTAGTTTTGTATATGTACACATGCTGTGCATATAACCACCGGGAAATGTATGTATTAGTATATATCCATCTGATGGTGGGAAGCAAGGAGCATGTCGGGGAGTGTATAGGAATTACATGTGCTTTTTTTATTTTATACTTACATATTTCTGTGTCTGAAATTTTCACAGTATCCAGAAATAATCTTTGTTATTAGAAAATAAAGATGTTTAATGGTTTAAAAACAGATACAATTCATTAAATACCTCCACTTCTAAAAATATTTGATAAAAATTCAGCACCATAGGATGCTCAGAGCACTTCTCTGCAGAAAGTAGGTATTGACCTTGTGTCTTGACCATCTCTTTGACTTAACTGGAAACATTCTCTAGTTGTAGTCCAGCTTTGCTTTACATTTACTTTGCTTTTTTGTTTTTTGGTATAAGTGGCCCTAAGTACAGCAGTCAAACTGGAGTAATGAGAAATAAGTTACCTCATTATGAGTTCCCTTTGGATGTTCTATCTACTTAAAACATTGGCTTTGATGAAAAGAAAGGAAAAACACGTGAACATGTAATCGGGGAGACAAGTTTATTAAAAGCCATGACTACGGAAAATAGCATCCTTAAGCCTGATGACTTAATTTCTTCTCTGCCTTTATTGATCACTTTATTACATAAGGTAGGATTGATAGCAGGATGCATCGGATTTCCAATTATGAGTCCCCACCTTAGAGAACTGAGCCTGTCGAGTTACCTAGCGATGATTCCTGTCCCTTCTCCCCCATTAAAAAAAAATGTCACTTCCCAAGGCTGATAAACAGTGCTTGGTGATTGGTCCTCAATGGATCACTTTTTAGAAAATGAAATGTCAACCCCTTGCCCTCATATTGATTCTTCTTTAGTGTCGGCCGTAAAGCTGTCATGGGAAAGGCCGCCTGGAGCCAGGTAGCTGACAGGTTTGCAGTGGCTCATGCACAGTCAGCCAATTCTTCTCCTCACGCAGGTTGTCTGCTGTGTTATCTTGGACTATAAATGTTTAAATGGGACAAGAACAGGTGAACAGAGAGGAGACAGGTAGTGGGGACGAAAGCCTGGCCCAGGCTTTTCGTGAGAGGACAAATGAAAGGTAGTACATGGTACTGGCGAAATAATCTTGCCAGACTTCAGCCAGTAGTATGAGAAAGCAAAAGATTAAGCACCCTAGCCTATAAAATCTGAGTCATGTCCTTTAACGATGGGGCTGCTTTGTGCTTCTTAGAATCACCGGAAAGGATGCTACAGACAGATCTGTTGCGGGGTCCTCTTGAAGTGACTCCCATTCTGCTGATGGCATGCAAGATTTCTAAGGAAGTCGATGGACAGAAACTCACGTAGTGAGAAAAGTTTCAATCCTTCTGATGACCTCAGAGAGAAAATCGGCTTGGTGCTCGTTTGTCATTTAAGAAAGAGGAAGCAGCCTCAGGCCCACAGTTGATATCCTGCAGGATTTTTTTTATAGCAATTGTTTCATTTATTTCACTGTACATGTTCAGCCTAGAGAAGCCTGAGCCTAAGGCAAGCCAGAATAATCTACGCTTTTTTCAGTGAGATCTACTTTTTTCTTTTGGCCAACTGGAACATGTAAGCATTTAGGGATTGCGGTGAAAGAATCAAACTACTAAATTTATGAAATACCTAAAATGAGATGTTATACTAAGCACATTGATTTAGCTATATTGTATATTTTTACCACCCACATTTATGTTAAGCAACTTAATTTTATATTTTCTGTAGGCATCTTTTTGATCTGTGTCTTTCTCATCACTCAAGATATAATTTCAGAATTCTTTCAGCTTTCCAGAGCACATAATTGTACTTGTTATCTAGGTTATTTTAAGACACAACCCTTCTTGTACCTATGTGATGCTGTCCCTATAAATTTTATTTCAAACCACAAACAAATCTCTATTTGTACATTCTCTAGCAGCAAGTCACCATTTTCACATTTATATATTTATATATTTGTGATCTCCACAACATAACCACTTTTCTATATTGTTTTTTTAAAGTGATCTTTAAAAGGACTGTTAACAATGACATCCTAAAATACAAATATAAGGTTGTAACCTCCAGGACTAATGACTGAATCTATGTTAAATTTCTCTGATACCCTCTTCCCTTTTATAGTAATGATTTCATCAAGTTATCTTCAAAAGCATCACAAACTAGTATTAATTCAGATTGTTTTAGGGTAGTGTTTTTTCCAAAACAGTATTACAGTATTTATTTATTTATTAGACAGTCTCACTCTGTTACCCAGGCTGGCGTGCAATAGCGCAATCTCAGCTCACTGCGACCTCTGCCTCATGGGTTCAAGTGATTCTCATGCCTCAGCCTCACGAGTAGCTGGGATTACAGGCATGTACTACCACACCCAGCTAATTTTTGTATTTGTAGTAGAGACGGGGTTTCACCATGTTGGCCAGGCTGGTCTCGAACCCCTGACCTCAGATGATCTGCCCACCTCGGCCTCCCAAAGTGCTGGGATTACAGGCGTGAGCC
This sequence comes from Macaca mulatta, assembly GCF_049350105.2. Lineage (NCBI taxonomy): Eukaryota > Metazoa > Chordata > Mammalia > Primates > Cercopithecidae > Macaca > Macaca mulatta. Next base: position 126,701,335 of record NC_133417.1, on the reverse strand, counting down.
ACCACACCTGGCCCCAAAGCAGTATTTTATTATTCAGATGCGAAAAAACAATTTTAAGAAAGGACTAGAATACAAGAACAGCCCCTATTTCTTAAAGGACAACTTGGTAGTGAGGGAAAGTCTTACTGATAACCAGACACATGCTGTTTTTATGCTAACCTTCTAATGATTGCTAGTGACACTGGGTTTCCATTTATGTTAGGGTTATAAAGTACCCGCTTTACCTGGATAAGGAAAAAGAAGTGAATTGATTTTAAGAAAAAACTGAAGTGGTTATGACAACATTTATTTATGTATTAGGTACTGGAGGCCTAAAGAGATTAAACAAATAAGCGAAGGTCACATGGCGAGTTAGTTGCTGATCAGGACAGGAATTCAGCTCTCGTAACTTCCAATACTGGGATAGATATATTATTTTAATATCTTCTTGACTGACAAAGTTGACCTACATAAAAACACTGACATTGGCACTTCTATGGAACCAAAGCTTCAAGAGTCTGCTAGTGATGTTGGTAAGATTTGTAATCTGTGAATTAATGTGCAAGTCTATTACACAATATAAAGTCAGAGTTTACAAGTTAATTTTCTCCTCCTATTGAAGGTTAAGGTTTTCCACTTCGGAGCTAAGAGTTCACGTAATGCTAAAAGCGTTATCGTTCAGCCTGTGCTACCACACCCGGCTAATTTTTGTATTTTTAGTAGAGATGGGGTTTCACCGTGTTGGCCAGGCTGGTCGCGAACCCCTGACCTCAGGTGGTATGCCTGGGCCCTAATTTCCTTCCCTGGAGTATTATGATCATGTGAAAATGAAAACACTTAAGTGTTGGCCTAATTCAGCTCTGAGGAAGTCATGTAAATGCACACAACTGGGGGTAGATGATACCTTGGGATCATTTCTAAACAACTTGTGTGCAACCATTTCAACATGCTCCTCGTGAACAGCATTTAGACATCATTTGGTGCAAGAACAATGACAGCTTAAAGAAGGGGAAAAAGAAGAATGGCTTCTGTGAATCTTCATGGGTGATGCGGTTCCGTGCTGGAAAGGGACCTCCTGGAGCCATGCTAGTTACATTGCTTTATCTTTAATATGCACTTTAGCTGAATACATTACTTACCTTTTGCTAATTAGTTTTGGAACAGTGAACCACATCAGTCAAATCTGTCCACTTGACCAGAAAAGTTAGTAATTTAGTAAAAGCACGGTTTATGCTGGGCCCCTGCCTTGCTCCCCCTCTCTATTTTGTTTGCTTTATTGGATACTTAAGGTGCCAGGAACAGCACGTTGGTTGAGAGGACTCACGCTGTTCTGCAACAATGTCTGTTAATACCCTTATTACCGTGTCCCTTGGACTGCAGGAGGGCTTAGTTCACACTCTTTCAAAGTTTCACCTGCAGCGTGCGTCCTTTTCTCCAACTCCTGTGGCTGAAAGGGTCCATGTTTCCTTCTGGAGCATTTGCTAATAAAACACTCCACTCCTTCCCAATTTTAATCAGCTTGTCCACGTCTCTATAATTAGAAAACCTTCAACAAAGTTTTCCTGCTGCCATTCAGGTGATCAGCCTCTGATGTCAGTTTCGAGTTAGGACTTCAGGCAGTGCGGCTTCCTGCAGGCTGGCCGCCCCAATGGGGAACTTCAAGGGGCTTCCTTTCATGGGATGATAATGGGCCACATTGTCCTACTCTGAGCCAAGGCAAAAGGGCCATCAGGTGTTAAAGGTAGAACAGGACACAGGCATTTTCGTTTTCCAGATATTTTTAAAAAGCAAACAGACTACTGTTAGCCTTTGAACAGTAATCCTTGTTTTTTTTTTTTCCAGCCATTTCCTGCAGTCTTAAGGTTCCTCTCCTCCAAATAACACTCCACGTAAAAAATTCTCGGTTAAAAACACACCTTCACCACTAATTTAATTCCTTCTTCTATGTTTAGAAGTCTGAGGAAGGGATGGGTGTGTCAACCTTATAATTAATGACCCCTGTCATTTTGTGTTTCCTCTGGCTTTGCACATATTTAATGAATGTGCTTGATGTAAGACAGATAAACACTTTCCCGGGCAGCTTCAGGCCATGGTTTTCTATGGTATATGCCAGGCTTTTGTTTCATTAACAATTTTAAGTTGGTACCAAAGCTTTCTCATTCTGAGCATTTTTTTTTCCTTCTTCAAAGGAAAGAAATTCAAATCAGTATTCGAAATCTTAAGTGGTTTAAAAGATATACTTGTAATTTTAGATAATGCTTTTAGGAGCTCTGATAAGACAAAATCCTTCAGGCTGGCAAGACCCTATCACACCCTTGGGACCAATCTATGGCATTTTCCCGACATAAAATGTTATTTTAGTAGTCCCTGACCTCACACTCTTACATTTCCTTTAAAAGAAGGGAAAGGACGGGGGTGGAGGGAGGGGAAGAAGATTGGAGGAGACTTCATCTTTTATAGAAAGTTGTTTGGCTTCAGGGTATTTAAACCTGTTTAGTTACTTCGATGAAGCAATGGATTTTAAGAGCAGTTGAATTCATTTTAAGTGAATGTACTGATATAAAACGTAACACTACTTATAATTAACTCTCACTAGGTATCCTTACGTAACTAGTTTCCAGTAAGAGAGGCCCTGTGAAGTCGTGGGCTGGATCAGGGTTTCCACAAAGTCCTGTACTTGCTGGGAGAACACGTGGTGATCCTCTTGCTCCCCACCCCCTACCCCACCCAGCTCCATATCCTCATCCACAGGGAAACTGAGCGTGTGTCTGTCTGCCTGGTTGCTTTCATAGGGTTGTCATGAAGATGCAATTAAATAATAGACTCTGGCTGGGTGCGGTGGTTCATGCCTATAATCCCAGCACTTTGGGAGGCCTCTGTGAGCAGATCACTTGAGGTCAAGAGTTTGAGACGAGCTTGGCCAACGTGGTGAAACCCCGTCTCTACTAAAAATACAAAATTAGCCGAGTGTGGTGGCGGGTGCCTATAATCCCAGCTACTCAGGAGGCTGAGGCAGGAGAAGCGCTTGAGCCCTAGAGGTGGAGCTTGCAGTGAGCTGAGATCATGCCACTGTACTTCAGCCTGAGCAACAGAGTGACACTCCGTCTCAAAAAATAAAAAATAAATAAATAAAAACAATAGACCCTTTGAAAAGTTAAATGCAAAGGAAAATGCAAGCTTATGATTTGGGACTGAAATACCGTACTTCACAGTTAGCTGTCGTCACTGGAGTCTCTGTTTTGCTAAGTTGGTTCCTGCTTTGCAAACAGTTAGGGGAGGAGATAATACATGAGATGAAAGCACTTTTGAAAAGTTAAATGCAGTGTAAAAATGCAAGGTATTATTATTTGCCAGGGAATTATCCACACAGAGAAACATCTGTAGGCTCTGAGGGTCTGATTGCTGAGCTGGTTCCTGGGCTGCTGACAATTAGGAGAGGAATATGGGAGGGAAGCTTGGAGCATGTGACCAGGATCCGCTGCCTCTCTGGTTGCACTGCCTGGCTCCTTTAGGTTCTCTGTTGTTCTCTCTTTGTCATAATCATCTGCCTTTCTACCTATTCAAAGTTTAAGAGTTTGGGGTATAGGATTTTGACAGGATCACACTGCCAAGACAACGTGGCCTTGGGGGAGTTTTTCCTCATCTCAGACACTGTTTCTTTTTCTGTAAGAGTCTTGCCTTACCTTGTGTTTGAAGCTCTAAGAAAACCTAAGATATAAATTCCAGTGTAAATTTTACATTTCTGACAGAAACATAAATGTATACATTTTATTTACTAATTTGGTCTCAACTCCCCAAGTTTTAGACAGCTGTAATATCAACTGAGTTGATTTTCTGATTCCTTTAAGTGATATATATTCTCCTGATTCACAATGTATATATATTTTTGGTTTCCAAGGCTTGAGTTGATTTTCCAGTTTGTATAAGAGAGATATATACATTCCTGATTGAAGATTTATGTGTACTAAAGATTTCCAATCCACAAAGCTTTATAACAAAGCCAGATTTACACTATTAAAAGTTGTAGGAGCAGAATGCCAAGTTTAAGATAATGCACCATTTTACTGAAAGTGAATCAGGCAAAGCAAAACAAAGCTTCTCATTTTTACCCTTGCTCATTTTTTACAAATTAGGGAACATAATTCAGTACAAAGCAAATACTTACTTTTAAACTTTTCATTAATAAGTTGGGAATTTGTATGCAGCAACTGAAACCAATAACCGCAAAAGTGTTGTTTCAAGAGTATCACGTGATATGATAATGAATTTTTGTGGTAGTAGTTATCTGGTTATAGCAATAATATTTACTAATACCCATCACATACTGAACATTATTGCCATTTGATTTACGCAGAACTACCCATGGAAATTTAAAATATATATATACATACACACATATATATACACACACGTACATATATATACACACATGTGCATTTATGTAAATGGAAAAATAGCCAATAAACTTATCTTCAGTAAGATAAATTTTCTCTGAGAGATTTTGAATTATAATTATATTATAAAACATTTGCTTTAAGCTATTGTAAGACACCTCAGTTTAAAACTGTGGTTCAGAGGTGTTTCTGACTGCTTGAGCTTAAAACCATGACTTACTACCCGGGTGACAAGTATTTCATCTCTTGTAAGTCTCAGTTTTCTCATCTCTGAAATGTACATAGCATACCTGCCTGACTTACAGTAGCAACAAATTTGTCTTATGGCATGTGTTAAAGCTTAGGTGTTTGAGGAAAATAATTCTCTTTTTTAAAAAATTTTAATAGACGGAGTAAATACAGTAAAGCCAAACAAGAAGCGGATGAAGAGAAACATTTGAATCAAGGTACAAAAAAATTGGATTAAAAAATTTTATTTTTAGAGCATGTCTCACATTTTCTAGTTTAAACATGTCCAAATAATATTTACGTGACTATTAATGTTATATAATATATTCCTTATCCCAATAATGTACTTCCTGAGTATCAAACTGAAATGGGCGATTTGGATGGTAAGATTAAAGATGTGGGATGAGGTAGAGATGTTTCTTTAGATTTTTACTTTTCCGTATTTTATCCTCTACTCTGAGAAAGTTACCAGTCTAGCTGGCTCATTCTTGTAGCTGGGTGGCAAAATTAAAATGGGTAATTTTTTCATATAAGCTGGAAATTTGAGGATGAGGAAAAGAATAAGAAATGTAATAGTAATTGCTACTTCCCAGGGAATGGCTATATGTGATATAGAATTAGTGACTATCAATAAATTTTTAGTGGATTTTAATTTTGATATTCCAAAGAGGTCAAAGAAGACATTCAAAGAAGTGGCTCTAGAGTGACTTAAGCAAGGTAGAAGACTTTTTTTTTTTTTTTTTTTTTGAGACGGAGTCTCCCTTTGTCGCCCAGGCTGGAGTGCAGTGTCGCGATCTTGGCTCACTGCAAGCTCTGCCTCCCAGGTTCACGCCATTCTCCTGCCTCAGCCTCCTGAGTAGCTGGGACTACAGGTGCCCGCCACCACGCCCGGCTGCTATTTTTGTATTTTTAGTAGAGACAGGGTTTCACCATGTCAGCCTCACCTCAGCTGACCTTGTGATCTGCCCACCTCAGCCTCCCAAAGCGCTGGGATTACAGGCGTGAGCCACGGTGCCCAGCTGGTAGAAGACTTTTAAATGGACAGTGGTTGGTGACTATCCAGGAGAGCTGTCCACTAGAACTTTCTAAAATAACATTGTTCTATATCTGCACTGTCTAATATGTAAGCCAATAGCCACACATGCTGTTGAATACTTGAAATGTAGCTAATATGACTGAGAAAGGGATCTTTTAAATTTAATTTATTTATATTTAGATAACGACAAGTAACAAGTCTCTCACATATTAGTGCAGAAAGATAGAAGAAAGATTGACCGGGCACAGTGGCTCATGTCTGTAATCCCAGCACTTTGGTAGGCCAAGACAGGCAGATCACTTGAGATCAGGCGTTCAAGACTAGCCTGGCCAACATGGCAAAACTCGGTCTCTACAAAAAATACCTAAATTAGTCAGGCATGATGATGCACGCCTATAATCCCAGATACTCAGGAGGCTGAGGCATGAGAATTGCTTGAATCCAGGAGGCGGAGGTTGCAGTGAGCCAAGATCCTACCACTGCACTCCAGCCTGAGTGACACAGCTAGACTCTGTCTCCAAAAAAAAAAAATAGAAGAAGGAGAGGGACTGGGAATAACAAGAGTCATCTTGAAGATTTTCTTGGCTATAGCATATAAAGTGATGAGGGATATGGAGTGTCTAACAACTTTCCATTTGTTCACCTCGTTTCCTCCTAAAATCATATTTTTTCAGTTTTTACGTGGGATATATGTTTTTTTTTTAAAAGCTGATCTATTAAAAAGAAGTAGCAAGAAATTGCCAGTTTAAGGACCTTATTCCTAACCAAGGGTGCTGGGATGAGGACAAGACCTACAGGCTTGGAAAGTCAAAGGGACTGGGCCAACTGGTGTCCTGCATAGCCTCTGTGTCCTAGTGTCCCAGCAGCTCCAGGAGGGAGAGGAGCAAATGCCAGGACAAAGCTTTTTACAATGACTTCTGCCTCTTGGCCCAGATATCTGTCACTGGGCTGCCTCCAAACACATCTAAATTTAGTTTATGAGTAGTATGAGATATGACTGAATCGTACTTCCTGATGTCCAGACCATTCACAGTTAGGCTACAATGGTTATCTCTAGCTGAAGCTTTCTGGCAAAGTTGAATATCTTTGCTTATGACACCGTCTTTCCAAAACAGAAAAGAAGTGGAGGTCCACTACAGAGTCTGTATTCTCAAATCAACTAGCTGATGTTAACCTTATTGTCTACTTTAACTTAGATTTAATCTAATTTTGTTAATTGTCGGTCACATATTTAATTCATCCAGATATTGGGCAAAATGTGACACCATGTGGAAAGAGCTGGTTGAAATTAAAAAGCTTCTATTTTCTTCCCTAAGGGAGGATAACTGAAAGCAGTGGGCAGGACTTCATGCAAACGCAAGGGAGCTATGAGCAACTGCTTGGGACAATAGTATTCAACTAACACAATCCAAATTTCCTCCATTGGATGGGTGGTTTTAAAAATCTTGTCCTTGAAGTGTGAAGACATTCCAGGAAGTCAGTAAAGCTGCAGCCTCTTAAGTAGCTAACAATATTTTGTTTACCCACTAATGAAAACCAGAGCAAGAGTTTAACCATTTTCGTATGTCAAGACCGTACAGCTAACTTGACTTTTCCTATGTTTTGTAATTTTAGACCTAAACTACTTATGTTTTTTAGTGGTTCCTGAGAAACATTCAGCCAACTTATCGTGTTTATTACTTAGGTGTGAGAACATATGTGGACCCCTTTACGTACGAAGATCCCAACCAAGCAGTTCGAGAATTTGCCAAAGAAATTGACGCATCCTGCATTAAGATTGAAAAAGTTATAGGAGTTGGTAAGTGTCTGAGTGTCTGTCTGCTAATGAGTCTGTTTTCTTGGTGGATGTTAAATATGTGTGTGGATTATGTAAATGTATTTGTGAGTATATTATGTGTGTATATACATGAAATTTCCTTTTCTTGAGTATAAAATATCGTGTTATAAAGAACTCTAGTACAAATTTTGATTCTATTCTTAGAGAGAAACTTAATGCGATCTGAAATCAGATTGATTGCATTCAAAAGGTTTACTCTATTTCTTACTAACTAAGATTTTGTGTAGTGTTTTTTCATTAAGGCTTAGTTTTCTCTAATAAAATGGGGCTAGTAGCATCTACTTCAGGGTTGCATGGAGGATTTTGTGAAATAATCTATGCAAAGCACTAGCACAGGGCCTGGCATGTAACAAGCACTCAAGGAATGTTAGCTATTATTCTTTCATCTTGAATGTGTTTCTGGTCCATCATAGATTCTTTTTCTCTCCCAAAGGTGAATTTGGTGAGGTATGCAGCGGGCGTCTCAAAGTGCCTGGCAAGAGAGAGATCTGTGTGGCTATCAAGACGCTGAAAGCTGGTTATACAGACAAACAGAGGAGAGACTTCCTGAGCGAGGCCAGCATCATGGGACAGTTTGACCATCCGAACATCATTCACTTGGAAGGCGTGGTCACTAAATGTACGTGGGTCACCCCCTTTACAAAGCCAAGTTAGAAGTTACTGGGAAATTAAACACACATTTTCTTTCCAGGGAAATGACAGATGGCGCAGACCCACTGATTGCTAATAGGAGGAAATCAGTGCAGGACAAGTCATTAATCTTGTAGTCAGCTCTAAATGGGTCTATGGTTTCGGCTGATACCCAATCTCCAAGGCAGCTTGTGTGAGATTTGAGAGAAATTAACATAGCAGATTTTTGGTATGCCATGCCATCTTTCAGATGTTTGCTAGGCCAAACTGATTGTCATAGGATAGGCACAAGCAGATGGTAAGCAAAATAAAATTTAAGGACTTTTCCTATAAAGCACAACAAAACCTGGCCACACCTTGTGCTGGAATCTTTGGTTCCAGATGCAGAGGGTGAAGCTTGGGAATCTTTAATATATTGGGGGATTTGCTTGTCTGCTCTGCCTGATTTATGGCTGTTGCAGTTCAGCACCTATTTACAGTAACACCTGGTTGAACTTTCCTTTTTTAGTCCATTAGCATTCACTGAGCCTGTGAACCACGCTTCAGTTAAAATGCGACACAGCTCAACAGATGCATTTTGTGAAGCAAACCCTGAATATGTCTGTAAGGCTGGCTAAGACCAACTTATAAAGTGCCACATAGACAGTACAGCTGAGGCAGTCCCTGTTTAAGGTGGCTCTGTTCCAGGAGCCCTCATATACCCTACAAGTCAAGGATCTGGTAAGCCTGGGGCTATGTCTCCAAGGCTTTTCTTCTTTGATTCAAGGTATCTGTGGAAAGCATCTTCACTCAGCGTGTGCAGAGTAACGGCAATATAGCCACCCCAGTGGGGTGAAGCGGTTGGAGGAGGGTAGGTTAAAGAGAAAAACAATCTCTCACACCTGTAGTCCTAGTTACTTAGGAGACCGAGGCAGGAGGATCACTTGAGCCCAGGAGTTCAAGGCTACAGTTGAGATGGGTAAGTTTCCTGAACTCCTCGTGGGACTTGCAATGGGGTGTGGCTTGTTTTGCTTGGCCACCGAGCTCAAACTTTTTGTGGGAGGGGGAGCACACAGATTAGCACCTGCAGGAGCCCAGGTGAGTGGTCACCAGTGATCTCTGGTGCCCCAGAAGGTGTATGTTACAAACAATGCTCTTTTAGCAGTTGCCGCCTGCAAATGGCTAAGTGTTAACCAGCTTAGTGGAGAGTCTAGGTGACAGCCTTTTTCACCCTCCCCTGTTGGTACCTGGGTTCCTGTCTGGCGTCCAGGAAGAATCAGGTCACATGGACTTGAAGGATGGTGAATGTGTAAGCTTTATTGGGTGATGGAGGTGGCTCTCAGCAGAATGGGGAGCTGGAAAGGGGAAGGAATAGGAATAGGAATAGGAAGATAATCTTCCCCTGGAGTTTAGCTGTGCCAACCGAACGCCCATGGTTTGCAGGGTTGAAGGTGGGGCCTTTGCATGCAACCACCGTTTTCTACCCAGTATTTCCCTGCCTCCTGTACATATCATTCCTAGTGAGCTATGATAGTGCCATTGCACCCCAGTCCAGGTGACAGAGGCACCTGAACCTATTTTTTAATAGAAACCTGTCTCTACTTAAAAAAAGAAAGAAAGAAAAGGAAAAAGAAAAGAAAAAATGAGACATTAGGCCTGGGGTAGGTGGCTAGTGGGACACAAAGTACAAAATCCTTAGAAAGAAGAAATGAGGTGGTTAACTAAAATGGGAGAGAAAGTATACACTATTCAGTTCAGAGGTCCTCAAACATAAATGAGAATCTTCTGGAAAGCTTGTTAGGACAGTTTCTTGGGCCTCTTCCTCAGAGGTTTGATTCAGCAGGTGGTGTGCAGCCCGTAAGTTTGGAGGGCTAGAGAGCTCACCACAGGTGAAGCCAGTGCTGCTAGTATGGGAATCGCACTTTGAGAACCACTGGACTGGGGACAAACGACCGCATACCAGCTCTGCTGCTACTACAGCTTGTGACCTTGGACTGCTTGTTCAATCTTTCTGTTTCAGTTTTCTCATCTGTAAAATGGAGGTAAAAAGAGCATTTGCCTTATAAGGTTATTTTTGGGATGAAATAGAGTATTTTGGGTGGTTAGCACAATAGCAAATTTTTTCAGAAAAAAACCTCATATGTGTTCAATGGTGCTATTATGTCTTAAGAAGTAGGTACATCTTTCCCCATCTTCAGAATCTTTCAAAAAAAAACCAAACAAAAAAAAAAAACAAAAAGGAACCTTGATGCGAAGGATATATAATTTTCTGCCTGAGGTGAAGGCTATAATTAGCATAGAATAGCTCTATTTGCTTTTTGAGATTAGTTTTACAGACAGGATATTTTTCTGTTGCCTGTGGCCTTCAGGGCCGCCCAGAGTCCTTCACTACTTTAATTAAAAGATAACATTCCCTTTAAATACTTTTGCAGGTCCATTTTCTAAAAAGGAGGCTCTGTTCAGCTTAGGGTGTTTTTCCTGTCGCAGACAGTGATTTTCCTAGCACCTCTGCAGAAGAGAGAAGAAACAGGGGATCTTTGTATTAAAGTCCCACCGCGCCTCTAAAACGCGTAGCTATTACAGCTGTAACTGTTATAAACGACTGGATGCATTTGCATAATGCAGTTGTCACTGAATTAAAATGATTTAAAATTTCTACTGGAGAAGCTATTCCCTTCCCCCACCCCTCTCCTCCCCACTGCATCCCTGCCTAGTGGAGGGACGGAGACTCCTCTATCCAAGAGCCCAGCCCAGGCCTATTTTATAAGCCCCTCTGCTTATGGAGACATTCGTCTTTATTTCTCTTGTAGAGCTCATAAAGGTTCTGACAAATGGATACTTTTAATAAACAGAAAAAGGAATGCAGAAAAATTGTGAAGATGGTGCCAAGAGTCCGACTAGGGAGGTGTGAGGGTGAAAGGGTAGAGTGGAAGCGTGTGAATTCATTACCAGCAGTTACTTGAGTAACTTTTGAAATTGGCAGGAGGACCATAAATTCGCCGCATGACCCTTGCTTTTGGATCCTCTCCTGTAGTCTCCACAGCTCCAGAGGGATCTGGTGAAATGCAAGGAGGTGTTAATGCACAGCCATGAGAGGCTGCCCTTTCTCATTAGTTGACAGAGTATCTTTTGATTGAGGCAGGTTGATTAAAACTCATTTAGGCACATTTGTTCTGTCAGAAGACTATGGTCACAAGCTGAACTCGGTGACTAGCGCCTGGAATCCCAGCTACTCAAGAGGCTGTGGCAGGAGGAGCCCTTGAGCCCAGGAGTTCAAGGCTGCAGTGAGCTATGATCCTGTCACTGCACTCTAGCTTGGGCCACAGAGCCAGACTCTGTCTCTTAAAAAAAAAAAAAAAAAAAAAAAAAATTTCTTTCTTTTTTTTTTTTTAAAGTAGAAAACCGTGGTCACACATGTAGAGGGTAAATGAATCTGAGAACTAAGCATTTCCTATTTATATTGATAGAGGATCGGCAAGCACACCCCTGCCGGCAAAGAGAAAAGACTTAAAAGTGATTTTATTCACCTTTGGTCTGCACCAAGATTCCCACTTTTTCTACCAGCCTTCTTTCCTCACTTGAAAATAACATGTCCATGGTACTGTTTTCTAATACAAAAGTGTTTGCCTCTGAGTGATTTCTTAGACACAACATCAAAAACTCAAGGAATCAAGAAATATCACAAATTGATATATTGGACTTCATGGAATTAAAAACGCACTCTTCAACACTTTTGCCCCTAAAGTGAAAAATTTCCCCATTCTCTATATGCCAGAAATTATAAGCTGATGGAATCACTGGGTGGAAAATGTATTTCGTTAGAATAATCATGGGTGCTTTTCAGCGGTGAAATATTTTAGCCCATTTTTGTAGACTGAAGTCTAAATAAAATAAAATAAAATAATATGTTTTGGTGTATCAAACTGACATTTCATTTTCTCCCAAAGGAATATTTTAGGGACCTGTTTTATCCTTCTCTTGGGAAAAAAAAAAATTCATGATTCCCACCCTCCACTCCGCAATAATACCCTTTAGAAAGAAGGAATTTCAGACCTTGAGCTCATTGCCTGTGCAGGAAAGTAAAGAATGATTCTTATGTCCTAAAGTCCTCAGAAAGAGGAGTTCAGTGAAAATCTTGTTTCCACCTCATTCTGCTCAGAGCTTAAAATCATTTTTATTTCTTTGCGGAATGGGGGGAACCAGGATGTTCTAGTACTGAATTTAAATTCCTGTCTCAGATGAAATAATTTACTGAACCTTTCCTTTGACTGTTCTGGGTTTTTTTGTTTGTTTGTTTTTTGAGGTAGGCAGTTTAAAGAATCAGACCAAAGCAAGTTTATTCATAGCTAGGGACAGTGAAGAGAAAGGACAGAGCCCCTGAGCTGAGCAAGACAGTGGAGAGAAGTTGCATGCTTGTTTGTTTGTTGTTGTTGTTGTTGCTGTTGTTGTTTGAGACAGAGTCTTGGTATCGTTGCCCAGGCTGGAGTGTATTGACGCCATCTTGGCTCACTGCAACCTCCGCCTCCCAGGTTCAAGCAATTCTCCTGCCTCAGCCTCCTGAGTAGCGGCATTACAGTCTCCTGCCACCACGCCCAGCTATTTTTTTTTTTTTTTTTGTATTTTTAGTAGAAACGGGGTTTCACCATGTTGGCCAGGCTGGTCTCAAACTCCTGACCTCAGACGATCCTCCAGCCTTGGCCTCCCAAAGTGCTGGGATTACAGGCGTGAGCTACCGAACCCAGCTGCATGCCTGGTTTTAAGATGTGTCTGGATAAGGAAGGATTCAACATAGCCACTGCTCCCTGAAACACGGATTTCTCTAAATAAAGAAAAGAAGTTGATCTGCCTATTGATGTCCTTAGCTTCTTACAAGTGGCTCTTCTGGGGACAAAATAAATTAATTATCCTAAAGATTATTTTGGCATTGAAACAGGCCCTCCCATTTATCATTTTCCCCTTTTGCTTGAGAGAGCAATTATCCATTCATGTTGCTCCCTGGATACGAGAGGCCACTTTAGTTAAAGACCTTGTCAACAAGCCACCCAAAGGGTTAACTATCCAGATGGAATTTAAACCTACTCGTCCTTTTAATATTTCATTCCTAGCTCCCCACAGCTGAGGCATAAGCTTGGCTTGTTTTAATTAAATTAGATCACACAAGACAGGTGTCTTGGCAGTAAAATTGTGCACAGCCCATTTTTATCTCATTAACTGCAGTGCTCATCAAAGGTTTGTGTTTTTCTTTCTGAAAACTCTAGGTAAACCAGTAATGATCATAACAGAGTACATGGAGAATGGCTCCTTGGATGCATTCCTCAGGGTATGTGACTACTTTATATTAAACCTAAGAATGTTGGTATTTGGAAGACTCCTAACAGAGTCCTTGTATTCGTTCTGTTCGGTGGTATTCGTGGATTTTTTTTAAATGGGGCAAAGAAAGAAGAGGAGAAATCGAGAATGATGTGATTTTTAAGGCTATTAAATAATCCGTGTTCAACAAGGGTAGTTTTTGATTTATTCCTGTAATGTGGAGCTGTTTGAGCCATAGATTCATTACAGTTGGATAATTTCCATCTGTCACAGGAAGCAAACCCAGCTCCTAGGGTCCAGTCTGCTACTGAATTAGTGACTTTGGTCAGAAGGGCCTGGAAATCATGTTGAGTTTCACTGCATACCGGATACAGATATCCAAAAAGATCCAAGTAATAAATGCTTGGTGAGAATTAATTTGGCCTAATGGTAATGGGATTGTTCCTCACTCCTTTTCTATGCAGAAAAATGATGGCAGATTTACAGTCATTCAGCTGGTGGGCATGCTTCGTGGCATTGGGTCTGGGATGAAGTATTTATCTGATATGAGCTATGTGCATCGTGATCTGGCCGCACGGAACATCCTGGTGAACAGCAACTTGGTCTGCAAAGTGTCTGATTTTGGCATGTCCCGAGTGCTTGAGGATGATCCGGAAGCAGCTTACACTACCAGGGTAAGAAAGATTGGTGACATCTGGGCTTTCACTCTGGTGAAACTGTTCCTCTCTTCTCCCTTTGAGATTGAAGCCCTTTGTAATTCTTTTATTTCTTAAGTTTTCTCATGCCTCGAAGCCTCCTCGTATTCCTGTGTCCATTTTTAAACCATGTTTCCAAGAAAAGAGGGATTTTGAAGCTGACCCTAGATGATGACAATATTAACAGCCACAAACTAGAAGCAAAATGAATTATCTTTCCCTCTGTGTTTTTTTGGGGGGGCAGTGGGGAGAAAGTGTTAATGAACAATAAGGCGGTGTCTTAAATAAAAATGAGCTAACTGAGAAGCAAGCATTAAGGATCAGTTTATACAACAAATGATCAATTACTGAGAAAATCAGGAGGTAGCTTTGCTTATTTATTTTTTTGCACTTGTACTTGCCTGCTGTCTTCCTAATCTTTCTTCCTTTTTGTTGTTTTTGTTTTTGTTTTAGATTTTGTATTTGCCTTTTTTCTATTCTTTAAAAAAATCCTTATTCTAAATGAGACAAAGCAATGCTTCTAGTTGGTTGGCTACCAAATCTCAGAATGTATATACAGGATTTATAAAACATTTATACCATGCAAGGTTTTCTAGTATCTAATGGCCTTCATTTTACCACTGCTAGATAAGCGGGGATTAAGACACAGTTACAAGTTTTAAGTACACAGTTAATGGCTGTGCTATCTTAGCTCCACTATCTGAATATAAAATACTAATGGAATAAACACAGAATCATAAAACAGTTATTGGCCATTAACACTGACACTGTTAAAATCAACACGAAGCTGACAGTTACCAGCCATTTTCCCCTTTTAGCACTCCTCATTTTTGCATCTGCAGTCCCAAGCAATGGGGGTTTTTTGTTGTTGTTTGGTTGGTTGGCTGGCTGAGCCTTTTATTTTGTCGGGGGGATCAGGGGGTATAGTATTCTATTTCTTTGGCTCCAATTCTGATTCTTATGCTTGTCCTCTTTTGAATTCCAAGTCCATTCATTTAGAAAAGAATACATCTTTGTGAATGTTGAAGATCTTTTATTTTTTCCCAGTAGTTGGAGAAAGAAAAGTTAAAGGAGGCTTCTAGAATGATACATTTACATAGATAAAACCTTAGACAAATATTTAAGCAGGGGGGGAATGCAGTACAATTGTCCTGTGTGTAACAAGGATGAATGCAATACACTGGGTGTTCAGAGTTCACTGCAATGTATCAAAGCAATTTCCAGTACAATTTATTGTCCTGTTTCCTAGCCCTACCTAATAAAGCAAAGAAAACTTTTAAATGATGGCCCTGGGGATACCTCAAGGGTCTGAATTAGACTTGAATTAATTTCCCCAGGTGGAACCCTAGGACATTGAAAACCTGACTGAAAATACCTTAAACATAAGCATAAACAAACAAGACATTTGAGGCAAAAAAAAAAAAAAAAAAAAAGTGCATTTTGAAACTTTTCCTGGGTAATATTCACTTGCTTTACCATTTTACAAGTCTTTTTTTTTTTTTTTAATTTAATAACAACTAAAATCCTGTCCTTACTCCATTAAAGTCAGTAATAGCTCTAGTGTCTGGTATTATTTGGCTTTCTCTAAAGACCTATTTATCATATCATCCCCTAGCTATTGGGCATATTTCTCATGCTGTATAAGGGGAGGTGGACTTGTGTTGGATAGAAATGTTCATATTTAAATTCCTTCATTCATGATTTTTGAAGCAGTATTAAGCATTGCCTTCCTTTGTGCTCCCGGGTGAAAGAATCCAACAAAAAAATCAAACAGATGTCAGCTACATATCATTGATACCCCGTGGATAACATGTATTTTGTAAAAACTGAGATTTCTTTTTTTCTAGAATATTGCCTTAAGCAGAGCTCAGATAATAGGTAGATTTTAAAAACATAATTAGATTACTTAGTCACTTTCCGGTGAGTAAAGAAAACATAGGAGAACTGTCTTAACCTGGAAGACTTGTGTTAAAATGAACAAGTGTCTTTTGTTTTGAGAGCTATCTCAAGAATGCTGTTGTCCTGCTTGGCTAGCAGGAACTACATTCAGAATCTAAAATGGCACATCAGTGATGTACTTAAGGAATAACTTATGGCTCAAATGTTCACAGGGTGGCAAGATTCCTATCCGGTGGACTGCGCCAGAAGCAATTGCCTATCGTAAATTCACATCAGCAAGTGATGTATGGAGCTATGGAATCGTTATGTGGGAAGTGATGTCGTACGGGGAGAGGCCCTACTGGGATATGTCCAATCAAGATGTAAGTCTCTATGTTCTGAAATATATTTTTTCACATTGAGATTCAGGAAGTTCTGCATTACTGTATGATGGAGTGAGCACGGGGTTTGAAATGATACATTAAACTCAAATTTCTTAATACAGATATATCTAGCAAGCTAGTTCAACATTATAACCAACGACTATTGATTTCAAGGACAAGAATTAAATGGCCTACATGGTACAGTATGGGAGATAGATACACACATAGATGCATGGATAAAAAATATGGGATGGTATTTTTACTTGGTGAACTTTCAAAACCAAAGTAAAACCAAATGAAACTGAATTTTAAGAAAATGCAAAGATTATGAAAAAATAAATTTCACGTATGATAAAACGGACATGAAAGGTTTATTGAAAGAAAACTAGTGAATATTTTAAAGCTGGCATCATTGTAATTAGAGCTCGCCCCTTGAGGACTCTAAAATAAAGCTTCACTCAATGACCCTTGGTAAATTATGCACATCCCTTTAAATGTACCATCTGGACTACTTTGTAAGGGAGTATCCACGATGACTGCAATTTCAGAAAAGGATTCAATAATGACACTAATAAGATTCCAGAGTAATAGAATTTAATTACAAACATCTCCAGTGAGAAAGAAAGAAAAAAAAAAAAAGTAAATGAAAGCCCTAGATCAAGGGGTCTTCCTGGAACACATTTTAGCTAATCCTGGAAAAGTTTACATTAGTGCTGGAAAGATTGGGAATCATATTAAAATTAAATGGCTACCTATACTTTTTGAACTTGCCTAATTTTTTTATGTATGTGGTAGGCCATTATCAGAGAGGGTTTACAAATGCAAGGTATTCAGTTTATCAGTTTGAATTATATTTTGGAAACTTCTTTTCAATAATTATCTTTGTGGTGGAATGTTACCTATCCATCTGCTTTGTCTTCCTCCAACAACAGGAAGTTGCGCAGCCTTGACGGTTACAACCAGGTGCGCTTAAGAAATAGCATGCAGGCTGCCTTATCAATTAAAGAATGTTTGGAGCAATAGAGAAAATGATGCACTCCGTGTCTGGTGGGGCAAAAAGAATTCTCTATGCTGAGCAGCCAGATTAAGGGGAATGGTAGTGTTCACATTGTATTATCTGTGAATTATAACAGAAGATTCATAGCAGTTAGGAAGAAAGCAGCTAGCCTAAGTCATAGTAATTACAGGCTGGAAAAAGACTATGGAGGTGTGAATAGCATGTAATCTATTGCTTATATGATTATGTTATGCAGACAGCTTCTAGTAGCTTCTTATAGCCACGTTTGGATTCAGGTTAGAGACTCTCAGGGGGACAAAGACAAAAAACCTAAATGAGCAAATAGTAAATGTAGTTACTGTAATTATTTGATACTTAGGCTTTATTTTTCTTTACTGAAGTCATGACCAAATGTTCGTAAGAACAGAGAATCTAAAGATGTCAGTTTTTCCACCCTAAATATGTTCAGATCTGTAATTTTGGCAGTTTCTATATACATATACATTAAAACAGTTCTTTTGTTTTGAACTTTCAGTTCTCTGGCTTTCTCCATGAAAAGGCATCTGAAGCCATTTCTTGCTCACAAATAATATTGATCTATTATTTGTCTCTGTGTTGGATTCTATGTAGAACAGGAATCAATAGGAAGTGTATCTGGAGAATTACTTTGATGTGTAGAATTAATTTGGCATATGGTAAATGGAGTGAAAGTAACTGTTGAAAATATGTCAAACTTAGCAAGTTTTTTGTTTGGTTTAATCCTCTGCCCCCCAAAATATTTAGCAGTAAACTGAGAAAATATGCTTTGCTAACCTATGAGCCATCTTCCAAGCTGGCAGTGGATAGGGAGCTTATGAAAGAGCATTAATCAGTCTGAGGGGTTATAACAATATATGTTCCCCTGGCATCAGCCCAATACTGCTTTCATTCTCCTCAATTCAGTGCAAAATGTTCTCATCAAGTCTAGAGTCAACATCATGCACCTGGAAAGATAAAAGAAACCCAGGTGATCAAACTGACGTAGTGTAATTGCTAGAAACAAATAGAATAAGGTTCAATAAGACAGCATAGAGAAGTCTGCTTTACAAAGAAAAGTAGGTGATACTGATACATGATATTGGCAAAATACATAGGAGAAAAAGGATCAGAGGGCTCAATAAATCACAAGATGATTTGTTAAACTGAAACAGTGCTCTAATTAAGAAGACCACAGTCATACTAATCCAAAGACACTGGACCCAACAGACTGTTTTCTGTCGAAGGCCAATTTCTGAGCAGTCAATAGACCCACCACAGGGTGAGTCCAATGAAGTCATTGGGATGGCTCAACCACTGGTTATCTCCCTGGCAGCTATCATGTTGATAGAAAGAAAAATAAATGGAGTGATTTAAAGCAAATAAAATGTTTAGACTCCCAAACAAATAAAAGCACCTCCAGAATCTCAGAGGATATCCATAAACAAAGATAATGAGTAGCCAAAAAGCTGTGAAGTAATTCTCTATAAATTTGGTATGTCCTACCATATTACTTTATTGGAATTTATACCCCAAAGTGGGGGGAGGATGTTAGGGAAAAGTCTATAAGAAAATAATTTAATGCCTGTGAAGACAGATGAGAAAAATTAGAATTAGCAAAGAGACTGTTGAATGAGTTATTGATGACTTACTAGGCAAGTAGACTGCTCTGGGCACTTTCGATGGTCTTGGCCAATAAGACAATTATCATCTACCATTGTAGCTTCCTTCCTTAGATGTGAGAGGGTCTCCTTCAAAATGTAAATGCCCCAAAAGAAGGAATTTTTTAAATTGTTTTTTACTTTTTTTAAAAAAAATCTACTTACTAACACCTTTAACAGGGTCGACTGACAGCCAACTGAGACTAAGAAAGAAATTCAGAATTGGTGTCTAGGGGTAAAATAATCCAAAAGAAAAAATGGCTGGGCATCTGGACTTGGACTCTGGTGTTGACCCACTAGCTGTCTATGTAAGAGGATGGGGGCTTAAAAGGATGCAAAGAAAATTCCATTTTGGAGACAGCTATTAATTGCTTCCCAAGGGAGGTCTTTAGCACTATGTCAGAGTCTCTTTTGCTAAGAGTGTTTAGGTGTGCTAATGTTGAAGAGCAGAATGGAGTGGGGCAGGGGACTGGAGGCAGGGGGCAGGGCCATGTGATCTCTGAGGGCCATCACCAAAACTGACACCACATTGCAGATCTGATTGGGCTCTAGCCACTTGGGAACATTGGTGATTGATGCGTCTTCCCTTTAGAGTACATTTCATAGCAACAGCTGGCTTCCCTCTCCTGTTGCCAGTGATACTCAGGTCTAGCTTTGGCTCATGTGAAGCAGTTGGAGCTGTTCCCAGGCTCCAGCTTGCTGGCAGCTTCATGCACAAGAAACATGCCAGTCAGAAGGGTGAACCTTGAATAGCAGCTTTGCCTGGCAGGTTAACGTACGATCCTGTTGTCTTCCATAGGTGATTAAAGCCATTGAGGAAGGCTATCGGTTACCCCCTCCAATGGACTGCCCCATTGCACTCCACCAGCTGATGCTAGACTGCTGGCAGAAGGAGAGAAGCGACAGGCCTAAATTTGGGCAGATTGTCAACATGTTGGACAAACTCATCCGCAACCCCAACAGCTTGAAGAGGACAGGGACGGAGAGCTCCAGGTCAGCCATGCTTACTTAATAGTGATGTATGAAAGAACACGTTAGAGGAGGCAGGCAAGTGGTGACTCACTTAAATTCCTGCCTTTTCATCAGAGGCCAGTTCACGGCTCTCTGCAAACTGGGTGGCTTCTTTCTCAATTAGTACAGTATTTAAGGTAGTTCTGTTCAGCATTTTGAATAACTTAATACCTGTCAGGCATCAAATAGTTATAAGGAAAAAGCTTTAAAAAGTAATAATAGCAAAGAAATAACTGAAGTGCCTATTTTAGGATGCCAGACCTGAAATTTAGGAAGAGGGATGAAATGTACTTTTAGAAGATGTTCAGATCAGCTATATTTTGAAATGGGGCAGAAACATTGGAATAGTAAGAAATAAAGATTAGAAGACAGGTCTCTAAGCACAGCAATTTTAAGTTGACTTATACAGTGTTAATTGTAAGAAAGAGATTCATTAATTTTCAGTTCTTCTGGTTTCCCTTTTCTGAGTCTTTCAGAGTAGGAGGAAACAGGGCCAAGATAGGAAATGATTGAGTTACAAAGCATGCAGATGAATGTTTGGGAATGATTTTAAAGACCAAAATGATTGGACCACCTAAAAGAGGTACTTATCTTCTTGGAATGAGCAAAATGAAGAAGCATATCAGTCTGTAGAGAACATAAAGATACTGTAAGTCCTACAAGTTCAGTGAGGACTTTCTATATGGAGAATGGACTTTACTGGTATAAGATTCGGGATATCTACATATCAGTAGTCTCTTCTGAAAGGGTGTCGACCATCTTTATCAGTTAAATAATTTTAGAATACAGGCATAATAGACCAGGTGACTCAGGCCTGCGAGAGGTGAGACACTCACTCATCTCCAAATCTGGGCTCCTCACAGGCTTCTGTTTCATCATGATCCTGTGTTAAAAATAGGACATTTTCTCCCACAGTATTTAAGGCCTTCCGATCTTTGCAGGCCCTGTGGTGTTCTCCTCTCATCTTTTTCCTGAAAACTTAGACTAAAGATCCTAAAAGAGAAGGAGTACACATTACGTGAAAAAAAAAAAAAAAAAAAAAGAGAGAACTGTGGAATAGATAGTAGAGATACCCGATATTCTCCTCCAGGTTTTCAAATCCCTGTCATTAGCCACTACACAAAATCCTCAATGGTCTAGCTCTTTTCAGAGAAAACTGAAAAGGATTGAATTAACATTTCACCTCTGCCACTTGGTCACTATGTGAACTAAAAAATAAAAAAAGTCTCCTACTATTGTGAGGCTATTTCTTGTTCTTCTGTTCTCCAAGAGGGTGAAATAGATGACTATAAGGCCTCCTTTCCAGATCCAGCTGACTTCTCTTCCACCTTTTAGATCTTCAGCACCAGAGCCCATGTATTTTTTCTGAGGGTCCATTCAAGGCCAGTTTTATGGTGTTTGGTACTTCTTCTGTTAGCATAAGTCATTCAACCACTCTTACCACATAGCATCTGCTTTGCCCCAAGGTACAAAACAAGTTGAGGTATTAGATACACTATTATCAGTTCTAAATTCTTTTCGCTGATGGTACTTAAATAGCTTTGAAGCTTATTATGGCTTACCTATAATGAGACGTAGTATAACATGGTATGTGACTCAGCACAAAATTAGGCTAATGTCATGGTGTGCCACCAAGAGCACAAAGGCTTCCAGAACAAGCTTCAGAACAACCCTTAAAATTATTGACTTTGAGTGAAGATATTTTCATTGTAAGGTCGTTTTGACCTTGTCACTGCTCAGAGCCTACATCTTCCTCATTAACGCTTTTGACTTAAAGTCAGAAGTAAATGCAAACTATTGGCTTTTGTCTAATAACAAATATTATTGCTTTATAGTGACACTCAATTAAATGTCCAAAATTCTATGTGGTAACATTTGTTATTGACTCAAAATTGAAAGAATAATTACATTTTGACTCTTTTTGCTATAAACATTTACAGAATTGTACTTAGAAAATCAAATTCATATTGAAATAATGGACACAAAAGAAAGGTTACAATGGCAAGGTATTATTTGGACATGAAACTGATTGATAAAAAACATGTCTTTGTTAAAATATTTATATAAAAAATACAAATCAAGTCGATTTAGATGAAAATTAAAATGTAAAAAATCGAATTGGATTAATTCTGCTATGTAGAAAATTAAAGCATTATATTGACTTAATTTTGTTTTTACAAGGAAAGGGTTTTTTGGTTGAAAATTTAGTAGTAATGATATAATTCTGATTTAAATGTTTGTACTTAAATATAGTATCACATTGAAAATCAGGTCAAAGTGTTAAGATCAAACACATTCTGTAATTTTTAGGGAAAACAAGTTCAAAAACTATGACTTAACAAGTAGCAGTATTTTTCTACAGGTTATTATAATAAAGGTAGTATAAAATGCCCCCATGAAGCCCTACTCTGATTATTAAGCAATTGGATGATGAGGATGGCTAACTGTAATTCTCTTAATAGTTTTTATTAGTAAATGATTTTTTATGTGTCAATATCATTAGGAAAGGTAGAATTCCTACCTGTAATTGCTTGTGACAGTGACCTAATAGAAAACACCTGGCCTAAGAAATGAGTAAACTAATAAATAAGTTAATAAGAAGTGCTTTGAATTTGTTGAAATCATTATTCAGGAACCCCAGCAAGGGAATACGAGAAGCACATTCCGCAATCCAAACAGTGATCAAAGTGGCCATTCTTCTGCCAGCCTTGGCACTCGTGCTGGTCAGGCATGGGTTGATTAAAGAGGGGATTAACTCCCTGCTGTCCCAAGTTTGTTTGAATGCCCCAAGTCTGCCTGCAGACCTGGCTGGAAGCATGCTGGACTTGAATTCTTGCTGTTTTCTCTGCTTCCATCCAGTCTGGCAGCTTGCAAGCTCGCAGTTTTCCTTACTCATACTTCACTAGGGTTTCCATAGTTGCTGAACGAAAGTCTGTAATATTCAGTGCTGGCAGGGATTGGACTCTTTCTGCAAAGACTGAACAGGTTTCAGCCATGAGGGCTCTCCCAGTCTTCACCCCAGGCTTGGGTGTTAAAAGACCTGCTATGAGCATGAATGCCCTCAGAGGGCCACATAAAACAAGCGCAGGAAATAGAATTAAGAACAAATAGGATGATTGATATATGGTTTAGCAGCTTTGTGAAATTAAGAGCAAAATATCGCATGGTTACATTTAACAACAGTTGTTCCATTTAAAACCTTCTCTTAGCTTTTTGGTTCTCCTTGCCTAATTTGAGGCAATCAGATTTCAGTCTTCTTGTCTCTCTGGTACCTCCATTCTGCTTATATTTTCTTGTTCTGTTTCTAGACCTAACACTGCCTTGTTGGATCCAAGCTCCCCTGAATTCTCTGCTGTGGTATCAGTGGGCGATTGGCTCCAGGCCATTAAAATGGACCGGTATAAGGATAACTTCACAGCTGCCGGTTATACCACACTAGAGGCTGTGGTGCACGTGAACCAGGAGTAAGTACTCAACGATGTAACACGAAAGGGTAAATCTAGATTTAATAGTATTTTCTTTTTTTTTGCTTTGAGCTGCATAATCATCCTACTCATTTAAAAAAAAAGCAAAAACAAACTGGAATGCCTCTCGTTTTGATTGAGTGTAATTTTACACAGCCTCTATAAAGTAGCTACATTGTTGCATTAAATTGCTTAATGAAACTTTTTAATACACCTGCCTTGTCGTGCTGTATTAATTGTGGCTGATTCAAATGTGTGTCTGCATGAAGCCCTAGAAAAGAGACTGTCAGCCCCCATGACTTTTTCTGTCCCTCTTTTGTCGCCCTATGTACAGGGACCTGGCAAGAATTGGTATCACAGCCATCACGCACCAGAATAAGATTTTGAGCAGCGTCCAGGCAATGCGAACCCAAATGCAGCAGATGCACGGCAGAATGGTTCCTGTCTGAGCCAGTACTGAATAAACTCAAAACTCTTGAAATTAGTTTACCTCATCCATGCACTTTAATTGAAGAACTGCACTTTTTTTACTTCGTCTTCGCCCTCTGAAATTAAAGAAATTTAAAAAAATGTCTGCAGCGTTGCTTGGTGTACAGATTGCTGAACCTGTGGGGCTTACAGAAATGACTGCCGGTCATCTGAATTAGACCTGGAACAAATCGTTTCTCAGAAGTACTTTTCTGTTCATCACCAGTCTGTAAAATACATGTACCTATAGAAATAGAACACTGCCTCCGAGTTTTGATGCTGTATCTGCTGCCGGACACTGAGCTTCTGAGACATCCTTGATTCTCTCTCCATGTGGAATTACAACCATTGTATTTTGTTTGTGGCATAAATTACAGTCATCTCTCTTTCACTGGAATGAAGACCATGCCCAGGAACATGTTTTAAGGACTCAGCTGTGGCTTTTAGGGCTTGGTTCATACCATGGGGGAAAAAACATCCTAGGAGAAAGCGACGTGGCTCATTAGTGTTGCCTCTTCAGTGCTCAAGCCACCTGGTGAATTCCTATGACGCAGGGGGCTGGAAAGAAAGGGAAAGTGGATTTAAAAAAAAATATATATATATATATATATACAAAAAACCAAGCCCCATAATCCCTAACTGGACAAATGAGGTCTGTTTCTTTGGGCCTGAGGCTGTGCCATATAAAGTCTTATTTTAGGACTCTACAAACTTGTCCTATCTTATGGATAGTGGGCTGTGACAATCTGGAATAGAGAACGTTCACACTTCGCTCCTTTAAAGGAGGGACCCCAGATCTGCAAGGTAAGTCCAAAAACCGAGAATGAATTTTTCTCCAGTGAAAACTTCTTTCGTGTTTTAAACTGGATCTCATTCGAAATACTGAAAACAGAAAAATACTCTCTCACGTCTCTCAGGTTGTGTCGATGTTTTTTGGGATTTCAGTCCTTTTATGACAGTGAAAGAGGAGACCAAACACAGTGTGGTTTCCCTGCTATTCTTCTGGGGAGAAGTGACATATGAACCAGATGAGGTCAGGCTCTGAGGGATGGTCCTAGACACTCGCTGGCTGTTGGCTGTGTGCTTTCCATCACGAAGGGCTCCTCCTGTCCTTTGGTGCCATTCATTCATGGCACACATATTTATTGAGTATCTTCTGGGCACCAGGCAGCAAATACAGGAGTCTTCCTCTCTCCTTTGGAGAGTTTACCTCAGTGGAGAAGTAATGGGGAGACTTTTCCATTAGCCTCATTTTCTCTCCTGCTCCAGGAAACTCTGTCCCCAAACAGGGCCAAAGAGGATTTACCAAGATGCCAGTGGTAAGACTTGGAACTCGCCTTGGCTTCCTCATGATCAGAAAGTTGACCTACTGAAAAATGCACTGCACATCATGAACCTATTAGCTTGCAAAGCTTCTATTTTTACATCCCGGCATTGAGTTTGTTCATTCCTAGAAGCAAAGGACATAACTTTGGACTGGACACATTTTAACTTTTCTTTTTTTTTTTTTTTTTTTTTGAGTTATTTCATTTTTATCACTTTTAAACAAGAGTTGCTGATTTTAACGACCTTTTTTTCCCCTTGGTTGTATCCTGAAAGCTATTTCTTATAGAGCAAGGAATGTTAAATTTGATGCTGTCAAATCATGACAGTTTAGTAAAAACCTTTTTTGCAACATGAGTTGTAAAAGCTTTTCTGTTCAGAAGGAATGTGAAATTTGTTTTTAAAACTACTCCAACAATTTTTGTTTTATCACCACTTTTGCAAAAGTCTAGGAGTTCTGGATATTCGTGTTAAAAGCTGAAAAATATAGGACTTTTTTTTTTTTTTGCTTGGTTGGTAAAAAAATAATAATAATTATTACTATTATTATTTAAGACAGAGTCTCACTCTGTTGCCCAGGCTGGAGTGCGGTGGGGCAGTCTTGGCTCACTGCAACGTTGGCCTCCTGGGTTCAAACAATTCTGCCTCAGCCTCCTGAGTAGCTGGGATTACAGGCACCCACCACCCACGCCTGGCTAATTTTTGTATTTTTGGTAGAAACAGGGTTTCACCACATTGACCCAGCTGGTCTCGAACTCTTGACCTCAGACGGTCCACCTGCCTGGGCCTCCCAGAGCATCAGCCACTGCGCCCAGCTGGCATTATATTTTAACTACAATAGAATGTTACCTTGCATACATGGAATAATTAAAAGTTTTTTTTTTTTTTTCTTAAAGTCAACAACTTAAGACAAGGTGTTTTCTAAACACTGAACATATTAAAAGCAGACCATTTCAAAAGAGAACAAGTCCATTCTGAAATAGCCTAACAAATTAACATTATATACTATGCTGGTGGTGTTTTGTTCCTGCTCAGCAGGTATTTCTGTAAATGAAGTAATCAGGGAAGGATCAAAAGAGAGGTGAAGTATGAAATCTTATTTTATTCAAAGGTCGCCTTCTGAATCTTAAAAATTTCAACATATGCATATATTAGAGTCAAGGCCAATGCAAAGGCCAGAAAAGGACTTTCCAAGTGCCTTAAATAATATCCAGCAACAGTAAAAGTGTTAACTCTCTCCACTGCCTCCATGAAGTTTTAGAAGAGAAATGTGAGAACAATAGGAATGATGCATTGTTTCCCAGGGCGCAGAGCCAGACTCTGGCATCCGGACAGCTATGGATTCTGAAGCCAACTGAAATGTTGACACTGGGAAATTCGCTCCACTTTTCTTTATAACTCCGTTCCTCCACCTGGAAATTAGAGAGATAATGATACCTTAATAATAACACCTTTCCTAATGCATGGTGGTGTTGCAAGTGTGTATGAAATATTCTTAAGTGAAACGCGGTGAGTTCCACAGAAGAAAGGTGCACTTCTTCCTCCAACATTGTCCAAGTATTATTCATCTGTCTTTCACTTGTGACCCCAATTGTTTTATTACAACATGCCAGAGTGGGGTGAAATGAAGTTCAGTGGTAGGGGGGGTCATGCAGTGAAGCTTCTTCACTTAAATGGATTTATGAGAGTTTGGAGGTAAATACATATTTATACAATGGTGGTAGACCTTTCAAGTTATGCTGGCAGGATAAACAGGCATTATTTAGCCTTGACATTTATAAAATTATTGTTTTGTAATGGGAAAGACAGTGATACACACAACTAAAATTCTGTTGCAATGAAAAGAACTGGATGGTAAAGACATTTGGATGTCGTCACAACTGACTCAAAGGAACAAGCCTTTGTTTATTTAGTCACAATGAATTATCTTTAACTCATGACCCTACGTAGACCACATGCTTTGTCTGGTCTCTGTTTAAGAAATTTCCCATGTTAAAGGAGTTGCCTGAATTCAATGGTGAGGAGAAGGCTCATTTCACTCAACTCTTATCCTGGCATTAAGTAGATACAAGTCTTCACATTCCCATACGTCTCACTTCAAATGTCCAATCATTTTTGCATACATACAAGTCCCCAAATTGTCCACTTAATATTACAAATGTGTTTAAGTAATATCTATTGATATCCAGATGTTAAGTGGAGAAGGAATTGGCAGACTGAAAGGCAACACATGTTTATGAGACCATTCTTTCTCCTCTAAGAATTTCTAGTAGCAAAAGAAACCATCACCAACCTTGTGTGTCCATAGGATGTGGAATACACTCTAGAGTTTTAAGATCATATTCATGTTCTCTTCATACTTCAAATACCTGCCTACCTGATGAAATTCCTGCACATTCAGGTTTCAAAAACTACATTTGATGGACTTGACTGATTTCCAGAGAGGAAATAGTTAGAAAGTAGATTTGATGACTTTTCTGTCATTTTTACATAATTGTCAAAATGAACAGCCTTAGTGGCTAACAAATGGCTTCTTCAAGGTGTGGGTAGTAATACCCTAACCCACATTTATAATTTTAAATTGCTTAAATAAAATTTGTTTCTGGATAACTTATGAGCAAACTTTCCTTCCTTCCTTCCTTCCTTCCTTCCTTCCTTCCTTCCTTCCTTCCTTCCTTCCTTCCTTCCTTCCTTCCTTCCTTCCTTCCTTCCTTCCCTCCCTCCCTCCCTCCCTCCCTCCCTCCCTCCCTCCCTCCCTCCTTTCTTTCTTTCTTTCTTTCTTTCTTTCTTTCTTTCTTTCTTTCTTTCTTTCTTTCTTTCTTTCTTTCTTTCTTTCTTTCTTTCTTTCTTTCTTTCTTTCTTTCTTTCTTGAGATAGGGTCTCACTCAGTCGCCACTGGAGTGCAGTGGTGCAATCATGGCACCCGCAGCCTGTGTCTTCCAAGCCAAAGCAATCCTCCCACCTCAGCCTCCTGAGTAGCTGGGACCACAGGTGTGCACAACCATGTCTGGCTCATTTTTTTTTTTTTTGGTAAAGATGAGATCTTGCTCTTTTGCCCAGGCTGGTCTCGAACTCTTGGACTCAAGCAGTCCTCCCTCCTTGGGCTCCCAAAGTGCTGGAATTACAGGTATGAGCTACAACACCTGGCCAGAAAACTATTTCTCTCTCTTTAAATAGACTAAAGTGTTTTCTACAATTTTAAATATGGTCATTTACCACAAAAAAATATATGTTATTCTCTACACGATAAATGTACACATATGCAAAACAAACAAGTGATTTGATAAAATAGGCAAAATAATCTATAAAAGTGCATTTTGGTCTAAATTACTGCCCTTTGATTGGGGCCACCAGCTGCTAAACATGGTCACTGTGGTGGGAGGTATAGTTCAATAAGTAATCTGGATAGTTGGTTGTTACAAATGAAAGAAGGGAACTTCCTTTGGTTTGAGTTGATTATTTGACAAATATATGGACAATGAGGAGCCACGACGATTCCGTTGCTGCGTGCCAACCTTGTTCGATTCCAGGCTGATGTCTAGAATTCCAGCCTGAGGCGGATTAGTTCGTGGTATGCGGAAGGAGGCTTGAGCCTAGAAGACCTGTGTCATTGACAGAGCAAGTCTCTCCCTGTGTCCCGTGTTCCCTCTCTCCCGCCTGCTTACATGTAGAGAGTACAGCTCTTTCGCTGCGTTAGATACTTCAGTTTATCAGGAGTTACTCTCTTGTTAAGAAAAATAACCACTTTTTTTCACTTCTTAGTTTGCATTTTTCAATCATTATTGTTGACTATGGGTAGATTGTGAACTGAAACAAGTCAGGATTTTCATTTCATAGACAGGCCGTTCAACAGTGGTTAAAGCATAAATATCGACTAGAACTTTGTGGGGTCTAATCCCAGCCTTGCCACTCCAGAGGGTATGGCATTAGGCAGGGTACTTAGCCTCCTTATGCTTAATTTCCTCATCCCTATACTGGAGGTAAGAATAGTGCCTATCTCAGAGTTGTAATTAAGCTGTTAGTAAACATTCTTTTTGTTTTTCTAATTGCTATTTTTCAGAAAAGGAAAGTATAGTTCGTGATCTCCCCACTGAACTGCTCTTACTGAAGAATACCAACTTCTGTGAACCTATATATTCCTTCTTACAGTAGTGGTTGACAATTGGCTCACAGTGTTGGTTGACGTTTTGTCTAAAGTCTTGCTCTTTTATCTACAGGGAGTAGATTCTGCTATCTTGGCCTCACAGCCCTTCCTGTTGATTACAAAACCCATGGAAGAAAACAGAACACGCCCTTCTCAGTTCCGTCTAAATGTGTTTCTTCTACTTCAGTTACGCCAGTTCTGGGGCAAAGACACTGACGAAACAACACCTATACCTGAAAAAGAATAAATGTGTGACTTTCAAATCCCCTTTCCCAGTGAAAGAAACAGCAAACACTTCAGATTCAGCATCTGTTCTCCAGTTGCACTGAGGAATGCACTGTCTCACAGCACCAGCTCTGCAGAGCCCTTGCCCCCGGACTCTTTGCGGTTTTATTTATATGTATTTCCATATTTCATTCCTGTATGTCACTGCTGCATTGGTGTGGCAGCAAGTGACCAAATGCTACAGGTCTTACTATGGACACCAGGTCAGGTGCAACTACACAAAACAAAGCCAGTTCCATGAGCTGCCTATGATATGCATTGCGGAAGTAACATTTTACCCAGGGTGTGCCGTTGCAGTGATATAAATATATTTTTTTTCTTAGACTAAATATGAGCTGACTATCTCTTTTGATGTGTGTACATAGGTGTGAGTGTGTGTGTATGCGTGCGTGTCTGTGTGTGGATGTGGATGTGTGTAGCCTCATGCTTAGGACTACCCGTGAATGTTATGGAATGCTACACCTGGAGAGTTCTAGTTTTCCACCGGTTTCAAGATGAAGAACCACATGATGCAGTGGACCTGGAGACCGTCCCCTTGGAAAGACAACCCAGAGATGTTCAGCATCCTGGATCTATACGTGTATTTTGTAGCCGTCACACTAACCTTAATAAGAATTCTACAGCTTTGGACAGAGGCATTTTCACCTTAATGGTGAAGTAATTGAAAATATAAATCCATTCAGGTGACAACCCATCGTCAAAATTACACATTCTGATTGAACTCATCTGAATCATCAGTTCCTCGACGGAGAGAGAGAAGGAGATGGAATGTGTTTGGTAACCCCAAATGGAGTACAAGTAGCCTTTGTTTTCCTGCATAAATGGACTTGTTGAATGCGAACAAATATATGCAATTCATATACTTTTGGAGATGAACGTAGATATGTGTGTCAGCTTTGAGATGGTGTGTCCTGGATTAATACTTTGTCTCCCAATATCACAGAAAAATGCATGCCAGTGACTCCTGAGGTTAAGGTCGTTGGGATGAAATGGCCTCAGGCAATTTCAGATTCCCTAATTACCAGGAAAGTTCTACAGTAATTAATACGCAGCTAACTCCTATTGCCCTCACAAGAGCATCAGCCTTCTAGGATCAGAGCTCCGAAGTGTGAAGATTCAGTATTGATAAGATAATGTATACCAAACTCCAGCCAACTTACTGCCATTTTTCATAATCTGAGTGGCTGCCTTGCTTATCCTAAGCTATGGTTGCAGAAACTGTGGCCATTTATATAAGCTATAACATCAAATCAGGGAAAAATGAGGAAAAAAAAATAGATTCTGAACCATTTATTGTTGAATAAGTAGAGAAAATCATCAATAAATATTTATTACATTCTGACAGGGTGTGTGGCATTGTATTCTATGCCAGAGTGACAAAGTTAATTCACCCCTTTGTGGGGACCTTAATATGTTTTTTAAGGGATGTGCCTATGCATTGATGCCTGAAACATATGTATAAAGAAATGAGGTTGAATCTCTGAACAGATCATCTTTTCCAGAGGTAAAGGTAGGAGGCCAACTTCAGGGTCTGGGTCTAGCCGTGAGCAAGCCCTGGCTGAGTGAGCTCTAATGCTAACTCATGTGCCGATCTCTAGAGCAGCGGGAAACTACCCCACTGCACCAAATCAAGTAGCTTCACCTTGTGTATGCAGGCCCCAAGTTATTTTTTAGCAATCTTACGAGTGAAATGTTCTGGTGTGTTGAAAAACGTTCTTATTTTAAAGAAAGGTTGTGCTCACTACACTGCTGGTGTGTGCGTTCTGAGACCTCTTGTATTCAATCTGTGAAGGATATGTGTATTAATCCGTACACCCGTATAGCCTCAATATTTGTCTGAAGACACTTAAATTCTGACCCGTAAAGGAAAGTTCTAGAAGCAATATTTTCACTTATTTAACATTCTCCAAACAACATCATGCATTGATACACACTGAAGAGTGCATTTATTTTTTGTATCACTCTAAGTATGTTGGAATATGCAAGGACTGTGGTTAAAATTAGAATGTATAAGGCATATTATAATTTAGTTCATACTGAAAAAGAAATTAACAGAACATTGTTCGGTTCACACGTTCCAAAATTTGAGTGATTTCTTGAGTTAGACATAGATTTTCTATTTTGTTTTAATTTGTCAAGGTATTTTTCTTCCCTTCATGAACTTTAGGTACACATAACTTATGTCATTTATTTATGGTCTTTTATACCTAGTTTGTAAAATTGTAAAATAGCAAACTAAATGCAGAGAGTTTGCATTTGAAAATAATAAAGTAGTTGCCGTATACAACCCTGCAATCTGGTTGTCTCTTTTCAATAACTTTTGCTATATATACGGTGTGCCTAAATGAATTAATTATTTGTTGTCATTTAATTAAAACAAAAAAGTCTTAAATTCCAATTGAGCATACTTAGAGGTTAAAAATTACTATCTTCTAAAGATTCTTCACCCTTGAGAACAATGCATTTGAAAATCTGACTTAGACCATTGTAATTAAGACTATAGACTTTGGTTGGCATTCAGGCTTCACCACTTACTAATTATACAGTCTAGGGCAAGTCTCTTAACTTCTCTCTGCCCATTTCCTTGCTTGTATGATAATTACAATGCAAGAGCTTTAAAAAGATTAAATATATTGAAACATTTAGCACAGTGTCTGACATCCAGCCAGAACTCAACAAATGGTGGTGATTCTCGGTAGCTTTTTGATGATATAAACTTTCTGCTTCAATATCCCTAGTTTCCTCTCTTACATCCTTGTCACTGATTCAAACAACCAGTTACCCATCCTTGCCAGGTGCTTTCAACCTAGGATCCATGGATCCTTGAGGGTACATTGGTGCTCCAGCAGGTCCAGCAGCATCCCAGAAACTGAGCAATTGCCAGTTATTACATTTGTATATGTGCTTTGATGGGGAGGTTTTCAAAATTTCCTCAAATTCTAAATTGCTATGGGATATAAAAATATTAAGGACCACAGTTTTAAGGATTAATGCTCTCCTCGTGATGCTATTTCATTAAATTATCAATTGGCAAAGTACCTATTGATTGAACATCAGGTTTAAGTTTTATTTTAGTATCTCAGCTAAAGTCCCTAAGAGCATCTGGCTTCAAAGGGCAGGGGTGTGCCTTCAGTGTTACCAGCAGCATTGTAAAACATGGGTCTTAAAAAGAATTTCAGAACCTGGGTCATGTCTGGTTACTTTGTGTTTATGCCTTACTTAAGCTGCTCTCTATAGAATCAACTATATTAATATGTATGGTAGTTGGTGGCATATTTGTGATTTGAAAGGGATCAGGTTTGGCATTTTCTCCCTCACTTGTTTAGCAAGACAGAATGTCAACCCACAAAGTATTTTTTCCCTACATGTTCTAAAATGAGCTGGTAGGGTGGTATCAAAATTGCCGCATGTAATATGTTAAATATACTATTATTATTATTATTATTATTATTATTAGAGATGGAGTCTCATTCTGTTGCCCAGGCTGGAGTACACTGGCATGATCTCAGTTCACTGCAACCTCCACCTCCCGGGTCCAGGTGATTCTCCTGCCTCAGCCTCCCGAGTAGCTGGAACTACAGGTGCACATCACCACGCCCTGCTAATTTTTTTTATTTTTGGTAGAGACAGGGTCTCACCATGTTGGCCAGGCTGTTGTCAAGCTCCCGACCTCAGGTGATCCACCCGCCACATCTTCCCAAAGTGCTGGCATTACAGGCATGAGCCACCGCGCCCTGCCTAAATGTATAAATGTAAGGAGTACAGTGCAGTTTTGTTACATAGATATATTGCATAGTGGTGAAGTTTGAGCTTTTAGTAACCATCACCAAAAGAATGTACATTGTACCTATTAAGTAATTTCTTATCCCTCAGCCCCTTCTCACCCTCCTACCTTTCAGAGTCTCCAATGTCTATTTTTCCACACTCAATGTCCAGCCACATGTAAACTTAGTAGTAATTTTGAAATTGATTTTAGTGTAGTATAATGTCACATTTCATATTATTTGTGCTAATGAATGCAAGCTTCTAATAAATGACCCCATATTCTTAGTGGTTTCGCAGACGAAATTTATTTCTAACCTACTTCACAGTGTGATGAAGATCCAGAGAATTTTCCTGGCAACTGTTTTCCATGCAGTGACTCATGGATCCAAGCTCCTTCCCAACTGCGATGCTGCCATGTTCATTACGTGACCAAGGGCATCACATAAGGGGAAGAGAATGTGGACAATTGTCTTGAAACCTTTATGACCAGGCTTAGAAAGGGCTTCTATTTTGACTCCTTTTATCTCATTGGCCAGAACCCAATCACGCAAACCAAACATAACCTCCTGGGAGGTGGGAAATCTGTTTTCTTGTAAGCATAGGAAGAGGAACTGAAAGTGTTGGGTGGCTGGAGAGTCTCTACAAGTACAAATGAAAATCATGCACCTAGAGAAAGGGAAAGTGTTTTGGAGAAGTGAATGCATCTACAAGCATTGAGTTTGATCTCCCACAAGCGTCAAATGGTCATTTCCCCGAGATGCTGAGAAGCACAAACAACATTCAGACTTGCTCTAACATTTGCATTCACATCCTCATTTATCCAGATGCTTTAGAAATTGCATTTGCCTTTCTGCATTGCAGATCTCTATACTTTCTCTAGGCACAATCTTTTGTTTATACATGAAAGTGCCTGCCTTTCGTGGTTTAAATTCCCTTAGCCACTCAGTCTCCCTAGGAGGAAGGAGGTGGGTGGGGAGCATAAAATAAACCCTAATACCAGGCAAGAGATGTAAAACATTCTTTTTCCTTTGAAAATAAAAATACAACTAAAATGTGCAAGAACACATCACCCTAGCCCCTTGACATCTATCAGCTGAACTAGACCTTAAAACCTTGATCTAAGGCTTCATAAGAATTGGAGTTAGTGCCCACACTTACAAGATTTCATTCTTTTTAACGTATTTGAACACTCACTGAATACCAGACATGGTACTAAACTCTAAATTCTCACAACAGCCTATGTTAAAAGTACTCTTATCCCCATTTTATAGGTGAGAACAGTAAGGCATACAGCAAGTCCAAGGCTACGCTGCTAATAAGGATTAGAGTATGTGATTTAAACACAAGCTGCTGGACTCCAGCTATTTGCTCCTAACATCTGTATCATCCTGGCATACTCAGTGATGAGTCCAAGTTGCTCCATCCTGTCTCATCAAACAGTTTAGCAGGTGGGTATGTTTCAGTTTGATGAAAGTGCTATATGCCATTGTGAGCGGGTTTATATGCCATTGCACTCTTCCCTAAACACTGCTTGACTATTCTGTTGCCGAATGGCTTATTGTTTTACTGATTTGTCATGTTGCTTGTTTGTTTTTGGTAAGCTCTAGTGGAAAAGAACTGTAACATAACTACAATGTTCATCTAACACACTACGTTTTGTAAGAATTCATCTCCATATTCTACTTTTTGCTAAAAGCAAAGTATACTCTGTTATCACTAAGATACAACCATCTGATATATAACTGGGGAGAAGGTAGTGATTTTCCTTAATTATCATTTTGGTGTTCTAAGCATAAAAGCCATGGATAGCACCTGTCAAATGCCATTCTTCACTTTGATGGTGGCCTGTGACAAAGAGAGACTAGTTATTAACTAAATAGAAGCAAAAATGGATCCCAAGACAAGAGGAAAATTAACTGAGGTAGAAACTGAGCATGATATAATAAAAAACTTCATGTGAATTCCACTTTGGCTACTTTTTGGCTGTGTGACCTTGGGCAAATCACTTAACCTCCCTGAAACTCTGTTTACTCACTTTTAAAACGTGAGAAAGTGCTCCCTACTTTGTCAGGATGTCTGAGATTACACTGAGAATTCAGTGTAATCAATTCTATGGAAAACTACTATAGAAAGCAGGAGCTACAAACACATATGTCTGTATGGACCAGTCAGGCTGTGTGAATGAGTCCATTGGCAGGAGATTCTGTCCAAATGTAGCACAACAGAGAGTGGGTATTTAGATATGACATTAGGCTGATAAGATGTCAATGAGCATTGTTCAGCGGAAGATAGGTTAGGGCAGGGAAGTCTCCATGGCCTAATAAGATTGAGTAACAATGATGTATTTCACAACCCTTTTCTGTAGATTCATAAGGCACATTGGTATATTACAGACTCTGAGAAGCCCTGTAGTAAAGAAACCAATTTTTGCCAATTTAACCTAATCTTTTGCAAATCTATTTGGAAATGAATCCCTTTTAACATCCCCATGGAATAAAAATTCTCTAAAATACATTTTGGAAATCTATTCTTTGGAGTGTCCGATGAAAAATCTGAAAGAGCAGCAATCAGACTCACCCCATGTTGCACCACTTATAGCTTTACAGTCGATACAAAAGCTCAAGTCTCTTGAATCCTCTACCTCTACACCCCAAGGCATATTCCAAGTATTCAGTAAGGTTTGCAGCTGAGTGGAGATTGGCTTTTTTACATTGCTGGGCTAGGTGGCTGTAGTACCGGCAGGGATAGGGTATGTACGGTGTAGAGCAAGTGTTGGAGAGATTGTGCTCCTGGAAAGTGGGAATGTTGAAGTCCTGCTTTCAGAGCTCACATAGGTGATTTTACATCCGTGAAGGGCACAGTTTGCACCAAAGTCATGACCTAGGCTGAGATGTTTGCATTCTTCCAGTTACGGATTTTGACAATGAAAAAATGCATGACACAAATCAACAAGCAAATTAAGACATGGAGCTACAGTGGGCTTTAGCCTCAGTTATTTTACCCTTTCCTTTTGGAGGAAGTGCCTTGAGCCACTGACGGTTCCCAGTTGAGTGGGTAATAGACCCCTGACATATCTTATTTCTGGCAATTGCTCTGGACATAATTCTTTGTTTATTGCACTGCTGTAGAAAACTTGATGAATACTCAGAAGAAAATAGAATTAGGACTCACGGACCCCAGTTAAAATCAGCTTAGTGGAACATAGGCATTTCTTTGTATAGAGCTGGAAAAGATAGCCATGAGAGAAAGTGGCTTTAACATACACCCAGAGAAACTATATATTATACACATAATATGTAAGAGGCAATTATGGCCTAGTAATCTGCAGTGTATCACTACCTAGCAATCAGATTGACATATTCTAATGAGACCCATGTTGTTTGTAATCAGACTGGCACTGCTTATTCAGAGCTCTATTCCATAAGATGCACTTTTAAATGGCTCAGATTGCACCAGATGCTATAAGAAATAGTATTCCATTTTATTCCATTACCAGCATTTTCTTCTCTTCCAATTAGCATAATTTAAAATCAGCCAGAGGCAAATGTGAGGGG
This sequence comes from Macaca mulatta, assembly GCF_049350105.2. NCBI lineage: Eukaryota > Metazoa > Chordata > Mammalia > Primates > Cercopithecidae > Macaca > Macaca mulatta. The sequence continues at coordinate 126,664,299 of NC_133417.1, read as the reverse complement.
GCTAAAAAGTTACAAAGAAGTTCAAGAAATACTTGATAGGAAAAGGCAAGAAGAAACTCGTGCAACCATTTTTTTTTTAATATGGGAAAGAGAATACCGCAATTAATAGAGTTCTTCTTTAAATTGCTCAGAATTTATTTCTGTGACTTATTGAAATATTAGAATCTCTCAAGGGGCTAATTGCCCCCAGGTTCTTCTTGCTTATGTATTATCTTGTGGATGACATAATGAAATCACCACCTCATTTACCATTCAGTTAAGGTTTAATTGAGTTCATCTTTTTCCCCCTCAAAATATCCAGGAACTTAGAGAATCAAAATACATTTTCGTTTGTAAAATAAGAAGATCTTCATAAATTGCCTCTTTATAAGTTAGGTCCTATTCATAAAATTCCTGAAGTTAAAACCTGAGCTAGCATAATAAACATTTTTCCTTGATGTAAACTCTCATGATCTTACAAATAGTGCTTTTTTTTTTTTTTTTTTTTTTTTTTAAGACAGAGTCTTGCTTTGTCATCCAGGCTGGAGTGCAGTGGTGCAATCTTGGCTCACTGCAAGCTCCTCCTCCTGGGTTCACGCCATTCTCCTGCCTCAGCCTCCTGAGCAGCTGGGACTACAGGTGCCCACCACCATGACTGGCTAATTTTTTTTGTATTTTTAGTAGTGGTGGAGTTTCACCATGTTAGCCAGAATGGTCTCGATCTCCTGACCTTGTGATCTGCCCACCTCAGCCTCCAAAAGTGCTGGGATTACAGGTGTGAGAAACCATGCCCAGCTGAAATAGTGCTTGCTTTTAAAGTGAGGGTTGGCATCTGATACAGGGAGCGTGATTTTCCAAGGATGTACATGCCTAAAATCCTTGTGTTATCTTCCCAGTAAGACATAAACTCTCTAGGTGGGATCTCGGGCTTTTGCTGGTAACTCACCCAGTATTCGCTCCCCTTTGATTCTCTCCCTAATGGCAGCTAGCAGATTTTGAGAACCCATGTTCTCTCTTTATTTCATTTGAGTGAGACTGGCCCATCCCCAACTGTAAGTTACCCTAAAGGGTCTGAACCGTAGTAAGCCCTTGATCAAGTGACTGGCTCAGAGGTGGTCCAATCAGAGTGAAACTTGAGTCTTCTTTTCCATAATGTGACAAGCATTTGTGTGTGTGTGTGTGTGTGTGTGTGTGTGTGTGTGCGCGTGTGCTTGCACGCGTATGTGTGTGCTCCTTTCCTCATTCCCATTAAAACATGACTCCATTTCCTCCAGCAACCATTTTGGGATCATGTGAAAAGCCATTCCCAGGATGAAGGTGACATGGAGGCGAGGATAATCTCGGGGAAACAGCTGGACCCAGTGGGATACTGGAGCCACCTTGTTCCACCTCATGAGAGCTGAATATTAAGATTTCAGGAGTTTTATGAGCCTATTAAGGTCATCTTGGCAGCTCAAAATTGGCCATGGTAGGAGTATTTACACCACAGAATTTTGCAAAAACTAAAAATCAGAGCTGCTATTTATTTTTCTCCTCTCCTTTCTCCTTCTCTTTTCCTTCTCCTCTTCCTGTCCTCACAGAGCTGGGTGTTAACTATTTACCAGCTTACCTCAGGATGTGTCTCTCAGAGAGCCATGCCTGAAGCTTGGCTTATTCATTCACCTTTCACATTAGAAATCCAGAAACTATTGTTTAAGTCAAATTGACTGAGACTTTCTGTATTTCTGTTACTGTTAACCAAAAGTGAAGCCACCAGGGCCAACAATGTTCTACATAATTATAACAGTTAACCTTCATAGAGCCTTTTAACAAGGACCAAGAACTGTGCCAAGAACTAAGTCACTTTAGTTCAAACAAACCATTCACCTCTACAAAGAAGGTACTTTATAATTTCTAACTTAAAGATGAAGAAACAAAGCCTTAGAATGCTGATACGGTTTGGCTCTGTGTCCCCACCCAAACCTCATCTTCAGTTGTAATCCCCATGTGTTGAGGGAGGGACCTCACAGGAGGTGATTGGATCATGGCGGTGGTGTCCCCCATGCTTTTCTCATGATAGTGAGGGAGTTCTCATGAGATCTGATGGTTTAAAAGTGGCAGTTTCCCCTGTGTGCGCTCTCTCTCTCCTGCCACCTTCTAAAGAAGGTACTTGCTTCTTCTCTGCCTTCCGCCATGGTTGCAAGTTTCCTGAGGCCTCCCCAGCCATTCAGAACTGTAAGTCAATTAATCCTCTTTCCTGTATAAATTACCCAATCTCAGGAAGTTCTTTATAGCAATGTGAAAACAGACTAATACAAGTGCAAACATCACTTATCCCAGCTTCAAAGAGACCTACTTAGAATTTTCCAAAGGCATAAAGCCTTTTCACATCTCAGTGCCTGACCCATGCTGTTTCCTCTTTTTATAGACTGTGTCCACCTAGTTAGTACCTACTCCTCCTTCAGGATCCTGAGTCAATGCCTCATGGAGGTTTTCTTCATTCTCTGAGCTGGGTGACTACTCATATCACCTTGCCCTTACCTTATTTAGAGTGCTTTCAACAATGTAGGGTACTTAGTGATTTTATTGCTGGCTTCCACCATTAGACTGCAAGATTAACAAAAGTAAGAATCTTCTCTTTTGCATATCTTCATGCCTAAGATGATAAACCACATGGTAGCTGCTTCAGTCAGTGTTGGCTGAATTATGTGAATGAATGAATGAATGAATGAATGAATGAATTCATCCTTGTGATTTGTTTTTATTACATTGAAACTCAATAAAAAAATTAATGCTGAGGCCAGGAATGGTGGGTCACACCTGTCATTCCAACAGTTTGGGAGGCCCAGGAGGGTAGATCACTTGATCTCAGGAGTTCGAGACCAGCCTGGGCAACGTAGCATGACCTATCTCTATGAAAAAACCCACGAAAATTAGCCAGATGGCATATGCCTGTAGTCCCAGCTACTCAGGAGGCTGAGGGGGGAAGATCGTTTGGGCCTGGAAGGCAGAGATTGCAATGAGCTGATATCATGCCATTGCACTCTAGCCTGGGTGACAGAGCAAGATCCTATCTCAAATAATAATAATTTTTAAAAAAGAATAAAGCTGTCATTCCCCTTGACAAGTATTCTTACATTAAATATGTGAATCGTTATAAACTATCGGAAGTCCTTGTCTTCTTTCTTTTTATTTCTTGTCTTCAACATCACCATCTTCTTCATCATCATGTACTGTTAGTCCAGGTATGAGGCAGATGGAAGAATTCATTGAGAGATATTAGAAAGGTCACTGACCTTTGTGTCAAATAGATCAGGCATGGACTGTAGTTCCACAAATTACTGGCTGGGTTATTTTAGGCAAATTGCTTCATTTCCTCATTCATAAAGTGGGGATAATATCTAACATTTAAGGTTACTGTGTAAAGTAAATAGTTGGCAAAGTGGCCATGGTGTGTGGCGATAATTAGGTAAGAAATGGTAACTCTGTATCTTCATGCTCTGCAACTTTAGCCATATTTTGCTTTTTTTTCCTGAGGACTACCACATAAGATTTAGTATCCGATCTCCATTTACTTAGTTTGGTTATTACAAGTTACTACTACTGTGTCCTACTTATCCAAATAATAATAATAAATTACAATAGCCATAAATATTACTATATGCCTTGGGTGGGATGAAGGTCAAAAAGTGTTTTAAGCTGAAACCACATCGACTGTGCATTTCTAGAAAGTTTCTGATTTGGGGGGTTATGTTATCTTTTGTCTTTGGACCTCTTCCATTTTTTTCTCTTAGATTCCTTGCATGTGCACATGTTTATGCTTGAATGTTTGTATGTATACAAATGCATGTGTGTATGTGTGTGGGGGACTGACCCTTTGTTCAAAGGAGACCAAAATAGGAGACCAGACCATGGCAAGGGCAACGCATAATTTGTCATGTTTTTGTATTTCATTCCAGAAAAATCACTTTGATGAAAACTAAATAAAATATTGGGCTGGTCTTAGTGATGTGGACTGAGCTACCCTTGTCCTACATAAGACATAATTGAATATTGAATAAACTAGACTTCAGGAAATTTCACATTGGCTCTGGTAGTTGTTATATTTGAGCCACTGGGCCAGACCATGAGCAATGGGGTATGATTTTGCCCTGAATGGAAGATAAATCACTGTCAATCATCCTAGAAGGAAGGGGCTACACATCTGGACCTTGGATCGCTGAAGAGAAAGACAATTTTCTTCTCTTGGGTCCCAAGTAGGGAAGCAGAGCCAGTCCCGGCCTCTAGGCATGAGAGTGTTAGGAGTCCTCCAGAGGTAAGAGTTAGTGGGCCCCTGTGCAAGCAGGCAGGCTGGGAGACAGGCAGGGCATTCACCTGCTGACATTTAAGGTAGAATTTGGGTATCTGGGCTGGAAGCAGCTATAAAGTACTCTCTGAATTTCTAAGCCTCAGTCAAGTTTGGGGCAAACCACATCCTCCATAGTCATTTCCCAGTTGTGATTAGGGAAATCGGGTTAAGCAGCAAGGTCAGAAAAAGCCCAGGGAGAAGGCAGTGGGGTGGCGGCGGGAGGGCTGTTCTAAAAAATGGCTGTTCAGAAGAGTGATGCTATCATGATGATGGTCCACAGCATAAGAGAGGCAAGGGGAAGAAACTGACAGATTTGTTCTGGACTACATGGGAGGCAGGAAGCTGGGAGGCTGGAGTGCTGGAAAACTCTTGGAAAACTTTGAGGAGGAGAGTCGCCAGAAGCTGGCTGGAGAGAATTTGAATGATGATAGTTTGGACCTGAAAAGAAAATGTAACATTATTTTGTAGCCACAGGCAGGTGAAGTTTGTGACTTATGGATGACACATAGATTTCTCATCTTATTTATCGTAACAACCAGGTTGTAAGTATTATTGGGCCTATTCTGTAAATCTAAGAAATGAGAAATACATAGATTAAGCACTTGCACAAGTTTTAACTGCTGGCAAAATCTCCAGGCTGAGATTTGTGCCGTATTTGTCTGCTACCAAAGATGATGCACTTTCTAGAATAACACGATGCCTCTAAAGTGCAGTGAATATAGAACTGGAGAGAAATGTGGTCCACTAGTTAATTTCCTGTGGCGTTTCCACAAACTAGACCTGTGAAATTATTGCTTTCCATAAGTTTCAGCCGTCCTTTTTGTACACGTTGCCTATCATTACTGCTTTCTGTCCAAATGTCTTGATGGAGGAGAGGGATGTAGAGAAGATTTGTGTTTTCATAAGAACCAGTAACATTTAACATCTTAAGTAAGACTTTTAATTCTCTGGTTAATAGCCTGAAATTGATTTTCCTCCAACTGAAGACCGGTGTGATGGAAAATCTACTTAGTGTAATAGGCACTCTCAGCTTGATGTTGTTGAAAAAGAATATGGCACATTTAGAAGACATTGGATCTGGCCTGAACTCTGCTGCACAAGGCTTTGTGAGTGTATGTCACGCATAACTCTTTATTCAAAAACAAGGACTTAGACTTTGTAATCTGTAAATTTTTTTAGCTCTCAAATTCAACATACACTCTAAATTTTTTTGTTCCTAGGTATGAGTTTCTGAATGCAAGAATGTTTATACATGGACACAGAAAAGAAAGGCAACACTGATACTTGGGAGACACACACTGGTACTGCTGTAGCTGTTGCTACAATATCTAAGTAATTCCATGATAGCTGGTAAATGGCTGTGGTCCTGAAGCATCCTGAGTGGCTCCCATTACCCCACCTGTCTAACTATTTCTGGATGTGGCCTCATAATCACTGAGTCACAGTATTTGATAGAAGTGTATTTATTATTTTTGGAGTGGTTTAAAACTATTTTCACACATATAAAGCAACTATAATCCTGAGTAAAGACTTGATCTGCAAATAAAGAGACATTGAAGATAGAAGTGAGAGAGAGAAGAAAAAAATACAATGAGGCAAAGTGTGTGAGGAAGCAGAAGAAAGAAGAAATGACTGCCACTGGAAAGCAGCAAGCCAGCATGAAACCATCACCATATAGATATACAAAGTCACCTCCTGGTCAGGCGCCTTGTCTTACGCCTGTAATCCCAGCACGTTGGGAGGCCGAAGGGGGTGGATCACGAGGTCAAGAGATCGAGGCCATCCTGGCCAATATGGTGAAACCCTGTCTCTACTAAAAATACAAAAATTAGCTGGGCCTGGTGGCGCGAGGCTGTAGTCCTAGCTACTCGGGAGGCTGACGCAGGAGAATCAATTGAACCCAGGAGGCAGAGGTTGCAGTGAGCCAAGATTGTACCACTGCACTCCAGCCTGGCAACAGAGCAAGACTACACCTCAAAATAAATAAATAAATAAATAAATAAATAAATAAATAAATAAATAAAAATAAAGTAACCTCCTATGTTATTCTGTATCTTTTCTCTCTTTTTGTCTTCCTTCCTTTGCTACTGCTTCTGCTGCTTCTTTTTCTCCTCCTCCTCCTCCTCCTCCTTCTCCTCCTCCTCCTCCTCCTCCTCCTCCTCTTTCTTCTTCTTCTTCTTCTTCTTCTTCTTCTTCTTCTTCTTCTTCTTCTTCTTCTTCTTCTTCTTCTTCTTCTTCTTCTTCTTCCTGTTTTTATCTAAGGGTTACAGGAAAGAAGGGGTTCTGTTTTCAGGTTTTTCCTGAATCTATTACCTAAGACTGTCAGGAGAATAGAGCTTTGAGTAGGTAGATATCTTTCATTAAAAAATTAGACTCCCAGAGAAGAATGTCATTGGTATTTTGATAGGGTTTGCCTTGAATTTGTAGGTCACCTTGGGTAGGATAGATATTTTAACAATATTAAGTTTTGCAATTCATGAGCATGGGATAGCTTTTCATTTTTTGTGTGTTTCTTCTTCAATTTTTTTTAAAATCAGTGTTGTATAGTTTTCCTTGTAGAGATCTGTCATTTCACAAAACTAGAAAAAAAAATACTAAAGTTTGTATGGAACCACAAAACACCCCAAATAGCTAAAGCAATCCTGAGCAAAAACAGCAAAAGTGGAGGCATCACATTACCTTATTTCAAATTATATTATAAAGTTAGAGTAATCAAGACAGCATGGTACTGGCATAAAGCAGACATAGTGACATAGAATAATGGCACAGAATAGAGAACTGAGAAATAAATTCATTCACTTACAACTAACTCATTCTTGACCAAGGTGCCAAGAACATACACTGGAGAAAGGACAGTCTCTTTAATAAATGGTGCTGGGAAAACTGGATATCTATATGTAGAAAAATGAAACTAGATTTCTTCTTTCACCAAATGCAAAATGAACACAAAATGGAGTAGAGACTTACATGTAAGACCTGAAGCTAGAAAACTACTAAAAGAAAACACTGGAGAAATGTTACAAGACATTGGTCTGGGCGAAGATTCATTGGGTAAGATCTCAAAAGCACTGGCAACAAAAGTAAAAATAGATAAATGTGATTATATCAAGCTAAAGAGTGCCTGAACAGCAAACAAAACAAAACAAAACAAAATCATCAACAGAGTGAAAAGACAATGTACAGAATGGGAGAAAATATGTGCAAATGTCCCTCTGACAAGAACTTAATAATCAGAATATGTAAGAAACTCAAGCAACTCAATAGCTAAAAGAAAGATCCCAATTATTAAATGAACAAAAGTCCTAAATAGACATTTCTCAAAAGAAGACATACAAATGGCCAACAGGTATATGAATACATGCTCTACATTACTAATCATGAGGAAAATGCAAATCAAAACCCCAATGAGGTGTCATCTCACCGCAGTTACAATGGCTATTATCAAAAGGATAAAAAACAACAACTGCTGGTGAGGATGCAGAGAAGGAGAAACTCTTACATACTGTGTGGGAATGTAAATTAGCAGAGCCATTATGAAAAATAGTATGGAGAGTCCTCAAAAAGCTAAAAATAGAACTACTACATGATTCAACAATTCTACTACTGGGTATACATCCAAGGAAAATCAATCAATATATCAAACAGATATCTGCACTTTCATGTTTAAGACCATAGTATTAACAATATCCAAAATGTGGATGTAACCTGTGTCCATCAATGAATGAACAGATAAAGAAAATGTGGTGTATATCTATACACAGTAGAATATTATTCAGCCATAAAAAGAAAAAAATCCTGTCACAGATAGAAAGGGAGGTCTATGTTAAGTGAAATAAATCAAGCTTTCTGTGACAAATATTGCATGTTCTCACTTGTATGTGGGAGTTGAAAAAGTGGATCTCATGGAGGTAGAGAGTGGAATGATGGTTACCAGAGACTGGGAAGGAGATGGAGGAGTGGGGAATGAAGAGAAGTTGGTTAAGGGGTACAAAATACAGTCAGATAAAAAACAAGAAACAAAAAATAACAAATATAATGGGGAACTAAGTGCTTTCATATCTTGTTTATTGTCATACATTTGTATGATTATCATATACTTTAGAAATTTTTATTTTACAAAAAAGAGAAATTAGACTTACAGTACTTTGGAAATGAAAATACATTGAAAGAAAGCGTTTCTAGTGCCGCTGAATGAACTCAAAGTTTTTTATTCCTCACTCTATTCAAAAATGAACAAAATGTTCTCTGGTGCTTTGGACAACAAAGAGAACGAAGTACTCACGATGCAAGGTCTTTTACTGATCTGCAGATGGTGGTCCTTGCAAAAGGTAATCTAATAATCCTCTCTTCTATTTAAGGACTATATGTGATTGTACATTTCTAGACATTTAAAATGATTTGTCCGATGACCCTTCAAGCCCTTTGATCCAAGCATTGTTATTACTCTGGCTCAATGTGAATTTAGGCGGACTGAAGTCGGGTGAGATGTTGGATGCTAATAAAAGCCCTGCTGGTGTGTGTTTCCCTTTCTCATCAGTCAGACACATTGTCCAAAAATGTTCCCCAAAATTATAAGCATGTTGTCCTGAGGGTTTTGTTCTCCTGATTGACATGAGTAACTTTGGGAAAGCTCTCTGAAGTTCTTTGAGAATCTATTGCTATTCTTGACAGAGTTTTGTAGTTGATTGCTTTGAAGCCCACTTATCTTCCTGAGCTGATTGAACATGTCTCTGATGTGCTTTTTTAATTAGTTTGTGAAGTGGGTGGAGTTGGAGCAAAGTCAATTCCATCTTGCTAAAATCTAATCAATGCTAGTTGACTGAATGACTTTAGTTTATTTAGCTGATTGACCCTGGACTTCTTCAGAAGTTGTTTTCTCTTATTTTCAATTTTGATGATTAAAAATATGATTTAATTACAGAAGTCACTTCTATGTTGCTTAATATGTTTGCATGAAATTCTACTCCACTTTTCCACCTTATGTATAACACGTGAAGCACACAATATGGTTCTGCTGAATTCAATAACATTTGCTGTCCCCAACTATAAATGAGACAACACAATTTTCTCCTTTGACTTTTCGTTTCCTTTGTTGTGCAGACAAGTATTTATAGAAAGAAAAGATTGCCCAAATCTTTGCAAAAATATTTACAGTGTACTAAGTTTTGTTGCAATTTCCTTCAGGATTTTTATGATGCAGTATTTTGCCAATCCTTTCACTGGCTAAACTTTTCTTATTGAAGTAATGAATAGAAAAATGGTGGCTCCCATTTATTTGAAGAAGAATTATTGTGACTGCCTGCCTAGGCATCAAGCTGAAATGCTTACAAAACCATTTCACATCCCAAACAACCACCAACCAAATTTTGTTTCTGTCAACATAATAGAAACAAATGGTTCTAAAGCAGAAATTCTGCTAGCAAACATTTTCATCAGAATCAAGCACTGTGGCTATGAAAATTCATCCAAATTAAACATTTATTTCTGAGACAAACGCCTTCTTTGTAAAATATTTGCCAGAAAAGATACCACTAACCCTGCAGGGTAAGTTCACTTCTGTGAAAGATCTGTGATTCACGAGAGCCTAATTAAATAGAAAAAAAAAAACTTTAGTAAACTTCTCTCTAAAAGGAAATGTAAAGCCTGCGTCTTTGGGTGGCAGTGAAAACTTGCTCTGAAGCTTTATTTCCAAATGCTGTTTTTAAAGAAATTCTACAAGAGGACTCACGTGGAATATGGGCTGGTCACTATTAGTCAAATACACCAAGATATCCTAGATGAGTTCCACAGTGGTTCAGGTCATTGTTTCATTTCGATTGGTTTGGTCCTGGAGTGTCTGAATGGCACAGAGGGGAAGGAAAAGCATTGGAATGGACGGACTGATGTTTACTCCCATGTCTCAGCCTGAGGGACTGTTTTTGAGACCAAGGGAGAGTATAACAGTCAGATATTGCCACATAAACACTTCATACAAACCACCCTAAAACGGAGTGCATACAGCAATAAGCGTTTATGTTTCTCTCACACACCCATGGCTTGGCGGGAGTTTAGGTGATCTAGGCTGGGTTTGTCTGACTTAGCTCTGCAGGTTAAATCCAGGTGTATATCATGTGCTTCTTAAACTTTTTCGACCAGATGCTCTATGAGGCGTGTTCGTCTCATGGCAAAAGTAGCCGAGCAATAGACTAAGCTGAAACACACGTGCACATTTCTAGCTCCTGTGTGTGTCATATCCACTAATGTCCTATTGGTGAAAAGAAGTCAAGGGTCATGCTCAAGTTCAAAGGGTCATGCTCAAGTTCAAGGAGGTACATTCTGCCCACCTTGAGGTCAAAGCAAGTCACATATCTAAGACCAACATCAATGAGTGAGAACATATTCTTCCCTCAGGAGGGAGGGAGGAGTTAAGATTTCCTGAACAGTATTGTTATCTACCCAAAGTGCTGAAACCAGAAAAAAAAAGTACGTGTATTCATGAAATACTTCATGAGTTTGAGAGTCCAAATAGTAGACCTGTGACTAGAATGCTTTGGCATTCCCAGGGATGATGGTAGTTGTCAGTGAGAACTGATGAGCACAGTGGAGCCGCATTCCTCCAGAGGTCGCGTGCTTACAGTCAGTGGCCTGGTGCCTTGGTGAGAGGCTGCGTCAGTGGAGTGGGATTGTACTTGTTGCTAAGCACAACAAGATGCTACCACCCCTGAGAACCTAAGAGATACCTGGGGGAGACTTTGCAGGGTGCTCAACTCCAGAGCAAACAGGAGAACTAGCACGGATTAATTTGTATCCAGAGGTTTTGGACATTGTTGTTTGTAAGATGAAGTGGGAGATTGGATTCATTTTCTTTTTTTTTTTTTTTTTTTTTTTTTGAGATGGAGTCTTGCTCTGTCGCCCAGGCTGGAGTGCATTGGCCGGATCTCAGCTCACTGCAAGCTCCGCCTCCCGGGTTTACGCCATTCTCCTGCCTCAGCCTCCCCAGTAGCTGGGACTACAGGCGCCCACCACCTCGCCCGGCTAGTTTTTTGTATTTTTAGTAGAGACGGGGTTTCACCGTATTAGCCAGGATGGTCTCGATCTCCTGACCTTGTGATCCGCCCGTCTCGGCCTCCCAAAGTGCTAGGATTACAGGCTTGAGCCACCACGCCCGGCCTGGATTCATTTTCTACGTAATTATAAAGTAAAGCTCCAAATGAACCTAATTTCCATGTTACACTGAAAAATCCTAGTATAAGTACTCACCACCATGCCTTGCTAATTTCTGTATTTTTAGTAGGGATGGGGTTTCACCATGCTGGCCAGGCTGGTCTCAAACCCCTGACCTCAAGTAATCCACTAGCCTCAACCTCCCAAAGTGCTGGGAATACAGGCATGAGCCATCACCCCCAGTCTTAATGACTTGCTTTCTAACAAATAGAATATGTTGGATGTGCTGTGTATATATGTTTATATATAGGATGCCCTAGAAAATAAATCTGTAGACATATAATGGAATAAATATGTGTATCCAGTAGTGGTTTCAATCAACAAACAGGTGACTAAACAATAAAAAGCATAGAAACAATCTGAATGTATGATGTTGTTTTGCCATTTTATCTTAAAAAGTCACAAAGCTTCTATTTGTGAAAGCTGCTGGTGATCCTACCTGTACATCCATCTGACACGCTGTCCTCACCAACACATAAATATTCATACTTTCACATCACAGTGGCTATTAGCACGAGCATGGGATTTGTGTGTGGCCTGAGACTACTAACTTCCCACCAAACCTATTTCCTCTTCTCCTTAAGCACACCGCTAGACTACATTTTCTAACGTTCCTTGCAAGTAGTGTAGCCATGTGACTGAGCTCTAGCCAGTGGAATTTGAGCAGAAATAATATTTTGTCACTCCAAAGCCTGACCCATAAAAACTTCACATGTTCAATTTTTTCATATTTTTCCCTTCCAGGGCTTGATGCAGACAAAAATTTCAACCTTGAAAGCCATGGACTGAAGATGGTAGAACCAAAAAATGGAAGCATACTGGGTCCTTGAGCTGCTACTTGAAGTATCCACTGATCAGGACTTTACATAGCAAGATAAAAAATTCTTTCTTGTTTGAAACCATGTGACCATGGCCAAGTTATTTGAACCCCAGGTACATAAATTTTCTTATCTATAAAATGGTGTGTATAATGGTGTGGTTCTTCTATATATGTACATGGACTCCCTGGCACTCCTATCTTCGAAAGGTGGAGACTAATTTTTCTCCTTTTGAGTGTACACTGAACTTAATGACTTTTTTTTTACATAGTCTAGCTCGCCCAGGCTGGAGTGCAGTGGCACAATCTCAGCTCACTGCAACTTCTGCCTCATGGGTTCAAGTGACTCCTCCTTCTGCCTCAGTCTCCTGAGTAGCGAGATTATAAATACTCACCACCATGCCTTGCTAATTTTTGTATTTTTAGTAGAGATGGGGTCTGATCCCATCTCAGACCATATTGGACAGGCTGATCTGAAGCCCCTGACCTCAAGTCATCCACCTGCCTTAGCCTCCCAAAGTGCTGGGATTACACGTGTGAGCCACCACGCCCAGCCTTAATGACTTGCTTTCTAACAAACAGAATATGGTAGATGTGGTGGTGTGTGACTTCTAAGACTAGGTCATAAAAGGCATTGTGGTTTCCTGCTTCTCTTCCTCTTGGATCACTCACTCTGGGGGAGGTCAACTGCCCTTTTGTGGAGACACTCAAGCAGCATCATGAAGAGGTCCACATGGTGAGAAAATGAAGACTCCTGCCAACAGCCATGTGACTGAGCCAACTTGCAAACATCCTCCAGTCCCAGTTCAAACTTCAGGTGACTGTTGTTCTCACTGGCATCTTTTCTACAACTTCATGAGAGACCAAAAGGAGAACTATCCAACCTGTCTCCAATTCCTGACCCATTAAAAACTATGGGATCTATGGAATCTCAGTTAGGTAAGGAAAGATATGAGGACACTAGGAGGACTGACAGGTATGTCAAAGTCAATAGATTTGGAGTCCCAATGAAGATCAAAGAAATGTTAGAATGGGAGACGTATTAGGATATGTGAGGTGGAAAGATACAGCTGATGGTCAGATAGTACAATACTTGAAATCAAGATAAAGGAGGTAATACATTTATGGATAATTATGTGAGCCAAGCTGTTAAGATTATGAGAGTTGATGGCTAAAGTGAACTAAAGGAACTGTAGCTAAAAGTGACAGGCAGGGTAATAGGTGAATCCTTTTGTCAGATGTTGAAGCTGTGAAGAATGATGACAGGAACAGGATTTGTTTTAGCAAGAAAGGCAGTGATCTGGGTCCCAACATTTTCAATAAATATGGAGGTCTAATTGGACACTTGTTAGATAAGTACCACAAGGAGGGGTAGTGAATGGTGCTTGCCTGATAGATGGGACTCAGAGAAGCCTGCGAGTTTGAGAAAGGAGGAATGGGGAATTGGGTGGAAGTGGCCAAGAGAAGCAAGGAAAATGCTACCTCATGTCCAGGCCCCAGGGAACATGGGAGCAGTAAAAAACATAATTGCTGGTGAGGGCTATTGGAGAAGTAGTGCCCTCAGTAGTCAGATTCCACCTGGAGGAAATGTTGAGGTTAAAGAATTTGGTCAATAATTGATTCAACTCCAGATAAAAGAGCAAATGGGTTTGGGAGGCCAGGGAGGGATAGAAGACGAGGTAGGATTAGGAGACTACAGGGCCTCCGAAGAATAAAAACTCAAGTAGTAAGATAACCTTGAATCTTGAACTCCTGGAAGTACCTAACATAAACAGAGATATTAAAGCATGATCACATTAGCTGTGATGGCCTTTTAGATAAAGGTATATCATAAATTCTGATTATAGCATTTCTGGGGATTGTTTTAGGTCTGTTTGTAGGAGTGAAGTGAGTGGGGCTCTGGCTACAGACATGGTAATCCTACAGGGGCACATGGAGCTGCCTGAGCCTTCCTGAATCCCCCTGAGGGTGGCATCAGGGTTGTAGGAGGGGAACTCTGGAGGTAGTGAGTGATACCATAGCTCAAACCACAGGGAGGCTCCCGATTGGCAGTCTCCATAGAATTCTGGAAGTCTTAAGTTCCTTTTTGCTGAGTATTAACTGCTTGTCCTATTGATAGATTAAAGAACCAAATATCCTCAGGTTCAAAATGATGGATTCAATACCATCTTGCCTAATCCCCAGTTACCACCTCATTAGAAAGGAAAAATTAAGCCAGGACTCAACATTTTGTATTTAAATCTTCTTTTCTCTTTTCTTACCTTACATTACTTTCAAAAAGCTAAACTCATTTTCCGGAAGGTCTTCAATTATTATTAAGCACAAGTGAGTAGATTTGCATGTTTGATGGCTCCTGGAGACCACACAGTGCTTCTTTACCTCTAGCAAGAAAGGCTTAATAGAGGGCCATGGGGACCTGAGCACAGGAGAGTAAACTATGAGGCCAGTTACTCTTACACTCCCGGAAGTGCTCCACAGGCCTGGCAAGGCACTTGATCTTGTTCTGTATGCTTCTTAGTTTGTGAGGTCTCACCAGAGTGCCTTGAGGAAAAAATCATTAATGGTTGCAAAGCATAAATCCCGAAGCTATGGGAATAGAAAAGCAACAATAAAGGGACTTCCCCTGTTGCTCAACTTCAGCATTTGGAGGAACAGTGTCTGAAATTAAACTCCACTCAGGCTCTAGTCTGGTCGGCCTGAGACATGATCTAAGCTTCCCCCGTCTTTGCACCATACCTACTGATCCTTTCCTTGACTTTTCTGCTACCTCCCTGATGCTCATCCTTCTCTTTTGCCTTTCCTTATCCAGTCAAGAATAGATCAGATTAAATACCACCTTGTTGGTGTAATGTCACACATTTTATCCCTTCACTTATCCATTTCACAAGTATTGTATATCTGCTCTGTTTGGGCTCAGTACCTGACCTGGTATTACAAAAGTGGAAGGGTCCCAGCTTGAGTCTAAGAGTCTAAGTGGCATAAATGGCCATGTGTTTACATATCTGTGCATGTGGGAGCAATAGGGGAACAGGCCCCTCAAGAATCTTTGTGCGAGATCTTAAAAAGCCTTGAGGATGGAGGAATGTGGGGAGCAGGGCAAACTTGATTTAGAAGCAAGGGTTTTGTTCTCTGTCTCCAGTTTACACTTCACTGTCTCTGCTCTGAATATTGGTATGTTAATCAGAAGGCTTATCAGGAGCTCTGATGTTTGAGAGCAGGAGAAGATGGATGTGTCAACTCAATAAAGGAGACAGAATCCATGTGTTCTCTGCCTTTATCTTCTTCTATCCATGCTCTCAACAGATTGGTTGATGCCAAACCTCATTGGTGAGGGCAATTTTCTTTACTAGATCTACTGAATCAAATGCAAGTCTCTTCCATAAACAACCTCACATACATACACACCTACCAGCTGTCTGCACATCCTTTAGCCAAATTGATACATAAAATTAATGATCACAACTGGGGTTTTTGGTATTTGAAAGATTACTCTAAATTTGTAAAATATGGTGGCCCAGAGATCATGCTCGTCATGGCATGTATGATATATTTGACACTCAGGGCACAGAGCAGATTACTTTTTAAGATTCTTCCTTCCTATTCTAAAAATTATTGCTAGTCATAATCATGTACTAAGAATCATTATTTTATTGATTCATTCTTTAGTTTAAAAAGAATTTTAAAATTTCAATTTAATATTAAAATTCAGTAAGATATTTAATGTATGAACTAAAATTTGCACTTACTGAACTGACTCAAAATGTATAGTATGCTTTGCTGTTTTAAAATTTCAAACACAAAACCTCTAAGAGATCATACAGAATGACAGAGTTGAAGTAAGTCAGGTTCTGTCTCTTCATCTTTACAATCAACATGCCATCATTATTTTGAATCTATTGTTTACACTGAGTAATATGTAGTATTCAAGGGATTAGAGACATAAACTCCACCCAAGATGAGTTGGACCGATTCCAAACCATTCCTTTCTCTTCAAAGGAAATTATATAGCTGAGCCTGTATGTCTGGAAACTGACTGTATGACCGAGAGTTCTCTGAGTTAACTTCCATGTAGAATGCCATGTATATTAAGGTATAAGTAACAAAACTTGATCATTTGAAGCATATATTATTGCTGCTGTTGTTATTATTAAAAGCTCAATAATTACGGCAATTGTTTAGAAATGAGATCAACTAAAGGTTTTCTTTTTTCCAGGGAGGGGTAGTTTATTACCATCACTGTTTGATTGATTGATTGATTGGCACATAGTGGTATTAAAAAGCAGACTGACTTTAAGTTAGTTTTATTATTTTCAAATTCTCTGCAGACACATACCCTCTATTACCTTCACCTAGGGTGGACCACTCCCATTTTTCCACCATTTGTACTCCACTACTACTTTGGGAGACCCTAGAACAAAGCATAACACAAACAGACAAGGTTCTTCCACACTTTTTCACAGGATACTGCGCAATTTGGATGCCAAGAGCTATTCTAGCAGCACTTGGGAGGAGATCCCAGTGATAGAAAAAGGAAATGATATCCAGAAAGAGAGGTAGCCATGTCCCACAGTCCTTAGCAAGGCCATGGTGCCGAGCAGACAGAACAGTACTTTGGGGACTCTCAGAAATTCTTTGCAGGGAGAGGAACAGCTCTGCAGAGGTAAGACCCTGTGCCAGCAAGTTAGGGCAAGGGCCAAAAGTCTTAACCATGTCCAGAGATGGGTAAGACAGAAAGAATTTCTGCCCTCAGAAAGCACGCAGTCTAGGTAAGGCAAAAGTCACATAAGTAAACATCATAATATGTTGTGACAGAATGAAGTTTATTTAAATATTGTGTATATTCCGATAAGCAGAATGCTAGACAAACATGTATGGAATACCAAGGAAATATTCTCGGGAGAAATGATGCTTGAACTGATTCTTTAAAAGGCTGTAGGACTTAGTGACTTCTAAGACTGAATCTGTCCTGTTGTGGCTTCAGGTGTGGCTCTTGAGTAGATATAATATTTGGAAGCAGGGCATGCTTCCAAAGATCCCTTTAAATTGAACAGTATCATAATATCTAAATTTTATTGAGCTTTCATAATGTGCCAGGCAGTGTGCTGAGTGAATGCTACTCATCATCTAATTTTATCTGCAACGCAGTCCTATAGGGTAGATGATGATTGCATCCTCATTTTATCAAGGGGAAACCAAGGCTTTGAGTAGCTAAGAAACCTACCCAAATTCGTAATCTAAGAAGTGGCTGAGGTGGGATTCAAATGCAAACAGCCTGACTTCAGAGTTTAACATTTAATCTTTCAATTGCTTCCTAAAAATGAACACAGAAAGACATTTGGATCACCGTTTACTGGAAACCCACAATTCTTCCTCTTCCTAAACTGCACGTAAGACTGGTATTGCTGTACTGTGATAGCTCCTGCAGGTATTCAGCTGAGCTGTGGTTGGCAAAGACAAGGATCAACACCAGTGACTACTGCTGCGGGAAAGGGTCTGACTTTGTGCTCAAACTTCATCTCTACCACTTCTTGGCAATCTGATCTTGACTAAGTCATTGATCCGTTCTAAGCTCAGTTTCCTTTCTTATAACATGAGGCTACTAACAACTAAGATTCAGAATTTTTCTGATGATGAAATGCAACTAAACAACATAGCCCCTGGCACATAGTAGGCACTTCTTCACCTGCTACTCTGATTCATGTCAGAGTTCACTGAGCAGGAAATAGCAGAATTTATTTTTTAAATGTAGCTGGCACTCAATTTAGTTATTCCACATTTTTGAATCCTAAGTAAAAGACCCCAGGATTGCTATTTATTTTAAACAACAAGCACCTGTCATTGCTCAAATTAGAAACACTTGTAGAACCATGCTACAAAATATTTATAAATTCACAAATGTGTTTTAATTGCTGCTAAGTAAAATGAATTCAGCTGTAGTTTTTTTACTTTAAGAAAAATATGCCTTCATTTCTTTCTCCTGATCCTAATTATAGCTGTTGAATATTGAATTTGTGCAGTCAATTGTACAGTATTTGTGCTAATGGAAGTTTGTGGGTTGGAAGGAAAAGAAGAAGAAGGTGTTGGAGATAGATGTCTTAATGTGAAAGAAGCACTTCATATTGCAAACAAAAATTAGGCTAAGAAAATATATCTGCATTTGGCCTCATAGCTCCTTTCCACAGTGGGAAATTCATTGACCTATTTTGTGAGATGTTTTTCTTTTTATTTGATAATGTAAGTGTGAATATATCCATGTATATATTCATCATAATTCTTGTTTTTTTAATGGAGTACAGGGAAATATGATATCAGTTTTATCTAATAGGATAAATAATGCAGTCAACTTCTACTGTCTATGGATTTTTACAAAATTCTTTCTCCACACACAGACACAGGGAGCGGAACAACACACCCTGGGACCTGTCAGAGAGGAGAGCATCAGGAAAAAGAGCTAATGCGTGCAAACCACCATGGCACACGTTTACCGATGGAACAAACCTGCACATCCTGCATATGTATCCCATAACATAAAATAAAATAAGATAATTGTTTCTCTGACACAATTTTTACGTGTGTGTGTGTGTGTGTACATATAGTACTGGGTTTATATCTCCACATATCTCCACAATCTTACAAACAGAAATTAAATTTAAAGATCATCACATTTGATGGAAAATAATCCTATTTTCATATGAAGTTTGGGGTGAACCAACTATTAACAAGAAAATAATTTTAAGATGAATATTTTCTTGTAATTGAAGCTACAGTGATATAACCTGTAAACAGGTGTTTGAATTATACATGAATCATGAAGCTACTTTTGGTTTCTTATATGACCTCCATGAATTACAAAAATTGTCAGAGGAAACATTACAATGCCATTATATAAATGTATACTTAAAATTAAATTCACATTTACACAAAACTGCTTTGTGTAAAACATTGTGAGTTAAACATTTTAGAAAAATTATATCTCAAGAATCATCAGCTATAGATACACCAAAATTTGTATTTCAAAATAATTTATTAAAGATTTCTCCTAATGTTCTCATAGTCCATAAAATACTCAATAACTGTAGTAACAGTTGCTTCAGAAATATCCTTCTGAAAATTAAAAATTATCAAAAATCATTTATGATCTTTTATTTGCCAAGAAAGACTGCTGTCAATTTTATTGAAGATGAGGTTGCTAAAAGCATACATTTAATTGGCCTAGTAAGGGAATAGGCAGAAAATATAGCCAGAAAAATTTTATGACCAATCAAGTTATCATATTAGCTTTATTATTAATAAAATACTGAGTTTATTAGTATTTATTGTATTGCCTGAAATTACAATAGCAGATTTTTTTCCACAATTTCTTAAGTTTACAGTAGTACTCATATAGTACCACCAGCCTATTATGTTTTATAGTAAGAAAACATTTTTAAAGGTGAAGCTTTATATGTTAATATATTTTCTTTTCTGTCTTTTTTTTTTTTTTTTTTTTGAGACAGAGTCTCGCTCTGTCGCCCAGGCTGGAGTGCAGTGGCCAGATCTCAGCTCACTGCAAGCCCCGCCTCCCGGGTTTATGCCCTTCTCCTGCCTCAGCCTCCCTGAGTAGCTGGGACTACAGGCGCCTGCCACCTCGCCCGGCTAGTTTTTTGTATTTTTTAGTAGAGACGGGGTTTCACTGGGTTAGCCAGGATGGTCTCGATCTCCTGACCTCATGATCTGCCCGTCTTGGCCTCCCAAAGTGCTGGGATTACAGGCTTGAGCCACCGCGCCCGGCCTATTTTCTTTTCTTTTAAGACAGGGTCTTGCCCATCACCCAGGCTGGAGTGCAGTGGCACAATGATATCTCACTGTAGCCTCAACCTCCTGGGCTCAAGCAATTCTCCTGCCTCAGTCTCCCAAGTTGCTGGGACCACAAGCATGTGACACCATGCTTGGCTAATTTCTTTTAAATTTTGTATATATATGGGGTCTTGCCATATTGCCCAGGCTTGTCTTGAACTTCTGAGCTCACATGATTCTTCTACCTCAGCCTCCCAAAGTGCTAGGATTACAAGTGTGAGCCATTGTGCCCTGCCTATTTTAGGATCCTAAGTAACAATTTCTACCTGCCTTTTGAGCAAGAGGCCTTGTCTTTTCATTTTGCACAGCTCCCATAAATTATATGGCTTGTCTTGCCTGTAACATTTGAAGTAGCCATCCTCAGGTATAGAAATAAACACAAGCAATAACAAAGAAAAACAGAAGATCCACTTTTGAAACCCAGTTCTGGGACATTCGGTGAAGACCGTTTATGTTTTCACTGCCCTGAAGGTGAAAACGGTGGCGAGACTGTTTCAGAAATAAAGAAGACTAAAGACACATAAAAACCAGAAGTAATACAGAAATACTAATTGGGTCCTGGATAGGGAGAAAACTATAAAGCAAGTTTTGGGGACAATCAGGGAAATGTAAATATAGATTTGATATTAGACAATGTCACTGAATCAACATTTATCATAATAATGATTATATAGGAGAGTGGCCTGCTTTTTTGGAAATATACGTAATTTTTAGGAGTGAGGTTAGGAGTAAGGTTATTGTTACTGGTGGAAGGTGTCCAGGTTCTTGGTTCTTTGAACAAAGAATTGAACAAAACGCACAAAGAAAGGAAAGAATGAAGCAACAAAAGCAGAGATTTATTGAAAACAAAAGCACACCCTACAGAGTGGCAGTGGGCTGAGCAAGTGGCTCAAGGGCCTGGTTACAGAATTTCCTGACCCTCTAGAGGTTTCCCATTGGTTACTTGGTGCGCACCCTATGTAAATGAAGTAGTGGCCCACAATCAGTCTGATAGATTGTGGAAAGTGACCAATCAGAGGCTGAAGTGAAGTTACAAAGTCACACCCCATGGAAACATGGGATTGGTTGTGGAAAGTGACCAATGAGGGGCTGAAATTACTCCTATGCAGTTATGCTCCTATGCAAAGTTATACTCCTACGTATAGTCTCCTATACAAAGACTTGGCCCACGACCAGCCTGATTTGTTATGGGAGAAGACCAATCAGAGGTACTTTCAATTTTTCATCTGTCACGCACAAAAGGGGTGGGTTGCAAAGGGAGGAGCCTCCAGTCCTTTTGTTACTTAGGCATGGAAAGTTGGGGTTTCCCTTTTGACTTAGTTCTAGGAAGTCAGTGTCAGTCAGCCTTAGGTTCTCTGCCTCCAGACCCTATTCTCCTGTCTCATTATGATACTTTTCAAGTACTTCAACAGGAGAGAGCAGAAAAGGGGAGCACAAGAGCTAGCAACTGTGGCCAACTATTAGTAATTGATGACTCTAACTAAAAGGTATGCAGGTGTTTTGTGCTCTTTCAACTTTTTTGAAGGGTTGACGTTTTTCAAATAAAACATTTGAGAAGATACACAAATGACAGCACAGCGGGGCTTTCTGGGGAGTTGGTAATGATCTAGATTTAGACATGAGTGGGAGTTACAAGGATGTCTTCAATTTGTAATAATCCACTTAGCTATTCACATATGGTTTGTGTACTCTTTTGCGTATATGGTATTTGTCAATTAGAAGGTTTTAAAACAGTGCTTTATAATTGAGCGAGGAATACCTAAATGTCATCTATCGTTATTCCCCTGAGTGCACCACGTTTCTGGAGTGCAAAGGGTTTGCCAGTTCATCAGGCAATCTCATTTCTTTTGTTTGCTTTGCACATCAGATTCCAGATTCCACATTCAAAGTTTGAACCAAAACTTCAGTATGGGAAGGGAACAGAAATAAGACGAGGTTACTTAATTAGAGATAATCTTTTGCAGGGTGGATCTTGGTGTTGACTTGAAGCTTATATGATTTTGAGGACCCGCCTTCAGGGAAAATAATATACGCTTAAGCCTGAAAGTAAGTACTGATTTAGAGGACTCTAGGAAGTGAGGGTTTAGAAACTTGAGTATCTTTGTATTCATGAGAAATTTGCTCCTAGCATTTTGTTTTTCTTATTTTAAGGTGGGACAAAGGAAAAACTGAAAATATTATTGTTTTGGTGTCTTGTATTTCAGCTAATACTATACTGTATTTACTATATTCTTATTGTGTCTCTCAGGCACCTCCAATAACTTTTTTTTTTTATGACTTAAGGGGACAAATCCCCTCTATTTGCTTCTAAACAATAGCTGGAAGAGGAGCACAAGATCTATGGACTAGTTTTATGGAAAAGAGGATTAGAGGAGAATCTCTAATTTGCTCCCATGTGAAATAACAGAAAACAATACATGCCTCACTGTTGTCTCTGAACTCAGAGCCTAGAGAGGCACCTGTATCAGGCACCATGTAACAGCTCACAAATGATGAAATCAAACCTCATTTAGTCTTCCCAATGGCTTTCTGAGATGAGAATGATTATTCCCATTTTGCAGCTGAACACACTTTCCTGCAGTCAACCAGAAAGTAATGCCTGAGTCTGAATTTAAATTAGGGCTTTTGCTCCCAAAGCCTATGCTCTATCTGTGACACTCCGCTGCACTAGCCAACTGGAGCCCTTTCACAAGATGGGACTTCTAAACGATCATGATCTTAACTTCAGGGATCTGGTGTCTGCTTTTTATGCCTCTAATAAAAGAGAAGAAATACAGAAGAGTTGAATTTTAAAGAGAATGTCTTAGGCAAGCGGGCAAAGAGAATAAACCTATCACAGCGAACTTAGACCCTCACTTTTAACAAGGTCAGCCCTTTCTGCTTAACCCTTGTAAACTCTCCAGATTTCAAAAGAGAAAATGAGAAAATTGTATATTTTATGAATAAAAAAAGTTTATCTAGCTGATGTATTTTTTTTCTCTTTTTAAAAAATTTTTTGTATTATTCTTTAAGTTCTGGGATACCTGTGCAGAATGTGCAGGTTTCTCTTTAATTTTCATACTTAAGTCACTAAATTAATGCAATTTCCTAGTTCCTTTTCCTAATTAAATTATTTTCTTCGTGCCAGCCAACCAAACTTACCAAGATCCTATAGAGACTTAAACATTTTTTGTTTTGTTTTTGTTTTTGTTCTGGAAACAACTCATTTTGCTCCATTTCAGAGTGGTTTTATGAAACTGTGCAGCAAGACCAATCAACTTCTCCCTCTCTTTCTCTTTAAGGAACTGACAAACATAAATAAACCTCAAGATTCCACTTATAAATGAGCTTATCCAGGGTCCGATGTTTTTCCATTAAAAAAAAAAAAATCAGGTGGAAATGCACTCTTCCTGCTTTGTTTGCATAAACCCCAAATCAGCGTCAATCAGCTTGTCTTGATTTGGTATCAAGCCCCGGCAAGGGGACTGGCAAAGCTTAAAAAGGTTTCAGGACCAGCTAAAAAGGGGCGATCTGCTGGTGGATACAAAACAGTTAATCTTTTGAAGGCAGGCATCTGAGAGCATTTGGTAAAATCAGGCAACCCTTGGTTCTCATTAGGCCTTTCCAGCATGAAAGGCTTCTGCCTTCATTTAGTGACACTGTCCATGGACCAGCTTTCTTTGGTACACAAAACAGATATGTTTGCCTTATAGGTCTGGCAAACAAGTCTTGTCTTTTATTATAAGGACAATTTATTGATATTGAGACAAGCTGAGTTCCCACTTCCACTTGTGTTTGAATTCCTGGGCTGCCGCCGAGGCTCTCTGGAAGGCAGCATAAAATCACTATTGGCTGCTAGTTGAGGCCTGATTCTTTACAGAGAAAACCTCTTTCTAATACCTCAAAACATGGAGCAAATATTAAGTCCTTCCACTTTGGGCAGAATGGTTTTATAATCTGGGGTGAGTGGCTGGGGAGAAGATATTCAGCCATCAAGTATTTTCAAAAACGTAATGTTAGAAATAGATGTAGTATTTCTTCTCTCTCCCTCTTTCTCCCTTAGGGAGGACTCTAGCTTCATGTTTCTTTAGAGTAGAAAAGGCAGTTCTTTTGGACTGACACCATGAGCCACGTTCAGGATGGGCAGGACTAACATTTCCTGAGGTTCATCCTTCCATGCACCTCTTAGAGGATACTTTAAACTGTTCTGAGAACACCGGACAGACCCTTCCCCTCCAGTGTGCAGCCGCTATGCTGGGTCTTTCACCTCAAAGGCCACTCAGGAACTCTTTGGAGAGGCTGAGGGGTGTTCTAGTAAAAGAAGTCTTTTGAGAGTCAATTTCACAATTTCCTCTCAGATTTACAAAGGCCAGTTGGAGACAACAAGGTAAAAGTTTGGCCCAATTATGAACAGTCATTCATTGCAGCTGATAGTAAAAGAACTATACATGCTATATTAATCTTTATTATGTCAATGCAATGGTAGTTAATATAAACAGGTAAAATTTAATTTCCATTACATTTAATAGAAACCATAAACTCTATATGAGTCTATACTTTTATTCCTCTCTCAAAAAATGCAGTCTTTTTTTCAACAAATATTTGTTCAGAGCGTCAACATGAAGAAACCTGACCTAAAGTTTGGCTGAAACCTTGCCCTGGTGACCAAACACCCCCATCAGGGGTAACACTGAGCAATGATAGACAGCGAAACATTGAGTACAAGAAGCAGATGGTGGTAGTAGGGAGGCCTGACGCTCACAAATAAACAGCGGCCAATTAATCTGAAGTGATTGCAAGGAGGCTGCCTGGCTATTTTCAAGGTTATGAAATGGGAGCAGAGGGGTGGTTAAAAAAAAAAAAAGATGAATTCAGCAATCTCAGAGAGCTAAGTGTGACATTTTGTTTAGGGAACCATCATAGGTTTGATGAACTATGCATGGAAATCATTCGGAGATACCAGGAGCTGGAGCACAAAGAGAATGGGGCCGTGAAACTAGCCGTCTTTTGACTTTTTTGCTAAGCATGTAAATAACTACAGGTGATTGGTGACAACAGAAAAGAAACTTATCTTTGGAGTCTTGACTGCCGGTGGTGGAAGGAGCATTGAAGATTACCTAGCATAGTTAGCTTCCTCTTATCTCAACATTTATAGAAGTAGAAGCTGTGATTCAAGATGTGTCCTGCCTAAGGTTTTGTATCAAGTGAGCAGCAGACTCCGAACTCATCCCTCTTTAATTTTCCTTTTAGAATCCAATAATCCAGATACACTAAGACTTGGCACAAATGGAAATGGTAAACGTCTACACACGTAGCCTCAGACACAAAGACTGGAAATATTTGTGAGTGTATAGTTACCCTGGCATCATCAGGGTTCCATTTGATAACACTGTTGATGAATTATATGCAGATATATGATTATATGAGACAAATGAGATTAAATAAAAGGAAGAAATGCATGAGACTGGTGGAATTCTTTGCAACTTTTCTAAAATTTCAAACTCAGCTTTTGACAATGGAAACATAATGAGAAATGCTCCAATTTGTCAAAAAGGAGAGTTTTGTTTTTCCCTCCTCAGTCTCGTAGCCAAAACACTGAAGATGATAGAATTGATTCTGTAAAAGCTTTTAAAAACGTAGCCAATTAAAAACATACTCTTGAGTGAGTAGGAAAATAAGATATCATTACTAATGTGGATTGGTCAGGTCAACCTGGTACTGGTTAGGTTACCTTGTGTAGCAGCACTGAATGTGATATCCGCTTTAGATAGAGAGATGAACTGTAGAGGCATAGAATGTATTCCTTAATGTGGTATCTCGCTCACTCATCTTACCCCGTTTTATTTTTTCATTTTTCAAGTTGAGCCTGTCATTCCACCTCCAAAATGATGGGGTTAGTTTTACATTTGGATATTTTGAAAAGACCACGCTAACGCAGTTTGTATCTGATACTAATACATTGATTTTGGTTTATTCATTTTTAATCAGTCAGATGGGTAGATTCATTCAGAAAATGTAGAATAACTGAGTTATTGATTGATGGGGGTCACTGGCTGGGTGAGGGTTGGTAACGTCAAATAATACTAAAAAGGGGCATTAACAGTGTCTGACTTTTGGAGTTTTTCATGTTATTATGAGATTCTTGACCAAGTGTGTGTAATTACAGAGGGCCTGATGAAGACAAGGTGGGTCAAAGATTTGTTCCCAAATGTTTCTCTCTTCTGTATTGTTTCTAGCTACTTAAAGGTAGAAAATAAGGGTGAATGAAAAATTGATCTTGGCGGCCAATCAGTAGATTTCTGTTGGAAAATTTTCCTCTGAACTCTAAATAAAGGTAGATTTGATTATGTATCAACAAACTTACCACCCACAGAGATTTATACACATACCATATGCGGCATCATCATGTGGCTCTGTGACAACTGTGTCTGCATGAACCAAGCATTTTATAGCTATTTCAAAGTTCTACATCTGATTTGTTAGTGCTTTTCTCTTTCAAAAAACCTTTTTTCTTGTAATTTTTCATTTTTACTTGTTTTGATAACAAAGAAGAAAATAGAGCAGGAAAAACTGTTACCTCAAATTAGTTGGTGAGATCCAATTCAAGTTATTAAGTACACCTTAAGTAACTATGAACAGGCCCTGTGCTACATTCAGGAATTTTGAGTCCAGTTATTTTCATAGACTTTGTTTATGTATTTCTCAGAGTCCTGATCCTGGGAATGTCTAGATTCTAGTAGCTCCCTCTCTTCAAATCCATCAAGAGAAACTAGCCCTGAGAAAGGTACTTAGTCTGTACAAAGGGTTTTGGACAACTGCTGGGCTGTGTTGAGAAAAGCAGTGGCTTGCCTCCCTAGCAGTGAGCAGTGCTTGAGTGGCTTCATTGATTCACATTCACACTGAACTTGAATCCTTGTTTTTATGGGAAATAATAGTGTAGGAACCAAGGTTTACATTGAAAATATTATTGAGAAAAATATTTTATGGCACTTCCCTTCACTGTCTGCATGCATGGTGTCTACATGAGATAATTTTTTCAAACATTCTTTAGTAGAGAATAATTTAGGAAATTTAGAACGATGAATAACCCAGGATTGAAGCTCCAAAGTATTAGTTAAGGTAAGAAGGACGTGACTGTGAAAGAAAGAAGTTGAGATTGACTGGATATGAGGGACAAAGTAGAGTCTGAATGAAGGTTAGTTGAAGATTATTTCAAGAGCCTCCCAACTAGTTCCCCTTAAGTTATCCTATACAATGCTGTCAAATTGTCCTTCTTCAAGACTATTTTTAAATTGTATATTATAAACTTGAAAGCCTCCAATGAATAAAATGTAAACACTTTCTGTACAATACACCATGCACAGTGTCATGACAGCAGTTTCCTCATTTTCACCTCCACACTTCTGCAAAGCTCACCTCTTCTCCATTTTTCCTATGTTTACTTTTAGGCTACTGCAAAATTCACTTTAAGAGAATGGAAAACAACGTACTGGATCCGCAGCCAGATTTAATATCTCGCTGGTCTCTCAGCACCATCTCCCTCCGCACTTTTCTCCGCTCCACGCTCTCCGCCTTGGCAATTTTCAGAATATATCCCTTGCATTGAAATCCCAAATTATACCCTCTTTTCATTATCGTTGTTAATTAGCCCACAGACGGTTCAGCCCAAGAATTAGGTATGCAAATACCAATTTGACTTTCAAGTTTAGCTACTTGTGTAATCCCATTATGGTATAGATTGTCAACATATATTGAGATACACTGTATTTGTTACAAATCTCCTTTAGACAGCAAGCCTGGGTTTGTACTATAATTTGTAGGTACACCACCATGCTGGGATAATCCAGTTCTACTTCTTCAAAAACACCACACACACACCTGCATCAACATGACTGATCCCTGGCAAACAGGGGTGTTGCTTCAAAGTGGGTGATTCACTGCCCATTAACAGCTTCCTCTCCGGCACTACCCACCCTAATGAGTTTGCTCCTTCTGAAAGAGAACTCGTGTCTACAATTAGATTGGGATCACCAAAAATGAGGGGAAAAGAAACATGTTGAAGGAGTGAATTTGACCTTCCGTAGGGCATAGATTCTCTAGCACTTAGAACAGAGTGGGGAGTCAGAAGAAATTTCTAGAAAACTATAAAATAGATTCTCAGAGGAAGACAATAAAAAATAAATGTTTGTTTTTTAAAGATGATGATGAATTCCTACTACACTTACTAGGATGACTTAAAAAAAATACTGCCAATACCAGATGGTGGTTAAGATGTGGAATGTGGAGCAACTGAAACTCTGGTCCATTGCTGCTGGGAGTGTAAAATGGTATGGCCGCTCTAGAAAACTGTTTTTGCAGTTTCCTGTAAAGCTAAATATACACTTGCCATATAACTAGGTATCCCATTTTTAGATATTTACTCAAGTGAAATTAAAACTTATGTTCACACAAAAACCTGTGCATGAGTGTTGACAGCAGTTCTATTTATCATCATCAGAAACTGCAAGCAAAACAAATGTCAGTGGTGATTAGATTACAAACCATGCTACAGCAATATAATGGAAAACTACTCACCAATAGAAAGGAATAAACTATTAATATGTGGAATTGCTTGGCTGGATCTCAAAGGCATTACTCTGAGTGAAAAAAGGCAGTTTCAAAATATTGCATACTGCATGCTTCTGTTTAAATGAAAGTCTCAAAAGACAAAACTAGAGTGATAGAGAACAGATCAGAGGTTGCCATGGGTTAGAGCTGGAGGAAGTGGGCTATAAAGAGGCAACAGGAAGAATTTGGGGGAGAGAACCTTTTTCTATCCTGAATCTTATAGTATTTACAGGTATCTATACATGTGTTAAAATCATAGAATTGTACATAAAATTAACTTTATTGTATATTAATTTTAAAAGTTAGGCTCACAACTGTAATCTCAGCACTTTGGGAAGCCAAGGCAGGTGGATCAACTGAGGTCAGGAGTTCGAGACCAGCCTGGCCAACATGGCGAAACCCCGTCTCTCCTAAAAATACAAAAAGTACCTGGGCATCATGGCACATGCCTGTAATCCCAGCTACTTGGGAGGCTGAGGCAGGAGAATCGCTTGAACCCGGGAGGCGGAGGTTGCAGTGAGCCGAGATTGTGCTATTGCATTCCAGCCTGGCGGACAGAGTGAGACTCCATCTCAAAAAGAAAAACAAAACAAAACAAAACATTAAATCTAAAAAAAGAGGTAAGAAGCATGGGCAGAAAAGAGTATCTGATACAAATTATTCTTTCTTTAAAACTTAAGTACATTAAAAAAAAAAAAAAAAAAAAAAAAAAAACCAACAGTGTGGAAGGAAATTCTAACTACACAAGGAATTTGCGAAAACCAGGTAAGCTGCTAGGAATTTATCATTTGATTTTTCGAGTTTGAGTAAAACTAGTTTTTTGATATGCAAAATGGAGAATTACATAAGGAATTTCGGTTTCTATTATGATAGAAACTACGGAAAAACCACACTTTTTCCCTTGCATGTTTGTTGCTTGAAAAAGAGACTTCACTGAAATGCGAGCCCACAAAAAAATATGTCCTGTGGAAAGTTTAATTCAACATATTATCTTTGAAATTGACATTTGCTCATGAAAAAACCATTGGCTGTTTTTTTTTTTTTTTGAGACGGAGTCTCGCTCTGTCGCCCAGGCTGGAGTGCAGTGGCCGGATCTCAGCTCACTGCAAGCTCCGCCTCCCGGGTTTACGCCATTCTCCTGCCTCAGCCTCCGGAGTAGCTGGGACTACAGGCGCCCGCCACCTTGCCCGGCTAATTTTTTGTATTTTTTTTTAGTAAAGACGGGGTTTCACCGTGTTAGCCAGGATGGTCTCCATCTCCTGACCTCGTGATCCGCCCGTCTTGGCCTCCCAAAGTGCTGGGATTACAGGTTTGAGCCACCGCGCCCGGCCCATTGGCTTCTTTAATAGCCAAGTTTTTCTCTCCAACTGGTAAGGCTTTGAGGGTGGTTGTCACAGACAGAGATCACGGCAAAATGAGGTGAGTTCCACTTTTTGTTTTATTTTTTTTCTCTCTTTGGCTTTACTTGTTTATGTCTATCATTTTCAAAATGTATGGACTTAATCAGCAATCAAGAGACACAGATTTGTTGCTTACATGTGGAAACGTGACTTTATTGTAGCTATGCATTTCAAATATTCATCAATTCACATAATGTACTTTCTTTATTGTTTCTGTACAGCATCACCCTTTTCCCTGTGTGTCTGTGTGTGATTTTATAATTAAGCTACATATTTACCAGATCTTTATTTTATATTTCTAATACCAAGAATTTACGTTAGTATATATTTTCACTTTTGTGATTTTGACATGAGGAAATATTTGTTTTCTAAATTTAGTTTTTTGCTGTTGTTGTTTAGCAATCTCATGCTAATTCCACAATTCTAATGACTGCACGCTCATCTTCTGAAATCTATTGTCACTACTCATGGGTCACTTATAATTTCAAAGACAGCTACCTTTGTTAAAGGCACAACAAAACAAAACAGAGGCACCTGTGTCAGAATGTAAGGGCCTGAAACAGGTGTAAATAAACCAGAGCCTATGGGCCATCTGCCTGCTTTTGCAAATAAAGTTTTATTGAAATACAGCCACATCCAGTTGTTTATATTTTATTTACACTGCTTTCATGGTTCCATAGCAGAGTTTACTAGTGACAGAGACTCTATGGCGCACAAATCCAAAAATATTGACTCTCTGACTTGTTAAAAGAATGTTTGCCAAGCCCTAGCCAGAATCCTTATCTCACAAATACTTCATTTGTGTTATGCCAAATTTTATCTTAAATATATTTATTTAAATATAACTTGAGTTATATTTAATATAGGTAATATAATAATAAATATAATATGTAAATATATAATATAATGATAAATATAATATATGTTATATTTAATAAATAAATATAACACTCAAGTTATATTTAAATAAAACCTCAGTTCATTCATTTACTCTGAAACCACCTTGAAGGGACATTAAATGGAATTTGAAATAAAGCACTGGACAAAATCCATTGAGGTTCTGCTTGTCAAAACCTGAATGTGGGAAGGCTAGGGCTGGGCCTCCACAGTGAAATACACATGTAACATCCACAAAGCTGTTAGACATCAAAGCTCCCTGACATGCCAGCCTTGCTAAGTGGTAGGAAAGGCCCAGCCACAGGAATGGGCATTTGAGTAATGAGAGAGTGTGCTGGGTAAAACGTTACCTGGAAGATGTTTATATTTTTTTCACCCTCAATCCTAGCATGTCTTTAAAAGAAACAGCCCTTCCATCTCTGAGGCAGAGATGGAGATTATTAACAAAAGGAATTTTGAGCATTTAAAGGTAGTCGTTCAGAGGAGTTAAGTCTTCAGACTTTCCTTTGTTGAGTGGCTTTGGGTCATAGTCAACAGGAAAAAAAAAAAAACCCTGCAAATGGAACCAGTCCACCTATCCTTCCCTATTTGGGAGTACAAATGGGTTACATTTACCTTAATGTACAATTTCTTTGGCTTTAAACACCTCGCCTGATTGATGTCAGGAGGAACAGTCTGTTTAAGCCTCCCATTCTCCTAACATCATGGAGTTTTCCTAGGTTTGTTTATAGAGTCCCCACTAAGCTGCAATACCCAGTGCCGGCTCCTTAGAGCTCAAACCTGGCTCATGCTATGAACTTGCCTCATTGCGGCGGGGCTTGACCTCCTTTCATCTTGTTGCTGTTGCTGTTACCCGGCAATGTTTGGGAGGCCCGCCACTGTGGTTTATAGGAGGGTGGCTGCTGCTGCTTTCTCTCCCATCCTGTGGTGCATGTGCTGCCTGATTGGTTGTGCCAGGCTGGATCCCAGGACCTGCTGCATGCTGTACCAGCAGCATCTCAGTTCTCTCTTGCTATGGTCCTTAGATCTGGATGTTGCATCGGGCTAGTGTACAGTCTCCCTGCTTGTGGTGAGCTCACTCCCAGAGCCACTCTTGTCTTTCTGATAATCTACCCACGTCCAGGTTCTTCTAAAAACTCAGGAATGCATATTTGAATCTCTAGCAGAAACAGAATGTAGTCTTGTTTTTCCCAAGCGGGACTCCTTTACATCTGGGTAAATTTAGAAGCAATTAGATTCTTAAGAGGAAAGACCGAACCGATTCTGCTTTCATCAAAATCTAAACCTTAAACACCAGTGGATTCTTCGAGGAGGAGCTGTTGTTATTAGGGCCTTTGACCACCATGTTTAAGCCCCATGATCCTCTCTACCTAAGCATGAGTGGAGTAAAAATTACGCTG
Organism: Macaca mulatta; assembly: GCF_049350105.2. Taxonomy (NCBI): domain Eukaryota; kingdom Metazoa; phylum Chordata; class Mammalia; order Primates; family Cercopithecidae; genus Macaca; species Macaca mulatta. Next base: position 126,631,854 of record NC_133417.1, on the reverse strand, counting down.
TTGAACTCTAGTTAGTGGAGGCAGAAAAACTTTACTCATTTTTGAAATTTGCAGTGATCAAAGCTGAGGGCTACCTCAAAAATGTACTCTCAGGCTATCTATAGGAAAATCACCGGGGCATTCTAATCTCTGCCTTTTCCCCCAGCAACCCAGGGTGGGGCCTGGAAATGAGAAAGTGTGGTACTAAACAGAAAGATGTATCTATAAAGTCGGTATTTCCATCTGTAGACTTCAATTATAGATCAAAAATATTAAAAAGAATAAATAATGCAAATTAAAAGCCCAGTAGAACAACGACATAGCATTTACACTGTATTAGATATTATAACTAATCTAGAGATGATGTAAAGTACACAGGAGGATGTGCTTAGGTCATATGAAAATACTACACCACTTTATATAAGAGACTTGATCATTCATGGATCTTGGCATATCAGAGGATCCTGAAACCAATCCCCTGAGAATACTGAGGGATGACTACGTATTATTAACAATTTTCTATACATATGCATGTTTGCTAGAAAACTGTACATAGTTCATCCTATAGGATCGGCCTGATACTTTTTAACCAATCCTTTAGTTATCTATGAAACGATGATCCTAAGGGGTCTCTTCTGACCTTAATTAACCTTCTGGAAGCATTTCTTTTAGCAAAATTCATATCAAAAGGAGTATTTTAAATTGAAGCCCACAACCATATATATATATATATATATATATATATACACACACACACACACACACACACACACACACACATATCTCGAAAAATACCAAAATGCTTTAAAAATACCTAAGGGAGTGCATTCTTCACATTTTATCTGACTGGTTGATGTCACGTAGACACTGTGTATGAGGCTCACCCACACACAGAAAGATTGCCTATAATAGTAAACAAAACTTCAAATAGTACTTTTCTGCTGAACCACTTTTTAAAACTAGTGGGACTCTGGATCCGGCTGAAAGCTGCAATACAAACTAGCTACTAACCCCAGGTAATACCACAGTCTGCTTTCTCTTTCCTCTAGTTTTTTGGGGGTCCCTGATGTTGTCTCTTAAACCCAAAGACACTGAGATGAAAAAGCAAAATTTGAGACCATCTCCATGTCAAAAGGAAAGGCACAGATTTAAGAAGATCCACTGAGGCCAGGCGCGGTGACTCACGCCTGTAATCCCAACACTTTGGGAGGCCGAGGCAGGTGGATCACCTGAGGTCAGGAGTTCGAGACCAGCCTGACCAACATGGTGAAACCCCGTCTCTACTAAAAATACAAAATTAGCCAGACACGGTGGCATATGCCTGTAATTCCAGCTACTCGGGAGGCTGAGGCAGGAGAATCGCTTGAATTTGGGAGGCAGAGGTTCCAGGGAGCCGAGATTGCGCCACTGCACTCCGGCCTAGGCGACACAGCGAGACTCTGTCTCAAAAAAAAAAAAAAAAAAAAAAAGGAAGATCCACTGACCACAAACTCCAGATTGGAGTCCTGGGAAATTCATCTTCTCCAATGTGATGTCTACCCATACGGGAACACAGAAGTTGAAAGAAATCTACAGATGTTGGTGGTGCCTAGTGTTAGCTATTTTAACTGAAAAAATTAACACAAAACTTATCTCCCCTCTTGCAGTTTTCACCAGCTTGTCATTTTAGTGGACAGAGCATTAGTCACTCTTGCATTACAAAATGTATGTTTATATTTACAAATATAACAACATTCAAACGTATACTATTCATTCTCTATGCACTGATCCCACCAACCAAAGAACAACTTGAAGACTATCAGTCTACCTGCCATATTCTGTTATAGTATTTTATTCTTAACTGTTTCCTGATGCCTTTTATTCTCCTCATTCCACCACATCACCCTCTTTCTTTTTTTCTTCTTTTACTCTGGATCCTTAAGTCTATCTCTCTTTCTTCCTCATTTGTCACTCGTGTATAGCTCTGTGCCTGAAACTAGGTCATGAGGCTGTCAAGATGTCAGCTTCAAATTTAGTTCTCAATTCCCTGTCTTTAAACCACTTTATACTTTGGGGATGATTTGTTCTTCTCTGTGGTTAGATGAAACAATTTGAATACCCTTTATATTGCACATGAGTTTTTCTCTATATATATCTGCTTAAATGACTTCTTATAAGTCATTGTGCATTGGTATTCACACGTTACAGAATCCAGGTTGGTTTAAAAACCTTCTGGTCTTGATAAATTAAAAAAAATTATAAAGCACCTTACAAAAGACACATGAAGTTAATTTTTTGTCACCATATTCATAAAATAATTCCAGTAACCAAATGCTGCCCACTTTTCAAAATGCAATTATGGTTATACCTCATCGAGGGAAAAGATTTTTAAATATTAAAAATAAAATAAGCCACAGAAAACTCAAATATCCTCCCCTAGGAACAAATGGTAAAATCTGGTGTTCATTAAAATACTTGAATGTTAATGGAAGAGAAAAATGTAAGCTCTCTGTGTCTGTTTTTTTGGACCAAAACAGTGTGGTTTCTCAGTTTTCTCAAGGCCTGGCCAACTTAGGATCTGGTGAGACTCTTCGGAGACAGGAAATGGGAGGTTGGACGTAGAGAAGAAATGGGTGAAATGGTTTGGGGTTGCTCTGCGCTGCACATCATCCTGACCTTCCCCATAGACAGGCACTTTCAGGCACAAGGAGCCCAATCCTCTTGCTAATGCTCTTCTACCGACAGAACCTCACTGTCACCAACATGGGAAAATGGTCTCAAAACGAAACAAAACAGGACAAAATGGAAGGATTTTAGAGGATCTTTGGGTTTTGAGGTTTTAGAAAAAGATAAAGCTATGAAAATCAAGAGCATCACAAACAAAAGGAATTTATCTTCTCTCACCTTCCTTGTCCTGATACCCGCCTTCCTGCCTCCACCTCCAGGTAGACAATTAGGCAGAGCAGGACTATCCAAGGATATCTGCATGGATCGGCTCACTTCAGTTGGCATACTAGTTAACATTCCACCAATGACAGCCATTTGGGTTTTGGAGTTTTCTACCCTTTACCTCTTAATTTTATTTTCAATGCAAGTAACTCTAGGAAGGTCAGAGGACTGTCAGTTATTAATACTTTAGAATAAATTAATTGAATCCGATTGCCTTTCCCATAATTTCTAGATTAGACCAGCTGCACAAAGGAAATAAGACTTCTCACTGCTGGTAGAGAGGGGATTTGTTGATGAGAACTCTGGACTGGGGAGGAGAAGGGGGTCTACTGAGTAATAGCATCTGAGGTTGAGGGAGGTTAGCTGTTTCTGGATATTTACAGTATGAAGAATGGAGCAAAAAGGCAAGAGGAAGGCTGTCAAAGCCAATACTGAATCGTTTAAATGTTTGCCCCTGGCCATGAAAGGGAGGAAGGCTCCTAGCCTGATAGCCTCCAGGAATAGAGCTGAACAGTTTTATAAAAGGCAGTCAACAGCCAAATTTCTGACTTGCCAATTAGATGAAGGGCAGTGATAACTTTATTATGTATCTGTTGAAATACATGTTGCCAGTTCTCTACTCTTTTGTATTGATGTATGCTTGTGACAAATTCTGGCACACAGTATGTACTAAACAAATGTTAGTCATCATTATTTATAGTATACATTTTAAAAATCATAAGTGATGACTTATTAATGTTTATAAAATTTAATTAATTTCTTGAATAGGTAATATATGAAGAGAATATAAAAGCTTAAGAGTTAATTGGGAGATAAGATACACATAAATAAAATGTTTACTCTTTTATTACAGAAAGAAACAGCAATAGATAAAAATATAGTTGTTAATATGGAAACAGTTTTCCAGAAAGAAAATTTTTCTATAATTATATTTTATATTATTTTGTCACTAAATGTATAATAGAGGTGGTTCAATGTCGGTAAATAGAGGCATATTTTTAATGGCTGCAAAGCATTCTATTATGTAAAGTTACATATTTAACAAATCAATTATTGATATATGCCCAGGCTATTTCTAGTTTTTATAAAAATTACTATTATAAATAATGCTGTAATAAACTTCTGGGTTGCTAGGATTTTGTTCTAAAACCTTGGTAGTGGGCAAGGACTTTCTAAACTTTATACCAAAAGCAAAATTATGAAGGAAAAGCCTAAATTTCTTTACAAAACAAAACACATACTACTCAAAGAAGGAAGGATACAAACTCACTCTTACAAGAATTTTAAAAGATAAGTGACAAATATTATTATTTTGTAATAACTCTGAGGTCAGTGATGGGATGGAGAAATGAGAATTTGTAGCATGTTTTGATCTCTTTTCTTTCTACAGGGTTTCCATATGGTTGCGTCTGTCCTCATGTTTGAATAACATGTATATTCTCACTGCTCCCAGTGATGTACATTTAGGCCACCTCTTTCCTTTGGGCCTCCAATCCATATACACATCTGCCTACTTGAGTTAGCCACTTTATTATCTGACAAATATCTAAAATTTTACTACCAGGAAGCACTTTTAATCTTCTCAAGCCTAAGTCTCTCCCAGTCTTTATGTGTTCAGGAGTCCAAATCTTAGAGTATTGAATTACTTTTGATGCCTCCCTTTCTTCCTCCTCATACTCAACATCACCAGGACCCATTGGCATCATCTCCAAATACACCCTTAGTTCATTCATTTCTCTTTAGCTCCACCAAGATCACCCTGGTCGGAATCACTACATACTCTTCCCCAAACTACAGCTAGAGCTTCCTGTTCGGTTCCTACACCTCCTTCTCCCCCACCTCCCTCATTTGCCGCTCAGCAGCTAGAATGGACACTTTAAAAAGTAAATAGATCATGCTTCTTGTTTCTTCAGAGCTTCAAACTCTTCAATGGCTTTGCATTCCACTTTATTAAATTTGAACACTTGGTGCCTAGAAAAGCCGGCGTGATGGCTCACACCTGTAATCCCAGCACTTTGGGAGGCCGAGACGGATGGACCACAAGGTCAGGAGATTGAGACCATCCTGGCGAACACGGTGAAACCCAGTCTCTAATAAAAATACAAAACATCAGCCGGGCGTGGTGGTGGGAGCCTGTAGTCCCAACTACTTGGGAGGCTGAGGCAGGAGAATGGCGTAAACCCGGGAGGCGGAGCTTGCAGTGAGCTGAGGTGGCACTACTGCACTCCAGCCTGGGCAAGAGCCACACTCCGTCTCAAAAAAAAAAAAAAAAAAAGGAAAAGAAAAGAAAAAATAAAGCATATAGAAGGCACACAACAAATATGCATCGAGTCACTAATTATCAAGGCTCTCCATGGTGTGGCTACTACTCACTGCTGGGACTCACTTTGGGGCAATCCTGTGCCCTCTCTCTTCCTTTCTTCCTCTCTCCTTCTGCTTTCATCATTCCCCAGGGTCCTCCAATGTGTGCAGTCCTTGCCTGGGTCAGGATATTTATACCCGCACTTCCCCTTATCCTGGAGGGTCCTTACCCACTTCTCCAGGGCTGTCTCCTCCTGGGGGTTCGGGACACAGTGCTTAGGTGCTGTCTACTCTGAGGCCTTCTCCAAATGCCTAGTCTAAGGAGACTCACCCTGGGATTTCCTCTCACACTACCCCACATTGTTTTTCTCCACATAATGTATCAGAATTTGCATCTATGTATCTAATTGTGAAATAATTTGATCACAAGACCTCTAGGACAGCGACAGTGACAGTATTTGGCTCATGACTGTGTCCTCCATGTTTCTCATAGTAGTGCAAATAATGAACCAAAAACGTAGCTGGAGAGGGAAAATCATACCGGCTAATGACACATTTTGAAAACTTGCTTGATGCCAGGCACTCTGCTTCAACAGAAATGATACATGTAAATGCATACCTGCGATTGGAAGAGAGCATGATGTTGGGCAAGCCACACGGGTATCTGTAAGCACACACTCTGTCTTGAATCCTCACAATTGCCCCACACAAACCGCGACTTCTCATTTTACATGTGACAAAACTGGGGCTCAGAGAGGTTAAGTAAATGCCACGGTCTGGACCCAAACCTAAATCTGTCTAACCCAATAACTACCCTTCTGTCTCCATTTGGAAGTGGCTTCAGTGTCACACCACTTGGGGGAGGAGCCTCCATCTTTGTGGGGCTGACTTTGATCTCAGATGCTGCCCAGTTGGGGTAGAATCTTCTGTTCCTTTTGTAGACCACAGGGTTGGATGGGAAAAGAAGCATAGATATGTTTTAGGGAAAGAAGGGCTAAAATGATGCCACTCCCATTTTCTCTTCTGACATTGTCCATAACTAGAGTGATGCCTCCGTCCTGATTTGCCAGGACAGTCCCAGTCTACTCTAATTATACAGCCTTATTTATTTACTTAGACAGATTCTTGCTCTGTAACCCAGGCTGGAGTGCAGTGGTGTGATCTCTGCTCACTGCAATCTTCACCTCCTGGGTTCAAGTGATTTTCATACTTCACTTCCCATGTAGCTGGGACTACAGGTGCTCACCACCATGCCCACTAATTTTTTTGCATTTTTAGTACAGATGGGGCTTTGCTATGTTGGCCAGGCTGGTCTGGAACTCCTGGCCTCAAGTGATCTGCCCACTTTGGCCTCCCAAATTGCTGGGATTACAGGCATGAGCCACCATGCCCAGTCTAATTATTAACAGAAAGATCCCTGGATTGAGAAGAAGTCACGTGGTTGCCCTGTCCATTGCTGTGCAGTATGGCTGATGGCCGCTTTGCTGGCTTTACTCACAGCTTTCTTCCTCCTTCTCCTTCAGCAGCTTGCTCTCTCTGCTCTAACACATTGGCTCTTGCAGGTGGCAGCTGACTCTTACCAGCTTCCGGATCATCTGCCCTGCTAATCCACCTCGCAGCAAGCTCATGGACTAGCTATGGTTGGAGACCACTGTGAGGTGCCAGGACGGGGTTTCAGGATCCATTGCCCTGCTCTGCTCAACATGCAGCTGGCACTCTGCCCGCACACTCATGGCGAGGGAGCTCATTGTTTCCCAGCAGCCCCTCCAATCCTGACCGTCTTTCCTCTGGGTTCTTCCACAGTTGACTAGCCTCAAAAGCACATTGGAAACTTCAGGGAGAGTAACTACAGTCCCCTACTCACTTGCCCAATGGGGGCTGCTTTGTGTCTTCAATGGGGCTGATTTATTTCGCTCTGTCAAGCCCTTACAGGGAGAACACGTGTCCTTGCGTTCTCATCTCTGCTTCTTCTATTCCCTGCACAAACCCCTGCTCAGTTTTTGAAATGATAATGAGCTGCTGGCTTTCTACCCTGGGTTTGTCGATTTGTTTCTAACAGAGTGAATATTTTGTCTCTTGATCCATCATCATAGAAAGATGAATGCCATGTGCCGTAACTATACAACGTCTTCCTGCCTGCCTCCTTGCTCCGACATAACCTTCAGTGGAGAGATGCTGGGCAGCCTGGATTTATTTTTCTCTGCATTCAGTCAGGCACACGACACCATGTAGGGAATGTCAGTTTATTCCAGCTCAAGGTGAAGTTCTTTCTCCTCAAGGCAATGACACAAAAGTTCCCTAGGAGGCAGCCCCTTGGAGACGGCTTGATTGTATTTTTCCGTAAATGAGTTTTCAGGGGAGGGTCAGGCTTCTGGTGGGATAGAGCTGGCGGGACCAGTGATGGGATTGGATATTGTCACTCCACGCTGTCATCTGAGGCAGGGCTGGATTGATTGCATCATTTAGAGTAAGCAAAACCCCAAAAAAGCAAAGTGCTTGATTTTCAGACTTTTCTTTCCAAAGGGGGGAGCGGAAAGCAATTTCATTTAAAAATGGGGGTGTGACACCAGAAGATTTGTCTCATGTCTGTTCTAGATGAACTTTATTTTTACTTATCGTTCCATCCAATTGCATTCATTTGCAATGCCGAGTGCTTGCACCTGCCGGGATGGCTGGGCTCCGTGGGTGGGAGGCTGGCTACATATGTAAGAAAGAGTAGTTGGAGGCCAGCACAACAGTGGTTTTTAACTAGCACTCCAAGGAAACTGGAGGTTTTTCCAGGAGGTCAGCAGAAGAGCCTGGAAAATAATTTTGGAATGTCTGATATTTTACTTTTCTAGCCATTGCGGTTCTTTGTTGTTTCTTTTATTGCTAAACAGACTTGTCAGTAGAATGATCACCTCAGTCTTAGGTTAACTAAAGCATGAAGGGAGTCCAGATCTTCAAAATTTGAATATATTTTGAAAAGGAAAAAAAAAATTGTCGGTATAGATGTATAGTATTTTCACTGGAAGCAATGATGGTATAATACTTTGGGACAGTCATAGGAAAAAAAAGTTGTTTTTTCATGTAACTCTTGCAAATATACTTGAACTAGTAACAGAGATTTAGACCTAAGAGTAAGGCATTGGCACCATAGCTGGCCTCTTTCCCTCACCCCCTCACCTAAGAAAGTGGCACAGAGATCTCCTTAGACCATGGTCCTACGGGATCAATCAACAGATGGCAGGGGCTGGGTACAGTGGCTCACACCTGTAATCCCAGCATTATGGGAGACCAAGGTGGGAGGATTGCTTGAGCCCAGGAGATTGGGGTCAGCCTGGATGACATAGTGAGACTCTCCATCTACAAAACAAACAAACAAAAAAATGTGGGATGTCATGGTGTGTGCCTGTAGTCCCAGCTACTCAGGAGGCTGAGGTGGGAGGATCACTTGAGCCCAGGAGGTCGAGACTGCAGTGTGCCATGGTTGCATCACTTCACTCTAGCCTGGGTGACAGAGTGAGACCCGTCTGGGGTGTGGGGGGTGGAAAGCAGATGGCAGGTGGGGCCAACTGGTGATGGAGCAGGAGGAAGGATGAGGCTGGGGTGTGGATGAGGCAGGACCGGTCACTCTACAGCTTTTTTTCCCTGCTCCATTTCCGTCTCCATTCCTCAACTTCAAAGTCATGCGCTGAAATGCCTCTCTGGGTCAGGTGGAGTAAGGATGCGTGGCGTGGATGTGGAGGACCTGTGACATGCTGCTCCTGGCCACCCTGCTCTGTTCTTTCGTAGGGAACAGCTCCTGATGAGCAAGGGAAGACTCTGAGTGTCATAATCCAATTTGTATAAATATACTCAAGAAGAAATCCCTCCAAACTTCTCTCAAGCCTCTTTCCCTTACATACGATGGTGACTTTTTCTTGGCTGAAATTCAAAGAAATCTCCAAAATGAACCAGAAAGCACTTTAAATCACTTTGCAATTCACAGCTTGTCTATCCTGGTTGTATATGTTTATTGTATTATTTTTAGAATGTTTACTTAAACAGCGTGCAGAGCTGGCTGAGAAGAATATCTGAATCTTTTATTAGAACACGTCCGTGTCTTCTATCACGGGGGTCCACTGGCAGGTGGCTAAAAATAGTTCACTGAGTCCCTTCCTCCATCAGAAGGTTGTTTATTTGCCAGAAAAAGAGACAAAACAGAACCTCTCCTTTCACTCCCCTCCCTAAATTTCTTCTAGAACAGAGTAAATGCTTTGCCTCAGGAATAAAAGTTATGCGCCTTGACGTGGGAGCCAGTGAGTAGTCGGCACCTTATCGTGTTTTTCTGTGAATCTGACGATGACATTAGTTTTCGGATCACATCACAGAGTTGGTCTAAAATTTTAGCAGCTTACCACTGCCTACATGGCAGGGCTTGAATGTCCTATATCTGGTATTCGAGGTTCTTTATAATCAACCTATCTCCGTGGTTTATCCGGCATTATTCTCCACTGCTCATGAACTGACATGTCCAGACTGATCTTTTCAATGTCCCCCAGTACCCTTGGCGCCTGCCACACTTCTCTCTACTATTAATAAAATACCTGACTCTTCCTATAAACAGGTCTGGTCCTGCCCATCTTTTCAGGAACAGCACCAGATTCCTGTCCTGGGGAAGCCTGTTCTGCCTGCCAAAGTTAATTCAAGCTTTCCCACCTCCTAAAATACTCACAGCCACACCAGTCAGCTCTTTTGGACACTTAGCAAATAAGAGAGTCTTTCATAGTTAGTTTTCTTTTTATGTGGACAGTTTTATTTTGTTAGTATCTTTTCTTTTCTTTTTCTTTCTTTCTTTTCCTTTTTTTATTATTATTATTTTTTTTGATTGAGTCTCACCATGTTGCCCAGACTGGTCTCAAACTCCTGGGCTCAAATGACCCTCCCACTTCATCCTCCCAATTTGCTGGGACTATAGACGCCTGCCACTGTACCTGGCATGCTTTTTTAATGTCCTGAAAAATTCCGGGAATGGCGATAGTAGGTTTCACCCTCTGTATCTGCAACAGCAATTGACAAATAATACATGCTTAATTAGTGTTTGATGATTGATTTAGGGATTCTCACTCTATCCCCACGGGGTGAATTAAGCGCTCTTCTCATCCCCTCTGGGGCCACTCAATGCAGGAGCTGAGCTCTACAGGGTTTTTGTAAAGTAATGCTTGACAAACACTATTCCCTCTGAAATGCTTGCAGGAGGAGGTAAGGAATGTTTTGAAGAGGAAGGTCACCTCTGTGTTTTAAAAAAAAAGAAAAGGAAGAAAGAAACTGCTTTGTACAATGTCCTTATTGAGTCAGAGAACCCTTGGACGTTTTAAAGGTGCAGAGAAATCCTGCAATAGAGAAAGCTCTATTATTTTGTTGAACCTACCATTTTCTAAATGTATTTTACCACAGAAGTCTCTCTTTTTCCTTCTGTGATATAATAGATTTAGCATCCAGAAATAGTAAAAGGCAAAAGATTTATACTCTGAAGAGAAAGAAGAGTATCTGGAAATAGTGGGATTGTGTTGAGCACAGTTTGAGAGAGATATCTGCCTGTTTAGTTTCCTATCCATCCTCCCTCTAAGTCACATCTTCAAGGAGCTTTTCTAATCTCCGACTGTGGTATGATCCCTTGGATAACTGGACTCCAGTGCAATGTAAAGTGTTCACTATTTTACCCAGTTTTTACCAACAAAGTCCTCCTATTTCTACCACTCTGTTGTGTATCCTTTTAGGTAAGTCTGAGTGAGGAAAATTAATCTATATTTCTAGTTGCTGAAGTAACCACTAGGCTTAAATAACTAGTACAATTTCCAGTACCTCTGCTACTAGCAAGTTATGTGAACATTTTAGAGATTTTCTACTTTAAACATACTTTTTTTTTTTTTAAACACAATAATTAACTAAGGACTTACAAAGTAAGTAATGTTGGAGTGGGGGGCTGGAGCAGGAGAGGGGACAGGGAGCAAAATTAACTAAATCCAAACCTGCTGACTTCCAGGTAAGTAAGTGAGTTTTCCATATACCTCTCAGACTTCCCAATCATGTAGAATCTCCAAGTCTTAACTTTTAAAAAATCTCTTGAAGTCAGCTGAGACCTCCCCAAACAGAAAAGAAAGCTATATCATGTGTTTTGATGTTTCTGGAGTTACACATAACCAGACCCTTCAATTCTCCCTGGCACGTCATGATTTTCTGTTGCCTCTCCACACTGGTCACCCTCCCCTGGGTGCTCTGAAATCCATGTCCTTTCTAAAATGTGGCCCTTGAGGCAAACCCAGCTCTCCAGGGGTAGCCTGACTTGACAAAGTGCACTGGGGATCTTCTTGTCCCCTGAATCCAGGCACTGGGGGTCCCCTTGTCCCCTGAATCCAGGCACGGGGGGTCCCCTTGTCCCCTGAATCCAGGCACGGCTCTTCTGTTGCTGCAGAAAAAATGATGTTGGGATTTTCAGTGGTCCCGGATATTCCTTTGTTCATGCCCTTATATGCCTTCAGAGCTGGCCTCAATCTCCTAGCCTGGGGTTTTAAGCCCTCCCACCATTCAGTTCTTCTCTTGGTTAATTTATTTCATCTCTTGTCACATGGCAAGCTTTTGTCCTGTTGGATGAACTGGCCTGGCATTCCTGTACCTGCTTCAATTTCTTGTATCTCTGACCTCTGGGCAGTGGTTCGCCACACCACCCTTCCTTCTTTCTGTATATTAAATGACTCCCCTCTTCTTCAGATCTTTCTTCAAGCCCCATCTTCTCTATGAAAACTTTCTAGAGCAAGCCCTTCCAGCTCCTACCCCGCCACAAGTATATGCCTTCTTCCCTATTTTCTCTCTAAATGTTCAGCACTTGGAGACTATTCTTTGTATCCTCCAGTGAGACTTGGTGTAGATTTCTACCGCTTATCTCTGTGAGTCATCTCTCTAGCTCTCTTGCAACAGTAGTGATTGCAATAGTGAGCATTTGTGTATCAATTAACATGTCACAAAGGACTTACACAGGCAGTGGCTCATCCATCGGACTCGCCTCAGCCTTTACAGTGGTAGGCAAGTATAAGTACCTTCCTTACCTTCAGATAAGAATAGTTAGCCTCTATGAGGTTACCTAACTTGTTCAAGGTCTAGTGAACAGTGCCACGGGGATTTCCAGTGCAGAGACTATGATCCTTTGAATTTTCCACATTGGCTGATATATTAAAGTATGTTATGTACTGAGAGCAAGATCAGAAAATCTCTAATCGTATGCAGCAACCTTTCGATTTTGAAGTTTTCAGAAAGAGAGGGGCAACACTGTTAACACTCTTTCTACCCCAGTGACAAAAATAGTGTTGCCCCTCTCCAGGAGTCTGGTGTGAACAGCATTTGCTTTTCCTGGAAAGGACTTGGATTTCAGGTCTTCTTCCGTTTTTTGTTTTTTTGTTTTTTTTTTTTAATAATGAGACTGAGTCTCGCTCTGTTGCCCGGGCTGGAATGTGGTGGCGCAATCTCGGTTCCCTGCAACCTCTGCCTCTTCTCCTGCCTCAGCCTCTGAGTAGCTGGCATTCCAGGCACCTATCATCATGCCTGGCTAATTTTTGTATTTTTAGTAGAGACAGAGTTTCACCATGTTGGCCAGGCTGGTCTTGAACTCCTGACCTCAAGTGATCTGCCTGCCTTGGCCTCCCAAAGTGCTGGAATTACAGGCATGAGCCACTGTGCCCAGCCCAAAGTTTTAAAAATCATTTATGAAGGATTCATTGACAGTGAGAGCAATTTCATATCATATGTCTTCTAGCATTTTCTAACACTGAATAGAGCAGGTTAAAGATTAGCTGATGTCTACTAGAAGGCGGTAATTTGGGCATAAGGTAACTAGCTAATTGATAGTATTTGGTGGAAAGTGATAAACATGAGGCCATGTCATTTTACCCTATTCTATTGCAGTAGACTAGTGAATTAAATTCAACAAAGGCTGGCTGAAGTCCTGCTGTGTGCTGGTGCCATACTGATGAATGGAGATGAAAAAGTGAACAGTATAGATAGAATTTCTGATCTCATGGAGTTCATATTCCAAATAAGAAGACAGGTAGAAGCAAACAAACCAACAAGTAAATAAATGGCATATTTCAGAGAGTGATAAATACTAGAAGAAAAAAGCTGCTTAGTAAGACATCATGGAGCCCAGCTGGAGGGGAGGGCCATTGAAAAGTGTGGTCAGGAAGGCCTCTTGGAGGGGGTGTTGTTTGAGTTGAGACTGGAATGGCGAGACAGAGGCTGCCAAGTAAAGATTGGTGGCAGATTGTTCCAGGCACAAGAACCAGAAAGCCAGGAGGTGGGAAGAAGCTGTATTTGAGGCTTAGAAAGGTCAGTGAAGCTAGTGTATAATGAGGGTGAGGGACAAGAACGGGAAGCAGCAAGTTTACCTCGGCGCCCTTGCAGATCAAGGGAGCCATTGGAGGCTTTAATAGGAGGGAGGAAGGGAGGTCATCTAATCTACATTTTAGAAACGTCAACCTAGCTGCAAAGGGATTATAGGGAGGTAAAAAGGAAGCAGTGAGGTTATCCATTAGTATTAATCAGGTGAGTGATCATTGTAGATTATACAAGGTATTGATGATGATAGAGATAAATGAGAGATTTGGGATATATTTTTGACATTAATATGATGTAAACGTAAGTGGACTGAGCATGGAGGTAAGGAAAGAAGGAAAACAAGGATGACTTCTAGGTGCTGATACTACATGGAAATAGTTGCTAGTGCTGTGGAGAGTAGCCAGGCAGAGTTTAAAGAGAACTGCAGTGTCCCTAGGCAGCATGTAAGACCAAGTACAGCCTGTTATATCCCTGCTGATTAGCCCCGTTAAGGGAAACGCCTCATTTTGGATAAATACTTTCTATTTCTTCCCTAATACAAAGCTTATATCATTTTATTGCACCTAAACGAGGAACAATCCAGAAGAACATGGCTTTTAGTTCCAAAGCAGAAAAAAAATTTAATGATTGAAATATACAATATTTAATGTATACAATGAGTTGTATATAATGAGTTGACATATACAATGGGTTGGGGCTCAACCAGAAGTGGAATATGCAGTTGTTTCCTTTGTTGGGGAGAGGGAGTTTCTTGGTATCTAAGCCACAGGATAGCCCAGTTTTAACATGGGCAGGGTGGATGCTGTTCTGATATCAGGGGCCCTTAGGAATGGCTGGAGGACAACTGATTGGTTGGTGGTATGACCTAGTATGTGAAAGGGGTACCACCCTTGGGAGGCCAAGGTGGGTGGATCACTTGAGGCCAGGAGTTCGAGACCAGCCTGGCCAACAAGGAGAAACCCTGACTCTATTATACATACAAAAATTGGCCTGGCGTGGTGGCACACGCCTGTGGTCTCAGTTACTCAGGAGGCTGAGGCATGAGAATCACTTGAACCCAGGAGGTGGAGGTTGCGGTGAGCTGAGATTGTGCCACTGCACCCCAGCCTGGGCAACAGAGCGAGACTCCATCTCAAAAAAAACGGGGCACCATCCTTGTGTTGGTTGTTGAATTGAGGTTTCAGAGTCTTGTTTTGGTATTACTTGTTTTGTTATTTACTTTCTTGAAAGTTTTAAATTTTTTATTATAGTCTTAGCAACTGTCATGATCAATGGTTGTAGCAACTTAAAAACTAATGACAAGGCATCTGTTCTAGAGAATGTAGTAAGGAGAGTTTGTACCCCTGCCCCTTGCCTAGCTGTATGTATCAGTCAGGATTCTTGGAGACCATGGATGGCACATTGAACTGAGAGTTTTAGAGACTTTCAATAAAAGGATTGTTGATGAAGAGCCAGTCAAAGCTACAGAAGTACGAACAGGCTTGTGGTAGTGCTAAGATCTCACCAGTCTATAAGAACAAGGGATGGAAAAAGTCTCTGGAGACCAGGGGCCATGGAAGGAAGGCCTGTTAAAAGAAGCTCTAGATGCCACAGCTACCTCCAGAACTGAACCTCAGTAGAGAGGGAGCAGGGGAGAAATGCCCGCACCTCGCTCTTCCTGCTCTCAGATGAGCTGCTGGTGTCTCTAGCTGGTTGACCCCCCCTGCCCCCAAAAAAGTCAGTGGTCAGGGTTCCTGACTCACCTTTTTGGGGCAGAGGCTAGGATAAAAAAGGACAGAGAATGAATTTGGAGGTGAACAGAGAAAGGGTGGTCCCTCTAAAGTTGCTCTTGGTTATAGGATTTCATGTGTATGTGCATTCTTATATTAGCTGTTTTATGTACTGCCTTTTACATGCTGTGCACAACATGGTCTAAATGACAGTTTTGACCACTATAGAGATAGCAGGGGGGTATTGATTCTGTGGGGCCTGCAGCTATCAATTTGCCATAGATGTGCACAACTTTGTTACTAAAAGCACAAGTGGAAGAAAAAACAATGTCAACCAAAGAAAAGCAAATTCAGTTCCAAACCATATTGTCAGAGTATTTTTTTTTTAAAATCAGAGCTAGTGAACAGTTCACGTATACTTACAAGAAGGGCAGTGAGACTTGTCAGTACTTCTCATGCCTTTTCTACTTCTTTGACACTAGAGAAATGTTTCAGGGATGGGGTCAGCGAGGAGTTGATGCCAGCAAGGAACTGCAGTGAACAGAACTTGGTCTAGCTCAAGAATAAAGAATTCTGCCCCACACTACTTAATCTTCGTTCCTACTTGGCTGCTGGATGTATTAATAGCATAAATCCTCCCAGCTTCTTCCCTCTTATCTGGACCGTACTGTGGTTATTAAACAAATTGCGGATCTATTCCACATCCTCTCTAACACTTTGAAAACTATACAATATAAGGCTTAATGAAGGTGGCATGCCTCAGAATGACTTAGAACTGAAAATATGACTACATCAAAAGTCTTTAGAAGGCAAGATTTTAATGGCTGAATAATATGCTGGAACAGAGGAGTAATTTCTTCTCGAATGCTAGGATGAATTATTTATGCTTTGACAACATTATGTGTCTCTAAAGCCGCTTTTAGTTATTTGCCACTTCTGGGCTACAGCTGATCCTGCTACCCATTCTTGTAATTACATTAACCTCTTGACTTTACATGACAAGCTTTTCCTGTGCGCTGCGATCAATAGCCCATAACTACACCTCTTTAATAGGGCCACAGTTACACTTCAGTTCAGATACAATTAACTTTTGTCCCCCTTTTCATTTTGGTAGGGCATGGAATAAAATTTCCGATTCTAACATCTGAAACAAAGGAGATCATTTTGAAGGAAAAGAAGCACATAAAAATATGCAGATCATAGAGGAAGAAGTGATTGCAATAATAAATAGGCCAGTTGAAAAGCCATTTCTGCAATCCCATGAGATTATAAACCCTGGGAGAAGCAGTGAATTTCAAAACCCTAGATTCGTGTAGTGGCCTTTAAATCTCCACTTTGATAAACTTTGTAGTTTCAGGAGGATTAAAGGCACTGTGGACCACCTACTTTCCTACTCAAGCGATACCAATTAATTATAGTGTATATATGTAAATAGAGAAAGCACAATGTTAAATGTTAAAACATCTTCAAGGTCAGCTAGTTAAATCCTCCTGTATGTCAAAAACCTTCCTTTCTGACAAAGAGAAAATGGAAAAGGTATATAGCAGTGGTATAATAGAAACAGCTCCTGCTGGCTCAGGAAAGCATTGTGCATATTCCATCATGCTGGTAGCTTTAAGTTAACTGTGGTAGGAGTATTTACACCATGGAAATTGGCAAATGCTATGAACTAGCGTCTTTCCCCACAGAGAGCAAGTTTACCATTTACCTGCATACCACTGTACATATATGTGTATATGTATGTGTACATCACACATATGTATGTCATGCGCTATATTATGTAGACATTTGATCTGTATTTCATATATGAAATAGCCTCATAGCATATAGGAAATACAGACATTTGATCTGTATTTCACATAGCAAATAAAACTTTCCCAGGTATTTTTGTGATGACATTTTAATATTATTTTAATGCTTTATAATATATTAACTCATAGAGACACAAATATAAACATCCACAATAGGTATCCACACAGACTTACAGGGACTTGTATTTTATATTTGACTTCAGGTTGCTTAGAAGACTTCCCAGCGTATGGTTCACTTTGAAGAACTGAGAGGGAAGCTTGTGAGAATCATGTCTACAAAGATAGGCACAATGGATAAGGCTGTAACCAGACATGTTTGAAACATGGAGGATTTTGAATGTGAAATGAATTAAATTTTCCTCTAATTCTACAATGCTGTAAATGACCAAAGTCTGTTGCTATCTTCTGTACTATATTATTATAGCCGTATATCTAAGAAATAATAAACTAAATCTCCCCATTACAAATAGCAATAATTTAGGACCCATCCAATGTTCCCTACAGATAATGAATCTGGTTTAACCACCTTAAGAAATAACTGCCAGACTGCCCTAATTTTCTTTTATGACACTGTCGGCCTTTCTATATTGCAGAAAAGTGATCTACATAATACAGATGTTTATGCCTATGCATATTACATGATCAGCAAATTTAATGTGAAAAAATATCTTCAGTAGGTGCAGAATCGGTAGAAGGGAAATAGAGTGTAGTTGCTACCAAGAGAAACTAAGCATAGAGATTCCAGTGTCCTAGGGCTCAAGCAGCCCCTGTTCCAGTGGGGAAATGGGACTGCATACATCAATGTCTACTAGGGTGTTAATTAAATATCAAACCTCTGGGCCTCAGTTCTTAACCCACTGAAGCAAATTTCATGAAGTGGTTCTTATACCTACTTGAAATTGGGAATGACTGCTCTTGGGCTGTATTTCCCAAATGAGGAAAGTCCAAGAAACAGGGAACTTTGAGCATATACTGAGTGACACCAGAGTTCCTCTGCAACCTGTGAGAGCCACCTCTTGCTCATACTCTTGGCCCTCTGTGACCTCCTTCTCTGATGCTTGTCAGAACTCCAAGTTAATGTGGGGACAAGAATTTCCATATATGATTTCAAACCAGTGTGAGGCGATGGAGGAAGCTTTAGGCTTAAAGACATAAAATCCAAATCAGCATGCAAGACCCCAGATCTTTTGTATGGTCTTATTGATAAGTTATTTACCTTTTATGAGCCTCAGTTGCCTCATTAGTAATATGGGAATAATCACATTGGCTCTTTACATATCATAGAGATGCTCTGAGAACTAGAAGAGAATATGGAATGTAAAAAGCTAACCCTAGGCCAGATGCAGTGGCTCACACCTGTAATCCCAGCACTTTGGGAGGCCAAGGCAGGTGGACCACAAGGTCAGGAGTTTGAGACCAGTCTGGCCAACATGGTGAAACCCTATCTCTACTAAAAATACAAAAATTAGCCAGGAGTGGTGATGTGCCTGTAATCCCAGCTACTGAGGAGGCTGAGGCAGGAGAACTGCTTGAACTTGGGAGGGGGAGGTTTCAGTGAGCTGAGATGAGGCCATTGCACTCCAGCCTGGGCATGAGGAAGACTCTGTCTGGAAAAAAAAAAAAAAAGAAAAAAAAAAAAACGTTAACCTTAAATGATTGAGTTCAGGGCCATGGCAAGGTTCTCATAACCTATCTCTGAGATAGCATAATTTCTCTGAAATGGATTTTATGGGGAAATCTCTGTTTTACGGCCAAGGATCTAAAGGTCTGAGTGAGAGGTATGAGGACTATGGGACAAAGGGAAGAATAAAGAAAGAATTAGTGATGGTCATTTTAAACAACACACTAGGGGTCAGGCACAGTGACTCACTCCTGTAATCACAGCACTTTGGGAGGCCGAGGTGGGCGGATCACGAGGTCAGGAGACCAAGACCATCCTGGCGAACACGGTGAAACCCCGTCTCTACTAAAAATACAACAAAACTAGCCGGGCGAGGTGGCGGGCACCTGTAGTCCCAGCTACATGGGCGGCTGAGACAGGAGAGTGGCATGAACCCGGGAGGCGGAGCTTGCAGTGAGCTGAGGTCACGCCACTGCACTCCAGCCTGGGTGACAGAGCGAGACTCTGTCTCAAAATAAATAAATAAATAAATAAATAAATAAATAAATAAATAAAATAAGCAACACACTGGAATAATTAACAATTTTTGAGTACTTACCATGGTAAGCACTTCACATAAATAATCTTGTTTGCATCTTAAAGCAATCTGTTGAGTATGTACTACTATAATCACCATTTTCCAGATGAAGAAACTGAATGATTACATGGTTTGTCCCAAGTTGCACAGCTTGTAAATGCAAGAGTTTGATTTGAATGCTAAACTTTAACCACCAAAAGCGGCAGAGGAAATAGTTGAGCAATGAAATTAGATTTAGCTAGTGGCAACTGGTATCACCCTGTATCCTTAAACGTAGGAACAGAGAGCCCTGAAACTCAGGAAAGGGGGAGAGTGAGCAACCTAACTACTACCGTTGCTTCCTGGATATCCCAGAGACCACAGTATGGGGAAGGTGGGTTGTTAATGCCTAATAACCCCAAATAAACACAGTTTCCTTTTCATTTAGGGTTTGTAAGAACTAGACTGGACTGACAATAATAATGATAGAATCTGCACCTCCAGGGGACTTTAAAAGTGTTGTATATTTTATTGGTTGGAGTTGTTGTAAATATAATCTGTTCTAAAGGTGAGAAGTGAGGTGTAATAGATCTCTGTGTTGGGTCTTTCTAACTCACCTAAGTTTCTTTTAGTTTAGTTCAATGGAAATAGCCAATTTTTGTGAGGACATAGTATCTAATAAAGTAGTAAAAGTTTATGCTCTGCATTAAAGTCTAGGGATGGCCATTTTTCTTTTCTTTTTATGGGTGGTCTGCAGGAGCCAGCAGAGCAACAGTCTCCAGACCCATCAGAATGGAATACACACATTACAAAAGCGCTCTGCCTTTCCTTTGGGTCTAAATCACGTAGAAACAAAATCTGGACCCTTTCATGTAGATGGAACTAAAGGGTCTGATATCAGTCTAAAAACAGCTCTTTGCCAAAAAGATCCAGATACTTTCAGATCCAATACAAATTTTCCTAAAACATCTGGATCCATTTCCAGATGAAAAACTTGTGAGTTAATGAAATTGTCAGATGTGACTACTTGCCAAAATATTGGGATGCTTTCGTTGGTGAGTTGCTACTTTTGGGGTGCACATGATAAGGGTTGAATTACCAATCTGATCTTATCCTTCTACACAAATTAACATTTTCAAGCTTTGTAGACAGATAACACTATTTGAACCACTTATACCAAAAGGGGCTCTCTGCTTCATGGGTAGTTACATAAAACCCTGATTTTAAATCACCTTCCTTATCTTCACAATTACTTACTTTTAGGGTTTTCTTCCCCCCCGCCCACCGCCCAGAAGTTACTTATGCCCTCCCCAACCCATTCTTCTTCAACACACCTCTTGATTATTAACATACAAATCAATAGAAGAATAACTATTTTGGATATCTATATTTGGAAAGGCCTAGTTTTAATCTTGTTCCTCTGCCGTAGTTTCATTTGTGAACATTATGAACCAATCTCTGCCCAGGAGAGGCAAATATTTCCTTCCTGAAGGGTGAATCACTCAGAGAATAATAAATCCTGCTCTGGTTCTCTTGTTTAATGTTACAATTCCTTCCCTAATGGGGACACCTGACCCCTGTAACCCCTCTTCCCATTCCAAAAGCACAACCTCAAACCCAAATAAATAACTTCTCCCATCAAAGAGATCAGAAACAAAATGCTTTTATAAAAAATATAACAATGGTGACATTGCCTTAAGGCTTACTCTGCCAAATAACTTTAGCAGGATCCTTCTAAAACCAAGTGAGATATTAAGACAATAATGCAGACAGATTAGCAGCAACAAAGGTTGACCTACGACTCTAAAAGCAGCTTCCCTAAAAGTTCCAAGAATTGTCCTGAATGTGTACAGAGAAGGCTGAACAATAGATGGGATTTCAAGGAACTAGGAAACTCCTTATTTTGGTCCCCCAGTAAGAAAAAAGAAAGGGAGTAGAAGATAACAGATGAGCTGAAGATGAGTGAGGGAAAGCCGTGGTAATATAGCCCTGCCTGTTATAAGAAACAGGTTTGCCTGTCCTAGAAACCAGGGCAGGCTTCTCTCCTGGGATGGGAGGAGCAGTCTTTTGTCACATTAGGGAGGGTCTTTGAAGAAAATATGTGTAAACTGTATCTTGTGGATTAGAGGAGCTCCCACTGTTTCAGGGATAGGAATCTCTTCTTTTAGGGCGAAGCTGATACCCATGATAAAACAATCCCTGGACAGAACCAGGAAAGGCCTGTTGTTCAGGAAAGAAGCTAGAGGGCTGGGTCCTAGCCAGAGTTTTGCAGGCTTGACATAAGGGGCAAGATTATTTGTGGTTTGCAGTGCAATGAAGCACTACAAAGGCTTAGCCCTGCATAAGGCAGAGAACACTGGCCAGGGAATCAAGAAACTCATGTTCTGCACCCCATGGATGTAATTTCTCCAACTGAAAATTGTTGCATTTGGATTTGGGGGTCTTACATTCATTTCTCTTACTCTTTATCATATTCATTTTCTTCAAACCTTTTTGGCAGGTAGTGTTCCTTCCTCCCCACCTTTTTTATTGCTGCATTTCATGTGTTTTTCCCCTTTTATTGTATTGTTGTTTTTTGTATTAGTTTGATATGGTTTGACTGTGTCCCCACCCAAGTCTCATTTGGAACTGTAGCTCCCATAATTTCCACATGTTTTGGGGGGGACCTGGTGGGAGATAATTGAATCATGGGGGCAGTTTCTTCCATCCTGTTATCATAGTAGTGAATAAGTCTCACGAGATCTGATGGTTTTATAAAGGGAAACCCCTTTTGCTTGGTTCTCATTCTCTCTTGTCTGCCGCCATGTAAGACATGCCTTTCACTTAACAGCCATGATTGTGAGGCCTCCCTAGCCACTTGGAACTGTGAGTCTGTTAAACCTCTTTTTCTTTATAAATTACCCAGTCTTGGGTATGTCTTCATCAGCAACATGAAAACAGACCAATACATAGTTTTAGTTGGAGACTTTGACTAGAAATATATCATTTAGATGAAATCTCTAGTGGCAATATTCACTAATGCTCTGTTATGCAGTTCCCAACATATTAAAGGTAGGGTAGTGTATACATGTTTCTGTTCATAACTGGATAGTTGAAACCCTTACAGGACAGATTTTCTCAAATGAAAAAAGAAATCTTGGCACACTTTGTCGTTTACCCAAGTATCTAGTTTGCCATACTTGATTATTGCTCACATAATCTGAAGAGCCAAATATTTCTTCAATCTCAAGTCTGGTATCCAAATAACAAGGTGATAATATCTTCTTACATTGCTCTTTTTTGATCTAAAGTATCTGGAGAGTTTCAGACTAGAAGAATCCAACACTGACTACACTACATTCTTTCTGTCTTACCTCAGGTCAAAGCGGCACATCTTTCCTTTATTTTCTCTGTGTTTCTCTCTTTTACATAGACACTTCCTACAGACTTCGAAAATTGAAGTTTGGTCTTTTTATATTCCTAAAATGCTAAATGCTCTTTAGAGAGCTTCATATAAAAAACAAGTCACCTTTCTTTAGAACATGGATAATCATTTTCTATTCAGACGGCTGTCTCAAAAGACCTTGCTATTACATACCTTGTAAGTTGAAGAAATAACATTTCTATGAAAATAAATGACCAAAGCCACTTCAGAAAGCAGCAAACTTCAAACAACTTGGTAATTTGTAGACCCCTCTGACATCCCAAGTGCATAATGGATTTGCAAAGACATTGAAGATTAAGTAAATTAACTACGAAGTCACAACTCTATTTAAACAGTTTCCCTTTAAATGTTTTTTTTTTTTTTTGGAAAATATATTTGGTGACAAATAGTCCCCAAGAAGCGACTGTGGTTTTTACCTCTGTCCCAGGTAGTCCATCTATCCAAAAGAAGCAATTGAGAAAACTCGCAGGCTGAAGGCCAAATTTAGCTCATGTGGGTCATAGAGTCCTATTTAAAAACAAAACAGCTTCAGATAATCTGAGAGGTTCTTCAGAATAACATTCAAAGGGATATTTTCAACTCATGTTATAGACATTGGAAAAAAATTCATGATATGCCCAAAAGTGAACCATCTGAGGCTTCTGTTCTGGCGATGGAGCTATTTTCCTGAGTGCCGTCACCCGCTTTGAATTTATGGGCACTAGCAGAAAGCTGGGGACTGTAAATTCTGAGGCCTGCTTATTAGAACCCAAGAGCATTTGACAATGCACATAATTAATGATCATTTGCTAAAAGTATTTTGGGGGATTTTATTCAAACAAAGTAAAAAAGAAACACATTAAATATTAGTCCTGTTATATATTATGGGACATTATATCCATTTGTGTGCCCATAAATCATTTAGCTATGAATACTTAAGAAGAGCAAGAAAATGATACCCTCTGTACACTCTGAGATAATATTGTCTTAGTATTTGATTACAGGCATGGTGTCCTTAATGGACATTTTCATGCTCAGTATCCAATGTCCAGTTGGAGCGGGGACACCAAGAAATGGTAACAGGAGGATGTTAGACCAAGATCAACCAGAGTTCAGGAGTGTGAAATTGGTGATGAAATGACTTTTACTGGGCTTGTGAGAAAGCTCCCTTTTGTCTTTTTTATTGTATGGCTTTCCAACAATTTCCAACAACACACACGTGTGTGTGTGTATGTGTGTACTATTTTGTAGGGGGATGGTATTAAAAATATTTAGCCTGGTTTGACTATCTTTTTATTGGGTCAAAGAAAGAGAAGAGGGCAATGGCTGAGTCTGTGAGAACTAGAAGAATAAACCTGACTAGTAAAACACATAGAATATTTATTTGTTTTGAACGGCTACCAAAAAATCATTGCAATTTGAATTAAATCAGAGCCAAAGCTTAGTCTCCACACACAGGGTAATGTAGAAAAGTTTTACAAAAGACTGAAAGAAATATTGCCTGAGAAATTTAGATACCCAAAACAGGCTTTGTGGAGTGATGAGAAGATTCGAGGGATTTGTTTTGAGTGCTGATCCCCATGGACATGTCTTATGATTTGTGACAAAGCACTTCAACTTTCCGGCTTTAGTGTAAATTTCTAAAAATGAAGGAAAATTGATAGTAAGATCACTAATGATCGTCTAATTGCCAATATTTATAATTCTAAGTTGACACTTTCAGGAAACACACAATCACATAAAAATGTGGATTTTTGGTTCAAAAGATCCATATATTTGTTTTATGTCTCTGCTTCACTAAACTCAGGCAGTCTAGGTCTGACTGCCACTGTATATCATTCCTTACGTGTAAAGTCTAAGCATTTACTGGCTGCCAAGGAATAAAAAAGGGGTCCAAAAAATTATTTAATGTCAGAGAAGCAAAATGTGGGAGAGCTTTAAAAAGTATTTTAAAAATTTGAACTGGGTACAAATCTTTAAAGTTTGGCTAAAGAGAGCAAAGGACTTCAAATATTTATTTAGATGGATGAATAAAATATTGACAAGTAAATTGACTTCTTTGGGGTTGTTGATATTTCTTGTTAGTGTCTGGATATCAATAGTGTAAAACTTAGAACTCGGGACTGCTAACTCAAATGGTCATTGTATCCATCACAATTTTTAAATATGGTGATTCAGACATAATAGTCCAAATGAAAGTTATAAGAGTAAAGATATACTGTTTTTTTTTTTTTTTTTTTTTTTTGAGACGGAGTCTCTCTCTGTCGCCCAGGCTGGAGTGCAGGGGCGCGATCTCGGCTCACTGCAAGCTCCGCCTCCCGGGTTCACGCCATTCTCCTGCCTCAGCCTCCTGAGTAGCTGGGACTACAGGCTCCCACAACCGCGCCCGGCTAATTTTTTGTATTTTTAGTAGAGACGGGGTTTCACCGTGGTCTCGATCTCCTGACCTTGTGATCCGCCCGCCTCGGCCTCCCAAAGTGCTGGGATTACAGGCGTGAGCCACTGCGCCCGGCCCAAGATATACTGTGTTTTAACTTAAATGCAATAACAAATAACTAGGCAGCCTTGCCCAGTTTTATACCAATTATTTGAAGAGAATGAATATATATATTTACACATATACATATTGTGTCTATATATACATATATATATACATACAGTATTTTTATTTGTTCAGTGTCTGCCACTGTTCTTCTCTAGATCATGAGCCCCTCATCACAGTAAATTTTTTAATTCTTATTCTGAAATTTAGGCCATCTTTGGTTTAGGAAACTTCTTTTACAT
Organism: Macaca mulatta; assembly: GCF_049350105.2. NCBI lineage: Eukaryota > Metazoa > Chordata > Mammalia > Primates > Cercopithecidae > Macaca > Macaca mulatta. Next base: position 126,606,413 of record NC_133417.1, on the reverse strand, counting down.
TTTGTACTTTCCAGAATTTATAGTGAATGGATGTGGAAGAGGATGAAAATTTTATTTTAAATCAACACATACCCATGAGTATGAGATCTTGAACCCACTTTAACTTTTTAAATTAAAAATTTTCCCAGTTGAACTTATATGAAAAGATTTACTTGTATAAAATGTGGTATCTTTGAAATAAATATTCTCTCAATGTGTCTTATTCATGTTCAGCCAAGTTGAAGAAAAAAGTATCAACCAGTCACACATTGTGTTTTGAATTTCAAGGGATCTTTAGAGATAGAGGTGGGGACACTGGCACCTACTCTTGTCAGAAGTTGGCTGATAAGCCAACAGCTGAGCCTTTTCTTCTCCAGGGCAGCATTAAGGTTTTAGTCCCCAGTTGTGCCTGCCTGTAAGCCCAGAAAAAAAAAAAGCACAATGTGTTTTAAACAATGTAGCCAAATACATTTTTGGGCAAAGGCAGTTAGAGATTTATAAAAGACAGCAGCCAGGAAATTTCTCTGCTGGTGTGGTTGGAAAAAAAAGCAATTTTCCAATCCTTATTAGCCTGTTTCCATTTCTTAGACACCAAAGAAGCACCAAGAGGAGGAAACTTGCTATATTGGTATACCGATTAGAGTAGAGGAAAATGTTAACATCTTTTAGCATGGGTGGTGATTATTCATTTGTTTGTTACAGTGATCTTTATATCTTTCTGAATGTGTGAGAATTTTTATAATTAAAAAAATGAGATGAATTTGGAACCCAGCCATGGGCTTCAAATCCCCGTCACCTTACTATCTAGCTATAGTGGCCTTGGGCCAGTTATTTTCACTTCTCAGAGTCCCAGCTCCCTCATCAACATAATACGAATAATAATTCCCACCTTTGGGGTTGATATGAGTATCGCAGATCATGTATATAGTGGCTGACAAACGGCTGGTTTCTCATTGGCAGTGATTGGCACCCACTTTTAAATCAAAACTTAGCTGAGAAAACCCATCTCCGGGGAAAATGTCTTGGAAGTTATTCACTGCATCTGTTCTTTTAGATCTCTATATTTACTTCTAGATTAAGTCAAGTCACCAGAGATCTGTGTTTCTGCACCATATCATTCATACCAAAGGCATGTCAAGATGTTTACACTCCATTGTCCTTGGGAAAGATGCCACAGGCTTTTAGTAGGGAGCCTTCTTCAAATGTCCAATAAAACTTCTGTGTGCTCCCTGTTAGCCTGCTATGGGCATGTGGTTCACTGGACTCTTCTCAGTGACCCCCATGGGAGACGTTCTTAACATCCCAAATAATTGTGTTTCTTCCGAGTGACTCCTTTGTATTTCTCTTACAAACATTATAAATTGTCAAACTGATTGGGCTTTTCTTTAGGAGCTGATAGCTAGGAACTTGAGAGCCAAATTAATGATTCACCCAGAGCAGTTGTATGAGTTTTTGTGGTGTGAAGTTTCATATTATCTTTATTCAAAAAATCTATTTTATATCTGTACTTAAAAATAAAACTTTTCCCTACTTATTTTAAATTTGCTTCATAATGCTATATTTTGAGTATTCATGTAAGTCACCTTAAATTCTTTGGTAGAAGTAGAAACCAGATGGCATATAACTGAATCAACAAATAAATAATATACAGCACTCATTATTACTGAGAATAATAGAAATATCAGGTACAACTAAAAAGAGAGGAAAATGAAGGCAGTAAATGTTTCTGGAGAAGATGTCTAGTATCACAACAAGCCTGAATATTCTTAAGTGGCTGAAAATAAATACACACTAGTTTCATTAAGAAAAATAGTTAACGCAAAATAATTGTGTTTCTTCTGAGTGACTCTATATAGAATACATGATATATGCTAGGCACTACTGTAGGCTGCAGTGAGAAGACCAGAGTAGCAATTTTCAATCACCTTGCAGGGTAAAGAAAATTGGTTTTAGAAATTGGAATTTGGAAGCGGGCATGACTCATGATCACAGGTATGGAAAATGGGAGAGAAGAATTGTTGGATTATCATGTTGTGTTGTGAGGAAAAGAAAACAATAAAAGCACAAAATGAAAATGAGGCTCAAGTTATGTTGTCATATGGAAGAGAAATGGTGCTGTGCCGGATAGGTAATGGATGCCTAAGGAATAGGTCGTGTGTGTAATGTGGCCAGGGAAGCTTGGCTAAGGATAGTGGGTAGAGGGAGCTGAGGAGCTGGTTGAAGACCAAGAACTTGGCTAAGAATAGAAATCTCCAGATCCCAAAGTGTAATCCCTTTCCTGGCCACATACAAGTTGCAGCCTCTTCACATCTGAGGTGAGGTGCAGGACCCTGGGGCCAGTGGTGTCTAGTGGTTGTTTACTATTTTTTACACAGGAACTGGGAAATTGTTTCAAAGGTGTTGATATGGCTTTTCTTGTGTAAACTCAGAGCTGATTGGCTTATGGTATTCCTCACTTAGTCTAAAGTTATCTCAAACATTCCTTCATAACATTTTATTTCAGAGTTAAGAAGAGTTCAGCCAGGAGCAATGGCTCACGCCTGTAATCCCAGCACTTTGGGATGCTGAGGCAGGAAGATCACTTGAGTTCGGGAATTTGAGACAAGTCTGGGCAACCTGGCAAAACCCTATCTCTACTAAAAATACAGTAACTAGCTGGGCATGGTGGTGCGCACCTGTAGTCTCAGCCACTCCAGGGGCTGAGGTATGAGGATCACTTGAACCCAGGAGGTCTAGGCTGTAGTGAGGCTTGATTGTGCCACTGGGCACCAGCCTGGGCAACAGAGTGAGTGAGACTCTGTCTGAAAAAAAAAAATAATCTAAGTGTGTCTCAGAAGGTTTATTTTTATTCTAGATCTAGGTTCATTTCTAGGAGCCCTTCAGACAACCTGGGACAATTTTGGAGTATACTGGGTCTTGGGTAAATGTCACAGGCAAAAACTGAAAGAAAAAAAAAAAAAAAACCTTCTCTTTTTTAATATAGGATGTCGCTATTTTTAAAAGTCTTCTACGTATACAACTCTTTCACTATTATAAATAGTGTGATCTTTTCTGACTCAAGGTATAAATATAGTCACCTCTGTATGTTTTAAAATTATTTGCTTTTCATTTATTTATTTATTTATTTTGAGAAGGAGTCTCACTCTGTCACCAGGCTGGAGTGCTGTGGTACAATCTCGGCTCACTGCAACCTCCGCCTCCCGGGTTCAAGCGATTCTCCTGCCTCAGCCTCCCAAGTAGCTGGAATTACAGGTGCATGCCATCACGCCCAACTAATTTTTGTATTTTTTTAGTAGAGATAGTGTTTCATCATGTTGGCCAGCATGGTCTCAATCTCTTGACCTTGTGATCCACCCGCCTTGGCCTCCCAAAGCGCTGAGATTACAGGTGTGAGCCACTGCACCTGTCTAAAATTATTTGCTTCTTTGCTCATTTGTACTACTGTAGTATTCACATAAAATTCAGTACTTTATGGGGTCTACCACCACAAAATAGTTCAGGAACACTGGGGACTTTAGTCCAAAGATATTTGGTACTTTTTAAAGTGCCAAAGGTAGTAGAATTTGGGGGAAGAGGAAGAGAAAGAGGGGGAAGGATGGGAGGAGAAGCAGAGAGCATGAGAATCTAATCACTCTACTACTATTGTTGCCTCTTGGAGCCCAGAGTGTTTCTTTTGAAGGCTGATCATATACATTCAAAGACAAGGCTTGGCTGCTGCTTCCAGGAAACACCTGCTTCTTGTGTCCTTTCTCAGGACACAGTGGTGACCCTGATTTTTGCTCCTTAGCTCATACTTCATTGCCTAGCAATTGTGCCCTAAAGCCTACCACTGTACCAACCTGACATCCTTACCCTTCCCTGGCACTGAACCTTGAGTGCTACCTTGTTCCAGGCCAACAAGCCACTTTGACTTCATATAACTGTGAGTAGTAATGTGGGTCTTGGACGATCCTCTCCCAGTGACTCTGAATTCCCTTTGCAAATTGATCTGCTCCTCTACCTTGACCAGCTTTTCATATCAGAGTTCTCAATGAAAGACAGTCTTGACTTAGTCATGCAAAATTTTGTTACACTTTTTGTCCTAGACAATGAGAATCTATTCACTCTACATTCATATAAGTCAGACATTCAGAAGACTACCTAGAACAAAGAAGGTCTGTTTTGCATGATTTGTTCTCCATCCCCAGATGTAAGAGAGCTTGGTATGTGTTTTCAGTGTCTCTTTTACTTGGTACCCACATCCTCCAAGGCAGCTGGTACTATTTATGTCCATCTCATGGATGAGGAAGTTGAGATTCAGGAAGCTGAAGTGAGTTGTTCAAGGTCTCATGGTGATACCTTGTGACTCAGTGAGTCTAACATCTCAACACAGTGGCATTAGCTAAAGGTCAGAGGCTTCAGCAGTGCAGTAACTTGGAAAGCTTATTAATCACATTGACTAATACAACATGTATGCTGGTTAATACCTTTGTATTAATGAAATATTTAATGAATATGCTTTGGATATGTTTTTATAGAAACATGGTTTTACAGTAGGAGAATATAAAAAGAGAAATGACGATTTGTTCTAGAAACATTCCATAAACAAAATCTTGTTCTTATAGTAAAACCAATGAGAAAGTGTAACAATAATGCAGTGGACTTTTCTAGAGGTTTTTTGACTCAGCCTTTGCAAACAGAAACATTTAGAGGAGAAGAAACTCAGAGACTCTCTGGATAGTGGAACACTGAGCCTATATGACACCAACTATAGTGGATGGTTACAAGTGATCAGAGAATGCCAAAAATATAAAAGCAAACACCTCTGGAGAGTACCATTAACTGCTGGAAATAATAAGGTTCTTCATATACCCTTAACTGATGGTTTATTACTCAGCCTTTAGAACAGAATTATAGCTTTGTTTTTTTTTTTTTACCTGTGAACCAATGAAACCAAAAGCATTATATAATTGAAGAGGAATTATGCAGGCATTGCTTAAGTCACCTTCCGAGGTTGGGCAGTAGAAGGCAGGGCTTGGTCGTGACCAGATCAAATCAAGACTGCCTGCAAAGGCAACACACCAGGTATGTGTTGGGAGGAGGGTCAGGGAAGGGTGGAGAGAGAGGCAGAAGGGTGAGAGACCTTGGGGCTGTGTCAAAGTAGGCTGTGGTCCTTTATTAGGTTCAAACTAGTCACGTCGGCTATATAAAAGAGCAAGGTCTATATCCAAGAGAATCAATCAAGCTGTTCAGGAAGTCAATAAAAGCAAGGACAGAAGTCCAGCCTAGAATAGGATGGCCAGAGATATAACAAGAGACAGATGGATTTGAAGGCTGAGTGGGGAACTAATGTCACAAACTTAACGGGCACACAGTCTATTATTCTTGTCAGCCGATTGGTGATTCTCTTGGAACTGGAAACATACTCTTAAAGGGACAAAACCAAGGGCACAGTCCAACCATGACCCAGGTTGAGTTATTTTGCTCTGTCCTTTTTATCGTCCTAAATGCCAGAGAATCTACATCAACTTTTCAAACATGAGAAGTGCCAAGAAATTAAGAATAGGTTAGAAAGAGCTTGTTTAGAATGCAGACAAATCATCAAAGCGTACAAAATATTAAACTCTCCTCAGAGGAATTCCAAATAGGCTCTAAGGCAAATGGCAAATGGTACACTACATTATGGAAGTAAACTTATTTAATTGGCAAATATTTGTTGTATGCTTAGTATGTTCCAAGCACTGTGCTTGACATTTTATACAATGCAGTGCAAAACAGACAAAATCTTTGACTAGTAGAGCTTAGATTCCAGTAGAGAAGTTCATACATTAAATGAATGATCCCGTTAAATTATAATACATGTTACGAAAGAAAGACTGGGTTATTCTGGAAGAAAAACAGGCACATAAATTAGATTGAGGTAGATCTTATAAGGGGGTGATCTAACAAATTGAGACTTGAGACCTGAGAGAGAGAGAGCGGATGAGGAGTTACCTGATTGAAGGAAGAACATTCCAGGCAGACAAAACAGACCAAGCAAAGACTCCAATAGGAATGCGTTTTAGTGTATTTGAGGAACTAAAAGAAGTCGTCTTTGGCTGGAGGTCTGGAAGAATGACATGAACATGAGTTAAAGCTCTAAAGGACCTGGACCCAAATCAGATGGGGTTTGTACACCATTTTGATGGGGTTTAAAAGGTAAAATGATTTTTATTTGCATTTAAAAAGACCACTGTCTGCTGCACGGAGAAAAGCAAGTGTAGAAGCTGTGAGACCGGTTATGAGACTATTATGATGGACAAGATAATGGTGGCTTGGACAATATTGAATGAAATAGAGATGGAAAGGATTGAATTGATTTGAGATACATCTTAGAGTTGGAATTGACATGATGCATCAAGATTGTTACATTTCATGGAGCAGTGGAAAAGGAAGGGCTATTAAAGGAGATTGAGGAACATTAGCCAGAGAAGTGGGAGGAAATCTACTAGAAATTGGTGTCTAACCAACAGACAACACAACAAAAGTGTTCCAATAATCAGGGTTGATCAGAAATTTAGAAAAATGAGGTTTTAAAAAATGTATGAGATTTGTGGCCAGGCATGGTGGTTCATGCCTGGAATCCCAGCACTTTTGGGAGGCTGAGATGAGCGGATCACCTGAGTTTGGGAGTTCGAAACGAGCCAGGTCAACATGGTGAAACCCTGTCTCTACTGAAAATACAAAAATTAGCCACGTATGGTGGCCCATACCTGTAATCCCAGCTACTCAGGTGGCTGAGGCACGAGAATCGCTTGAACCCAGGAGGCGGAGGTTGCAGTGAGCCAAGATAGCGCCATTGCACTCCAGCCTGGGTGCCAGAGTAAGACTCTGTCTCAAAAAAAGTATGAGCTTTGTCAGACTAGAAGCTATTCATGACCTTAGCAAGAGCAGTTTTGTAGGGAGATAGTGTCAGAAGATAGCATTCTAGCCTGAGTAATGAAAGAATGCATGGTAAGAGAGAGAGCGAGTATGAGAGGAGTAATCAATGCTTCTGCAGTTTAACATCGCTTTATAGATAAGGGTTCCTCATTTGATACCCAGAGAGTTAAAATGATGTGCTCCAGATCACCACATTGAGCAGAAGGGGGTCAAACTAAATAGGCTTCTATCTCAAGTTCCCCTGCTCATGGAAGAGGGCTAACCTTAGATTACAACCCTGTAATGTTTTGCTGTCCCAGACAGCAGTCACTAGCTGCTTGTAGCTATTTAAATTTAAATTAATTAAAATGAAACAAAGTTTAAAAATTCAGTTGCTCAGTTATGCTAGTCATATTTCAAGTGTTCCATAGCTACACCTGGCTATTAGCTACCACATTGAACAGCACAGATGTAAGACATTTCCTTTAACACAGACAGTTGTATTTAACAGCTCCAATGGAATGTATTATTTAAATTTAGGCACCTTGGAAAGTGCCTAAAAAAATGAGGGCATTTCTCATAAACAGACCAGGGAAATAGGCTTGGACCATGACTTTCCTGGGCAAAACAGAATATACAGACACCTCTGCTAGATTGACTATTATAAAAACTGAGAACACACAAGGCAAATGGTGTCTCAATACCTTCAAGCTTATAGGTAGGTGTGGTGGGTAAGATGGTCCTCAGTGATCTTCACCTTTTGGTATTTATGCCCTTTTTCTTTTTTCCTTTTTTGTTCAGACTGAGTTTTGCTCTTGTCACCCAGGCTAGAGTGTAATGGTGCTATCTTAGCTCACTGCAACCTCTGCCTCCCAGTTCAAGCAATTCTCCTGCCTCAACCTCCCAAGTAGCTGGGATTACAGGTGTGTGCCACTACACCCAGCTAATGTTTATGTTTTGTTTTTTTTTTTTTTTTTTTTTTTTTTTGAGACGGAGTCTCGCTCTGTCACCCAGGCTGGAGTGCAGTGGCCGGATCTCAGCTCACTGCAAGCTCCTCCTCTCGGGTTCACGCCATTCTCCTGCCTCAGCCTCCTGAGTAGCTGGGACTACAGGCACCCGCCACTTCGCCCGGCTAGTTTTTTGTATTTTTTAGTAGAGACGGGGTTTCACCGTATTAGCCAGGATGGTCTCGATCTCCTGACCTCATGATCCACCCATCTCGGCCTCCCAAAGTGCTGGGATTACAGGCTTGAGCCACCGCGCCCGGCCATTTTTATGTTTTTAATAGAGATGGGGTTTCATCATGTTGGCCAGGCTGGTCTCGATCTCCTGACCTCAGGTGATCTTCCCACCTCAGCCTCCCAAAGTGCTGGGATTACAGGCATGACCACCACTCCTGGCCGCCCTTGTGTAATTTTCACCTCTTAAGTGTGGGCTAGACCTAGTTACTCACTTCTGATAAATAGAATATAGCAAATGTGATGGGATGTTCCTTCCTGAAGATGAAAGGCCATAGCTTTTACCCTAAACATTCTTTCTTGCTTTCATGCTCTGAGGGAAGCTGGCTGCTGTGCTATATGCCCCATGGAGTGGCTCATGACAATGAACTGAGGTAGGTCTCTGGCCAACAGCTAGCAATAAACTGAGTCCTTCAGTCCAATGACTAGCAGGGAACTGAAGACTATTAACAACCCTGTGAGCAAGCTTGGTAGCAGATGCTTCCCAAGTTGAGACTTCAGATGAGACTGAAACCCTTGTCAATGGTTTGACTGCAACCTCCTGAAAGACTGTGATGGTTAATCCTGTCAACCTGATTGCCTGAAGGATAAAAAGTATTGATCCTGGGTGTGTCTGTGAGGGTGTTGCCAAAAAAGATGAACATTTGAGTCAGTGGGCTGGGAAAGGCAGATCCACCCTTAATCTGGTCGGCACAATCTAATCAGTTGTCACTGAATATAAGGCAGGCAGAAAAATGTGAAAAAGAGAGACTGGCCTAGCCTCCCAGCCTACATCTTTCTCCCATGCTGGATGCTTCCTGCCCTCCAACATCAGACTCCAAGTTCTTCAGTTTTGAGAGTTGGACTGACTCTCTTTGCTCCTCAAGCTTGAGGACAGTCTATTGTGGGATCCTGTGATCATGTAAGTTAATAATTTATATATATATATCTAGTTCTGTCCCTCTAGGGAACCCTGGCTAATACAAAGATCTTAAGTCAAAATCACCCCGCCAAATGGCATCTAGATTCCTGACCCACAGAAATGAGAAATAAGAAATGTTTGCTATTTTATACTACCAAGTTTGGGGATAATTTGTTACATAGCAATAGATAATGAATACATCCGAGCTACTTTGGGCATGATTTTTCAAATTTTAAGGAGCAGGGTGTTTATGTACAAGCCTTTTTCCTCACTGTTCATCTCTCCCAAACTCAGTCTCTCTCTTCTTATGTTTGTCTTCTACAATTTGGGAAAACCAGAATGTAGCTTCGTGGAACCCCAGTAAGCCTTCCACTTACGTTTTCTGATTAAGAAAAAGAAATAATATAAGGCAGGCAATTTTTTTCTCCTCCTAGCCATCTGCAGTAGACGACCAATCTTTATTTTGTATTATTTATTTTATTTTATTTTTATCTATTTTTTTTTGAGAATCTTGCTCTGTTGCCCAGGCTGGAGTGCGGTGGCAAAATCTGAGCTGACTGCAACCTCCACCTCCCAGGTTCAAGCGATTCTCCTGCGTCAGCCTCCAGAGTAACTGGGATCACAGGCACGTACCACCATGCCTGGCTAATTTTTTGTATTTTTGTAGAGATGAGGTTTTGCCATGTTGGCCAGGTTGGTCTCAAACTCATGACCTCAAGTGATCGGCCCACCTAGGCCTCCCAAAGTGCTGGGATTACAAGTATGAGCCACTGTGCCTGGCCTATTTTTCATTTTTTATTTAATTTTTATTTTAAGTTCAGGGCTCCATGTGCAGGTTTGTCATACAGGTAAATTTGTGTCATAGGGGTTCATTGTACAGATTATTTTGTCACCCTGGTATTAAGCCTAGTACCTGTTAGTTACTTTTCCTGATGCTCTCCGTCCTACCTCCACCCTCATGGAGGCCCAGTGTGTTCCCCCTCCATGTGCCCATGTGTTCTCATCACTAGCTCCTACATCTAAGTGAGAACACGAGGCATTTGGTTTCCTGTTCCTGTATTAGTTTGCTGATAGCAAACTACTACCTACTCTCTCTGGACTCTGTGCTACTGGAATCTCTGCTCCAAGCCCAGGTCCCTCATATGTGATTTGGAGCTAACAGTACCTCCCTTTGACTAGGGAAGAGGCTAGCTCTTAGCATAAATAAAAAAAGGCCAGAGAGTCCTGTGGAAAGGTATTTAAAATGAAAGCAACTCATTTTCTTGTGTTTTTTTTTTACTTCCCTCTCTAACACCTATTTTGCTTTTGTTTCACTCTTCATTGCACCATGTATATTGGTGTTCATGCTCAGATAGAATTGTGAATATAGACTTTTACTCCAGGTTCCTTAGAGTTCATTAAATGAGAGTGTTAGTGAACAGTGTCACTTGTCGGAGCCTCAGAGTCTCCTCCATCACTCGTGTTAGTTCAGTAAGCCTTGATAGAGCTCTATTCTAATAACATCTCTGACAACTGTAGTATAGTGTATACATTTGCTCTATGGCCATAAGGCTGTGCTATCTTTTAGGTGCTCCTGTGCTATGTAGCAAAAGCCCCAAATATCTTGATGAAATCCATTATAATAGAGGTTGTATCATTTCATTAATTCATGGAGAGGTTCTAGCAAAATTATTCCACAGAACCAATTTTTAAAGGTAGAAAGCTATAAATAGTGTGAAAATGAATTCAGAAGCTGAAGATTGAAACACTGAAAGATTTAGAATTAATACTCAGACATCCCAAGCCCATTCAATATAAAAATAACCAGGACATAGGATAAAGATACACTTTAAGTACCATGAGACCGAGGATAAGTAGACATTCCGAATGTAGAAAATAAAATCCACCAAGAGAAGAAAAATACATTTATAATTCCACTGAGAAAAATAATCAACAGTCATCTAATGAGACCAGGACAGTAAACACCTAGTCTAACAATGATGGCCTGAATCACTGTGAAAATTAGCCACCTACCTCTAATACTTCAGGGACAGCAAAATTACCATAGTTGGCATCATAAAAATAACATTTCAAACAGAGGCTCACACAATGTTTTTTTGTTAAGAACTTTGAAGTCCCTTAGCAACCTTCCATATTGTAAATTTAGGTTTCCCTTTGGAATACCTCTTTTCTCTTCTGTATGGATGAGGAGGCTCAGAGTTTCTGGGGAAACTCTGCAGGGACAGCCTCCAAGGATGCTAGAGCCTTAAAATTACTTTCAGGGAAACAATTTTTTTAAACTGAACAATTTAAGACACATCTTCATGAAACTAGAGAAGAGAATTTATATAAAGTATAGTAATATAATGTTAAGATAGTTTGATGGTTATCATCAGTATGTAAATTTGAGATGAGAAAAGATTACCAGGAATTTTGTGGTACCATGTGACACATCAATACTAATTATCAGGTGTCTAGTGAAGAAGATAGGAAATTTACTACAGAGGTGGGATACGGGGAAATCCATGGATTTCTCTGGTTCAACGAAAGCTCCAGATAATGAAAATTTTTTTTTTTCCTAGCACATACGAAAACATTCCTATTCCATCCTGTTTTGCCTTATTTTAGGTTACTTGGCTAGACTTCTTTTTCTTTTCTTTATTTTATTTTATTTATTTTTTGAGATGGAGTCTCGCTCTGTCGCCCAGGCTGGAATGCAGTGGCGCTATCTCGACTCACTGCAAGCTCCACCTCCCGGGTTCACACCATTCTCCTGCCTCAGCCTCCTGAGTAGCTGAGACTACAGGCGCCCGCCACTACGCCCAGCTAACTTTTTTTTTTTTTTTTTTTGTATTTTTAGTAGAGATGGGGTTTCGCCGTGTTAGCCAGGATGGTCTCCATCTCCCGACCTTGCGATCTGCCCGCCTCAGCCTCCCAAAGTGCTGGGATTACAGGCGTGAGCCACCACGCCCAGCCTTTCTCTTTTCTATTTAAGTTATAGTCTTCATTTAATCCCATCTCAAGAGCAAACATTTTCCATTAATTCTCACCCATCTCCATCCTGCTTAGGCTATACCACAGTGATCAATATCCTTGGGCTCAAACAACCCTTGTTAGTTAGTATACTCAAATGCAGGACTAACTTCTTGTTGGTATAGGTTGTATACATGTCTGCCTTTGTATCTTTCTCCTCAACTACACTGCAAGCTCCCAAGAGGGCAGAAGTGCACTTTATGGTTTCCTGTGCCCACCTTCCACATCAGCCTATTCAAATGCTTCCAACATAGCAGACACCCTGACCATGATGGCTCATCAGCTGGTGAAGTTCCCAGGCAAAATGAGTTTGTTCAGAGAGCATCTCAATCATATACAGGTTGGAGAGGAATGAGTTTCAGATGAATGTGATTTATAGTTGTGGTTTAAGTTTTAGAACCCAATAAACCAACCCTGTCTAAAACTGCCAGTTTAAAAGTACTTAGGATATGGAATTGCCCTTATGAGCACAAAGTAGTAATGGGAGAAAATTGTGCTGATTAATAGTTTATAACCACTGGCTTCAATCCTGTAAAGAGATAAACATTTAGATTTAATAATTACTGAGTGCTTACTGTGTGCCAGGAACTACTACATTTCACCCTCAGTAATATCCTGCCGAGGTACTGTTAGCTCCAAATCACATATGAGGGACCTGGGCTTGGAGCAGAGATTCCAGTAGCACAGAGTTCAGAGACAGTAGGTGGTGGAACAATGATTGGATAGCAGGATTCTTGACTTCATCTCCACCAGGTCACAGTTCCCAGGGCACTAATTTTTCTAAGAGCAATATTTTCCCATATTTTTAAGTTTCAATAATGAAAAGAGGTATACACTGAATTCTGAGATTCTTTGCTATATCACTCTGGTTCTGAATTGTAATACCGATTAATAAACAATACCTGAAAATAAATATTGATATATTTAAAACAAACAAAAACAAACGTAGAGACTTAGGAATTAAATAAAACATTCTTCATCTCACCATGTTCTCATTCAATAAAATAAATATCTATGAATCTTTTTTTATTATTATTATTATTTTTGAGATGGAGTCTCCCTCTGTCACCAGGCTGGAGTGCAGTGGCGCGATCTCAGTTCACTGCAACCTCCACCTCCCAGGTTCAAGCGATTCTCCTGCCTCAGCTTCTTGAGTAGCTGGGATTACAGGCACACACCATCACACCTGGCTAATTTTTGTATTTTTAGTAGAGACGGGGTTTCACCATGTTGGCCAGGATGGTCTCAATCTCTTGACCTCGTGGTCCACCCACCTTGGCCTCCCAAAGTGCTGGGATTACAAGCATGAGCCACCGTGCCTGGCCTCTATGAATCTTATTTATGCTAAATAGAAGCATTTGGAAGAGTCTTTCAAAGCTGCCTGTCGTGGGCATTTTCCTTTTTGCTTTTATGATGAATTACAACAACAACAACAAAACTTTCCTGCTTTGGTGACACTTTACTGAGTCTTGATTGGGAGGAAAGGTCACCACTTTACTACAGAATGTATTCAACTTCTCCCTGTCCCCCAGAGACCAGCTGGGAGGAAAGATGATTGACCTAGGCCCCATCAGTCTGACACCCTCACCCAGGACTCTGAATGTCGAGTGCATGATTTGCACTGAGCTGGTGCAACTCAGCAGAAGTGGTGACACTGTGGGGTTTGCATTCAGTGGTGTCACAGCTGTGCAGTGGCAGTGGTGATGATGTTCTTTCCAGATTCTCATCCCTAGCCTTCCTTGCCTGCTTTCTGTTTTTCAATCCTGATTTTTTACCCTCCCCATTCTTGTTTAGCAGTTAGTCATCTGAATCACCGAAGCTTAAATTAACTCAAGTGGGTGGTTGTGCTTGCAACCAAAAACATACTTACGTGATAGCACAATGAGAAAAGTATACCAGGCAAGCCATACTACTAATGGGAATGACTAAGTTAATCCTTATATCTCTAATTTTTACCAGGGACATGTGGATGTTTTTCACAACACAGCAGTTCACAACACAAACAGATACCTTTAGGTTCTCAGAGTTAATGACCGGTGTCAAAATGGATGAGATACTTGATGTCTAGGCTAATGTTTAGCCTAGAGATGTAGGGTGTTTCCCAGGATGGGGCATGTCAACACAAGATGCACAAAATTCAGAGGCAGGGAGGTGCTGTACAAAGAGTACAGGCTTTGAAGTCACCTTTTTTTTTGCGCTGATGACTGTTCAATCCTTACAATTGCCCTGCTTCTCTAACTTTTAATATCCTCATGTGCACAAGTTCCTTTATTCTTCTATTTATAAGCAAGACTTCATGACTCTAAAGTACATGGTAGATATTGAATGAATGTTAGTGCCCAAGACTGACTGACTTTCTTTCCTTTCTTTCTTTCTTTCTTTCTTTCTTTCTTTCTTTCTTTCTTTCTTTCTTTCTTTCTTTCTTTCTTTCTTTCTTTCTTTCTTTTCTTTTTTTTTTTCTGAGATAGAATCTCACTCTCTCTCACCCAGGCTAGAGTGCAGCAGCATGGTCTCGGCTCACTGCAACCTCTGTCTCCCAGGTTCAAGCAATTCTCCTGCCTCAGCCTCCCGAGTAGCTGAGACTACAGGTGTGTGCCACTACACCCGGCTAATTTTTGTATTTGTAGTAGACATGGGGTTTCACCACGTTGGCCAGGCTGGTTTCAAACTCCTGACCTCCACTGATCCTCCTATTTTGGCCTCTCAAAGTGCTGGGATGATAGGCATGAGCCACCACACCTGGGCAAAGCTTTTCTTTTTCTGTTACAACTTCTATTAATTACCATATTCAGCGGGAATCGTTGTCCACAGAGAGGGTATAATAAAGAAATAGATGACCGAAGGAGCTGTCTGTCAAAAGGCCAGGGGAAAGTTATATATATGTATGTGTGTCTCTGTGTGGCTACTGGGATTCACAGAAACTATATTTACAAATTGATTGTTTAGGAGTAGTCCTAGAGATCCATGAAACAAAATAGTTTATAGTTTTGATGAAGTGCATGAATGTTGAAACCATTTTCTTCAAGGGTGGCACAAAAGAGCAAACCCAGCACCCATATCAGTATCAATCTTTTGGCTCATCTTTGTTATTTTCTACTAACTCCTCCTATTTATTATAACTATCAGGAAGTGACCTAATTATGGTTTTTTTGTTTTGTTTTGCTTTTTATGGGAAAGGACTTCCAAAAGAGAAGGATGGGTAATGCAAGGCAAGAGAGAGTTGAAGAAGTGCAAGAAAAACAGGTTATCTGTTCTTTTAGAAAAGGACAGATAATTTAAAGAGTTGAATTTGAACTCCGCGATGGCTTGAATTTCTCATGGGTAAAGTTCCACATGTATTCGCTGTAGGAGTAAGACGTAGCATTACATGAAAACACTTTTGCACTTGCTTCAGCCAATTCAAAGCTGTTTCGCAAGTGACAGAAAATTAAGAGGCTGAGGGGTCATTTAAAATTGTTATTCACATTTTACTGCAGTTTATGTTGGGAATAATTTGCTGTAGCAGTATCTGGGAATTTGTTCGTTGGCAAAAGTTTATGAGCAGCAGATTTTTTTCTTTTTCTCCTCATGGGTGGATTTTAATAACATGCTAAGGGGTCTGGATTTTAAAAGGAGAAAAAAAGGCTAACTCTAAGATATAACTTTACAATATAATCAGTTCCCAAATAATTTCAAGAACT
Source organism: Macaca mulatta (assembly GCF_049350105.2). Taxonomy (NCBI): domain Eukaryota; kingdom Metazoa; phylum Chordata; class Mammalia; order Primates; family Cercopithecidae; genus Macaca; species Macaca mulatta. The sequence goes on along the minus strand of NC_133417.1, from coordinate 126,590,724 downwards.
GTCCTTTAGATATGAAAAGCATCAAATTGTGGAACCACAGAACATCTCAAATAGTCCCTCTAGTTATATTAGATGATTATTTTAAAATAACGTTTTGAATTGTGCTTATAACACTATGGACTTTTATACGCATGACTTTTAGAAAGTTGGCAATTATCAGGTTAGCAAATCTTGATACAAACCAAGCATTGCAGGAAGGCAAGAGAAGCATACATCTTATCACCACATGAAGAAATGCTTTGATTTGGAGTATATGGCTTATTGGCATAGAGAGAGGCAAGAAACTGTATCTCCTAACTGTGGTTTGCTACCGTGGAAAGCTCAGGTCTATGAAGCAATGTTTGACACAAAAATAATGCAAGAAGAATTATGAAGTCTAATTAGAAAATATCTGCAACTCTTTCCTTAATGAATTTCAATTTGAACCGATAAGACCTGCTTGAAATTATGACTTCAGTCCTTTATATAGGATGTTATGTGATAATGTGTTTTATGGAATGTGCAACCCTTATACTGTCATTCTTGATGGATGAAAAATGTTTCCACCATAGTCTCCACAATTAACATTATACTGCTTGGTTTCCTTTCTCTGAAGGACACATTATTTTTTAAAGGTTATTTATTGTTCAGTCAGGTCCTCTCTGTGACTCCTTCTTCTGATGAGGTTACTGTGAATATTATCCCGCAGACATGCAGGAAAACTCAGTAGCAGAGAAAATAACAGTGTCGTTAACCTCCTTAACACTGCAGATAAATTAACACTAATAAGAGAGGTACCAGGGTAGCAATTGACTTGACAGAATGAAATTCACCAGCGTAAGGAGACGGTAGCCGGTGTCACTCAGTTGTGCTCCACAGTCTTGTGCGGACGTGATGGCTGAGAAGCCTCTTATCCCTCCCTTCTTGAAGTTCAAGACTCACTGCATTGAATTAAAGTCCAGCTGCGTCAGTGTTCCTCTCACCCATTGCTGCTGACCTCGCTGATGGAAACCAGTGCCACCGTTATTAATTTAAGTCTCCACGGATCAAATAACTCTTCTCATCTCATTTCATGACAGGACATCATGACAGTTTCATGGTAGATATGCATGCCAGGGCAAGAGTGAGCTCTGCCTCGCTGGAAAACATTTTGTCAAGATATTTAAATGATATACTGAGAGGGGAAATGGGCCAGAGTGCCTGTCTAAGAGTAGCAAGATGGGGTAAAAAAAAAGAAAGCAACGATCTAAAAGATAGAAAGAAAAGGATGCTGGTTACTTAGGGGTCCTCTAGGTCATTTTTGACCAGCCGTGGAAATGCATTTTATGTTTTCATTTGTTAATTGAACACTAAATGAAAATGGTAATAATTAATATTTTTACTGCCCATTAATTAGGAAATTGTATCATGGAAGATGATATATGAGGCATGACTAAGTTGGAGTGCCACTGTGAATTGCTTGTGGCCTCACACATGGAAATATAAATGTGTTAATCATTTTGCCTCATCATTAGAGGGGTTCTTAATCAATTTCTAGTTCTTCCAATTGTTTCTTTGTGTGCCCGGATGGACTGCAGTTTCCCAGAAGGAGAGATGTGTTTTGGCTGTTATTTAACATTGCAGCAGGCTGAGACATCGTGCAGTCTGTGGCTCACAGAAGGTTCGCTTCTGAGGAGCCTTGCCCGTGGCATGCGGAGCTTTTCAGGTTTGTGCCTTCATTCAGTTGCCAAAACATCTGGTTCAATTTTGAGGAAATATTTGTAGTTATTTTTCCATCCGGATTTAATTACTGCCACTGAAACATTAATGGGTGCCCTGCTGGCCTAATAGATTTTATCTGTGTACCCTTATATCTATGGAGTGTAACTGACAAATCGGAGCCCTGTTTTGCTGTGACTTGCATAAAACAGCCATAGCCTGAAGAACTGAGGATTGATGGAATTCAGAATATGAACAGATATCAGATTTATGGGACTGGGATTCTAATTTGCAAAGAAGATTACTTTTTTATTTAAGTAACTTCTCATCAATTGAGAAAATAAGCTAATATATTCTAAAATTAATACTCTAAATAAGATAGTTATGTTCATGTCAACCTTACAACTGTATGTTTCAGTATTAAAATTATTGTAATCTCTTGTCAGTGAGAAAGTACAACAGATTATGTGGAAAAGAAAACAAAGGAGCAGAGGTTACTATTTACTACATTCTGTATGGCAGGCACTGTATTGAATGCTTTGAATATCTAATTTCACGGGAATCATTTCAACAGTATGAGTTAGGTATTATGAAGGTCCGTGTTATTGACGAGGACACTGAGGCTCAGTGAGATTCTGTGCCTTTACTAAGATCATGCACTGAATAAGTGAAACTAGGAATTGGACACAAATATGTTTGATTTTGAGCCCCTTCTTGTAACTATAATGCCAATAATATACCTTAAAAAAAAATCAAGCATCTGTTAAGCACTAACTGAATTCCAGGCAAGGAACATGATGCTAACGGCACAAAAGGGGAACTAGATGAGGTTCCTGATGCTGCTGCAGTGGATGGCAAGGCTGGCAGCATCATGGAGAGGCTTGAGCAGCCTGGTGCAACTCCGCCATGTTTTCCACCAGCTGAAAGCTTTATCCCCCAAAAAGGGCCATCCATTTTAATTGTGACTATTAATATTGTCACAATGAATGAAGCAGATCCATAAAAAATGCAAGAGAGTAGTAGTGTATCACCACCCAACATTTGGTAGCAAGGCAACATGTTATAGCGGCTTATATCACCTATTTTGGAATCAACAAAATTTGCATCTAAACCACCTTCCTTTTGTTTTTTGTTTTTTTGTTTTTTGAGGCAGGCTCTCACTCTGTTGCCCTGACTGGAGTGCCGTGGCATGATCTTGGCTCATCTCACTGCAACCTCTGCCTCCTGGGCTCAAGTGATCCTCTGGTCATAGCCTTCAAAGTCGCTGGGACCAGAGGCATGCACCACCATGACTCGCTAATTTTTTGCATTTTTGGTAGAGATGGGGTTTCACCATGTTGCCCAGGCTGGTCTTGAATTTCTGAGCTCAAGCAATCTGCCCACGTCAGCCTTCCAAAGTGCTGGGATTACGGGCAGGAACCACTGTGCCCAGCCTGAATCTTGATTCAAACTTAGTATCAGAAAGTTGTTTAAGCTTTTGGAGCCACATTTTTTCTTCTGTAAAATGAGGATAATGCTATCTTTTTCACTGGGTTTCTTTGGTCATTATTTGAGATAATATAGGGTAGACACAGTGCTTGGCACATCGTTAAATCTTTAAAATATTATTACTCTTATTTTCAGAAAAATAAAAGAATATTGTAGGAACTACCTTCCTCTCCACATGTTCACTCCAGCCTGGGGAGATTCATATATTTCAACCTGTAAATCTGCTATCCTCAGGAAACATAAGAAAGTGCCAGGGATGAGGCAGAGTAGCTCAGTTGCACAGAGTTCATCTCATGTTGTGGGTGGATCTCTTGATTTCTGATTATTTGCTTATTTTCTGGATCCTATTGCTTCATTCCTTTACACCCACCTATTTCCTTGAAAGTATGCTACCATTTTGATCCCCGACAGAGAATGCTGGATTGTTTTAACCCTGACTGACGGTATCTTGCTCCCATGATAGCTGTGGCCCACTGCTGTTTGTGACCTAAAACACAACATGCAGGTGGCTTTTGGTTGGAGCAGGGGCATATTTCAAAGTTGACATATTGGCATCAAAGGTATTACCACCAACAAACAAGCCCATCATGATGAGAATGTTAATCTTTGGAGAAGACATCTTAATATATTGCTGGAAAAAATGTCTGAAATGCATTGCGTCAATCTAAAATATGACACACACAAAACCCAGGGGCTGCAACTCAAGGGAATCCCCACAGAATTGAGAAAAAATTGTGCCTAATGGAAAGAGTACAAATATTAGTATGTAATAGATCAGAGTTTGCAACTTGGCTCTCATAATAATTAGGTATGTTACTGATACGATTTGGCTGTGTCCCCACACAAATCTTGAATTGTAGCTCCCATAATGCCCATGTGTTGTGGGAGGGACTTGGTGGGAGATAACTGAATCTTGGGGTGGTTTCCCCATACTGTTCACATGGTAGTGAATAAGTCCCATGAGACCTGATGGTTTTATAAGGGGAAACCCCTTTTGCTTGGTTCTCATTTTTTCTCTTGCCTGCTGCCATGTAAGATGTGCCTTTCACCTTCCGCCATGATTGTGAGTCCTCCCCAGCCCATGTGGAACTGTGAGTCCATTAAATCTCTTTTTCTGTATAAATTACCCAGTCTCAGATATGTCTTTATCAGCAACATGAAAACGAACTAAAACCGTTATGTTGAGGAAATCACATTGTCTCTCTTTTTATTTTTTTCCTATAAGGCAATTCTATTACAACCCATGTCACATGTTATTATAAAGATTAAATAAAAGAATGCAAAAAGACTGGCACATTTCCTAGTATGTAGTAGCAATGACTATTCTTGCTGCTTTCATTAGGGTTTTCTTACAAAATAGTTGTGTACATGGTCCAGGTTCAGAGATTGTCAAGAATGAAGTCTGAGACTCAGTTGAGGCTACAAAATGCCAGCCATTTTGCATTCTTTTATTTAATCTTTATAACAACATGTGACATGGGTTGTAATAGAATTGCCTATAGGAAAAAAATAAAAAGAGAGACAATGTGATTTCCTCAACGTAACCGTATTAGTCCATTTTCATGTTGCTGATAAAGACATATCTGAGGCTGTGTAATTTATATACTTGTTTTACGATAGTAAGTTTGATGAGTTCAGCAGCCTGCATGGGGTGATAGCTTCTGGGAGGAATTAGTGGGGAAGATTCTGAGCCATCCACTTCTCCATCATGCTGGGAAGCTTTATCTTTTTAAATTAATGTACTTTATCTTTTAGAGCTATTTTAGATTTATGGAAAATTGAGCAGAAAGGACAGCAAGTGCCTGCATACCCTTTCTCCCCCTGCACAGTTTCCTCTACTTTTAACATCTTGCATTGGCATAGTACTTTGTTCCAATTGATGAACCAATATTGATACATTATTCATAAATCCATAGTTTATATTAGGGTTTACATTTTATGTTGTGTAGTTCTATGGATTTTGACAAATGTGTAATGGCATTTGTTATGATGGATGATGCATCCACCATTACAGTATTACATAGAATCATTTCACTGCCCTAAAAATTCCCTAAAAATTGAGGAAAACACCTTTTTATCTTTCCTTTTTTCCCTCAATTCCCCAGCGACCATTGATCTTTTTACTGTCTTCATGGGTTTATTTATTTATTTATTTTTAATTAATTAACTTTTTAACTGTTAGGTTTAGAGGGACATGGCAGATTTGTTATGTAGGTAAATTGCCTATCATGGGGGTCTGGTGTACAGATTGTTTTGCCACCCAGGTAATCAGCCTAGTACCCAATAGGTAGTTTTTTGATCCTTACCTTCCTCCAACCCTCCACTCTCAAGTAGGCCCCAGTGTCTGTTGTTCCCGTCTTTGTGTCCACATGTACTCGATGTTTTCCCTTTTCCAGAATGTCATTCAGTTAGAATCAGTAGCTCTTTCAGATTGACTTGTTTCCTTTAGCAATATGCATTTAAGTTTCCTCCATATCTTTACATGGCTTGATGGCTCATTTCTCTTTAATCAATAAACAATAATCCATTGCATAAATCTACCACTGTTTTATCCATTTGCCTATTGAAGAACATCTTGGTTGTTTCCGAGTTTCGGCGATTATGAATAACACAGCTATGAACACTTTCATGCAAATTTTTGTGGGGACATACGTTTTTAACTCATTTGAGTAAATATCTAAGAGTGCTATTGCTGGATTGTTCTGGTAAGGCTATACTTAGCTTTTTAAGGAACTGCCGATTATCTACTAAGATGGCTGTAACATTTTGCATTTTCACCAGCAACAATGAGATTTCATGTTGCCTCATATTCTAGTCAGCATTTGTTGTCAGTGTTATGGAATTTAGTTACTCTAATAGGTATACGGTGGTATCTCACTGCTCTGTTGTGCAATTTCTTAATAACATATGATGAGGAGAATCTTTTTATATGCTTCTTTGTCACCAGTATATCTTCATTAGCGAGGTGTCTATTTAGTTAGGTTGACCATTTTTAAATTGGATTGTTTGGTGTTTTATTGTTGAGCTTTGAGAGTTCTTGTATAGTTCTGATACCAGTTCTTTATCAGATACATGCTTTTCAAACATTTTATTCCAAGCTGTGACTTGTCTTTTCACTCCCTTAACAGCACCTTTCTCAGAACAGAAGATTTAAATTTCAATGAAGTCCAACTTATCATTTTTTTCTTTCCTGACGCATGCTTTTGATGTTGTATATAAAAAGTCATCATGAAATCAAGGGTCACCTAGGTGTTCTCCTATGTTATTTTCTAGAAGTTTTATAGTTTTGTGTTTTACATTTGGGTCTATGATCCATTTTGAGATAATTTTTGTTTTTTTATTTGTTAATATTTAGAATTTTGAAGTAAATTGAGTTAACTTTTGTTTTTTTATTTGTTAATATTTAGAATTTTAAAGTAATTTCATTTAACAGTTTAAGAATCATAGAGAGAGAAGCTTTAGAATAGCTGCCCCAAAGACTGGTGATAAATTTCGCACTATTGAGTTGCTATTTTTTTCTCATAGATGTGAAGCTATATTTGAACATTAAGTGTACTCTACAGTTTTTTCATTGTGTTCATTCATGTTATTGGAAAAACAGAGTAAAAATGCTTAGATCTATTATATAAATCTAGTCTAATCTAGAGTCAGGGAATAATGCATACCTTAAGTCTTTTATAATTTCCAATACTATCATGCAATAATGTCCATCATCACCAGTATTATCAGAAAATAACATCAGGATTCCACTTGTTTCTGTGATCTATTCTAAACAGTCAAACATATTGAGTGACTGCTAGAATCTAGTACCTCTATGGCTGCTCAGTGATTTTAAAGGATAAGAACCTTGTTATAATTCCCCTCATATCCTCTGTGTCTACCCTGCTATAGAGCTCTGTAATTTTAGTGCAGCCCCAAGGCTGATGGGGATTCTGGAGGTAGACAGTTGATTTTGCAGCACAGAGCATGGTAGCATATAATTCAGGGTTCAGAAAGTATGGAAAAGTGAGAATTACTCTTTTGTTTGTGAAGCTAAAGTGAACCCATAGTGCTTCTCAAACTTGAATGTGTATTTGAGTCCACTGGGGATTTTGTTAAAATGTAGATTCTGATTCGGTAACTTTGAGGAGGAACCTAAGATTCTGTATTTCTGCATTTCTAACCAGGGCTGACTTGTCCATTAGACGCAGGAGACGGCATGCATAATGCCTAGAGTCCTTGGTTCTTTTGGCAGCCCAAGGCAATGTTTTAACATCTTTTAGCCTGTAATCCCAGTACTTTGGGAGGCCTGGACGGGCGGATCACAAGGTCAGGAGATCAAGACCATCCTGGCTAACACGGTGAAACCCCGTCTCTACTAAAAAATACAAAAAACTAGCTGGGCACAGTGGCGGGCGCCTGTAGTCCCAGCTACTCGGGAGGCTGAGGCAGGAGAATGGCGTAAACCCGGGAGGCGGAGCTTGCAGTGAGCTGAGATCCTGCCACTGCACTCCAGCCTGGGCAACAGAGCGAGACTCCATCTCAAAAAAAAAGAAAAAGAAAAAAAAATCTTTTAAAATGAAAAGAAAAAAACCTAAACTTTTAGGCTGAAGAAAAATTTATAATATCTAATATTAATGTATATTTTTATATTAGCCTAATTATAAGATATAATTCTTAATTTTCTTTCTGAAAGAAGGGATCCATGAAGACAAAAGTGTTTGTGGCTCACGAAAGTCCTAACAAAGCCCTGTTTCTAATCAGCTCTCAGGTGATAGCAATGCTGCTAGTCCAGGGGCTACACTTTGAGCAGCAAAGATATTGGGTTCTCTCTTACAGTGGTTGAAGAGTGTGGTATCTGAAACCACGTAGAATATCTGGGATTCTGTATTTATTCAATAAAGTCTCGTGCATAAACCTTTGAATAGAGAATGTAGTGTTGCCAGTTTTCATAGCACTGACTTCTTGAAGGTTGATGTATTTTTAACTCTTTTGGATGAGCTCCCTAAAATATTTGGCCCAGAGTATTTTATCAGCTAACTCTTTTGACTGTTATTGTTGGCTTTGGTAGGTGTATTAGTCCATTCTCAAACTGCTATAAAGAATACCTGAGACTGAGTAATTTATAAAGAAAAGAGGTTTAATTGATGTACATTTCTGAATGGCTAGGGAGGCCTCAGGAAACTTACAACCTGAGGCAGAAGGCAAAGGGGAAAGCAAGACACATCTTACATGGCAGCAGGAGAGAGAGAGAGTGAAGGGGGAAGTGCCACTTTTAAACCATCAGCTCTCATGAGAATTCACTCACTATAACAAGAACGGGATGGGGGAAACTGCCCCCATGATCCAATCACCTCCCACCAGGTCCCTCCCTTAATACATGGGATTACAATTCGAGATGAGATTTGGGCGTGGCACAGAGCAAAATCATATTAGTAGATTTTCCTCAACACAGGCATTCTCTGTATTATTGGAATATGTATTTAAAGCAGTCTTTGAAATGCCCTGCTATTTATTCAGGATTTCTTCTTTCTCCACTAAGAGAGCAAAATCATTTTTCTCCCCTGTTCCTAGTAGACATTGCCATGCTCTAAATTTAAAAAATGATTGTTAAGAATACACTCGATGCCTTCACATGGTCTCTGCCTTCAAGTTACTTTCTTTCTTTTGCTATAACACTAAAGACTTCAAAATTAAGGGTGGGGGGGAAGCAACTAAACAAAAATACCAACTAACAGACCAACCAACCAAACCAATCAAAAAACCCCAACGAGAGGAAAGCTCTCACCTGGATCAACTTTCCACTCCTATGACAATGATTTTCAGAGTGCAGCCTGCAGAAAAACAGCATAAGCATCACCTGGGAAATTGTTAGAAAAAGAAACTCTAGGCTTTCCATCCCAGAGCCACTAAGTCAGAAAATCTGGGGTGCAAGCCACCAATTCGGGTTTTTATTTTTATTTATATTTATTTATTTATTTATTATACTTTAAGTTCTGGATATATGTGCAGAGAAGAACGTGCAGGTTTGTTACATAGGCATACCTGTGCCATGGTGGTTTGCTGCACCCATCAACCCACCATCTAGGTTTTAAGCCCTGCATGCATTAGTTATTCGTCCTAATGCTCTGCCTTCCCTAGCCCCCCACCCCACGACAGGCCCTGGTGTGTGATGTTCCCCTCCCTGTGTCCATGTGTTCTCATTGTTCAACTCCCACTTATGAGTGAGAACATGTGGTGTTTGGTTTTCTGTTCCTGTGTTAGTTTGCTGAGAATGATGGCTTCTAGCTTCATCCATGTCGCTGCAAAGGACATGAACTCATTCTTTTTTATGGCTGCATGGTATTCCATAGTGTATATGTGCCACATTTTCTTTATCCAGCTTATCAATGATGGGCATTTGGGTAGGTTCCAACTCTTTGCTATTAAAACATTGGTGCTTAACTAAGCTGCACAATAGAATCACCTGGAAGGCTTTAAAAAATACTTTAAAATATCTGGGCTCCCATCCAGATATTCTGATTCAATTAGTCTATAGTGAGGCCTGAGCATGGGTATTTTTATTTTTTATTTTTTTTTTCAGACAGGATCTTGCTCTGTTTCCCAGGCTGGAATATAGTAGCACCATCACAGCTCATTGCAACCTCAACCTCCTGGGCTCAAGTGATCCTTCCACCTCAGCCTCCTGAGACGGGGTCTCATTATGTTGCTCAAGCTGATCTCGAACTTCTGGGCTCAAGTGATCCTCCTGCCTCTGCCTCCCAAAGTGTTGGGACAACAGGCATGAGCCACTGTGCCCAAATGATCCATAGCTGAGTAACACGGTGCCATCTGTTTTGTAAGATTGATTCCTCTCTGGCAGATGTGTGAGTGTGGTGTGTAAATATGTGTATGTGTGTATGGCAGTGACTTTGAGTGTGTGATTCCTCAATCTTTGCCTAAGTAAGCCTCAATTCTTAGAAAACTGACATGGAGATTACTCTAGAAAATGTACTCGCTCTCAATAAACACATACATGTTACACATTTACTACATGATTTGTGCCCTACACAGTGGTTAGCAAACTATGGCCCACAGGCTAAGCCCTGTCCATAGACTGTTTTTGTGTGGCCTGGAAATGAAGAATAATTTTTACATCTTTAAAGCATTTAAATAAAAAACAAAGAAGAATAATAGCAAAAACCATATGTAGCCCACAAAACCTAAATATTTACAATTTGATCCTTTATGGAAAATGTTGCTGATTCTGCTAGGAGATATAGCAGGGACATCTGTAGGAGGGCTTATAAACTAGTTATAAAAGCAGGGGTAACACACAGAATAGATACAATGCAAGACTATCTGAGCCTTAAATGATGCAACATAGACCAAAAGTACTATGGAAAATTTAAAAATCATGAGGGAGGTTGGGTGCGGTGGCTCACGCCTGTAATCCCAGCACTTTGGGAGGCCGAGACGGGTGGATCACGAGGTCAAGAGATCGAGACCATCCTGGCTAACACGGTGAAACCCTGTCTCTACTAAAAAATACAAAAAAACTAGCCGGGCGAGGTGGCGGGCGCCTGTAGTCCCAGCTACTTGGGAGGCTGAGGCAGGAGAATCGCTTGAACCCGGGAGGTGGAGGCTGCAGTGAGCCAAGATCGTGTCATTGCACTCCAGCCTGGGTGACAGAGTGAGACTCCGTCTCAAAAACAAAACAAAACAAAATCATGAGGGAATTAGAATTCCTCCAAACTTGAAATCATTTGGGTAGATATAAGAAGAAAGGCCACTTCACATAAAGCCTTCAGGTAACAGGACATTCAGATTTCAGGAAACTCAACTTTAAATACTTTTTACAAACTTAGAACACAGGTTTCCTTACATTATTGGGCTGCCGGCATGTCTTGAGTTCTGCCAACTGGATTTCCTTCATATAGAACAATTCTCTACCTTTTATGGAATCACGGGGCTTTGCAGCCAGAATTCTACTTTGTTTTTGAAAATGTGTCTGGAAGATTTTTGTTGGTCTGTTTTAGGCAGGTGATATAAGGTAGCCTATCCCGAAGTCTGTTTGATGGCAGGTGACTTCCTCAGAAAGGTCTTTTCTAAGATTCACATTTGTCCCCACTGCTCTACTCTGGCTTCACTCCTTCTCATTTTATTCTGTGGGTAGTCACAGCACTTAGTGCCACCTTAAAATGACTTGCTTGTAGTTTTATTGCCTGTCTCTTCCTGCTGGAATGTGTAACCCATGAGTGTAGAAGCCTTGTCCATTTCGTGCAATCTCACAGGCCAGCACAGAGCTCAGTGCTTGGTGTAGAGTAGGTGTTAGATAACATGTTTCAAGAATGGTGCCTCATAACTGCTATTTTTTTTAAAGTACAGCTAAAAAAAACACGCAAAGGGTTTCTAAGTTGAATACATTTAGAGATTGAGTGATATCAAGGAAAACAAACAGTTTCTTTAACTGCAGGAATTATCAGAACTCCTAATACACTAGGGTTCTAACTTGACAGGCAAGCATATTAATTATGTATGCGAGAACCCCAAACGTTTATAACTGCTTGTATTAAGGCAGATACCACAGGGCAGAACTGTAAATGAAAGTTTGTAAGAAAATGGAACTGGTGAAATTCTCATCAACACAGATAGCTGTATGTTTATGGGGCTTTACTTGATATTATTTTCATTGATATCTTTGTAGTTTATAGAATTGATTGGGTATAATATGATTATGGAGATTTGTTACCACTGTAGTTACCTGAATATTTTTACATTGTTTAAAATGACACAGTCAGTCTTCTAAGAATAATTCTTATCCCTGATTAAAAAGGCCTCCCAAAGTACAACCTAGTTCATAGAGCCAATCACTGCTCTCTCAGGAAGGGTGCCTGAGTGATCTTCATCTGTATGCATATGCTAAACTATGGTGGTTTGGAACGCCTTGATATCTTGCTCTCTATTCCAATTGGATAGGAAAAGTTTCTGGTGTCATTTCGTTTGGGAAAGTTATTCACTGAAATTAGTTAAATACTCTGGTGAATATCAGTCCAGACTGAAAATCTATCCAATCATCCAATAAAAATGAGACTGCCCTCCAGGTTCCAGCTGTCAGGGTCTCTGTGCAACAAGAGACAAGGAGAAATGATTCTGCTTCCCCTGACACCTGTAATCTAGCAGAAGAGCTGGCCAAACCCCAAGTTTACAAAGGGACCTTGAAGCAAGAGACTCAAAACATAAAAATGAGAAAAATAACACAGATGCTTATTACTCAGACATAAAGAAAAGCAGAAAAGACTTAATCATCTTCGTCCTACTGAAATAAATGTTTCTACATAATAAAAGGGAGACTGGACAAAGCCCTGGCAAACCCTGAAAAGTTTTGTTAGGATGTGTAATGAAAAGGAACTCTCACTATACTCCCAGAAAGGGGAAATGATGGATGCCTTATGCTTTACAGAAGCAGGGACGGGAAAATTGAACTTTCCCTGCATGACAGTTTGGAAGCAACAGTTCTGTGGGGATTTTGGTCTTCTTTCAGTTGTGATAATTAGCAATTGTGAAACAATTGAGGAATCACATGGTTGATAAAATGGCCAAAATAACTCTGTCGATTGCATACGCTTAGTTCCTGTTGTTTTAGCTCTCAAAACAGAACAACCTAATCTATTTCATGGTTGGCAGCTATGACTGTGCCTTAAATGTATTTGATTGGGAAATGCTCAATGGATCTAGTTTATTAACGTCATTAATAGGAGAGTGTAACCCAAATCAAGGCATCCCAATAGTTCAATTTTCAAATATCTTCCAGTCCCTACTGGGAATAGCAAGTGAATAGTTCTTGCCCATTCTTAATGGTTTGCCTACATATATATATATATATATATATATTTTTTTTTCTGTTTCTATAACTTTCAGTAACAGAAATTTTAAAAATAGAACTTCTAGAAGCACCATAGCTTTGCTTCTGTTTACATTCCCAATAGGCCTTTTTTTTTTTTCCAACTGCAGTTTTTGTAGTCTTACAGATTTCTCATAATTGAATTTAGAAAAAAATATTGGAGAACATGAATCTCTTGGCAATAAGACACCCAATGATATAAAATCCTACTTAGGAAACTGTATAATTTAACTTGATTATTTCTTACCACAGTCCATTCCCAGTGTGCCTTTGAAATGCTGAATCCTTAACCCAAAGTTGGTCTTAGCCAATAGCCTGGTTATAACAAATAATAGAAAGAATTTACCACCTGAAAACAATTTTCACAGGATGCAAACAGGGAACTGTTTTTCTTTACCTAAAGGGAAACAGAGAAGTGTGAGTCACCTCACCTTACTGTTCTTTCCCTTGCTTTGGGAGTTAATGTTTTACAGAAGTTCTAGGGATGGATTGATTTGCTTAGGTGTTGGTTTTGCTTTGATTTGCAATAGACAGATGCAGTCGACGTTGCAGGAGACAAGGCAGCCTCATCTGTCTCCTGGGGATCCTCGGAACTCATTTCACAACTCATTCATTAGAATACCAAGCCCATCTAAAAAGAGGCCAGCAACAGTACTCTAGGACCCTCGGATGCAGAGGAGAGCAACCCCGTATCCCTGGAGGCAGATAAAACTCAACCTCTCAACCTCAAAGAAAGCTTTTGTGCTAGGAGGGAGCAAATTTATGACAGTTGGTGAACCAAAGAGGCCGTGGGCATTTGAAGGAACAAGGTTAACTGAACATTGTCTTTTTGTTGGTGGGAATGGATTTGTTCTTTTTGTTCCTCCCCTTTTGAAGTGTTTCTAAAAGGGAAGAAAGTCTCCAGCTCGATCACATTTTTAAAATAATATACAGCATATTCTAAAAAGCACACTGGAAATCTCATGCTCACTACGTAAGAGTTCCAGGACTGTACTTGAGAGAGGAACTGTACTAGTTCAGCAGTAGATGGTCTTAGTTTGAGTCATGGTCAGTAGTTGAAGACCCATGCTGATCCTTTGAAAGCTTAGGAAGTCGTCCGTAGTCAAGGTCACAGCTTGATATTAGCCAACTTCAAGCCTCTGCATGGAGACAGCAAGTAGCTGTATCCTTCTCTTATGGTCAGAAAGGTGGTCAGAGATCTCTAGTTATCCGAACCCTAAGATACCCTAAGATTATTCTCCAGAATCAACATGGCCAAAGAAACACTCTAATGGAAACAAAGGTTCTTCAGGGGTGCTAGGTTCAGCAAACAACTTCTAATACATGCTGTCATTCCAAGAATAACCTGATAAAGAATGGTTATGCTCCTTACAGGTAAGTTTATTGAGAAAAAATCAGAGTATCTCAAAAGCAACAGTAGCATCAGAAAGAGCCAAAGTTACTAGAATTCATCTGAGAAGCGGAAGAGTCAATATTATTTAATTTTCATCAAGTACCTGAATTTCTGACTTCCTGCATGTTCTGTGCATCCCTTTACCCCAATCTTGCCCACTTTGAACCTTTACTTTATCTGTGCTCCATTCTCTTCTACTAGCTCCCCAAGTATTGAAAATCTATTTATATCCCTGCTACCCCTGGACTCAGATTCCACTGCCACCCATGATGAGTCCATTATGATAAATGCCATAACATTTTAGAATGACAAATAATACAGTTCAAATCTACTTTAGCCTCTTTTTATGCATGTGAGAGTAATAAGACTGTCAAAAATTCAGAAATGAAAGTGTGTGAACTGTGTGCACCAAATAAATACCCAGAGTAGAATTTTTATTTCTGGTGAAATCCAAGGGAGTCAAGCCTGGGGTCAGAGTTTTTATTACAATCAGATCAAGACTTGCATGTAGTTAAAATAAGCAAGTGCCTGCACAGGGTCATATAAACAGTGCCACTATTTTAAGCCCACAAACAGTTTTGCCACCCATTCATTGTTACCCTGGTTCTGAGATGACCAGTGCTCCTAAGAATTCTGATTTCTAGAGGCATTTGAGTTCTGATTCATTCTAGAGGCACTGAGTTCTGATTTTTGGGCAAATGCAGCATCAAGGAGTTCAGGACTCTAGACTTTTGGTCAAAGTCTGTGTATCCAGTGGTTCTGGCAAAGGAAGAGAGCCGAACACTCACAAAGCTGAGCCACCCATGCCCATTATGTTCATATCAAAGTGAGTCTCCCCAAAAGACCCGTATGTCACATCCCAAGTTATCCACACTGGAGAATCTACAAAGGTGGGCCAGGATCTGTGTAGAGAGGTTGAGAACTAAGGACTTTTAGAAAATATTGGCTATAGCATCAAAGTCAGCATCATCTAGATGAGAAATTGCTCTGCCAGATGCTGAGCTGCTCTCTTTTTTGTAAAATCTTTCAGATTTACCTGTTCATGCAGACAGCATGATGTGGGGCAATGAATATGTGACTTGGAGTCTGCACAATTTGAATATTTACTACCCTTTTAGAGCACTTATCCCATGGCACTTCATATACATTCCCTCTCATTGTTACAATCACCATCCATACCATGAAGAATTATTTTTTATTATACAGGCATGAAAAGGGAGCCTCAGAGAGGTTAAGTAACCTATCCAAAATCGTATCACTAGAATATAGCATTTAAACCCATCAGTAATCAATGGAAACTTACATTATATAAAGGGAATGATAAAATGTGAATTTGCTGTGAGGATCACATGAAATAAAGCATGCCAAAGCATTGCAAAGGCAACAAAGTTGGTGCAGATGTTCATCGTTGTTTTGAAGCCTGTTTCACCTGCATTGCAGTTGAAATTCTATCCTTCGTGGCAGAGGATAGGCTCACCCTATCGTTGGGTGATAAGGAATCGCCCACTGGCTCTGACTGACTGGGCAATGAATACGATTCATGAGAAGTCTAGACCTGCACAATCAAATGTGTAGCCACCAGCTTTGGCTGGTTATGGAGCATTTGACGTGGGCTACTCCAAGTTGGGTCATGCCGATGTGTAAAATGACTGATTTCAAAGACTTGGTCTCCCTCCCAAAATGTAAAACACAGTATCTCAATAATAATGTTTATATTCGTTACACATTGAAATGATGATTTGGGGCTACTATATGTTAAATAAAACATGTTTAAAAGTGATTTTACCTTTTCATTCTTACTATTTCTTTAAATGTGATTTCTAGAAATTTGGGATTTATATACATGACTTGCGTTTGTGGCTTGTGTTATAATCCTGTCGTTCAGCACTGGCCCAGAAGCTTGATGACCTGATTTCCCTATTTTTAGGACTGTCTTCTTATAATCTATACACAGAGGCCCTGATTACTTTTGGATTAAGCCATTAAAATTTCCTAGAAATTAATATGTTCCTGACAGTCACGCATGTTGAGTAAAAATCTATGACCTTTTTCAGTGTCAGCTTTTCTCTGTGTTTTAAGTTGTCTTGGAAGATTCAGGAAAGTCATAATAGGAAGGTGAAAGGAAGCTGAAAAACATATATGAAACTGACCATCATGCCAGATGGAAGAGGGGTGCTTAGAGCACTGGATGATTGGGTACAAACTGTACCAGAGCTGTAGGGCTCAGAGAGGACATAGTACAGGCTTGGGTTACTCTTGGGTTAATCTATATTACCACTGGCCTTGATGTTTTGCTTTTGTCCTTTAGGCACTTGTAATTTTCTACATGCATACATATATATATATACACACACACACACACATACACATGTACATACATATCTATGCAGTATGTATACTGCATACTCTCAGTAGCAAGAAAAAGACAGCTGTTATTTTATTCAGAAAGGTGAGGGGGAACATAATATTTTGGTGGAGGTTTATTTTTTTGTTGTTGTTCCAGGAACCCTGATTAGTACTTTATAACATCAACTTCCTTAATTCTCACAAGAAGACAAAAGTACAATTATTATTATATAGATGAAGAAATTGTGGTTTAGAGATCTCAAATACTTGCCCAGACTGGAACAGTTGATTGGTAGGTGGAGGAATTGGGATTTGCCCCTAGGTCTGCTGAAATCCAAAGCCATGTTTTCCTCCACTAATCAGGAAATAAACACAGAGTTTGAGAGCATGGGATTCAGGGTCAAAATATTTGGGTAGAGAGATTGTACAATCTCCCTGTCTCATTCCTTTTCCTTATTTGTAAAGTAGAGATGATAATTATAACCTCAGAGAGTTGATGTGACTATAAAATGAGAATACTACACATCAGATGCTTGCATGGTGTTTGATACATAGCAGACACTCAATAATGAGAGTGACTATTAATTCACTAAATAACACATGTTTGAAATAACGTCTCCTTTGGACAATGAATTAGTCCTAGCTGAAGAATCTGCCAGCTTCTACCCCAGGATTTTGAGTCACATTTTTGCCTGATGAGCTTCTAATATTCTGGTCTGGGTCTTGTGCACAGCAGCTGTCTTGGCCCCTGTCTTCCTATGTTGTATGCTCCCTTGGTCTTGAAAAAGTCCAATCTTAATCTTTCGTAAATCTAGCTTGAAAATGCATGGTCTTGGAATATTTTACAAACCTTCTCTACTCTCCAACTAACTGCTCTAATGAAGAGAAAAATGGTAATTGAAAAGAGACTAATTAGATTGTCAATTACCTGCTTCCTCACATAGGTAATTGAAATCCCCCTAATTATGGTGTCTGTGTGTCTAGATGCTTTGTACTGAGGAATTATTAATGGAAAGCAGCTTTAGATGAAGTAACAGGAAATCTTGAAAAATGATTTAGAGAAAATGTGTTCTAAAACATTCATTCTTTCAAAGCTGAGATGTTATATATCCAATGCAGCAATGAAGTCATCAATGAGGAAAGAAAATCAGTACACTACTTTGCCTTGGCCATACAATTCAGGTTTAATTGCCACAAGATGACACAAACCCCTTACCTTGACCTTGATTTTTATTTACTATTTATCTCTGTTTTTCAAAACTCCCTTTGAGTCCATTAGTTCTTTTTTCTTGGAAGGAAAGGGTATACATCAGGAGTCCCATAGAGGATCTTGAGATAAATATTGGAAGTGGGATTTGCAGATGAGGCGCAAAAATGTACACAAAATTAAATATATACATCAAACAAATGACTTCCTCTGAGTGCCCACTAGGAAGAGCTTTTATTGAAGTGGCTTCAAGGGTGAGTAGAGAAGGCAATTTTGATTCTAGGAAAAATATTATAATAATGAAATCCTTAGAGTTCTTGTGGCTTGGAAGGTGATTTTTGACTTTAAGCAAAGTATGTTCTTAGAAACATGATCTCTTTCATGCCATTTCATTTTTTCAGTGGAAAATTTTACTTAGCATTAAGGTTGCATTCATGGTCATTTATTTGTGTCAGGATAATTTTTAAAATTTTTTCTAGCACTACCTCTGATATCTCAACAGTCTCATAATAATTGCAGAAGTTAGGCAGTGAAGACATTATGAGATGTGGAGAAACAGCCATGTGGAAGGATGAAGCAACTGGACCAGGGTGACCCAGCTTGTTCAGTAAAGCCAGGTGTGAATCTTGGTCCTTCTTCTCTTAGTTCTCCGTAGTAAAGCATAACAGGGGCTGGTTTGGTGAAATATCAATGTTCCTATTATTTCAAACAAGTGAAGTTGCAATATAAAACGTGACTGCCTCCTTTTCTGTCTAGGTAGAGACCATAAATATAGCAGATTCTTATTTTAGAATATTGAACAACCTCCCTTTTGCTATGTAAACACTAGGAATATTGGAATTCCTAGGAGGTTCAATATTATTCTACTTTGCAGCTATCATAAAAGGGCTCCTATGGTTACCCCGGAGGGGAAACTGATCATGAAAGAAGGATGAGTCTGGAATGTGTGTTTAGACCTAACACCAAAGTCTAGAGTGTGTGAGGGAACTGCTGACAAAGTCTGTGTCATGTAATGTGGGTGCCCACCATGCTTATTCCCATTACTACCACAACGTGGTATTCATGTTTCTGAGACCATGTACTCAAAGAACTCTCACTATGAGAGTCCAGAGGGTGGAGCACAACTATGGTCAGTGCACATTCTGGAAAGTGACAGATGGTGTCATTGCAGCAGTTGACAGGGAGGCATTGGGCTAGCTGTCAACAGCAACACTGTATGACAGCAACAGCTGAAAATCACAACCCCCTTCCCCAAGTGCAATGGGTGGTATAGTGAAATCACTTTAGTAGGTTATAATCACATATTTTTTTTTTTTGGAATGAAATAGTATATGATAGAAAATATCAAGGTGCACAAAATGATTTATTAGTACGAGTTGACATAAAAAGAAAACATTGAGAGTCACTCACTTGTAGACTTTTAGGACAACCCAGTCTTCTGTCCAGGAAGCATTTAGAGAAGACTGAATCCTTTAGACTAAATAAGTAACTATCTGATTCGTTGTTATTCAAATAGTGAATGGAGGATCATAGAGTGAATGGAGGATCCCGCTTGTGCAGTGGGAGAGGCTGGGGTGAACAAATAAGTTTTGAGGAAAAAAGAAAAAGATATATTCTCTTTGTTCCCTAAGCTGGAGATGTGGGTCATGCTGATTACAAGGATAATTAAATAGCTTTGTTTAAAGAATTCCTAAAACTGCTTGGTGGCTTACGTAATTATATTCTAAAGCATGATAAGAAATCTCAAGTTTTTAAATCTCCTTTGTGATGCCTCAATCAATGAGGTGGGAAATCTTAGTTAATAATTTTTCTTCCTCCATCTGTTCAGTCTCCCTGAATGACAAAGGCCCAATTGAGCATATTTCTATGTAGTCAGAAAAAAAGATCAAGAATTTTTTTTTTTTAACTGTACACTTATAATCACTTGGTGTGTGGGCTGGGAAGGGGGAAAAGAAGGAACAATGACAAGCAAAAAGTGTCTTCAGGCTTTTGAGAAACTGCTAACTGGTTCTACAGCTCACCTAATAAGAGCAATTCAAATTTCACTGAGAAAAGGATCCAAGATCAGAACACGTGTTTTCAGATGCTAACATTTGTTGTCTGCTTTGTTGCTTTTGGTGTAAGCCACGGACGGTTTCTGATGGCACAGAAAGTTGGTGACCTAGAAAAATGCTGTCACGATGGAATTTGAGGAAGGAGCTTCCCACTCTGCTATCAATTCTGAGCACCTCTCATTGGCATTGTCAGCCCGCAACTCCGTTTTTCTCCTATTGGAAGCCCAGTTTCTCTCAAGCATCTGTGTGGCACTTTCCCCAGTCCCTGCTTCTATTCATTCGTTCAGTGACTGATAATTCATTTATTTGACTCCCACTTAGTTCTGAGGATATGGCCAACAGGAAATTACAAATGTTTCCCTTCAGAAACTTGCAGTCTTTTTAAAGGTTACCAGCCTCAATTAACTTCTAGAAGCCTAAGCAGACACTGCTTCCCCAGTAGCTGTTCCCAATGTCCTTCTCACTCTTCATCTTTCGCTATAGAGTATTCATCTTTTCTGCTTCCCATGTAGACAAAAGTGACCATGTGACATTGTTCTGAACAACGAGATATAAGAAAAATCTATTATATAGTTTTCATAACCTGATAAAAGGCATACAAGTGGCTGTCATTTCCCCTTCCTACTTTCTTACTGTCATGAAAACTTGAGACATTTGGCTGTCAGGCAACCATCTTGAAATCATAAAGTGATAAACAGGAAGGAAAAGCCAAGAGAATCACAAAGATACAGGCTGATCTAATACTGAACTAACACTATTAACCATTACTTCCAGACTTCCTGTTATTTGCTTAAATCCTGCAAGCCAGGTGAGGCTTGAGGGGCTGTGTCTCATGGATTACCTGGGGGCATGTGCATGTAGGCAAGTTTCCCATCTCCACCTATTCTAGCTCCACCGTCTTTCACCTAATCCTCTAGCAGGTTATGAGGCTGTTACCACTTCTGTGAGCTACCAGGAGACCTTGGATCTTTCAAACCCTCTTGGTCTAATTTTTTCTCCTTTATTACTACTTAAAAAGAGTTTCACGAGGAAACATGAAAGGAAAACAAATCAGAAGGTATAATTCTACAAAATACGTGGCTTTAGATGAGATAGTATGTGATAACTTCCTGCACACAGCAGGTGCTCAGTAAATGTTGATTTACTTTCCATTAAATCCAAAGCTGCTTGTGTTAAGCAGCTGGAGACCTGTCACGGGATCATGTGGGTGGCATGGGCTTTGGGGCAAAAATGCTCATTAATTTTCATTAATTTGGCTTAAAGAAAACTGTTCAAAGCTGATCTTTTTCAACTTATGAGACTTTCTCCTCCCACACACTCCTTTATGTGGTATTGTAGAAAGAACACAAGACCATGGATTAGAAGCATGTCTTAGTGCTGGATCTGCTGATAACTCACTGTCTAAACTTGAGAAGGTCACATCAGTTTCACTGGCACCATAGGATTCCTCCTGCAGCCTGAGAAACAGATGAACAAAGATATATGGCTTCTGCCACTGAAAAACTTCAGTGTCCTGAAAATGAAAATAGGGGAAGAAAAGGCCATTTTCTCCCATGTAGATCTAGAGTTCTGGTGATTCACAAGGTCTTTTCCAGCTTCAATATGCTATTATTTTATGTTCACTTGTCTTGTCTTTTGGGAATACACAAGAATATTTTCCCAAGAGCTATCAATGTAGAATACAATACAAAGTGGAAGGAAAAAATATACATTGGTAGAGCTGAAGGTAGTAATTTCTGCATCTCTTCCCTTGGATCTGAAATTTTATTAATGCCAAATGATACACAATTTTATTTTCTTCATTGAATAAAACTTTATTAAGTATGTAAAGTATTACAATAAGGTTTTCTTGTGGCCATTACTATATTCTTGAAAATGGAGAGAAGCTTTGAATATGAATGGCTTATAAACTTAAACCAAACCAAACAAAAAAGGCTCTCTCTAAAGTTAGAACCAAGGGGCCAAGGGAAAGAGAGCATCAGAACTTTCTACATTCTATCTCTAGCTAAGACAGGGCCTTATCAGTGGATCAGAAAGAAAGACTGAATTATGATCTTCAGGAGAATAATGCCTTGTTCCATGTTGGTTCCTTGATATCTAGAACCATGAGTAGTGTATATCAGGTGCTTGATAAATATCATTTAAGTGAATGGGCAACTGGGATGAGCAGCTTTTTAAATCAATTGCTTAGACCACAAGTAGGTATTATAGATCCAGATAGCAATAGCAGATCAAAACATAAATTTTGCCTCACAATATGATTGGGATGAGCTTTTTAACCGACATGAACCCAAAACTTCCCCAAACTCTCATGCTGATAAAGAAACATTGAATGAAATTCTTTCTGCAATTTATCATCAATCGAAACCTTCTCCCCACATACCTTCAGCCTGTAGGTCAGCAAATTTGGACTCAGGACAGCCAGACAACATCAGTTTTGGTCAATGTTCTAAAGCATAAATCTAAAGATAGATTACCCTGTCAAAGCGAGTTGATGATGGAAAGCCTATAATATATTACTTATCAAATTCAAGTTGGATTTTAAGTGTTTAAGTGTTCCAATACCACCTTGTTGATTGGTTGACCTCTGGTTTAGGCCAGTATTTTCATGCATGAACTCTGTGTGAACTGGAAAAGACAAAAGAATGATGAGCTTCTGGGTGAG
Source organism: Macaca mulatta (assembly GCF_049350105.2). NCBI lineage: Eukaryota > Metazoa > Chordata > Mammalia > Primates > Cercopithecidae > Macaca > Macaca mulatta. The sequence goes on along the minus strand of NC_133417.1, from coordinate 126,568,032 downwards.
GGTTAAGAAAGTGACCTTGCCTGGGTCACTGTGGGGCTCCCCAGGGACACTGGAGAAGGCCCTGTCATCCATTGTCTAATAAAGTCCAATAAAAGAGAGAATTCGTCCTAGTGTGGTGTCAGCATCGCTATAAATTCTTACGCAATAATAAAATAATAGGATGTTATTAATTCCACCATTCTGGTTGCTTGTGAAATGATACTAGAGTAATATTATTGATTCATATTTTTGACTGCTAATACATTATTTTCTAGAACTATTCACTGCTTTAAAACCAGTGTGCCATAATACAGTCGGAAGAGATTGTGAAATATTTCAACTGATTCCAGCAATTAATTTAAGGCCACCTTGCACATTTTAGAATTAAGAATTGTGCTTTGAAATAACTTAGAGAAAAAAAAATTAAAAGGAGATAATGAGTATTTTTGGACTCCACTAAGTCTTATAGGTAAATGTTGGGTCATATTTTTTCAAGAAAAAGACTTTAGAAGACATTTAAAATGTTAATTTTCCCAGGTATGTTGCACACCTTTGAATCAGAGAACAAACAAAATAGTATAAGCAGTTTGAATTTCTTTTATGAACAGCATATTGTGCAAAGAACTTTCACATATATTGGTTCATCGAACTGATCTGGATAAAATTGAGACAGGTTTGCTGCTCTTCTCCTAGTTCAGATCTATGATATTAAAGGAAAACCACATCTAAACCAAGTTCTAAGGTTAAAAAGTGTGGTGGAGTTTTGGAGAGAGAGAAAATTGCCCCTACTTAATGATCTGGAGTAGAGAGTATTGTGTACATCTGTTAAAGGATGATAGCTTAAGCCGGAAAAACAGTATCATGATAAATAAAGTACATTGGTGTCTGGATAATGAAAAGGGACTAAAGAAAGAGAAAGTTGCTTTCACACAGTGAAGCCGTAGAACAGGAAGTCCCAGGATTCTACACAACACAGAGGCATATTTCTTTAGGTGCTGTGTAGAGAGTAGTTTGGTTTGGAACAGGCCTAGAAAACAAACAAACAAACAGCAAACAAACAAGCAGAGGGAAACTGGTACAAGAAAAGGTTCTGCTAGTGTAGCTGGAAAGAGTTGTCCAGACTAAGAGGTTGTAATAACCCTCTCTTCTTTAAAGCTTACTCTGTACACTGCTCCTGGTAGTTACCGGACTGTCAGGCCTCTGAGCCTAAGCTAAGCCATCATATCCCCTGTGACCTGCATGTATACATCCAGATGGCCTGAAGTAACTGAAGAATCACAAAAGAAGTGAAATTTATTTATTTATTTATTTATTATTATTATTATACTTTAAGTTCTAGGGTACATGTGCATAACGTGCAGGTTTGTTACATATGTATACTTGTGCCATGTTGCTGTGCTGCACCCATCAACTCGTCATTTACATCAGGTATAACTCCCAATGCAATCCGTCCCCCCTCCCCCCTCCCCATGATAGGCCCCTGTGTGTGATGTTCCCCTTCCCGAGTCCAAGTGATCTCATTGTTCAGTTCCCACCTACGAGTGAGAACATGCGGTGTTTGGTTTTCTGTTCTTGCGATAGTTTGCTAAGAATGATGGTTTCCAGCTGCATCCATGTCCCTACAAAGGACACAAACTCATCTTTTTTGATGGCTGCATAGTATTCCATGGTGTATATGTGCCACATTTTCTTAATCCAATCTGTCACTGATGGACATTTGGGTTGATTCCAAGTCTTTGCTATTGTGAATAGTGCCGCAATAAACATACGTGTGCATGTGTCTTTATAGCAGCATGATTTATAATCCTTTGGGTAAATACCCAGTAATGGGATGGCTGGGTCATATGGTACATCTAGTTCTAGATCCTTGAGGAATCGCCATACTGTTTTCCATAATGGTTCTCAAAAGAAGACATTCATACAGCCAACAGACACATGAAAAAATGCTCATCATCACTGGCCATCAGAGAAATGCAAATCAAAACCACAATGAGATACCATCTCACACCAGTTAGAATGGCAATCATTAAAAAGTCAGGAAACAACAGGTGCTGGAGAGGATGTGGAGAAATAGGAACACTTTTACACTGTTGGTGGGATTGTAAACTAGTTCAACCATTATGGAAAACAGTAAAGAAGTGACATTTAAATGGCCTATTCCTGCCTTAACTGATGACATTCCACCACAAAAAAAGTGAAAATGGCCGGTCCTTGCCTTAACTGATGACATTACCTTGTGAAAGTCCTTCTCCCGGCTCATCCTGGCTCAAAAAGCTCCCCCACTGAGCACCTTGTGACCCCCACTCCTGCCCGCCAGAGGATATAACCCCCTTTGACTATAATTTTCCTTTACCTACCCAAATCCTATAAAACGGCTCCACCCCTATCTCCCTCCGCTGACTCTCTTTTCGGACTCAGCCCGCCTGCATCCAGGTGATTAAAAAGTTTTATTGCTCATACAAAGCCTGTTTGGTGGTCTCTTCACACGGAGGTGCATGACAGGGACCGCATGAAGTCAGCCTGCGATGTTTTTGAGCATTGCTTGAAAAGCCAGCAGATCAACATTGGATGGGTGTGTGTTGGTTTTTTTCAGGCTTCAAGAAACAAAGATGATTTCACTATAGGTATCCTCTAAGTGTACTTAAAAGCTCAAGAAGCTTAAGCTTTAGGGCCCCCTCCCTTGCATGAAGCGGCTCTAGCAATGTAATCACAGGATTTTGCAAAATGTGCAAAAAGTAGGATATTTTAACCACAATCAGGAAAATCATCTCTTTTACTCCAACTTCTAAATTACACGTCCCCATTTGTTAGGTAGAGTTGGAGTAGATACAGGCATTTTTGAGATTCAACTCAGGAGAAACTGGGCAGCGTATATATTTGGTTTAGGATAAGTGGAACATACGGATGGGTTATCCCTCACTTTTAAACAGTGTTAAGTTAATGCTGGTCAGAATGGATTCCAGAAATATTCCCATGGGAGCTGCCTTTGGGTACTTACCTGGTGCTACAATGTAAGACATCAGAGATGAACTGGTTAATGACTTTTCTGTTTCAAGGGACATTTAAGGGAAATCCTTGGACAAATAATCCTGAAATGTGCTGAACTCACATATAAATGAAATGAGGAGTTTGTCCAAATTTGACAACAATTCTAAAAATGTACATGATATTACCAATGTCAAGTTGTGAAACAAAATTAAACTCTCTAGTTGTCAATTTAAAAAAATTGACCAACTATGCTAGAAGACTGAGAAAATAGTTACAAAACCATTGCCATACAAAAAGGCAGACAAAGAGAATGTGTCAAAAATGTGAGACACATATTACAGAAGGATATCAGATAGTTATGTTTCTAGATTTTCTAGTTTTTGATGTTTGTTGGGATTTATTTATTCAATTTAGGTAACTATTCACTTCAAACCTACTTTTATGTTCATAATTTTGTAACCTTTCACTTTAAGGGCCTCTCATGATTATAGAAGCTTCAGGGTCCACAAAGCTTGTATAGTCCTCTAGGAAAGAAAGAAAACCATTTCAGGTATCAAAAGGCTAGGCTTTAAAAGACAACAATGGCCGGACATGGTGGCTCATACCTGTAATTCTAGCACTCTCCACCTTTGGGAGGCCAAGGCAGAAGAATCACTTGAGTCTGGGAGTTTGAGACAACCTGGGCAACACAGTGAGACACTATCTCTATATAAAAACTTATGTAATGTTTTTCAAAAGACATCAAGTAGCAGGGCCAGCTGCATAATTGCTGGACCCCATGCAAAATGCCCGTGCAGGGCTCCATGTTTAAGTCTTATGAAGAATTTAAAGATGGCAGCAACAGAGCATTAAACCACTGGCAGGGTCCTTCCTTGCTCAAAGCTAGCCTGACAGGAGGACGGTGAATGGTTATACAGTGACTCTGGCCCTCTTGTTCCTATCTCAGCAACAAGCATCTGAGGTCTTCATTTCTGAGACTAAACCATTATGGTGACAGCTTTTGTAATTTTTGCTTCTCCCAACTCATGTACTTAGCTCTGCTCTCTCCTCCTGACTTTTACCTCCTGCCTGTATTTGCATTTACACTTCTGTTTTCTACTGTTTCTCAGGCTCAAGTTCTCTGGCACAGAGAGGATTAGTGAGGTTCATTAACAATTACATAGTTCAAGGTACCCTGTTGGGTGGCATTCTCAAGTGCAGCTGTTTCATGGATCACTGATGATAGGGTTTGGCTGTGTCCCCACCTGACTCTCATCTTGAATTGTAGTTCCCATAATCTCCACGTGTCATGGGAGGGACCAGGTGGAGATAATTGAATCATGGGGCAGTTTCCTCCATTCTATTCTCCTGATAGTGAGTGAGTTCTTGCGAGATCGGGTGGTTTTATAAGGAGCTTCCCCGCCCTCCCCCGCCCCGCTTTTGCTCTGTAGGGTCCTTGCTGCTGCTATGTGAAGAAGGACATCTTTACTTCCCCTTCTTATTGTAAGTTTCCTGAGGCTTCCCCAGCCATGTGGAACTGTGAGTCAATTAAACCTCTTTCGTTTATAAATTATCCAGTCTCAGGTACATCTTTATTAGCATTGCGAGAACGGGTTAATACAATCAGACGCCTTGGGTCAGGTGATGATCTTGGTCTAATCGTCTTGTGGTATCATATAGCAAAAAGCACGATGGCTTACTTGTCCTTAACATCTTCCCTTAGAGCTGTGGGCTTGGCTTTTCAGATGGGCAGGCTGGCTAGGGGACACTGGACCTGTCCTGTCCAATCCTGCATGCACAAGATCTAATGCTATGTATTCTCTGGAAAAATATTTAAGTGTATTGTATATTGCAGCAGCACAAAAGTCAATCTGTGCAAGTTAAAAAATATTGTGTTCCCAAATTGAGGTGATTTGAACTTGGAAAAAGCAGAACAGGAGGCCTGCTCCCTCTGAGAATCTCACCCTGCTTCCTTATCAGATTTCAGCCTTCTGCAAAGGCATTTTCAAGTGGGCTGTAATTGCCTGCCGGTATACACTTCGTGCCCTCATAAATCTTCACTAGCACAGAAAAGTAAACCGTGTTGTGTTTGAGAATTCCTTGGAAATGTATTGCTGTTGGATACTGACAGGGATACCGGCAAAGGGAAGGGTCTGTGTTCTCAAGGTGAAAGACAGTCTGAGCATAAGGGTCCCGGGAGATTGCAAGGAAGGTGGAACCTAGTCTGGGAGCCTTTGGGCAGCTGCCCTTCCTGTGAGCAGTAGCAGCAGTGGTGCACGGTGGAACTAGGGCAATCACACCTGCGGGGTCCCGCAGAGGCGATTTAACTCGCGTCTATTCTAGAAGTCCGCCATGGTCTGTCTTAAATGAGGGAACAGCATTCTATACATCATTTACCCCCAAACTGGCTGTAGGTCGGAATCACCTGGAAAGGTTTTACAACTAGCAACTTTAAATATAAAATTTCAATCAGTGTAACGATTATGAGCATCAGTTCAAAGACCACTTTTATGACTTACCATGTGGCCGTTCTCTGTGCCTTCATCTTTTTATATACAAAATGTAGATAAAAATCTTACCTTTCCTCTAAGAGAAGATGAGTATATCTGCACAGTGCATACAACTTTGGGAAAACCCAATAAATCCTGATTATTTTACATATTCATATTGTACATCATATGCAATTAAGGATGGAGGGGCTCACACATAGGCTTATGAACGTGTATACTCAGAAGCACAAGTAAATTACATTAAGATTTAATGCACCATCTGAAAGGGGATACCTTACTATAAACTTGCTTTTGAAATCTGCTCTTGAAAGATGAGCAGCGCACACTTGAACATGTGTTAAAAATTAAGAATCCAAAATGAAAGCTCTTTAAAAGGAGGCCTAGTTATATATGGGAGGACTTCAGATTTGACAAACAATCAAAAAGTAAACCTAATTTATTTTAGGGAGAAAATGTTCAGAGGCTGAAAAGGTCACCTCCTATATTCCCAAACATGGGGACAAAAGCAAGCCCCACAGACGCAATGACTTAGTGCTGCTTTTGCCTGTGAAATACTAACTCAGTGAGCTACCAGGGAACCGAGGAGAAAAGTACAGCACAATCTCTTCTCTGGCTCTCTGGATGGTCAATTCCTGCAGAGACCATGGACTGTTTCTGCTTCACTCCCTTGAGCTAGATCCGTCCACATCACCACGTGTGGATTAGCACTTAATAAGTGTTTGTGAGGATGACTGATGATGCGGCCAGCGCGCTTGGTAATTTAGAGCAGGCTGTGTCGGTAGTAAGAGGTTTTATTTTCCTTCCTGTGGGAACCCCTTCTCTGCTTGACTTTTCTTGTTGATTGTAAGTTCCCTTGGGCAGAAGACTTGTTTGTATGTTTATTAAGAGGCATTGAGCAAATTGCAACAAACTACAGAGTGATAACAGTGAGTAAAAATTTCATGAGATGCTATCAAATGATTCATTAAAAGAAAGATCCAGGATATTACCACCAACTGCTACATTAACTAGTCATGTCATAACACCATCAAAATGCTAATTAGGTTGTCTGGCATGATTTGTTATTAAAAAATAAACCCAAGTTTCCTGTAGTTCTTGAATTTGGATAGTGTTCCCTTTCCTAATATTCACTTTAGGGTTTATTGGGTACCATTTAGTTCTTTTTCTTTGGATATAAACAAAGCGTTTGTGTATTCCTCTTGCCACCACCCCCATGAATCTCCAAGCAGTTTAAACTTTCAGACAGGGGTCCAGCTCCACAGAATAGTGAATTCAAATCCTACTAAAACAGGATGAAGGTGTGGGGGGGAAAGACTGTTCGTGCTGTCCTGTCTTGGGATCCAGTCAGGGCCAACTGGCTGGTTGCTTCCAGCTGGAGAGGACAAGTGGGAGCACCAAGACCTAGAGCTCAAACCATCCATTGGCATAGGCTAGGAGCTGGCAGGGAAATAATAAAGGTAAGCTTACACAGGGGAGGTTCTGTTCAGCAGGCCAAGTCTGGTAACTTAAGGCCAGAGGCTTCAGATGCAATTGATGGTAGACATTTATTTATTTTTATTTTATTTTATTTTATTTGAGATGGAGTTTCACTCTTGTTGCCCAGGCTGGAGTGCAGTGACATCATGTTGGCTCACCGCAACCTCCGCCTCCTGGGTTCAAGTGATTCTCCTGCCTCAGCCTCCTGAGTAGCTGAGATTACAGGCATGCACCACCACACCCGGCTAATTTTATATTTTTAGTAGAGACAGAGTTTCTCCATGTTGGTCAGACTGGTCTCGAACTCCTGACCTCAGGTGATTCACCCACCTCGGCCTCCCAAAGTGCTGGGATTACGGGTGTGAGCCACTGTGCCTGGCAGATAGAAAGAAATTTAAGATGAAGAATGGGGGTGTCTCAGTAAGTAAGGATCACTCAACAGGGAGGAATCTGGAGTGAATGTTATCCAAATTTAAAGGAGAAGTGGATCAGCCTCAGGGAAGATTACCAACGGGTAGTAATACCTTTGGGCTAAGATTTGGGGGCAGGGCTCCAGTCCTTGGGAGAAGGTCTGACAAAAACAAAGCAGGATGCCAGCCTTGGAGGAGGCAGATGCACTAATCATTTTACCTTAGTGATCACTCATAACAGCGGTCAAGGCCAAAGTTCCACTGTTGAGATGCTGGGGCCCAGCATGAACTGATGATGGACGAGAAAATGAAAGACCACTTCTCAGATCCAGAACACCGTGTATGCCCTACAAGCTATCCTGCAGTCTGAATTGACCGCAGGAAGACATTCTGAACTCGTCAGTGTTGATAACAGCTGGGCCAAAGTCACTGCTTTAGGTTAGGAACTGGTAGCAAGGCTGAGCCTGCAGATAGACTAAGAGATCCCCTCGGGGAGAGAAAGAGAAAGAGGCTGGTGGCCAGCATGGCCCTGGCACATGGTAGCCACGTCTTCTGCCTCAACTCCTGTTCCCAAATTTCTAGAACCATGGAGTTGGCCATCGTTCCTAAAGGCAGAGAGAGCAGGTCATAATGGTAGCAGCACGTGTTCTGGTATTAGGCTGGCTTTGAGTCCTAACTAGAGTTGCCATATTTAGCAAATAAAAGTACAGGAGACCCAGTTAAATGTAAATTTCAGATAGCAAATAATTATTTTTTCCGTAACTGTTCCCAAAATTACACAGGACACACTTATACTAAAAAAGTTATCTTTTTAAATTTGAATATTTAAAATATTTACTTTGAATATTTGAAACATACTAACATATTATTCATTGCTTGTATAAAACTAAAATTTAATTGGGTATACTATTTTTTTTCTAGCAAGCATATGCTTCTAATTTGTTTACTTTCTAACTATTGGAAATTGGGAAGATTATTTGATACCTCTATTTGTCATCTGTAGAATGGAACTGATCTAGCTTACAGTGTTTTTGTAAAGATGAATTGAGTTAATACATGCAAACTCCTCAGAATTATGTCTGGCACAGAGTAAGTGCTCAAAAATGATTACTTTTGCTTGCTTTTTTATTATTGTTATTACCACCAGCATTATTACTACATCTGAGAATCTGCATTACTAGTGATCAGTAGAATTTTTATTTTTATTTTTATTTTTTTGAGACAGAGTCTTGCTCTTGCGCCCCGGCTAGAGTGCAGTGGCGTGATGTCAGCTCACTGCAACCTCCGTCTCTTGGGTTCAAGTGATTCTCTCCTGCCTCAGCCTTCCAAGTAGCTGGGACTACAGGCATGCGCCACCGCACCTGGCTAATTTTTGTATTTTTAGTAGAGATGGGGTTTCACCATGTTAGCCAGACTGGTCTCAAACTTCTGACTTCAGGCAGTTCATCTGCCTCGGCCTCCCAAAGTGCTGGGATTACAGGCGTGAGCCACCATGCCTGGCCCAAATTTTTATATTTTTATAAAATAATGCAGGGCAAGGTTTCAGCAAAAGGTGAAATATTTTACTTATTTATTTCCTATTCTCTTCCAAAAACAATTTATATGGTCCCACAATAAAAGAACAGCTAAGATAAACCCAAAGCTGATTGTCACAAGAAAAAAGAAAACCATCGAGAATTTGAGAGAGGCAAAGAGAAAAATATCAAGAAATTCCGGTTGAAGACACAGCTATGGCAGTTGAGTACAAAATTGTGTTCTGAGTTTGCTGATAACTCCAGAGAATAAAAGATGGTGGGAAATGGAAACAGGTGCTGTTTACAGCCTCCCTTCTCTGTACCGCGTTTCGCTCCTGATGCTTCGTTGTATTTTCTCTAAGAACTTGCTCCAGAGAAAGACTTTTAAATCCTAACAGCAACTTAAATTAATGAGTAGCTTCTTCCAGGAGAATGTCCCCTTATACTCGCTGGAGAACAGAAAAGCTGACTTTTTGTTAGAAAGGACTTCTGATGCTAGTGCTTTGTGGGGTAGAGAAAGTTTGGTTTGGTATCAGTTTTTGGGTGGAGAGTTCTTCAGTCAAAGCAGTGTCTTTGGCCGCCCATTAGAATCACTTGGGGAGGGTTTAAGAATCTGGAATTCCAGGCTGCAACTCAGACTAATTTCTCCAGAATCTTTGGGGGTACAATCCAGGTGCAATTCTTTTTAAGCACCCCAGGTTATCCACTCTGAATATCCAAGATTGAGCTACAGAAAGATACCCTTGTGCAAACTATTTGCATGGTGAGACCTTATGAGACAAGCGTATAATCCAGAAAATAATAATAACTATAATTTTCAAATTCTCACTATATGCCTGCCACTTACGTATACTTTTAACCTTTACAACATTGAGGCGTAGATATTTTTATGCTTATTTTACAACAGGGAAAACCAGAAAATTGTAAATAACACAGTAAGTAAATGAGCCCCAAATCAATTGGATATCTGACTCCCAAACCAGAGCTCTTTTCAATGATAGGGCATATTCAAGAAAAGATGGAGTATGCTCTTTGGGAGATCAGGTTGAGTGTCCTTCCCTCAGGCCTTATCTTCATCAATGCCTGGCCATTCTCTTATATACACTTCCTGGTTTTCATGTCCTGCGTGATCATTGGAGGCAGACCCATGTCTTCGAAATTTGTAGGGAGACAGCTCTATGGCTGGCCTTCACTGTAACATTTTCAATTCTTCAGCAGGCTCCAGCCCCTCCCATTGCAGACCAGTCAGCCAGAGTAAAACAGCAGACATACATATTTGGACTTTGTTGGACAAACGCGTCTAAAGACAGACTTGCAAATGGTATGCCAGGGTTCTCTGCCTGTAATTAAGTAGGGTTTTGCTTGACAGGTTTAGCTAGTCAAGCAGGACTTGCTTGCACCTGTGCCAGTGACAAAGTTTGAATGAAAATTGGGAGCAAAATCAGCAGCTCACAGCCCATTTCAGCCCTTCTCATCAGGTACTAGTAAACCATTTCACCAGGAAAGCGGTCTTTGCTAAAACAGAATACGAAACCAACTTATTTTATTATTTTACACATGCAGGAAAGGAATTGCCAAGTGGATTCAGTTCTCCTGTTAAGATCTTGAACATATGTACATGTGTATGCATTCATGTCTTCATTGTTCATTTATTCATTCATGTACTCATTAATTTGATCACACAACCAATATTTATTGAGTGATTGCTACAGCATTGCTGGTAATGTACTAGGTTCTGGGTATTCATTAGTGAGCAAGCCAAAAATGGTCCTGTGGTCATGTAACTTGTAGTATGGAGATGATGGGGAAAGCCAGGTCGTAAACAGATAAATTACATGTCTTACACATATAATTACTCATTGTGATGGAAGCTATTAAGGAGAGATTAAATTTTTGATGGATAGATATGTGAGAGCTGTGGGTAGCTCTGGGAAATCTTCTCTGAGAAAGTTACATTTCAAGTAAGATAACAAGTAAACTTTTTGTTGTTGCCATTTATTATTTATTTATTTATTTGAGACAGGGTCTTGCTGTGTCACCAGACTAGACTGCAGTGGCACAATCATAGTTCATTGTAGCCTCAAACTCCTGGGCTCAAGTGATTCTCCTGAGTAGCTGGGGCTACAGGTGTGCAGCACCATGCCCAGCTAATTTATTTTACTTTATTTTTTTATAGATTCTCACTATTTTGCCCAGGCTGGTCTCTAACTTCTGGCCACAGATGATCCTCTGACCTTGGCCTCCCAGAGTGCTAGGATTACAGATGTGAGCCACTGCATCTGGCTGCAAAATGTTTTTGTATCATATTTCATTGAATATTTCCCTAAACTCCTTATTTCCCTTTTATTAAGAATGTCATTTGTACATACATTTTGCTCAGTCTTCCTGATTACTTTGCATATGTAGACTACTGAGCTAGGCATTACAGCTAGCTATATTTAGAAAATTACAGCCCTAGCATCCTACAGAGGATCACTGTGGAATTAATCTCCCTATTTATTTGCATACCTCATCCTTTCATCATCATCATCTGTTCTTTATTTTGGGATGCATTTTATTGTTTGCAGAGCACTTTCACATGTTAATCTTTGAGAAGATTCTGGGCTGTTGTCCTGGGCCCAGGAATCCATTGATTCATCCCACCTTTGAACTTGAAGTCTGCTTTTCCAAAGGCCCAAATATTAAACATGCCGGTTAGACACAGTTAAAAATCATATTTTTAAGGATTAGTTTCTATAATCAATTTCTTCATGTGAAGATCACATGTTGATCTTTACCAGCTGATCTTCATCAACAGCCCTGCGGGATGAAAAGCATGGCCTGTCTGTGGAGAGAAACAATGATTCTGGAGAGTGTTTTGTCCGAGGTCATATACTAGTAAGTACCAGAGACAAGAGAAGAACCCAGGCTGTTTTCACTCTTAGTCGAGGAATGTTTCATGCATAACCCCTGCCATTCTCCCAACCCCACTTACCCAACACACACACATTTCTCTCTCCAATTTAGAGCACTTGGGGAAAGACCGATTTAGATACTCAGTTTTTCTTGTGCATTACCGTGGATCCAGGAGAATTTTTCTGGTCTCCGGCCCAGCCCCAGCTCTCCAACCTGCAGCTAACAAATAGATAAATAAGTAACCAAATCTAACAAACATGTATTCAACAGAGCCCATTATGTATCAGATACTGTTCGGGCACTGGTGGTATAATACATCGCTGGGCAAACAAACAGGAAAACCTTCCTTTACTGCATTTACATTCTCCCGGGGGATACGAATCAGTAAGTAAATCAAAAAGTAAATATATAGTATGTAAGATAGTGCGCTATACAGAAAAATAAAGCAGGGAAGAGAGTTAGAGAATGCTGTGGAGAGAGGGTGTTGACATTCTAGATAAGATGCTCAGGAACGACCTCCTTGAGAAGGTGCGGTTTGTGTGAAGCCCTGAGGTCGTCTGGGGAAAGGGCACTCTAGGCAGAGGGGACATGGGCTAAGCTGCTGGCCCAGGCCCAGGAATCCATTGATTCATCCCACCTCTGAACTTAAACTCCATTTTCCAAAGGCCCAAATATTAAAAATGCTGGTTAGACACAGTTGAAATCATAGTTTTAAGGATTAGGTTCTATATTCAATTTCATTTTGGGTCAAATACCCTGTTGTGGGTTGTCCAGAAAGCCAAACCACCATGAATAATGTTTCCGTAGGAAAACGTTTTTTTCTGAGTTTAACTCGTTGACTTACCAATGAACTTAAGGAGCTGGTTAGTAAGTTGAGAGCTGGATATAGCCATTAAAGGGCAATTCTCCTACCAAGTCTTCTTTCGGCTAGGACAGAACACTATTGCACGGAGCCTCCTCCAACCCTCAAGGATACACTCTGACATTCTTTTTCTGTCCTTAGCCTCCTCTCTCGTCTCTTTGATTCCGACCTGTATTTTCCATTTCCCCTGCAGGACTTCTCTTTTTGCCCTTAGATCTTTGAATAATCCTTCGTGAAACCACAGTGAAAGCCCTTGATTCCCTTATTCTCCTTTTTCAGAAGAGTTACCGTCTATCTCCCCTTAATTGTAGTGTCTCGCAGATTTCCCAAGGATTTTTTTTGTTCATGCACACAGATTTACCTGTATTATTTCACTGTCTGCTTCTGGCATCGCGGTGTATTTAATGCCAGTAATAAGCACTGCACCTGGAACATTCTTAGCACCTCACAAATAGATTAATGTATGTACACGCTTTTTTAAATGAAATTAATGACTACCTTCTCTCCATTAAATGGAGGACTCTTCAAGATTCTTTTCTCTCTCTGTTTGAAATGGATTCTATGGACTCATAAAAATAATCAGCTGGGCTTTGTTTTTCCATCAATTCTGCCTCATTTCTTGAAGGTGGATGGATAACAGTTTCTATCTACAGGGAGGCATAATGAGGAGTCAGAAATCCACAGTCTCAGAGTAACTAATACAAAGGACGTAGGGTTTGGGGTACTCCTGTACTGGGGAAACTATCTGGGGTTCTGTCAATTTGCCTTTGAAGTTTGCCTTGATTTGCATGTAAGAACCATGTGTGTATATATACATATATCCCCCAAACCATGTACAATATCTTTTTTCTTACCTTACTTACACGGTGGGGTAACTAGATACATAATTGTGGGCTGGCCGGAAAGCCAAACTTAGAGAATAACAATAGCTAACATATTTTGAGCATGTGCTGCATTATCAGCACTGTCTTACAAATGAATTAGCTTTCCTCATAACATCTTCAGGTGAGCCTCTGAGATACAGAGGTTAGCTAACTTGCCCCAAGTCACCCAGTGGGTAAAGTCACAATTTGACCCTAGGCAATCTGATTGCAGGACACAAACCTTTGATCACTACCCACTACCACTGCCATGGAAGATGAAGGAAAGAACAGCTTTTCCATTTCCTCTTTTCCCTTCATGGGCTCTAGGCCCTTTTATGACTCTTCATAGAGAATCCAACCTAAAATTTCTTTGATAAATCACAGATACAGGCGAAGTCATTGGTTCTTCAATTGTAGTTTTGGATGCAGTAAAAACTAACAAGTTTTCAAGGGCTGCTGATGCTGCTGATTAAAAGGGCACACTTTTTTTTTTTTTTTTTTTTTTTTTTTTGAGATGGAGTTTTGCTCTTGTTGCCCAGGCTGCCGTGCAATGGCACCATGTCGCCTCACCGCAACCTTCACCTCCTGGGTTCAAGAGATTCTCCTGCCTCAGCCTCCCGAGTCACTGGGATTACAGGCACGTGCCACCACAGTGGCTAATTTTTGTATTTTTAGTAGAGATGGGGTTTCACCATGTTGACCAGGCTGGTCTTGAACTCCTGACCTAAGGTGATCACTCACCTTGGCCTCCCAAAGTGCTAGGATTACAGGCATGAGCCACCGTGCCCAATCAAAAGGGCACACTTTGAGGACCATTGGTCTATGTGCCCCTTCAGGCCCTCATAGAGAAGTAACATTAATAATCAAATCTTCACATTTTCAGCATTTCACTGTTTTCAAAGCGTTGTATTTATATTGCCTCAGTTCTTCACGAGGGTGCTTAGCTTTATTTTGAGCAAATCTTATGTCCATTGTATGGATGAGAAAATAGAGGTTCTGTGACTCTAAGTGACACATTCCTCATTGTATAACAAAGTGCTAGGAGTTAGACATTTTATTTTTCGTTCTACTCTGTTAATGCTGAAGAGAGTCCAACAACTGTCCATCTCCTGCACACAACTCACAAATTGGTTTGTTCACTTTCCCACTTTCCTTTTCAACTCATGCTTACAGGAATAAATAGGCTCAGGAAAATCATCTCTTGCTTAAAAAGGAGAAACTGTGTCCTGAAAGGCACAAATATCTGAGCACAAAGGAGGGTGGGACTGTTCGTCTGTACAACCAAGATCCCGACGCTTATATCCAAATTAAAGGTCTGTGAACTTGAACGGGGTTGGCTAATGTTTTTCTTTCCTTCCAGTTTTGCTGAGCTTATAAATATCAATTATAAGGTTGAGTAAATTACAGGGATGTTGAACTTCGAATTGTTGTAGCACCTTAAATTGTCTATATAGTAATAAGGAGATTGTGAAAATCTGCTGAAGGAAATCTCACACATATTTATAGATAATTAATACAGTAAGTGGAAACTGGAAATCACTGAATTTTTTAAAGCAGTAATTTAAAAATGCATTATGGCAACATATTAAGTTAGCAGTTAGTTATTCAACAAGGAAATGTGAAGATTATTAAGCTAATTAAGGGTAATAAAAACAAGTTAAGGTAGTTCTGCATATAACTTTGAAATTAAAAAGAAAAAATTCTTTAGTCTTACTACTTCTAAGAAGGGCAATTCACAGATGGCAATTAATATGTTGATAAGTTACTGGATTTTTATGTAATAAGAGGAGGTTTCTGTAGAAATATATGTTCCCTGGAGAAGTACAAAAAAATACAAGGAACTGTTTCTGCATAACCCCAGACCCTTTAGCAGGCCCCTGTGAGCACACGTGCATCTTCTCTTTTTCAGGGAGGGATGAGTGATTGTCATTTCAGGAACTTGATCTTGGAAAACTTTCTCCAGTACAGTCTATCTGATCCCACTCAGCTTTCAGATCCTGTGCCTCTCTCCTGATCTTCGGGCTCCCTTCCGCTTCAAGTTATGTGACAGCGATTTGGGGGATGGTTTCTTATGCTTTTCCACATTTAGATCTTGTTCTCTGCATGAAACCACTATTGAAACAAAATGAAGCTGCACAAGCAGGAAGCTGAAATAGTTGGTAAGATCGGAAATAGACGCCACTTTGTGGTAGATGCTTCAGTTTGGTGTGTCCAGGGTGTAAGGCTTATAAATTTCTTTAGGGACAAATAATGAAAAAGGGAAGGAGAAAAATGTCAAAGGTAATAATTGGAAAGTAAAAATCACATTCATCACATACAATAGAATAACACGTTTATGTCCAGTCTTTTCTTTTCTTTTACCAGTTACTGGGGACAAAGGAGTGGCAACAGAATGAAATGGCCAGACTTTAAATGAACCATACCTGTGTCTGCCAGTGCAATTAAGCAGATTATTAAATGCCAGTGGAGGAAATCTTGGGGGTGTTTATTGTAGCAAAGGACTGCAATTTCAAATTAAACAAGCTCATGATTCTTAATTCTGGTAGAGGGCCCCTGTAAAATTTACCACTGAGCAAATTGGGGTATGCACGGTTAAATGGGGGCAGAGGGCAAAGCTTATCATGAGGAGAATTGTCCAGCTTATTAGAGAAATGAGGATCAATTGGATAAAACTGAGTAAGAAATCAGGAAAAGTGTTATCAAGAAGAGTTCCAATTTGTCTGTAATCCTGCATAATTACAAAAAGAATAGGTGATAGGTGAATAGGTAAATGTTGGGTTTTAAACTCCAAAATAATTTGATTATTTTAGTTCAGTAGATTTTTATAGAACACTTCATAAACTCAGTCCTTCCTAAAAATCGGGGCAGGGTGGTCATCTTCAAGAGCCATGTTTTCCAACATTTAAGGGAACAGTTTTAACATTGTAAGTTATCTGGTCGATGATTATGCAAATTGTGTCTAAGATTTCTATAACCTTTGTGCTGAGACTCTAAATAGAAGAGTTTCTTTAACAAGCTAGCATACTTTTATCAGCAAGGTCACACTAGGAATTTTAGGAGGACAACTAAAAAATGACTTCCGCGAGCAAAAGGGATCCTTTTCGGTCATCAGGATGAATTGTTTGAAAGCTTCAAAGCAGCCATGGTTCTCATTACTAGAGCCTGACTTTATAAGAATGCGTTTTTTCAATTATTTTCACTTTTCATTAGAAGTCTTTGCAGTTGTTGCTCACCTCATTAAGTTCACTAAGATACTATGCATTTAATTTCCATGTTATAATTTGTAGTAAATTGTTTGACATTAAAGCTATTTTCTGAGTCTATCATTTCTGCAGTTTTTTGCTGCCCTTCTCCTATAGTAACCAGCTACCTTTTACAATGAACAAATTAATGTAATTAATGTAATCTTTAACTTAACTAGTCTCAATTATTGGAATTTTGTTCTGATAGGGCGTCCAGGCCATGGTGCCTTCTAAGTGCTGGGGCACTCATTACCAGGTACGTTCTGGAAATACATTCTGTGTGCTCGTAAAATGTCCCTCCTGATCCAGCCTCCACTTTTATTACTTAGTAATCAGTTGGCTAATTGAACACTTTCTCTTGCAAGATTTTTCTAATTCTCGGCCAAAAGTTTCCTCTGCTAATTTATAACAAGGAATGTTTTTCTTAACTTGGTGTTTGCACATTCCCGGTACTTGTAGCTTTTATCATTTTGCCCCTCAGCTATTGCTCTGTCAGGTTTCTTGATTTGGTTCCTTTAATCTTTTCTCATCAGTCAATCACTTCCAATTCCCCCATTCCTTTAATCATTTCCTTTGAACTCAGCCCAAGTTTTCGGATACTCAGGTATCCTACACATCACGCAGCCTTCTAGGTGTGGTCTCGCCACAATTGTGTGGAGCTAAGAGGGAAAAAGAGCAAAACAATCTTGAATGAATCTGAAACTTGTTTCTATTGCCATCTCAAAAATAAGTCTATCTTTCTACCCTCTATTAGTGTAGCTTTTTCTTTTCTTTCTTCCCAGCTTTTCCACATTCGATGAGAAGCATTAAGAGAGAGGGTTTTTGGCCGGGCGCGGTGGCTCACGCCTGTAATCCCAGCACTTTGGGAGGCCAAGGCGGGCAGATCACTTGAGGCCAGGAGTTCGAGACCATCCTGCCCAACATGGTGAAACCCTGTCTCTACTAAAATACAAAAATTAGCTGGGCATAGTGGGACGTGCCTGTAATCGCAGCTACTCGGGAGGCTGACACAGGAGAATTACTTGAACCCGGGAGGCAGAGGTTACAGTGAGCCGAGATCACGCCACGGTCACTGTACTCCAGCCTGGGTAACAGAGCGAGACTTCCTCTCAAGAAAAAAGAAAAAGAAAAAAGAAAAAAAGAAAATTGGGCTTGCATGACATACAGGAGTGAACTCCTTAGCTGCACTCCGTGGGATTCTATTAAATCCACTGCAGTTTCACATACTATAGCTTGAGACTCTTCATCTGCGCAGGAACTAAGTTTTTCATTTCACAGCTCAGCCTCTTTCCTAGTAATAAATTGACCCGAACTGGAGTCCTAAGACTGTCAATTTGCACTTTCCTTTTGTATCACCTCTTCTCTCCTGTTACAAATGTGTAGAACCATGACGGGAGATTAATATTGAAAGAGAACTTTTTCCCCGTTACATTTTATCTGCCTACTTCTGCCTTCTATTTCTTTCTCTGAGACTTATTTTAGTTCAGCAAAAGCCTCCAGGTTAATTTAACAAAGAATTCTTCCCTGAGCTTACCGGAGTTTCCTGCCCATGGGTGACCTGTTCTTCTACCAATTGAGATTTGTTACTGAGTGATTCTGAATGTTGATCTTGTTTCTTTGAGTTAAGAGGGAACAGTGTGCCTTCAGGTCAATATCCCTCCTAACCACAACAGAATGTAAGCCTCATTCTCAGACAGAAAGCAATGCATTTATTCAAAGATGAAGAAAACATAAAAGGGGATGAGGCTAGGGATGGAGACAGTTTCTGGGCGTTCACAGGTAAGCTGATACTTTGAGATTCTCGGAGATTAGTGTTCTATCAAACAGCAGAACATCTTTGGCAAGAAGAAACTGAAGGGATTAATGCTGGGGCGGGGGGAAGCTGACTGCAAGAGTATGGGGGACAGATGTGTACAGAGGGTGTGAAAGTTATTCTTCCTAGAGCTGGGAAAATTTAGACATTCTGGGGATCGGGCCAGCTAAATTTCATTTTAAGCCTTTCAGATCACAAGATTACAACAGGCAAGGACAAGTTTAATTATAGTAGATAGAGGGTTAAAATGCACACACATTTACACCCTAGTGTGCACATATATACAAACACGACAGCACAGTGTTTTCTTCTGTTTTTCTGGTGAATTCATGTTTCTGCTAATTACTTAGGGGTAAAGATTTGTTGGATCAATTGCAGAATCCACTGGCATATGCTATAAACAGGTTGAAAATAAAAGAAAAATTCTCCTTGACATTTCGCTGACACCTTGACGACAGCATGTGAGAGAATAAAAACAGCGTTGGAGGCCTGGCGTGGTGGCTCTCACCAGTAATCCTAGCACTTTGGGAGGCCAAGACGGGCAGATTGCCTGAGGTCAGGAGTTCAAGACTAGCTTGGCCCACGTGGTGAAACCCCATCTCTACTAAGAATACAAAAATTAGCCAGGCGTGGTGGTGCATGCCTATAATCCTAGCTACCTGGGAGGCTGAGGCAGGAGAATTGCTGGAACCCGGGAGGCGGAGGCTGCAGTAAACGGAGATCGAACCACTGCACTCCAGCCTAGGTGACAGAGCAAGACTACGTCTCAAAAACCAACCAACCAACAAATAGCACCGGAGGGTCCATACAGATCCTGGCCAATTCTAGACGTTACTAGTGTGTGTGTACATGCATGCGTGCATGTGTGTGTGTGTGCGTGTGTACGTGTGTCTTGAGAAATTTAGTCATGAGGTAGAAAAAACAAAGCTTCAGCATAATGCATTTAGGTTAATGCAGTAGACTGATTTTAGAAATAATACAGAGGCAGCCATCCAAATGTAAGTTGCAAAGCTGAAATAAAGTGATTTTTTTTTCAGTTTTCTATTTCACGTAACAGACTATGCCACAACTTATCAATTTGTTATTTATTTTATTATTTCTCACAGTTCTGTGTGTTGACTGAACTCACATGGGTGGTTCTTCTGGTCCACATGGTGTCTGCTGGGTCTCTTACTTGGCTGCATTCAGCTGGGGGCAAGCCTGGGCATGATACACCCAAGATAACCTCAGTGGAATGCCTGGGGCTCTGCGGGGGAAGGCTAGAAGGCCAGGTTCTCTCTTTTTCTAGCAAGGTAATGGTAACCTACCATTATATAGTAGCTACCATTTATATAGTAGCTCAGAGCATCCAGAGAACAAAAGTAGAAGCTACTAGGCCTTGTAAGGGCTACAGCTGAAACTGACACAGTGTCACTTTCTTCGCATTTGGATTGGTGGAAGCAATTCCCAAGGCCAGCACAGTCTCAAGGAGGGAGAAATGGACTCTACCCCTGAGGGAAAGAGTGGTGACGAGACACGCACACAAAAAGAATTATTCGCAGCCACTTTATAAGTTTTTAACACTTCTACAGCAGTTTTATAGGCACATCAATTGAAAAGAGTGGGGTCAGAAATCTGAACTCTGCTCCAGTTTCCAAATACATAGTCTTCATGTGTTAAAAGAGGTTGTAGTTTCCATTCAACTCACCTGCAATCAGAAGACGCTCCCTTTCAGGTTTGAGCAGAGAAGTGAAGTTAGATGCCTTTGTAGGTTACCACTCCCTCGAATGCTTCCTTATACTTCTGAAAGTCAATAGACTCGGGTCATGGAATTGCTGCTCTGTTGAAACCTAGCCTTGTGTCCTTGCTCATATTGGCACATCATTAGAGAGGTTTAAATATTTTAATTTTTTTTCCAATTTTACTCAGTTTGTGGCATTGATATTAACCAGCCAATGTAGTAGGATAAAATACTACACAGACCACTGTTCAACTTTCTAGTTATGTATTAATCATAGTTACACTGAACTTGGAAAATCTTAAATACCATCATTTGGCTTGCTTATGTTTTTAATATTTATATTTACTTTTTTTTTTCTTTTTTTTTTTTTTTTTTGAGACAGAGTCTTACTCTGTCACCCAGGTTGGAGTGCAGTGGCATGATCTTGGCTCATTGCAACCTCCACTTCCTGGGTTCAAGTGATTCTCCTGCTTCAGCCACTCTAGTAGCTGGGGTTACAGGCTTGTGCCACCACATCTAGCTAATTTTTTGTATTTTTAGTAGAGACGGGGTTTTGCCATGTTGGTCAGACTGGTCTCAAACTCCTGGCCTCAATTGATTCATCCCCCTCTGCCTCCCAAAGTGTTGAGATTACAGGCATGAGCCATGGCATCTGGCCCATACTTACATCTTTAGTTGAATAAACTCAATAAGGCTGCCTACAGTGCCTCATGTCTGTAATCCCAGCACTTTGGGAGGCTGAGGCAGGTGGATCACTTGAGGTCAGGAGTTCGAGACCAGCCTGGCCAACATGGCAAAACCCAGTCACTACTAAAAATGCAAAAATTAGCTGAGTGTGGTGGCGCATGCCTGTAATCCCAGCTGTTGGGGAGGCTCAGGCAGGAGAGTCACTGGAACCCAGGAGGTGGTGGTTGCAGTGAGTCAAGATCGTGCCACTGCACTTCAGCCTGAACAACAGAGTGACTCCATCAAAAAATAAATAAATAAATAAATAATAAAACTCAATAAGAATATTTACTTTTAAGATGAAATAATCAGATCGCTGGTTTGGCTGTGTCCTGTTTAAGTTTAATTTTATAATGTTTTAGGAAGCTTGTCTTCTATTATATCCATATTTATTTATTATCCATGTGCACTATAGTGTGTTTGTTCATTGGAACAAATGTTCTATCCACAAATTGTATAGATTAGACAGGTCTTTCTGATACCAATCCATTTAGGAATCATGATTCTATACAATCAGCAACATAGATTGGAAAGTAAACATACTGAAGAAACTTGAATTTGATGTTAAAAATGAATCAATAAAAAATATATTCTAGGCACATGCAAATGTTTTCTTTGTGTCTTCTCAGCAGTTAAAAATAAATTGTATTCCATGAGAAGCAAGAGTTTTTTTGGAGATAGAATAAATACACACAAAATAAAAGATCATCAAGGTACATTTGAAAATAATGGAACTATTTATAAAGCACAATTCTAAGATTATGAATATCAGTAGAGTGATCATTTGATGAATAATTCTAATGTTAGGTATTTGATGGCAAATTATTATTACAAGGTAGAACAACTATAAATTTAAAACTATTTTTATACGAATTAATATTATTTTGATTTATTCCAAAATATTTAATGAATGAGTGTTGTGGAAAATGTAAGAATGAGCATGGAAGACAAATATTTTTCTTTCACATACTATCTTTTAAGAAAAATACAATCATAAAACTTTTTTCTAAAATAGCTATTTTTTAAAAAAATTCTAAAATCTTCATTACCATTCTAAACAATTTTCTCTAACAAGCAAAAACGCCTCAACACTTTTTCCAGGTGAATCCTTTCATCTCTATCAGGTATCAACAAACTGCAGTCCAGGGCTCAAACCCTTCCATGCCCATTTGTTTAGTTATTGTCTATGGATGTTTTCATACAGCGACAGCAGACTCAATGCAACAGAAATCAAGGCCATAAGCCTGCTGAGCTGAAAATATTTAGTATCTGGTTCTTTCCAGAAAAAAAGCAAAAAACCAACCTCTGATCAAGAATCCATGACAATATCAAACTTTTTATAGTTAGACAAGGTAAAGAGGACCTTGACTCTAAAAGAAAATGAATGATTTCTATAATCTATTACAATATACTATTCTATTTTATTTTATTGCACAAGATTTTCAAAAAGAGGAGTTAGCTTTGGAATTTCTCTCCCACTCCTCATCCTCCAATCCCAAAATAATCTTACCTTGAATCTCTTCCCGTGTATGAGGATGGAGGCTGAGATACAGTGGAAGTTGTCATGCTTAAGGTGGGATGGAGGCCTTGGAGCTCTGACAGTTACATTGCTTTGCAAGTGCTCCTCTCTCCAAAGAAGTTTGTGAAGCTTCCTGAAGAACCCCCTGGACTCCAAAATTGCTTCTGGGCCAGATGGATAAAATTAATGAAATGTCAAAGCTAAAAGGAATTATAGATGAAGATACCAAAGCTCGGGGGACTTAAATGCTTTAGGCCAGGGTCTACACTGGTTGTTGGCAGAACTAAAAGCCAAGATCAAAGCCATGTGACCTGATTTCCAACCCACACTGCCTCTTCCATTCCTGCAGAGAGTGAGACAAGGGCTGGTCTCGCTTGGTGGCATGGTAAACCCAAGACCAGCAATGTCTTTTTATTGTACATGTCAACAGGTTCCTAAATAGATTTCAGAGCAGTGACCTAGGAAGAGAGACAGATAACAACTCAAATGAGAAGAGACAGCCATCTTTCAAAATGTAAGAAATTCAGGATGGATCGAAGAAAGTAGATTTTAAAGGAAAGTTTTAAAATAAACTGATGATACTGTCAAGTATTTTGCTGTAACACATGGTGTTTTAAGTCTTCCTATAGCCAGCGCTACATTAGATCGTATGTATTTCTATTTATGTCATGTTTTCATAATTTCAGATTAAACAAGGTGGTATAACCTCCTTTTATTAACCCTGAGAGAGAGAAAGAGAATGAGAAAACAAGTCCTGTTAGAAAAAACTATAAGACTATAAAATTATTTTAGAAAGGGAAGTAGAGATGTAATTTACTTACTGGAAATTATAAAGAAATTTAGGTAGAGAAAACCGTATTTCTAAAGTAGGAATTTGACAGGGCACTGAGGTTAACAGCTTGAGCCTTATGACAAAGGTTATGGGATCTCAAAGAGGACAAGTGACCATGAGCATCTAGTTAGTATCCTTTCAATTTATGGAAGGGGTTAGAAAATCTATTTTGGCCTACGACTTCCTCAAGCCTCACAAAATAGATTTCTGTTTATTACACTTCTAATAATATTATTACTACTCATTGATAAGAGTTAGAAGCAAATGAGGCCATTAGCCATTACTATCTGTTATATCTTTTAAGAGGATGATGCTCAAGTACCATGAAAGATCCAATAGTCAGTAATTACTGAACAGTTAATGTCTGTGTCCCTTTATTTTAATGGCACTATCAATTTTAAAGATGAAAGTTTGAAGGAAAACTTCAGGAAACTTTAGTTGTAGGCTCCCAGTCAGCCAAAGTAGAATTACTGTGCTTAGGAGCTTCAAAGAAAATAATTCACTGAAACTTATGTATATATGCCTTTTTTCTTTCTTTCTTTTTTTTTTTTTTTTTTGAGATGGAGTCTCGCTCTGTCACCCAGGCTGGAGTGCAGTGGCACAATCTCAGCTCACTGCAAGCTCCGCCTCCCAGGTTCCAGCAATTCTCCTGCTTCAGACTCCCAAGTAGCTGGGACTACAGGTGTGTGCCACCATGCCCGGCTAATTTTTTGCATTTTTCGTAGAGTCAGGGTGAAACCCTGTTAGCCAGGATGGTCTCGATCTCCCGACCTTGTGATTCACCTGCCTCAGCCTCCCAGAGTGCTGGGATTACAGGGGTGGGCCACAGCGCCCAGCCTTGTATGCTCTATTTCTCAAGATACTCATTTATTTGTGTTCTATCATGACTTGTGCTTTAAGAAAAACCATTGATATCAGAGGTAAAATTTGAGTCAAAACATTTACAGATAGATAATGCTTGGTTTCTGTGTCTAGAGAATGTATGTGGGCAAAATGTGGTACCCAAGCATATTGAAAGAGAGTTTGTTATAACAGCTGTGGAGAGGAAGACATATTAAACCAGGAGTCAGGATTCTGGATATGAGTTCTGACTTTGCCACTATTTGCTTTGTGACCTTGGGTGTATGTCCTTAATCTGCCCAGTCCTGGTTTTACTTGTCTCTTCAATATAGAGGCTTAAATAATAACCTGCACTGATCTATCTCTCCTAATGGTTATGTGATAGAGCATGATGTGCTAGCATCTCCTTTATTTGTCCAAAAACAAACTTAATTTTTTAATTAGAAAACTTTACCATTTCTATTATTTTTTGCTATCCTCATAAAGTTCCAGAATCCTATAGATTTTAGGTTGGAAAGATCTGAGGTTTTCTTGCTCAGTGGTTCTCAAATGTGTGCATGTCTCAGAATGTACCGTATCACTTATTCAAATGGCTCGTCTTGCATTCCACTCAGGAGTTCCCGATTCAGGGGTCTGAAGTACGGTCCCAAATTTGCATTTCTAACAAGTTTCCTTCTGGGTGATTCTGAAGCGCTGATCTGGGCATCACACTGAAAACCACACTGGTCTCACTCAAACTATTTACCAGATTAGGCAAGAAGCTTTGCAAAGATAATTGAATTACGCGTGCTTACTCATCAGTTAGTGGCCGAAACAAAACCAGCAAAACCCTATTCTCCCAGATGCTGAGGTCAGAACCTTCTCTATGATACCACAATTCCCCACTTTGAATTTGGGTTATATGATACAGACTAAAAAATTCAAATAAATTTATTCCAATCCATATTGCCACTCGGATTAGCAGCTTCTGTTGAGAGGGTGTTTTTTTGGTGTTTTGTTGTTGTTGTTGTTGTTTCTTTTTCCTTAAGTCAGTAACAGAGTCTAAATATCCAGCAATTTTTATTTTATTTTATTTTATTTTTTTAAATGTGTGGCCCACACCTGGACCGTGTTTGCATGATGAAGAATTAAAGCTAACATGGAGCAAAGAAGGAAGGATTTATTGTTAGTAAAAGACTTCTGCCACAACAAAGATGGACTAAACGAAAACAAACTAGCTTATTTCTACTAAATGTATATATTTTTATATTTTCATGTGTGAATTTTAGTTTTGTTGTTGTTGTTAATAACAACCCACGCAGAGCAGGTTTAAGGTTCAGGAAAGATTTTAGTATCTCTGGTATCTTATTTGCTTGAAGAAAATTCTCCTTGATCCTGATAGTGTAGAGATAAGAACTTCTTCTCAAGTCCCCAGAAACAAGCACAAATACTGTGCTTTTGGTAACAACTGAGAAATCTACAAGACAAATAGGGTTTCCCTGGATGTACTGATCTTTCGCTATCCCCTGAGTTTGTGGTGCGTTCCTCACTCTGGAATAGTCCTTGGCCTCTCCATTCCCCCGCCATGTTGGCTACTCATTCTTCAGGTCTGAGCTTAGAGGTTCTTTGCTGACCCTCCAAGTCCGGGTGAGGGACAAGTGGTGGACACCATTGAGATGACTTGGCATTCTTGCCCTTGCGCCTCCCTCACCTTGAATTTGAGCTGGACCTAGAGACTTGCTTCAGATTAATGGAATTGGATGATGCTTCCAACAGGAGGTTACATAAAGGTCCTGACTTTTGTCTTGTTTTTCTCTCTTGTTTGTTCAGTTTCCATGTCATGAGCTACCCTGTGAAGAGGCCAATATGACAAAAGACGAAGAAAGACCTCTGGACAACAGCCAGCAAGGAACCGAGGCCCTCAGTCCTCCAGCTTATGAGGAAGGGAAGCCTCTAACGACTCTGTGAGTAAGCTTGGAAGCTGGTCATTCTGTTCATTCTTTGGGTGAGATTTCAGTCCCAGTGGCTTGGGAGAGGCTTTGAGACAGAAGCGCCCAGATTCCTGACCCACAGAACTGTGAGATAATGAATATTTGCTGTTTATAAGATGCTAAGTTTTGAGATAATGTATCGCATAACAATAGACAATTATTATAACGCCCATCACATTTATTGACTCTTGCCATAGACCAGTAAATCACGAACTTTAGATGGTGAATTCTTAAAAATTTCCAGCTTCAGATAGTCTGATCGAATAGTTCTAGAAAAGGTCCAGGAGTCTACGTTTTTAAAAAAGTATTTCAAATAGTTTGTGTGCATGTAGTCTCAAGACTCCATTTTTGAAAATTCTCTTTGGAAGCTACAAGCAACTTTTTAGTTAATTAATTGTGGCAAGAGAGATTTTAATGGCCAGAAGGGAATCCTTTAGGACAAGCTAGGATTGTTAGGCTAAATCATACATTGCTCAAAAAGGGAGATGTCTAAGAAGCCCTTAGCTAGCAAAGACTGCGATCTATTTGTGTGTGTTTGGGGTTTATTGCATAGGGGCAAAGGGCAAGATAACTTCTTATGGCTCCTGGACTTTCTTTTTATATTTTTATTTTTTTGAACTTTTAGGTTCAGGGGTACATGTGAATGTTTGTACATAGGTAAACTCGTGTAATGGGGGTTTGTCATACAGATCATTTAATCACCCAGGTATTATGCCCAGCACCCAATAGTTAGCTTTTCTGCTCCACTCCCTCCTCCCACCCTCCACCCTCAAGTAGACCCCAGTGTTTGTTGTTCCCTTCTTTGTGTTTATCAGTTCCCCTCACTTAGTTCCCATTTATAAGTTAGAACATGTGGTATTTGGTTTTCTGTTCCTACATTAGCTTGCTAAGGATAATAGCCTCCAGCTTCATCCATGTTTCCACAGCAGACATGATCTCATTCTTTTTTATGACTGCATAGTGTTCCATGGTGTATATGAACCATATTTTCTTTGTTCAGTCTGTCATTGATGGGCATTTAGGTTGGTTCCATGTCTTCAAGCAACCATTTTGGTTTTATTCATGCCTATATATTCATGTCTGAAATGTGGTAGATTCTCAATAAATATAATCGAATGAATTAATGAGTTAATACATACTGATATACAACATAAACATTTTAAATGGATTTACAAAAACTTAGTTGTAAGCATGATTAAGACAATTAATTTCTTAATTAATTAACTGGTTTTGTGGTTATCACATCTGTTTTTCTTACCTGTAGCTGTTTTATGCATTTATACATGCAAATTTTCCTTCTTCTTAAAAACAAAGACTACATCTTTTTTATCCGTCCTTGCAAAGTAGCTTGGTGCATGTTTAATTCTCAACTATATTTATTTCCCTCTTTTATTTGTATAAAATAATGCTAGAATGATATATACCTTTTAAAATCAGATAACTCTATTTTAACGTATAAGCCCACTGACACGAGAGTCAACCTAGCATGGCGAAAAGAATATGAATCTTCAAGTTATACATACCTGGCCTTAAATTCCAGTTTCCATATGTAATAACTGTGGGTACTTTGGCAAATTGTTTTATTCTTTGAGTATCTGTTTCTTCCTCTTAAATGATGGCTTGTGTTCTTGCGAGATTTGAAGGAACTAATATATAATAAGCCTTATTGAGTGGTGGATGGTGGAGTTCACATCATCCTATCATTTTTTTCTTATTGCTCATTTTATGGGCTGGATTTTGTGTCTCCTTCCCCCGTGCATATGTTGACGACCTAACCCCTAGCACTTCAGAATGTGACTGTATTTGTAGATAGGGCTTTTAAAGAGGTAATTAAGTTAAAATTAGGGCATTAGGGTGAGTTCCCATCTGATTGGTGTCCTCATAAGAAGAGAAAATTTGGACACACAGAGAGATACCAGGGATGCATTTGCAGAGAGAAAAGACCACGTGAAGACACTAAGAGGAGAAGATGCCCATCTATAAGCTGAAAAGATACCAATCCTGCCAACAGCTTGACCTAGGACTTCCCACCTCCAGAATGTGAGAAAATAAAAGCTTGTTATTTAAGCCACCCAGTCTGTGGTATTTTGTTATGGCAACCTTAGCAAACTCAAACGCTTCATATCATAATATGTATTCATGCTCCTATATAGTCCTAGTCATAATTTTGAATGACTGCATCATATTCCACTGAGTTGCCATTGCTTCTATAACAATCCCATTGGATATTTAATGTTTTGTCATTTTGTAGATGGAGACAGTTTTTTTCAGGTCTGGCTTGGTTTCTAGACTTGGCTGTCCCCTCCCTCTTCATATGATAACTATAGCATTCATACCAACCAGCTTACTTTACCATTTATTCTGAATGGTACAACCTTGACCTGAAGCAACAGACATCATTAAACAATTCTTGTGTTGCAGCCTTAGACTCCAGACTAAATCCGTCTTGGGGAGTAGTCTGCTTCTGCTCTCAGTCCCAGCTTGGAAAACTCAATCTACCCCAGTGCTCTTTGTCCCCTGTCCTTATGACTGGGCTCCTAACGTGGTCTCTGGCCCTGGGACTTCACCAGCTGACCGTTGTTTAGGTAGAAGGTCAAAGAGAGACTGTATTATCAACTGCCCAGACAATTTTAGTTTAACTTTTACTAGTCTTTCTCCCCTAAACCAGGAATCGGGGAGAGATCATTCAATTATGTTTTGGGAATAAAATTGTGTAAGCATGCCAAGAAGAAGATGGAGAAACAAAGTGACCGTGTATTTGTGTGTTGTTTGGGGAGAGAGAAGGGAGTTGTTGGCAAAGTGTGGAGGATTCAGCACTGCCCCTTCTAACTCCGTTTTAGAGGTTTCATTTCCAGGCCATGAAAAACAAAGCCAGAAAATACTTCCTCAAAAAGTAGAAAAATCACAGGCCCAGCTCAAATTTCAATTGCAGCCAGAGGGCTTTTGATGACAAATAAGGAAAAAAATATTCTGAAAAAAAAAAAAAAAAGGGTGGTGAAACATCACAGTAGGTCCCTAAAGGAAGTTGTTGAATTACTGGAATAGTTGGTCTTCAAAATACAGAATGTCTCCTCTATTTAGGCTCATTTAAGTATAGTCGACTCAAGCCTGAAATGGACAAAAGAAAGAGAGGGTTTATTAAGAACATATTCATCCCTATAATTTTATGGTCTTCATGAATCAGCAGCCTTTGTTTAATAGGTTTACCAATCATTATTACTTGATATTATTTTAGGCTTACCAGTGGCTGATCTTTAAACATGCTTTGAGTTCCACAGCGGTGCCTACCAAGATTTCTGGTAACAGCTGGAAATCCATATTTATAGTATGCAGGGTACATCCTCATCTGGCAAAAGCTGTAAATACAGCTAAAAAAGCAAATACCCCATTTATATAAGCAGCTTCTGAATACTAGGAGATCAGTTACTAAGAAAATGGAGAGCTAGATTTTTTTCAATTATTTCTTTCCTTATATCAGAAGATAATAAATTATTTATTCCTCCAAGGGAAAAGAAAATATAATTTTAATATTTAAAGATTTGGATGTAAGGAGTAAAGTTTATCTAAAAATGTTACCTTTTTTTTGCTCCTTATATAACTTGAAAAACTGGTTGACACTGTTGAAATATCACTGGAAGAAAAATTATTGCTTGAAAGTAATTTCCTACTGGAATCTATCCCCTGCAGGACTTTTTTGTTTGACAATGCCTAAGAAAAAATGTTTTTTTCTTATAATTTTTAATTTTTGTGGGTACATAGGTGTATACATTTATGGGTGCCTGAGATGTTTCGATACAGGCTTCTAATATGTAATAATCATGTCATGGAAAACGGGGTCCCTGCAGGTTTATTTTAAGGAAGTGTCTGGATTAGCTACCAAGAACTGAGAGCTTTCTAGTTTATGTCTTTTAAAAAGTTGTTGGAAGTACTACAAACCAACACGAATGAAATGGTATGAAACCAAGAAACTCTGTCTTCATAAATGAAAAACAATTCACTGTGCAAGTTGCATTTGAAGTCAGCACAATTTATAATTTAAAGTATGAAACAGTTAACTTGTGCTTTTTAAAAGCTACACTCTAAAAACCCCTCACTACTTCCCATTTTATTCCAAGTGTTTATTTGAGAGTGGCTTTTGATGGAAAATATTTTAAACTGAATGAACTCTTAAACAATTAATGATTACAATTCTAGTAGAAGTGACATGATATAAACCCACAAATATACCACAAGAGACATTCCAGTGACTGCTTAGTATTTGTGGTGGTAGAAGAATGAGAATATGGTTCTTGCTCATTCCAGAAAAAGCAATTACAATGGTCAATCATGCTAAATTCCATGCAGTAAACCACTAGTTTAAGAATAAAGGCAAACATATTTTCTCCTTCCCTTTGCAATATTTTTACTTTTGTTTGGCTTTGAGCATGTTTAAACTAATTATTTAACTAGTTAACACAATTTAAAAAAATAAATGAACCAGAAAAAATGCAATTTGCCTATATTCGTCACACATTAGACTTACTGGCATCAGTCACTGTCTGAATGTCCTAGGGCACAGGCAGATGTAAAATCTGATTTGAAAAGATCCCAAACTAGATGATTATATATTTTAGCTTATATAAGGTCCAATTATTGAGTATCACTTTTTTGTGTGTGGAGCAACTGATACTACTATGCAAGCAATCCCAAGTATATATTTATGCCTCTCTCCTACCTTTTGGTGTCCTTGGACCCTCTGAGCCCTATTGCTTATTATATTTCACTTCCTTGAATCTATCCTGGTATATAAAGCTCTATACCTCTTAGCTGAAAGTTAAAGCAACGAATCAATAAAAGATGCAATACTATTCTTTTAAAAATTGAGATCAAAATAAAGTATGAAGCTGCAGTAATCTCAAATGATACATTTTTGCATATATATCTATATACCTGTGTAATCCCCATTTATATCAAAATATATATAACATTTCCTGCAGTCCTGGGGTTTCCTTATGCCTTTTCCAGATTAATACACCTCTCCCTCTCTTTGGGTTAGCAACTATTCCTACTTCTATTTTCATCAGTTAGTTTTACATATTCTTGAAATTCCTGTAAATTGAATTACATATGCGCTGTTTTGCGTCTGGATTCATATTTAAAATTATTAATAGTTTTAATGCTAATTTAATTAAGGAGAATGCAAGCAGAATAATTTCTCCATGTTTGGTATTATAGTGCTATTAAGGAATTCTGTAATGTGGCATGTACTTTATTTTTTAAGAAGTTTTATTCTAAATAAACCGTACCAAGACTAGAAAAAAGCCACAGACATTTTAAAAGTTCAAAAACAATGCATTTATTTGACTGCTCGAAAGTCAGAGTTGCTTTTATTACATTAAGAGGAGCTATAATTAGCTAGAAACTGCATAACTGTGAGTTCTGTGTGTGAGTTGCTTTTAGAGGAAAGATTCCAAGCAATTGTTCTAAGTCTGGGGAGGAAAAAAAGAAATAGGCTAATTAAAGTGGGAAAGATTTAAGTTTGGGCCTAAGAAAATAGCCTGGTGTCCCTAGAAAGCATTATCATGGACACAGCTTTTAGTTTTAGCTCTGTTACCATCTGTAGCTTGAATGACAAGTGAATTCACTTCTCTGGGACTCAGTTTTCTTATCTGTAAGAGAGAAAGTTTGGCCTAGATTTGGAGTTGCAAATTCAGCTCCCTATGGGAACCAGGCAGGTGATGTGTATATGTGAAATGATCTGCAAATGAGTGTGACCAAGGGGGCAGGTGCGGTCATTACTGTGCTCAGGTGATTATGAGTCACCAAATGAAGAATGTTGCCAAATGGCCCAATATGGCCAAAGTCTCCCAATTTTCCAGAACATTTAGAAGTCTGGAATGGCTCATGTTTAGTCCCCTATTTTAAAATTATTTTCTCTATAAAAGTAAAATTAACACTCCAAACAAACAACAATATAGACATACTAAGCCTCCAGGTCAAGATCTTTGGTATTAGCTAATATGGTAGGCGTTAGTACCGTGTGGCTATTGAGTACTTGAAATGTGGCTAATCTAAATTAACATATAAGTGTGAGGTATACATTGGATTTCAAAACTTAGTCCAAAAACAAAATTAATATCTCAATATTTTTCATATTGATAACAGGAATAAATGATATTTTTACTGTATTTGGTTTAATAAAATATAAATATTAACATTAATTTTACCCACTTCTTGTTACTTTTTAAGGTGCAGCTAATAAACTTTAAATTACTTCTCTGGTTCACATTTGCAGCCGGCGTTATATTTCTATTGAGCAGTTCTGACTTAGATAATTTTTTAAAGTGCATCCCGTGGTCATGAAATGACATAGGTAAATACAATTGTAAATTGTGTACCTATTGGCAAGGTATATAGTCTCATATATACTTCTTTTCTCCCCATGTTCAACAAGAAAAAGGAAAAAAAGGATAAAAGGAACTTTGGTCAGAACACTTTTGAATACACTAAATTAGAGAAAGGCGGGCAGCGTTTTGTAAAGTAGCACACACAGTGATACTCTAGGAGGAAGATCTTGGAATGCCTTATCTCCTACATGCACTTTCTCTTTCTTACTTGACCATTAAACAAAGAATCTGTTTGCTTTATAGAGATTCTCAGTTCTAAAAAACACACTAACTGTTAAGACCTATAACCTCCTTCCACTCAGTTTAATAAACCAGGCATATTTCTCTGAAGAAACTAGGATAGCTCTGGAGGGGGAAAAAAATGGATACTAACATTTGGGAATCTCATAATGAAATAGTCAAGACCCCTGATGTCTGGAAACCCTTCCTGTTCTCAAAGTTTGTGCTCAGTGCCCTAACAGCTTTCAAGAAAAACTTCTAACACGAAAGGCAGAGATCAAAGTAACAAAAGGACCAGAGAAGAATCAGAGCTGGAGATGGCTGTTTTTCATTATAATCCATGTAGTACTACTTGACTTTTAAAAATATGCAATTGTGTATGTATCTGCTAAAACATAGAAAATAGATAATTAAAAAATGACTAAACCCTATGCTTAAGGAGCTTAGAATCCAAAAAGAGAGTCCAGTACATAAAAGATTCTTTGAAGTGCACTCTGTCAAGAGTGAAATTACCAACAGAAAACAGGGAGCACTCTACTGAGTGCAAATGATGGGTTGGAAGATTAAGTATGTTGAGAAAAGGTTGGGAATACGTGTGAGGGTGACTAGCTCTATGAATTTACTTCAATCAAATGAGAACATAAAAATACTGAGACTTATGGGATGTAACGTAAGGATTGGGGTGAATCGCAGGGTTGGGGAGTTAGTGGATATTGAACTTACTTAGATACCATATACAGAAAGCATAGCTATGAGAATTTTTCTCTTCTCATTTAAAATATTTCAATATAAATAATTTTTAATATATGCTTTCTGTTATTTTTGTTCACATCAAAATAAACACAGATCTATACAACATTACAATGTGATACTCTCCAAAATAACTCACTTAAAAAATTGCGTAG
The DNA here is from genome assembly GCF_049350105.2 of Macaca mulatta. Taxonomy (NCBI): domain Eukaryota; kingdom Metazoa; phylum Chordata; class Mammalia; order Primates; family Cercopithecidae; genus Macaca; species Macaca mulatta. The sequence continues at coordinate 126,534,384 of NC_133417.1, read as the reverse complement.
CTTCTACTAACTGTAGCCCAACCCAGAAAAGGAAGAATGTAGTCAATATCTATCCTATACACAACTGTAAAAGATAAAAGGTTACTTTCAAATACTTTTTCTGATTATGAAAGTTATTTATATTATAGATTAGAAAATGGGAAAAATGCAAAAAGCAAATAAAAATACTTCTATTTCTGTCACTCAGATATGACAAACTAGTACATTTTATGGAGCATAAGAATAAGGTCAGTTTCTGCTTTTTTTCACACTATATTTGTCATGCCTAGCACAGTGACTGGAACAAAACAAGCATTTCCTTTAATGCCAAGTGATTGAACAAAATGCCCACGGCTCTTATTTTTGTAGTACAAATTTTGTAATTTATGAGGATTCTGATAGCTTTGTTTCTGTGAGAGAATGGTGTTGTGGAAAGAAGTGGACAGGCACGATTCACATTCTTTTTCTAATGCTAGGCATGTGGCCTTTTGCAAGTTTTGAACTTTCAGTAGCCATTTCCTTTTCTGGCTAATGGGGGATTAATAATAGTTTCCCTATAGAGTTATAATGATTAATAATTCATAATTAATTTGTAGTATGTCACAATTAAATGTCATACTGTACAAACTGTGCCTGGCATATAGTAGGATTTATCAGTGTTAGCTCACATTCATCCCTTGTCTTCTTTAGAGTAAAGTTTTCCAATGCAAATATTATTCCTAATTGGCAACTAAACTCTTTCCATATATTCTTTAAGTGAGGAAGAGAAGGAAGAGATAAGACAAAGGAAAAGAGAAATATACTTCTTAAGTCTGGTAGACAGTGACCAGGCCTCAGGTACTGAAAATTTATTGTAGTGATCTCCAAACCGGCACCAATGGTTCAGATGTAACTGCAAAATTCAATTTCGTTGAAAGTAGACCTTATAGACTCTAAGACTTTACACAACAGTTTATAATGACTCTTAACTGACTGAAAGTTACAGAGCAGGTTTTTCTATTTTTCCGTGTGATTTTATGGTCTTCACAATCCATGTTTATAAGTGAATAACATTTAGAGCTAGATATAACATTGGAGCTCATTTAATTCAAGATTTCCATGTAGAGATGAGGAAATGAAGACTCTAAGAGGTCAAGTCATTTGGACAAGGTCAAAGAGATCAAGTGACAAAGCTAGGATAAGCCTAATGTATTGTTATTCCAGACAGCGTCTTGTTACAGTGTCCCATAGCCAACATTATCTGTTGACATTTAAATATAAATGCTCACTTTTAATAAGTATGCCCTAAACGCATACATAAATATTTATATATGTTCTTAGTATTTCATGTGCATAATCATGCTTTATGCAAGCATTTGCATGCCGAACCAAGATGTTTTTGTTGAAGATTCGGTAATTAGATGATTGGCCCTGGATATGAAAATGGGTGGCCTTGAACCATCTGGTCTTGATTGTAAATTAATCTTAAAAGAGTGGGATAGATAGGATTCTAGATGAACAGAGATTAGAAGGTCACCATCTTCTGAAGTTAAAAAACTAACATATATCTTTAATCCTGTATGTAGAAATTTTGTGCATTTTAACATACTTCGCTTTTGGAGAATTTTATCTCCCACAATAATCAGAAAATATTAGGCATCGCAGAGTGTAACTACTTTATTTTTCAGTAAGAAAAGTGAGGATCACTGAAGTTAAGTGACTTTCTCATGATCATTCAACTAGTTAGTGGAAGGAAAGGAAATTATGAAGTGGTGGATACTTTTATAAAAGATTTTCTGAGCATATTTACACAGGTATATATAACCTACTTTTTGTTATTCAAAAGATGGTTTTATTTTCCGCACTTAATTTTTGAACAAATAGGTCTTCAGAAACATTCTGCTGTTGGATTTGAAAAACACATCTGATTCTAAGATGAAACCCTTTTTACCATCCCACATCCTTGACAAGAGACACAGTCTAGACTCAAATGCATTTCCAATTCTGACACTATTTTAAATGTGGACACTGCCTTGATATATTTTGCTTCTCAAATAAACCTACAGATGAAATATATCCCTAAAGAAACAATCTGGTCAATGGGATATGGATACGTGGTGTATTTTTACGTTTTTGCTACTGGTGGAAGTAAGGACTGAGTTTGGTCTCATGCCTTCAAAAGCTCTAGTCAAACAACAGACAACTTCTACATTAGCAGGTTATATTTAAAAGTAAAGGTTTGAGATCCACTTTTTAAATTTATTAAAAATATGACTTTTTAAACAATTCTTTTAACTGTGGGGCAAAACTGTCACCTGTATCCTGGGTTATATTTATGATACGGCCTTTTATTTGGAGAACAGAATTTACCCTGCGATATATCCAGATCCATGGTGTCATCATGTGGCACACGCTGCTTGCTATACTAGAATTTATTTTAACATAGAATGCACCTCTATTTTCTTCTAAGTTTTTTTTTTTTGGTAAAATGTTTACAAAGGTTATCTTCTCTCATAATTCTCTCCTTGGAATGTCTAGTTTCTTTAAAGCTAATGAAGTCTACTGTTTAAAAATAATTTCCACTTTTTTTCTCAATATTAAAAAATACATATGTATATATATATATATTTTTTTTTTTTCTTGTGAGAGGGAGTCTCGCTCCGTCAGACTGGAGTGCAGTGGTGCAATCTGGGCTCACTGCAACCTCCACCTCCCCAGGTTCAAGCCATTCTCCTGCCTCAGCCTTCTGGAGTTATAGGTGTCCGCCACCACATCTGGCTAATTTTTGTATTTTTAGTGGCGATGGGGTTTCACCATGTTGGCCAGACTGGTCACAAGCTCCTGATTCAGGCAATCTACCTGCCTCGGCCTCCCAAAGTGCAGGGATTACAGGCTTGAGTCACTACGCCCGGCAGTTACTTCTATTTATGAGGGTTTGTTTGTGTGTGTGTGTGTGTGTGTGTGTGCGGTGGCTCTTAAATACTGAACATCAGTGTACTCTGATTTTTCTTAAAGAGCAGCCCATAGTTTTCCTCTACCTAAGCAAAAGATGAGGACTTTTAAAGCAAAAGAGATTCTTGTATGCCTAAACAGATCAATTGTTCCCTGGTTTGAAGACAAAAGATCTGATTAATGAAAGTCATAAAATTCCAGAAATCGCCTTAGGATCCTAGAAATGGAAAGAAACTTGAAAGTGAATTTAGTGATGAGATTCAGTTGACCATTTGTAGAATCACACAGAACAGACCTGTTCTTTCTTCCTTGTGATAGTCTTGCAGGTATTTGAACACTGTATCTTTTCTCCAGGCTTAACGGCCGTCATTTATTTAACTGACCCTTATATGTGTGGTGGCTAATTCCTGCCCTCAGAGTCCTTTTTGGTTAATTGCTGTGGACTGAATGAAGCACAATTTTTTCATAAGCGGTTAGAGAATAACAGCATTGATAAGGACCATCACCTCCTTCATCTAGAAACCAGACCACCATTAATTCAACTCAAGAGAGCAGGCATGGCATATCATTCACTAATAATGATCTTGTTAGTTTCCTCTCCTTCCAGTCTGTACCTGTGTATTCATATTATTTGTTGCCCCAAACCTTTGTTCCATAAAGCCTCTGGATTTTCTGTTACTAAGAAAAGAGATATGTACTATATTGTCATCTGGGAGTTCTTGAGAATGGAAAAGGCAATTCTCTAGACCACAAGATGAAGGAAGGATTTTAATTCCGTTCTTTTGAACTTGAAACCCAGATGATGGATAAGAATGAGAATTATAGACACTTGGGTCACTCCTTCAGCCCACTCCCAGTTTGAATCAAAATGTCTTAGATTCCATCTAAATTTGAATTCTGGAAAAGATAATACATTCGGACTTAAGTTGATTTTAGATTTTATTTCATACATCCATGAGAAATGATGGTTGTATATTATCCTGATAATTTAAGTGGTTCTTCTGGTCAACTTTTATTTGAGTTTTGCAAGGTGAGTGTGCTAAATAAATAAAATCTCTACACCTGAATGACTTGATTTGACATCACAAGTAAGCAAATGTCTTTAAAATTAATCACACCCTTCTTGGACCTATCTATTTCAACAATATAGGCACAAACATAGATATTTATTTGTGTGAAAACTTTCTAGGGTAAATGCATGCATTGATGTATAAAAAAAGTATATAATGGAAAAATTGTGCCTTAGCTATTCCTCCCTAATTATGGGTTCAATATTTTTCTTGACCACTTATAATTGAGTATCTTCTATATTCATGAAAATTCTATGAAGCATATTTGAATAATTATTTACTTTCAAGTACATTGAAATGTATCTCACTGTTCTCATTTTGTGTCATCCACAGTATTATGTTTTTATTGCCACCAGGGATTACTTAATCAAAAAAAAAAAAAAGGAATGAAACAGGATATATAATTATTCCACTGCCAAAAAATGTTTGAATCAAGAAAGTATAAATGATTCTCATGAAAAAATATGTTTAATGTGAAGGTTAAAACCTAAATTGAAAGAGAGAGAGAGAGAGAGAAACTGGGCTGAAACTGAAATTTATTAACACTTGTAAAAGCCCCATTAAAATTCTTCAATTTATGGCAGTTAAACAAGTTTACCTGCTGGAATTGCTTGAGATTTCATATCAAAGGTGGATCATTTGATGTTTTATGAATTATCAGAAATCTAAGAGGCATATCTACAGCATAGGATCACATTTTATGGAAGACATGATTTTCATATTTGTCTGAGATCTTGCTTTACTTACTACTTTTGACAAGAGTGACTCCAGGGAATATTCACTTATTTATAGCATTACAGGAAGGAATAATGGAACAGAAACCTCTAAAGAAACTCACCTCCCCTTCTTGGTAATAACATGAAGAAGCTGGCATTTATGAGATTAAATAATGTGAACAAAAATATGGACCTGAACATTAAGTGAAAAAAAAGGAAAGAAAAAGACTTTTGTATAAAAGGTAATTTTGGAATAGAGATAGCATGTTGTTTCTTTTTTGTGTGTTCAGCAGTAAATTAGAAGAACATATGATGATCCATGTTTTGTCATCCTTGTCTTAGGAACATTTTAATTAGTAGGCATGACATTTAGCTAAATTTCCTGGAAAAGATAAAGGCAACCTCGACGTCTATCTAGGAAACTAATAATGTACCTTTGCCTTAAATAATCTGCCTCTTTGGAAGAATACCTCACAGTAATCAAATACTTGGATGAAAATCTATGTTGTTTACAGATTTTTCAAGCTCCTGTGGGTAGTACTTGAGCAGTTAGCTCAGCCATATTGTTGCCAAGCCATATTGGAGCCTGAGGTAAAAGAGAAATGTCAGTAATCCTGATCCTGTCTTTATGTAAAATGTTTATAGGTCATTTATTATGGAATTTTTGCATTACTTTGGATTTTTAAAAGATATTGTACTAAAACACTACTTATCTTGATTACTGAGATTTTGGTGCCTGTTCAAATATGTGCCCAAGGCAAGTGCCTAACTCACTGTACATTAGAGTCTATCTATCTGTCTATCTCTCCATCCACATTTTAGAAGTTGCTATTTATATCTTTCCATTTCAGAGTTGAGGCCCATTACTCCTCCTACCCCCACATCCTTAGTGAAGTTAAAGAACAGGTAATTATAATATTTCTTTACAAACATTTTCTCAGGTTTAACGTTAAATCTTTGTTAGGCTTTGTTCTGTGTTGATAATCTGAGAACCTTTAGCTTTTTTATATTTAACTCCCTATTTTTATGGCTCCAAGATAAATTTTTCTCAGTTTTCCCAAGTAGCTCAATACTAGAGGGAAGTCTTGATGTTATGTTTTTTACTTTATGTGTCTTTATGTTGTACTTATTTTGTTTGTTTTTTTGTTTGTTTGTTTTTGAGACAGGGTCTTGCTCTGTCACCCAACTTGGAGTGTAGTGGCTCAGTCGCAGCTCACAACAGCCTCAACCTCCTGGGCTCAAGTGATCCTCCCACCTCAGCCTCCTGAGTAGCTGGGACCAGAGGCGTGTGCCACCACACCTAGCTAATATTTTTTATTTTGTAGAGACAGTGTCTTGCTATGTTTCCCAGGCTGTGTACTTTTTTTTTTTTAATTGTTTCAGATCTTTTTTTTTTTCTTGCTTGATTCTCTTCCTGTAGTCAGGGGAATTGACTATTGGGCATGGCCTTTTTCAGGAGCAAGTTATTGGCAGAGGGCTTCGTGTGGTACATTAAAGTGGTGTGAGTTTGTGTGTGTGGGTGTGGGTGTGTGTGCGCATATGTGGAAGTTGAGTATAGCAAATAAATGTTTTACAATATTATACAAAATGCATATTAGACCTTTGGAGTGCAGCTAATTCTTTGTCTCTGAGATGAGACTTTTTGGTTTTAGATAATCAAGAACAAGATAGGTCTTTAAAAAATACAAAGCAAACTGATACTGGTCTCCTCACAGTCTTTTACCTTCTTTTCCCAAAGATTTCAGAAATCCAAGTCTATGGCATGCATCAATAGAAACTTTGGGTCAGGATGAGAATAATCAAATCGGTGGCAGAAATCCTAAATGACTTTTACTGCCAGAGTTATATATACTTAACTTTTCTCTGTCTTCATCAGGCAAAATCTGTTCTTCAGTACGACACTGTTATCCCCATTAAACCTTGTTTTAGTGGCAGCTGATTGGTTTGGCAATTTACTCCATTGCTTTGGATTTTATTGCCCTAGTCCCAGGAATCTGGCCTTCCCCCTTTGCCCTTCAGAGCTTAATAAGAACCTTCTCTCTGTTGAATCCTTTAGGTCACTGATAGAAATGTTAAACTACCACAGATTCAGAGCTGACCCTGGAGGAACCGTGGCACCATTTGTTGTGTGTCCCTAGGTTGACACTGATCCATTGATAACCTCTCTTTAGGTCTGACTTTCCAGCTGGTTTTCCACTCACCTCATGACTGAGTAGTTCAGACCTTGTTTTTCTACTTAATTGATGTGTGTGTTGTGTGGGGCAGAATCAAAGACCCTGCTAAAACTTAAGATTGATTATATCGCTGGCTTCCTTTGGTTGACCAGAACTCCCACAAGGATATGGCCCTGGTCAGACTAGACGTATCCTTGTCAGAGCCACACTGCTTTTTCTTTTTATTAAAAAGTGTTCATTATTTCATGTTGTGATTTCTCCATTTTTTTCTAAGTGTCAAAATCCTGCTGAAATTACAATAGAGGGCTCAGCTATAAATGAAGTGGAAAATTCAGGATAGTTCTCAAGTTTTCTTTTAAGGAAGAAAAGAATTACAGCAATTATTTGAGTGTGTTAAGCCAAAAGCCAGAGAGTTTAGGTCAGAAGATTTCTGGGAACAAAACAAAGAAATCAGGGCTTTCAAAAGAGCTTTCTGGAATCTGTCTGTGCCACTTCTCTCTTTGTTTCCTTCTACTCTTTCCTCAACTTGGCATAGATTGTGACAGTCATTCAGGTAAGAAATCACCCCATTTTGAGAGCTATAACTTCATCCTGTTCATTAATGTTTCTGCTTTAGGGTAAAAAGAACGGGTACATCAATGTCTACCTGCAGGTATAATAAAAATAGATGTATCACACAGAGATGGATCATTTGTCTAGTTTATGGGGAATTCCTTTCCGTGCCCAGGAAATTTAAGTATTTACTTGAAAGGAGCAACTGTGGCAGTGAGGCTTCTGCTGTTCTTCATTCACCACAAAACAGTAATTCAATTAATTTATTACCTTGAAAGACTTTGACGTAACAGTGGTGTACATGACCTACTCATGTTGGGAACAGATGAAAATGCTGTGTTGGCAAGAGGCTTCCATCTCCTTAATGAGATGTGATACTGTTTAGGGTTTTCTAAGGCATAAGAATATCTTGAAAATTCAAACTGAGATGAAGGGGACATAAAAAATATTGGATAGGTGAGATGCATAAAAATTGTGGAATAATGAAATTCACTTTCTCTTTAGAGAAAGAAAAAATTTTTTTTTGTATTTTAAGGTTAAGACTATATACTGACTTTCTAGAGTTTTGAATTTGTTTCTTTGAATAAAATACATCACAGACATATGAGGGAAAACAATGAATGCAAAACAGACACAAACTTCTGTGCATATTTTAGAATAGGGGGAGGGAGCTTCAAGCTGATGAATCTTCCACACCTATCCTCTGCCGATAGTTTGGGTTACCCTTTCCACCAAAGCCTAGAAAGGGCAGCAGCCCGAGGACAGAGCCTTTGTCCCTGCCACTGCAGAGCTTCCAGTCTGATTCTGGGATGCCACAGACACTTAAGACCAGACCTCTTATGACTAATCACACTGTTGTTCAGGAATCAAGGTAAAGCATAGCATTCTGCACTGGGTCATTTCAGTACCTTAAAATTGACTTCCTCTACATTCAGCCACACTCATCATTTGTTCTAACAGACCCTTTCATCTATTGTCAGGGAACAAGTCAACTTTCCTCATTGTATTGCTAGTTACTTCAAGCCATAGTGTTTTGATATGAAATCAATTAAGTGTTATAAATCGAAAAGAATATAAAACACATCCAAGAAAAATAAATATGAAATTTGAAAGAAACTATAAAACAGTTAAAGGAAAATCCAAGGTACAGGGCTGGCATGTATGGTTGGGCAGTTTGTGCACTGCACAAGTGCTCTAACCTAAGAGGGGTCAGCCCAAGCTTTCTGGCTATGGTCCTGAGCCTGCCTTGTTTATTGCCTGTTGGTCACCTTGTCAGAGTGCCTGCAGTTTGAATGTTGTCCTGAAGGTATGAATTTTAAGGAATCGTTAGGCAGAAAGTCAAATAATTATCTGTAATTTGTTTTAAAGTCTCTAATTTAGGGATCCCAAGGAAGATGGTGAAAGACACACAAAAAATGTCAAAGGGCCACAAAAAAGAAGACTAAGAACAAATCATTTCCTTTAACTATGCAGCTAAAAGTCCCCAGCAATTCTGCGTGTGTGTGGCAGGGGTGGGGAGGTGGCAGCGGGTGGGAATAAATGAGAAGTATATACCTGAAGTAGATATGTTTTTCATTTATGATTTGTTTGATAGATACCGATGACTATGGTTCCAGTTACTGATTACTAAACTGATTGCAGTGCATGCCTATAGTGTGGGTTTTATTCTCAATGATGCTTTTTATTATTTTTATAACCTGAGATTAAGATCACCTCCAAGAGTTGATATGGAAGATACTTGTACTAAAAAATTCCACGTGATAATTGCCATCATGATTCAGTTGTCAGGGGGAGTACACCAGGTAGGCAGAGTCACACTGAAGAATGCCATACATGGCTTGTTTCAGAGTAGTTGTGTCTCCTGTTAGGTCAGCTCACACTCCTGCCAGTTACTATTTACCCAGCCTTGAGTGGGAGCCTGCCGTGGACACTAGGACAGGCACTGGTACAAGTAATTGTGGTACAAAGGTAGTGGATTTTGAAGGCAGCATTAGAAAGAAGAGGGAACCACCTTAAAAGGAAAGAGGAAGGTATTCCAGATGGAGGCTGCATGCTGGAGACTGACAGGGTAAATTTGGCTAGAGTGTGTGTTTGATTTGGCCTGCAGAAAGTTTATGTAACTAGGGAAATAATATGATTGATCAAAACGTAACTAGTGTAATGCCTAATATCTTAGCCCGCAGCTTTATTCTTTTGTGTGTCCTGCCTGACCACGAAAAGCAGTTGAGCTTTTTCTTCCCATGAGCATCTCATTTTGGAAGTAGAAATGGAAAAATAATAATTGCATTGAAACAGAAGGGACAGGAACATTCTTGAAGCATATATTGCAGTATTGAGTCATGATGTAACGAGTAATTGGGAACCAAGTTTGTTTTTGTTTTTGTTTTTCAAAATGCTTGTGAACCTTAGTGGATACAACCACATGAAACTGACCATAGACTGATCCCAGGATCCATCATTTGTGTATTATAAGGTGAATACTAAATAAATACTAAATCTATAAATGAGTACTAAATAAAGGCTAAATCTATAAATGAGTACTAAGTAATAAATCTGCACGCATACTTCATGTGAACAAATTAAATGGAATTGTGTCTTTGGTCATGATTCAGAAGTGTTTCAAACTGGTCTAGAGTACTTATTTTAATAAAGAAAAAGTACTTTCAATTTCCAAATGCAATAAACAAAAAATCCTCTAATTCTGTAATCATAGTTTTAAAAAATGTTTGAGGTTTGTGAATTTTATCAGGCACAAGATTATAAAACTAACCTCAAACTATTTCTAAGATATGTAATTTGTGTTTGGTAAGATGTGTATTAAGTAAATATTATAACCTGCAGATACATCTCATGTGAACTTGAACCCATAATGGTTGGAAACGGTTTCCACAAGATTGCTTTTTATTGGGGTGGAGGCTTCAGAACTACATGAAAGAAATTTAATGACTAGAAATTCCTGGGGTTATAACCAAAATAACTGAATATGCAATTCAGCCATGTGGCATCTTGGTGATGCCAGTCTCACTACTGTTAGTTTTCAAGAGCTCAATGTCTGAAAATGTAATAGAATATGCTGTTCTGAAAGATAATTTAGAGCACTCAACAGAACTTCCTGAACCTTTGCCAACCTAGCGGGGGGGGGAAGAGTCAATATGTGTCCTCAGGGGTAGTCCAAATTGCCTACAACTATGGTGAGGTTTCCTTAAAGTCTTTGATATTGAAAATTTGGGAATTGAGCATTTTACTCCACTATATATTATGCTTGCTTTGGTATAAAATTTATTCTAAATTTCTTGCCATAGAGCAAAACTGATGTTCTAGGAGGAAATACCCTATGGATAGAGTGGACCCCAGGACTCCACTCCACTCCACTCTGTCTGGCGGTGGAGAAAGTTGTGTGAGTGTCCCAGTTTAAGGAACGTGGTGAACAGGGGGGCAGACCGAAGCCGTCAGAGGTGGCAGCTTCTGCACTGGTACAACTCAGTTCTGATGAGGGGAGACCAAAGAGCGTGCCCGGTAGAGGACTGCGTTTACACAGCTGCTGTGTCCCTGGCTTCTATCCCAGCCACAAAATACTAACACGAGAGATTGCATGCAGTCATTGGGACATTCAACACCTGTCCAGGAGAAAGGGCTTAACATTCACTAATTGGGTGAGAACAACTTCCAACATGTTTCAGGTATTAATAAGTTGTCCTTAAAATTGTTGCTTAGCGCAGAACAGACGTCCAGCAACCCCATAAGCATTCAGTTTCCACTTTTAGCGGACTTTTTTCAAAGCTGCGTTTACTTTCCGCCTAAATCTTCTTGCAAAATGCTCCAGTTAACTATGCACACATCACAGATGATGTGCTCTGACAGACATGAAGAAGAATTAAAGTGAAAAGCATGCACTGTTTAAAATAAAAATCACCTATGTCATAAATAAGAAAAACAAAACAGATGGAATTGTGTCTTTGGTCATGCCTCAGAAGAGTTTCCAACTCTTCTAAAGTACTTAATAAAGAAAAAACACTTTCAATATTCCAAATGTAATTTAAAAAACCCGATTCTGCAATCTCTTTGGAATTTGGTATCAATAGTTTCAATGTAAGAATTCATTAATGACATTGAGGGTAAATCATTGAGGCAAAGTGGCTATTGATTCGGGTGTCACCAAACTGACAAAGTGGCTTTGCATTAGCCTAAATCCTGCTTAAAGAAGAATCTGGTAAGTGGAGCTATGGTAAAAAAAACCAAAAAAACAAAAAAACAAAAAACAAAAAAACAACAACAAAAAACCCGGGAAACCTCGTATCAAATTGGGTGAAATACGTCTGCAGTTTCTTCAACACAAATGGTCAGTTCTTCACGAAACATTCCAAGCAAGCAATTCGCAAGCCATTTGTCTTTCATAGCCTGAAAGAGCCTGAAAGAGGGGTGCATTTGCTGCAATCATTTGGTTAGCTCAGGGCCACAAAAAAGTCAACAGTCTTGAGGTTGCTTTCCCAATGGAATGCTTCCACTTGACATCAACAGGAAAGCCCAATCAGTCTTAGATTGGACATGCTGAAAACCTTTCCTCCAACTGATTGGTGGGAGAGGGAGGGAAGAAAAGGAAAGATTTACTCAATACCCGGGGAGCTGAATAAACAGGTGCTGTCGCAGTTTTCTGCAGGAAGGTGGAAAGATTAGTCTGGTTTATATTGAGTGCTTAGTAGAAGTTGTAGTTGATTAAACAAGAGTGAATCATTGCGCTGCCTCATCTAGATAATCTTTAGCCATTATCTTTCATAATAACATCAAAATCCTGAGCTTTCCTTCAGTCCCAGACTGATGTGATCAACGAAGAGGTGGTGCTCCTCACAGAGGTGACAAAGACACATCCATAGTATTTTAGTCACTTTATCTCCACAGCGTTTTCACTCACTCTTCACCTTTAACAAATCATACACAGGATCCTCTTACAAATCCTAATTGCAAGCTTTTAAAATCATACGTTAGGAAGCCCAGGATCATTTTCAGGGTCTTAGAAGAAAAGTCGCTCTTGCCAAATGTCCTTGGGGACCTTTGTTACTGGAAGTGGGCGTTTTGCCAGATGCTGCAATGAAGCTTTATAAAAATAGACAAGATAAATGGACTTTTAGTACAGTATTGTGCCAGACTTTTAATTTTCAGGAAATTATTTTTTTAACCTAGCTGAGAGTCAAGTCAATTTGTGAATTAGTTGAAAGGGTGGCTGGATATGGGGTAGGGGGTAGGGGTGGCATCTGACATTTTAAGTCAGAAAAGCCTGCCACACAAAACAGATTTCTCTTGGCAATCAAGATATGTTAACAACCATAAACACATTGTCAGAGGGAAAAAATTACATTTTACTCTAACACAGATCATGTACAGATGACTGATTTTTCTCTCAAGTTCAAGCACAGAAAGACTGTTTATATATTTCAACTTCTGACCCGGGTGGGTAGGACGATCTTAGAGATCCGAATAGAGATGCCGAAAGGGCTTTTGGCTATTTCTGTGCTAAGGATATAGCATAATGATGGTGGGGTGTATATGCAGCCCAGATTGCAGAGAATCAGGATGAAGTTGCTGCCACAGATAATTTGCAATGTTTATTTGCCTTTTTTATAACCCACAAAAAAAGGCAATACCACAGCAGTTAAAAAATATATACATTTCCCTTTGCTTGATTTCTTTCGAATATGTCTGCGTATGTTTCCCTGTTTGGGGGATTGCTTGTATCCAAGGATTTTAAAAACTAACATCCCGACATTTTATAATATTATGATTTCATCAACTTACCAGGTAACTGATCCTTAGATGGTGAACGTAAGATAGTTCTGAAGGACAGTCAAAAATGTTAAGAACTATATGAAATGCAAGGCATTATTATCATTCTTCTTATTCTGTTCTCAAAAATAAGCATTGTAAAATCTTTAAGTTAGCCTGAGACCACGCTTCAACGAAGGCAACATTATTTGATCCAATTGTTTTTATTTGGTTGGAGTTAACAGGAGTGTTGCCCAATTCTTGAGCAATTTGGCATTATTTATTGCAACAAATGCATTAACTGAGTATGTATTTATTGAGCACCCTTGACTTGCATAGTGCTGTGATGGAAACAGTCACTGTGTGTCAGATATTTCTGACAATGCAGCAAATGGACCTTGCTCCCTGAAAGTTGGCAAGCTGGTTGTGTAGAAAAGACTCACAATGCCCACAGACAAATAAACACACGAGTTAAACATTACACAATAATGCAAGAAAATAGTACAGATAGTAAAAAAGAGTAAGTATGAATGAATATTATTATGAATATTATTATAAATTTGGAAAAATCACAGAAAGGTGGTATATGTGTGTGTTCATGTCTTCCTGACATCACTTCCTATAGTTTAAAATTATATTCCTAAAAGCCTCTTGAAATGAGACAAATATTTATTGTATACATATTATATATGCAGGCACATGGCATGTATTATCTCATATGATTGTCAGAACAACAACTGAAGTCACTGTTATTGTTAATTCTATTTTATAGACCTCGAAACAACCTCAGATACTAAGCAAGCCATCCAAGTCTACCAGTTAGCAAATGGCAGGGCTGAACTTCTGATTCTGGTTTTTCTAACTCAAAAGTCTGTTGTCTTTTCCCTCTATCAGTGTTTCTGAAAATGAGATGTGCAGACCTGGATTAGAACCAGTAGAGAAGAGAGGGTGCTTGGTAAAATGCAGATGACTAGGTCCCTATGCCTGCTAAAATGGAATCTCAGTTGAAAACCACTGCTCTGCCCTCTGCTTCCACTGTTTGGTGACTTAGATATTTGGTACTTCAGGTAAACACAGTTGTCTGAGATGAAACGAATAGGAAAGAATAAATCCCAATTCATTGCTCCTTGTGCTGAGGTCACTTGAACTGAGCTGAGTCCTCTTCAGGTCTCACTACAATTTTTCAGGAGTCCACAAATCACTAAGCAAGTAAAAATTCTATTTCTTTCCTGAGGGGGGGAAAAAAAGAATGGATTTCCCTCCTGAACAGCTGGTGTCTGAGGATGCTTCATCTCTGAAAGATGAATCTTCAGGTATCTAATTGGAACCTAATGTGGATCCAATCCCCATTCTGGAGCCATGGCTCTCACATTCCTTTTATCCAGGGCTATAAATCTCAAAATAAATTTAGCAAGAATTTAGAATGAAAGTTTCTACATTACATTTTGAGATGAAATGAAAGTTAATCATGGCAAGAATAATTTCATCTATTTTATAGGATTCTATTGGGAGATAACAGATAATTGGAAACTAATTCCTAGATTCAAAGAATCCTAAGAGTGAATGGAAATGTGATTATGTCTATTTGGGAAAAGGTATTCTTGAAATATTTTTGTTCATTATCCTTCCTCTGAGCAGAATAATACTGTACTTAATTCGAGCTCTATCTTGTTCTGGGAAAAGAATTTCTGGAACTAAAATATAAGATTTTACTTTACCTACCTCTGTTAAAATGTAAATTTAGGAAATGAATTTGGTAAGAGTAGTAGTAGTAGGTACAGTTGCCAAGGAAGCAGGGACTGGACTGATAACTTTATGGCCATCTTTCATTGAGCACTTGATTATTATGTGCTGTCACTCAATGTTGAATTCCTGCACCTGCCTCTTTTATGGAAAAAGGAAAGATATTGCATTTTATGCCATCATATGTATATCTAAAAAACTTTCACATCCATTCTTATTTTGTTATTAATATTAATAACAATAACAATTTTGGTCAAATTTAATCTTTATGAAAACCTTGCAAATTAGGTGCTATGCACATATTATAGACAATGATATTGAAGCTTAGGAAAGTTAAAAATAAAACCCAGTGGGTCTGGAACCTTAGCTTGCATCAGCTAGAGGGCTTGTTAAAGCACACAGTGTTGGGTTTCACCCTCAGAGTTCCTGATTTAGTGTATTCTGAAGTCGTTTCAGGAAAACTGGTGCTCTACACACCTTGAGTACACACCATGTTTCCACATGTACACACCACATTTTGGTATACTATTATTCAAGGGTATCCTGTTATTTAACAATATTTTTTCTTTACAATGCAATTTATTTTTAAATTATTTTGTCATCTGAGGAGACAGTGCTTCAGGGTGGGTCATGATACATATTTGATGCTTAAATTACACAGGAGAAAGCAGTTCAGTACTGGGAAAGGAGGCCAAATGAAAGATCACATTATGGAAAACATACTGATTTGGGACAGGCTGAGCCGGGGGTAGTCTATCAGGTCTTTGGATGCATTGAACTTTTGTGCTCCGAGCAACTTTCCTTCTTTTATCATTTCTTGTCAGCAGCCTGTGCTCTTAAAAATTATGGAAATTAGGAATAGAAGAGACCCACAATGTCATTTCTTTTGTCATTCTGTCGGCCTAGAGCGACCCTTGGGTATTTTGTCCATTCCCACCAAAATTATTTTTAAAAAATGAAGTAATGGGATATTAAAAGAAAAAAAAGGATCGTTGGAAGGAAATATTTTTCAACGAAAATGTCAAGAGTTAAGAAAGCTACCGTTTGTTTTTGATTTCTCTGACATAAGGAAACTGGGAGAGTATCAGCTTTCTGTCTGCCAACATTAATGTTTTCACCAAGCTGATTGAGTCACCTCTGGAATTATCAGTCTGGCTTCCTGTGCTCCAGGAAGCTGGCAGACATGGTGGGACTCCTCGTGTTGAGCGCCATCTCCATGCACAATCACAGACAGTGTAAATGGCAGATGTAACCTTTCTTTCTTCCCCATTAGGGGCTCTGTCAGACATCTGTTGTGTTTGCCTGTTCATCATTTCTTTTCCAGCCTTTGATTACAGCACCCTAATGTTTCAGACTAAGCAGAACCTTCCAGAACCTTTTGCTTGTTGTTACTGGACTTTCTCAACTGTAGGATGTGAGCTGGGTGCTCCTAGGTTTACCATCACACAGAAGGAGACTGGTTAGAAAGGAAGGGACACACGGAGGAAAGAAAGCAGATTTTGGGATGGAGAGAAAGATTCCTGATAATGCTACTTGAAAATTGAATCAAGACTGCCCAGGTGTGAACCAATAAATTCTCATTTCCTTTTCTCTTGTGTGAACTTTTTGAGTAAGGTTTTAATCACCACCTGGCTTAAGTTTAAGAAAACTAAAGCAGAATGAATTACAGATACGTCAGCATTAAAATAAGCAGGCCTGTATATTGGTGAGAATACTAGGTTCAGGTTTCAGAAGACCAGGGTTCTAGTCCTGGTTGTGCCACTGATTAAGGTTCTTTGGGGACACGATCTGTTGGTGCCAGCACCTTGAATTCTTTCTCGCTCAATCCAAGCCTCACAAAATGACCTCATTTTGTGAGTGATGAAATTGCAATGAAGAGGCTTCTGTGGAAATTCTGGAAAATGGCCAGGGAAAAGATCTGTCGACTAGACACTGGAAGGTCAGAAGGGAGAGGTGAAAAGCTACAGAGTCCGGTTCATAGGCAAGTTACAGACAATGACATCATTTTTTCCTGATACACTATGGCAGCCCAGTCAACCTCAGCCACTGTCTCTAATGGAAGCCCTAAGATGAATAAGCAAAATAGAAAATAAACTATGGAACAAAGCAGGCAATATCCTATACCTATTGCTAGTAATTTTATTTTTGGTTGTATGTTTGTTCTTGCTAAAATGTTAGAAGCAGAAGAGACCACATATTAGGAAGAAAGATAAATCAGGAAAAACCCATCCAAAGAGCAGGGTCTCTTAAGGTCCCTGAAGATGTTTGGATAAAAGATTCAGAAAATGTTCACAAGGCTGAATTGTCACATTTTATGTGATTTTTTCTTTTGTTTTGTTTCGTTTTTCACTCAACTTTTCATCAGAGCCCTGCCATTGGCTTACTGGTAAATGTTTAATTGGCTCTCCAGGAGGAAAAAAAAAAAAAAAAAAGCCTTAGTTAGAATTGCCAACTTCAATAGCGTAAACACTCCCCCGATGGCCAATTTCAAGCTACCAACATTATATGAACTGATTCATAAAATTCCTTCAAATTTAACAATTGGCTCCAAAATGAGCTGACTCTAGCCCCATCCTGAAATTATAGAGTGAAAACTCTAATTTTCAGAGTGCTTTCATCTATGCATTTAAGGGATAGCTATGTGGTCTTCCCTGAAGAATTCAGATGTGAATTAGAGATTGTAGAGGTCCAGAAAGGGGGTTTATAAATGCCTTTGGTGTCCTATTCATAAGCAGGGCTATTCTGATGCCACTGGACCATGGCTTCAGAGCAGAACCTTGACTGTGGAGGTCACAGGGCATGGCCGTGGGATCATTATAATGTCTTAATCCTCACAGGCAAAATTAGCATGGTATGCAGCCTGCTCTGATGTTTCAGGTGCTTGGATTCTGAACACAAAGGTAGCAATTGTGGGCAGAGGGGATGGTGCAACCTTTGCAAAGAAGAGAAGCATTTGCCTTGGGGCTGGAGACAATAAGAAGGGGATAAGGAGGTGGAGACATCCTCACCTGTCCCAGACTCAAAACAAGTTTAAACAGAACAGGCAGAGAATTCACCAGTTCCAGATAATGAAGCAGTCCCATGAAAGTACATGAGAAAAGAAAGCAGCGGTGGAGATGATTCGATGTAGCAGCTGGAGGAGGAGGAACAAGGAAGAGGAGAAAGGAACAATGAGAGGAAGGAGAGAAGTAGCCACAGGAAATTGGCAGGAGAGGCCTTCACCTGTCAAACATGTGGGTCTCATATCTCTGGGAGGCACAGGTGGGATTGTGTTAGTGAAGGCTGGCTGCATAAGGGGAAGGATGAAGGATGTTTTCAAGGGAAATAGATCAAGGAACAGATGGAAGCTTCCCATGAAAAAACACTAGATACATATTTATTGGTAGTTTCACCCAGGCAAGAGCCAAAGCCTAAACTGCATTTGTAGATAGAGGAGCAACAGCTTTCACAGAAACTGAAGATCCAAAAGCCCCGATGTTGAGGATGAAAGTTAAAGAAATGCAAGCTTGATTATTGTTTTAAAGGAAAAAAAGCAGAAATCTCTGCTACTCTTCAAATCTTTCTAGTTATGATTTAGTCATGGTAGTGTCCAAGTTCCCCAGACTAAATGCAGTGCATAGTCTTCAAAGAAAAAATTACATTCCAAATAAGATTTATCTTTGACTCTACATTGAAGGTAAAAATATGGTAGTTAAGAAAGACGCTTTTGTAACTTTCAAGAGAAGAAAGAATAGATGACTCTTTTTGGAAAGATTTGTGCAAGAAACAGACTGCTTTGGAAAAAAAAAAAAATGCTGTTTGCTTTTGGGAGCAGCAATTCCAGCTAGGCTCTTTTGGACTTGAAGAGAGACAAATGGCAAGTAACAAACTTCCTATGTATTTTGCTTCACACAGACATGGATCTGTTGAATTTATGTAAGGAAGTAAATTATGATGTATATTCAAAGAGTAATCCAACTGTTATCTATATTCCCTATACCTTCTCCCCAAAAGGAAAAATAATAATAATTATCTATTTAATCATGTATGTTCTAAACAACAAAAGTGTTAGGAAATGGATGTTTTCCCCTTATCTCTTACAGTCACATTAGAGGAAGATTTATAGATTTCAGGACAGAAAGGAATCAAACGTTTTAAACACATAAATGCATGCTAATTCAGAAAGAAGTTTTAAAAAGCCAAATAAAAATGCTACAGACTCAGTTTAGGCAAGTACCGGATTTTAGCCCAGACATAGTTTCCAACATTCTTTACTACTTGGACAAGTCACATCCTCTCCCCAGCCAGTCTTTCATAGGATGCAGAAACTGGGACTGACACATAAGGTTCTATTTGGCAGGAAACTGACAAAGCAATCTACAATCAAGAAAGCCTCAGTTCCTCTAAATGCAAGGTAAATAATTCATTTTAAAATTTAATTAATTCATTTTAAGTTCATAAATAATGCATGAATAAATGTTCTGTATAAAAATTTCAAATAATACAAAAGTATATAGGGAACTAAATTATGCTCATATCTCCCTGCTAAATCTCATTTCTCTCAAACAAGGTAACCATAATTTGTGGTTTGCTGTGTGTCCTTTATGGTACTTTTTCTATATATTTATCTGTGATGATCATTTATATATAATTTTTATTATTAAAAATAGTATTTCAATACTTTTACTATTAAAGCAATGTAATCGCATTAAAGAAAATCCAAAAACTAGAAAAACAGAGAAGTAAAAAGGAAAGTCCGTAATCTCACTAGCTAACACAAATCCAGTAAAAAGTTGTTATGTTTTCTTCAAATGTTTGCCTATGCATAATTTGTAATAATAGTAATAATACATACAAAGGGATAGATATTCAATTATTGGGTTAAAAATTAATTGAGTTATATATGCTTTAGGGTAATATTTTAGTACTACTCAGTACTAAAATTATTAGTAATCAGTATTAATAGTACATCTATTAGGAGCCAGACACCTGATAAATGAATAGGAGAACAAACTTCATTTTTAAGAAATAGAAAATATAACTAACACCCTTTTAGGATTCTCAGGGTGGATGATGAATGTGTTAGACAAAACAAAAGCAAGAGTTAAGGTCAGAATGAAAGAATTACAGAATCTTAGAGCTTAGAGGCATCTAGGAGGCATCTAGCCCATGTTTATTGTTTTGTGGACCAGACGGCGTAAGTTTGTGACTGTCTTTCTGAGGTTACACTGCTAGCCAACATTTAGACCCTCTTACCCCTAATTCTAATTTTTTCCTTAATAAAATGAACAAAGCTCATAGACATCTTCAGGGGTTGAAGGACCAGGATCCAGGTAGTCCCTTACAGAGAATAGCTTTTTTAAAAGTATTTTTGAAATTTATTTTTAATTTATGTAGATTGATAATAATTATATATTTGTGGGGTACGTATGACATTTTCATAAAAGCATACAATGTGTAATGATCAAAGCTATGTAACTGGGATATTCAGCACCTCAAACATTTATCATTTTCTTGTGCTGGGAATATTCCAAGTCTTCTAGCTATTTTGAAATATACAATAAATTATTGTCAAGTATAGTCATCTCCTTTTTCTACTGAACACTTTTAAACCAGCACCTTTAGGCCAAAGCTGATCCTCACAGTTTTTAATTTTTTAAATCAAGAGTCTTTTAACAGAATTAGTTCCCGACACTTGAAAGTGTAATTTTTGACTTCTCTTGAAACATACAAAGATCTCACAACATCGGGCCCAACAACTGCATGTAGCAGCCATAGACCGGAACCTCCTTGTACCTGCCATGCTCTCTCCAGAGCTCCACAGCCCTCACCTGCCTGCCTTACCTATGTGGGGTGCCCGCCTGGAGCCCCTCCATCAGGAGCAATGTGTCATGTCCACACCTGAAAATGTTGAACATGAAAGTCTTTGTAACTAATCATGTTGAGACAAAAGAGAAAAACCAGGACAGTTCCAGACAAATTGGAATATATAGTTGCCCTATAGACACCTGAGTATGTGACAGCTGTTTCAGAACCTAGGGATGCTGTGTGTTAATGTTCTGCCTCAGTGTGAAACATACAGCTTACTGCTCTTAATCATTCCAGGTCCCTTGTTCCTTCCCTGGGTTCACAGAGGCAGTTGCCTTCTCTGAAGCTGGTCAGTGCTCCCAAGAGTAACAGATGCCCGAAACACTGCTAGGCACATCTGGGAATAGGAATTGGGAATCTGTTTATAAGAAAAGTGTTGATTGGGGCAAATGTTAGAGCTGCAACTTCTTTATCAGCAGATAATTTTTTAAGAATTTATTTTTAATTGACAATTGTACATACTTTGGGGTATAATATATTTCAATACATATATATATATTTTGATAATCAGGATAATTAACATATTTGGCATCTCAAACATTTATCATTTCTTTGTGGTGAGCACATTTAAAATCCTTTCTTTTAGCTATTTAAAAATATACAGTATATTATTATTCACCATATTCCCTCAGTGTGCAAAAAGATCATCAAAACTTATTTCTCCCAATTGTAACTTTGTACTCACAAACCAACAGCTCCTCTTTCCCCAGTCACCCTCCCCCACTCCTCACCCAGACTCTAGTAACCACCATTTTATTCTCTAGTTGTACAAGGTCAACTCTTTCAGATATCATGTAAGACTGAGATCATACATTATTTATCTCTCTGTGACACTATTTCACTTAACATAGTGTCCTCTTGGTTCATCCATGTTGTTGCAAATGAAAGAATTTCTTGTTTTTGTTTTTAATGGCTGAATAGTATCTATCTATCTCTCTATGTATGTATGTATATATGTATGTATGTATGTATCTATCTGTCTATCTACACACACACACACACATTTTAAAATCGAAATCATCCATTGATGGATACTTAGGTTGTTTCCATGTCTTTGATATTGTAAATAGGACTGAAATGAACATGGGAGTGTAGATATCTTTTCAGCATACTGATGTCAATTCATTTGGGCATATACTTAGTAGTGGCATTGCTGGATTACATAATAATTCTTTTTTTTTTTTTTTTTTTGAGACTGAGTTTCACTCTTGTTGCCCAGGCTGGAGTGCAATGGCGCCATCTTGGCTCACTGCAACATCCACCTCCTGGGTTCAAGCCATTCTCCTGTCTCAGCCTCCGGAGTAGCTGGGATTACTTTTAGTATTTTGAGGATCCTTCATACTGTTTTACAAAATGGCTGTAACTAATTTACACTAATACTAACAGTGTATAAGCGTTTCCTTTTAGCCATATCTTTACTTTTTATCTTTCATCATTTTAATAATAGCCATTCTAACAGTGGTAAAATGATATCTCATTATAATTTTTATTTTCTTTTCTCTGATGCTTAGAAATGTTGATCATTTTTTCATATATCTGTTGACCATTTGTATGTCTTCTTTTGAGAGCTGTCTCTTCAAGTTCTTTGCCTATTTTTTAATAGTTATTTGTTTTCTTGTTATAGAGTAGTTTTGGTTCCAAATATATTTTGGATAATAGCCCCTTATCTGATGTATGCAATTTGTATTTTATGAGGTTTGTATGTATGTATTTTCTCTCATTCTGTAGGTTGTCTCTTCACTCCACTGATTTTTTTTTTTTTTTTTTTTTTTTTGCTGTGCCTACTTTTTTTCAGTTTGATGTAATTCTGTTTGTTTATTTTCACTTTTGTTACCTATGATTTTAAGTTCTTATCCACAAAATTCTTGCCCATATTCATAGGTTTTATTCTAGAAGTTTATAGTTTTGGCTCTTAAATTTAAGTCTTTAATCCATTCTGAGTTAACTTTTGTATATGGTGTGAGACAAGGGTCTAATTTCATTCTTCTGCATATGATGTACAGTTTTGTCACAGCCATTTATTAGAGACTGTCCTTCTTCATTGTGTGTTCTTGGCACCTTTGTCAAAAATGATTTGGATGTAGATGCATGAGTTTATGGGTTCTGTATTGTTCCTTTCATCTATGTATCTGTTTTTATGCCAGCATCATACCGTTTTGGTTACTATAGTTTAGTAGTATATTTTGAAGTCAGGAAGTGTGATGCCTTCAGCTTTTGATTCTTTTGATCAGGATAATAAACTCAATAAATTTTCAGGATATAAAATCAGCATACAAAAATTAGAAATGTTTTCATACACCAAGAGCAAACTCTCTGAAAAAGAAATTTTAAAAAGTCTTTTTTACAATAGCTACAAAAAGATTTAGGAATAAACTTAACCAAGGAGATAAAAGGTCTCTACAACAAAAACCATAAAACATTGATGAAAGAAATTAAAGAAGACATAAGTGAAAAGTTTTCTGTGTTCATGGATTGAAAGAATTAAATCATTAAAATATCCATACTACCCAAAACAATCTACAGATGTAATGCAATCCCTATCAAAATACCAACAACATTCTTCATGGAAATATATGTTTAAAAATCCTAAAATTTGTATGGTACCACAAAAGACCTGGAATAGCCAAAGCTATCTTGAGGAAAAAGAACAAAGCTGGAGGCACCATACTACTTGACTTCAAAATGCAATTCAGAGCAAATAATTCCTAAATGCCACTACTTGGTAGACATTTTAAAAGCTATAACAGTACGTAAACACATTCCTCGCTTTAAACAGCTTAGAATCGAGCTGAGAAGATAAGCTCTAAGGGGAGAGGGAGAGATGAGTTCAAAGGAACTGAGAAGTTCAAAGGAACATAATTGTGCATGGCTCCTGCTTTCCAAGAAGGGCTTTATAGTGAGCGCAGGACTTGGGCAAAATCACGGACAACAAGTAGAGGTTAAGTCAATGCGGAAAAGAGTAAAGACATCTTAGGGAGAGAGAAAAAAAGATTGGTTGGTGTGGAGAGAGCTCATTTGGCCTGGGCAACTCTTCCTTCATTTTTCTCCAACAGAGCAGCATTTGCCGAGTTATTGCTTTGTTTGCAGTTTCTTTGTTTGCCAGAGAGAGGGATGCATGTGTGGGGACGGGATTAGTGTGGAGGGGACAGTGACCAAGAGAGGGAGAGAGAGAGAGGGGGCTAGAGAGAGAAAAGAGGGAATACACTATTATTATCCTTTTTCTGGTGATGGTTTTCTGATTCTTGGCAAACAGTTCATTTTCCAAAGGATGAACAAATGTTGGACTATTTTTCCAGTTCAAGAACCCGGCTGGAGGTCAAGGTGCACACTTACCTACTCATTAGGCTGAGGGGCTGGTTGGGTGGCTAAGGATTATTCTCTAGACAGAGGGATTTTAGCCTTATCTCAACCAAATGTGCTCTTTTATATTTTGTAATGCCCCTGATATTAATCTGAAATAAAATAAAATCTATAAGCTATTTTCTACATATATAAATTCATAAATCAATATCATACTCTAACTGTAATATTATAAAGAAATAAAGGATATGTATTTTATTAAAAAAATCATATATATATATATGTTCCATTTTTACATTTCAAGAGATACCTGCTAGGTCACAACCACGATAGAAAACAGGATCTGACAGATGCTGGTGCCTATGCGTAGATCTATGGGAATGCTGACGGTGGGATTGCTTTGATGTTAACATGAGTGCTGTGGTGTTCTTAAATGGTGAACAACACTTACTAATATTCTAAGTAAAACAAAGTCCAATTTTCCTTTCACCTCATCAGTTCCATTTCTGAAATAGTCATTGTGTATTAGGAACATGCAAATAATACTCTGTGTCTATATATCAAAGAAGAGTTAGCATCCAAGCCTAGTTAATTGCAAGTATACTACTACTTATTTGAGACTGTCCTGTTCACTGTTGCCCACCTAGCAACCCTGGTGCATACCTCCATATGTGTCAGTAGTGTCCTTCCATCATTATGATTCTAAATCATCCCTCTACATGTCTAAATTGTTCTCTGGTGGCAATAGTACCTTCATTAAGAACCACTGCCTAGTTTCAATCAAAATCTACTATTAGAGCAGTTTTTTAAAATGAGAGGAAGATAGAAGACATGACTTAACAAACCCTTAATTCTATGTTAATTGCATATCAATAAGTACTAAATGTTGTTGGGAATGTAATAGGCACTCTGCTGTAAAGGACTTTCCCCCATATTGATCAGTAGATGTTCCCAACTCTAGAAACACATTTCAACATCTAAATGAAGACTATCTGTATTTTCTATTAGTGAAAGAGGCTGGAAATAAGCAAGGCAGGGCATGGGGAAAGAGGACATAGTGTTTCTAACCCAGGTAGAAAAGGAATTAAACGGTAAAGACATTTATAGTTTTAACCATTGCTAGGGTAAAAAAGAGAATTCTGACCCCTAGGTTTTGAGGATCCCACATATAACACTGAGCAATGACTCAGGAAGACAGTGGGAGGGATAAGTAGGAGAGGTGCTGACGTCTCTCTCTCAACTGCTCTGAATACCACAGAATGACGGGTAAGCCTTAAGGCAATCTAAGCCACTGAGGACCGGAAGTGGAAATGCCCCTCCCTGCATCTGCACATACTCCAAAGGCTGAACTCCAGTGACCTTGAAGCTCCCCTTGAAGGCCAATGTAACCTAATCTCAGTTAGATGAAGTGATGCAGGAGCATGTAGAGTGAGTGGCTCTAAACTGGAGAAATCTAGGGAAGTAATTGGCTTGGGCTGACTATGGCACAACCTTAACCTGAATCATTTCAGAACAAGAGATCCTGGTTCTCTTGTGAAAGTAAAAAAAAAAAAAAAGCTTGAAAATATGCTCAATTATCCAAGGTAAATGAGTGGGCAGTTTCATACACTACTCATAAGAGTGTAAATTGGTACCTTAGTCTGGAAAGAGAATTTGGCAATAAAGAAAATGTCCAAATAGATAGATACATTTAAAAAAAGTTGTATCTTTTGACCTAGTGATTCTTCTTGAAAAATCTGAACTAAATAACACAAGGCAAAATGATTTGTGTATAATGATGCCCATTTTGGAAATGTGTAAATAGTAACGACTTAGCAACTCTTTGAACCAAAGATTCTCTAGACAGTTATTTAGTGTAAATATCTGAAGAATATAGATACAAAAATGGTCTATATATGTATACGCATATAATAAAAATTTCTCACACTTGTATATATTTTGGATCTACAATGATTATTTTTTTGCCTTGCATTGTTTGATGCCAGCTTTTGTGTTTTTATATGTAATTAGATGGCTATGATTACTTACACTCAATATATAAATATAGTAGGGCTCTTCAGGTAGTAATCACAATATTCTTAAACTAATATTATTAGTACTACTTTAAACATTTTTTTCTTTTAAGTAATAGATGTTCACACGACTTAAAGAATTAGAAAATACACAGAAACAAATTAATAAAAAAATTAGAATCCCTGCTAGGATTTAAATGTTTGTCTCTTCTAAAACATTTGTTGAAATTTAATTGCCATAGTAACAGTACTAAGAGGTGGAACCTTTGAGAAGTGATAGGTGCTGTTATAAAAGGGCAAGTTCAGCTTCTCTCTTGTCCTCTCTTGACTTTCTGCCTTCTACCATGAGATGACGCAACAAGGAGGCCCTTGCTAGATACTGGCCTCTTGATCTTGAACTTCCCAGCCTCCAGAACTGAGAGACAATAAATATCTCTTTATCCTAAATCACTCAGTCTCAGGTATATTCCCTATAGTAGCAACAACAAACTAAGAAAGTTCCCTAAATTGCAATACACAGAAATAACTTCCTAATATTTTGGCATCTGTTCTTCAAAAATTCCCCTCACCCACATTTATGCCCTTTTCAAATAACAGAAGACACATTTTCTCTAATATTTCTCAGAGTATGTGGCTTTTCCTTCTCGATCTCTATAAAAGTCAAGGAAATAATGAAGCTTGAGTGGAGGTGTAGATTTAGTTTTATTTATCTGTCAATCAATGCTAAATCTAGATCCATAATTTAATTCCTCATGTTGTTAGATTTACCACATTTGACTGTATGTTAAAACAAATATAGAACATTGCAAAGGACCAAATATGACACACTCATGTTTTCACCACTTGAAATGCACAAATATTGACCTTTTTCGAAATGCTTCAGAATAAGAATTATTATTTTTAAAGTTTACATCCCCTATGTAGCTTTTCCCGGTCTTAGCTCTCTCCTTTCTTCACTCCCTATGCAGAAACAGCCACTATCATGAAGTTTATTATGTAAACTTTCAATGTACTAGCACAGAAGCTTCTGGAGGGCAGAGGTTTTGACTACTGCTGTATCATTGGTAACCTTAGTAGAATAGGTGCTCAAATATTTGCTGAACAAATAAAAATTTATCCATAACCCATATATAACATATAGTTACATATATGACATATGTATGATCATATATAAAATATATGTCATGGTATTTTTGTGTACTTTACAACTGTATACAAGTGGTATCATACTGTAGCTATGGATCAACTTCTATAAGTAGCTTTTTATTTAATATTAAGAACTAGATTATATATTTACTGAATATATTCACATATGTATATCTCATATATTCATTTTATTTTTGTACCAATTTTATTTAGCACTAACGTATGCTAATGATCTCTATTTAAAGTGCACAATTGAATAAGTTGTACATTCATAAATCTACCAGCAAAATCAAATTATAAATCATTCCATCATGGCCGGGAGTGGTGGCTCACACCTATAATCCCAGCACTTTGGGAGGCTGAGACGGGCAGATCATGAGGTCAGGAGATTGAGACCATCCTGGCTAACATGGTGAAACCTCATATCTACCAAAAATGCAAAAAAAATTAGCCAGTCATGGTGGCAGGCACCTGTAGTCCCAGCTACTCAGGAGGCTGAGGCAGAAGAATGGCGTGAACCCAGAAGGTGGAGCTTGCAGTGAGCCGAGATCATGCCACCATACTCCAGCCTGGGCAACAGAACGAGACTCCATCTCAAAAAAAAAAAAAAAAAAATTCCATCACATCCAAAATATTCCTCATTCCTTTTCATTTTGCCCCTCACTCAAGGCAACCACT
This sequence comes from Macaca mulatta, assembly GCF_049350105.2. Taxonomy (NCBI): domain Eukaryota; kingdom Metazoa; phylum Chordata; class Mammalia; order Primates; family Cercopithecidae; genus Macaca; species Macaca mulatta. The sequence continues at coordinate 126,506,479 of NC_133417.1, read as the reverse complement.
GAATTGCTGATGGTCACTATATATTAGTTTGAATTCTGTATGTATTATACGCATTTCCTTGTGTCCACCTTCCTCCCTTAAACTGATTATGAGATTCATTGATATTGTATGTTTCAGTATGTTTTCCCTTTTTATTGAGGAGTGCTATTCTAATGCATGGATGACCACATTTTGTTTATCCACTCACCTTTTAATGGGCACTGGGCTATTTGCAGTTTTTGGCCACCGTGAACTTAGCTGTTATGAACATTCATGTACATGTCATTGTTTTGACATGTTTTCATTTTCTCTTGAGAAAATGCCAAGGATCATATGGTAGATATACCTTTAATTTTTTGAAAATTTCCCAAGTTATTTTCCCTGTATCATTGTCTCTTCTCCTACTGTACTCTACCTGCATATTAAGCTTTCTGAATTTGTTTCACAACTCTCTGAAACTCTTTATTATTTTTCTTTTTTTCTTCTGTATTCAAGTTGCATGCTTTTCATTAATCTGTTTCAAGTTGATTAATAGATTAATTTTCTATAGGACCACTTAGTAAATATTATTAAAATATATTAAAAAGTTGTATTTTATATGTAATAAAGTTAATACAATTAACATTGGATGATGTATTTTAGGACTTTTCCATATGTTCTATTTCTGTGCTGAAATTTACTGTATTCTTATTCACTTTAAGTTTGTCTTTACTGACCATCATTATAGCTATTGCATTAAAGACTTTGTCTGATAGTTTCAGAATCTGGGTCATCTTGGTATTGGCATCTATTACTTATCTTTTTCCTTGAGAATAGTTCACGTTTTCTTGGCTTTTAAAAAATCTTATTTTGGGATATTATCCAGGACCTTGAAAATGTTGTGTTGTGTTAACTCAATTTGATTACATTGTTCTACCCAAAGTATTGCTGTCTCTGTTTAGGAGGGAGTAAATTTGGGTAACACACATTTTCAGATATCATGCCTGAGCTCAGTTAAGGATTTTTTTCTCTCATTTTTCTTTTAACTTTTATTTTAGGTTCAGGGGTACATGTGCAGGTTTTATATATAGGTAAACTTGTGTCACGATGGTTTGGTATACAGATAATTTCATCACCTCGGTTCTATGCGTAGTACCCAATAGGTATTTTTTCTGATCCTCTCTCTCCTGTCCTCCACCCTCAAGTAGGCCCTAGTATCTGTTGTTTCCCTCTTAGTGTCTATGCGTTTTCATTATCTAGCTCTCATGTATAAGTGAAAACATGAGGTATTTGGTTTTTTGTTCCTGTGTTAGTTTTCTTAAGATAATGGTCACCATCTCCATCCATGTTGCTGCAAAGGACATGATCTTGTTCTTTTTAATGACTGCATACTATTCCATGGTGTATATATATTGCATTTTCTTTATCCAGTCCACTATTGATGGGCATGGTTGAGTCCATCAACCTGGAAACAGGTTGATTCCATGTTTTTGCTATTGCAAATAGTGCTGCAATGAACATACATTTGCACGTGTTTTTATGATGGGACAATTTATATTCCTTGAGGTATATACCCAATAATGGGATTGCTAGGTTGAATGGTAATTCTATCTTTGTTCTTTCAGGAATTGCCACACTGCTTTCCACAATGGCTGAATTTACACTTCCACCAACAGTGTATAAACCTTGGTTCCTAGTATGTTCAGTTTGTCCAGTGCCTGCTTGGTTCAGGGATCAACCAGAAGTAGGGGGAGTTTATGCATGGTTAGGGGTTCCTCTTCTGTCACCCTTTCGTTGCTGGGGTTCTTCTTGCTCTCTGGCAGCTCCGTTCATGCTTGCTTCATCCAGAATTTTAGCTGCCCACACCACTGCAGTTGCCACCGTGACAGACTGCTTTCAGGACACAGCCTCCAAAACACAGGGGCCTCATGTTATGCTCATCATCTTCTCCAAGTTTTGACTCCTCTTAAAGTCTCCTCGCTTTAGATAAATCTCCAGAGTCCTCCAGTAGTTGTGTTTGTATTTTGTCTTGAGCTGATGGCTGTCATTTATGGATGAGTTCGTTAGGCACATACTCATCCATATGCTTACTTTTTCATTTTAACTGGTGTACAGTATTCTTAGGGACTGTCCATATTATTTGTTCATCTACTGAGAGACCTTTAGTTTTCTTTTTCTAAATTTTTTTTTTTTTTTTTTTTTTGAGACAGAGTCTTGCTCTGTCGCCCAGGCTGGGGTGCAGTGGCCGGATCTCAGCTCACTGCAAGCTCCGCCTCCTGGGTTTAGACCATTCTCCTGCCTCAGCCTCCCAAGTAGCTGGGACTACAGGCGCCCGCCACCTCGCCCGGCTAGTTTTTTGTATTTTTTAGTAGAGACGGGGTTTCACCGTGTTAGCCAGGATGGTCTCGATCTCCTGACCTCGTGATCTGCCCGTCTCGGCCTCCCAAAGTGCTGGGATTACAGGCTTGAGCCACCGCGCCCGGCCAAATTTTTAACTATACAAAAATGTACAGTAAATTTCAGTTACACCTATGTCTTTCTGTATTTGTATTGGTGAATATGCACCAAGAAATAGAAATTTTGGGTCATGAGGTTTGCACATCTTCAGCTTTACTAGATATTCCTAAATTATTCAACATGTTTGAAGCAATTATACTTCCATCAGCAGTTTTGCAACCTCCCACATCTCTACATTCTAGCTAATATTTGGTATTCTCAGTTATTTAAGTTTTTTCAGTGTTCTAATGTGGGGAATATTATCTGGTTGCTGTTTTTATTTGCAATTCCCTAATTACTAGAGAGGTCAAGCAAATTTTCGTGTTTATTTACTCTTTTCCACCTCTCCTGTGAGTTGTGTATTCATAGTTTGTTTTCTTCCATTTTTCTATTAGATATTTTTCTTATTGATTTGTAGAAATGCTTCATATATTTCCTGATTTCTAATCACTTGCCTTACAAATATCTTCTCTCATTTTGTTGTTTACTTTTTAATTTTATTCGTTGTATAGTTTCGAATAATGAAATTTTATATTTTGAGGGAGTCAAGTTTATCACATTTTACTTTATGGTTTCTAGTTTTGATAATTTCTTTAAGAAATCTCTTTCTCCTGTTTTACATTATTCATTCAAAAATAGTTTCTGAACATCTATTATGTTACAGGCATTCTTCTAGGCACTAAAGATTATAGTGGTTAAAATGTAATAGGAAAGATAGGCAAGATGCAGATAACCATACTCATTGCAAATTTAGGCAAGATACAGATAACCATACTCACTGCAAATTTAATCTCAGGTATTGATAACTATTATAAAGAAAAAATAAAACAGAAGGGACAACATAGCAACAAAGTTAAAGGTACAGCGTTTGCAGCTGGATTGCCTGGGTTTGCATCCTGGCTCTGCCACTTAATAGCTGAGGACAGTTACTCATTATCTGTTCTGTGCCTCAGTTTCCTCACATATAAAGTAGATAATAATGTCGATGATATGGCTATGTCCTCACCCAAATCTCATCTTGAACTGCAGCTCCCATAATTCCCATTTATTGTGGGAAGGATTTGGTGGGAGGTAATTGAACCATGGAGGCAGGTCTTTCCCAAGCTGTTCTCATGACAGTGAATAAGTCTCAGGAGATCTGATGGTTTTATAAAGGGGAGTTCCCCTGCACATGCTCTTTCTTGCCAGCCACCATGTAGGATGTGCCTTGCTCCTCCTTGCCTTCCACCATAATTGTGAGGCCTCCCCAGCTATATGGAACTGTGAGTCAATTAAACCTCTGTTTCTTTATAAATGACCCAGTTTCGGGTATGTCTTTATTAGCAGCATAAGAACAGACTAACACACTTGACTATATATGAAATGTCTTCAATAATTTGGAAGAATTAAATGATCATATATATACACACACACACACACACACAAAGTATATAAAGTATAGTATATTAACTGCCTAGCACATAGTAAACACTGCATAAGCATTTAAATATAATTTATAGAATACAATGAGATGAAATCAGATGACAGGGTACATAGCCATAGATGAATTCTTCATGAAAAACTTGACCAAGGAGTTGGCATTTCAGCAGAGACCTAAGTGCAGTGTGCTAGGGAAATCCAGTATGCTCAAACTGTAAAAATTTGATATATTATTCTGCAGTTTCTTTCAATAACTTAAATTCTACTTTTTCATTGTTTGTTTTTTAATCCATCTGGAGTTTAATTTCATGCATGGTGTGAAGTTGGGATATAATTATATTTCCTTCCATATGGAAAGCCAGTTGTCCCAACAACATTTATTGACTGGACCATTTCATTTTCCCAATTTAGTAATGTCTTCCCTATTGCATATAATAACATTTAGTACTTATTTGAAGACTATCTATTTTGTCCCACTTATGTATTTGACTATCGCTATGCCATAACTATGTAGTTTTAATTACTAAAGCATAGTAAGCATTGGTATCTTATAGGACAAGTTTTCCCCATCTTCTTCTAAATAGTCTTGTGTGTTCTTGTTCATGTCTATCTTCATGTAAATTTTAGAATCCCTTTGTTAATCTAATGAAGAATCATATTCATTATGTTTTTTTTTTGAGTTGCATTGTGTTTGGTGGGGTAATTGACAACTTATTGAACTTTTCCTTCCATGAAAATGGAATACACAAACATTTACTGAGATCTCATTTTATGGCAACTTTTAAAATTTTCTGCCTAAAATACTTGTATAATTTTGATAACTAACTTCTAGATATTTTACATTTTCATGGCTATTATGAATTTCTCTTTTGACAGTTCTGTTTTTCAGTCAGTTATTGCTAGTGTATAAGAGTGCTATTACATTTTTATCTTTAGCTATATTATGTAAATGCGCTGAACTTTCTAACCAGTTTTAATGTTTTATCTGTAGAATCTCTAGGTTTTTCTGTAAAAAATTTAAGACATCTGTAAATTATAACACCTCTTCCTTTTAAAATCATATGCTTATTTATTTTCTTAAAAAGGTGATTAGAGTCTGTTTTATAATGCTGAATAAATGGGAAATAGAGGACATCTTTATAACATTCCAGATGGAATGGGAAATCTTTGAAAATTACATCATTAATAATTTATTATGCTTATTCTAGGATTCTAGGCTTAGTTGGTGCTCTTCATTGGGTTAAGAACATTCCTTTTTATTCTCAGTTTGTCAGGAATTTTATCAAATGACTTTTCTGCATGTATAGTTTTTTTACTGCTACTCTGTTTTTAAATTAAATTTATTGTTTCTTTGATGTGGAATGACTGTGGCACTCCTTAATCAAGTGACTTGATTATGATGTTTTAAAACACATTGATAGATTAATTGCACATATTATATTGAGAGTTTTTGCACGTTCATAATTTCAGTTATTTACTTGTTCAATGTCTGATCTATTCCTTCTGCTTTGTTGTGTAGTACAGAAAACTTTTTTTTTTTAAAGACAGGGTCTGGCTCTGTCGCCCAGGCTGAAATGCAGTGGCATGATCATAGCTCACTGCAACCTCCACCTCCTGGGCTCAAGTGGTCCTCCCATCTCAGCCTCCCAATTAGCTGGGACTACAGGCACACGCCACCACACCTGGCTAATTTTTGTATTTTTTGTAGAGATGGGGTTTTGCCGTGTTGCCCAGGCTGGCTTTGAATGCCTGATCTCCAGCAATCCATGCCCCTCAGCCTCCCATTGCACTGGGATTACAGGTGTGATCCATTACTCCTGGCCTACATTTTCTATTCTTTATTGACCACTAGCTTCTGAGTAGGTCTGGTCAGAAGTACCACTGGTTGCAGAGTGAAGGGTGGGAAAATGGAAAACGGAAACGTGAGGGTATTATGACTTCTCCTTCCTGCCCCGATTGAGTGTCTGGAGGTGGCCACATCACCTCTCTAGCTCCGTTTCCTAAGACTTTCCTCACCATATGGTTCTCAGATCCTACCAGACAACTCACCATCCTCCCTGCCCGGCTGTGTGGTCCCTAATTCTGGGACCAGTAAAACCACCTTTTGTCATTGTACTTTTTGCCCTAGGGCTGGTATTGGCTGTCTGCTATTGCTAATCTCTCAGTTGCTCGGCGGCTCACGCCTGTAATCCCCGCACTTTGGGAGGCCGAGGCGGGCAGATCACGAGGTCAGGAGATCAAGATCATCCTGGCTAACACGGTGAAACCCCATCTCTACTGAAAAAAAAAAAAATTACAAAAAATTAGCCGGGCGTGGTGGCACGCGCCTGTATTCCCAGCTACTCGGGAGGCTAAGGCAGGAGAATTGCTTAAAAAACTTGGGAGGCAGAGGTTGCAATGACCTGAAATCGAGCCACTGCACTCCAGCGTGGGTGACAGAGCAAGACTGCATCTCAAACAACAACAACAACAACAACAACACGTTTTTTAATCATCTGTGTTATAAATTGTCTGTATTGAATTCTCTGTGCTTGGAGCACCTAAAGTAGTTTCTGACTGATACAACCTCCAAAGGTATGTTTGTGGATTTTTTAAAAAATAAATATGCTTATAGATTAAAAAACGAAAATTGAGACAGAGTCTTGCTCTGTTGCCCAGGCTGGAGTACAGTGGCATGTTCATGGCTCATGTAGCCTCAACCTCCCAGACTCAAGCAATCCTCCCACCTCAGCTTTTGGAGTAGCTGGGACTACAGGCATGCACCACCACACCTGCCTAATTTTTGTATTTTTTGGAGAGACAGGGTTTCTCTTTGTTTCTCAGGCTGGTCTTGAATATCTAAGCTCAGGCAACCTCTGCCTCCCAGGTTCAAGTAATTCTCATGCCTAAGCCTCCTGAGGAGCTGGGATTATAGGCACCTGCCACCAAGCCCGGCCAATTTTTGTGTTTTTAGTAGAGACAGAGTTTCACTATGTTGGCCAGGCTGGTCTCCAACTCCTGCCCTCTGGTGATCTGCCGTCCTCAGCCTCCCAAAGTGCTGGGATTACAGGTGTGAGCCACCATGCCTGGTCTCCCTTAGTCTTCTATGTAACGTTTTACCATTTCTGCATGGATGCTTAACAATGTAGTTCTTAAGTGTTATGATTTCCTTGAGCTAAATTCCTAGAGGAAAGATTCCTAGGCATGGGCATGTAGTTAAAACAAAGTGTTTTTTACATAAAATTTGTATTTGATTTTATCTGATTACAAAATTAATCAGGTTTATTATAAAATTATTTAGGATCATTATATAAATTAATTAAACACCGTCAAAATATATGATGTAGAAAGTAAAAGTTCCCGGTAATTACCCCACTACCAAATAACATACATTTGGTTATGTTCTTATGAGTATACAAACATTTATTATTATTATTACTATTATTATTTTTTGGGGGGACAGAGTCTTACTCTGTTGCTTAGGCTGGAGTACAGTGGCGTGATCTCGGCTCACTCTGCTGGGATTGCAGGTGCCCATCACCCTGCCCAGCTAATTTCTCGGCCTCCTAAATTGCTGGGATTACAGGTGTGAGCCACTGAACTAGTCCAAAGTTATGTTAACATACTCTTCTTGTCCCATTTGGCTTTATGGTATAACCTCATAAAACAGAACTGATAATTATCACTCTTTCTTTTCTTGGACACACATTGTATAAGATAGAGATTGGTACTGAAAATCTTTTATGGTGGCAGAGAAACCAAGAAAATTACATTTAAAGGTAAATAAAAGTTTTGTTATTTTGTTTTCTCAGATTACATTTTAAAAGACAACTGAGGTTAAATTTACTGCCATGTGTCTGAAAATCCCATTTTCCTCAGAGAGGAAGGTTTGTGTGTCTGAACTAAATAATAGAATTGGTACATTTTAAATATACGAATTCAACTAATGGTATTATTTGATTTCAATCCTTGTTCTAGACTATCGCTAAAAGCAGGAGGAAGACTTACAGATTACTCAGAGGTAGACTTTGACACAAAAGATGCTCATATACCTGCAAAGTGTTATACACTTGCTGTTGTTGTTGTTATGCCAGGATACTTTTAATTGAGTCAGTGGAAGATGACTTTAGGTAACTCCACCCTGCATTCCTACTCCCCCGTTTCTCACACTTAAATAAAGGAAGTAATTGAGACATTTTAACCTTTGTTATTCTAAGCATGATACACATGAGAAACAAAACCTGTCCTATGGAATTTTTAGATATTGATAGTTAAATGTGTAAATGGGAAAACTGTATTCTTACACTGAGAACTCAATTTTATCCCAACTCTGTTATCTACACCTCCAAAAATTCCTATCGATGCTGTAAGTTTTTTTAATCATTAGGGAGGTTAAGAATTTTTTTTTCTTTAATATTTATTAAATAGTCATATTTTGGTCCTTTTACATATAGTCTCATTGAATAGTCACAAAATCCTCTGTCATATGCATTATTATAACCATTTGACAGATGGGAAAACTGAGTTTCACAGTGATTATTACCCCAAATTCATAGTGTCTAGTTTATATTTTAAAACCAACATACCTGACTTGAATTTTTTTTTTCTTTTTCTTTCTTTTTTTTTTTTTTTTTTTTGAGATAGAGTCTTGGTCTGTCACCCAGTTTGGAGTGCAGTGGCCCAATCTTGGCTCACTGCAACCTCCACCTCCCAGGTTCAAGTGATTCTCCTGCCTCGTCCTCCTGAGTAACTGAGATTATAGGCGCCCACCACCAAGTCTGGCTAATTTTTGGATTTTTAGTAGAGATGGGGTTTTATCATGTTGGCCAGGCTGCTCTCGAACTCCTGGCCTCAAGTGATCCACCCGCCTTGCAACATGCCCGACTTTAAATATCGTGCTGCAACAGTAGGCGCCACACTACCTATTGACTATTTTATTTCTGTACTAAGTCAGACTCTTGTCCTCTAGGAGTCTCTCCTAAGGTAAAGGAGCATATCAGAATCACTTTAGGGAACTTTTCACAGCATGCACATACCCAGTGGTGGTCTTAGAATAGCTAACCACCTCTTTGTCTCAGTAGAGCCACACTTGTGCACAATTACTGAACATCAATCTTGCGTATCTTCAGTCTCCTCGCTTTCTCCCGTAAGATATGCATGAAGGGTCTGGCTTATTTAATAGTTCATGTGGTTTTTCAGGTCACTGCACATTTGTGAGTTTCTGACATATACTGGGAGGAAGGGAAAAAGGAAAGTAAGGTGGAATACACAGCTATCTGATCATCAAACATTGGTCGTCCTCGATGTAACACAGGTGCGTGTTTGTTAACATAACCCACCGTGTACATTTCCATATTCCATATACATGGGAGCCACCCCTTTCCGCCTCTTTTCTGGAGTACTCATTTCTACCTTTCTTGTAAAATGTCCAATGCCAAGAGAAGCAACCTAAGCTTGTCGTTGTACACTAAGATTACAGTTTTAGCTTAAGATAGTTCTGTCCACAATGATTTGGGAAAATTTAACATGCTCTACTTTGTTAAAAGCACTTTAACAAAGCTCACTTCTGTCCCTAGGTCTGGACACCCAGGTCTACTATTCAACTGAACTTGAATATCAACCCCACAGGTATGCTTATGCCAGGATAGAATGCCAATTCCTCAATCTACAGCAGGGCTGCTCCCTAGGAAACCAGTCTCATAAGCCTAAGGCACCGGGTCTCTGGCAGGATCCAGGGAAGTTGTACGATGGGAGGAGTTATCATTGTATAACTGGTGCCTGGAAGACCACCCTCAGAGATTTTATAGTGGAAACCTATTATGAAACCAAATGACTATCTAAATTGTATAGTGAATGTGAAATCATAAATAAGGGTTCAGAATTACTGGCTAATTTTTTTCCCCAGAGTATTTTGGAAAACCTTTCTTGCTTTCTTGGTACCCTGTTTATAAAACAGTCTTCTCCTTCATTGCTTTGCCCAATTAATACTAACAGTGATCTTTTCTTCACTCAACTTTTCAAATTTCCATATTCCTTTTTGTAGATTTTCTAATTTCCATTATCTTCATGATTTCCAGGTAATATCATTCCCCTGCTTCCACATTCTATATTAACATGTCTATTTTATTTTCTGAAATTAAATAGAACTATAAGTTTATATATTCTGGGTCATGCTTGTAAGTGTGCATTGTTAATTTTGGGGGCCAATCCACTAGCAATGTTGGCTAAAGACTGTTTTTATTTTGAATTTAATTATATCAGGGGTGGAATGTTAATATAGGTTGGTTCTTTACCAAGATAGCTGGCCTGGGAATCAAGAATCTTTACTAAGTTTACTGAACCTTTCTGAGTCTCAACTTCTTTTCATTAAAATAGGAAGTTAAGAGTAAATATTTAGTGTCATGTATGTCTTTTCTTTATATCAAGGTCTGCTTTAGTGCTTGGTATATAAGCATCACACAAATTACAGTTAAATTGCATTATTTGCTTTGTTTCTCAGTTATATCTACTTAAGCAAGAAAAATTCCATGTTGTTGCTGTTATCTTAACTAGTAATATTAGCAGAGCCTCCCTTAAAATCCAAGAAACATGACAGAATCAAATTGTGAATAATATCACTCCAAAATGAATTTTGAATGTCAAAGGAATTTCCATTTTAATATAATGACATAAAAGCTGGTTTATAAGCTACAAGGAAAAAAAAAATCAGCCTCATTACTTCAGTGTTACACCATTTTTGGACCAATACTTGAATTACTTAGTATGATTACCTACCTTGTTTACTGAACTTGGCTCTAAATGGCTTTTGATTGTTCCCCAAAATTGAATCCATCTTCAAAGGATAGATATTTCTTAATACCGACGGGATTCAAAATTTTATGCCATAGGCTCTAATCTGAAGGTAACTGAAAGAGGATCCAGCAGTCTCTTTGTTATGAATTAATAAGCCAGAAAAAAAAAAAAAAAAAAAAAAGATCAGAATACCTGGATTCTAGCCCTAGCTTTGGAAATAATTAGCTGAGTTCAGGCAAGTCACTTCACTAGGAATCTTAGCTTCTCCATTTGTATAATGAGGGATTCGGGCTAAATGATTCCTTCCAGCTTCACTATTTTGATTTGAATGTAGTAGGAGAAGATGGGAAATGCGTTGTTTATACACGGAATCGTAAGATTGTGAAGGATCTTGATCGCTATTTAGGTAATTGTTACCGTTGAGTTGTTTGGATATTTACTTAAATGGGATCTTTCAAATGGAAAAATGTAAACAGGTTGAAGGATAATTGCTATTTTTTGATAGGACAAAATACTATTTTGAAAAGCCTATGCAATATTATGTTGTAAATGTTACATAAAACCTAATTTAAGCTAGCCAAGACAAAAAAGAAATATACGGGTCCATGTAACCAAAATGTCCAGTGGAAGATAATAAGGATTCAAGCTATGCTGTATTCATGACTCAGGTGATGTTGCCTGGGTCCCAATTTTCCCCTCTATGTCCAGCTGTCCTTTGGTCCTTCCCTCAGGCTCTACAGGGTGGCTCCCTACCAGCTTTAGCTCTCTTCTCATGAAAACAAAAAGCTTCAGACCTTGGAGTTTCATTTTATGCTACTTAAAGAAAGAGAAAGATCTCTTCTGGTAGCTTTTGTAAAAGCGGGCAGACACCCTCATTTCCAGAAACCTGCAAACGTCTCCTGTAATCATGTTAGCTCTCATTGGATGGCATGCTCCGAGCCAATCACTGAGGTCAGTGGAATCAGACATGAATATTGACTTAAGCCAATCAGGAAATGTTCCCGAAGCTGACCGGAAGAATGTTTCCATCCATACTCTATGGCAGGAAATGGCTAGAATGAGATTCCTCCGAGGAGAAATTGCTACCTGAAGGGAGGGGATATGGAAACTAGAGAACAAACAAGCAAATGTTTGTAACACAATATTAAATAGTGGTAACCAAGATCTGGAAAAGCATTTCTGAATGACTGGTTATAAAAACACCTTACATATTAATAACAACTTGGAGTTTACTTAGCATATTTGATGTTCAAAATAACTATGTAGAAGAGGGAGGACAGGAGTTTCAAATCTTATTTTCCACAGAAAGAAACCAAGACTCGGAGGAGAAAATTTTATGTTAGTGACAGAGCCGGAAGTGAACTCTCAGGCTTTCGAGCTATAGAATTCCAGTGCTCTTTAGATTCGCCTTCTTTCAAATTCCAGCTCCACCTACCTCTTGGTAAATTCCTTGACTACTTTGAGCCCTGGTTTCCTCATCAGTAAAATGGGAATATTATGATGCCAACCTAATGTGTTTGTTACATAAAATGAGTTGTTCATTTATTTGAAACACTCAGCACTGTGCCCAAGAGATAGAAAACATTTAGTAAACGTTAGTTATCATCACTATTATCACCATCATCATTATCGTCATCATTATTCCATAATAACTCTGTGGAAAATCACTCACTATGGAACCCACATGGTATCCCATGAGATATCATTGCTCTGGGCCATATGATTACCACAGTCTCATCTCAGTTAAATGCAGGCCTGAATTTCCGACTATGAAACTTGCTTTATAATGTGATTTACTTATAACTCCTTAGCATTGATTGTCACTAGCTAGGGATTGAACCAATTATATTTATTGTGGCATTTGAAGAGTGGACATTTGCCATGTGCCATGGTTGCCCAGAACCTTTTTGTCTGTCTTTTCAAGTTCGGAGAGATTCTTGGGTTATGAAGGCCACGTCCTCCATGTACTAGTGAGAGTTTTACATCCCAGACAGGGTCCAAGTGTATAATACATTGTCACCTTCGGCCATACAATGATCTAGGCAGGACCTCAGTTCAGAAGTGAGCACAGTGAGGTGCTGTGTGTGCAGGGATCATCTTCTGAAAGAAATTGTCTGATTTTTAGGGAACAGAGGTGGCAGAGCTTTTGGTGTCTAATCCTACGCGGTATCCACTCATGCCACGCAGGGACCCTCAGAAACTGCAACAGTGCTTTCACTGAAGAAGCTCCAAATGTGATGAGGTTTTGCTAATCATGTTGTATTGGCTCTTGTAGCCAAAACTTCCAGCAAAGGTTCTCCTGCGTAGCACATAAGCCTGGTTATCCGGTTTCAGGTAGACTTTGTGAACACCTAATAACCTACAATAAATTGTTTTTCTGCTTCAACCAGGCAGAGTGGATACTGAGTTTTGCAACTAGACTGCTGACTAACACAACAAGGTTCATCCTTACTCCTTCAGCCTTAAGAAGATGATCATGTAGATATTAATATTTTTTTCTATAAAAATTTTTGGACTAGTGGAAAAGCACAACATTATATAGGGAACAAAAGGAAATTAGGTACATAATTTGCACTGATGACGTTGAGTACAATTTGTCTTTGGAATTTCTTATTTTATTATCAGAATTTCCCAATCATTTCTGATTGCTAAATTAAAAAAAAAATTAGAAAAAATGGATTTAAAATAACTGCTTATTGAACATTTTATCTCTAACTACTTCTCTTGGAAAAACAGTTTCATCATAGAGCCACAAGTCATGAGGGTTTGACCACTGACCTTTACTCCAGAGTGTTCATGAATTTGAATAAGTGTCTTAGATGAAACAGCCTTTCAAATAATTCTGTGCTCTTACAGATCTTCTAAGACTAATTAGGAATAATTAGTAGTATTTCTGTGATATTTTCCATTTAATTTTCTGATCTTTAAACATCTGTAAGCCAGAGATGTTAATAATTTCTAAAGTACAAGGAAGGTCATGTCATTCAGGTGCTGCAAGTATGTTTCCTAAGCTCAAAGGGAGCTGGTGGTTCCGTGACTATTTCAGGTTGAATCCTGAAGCTGACCTCTATGAACCACATTTTGTCTTTATAAATCTATTTCAGAATAATGGAGCTGCAAGTCATCCCTTTCCTTACTTGTCATCTGTTGGCAGATTTTCAAGACAGATATTTACAATTTAAACTCACACCTTGAGAAATGTCCTCAAGAGCAGTATTAGCAATTCCTGAACTGCTATAGGAAAAAAATATAAGAGAAGAAATGCGGGGAGAACAGAGCTTTGAAAATATCAGTACACTCTTTCCAAAATGACTTATCTTGTTTTCAATTTTGTCTAAATGCTAGTCCAAATTTTAGTTTACACTGATCAGATAAATTCAAATACTTTGAGAAATATATGCATATGTCTGTTTTTTAAAGTTAATGTTTCTGAAAACATCATATCCATATGTCTTAAAATGTCAAATTGTCCTATAAAATGTATAAACAAAAACAGCAGCTCTCTTCTTCCTTCTGTACTTACTAGTTTCACTTCTTTGGGTTAATTACATTAAGTACTATAATAATGTAATATAATGTAAATTAAATCTATATTCTGAAATAATATTTAATGGTGATTTTTATCAGTATATCAGCAATTGAATATATAAACTACTTATGAAGATTTAATTATCTTATATCACACACATGTACACACACCTTACTCTCAGTCTTTTCTTGTGTCCAGTTGTACATATTTACATGAAGTGGCCTCTCCTGAACAAAGAAGTACACTACAAGTTTGATTCCTTTTTTTATACAATTCTTTGCTTTTCCTGAAGGGAATTATTATCTTTAAAATTTTTTCTTAGTTTTCTATGTACTCACTACAATTTTTCCCCAAGTGTTCTGACACATATATTAAATGTTTACCTATAATATTTTCCAAGAGTTTAATTGAGCTGATAATCCATGAGCTCCATTTTCTTCTGAAATCCCTCATTGTAGAGATTTCCATATCATTCTTTAATTTGGCATGCCCTTTTGGTATCTTTCCCCTTCAGTCAGGATGGGGTGCTCTTGGTCTCTTCCTGCTCTGTCTAGATGAGCCCTCTCTTCATTTGATGTGGAGTGTAATTTGGAGATCATCTTGTATTACTTTTCTAGATGGGAAACAATACAGAAAAACATAAAACAAACTGAAATTGCATGGTATTGAATGAGGTAGGCATACGAGTTCATATCAAGGTACATCCATGTAGGATGCAGGAACGGTTAAAGGGATCATGGAGGGCATTTCAATACATGTTTCTCTTCTTTTATATTTCATGTAAATGTAAAATTCATTCATATTTTAATATGAAATTATTCTATTCTATTGCACATTGATATTGCTCTTTGAAGGCAAGTTACTATTTCAATAAGTTCCCATCCGCAGGTTAAAAATAGTATCTCTGAGAGAATCTATTCTACCAGGTTTATAAAGCATTTCATCATCCGGTCAGCCTCTCAAGTGTCCACATCGCTCTATTCCCTTGCTCAGTTTCTGAGCTTCAGCCATGCAGCCCTCTGTGGGTGCCCCACATGTATCCCAGCCCTGCCCCAGAGTCTTTACTTTTACCTGGTTAACTCATTCGCTTTTACCTTAAACTTTGACTACCTGGAAGGAGACTCGCTGACATCTCACTCAAATGCTCAGGAATGTGCTCTCATGAGCCTCTGTACCTCCTGTACATTGTCCTGACCACAGTGTGTTTTTACATATTTCCTGGTGATTTGATTGTCTCACTCCCCCAAGAATACACTGGCTGCTTAAGAAGCTGGGGGCATATCTATTTTGGTTTCCCATTAATTCCTCAAGATCTGGCATAGTCTCTGCAAATAGAAGACACTTGCATGAATAACTAAATAAGTAACAGTTTAAATTAATAAATTAATAAATAATGGCCACATTAATAAAATTGGCTAAGAACACACATGTCAATGTGGCTCAATTTAGTGCATTGAACACAAGGTAGTGCCTGCATATAATTACCATTTAGTAGATACTCCTGAATTAATGCATTAATTGCTGAAATTTAACTTGGTAGTTTTAAAATTACAAGTTATGATAGTTTTGATTCCAAGAAAAATTTGAATATGACCTTATTTTCTTAAAAAAACCCAAGGACCCAAATTATTGAATTCACATGCATGTCTGTTGTACCATTATTATAAACCATTATGTTTAAATCTGTTGAAACCATTCTGTCTTAGACTGTGTCTACACGGTTAAGAACACCAATTGGATCCAGACTGCAAAACAAAGAATACTTATTTGGTTTTCATTTTACTGAGGTATCACAGAGTCCATGAGATAAAGCCATATTCTAGCTGTCCATAGAAGAGGTCAGGTTTCCACCTGTAGCCTATTCTTACCTTACTACAATTTTAACAGGCTTGGTTATCTATACTCAATTTTGCTTATTAAAAGGGGGAAAGAGGGTTTATTAAAGATTGAACAAGAGTTGATTGCAAGGAAAGTGACAGAAAATCTTCCAAAAGCAAACACAATTAGCATGCATACACATATACACACATGCAAACTTGGATGATTGAATTAATCTTTGAAGTCTTCTTACATTTCTTGGGCATTACATTCCTCGAATCTAAGGGCATTTAGGTAGTATAATGTAAATGATTTGTGTTAAAATATCTTTGGCCAAGAAATAAGTAATTCAGTTAAACATGCAGGGAATGCCTAGTACATTTCAGAATGTTTCAATTCAAAATAATTAAATAACCTGGTTTCAAGACTTAAGGGAATTTGCCCTCAGAGATTTCCAAAGCTTGGTTTTCTGGAAGGATCTATTCCCTAAGGATTCTGAATGGCCAAGGTTTTTTTGTACTTCCTGAGCTAAATTTCCTGCTGATAATAAAAAAATAGAGGGCTTCCTGTTTGGTTTCCCTTGTTTGTGTGTTTCCATGGAATCTACAGTGGCTGTAGAGTTTAAAAGTGACAAAGAAAAATTCAAAATATAAAGAAATCACTTTCCTCTTGTAGCATATTGGACTTTGACAAGGTCTTTGTGCTTGTGTATGTTTTTGCCTATACAATGATAATGTTTGGTGAATATTAAAAACTATTTGAAGAAGAATCACCAGCAAAATATTAGGACTCACCTCTGAACATTATTTTAAAAAGGCACAACTTTTTCTATTGAAAAAAAAATTAAATTTGGAAGATTTAATGGTTGAAATGTGAATCCTGTTGCTATCCACTTCTCTGAACAGAAGTGGTATGAACCATCTTGGGTAATAGTTTCCTTACATATTAAGTAGAAATGCTAATGTTCAACCTACCAGCTTTCCAAAGTTTGGGTAAACTAAATAAGATATTAAATATAAGGTTGGCTTTGAAAATAAAACAATTTAAATGTTAACCACTATGTTTATCATAGAAAAATTGTATGACCCTATGGGCCTAGGCACATTATATAATTATACTGGTTTCCAATAATCCTCCTAACTTACATTAATATCTCAGCCAAAGCAACTACATGTAATGGCTTCAAAGAAGTATAAGTGTTAATCTTAATTCTTATTGTCCTGGAGTCTAATCTCCATTGGATAAAGTCAGAGTTCTTTCAGGTCTTAGGCCTATTTCACTTGCCATCCATATTGCTGACATTTTGGAATAATCTAGCATGTTTCTCTCAGCCAGGTTGGTTACCTTCCTGTAAATGTCCGCTGACCCAAGTCATATCTCTGTTTTTGAGTTGAAGGTGAAGAGACATGCTGTTCCATTCCTTTGAACAATGGTATTTCTTTGTTAGATATTAATAATGCCAAACAGAGGTGGTATTTTTAAAAATAATCTATAAGCAAATTTGCCAAAGCATTTTGGCAGTGCCATACAATGCACATGAAATGGTAAAAAATTTCTCATGTGTCACACCAGATTTTCAGTATAATTGGATTGTGCTGACCCTTTGGAACTGGAAACCGATTAGTGGGGCTCCTCTTAGATGTCATTATATAGAGTTTGCTGAATGGAACATTCTCAGTAAGCTCTTGAGTTTGGGGAGGCAGAATATGTATATTCAGATGCAATGAATGAATGAATGAATGGACTTGCTAGAAATTAATCCCATCTTGAGTGTTAAATTTTTTAGCCATTCTTCGCTAAAGCTGGTATTTTATTATTTTAAGATATTATTTCTCCCGGATGCTAAGAAACTCAAGTTGTCACAAGTAAGGAGAAATATTCTAGCATTGCCTAAACACATGTGAGAGGGAGAAGAAAGCAGATGTTCTTCACCAGGTAGTTGTGAGACAGTGGGGAGGGGATAGCCTCATTCTCACCTATTTCTAATCATTTGTACCAAGGAACAGAAATCACAGTGATACAAATATGGTGTTATTCTTAGCAGATAGCACACAATGGAATCTTCACCTGAGTTTTGGGGTTATGTCAGAGATTTATAGAAAGAAATGGCAAAATCTTTTCTTGTATGAATACTGTGGCCCTATTAGGGCAGTCTAAGTTAGGAAGTAGCCAACATTCTTCTTTCGAAATATTCCAGACTTAAAAAGAAAAAGAAAATAATAACAAAATAAAAATAACAGAGTAGTCACTGAGCTTGGAGGTGCAAAATGTATTTGATATAAGAGGCAGACCAAATGGAAACAGATGAAACAAAATCAAATTATTCTATTTTTATGTGTTTTATCAAAATATTGACAAAGGCCTTGGTATTTTCCTCTTCTTTCTTTGCAAGCTTTCCCTCTTCATGTAAAGCATCTTCCCTTTTTCTAACTGAGGTAAACCTAGCTTACACATGCTAAGTTAAATGGTGTTAGGATTTATTGGACTTTGAAACATTTTATTTAATGAATGACCACTTCTTATCTTTAGTGGAAACTCTTTGTGTCAAGACCAGAAAAGAGTATTACAAATTATGTCCTTTTGTAAACAAGTTATAAATCAGTTAAGATAATACATCAAAATATGTGCATTCTGAAATTCACATGGAACCACAAAAATCTTGAATAGCCATTGTAAGCTTGAGCAAAAAGAACAAATCTTAAGGCATCACACTACCTGACTTCAAAATATACTATAAAGCTATAGTAACCCAAACAGTTTGATACTGGCATGAAAACAGACACATAGGCTAAAGGAAGAGAATAGAGAACCCAGAAATAAACCCATATATTTACAGCCAACAGATTTTGGACAAAGGTACCGAGAACATACATTTGGGAAAAGACAGTTTATCCAGCAAATGACTCGGGAAAAACTGAATATACATTTGCAGAAGAATAAAACTAGACCTTTCTTATGCAAACATCAGCTCAAAAATGGATTAAAGACTTTAATGTCAGACTCAAAACTACAATCTTGCCAACAATGCTGAGAATATTCTCCTACAGTCGACAGATACTTGGGCTTGGGCCTCAGAATGTTTAGGTGGCAGGAAAAATCCGAAGATTTCCATAACCCCTATATAAGCAATGATTTTTTTCTAGAAATAAGATGAACTCTGTACTCTGAAGTACCTGATTGCAAAATCCAAGTCCATTGTGTTGATTTATTAATTATCAATAATCTGATATATAAGAAATGATGTATGCTGAGATTTCTTCTTCCTTGTAAATTCTTTTAAATTTATCTTGTTCCCTACTTCTTTATTCATTTCTAACAACATTGTAATTATGGTCAAATTTAGCTGAACAAAGAAGCTTTGAAAGATAGCAATAGAAAATTAACAGTAATGCAACATTAAAGCTCATTCAGAGTTGAAAAGTCTCACTTTGCAAGGTTAAATTTAATAGGTTATTAATATATAACCAAAGAGCATAAAACACTTTTAGACCAAGGGTTGGTTGGCAAACTATGTCCTGTGGAACAAATCTGGCTTTCTTCCTCTTTTGGTAAGGTTTTATTGGAACACAGTCATGCCTATTTTTTTGTCTATGGATGCTTTCTTTCTTCAATGGTGGACTTGAGTAGTGGTTGGGGGTAGGGGGATCAGAAATATTTACTATCTTACCCTTTACAAAGAAAACAAATCTGCTGAGTGTTTTTATTAAAATATTGTTGTCTCACTCTCAAGATACAAGAACATGGAAAAAGTTACTTGAGTTTCTCTTCTCTCCTCTCCTCTCTTCCCTTCTCTCTCGAATACTTCTGTGTCCTAGGTACTGCACTAAAAATTTAGTGTATATCCTTCCATTTAATTTTAACATTATCTTTATGATGTGAGATAAGTATTATTAATATCCCCCGTTTACCTAAAAACAACAAAAAACCTCACATAAGGTTACCTGACACTATAGCTATTAAGGGATTGGGAACTAAATTCAAGCCTGTCTGACTCCAATACACAAAACCCAGTTTTAGAGTTATTTATATTTGCTTACATAATTATTTATATGCACATGTATGTCCATTCTCCAGAAGGGTTGATGTGAGTATTAAATGACCTCACGTATATAAGGTATCCAAAAGTGCCTGACAGAATAGATGTTCAATAAATGTTAGTATTTGCCTACTTACATCTGGATTTCATTATCTCTGTTGAATTGAGTAGAAATTAACTTAGAAAAATCAATGTATATTTGGCATGGAAACAGCATATCTAATTTGACTAAAAGGCAGAAGTCATAAAATTTCTTCTTTTTAGAAGTAGCCCACCATCAGAAAATCAGCTAGTAGTGAAAGGTGGCCTTGAGCCAGCCATGTGCTCCTATCTGGTCTCAGCTGGGATTAAGAATGAGGCTTTGAGAGATGGATGACTTTGGTTAAAGGTCCAAGGTATGGCTGTGGAAATGATTTTGTTCTATTTTTTTCTACTCAAAGTGCACTGACTCCCAGAGGACCAACCCTCTGACCTTAGCATCATTAGCACCAGGCTCTAACCAGCTAAGCTAATTGGCCTATGAGGATTCATAAACCCAAACTCAAAAGCTCTAGGCTAGAGAGAGAAGCGACCTGGATTCACAAATGCTTTTGTTAACTTCCTTGATTGGGTGACTCTCTCTTTATGCAACTAGGCTTCTCAATAATACATTTCTGTAATGTCAAATTATTATATTCTGTTGTTTTAAAAAGTAAAGTTCCATTGGATGTAGGAGTGAATTGAAAATAAAACAAAAGAAAAACTGGGACATGTTATACACTTCGTGTTTTACAGAGAAGGTAGAAGTTGAAAGTTGTATCCCCTGCTAGTGGGAAGGAGAAAAGCTGGCCTCTTAGCTGCAGCCATGCGCTTCAAAAGCCAGACTGAATTCACCCTTAATCTAATCAGGTTGACTGTCAAGGCATGCAGATTTATCTATACCTGGCGACAGAAACTAATGCATTCCAAATACTTGCTAGTGAACAGTCTTAAGCTTGTAGCCACTCTGTAGTTACCTACATACTAAATCAATATTCAAAGATTTCTTGATTTGGATATTAAAATTATAACTTACACAGATCAGTAGAGAGCACATTTGGTTGGTCTCTTGCAAAATTGCTGTTCTTAAATTCTATTTTAGTGGCATTCTATCAAGTTATATGAAAAGTCATGATCAAAACAAGCCTATTAAGTTCATTGTTACATTTTTTGTTACATTTTTGTTAAGGGTATTCTTGGCTATATGTCATTCTTTTATCTTTATAATTTATTGGAGCAAAATCCTTGGACAATCTTCATATCAAGAACATGTGTAAATCACCTGGAAAATGATTCTTCTTTATCTTAGGGGCACTGTGAATTATGTAGCCTGGATTTTCCCTTTCAACTGGCACATAAAAAAAATCAAGGGCTAACTGTGCTGCTTCTATGGTGCACATGAGTTGTATGGCTTAGCCTATGTACTTGTCTCATTTTGACCTCATGCTTATTTTATTTTATTTTTATAAATTCATAGTTCTTTATTAGAATATCTGTAACTGGTTTTTTATTTTTCATAATTTCAAGTTTTATTTTAGATTCTGGGGGTACATATGCAAGTTTGTTACATGGGTATACCGCATGATGCTGAGGTTTGGGATATGAATGATCCTGTCACCCAGATAGTGAGCATAGTACCCAAGAGTTCATTTTTTAGCCCTTGCTCCTTTCCCTCCCTCCCCTCTAATAGTCCTCAGTGTCTGTTGTTGCCATCTTTATGCCCATGGGTACTCAATGTTTAGCTTCCCATTTATAAGTGAGAATATGAATAATATGGTTTTCTGTTTCTGCATTAAGTCACTCAGTAATGACTTCCAGCTGCATACATGTTGCTACAAAGGACATGATTTTGTTCTTTTTTATGTCTGTATAGTATTCCATGTGTACATACACCATATTTTATTTATCAAATCCACTTTTGATGGGCATCTGGGTTGATTTCATGTCTTTGCTATTGTGAGTAGTGTGGTGATGAACATACAAGTGTGTGTGTCTTTTTGGTAGAACAATTTATTTTCTTTTGGATATATATCCAGTGATGCGATTGCCGTGTTGAAAGGTAGTTCTAAGTTCTTTGAGAAATCTCCAAACTGCTTTCCACAGTAGCTGAACTAATTTACATTCTCACCAATAGTCTATAAGCATGTAACTATTTCTTTTAAGTCATAATTTTTGAATATGTACTTAAAAGCTGACAACATTTCACCATGCTTAGGTTTGGTAAATATATAAGAGAAGTGCTGCAGCTTTCCAGTCTAGTGCCCATGGCAGACATCATTAATCAATAATGGTTCTCATTCCCTTGAAGCCTGGTCACCACTTCAGATTCCTTTTCAATCCATGTTTCATATAGTCACTATGAATTGATTAAAAGTGGCTTTCAGTGTGAAACCTATTTGCTCTCTCTGCCTTAGAGGTTTTTTTCATGTAATTTAAAAAATATATTCCTTCTTGGCTATAACTTAGGTAAAATTGCCTTCTAGTTTCCTCAATGTGAAATATAACCTTTACCTCTATTTAAAATCAGTAAAATAAAATGGCACCATATAGCAATAGTATGCATATTTAAAAATAAGTAAATAATAATCTTTTGTAATAAGTCTATTTTTAAGAGTGAAAAAATAAGTTTATCATTTTCTTTGGATCACTGACATTTAAGAAGTAGAATAGTAGGGCTATACCTTTACTCTGAACTGCTCTTGAAGATCCTGGAAACCTTTGTTTAGGTGTTACTTATCTCAGCCATGTTTTATGTAAGGAAAATGATTTCCGTATGTCTCCAATAGTTCACAGCCAAAACATTTGTGCACAGGTTGGGTGAATGCTTCCCATCGGGTGCATTCCCTTCATTTCAAGTCGTGAATAGAGAGGCTTTGGATTGCAGAAAAGAATTTGACAGTTTTCATAGTGTGCACAAATGCACACATGCATGCGTGCATGCATGCACACACACATGAACACACACACACCCTTCTCTTTTTCAGGGATTTAAAATGGTGTTGGGTTTGTTAACCTGTTATACACCTGTAATTAAAATGCCACTATCAGGATTAATGAGTAGATTTAAATCAGTATTGTATCACAGGAAACATAGAGTTTAAAGGGAAAATGGCTGTAAAATTATATGAAATTTATTTTAGTGTGTTTCTTCGAAAACCTCAGTGGTCCAAATATGTTGATTTGCTTTCCTGTATTTTCAACTCCCCAGAGTAATGCCCCATACCAAAGCCAAGCAATTTTTAAAATTAAAAACATATTTTATTAATAGCTCAAATACAGGAAGAATACAACAGCCCTTCCTAGTGATGTAATTGAACCTGATGATTTGAATTAAGAATATGCTAACATCTGGTAGTACCAAAAACATGCCCTATTAGAAATAGAACATACTCATCTCTGAATTACTATTCATGCTTTCTATATATTTTTTAGGAATAAGAAGTCTATTCCTCCAACAGAAATCTACACAATTAAAAAAAGGTTTTGGCTTTAAAGCTGTGTTCAAGTTTACTTTACCGGAAGTGACAGTCGTACCGAATAGGCTCTCTGGAGTCCTGAGTGTCAGACTGGAGGTGAAAATAGGAAATCTCTTTTCCTGGCATTATATAAGCATGTTCTTACCAGCTCAGAAGCAAAATGATGTGTATTTTTTGTTATAGAATCTGGGATAAAGTACAATAGGTAAATACTTAGATAAAAAGTTAAATGGAGGCAGGAACCTTAAACAGGCCCCTGAATAATGTGGTGTTATTGAGGCACTGTCAGACTTTGAGAGGAATTAAATTATATTGTGGCAATTTGAAATGTTTACCTTTACGTGCACATACCAAAAAAAAAAAAAAAGGAAAATGAAAAAGAAAACAATATACCACATTTATTTCAGTTTTCAAGAAAGGCTTCGGCAGGAGTTTTTTACATGATAAATACAAAAAGACAACCTAATAACAGCTTGCTTTGTTCTAAAATTAGGAAAGGAAAAAGGTGGAAATGAGCATGTTGCATAGTTCTTAGAAAAAGGACAATTTGTTTTTAGAACTGAAAATTACAGAAATTTTTTTGTCCGGGGCATGGAAAATTACTAAAAAGGTTATAGAAGTTCTTCCTAAAGTGGCTTCCAGCACCGTTGTGCCAATGTTTAATTTTATCCCTCCCCCAACCCCCTCCAGCAAGTGTTCTTAAAGGAAAAGGGATTTTCTATTTTGGGTCCCTCAAAAACAAACATATCCTAACAGTTTTCTTTCCAGAGAATGCTCCCTGTGCTTCTGTTCTTTACCTTTTCATCCTAAAAAACTGACAGGCCTACCTAAGGCAGGAATCAGAGCCAGTCTCATCATCCTGTCTCCAGCTACGAGTGCACCTCCCTGTTAAATGATTAAATAGGTCAATATTCAGTCATATAGCAGAACTTACTTTTTGTAACTTTTAAAGTTTTATATTCTATCAAAATTTATTTCAGGAAAAAGAGCAAGCATAGGACCAGGACCTATTGTATATTCTTTACCAATTGTTTATATTTTTCTTTATTTTTTCCCTATTGCTCCTTCTCTCTTTCTCTAGACACACACACACACACACACACACACACGCACGCACACAAAGAGTATATTATTTTTGGAAACATTTGGAAGTCAGTTAAAGACATTGTACTTCCAGTTCCAAACTAACTCTGCAAGGTTTTGCTATTTTCCACTTTGTGACTTTCTCCTCTAGTGGTAAAAACCCTGGCTTAAATTATCTTTAATATAAATATTCATTTGCTCAGGTCTAGAATACATGGAAAGCAGTTTTAGAATTGTTAATAACTGCAAAACCTAAACATACCAGTGAGAGTTTAATATTTGTTTTCAGTTCTGTCAAGGGATAATTCATATACAGTGGAATACAAAAATTTTAATATGCAATTTGATGAGTTTTGACAAATTCATGCACTCATTTATCCACATGCCCACCAAAATGTAGAACTTTTTTTTTTTTTTTTTGAGACGGAGTCTTGCTCTGTCGCCCAGGCTGGAGTGCAGGGGCCAGATCTCAGCTCACTGCAAGCTCCGCCTCCCGGGTTTACGCCATTCTCCTGCCTCAGCCTCCGGAGTAGCTGGGACTACAGGCGCCCGCCACCTCGCCCGGCTAGTTTTTTTGTTTTTTTTGTATTTTTTAGTAGAGACAGGGTTTCACCGGGTTAGCCAGGATGGTCTCGATCTCCTGACCTCGTGATCCGCCCGTCTCGACCTCCCAGAGTGCTGGGATTACAGGCGTGAGCCACCGCGCCTAGCCTTAGAACTTTTTATAACCTTGCTCTTTGTCAATTAATCCTCACACCAAAGCAAATTAACCCAAAGTATATAGAATAAATGAAAGCAAATTAACCCAAAGTATGTAGAATATTGAAATAATAAAGGTAACACTAGAGAACAATAAAATAGAAAATGAACTTATAGAGAAAAACCAACAAAACTAATATTTGAATATTTGAACAAATCAATAAAATTGATAAGCCCTTAGCTAAACTGATAATTACTAGAAATAGAAGAGGATGCCTGAATATGAATTTTTTTAGATAGTAAATAACAAGGAAATATCATGAATAATTTCATGTGATTTGTCAATTTAGATGAAATGAACACATTCCTAGAAAAATACAAATTAGGAACACTGACACAAAAAGAAATAGAAAATCATACTAGCCCTATATCCGTTCAGAAAGTTGAATTTATAATTACCCCCCTATAAATGAATCCCTATTATTTAATGGTGAACTGAAACCTTTAAGAAAGAAAAACCACATATTCTACATACATTTATTTTTCAGGAAATAGAGGAGAAAAATGTTCTTATTTCATCTTATTAGGCCAACTAAACTCTAATACCAAAACCAGACAGGCTTTACAATTAAAGAAAATCTGTATCCTAATATCCCTTAGAATACTAATTAAATCCACCAATATATAAAAAAAAAATAGGCTGGACACAGTGGCTCACACCAATAATCTCAGCAGTTTAGGAGACCAAGAAAGGAGGATCACTTAAGCCCAGTAAGACAAGGCTGCGATGAACAACGACTGGGCCACTGCACTCCAGCATGGGCAACAGAGCAAGAAAAGATGCTGTCTCTCAAAAAATTTTTTAAAAAAGAATAGATAATAATATCAAGTGAAACATTCAAAAATTAATTACTGTAATTTATTAAGATTTTAAAAAATCTTAACAGATGCAGAAAAACCATTTAATAATATTTGCCAATTTATGACTTAAAACCCCAACAAACTAGGAATTCCTGATAAAGGGCATCTATGGAAAACCTACAGGTAACACTGTATTTAATGTTAAAATATTGGATGCTTTCTCAATAAGGTTAG
This sequence comes from Macaca mulatta, assembly GCF_049350105.2. Classification (NCBI taxonomy): domain Eukaryota; kingdom Metazoa; phylum Chordata; class Mammalia; order Primates; family Cercopithecidae; genus Macaca; species Macaca mulatta. Next base: position 126,480,081 of record NC_133417.1, on the reverse strand, counting down.
GAACGAGGCTAGATTTTTCACTTTCTAAACCTTTATTATAAATCTAGCAAAAGTAATTTATGGTAATAGAAATCAGAAAAGGTTTTGCTAGAGAAATGGTTAGGACTGTCTAAGAAGAAGCACTAGAAAACTTTGGTTGGGGTATGTATTCCTAAAATGTATTCTTTATAATCTGTGTATTTTGATGTATGTAAATTATGTTTCAATGATCTAAATTTAGTCTCCAGATATCTATTCTCTTAAATAATTCAACTTTTGAGTTTTTACTTTTTATTTTGATATTTTACGTGTTCCATATTTCTTATTGTGACAGGCAAAATTCTATAATCCCTAATGACCTCCATGTTGTATCATCTGCTCCCTTGAGTATGGGTAGAAACATACCTTGCCTCTAACTGAATATTGCAAAGATGATGGGATATGACCCCGTCATTATGTTACATTATACAGTAAAGATGAAGGGATTTTGCAGATGTAATTAAGGCCCCTAATCAATTAACTTTAACCAAAAGAAAATTTTCCTGGGTGGGCATGACCTAATCAGGTGAGCTCTTTAAAACAGGATCAAGAGGGCAAAGACTCTCTCCAAGCTGTCCTTGAAAAAGAAATCTGCCATGGGTACAATGAAATAAATTCTGCCACCAACCATGTGAGCTTGAAAAGAGAATCCTGAGCTCCAGATAAGATGCAGGACAGGTGCAGTGGCTCACACCTGTAGTCTCCACACTTTGGGAGGCCGAGGCAGCAGATCACTTGAGGTCAGGAGTTCGAGACCAGCCTGGCCAACATGGTGAAACCCCTTGTCTCTACCAAAAATACAAAAATTAGCCTGGCACAGTGGTATGTGCCTGTAATTCCAGCTACTCAGGAGGCTAAGGCAAGAGAATTTCCTGAACCCGGGAGGTGGAGGTTGCAGTGAGCCAAGATAGCACCACTGCACTCCACCCTGGGTGATGGAGCAAGACTCTGTCTAAAAAAATATATGTATTTTTTTAGATAAAGAGTTCAGCTGAGCTATACCTGGACTCCTGACTCATGGGGAACATGTGATAACAAATATATGTTGTTTTAAGATTCTAAATTTGTGGTCATTTTGTACTCAGCAGTACGAAATAAATGCACTAAATATTGCTTTAAAAATTTTTATAAATTTTAAAAATTTTAAAATAAAAAATTTTTATAAAAAAATTTATAAAAAAATTTTATAAAAAGAAATTTATAAAATTTTATAAATTTTATAAAACCTAAGAAGTGATAGCTTCTTAGATTTTTCTCTGTCCCATTATTGTTTTTCCCCCATAGGAGATAGATTTTCTCTTTAATAAATTTTGTATCTATCTATCATGTGGTTCATTTCCTTCATTTCTTGTTATGTTGGGTTATAATTTTATCTTGTCTTTGATTCATCTGGATCACTGTTAGTGGATGTAGATTTTATTTTCAATACCCTGCCTTTGCTTAAGTTGTTACAGAAGAAGAGAAGCAGAGTGCAGGACAAGATTCTCTTCTGCACATGGGGACTCCTATTTCCCCTAGTAAGTTACCTGGGCCACGTTCTTAGTGCCTGCTCAGTGGGGTTCTTATATCCCAACCCCATTTCAGAGATTAGTGCTCCGAGCATGCTCAATTGGCTACTGCCCTTCTATCTTCAGGCTGGGCTGTGCTGTCTAGAATCAACACCCATTTTAGGTTCCCTCTCCAAATATACTGTCCTCTATTATTTTTTTAAAGAAAGTATTACCTTAATGTCTAAGTAGGGAGAAAATACTACTGTTTCATGGTACATAGTGTAGGCAGAGGATGGGTAAGTTCTTTAATTTCTTCTTTTGATAACTGTCCAGCGTGTTTGGCCTGCTCTTGCGTGTATTTTTCTGAATTTGAGTTAGGAATTTCTGGAAGAGCTCTCTCCTCTTGAGCATGTTTCAGTTTGTGGTTTCTCTGCTTCTGCTTCATCAGTACAAGTCTATCAGCTTCTATTCTCATGAATTCCTCATACTCTCTAGCACAATAAATGATATTCTGTCTCATTTTCAAGCATTAATATGGACATATATATCTTTCTTTTTTCATTTTGTAAGATTTGATGAAGCGGGGAAGTGCTTTGATCATTTCTTGTTATACGCCCATGTTTGAGGTGGTCAGATAATTTTACAAATGAGAAAATGAGATTGAAAGGTGGCCACAGGGTTTACCCAAGGTCACTCATCTGGCAAACTGTATGGCCTGGATCTGAGCTTAAATCATCTAACTCTTAGTGCGGTGTTTTCTTGCCTCTCATTAGGACCAAAATTATAAATGCTAACATGGTAGAACTTCTCCTCTCAATATACTCAAGAGCATTTCTTATCTACTTATATATTAAAGAAAATTACTTTGGAATTCTGGAAAGCCACATATGGAATCATTCTTCAGTGACTCTGAAACTGGCGGTGTTTATTTTACTATCAGTGTAATTTAGAGTGTGGCATGTTTTTGTTTGCTTCCATAGTTTCATATTTTCTCATATACACACAATTCATACATATACACACCCTTATGTTAGTAAGATAGCCCTTAGCAGGTGTGCATACATGCTGGAATTACACAGTTAAGGACTAACAACTTGCTCATAGGAGAAAATGGATATACGGCCCATATCCTTATTACTCTCTTCCTCAGTGTTAATTCCATCAGTGGCTCTGGAATTTTCATTTGCGTGCTCATCTTGAATGGGAGTTGTTTCTCTCTCTCTGCCTGATTATTCCAGTCTAGTCATTTTATAGTTGCCTCCACCTGGTCCCATTCATGCTCAGGTCAGTACAAATCTTGTTTTGGTGTTTTAGGGCTCCCATGCAATGTTGTTTTGGTTGATGCTGCAGATTTTACTAAGCCAAGTTTCTCTGCGGGTAATTTTAGTTAAATTGAGAGGTTGGGGCAACTTCTCCCAAGACTTCAGTTTAGTATAACAATCCTAGTGCTAGTCCATTACAAGACCTGGGCTGCTTTTGATTCTATTACCCACAGATTCTGGGCCTAGATGCCAGCAGTTTCAAGGCACCATTCTACCTGATTTCAGTTATATGAGTAGGAATCATTGTTTTGTTTCGGGACAAAGATGATGGCTCCTCTTGCTTTCGTTAATTTTCATTTAAAAAATTTTATCAGTTATTGTTGTGCTTGTATGGGGTGTATTCCTTGAAGTATGAACTCACCATGCCATTTTGCCCAAAAGCCAGACAATTTTTATCTTCCGTTGGATCAACTATTCAGTGATAATTTTCCTCTCATCTTCTGTTAAATGTGAGTAACTGGAACAGGCTCTTCCTTTTCTGTGTTTTGAAAGTTCACTGTTTTTTTGAAAAATAATAGTTTGCAATTAATTTATACAGATCAGTGAACGTTTAACAGCAGGACTAACACACGTTCATATCACACTTTGCGTTAGCCAGCTCAAGGGCCGGACAGATGCCAAAATATTTTCCATTTGTGTTTTGGTATTTCATATTTGCTGAATATGAGCCATTATGTGATATATTTACATATATATGATGAGCATGAATCAAAACATTTTCCTTCTGATTTTCTTAATTGGTTGTGGAAGGAAAAATGTCTTTAATCTTGTTTGTAAATGATGTTTAATTTTCTTAGCGTTAATTGGTGGCAATACGAAAGACTCTTTGTTGGTAAAACACATACAGAAAGATCTTATTTACGGGTTTAATATTCTTAGTTAATGATTCTAGCACCTGGAGCTATTCTCCTGTATGACTAGACTCCAGTGGTAATGCTAGTAAGGTGAGTTGATATAGCTTGTAAATTATAGACCTGCAAGTTCTAAAGGGAAAAAAATGTGGGGGAATAAATTAATCAAGTCAATCTTTAGCAAAACATCTTTATTGGAGGTAATCAGACGTTTTTCACAAATACGTACTGTCAGGCTGGACTATTATGAAGGATAGGCAAGCATGTTAGATCAATGGGAAGTGATAACTAAATGAAAATTATTGGAATAAAATTACCATGGCTTAGAGCAATCTTCTGAAACAATGGACTTAGAATTGAAAATTTTCAGTCGGCGTTTTATTAACACAAAGATTGTGCATGTCTATGGCACACAAACCCTCAAATGGTTTCCAAAAGTTTAAAAGAGCTTTTTCACATTCTGTTTACACTTGCATTCAAAATAAGAAAAATAATCTCATGATTGAAATCACTGAGATTTGTGACAAGGGCTCCTTTGATGAAAGGTTGGTTTGGTCACACACAGCATTAAGCAGCTCAACAAGCGATCACAAGACAGACTTCCTTCAAATACCCGCCTTTCACGTCATAAACATACATTCATGCCTGTGTGGGGGCATGAGGTATCAGGGAGAGACAGTTGAATTCTATAAAAGGTTTTCAAATAACTAGAAAATAGGTTTTGAAAATGCAGTAGGCATAGGAACCTTATCCTTTCATCCTTAGCTTCCTTTCACAGAAATAAAACACTTTATACCTGTCACCTTCCCTGATGGAGGAGGATATGTGTATTAGTTAGCATTCTGTAAAGGGACAGAACTAATAGGACAGATAAATATATGAAGGGGAGTTTATTAGGAGAACTGACTCGTGCGATCACAAGGTGAAGTCCCACAATAGGCTGTCTGCAAGCTGAGGAGCCAGGAATCCAGTCCAAGTCCCAAAACCTCAAAAGTAAGGAAGCCAACAGTGCAGCCTTCAGTCTGTGGCCAAAGGCCCGAGATCCGCTGGCAAACCACTGGTATAAGTCCAAGAGTCCAAAAGCTGAAGAACTTGGAGTCTGATGTTCAAAGGCAGGAAGCATCCAGCATGGGAAAAAGACGAAGGCCAGAAGATTCAGCCAGTCTAATCCTTCCACGTTCCACATTCCTCTGCCTGCATTTATTCTAGCCATGCTGGCAGCTGATTAGATGGTGACCACTGAGATTGAGGGTAGGTCTGCCTCTCCAAGTCCACTGACTCAAAAGTTAATCTCCTTTGGCAACACCCTCACAGACACACCCAGGAAAAATACTTTGCATCCTTCAATCCAATCAAGTTGACACTCAATGTTAAACCATCACAACATGCCTTTTGACCCACTCGGAAAACTTATTTATACTTTGAAATAAGCAATCTGATTAACCTTATCATTGTTTGGTTCTGCCTAATTCAGATGATTTTGGTATCCATACAGTTATACAAACTTTTTATTACCCAGCTGTCCTATTGTGAAAAACTTCACTTTGATTAATTGTTGATTGCTACTGAGTTATTGAAAGGTTTTTGTTTGTTTGTTTTGTAGCTGTCAAATGAAAAAAGAAAAAAAAAAAGTTACAGGAAGAAAACCCAGCAACGAATTGTTCCCCAAAAGGATAGAACTATATTGAGTGATGTATCAAATATGGCTAAAAGTGTTTTATCATTTGTCACTATGTTATAGTTATTGTCATAAAATGTATTATCAAGATAAAGGAGGAAGGCCATGATGAAAACAGCATGGTCTCATCAATGTAGTGGCAGTTCTTAGGGAAAAGTGAACGTATTTACAATCTGAAGAAGAGAGAACCTTTTCCTCAAGTATTTTGAAAAAAAAAAGTGTTAATTTTCTAGTGCCAGAATCTGCATTGAAAGAATTTCTGGAAAGACAAAGGTGCATTTTGCTGTGCATTCCCTTCAATTAATAGTATGTCCAGTTTAACAAGTGCTGCAGAATCCCTTTAAATCTAGACTTCAAAATGAGTTAAAAACAGTAATTTCAAATGTGAGTTCACTTTGCCAGGGATGATTTGGGCCATGTAGAGTAAAAGTTGTTTGTACCAAGTCAGTGAATTGCTCCAGCTTCAAGTGTATGGAAAGTAGAAACAAGAAGCAAAGGAATTTTGTGGGGACTCTATTGTCCTCTAAAGCAAAATTTGGTTCAAATAATGATTACAAATTTTGCAATTACTTTGAAAACCAGTAAGACAAAAATCAACAGAATCCTCTGTGATGAGACGGCAAAATGGTAGAATGATGAGATGGTAATGAATGTAATAGCTGGAGGAGTCCTTTGAGGTCTTCTAGCCTAGTATTTCTCAAAGTGTAAAAATAAGCAGGAAAAAAAAAGACAGAAGGTGAGGGTCATTTTTGGACAATAATTTAAGAAAGCCTTGCTTAAACTCTTGTTGTTTTGCTGCAAGACTTTCAGGCCCTTTATTACTTAAGTGTATTTTAAGTTTTCAAAAGAGGTATTTCTCAAAAGGTGAGCCTGCTTGAAGTGAGTACATGTGTGTATGCATGTATTTGCATGTGTGTATGTGTGTGTGAATCTCTATGAATATTCTGTGAGAGACATTTAAAAAATTCTCTTCTCACTTAATATCCCTGTCTTATAAAGATGGAAGCTGAGATCAAAGCAGGTTGAAGCACAGCTCATGATTGTTGGGCTGTGCAGTGGCTGAGCTGGTCCTGAAGCTAGCCATAAACTAGCCATGAACTGTGCATCAGTCTGAGCATGGTGTTATTTACACTGTGCCTCAAAAAGAGGATGAAGGCAATAATGTCCGTCGGCTTAAGGAGAAGAGGCCATAGCTGACGTGGTTTCCATTAGAAACAGAAATAAGATTCAAAATAAAATATTCCCTCACTGGCTTGCTAAGATGCCAACAGTATTATTCTTTAAGAACCTTGTAGCGCCATGGGATATTTAATTGAGCTAACTGGGGAGAAGCCTATATTTAGCCAGTTCATACCAAAGCAGAGAGTTATTTTCACTGCTAATAGGATAGAAAAAAGTGGGATATAAGCTGGGCAAGGTGGCTCATGCTTATAATCCTAGCACTTTGGGAGACCGAGGCAGGTGGATAACTTGAGCCCAAGTTCTAGACCAGACTGTTCAACATGGCGAAACCCCGTCTCTACAAAAAACACAAAAATTAGCTGGGTGTGGTGGTGTATGCATGTAACCCAGCTACTCAGGAGGCTGAGGCAGGAAGATCACTTAATTCCAGGAAGTTGAGGCTGCAGTGAGCAGTGATGGCACCACTGCACTCCAACCTGGGTGACAGAGCAAGACCCTGTCTCAAAAAAAAAAAAAAAAAAAAAAAAAAAAAAAGGGGGAGTATAGAATTAGTCTCCTATATGGAGCATCTGTGCTAAAGAAAGATTAGGAAAAGGGTGCTTTTCAGATTTTAATATGCACAGGGGCAATCTTGTTGAATTTTATGTGTTTTGGATGGGGCCTGGGATTCTGCATTTCTCCCAAGCTCCCAGGTCACGCTAATGTTGCTGCCTTATTGAACCATACTTTTGAGTAGCAAAGGGCTAGATCATGGAACAATGAGGTGTGGTTTTCTGTGTGTGTACTTGGGGAAAGATAAGATGGTCTGGAATACAGAGGCCAGCCCAAATGTCCTGGCTTGTTTCTTCACAACTTTGTTGAGGAAAGGAGAAACAAAGGCTGAAACTATCTGATAAAATACTGGAATTGAACCAAACATTAACTCTAAGTTTTGAAACTCTGCTATTTAGTTAGCCATAGATTCTTCATTTTACTCACCCAGTTTCTTCTCTAAGACCAAGAAAAGAACTGGGTATGAGATTTCCTTCTTCTAGATACTATCCTTGTAAACTTTGATCTCTTCTCTGAGCCTCAGTTTTCTGAGTATTCAGTGGGAATAAAAAATATGACTGTGAAATGAGATCATATGCATGGACTTTTAACACTCTTCCCTCAGTTTTTTTCTTTGTTCCTGAAGAAGAAACAATGAATAGAATTTTGGGTTGAAAGTGAATAGAAATTTGGATGCCAGAAAAATCTACAATTCTGGTGCTAGTGCTTTGTCTCTATTTTTATTTTATTTTATTTGTATTTATTTATTTATTTTTTTTGATACAGAGTTTCCCTCTTGTCCAGGCTGGAGTGCAATGATGTGATCTTAACTCACTGCAACCTCCACTTCCTGGGTTCGAGCAATTCTCCTGCCTCAGCCTCCCAAGTAGTTGGGATTACAGGTGTACACTACCACGCCTGGCTAACTCTGTATTTTTAGTAGAATGGGGTTTTACCATGTTGCCCAGGCTGGTCCCAAACTCCTGACCTCAGGTGATCCACCCGCCTCAGCCTCCCAAAGTGCTGGGATTATAGGCATGAGCCACCACGCCCGACCACTTTGTCTCTATTGTTACTAGGACTGCACAGGTTCCAGCAGGGCCTCTATCTCTTCATCAGTAAACACGAACTTCTTTTGATGGGGGCATAAGTGGGCACATATGGCAGTGAGCAGAAGTGTTTTGTTGTGGAAAAAACAGTTTTACCCTTTTTTAGAGTCCCTTCTTGATACTTTTAATTAGAGACACTTATTTCTGTCAAACAATAGGGTACTTTTTAGAAAAAAGCTTTAAGTAGACTGTCAGGGAATAAGTTTTGCACCACCATGCTATAATTTGAACACTTTAGTTGGACAACAAAGACACTGGAGAGAGCAGAAAACGTTATGGAGCCAGCACTACAGTCATTTGGGAGATTCTGGCATCCTGAGATACACGAATCAGATTTGCTGAAATTTCTTGCAGGGCTGGGCTAGTTATACAAAGAGGGAAGGGACTGTGTGCACAGGAGTCTGGTTTTCACTGAAAATGAATGTTTGCCTTAGTTGTAATGGGACAATGGGACAAGTAGGTGGTAGATACTGAATGATCCGAGGCAAGAGAGCCTCTCCCGACGTTTGTGCACGGAAGAAAATAAACCAGGCTCAGTACCAGATTCTGCCATCTGATAGTTGTGCACACTGAACTTGCTTAAACTTCTCTGGACCTCAGTTTTCGCATCCAGAAAATGGACATGATAATGCTTGCCTTTAGAATTTGAGTGAAAATTAAAAATAACAGTTATACACCCTTATATAATAAGTACTAAAGAGAAAATCTGTAATTGTATTTCCAGTATTTATCAATTCTTTTGTTCATTCTACTATGATCACTTATTTTAGTATCTTCTTTTCAGGTCTTTGTTGACACTACCCTTACCCTGCCCCATGGCGTTAGAGTTTACTCCTCTCGCTGCCTTCGTCCCTGTGATCATCAGGGTCTCGCAGCTGTTCTCTGTTCCCAAATCTCATCTCCCACCCCTACTTTCTCATGCATTTCACGAATGCATGAACTTGCTTAACTTCTCTGAACTTCAGTTTTCACATCCAGAAAGTGGACATGGTAATGCTTGCCTTTAGAATTTGAGTGAAAATTAAAAACAACGTGTTATACACCTTTACATCATAAGTACTAAAGAAATAACTGGGCCAGGCACAGTAGCTCATGCCAGTAATCCCAGCACTTTGGGAGGCAGAGGCAGGCAGATCACAAGGTCAAGAGATCAAGACCATCCTGGCCAACATGGTGAAAACCCGTTCTCTACTAAAAATACAAAAATCAGCTGGGCGTGGTGGCGTGTGCCTGTAGTCCCAGCTACTCGGGAGGCTGAGGCAGGAGAATCGCTTGAACCTGGGAAGCAGAGGTTGCAGTGAGCCGAGATCGTGCCACTGCACTCCAGCCTGGGTGACAGAGCAAGACTCTGTCTCAAACAAAGAAAAAAAAAAAAAAAAAAAAAGAACTGTAATTGTAGTTTTAGTATTTATTGATTCTGTTGTTCATTCTATTACTACGACTTATTTTATCATCTTCTTTCCAGGTCTTTGTTGACCCTATCTTTGCCCTTCCTTATGGCATTAGAGCTTACTCTTCTCAGTGCCTTTGTCTCTGTTAGTCATGGTCTCGTGGCTGTTCTCTATCCCCACACCGCATCTCCCACCCCTACTTTCTCGTTCGTCCACTGCCACATTGTTAAACTCTATCGTGCACCAATCTGTACAAAATTGGCAGACATATATGATCCCTTCGGACATCCCAGGTATAGGACCAAGGCACAGAGCCAACCCGTAATTACTCTCTAGCATGTCATTTTTAAGTGCTAATGTAGCACATCCTAAATCCTATGCACGTAGGGCCTTGGATTCGTTGGAAAGTGTTAAAGTATTTTCTGTGACTGCTCTCTGCCTTTCATAACCTTGAACAAGTCATTTTCACTCCTCTGTTCTCACTTTCCTAATGGAAAGATTAGAGAGATAATATCAGTAAGGTGCTATCTAAATATGAAATGAGGTATAAAGAAAATAAATATCAGACTGTGCCTGTCAGAAGCTGCTGATCCTCCCAGCAGTGAGTTTTTCTGTGACCTTCAATCTCGTAGCACTGGTCCAGGAAGCAATAATACAAGTCAAGAACAACTTCAGCTCTCCAGAGACTTAAGGGGGCTGTTCTGCTTGCCTTGTTGCTGGCAGATTTTCAATCCCTCATTCCATGAACATTTCTGGAACATCTGCTGTGGCCCAAATGGTAGACAGATCAGAAACTGAGAATTTAGAAATGCAAAACAGAGTCTCTCTCCTCAAGGAGGTTACATCTTCCAAAGGGGGAGAATCCAAATAGCAAGCACTGCAATATATGTCTGAAGGAGGTCTGTAAAAAAAAAATGCCAGGCATAACTGAGGGAGCGAAGTGTTGTCACCAAACTCAGTTTGGAGGAAAGTTTTCTTGAGGAGGAAGCTCTGAAGTTGGGCTTTGAAAGTTGAGATGCGCAGGTTGAGAAGAGGAGACCTGGAGTAGGTGAAGGGAAGAGTGATTACATCGTGACTGCAAGAAGTGTAGGGTGTAGTTTGGGGGTGTGTCCGAGGGCTGAAGAGTGGCAGCTGGGGTGCAGGATGGTGGGTGAAGGGCAGTCTTCATTTTTTGTCTGAAAGCAGTACAGAGCCTTTGGAGGATTTTAAACAGGAGTCTTGTTTGATCAGAAAGATGACTTTGGCTTTCCAAATATCTGCCTTCCTTTTGAGGACCACCGTTTGTGTTCTTGTAGTTCCTGATGAGGAGTGCACCTGGCCTCTCACCCTCACTGTCCAATCAACTTGATAGCAACTAGCCACATGAAAATATTTAAAAATAAGTTTAAGGCCGGGTGCAGTGACTCATGCCTGCAATCCCAGCATTTTGGGAGGCCAAGGCGGGCAGATCATGAAGTCAGGAGTTCGAGACCAGCCTGACCAACATGGTGAAACCCCATCTCTACTAAAAATACAAAAAAATTAGCTGGGTGTAGTGGGGGGCGCCTGTAGTCCCATCTACTCAGGAAGCTGAGGAAGAAGAATTGTTTGAACCCGGGAGGCAGAGGTTGCAGTGAGCCGAGATCACGCCACTGCACTCCAGCCTGGGCGACAGAGCGAGACTCCGTCTCAAAACATGAAACAAAATAAAAAATAAAAAAGTAAATGTAAAATAATTAAAACAAAATGGAAATGTAAAAATGCAGATCCTCATACTACCTAATTTACCTAATCACCCTGCCACATTTCAACTGCTCAATAGTGATATTTCAAGGGCCAGTGGCTACTATATTTGGCAGGGCAGTTGTAGAACATTTCCATCATCACAGAATGTTCTGCAGGATAACTCTGCAACCCTCTGCTTGCTGTCAAGTGAGACTGTACATTACCGTGGGAACATGCAGGTGTGCTAAATTCAGTAACCACTAGGTTCACATCTTCTGTCTTTATCACCTCCAATAGTGTCTGACCTTGGGCAAGTTACCTAATATCTTTGGGCTCCCATTTGCTAATAATAGAACTTATTAGTGTTGAGGCTTAACTGGATTCATGCATGCAAAGAGTGTAGAACAGTGGCCAGCAAATGGTAAGAACTCAGTGCTGGATGTTAGCATTCATTTTATAAAGGCTCACCCTTGCTTGCCTATTTGGTTCTGATCCATTGTTTAGCGCTTATCTTCCAGACCTGCATTCAGCAATTTTTCCCTCGGACCCAGACTTGGCATTCATTGTCTGACAGGCTCTACCTTACCTATGCCTCCCAGGTTTCCCCCAGCTATTTCTGTCCCAGATTTGAGTCATGCAATTTGTAATTCACTGCCTTTGGGGCTTGACATTGGCAGAGAGAGGATAAAGCACATTGCAAAAATTACCTGTTCTCATAAAGTAAAACTTGAAAGAGTGTCTTGATAGGGTTGGGGGAAGGGAGAAGGGCAACTGTAATTGAGCAGGCTACCCAAATCCCTCTGGATTCTCCCAGGCTACAGGGAGAATCTAAAATGATGTTGGAATTGAGTCATTTTTCAAACCCAAGTGTAAATTGTTTCCTATCATTTGAAATGGAAATCTCCTCACAAGCAAACTCATTTTAAATGTTCATACTTATGGTTCCCTAAAAGGTGTGTTAATACTCCAATATAACATTTCAGAATTGTAATATGATGATTTTGTGCTAGGTGTTTTAGCCATTGCTTGGTGCTTTGACTAATGATGGTAAAAGTATAAAATCACTTCATAAATGGTTTAAATGGCTATTGCATATGTCTCTAGATCTAAATTTCTCTTTTCTTAAACCCGTGATTGTTTATTCTAACAAAATTGTACTCTCCTTTGTCCCAAACTTTTCTTAAATAACATTTTTCTTCTTTGCCAGAACTATTTTTATTTAAAAGTTATAACTTCTAAACTGGAGATTATTACTACTCTGCTTTCAGCCAATCATTTCTATTTGACTGCTATAAAAGTACCATTCTTTCTTAAATCTCTTAGTATTTTGTTCTTTATAATTAAAAAAACACACATGTATTTTCAGACAAAGTTTTATGTAGGCAATTATTTTGCAGATGATTTTTTGTTTCTTAGTACCTAGGTGGGTTGTCCCCATGCAAATCATGCTGAGTGTAAAACTTGTCTTTGGCACCTCTCTCTGCCCACTTCCATGAAACAGCTCCTGTATCGGGACACCTGAGTGGCTTCCTCTGTAGTCCTGTTGCAAAGCATCACTGCACATCCTAGACAAGGCGTCAAAACTGAGCTCCCACACTAAGCTCAATGCTTACAGAGATGAAATAGTTAAAGGGAATCAGTGAAGCAAGCAGGGTGGGAATGGTGGAAATTGTGGTGAGCTAGAAAGTAGACACATCCCAACAGGGTAGCCATTCCAGTACTCTATTCTACTAGATTATTGCCAAACCATTATTCCAGATGTGCAGATTTTTCAAGAGATGCCTGAAATCCAGATTTAATTAAAACATATAATGTGGATAAATATTTCACAGACCAAGCAAGACATGTCAACCTGTTGCCCTTTTGAGATCTTTCCCTTCTACCTCTAAATGCCTATGACATCAACGTATACCTATCTCAAGGTGTACCTGTCTCTGCTGGGATTAGAATAAATAAAAATATTAATTACTCATAAAAATACAAGTAATACATTGAACATTACAAAGTGGCAGTCTCAGCGTGGAGTGGAGTCGGGGTGAAATAAGAGGCACGACATGACTCGGGCATATGATTTTGATAAAAACAAAACAAAAACCCCCAGAAAACAAAATTTACATTTTGATAGGCACCTTTGGATGACGATGTCAAAATATACTACTCTAATTAACTCTAGGTATGGTGCCAATGGCTATTAAGATTAAACATACTAGACATGCTACCTACTTCTTCTTGCTTACAGCTGTGTGTTTATAGTGTCCTTACCCACTGGAATTCAGTGGGATGAGTGATGAGGAATAGAGAGTAATGTCACTGCCTCCTCTCATTCAGTAAGGAAAGGCCCAACTATCCTGTTTATGGATAAAAAGAAAAGGTGAAATTTCTCAGCCACGGTGTTAATGTATTTCCCTAATGCACTTTCTTCTAGACTTTGGACTTTTCCTAAACACAAACTTTTAGGAAAATGCTGAACCTCTTTGCCAGGAATGCATAGGAAAGACCACACAAGCACACACAAAAATAGGAATTTAAGACCATAAGCTCAATTTAAAAATTTTTCTCTATATGTGGTATAATTAAGGACCTGGTTATTCTCTCGAAAAATCATGTTCTCAAAGCTAAGACAAATGCATTCCTTTGAAACCTACTTATTTTGAAATCCAATTATGATATATAGCAGTTTGTGCATTTAACCATAGTTTATCTACACAGTTGCAAACAGGATGTACCGCTAACTCAGGGTCTTTACTAACAACTCTTTGAATGCCTAAAAAGTTGCTTATGTATCTGTCTCTCCCTTTTTCCTTAGGAAGGAGAAAGACTGATTGCAAATTAACCTTAAGAAATGTCCTGCCCAACAGGGCCTTTGAAGACCTGAGATATTTTTAAGGTGGAATATCTTGACTTTGTCACAGAGGTTTACAATAAGCAGTCATGTGTTCTTTTACATGACCAAGGACACCACAGGAAAAGAGAAACAATGAAACATGGTAATAGATTATGCTCACTTTTTCCATGTATGTGAACAAAATGAGGCATGCCTCTGACAGGGACTAAATTAAAATTTTAACCCTTAGTGGAAATAAGAACACGCAACAGCATTGGTTAAAACAAAACTAAACAGCAGGCTTCATTCACAGAAGTACCAAAATTTCAAGCTTCACACTCAGGCCAATTTTGAATTATACATCTTGGAACACTGTTAAATAAAATATTTGAGTGTTTGTAAAATGAAGCCTTCCCATTTCAATTACAATCTATTATGTGCCTATCCTTCTTTACAAGGCCAGTATCAGGAGACTAGCATGTCTCTCAATCCTCTAAGGCAGATCTTTAAAAGGAATCTGGCTGAATTAAGGTTGGGATTGGTGGGAGGAAACTCAGTTTTCACATAGAGCTCAGAAAATAAGTGATAAAACACATATCCTCCAGGAAATTGTTTTGAACCAACTCTGTATTCTTTGTAAGTCATTTTTATGTAATAGATGTTGCATGCTTCCTGGTAGGTGTGATTTTGTGGCTTTTGGTTTCAGAGACTTAGGGAGTTACAGCAGGCAGTTCCCTAGATGGTTTGCTTGTATTCCTTAGGAGCAGCGGTTGGTGGGATGATCAAAATCAAGGGGTATGCATGGTTCTGGTTCCTTTGTTAATCTGTGGTTGTTTGGAGGCACATTCCGACACTGTTGTTGACTTCATCACCACATTTAATATTGTTCCCAAGGGGGGTCTTCCCTGCTCCCTACGTCTAGGTATGCAAGATTCCACTACAAGATTCCAGAACATATCTCACTCAGCTAAAGTCTGGCAGAGAAAGTAGACAATCTTTGATCTAAATGTCAGTGATGTTTGCAATGGTTTTGAAGAAAAGATTCCCACAAAGGAAGCACTAAGAAGAGAGTATTCAGGCTAGAGTACAGGTTCCCAGTGCACTGAAGCTGCCCAGGCAGTGTTTATGTGATAAGGAGACAAGATTAAGACTCGAGATGGGATAAAATACTTCTGCTAAGTCCCAAGGATAAAATGGCAAGTATGTGGTAGACTTTATTTACCTCTCATAGTTACCTTTTACATCAGTTAGCTATTACTGTGAAACAATCCATCTAAAAACTTAGTGGCTTAAAAATTAACCATTTACTATTACTCAAGAGCCTATAGCTGGCTGAGTCATTTTAGTTCTATCTAAATTCACCCATGCATCTGTGGTCAGTTGCTTCATGTATGGAACATTGTAGCCTCTTATTAAAATGTCACTGTTAGTAGTAGTAGCTATGTTTTATTCAGCAAATATTACTTAAATACTTTCAACAGGAAAAACACAATTTTAGATGCTGCAATAGAAGTTGTTATAAGTGACTGCCCTATTCCTCAGAATATTATAGTTTTAAGGGAAAATGAAATACTAACTTATTCATTCCATAGATGTTTAATGAGAACCCATTTTGTGCCACTCAGTGCTATAAAGCCTGTGGGAGGAATTTCTAGCCTAGACATAAGTAGCAGGGAAGGCCCCATGAAGGTGGTGGCATTTGAGCCGGGTCTTGATAAGTATATACAGTTTACCCTTAAATCACATGGGTTTGAACTGCGTGGGTTCGCTCATATACAGATGGCAAAACCAACCCCTCCTCTTCCTCCTCCTCAGCCTACTTAACATGATAAGCATGAGGATGAAGACCTTTATGATGATCCACTTCCACTTAATGAACAGTACATATATTTTCACTTCCTTATGATTTTCTTTCTTTTTTTTTTTTTTTTTTTTTGAGACGGAGTCTCACTCTATCATCCAGGTCCAGGTTAGAGGGCAGTGGTGCGATCTCGGCTCACTGCCAGCTCCACCTCCTGGGTTCACGCCATTCTCCTGCCTCAGCCTCCCGAGTAGCTGGGACTATAGGTGCCTGCCACCTCGCCCAGGTAATTTTTTGTATTTTTTAGTAGAGACGGGGTTTCACCGCGTTAACCAGGATAGTCTCCATCTCCTGACCTCGTGATCCACCCGCCTAGGCCTCCCAAAGTGCTGGGATGACAGGCATGAGCCACCGCGCCCGGCCTCTTACGATTTTCTTAATACCTTTTTCTTTTCTCTAGCTTACTTTGTTGTAAGAATCCAGTATATGATACCTATAATATACAAAAGATGTGTTAACTGACGGTTTAAGTCATTGGTAAGGCTTCCAGTCAACAGTAGGCTATTCATAGTTAAGTTTTTGGAGAGTCAGAAAGTCGTACACAAAAGCTTGCTGACCCCCACATTGTTCAGGGTCAACTGCACATTGTCGTGGTCAAAGAAGACATGAGGAAAGGCATTCTAAGGAGGGAACCTTCAGTGTAGAGTTGGTGAACATCTTCTGTAAAATGCCGAACAGTAAACATTTTAGGCCTTGCAGGCCATTTATTCTCTACAGTAGCTTGTCAACTCTGCTGTTTTAGCCCAAAAGCAACCATAGGCAATCCATAAAGGAATGAGCAGGGCTGTGTTGTAATAACACTTTTTTATGAACACTGAATTTTGATTTCATATAATTTTAGATGTCATATAATATTCATATTTTGCTTTTCCTCCTAACCATTTAAAAGTACAAAACCCGTTTTTTTTTTTTTTTTACCTTTTATTTTAGATTCAGGGGGACATGTGAAGGTTTTTTATGTAGGTTAACACTTGTTATGGGGGTTTGTTGTACCTATTATGTCATCACCCAGGAATTAAGCCCAGTACCCAATAGTTATCTTTTCTTCTCCTCTCCCTTCTGCCACCCTCCCCCTTCAGGTAGACCCTAGTGTCTGTTGTTTCCTTCTTTGAGTTCATACGTTCTTATTATTTAGCTCCCACTTATAAGTGAGAATATACAGTATTTGGTTTTCTGCTCCTGTGTTATTTTACTACGCATGGTAGCCTCTAGCTCCATCCATGTTCCTGCAGAAGACATGGCCTTGTTCCTTTTTATGGCTGCATAGTGTTCCATGGTGTATATGTACCACATTTTTTAAATCCAGTCTGTCATTGATGAACATTGAGATTGATTCTAGGTCTTTGCTATTGTGAACAGTGCTACATTGAACATTTGCGTGCCTGTGTCTTTATGGTAGAATAATTTATATTCTTCTGGGTATATGCCCAGCAATGGGTTGCTGGGTCAAATGGCAGTTCTGCTCTTTGAGGAATCATCATACTGCTTTCCACAATGGTTGAAACAATTTACACCCCTACCAACAGTGTATTAGTGTTCATGTTTCTCTGCAACCTCACCAACATCTGTTCTTTTTTGACTTTTTTTTTTTTTTCTCAGAGTCTTGCTCTGTCGCCCAAGCTGGAGTGCAGTGGCGCAATCTCAGCTCACTGCAACCTCCATCTCCCGGGTTTGCGCCATTCTCCTCCGTCAGCCTTCTGAGTAGCTGGGACTACAGGCACCAGCCACCACGCCTGGCTAATTTTTTTGTATTTTTAGCAGAGAGGGGTGTCACCATGTTAGCCAGGATGGTCTTGATCTCCTGACCTCATAATCTGCCCGCCTCGGCCCCCCAAAGTGCTGGGATAACAGGTGTGAGCTATTGCGCCCTGCCTCTCTTTTGACTTTTTAGTAATAGCCATTCTGACTGATGTGAGATGGTATCTCTTATGGGCAAAACCCATTTTCACCTCTTGGAGTCATACAAAAACAGGTATTGGGTTAGATTGGGCTCATAGGCTGTAGTTTGTAGGTCCTGCTTTAGAACAAGTGTTTTATGGTGAGAAAGGGTTGTATATGTTGGGGAAAAAATGAGTTATCTTAACTGATGTTTGTGTCGGGTAGTACCAGAAGATAAGAATAAAAAAATAGAGGACAGTGTGTCTTGAATGCTTGAATAATAATAATCATGGTAACTATGACATTGAAATGTGTGTATCACAGCTTGTAATTTTTTGCATACAATATCATATTCTCATTTGGTAGATGAGAAAAATAGAAATGCAGAGAGATTACCTGACTTGACCAAGATTATACATCCAGTAATGACAGAAATGCAGCTGGTTTTCTAATATCTTTTGGCATTTAATTCTCCTTCAACTATATTATGTAGAGTTTGTCCCATGTGCTATGGATTTGATACTATTTTATGAAAAATTTTCAAGTTCATAATTTGTCTTTTGGGGAATGAATATCTTCATATTTGAAAAGTACTTTATTATGATTTTTATTCATATAAAATCAAGTTGTAAAATTCAGGCCCAAGAAGTCAGACAGTTGTGCAGGATAAAGAAATATTTTTTGGAATAGGAAGTTATGCTAATTGAGTTTTTACTTTTAGGAGGACGAGGTAGGGTCTTGTGCTCCTAGGACTTCGGCAAGGAAGAACAAGGGAACAGGTGCTTAGATCAGAGTGGGCATTAGAACCGTATAGCGTGACCTCAGTCTAGGTACTGAATGAAGAGATAGCCGGTAGGGGTGTTTGTGGACCAGGTAGGGTTTATGGACTTTAGGAGCATAGTATTTTATATGGAGCTTTAAATTTGCCTTCCTGCATGACTTCCTTCTTGTGCGATCCTCAGATTGTCAGAAAAAAAAGAGTAAAGTACTAAACCTTATGTAGCTTTGGGTTAGCAGTGTCTTTAGATGAAGAATAAAGCTTCATTCTTACTTTATCCGATGGTGCTGGAGATGGCACCAATCTGTGGAAACATTTGTCAGATAACAAAAGAAAACAAAAACAGGACACAAGAGTGACTGATTAGGGCAAAAGATGGCAGGTATATTATTCATGTCCAGGAATGAATTCATATATAGATATACCTATACCCTTATCTTGTATAAATAAGTTATATATTATAAGGACTTGTATATGTGTGTGTGTTTGCTGTTTAATTTGGACATTAAAAGTGAACCCCTGAATCTAGAAAATTTAGGATACTAGGGTTAGCAATCACCTGTAATGGAGAAGGAAATGATCAGATGTGTATTTAAGCGAGAAACTCCAGGGGCAAGTTGAAAGGTGCTTTGAGAGAGACGTGGGAGAGGCAACCAGTTAGGAGACTCTTGCAAAAGGAACTGTACTAGGGCAGGGCCATGAGGTTCAAGGAAAGGAGAGAAGCATCAAGCACTTTAGAGAGTTTGGGAACCTCCTGGATCTGGAAGATGAGGAGGAGTGCTGTTTCCTAGAAACACAGGCTAAAACAGCTTTGTCATGTTTTCATGTGGGGGAAATTTGATTCTCTGCCAAAAGAGGCAAAACAATTTGTTACTGATGATGTTCAAGTTTCTACCTAATCTGTCATTGATCGATTTAGAGCAAGGCCGGGTTCCTTAAACACCCTGTGAAGCTGAGTGAAAATATATATTTGAGGTGTGTGTGCCATTACTTACCCCTGGTGAATTTCAGAAGTCACTATGCCAGTATTCTTAAGCAATCCTACACTTGACCTCTATGTCCCTATTCAGGCTGCCATTTGTCTCCTGAGCTATCAATCTTGGAGTCCAATTTTAGAGAAATATCACGTTTTGTTCTCTAAAGGCAGTGGTGTCTAATAGAACTTTCTGTGATGAAGACAATGTTCGATATCTGTGCTGCCCAGTAATGTAGCCACTAGCCCCACATGGCTAGGGAGCACTTGAAAGGTGCCTAGTAAAACTAAGAAGCTGATTTTTAATTTAATTTAAATTTACATTAATAGCCCCATGTGACAAGTGGCTGTCACATTGTATGGTACAACTCTAAATCCTGATCTCCAATATCCTACTCAAACTGTGGGCATGTCAGAATTTTGGTTTGGGATGAGGAGATTACATATTTTTCTTTTTCTTTGTTTCTTTTCTTTGAGACAGGGTCTCACTCTGTCATCCAGGTTGGAGTACAGTGGTATGATCTCAGCTCACTGCAACCTCCACCTCCTGGGCTCCAACAGTACTCCCACCTTAGCCTCCTTAGTGGCTTGGAGTACAGGTATTCACCACCATGCCTGGTTAATTTTTCTATTTCATGCAGAGACCATATTTCACCATGTCACCCAGGCTAGTCTTGAACTCCTGAGCTCAAGAGATCTGCCTGCTTTGGCCTCCCAAATTGCTGGGATTATAGGTATGTCCCATCACACCCAGCCTTCACAATTTTTTAGTCCTCATGAATCTGTGGATGTGTCAGGAACTAGAATCTGGCCCTGCTACCATTGTTATATGAGTTCCTTCCAGGAATCATGCTGGCAGGCTGGATTAATTAACACTGTACAAGTAAAGAAACTGGAAGTAATTAATTATATGAATTTGAGTAGTTCAGATTCATTTTTAAAAAATTACACCATAAAACTGGGATATTTAGCAAGTTTGCCAGCAGAAGAAATCTGATTCAATGCTCTTCTCCTTAGGCCCTGGATTCATGTTTGAGTCACATCTTTTTAAATGGACCTTCTTGACTCTTCATGGCTATTGATTCAATTTTATTGTCTGGCAATGATTTTGACTCCTCATCTTCTGGACAAGCATGGGATAAGCTTAAACTCTCTGACTCTGTCTAGACCTTTCCAGCTGTCACACAAAAACTTATCTACCTGAAGTGGCAGTCTCTTGAAATCTTGCCATATGTTTGGCTAGTTACTTTTTAACTTAGCTTGTGCTAAGACGTTAATAGGTAACCACTGTTTCATCACCGTCAGATGGTATATTAGTATTCTAGAGCCGTAGCCTTTAGTGTCTTGAGCCAAAGAAGAGACTAATAGGAAGAGTTCCAGTTTTCTCTGGCTGGCACCTCAGCAGTGTAAAAGTAGAGGGCAATATGAGAAAATTCAACTCATTAAGTATTTAGAATATGACAATGACATGGAAAGCTTTGAGGGAGACAAAAATGACTCCTGTTTTTTGTGCCAAGTAAGTCACAGGGCAAGTCCTCTCCTATTGAAAAGTTAAGTCTAATAATATCTGCAATTCATTGGACCTTTTGAGAACTTCAAAGTATGGAGAAATTAAATCCTAGTCTTTTGATTAAATATGTATTTTTAAAATTCTAAACTGTTCAAGCAAAGAGGTAGGGACATTTGCTAACTTTATGGTTTGTGTACCCACACACATGCACATATATAGGTATATATAAAAATATATGCATGACTGGGCATGGTGGCTCCTGCCTGTAATCCCAGCAGTTTGGGAGGCTGAGGTGGGCTGGTTACTTAAGATTAAGAGTGGGAGCTGGGCGCGGTGGCTCACGCCTGTAATCCCAGCACTTTGGGAGGCCGAGGCGGGTGGATCACGAGGTCAGGAGATCGAGACCATCCTGGTTAACACGGTGAAACTCCGTCTGTACTAAAAATGCAAAAAATTAGCCGGGCGTGGTGGCAGGCGCCTATAGTCCCAGCTACTCGGGAGGCTGAGGCAGGAGAATGGTGTGAACTCGGGAGGCAGAGCTTGCAGTGAGCAGAGATCACACTACTGCACTCCAGCCTAGGTGACAGAGCCAGACTCCGTCTCAAAAAAAAAAAAAAAAAAAAAAAAAAAAAAAAAAAAAGAGTGGGAGACCAGCCTGGCCTGGCCAACATGGTGAGATCTTGTCTTAAAAAACACAAAAATTAGCTGGGCATGGTGGAGTGTGCCTGGGTGACAGAGCAAGACTCTGTCTAAAAAAAACCCCAAAACACATATGCATATATCTGTGTGTGTGTGTGTGTGTGTGTATTTTCCCTACCCCAGTAGCAGGTAACTATCGGGTAATGTATTGTTCGCTTTGCTGAGAGTTCATGAGTTTTACCATTTGCTGGTTATGCAACCTTGGGGCAAATCTCAATCTCTGTCAGCTTCAATTTTCTTACTTATAAACTAGGAGTAATGATATTTCTGAGGATTATCAAGAAAATTAAATGTTAGTAATACATGAGAAAACAGTAAAATAGGAAGTCATTTAAGGTCAACAGATTTGATGGGGGGGCGAGGTGAGAATTGCTCTTTCTCCAACATGATTATGAGGGCTTGAGCTGATGTCTGATTTGACAAATGCACTAAGAAGCATATGGATACATTTTCCTGACAGATGGCTGATAAATTTTGTGCTTCACATGCATGACTTTCTATGGAGTTGCTTTAGCTCAAAGAGCCTCTTTCAGGAATCTTTATGGGGCTAAACTACGTTAGGTGAACCTCAACAAACAAAGAGCCTGAGGCTTGAACCTAATGCAAACAGTTGCACGGACATTCAGTACGCTAAGTGTAAATAACATCTTGAATGCCACCAAATGTCAATACCGATGCTTGATGGTATGACATAAATTCAGCTTTAATTGAGCAGAGCTAAATCCAACCAAATGGACCTGTTTATTCCTCAAATACTGAAATGAAGCCTAAATGTTGAAGATTTTATGCTTTGTGTTTGAGATGTCCCCATATATGAAATATATATGTATATATATGTGTGTGTGTATATATATATATGTGTGTGTGTGTATATATATATATGAAGGGAAGTGTATATATACTTCCTTAGCTTGACAGTTCTTATCGACTTGAGAACAAAGTCTTAAGTAAACAGCCATCCTCAGATGCCAGCTGTTCCAAGGGCTCCTCTACCACACAGGGCAAGGGTGATTTATGCACAAGGAGAAATTGTTTATATTATGTGGCAGTGTGTCCCTGCTCCATAAAAAATTAGTAACCAAATCCATCTATAACAACCTTAAAAAATAACATGGGTTCACAGGAGGTTCAGTTGCTGGGTGCTAGCACATTTATGGCTTCAAATAGATAATCCAGGGGATTTAAACAGACTGCTGAAAATGACTATTATAAGGTGTTCCTGGAGTAAAGTGCTGGAGTTGAGCACTTTCAACAACTGTTTTCAGGCACAAAATCAAATACGCTCTGCCTATTGTTTTCTAGCCAGGTGTCTGATATTAAATTTATCTCTCTATATATGTAGATAATGTATATATACTTATATATTTTATATATATAATATATAAAATCTGAAAGAATATTACAGCTGATGAGCAATAAATATTTTCATTGTAAAATGGAGATGTTGGGAGATAGGAGGTTGCTGTTCTATTTTTTTTTTTGTTTCAGGAGATGAATTGTAATCTCTTTGCCACAAAATCCAAATCTAGTCGTTAAAACTCTGATTTTCAAAAGAAGCTCTTGCATATATAGATGCATCTGGCTTGGATGGAGCTGAAATTCTTGATTTGCCACTCAGGTTCTTTCTCCCTTGTTCTGTAATGGGTCAAGGTGAGAAGAGTTGTTTATGATCTTTATAATTGATACCATGTAAGCATGGATTTACTATCATGCTGCACTTAACTGCCTCCTCTGCAGGCTAAATAGCCTAGTTCTACAAACATTCCCCTAAGTGTAGATCATTTTCAACTGTTTAATAGCTATCTTTGTTGCTTTCCTCTGAAGGATTTCCAAATTATTTCCACCCTTCTAAAGTTTTCATCATCAGTAACATTGCATCTGTGAAGTAAATGTTCTGCTGGGCACAGTGCCAGATTTGACTGCAAATGTCTTCTACCTGTCCCCCAAGCTTTAGGGCCATGTTGCAAACAACACAAATGAGATCAATATATTTAATAACACATCGACAATGCATGGCCTTTGATTTAGGAGGAGAGAAAGACATAGCGTTGCCTGGGTCTTTTTTATCTTGTTTCACCCATTTCCATTAATGATTTTGCTCATTCATCGAGGCTCTTTTGTTAGTCATTATTTGGAAGATTGTCACTAAGTTTTAAATTCAATCTAAAGATACATTTGAAATCCACTCAGTTTCAGTAGTATGAGTTGGGAAAGAAGACTTTGAACTCTTCAGGACTATATGAGGGTCATTATCCAAGAATTAGGAACCAGAACACCAATGGAATGGGGAGTGGACACGTGTGCAGCTGTATCCCGGGCTTTAGTGGACACTCCAGGGCTATATACAAGTCAGGAATTACCCAAGAATTAGGAACAGGACACCAAAGGAAGCGGGGAGTGGACACTTGTGCAGCTGTATCCTGGGCCTTAGTGGACACTCCAGGGCCATATACAAGTCAGAAAGGTGATGTGAAAATCAGAAGATACAGATATTGGAAAAGGTGGTATAAAAACCAACTAACCACTAAGAACATTAATAAAAACAACAAAACCAAAATAGAGGTAATCATAGATTAATCAGACAGAACACTTTTCAAGGCAGCTGTTGAGTAACAGCTCTTCCCTATCCTGGGTTTCCTTTTGCAGGTGGCACTGGCTCTCTGGTGAGGTCAGTCCAGGGAACAGGTGCAGGCTGATCTGAGGCTTGCACCTGCATTCATTATGAGGAAGTAAAGAAATAACCCTGAGGGGAAGAACTCTAAGTTCAGAGATGTGAAAACCTGGTTTTAAATAATGAATATTGGTTATTAAACCAATAACCTGATTTGGTAGATTTCCCCATCCTCCCACAGTGACCTCCAGGAAGTTTAAGCCACATTTACAGATCAATGATTGCATTGAGGGAGACCTTCCCAGCCTGTACATCTGTACTTTCTTTTTTTCACTCATCTTTATTTTATATTCATATGTACATTTTCTCTAGCTCTGGTTTTTCATCCTTACTTATATTTTCCCATACTGATAGTGGGAGTTCTTGTACTTCATATTCTTTAAAAAAGAAGACAGGGAACAAATAAGTAAATGTCTGCATCCATAAAGCAAAAGCATTGAATGGATCATAAGGCCTGGCTGCTTTGTGTATTCTTCCCAATATCTGTCTAAGTGGACAAATTCACAGTCTACATTGGAATGAAATGAACTTGTTCACTTGAAATTTTCTTACTTCCCTAAGCATGAAATAGAAGTAGACCTTGTTTTCCTTCACTGAAAACTCAAGTGCAGTGTGGTTGCCATCTCTTTGAACAGGCAAGAATAACATGTGTTTTGGATCAGATGCCTCTCATGTGCATTCTTGAGGATCCCTGGGAACCTTAAGGAACAGAAGCAATTTTAAACTTAGGCTCGTAAACAGAGAGTCACACTGTCATGTGGGAGACATGGTTCTTTGTGATCAAGGGCTTTCATAGGTAGCTCTATACTAGTTCTGTTCTGCAGTACTGCTAATATGTAAGCAGGATCTGAAATTGAACCCTAGACACCTTCTGATGATGCACTGAAACTATTTTTTTAAGTCTCGGGAACATTTTATTTTCCCATGTTGGACGGGGAATAGTCACAAAGAGATACAGTTTTAGTCTTGTGCGGCTATACCATTCAGCATTTTAATCCAAACATCCCTTTTTCCTTCCCCTCCCAGAAAAGGCATTCTTTTGGAGGGTAATGAACCAAATGAGTAGTGGAGATGTCATAAAACATCTTCTTAGAAAATTATCCTTATTCTTCTGTTGAGAGTCCAGGATTTGCAGTTCAAAGACCTGGGTTCTAGTCCTGGTTCCCACTATTATGTACTCTGTGATTTTATACAAGACATTGAAATTCTTTGAGCTTCATTTTCCTCATCTGTTAAATGGCAATAACAATTCCCTTTTGGCCTGATGGGTAGCAGTTGACATAATCTATACAAAGGTGAATGATCTAATCTTCTATGCACCTAAGCCACGGACTCCCACGTTCATGCCTTTGACCTTGTAAGACCTCCTGTCCACCAAATCTATCACCATCTCAGTCTCAGTTATTCTATTTTGTGTTTTCATTTGCTTTAAAAAGCGCACACACACACAGAGAGATAAGATTCTATTGTATGTAATTACAACACTTTCTTGCAAATGTAACTCCTTTGCCAGGCTAGGCATGATGGCTCATGCCTATAACCCTGGCACTTTGGGAGGCCAAGGTGGGTGGGTCATTTGAGGTCAGGAGCTGGATATCAGTCTGGCCAACATGGTGAAATGCCGTCTCTACTAAAAATATAAAAATTAGCCAGGGGTGGTGGTGCGCACCTGGAATCTCAACTACTTGGGAGGCTGAGGCAGGAGAATCACTTGAACCTGGTAGGTGGAGGTTGCAGTAAGCTGAGATTGCATTACTGCACTCCAGCCTGGGTGACAGGGTGAGTGAGACTCTGTCTCTAAATACATAAATAAATAAATTAATTAATTAATAACTCTTTTGCCTTTCTTTCTCTCCTGACAATGTTGTTCACAGAAGTTTCTGCTCTGGTTAATATACTCTTCTGTACTTTAGGCTTGTATCTGAGTCAAATGTTCCCAAAGAAAAATACACATGCTTGCTGAATATTTTTGCTTTAAATTTCTGGCCACAGATCTCAGATGGGCATTCCACCACATCTCCTGTTCCTGTTCCCTGCTTTACCTGCTGACGACCTTGCTTCATCTTTCTTTGAGAGAACAGAAGCATCAGTCAGGAGGCCTCTCATCCACTCACCTTTAGCATTCTCAATTTTCTCACATTCTGTATTTTGTAAACAGTACAGGGACCTATGAATATTAATTATTATTTTGGTTTCATAATTCTTGGTTGGATATATCTAATGCATTTGGAATGCTTTCTAAAAACCCTTCTCAAATTTGACCTCTATTAAACTGTTGTACAGAAAAGGGACTATATTAATCACAGTGCAGTATTATGAAATTTATCTTTATTAAAATGTGTCATATGAGTCACAAAAGGAGCTGCTTAAGTCTGACCAAGGTAATAAGCAATTTGACCATTTTGCCATTGATTATTTTTGGAATATTTATATTTGGGGGAGGGATAAAAGAACATTCAAATTCAAGTATTATTCACTGGGTTTGAGAACTGAGTATAGGTGATACATAATTGCCTATGTAACCTTCTACTTTACTTTCAAGAAACCCATAATGACCTGTGATTGTGTTGCTAAAAACTCAGGTTCCAAATAAAAAAAATGTTTCTTTTCCCCTTTGCACCTTGTCACTTGCAAATCAATGAAAGCCCTATTTGCTCACCCAAGGTTAAGCCATTCAAACCATTCAGCTGAGAAGGTCATCCTCAACCACTTGTTAAACTTCCTCCATGAAAGGACCCTTCATAAGCAGCCTCTCTCGGGGAAGCAGCAACGAGACAAATTAGCAACTTGAAAAATAAGGCTGTATTTTCACAATCTGTCACAATCTCTTTGATCTTGTTATGAAAAAGACTTGTCAGATTTCTTTTGCTTCTCTAAGTTATAGCTCTGTAATGATCCCCGTCTCCAGGATGCAGTCATTACTAGGTGTGCTGAAAAGCCAGCCTTGACTTCTGTTCCATGGTGCTATCTTCGTACCATTTTCAGTCCCAAGTCTGTTAGAAGTGATAGTCTAACCCTTGGGCACAAAGGCAAGACAATAGAGGTAGTGTACTGAGGATTTAACTTTCTCAAAATGAATGAAATAAGCTAAGTCTTTAATGTGGCTGATGACATACAGCACAGTAGAATTGGAAATAAAGTTTTATTCTTTCCTTTTAGCTTGTTTCGTCATCTTTTCTTCGGTATTTTCTTTAAAACATTGATTCTATGAAATGGTCCATTAGATAAAATTTTCTGTAATCAAAAAAGTGGGGAAATATTTGTATTCCAATCTTTTTTTTTTTTTTTTTTTTTTTTTTTTTTTTTTTTTTTTGAGACGAAGTCTCACTCTGTTGCCTAGGCTTGAGTGCAGTGCTGCGATCTTGGCTCACTGCAACCTCCACCTCCCAGGTTCAAGCGATTCTCCTGCCTCAGCCTCCCAAATACCTGGGACTATAGGCACGTGCCACCACACCTGGCTAATTTTTTGTATTTTTAGTAAAGACAGGGTTTCACTGTGTTAGCCAGGATGGTCTTAATCTCCTGACCTTGTGATCAGCTCGCCACGGCCTCCCAAAGTGCTGGGATTACAGGCGTGAGCTACCGCGCCCGGCCTCCAATCTTTTTAAGAAATTCAAAATGCAAAGTTCTGAAAAACCTTGCTGTGTGTGACCTTGAGCAAGCTACTCAGCCTCTCTGTGTCTGTCAGTAAAATCAGGGATAATAATAGCAGTTACTTCATTGGATGGTTTGAAAGCTTAAACGGGTGAATATATGTAAAACACTTAGAGCAGTGCTGGTCACTAAGAGAGCTATTATTTTTTACTGCAGTATTCTTCAAACCTTTGAGCAGACCATCCATTAACCTGAAACTCTGTGGAAAACCTGCCATATGATATTGTTTTACTAGATGGTTAGCACGTTGAAGGCAAGGATTCTGTTCTGCTTATTGTACACTTCGCTGCTAGCACAGTACCTGGCATATCATAGGCGCTCGGTAAATAGTTGACACACCCATGCTCAACATTGTCCTTCATGTCACCTCTTGCTTTCTGGACATGCTTAGTTTAGATTGGCCTGTCCCTGAACACAGCTGGATAGATCCACATTCTGTTTTCCTGCTTAGTATTAATATTGTTCAACTGGTTAGTACTTTATAAATTAGTGTTATCTCATTTCATTACCTAAAATAGAAGTCAGCATATTATCAATTAGCGAATGAGACTAAGTGGGAGATTTGGGATTTGAACCCCAGGTGACTCCAGGTACCGGTTTTCTCTCACTGTCATTCGCAAGAGAAGCCTGCTCAGCTCTGTCAGGTCAGAAGTGACTTGGATCTAGAGTTAAATTTTCATATTAGAATTCCTTTCTTTAAGCTTCTGCAGCTTCTCCATGGTTTTTGAGATGCAGAATTTGTCTTAATCCAGAGGAATGTTAACGGATTTGATCACTTTGTTGGGTACTAAAAATTATAGCTAAAGTTATAGGGCTTTTTTCCCAGTACATATGTTTTGAATGATATAAATGCACTTACATTAATAATATATGTGATTTGCTTGTTCACTTTGTCAGATTTGTTGTAAGATATATAAGTCCTTGGGAACCCCAAGGAACAGAGGGTTTGTTACAGGGCCCCAGTGACTGGCTGAGAATTGCTGTCCTTCGACTGTTTGCTCAGGTGAAGATGACTAAGAATTTTCGAGGACTCACATTTGCACTTTAGTTTATAATACTTTGTCTTATATATCTGATGAAATACATTCCATGTCTCTGAAAAAGAAAAAAAAAAAAACCTTTTATCTGAGGAATGAGAGCTCTTTTAAATAATCAGGCCCACAAAAGTATTTAAAATGTAATAGCCCCTATGTCTCATTCCCCCTTGAGCTAAAGAATTACCTCTTAAGCCACTTGCTATGCAGGCTCTAGACTGACACCAAGAAGACATAAGTTGCCGAATATTCAATAGTTCAACAATGTATAGCCATCATGAACAAATGTTATTTATGTAAACCAATACAAATTCCTGATGAAAAATTTTGTAATCACCTCCTCTGCTGATTGGTCATTTTTATCTTTGTAAACTTGAGCCTCTCTTTTGCTCTCCAGAGCACCCTGCAAGACAACTTGGAAGTGTGTCCCAGGCTGCAGCCTCAACCTGTGTGCTTAAATAAACTCTCTTTAAACTACTTTCTGACTCTTTAATGATCTCAGGTTGATATCTATTAACATTTTCCTTATCTCAAGCATGGGGCTATTAGTGGTTTCTCTTAATGTGAGTTAAAAAAAAATGTTTTTTAGTCCCCTTTTATTTAGATTTCATCTTTATTGAATTAGTCCTGGAAGCATGTGATTTTATTTCCCAGTAATCTAAGTGTGACCCTCCATTTTGCCCTCCCTTTCTAAGTTTTTGGAATTATCAAGAACGTTTTCTTTTTTCTCTATTTTAACCACCTATGCTAATGACATCTTTCATCATTGATCATCTGCAGCGACTTTGTTGAATATGATTCTTTTGAGACATAAATAGAATACTAGGGGATGTTTGCATTCCACTTTGGGCTGAAAACACAGGAGCAAATTGAGTTTGAAGCAAATAATGTCTTGCTGTTCTGAGGCTGTGCAATAGGCCTCTTAAATTACAATTTCAGTTTTGCAAAGGCACAGCACAAAATCAGCAAAATGAATGGGACCACCCAGCTTGTTCATTTATGTATATGTGCTACTCAGGCAACGGAACACCTGACAGAGCAATGAATTTCTTTTTGAGTTCCACCTAG
Organism: Macaca mulatta; assembly: GCF_049350105.2. Classification (NCBI taxonomy): domain Eukaryota; kingdom Metazoa; phylum Chordata; class Mammalia; order Primates; family Cercopithecidae; genus Macaca; species Macaca mulatta. The sequence goes on along the minus strand of NC_133417.1, from coordinate 126,449,855 downwards.
AATTCTGAATTTGATTGATGACATTCAAAATGCAGGAGCAGCACTGGTTGTAAATAAGTGAATCAAATGAAATAATAGATATAAAAGTGCCTGTAAATAAAAAGTATTCTATGTGTGTAAAGGATGACTATGAGTCATACTTCTGCTACAGAAAACACTGAATGAAATTCACAGCAGGTCCTGTGTATGCATTCAGTTACCATCAAGACAACTGTGCATTCTATCTATACAGTCTTTGGATGTGAATACTAGAGAAGAAGGGCTAGGTTAGACCCGATAAACACAGCATGTTTGTCTAGGTGTATTCTGGATAATCATTGCTACATTGGTTTGCAGTTTGCTCTTCATCTTGATTTAGGAGTAGTCCTAGAACATGAGGAGCCTTTTTAATTTATGTCTTTGATGCCCTAAAACTGAAAAGATTAATGTTGTATTTAATGCTTATGTCCAACTTCATTTAATCGCTCCTTAATTGTATTTACATGTTATGAGATTCTCAAATCCTCTGACACCAAGTGTCCTGTAATTCAATTCCATTCTGATACTGTTAGTGACAGACCCCATATGTTAAAGGGCTCTGGAGTTAGTGGGAGACTCCATATACTGTGTTGCCACTAGACCCCCCATTTCAGATACCAGTCTCAAGTGTCAGACCTCTGGTATCTCTGACCAGGGTTTCTCACAACCCTCTCCCGAGGTTTGATAATTTACTAGAGGCTCACAGAACTCAGGAAAACACTTTATTGACATTGCTGGTTTATTATAAAGGCTACAACTCAGTAACAGACGAATAGAAGAGATACATAGGGCGAGCTGTTGCGGGTGGAGGGTACTGCAGAGCGTCTGTGTCCCGTCTGGGGGCACCGCCCTCCCAAGATTTCAATGTGCTCACCAACTGGGACACTGTCTGAATCTCATTATCCAAGAGTTTTTATAACTCAAGTCTGCAGCCCTCTACCCATCTCCATAGGTTGGTGGGCGGAACTGAAGTTTCCACCTCTCTACTCATTTGGTCTTTCTGGTGACGAGGGCCATCCTGAGGCCATCTAGGGGCCCCACTAAAAGCCATCTCATTAGCATAAACTCAGATGTGATCAAAGGGGGCTCTTTTTTCAGTTTAATTTTTAATAGACAGATAAAATCGTCTTTATTGTGTGCAAAATGATGTTTTGAAATATATGTATATTGTAGAATGGCTAATTATAATAATGCAGCTAATTATGCATTATTTCACAAAATTATCATTTTTGTGGTGAGAACATTTAAAATCTATTCTCTTAGCATTTTCGAGAACTCAATATATTGTTATTAACTGTAGTCACCATGTTGCACAATAGATCTTTTGAACATGTTCTTCCTACCCAACTGAAATCTTGTATCTTTTGACCAACATATAACTAACTGCCCTTTCTATCCCCAAGCCTTGACCCAGCCCCTGGTAACTACCATTCTACTCTCTACTTCTATGATATCAGCTTTTAAAAATTCCACACAAGTGAGAGCATACAGTATTTGTCTTTCTGTGCCTGACTTATCTCATTTAACATAATGTCATCCAGGTTTATCCATGTTGTTATAAATGACAGGATTTCTGTCTTTTTTAATAGCTAAATGACATTCCATTGCGTATATATACCATATTTTCTTTATTTGTCTGTCGATGGATACTTAGGTTGATTCCACCTATTTTATTGTGAATAATGCTGTAATAAACATGGGAATACAGAAATCTCTTCAACATACTGATGTTATTCCCTTTGGATACATACCCAGCAATGGGATTGCTGGATCATATGGTAATTCTATTTTTAATTTTTTGAGGAACTTTTATACTATTTTTCATAGTGGCTGTACTAATTTACAGTCTCACTGTGTGTAAGGATTCTCTTTTCTGCATATTCTTGCCAGCAATTTTATTTGCCTTTTTGATAGTAGCCATTCTAACAGGTATAAGATGATCTGTCATTGTGGTTTTGCTTTGCATTTCCTTGATAATTAGTAATGTCAAGCATCTTTTAATATACCTATTGGCCCTTCATATGTTTCTTTTGAGAAATGTCTATTCAAATCCCTTGCCCACTGTTAAATCAAGTTATTTGTTTTCTTGCTATTGATTTGTTTGAGTTCCTTATATAATTTGGATATTAACCCCTCATCAGATGTGTGGTTTGCAATTATTTTCTCCCATTATAGAGGTTGATTCTTCAATCTGTTTCTTTTGCTGTGCAGGAGCTTTTTAGTTTGATGTAATCTTATTTGTTAGTTTTCTTTTGTTGTCTCTACTTTTGGGGTCATATCCAAAAAAATCCTTGCCTAGACCAAAGTCGTGGAACTTGCCTTCTGTGTTTTCTTCTAGTAGTTAGACAGTTTTGGGTCTTACATTTAAGTCTTCAATTTATTTTGAGTTGACTTTTGTATACGATATGAGATAAGAGTCCAATTTCATTCTTCCACATGTGGATATCCAGTTTTCCCGGCACCATTTATTGAATTGACTGTCCTTTTTCCATTGTGCATTCCTGCACTTTCATTGAAAATCAGTTGGCTATAGATGAACAGATTTATTTCTAAGGTATTTATTTTGTTCCTCTGGTCTAGGTATATTTTTATACCAATATCATGTTGGTTTGGTTACTACAACTTTTAGTTCATTTTGAAGTCAGGTAGTGTGATGCCTCTAAAGTTGCTCTGTTTGCTCAAGGTTGCTTTGACTAATACAGATGTTTTTTGGTTCCATGCAAATTTTAGAATTGTTTTTTCTATCTCTGTGAAGAATGTCATTGGTATTTTGATAGCTATCATGTTGAATCTGTACATCACTTTTGGTAGTAAAGACATTTTAACAATATTAATTCTTCTGATCTATGAACAGGGAATATCTTTCCATTGATTTTTGTCTCTTTAATTTCTTTTGTTGATGTTTTATGGTTTTCAGCGTAAAGATCTTTCACCTTTGTGGTTAAATTTATTCCTAAATATTTTGTGGGTTTTGTAGGTATTGAAAATTAGATGGTTTTATTAATTTCTTTTGTAGATGGTTTGCTATTAGTGTATAGGAACACTATTGATTTTTGTATGTTGGTTTTATATGCTGCAACTGTACAGAATTTATTAATTCCATCAATTTTTTTTGGTGTAGTCTTTAGGATTTCCTAAATATAAAATTATGTCATCTGTAATCAGGGACAATTTAACATTCTTTTTTCCAATTTGGATTCCTTTTATTTGTTTCTCTTACCTAATTGCTCTGGTTAGGCCTTCCAGTACTATGTTGAATAGAAGTAGTGAGAGTGAACATCCTTGTCTTATTCCTGATCTTAGAGAAGAAGCTTTCAAGTTTTCACCAGTAAGTATGATATAAGCTGTGGGATCATCATATATGACCTTTAGTGTGTTGAGTTACATCTTTCTATTTCTAATTTGTTGAGCATTTGCATCATGAAAGGATGTTTAATTCTGTCAAATGCTTTTTTTTTGCATCTATTGACATGATCATATTGTCTTTGTCCTTCATTCTGTTAATGTGTCGTATTACATTTCTAGGTTGCATATATTGAACCATTTTTGCATCCCTGGGATGAATCCCACTTGATCCTGATGAAAGATGTCTTAATGTACTGTTAAATTCAGTTTTCTAACATGTTTTTTGAGAATGTTTCCATCTATTTTCATCAGGAATATCAGCGTGTAGTTTTGTATTTTTCTTGTCTGGCTTTGATTTCATGGAAAAGCTACCCTCATAAAGTGAGTTTGGAAGTATTCTCTCCACTTCACTTTATGGAAAGAGTTTGAGAAGAATTGATGTTAGTTCTTTAACTGTTTTAACTTTACCAGTAAAGACATCAGGTTCTGGGTTTTTCTTTGATTAGGGAATTTTTATTACTGATTTAATATTTTTACTCATTATTAATTTGTTCAGATATTCTATTTCTTCATATTCAATCTTGGTTGGTTGTAAATGTCCAGGAATTTATCCATTTCCTCTAGGTTTTTGAGTTGATTAGTGTGTAGTTATTTATAGTTGTCCTTAATGACCCTTTGTAGTTTTGTGATATCTGTGGTGATGTCTCCTTTTGCATTTCTAATTTCATGCATCTGGCTTTTTTTCCTTTTTTTTTTTTTTTTTTTTTTTATATTTAGTGTAGCTAAATGCTTATTGACTTCATCTTTTCAAAAAACTAACTTGCCGGGCGCAGTGGCTCAAGCCTGTAATCCCAGCACTTTGGGAGGCCGAGGTGGGCGGATCACGAGGTCAGGAGATCAAGACCATCCTGGCTAACACAGTGAAACCCCGTCTCTACTAAAAAATACAAAAAACTAGCCGGGCAAGGTGGCGGGTGCCTGTAGTCCCAGCTACTCGGGAGGCTGAGGCAAGAGAATAGCGTAAACCCGGGAGGGGGAGCTTGCAGTGAGCTGAGATCCGGCCACTGCACTCCAGCCTGGGTGACAGAGCGAGACTCTGTCTCAAAAAAAAAAAAAACAAAAAAAACAAACAAACAAAAACTAACTTAATTTCATGGGTCTTTTAAATTGTTTTTCTAGTCTGTTTTATTTACTCCTGTTGTAGTTTTATTATTTCCTTCCCTCTACTAACTTTAGGCTTAGTTTGTTCTTGTTTTTGTAATTTTTTGAGGTGCAACATTAAGATGTTTGAGATCTTGCTTATTTTTTGATGCAAGACATTTATAGCTATAAACTTTCTTGTTAGAACCTCTTTTGCTGCATTCCATAGTTTTGATATGTTATGTTTCAATTTTCATCTGTCTCAAGATATTTTTACATTTCTATTTTAATTTCTTCATTGGTCCATTGGTTGATCAAGAGCATGTTGTTTAATTTCCATGTATTTGAGAATTTTCTGAACTTCATCCTATTATTAATTTCTAGTTTGTGGGTCAGAAGAGACACTTGATATAATTTCAGTCTTTTTAAATTTGTTAAGACTTATTTTATAGCCTAACATATGATCTATCCTAGAGGATGTTCTATGTGTACTTGAGAAGAATCTATGTTTTGCTGCTATTGACATTTTACATATGTCTGTTAGTACTATTTGGTCTAGAGTCATTTAAGCCTGATGTTTTCTTACTGATTTTATGTCTGGGTATCCTGTGCATTGCTCAGAGTGTGGTGTTGGAGTCCCCTACTATTATTGTATTGCAGTCTATCTCAGTCTTCGGATCTATTAATATTTGCTTTACATATTTAGGTCATTTGATGTTGGGTGTATGTATATTTAAAACTGTTATATTATCTTGCTCTATCGATTTAATATGGGTATCTTTGTGAATAAAAAAGAGCCTCCTATTACTCACAAAATTCCAAGGGCTTCAGGAGCTACGTGACGGGAACTGAGGAAAAATAAAACATATTTTATGTATCACATCTGTTTTTTAAAAAATAAACTTTATGGTCGGGCGCAGTAGCTCATGCCTAAATCCGAGCACTATGGAAGGCCGAGGGGGGCGGATCACCTGAGGTCGGGAGTTTGAGACCAGCCTGACCAACACGGAGAAACCCTGTCTGTACTAAAAATACAAAATTAGCCAGGCATGGTGGCACAAGCCTGTAATCCCAGCTACTCGGGAGGCTGAGGCAGGATAATTGCTTGAACCCAGGAAGTGGAGGTTGTGAGCTGAGATCGCGCCATTGCACTCTAGCCTGGGCAACAAGAGCAAAACTCTGTCTAAAAACAAAAAAACAAAAAAACAAAACAAAACAAAAAACTTTATATTTGAGGAAAATTTTAGGTTCACAGCAAAACTTAGCAGGAAGTTCAGATTTCCCGCATACTCCCTGCCTTTACACATGTACAGCCTTCCCACTATTAACATCCCCACTACAAGGGATGATCCTTTGTTGACACATCATTATCATCCAAGTCTATCGCTGACATTGGGGTTCACACTTGGTGTTGTACATTCTATGGGTTTTGACAAATGTATAATGACATGTATCCACTATTCTTGTATCAAACAAAGTAGTTTCATTGTTCTAAAATTCTTCCACATTCTACTTATTCTCATGCTTCTGCTTTCTTAACAGTATATCTTAATGTACATGATAGTCAAGCAAACCAGAGCCCATTTGGATCTCTAACATACCATAATGGGAGAAAAGCAGTTTTCAGAAGTAACCAGTGAAAATTTGGGCAGTCCCCAGGAATGATGTACCTCAGTTTCCTCGATAGTGTACTTGGTGGTAATCTCAAAGATTCTCGTATTATGAGTTGAGTCTTCTACAGTGTACAGAAAGCCTGAGATGACCTAAAATAACACTAAGCCAAAAGCTTATTATTCTAGGTACAATGATTGCTAAAAAGCTGAAAGAGAGGCTCAGTCCAAGCAGAATTTGCTTTGGAGAAAGACTGTCCACTTTGCAGGGCACTCTGAAGAGTGGACTTGAGAGTTGTGGACAGACAGTGCCTTGAGCTCTGGGTCACTTCTGTTCTACATTTCATGATCCCACAGTATCTCTAAGATGGGTCACTTATCTTTTTTTTTTTTTTTTTTTTTTTTTTTGAGACGGAGTCTCGCTCTGTCGCCCAGGCTGGAGTGCAGTGGCGCGATCTCGGCTCACTGCAAGCTCTGCCTCCCGGGTTCACGCCATTCTCCTGCCTCAGCCTCCCGAGTAGCTGGGACTACAGGCGCCCACAACCGCGCCCGGCTAATTTTTTGTATTTTTAGTAGAGACGGGGTTTCACCGTGGTCTCGATCTCCTGACCTTGTGATCCGCCCGCCTCGGCCTCCCAAAGTGCTGGGATTACAGGCGTGAGCCACCGCGCCCGGCGGGTCACTTATCTTTTGCATTAGTGGTAGCACAACACGTTCTTAATCGTAGAAAATAACATCTGGAGTTAGACATTTCATCAAATTTTTGTCATTCCCAGTTAGGATTATAAGGTGTTCTTTAATTTTGTTTTATAGTGGCATTTCAAAAGGGCGTAAAAGTTTCTCTTTATCCTCAGAGAACAAATTATATAAAAATCTGTATCATTAATATTGTATCAGATTAGAAAAACTTCTTGAAACTGTTAGAATCGGACTTCTCGGGCCCATATTTAATGATTCATTCTTTTGGTAACAGCTGAAGTTATGTTGGAGAACATAACTGAAAGGCTCTGGAATTGTCTAGAGATCTTAAAAGTTCATAAACAAAGGGATAACATACAGAACCTCGGTGGAAAGTGCTCAGGTGCCTTTGAAATACCAAATCAATTTTTATTTTAAATAGTAAAATAAAAGTAGCCCTCAACATTTAAAGAAGCCTCAGAGATAATGAGGAGAACAATGTGTTGATGCTTGTTTTTCTGTGAGAGCTCTATGATATGGTAAATAGTATTCAAAGGAAAAAAAAAAAGAGATGCACACAAGAAAATATAAAACTCTTAGGGGTGTGGGTATGTGTGTGTGTGAAACATACATATCCATCCATATATACATACCTATGTGCATTCGTGCATGCGTCCACACACACTGTCAGCTCTTGACGTTCTTACCTAGTGCAGCTGCCTATTTCTGTCTCCCTGCCTGTTGGTGTAGATTGTGGTGATGATTTCAAGTAAAAATACCGCTGGTGAAAACTGCTCCTTCTCAGGGCAGGAGGAACTTCTCTCTCCCCTCTCAGAATCCTGCAACACCTGGTTGTGTCTGGCTGCATGGAGCAGGGGCTTTAAGCACCCAGCCAAGCTGCTTGGTCCTGAGTTTATTCTTTCTAACTGGGAGTGATTATATAGAACAAAAGCTCTGAGCATCGTATTCTCTAAGAGGATTTAGGGAGATATCTCCGGAGGAAGTCAGTAGTCCTAGGAAGATATGTAACTTCAAAGCTGCCTGGCAGCTGGAAAGCCCCCAACTCACAATAAAAAGAGGAGGGAGGAGGGGACCTTTGTAAATTGTCAGAAGAACTAAAGGTAAAATTCCTGTGTGGAATGTTTGCTGATGGTTTTCTTAATGCATCAATATATTAACAAAAGCCCAATCTTTTAAGCCATTTTCAATTTGTAGTCTTAACTTTGAAATACTTAGCTTTGGTATGTAGGAGTGATTTTAAAAATATGTTTATTCTGATTTTGTTTACTAACTCTCATACAGTCTTTCATTTCTCACATGCACAATGATTTATTCCAAAACTTGATTATCCATTTATCCCATTGATTTATCCGTCAGCCTGGAATTATGTATTTCCCAATGAAAACCAGTAATGACACTTGCAATAATGGAAATCCACCTTACATCTCTTCGCACAATGCTCTGCTGCTACAGCATAACCTACATACTCCTGGATGTGACATCAACAGTAAAACTTGAGCTCCTGTGCCGTGAACTTACTTGCATTCCCCAAAATCCACATGTGAAACTTTAACCTCCAATATGATTGTATTTGGGGATAATGCCTTTACGAACATAATTAAGGTTGAAAGAATGTGGGTGAGGCCCGAATCTTTTATGACTGGCGTTCTTAAAAGAGGAGCAAGAGACTCCAGAGGGCCTCCCCTACCCCCTTTCCCCACCGCGCTCTGTCCTCGTGCAAAAGGAAAGGCCAAGTGAGTTCACAGTCAGAAGACAGCCATCGGGAAACAAAGGGTGGCTTTACCAGAAAGCAATCCTGGCAGCACCTTGATCTTAGACTTCCAACCTCCAGCACTATGAGAAATAAATGTCTGTTGTTTAAGTCACACAGTTTGTGCTTTTTGTGATAGCAACCCAAGCTGACAAATGCATCCTGAACTGAAGGAGAATAGTTAGTATTATACAGGGAGATTCATGGGCTTCATATTTTTGAGCCATAGAAGATCTGTGTTTTGGCCCAAGCCCTAACTGGGAAATAAAAATATATGTGTGTGTGTGTGTGTGTGTGTGTGTGTGTGTGTGTGTATATGTGTGTGTGTGTATATATATATAATTTCCCATCCCTCCCCCCCACCCCCAGCAAACAGGGCGGATTTCAATCCCTTTCATCCCTACCTCAAATGTAGAACCCAAAGAAGGCAGAATATAACAGTATTAGAAAAGAGATCCCAATCTGACCAGAACACAGGCAACTCATTCTATTGGCCACATCTATCTTAGGGTTTCCAACTTTCCAACATATACCAATGAGAAATTAATTGAAAATTTACTTAAAAAACTATTTGTTGTTTGTTACAGATAACTGTACTCAAGCCAGCTTTGTAGTAAAATAAATCTATTCTCATTCTACCGTACAAGTTTAGTCCTACTTTAAAAAATGTCCTTTTTACCACATTTATAAAATTACAAGTTAAAAAATGTAGGATATATTTATAGGGAGATAACTGGATTAGTTGGCTATTACCCAATGATTGAATTCAGAATTATGATATCTAAATTCACCTAAGTAGAAATAAAGAAAGTAAAGGTTTTTTCAACGTCATTAGAAGTCAATGAACTGCAAATGTATTCTACCAGTGCATTTAATGTCTTACCTACCAAATTGACAAAGAAGAAAAAAAGACACTTTTGTTCTGGAATATGATAAAAACAGAACTTTACATAGGCATTTCCATGGGAATATAATGAAGAGATAATGATATATAAACTACCACTGACTTGGTAGTTGTGTTTATAAAAATTCACCCTAAAGAAGTTTTCATCTAAATTGTCAGCCTCCTCAGTGTTCTGGAGTCCTGGAGTTCCCTTGATTAACATTTTCCTTTACTACTCAAAGCATCATTCTGATTCCATGTGCTACAGTGCCACTCCTTTTCCAGAATTTCTGAGGATTCTCTGAGGGCTGTTTCTTTACTATAATTTCCTGCTTCTATGGAATTTTTAATTCAGCCTTGCCACTGTTCCCTCTTTTCTTACTCTACTACGTTTCCTTATGGCATGGGTCTCTTAGTTGTTCTTTTCCGTAACATCATGTGGCTCCTGATAGTGTAACAGATTTTTCCTGAACATTGCAGATAAGGGGGAATTACAAGGCATCACAGTATAGGCGAGAGTGTAAAAGACAACCTCTGCCTGCCTCCCATGTCCATTGGCTGTGCCTATCGAGAAGAAATCCTCATTGGCCAGGTTTCCTCCCCACCTGATCCTGATGGGCCCTGGCAAACCTCCACTTTTTCAGGTCTCTCTCTCTCTCTCTTCACCTTGGAAACCTTCTGTTCCTGCTCTAGGTAAAAATCATTAACTCTTTCCCTAAATTGTTCTTCTCTAGGCAGAGAAACTCCTCTCCCTCAATCAATACTAGACATCAGGCTAAACTTTGCATTTTGAAAACTTATTGAAGTATTTTTTTAAAGCAAATGTTGTATCTCCTCCAAATCCCCACTTTTGGCAGCACAAAACACTACCAAAATGCAGGAACATATACGTATATACATACATACATATGACTGAAATATGTTAATGGGGAAATGTAAAAATTAGGAGAGAGGGAATAAGAAATCAAAGCAAGAACACTGACAAAAATAGCTGAATTTAAAACATTAGAAGCATTCATAGCAAAACCAGAAATCTTGGTATCTCGTTTACTCCTTTATGTAAAATTACATCTGTTTGTGTCTGAAGATGTGGTGTGGCCGGGCATGGTGGCTAAAACCTGTAATCCAAGCATTTTGAAAGGCCAAGATGGGTGGATTGCTTTAGGCTAGGAGTTTGAGACCAGCCTGGGCAACATGACAAAGCCCTTTCTCTACTAAAAAAAAAAAATACAAAAATTAGCTGGGTGTGGTGGCATGCGCCTATAACCCAGCTACTTGGGAGACTGAGGCACGAGAATCACTTGAGCCTGGGAGGCCTCTGTGAGCCAAGATCACACCACTGCACTCCAGCCTGGGTGACAGAGCAAGACTCTGTCAAAAAAAACCAAAAACAAACAATAAAAAGCACAGAACACTCTACATACTATTCTTGGAAGTAATCTCAGAGCGGTAAGATTTCATGATTTTTTTTAAATGTGTATTATCTTCTAATTTAATGCATTGTTCTAAAAGGGCACTCTCTTGTACAATCAGAAAAATCAGGCAATTTCTTATGGTGGAAAATAATGTGCGGATTTTATGAACAGAGTCCTATTTGGCTATGATAAAGGTGATTAAAGAGGCTGATGAAATAGCATAAATATATACTTTTTCTCTCTCTAGAGCAAGTCCTAGAACTTGTCTGTGGTCTTTGTATTTCTTGCAGTTGCTGTATACTAGGATATGAACAAATATGCATAAACTTAGACGGATATCACGTTTTTATTACATGCAAGACGAAAGCAGCAGCTCTTTCAGAAGCCAAGTGTACAAAAGCTGCCTTCAGTCTGGTAGGCGTTTGAATTACAGAGAGATTATCCCACAGAGAGGGGCTCCTGGAAACAACTATATATATACACACACACACACACACACATATATATATACACACATACACACACACACACACATACACAGAGTTACATTATGCAGATGTGGGCAAAACACCTGCATCCTTCTGTCTACATTTTCTAGAAGGAAAGCAAAACAATTTGGAAATAGCAAACAGGGTGTAACTAGGATGAGACTTGGCATGGAAGTCACTACGGGACAAGCCTTGCAGGTGGGGTGGGTAATGCAGAAATGAAGTGGGAGCCAAGGTGATGGGGTGCAGTCCTTCAGCACATGACAACAAAAACAACAGGGTACACACACCAGGTCTGTGGTCAGGATCAGCCTCCCACGCTTCTGCTCAGGAGGTACCACATGTCAGTAGCAATCCCTGAGTGCAATGTTGCTTTACATCCCTGGGATGGAGCAGATTCTGCAGAGTGACAGAATCCAGATTTTAGGGTGGTTCTTTCCACGATATGGAAAATCAGTAAAGGGTAGAGCTCAGCACTTTGCCTGCTGACTGACACTTTTATAGAAGTCTGTTTCACCCACAGGGAGGCACACTTCAAAATTTATACTCTAAGAACAGAATCAAGCGCTATAGTTAAGCTCCGAAGGAACTACAGAAATGGCATTTCAAAGTTACTTAATTATGATTAATCTCATTATATTCAGAAATAAAGAATATTCAAAAAAGGTTTACCCTAATAAATCCTATTAAAGGAAATTCTCTCTTTTTTAACGGAGGAACTGGGAATTTGCAGAAGAAATAAAAAGCAAATGTCACAATCAACCTATAAGGTATATAAAACCTCATTTAAATGAGAGGTAATTTGTATGTATTTAACATTTTGAATATATTTCACATATTGCAGTATTTTCTGACTGTATTCATTTCCGATTGCTGTAGCAACAAATCGCCACAAACTTCATGACTTAAAACAACTCAAATTCGTTATCTTATGGTTCCGGAGGTCTGACATGAGTCTCACTGAGCTAAAATCAAATCAAAGTTTTGGCAGGGCTGCCTTCCTTAGGGAGGCTCTAGAGTAAAGTCTGTTTCCTTCCCTTTTCTGGCTTCTAAAAGCTGCCCACATCCCTTGGCTTTTGGACTCCTTCCTCCATCTTCAGAGCCAGAATTTTTCCACCTTTGATTCTTCTTGGGTAGAAATCACCCTTTGATCACAACCAGGAAAGATTCTCACTTTTGAAGACCATGTGATTACGTCAGACCCACTGAGATAACCCGGGACAATCTTTCCATTTCAAGGCCCTGAACTGAATCACAGCTGTAAAGTCCCATTTGCCACATCAGGTAACATGCTTATAGGTTCCAGGGATTAGGACATAGACATCTTTAGGCACTCTTATTCTGCCTGCCTCACTGACAATGAAGTGTGGCGTTATAGTGCAGGATAATAGCACTGAAAATGTTTGCACAGAGATTTTCAGGTCTGATGACATTTCATTCTTATTAGCAATGCCTGTATATTTTAATTAAAACAGGCCCTCTGAAACTTGGTACACTATCATTTTATGATGTCAAAGCAAGGAGGTTAGCCTTGTACAGCAACCACTTGAGACACACTGGTACCCACAGTTGCTTTGCTACATTAATTATCTGATGATGGACCCTTGTATTTCATGGAGATGGCATTTGTGAATGTGGTTATTTAAGTATAAAGCAATAATTTGTCAAAAACTTAAAGCAGATAGCAAACACTGGCTTGTGAAGATCAAGGAGCAGGAAATAATTTGTGATGGAAGAAATTCCATTGAAATCTGGAAATCTAAGTACATTAAGTTCTTTGTTTCCTTTTTCATTTGCAGAACAGCTTTTTATTAGGAACTCCTCTAGAAGGCTAGTAAATTGCCTCCTTAAACATTGTGTACTTTCTTTTATGATTTAAAAAATTAGTATTATTAAAGCTTCTTAAGTAAGAGAGGTTTTTTGAACCCCATTGCATTTTGGCTAGTAAAAGTGAATTACATAATTATTGCTTTGCTGGCTTGAAATGCTTGTTCTTGTAGTCAAATTTACTTCCACAGAATATTAAATAAAATAAAAAATAAAAAATAAAAACAGAGCTAGGAATTGGATTATATGATACTACTGAAGAGATTCCTAAAGAATGAATATATAATATATATGAAAAATTTCTGCCACTAACTTTAATTTTGATATTTAAAACATGATTGATTTTTAATTAACTCCTAATTAAATGCAGTGAATATTTTGGCATACATTTCCCTTTTGTCCTTCCTACTAGAACCCCAGAATTTCAGATTATATGGGATACAGATACTGCCTTTCATCAACCCTTGACTCAAGAGATTGATTTAAGAAAATCAATGTAATTTCCCTCCATTTTCTACAGGGAGTGGCACAAGCATGGCCAGGTACACCAGAGTTTGTGTGTGGTGTTTTCTAGCTGAAACTTTAATTTGTGGTTTGGGATTTTTTTCTTCTGAATGACATCGCTGATGGATGCACGTCTTGAAACCATAAGGAAAAAAAAAAATACTTGAGGATGAGGCTAGCAAAAGGAGAAAGGTGTTGCTAAAAGAATTGCAGAGACATGAAGGCAAAACAGAACCTGAGCTTAATTACCTCTGGAATTTTCAAGTTACGAGAACTTTGTACCTTTCATGTTCTCAAGACATTGTATATTGTGAGTTCTGCTATTTGAGACCAAAATGTCTCAAACCATGCTTCAAGCAATACATAAATACAATAATATATTCCCCTTTCAACAAATACAAATGCATCTACATTAACTGCCACTTTTTTTTTTTTTCTGAGACAGGGTCTCACTCTGTCGCCCAGGCAGAATGCAGTGGCACAGTCTTGACTCACTGCAACTCCGGCCCCCGGGCCCAGGCACTCATCTTACCTCAGCCTCTCGAGTAGCTGGGACCACAGACACAGACATGTGCCACCACGCCCGGCTAATTTTTTTTTTTTTTGTATTTTTAATAGAGACGGGGGTCTCACCCTATTGCCCAAGTTGGTCTCAAACTCGTGAGCTCAAGTGATCTGCCCACCTCAGCCTCCCAAAGTGCTGGGATTACAGGTATAAGCCATAACATCTGTCCCATTGACTGCCACTCTTAATCTCAGGAAGTATATAAATAAAATCAGCAATAATCTTAATATCACCTCAGTGGTTTCTAAGATCTAAAAACAACACTGGAAATTATACTGATTAATTAAGTCCACAGAATTGGATCTATTATAGCTCTTGGTTCATAACCAAATATGATTGCATACCTCTCTTGTTTATACATGTAATTTATCTTGTGAACATCAAAATCCACCTAAGAACTAAAATATTATCAACACTTTACATCAATCCATGTGTTGTTTCCCTACCTTACGGTGAAGTAATGACTATCCTGACAGTTGTGTTGGTCATTCCTTTATTTTTGTAATTAGTTTGATTACATAGTTTTTAAGGCCTAACAGCATATGGTGTGCCTTTGTTTTTGAGCTTTATTTAAGAGTGTCATCCTTCATGTAGGCTTCTGAGACTTGTGCTTTCAGTCAACGTGTTAATTCTTGCATGCATGTGGTGGCAAGTAACCACTCTTAAATGTTCATTGTTGCATAATATTCCACATCATGAATATATGACAATTCTCCATAGATTTCTCCATTACAGAGTTTTAAACTTTTTTTCCAGAATTTTGCTATTATAAACCTTTTCCTATGAATAGTTTTATACATCTATTCTGAAGCATATGTAGAATGATTTCTATTGGTCTGCATCAAAAAATAAAATTGCAGTCATAAGATAAGAAAAATATGTATAATACTGTATTACCATCAAAAGTGGTCAATGAATTTATATATTTTCAGTAACAGGTATAAGACATCCAGTAGTTTGAATTACCAGATTTCTTAATATTTGTTAAACACGATTTCTAATTTTGATCTTGATATATGTTGTCCTCATTATAATAAGTTTGAACATTTTTCCATATTATTGACTATGCAAATTATCTTGTCTAGAACGACTTTTTTATGTTTTTGTCAACTTTTTAGGTATATTGTTTGTTTTTCCAAAATAAAAGATTTAATTTAGGCAGGGTGTGGTAGCTCACGCCTGTAACCTCAGCACTTTGGGAGGCTGAGGAAATGGGTAGCTTGAGCCCAGGAATTTGAGACCAGTCTGGGCAACTTGGCAAAACCTCATCTCTACAAAAAAATGTATACACACACACACACAAACACTATATATATATATACATACACGCAATATATACATACACAAAAAAGTAGCTGGGTGTGGTGGTGCATGCCTGTAGTTCCAGCTACTCAGGAAGCTGAGGTGGAAGGATCACTTGAGCCCAGGATGTTGCAATGAACTTTGACTGTGCCACTGCACTCCAGCATGGGCAACAGAATGAGACTGCATCTCCCCCAAAAAAAGATTTATTAAGTTTGCTTTTATGATTAACACCTTTTAATGTTTTATTTAATAAACCTTGGCCGGGCATAGTGGCTCACACCTGTAATCCCAGCACTTTGGGAGGCTGAGCCTGGTGGATCACCTGAGCTCAGGAGTTTGAGACCAGCCTGGCCAACATGGTGAAACCCCATTTCTACTAAAAATACAAAATTTAGCCAAGCGTGGTGGCTGGCACCTGTAATACCAGCTACTTGGGAAGCTGAGGCAGAAGAATTGCTTGAACCCAGGAGGCGGAGGTTGCAGTGAGCTGAGATCATGCCATTGCACTCCAGCCTGGGCAAGAAGAGCGAAACTCTGTCTCAAAAAAAAAAAAAAAAAAAAAAAAGGAAAAAAAAAATCTTTTCTTAATGTAAGATTATATATCCTTTTTTCTAAAATCATTAAAATTCTACTGATAGTTATGTCTTTTATCATCTGAAATTGATTTTTATGTATTGTGTGATATAGGAATGTTTTTAATCTTTTTTCCCTTTTTCCATACAAATAACAATTTCTGGGTTCTATATGTAGCAATCTGTCATACCACCTCTATGGCATATTTCTCTTTTGCTTAGTCATGAATTTCTTTCTGGATTCTCTGTTCTATTTGCCAATTGTTTTTCTCGGCCTCTCGCTCTATCATCTTAATTCTTATAGTTTCTTAGTCTAAGTATTTGAGGAGGGGAGAATTTTCCCCCTCTTTATTCATGAATATTTTGGCTATTTTGAGTTCCCTTCTCTTTCATAAAAATCTTAAAATGAGCTTGTCAAGTTGTCTAAACAATCCTCAGCTTCTGGTTACAATTACACTGAATCTATAGATTAATATGGAAGGAATTACTGTTGTATAGATAATGATTTTAAAATCTTTGAACATATTCTAGCACTTCACTTATTTAGAAGAGATATTATTACTACTTTGCTCAGTTTCTAAAGTTAATTCTCTGATTTTTTTTCCCCTAAGTTGCTTTAAAGCAATTTAAAGAAATTGGCTCTGTATACAAAAATCACTTGAGAAGTTAACAAAATAATGATGACTCTGCCCCACCCCAGAACAATCAAAACTGTATCTTTAGAGATGGGGCCCTGGTGTTGATATTTTAGAAGTCTTCCCACAGTGATTCTAATTTGCAGTTTGGTTGTGAGAACCTCTTTATAAAGGTAATTTTAGTTGTTAAACTATCTGTTCATGTTCACTAAAGACAGACACTTGTGTGATGGTGTTTCATACGGAACAGCTGAAAGAGGAACTCCTACAGGTCATCCTCTCCCTGCGTCTTCACCTGGTCTTTCCTCTGTACCTGCCTGTCCTCAGATTCCCTCTTCTCATAAGGACATCAGTTATGTTGGATTAGAGCCCATCTTAATGACCTTATTTTAACCTATTTACCTCTTTAAAGATCTCATCTCCAAATACAGTTCCATTATGAGGAACTGGGGGTTAGGACTTCAACATACACATTTTGGGGGTACACACTTCAGCCTATGACACTTATTTACCCAGCTTTCCTTTCTGATAGAACATCAGCATTTGACTTGGGCTCAGCCAAATGAAATTCATTAGCCCTCAGATTTGAATTGGGAACTAATTACATGAAGACACATAGAGAGTAGAAAATTCAGTCTGGAAGAGGTAAAAGATAACGCTGGAAGCAGCATCTAGTTTCCAGGTCGGTAGTGGCTGTGGTGCTGAGCTGGAAGCTGCAGCATCCAGATGGAAGATGTGGCAACAGCAATATTTTTTACCAGAAAGTTCTATGCCTTCCATTGTTCACACCATTTTATGAGCCTGGATCTCTAGCCTTCTCAATGCTATTATGATATACCCAATATCCTTTTAATACATTCCTCGATTCTTAAATCAGCCAGAGTCCATTTCTATGCCTTGCAACCAACAACCTTAATTGATACACTTCATATGGTGAAATACTATATAGCCATGAAAAACAAGATTTTCTGAACATTTTAATGGCATTGGAAATATTTATGGCATATTACTAAGTGAAGAAGCAGGTTATAACACTATATATAGTATGATTTACATTGTATTTTAAAACTGTGTATGTATAATCCTAGAAAAAGATTAGCTGGGAATATATCAAATGTTTACTGTGATTATCTCTGGGTGGAAAGATTGCATTTGACTTATGTCTTCTTCTTTTGACTTGCCTGTACTTTAGAAGCATTCTACATATACTACTTTTATTATCATACAATATTTACAAAAGTGAAAGTCAACTCAGCATGGCCTTTTGGAATTCTCCCTGTTCCCATAATGTCTGGCTAGATGTGTGCTTCATTCCATGCTTTCATGTAGATCTTTATGGCAACTCATGTTACTCCTGTCTCTAACATGGTCATCCACACTCCCTGAGTTCACTTGTCATTCTTCCTTGCCAGGTTGTGAGTTTCTTTGGAAGAGTTATGAAACCTTATGTCCCTATATTACTAGTTGCAAGCACAGTATCTGACATAGAAAAAACAATCAATATTTGTTGAATGAAAAAATAATGATCCTTTAACATAATGTAATCAATTTCTTCAGTTGTATTAAGCTATTTTGTGGAATTTCAGTCATGACTAAAGTTCTAATATGGCCGGGTGCAGTGGCTCAAGCCTGTAATCCCAGGACTTTGGGAGGCCGAGACAGGCAGATCACGAGGTCAGGAGATCGAGACCACCCTGGCTAACACGGTGAAATCCCGTCTCTACTAAAAATACAAAATAAATTAGCCGGGCGAGGTGGTGGGCGCCTGTAATCCCAGCTACTTGGGAGGCTGAGGCAGGAGAATGGCGTGAACCCCGGAGGCAGAGCGTGCAGTGAGCTGAGATCCGGCCACTGCACTCCAACCTGGGCGACAGAGTGAGACTCCGTCTCAAAAAAAAAAAAAAATTAATAAATAAAAAAATAAAGTTCTAATAAAAATAAAGTATTCTTGAGCTTTTATGTCATTCAATTATTTATCTAGGGTAGGAAGAATTAACAGTATCATTCTAGATTCAAGTTTTTCTATCATAAAGCAGACATGCTAATAATACTTTTATAATTGTGAGAAGTGAATGCAGAGATACAGGGAAACTATTTCCTACATGATATAGCACCTTAGATAAGTAATCAGTTATGTTAATCATTCACGTTGTAACCAAATCATCAAACATAGAGCTAGCTAGGTTTTATCTTATATTCAGTTTTAACATCAGATTCTAGCTCAGTCCCAAGCTACTGTTGGAGAATCAAGGCCACATTTCAGGGTCACATTGTCTGTGATGAAGTGCAAGTGGAAACCTCATTCCAAGGATTGTAATCCTTCTAAAACTCAACACATGATTCTATTCTAGCTTAAAGCAATTTGTTCAAGCTGGCCAATCTGATTCTATGCCTAGGGGAGTGGCTGGTAGCTGTTTCATGTCAGTGGTAGCATCCGAGGCTTGTGTCCATCAAAGTGCTCGCCTGCACTAGATAAGGAGCTCATACCAGAATGTAAAACAGCACACTGCCTTCTTCACTAGGGAAATCTTGCTATAAAAAGATTGTCAGCTGAACTAAACAGTATATTGAATAAACTATGCTAAGAGTAGAAGATGTGGAAGACCCCAAAGTCCTCAAACTGAGCTACATGAGATGTCCTGATTCTGACATTTCCCACGTTTGATTGATTGATTTTTTTTTCCATCTTTCAAAAAATTTCTATTAGTTTTCCTCTGCTTGCTCAAGCAACCAGAATTTACCTAATAGGGTAGGGCTATGAAAATTAGTTAATGGGCCAGGAGTATGGATCTTGAAGTCATGTTCATGGAGATGGTCACTGGAACCAAGGGCAGGTAAACATGAAAGAGAACATTGACAAGGAGAGACTAGCGATATAAAAGAAAAATCTGGAGGCCAGAATCAGTTCATTTATAAAGTTGGAATTGGATGAGACATAATTAGAGGGAACTGAGAAGGGGTATCAGACAGAGTGGAAGAACCAGGAAGATACATACCATAAATCCTAGGGAGAAACGCGTTTCACAGCAAGATACTGGTCTACAGTATCTGCTTCGGTTAGGATGGGCTGTGTATGGTCACCCACTCACAAGTGCATTCTAATGGCTTAACACAATAGAAGTTTATTTCCTGTTACACAACAGTCTAAGACAGGTGGTCCTGGTTCGCAGGTGATTCAAGGACAATGGGTCCTTCCATCTGGTGGCACCAGCACCCATGAGGATCTTGCCGTTGTTGGCTGAAAGAAAGAGACGTGGGAAATTCTTTAATCTGAAAGTGAATTGTGTCCTTCTGCTTATCCATTGGCAAGTACTAGCCACAGTCAGATGCAATTACAAGAGTCAGGAGGCCCCTTTCTAGCAATAAGACTGTGCTATAGGAGAGGTGAGTACATTTTGGTAGACAGTTGGCTTCTCTTCCTCAGTGTTTGCCACTTTTCCAAGCAAGGTTAAGAAAATGAGGTCTAAGGAATATCTCTGAAGTCATTTGGAGGTCTTCAGCAGAGTGAGAGGAACTAAAGCTGTATTTCACCCACTAAAAGGAAAAAGAGTATTTGAAGAGGAACGATGGAAGAAATAGACTTCTCTTTCAAATAGCTAGGCAGTGCAAGGGCAGTAAAAGAAAAAATAATATTAATAGATGGAAGAGGTAGCAAGAGAGAAGGAAAATGTTATTTTTATAATTAAGTTGACCTGCACATGTGTATAATGAGTAGAAAGAAATGAGACATAAGAAAAGAGAGAGCTTGAGAACACAGGTGCAGGGGTGAGCAATGAACGGGGAGAGGACACGTCTTCTGAAGAGACTAGGGATTAAAAGGGAGGGTGAAGGCACACATGATATGTCAGTGGAGGAAAACAGTTTATTTGGCCGCTGTTCAGGAAAGCAGGAAGAAAGACCATCTGCTTCTGTTGAGGGGTAGGGATATAGGATTGGGGTTCGTGGGAGTAAAAAAACCATGGAATCTCCCAGTGCAGATGTAGGGGTATATGTCAGGAGATAAATAAAATGATAAGCAGAGGACAGCACAGAGCTGAGACTAGAGATTTACAGGTGTCCCAATCAAACAATAAATCCCTCAGTGATATTTTTCCTTTCCTTACAAGTAACTTTTCATTCTCCTTTTTTTTTTTTTTTTTTTGGAAAAAGACATATTTTTTAAAGTGTCAGTTAGGCTAGGTATGACTTATAAGATGAAACCAATCAACTATTTGAATAGACTGGAAATAATAATTCTCTTTTTTATGCTTGATACTGTAGGTTGGTAAAGAAAAACAGCGAAGTGGATATGAAAGAAAAGGTCACATAAAATGACTGAAATACACAAATTGAGGGTGTTATTTTTACTTATCATTTTATTTTTCAAATGGCTTCTGAATAATGATGCTTGTAAATGTTTGTTCACAAATAGAGGTATGGATTCTGTGTAGGTGTTAATGCCATTTAAAAACTGGAATTACTTAAAATGCATTATTAGTGCAGAGGGTGGCAGTTATTTTTTTCTTCTAATACGGAGAATAAATACAAATAACATTCTTAGAGAAGAGGGAAGTCGTTTTTACTCAGTTGAATGGCAGTGTTTTCCATTTTATGACTTTTCTCAGCCTGCAGGTTGTAATTTTGCAAAGTATATTTAAGAATAATGTTTTTTTCTTCCATTCTTCCTAGGAAACACTAAACCTATCCATTACCAAAGACTCCTACCGGTTTAAACAGAATTCTGAAACTATAACTTTTTCTAGGCCAAGAGGAAGCCAGCAATCTGCACCCAGAAGTCATTTTATAACCCACTCAAATGACCTCAGCATGTGCCAGATTTTAAAAGAATTCTGACATTCCTCTTCAGCCTTTGGTTGAAACATTTATCCACTAGTTAGATATTAAAAATAATTATTTGTGCACACACACACTGCACATGTGCACACACACAATCAAAAATATATCTTTGGGTATTTTTAGCCTTATTTTCACAATCATATCAACTTATGAAAAGTATATGTTTATATGAATATTTCAATGGTATATTTTAGTATATACACATATTTTTGAATAAAAGTGCAAAAAATTCACTATCAAAGTTATTACTTTAAAAGCAGAAGTGTATTGAAAGCTTTTGCTATCAAGGCCCATTAATCTGTGTGATATTGTATATAAAATAAATAAAACTGGTTTTTCACTTGAGAATAGAAAGTGTAAATGTAACTTAAAATTGAATCTTGTTCTCATTGGTTTTTGAATTCTAATCTATAAACATTGTCCCATCCCATTCTATAAAGGAAGAAACTTTATAGAATAATTTTAAAAATACTCGTGTGTGTGTGTAACACGTATACATATATGTTAACATGGCTTTAATTCTCATAGACAGGAAATGATCCTAAAATACCACAATTCAATGAAATTACCACAGGTTGGTTTATTATATTTTACTTCTTGTATATCTGATTTTTTAAAAGCTAGGGAAAAAAATTACCAAATATTTATAGGCAGATGGTTTAAACTTAATCAGATTAAATATCAACATGGAAATCACGTCAAGGACTGAAAATTCCAAGCATGCTTTAAAAATTTTCTAACAAGGCAACTTCATAAGACAAAGTCAGGCAGAACACTCATGTTTCATCTGTCGGATTTATTCCACAATTGACTTGTTAAGTGTCCCTCAAATAAGCTGTCTTGGTAAATGGTTGCCAAAGTACATTTCTAAAGTTCATAGAAATATATTTGTTGACAGTTGGGATTTAAAAAGTTTAACTAGTCTCTTTTTCTTTAAAATAGCTATTTTAGTACACAATTGTCTAATTTTAAAAAGCAGAATAAGTCCCAGATTGGTATTATCCATCTTTAATTTCAGCTTTTTGGAGAGTATGAGATATGCGTAATTGGAATGGATATTCATTTGTTGTTATGTAGAGCTGATTTATTAGTTTTTTCTAAACTTATACAGAACTTCTTTCTATTTTCTCCTGCTGAAGTTAACATAGAAATGTATTCATGCAGAGAAGAAGCTTAGTTTCCCCACAGTCTAATAATGCCTTGACTGTACAGTTGAGGAAGGAAGCAGATAAACATCCTATATGATAAAGCAAGTCTGCAACCAATTCATCTCAGTACCTGGGTCTCTATTATAAATAATCTTCAAAAACTAATTAATATATAACATACAATTATTAATATAAATGATTTACCATTATAAATATAATTATTTATTATATGAAAGTATAATGAAATGAAAGTGCTTTCTACAATACCAATTTCTTTGTAAATTAGATTATTGTCATTTACATTCTTTCTACCCTCTGCTTCTCTTTCCCACTTCACATTTATAGGATTTATTTCTTGACCTACCTACAAACCTCAGAGTCAAGGATTGAAATCTATCACAGCGTAGACCTATGAACGGATTGTGATAGGTGACATCTAATAAGTGAATAGTTTTGTGTTCACAGAGAAATAGCCTAGATATAACTAATGCCAACTTGACCCCACATTTTAACAAAAATAGTGATGATCTAGAATCAGGTTTACTCAGCTGAAAAAAGTATACAGTCAAGCAGAGTTACCAGGTTCATTCAAGTCTACATTCTGCTTTTGCCTAAATTAACCAGATTGACGCCTCCATCTTCCTTCTGGCCCTTAAATACTGCATAGAAAATGACTCAAACACTTGACTCAGTTTTTTAGGGAGATGTGAAAGCTTCTTGGGACCACTAGTACATCTGTCTCTCCCTAGAGCTGTCTGCAGGTTTTTAAGGCTGTTACATTAAATGTTAACTTTTCCCCGTGGCATTCAGCAGGGCTTCTCTTCGGGGTCCGTTTCTAGTAACCACCCTTTGGAAACCACTGGGCACTATATATTTACATGAGTCTGCTTATACTTCCATGCCATATTTTTATTGCTATTTTAAAAAAGAAATAGAATTTCTCTCTTTATATTATTTTCTCCTTGAAGGTAAAGGAAATGATTAAATAATTTATAATGGTTGAATAGCTCCCTCTTCCTTGCATCCCCTACTTTATTGAAGAGTATAGGATTTCTGAGACTCCAAAATACCAAACTCAGTGGGCTGTACTCATGTTCCATATCTCAGAACTAATCCACTCAGAAGGTTATATTTTGTTCTTCATTTTTAAAACTCGGGATACCAGTCTGTCATATAATCAGTGGTGAACAACGAAAGCTGGTACATGAAAAAGACAGTTCCTGTCATGAGAAAATGTCACCTCTACCTATTTAAACTTCCAATACTATATATTTTTTCTTCCAAATATTTCAGGGTGACAAGCAATTTTCTAGCTTGTAAAATGTAACTTTCAGCTTAAGTAACAGCTTCTTAAAAGTTGTTTTGATCACCTTAACTTCAATATATGAATCTCAAAGGAGAAAATTGAAAAATAACTTTTTTTTTTTTGCTGCAATGCCTTGTTTTTCTAGCCATAGATACCTATGTAATTCAAATAAACAAAGGAAAAACTAATTCCCTTGGTCATATGAGTATGTCCACATCAATTAAGCTAATTAAAAATAACAAAGCATTTATTAAACTCTGAATGTTGTTAACATGCAGATGTTTGAATTCTCTAAGGAGATTTGGACGTCTGCCTATATAATGGTGACTTCCAACTCGTGGCATTGAATATAGGTACTGTTCCTTTTATCTATTGTGGAGTACAAATGGCCTCAAAATGCAGTGACTTTAAAAAAACAGCAATCATTCATTCTGGTCATGAATTTACAATTTGAGCAGAGTTTGTCAGGGAAGGTTGGTCTCTGCTCTGCTCAGTGCAAGGTGGAATAGCTTAGCTGTGGCCTGGAGGATGTGCTCCCAAGATGGCTTGCTCACAAGGCTGGAAAGACAGGGACTGGCTTCTACCTGGAAGTGCAGCAGAGGCTGAAGGTTGGGAGCCTCGGTTCTCCTCCATACAGGCTTCTCCAGGTTGCCTGGGCTTCCTTACCTGCATGATAGCTGTGTTCCAAAGACGAGTGTCCCCAAAGAAGAGAAGAGCCAGTAAGAAGCTCTATCACCTTTTGTGACCTGGCTTTGCAAATCGAATCATGTCCTGCCCAGTTCATCCCATTCACTGGAAACAAGTCACTAAGGCCAGCCCCACTCAACACGTATTCAAGGTGAAGGAATTAGACTCAATGTCTTGATGAAAGGAGGATCAAGTAATTGGTGGATATCTATTTTAAACTAACACAGCATGAAGCAAGAATGCTAAAAGTAATGCTAGATAAATTCTAAGGAGCTAAAAAGAGCAATTCTTCCTTGAGTTATACTTTTTGAAATATCATTTATTAAATTCCTAGTATGTGCTTTACATTTATTTTCAGTAATCCTTACACAAATTCTAAGTAGGCATTTTCCATTTTACAGATAAAGTCAAAATCACAGTGGGAAATGATTTGCCCAAGGTCACATAGGTAATAAATGATAGAACCAAGAATTTAAAAGTTAACCTCTTTTTGCTACCAGTTCTGAGAAGGTGGTAAGATTTGACTCAGAACCTGGCAGTGGGATGCAATCTGAGTGGCAAGAGGAAAATGGAGATATTCTCTCTCTGTAGACTAATGTGATAAAATGTACAGGAAAGCATCAGATAATTTCCATAAGAATCCTCTCCATAAGAATCTGGTCAGACCAGAATATTTATGTGCAGTCTATTGGAAGCCATGCCTGAGGCAAGTGTGGGATGAGGATACTGGTCTTTGGTAACTAGAAGGCTTTGCAAAGGTGTGGCAAAGGTCTGTCCAGATAAGCTGGTACTACTCCGTTCTGGAGAGGGTCTTGGGAAGTTGGCAGATTAGGGAAGCTGACAGAAAAGAACCAGGTCAGGGATCTTAGAAGACTCACCACTTACTAAGTCAGATTTCAGCTAAAGTGGCATGTACACTACAATTTCTAGAATTGTTAGCCACTTGGAATTCAGTGCTGTCTTTTCTCCATAAATAGTACTTAGTGTGAAGATGGGTCGTTTATAAAACATCTTCCTTAAGGAATTGTGGCATGCTGCTCCTTTGAAGTTTTTTTTTTTTTTGTTCCTTTTAAATCATTTTATTGAGGAAGGTTGACATACAAAAAGTTGTATATGTTTCATGTATACAATTTGATGAGTTTGGAGATAAGCATACATCCGTGAAACCCTCACCATCACCTATGCCATAAACAGATTCATCAACTTCAAATTTTCTTCCTGCTTTATTTATGATGATAATGATTATGGTGATGATAGGAACATTTAAGATAAAATCTACCCTCCGCACACTTTTAAGTATATCATACATCTTATTCACTATAGACACTATGCTGTCTAGTAGATCTCTGGAACTTGTTCATCTTGTATAACTGAAACTTTGTACCCCTTGACTTGAGTTTTAAGAAGGGTTATATCCATCAATCCATCCTGAATTCTAAAACAGAGTTTTATTCCTGTACTCAAGAAAAACATTTTTAATTCAGTTTTTATTTAACAAACACTTACGTAGGGCTTAATACTTTGTAAATAGTTTTTAAAGCCTATTTGAGTTATGATTGCCATTGTACTTATGATTACTATAGTTAAACCCCAGAGATTCACTGTCAATATGTGGTTTTTGTCTTGTTTTGTTTTGTTTTGTTCTGTAAGATGAGGAAGATGGTAACTAGAAGTCAATCTGGTTTTACCTCAGAGACAGTTGTAGTGTGAAAGAAAAGACCCTTGAATTTGAAAGCTGCTATTTTCTTGGAAAATGCATTAGCTCCTCTGAGCCTTGTTTTCCTTTATCTAAAGTTTCTGTAAGAAATAAATGAAATAATCTACAGACCAATGTATGAAAAGGTATGCCATGAAGTCAAGAGTTACCAAAATATAATGTGATACAATGCTACTAAGAATGAATGAGAAGCTGTGCCTCCCAGCCACAGGGGCCAGACATTGACAAGGGCCTCTGGCTGCATGCATTAAACCCAGCTCCTCCCATTCACAGACCTTTCTTTATCAAGGGCTCTTCCTGGGTTAGCGCTAGAGTTACTTCTACCATTGGCTGAGCTGATAACTGAAGAATACATGTATATAAACAATAATAAAATGAGGTCTTTGGATGATAAAGTATAGTAGTCCTTCCTTATCCTCAGTTTCAGTTACCCATGGTCAACCATGTTCCAAAAATATTACAGAGACCTTGGAGGGAGGGAGGGACCCCATTCATAACTTTTACTACAACATATGATTATAATTGTTCTTATTATTAGGTATTGTTCATCTCTTACTGTGCCTCATTTATAAATCAAACTTGAGTATGTAGTTATAGGAAAAAAACATAGTATATTAGGGTTTGGTACTATCCACATACCATGGTTAGAGGCCTGCATTGGGGGCCTTGGAACGTATGTCCTGAAGATAAGGGGAAACTAACATTTATATCAGTGATTTCCAACCTTTTTTGGCACCACGAACCGGTTTCATGGGAGACAATTTTTCCACAGACCTGGGGAAGCGGGCATGGTTTGGGGATTATTCAAGCACATTACATTTACTGTGCACTTTTTTCTGTTATTATTACATTGTAATATACAATGAAATCATTATGTAATGCACCATGGTATAGAATCACTGGGAGCCCTGAGCTTGTTTTCCTGCAACTAGATGGTCCTATCTGGGGGTGAGTAACAGATCATCAGGCATTAGATTCTCATAAGGAGCTCACAACCTAGATCCCTCACATGCGCAGTTCACAATAGGGTTTGTGCTCCTATGAGGATCTAATTGCCACCACTGATCTGACAGGAGGCGGAGCTCAGGTGATGATGCGAGTGATGGGGAGCAGCTGTAAATACAGATGAAGCTTCGCTTGCTCACCCGCTGCTCACTCCCTGCTGTGCGGCGGAGTTCCTAACAGGCCGGGGACCAGTACTAGTACCGGTCTATGGCCCAGGGTGTGGGAACCTTGGTATACATATTTATCTTAGGCAATATCTTTATTGGCTTAATCATGACACAATCCTTGGATCTTCAAGTTTTCCAATTCTTTTTGCTAATAAATATTTGTGTATACAATATCCATCTTTATTCTTACCTTTCTTTGTTTCTCATAAATCTATCCTAACTCTTGTACTTTAATGAAGAGTAGATGGCGAACCC
This sequence comes from Macaca mulatta, assembly GCF_049350105.2. Taxonomy (NCBI): domain Eukaryota; kingdom Metazoa; phylum Chordata; class Mammalia; order Primates; family Cercopithecidae; genus Macaca; species Macaca mulatta. The sequence continues at coordinate 126,421,978 of NC_133417.1, read as the reverse complement.
ACTTTGCTCTTAATGATACGTGCATCTTTCATAACTATATATGAAACTTGATTAAAACAAAATTATATATATAACATATAATGTATGTACTATATGTATTTAATTTTATATGCATTTCTGTATTTTACATGTGTTTAACATGTAAATTTGTATTTAATTTAACATGTTTTTAATTTGCTCCTAGAATTTATTGCCATCTCCATACATTTTTAACTTCGGACTGCAAATATTATAGTAAATAAAACTAAACAAAAACATGTCTGAAGAGGAAAAGCTGATCATTATGCTAGATCTTAGTCTCTCAATTATTTAAAAATATTTTTAGTACTACTTCACAGTTAAAGGTTTTATAAAAGAATTATTTTTCTGTCAAACATCCTACGATGTATGCTTTTTAAAAAGAAAAGATTTTGCTATAAAGACACATGCACATGTATGTTTATTGCAGCACTATTCACAATAGCAAAGACTTGGAATCAACCCAAATGTCCATCAGTGACAGACTGGATTAAGAAAATGTGGCACATATACACCATGGAATACTATGAAGCCATAAAAAAGGATGAGTTCGTGTCCTTTGTAGGGACATGGATGCAGCTGGAAACCATCATTCTCAGCAAACTATCGCAGGAACAGAAAACCAAATACCGTATGTTCTCACTCATAGGTGGGAATTGAACAATGAGATCACTTGGACACAGGAAGGGGATCATCACACACCGGGTCCTATTGTGGGAGGGGTAGGGGAGGGATAGCATTAGGAGATATACCTAATGTAAATGACGAGTTAATGGGTGCAGCACACCAACATGGCACATGTATGCATATGTAACAAACCTGCATGTTGTGCAGGTTTGTTACCCTAGTTCTAAGTACCCTAGAACTTAAAGTATAATAATAAAAAAAAAGAAAGAAAAGCTTTTATGTTTCCATGAAATGTCACACTAGCTTAAAATAAAAAACAAGTGGTTTAATCATTGTAAATTTAGCCATAACACAGACTTTGTTCTTTATTTCTAAAAAGAAGCTATGGCTATAAATAAAGGAATTTTTGTTGTAACGGTAACATATCACAATAATAGTAGTCACAATAATTATTATAAAAATGGATAGAAATCATTTTTTGAGAACCAAATATCTTTTTTTTTTTTTTTTTTTTTTTTTTTGCCGTCTTTTATAAACACCATCTCATTTAAGGCTCACAATGACATATAGGGCAAATTCTATTTCCCCCATATACAGAAAAACCTACTTAAGCTCAGAGAGGTTAAGTGACTTGCCTCAGAAGACTGATAGCCAGAAATCAAATTGATGCTTTTTTTTTTTTTTTTCTGTTATGCCAGGGTGATGCTTATTAGCCAAGCCCCTAAAACACAGATTGCAAATTTACTTTTCACCCTCTGACTACAGATTACTGTTGTCAACTCGAGCACTTTTGCAGATTCCCAACTCTTTTGCCAATCCTTTCTACTTTGGAATAATAGCTTGCATTGTGGAAATACTTTAAGATTATGAAATACGTCCGCATGCATTTTCTCTCATTTCAGTCAACATTTGTAGTCTTATTTTACCAGTTAGACACTAGCTGATATTATAACCAGGTCATGGCTTCTTATATAATGATCCTATCTATAAACTACCTTCTCTCTTGTATGCATACTGAGAGAACTCAATAGTTGACGAGTAAATGATAATCTTTAAAAAGGCATGTGTTCTTGTTAATGAGTTATTATAACTATCAAACAAGTGAAGCCTCTGCCCCAAAATTGATGAGAAGGGTTCCAAGAAAGGTCAGTGCAAGAAAGAAGACGAACCACAGACCCCAGAACTCTGAAGGGATTGGCTATGTAAACATCAAAGATTTAAACCTGTCCCCTGGGCCACTCTCTACTGCCGTCTATTCTAGGATTAGTCTTGAGCATATGTAGTCTTTATGTGCCAGATCCCAGATTGCAAAGAGTTTGCTAAAATCAAACCTGGAATGAAAAAATAATAATAATCAAGGAAAGCAGTACAGTTTTCAGCACACTCTGTCAGCTCTGTTGCAACCATGAATATGGTGGCATTTCCATAACTCAAGCTGTTAACCAATTAAAAATTAAAGAATAAGGAAAAGCACAATGCACTGCTTGAGGTTTCCAAGCACCATGCTTAACCGACACATGATCAGTCATTTTTTCTCCTTCTACAGACGCTATGGAAGTTTTATTTCGAGGCCTAACATTCTACCACCTTTCCCCTTTCTCTAAAAAGCAGAAAGTATGTAGACACTGTGAGGATCATGCTTCTAAAGAGGTGTGTGGAAAGTTACTCAACGATTATTTTCACTTTTTTCACAGTACTTTAGGAGAACAAATGACTCTAAAAACTGACATTTCCATTTAAATTTAGCATTTGCTGTCTTCTTCCCAACTGCACCATAGGCATCTATGAAGTGTGTCTATAACCATTGTAAAGCTGGGAGTCAATGAGAGAAGTAAGAATGACCAATATTATTGGAGAGGTCACAGCATCCAGAGGAAACAAATTGATCTGCTACTTAGAAGTCCAGAAATATAATTATAGCTCTGAGATACAATCTGAAATTATAACTGTAGACTTACTATGTAATCGTAAACTTTCTTACTTGTCTCCATCTGTAGCAATGTGAATGGCAGTTACGAATCAGGAGGGCTGGGAGGAAGAAGAAACTATTCCAGGTGAATAGACCTGACTGTGTTCTTTGAAAGAAAGGTGTTGACTGCATTTGAGATGTTACTCTGCATTCGAAATGAATACGAATAAGCTCCAAGTGGCACGTGGAACGTAGAATGGGTTCAAAATTAGGCCAATGAAAAGTGCAATTTTGTTTTCATTGAAAGCAGAGGCATCATCTTCAATTTAAGTTTTAGTATCATAATGCTGACATATAGCTTACACACAGACAATTTCTCTTGGGGTGAAAGGTCAGACAATTAATCTATTGCATCACCCATTCACCTATGCATGCCAGCTGTTTGGAAGAACTTGAAAAAATGATGGAAAATGCTTAATATTCTTTGACAGTACAATATTTGTATGTAGACTCTGGCTATTTCAAAATGATGCTTCCCTTTTAGAATAGCCAGTCAATCTCACTACATGATGGAAAACAGATGTAAGATTAGGATGCAAAGTAGTTTTCCAGATCCTTGGTCCCAGCATGCTGCACAGCCGAGCCCCAGAGTTAACCAGCCAAGTGCTGACACATGTCTTACAGCAAAATATTCCTCACAGCCACAGTTCAAAGGCCTCGCTACCCTCCAGGGCAATTAATACAGCATCACGTTCAATGGTGCTTGAACCAAATGCATTGAATCCTCAGGGGAGAAATAACGAAGCAATCGCAGAGCTCAGACAAGAGCAGCATGCAGTGGTGGCTAAAGTTTCAGTTCTCAAAAACGTAGCTTTTCCTGGAAGCACGTGTAGGGTTACAGGGAGCTGTGCTCAGATTGTGTAATCTACTTGTAGGACAGATTTTGTAAAAGAATATAAAAACTGAATTACAGTTATTTTAAAAAGAATGAAGAAGGGAAGAAAAGAAGATGAGGGAGAGAGAAAGGAAAGAATGGAAGGAAGGTAGGAAAAAAGAAAGGAAAGAAAGAGAGAGAGAAAATCCATTGACAGATGCTCACTTTACCATAGAGATTTCAAGTTTGTTTTACTAGAGAGATAACTAAAAAGTCAAAAACAGTATGTATTCGTTTTTTCTCATGCTGCTAATAAAGACATACCCGAGACTGGGTAATTTATAAAGGAGAGAGGTTTAATGGACTCACAGTTCAGCATGGCTGGGGATGCCTCAGGAAACCTACAACCATGGTGGAAGGGAAGCAAACACATTCTTCTTTAAATGGCAGCAGTGAGGAGAAGTGCCAAGAAAAAGGGGGAAGAGCCCCTTAGAAAACCATCAGATCTCATGAGAACTTACTCACTACCACAAGAACAGCAGCCTGAGGGTAATCACCACCATGATTCAGTTACCTCCCACCAGGTTCTTCCCATGACATGTGAGGATTATGGGAACTACAATTCAAGATGAGATTTGGATGGGGACACAGTGAAACCATATTACAATATGACTTGAATAAAATTGGAAGATACTGCTGGTATGTTCTACCAGGAGAAACAAAAGTGCTTCTTTCTGAGACCTGAAGTAAGCATGGTATAATTTCACTTGGAGCAGATGAATTTAAGAAGTATGCCTTTCTCAGGTGTCTTCCACATTCCTCTCTTAAAGTTTATTGGATTTTTTAAAAATGGCAACAAACAATATTGGTTAAATTTGAAAGTAAAATAAAATTGATACTATGACAAGCTGTACTTTATAATCACTTCCATGTAAATTAGGACCCAGACATTAATCCCAAGACCAGCAAATTCTAAAATTGACCTGCCTAGTTATATGAGTCAGGTGCGTTTGGATGCCATATTCACTCTTTCAGGCCATTGTGACACCACTTAGTATTTTGTAAGAAAGCAATAATTCAGTGGCCAGAAAGAGTAATTCAATATTCAGGGTGTCTCACTTTCACAGAAGCTGAGAGAATAAATTCAACTTTCAATTATCTGCATGTAGATTTTCCATATTGTGCATTATTTGTGACCCTTGGGAGCTCTTTGTTACTATTTCCAGCAGCAGGGTGAGGAGGACAGCACGACTGCCCCATGGTAGACACCTAAGCTGTGCTGAGCGGAATGTATTTGTAGTCTTTTCACATTTTTCACCTCTTTAAAATGGATAAAAGTAACATATTGTTCACTACAGAAAACATAGCCAAACAGAAATTAAAATAAAAAAAAATCTAGTCACTTAAGGATAATCATATTAAAATCTTAATAAATATCATTCTAATTTTTTATTTTTTGTATACACACATATAAAGGTGAATTTGTGAGTAAAGCCCCGCATGTGTCTATACAAAGAAAAGTATCATGTTGGAGACATGGAAAATGCGAATTCTGAAGCCAGACTGTCAAAGTTTAAAGCTCATGTCTGTCATTTATTTGCTCTTCAACCCTTTACAAATCACTGAAGATCTCTAGGCCTGATTTCTTCATTCATAAACCAGGGACAATAGCAAAGAGTTTGAAGTGAGTGACTTTACCATATATAAAGTACAGAGACATATGCCTCTCTTGTAGTAAATACTATCCAAATACTAGTTATCATTATTACCATTTTTTACAATCCCTTTTTTACTTAACAGGTATCATGAACATCTTTTCATGCCAATATACATTTATGCCTCCATTTTGAATGACTATACAGAATGAAATGCATTCTATGACTATCATACTGTACTTTATAATAAATAAGAGATGGGATCTAGTTTTTTCTACTACAGACCACATTATAATAAATATCCTTGTAAATACATCATTGTATATTTATATGCCTTTTGAGAAATGTATTTATAGATATATAATTTGATCTATAAATTCCACTACTGGATATACCTACTATCTACTATTAATTTGTGAGCACAGAAACTCTACTGCTCACGGATTGTTATGATCACCATTCAATAAACTTACAGAAGAGTGGGGAGTAGAAAAACCCCAAAGTAATGGTCCCTAGATCTTTTGGGATACACCCAAAGCCCCTTCTATAAAAAACAGGGGAGACTCTGAGATGGTCATGGCTAGTGGGATTCTAGTAGAAGCCAGGAGAGAAAACACAGATCCTATCCACTTCAAGTCTCACACCACAGCAGAGAATGAAGAGAGAAAGCTGGTTGTGTAAAAATAATTCCTTTTTTGAGTAGTAGTATATTCACTGAACATGTATCTTTTATATACAGTGTAGTTTTGCTCATTCTATAAACAAAAAAATTTCTAGAAATCTTTGCAAACTTTGATAGATAATCTTAATGGACTAGGGAGTAGAAATATCGAGTAGTGAAATTATAGATAGATGCATATATTAATATACATCTAGGGTAGAATTTATAGGCCAAATGATATGCATATTTTTAAGATTTTTGATTTGTATTGCCAAATTGTTCTCCAGGAAGTTTTCACCAATTTTCTTTTCAACAGCACTATATAGAATATTTGTGTCCCCACACTCTTGCTGAGTAAATATTATCTATTGGAAATCTTTATTAAATAGTCAGTAAAGGTAATGAAACAAAAAAGATTTAAGTCAAAAAGAAAATGACCTAAGATTAATATATTTAGAATAGACTTTTTTCTCCTTGAAGACAGTGCAATGCATGTTATAGCTATGTGTGTCTTATATACATGTGTACACATGCATTTGTGTGTATATCTACATATGTATATATGTTATATATGTTCCTTTATTTGAAGAAGTCCATTATCTATCAATATTTGCAAGGATTTTTAGAATTATTTCTATTTCATAGAATGAACAAAATAACATTGTAATATAAAGATGTGTGTTCGGTGAATAATGCTACTACTCAAAAAAAAAAAAAAAAAGGGATTATTCCTTCACAACCAGTTTTCCATCCTCATTCCTTTTCCAAAACACCCTATACATTTCATCTGGGTGCATATTATATAACCAGTGAAGGAATGTGATATAATCAGTGCAAGGGAGGATCAACTAATAGACACAATTATGTTGCAGTAATAAAGACATAGCACAACCCAATCTCACTTCTCTAATTGGCAAGGTTTTGTTTTCTATGGGGCCCAGATCTGGAATTAACTACTAGTTTCTTTTTTAAAAAGCTCTCACCCCTCCTGTCTTGACTATAATACATCAACTTCCAGACCCTAGGATCCATGACAGCTGGAACTGTGCATATTTTAGTCTTTATTGTATCTTCAAAAAGTAACTAGTGAATGAATTGCTTCCGTGGTATCGTCTTTCTCCATTTCTAATTGTTTAGGAATCCCTTTTTCATCAATTGGCTGCTCATCAAATGAGAATTCAATCTGCCTCACTGATAAACCTGAATCATTATTCAGAACAGGTCTCATTAGTTCATGAAATGGGGTGTGAGTTTTAAGATTTAGCGGCACCACACGGCCATCCTGCTGTGTGAGACTTCAAATGGAGATGATTTCTCTTTTCTCTCCTGGCTTCTTGTAGATTCCCACTGGCTGTGATCATCTCAGAGTCTCCTCAGTTTTTCAAAGAAGGGGGCTTGGGCGTACACCAAAAGATCTGGGGACCATTTCTTTCTTTTTTCCTCAACACTCTTCTCTGAATTGATTGAACAGTGATTGTAATCATTCGTGAGGAGTAGAGTTTCTGTACGCTTTCTCGACCACATCCTAGTTTAGCGTTTTTTCAGCCTTATGTTTAAGTGACAATAGTTTTAAAAATTTAAATCTTTGTCTAAAAAAAAAAGAGATATATGGAATTCTCTAACATATCGTACCAGATTCTGAATAATTCTAAATTATTATATTTTTGTGACGTGTTTGAAGGACACTTTGCACATCCAAAATGACTCTCAGAAAGCATTAGGAAAAGTGACACTCCCAAGAAAGCCTTTTCCTTAAGTCTAGAGGTGAACTAGACCTTAAAAGCTATGGAGGACTTCAACTCTTGGAGAAGATGTAGAGGGCAGATTTGAGATAGAGAAACTGGTAACAACTTAAGGGGGGGGAGGGCAGGGAGCACACTGCATGTTCCAAAATGCTAAGCTGACCAAAGTGGAATGAACATGACATCTGTACAAGGAAGAGTAACAGGTAAGGTTGGGTTTAAGTTGTTAAGCTAAGATTTGTATTTTTTTTTTAAATTAAATTCACAGGTGAGAGTTGTGGAAGTTTTTTGAGAACAGACTAAGGGGAGAAAAGCAGTATTTGAAAACTTCCTGCTTCTTTCCTAAGTGTGGTGCATGGTACTGGGTGGATTGATGGTGGTGGTGGTGGTGGTGGTGGTGGGATGTATATGTGTGAGTGTGTGTGTGTGTGTGTGTGTGTGTGTGTGTGTGTGTGTGTGGTGACAGGGTACCTAGAGAGGAGACGACCTGGACAGAAACCACCCATTTGTAAAGCTGTAAGGAGTTGCCCAAAGGGATGAAAAGAAAGATCTGTGTGAGGATGCTGAAATAGAAGTGTGTTCAGGACTGAGCAGTTGTGGGAGGAGCTACCATCAAACCACTGTGTGTGCTGAGAAAAGGGGTTTTGACCTTACATGAAGCTTTGCAGTAACAAGCCATAGGCTGCACTAAAGCCGACCCAAATACGTGTTAGAGAATTAAAAAAAAAAAAAAAAATCGCGTTCAAGAGATAGTCTACTCTAGTTGCAATGACTTCTACGTTGAAATATGTTGTTATTTATAGTCAATAATATCTCAATAAGAAAGAAGATTGGAAACTTCAAGCAAAACGGCCCTTCCATCGCTACTTATTTAGTACTGGCCTTTCCCTCATTTTCTCCTGCAATGTGAAATGTGGGTTCGTTTCTTACCTGACCAGTGTGATGGGGCATTAGGGCACAGGGAGCCCTGGGCTGCAGTGGACACAAATGGGACTGATTTTACAGGAGGAGTTTGGTTTGTCCCTAGGAGCAAAACCCTGCCTATTGAGCAATTTTTGTTAAATTTCTATCCCTAAACTGTCCGTCTGACTCTTACCTTTTGCCCTGGTACCTAGCTTTTTAGTGAAAACTTGCACAAAGTAAATAAATCAGTGAAGACTACTGTACTGTAGTAAAAATGAAGAATCTGAGGGTCAGAATCATACAAACATAGGCAGATTTTTGAGGGTGCTGTGGCCCTGAATCCAGGGTTGGTGTCATACTTGAGGGGAAAAGGAGGACCCAGGGGAGAGATTGCAAAACTTACCCCTCATCCCATTGGGAAACATTTAGAATCTCATTTCCATGGGAGTTAAAGTTTCTGCAAAGTTGTATTTTGTGTATAGGTGAAAATATAGGTGAAAAAAATATACATATATAATATATAAATATGTATATATACTTTTTCACATAAATATATGTAGGTAAAAATATACCTGGCATCAAAAGCCCTAACACAGTTTGAGGAAAGGCTGTGTGAGTTTCTGGACTATGGATTCTATGAGACGAGAGTTAAAAAAAAAAAAAAAAAAGGCCTTTCTAAAAAAACTAATGTTGTTCCATATGTATCTATTTAAAATTTAAATTTGACAGTGCCTTTACTCCACTTCGCAACCAATACTTTGAGACTCAAGTGAAGGAAAGGGCTGAGAAGTTTGTGACATCTTAACTTCTTAGTGGGAGCACATGCCTCCGGGCTACGCTGTCAGCCAGAACCTATTGCTTTTGTCAGATGTTTTATTAGATTTTCTAAGTTGTACAATGCTTAACAAAAATGTAATTCTGGAGTCCGATTATGATACCATTCGGATTTCTATCCTAATTCTTTGGGCTACTGCCTCATGAAAAATTGTGAATTTTAGTTCTAAGAGGTGATTTTGTATACTTCTACCAATAACTGATGAAATTATTCACCAGACACGTTTAATAGATGTACACTCACTTTATTTGATGTCGGTGCCATTGGGAAGCATCTGCCTGTGCTGGTACTATAGCCATCTTTTCTGTATCTATCTTTGTGCCCTGAAATGTTCTAAGGATAATCTGCCACTTCATCTGCTTTTTCTCCCCATGAAAAATCTTCTCAGATAACTTAACACTTCATAATTTTTGATGATAATAACTCATGTAAGTTGAATGCCAGTTGGGTGTCACTTAGCTTCTCAGTTCTGCAATGGGGATTTTGCTATTCTCATTTTACCAAATTTTTAAGTTTTTTCAAGTAATTAGCAAGGGGTCCCACAGCTAAAAGAAGGGGTAATATGATTCATTAGTCCATGATCTGGGGTAGGGATGTTGTTTGCTCTCAATCCTCAATGTTTGTCACTGCGTAGTTCAATACTAGCCTGCAGAAGTACTCAGTATGTCGTGTTAGAGTGAAAGAATTAATGGTGAGTGATCCAGGTACAGGAGTACAAAACCTAGTACATTCACTTAAGAAATTCGCAACTGCTAGCAAAGGGAAAGATCAATTCCATGATGAAGTTTTCACTGGTCCTTAGCAAAATGATTGAAAAAGAAATTTAGATAAATTCAAGGCTCGTTCTTGATTCTGAAACATTTTAGAAATGATCATCTTAAGTGGATGGTTGGTGTTAATATCAATGATTTTAATGCCTAAAATAAAAAATTGGCAACTTTATATAGGCCCACACAACTTAATTTTTTTTTCCAATCCTCTAAATCTCAGTCTAAGTTACTCTGTGCAGCCTGAGGAAATTTTATCTCCATAATCTATAACGGTGACCAACCCAGACGTTGTTTCTACTTAACTCTTGACTGACTTTAATTATCTTAAGGAAGTTTCGAGGCAGCATTCTTCAATTGTCTGTGAGAATCTACAACTTCCAATAGTCTCTGTGAGCTGCACTTCATAGATTGAGTCTTTACCAAAAACACAGCTGGTGTTGTGAAGGGGTTTTTGTGTTCCAGTCTAGGTAATGCCAACCTCTTTAGCCCGCACAATTTGGAACTCATTCTTACAATGATATGGTTAAAAATGAAATAAAGTCTTTTTAAAAGTTAAGATTAAAATTTTTTTTGTTGTAGTATTGGTAGTTGAGGTAAAGTAACCCTTCAGAGCGTTAATGCATACATATACACTTTCCAGTATATATATATATAGAGAGAGAGATGTACACACACACACACACACACACACACACACACACAGAAGATTTCAAGAATGAAATATAAGGAATAAATTATGAACAATTCCTATGAATTGGTTAAATGAGAAAAATCAGTTGTCAGTAGGAAATATGCATTAGGCTTTGAGATTGAAAAAAAAGGATACTCGAACTATATTATTATTTCTACAGTATATTATGTTATATAATATACAGTCATATATGGCCGGGCGCGGTGGCTCATGCCTGTAATCCCAGCACTTTGGGAGGCCGAAGTGGGCAGATTACCTGAGGTCAAGTGTTCAAGACCAGCCTGGCCAACATGGCAAAACCCCATCTCTACTAAAAATACAAAAATTAGCTGGGCGTGGTGGCAGTTGCCTGTAATCCCAGCTACTTGGGAGGCTGAGTCTGGAGAATCGCTTGAACCCAGGAGGTGGAGGTTGCAGTGAGCTGAGATCCTATCTCTGTGCTCCAGTCTGGGTGACAGAGCAAGAACTTGTCTCAAAAAAGGAAATATACATATATTTCATACACACAAATATACACACAATATGATATGTATATTATATATACATATATTTATACCAATCTTAAAGGCAAAAGTAATCTCAACGATTATTTTTATTTTTAAATTTTGTTGAATAATACTGCATGTTCAGTATTGAAATGTTTCCATCTGACTTAGCAATGGGATCCCGGGGGTCCCCATGAGTGCAAATGCTGAAAAAGCAGACCTTATATTTCTAGAATTTTAAGAAAGATAGGAGATAAGCATAAAAGAGTTCCCAGAGAAGCTGGTGTATTTTAAAATAAACCATAGGTAAAGAGGTACATTTTAATATTTTCTCAAGGAAAAAGAAATATAGGCTAGTGTCATAGATATCCCACTTGCAATTGTTTTGGAAGGAATATTTTATTTTTGTGGTGCAAACACCAATGGTCAGGCTGCAACATGAGGGAGGTTGGAGAATTCACGGTGGTAGAAAAATAAGCTATTTTCATTCCTTCCTAAACCTCCGCAAAATTATGCTTTTAATAATTTTTCACCGCTTTACATGGCATTGTCTTATTAAATGTGAAATGAATCTGCACTCAAAATGGCTTCAAGTGTGGCCACAAACTCTCGTCTGTAGACAGAACACGTCATAAACACTTTTGTGTTCTGAAAATCTCCAAAGAAACTAGGCTTGGAATACCCTTATTTGGATAATGTCTGTGGTCACCATCACTGCCCCACCAATTGAACTTCCAGCCAGGGCTGTTCAAGTTAAATCTCAGGAGGCATTTCCAAGATTCCTTTCCTGGCTCTTCTGAGTTTTCTGCAGTTCTCATTATGGCATTTGTGGCTTCATATTTGCCTCTTTACTTTTAGGAAGGTAACAGAATGGCACTTCTTAGGTAATAAGTGTTTGCAAGGCTGCCCTCAATTTACTTTTTTAAAGGACACCCAAAGACACATCAAATTGATTTTTTACTCTATTACTTTTTCTCCTTTTCCTTGTCTAAGTCTCTAATAATTTGAAGTAAACTAAAGTGTTAAAATCATATCTGCAATGCAATTGTAATATTTTAAATACACTATTTTGTATGTCTTTATGTTTCATGCGTACCATGTAGGGGATGAATATTTTAAAAGAAGAAGTCACAGTTGTTACAGAGTTGCTGTAGCCCCCTAGAACAGTCCTGGGCATGCATCTATTTTTTCTTGGTTAATTCAACTTGTGTTCAAACAATTTAGGGTCTGAACTATTCAGTTTTCTTCTAGAAGGATTATAGGCTATTTTAACCAATAAACCATCGGGTAGTGTCACAGGCCTTTTTGAGTAAATCTGTTATAAGAAAATACCAGATTTGATTATCTAGGCATTACAGAAGTCTAGGTTGTCTGTTAAGTGTTGCTGGCAGTATTCCTCTTTCTAGAACTTTCTCCTTTTTTTTTTTTTTTTTTTTTTTTTTGCTGATTCAAGGATGGGAGGAATGAACAGTGTACCTATAATATTTTCCTGATTATCTTGCCAGCAATTAAAAAAAAACCACACTGTTCTTCATGCCTTAGTATGCAGGTTGAGAGCTCATTTTAACTTGTTTGGGAATTAATCATCACAGTCTCACAAAAGCCTCAGTATCACTTGTTCTCTGGAGGTATAGGTTAGTTTATAGCTTAAAATACATGAAAAATTCTGATATCTGGATGTTGCTACTCTATGAATGAGACATTGAGACTTTTTTTTTTTTTTACATCTTTTCATTGGCCTTTAGGGACGAATCAGTGTATTTAAATATCCAGAAGATTTGTTTGAGGCTGTTGATGTCACAATGATTTGTAGTCTTATTAAAATAACATTTGCTGATGACATGATACAATGCGTTGCATCATTTCATCTCAGCATGAAAACACACTGATCTTTTCATCACAGCCACACAGGTAATCTAGTAACCCGAGACTGTAATGTGATCAGCCACACCACTATCACCAGCATTTGCATAAGTGCTTCTCCGAGATGGACTGAATTTCTAATCCAAAGTCGCGCCAAGGAAAAATAGCTGTTGCAGAATGATTTATCCCTTTATTGACTAAATGAAGTTATTCAAATCCTGAAATCTGTTTTCTCTCTTAGCATTAGAATTTCAAGTGGGTACACTCTGGTTCTAAAGCCATATCTTACACACACACACACACACACACACACACACCCCACATAACAGTAGAACCTAAAAATGATAATATGAAATGTTGTCTTAGGCATTCAGCTATCTCCAGTACTGTCACCAAAAAGGAACAATTCATTAGCATGAAATAATTGAGAAAATTAGATCACTCCTCTAGATGACATAGCGTGTGAGAGTTTGCACGCATTCTATTTACACACAGAGCCAGCACAATTGTAAGTTTCCTGTCCTCCCTCAATTCATAGGAGGAAAAAAATTCAGTAGGCAATGAAGCAAAAAGGAACAGGGATTTCGTTGGGACAGACATGACTCTAGGTACTGTACCTGTCACAAAAGGAGACAAGACCATGGAGACAGGAGGCTTGAGAGGTCATGACACTTTCTGAAGTACTGAGTGAATTTCATATTCTTGTGCATCATGGATGTAGAAAAATATATTTTAAAAAAGCATCAAAGGAAACAAAATGAGGAAAAAATACTCTTACGTAAAATTTTTAAGTGTCAAATACATTTGAAGAAACTCATTCTGTCTCTCTTGCAGAGATGTATTACCTGTTTTAAACTAGGCTGTAAATTCAGGTGCTGAAAGTCCAAAAAATTCATGTGTTAAAATATCAAAGCAGCAATTTTCTCCTGTGGCATTTTATTTTATTCCATGTGAAAATAGGGCAACCGAGGACATTTCATAAAACCGCCTGTTTTTCAGGCTGATATTACAGACTTGTGAGATTTGGATATTTTGGTCAAGTTCCAAGTTTCTGAATCCACCAGTGTTGGCCCATCAATATTTGAAACCTGTCAGTTCTCAACATTAAGTCCCTGTGATGACGGACAGCAAACTGGACGTGAGTCTGAAAAAATAAGGTCCACCTGGTTCAGCAAAGCCCAGCGTTCAGCTTTGGGCCACGCTGCTTGTCCCTAAAGATGAGCTGTGACAAATCAGACCCTATTTTAAGGGGAAACACCTTTTGTTTTTTTAATTGCATGCCTCAAACCATTCTTTAAAATGAACCCTCATTTTTCTGAAAAACATATCAACTTTCATTTTCAAAATTCAATTTTGTGAGAAGTTTTATCCCTTAAAAAATAATTGTATATGGGAGGCCGAGGCGGGCAGATCATGAGGTCAGGAGATGGAGACCATCCTGGCTAACATGGTGAAACCCCGTCTCCACTAAAAATACAAAAAATTAGCCGGGCGTGGTGGCGGGCGCCTGTAGTCCCAGCTACTCGGGAGGCTGAGGCAGAAGAATGGCGTGAACCCGGGAGGCGGAGCTTGCAGTGAGCCGAGATCGCACCACTGCACTCCAGCCTGGGCGACTGAGCGAGACAAAAAAAAAAAAAAAAAAAAAAAAAATTGTATATTATAGCCTCAGGCATCTATAGTGCAAAAGCACCCTTCAAAATTGTAATTTCTAGGATCAAATGTATACATCATGGTTATTACCTATTTTTATTCTAAGTTTTAATAGTACTACATAATTGGAAGGAGGACTTATGAATCATATGACAATGTGAATGCCATTTAGGCCTCTTTCCTCTACTTATACATCTCTCACATCTGTGAGTTTTATTAAGCTCATCATTGTGTATTCATAAATGCCCCACTCTTTTGAATAAAGAAAAGGGAAAAGTAGGCAAGATAAATAACACTGGAAAACTAATTATTGAACTGTTCTTATTGACTGAATTAATAGTCCAAAACATTATAGAGAATGAAAAGTTAATGAACAGGCTGGTGAGAATACAATGACATTTAAATAAAGATGTCTTTGCTATTGTTTATAATAAAGGAAAAATTTCCACCTTTCATTATTTTGGGAACTTGGAACTTCTTTTTCTGTCATTGTTCCAGGATTTTATAGGCTAGTTTGTAAATACGTATTCCTAATATACAGCCTTTTTCTTTGCACTGCTCCACAGATCTTAAAGGCTTTGAATGTTGAGAGCACTGACCTTAATACTTTAAAACAATGGCCCAGTTCAGTTTGATATTTCAGATGTTTCGAGGGAAAAAAAAAAAAAAAAACCACCAGCAGAGTTAAAGTAGCTTCCCTTCGTTTTACCAAACATATGATACCAATCCTCGAACTAGAAACATGTCTTGTAAAACTTTACACTCGACAATCTGTTCTGGTTTAGTAAATGGCTGAGAATATCTATGCCAGTCTTCATGGAGTCAGACAGTCCTTGGATCGTCACCACTTTAAGGTGTTAATTACACTAGCATTTCAAAATTATCTTTACATTTTAGCAATTCAAATATTCCTCAGATGAAACACTTGTATTTTTGGTCACTGTTCCCCTATCAAATAGACACTGATTTTCAGAAATGAACTTATTTCACTTCCACCAAACTGAATTCTTTTTACCCTATAAAGATTACATAATTTTCATCATTTCCTATGATAGTTCTGTGCCAGCAAAGATAAATTGAGGAAATGCGAATATTCTCATAACGAGAAATACTATTCACATGATGCTTTCTAGTTTATAAAATAATGTTTTCCATATATGTTATCCAATTTAATCCTCCTAACAGCACGGTAAGAAACGTTGCACCGTCCCCATCTTTATAGATGAATGCAACAAACTTGTTTAAGGTTACTCAGCTAGGAAGGGGCTCATCAGTCTTCTATTTTTTTCAGACCCATTACCATTTTAGTTCAAATAAATACACTATTCTCATTTCAACAATCTAAGTAAAAATATACACTTGGAGTTATTCAGATGATTTCAAATTGTCCACCGAAGTTGTAATTATGGGCACATCAGACATACCTTCGGTATAATTACTGAATGCTGTTCTCACCTTTCCTGGATCTTTTTCCTACGCAAAAGCAATGCAGATTAATGACATCTAAAAAATAGGAACTTGGGAATGTGGAATCCTGTTTGATTTTGGTATTTTATTAAAAAGGCAGAATTAGAATTAAAAGAGGTTGAATATATTAGCAGGGCAACCGCTCAGGATTCATCAGATAAAAGGGAGCATTATCAAGATTCCTGGCTCCAGCCCAAAAGAGAAAAAGCTTTCCCTTGTGCAAATTGCCTCACACTTCGACACAGTGCCAGCATTGTAAATGGGACATATTTCCTCTCTCACTAAAGCCAAAGTATCATATTTACTTTTTCTGAATGCAATAATTAAGCCATTAAGGAGAGGTTTCTAAATTGGACACTGTTTGCAAAAAAGCATTAGGAAAGGCCAAGAGAGACCGTTTTGTTTCTAAAACATCACAGCCTGTTCAGCAACATCAACCAGATTGGGCAGTCATATCTCATGGTATAGGAGCCGATTTTGCCTGTAAAACTCATGGAAGACACAATCAACTGTTTCATCTAATCACGATTGTAGTCTCCATTAATAGATTTCATGGGGTTTTTATAAATCAAGCTTCGAGCTTGTGGGTCTTAACTTGGTGTTAAGAGGGTCTAGGGGCAGAGCATGGTGGCTCACTCCTATAATCCCAGCACTTTGAGAGGCTGAGGCGGGTGAATCACAAGGACAGGAGTTCGAGACCAGCCTGACCAATATGGTGAAACCCTGTCCTCTACTGAAAATACAAAACTTAGCTGGTCATGGTGGCGCGTACTTGTAGTCCCAGCTCTTCGGGAGGCTGAGGCAGGAGAATCACTTGAACCCAGGAGATGGAGGTTGCAGTGAGCCAAGATGGCACCTCTGCACTCCAACCTGGGCAACAGAATAAGACTTCATCTCAAAAAAAAAAAAAAAAAAAAAAAAAAAAAGCGGGGGGGTGAGGTGAGGTCTAGGAACTTAGGAGAATGTTTGTTACATCTACATTTTCACTAGCCTTTACCTGAAATTAAGCATTTCCTTTAACTGTTAAAACAACGTACCACCACAGTATTAGCAGTGCCTTTTACTTTTGCAGCAAAGCAATCAGTTTTTTCGTATCACATTTCAGCTGTTGCAGATATCTCATAGTATTGTTTAAACATATCACTTCCATGAAATTATAGTAGTTAGATCCGCAGCTAGATTTTGTTATGTAATAAGTAGCACAATCTTACTATGCCACAAATTTATTTTTATGTATTTCTAATGACTGTGTTTTAATATAATTGGGTGTTTTTTTTTTTTGGTAACCCTAGACACGTTTCATTTTATATTCTTAAAAACATTGGTATGAGAAAGAATTCATAGACTTCAGGAGTCGATGGCACATAACAAAACTTTAATATCTTTGAAAGGGATCCCATTGTTGAGATCATCATTTATGATTTATGTCTGGTTTAGTTGCAAGTGTGTGTGTGTGTGTGTCTGCTATTTAGTAGACTCTGTGCTAGGCACTGGGGACACAAATATGGATTTCTATATTATTACTGGCTTAAAAAGGTGTCTGGTAGAGAAATCTCTCATACACTTAGATAATTATGTGCCAACAAGGACTATGTAGTAACAATCTGTGATAAGTATTTTATATACATGATAACTTTTATTTTTACTTTATAGATGAGAAGACTGTGGTACAAAGAAATTAATTTGATGATTTAAGCAAGTAAGTGGTGTAGTTTTGATTTATTCCTAGGAGGTGGGAGTCCAGGGTCCCGGTGCTGAACCACTGGGCTTGACTCTTGCTGGGTGTGAAAAGCGTAGAAATAGCCACTTGTATACAAGCTCTCCAGAAGCAGAGATGACAAGCAGCCAATCTGAGAGTAGGTGGAATGTTTGTGGGCCTCACTTATTTGGATTATGATAGGCTGGCAGATAGTAGCAGTCAGTCAGGTGAAGAAGGGAAGTCAGGGTACAACAGAGGGTGGGACAGTGATGAGGACGAAGGTTGCAATTGATTTACTGCCAAATATTATCGATTGTACCGTGGAAGCAGAAGCAGAGAGTGACAGTAGCTGGGACTAGATGGCAGATGGGTATAGACAGTAGGCATGAGAGTCAGTGCAAAACTCTCTCTTGCTTTTTCTTGATGAGTATATGTGCAGTTTTATTCAATGTATTGTTTATGTGATCTTTTTGGTCCTAGCAACTTTGCCCTACAAATTCTAGCTAATAGTTTTCTTAACACCTATAGTCCTCAGTTTGTTCGATTGGTGGTGTGGACTTCAAACCTCATTGGCTAAAGTTCATAGTCACTACCACAACAATTCCTTTTTACCTTTCTATTCTATTTGTCACAAAAAGATTTACAAACATTCTCTGCCTTATTAACTTCTGGATCCTTTTGAAACTATAGAATTTAGTTTAGAGCAGTGGGTTTCAAACCTAATGGGCATGTTAAATCACAGACTGCTGGACTGCTGGTCCCAACTCCAGACTTTCAGATTCAGCATATCTAGGATATGGCCAGTCTGCGTTCCTAACAAGTTCCCAGGTGATGCTGACGCCTTCAATCCACTGGTCTACTTTGGGACCATGTTGATGTTATACAACTCTTCCTAAACCAGCTTCAAGTTATTTAACCTCATGGACTTAAGCAAGATGGTATAGTGGGAAAAATGGGTTATGGATTTAGGCAGACCTTGAGTCATATTCAAAATCTAGTATTTAGCAGCTGTGTGACCTTGGCAACTGTTACACCTCCCTTGGCCTCACTTATCTCAGCTTTAAAATGTATGGAAAAATTTCTACTCAAAATATAGTAATAGACAACATTATTGAGTGTTGTTATTCACCAAATGTTTGTGTCCCCCTCCCCAAAATTCATATGTGAAGCCTTAATCCCCAATATGACGGTGTTAGAAAATGAGGTCTTTGGGAGGTAAC
The DNA here is from genome assembly GCF_049350105.2 of Macaca mulatta. Taxonomy (NCBI): domain Eukaryota; kingdom Metazoa; phylum Chordata; class Mammalia; order Primates; family Cercopithecidae; genus Macaca; species Macaca mulatta. The sequence goes on along the minus strand of NC_133417.1, from coordinate 126,402,909 downwards.
TGGATTGAGTTGAGGTCATGAAGAGGCACCATGGTGGGATCAGTGCCCTAACAAGAAGAGGAAGAGCTCAGAGCTCTCTCTGTCATGTGAGCACACTGTGAGAAAGGCAGCAGCAGTCTGCAAGCCAGGAAGCGAGCCCTCATTAAGAGCTCATCCACGCTGGCATCTTGATCTCTTGGTCTTCTTTTGTTTTTAGGGTTTTGTTGTTGATGTTGTTATTTGCCTGTTTGTTTGTTTGTTTTTGAGATGGAGTCTTGCTCTGTTGCCCAGGCTGGAGTGCAGTGGTGCCATCATAGCAACCTCCACCTACCAGGTTCAACCAATTCTCCTGCCTCAACCTCCCTAGTAAGTGGTACTACAGGAGCTCACCACCACACCTGGCTAATTTTGTATTTTCAGTAGAGACCGGGTTTCACCATGTTGGCCAGGCTGGTCTCAAACTCCTGACCTCAGGTGATTCACCCGCCTCGGCCTCCAGAAGTGCTGGGATTATAGGTATGAGCCACCACACCCAGCCCTGATCTTGGTCTTCTAGCCTGCAGAACTGAGAGAAACAAGTTTCTGTTGTTTAAGCCACTGAGTCTATGGTATTTTGCTATAGCAGCCTGAGCTGATGAGGACAGTTGCTAATTTTGTCTCATGCTGTGTGCAAAGTGGTTCATTTGCATCATCTTACTCAATTCTCATAACAAGTCCTCCCTATTTTATATGTTGATGCTGAGGCATGGTAAGGTTTAGGCTACACAGGTTTAAGCTGAAGGGTCAGTAGCTGCATGAACTGGGGGAATGTGTTTCCAAAGGCTTTGCCCTTAATCTCTATAATATGTTTTCCTTTATATCTGGGCTTTTGTCTCTGCATAACCTATGTCAAAGTAAATACTCTGATCTTTCAGGCTAATTATCTACCTTCTTACCTCCCTTCCTTCCATGCTCATTGATAACAGGTGTGTCTTCTCCTTTAGCTTCCAATGAGTGTTCACTCACTGCCAGCACTCATAGTGAATAAGCCCTCTGCCTCCAAGCCTTCTCAGACAATCCAGTTCATAATGATTCAACTGTGTTATAGTAATGGAACCCCTAGTATGTTTTTTCTTCCCCGTCTCTCTTATAGAACATTCTTTCTATGGTTATGTGGACTCATATTATACTGCAATTATTTCACATATTTATGTTAATTTTTGCAGCCTTGTTTGAAGGATTTTGGAGAGAAACAGTGATCTTTTGAATATTCCATTGCACCTAGCATAAGGCTAGACAGATAAGAGCACTCACAGAGAGAATCTCATAGGCTTTAGTCTCCACTCAGTGCTAGTCCGCATGTCCATAACCCAACTCAACATTACAAAATTGCACTGAAATCAGTTTAGAAAATATGCCAACCATATCCAGTTGACATTTTCAGTCACTACTTTATTCAAGATGTCAACTTGATTTGTAAAATGAGCATATATTGTTTCTACAAAGAACTTTGTTTTGCTCAAGCAAGTAAGCCTCTAAAGTAATCAAAAATAAAATCTGAATAAAGACTTCTGGAATAAACTAGATTCTTAAAGAGACAGATACTAAAGCATTGGAGGCTGATTGGCTCTCCTACCCTGAATAAAGATTTTTACCAAGCACTTGTTTTGTGCCATTGGTGCTATATGGATTCTTTATGTATCACACATTGTATCATGATGTATAACATAATAAGAGAGTTACTTATAACGTCCATTTTACAGATGAGGAAACTGAGTTTTAGGGAGGTTGAATAACCAGCCTAAGGCTATTAGGAGATAGGGATGGCATTCAAACCTCATGTGTCTCACTATAAAGTACATCCGAACTTGACCACAATTCTATGTCATTTGCCTCACAAGATTTCAAAGCAATGCAAAAACAATTGTCCTACTCAATGACAAAATTGTTTAAACAAGATATCTCAGTCCCTTTTATGCTGCTGTTACAGAATACTCAAGCCTGGGTAATTTATAAAGAATGGAAATTCATTTCTTACAGTACTGGAGGCTGGAAAGTCCAAGGTCGAGGGGCTAGCATCTTGTGAGGGTTCTCTTGCTGCTTGGTGGAAGACGGAAGGGCAAGAAAACGTCAGAGCACAAGAGGGGGCTGGACTCTCATTTATAGCAAGCCCAATCTTACTATAATGAATCCATTCCCACAATAACAACATTAGCCCATTCATGAGGATTCCACCTCTTAAAAGTCCCACTTCTCAACACGATTACATTGGGGATCACGTTTCCAACACAGGAACTTTGGGAGATACATTCAAACCATAGCACAAGGTATTTGCACTATATAACAAATAAATAAATATGTAAGTCCCCTTAAAACCATATTTTTCTTTTCACTTGTAAAGTGGAGTCATAATATAGCTGAAAGAATAAAAAATATAAAAGTTTAATAATTTGGTAGAAATATTTTAGGCTTTTAGTTCAATTGTGAAACTTGACCTACTCATAAAGATCCTTATAAATAGCTAGCCGATGAGTTCACTTTGAGTTCAGAAAACCACACATTCATTTTAAGTATTCATTTCATTGTCTCTAAAGGACTAATTCAGTTATTTTCTTTGAGTTATCAAGAAAATGTTGGTGAATACTGAAAAAACTGTCTTGTTGCTTTATTAACTAGCTACTTTATAAAAAAAAAAAAATAGCACGATAGACAGAATAACGCATAAGGAAGAGAAATGCACTGCTCCCAGACACCTAATTATTGCAGCTTGGAAATGATGTTATTTTAAGTTTACTACTCTTTCTTGTCACCTTTTCAAAATGTTGCCTGATAAATATAATTCCCCCTCACAGGTCTATAAACCTATTGATTAGGCATCTTAAATTACACAAGAACACATAAGAATGCCCAAATTGATTCACACCAACAGACAATTGAGCCTTGTCATCAGTCTTTGCAACATTACCAAATATAAAAATAAATTATTAGATTTATATAACCTTAATGTAATTTGAACATACTAAAATGGACCACTCCAAATACACTGAGACCTAGTAGAATTCATTCTTGTGTATAATTTAGGATAAAATAGTTTTATCTCAGACCCTACCGAATACAGGAATATGTAGAACTGTGTGCACAACTTTAGCTAACACTATCTCTGCAATAGCAGGATGCATGACAAGGATGCTGGTTTTGAAACATAGGGATGTTAGGCCAAGGCGGGCAGATCACGAGGTCAGGAGATCGAGACCATCTTGGCTAACATGGTGAATCCCTGTCTCTACTAAAATACAAAAATTAGCCAGGCGTGGTGGTGCACGCCTGTAATCCCAGCTACTTGGGAGGCTGAGGGAGGGGAATTGCTTGAACCCGGGAGGCAGAGGTTGCAGTGAGCTGAGCTCGCGCCACTGCACCACTCCAGCCTGGCAACAGAGCAAGACTCCAGTTAAAAAAAAAAAAAGGAAATACAGGGATGTTATAATGGCCCATTTGTATAAGCAAAATTACATGTAAGATTTGGTAATAGTGAACTCTGACATAGCACTTACTCTGGATCAAGTTATCTTCTAATTTTTACATTAATAATCATGCTCATAATAACTTGATGATGTAGACACAAATAACTGAATTATACAGCTAAGGAAACTGAGGCACAAAGTTTTTAAAGAACTTATCCAAGGTGATAACAGCTAATAAATCCCAGGGAGCTCAATTTAAGCTACCCTATTTGCTTCCACAGTACATATTTCTAAGCGGCAAGATTCATTCCTCCTCAACTTGAGTATATAAGAATAGAAACGAGATTGAGTTGTCTTTAGCCAGGTTTGAGAGATATGGAAGTTTGCTGAAGCTTAAGTTGAAATATTGTGTAGTAAAAGTGTTTGCCAACTCCTCTCAAATGAAGCTCTTCCGAATAGGGATGTCTCCTCTAGCACTTCATTTGTGAGTTAAAAATTGGTGATAAAATAAAGATGGTGGCTACCATGAAGCACTGCATAAAAAGACTTCTTTCCAAATTATGATTAGAACATATAATCAGTCAAGAATAAATTACATTACAAAATTCTATATCAAAAGAGCTTTGATTAAAGCTAGCAATGTAACATTGAGACATAGAAAATAGTAAAGGAAGCACAGGTCATCACTGATCAAAATGGAAGGATGAGAGCTGGGAGATAAAGACAAGAGGAAAGTACCACGTGCATCGTGCCCACTGAGTATCAATAAATTATATTGAAATTCCGAAAGGCCAAGGAGAGCCCCTGAAGTAGCAATCGGCAGAGCACCATGCTCTTTCCAAGGATGTTTACAAAGCAAACAAAATAAATAAAAGACATGAAAAAATTAGCTAAAGAGAAAGAAAAATCAGAATGCTGGAGAGCCAGGTGAAGAATCAGGTAGATTTCATTGTAGGCCATTGGCAGACCTAAAAAGATGGCTAGTGTTTTTTTTTTTTTTTTTAGAATAAGGATAAGGAGTTAATTAAAAGCCCACAGCATTGGTGGAATGGGAGAGAAGAGTTTGTTTTGCCAAACAAGCTAAAGGACAAGACCTTTCGAGTACAAGCTGGAAAGATGGGTGACTCCAGAAAGAGCACCACACATTAGGGTAGCCTGGCTGAATCATCTGTACATCTTGCATGGATATCACGGTTGATTGGACTAATCTAGCTGCTAAGCCTTCTTCAGGCATGGCCTTTCTGAGACTGCACAAGGAAAGAATAATAGAAATTTGTTTTTCAAGCAAGCTTTTATAATCTATAAGTCTCTTTTGCTAGAGCTTACAAACAACTGTTCAAGGAATAGTGTGTAAGCTAAATATGGTTAATATCAAGTAATGATAATAAATATTTATTTGAGTAAGAGTCCTTAATCTAGGAGCCCATGAACAATGCAATTTTCAGGAGCCTGCAAACCCCCTTAAAAATCACGTGTGTAATTTCATGTGTGGAATGAGAGTGTATTCATCTGTTAGGGTTGTCTTAACAAACTACCACAGACTAAGTGGCTGAAACAACAGAAATTCATGGTTTCATAGTTCTGGAGGCTGGATGTTCAAAATCAGGGTGTCAGCAGGGTTGGTTTCCTCTGAGGCCTCTCCCCGAGGGTTGCAGATGGCCACAGTCCTCAGATGACCTTTTTTTGGGCATGTGCATTCCTGGTATGTCCAAATTTCTTCTCACAAAGACCCAAGCCAGATTGGATTAGGCCCTACCCATACGACATCATTTAGCCTTCATTACCTCATTAAAGGTCTGATCTCCAAATGCAATCATTCTAAGAAATTGGGGGTAGGACATCACCATATGAATTTTAGGGGGCCACAATTCAGCTCCCTGCAGAGAGCTTATCCCATCTCAAAAAGATAAATGATTCAGAAAAAAATTAAGAACCAGTAGTTTGAAGTCAAAGCATCTGTTTTTGTGTGTGTGTCATACTTCTTAAAAGCTTGCATCAAATAGTATTTTGCTACCTCAATATAGATCATTGGTATATAATGTTATGTGGTTATTAGATAAGGAATACTGACCCCTTTCTCACTAATACCGGTTCTCTCACATGCTCTTCATAACACAGGCCCTATTGTCCTCTTGTTGAGCCAAAGTCCAAAAGTCCATTTTTGACTTTTCCAAAACATTTGACTTTATGGTCTCTGTGCTGAGTACTCAATTCTGCACTATGGCATGAAAGCAGCAATAGACAATACACAAACAAATGGGTGTGGCAGTGAAATAAAACTTTATGGGCACTGATATTAATTTCATATAATTTCACATATTACAATGTATCATTCTTCTTTTGACTTTTCTTCAACCCTTTAAAAATATTTAAAAATATATATTATTTCATGACTTGTAGAAAAACAGACAGTGGGCCCAATTTGGCCCACAGACCATAGTTTGCTGACCCCAGTTTAGGAAAGAGAACCAGTCCCAAGAACTATACCAGTGAATTTAGAATTATTTCTCTAATGAGAATCATCACAAGAAAAGTTTCATAGATTGTCTCCTCTCTATTGTTGTGTCCACTGTCATAGATTAAGGTAGAAGACACCTTGCCAATTATGCACAGATGCAGTTTTCCCCCCAAAACCTGTAGGCAATCAGTTTTTATACTTTAGTACAAAGTAATACTGACAGAATCTCCTGTTCTGATCTGTATGTCAAATACTAATCTAGACACTGGAAGTAAAGGAGTGAACATACGTAGAAAATCTTCCTGTCTCTCTGGAGCCTATATATTCCTTATTTCTCCTCAATAGTTATGAGAGGAGAAAGTAATTAAAACTTACTGAGCACCCACCTGGAGCCAGATGTGATACATTGAGACATGCTGTCAGGAATTGCCAGTCAAATGGAGACTGTGCACTGCCCAAGTCTCAGACTCTGATGAAGTAAAGCTCCCCAGAACTGTGAGATGGGGAGCACCTTTTTATGAATACAGAAGTTTAAGTCACATTGCTCTTAAGAAACAGGACAAGGTGTGGTGTTGTTTGCCTCCAAAATCCACCTCTTCCTTTATATAATATTGTCTTCCAAGGTAATATTTGTCAATATTAAGCAAAACAAAAGAAACATAACACACACGTTGGTACACTATTCTTGGAGAATATAAAACAGGTTGAGGTCAAATGCAAGTCCAATTTGCTCAGAGCTCTATCTGTTGGGAGTTCTCTTATAGACCCACAGTGAACATTAATTAAGGAGATTTAATTAAATGTAATCAACTTTTTTTTTCCCTAATAGTATTATGTCTCCACTTAGCCTTATTTCTTAGGTATATTTTATGCCATACCTTTCCCAAGGTTTTTTCTTTCTCAACTTGCTCACATTCTGCAGACCACAATGTCAATTTTGAGAGTTTGTATGAGCCTTGTATGACCATATTTATGTTACAAGCAAGCATATGAAAATGAAACCCTTAAATTTCCATTTAGCAAGCAAGCAAATTGATGCTCAAGCTGGAGCAAACTTTGATGTTGCTAAGTAAAGATTATGTCTGACTCTAAACTTAGACCAGATTGGAAAGCAACATGATAAAATGAAGAAGAAAGATTAGGGGGTCTTAAATTTTACAACTGTCTAGAGTTATGAGCCTCTCCAAGTTGCGTCCCACACTGGAACTCATCTTTCCTAATTAGTAAAGTGATATTTCTTTCAACCTCCAACATAACATGAGCCTTCTCCTTTTGTGAACCAAACAGATGTATCCAGATAGAGAAATCTTCATATGGACCATAAAGTGACATGGCTTGAAATGGACTCCTTGTCTATTACCTGGGGGCAAAGTTTGGATAATATGTGAATTGAATTTTCCGAGAAAAATTGTGGCATAATTAAAATATCTCTAGGATTATTGTGAGAATTAAATAAAGATATATGCCCGCTTAGTACAGAGAGCCGAGGCTATGTCTATTTCCGAGGCTATGTCTATTTCCGAGGCTATGTGAATGGATTCTTTTATTTGAGACAGAATTTCGCTCTCTCACCCAGGCTGGAGTGCAGTGGCGTGATCTCAGCTCACTGTAATCTCTGCTTTCTGGGTTCAAGTGATTCTCCTGCCTCAGCCTCCTCAGTAGCTGGGATTACAGGCACACGCCACCATACCTGGCTAATTTTTTTGTATTTTTAGTAGACCTGGGGGTTTCACCATGTTGGTCAGGCTGGTCTCGAACTCCTGATCTTGTGATCCACCCACCTCGGCCTCCCAAAGTGCTGGGATAACAGGCATAAGCCACTACACCCAGCGTGAATGGCATTATTCTTAACAGTCATTCTCAAGCTAAGAAAGCGCCAGTGGGCAGCCAGCTGCCAAATGTGGTTGATAATTTACAATCAGAGTTGCAGCTGTTAAGCATGTCCAAGAAGTGTAGGAAGATGTCATGGGTAGCCATGTCCATAGAAGGTTGCGTGTTGACTCCGGATCAGAGCTGGAGGTGAGTAACAGTGTGAGGCCAAACCAGCTTTATATGTTTGCTTCCACAGTCAGTTCTAGACTGCTGGATTGACTGGACCTCCATCTCAGCTGATCTTATTTCATTGATCTCTGCAAATGTTTCTCATGTGTTTCCTTTGGTCCCCTTGGAGGCTGGATAATCCTCCCAACAAGATGTCCATGTCCTAATCCCAGAACCTGTGAGTATCTTATTTGCCATGGCAAAGGGACTTTGCAGATGTGACTAAGTAAAGGATCTTGAGATGGGGAGGTTACACTGGATCATTTAGGTGGGTGAAATAGACTCACAAGGGTCCCTGTGACAGGAAGCAGAAGGGTCTTCATCAGAGAAAGCAATATAACAGGAGAAGCAGAGGAAGGAGAGATGTGAAGATGGTAGCAGTGGTTGGAGGAATTCCATTGCTGACAAGGGACCATGAGCCAAAGAATTCAGGCAGCATTTGGAAGCTGGGAAAGGCAAGGAGACAGATTTTTGCCCGGAGCTTTGAGAAGAAACACATCCAACATATTTTAGACTTTTGACCTCCAGAAGTGTAAGATAATACATTATTGTTGTTTGTACACCCTTTGACTGTAAATCCCCTTTCTCACTGATACTTTTATTCATTAGACACCTATATCTAATGTTAAAACCTATAATCTAGCTGTAAACAAAAGTTAAATAAGTTGCTTATATCGCTGGGCGCAGTGGCTCACACCTGAAATCCCAGCACTTTGGGTGACCAAGGCGAGAGGATCACCTGAGGTCAGGAGTTCAAGACCAGCCTGATCAACATGGTGAAACCCTGTCTCTACTAAAACTACAAAAATTAACTGGGTGTGGTGGCATGCACCTGTAATCCCAGCTACTCAGGAGTCTGAGGCAGGAAAATCGCTTGAACCTGGGAGGTGGAGGTTGCAGAGAGTCGAGATCATACCACTGCACTCCAGCCTGGGGGGCAGAGTGAGACTCTGTATCAAAAAAAAAAAAAAGATACTTATATCTAAACAAGATATAGGTATTATAAATATATAAATGCCTATATTTTTATACTTAGTGTATAAATTCATATATTTATACTACTTCTAAATATATAAATAAGATACTTATATCTAAGGTTAAAACCTATATATAATCGAGGAATAAACAAGGGTTGCAGGTCTAAGAATTATTTAATATTCTTCTAGCGATTTCTCACATCTTCAAGATGATCACATCAGGTCCATCTTATAATCAGCTCTCAAAGTGTACAGTCTGATATTCTTTAAGTTCAAGTTCTTTTGTGTGAGTTCACAGTCACCTTTTTGTGCTACCAGTTAGTACAAACAGCTACTGGCTCAATAGGTCAGTCTTCCTAATAGTAGGTCTTTGCATTTTGGGCCTGCCTGAAATGCAAAGGTCCCCTTATTATTTGGGGATGCGCTTAAAGGAATACTTCATATGAGCCCCAAGGTGGTCTGACAGCAGGAGTCACTGACTTGGCCCTAGTACTTTCTCTGGCTCTATCTTCCACGTGTTCATCCACACTCACAATCCCAGGAAACTCTCCATGGCCATGGTACTGGTAATTCCAATGTCCCTGGGTGCCCCCAAAGCTTCTCAGACTCTAGGTACTCAGATATCACAGGACTTATGCAGAGTTGAAAGAGATTTGTGCTCTTCCACACTCTGTTAAAGGCCCTGGAGATCACCCTATACCTAGTTCTACATGAAATCTGTGAGTAACACTATCAATTTTGGCCTCTACTTTCCTCTTACTGTAGTTAGTTAGAACCATTCAGCCATTCACAGTGAGGCTTGAAGTCTAAACCTCCTCACTCCTCTCCTAATCTCTCATCACCGAATCCTTCTCTTTCCATTCCAAGTCATAGAGCAAACTCTCATGCATATGAATGGATTAAGTGATCTATTTTGATTGATGGGAAAGTATTTTTCTAAACTAGGCATGGGGAGATTAAGAAAATTGTTAGACCTGAATAGTTGGTAGTGACCTATACCTGCATCCTCATGGTTTTATCCAAAGAATTTGGTTTGATAGTGTGTTGCTGTTGTAGCTTCTCATGTTCTCTGCCCTTCTACTCTTAATCCTGCTGATACCTGACCCTGATTCATTAGGAAACTGGGGAAGGCCTACTCTTCAATAATTCACAGTGTGTTTGGAGGTCATCTGAAAAGTCCTCACTTTAAGACATGACTTTGAATAAGAATTCCTCTGCTGCTTTGAGTGTTGGAGAAGTTTCTAGTCATGTTACTATTTATGATACCAATACTGGTTTGTGTCACGTATTTAGCTACTGTTCTGAAGGAAAGTCAGCCTGCCTTTGCAAATATATATATATATGTATTCTCAATATAACATCAAGTAGCATAGGAACTGGAAATCTGACGTGTGGACTCCACGTTTCTCATGGAATCTGTGGTGAAGATGCAGATGATGTTGGGCTTGTGGCCTGTGGTGACCTAAGACCATTACCTGTTATAATTCAATGATTGTTTTGGAAGTTTTGATCAAATGACACATTGAGATCAGACTCAGTGGCCAGAGAAAAATCTTCTTGTAGTTAGAACCAATTGACCATTTTGTTTATAGGGTAGTCTAGACTTTTTTTCTTTACAAAGGGAAAAAAAAAAACCCTACAACTTTTGTATTTCTTCTCTCCTCCTACCTCACCTTTGAGAAAAGGTTACAGTAAGGGAAGAATAGTGAGCACAAAGGGGTTAAAAAACAAACTTTTTAACATGACTCTAAAACTGTAATAAATCCATGAAAACCGTACTTGTCTTTAGGGATTTGATTTTATGCTTTTCATACCTGATTTAAAAATAGTCATTATCTTGTTCCATATATACTTATAGATATGTCTATGTAAGGAATTAAAAAAGACACACACACAAATGGAGGAACAGGGAGGGTGAACATCTCAAGATATTTTAAATCCACTGAACTTCTTGCTTAGACATTTTTAGATACTTACAAAAATTTTTAACATATTCTTTAAAAATATATTTGTCAACTATTATAAGCCTACGTATCTTTTCATTCTTAAGAGATTGGAGCCTATCAAACTAAAGTGGGGTAGAATGATGACTATAATTTTTTTTGAAGTATTTTAAGTATGGAATAAAAAGAAATATAGGACAAATGTACATGTGCAGTTTGCACGAGCAATACATTTCATAATGTGGTTTTGCTAGAATGTAAGCCACATGGCGGTAGGGGTCTTGTCTGTCTTATTCACTGCTGTGCTCCAGTGCTTACCATAGCCTGCGAGTCATAGTAGAAACTCAATATCAGCTTAAATTAGTGAATACATACACATACACAGCCTTGCAGATGTCAAGGACTAGAAATTATTGGTTTCTCTACCTACATTGCCATACTGCCGGTATGAATGAAGGATTGTATTCAATTTGATCATCTACCTAAAAGCATAATCTTGTATTTGGAGAATCCTACAAGGGTATACATGCACCCATACAGACTTTACTTTAACTTATCTTAATGCTTTTAGTTGCTACACTATTTGGCACAAGAAATGATATCATTAGCAAATTAATAGAAATTCAGAGGTGATAAATAAATCTCCTGTTATTGAAAAATAGTTTGAATTTTTTCTGTCTTGAGGAATACATGCCTTTGGTTCCTTTTGCTCCAGAATGACTTATGAAGGCATATCTTTATTATCAACACAAGTATATTCTAGTAATGTTTATCTTATCAGCAAACTGAAAATCATCCTTTCCTAGGAATAAAATGTTGTAAATCCCTACACTTTATTTCATGGAAATCTTTTCTTTGCTAGATATGTAGTAAAATAGAAAAGTTTAGATTTTCTAAAGATATCTGATTCAATAATGTGACTCTTGATTCTTAGAGAACCACTGAGTTTTTTAAATCACCACAAGTATATCAATTTCTGTAGAAAATGAGACATAAACCTCTAGATCATTTCTATTGATCTATAAGTTTACACCTTAATTTTCCCTATCTGAAAAGCTAATGGATAAAGAATTACTGTGATAGCCAAAATGACTGATCGTAGCAGATGCCAAGATTCAAACATTATTGGATTACAGCATTTTATAAAACAATCATAGAGGCCCTTACGATGGAGGGGATAGAGGTTAGATTGTTTAATTTCATCAGCATTTATAAAGGAAAGGTGATGGGAGTCTTGCCTTCTCTACAGGTTTTTGGGAAAGTCACATTAATAGGACTTTCTTTTTCTATCTCAAATCCTCTACATGAAAACTCAATTACCAAAACTGTTATAAGGAGTTCATTTATGAACATCATTCTAGAGAAAAGAAGGGCATGTCATTTCCCCCTTTAAAAACATCCAATGGCTTCCCATCACACTTGTGAAAGAATCTACCTCCTTAACAAGAACCACAAGTTCCTATCAGAGCTGGACACTGCCTGCTTCTCAATCTCATTTCCTAAGCATTGCTACCGTTTTATTTGTCTCCTTAACTTTCGTGATTCTTTTCACCAGACACTATCTGCCCACAGGTCTCCCCATGAACTAGCTGAAATATTGCCCACACGGAGACCTTCCCTCACCACCCATCTCAAGTAACTCAACTCCTCCCACTAGAATATATACTCTGTAAGAAGAGATTTTCCATTTTATTCTGCTGATATCTTCCTTAGCAGTGGACTGTTACAAAATAGGTAGATGCCCATCCAATATTTGTTAGATGGCTTTTTAAAAAATGTGCTTCTTGTTTATACCTTAATTTAAAAAATTAACTTTGGTGGTTCATCTAAGGGAGTCACCAGCTGGTGGAAGAGGTGGAATCATTGTCCAGGTACCTGCCTGCCAAGGTTGTTTTTGCTCTGTCTCAACATTAGAATTTCACTTCCTTTTTTGCCTTTTATACAGTGTTTTGCTTTTCACTGTTTTCTTCTTCTTTAAATAATGTTGTTATTTAAAATATCTGGAGGAGAAAGTTTCAGATATTATGAGTAATATTCAAAGTGTTCTCTCATAAGGATGAGAATAAAGATACCAGAGATTATGTAGAGCCTGTGATCATTCATGTCAAAAATGCAGAAATCACAATAGGTATTTTGCATGTGTTTGTATGTACACAAAGAATCTCTGGAAGAATATACAAGAAATGAATAATAGTGGGTACCTGGGAAGTGGGGCAATGGATTAGAAAAAGGGATAAGAGGGAAATGTTTTATTCTACAACTTATAGATTTTAAAATGTGAAATGTAATTTAAAATGTGAAATGTAGGAGATGTAATTTTTAATTATCTGACACAAAATGTTAGAGATATATTTTTATTAAACAAATAGTAAAACCTCATCAAACAAAAAATAAAACAGTATGTGTACGTAATACAAGGTCAAGCATGATAACTTTTGCTTTCAAAAGCAGATTGAAAATACAGTGACATCCACATACAGTCACTAAGTTGAACAGTTGGAGTAGATGTGTAAGTCATTTGTAGTCAAGATTGAGCTCCTGTACAAAATCCAAAATGTTTTAGAAGTTTTAGAAGTTAGCGAATAAATTTTCTGCCATATTAAATAAGGAACATAAACTACTAAAACTTTCAAGAAGATTAAGGAAACTTATGAATTTCAATTGCTTTACTAATTGAAATTGGTTACTTCTCTTCTCTAAAAACTTTCATATAAGTGTATATTACTTTCACAATAATTACAAAACCTCTCATATTGAGCTGTAGTGAACAGGGAGTATGAATTTGAAATGAAGATTCCATTTAGGTGGTGAGCATTGACATTGAAGGAAATATAATGATATTTAGTAGGATTTTATAATGTGGCCAGCTAACCTCACCAAGACCATCCAGCATAATCAAGGTTTTAAAAGTTGATTGACAGTTATGAATTAGTGTAGGTAGGGTAAAAATATGAGAGGCGTATCTATGCATATGGTTAAAGATGAATGAACTAATTTTCCTTGGATTATAGGCCCTTGAACCTGCAGCTTTTGCAATGAATAAAATAATCCTCTATGTAAGCCCTGAGACATTTCTCTGTATTTTCTCCTTGACTTTTTTTTTTTCCAGGTTAGCTGATTTAATTAAATAATCTTTAAAACATGGGATATTAAGAAATATACAAAACCTAAGATTCTGAGATTTCCCAATTTAGCAATGATTAAAATTGATGAGTTTGGAGTTTTCTATTAAATAAAAAGCTTCTGGCTTTCAGCAACTCTTTATTTTTTGAGAAACAGCTTTTTCTTTGTGCAACAAAAAGGCTTAGAAAAGCTTCTTTAAAAAAAAAAAAAAAGACTTACAGCTACTGAGTCTTAAAATAGCCTTTAAGAACAACAGTAGAACTAGCAAGGTGTGCAAATACACTGGGCACAAAACCAGAGGGAGATAGACTCTTCCTCCGTTTGGCTCATGCCCTTTACTGGGGTTGCCTCCTGCAAGTCAGTACCACTGTGGTGTTGTGCCTTTCCTGCAGCTTATTATTAAGAGGCGAGGCCATTTATTTTGTTTCCTTTATCCTATTCTTTAATCCATTTATCCCTGAGGTTGCAATTTTTTGAATTGCAAAATCAGACCTTGGGGATGACCTTGAGCAGTAGGATATAAATAACACCAACATGCTTAGCGTTCCAATAATGGAACACTAGGCATAAATTTAAAGTTTGCATTATTACTGTGCGACCATTTTATATACATTATATGGCATTGATTGACTAAAAGTATAGAAACGTTGAGTTAATAATAAAATATATTTCCTATGACTATGTTTCTCGAATTGCAGGGAGCTTGATACTTACCGAGTGCTCCCCTGTATGCCAGGCATTGTTCTACATACTGGACATTCATAGATAAAATACTTTGACCCTGCTTTCAAGTAATTCATCAGATGGAGTGAAGGAAGAATAGAAAGATTCTTAAAACACGTATTGGTTGCAAAATTTTTAAGGAAGCAACACTTAGGATTGATCATAGAAATGTGGAAATAATTATTAATATTTATCTTAGTATTAGTTTAAATAATGCTCAGTGTAAGATGTATTGAGGCATTATAAAATGTGAGAAAACAAATACTGATGGAAGATTTCTATACTTGGTCTGAAAATGTTGTAAGGATAAGGAATTCTAAGATAAAACAACTGAAGAATTATGTATATGCTGAGTACCCACTTTGATATTGGTTGCTTTTATAATTCTTTCACTTCTGAGGGTGGTGATTGATAGAGAAAACCTGTCTCTTTTCAGTGTATTCATAGAGCAGAACAATTTCCATAATAGATTGACCGCCAAATGTATTATGATTCAATATAATGGAAGTTTATTTCTTGGTCACATAACAAGGCAGATACATAGATAAATAGGTTGGTGAAATTGTTGACCTCTACAAAGGCATTCAGGGACTCAGGATTAGAGAAGTGCAGCCATCTTCAACACATAGTTTCTAATGTTGCCTCTATTCTTTTAGCCAGAAAGAGGGACACATGGACAGTGTTAGCAGGAGGTTTCAATGGACCATACCTGAAAGTGATGCATCTCATTTTTACTCACTTTGCATTGACTAGTTAGTATTTAGTCTGTAGCAATAACTCACTGCAATGAAGCCTGGGAAATGTAGTCTAGCTGTGTGCACAGGATAAATAAGACAATATCGATTTGAAGGAGTACCCATAAGTCTCTGCCATAAATAATGGGATCAGGGAGTGTGATTGCCCCGGTTAGTTGTTATAATGACCTGTTCTCAATTCAGTTTACACAAGTTGTCTTTAGATGTCAAACAGCTCAGAGTAAAATAAGTGACAGTAATGGACAGCCCTAGCTTTATGTATTAATGAAGATCTCATTTTAATTTAATGGTGGATTACTTGTTGTTGTTGTTTTCTTTCTGGAAGAGCCACCTGCTAGGACATTCAGCTTTCCAACTGAAATGAGGCTTTTGCTAATGGACAATAAATTGTATTGCTTTCTCTTTGTTTTTTGTTTGTTTTATCTCTGTGAGCTAATATATCCCTCAAACCTTTCTGGCAATGGATGTGAGTAAATATGAAGCAATTTAAAATCATTCACACTGATGAATTTCAGTGTATATTATGACTTCTATTCTTGTGAAAATTTGGGGGATGGAATTGGTCCAGAACTAGTGGCAAAAGGAATGCACATGAACTTCACATTTTGCAGGGTTTTATTCACCCATTCATCTTGAAAATATGTATTTAATTCCTTCTATGTGCCAGACTAATGCAATGGGCATGTTCTAATCAATGGGCATTGACTGTGTGTCAGACTCCATGCTGGGTGGCACACATCTGTTTCCTCTTTTAATCTTCCCCAAATCCTTGTGAGGCAGAAGTTAAAGCCTCTGAAAAATCGAAAGGCCACTGAGATTAAGTCACTTATCCAAGTTCACTTGTTAGTCAGACACAGTAGTAAAACTAGGGTTAGAAACCAAATCTGCATGACTCTAAAATTATGCCCTTTCCAATATGCCATCCTGACTCCTTAGGAAAGTGTATATTTGCCTGATCATTAGCAGAACCAGACTGTGGGATCCCGATGTACATGGGCCCATAAAATAAAGCAATGGGGCAGGAAGGAGTTAAAGGATTTCAGGTGCTACCAGTTTATATTTTACCCCCACTAGGATTACAGCAGTTTGAATACAAGCCATGGCTTTTGAATATTAAGCACAGATGTTTGTCCTGCTGCCATCAATGTGGGAAAAATTTCTGAGAGAGGAACGAAGAAAGGCCATAAAAAAATGGCCTGTTTTCTAAGGAAGTTATACAATTGTGATGCTTGCCACAGTGACTATTTCTGTCAGTCCCAAGCCATGGAGGGAAAATAATGAACTTCTCACAGAATGCCAAGAACATTCTAGGAGATGTTGGAGTATTAGTGGAAATCATGAAATTGTGATGGCCGCAAGTGACCAGTTCTTGGCCTAAACCTGAATTGACTAGTCCTGGGTGATGGGGCCTAACCAAGCAACACCTGTGGCCATGGGCTATAAATAGGTTTTCAAAGCCTAACAACCTAGCCAGAGGTAATTATATGACACTGTGATTACAGGATTAGAGGAGGTTGTAAGAGCATCTCTGATATACATTTACAGCCAACTAATCAAAAAGTCTGAGTCTCACCTCAATGGGTATAAAAATTGCCTTTCTAAAGAAGATATTATATGTTTATAAGCATTCTATTATTATATCTACCATCTACAGTAAACTTTACCTGTTGATTCATTTAATACAAATTAATTGATTACCTACTATGTGCCTGGGCTGGGGATAAAGTGTTCTACAGTTTGACAAAATCTCTGCTCTGACTACACTTAACTTTGTGTAGGAGAGACAAGCAGGCATATGAATACATATTAAATGGATTTCAGGTTATAATGAGAGAAAAAGTATTTAGAGGTAAAGGAGCAACATACTTTCAAATGATTCAGATTAAGGGATAAGAACTAGTTTGGTAGGGAGAGGGAGGCTATTTAAATAGATCAGAAGGAGTGATAGAGGGGATATCTGAGCCAGGGGTATGAGTGAATTGGGGAGCTTGTGGGAAAGAAGTGTTTGAGGCACAGGAAATAGCATTTTATGTAAAACTGTGCCAGAAAAATGACAAATAACAGAATAGAAAAAATAGGTGGAGGCCAGGGATCTCATAGGCCACGGTTTAGACTTTGTGCTTTATTCTAATTCTGAGGGCAAGCCATTGGACTCTTTTAAAAAAGAGAACCTGATTTACATATATTGATGACTATAGCTGCTAGGAAACTACACCAGAGGAAGAATGGAAGTAGAGAACCCATTTAGAAGGACCTTAAATTCTTCCATTAAAGAACTGAGTTTAGCTTAACCTGGGATGACAATACTAAATGGAGTGAGATAGTTAAGGAAACTTTGGGTCAGAAATAGAATGTTTTAGTGGTGATTTATACCAAAGGTAAGATATACAAGTTTCTTGTCTCAGAAAGCTTACATTCTAGTGGGGAAGGCAAAAAAATAAACTGGTAATGTAGAAGGCAGGAATCATATCAAGTAGCGACAGCTGGCATGAAGAGAACTGAAATAGGGTATGTAAAGTCACTAAGTGACCAGGGAAAAACTTTTTTCTTTTTCTTCCTCCTTTTAAATTTTCAATTTTCATGGCTTGTCAGGTCTACAGAAAGGTTTCAAGATTAGAATTATTCACCCAAATTCTCCAGTGTTGAAATTTCAACACAATAGCCTTCTCCACTCTGTTTCTCTCTCTCTCTCTCTCACACACACACACACAGACATACAAACATATTTGCTTTCTCTTTCTTGAACCATTTTAGAGTAAATTGCAGACATAATGCCCCTTTTCCTCTAAATACTTAAATTTGCATTTTCTGAAAGAAAGGACATTTTCTTACATAGCAACCTTATAATTATCAAAATCAGGAAACTAGCACTGATGCAATACTCTTACCTAACCTACAGATTTTCTTCAGTTTTGATTGATTTTCCAAATAATGTCTTTTTCAGCGAAACAAAACCCTGGAATCTGTGTGGCATCCAGTTGTCATGTCTCCTTAGTCTCCTTTAATTCAGCAGAGTTCCTCAGTCTTTCCCGTGTTTCATGACCTTGACATTTTTGAAGAGTAACAAGACAATCCTGTTCTGGAATGTCTTCTGGTTTCCCTATGATTAGATTGAGAGTCTGCACTTTTGGCAGGAATACCATTAGGCAATATTGGGCATCCTATTAACGGGCACGTGATGTCAATTTGTCCCATTACTAATGATGTGAATTTTGATCGCTTGGCTAAGGTAGCATCTGACATGTTTCTTTATTGTAAAAGTACTACTTTTCCCTTTGCATTAGTAAGTATTTTGTGGGGAGATAGTTTATAAATACCATTACTTTTCAAACTTTCACCCAGGTCTATAGTCATAGTTCCTATAATTTTTGCCTGAATCAATTATTATTATGATAGTTTCCAAATGTTAATTTCTAATCCCAGCTTTCCTTCTATATTATGTTTCCCAATTCCTTTCTGGATTTATTTATGTCAGTGTGAATTCTTGAATTCTCATTTTATTTAGTGTCTTGTAATTGTTTACTATTATTTATTTTGATAATCTGAATGTCCAAGTGGAAGTTCCTTTGTGCTAGACCCTGTGTCCTCTGGACATGTCTCTATCATTAGATACTTCCTTACTTTCTGGAACCACAAGGTCTTCCAGGCCCATCTTTTATATTCTCTGACCCAGCCCTAAAGGGAGGGCATCTTCTAGAAGAGCTTTTAAGCTAAGATTCTAATGACAAGAAGTTGACAGCCATGCAGAGGGAAGAATCGTGAGAGAATGGAGGGAAGAGAGAACAAACAGCGAGTCCCAAAGGCAGGGATGCCTGGTCAAGCTCAGGGATCAGAAAGGAAGCCAGTGAGGCCTGAGAAGGAAAATGATGTTGATGAAATCACAAAGATCAAGAAGCTTGCAACAGTATTGTTATGAACAAATGTTTCTGTGTAGACAATATTGTATATATTTTTGTCATTGTCACAGAAGCTTTGAGTTTCACCTAGACTGGTAGATGAGTATCCTCTAAAAGGACCAACAGGTGGGAGACAGGCAGGCAAAGGAAAAAGATAGCATTGCAAAGGAGAAACAAAGGAAGTCCAGTCATGGGTCTTAGCATGGGACATCTGCTAGCAGTGCAGAGAACATCATTTCTTGCACTGATTTTTCGGTGGAACCAAAGCAAAGAGCAACAGATAGTAAGACAAGCTGTGGTTTTGCTGACCATCCAAGGGGAAGTGTTTGTGATTCAGCAGTTACATAGTATGGGAGTGTAGGGGAAATAAGGTACAGAAAACGATCATGGAAACATGGCAGCAGTAGAGGGAAGTGGAAACTATTTCAGATCTTCTCACACTGGAGAAGCTGTGTTAGAGAATATAGGGGAAACACTGAGGGGCTCCTACAGGCAGTCATTGTCCCAAACATTACTGAGAGAGGTTAGTCTTAGCCTAGTAAGAATAAATGTGAACCTCAATGAGAGGATACCTCAGGAAAGAAAAAGCACAATGCAGCCTGAGTCCTATTCACTAAAAGGTCATAGAGAGAAGAGCTTATCATTTCCTTGTGCAGCAGAATTAGTGATTAGATGATACCTCCTCTACTTCTAACAGAGGCCTTTTAGAAACCTGTATAAAACCTGGCCACAGTGTTGGATTCTACACAAGTGTTCCTTGCTTCCTGTCTTAGTCTACTTGTGTTGCTTTAAAGGAATATCTGAGGCTGGGTAATGGATAAAGAAAGGAAGTTTATTTGGATCATGGTCCTGCAGTTTGTGTAAGAAGCATGGCACAAGTACGTGCTTCTGGTGAGGGCTTCAGGCTGCTTCTGTTCATATCAGAAGGTGAAGGGGAGCAGGTGTGTACGGGTCACATGGCGAGAGAGGGAGAGAGAGGGGAGGTGCCAGGCTCTTTTTAACAACCAGTTCTCAAGAGAACTAATAGAGTGAGACTCACCACCACTCCTCCAGGGACACATTAATCTATTCATGAGGGATTTATCCCCATGACCTACACATCTCCCATTAAGCTCTGCCTCCAACATTGGGGATCAGATTTCAACATGAGATTAGAAGGAGTAAAACACACCAAACCACAGTGGTTTGTAAGATGCCACAGTAAAAGAACTCCATTCAGATCTTGTTGAAACAGAATCACTGAAAAAGTTGGAGCAGCAGAAGGAAAGAGCAACAAATGAAGATTTTCTTTCCTTCCTTCCTTCCTTCCTTCCTTCCTTCCTTCCTTCCTTCCTTCCTTCCTTCCTTCCTTTTCTTTCTTTCTTTCTTTCTTTCTTTCTTTCTTTCTTTCTTTCTTTCTTTCTTTCTTTCTTTCTTTCTTTCTTTCTTTCTTTCTTTTCTTTCTTTCTTTCTTTCTTTCTTTCTTTCTTTCTCTCTCTCTTTCTCTCTTTCTCTTTCTTTCTCTTTCTTTCTTTCTTTCTCTCTTTCTCTCTTTCTCTCTTTCTCTCTTTCTTTCTCTCTTTCTCTCTTTCTTTCTTTTTTGAGACAGAGTCTCATTCTGTCACCCAGGCTGGAGTGCAGTAGTGCAATCTTGGCTCACTGTAAGCTCCACCTCCCAGGTTCATGCCATTCTCCTGCCTCAGCCTCCCTAGTAGCTGGGACTACAGGTGCCCACCACCACGCCTGGCTAATTTTTTGTATTTTTAGTGGAGAGAGGGTTTCACTGTGTTAGCCAGGATGGTCTCGATCGCCTGGCCTCATGATCCGCCCACCTCGGCCTCCCAAAGTCCTGGGATTACAGGCATGAGCCACCGCACCCAGCCTATCTTGTACTTTCTAAACTGGTCCTAAGTAAAGACAGAAACATCCAAATTCACAAAGCTCTCATGCTCATGATGCATGGACACTAGTTGTCTGTTAGTCATTCCTATTTGTTGGTTTTCCCTTTCCTATATTGATTTATTTTCACCAGTGTGGATACTTGTTTTGTACAATGGCCTTACTATCATTAATAAAACTAATAAGCATTTGTAGTAGTCTGATTCCACACTCCTATAAGGAACTACCTAAGACTGGGTAATTTATTTTTTTTAAAATAAGGTTTAATTGACTTACAGTTCTGCGTGGCTGGGGAGGCCTCAGGAAACTTACAGTCGTGGTGGAAGGGGAAGCAAGTACCTTCTTCACAAGGGAATGAGAGAGAGAGAAGGGAGAAGAGCCATGCACTTATCAAACAACCAGATCTCGTGAAGACTGTATAATGAGAACAGCATGGGGGAAAGTACCCCCATGATCCATCACCTCCCACCAGGTCCCTCCCTGACACATGGAGATTACGATTCGAGATGAGATTTGGATGGGGCCACAAAGCAGAGCCAAACCATATCATTTTGCCCCTGGCCTCTCCCACATTTCATGTTCTTCTCACGTTTCAAAACACAATCATGCCTTCCCAACAGTCTCCCAAAATTTTAACTCATTCCAGCATTAACCCAAAAGTCCAAGACCAAAATTTCATCTGAAACAGGGCAAGTCCCTTTTGCCTATGAGCCTGTAAAATCAAAAGCAAGTTAGTTACTTCCTATATACAGTAGGGGTATAGGCATTGGGTAAATGTTCTCATTCCAAACGGTAGAAATTGGCCAAAACAAAGGAGCTACAGGCCCCATGCAAATCCAAAACCCAACAGGGCAGTCATTAAATCTTAAAATTCTGAAATAGTCTCCTTTGACTCCATGTCTCACATCCAAGGCATACTGATACAAGAGTGGGCTCCCAAGGCCTTGAGCAGCTCTACCCCTGTGGCTCTGTGGAGTACAGCCCTCATGACTGCTTTCACATTGAGTGCCTGCAGCTTTTTTAGGAGCACAGTGCAACCTCTCAGAGGATCTACCATTCTGGGGTCTGGAAGATGGTGGCCCTCTTTTCACAGCTCCACTAGGCAGTGCCCCAGTGGGGACTCTGTGTGGGGGCTCCAACCCCACATTTTCCCTCTGCACTGTCATATTAGAGGTTCTCCATGAGGGCTCTATCCCTGTAGCAGACTTTTGCCTGGACATCCCGGCATTTCCATACACCCTTTGAAATTTAGGCAGAGGCTCGCAAAGCTCCACTGTTGTCTCCAGTTCACCCACAGGTCCAACACCACATGAAAACTGCCAAGGCTTGGGGCTTGCACCTTCTGAAGCATTGGCCTGAGGTATACCTTGGCCCCTTTTAGCCATGGTTGGAGCTGGAATGGCTGGGACACAAGGTACCATATCCCAGAGCTGCACAGAGCAGTGGGGCCCTGGGACTGGCTCATGAAACCACTTTTTCCTCCTAGACTTCTGGGCCTGTGATGGGAGGGGCTGCTGTGAGCATCTCTGACATGCCCTGGAGACATTTTCCTGATCAACTTAGCTATTAACATTTGGCTCCTTGTTATTTATGCAAATTTGTGCTGCTGGGTTGCATTTATCTCCAGAAAAAGAGTTTTTCTTTTCTACCACATGGTCAGGCTGCAAAATTTCCAAACTTTTATGCTTGCTTCCCTTGTAAACATAACTTCCAATTTCAGACCATCTCTTCTTCATGCATATGAGCATACACTTTTAGGAAATGCAGGGTCACATCTTGAACATTGCTGCTTAGCGATTTCTTCTGCCAGATACTCTAAATAATCTCTCTCAAGTTCAAAGTTCCACAGATCTCTAGGGCAGGTGCACAATGCTTCCAATCTCTTGCATAGCAGGAGTGACCTTTATGATTTCCAATAAATTCCTCATCTCCATCTGAGACCACCGTAGCATGGAGTTCATTGTGCATATCACTATCAGCATTTTGGTCAAACCCATTCAACAAGTCTATAGGATGTTCCAAACTTTTCCACATCTTCCTGTCTTCTTCTGAGCCCTCCAAACTATTCCAACCTCTGCCCCAGGTCACTTCCACATTTTCAGGTATCTTTATAACAGCACCCCAAACTCCTGGTATCAATTTATTTTATCAGTCCATTTTCACACTGCTATAAAGAACTACCTGAGGCTGGATAATTTATAAAGAAAACAGGTTCAATTGACTCACAGTTCCATGTGGCTGGGGAAACCTCAGGAAACTTAACAGTCATAGTGGAAGGCGAAAGAGAAGCAAGCACTTTCTTCACAAGGCAGCAGGAGAGAGAGAGAGAAAAGAAGTGGGAAGAGCCACACACTTATCAAACAACCAGATCTTGTGAGAACTCTGAGAAAAGCATAGGGGAAACCACACCCATGATCCAATCACCTCCCACCAGGTGCCTTTCCTTGACACGTGGGAATTACAATTTGAGATAAGATTTGGGTGGGGCTGCAGAGTCACTGATATGACCATATCAGTGTCGTTCATATTTTCATTGATGTATTTTTCTTTTCCTTCATATTACAATTTGTCCAACACATATAATTTTTCATTCTTCCATTCAACTATATACTTCTTGAAGGCTACAGGCACAGTGCCTGGCACAAAAGAGATGCTTAATAAATGTTTGTTGAACAAAGGAATAAATAAACTGGCAAGGCTGCAGAGACACAGGTATCAGCTAAACCACCACCACCTGAGAGGATAGGGTGGTAGACTTAACAGCCATTATTTAGTGTTAGTTGAGAAATGGTGTGTGTGTTGTATTTCATCTAACCAGCTATTCTTACAAAAAGTGCTAGGTCCCCAAAATATGTAATAAATGTTCCTTGTAATGAAAAAATGTTAAATCCTGGTCTTTGTCCAATTTGGTTTTTTGTAAATTTCCCAGGGATGATTTAAAACAAGCTCTAATCATCTGGGATTTTGTTCTTTTCTTTTTAATTGAATATTGAACTGTTTGGGTCTCTATAGAATCTAAAGATATCTAAGGACCCAAGCAAATGATCCTAGACATTCTAATCTCAAGCAAATGATCCTTTCTTCTCACTGTGAGGGCCTCAGGTTTTTCGTGTATAAATTGCACATATTGGAGTTCATGCTGCCTGGCCTCTTCATCTGAACAGTCCAGAACTCTATGGCCCCCACTAAGAGTGTGGCTATTGCCCTTTAAATACTCTGTGACCCTTATTAACTGTGACTTTATTATGGGGCTTGTTGAAAATAAAATAGAGATGCTGGAGATAAATCCATAAAATGCATAGTTATTGATGTTTTTTATTAAAACTGAAGTGTAACAGTGAGATCTAAGTTGGGCATCCTTTTCTATCTAAGATCCTCCCACCTCAATGCAAAACATTATATTGTGGGGGTTGTTGTGGTGACTAATACACACTACTCTTGGATGCTTTAATAGCTTACAGGATTGGACTTGTTGACATGCACGTTTTCTCATTGTCAGAGAGAGTTTCAGAAGTCTGGACTGTATCCTACTCCTCTTTCCATACCCAGCATTTAGGCCAGACCCCAGCACATAGTAGGTGTTTAATAAATAATTTTATGAATGAATAAATTCACATACATATATACATGCATGTTATGTATAGGATTAAGGGCTTACAGAAATTAGGAGTGAAAAAGAAGACATTTAAAACAATCTTTTTCCTAAAAGAAAGAATAAAGCAAAACAGGGAATACTTCTGCAAAATGCTGGCAGCTTGAGAATGAGTGTTTTTATAAACCACAGTGAAAGAAATTTCTCTTTGATGACAACTTTATTTTTAAAAAGGGCACAGGTGATTTATAATCTAATGCGCTAAATACTGAAGAATTTTTAAATGAATGCGTGAATGGATGAATGAGTGAGCGAATGATTGTGATAGAAACAAAGAGCTTTCTTTGGAATTGGTAGCATTATCTCTCCTTCAAATCTGTTTTAAATATAAATTAAAGTACACATAAACACAAACAAAATACACACAACAAAATGTCAGAATCTAACACACACACACACACACACACACACACACACACATTGAGAAATGCTTTCTCTTTTAGTCCCAGGCTGTCCGGTGGATCTGTAAGTAACCATACCTTTAGGAATGTAAAGAGGATAGTAACTTAAGCTGGTTTGGCAGCTCCTGAGTGGGTGGTGGAGACAGGGCAGCTCTGAATGAGCCCTTTGACGGACCCAAGCATCTCCCATCTCCAGGCGTCTCAGTCTCATTAGCGCTTGCCCTTGGGGCAGCCCTCTGCCAAAGGAAAGCAGACAGGAACACACCCCATGCTGGGTATCACCACATCTCACCGGGGATTGCCTGTCTGGCTTTGTTGCAGGTGAGCCATGCAGCTTTGCAGTCCTGTTTCCCATTCTCACACTAGGGCCGTCCTGTGCCCAGCGTCTGCCTCTTCCTTCCCAGGTTGCTGACCTACAGCCATCCATGTGCGCGGCTGCTTTGGGGGAGCCATGGCCGTGGAGCTCAGGGCTCCCAAAAGCTGGCCTTTCTCCATTGTGAACCGGTAAATGCTCAAACTTTTGCTCCATTCCCAGGGGACCCCCCATTAAATTGATTTTGTATTCACTACCTGCCAACAGGACCTGTAAGCGAGCCAAGAGGAGCAGCAGATTAAGCATAATTATGAATTCTGAGTGGAAGGGGGTAGTTTGAGATTGTTTTTCATGAAAGACCTATTTTTTTTTTTCTACTGAAAATTCACATGAGGAAATACTGAATGCTCCACAGAGTCTTTATATCGAAATGCTCTTTGCAATTAATGCTTCTTACTCCTCGTGCTTTCATGGAACAGATAGAAAACCTCTCACACTTGAAAGCTGTTTTTGGAATTGGATTTTGGTTTGCTCAGGATTTGTATCTAATTTTCCAGAGAAGTATTATAACATTTATTAACAAGAACGGGTACTAAGTGTAACCCTCAAGACATTTCCCAGGCTTAGTTGTCAATGAGCAGCTAATCCCTAAGGATTTCTAAACCAGCACAACTGAGTAAGGATTCAAAGGCCTCTTGCAGGCTGTTCTTGAGTGCTTAACATGTGGTCGTAAGTAACAAGTCAATGGTGCCATTTATTCTTTCACTCTTTCCTTCTTCATAAATGAAAAAAAGAGAATCCAAAATATTGGGCAGAAAAATATTTGCAGTGCCTGCATACTCTATACTGGCTCAGTACTGTGAACGTTACAATGTGCTAACTTTTCCTAATTTGACATGAAATTATCAACACACTTCCTCATGCGTTTTCTTCATGTTGCTGATATATTTTCCCTTTTTGAAATACTTCTATCTGCATATTAGAAAAGCATTGAAGTTTGCTACTGGAATAGTCTGTCCCAATAGTCTGTCCAAATAATCTGGTTACCCATCATAAATTACTACTATGTTATTAAAAAGGTAAGATCAGAAGTTGCTTGATACCAAGTAAAAATATTGACTTTTAACAAGTCCAATAAACTTTGAAAGGGATTAATAATGATAACAAAAATGAAAGCAGCTAGAAGGTACTACATGCTTACAGTAAGTCAGACACTATGCCAAACTTTTGACATTTATCATCTTTTAAAATCTTCACAAAATTATGAGTTAAATACTATTATTATCTTTACAGATGAGGAAACTGGAACTTAGAGAGTGTAAGTTAGGTTAAAATAATGAGGTAGTTTTTGGCTGGAGGCTAAAATTGGAGCACTGACATATGTATGTTCCATGGATGCTAAGGATATATATTTTTTAAAATCTCTTTTAATTGCTTTCAGAAGAAGCTTTATAGAACACATGAGAAAAATCAGTCTCATTTCTTTCTAATCATCTCTCTATAATACCCTCCTGTTTCTTATAATCTTAAAAATTATTTAAATATATTCATTGTACCTGGTTTAAAAAGCAACTAATGCATTTGGTTAAAAGAAATTCCACATGTATTAATACATCAAAAGCGACAGAACCCCCAAATCCCAGTTGAATTAAATTTCCACTTGCTATCTAACTGTGTGTTTGGGAAAAAAATAAAACCTACTTTTGTTTACAATGTTAAAGCATCAATATGGTACATGAATAGGAAGTTTTTAAATTCTCTTGTTTACAAAATTATATTTAACAGTTTGTATTGTTATGTTTATCAGAATATTTAATGATGAAACAAATGTAAGAGAAGTATAAAACACAGGAAGTTATACTCCATCCTTGCGTTACCTATACCTCTTTATAAATTCAATATCCCATGGAATTATGGTTTGTGTTTTTAGCCATACTAGTGGAGCTACCTTTTGGGCAAGATGGATTATATTGCTTCTTTTGTTGCTGCTATTTGGTTGTTTAAATGACTTGCAGTATGCAATCCATCCCCACATTTACATCAAGTACTTACTAAACACAAGACATCTTGTTAGTATGAATTTTATTGTAGTTTTTAGCTTTTAAAAAAAATCTTGTTTACTGTTGAGTAGTCAGGGAACTTTGGATCTGCTCATCCGTTGTTTGGTTAACATTGTAATCTAGACCTGGGTGCCAGATGCTATGTGTAGAGTATAATTTTTGCTTTTTTCAAACTTAGTATGCCTAAAGGTTTTTGAAACTTTTTTTTTTATTATTATACTTTAAGTTCTAGGGTACATGTGCACAATGTGCAGGTTTGTTACATATGTATACATGTGCCATGTTGGTGAGCTGCACCCATTAACTCGTCATTTACATTAGGTATATCTCCTAATGCTATCCCTCTCCCCTCCCCACACCCCACAACAGGCCCCAGTGTGTGATGTTCCCCTTCCTGTATCCAAGTGTTCTCATTGTTCAATTCCCACCTATGAGTGAGAACATGCAGTGTTTGGTTTTTTGTCCTTGTGATAGTTTGCTGAGAATGATGGTTTCTAGCTTCATCCATGTCCCTACAAAGGACATGAACTCATCCTTTTTTATGGCTGCATAGTATTCCATGGTGTATATGTGCCACATTTTCTTAATCCAGTCTGTCATTGATGGACATTTGGGTTGGTTCCAAGTCTTTGCTATTGTGAATAGTGCTCTGTCGCCCAGGCTGGAGTGTAGTAGCGTGATCTCGGCTCACTGTAAGCTCTGCCTCCCGGGTTCATGCCATTCTCCTGCCTCAGCCTCCCGAGTAGCTGGGACTACAAGTGCCCACCACCATGCCTGGCTAATTTTTTGAATTTTTAGTAGAGATGGGATTTCACCATGTTAACCAGGATGGTCTCGATCTCCTGACCTTGTGATCCACCCGCCTCGGCCTCCCAAAGTGCTGGGATTACAGGTGTGAGCCACTGTGCCTGGCCTGAAACGTTTTCATGGCGTGAGGCATAGTGTGAGGGGCCATACTATTTATCCAGCCTAATTACTTCCCCTTGACTTCTCACACTTCCATTGTTTAATCATAGTGGCGGCCATGTAGAATGACCTGGAAAGGAATCCAATAGATAGTTCTCTCACTTTATATGGGACCTTTCTGAACTTGAAATATGTGAAGGAGTTCACGGATTTGAAGATAATATGTGACTGAGTTAGATAATAGTTGACTGAGTCCCCCTTCAGATAATAAGCCTATAAAACCAACTGGTCATTGATAAATGACAACTGTATAGCTACTAAGGGAAAAAGATGGAAAGTCAGGGAGGTAGCTGGCAACTAGTTGATTTACACCTTTGTTCTGGCATAAAAATAAAAGAGTAAATACTTACATTTCTTCAACTTGTAAAGGAAATATATCTGAGTTATGAAAAAAATTTTGTATGACCTATCCATGGGTTTTCTTGACAAGTATTTAAAAGGTATGTTAAAAAAAATATGGCAGCTGGCTGGGTACAGTGGTGCAAGCCTGTAATCCCAGCACTTTGGGAGGCCGAAGTGGGCAGATTGCTTGAGCCCAGAAGTTCCAGACCAGCTTGGGCAACATGGTGAAATCCCATCCCCGAAAATGCAAAAATTAGCTGGGCATGGTGGAGCACACCTGTAGTCCCAGCTACCTGGAAGGCTGAGGCTGGAGGGTTGCTGGAGCCCAGAAGGTTGAGCCAGGGAGTCCCAGCAGTGAGCTGAGATTGCACCACTGCACTCCAGCCTGGGCTACACAGTGAGACCCTGTCTCAAAAACAAACAAACAAAATATGGCATCTGGAAAAACTTACACAAGGTGTTGTTGGAACTCATATTTCCCTTTGCTTCGCGGAATCTTCTTGCTTTGTACTTCCTTTTGTATGGGTGGAAGAAAATGCCATTTGTTCTTCATCCCCAGTGCATCCCCTCTCCTCTTTCCCTCACCTTGTGGTCCTTTGATCAAAGACTCAACATGATGAGCATTCTTTAGGTGCCAGGTGCAGGCTGAGAAGTTTTTATATAAAACTCAGAATGTGGCAGCCTGCACCCTTGCCAGGATCCCCAGGCGAAGCTAAGACGGGAGCTCTCTGAGAGTCCTTTGTTGACCTGAGTTCTTCACTGAACACTGTGTGTGATTCCCAAAATAGACAATAAATCACATTAGAGATGGAAAAAACATCCCAACCTCATACGGTGATGTCACTGGGATATGATTTCCGTAGAATACCCATGAACTGATAACTTGAGAGAGTCACCAGGACATTCTAAGACGCAAATATTCTGAAAGGAGGACTGAAATTGATTGATGACATCAACACTGTAAATAAATTGAATTTACCGTGAGGATTTTCAATAAATTTCTAGAGCTATTGAATAATGAACATTAGTGTCTACTGAGCACTGGTAATACAGGTAAGCACTTTTGATTTTATTTCTCCTTTTATTTTCTCAGTGACCTAATAAGTTAGATACTATCGTGACTAGTATTTCTTAGATGAGGTAACTAAGGGATGGTATTAGGTTCGTGCAAAAGTAATTTCAGTTTTTGCCATGACAAAGACCACAATTACTTTGGCATCAACCTAATAGGATTCAGAACCAATAATATAGTATGTGTGTGCATGTGTGTGTGTGTGTGAATGCATCTCAGGTCTATCAGTCGATCTGTCTATAGAGACAGAGAGAGAGGGAGAGGGGAAAGAGAGGAGAGAGAGATTGATGTATTGTAAGAAATTTGTTCACATGATTCGAAAGCTGAGATGTCCCACAATCTGCCATCTGTCAAGTGGAGGAGAGCTGATGTTGTAGTTCCAGTCTGAGTCCAAAGGCTGAAGAATCAGGAGAGCCAATAGTGTATATTCCAGTCCAAGTTTGGAAGAAGACAGATGTACCAGCTCATGAAACAGTCCAGCAGAGAGAGAGGATTCTCTCTTACTCTGCCTTTTGTTTTATTTAGGCATCCAACAAATCGGGTGAGGCTCACCCATGTTGGGGAGCGTAATCTACTTTACTTAGTCTATTGATTTACATGTTAATTCATCCAAAACGACCCTTACAGACACACCCAGAATAATGTTTAACCAAATATCTGGGTACC
This sequence comes from Macaca mulatta, assembly GCF_049350105.2. Taxonomy (NCBI): domain Eukaryota; kingdom Metazoa; phylum Chordata; class Mammalia; order Primates; family Cercopithecidae; genus Macaca; species Macaca mulatta. The sequence goes on along the minus strand of NC_133417.1, from coordinate 126,372,225 downwards.
CTATGGCCATCAAGTTGACACATAAAATTAACCATTGCCTTGGGATTAGAAAGCTCAAAAAATATATTGTACTTGGTCTCTCAGCCAATGGGATGAAAATGACAAAAGTACAATATTAAACTAAGTTATGTTAAATTATGAATTGTTCAAAGTTAAACCAAGCAATTGATGAGGGAGATGAGGTAATAGAAAATACATTGAATTTGTTGTTGTTGTTGTTGTTCTTATAGGGTGTGGTGGGGGAGTTAGGGAGACCTATGTAATAAGCAACTGCAAGAACGTTTAGCCTATGTGATAATTAGTATACTGCAGTCAAATTGATCTATTTTATTAACTATAGAAATACTCATTTTTATTAACTATAGAAAGATTTTTGAGCCCTGCCCCTGCTTATAGGTTTTCATGCTTTCTTTCAAGGGCTATAAATGGAGGCTCAAGACTACTTGCTCATTGGTTAAAATACTATTGAGCAGTCAGGCTCATCTGCCAATCCCACGTAAGGATTACTACCATGTAGCATCCAAAGAGGATGACGATGTTAACCATCAGAAACAGAAGCCCACAGACCTTGGCCCACTGCATCAACTATGGGTTTGGAGCTGTCAAGGAGCATTCAACATACAAGGCACTGGCTGGAACAATGTTTTACTCATAGAAAGGAGAGGAACAGCAAAATCTGTTGTGTGGTGTGTGCTGCTCTCCTATGGCTAGTGGGTTCATCCCAATAGCTGATGTAGAGTGATGGACTGCACACACCCCTCTCGTGCTGCAGCAGAGGGACTCTATTTTCTTCCAATGGGGGCAGATATACTGGCAGCACTGGCCAGGTACCATACAATGCATATGCCAAAGCAATACAAGGAAGTTCACTGTGCGCCCAGAATAAAGAAAATATTTCTCCTAATAAGGAAGAAGAATATGGTGCCAAGTTGTCCCTTGGCACCCAGCTTCCATTAAAAGAGAATATTCTATGTCCAGGGCACTGATTGGGCAGTCTTCAAGAGGGGAAACAGGTCATGCAACAAGTCCCCAACAAAGACCGCATGGAGGATACCTCCCTAGATGGAATCTGTCACCCTGTTGCTTCCTCTTCACAGACTAATTCCTGTGGTCATGACCTCTGTGGGGCATGGTGGCTGCATCGCAGAGCTCAGGTATCATGCCTCATGCTTTTCTTCATAGAAGGTGTGGAGGGCTGATGATGTGAGATGGTAATCTCCTTCCAGTCACTCAGATGTATTTCCCTCAAGTTAGCAGAACTAGAGAAAGAGGGGGTGGAGATCTTTTTCTTACTGGTCTAGGATGTGGGAATGTGGAGTCTAAGATGATAAATGATCAGCTGGAGATGGAAAAAGAACTGATCCCTGTTCCTCAGAAAAAGAACTGTCATCAGAGCTTCCATCTCTAGAGCCCCAGAATCTCAATCACAAAAATACAGCAATAAGACATAGGCAAATAATGTAATCGTAAAATGGAAATTTAAAAAAATTAAATGACATAATTGTACAACAGAAATAAAAACAGGGATAAAATTAAATAGTTAAAATAAAACTGAAAATGAAAAATGAAGTAGCCACATCTAGGAGACAAAAAGAAGGTTTAAATGAGATTCCATACTAATGACTAAATACTACAAAGCAAAAAAAAAAAAAAAAAAAAAAAAAGTTGAAAGAAATGAAAAAACAGAAAGACGGTCATAAAATAGTTAGTGCTATGGACTAAATTGTTCTCCCCATCCCCAAATATGTATGTTGAAGCCCTAACTCCCGTGCGATGGTATTTGTAGATGGGGCCTTTGGGAGGTAATAGGTTTTAGAAAAGGTCATGTGTGGGAACTTCCTAATGGAATAATTAGTGCCCTTATAAGAAGACATATCTGGCTGGGCACAGTGGCTCATGCCTGTAATCCCAGCATTTTGGGAGTCTGAGACAGGCAGATCATCTGAGGTCAGGAGTTCGAAACTAGCCTGGCCAGTATGGTGAAACCCTGTCTCTACTAAAAATCCGCCCCCCCCCCAAAAAAAAAGTAGCTGGGCATGGTGGCATGCACCTGTAGTCCCAGCTACTTGGGAGGCTGAGGCAGGAGAGTCACTTGAAACCGGGAGGCAGAGGCAGAGGTTGCAGTGAGCCAAGATTGTGCCACTGCATCCAGCCTGGGCAGCAGAGTGAGACTCCATCTCAAAAACAAGTCCCAAAAAAACAAAAACATAAAACAAACAACAAAAAAGACATACCAGAGACTTGCTATCTTTGTTTCTCTATCTCTCTCCTCACCATGAGAAGACTTACTGAGAAGGCAGCTGTCTACAAGCCAGCAAGAGGGCCCTCACCAGAAGCCAACCATGCTAGCACTCTGATTTCAGACTTCTAGGTTCCAGAACCATGGGAAATAATTTCCGTTGTTTAAGCCATCCAGTCTATGGTATTGGGTTATGGCAGCCTGAACTGACTACTCCAAACAAGTAGCTTATAGAAGCAAAATAAAGGTTCCAAATCCTTTTTTTATCCAATTAAAAAATACCAACCAGAGTATCAAAAAGAATAATAAAGCACGATAGGCCTAAATGATACTAAATTTAATATAATTTAGAATAAGATGATTAGAAAATGTGAATGCTTTGAAAACACAGCAATAAAGAGAAGAATGAAAGAGAATAAAGAAGACTCTTCGAGAAAAAGAAATAGTACAAAGATGAAGGTTGAACTTCATAAAGAGACCAGCAAGTCATTGGCTAGACAGGGTCTCAGAGGTCCAATGTGCTCTTGCTGGTGGGCATGGGACTTCCCTGAACCTAGAGCAGTTCTTCAGATGAAGCACTGACTGACAGCGGGTCCTTGGACTTAACTCTTCAACTCTTGCTGGTGATTTTGTCCCTGGTGATATCACACATCTCTCACTCCTCATGGCAGAGTTTTCTATTTGCTGCAAGGGATCCCAGCTGGTGTGTCCACCTAGACCACAAAGTTATACAAAAGCTGACATCCCACAGCCAGACCAAATTTGGACTCAGTCCTCATCCCTATCTGCCCACTTATTTTTCCTGTCTTTTATCTATTAAAAAGCACTTACTGGGGACCTGTAGTGATGTATTAGTGGCTATTCCAGATGCTGGGTGCACAAAAAGAACCTGAAAACCACCCTCTTGAAGTTTACACTTAAGTGGGTAGGTGAAGGAGAAAGGAAAAAAAAAAAATTGAACAAATACATGTTTTCTAAAGTCTACTGCTGTGAAGCAAACAAACAACACGCTGAGACCAAATAGAAAGGGAGCTCTATTTTCAGATAGAGTGGACACGGAAAGCGTTAAGAGATCTATGCTGAGACCTGAAGTACGAGAAGGAGCCAGGAGAAGAATCCGGCAAAGATGAGTGAACAGCGCACAGTCTCTAAGTCAGAAAGAGCTTCACGTGTTCCTGGGACCTGTGAAATGAGCCTCTGAGTGTGACATAGGACAAGAAGAGTGGCCGGAGAGGGAACCATGGTCTCTACAGTTGTGTGTGGTCCTTGGGCAAACTGTATGACTGTTCTGTGCCTGGATTTCCTTGTCTGCTCATAAAGTGTAGTTGACAATACCTTCCCCAGAGACCATGCAGTTAAATGAGTTAAATGAGATGCAGTATATTGAAGACACTTAAATTTTGGGATTCCTTTCTTCAGCATCCTTCTGGTAGAGGCAATTTTTCTTCCAGAATCAAAGACATGTTTGGCGTCTTGAGGCTATGCCCTATTGGAAGTTTAAAATGATTGCTTGCCTTTTTTTTTTTTTTTTTTTTGCTTTCAATGTATTCAAAAATTACATGCAGTGTATGGGACTGATAATTTGCCCATCTAAACTCAAGGCGAAGACAGTTTAAGACACCAGATTAATTATTTTTTAATTGAGTGTTTTTCATGATGTAGTCAGCTTTTGAGGCAAAGGCTCAGCCATAAATCTTAAAATTAGCTGGGGAATTAATTTTAAAATTAAACACACTATGATGAATTACAAGCAAATGAATGACTAGTAACGTAGAAAGACACAACTGGGTCAGGTGGGTGCCTGTGTATATGGTGACTTTTACTGAGCAGCCTCTGCAGGTCAGCATCTTGGTCGGGGAGGAGGAGGATAATATGTATTTCCCTAATTTTGTATTTTAACTTTCCCTGTCAAAAGCTTATGCTTGAGAAGTTGTTTCCAAATTGAAACTGAATTTATAAGCTGTAGGATTTTACAGCATACAGTGACACTGAGAAGACTTAAGGAACTAACACTTCAGAATCTGAAAATGCAAAGATTAGTAAAATGGTCACAATCGAAGTATGTTGATGACTCAGTCACTCGCTCGACTTCCTAAACGTATTCCCTCATCCATCTTTGCTAACTGGAGTCCCTCTTCCCCTCATCAACTTGCTGCTTCCTACCTCAAAAGCATGACATTTATTTTTTCTCCTCGTGAAGGGTGATCCAAGAACACAGAATGCCCTAGAAGTAAGTAGTGATTTTATTTCCTTCCGATGAAGCTAAACAGCTCTCAGGAAGATAGTCAGTGAAGAAATGCGTAGCTAACTGTGCATTTATATTTGTCTATTTCACCTGGGAGGAAATAACATAATAGATCCATTTTTAAAATCTAGATTCCAGGGTTAAAAATGGGGAAAGGGTGAGGAAGGGAGAGAGGAATAAGGCCACTGCCCATTTCTTTTGGAGCCTTAATTCTTTTCCTTATGGGATTTAGGGTTGGAAGAGACCTTGTTTCCGTTAAGAAAGAAACAAGAACGCCCTTCATGGTTCCCGCCCTGTGACAAATGTACCCTAGTTCTTATAAAAGTCTATAAGCTTTGCAGAAGAAATGGTGTGCAGAGCCACATGAGAGAGGATAATCTGAGCAGTGTCTGTAATTCCCCAACACTTCCCCAGTGGTTTGTTAGAAACTGAAATTCTGAATTTAGGTTTTGTCTGCAGAGGTTTTTGTTAAAATGCATTCATGTACCCAGAACAGAGAGTATTTCCACACTGGCTCCTGATTAGATTCGCAGTGGAGGGAATGTGGCAATGCACTGTGAAAGAGAGCACAGCCCTGGTACTGTGGCCATTTTTCAGTCCCCGTGCCTGTCATTTGCTGGTTGTGTGATCTTGTAAAATGTATTCACCATTTTGAGTCTTACTTCCCTCTGCTATCAGATTGTGAAGACTCCTTAGCCCACAGGTTTAAATTAAATTAAATGAGTTGATATATGGAAAGAACTTGGCATTGTATCCAGAGTATAGTTCACACTTCAAAAATTTTAGCTATGATTAGTTGCTTATCAGATTTAACGAGTAGAAAGAATGAGGTTGGAAAAGCAAGATTTGATCAGAGGAAAGGGAAGGAGTTACTGAATGAGGAAATGGGTGAAGACTGGACTGGCCTTTGGAGGGATTTAAGGTGAGCATGAAGGACTTCCGTAATCAGCTAGAGGACTTGTCTCCTAAACAGAAAAGAAGTAATGAAAGTCAAGAGACAAAGACTTTTATTTCATGATCAAACACTTGTTTGATGGAAAGTGAAAGCTAAACAAGGCATTTTACAAATGTTAACTCAGTGACTCCTCATTATAACCTTATGAGGTAGGTACGAGTTCCATTTACAAATGAAGAAACTAAGGCACAGAGAGGTTAAGTAACTTGCCCAGGGACATACTGCTGGTGAGTAGCAGAGTTTGGGGTTAAATCCAGGCTCCCAAGTCCATGATTGTAAACATTAGACTCAGCTTCATTTTTACAGCAATTTTTATGAAGTCCGGCTCTGAATATTTAGAAGTGGAGCAGTAGATCCTAAGATTTATATTGTTCAATGGTATTCCCCCCTTCCTTTCCGGACGCCCACTTTTTTGAGCATTTTCTTGTTGTGTCACTGTTCTAATACATCATGAGTCAACCAATTCCATTTTATCTGAAACTTCGTGTGTTTTCACACTTAATGTATTTTCCAGTTTTATTTTCCTGGAGATCTGGTAGCTAATATAATTTTATTTCATAGCTCATATAAATTTATTGAAATTAGTGTGCATTTCCTACTAGAATCAACAATACAGTATTTTCTTATTTGACTACTTGCTGTCTGTAGTGGTTAAAGTAGTGGCAGTGATCAAAATCTGCAATTCATTTTTCAAAGACAATATTCTTTTATTGTAAATTCGCATTGCTTCATGTGATTTAGAAAATGGTAGTAATTCAACTGGCCGTATAACCGTTAAAACATAGGTACATTTCTTTTCCTTTATTCGTTTATGCATGTGCTGTGAAATATTTTTCCCACAAGGAGTGAATTTGTTACCTTTGTGTGACATAGACATTCAAAATTATAATGCAGCTATTTATTGACTTTTTAAAACATTGCCAGTTTTGATGCTGTAAACCTATTAAAAGTCATTGATAAACATAAAATGGCTCCTATAAATCTGAGTGAAAGTTGCAGTTGTAAAGTCCCAACTTATATTTTTACTCAACTGTATAAAGCTGAGACAATAATTTTAATTTAATTGCAAATATATACATGTATTCCTTTGTGTGCCTTTTTACTCAAGTGAATTGACAGCATCAGGAACCAAAACCGTTCCTTTCTCTCCCAGACAAACCGGGATAAGCATTTTGGTTGCGGCACTGATGAGTTGCTATCTGAGCTGGAGGCATCAATTCGAAGACAACAATTCCCCTTTTGGATTGTGGCTTATTTTTAGAATGCTTCAACTGTACATTTGATGGACATTCTGATTTAGAGGAATACCTAATTATCCTAATTGTGATTTTAGTTTTATTTGCTTTAATTTTCATAATTTAGTCACATTTAATTTATATCCTATTGACTCAAAAGTAAAAGGAAATACCCAATTCCTGTCAACTGATTGTCTAACCTACAGAAAGGATCCCTGAATGAATTAAACATCTAAAAAGAAGGCCTCGGTGGCTAGGGAAGAATTTCTATTTTCTATTTTTCTTCTGCAGCACAGAAGGAGGATTTTTAAAACCCTTTTAGGGAAACCTGGAAAAAGAGAAGCATAGAATACATTTTCATTTTTTATTCCCCTTGTTCTTTCTTTTTGGGGAAGTCTACCTGATCATTTTGGTGAAGCAAAAGTAGTTGATAATTTACGGCGGCCCCAGGATAATTCCATATAGTAATGACTTTTTTCTTGTTATCACCAGGGTCATCATTATTGCTTTCCATACATTTCTGACAGTGCATTATGGCTGAAGGACTTTTTCTCCCTGGCTTCCTTTTATCCAGAGATCTTGAAATGCCAATTTTAGAGTCAAAAGTTTAGTTCTATAACAAATAATGCTGATCAGAAATAAAATGAAAAACACTACTTAGCAGTTTGATTAGGTTAGCCCACTGCTTGTTTTTGTGGCACTCTTGAGCTAAAAATATGGTTTTACATTTTTAAATGGTTAGGGAAAATATCAAAAGAAAAGCAATTTTTATAATCCCTGATAATTATATAAAATTCACGTATGTATCCATAAATAAGTTTAATTGGAGTGCAGCCACACCTATCCATTTATGCATTGTCTATGGTTGATTTCTCATTAAAACAGCAGAATTGAGAAGTTCTTACAGACACCATATGGCACGCACAGCCTAACATATTTACTTTCTAGCCCTTTACAAAAAGTTTGCTGATCCCTGGATTATAAGGATATCTGGAAGACAGAAAGAAATATGTGGTTACAGTACATTTTGAAGTACATTAGTACTTATTGAAAGAAGATCAGTGACTTAGAAACATTATGTTGTATCCTTTTCTAATTAAATAAGAAATTATAGATTATCTTATCTCGGGCACTTATTTTACAGAAGAAGAAATTGAGGTCTAGAGATTCAAACATATTTTTATGGAACAAGCAACCTTAAAAAGAGTTATGAATTCTGACACTTTATCCCTTATATTCCTTCAAATGTTTATGTCTACTGTTGTATATATCTGTAAGAGTGTTATATAAAAATGTCAGATGTTTTTATGTACTGAATTCCTAGTCATTTGTGGAAAATTTGGCACCAACAACAAAATTGCAAGAAGTAATCCTGGTTAGTTCTTCTTTGCTGGGCAGGTTCCCTGAAAAGACCCTATGGTCTGAGAAGACATAGTAATTGTAGGTTTACCCTCTACTTATAACCCAGAGGCTCTATTTCTTTCCTTGTTTCTCTAGCACATCACAAAAATCTAAGGACAATCATGTAATATCGATTTTTTAAAAAGCCCACTCAGTTTAATTAAGCTCTTTGTGAGCATAGTTTTTTCCTAATATTCACTGGCCTTTCCTTTCCCATCCTTGAAAACCGTCATTATTTATCTCTTCAAGCGATGAGCACCTCGAACCCCAGTCCTCTTCCTGCTCCTTGGTTGTTCCTGCTTTTCAAGTATTATCATATTATCACCTTAGTCATCACTCTGGCAAGCACACTTGTGAAGGTATTGTCTGGTGCATCCATCTTGCCACATAAGTCATGTCTTCCAATATGTTTATCATTCTCTTTGCTTGTCTCTGAACTCCCTCCAATTTATCTACTGCCTTCTTTCTGGAGCTGTGATGCCCCAACTTGACTGTGGTATTCTAGGGGTGATTTCGCCAGCCCACAACTCAATGCCTTCCCTAAGTCATACTTCAAGACAGAACTAGCCCTCCTCTCTTGGCTCCATAGCACAATATAAAATGCAAACAAATGTATAAATCACCACTGTGCATCTTCTGTGTCCTTAGTAGTCTTCACGCATAGCCAGTGTTCCCATCGCAGTGTTTGAAAGGACCTTGAAAACTCATTTACTTTTTCCTACAGGCAAATTTAAAGATAAACACTTCTAGACTTATGTGTCCTGTTTTGAAAGACCTAAACCAATGTGGGCAGTGCTGCTTATTTTTTATTACTCAGTAGGTCTGGTTGATAGTGAATCTTTCCTCTAACAGAAATCTCTCCAGCAGACCTTTCTTTTTTTCAGTCTTTATTTTGAACAATTGGATATGATCTTAATTTAATATTTTTTGGCTCAATATAATTAAAGTATCCATGGAAAAATTCAGTTCTATACAGATACAAATAATCTTAAGGGATGCCTCAAGGGCTTTCCTGACATGGGAAAGAGCTCTGAGAAGTATTATGTGGTGAAACCAGATTCAACTATCATTTCTGAACTTCCAAGGGGAGAATCACATTAGTCTAATGAAGAGAATAAAAAAAAATATCCCTGCACATACTAATTTGAGCAGCAAAATGATCTGGAGAAGTTGGAGATCTTGATAAATGGGGCCAAGTAATTGACAGAGTGTTATAATTAGGGCAAGGCATCTGTCAGTTAATTACCTTTTCCTCAATAAAGAATTACAATTTTTACATGTTCCCATAGCTTATGATTTCTAGCTGTGATTATCTTCTGTGTTCTCATCTATCTAAGTTTTACAGATAGAAATCATTACAAAGAGAATTGCCTAGCTATCATCTCTGAAAAACAAACTGGACAAATGAAAGGTAAAAAATATTTGGCTGGATAAGACATGAATTTGGCAGAAGAGATCTAAATTGCAGAAAGGTGATTTACTATTTCAGGCTGTCTTTGTTTGTGATTCAGACTAACCATCTAAGTTTGGCCGCTCATTTGTTCACGTGTTCATTTATTCCATAAACCTTTATTGAATACCTAATACTGTAATAGTTCAAGGGGATAAAAAGGTCCTTTAAGGAACTTATGGTTTAGTGGACTAGATTTACAAATAAACAAAAAAAGGCAATGGAAACATCATTGACATCCATTAGATCTGCCCTGTATTGAGAGAACTAGGGAAAGATTTTAGAAGAATGAGAAAGGCATGAACAATAAAGAGCCTTGGATCTTTAGAGCAAGGGTCTATCTACTTTTAACTGCACACCCTTTTCAGAAAAAAAAATATTTTGAGTATTGGCCGTCATGATCACACATCATTGATAAGCTATATGCATGTACTAGTGTCAATCTGCATATTAGATATTTGTAGAATTTATTTTATTTTATTTTTTAGACTAATAGGAACAAAAAGTCTGATTTTATTTAATACCTCAATAAATTCTTATGCAATCCTTGGCTTATGCATACCTCACTTTGAAGACCTATTGCTTCAGAAAACTTAATAGTAAGTGTTCCAATACAGTTCAAGTTCAAGATGTTTAGGAAGCAGAGACAATAGATAATACTGAAAAGTTGGTCAATGGTTAGACAATAGTGACAGGTTCCCTGTGGCTTGTGTTTCCCAAAATGTGTTCCACTGAATATTAATACGAATTCATTGAAATAAAAATAAAAGATTTCTGCTGTCAATTAAGTTGGGAAAATGCAGGATTGAAGTATAAAATTCCATTATCTATGGGATTAATATTCGGTGATTCAACATGGCTTTATGGATGCATATGTTCTTTTCTTCTAAGCTCTTAAGAGACCATATTTTCCATCTCATTTTTATTCAGTGGTTGAAACTATTGAAGGGTTCTGCAAATATGAGGTTCATAAAAATTGACACCACATTTAGAATGGAATTCTGGCATTTAGAGATAGGAAAAAAATGACTCCATTAGACGTATATTCAAGAGACTTTTCTTCCTTATATTGTTCTCACTTCTTTTCACTAGGTATTAGTTAATGAATTACTTAGTAATTTTGTTTTGACTTGAAATTAGTAACCTAAAAACTCTTTTCCCAGACCAGTTATTTGAGGAAGCAAAACAAATAACCATCTTTCAATTGCCAGTGGAGGGGCTCCCCAACTGTCTGAAATACTGGAAACTTGCACCATTTTCTTAAACCTTCAGAGAGGACCACTCTTAAAATATGCGAATGTTTCATCTGCAGAGGAGTGAAATGCCTAGATGACTGAAGATTATTCTTTTGTTTTGGAGAGAGATATTTCTGAAATGCTACACATAGCCCTACTGTCACAAAGAGAACATAACAGACACAAGTTAATTTTTATCCAATGACACAGAATTGTAATTATCATCATTAATCACCGTACCATGATTGATGAAACCATGATGTACTTGGGAGTTCTTGCTGTATAGCGTTGCTTCCCACTATACTACCTGACTCCAAACTGGTTTCTTCAGAGTATTTGTGTCTGCTTTTTGATAATTATTTTTTCACACACTTTACTGTCAAATAAATAGATGTAATGTATAATAAACATATATTATGTGTGTATATGATACATTTGCATATAAATATATATAACTGCTACCCATGCTCTCACCTCTAACATTCCTCTTCTAATTAAATCCAATAAATCATGCTTATGAAAATTCATATGGTGGTATATGAGGGCTCCTCTACGAAATAGCTTATGTTTTCTATTTGAGCCTCTCAAAGATCATCCATTTCTGTGGATTTATCATTACATACATTTATTGAACACTTAAAACACAACAAGCATTTTTACATGTAATTTCCCTTTAATTTTTGCAATAAGAGTGCAAATCAGATGTTATCAACTATATTTTCATGTGAGTGGGGTTTCAAGATTTAGCTAATAAAAATGCAGGATTTCTAGTTAATACTGTGTTTCCCATAAATAAACACATTTTTATGTCTTAAGGGACATACTTATGTGAGACATAATTACACTACAAATTACTTGCTCATTATCTGAAATTCATATTTGTGTGCTCTGCATTTTATCTGGTGATCTTATATGTGAGAAGATTAAGTTCAGAGAATTTAGAAATCTACAAAAATTTACGAATCTAGCAAGTATTAGAGTTGAAATTTGGACATTGGTCTTTTGACTTCAAGTTTAGGGTTCACGAAGACTGTTCTCCATATTGCTGAAAATACTGAAAGCATGTCTTCCAGAAAAGTAGTGATGTAGTTTGCATCTGCGTCTCCACCCAAATCTCATGTCAAATTGTAATCCCCAATGTTGGGGTGGGGGCCTGGTGACAGGTAATTAGATCACAGGGGTGGATGTCCCCCTTGCTATTCTTGTGATTGTGAGTTCTTATGAGATGTGGTTGTTAATGAGATCTGGTTGCTTAAAACCACGTAGCATCTTCCCCTTTACTCTCTTCCTCTTGCTCTAACCATAGTAAGATGTGCCTGCTTCTCCTTCCCTTCTGCCATGATGGTAAGTTTCTTGAGTCCTCCCCAGTCATGCTTTCTGAACATCCTGTGAAACTGTGAGTCAATTAAGCCTCTTTCCTGTATAAATTACCCAGTCTTAGGTAGTTCTTTAGAACAATGTGATAACGAACTAATACAATGAGCTATAGGACTCCTATATCAAGTTGCTTACATATTAGTTTCCTGGGCTTGCTATAACAAATTGCCACAAATTGAGTGGCTTAAAATGACAGAAATGTATTGCCTCATAGTTCTGGAGGCCAGAAGTCCAAAGTCAAGGTGCTGGCAAGGCTGTGCTCTCTCTGAAGGCTCTGGAGAGAGATCCTTCCTCACTTCTTCCTATCTTTTAGTGGTGACTGAGAGTCCTGACTGTCCTTGGCTTCTGGCAGCATAGGCTCTGCTTCACATGGCCTTCTTGTGTGTCTGTGTAAGTGTCTCTCATTATAGAAGGATGTCAGCTGTTGGGCCTCCATAATTCAGTATTATGTCACCTTAACTTGATCATATCTGCAAAGGCAATAATTTTGATAAGGTCACATTCACAGGAATTGGGGGTTAGAAATTGAAAATCTTTCCATTCAACCCACAACTACTAGTAATCCATTAATACACATGGGATATAAGAAGATTCTTAGCAACCTAGAAAACCTGGGAGACTAAACACGGAACCTGTAAGTGTGAGCAGGGATGGGGACACTAGAAGCACGTAGTGCTTCTGATGGGTAGAGCGAAAATAGAGATAATTTACACACAGCTTTATATACTTAGCATAGCTAGACACTCAAATCTGTATGTTTAGTAGTTGATATGATTTGGCTGTGTCCCCACCCAACTCTCACCAACTCTCACCCTGAATTGTAGTTCCCATAATCCCCACATGTCATAGGAGGGACCTGGTGGGAGGTAATTGAATCATGGGAGTGGCTTCCCCCATGCTGCTGTTCTCGTGATCATGAGTGGGTTCTCACGAGATCTGATAGTTTTATGAGGGGCTTTTCTCCCTTTGCTTGGCAATTCTTCCTGTCATCATATGAAGAAGGACATGTTTACTTCCCCTTCTGCAGTGATTGTAAGTTTCCTGAGGCCTCCTCAGTCCTGTAGAACTGTGAATCAATTAAACCTCTTTCCTTTATAAATTATGCAGTCTCGGGCAGTTCTTTATAGCATCATGAGAACACACTAATACAGTAGTGCCGGGAGATATGTACTGTGATTTTCACCTCATTTTATAGATGAGGAAATGGACACAAATATGCTAAATAATTCATTTAAGATGATGCAGCTAATATGGGATGAAATTGAGATTTAAGCCTAGGCACTCTGACCTTGGAATCCACATTCTTCACATTTTTCTAGGTTAATTTAGGGGTAGAGGAGGCAGAAGGAAAGGCAACTTGAGGAAGGAAAGTAGTAAGAAACACAGACCACTGCAGTTTTTCTGTTGGTTTTTGGTTTGTGCTGGTTTTGCCTGCCGTCATTGCTGCTTTGGTTTACGTGGAGCAGAGGGTCTCATACCTAATGGAGCATCCAAATCACCTGGAGGACTTGTTGAAACACAGGTGGTGGGCCCCTCTCCAGCGTTTCTGATTTCACAGGGCTAGGATGAGGCAGAATTTGCATTTCTCACAAGTTCCCATGTGATTTTGCTGCTGATCAGGGACCTCAGCTGGAGAACAACTGGCGTAGAGAAAATTGAGATGAGGTTCGAGTAGGAAATGGTTTCCAAGTTCAAAGGGCACTGGAAAAGTACAACCATTTTATGAGCCAACTTCAACTCCCTTTAAAAATAATATGGTCAAATATTGTGTGTATATGTGTTACATACACACACTCACACATACACACAGCATACTTGTAGGATATATTAGAGATTCCTAGATTTATAACAACTGGAAAGCAGCATAGGATTTATACCTTTGAAACAGAGGCTTGGATTCTAGTCCAGGCTTGTTCCTAATTAGTCAGGTCTTCTTGTCTCTAAGCCTCATTCCCTCCCACTCCCGTCCTCAGTATACAATAAGGCAGTTGAAATAGGGAAATAAACAACCACATAGTGGTATCGAACCACTAATAGTCATTTTTGAGAAAAACAATGATACGGAAAAATCATCTCTAATATATTTTCTCCTATTAACTTACACAAGCAGAAGTGTTCATTATAAAAATTCTAACATAATCACACAACCTCAAGTCATATATTACTCACAAAACCCCCAGCCAGAGATAAATATTATTAATATTTTGGATATCATCTTCCAAAGTGAGATAGATGCATACACGTAACATATTCTGCATACTAATTTGTGACCTTTTTATTAGTAGTGTTCCATGCCCATGTTTGTGTGTATTTACATATGTATGTCACCGTTTTTTACATTCTCATAGTATTACATTGCGCAGTTATCCCACAATCTAGTTAACCAATCTCTCATTGCTGGGAATTTAAATTGTCCCTAATCTGGAGCTGATATGATAAAGGTGGCAATGAACCACCTGGCGCATAGACTTTGATGTACTTTTCCATTCTAGGGGGGAATTGGTGGGTCAAAGAGTAATCCCGCCTTTTGGATTCATAAAATATTAAATCAGAAGTGGTTCTGAGATGTGCTACGTGATGGTGCTTTTCTCGTGCATAGAAAGGTCATCCATGTGTGTTTATTCTTTGTGTGTATAATGCAGGGAACTAAACTGTAAGGATATAGCCTATCATGTTAATCATTATTATCTCTTGCTTCTTAGATATGAAGCATTTTTCTTTTATTTTTTATTTATTTATGTAGTTTTTGAGATGGAGTCTCGCTCTGTCGCCCAGGCTGGAGCGCAGTGGTGTGATCTTGGCTCACTGCAACCTCCGCCCCCCGGATTCAAGCAATTCTCCTGCCTCAGCCTCCTGAGTGGCTGGGATCATAGGTGCCCGCCACCATGCCTGGGTAATTTATTTTTAGTAGAGACAGGGCTTCATCATATTGGCCAGGTTGGTCTCAAACTCCTGACCCCAAGTGACCCATCTCGGCCTCCCGACATGCTGGGATTACAGGTGTGAGTCACCGCGTCCGGCCTAAGGAGGTTTTTAAACTTTACCTTATTGTGGTTTTCGGTATTTCCTAATTAGTCTACACTCAAGAATTAGTTGCAATTAGTATACAACTACCTGAAAGCCGGAACCAGAAAAATGAGAAGCAGCTATCTGCGTGGTCAAAAGAGACAGCAAGAGAAGAATTTTTTTTTTTTCTAGACAGCAGAGGAAGCACTTGGCTTAAAATAAAAAGCTTCAGCAAAGTTCAGATGAAATACATGCACTAATTCCTTCAGGTCCTTGAGCCCCACGATATTCTCACAGAAAAGAGGAAAGACAGTCTGAAAAATCAAGTCGGAAGGACAATGCCAAAGCCAGCAGGCTCAATCTGCATAGAAGGCTGTTTGAGGGGGTTTGGGAAAGGCCACACTGAATTGAATTTCTTTTTTGTGAACCAAGGATCGCTGAGCTGATCCAACATCCACATCCTCTAGCCGGAAGGCTGCAAGGTGCGAGCTTCAAGGAGCTAAGACTTCAGGGAGCCCTTTCTGACTGGGAGCCCATTCAAACAGGGAGAGCCCCGCCAGCAGGGGAAATTTGGGCTCAGCAGATGAGTGTGAAGGAACATCGGCCCGGCCAGTGTTGACATGGCAGGGTGTCAGCATTCAGAGCGGCAGCTGCTGCCAGAGCCCTGAGTGCCCAGACTGATAGGAGGAGGCTGGAGCCTTCCAAACAGGCTCATTCCAGGCACGCAGGAAATGTCAGAGGCAGCAGCCTGGTGGAGGGGCGGCGGCTGTTCTGCGTGGGTAGGTCTCTTTTGATTGATTCCTTGGTACAGAAGCCTGGTGACGGCAGTCAATCAGCACAGGATCTGTGTGGGGTGAGGAGAGAGAGAGGGGAGTGGGAGGAGAGGAGGAAGGTGGAAAATGTGCCAAAAAGAACCTGTGGTGCCTTCCAGAGCCATCAGCTAGAAGAAAGCTCAGTGCTACCCTGCAGGAGAAAATGCTGGCTAAAGACCTCTGCTGAAAACAGGCGGCCACCGCAGCCAGGCAGCTCTTATGCCCGTGGTGACCTTCATGGAGTGTGGGAGCCATCTCCAAGGGACTGCCTGTGGTCGCATTTTCCACCCTGCGGAGCAGAAAGAAGAGTCCTGTTTCCCAGCGGATGGGTGTGAGGAAGACACAGGCGGACACCTTGTGACTGTGTCTACAGCACCAAGAGAGGAAGCTGGTGTGATGTGGGCCTCCTGGAGTGAAACTGGGAAGTCAGGCAGCCCTTGTCTTCACCCCATGGTTTCCTCCCCACAATAGGAGCATCTGTAAGACCAACAAATTGACATAAATCCTGTGTAGATAAAAAAGTAGAGCACAACACCAAGGAGGCTGGGCTCCAGGCAGCACTCTTCTCTCATTTGTTTCAGTTAAAACGAAAGGAATCTAGTTTATTAAGTAGATCTCTTGACATATAGACAGAAAATTTTAAATGAATAGATAAATAAATAAGGTAGAAGTCACAGAGATCTATACTAAGATTATATATGCAATTAAATCCTCAGCTAGGAGTTCAGGATTTTAAGAATGGATAGAAACAAGAATCTGGTCAGGCGTTCCAGACCAGCCTGGCCAACATAGTGAACCCCACCCCCACAACCATCTCTATTAAAATACAAAAATTAGCCGGGCATGGTGGTGGGCGCCTGTAATCCCAGCTGCTTGGGAGGCTGAGACAGGAGAATCACTTGAACCTGGGAAGTGGAAGTTGCACTGAGCTGAGATCACACCACTGTGCTCTAGCCTGAGTGACAGTGAAAATCTGTCTCGAAAAAGGAGGGGAGGGGAGGGGAGGGAAGGTAAGAGAAGGGAAGGGAAGGGGGGAAGGGGGGAAGGAGGGAAAGAGGGAAAAAGGAAGAAGGGAAGAAGGGGACAAAGTGCCCTGTTGCCAAGAGTTTTTATTTCAGAGGTCCTACTGTACAGCCTCTGCCTCCCTCCTGCCTGAGGTCTCTCGCTCCCTATGCAGCTCACCTCTGCCTAACTCGTCCCTCCTCAAGGAGGCTTCCTTGATGTCCTATGTCAGGTAGTGCCCACTGCCCCAACACTTACAACTCTGTTCTCTACTGCAGCCCCCATCGCAGCACTTGCCACAGTATCAGTTATAATTAAAGCATTTATGTACCCACTTTTCATCTGTGTCCTCTGCAAGAACATCATCTCCTTGAAGGTGGAACCAAGCCTGTCTTAGTCACCTTGTATCTCAGTACAGGATTGGCATATGGTAAATACTGGTTGAGATGATTGAATAAGAACATGTAGTTGGAACAGGAAAGAATCGCAGGTTTCAAGAAAACACAGACTGAGTGTTGGAGACAGGCTGGGGGTAGGTCAGGCTGAGCCATTTTGGGAGGACACTGATCTATAAAGTCCAAAAATACTCTAAGATTTTAGGAAAAAAAAATTCACCAGGAGGTTGCAAACCAGTCAACAGTACTGACTGTCAGGAGGAAAAAACAATCCCAAGGATTTTAAAATTCTCAGGAGTGTGTCCATGCTTACCTAACCCCCTGGAGATTCACCAGAACAAGCACTTGTTAAGGAGAGGAAAATAGCAGGAAACGAAGTGTTCTGAGGAGCTTGCTTTGTGCCAGGCACTGTTAAGCAGTTTATATACGGGATCATTCCATTCTCATGGGCAGATTTGTGAATTAGGTATTAGTGGCACTCTTTTAGACTAGAGCTTACAGATGTCATCAGATATGCTTAAGGGAAAACATTGTCAAGGGTAGAGCCAAGATCCTAACCTAGATTTATTCCTGGCTCTAGAGCCTGTAGTTTTTTTCTAGACAACCACCCTTGTTACTCAAGATCTTCCAGTGTAGTTGCTGGTTTTCTAGGGCTTCTGGTATTCCGAGGCAGCCCAAATTATTCTTAAAGCTCTAAAGCTGCTCCATAGTAGGGTGTGTGTGTGTGTGTGTGTGTCCTTGTGTTGTAATCAATGCTGGCAGGGTACATAAAAAAGGTGGAATTTTAATGCCTACTGGCATCAATAATAAAATTCATAGTATATTTACT
The DNA here is from genome assembly GCF_049350105.2 of Macaca mulatta. Classification (NCBI taxonomy): domain Eukaryota; kingdom Metazoa; phylum Chordata; class Mammalia; order Primates; family Cercopithecidae; genus Macaca; species Macaca mulatta. The sequence goes on along the minus strand of NC_133417.1, from coordinate 126,354,044 downwards.
CAGTGTTGAGTAGATTATGGATCATGTATCAAACTACGCGATCATACTTACAGCAGCAAAATTTAGAGCTGGAACTTTTCCTATTTGATTATACTTGCAATGTAGATACCTGAATTTTTTTTCTCAATGTGATTTGCATTCGCCTTTGTGTCAGTAATCTGGATTATCTGTAAGTAGATTATTCTCAGACTCCTGGCCTCAAGTGATCCTCCCACCTCAGCCTCCTGAGTCGCTGGTATTACGGGTGTGAGCCACCACACCCAACTTATAGGTAGATTATTCTAATTTGGGTTTGTCCAAGAACGAATGTCCTTCTAAGTTACGAATGATGCCTACTCTACACTTGGGACTCTGTTGACGTCTCAGCTCCTATTTAGTTTTATTGTCAAGATATCCTTTGAGACTGAAACACTGAACTTCACCTAATCCATCAAAAGTCTGGGGAATGGTGACACATGGCATCAGTCTGAAAGAGATCTGCTGATTAACAATGTGAAGTCGTTTCCACAGAGGACTTGAGTAGTAGGGCAGGATGGGGAAGGTGAACAGCTTCTTAGCCTTTTCTTCCACGTTTTCTTTTACTCTTCAAGTGTGGCCTTGTTGCTTTATTTGAAATCATTAAACTTTAGTTTGGCAGATGCGGCTTTATTCACACGCAAGAGCAGAGCATAATTAAAAGCCAAATTTAAGTTCTCAATATGTTGTCTTTTTTCTTTTCCGTGTTTCTACTCATCTTTAACAGAAAATAATTGTGGTTGGACTCTATTTTTATTTACTTATTTTTTTGAGACGGAGTTTCACTCTTAGTGCCCAGGCCGAAGTGCAGTGGCGTGATCTCGGCTCATTGAAACTCTGCCTCCCGGGTTCAAGCAATTCTCCTGCCTCAGCATCCCAAGTAGCATGGATTACAGGCATGCACCACCACACCTGGCTAATTTTTGTATTTTTAGTAGAGACAGGGTTTCACCATGTTGGCCAGGCTGGTCTCGAACTCTTGACTTCAAGTGATCCGCCCATCTCAGCCTCTCAAAGTGCTGGGATTACAGGCGTGAACCACCACACCCGGCCTGGACTCTATTTTTGGACAGAATTATACATACAATGTTGGTTGTTATCATAAATGTCACATACATAGATGATAACATGCTTTGCCCTGGTTGTGTAAAAGTAGTTTGTTGACCAAATCAGATTTTGCACTCAGAGCTGGGGCAGCTTTCCCTGAGGAGTCAAGTCCTGTGGCTTGAGAGGTGACGAAAGGTCTTGTCACTTCAGAAGAAACTTCAAGCTACTCATCAGTCAGGGTTTTTGTTACTCAAAGACAGCAGCACCTCAGCTGCTTCCTGCTTGAAGGCCCAAAATGCCACTAGGAGGAGCTGATGACTGACCGAGTTTAGGCTCACCAATATTTAAAGCAAATTGCCACCACAGACCGCCCACCCTGGGCTGCAGGCTCTGGGTGTTTAATTATTTACATGGTAATGGATGGACCAGGAATCGTCCGCCCTTCCAACAGCTCACCAAGGAGAGCAACCGTGTCTCGTGATTTCATTTGCGGGTTATTTCCTGTGAGGAAGAAGCTTTTCAACCTTGCTGCAGACAGAAAGGTGGAAAAAGTGCTGCATTAGCAAAACTCCCAAGTGGCTCCCATTTTAAATTAAAAAAAAAAAAATGCAAACACATTGACTTCTGGGTCTCCGATGCTTCCCCCGAATTCCCAGTGTACAAGAACCAAGGAAGAGACCCAGGTAACAAAGAATCTGTTTCTGAATATTATGGGAAGTCCCTCCCTTTTCTGTAAACAGAATATCAGAGGTTAAGAAGGGGAAGACCCTAGAGTCCAATGGCTGGGTTCGAATCCCAGATCTGACATCTAGTAGCCATGTATCTTTGGATGTGTTTCTTAGCCTCTGTATTCCTCCTTTTCGCCATCAGTGATAATTCTACATGTTCCTGGGGTTGTGATGAGGATTAAGTGAGTTAATACACAAACCTACATGCCTGTAAGCTAGTGCTCAGTTCTGCTTAGTGGGTTTTCTGTTCCCCACAGCCAAATGCATTCCAAATTGATAACAGAAATTGAGGGACAATCACAATTTTCTATTCTGCTTTTTCATTGAACAGTTTATCACAGCCGCTTTCAGGAGTCCCACCACATTTAAAGTTCTCTGTAAAGGTAGAAAGGAAAATCTGCAAGTAATTTTCAACATATAAAAGACCCTAATAATATCATTATGCCTGATTTAACTCAGTGCATGATCACGTTTTCTCGCTTTTGGCAGGAATTCTGGCAAATCAAGTTGGTTGTCTCACTTTGCTCGTAGAGGCAAGAATCTTGCAGTTCTCTGTTTTTTGACTATTTTTTCAAGCGACTAAAAATAATTAAAGCTATTGTTTTAAAGTAAATTGGATTTTTTGGCCGGGCACGGTGGCTCACGCAGGTAATCCCAACGCTTTGGGAGGCCAAAGTGAGTGAATCACCTGAGGTCAGGAGTTCAAGATCAGCCTGGCCAACATAGTGAAACCCTGACTCTACTAAAAAAAAATACAAAAATTAGCTGGGCATGGTGGCACATGCCAGTAGTCCCAGCTACACCGGAGGCTGAGGCATAAGAATTGCTTGAACCTGGGAGGTAGAGGCTGCAGTGAGCTGAGATCATGCCACTGTATTCCAGCTTGGGTGACAGAACGAGACTCCATCTCAAAAATAAATAAAGTCAATTTGTTTATTTAAAGTTTAGAACTTAATGTTGGAAACATAAAGTTAATCTTCTTTGGGGAAAAAAAAGTTGAAAACGTCTGTTAAATCCTTATTATGTATCACCATTGTCTTCATGCTTATAAAATGAACTTCTTATATAGCCATTTAATTAGCAATTTTTAAAATAAAAGTTTATCTTTAAAAACAAGGTTTTTTCCTGGATGTAAAATAAATACACAATAGCAAAAGAGAATGTATAAAACAAGAAAGTACGTGGTAGAAAATAAAAATCATCTAGTAACTGGGCCTCTATGAAATAATCTTTATTAACATTTGGGACTTTTCTTTCTTTCTTTTTTTTTTTTTTTTTTTTTTTGAGACGGAGTCTCACGCTGTTGCCCAGGCTGGAGTGCAGTGGCGCGATCTCGGCTCACTGCAAGCTCCGCCTCCTGGGTTCACGCCATTCTCCTGCCTCAGCCTCCTGAGTAGCTAGGACTACAGGCGCCCGCCACCGCGCCCGGCTAATTTTTTGTATTTTTAGTAGAGACGGGGTTTCACTGTGGTCTCGATCTCCTGACCTTGTGATCCGCCCGCCTCGGCCTCCCAAAGTGCTGGGATTACAGGCTTGAGCCACCGCGCCCGGCCTGGGACTTTTCTTTCTGACATTTGTTTTTGTGTATATACACGTGTGTGTGTCTACATGTGTTCATGTATGTGCATTTGTAAAATGGAGATTCTGTATTATATCACTTTCACTTTATTATAAGTATTTTCTCATTTTAGATTTAGGTAATACTATGTTTAATGGTGTCTGTAAGGATTTGCTTTTCAGATTCCACCTAGAGCTGAATTTATGAAAAAGTTAATGACTCTTGAGCTGCGAGACCTAGAATGAGCCCTAGCAATGTATTTGCAAGAGTAAGACATATTAACAACTTCCACTCCTATCAGATGTCATTGAAGTGTCGGTAGTCAATGTTAGTATCTGGCTAAGGGAAACTTGGATTGGAGAAGTGATAGTGTGAGTTTAGTGGAATATTTGTAATAGTTGATAGTTCTTGTGTAGTTAAGTTTTTAAAAGTCTTGCATTGTAATGGTTAGGGTTATAATGCACTAGCTCCACTGGTGTTATACTCAATAGTGATAGTAATACCAATAACCCATTCACCCAGGACGGGTAGTGGAGGCCATTCAGAACCCTGCCTCAGAGGAGCAGACCGAAAGTTTTTCAGCCGTCTCCCATCATCAGTCTCCACTCCGTAAGGTGACACACAGCTTCCTTCCCTAAACCCACAAACCCCATCTTTAAGAGGCACTGTGGGAATAAAAAGAAACTCGAAAAACTGAACCTGGTCCCTAAGGAAACAGTTTAAGTTGCTGACTTGCACTCTATATAGGGTGTTCTTCTCAGTATCTCAACAAGCATTTGTATGGGTTTGTGACAAAGATGAGTACATCTGCAGAGGAATGAAGGAATGTGTCCCTCTGCACATCTGAGGGAAGTATGAGTATGTTTGCAACCCTGCATCCCTATCCAAAAGCAACCTAATCTCTCCTGTGAAGGTCAATAAGGAAAGAATTAGTAGAATGGCTACATGGGGAATGTGGATTATCTGAGATTTTCACCTACTTTTAGTAGGCTACCTTGTCCTAGCAGGAATCGCTTTTGGTTTCCAATATCGTGCCAGAGAATGAGGCCAGGGCCTGAAAGTGTTAGTCCTAAAATGCATCATTTGTTTCAAAAAAGGATAACGCGATTTGCCTTGCAGAGGATCTCAGCAGTAGTTGGCTAGCCCAGAGGTGAGTCAGGGTTAAGTGACTTAGGAAGCCACGTGAGTCAGTGGGGCCTGCCCAGATGGAGGGAGCTGACTTGGCAGGTTCTCTTCTAGAGGCAGCCCCCTTGTCGGTGCAGCAGGCCTTTCATTTACTACCTTTCCAGGGTGGTTTTCCTGAGTGACACGGGCACCAGTGGAAACATGCATAATGAAGGTCTCTCTTGGCTACTACTCTGGACACAGTGTTTTGTCTCCCCACACCCCTGCAGACCTTCCTGTCTGTATACACGAAAGCCAAGAGATTTCACACAGCTTGACTGAAACAAATACTAAGTCAGACGAGACCTCAGACCTGAGCTGCATAAATACAACACCGTGGGATGCAGCAGGTACTGTCAAATGTCCAAATGTTAATATTAGAGAGATTATGAGTAATTCCTTTTTGATTTAAGCAAGTTCTTTTCTATAGAAGCCAAGGCATTTCAATTAAATGTGCAAAACTGCCAAAGCCTGTAGGACATATAAAATACGGTAGGCTAATAAAGTCTTAAGGTATGTTAGCAAAATCCAACATGTTTGTGCTAATCAGATCAATGATTCAAGGAACTCACACTTCTGCAGTCTCTGAATGAGAGAAATGGTTTTCTAGGTGTGAGTGAGTCACATCAAATACAAGTCCAGGCATCCTGAAATTTTATGTGCATAAGTGCAGTGTTATTGGAGGAGCTCTCAAGAAGTAGAATGATTATGAAGCCCATGTACTTCCTCAGAAGATTTCTGGAACAATTAATCAATTCAGACCAATGCATTTAATTCACCGAGGGTGATAATTAAACAACGTTCATGACTGAGAAAGAGGAATTTCTGGTTAGTCACACTTAGCTTATTTAAAACCTTAGATGCCATCTCACAGATCAAGAATGGGGTCTTGCTAGGAGAAATAGCTATTATTTCACACAGGGGACGCAACGCAATAACATTTTGCTTTTACTTTTGTGAGATAAACTTTTAAAACTGTTTAGCTTCCAAGTTAACCTCAGGGTGACTCTCCTCTAGAAATAAAAATCTTTACTGGCTATTTCGTTTCCCTGCCAAACTCCCCAGGTTAGACAAACTGTTTAGCATTTCTTTTCTTTTCTTTTTTTTTTTTAAGGTAAAGAAAAAATAAAGAAATCCCTTAAGGGAGTTTATGGAAGTTTTACACTAAATGTAAATAAAGGGCAAAATACAAAGGGAGAACTAGACTAGAGGGAGGAAAAGTAGGGGTTCAACGAGACCAGCAGTCCCAAACTAAACACAGACCGTGCTTTGGTTACAATTCCATTAAAGCCAATTTTTGCTGTCTCTTTTATTACTACACTTACATATGATTACTATATATAGACTATAAATAGATACATATAACTACTATATATATTTTTTAAATATATACTATATATATCTTACTATATATTTAAAAATCACCTATGTATTGATAATGTTGGTACCATGCATATATTTGTGGGGAATCTTCCTGAAGGTACAAAATCTACTTCATGGGAAAAATGGAAGGTAGGTGGCCTGGTCCTAGGTAATAGCCACCCGAGAAGAAGGCTGCAGCCTGAAAGGTAGGCAGTCCAGGACCTCTCTCCTCTCAGACAGCTCAAAGCTTGATATGTATTTTCTCCTTCCGTCTTTTAAAGGAAACACCCCCAAGATAAATGCAAAAACTGTCAGAAATGACACCTTGTCTAGGAATTATGTGAGGGGAGGCCTGAAATGCCAAGCTCGGAGTAAATTTCCCCAGTGTTTCCTTACTTCTGTGCCCATGGAAGCTGGTCTCGGAGATCCTGAGGAGGTCTTTACATGGTGCTAAAAGACTTACATCAAGTACTTGTTTGAGTAGACGGGAACGCCGTGCCCTCTGGGGTGACGAGAAGGAATATTTTATATTTTAAAAGATTTCTAAAGCCAGCAGAGTAAATGTTAAAGTTTTTAATGGTGCTGAATGATTAGAATTTGACTCCAGCCAAAGCCAGCTTATAAGAAGAAGAAGAAGAAAAAAGGCTGGCTTTGTTAAGCCTATTCTCTGGGGCTTATTGCTGTGTGATTTCTTTTTTCTTTTGAGTAATCTCTTCAACAAAACGGGGATCAGAAAAGGAAAAGGAAACCTCCACAATGCAGACTGGTCCCTGGGAGCCAGGACTGATTAATGGACAATTTTATGGCTCATTTGTAAAAAAGGAAATTCTAACAGAGCCCTCTGTTTACTTTGCTCCTACAATTCATATCAAGAAGACAGAACGCAGTAATGTGGGAGGGTGAGGGCATTTTTAGACCTCACTCAATAGCTCAACTAAATAGAGCAAATAGATTATGGGTGTCTGAGCATTAATAAGTCTAAATTACTTGAGGATTTGTTACAAATAATGATAGTCAGGGGATGACAAAATGCTAGCATATTTTCCTTCTTTGATAGTGTAAACTCAAGTTCAAATGCAACACTGGAAGCTTATGGGTGGGTTCCAGTTTGTTCTTTCTCTCCCACAGTGAGCACCTGTTATCACTATGATGCCTTATTGACTTATCAAGGCTGGCATATTTGTAAATGTGAATGTGTGAGCATTTGTGTGCATGTGTATATGAGTACACATATGTAGGTGTGTACTTGAGTGTGTAAGCATGTGTGTATATGTTAAGTCTTTGTTAGCTGAGTTGATTCTCCCCACTAGCCTGCCCTAGCAAAGTCCTAGAATGAGCAGTACAGATCTCACTCTCAGATGAATGAGTGTTAGATTGCTCCTGGGCCCCCCAACTTCAAATTTCAAGAAAGGACCGATAGAGATGGACACTTCCCACTTGGTAAGGCAGGCTGTGTTTAAATTCTCTTTAAATGTTTCTGGAGCTCAATATTGCAAAATAGTTGCTCCATCTTCTCTCCCTGATTCAGGTAAATTAAAATCAAAACAGGCCGGGCGCGGTGGCTCACTCCTGTAATCCCGGCACTTTGGGAGGTGGAGGCAGGTGGATCACAAGGTCAGGAGATCAAGACCATCCTGGCTAACACGGTGAAACCCTGTCTCTACTGAAAATACAAAAAATTAGCCGGGCGTGGTGGTGGGTGCCTGTAATCTCACTTACTCAGGAGGCTGAGTCAGGAGAATTGCTTGAGCCCGGGAGGTGGAGGTTGCAGTGAGCTGAGATCGCGCCATTGCACTCCAGCCTGGGCGACAGAGCGAGACTCTCTCAAAAAACTAAATAAAAAAAAAATCAAACCAAAAACTTATATGAAAATAAGAAGCCAGATAGAGCTAAGTTGAATGGATACATGCTGAACAGTTTCACTCTGGAGGTTGTACCAGGTAGGGTATTTGCGAGAGCTTCTCTGCTTTCCAGGGTACACAAATATCTGTACACACATAGTGCACAGCATAAAGTTTGCATCATACGTTGCTTCAGTTTCCAAGTCACTGCTAAGCACTGTATATTATTTCACAGGGGCAGCGCTTCTGAAAGCATCTCTCTAGCTGCATTTTCTCCTGGCATCCATCAGGGATGATGTCTGGGATCTCCCTTTTTCTGTGTGTTGTTGTTACACACAGAAAGGTCACCTCTTACTGTGTTTCTTCCAGTTATGTGACAAAACCAAAACTCAAATCAGTTTTTAAAAAGTAAAGTGGGTTTGTTGGCTTTAGTGGCTTGACACCACCCCTGGTTTGGGGGTTCAGGTGAAGCCAGTGTAATGCTCTGTCTTCTACTTAGTTCTGCTTCTTGTGAATTGGCCTCATTGTCTTTATGGCCACCAGCCATACAAGGTCTGCAGTGCTGCAACTGAGCAGTGCCAAACGAACTGGAAAATGAAAGTATGTGTGGTTGACGGAAACAATAGGTACCATTACCATTAAACTCTGCATCCACCTGTACCTCATTCTTGGTACTGCTTATGACAAAAAAACGAGCTGAAGAAATTGGTACAAATCTACAAAAAGTCTTTAAAGTAAAGCTTCATGTCATCATTTTTCTGAAAATACATGTAAGAACCTGGAAACCGAGTTGTCTCTGGGAAAGAACTGGGAGCCCAAGGGTGGGAAGGAAACTGACTTTCCAACGTGTTTCTGCTTCTCGCTAAGTATCTCCTCATGAACCTCCATTGCTTTCTTTAAAAAAAGAAAAGAAAAGAAGAACCTGTAAAAACAACCTGCTATGGAATTTCACTTTTAGAAACATGCTGTTGTTTTATGGAAACAGATTGAATTTTAAGAATGTAGATCCCACCCCATTTCTAGCACAAAAGAAAAGGAGAAACACAACCCAAACGACCCAGCTGGTAAAATAAAATAATGCTTTCAATAATCACATTAATTAGAATAATGCTTTAACAGGTTATTTCATATCATAGAAGTGCCTATTTAATGTCCAAAATTACAATACAAAGCTGTATAGATTCAGCATCTGAATTTTGTAAAAGTATAAAAAATAGTTGAAGATAGAAAATATTAACATTGATAATCTGAGTGGAAGAGTTTAAGACAGGTTTATTTTCTGTGTATTTTCCAATTTCTCCCCAATGAGTATTAATCTACAAGCACAAAATAATTACCTTAAAATATGCTTAAGTACAGTGAGTGGCAATTCAAGTTTCTATTAAAATAAATAGTCAACAGAGCAGAAAACTAACAAAATGGGTGAAAATATTTGCAAACAATGCATCTGACAAAGATCTAATATCCGGAATCTAAAAGGAACTCAAACAACTCAATAAGAGAAAAACAACCCCATTAAATAGTGGACAAAGGACATTAACAGAGATTTTCCCAAAGAAGACATACGAGTGGCCAAAAAACTTAAGAAAAAAATTTACTCATGAATCATCATCAACTCAACATCACTAATCAGAGAAATGCAAATTAAAACCACAATGATACCATCTTATGCCAGTCAAAATAGCTATTATACAAAAGTCAGAAAACAACAGGTATTAGTGAGGATGTGAAGAAGAGGGAATACGTTGTTGGTGGGAACTTAAATTAGTTCAACCTCTATGAAAAACAGTATAGAGACTTTCTCAAAGAACTAAAGATAAAACTACCATTTGATCCAGCAATCCCACTACTGGGTATCTACCCCAAAGAAAACATTATATAAAAAAGACACCTGAACATGTATGTTTTCTGCAGCACTATTCACAGTAGCAAAGTCATGGAATCAACCTATGTGTCCATCAATGGGTGACTGGATTAAAAAATGTGGTGTGTATGTATACACACACACACACACACACACACAATAATGGAATAGTACTCAGCCTCATAAAAGAATAAAATAATATCTTTTGTAGCAACACAGATAGAATGGGAGACCATTGTCCTTAGTGAAATGACTCAAGCAGAAAGTAGAAAACCATGTGCTCTCACTTATACATGGGAGCTAAACAATAGGTACACACAGACATACAGAGTGGAATAATAGACACTGGAGACTACAAATCATGGGAAGGCTGCGGGGGTGATGGATGAAATACCACCTATTGGGCACAGTGTACACTACTTGGGTGATGAGTACACTGAAAGCCCACATTTTACTATTATCCAATACACCCAGGTAACAAAACTCCACTTGTACCCCTAAATCCATAAAAATAAAAAAAATTTAATAAAGAATATGTAAAACATTAGAAAAAAATAAATAGCAGTTCACTTAATCATGATAACGAAGGTAATTTTTAGAGTGTGGACATCAATAAAGCAAAAGAAAAAATAAGAGGCAAAAGTAAGCATGCCTTCTTTAGGATGCATTATAAACTACTTTCTTTCAGTGAATGGAAAAGTTTGACACAGAAAAGTGTTTGTAAGCAAACATTGACAATGTGTTATTAGAACGTGCTCCTTTCTTTGAGACGCTCTGATAGGCCAATAGAGTAATCCACCAATAAAGTGTAAATGTAAACAAATACAGCATTATTCTCTTTTTTTTACATTGTTTCCACTCTCCAAGTCTTCACTGTAGATGGCATGCAACAATTTCTTCACCTTATACACTTCCCAGCATGTTATTTCATTATTTTCTTCATTAAGAAATATTTGATTCTATGTGGTTGAAAAGTAAAGGACCAAATTAAGGATTTGGTAAAATTCTGTTTCTGCTCATTTCCTGACTCCACCACTTACCTGAATAATCATGAAAGGAATTTTCCTCCCCTTACTTAAAGTAATTAAAAAGCTAATCATTTCTGAGAAAATACTGAAATATTCAATACACACTGGGGTCTTTTCCTTGGAAAGCTTCACAGTGAATAGTTGTATTGAGTCTTTGCTACTTAACAAACTTGAGGTTCAATATGGGAGTATTATTATGAGGCAACATGGGCTTATAAGGGAATTTCATTACTTCTGCAGAGCAGCCATGAAACCCATTCTCCCCTCCACACTTGAATGCAACTCAGATTAATTTTGGTGGGAGTTGGGCATCTGTATCTAGGGGAGAATAAACCCCTAAGTGTATAATTAGTAATTACACACTTGTTTCTAGGTCCTGACTTGTACAGATCAATTTTGTTTTCTCCAGTTAAAACATAATGACTGCATTGAAAAAAAAAAATCTTTCTATAGTTGACCACTTGGCCTGGTTGCTTTCTGGTTAAGAGTAATGGAAGGTTTCGTGACACCTTTTTTCCCCCTGGCAATTGGTTTACACCTTAGATATTTAGAGTGTGGGAATGAATTTTTCGGTATGGCACATTTGGCCTTGGGCAGCAAGGTTAGTTTGTGTCATACAGAAGGGTGTTTGTTGATATCTGGGCTTATTACAAAAGGTGTGATGTGAACAGACCTCCAAAACCACTGTACATTTTGCTTGTCTTTTAAGATGGGACTAGTTTCCTCCATACCCTTTTCAAAAGTGTTTTATGTCTCATAATGGGAGGGATCATGGATGTGACCATTAGCAAATTAGATCTCTGGAGGACTCTTCAGATAGTTGGGATGAAATAATCTTGTTCTACCCACAGCCCCTGAGGCAACATGTGGAATCAATTGACTATTTTCTCTGGCCCCTAAATGTCTTCATCCTATCAGGAAGGCAGGATTGGAGTGGGACCAGCTGAAGTCAAGAGATTTAAGGCCTCTTATTTCATGTTTCCACCCTAGATAGAGAGGATTTCTATGACCGGACCATCAAGTAGAACTTCTATCTTCAATAGCATCACTGGTACAAGTCAGTATTAAGAGAGACAGTAACTGTTTCTTACAGCTATTAAAAACATCCTCCATGCCCATGATCCTGTTTGTTGGTAATGTCGTTTTTCCTTTGAATACATTATCATAAAATATCATTCATTGTAAGTACAGTCTGATGCTAATGCAGTTTGAAAAGTATTACAGGAAAGGGTCAATGAACTCAAACTTGTTGGATTGATTCTAGAATGAACTTATTCATTTCCTGTTTTGCCAATGTATAGCTGTCTGCACTGATTTTACTTCTACCAACTAAGCCTCTTGATATTTCATTTAGTTTAGAGGAGACAATATTGGGTGTCCCACTTGCCTCTTTTAAGATGATACACAGGCGATGTGGAGATAAGTTGTGCAGTGATGAGCTCAGGTGTGCAAAATAAAACTTTTTTCTATGTTACTGAGGTCAACTCAGCTCATATGATCTCATTTCTATTGGTGGCAGATAACAGTTTTAACAAATCAAGGTAATTCAATCACTTCTGGTTTAAAAGTGAATGCACTTTTGGGCAACTCCTCAGTCAATTCAGTGTCCCTTCTCTCCTAGTCCTTCTGATCTGGGACAGGTTTGCATTGGTCTGTGTGCATCTTTCAACACAATGGCCTCTCTGAGCAGTGACCAGTCCTGTGTCATCACTCCCTACTTGTGTTGCCACAGCTGTCACTGTGCCCTCCTGCTGTGGCCACTTGTGTTGGGTTCTCACACTGCTTCCTTCTTGCCCCACCATGAGCTTCAACTAGTCTATGGCCTTCCAGATTTCTCTGTATTGCTCTTGGGGGACACAGAAAGCTTTTGCCTCCTTTTTCATATTGTTCTGTGGCCATAGAAAAACTGGGAGCTCTTTCAGTCTCTTCTTCAGTTAGGTCTGCTCTGCCAATTTTCTCCCACCTGCAGGAGAAGGGCTTGACTTTTCTAAGAACGGGTGGCTTTTCTAAGAAGGTTTTCTTTCTCTGGCTAAATGTGTAATCTACGATCTCCCAGAATATATCGGGGGCTTCTTTTATCCCACAACTGAAGACACAGCCTCAGGGGCAGAAATCCAACCCCAGAAATGTCACACTACGCTCTCTTCTCCGTTTTCTCTCTCCCTCTCTCTTTCTTCACAGAGAAGATTTAAATATCTTTATATGATGGCCAGAAAACAGCTCTTGCATCAACCTGAACTCTTCCTCATTCTTAGAATTATAACATAAACACTTTTCTCTGGGTCTTCCCACGTTATATTTGGTCTTAATATTTAAATCAACTTTGATACTGCTTTTCCTTGCATATTTGTAGTTAATACCTTACTCCAAAGATAGCACACCTTAAAAAAGCCTACTTCTGCTTAAATAGTTGGGTGCAAAAGAAAGAAAACACACACATGTACACACATGTGTGTACATATGTTCATATGCATGCACACATATACACAGGCACACACATACACACATATGTGCGATTTTGAATATCTTTTCCCACCTCATTTTCTCTTATTTCTAATTATCTATGCTTGTTTCTTTGTGATTAAAATTATTGGTATTAAATCTCAGTTGCTTTTTCTTTCTTTTTTTTTTTTTTTTTCTTGAGACAGGGTCTCACTCTGTCACCAAGGCTGCAGTGTGCTGGCACAATCATGGCTCACTGCAGCCTTAACCTCCTGGGCTCAAGTGATCCTCCTAATTCAGCCTCCTGAGTAGCTGGGACTACAGGTACATGCCATCACACTCAATGATATGGTCTGACTCTGGGTTCCCACCTAAATTTAATTTAGAATTGTAATCCCCATAATTTCCACATGTTGAGGGAAGGAACTGGTGGGAGGGAGGTGACTGGATCATGGGAGTGGTTCCCCCATGATGTTTTCCTGATAGTGAGTGAGTTCTCACGAGATCTGATGGTTTTATAAGTGTTTGACAGTTCCCCTTCTGCCACAATTGCAAGTTGCCTGAGGCTTCCCCAGCTATTTGGAACTGTGAGTCAAATCAACCTGTTTGCTTTCTAAATTACCCAGTCTCATGCAGTTCTTTATAGCAGTGTGAGAATGGACTAATACAGAAAATTGGTACCAGGAGTTTGGGGCACTGCTATAAAGATACCAGAAAATATGGAAGTGACTTTGGAATTGGGTAACGTGCAGAGGTTGGAACAGTTTGGAGGGCTCAGAAGAAGACAGAAAGATGTGAGAAAGTTTGAAACTTCCTGGAGACTTACTGAATGGTTTCGACCAAAATGCTGATAGTGATAACAACAATGAATTCCAGGCTGAGGTGATCTCAGATGAAGATGAAGAACTTACTGGGAACTGGAGCAAAGGTCACTCTTGCTATGCTTTAGCAAAGAGGCTGATGACATTTTGTCCCTGCCCTGGAGATCTGTGAAACTTTGAACTTGAAAGAAATGATCTGAAATTGACACTTATGTTTAAAAGGGAAGCGGAGCATAAAGGTTTGGAAAACTTGTAGCCTGACCATGTGGTAGAAAAGAAAAACCCATTTTCTGGAAAGGAATTGAAGTTATGAGGAGCTGAATGTTAATAGCCAAGACAATGGGAGAATGTCTCCAGGGCATGTCAGAGGCCTTCCCAGCAGCCCCTCCTATTACAGGCCCAGAGACCTAGGAGGGAAAAATGGTTTCATAAGCAAGGTCCATTGAATGGTGTCAAAGGAGGGGGACCTGGTAGGAGGTGATTGGATCATGGGGGCGATTTCCCCATGCTGTTCTCCTGATAGGGAGACCTCATGAGGTCTGATGGTTTCATAAGTGTTTGACAGTTCTTCCTTCACATGCTTCTCTCCTGCCACCGTGTAAGACATACCTGCTTCCCCTTCTGCCATGACTGTAAGTTTCCTGAGGCCTCCCCAGCCATGTGGAATGGTGAATCAATTCAACCTCTTTCCTCTCCAAATTACCCAGTGTCAGGCAGTTCTTATAGCAGTATGAGAACAGACTAATACACTCATGTCATTTGTTTTATGTTTTGTACAGACAGGATCTCAGTATGTTGCCCAGATTGGTCTCCAACTCCTGGGCAACATAGTAAGACCCCAGCTCTACAAAAACAAAAAAAAGTTTTAATTCATCTTCTCTAAGTGGGCACATTGGGGGACTGAAAAATAACTTAAATATGCTGAGCACAATTTGATAATATTGTAAGCAATGTGAGGGCAGACACCAAGCTTCACTCCAGAATATTCCAAAATCTATCACCGCTGTCATTTGATAAGGATGTTAACACCTCTGGGAATGATGGGGACAGAAACAGACAACACGCCAAGGGTAGAGAAATTAGTGGCCTGCATAAAATTCGTACATAGATGCTTTGAAAGCTGCCTTCAAGGTCCCTACTATGAAATGTGAAGCCCCGTGGAAGGTGTTTTACCTACATTCTTATTCTCTCCCCCCATATCTTGTCTACATAAGACACCTCTGTCCAGTCTCAACTAATCATACTTTCTGTAATGCATCCAGTATTATTCCATGGTCTCATTTATTTTCCCTGAAATGCTATTTATCTGCTACATCTTTTCATCAGGCTGTTCAGATCACCTCAAAGAATCTTCTGCTCAGAGAAACCTTCCCTAAACTCTCTGGACAGTCAAGTTCTTGCTCTTTTACGTTGCCATAACTCCTGAAGTAAGCTCCTATTAAGGGACTGATTGCATCATTCAATAGTGGTTTGTTTATATCCTGGTATCCCTCACCAGATGGTGATTCCTTTAAAAGCAGAAGCCAAGCCCTCCACATCCAGGTCCCTGCAATGAATGGCAGTGTCTGGTACATAGTCATGCCCAATATTTGAAAAATGAATGTCTTACTATCGATGGAGGAGACCCAACAAAGATAAACAAAATCCAACAAAAAAGACAAATCTAAAAGATGACTTTGTTCATATAATGTTTTTCCTACAAATAATCTGGAATTTCACAATCATTGAACCATAATCTACTGGTGTGAAAGGAATAAATTGCTCACATTGTAGCAGGCATATTAATTCTTTGGGGCTATTAAGATCTATTTAGATTTTGATTACACAATTCCAAAATTGCTTGCTAATGTTGTGAATAAATCAGTTAAAGCTGATAGAGTAAATCCTCAAATTGGAGAGAAGCCAGTCCAAATTACTGAAATGTTCTTTTTTATTTTTTTTAAAAAATGCACTTTTATAGTTTTAAGATCACTGAACTGTCAAGTCTGCTTTAATGAATAAATAATACTCATTTGTAATTATCCAAGGACATTTTTGATACATAAATGAATCTACTTGTTCAACAAAACCAGGAAAAGAGTTTGTTCTTTAAAAACAATCTCGCAGCAATCTTGTTCGCACAGTATTTTCTCACTTGAAATACTTTTTAAATTGTGCAACAATGGGAAGGTAAATTTTAGTTCAATCTAGGTTGAGTCATACCAATTTTCTTAATAGCAGGGTCTGATTCTATCTAGGTAGAACTGTCTCTTTTTCTCTTGCAGTTTCTACCCACAGAAGGGAGTGTGGTAACTCTTCCCACTACAATCAGCTGTGTCATTGTTTGTTGTCCTCCCTAACTCTGCTGTGTCATCTGTCTAAAGTGAACATCCGGGCCAGGCACGGTGGCTCACACCTTTAATCCCAGCACTTTGGGAGGCCGAGGTGGGCAGATCACTTGAGGCCAGGAGTTTGAGACCAGCCTGGTCAACATGGTGAAACCCTGTCTCTACTAAAAATACAAAAAA
This sequence comes from Macaca mulatta, assembly GCF_049350105.2. Classification (NCBI taxonomy): domain Eukaryota; kingdom Metazoa; phylum Chordata; class Mammalia; order Primates; family Cercopithecidae; genus Macaca; species Macaca mulatta. The sequence goes on along the minus strand of NC_133417.1, from coordinate 126,337,667 downwards.
TTAGTTGGGCATGGTGGTGGTCACCTGTAATCCCAGAGTTTCTTGTGAGGCTGAGGAAAGAGAATCACTTGAATCTGGGAAGCAGAGGTTACAGTGAGCTAAGATAGCACCACTGCACTTCAGCGTGGGTGACAGAGCGAGAGTCTGTCCCAAAAAACAAAACAAAAACCCTGAACATCCGATATGCTGCATGTCTCTTTTCAACTTTTCAGTGGCTCCCCGTGGATCTTAACACAAAGTTCAGATGCTGCAACTTTTTGTTACTGGCCTCAGTTTCCCATCCTGCTTTGTCCCTCCTAATGCCTCCCCTTAATTGTTTGCAGCTCCTATGCCCAGCAGCTCTTTGCTGTCTCTGCATCTGGCTACCTGCTACACATGTGTCAGCTTCACCTCCTTGCCTAGGTGGTTCACTTTTATCCATGCGTCCAGGTCTAGATCAGGTGACTACTCACCAGCGTGTTCCCTGACAGAACTTAACTAACTGAACTGAATTTGAGTTTTACTTTTCCCTGGATGCTCTGCCATCGGGGTTTGAGTTATTCGAACCCTAGAACTTTATGGCATGAATCTTTCTAACCCTGGTGGCCTGTGCCTCTACCTGGACACAGTAGGCTTCAAGCATTTGTTAAAGGACTAAATAAATGGACTCTTGCAGAATTTAAAGAATGAAGATATCATCATGATCTTGCTTCATGAGTTTTGGTAAAATTACACCTCACCTAATTTTTTCTTTAAAATAGAAATAATAAAAATATTTTTATTTTCATTTTGATTTATATTTATAAGTATGACTAATATATCGCTTATTCTCCAGTAAGTCAGGGTTTCTTTTGTTTGTTTATTTTCTTTTTTTTTTCCAGAACAAGGGGTGGGTTGGAGTTAAACTATGCAGTTTGACTACCACTTCCCATTGTTTTCCAGAAGAAAAATAAAAGAAGCCTTAGTCTATATTACAATTATTGTATTTAGATTTGTCCTAAAACTTTTGGGTCACTTAAACCAAACTGATGGTTCCTGTTCCTAAGAAGTCTGAATCCTATCATGAGTGTATATACACTTATCAGAGTTTAGAAGAGGGTGGGCTGAACACACAATATGTCCGGGAAAATGGGCCCTAACTGAGTAGTTAGAAGCGGCATGGATTTGTGTCAACAGTGGCTCCGTCATGACTGGTTGTTTTGCTTTGGCTAAGCCAATAACCCGCTCTGTGCTTCTGTATAATCACTGGTAAAATGAACATGACCCCTGATGCAGGCCCCTAAGAATGCTCACAGAGATGTGTAATTGACAATGTTCCCTACGTGACAGTGCCCTGTGATAACTCTTCTTTTTTTTTTGAGACTGAGTCTCCCTCTGCAGCCCAGGCTGGAGTGCAGTGGCACGATCTTGGCTCACTGAAACCTCCACCTCCTGGGTTCAAGCAATTCTCCTGTCTCAGCCTCCCAAGTAGCTGGGACCACAGGTACATGCCACCATGCCCTGCTAATTTTTGTGTTTTTAGTAGAGACGAGGTTTCATGTATTGGTCAAGCTGGTCTTGAACTCCTGACCTCAGGTGATCCACCCACCTCGTCCTCTCAAAGTGCTGGAATTACAGGTGTGAGTCACCACACCCGGTTGATAACCCTTAAGCATTGCTGATCTCCCCATCTCAGGTGCCGTCTTCTGTGTAACCCTGCAAATATCTGTACTAAAGATGGTTATAGGATATTTTATCACTAGGTAAAATACTTTCTGACTAGAGCATAAGCTTTCTCTCACTATGCTATAGTTCTTTGAGATTTGGAGCCTATGTAAATACCTAGAATAAAGTTTGTGGAATGAATAAACATAATATTAAATCTCAGACTCAGTGCTGATTATTCTATCATTACAGCTTCATTTTCTTGGATCATGAAAGTTTATTTATTCTTAGATGCAAATGCCCTTCGGGAGAAGCAGAGCACATCATTATTGTTAGCTAATATTTATGGGGAATTTATAGACTGTCAGCTGATCTGTGAGCGGACAGGAACTAGTAACTTGCAGAGTGAACCTGAGACGCCAGGAAAAACAGTTTCTGGTGAGGCAGAAAGGCCCTGGAAGCTGGGATTATGATCTGTACTCAGGAACCCCATTCTTATCACAGTCCTGACCACTGGTGCTATTCGGCCACTCTGCTTCCATCACTGAATGATTTAATTTCCAGACACAATTTTGGATGAATCTGCGCTAGGGTATTCTATTTCATGGACATTTTACAAAAGATGGTTTCTTATCAGTAGATGGCAATCATTCAAAACTAAGGGGCTGGGCATGGTGGCTCCCGCCTGTAATCCCAGCACTTTAGGAGGCTGAGGCAGGCGGATCACTTGAGGTCAGGAGTTTGAGACCAGCCTGCCCAACATGGTGAAAACTTGTCTTTAGAAAAAATTAGCTGGGCATGGTGTTGGATGCCTGAAATCCCAGCTACTTGGCAGACTGAGACACGAGAATCGCTTGAACCTAAGAGGCAGAGGTTGCAGTGAGCCGAGATTGCCCCAGTGCACTCTAGCCTGGGTGACAGAGTGAGACTCTGCCTCAAACAAACAAAAAACAACAACAACAAAAACTAGGGCTGGGCACGGTGGCTCACACCTGTAATCCCAGCACTTTGGGAGGCCGAGGCAGGCGAATCACCTCAGGTAAGGAGTTCGAGACCAACCTGGCCAACGTGGTGAAACCCCGTCTATACTAAAAATATAAAAATTAGCTGGGTGTGGTGGTGTGTTCCTGTAATCCCAGCTATTCGGGAGGCTGGGGCAGGAGAATTGCTTGAATCCAGGAGGCGGAAGTTGCAGTGAGCCAAGATCATGCCACTGTACTCCAGCCTGGGCGACAGAGTAAAAAAAAAAACAAGAACAAAAACAAAAAAACAAAGAACTAAGAAGGGACCTCATCTTCCTTAGGAACCTAAATATTTCTCGTGCTTTTCTACAAGCCAAACGGTTACACTATTTCTTTAAGAAACATTACGAATTGATTGTACTCTTTTGCAGAGAGAAATGAAAATAAGTCAAAGGGCTTGCAATGTTTACATATTTGGTCTTTAAATTCTTACCTTTTCCAGATTCTTTCAGTCTCACCCAGGTGACCCTGGAGGAGACGCAGCACGATGCTGCTGGCTGGGGTGGGGTGTTGAAGAAGGGGTCTTCAGACTCTGCTCACTAGTCTGTGGCCCCTGTCTGCCACGTCTCAGTTTATTCAGCAGGAGGGATGTGCTGCTTTGGTCGGGAAACTTGGTAGACTCAAGTGTCATCTTCTGGAGAAAGCAATTGTGTGCCATGAAAACTTGGAAGTATGAAAGGAGGAGACTGTCAGTAAGTAACTCCTCTATGAGCAGCATTACTGGAAATAAAGAGAGACCTTTGTTAGTCTTGTGGATTTTTTTTTATGGCCTGACTTATCCGAAAGGCATAGAAGCACTCTTCCTGTAGAGTTAGGTGAGTGGTTTTGAATTTCAAGAAAGAATATGATTTCTTGAAACAGCAAAGTTACGAATATGATAATTCGAATTTGCCCTCCTTTGTGCTCTCTTTAATGACCAAAAACTAAGAATCAAAACATAGGATGTGTGTGCAGACCTTGAGGCTTTAATTTCTTCCTCATCAGTTAGAGGGAATTATAAGTGCATTTCCTGTTGGCATCTCAGGGTGTACAAAATCAAGATGATGACAACAGCGACACCCATCTCTAACAGGTTAGAGGGGCTCTGGGCACCACTCAGACCTGTATGTTGCCATTTAATGTTTACAGCTACACTACAAGGTAAGTGCTAACATTCCAATCTTAGGGGTGAGAAAACTGAAGCTTGGAGAGTTTTAGAAATTTCCTCAAGGTCATAGGGTTAGTTAAGAGTCAGTTTTCAAACTCAGATTTTCCTGTCCCCCAAGCCTCCATGTTCAATATGCTGCCAAGGGCTCAGAAAGGAAAACATCTCCATTATCAAGAAGCAGCTTCCTGCATTCAACTCTGAGCTATTAGAACATGATAGCAAAATGGTGCTTTCCCACACTGGAAGTTTACAATGAGAGTGGAAAGCATGGGCATGGAAAGGCAACTGAAAAGCTGACTGACACATCCTGACATAGGATTGTATTACATCATTGGGCCCTGATCTCACCCTTCTAGAGAAATATTTCATGGGACAAGGTGCACAATTATTATTATTATTATCATTATTATTATTTGAGATGGAGTCTCACTCTGTCACCAGACTGGAGTGCAGTGGCACGATCTCGGCTCACTGCAACCTCTGCCTCCCAGGTTCAAGGGATTCTTCTGCCTCAGCCTCCCTAGTAGCTGGGATTACAGGCTTATGCCACCATGCCCAGATATTTTTTGTTTTTTTAGTAGAGACAGAGTTTCACCATGTTGGCCAGGCTGGTCTCGAACTCCTGACCTCAGGTGATTCACCCGCCTTGGCTTCCCAAAGTGCTGGGATTACAGGTGTGAGCCACCGTGCCTGGCCCACAATTATTTTTTATTATTTAACAAATAATCAGAAAAAAAGACTAAAAATTGAAAATTTTATATATAGTTAATACATTCTTAGTATTTTATATATGCAAAAATAAGGAAAAGTAATAAAAACAAAACAGCGATAAATAAAACTCACCCATAATTCCATCAACAATTTCTATTGTTTTCGAATCACCACCATTGCATATTTGCCATTTTTATTCAACTCTTTTTATGCTATAAATTAAGCATCCTTCCATTTCCTTAATAATTATTTTTGTAAACAATTTTAATGGCTTCTTTATTTTCCATCATGTGGATATATCATCATTTAATTACCCTTTCTTCTATTTTTAACATGAGTTGTTTTCATTTTACTCCCACTTTTATAAATAACAAAGCAAAGGGCATGTTTTGTTACTTTTAATTTTGCTATAATTTCAAGCTTACAGAAAAATTGCGAGTTTATTACAGGAAACTTCCATATAACTTTTACTGAAATTTACAAATCATTTATACTTTTACTCATTTGCTTTATTATCCTCTTTTTCTCTCTTTTTCTTTCTCTCTGTCATGCATACACACACTCGCGCGCGCGCACGCACACATGCACATGACTTTTTTTCCCTAAACTATTTGAGAGTAAATTGTCCCTTTACTCTTTAACACTTAAGTGCATATGTCCTAAAAGCAAGAAATTTCTCTTACATAACACCAGTTTTCAACATTTGGAAATTTAATATTACTATAATATCTTTATTTAATCTCTAGTTTATTTCCAAATTCTTTTTTCTGTTATTTTAAAATTTTATCTTTAACTTTTATTTTAAGTTCAGGGGTACATATGCAGGTTTGTTATATAGGTAAACTTGTGTCATAGGGGTTTGTTACACAGATTACTTTGTCACCCCGGTACTAAGCCTAGTATCCATTAATTATTTTTTTCTCATCCTCTCCCTCCTCTCATCCTCCACTCTTTGATAGGCTCCAGTGCCTGTTGTTCCCCCTCTTTGTGCCCATTGGTTCTCATCATCGCAGTATTTAATTTCCCATTCCTAAGTTTGCTAAGGATAAGGGCCTCCAACTCCATCTATTCCTCCAGAAAATATGATCTTGTTCTTTTAAATGGCTGCATAGTATTCCACGGTATATATGTACCACATTTCCTTTATCCAGTCTACCATTTACAAACATTTAGGTTGATTCCATGTTTTTCACTATTGTGAATAGTGTTGCCTGGGACCTAATCTAGCACAGTGGAGAATTTTCATGTGTGAAATTTTTTTTCAGTTTATGATGATCTTCCTAGGCTAGATTCCTGAAAGGAGAATTATTGGGTAATTAGACATAGACATTTTTATGGCCGTTGGTACAAATTGCCGAAAGTGGTAGCCATCTGACCTAGGCATCCTTGGCTGGTCATCCATGACTGGACCTAAGCATCCTTGGTACAGTGTGGAGGGAATCAGTGGCTGCTCTGTTGCGTATTAGGGAACCTCACTTTCCTTAACTACCCAATAGATAGCAATGGCTACCTCAAAGGGTTAATTGTCTTAAACATAAAGTGATAACTAATTGGCATGTATGTTATTGTATATACTTAGGAATAACAAAAAAACCTTCTGGGCTATGTTTCATTTTCATGAAGATAGAATTCAGGAGAAAATTTTATGAGTGGACAAGAATATACGTGGGGAATATATTGAGGTTGCCTGGAATCTATTTGTGTGAAAGCCAGGGCATAGCAACCAAATAAAGGGTTAGAACTTGAAGTGCAAAGAACTCTGAGCAGAGAAAGACAGTCAGAGCCAGTGGCAGAGATTTGGGGAAAACTTTCAAAAGATTTTGAAGGAATAACTAAAGATATATTAGGCAAACTAGGAAACAATCAAACATATATGCACCTTGAAAATCAATGATTTGTTCTTCATTTTTCATCTAATAAAATAATATCTTTTATACATCAAGCATTGTTTTTGTGGTGTAAATACAGTGAAGAATATGATATGATCTTTAGTTCTCATGGGCTTACTGTACAGGTGAGAGAACAACCCACGTTAAATTGCAGACATCATCATTTAATAAATTGAACTAGGGCTAAGAGGGAACACACTGGTGTGGTAGGAGTTTACAAGAGGGAACCACTTCTAATCTGGGATGTGGCAGTGATTAGAAGGTGGTGTAGGACAGAAGAGGATTCCAGGCAGAGGAAGCAGGAAATGATTTGAAAGTTTATGCCTACTTCAGGTTATGTAAAGGGTTAAAGAAATACATCTAAAATTCAAAAGCATGGGAAATTCATTCATTCATTCATTCATTCATTCATTCATTCACTAAACAAACTTAATAAGTGTTACATGCCCATGTAGGGAATGCAAAAGACAGGATTTTTAAATCAAAGAGCTCCCGGAGGACTTGACCCCAAGGGAAACAAATATCAGACTCAGAGCTGCATAAGACCTTGGTTTCTTTTAGGAGCAGGGAGAAAAGACTTCTGCCTGGTCCACACGTGGTAGCAGGGAGAAAAGTGTGGGAAACTGGTGCCAAGCCTAGAAAAGCCAGCAGGTGGTGAAAACATGAGGAACCGGCAGGATGCTCCTAAAGGGGAGGGCGCATTTGGTCCTGGAAAAGGTATGATCGGCACCAACAAAGCCATATGGAAAATAGTGAGTGAGATCTGGGCAAGAGCCTCAGTTCCAACTGTGTCCAATCTGTGGCCCATATACAAAACCTGTCATAAGCCCAGTCCTACCGAAGCCTTGGTCCAAATATTTGCAGGATCTTATTTGTTTTCTCTCAAAGGTATAGGGCAAGTCAAGGCATTTGAAAATAGAGATATGACCTTCAACATTGACACCGTCCTTCCTGGCTATGTCTGCAGCTCCCGGAGGTGAGAGACAGACTGGACAGTTTTCAGGGGGCAGGTCCACCCATGGGGACATTCATGGGACAGGCTAAAAGGCACATCAGGAGCTTGGAGGTTAAGAGGAGGAGAAAGATGGCATTCTCAGGGTACACTGATGCCCTGAGTTCTAGAACCAGGCCAAGGAACCAGAGACTAAACAGTTAAAGAACAGCTCATTTTAAACATAAATAAAATGCCATCTACTCTAAGTATCTTGTGAGCAAAAATGCGGTTCAGAAAAGCAGATTTGGTGCTGTGCTAAATGTTTTAACTTTTTTTATATGCTTCACATTAGAGCTTGTATTTTCTCAGACCTCCAAGGCATAGTCTTTTATGGCTTTCGAGATAAAAGATTTACATTTAAATCATGCTTTCCCCATGCCACATTCTAACAATAGCATTTTAAGTTCTACTGTTCACCCAAAGGTCAGAATGCCTTTTTTTTTTTTTTTTTTAATGCCTACATATGCTTCCACCTTAACCAAGTGAAGAAATCCTTTTAGCTTTCATTGTCTAAATTTTATTTATAGTTTGTATAATATAAAATCCAAGGGCTTCACAACAAAATGGAGACAGGAGGCTGCCATCCTGGGACTGTTTTGAAGAGCAAAGATATTGCATAGGTCCAGGACTCCAAACCCAGAGAGTCTCTATTATATTTGTGTGTATGTGTATGTGCCACATATACCAGCAGGTGACTGTGTTCCAAGCTAATAGGTTCTCCTAAAAGGCATGAGATGAACAATCAGATAAGACCCTTTCATCTCTCACTATTGCCTTGAAATTTACTGGCTACATAATCATTAATTTTTTCCTTTACTCTTTTTTCCTGCATAAAGATGGCAGGAAAAAAACAAAAGAATCATCTCCTATGCCTTATTTGGAAATGGAGTCGTGGGCTGTCTTGTTACTCTCATGAACATCCATTGCAAAGCCCATCTACCCAATTGTCCAGAAACTTGGAAGTAAGGAGGTGATATGCCATGCATAGACTTTCAGGATTTTATGTCCTTGTATTCAGGACAATTTGGGGAACAAATCTCACAGGCAAACAAATTGACTTTTATCCTTAATCCTGTAATTACAACTCAGTCTGTGTTTTCAAAATTGCACTAATAAGACAAAGATGGGAGAATAGCTTGCTTCTGATTCTGAATCTGTAGTAAAATATCTATAAGGAACATGTGTCCTATTTTTTAACTACATAAAAATTCTCTTTCTTAATCATCTGTAGGTGAAGAATGGACCAGAGAATAAGGGTATGTTTCCAAGAGCCAAGAAAGAGCTAGGAAGCTAAATACTAAACCAACTGATATTTGCATTCAGGAATGGTGTGATGAGAACCCAAGCATTTTAATTGAAAGAGTAAAACCAATAAAGCTCAAAGACAAATCATACCAAACAAAAGGAAAAGAACGATCATTTAAAAATTTTTATCATTTGTACTTCATTAGTCCTTGTGCTTATTATTTATTAATAAATAAGACTTGATGAGAGTTTTTTTTTTTAAGTATGTGAGAAGTTTGCTGCTTCTATGGCCATGAATGTATTGAATTCCTCTATTCTAGGATGTTCTTAAGGTAAAAAAAATCAGCTGAAGATTAGAAGTAGTTCATGCCTTTGTTTTCAGTGAAACTTGGTACCAGAGGGAACCCATGATGACATGAAGTTAGAATTTGACCCATAACAGTTACTCCAACCTCTCTTCTGCTTTAACATCTTCCTGCTAAATGATCTTTTAAAGAAAAGAAAAAAACCCCACTAAGCTAGAAAAGGAAACCGCTTTGTCTACTCTGGGCAATCAGAGATACAGCACTTCATGTCAAAGGAATGTGGAGGGAATGTTTAAACTGTAATATTTTCACAGGCAAAGAGCTTCACAAGGACCCAGAAGGTCAAGACTGTATTGATACCCACTCTTTTCAGACTTATACTGTCTAGAAAAGTCCAGTGAAAATATTTAATAACTGGTTCTGGTTGGACATCATTTTATAGTCCTATCTAACAAAACTACTATCCTTTCGGATTAGAGAAAATTTTTATTTATTCAGAGTTGCAGAGTGCTACCGGGGGACAGCCCTAAGCAAACCATAAAGTTGAGGAATTTTGCCTTCAGTTCTGTCTGACCTTCTCCACACTTCTTTTCTTCCATTTTATTCTACATCTTCTTACCTGCCCTTCTACCTTTACCATTAAATATCTGAAATTCTTGAGGACTTTCCTTTACTTTTTCTACCCAAACTTACTCTCAAGAAGGCATTCAACTTAACAATTGCACCTGCATGTGAAATTAAATCAACTATCTTTCCTCTGTTTTTTTTTGTGTTTTTTATGTTCCCTAATTTAACCCTTTCTAAAGACATTCAAGCATAAGCCAGTGGTAAGATGAAATATTTTAGCCTTTCAAAATAAAATACTTGCCGGCACATGGAAATTATACTATCTCTTGGTGGTTTACTGTCTAGCCTAGTTTCCACAGAATGACCATATTTACATTTGGTGTCATCACAAGAGCCCCAGAAACATCCATGGCACTTATCTACCCCGCTAATCGCTTAAAATACATCACTTATTTGAATATTAGTGACAAATATTTTCTTGGTGACCAAGGAAAGAATTCACAAGTTCTCAGACTGCACATGTATTGCACCAGACCTGAGTATTCTCAGGATGGAGCAGGCATAGATGTGGTATTTTTGTATACTGAACATTTTCTGTATGACCAACTCTCTTTTTGTCTACTAAACATTCTCTTGTTTGTCCAGCCCTCCTTTCAGTGTTAATTCATGACTACATTTAGGGAGGGCATACAACGTAAAGCTGGTAACTCAGGTTACTCCATTCCTGTGACACAGAGATTGGTGGCTGAACAATCATTTTACCCACAATTGGCCAGTGAGAGTCATCCCCTAGGATTTGATTATCTCTTCCTAGAAGACACTATCTTTCACTGGAACTGATATCTGTGAGGATGATGGAAGCTTGCAGCCTCCTGAAACCATCTCATGGGGAAAACATGCATAAGAACGAAGCCAACACAAAGCAAAGGAGAACTGAAAGCTAGGGAGACATGTATCTTACTGGTGTCTTACTGATGTCTCAGCCTTTGCATAAAGTCGGGTTTGAAATCTGCCACCCCTCTGGGCTCCTCAGTACATGCTAGTCTTAAATTAGTCAGTTAGGTTTTTATCATTTGTGACCAAAGTACTACTTAACCAGGAACGTCATCAGGGAACCTATCCTTGAAGATGCCAAACAATGAATTACAGCTAGGGACACAGAACAGATACAATTGTGTTGAAGCCAAACCCAAGGTGACATTGATGTTACCCTTTGTTGAGTGCCTGCCTCATGACAGATGATTGCAGTGTTACAGACACATGCCCTCTTCTACCCCATCTCTGGCTTTTTACTGATAGATGATTCCTGATTGACAGTAGAAACACATTCCTAGAGTGGACAGCCAAGTGGAATGTAACACCAAGTTATTTTTTTCTCCTGTTATTTAATAGTGCCTGATTGAGCTCATTCCTCTTTGTCAAGTGTCATTCAAAAATCAGCCAATTGTTGGTCCACCCTTGCTCGGTTGTTGATGAGAATGCCATGTGGGCTGGAATCAAAGCCTTGCTAAAATTTGTCTATTTTACATCTGTTCCTAGCTGGGAGCTTAATGAGATGCATGGCATAATGAGATGTGTGTCTGGAGTATGTAATGAGATTCTTGATTCAAGTGTCTAATGAAGCCTATAGCCTAATGAAATGTATAGCATAATGAGATGCATAGCCCGAATGTATGGTACAGTTTCGAAAATCCTTTTACAAAATATGACAAGGCATGCAAAAGTTTCTCCCATCTGCATAAGCTCCACCCACATTTCTTTGGAATTTTTAGCTTGTCATTTCTCAATGCTATTGTCATCTTTGTCATGGTTATTTCTTATATCCAAAGCTAACAGAACATAAGCACTGGCCCTCATCAAATATAATAGGTAGTCTGAAAACACAACATAGAAATTTTTTCCTGTTGAAAAGAGAAAATCATATCTTTGTTTCCTTCCATTCACTTCCTGATTTTTTAATATAAACGACAATATCAATGAGCTATTGCCTAACAAAATACCTAAAACTTTATGGCATAACACAAATGTTTATCACTGCTTATGAGTTTTTGAGTCTGCTGGGTGATTCTTTTAGAGTAGACTAGGTGATATGGTCTGGCTCTGTGTCCCCACCCAAATCTTGTCTTGAATTGTAATCTGAATTGTAATACCCATGTGTTGGGGGAGGGGACTCATGGGAGGTGACTAAATCATGGGGGTGGTTCCCCTATGCTGTTCTCATGATAGTAAATAAGTTCTCATCAAATCTGATGGTTTTATAAGGGGATTTTCCCCACTTTGCTCTGCACTTCTTTCTCCTGCTGTCATGTGAAGAAGGACATGTTTGACTCCCCTTCCACCAGATTGTAAGTTTCCTGAGGTCTTTCCAATCCTGCGGAACTGTGAGTCAGTTAAACTTCTTTCCTTTATAAATTACCCAGTCTCAGGTATTTCTTTGTAGCTGCATGAGAATAGACTAATACAGTAAATTGGTACCACAAAGAATTGGGTGCTGCTATAGGGATACCTGAAAATATGGAAGCAACTTTGGAACTGGGTAACAGGCAGAGGTTGGAACCGTTTGGAGGACCCAGAAGAAGATAGAAAGATGTGGGAAAGTTTGGAACTTCCTAGAGACTTGTTGAATGGCTTTGACCAAAATGTTGATAGTGATATGGACAATGTAGTCCAGGCTGAGGTGGTCTCAGATGTAGATTAGAAACTTGTTGGGAACTGGAATAAAGGTAACTCTGGCTGTGTGTTAGCAAAGAGACTGGCAGTTTTTTGTCCCTACCCTGGAGATCTGTGGAATTTTGAACTTGAAAGAGATTATTTAGGGTATCTGGCAGAAGAAATATCTAAGCAGCAAAGCACTCAAGAGGTGACAGAGCATAAATTTTGGAAAATTTGTCTTTTTGTGATGCAGTAGAAAAGAAAAACCCATTTTCTGGGGAGAAATTGCTGCAAAACTGTGTATGAGTAACAAGGAGCCAAATGTTAATAGCCAAGACAATGGGAAAAATATCTCCAGGGCATGTCAGATATCTTTGTGCCCCTCCCATCATAGGTCCAGAGTTCTAGGAGGGAAAAATGGTTCCCTGGGCCAGGTCCAGGGTCCCCCTGCTGTATGCATCTTTGGTACTTGGTGCTCTCTGTCCCAGCCACTCCAGTCATGGCTAAAAGGGGCCAAGATACAGCTCAGGCCATTGCTTCAGAGCATGCAAGCCTCGGCAGCCTCCATGTGGTCTTGCAGGTATGCAGAAGACAAAAATTGAGGCTTGGAAACCTCCACCTAGATTTCAGAGGATGTATGGAAATGCCTAGATGTCCAGGCAGAAGTCTGATGTCGGACAGAGCCCTCATGCTGAACCTCTGCTAGGGCAGTGTGGAAGGGAAGTGTAGGGTTGGAGGTCCGACACAGAGTCTCCACTGGGACACTGCCTAGTGGAGCTTTAAGAAGGGGGCCACTCTCTTCTAGGCCCCAGAGTGGTAGATCCACCAATAGCTTGCGTCATGCACCGGAAAAGCCATAGACACTCAACACCAGCCTGCAAAGGAAGCTGGGAGGGAGGCTGTCCCCTGCAAAGCCATAGGGGCAGAGCTGCCCAAGGCCAAGAGAGCCCACTCCTTGCATCAGCATGACCTAGATGTGAAATATGGAGTCAAAGGAGATCATTTTGGAACTTTAAGTTTTAATAACTGCCCTGTTGGATTTCAGACTTGAATGGGGAGTGTAGCCCTCCTTTTTGGGCCAATTTCTCTCATTTGAAATGGGTGCATTTATCCAATGCCTATACTCCCATTGTATCTTGGAAGTAACTAACTTGCTTTTGATTTTACAGGGTAATAGGTGGAAGGGAATTACCTCATCTCAGATGAGGCTATGGACTTGGATTTCTGGGTTAATGCTGAAATGAGTTAAGACTCTGTGGAACGTCGGGAAGGCATAATTGTGCTCTCAAATATGAGAAAGATGAGATTTGGGAGCGACCAGGGGCAGACTGATGTTGTCTGGCTCTGTTTCCCCACACAAATCTCATCGTGAATTGTGATCTAAATTGTAATCCCCACCTGTTGGGGAAGAGGGGAAGGAACTTATGGGAGGTGATTAGATCATTGGAGTGGTCCCCTATGCCATTCAAGTGAGTGAGTTCTCATGAGCTCTGATGGTTTTATAAGGGGCTTTTCTGCCCTACATTCTGCACTTCTCCTTCCTTTTGCAATGTGAAGAAGGACACGTTTGATTCCCCTTCTGCTATGCTTTTACGTTTCCTGAGGCCCTTCCAACCATGCAGAACTGTGAGTCAATTAAACCTCTTTCCTTTATAAATTACCCAGTCTCAGGTATTTCTTCATAGCAGTGTGAGAATGTACTAATACACTAGGGTTGCTTATGTATTCGTGATGGGCTACAAGTCAGCTAGAGTATCTGCTGATCTTGACTGGACTCTCTCACATCTCTGCAGGTCACCTTCCTGTAGACCTATCTAGGAAGATATTGGCTGGGGCAGTTGAGATCTCCTTGATTTTGTTTCTCCTTTCTTAAGCACTGACTATGACTTAATCTAACAGCAGTCAGGAATCCAAGAGGAAGAAGGGAAGTCTGCAGGATATCATAAGGCATAAGGTCATCATGCTGTCACTTCAACCACATTCTTTTGAGACAAAGCAAGTCACAAGGCCATTCCATAATCAAGAGAATAAGAAATACAGGCATAACTTGAAGATACTGAGGGTGAGTTCCAGGTCACTGCAATAAAGCAAATATTGCAACAAAGTGAGTCACATAATGTTTTCAGTTTCTCAATGCACATAAAAGTTATGTTTACACTATACTGGAATCTAATAAGTGTTCAATAGCATTGTATCTAAAAATGTATATACCTTAATTTAAAAATATTTCATTGCTAAAACATCATTACATGGCCCTTTTAAGAGGGCCATCATTACATGACCCTTCAGCAAGTCATAATCTTTTGGTTGGTAGAGGGTCTTATCTCAATGTTGATGATTGCTGACCAATCAAGATGGTGTTTACTGAAGGTTAGCATGACTATAGAATTTTCTTAAAATAAGACAACAATAAAGTTTGCTGCATCTATGGACTTTTTCTTTCACCTAAGATTTTTCTGTAGCATGCGATGCTATTTGTTAGCATTTTATCCACAGCAGAACATTTTTCAAAACTAGAGTTAATCCTCTCAAACCCTGCCACTGCTTTATCAAGTTTATATAATATTCTAAATCCTTTCTTGTCATTTCAACAATGTTCACAGAATCTTCACCTGAAGTAGTGTCCATCTCAAAAAACCACTTTGCTTATCCATGAAAAGTGAATTCTCATGATTAATGTTTCATCATAAGATTGCAGCAATTCAGTTGCATCTTCAGGCTCCATGTCTAATTCTAGTTCTCTTGCTATTTCTACCACATTGCCAGTGACTTCCTCCACTGAAATCTTGAACCCCTCAAAGTGATCCATGAGGGCTGGAATCAACTTCTTCCAAACTCCTATTAATGTTGATATTTTGACCTCCTCCCATGAATCATGAATGTCCATATTGGCATCTAGAATGGTGAACCCTTTCCAGAAGGTTTTCAATTTACTTGGACCAAATCCATCACAGGAATCAGTATCTGTGGCAGCTTTAGCCTTATGAAGTGTATTCCTTAGCTAATGACTTGAAAGTTAACATTATTCCTTGATCCATGGGCTGTAGAATAAATGTTATGTTAGCAGGCATGAAAACAACATTAATCTCCTTGTATATTGATATCAGAGCTCTTGGGTAACCAGATGGATTGTCAACGAGTAATAATATTTTAAAAGAAACATTTTTTTCTGATCACTAGGTCACAACTGTGTGCTTGAAATATTTAGTACACCATGCTGTAAACAAATATGCATCCAGGCTTTGTTGTTGAATTTATAGAACACAGGTAGAGTAGATTTAGCACAATTCTTAATAGCCCTGGAACTTTTGAAGTGGTAAATGAGCATTGGCTTCAACTTAAAGTCATTAGATGCATTAACCCCTAACAAGAAAATCAGCCTGTTCTTTGAAGCTTTGACAACAGTCATTGACTTGTCTTCTCAAGCTATCAAAGTCCTAGAAGACATCTTTTTCCAATATAAGGGTGTTGTGTCTACTCTGAAAAGCTATTGTTTAGTGTAGCCACATTTGTGAATGATCTTAGATTTTCTAGATAACTTTTTAGAGCTTCTACATCAGCACTTGCTGCTTCACCTTGGACTTTTATGGTATGGAAACCGCTTATTTCTATAACTCCTATGTCACAGAGACCTCACAAACTCAACCTCTGCTAGTTTCCAAGTTTTCTTCTTCAGCTTCCTCACCTCTCTCAGCCTTCATAGAATGGCAGACAATTAGGGCCTTGTTCTGAATTAGGCTTTTGCTTAAAGGAGGGTTATGGCTGGTTTGATCTTTTATCCAGACCACTAAAACATTCTTCATATCAGCAATAAGGCTGTTTTGCTTTCTCATCATGTGTGTACTCAAATACTAACTTTAATTTCTTTCACTAACTTTTCCTTTGTATTCACAACTTGGCTATTTGGTGCGAGAGGCCTCGCTTTTCACATGTCTTCCTCACTAAGCTTATCCATTTCTAGCTTTTAATTTACACTGAGAGGCATGCAACTCTTCCTTTCACCTGAACATTTACAGGATATTGTAGGATTATTGATTAACCTAATTTTAATAATGTTGTGTCTCAGAGAACAGGGAGGCCTGATGAGAGGGAGATAGACGAGGAAATGGCCAGTTGGTGGAGCAGTCAGAACACATACATTTCTTGATTAAGTTCGCCATTATATATGGGTTCAGTTCTTGGCTTCCCAAAACAACTACAAATAAATAAAAGTGTTAATAGAGGTTACAACTAATTTTTCTGACAACATTTGGTAAATATTTGCTAGTAGACAAGATTAGGAATCTACCTAATTATTGAATTAAAATGGAATATTTTTTCCTCTTTTTCATGGGTTGTCTCTAAGATTATTAAAGATTGTGTTTTGCCAAGAACTACTGGTAATTGGCCCCAGGGATGAGGTGGGTGTTGTATGAACCTTTCCTAAAATTTCTGAAGGACTGTGGAGAGTTTTAGCAGTGTGTATCTCATTGACAATAGCCTCCTGGACAAAACCCAGGGCACTCTTTTGAAAATTTATAGGGACTAGTCTATCCAGCAGTTTAACAGCCAGTCTAAGTTTTTTTTTTAGCATACCCCAGCCAAGGTTTTATCTCCTTCCCATCTCCCAGATTGAATATCCATTATCTCTCAAGATGCCATTACCCTCAGATGCCTCAGATTTATTTGTCTAGCTCTTTTATAGAATAAAGGCCTGATAGGGTCCTCTTTAAATACATATTCTCACCACATTTTAGAAGCCAGCAGTTGGTCCCATCATTTCCCTAACTTAAGACTATGCTTTTCTATTGCATGGGAATCATAAATTTTACTCCTATGTGCGTTTTACAATTGTGGAAAGGAATGAATCAAATACAATACCCAAATATCAGAATTTTTTCTGATTTATTTTCCAGCTGTGCTTTCCTATCCACGTGATAGTTTATTTAGATACATGCACACATGAATCCTCTGCAAAAGTGCTCAATACGGACTTGTGGATATGTTGATTAAATAGTTTCATTATTTAATTCAAAACCTGCCATCAATCTGCTTAACCTGATCAGCTCATCTTTGCCTAGCTTTGCTAATTAAATATCTTTTTAAAATTTCTTTTTGTTTCATGAAACATCTAGTTATAATAGCTTTTTTAAATAATACAGTTTATATTTTCTCTCTGTTATCTATATGATATATATCATCATGAATCAGTGGTCCCTAATCAAACACTAGCTGTGTTTTTATATGCAAAGTGACTACAGAAAATGATAGTAATTAGACGTGCTTGTATTTTTGTAAAAGCCTGTTCAAGTCTTAAATGTGTCTGAAACACATTAGGATTTATTTTACATAGGTAAACTGCTGACACTGATCAAGTCATCAGGTTGCTACCCAAACTTCTCTACTTTACTGTTTGCTGGGGTGAGTCACAAGTTTAGTTGCATGTATCTTTAAAAAAGTTCTGTAATCCACTTCATCTCTGTGTATAACAAACCCACATGGTATTTCCTCTTCATGTCTTTTTATGGTAATGCTTGGGGTCAGTCTGTGGCAGCTTAAGGGATGTACACACAAGTCAAGTGGCAGAGCTGGCAAGATCCTGGGCAGAATAAATGCAGATAGCATGGAAGGTAAGCCTTGGAAAGGATTGGAAACCTGGGAAGCTGGTGGATTTCAGTAAGGGAGAAGGGAGAACATATACTAGTTCAGAATTTCTCAAAATGATAATTTCATATCACCTGTAGGAGAGTCACCTGAAAAGCCTGATAAAAATATATTTTGTCTTGGCACCTACCCTCCCTGCTTAATCAAAATCCTTAGGGAAGGTATCCAGAAATACATGTTTTATCAAGTTCTCCAGTAATTTGTGTGCATTTAAAATTTGAGAACCAGTGTACTAGACTTTGAACATATTAGTATACAGTTGATATATAATCGTCATTATATTCCCAGTGACTGGGCAATTTATAGATGGTGATTGAATGAATAAAGAAATGATCAAACAAATTGTATTGATACCAAGATCATTGTATGGTTACCATACAGTCTGTTAGTGATGTAGCGACAGGTTAGAAATGCATGAATGTAAGACAACAAATCAATGAATACAGTCATCAGCAAAGGAGAGCTTGATACTGAGCCAAATGCTATTAAAGTGGTGCTTGGTGCTGGTTACTTTCTTGCATTTTAGATTGTGTAGAGGGACAGGCATGGGTTTGGAATGGAGGCCCCCCTTGACTCTTCTGTTCCACAAGCAGTTTCAGTTTTTATGCCTACTGAGGTATTTTCCTAAACAATTAACTGTCTCCCCTAAGACATATTATACAAAAGAAGTTGCAATATTTATTTCAAATAAATATTGAATATATATTATTTTAAATAAATATTCATATGTATATATGTGCATATATATATACATATATATATGTCTTTCTTCATTTTGTTTAATTTATACCTCCTTCAGTCTTGACTATATCCCTGTTCTTGATGGGTATCTTATTTTTGTTTTCAAATAACTACAAATGACTGTCACACTGAATCAAGTGTTTATCACAGTTTGGCCTTTCTAGGTTGGGTCTTTCCAACCTGGCTACCACACACAGTACCAATGTGTTAGTAATCAGAGATCACAGATGGTTGAGGGCAGAAAAAACCTATGAGATCACATAGAACAACTCTATCATTTTACATGAGGAAACTGGGGCCCAAGGAGGTTAAATTCTTTATCCAACATTTTACTGTGCAAAACCATTGCTCTCCTATTATGTTGTACTTGCTCATCAAGTCATGATATAGATTATATTGTTAAAATAAGTAGCGGTCTTAAACATTGTGCTTTCTTTGTTAATGACCTCGACACAAAGAAACAGAAACAGGGTAAAGTCCATATTTCATCATGGCAATATCTGAGTAAATCAGCTTACCAATAACACTTTGGGTACACTAATAAAATAATCAGACTGAATATAATCTAACGTGTTATTTTCATAAAGTACATGCCTTCCTAAGTCAAATCATTTAAGAGAAAATGATAGAGACTGTTTCTAAAGTCAAGCAAAGACAAAATTGTAATTTGGGGTTAAACTTACAGGTGACAGAGACAAGCTGCTTCTCTGTTGTTTAAAATAGCAGTTTACATCAGGAGTTTACAATTTCTCAGAGAAAGTCTTATCAATGTAAATGTCAAGGAATTTGTTGGCTCTGCCTTTTACTTTTAGCAAACATGTGGATCCCATTGCCTTCATCCATGGAAATACAAGACTGTATATTTTAATTCATCTGAAGTTTTACCACAGAGTCTATAAATATTACATAACAAATCTGTGCATTACTACTTTCTTGTGCATTCAGGATACATCTCTGTCATCATTATAATCAACCTAATTGGGCAAGACTCTCTAAGTGAAGGCAATAACATTTGTTTACTTCATTGTAGGAATGTGCTCGCTGTCTGGTACCACCACATTGAAATTAGTTTTTATCCAAAAACAGAGAGAAATTCACCCTTCAGTCAACACAGTCTGTTAATTTGAATGTGTTTAAATTAACTACGTGCATGCCCTGTAGGAAATTCTGAGAAGCTCTGCTCTTTGTCCTTTTGCAAGAGGACTCAATGACATTTAGACCTTTTCCTTGTTCGTGTTTGGCAGTTTAGAGAAGAGGTAGCCCTCCTCCTGTTTCAGAGGTGTCAGGTTGCATGCCCAGAGCTGCTCCAGGTGCCATGTTCCTGGTTGCAATGGGAGTGGCAAGATGAATTCTATTGAGTGTTGCAATACACTGTGGAAGATGCAAGGTTGTGAGGCGAAGGGAGAGAGAGAAAAATAGTCACACAAGTCAAGCCCAGATGCATGTGGGTTATTCATACCTCTTTTGCAGGAATTCTGTTTCCCTTTATATGTGATAGCTCCTCTCATGGAGTTAACCTCTTAACATCAGAGATTTCCTTCAGAATAGTCACAGTTTCATTCCCAAAGGAATTGCCACAACTTTCCCATTCATTTTTTTTTAACTTTTCCTTTGCCCTTTGTTTTATAAACCTTGTAAGTTATACTGCTATTATTTGAATATTTCTCCCGAAGTTCATGTGTTAGAAATTTAATCCCAAATGCAACAGTGTTGGGAGGTGGGGCCTAATGGAAGTGTTTAAGTCATGAGGACTCCACCCACATGAATGGATTAATGCCAATTATGAAAGGACCTGAGGCTGCAAATTCCACCCTTGCTGTCTCATGCTGTCTTGCCCTTCCACTTTCCACCATGGGATGATGTGGCAAGAAGCCTGCTGCCACGTGACGGCACCTCGATATCAGACTTCCTAGCCTCTAGAATGGTGAAAAATAAATCGATTTTATCCAGTCTGTGGAGTTTGCTATAGCAATGCAAAATGGACTAAGACATATGCTTTCTACCTTACTCAATCCCCACATACTTAATACAGGGCAGTAGCTCTAACCAACCTGGAGGCAAGAGGAAGGAAAAGCGTCATAGGATGGTGGTGGTGGTGGCGGGGAGCATGTTTAAAGGGTGTCTCCTTGATTTATGCTATTCCTCATTGAGCTATTCATGTGACATCATGTAAAGCGCATTTATTATTGCTAATTTTCTTGTGTTTAGCCAGTCTTTCAATATAAGCCATTTTAGAAAAAGGGCATCTCTTTATCAAGGAAAGAGCCTCAGGACTGCTCTGCCTTGCACCCACCATTATGGTCAGCCACCTGCCTTGCACCTGCCGTCAGTGGATGGGAACTGATGCCGGGCAGCATCTAGAGTAAGGGGGATGAACAGCTGGTGCCTCTAGCCTGTGCTAAAAATACTACACACATTTACACAGAAGATTTTTAGGGCAATGAAACTACCATGTGTGATACTATAGCGATGAATACATGCCATTATATGTCTGTCTAAACCCACAGAATGTACAACACCAAGACTGAACCTGAATGTAAATTATGGACTTTGAGTGATAATAATGCATCGATGTAGGTTCATTGATTGTAGAAATGTATCACTCTAGTGGGGAATGTTGATAGTGGTGGAGGCTGTGCATGTGTCGGGGCAGGGGAAATCTTCCTTTCAATTTTGCTGTGAACCTAAAACTCTCTAAAAAATACTTGATTCCACCCCCCCAAACACATACATTTACACAAGCAGGTCAAAATTAATCAGTTACCTCATTGCTTTTATATTCATGTTTCAGGAAGCATTTTGTTTTCGTTGTCTTGTTTCCTGAAAAGAAACCTCTCGGTACTCAAATTTCACCTTTATAAGTTTGTTGAAAGGAGTGTCATCTTGAAGTCAATAATCTTGTCCTTCTCTTTTCAATATCTACCTCATGTAGGCCTAGCACAAAATTGGTACTTGTGCTGAATTAAAGTCATACCTCAGGTCTGCTCCAAAAATGTTAAATAATGTATATAAATGTTAAATAAAGTGTTAAATAAAATGTAAATAACTAAAAACTATCAAATAAAGTGTTTTTATGAAATAATAATAAAATAGAATTGCCTAGGTTACATCAATCTGCCTAGGTACAATCTAATAGGAATAATAAAATAACAGCAACTTTTTGGAATGGACCCTTGACAGAACACCTGGAATACCACTCACCATTTCTTTTCTTCCATTGCACGACTTCCCTGGGCGTCTTACATGTAACTATGGACAAGCATGACTCTCTTCTTCATTATGGCATTTCCTCTGCTCTCCAGCATGGCACACTTTGTTGACTTTTGCCATTACCTGATACCCCTGGTATATTTCTTTTCATTGTTGATATTTCCTCTGTGGATCCCTAGTTCTCATTATGTGAGTCTTTTTAATTTGCTCATGACAGTAGTTCCACTCAAACTTGTTTAAGCAAAATCAGGCATGTATTGATTCATGAACCTGGTACATCTGTGGGTTGACGTGTCTTCGGATCTAGCTGGATCTAGGGATTCACAAATGTTGTCATAGGGATTCCGTCTCTTTCTTCTAACTAACACTTTCTCTTCAGTGGTGATCATGAATGATGGCTGACAGTTGCACACTCACATCTTTTCAGCTTTTTCAGTCTCAGAAAAAAAGAAGATTTTTCTAATAGTGCCTAAAGAAACATTCTGCTGAGAATTGTAATGAGTCTGGTTTGTATCACCTGCCCATCCCTCACTGATTACTTTGTTTGAGGGATGTATACTCTGATTGTGTCAAAAACTCGCTGCTGTGACAGGAAGTGCGTTTAGCTCTACTGGACCCACATGGAATGAGTTTCCCATAGGAGGAAGGGGTTCTATTAACAGAAGAAGAGGTAAAGAAGGTGACTGAGAGACCAAATGTGTTTCCAAACCATGTCACTCTGATGATATTCTTTGATGCTTCTGAAAGTGTGAGATTGTTATTTCACATACCACCATAAAGTCAAATAAAATGTCCTTACACCACACAAGTGTTTTCTCTTACTAGTCTTGGATGTGAAAGAGAAATTTTGGGGGACATGGATACTACAGCCTTTATTTATTTTTATTATTTATTTATTTATTTGTGTGGCTCACATCCTAAGTGCTCTGACACAATGAGTCCCTGGGCAGGTGACCTGGAAGGACAATCTGTGGAGTGCGAGTACCCCAGGGCAGACTCAACAACTGCATCCTATTTGCTGCCCATTTTGAGTTTTTGCATTTTAAATTTTCTTCTCTTATCGTGAAGCCTTTTTTCCCAGGGCAAGTACCTAGGGAGGTTCTGGTGACTAAGACAAACAGTCCTGGGGACTGGGTGGCAATATCAGTGTGTTGGGTCCATTCACTGACCCTTCCATGACATTCTGTAGCGTTTTCCAGCAGACTGAGTCTGTGCCCTTTGTTCAAATGCTACCTGCTCAGACAGCTTTCCTGACCAGACCTAGAATAGCATCCCACTTTACTCACTTTCTACACTCTTACTCTTGCTTTATGTTTCTTCTTAGCACTTTTTCCTACCTGAAATGATGTCACATATGTTTGTTTATTTATTAATTGTCTGTCTTAGTAGGAAGGTAGGAGAATTTTTCTCTCATATTCTCTGCTGCATCCTCTGTGCCTAGAATAGTACCTGGTACATACTAGACTTGTAGTAACTACTGACCAGATGTATCAAGAAATAGATGAATGAGCAAACAAAATAATAGCAGGAAAAGATCTCGGGCCATAATTCTGAGACCCTTATTAAGCACAAACCTAAATACACCTAAATGCTACTGGCATTTTTTTTTTTTAACGCATGAACACACATGTGTTTAAAAGGCCCTGCATTTTGATATAATATTGTTAGTCTTGCATCTCCTTTTAATTTCCTTTAGCATCACTTACTGATGTACAGCTTTACCTGGAATGGTGACTAAGTTGACAGAGTTAACTTTAAAAATGCATATTTTGATGTGATTTTTGCTAAGTAAAGCCAGAGAAAAAAGATACGTGAAATTGCCTAGACCATTTATATTAATTCTTCAGTATTTTGTGGATAAAAAGTTTTTTTAAAAAACAGAACTAGGACTTACTGTCTTTTGTTTAGTAGCTGGAAGCAGATTCTCCCTCTCTTTTGCAGTCAGGACTTTGGTTTTTTTGTCTTGAAGAAGTTTTATTTTTAGATTTGAACTTTTTGCTACAACATAGTAAAAGATCGTCATATTCACAAATAAGAGTGAATTAAAATCAAGAAGCTGAGAAGCTGGGCTTGTTTCATGATTTCATCTTTCACCAAATTTATTCTGCCCCTTTGTCTTTGGTATGCCTGGACAGAGCCAAGCAGAACCAGTAGCGTGTTCTCAAGGCTCTGCTACCCCTCAAGTGCAGTGGGAATTCCTTTCTGCCTGAGTGAAATGTCTAGTCTATAAAACTGGTTAGTAAAACATACTGTAATTTGGGATTTGGTAATACTGCCTTCATTTTGACAGAGCCCAGGTTGACCCACAGCATTATGTCATGAACAGATGTGAATTCTAGAGGAGTGAAATGATTAAAAACTTGTTCAGAATGAAAAAGAAAACTCAGTCATAGGAGTTCTTCATTCTTCTATAGTCTAGTCAGTCAATAGTATTTAACCCTGTTTAGTCCACCTGGCATTTGCCTCCAAATGGCAGTAACCTCCAGGAAGGTTAAATCTCTCTTGACACATAGAGGGTCTGGTAACATGCACAAATAATGCTTTTTAAAAAGGAGCGTTCAAAGCAATATACAGATTCAACACAATCCCTATTAAATTACCCATGTCATTTGTCACAGAATCAGAAAGAAAAATCCTGAAGTTCAGATGAACCAAAAAAGAAGCCAAACAGCTAAAGCAGTCATAAGCAAAAAGAACAAACCCAGAGACATCACATTGTCTCACTTCAAATTATACTATAAGCTAGAGTAACTATAATAGCATGATACTGTACAAAAACAGACACATAGATCAATGGAACAGAATAGAGGCCCCAGAAATAAAGCGACAAATCCACAATCAACTGATCTTCAATAAAGCCAACAAAAATAAACAATGGGGGAAATCACTCTCTATTCAATAAATGGTGCTGGGAAAACTAGCCACATGCAGAAGAGTAAGACTAGATCCCTGTCTCTCTCACCACATACAGAAATCAACTCCAATAAATTCCTAAATTTGTTGTGTTTTAGCCAATAGACTGGAGGCATTTTGCCCCTTCCTTAGAGATTTGTGGAACTTTGAACTTGAGAGAGATGACTTAAGGTATCTGGTAGAAGAAGAAATTTCTAAGCAGCAAAGCATTCAAGAGGTGACTTGGATGCTGTTAAAAATCATTCCATTTTAAAAGGGAAACAGAACATAAAAGTTCAGAAAACTTGCAGCCTGACAATGCAGTAGAAAAGAAAAACTGATTTTCTGAGGAGAAATTCAAGCCAGCTGCAGAAATTCACATAAGTAGCAAGGGCCCTAATGTTAATTCCCAAGAGCATGGGGAAAATGTTTCCAGGGCATGCTTGAGACCTTCACGGCAGCCCCTCCCATCACAGGCCAGGAGTCCCTAGACGAAAAAGTAGTTCTGTGGGCCGGCCCCGGGTCCTTGTGCTGTATGCAGCCTAGGGACTTGGTGCCTTGTGTCCCAGTCACCCCAGCCATGGCTGAAAGGGGACAATGTACAGCTCAGGCTGTGGCTTCAGAAGGTGGAAGACCCAAGTATTGGCAGCTTCCAATGTGGTGTTGAGCTTGCCATTGCACAGAAGTCAAGATTTGAGATTTGGGAACCTCTGCCTGGATTTCAGAAGATGTATGGAAACGCCTGGATGCCCAGGCAAAAGTCTGCTGCAGGGGCAGGGCCCTCATGGAGAACATTTGCTACGGCAGTGTGTAAAGGAAATTTGGGGTCAGAGCCCCCACACAGAGTTCCTACTGGGGACTCTTCCCAAGACCATGGGAACCCACCTCTTGCATCAGTGTGACCTAAATGTGACACCTGGAGTCAAAGGAGATCATTTTGGAGCTTTAAGATTTGACTGCCCTGCTGGATTTTAGACTTGCATGAACCCTGTAACCCCTTTGTTTTGACCAATTTCTCTCATTTGGAATGGCTGTATTTACCCAATACCTGTAACCCCACTGTATCTAGGAAGTAACTAGCTTGTTTTTTATTTTACAGGCTCATAGGCAGAAAGGACTTGCCTTGTCTCAGATGAGACTTTGGACTGTGGACCTTTGGGTTAATGCTGAAATGAGTTAAGACTTTGGGGGACAGTGGGAAGTCATAACTGGTTTTGAAATGTGAGAACATGAGATTTAGAGGGGCCAGAGGCAGAATGATATGGATTGGTTGTGTTCCTACCCAAATCTCAACTTGAATTATATCTCCCAGAATTCCTACATGTTGTGGGAGGGACCCAGAGGGAGGAAATTAAATTATGAGTGACAGTCTTTCCCGTGCTATTCTCATTATAGTGAATAAGTCTCATGAGATCTGATGGGTTTATGAGGAGTTTCCACTTTTCCTTCTTCCTCATTTTCTCTTGCCACCACCATGTAAGAAGTGCCTTTCACCTTCTGCCATGATCCTGAGGCCACCCCTGCCATGTGGAACTGTAAGTCCAGTTGAACCTCTTTTTCTCCCCAGTCTTGGGCATGGCTTTATCAGCATGTGAAAAATGGACTAATACACCAGTCATTAGTGTTAATAGCTATAAACAAATTAAAATGAAGCTAATGGCTGTGTTTTATAAAACTTTATCACTAGGGTGTTTTTAAAAGGGTGTGCCATGCTTTGAATTTTTGATAGATTTTCAAATGTTATTTATGTGTCTCACTCCAGATGTAAATTAATTAATCACTTTAAAAACAATATTTCTTGGGGGAATGTAGGTAGAAGTATAAAATAGTTTTAAATGTGTGTGTGTATATATATATACACATATATACATAAATATATTAGTGCAGTATATAGTGTTTACATATATAAACATAAATATAAATGCACATGTCTATATATTTCATGACAAAGTTTTGGGTACATACTAGATATTAACTAATATAAAATCTTTACTCAACTTTAAGTCAAAATGCTTTTGAATAGAGTTCTCTTAAAATAAAATAAAACTTTCTTGAAAATATGTAAAGTCCATGCCAGAATAGATTAAGAACCATTGAACTGATGACATGCCACTTGATTATTTGTGAGGTGAGCTCTGTCCAAACAGAAATGGTCCTTATTCAAGTAACACTGTGTAAGATGTCTACCATCAGTTTTGGAAACCCGAATGGTGAATAAATAAAGATGATATCCATCCATCTTTGGAAGTGATACTTTTTTTTTTTTTTAATACTTTAAGTTCTAGGGTACATGTGCATAACGTGCAGGTTTGTTACATATGTATACTTGTGCCATGTTGGTGTGCTGCACCCATCAACTCGTCAGCACCCATCAACTCGTCATTTACATCAGGTATAACTCCCAATGCAATCCCTCCCCCCTCCCCCCTCCCCCCTCCCCATGATAGGCCCCGGTGTGTGATGTTCCCCTTCCTGAGTCCAAGTGATCTCATTGTTCAGCTCCCACCTATGAGTGAGAACATGCGGTGTTTGGTTTTCTGTTCTTGTGATAGTTTGCTGAGAATGATGGTTTCCAGCTGCATCCATGTCCCTACAAAGGACACAAACTCATCCTTTTTTATGGCTGCATAGTATTCCATGGGTATATGTGCCACATTTTCTTAATCCAGTCTGTCACTGATGGACATTTGGGTTGATTCCAAGTCTTTACTATTGTGAATAGTACCGCAATAAACATATGTGTGCATGTGTCTTTATAGCAGCATGATTTATAATCCTTTGGGTATATACCCAGTAATGGGATGGCTGGGTCATATGGTACTTCTAGTTCTAGATCCTTGAGGAATCGCCATACTGTTTTCCATAATGGTTGAACTAGTTTACAATCCCACCAACAGTGTAAAAGTGTTCCTGTTTCTCCACATCCTCAGAGGTTCTTTGAACTCAGAACCTGAGTAAACTCAGTCATTCAGCATCTAATCACTCAGCAAACATGCCAAACACTGTTCTAGACACTGGAGGTACAATGGAGAGCAAGACAGACATTGGCTCTAACCTCAGAAAGCTTGCATTCTAATAGAGGAGAGAAACAAACAAATACATAAAAGAAAACTGCGATTTTCTAGGTTCCAGTTTGCCATCAACTCACCATCTGGGATTATAAACTCAAAAGAGAAAAATATCCAAGGGCAATGGCAACTTTATGGTGTGAAAAGAGACCTGAAGACACAGGCTTTTTGGAGATGCAGGTCAGTAACTCTCAATATGACTATGTTTTTTTTTTCTTTTTTTCAATCGATTCTTCTGTTGACTTAATAAGTTTATGAGTTGAACATGCTAAAACTGGCAAGTAGACTTCACAGCAGGGAATAACAGCCTACCAAGACTTTGTTCCTGGGACTTGGGTGAAACTCATAGGGATATATGTGTCGTTGTTTGAGGCTGGGTCTCTGTCCTTGTTCTGTGCCTTCTGTTGTTACATGACTGCACTCAAAAATAGGGTCCTATACTGAACCATACAGGCCAGCGTCAGCCAGGCCATTTCTTGTTGCTGCCATTGCTGATAATAATAGATAATGCCATCATGATGCTTACAGCATCCCATGCAGTATTCTTAAGCAGGATACAGAGATAAAACATATCAGATCTGGCATATTATTCTGGGTATTTTAAGTCTCAATATGTGTAGTAGCTCAAAGATTAGCCTTTATAATAAAACCTTCATCAAGTACATTTCTGTTACCTCAAGTATTTCTGTTTCTATCTGCAATTGCATGGCTAGGCTTCCTAAGGTTTTGACAATTGTATATTTTAAGAACTGTGTTCTCCTCCTATATCATCAAAACCAGGTAAGTCCATGCATTTAATTAGGTTCCCTGTGACCATGACTAAATTATGTGTATTCCAGGATTTTGAAAACTTTTTTTTTTTTTTTTTTTTTTTTGAGACGGAGTCTCACTCTGTCGCCCAGGCTGGAGTGCAGTGGCCGGATCTCAGCTCACTGCAAGCTCCGCCTCCCGGGTTCACGCCATTCTCCTGCCTCAGCCTCCCGAGTAGCTGGGACTACAGGCGCCCGCCGCCTCGCCCGGCTAGTTTTTTGTATTTTTTAGTAGAGACGGGGTTTCACCGGGTTAGCCAGGATGGTCTCGATCTCCTGACCTCGTGATCCGCCCGTCTCGGCCTCCCAAAGTGCTGGGATTACAGGCTTGAGCCACCGCGCCCGGCCTTTGAAAACTTTTTTTAAAAAATTATGAAGCAGCTACTAGTGTTGCAAGTCCGCTAGGTGCTACAAGACTATTGTTTAAGGGTCCATCTCAGTGTCTAATATTTACACTCTTCTCTTACTTTTCAGCATGGAAAACATAATATGTACAAAGGTAGAGACACGAGCTTCAGCGATCACCATGGTAGTGTTGTTTGATTAATACACTACATTTTTAAGTGTAATCTTGTATTTAGAAAGTGACGATTACATATCTAGATACTATAAGAACCTGCAAGTGTCTGGATTGCTAATATAAAAAGAGAGAGCATGGAATAAAGGAAAGGAAAAAGAGAGGAGAAAGAAAGGGGTTCGTGAACTACAGAATACCACTCCAGAGGAAAGCGATATTTGAAGGTTGAGGTGGATTAAAGGGGTCCACAAATTCTTCACCAGTGAGTAGAGTTTAGTTCCTTCCCCTGGAACTGTGATGCTTCTGCCTTAGCCTAAAGAATGTGGCCGGCCGGGCGCGGTGGCTCAAGCCTGTAATCCCAGCACTTTGGGAGGCCGAGACGGGTGGATCACGAGGTCAGGAGATCGAGACCATCCTGGCTAACACGGTGAAACCCCGTCTCTACTAAGAAATAAAAAAAAAAACTAGCCGGGCGAGGTGGCGGGCGCCTGTAGTCCCAGCTACTCGGGAGGCTGAGGCCGGAGAATGGCGTGAACCCGGGAGGCGGAGCTTGCAGTGAGCTGAGATCTGGCCACTGCACTCCAGCCTGGGCGACAGAGCGAGACTCCGTCTCAAAAAAAAAAAAAAAAAAAAAAGAATGTGGCCAAAGGGATGATGTGGTATGCTGGCCTCTTTTATGTTCCTCTAACTCAGCAGGCATGGCCCTCTCAAGACTGTGCAATGGCTATTTCCTTCTATCTGGAATATATATATATATATAAAATTACATGGAGCCGAAAAACCGCCCAGCAGAATCTAGTTAACCCATGAATTGTAAGAGATAATAAACACACTCATGTTTTAAGCCCCTAAGCTTTTGAGTAGTTCATTCCATAGTAGCAAATAAGTGAAATAGAATTGGCATTAGTAGTGTGTTGCCGCCATGAAAAAACAGAAAGGCAACCTTGAGTTTGGAACTGCTTGCAGGAGGGAGCTGGAAGACCCTCAAGGAGACTGTGAGGGTACGAAGGCAGTGAAAAAATTGTTTTGGGAAGTTAGAGAAAAGAAGACTCAAGTTATGTAATAGCAGAATAACTAAAAACTGTTGACTGTGATAACATGGAAGGAAAAAAGGACAGTTAATGAACTTCTGGATCTGGCTAAGGCTATTTCCAGAAAGAATGTTGAAAATGTCTCATTCCATTGGTCAAAGCAAGTCACAAGGTCAACCCAGATTCAAGGAGAGGGAGATGGACTTTTCTTCCTATGAAGAGAGAGACAAAGATTTGGTGGCCATCTTTAATTCGCCCCAAGGGATGTTGACATTTGAAGGGCATACAACCCTGATAAGTAATTTGAGAGAGCTCAGATATGACACTGAATTCTGACTTAAATATATAGAAAAGAAAAGGCATATAAAACCCTTACACCTTGAATAGAATAATAGGCTGATTTAATCTTTAATTAGGAAGGCTCATCAATTCTGCAAACCTACAGTTTGCTTCTTCTGTTGTTGCTGAAAGTAATCAAGTGGACCAGCTAGAACAATCACAGGTGTAAAATTGGAAATTTGCTTTCACTAAGGGGGAATAAGCCAGTTTCATTATGGTTTTTTTTTTTTTGTTTGTTTTTTTTTTTTTTATGATGTTGAATTAAGCAGCTAGTCTGAGTTTCCTGTTTAAAAAAAAAAAAAAAAAAAAACAACTAAAATCCACAGCCAAGTGAATTACTCAGCTCTCCTTTAAAACAAAAGATTATCATTGTCACGATACAGGCAGCTTCCTTTTTATCACAAGAAGAGATGTTAAGATAGGTTAATGTCTTTAGAATCTTTAGAATCCTTGAGAACATCTACTGCATTACAGGGAAATAGACTAGGAATTAGGAGACATTAATATGAAAGAAGAAACAACTTCTGTCTTCCTCAATAGCAATATAACAAGAGACCGTGGTTAGAGCCAAACCCCCACATACCTAAAGAGTTAGGTCGTATTGGTCTTTACAGACACTGATATAGTTAGCAGCTGTGTTCTATTAAGTTGCTTGCATGTGCCCTGAAGAAGATTAACAATACCTTTGCACGTTGCTCGTATTTGCCCGTGATCATTTGAAGGTTAATGAGGAGAGATCATGGAGAAAAAATTGGGATGCAGGGCGAGTTTATGTTGAGACTTCTTGTCTTCCTTTTTCCCATCCCTTCCCCATAAATCCAAACTTTTTTAAATCTAAAAAATAAATAAATGACCCTCTCCTTCAGAGGGCAAGGTGAAGCCCTCGAAGCTAAATTCAACAGGTCAGGGAAGGAAAGAGGTGGGAGAGGTGGGAGAATAAAAATAAAGGATCAATGCTGGTTGCACGGACAGGCGTATGCCCCTGCATTAATATCCTAAGGGAGAAGGGCAAAGAACACTGACTTGACTTCTCTCAGATCCATTTAATTCAGGGATGGTGAAGGTTCTTAACAGATACTTCAGGAACTTCCAATTTGCTACCTCAATTTTTTAAAATACAGTGTAACTGCAGAGTGAACGGGGCCCTCAGCAGCCTGCATTTAGAAACACGAGCTTAAGAAGGACATGGATTGTGTTAAAAGGTGGTGGAAAAATTGCTCTGTTAAATTGTCCAGCCACTTTTCCTAACCTACATTCACTGCTCTGTATAAAAAGAAACCATCGGCCTGAGGATTCTGGTGGGATTCCCTGGCCCAGCACATGCGGATGTGGCCTCAGATCGCTGGTGGTCTGGGGTCACCATTCTCTCAGCCACACCTGGGCTCAGCACCTGGAAATGATTGGGCCTAAGCACAGGTCTTTTCGTGCCACAGGCTCCCTTCTTCCTCCCTCTCTTCCAAGTTGTTCTCTTCTTTTTGGTGCTAAGATTTCTGAGTGCAAGAAACCAGATTCTATACTTGGTGCTCCCTTTAATGCACCGAATAAACTTGTGTTAGTCATTTCACCATTTCATCCCATTTTCTATCCATAAATTGTGGGGATTAGGCCGCACTGTTGTGCCCAATGCCTATTAACTTCAATAGGAAGGCATCAGGTTCAAGAAGCCAAAGATGAGACCCAGAGCCAGCAAAGGTGATATGGGGTTTTCTTCAGGGCTTAAACACAGGGGAGATAGTCCAGTGGCGGCAGGCTGGACAGAATTACCTAATGTACAGAAATGGTACTGGACAACATAAGTGCATGGCCCGGGCTGGGCAGGAAAACCGCAACTGCTAGCAAATAGCATGCAGTTTACATAGAATTCACTTAACACCTTCTCCTTAACAACCTCTACCTGGAAACCTCCATCCACCCTAATCCCTTGTTTGGCCCGCATTCCACGGGATGGGTGGGGGCCTCAGATGTTCCTCTCACACAAGGAATGAATCTCCGGTTGGCTACTCCCGGCTTCCGTAGCTTGAAACACACATTGAGCTGCATCTGCTGTACAGGGTCATTCTAAGGGTGCACTTATATTGCTCTCGGGGGTATTTCCCTAAACTCCACTCACCCCCAGTGCTAACATCCTTTGATGCTAGAACACGGGGTCTGAGTACTGCCAAGGCCCCTCATTTTCCTTCACCATGGCCCAAAAGGCTTGTGCAGAAGATTAATGTAATTCCCTTTCTCTTTTCTGCAATATGCCCTTTTGTTTTGATAAACACAAAAGTAATTAGTCCAGAGGAACAAAGGAGCAGAGTCTTCGGAGAAAAATTAACTTGAGTGTCTTACATGGGAGCCAGCTGGTGTTTCTACAATATGTCGTCTATTCTGGGCCAAAATACTAACAATAGCTGCAACACAGTTGGAAGTGGAAGTACAAGGGCTACTGAGTGTGAATTTTTCCCCAATAGATCACAGCCACACCAACATCTGTTACTAAGTAGCAGGTGTGATCTATGGCAAGCATTATTTGAGTGGCTTTAAAAGGTCTCACTTGTTACTTTGGGTTTGCTGGGGTTATTGATGACTTTCAGTTGGGCTAGGGAGAAACGTGGGGGAATTTGCTTTTTTATTCATAGAGCATGGTTAGCTCTCACAGTGAAGAAAATCACTGATGACTGTTCCTATAGGCGATATTATTAGGTTGGGGGAAAAAATACAGGGTCAAAATGACCAGTGAACGTTGAAGCTGAGACGGATATGATGCATGATCCTACACTTACACGTCTTATGCTGGAGAATTTGGCCAAGGCAGAAATTCAGTTAAGAGTGTGCTCATAAGTGGTGGGTCTAGTGTTCACTAAGATGAGCAAGCATCCTTTTTCTTCCCCAAAAAGCTTTTCTTGCTTTGTTATGATTAGTGTTGTTATTATTTTCTGTTAACCCTCTCCTAGATTTCCCGGCTGTAAATACAGGAAATTATTCTTAGTGTTTTCTCTCTTCTCCTGTGTAACGGATTTGTGACTATCTCTGAAATGTCTTTTTCCACTCTCTTTTCCTCCCATTGATCACCTTTCACCCCCCTGATTTGGGCCTCTCCGCTTATAAATGAACCTCCAGCTGAAAGTGCTCTGTCTTCCAGAGGGCCCATAACCCTTTGTTTATATCTCTCCTACAATATTTATCAGATAGTGCCTTTGCTTTGGTTTGCTTTGCGTTTTTGTGTGTCTTCCAAACCCTGCTGGGTCATAAATAGATGTCAGGCAATGTTTTCTTCATGTTCAATTTTTCCACAGCATTTCGCTGTCTGCCTTATGTACAACAGAGCCTCAGTCTAGTTTATCAGTTGAATTTAAAAGCTGGTAAATTATCTGCCCAGGTCCAAGCAGACTATGAGATGTGATGAGAGTGGCAGTAGGATTACAAGTACACAATTTGAGCCTGGTAATAATAATAACAACAACACTAACAACTCATTTGTTGAGTGCTTATAAGTTCCAAGCCTTGTAATCATCATATATATACACACACACACCTTTAAGAACAAACAAATGTGAACTTTCTTGTTGATATTACAGATTTTTACATCATCATACAGATTAGAGAATTGAGGAACAGAGAAGAACCCTGTCCAAAGTCTTGTAAGATATAAATGTTGGTATTAAATTCCAGAGAGCCTGACCCCAGAGCCCATGATAAAACAAGTTATTCCATGCTTCAGTCTCTCTTTCTCCTCTAGATCACAAAGGGCAAGCAGTTTCCAGGATGTCCTCATGCTCTGTCTTCCTCCTGCTCTGCAAAACTTCTTGGAATCCCTGACCTTTGGACTAACCGCCCTAGAGCTGCTATGAAAGTTCAAAGTCAGAGGGTCCGTGGGCAGCCAGGACCATCTTCCTCTCCTCAGTTGTGCCTGCTTCTCTAAATGAAGGGCTCTGGGCCTTGCCAGGAACCTGGGGAAGGAGTAGGAAAGTTGGAACTCTGAGGGTGCCGAGACGTGCCAATGGTGCCCCTCCTGGCACTGTGGCTGCCACATTGAGCTCACATTCTGTGGGCAAAGACTCCCAATATACAGTCAAACAATCCAATATTGAGTGGTGATAAATGGAAAATGAAGCAGGATGGAGGGAAGGGAGTGTGTGTGGCGAGGGGGTTGTTTTAGGTAGGGCAGTCAGCAAGTGACTGTTTCATAAAATGACAATGAATAAAAAATAAACATTTTTAAGGAAACCTCCTGAATTTGTGCATAGTCACTGATTAGAATATTTTTTGTTTTATTTGGTGTTTCCTGTCTGTAAATAGAAACTTAGAAAATCACCATTTAACGAGTCTGAAAGACCGACTCTCAGGGCTGATACGAACAAAATAATGAAGTGGGGGAAGCGATCTGAGGCACAGCCCCTTCCCATCCTGCTGACGTCCTGTAGTGTGAACATTTCTCCCTTTTTACAGGTTTTTTTTTCTTCTCTTGCATCAAAGTTCCTGGTGTTCTCATCTGGTTTCCTAAAATCAAAAATTGCTCCTAGGAAATGATACAAGCATACACACAGACACACTCATATGCCACACGCAGACACACTCACACTTATACATGAACACAGAGACACACAAATACATATATACATGAACGCACACATATAAATAAACAGAAATATGCACACACATACAAACACACACATATACATGCCTGTATACATATAAACATATACATAAACACACAGAGACACATGCATACACAAACATGAGCATACACAGACACACACACATACACCACACACACACATACATATACATAAACACACACACACTCATATACCACATACGCAGACACACACATACATATAAAGACATGCAGACACAACAGACTCATATACCGTCTACACAGAATACACATAAACACACACAGACACACATAATCATATACAAGCACGTATACACAGACATACACGCAGACTTCTAGGTCCTCAAGTTCTCTTCATCTGGTTTTCTTTTTTGTTTTGTTTTGTTTTGTAGAGACAGAGTCTTCCTCTGTCACCCAGGCTGGAGTGCAGTGGCGCGGTCTTGGGTCACTGCAACTTCCGCCTACTGGGTTCAAGCGATTCTCCTGCCTCAGCCTCCCAAGTAGCTGGGACTACAGGCATGCACCACCACATCTGGCTAATTTTTTGAATTTTTAGTAGAAATGGGATTTTGCCATGTTGCCCAGGCTTGTCTCAAACTCCTGATCTCAGGCAATCTGCCCACCTCGGCCTCTCAAAGGGCTAGGATTACAAACATAAGCCACCATGCTCAGCCTCTTCATCTGGTTTTCTGAAATCTGCTCTTTCTGGAAAAGGGAAGGATATATATACCTACACACACACACACAAAATATAAACACGCAGGTACATACATAGATACATACATAGACACACAGATATACACAAGGATTGAAAATAATATATTTCATCTGGGTTAGAAATATTTACAAATAGTAAGCCCTAGAAAAATCTCTAATTGTTCAATTAGAAGCTTTACCAAACCAGGTGGGGGAGGGTTTGGGGCCAGGAGAGCTTTCTCAGCACTCCTGCAAGCAAGCCTCTGGCTGTCACCTGTTCTGTCTACACCCAAAGACAGGCCTCCTTGAGATCAGCAACTTTCCAGCTTGATATTCTTATTATGTGGGTCTTAGCTTTAAGTCTCTCAAAAGGACATTTCAGGGAGATATTTTTAAGCAAATTCCAGCCTATTATTAAAACACCTGTTCAATCGTGAGACCATTGCCGACATATGAGGGATTATAGGCTGGAGAAAGAAATGACAGTACAATTTATTAGTTGTCACTTGGCTCAGTTTGAGAAAACTAATCCCCTGTATTTCCTGTTCAATTATTCTTAATAAAATTAGCAAAAATGTCCTCTTTATATTTATAAGATTATGCCAAATGCAATAGATTAATTTCTTACATGTCACCATTTGGGAACAAAGTAGGAAGATAGAATAAAATAATTTATTTCTTTGAGCCATTGTCTGCATTTTAGCTTCTGTGACAATCAAAATTTCTATGACTACGTGGCCGTTCTCAGATAGCCACCCATTTCAGAAAACCTCAGCAATTATACACACTGCTGACATGATACAAGGGAATCCAAAAAAATGCTTCGTTATTTACCTTCATACATCTTAGTCCTCTGTATTGATTGCCTACGAGGCCCTGAAATGAAACCCAGGGATCGAGCAGGTGTCCATTCCATTCTTTCCTGTGCACATTAAGTCCATTAACAGAAACAGCCCGACAGCACCGGTTTTAAGTCAATGTCTTTTAAAACATGGATTCTCTACCACAGAATGACTTTTCTTAGAGAGGGGAATAGATGACAGAGGAAGATGAAAAAGAGAGGCGTATGCTGGAAACGAAGGGGAACAGATCTGTTTTAGTTATAAAACCTGATCCCGCTCCCCACTAAAAAAAACAATTAAGCAGACTGACCTTTTCAAGTTCATAGATGATTTTTCACCTCCTCTACTCCTCCTTGCGTCTATATCTTCACAGGTTCATTTTCTTATTTCAGGAGACATAAACTTTGGCTAAGAATATATCAGAACATAGATTGAAATAATTTTGCCACAAAGGATGGTGACTGGGTCCAGTGTGTGAACTCAGTTTTCAAAGAAATAGGTCAGAAAACTAAGTGATGTGGTAATATTAGAAGTAGGATAGCTCATAAGCTTTATGTTGGAGAGACAAGGAAGTTGGCCTTGAGAATTCTCAGTAGTAATTGACATGAAAGGAAATATGAATTTTGGGAAGAAAAGTAATGTTGTCCTGGGAGTACAAAAACTGAGGAAAGGCTGGGCACAGTGGCTTACGCATGTAATCCCAGCACTTTGGGAGGCCAAGGTGGGAGGATCACAAGGTCAGGAGATCGAGACACGGTGAAACCCTGTCTCTACTAAAAATACAAAAATCTGCTGGGTGTGGTGGTGGGTGCCTGTAGTCCCAGCTACTCTGGAGGCTGAGGCAGGAGAATCACTCGAACCCAAGAGGTGGAGGTTGCAATGAGCTGAGATCGTGGCACTGCACTCCAGCCTGGGTGACAGAGTGAGACTCCCTCTCAAAAAATAAATAAATAAATAAATAAATAAATAAATATAATGTAGGATGAGCTCTGATTGTAGCATTTTCTGATTTCACGGTGTATTCTCAGTATGGCTGATCTCCGCTACTGATGTGACATCACTGAATACAGAAATGGGAACAGAAGCTTACAAGTGCTTCTTGTGAGCTGGTACGTGCTGGCTCCAGAATTCTATTAGTAGGCAGGGAAGGATTCTATGAGGAGGTGAGATTTGAGAGAGGATTTGAATAAAGGGAGGAATTGTGCAAGGCAGATGTATGACAGAAAAGTATTCCAGAGACAGGGAACAACCATCGCAAAGCCCTAAGAGAGGGCCAAGCCTGATGAATTAGTAAAACATCAAAGAGGCCAGTGTGGCTGGAGAAGAGGGAGTGAGAAAAAAGACCAGCAGGACCAAGATCATGGAGGGCTTTGCAGACTGTCATGAGGACTTAGGATGCTGTTCCAGATAGGATGGGAAGTGACTGGAGGGATTTGAGTAGGTGCGTGATATGATGTGACTCCTGTTCTAAAAGGATCTCTCAGGCTGCTAGCAGAGAACAGAAAATGGGAGTGGGGGTGGACAACAGAGGAAGTAGGGAGACAAATTTGGAGGCATTTGTTAATTATCCAGGCAAAAGATGGTGGTGAATTGAACAAAGGGGAGTGGTAAAAGTGGTGAGAAGTCACATTTAAGATCTAGGAATCTGTTGTTCTTACACACATGCGTGCATGCGTACATATAGGCATATGTACGCATGTACGCATATACACATATATAAACTCATACGTACATGCCTATATTTGAATTCTGGAAACTGTGCTCCAGAGGTGACATATTTTGCTTTAGGTCAATCACCTAGGAAGTGATCAAGCCAGGACTGATACAAAGCCCAGGTCTGTACCGCTCAGAATGAGGCAAGAATGGGGTAGTAGGGTTGTTTTGAGCCAAATCAGGGCTTGAAGATTAGTCTAGCTGGTAAAAACACTGGGACATATTTTGAAACTAGAATGCACAGTGGGTACTGGTAGATTCTCTCTGGAGAGTAAGAGAGAGAGGAGCCAAAGATGTTTCCACGGATTTTGTCTGAGCATCTGGGCTAATGGTCTGCCCATAAACGAAGTTGGAAAGTACCAGGAGGAACATACTTGTTGGGGGAAGGCTAAGCATTTGGCTTCAAATATCTTAGGTTTGAGATGCCTTTTAAGTAGCCACAACGCAACAGAGAGGTATTTAGAGATGGAGTCTAAAGCTCAGGAAACAGGCTGGGGCTGTAGAAACAAATGTGGAAATCATCAAGTTAGTTGATGGTATCCAACTCCATGGCAGTAAATGATTACCTATGAATAAGGGTAGCCACAGAAGATATGTGAGGAGGCCTAATGCCTGGGACCTTTCAAAATTTAGAAGTTAGAAAACAAGAGAATCCAGCAAAGAAAACTGAGAAAGAGAAAGATAACAAAGTAAAAATAAAACAAAAGCATTTTGGTTTTTCAGACACCAAGAAAAAAATGTTTCAAGGAAAGAATAGTCAGCTTTACTAAATGCTGTTCAGAAATCAAGAAAGATGTAGACTTAAAACTGACCTTTGAATGTGCCAACTTAAGGGTCAATCGTGACCTTGAAATACAGAATTTCAGTGGAGTAGAGAACAAGGAGGGTGTTGAGACCAAGTTTCATATGAGTGATTTTGAGACAGAATGAGAGACAGGACAGCGAAGAAAGGTAATGCCTTCAAGGTTTGTTTTATAGCAAAGCAAAGAAATGATGCAGGAGATGTACAAGAATGTGGGAGGAGGCTGGGTGCGGTGGCGGCTCATGCCTGTCATCCTAGCACTTTGAGAGCCTGAGGCGTTGCATAATCTGAGGTCAGGAGTTTGAGGCCAGCCTGCCCAACATGGCGAAACCCTACCTCCACTAAAAACACAAAAAAGTAGCCAGGTGTGGTGGTGTGCACCTGTAATCCCAGCTACCTGGGAGGCTGAGACAGGAGAATTGGTTGAACCTGGGAGGCGGAGGTTGTAGTGAGTGGAGATCACACTGTTGCACTCCAGCCTGGACAACAGAGCGGGACTGTCTCAAAAAAAAAAAAAAAAAAATGTGGGAGGAGAGAAAGGATTTTAAGCAAAAATATTACAGAATGTTTGTATACCAATTATAATGACCCAGTAGAGAAGGAAACATCAATAATTTAGTAGAGAAGGGAGAGGGGAGAAAAAAATGACAAAAGCAAAGTGGAGGGGATAGGAAGAGATGCCTGCCAGGAGCAAGTGGAAACTGCTGGTGGAGAAGAAGCCCAGCTGATTCACCCACCATCACAGGAAGGCAGGCGGCATTCAAGGGCATCGATGCAGACCATGTGGAAGGTTGGTGGTAAGCAGAGAAGAATGTTCTCAGACTGTTTCTGTTTTCTCAGTAAAATGAGAAGCTAGGTCATTATTGGCTGAGAGTGCAGAGTGGAGGTGGGGGATTTGAGGTTTCGGGGTAGAGGAAAGATATTAACTGGTCATATGGGAGACGGGGAGTGAAGCAACTTGGGAATGCTGCCAGGCTGCCTGGCAATACTGAGGGTCCACTTGAGATTTGCTATCATAAATACAAAGTGAGGCCCGTCTCCGGTCAACATGCCAGGTGGATTCCCCTTGTGAAATTTAGCTGTGCAAGTGCAGTTGTGGAATCTGAGAGCAGCTGGATTTAACCAAGGTTAGCCTTTCTCTAGGTACAGAAGGAGGAAGAGCCCATCAAGGCAGTGTTTATAATAATAGTGTGTGGAATCTAAACGAGGCAGGGAGGAAAGTGAGGACTCAGAGGGGAGAGGGGAAGGGGGGGTCACTGAACAGTTGACACCAATGGCAGATATCAATGGATCTAAGGTCCCAGTGGGCCAAATCGCTGCAGTTGAGGGCACTAGAAAGAGTGAGCCAGGACTATAGGAGGAACTTGTCAGACAGTAGCATACATTAATTGAGATTTTAGAAGTGGTGCAACCACAGGTAATAACATGATACTACTGGGGAGATTTTTGAAGATACCATACTTGGGGATCAGCTCCAATAACTGAAATCTCAGAATGGTGGGGCTCAAGCATTGGTGTGTTTTAAAGGCTTGTCAGATGATCAAAGGCTTGTCAGAGGTGAGAGCTACTGGTCTATGGATTATTTTTTTCTTAGTATGAATCAAAGCCTGGGCATTAGGAATTTTAAAATCTCTTGCAGGTGATTCTTAATATGAAACAAAGTTTGAAACCCACCTGGAAGGCCTGTTACACACAGATTTCTGGCCCTACCTCTCGAGTTTCTGATTCACTAATCTGAGATAAAGGCTAAGCATTTGCACCTGTACCAGGTTCCCAGGTGATGTGGATACTTTTGGTCCAGGGACCACTCTTTTAGAACCAATAATGTAGACTGGAGTATTTACTTTGGGAGTAGGTCGATGAGATAAGCAAAGCCTCTCAAATTGTAATGTGCATGCGAATCATCTGAAATTTGTTGAAAAGCAGATTTTGATTCAATAGGAAGGGGGTGGGGTCTCAGATTCTGCATTTATTATAAGATCTCATAATACTGATATTGTTGGTTTGAAGACATACCTTGATTAGCTACAGATAAAGGATAAGATAATAGGGGAACTAAATGTGAGAGCTTTCAATAAAAGAAATACCAGATATCTATTCAGCCCCCACTTTATGTCATGCATTGTGGCGCTTTCTGCTAGCAAATTAAATATGAAAGGGCAGGAACTTACCAAATTTATGTCAGGTTTCATTAAATGTCTGCTACTTGATTACACAAATAACCAGTCGGTATTATGGGAGGCAACCTCGAGTGACATGGTACTGTGTTCTAACTTTTTTCTGAGTAGCATTTCCATACTTGGACAAGTTTGAAGACCTATCCCTACATGAATGTTGTGTGAGCTGAAGGAGCCACCCTCATGCTACGTATTATTTAAAGTTGTAAGTTGTGTGTTTTATCTTTTGGGAGACAGGGTCTCCCTCTGTCGCCCAGGCTGGAGTGCAGTGGGGCAATCATAGCTCACTGCAGCCTCAAACCTCTGGTCTCAAGCAATCCTTGTGTCTCGGCCTCCCGAGTAGCTGGGACTATAGGCATGTGCCACCAAGCTCAGCTAATTTTTCAATTTCTTTGTAGAGATGGAGTCTCACTATGTTAGTTAGGATGGTCTCAGAATCCTGGCTTCAAGTGATCCTCCCACCTTGGCCTTCCAAAGTGCTGGGATTATGGGTGCAGCTACTGCACCTGGCAATTTTTATCTTAAAATTCTGCGTACATTTTACCTGCTAATTCATTAATGTCTGTTTTAATAGAAAAACATATTTTTACTTCCATCTTGCAAGGAAAATTCATGTTTCAAAGAGGGTCTGTTCTTGCCTCCTGGTTTTGTGTTTCTCTTGGAATATGTGTAGTCAGGGTAAGAATCAGCATTGGAGGAGGAGGAAGAGGAAGAGGAAGAGGAGGGGAAGGAGAAGGAGACGTGAAGAAGCTATTGCTATGAAATGGTTCGGCTTGGGCTCCAGAATGACTAAATGAGCTCAAATTCAGGCTCCACATCTGTCAGCTCTGTGGCTGGTGCCAGCAGAGTTACTTAACCTTCGTGTAAACCTCAGTTTCCTAATCTAAATAGGAAAATTCAAGCAATATTTATCAAATATGGTTTTGTTAGTATTAAACGTAGTATCCACATTCAGTATTTAGCCCAGTACCTGCCACGTAAGAAGGGCTTTTTCCCTGTTGGCTGTTATTGTTACCTTCAAGTAGTGAGCAGAGCTGGATTCAGGTCTTGCCCCAATAGGAACCCATTTTCTAGACTTTCAGGCAAGTCACAGCTCTTTTTAGGATATCATTTGTCTTCCCTGAGGGATGAGAGGAGAGCCAAAGTTGTGCTTCTCAAGCTTGAGCAGCATCACAATCAACTGGAGCTTCTGACTCAGCAGGTCTGGAGAGAGGTTTGAGTTGCGTTTCTAACAGGAGTTCTTTCTACACTCTATTGATACTGAACAGAGCGTCAAGAGCTTGCATAATCATGTCGAAGAATTAGTGAAATGAAAGAATTTGAAAAATGTGGAGTTAAAGAACTTTCTGCCTAACAAAGGGAGCCTTGGCAATTCCACCCTACCTTGACATTTATAGAAGAAAAAGAAGCTCCAGGAAGAGCAGAGGCTGGTCCAACTTAATTTAGATCCAGAACCAACACCCTGATTTGGACTCCCCTGTTTGTGTTTGCCGTACTGCTGCCTCAAACTCAAGCAGCATCATCGGGAAAGAAGTTCTCATTAACTTAGACCTGGCTTAACTAGTATGTGATCAGTTCCCCAGCCAGAGCGTACAAATGAGATAACAATAAAAACAATAGCTAACATTTTGGCCCTTTGCCATATGCCAGGAGCTCAGAAATAAACCATGTTCTACAGACAGACACCAGCACTTGCCATTCATTCAGTACCATTATACCTTCCAGACATTTCCAACAACTTCTAAAAATCCTCAGAGATCTCTCACACCTGGTCACACACGAGTTGGTGGCTTTGCCAAGTTTTCCTTCCCTCTCCTGCTTCAATATTCACTGCTGAAGTCCTCTACCTAGGCTTAGCCGGGTACAAAACAGGAAAGTGCCTCCCAACAATGGCTGGT
Source organism: Macaca mulatta (assembly GCF_049350105.2). Taxonomy (NCBI): domain Eukaryota; kingdom Metazoa; phylum Chordata; class Mammalia; order Primates; family Cercopithecidae; genus Macaca; species Macaca mulatta. The sequence goes on along the minus strand of NC_133417.1, from coordinate 126,294,534 downwards.
TCCCGGGGTCCTGAGGGGTCTGCCCTGAAAGTCTGATAAGTTGGGCATTGCACAACTGCAGATGTAGTCACAGCTCTGGAGCGGCAGGAGCCAAGCACCTTATGGTCTCTGGAGCATTCCACATGCCAAAGCCTGACTGTGTTTCAGGCAGATAGTGGAGGACCAGGGAGGCGCCTGCCCAAACTAAACAGCCCCTGCCTCCTCCACATGGAGATACTGCTGTCCAGCTTTCAGATTCAAACAGACTTTTTGAGTTTCAGAGCCAGGTGCGGATGATGGGGAATCATGATCAAAGGTCATTCTTTCAGTCCTGCTAGTTTACTCACTCTCTTTTAAGTCGCTAAGCTATTAGCATCAGCAGCCCAATTTAGAGGGAATTCCTTTCAGAATCTGCCATTAGGAGGAGACTTTGTTTTTGGTGGCTTCTTGATTGTCTGTGTCTGTGATTTACAAATATATTGGTGAGAATTGAAAAATGCCAAGTTAAGAGACTGCTTAACAATTAAAAAAAAATTCAAACGAATTTTACAGAAAAGCTTCAAAGAAGAGTATGGGCTGTGCTTTATATTCCTCCCCCAGCTACCACTAATATTAATAACGTATGTAACCATTGTACAATGATCAAAAGCAGGAAATGAACCACGGTCAGTAATGTTAATTAAATTGTACCTTATTGGAACTGTTTCCCACTACTGTTCTTCTCTTCTAGGATTATATCCTGGGTTCCACTGTTCTTTAAGTTATTTTTTCTTACTCTCCTCCAGTCTGTAACAGTTTCTCGGTCTTTCCCTCCCTCTCATGACGTTGACACTTTTGAAGAGTACTGTTCACTTACTTTGTTCCCTCAGCATGGGTCTGCTTAACATGTTCTCATGTTATAATGAGATTAAAGTTCTTTGGCAAGAATGCCTCAGAAATAATGTCTCCTTCCTGGTGCATCTTATCAAGGAGTTCATAATATCAGTACTTCTTTTTCCTGGTGCTGTTATCCTTGATTACTTGGCTAAGGTATTATCTGCCACATTTCTTCATAAAGTTAAAATCTTTCCTTTGTAATTAATAAATATCTTGAGGAAGATAGATACTTTGAGACAGTACAAATATATATAGATATAATTTTTTTTGCCCTCAAGCTTTTATCCATCAATGTTAGCATCTATTGTTGATCCTATTTACAACAATTACTGTGGTATTTGATTAATGGTAATTTTTCTGTTCCTCCCTTTGTCTCTACATATATTGTTTGGAATTATTTTGTAAGGAAAAATTTATTCAATTCTTTATCAATATGGTCTTATGGACAATTGGTATTTTATTATGTGCTTTAAGATTCAATGCTATTGTTATTTATATTGTTACACTAATTGTTGTACTTTGGTCATAAGGAGCACCTTTGGGCTGACTCCTGTATCAGAAAGCAACTTTTACTGGAAGTAGGCATTAATATTATTCCCTTTTAATTGTAGGATACATTTCTCTACAACATAATAATCATCACCTGAGAGACTTGTTAAATTAATATGACCTTTGTCCCCATCCCCGATGTTCTGATTCAGAAGATGCGTTTGGACTCTGTAATCTGCGTTTTAACAAAATCTTTGATATATTATGCCACTAGGCCTAAAGACACATGCTGAGAAACACTGTTTTAGAGATGGTGTTTCCTTCTATATTCTTCAGATTTTTGAATCCATATGTCTTTATGTATTTCTATCTATCCATGACCTACCCACCTGCCCACACATACGCATTTACACACGTACGATTTTACTAGACATTCTGTTTGACAACCTGTTTTGTTTATAGTCAGTAATTTTATTAAAGTTTTTGTTGATATTGAACATTTTCAAGAGCTATTGAATTTTATGTACCATAGTTTGTTAGATAAGTTTTGTTATAAATAATGCTGTTTTTATGTATACACATATATGTAACAATGTGTGTGTATATATATGTGATATATAACTAATTATTTCTTTACAGTAAATTTATCGAAGTAAAAATGTTGAATCAAAAGTCATTCACATAATTAAGGATTTGGAAATATATTGACAATTTGTCCCCTATTGACAATATATAATGGTGTTTTTTCCTCTACGTTTTGACAATGTCCCATCATTTTTTTTTTGTAAAATTATTAGCAAAGTAAAAGATACTTAGTTTTTTACTGAGATTCTTTTTTGTGTGAAGTTGAACCATTTTAGTGTTTTCTTGCCCATTTATATTTCTTCCTGTAAATTGAAAAGTTGAAACTATACTTTTTGATCCAGAAAACTAAATGGGAAAGTGAAAATTTTAGGAAAATTGACTTTGTGACAAAATGAAAGATTGATTGTACAGTTAAGAGTTGGAGACAGGGGTTGCATATCTACTCAGCTACTGAAAAAAAAAAAAAACTGATACAAAAGTTATATTTTGTGCGTACGCTCCACGTAGCACTTTTCACACTGCTCTGCAATCACCGCTTCTCCCTGAAGTGACGAATGACTTATCTCCTAAGGGTAGGGGCTTTACCTTGTTTCATTTACACTCCCCCACCCCAATTTCCATCTCATAGAGTTTTTGGCATCTAGTTTTATTGTCAGTACCAATTACATAAAAGAAAAAAAGAATATCCCATTGATGGTGAAACATTTAGTATCATCTTTGTACTGAGAGGAGTGTATCATTCACTCTACTGAGTCAAGATTGGAAATGATATAATTTTTTTCACTAAAATCTGTCACTTACCCTGTTGCTGAGGGCAATTGTTATCTGCTGGCTGTTAACTTTTTCCATTATATCCTTCGTGTCCTGCCTATCTCAAAAAAGATTTTCCCTGGGTTAAACTAGTTAAAAATAATTAAATAAACTTAAAATTAAAGGAAAATTTCCAGAAACTCTTAGTAAGTTGGTTGTTGCTGTTAGCAATAAAATTAAGCTGTAAGATTTCTGGGAGCCAAGAAAATAAGGTAAACATGTTGAATTGTATAACTTTTATTGCCTGTGGAAGGAAGCTCGGTGAAAAGAAACAAGGGGAAAAAAACTTTTCATCACCAGGATCTTTATGTAAAAGACACATTGGGTAATATTAAGCACAATGTGTTCTGCTAAAATTTTGGGGAAAAAAGAAAAACAACAGCACATACTTATGCATATGCACATTTTGCATATAGATATAAATATGTTTTTATCCTTTCTGAGGGCACAGTAATATAGCCTAATTCAGTGAGTGTATTTTAATAGAACATCGTCCAGGTATATTGCTTTCTGAAAATCAAAATTTATACAGGAACAGAGCTTAGAAAACCTAGATCCACATGAGAGAAGGAAGCTGAGGTATAGTTAATCTTAGAAGAATGTCAACCAGGCATCCACAAGTGCTTGAATAAACTTCAAGATTCCTGTACATCCCCCCATTTTTTTTTTGCAATATATAGATATTCTCCAGGAAGAATGTCTGTCTCTGCCTCTTATTTTCAAAGGGGTCATTAACCCAATCTGCTTAGGAGCTACCTAGCTAGACTAGCAGACAACCCCAAATCATTTTAATTTGGCTTATATGTGATGCTTTCTGGGTAATTTTAAAATTCTCATTCCATAAGCTGAGAATCAGAAACAGATACTGTGGGATTTTTCTAGGAGGATTCAGGGGAGTAAAAATGGGGCTGGTATTCTGGACTTGCATAATCGAGGGAGCTGCTGGTGTGAGGAAGTTGATGGAAACCCAGCGTTGGCTTTTCAGGTGGGTCCCTGCTTGTTTTATAACTCCGGGCCATAAATTCCAATTGCTTCTCTACTTTTCTAATTTCAAAATCTCTCATTAAAAATTTATAGTGAGCAGTCATCCAGCTATTTATGACCATGTCTAGACAACTGAAAAACAGCAAATGGTGGCAGATTCAATTTGGGATTTTTGCTTGTCTTGGTGACCAGTTCAGATCAGCGCAGAGCTGATCACATCACTTGCGTGGAAATCAGATGTTAATATCATTGGAGAAATTGACCTGGAGAGAAAAACTGATCACTTCTCTGGAGGTGGCCTGAGCCACAGACAGATATTCATTTTTTGTTTTCAAGTGTGTGTCAACAGGGTCACTGTAGTAGTCTACTCAGGCCGCCGTAACAAAATACTGTGGGGGAGGGGTGGTGCTTAAACAACAAAAATTTGTTTAATTACAGTTTTGGAGGCTAGGAGTACAAGATCAAGGTGGTGGCAGGGTTAGTTTCAAGAGATGCCTCTCCCCTTGGGTTGCAAAAGGCTCCCTTCTTACTTTGTCCTCATATGGCCTTTTCTCTGTGCACACCAATCGCTGGCATCACTTCCCTTTTCTTTTTTATTATTTTTTAATTTTTTTTTATTTTTTTGAGACGGAGTCTCGCTCTGTTGCCCAGGCTGGAGTGCAGTGGCTGGATCTCAGCTCACTGCAAGCTCCGCCTCCTGGGTTCACGCCATTCTCCTGCCTCAGCCTCCCAAGTAGCTGGGACTATAGGTGCCCGCCACCTTGCCCGGCTAGTTTTTTGTATTTTTTAGTAGAGACGGGGTTTCACCGTGTTAGCCAGGATGGTCTCGATCTCCTGACCTCGTGATCTGCCCGTCTCGGCCTCCCCAAGTGCTGGGATTACAGGCTTAAGCCACCGCGCCCCCCTTTTCTTATAAACAACCCCAGTCCTATTGTGTTAGGACTTCACCATCATGGCTTCATTTAACCTTAGTTGCCTCCCTAAAGCTCCTATCTCCACATATAGTCACATTGTGGATTAGGGCTTCAACATGTGAATTTTAAGGTGACATAATTCAGATCATAACAGTCATTGACTAAGACAAGTTTCTTGTACAAGGGAGGTGACACTCCATCGTTTTTAGGCAATATTCCTTAATTACCTCTGTGGCAGTGAGATCCATTTCAGTCAGCTATCTTTAGGAGGGATTATTTGTTAGCATTCATAAACTGTTCAGAAACCATCTCTGCTTTATTGACACTGTTACCGACAAAATGCCTGGAGACAGGGAACACCCAGGGCACCCGATGGGGAGGATGGGCAATGACAAGTGTTATGGCCCCTAGAGAATTCCGACTTTCAGAGACAGAAGCCCAGTGTAAATAATGCCTTGTAATCCGTGTCAGTGGAGTGGGGCTGGCACAGTGAGAGAACCCATGGTTCAGTGCCCAGATTTTCCCCGTTACAGAGTGTGCATTTGTTTGCTTGTCGGGTAATGGGCTATGTGTAATTCTTAATGAGGTGGCAAATTGGAGGATTGTGGAAGCACCAGATCTTCACAACCTGCATATGGAAAGATCATAGGATGATAGCATTTTAGAAACAATAGATTTAGAGAATTAAGGAGTACTAATAGTGCCCTATGTTTGTTCGATGCTTCACAGTTGAGGAGGCTTTTCTATAACACTGCCGGGCTGAGGCCGATACCGGGTATAGACACCTGGACGGAGCTGGGTTGGCCAAATTCTCTCTGCTGTAAATTTGGAATTGGGATTGAAAACTATTGGTTGGTCTTTGCTGACGTCTGCTACTAAGTGTATATAAGCCCAGGAGCTGTGAGAAGGTTGTATCCAAATGGACCCAGTAAAAGCTGTTTGGCAGAAAGACAAGAGTGAATTAGATACGCAGAGTGTGGCAGAGATGGGTTATGGAAAGGGAGAGAGAAAGAGGGCAGGAAGGCAAGAGCAAGAGAGACAGGTGACAGGAAGGCTGAGACTGAGTGAGTAATGGCTTTGCTCCTCATGGACACAGAGGCAAATTCTGCCTGGCACGGTCAACTCTGTGGGCAGGTGGGTAGGGGCAGTTCACTGAATAGCAGAAGGGGTATTGTTGTGAGCTTTGGAAACATCCTAATGGTTTTACTAGTTTTACACTTCAGATTCTGGGGTAATTTTTAATTCATTAAACAGTACTGCTTTCTAGAACACTCACAAAGCTATGAACACTATAGTTAAAGTTCTGGAGACATATCTCAATGTGAGGAACATATTCATGCAAGGAAACACTTTCAAAATAACTCATGACCTTTATATATAAATCCCAGAAATACGTTTTCAGTATTTTGATTGTTCTTCTCTGATCTACTATCCTATATACACCACAGCTCTTCTGATGCACCTTGCTCCAATGTCCTGCTCCCAGAAAAACCCCTTTGTCTTCTCCTAATAGCCTTCTGAGGTCTCCCCCACACTTTCTTATTGACACATTTAAGAACTTTCTAGAAGGGCGAAGAAGAACGAATGGGAAAGTTAAAATTTTCCTATTAGCTTACAGAGGGAAATTAAAGGCTGCAAATAGCCTACTTTTATAATTTATAGCCCTATATACTTATGATAGTATATAGAAAGAACATAATCCTAGAATTGTGAGAGCTGAGAAAGACTTTTCAAATGATTAAATCTTGACAGTTCTACAGATGAGGAACCTTGGTCCTAGATTTGAGAAACACTTTAATAAAGATTACACATTTAGATAATAGCAGTCTGGGCTAGGCACAGTAGCTCAAGCCTGTAATCCCAGCACTTTGGGAGGCCGAGGTGGGCAGATCACCTGAGGTCAGGAGTTCAAGACCAGCCTGGCCAACATGATGAAACCCCATCTCTACTAAAAATACAAAAATTAGCCGGACGGGGTGGCAGATGCTCGTAATCTCAGCTACTCAGGAGGCTGAGGCAGGAGAATCACTTGAACCTGGGAGGCAGAGGTTGCAGTGAGTTGAGATTGCGCCATTGCACTCTAGCCTGGGCAACAGAGTGAGACTCTGTCTCAAAAAAAAAAAAAAGAAAGAAAAATAGCAACCTGATCACATGACTATTTCCTATTTCAGAAGAGCAAATGACTGAACTTCTCATATAATTGTACAGTGCTGGAACTAGGCGGAGTTTAGAGATCACTTCTTTTAGCCCCCATACTTTGTAGGTGAATGAATTGAAGGTAAAAATCAAGTGAGGGCCAGGCATGGTGCCTCACACCCGTAATCTCAGCACTTTGGGAGGCTAAGGAGGATTACTTGAAGTCAGGAGTTCAAGACCAGCCTGGCCAACATAGTGGAACCCTGTCTCTACTAAGAATACAAAAATTAGCCAGACAGGGTGGCACATGCCTGTAATCTCAGCTACTCGGGAGACTGAGGCATGAGAGTAGCTTGAACCTGAGAGGTGGAGATTGCAGTGAGCTGAGATCATGCCACAGCACTCCAGGCTGGGTGACATAGTGAGACTCTATCTAAAAAAAGAAAAAAAAAAGAGAGAGAACTATGGTTTAAATAAATTGACACAAGGAACTCTAATTGGTAATACCAATAATCTCTTGAGTAAAACCATGTTTGACACTCTCTCACTAACACACACACACACACGCACACGGAGTCCTATGCACTTTTCCCTATTTTACATCTTGGGGCCACTGGGGATATGCTAAGAAATATTCAGAATACCTAGATCTCTGTGGAGCAGAGTTTGGAAGTCCCTGCAAGCCGCGCATGTCAAGACGTTCCCTATCTTTACAGCACATGGTCTGGGAGAATGCAGGCTTTAGCAGGAGAATGTGTCAGAGAAAATGCATTTGTTCTAAAAGGTTACACTATAACTTACATATTTCTACAGAACAGCTTTAGAACACAGAGAAAAATGAAAGTAAGAGGAGATAAAAACTAATTTGAGATCTGGCCCAGGTGACTTCTTAAAAATCATTGTTTATTTTCAAACAATCTGAGATTCTTAAACGTCTTCTGAAGAGGCAGAAGTATACGGGCTTGGTTCTGTTGACTGAGGATCCATCCCTAATCAATCAATGATTGGATGAGAAAACTGGTTGTCATTACTCTCCAACGTACAGGTCAGACACAAACCATTTCACTCATTCCCAAGCTGCTTGCTAATCCCCCAAACATCTTTGCATAGCAGGGGAAAGTAATATTTCTTCTCGCGTTCACATTTGTTCTCATGAAGGCGTGCCAGCAAAGCTAACAAGGAATTTCCTGGACATTTTGACTAACGAAAGGACACAAACTGGGGTGATAAGGGCTCAGTTAAGGATGAACTTGAGGGGATTTTACAATAAAATCCAAACAAAAGGCAAGTTTGAAGGAATGGAGTTGAAATGAAGAATAAGAGGATGACATTTCTTTCATGACTAGTTAATGGAAGGACTCCAAAACTGGCTTTTCCTTACTCATCTCCATCTGTCAAAAATTATACCAAAGGCCTCATCTAATAGTGTTCTTAAACTAGTTTGAATTTGAAATGTCACTAGCATAGGAATTAGAGATTTATCTAAAATTCCATTTTCATATGTGTTCTTGTATACAAAAACAACAGCAAGTCTAAACCATGGCTTTTTAAAACTAAAGAGTTTGAATCCTTAAAATAAATATATATGTTTTATAAATAGTAATGTGATATTTGATTGAATTAATATAAAAGAAGAACACAAATGCAAAGCCTAAGGAATATTTTTTAAGAAACTGAAAAGGTAAAATAAGCCCAAGTAAAAAGCAATGAAAATAGTTTAAATTAAAATCTGGAAGGAAATGGCTCTATTTTAAGACTTTTAAAAAGATGTCGAACATATTTTAATAAGACATTCATAGTGAATATTTAAACATTTTAAGGAGTCTAAGCAGGAATGGTCTACCTGAAGCTCAGACTTAAAAAAAAAAAAACCTGCTATATAATTATAAATCTGATTCTAATATGCTCTTATTTTATCTACATTAAAATATTCTTATAAAGAGAAGAAGGCTATTATTGTGCTAATTTCACTCTCCTCTCAGAGCACTGAAGTACTCTGGTTATAAACTCCACAGAAATTCTTGGACAAGTAGATTTTTGTGTAAGAAAATTCAGAAGCTAAAGATAAAACCATATTATGATCATGAATGATGTAATTAAAATTAATACACTGTATTGAAGTCACCCCCAAAAGAACTTTTATTTTAATATCTGCTTTTATAATTTCAAATAATTGCAAAGTAATAAATGCATTCATGTCCAAATTCATTTGGCATGACTTAGCACTTAGAATGAAAATGAGAAGGATTTGCAAGTAAACAGTGTGATTATCTTCACTGTGTCATGGATAATTTTCCTTTAGATTGGTTGGGACAGCTAATTGTGTACCTGGGTAGAAGAATAAAGTATACAAATAATATTGCTACTGTATTTTAATAAGATGAGTCAATGACATTTTTACACGTAAGAACATGTTTTTATTCTGCAAAAGAAGGAAAATGTTTGGGAAATGTTTTAGTTTAAAGTTAGTATTCTGTGGTAGAAATGAACTCTGGAGGTGGAACAAGAAAACGCAATTTTGATGCTAATCTCTGTCATTTATTAAGTGTGTGGTTTGAGTCAAGTTAATCACTGGGCGCTCAATTTTCACATCTGTACAATGAGGAGATTGAACCAGAGTATTAATTAAAGACCTTTCAGAGCTAATGTATTTATGATGACTATAAATGCTTCTAAAAAATGAAGGGGAAATTATCAGTGAATAACTTCACAATAACAAAGGACTACAGATGGCATAGAGTCCATATATAATAAAAATGCAAAAGGAAAAATATGACTTAATTCCCATATTTGAGAAAATTAAAGAGCGGGCATGACTAAAACCCTGGGACATCAATATGAAATATATAAAGTGCGACAACTTAAAAAAATACCTTTCTTCTTAACACGCTTGCATTCCATATTAAACATAACTTCTACTGAAACATTTTTGGAAGGATTTTAACTATTACCATTTTGGGCATTTAAAAAAATTATTTCATTCTTCTGATTTCAACTTTTTATGTAATTATGAGTTAAGTTACATAACTGAAATAAAGCTACATTTTTAGATATTTTATAAAACATTGAATAAAATTTTTTGAAGCCTTTCTTTATGTCTTGGAGCCCAGAAATGTATTTTTTCTGGCCTCAATCTTTTTAACGGCTCACCTAGGTACTACGTACTGGGCGGTGGGTGTATATACTGCTGACGTGGAAAAAAAAAAAAAACCTGCAAAATTTCCTCACTAACATTTCTTTTTCTTTCTTGAGATGGAGTTTTGCTCTTATCGCCCAGGCTAGAGTGCAATGGTGTGATCTCAGATCACTGCAACCTCCGCCTCCCGGGTTCAAGAGATTCTCTTGCCTCAGCCTCCCGAGTAGCTGAAATTACAGGTGCCCTCCACTATGCACAGGTAATTTTTGTATTTTTAGTAGAGATGGGCTTTCACCATGCTGGCCAGGCTGGTCTCGAACTCCTGACCTCAGGTGATCCACCCGCCCCGGCCTCCAAAAGTGCTGAGATTACAGGTGTGAGCCCCCGTGCCCAGCCACATTTCTTGAGTGAATAAATTCTAGCCTTGAACATGCTTTAGTATTTACTCTCTGTCTTGTCCCTTTCACCCTCTGTCTCCTTCCTTTTGGAGGTGAGGGTAAAGTTTCTTAGGAGGGACTACAGGGTAAACTACAGGGTCTGTGTTACTCCATGTGAGTAATGCAGAAAACGTGTTGTTCTGTCAAAGCTTTGCTATCCTTCCAAACACCATGCCTACCACAGGGCAGCGGCTCACTACGTTTGCCTGACACAGTCAGAGCAGGGCAGAAGTAGGAACTTTCTCTTTGCTCCTTCCCACTCTCCATCTCTGGGCAGGGGTTTTTGATGGGATCATGGCAACTATTCCAATCTTCTTTTCTCTCTCCCCAGAGTGCTGCAACTGTGACTTACTCTTAGATTCTTTTTCCTGGAGGGGTAGCATTCAACTAACAGTAAGTTTAGGAAAACACAGAATGTTAATATCCAGGGTAAGAGGAGACAGGAAGGAATGTCTCATGTGTGAGCCTTTTCAATTCAACAGAACCTCTCAGGATAAACCTGGCCAACTCTCTCTGCAAGGTGGAAGATGATGGCAAAAAAAAAAAAAAAAAAAAAAATAGAAAATAGGTTAAGGTTACTGACAAAGAAACTAGGGTGGTCATAATGAATGTGGTCTTAATGGGAGAAATTTCTTGGAGTCAGATGTGCTTCAGCCACCCGCTGTACTTGATAAAGAGGACTTTTTGCCACAGTAAGTCTTGCTCCTTATTGTTTGTCTTCAGTCTGGCTTTTATGGAATCACTTTCTCTTTCATTATAGCTCCTGTCTCAGGGATAGAGTTGCCGGCTAAGATACAGACGCCCAGTGAAATTTGAATTTCAGAAAAACAATGAAAAATTTTAGTGTATTTCCCAAGTATTACATACATACTTATATATCCTGTATTTGCATTTGCAAAATCTGACATCCCTGCTCAGGGATCAATCAGACTAACCGGACCCATGACTCTGTCATAGGTCTTTCTGCTCACTTTCCTAAAAAAGTCATGTGGAAATTCTATCTCTTGGTTTCCAGTTCCATGCATTTGGTCTAGGCAAGCTAGCACTGTATATTGATGTAGTGGTTCCAAGCAAAACGTTCTACAAGCCATCTCAAACGGGCACAAAACTAACATGGTAGACCATTCCACCACTCTCTGAGACCAGCTGCTTGTGGGCCCCACACAGTTCAGACCATTGCCAGAAGGTCTGGCTCTACAGAATGCAGACCTTATCTGTGACAAAACAGAGCCAGAGTTTCCTTGGAGGTTGCTGCATGCAGAGATCTGATGCTCCTTTAACAAGGACACATTGCTGTCTTCAGCTTGAAGGAAAGGGCTCAGCATGGTTCCCTACCTTCTGTTAGATAGTGGCTAGTCCCCTTAAGTTAAGGTGCCATATTAGGAATTAGAGGGTGAGTCATTGGAGTTGGCTGATACTAGTTTCTCAGCAATGGTGCAGGTCTCAGGATTTAAGGGATGTCCACAGAAGCCATGTGAAAGTTCTATTCTTGCCAGGCCTTCTGCCAATGGACTGACATATGTGGGACTGGTCTTGTCTTTGTCCTTGTGGGGTCCACAAGCAACTGGTCTCAGAGAGTGGTGAAATGATCTACTATGCTACTCAGTTTTATGCCAGCTTGGGATTCTTGTTTGTAGAATGTTCTGCTTGAAACCACAAAAATCAATCCATGGTACTAGCCCACGCATACCAAAGAGCAGACGTTTGCCATCATGCCAACAACAGTGTGCTCAGAACCAGGCAAAAGGGCAAATTTAATGTTTTATGTCTAATTCACATGTGCTTTTCAGGCTCTTCTGAGAAGACCTAACATAGGGGAATGACAGTGCATTTTTCATTTTCTGAAATACTTTTGTAAAATGAAAATAGGTAAAAGTCTACCTTAATGACACTCTTGAAGGAAAAAGATGCCACGAACAGACTACTGCAGTGAAGCGAGTAGAAAGGAGAAAGGGCAGTGCCCACCTTTAAACTTAAAAACAGTGTGAGCCCATTTCTCAGTAGGAATCTCAGTCCTTTTTATCACCGATGTTGGAAGTCAGCTATTCCCACAGTGTCTGTCTCCCTGGGTCAGTATGCCTCCTTGTGCAGTTCAGACAACGTACCCAAAGTGCACCCTTAAATTTACATTTTTTAGGGAAACTTCTGGTTCTGAACATGTACAAGTCTCACATGTCTATGTTTGTTACCCTTCTCTGGTCACTCTAGAAACCTGGTTCCCCAGATAATTCTCCAGTGATTGCCTATTCCACATGCTCACTTGTCATCTCAAAACCTAGGAATTGTAGGAATGATCCTTCTAATAAGACTGTATCCTCACTCAGAAGAATGCATTGCTCCATGGATTAAAGTTGACATAATTCATTAAAGAAGAGTTTGAAGTATTTGAAGAATCAAACCTTTTTTTTTTTTTAAGAAGAAACTATTTCTCAAAAAGCCAATGGGTTATGATAAAAATTCAAACATATAAAACATTTTATTGTGAAGCATCTGATTTAAACCTTGCCAGCTTAATATTCATTAGACATAATTACATTTAAATAACTATTTTATTTTGTGTGTACCCAGTAAAAGTTTATCTCTGACATAGAAATTTCATAACTCTATGCTAACAAAGCAACTTCCTACCTATTGACCAGCAATTTTTGTTTTAATCACCTGATATGATTTGGCTCTGTCCCCACCCAAATATCATCTCCAATTGTAATCCCCACATGTCAGAGGAGGGACATAGTGGGAGGTGATTGGATCATGGGGGAGGTTTCCTCCACACTGTTCCCATGATAGTGAATGAGTTCTCATGAGTTCTGATGGTTTAAAAGTATGTGGCAGTTTCCCCCACTCCACCTGCTTTGCCATGGTAAGACATGCTTGCTTCCCCTTCATTTTCTATCATGATTGTAAATTTCCTGAGGACTCTCAACCACGTTTCCTGTTAAGCCTGCAGAACTGCGAGTCACTTAAACTTCTTTTCCTCAAATTACCCAGTCTCAGGTAGTTCTTTACAGTAGTGTGAAAAAAATACACCACTTTATTCCAAACTCTGCTCAAAATCGACTTTATCTATGAAACCCTCCCTTTATTAAGCAGGTTAGAAGGAGGCTAGCCACTGCCCCTTAACCACTCCTATAGAAATGTATCAGACAACACCCTTGCTCATGCACTCACTCATAGGAGTTTGCAAACTTGTCCCTCTCCTCCTTCACAAAGTACACCAGAACAAAATAGCTGCAGACAGAGCTTCAAGAGCAATGTGTCCCCTCTACACAGCCCCTGATTCTTTAGAATGAAGTGGGTCTAATGTTTTAGTGGGAATTACTTGGTTGAAAGTAGGAGAGACTGAGTTTGTCTAACCTAAGCCAAAAGGGAAATTACTGAAAAAAGAATTGAAGAGCTTAACAGGGAAGTCCAAAGAAGACATTTGGAAGCACAAGAATCAAGGCAGCAAGAACTGCCTGCCAGCCTTGTTGGGCTCCCCCTCTTCAGCCTTTGCTTCACTCTGCTCCTCATTCCAGTTCCAGGAAGAATCCACAGAAATATAAAAGATCATTCAAGACTACTATGAACACCTTTATGCACATAAACTAGAAAACCTAGAAGAGATACATAAATTCCTGGAAAGATACAATTCTCCTAGCTTAAATCAGGAAGAATTTCCATTGGTCCTTACTGAACCACTGGCCCCTCTACCTCCTTGTCATAGGAAACACAGGTCTCTCTATCAACAGTCCCCCTGGGCTGCACCCTCATGGTGGAGAGGGATTTACTCAAATCAAAATGAGGATGCTATGGACAAAAGATGAAGGACTGTTTTCAGGTAAGCAAAAATATCAGCTAATCATCACCATACATTTTATTGGAGAAAGTAGCATAGGTACCTCTAGAAGTCACTTAGGATGCATGTTGCGATAACAGGCAACATAATAAAAGAGAAAGTGCTTGAGCACTGGAGGCAGAACCACCTGATTTGCCACTTACCAGCTGAGTGGCCAGTCCTTTCCGAGCCTCCACTTTCTCATGGGTAAAATAGATCTACCACATGAGGGGACTGTGGGTATTATATTAGATAATACATAAGAAATACTTTGTTCAGTATCTGACATGCAGTGGGCATTCTAAATAGTAGTAGTTTTACTTACTTTGGTCAGTGACATTCTTCCCCAGCAATTCTAAACATAATGCTGGAGCTTGTGGTTGCTTTTAGGCAAATATTGTCTCTTTGGAAAGCCTGAACCACTTTTTATTAATAGATGTCATCCCCATTTAAAGTCCTTGGTGCCTTCAGTAATTAATATTTTCTTGATCTTTTCCTAACTCTCCTATTTAATTATTGTATCTTTCATTTTATTGTTTTTTTTCACCTTTGCAGTGCATTTTTAAAAATATTTTAACCTATTTCGCCAGTACCACCGCCACACCTCCCACTTTCCCTGCCATGTCCCTGCACTTCCTCTGTGCATCAACATCAGCAAAGAGCACCCTCATCTATCCAATTGCTCACTGGGACTTGTGGTTATCCTACTTATCCTGACATATTTTCCTCACCATCTTGCAATGGAGTCTATCAATAGCCAGGTCCTGTGGATTCTGTCTCCCAAATATTTCTCTTTTTTAAAAACTAATTTCAGTATGTATTAAAAATTTCCACAAGACGTGTCATCTTTTCAAAACAAAGTAATAACTTTTACCAACAACAGACCCCAAAAATCAAAGTAAAGCTACTTGACAACATTTTTATATCCATTTGTTCTTTAAGAATACAGAAATTTTATATACATAAAATTTAAGTTTATATTTAATATCTCTAATTTCTTTTTTTTTTTATTTCCATAGGTTATTGGGGAAAAGGTGGTGTTTGGTTACAACCACAAAGCTGTTTTTTGGGAAGGATAAATAAAATCGATAGACCATTGCAAGGTTAACCAAGAAAATAAGAGAAAATTCAAATAAGTTCAATCAGAAATGAAACAGGAGATTTCATAACTGACACCACAGAAATACAAAAGATCATTCAAGACTACTATGAACACCTTTATTCAAATAAACTAGAAAACCTAGAAGAGATAGATAAATTCCTGGAAAGATACAATCCTCCTAGTTTAAATTAGGAAGAATCAGATACCCTGAACAGACCAATAACAAGGAGTGAGTTTGAAATGGCAATTAAAATTTTAGCAACACAAAAGTCCAGGAGCAAACGGATTCACAGCAGAATTCTCCCAGACATTCAAAGGAGAATTGGTACCAATCCTACTAACACTATTCCACAAGATAGAGAAAGAGAGAACCCTCCCTGAATCATTCTATGAAGCCAGTGTCACCCTAATACCAAAACGAGGAAGGGACATAACCAAAAAAGAAAACTACAGACCAATATCCACGATGAATATAGATGTTAAAATCCTTAACAAAATGCTTGCTAACCGAATCCAACAATGTATCAAAAAGATAATCCACCATGATCAAGTTGGTTTCATATCAAGGATGCAGGGATGGTTTAATAGACATAAGTCAATAAATGAGATACACCACATAAACAGAATTAAAAACAACAATCAGATGATCATCTCTATAGATGCAGAAAAAGCATTTGACAAAATCCAGCATCCCTTTATGATTAAAACCCTCGGCAAAATCAGCATACAAGGGATATACCTCAATAGAATAAAAGCAATTTATGACAAACCCACAGCCAACAAAATACTGAATGAGGAAAAACTGAAAGCATTTCCTCTGAGGATTGGAACAAGATAGGATGTCCACTCTTACCACTCCTCTTCATCTTAGTACTGGAAATCCTAGCCAGAGCAATCAGACAAGAGAAAAAAATAAAGGGCATCCAAATCGGTAAATAGGAAGTCAAACTGTCGCTATTTGCTGATGATATGACGGTTTACCTAGAAAACCCTAAAGATTCTCCCAGAAAGCCCCTAGAACTGATAAAGGAATTCAGCAAAGTTTCCAGATATAAAATTAATGTACACAAATCAGTAGTTCTTCTGTACACCAACAGCGACCAAGCTGAGAATTTAATCAAGAACTCAATCCCTCTTACAATAGCTGCAAAAAAAAAAAAAAAAAAAAAAAAGAAAAGAAAAGAAAAACCCACAAAATTTAGGAATATACCTAACCAAGGAGGTGAAAGACCTCTACAAAGAAAACTACAAAACACTGCTGAAAGAAATCATAGATGACACAAACAAATGGAAACCAAATATCAATTTTTGATCTATCAACTTTTTTCCACATCTGCCACCAGCATCCCAAACACCATTGTGTCTTAAATGGGCTTCTACAGTAGCTTTTGAATAAAATTCCTTGTATCTACTTCAGCTCTCCTCTGATCCTTTTTTTTCACATAATAGTCAAAATTACTTTATTAAACTGCAAAATCCTTCTCATTTTTCCCCTATTAGGAACCCACCCAGTGGCTTTTCTTTCCTCATAGGCTCAGGACTAGGACCCTTGATGTGGCCAGCCAGACTCTATGTGTTCTGAATTCTCCAAACTCTAGTAGCCTCATTAGCACCTTTTCCCGGTGCTCACAATTCTGCAGGTTGGTCTGTTTCCTGGAGATTTCTCTTCATCCTTCCCACATGGGAGGCTTCATGCTTCCAGTTGCTTCTGCCTTGAATGTTCATTCTGCAGCTAATTTTTGCCCACCCTACCGGTCCTAGCTTAGATGTTGGTTTCTTAGGGAACCCCTCCCTAATCCCCCTGTCTGAATTACATTTTGCTGCTAACTGTACTCTATACTCCTTCACAGTACTCACTGGGATTCTTAATATAGAATAATTTGTGTAATTTGTCAGTTTGTTTATTGTTTATCATACCCATCAGGGAGCAGGCTCCTTGGGAGCAGGAACTAGCTGATGCTCAAAAATATTTAATACATAAATGACTGATTATATAAACAAATATTTCCACTAGACATATATAAGGCAGCAGTTGTGAGCATGGGCAAATTAAACCAATATAAATTAGAGTATTTTTTATCTAAAAATTATTCTCTGCATTCACCAGATGTTTAGCTATAATGATGTTTATTCTTGTTTATACTTATTTATATATTCATTCATTTATTTATTGAGACAGAGTCTTGCTCTGTCACCCAGGATGGGGTGCAGTGGTGTGATCTTGGCTCATTGCAACCTCTACCTCTTGGGTTCGAGTGATTCTCATGCCTCAGCCTCCCAAGTACCTGGGATTACAGGCGCCCTCCCCCATGCCCGGCTGAATTTTTTTTTTTTTTTTTTTTTTTTGTATTTTTAGTAGAAACGGGGTTTCACCATATTGGCCAGGCTGGTCTCAAACTCGCTACTTCAGGTGATCTGCTCACCTCGGTCTCCCAAAGTGCTGGGATTATAGGCATGAGCCACCACACCCGGCCCCTTTATACATTTATGTTAATCATTTTCAGATAATACATGGGATTGTTTTTCTTTCTCTGTTTTTTTTTTTTTAATTTATTTGCCCATTTTTATTTTATTGCTTTATATATTTTGTATAGGACCACCACCAAAAATGAGAAATGTTTTTATTTAAAAAATTAGAAAACACTCTTTAGGTTTTTAATATATGCAATTATTTGTATTAGTATTATTAGCAGCTAATATTTATTAAGGACTTAATATATGTATCAGTCACCATGCCAAGCACTTCACAGGCATTTATGCTTCCCAGTCATCCCAGAAGTAAGGAACTTTTACTATCATTCTCATTTTACAGATGAACAAAAGAGGACTTAGGGAACTTCAAAAGTCTTTAAAGGTGATGTATCTGTTTTTCAGAACAGGCCCTTGATTTCAGTCTTCTCAAACTTTAGCCCAAGTTTTTAACCACTCTGCTATACTTAAAGTGCAAGTTAATATCTACAGTTTATTATGAAGTTAATCTGTCCAATATTTTCCTTTAAAAATATCCCTGGGCATTGTTAGGGCCCATAAATAAAGAACATAAAATACTTTCAAATATAAAACACAAGGGTAAGGATGATAGTAGCTACTCTCTGTAGAGGGCTTCAACTGTCCTGTGTACTGTCTGGAGTGTTTCACACGTATTATCTCATTTAATCCTTGTAAAAGAAATCTGCTAGGCCTCATTATCCCCCATTAAGGATGCGAGAAATTGTTTGTTAAGGTTAGTTAAACCGTCTGAAGTCCCACGTTATTTAAAGGTATAAACTCAAAGTGGAACCCGTGTACTTCTGATTCCCTGTGTCAAGGGTCAAACTCCCAACTGGTCTGTAACACGCTCCCTCTGCCCGTACTCCTGCCATCCACCGTACCCATTCCCACCACTCCCTGCTGACCCCAGCCAGCCATCACTCCCTCTGACTCCAGATCCGGCTCCAGGGCTCGTCGGTATTCTCAGGAGCACTGCAGAGTAAATCACAGCACGTAGTCATACAGGGCCAGACATATTTGCCACCTTTAAAGCACCTCAGAGGGTGCCTTCCATGGATGTCTTTTAAGTCACATGTTTGTCCGTGGAATCGGAACAATCATGATTCTCTGAAAATGCCCGGGATTTTAGTCCTTCCTTCTGAGAAATCATTCTCGTTGAAAGACACCCATTTTCATTACATGGTAACATTTTCCACTTAATTGTTGGACGAATGTACATTTCTGAATTTTAAAAGCTCAGGTAGTCAAAGGATGTAATTGTCTCTTACCACCATAATCACAGGCTACCTATTATTTACTCTGTTATGATACTAAACCCTGCTGTCTTTCACTCTTAAGATCAAAACACTATACACTTTTTTATCATTCTTTCAGAGCAGTGTCATATCTATATGTGGTATGTGTGTATGTATGGGTACACATAGAATCTATATGTCTATGTGTATATGTGTGCATGTATGTCTATTTGTATGTTTATATGTATATATAAGTATATATATGAAATACATAATATATAAAATATATGCCTTTTGTCTCAAAAGACTTCCATTTATTTATTTATTTATTTTGCTTTATCCAAGTTTGTTTGTTTAACGGGTCACAGGTAAAAGTTTTCTTTATGGGCCAGGAGCAGTGGCTCACATCTGTAATCCCAGCACTTTGGGAGGCCGAGGCAGGTGGATCACCTGAAGTCAGGAGTTCAAGACCAACCAGGCCACTATGGTGAAACCCTGTCTCTACTAAAAATAAAAAATTAGCTGGGTGTGGTGGCACATGCCTGTAGTCCCAGCTACTAGGGAGGCTGAGGTAGGAGAATCGCCTGAGCCCAGGAGGTGGAGATTGCAGTGAGCTGAGATCACACCACTGCACCCCAGCCTGGGTGACAGAGGGAGACTCCATCTCAAAAAAAAAAAAAAAAAAAAATTCTTTATGGTTGGCTGTCATTCAGTTCTCATCTGTCTTTGCTACCTATGATTCCAGGTCTCTAAATCCAAAGTTTGTCGGTGACTTAATGGGGGTAGTTTGAGTTGGTGGAGATGTGACAGAAAGGTGGTGTTGTTACTTAAAAGGAACCATAAAATATGTTCCCCCGAAATTCAACTTAGAATACTCCCCCACCCTCCTCCCACACCATCATTTCAGGACCCTCCATTTATAGACCTTAGTTTTGGTTGTAAAAACCATATTAAATGTCCAGTGTGCTTCACTTAATATAAGAGGCTTAGTTTCCTAATGCAGGAAATTCACTACGCTTATACTGTCTGTGACCTACATTATAATAATCACACTACACTTTATTTACCAGTCAGTCTACTTGCTTGCATGGATGACTATATAACATAAATCCTTATTCAACTTTTATTGTGTTTCTTTCTGCAGCTTTGAAACAACTTTAAAAGGACCCTAGATTCTAGTACTTATTCTAGTATTTGGGTTTAAATAACAGGGCAAGTTTATTTTCTCTCTCTAAAAATGCCACCATTTCCTTTCCATCCAGACGGTTCAGAAACAATCTTTCCCGGTGGGACCCCAACAGGAATCAATTGCTTAGGAACCAGTGTTTCTAAGCAAGTTTTGCAAAATGTTCCCATTCAGCCCAGGGCTTTAGAGACAGCTCTCACTCCTCTGGGCTCTGAGAGCTGCCTCCCCTTGCATAATCCCTAGGGTGCCAGAGCTCCCTGGCTGGCATTTGGTCCATGCCAGATATCAGAGTCCCTTTCAATCTTCTTGAGGAACTGTGAACTCCTTTATTCTACCTACTGTGTGAAGCAACAAATGTCTATACAACTTTCTCATTAGCACTTGGCCAGGTGGCACAGAAACACTGGTGGTCGGATAGCCAGATTGAGACGGGCTGTCTGCCATGAACACTGGGCACTCCTTAGATTGTGCTGCTGATCATCCATAGATCAATTAACCCTCCTTATAGAAATCAGGGGAAGAGCAGATGAAGGGGAATGTACCCATAGCAGGAGTGGAATTGGAGGCTCCCCTCCCTAGTGAGGGGAATGAAAACATTAAAAAGTGTAGATACACACCATGGTTTGAAAGCTTCCTAGCCAGGCCTGTGCTAAGAACTTTCATTCATGATCTCATTTAATCCTCTCAACAAGCACCCAAAGAGGTAGTATTATTACTATTATCCCCAGGTAGTCATATATATATGTATGTATGTATGTATATATATATACACACACACACATATATATATTTCTCACAAAATATGAACTATATGTCATAATTATCCACAGCTTTACAGGTAGAGAAACTACAGATAAGGAACATTTAGTAACTTTCCCATGCAGACAGTTCATGCTGACTACATGAAATCCATTTCAAACCCAAGCAGTCTATTCTGGAGCTCGCGCTGTGGACCACAACACTATAGCTCTGTCAAGTGGCATGCTTAAATGGAACAGCTAGATAGTCGTAGGGCTTCAGGTGAAACTGAGGACTTCAATCTGTCAGTGGAGTGTTTTCTCAACTTGCCCTGTGGGCAACCACTTCTAAGATGGCTCCCAATGATCCGTGACTCTTGATGTTCACATCCTTGTGTCATTTCCCTCCTCTGAGCATAGACCAGATTAGGGATTTCCTTCTAATGAATGGAATACAGCAAGAGTGACAGGATGTCACTTCCAAGATTAGATCAAAAAAGACTCTGACTGCCATCTTGTTACACTTGTTCTGCCTGGCTCTTCTTGCCTGCTTTGATGTAACCAACTGTCATGCCATGGGCACCCTATGGAGAGGCCCACATGGGAAAGAACAGAGGACAGTGTGCAGCCGGCAGCCAATGAGGAATGAAGGTGCTTGGCCCCACAACCCAGCAGGGAATTGAATCCGGCCAGCAATTGTATGAGTGAGCATGGGAGTGGATTCTTCAGGCTTCAGTCAGGTCTAGAGATGACAGCAGCCCCATCAACACCTTGATTACAGCCTTGCAAGAGACCCTGAGCCAGAGGCCCCAGTTAACCTGTGCCCAGATTCCTGACTTGAAATTATGAGATAATAAATATTGTTGTCTTAAGCCACTAAGTTTTAGGGTAATTTGTTATTCAGCAAAAGATAACTAATGTGTGCCTCTTTGGTTTACCTAGAAAAATAATTCATATTAAACTCAAGATTTTATTAAGCAGTCCAAGAATCTGTTGAGAATCACTAAATTCCCACTTTGAAATAAAAACTATGTATCTAATATTTACTATTACCTGGATATTTACTGTATGCCAAACACATCATTAAATTATTACTAATTTAAATAATTACAGTCATCCCTCAGTATCCTTGGGGAATTGGTCCTAGTACCTCCAGTGGATACCAAAATCTGCGATACTCAAGTCCAGCAGTCAGCTTTGCAGAACTCACTGAAATGAAAAGTTTGTTCTTCATATGCATGGGTTTCGTATCCTGGGAGTACTGTATTTTTAACCTGTTGCAGATGTGAAACCTGCCTATATGGACAGCCAATTGCATTTATTGAAAAAATTCCCTGTATAAGTAGACCCATGCAGTTCAAAACCCAGTTGATTAATGGTCAACTGCATTGACATTTAATCTTCATGCCTTTGTGACGTCAATTTTTAGTCAGAAATGATTATATTCATCAAATTATAAGAATTTAATAATGATTTTTTTAATGTCCACTTCCAGTTGTCCGATTAATCAATTGTTTAAGCCCTTCCTATCTCTGTTTTTATTTAGATCTTGCCAGAGTTCTTGGTCTCCCTGTGTTATCCAAGCTTACCAAAGGTATTTTTGGTGTACACCCACTACTCTGATCTTAGGCTTTGAGATTTCTTATATTTTGACCAGGAGCAACATCACATTAGGGAAATGATCAGTCTCTGCTTTTATGAGTGCACACGGTGCTTTAGATACAGAATCTACAGCTTACTTTTTGTAATATCAGCTGCACAAATGATTGCTGCTTCAGGTCATTTTATTATTGGGGACCGAGCTTCCTTTTACTGGATTTATGACCCTTTAAGGTTTTTACTACTTCAATTCTGAATCTTCTATGCTTCTGAATAATGAAGCAACAAGGGCAGGTGGGTGCAAACTGCTTTTTCTTAATTAGTAATTGGGATAAAATTGGACCCCCTACCCCACGTCACAGTAGTGGGTATGGCATCTTATCATTAACACACAAACCCCACCTGGTTGCATCAGATCCAGGTGTTCTTGCTTAAGCACTTGAGGCTCACGATAAACCCGAAGTAAATCCGTCACACTGAGTATGGTAGCTTCATTCATTGCTTGTTCAAGTCTCTAATAGGTGCAGAAAGCTACCTGTTTTGGAGAAGGTGTGCCACCATCAAGATCCTCATATGCTCAGTCTCCTAGGTTCTTCAAGGCTATACAGATGTGCACTCAGGATTTTCACCCCAAGAGCAGAGCTGAATAAGCCACATGGCATTTCTATTATTTGGGAAAAACAGTGTATATTCAACACTGTGATGGTTAATTTTATGTGTCAACTTGAATAGGCTAAGGGATGCCCCGAATGCTGGTAAAACAATATTTCTTGGTGTGTCTCTGAGGGTATTTCTGGAAGACATTAGCATTCGAATTGGTAAACTGAGTAAAGCAGACAGCCCTCCCCAGTGTGGATGTATACCAATCCATTGAGGGTCCAAATAGAATAAAAAGGCAGAAGAGTGAATTCACTCTCTCTGCTTGAGCTGAGATGTTCATTTTCTCCTGTCCTTGGACATCAGTGTTCCTAGTTTTGGGACATCCAGACTCAGACAGGGACTTATACCACCAGCCTTCCAATTCTCAGGCCTTTGGACTCAAACTGAATTACACCATTGGTTTTCTTGGTTCTCCAGCCTGCAGAAGGCAGATCATGAGACTTCCTGACCACCATTACTACTAAGCCAATTCCTTTAACAAATCTCTTTGTATATTTTATTGGTTCTGTTTCTCTGTAGAACACTAACACAAACACATATGCATTTCATTTGCCCAGTGCAATCTAGAGATAAACTTTCAGTCCCTTTACATTTTATAATAAAAAAGGATTTAAAAATTGGTGTTTAGTTTTTTCTCCTTAGATAAACATTTCTAATATAATTGCTGAGCTCCTTAGATTCCATTCCATTTATTTTTTCTGTATGAGTTTTATTGAAGTTCTGTTTAAGTTCAGGCACCAGGCCACTGAAAAGCATAGAGCATTTAGGCATTAACAATTTCTTTAAGGCACTCATGCCAGATAACTATTTGTGTGTTTTAACGTTTAAACTCTCTTTCTTCCCCTTAACCCTTGCAATGAAAAACTTGATTTCTGAAGGGATTGATTGAAGATGAGAATTCCTCTTTCTTGGGGTTCTCTGAAAGGCTGTTCTCAAAACCACCTGTGGATGAAGAAACAATGGCTTTGGCACTATCATTGAAAAAGAGTGCCTTGCATTTTTGTACTTTGGGGCTATGTAGAAACCCCAACTAGATTATTACACAAAATGAATGGCTTGATTTTCTAGCAATCAGTTTGGATTACTAAAAAAAAGTACATACATACATATACATACAAAATACAAGTTTCTTACATGGCAAGCAAATTGTAAAATGACTACTCTTTGGGAATGTGTGAACCACTTTAGTTTCCTCAAGGTTTGGGGAAAAGGGTATGAGGGAAGAGGAAGAATAAAGGAAGACTCAAGTGTTGTAACCACCCAGTGAGTTCACCTTGCTCTCTGCCTAGACAGGGCCGATTTATCAAGACGGAGAATTGCAATGGAGAAAGAGTAATTCATGCAGAGCTGTCTGTGTGGGAGAAGAGTTTTTTATTCCTCAAATCAGTCTCCCTGAGCATTCAGGGATAGGAGTTTTTAGGGATAACTTGGTGGATGCGGGGCAGCCAGTGAGTCAGGAGTGCTGATGGTCCTGTCGGAGATGAAATCACAGGGAGTTGAAGCGATCTCACACTGAGTTAGTTCCTAGGTGGGATCCACAAGATCAGATGAGCCAGTTTATCAATCTGGGTGGTGCCAGCTGATCCATCAAGTGCAGGGTCTGCAAAGTATCTCAAGCATTGATCTTAGGCTTTCCATGTTATCCCCAGGAGTAATTTGAGAAGGGTCAGAATCTCAGAGTCTCCAGCTATATGACTCCTAAACCATAATTTCTAATCTTGTGGCTAATTTGTTAGTCTTACAAAGGCAGGACTAGTCCCCAGGCAAGAAGGGGTTTTTTTTGTGTGTTGGGAAGGCCTGTTGTTGTTGTTGTTGTTGTTGTTGTTCTTGTTTTGAGACGGATACTCGCTCTGTCGCCCAGGCTGGAGTGCAGTGGCAGGATCTCAGCTCACTGCAAGCTCCGCCTCCCAGGTTCACGCCATTCTCCTGCCTCAGCCTCCCGAGTAGCTGGGACTACAGGCGCCCGCCACCTCGCCCGGCTAGTTTTTTGTATTTTTTAGTAGAGACAGGGTTTCACCGTGTTAGCCAGGATGGTCTCCATCTCCTGACCTTGTGATCTGCCCGCCTCGGCCTCCCAGAGTGCTGGGATTACAGGCTTGAGCTACCGCGCCCGGCCCATCTTTGTTTTTAACTATACACTAAGTTCCTCCCAAAGTCAGTTCAGCCCACACCCAAGAATGAACAAGGACAGCTTGGAGGTTAAAAGTAAGATGGAGTTGGTTAGGTGAGATCTTTTCCACTGTCTCAGTTACAATTTTGCAACGGAGGTTTCAGTGTTGGCTTGGTGATGGGTGGAGCCGTTCAGAGAGACAGGAAATCCACGTGTCAGTTTTCAGTGAAAAATAGTGGGTTTCTCTGTGGATGTGTTGAATTGGAGGTGCCTGACAGACCTCTGGTTGGAAATGTCTAGTTGACAGTTAAATATATTTGTCTGGAGCTCAGGCAAATGGTCAGGATTTGGAGTTTGTAGGAAATGGAGGGATTTGAAGTAATGAGAATGTAAATGTTTATAAATTGATTTGTTGCTATTTTTTAGAAAAGGACACTTAAAGCTACAAAAGCCATATGAAAAAAAAAATGCTTTTGGTATCAATATCTGTTAAAGAGTTTCACGTCCATAAGCTTAACTGTATGTGACTTAATCCTTTAAAAATATTTATTTGGCTCTTATAAAAAGAGTCATCTTACTACCATGAGATTATTTAGTCACCAGGGAGAAGCTTGCTCAGTTTCCAGGTGCAGATAATTAACCCTTTACATTGAATACATGTTCATCCCAATAGTCATGATTCTGTACTTCTACTGAAACAATAAGTTAAAATCTGGAATTATTCTATTTATTTATAAGCTTTTTTTTTTTTTTTTTTTTGAGACGGAGTCTCACGCTGTTGCCCAGGCTAGAGTGCAGTGGCGCGATCTCGGCTCACTGCAAGCTCCGCCTCCTGGGTTCACGCCATTCTCCTGCCTCAGCCTCCTGAGTAGCTAGGACTACAGGCGCCCGCCACCGCGCCCGGCTAATTTTTTGTATTTTTAGTAGAGACGGGGTTTCACTGTGGTCTCGATCTCCTGACCTTGTGATCCGCCCGCCTCGGCCTCCCAAAGTGCTGGGATTACAGGCTTGAGCCACCGCGCCCGGCTATAAGCTTTAAAAAAAAAAAAAAAAAAAAGTACACAGCAGGCATAAAATACATTGCTTTAGAGCATTTGCTTAGCTCACAACAGAACCTTTTAAAAATAATTTTTAAGGACATCTGTAATAGTTATCTATTGCTGTAATAATGTCACAGAACAAAGAGCCACAAAACATTAGTGGCAAACAGCCACTAATTTGTGCTCACATGTCTGGGGACAGTGGAATTTTTACTAGTTAGCAGTGCTGATCTTGTGAGCTTGCTCACATGTCTGGATGTCACCCTGCTGTCACCAGGGGCAGCTGGGGTTGCTCTGCTCTATATGCCTCTTATCCTTCAGCAAGCTAGCCCGAGCATAGTTTCATGGCAATATCAGAGGCACAAGGGAGAAAGCTTGAATTTAAGCCCATTTCCAGCCTCTGCTTGCATCCTATCTATGAATGTTCCATTAGCCAGAGCAAGTAGTGTGGTTAAACCCAGTGAAAAAAGGTGGCATCCCATCCACAGTGAGAAGATACTGCAAAGTTGCATGGCACAAGGTGTGGGTACAGGGGAGAGAAATTGGGCTCACATTGCTGTCTACCATGACAGAATGGCTCCTGTTGTCTATTGTGACAGAATGGCTCCCGTACACAAGAGTTGGTCCCGGAAGCTACAAGTCAACCATGTTTCTCCTATAGTCTACTCTTGGCTAATTGGGTCAGAGCAATCAGTATCCAAAGTTAAGAATCTAAGACTGTAGAGATGCAAAACAGTCTCTCCATTTGAAATCAGAATTCATATTATAGTTCCCTTATAAGCTCAGGCTTTTTCTATAGTTGAAGAAATATTTATACTGAATTGTCCTTAATAATACCATACAAAGAGAACTCTTTTCACAAATAAATAACTAAGCATATTCATCTATTTGCTCAATATTTTCCATCTATCATCTTTATTGTGCATGCCCTAAAAATATTAACACATGACCTCTGCTCTCATTATGTCTAGAAAAAAATAAGAAACACGTCACATATAATGCAAGGTGATATGTGACTATAATCAGATTCAATCTAAATTCTACAGGATTTTGTTAGACTAAAGAAAAGAAATAAATCACATGTTTTTCATCGTGTGTCAGTTGCTCTACATTTTCTATCTCTTGCATATCAACAAATATATAAAGTATGTTTTTTTATACTAAGGAACTGAGGCCTACAGTCTTTATGAAACTTGCTTAAAATGTACTTATTTACTGAAGACCTAAGCTGAGATTTGAATCTGAATCTTGCTAAACTCAGAACCCAGGTATTTTTTTTATTAAGCTTAACTGCCTCTTTATGCTAGGAATCCTTTCCCCATTGTTTAACATTATAGTGATTCATTATGAAATTTTGATATGAGATTAGGTTTTTTTAATACAAAGAAAAGGAAAAAGCTATTTGCTAATACATCAATTTTATACTGTTAAATTTTTAAATGGAAACATTTTCACCCAATTCTCACTATGTGAAATACTTTAATCTTTTTATTTCATTACATAGAATTCTATTTCAATTGCCAGTACATATTCAACATTTTTAGTAGCATAAACGGGATATTTGTTACATCTTTAATATTTTGCTGATGAAATGAAAGTCTTCCAAGCGTCTATAATAAATTCTATGGTCTCTACCCTGTGAGACCAATTAATTGGTACAACATAACATTTAAGGAAATGAAGCACCATTGGCAAACATGAATTCTTTCACAAAAAGCTTCCAAGTGACTTAGAAATAGGCGTCATGAATTTAGTCAGGCAAGACATATGTTAGAATAATGTGAATATTACTTGCCCAGTAAATGTATAAAGAAGAAACTTGCTTGAATGTATAATTTAGTATATTAATTATTAAACATGGTCATTAACTCATTACTAATATAGCTATTAAAAATTAACATCTGATATCTATTGAAACTTTTGAACATTTAATCCTAAGGCAAAATAGTAAACGATCATATTAGATATTTTTGCTCTAAAATAATAAATGTTTTCAAATCGAGTGGAAAATACATAGTGTATTTTAAACCAACATGTTTTAATACACTTTAGCAAATAATTCAGCTTCCAAACTTTTAAATTTGTAAAAATTTATGATTTTCCAAATCTGAACAGAAAAATTACAATGAATATCCTTGCTGGCTTTTTAGACCTGATGCATAGATAAAGTATAGGTGCTACTTCCCCTTTATTAGCCTTATAGATAAATAGGTTTTTCTTAAGACATTTATTTAAAAAACATAGGCTCTGTAATACTCCATTCTCATACTGCTACAAATAAATACGTAAGACTGGGTAATTTATTTAAAAAATACTTTTAATTGGCTCAAAGTTCATCAGGCTGTACAGGAAGAATGGCTGGGAAGGCCTCAGGAACTTTACAATCATGGCGGAAGGAGAAAGGTAAGCAGTCACGTCTTACATGGAAGTAGCAGGTGGAAGAGAGAGAGGAGAGGGGAGGTGCCACACATCTTTAAACATCCAGATTTGTAAGAACAGTCCTGTATTAGTCAGGGTTCTCTAAAGGGACAGAATAGGATAAAAGAATATATGAGGGGGAGTTTATTAGAATTAACTCACACGATCACCAGGTGAAGTTCCACAATAGGTTGTCTGCAAGCTGAGGAGCCAGGAAGCCAGTCGGCGTCCCCAAACCTCGGAAGTATGGAAGCTGATAGTTCAGCCTTCAGTCTATGGTCAAAGGCCTGAGAGCCCCTGGCAAACCACTGGCATAAGTCCAATCCAAAAGCTGAAGAATATGGAGTCTGATGTTCGAGGGCAGGAAGCAACCAGCATGGGAGAAAGATGGAGGCCAGAAGACTTACCTAGTCTAGGCCTTCCACATTCTTCTGCCGGCTTTTATTCTAGCAGCACTGCAGCTGATTAGATTGTGCCCACCAAGATTGAAGGCGGGTCTGTCTTTCCCAGTCTCCTGATTTAAATGTTAATCTCCTTTGGCAACACCCTCACAGACACACTCAGCATCCTTCGATCCGAACACGTTGACACTCAATCATGGCAAGCACCAAAGGGGGAAATCAGCCCCCATGATCCAATTGCCTTCCACCAGGCTCCACATCCAACATTTGGGATTACAATTTGACATGAGATTTGGGTGGGGACGCAAATCAAAACCATATTAGGCTGTTAAATCTGTATCGCTACAAACATGGTGAAATATCTTAAAGATGCCAAATCTCAGTTGTCCGTAACAAAATAATACACTGTAAGGCTGGCATATTTGAATAATACATCTACTAGAGGCAGGAACACTAAAATTACCACAGAAACTTAAGTCAGAAAACTTTTGAAATTTTGCCCTTCTACCTTTAATTCTGGCTCTATATTCAAATTGTGTGAGACATTTTTTAGACACATCAATTACCATTGCCTCAGTCCAAGATGCTGATTAATTGGTAGGGTTTGGACTGCTTTGTCAAAGTACTTCTAGGAGGTGATTCTAGGGTCACAGCTAGTTTGAGAAACAGAACACTAAAAAGGTCAAGTTGCGGAGTCTATATCCTCACCTAAAAAGTGAGATTACATTGATTATTGCCTAACCAATCTTTCAGGGTATGTAAGGCACTCAAATTAAGTTTATACATGTGTTTTGTCAGCTTTCAGTGCTAGACCTTTAGCTCTGTTAAATTTCTGTTAGTAAATGAAATGATATTCTACAAGAGTTGGTAGTGTGTATGGGGAGTGGATGCGGGGAGTAAGGGTGGAGACAAAGCATGAGAGAAAGAGATTTATCAATTTGGATGTCATTTTTTTGGTAGATTTGTCTTATTTTTCATATAGGCCAAAATAGTATTAATGGATTTTTTAAAACGAGGCTTTATATGTATAAGATTCATTTTTCTCTGGTTAGTATAGGTGAACGAATTTTATCTCTATATAAGCACCTGCTGTAATAAATTTTGTCTTTTTGAGTCTCTATTTACAAATTTGTTCACATTTCTACTCTCTCTTAAATACGTTTATTAGAGAATCATTTCAGAATATAAAAAAGTATGTGCTAACAGATAATAAGCTAGAAAATATAGAAATATAGCAAAAGAAAAATAAATCAGCCATGATCCAAAGAAAAATCACTGTTGACTCTTGATTCGCTCAATTTCTCCATTTATTTTGTATTTTTAATATTTGTATGCATACATTCTATTATAAGATGCTAATATTTTGCAACTGTCTTCTGATTTTGTGTCTGCTTATCTCCATCTCTTTTTTTGGTATATGCTATTTAAAAATTTTTGTAATCAAAGAAATTGGCAATGGCTCTGATTTATTTCATTGCTTTCATACCTATAAAGTTTTTCCTTGACCCAACGTTAGACACATACTTACTATATTTTTTATTTAGCTTGTGGTTTTTTTAGTTGGTTCATTGACACATTGTTCCCCAATATATGGTCCATGTATAAAGGCTAAATATAATTTCAGACAGCACAGGTTCATGGTTAAATTTCCCTGAATGATATAGAGCTACATTTCTCCTTTTCTAGTTTTCTTTTAAACCTTGCAGTTAAATCAAGAAGAATGTCTAAGATTAAGTTTAGTGTGTCTCTGAAACTTAAAAACACATGTTAATCTCCTTTAAAAAACAAACAAACGAAAGGAGGTGCTGGGCTCAAAGCCAGGTGACAGTATCAAGCTCGCGTTAAGAAATATTGATTCATGTGTATTGAATTTATTTTTACAAGCACTCTATTTTTGATAAATCCTATACGTTTTCCATTTATGCTAATGATATAAAGCTTCTTGTGAAAATGATTGTATTTAAATTTTAAAAACCCATTAATTTAAAAAAAAATAAGTGAAGAGGCGTAGCAGTAATATAAAATAGCAGAGTGACTAAATGCGACCAAGTGGCCTGGATTTCCATCCTTGCTGTGATACATTTTTGGCAAATGCCCCGGGTGTGTTACTTCATCTGGCTGAGACTCCAGGCCCTCACCTGTAAAATGGGAACAATCATGTAGCTATCATATACTTTGGTTGACAGCATTTAATTATTTTCTGTAAAGTATTTATAAAAGTACTCAATAAATAATATTATTAAGCATCATCCCTATTAGGATGAGACCAGGCTTGTTGAAGTAGAACTGGGCCTGAACATTGATATTTTTACCAATTTCCTTAAGTGATTTTGAGGCCCACAAAAGCTTAGGAACCACTAAAAATCTATCAAAATTATTGTAAAATTTTAAACTAATTATTACATTGTTTTCCTAGGCTGTTGCCCTTTGTTGCTGTCAGATACAGTCCTGGGAGTATAGAAAGAAGCAAATAAATATTTGTTGAAGGAATAAATATGTGAACAAATACATAACTAAATTAGTACAGATGATTATCAAACTAAAGTCCTGTTGGAGCTTACCATTGCTAGATCTGGAATGATTTGAAGTAACCACACAGAGAAGAGCCAGTTTCAACCATGTCTGTTAGTTACATTGAGAATGAGTTCAGTCAGGCAACCTGTTATCACATATATACACACAAATGAAGAGCTTTCTTTTGTGTCAACAATAACCATTGTGTAAACACAGTAGAAAAATACCCCATCCCATTTTTAATGATGTTAAAAATTAAACATAATAAAATTAAAATTAAAAATCTTTTTCTCGAATCAGTATTTAAGATCATTCCAATTAATATCCCAAAAGATCTTTCTTGAAACTTAATAAACTCGGCAAAGTAATCTTTAATTTCACTGGAAATAATAAATAGCCAAAATTTCCAAGAAAATAATTTAAAAAGCAAAGTGTGAGAAAACTTTTGCCATTAGATAACAAAATATATTTTAAAGAAAACTAAATCATTTACATATAAGAACTTAATATATAATAAATATGACCTTTCAAGTTCATGGGCATATGGCTTTTAAAATAAAGGATTCTTGCATTTCAATCTATTAAATATATTTAAAAAGAGAAACAAAAATGAAAAATATTTATGACATACACCCAGATATATTCCAGCTGTATTAAAATTACATTTACATCAAAGTAAAATCACAAAACTAAAGGAAAATTTGGATAAATATTTATATACTATTGAGGTAGGAAAGGCCTTTCTAAACATAAATCCAAATGTATTGACATAGAGAATGATAAATAAATGTATGCCCAAAAGACAAATAAAACTAATAATATATACAAAACTAGGAAAGATATAAACACAAGGAAAATATACATTATCACAGCCACTCAAATCAGGCCAATAAAAAAGGTACCAATTTCTACTATCAAATTAGAAAATATACAATTTTGAAAATATCTGCAAGAGGATTGGCAATTGGTAAATCTCAGGCACTGTTTTTTATGTGTAAATTTTCATAGCAATTCCGGGAAACAAGCTTGGCAAATTTTTTCAAAAATATTAAAAATATAAAAACTCACTAGTAATGTTTTAATAGGATTATAATATAAAGGAGCTATCTAAACCATATAAAGATTTTTATAACAACTTATTTTTCTGAAAAAAGGAAAGGAAGACAAAAGAAAACTGACTAAGGAAATTACAGTACATTTTTAATGAGATAATATCATGAAGTATATATGATCATAAAATATAAGTGAGTAGAATACCTATGGTCAAAGGAAAGTGTTCATAATGTCTTTCTAAGTGAAAACAATAGGAATGTTTTGTAAAAGGGAAAATGATATAACATTTAAAGGACATATTTAAAATCTAAGCAGTGGTTAATTCTTATTTTTGCCTTTATTAACAAATAATGAATCATTTTAATATAAACACTGTTAGAAGATTGGAGCTTTTATAATTCACTGAAGTCAATGTTTGTTTTTCTTTCAGAGACATAGGCTGGCAAAACTGAACTCATACTTACTAGTCTCCTTTAATTGAATGCAATAAATTAGATGAAACTAATCCTTTGATCCAGAGTGTAAAGCTTATTTATAAGAAAACTTTAAGATATATTAGGCTTATCTCCATTGAAATAGAAGTAGAGAAAGTGTATTCATCTGCTCAGGATATAACTCCAGATTTGATGGTGTAATAGTTTTAGAATGAAAACTAGCCATGAATCTTGAGTTACTCTTGAGAAAGTAACATAATCTCTCTAAGCCTTAGTTTCCTCATCTACAAAACAAGGAAAATACTTGCCTGCCAATAGGAGTATCTTGAGGATTCAATGGGATTGTGCGTGTTTAAGCCTTTCAAGTGCAGTTATAAGTCAGTAATAGAATGTTAGGCCTGGAAATCACCTTAAAAGCTCTTTGTAACCATCCCCCAATCAAGAGGACACTGCTAATCTTAGGAAGGTATACATACTCAAACGAGAGGTCTGAGTTTTTGGTACCATACAAAAATTATCATCAAACTTGATTCAAAGGCAATCTGACCCGTTATTAAAAACCCGATGCCATTAGACAATTAAAGCACTGTATAAAGATAAATCAAGGAGTCATGTTTCTTCTCAAAGAAGCATACAATGTAAAAGGAATAATAAACCCTAGTGATTTAAATCCCTATAAAATTAATGCATTGTATATGAAGAATTAGCATAAAACATACTGACATTTATAGAATTGTTTCCAAAATACACTGAAGGAATTCCTTGTTAGAGAAAACAGTGGTTTGGAATCATTTCCTCATGTGAGCCATAAAAAGTCTTATACTTTGGTACTTTTATTTAGTTACTTTAAACCACAATTGAGTTCATGTAAATTGGAGCTCAGTTCTCAAATATTTTTAATTTCTCTATTCCCACACTGGAACCAGCTACTGAATTCTAAGACTTAAGGAAAACTTCAGTGGTATAAACTGGTTTGCCACCAAAGAAAAAGCAGAGAAGTTACATATTATAAAATATAACTACTTTCTTAAGCAAAATGTCTGTGTTTAAAATGTGTGCATAAACTTTGCATAAAGCTTGCACAAATTTGCAAGTGTTTTTAATCAAGTCAACAGGATTGTTGTTACGTTTGTGTCAGTTTAATCAGCATTTTATTCACCGGATTTAATTGTCTACTTAAATGATTTTCATTTTCAACTTTTGAGACAAACATTAAATATAATTGCCTCTTACATCTGAGACAGAAGGATTCACCTTTTATTCCCCCAAATTATTGTATAGGAATCATTATTTTTTATTGTGGTAAAAATCAGGTCACATAAAATTTACTATTTCAATTATTTTAACATGTACAATTCAGTGGCATTAAGTACATTCACAATGTTGTGTAGCTACCACTGCTATATAGTTCCAGAGCTTTTTTATTACCCCAAAAGGAAACCCTGTACCCATTTAGCAGTCACTGACCATTGTCCCCTGCCCCAGCCCATGGCAACTACTACTCTTCTTTCTTTCTCAAGGGATTTGGCTATTGTGGAATTTTTATTTTTATGTATGTTGGATAGTCTTTACCCTTCTGGATTAATTCTTTCCTCTTCTCCATTCTGCTCTGGACCTTAAGAGACTAATGTCCATGGGCTGCACTTATGTGGTGCCCTCACCCTCTGGCTTCTGGTTGGCTTTGGTTACTTGAAAGCCTGTAGGTGACTGGGTGCGGTGGCTCATGCCTGTAATCCCAACACTTTGGGGAGGCTGAGGTGGGCTGATTATTTGAGTCCAGGAGTTCGAGACCAGCCTGGACAATATGGCAAAACCCCACCTCTACAAAAAATACAAAAATTAGCAGGGCACGGTGGTGCATGCTTGTAGTCCCAGCTACTTGGGAGGCTGAGGTAGCAAGATTGCTTCAGCTTGGGAGGTGGAGGATGCAGTGAGCCAAGATCAAGCCAGTGCACCCACAACCTGGGCCACAGAGTGAGACCCTATCTCAAAAAAAAAAAATAAGAAAAAAGAAAGAACATCTGCAGGAATATCAAGGAATGGAAGTATTTATTTCTTGAGCTTCTTCCCTGCCTTGCTGTGGGTTCAATTGACAATGGCTGTGTTCCTTTAGCCAAGGCCAAAGCTTTCTGTTAGGCATCTCTTCTCAAACATAGCTCTAGTCTCTCCAGACCCCAGTAACCCTCTATCCCTCACTTCCCTCTTCAAGCCTCTACCACGTGCTTCCTGGTGTTGCTTCCCGATGTTACTTGCACCTTTCCTTTTGATGTCTTTGAGACCAGCCCCTTCATAAACAGTTCCTTCACTAAACTCTCTTCAATTGCTCCATTTCAGTGTCTGTTTCCCTGTGGAATACTGATTGATACCTGATTCTTCGTCAGCATTTTTAAGAAATATTATTATTCATCTTTGAGCAGCCTTATTAAAAATGCAAGCACTTGAAAATGGACCATTTCTCCAAGGGGATGTGGAGGGTGAGAAGATGGTAAATATGAGGAGTTGTAGTGTCAATTCAGTGAAAATTTAAATGTGAATGCAGTTTTTAGTGCATTTAGTGTGAATGCACTAAAAACTGCATTCACATTTCTATTTCTATTAGGTGTTTTTTTGTTATTTTTGTTTTGGCCCTTTTGGATTTCACTTCAAATCCTGACTGGGCACCTTCTCGTCACACTGAGGCTGAGAAGGGCCAAGCACATTGCATCCTCGCAGTAAATGTGGTGAACAAATGAAAAATGAATACATAATCAGGAGGTATAGAAACGACAAGGAAAGTACATTCCATGACTACAAGCTTGGAAAAGAAAGATATTTTAAATAAGAAATGCCCATAAATATAGTTCTTTAAAAGAAATAGAACATGTGATAGATAAATTTTGGCCTGATCTATGCTTGGCCCATATCACCAAATATATTCAGTTGCTAAAACATTATTATTATGCTGGCTATTCTGAACTCTCTGCTCAGGTTTCAAGACTATGACCTTAGAAATTTTGTCTTTGAAATGAAGTCAAGACTTTGATTGAATTTGTAGTTATTGAAATCCCAGGCAGCATTTTGCAGTAGATGGTATGTAATCCTTCATATTTTAACCAAATTTTAACTTGAGTGAATTCAGACTGTTTGATGGGCTTGTTCTTTCACTTGAGAGACTGGAGATCCCATCAGTTTTAAGAGAATTTCGTCAACTTTGGTATTAAAAGAGCACAGCAACTTTCATTTTGAGTATATTATTAGTTTGGAAATGTCCTTGTGTTCCCTTTTTACTTTATTTTGATCTTCTGATTTTTGAAAAAAATGTAAGGATGCCAAACACTTTACGTATTAGCCAATGAATAGAAAAAAATCTTGTAAGAGAATTTTGTGTAAGGCATAGCACCTTATAATCACCCCATAAAAATAAGAAATATTTACAAATGCCAGGTTTTCAGTGGTGCAATAAATATGGCAGTGACCTAAATAAGTTATTCAGCACAACCTCTATGGTAATATACGTGTAAGGATCTTAACAAGCTTTGTTTTTCAATTCTGATATGAATATGAGCTTTACAGAATTACTGAAAGGGAGAACCAACAAAACTGCAGTGGCTTTCAACTGAACTTGGTTGTAAACCATCTTGTTTTTTGGTTTACAGTCAAGAATCACAGCAAAAACCTTACTGCTTCACAAAGACTTTTCAATGAGCTTTTTCCCAAGGCATGTTTTATAAACCCTAATATCATAAATCTGTAGAAATGACAGCTGTTTATCCTCTCCAGACTGAGAGAAAAAAGATAAAATATAAAGAGGAACACAGTTTATCCCAATATCAAGAGAAATTTACAACGTTTTGTCAGCAAAAGAACATCAGTGGATTCTGACACTAACAAGTTTCTACATACAGCCTTTACCCTATAAAAACTAACATATTGAGAAGATTAAATAAAAACCAAGTTAATGATGATGTCATTAATCAGTTTATACTGAAACACTGTCTCAGGTAAAAGTAGGTTACATTAATAATCCAGTGTAAAATAAAATCAATTCTTAGGATGCCGACTTAACACCTTAAAAATGTAGACTTAGTTTTTTTTAATAACTTTTTATGCCCTTAGAAGGAAGGATTTTATAGCACTGAGGTATTACTTTACTAAGAAGCAACGTTTTTTAAGGATATCTAATCTGTGGATTATTTGAATGTTTGTTTGTTTGTTTTGAATATTTTAGGAGTTTTGAATTATTCATGATACTTGGCTTCTCTGTCCATGTCAAACATCTCCAAAGTTATGAAAAACATTAGGAAAAGTAAAGAATTTTAAACTGTGTTCTAATTCGAAAGACTAACTTAAAATGATATTAAGCTAAGTGCTTTCTTTTAGTAGTGAATTAAATCAATTGTATGCATATAGCAGATTAATCCTTCATTAAATTATCAGTGGCATTAGGAATGGAATAAAGCCTGAGAATGAACAAATATAAATGCTAGTCCCCAGATACATGAAAAACAAAGAGTATATCCAACATAAACAAATGAGGAACACATTATTGGAACCGTTGGGTTCTATCTGTGTGTGTGTGTTGATAAACTGCAACAAATCTACTGACAGAAGAGAAGGGATGTTGGCTTCATTTCTCTGCAGTGTTTTGCAAATGCACACACAAGAAGTAGTTTTAAGTGCTCAAGATAATAAAGTTAATTGATAGCATTTGGTACTGCTCCTTCCATTAATTATCACCTTTATCTAAATCTCTCTTAAATGTCATTAAAATGTATGTCTCTCCATTGGGACTCCAAGGAAGAAGTTGTACAGTAAAGTAATCCCAACTTGACTTCATGACTTGAGGTCTTTCCTGAAATAAAAAGATGATTTGACAGCAAGGGAGAAGGAAGGAGTGGGAGAGGAGAAGAGAAGGGAAGAGTAAAAGGACTAAAGGGCATAATCAAAGTTAGGAGGACAGGTGGGGAATTGGTTAACATAGCAGAGTAGATGAGAGAAGAGGAGGTAAGAACTTATACAAACATTTTTGTTTAAAATACTCTCACATGAATAATGTTACTTCTCGATTAAAACAAAGCCTACTGTACTATGTTGAAATCCAATGCGCATCATGCAACTTTTATAATTGCACAAATTTTGACTTTTAAACCGAGCTTACACTGATAACAATGAGTCTCTTGCATTTGGATCAGTATTGAAGGAAAACAAGGGAATAAAGTTACAGGTGTTTTTACCTTTCTCACTATATAATTGTCTCTATCATTTGAGTAAACATGATAATGAAAATCGAAAGTAAAGCCACCATCTCTTCTAATTGTATACATAGAAATCATTGTCAGCACAGCTTTCTCCGAGTCCACCAGCTTAGTTTCAAAGTACACAAGGCCCCCAAACAAACTGTAAGTTTTCTCTCTGCTATTCTTCTTTGATAGGAGGAACCTCATCCTACAACTCCCTCTCCTCCTTTTGAATGGTTTCTCAATTACTTCGGGTCAGTTTTGGCAGTGCTTTATCCTGATCTAAAGTTTCCCCAAGATCTTTCCAGACCAGACACGGTGGCTCATGCCTGTAATCCCAGCACTTTGGGAGGCTGAGGTGAGTGGATCACCTCAGAAGTTTGAGACCACCTTGATCAATATGGTGAAAACTCATCTCTACTAAAATTACAAAAATTAGCCAGGCATGGTGGCGTGCACCTGTAGTCCCAGCTACTCAAGAGGCTGAGGCAGGAGAATTGCTTGAACCCAGGAGGTGGAGGTTGCAGTGAGCCGAGATCACACCACTGCACTCCAGTTGACATCACACCACTGCACTCCAGTCTGGGTGACAGAGCAAGATTCTGTCTCAAAAAAAAAGAAAAAAACTTCCCAAAATAAAGAAGAATTAGAAATTTACATAAAGAATATTGTTTATGATTTATCTTGCTTTATATTTAGTTAGCCTCAAATGTCATTTTCCTCTATAACCAAACCAGGAAATACTGTTCTTAATATCATCTTTGGGATGAGCTTCTGTTCAATAAACAGTGACTGGGCCTTTATGTAAGATTCTGTGACACATTCTCTGAGTAATGTCAAAATGAGGAAGATGGATTGCGTGACTTCAAGCAGCTTTCAATCTACAGACAGAGGCAGCAAGCAGATACCAACTCAACTTATAAATGTAGAACAGTAAGAAGGAAAGATTGATCCCAACTACGATGACGATGATCAAAGCAGTGGCTCACGCTTGAAATCACAGCACTTTGGGAAGCTATGGTGGGAGAACTGCTTGATCCCAGGAGTTTGAGATCAACCTGAACAACAGTGAGACTCTGTCTCTGCAAAAAATAATTTTAAAAAATATCTGGGTGTGATAACGCACACCTATGACCCCAGCTACTCAGAATACTGAGGTGAGAAGATTGCCTGAGCCCAAGAGGGCCAGGCTGCAGTGAGCTGTGATCTTGCCACTGCACTCCAGCCTGGGCAACAGAGTGAGACCCTATCTCAAGTGGAAAACAAAACAAAACAAAACATGAAAGTGGGTCTTGAAAGTTATCTTGGATTTGAATCATTAAGTTCATTCTTGCATACATGGGAGATGCCTTGGGTCTTATGCTATTTCTTGTAGATGACAAAGGCCATATTCATCACAAATCTTTAGCAGTTCTGAGGCTTTTCATCACCATTCCTATTCTCTGTTACACAAGTTAGAAGCGTCTGGCTGATTCAGTGACTTAATCAGCCAGATGCATTTTGTTTTCTGAAAGTCGTGGTTAGTTGTTCAAAATGAAAAATTTGACTGCGCACCTTGGAATACATTTCCAGGATGACTGGCTGGGATAAGTCATCATGATTAAAATGCATTTTTTCAAGTGCAGAGTTTGACCTTTATATTGCCCAAAGTGAATAAAAATGGATCAAATTTCAAAAATATACAAAACTCATTCAAATGTTGACCTAATTTCCCTTCTGATATTTGGCCCTGTCTGGCAAAGGTGAGGTTTACAGAGAAGAGTTCTGAGGTGCCCTTGGGGTATAATATCTGCATTTGTTTTTACAGGAGAGTAAAAGTTCAGGTAAGTGACACTCGATTCATATTCATTATCATTCATTTTCCATTTTGAAGCTCATGAGCTATGATGATAAATCGAAGGAAATGACTGAATTGAAAATGTTCTCATTTTATTCAATTATCCTCAGTAACATTCTTTTTACTTTAGAAAAAAGAGTCACCATCTCTACTTTTAATACCGACTCAAAACAGCTATTTGGGAATTCAATCTACTGCTGAGTGATTGACTTGTGAACATGTAATGCTAACAACTGCAGCGACTCAGCCATGCTTGAAATATACTGGAGCCTTGATTATCAAAATATGGTGGTGGACCAGTAGCCACAGGATCACCTGGGAGTTTGACAGAAATGCAGCATCTCAGGCCCCAGCCCAGGCTTCTTGACTCAGAGTCTGCAGTTTAACAAGATCCCGAGGTGATTTATATGCACACTAAACTCTGAGAGGCCCTGCGTCAGAGTTTGACTTAAAGGGAAAATAGCAAAGAAAAGTACCACGTCCTGAAGAAATGTAGGGCTAGCGTTGAAGAGAAACAGTCCCACAAATGATTAAGGATGCAGAGAAGTTTTTGCCTCTGTGTTGTTTTGCCTTGGCATTTAAACAGGGTGATTTGATCAGCAATCACTTCCATAAGGAAGAGAAGCATTGTTTCTTTTTCCTCCGCGGAGATCTTTATGGTCCTACATCACTGTTTTTGATAGGCCTGGGGCCTGCAGTTTGTCTTAGACAAAGAAGAATAGCTTGCTGCTGACACAAACAAGAGAATAGGACTCAATAATTCAACTGCCACCTGCCAATTCATCCTCCTTTTAAACTCAATTCTGAGGAATATCCAGAGCCTGGTCATCTCCCACCTGGCCCACTGTGGCCATTCAAAGGACTCAGCTGTGATGGAAGTTGCTGATAGGACTGATGGGGCTGCTAGGAGCAGACAGGACAGTGGGGAGGAGCAGGACCCAGCAAATGTTGGCAGTTTCCCTCTGCTTACCATTAAGGGTTCTTCTAATCCATCAACAGTTCCTTTTGAACTTTGACTCATAGACCCATCCCAAGCCAGAGTAGTTAGTATCTGCAGATCTCCAGATTCTACGATGCTTTGAGCAATAGGATTGACTTGTGAACTCATTCACTTTTGTTTGAGAGAAATCAAGGTTGTACACAGATGTGAGTAAGAGAAGAAGAAAGCAACTTTCTCTTGGTGTGTGCTTCCTGAACCTTCATAAACTCTGGGGGAAGAGCGTGAGATTCCGGGTCCACTTGAAGATACTCAGGGGAACTTAGCCAGTGAACCACATGTTAGGGTGATATTTATTAAAGACAGGGCCTTCACATATGAGTTTGGGTCTTTTATCTTCTATTGCACTCATCTTACCCGTATATATAGCCATGTGTCTTTGTGTGTGACTGGACAGGATGTTATTGAAAGGTTATGTTTCCATAACTGCCATGATCATTCATGTGGCGTGTGGCTCCTGCAGACCCAGAAAGTTGTCTCATGAAAACATCTCACTGAATAAAAACAAGCATACTGGCTGGTCACAAGCAAATAACTCATCTGTGTAGAGATAGTATGTAAATTCATCTCTTCTTTGAAGGTGTCCAGCAAAAATGTGTGAGCATTAGAGGCGGGGGTTCTAGCATTGATCTCCATGAGATCTTGGGACTGGTATTTTACTTCTCTGGACTTTGTTCTATTATTCTTAAACAATGAGTTTCAAATGAGTGTCCTACAGAATATTGTTCCTAGGAAATTAAGTATAGAAGAGACAGGAGTGTGCACAATGAACAATTAAATGCAGGGAACACTAGATTTCACACAGGTACATGGGCTGCCTTCCCTTGAAACATCTCTCGGTGTCCATTACGTGTTAGTGTAGAAGGTGAATATCTAGAGGAGATACAGTGTGCTTAGCATCCCCAAGTCCTTGACTGAGATGCCCTCTTCCTAGGGTACTATTTATATCCCCTGATGCATGCTGGAAAATGCTATCGTGGATAATCTCCAAGACATGGGATAGGGCTGATATTTTATGATTCTATGATCTTGGGGACAGTCCATGTTC
Organism: Macaca mulatta; assembly: GCF_049350105.2. Classification (NCBI taxonomy): domain Eukaryota; kingdom Metazoa; phylum Chordata; class Mammalia; order Primates; family Cercopithecidae; genus Macaca; species Macaca mulatta. The sequence continues at coordinate 126,252,297 of NC_133417.1, read as the reverse complement.
CTCGTTTATTTATTTCTGGACAGGACTGTCCAAACAGCTTAAGTAGTAAGGAAGTAATTAATATTTTGGGCCACTGCACAGCTCGTCTGCTTTGCCTCCTTAACTGTGTATTTAGGTAAAAGCAATTTGCTCACAGTTAAAAGTCAACATTGAATGCAAAATAGGTTGGACAATATATTGACCTAATGGAAGAAAGCTGCTTTTTCATTATGATTCACTCCAAAGTAAGATTTGTATAAATTTACACCAGAGATTTAAAATGAAATTATTTGCTTCAAAAGAGAACAAAATGCCCCTCTATTACCAGATAGTCGGTTTAAAATCTTTCTGGGGCTCCTCTCTCAAGACTCAATCTTATATCCTTCTTTTTCCCTAAACAAATGATACAGTTGTCATAGCCATTAAGTGGGATTATTTTATTGGGAAAATATTAAAACCTGAAAATTGTGTGCTTATGGTGTTTGTACTGAAGCTTTGTAAATGAGGGTTGATACACATACACACAAACAGAGCAGGTCAAAACTCCCATGCTGGTCAGTTGTGGGATGGTGCCTGTGAATAGCCACTGGATTCCAGTCTGGGCACCACAGCAAGCCCCCCTCTCTAAAATATAAAGTAAATATGTTCTGCTGAAATGGATCATAATGGTATATTATTTTAAATTTTGAAGAATTATGAGATCAAAAGAATGCAAGGTTAAAAGGATAACAGACAAAATTTCCAATTTCTTGTGGCTTCTGAGAACTGGACTAGAATTAAAAAGAAATAAATTCCTAATTCTGCTTTAACAGATCATGATGTGAATGTGTTGAGATTATCATTTTTAGAGGGATTTCTCAAACTGCAAACTTATTGGCATATTTTCTTTTTCTCCTTTTCAAAAATTGGTAAACTTTTCTCTGTTTAAAATGACACATCCAGTTCCTGTCTACTTTTGGGGAAAGCTGTTAAATTATTTAACTTCAAACTGAGCTATATTCCAGCCTTCATATGGGCGGTTCCTGGAGTCAGTCTAATTTTGAGCACTCACTCCTGGCTAGAGCTTATTATTACTAGAAGAATGCGTGCTGACAGGCGGAGACAAAAAGGTCACAGGGAAGGTCACTTTTAAACAGAAATGTGATTTATATGCTATAAAGCACTCTATTATTATTAGATAGGAATGGAAGTTCAGGGAAAGAATATGGAACTTGAAAAGTCTCTCATTTCTGCAAGTTCAGACAGATTTTAGGGAGAAATTGTGTCATGAATTTCTATTTCACCACGAATGAGACTGCATCGGCACAGTGCAGACAAAATTAGAGCCAGATATAGAAGCCAAAGTAATTTTACATTTTAGGTTAAACTAGCTAAAATATTTTGTAAGAGTAGAGTAATATTGCATTTAGACACATAAAAATGATTTTTTCTTCTTAAATTGTTAACTATTGGTTTGGAAATGCAAAGTTTCTTAATAGCCTTTGTGTGTTTCTGTGTTATTTTATTTTTCTGTTCGGAGAGAGAGAGAAAAAAAAGAGAAGAGGAGGACGGGGGAGAACAGCCTTAAGTATAGCTTAGAATTGAACATAGTTTAGAATATGATAGATTTTCAAGAGTCAAACCCAGCTTTATAGTTATATACCAAACACTAAAAAACAAAAGAAGGCTAATAAATTAAGATGACATCACAAACCACAAAATCAGCCCTGCTCCTTTACTGTAGTTAATGACGCCGGTCACGTTGGCATGGGCAAGAGTGCTTTCTTGCCTGGAGCAGTATCCCAAGTTCTACAGTTCATCCATCTGCAACCTGTTGACTATGTTTCACATTGGTGATGAATTATACTCCGTTTCCTCAGTCTAATCCTTTTCATTTATTTATATTTTATGGAGGAAACATAAAAGACTCCTTAGAAAAATCCAACTGTTTTTGATAAACCTTGTCATGTGCAAATAATGGAGCCTTGTCAAGGCCAAGCTTTTCTGGAAATTTATACCTTCTAATAATAATTAAAAGGAGAAAAAAGAAAATCAGAAACAAATAAGAAATATATTGAATTGGATTCAAAGCATGTTTGTGGCTTTGAATCAGTGACAATAAAGCATTTTCTATCAAAATGTGTTTAAACATGGCAGTGTAACTAACGTCTGTGTTCAGCTTGAATTTTGGATTTTTCAAATAGTAAAACCGTGACTTCAATTTTTAAGCCCAAGGAAGAAAGAAAGCATTTCGTTCTCAGAAAAGCATTCTACTAACAGTCTGGTTAAGGGACAATGAGAAAGTGCTGGACAGCAGGATGAACTGTTGCCCGATAAAGGACCTTAAAACAAGCTCAGAAAAGATTCTCAGCAAGAGGTTTTTAATTACTTCTACAGAAGTTAAACTTATATAAAGAAAGACACACACCCTGGCTATTCAAGGAACATACATATCTGGGTTTTAATTCTCTAAGCATTTTTTTCCCATTTTAACCAATTGGTATCCCACTAAACAACTTTAAAAAGATTAATAATAATAATGTCTATACATTCTTGAAAGGAAAAAATAATCAGTTTTTTGTTGATTTCTATTTTGTGTTTTTGCATATTTCTATTAAATTAATAGAAATATGCTAAGTATTAATGGTTCTATTTCTTTGCTTTGAAATCCTAATGGAATATACTCCCCATTTTTACCTTTTATTTTCTCAGTAATATACAGCTACTATTCGTAGCAGTACTTTTCAACCTGGCTGTATAGTATAGTACAATTGTCTAGGGAGCTTCTAAAAATACTGATGCTTGGCCTCACTGCAGAGCAGCTGACACCAATGTCTGGAAAGGCAACCCTGGGCATCTGTGTTTTCAAAGTTCCTCAGGTGATTCTTAATTAGAGAGAGGTTCACTCCCATTTCTTTATGAGATTAGATCAGAATTCTCTTCGAGTCAAATATTACCATGGGTCCTAAAAGTTTACACTCATTTAAATGCCCAGGATTCCACCACTTTTGATCCTTACAGGGAGTAGGGGCATGATCGGGGATGGAAATTCAGAATCCTGGGTTCAAATCCAGACTTGGTTATTCACCTAAAATATGATATTGATCTTTCCTATAAAAGAGACTTAATAATAACTTTCTTAGAGGGCTGTGGGGAAGATTAAGATAATTTAAGAAGGTGCGGAGTCCTATAGATGAACCCAGAGTGCATCTCTACTGTAGTGTAAATGGCTTTGTCAGGAGGGAATCTAAACCACCATGGTAGTGAAGGGTGAGGCCCATGTTTTCTGTTGAAATGGTCTTTGTGGGGTAAACTCAGAAGTGAGTGGAGGAACAGCTCTGTGACCAAAGGGAAACGTTATCAATTACAGTCTTGTGGTGCATAACAACATTTTGGCCAACACTAGACTGCACATACAACAGTGATTCTAAAAGATTATAATACCACTTTTTTACTGTACCTTTTCTATGTTTAGATATGTTTAGATACACAAATACTTATGATTGCCTACAGTATTCAGCGCAGTAACATGCTGTACAGGTTTGTAGCCCAGGAGCAAGAAGCTCTACTATCTAGGCTTGCATAAGTACATTTTGTGATGTTTGCACAATGACAAAAATCACCTAAGGATGCATTTCTCAGAATATACCCCCATCGTTAAGCAACACATAACTGTATTGGGAAAGGAGAGTCTCTACTGAAAATACAAAAAAATTAGCTGGGCGTAGCGGTGGGTGCCTGTAGTCCCAGCTACTTGGGAGGCTGAGGCAGGAGAATGGCGTGAACCCAGGAGGCAGAGCTTGCAGTGAGCCGAGATCGCACCACTGCACTCCAGCCTGGGCGACTGAGCAAGACTCCGTCTCAAAAAAAAAAAAAAAAAAAAGAAAAGAAAAAAAAGAAAAGGAGAGAGCCTCTGAGACACACTTTGTACATCAAAAAAGAGAGTCATCAAGGTCATGATGACTGAAATCCCCAATGACTTGGAAGATGCTTCCATATGGAAATCATGAGGTCTGCAAGGGTAAATATAAGTAATCACCTCACTCCCCACTCCAGATTTTCTGTCTTTGTTGAGGAAACAGAAGAGAGAGATTTTTAACAAAGATCGCTGTACTTTTGTGGGAGAGAAGACTAAGAGAAATCAGGTCCTCACAGCCATTGTTGGGACCCTCTGGTACACTCCAGCTGGCGTGTTCTGCATTGAGTTACTCATGTTACGGAGAGCCAATATTCTGGTGGATACCTGGTGGAGGGCTGCCATCTCTAGATATTCCAGTAATGTTGGTTCTCTTCCATTCCCCACTATCGAATCTTCCCTTTTATTATCTCATTTTTATGTCAGTATCAGCTATCCTCATCTCTTGAAGCCTTCTTTGTATTTTCTTTACAATCTAGAAGTTCCATGTAGTTGATGGCTCAATACATTTCCATTGATTGGCTTTTAGTTTGCTAAAGCTGTGTTAACAAAAAAAGTACCTTAGATGGAGGGGCTTAAATAATAAAAGTTTATTTTCTCACAGTACTGGAGGCTAGAAGTCTCAGGTGAAAGTGTCAACAGGGGTGGTTTCTTCTGAGAGCTTAGAAAGATCTGTTCCATTCCTCTGTCTTTGGCTAGTACACGGTCATCTCCTGCCTGTGCCTGTGTCCAAATTTCGTCTTCTTTTCACAAGGATACCAGTCATATTGAATACTGGCTCTCCATAGTGATCTCATTTTAATTTAGCTCCCCATGTAAAGACTTATGTTTAAAGATGGTCACATTCTGAGATAATGGGGGTTAGGACTTCACCATATGAATTTGGTGGGGGGAACAGAATTTGGCCCATAACATTGACTAAATGATGCATGAATAAATATATATTTGATAGAGAAAGAATAAATGGATGTGTACAAACCATTTTTGTACAGTCAGCAAAAATAGAGGCTTTAAAAATATTTACATGCAAACAAAATCTCCTAAACAAAAACAAAAGCAAACAACCACCACTGCCACCAAGACTTGTAAAATAAAACCTCTGTTTCAGAAGAAACCTATCTATTTATTTACCACAAGACAGGGTCTTGCTACATTGCCCAGTCTGGAGTGCAGTGGTGTGATCATAGTTCACTGGAGTCTCGAACTCCTGAGCTCAAGTGTGATCCTCCCGCCTCAGCCTCCCAAGTAGCTGGAATTGCAGGCATGCACCACCACACCTGGCTAATATTTTTATTTTTTGCAGATACAGGGTCTCACTATATTGCCCAAGCTTTTCTCCAACTCCAGGTCTCAAGCAATCCTCCCACCTCAGCCTCCCAAAGTGTTGGAGTTACAAGTGTGAGTCACCGTGCCTGGCCAGAAACTTATTCATAAACTTCTGTTTTTAGAACTTCCAGAAGTATCTCTATGAAGCCAGCATATTCAGGAACACTGTTTTATGCAAAGATATATATATAGATATATATATATGTATATATTATAAACTATAAATATATATACACATAGAGTTTTTATATATATATAGTTTTATATATATATGTATATATGTATATATTTATTTATTTATTTATTTATTTATTTATTTAGCTGTAGTGAAAATAGGATTGGAGGACCAAAAACAAATGTTGTGGATTGTTTTCCTCTTTTCTCAAATAATTTTCAACTGGTTCCCTTAGCAATGATACACATATTTGAGGACAAAGATAATGCCTTTGAAATGTTTAATCTCAGACATCTCCTGCCTAATCACTTTTGCTACAGGTGATTTCACATTAAGCTAGGCTTTTGGGCAGGGCAGTGGGGGGGAAATGAATCCGAAGAGGCGCAGAGTAGCCTCTATAGGAATTCTTTTTGGGTACTAGACTGTGTGTAGCTTGTATCCAGAAGTGGCTAAGCTGAGAACAGATTAAATGACCTTAAATTTATATCCAAGGGAGACTACCCTGCAAGCCACAATAGCAATGTCAGCTAGGCAGATCCAGAATTCTCCACCAACCCTATTACTTTTCAAAGTGCGTGAGAAGTCGGTAGATTGTTCTAATGTATTAGAAAAAATATAGAATCTGGCCATATCTGATCCCACCAGCTATGGATGGCAAGGTCAAAGACATGAAAATAAGCTGCTAAAAACACTTTTTCTCTAGAATTGTACCTATTATAGAAGACAGTAGCACAGATAGTGTAGTGTGTTTTGATATTAGTAACATTATATCTGAATCACTGTGGCTCGTATACACACTGTACCTAGAAAACCTTTCTAGGTTTCACAGAGGAGCTAGAAATGAACAAAATCATGAAATTTCTAAAAGGTGTCACTAACTGTATGTGAGTATTCTCCAGATTGGACTGTGTAAAATTTTAGCAGGGTGTATGTATACCAGTCCTGTCTTATAAGCACATTTATCAAGTAAACATTTTCTGTGCACTAGGAAAATTAAATAAATAATCTGTTATTCCTCCAGCTCATTAAATTGCTTTCTACTTATATTTTTATCACATTTCTTCATTTTTTTTCCATGTAATTATACATGGAAAATTTTTATTTTTGTCTTAGTTCCTTATTTTTCAATGTAATTATACTGTTAGATTGTGAAATGTATAGCAACAACACCTAAATTGACGTTTTCAGAGATGAAATAAAACTAGTTATTGGTACAATCAAAACTAGCTTTTATTAGAGATCCATCAAAATGATCTTTTAAAATGTTAGCCATAATCATTTCAAAGTAAGTTTAAGTCCTAATTTTAGTTTTCATTTTAGCCATATGCATAGCTCTGAATATAGATAAGTAGTAGCTGATCAGTAGTATTAGGACCAAAAGTTATTACAAGTGAAGAACATGTTTTAAAATAACGATGACAATATCTCCAAATTAGACATAAATCATTCTGAAGTATCTGAGTTTAAGCTTGATTTAGCAAGGGCTCATGGAGTAGGGAAGCAGGGGCAAAATGAAATTAACCACTGTTTCTAAAATGTATTTAAAGAGACAAATTTTTAAATTGTATTAAATCTTCTAAAATTATAAAGCTCAATTTTTTTACATCTACGACACACCATTTTTACCAGAAATCGCCCCATATATCCCTCCATAATTCAAAAGTCTTCCATTTCCCATTCTTTGACCTTCATTCATAAAAATGCATTCTTCTACTCATACTTACACACATATACTTCCATTAAATGCATGCCCCTCTGCCTCCACACACTGCTTAGTCTCTAATTGATTTTGAAACCTGACCATCTTTCAGTTCATTCACATTTGGAAAATCTTAATTCACTTCAGAATCAACTGGAAAACATCATCCCAGCAACTTCCAGTGAAATAGAAGACCTAACAGGGAACAGAGGCACATGTTAAATACCAGAAAGGCTTGAAAAGAGAAGGCTTTTACCATTCATCTGGGGAAAAACTCAAGAGGCATTTTGAGATTTGGAGACATGCATTCTCCTTTCAGATACCTTAACTCTTAAAGAATGCAGCCTTCAGACTTAGGCGTGAGTATCAAGCCAGTGCCTCCAGGTGAGCAAATCTCCAACCAGGTGAAGTTCTCACCTGGCAATTTAGAAACTGGGATCTGTACAGCTAAATAATCAAATAGATCTGCAAACCTTGCAGTGAACCCTAGCCAACTCTTAGATGCGCTTTCAGCAAACCTGGGCTGAGTTTGGAGAAACTCAAAGCAATTTTATGGTCGCAGATGGAAACCAGTCCCAACTCAGCAGTTTAAATGAATCTGAAAGTCAAGGGCCATCTCAAGGGCTCTGAACCCAAGCAAACCAAAACAATGTAATGATTCCCAGGGAGCGATGGAAGTCCTCAATGCATTGTCTTGGCAGAAGCTAAACACAGATTTGTTTTATATTATTCAAAAGTGGTAAGTGAGAAAATTAAAAAACGTTTCTTGAATAGTTTGTCTGGAAGATCTGCCTTACTCAGAGGCAAAATGAATGGACTTTCAAGCATTTCTCCCTTTACATAAGCAAGTAGATAAGAAAATAATTGAGACTTTTTAACCAACTAGAACAGTTATATTAAGAGATTAACAATTAAACATAGACTGAAATGACTCTTTCTAAACTTCTCAAACTATTACAGGGATAGGGCTAAAGGACAGAAATTGTCTATAACCTTTGTCTCAGGAATAGAGTTTCAGGGCTGAATTAATCTGTCCTTGACATCTGGATTTGAATTCCATTTCAAGTGTTCTGGTTGACCACCAGGTTTCACATGTTATCAGTTCAATGCCTTGCATACTAGGTGTAACTGGACATTCTTATTGTGAGAACATCTGCAATACAGACAACTAGAAAAAAATACCTTGACTTCTGAAAACATGCTCTTGGAGTCTTCCTAAGGTTAATAAACAACAATGTCAATAGTTCATAAGAGAGGGCTGTGTGTGTGTGTGTGTGCGCGTGCATGTCTGTCTTTCAGTAAAGGGATTGCAGTTTGGAAAAGAATTTTTATAACTTGACTAGCCTTTAATTCCTCAAGAAAGTCAATTAATTTTTTATCCTAATTACTCCTGGTTTCAAAATTTATTAAAGATCAAAGTATCCCAATTTGTCTATAGAAGGGAGATTCGAGTTATAATGACAACTATGTACTAGAAACTAGATATTCTCATTTGATGTCTATTTCATAGACCTTTTTGTGAGAAGTAAATAGTAAAAATATCCAGTTCCCACTATATATTGAAGGCTCACTAATTGTTAACTTTTCTCATATTCACCACCCACCACCACCACCTTCATCGTCATCATCACCATCATCATCATTTTTGTCATCATTTCTCTTCTATCAGGGCTCATTACCATGCCCTCAGCTGTGTTCTGCAAAAAAGAGGTACAGGCAGAGTAAGGTTTTCATGCCTCTATCTCCCATTCCTCATCCTTGACCTCACTTCGGAAGCATTATTTCCAACCCCACCCCCTGAGTGTTCTTAAGTATTCTCATGTTCTTTCTACCAACATTGCTGTTCAGATTTTTCAGGTAGCCTCTAATCTGTACATGCCGATCTTTTCTTTAGGGAAAATGGCTACTTCCCTTTAAAGTATTCTGTGAAATAGCAAATAAATAAGTCATTTAATATATTTATAACATACTCTATACCCTTAACCAGTGATCTCAAACCTTGTTGCATATTAGTAATACTTTAATAAATTAAGGCAAAACCAAATAAAAATCCTAAATCTTAGGCTCTAATTAGACCAGTGAAATCATAATCTCTGAGTCTGGGATCCTAAAATTCCTTTTTAAAGCCTTTCTCACATTCCTTTATCCCTGTGATTCTAAAATATAGGCAGAGTTTAAAACTACTGCTTCATATAAACCAACGTGCTTCTACCTACATTACAGACATCCAGAGATTCCTAAGAATTGAATGCTCACACATTCATTCAAAGATTGCTTTGTCACAGTATATTTTCCTACAGTGGCTTTGGAGAGAATGCTGATGTTTGACAAGCATCATATATTTTTATATCAAGTTCCTGTAGACACCTGCCCCCTAAAGATAAGTATCTCTTTGTGTAGAATTTTCTAAACTTTGTCTTGAAGTATACTCTTCCACGAATACATATATATTTCCTACTCCTACCTTCCAAACCATCCTAGGTCAAGTAAGTTTACAAAATGCTGTTTTCCCTCTTGATTGTTTCTGTTTTGGTTTCTGTTTTTTAAGCTGGCTTTACTAAGCACCTACCAGGTGCCAAGCATTGCACTAAGCTCTTGCACTCATTATTTTACATATTTCTCATGACTTAATAAGGCTGGGAGTGATAATTATGTACCTTTTACAGAGAAAGAAACTGAAGAACACAGAGGATCAACACTCCTTGTGTGTGGCCAAACTAAGATCTGAACTTCAGAGTTTCTAGTCCAGGGTGTTTGTTTGTAAGCATTACACTGCAGCCTCCATGCACATTATTGAGGCTCCAGAAAGTAGTGCAGTAAAGAAAGTTGGTTAACATTATTCAAGCCCCTCTTTCCTAAAGATATGCAAGCAATTTATTTTATTGTGTTTGCCACTGAGACAAACCTGTTAACCTCCTGAAAGGCGGTGTTCCTTAAAAGGGACTATTTTGAGGATGTCTGCCCTAAAGCGTGCGGCTGTTGTTTCTTTGTATTTCCATGTCCCCATCCTTGGTGATCCCTTTTATGTACTATGGTGTCTTTAGGCTGAAGATTCAAAAACACAGCAGATTCATGTTTCTGAATTTTCAGAAAGCTGCAGTCAGGTCCTTCTCTCCCTATGGTACAGAATGAGTTTCACATTCCCTGCTCTAATCGCCAATGGACTGTGGCCTGCTTGCTCCTGGTTGCTATCCCAGCTCACAACCTCACACTTGCACCATCTTGATGCCTTCTTTGTATTTTCCAGTTGCTTTTGTTCATGCAGAGAATAAAGTAGCTAAAACATGACCGAAAATGTGACTAAAACTACTTCTGACCCCATCCCCAATTCTGTAATTAGTTTGATGCAGATTTGCAGCAGATTAGTTTGACTGAATTAATTTGATGCAGATGTAGTCTGCTTGGTCTGCAAGCAAAGGAGATGCAGAAATTCGCACTGAGAACCATTCCTAAAAATGGTGACACCACACGCACAGAAGCCAGCTCAACCGGACTCCAGAGTCAATGCTATAAGTGTGTGAAATCCAAATCTGAAATGATTCTCAAGCATGCCCTCTCCTCCTTGACCACAATCACTGTGAAGTAACAACTTTCATCATTGCTTGCCTACATGATTACAAAACTTCCTAATTGGTCTCCTCACTTCTGATGCCTTCTCCATCTATTTATTCTCAGCAGCTTGATTAGTGGTTCTCACAGTTTGGTATGTGTACAAATCATTTGAGGAATGTGTTGAAAATGCAGATTCCCAACCCATCCTCAGTTCCATTCATTAGGTTCAGGGTGGAAGCTAGCCATCTGAACCATGTGTATTTTAACAGTCATTCACCTTTGTGCAGGTGGCTCGAGTGCTTTGAGAATTTGCTCCAGGCTGTTATCTAAAATACAATGGTAACACAACATGATTTTTCTTTACAAAGACACGTCATTTTTTTCTGTAGCAGGAAATGAGTATGGACTTGGATTGAGGATAGGGAGAAACTTTTAGCCTGAGCAGGCAGAATACAGAGGTCAAGAGAATTTGTGTCGATACGACTTTCCTGGAAGATCTGGAGAAATGACTGTAGTAATGAGTTTAAAAAAATAAAATTTGAAAGCTCAAGCTCATGGTGGTGTAGAGTTTTCTATCCAAGTATAAAGCTAGATAAAGTAGTCATAACTTTAGAAGAAACCTCCTTTTTCTTCATCCTCTTTACTTTAAAAAAACATTGTAGATGAAACAATGTGGTCCTTGCAGGAGTGAGCAGGGAAAACGTTGGATTTAGAGAAGTCAATTTTCTAAAAGACGGTGCCACTTTTCAACATCAATGACAGAAGCAGAGAGAGGAGCAAATATATGATCTCATTCTTTCACTTCGGATGCATAGTCTTTTGTTCTGAGGCATGATTATTCTTTTTGGACTGATCTATACCCTACAATTCTTAGACTATCAAGACAAGCAGGGCGCAGGTCTAGAGAAAGGGGTAGAAGTCCCTGCTAATCTGAACAATGAAGGCTTATCTAATTAATTTCAATATTAATATGGTATTATTCACGCTCCAAGTGATGAAACCGTGCCCCCGATAATGCCATTTTTCTACTTTAAAAAAAAAGTGTGTCTCCTGTCTTCTCTAAATAGTACTGATGCCCCAATAGAACAGAAAAAAAATCCGTCGTAGCTGGTGTCCACAAAGAGTTTCCTTCTCAAACCTCAGTCTGCCTCATTCTCAAGCTCATGCAATCTGGTTGTATCGGAGGATTTGCTGGTTTTTAAATTGCTGAGTGTTTTTCAATTTCCACACTCCTTTTCTCTTGCTCTTCTCTTTACCAAAGAACTATCATTCTTTGAAATGAAAATTAAATGGAATATTTCTTTTAGAAAAATAAGGCAGTGAATGAATTTTCAGATGAGAGGAAATAGATGCAGAAATATAGTCTTTCTCCTAAAGCCAAGGAGTTAATCGGTGGTAGAGAAGTGATTAGAAGCCTGCTTTTGTGATCCTGATCCCCTTCTTCATATGCCAGTGGCATCCTCATTCAAACTCTGAGTGATGTCACTTTGATCCATTTCTTCGTAGGCATTGCTGTCCTGTACCTAAGGCACCTGCCCCAACTCATGTCATACCGGACACACTGTGTGTGTGTTGCCTTTGCAACTAAGAGACACCCCCGGCTCTGACTGTAACAAACTGGCAATTAGAACGGTTAAAACTGATCAGTTCTCTGCCCACTTTACTGACAAACTCTATATACCAACATGAGATTGGCCATGAAAAGTATTTCAATATTAGGACTGTTGTATTCCTTAGTTATTTCTCTTACCTTGGGGCATAACAGACCATGGGGATGCTTTGTTCCTGAGGAGGAAGAAAGAAGGAAGAGCCGATTTCAGGACTAAAGGGCACAGAAGAGGCAAACATGGGGGCATAAGACGAACTTCACCTGAAGTAAACTCTATTTACTAAGCTATAGTTTCTATTTTTAAAAAGCCTTCTGTTAAGGTAAATTTTGTAAGGATAGAGGAAAATATAACTTCAGCTTGACTGATGCCCTGAGAAAATGGAATCTGATTTCAGAATTTAGGATATGTGCATTCTTGCTTTATGGATTGTCACTTTTATGCTCCTTCTGAGTTGTAGCTTCTAGGTATTTCGTATGTTATTAAATACCAGCGGTGCCGCCAGGAGACTAGAGAGTGAGAGGCTTACTTTGTTTACTTTTTACATTCAGGATTTCATCTAGAAGCCCACAGGAGACTTCTGGTTGTATTCACAATGATGATGACAGAAGTTTAAATAAATGCAGTAGAATCCCACCGGTTTGCAGCGTAGTGATGCTGAACGCATGAATAGAAAGCCTCTCGGTGGGTTCTCTTTCATGGATGTAAAATGCAGCCATTTCTATGTCTTTTCTTACAACTTTGGGGTATGAGCAAGGTCAGAGGAAGAAAACAATGGGCAAAGATGCAAAAATTATTTCACTGGAACGCTGACTAAATTCTTAACACTTTCCATCCATTCTCCTAGAAGCTGCAGAACACAGATTCTTCTAACAGCAAAATACTGTGTCTTTTCTGCTAAAAGCCACTGGATGTCAGAGATTTAAGGAGTCTTGGTGACTGAGTCTAACATGCTGAGTTTGCAAATGAGGCACCTGACCTAGAGGAGAAAGCATCTTTCCCAAGATCACACAGCTAGTTGGTGGCATCTGTAGGTTTTCAGCCCAGGTCTCCTAACTCTTTGCCCAGTACTTTTTTGCACCATGTTTTATGGCCTCCCCTGAACTTCTCAGTTGACATCTTTCCTGGAGTCTGGGGAGATGCAGGACAAAGTTGGAGAGGCAAGATGCTGGCTAGAAAGTATGCATGCACAACACTAAGAGACATGTACCTGTGGAATTCTCAGGAATCACATAATATCCATAAGAATGTGATTCGATCTTTTTATAAATTGGGTCTGCTAGAATATACAGTCTATGCTTTTAGAGAAATTAAAGACTGTGGAGTTGATATTAGGGCTGGGGACACCAGGAACCTGTATTAGACACTGGGGCAAGGTTCATTCATCTCTGGACTTTAATGAGAAGAGTTGAAGAAGGTAGGTGAATCTGTGGGCTAAACAGAAGTTCCTGAATTTAAAAAGTCAGATCATAAATTGCAATTTTAAACCAGACTGAGCAACAGCATCCAGATACAGAGGCAATGAGATAGAAACCCAATGAGAGAGAGTTAAAATTGTTCATGGAGTTTAAAACCTACAGGGATGAAAGGATCGTGGCAGCACCATTTTACCTAGCTCCTCCAGGCGCAGACATGTGCAGAGAAGCACCTGCTCCACACTGTCAGACTGACAAAATCATTGAGAGATTCTCGGTGCTCCAGCTCAGAGGGACTCAGATCCCTGTCATCTCCCCCTCCTCACATGAAGGCTTGTGGGCTTTTTTCGTCATGATTATTTTAGCCCATTCACCATGTGACCTAGTATGAACCAGGTCACATATGAATTATGATGGAAACCAAAGGGTTTCTTCATCACATGAAGCTAGATTATTTTTCTCTTCTTTATGATCTGCTTTTCTCCTATAAAAGTAAATTGAAGTAGTTCTTAATGTCCTTTTTTCTTTGTTCTTTATAGTCCAATCCAATAGCATAGTTTTTCTTTCTGTCTTCCTGAGAAATGCCATGAATTAATAGTTTAAAATTTTACATATAATTGAGATCCTGTCATTTTAAGGTTCTGACTTCCATAAAACAAATGTCAATCTAAATTTTGTGAACTTTATCTTTTAATTTCTCTCCTGAGCTGTTCTTTTTCAAAGATGGCTTCTTCTATTGCCACCTAATTTGATCGTTGCTGTACATATTTTTAAATGCAGTGGGTGAGCATTTTCTGATTGGATGTCAATTTCCTGCTATAATGAGAATAGTTCTGTGTCATCCTAACTTCTCCTCTTGTACACTCAGCCATGTAACCTTAGGGATGACTCATCTATTCTCACCTTGCATCATGGGAGTGCCAAAATACAGCCAGACTGGTGCTAATGAACCCAATATTTTAGGGCTTGCTGACAGGAGGGTTCCTTATTCTATGACTACTATCCCACATAGAGCCATCCTGGGAATGTGTATCATGGGTCACAAAAAGGACAGGGCAGAGGAGCATGGTCGCAAATGTCCCAAAACCTCATCATCATGAGAAAAGCGATTCAAAATCCTGGACCCTATTGATTGGTGGTCAGAAACATCATATTCTCAAGAAAGACTTGAACAGTACTCTGGGTAGTTATGGTTCAATATTAATTCATTGCTTATTCCATTTCTTGTTTGCATTCATTTTCTCCATTGCTTTTTTGTACTTAATTTCACCCTTTATTTTTCACATAGTTATTGTTAATGGAGTAATTGATGAAGTATGTTCTGCTAAAGTGATACGTATTTTTTATAGCTGTCTTTTCTAGGTACAGTAAAAACCTTAAACGGCCTTGAAATTAAATGTAATATATTTGCATCTGTATAGTTTTTATTTTAGCATCTGGAAACCATTTAGTCAGTTATTTATTTGAAAACTGGTCTTAGAGCAATAAAAGGCCGCGGACTGAAGCTGTGTCTATACTGAGCTACCGAATCAAGCCCAGGCTAGAAACTATGATTGAATCCAGCCAGAAGACTGACCCAATAGAAAAGAGCTGCTCTAATACAAATTGGAACCTTCACTGCTTCATGAAAGACAAGAATCACCATCTCTGTCACCTGAGGTTCAGTTCTAACTCCAACCAGCATTAACATGGGCACAGCAAACCAGTCAATTTCTTGCTGATTTTCATGATTATATTTGAATGACAGTCATCATGGGGATCCTAGGAGGAAATATTTCCTCCTGCTTAGGGGAACAAAAATCTGAACAAGTTCAATTTGCTATCAAAAGCATATGTGATATGTTTTATACAACATGCATCTCAAGGGATTGAGGAGGGGAGTTGGATGATATAAAATAATTGAAAATTTGGAGAAAATGCGAGAAACACACTGGGGTTGAATTTGTAAAAAACAGGAAATACATGTGAAATATATGAGAGAGTCTTTGAAAAAGTAATTGCCCACATTTCAAAATAAAGTTATAAGGTCAAATGTCTGTTAGCATCCTGCCTGGCACACAATTGTGCTTGATAAATGTCAGTTGACTTCCACCTCACCTCTTAGCACTCCTTTCTCACTTATTCTTTATTCTTTTACTTAATAATTTTTTAGATAGTGCTGAGACCAGCTTGGTCAGGGAGATCCTAACCCAGCAGTGCTAGAGGTTAAAACACACACAGAGAAATATAGAGGTGTGAAGTGGGAAATCAGGGGTCTCACAGCCTTCAGAGCTGAGAGCCCTGAACAGAGATTTACCCACATATTTATTAACAGCAAACAGTAATTAGCATTATTTCTATAGATATTAAATTCACTAAAAGTATCCCTTATGGGAAACGAAGGGATGGGCCGAATTAAAGGAATAGGTTGGGCTAGTTAACTGCAGCAGGAACCTGCTCTTAAGACACAGATCACTTATGCTATTGTTTGTGGCTTAAGAATGGCTTTAAGCAGTTTTCCATCCTGGGCGGGCCAGGTGTTCCTTGCCCTCATCCCCGTAAACCCACAACCTTCCAGCTTGGGCATTAGGGCCATTATGAACATGTTACAGTGCTGCAGAGATTTTTTTTTATGGCCAGTCTTGGGGCCAGTTTATGGCCAGATTTTGGAGGGTTTGCTCCCAACAAGATAGGCTTACTTTTATAGTAAATTTTTCTAAGGAATGAAAAATGTATTAGTATACAAAAATGCAGGTTGTACCCTATTTTTCAGAAGTGTCATGGCTGTGTGTGCTGAGGTACATTTTTAAGAATATAGTCATCCTTTACAACCCCATTATACTCAAGCAGACCCTTTATAAAAGAGCAAGTACAATGTCAGGCTCTATAATTTTAGAAATAATCTGGAAAACTGGGAAAGGTTTACAATAAACTCATAGAAAATCCTGAATGGATGAAACCAGAGAACTGGATGAGACCTTAATCCATACCCCATCTTCTTACAGCTGAAGAAATTGATGTGAAAAAGGGGATATTTTTATTCCAGCTACTACATTATCCTATCCTGGCTCCATGCCTCTAAAGTTCACACACTTAAGAGCACTCTGCCTTGTTACAGTAGTTACTTGATAAAATGTTAGTTCCCCATATTGGACAGACTCTAAAGTGACTCTTAATTATCTCCATTTTCTGGTACTGATAACCTGTGTAATTCCTTCTACCTTTGAGTGTGGGCTGAACCTGTGATTTCTTTTAACAAACAGAATTCAGCAAAAGTAATAGATTCACTTTCATTAATAGATGGTGTAAGATTCTGATTTTCATCTTCCTAGCAGACACCCTTCCTTGTTGGCTTTCAGGAAGAAAGCTGCCATATTCGTAACTGCTCTATGGAGAGGGCCATATGACAAGAAATTGAGGGTGGCCCCTGGTTAACAGCTAGCAAGGAACTGAGAGCCTCAATCCAATAGCTTTCAAGGAATTGAATTCTTCCTACAACTGGAAGAGCTTGGTCCTTCTCCATGTGAGCACTCAGATGAGACCTCAGCCTAAGCAATATTTTGACTGCAGTTCCATGAGAGGCTTTAAGCCAGAGGACCCTGTTGCCTATATTTCTGGCTCACTGAAACTATGAAATAATAAATTTATATTGTTTTAAGCTGCTAAGTTTTGTGGTAATTTGTTACACAGCAATAGGTAATGAACACATACCCTCATTCCCTCATCCCTTCCCAGTGTGAGACCAGTCCTGGTTCCTAAGCCAATTTTGCTTCTAGAGTCTCACAAAAGTGGGTGTTTCTCAATCCCCCCATTACTAAGTCTCCACCCTCTGGCATCATTCTGTCTCTGGAGGCTGCATTGGACCTTGTCTCTGTACTCTACAGTCCGTGTGTCTTATTGTTTTACCTCTGTCTTCTCCCTTGAGTTTCAGCCACCCAGCTGGAGCCCTAGACTGCATTTCTCCTGCTACTGGACCACCTTAACAAGATGGGATTTTCCCAACCACATGTGTGTTCATTTGCTAAAACATATGCCCAACTTTGCTTGCATGGACATCCCAGATCTTAAACTCTATACAGAAGAATGTTCTTAGATCTTCCCTGCCTACCCTAGATTAATCTAGTAATTCAGATCCTTGTCTCTATAATAATCAATTGGTGGTTATGTTCCAACCCTATATCCACAGACTTTGCCTATATTTTTTCAGGTGCATCTAAACTCTGATCCACAGTGTTATATCACTGAATGGAAGTATTATCAACAGTACTTGTGATATCACTGAATCAAAGGCTTGGAAGCAAAGCTAAGACCAGACACTGTATATTTTTTTTATCCCTAGTTAAGTGATTTTTCTGCAATCTTTAGTTGCTTCCCTCAAAAGATAAAAAAGCCACAGACCATCTAGCCCATACAAAATAAAGATAATCAATGATAATTTCTAGTTATATTTACAAAGGTTGCTGGGTTTTCATTTCCATTGGTGATGGAAGAAGAGGAGAGATGATAAAGTGGTATGACATGCTCTGGAAATTATTTCTTATGGCAATTTATTCTTGAGAATGGCTATAAAAATGTTTTCCAGACTACATTTTCTTCTAACTAAGATATATTCAGCATTGTTGTACTTGAAGGCAGAAAATGGCTGAAGTGACCTCAGGCACCCAGCATGTTGCTTCTTACTGAGGAGGAATTTAACAAACAGTTTAAAGAAATATTAGAAATCTAACCTTGACTTACAAGGTAAATGAACCATTCAGAAATAGAAACTACACAAATAAAATTCAAGAGACAGCACAATTAGTATTTTGGTATATAATAAAATCTATTATCTATAAAGTTGGAAAATAGTATTTGAAATCTTATCTTAAACTGTCTTACTAAAAGGGTTTATGTTGATATATCTTTTTAACTTTAAACACAAGGCTACTTCCCCACATAAGTTAAATATTTGAAAACACAGTGTTCAAGTGTGAGAAGATTGGGGTAAAGTTATGTCTACTTCTTATTGGAAAATAATTGGTTTTGACAAGTCTGCCTCAGACAGGATCACAACTATGTTATTTAACCACACATATGTGTGAAGTTTGATTTCATCAACTATAATATGATTGCTTTAGATGTTGGGCAGTTTTAACAGATATTCCTCAAGTGATCAATGATATTGACAGCTAGCAGGTTTTTCCCATTTAACAGGTGCCAGGCTTTATGATAATTGTTTTCCACAAATTATCTCATTTAATCCTTATAGCAACACAATCACATAAGAACTATGATACTGCCCATGGATCAGATGACAGCATCAAGACTCAAAGAGACTCAAAGAGGTTAAAACCTGCCCAAAGCCACATGGCTAATGGATATATAGCTAGGCTACAATCTAAGCAGTCTGATTCTAGAGCGATGTTCTCCTCAACACTGCAATACACTCTTCCACAGTTAATCTGGATGTAGTTTACAGCAAAGTATTTCAGTCCATTGATTACGAAGTCACTACTAAACATTTGTTGAAAACTTGTTATGATCAGGCCTTCCGAGGGCCCAAGAATGAATGACATATACATCCTGTTCTCAGAGGGCTTACAGCTTGCTTACAGCATTATTAGGGAAATTACAGGAAGAAGTACAAAGCCTGTGACTCTTTAAGAGTTGAGATTCCCTTTCCAAATAACACATCACATGGTTCATTCTGCAGACACTGGCTGTGCCCTTGCATACATCTCCTCCCTACATTAAAAACCCAGCACATGCCTAAAGTATCCTCCTGCAAGTACCTATGACTCACCACCTGAGGGCTTTCTGGTGGTCCTCACTTAGGCAGAGGGGAGGTAGAAAGTTCCAGGAGGTTCATGACCCCTGGAGAAGCACTCAGATAAAGATTGATGGGATAGAGGAAAAATATCCCAGCCTTCTCACTCTTCAGATGTGAAATCTCTGTGGTGGCCATTTACAGTGTCTTCTAGAGTTTTCCAGCAAGATTGAGCCTCAATTGCCCCAAGAGATAACTGGTTTGATAATACAGTTTATTGACATTTGTTTCTTCCCAGTCTTACTTTTCTCATTCCTTTCCCAGTGCTTTCTGGAATCTCCTCTCTAATAAACTACTTAAATTCAAATCTTTGGTTCAGACTCTACTTCTGGGGTAACCCAACATAGGACAATTTGTGAATTCATGTAATTGCAATAATGTGTAAATTCAGCATCTTGCTCTACTTCTCAGTGCTTCCCTTGTTGAAAAACAGTGTTTTGCTCAAAGACTGGCAGGTTTGAAAACTTCAGGTTTACATAAAGTTTATTAAATTGTTTCATGACAAAGAAAGTGAAATGCAATGGGGAATTCTTGATAGAAGAGAAGATTAAACTATCTTTGGTGTATTTCTCAAGGTTAATAAACCTATTCTGAGGCAGCCTCCAGTAGCTGTCAGAACTGAAGGCTTTGTATGTTAACATATCAAGTTGTGACTCCAACCTACAGAGAAGAAATTCTTCCTCAAATACTTTCAAAAGAGATATGGTCTAAGAAGAGGCAAGTGAGAAAGGAACAAGATCGGGGCAGTAGGTCCAAGAGTGGAGGCAGCTTGGCATAGTAAAAAGGTCCCCAAAGTGGAAGTGAGTAAAATTGGGTTCTAATGATTCTTTGTCCCTAAAAAGCTACATCATTCTATGAAAGCTAGTGCATTTCTCAGAGCCTTATCTTCCTGCAAAATGTATGCAAAAGGATGTTTGATTATATTGATTTCTTTTTTTATTTGTTTGTTATTTCTATTTTTTAGTGAAATGATGTACTTGCAGATTAGTGGCTGCCTGGGAATGAGGGGAGAAAGGCATGAATTACAAGGGGTGATGAGGAAACTTCTGGATTTGTTCCTCTTCTTGATTGCGGTGATGGTTTCACTGTTGTGCACATATTGTCAAAACTCATCAAATTGTATATCTTAAATAATTTTACCTCAATAAAGCTGTAAAAATAAGAGTACATGCTCAATGGAAAATTTTAAAACAGTTTATAATGGAAAATTCCTCTTTCTCCTAATATCTCAGTGTCCTCCAACCTGCTCTCAGGAGGTTAACCATTTTTTAAATATTTTGAAACGTTTAAGTTGCTCAGGAATTAGTTCAGGTTTCTCCTTTTATTTTCTTCTCTATACTCTCTTCCTATGTGATATCATTAATCACCTTAATTTTGAATTCTATCCATATGTAAATGACTCCTAAGCATACCAACCCAGGCTAGACCTCACTTCTGAGCCCCAGGCTTAAAAATAAAATTGCCTACTAAGCCTTCCATTTGAATGTTTTATAGACAATTAAAATGTAATGTGTCCCAAGCTACTGTTAATATTCCTTCCTTCACCTTCTCTTACAGTCTTTGCTACCTCTCTGTAAATGGTACCATCAAACGCTTCCTCAATTAAGAAATCTGTCATCTTTTAAAAATTCAAATTAAATCACATCACTCCTTGGCTAAAATCCCACTAAGAGCAGCTGATTGTAAGTGAAATAAAATCTGACTCTTTCTCACAGTTTATAAGACTCTAGATCAGCAGTTCTCAAAGAATGATCTGCAGATCCCTAGGGTGGAGTGGGTCTCTGAACTCAGGGGTCAATTTGGTCAAAGTTATTTTCATAATACTATAAAACGTCATACGCCTTTCTCTTTTTTTCCCCCCCATTAACATTTTCGTGGATGCTGCAAAGGCAATAGTGAATAAAACTGTTGGCCCCTAGTATGTATCAAGGTGGTGGCATCAATCTATACCAGTGACTTCACATTTTTCTCTGTCATACGTTAGCAGTTAAAAAGGTGGGGGGCAGCAAACATCACATGAGAATATCCTTGATGAAGCACTAAAAATGGCTAATTTTTCAAAATGTCAACTCTCGAGTACACAGTTTTTAATATTCTGTGTGACAAAATGGAAAGTACTGTACATATACACTTGTGCAATTGTTTGAGTTGTGAGCTGAACTAGCCACCTTTTTCAAGGAGCACCATTTTTGTTTGAAAGAATGACTGTCACGTTATGTTTATTCAGATTTGGATAAATCTGTCACTTTGAGGAAAGCAATTGACAGTATTTGCTGCCAATGTTAAATTCAAACTTTCAAACAAACATTCAAATTTTGAAAAACTTTCATCTACCACTGTGAGCTTGACAGCTTCCTGATGCTTTCTCCATAACATAAGTGGTGGCTTTACTGAATGCAATTTTCTTTGATAATATACAATGGAATGTGTCAACATTTGGATGATCTGCATTATTCAGTGAACCAACATTTTCCAAATGACCAACATGTGATGTTTAAAATCACACCCGGGAAAAGACATATTCAATGTTCAAGGTAAGCCTATGTAATTAATATAAAAATGTATGAAAAATTTATTAATATGATCTCAGATTTCAGTTTGCAGCTACCTTTAAGAAAGTCCCACTTGTCAAGTTTTGGTGTAGTATCAAAGAAGACACTTTGATGTATAGTCTAAACATCTGCTATAATATTACTCAAATTTCCAATTCTGTAAAGCTGAATTTTCTTCATGTATTTCAACCAAAGAAAAAAAAAACTATATCTCAACAGTTTGAATTCAGTAGCACATATAGGAATGCAGCTGTCATCTACTAGGCAGACACTAAAAAGATTTGCAAAAATACAGAATAATATCATTCTTTTCTTTCATTTGTTTGTATTTTAGAAAATATAGTTACTGTTCATAAAACTATTCTCTTTACATTGGCATGTGTATTAGTTTCCCAGGACTGCTGTAATACATTCCACAAACTTAGTAGTTTAAATAACAGAAATTTGTTTTCTCACAGTTCCAAAGGCCGGAAGTCTAAAACCAAGACAATGATGTTGGTTCCTTCTGAGGGATAACACCTCTCTCCAGCTTCTCACCAGTAGTAGTCAGTATTCCTTGGCTTGTAGACACATCACTTCAACGTCTGCCTTTGTCTTCACGTAGCTTTCTTTCATGTATTTCTTTGTGTTTGTTTCCTCGTGTCATCTCTCATAAGAACTTGCCATTAGATTTAGGGGTTACCCTAATCCAGGATAATTTCATCCTGAGACCCTTTGTCACATCTGCAAAGACTTTTTCCAAAAAAAAAGGTGACTTTTAAAGGTTCTGGAGATTAGGACATGTGAAGATCAGGAGACTTTGGAGCAATCAGCATTCAACTTACTAGGACATGGAATGTGTTTCTTACTACTTTAAAATGAAGAAATAAGCACCTATTTTTAAAAATTCACCATTTAATAACCAATGTGATAAGTATCAATAAATATGACGCATATAAACTCTTGGGATCCTCAATAATTTCCAAGAGAGTCAGAAAGTCATGAGACTAAAAGGTTTGAGAACTCAGTGTGGTCAGCTCCCCCTCCAAAATTACTCACCCCTTCCCTCCACATTCCCCTCCTTTTTTTGTTTTCTTTCTACCTGTGGCTTTTCAGGTCGTGAAACACACCAAACTTTCTCACCTTTGGTACTTGCAGAATGGGAGTTTGTAAACCTGTGTTTTAAACTCTGCAACGCCAATAGTGTTAACTCTCATGTTTCTTACTAGTGAATGAGAAGAAAGAGCCAAATTATCCTGTATATCCATTGAATCAAGAGTTATATTCCTCAAGTCTCAGTTCAAATAGCAACTCTTCTGGAAGTATGCTCACGTCATTCTGTATATAGAGGCCACTCCTCATTCTATATCATAACATCATGCATTTATCACAAGTTTTCTCAATATTAAAATATATTCTATTTTTATTTTTAAAAGATTATCTTATATATCTCTCAGTACACTGTGAGCTTCTTGAAGGCTTGTACCGTATCTGTTTTACTTAATGATATATACATCTATATCAGGAGATATATATATATATATATATAACATATATATATATTCAGCCTAGCTCAGAGGGGTCAGCTTATAGTTTCAATTAATGAATGAATAAGTGGACTCTGAGTTAAATATGTGCTTTCTCTGTATAAAGGCCACCCCTATATAAAGTCATATATGGATACAAAAATGTGGCTTTTTAAAATACAAAGCACATGATGATATAAACTGATAGTCATCATATAAACTGATAGCTTATCTTTTCTCCCCTTCAATACACATTGAACAAGTTTCCATTTCAGTACATTAAAAAGTCTAGTTTATCTTTTCTTAATGGTTCAAAGTTTTCCAGAGTAATAGTGTGCCATCTCATAAACAGCATCCTTTTACATGTCTCTGTGCATACCTATTTAACCGAAAGTGAAGTGGCTGGGTTAGATGATGTGTACATTTAAACTTTTGATGGCTGATGTCAAACTGAGCTCCAAAACTGCTGAACAAATTTACATTCTCACTAATGGTTTAAGTAATTCAGCAGCTGTCTAGAAGGTAGGGCTTGAGAGGGAGCTAGGAGAGGCTGACTTAACCAAGACTGTTTTTTCTATAGGCAAATCACAGTGCTTAAAGTGTCTCCTTAAGAGTTGAAGGTGGTGGCCGGGCGCAGTGGCTCATGCCTGTAATCCCAGCACTTTGGGAAGCCAAGGCGGGAGCATCACGAGGTCAGGAGATAGAGACCATCCTGGCTAACATGGTGAAACCCTGTCTCTACTAAAAATACAAAAAATTAGCCAATTTTGGTGGCGGGCACCTGTAGTCCCAGCTGCTCGGGAGGCAGGAGAATGGTGTGAACCTGGGAGGCAGAGCTTGCAGTGAGCTGAGTGGCTGAGATCGGGCCACTGCACTCCAGCCTGGGCGACAGAGCGAGACTCCGGCTCAAAAAAAAAAGTTGAAGGTGACTCTTATACGCATATTACCTTAAAAGAATGACAAATTACTCTGCACTCACCAAGACAATCTGTGAGTCTTTGGAAACACAAATGAGATAAGGAATTAAATTTTTAATGAAGAGAAAGGGAACACTGGTATCCCTAGGAGAGGGGCAACTAGAATAGAACTCGAGACTGGAGTTCACCTATTGCTGCACCAGAAGCAGCAGAACAACACTGGACAACTGAGAAAGAGACCCTGGGATCTCTGAAAATCAGAATAGAGGCATACTGAAGACAGGCACTGGTCTTGGAGTTATACACTCCCTGAAGAGGCTTGAACCTTCTCAGGAGTCTGAAAAACCCATTAATCCTTCCTGAGTGTCACTCCTACCACTAACCCCTGAGGGCTGGAGACTGTAGTTCCTAAAGCCCTTTCTAATCCAGAACTATGCTGAGGTTTGTTTAAGGGCTAGTTATGGTCCCAGGATCAATTTAAGGAGGGGTGGGGATGAGCTATTAATTAAGCTGCAGAAATATAACTACTTGTAATAGTTTCTTACTATTGCAGTAATAAATTACCACAAAATTAATGGCTTAAAATAACACAAATGTATTATGTTTTATCTCTGAAAGCCAGAAGTGTAAAGCACATCTCGGTGGAATACAGTCCAGAGCTGCATTTCTTTTCTGGAAGTTCTAGAAGAAAATGTGCCCTTTCCTTGCCCTTTCTAGGTTTTAGGAACTACCTGCATTCCTTGATTCACAGCTCTGTCTTCTGTCTTCAATGCCAGCAGCACAGCATCCCCAAATTTCTCTGACTCTGACCTTCCTGCCTCCTTTCTTTAATTACAAGAACCCCTTCAATTACTTTGGGTCAACGCGGATCAACCCGGATAATATCCCCATCTCAAGATCCGTCACTTGATCATAGTCCCTTCTTTTTTGCCAAGTAAGCTGACATATTCACAGGTTCTGATAATTGGGATGTGGACATCTTTGGGGGAGCCATAATTCTGCCTACTACACAAGTTAAGTTTAAAAATGTACTTTCAGATGGAACAAAGCTGGAAGTTGAAATGCCGGTTGTTTCCCTTTAGGAATCCTTCCAGTTATTAGTTGCTATATGGCAAACAACCCCAAACTAGCAACAATCCTTTATTTGTTTACATATCAGCAAATTGGGCAAGGCTTGGCAGGGACAACTGATCTCATGCAGTGTCAACTGCAGCCACTCAAGTTATGCGGGCATATTTCTTCAGGGTGTTGTCTGAGAATCTGGTCAGGACTTTGGGCTGCCTGGGTGGGGGCCTCAGATATTCCCCATATAGAACTCTCCATGAGTTATTTGGCTTTCTTTACGCAATGGTGGGTGGGTGTCAAGAGCCAGAGACCCAAGAAAAGCAGACCTAAGCTGTATCATCTTATGTGATCTAGATTTGGGGGTCACATAGAGTCACACCTCTGCAATAATTACAAGGTCACCTTTGTTCAAGGAGAGGGAACACAGCCCCCACATTTCTTTGCAAAAAGTATCCGCGTCATATTGTGAGAAAAGCATGGGCGATGAGAGGTAGTATTGCAGCCAACTTTGAAAAATAAAATTTACCATGGAGTATTCTAGACTCTTAATTCAAACCGGTTTTAGAATAGTAATATAACCAATCCCTGAAAGCTATACAATCCATAAACCATTTGAAGAGGTCTTCCTGGCATAGCCTTGAGACAGCATATTGGAAGACTAGGTGTATTTTTGAACTAAAAAAGTTCTTTTGTTATTAATCTCTCCTGGGGGAAGATTAAAAAATTCTCATGCTAGTAATCAGAAGTGACATCCCATATCCTCTATTCAAAGGAAATCATGTTTATATTTCCTTCTGTTTAACTCTGTTGCACTCTTCACTTCCTGGCAACTGTCTTACTATATAAACTACAGGATGAATAAGTATGGGGGCTTTAATGTACAGCTCCAGACTCATAATCTCACCCACTGTGTCAAAACACATCGATGGACAATGAACAAATTTAACCATCTGCATGTTTTGTCTACCTCTATGCTAAACATCTGGGTTTGGGGATACATTTGGGGAAGGAAGGAATTTTTTATTTTTCACCTGAATGTTTAACCTTGGTTATGCACAGTTATTAAATATATTATGAAGAAGCTGAAATAATTCCCAGGTATCAGCAAATACATCTCCTTATTTTTTTATTTTTAAATTTTATATATATGTATATATATATATTTCTCTTTTTGTTGAGACAGAGTCTCACTCTGTCACTCTGGCTGGAGTTCAGTGGCACAGTCTCAGCTCACTGCAGGCCCCAAATCCTGGGTTCAAGCAATTCTCGTGCCTCAGCCAGCCTCGAGTAGCTGGGACTACAGGTGCACCCCACTACACCCAGCTAATTTTTGCATTTTTAGTAGGGATGGGGTTTTGCCATGTGGGACGGGCTGATCTCAAACTTCTGGTCTCAAGTGATCTGCCTGCCTCGGCTTCCCAAAGTGCTGGGATTACAGGTGTGAGCCACCATGCCCGGCCCCCATCTTCCTATTTTTAAACTTGTTCTAACTTGGTTACTTGTACTTAGGTAGATATTCATTCATAACTAATCAAAATTAGTTTTTAGATACTCTTTCCATTTCTCCCTCTATCTATAGAAGAAAAAGCAAAGGAGTCCTGCTCTCCTTCCCGTCCTGTAGTTGGTTGCACTGGATTGGGTGACTGTGATTTTTTTGTTGCTGTTTTTGAAGTGTCTTAAGGCATCCATTCTTTCTACCTTCCTTCTTGATTTCCCTTCTCCTTTCCTTCCTGTCTCCTTTTAATATATATTTGCTGAGTACCTACTATGTGGAAGTTTCTCTGCTTACGTCCAACAGGATACTGGAAATGGAGATAAAACATGGCATTTGCCCTCAATTTGTTTATGTCGTAGTGGAGAAATGGTGGAAAAGAGATATGGACGGACAACATTTCAGACAAATAAGGAAGAAAGAGTGGTTATTTCTCTTTAGTACAGAAGACGAAGTTCAAAGTAGGCTTCACAGAGAAAGTGATGTCTCAAATGGGCCTTGATGGTTTTCATAGGGGCGGCTGAGAATGGAGAGCAAGTGTCACTTATTCTAGTCATTGGCCCAGTGTACAAAGGGCTCCAAACAGCAGAGGGCAGAGAAGTCTTCTATGGGCTTCATTAGAACAGTGGGATGAGGATATCAGGTTTTGAGTATGAGTCAGAAAAACGATAAAAGATAAGCTGGAGAGAAAAGCAAAACAGTTTGTTCTTTATTCTGTAGGCATTGGGTGCCAACACTTTGAAGTAGGAAAGTGACGAAGTTGGTTCTGTGTTCTAGATGGAGTGAAAAAAAAATAAGGTTGGAAGCAGGAAGGAGGGCAATTCAGGCGTGGTTGTGATAAGATTGTGGGAAAACATGACTTCTATAGTTGTTGTTGCTGTTGTTGTTGTTTTTGAGACAGAGTTTCGCTCTCGTTGCCCAGGCTGGAGTGTAATGACATGATCTCAGCTCACCACAACTTCGCCTCCCATGTTCAAGCAGTTATCCTGCCTCAGCCTTCCTGAGTAGCTGGGATTATAGGCATGCACCACCATGCCCAGCTAATTTTTATTTTTAGTAGAGATGGGGTTTCTCCATGTTGGTTAGGCTTGTCTTGAACTCCCAACCTCAGATGATCTGCCTGCCTTGGCCCTCCAAAGTGCTGGGATTACAGGCATGAGCCACCGTGCCCGGCCCGACTTCTATAGCATTTTAAGTTAATTTCAAGTCAGTTACGCATCACCTTCATTTATCTAAAGCTCATTAAATGCTGTGTCCGTTAGTCCACAGAAGAACACTTAATTTGTCACAAAAATGTATGTTATTTTGCAGTCAAGCTCTATACTGCCATTCCTTGAGTTGTAGCTTATAAAGGCAGGCATTTCCCATGGGTTATTTTAACTCCCATTATCTTTTTGGCATGTATGCATTTATGAAAAGAGAAAGGTTATTAAATTTGTCCAATGACAGTTTCACTAGAAAGAATAAGGCGTCTGTTAATCCTAATTGGAGAATATTTGTAGGTTTGCCTGATGAGGTCTATTTAAACCAATTAAATAGATTTTGGACCACAGGCAATGACAAGTCTGCATTGACAAATTCACTTGAAATAGCAACATTCAACAAATGTTTATCAAGTTTTAACAATGTGCCCTTGGCACCAAGAATGCAATGGGGAGGAACACTAGCATATTCAGAGGCCCACAGTCAGAAAGTAAACAAGCAGGCATCCTTCTACATGAACCAGTATTTGTTTGAAAGTGAAGTGATGATAACTTAACCATCTTTTGTGATGGTGACATGGTACATTTTCAGTGAACAACTCCTTAATTGAAAACAGGAAGTAAAATGATGTCACTGATCAGGAAAAAAAAAAAAAAAGGCCTTACTTTATCAGAAATGACAAAGAGGAACAGAGAAAAACCTCTCTAGAAAAAAATGAGAACTGCAGAGACAGAGGAAAGAGAGGTACACAGCAAGCACTTAATAAATAGTTGTTGAATTAGGAGGTTATTTTACTTAGTGGGCAATATAACAGAGTGGTTTAAAGTGAGGACTTTCAAGCCAGACAACCTAGGTTTAAATCTTGACATTGTAATGTACAAGCTGAGTGTTATGGGCTTAATTATATCACCCCAGCATTCATTTGTTGAAGTCACCTCCCAGTACCGCAGAATATGATCTTATTTGGAAAAGGTGTCATTGTAGATATTATTAAAGTGAACTATATATGGCCTGAGAAGTACTCTATACTTCCATATTTGAGTCCTTGTGGATGAACTGTAGCCAAGCTTAACAGGCAGACAAGATTGAAACCCTAACCTAAGAGCATGAGCCTATAACAATAGCTGAGTCTTGGCCAATTCCAGCTGCCATCGTTCAACCGCTCATCAACTGCTAAGTGTTCAAACTGTTCAAATAGGGTGAACACCAACCCGTAACCAATCCAGCTGTTTAAGCACCTCTCCTCCGATGTCTGTATGCCACTTCCTTTTTGTTGTCTATAAATTTGCTCTAACAATGAAGCATCCCTGGAGTCTCTCTGAATCTGCCATTATCCTGGGGGCTGCCTAATTCACAGATTGTTCATTGTTCAATTAAACTACCTTAAGTTTAACTTGGCTGAGGTTTTTCTTTTCTTTCTTTCTCTTTTTTATTTCTTATTTATTTATTTATTTATTTATTTATTTTTTGAGATGGAGTCTCACTCTGTTGCCCAGGCTGGAGTGCGGTGGTGTGATTTTGGCTCATTGCAACCTCTGCCTCCTGGATTCAAGCAATTCTCCTGCCTCAGCCTCCCAAGTAGCTGTGATTACAGAAACCTGCCACCACGCCTGGCTCATTTTTGTATTTTTAGTAGAGGGGGGGGTTTCGCCATCTTGGCCAAGCTGGTCTTGAACTCCTGGTCTCATGATCCACCTACCTTAGCTTCCCAAAGTGCTAGGATTACAGGTGTGGGACACTGAGCCCGGCCTGAAGTTTTTCTTTTAACAATGTAATTAGTTAAGAAGAGGTCCTTGTTTTGGTCAGCTCGGGCTGCCATAATGCAATATCGTAGACTGCATGGTTTAAACAGCAGAAATGTATTGTCTCATGGTTCTGGAAGCTGCAGGTCAGAGATCAGGGTGCTGGCATAGTTGGGTTCTAGTGAGGGCCCTCTTCTTAGCCTACAGATCGCTGCCTTCTCACTGTGTCCTCACGTGGACTTTCCTCAGTGGGGGGAAAAAATTCAGTCTAAAGCAGCTCCTAATCCAATATGACATGTGTACTTAGAAGAGGAAACTTGAACAGACACGAATAGAGGAAAGACAATGTGAGGAGACACAGGGAGAAGATGGCCATCCACAAGCCAAGGAGAAAGGCAGATCCTTTCCTCCTACCCCGAGAGGGAACCAGCCTTGCTGACATCTTGATCCCAGACTTCCAGATTCCAGAACAATTAGGCTATAAATTTCTGTGGTTTAAGCCACTCAGTTTGCGGTAACTTGTTATGGCAGCCCTGGCAAGTCAATGTACCGAGTAATCTTAGACAACTTAATTAACCCCTCTGTCTTAATTCTCTCACTTGTAGAATGGGGGGTGATGATACACCTGCCTTTTAGGGCTTTTGTGAAGATTAAATGTATTCATATATGTAGAACCCTTAAGTTAATGCATGTCACAGAGGGGGCAGTAAATAAATCAGCTATTGTTTTAATAATGCTTCCCTTAGACACATAGAAACCTTGTATTTGTGTGAGAATGAATAATATAAGACAGTCTCTGTCAGAAGCCCCTCACCAGGTATAATCTCATTCAATTCCCTCCGGCCCCAAAGGAATGATACACATTTCTAACCCAACAAAGCACCACAGCTCTGTGGAAAGCTTAGCAGACCTGGGATCGGATGGCTGGGGCTATGGTAACTTCAATATCTTCATTTGTAAAATGAGAATTAATTTCTCCCAGCATGAGAGCTTGTTGAGGAGATGAAGAGGCTGGTCCCTAGCAGGGGATCCGATGGCAGGAGTGAGGTTGAGGGCTTGGAGGTAAAGTCACCAGCCCTGACACCTTTCTGCACCATCCTCAGGCTCTGTCCAGTGGGCAGCATCCTTCCCCGAGCGTAGGTGTCCCCTTCGCCAGAAGTTTCAGGTGTGGCTTCCTAATACTCCAGCCTGCTGGCCTTCCTGCAGCGGCAGCTATTCTGCTGCTGTCTCTCTCTCAGTGTTTCTCCCCTTCACCTGTTGGCATTTTGCACGTTTCTGTAGAGCAGTGTATGGAGTACACAGCAGTATTCTCCATCTGATTGATAACAACAAAAAAAGACAAAACCCAAAACAAGTCCAGTCCAGCCACAGAAACAATAGACGTGGTTCTCATTCTATCATGTAGAACTTCGTGCCCAGACTGTGTCAAGTTCTCAGAGACTTCAGTTTCTGGTGCTGCACTAATTTCTGCATCTTTCTTTCATCTTTCTCTCAAGGTGGTGGTTCTCTCTCTGGTCAGGGCACACCTGGACCACAGGCTCTCTAAACCTTGAATCACCTTTGCTCATATTTGAGCGGCACCAGGCACTGTGGCTGTGATGCTTAAACACACGTTTTGGCTTTGCTGACTATAAATCCAACTGCTACAATGAGATTCTGGTCTTATACCCAATATTCCTCATGACATTTATCCAGTCTGTTCTGAAGCATAGGTCTGGAAAGTCATTCTGTTCTTTTCAGCTTAAGGGTAAGGAATAGTTACTTCCAAACCAAGTGTTATTTGAAAGGCAGAACCACGCAAAAAACAAAAGTGCATTTTCTCTGTTTTTTATTTATTGTTTTCCTTATTTAAGAGTTTGTTTATTTAAGTGGCTATTGAGTTATTCCCTCCTCATCTCCTTACAGACATATTCTTCTCCTCCAAAATGTAGAACAGTACACCTCACATTTGTTTACTAGCAGTTTTCTATTTGGTACTTTCAAATATTTTTATGAACTCATGGTCCATTATTGGTGCATTGCATTTTCGAAAAGGAGGGTGGGAACAGATATTGAGACTATAGTATTGGTCTGTTTTTCCAAAAGGCAATGGAAGGTAATACTCATAAAAAATAATCTAGGTCATTCTTGTCATTTCTGATGGATGCAAATTTACAGTGGTGATGATTGTGTATCTTAGGCATTTAACAAATACAAGTTGACAAGTTCAGTGAAAGAAGTTCTTTCTCCATCACACTTTGACAAAATCAAAAGATATCCATTATGCCCTAACCTATCACTTAGTGGAAACACTAACAAATGAATTACAGTATTTTTTACCTCCATATAACCATGATCTTAAAAAAAATAAAAATAAATTTGCTTTATACAAATTTTAAAGAAATCTAAAACATAATGAGTAGACCAAACTTATATGTATAAACAAAATGTAGTATTTAAAATTGGAGTCACTAATTTTATGGGAAAAAAGCATGTATTTAGACCATTAGCTTTTTTGGGGTCATCCTTAACACTGATTTAATATTTTGGGGCTTTTACAATCTTACAACTAATGTCTTTTAAAAGATAAAGTACATTTGGAAACAATGGAGGAAAGGAGGAGAGACAGAAAGAGGGAGAAATGAAAAAGGAAAAAGCAAATGTACTCCATGTGGGGTGTTAGAGTTATAAATATTGAAGAACAGAAGACTAGAACATACCTTGTGACGCTGGATTGAAATTGGAGGTATCAATATAAAATCCTGCTTTTTACAACTATAGATGTACATATAGATCCACATAAAAATATAGAGACATACATGCATTAATACATTTTTCCAACTCTGCTGCGAGTACCTAAAAGAAATGGTACTAAAAAACACCACTCTGATATTAGAAAATACCACTCTCCACTCAAAGAAACCCGGGTTCCTTCAAAAAAAGACATATACCCATAAATAAGAAAACCTTCAAAGAATGATGAGAATATGTAAACACACACACATTGAGGCACACACAGGGGAACACTTGTAGAGGCTGACAAATCCTGGACAATTTGAGCATAAAAATAAACAATGATAACAATGGATTATAACTCATTGCTTAAAATATGAACCCATGAGTCCGTATAAGAGTAATTAAATAAATTTATAAATGAATTAATGGTCGGGAAGTAAAAGCCTTTTTGTACAGGAAAATGCCACCCCGTCTCTACTAAAAAAATACAAAAAACTAGCCGGGCGAGGTGGCGGGCGCCTGTAGTCCCAGCTACTCCGGAGGCTGAGGCAGGAGAATGGCGTGAACCCGGGAGGCGGAGCTTGCAGTGAGCTGAGATCTCGCCACTGCACTCCAGCCTGGGCGGCAGAGCGAGACTCCGTCTCAAAGAAAAAAAAAAAAAGAAAAGAAAAATGCCAACTCATCAATATAGAAGGGATGATGAAGTGAGAAAGTCTCCAACAGATGGAAAAATTTGTGGGTAATATTTGAGAAAAATCTGGTAGATACCATGATGAAATGATCAAGCTTAGTATCAGTGACAATCCAGCATTATGTTCCTCCTGATGTGATACATGGAAAACACAGCATCACTTCTACAGCATTCCTGCCTTTTGTCTGCATAACCTGAAACTCATCATGAAAGAACATTAGATACATCCTAATTAAGGGATATGTTACAAATTAACGGACTTCAACTCTTTTAAAATATCAAGATCAAAAATGGCAAAGAAAGGCTGGTGGGCTGTGCTAGATCAAAGGAGGCTGAAGAGGCAGGACAGACAAACGAATGTGTGATCTTATTTTAGAACCTGGCCTGGAAAAAATGGGAATCATGGATGAGAAAATAATACAGGCCAATGTTAACTTTTGATAATTGTACTTTGAAATATTCCTTATTCTTAGGAAACAATCGCGAAGGTGTTTAGGGGTAAAGGGGCATGACATTTTCAAATAGTTCTCAAATAAAAGACATGTATTGATTTTAGAAAAAAGTACGCGTGTATGTTTGCATGTGTGTGCACATGAGAGAACATGATGAAGCAAGTGGATAAGTTTGTTGTAGATAATTGGGGAATGTGACTATATGGATATATAGAAATTCCTTGTGCTAGTCTTGCAACTATTCAGTCAGTTTGAAATTATAAGAAATAGATATTTTTTAAAGTTCTGTACAAAAAAAAAAAAACAATCGTCCAATGTGGAGACATTCCTTTTTTTAAGAAAAAAAAAAAAAATCAGCATGTCTAAGAAATGATATTCCAGATGTGTGAAAGGGTAAGTTCAATGTCTGGCTGCAAAAATATTTAACTTCTCATGTGCAATAGTTCCACATGAGGTTCAGACAAGTTGCTTTTACCAAGCATGCTGACATGCCTAACTTAAGAATTTGTTTTTTTGAGAAAAACCAGCTTCATATATAATTGATTTTATTTACGAGACTTGTTCAAGTATTTGTAGTCCTTTATATTAAGTCCTTTCTATGGATAAACATTGGCATTGTTTAACTTCAGTCAAGATCTTTCTGTCTTCTTAGATCTTTTTCAAAATGTTCCCTTTGTAAAAGTAATACTGCACAGGAAAAAAAAAACCGAAACTCTGCAGTACTGTGAGGCCTTATCACAGAATGAAATCAGGAGCATTTGGTCATTGGAAAAGATACTTGTTATTGTCAAAACACTGAGAGAAGGCATGTGATATAGCCACTACATTCCTTAAACTCCACAATTATCAGACTGAAGATAAGCAGTCCAAATTAGGATTTGACGCTTTCAAACATAAGTGACAAAATTGAGAGACATATATCGGGCCAAAGAAATGCAAAAACATACAGCTCTGCATTTGAGCCGTAGAGATAAAAGCTGTGGAATGTTGAACACATTGGCAGCTTTCTTGGTTTAGAGAAATAAAAAGCAACTTGTGGTAGTGATAGCAGAGGGTCTTGATACTGACTACTAAGTTTATCTCAAAACCAGTATATTTTTGTTTTCATCTTGCATTTTTTAAAATTCAGTTTATGGATTTTTCACTGAAAGTACATAAAATTATTAGGAGTTAAATTTATAGGGAATAAAATTTCCAGGGCCAAGCAATATTCTTTACATTGTTAAGTGTACGTGTTAGCAATAATAATTCCTTGTGGATATGAAGTTTTGCTGTTTGCAATTTTCTTTCTAAATGTCAGGTGTTATTTTATGTCTAGCTTTTTGCTAAACATTGTGAGATTCATCATGTTGGATATGGTTGTATTAGGGTTCTCCAGAGAAACAGAACCTCTGTGTGTGTGTGTGTGTGTGTGTGTGTGTGTGTGTGTGTGTGTGTGTGTATGAAGAGATTTATTATGAGAAACGGCCTCACATGGAGGCTAAGAAGTCCCATCTGCAAGCTGGAGACCCAGGAAAGATGAGAGCTTAAGTCCAGTCAAAGGTCAGAAGACCAACGTCCCAGCTCACCAGGCAGGCAGGAAGCAAAAGACACAGATTCCTCCTTTTCCCACCTTTTGTTCTATTCTGGCCCTCAATGGATTGGATGATGCCTATCAATATTGGGGAGGGAAATTTACTTTACTGAGTTCACCAATTCAAGCGTAAATCTCATTCAGAAACATCCTCCTGGAGACACCTCAAAATAATGCTTAATGTGGATACAACTGGGCCCTGTCAAATTGACACATAGAATTAACCATCATGGTGGTTGTAGTTTTTTCTCCTTTTGGAACACATATAATACAATTTATATATCCATTCAGCTGTGATGGGCATTTAAGCTGTTTTCAGTTTGGGGCTCTTGTGCATGTCCTTTGGTGAATATATAGACGCATTTTTGTGGGTTAGTATAGTCCTTAGTGGAAAATTGCTATGTCACAATGGGACATGAATATTATTGCCAATTTCCAAAATGGTTGTACTGATTCACACTCAGTCACAAAACTTGAAAGTCACAGTTGCCTCATGTTCTTGCCAACACTTGACATTATTATCTAATCAAGCAGGAAGGAGTAGCTTGAGGCAGACAAATGTTCCTGTTAAGATCATCTCAAAACCTACATAAAATAAAACAAAAAATTTGCTTAAAGGCATCAGAAAGTTGCTGAAACAATAAGAACTAGAATGACTGAGATTCCAAAGAGAGGACAAATGAAGAAATGTGAGTTAATCATTTGTAGCCGCCTTTTTTCCTAAAAAGATTTGCAGATTCTCGGTGTGGGCAACAGGCCAGGGATCCAAGATCTATTCTGGGAGAAAGGCTGGGAATGGCCAACAAGTGAGACTTTTACAGTTCTCTAAAGCTGGAAAGACAAAAGTGGGGACTTTACAGTCCTCCGACACACAGCCAGTGTTTCAACACATTTGTCAAATTCTAAAGCTGTGTAGAATAGGAAATTAAAGAGCTATGTTGAAAACATCTAAAAAGTAGAGCAGAATGTTCCTTAGCCCCATACTGTTGAGTAGATGACAGTGAGAGTGCAGGACCCACCAGGGGCTGGGTGCCTGTGAATACCCTTGGTCTCAGTCCCAGAGTTATGTTTCAAAAATATGGAAGAATCAGAGGTGTCAGAGGCATTCAAACCAAAGCGACTCCATTTTGAGTAAGGCCTAGGAAAATAAGGCTTGGACTTGCTGGGCTGCTTTCTCAGAAAGTTAGGCATTCTGAGCCTCTAGATGCTTATGGTTAAGGGAACAAATTAATGTTTACTAAACAGACCCAGACTTGGGAGTGTCCAGATATCCTGATATCTGGAGAACAAAGGCATTCCTAATTTTGCTTTAAAGTTAATAATATCGATTCTTGCAAAATATGGTAATTAAGAAAATTAACCCTTTATCACAAACCCTTGAAGCAGAGCACATCTCCCTATACATACGAGCATTGTCCCTTGGGTGGACATGTTCCTCCTCTTGCCTTCAGGAACGTCCTACTCTGTCTAGGGAGTAGCTGTTTTTTCACCACTTTACTTTTCTAATAAACTTGCTTTTTCTTTGTGAGAATTCTTGCCCTGAATTCTTTCTTGGGTGAGATCCAAGAACCCTCTCTTGGGGACTGGATTGAGACCCCTTTCCTGTAACAGAGATAGACCGAGCCTTAACTTTGCAATGATGCCCTCAACTGAGTGCATAATTAGATCAAATGATAAGCTCCCACTTTTTCAGTCTACTAGAGGAAAGCATGGACCTATTCTAAAGAAAAAATCTCATATAATATAGCACGATTTTTAATATACAAATATTAAATATTTGCTCTGTTGAAATTCTTATTTTTAATCTATTAATCTTTTTCTTAATTTTCTTAAAAATATTAATAACTATGTAAAGTCTTTGCTAAATCTAAGAGTTGCCTCATTTGTATCTATTTCTATTGCCTATTTTTCCATTGATGTCAATCACATTATTCTCTTTTTGCAGGCATGGGCATTTTTTATTAAACATTGAGATAGATCTCTGATCTCTTTAAATTTGCATTTTGTCATTTATTTATTTGAAGTTGTTTATTTGAGTCAATTTAGGGTCTACATCTGGAAATTCTATCCAGTTAACTTGTGACTCTGTTTCTGTTGTCTTTTGATTTTGGAATAGCAATTTTGGTTGAATGCCAGGCATTTTCTATAATAAGTGTGATAGAGTTTAGATGATGTTCTCTTACAAGGATTCACCCTATCCTACTGCTAAGTGAGAAGGGTTTATCTTCATATAGCCATGATGTGACCCAATGCTAATTTGCTGTCTCTTTAAGTCTCAGTGTATTTTTTTGTTTATTTCCAGTTCCTAGAGTGAAGCTTGCCAATGGTCCAGACCAAAAGACTAGAGTGTTTACTATGACCTCTTTTCCTTGGCAGTGCTGAATTCCAGTTTTTGTTTACCCAGTGTTGTGAGACTGCCAAAAACTCTCTTCTCCTTTTCAGCTAATTTTTACTTAGCTTCTTAACCCCTGACACTGCTCAATAAAGAATTGGCAAATGTCTAATGGAGAGTACCAAAGACTGTCAGGCTGACTTCCCCATGCCTCTTTATTTTCCATGATCTTGGTCCCTCAAGCCCTTGATTTCCTGTTGGCCTGAACTCCAGTGTTTGTCTTCCAAGCCTCATGATATTTTCAGAAGCTCTGCTGGCTCCCCTGACCTTTGGCAGCTGTCTGCCTGGCTTCTCACACCACCACTCATACCGAAAATTAACAAATGCCCCAAGAGGAGGAGAAGTATGGAGAAGTTGAGCTTATCTTAATGACCTGCATTTTTTTCCTGGGATCTTCACCCTCACATTTTGGTTTCCTACACAATTTTCCAATGCCTACACAGATTTATATATGTATGTGTATACACACACACACACACACACACACACACACATATATATTCTATTTGACTTTCTCAGTTATTCTTGGTGCCAGATTATTCTGCTGCAACCATGTCAATTATAGTCAGAAACAGAAATCCCTTCATATTTGTGTTTTATTCTTCCTGAGTTAAATGTAATTCATTATCTCCACTTCACAAATGAGATAAAAGATTTAATGAAGATATGTAATTTACCCAAAGTCACATGGGTAGCAAACGGTAGATCTTGAGTCATGGTAGATTTGATTCCAAGTTGAAGCTTTTATACCACACCGTAGTGACCTCTGTTCTTTTAGGGAACTGTCATTTGGTCATTTGGTGAGTATTTTGCTTGACAGGCAAGAAAAGGATACCTCTCCACTGCCACATGTCTTTTATTGCTAGACCATGACTCTTCTGGATTGGCACTCAAACTGTAGTAAATCATCATAATATTAATATATTCTCTACAGATTTAATCAATTTAACTTTCATGTCCATTAAAACACTTTCAAAAATAATCCAAACATTTTTTGCATTACCCAACCTTTAGAACTATATATGTATTATAAATAGACTATTTATAACAAATGTTAACATATAATTTTAGTTAATTTTAAATAGCATAGCAAAAATGAATGTTTATTGATTACTTACTAGGTCTCAAATACTTTATATACAGTATGTTCTGCATAGGACATATATTATTATCCTCATTTTACAAAATGGTAGCCCAATTTTAGGAATATTTTATAAACTTGCCTAAGAATGTACACATGATGTACATTCTTGTGGATCCAAACACCAGCCTAATCCATAACCCATGTAGTTAAATATTATGCATTGCTATCCACACATATGCAAGGTAAAATAATCTCTTTTTTTTTCTTTTAAGTGTTAATGTCTATTGATTTCCTATGGTTATTAATAGAGGAAAGCATTTATGTAGCTGAATCAATTGAGTGTGTATCTATTATGGTTTCTGTGGTAGATACACAAAAGTCACAGAAACTTCCAATTCAGTTGATAAGAAAAAACATGAACTTAAGAAGTATCCCACTGCAAAGTGTAATTAAAGTGTTGAGTAACACAGATAAGAAATTTAGAAATTTAGAGGACAGCAGAGGAACTCTTGGCAGTGACTGCCTGGAGAGGGATGACTCTTGGTGTGTGTCTTGAAGGGCTGAGCCTAGATTTGAGACGATAAGGGGCAAAGGGCCCCATACACAGGGCCCCAGGGACACAGGGACTTTAGGGGTGACAATGTGCATGGTGTGTCCTCGCGTTAATGCACAGCCATCAAAAGTCTCTTCTTTGGTCTCCCATAACTGAGATTTATTCCTTTTAAGAGATTAACCCATTATCCTTTGTACATTTTAAAGAGAAAACTAAGCAGGACTGTTCCTGCAGTGCAATTTGAATAGGAAACCAATTCCTAAATATTGCTCTTCTCACTGGTCTTCATTATTCTTATCCATTCCTTTGTTTGAGTCCTTGATAGCTCTAATAAATGCCAATTCTCTTTGAAATGGATATGCATGGATATATTATCATATATTAACAGCTTATTTTAAGCTAATCAATATATTCCCTTTGTACATTGTTTGAAAGAGTAGGTTATGCACTGGGTATAGAAAGAAAGGAGGAGGAATCCTATGAGAGACTAAATGGCCAGACCACATGTGACAATAGACCTCTGACCTTTAACCTCCACAGCAATCAGCCCTGAACATCCAGATTTGGTCAATGAATGCTAGCTGGTCTTCTCCTTGCCACCCCTCTTAACTGGGGACCAACCGAGAAAGCCAAATACACTCCTCAAACCAATCACGTAAGACACCCACCTCCAGCTTCCCTATGCTGACACCCTCCAATCAGAGCTTAATAATGTCTTCCCCTTTTTTCACTATAAAATCCTCTACTCCATCAGCCTTTGAGTCTCTGCAAAACACAAGAGAAGGTGACTGACTCTCTAGCTCTACCACAATCTGAAGGAAATGACTCTGTTCTGATTTGGGTGACCTTAGTTTATTTCTGCACATGCTCACGGAGGGTAAACCAAATGTGTATTGGGTACTTTCCAGTGCCAAGTACTCTGTGTTGTGCTAGGGTCTGGAGTGGCAGTGAGGTTGGAGGAAGATAGGACACCTGCCCTCACAGAGCTTACAGTCTGGTAGAGGAGACAGACTGTTAAAAAAAAAAGTTAGTATCAAACAGATGAATGAAATAACATGAGATAATTAGGTATTTCCAATTGAGTCCATTAGAGTAGAAGGGAAGTAGCTTCTTAGGCTGGTTGGGGAAGATCTCCCCAAAATAAAATTTAAGCTGAAACTTGGTAAAGAGTAAGGGGGAGCCCACCCAAAAGAGAGCTGGTGAAGCAAAGAGGTGAGGGCAAGTAGAGAGTGAGGACTCCAGATGTGAGGGGGGAATTTGAAGCAAGTATTGTTTCATTGGACGGATGGGAAAAGTGAGACTCAGAGTGATTATTTGCCCAGGATTTCACAGCTTGCAACAGGCTTTCCGAGGGTCCGATCCTATTGTTGCTGTCCTCCAGGGATCCTGGAATGAGCCGTCCTGAGTGTGGGATAATGACTAGATTGTCACTACTGAAGAGGCTTCTTCACAGCCAGAAAGTTCAAGAACACTGAATGCCCAAGGGAAGGGAAGGCAAGGGCTCTTAAAAAAGCAGAGAAAAGTGATGAAAGAGGGATAAAGGGGCACTGCCGGCAAAGTGCCACAGACTTCACAATTTTGCCTTAGGGCAGCTTTGAATGAATGAGTAAGGGGAGAAAAAGAAGGATTGATGGGGAACATGTCTGAACTTGAAAGGTAGAAAGGTTGGACTGAAGCATTTTTGGTTTGACAAGTCTTAAAAATAAGATAACATTTTTAAAAACACACGTATTGGTAGGAATAAGGAAGCAGTGAAAAAATTATTTTTTAATGGGTTAAATTATACCCGAAACCTGTACTATTAGTAGCTGTGCTATTTCTGATATCATTATTTACTGCAAACAAGATAATTTTAATGACATTTTACAAATGGAGACTGTTTTGAGCAAGCTTCAGCAAAAGATTCTGAAATAGAATCACAGATTTTCCTTCTTTTAGGAGCCAAGATGGCATCCCTGTTGGTCTCAGAGCTGCGAGGAACACACCCAGGGAAGAACCACACCATTCTGAAAAGAGGATTGCTCATACATACTGCCAACTTGTCTTTTGGGAACGTCAATGCCATTAGAGATATTTAGGGCTATTTAAGTGCTGAGAGAATCCATTAAGGGAGAAAACAAAAGCCTTCTTAGGGCCCCAGTAGATTCCCTGGAATGTCTAGTCTCCAGGACCCTAGGCTGCAGACAGCCCTGACACTCTATTTAGGCATCTTGCTATTTTAAATTTTCCTTAGTTGGTTCCTGGGACTTAACTCCATATCATTTATTTAACTTTTATCCTGTTCCTCTTCTACACCTGAAGTTTAAAAAAAAAATAAAGATGACATATATAAACTCTCTCTCTCTCTCTCTGTCTCTTCCCTCTCAGTGTCATGTCTGTGATAAATCCACACTATGAGAATTTCTTTGTTTTGTCCAGTACGAACCTACTCCTGCAGCCCTTGTCATCAGCCCAATGTCAACACTGTCTCTTTGATGCAGTGGCCCCTATCCCTAAAAACCTCCTTCTTTGAGACTCTACACCAAGATGACAATAGCATTTAGACCATGCTGAAATGACCCCAGCAGTATTGATAAGATGCTGGAGCTGGCAGTCTCTTCTGGTACTAATTTTGTTGGTGGTGGTTGTGGTGGTGTTGTTTTGCAAAAAGCTGTAATTGTTGTTGCAACTGTTACTTCTCAGTGATTTGGGGATGATTCACTGATCTCAGGGTTTCAGTGACTGCAGTGTCTCTTTAAAATTATAAACATGAGATGGGACCTACCATCTCCTAAACAGGTTCCAGCATCCCTGCAAAGGAGCAGAAGGAAAAGTGTGCCTCCCCTTCTCGGCTCAAATAGGATAAGCATCAGCTGTCACCATGGCTCTTGGAAGTGTTGCTTGATGCAATTGAAGAGTTTTGGAGACAAGCTTGAGGGTCCATCACCCCACAGATAAAGAATATACACCAGAGAGGCATTTTTTCTAATGTGTTGTCATATGGGCCAGAGTGCACTTTCAAACTCTTGGAGTGTGGGTGTGGGTGGAAGGAGTGGTGCTTGAAAGAGACATGAGCTCATCTTTTGTATGTGGAGTACAGCAGCTTTTTAATGTTGCTCTACCTTGTCTTACATGAAGAGAGGCAGAAATGGAATGATGACAAAATCAATTATCATAATACCTGTGCACAAGTTCATTTATGAGAGCTGTTTACCTCTAACCAAGTCCCTTAGCATTATATAATAATACTATTACCTCTATTCAAAGTTTATTGTGAGGATAAAATTCAATAAAAGAATTTATAAGTACTTGGAAGTATCAACTCTGTACAATGCTAAATGTGTTTGGTATGAACCATGTGAACAACTCTGGGCATTTCTCATAGCCAGTTGGGAGAGGTGGGGAAAACATGGTTTATTGGGAATTTAGAAATAAAGTTAGAGAGGCATACAAGAAATAATGCAACTTTTAGAAGTATCAAAACCCAAATCCTATCTTCCACCCTGGAGGTGTCTCCTTCTGTCTTTGGTGAAAGACTGAACAATAAGCATATATGGCCATTTTCTAGACTGGGAACTCTAGATTCTATGAGTTAAACATTTGGCCAAGTTCAAAAAATCACATATTGTCTCTCTACATATGAGGTGAGATTGGACAAAATTGGTAGCTTGGTTATCCTGAATTGTAAACTTTCTGGAGTTTCTTCTGAGAATCATGTAACAAGTCAGTCTATTTGCTTCACGTTTTTCCTAAGGAATCAAAATGATTTGCTCTTCTCACCACAGTGATTTGACCCCATTTCCATACACAGCAGCACATAACTTTCTTAGTAGCAAATAACTTTCTCCAGAGTTCAAACCTTCAGCCCTCTTTACACTCCACCATAGGGTTCTAATATAGTCATGCTGGAGGAGACATCTCTTGTTTTTACCATTCCAGAATTCCTTCCTCCTTCTTAGGTAACCAGACCTCTCCTTTTTCCTTTCATAAACTGCCCTTTCACTTCCCAGTGAGGCTGTCAATCATGGTCTCATAGATAGCTAATAATAGTATGCCAGGCCCCAGAATGCATTGACTCCTTCAGTGTAAGCATGTGACCTGAGTCAGGCCAATGGGCACTTTGGAAATAATCATTTTGGATGCTCAAACAAGGAGATGCTCTCTCCCTCTGGCACGTGAGCTTGGCGGTATTTGAGTTTATTTTTGCCACCACATGGAGGGAGCCT
This sequence comes from Macaca mulatta, assembly GCF_049350105.2. NCBI lineage: Eukaryota > Metazoa > Chordata > Mammalia > Primates > Cercopithecidae > Macaca > Macaca mulatta. Next base: position 126,208,723 of record NC_133417.1, on the reverse strand, counting down.
GCTTTGACAATAAATCTAGATCATAAGAAATGAGATAATAGGGAGAATAAGAGACGAGGAGAAGGAGGAGTAGGATGATGAGAAGGAGGAGGTTCTAATCGCATGTTTTATACTACTGAATCAGCCAAACTTGAAAACATCTATCTATCTATCCATCTATCTATTATCTATCTATCCATCCATCTGTCCTCTGTCTATGCATCTGTATTAGTGTGTTTTCATGCTGCTGATAAAGACATACCTGAGACCGGGCAATTTACAAAAGAAAGAGGTTTAATGGACTTACAGTTTCACGTGACTGGGGAGGCCTCACGATCATGGCAGAAGGCAAGGAGGAGCAAGTCACATCTTACATGGATGGCAGCAGGCAAAGAGAGAGCTTGTGCAGAGAAACTCCCATTTTTAAAACCATCAGATCTCATGAGATTCATTCACCAGCATGAGAACAGCACAGGAAAGATCTAGCCCCATAATTCAATCACCTCCCAATGGGTTCCTCCTAAGACACATGGGACTAGTGAGAGTTTCAATTCAAGATGAGATTTGGGTGGGGACACAGCCAAACCATTTCACCATCCATCCATCTATTTTTATTTCTTTTTATCTATCTATTTTTAGGGTAGTTTGGGTTGGATTTTGTTAATGTAATCAAAAGTGTCCCAACTAATATATACGCCCAACATAACAAATACACATGTGTTTATTCTCAGTGAAAAATGTGATTTAATATTAAATACTATAGTACCCAGTGCGTACATAGCAGGTACTCAATAAAGACATATTAAATAAATACATAAAGCCTGGTCAGTGCAGAGAGGATTGTTTTAAGTTTCTTCTGGGTCCAAGGATAGGACTGAGAAAGACTATCCTCTGAAATGGAAATTACTAAAAGCCAGACCACTATGTATAAAATATAATGTACACTTAGGTATGTTTTCAAAGTGCAGCAGATGAGACTAGGTCATCTACTGAATCCAATTAAGAAGACGAGGTGTTTTGCAAAAAGCTGTTAGCAGCTCAACTGGATTGTAACGTGATGGAGAGAGCGCCTGCCTCGCTACAGCAGAAGGGCAGTGAGCTAAATAAAATGAACCAACAGTAGGAAGTGCTAATGTGTTTCCACACACTGTAACGCTGGAAAGGGTAATTCGACTAGTGTTCTCAGGAACGCAGGTATATATCCAAATCCCTCTACCCTATTTCTATACTTAGAAGCAATCTTTGACAGATGTATGAGTTTAATCAGGGCCAGCTTCATGAGCATGTGACCTGCTCAGCTGGACAAGGTCCCCTCTCGTAGAAGGGCCTTGTGCTTGGTTTAATATACTGCCATCACTACCTTGAAATTCCTAATCATTTTAAACAAAGGGCTGCATGTTTTCATTTTGCACTGAGCTCCACCAATAATGTAGCTGGCCCAGAGTCTAATTTGTGCCTATGTTTCTTGTTGGAAATTAATAAATGGGGATTTCGCATTATTAATCCATCTTCTATGAGCTTGCTTAATTAAAGACAGTTTACCACCAAACGTGAAAAATTGCAAGGTATGTTTACACAACCAAGTTCCTGAGCATCTAGAACTGAAAATCAGAACTTAGAGTGTGGCAGCTTTATGGACAGTCACTACTTAGAAAGCCCTAAAGAAAGTAGCTAAACCTTTAATATCTATTCTGCCTCCGAAGTAAAGTATAAATACATGTACCACCAGTTTATGATGAATAGAAAGATAAAAATGATCCCTTCCAAAAGGCAAAACTATAACAAATAGATATGTCATTCTCCATAGCTATATATCATTTTGTAATTTTAGATTTTGTAAATACAGCCTATTTCTTAGATCTTTAGATTATTTTTAGATTACTCACAATCTCAAACACACACACACACAAAGCTCTCCTTAGAAGAAGCTTCAGGAAACCCAATCTTTTATAGAGACTGTTGTGATTTCTTCTTAGAAAGTGAACTCACTTACATAGTATCTACATCATAAAAATATTTTGACTCAAATCCAATTAGGTTTTTAATGGCTATCTTCTCCATCGTTTCGTTCAGTACAAAAAGAAAATCACTACTTTTTAGTTCAAGAGGAGACCCTGACAACCAAATGTAACCTTAACTATTCAAATGCATTTTTAAAGACGTTTATGCATTATTCAGTAAGCTACCTTGAATCAAATGTATAAAAGCCCACAAAACAAAAAAATATAATATATAACCAATATTATCACCAGATGGTAGACTTTATTTGTTATCCTAATTCCATTTTACATTTAGAAAATAAACATCAACATGAATATTTAATACATTTGCTATAGCCGAGGCAAAAGGCCAATATTATTATTGTAGGAATGTGAGGCTCAGGACTACTTATCTTTAATGGTACTGTTGTTTTTATATTGCCACATGCCTTTTTTCATTGGAATGGACTAAAATGCCAGCAAACGTTGCCAAATGATTCTAAGAAGCAACTACGTATCTTTCCTAAAACACTGATCTTAAGGTCAATACATTTGTTCATAAACTAGATTCCCGCATTTTGTGCCTTCCTTGGTCATCCTGCAAGTTGCTCATTCCTTGGAAGGAATTAATGAGCTCACATAGGAAAATATTGTATCTTAAGCTTTTGAAAGGAGAATACAAGCTAAGAAAAAGAATATGCAACACAAGATTTCTCTCAGTTCCCCTTTTAGTAGTCCACTTATGTGGCCTTATAATTTAAAAATTACTGAAGACAGTTTATTTACTGAGAATGTTGTAAAAGGAGGTGTCAATGTGTTTCAAAGAGTTCTGGAAATGCATATTTCCTGTAAGCAGAAAAATGGACTCCTGTGTCAAGATTTGTTTACCTGTGTTCTTTTTTGCATTTTAAAGGATAACATTGTAAAAGGCCCAGCTACCTTGAGGTGCCCATAAGAAAAGAAGGTTCCTGGGCCAGGTGCAGTGGCTCATGCCTGCAATCCCAGCACTTTGGGAGGCCAAGGCCGGTGGATCACCTAAGGTCAGGAGTTTGAGACCAGCCTGGCCAACACGGTCAAGTCCCATCTCTACTAAAAATACAAAAATTAGCTGAGCGTGGTGGTGGACACCTGTAATCCCAGCTACTCTGGGGGCTAAGGCGGGAGAATCGCTTGAACCCAGGAGGCAGAGGATGCAGTGAGTCGAGATCACTCCACTGCACTCCAGTCTGGGCAACAGAGTGAGACTCCGTCTCAGAAAAGAAAAGAAGGCTTCTGTAAAGGATGAAGCCATTTCTGCCATGAATTTCTAGTCCATTTGAATCATAGAGATTTTGCTCTCTTGGGGTTACTTAAGGGAAGCAAAGGAAACTTTAACCTGGCATAGATTGCCCAGCTTGTTTTATTGGCTCTCATTGTAGGATTTAAGGGGCATTTAAAAAAATGTGCTTCTATTTAAGAGAATATAATCATCTCTTAATTCAATCAATGTACATTCATTAAGTTCTTGCCCCACTGGGTGCCAGTGCTAATGGGGGAGAATAAAACCTACACTGTTGACCAGGGTGGTTAAATGTAAAAATCATCTTGGAGACATACGGCTTCAACGTGCTATCTGAAGCTCATGCTCATCCAAAGCGTGCATGTGACATTGTGTTCAGCAGAAACTGTAAGGACAAAGTAGAATGAGCAGTTTTCTCCTTTGCAATGGGAGAGTATAAATACTTATAGAGTTATTATAAAAATAAGATTATTTTTAAACAACACAGTAGGCACATGATCCAATAAATTTAGGAAGCATGTATTTGTGTTGTAAAAAATGTAAATATACATAAAGACTTTTACACATACCAATCAACATAAAATATTAGGACAATTCTCAATAGAGGTATACTACAAGTGATATAAATTTTGGAGATACCTGTAATTGAAGCTCATCAGACTTTTAGTCCTGCTGGTTCAATCCATGATCTTGAGAACTCAATGATTAAAGAGCGACAAGTAGATTTTCAAAACTGAGAGGGTCAAGCTTTGTTTGGATTTAACCCTGATTCCATTCCTCACTTGGCCTCACAAATTAAAACAAAAAAAAAATGTTTTTCACTTGCTAATTCCCAGGGCATGGTAAATTATCTGCAGCACACTCAGGAAGAGAAGAATCCACTTACATTTATCACCTAATAGCAGACCCTAACACAGGCTTTATGTAGAAACACACGCAACCCGAGCCAGGCTATCATATTAGCAACTGTAAACCACTCAAGCAGTAGAGGAGCTGAGGAGTCATTAGTGAAATGAATTAAATCCTGACTGTGTAAGTAACTATAGACTAATTCTACATCTTGTTCATTTTTTGACACTGACTTTCTTCTTTCCTCTGTGACGTTTACCTTGATAAACCTAGGGTGCTGTAATTTCTCCCTTCACTTTGGACAATTAGGTACTTAACTTTATTTTAATTCAGACATATAAGAGTGCTGATCGTATTCCAGGCACCTCTTGCAATCTGTTAGAATAACTGCTCCTCAAGTGCAGGATCTGTTTCCATTCATCTTTGTGGTGAAGGTGCCTGTTCAGTTGTTAGATGACCACTAACTTGTGTAAACATTCCTAAGTGCATCTTGGATTTTGCATGCATTATGTAATTTGACAGGATGGCTAAAGAATTCCTCCATTTTGAGGCTAGACCACACTTCTTTCTAGTCACTGGGCTCCATGGAGGGAGGTCTATTGTTGTCCTTCTTTGTCCATCAAAAGCCTCAACTCCCAGTGATACGAGCTTTGTCCTTGCGGAAATGGTGTCAATGGACAAATTTGAGTGGAGAATTCCAGAGGGGTGATGGCCATACTTTGAAGTGAAAGGTACAGTGGTTAACTGAGCAATCATTGTAGGCCGGAGCTGTGCAGTGAACAGATTGCACAAACAAATCGTAAATGTGTACTCTTCATAAAGCCAGGCCCCGGACTGCAGAGGTGCAGAGATCTTCAAGAGCTCTACTCCAAATTCAGAAAGATTAGAGCAAAGCAAATTATCCTAAGGAAGGAGGCTAGTGGAAAGGTGGATTTAAGCAACTGCTGCTCCCACGAACCTTTGTCATGCAGATGACCACCTCCCTTCTCTATTTCAGTTTCCATCCTTCTCTCCTTTTTGGTCACGTCTCTCACATGTACTCATCCAGGCATCTGAAACTTCTCAAATAAATGTTACTTTACAACCAAATCATTTCTAAGTTACTAGAGATGATCTTGGGATGGAAATCAGTTAAGAAATGCTAGATATTATGTTAAAACAAAGAAGAGGGTGATAGATCAAACCCAGCAAGGCAGTTGGGGACACAGGTTTTCTTTTATTCTGGTGAGAAATTTATTTGTATGAAAATGATCAGAATGATGCTATTTTTCAGGGGGTACAAAATAAATATGGTAACTTCAGACAGCAAGATTAAAATATCAATAGACCTTTTCTATTAAACTTATTTTAAAGTTAATTGATCCTCTATGTCTTGGGATTATATGGACTATGAAAAATGAAACACATTATAAGCTGATTTTAGTAGCTTATAATGATCATTTGGAGTTTATCATTAAATTTGGAGAAGCTGAAATACTCTTAATTATATCAATAATAGTTCAATAACTGCTTTGTATTAAGAGAACAAATGACACATCTGAGGAGGGTTTGAATGGGAAAGTAATTATGCTATAAATGACTACTTTTAGAAGAGAATCCTATTAATCTCTTTAATAGAGGAAACCAAGTCAATCTTCCTAAAGCAACATTCAAGGCGAAAACATATATGTTATCTCCTATGTGATACTGATGCGTTGGATAATGGGATCTTATGTCATAATAAGAGATAGTAATTCCCCTGGGGCAATGATGTACTTAAAATGGGTCAAAGATATGAATAACAGAAGAGGCAGTTACAAAAATTCAGAGTCAGCTTAGAGACTGTTTGAAAACAATTTCTATCTCAGGAGACAGTTTTGTTTTCATTAATAGCCAAATAGTCCTAAACAGATGAACGAAGAATGAAGCCAGATAAATGTATGAGGATTTAAACAAGGATACCAAAATCTTATCTACATGTCACTGAGTACATCAGCTGAACAGAACAATGCAATCAGCAGAAGATGTGGTCTAATGGCTAATTTTTATTCTCTTGGTTTAAGAGAAACTAGTTTTTCATCTGCAAACCAATTTTGCACTTGGTATCATTCTAGGGCAATTGACTCTGTACTGCTGACCACAGCTTTGACATAATTCCTGTTCACTTCTGAACCACTAAGTCCTCTGAGTCTTACCCCAATCACATAGTCAACGTTAGCATTTATGCATAGCTATGACAAAATGCTGAGAAATGATTTTGTTGTGTAGATATTACCAAAAAGAACTAAACATTAAAATGTTGTTTCATTCATGTCTTCTTGCTTTTGTTTCTAACTTTATTCTCTCCTGCATATAACTTATTGTATATTGACTATACTGGTTATCTTATATTTCCCATTTCTTGGTTGGAGGTATCAGGATCTAATACAAGATCATGTATAAGGTCTGAATTCATCCTGATGCTCCACATTTAAACTTTCTAAAACAGACTATTCCTGTTCTTTCTGCCAGTTCTCTTACCTCATGTCCCCATCACTACTTTTCTCTCTTAAACTGGCATCTTCCCTTATTTTTCACATGGGAAGACTGTGATGTAAATGAGGATATTGATATAAAAATAGAGATTCAGCTGGGCATGGTGGCTCATGTCTGTAATCCGAGCACTTTGGAAGGCTGAAGCGAGAGAATCACTTAAGGCCAGAAGTTCAAGACCAGCCTGGGCAACATAGCGAGACCCCACCTCTACAAAAAAATTTTTAAAAATTAGCTGGGCATGGTGGCACATCCTGTAGTCTCAGCTACTCAAAAGGGTGAAGAGGATCACTTGTGCCAAGGAATTTGAGACTGCAGTGAGCTGTGATCAAGCCACTGCTCTCCAGCCTGCATGGCAGAAGGACAGAGCATAACTCTGTCTCATTAAAAAAAAAACACAAAACCACAAAAATGGATTCCGATAACAAGGACCTAATTATTTGTCTTTGCATTCTTTAGGGAAAACTAAAGGCCAAAGCTATAGATGCATCCACTAAAAACATGAAGCTGTTGATAAGCATATTCCTGATTGCAGATTAAGCCTTTGGCCATTTATTATCTCTACCCACTCCAAGTTTATATATTCAGTCATTGTAAAAGTGTTTTCAGGCTACATATATGACGATGTGCCACATTAAACATAGTGCTGACTCCATGGTCAGAAAAGTTGCTTTAAATTATATGAGGCTGGGCCAGGTGCGGTGGCTCACGCCTGTAATCCCAGCACTTTGGGAGGCTAAGGTGGGCAGAACATGAGGTCAGGAGATCCAGGCCATCCTGGCGAACACAGTGAAACCCCATGTCTGCTAAAAATACAAAAAATTAGCCGGGCATGGTGGCGGGCACCTGTAGTCCCAGCTACTCGGGAGGCTGAGGCAGGAGAATGGCGTGAACCCAGGAGGTGGAGCTTGCAGTGAGCCAAGATCGCGCCACTGCACTCCAGCCTGGGTGACACAGTGAGACTCTGTCTCAACAAAAGAAAGAAAAGAAATATATATGGCTGGATTCACTGGTTTGCTTTAAGTATAAGTGAGACAAAATTATGTCCTCCGTGGCTTACTAATGTGAGCGCTAAACCTGTGTTCTGGTGGGCATTAGGGCAACAGGTAGTTACTAAGTCCTGCCCAGTACCTAGAACATCATGGAGGATGTGATCTTGATTGACTCAGACACTGAGCTGTACACAATTAAAAAATATTGAGTCTCCATTAAAAATCTTCTGTTTTGGGTCAAAAGTTTCAGGACACCAGGAAGGCCGGATTGATGTGAAAAATGAACAGCAGAGTTAATTGAGCATGAATTTAATATACCAGCAGCAATACCATGCTGCAATAGATGTGGTGAATTCAAAAGGGCTTTGAATGAGAAGACTGAGCATTTGAGTTTGAATCAAGGCTCTGTCACTCCAGCAGTAATCAATTGACCCTGGGCAACAATATGGTGCTTGGTTTTCACACCAACACACAGAGGAAGGTAGATTAAACACTCCCAGTTTACACTAACCCCTGAATGTGGGGTTAGGGAGGCAAGATGGAAAGAAGAAATAAAAAATTGAGTGACTCTGTGAAAGGAGACATTTACTGAGGAGTCAATAGGTTAATCTTGGAATAAAAGATCATGAATAGCATTGTTGAGATACTGAAATGAAATGATAGTGCCAGGTAGGTACTAAATAATAAAAAAAACTTAAGTAAGGGAATAATATGGTACTAGTATTGTTAAGGAGATGTGAACCATGAATTCAGAAAGAAATTAAATACAGTAAAAACAGGAGGATTTTTCAGTAACCCAACATACTATTCTGTACAATTATAATAACAGCAAATCTGTATCAATTTCTTACTTTAAGTATTTTATATGCATTATCTCATTTAAGAAGCCAATGTGAGAGATGACTCAGCAGAAAATAAATAAATGAATAAATCAGTAGGACTTACCTGATACCCAGAAGCTAAAGTAAAAATGAGTCAATCACAATACGAAGTTTTGAGTCTGAGTACACCAGAATGATGATACTATTGAGTTCAGAGTCACCAGTCAGTTTGGGGAGAAAGATTTGGTGATAACTTTTAGCCAAGTTGAATTTGAGAGAATTTCTCTAAAGAAATATAAAACACTGAACTAGGAATTTCCAAGCTATGCTTCATAGAAGAGGCCGTTTATGCCCTGAAAGCACATGAAATTCCAAAGGAATAAAAACAGAGACAGAGCAACCTGATCAATGGGCTTGGTCTTAGGGAGAAGATGATCACAGATCAGCGATGTGAAACCAAAGGAACAAAGAAAGTGGGAAGGCAGTGAATGGTTATGAAAACCCAGAGAAGGGAGAATTACAAAAAGACTGAGGAGAATGGACTGGGAAAGAGATCAGTAGCAAAAATTGCTGGAGAGTTCGAGGGAGGTTGCTTGAGTCTACACCAAAACTGCAGAATTTAGACAGTAGGTCTAAATTATAACTTTGCTTTACATTCACCAAGGTACTGACAATGGACACTGAACTTCAGTAGTAAAAAAAATTGGGGCTGTCTCTTTATAGTGCTCAGTGAAACAGGTAAAACTGCTCCAGAACATTTTGTGGCTTAAAATCTTTCAAGAGAGAAATGAAACCTATTTCTGTTAAATAGAATTAGAAATACAGAACAGATTCTGGTGACCCAGTGACTGCTCCAACTGCTAACCCCCAGCCCCGCACTCCATCCCTTTATCTGGCTTGCTGTGCTCTAAAGTTATCTGGGTTTCCATCCTCCTCTGCTTAACCTTTGGTTTTACTGGGAAGTTGTTCCCGTTTGCAGGCCCTACGAATTTTTCTAACCCACTCATGGTGGCCCTACACACTTCGGCCAATTACTGTTTCAGGCATGGACACATGATAAGAATCTAGCCAGGAAGACATAAAAGGAAGTCTGCTAGGAACCTTCCAGGAAAGCTTTTCCTGACTAATAAAAAGAAACACAAGGAAGAATCTGACTTTGTCCTTCTCAGACCTGGATGGGGTGCCAGGAGCTACAGCATCTATCTTACCATCATGAGGAAAGTAGCTTCTGTGACTGAATGGCAAACCAAAGAGGTAGGAAGAATCTGGGTCCAGGGCACCATTATTGAGCCAGTCACCAAACCATGCCTTATCTCTGGGATTCTCCTTTTTATCAAGCTATTGAAGCTCTCTGTTACTTGTAGCTGAATGCAGTGTATTATAAAAACAAGAAGATTACTTCTTGGCATTTTCTCTCATTCTTAATTTTTTATTATTATCTTTTATTCAGCTTTTCATATTTTATTCCAGTGGATTTCTTTTTATAGAAGATATAACTACTCTATACAAGTCCAAATTCTAACTCCTAATTTTGTAATTATTCTTACAATTGAATGCTTAGCTGATGACATTGGGTGGTGACAGGTAAGAGGTAAGGAGAGTATATAAATAAAGGAATAGTCTATTATTCCCCAATTTTCCTCTCTATCGTCATGGAAGAAATTTAAAAGGTACCATGTATAACACTACAATAAAACCCCAAATCTTTTTTTTTTTTTTTTTTTTTTGAGATGGAGTTTTGCTCTGTCACCCAGGCTGGAGTGCAATGGCATGTTCTCGGCTCACTGCAATCTCCATCTCCTCAGTTCAAGCAATTCTCTGCCTCCACCTCCTGAGTAGTTGAGATTACAGGCACCCACCACCATGTCCGGCTAATTTTTCATATTTTTAGTAGAGACGAGTTTTCACCATCTTGACCAGGCTGGTCTTGAACTCCTGACCTTGTGATCCACCTGCCTCTGCCTCCCAAAGTGCTGGGATTACAGGCTTGAGCCACTGCGTCCAGCTAAAACCGCAAATCTTTATATAAATTTCTCAAGCCTTTGTTTTTGGGCTGCCATTTTATGGCTTTTTTTTTTTTTTTTTTTTTTTTTTTTTTTTTTTTCCAGGCATGGCCCTTTCATTACGATGTACAAGCAAAGCCCCATTGTTCAGTATGGCTCTCTAATGAGAAAGAATAAGACTATGTATTGGGAAAGAAAAATTGTACATTTTTATGTGGAAGTTTATAGACTATTACTTCTAATTGAAATTTGAGGTTCACCTTTACAGTTAAGGTGAAGGCAGAAAATCACACATTATGTCCCTCTCTCACATAACAGACTCAAGTAGAGAATTAGGCTTTGACAAAGTGTAGCACTTACATGTCAAAAGAAACATACAGCTGACCTTGTCCTCAAAAGTTAAATTTGAATGAAGTCCAGTGTGTATGAAAAGGACATCTCCTGAGGGAAAGGGCTTATCATTCTTGGATTTTATTTATTTATTTGGCTGAAATGGAAGTTGAAGAGGAAAAACTACGAAAGAGCTTGCCCAGGTAATGGGGGACTAGGTTTAGGGACACATTTTGGTGATTATAATTTTCCCAAACTAAGAACTTTGCTGTGCGATCCAAGAGGATGCTCAGAACGGACTTGAAGTGTTTCTTTAAAAAATTTTAACAACTACCTCGGATAAGAGTTATGGTAATTGAGCTTTATAAAACAATATGATATTTAAGAGTACTCTGAAATCTGCTGTTTCAATGCTATTACTTTACCCCATGAATTCTCGATAGAGGCAATACTGCCCCAAGGAAGTGAAAACCAGTTATTGGGAGGGGAAGTGGGAAAATATTAGTTATTACATAAAATTTAGAAAGTGTATCTGTGGTATCAAAATGTCATGGGAAAGGAATTAGGAAAAAAATCTTAAAACTGGGAGAAGATAACGATGAATTTTAAAATTTAGTCTATACAAGGGTTTATTTACTGTGTAAAGGAAAAAAAAATAAACAACCTGCCACTAAGCGGTCCATTAGAAGCCTCCGGAAGCCCCTCAGTGACACAGGACACATTATACAGAGTCTGCTTTGGCAGAAACTTGCGACTATGTATCAAACATGTAAGCCTCATGAAACTTTTTGACAGTGGATGTGAACTGGACTTTTCCCATTGTTTCAGAATTGCAGCTCAAGGTGTAAGGCAGGGATCCCTAAACCCTGGCCAGTGGACTGGTACCTATCTGTGACCTGTAAGGAACCAGGCAGCACAGCAGGAGGTGAGTGGTGGTGAGTGAGCGTTACTCCCTGAGCTCTACCTCCTGGCAGAGCAGTGGTGGCATTAGATCCTCACAGGAGTGTGAACTCTATTGTCAACTGCATGGGCGAGGGATCTAGGTTGCACACTCCTTATGAGAATCTAATGCCTGATGATCTGAAGTGGAACAGTTTCATCCTGAAACCATCCTCTACCCCCATTCACCATCTGTAGAAAAATTGTCTTCCATGAAACCAGTCCCTGGTGCCAAAAAGGTTGGGACCACTGATATAAGGTTAAAAATAACACTTCCAGTGCCTCCTAAGCCTATCCTGGGCCTCTGAAGATGTGACCAGACAGCTCTGCTACATCCTCCTTCCTTCCAACACCTACGTAATCAGAAGATACAGGGGAGAGAGGGAATTTCAAGACAGTTTAATGAGGGCTTGGCCTAGAAGGAAAGATCAGGATTTTCCCCAGATGGGAGCAAGAGGAAGCTCCAGAAAGACCACTGATGGGATGAGGAGTATCTGTAGCTGGAAGAGGCCGACATCTCAGTTGCTGGTTGTACTCCAGCTTGGGAAGCCAACTTGTCCCCTTTTTGTCTATTTGAGCAGGTGGAAAAGGAAGTAGAAAGAGAGAAAATTCCACCGTGAAACATTCTAGACTTTCACTACTTGGCCTGTTTTGCCTGTATCTTCCATCAGTTATTAAGATACTGAGAAATACAGATGAAGGAATCATAATAACAAGTGATAACAGTGTATCTACAGGGGAGGAAGCTAAGGGGATTTCAAAAGAGGTCAAAACATAGAACATCTCTCCAGCAGAGAACTGGGAAGTAGGAAGACCCCCACCATGTTCTGCTCACTGCCTTACACAGTTCACTTAGGTTCCCTCAAGACAGTACCTAGGTTATTGTCACACAGAGGTGCATTGATAGCCACAGGAAGACCACGAGATCCACCTAATGAAAAATGGTTTTGTCCTTTTACTCTTCACCTTCCTTTAACCCTGAGGAGCTTTAAAAAACAGGGGTGGTGGGAAGCAGTAGAACCCCAAAACGCAACCCCTTCCCTGTCCAAGTCCGGGCCTGAGAGGAGGTAAGGTCTAAATTGAATTTGCAATAGAAGTGGTAAGCTGGCCTAAACTGGACCAGACACCTTAGTACTTAGACTTCCCTAGCAAATGCTGAGCGTTAGAACAATAGCTGTCTACCTGCCCCACCTTTGTCACCCTAGTGAAGCAGTATTTTTTCCTGACCCTTTCATGAGACTTGTGACAGGGGTGCCTTGCGTACTCAGCCCTGCAACTCTCAATGCCTTGCGGGAGGTAGCATACAAGCGAACAAGGCGGGAACTGGAGTGCACAAATGCTGGAACCAGCTGGCTGCTTCAGTGCTGGCAGGGGCAAACTCCAATCACGGGGACCCACTACATTCCACCACTTATGGAAGGGAACATGCAGGTGAGTAGGTGCAGAAGCTGGGCGAGCACTTTTGGGTGCTGGCAGGAGCAAAATCCTTGCAAGCCCTGTGGCAGTGTCCGTGGGGATGCCGGCAACCTCTGAAGCCCTAGAGGGAGTGTTATAGTGCTCTTTTAGCTTGGCCATTCACAGACAGCTTAGGTGTTAACAGCCCAGTGGATGCTCTGCCTTTTCACATGAGGTGGCTGCCCTCCGCCAGCAAAGGCAAAGAACCAGCGTGGCAGCTTTGTATCCACACTCGTGGCTCCTGAGCTCTTGTCCAGCATTTAGAAAAAATGAATTTGCATGAATGAATTGGAAGATGGTAAATTTTTTTGCTGATGAAAGTGGGAAGGGGAGTTGAAAAAGGGATGGGGCAGGAAGGTAATCTTCCCCTGAAGTCCAGCCAACTCCCACTGGATTCTTCTCCAAAGTTATGCTGTCAAGCTGTCCCTCTGAAATCAAGACACTTCTCTCTGACATCCAGCTGCAGTCCCCAACATCCAGATGCTTCTCCTCTCTGTCGGCTGGGTTCTGGAGTTTGTTTGTTTGTTTTAGATGGAGTCTCACTCTGTCACCCAGGCTGGAGTGCAATGGTGCGATCTCGGCTCACTGCAACCTCCGCCTCCTGGGTTCAAGCGATTCCCCTGCCTCAGCCTCCCGAATAGCTGGGACTACAGGCACACACCACCACGCTGGGCTAATTTTTTGTATTTTAATAGAGACAGGGTTTCACCATGTTGGCCAGGATGGTCTCCATCTCCTGACTGTGTGATCCGAGGGAGGGGCCATGGGTGGATTAGGAAAAGGCAACATTTGAGCGGGAAAACAGGGATATAAGATCTCACTTTGGGCCATGATCTCACGTTTTTCAGCTTGAGGATGGGGTTTCTCCAGGGACCCACCCCTGCCTGCCTAGAATGTATCTGCCTCCTACTCCCATCACTAGCACCCTGCTTAGACTCTTTAATCAACAGACCATTTAGGTAAATCTCATTAAAACTGAGGAACGACTTTGACTTTCTCCGGAAACTTTTAAAGTAAAAAAAAAAAAAAAAAAGAAAAGGGTTAGAATTTGGTTACTACCCTTCATATCTTTAGAGTTCTTCTTTCAATACACTGCAAATCTTAACTTAATGTTAAAATCATTTTCTAAGGATGTTTATTGCAAGACTGATTTAAACACAAAGAACCACAGGACTGTTTTTCCATATGGCTGGGGGGGGGCGGTTGTTTTCATTCTTAAGTATTGCTTCGCAGACTTTTATGGCCATAAAAATTACCTAGGAACTTTGGATCTTGATATAAATATATAGCTTTTAAGAGCATTATGGACTGAATTATGTCCCCCTAAAATGATATGTTGAAGCTTTAACCTATAATATATATTTGAAGATAGGGCACTTAGGGAGCTAATTAAGGTTAAATGAGGGAATAAGGATGAGACCCTAATCCTATGGGACTGGTGTCCCTATAAGAAGAGTAGCAGACGCCATATTTCTCTCTCTCTCTGCACATGTACAAAGAGGCCACGTGAACACGGCAGAGCTAGAAGGTGGTTGCTTGCAAGACAGGAAATGAGACTTCACCAGAAACTGAATCCATAAGCACCTTGATCTTGGAATTCCAGCCTCCAGAACTGTGAAAAAATTAATTTCTATTGCTTAAGACTTCAGCCTGTGGAATTTTGTTATGGCAGCCTGAGCAGTCTAAGACAGAGAGGCCTTCCTCTGAAGTCCCGAAATTTCTAAGCCTGAGATGGGTCCTAAGTCTTCACGGTTTTGTTTTGTTTTGTTTTAAGCTACTGAAACGGTTTCTATGATCTGGTGAATTTGGGAGGCACAAGTTGATGAGATTATTTTTATGAACATTTTAGTTTTTACCTATTTCTTTCAGAGTTCTTTTCTCACTCTTTATGGATGTTTCTCCATTTCAACAAACATTTACTGATTCTTACTTTTCTAGGTAGTGAGAATACAGTGGTGAATAAAAGTAAGAGAAGATTCCTCCCTTTCAGAATTTGACATTCTAATGGAGATAAAGATAATATTGAATGATAACATACATCTATTATTTAATGTCCAGTAGTGATAAGTGATGTAAAGGGGGGAAAAAAAAAGATAAAGTGTTAGAGAGGGAGGAGAGGTGGCAGAAGGACTCTTGCTTTGGAAAGCCAAATAAAGCTCCCTGAGAAATTTACAATCGGCCAAGACTTGGATGAAATAAGAAAGCTGTGTGAAAGTACTCGGGGAAGAGCACTTCAGGCAGAGGAAAAAGCAAGTACCAACTAGCTCTATGTCTCTTCAGAATATGACGAAGGCCAGGATGCCTAGAAATGAGGGAGGGAGAAGGAAGAGAATGGGAGATAATCTGGAAGAAGGAGGCAGGGGCAAGATCAGGCATTGCAAACACAAGGTAAGAGGCTGGATCTAATGAGCACTAGAAAGGTGTGGTCTGATTTATTTCTGTGTGGTAACACTAGGGGAACAAGAGGGAAAACTGCAATGCCAGTTAGGAGGCTATTGCAATGAACAGTCAGGGTTAACTCCCTAAATATGGAGTTTCAGTGCATTTTAGTGTGATGTAATCAGTAGGAATAACCAGGTCAAAGAAAATTAGGAAACCAGAATCTCGCCTAGAATTACTGCGAGAATCTTATATTTATTATACTACACTTACCGTCAAATTTGTGGACTGTTTGTGTTTGTTCTTTCTTAGTAAAGATCCTAAATCTATAGCTTTTTTTTTTATGCATGAAGGCACCTTGGATCTCCCAGCCCTGTCCTCTGACTCTGCCATCAGGATATGCAAACAACTGACTTGCTTTTCATAATGTGTTTTAGCAATGAGAGCAGATCCATGAAGCACCTCCCACACTCAATTCACAATAACTCCTCCAACATTTTCTAGTTGCTTGTCTAGGTGGAGTTAGAAATACCTTATTCGCATACAATGGAATTGCACCTGTAAGCAATTTACCTATCTCCTGGCAGAACTCACCAACTAGCTCAAACACAAAATTTCCAAATATCCACTTTTAAAGTATTCCCATCCTCTTCATATGACAAAATGATTTGAAAAATGTGTTATTGTGTTTTAGATTGGGATTTTAAAGTGATTTAATTATAGCCACAGAATGTCGGGTTTTATGTATCCTATCGACAAATCTAAAGCTGTGTTTCTGAATTTAATGTTCTCTAAGGAGGTGTTGAGAGTATACTGGCTGCTCTTTCTTTTGGCAAAATCTTGATACTAGGTACAAATGCTTCCAATGGTATTTTTGGACCATTCTATTTTTAACCCTAATCCTTTCCTTTGCTGTGGTTATGGCCCTGAGTCCTTAAATTATAGGCTCTCCTGCAGTTTCAAAAAGCTAATTCACACTACCATGTGCATTAGAAAGGTGGTGTATATGATATTCCACTAAGGGAAACCCTAGGAGCATTAAACTCCTACTAGTAACTGGTCACGAGTCAGGGCTAGAACTGACGCTAGTCATTTTTCTTCACTGACAAGTTTTCATTATGCAGCTTTCCCAGAACAATTTAGAAATTGATCTGCAACTGATGGAAGCTGGGATGAATGGGGCGCATAAGTGAACCCAAAGCATCAGGGCAAAGTCAAAGCGAATGCTTTGCTCTAGCTTTGAGTATAAGGCGAGCAACTTCCCTTCTCCCTCCCCTTCCCCCAAACCTCCTTTTGCACAGGCAGCAGGAACAAGAAGTTCCTTTGGGGACATCCCTAGGGTCTGTAGAGGTTCTGTAAACTTTTCTTTCATCTTCTGTTTACTTATCTCTTGCCTAAATAGGTCAGAGGTCCACGACCCTGAGAAAACAAGTCCCCACTATGCCTCAACTGACATTAAAGAAAGGGTCTTTTGTTTTGTACAAAACTGTGAAAATCTGGTCGAGAATGGAGAGCATTGATCTGAACTTGCTTGGTGTCATTCTGACATTCTTGGGGTCTGTGGGATTACCTACAAGTGTTCAAGGGTGGTGTCCTGCAACCCTGGGAAATGCTTAGGGAACAAGATGCTTCTAAGGCTGTTGTGGGGGATTGAGAGATGTCAGAGTATGTTCTGGCCCAAGGACAGTGAAGGATGATAATTGAGACACAGGCTAACAGAGTTTAGCCGAATAGATTATTCTGTTGTTTGTGGTGGCCATAGTGGTGGTGTGAGTGTGTATGTGTGTGTGTTATGGGATGGAGGTAGAGGTGAGGGATGAAGGGGATTGTCTGGAATGAAGAAAGATGGGGCCCTTAAAGAGAAGCCTAGAACGACCATGCAAATAGGAGTTTATTTAAGCCAAAATAGATTACTTTTTTACTCATTCCCTTCACTGTTTGTGAGTCAGTACCCCCCACCCCCACTTGCCTGGAACTGGGTAAGACGTTCTGCAGTGTGTTCCCTCCTCTAATAAGAAAAGTGCTGGCAGCAGTTATGTTTTGAAAAGCTATTGTGGACGAGACAAAGTGCTGGAGGCTTTTTTGGGATTGTAGCTAGACAGCAACTGTGAACTTTGACTCAGCACAGTCATATTCTTACATTATGAGATCAGTTGAATTAACAGGGGAATTTCACTCCCAAATTTTCTTGATTGAAGAGGGTCATCTTCACACACACTAAAAGTGTATTGGAAGTGCTTCCAGGTGACCCTGTGCCACAATGGCAGAGCAACAGAGTCCAGCCTTGAGAGCAATCTACTGGGCGCTGTCTCACCTCTCAGGCAGCTGCTCAGCCAGTGTATACCAGTCTCTATTGTGACTGGCCTTAAGTCCACAGCTATGTACAACTCTATGCTCCTCAAGACAAGAGTGGGAGGCTGGCGGTGCCTATAAAGAAAAGAGATGAGACAGATCTGAGAAATGAAGTATTTTGGTGTGAGGTCCTCTACTTTATAAACACTGATTTTGAGGCTTATGCTTGTAGTATCCCCATATCTTTTCAATAAATGCTTTTGCTGTTTAACAACGAGCCAGTTTAGTATTTTCCATTACAGAGTCCAAAGACAAATTTTCCCACCTGGCTCCAGCAAAGTGACAGTGTGTGCAAAGGCAACCATTCTGGTACTTGCTTTGATGGCAATTTTGTTAAGAAATTAAGGGCTAGAGGAGGAACTCAGTTTCCTTGGCCAGTAGGAAGTATAACAGGTCAAGAAAATTAATTCAAAAAATAAATTGACTAAACGGTATATCTTAATTGAGTTTTTAACATATTAAATACCCACCTAATGTTTTTGTTGTTATTATTACAAATAATAAAATATACTCTAAGCCAAAGGTCATTTTTTTTTTTTTTTTTTTTGTAATTTGTCCTTTCACTTACAAATCATGTTAATGGCAGGCTTGGTTGACAATAACCTTCTTAGTGTGAGATTTGGAAGCAACCCCAGAATCTTCCTTTGGAGATGATAAAGAAGAGATAAAAGGTGAATTGGAAAGATCCTCTGTGAGGGTTGCGTGGACAGAAACCCCAAGTAAATTTCAACTTCAATGGAATATTATGCATATGGTTTCAACCCAAGTCCTTGCTTTCTTTTCAAGGCTAGGGCTTGGATATGGGTGAGTAACGTGCCTATGGAACAGTTCCCCACTTTGAGAGGCTGAGACAGGAGGATCACCTGAGGTCAGGAGTTCAAGACCAGCCTGACCAACATGGAGAAACCCCGTCTCTACTAAAAATACAAAATTAGCCAGGTGTGGTGGTACATGCCTGTAATCCCAGCTACTTGGGAGCCTGAGGCAGGGGAATCACTTGAACCCAGGAGGCGTAGGTTGCGGTGAGCCAAGATTGCACCATTGCACTCCAGCCTGGGCAACAAGAGTGAAGCTCCATCTCAAAGAAAGAAAAAAAAGGAACAGTTCCCTATTGACCTAGCTTTAGTGCATGTGACTTACCTGAGGAATGGCGGTCTTAGCTGAATAGGATTCTGCTCAAGAAACGTCTCCTAGGAGAATGAGTAAATACATGAATGAATCCAATGATCTTTGCCCTTAAAAGAAACAAGCTTTTATATGTAAAAGCTGATTTCAATTGTAAAAAGAAGTGATTCATATAATCCAGGTAGGTTGAAGAGTTACACCCACCTCTAGTCATTGGGAGTAAATATGTGCCTTGGAAGATTTGAAAGGCCAAAGAGCTCAGTTGGGTTGTCTATCACCCTTAATGACTGATGTTAGTCATGTGATGCCAAGCCCTCTTGTTAGTATTTGTCTAGTACTAACAACCTCCAGTAAGTTGTCCTTTCCAAGTTGTCCTTTGCACTTTTCATTTAGTTAGTCTTCAGGGACACTAGACATAACCAAAATAGACCAAAAATAACAATTTTAATGTTATGAATGAAAATGATCAATTTTGTTTTAATTTTGACTGGTTTCTGATCAATTCCATATTATGGAAGTGGAAATGATTCATCTTCACCATAAGATCATAGGAGACTACTAAACAAGTAGTTTAGCTTGTCAGTTTAGGTACCAATACTTGTCCCTTAATCGAAAAAGGGTATGACTAGTTATTTATATATGAGAAAACAACATAACATTGTTGCTGAAACAATTCAACCCCTGCCATGCATCCATTTGGACTACATCCATGTGAATCAAAACATTTACAAACATCCACAAAGCAAAAAACTACTAAACTGTAGAGAAAACTAAGGAAATGTCCCACCACCTTTCTTAGGGCAACATTATCCTTTAACTGAAAATGAAAACAAATCAGTGTAGTTTACTACATTGTCCAAGTTGCCATCGAATAAGATGATAAATGTCAGAGGACTCTGAAAAAAATTATATATAAAACTTTAAAAAATGTAATATGGTATCATAATTATTAGTAAGTTTCAATTTGATTTGGGGTCCTTTGGAACTGTTTTTATTGTATACTATTTGAGATCAGATATCTTGCTGGATTGTGTTTCTAAATGATTAACGTTGATTTTTAGGCTTAGAGATAATTTGATTATGTGTGCAGTAAAAGAAACATCTAGTTATTGGTCCTGTGTCCGCACAGGAACCAGCAGTCTTCTGAGCGGAGAGTGACCTTTGGAGAAAGTCGCGTGTGAAACCATTAGGATGTGGGAATCATTTCTAGGTTTTTTGGTTCCTAGTTTTTATTTTCACCTTTGCATAACAAAACAAAACCTCTTTAACTGAAAATAAATCTCTGCAGGTGGTGTCTGGAAGCATAGTTTAAGGTCTGTATTTTCACTTTTCAGCCAAATTAATTTTTTTTCTAAAATCATGTGTCAGAAATTTTCACATTTTTCTTAGTCTATAAAACTTAAAGATCTCTAAAACTACCGGTCCACTCACTTATTGTCGCACTGCAATATTAAGCAGGTCTTTGACAGGTAAAAATTAATAGAAATTTGACTACATCAGGCCAATTGATACAAATGAAACTCAATTCCAGAACTTGATGTTTGAGCAAAATTTCTTTCACTGCTTTCTAGGGCCACTTCTTCTGCTGGGCTTGGTGTTGAAATGGTTTGCTCAGACCCTCCCTAAATGTCTGCAGAGCCTGGGCTAGAGATACAAATGGAGACATGTACATTACACATATTTTAAAGTTACACCTCAACATAATAAATGATTAAATAAAACATGTACTAGTTTGCTATCTTGACAAAACCATACCTTCATAATGGTAAAATTTTTAAAATAGGCTTAATTCTGCTATTTTTATATGACTAGAAATTAAGAAAATATTACTTGTTTTTTTTAATGATCTAAAAAGATTGAGGATAATATGTAACTATAACCAAAGTATATCATAGCTGTGTGTATCTTAATAAAAAGTATAAGTTAAAATTAAAATTTAACAAAGTTAATTGTATTGTGATTTTCACATTTTTTCTAAAATATTCAAAATATCTAACAACATTAAAAGATAAATTATAATTAACTTTTGTACAGTTTTAAATGAAAGGACTTATATAAAGTTAACTTTTGTTATTTTTTGAAACCTATTTAAATCTTATCAAACCTTTCATAGAAATAAAACTATTACTATCTTAGCATTCAATGTCCATCCAGTGATCCTTGTAAAGAATTTGTATCCTACTTCATTTACGTTCTATCTGAACCTAAATATGTACACATTTAAGAAGAACTGAATTGTTTAATATTGTAAAATATTTCTTAGCCACTGTATCCAACTATTTTAAGAATTGTGTTAAAGTCATGTGTTCTTCCAGAATTATGGATGCAAATACAAAGAGAAGCAATAAAATGAGCAGGCAGCACCATCTGAGAAGGATATCTCATTATGGGAGAAGTACTCTATTCCTGCTTTCTGAAAAGATTTGACAAGTTGATGAATTTGTCTTCCCTCGTACCTAAGTGCATCTGCTGCTCAGATAGCCCCTGACTACAAAGCAGTGCCCACCTCTTGGGTCAGCAGCCTAACAACCCACATACCTAACGGCCTTTGGAAGCAGCTGATCACGGTCTTGGGGTAATAGAGGGAAGCATTTCCCTGGGGCCTGAAGAGGCTTAGTCACAAGAGATGTGTAGGTCATAGGTTGCATTGTGCCAGAGCTCAGCTTGGAACTATAAGTGAGGAAGTACCCCGGTGTCTTTAGTGAAGTTGAGCTTCTTGTGTTTGTAATATTTGGGCCCACAAAAGCACACATGTGCAGGACTGAAGCCCAAATTTGCTTGACTTTAAGGCATGTATTGAATGTGAACCTGGAGTTATTGGGATCACTATGTAGGGCTTGACGATGAAGACAACACAGGGCAAGGCAGAGAACGCTGATGGCAGGAGACTGACTCATGAAGAAAATGTGTGAATTCCAAATCCCAAATCCCCGAGACAGCCATTCCCTTGAGATTTCCATTTGATGAGATAATATATTACTTTTCTTTTCTTAAGCCATTTTCAGATGGGATTCTGTCATTGCAACCGTAGCAGTCACCACTGATGTAGCAAGAAACCATTCTCTTTCCAAAGCACTAACCACCGGAAGTGTCTTGCTAGCTTTGGCCTCAGTTAGTAGGATGTGGATAGGAATTAGAGAGAAACCACCAGGCTTGTCTTTTAGCCTCAAATCCAGGGTCATGTATGGAGTGGTATCTCTCCTTGCCAATATTACCCAACCACCCCATCCCTACTTTTGCCTTCTGGTTTTGATTTTCCTCTCTCTAGATGTCAAATGCCACTCTCAATGACTAGAAGTGACTCTAATAAGAGGACTGCAAAGAAGTTTGACTATGCAAGGAAGTCTTGAAAGAGTTCTTCAAAAAAGCATCATAAGTGCTCCACTGACATATTTATTCATTACATATGGAATTTGTTAAAAGGGATAAATACCTAATTTCATTTACCACTCTAGAAGACAGTATTGCATTTCTTAAGTCTAAACAACTACCCATTAATGCTTAATTCTCATGATTTGAAAATCTTTTCTAATCTCATTTTTCTTTCCGCCTCCAGACCAGTGATTTTTTTTCCCTATATATTTAATCATTAACATAGCATCGGTGTTGTAGGTAAGATAATCCTACCGAGAAGCCTGCCTGTACTCTAATAGCTTAGTTGAAGGCCACACATTCCTAATGATTATGCATTCATTTAAAGCTTTCATTGAACAGTAGCAAGGTCAACTTAAAGTAAATCATAAACTTCATTTTAGTCAGTGTATCACATATCAAGTTTTGTATAAGTACATGTTGACTTTTTGGTAAAGACCCAAGTCCCAAATCAGTCTTCCAAGAAAGAAAAAAGAAAAGAAAAACTCACAAAAATACAGTGGGTGGAATCATGCCCTACACTAATAATCTATTTCAAAGAATACCTTCTTTCAGACTACACACAAATATAGTGCTTACATTTTTACAAACCCACAGTTTATGTAGAAATTATTTTATGTTTAGATATCACTCAACAGTAACTGGTATTGAGCCAGCCTGAGAGCTTACATAAACACCAGATTTTACACATTACAAAGCTCACACAACATTTTGCTCTAAGCTGGTTAGTTACTTATAAATCTACATGAAGTTTAAGGTTTAACCACACCCTGATAAATCCCTTGCTCCCACCATTTTTTCTCCAAGAAAAGCAGCAGGGAGATTGCTTTTTATACACCAAAAGGAATCATATTATACATGTGCACTTCTGTAAACAGGAATTCCTGTCACTGTTACTGTAAATCACTACCAGATGTCAAATAGCAAAATGTTCATTACTCCACCAAATCATCGAGTTGATTAATGAGGCACATTTACATTGCAGAATCTTGGTCTCTGTCATAACTAGACAGACTTTTAAGAAGTTTTTATAAAAAGATATGCAGATGGGGAAATAACTAACTATCATGCTTCAAAGGCAGAGTATGTATTAGGCATCTTGGGTCAGGGTTTGGTCATCTAAGGGGTAATAACTTCCAAATGAAACTAGTCTTTATTCTTAAAGCAAAGAAATGGTAGCTGTATCATAAGACAGTAAGGTAGATATGTTTCTGGTCAGTCGATGGCTCATAACCACTCAGTATAGAATAGGTACTCCGGGGGAATTTGGGTGCTATGCATAAACTTTTAAAGACAATTTTATTGCTCTGCTCTAGTTATTCAAATAATCAACTCGTGATCATTCTATTTGTGTAAAAATATTATTCTAAGGAAAATCAGGTTTTTTTCTAACAAATAGATGGTTTCCATTTGAAAAAGAACATCTACTTTAGTGAAGTCACCAGATTACAAACAAAGTCAGTTTTCATCTACAAGCAACTTGTTCAAGGAGACATGCTTCACATTCTGCCCACCACTACAAGAGGAAGCTGGTTATCACAAATGGTGGATATTTGCAAAATGTATTAGATATCTTTCACACCTCTGTATTTGTGTTCTATTGCAGGTAGCAGGGAAAAAATAAGAAAACTTGATATTGGTAGCTAATTTGACTCTGATATGGTTTGACTATGTACCCACCCAAATCCCATCTTGAATTGTAGCTCCCATAATCCCCATGTGTCCTGAAAGGGAACTGGTGGGAGGTAATTGAATCATGGGGGCAGGTTTTTCCCATGCTGTTTTCATGATAGTGAAAAAGTCTTATGAGATCTGATGGCTTTATAAAGGGCAGTTTGCCTGCACACTCCCTCTTGACTGCCACCATGTAAGACATGCCTTTGCTCCTCCTTCACCTTCTGCCATGATGTGAGGCCTCCCCAGCTGACATGGTTTGGCTGTGTCCCCATGCAAACCTCATCTTGAATTCCCACCTGTTGTGGGAGGGTCCCGGTGGGAGGGAACTGAATCTTGGGGGCAGGTCTTTTCCATGCTGTTCTCGTGATAGTGAATAACTCTCACAAGATCTGGTGATTTAAAAAATGGGAGTTTCCCTGCACAGGCTTGCTTCTCTTGTCTGCTGCCATATGAGATGTGCCTTTTACCTTCTGCCATCATTCTGAGGCCTTGCCAGCCACATGGAACTGTAAGTCCAGTAAACCTCTTTATTTTGTAAATTGTCCTGTCTCTGGTATTTCTTTTTCAGCAGTATGAAAATAGACTAATACAGTAAATTGGTACCAGTAGAGTGGAGTGCTGCTGAACAGATACCCGAAAATTTAGAAGTGACTTTGGAACTGGGTAAAGTCAGAGGTTGGAACAGTTTGGAGGGCTCAGAAAAGACAGAAAAATGTGGGAAAGTTTGGAACTCCCCAGAGACTTGTTGAATGGCTTTGGCCAAAATGTTAATAGTGATATGGACGATGAAATCCAGGCTGAGGTAGTCTCAGACGGAGATGAGGAACTTGTTGAGAACTGGAGCAAAGATGACTCTTGTTATGTTTAGCAAAGAGAATGGTGGCATTTTGCCCCTGCACTAGAGATTTGTAGAACTTTGAACTTAAGAGAGATGAATTAGGGTATCTGAAGAAATTTCTAAGCAGCAAAGCATTCAAGAGGTTACTTGGGTAATGTTAAAGGCATTCAGTTTTATAAGGGAAGCAGAGCATAAATGTTTGGAAAATTTACAGCCTGACGATGCGATAGAAATGAAAATCTCATTTTCTGAGGAGAAATTCAAGCTGGCTGCAGAAATTTACATAAGTAATGAGGAGCTGAATATTAATCCTTAAGACAATGGGTCATGTCTCCAGGGCTTGTCAGAGGTATTCATGGAAGCTTCTCCCATCACAGACCTAGAGGCTTAGGAGGAAAAAGTGGTTTCGTTGGCCAAGCAGGCTCCCCATGCTGTGATGCTGTGTGCAGCCTAAGTACTTGGTGCCCTGAATCCTAGGTGCTCTGGTTGTGGCTGAAAGGGGACAACATAGAGCTTGGGCCATGGCTTCAGAGGGTGCAAGTCCCAAGCCTTGGCAGATTCCATGTGGTGTTGAGTCCACAAGTGCACAGAAGTCAAGAATTGGGATTTGGGAACCTTTGCCTAGATTTCAGAAGATATATGGAAAGGCCTGGATGCCCATCCAGGCATTTGCTGCAGGGGTGGGGTCTTCATTAAGAACCTCTGCTAGGGCAGTGCAGAAGGGAAATGTGGGGTTGGTGCCCCCACACAGAGTCCCTACTAGGGCACTGACTAGTGGAGCTGTGAGAAGAGGGCCACCATCCTCCAGACCCCAGAATAGTAGATCCACCTACAGCTTGCACTGTGCACCTGGAAAAGCTGTAGACACTGAACACCAGTCTGTGAAAGCAGCCAGGAAGGGGACTGTAACCCGCAAAACCACAGGGGCGGAGCTGCCTAAGGCCATGGGAGCTCACTTCTTGCATCAGTATGACCTGGATGTGAGACATGGAGTCAAAGGAGATAATTTTGGAGCTTTAAGATATGACTGCATTGCTGGATTTTTGGACTTGCATGGGGCCTGTAACCCCTTTGTTTTGGTCAATGTCTCCCATTTGGAATGGCTGTATTTACCCAATGCCTGTACCCCCATTTTATCTAGGAAGTAGCTAACTTGCTTTTGACCTTACAGGCTGATTGGTGAAAGGGATTTGCCTTGTCTCAGATGAGACTTTGGACTGTGGACTTTTGAGTTAATACTAAAATGAGTTAAGACTTTGGAGACTGTTGGGAAAGCATAATTGGTTTTGAAATATGAGGACATGAGATTTAGGAGCGGCCAAGGTTGGAATGATATGATTTGGTTGTGTCCCCACCAAAATCTCATCTTGAATTCCCATGTGTTGTGGGAGGAACCTGATGGGAGGTAATTGAATCATGGGACCTGGCCTTTCCCATGCTGTCCTCATGATAGTGAATAAGTCTCACAAGATCTGATGGTTTTAAAAATGGGAGTCTGCCTGCACAAGCTCTCTTCTCTTGTCTGCTGCCATGTGAGATGTGCCTTTTGCCTTCTGCCATCATTGTGAGGCCTCCCCAGCCACGTGGAACTATAAGTCCAATAAACCTCTTTCTTCTGTAATTTGCCCAGTCTCAGTTATGTCTTTATAAGCAGCATGAAAATGGACTAACATACCAGCCATGTGAAACTTTGAGTTTATTAAACCTCTTTTTCATTATAAATGACCTAGTCTTAGGTATATCTTTATTAGAAGTGTGAGAATGAACTAATACAGTAAATTGGTACCACATAGAGTGGGGCACTGTTGTAAAGATACCCAAAAATGTGTAAGCGACTTTGGAACTGGGTGACAGGCAGAGATTGGAACCGTTTGGAGGGCTCAGAAGAAGACAGGAAAACGTGGAAAACTTTGGAACTTCCTAGAGATTTGAAGAGCTCAGAAGACAGGAAGATGTGGAAAAGTTTGGAAATTCCTGGAGACTTTTTGAATAGCTTTGACCAAAATGTTGATAATGATATGGACAGTAAAGTCCAGGCTGAGGTGCTCTCAGATGGAGATGAGGAAATTGTTGGGAACTGCTGCAAAGGTGACGCTTATTATGCAAAGAGACTGGCAGCATTTTGTCCCCACCCTAGAGATCTGTGGAACTTTGAAGTTAAGAGAGATGATTTAGGGTATCTGGCAGAAGAAATTTCTAACTGGCAAAGCATTTGAGGGGAAGCAAAACATAAAAGTAAGGAAAACTTGGAGCCTGATGATGCGATAGAGTAGAAAAATCCATTTTCTGGGGAGACATTCAAGCCTGCTGCAGAAAACTGCATAAGTAACAAGGAGCTGAATGTTAGTCACCAAGACAATGGGGACGATGTCTCCAGGGGATGTCAGAGACCTTTGTGGCAGCCCCTCTCATAACAGGCCCAGCGGACTGGGAGGCCAAAATGGTTTTGTGGGCCAGGCCCAGGGCCCCCTTGCTGTGTGCAGCCTAAGTACTTGATATGCTGTGTCCCAGCCACTCCAGCTGTGGCTAAAAGGGGCCAAAGTACAGCTCAGGTAGTGAGTTCAGAGTGTGCAAGCCCCAAGCCTTGGCAGTTTTCATGTGGTGTTGAGCCTGCAGTTGCACAGAAGCCAAAAATTGAGGTTTGGGAACTTCCACCTAGATTTCAGAGGATGTATGGAAATGTCTAGGTGTCTAGGTAAAATTTTGCTGCAGGGGTGGTGCCCTCATGGAGAACCTCTGCTAGGGCAGTGCAGAAGGGAAATGTGGGGTTGGACCCCCCACACAGAGTCCCCACTGGGGCACTGCCTAGTCGAGCTGTGAGAAGAGGTCCACTGTCCTTTAGACCCCAGAATGGTAGATCCACTGACAGTTTGCACTGTGTGCCTAGAAAAGCTGAAGACACTCAATGCCAGGCCATGAAAGCAGCAAGGAAAAGGGCTGTACCCCACAGAGCCACAAGGGCAGAGCTGCCCAACGCCATGGGTGCCAACCTCTTGCATCAGCATGAACCAGATGTGAGACATGGAGTCAATGGAGATCATTTTGGATCTTTAATGTTTAATGACTGCTTTATTGGATTTCGGACTTGCATGGAGCCTGTAACCCCTTTGCTTTGGCCAATTTATCCCAATTGGAATGAGTGTATTTACCCAATGCCTGTTCCCCCATAGTATCTAGGAAGTAACTAACTTGCTCTTGATTTTACAGGCTCATTGGTGGAAGGGAGCCTGTCGCAGATGAGACTTTGGACTGCGGACTTTTAAGTTAATGCTGAAATGAGTTATGACTTTGGGGTACTGTTGGGAAGGCATGATTGGTTTTGAAATTTGAGGACATGAGATTTGGGATAGGCCAGGGGCAGCATAATATGGTTTGGCTGTATCCCCACTCAAATCTCATCTTGAATTGTAACTTACATAATCCCCACATGTCATGGGAGGGACCCAGTAGGAGGTAATTAAATCGTGGGAGTGGGTTTTTCCCATGCTGTTCTTATGATAGTGAATACGTCTCATGAGATCTGATGGTTTTATAAAAGGCAGTTCCTCTGCACATGCTCTCTTGCCTGCCACCATGCAAGATATACCTTTGCTTTTTCTTTGCCTTCTGCCATGATTGTGAGGCCTCACCAGCCATGTGGAACTGTGAGTCCATTAAACTTCTTTTTCTTTATAAATTACCCAGTCTCTGGTATGTCTTTATTACCAGCATGAGAACAGACTAATACAGACTCATTGGCACCTGGAGGGGAGGGTTAGGGTCATACAACTTTGCTTAGACCCTTTAAAACCAATACAGACCAGGTCACTGTCTGTCACCAGACAGACAGGAACACTGTCGCCTGCATTCATATATGCAACCCATTTCTCAATTAAGCATTTATTTACTTTTATGCAGACACATTTTCTGGAGTACATATATGTGTATATATGTGTGTGTATACATGTGCACTTGTGTGTGCTTTTCAATTTCTAAGTATGCAGTGGTAGGTAATTAAAAAGAATATTGACTTTAGAATCAGTCACACATGAGTTTGAACCCTAGATCCATCACTCAATAACTGTGTGGTTTTTCACAAGTAATCTAAATTTTCTGAGCTTCAGTTTCCCCTTACAATGGGAATATTGACGGGCACATTGGAGAGTTATCTAAAGAATTAAATGAGATAAAGTGTATGAAATCCTTAACATTGTGTTTCACATAGAGTTAAAAGGCAATGCCCTGTCCCCAGTTAACATTAATAATAGTCTTCCAACCAAAAGACCTTTCTGCATCCTGGTATATCCAGCTCAGACTCCAGATTTTCTGTTTATTACCCCATCTGGAGTAACATGAATCAAACCAAGGACCAGGAACACACCAAGGATTTAGCCACAATGGAATTCATGAGTATTAATAATTTAAAAGTGAAATATGATCAGTATTTGAAATAACTTGAAACTTTAATACCTAACATTTATGTATTCATTTTTTGAGAAAAGGTCTCACTCTATTTACCAGGCTGGAGTGCAGTGACAAAATCACTGCTCACTGCAGCCTCAACCTCCCAGGCTTCAGTGATCCTCCCACATTAGCCTCCCCAGTAGCTGGGACTATGGGCATGCACCACTATGCCCAGTTAATTTTTTTATTTTCTTAAAATGGACACAGGATCTCACTATGAAGCCCAGGCCAGTCTCGAACTCCTGGACTCAAGTGATCCTCCTGCCTCAGTCTCCCAAAGTGTTGGAATTACAAGCATGAGCCACCGCACCTGGCCAATACACATAATTTAAATTATGCTCTATCATCAGTTCCAAAGAATCACAAAGCACTACAAGGGAGTTTTGGATCATCAGGACAAATGCCTTTATTTTCCAACTGATGAAGCTAAAATCTGGGGAGAAAAAGTTACTTTTTCCTTCAAATTTCCCAAGAGGTCGTGCCAGACCTACACACAGGCTTATTCACAGAAGCTGCTCTGCTGCTCCTCTTTGAGTTCATAACTAGAGCCAAACACCAGCTTTTTCTGAAAACACCAAACTAAGAAAAATGGATCAAGTAGAACCTGGGCCAGTCCTGTAATTGAAAGCCTGAAAACTCTGTAAGGGTGCAAATCATAGAGCATTACCTAATTAGTAGCTTATAAGGTATTGTGAGAATAAAAATGAGATAACATATGTGAAAGTAAGTCATAAGAAAGAAAGGTTTATGTAATAATGAAGATTAATATTATGCATTTCTCTTATAACCAATTGCATTCTTGTTAAATTGAATCAGATAGTAATTTGCTGAGAATACCTGGTGTTACATGGCCTCCATTCTATAGTGGAAGAAAATATCCATTATGAAGAGGAGAGAGTGTGAAGTAAAGCGCCATGTCTCAAGAGCTCTTAACACAAAATTAATTACTATGCCCCCACCTTATAAGTAATTTCTGGTCTAAAGTCTCCTAGCATCTAGAGAAGGCTAGGTTAAACCTTTGTTATTAGCGAAATAACTGAAGCCTTAGGTGATGAAGTGACTGATGTAGAACATATACTGAGTCCAGGTAAAAGTTAAAGCCCAAACCTAATGCTGTTGAGCAGAGCTCAGTTAGGGGAGAAAAATATATTAGCAGCTGAATGTTAGACAGTGAAGACAATTCATAAAAGGGAGATTTGGCATAGCTAAGCATTTGTGTTTTGCTCTCTAGAATACAATTATGACATTTAACTGAAATTAATGTTTTATTTTAAAAAGGAAATTCGAACCCAAAACTTTCCATATTTCTACCTATAGAGAGATACTTTTGATTATATGTATATCTGATATCATTCACACATTCTTCCATTCACCTAATTTTTAAAATGTTCTGATAGAAATTTAATCTTTCATTCAACAGACCCAAGAGCCCTTAGATAAGAGACAAAGAATCATGTTAGCAAAAACTCATTGGTCTTCTCAAAGAAAGAATAAAAATGGGTTCAGATTTCAAGGCCAATTTCCAGGGTCCCCAGGAGATGCCCTTCTTCCCTTTTTGGTCCCCTCCTCTGCCAAAACAGAAAAAAGAAAAAAAATGGAAACCTCTGAGTGGCCTGGCAATGGTCTCAATTGGCCTCTACATTTTTGAGGCTGACACTTCATGCAAACTTTTGAAAGCCATCTCTAAGGAACTTGTTCAATACGGACAAAGGAGACACAGAAAGAGGGTAGTTCTCCTTCAGGAGTACAGTTGACCAAAGCCCAAGGATAAGAACAAGATGGCATCTCTCATTGTCCTATGGTATTTGGGATTCCTTGGAGTCCTCACTGTAGCTCACTTTCTTAGTCATCTTACCATCCAGCTTTTTGGGTAGATTCAAGGACTCAACTGACCTGCTGGGATGCAACTTTGAGTATCTAAACACTGCAGATGTTGGACCACTGGCATTCTGCCATCCTCTCTATCCATCCATCTATCCTCCAAACTATTCTTTGCATTAATTAAGGCACCCAGTTGTTAGAGTGTTTTGTTTTGCTTTGTTTTTAATGTCATTGATAGTCAACAGTGGCATTCTGCAAGGGGGAATTAGAAGCTACGTGCTGCTAGTTGAATGAATCATTATATGTATATGTGCCAGGACAACATGTGTGAAATAAAAAGACAAAGGGGCATCCATGCTGTCCACTTTTGCCTCTTTACAATGAATATTGATCACTATACATCAGTACAGCTGGAGCAATTACTGGTAATCATGGAAATAGCCAAAATGAATTGATTGAGTGTTCTTTTGTCCAGTTTCCCAGCTGTGTAACCAGCTGCATAGCCACAGCCCAAGATAAATTTTGCCAATGGTGTCCTAGAGCTTTAGGATCATGAGACCACTTGGGGAGGCTTGGTAAAAGGGTACTTGAGGATTCTGTAACAGTTAGAGCACCTTTGAGAATGGCTAACTCATGGAGGAAGTAACTGTTCATCCACCAAAATCTCATCCAATGGCATTCCCACTACTCGATACTCACCAAGTGATAGGGTTTGGATTTGTGTTCCCACCCAAATCTCATGTGAAATGGTAATCCTTAGTCTTGGTTGTGGGTCTTGGTGGGAGGTGGTTGGATCATGAAGTTGGTCCTTCCTGAATGGTTTAGCACCATCTCCTTGGTGCTGTTCTCATGACGGTGAATGAGTGAGTTATCATGAGATCTTGTTGTATAAAAGTATGTAGCACCTTCCCCTACCCTCTTGCTCCTATTCCAAACATGTGATATATGTGTTTCTCCTTCACCTTCTGCCACAATTGTAAGTGACATGAGGCCTTTCCAGAAGCCAAGCAGATGCCAGCATCATGCTTTCTGTACATCCTGTGGAATCGTGAGCCAGTTAAACCTCTTTTCTTTATAAATGACCCAGTCTCAGGTATTTCTTTATAGCAATGGGAGAACGGACTAATATATCAAGGTGAAGGCAAATTTAACATATCTGGAAAATACCCCAAATCAAGTAAGCATTTGAACTCTAGTATGTTTATTTCCCCTGGTGTCGTCTGGTGATGTTTAAAAATGAATTCATTTAGGAGCCAGGCATAGTGATCCATACCTATAATTCCAACAACTTGGGAGGCTGAGGTGGGAGAATCACATGAGACCAGGAGTTTGAGGATGCAGTGAATTAGGATAATGGCAGCCACTACACTCCAGCTTGGCCAACCTAGAAGAAGACCTTGCTTCTAAAAGTAAGAATGTAAGTGCTTTACTTACAGTACATTTATACTCATTAGTTTTAAAATGGATTAAAGATAGGGATGCGCACATGCACACATACATAGATGCACACATACATTAAGAAAACAGATGCCACCATTTTTCGCATCTACTGATAATTGCTTATGACATGTGGGTGGCTAAACAGTGTTTAAAGTCATGCGAACTGCCAGATGAGACTTTTACCACTGACAAGTTCTGTTATTTATTAAAGAAGTTTCTTCAGTTTAGCATTAGTTCTGCATGAACAATAGTTTCATATTTTCCTAGTCATCTTTTTTGCTTACATGAAAATAGGACAACCTTAGCCCAATGGCAACCAACTCTGACCTCTCTTATGCTTTCCAGCTGCATGACATTCATCAACCATAGAGTTTGGAATCTGCAGTCTTTGTATGCAATTTAACTACAAAAGTGGGGGATGGGGCGTGGAAGCACTAATAAGCCTCTCCTAGAGCACCCAAATGGCTTCTAGCACCATCCCAGGGATTTGGGTCCGTGAAAGACCAAAGTCAGCCTGACAACTTACCTTTAGAAAAGGGCAAGCTTTGGTTTGAAAACGGGTCTGCGTCTGCTGCTCTTACCCTGTGGAATCCTGAGTCTCTGAGGTTGTTATAGTTTGAAATAGATGTCTCATATTTCTCCCACAATGGATTGGAATGTTCAGGTTGTCCTCCTCACTGTCCTTGGAGGAGTATCAAAGCTTTGGGATAAACTCTGGCTTCAGTGGACTTCCAAGATGGGAGAATGGGAATGATGATCTATTATCCAAACAACTTAACTGGGAACTTAGTGAATATTTTCCTTAAAAAAATATTGTGTACATTCGTGGAACACATGGCCTAATAACAGGACAGGATATTGGCAATCAGGACTGCCCTGGAAGTCAGAACTCATCTTGAAAATCCAAAACACATGGCCTCAATAGTAATAATCCAAATTGATTTCCAAATGGTGCCATGGTAATTGCAAAATATTTACAATTCTAACACCTGAAAAGGTTAGATAAAATCAATTGTTTGGGCCAATAAATATTTATATTACAATGTTTAAAATTTTTTTGGTATATTTATGTATGACTGCTTTTTTAAAGCACTTGGATTTAGATGTGCAAAACATGACTATCTACATTCCTTTTCTGGTGAAATGTAATTGCGGTTTTCTATAATTTCTACTTTTCAACAAGTTAACATTTAAGTGTAGTCTTTGTTACAAAAGACAGAAAGAATTTATTATGACATGTGATGTTCTCCCATCAGCTAATTTTATCATTAGTCCTTAATAATCAGTGTTAATGAGGAGAAACAATCCAAAAAAAAATCTCAAAATAGTAGCTAATCCAAAAGGCATGTAAACTTGAGTTTAAAATGTTTTGTATTTATTTTTGGATATGAGTATGTCTGACATTATTGGCATTCTTATTACTTTAGATAGTATAATTAAGTTATGTTACAAAGAAATACCTCAGAATGAGCAATATAATGTTTTGGAAACTATTTTATTGGGAACATAGTGCATCATTATGAATCTAGACAATGCTAGTACCGTTCTGAGAAATATTGGCACAAGAGTTTTATAATCAGCCCCTCTCCTTGCTTTAGGGCCAGTCCCCCAATTCCATTCATACCTTTGTTGTTTACTTAAATTTTAAATCCCCAACACTAACGGTTCACTTAGCTCTGTCCGATTTGATAAATACACCCATCTAATTAATAAATAGCCTATGTCATACTCACAATTTGATTTGAATGAGCAAGAAGACTAAAAATAAATTTTAAAAACCATGGTTTCTACATCCAGGATCTTATAGTTGAAAAAGCCAAGATTTGACTTTAGAACCCCTGAGTGAAAATCTTAGTTTTGGTAACCACTGTCTCTGCGATGTTACAAGAATCAACTCTTTTGGATCATGGATTCCTCACTAATAAAACGAATGGGTTGAAACAGATTTGTGCTTTCCTAAGGGGTCGTGAATAGCCTTAAACTGCAAGACAGTCCTTGAGAAAAGAGGATGAAAAGGTCAAAACCAAACAGCCAGGGTCCCAAGTCCTTTCTCTTTGCTTCAGAAAAAGCAATTATATGCTTACTTGTTGATACACTGGTTACATTGATGTTCCATGTGACATTGTGTCTAGGTGGTAAAAGACTTGACAGGAGGAATGTACACTTGAAGACTGGATTACTCCCTTCAGTTCAAACATACTTAAGGTATAATCTGGTTAATTCAACTATCCATTAAACCCTTGAGAGTGTTTACAAAGCACTATAGGGTAGGTTAGATACCTCATAACAATTATGATTGAAGATGTAAGGTTGAGTCATGTCAGACTTTATGGGCTCAGAGTTGGGAGAATTTTGTTAAACTGAAAACTTTGAAAGCTACAAACAGAGAAACACATAGGTAGATATGAGAGAGAACTTTTACAAACACAATTTAAAATAAAGAATGTTAAGAAAAAATCAATGACGTTATTTACACATTAAATGATCATTAAATATAATAATTGATTTTCATAGATTTTTGCCTTGAGAAAATGAGGGTCCCTTGCTGCTTTCAGGGTTGACATGCAGTGAAGACAAGGAGGAGAGACTGTTACAGATAACAGGAAGATTCTGACCACTCCCCCTTCTATCCTATGGGTTTTCACACTTTCTGAGACACTCAAATTTGATAATGAAATCGTATGGCTATTGACCATATTTGAATGGTCCATTCTCTTCCAAAGAAGATTTTTCTGTCTTTTTAAAAAGAACATAAAGTATGAAATGACTAAAGATGTTTGGAATGTCCATTCCAACCTCTTTATATGTTTCCCACAAATCATTTTTGCCCTTTCTAAAGGGATCCATTTCCATCTCTTTACCAGCATATTCAAAAGAATGGAGTAAGAAGTGGTTCAAGGATTAAGAGACAGCTTAGTTTTTGGTCTTAAATTCTTCTGTTTCTCTTCATCATCACAGAATGATCACAAAGTCTTCTGATAGAATATGAGAGTGAAAATCAAGATATTAGGTAATCACTTTACTCAATGTGTTTGAATATATCTGGAACCAAATGTTTTACAAATGCTTCATGTAAAAATATATATATGTGTGTGTGTTTGTATGCTGGGGAGAAAGGATAAGAGAGTGCAAAACAAGTCAAAGCTGGAAAAGAAGTTTTTGTTGGAGAATTGATGTTCCATGTGGGAACATGGGTGGAATGCTTTATTTTCTTTCTCTACCAATACATTCTTTTCTTAAGGAATCAAGCTCTCTTTCTCTCAGTTCCTTTTGGCAATAGCTCCCTTGGAAACTCTGACTTCCAAAAAGTCAAAGGATGCTCACTTTATTTTTGCAAAAAGCACTGGTTGAACAGAGGTGGAAAAACAAACAAACAAAAACAAGATTGTGTTGTTTTCATTAAAAGAAGAAAACGAAAGGCAGGGCGTGGTGGCTCACACCTGTAATCCCAGCACTTTGAGAGGTCAAGGCAGGCAGATCACAAGGTCAGGAGATCAAAACCATCCTGGCTAACATTGTGAAACCCTGTCTCTACTAAAAATACAAAAAATTAGCTGGGTGTGGTGGCAGGCACCTGTAGTCCCAGGTACTCGAGAGGCTGAAGCAGGAGAATTGTGTGAACCCAGGAGTGGAGCTTGCAGTGAGTTGAGATCATGCCACAGAACTCCAGCCTAGGCAACAGAGTGAGAATCTGTCTCCAAAAAAAAAATAAAAATAAAAATATAAATATAAATAAAAAAGAAGAAGAAGAAAACAACTCCCGGAAATCTTTCTCTTT
Organism: Macaca mulatta; assembly: GCF_049350105.2. NCBI lineage: Eukaryota > Metazoa > Chordata > Mammalia > Primates > Cercopithecidae > Macaca > Macaca mulatta. Next base: position 126,172,361 of record NC_133417.1, on the reverse strand, counting down.
ACCTACCATAGATGCTCTTCCCTTCTTTCATTTTATGCCCCTTCCATACAATGCCCTGCTAATATATATATATAATATTATATATAAATATATGTAATACACTATATATAAATATATAACCATATATATTTTATATATCTATGTAGACAATGAGGAGAGTTGTCCATTGGGAAAAGAAAACAGTTAAAAATAAAACTTAAATATTTAAAGTTGAAGTAACTTTATAAATCTTTGCTTAAATCCCTGTATTAGTCTGTTCTCACATAGCTATAAGGAAAAGGAAATACCTGAGACTGTATAATTTATAAAAAATAAGTTTAATTGACTCACAGTTCCTCATGGTTGGGCTGCCTCAGGAAACTTACAATCATAGCAGAAGGCACCTCTTCACACAGCGGCAGGAGAGAGAATGAGTGCCAGCAGGGGAAACGCCAGATGCTTATAAAACCATCAGATCTCACGAGACTCACTCACTATCATGAGAACAGCATGGGGGAAACTGCCCCCATGATCCAATTATCTCCACCTGGTCCCACCTTTGACACGTGGGAATTATGGGGATTACAATTAAAAGTGAGATTTGGGCTGGGTGCAGTAGCTCACACCTGTAATCCCAGCACTTTGGGAGGCTGAGGCAGGTGGATCACGAGGTCAAGAGATTGAGACCATCCTGGCCAACATGGTGAGACCCTGTCTCTACTAAGAATATGAAAATTAGCCTGATGTGGTGGCATGCACCTGTAATCCCAGCTACTTGGGAGGCTGAGGCAGAAGAATCCCTTGAACCCAGGAGACGGAGGTTGCGGTGAGCTGAGATCGCACCACTGCACTCCAGTCAGTCTGGCGACAGAGCAAGACTCCATCTCAAAAAAAAAAAAAAAAACAAAAAAAAACACAGTGAGATTTGGGTGGGGACACAGAGCCAAACCCTATCAACCCCTAAAGACTCAAGATCATTGTTTCAGTCAAGTCCCAGCTTCTTAACACACCTTTATCAATCCCCTCATGATGTAGCCTTTCTTTACATATCCAGTCTTAGCTCCTTAACAGGCTTCCTTCCAGGTACTACCTGCAGCCTTGCCGAATATGCCCGTTTTGGGATTGCCAATCTCTTTGTCACTTCTTGAGCTGAACAAAAGGGATACTCTCCACCTGGATCATCTGCCTCATGTCTCCCCCCAGTCTTGCTTGGTTTCAGCGAAGTTATATCTCCCCTGAAGACATCTTTTATTCTACATTTGAACTTCCTACTCTATCCCCAGTTAAGGTCTTACTCCACCCTGTTGTGATTATATGGGTAGTAACTGTAATCTTTTCACAATTTACAAACTCAGATAACAACAGTAATTTAAAAATATATTTCTATTATGCACCTTGATTTCTACTTCATATCACCATTCCTACCGAAGAACAAAACAAACAAACAAAAAGCCATTTCTTCCTTTCTAGGTAAAGTCAGTCAAAGTAGTGATTATTTTGTGATTCAGCGTTCTAATCTCAGTCATTGATCTACTCTGCTCAGGTCTATGTCCCTCCCTAGCCCTAGGGATTGTCTAAATTTATAGGGTAATTTGCAATAATAGACCAATTAGAATAGCTAACTCTTAACAGGCCCTGTTAAAAGCTTTTACATATTTGTGCAGTCTTCACAATAGCAGAGGAAGAAGAACCATCATTGCACAGCTAATAGGAGACTCAGCCTGGATTTGAACCTAGGCACTCTGCGTCAAGAGTCTTACTGACTATTCTATAAGATCTCCATGAAGCTGGATTCCCAAATCAGCTGCACAAGAATCTCCACTTCCCAATATGTATAGCAAATTATCAATCAATAGCAAATTATCAATCAATGTCAAATAAGTAGAAAGAACAATAGAGATAAAAAACATGAAAAAGGAGACAGTAAAAAAGCCAGAAGGTGCTATGAGAAAGGAACAGAAATGCCTGTCCTCTTCCCAAATGTGTCTTCCATGACTTTCTACTGGAGTAATCTGCACATTCAGTGCAGAACAGTCAATCATTAGCTACAGGTTCCTGCTTGCTGCGAAGATACAGGGGTATAAATCTATGTATGCTCAATGTCTGCATTTTTGAAAGGAATTATGTTGTCACTGAGTTCATAAATTCTTAGGTCTGGGATGGTTGGCAGAGGTAAAAGCAGAGGCAGAGAGTGGAGTGGGTGTTACCCAGAGGCCTAACTACTGGAGATTTTCTGACTCAGATCTGGGAAGCGGAGAGAGGACACTCAGAAAGCAGCCAAATAAAGAGACAGCTGGAGTGTTCAGGGTAGCTGGTGATTGCAATGTACTGTGGGGGATACTGGAAAGTGAGGGAGCTTCTACTTGCTGGCAACTTCAACACTAACTTGCATGTGATCTTGAGCAACTCGTCGAGAGTCTGTTTTTTTCTCACCTAAGATGGAGGCCATGATCTGAGGCTCTGTGCTCCATGCAGCCTTAATTTTCTAGGCACCCACTCCCCTTGCATAGGGGTGACTCCTCTTGTCACCCATGGCTATTGCTGAAAGTTCCCAGAAAGATGTACTGCTCAGGAAGGAGAGGGGATAAACCTTCCATGGTACTTGCATTTGCTCCTCCCTGATTTCCACACATTCCATTGGCTGTTCTGCGTTGTTAGGCATTCTCTTTAAGAGCCATTGTCAGGCCTGAATGCTCAGTGGCTAATTCCAAGATATCAAGAAATGTGGCAACTATAAGAATATTCTAGTTGTTTCTATTGTATTGATATTTCAAGTAATAAAAGCAAACTGAACAATTCAAGTAGGAAGTTTCTCCCCCCCCTTTTGCGTTGAGCTATACTCAAGAAATTGTTAAAAAAAAAAAGAGTTGAAGTAAAAAAAAAGTAAAAAAAGAAGATAATAATTCTCTTCTTTTTACTTGATTTTTTAAAAAAAGATACTACATCAAATGATTTCTCATAATTAATAACTGCAAATAACTGAAACACAATTTTTTATCTATTCTATTCTATCCTATTCTATTCTGTTCTATTCTATTCATCTCACTGGGTACCACTGGGTATTTGGAATTTTTACTATATCATCTCATAAAATATGCTTTTAAAAATGGAAGTCACTCGTTAATATTGATGCTATTGGTCTGGCAAGGTGGCTTACGCCGGTAATCCTAGCACTGATTGCCTGAGCTCAGGAGTTCGAGACCAGCCTGGGCAACAGGGTGAAACCCCATCTCTACTAAAAAAAAAAAAAAATAGATACAAAAAATTAACCAGGCTTAGTGATGCACGCCTGGAGTCCTGGCTACTCAGGAGGCTGAGGCAGGAGAATCGCTAGAACACAGGAGGTGGAGGTTGCTGTGAGCAGAGATTGCACTGCTCCACTCCAGTCTGGGTGACAGAGTGAGACTCTGTCTCTAAAAAAAAAATAAATAATAAATAAATAAATAAAATTGATGCTATTAATGTGAAGCTTCAGTGGTAGATTATTGTCCTTAACAATCATCTTTAATAAGCCTGAACAAGAACACACTCTGAAGTCAAACAAGGTGGAAAACAAGTTGTTCTACATGATAGCCTATACAGATATGAGGTGCTAAGCCACTTTCCCTTTATTTCTCTTGACCTCCAAGCTACATGCAGCCATTTCTGGAAAGTTTATCATATTCAGCATGATATTCAGCAATATTTTGTCACATGTACTTTGTGGTAGGCAGCCTCTAGAAGACTCCCACAATATTCCCTATCTCCTAGTATTCATTCCCCTCCCCTTGCATGTCAGCTACACTACTGTCTCTTTCTGAGATATAAAATATGGGAGAAATGGTGAAAAGTCACTTCTGAGATTAGGTTATAAAAAAAAAATAGACTGTGGCTTCCATCTTGAGCCATTGAAGTTTCTCTCGATCCCTCTCTCTGGATCACTCACGCTGGGTGAAGCAAAGCTGTTAATGCTGTGAGGATTCCACACAGCTTGATGAGGAACAAAGGCCCTAAATCCAACTACAACCTGCTAATATCACGTAAGTGAGCTTGAAGGCAGATCCTTCAGGACCATTTGAGCCTTGAGATGACTGTAAGCCCTGAAGACAGGGTAACTGCAACATCATCAGAGACCTTGCACCAGAGGTAGCTAGCTAAAAGCACACCCAGTTTCCTGACCCACTGAAAGTATGAGTTAATATTTGCTGTTTTTTGAGCTGCTAAGTTTTGGGATAATTTGTTACGCAGCGATAGATCATGAATACACAGAGACTGTAATTTATATGATCGCTCATTCAACAGATACTAAATCGCTCATTCAACAGCATTTGCTGTGTGCTACTGTAAGGAGGAATATGAATCCTGCCTCTTCTTCATAACCTGTCTTTATATCTAAGAATGAACATTTTTGGCATGCAGAACATTCTCACTATAATTATTCTGGAAGAAAGAAAAACGGATTTCCTCGGACATACAGCAGAAGGGACTCATGATTAGAACTCTCACTAATCTCTGTGTTTGCTAGCTCTGTAAGATGGCCAGTTTAACAAAGTATAGCTAATGGTAGTACCTATACCTTTGCAGTGAATGAATTTTAGTGAAACTCTCAGAGCTATGCAGGAATATGTTGGCACAGAAAGCCAGACTAAAAGCGGCTGGAGAAACACAGTCCTCCATGCATGCTTCAACAGTTACAATCTACTCGAATAAATAAGACAGATGCATAAATAACCATGAAATAAAATGCATTAGAGGAGGTTGTAGGAGAGAACGATTCCTTTGCCAAAGAATACAAAGGCCTTGAAAATTTCAGAATCTGAAAAAGAAATGTGGGGGACGTTAAGGGAATTTCAGAAAGCAGAAATACCTTAGTCTAAGGTACAGTTTTGTTTTGTTTAATTTAATATTAGTGGTATTCAGTCGCATATTACTATCAGTACCAGGCAGGGAGTAATTGTGAAGCAGTGATCTTTGACTGCACATATGTGAGATCAGCTGTGTGTAGAGGTGACTTTCCTTTTCTTGTCACCTTAATTACATTTCTGGCAATGGTGGCTCCGCATGCAGGTGAATTTTCGCTAAAGATTAACATTCAATTTTTCAACTAAAATTTATTTTTAACATTATAATAGAATGTGGAGTCAAAATGAAAATGCATTCTCTATGGAGCAGGTTACCTGCTACTAAAAACAATAGAAATTGCTAAAACTCTTGGAACTCATCATCAAATGTTCAAAGGTAAGAGAACTTAATATAATCTGTTCTTGAATTCTGAAAGCTTAAGGGAGATGAACATCTGTCAATATCTTCTGACTGACATTTGAGGGACCTTGTAGAACTTCTAAAAGTAGGTAATGATGGAGAATAAAAAATGTAATATTGTAATACAGTTTACCAAATAGAAATGCAGATTATATATCTTAGTATTTTTGGTATATCCTGAAATACCATCAATCTTAAAAGTACTAAAGACACAAAGGTGGAGAACGTGGGTTTAGGGAAGAAAAGTTACTTTGAAGCCCTATATAATGACAAACATCAAAATGATTCAACAAATATTAATCTTTTGATTGTAAAAATAATTAGACTCAAACTTTGCAACACAGAAGAAAATAGGTTGTATAATTATAGGGATACATATTTATTTTATGATTAGTACATTCAAAAGTGGATACTTTAAGGTTTCTTTTTTTGAGAAAAATCCTGTTATTAAAGTAATGGTTCATTTTAGAGTTGAAAACAAATTCCAGCATGAGTGAAGAAATCTTAAAAGGAAAAAGAAAACATCCTAACCAAAATATAGGTAGCAAGAAATTATTTCAAGGATATTGCTCTTCTGTCATATTGTTTGCTTTGATACTCCAGAATTGTTTCGCAATCAATGTTAACACATTTATTTTTTTACATAAATTATCTTTTATTATCTGTCATATATTAAATATACCTATTAGTAACCAAATCTAAGTACTTTTGATTTCTTCTATGAAAGGCTATTCTAATGAAAAATTATTTAAATGAATATAATTATCTTTGCTTGATTTATCTTATGTAGGGCAGAGTTTTATTAATCTTTATTTCATAAAGACATTAGGGAAATTCTTAAACTCAAATTTAAAAAATTCGGACTTCCAGCAGACCTGAGACTACCCATTGCAGCACTAGAGAGCATTACATATGCCAATGTGTAATAGTCAGGTAATGACCTAAGACCTAAGATTGAATTCAGCATCAATGAACTGAATGCAATTACAATCAGTTCTTCATTACCCACACAAATGAAGGAGAACCAAAATATGGATAACACGAAAGCTTATACAGGTATAGCATAGAGTAGTTATGGCCATTTTTTTCTCTTATTGTTTCTGAATTTCATTCTGTATTATAGTTTGTGAAGTATAGTGTTAGTATTAATGCATATCACCCAAACACTAAGATCTGATAGCAAAAAGATAGTTTTTTTTCATATAGGCAATGAGTACTTCCAGTTGGGGGGAGTAAAAATAGCAATAAAAATTTGACTTATCAAGTAACATTTGAATTCTACTTTACATAGTAAGTTATTATACTGATAGGTAACATAAAAATTGTATTTGTAAGAAGAAAATTACAATTTAGATGTATTTAGGGTCTATGTAAATGAACTGTTTTGTAGCACACTACGTTTGTATTCCATTATGCACTGCTTTGCTTTTTCTCTCTCTCTTTTTTTACTCTGGTTTTTAACATGGCCATTCATAATGAAATGGAGAAATAAGTTATCAACTTTGGGCTGGGTGTGGTGGCTCATATCTGTAATCCCAGAACTCTGGGAGGCTGGAGGATCGCTTGAGTCCAGGAGTTTAAACCAGCCTTAGCAATATACTGAAACTGTCATCTCTGTAAAAAAAAAAAAAAAAAAAAAAATTAAATTAAAAAATTGTGAATTTTGAAGTGTGTTCCCTTATATTTGGAAAATCTTTCAGGGCAAAAACAGCAATATGGGGCTCTGGGTTGTTATTCCAAATATTTAGAAGAGAGTTCTAGAAAATTCTATTTTCATTTGTAAAGTAATGATTCCTCTTTTGTGAGACTGACTCTACCCTATTACCAAGTAATTAAATGGGGTATTTTGTAAAGTCTCAGCCATGTCCTCCCTACACACTCCCATAAGCAGCAAGGTCTATAAAAAATGCATTTATAGGCATTTTCATGAGCCAATGGATTGGACCAGTCTGTTTTTCAGTTATGTCCCAGGAAGTCATGGTCAGGCAGCCGGAGCTTAATATGAAGAACCCTGCTCCAGCTGGTTAAAATGACCATTATATACACTCCTTGAAAGTTACTATTTTTACATAAAAGACCCGAAAGTAGCAGGCATCTATAATGCGCAATTATTCTTAGCACATGGAGGTAGCTTTATGGCAAGGTTTTGAAAGAATTACATTCCCTTCATTTCTTCAGCATGTTTTTTATCCTCTTTTAAGATATTCTCAGCCTGATCTTCCCCACAAAGGAAAAGTCACCCAATGTCTCTGGGAAATTAGGGTGAGGTCATATAGGACCATCTAAAGATCTGCTTTAGACAAAGCTCTTTTCATAGCTGTCTAAAAGCCATAGACCATTGAAAATGGACAGAGAACGGGACCACTCAAATCCATGTTGCTTAAAGAGAAGTATTTTAGGTGACCTTTACCCCTTCCTTATCAATGAACCCTCTGAAGGTTTTGGAGATCACTAGTGCAGATATGTCACCTACGACTACACCTTTTCATACACAGATTTTGCTCTTATATTTTCAGAACTTACCTAAATTCTCAAGAGTCAGGTTAAATAGTTATTGAAAATCATATTGATTACCCCAGAGTCAGCACTGTGTCTGTAGTTATCAAATAACTTCCAGTAACATCTCTGGCAGTTAGGCTGCAAGAAAAGTCTTTGATACTTCTCCCACTTTTTATTTTTTTCTAAAATATAAAGACCTTAGGACTTCAGAATCTGCTAAATAAACTTCTCAGTGATGACAGCTATTGTCATTATAATTTCCATCCATCTAGATATGTTGGTGGAAAATAATGGTTTATAATACATTTCCATAGAACAGTGGTTTTCTTTTTAAAATAATTAATTTAACTTTCTTAATTGACAAATAATAATTATACATATTCATGGGACAGATCATGATGTTTCCATTCATACAATGTATAGTGAGTGATCAGATTAGGGTAATTAGCACATTCATTACCTCACACAATTGTCATTTGTGTGTGTGTGTGTGTTGGAAACATTTAATATCCTCCTTCTAGCAAGTTTTTCTTAAGATGAAGTCTTAAAGGCAAAATCGTTTGTTTGATCAGGTGGTTTATCAAACCATATTCTAGAGACTGCAGATTTCTAGAGGAATATTTCTGTCAAAGTAATTTACAAGCATTTGCTAGCACAGGTAATAAATTCTATTTAAGAATGCATCTTCTGTTTCTCCATGTACATTAAAATAAGATTCAGATGTGGAGGGCTGCTTGCACCTAGAAGCTGCATAACTTTGAACATGTTATTATACCTGTGTGTGCCTTGGTTTCCCCATCTACACAATGGGGATAATAATAGCATCTATCTGATGGGCTTTGGGGGAGGATTACATCAGTTCATTTATGTGCCCTCAGTGAATGTCACCTCTTACTGATTGCTTTCTCCAAGTGTTTCTCATCAGAACAGTCACACATCTGGCCTTCTTTCAGATTCCCCTTCCTTTGAAGTTCGTTTTTTGAACTAAAAGTACACTTAGATCTTTCATTTAATTAAGATTTAAATTATTTATAACTTGCTTAAATTATTTCTCCTTTCAAATATATTCACATTTAAAGATACACTTAAAACCCTAGATTCATGTATATTAAAAACCTAGGTTCTGGAGTTAGGCAGGTCTCTCTCCTGTGACTAATTGTTTTGGACTAGTGAGTTAACTTAGTTTTCTCCTATGAGTCTTGGATATTTAATTTGTTAAATGAAGATAATATATTTAACTTGCAGATTATTCTGAGAAAATTAACTGGAACTTATGAAATAAAGATGTATTAGTCAATATACGTTTAGTTGCAAGAGAGAGAAACTTACTTAACATGGCTTAGCCAACAAAAGGGATTTATCAACTCACTTACCCGAAAAGTCCATGGAAGAACTGGCCTTCGGCACACTTGGAGCCAACTCTCAACTTATAAATGCAGGGACTGGTTTCTCTCCATTCTTTAGCCAGGCTTTCCAATGGGTAAGCTCCATTCTTGGGTGGCCTCCTCTGCAGTCCCAGATGCATGCAATAGGCAGGCATCTTCATAGCTTTGAGTCTAATGATGCAAGTGATTTCTCTTCCCAAAGGTTCTAATGAAAGTCTGTACCACAGCTCATGACCCTGGTGTTGTTCACATGTCCATCCAAGACCAAATAACTGCTGACAGTGATGACCAAGTGACCTGCTTATCCATGCCTGGCTTCTGAGCCCATTGCTGCCCCAGATTACAGAGGAGGGGATGGGTTAACTGACTTAAACTGCAAGTGGGTTCCTCAAGGAAAATTCCAATGGTTTTATCTCAAGGATGAGTAATGTGCACTGGCTGGGCAAACACCACCAATGTCCTTTAAAAACATTGTTCTCTTTCAAAAATAGAATATTGATACACATCAGGGGAACAATTTTCAAGGACACAGGGCTTTTTAAATCCCTTTAATATATGGCATGAGCAAGTCAAATTGGAAATGAGAGAGCCTCATTCAATTTTCTCAATAATTAAAATTATTGTAACTATTTTACATATGTTGTGTACACATACATACATATACACATCATAAATAGTAAAATATGTTGTGTATTTTTTATATATATTACTATGTGTGGTATATAATGAATATATGTGTGCTGCATGTGGTATGTATTATACAGCTTTTTCTTAAACGTCTTGTTTTAAAGAAAGATGCCACCCTTGTACGTTGCTATTGGAGAGTAGTAATAGTGGATGGTAAAGTAGAGGGAAAGTTTTACAGGCTAATTTTACATCTGGCACTACTGGTTTATTGGAGTAAATACAAAACTCATATGAATGTGGTTAATACTGGGTATTGCATTTGGTAATGCATATTGTTCATTTTATGCCCCCTTTAAAGTGCGTATCTGTGCATGTCACTTTCAAACTAGCACCGTGGGCTTTATAAACATTATAGTACCACTATACAAAGCTGCCAAATGAGTATTTTGAAATTTAACTACAATACAGCTGGCTACAGATCTAGAAGTGGGGGGGAAACAAAGAAAGAAAAAAGAAAAAGAAACAACAGGTCTGGGCATCTTTATTAGTGGGGCCAGGTAGAAACGTTTGTTCAGAGGGCTTTGTCTGATGACCAGCAATTGTTCGTTGAGTTTTTCCTTGGGTTCTGTACCACAGAGCATATTAAAACCCACAGCCCTTTTCTAGGGTGTAGTGTGGAAACTTGAGATCACAAAGTTTCTTGTCTAAAGAAGACCAGAAGGTTCTCATTAGAAAATCATTTCTCAACTACCCTAAAGGAGAAAACAAAAGACCCCTGGTCTTCCTATACAATAAGACTCTTGATGCTGCTCAGATGGTCAGCACCTAGTAGGGATGGCCAAGAAATCAACAGCCCATCCACGCGGGAGGCCAGCTTTTCATGATGAAAACATGATTTAGACTTAAGCGTTTGCAAGGAATAGCTCAGTAAGGCAATTGCTCCAAAGCCACTCTTATTACTTTTAATAATATTATTTCTGTTCTAACTCCTCTTTTTAAAAAACACTCTTTCACCCTCTGCAATTTGACACTGAAATGTGGTTTTGTCATTATCAGATTGCAGATATTTTGTTTCAGGGTTTTTTCTCTCTCTTTTTTTAATCTATATTTCCCAGAAAGAAGAAAACTGTTAGCTATTCCCTTACAACCCAGATTCAGAGAAATTGCCCTTGGCCCTCACAGACTGCCACCTGAGGCCTGGTAATGAGCTGGCTGAGCCGTATTTGTTCAACTATTCGCCTGGCAGCATTAAGCACCCCTTAGGTCCCTGGTGAAATCCCATGATACCCTCCTAACTTTTTTCTATGGTAGCTCTTGCATGTGGACCCCTTTGATCCTCTGATGTGCTGATTCAAAGGGAAGGGGAGAGGAGAGGAAGGCATAGAGTTCACGGGGAAAGCGCCAGGCTTTGTGGAAGCCAGAAGAGTGGCAGGATCCAAACTTTAGTGAAACCAGCCTCTGGGGCTGGCCAGAGATGACCCTGATAGCTGGCAGGAACTTCTCTACAACCTAAATTTTCTCAGGCTCTTGCTTTGAGGCAACATTGAGGCATTAACTTACCCCCCAAACAGATAAGCCTTTCATTATAGGGCTTCCATGGAAAGCAAGTTTGACAAGTTTGATATTTATACCAGGACCGTGAAGTTTACTGGCAAGTTCAAAGGCATAATCCATTACTTTGAGCAGCTGCAAGTGGAAAGATGTTTAGCTGTATTTTCACATGAGTGATGGAAACACTCAAGACGGTATGATTTTTCCAAGGAAAAGGCCGAGGTTAGGTACGCAATATTTGGGTTATAACAACTGCTATAATATTGTGCACAATTGCAAATAGGGAAATGCGTATTCAGTGCTTTGGCTTCCCCTTATTTTATGCTATATTTCTCTTACTCTAATGCATTTCTACTGCAAAACTCAGAAATCTAGACTCACTTACATTTACACTTACACACGTGCACAGCACACACACACATACACACATTCTTAAGAAAGGTATGTTCACTCCCAGACCACTATTAAATTCTGTCTCTCCCTTTTCCTGTGAAAATACTCAAGAAAATAATTAGACATATTAATTATACATGACTTTTAAAAATATGTCAGTCTTATATCTTTATTGGAATTATTTGCATGTAAACTTTAACAGAATCTAAAAAAAAATGACCTTCCTAGGATTTATGATGTAACAAGGGAGACTGAGCAAGAAATAATACAAGTGAAGTCTATGCAAAGGAAACATAGCTAGTTCTGATACCAGTTGATTGTTGACTTCGAACAAATCATGGCTTCACTTTCTCTATTCTATGAAATGAGGATATTGGCATAGTGGTTCCCAACTTTTCCAAACACATGCCTCAATGACAGAAGAGAATGAACATATTCCCTAAGGTATTTAAGAGGTAGTGCCCTGAGAGACCAATGCAAGCAAAAATTTTCTTTGGAATCTTATTTTTGTGTTACAAAGTCCAGCCAAATTGTGTGCCCTACTCCATAATATTTAAATATAAATATAAAAATGTACTTTTCTTCTGTACTTTTTACTTTTATTTATTTATTTATTTTGAGATGGAGTCTCACTCTGTTGCCCAGGCTGGAGTGCAGTGGCGTGATCTCGGCAGACTGCAACCTCCACCTCCCGGGTTAAAGCAACTCTCCTGCCTCAGCCTCCAGAGTAGCTAGGATTAAAGGCACACACCACCACGCCCAGCTAATTTTTTATATTTTTGGTAGAGACAGAGTTTCACCATGTTGGCCAGGCTGGTCTCAAACTCCCGACCTCAGATGATCCACCTGCCTCGGCCTCCCAGAATGCTGGGATTACAGGCGTGAATCACCACACGTGGCCTCTTTCCTACTTTTTTTTTTTTTTTTTGAGATGTAGTCTCACTCTGTTGCCCAGGCTGGAGTGCAGTGGTGCAATCTCGGGGCTCACTGCAACCTCCAAATCCCGGGTTCAAGCAACTCTCCTGCCTCAGCCTCCCAAGGAGCTGGGACTACAGGTGCCTGCCACCGCCCCTGGCTAATTTTTTATATTTTTAGTAGAGATGGGGTTTCACCGTGTTAGCCAGGATGGTCTTGATCTCCTGACCTCGTGATCTGCCAGCCTCAGCCTCTCGAAATGCTGGGATTACAGGCATCAGCCACTGTGCACAGCCACTCTTTCATACTTTTTAAAGCAAATTTTGTGTTGCAGAAAATTGTGCCTCACTTAAATCTTATGGGCTTAGGTACCTCCCTGGTACAATTACCAGGTAATCCTTGAGCTACGTATGATCCAATTTAAATAGCAATAGATTATTCTTGGGTTTAATGTCATCTGAGACCTCATAGGTCTATGATTTGGGGTGATGGGTAGTTAAATGTCATATGAACAGGTATGACTGGCCTGTTTTGGTTAGGAGCATATTCATATGGCGGTGAAAATCTTGGTGTCTTTGCCATTCTAAGACACCACTTTGGGCTCAAGAAGAATCTGTAGTGGTTACTCAGAAGGCCTAGGAATTCAGGGATTCCAGAACAAAGGGTGATTCCAGGGGCTCTTTGAATTTGTGGCTTGTTTCAGAGATTTACAGACACAGTAGGAAAATAATTTGCTTGGAGTTATGAAACTCTGCCTTGGAGAGTTCCAGACCACTAACATTAAGCACTGAGATACCCCAGAACTGAATGCTGTTTGGGTATTAGCAGAGCTATCAGTGACCCAGTTTCAGGGGTTAGATGAGCATCACAATGGGCCTGCATTTCAAATGCACTAAGTCAGGACTCTCTGTGCTCAGGGGATGGGCTTGGAGTTCATGCCAGTTTGTGAAGGTTGACCTGGGCTCTGCTTTGAGGGCAGGCATTTTTTTTGCTAGAATGAAAAAAGAGCAGCAGGCTAAAAAGCAGTCCTTGGGGTAGCATTTATTCAATTCATCATATTGACTATTGTTAGGCTCTGAAAATGAATCGGTTTATTTTTCATATATCTCTGTTGCACGATCAAGAGGCAGAAGGCCTCAACCTAAAAATGTGTGCACTCTCTCTCTCTTTTTTTTAAATGAAATCCTGCTGAAGAATAGAAGCTTCGCTAATGTTCTGTTTACATCAATCCTCTGTTTTTGAAAAAAGAAAACCTCTGTTCCCTGTGGGACATACTCTCACATCTCTGTTAACTCTAACTGTTACGCAGCCACCTGTATAATATCCTTGAAACTCCTGACGGGTCTGTCTAACTCTATACAACACACAGAAATCAATGTTTGGAGAGAGCCAGAAATGGTTCACCCAGTAATCAATTCTGTAGGGACATAGAAAAGTAGTAAATAAAAACCTTAAGTCAAGAGACGCACATGATTAAGGAGATTAGGTTTCAAATATACAGGCTCTGGACTTTGGTCTGGGTAGGGAGGAATAAACTTAAGGTGATGTAGTTTCAAGATGTCGTCCTTCTATTTAGCTCTGTAAGATAAATCACAAAGCAGTAGGTAGAACTGAACAGCCTTTTGATCCTTGGGTTCTCTATTACAGAAGACTATCAAATTTAAGTTAATATTGTATTGGGACAAGTAGGTGCACAAAGAGGTTTTGGAGGGTGTTTAATACATCATTTTATAAAGGATGAATATTTCCAGATATAGTCTGTGCAGCACCTAGAAATCACTAGTGTCTTCTTACTAAAATGCAGATTCTTGGACCTCACCTTTTACCAACTGAATTTCTGGAAAGCCTGCTAATTAATATAATTTTCACATCTCCAGGTAGTATTTTAACCCTAAATTCTGAGAACCACTTAATGAGAAACTGAAGCTTTTCTGGATTAATTGAAAATGATTTTACTTGACTGCTTTCTTCTGAAGGACATTAGTTTTAACCGTCTTCCCAGTTGGATGCTAAATCAAGAATTAACCAAGAGATGGGTTTGGTAGGATAACAACAGGATGGAGGCAGACTACATTAAACTGATTTTTGAATCTCACTCAACTACGTGGTTTCCAAAGCAACCTACAAAAGAAATATTAACCCACAAACGAATGCTTGTTAAAACGAGTGTAAAGTAACCACACTACTTGAAAGTCTAAGAAACAGGATTGTGCTTTGGGAATCTGTATCCTGGTTACATGTCACATTAACCAGGTAATTGCTGTATCCTGAGTTTCTAAACAGAAAATTGCTCTTTGTACTTCAGATGGTTTAGTGCTATGTTTAATTGACCTTCTTTAATTAGGTTGGCTTGGTGATTCTCTCATTAAAAAATCCCAATATTGTGATTACTTCTTTTGCTCCTTTACAGGGAAAACTTAGCCTGAAGCTGGCTACAGATAGAGTTTATTAAGAATCAACAAACAGTGAGAGAACCTAGTTTAGAATAAGAGGTTTTTAAATAGACAAAGCAAAAAATCATTTTGGAAATGGAAAAAAAATGCAACATTGCATGATAGAGCACGTTAGAGGCCTTACTGTATTGCTAGTCCTGGAACTAATTTTTCTGTGACAAGCCTCATATCATCTCTGTGTGTCAATTTCTCACATATGCCATGAAAATGACCGTATCTATGACAAGGTTGACTTACTGGTATTTAGTGGCTAAGACCCTTTAGGAAACTTTAGGGGTAAGCTGAGAAGCTAGCCACTGAGAGAAATCATTTCACATAGGCAGGGTGATTTAGAAATAACATACTGATGGCCATTCAAGGATTGTTTAAGGACGGAAGAGCAATGCTGAGAGGAAACACTAGGTATTGAGATATGATCAGGTTTAGAGACCTAGGATTGAGTGGGCTGGCTTTTCCTATACTTAAGCACTGAGACTACCTATACTTAAGCACTGCCTGCTCAGCTCAGCCCAGACCTTGATCACAGGCTACCATGTGATATTATTAAGAGTCATATCCCAATAACTTGATGTCACTGAACAGTAGCATCACCTACTAACCTTCACCTTTGGGGCTGAGGCCACATACTCAACTGTGCTTGTGCACTATTTTGAATGCCAAATAACCTTGGGTGGTGTTAGCTGCTACTAGAATCAGTGTATGGCACGGTGAACCCCATACCCCTTACTCTAGACCCCAGACTAGGGCCCTATTTTAGCTCAAATGGACCCCTGACAATCTCTGTAATTGCAACAGAATTGTCTTTGGTGTCCAGAGACTCCTAAAGCTGGGGTCCTTGCCAATGTGGTCAGATGAAACCTACTTAGTCAGGTCAGATCTCAGATCATAGACAGAGTAATTAGGATCAACATGTCTTCTTTTTGGGACTCATCTCCTCTCCAAGGCTAGTTCTCTGAGCCCTGGGTTTGCCATACTCATGGACTTATTGCCAGTTTTCCATGATGCTCCAGCTGTTCTTATGGTAATTTGCATAGGTCACACCACTCAGATCCTGGGATTGGGGAAGAAGCAAGATTTCATCAAGGTCCCAAGTTATTGGTTGTTTTTTCTCCACACAGGTGGCATGCTACACTTGGATAATCCAGTTTATTATCGCTATAAAAGGCCATACATTGAGCCCTAAAGTCTGCATTTATTCTAGTAAGAGAGGAAAAAAAATTAAATTATTCATTTAATTTATTGCCATAATATGAGAAATTTCTGGAAAATAAACATTTATTGCGTACTTACCACGTGTAAAGCACTGACATATAAACATTATAGATACATTTAATTTCTATCTAGAGGAAGAATGATATGTGCCCTAATGAGATCCACATTCTAGTTAGGGAACATTTATTTTGATAATGGATAATGTTTATGGATTTTTGTGAGCATTTTGGGGGAAAAAGTCTTCTTGCTCATGAAAATAGTGTGTGTTGCATTTTATTTAGAAGCTGAGCAACTCAACAAAGTTTATATTACCGAAGCAGGCTATTCTACGTGCAAGTCTTCTACCTTCAATTCTTAGTAATGATCATCCTTCACAATTCTTTTTTTTTTTTTTTTTTTTTTTTTTTGAGACGGAGTCTCGCTCTGTCACCCAGGCTGGAGTGCAGTGGCCGGATCTCAGCTCACTGCAAGCTCCGCCTCCCGGGTTCACGCCATTCTCCGGCCTCAGCCTCCCAAGTAGCTGGGACTACAGGCGCCCGCCACCTCGCCCGGCTAGTTTTTTGTATTTAATAGAGACGGGGTTTCACCGTGTTTGCCAGGATGGTCTCGATCTCCTGACCTCGTGATCCGCCCGTCTCGGCCTCCCAAAGTGCTGGGATTACAGGCTTGAGCCACCGCGCCCGGCCCACAATTCTTGAAATAGTAACAATACTGGGTAGGTTCATGGCTAATTTTGATTTTATTTATTTAATCCACGTTTCATGGGCATGTGCAGTAGTTTCCTCCTACTGCAGGTGGTGTGGAAAAACAGAAATGATAAAATCCTCAAAGGAGTTTTAATCCAGTTCAGAAGATCAAGCATAAAATTAAACAGTACAGGTATAAGAAAGAAACGAGAATAAACACCATAATAAGTGTTTGGGTTAATTGCAATGAAACTTCAAAAGTGGAGATAATTAGGGGGTGTTATTGAAGAACTTCTGACCTAATTGAAACTGTTTTCCCTCAATGTTTAGGATAATGACACAGTCATATCTTAGCGGTTTCTCTTTGGCAATATTGGATATCATGTCAAATCTCAAAACATGCCACAGGTTGAACGATGCACAGATGCTGTGGAAAGAATACTACGTATTTCCTCATTCCACTGCAAACCATTGACAACTTACTCCAGGGATGAAATGAAAACCCGCAGGTAAAAGAAGTGGGTTACACAATAAATAAAACATCCATTTTTCTATTCCCTCTTATAGGAACATTTAAATTTTTGAAAGAATGTAGCTTCTCTGATGGTGTCCACGTGGCTATAATCAATATGAATAGGAAACATTAGGACATAGTTTAGATTTCCAGGTCCAGAGTGACCCAAATCATTCATGGAAGCATTTACAGGTGTCTCTCAGAGTCTGCTGAAAAGTGCCTTGAACAGTTGTTGCCTAGGATATCAGTGAGCATTAAATATTCCATCCTAGGAACTGATTATAAATTCAGCTTAGGTTAACTATGCAAAGAGTAAAGGCAGGTCTGGCCCTTCTTCCATGCTAGAGAAGATGTATTGTTATGTCCTTCAGGGCTAGAAAAGAAATTTGGTGAAGTGTAGTTCTGTTCAACCAGTTCTGCAAGAGTTACTAAAGAATTACCAAAGGACAGAAAATATCTTTGAGTGAGGAAATGGTCAGAGATAAGGTATGAGAGTCCTACTTCAACTCATGCCTTCATTCTGGCCTTGCTCCCTTATTTACAACAAAGTAATCTTGTTAAGGGAGCAATGATCCAGTCAACCAGGGTAGCTCTATTTATCGCAATCTGTTGCAGGAGTTAGGTTATAGCATGGCTTGCTAGCTAGTGGGCCTTGTGAGGCAATGCACTCTGACCATAATTGGAAGCAAATATTTTTTTTTTTTAAATTTATTTATTATTATTATACTTTAAGTTGTAGGGTACATGTGCATAACGTGCAGGTTTGTTACATATGTATACTTGTGCCATGTTGGTGTGCTGCACCCATCAACTCGTCATTTACATCAGGTATAACTCCCAATGCAATCCCTCCCCCCTCCCCCCTCCCCCCTCCCCATGATAGGCCCCTGTGTGTGATGTTCCCCTTCCTGAGTCCAAGTGATCTCATTGTTCAGTTCCCACCTATGAGTGAGAACATGCGGTGTTTGGTTTTCTGTTCTTGTGATAGTTTGCTAAGAATGATGGTTTCCAGCTGCATCCATGTCCCTACAAAGGACACAAACTCATCCTTTTTGATGGCTGCATAGTATTCCATGGTGTATATGTGCCACATTTTCTTAATCCAATCTGTCACTGATGGACATTTGGGTTGATTCCAAGTCTTTGCTATTGTGAATAGTGCTGCAATAAACATACGTGTGCATGTGTCTTTATAGCAGCATAATTTATAATCCTTTGGGTATATACCCAGTAATGGGATGGCTGGGTCATATGGTACATCTAGTTCTAGATCCTTGAGGAGTCGCCATACTGTTTTCCATAATGGTTGAACTAGTTTACAATCCCACCAACAGTGTAAAAGTGTTCCTATTTCTCCACATCCTCTCCAGCACCTGTTGTTTCCTGACTTTTTAATGATCGCCATTCTAACTGGTGTGAGATGGTATCTCATTGTGGTTTTGATTTGCATTTCTCTGATGGCCAGTGATGATGAGCATTTTTTCATGTGTCTGTTGGCTGTATGAATGTCTTCTTTTGAGAAATGTCTGTTCATATCCTTTGCCCACTTTTTGATGGGGTTGTTTGTTTTTTTCTTGTAAATTTGTTTGAGTTCTTTGTAGGTTCTGGATATTAGCCCTTTGTCAGATGAGTAGATTGCAAAAATTTTCTCCCATTCTGTAGGTTGCTTGTTCACTCTGATGGTAGTTTCTTTTGCTGTGCAGAAGCTCTTTAGTTTAATGAGATCCCATTTGTCAATTTTGGCTTTTGCTGCCGTTGCTTTTGGTGTTTTAGACATGAAGTCTTTGCCCATGCCTATGTTCTGAATGGTACTACCTAGGTTTTCCTCTAGGATTTTTATTTTTTGATGCCTCTTCTGGAATCCTATTCAATAAAATAAAATAAAAATGTGGGATAAAAATGTAATGCTTAATGTTTTTCTTCAAAGGTGGCAAAACAACAGATTTATTAATAAGCATGTACAATTTCATTGTATGGAGAAAAAGTAGCTCAAACACACAGGAGGATTCTATTAAATGGATTTTTAAAGCCACGAGGAAATTGTTTAAAAAAGTTAAATTTATTAAAGTATAGCCTAATATTTTTATCCTACGATTTTAGAAGCTTATACTAAAATGAGAAAGAAAAAAAATTATAGCGAGGATCTGAACTGTAAAACAACTATGCCAGATGATTTCATTGTCAAAGAAATTATGGGTCCAGCATGGTATCTCATGCCTGTAATCCAAGCACTTTGGGAGGCCGAGCTGGGCAGTTCACTAGAGGCCAGGAGTTCCAGTCTACTGGGCAATACGTTGAAACCCCTTCTCTACTAAAGAATACAAAAACTAGCTGGATGTGGAGGCACGTGCCTGTAATTCCAGCTACTCGGAAGGGTGAGGCAGGAGAATCACTTGAACCCAGGAGGCAGAGGTTACAGTGAGCTGAGATCGTGCCACCGCACTCCAGCCTGGGAGACAGAGCAAGACCCTGTCAAAAAAAATATGAATATATATATATGGAAATGGAAAATGCAAAATGTTTCATTTCTTCACAAATATAGTCCATAAATTGATCAATGAGAGTCTAAGTTACCTATGAAAAGTGTTAGCTGTTTTCCTCTAGCATTCCCAGCAAAGTGGATGAAATCCTTGGGGAGTATTGCCTATTGCAGAACTTCCCCTATTTTATTTTATTTTATATTTTATTTTATTTTCATTACAAAATAACTCTCCAGATAAAGAGCGATTTTTGCATGTGAGCAAAGTACCCAGGACCTTTGGTCTCACACTGTAGGAAATCCCAGTGATTTTCCTACTTTATGTAAATCAATCACCACCAACAAACTGACCCACAAGTCTGAAGGATAAGCACGCGTGCTCTCATCATGGAGCTCCTGAGCCCTGTTGCACTCCAAGTGCTGGGATAAAATGCACACATAACCAAGGGGCAGACACACAGTGCAAACTGGGTCTGAGCTGCTGAGCTGCAGCGCGGTTGGAGAAGGTGTGAGGGGGAGGAGACCACAAGAGTCCTGCTTTAGGTTAGCAAAAAATGTGCCTGGGGCTGCATGGGAGTACTCCAGCCTCATGGCTCTTCACTTGTGCTTTCTGCTTCCCGTTTCTCAACAAGGATGTTACTGGCATTTTTTGTTGGATTCTTCTTGAGTTTTTCATTGTTTGTGGCTGTCCTGTGCATCCCAGGATTTTGAGGTTCCTTGCTTCTGTCACCTATTTACCAACAAGAGTGCCTCTGTTGTCCCTCACCCCTTACCAGTTATTGTGACAACCAAACACACACCTACACAGTTGAAAATGGTCCCTGGGAGGAGGAATCTCTCTCCTTTGGTTGAGAGCCTATGGCTTTTAGCGCTTTACTTATTTATTTACTTTTAATTATTATTATTATTTTTTGGAGGTGGGGTCTCACGCTGTCACCTGGGCTGGAGTGCAGTGGTGCAATCTCGGCTCACTGCAACCTCCATCTCCTGGGTTCCAGTGATTCTTCTTGCCTCAGCCTCTCAAGTAGGCGGGATTACAGGCGCCCGCCACCACACCCTGCTAATTTTTTATTTTATTTTATTGTTAGTAGAAACGGGGTTTCACTATGTTGGCCAGGCTGGTCTCGAACTCCTGACCTCATGATCTGCCCGCCTCGTCCTCCCAAAGTGGTGGGATTACAGGTGTGATCCACCGCACTCGGCCATGCTTGCAGGCTCTTAGTCCACCACGCTATGTGATTCCCCTTCACTTCCTTCAGTCTTTGCTGAAAAGATACCCTCTGGTGAGGTCTCCATGACCAGCATGTTTCAGATGGGAAGTCTGACACTGCACTCATGGGTCTCTCCCTGCATTGCTCCCTTGCTATGTCCCGAGGAAGAGTAGGAGCATGGTTGGGACTCAGCAAAGTTTCCCAGCCACATGTGTGGCTAAGAAGCAGCAGATGTGCCTGCCGCCAGTCTGGACAGGGAAGACACCTGCATCTCACGGCCATGACTCTGCTTTCTGGGCATCACATACATTTCCAAGTATTTGGTCTGACTTGATCAGGAGTCAGGTCAGAGAATGGGGACAGGAGTAGCAATGTCTAAGAGT
Source organism: Macaca mulatta (assembly GCF_049350105.2). NCBI lineage: Eukaryota > Metazoa > Chordata > Mammalia > Primates > Cercopithecidae > Macaca > Macaca mulatta. The sequence continues at coordinate 126,150,833 of NC_133417.1, read as the reverse complement.
GACTATCTCATTTTTCAACAGGGATGGAGGCTTCATATTATTCAGTTTGATTTAAATAAAATAAATGGACATTTCTTGCAATGCCTTTTTTTAAAAATAGACTTTAGGTTCATGCTGGATAAATATGAATCGTTTGAAAATGACCACTGTATTTGTAAACAACAGTAAGTAGACTGTATTACTTATGTTCCATTATGTCCCATTACATTTTCACTTTCCCACATTTTTTTAACTTAAGGATCTAATGGTAGTTAATACACAGACTCCTGAAAGAGGTAATGCGAACGTATCAGTCATTCATCCAACAACAGTATGAATGGAGAGTAGTTTGGAAGGAGAGGCCAGAGGGACAGTGGGAACCGAAGTAGGAGGATAAATACATCAGATGGATATTGATAGCACAGAGAGACTTACAGGATTCTTGAGAATAGAGATTCTGGAGAATAACCAAACAAATTCTATGTATTACAAAGAACAGGGGATAAGACAGGAGTGGCAATTAGATAAAACTTCCTTCAGGCTGCTTCCTAATTTTCTTTTCATCACGCTAATTGCATGAAGGCTCAGAGTGTGCCCTGAGGTAAGCACACTCCAAATGTGCCTTGCTAGAAAATCCCCATGTCTGTTCCATCCTTCTGTGTCCGCTGCGTCCCCTGCCATGTACTCTGGCACTGTCTTTCTCATTAGTGAGACCTGCATCTCGCCAGCCTCCCTTGGAAAGGAGGCGTAAAGGGTATGCTCCACATAGCTCTACGTCAGGCTGCAGCTTCCTCTGGCCCCAGAAGTCACCAACTGTAGATTCTGCCCTTTGCTCTTCTCTCCACCTCTTTGAGCCTGACTTTCCATTCCTCCCACACCCCTGTTGAGCTGACAAGTCCCAGGTGCATCTACACACTTTCCCTACCTCCTCCCGCCACCTCCCCTCCCACCCACCATCATTGATCCCTGACATTTAAAAATTTTGTGGATCATTCTGGTGAGGAGGTTGACCTTTGGAGGAATGTCCCAGATGAAGTCATAGAAAAATAAAGAAAGGGACAGGAGAAAATGCTGATGGAGGCCTAGATGAAACAGTATCTCAAAGGGATTTCTAATTAAGAATAAATGAAATGTGTATATCCAAAATATGTTCTAGTCTACTTAATCCACTTGAAGGTCTTAAATTGAAATGCATTTTTGCTGTTTCATTTTCTTCATGTCATCTACCTTGGGGTGACATGTTTCTCCTACCACCTTCTCTATATGAAGTTTCCATTTTACATCAGCTGTATTTAAACATTTTAAGGCAAATGGAGTGAATTTGGCTGCCAGTATTCCAGGTTGCCTTCCTGATTGTAATCTATGTTTCTGGCCATGTACTGCCTATGTTTTTAGCATCCTGAAGCAAGCATATATATGAGCCAATTTCCTTAATTGCATAGATTAAGAAGAGTTTCATTTATTCTGTCAGGGGCCAGCCATTAATTTATCAAGAGAATTAAATATCTCTTGGGGGAACAGTCCAAACATTATTTTTAATCCTGGCAGCAAAAATTGATAAAATGTCTATCATCCATGATAGCAACATTCTTTTTGATTTATGTACTTTATGGGGTGAAAATAAAAAATGGCAAATAGTAACATATTGCTGAAATAGTCCACAAGAGAATGTAGTAACATTAAGAACATCTCTCTAAAGGTGCGTGAAATGTCATCAGTCAATCATAAGCCTCTAGAGGTAGTTCAAAGGGCTTAACAAACCAATCATTTCTAAATGAATTCGCTTGTTTAAAAGAGGTCTTTGATGACGGCTTATTAAGATGATGCAAATAGGCTGAATATTTGTCCTTTCATATTTCTATTTTGGACAGGTCAGAAAGCCCTTTCATCAGCCAGCACTTTGCCTATCAGAATCTACATGCTTTAGTCAAGGAGGACATTCAACAAATATTTATTGAGGGTCTCCTGAGTGCCAGGCACAGTGCTGGCTCTAGAGATTCAGAGTGACAAGGCAGATCCAATCACGATTCTCATGAAGCCTCTGGTCCAGGGAAATAAGCCACAAACCAACCAACTGGGCTATAAGGTATTTTCTAGTGTTAAGTCATGCAAAGAAAATAATGGAATAGAAAGTAACTGGAAATGATCACAACATATAGGATGGTCAGAGACATTCCTGAGAAGAAAACATTGGAGGTAAGACCTGCTTGATAAGAAGGAGCCATCCTTGCAAAAATTGGGGGGAAATGTATTCCATCAATGTGAATAACAGTGGGAAATAAATCGGAAACAACTTTTGAGTATCTGAAGTAAAAGCAACAGGCCCACCTGGATAGATCATGGTGAAAAGGGAGGAGAGTGGTATGAAATAAAAAGCAGAAGTAGACCTGACCCAGAGAATGACATAGATTTTTATTCTAATGTGGTAGAATGTCACCTGAAGCTTTATCAGTGGAGCAATACGATCTGATGTACATTTTAAAAATATCCTTCTAGGCTATATGAAGAATAGACCATAACAGGGTAAGACAGAAAGCTGGGAGCCCAATTAGGAAGCAATTGCACCTTCCAGGCAGGAAAAAGATGATGAGGGCTGAGACTGAGATTTTGATAAAGATAGACAAAAATGTATGGGTTTGAGATATAATTGGGCAGATAAACTGGCAGGATGGAGTGATAGATTGGATGTGGAGAGGATGAAGGAAAGAAACAGAAGGATGAGCTAACTCTTGGCTTTTGACTTGGACAACTAAGTAGATTGTACTAAAGTTACTTCCATGGCCATCTCGACAGGCTACTACAATGGAACCAGAGGTAGTCTTCTTAGTAGTCAAAGAATATGTAAATGAAATTTTGTTTGGTTTTTAAATCAGTAACTTTGTAGAGTCATTACTAAATTATAAAAATTTAATATATTTTCTTGACATAGCGATAAACTGTTTTGACTTAGAGCAGCACAACTCTGTTGAAACTATTCATTGCCCTTAGGTGTTAGGGATAGGCCATGATTCTTTCAAGGAAAACATCTTGAGTGAGTAGAATAGTATGCTTGAATTTTTGCCAAGATGTGCTAGGATTTCTCTAGAATCATTTCCTCTTTTTAAAGGTCAAGAGAAAGCTATTTGGATGACATGGAACTTATGCCAAATGCTGATTCTTATCCAAGGTTAACATATCTTGAGTTCCATTCAGCAAATTGATTTCTTCTTGAGATTTCACTTAAAAAGAAAAATTTTATTGCATGATGAGGTAAATTAATGCCCTACAAATGTAATATGCCTCTGTGATATACAGAGTATTTTAGTTTTTTTAGCAAAGCATTTATCCTATTATCACATAATCATTCCTAGCCTAAATAAAGAATCTAGAGCTTAATGCACAATGAATCCTATCTTTTAGCAGTTTTATTGCTATATCAGTTATTAATTTAAATTTGTGTCATTTTTTAGTTAACAAGAAAGATAGTTTAAAGATTTGTTTGCCTAGATTATACTGAAAATCCTGTAGGTTGGAGTATTTAACATTGCAAGAATAAGCTATGATATTATTATTGCAAGCTAGACATTCTTACAGTGCGTTTAATCCTCCAGCATCCAAAAGTGCTTTAAAAACCATAAATACCAGGGACTTGTTTAACTCTCAAGTGGTAAAGAAGTCTAGCAGATAGGTATCTGAGTCACAGAGTGGGAGGCTGCTGGTAGTTAATGGTCTAATAGCTCACATTATGCTTAGCACAAGACACCTCCGTAAGTATGAGCAAGATTAATTCTATTACACTTAGCAAGAACTTAGAGCTCTGTGATAAAGACCCAAAGACATACCAAGCAGGTCTCATCTTTCTTGCTTTGAAAACCTATTTCCTGAAATGGATTTCAGAGCCCTTCACCCCTAACTTCATTTTTCCTTGAGCCTGTATCTTTATGCTAATAGCTACAGCCTCCATTCCCAATCACCTATGAAAAGTCAGACACTTTATGGACATTTTCTTATGAAATCCTCATGTACTTATGAACTTTCATAGATGTGATGTCCAATCATATTTTACAGATGATGTTTCCCAGAGTCTCAGTAATTTGCCCAGTTTATAATTTTAAAAGAGAGAGAGAGAGAGTGTGTATGTGTGTGTGTGTGTCTCTGTGTGTGTGTGTGTGTGTGTGTGTGTGTGTGTGTGTGGTGGGGATAGGTGCGGTTTGGGGTAGAGTACAGTGGTCAGAGAATCTTAACTTTAATGCTAAATACGTGGCAAAAAAATCTTGAGGTATTATTTTTCTCTTAATAATTTATGTGATTTCTTTTCAACTGTATCCCCAATCAGAAAAGGTACTTCTGGGCCCAAAACAAAGAGGTAGATTTATGCCGGTTAAGGTGTGGATCATGGAAGAGGACCCATGTGTATGACTAGTAGGTAATTGACGGAGTACGGATATTAGGAGGAAGCATTTATGAATGTTTATCAAAATTGGACCTGGTAATTTTATGTCTAATGATCCAGATATAAAAAAATAAGCTTGTCCTTTTTATATTTTACTTTTATTACCTTTTTTATTTATAAAAGTATCAGCCCATCCATGGCAAAGTCAAGAATTGGGGACTGGTTGGGCGTAATGGCTCATATCTGTAATCCTAACACTTTGGGAGGCTCAGGCAGGAGGATCACTTTCCCCAGGAGTTCAAGACCAGCCTAGGCAACATAAGATGACCCCATCTCTACAGAAAAATAAGAAAAAAAATTAGCTGGGCATGGTGGTGTATGCCTGTAGCCCCAGCTCCTTGGGAGGGTAAGATAAGATAGCTTGAGCCCCAGAGGTTGAGGCTGCAGTGAGCTGTGATAGCAACACTGCACTCCAGCCTCAGCAATAGAATAAGACTCTGGAAAAAAAAAAAAAAGAAGAAGAAGAAGAAGAAAGAAAGAGAGAAAGGAAGGAAGGGAAGGGAAGGGAAGGGAAAGGAGAAAGCAAGAAAGAAAGGAAGGAAGGAAAAGCAAAGAAAGAGAGAAAAAAAGAAGAAAGAAAGAAAGAGAGAAAAAGAAGAAAGAGGAAAAGAAAGGAAAGGAAAGAAAGAAAGAAAGAAAAGAAAGAATAGAAAGAAAGGAAAGAAAGAACAGAAAGAAAGAAAAAGAAAGGAAAGAAAGAACAGAAAGAAAGAAAAAGAAAGAAAGAAAGGAAGAAAGAAAGAGAAAGAAAAAGAGAAAGAGGATGGAAAGAGAAAAAGAAAAACGAGTAGAGGACTGATTTTTCATCAGCTTGAGGGGCCCTGGATTAGCTGGTGATCACATAAAGAATGTAGGAATATCAGTGAGCCCCACCTAATGGGGCTTGGCTGCCTCCTTTTTAAGGGACAGAACATCATAGAGGCAAACAAACCCCAGAAAAGGGGCAGCTGCACAGTGGATTGGGATGGTTGGAACGCTAGCCAACTGGCAGAGATTTCTATGATCCAGCAAGCCAGGCATACTGCAGACACAAGCCCACAAACAAAGCAGAGACATCGCTGAAGGAGAAAATGACCATGCAACAGTCAGTTGGGAGAGAATGAGGGTTATTTCAGCAGCCACCTTTGTAGGACCCCAGAACATGACTGATATCTCAGAGGCCACCTGGAAAGATGACTTGAAGCCCAGATTGTGGCTACCTCTCCCCCATGCTTCTGGTCACACCTTAAACACTCAAAATTTAGGTATGATTTTAGTAAACTATTGTGGCTCAAAAACCTGTGTAGAAAATGTTGCTACCCTGGCTCAAGCAAGCTCAAAATAGAAATTAAGTTGAAATAGATTTATATGTATATTTTTAGTTTGTGGATCCGTGATACAGATCCAAAACAAACATATACCCAACACCAGCTAGCAGATGATCTAAGGCATTAGCAATAGGAGGCTAAATCCCTTTACATGCCTCAAGAATGATATCATCCTAAGAATCAAAGGCATCAGCTTTTCCTGGTAGGGAATGAGCTCCCAGGATGCCAGGATCATGGTGATTCTGACTCCAGAAGGTCTGACGACATCATTGATTCCATGTTCTTTATCCACTCCTATTCTGAATCAGTTACAGTTTTCTGCCAGCTTTTTCCTTTACATGCTTCTCATATGTGTTCTGACTTTTGTATTTCTAATGCAATCAAATGAATTTATATTTTTTAATTTCCTCAAACGTTAATTAGGAAAATATCTGATCTCTCAGACTCTCGTCTGCTCTATCTCCTATCCAACTTTTTTATGACCTAAAATGAAAATATTCTTTAGATCGTGACAGGACCCTGCTCAAAATCTATTGGTTCCTATTGTTAACAGAATAAAATTTAAATGCATGGGTTTGATCCAACTAGCCTTTCCTTTCTTATCTCTGTGCTGTCTTCCAGATACATTAGGCTTAATCTAGCCTCATTTCCTTGTTCCTCCAGAGCTTTCTTCTTGGAATGCCTCCTTCCTCCTGCCTCGGCATTTCCTCCCTAATTTTAAATTCCTAGAGTTCCACCTAATCCAGGAGAATTTCCCTCACAATTCTGCTTCATCTATATGGCTTCTCTTTATTTTCCACCACTCTTGGCCTTCACCCTTCCCTGATACTCAACAGTGACAAACTCATCCTTGATTACCTGAGGCTCTTCTAGTTTTAACATTGAAAGCTCTTCCCTCAGAATTTCTTCAGTCCCATCATATGTTTTGGGGGTATCTGCCTTCTCTTCTCAATTGAATTGGAACCTTGGTGAAGGCAGGAAATGTACCACATTTTCATTTTCTAATGTCACTTAAAGTTTTCAACCATGAGAAATGTTCAGCTAGCCATATATTGAAGATTATGCCTTGCATTTACCAAACACACATTCTACCAATGTACTCCTTAAATGAAATGCTCAATAAGAACCAAAGAATTGGCTGGGCACCATGACTCATGCCTATAATCCAAGCATTTTGGGTGGCCAAGGAGGGAGGAGCTCTTGAGACCAGAAGTTTGAGACTAGCCTGGGCAACATAGGGAGACCCCTTCTCTACAAAAAAAAAAAATGTAAAAACAAACAAAAAACAAGCCATGCTTGATGGCACGTGTCTGTAGGCCTCCCAAGCTACTTGGGAAGTTGAGGTGGGAGGATCGCTTGAGCCCAGGTTGAAGCTGTAGCGAGCTATGATTGCACCATTGCACTCCAGCCTGGGCAACAGAGTGAGATGCTGTTCCCCTGTGCCCCCACCCCCAAAAATCCCCAAATAATTGAGAAAGAAAAAAAAATTCATTGGAGGAATGCAAGCCCTTTGAAATTATCAGGCTCAGAAAGTCATTTAAAATGTACCAACAGTCACGTCTCACTCCCCCTTGAGCTAAATAATTAAGTCTTGAAACCACTTGCTATGCAGGCTCTAGACTAACTGACTCCAGGTATCTATAAAACGCTATACACCCTATAGTTCAACAATGTACAGCCAATCATTAACCAATGTTATTTCTGTAAACCAATGAGAATTCCCAATGAACAACTTTCATAATTGCCCTTCTCCTGATTCATCCATTTTTTTCCTTAAAAACTCGAGCCTCTCTTTTGGTCTCCAGGGCATTCCCCAGGGCAACTTGGAAGTATACCCCAGGCTAGGATGCAGCTCTCAACATTTGCACTTGAATAAACTCTCTTTAAACTAGATTCTGACCTTTTGGGTTATTTTAGGTTGACAAAATTAATGAGTTCTTTAATATGTGTTCCATTTGTCTGATCCGCAGTTCTTCCTATCTTTTATTTTAGATTGTGATAGAAAGAGTTTGGGAGGTTAGGAGGTAAGGTAGAAATAGGCAGTCCTGCCAGGACTCCAAGAAAGAAATTTGCAACCAATCATCTGACACCAGTCTTTGTTGGTGGTGGTGGGGGGGGTCTAGAATATTTTGGAAGTTCTAAAATAAACTTTATGCCTTCAGGTGAAAATTTTCTCTAACTCTGAGTCACAAAGCCTCCTCTTCTCTGCCTGTTCTGTTCTTCCCAACAGTCCAGTGATAGTGAAATGGTGATGGAAGACAGTGAGGAGGAAGGGCTGGAGAGGGCGGCTGTGAGTGTGTGCTGGGAAGCTTATGGACGCAGCATGGGCAGAGAAGCACTGGACAAGGTATCTTCTCAGAATGGAGGAGAAATTTCTCAAAAGCTTCACAAGAGATTTGATATATGCCCCACACAACTCCCCTATCCCTGCAGAGAACCTCTGTAGCCAACTTCCAAAATGATATCTCTAATATATAATGTTTATGGTAAACCAGATTCCATCCAAATTGAAAATGTTCTTTAGACATTTTACAGTCAATAGTTCCATTGTGATAAATGTCTCTTCTATGCTATAGAGAAAGGCTTCTCACGCTTCCAGCTAGACTACCTTATATTCCCTGTGATACCTACGTACCTAAGGCCCTAAGACCTTTTAATTGACTAGAAACCAATATATCTATCCTTACAAGATGAGAATATTAATAGAAACTGAAGGATATGGGTGCTTAGATTAATACAGAGTTTTCAAAGAAAGTTTCTTCATAAATAGAATCTTTGGAAAAAAAATCAGAAAAGATTAAGGGTGAATGGGGCAAAGTAGGGGTATTAGTCAGGGTTCTTCAGAGAAACAGAACCCAGAGGATACATATATATGCAAACACATACACACACACACCCTACCACACATACAGTGAGAGAGAGAGAGAGAAAAGTTTCAAGTAATTGGCTTATGCGCTTGTGGGGACTCACAAGTTGAAAATCTGCAGGGCAGGCTAGAAATTCTGGTAAGAATTGATGTCACAGTCTTGAATGAAAAGGCTAGAAACTCAATAATTTCTACCGTGCAGTCTGGAGGCAAAACTTCCTTTCTCTTTATGGGTCCTTGTCTTTTAAGGCCTCTGTCTGATTTACTAAAGCCCACCTATATTATATAGGGTAACCTGCTTTACTCAAATTCTACTAATTTAAATGTTAATCACATCTAAAAAATACCTTCACAGTAATATCTAGACCTGTGTTTGACCAAACAACTGGTCATCATAACCTAACCAAATTGACACACAAAATTAATCATCACATTGGGATGCAATACTATCTGGTGTCAGATAATAAATTTTTATCAAGTATAAGCAAAACATAAATTCAAGGTGAGAGTTATATTATAAAATGTAAAGTAGTCTAGAGATAGCAACAGCTCTAAAATTTCCTGAGGGCATATTCTCAAAGGTGAATTAGATCTGAACATAAAGTAAGATTAATTAATTTTCATTTATTTTTTTACTCCCTTCTCCTCAAATGTGAATGTAGAGCTCCTCACTTTGCCTGGTTTAACAAAGCAGGCCAAGAGAACTCATGATGTGCAGCCTTCATAAAGTGAACAGAAAAGCACTGCAGGGGAAAGTCTCAAAGCCACATAGTAAGGTAAATACTAGGTTGTAATCTAATTAGCAAAAGATAATAGAAGCCAATGGAAAACAGGCCACATGCCCAAGAACTACAATTCCCTGGGGAAATAAATGATTGATCGCTTGGAGACAGGAAACAGATAGGGGAAAGCATGTTCTTGCCTTTGACCTGAAACATAGATCACGACTTCCAACTCGAGTAAAGGCATTTGTAAAAAACCAAATGTTTTACATTCCAGCAGTTTGTCATTTATAGAGAAGACTGGTGAAGTCCTTCCGTACAACACCAGTGACTTGTACTATTAAATGTCTAACTTACCTAAGAAAAATTGTTAAATGCAGAAATGCATTAGCAAAATATTTTTTTTCAATCCAAAAATAAAAGGACTGGTTATTTCTACCCCTCTGCCCATTTCACTGCCTTCTGCTGCTCATACACAAATACACACAAAATGAAAGTTAGAGAAGCCATAGCTACTCATCTCCCCATTCACTGTTTAAAATGCTGTTTCTTAAAGAAAATCACCATTGGAATGTTAGGGCTTTCTGTGACTTTGACAGCTCTGCGTAGAGAAGGAATGATCTGCTTACAAGATAGGACTCAGTGGAAGGGTTCAGCTCTCTTTCACGAAGAGAGAAAAGAAAGACAGAGAATTATGTCAGTGAGAACAAAGTGAACAACATTTTAACAGGAATTTTTGATGAAATTTTACTGTAAGATTGTGGAGTGGTGGCATTGGAAACCCTTCTGAGTATGTAGCTCTCAGGCCACAGTTGGATAAGGCTGATATAGTTTGGCTGTGTCCCCACCCAAATCTCATGTTGAATTATAGTTCCCATAATTCCCAAGTGTTGTGGGAGGGATCTGGTGGGAAGTAATTGAATCATGGGGACAGGTCTTTCCCATGCTGTTCTGTTGATAGTGAATAATTCTCACAAGATCTGATGGTTTTATAAAGGGGAGTTTCCCTACACAAACTCTCTTCTCTCGTCCTGCACAAACTCTCTTCTCTTGTCTGCCATCATGTGAGATATACCTTTCACCTTCCACCATGATTGTGAGGCCTCCCCAGCCATGTGGAGCTGTGAGTCCATTAAACCTCTTTCTTTTGTAAATTGCCCAGTCTCGAGTATGTCTTTATCAGCAGCATGAAAATGGACTAATACCGCAGCTATTAACCTGAAGCAACAAGTATCATCCAGAAGTGGCTGTGAGTGAATGAGCTGGGAGAATTTAGGCAGCTAAACAAGAAACTGGGTAGAATAAAACAGAGCACAAAAATGTTTAGAAAATAGAGGGATAACTTGTTTTGTGTTACAGATTAAAGTGAACTCAATAGCAGGGAAGGAAAAAAGAAGAATGCATCTCCTTTGTCCAGACCACATAGATGTTTGCATCAGAAAAATGAAGAGAGAGCCTAAATTCACTTAAGAATTAGAATGAAAAAGCAAACAAGAAAAACCTGAAGACCACTTCTAAAGGAAAGCTGAAAAGTCTGGCATGTTCTCTCTAGTCAGAAAAGTCACACTAAAGTTGACATATAACTTGATCAAGGACAAAATAACTCTTCAAAATAGAAATTCCAAGAAAATTATCCCCTTTTCATTACATTTCCCTTCAATTACCCTCTGTTATATTTAGTCAACAATTCTCATAAATGAACATTAACTACATGTAGTCACAGCTGTCTGGAACTAGGTAAAACTTAAAATCAGGTTTGAAAACAAGCAGAAATTATATGTAATGAGAGCCACAAAAATACTCACTCTGATTCATTGAGTCTGTCTCTGTACTTCTAGGAAAACAAATTGGTTAGGTGCATAAATAAAATGCTCTTTCATGATCATTTCTCAAATGTATGCTCTTCACACCCTTGGAAATAGTCTGAATATCCCCAGTTAGGAAACTGTTCAAATAAATTATATTATTGTCCTTTAGCAGGGAATCATGAAATCAATAATATTTATGAAGTTTTGTATTAAATGGGAAATGCTTATAATAAAATACTGAGAAAAGTAAAGAAAAAAATTTAAAAATGCATGGTGTGATTTTTTACCTGTCAAAAGGCAGGAAAGAAAAAGGGTTGACTGGAAGTACTAAAAATGTTAACAGCGGATACCTTTGGATGATGATATTGTGAGTGTCATTATGAGTTTTTATGTCCAGTAGAATTTTCTGTATTTCCCAAATGTTATAATTAGAAAGAGAAACATCAACAAACAAATTTTAAACAGAAGATGGAGAAAAGATGTAAAGATGGTAACGAGGAATAGTTTTTCCCCAGTGGGAAGAAAGAAGCCAAATTGTTCCTAGATAAGTAACGACTGCCAAATTTCAAGAGGTAACTAGAGTGTAAACAGCTCACATGTAGCCACGATTGAACCACAAATGTGAACTCTCAGGGTTATAGCACAGCCAGACTTCACACTTATTTTCTGATGTGTCATGTCAGGTATCAGTGAGGTCCTTCTTGAACAACAGTGGCTTGAAATGAGAAAAAACAAAGAAAGCAAATTGAGGAACTAAAAGTACCAGGAGTTATTGGTACCATTATTTGTAAAACTCTGTATGTTTCTCAATCTAATTTCAGGGCCTGATAAAAGAGCTGTAGGGTCTTGACCAAGTTGTAGTTCTGAAGGCATTTCTTTACACACATTTGGTGGGAGGATTTTCTCTGCTCCTGCATAGGGGATATGCCACAGTATGGCTCCTAGGAGAACAGTCACTGCTAAATACTGAAGAGGAACATAGCCAGGAAGTGGGACAGGACAGGAACCAATTGTTCTTTAGGGGTGTCACAGAGTAAAAAAAAAAAAAATTGGGAAGATATAGGAATGTAGACAGAGTGAAATTAATATGTGTGTGTCAATAAAACAAATATTAAAGAGCCCATTTTTTAAAATTAATTTTTTTTTTTTTTGAGACAAAGTCTCACTCTGTCACCCAGGCCGCAGTGCAGTGGTGCAATCTTGGCTCACTGCAACCTCTGTCTCTCCTCTAGGGTTCAAGCGATTCTCCTGCCTCAGCCTCCTGACTAGCTAGGATAACAGACATGAGCCACCAGGCTCTGCTAATTTGTGTAGTTTTATTAGTAGAGATGGGGTTTCACCACATTGACCAGGGGTCTTGAACTCCCAGCCTCAGGTGATCCACTGGCCTTGGCCTCCCAAAGTGCTGGGATTGCAGGTGTGAGCCACCGTGCCCAGTCAGTCCATTGGTTTTTAATCAGTCTTTCTCTTTCCCTTCTCTCTCTTTCTACTATACACATGTAGTTACAAAGAAATGTCACTCATGTTGGGTGTGACTACAAACTAGTCCCATTATTATATGTAAGTAAAACATGTTTTACACCAAGTATTTGTAGTTATCCCTGCCCTTAAAATTTTAGGAGTAATTTTACATCTGTTGCTAATATACATAATACCATAAATGGAATATTTTGATTTCAAAAAGTAGAGTTATTGAAATTGATTCGTTTGAAATGTAAAAATTTAGTACAGGTAGTAAAGATTTAAAAAGGTGAAGATGAAAATAGAAGTAGAAATTTGTAGGACTTGTAATGAAATAGAAGTAGTAGAATCTCAGCAAATCATATAGTTTGGTTGGATCTCTGCTTATTTGAGAAAACTCCTCTGAAAAGCCATAACAATTTACCAACTTCACAGCAAATTATTTGCTAGAGTCATCTCCTATAGGATGAGTTACCTGTGCATAGTAAAGGTGAGGTAATAAACAGTCTTCAGCATCCTGGAGACAGCTAAGTTCAGTACAGGACTCTTGTAAAACTGGGAGAGGAGGAGGATTTTGTAGGTTATGATGAATGATCCAGGTGCCATAGCCTTTGAATGGATAATTTTTCATATCTATTTTTTCATTATTTATTTACCTCTATGCAGTGTTATATGGTTCAGTGGTCCCCAAACCTCTCTGCAAACTAGAAAAAAATGATTTTCGTTTTATTTTTGAATGTAGATTTTGGAGTTCCCATCCTTGGAATTCTACTTTAGAAAGACTAATAGACTAAGGTAGAGCCTGACATCAATATTTGTATCAATTCTGACATAGGTTGTACTGAGGCCACAATTTGAGAACCAGAGGAAGGAGGTAACAGGAGAAGCAGAAGTATTAGTCTTGTTTAGAAAGATTTTCTTCAACTACAAATCCTACTTAAACTTTTCCATTCTTCTCTTTCTCCTTTCTCCCCACTCTTTTCCTCTCTCTAAGGAAAGAGAAGCCGTTAGATCATCAAGAAGTGAGCTGAGACAACTTCAAGTTCAGCACCTACGGGAGTTGGAACCAAGGGAGAAGTGTCTCTTCGAAAAGTCAAAAACAGTGAGGGAGACCAAGATGCATAGAGCAAGAGATGGGATGAAACATATGCTGGTTTCTCATGAAAGTTACAAAACTCTATTGGGGTGTGTGTGTGTGTGTGTGTGTGTGTGTGTGTTTTGGGGGCAATGCTGGTAATGGGGAGCTCACAGTGTTAAATATATAGCAAAGATAGAAAAATGATGACTTGGGACAAGCTATTGAAATAATAACTTGATGTCTAGCAGATCAGGATGCTTTTGAATAATCTGATGTGGGGAAACAAAACAGCCAGTAAATTGTGAAGGAGTAAAGGTAAAAGTTAAGCTAGTCTATATGCATTACTATTTATTCACTCATTTACTGTTTTCATTCATTTATTTGACACATACTTGTTGAGCATCTACTGGGGCTGGGCATCTTTTAGAAAATGGGAACACCAATGAATCAGACACTGCCCTACCCTCATGGATCTTATAAAAGCTATTCTTTGACAAGATGAGACTTTTCTTCTTCAATTCTGGTAAATTCAGTGGACCATATAATTCATTTCAAACTGTTTTCATGTAGGAGAGATTTGTGTATGATTGAGAGCAAGGAAAAGAGGCTTAGAAGGGGAATTCAAACATTGAAGACACAAAAGAAAAAATAAATAATAAAATACTGTGATCTCTTTGAAATTGAGAATTAGATGAAATGAAAGAAATATAAAAAGGTAGTTTGGCCCTGTGGGGAAGATGAGCTGTTCTTCCTCTGACACAGAAAAGAAGGAAGAAAGAACATGCTGGAAGCAGAGCAAAGAAGAGGTAAGACACTGTAGTTATTTTAAATATCCACCTGTTGATATACACAGGCTTAGAGACATTACTGAAAGTATAAGCCATTTTTAAAGATAAACAGTGCTCGCATATGTATATGTTACATCCAAAGCCCATAGTGTCTAAACATATCAATGTTTAATTATTATTTGAATAATAAATTAAAATTTGGTTGATATTTTACTTCTGTTTATTATTGACTAATCATTGCTTAACTCATCACTACAATTCTTACTGGTGGCTTTGATATCAACATGTGGTTTGATGAACCTCCCATAGTGACGAATCATTCTTCGATTCCCCAGGTTAATTTGAAAATGATCCGAAGATACACACATAGGGTGTCTTATTCTGTTTGTGCTGCTATAACAAAATCCTACAAATGGGTAATTTATGAAGAACAGAAATTTATTTCTCACAGTTATGAAGGCTGGGAAGTCCAGAATCAAGTTAATGGTAGTTTTAGTGTCTGATGAGGGGCCCAGCCTCACCTTCCTAGATGCATTCTCTGAAAGGCAGGAATGCTGTGTCTTTACAAGGCCAAAGGAGTAGAAAAGGGAAAGAACTGAATGCTATGTGGAGCCTCTTTAATAAGGACTCAATACCATTCATAAGAAAGGAGCTCTCATGATGTAATTACTTCTTAAAGTCTCCATGCCTTAATTCTATCACGTTGGCCATTCAATTTCAGCACATGAACTTTGGAGAAGACTCATTCAAACCAAAGCATAGGGAGAACTTCAGGCTAAGCATATAGGTTGTTTTGTTTGGGATCTATATATGGATCTCATCAGTCATTTAGGACTGAGAACTGTTGAAATGTTCAAGCTACTATTTGAGGATGACATTTTGTGGCTCTTGAGAAGGGAATTTCATTATTTAGGGAGACATTTGATTTAGGTGGTTGCTATGACCCAACTAACTCTAGAAGTCTACAAGTCAATTGGTCTCTCCCTGTTTTTGCTTCATCCAACAAAGCAGGCTTTGGTCTATCCAGGCTGGTCATCAAGGTTTCTGAAATAATTGATTTGTCCAAGAGACAATCAGTTCAATGCTCCATTTCTTAGTTTAATAGGAGACATTATAACCCTCTTAAACCTCATTCTAGCCCCTCAGAAAAATAGCATTCATTTCAGTAGCTACAGCTGGCCTCTGTCTTTATAACTCTTTGGTGTTCAGCAAGACAGCCGTACTGTAGCTGCAAGCTATTACAACAACACACTGACTTCCAGATTTACAACTGTGTGCTTGTCATTTCCAGATGTAGTTTTACTAAGACAGTTGTGCAGGAAACATTGTGAGAAGCAGCAGATTTCCAGTAAAACATGCCTATAAACACTATGGTTTCTGGCAAAGAGGGGAAAAAAAGGTTTACACCCAGATGCCTTAAAAATATATAGTCTACCTTTTGTTCATATTTACCCTGAGGGTTTAAATGTGATCTACAGCTTTGGTTTTTGTTTTGTTTGTCCCACCCTGACACTGGAGCAACCTATCTAGACTCCTGTGTCCTGTAAATGGTTTGAACACTGTTTTAATTGCCTATTGTTCTACTAACAACTTAGGAATTTTCTAATACAAAGTAAGAATCTTAACTACACAAGCAATTGCTGTAGGTTTTCTGAATTGATCTCCATAATCTATAAGCCTCTGAGCAGTGCTTGGACAGGTTAATTTGAAAGCAGAAACCAAAACTTCCTGTGGGAAGTCACAGACCCACAATTTCATGAATATTTTTTCTACATTCCATTGAATATGCTGCCTTTTTCCCTTAGCATAAGCCTACATGATTCAAAAGACATGTTTTGGCAGGAAGCAAATTAACACATATGGGTGTGGGTGGCAGTGTCTTAATGCCCCACCTGGGTCCACCCTTATTATCAGCCATGACTGAATCTATATAATACTAAGTCAAGGAAGAAATTGGTTATGACAGAATCAACCCTCATCAAAGTTAGGAAGTAGATGAAATATACTGACTCCATGTCTGTTATCCTTAATTTTATCTTAAACCAACCTCTTTTCTTTAAGGAGGCACTAAAATGTTGCTGGCATGTCAGTGTTCCCCTCAACTGGGGCATTACCATGTCCTCTACCCATTGCTCCAGACTTACCTATTCCCATTCTCTCCTTCGTCAATACATACCTGCTTTCAGTCATCCACCCATCTATCTGCTCACTCACCCATTTATATATATTCTTACTAATTAAAATGAGTAACCTCTAGTGTGTTAGTGACATAGGAATATACCACAAGAATGATTGAACCTGAAGAGATGATTCTTATACATTTAATAATTCAATGTCTTAATTTTTTTCAAACATTTATTTTTGCAGAGGCTTATGTTTCCATACAAGAATTTTGGGATCCACGTGGAGTGCAAGAGGTTGGAAAAGGAGTTCTCAAAAAATAAAATGTTCAGTGGGGTGCAGTGGCTCACGCCTCTGATCCCTGCACTTCGGGAGGCTGAGGTGGACGGATCACCAGGTCAGTAGATCGAGACCATCCTGACCAACATGGTGAAACCCCATCTCTACTAAAAATACAAAAAAAATTAGCTGGGCGCGTGGCGGGCGCCTGTAGTCCCAGATACTAGGACGCTGAGGCAGGAGAATGGCGTGAACCCGGGAGGCGGAGCTTGCAGTGAGCCGAGATCATGCCAAAGCACTCCAGCCTGGGTGACAGAGCGAGACTCTGTCTCAAAAAAAATAAAATAAAATAAAAAATAAATAATAAAAAGTTCTTGTTTGCTCTACAAGAGTAGCTTAACTTCTTTCCAAAGTATATTTCTGGATTCATGTGAGATTTGTAGTTTAAAATGGGGTTATAAAAGAAAAAAAAGAAAGAATGCCACCACCTCAATCCAAATAAATAAATTCTCTTAAGACTGTGTCACATCAGTGATACAGATAGGCTGGAATATCTTCTAAAAGGCTCTTACTATAAATGCGTAATTCACATTGGTCCCAATTGTCTGTGAATGCATCATCCTTGTGGTTTAAACCTAAGTTCCTGAAGTGCAATCAAACTGCCTTGCTTCCTTGTCAATGCTGAGTTGAGATCATGTTCCATGTAGCCAAAAATTGTGAAAAGAGGATAGAAAGCTGATGAGTACCTGTTTCACTTCATCCAACAAAGCACTTGGTCAATCCAAGCTGGCTGTCAAGGTTTCTGAAATAGGGTACCCCTTCCAGAGGGCAGAATAGATCTTAAATAATGGTCCTAGGCTCTGCAAACAACTAGCTGGGCAGCTTTTATTCTTAATTGTTTAGGGTCATGGGTTATTCTGATTTGCCAGGCCTGTGTCACTTGTCTACTTTCTATATAAGCAGAATTACTATGGGGTGAAGGAGAAATGCAAATAAAAATTATGCTAATAAAGTATTTAAGTAGGCAGTATTTTCTCAAAATGAATGATGCTGGGTTAACATGCGCATACATGTAGTAGAATAACAGAGCAAAATATTTGTAGTGGATGACTTTCACTTCAGACAGAAACACAGTATCCATTTCCCAAAGATGTTTTTTTAAAACTAGTTTAAAAAACAATGTGGGTATGATTCTTTTCTCTGAGTTTTTAAATAATATGCTGAACGACAGATGCCTGCATTGTGTACCTTCTTTCAAAAAAGGGTCTTATTTCTCATGTTGTAATTCCTATCTCCTTGGTCAACAACCTCAAAACAATGGGTCAGCAATGCAAAGAATTGTCAAATGGCCAAATCAGGCTTGGAATTGAAATTCTTACTTTTAAGGCCTTGGTGAGGAAAAAGAATATCCACCAGGCAGAACTAATTAAATAAGAAGCACTATTAGTAGAATGTTTATTTGCATTTCATAAGCCTCTAAAGTAAAATGATGCAAATATATTGACTGAAGTTGGCAGTTATTATGGAGAAGTATTGCCCTGTGGATTGCCAAGTGATTGACAGTGACACAATATTCAACATAATAGGCTCAGAGTAGTATCATTTGTTAATGGTGACATTCCTTTTCCTAAAACTAAGGGAGTCATTTATTTAGCAGCCTTTGTGTAAAAAGTTTCTTTCTTTCTCTATTTCTGTTTTTCTAGAACAGCTTTTCATTCTTAGTTCTATATTCACTAATTACAATAATTTTTTCTTTACTAATTAGTTATAAAACAATGCATTCTTCCAAAAAGAAAAGGCCTTTAGGTCAACATAAACCAGTTGAAATGAGTAATATGTAACCCACGATATCAAAGCAACAACAAGAAAATAAACCTAACCCACTCAAGAAATCTCACAGGGGCTTTAACTGACAAGATTGCCTTCAGATTATAAAAATGAATGGCTTGTTAGGGGAGTCTTGGTGTGCAGATCATGGAGGAGAAAGAGAAGGAAACAAAGAGAAGACGAGTAAGAGGAGGAAATGAAAAGGGAGGATAGGAAAAGGGAGAGACTAGGGGTACCTGTGTTTTAAGTACATGAAGAGAGAAAGCAATGCAATCTGCATGCTTTATTTTCATGTGTTCAAGCTATTACATCACACAGGAGAGGTATAATAAAGTGTACTAGTGAGTGGTTAGGTCACCCTAATGAATACAAATAAAATATCTCTTTCTCCTAAAGAGGCAGAGCATTTTATTAACCAGCATTTGGAGAGTGTTATTATTTTTTATGTCTAAGATTTTATGGATCCTATTTTCCTGGGAGGCTACGGAAGCAGTGACAAATGTTGCAGAAACGAGAAATTCCTTTTTTGTGTTTCTAAAACAAATCAAGGAAATCACAGAAGAGAAAAACAAATCAGTTAACCTGCAGTTTTATTTATGAAGTTTAGATGTCAGCACACTTTGTAAAACTTGCCACCCCTATCATGGTTAAAATAGCACCAATGAATCCAGGGAAATGTTTTATTATAAGACGGTATCATGGATCTTTGAAGTCACATGTGTATTCATGAATTCTCGGGATGTTGTGAGTATAAAATGAAGTCGTATGCATAAAAAATGAGCTGTATAGATGAGGTCATCTAGAGATGGAGGTAGTACAACAGGAAAAGTTAGAGCTGAAAATATCTGAAGGATTGGATTTTTAGAAAAAAATAGAAATTGGTATTCTATGAATAATATTGAAAACACTGTACTTTGTATATAATAGAGGGAGGTAAAACAATAGTATTTTATACCTTAATTAGAATATACAAAATTTCCAAAGAATCATTACAGTTTATACATAATTTATCTAATAAATAATAATATATAATTTTACATACACATATATGCATATATACAATCATATACATTTATATGTATATGAATATTACATATTTTTATTTATTCCTTGATCATTTTCCATTATGTGAAAACACTACTGATTTAAGAAATGAGAGTGCATGAAATTATCCCTTGTAGTAATAAACATCTGGTATATTTGGTATAAGTCTTCTAAAAAGACTGTATAACACCAAACCTCTAAATATTGTTCTAACAAGAGTAAGCTATGTCACTATATATAGAATCACAACATTCTAGATTTCTAATATATTTGTCAAATCTTCAAGTAAAGAGAAACCAAGTCCATTTTTCCACTTATGTAAAAAGCTTTCCTACTAGGAAAACATGGTGATGGCCTTGTTAGCCTTCATCAGATAGAGTCAGACGATAGAGGGTGTTCATATTGAATCAAGCTGCCTAGTGTTCCACCTTGTAAATATAACATTACATTTCATTGGTGATGGAATTATTTCAATTTGCCATGGCACTGCTTTTCTGAAACTATCTGTGGACCCATGTAGGTCAAGGGGAAGAAAAATCAAGGGTCATCCTAAGTTTATACCATATAGTGTTTTCATTTTCTACCCAGCTAAGTACATCCAGGCTCCCTGTGGGGCAAGTCTTTTTTCCCTTGTCTGTTATTTTCAGAAAAAGGGCTACATATGACAGTCTCAGAATCTTACCAGCCTGAACACAGATGGTAAAGATTACAGCACGCTGAGTATTGACCTTTAGAAGCTGCCTTTCTTCTCAAGGTTCTTCTAGTTTGACAGTTAACTAGCTTTTTCTCAATTAATTTCATTACTAACACTAGTGTTGCCTTTTATTTTTCCTCTGATAAGTGTTAACTACACTTATCAACAAAGTTGAGTCTTACTCTGAGCAGTTGGCAGACCCAATCATTACAACTCGTTATATTTCACTCCTTTGACTTACTGGCTTCAAGAGCTTGGAGATAATGTAGACATTGTTTAAACGCTGGCTTTCCTTTTCCAACAGGTACCTAAGCTAATGAATTTCAACTGGTTGCCTGAGATGAGCAATGAGTGGGGACCTGGGAGAAAGAGGTCATGGACAGCAAGTAGGAGGCCCATCATAAATCACAAGATGGGGCATTTATGAGCTGGTTGTAAATTGTCAACATAAGGCTACAAAGTGAACCTATACTTTGATCATAAATAAAGAAGAAAGCTAAAACAATATAAACTGGTTGCCCAAATTAAATGGAGGATATCATTGTACTGTTCATGGAGCCAAAAATGCCATTTCAGGTCTTCAATGTAAGAGATAATTGGAAAATTCAGAAGAGAGATTACAGTACAAATATTTTCTTTAGCACTAAGATAAAGTAATAATACTATTATTCCAGCCAACTCTCACATGTGCTAGATTTTTACAATCACTCACATGTAACAGTGGGTACCATTTTACATCATAAAACTTGGGAGAGAGATGAGAGCAAATCCCTTTTTCATTATGAAGGTGTTATTTGGTAGATTATTTTCTGATGGAAAATTTAGACCCATTAAGTTTTCAAGTTAAGAATCTGCTTCCTACTTTACTTCAAACAGTGATAAAAATCACTACAATAATACCTTAGTACTTTAAAACATGTTGAAATACAACAATAAACCATTATCTGTATTGTTTTATTTTGCTCAAATAAATTAAAGCTCAGCCATTGATCTGAGATAAAAATTACCATTTTAATATGCACTTAAAATTTGGTAGAATTTTAGAGGGCAATACAGTTAGACTTTTGATCTCAAATGAGCAGGTGATAAAAGTGTCATGTAAGATTTGCTTATATTTTACAATTTCATTAAAAGGGGATTAACTTTTCAGAGAAAATATGAGAAAAAAACTAATTAAAATTGAGAGCCTCAATAAATTTACCTTAGCAGTGTCACATAACATTTTGCAAGTGCAACAGAACAGTGGTAGCAAAGTGAATCATTCTAGGAAGTCTTAAAACAAATATAAGAAAATCCTTTCTTATACAAGTCAGAGAAATTGCTCTCATTTATCAGTCACTCAGAGAAACAGTAAAAAAGAAGTCAGTAGTTGACTCCATCAGTAGATGCTAAAAAGACCAGAGGTGCCTGTGTTACCAAAGGAAAGTGGAAACGTTCTTCCAATTTCCTTTTACAATTTTGCCCCAGACCATAAATCAAATCTATTTCTTTAAATGTGTCCCCCAAAATAGAACTGAAAGCCAGTATCTCAGGCAAAAGATATTTTAGAGATATAAAGTTAAGATTGTAGGTTTTAACAAGACCTTAGAAAGCAGACCACCTTGTCAAATATGCTCATTTTAACAATAAAAGTGACTTGTTTACCAAGGACACAAAACTAGTAGAATTCAAATGGGAACCCAGCTACCTTGGTTCCCTATTACAAGTTATTTTATACATATGCTTGCTGTCTGCCCAGCCCCATTTCTTCTCATTTCCTTTTTTTTAAAAAAATTACATCTGGGGTCTCATATAATTCTACAAAGCCTGATGTCACCCCCAGATTCAGGAGTGGGCCCTGTCTTGCTCAAGCCATTCCAATCTACTAGCTATGGTAATGGATTCAGGGATGGATATGTGGTCAAATTTGGGACAATAAGATTTTAGAAGCTGTTTTCTGGGGACTGAAATGAAAATATAATAACTTTTCTAATGCCTTCAAGAGCACAGCCAAAAGATACAATTGCTTGCAAATGAAAAACACCAACCAGGGAGATCCCCTGTAGCTTGTCTGCCATTTTGCCCCCATAAGGATAGCTAGCCTGAGGACAAATCCAATACAAAGGAGATGACAGAACTGAAAACAATAGAGAAATCGAGTTGAAATCCTGACCACACTGCAGCTGAAACCTCTTAACGCCTCTAGATTTTTCCATTACATACAAGCCAATACATCTTGAATATGGTTTGGCTCTATGTCCCCACCCAAATCTCATATCGAATTATAATCCATCCCCATAATCCCTATCTGTTCAAGAAGGAACCTAGTGGGAGGTGATTGGATCATGGGGACAGTTTCCCCCATGCTGGTCTTGTGATAGTAAGTTCTCATGAGATCTGACGGTTTTATAAGTGTTAGGTGTTTGACAGTTCCTCCTTCACACGCTCTCTCTCTCTCCTCCCACCATAAGAAGGCGGCTACCTCTCCTTCTGCCATGATTGTAAGTTTTCTGAGGCCTCCCCAGCCATGCAGCACTGTGAGTTAATTAAAACTCTTTCCTTTATAAGTTACCAAGTCTTGGGCATTTCTTTATAGCAATGTAAAAATGAACCAATACAATCTCCTTTATTATTTAGACCAATTTGAGTTTTATTTCCTGCCACTCAAAGCATATTATATATAGTTTCTTCTTCTCATGATGTTTCCTGAGTACATAGCTGTTTTTTTATCATAAAATCCAGCTCCTGTTTGATAACACTAGAAAAAAGTTTATTTAAAAAATTGTCCTGATGAATCCTGACTGCCTACAGTACTTGCTAAAGATTACTCTTTCAAGGGATAGGTTTTTCTCCTTTCATTTATTTTGACCAGATCCCAATTTTCTTACAGAGTATGATGACAGTATATTAAGTTAAGAGGCTATATTTTTGAATAAAAGTGAAAAGGCCAGTAACAACCAAACATTCAAACATCTAAAGAAGTCTGATTGCGGTGGAAGTTACTATTCACCACGGCGCGTCTGGGTTAAAAAAAAAAAATAGATTAGGCAGTCAGAATTAGTATTGAGTGGTCCTCCACGGTGCAGCAAAGAAATAAATAAGCTCCTTTACATGGTTTGCTGTCATTTGCCCCATTATTATTCATATCTTTCTCTTGACCGTCTTTCCACATTGCAGGTGCTCTTACAAGTCCCTCCATTGCTTGCAACTGCTATGTTGCCTCTGGCCTAGGTCAATTGTCCTCACCCTTGGCTACCTATTAGAATCACCTGGAGACCCTTTAACTGATGATGCCCAGGCAATTACTCAGACCAATGAAATCAGAATCTCTGGAAGTGGGGCCCAGGGATCAGTAGTTTTTAAATCTACCCAGGTGATGCAATATACAGCTAAATTTGAGAACCAGTGGCCTAGATTATCCAGCATCACCAATTCTAGGATGGCCATGTAGGAATCACAGGCAGGTCCATGGGAAAAGGTGTGTGGAGAGCGCCACATCTGTTTCAAGTCTGAATTGCAGTGCTCTGTTTTTTCCTTTTGCACGCATCTTCTCACTGCAGAAATGCAGAGGGCTGGCAGGGCGCAGTGGCTCATGCCTGTAATCCCAGCACTTTGGGAGGCCGAGAGGGGCGGATCACCTGAGGTCAGGAGCTCAAAACCAGCCTGGTCAACGTGGCAAAACCCCGTCTCTACTAAAAATACAAAAATTAGCTGCGCTTGGTGGTGGGTGCCTGTAGTCCTAGCTACTCTGGAGGCTGAGGCAGGAGAATGGCGTGAACCCAGGAGACGGAGCTTGAAGTGAGCCGAGATGGTGCCATTGCACAGGGCGACAGAGCGAGACTC
The DNA here is from genome assembly GCF_049350105.2 of Macaca mulatta. Classification (NCBI taxonomy): domain Eukaryota; kingdom Metazoa; phylum Chordata; class Mammalia; order Primates; family Cercopithecidae; genus Macaca; species Macaca mulatta. Next base: position 126,126,605 of record NC_133417.1, on the reverse strand, counting down.
TGTCTCAAAAAAAAAAAGGAAAAAGAAAAAAAAAAAAAAAACGGAAGAAAGAAAGAAAGGCAGAAGGCTAATTTCCAGGGCTGGCCTGGGTAAAAGCAACAATGACAGAGGCCAGTTAAACCTGTTTCTGAACCAGTGAACCAGTAACCTGTTTCTGAACTTGCAGTAAAAACGTAAAGAGAGCCTTGGGGCTTATTAAGCTCATTTCACCTTCTCAAGTGTACAGTATCCTATGGTGATTTGAACACAAAATTCTATCTAGTAATAGATTGTGTCCCATGTCCTTGGAGGCTCCTCTGTGTATCTACCATCCTGGAATCTAGTATGGTGAAGAGAAACAGCATATGAATATCTGGTTCTGACCATCTTCATCAAAACTAACCAGGATACCATTCCCATCTCGAGTCTCCATGGCATGCTTCCTTTGTGGGTAACCCAGCCATGCTCTTTCTGAAGACACAAGTTTGCCATTGTTACCAGCCTTACTCTTCTCTCCCAATGTACACCTCACCTGCATACACCAGGTTTGGCTTTCAAACATCTTTGTAAACATATGTGAATTGACTTTCATATCTGAGAATATTAGCATGCTTTCTTTTATGCCTTCCTGTCAAGTGCTTTTTTTTCCCTTTTAATAATAAATACTATAAGGAATCCAGGTTATTTTATCTTTGCATTTTCTCTCTTAAAACGTTTACTTATGACCTAGGTCATTTAGACCCTTGCTGATCTGCCTCTTGGTTTCCATAATCACGAATAAGTTCTGCATATTAAAATTCTAGACTATTCAACATTGCCATCATGGTGAAGTACATCTCTATATGTCAGAGCCAGCTGAGTAAACATTAAAGCATAATTGAATTTTTCAAGCAATGACATTTTAATTAAGAAATGTTCTTGGACTTTTAAGAGTTCAATATATTTCCTTGTAAGAATTTGCCCTTTCAGAATTTTCTTGCAAAACTACCATTGGGCCTATTACTGAAAAAATTTGCCATTGTTTTACCTTAGTTGTGTGAGCAAAGCTTATCATTTGGGGTCAATGTAATATGTATAATTTTGCTGGCCAATACTAATTAGTACAAAATTGCAAGCACAGAATGGAGGCCATGAAGTATGCCAAGACAAGTACTTTACGAGAATCCTTTAGTTACTTTAGACGTCTAGATCTACAAGTTAAACTGATACATATATGTGTGTATATATATGTATATATATTGAACAGCAGGTGGGTCTGGTTTCAGCTTTGAATAAAATAGCATCTCTTTCCTTATGTTCCTGGGGGAAAACAGTGCATGTTATTAAGATAGTCAAGTATGGTATTATTTTAAGTAGATATTATAGTTGCACTGAGTATGCTTTTAAAGAAATGAAACAGCTAGGTTCGATTTTCAGTCCTTAATGGTTATGATTTTCATTTATTTTTACCTTAGATTTCAAAGAAAGAAATCCATGAGTCTTTTTCATACCTACTAGTTTCAGTGCCTCACTCTCTGAACTTGCCCATCCCTTGATATCCATAGTTTTCTTCACAGTTGTGGGTTACTTCTAACATCTAGGCCTTTCTTTTTACTCGTGAATCAATTGGTGCTCAAGGAGCTATTGACATAAAGGATCAATAAATCAATAGTTACTTATCAGGGACATATTCTGTACAGCATCGTCTGTTTGGAGTTAAAGAGGATGCTAGATTTATAAGATATATTCTCTTATGAAGCTTGCATATTGTCAGGAGTGTATGTTGTAGTAAACATATAAAAGAGATGAGAGGTATAGATGAATTTAAGCCAGATAAATAAGAGAATACATCTTTTCTATGGCTCTTCTCCCAAAACCTGAAGATCTTTCTCCTTTATGTATGTGTGTATATATTCATGCATAATTCTATGTATCTATGTATGTATTTTTCTATCTAGCATAAAATCTGCTATCATAAAATCTTGTTGCAGGTTATATAGGGGAAATTTGTCATTTTTTTCATGCTAGTATCTGAAACTTCCTCTAATATTTGTAAAGTATTATTTTGTGCCTTCAACTTTCCCAAATTGCTGGCATGTAGAGCTCAAATGCAAAATCAAAGTTCAGACACTCCAATGCTCCCACCTGGAACTTTGAGTTTAAATGGAGTGATGCGCAGATGCAGGGACAGAAGACCACTCATATTCACCCAGTGGTTCTGTGGCAGTGGTGCTGGCATTGGTGAACATTATCCAGCAACGGTGGCAGCAGCAGTAGTGATAGTATTAGTTGCAGTGTGGTTGCCATCATGGGACCATGGCCAGGGCATTTTTAATCAGGTTATTTTTGTTATGGGATCTTGTCAGTCTTCCTGGCTGCCCTTGGTTTCTGCTAAATTTTAAAATCGTGTTCTCCTGGTTTCCTGTTGATTCTCTAAACTACCCAATATTTTCCCTATATAGTCCTTTTCTGATTAAATTAATCAGAGTTAGTTGTTTGCAATCAAAGCCCTTATTGGTGGAGAGGTTGGGACTGGCAGTGGACAGCAGGCACCAAAGCAAGACATGGAGGAAATGGAAGAAATCTGGAACGGGTTCTCTGGTCTAGAAAACTGAAGACACTAAAAATTCATCTATTCAAGGATTGGGATATACATGACATGTGGTTGTGAAACACCTATTTAAATTATTGCCTTGGTTGTCCGAAGGCAATACTGAAGGCAATCTTTGGAAAAATGACTTTTGGCTCCCATATGAAAATGAGAAAAGGGAATTTAATCTTTTTCCTGTTTAGTAAAAAAAAAAAAAAGTGCTCAGGAGTTCGAGACCAGCCTGGGCAACACAGTGAAACCCCGTCTCTACTAAAATACAAACAAATTAGCCAGGCATGGCGGTGTTCACCTGTAGTCTCAGCTACTCGGGAAGCTGAGGCAGGAGAATTGCTTGAACCCTGGAGGCGGAGGTTGCAGTGAGCTGAGATCGTGCCACTGCACTCCAGCCTAGGTGACAGAGCAAGACCCTGTCTCAAAAACAAACGAACAAAAAAAAAGTGCATCTCACTGACAGGACTAAAATTAAATGTAATTTTACATAAACGTGCTCTTTGAGGCTTGATATGGCTTGGCTGTTTCCCCACCTAAATCTCATCTTGAATTGTAGTTCCCGTAATCCCCATGTTTGGTGGGAGGCACCTGATAGATAGTAATTTAATCATGGGGGCAGTCACCTCCATGCTGTTCTCGTGATAGTGAGTTCTCATGAGATCTGATGGTTTGATAAGGGGCTTCCCACCCCCTCTTTGCTCAGCCCTTCTCTCTCCTGCTGCCTTTTGAAGAAGGACATGTTTTTTTTCCCCTTCTGCCATGATTGTAAGTTTCCTGAGATCTCCCCAGCCGTGCTGAATTGTGTGTCAATTAAACCTCTTTTCTTTATAAATTACCCAGTCTTGCGTACTTCCTCATAGTAGTGTGAGAATGGAAAAATATAAGGCTGAAGCAAATCTGATTTTCAATCTGAAAATAAAATATAAAAACTGTTCTTGGAGTTATTTCTAAACAGAACTGACATCAGAATTGTCTAAAGCATCAGAATCATCTGTTTCAGAAAATTCAAACTTATCAAATGAATCTTTGACCAACAACTTTTTGAGAATGATGCTAACATTAGGTAATAATATAGAAATGCCACAGTTTTCTTTTTTTACATTTAATTAATTAATTTACTTTAGGAGATGGGGGCTTGTTATGTTGTCCAGGCTGGTCTCAAACTCCTGGGCTCAAGCAATCCACTCACCTCAGCCTCCCAAGTGCTGGGATTATAGGTGTGAGCCACCATGCCCCAAAGGAATGCTATATTTTCTAGGATTTGACATTTTCAGTTATTGAGATTTACTATATTTTGTAAATGGAAAACCACTACTAAGCACAGAATAAATAGAATGATGTCTGTTGTTTCTGAAGTCGATATATTAGAGCAATGCCAAAATAATAAAAATGAGATCCATCAGAGCAAAGTTATCTCAGAGTAAATGCTGTAGCCATAAGCACCACTGGCAAGTATTCTTGAAGCATTAAGGACTATTTTTAGTAAACTGGCTTTTTCTATCAGCAGTGGAAACTTAAGAAATTGTCAGAGTCTACCGTGTTTTATTCTGATTTTGTTAGGTATTACAAAAAATGACTGTTATGTACATTGCCTCATGCCCAAGAAGGATAAGCTGCCCTTCCAAAAGTGATACAACCAGAGACATCCCCATCTGATACACAACCTGGAGACTGGCTGTATTGAAAAGACACAAGTTGAAGTCAGCCTTGGCATCACATTAGAAAGAAACATTTCAATTACCTTAACCAATTCTTCAACTCTACAGCATATCTTCCATGGATCCAGCATTCCCAATATAAATATGCTGCAGACCTTACAATCTGGACACTCATTTCACCTAGAGATCTAGCTCTGATGCTCATTAAAATGCTTCAGAAAGATCCAGTAGTAGACGGTTATATTAAGGATCTGAGGATCAAGACTATATCCGTTGTAGACATCTTTCTAAGACCATTGAATCAAAATCCATGATCAGAATAATAATATCTTATGTTTTCTTATTTTCTTTCTTATGTTTTATTATTTTTTCCCTCTGGCTGTGTATGAGATAGAAAAAACGAACTATTTTTCCTTCTCTCACATTCAACGGAGCACAGGACACTTACGTGACCAGATGTTTGGGGTTTCTCCCTACCAAGCAGCAGTTCTCCAGTGGACACCAACTAGATGTCCTATAAGTCAATTCAATTCTGACACTCTCTGTCTGAAGATAGCATTGGATCCTACAGGTTAAAGGCTCCATCCTTCAAGACTGCTCACCACTTCAGATGACACAGTGGCAGTTGTGACCTGTGTTTCTGACTGGCTATAGATGGTTCCCATGGCTGTCCCTCCTTGGGTTTGATAACTTGCTAGGACCCCTCACAGAATTCAGGGAAACATTTTGCCAATTTATTATAAAGAATATTATAAAGGATACAGATGAATGGCCAGATGAAGATGTACATACAGCATGAAGTCAGGAAGGATCCCGAGCACAGGAGCTTCTGTCCCCGTGCAGGTGGAGCCTGCCATCTTCCCGGCACAGGGATGTGTTCATCAGCCCAGAACAGGTTGCTGGAATTTCATTCAGATAAAGCTACATTCATTTCTCTTTTTTTTCTTTCTTCTTCTTTTCTTTTCTTTCTTTCTTTCTTTTTTCTTTTTTTTTTTTTGAGATGGTATCTTGCTCTGCCACCCAGGCTGGAGTGGAGTGGTTCCATCTCGGCTCACTACAACCTCCATCTCTCGGGTTCAAGTGATTTTCCTGCCTCAGCCTCCCAAGTAGCTGGGATTACAGGCACCCACCACCATGCCCAGCTAATTTTTGTATTTGTAGTAAAGACAGGATTTCACCATGTTGGCCAGGCTGCTCTTGAATTCCTGACCTCAAGTGATCTGCCCACCTCGGCCTCCCAAAGTGCTGGGATTACAGGCATGAGCCACCGTGCCCAGCCTACGTTCATTTCTTAGAAGAAGTCTAAGATACTGGAATTCACTGGTTTGTAAGAAATTCTACCTTGCCTAGCATCTCCCCAAGTAAACAATGTGTTCTGTAATTTATCCCTGACTCTGGTCCAGATGGAAAATGAAACAGGACAACTTTTAGAGGCCTAATACAGCAGTATGTATTAACCAATTAAAGTAGTGAAGCAATAAAAGTTGCCCACAACCATAGAGACTGGCCATCAAAGGTGGAGCCTATGTAATTACTAAAATATCTTATTTCATCTGGGGAAGCAATTTAGGAAGTAAGTAAAACAATTAATTAAGATGAACAGTCATCTGATTACCTAAAGTCAGCCACAATGATTCTTAGAGACAGAGTTTTGCTCTGTCTCCCAGGCCGAAGTGCAGTGGTGTGATCACAGCTCACTGTAACTTCAAACTCCTAGGCTCAAGCAATACTCCTGCCTTGGCCTCCATAAGCACTGGGAGCCACCATGCCTGGCCAGAACTATTCTTCTGGTTATGCCTAGGTGAGTCAAAAAACTGAAACCAAATAAGTCCTAAATGTTTCTTATAATGTTATTCATATTTCTTGGCTTTCTCCACTATTGATTCGCAGGTACTTTAAGATGCTACACAGCCATTATCCTGAGCTGACATGCAGTAGATTACACCATTTCTAAGACAGAAGTCCTCATGGTCACCTTACTTCCTCTGCAAGCTGAGGTTGACCAGAAAAGGAAAATGAGAATCACAATGACAGAGAAGCTGTAGCCTTAGCTTAAGGAGGAGGCACTCATTTAAGGACCCATCACTCTTCTACCTAGAAGGCAGAAGGTTCTGGAAAATGTTCAAACACCTCCTCTTCTCTCAGTAACTCTTCCAGTCTGCTCAAGGGAAAATTGCCCTCCTTGGTATCTTTAGTCAATCATTTTACCCTAGGAGAAAATAAAATAAGATTTTCTATTTCATAGTCCATCTGTAGATTTTGCCTTTTAAAATTCTTCCTTTCAGAGAGACAATCTATATATGATTGAACTCCCTCTCAGGTGAATAAACTTCAGCTGAGTTCTAGCTAAATTGCCTATGAACCATTCTTTGACAACCAATATTTGAGTGGTCACTTTCTTTTGAGAAGTGTTTTGCATGTTTTAAATGCATCATTAGGTGATCCTCACAGCTTGGAAAGTAAGTACTCTTCTATGGCCATCTTCCATATAGAGTCAGGCATGGTACAGGTAAATAACCTGCCCAACATTACTTAGCTAGTAAGTGTGGGACGTAGACCCAAGTACTCTGACCTCCAGAGCCAAGGTTTATTGGTTTTGTTTTGGTTTTGTTTGTTTGTTTGTTCTGATTTTTAAGCTTACGGCTTTTTTATTATTATTATTTTACTCTAAGTTCTGGGATACATGTGCAGAATGTGCAGGTTTGTTACATAGGTATACATGTGCCATGGTGGTTTCCCGTACCTGTCAACCCATCATCTAGGTTTTAAGCCCTGCATGCCTTAGGTATTTGTCCTAATGCTTAAAAAGAATTATATACATACACAAAAATGAATACATTACAAGTATACAGCTTGGTAAATTTTTACACACAGAACCCACATTAGTAGCCAGCACTCAGTTCAAGAAACATAACATTATCAACACCCCAGAAGTATTCCTACTGCTTTCCTTTTAGTGCCTCCTCTTCCCTCCTGAAACACGATCCTAAACCAGCTAAACCACTATCATGACTTCTACCAGCACAGATTATCTTTGCCTGTTTTGTACTTTGTAAATAATTGGAAGCATTACAGCATGTGCTCTTTTGTGTTTGACTTTTTCAAATTCAGTATTTTATTGGTGAGATTCATTGATATTTTTTATGTGGGTGCATATTGTTCTTTCTTTTCTTTTTTTTTTTTTTTTTTGAGATAGGGTCTCACCCTGTTGCACAGACTGGAGTGCAGTGGCATGATCATGGCTCACTGTAGCCTCAACCTCCTGGGCTCAAGCAATCCTCCTACCTCAACCTCCTGAGTAGCTGGGACTATAGGAACGTGCCAACAGGCCCAGCTAATTTTTATTTTATTTTATTTTATTTTTTTGTACAGACAGAGTTTTGCCATCTTGTCCAAGGCTGGTCTTAAACTCCTGGGCTCAAGCAATCCTCCAGCCTTGGCTTCTTAAAGTGCTGGGATTACAGGCTTCCACCGTCACACTTGGCCTATCCATTCTTATTGTATAATTCCATTGTATGAATATATGGCCATTTCCTCATCCATATTACAATTGATGGGCATTTGAGCAGTTTCTGGTTTGGGACTGGACTCCTTTCTTCTGCATATGCACTTAGGAGTGGAGCTGCTGCATACATAATAGGATCCTAATAGGATCTATGTGTTTATCTACAGAAGATACAAAAAGGATAAACCACTTACACCCCCGTGAGTAGTATATGAGAGTTCCAGTTGTTCCACATCCTTGTCAACACTTGGCATTAAATGTCTTTTTCATTTTGGTTATTATGATAGATATTCAGTTTTATTACATTATGGTTTTCATGGGTATTTCCCACCTTATCATATGCTTGACATTGAATATCTTCTGTTTTTAAGGGTCTATTCAAGTCTCTTTTGACTTTTTTTTATTCTACAGTCTCTTTTATTATTATTAATTTGTTGGGATTGTTTATTCTGGATGTGACTTATTGCCAGATACACATATTGAGAATAACTTCAACTATTTTTGGGGCTGTATTTTTACTCAGTGATGTCTTTTGATGAACACAAGTTCTTGATGTTAAAATAAATTTGTCTTTGATCTGTCTTTTTTTGTTTGTTTGTTTACAGTTAGGTCCTTTTGTGTCCTATTTATGAAATCATTGCCAGTGCCAAGGTCACAAGAATGTCCTTCTATGTTTTTCTCCAAAAGCTTTACTGTTTCTTCTTCCACACTTAGATCTGCAATCCATCTGGAGTTGCATTTTGTATATGATATAAAATAGCAGCCAAGACACACGTTATCAATTCATGTGGATAACAAATTGACCCAGCGTTGCTCATTGAAAAGGCCATCTTTTCTATTGCACTGTAGTGTTGTTTTGGTGTAAATCATGTGTTTGCACGTGTGTATTGATTTGTGGACTCCATTCAGTAACATTAGTATGTTTGTCTTTCCTTGCACCAGTATAAAAGTGCTATAATTACAACCTGATTCAGTCTTACCATCCCTTACTGTTACTCTCCCAACTTTGACATTTAAGATTGCCTTGGTTATTTTCAGCACTTTTCGTCACCATATGCATTTTAAGAATACTTTACCATTTTCTAATAGTATGATATCAAATCCATAGGTTAAATTTGTGGAGAATAAAAATCTTTAAAATATTGAGTTTTCTAATCCATGAACATAATAATATTCTCTATTTAAGCCTTCAAAAATTTCTCCCAATAATGTTTTGAGTTTGCAATGTGAATATCTTAAATACTTGTTCATTTCTTGGATGAATGTGCACAAAGCAGTGTTATTTCTACCACTGTGTTTGGAAGAATCAGTGAAGCTAAATAAGCCCAGAATTATTTATGTGAGGATGTTTTTAATAAGTTTCAATTTCTTACAAAAACTTTTTTTGGTGAGTTTTGGTAAGTCCTTTTTAAAAAGAATTTAAAAAACTTAATCCAAATTGTCATATTACTGCTACTCTTATTCTTAATAAGATTTTGATGTCTACAGTGTCTGTAATGAGAGTCTTTTTTATTCCAGATATCGAAAATCTCTCTATATTTTAATCTATCTTCATTGAGAGCTACCCTTTTGTTATCTTTTAAACAGACTTTTGCTTTGTTGAATTTTCTATGGTATATTTTTTCTATATTTTTAAATTCATTTCTCTTTTTGCTCTTTGTAATTTACTTTCTCCCCTTACTTAATTTGCTATTTTTGTTGTTGTGGGTTGAAATGGAGGCTTAAGTATTTTAGTCTTCTTGTGTAACATGTACATTTCAAGTTTGCTTTTTTCTAAGTAATCCTTTGGCTGCATTTTTTCTTTTTTTTTTTGGACAGAGTTGTGCTCTGTCACCAGGCTGGAGTGCAGTGGCCACCTCCCAGGTTCAAGCGATTCTCCTGCCTCAGCATTGTAGCTGGGACTACAGGTGCACATGACCATGCCCAGCCAATTTTTGTCTTTTTAGTAGAGACGGGTTTCACCATGTTGGCCAGGATGGTCTCTATCTCTTAAGCTCATGATCCACCTGCCTTGGCCTCCCAAACTGCTGGGATTACAGGTGTGACATCGCACCTGGCCCTTTGGCTGCATTTTTGAAATGATGTACCACTCGCTTTAAAATACTTTCCAATTTTTATTTTGTTTTCCTCTTTAACTCATGTATGAAGATGAAATGTATTGTTTAATGTTTTATTTACTGTTTAGGCAATTTGGGATTTCCAATTGTTTAGTTCCAGCTTACTGCCAATATCATCAGAGAATATACCCTGAACTATCCCAAATTTTAAAAAGCGATTGAGGCTTAATTTATGACTAACTATATGATTGCTTTTTGTAAATGTTCTTTTTTTTTATACTTTAAGTTCTAGGGTACATGTGCACAACATGCAGGTTTGTTACATATGTATATTTGTGCCATGTTGGTGTACTGCACCCATTAACTCGTCATTTACATTAGGTATATCTCCTAATGCTATCTCTCCTCACTTTCCCCTCCCCACAATAGGACCCGGTGTGTGATGATTCTCTTCCTGTGTCCAAGTGATCTCCTTGTTTAATTCCCACCTATGAGTGAAAACATGTGGTATTTGGTTTTCTGTTCTTGCAATAGTTTGCTGAGAATGATGGTTTCCAGCTGGATCCATGTCCCTACAAAGGACACAAACTCATCCTTTTTTATGGCTGCATAGTAGTCCATGGTGTATGTGTGCCACATTTTCTTAATCCAGTCTGCCACTGATGGACATTTGGGTTGATTCCAAGTCTTTGCTATTGTGAATAGTGCCACAATAAACATACATGTGCAAATGTCTTTATAGCAGCATGACTTATAATCCTTTGGGTATATCCCCAGTAATGGGATGGCTGGGTCAAATGGTATTTCTAGTTCTAGATCCTTGAGGAATTGCCACACTGTTTTCCACAATGGTCGAACTAGCTTACAGCCCCACCAACAGTGTAAAAGTGTTCCTATTTCTCCACATCCTCTCCAGCACCTGTTGTTTCCAGATTTTTTAATGATTGCCATTCTAACTGGTGTGAGATGGTATCTCATTGTGCTTTTGGTTTGCATTTCTCTGATGGCAAGTGATGATGAGCATTTTTTCATGTGTCTGTTGGCTGTATGAATGTCTTCTTTTGAGAAATGTCTGTTCATATCCTTTGCCCACTTTTTGATGGTTTTTTTTTTTTTTTTTGTAAATTCGATTGAGTTCTTTTGCTCACTAGTTGATGCAGTTTCTTCCTAGCATCGATGGACTTTACATTTTGGCATGTTTTTGCAATGGCTGGTACCTGTTGTTCCCTTCCATGTTTAGTGCTTCCTTCAGGATCTCTTGTAGGGCAGGCCAGGTGGTGACAAAATCTCTAAGCATTTGCTTGTCTATAAAGGATTTTATTTCTCCTTCACTTATGAAACTTAGTATGGCTGGATATGAAATTCTGGGTTGAAAATTCTTTTCTTTAAGAATGTTGAATATTGGCCCCCACTCTCTTCTGGCTTGGAGAGTTTCTGCCAAGAGATCTGCTGTTAGTCTTATGGGCTTCCCTTTGTTTGTAACCCGGCCTTTCTCTCTGGCTGCCCTTAACATTTTTTCCTTCATTTCAACTTTTGTGAATCTGACAATTATGTGTCTTGGAGTTGCTCTTCTCGATGAGTATCTTTGTGGCATTCTCTGTATTTTCTGAATTTGAATGGCAGCCTGCCTTACTAGGTTGGGGAAGTTCTCCTGGATGATATCCTGCAGACTGTTTTCCAACTTGGTTCCATTTTCCCCGTCACTTTCAGGCACACCAATCAGACATAGATTTGGTCTTTTCACATAATCCCATATTTCTTGAAGGCTTTGTTCATTTCTTTTTACTCTTTTTTCTCTACACTTCTCTTCTCGCTTCATTTCAGTCATTTGATCTTCAATCACTGATACTCTTTCTTCCCGTTGATGGAGTCAGTTACTAAAGCTTGTGCATTTGTCACGTAGTTCTCGTGTTATGGTTTTCATCTCTATCAGTTCTTTTAAGGTCTTCTCTGCATTGATTATTCTAGTTATCCATTCATCCATTCTTTTTTCAAGGTTTTTAGTTTCTTTGTGCTGGTTACGTAGTTCCTCCTTTAGCTCTGAGAAGTTTGATCGACCGAAGCCTTCTTCTCTCAACTTGTCAAAGTCATTCTCCATCCAGCTTTCTTCTGTTGCTGGCGATGAGCTGCGTTCCTTTGGAGGGGGAGATGCGCTCTTATTTTTTGAATTTCTAGCTTTTCTGCCCTGCTTTTTCCCCATCTTTATGGTTTTATCTGCCTTTGGTCTTTGATGGTGATGTACTGATGGGGTTTTGGTGTAGGTGTCCTTCCTGTTTGTTAGTTTTCCTTCTAACAGTCAGGACCCTCAGCTGTAGGTCTGTTGGAGTTTGCTTGAGGTCCCTTCCAGACCCTGTTTGCCTGGGTATCAGCAGCAGAGGCTGCAGAAGATAGAATATTGCTGAACAGTGAGTGTTGCTGTCTGATTCTTTCTCTAGAAGCTTCGTCTCAGGGGTGTACCCTGCCGTGTGAGGTGTGAGGTGTCAGTCTGCACCTAGTGGGGGATGTCTCCCAGTCAGGCTACTCAGGGGTCAGGGACCCACTTGAGCAGGCAATCTGTCTATTCTGAGATCTCAACCTCCGTGCTGGGAGATCCACTGCTCTCTTCAAAGCTGTCAGACAGGGGCATTTACCTCTGCCGAGGTTTCTGCTGCTTTTTGTTTAGCTATGCCCTGTCCCCAGAGGAGGAGTCTACAGAGGCAGGCTGGCCTCCTTGAGCTGTGGTTGGCTCCACCCAATTTGAGCTTCCTGGTGGCTTGTTTACCTACTTATGCCTCAGTAATGGCAGGCGCCCCTCACCCAGCCTCGCTGCTGCCTTGCAGTTAGATCTCAGACTGCTGTGCTAGCAATAAGGGAGACTCCGTGGGTGTGGGACCCTCTGGGCCAGGTTTGGGATATAATCTTCTGGTGTGCCATTTGCTAAGACCCTTGGTAAAGCATAGTATTAGTGTGGGAGTGACCCGATTTTCCAGGTGTTGTGTGTCTCAATTTCCTTTGGCTAGGAAAAAGAATTCCCTTTACCCTTGCGCTTCTCAGGTGAGGCGATGCCTTGCTCTGCTTCAGCTCTCGCTGGTTGGGCTGCACCCACGGACCAGCACCAACTGTCCGACACGCCCCAGTAAGATGAACCCGGTACCTCAGTTGAAAGTGGAGAAATCACCCGTCTTCTGTGTTGCTCATGCTGGGAGCTGGAGGCTGGAGCTGTTCCTATTCGGCCATCTTGGGCATGCCTCGTCAATTGAATTGTAAATGTTCTATATGCTCGTGAAAAGAATATAAGTGCAATCATATTTACAAGAATCCAGCCAATTTTATTAATTTTCAGATCTTTGTAAATTATTTAGATCTTCCAAATCCTGGCTCATTTCATGTCTGCCTGCCCTGTTAACTGGTGAGAATGGTGTGTTAAAGTCTTTTACTGTGTTTGTAGGTTTATCTGTTGATCTTTTTTTATTCTATCAGTTTCAGTTACATATTTTGAAGCTTTGGTATTGGGATTATGCAAATTACATTTATGACATATTCCAAATGTCTGTTTTTAACTCTAGTCATTATGAAATATCCCCCCTTACCTCTAGTATTTCTCCTTGCCTTAGTCTATTTTTAGCTAGATTAGTGTAGATTCTGTAGCTCTGTATCAGCATGTATAATGTCTGATCTTGCTCAGCATCATATATCAGCCAATACTGCAGTAACTCTACATAATAACATCTACTAAATATCTGTGGAAGGAAAGAGAGTGTGAAGAAAGGTAGTATATAGATTCCCTGTAGTTTAGATCTGTGGTCTTTGGTTCAATATTAGGGTTATTCAGAGAAACAGAAGCAGCAGGGTGTGTGTGTGTGTGTGTGTGTGTGTGTACACAGATGTTCCTTGACTTATAGAATTACACCCCAATAAACCCATTATAAGTTGAAAATATTGTGAGTCAAAAATGCATTTAACATACCTAACTTACCAAACATCCTAGCTTAGCCTAACTTACCTTAAATGTGCTCAGAACACTTACATTAGCCTACAGTTGGGCAAAATTATCCAACACTAAGCCTACTTTATAATAAAGTGTTGAATATCTTCTTTAATTTATTGAATATTATATTAAAAGCAAAAGCCAGAATGGTTGTATGTGTACCATCATAAAGTCAAAAAATTGTTAAGTCGAACCATTGTAAGTAGGGCATCAGCAAAAGAGAGAGAGAGTGGGAGAGAAAGAGAGTTTAAAGAGTTGTCTCACAGGATCGAGGAGGCAAACAAGTCCAAAATCTGTAAGGTAGGCTGGCAGGCTGGAGGCCCAGAAAGAGTTGCACCTTGAGTATAGAGGCAGTCTGGTGCAAAAGTCTCTTTTCCTCCAAGAACATCAGTCCTTGCTTCATTAAGGACTTCAACTCATTAGATAAGATCAACCCATATTATGGAGGGTAATATGCTTTGCTCAATGTCTACTCATTTAACCATTAATCTCATCTAAAAAATACTTTCACAGAAACACCAAAAATAATGTCTGGCCAAGTATCTGGGTACCCCAGCATAGTCAAGTTGACATGTAAAATTAACCATCAAAGGTCTGTTGAAATCTTGTTTTGGCAATGATATTATCTGTATTAGTCAGGGTTCTCTAAAGGGATGGAACTAATAGAATAGATGTATATATGAAAGGGAGTTTACTAAGGAGAATTGACACACATGATTACAAGGTGAAGTCCTACAACAGGCCAGCTGCAAGCTGAGGGGCAAGGAAGCCAATCTTGAGTCCCAGATCCTCAAAAGTAGGGAAGCTGAAATTGCAGCCTTTAGTCTGTGACCAAAGGACTGAGAGCACCTGGTAAACCACTGACATAAATTCAAGAGTCCAAAATCTGAAGAACTTGGAGTCTGAGGGCTGGAAGCACCCAGCACGGGAGAAAGATGGACGGCCAGAAGACTCAGCAAGTCTGCTCTTTCCACCTTCTTCTGCCACTTTATTCTAGCCATTCTGGCAGCCAATTAGATGGTGCCCACCCTGATTGAGGGTGGGTCTGCCTCTCCCAGTCCACTGACTCAAATATTAATCTCCTTTGGCAACACCTTCATAGACACACCCAGGAACAATACCGCTCATGATTCAATCCAATCAAGTTGACACTCTATTAACCGTCACATTGTCTTTGGAGTTCTAGCCACCATGGAGGTCAAAGGTTAACTGGGCTTGGGCAGAGGACATAATATTCCAAAATTCTTAAGTTTCTCTAAAAACCATTCTGTTGCCAAATTGTTTTCACCCCTCAAGATCTCCCAAAAGATAATGTGAAAGTTGTCAGAATCAAAATGAAGTCACTAATGTTAGAAAAATTCCTGACAGCTAGAGCTGAGGAAGGCAATGGAGAGTTCTCATGCATGTATACCTGTCAACAAAAACTATCACAAAAGACTGCAAAAAACACAACCTTGTGCTAAGGCCATCACAGCCTTACACAGAAAAGCCTTCTGCAAGACATCTGCCTAACAGCTGCCTGTCCAACCTCAGACTGGCATCACCCTTGCTGTTGATCTTTGTAGCCAAGGATAATTATTTCCAAACAAGTATGCATTCCTCTTTATTTGCTTGTCTTTCTTTCTTTCCTTCTTTCTTTTTTTTTTCTTTTTTTTTCTTTTGAGACGGAGTCTTGCTCTGTTGCCCAGGCTGGAGTGCAGTGGTGCAATCTCAGCTCACTGCAACCTCTGCCTCCTGGGTTCAAGCAATTCTCCTGTCTCAGCCTCCCAAGTAGCTGGAACTACAGGTGCATGCCACCATTCCCTGCTATTTTTTGTATTTTTAGTAGAGATGGAAATTTTACCATAGGGGTAAGGCTGGTCTCAAACTGCTGACCTCAGGTGATCCAACCGCTTGGCTTCCCAACGTGTTGGGATTATAGGTGTGAGCCACCACGCCAAGCCCCTTTGTCTTTCTTCACCTACCTGAATACACACACAGTTTACTATGGCATGTGTATTCACTTCAATGCACTATTCCCCAGTAAACATCATTTTCTTTTAGAGACCCTCTCTTTGTTATTTAGATTGACAATGAAATATTATATCTACCAAAGTTAATGTACAAAATATATTTAGAAAATAAAATATCTGCTCTTAACTATATTATTTTACTTCTCCTGAGCTATTACAAACTTGACTAAGTCTTCCTCCCATCTCGGTTGGCATGTGCAGAAAGTACCCTTCTAGAGGGTCGGGGAACAAACAGGGTCCAGCAACAAGAGCTATAATTTCTTCTTTTCTCCAGAAGTACCTCTCAAAAGTAAAAATAAAAATTATTCCCACTGTATTGTAAATCCATGGTTAAAGACCCCCCTTTTAAACTTGTCAATTCTTTTTAATAAAAATACCAACATAGATTTAAGTCAACTTCTTCTGCCATGCAATTATTGAACTAAATTTGTGACATTGTAAAATGTTATTTTATATAGATAGATAGATAGATAGATAGATAGATAGATACCTTAAAGTCATCAATCATACTCTAGGTATCCAGAACATTTTATTAATGTTAAAAAATCTATGTAAAATGTATCAAAAGATATATTAATTTTAAATAGTTTTTGCTCAGTAGATACTGATCTCTCTTCAACTCCTATTTGTCGAAAGCCCTTAGGAAATTGAATTAGCATTTAAACACTTTCTGTTTTACATTAACAAAGGCTACTGAATTGCTAGAATATCCTCCTAACTAATCTATAATTTTCTTTTTCTTGAAAACCCAGACCAAAACTCACCTCCAGCCATTCCTAACTAATGACCCCCTTCCCTTTAACACACATACACACACCTAACTAAGATTGTGTCCTCTGAACATTTGAGCTTGTTTATGTCTTCCTTTTTAAGTGCATTTATGTCCCTTTCACATGTGTTGGTTTTCTTAATGCTCACTTGTAAATTAGGTACCTTTGAAAATCTCGATAACTTTCTAAATATCCGAAGGCTGTATTTAATACACCACAGTAGTAACACACTGAATAGCTCCCTAGTGGTTTTATACAGTTAATGCAACGTCATAAGAGGCCTAATTTATTATTAGGGAGTAGTTGAGACACAGGGGAAATGTACTATGTAAGAAGTTTTCATGACTATAAATCAAAATCTGCAAGTATCTTTATTCCAGTGCTCCCTCAAATTGCATGATAATTTATCTTTATACTTCTATATCACAGTTTTTTAATAGTAGCACTATAGACATTTTGGACTGATCATTCGTTGTTGGTGGATAGTGGGCTGTTGTAAGCATTATAGGATGTTTAACAGCATCCCTGGCCTCTACTTATTAGATGCCCATAGCACCCTTCCTGCCCAGGTGTAACACCAAAAATGTCTCCAGACACTGGCACATGTCCCCTGGGGTCATGGGAAAAAAACTGACTTTCAGCAAGTCCCACTGGTGTACACCTTTCATCTCTATTTTAAAGAAATTAGCAATCACTTTTGTAACAGGAATATTTTTACTAAAGATCAATGCCGTTAGCATTAATTAACTCAAATTTCTTGGCACTTAGAAGTTACCTGCTAAAAAGGTCTTGAGATCATTCAAGGACACCAATTTGAATAATCCATGGTCTTACTGGTTTAATATCACTAATACGGTCAAAGCAGCAACTTCAGAATAATCCAAAATCTCTCAGGCACTGATCTGATGCAGCTTAAATAGAGGCAGCTGCCAAAAGCTTGGCAGTGTGTGTGAGAGACTCAAGATAAAAGAGTTATCGGCTCTTCCTGTCTTCTGGGAATGCCCCCTGACCTCCATGGGTAAAACCTCTCAGCCTATTGCCAAATGATGTTTCACAGGAGAATTTAAATTTTAATTCTACTGGAAATATCTTAAAATGCTAATTTCATCAGGAATTCCTGGAATGACTACTGTCCTTAATGACTTGTTCCTAGCCTATACTTGGATCTCCTTGTTAAATACCTCACAGTGGGGACATTTCCCCTCTCTTAGAACTATTGTTAAAATTTTCTTTTATTTGAAAGTCGTTTGTGATATTTAAATAACAACAACTTCCTTTATTTTTGCAACTCCTTTGATTTTTTTTACTTAGTTCATTTCACAAACATTTATGAAACATTTTCTATGTAATGTGGTAGCTCCCATTGTCACACCAATAAAAGATAATAAAATGAAGTCATATTCTTCCTGGCATAGATTTCTTGCTGTGTCTTGACAACTAAAACAGCTCAATGAGAAAATATGAAAACATGTCTAATTTTTCGGAGTTCTCATATAGAATGGGACAACTTCAATGGGCAGATTAAAACTATTATTCTAAAGAACGCTTTTGCCATGATCTTTTTTATCATAATACATTATTGGTTTATTTGGGCTGTGCTATAAAAATGTCGTTATTTTATCAATACAATTTTCCTGATGTTTATTACATTTCTATTTTTTCCTCAAAAGCAACTTAGGCAGGATTGTCATAATATGCAAAATATAATTGGGGAAGTTAGCCGTGTAACCCTCTTAATCATGGAAGACTCTGGTAGTCTGATCAAGAAGAAAGTGAACAGCATTTCTGGAATGTTGTTTCCATAGGCATTCTGGAAAATAGTCGTTCCTTTTTTTACTTCCTTTGAGATTAAAGGATAGTGTGACTAGAGTTAGTTTTGTCCTTCCTCTTCTCTTTGATGTGTTTGGACAAGTTTTTACATTCACCATCGCTTGAAAAGGCTTAGAAAAAAATGCCTTACTATGGAATTGTGCCTTAGTACCTGTTCACCCTTTTGACTGTTTCCATCATTTCCACTAAGGGCTCACCACTGGCTTATTCTGCAGCTCCACTTTCAATCTCCCCTTTCACTTTCTCCTACTACTCCCAGAACCATATCTCAGTCTACTCCGCTGTTAGCACCTCCTTTCTTGGCAGTTATTTTCTCATTGTTCCAATTCTTCTCTTGATTCTTAGGTTTCTTATGTAACAAGTTTCTGTGGACATGCTATTTGACTGATATTCTCCAGTTCAGCTCTATTTGTCACAAATTACAGACAACTCTACCTGCTTGAAATGAAAGGACAGCGTGAAGGGGAAAGGGAGCTGGGCTTGTTGACATGGGGTCACTTACCCCACCCCCAAATGACTCCAACCTAAATTCTGAGCTGCAGTCTGCCTTCTGGACTCAGCAGACACAGGCTTGAAGAGAGTGGACATTCAAAGCCTACAACCCTTTCATAAAATGGGAAGATTCAATGATGATAAGGAAAAGGAAAGGAATTTAGCTCATTATAAGCCTATCATGGCAACTTGTTAAAGATTTTAACTGCTCCATATGTTGTGTTTTTATACTCTTGACACATCCTAGTATCATCTTATTCTACATATTTCTACCTTCTAAGAGAGAAATAAGAGAGACAAGTCATGCAAGCAAATTCTCCTTTTTATATAATAACTTACCTAGGATGTCCCCTTAAGACTTCTGTTTTCCATGAAAGCCTGAAGAATCCTCTTTTAAACATTCCTGGGGAGTATTATATGGCTTCCCCTTCCTGTTAGACCCATTTCTGCACCCATTAGAGTAGGTAACCAGATGTGCCTGTCACATATGGATGGGGACAATTTGTAACCAAGAGAGAAGAAGGAGAATAAAGCAGAGAAAACAGTTCCCCTATTAATTTGCACACATGCAGGTCTTGTCCAGATACCTAAAAAGCAATAGTTTCCCTTCCTGAAATCTCCAAGGCTATTGTGGTTGACCATGAGGTCAGGGGAAGGGCTAATTGCAAGAGCAGCTGTCATCGACCCAGAGAGTTAGCTGAAGAGTCAAGTACAAAGCCCTACTGATTCTCAAAACATTCCTCAAGGCACTCACTGGAGTCTCAGGACTCAGTGTTAAGGAGATTAGTGATGGGTGAACCACAAACATGTTTAGGCATGTTTTCCCTTCTTATATTTAACAATATGGATAGTTACTTATATCCTAGATATATCTAACGTGATTACTATCCACCAGAAAGTTGTGTCTAAATTTAATATTTAGCACAACAAAAACAAAAGCCATTTTAAAGTACTTGAGCTGCCAAATTCAGGACTTAGCCTTGGTTATAGTAATATAATCAAGAATCTCTATTATTTCAATGCTGTCTTAGCAATGAATATCCATAGCTATATTATAGTTGTATTTCTTTTCTAACTATATACATAAATAGCCAAGACTCTTTGTCTTTAGATAGAAGACATTGTCAGCCTTAAGATAAGAATTATTAGTTATTAAAATTATAAATCTGAAAGCTATATAGAAAAAGTAAGAAAAAATTATGATCCACTGTGGAGAAGAAGCAGAATATATGAAATGTAACTAGGAAAATATGCATTTCCTTGGATAATAATGAGGAAATATTATGAAATAATGAATATGTAGTATTTCAGGAATTAAGGAATACTGAGATTTTGTCAGGATTTTCTTTAATATGATTGGTATATCATAATTTGTTTAATTAAATAATGACTTCCGGAAATGTTGGAGTTTGAGTCCAGCTTCTTCATATAAAGGGATCAGGAGAAATTCAGGGGTAATAGATTAAAAACTCTCTTTTCTTATTCAGCTTAATTCCAAAGATGAACAACATCATTACCTCAAATGAAACAGCACTCATAAAGGTTACATCTTGTTGTAAGTACACTTGTACTTACCCTACTCACAATGGTATGTGTCTGCAGGATAAATGGATGGTGATGCGTATTTGTATGTGGCATTTCAATTGTTTTCATGTGTTTGCAACTGTGAATGAAGCAGTGTATCTCTTAAGGCAAGTAAACTCTCTCCAGCAATGAGAAATAAGACCCTTGAGAAGAGTCCGGGGTTGGGGTTCACATGACAGATAGTTAACCAGTTAGCATGCCTGGTCTGAATGCTTGGTAATCAAAAAGCACCTATACTTTCACCTAGAGCTCTGTGACACAAGTGTCTCCAGAGAGTAGACAGTGATTTGTTCCACAACAATTTCTTTCTCCTAGCTCTCCCAGCCCATATATAGTATCTTGACCCAGTGACATTAACAAATGTTAACTAGTGAATTAAAACCAGGCATTCAGTCCCAGAACACCTGGCTTAAAGAGAATGTTATCATTAAGGCAAGCTAGGAAAAGAAGTCACAGATAGTCAATCAGTCTATTATAATTACTAACTGCAGTATTGATACTAATACTTGCTATTAACATATAAATTAATGAGTGCTTGCTCTGGTATCCCAAATTTAATTTTTGCTCTGATCTCTTCAGATTTGTCTTTGGGTGTACAGCACTTCTTCACGTCTCCACTGTTGGCCAAGACTGTTGGTCTTCACACTCTGTTCCCTGACTCCCTACTCACTCCAGCCTCTACTTTGCAATTATAGCCTGGCCTCTATGCAATATGAGAAGAGTTTTCCAACACCCACCATGGGGGATAATACTGGGGAAGCCACTGGCTTTTGCATGGCACCACTGGAGTACGAACCCAGACCTCCAGCACTCTCGAACTTCATCTCCAGCCCTGGCCTCATCCACCCTTACTCTGAATTTGCTTCCCCTCTATTTCCTTTCCCTGAATTGTTTCTTCCTCTGTATTATCATCTCCTAGTCTCATTCTGCTAATATCCCATTACAGATTAATAAAGGAGTCTCTCCATTTCCTCTCTGTCCACGTACGTTATGGACAGTGGTCACCAGGAAGATGGTTCCTGGGTGATCAGAGTGTCCAGGACATTGTCTTCAGTGGACTAAAGGGACCTGAATAAGACACTGGGATTTACAAAGTGGATAAGAAATCACTGAGGTGTCCCTCCAGCCACTGAAAACATGTACCATTTGCCGTAAAACAGCATTAAACATTAAGTCAACAGATTGCACATGAATATCAATAATCCTGCAAAAAAAAAAAAAAAAGCCAGTCCCTTAAGAAACATCAAGATTGACAGTTGTCATCAGAGAAATGATGGGGACCAGGCTCTCCAGGGTGCCATCTGGTGCTGTGAGTACCACCTTTTCCTCTCCTCTATGTTGGCAGTCTCTATTTTTTACCCAGTATCACTTCTCTATTTTTTTTCTCTAACTTGGTGCTTTTCAGCATTTTCTTCATTTAAAAAAGGGCAAACTTTTTTTTAGTGATTATAAAGGAAGTAAACGATCTATGTAGAACATCATCTGTCACTACTCTGGAGCTGAACTGGCTTCTGCATCCTCACTAGCTACACAGACAGAGTTGGACATTCATCCATGCCAAAAATACACAGCAGATTCTCAGACCACCACAAACCCATGGTGGTCTTCTTAGCCACACATGATTTCTGCGTAATTCTATCAATAATCTTTACATCAGATGGACAGTGATCTCATCATTTTTACCCTTTTCTACTATTGCCCCCTCCACTAAATTCACACTTCCTTGGATAACAGTCCTCCTCACAGACATTACATTTGAGGTAGGAATTAATGTCATTTTTGAATATGCCCTTCTTGACCACTGAATTCCATTATGCTTCTCCTTTTCAGTTGGAAAATACTAGAATTTTTATTATTTTATAATCTGCCAAACTCAGCAGACCTTGAAGTATTTCATGAGGAATTCAACTAATGGGAAAACATAAGTTATAATAATTACGCTATTTATAGCAAATGAACATTGCTCTTAAACATATAGACTTCATAAGCTATTATACCTCATGTTGTTTAGTATAACTTGAGGTATAGTCATTTACATAGTGGGATATTTGGTTAGCATTAATCATTTGTTTTACATCAGATGACCTCAAAATGCCCAGAATAAAACCAACTCTTCACAACTGCTTGATATGATGTTATATTTACAAAAGAATATCATTCATGTTTAAATATTTACAGAAAACTTAAAATTCATGTTTATAACTTCAGAACATTGAAATAGAGAAATTTTTTATAAGCATACTCGTGTACACCATTAAAAAAATCCTTAAAGTCTAAAACAGGGCCTATATTTCTTTGTCTTCAAAACATGTAATTGTTAGCCCTACTCCCGCTATGGTTGTGGCTTCTCTGGGGAGAAGAGTTCATTTGCCTTTCCAGAACAGTTCTTTCCCACGGTTTGGGAGTTAAGGATCCTAGTTTGGCCTCAGCCATGTAAAAACTCCTATCGTGATAAGCCACAGTATATTGAGGCCTCAATTGCTTTCCTGTAGACCATTAAGAAAGCTCTACATGATTTCTACAGAAGTCTGGAGATTCTGCTGACGCCTTCCTGGATTATGTGTGTCCTAGCCTGACATTAGTAAACCACTCTGCTTTACTGGCAGCATCTTTTTTTTTTTTTTTTTTCCTGAGACGGAGTCTCGCTCTGTCACCCAGGCTGGAGGGCAGTGGCACAATCTCAGCTCACTGCGACCTCCACCTCCCGGGTTCAAGCAATTCTCCTGCCTCAGCCTCCTAAGTGGTTGGAATTACAGGCATGCACCACCACACCCAGCTAGTTTTTGTATTTTTAGTAGAGACGGGATTTCACCATATTGGTCAGGCTGGTCTTGAACTCCTGAACTCGGGATCCACCTGCTTTGGCCTCCCAAAGTTCTAGGATTACAGGCGTGAGCCACCGTGCCCGGTCAACAACATATTTTTCAAAGTATGTTTTCACAGATAGCCAAGATGGCTTCCTGTAGGTATTACTTACCATAGGTTCCTCTTACCTCAAATGGCTTTTTCAAAAAATGATGTAAGTACATTTGCTACATGACTCAATTCCATTTCTGGGTATTTATCCTAGAGAAATGAAAATTTATGTTTACAGAATAAGTGTGATGAGAATGTTTATAGCAGTTCTATTAATAATTGCTAAAAACTGGAAAAAAAAAAAAAACAAATGTTCACCCACTGGTGAATGGATAAGCCGAAGGGATTACATCCATAAAATGAAAAACTACTCAAAAAACTAATGATAAATGCAAAAACTTGGATGAATCTCAAAGACATTGTACTGAGATAAAGAAGCCTGTCTCAAAAGATTACGTATGGCATGATTGCATTTAGATTAGACACTCTTGAAGAGAAAGACACAGTGATGGAGAATAGATCAGCAGTTTCCAGGGACTATGGAAAGGGGAGGGTTTGACTACAAAGAGATGGCACCAGAGAGCTTTTGAGGTGATGGAAGTGTTGTGTATTCTGATTGCGGTGAATGTTACAGAAGTTTATACCTGTGTTAAAAATCATAGAACTGTATACCAAAAAAGACCATTTTACTGCATATAAATTCAAAAATTAAATTAAATCAAGCAAAGTATAAATGGATAAATAAATAATGATAATAGCATAGGTTAGCAGACTGTGATTTATCATTGATTCATAAATAACCTCAAAGCAGAAAAATACAGTGATTAATATCTCAGATTTAGAGTCAGTAACTGGCATCTTTTTCAGCTGCTTAACAGTTTTGTGATGCTGAGAGAGATGTTGAACTATACTGAGACTCACTTCCTTGTGTAGCAAATGTGGATGATAATAGTGCCCACCTCAAATAATTGTTGCAAGGGTAAATGGCATGTATAGTACTTAACTATTAATAGCTTTAGTAATACTGCTAATATTATGGTGGAAATATTTAGCTCTTTTATGATAAAGAAAATCTGGCTATACCTCCCCCCACCACACACAGATTGACAACTACTGTCATTATTCTTCTCACCAATGTTACACACAACACACCTGAGGTGCATTAGAAACTCAACTCTCTAGAGAAATTTGTTAACTACTGCTAAGTAATATATTGGCAACTTCTGTCTTAAGAATATTGCAAACAGTCCTACAATATTTTGGAAGAAAAGAAATGCACTTGGTGAAGCAGTGACTAGAAGCCCAAGATTTTCACTCCCAAAAGAAAGACATTAGGGTCTTTGTCCTTGACTTTCCTCTTTCTCTTTGCAATCATTCCCTTAACACTCTCATCTAATCTGTCAGCTTCAGTGATTGCATCTAGGCAGCGGATGACTCTCGAATCTATATTACCATCTTGGTCTCTCTCCTGGGTTTCAAGATTGGATTTCTAACTCCTCTTGGAGTTAGATTATCTGAATTGTGATCTCTAAGGCATTATCTGGAGCTGAGCTCATTCATTTTCCATTGCAAAGCTTCCCCTTTTTCCGATTTCCCAATTCTGTTAATGTTCTAGTCTCTCTGGGAACTCACCCCAAATTCCTGGTGTCATTGTCTCTCTGCTGTGCCTGGGACTAGCAAGCCTTTGCCCTGTTACTTCTTATTTAAACTACAGCAACGTTCTTTCTACGGGTCTCCTTATCAATGTACCGTACATATACACAACTGTCATATTAATCCTAAATACAGCCCCTGTATAACTTGTTTGATCAGTAGACACATAAAGCCTTCAACAGTTATGTAAAGAACCCAAAACAACTTATTCTTACATAATTTTCACCCTGAATCCTCACTCTATCCTTTTAGCCAGCTAAGTCATTTCATACACCAATTTTATACTTCTCAATTCTGCGTTTTTGTTAATATTGTTTGTGTTATTATACATTTATTAAAATAATATTCCCCTTGTCTGAAAGAGCCGACACCTCCCCATGACCCTCATCTCTTTAATTCTGGCTTAAAAGCCTCACCGTGCTCCTCACCTCTGGAGTGATTTTAGACTCCTTTGAGCTGACACAGCTTATTTGTTATCACTCCTTTATGAAATGTATTACTTTCTGCCATTCATTAAGAGTATTATAGGTGCATATTATATCCAGTGAAGGTAATATACACGTCTAAGTCAAAGTGCTGAAGTGCCTGGGCTTACACCTTGTATTAATAGGTGCTCAATATGTATTTACTCCTAAAAAAAATGAATCAGTATTATTTTCTCCAGTCTGGCCAGGTTGTTTTCCCCCAGCTCCCCTCCACCCTCTAGCCCTGTAGCTGCACTGTGATTTTTTTTCTTTGTTACCAGTTGCCAGAGTGATCTAGGCTAATTTCATGGTCAGATAAACAGCACCTCCGGACGCTTATTCTTTGAAAACATATTCAAAGCTGGCCTAATGTGGGCGTTCACTTTAGGCTCCAGTCATTGACCTTAACTACCTTTTAGTATTCTATGCTGTTTTACTTGCTTACTGATATGGTTTGTCTGCGTCCTCACCCGAATCTCACCTTGAATTACCACGTGTTGTGGGAGGGGCCTGGTGGGAGGTAATTGAATCATGGGGGCAGGTCTTTCCCATGCTGTTCTCGTGATAGTAAGTCTCACGAGATCTGGTGGTTATTATGAGGGGAGTTTTAGTGTACAAACTCTCTTTTTGAGCTGCCATCCATCTAAGATGTGAGGTTCTCCTCTTTGCCTTCTGCCATGATTGTGAGGCCTCCCCAGCCACATGGAACTGTGAGTCCAGTTAAACCTCTTTTTTTTTGTAAATTGCCTAGTCTCAGGTATGTCTTTATCAGCAGCGTGAAAATGGGCTAATAGACTTACTCAGAGCCCAGATATGTGGGGCTTACGATTTTATTACTTTCAGTACATAGTTATTTCACCTACAAAACTCTGTTTATCCCTTTAAAAAAGTGTTGTTGCCATTACACAGAGGGGAGCCACAAATAAGTTAATGACTAAAGTGTTCCTAGACTCAGCATGGCTCTTTAGCACTGATATCTTTCTTTAAGTTCTGGAGGATAAGGTCCAGTTCCTAGAATTTGGGTCTTTTCCAGTGGCAGTGAGGAAACTGGTCTGAGATGTTCTGTTACCAATAAAGTCTTATGAAGACAAAGATCTAATAATTAACATATGTGCTCCATCAACCTGGAGTCTTCCAGAATTCTCTAAATCAATAAATTATTTTTGCTGCATTTATTTGGATATCCAAAACAGGTTTGAGAGTTTCAAAAGATGCTTAACTTCATTTCCAATGTTCCTTATTTTCACATGCAGCCAAATTCCCACATTTTAATACCTCCCCTCCTCATCTCCTAAATGGAAGCTAAACAAAATTTGGAAAATAAAGAATTCAGGTTTGTGTCTATTTTGGGTCAGAGCCTGAGGTTATTTCGTTGCTGAACCACAAATGACTCAGGCATTTATTCACACACTGCAGAGCAACTGCATGGCTCAGAACAATGTTAAATTCAGTGTTTCTAACAGCAGTTCGGCCACCACACAGCAATAAAAGCATCAGCTATGATATTCAAAGTTATGTTTAATTTGCACTGTAAGAATTATGGAAGATGGATTCCTTTCTAACAAAAATGTATCTAACCTTCAGGGACACTCATCTCCCCCCAAAGCTTATGAACATCAGCAGCACAATGAGACAGCTTGTCCAAGGGAAATATTAGAGAAGGAGGAGTAATTGCTGTGCACTGGTGAGTCATAAAGTTGATGGAGTGAGGCGAGTAGCTCATGTAAATATCCACCCCACCCACTGAGATTGGCCTTCCTGCCTCCTCTTCCCTTCTCATTCCTCTCCATCATCTGCACCCTAAGGCTCCACCACTGTCTGTGGGAGTCATTTCACTCTCCTGGGGGAAGCAGATACATAGCTGAGCTATTTTATGTTATTTTTCTGTCTTAATGAATACCACACACATGACTTTTGAATGTGCGTGGTACTAGCAATGAGTAATTAAGTCTTGTGGGAAGGAAAGTTGGGGTGGAGGTAGAGTAAATAGATCTGGCACAGAAACAATACTGTCTAGTTTCAGGAGAGCTTTCTTTTGAGTGGCAGTGTGGCATGGTCGTCTGGAGTTAAATCTTCTCCACTCTGGTCTCAGTGTTATCATGCACCAACTAATCTTGCAGATGCAACTCCTGCCACTCCTAGTCTCAATTGTCTAACCTGCCAAATGGAGACAATCTTTTCTGCCTGCCTCATAGGATGATAAAAAACTGGCAACTGTGATAAAAAGGTAAGGTATCACTATGCTTGATTTACCTTTAAAATGCTTCCACCTTTCTTTATTTTAACATTTCAGTTCAAAGTCTCTTTACTGAACACCTGGCCTAAATAAGCCACACAAAGAGCATCCAAATTTGAACTTGCATCATCCTAACAGATGCTTTTCTTGGAATCAAGCCATTGATAAAACTTAATTCCTTTCAACAAGCCTTTATTGAGCAACTACAATGTGCTGAGTGTCTATTCAATCATTAAAACATGGGCTGTCTAAAGGGAGCATTTCATCTCTCTCGGTGGGAATTCCATAAAATCTGCAAAATGTTTTCAGCATTAAGAGTGAACATAAAGGGGGAGCAATGCTGAGAGCTTCTTTTTACATCAAAAATATCAAAGAAGCGTTTGGATCTGCATGTCGTTTTATACTGAGCGCAGTAACTTTTGGAAGCCAAAGTCATTTCACTTAGACCATAGGCAGTACCAAGACTTCTAAAACACAGCTCTTCAGGGTCCCCTGTGTTTTGTCTTCCTGGAGTAAATGATTAAATATTTGAAACTTAAATGAATACATTGGTAAGGATGTACCTGAACTTCAGAAATGTAGCTGGTTGGGTAGGAGAGTGGAGAAGTAACAGCAGGAATGTTTTATCTTCCTGAGCTCAAAGCTTTTGTCCAAAATTAGACTTTAATAACTACTGGCCAGGCCATATGCTGACATGGAGTTTATTAAGATGACTATTTAGAGAAATAATTTTAGAGAAAGTGGTGGAAAAATAAGACCGTATTTATTTGGGAAGATGGCTATGTCTATTCCAAGCATCCCTTGACTCACTGCGGCAGGAGAGGCATATAACTTTGGTCTTCTAAGATTAAAAAAAGTTAACAATGATCATTTCTGAATAAAATGTGCACTTTCATATGGACTAAAATAATGGTTAATGATGTGAGTTTGGGAATCAGTTACCATTTCCTAACTGTACAAAATGTGTGCAAATTACTTAATTTTCCTCAGTTTTCTTATCTGTGAAATGGAGGTAATAATATTAACCATCTCATAGGGTGCTTAAGTGATTGAAAGAAGATGATGCATTTAAAGAACTTAAAACAATGCTTGCCCTATGACAAGTGCTTAATAAATATTAGCTACTGTCATTATTTTATGCAAATATTTTAAGAGACTAATTTTAGTATCAGATGCCTAGATATTTGGGAATCTGGTACCTTTTAGCAGACTTTATATCACTCAGTTCAAATACTCTGTAATTTACAGTTCAAACCTTAGATCTATATTCAGGAAAACATATTGTCCAAGGAGCTGTTACAAAGTTTTTACTTTGGATTCCTCTTATTACTCCTAAATTCTTAAAATAGCAGCCCTCTCTCCCTCTCCCTTCCTTCCCTCCCTCTCTTCCCTCCCCTCTCCCCCTCCTTCCCTCCCTCCCTCCCTCCCTCCCTCCCTTCCTTCCTTCCTTCCTTCCTTCCTTCCTTCCTTCCTTCCTTCCTTCCTTCCTTCCTTCCTTCCATTGTTTCTTCTTTTTTACCTATGCTGGTACTTTGGTTTTAGGTTATCTGAACAGGATATTTTCACAAAAATCATTAAACTTGTTAAAGATAATTCCAATGTGTTCATCTTAATAAACTTGAAGTGATTAATTGTAGATGTTCATAACCACATGCAATTGACAAAAATTAATCTGGTTTACAAATAAAAATTTTGCTTAAAAAAAGTAAAAAGTCATATTAATTGCATCAGATTTGAAAACTGGTAATCTTATTCCAAGGTTAAAACTCCCCCCTCCACAAAATACTTTCAATGAATGCATTTGTTATGCAGCTATACAATTGTTTCCTTCCTCTGTAGATGATAAAGTCATAATTATTTCTCTGATGTTAATTAAAAATAAACCCTTTTATTTGTAAAAGAATAGTAACTATTTAAAAGTCACACAAATCAATTAGTAGATTCACAAAGAACAAACTATCCAGTTATTTAAATAATTTTAACTGCCACTAAAAAGAAACAAGCACCTGGATTGGAAAAAGAAAGGCTATCATTATTTTTGAAAGCATTTTCTCATTGTCTCCTTATAAAGTTACAAGGTCATATATTATTTTAGTATATGGAATTACATATTTGATGGATTCAGAAACAGAATAGGGATTTAATATAGAGTATTTTTAAAGTTTCTATACAGGAAGCTTATTTTTAAAAAAACTTATGGACTTTTTACATATGCAGATGTTCACTAACAGAAAGATAATCAAACTTCTAACATTTTGCGTGGGAAAGGTGAGTGCGATGTGCAATATGAAACTAAAAGAAATCTCGAAAAACATCTTGACCTGGTAGAGCGCAGACATGATTTACAGGCTGTGAAACACAAATTGCCACTAAGCCTCCTTTCTCTTCGGGGTCTGCTGAGTTAGAACAAGGATTCTAAGCTCTGTGCTTGGACTCTGCCTCCTCTATGCCCTCATTCTCTGACTTCACTAGCACCTCTCTCCCATTCCCTTTGCTCGTATTACTAAAAAGATTTCGCAGTGTTTAAGACAAGACTATTGGCCATCCAGATTTCAAAGGTGACAGCTAACTTCAGCTAGGACTGGGGATTTGGAGCTATCACCATCCCTGGAAAGCCTAATATAATTTCACTATTTCCAAAGAAGCTCAATCAGTATATACCCAAGGTGAATATTGGTTGGAATACTTTGAAAATTCCAAGTCGGATAAGAAATAATTCTATGGAGATGCCTGACCTTAGGCTTTCTTTCAGTCAATATTTTCTCATAAATATGGCAGAAACAGACTTAAAAAGAGAAAGTTTGGACTTGCTGGAAAAAGGAAACCTAGTTTATACCTCAGATATTCAGAGAGAATTTGATTACAAATAAGCGAGCTAATCTTCTGAAGACAGTATCATTGACCTAACACTTTATTTCTAGAGATGGACTGTGCAGAGAGAGTTGTAAATGCTGACCTGATTCAGTCAATGAGCATCTGATAACCATCTATTTTATGCAAACAATGAGCTGAACTGTAGAAAGAAGGACAGATGAAATGCCTTAGAAATGTCTTGCAGGAACTTAAATAGTGTAAGAGAGAAAATGACACAGGTTGCTTCTCTTTGGGCCACTGGGGTAATTCATAGGACCTGACAAGTAGATCCACTCTGAAAGTCTTTGCTGAATAAATGAATAAGTGAATGGATACAAGAAGTCATGATACAATGGTGGCGTAGAAATAAAAGTCAATGGTTGTAGAAGAGAAAATTAGGATACAATGAATTCTTTATGGGATGGCAGGTCACCAGAAAATCTCTAATGGTGGCAGAAGCTTTTGAGATGAACTTTAAAGTGTTTCAATATATCAAGAAGGAAGAAGCAAGAGGTGTTTAGACAAAGGGACAGACATGAGTAAAGGTACAGAAGAGGCTGGGCATGGTGGCTCACGCCTGTAATCCCAGCACATTGGAAGGCCAAGGCAGGCGGATCACTTGAGGTCAGGAATTCGAGACCAGCCTGGTCAACATGGCAAAACCCCATCTTTATTAAAAATACAGAAAAAAAATAGCTGAGTGTGGTGGTGCACACCTATAATTCCAGCTACTCAGGAGGCTGAGGCACGAAAATCACTTGAACCTGGGTGGCAAAGGTTTCAGTGAGCAGAGATCATGCCACTGCACTCCAGCCTGGGTGACAGAGCAAGCAAGCACTTGAACCTCTTGAACCTGGATGGCAAAGGTTTCAGTGAGTGGAGACCATGCCACTGCACTCCAGCCTGGGTGACAGAGCAAGCAAGCAAGCAAGAAAGAAAGAGAGAGAAAAAGTATATTGTTTGAATTGATTAGAGCATAGAGTTGGTGGTAAGGAATAAGGCTGGAAGAAGAGATGGGATCCTGATTGTAGAAGTCCTGGACTTGAGTGTTAATGAATTCATGAATTTAGAAATTATTAGGATGGCAATGGGAACGAACAAATGCTATTGAGATGGAGGGCAGGGAGACTAGTGAGGGCTATTGTCATCATCCAATTTAGAAAAGATGAGGTTCTTGAAAAAGGAACTGAAATAAGAGATGATTCAGCAGAAGAATTGGTACGTTCTAATACTCTTTTATTAATAAACGCATGTTGTGAGGGAGAGCAATTATAAGAATAGAAAGAAATAAACTTACACAAAGGTTTCTAGTCTCAGTGTCTAGTGATATTATTTAAAAACTTTTCACATCTTACTGAGTTACTTATATATATAAAAATCTCATCAACCATTAGGGAACATTGTAATTACTAACATTTACCTCTTTGGTGATAAATCTAATGTTCTGGTAGTTTTAACAGTTTCCCCAAAGACATAACTCTTAAATTTGGGGACTTACCTTTCCACCCTATATGCACAGATGAGATGAGTTCATTCTCTGGCAGATGATGTAAGTGAGATATGAAACCAAGGACGGGGAGAAAATTGTAGAGGTAAGAGTTACGCGATCAGTATTTTACATACAGAGTTTAAGTTACATGAAACATTGATGTGTAGCTCTCTAGCTTATAAACTAAAAATTGAGTGCAGAAAATTATGAGAAAGACTGGGATGAATATTGGTGACTCTTCTGCTTAGAAATGTGAAAGTTGTATCTCTGAGTATTGTTAAAACTGCTCAGGAAAATAGTATGCTTAAGAAGACAGCCCAAGAGAACATTTGTATAGATGCCTTCAATTAAGGAATTAATAAGGAACAGAATAAAATTAAGTACAGTGAAGAATAATTACAGAAGTAGGAGAGGAAGCAACAGAGTGTGATGTCATAGAAGGTGAGAATTTCAAAGAAAAGCCACAAGCATAATGGTGGCAAATGCTACAGGAAGTCAAGCACATCAAAACTCAAGTGGAGTTGCTGAGTTTAACAGTTAGTAAGTCACTGATGAGATTTGCAAGTGCTGTTTTTATGAAGTGGTGGGGACAGAAATTGGGTTGCAATAACTAGTAAGTCAGGAGAAGATGAAGAATTGTTAAAGGTAAATGAATACTGCTCTTTAAAAACAAAAATGAAAAATAATAGATGAAATATGATTTTGTAATAATTATAATACAGATGTAGAATTAAAAATCTTAAAAATTCCCATTCACTACCCATTGAATCCCACTCACTTCCCAATGGTTACTGGTTAATAATAGATTGTGAAACTTTCAGAATATTTCAATGCATTTTATGCCTATATATAAATACACACCCACATATATGTGTATACATATTTAAATGTATGCATACATACTCTGGCAAAGAGTTAACATTGGTCAAATATTTAGTGGTTTATTTATTTATTTTGAGATGGAGTCTTGCTCTGTCACTCAAACTGGAGTGCAGTGGTGCGATCTCGGCAAACTGCAACCTCCATCTCCCAGGTTCAAGTGATTCTGCTGCCTCAGCATGCCGTGTAGCTGGGACTACAGGCGCGTGCCACTACACCCGGCTAACTTTTTGTATTTTTAGTAGAGACGGGGTTTCATGTTAGCCAGGCTGGTCTCGATCTCCTGACCACGTGATCCACCCGCCTTGGCCTCCCAAAGTGCTGGGATTACAGGTGTGAGTCACCACACCCAGCCTATGGATATTTTGAAATCAAAAATCCAAAACCAAAAAAATGTAAGGGAGAGTTACAGTTCTTTGCTCTTCCTTTTCCATTGTGGTGGTTACATTTTTTATTTTTCCCATAAAACATTTTGATACCTAGTAGCCAGCATTTTTGAACTGGAAAGGACCAGATTATTCAGACCCAGGGAGGAGATAGATTCTCAGGTTCTAGACTTAAACCAATTAAATTAAGTCATCTTGCAAGGTAACCAAGGCTATTCTTGGGCTTAGGGCTACATAAGCCCTGAGTGTGTAGGTGTACAGGAAGCTGGACTATTTTCTGAACCATTTAGTAGGATTAATAATAGCAATTGCTGCCATTTATTGAATTCTGTGAAACATGCAATTAAAATTATTTATATTGTTTCATATTCAAAATAATGTGCTAAATTAGGAACTTTTATTGACATTTTGTAGTTAAGGAAACTGTAGCTTAAAGAATTCAAGCAACTCATTCAATGCCATGGAGACAAAATGCAGCAGAACTAAGATTTGAATTGCAGTTCAGTACTATCTGGCTCCAAGCCTGGTATTTTCTTTTTTAAACACTGTACCATCAAAGCAGACCTAGCAAGCTTGTCGTTCTGAGAAGAAGATAATGGAATCCACATGGAGAAAAACAGGATTTTCCCCCTTTCTCCCTAATATAGCTGAAGCCCACATGCCTGTAGGACCCGTGCATATTTGGTTTTCTTTTTCATTCAGCCACCTCCCCTCTTCTTTAGCATCTTATGCCCTCCATGAGAGCAGCTTAATGGGCTACCATGCAACCATCAAGAAATGAGATCTTGTAAAGAATTGTGGGAGGTACACAAGCTGTTCTGTTTTCTCTGTAGGAAGGAATGCACTGAGCCCTGTGAAGATTAAAAGGATAAATGAAAGATTGATAAAGGAATCCCAGGAGGTGGGGAGAGAAGACTTGTAAATAAGCAGGAACACACATGTGGTCCCAGAATGCAATTAAACATGAACAGCTCCATTGGAACTGACACGTGGACCAAGATTCTAAATAGTAGAATGCCTGGTTCATATTATCTTTCTGGATATAAATTATAGCACCTAATCAGTATCTTGATTAAATGACTCCACATTAACATTCTGACTATTTAAACTATTTGAAGTACTGATTCCAGGTAACCATTAATAGTTTATTGTACTATCCTCTTTCCCTCAGCCAACCAAATTCTCAAAGTAAGAAAAATAAAAATTAAAAACCACACAATGCGTTAATGAATTACCATGTTCCCTAATACATTATGTCTGTAAACTTTTCAAGTTGTTTAATAAAATTATATGGCACTAGGAAGTTTCACATATGTTCATACACAACTAACACAGTTAATGTAGGATGCTAGGTAGGAAACATTGACTCTTTGTAAATCCTTTAAAATGAGCTAAAACTTCAGAAGCAATTAGGTGTGGTTGACATTGCATTTTAAGGACTTTTTAAGGGTTAGAGACATTAAGCCTCACAGGTATATCAAAATGATAGCCTTACCCCAACTTAAACCATCTTGCCCATCTGCAATAAAATTTCCATCTTCCCTGGCCTAGAAAATGTGCTGAGCTCATAGACTAAACATTCAACAGTTGTATGCACTCACCAGCTTTATGACTTCTTTTGGTGCCTTTGTGGAATCATCCTGGAATCAATTTATCTTCATGCTTCAAAGAATCCTAATTCAAAAGTGCTCCAAATGTTTGGGACTATTTTAAGATTATTTTTCTTCTGGAAGTTTAAACGTAAACTTGAACGAATGCTTTCTTTATAATTTTATACTGTTTTGCACTAACTGTTAAAGTTCACCTTATGTTCAAATGATTGCTTTCATGCCTAACTGCATTTTTACTTCTTTGATTATTCTATTATTGAAAAACTAGTCTCTTAATAACACTTTCCAGCTCTTCTTTCCCATCTTACGATAGGAATGGCCAAGCCAAGTCAGCTGTAGAATGAATTACGTTTTTCATTGGTTCCTAAAATTGAGAACTGTTTTTTACTTGTTCCAAAGAGAAAAGAAATAAAAATTACAGTAAGTGGAGAATTTAGGTGTAGCAGAAATATGTTCAGTCATGGTGGTGATTGTTTAGCACTAGAACTGTTATTCTGGCTTACATTTTCAGATATATTCAGCAAGTCCCTCTTTGTCCTTTGTGGCATTTTGCCTCTCAGGAATCTTTCTCTCTACTGATACTGACAGACTCACTGCTGTCTCTGGACTGTAAGAATGTCTCCCGTGATTTTTTTTTTCACTGTAACTAGGAGCATTTTGTCTTCCTTTCTTATTTTTCAGAAGGCATTCTCTGTTACAGTGTCTAAGAGAGCTTAGCTTCCCTATGATCGGTAGAATCATTCATCTAATTGATCCAGCTTGGAAATCTTATTTAAGATTTTAAATTATTTAGGGTGAATTACTTTGCCTTGATCACATCAGTATTTTGAAATTCCCCAAAGCCACATTTATGTAGACTAAGGGAAGACTGTATCCTTCTTCTTCTTTCTCCTTTCTCTTCCTCATTTACCCTCCTTCTCATGAAATGTTGTGTATTTTCAAGGAGTGAATACTAACTATGAAGCACCTGGTCTTGAAGGATGACTTGAAGTTGTTTTTCTCCTGACGAAAGTATTTTCTAAAAGCTGTTATGAGAATTATAGCTAGATAAAAAGACCAGTGTGCATTTTAGATGAAAATTGAGGATTGTGAAGGAATAGGTTTTTTCCTGGACGTAGCTATCCGAAGCATGTGCAGGGGATGTCAGAGCACAGAAGGTGCTAGCAAAATACCAGTAGCAGGTCTAGAAGGGTCTGTGCCTGTTCATTCCTTAGAGACCTAAAGAAAGTGGCAGGTCATCTCCAAAAGCAAGGTGAACTAAATATTCATCTTATTCTATTCCTTTTTCCCAACACCAACACTGCCTTCTGTTGGTATCTGGGGCACCGAATAGGGTCAGGGAAGTCAGTATAGGTAAGTGAGAGAGATGAGGGACAGGGAGGAGAAAGATTTATTTATGCAAATATTTTTGTTTAAATATAAAAGCAAACAATATTTTTATGCATTTATGACACCTAGAATTAATTATCATTAACACTGAGAGGTGCATATATATGCATATAGATAGCGACTATATGTATGCATATATATGCACATACATATAGGCACAGAGTTTTAAAAGAATTATATAAATGTATATTTCCATTAACAATTATTTGCATACATTGCATACTTGAAGTTCTTTTAAACTTACATGTAGTAATGCATTAATATTTGTTAATTTATACATTAATATTTATAATTTATTAATATTTATGAGAGCATGATTCCTAATATATCCATCACATAAATACCCTAGAATGTCTCTAATACTCTTTTGTTAAAAGTAGGTTTTGATAATTTTCAATATTATAAAATCTGCAATGAGCATTACTTTTTACAACAGTATTGTGAACAGCAAATTTCATGGGAAAAATTTCTAGAAGCAGAATCACTAAATAATGTCAGCTTTGTAATTCCCAAAAGTTTGTAAAATAATTTATTTCCCACAAGCATTTTAGAGTTTTCTTACCCTTCATTTCTTAACAATAGCTCTATAAATATAAACTGGTCTAATTTGAGATTTATAAGTATATACATATTTTAATTTGCAATCATTTGATTCCTAGTAAAATTAAGCATTCATATTTGAGCCATTTGTATTTATTTTCAATTATCTATAGCAATATTTTCTTGTGATATATAAGAACCTTTTATACAGTAAGGTTATTAATTTTTCCAATCACGTGTGTTGCAAATTCTTTTCAGTTTTTGTCTTTTTAAATTTTATTCATGGTATGTTTCTCTACAAAATGTTTTACATTCCTATTATTAAATACATCAGTATTTTATTTTAATGATTTAATCTTCAATGTTTTAAAAGCTTCCTATATAGATTATTTAGAACGTAATTTTTATCATAAAGTTACATATAGGAATGAGATAAACTATTGTTGAGAAATCACCACTATATTTCCCCAGGAAAACTGCATTCTGTCTTCTGCACTCATTTTTGTTCACTAATAATAATACTTGTGAAAACCCAGTAGTACTTTTGCCTACCAAAAGAAAACATTCTGGTTCAGGAAGAAACATCATTATTCATGTATTTATATGTGAGTTTAGATTTGTGACCATGACACGTTATACCACTTCAGTGAATCTTTTAGGGAACTGTTTATTCTAAGAAGCCTGGTTATTTAGAGCAGGAAGGTTTGGAGGGGGGCCTGCTGCATGGCTGTCCTAGAGACAGCCCAGTATCTCTCTAGAGCTCCCCTGAATACTTTTCACCGTTGACTTCATGCTGTGTGTCTGGTGACTAAGCCAGTATCCTACAGAAGGGCTGGAGAAATCAACAACATGGTTAGGGATCCAGAGGTCTTTTGCAAGTAACTGATGCTAAAAATTCCCAGGGCAGAGAGGAGGAAGGGAGCACCTTGGAGAGCTCAGTCCCACTTGGGAAAGGTGCTGCCACCATGACAGAGGCGTTGCTCTGTGTTGTAGCTCAGACACTGTCCCTTCATCTTTGTCCCCTTGCTTCCCCTCTCTGCCTACTTCTCTCCTTCACCCCTCCTCTACTTCCCCCTCTCCCCTTTAATTTCCAAACCAGACAGACTGTTTAGAGATTTATGAGGAATTTTGTTTCCAATTCAAAATATGAGGTGAGACATTACTTCAGGACCTGTTGTCTCCCAACACAGTTAGTTAACAAGAAATTCGTAGAGTGACCATCTTTTCAGAGAAGAAAAAGAGGAGAATATGAGTTCAAAAAAACCCAGCTCTCGCTTTGTCACTTTTTCCTAACTCTGTCACCCGGTTACAACTCCTCAACATTCTCAACCTTGACAAGTCCACCAGCCATTCAGCACCAAGAGACTTAAATAGCGTCAGGAGCTGTCTGCCTCTGTGTGCCATTCAACCTCAGGCATTCCTATCTGAAACACAAACATCAATCAAGCAAATAGTCATGTTAAGTTTCTTTCAGCTTATGAAACATATGATCCCACACCATCAACATTAAAATCCTAAGGAAAAGGTACAATCCTTTCCAAAATAATTGTCTCCTTTATCTTACAACAGTGCTGCCTTCATACAAGTCATATGGATAAACTATATATTCCACATTTGAGCAGAGGAATGCCTGATAAATTTGGATCTCAGTCTCTTCAGAGTCAAACAAGCAGTGACAATAGCATGAGTCTCCATCCAACTCCCTGCATGTCGAGTAGGATTGATTTG
This sequence comes from Macaca mulatta, assembly GCF_049350105.2. Lineage (NCBI taxonomy): Eukaryota > Metazoa > Chordata > Mammalia > Primates > Cercopithecidae > Macaca > Macaca mulatta. The sequence goes on along the minus strand of NC_133417.1, from coordinate 126,088,087 downwards.
ACTGCAACCTATCAGAATCCACAGGACATTTTTTTACTTGCCTCTTAGGGCCAAGCCACTGCCCCAGACAATATGGCAACAGAGGGTGTGTGGCATTTGGACACCACATACTTTAATAGGAGGAACATTTGATTCTCACATCCAGTTTATGTTAAGGCTTACAACAACAACCATTGCCTTTTTTTTTTTTTTTTTTGAGATGGAGTCTCTGTTGCCTATTGACTGTTTTTGTTGTTGTTTTGAGATGGAGTCTCTGATGCCCACTCTGCTGCCCATGCTGGAGCATAGTGGTGCAATCTTGGCTTACTGCAGCCTCCACCTCCCAGGTTCAAGCAATTCTCCTCCCTCAGCGTCCTGAGTAACTGGGACTATAGGCACACACCACCATGCCTGGCTAATTTTTGTATTTTTAGTAGTGACGGGGTTTCACCATGTTGGCCAGGATGGTCTCGATCTCCTGACCTCGTGATCCGCCTGCCTCGGCCTCCCAAAGTGCTGGGATTACAGGTGTGACCCACTGCACCTGGCCCAACCACTGCCATTTTGATGTTATTATTCTTTTTTCTTTATTAAGTAAGATGGATCATTCACCCTGTCTCTGAACCTGACCCTGTCTATCACTGGGAGCTGCTTCTCTCAACTGTAGGATGCAGCTCAGGAAAGTAGCTTATTTCTGGGGGCGTAAGAATAAAGGAGAAGGTGACAATAAAAGAGCAATGAAAAGGTAGGAGTTTGGGCTATAGTGAATATGAGGGGGGAGGGTCGGGGGTGAGGTCAATTGCAGGGATGTGGCTGAAGTCATGGGTATAGTGGAGGTCTGGGAAAAAGGATCCCAGAATACTTACAGTACCAGATGAGCCAAGTCACCATGTCCTGCTCTGTCGTGAGTCATCGTGACTTTCATGATTTTGAATTTTTGATACAGGTAATGGCATCACTAATGTCTAGTGTCAGTTCTGTAGACCTGTACAATTCCTCTTAATCTTTGTAGTAAATTGGATATCTCCATATGTCCTCTGAAATCTTATAAAGGACAGAGAATATAAAAATGTCCACCGTGTCTTAGTTTCCTTTCGAGATTTAAATTTTGCGTCTGAGTTGAGCACCAATGAAATGTTAAATCCCACAGTCTCTGCATTCCTTTGCTGACCCCTTTCCCTAGAATTCAATGAAATTTTTCACAAATTTGATTATTACAAAAACCTAATTTATGTGATTATTTACACTGTGTAGTGCCGTCTTTCTAAGGACCTGTAATTCCTTTGTAAATGCCCTTCCCCCACTAGGAATTGATGAAATGTTATGTAAATTTACTCAGATTTATCAGAGAATGTGGCTGCCAGAGCATATAATCTTCAACTTCTATAGTGCTGAAGGGAAATGCATCATTCTAAAATTACCAATGACATTTGACTAAAGAATAAAACTCCTATTGCCTAACAGACTATTTAAACTGTTGTCTTAAAAATTATTACAGCCTGGTAAACTGAACGTCAACTTTCAGACCACAGTATAATTTATTTTTTAACACAAAATGGAAAACCTGAGAAAAAGTAGAGATGTGACGGACTGGAACACAACATTTAAAACAAGTTCTTGCATTAGTAGTTTTGACATTCTCTTTCCATTCATAACTTGCAACAAGTTTCTTAAAGTTCTCCTGCTGAGTCAACGTAAAGTTGTTGAATATGATGAATTGACCAAAAGTGCCACATTAAGGAACACGACTAGACTGTTTGCCAACCAAAATAAATGAAAATATAAGAAACAAAAAAATAGTAGCTTTCATGTCTGTATTTCGAATTGTCTTCAGTGTAATATTAAACATGCTATTTAGGTAAAAGCACGTACTTTACATAAACTCTTAACTGATCTTACACAAAAGGAAACAAAGTTATGGCACTTGAATTTTTGGCAAAGAGAGAATATTTGCTTAGTAAACAGCAAACACATTTGTATAGACACCACTGTGTTTATGTTTACAAAGTGCTAAAGGGCCAAACACTTTGACTCCCACTTTCATGCTTCCCACATATTTTTAGTTCAATTAGTGACCTCATTTTTTTTTTTTTTTTTTTTTTTTTTTGAGACGGAGTCTCGCCCTGTTGCCCAGGCTGGAGTGCAATGGTGTAATCTCGGCTCACTGCAACCTCTGCTACCCAGGCTCAAGCGATTCTCCTGCCTCAGCCTCCCAAGTAGCTGGGATTACAGGCATGTGCCACCATGCCCAGCTACTTTTTGTATTTTTAGTAGAGACAGGGTTTCACCGTGTTGGCCAGGCTGGTCTTGAACTCCTGACCTCAGGTGATCCACCCGCCTTCAGCCTCCCAAAATGCTGGGATTACAGGTGTGAGCCACCATGCCCGGCCATCAATTATTGACTTCTTTATTCCCACCAACCTAGGGGGATCATGTGATATAATCTCAATGGACTAACACATAAAGTAAACCTTTTGATATTTCTCAATTTTCACCAATTATAAAAGACTAAAATGATCTCAAATATAAATCTGAATCACTTTTAATGTTTATTAGTATGAGTCAACCCACAGAGGACAATGGATCAATAGTATGTATTTAATGCTTTTTATAACAATAATGGCTACTGCCGAAAATATATTTATATAAGGATTCATGCCATGTCACAATAATTAATGCTAGAGGTCATTCTGTAATATTTCACCTTGTGTCCTGATTCATAGCCTAGAGAAGTGATGGAATATTTGTGATGTAGTGATTTCAATTCTCCAGCTAGGGGGAGAAGGTGAATTTAAATGTTGATGTTTTTAGTTCTTCTAGTCACAGGGCACTCAATAAAGAATTATTCTGATAATGGAAAGTAAAGAAGCATATCTTGTCTTGGGAAATAACCATTTGATAAATAATAATAAAGCTGCTGTCTCTTTTTATCACCAATTAATTGCAAAACAGATGCCATGTGGTACATTTGCATTTCCTACAGTACTGGCAATGAAAAGTGTTTATGAAAGAGATCCCTTTTATAGATACAAAGGCCAATAGAATGCATGTACGTGAGCCAAGTTAAAAAAAATAAATAAAGCAGTTCACATAAGGACCTACAATATTATCCAGGGGACTGGAAAACAGGGCTGATTGTAAGGGAAACTGAAACTTAACAGTTTCAAATTTTGTTCAAACATTAAAATAATTTTTGTGTGTGTGTGTGTGTGTGTGTGTTTAAATTACCTATGTGATGTAGCCAAGACTGGTCAAATTGTAAAAGTAAAATTAAAAGTGAGTCTTTCTGTAATCCCAGCACTTTGGGAGGCCAAGGTGGGCAAATCACGAGGCCGGGAGATGGAGACCATCCTGGCTAACACAGTGAAACCCCGTCTCTACTGAAAATACAAAAAATTAGCTGGGTGTAGTGAAGGGCACCTGTAGTCCCAGCTATTCGGGAGGCTGAGGCAGCAGAATGGTGTGAACCAGGGAGGTGGAGCTTGCAGTGAACCGAGATTGCACTACTGCACTCCAGTCTGGGCGACAGAGCGAGACTCCGTCTCAAAAAAAGACAAAAAAAAAAAAAAAAAAGTGAGTCTTCTTTTATTCTAAGGTGCCTCTTTTTTTCTCTACTTCTATATCATCTAAACATTATTTCTTCAGTTTATCAAATGTAAGCCATTTGAGCTTTATTGATTCTTCTTATCTCCCTTTATATAGGGTTAAATGAAATGCGTATTTCAAGAACCATAAGTGTGTTCTTGGATATAGAGCATCCCAGTTTCCAGTCACCCATTGTAGTAATCTAATACCCATCTAAATTTTTCTTACCACATATTTTATTCTGGATTATCCCAAGTGGTCCTCAGGTAACGCTCATTCGAAACATAGATTTATCTTAATCTTCAACTAAGACAATGATAATTAAAAGATAAACCTGAAATTAAATTTACAATATATAATGTATTCTAAACCCCAAAGCAGAGCGCCTTAGACTAACTTGATGCTTAGATGGGCAGGAGATGTGTGGCACCAACACAAGGATTAGAGCCAGCGAAATCTATCCTTAAAGCCTAGGTGCACAACTTATCCACCGTGCAAATTTAATATGTGGTCATAGCATGGTCATGATAACTAAAAAAAGGGAGGAATGAAAAGTATTTAGTTTAATCCTTGACAGACAGCAAACACTCCATAAATAGAAACCCTATAAATCATCATGATTTAAAATTTTCTATTATCTTACTATTACAGATTTGGTTTCTCTGAATTGTTTGGGTTGGGAAATGGTTAAGTATTGTTCATTTTCATTGTGGTTTTGGTCATTTTACCACTGAACTGCAAAGGAAGTTGAGAGTCTATATGTCTTTCAAGTACTGTCAATACACTGAATAAATTAAACCATATATTTCGTAAATAATTTTTTCAAGTGCATGTGGATGCAATTGTAATTAACAAAATAACAAATTTATTTATTTATTTATTTATTTATTTATTTATTTATTTATTTTGAGATGGAGTCTTCCTTTGTGGCCCAGGATGGAGTGCAGTGGCGCGATCTTGGCTCACTGCAACCTCCACTTCCCGGGATCAAGCAATCCTCCTGTCTCAGCCTCCCGAGTAGCTGGGATCACAGGCACACGCCACCACCCCTGACCAATTTTTTTGTACTTTTAGTAGAGATAAGGTTTCACCATATTGGCCAGGCTGGTCTCGAACTCCTGACTTCGTGATCTGCCCACCTCGGCCTCCCAGAGTGCTGGGATTATAGGCGTGAGCCACAGTGCCCAGCCACAAATTAATTTAAACATGTTAATTGGGCATGTAATAGTTGGACTTTAAATATCCATTGCTTGAGAAAATATGTGGTCTTACAATACTACAGTGAAGTCCATGATAGTTCTATCATTAAGAGATCTTCAAAAATACGAAGTCTGGAAATCACTGCTCTAAAAAAAAAACCATAGTGTGTACAACACCAAAGAGTGAGCCCTAATGTAAACTATGGACTCTGGGTAACAATGATGTATCAAAGTAGCTTCACCAATTGTAGCAAACCTGCAGGAGGTTGTTGATAATGGAGGCCAGGCATGGGTGGGAGCAGGGAGGAAATAGGAAGTTTCTGTACTTTCCTCTCAGTTTTGCTGTGAACCTGAAACTACTCTGAACAGTGTTTTTTTTTTTTGTTTTTTTTTGTTTTTTTTTTTTTGTAATAGGAAGCAGAGTTTTTAACTTTACACTTTGTGTACCTTTCAAACTTTGAAATGTGTGATTAACTATTCATAAACTAAAGTTTGATAATGTTAATTTTTATTAGCATGAAGTTATACTTAACAGAAAAAAACCCCAAAAAATTAAATGTTAGTTTTGTTTAAATATGACTTAAGACTTTTGCTTCATCTAGTGAGGATTTGGCCCATATGTGTCAAGTTGTACTGCAGGTGTCATTATTTCTTTCTTCTGCATGCATGTCAGGCATTAGTAATCAAGTGTACCATTCCTTTTCATTGAGTTTATAGTCTTTGACTTACTATCCTTTTCAAGAGAATGCTTCAGGCAGCCACTAACAGCCACATGCAGCTGACACAAAAGATAAAACCTATTTTTTCATCACAGAGTGTCTTTCCAATACCCTATCAATATATATCTCAGCAATAATTCAATAAAAAGTTTAAACCTATTTTTAACTCTTATTTATTTACTGGGTTTTATTTTACTTTAAGTTCTGGGATACATGTGCAGAACATGCAGGTTTGTTACATAGGTATACATGTGCCATGGTGGTTTGCTGTACCCATCAACCCGTCACCTACATTAGGTATTTCTCCTAGTGCTATCTCTCCCCCATAGGCCCTGGTGTGTGATGTTCCCCTCCCTGTGTCCATGTGTTCTCATTTTTCAACTCCCACTTATGAGTGAGAACATGCAGTGTTTGGTTTTCTGTTCCTGTGTTAGTTTGCTGAGAATGATGGTTTCCAGCTTCATCCATGTCCCTGCAAAGGACATGAACTCATCCTTTTTTATGACTGCATAGTATTCCATGGTGTATATGTGCCACATTTTCTTTATCCAGTCTATCACTGATAGGCATTTGGGTTGGTTCCAAGTCTTTGCTATTGTGAATAGTGCTGCAGTAAACATACATGTTCATGTGTCTTTATAGCAGAATGATTTATAATCCTTTGGGTATATACCCAGTAATGGGATTGCTGGGTCACATTGCATTTCTACTTCTAGATCCTTGAGGAATTGCCACACTGTCTTCCACAACAGTTGAACTAATTTACACTCCCACCAACAGTGTAAAAGTGTTCCCATTGCTCCACATTCTCTCCAGCATCTGTTGTTTCCTGACTTTTTAATGTTTGCCATTCTAACTGGCGTGAGATGGTATCTCATTATGGTTTTGATTTGCATTTCTCTAATGACAAGTGATGATGAGCTTTTCTTCATGTGTTTGTTGGCTGCATAAACGTCTTCTTTTGAACAGTGTCTGTTCATATCCTTCACCCACTTTTTGATGGGGTTGTTTTTTTCTTGTAAATTTGTTCAAGTTCCTTGTAGAGTCTGGAGATTAGCCCTTTGTCAAGTGGATAGATTGCAAAACTTTTCTCCCATTCTGTAGGTTGCCTGTTCACTCTGATGATAGTTTCTTTTTCTGTGCAGAAGCTGTTTAGTTTAATTAGAACCCATTTGTCAATTTTGGCTTTTGTTGCCATTGCTTTTGTGTTTTAGTCATGAAATATTTACCCATGCCTATGCCTGAATGGTATTGCCTAGGTTTTCTTCCAGGGTTTTTATGGTTTTAGGTCTTACCATTTAAGTCTTTAATCCATCCTGAGTTAATTTTTGTATAAGGTGTAAAGAAGGGGCCCAGCTTCAGTTTACTGCATATGGCTAGCCAGTTTTTCCAACACCATTTATTAAATGGGGAATCCTTTCCCCATTTGCTTGTTTTCATCAGGTTTGTCAAAGATCAGATGTTTGTTGAGGCATTATTTCTAAGGCTTCTATTCTGTTCCATTGGTCTATATATCTGTTTTGGTACCAGTACCATGCTGTTTTGGTTACTGTAGCCTTGTAGTATAGCTTGAAGTCAGGTAGTGTGATGCCTCCAACTTTGCTCTTTTTGCTTAGGATTGTCTTGGCTATATGGGCTCTTTTTTGGTTCCATATGAAATTTAAAGTAGTTTTTTCTAATTCTGTGAAGAAAGTCAGTGGTAGCTTGATGGGGATAGCATTGAATCTATAAATTACTTTGGGCAGTATGGCCATTTTGACGATATTGCTTCTTCCTATGCATAAGCATGGAATGTTTTTCCATTTGTTTGTGTCCTCTCTTATTTCGTTGAGCAGTGGTTTGTCGTTCTCCTTGAAGAGGTCCTTCACATCCCTTGTAAGTTGTATTGTTAGGTATTTTATTCTCTTTGTAGCAATTGTGAATGGGAGATCACTCATGATTTGGCTCTCTGTCTATTATTGGTGTATAGGAATGCTTGTGATTTTTGCACATTGATTTTGTATCCTTAGACTTTGCTGAAGTTGCTTATCAGCTTAAGGAGATTTTGGACTGGGACGATGGGGTTTTCTAAATATACAATCATGTCATCTGCAAACAGAGAAAATTTAACTTCCTCTCTTCCTATTTGAATATCCTTTATTTCTTTCTCTTGCCTGATTGCCCTTGCCAGAACTTCCAATACTATGTTGAATAGGAGTGGTGAGAGAGGGCATCCTTGTCTTGTGCCGGTTTTCAAAGCGAATGCTTCCAGATTTTGCCCATTCAATATGATATTGGCTGTGAGTTTTGTCATAAATAGCTCTTATTATTTTGAGATACGTTTTATCAATGCCTAGTTTATTGAGAGTTTTTAGCTTGAAGAGGTGTTGAATTTTGTCAAAGGTCTTTTCTGCATCTGTTGAGATAGTCATGTGGTTTTTGTCATTGGTTCTGTTTATGTGAAGGATTACGTTTATTGATTTGTGTATGTTGAACCAGTCTTGCATCCCAGGGATGAAGCCGGCTTGATCATGGTGGATAAGCTTTTTAATGTGCTGCTGGATTTGCTTTGCCAGACTTTTATTGAGGATTTTCCCATTGATGTTCATCAGGGATATGGGCCCAAAATTTTCTTTTTTTGTTGTGTTTCTGCCAAGTTTTGGTATCAGGATGATGCTGGACTCATAAAATGAGTTAGAGAGAAGTCCCTCTTTTTCTATTGTGTGGAATAGTTTCAGAAGGAATGGTACCAGCTCCTCTTTGTACCCCTGGTAAAATTTGGTTGTGAATCCATCTGGTCCTGGGTTTTTTGGTTGGTAGGCTATTAATTACTGCCTCAATTTCACAGCTTGTTCTCATATTTTTAACTCTTTAATAACACGTGCCAAAGATTTTGTTTAGCTATTTTCAAAATATTACTGCTTCTGAAATATTAAGAAGGTATTAAACATAATCTGAAAACCATAAAAATATATGCATAACACTTTAAAAAGAGATAATTAATGAATTAATGAAATGAAAATATAAATTCATGTATAAATATAGATATAAAATCCCTTACAGAGGATATTTATTATATTATCATATAAAACTTCCTGTATATCTGGTTTTTTATAATAAAGAAAAACTAACCCAAAAATGTTCTGAGTTAAAAAAATATAGAAATCAGATTGTTATAAGATAAATATACAAACCGTTTTCTGTAGATCATAAATAACCAATCAGAAAATGGCTAAAAATCCAGCAACAGCCCCAAATTAGCCTATATGAACAAAACTATAAAACTTAAACACAATGTCAAAGAAGATTTGAAGATTTGGAGAGACATGTCATATTTCCAAAGACAAAACGTGAATATTATAAAAATTCTAATTGTTTTCAAGATAATGCATAGAATTTCAAGATAATACATAGAATTCATAAAATCCATAAAATTTCAAATGAATTTTAAGGATTTTGATGGTGGACAGTAAGGAAGGAGCAGAGATGGCATAGTGAACTATTAATCCATTCAGTCTGCTCTAGCAGAATACTGTAAACTGAGTGGTTTGTAAACCAGAGACATTTTATTTCTCACACTTCTAAAGTCTGGAAAAAGTCCAAGAAGAAGATGTTGGCAGATGTGATGTCTGTCTAGGGCCTACCTTCTAGTTCATAGATGGCACCTTCTCATCATGTCCTAGCAGTGTAGAAGGGCAACTGAGCTCCTTTGGGCCTCTTTTATGAGGCCACTAATCCCATTCATGAGACCCTCAGACCTAATCACCTCCCAAAGGCCACACCTACTAATCCCATCATCTTTGGGACCAGGATTTCAACATATGAATTTTGGGAAGACAGAAAAATTCATATGATAACAACAGCTATTCTCAAGTTTTATTTATATAATATTTATATTACATAAAATGTTAGGTGATTGTTATAAAATTGAAAAAGAAGAATAAAGGGTGGGGCCTTCTTACCGGGTATTTTTAAACTGCAAGAATTAAAATAGTCTTACTATTGCATAAATAGATCTGTAGATCCATGAAGTCAATTAGATAGCCCAGGAAACACACACACACATACTCACACACAATAGTCATATAAAAATATATAGTCAGAACATATTAGTATGTACTAGGTATCTGTTATATATACCTTTAATGTATACAGCAATATTTACAGGCATAATGTATATAAATGTGTATATAAATACAAGTTTTATATATGATATTATAAGTATATATAATAACCATAATATATAAATACATAAGGCATTTTACATAAACAGTTAATAAACTTGGTAAATATGTAATAGAAGAATATTAAACATTGGTGAAAAATGGGCTACTTAAACATGCTATAGAAAATTAGGTTATAAGGAAATAAAAACTTTGTTTAGAATTCTATCCAACACTATACTCTAAAGAACATTCTAGTACCATGCAAATAATTAAACCATAAAAATCTCACATATAATTATATATTTACATAGATGAAGAAGTATTTGATAAATATGAAAGGACAATGAATTATTATACACCAAAAAGATAAATTTGAACTTTTGAGCTTTTAAAAATTGCATTTAAAATTTCATAAATTTTAGAAAATACAAATAATAAATGTTTATTTCTTTAATACCTAAAGAGTTCATTGCCAAGACACCAGCAGAAAAAAAGTAACCTCCTCCAAAAATACTAATGTAGACAGTTCACAAAGGCAGAATACAAACAACTAATACCTGTAAATGATAAATTTTCAACTTATTATCAAGGAAATGCCAAATTTTCAATGTATTATCAAGGAAATGTCAGTGTAAAAGTCAGATACTAACTTTTTCCAATCAAACTAGCAGATTTCAAAAATAATCATTAATACTAATGAGTGGACACTGACACTGGCATTTTCATATGATACACATGAAAATATGAGTTAGTGCTAACTTCCAGGAAACAATTTGCCAAGTATAGTTACCAATATTAAACATTTTAAATAATATTTATGAGGGATGTACCTTTGAGCCAATAATGCTGATTTAAGGGAAAAATCTTAATAGATGTGGACAGTGTTTATGTATACAATTTTTTTACTATAACTTTATATATATGTAAAAATTTGCAACAGCAACAAAAAGCATTTCTGGAAAGGTTAAATAAGTTATAGAAATAAATATTATATATTTTAAGGCCTTTTAATGCTGTGGAGTACTGCTTATACTATACTGTTGAACCAGGAAAGAAAGACATAAATTATAAATATTTTACAAATGTAAAATGGAATGTTATTTCTATATATTTGGTAAAGAAAATGACAAAGGAAATTTACACAACTGAAGAGTAACCATTTCTGAAGTGGAATAGCAGTAATTGTATGTTCTTATGTGTTTCTGTTTTCTAAACTTTTATCGATAAAGATTTATTATACTTTTAATAAGAAGTATTAAAACAAATACAGAAAATTTCAGACAAATATCCATCCATCAAACAAGATAAGCTTCTTTACTTGAGAGCCTAACAGTTCTAATGAGGACACCCACCTAACATGCTAGGGGAGATGAAATAGCTGCCATGGGTTTGCATTCCTTTGAGGTTCCTGAGTGTGTCATGGTGCCCAGAAAAAGAGACGACATCTTCCGTAGAGGAGGCAAGACTGGAGTTGAGTTCCGTTACACGGGCAGTGAGAAAAGGGAGTTTTAGGGAGAGAGAATACTCATCACAGAAGCCCAGGGACACAGGCAGAGAAGTTAATCTTAGATTGAAGGCAGAAATGTTCTCCACTGAGAAAAGGTACTGAGAAAAGAAATGTTGAGTAGGATTGCAGAAACCTTTATATACCAGAGTAGAAAGATGAGAGAGTTGCAATAGGCAGCTCTAGTTCCTCTCTTCTCAGAAGAGTTAGCTGGTGGGTTCCACCAAAGCTTACTAGTAAGACTTGGAAAAAAATGGAAAAAGGTTGGCATGCTCATCCTCAGTAAAGGGAAAAGAACCTTACTGGGTAAAAGTCAAAGGGATGCAGAGAGCAGTTCTGGATACTGGGTATTCGAGGGTACACTCATCTGAGAAGCTGGCACAGCATGTTCTGATGAATCCCGACTACTTCTTTTCTTCTGTAAGTCTAAGGGAACCACGTGATCTTTCATCACACCTGGAAGGAAAGCAATTGATATATATTTATTGAGCTGCTACCAAATAGCCACATGGTATCAGATGCCATAATCTTTTTCCTTAGTTGTCACTTTTATTACAACTATTCAGGAACATCACCTGGCCTGAAGCCCCTATTTAGAAAACATGTCAAGAAGTACCCCATACAGTATGCAGTTCATATTTACAATGGCAGCACTAAAGCTAAAATATAAATAATGATTCGGAAGCCAGCCACTTATTCTCAGGCAAAGAAAGTACTTTTGTGTTATTTTCAACCTGTTATAACTTTGTTATTCTGAATCAAAAGCATATTTGAAAGGATATCCAGAATTAATTAGGTATGATGGTAGGCAGGGAGGCAGTCCCACACAACTTAGCCATTAATTACACAATCTTGTATTGTAAACTGATTATTTCAACTATACTAATACTGCCCTTCCAATGGCAGACTGTTAATTTCATACCTGCAACATATTTTATATTCCTTTCCTATCTCTTAAAGCACTTGAAACAGAGCTAATTCTTTGGAAATCCTTGCATTTTTTTTTTTTCACTTCTTTAAACCCAGACTAATTGGAGAGAGAAAAGGAATTAGTCACTGTATTAAATAATTCTTGTTGTTCCTCTTTTGCATTCAGTTGAAAAATTATGCATTTCAATCTGCTTGGAGAAGAGTAGAGGCTCTTCTCACAGTGTAATACACTAATGATCATGAAGATTAATTCCTCTTCGTAAGCTATTGGTGCTGATCAAATAGCATAGAATAAAGGCTTCAAGGAATTGTGAATTCAGAGCCTGGAGAAAAAAAAAAGAAAAGAGAGGGAGAAAGAGAGAAAGGGGAGGGAGGGAAGGAGGGAAGGAAGGAAGGAAGGAAGGAAGGAAGGAAGGAAGGAAGGAAGGAAGGAAGGAAGGAAGGAAGGAAGGAAGGAAGGGAGGGAGGGAGGGAGGGAGGGAGGGGAGGGGAGAAAGGAAGGAAGGAAAGAAGCAGAGGGAGGGAGGAAGGAAGGAAGGAGAGGGAGGAAGGAAGGAAAGAAGGGGAGGGGGGGAGGGAGATAGGAAGGAAGGAAAGAAGAAAGGGGAAGAAGGAAGGAGGAAGGAAGGAAGCAAGGAAGGAAAGAGAAAGGAAGGAAGGGGAGGAAGGAAGGAAGAAGAGGGAAGAAGGAAGGAAGGGAAGGAGGAAGGAAGGAAATGGGAGAAGAAAGAAAGAAGAAAGAAAGAAAGAAAGAAAAAGAAAGAAAGAAAGAAAGAAAGAAAGAAAGAAAGAAAGAAAGAAAGAAAGAAAGAAAGAAAAGAAAAGAAAAGAGAGAGAGGGAAAGGGAAGGGAGGAAGGAAAGGAAAGGGAGGAAGGAAAGGGAGGAAGGAAAGGGAGGAAGGAAGGAACAAAGAAAGGAAGAAAGAAAGGGAAAGCAAGGGAAAGAAAGAGGGAGGGAGGGAGGGAGGAAGGAAAGGAAGGAAGGAAGGAAGGGGAAGAAGGAAGGAGGAAAGAAGGAAGCAAGGAAGGAAGGAGAAAGGAAGGAAGGGGAGGAAGGAAGGAAGAAGAGGGAAGAAGGAAGGAAGGGAAGGAGGAAGGAAGGAAATGGGAGAAGAAAGAAAGAAGAAAGAAAAGAGAGGGAAAGGGAAGGGAGGACGGAAAGGAAAGGGAGGAAGGAAAGGAAAGGGAGGCAGGAAGGAACAAAGGAAGAAAGAAAGGGAAAGCAAGGGAAAGGAAAGAGGGAGGGAGGAAGGGAGGGAGGGAGGAAGGAAGGAAGGAAGAAAAGGAAGGAAGGAAGGAAGGAAGGAAGGAAGGAAGGAAGGAAGGAAGGAAGGAAGGAAGGAAGGAAGGAAGGAAGGAAGGAAGAATACATACCATGCATAAAGCAGTAGAGTGGAGAGACTCGAGGAGGCAATTCTTTTTTGTTTGTTTGTTTTGTTTTGGGGACAGAGTCTCCATCTGTCGCCCAGGCTGGAGTACAGTGGCGTGATCTCAGCTCACTGCAAGCTCCGCCTCCCGGGTTCACGCCATTATCCCGAGGAGCTGGGACCACAGGCGCCGGCCACCACGTCCAGCTAATTTTTTGTATTTTTAGTAGAGACGGGATTTCACCGTGTTAGCCAGGATGTTCTCGATATCCTGACCTCCTGATCCCCCTGCCTCGGCCTCCCAATGTGCTGGGATTACAGGCGTGAGCCACTGTGCCTGACCCAAGGCGGTTCTTGATGGTCATAGACTTGGAGCTATTCCTGGCTCTGTTACTTACTCTGTGCAACTTGTTTTCTCAATTTGCAGCTAGGCAGCGGGTTCTGTGGCATTATCTCTTAATACTTGGCAAAACATAGGTTGCCAGAATCATGAAATTTTAGATAATACATGGAATTTGGGACATCTAGTCCAAACATTGTATTTTCACATGAAAGAATTCAAGCCCAGGAGGAAGAGGATCTTATACGAGGTCTAGTTTGTATCAATAAATTGTTATCTGAGGATAACCAAGTAGCAGAGATTTGCCAGGAGGGACAGATGAGGAAGGGGATCAGGGAGAAGAAGGTGGTACTTGAAACAAGATTAAGAGGAAAACAATAACAACAACAACAACAACGGAAAGGAATCACAAAGGATGATAAAAGCAGGAGTTAAAAGCAACTCAAAGGCTCAGGCACTGGCATTGGTGGTATTGCCGCCAAAAGAAAACAAAAAAATTAAAAGAAGTACATTTCATTTATTTCTCTAACCTAGGCAGTAAATTGTGCTTTTACTCTATTGTTTTAAACATTTCACAGAAAAATTAAAATCAAAACCAATTTTTTAAAAACCTGCATTTTCTAGAAATTTCATACACATTTTTGGTGCTGTTGGAACGATTGCAGAGACAACCTAGTCTTGGGTCCATGATGAAATTTCCAGCTCCAAACAACAAATTTTATCCATTTGTATATTTTCCCAACATATATATGCATTACAAATTTTGTCCTACCATATTTTTTCTTCATTGCATTTCAACAAAAAGATGATCAACAACAAGATCACATTGTTTATGTCAAGGGCACACAGGAGCCAATTGAAGGATCTCTCAATGGTTAAAAATGGACCAAGTTGAGCAACAAAATAAGTGAAGTAGTATTGGATTAGAAGCTGATTATAAATAAATATTCATGAGTCCACAAGGATATAAAGAAACCATTGAAGAAACAAATGAGGATGAATAGACAAATTCCGATGCAGAAGAATTTCAAATGATTTATGTAGATACTCTTGCCCTCAAGGAGGTGGAGAATAACATCTCACTCCTAAAGTGTGGGCTATAATAATGATACCCTTCCAAAGAGGGTAGGGTGGAAAAGGAAGGAGAAAAAGGTCATGTTAAGGGAGAGAAACCTGACGAACACTACCTCAGTCAAGTGATCAAGATTAACATCAACAGAGATCACTCATATTGATCATATATACCCTTGGTGAGATATAATGAGAATGGCTACTTATTTATTTATTTATTTATTTATTTATTTTTACTTTTTGAGACAGGGTTTCACTTCCATCAGCCAGAGTGGAGTGCAATGGTGCAATCTTGGCTCACTGCAACCTTTGCCTCCTGCGCTCAAGTGATTCTCCTGCCATAGCCTCCCAAGTAACTGGGACTACAAGTGTGTGCCACCACGCCCAGCTAATTTTTGTATTTTTTGTAGAGACGGGGTCTCACTATGTTGGCTAGCCTGGTCTCAAACTCCTGGCCTCAAGTGATCCGCCCACCTCAATCTCCCAAAATGCTGGGATTACAGGGATGAGCCACCATGCCCAGCTGAGAATGGCCTTTTAATTCTGTGGGGTTTTTTTTTCCCCAAAATCTAAAATCATAGCCTAATTATGAAAATTATGAAAAAATCAGACAAATTCAACTGAGAGAAAAACCTACAAGATTCCTGTCAAAGTCATCTAAAAGAAGGAAAGTCTGAGACACTGTCCCTGCAAGAGGAACCTAAGAAGCAATGATGACTAAATGTAGTGTGTTATCCTCTGCAGGGTCAGAGAAAGGACATTAGTAAAATCTTAAAGTGGCTGAATAAAATATGGTCTGTAGTGAATAATAATATATAAATATTAGTTTGTTAATTGTGATAAATATACCATGCTAATAAAACTGCTGATAATAAGGGAAACTGGGTGTGAGGTATACAGGAAGTCTCTGTACTGCCTTTGCAACTTTTCTGTAAATCTAAATAGATTCTAAAATATTAGGTTTATTTTAAAAAATTAAAAGGTCCTTATTTAGTTGTACAATAATGTTAACATTGTCTAAATAATTAAACTTGCTTCTTGTCAAATCTCACCTCCCTCACCCCTACTGGGAGTTTCATTAGTATTTTGCATGAATGCCTACCTGTGTTCACATAAAGAGAGAATCAATCCCATTTTTTATCTTTTGACTTGAGAATGGGTTTTCTGACATTTCAACAGAAGAACAGATGTTCAAAAACAAACCAAAATGGTCAAATGTTATTGTACTTTCTGAACCTCAGACAACATGGGCTGGAATATGACCTGAGTCTATAAGTTTAATGCCTCGAAGAGGAGTTATCCTCCAGAGGACTATAAATATATATGACTGTAGAGTGAACAGAATTTTTTTGAAAGCTGGTCTAGCTACAAATCTAAAATAGACAATAAGATTGCAAATATGAATGTAGCTTGACTACAGTCTCCAAGGTACAGAAGAAGAGAAAGACACTAAAAACTGTGGGATAACAAGACACATTGAAATTACGTCCTTGGCTAATAACTTTTCCTTTTGCTTGATACTTTCCCTCCTGATATTTGAAAGACATAGGGAATAAAATTTAATTGAAAATGGGAATTCCTAATGTAATTTAAATTCTCAATACATAAATGAGTATATCAGAAAAATTTCACTAATTTTTAGTGTTACTAAAATAAGAAAAAGGTAAACCCCAGTTATATTATGTACAAGTCTTTTGTATCCATAGAGAGTTACAACAATACCAAAATCAAAACCAAGATGGCAGAGAAGGGCTTTTCCTTGGCTCCTTTTGGAGCAGGTTCCAGGGCACAGTCCAAGACAGAGATCGTAAGTCAGTTCATTTGTCATTTAGATAATAGAATATTGTATTTTTTTTGAAGTAGGTAATTAGTGCAGTTTAATTTATGGATATATTTTAAGGTTTCTCTTTTTTAGTAGAGATGAGATTCCTATGTTCCTCAAACAAATTTAATATGGAAATTTTCATGATAAAATTTGAACATAAAAGACCATTTTGCTAATCCTAGTCTAAAATTGTTTTTTATTCCTTTATCTAGAAAAATGATATTATAAAAATGAATTCTGAATTATCTAGATAATTTGGCATGTAACCTTTTGGAGACAGAAAGTACCCATCATAGAAATACTATTTAAACTTCAGTTACTGGGAGTCCTGGCAGTATGAGGCTTGCCCTTCTTCTGGAAGCAAGTGGCAATATAACAGGCCCCTAGAGAGAAGGACATTTGAGGAATATAATGATGTTTTCACACATGCTTGAGACTTAGCCACTGATTCCTTGCAATAGCATCTGATCATAGTCTTCATGCTTCGTAATTTAAAAACAGAGTACTTTAACTCTCTCCCACTCTCTTCATCTGCCTGATTCCACTTAAACTTTCAGGTGTATACTTAACATCAATTGCTCCAAGAGGCTGTTTTTGAACCTCTAAGCTATGGCTGCTTCTCTCTTACACACACACACACACACACACACACACACACATATTCATAAACAGTACAGTATTTGTTTTGAAATTTAGAAATCACATGTTAAATGTTTGTCCAAATCTTTAAAACCATAATTGCAATAATTCTGCTGCTTGCCATGATGATGTAACTGATCCAGACTACCCTCTCACCATAAAAAAACATAAAATTTGAGAAATTATGAGGCAAATGTTTCTGTACATTTAAAAAAAAAAGTCTACATAAGATTGTGATCTTTGAGAAAAGGGAATAAACATAATTTAGTGTCATGTTTGCTTACCCTGGCTTTCTTCCTGGAAGTACATTCTAAACCAGTGCACACAGAGGTGCATCTCAGGCAGAGTAAGGTGTCTTGCTGAGCCAAGAAGGCTGAGATTTAAATATGGTGTTGCTGGAGGGGATGGAAATAGTAGAGCCAAGGAGAAAGGAGCTCAGGAAAAGTCTGCATAAGAGTTTCCAGTAGGTTCTGGACTGAAGGTTGAGCTGTGCCTTCATAGGGAGAGAACTCAGAAAGCCAAGGAGAAGGTGGCACCACTTGCTACAAGTCTGAGAGCTTCACAGTGGTGGATGATTTTGCATTGAACTGGAAGATGAGGGAGGTCTGGTCCAACCAGTGTGTTTGTGGATTGGAAGACTCAATATTGTTAACAGTTACGATAACAATTCTCACCAAATTGATGTATAGATTTAATGAAATCCCAATTGCAACTAAAGCAGCTGTTTTTACTGATATGGGCAAGTCAATTTTAAAACTTAATACAGAAATAAAAAAGACCTAGAAAAAGCCAAAACAGTCTTGAAAAATAAGGGAGGAAATGGAGGCTGTATACCACTTGATTTCACTGCTTACCTTAAGTTACAACAGTGGTACTGGCACATGGATAGACAAATAGATCAATGAAAGAAAATAGAGTCCAGAAATAAATTCTCAAATATCAAGTCAATTGATTTTAAGTAAGGATTCAAGGCAATTTAATGGAGAAAGTTTTTTTTTTCCCACCTACAAATGGCACTGGATCAACTAGATAAATGAATAGAAAATTATGAACATTGATCCCTACCTCACATCACACACAAAATTTATTTGAAGTGTATCATAGACCTACATATAAAAACTAACACTATAAAGCTTTTTGAAAATATATTTACTATCTTATAGTAAGAAATAAATTTATGGGAAAATGCAAAAATCACTAACTATAAAAAATAGAAGTTATAAAGTAGACTTCACTAAAATTAAATGACTTTTCTCATCAAAAACATAATATTAAGAAAATATAAAAGACAAGCCCCAAACTGAGAGAAATATTTGAAATACATATATTTAACAGAAGATTTATATTCAAAATATATTTTTAGAAACTCTTAAAACTTAGTGATAACACAACTCATTTAAAAATTGTACAACTTGAACAGAAGCTTTACGAAAGAAGATGTAGAAATGTCTAGTAAGCACATGAAAAGGGAAACTTCACTGACAACAGCAAATGTTGATGATGACATGGAACAATTGGAAGGATCAAACATTTCTGATTACATCTGCAATCCCAGCACTTCGGGAGGTCTAGGTGAGCAGATCGCTTGAGCCCAAAAGTTTGAGACCAGCCTGGACAACATGGTGAGACACTGTCTCTACAGAAAATACAAAAATCAGCCGGGCATGGTGGTGCATGCCTGTAGTCTCAGCTACTTGGGAGGCTGAGTTGGGAGGATTGCTTTAGCCTGGAAGGTTGAGGCTGTGGTGAGCTGAGATCACCCCACTGTACTCCAGCCTGGGTGACATAGTGAGACCCTGTCTCAAATCAAACAAACAAACAAAAAATACATTTCTGGTTAAAGTGTAAAATGTTACAATCATGTTGGAAAACTGGCAATTTCCTTTAAAGTTATACATGCACTTACCGTACAATTCAGCTATTCCCTTCTAGATATATACCCAAGGGAAATAAAAACATATTCAGAAAAAGTCCACTATTGAATATTTATAGCAGCTTTATAAATTATAGCCAAAACAGGCAATAACACAAATTTTCAGAAACAGATACTATAGTAACATATTTATATGTTCAAGAGCATCCTGGCCAAGATGGTGAAACCCCATCTCTACTAAAAATATAAAAATTAGCTGGGCTGCTGGCAGGTGCCTGTAGTCCCAGCTACTCAGGAAGCTGAGGCAGGAGAATTGCCTGAACCTGGAAGGCAGAGGTTGCAGTGAGCCGAGATTGTGCATCTGCACTCCAGCCTGGCGACAGCCTGTCTCAAAAAAAAAAAAAAAAAAAAAAAAAAAAAAAAAAAAAAAAACCACAAACAACAACAATAACAAAACCCTCAGTCTCACAAGATTGCCTCCCATTTCTGGTGCTGATTGCCAGTAGTAGACTCCAGGGTGCCCACATTTCTGTCCAACTTGTCTACAAATCAGTGGTTCCCACAACCCTCTCCTCAGTTTCAATAATTTACTGTAATTGCTTACAAAACTCAAACATTTTACTTACATTTAGTGGTTTATTATAAAGGATATTATAAAGGATACATATAAATAGGCAGAGGAAGAGGTACATAGGGGTGTTCTGGAAGGGTCTGGGGCACAGGAGGGTCTGTCCCCATGGAGCTGGAATGTGCCATTCTGCTGTCATGTGGACACGTTCACCAACCCAGAAATTCTCTGAACTCTAAACTTTATGGATTTTTTATGGAAGCTTCATCATGTAGGCATGTTACATTATTAACTCAAATCAATCTCCAGCCCCTCTTCCTTTCTGGAGGATGAGGATGAGGCTAAAAACTCCAAACCTTCAATCATGGCTTGGCCTTCCTGGTGACCAGACTATCCAGGAGTCCAACTAGAGTCACCAAATTAGAACAAAGGCTGCTTCTTCCACCCAAAAGTTCCAAAGGATTTAGGAGCTCTTCGTAAGTCACTCCCATTTCTCCATCATTCAGGAAATTACAAGGGTTTTAGAAATTCTGTGTCAGGAACTGAGATAACAGACCGAAGAGATATGTTTTATTGTGTCACAGTGACACAGGTGAATACACTCATCAATATTCATGCAATTGTCCATTTAATTTCTGAGCATTGTACTATGTATATTTTGCCTTAATTTAAAACAAAAACTATAGTTTCTTTGTAGTCAGAGATATTGTCTACCTTACCTTTTCTCTGAAATTTCAAGGATGACTGCAGTGTTTGGTATATATTAAATACTCATTAAAGACACATTGAATAAAGTGTTGTGTTAAAATAGGAAGGCAAGGCCTAATTCTTCTCAGTGCATTGGATTCTGCAGAGAAATCTGAAGATGTGGAAACCTTTTTAGGGTCTGTTTAGATGACTCCCTGCTTCCTCGTACTTTTGGTCCCCGAGGTCCTCTTAGCTCTTGTCATGCCGTTGAGCATCATGAGAATCAAATCTAAAGGAAACGTGGGAAAGGCAGTTTAACTTTCAAATGAATGTAGCTTTCACTAAATGGCACGTAAAAAGTTTTTGACTCATGGCATTTATTTTGATTATTGACAAAGTAATTGGGATTCTTGAGGAATAATTAAACTGATTGAAAATGTTCTGATTGGTCAAGAGGTCAACAATTATAATTAATGGAAACTTACAATGGTTTACAAAATGACACCATCCAGAATTAAAAGTGATCATCTTAATTATTGTAATGAGTTCTTAAATGAACGCCCAAGCAGCCAGTCATGACAAGGCCCTTATTATAAGTCATGCATATGTATGTTTAAAAGAGATATTTAAAATTTGGTCTAGTTTACATCAGTCTAATTTTTTGAAAGGCTTGATCTTCAAATATTACATTTTTATTTATTCAGGAAGTAATTCTAGTCTTGATGGGATTTATTGCAAAAAATCCTAATGGAATATTTCATCAGCACTGAAGGCCCAGACTAAATGTCAGATTTTTATTACTTTGAATATTGATGGCATGTTCTATGAATTGTTTATCATGGGGATCAAGAATATCTTGATTATTTATGGTAATTTTAATTTTATTTTTCAAGAGACCTTTACACACCCATTATGTTATAACCTTATGCTTTAAATACAAAAACTATAAAAATATTAATCTTATTTATGAAGAATTTGAGACACAAAGGTTACCTGAGTTATCTAAAGTCGTAAAACTGCTTAACCACAAAAAGCAGGAATAGGGCATGAATCTTCATGTGCCCCATTGAGAATTTTTTCCATCAGATCATAGTGTTTCTGTGGTAACCTAACTCCATACCAAAACTAATTTCTGCAATATTAATGACTCTAATAACTGAGATTAAAGTCATTTTGGTTGAACATGTTTGTTTCAATATGAGATGACTTTCATGATCACATCATTCTCAAACATTTTCACTACAGTCCCTTTAGTTCTCCTCTACCATGTCTCAGAATATTAGGTTGGTACAAAAGCAATCGCGGTTTTTGCAATTATTTTCAATGACAGTGGCAAAAACCACAACGAGTTTTGCACCAACCTAATAGAATAAAACATGTGAGGTATGGAAAAGAAACCTGGATGAATTTGGTTGCCTTCAATATTGTTTGTATAGGGAGTATGTACAAATTGCTTCATTGCACTACTCTCTGTGTTTTTTGCTTCCTTTCATTTTTTCGGCTTTTAATATTTTCTGTACCTCTTCTCCCCTCTAGATGTTTGAAGAAAATGAGAATGAGAGAGATTTCCTCGACAGAGGAAACTATTGGCCTCAGAACCAAACTCACACTTGTTGCAACAGTTAATTTTGCAAAATCACAAAAACAAAAAATAAAGTCAGGCCAAGGTAGGCGGACCATAAGGTCAAGAAATCAAGAGCATCCTGGCCAACATGGTGAAATCCCGCCTCTACTAAAAATACAAAAATTAGCTGGGTGTGGTGGCACGCACCTGTGGTCTCAGCTACTCAGAAGGCTGAGGCAGGAGAATCGCTCGAACCCAGGAGGTAGAGGTTGCAGTGAGCCGAAACTGCGCCACTGCACTCCAGCCTGGCCACAGAGTGAGACTCCATCTCAAAAATTAAAATAAAATAAAAATAAATAAATAAATCAGGAAAACTCCTCTTTTTTTTTCTTTTTTGTCCCAGGCTAAACAGAAATGTACTGACTCATTTTGTGGCTATATGCATTATTATTCTCATCTCAGGTCAGGACTGCTAGACATAGAAAGAATTCTGATAAGAATTGTGATATCAGTGTGTAACAGGAAGTGTACTGGAAGTTGTTCACAATCTCCAGACACTTGGCAGGTCACAGAGAGAAGTGCAGAGAGCTGCCTTTTTCCTTTCTTTTGGGTTCAGGATTACATTTCTGAAGTTTGTCCTTTACCATTTATTGTACACTGGCTTTTGCTGTTAGATAACTGATTTCCAAAATTAGTGTGTATATAGATTGCCTGAGTCATTTATTAAAAATTTCCTGGCCTCCCCCAGGACAATTTATTTGTAGATTTCAGGTGAATCCTAGTAATCAACAATTTAGCTAATACCACGCTCTTTCCCAGAGAGATCCTGAGATGGGCAATCTGAAAACACCTCATTTGAAACATTCTAGTTTAGTGAATTGAGTTTATTGTTTTACATATAAATTATTTTCACTATGCTTTATCATAGAGCTTGACTTGTTCCCAGAGGAAATCTGTAGGCATAAAATGAACACATGTGTTCTCAACGGCTTTAATTAAAAGAGTGGCATGCATATTTCATTGCTATTAACAAAAACAAAATTGATTTGCTTTTCTAGATAATTGAATGTATGAAAACCTCAGTGCCTTCCTTCTGTAACTTAACTCTATAAATTCTGCATCAGTTTCATGTTATAAGTGCTGCCATGTATTGTGAATTTCTTTACAGCAAGAAGAATGACTTAATGTTTTAGAGTTAGTTTTGTGTTTTTGTTTTTTTGTTTTGTCTCATTTTTTACCAAACATAAAATGGCCTAAAATGAGTGCAAAATAAAAGTGTGACACCGTAAACTAAAGTAACATCAATCTTTTCCATAAAATATTTTCTTCTGTGATGGCAGATACCACCATATGATTGAAACATTTCTATGTGTGCCATGTATTAAAGACTGAGCCCCTTCTCCTAAATACACATATTTTTGAATGATGTATATAATATATATTAAGGCAAAAGCAAATGGCAAACGTAGGTCACTTTTGTTTGTTTGTTTGTTTGTTTTTTTGTTTTGCAGTTACAGTAGTTTCCAGACAGCCACTTCTGTTCCTATTCCAAGAACTATGACTAAGATTTGTCTGTCTGGATGGTATCATTGAATGGGAGGACTGATAGTCTCTACAATGCCACCTGAATTTCTTATCATTGTTTATTTGTTCTCTCATGAAACATGCATCATGTATTTACCACATGCTGATTATGTAGAAGATAAAAAGATGAAAAAGATAACCCCAAAATGAATTTTCCCTCTCAGGATGGTCTGACATTTAAACAAAACTAATCATAATACAAAAGAATAAGTGCAATACTCAGCTTTCTAGATGACCCTCAACAATTGCCTCCTGGTTTTTATACCTTTGTGTAGTCCCCTCCCGTGCTGAATTGTGGCTACCTGTGTTACCAATAAAATACCAACAAAATGACAGGGAGTGACTTCTGAGATTTAGTCATAAAGAATATTCTAGGTTTTGCCTTGCTGTTTCTTGAATCACCTGCTCTGGAGGAAGCCAGTTGCATGTGAAGACATCCAAGCAGCCATGGGTTGTGTAGAGAGAAACTGAGGCCTGCCATCAGTAGCCAGCATCAGCCTGCCAGCCATGCAAGGAGCCAGTGTGGAAGCCAATATTCCAGATCCAGTCAAGCCTACTTCTTGACTGAAACTCCAGGAGAGACCCTGAAACAGGAGGACAAAGCCACTCCTGAATTCCTGACTGATAGAAACCGTGAGATGATAAATGTTTTTGTCATTTAAACTGGGAAGGTTTGGAGTAATGTTTTGCAGTAATAATTAAATAGTAAAGAAAAAACACACTAAGAAAAATCCAAAGTGTTATAGGGGTTATGAGGAAAGGTTTCATGGAAGACATAGCATTTGAGCGAAGCCTTGAAACATAACAGGATTTAGTAATGCAGGGATGAGAAAGAAGCCCATTCTAGATAGATGGAACAATGTGTGCAAAGCTACAGAGGTGACAGTTTGCCAAGGATTAGGCAAACATCAAGTAATCTTGTTTGATTGCAATGTTAGTCCGTCCCATTTGCTCCAAAGTTGTCACTTTTTTGGTGTTGAGGCTAGATGTAGGACTATCTCTTATTTGAAGCCAAAAGAGAGATAAACACATAAAGCTGAACATAAAATTTAGCAAAGTAAGCTCAGTAAGTCAGAGAAAGTGTCCAAATAGATTTCCTTCTATCTCTCTTATCCAAGAAATAAGCCAAGCCAAGCCTTGCATGCCACTCTTTTAAGAGATATATTTGGACTCCTTAAGAAGAGTCCATGGGCAGCCTGAGAAAAAGGGATCAAGGAATTCAGAAATGGCATCTGTTCAGAATGAAAATCTGTTGCTTATGCATGAGGTTCTCTCTGAATCTACATGTGACTTGACATATATGGCAGACTAACTTCATTGAAAGATAACTCATTTTATGAGTTAACATGGCATTTACACAAACATCAGACAAGAATAGGAAAAGAAAGTAAAATTATAGTAAAGGACAGTATTATGAATATAGATATAAAAATCACAAATAAAAACCAAATTCAGCATTATATGTAAAACAAATAGGGTTTATTTGAGAAATATGGGGGTAGTTTAACCCTGGAAAGTCTGCATATGCAACTACATTAACTGCTACAGAAAGAAAAACCTTTTGATAAAGTTCAACATGCATTTATATTAAGAATTCTTAGAAAATCAGGAATAGAAAGAAACTTCTTTAACCTAAAGAACAATAGCTATACAAACTTTAGAAAACATACTTTTTGTAAAATATTAGAATTATTTATGGAATAAGACAGTGTATTAGCTAGGGGCAATGCTTGCTGTTAGTAGATAAATCTCACGTTATCAGCATTTTAACACAACCAGCAAAGTTGTTTCTGGTCAACAGGTAACACTGCCACACCTAACTAAAAGAGTTTGAGAAATTTAGACTATTTGGAAAGGTAGACTGAAATTTAGACCAGAAAGAAGAGAAAATGAGTTTGCTATTCATCTAGCAGTTACTGATTGAGTCTTTATTTTATAGTTACCAAATACCTATTTCATTAAAACATATTAAATTAAACTCTTAAATTAAATTGTTCATTGAAACATCATTCATAAAGCATATCCACTCTTGCTCCGAGAAACATCCAAAGTCCTACCTTGTGGGAAATTCAGTTCAAAGTTATGGTTCAGGTGACATGCATTCCTCTGCATTAGGTCTGAATGGGGCTTTTTGTCATCCAGTGATTTATGAATCAAAAGAAAAATCATATACTCCTCCCAATCCCCACCTCCACTATCATCATGGATAGTATAACTCCAATCAACATATCCATTCACAAAAGTGACAATGGGAGCACATACCAGGAAAAGAGCAATCTAATTCTGTTGGGTGAGTATATGAGTTCCCTCTGCCTGACATTGGAATCATTCCTTGGTTAGATCTCAATTCTGCTCTTTGGGAGGAACTATCTTGTCCTCAGCACCCCTAGAGATTCCTTTTGCGCATCATTCTTTCTACAATATCCGAAATGGGTTAGGAAGTGTATAATCCTCGGGGGCTATGTAGAAACTGGATCCTGCTTCCTGCTTATATAACTTTGGGGACTCAAGAATTGTATTAGAGCTCAAATGGTCAGAGATATTTTTTATGCCGGTCTTACAGCATCTTTCAATTTAGTTATCTCAAAAAAAATAGCAGGGGGGAAATATGGCAGTCCCTTACAAAGTTGAACATGTGTTTACCGTATGACTTAGCCATTATACTCTACAGCACTAATGCCAGGGAAGTGAAAATACATGTTCATTCAAAAACCTGTATGAAAATGTACATAGCGGGTATAACAGCTCAAAACTAGAAATGACCCAAATATCCTTCAACAGAAGAACAATTCAACAAACCCTGTGGTACCTCCACACCATGGAATACTCCTCAGCAATTAAAAGAGACAAACTATTGACACATGCAGGAATAGATTGATTTTGTATTAGCTTCCTATTGCTTCTGTAACAAATGACCACAAATACAGCGGCTTAAAACAGCACAAATTTCTTCTCTGACAGTTCTGGAGGTTGAGATTATAAAATCAAGATGTTGGCTAGGCTGACTCCCTTCCAGACGCTTCAGGGAAGAAGCTGTTTCCTTCCCCCTTTTCAGCTTCTAGAAGCTGCCTGCAATCATTGGCTCATGATCCTGTCCTTATATCACTCTAATCTCTTGCTTCCATTATCACATCTCCTTCTTTTCTTTAACCTTTTTTTTTTTTTTTTTTTTTTGGAGACGGAGTCATGCTTTGTCACCAGGCTGGAGTGCAGTGGTGCAATCTCAGCTGGGACTACAGGCAATCGCCGTCACACCCGGCTAACTTTTTGTATTTTAGTAGAGATAGGGTTTCACCATGTTGGTCAGGATGGCCTCTATCTCCTGACCTCGTGATCTGCCTACCTCGGCCTCCTGAAGTGCTGGGATTACAGATGGAAGCCACTGCGCCAGGCCTCACCTTATCTCCCTCTTTAAAAGGCCGTTGGGATTATTCTAAGTCCACCTGGATAGCCAGGATGCTCTTCTCATCTCAAAGTCCTTAATCACAGCAATGGTGTCTCTCTTGCTGTATTTTTTATATTCATAGTTTCAGAGAATAAAAACGTTGGCATCTTTTGAGGTGGGGAAGCATTATTCTGTCTATCATAGATCAAAGGAGTTAGGCTGAATGAACAAAAGCCATACTCAAATGTTATATAGTCATGACTCCATTTATACAGCAAAATACCTGTTTATTATCAAAAAAGACAAAACTCAAAAATGTAGCTCAGATCTGCTAAATGGATTTTAGGTTTAGGCAAATTCAACCACCTTGTCACAGGTAATCCTAGCAAGGAGTTGCACATACAAACTTGAGCTTTCTGCAGTCAGATTCATCCCCCAGAGAAAGGCAGAAGAAACTGCACTCCACATTCCAGGGTTTTCCAATCTGCTAATTACTCCATCTCCCAAGATACATTAGTGCCTTATGCCAACTGGGCGTCCCTTGCATGAAAAGAAACAAAAGATATAGGGAAGAACTATTTCTTTTAACAATTGTATTGTTTAATTTTGTTTAGGCTTAGCAGTGCATGAGCCTCCTATACTTTTTGAAGGTTGCACATATTTCACAGTAAAATTAAAATTTAAAATAATCAAGAGAAGGCCGTAAGACTGTAAGAAGTACACTGTGGAGGGCTTTCCTGACAGTTCTAAATTTGAGACTTTTGAGGGTATAAAATGGAAAGCAATTGAGACTTTGTAATCAGGGAAGTAACAAGTTCAGAGCTACACTGGGAGATGACTGCAATGACTGTATAAGGATGAATACTGAGCGTGGATAACAAGATCAGCAAGAAGATTGCCATTGTTCCACCAGGACTAGGTTAGTGACCACAGGAGTGGGAAGCAGGGAGACTTAGGAGTATATTGTGATATACTAGAGACTAGTATATCAGTGTTAGGAAATGTCAGCTTTGTAAGTTTTTATCAAGCAGCTCCTGGTATAGTGTATGTGTTCAATAAGACATGGAAACAGATTAGTTGTATGAAGAAGGGAGCATTAAAGGTGAGGTTAAGATTTAATAATATGGGCAATTTGGGGATCATTAATATGAAGAAATTAGGAGGAGGGGTGTTAGTGGATGAGAGAACCGACTGTGAGGTTTAGACAGTCTTTGCCAGCTTAAGTTTGTATCTAGCCACATAGATAGATGAAGCATTAACTTATAATACATTATTTTAAGATAAATCAAAAGCTCCCCATGTTCCATGAATATCGGGTATCATATCCCTGATGTTTAAGACTTTCACCAAAATTTCTTGTTTGTCCTTCATATAGATATCACTTATTTTTCAGGATTAATTTTACTCCTACATATGGTAATAGTTTCTATTGAGATAATAAATGAAATCTTTGTGTCCATTATAAAATGATAGGTAGTTATTACCAGTCTTTAGGAAAGCTCTCATTTTTTGTGTTTCACATGAAACAGTGTTCTGCTCTATCGCTCTGAGCATGGCTGGCACAGAAAGAGTTAAGTGGGGGAGGAAAACTCTTGGTTTCTATACTTGTTTGTAAAATGGCATTCTGTTCTATTGCTGGAAGAGCCTAGCTGGAGAAAAACAAGCAGGGCCAGAGTGCAACAGCAGCTGGACAGGTAGAGAGCAGCAGTCAAGGAGCATTCAGGGCACAAGGTAAGAGATTCACATTGCTTTTTTGTTTGTTTTCTTAATGTTCACCATTCTTTTCTTATACTATATTAGTAATGAGAAAGCACTAATATGTAATATAAGTATATCTGAAGCTGTGAAATATGGAAATGGATTTTCTGTGACTATCAGTGTCTGAAAACAAGCATGGATAGGCTGCTGTATGACCCTTGAGACCTGTGGTGATGGGCATGATCCCCTTCTTGACGGGTCCTCAGTAAACCCAACACTCTACAAACATAGTATGCTGTTGTGACTGGAAAGGGGTCCCAATCCAGACCCCAAAAGAGTGTTTGTGGATCTCAAGCAAGAAGGAATTTGAGGCTAATCCATAGAATAAAATGAAAGCAAGTTTATTAAGAAAGTAAAGAAATAATCCATAGACAGAGCAGAAGCATGGGCCTCTGCCCCTTTTTATGGTTATTTCTTGATTATATGCTAAACAAGGGGTGGATTGTTCATGAATTTCCTGGAGAAAACATGGGTAATTCCAGAACTGAGGGTTCCTAAACTTTTTAGATCATATGGGGTAATTTCTGGACGTGGCCATGACATTTGTAAACTGTCCTGGTGCTGATGGGAGTGTAGCAGTGAGGATGACCAGAGGTCACTCCCATCACCATTTTGATTTTGGCGGGTTTTAGCTGTTTCTTTACTCCAATCTGTTTTATCAGCAAGGTCTTTATGACCTGTATCTTGTACAAACCTCCTATCTCTTAGAATGCCTAACTATCTGGGACTACAGCCTAGTAGGTCTCAGCCTTTTTTACCCAGCGTCTGTTCAAGATGGAGTTGCTCTGGTTCAAATGCCTCTGACACTATGAGGGTGCTTTGGCAGGAATTATCTTTGGACCACTTTGGCTTTGATCTCCCGGGGGGTGATCATGTCATAGAAATGGAAGTAAGCATGTATTTTGTCTCTCCAACTGAACTGTTCAGAAACAGTTAATAATTTCATAATATTATTACTAATAATTGTAACAGTATGTGGTTAATTGAGGTTCTATGTGCATTTATTTCACAGTGTCTTAATTTTCACATGAAGCCTATGTTTCAGGGGTTGTTACGCCTGCTTTACAGATTAACAAACTGAAATGTTAAATAACCTAAATAACCTTGCCTAAGAGCTTATGAGAGGGTTGGGGCTGGAATTAGAACCTGGTCTGTCTAACTTCAGCACTCAGGTACCAAAACACTGTGAGAAATAGAGGTAGTTTATTTTTTAAATGATAAAACCATTTAAATATTCCAAGTATCATACCTAGCATTTAGCAGAGACTCAGTACATTTTAGTTCTTGCTTTCTCTTTGAAACAATTAACTAATTAGCAAAACAAACAAAAATGTGCCTCAGTTCCAAATTAGAGTGATATGTGAAACTCAAAGACATAGTAAAATAATGGACTTCAGGAATTTAGGAGCTCCTGATGGCAACCAAGAAGTCTAGGGTGAGGACTCCTCCAGAGTAACCTAGAAGAGTTATGCTAGACACAACCGAGGCAAGGAAGGGAGAGGGCAGGAGGAGGCTGTGAGGGAGGCAGTGACCACTAACGGGGGAAATGGGCAGAGAGAGAATCCAGATGGCCACAATAACCAAAGAACACGTTAGAAGAGCTAATGTCTATTATTCAAGACTAAGTTGTCTCCAATTCTGAAGTATCAGAAAGTCTTCTCGCTGTACCCTGACACCATTATGAACACTCAAAGTTTGAGTAAAAATTTGCCACCTACAAAGACCCTGGGCAGTTAGAGTTTTTCCTAAAGCCTGAAGGAGGATGGGTGGTCCACCCATGCAGTTAAAGGTATTGAAGACAAACGATATCCAGTAACAGCAGGAAGCAGGCTGTTCTCTTGGCCATTCTGCAGTAGACACAGATGAGCCTTCCTTTCCCATTGAGCTAGAAGGTGACCCTTTATGTCAGAGTGAAAGAAACCCAACCCTGCTGGTTCTGTGAAAGGAGACTTCTAGGGGGCAGGTCTATACAATTGTTCCCATGCTGTCCTGTCCTCATGCCTAACCAGGGACCACTACTTGGGGCAGACACCATACATGCTTGAACAACTAACAGGGCTTGGTTTCCAGCGGCCTTGAGGGAGGTTGGGTAAAATGTTTTGTCAAGATGAATTCCCCTGCAATCATGAACCCAATGCCACACCATCTCTAAATGGCTGTTTCCCGCATGTAGGGTCAGGTTTTCCTTTTCTCTTTTCCCCTAATCCTCTAGGACTGTCCGTAAGTGGAAGCATCTACTGAGGCTTAGACGACTATAACCATGAATATCAATAAGATCCGCGATCCTTCTCAGCGGCGGTGAGTGTGCTGGGGCCATTTCCCAGCTCTTGGAGAGACGAGGGGCTATTATGCTCTTGCACTTTTTAACCTCCTGTTCTGTAGAGACAGCGATCACACACTGCCATAATTCCATTAGTTAATGAATACTCTGAGAACTTGTCCATCATAAAGATACACTTAAAAGTTAATCAATTATCTCTTCTCTTCATGTTTTTTCATGTTTCTTATACCTTCTCATTTAACTGAAACTATACTGGAAATATATGATTAATTCTTGAATTTAAAATTTTCATGTGATTATATAGACAGGTTGAGAAAGGAAAAAAGTATCTCTGATTTTTCCCCTGTTTTTGCTCCATATTCCCATTTTCAAGTTTTCAAGGAGTGTGGTCTAGTGGGGAAATTGCAAATTTGAGATAAGCAGTTCACCTCTGCCCCATGGCAAGCTGATGATTTTTTTTTTTTTTTTTTTTTTTTTGAGATGGAGCCTCACTCTGTCACCCAGGCTGGCGTGCAGTGGGGCATGATCTCTGCTCACTGCAGCCTTCACCTACTGGGTTCAAGCAATTCACCTTCCGCAGCTTCCCTAGCGGCTAGGATAACAGGGGTACACCACCATACCCAGTTAATTTTTTTTTTTATATTTTTAGTAGAGACAAGGTTTCACCATATTGGCCAGTCTGGTCTAGAACTCCTGAACTTCAAGTGATCTGCCCGCCTGGGCCTCCCAAAGTGCTGGGATTACAGGCCACCACACCTGGCCAGGCTGATGACTTTTGTGCTCTTCTTTGCTGAGCCTAGACTGGGCCTCAGAACCCTAATCAATTCAGGAAACCAGTCAAACATTAGCAATCAATCCGTTTCCAGAGGTAGATGTAATTAGCCAATTTCCATCTAATAGGAGGAAACCCTAAGTTAGGACTGGAGTATCAAACTCATTTCTTTCAGTAGCTAGCTGTGACTTTAGGCAAATTACTTAACTTCACTTTGCCTGTATCCCTCCTGATCTTTACATGGAGAGACTTCAGTAGCATTATGTCATGTGAGCATTTGACTTTGCAAATTCGACTACACATATTCAGCAAATAACAACAGCAGTGATAGTTTTCCTACCACAAAGCCCCAAATGCATATAAACTACTACTTCTGGTACTCAACCACAAAAAAAAAAAAAAAGTAATCTTTTTCAATGCAGTAGGAAAACTGGTTAGATTGCCCTCATAAGGAAGACGAAGTAAACACAAAATCAGTTGTGCTACATTTTATGAGCTTTTAAAGAGATTTTTGAAGGGTAATTTTAATTCTACACAATTTTTGCCTGATGTGCTGATTTTAGATTTAATCTCATTTAAGTAATGAATGCACTCTAGTAAATGTCAGAGCTAATGAGTGGCTGTGAGGTTAAGTGAACAAGAGGGGTGATAGCACTTTTGAAAGTTAAAAAAAATGTACTACCCAAATATATGGCTATAGTGTGATGATGGAGGTGGTGATAATAAGAAAGACACCCTGGGCACCCTGAGTGTCAAGAGAAGATTAACATTTTGCTAATGAGACATCATCATCTGTGGTCACCAGCTGATATAGTTTGGATATTTGTCCCGCTCAAATCTCATATTGAATTGTAATCCCTAATATCGGAGGTAGGGCCTGGTGGGAGGCAACTGGATCATGGTGGTGGGTATCTCATAAGTAAATTTCACTATCCACATGGTGCTCTCCTCATGATAGTGAGTTCTCACGAGATCTGGCTGTTTAAAAGTGTGTGGAACCGGCCAGGCATAGTGGCTCATGCCTGTAATCCCAACACTTTGGGAGGTCCAGGTCGGGGGATCACGAGGTCAGGATATTGAGACTATCCTGGCTAACACGGTGAAACCCTATCTCTACTAAAAATACAAAAAATTAGCCGGGCATGGTGTCATGTGCCTGTAGTCCCAGCTATCGGGAAGGCTGAGGCAGGAGAATCACTTGAACCCGGGAGGCCGAGGCTGCAGTGAGCCAAGATGGTGCCACTGCACTCCAGCCTGGGTGACAGAGTGAGACTCTGTCTCAAAAAAAAAAAAAAAAAAAAAAAAAAAAAAAGTGTGTGGTACCTGGCTCACTCACTCTTGCTCATGGTATGCCTACTCCCACTTCACCTTCTACCATTATTTTAAACCTCTTGAAGCCTCCCCAGAAGCAGATGCCATTATGCTTCCTGTATAGCCTGCAGAACTGTGAGCCCATTAAACCTCCTTTCTCTACAAATTACCTAGTTTCAGGTATTTCTTTATAGCAATGCAAGAACAGCCTAATACACCACCTAAAAACCATTGCATTTGGTTTTCCTTAAAGTGATACCCCCATGGATTCTCTCACATTCTCTTCATAACTCCATGAACTCCTAGAGAATCCCTGAGGTGGAGTCTCACCTTCCTACAATCAGTTCAGTAATTTAAAGGTGACACTGAGGGAAGGTAGGAAGAGGTTGGATGTGTGCATGAACTTCCAAAAACTGTGCTGTCGTGCTGGAAGATAACCTGAAGATCCTGGAGATGTTGTACCAAGAGAGAACTCAGACATGCTGCCCCTTCAACACATGCAGCAATAGATGAATGGGTTGGTTTATTGATTCCAAGTCTGGGGGTTGTTTGGGCATTAGCAACATGAATAGGGTTGTGTAGAAATCAGCCAAGGGCAGAGCCCAGGAGAAATGGAGATCTTCTTTCAAACACTGAGGATGAAACATCAACCAGACCATCTTAGCTCCAAGATGATGGAAAAGATCTTAGGACTGATTGCAAGAAATAGTGAAATCTACAAAGGAAAGCCAGTGTTGACCTAAAGACGGGATTCTCTAAGAAAGCAGGGACTTAGAAAGGATCAGAAGGCTCAGAACACATCCTGGCATAAAATTAGGGAATGCACTGGATGGATGAAAGGCCCCATCTCAGAAACTTTACAGGAGTTACTAGAAAGCCATGATGGATTAAGACAGAAGTTAATTATCATGGGTTTCACAAATGAACCCAATCCAAAATAGACATCAATCTAACATGCCAAAAGATTGGGGATGGAAATCAGAAAATGGTCATCACTGGCCACGAATTTCTAAGGTGCTGGAAATAAAACAAAGATCGTGACAATCACCATGTTGGTCACATGGCTTTGGATTCATTAAGAAAACCATAAATCCAGTTCTGGGGCCTAGAAAATAAATTCCTC
Source organism: Macaca mulatta (assembly GCF_049350105.2). Taxonomy (NCBI): domain Eukaryota; kingdom Metazoa; phylum Chordata; class Mammalia; order Primates; family Cercopithecidae; genus Macaca; species Macaca mulatta. The sequence goes on along the minus strand of NC_133417.1, from coordinate 126,053,878 downwards.
AAGAATCAAGGGTGGGATAGATGATGAATGCCACTGCAGGCATAATATAAGCATTTTCACCTTGCAGCTACAAGGAGTAACTCTGTGGTTTCCAGTAATTTTCAAACTCCCCCGATTGATAACTTGCTGATTGGTTGCCACCCAGATGTCTGTCCATACCAGAAAGCAGTATTAGGGAAGAGAAAAAATAAAGGAATATTAGGCAAAGAAACTTTTAGCATTTAGAGGAACACGAAATGTGACTAAGCTGTCTCCAATCCCCTGAAATTCGTTTTTTTTTTTTTTTTTCTGAAGATAGATATTCCTTAGTAGTAAGGAGTGTGTGTGTGTGTGTGTGTCTGTGTGTGTGTGTATAGGGTTTTTGGTTAGTTTTATTTTACTGTGCTATAGCTATTTAAAACATTATTCAGAGAATTCTGAGTACTTTTTTAATGGTAGGACTCAAAAATACTGGCAGGCACAAACTTACCCCATTTTCTAGGAAATCTTTTCGTGTTCAAGCCTTCTTTCGTGTTTTAAAAATCATACTAAAGAATTTCAAGCAGGCCGGGCGCACTGACTCACGCCTATAATCCTAGCACTTTGGGAGCCCGAGACAGGCGGATCACCTGAGGTCAGGAGTTCAAGACCAGCCTGGCCAACATGGTGAAACCTGTCTCTACTAAAAATACAAAAATTAGCCAGGTGTCATGGCACATGCATGTAGTCCCAGCTATTTGGGAGGCTGAGACAGGAGAGGCACTTGAACCTGGGAGGCGGAGGTTGCAGTGAGCCGAGATTGTGCCACTGCACTCCAGCCTGGGTGAAGGAGCGAGACTCCATCTCAAAAAACAAAAAAAGAAAAGAATTTCAAGGAGACTTAAGTTACAATAAAAGACAATTTATAACATTTGACTGTTTTACACACACACACACACACACACATACACACACACACACACACACACACACAGACCCTTCTCTGCTTTTATAATTTCCGTTGCAAAGAAATTAAAGAGATTTGGCAGAAACCCCAAATACATCTAGGTGGTGATCTATTAAATTTATGCCCAGATGAAAATGTATAAAATCATATTTTGCAAATTTAAATTTTATTAGGCCATTTCAATGTTTTTTTTCTTTCATCTTTCTGAAATCTAATACCTCTTTCTTACAATGATTCTTCTAACACCACACATGGAAATGCTACTCACAGATCTGACAGAATATGGCTCCCAATTTACACGAATAGTTCTATTGCAAAAAAGATACAGACTATGGGAATCATGTAAAAAATGCTGTCCTCTGAAGACTGGTTTTAATGTTTCATTTAATAATTCATTTAAAAATTTTTGCATACAGACAGCTAATGTTCTCCCTCACATTCTGCCTGTTATCTGAGATCCCATATATATGTATATAAAGCTGAACTGGGTTAAATAGACCCATTTCAATTAAGAAATGTCTTAGAGGTGTAAATGAACACACGATTGAACAGGCAAGCAACCGCACAGGCACTGCACAGGAAACACCCCTACCTCACACCTTTAGTTCAGTGCACTCCCTCATTAACACTATGATGACCCATTTCTAATGCTTGGCTGTTGCCAGAAATGAGAATCATATTCGCCAGCCTTGTAAAGCCAAAAATGAATAACGATAATAATTTTTTAAAAACCTGGCCATGATGATCTTTCATTTAAAATAAATACTAGCAAAAGAAGTGCTTTCCTTTAAAATATCCAAAGAAGGTATTTATTCACCCAGCATTTATCAAAATGACTTTTAAACAATGTAAAGAGACTCTTTTTTAAGATGTGTATTATTGGGACAATACTCTGATTTAGTGTGACCTGGGGTTTAGGAATCTGCCTGTTAAAAAAATACCCTCAGGTGACTCTGACCCAGGTAATCTTTGATTACTGGTTTAAGAAATCCCATCTTCTAAAATGCTTCAAGGGGGAAAGTTATGTTAGCTTTCAGGCTTAATTTTCTAGAATATTTTCTTGCTTTTTAGACATCAGCCTAGTTCAATTACTCCACAAGGATAGAACTCCATGGAAACTTACCCCAAAATAAATGAAAACGAAGGACAGAGTATAAAATATTTTTTTGGAAAATTATGCCCAGTTTTCTTTTGGTCTGCCATATGATATCTTTTAGATCTCATTCTTTTTTAAGATCTCCAAATTAGCATTTCTTTAAATAAAATATTTCAAAGCATTTGATTTAAGGGAGTTCTCGGAGATAAATTTTTTTTAATGCTTTTATTGTTTCCAAGTGTTAGAGAACCTGAAAATAATTTCGATTCTACAGAAATGTTCTAAATTTATTTCTATTTTTCCACATTCATTAGCAGGTCATCTCTGCATAAAGCTCATGAGAAAGGAAATACTTATGCTAATGTTTGTATATTATACTGAACACAATAACGTTTACATGCTTACATTTCCACTGTATTTTTGAGCAAATATATGACAAAACAACAATTGTTATAATAGTAGAATAGTAGTGGCAATAATTAATATTTTTGGAGCAATTACTGCATTCAAGGCATGGTGTTAATTACTTTACATGCATTATCTAAGGTATTTGTCTTAACAAACTCATAAGGAAGGTAAAGCTTTATTTTAACCTATGGGGAGAAAACTAATGCTTACAGAAGTTAAGTAACTTGCCCATGATCACGGAGATTGTAAATGATGCAGCAGGGACATAAACCTTTAGGCTGCCTGCCTCAAACGCCCTTGCTTTTAACCACCCTGTGGTCCATGGGTCAGCAGTCAGTAAAATAACTGTCAATGCAGTTAAACTCTGATACTGTATTTACGGTATTAAGCCAAATGCCTTCAGCTGCTAAAGCCTGCTAGATACAGTTCAGGATTTTCATGCCATCCTAACATTGCCTAACATTGATCACTCATGCAACATCCCAAATGACATTTTAGAAACTGTTTCACACAGTTATCCTTAATAAATATATTTCCGAAATTTTTTATAAGCAAAATATTTAATCAGTGGGGATGAGGCAAATCTCTCTCTTGCTTGGTTTCTCCTTACTAGTTTAGGTGCCTCCTAGTTGACAACACTGAGGTCATTACCTTGGAACAGAAAGACAATTCGAGGAAGAGGCAGTCACTGGGATGGCTTTGCATTCTCCACTCCAAATAAATTTCTTCCTCTTTCTCCAAGCTGAGTAGTGAAGTCAAAGTCCTCTCATTTCATATTGGAGGCAAATCTTAAAATTCAAACACTGAAGATTCCTAAAATAAAAAGACTTAATTAAGGAACTATCAGATCCTCCCTAGCAATAGGCTTCAATGTGTAGGAGTGAGCAGAATGTGACTGGGTGGCAGTGGGGGAAATTAGATGAAAGAGTATGGAAACAGAACAATCTCACCTAGTTCACTAGGTACCTAGGTACCCTTTGGTTGTCCTGTCAGAGCAGATCCAGGCATGTTACCTCCATAAAGGTATTCAAGACTTGTATGGTGTCAACTCCATCCCTTGGGCTTTGTCAACTGTAAATGAAACTGACATAGGTTTCTATACAGCTTGTCTTTAGATGCTTTCCTCAGTTTGGCAGGAGTGTTTTTTAAATCACAATATGAATGTCTTTTATGTAAGCTACAACTCAATTAATTCCTATTTCAATTAAGGATGAGGATGAGTTTGTCTTCTACTTCTTTTTTTTCAAATGACAACTATATAAGGAAGAAATGCATTTTTCTTTCTACCCAGACTACTGGACTAGCAGAATATTTAAATTATCTTATCTCATTTTCCTAGTACAATTATCTTTCTCCTTCTAACAATCTCAATAAAATGTCTTTAACTGCTCTGTGCTAACTGTATCAGTTTTTCCTGAGTTCTTTGAAATTATTTTTTAGAAATTTGGGTGGGTATATGTATATACACATGTGTTTGTATGTGTGTATATAATTTTCACATAAATACAGTCAGGTGACAATGCAAGTCCATGTGTAAAGTAAAATATGTGAGACAAATGGAAAATACTCAGTTATTTGGATAGATACGTATCTAGAAGTTACCATGGAGATTTTCTGAATTCATTACAACATAATGGGCAAGCAGAGATTTAGGCTGGCGTATGGATAGAGGCACTTACTAGCTAATAGAATTCCTTCATGTTTCTTCATTGTACCTAAGAACATGTACTATTTGGTATAATTTAGAATTTATAAATGGTTGATGAGTAATTGTTATTTCATATTTGTATATCAAAATGCAGTGGTGGTGGTAATAATTTGATGCAAATCTTTTAACTTTGTCCTTAACCATTACTTTCTCATCACTGGTTGTAATATGAATGATCAGAGTTCGTGAAGATGGTAATTTTTCTTGAAAAGTTATAGTTTTATCAAGGTAACAATAAAGAAAAGGCTCTCTCTCTCTGTCTGAAGATTTTCTTCTTTTCTCCCTTGTAGCAAATTTGTAACTTTCCTATTAAGCTGTGGCATTTTGTGCCTCAGAGAAGAATGAGAGTACTGATATTTGGATGGTTTCATTTTCTATCATTTCATACAAATTGAACTCATTTTCACCATCTCTGAAGAATATTCTTTTTAATGGTGTGTTGTACTTGTATCACAGTTCAAAATAGATGCCTTTGGACCTACAGAGTAAATCTAAAATAAAGCCTTGTGTTCATTCATATTATCACTGTGTGTTTGTAGGTGATTGGGTAGCTGGAGGGATATACAATTTGAGTAAGTTTTATTCACTACAATCTAATTAAGGTTTAATCTTTTCAGTAATGTGATATGTGTGGCTCAGAATGACGTCAGTCTTGTCCTTGAGGACTGCTGGGCTGTAGTCTCCGGAACCCTGGCTCTACTCTGAGACCCATTCCACTCCATAGCCGAGTGCTAGCCAAGAAGAGTTATTTCTAAAGCTGCTGATACAGGGGTTCCCACAAGATTGCAGCAGCCCATCTCTTGCTCATGACTTGGCTGAATTTCCTGTTAAATGGAGTATTGCTCATTCTGTCACAGGGTCATCTCTCTCCTCCAACCAGTACCATGGTCACTTATGCAACTGCCAATAGCTGAGGTCCTATTCTTTTGCCATTGCTAATTCCCACCGCTTGTTCAAACCTATCGAACATGCAGAGGCAGATGTTTTAGTCTGTTTGTGCTGCTATAACAAAATACCTAAGAATGGGTGATTTATGAAAAACAGAAATTTATTTTCTCACAGTTGTAGAGACTGGGAAGTTCAAGATCAAGGTACTAGTAGGTTATCTGGTGAGAACTGCTCTCTGCTTTCAAGATGGCACCTTGTTCTTGCATCCTTCAGAGGGAAGGAATGCTGTATCCTCACAAAGTGAAAGGCAGAAGGGTAAGCCAGCCCAGTTCTGTGCAAAGCCTCTTTCATAAAGGCCTTAATCCCATTAATAAGAGGAGGAGTCCTCAAGACCTAATCACCTCTTAAAGGTCCTACTTCTTAATACTATTATATTGGCCACTAAGTTTTAACACATGTATTTTGGAAGAGACATATTCAAACCATAGCAGAAGGTATGGTGGTAGAGATGGGGAATGAGTTAAAAGAGCACAAAACTCTTGAGCCAGAATTCAAACTATTTAACTTAGATCTCCAGTGGACACAAAAAATTCTTTTTTCTCTTGCCCTTTTGCTTTGGGTAATGCATTTCCTTTCTCTCTGCCATTATCACAACCCACATCGCACACTCATATATGGATATGTTACCATAGTCAGTAGCAGAGTTCCTTGCTGATAGAAGGCAAGTTGAGATTTAACAAAAGAATTGGTGCCATTCTTAAAGTTTTGTGAAATAAGAGCCAAAGGGATTAATGTATATTGGCTAATGACATAAAATTCCAAGCATGTCTATTCAATAAGTACTAAATAAATATTGTTCAAGATCAAATCATTTGTTCAAACTGAAAGATTAAATTCATTTAAAAATCTATTCTTTGAGAAGTCATCATTTGAGAAAAACCTGCTAGGCTAGAATAGGAATGTTACAGAGCTTCATAAAGTGTTATTTAAAAATGTACTAAAATATGTAACAACATGTATCTAGCAAAAACCATGAAGGCTCCATTTGGTTACAACTGTGTATGCAAATGTGTGTGTGTCTCTGTGTCAGATGTGATATGGGTAAGGAAAGGTAGTGAGAAAAACTACAGTTTTCTCCCCTAATCTTTGATATAAACTTTTATACTTCTATAAGGGAGGGCTTCTTATCTATATAATTATTTGAAAATATGAGCAGCATAGTGTAGAAGAAAGAACCTAGGATTTAGAATCATAAGAGTTGGGTTCAAATTCCACCTCCATGATTTCACAGGGATCTCATACCTGAAACTTTTTTAGTCTTTTTGAAGGTGACAATAAAACCTGTGTCCCAGGATTATAGTGAGAGTCAGAAGAGATCATCTATGCATAAATCCCTAATAAATGTTCTTGTGCTTTTATTGTTACTATCATAAATATTGTGTTGTTTTTATCATGAATATCACTTTGATTTTCTCAATCAGATTCTGATGGGTTGTAATGTTTTGTGAAATTATGAATACATCTTTCTATGAAGAACTGCCCGAAACTGGGTAATTTATACAGGGAGGATGTTTAATTAACTCACAGTTCCACATTGTTGGGGAGGCCTTAGGAAAAGTACAATCATGGTGGAAGGCAAAGGAGAAGCAGGCACCTTCTTCACAGGGTGGCAGGGCAGAGTGAGTACATGCAGGGGAAATGCCAGATGCTTATAAAACCATCAGATCTCATGAGACTCACTCACTATCACCAGAACAGCATGGGAGAAATTGCCCCCATGATCCAATTAACTCCACCTGCTTCCACCCTTGACATGCAGGGATTAAAATTCAAGATGAGATTTTGGGTGGGGACACAGCCAAACCATACCAACCCACTCCCCAACTCTACCTCCATGCCTTCTGCTGTGGTTTCAATGTGTCCCCTCCAAAATACATGTATACTTTTTGTCACCACCTTCCCTTACATCACACCTGACATGAGATACACATACATTTGCATAACAACTGTAGTCAAATGGAGCCTGTATTAGTCCATTTTCACATTGCTGATAAAGATATACCCAAGATTGGGTAATTTATAAAGAAAAAGAGATTTAATGGACTCACAATTCCACACGGCTGGGGAGGCCTCACAATCATGGTGGAAGGCAAAAGGCACATCTCACATGGCATCTGGCAAGAGAGTGAGAGCCAAGTGAAAGTGGAAACTCCTTATAAAACCATCAGCTCTCGTGAGACTTATTCACTATCACAATAACAGTATGGGGGAAACCACTCCCATTATTCAATGATCTCCCACCAGGTCCCTCCCACAACATGTGGGAATTATGGGAACTACAATTCAAGATGAGATTTGGGTGGGGACACAGCCAAACCATATCAGAGCCTTCATGTCTTTTGTTACAGTTACATGTTGTTACATATTTCAGTACATGTATTTTTTATAACCCTTTATGAAGTTCTGTGGCATTCCTATTCTAATCTAACAAGTATACATATATATGCATATATATATATTTGATATTGGGATATAAATGTTTATCATTAAAATTAATTTGACCTTAGAAAGGAGCTTATTTTTTTAATAATGAAAGGGAGAAATAAAGGCTCATAGGGAAAAAAGGGTAGAAATAGGTACAATGAAGAAAATAAACAGGAAGGAAGTAAGCGACTGGTTAACCATATGCCAATACAAGGTGCAGGAGACTTTTAAATATGTTCTCAACAATCTGAAAGGTCATAATTTTATCTCTTGTGACTTGAAGAATCTAAAATTAAGAAAGGTCATCTGCCCATGTCAAAGCCAAAATTAAGCTCCATCTGGCTCATCCCAGATGTCCTATTTGTCTTCGTGTCCCTGCAGTAGCTAGCACACTGGGGATAGCGAGTAAAAACATAAGGGAATTAAGAACTCTTTGAAGGAGAGGAGGAAGTCAAGCTTTCCTCTTTACCCCCAGGATATTATATAAAATGTTGAAGGAACTTCACCAAGTCCTCTCCCATATTACACTTCAGACATTTTAAGATAATAAAAAATAGAAGGCTTTCCTCCCTGGGGGTTTTCAATGGTTGATTTTCCACTTCACCTTACTTTCTAACTCCCTTCATCTCCTCATTCTACAATCAACATCTAACTTAGGTGGCTTCAAGTAACAGGTGGTGGTTGCTAGGATACTGTCAGCAGCCTCAGAAATCCTGAATATGAACAGCAAGTTTATTTCTATAGCACTCATTTTTAGCCATTTTAGCATGTTGTGTTATATCAACATATGAAACATGAGTCTACATTACTTAATTCAAAGTAGTGTACCTTACATATATTGTTAGGCATAAAACTTTATATATAGGTTATATATAGGTGGCCAGGCATAGTGGTTCATGCCTGTAATCCCAGCAGTTTGGGAGGCTGAGGCGGGTGGATCACAAGGTCAAGAGATCAAGACCATCCTGGCTTATACAGTGAGACCTCATCTCTACTAAAAATACAAAAATTAGTCACACATGGTGGCATGCACCTGTAATCCCAGCTACTAGGGAGGCTTAGGCAGGAGAATCACTTGAACCTGGGAGGCAGAGGTTGCAGTGAGCCGAGGTGACGCCACTATACTCCAGCCTGGGTGACAGAGAGAGACAGTTCCAAATGGTCTTATTCTGTGTCTCCAAAGGCACTCATTGTTAGAGTCTGACAGTGAAGCAGCAGATGGATGAGATGCATTCATATTTTAAAAATGAGGCTGAGAGGAAGTACAGGGGACAAACAACCTCTCAATGAATAAGTTAGAGGAGTAAAAATTATGCTTGTTAGGGGTGACAGTATATTATAATGCCCTGGGAATACTGATCGGATATCAGTGGTGAGAGTGTAGTCTAAATTCACTATGTTCGCAGAGGTTGGTGGTAGTGAGGGAACACTACATTTAAAAAGTAAGTAGAAATAATAACACTAATGTGGAGTAATGGAAGACAACTTCAAGACTGTAATCTTCACAGGGAGAGACTGTATCTGCATGTCTACCACTATATCCCCAGTGTCATGCATTGGATCAAAGCCTTACAAAGTGCTCATTGCTATCCAGTGAATGAATGAGTGCATGGATAAAAGCTGAGAAGCAACAGCATGATTTTATCCACGATGGAAAGAGATTCCTCCCCCAGTCAGAACGGCAACTTCCTGAGGGTTAGTGCAACTAGAACCACACCGAGGAAAGAAATACCAACATTCAGAAAGGCAGTCAAGGGGTGATAGAAAGACACTAAGCATGCTCAATATGTAGCAGCTGGAGAGTCATATGGGGGCAAAGAGGAAAATGATAATGGCTCTCCAAGAACATGTGCAAAGCCTCAAAAGAATTCTGTCATCACAAGAAAGGGACCTGGGGCTAGGGTCCAGAATTACCTTGGTGGGACCCAAGGCCTATGGCTCTTCCTAGGGAGAAGCATAAACACTGTATCTTTCATCTTTCAGGCTTGTGTGTCCTAGGAAACAAGTACATACATATTTAATTTAGTTAAAAATTACTTCCAATTGGCAGATGTTAGGATATTAGCTTCAGCACAGAGAAGTGGTATTAAAATATTCACTAAATACATCAATATGTTAAACCGTCTGTGGGCTTTAAAATTGTATTGTGTATTCCATTATGGAAATATGCATGCGATATGTTAGGTGAAGAAAGCAAAAACACCAAACCATATGCACACACTGTGTTTACAGCTATGTTAAAATGTACAGTTACAGGATTTTAGGGAGCGAGACCAGATGATCATTGATAGAGATGCGAATATTTGGTATTTTAGTGTTTACTGAATATTTTCCCTGTACATTTTTCTAGTAAACTTCATTATGTAGAAAGAGGTTGTTCCCTCTAATCAGTCATAGCATGCATTAAATGATATTTCCAGATGGGGATGGACTGTACGTCACTCCCACTCTAACACAGAAAGACCGTCATATAGGTTATACGGCCTATAATGGGGTTCTGTAGGACTCCATCACTGAAAATAAAATGATTTGCCAGGAGGCGTATGGACTGAGGAAAACAGCATTAATAAACTTTAAAATGAGTTTCCCTAGATGAGCTTTATTGTCTTCCTATTTAGGTTATATTAAGTCAGCTGTCAACCAGACACTGAAGTTCAATTCAGCAGCATTATTAATTAGGTAGACCATTTCGTAATAATATTTGCTCACATTTCATTTAGGTCTCAGTGAATTTCACATCATTCTCCTGCTGGTCATTTTGTTCTTAATAAAAGACTGAAGAAAGCTCCTGACCTTCTAGTCTGGAAAGAAAATGTAAGGGATAAAATAGAAATACAATTAGCAGTGGTACTTTCCATATTTCATGACTTTTCTATAAACAGATGTTTTCTTAGCTGGCCAGTCTACAAGTGCATGAGTCATATGAGGAGCAGCATTACTGAAATCCTTTAGGGCAAATAAAAACCAGCTCTTATCTTGCAAAGACTCCTTCAGAAGCCTCACACATTCATGGTCTTACAACATTTTTTATCCCTTCCCTACCTCTTGGTCCCATAGCCTTGAACACCCCTCTCATCTTTATCCCCCCTCAGGAGATTGAGTGAAGAGAAGAATTCTGGAAGAATTTTAGGAATTGGGTCAATGGAGTTTGTGTCTAGAAACTTCATGTTTTGACATACTGAGGGTATCTATACTTTTAACAGATATTTTCTACCTGAGATTTACTGGACAAGAGAGCATAACAATTTTTTTTTTTTTTTTTTTTTTTGAGACGGAGTCTTGCTCTATCGCCCAGGCTGAAGTGTAGTGGTGTTAGCTCACTGCAACCTCTGCCTCCCAGGTTCAAGAGATTCTCCTGCCTCAGCCTCCCAAGTAGCTGGGACTGCAGACACGCACCAACATACCCAGCTAATTTTTGTATTTTTAGTAGAGATGGAGTTTTACCATGTTGGTGAGGTTGGTCTGGATCTCTTGACCTTGTGATCCCCCAAGAGTGTAACAATTTATAGACACTTGACACTATTAAATTCAGCTTCACTCATAAGTTGTCTGACCAACCATTTTGGACAAGAGATTCTGAGTTTGGAACACAAAAACAAGATAAAGAGGAGAGGTCCTTTTTTCTTCTCATGATTGAAGATGTGCATGGGGGTTGGCAGTTGAGGAGTGGTCAGAGAGGTGTCAAAGAAAGAGTGGAGGTAGAGAGGAATGCCAGGAAATCTCAGCTCAGGATGATTAGTGTCACTTGATCTCAGAATACCTGTCTTTCAGCAGGGCATACGTGGGTGACATGGTTTGGGTCTGTGTTCCCCCTCAAATCTCATCTCAAATTGTAATTCCCATGTGTTGAGGGAGGAACCTGGTGGGAGGGAGGTGATTGGATCATGAGAGTGGTTTCCCCCATGCTGTTCTCGTGATACTGAGGGAGTTCTCATGAGATTTGATGGTTTAAAAGTGGCAGTTTCCCCCACATCTCTCTCTCCTACCACCATGTAAGACATGCCTTGCTTCCCCTTCACCTTCTGCCATGATTGTAGGTTTCCTGAGGCCTCTCTGCCATGCAGAACTGTGAGTAAATTAAATGTCTTTTGTTTGTAAATTACCCAATCTCAGGTAGTATCTTTACAGCAATGTGAGAACAGACTAATATGATTGGGAAAATGCAAATTAAGTCAAAGATTTCCTCAGCCCAGTCCCCTGTGACTCTAGGGCAACTGCAAGTCCTGCTTCAAGAGGAACCTCATCCAACTCGATGTTTTAAAATCCTTTCTGTTTTGCCAAGAATTAGAAAGTTTTATGGGCTCACTCAAAAGTCATAGCCCTACAATTTTTACTTCTTCCAAGTCTTTGGGGGGACCCTCTCCAAAGAATAACTATACTGATTGAACTTTCTCACTAAATATTCAGTCCTCTAAACTTTTGCTTGGTGTTTTCAAGCTTATCTCATTAAATGACTGCATTGCTGATGCCTAAGCCACCTGCTACTGTGGATCAGACCCAGCTTTACTACCACTTCACAAGTGTCATATCAAGAGAACTCTCCAGCCCTGTCAGCAGACTGATCAAATCATGTGATACAAGTTTCCAGGCTGGCCTTCTTTATGGCTGTGTGGGGAAAAGATTATTCAAGAATTGCCTGGGGAGTTCAAGCTGTTCACAAGCCATTACCAAGGGATGAGGGTGCCATAAAGAACTGTAAAAAGGAAATGTCATTGTTATAACAGAAGGCCAGTGTTGCATCTTATTGGCTACCCCCATCCAACACATTCAGGCCTGATTAGCAAAGAAGCCTTGGCTAGGAGATACACTGCCTTGGAATTGATTTTGCAATTAAACAACCTTGGCAGTACTCAGCACAGCACGTGCCTGATTATTTAGGCTCAGTTCAAGTGAAATTGCCAAAAACCATGATCAATAATCCATATTGGATTTATGTTGGACCACTGAGGAGAAAATACTTTTCCATTTTGACAGATTTCCTCAAAATAGCTTGCAGTGTTCACAGTTTTTCTTCAAACCTTCTTCCATCTGCAGCCATCACAGCTCTGTGGCAAAGATGACATTCACCTCCATGGAGCTGAGGGAATGAGTCACCAAGATTCTTATCCAATCTGTCTCATCATCATATCTCACTGTCCACAGACACATGGTGTAGCTACATTCATGAAGCATCGCACCAAGGAACCTATCTAATTTTACAAACTATTCTTTCCTCATTCCACCGCCAATGCACCTACTTTTTACAACTCCACACTCCACCTTAACCAGATGATCCCTAGTATGGATCTTCATGTTCCCTACTGTATCTTCAATCCAAGTTTCACAGCTTCAAAAGCAAATATGTATACATCAAAAGCAAATGATTCAACATAAAATAACATTAATAAATTCTTATAAATTCAATGTTTTTATTATTATTCTATTACACTTACCTCCATTTGTTGTCAGAGGGTTTAAGTTAAATTTGCAGTCATTTTGCAAAGTTGGAACATTTTTCTATGGCTAGTAAAAGAGAAGCCTTTGAGTTGTGGATATTATTATTTTCCTTTATGTAGCTTACAAGCAATGACAAATTGGTAATGACTGTCTGGATTGCTGCGATATGAACAATTCAGAGGATATTTCCAAACTGGGAGAAAGAATTCCAGGAAAGATTGTGATGTCTATTATTATCTCAAAGGGAGAACTTTGAGTATACATGCCACACATTTGCAATTTTTACCTTAAATTTCTCACAAATAATTAGTTTTAAATGTTTTATTCAATAACAATATTGAGGGGTGACAATGTGCTAGCGGCCCTCACTCTCGGTGCCTCCTTGGCCTTGGCATCCACTCTGGCGGTGCTTGAGGAGCCCTTTGGCCTGCCACTGCACTGTGGGAGCCCCTCTCTGGGCTGGCTGCTGCCGGAGCCAGCTCTCTCTGCTTGCTGGGGAGGTGTAGAGGGAGAGGCATGGGTGGGAACTGGGGCTACGCCAGCATGAGTTCCAGTGGGTGCCTGCCCTGGCACCAGCCGGGTCCCCCCAAACTCCCCACCCCCGCCCAGGGCAGTGACAGGCTTAGCACCTGGGCCAGCAGCTGCGGAGGTTGCGCAGGGTCCCCCAGCACTGCCGGCCCGCATGCACCGCTCTCAAATTCTTGCCAGGCCTCAGCCACCTCCCCGCAGGACAGGGCTCAGGACCTGCAGCCCGCTATGTCGGAGCCCCCGCCTCCCCTACCTCCCCGATTGTAAATACACCAATCAGCACTCTGTGTCTAGCTCAGGGTTTGTAAATATACCAATCAGTACTCTGTGTCTAGCTCAAGGTTTGTAAATACACCAATTGGTACTTTGTATCAAGTTAACCTAGTGGGGACTTGGAGAACTTTTCTGTCTGGCACTCTGTGTCTAGCTCAAGGATTAGAAACGCACCAGTCAGCACTCTGTCAAAATGGACCAATCAGCTCTCTGTAAAATGGACCAATCAACAGGATGTGGGAGGGGTCAGATAAGGGAATAAAAGCAGGCTGCCCAAGCCAGCAGTGGCAACCAGCTTCGGTCACCTTCCACAGCCTGGAGGGTTTGTTCTTTTGCTCTTTGCAATAAATCTTGCTGCTGCTTACTCTTCAGGTCGACGCTGCCTTTGTGAGCTGTAACACTCAATGCGAAGCTCTGCAGCATCACTCCTGGAGCCAGCGAGACCACAAACCCACCGGGAAGAATGAACAACTCCAGATGTGCCGCCTTTATGAGCTGCAACACTCACCATGAAGGTCTGCAGCTTCACTCCTGAAGCCAGTGAGACCACGAACCCACCAGGAAGAATGAACAACTCCAGACGCGCTGCCTTTAAGAGCTGTAACACTCACTGTGAAGGTCTGCAGCTTCACTACTGAGGCCAGTGAGACCACGAACCCACCAGAAGGAAGAAATTCAGGACACACCGTCTTTAAGAACTGTAACACTCACCACGAGGGTCCGCGGCTTCATTCTTGAAGTCAGTGAGACCAAGAACCCACCAATTCCAGACATAATATTATTACAAGAATCTAGATGAGAAGTGAGTAAACTATAACCTGTGGGCCAATTCCAGACCCTCTGTTTTTGTAAATAAAATTTTATTGAAGGCAGTCACTCACATTTATTTGCATGTTAGCAATGGCTGCTTTTGTGCAACAATAGGCATATTGAAAAGTTGTGATAGAGAGCATAGAGCCCACAAAGTGTAAAATATTTGCTATCTGGACCTTCACAGAAAAAATTCCACCTCCTGATCTAGACCTAACCTCAACCTACTGCTTGATTTCTTTTTCTGTAGACCTAATAGCTAAAGTCACTTAATTCACTGTTGCTGGTTCAACCCCACTTGGTCTTTATTCAAATGAACTTAATTAAAAAGCTCAGGTATCTGAGCATCAGTTTAACTTCATGACCTAAAGAGACCCTTATCTCCTACACTGTAATAATGGGTAGCTGCCCATTTTCTGTAACTCAGTTGCCATTTGGTATTCTAGTTCCTACATGTGTGAAGAATTAACAGATGCCCCGCACCACACACACTGCCCTTCTATTTCAATCTTTCAGATCCCTGTCACCTACCTGAAATCCAAAAGGCCATCCTTCAGAATTACGATTACCAACTACTGCTGCATATAAAATCACCTCAAAACCCTATGGTTTCAAACAACAATCAGCAATTAGAATTCATGTGTCCGTGGGGCAGCTACTCTGGACTGGGCTTATTATAGGTCTGTGGGTCCCCTCAGCAAGCACAGGGACTGTGCTTCAGCCTGAATTTTGCTGGTGCAGTTTAATTGGGCAGCTCTGCTCCACATTTCTTTCATCGTCCTCCTGCTAAAGGATGGGCTAGTCCAGGCACGTTCTTGTCCTGGTGATGTTCTAAGTCCAAAAGGGAAAGCTCAACCGCACAAATGATTTTCAAGTCTCTGCTTGCTCAAGTCTGCTAACATTGCCCCAAACAAGCACAAGGCCAAGCCCAGAGTCAAGGGGTAAAACTAAAGCCCTATTCATAGATGGATATCTACAAAGTTACATGGCAAAGGGCACAGAAAGAAACCATTAATGCAATTCACAAATAGGCTCTCAGAAGAATCCAATAACCTGTCTGTCAGGTGACCATCTCCAATATCTCTATCAAACTGATCCGGAGCTAAACAAAACCATCAGCATATATAGTATAGAAAACAAAGACAGGGTGCCAACTCTCTTGATCCCAAATTCCAAAGCATGCATGAGAAGAGGGAGAAAAAAGAATTACATCTTAACCTCAATTCTAGCATCAGCAATGATATTCTGGAACACAAGAGAACTTTTAGAAGTCGCTCTTCATGTGAAGCCCACCTGCCCAGAAGTAAGAGCCACACCCTTATCTCACAGTACATATAAGTGGGATGATGACAGTAAGCCATCTGGTAGAGTGGATGATACCACATCAATAGATGCCATCAAAAACTGCTGGGTTTTGTGAATTTTTATCTTGAGATAATTGTAGATTCACATGCAGTGTAAGATATAATATAGAGAGATACTGTATACTCCTCACCCACTTTCCGCTAATGGTAAACTCTTTTAACATTGCAGTATAATATCACAACCAGAACACTGACATTGACACAATTCACCAACCTTATTCAGATTTTACTAGTTTTACATGCATTCTCATGTGTGTGTATTTTTATGCATTTTTATCACACATGTGTAGCTCTGTGTAACCATTACCATGATTAAGATGGTGAGATTCTTAACAGTTCCATCAAACATCTATATTTTATTAGTTGAAGGCCAATGAATTCTGTATAGGAGCACAGAATCCGCTTCATTGTAGGAGTTTTCAATAGTCTCAAACATTTGGTTCATGTCATGCAGTCATAGCCTCTGTCAGACATAGGATATTTGTCTCTTTTTAAACAGGTAATTGCCTGTTAAATGAGTCACGTAACTACTCTCCTCTCAAGTGACCATGGAGTGCTTATTCAGTGTGTATCCTCTTACAAATCTAATAAGAGCTGTGTAAAATGAATTAAAAAGTGTTTCACTGAAATGCTATCTCAAGGAAACCCAGCTCTGTCCATTATATTTGAAGCCATGAAAGAATCTGAAACACACTGATGAGTGAAACCCATTTAGATATTTTCTAAAATGAGATTGCTTCAGTTTTGCTATTGCTGATCTCATCAGAAATGATTCTTTGGCCATACTTGTTGTCTTGGCTCTGAAAGGCCAATTAATGAATTTCTAAAACAAGTGACTTGGATCCTGGATTTTTACAGAGGTTTCATAAATGACAGATGTGACAATGAACTTTAAAAGCATGGAATTTCACAGAATTCATTACCAGAGAGGGTGCCATGTGTCCTTCCTCCGACTCTCCTTCTGATTTTTTTTTGAGACAGAGTCTTGCTCTGTCGGACTGGAGTGCAATGGCGTGATCTCGGCTCACTGCAACCTCCACCTCCCGGGTTCAAGCGATTCTCCTGCCTCAGCTTCCCAAGTAGCTGGGACTGCAGGCAGGTGCCACCACACCCAGATAATTTTTGTATTTTTAGTAGAGATGGGGTTTCACCATTTTGGCCAGGATGGTCTCCGTCTCTAGACCTCGTGATCTGCCCACCTTGGCCTCCCAAAGTGCTGGGATTACAGGTGTGAGCCACCGCGCCTGGCCTCTCCTTCTGATTTTTGTGAGTAAAGATGCCAGAAAAACGTAGTCTTGACAAGAAGCTTTTATGAACCTCAAGCTGTATGCCCACCTAACATGTGTTGTGTTAGGACTTAGAGGAATGTACAAAATCCACAATTCCGTACAATGCAGCCTACTGTGCTGGATATAATCATAGAATAGTAAATCCTAGAGGACTTTCTATTCAAGTGGTTTACAATATTCTTAGCATTAGAACTTTCTGCTCAAATGTATCCTTTTAAAATACATTTTAAAAGGTTATACATGAACATAGTCCAAAGGATCAAAGAGTCCTACAAGACTTGACTTGGTGTAAAAAGCAGCAGGCTGACTTAGAATCAAATCTTCTTGAGTTTGCTAAGTCCCCAGTTTCTCATTTCTTTTTGCTCTTGTATTGTTCTTCGTTCTCTTGGCCTGTCTCTTGGTCTGTTCTCTTATGCCTTATATTACAAAGTCAAAAAATCAAACCTGTCTTGTCATTTCTGTAAGGTTCTGGAAAGAAGTAGAAAAATAATTATGTTTATACTGCTATCATTTACCAAAAAGCAAATGTAACCATCTAAATCCCTAAATCCCAAAGACTCTCTCCTTATCAGGCATTCATCTCATCCCTTCAGAAGCCACTTGAGTCATCTCTTACCAAAGTTTTAAAAGCTCCTTGAAGTATTGGTTGAAAAAAACAATACAGTCATCTAATCTCAGCTTCATTTTGTAGATAAGCAAACTAAGACTCAAGTAAAATAAGAGTAGACAGATTTATACTGTGAACCACATCTTCTCTCTTCTTACCAGGTGCTCCTTCTATCATACCACATTGCCTTTACTTAAGTCAGAAAACAATGAAATTACTGGAAACATTATGACAGTGGTCGAGACAATCTAACCATTCATCACTTTTTCTTTCATTCAACAAATTTGGACACCTGCTCTGCACCAGGGATTATACTTGGCACTGAAGATAAAGTAACAAATATAACAAGCATGACCTTTACTTTACTCAGGTCTACATTTAAAGATTCAGAGGTCATTATCTGGGAGTTTGCAGGCTAGATTTGGCCAGCAGATGTGTTGTACTTTGCCTATCCATAATTTTATAAAAATAAAAATAAATGTATTGCCAATATTCATAAGTTGAGAAAATCATATTAAAGGCAATCTGGAAATCTGTCTTCGCTTGAAGAATGATCTAGAAAGACTGGGCCTTTAGTTTCTACTTGACATTAGTGTGAGATGTAGCAGTCCCTTTAGACTGAGCATGCACCCCTCGTGTAGCCCAGATCCCGCCAGTACATTTCCTTCCTTTATATTATCTGCCTTGCCTCTGTAGAAACTGGAATTTGTCACTTTTTTTCTAGTGGTTTTCAAATTATTCTCTGTGGAATCTTAGGAGTTCTGATGAGGGCCTCAGCTGGTCAGATACAGAAGGGGTTCTGTTTTGAGAGCCCCCAGCTAAACGGAGGTGGCCAGCAACCCTCCCCTAACAGAAAAGCAAGGGACCTGGACATGAGTGCGGAAGTATGCCTTTCACGGAATACTTTTGGACCTGATGGACAGCCTAATGCCTCATTTTTCAACCCATGGAAGGGGGTCCCTCACAAGGGAAACTTGTTTATACTGGAAGATGCCCTTGTAGCTCTTGTGTGACCCGTGTGCAATTGCCTGACCATTGCTCTGGCAATAAGGACAGTCCCAGTCATGTGATGCAGGAATGAAGAGTCAGAGAGAGAGAGAGAGAGAGAGTGCACAGATTGAGGCAACAAGCAGTGTATATAAGGAATAGGATGCATATCACTTTAAGTTCATGGGCAAAGATTAGGTTGGTGCAAAAGTAATTGTGTTATTTTTCTTTTTTCTTTTTTTTTTTTTGCACCAATTTAAAAATAAACACCTGAATGGTCCCTTTAAAGGAAGTTTCTGGGAAGTAAGATGAAAGAGATGCCTCTAAGTTTTTATCTCTGACCATAGACTTGAGCCATCTGGGTGTAGTGTAGAACTGGAAACTGTGAAGGGTGACTGAGCCCTGCTTATGGCATGAAAAAACTAAACTTGTATTGAAAATAGATGTCCCAGCACTTTGGGAGGCTGAAGTGGGTGGATCACGAGGTCAGGAGTTCAAGACCAGCCTGGCCAAGGTAGTGAAACCCCATCTCTACAAAAAATAGAAAAATTAGCTGGGTGTCTGTAATCCCAGCTACTCTGGAGGCTTAGGTAGGAGAATTGCTTGAACCTGGGAGGTGGATGTTGCAGTGAGCAGAGATCATGCCACTGCACTCCAGTTTGGGAGACAGAGTGAGACTCCATCTCAAAAAACAAAAAAAACAAAAAAAAAAAAGAAGGAGAGAGGAAGGAAGGAAGGAAGGAAGGAAGGAAGGAAGGAAGGAAGGAAGGAAGGAAGGAAGGAAGGAAAATAAATAAATAGATGTCAAGGCAACATAAAATTATAAGAATTCACTAGAGGTTCCTAACTCAGGCCTAATGGATTCCAACAGAAAGGCCCTGCTAAGCTCTTCCCTATTTTACATATTAGGCATCCATTTAAGGATTCTCTTTCACTAATGTATTCTGCTGAGGGGAAAAACAATTGAGCCCTGCTGTCTTGTAAGTGTTTTAGCAGGTACTGTCGACAGTAATTACTGTAGAGATAGGAAAGAAACCAAACTCCAATATTCGATTCAGGCTTTAAGGAGGGAATAGGGCCAGAACTAACCCCAGGATAGGCCTGATAGAAGGCAAACATTTAAGATGGAGAAAAATAACCTTCGTCTTTACTAAGCAGCAAAAGGAACCAGCTACTCTTCTCAGAAGAAAGAATTCTCAGAAGGAAATGTGATACAAACATAGTCTACCTAATGTAGTGTCAAATATGTTAATAATATATACACAAATGGTTTCTAATCATGAGGATATTTTTCAAAGCATGAGTACAAGAAGATTAATAAAAACCCACAAATTGAACTTACCATTGTCAGCTAGATAGGTGGACTCTCAAATACTTTTTCTGAATAACTGTTCTGTTTATACATAAATACAATAACATGGGAGCTCATTTTCCAAGGAGCTTGGTGAAAGGGTATGTGCATCTGAAGAAGAGATTATGACTTCATTTAAATGAAACACACACACTCAATAAAGATCAAGGAAGAATTGGCTGATTTTAATTAAGATGAATTGTACCTAGTGCACTGTCACTACTAGTACACAACCACTCCTGTTCAAAGAAAAACAATATAATTTGTATTTTTATATTTTAGAAAATCAGGTTTCTCAAATATTTTAAAGATTAGGAGCCATTTAGTTGAATATTGCATTAAAATGTAAATATTATTTTCCAGCTTTTCTACTTTTAGCATTTAAATTGCCAGGTCTCACATAGAGACAATTGCTTATCCCATTATTGGCTTGATTTTTAAATACTGAGATCTGCCTACGTAGCAGTTTGTCTTTTTAATTCTTTTCTTCATTACTTCCAGGTCATAGCATCGAATTATAAAAGGTTTTAAATCACTCCTAACTCAAAAAGCCTATAATCACAAGACATCATCTTCTACCTCTTCTACGTATGTAGCAATAGAAAAACACACTGAGGTTCTCTTTCATGGATTCACATATTTTTAGTCATATCTGCATGTTAAAATTTACGGAAAGTTCACATGGAGGAGCTCACTTGAAACTACAGACTTCCAAGCTAAAAAGAGTATATTCATTTAAAAAATGTCAAAATGAATTTTTCCAGGGACTAAATGACTTGTCCAAGGTTGTATGGATCTTAGAGAGACCTGGGTTCATTGGCTGGCTCTGACTTGGGGCCCTAACTTCCCTCAAGTGTTAAATAGGTACTGAGAGTGTAGCAACCACATAGGGGTGTTAAAAAGACAAAATGAAATAAATTAAGGAAAAGCTTAGCATAGAAACGGTACCTAGCAGGGGTTTAATAAATGCTCCTTAGAAGTAGTAAAAGGATTGCAACTTGATTCCCAAGCATTGCATCTGATTGCCTCTCCTGCTTCCTATCCTTTGATGTTTCTAACGTGTTAAAGAATTCGGGAGTGTGTTCAGATTGAACATGGCCCAAAATTGCAGTCACTCATGCCTTGTGGCTTACTGAGTTAGCCAGGGAAGTGATGGTGACAAACCATAGCTACAGGATCGTTGGGGCACATACTTTGGTTGACTTCACAAAAGTTCTTCAAAACTTTGTTCATTTGTGAGGAAACATAGAATAATAAAAACACAGATTACAGGCTCATAAATGGTCATCTTACAAAGCTCCACTGCATGTTTGAGTCCCTTCAACACTGATTCTGGGGGTTGTACATTTTGTGCGTGGTTCCTTCCAGAGATGGGAAGCTCCTGCTCCCTGGGCAGTTCACTCCCACACAGATGGTTCCGACAATGGAAAGATGTACATTAAATGGGGGGAAATTCTATCACAAAGTCCATTTGTGCTGGTTGGAATAAATTAAATTCCTCTTTCTAAAGACATTCTTTCG
The DNA here is from genome assembly GCF_049350105.2 of Macaca mulatta. Classification (NCBI taxonomy): domain Eukaryota; kingdom Metazoa; phylum Chordata; class Mammalia; order Primates; family Cercopithecidae; genus Macaca; species Macaca mulatta. The sequence continues at coordinate 126,032,203 of NC_133417.1, read as the reverse complement.
AAACGTGAAAACAGTTCCACTGACTCATTGTTGAATGATAGCCAAGTAATTCAACAATTTCTCTTTAGACTTGGAAAAAGAAGAGCCTCACATTCCTGGCCAATTTTCTCTGAGTGCCCACTAGTGTATCCTTATCATTTGTTTAATATAATTTTAACTTTTACTTTAGAATAAAGGGGGTGCATGTGCAAGTTTGTTACAAAGGTATATTGTGTGATGCTGAGGTTTGGGATATAACAACCTGTCAGCCAGGTAGTGAGCATAGTACCCAATAGTTTTTTCATCCTTGCTCTCTCCCTCCCTTCCCATTCTAGTAGTCCCCAGTGTCATTCTTGCCATCATTATATCCAAGAGTACCCAATGTTTAGCTCACACTTATAAGTGAAAACATGTGGTATTTGGTTTTCTATTCCTGGGTCAATTTGTTTAAGATAATGGCCTCCAGATGCATCCAGTTTGCTGCAAAAAACATGATTTTGTTCTTTTTTATGGCTGCATATATTCCATAGTGTATATGACAGTTTTTAATCCAGTCTACTACTGATGGCACCGAGGCTGATTCCATGTCTCTGCTAACTGCTACAATGAACATATGAGTGCATGTGTCTTTTGGTAAAATGTTTCATTTTCTTTTAAATATATACCCAGTAATGAGATTCCTGGGTTGAATGGTAGTTCTTTTTAAAGTTCTTTGAGAAATCTCCAAACTACTTTCCATAGTTGCTGAACTAATTTACATTCCCATCAACAGTGTATAAGCATTCCTTTTTCTCCACAACCTCACCAGCATCTGTTGTTATTTGACTTTTTAAATAATAGCCATTCTGACTGGTGTAAAATGGTATCTCATTGTGGTTTCAGTTTGCATTTTTCTGATTATTACTAACATAGGAAACATCATTCTGGATTATCAGCCTTGGGAAAGAATTTATAATTAAGTCCTCAAAAGCAATTACAACAAAAACAAAAATTGGCAAGTGGAACCTAATTAAACTAAATAACTTCTGCACAGCAAAAGGAGCTATCAACAGAATAAACATTCTAGAGGATGGGAGAAAATATTTGCAAATGATACATCTGACAAAGGTCTAATATCTAGAATCTGTAAGGAATTTGACAAGAATAAACAACTCCATGAAAAAGTGGACAAAAGACATGAACAGACACTTCTTCAAAGAAAAGACATACAAGTGGTCAAACTTGCTATGTTTTATAGTTCATGCTCCAAACTGAAAACAGACCCATGAGTGTGATATAAAGTGGACCTTCTTTGGGCTTAGTTCTATGCTTTGATCAAGGCGGCCTGTTAGTGACTATTCTTGACTCCCATTATGCTTACGTAAGGCAACTCGCTTTCTCTATTTAGGCAACTGTCGTCTCTATTTTTTTTTAAATGCTGGACAATACACCTGGGTGACATCTCGCTAATCCTTTACTCACATGATGAAAACTGAGAGATATAAAGGATCATAGATACTAAGTAGTCCAAAGGTAGCAAACTAGCCCACAAACCCAGCTGATTTGGTATACACAGATTTGGCATGCATGAAGTCTTAAAGACAAATTGAAGCCCATTTTCAAGAGCTGCATACGTTGGCACCTTTAGCAGGGCAGTAAGACTTTTAATCCTGAATGACCACAATCACCTGGAACTGTCTCTTCTATCTATTTAGACCGAGCATGCTTGTTCCAGGTGCTTACAACTGACCCCCTTCACTGACTTCCATTACCAGCCTGCTCCCTGAATGAGTTAGCAGACCCATAGTGGTTTCAAGGATTTGTATCTGATTTCCCTCTACCTCCTCAACTTTTCTCTCATTTCCAGTCTGCCTTTGCTTCTAGCTTCACTTACCTACCTAAACGCACCCTACAGGATCAAATCTAGTTCTGTTGCTGCAACTCCATCTATAAGTGCTGATGACTCTACTTTTGGCCATTCTCTCAAACTCCAGATAGTCCTTCCAGTTGTTCCTCTTTCCCCAGCCATTTCTGTGCTTGTCTTCTCTCTGTGTGTGTCTACCTTTCCACATTCATGTCTTACCCAGCTCATCCAGAACAGTTCCTCTGGTTTCTGCTCTGTCCTGCCATATGTGTCGGACTTTGCTTTGTATATCTTCTCCTTGGTTGTCCAGAATGATCCAGTTTTGCCCCTGCCCTCATCATTTCTATGATTTTAGCTGTGCTCTGTATTTTCTCTCTTACAGGACAGAAGTTCCAACTTCCTTCTATTTTCCTCCACATCACTCACATCCTCTTTCAATACTGGCTCCTGTTTCTGTTCTCCAACCCACTGGTTTTCAAGTGAGGTTCCCAGACCAGCTGGAAACTTGTTGAAACTACAAATCCTTGGGTCCCACCCCAGACTTACTGAATCAGAAACTCTAGGGACGGGGCTAAGCTATCTCGATGTGATAAGCCTCCCTAACGATTTTGATTCCTGAGTTTGAGAATCACTGCGCTCCACCCCAGCAGTTCTCAGCTTTCCTTGACATCTGAATCTCCTGAGGAGGTGTTTAAAATACTCATCTCTGGGCACCACTCAAAAACAATTAACTCAATTTCTCTGGGAGTGGATCCAATTAGGGATATAGTTGTAGAAACTCTGCAGGTAATTCTAATGTAGAATCAGGGTTGCCTCTAGCCTGCCAAAATGTTGCCTTTTTGAAGCCTTGACTTGGTCCCTCTGTCTGTGAAGCTCTGCCTCCACTCCACATGTCTTGTTTTCTCTTTATTGCCATCAACTAAGAAAAGCCTTCCATAGTCATCCTAACTCCAAGCATCCTCCCCGCCCCAGACACTTTCTGTCACTTTATCCTGTATTATTGTCTTACTTGTACTAATCTCTAATATTTGAAAAAATCATTCATTTACTTATTGGCCCTACTAGAAAATGAACTGCAGGGGACCAATGACTGTTCCTTTCAAGGCTGCATCCTAGCTCCCTAGAACAATGCCAGCACACGTAGCAGCTCGGGATATATTTGTTGCATGAAAGAACAAACAACACACACACAAACACCCCAACACCACATGCTATTTATTCCAAACCCTGTGCTTTCAATGCTCTAGTTTTCTTTGACTAAAATTTTGTTCTTTTCTTTGCATTATCTTTTATTTTATAATTAGCAGCATTCCCAAAAAGGTCTAGAACATTTGCTTCGATTCTTCTTTATCCACAATAAATTCTGTTTCCTAACATCATGTATGATGTTGTAACTATTCAATCTTTCACTTCTTTAAAAAATGTGCAGTGGATACTCGCCTCGGACATGAGTGGCAGAAGCACATAGACCAAGCTTTAGGTCTCTTTCTGTTTGCTTCATGGTGTGGATGAAGTGTGTTGCTGGGTACATGGGGGTAGATACTTTCTGAAGTGAATTGACTTGAGGAAAGGAAAAAAGCTTTCAGTCAATAGTTTTAAAAGCCAAGGGACCATTGAAGAGAGAGCAAGAATAAAAACAGATACAGGAAAGAGCACATCGTTCAATAGAGAGATTGAATTAAAAAAAACAAAAACAAAAACAAAAAAAACAAGGGCTGGGTGTCTAATGCATGTCCATGTATTGGGAATGCCTTGGTGGCTGCTATTTCCAGTTGGTCCCTCTTACTATGCCAGCACTTTTGAAGATCTAGGTCTGGACAGAAATTCACCTGTACCCCTTAGCCATCCCTTCCCTTTCTCTCTTAAACTGTGCAGAAGCCTGAAACTAGCATTCACATCAGGGAATGCTGGAACACCACAGGCAGCCATTGATTGCAAGTAAGCTGCTACAGAAACTCCCCTTTTATGATGCTACATTATCTCTATGAGAGCAATCAGAGCGATCAGCTGGAAATCCCTCAACACTGAGAAGGAACTGACTGGCTCACACACTGCTTCTCCTTGAAATAACTTGCTGGGAGAACAGTAGGGCTCTTCAGCACAAATCAACATCCTAAGGGATTGATCTGTTCCTCCCTAGGAGGGAATGCCTGCTGACTTTGGCTGGACAGAGCCAGAGAGGGGACAAAGCCTTTAAATGATGATTAATACATTGGGATTAGGATGCATTTGTCTTGTATCAGTCCAGGCAGTGTCTTCATTTTCATAACTTAGGATTCCTAATAAACCAGAGGTTAAATTACTTAGACATATTTACTCTTAGTCATACATTTTTATGCTTTAAGATCTAGGCTTGGCCTGACAAAGCTATGATGAGGCTTAAAATCATTTTACCTCTCTTCACTCCAACTTCTTTGTATAATCTGGACATTCAGAGGGTCGCTTCCCTAAAATCAAGAATTGTAGATGCATATGTGTCTTTATTTATCTTGGCTTTATTCATGCACCAGCTCTGCCCTCCACACCTTTAATCCACTCCTTCATCCCAAGAACTTGAGTTTTCCAGTGCTGCCTACTGAATGTCTATAACCTTTCCCCTGAGGCCTGCCCTCTCCTGTAACATTCCAGTTTCCGGACTTCATCTGGCCTCCTTCCTGGGTCAATTTCTTTAAAGCAAGGATCTTTGCAAGAGTTAACTTGATAACCTAATTTGCACTTTGTTGATGATCTAATATGTATGTTACCTTTCCAAGTACGTAACAGACATGCACTGAAAGACGTGTCTGAAACTCTATAATTCAAAGACTAAAAATAGGAACTTTTAGCAGTTTAGGATGTCAGAGAAACAGGGGAAGATTTGGTCAGTGGGCAAGGGCAAGTCAAGTGGTGGTGGTGTCAGTCACAACAGAGGAGCCACCTTCACTGTGTCCTCTTGGAAGAGACCTAATTAACATAATCCTACGTGCTTCAACCCATGCACAGCAGCAATGCATAATTCTTACACACTCCTGGGGCTAGAGACACTTGGCCCAGCCAGACTGAGGGACAAGGGCCTTTTTAGGTTCACAGAGAGGAAATGTAGAGAAAGTGAAGAGGGAGGAGAAAACCACCAGTTTGGAGACCTAGAAGATAAACTTAGTCTATCTTCTGAACACTTTTTTAATTCATTGAAATAAGTTATAGAGAATGACTTCAGGCACAGTTCAGTTCCATTTAACAGGTACTTACTGACAGCTAAGGCATAATTAATAGGGATAATACTACATTACTAATCAACAACACTGAATTAACACTTACCTTGTATCATGCACTCCACTGAGCATTTTACATGGATTATTTCAATGGTAATTTCATCAGCCTTGTTGGGTGATAGGCAGTGACATGCTAGTTAACTGGCTCTCTGAGGAGAAAAGAAAAACACTCTAATTTGTAGCATCTGCTTATTGCTATGGTGTAAACATTCCTAGCATAGATAATTTAAAGCTACCAATAGCTCACAAAATTTCTGAGTATATTAAAGTTGGCCCACATAATTCCTGACTATTTAACAATTGGGTCTCCTAGCTAGTAGAAGCTGGTTCCGGCACACCACTTGTTGTAGATACCTTTACTTTCCCCTTTGTGAGGGTGACCAGGTCCTCCCAGTTTGCCTGGGATTTTCTTGGTGTTAGTATGTTTAGGAAAATCCCTCAATTCCGGAGGAACTGAGATTGTTGGTCACCCTACCCTTTTGCCCTCATGAATATGATTAGTACCCTTATAAAAGAGGCTTCAGGGGGTTGCTTTGCCCTTTCCACCATGTGAAGATGAAGTTAGAAGCTGCATCTATGAATCAAAAAGGGGGCCCTCACCAGACACCAAACCTATTGATGCCTGGATCTTAGACTTCCCAGCCTCCAGAACTGTGAGAAATAAAGCTACCCACTTTGCCCTGTTTCCTGTTATTTTGTTATAGTAGCTCAAATAGAGTAGGCCACCTTTGTACATATGAAGAAATTGGGAATTTAGAGAAACATGTCCAATATCACATAGGTAGTCAGCAGCAGAACTGTTTGCAGAACTTACAAGTTTGATTATGCAGCCTGTGAGCATCACTGCAACAGACAACAAGCTTTCATTCTTCAGTTGAGAAGGTCAGCCATGAGTGCAAAAACTATAAGAGAGGACACACACATGCACACGCACACACACACATTTCATAAAAACAGAAAAACTAAATTGATTTATGGCATTATTAAAGTATATTATATGTACCTAAGAGAATGAACCACAGCCTTGCCCAGCTGATTGCTTTATCGAATTCAAGGATTTAGCTCAGTGTCATTTTATTGAGATCCCCTGAAAAGAATTGTCCACAGTCTCCTAGCATCTGCACTAGTATCATTTACATAAATCCTCCACATTATGCAGAGTACAGATAAAGCCAGGCTCTGCTTCTCAGTACACAAGCACAGTAGTGAGAGCAACGCTCCATCTTTCAACATCCTGGGAAATTTTGTAAGTGAGGAAATTTGGCTTTTCTTAATATGCACTGTTGAATACAAGCTTCATTAACTATAACATAATCCCTCATTTTAGAAAATCATTTCAATGATTATTCCTAATGAGTATCAAGATATTTATATGAAAAGTAGAGCTTCTTTCCTTCCAAATTGAAACTCATGAACTCTAGTATATCCTTTAATTAGAATATCCTTCAAGAATAAGTCTCATGAATAATCATGTTAATGTTCCATTATTTTCTAAGTAAGATGAAGTTCTGTTTGGAAACTTTACATTTTGTTTTTCCATATCCGATAGAGGTTTTAATGAATGTTATTTGTAAAAAGCCAAATCATTTATTTAGATTATAGTGAACATCACTTTTGACCCCATAGACCCCTTTTAATTGGTAAAATAAATTATCTGCTACATAGAAATGAGTTATCCCAATTTTGTGAAATGCCATAAAATTCTGAAAGCATTAAAAGAGTGCAAAATGACATTAATTTACCCAAGCAATGTTCCAGAAGAGTTGGTTTAATACGAATATATAACATATAAAAATAGTGATTTTCAACACTCATGAACTATCTTAATATCTTAAGAATTTTCCAGAAACTCTTCCCAAATGCTTAAAAAAAATCTAATATATACCTCACCCCATTAACTTCAAAAAATAAGTATATGCCACTTTGGGCTTTTGTGTGCTAGAGAGAGACAAAAAATGAAGAAAGAGAATATGTTTAAGTTGGGAGTCACAAAATAGTAACCAGAAATAGATTTAAATTTTATTTCTCAGGGGGCCTTATGTCCCTGAGGTTTATTTTACTCTAAAATTGCAGAAATCTAATAGTGCAAAAGAGATTTAGAAAAAAAAATCTTGCAGAATATTAGATCTGATCCTTGGGGGTGAATGTCATCTAATTCAAGTAAGTAGCAAAAGAACGTATGTGAGGACAGGAGGGTAAGGAAACCTGGGAAGAAAGAGTATCTTTCCAATATAAATCAGAAATTTTATGTTTTGCATTAAAAAGGCATCTGCTATTTTTGTTTGTTTTGCTTAATGGTCCTGAATTAAAACTGATATCACTGACCTCACACATCTGATTTCAGAAAACTTGTTAAGAACAAGATATTATCACATTAAAATATGTTAACGGTTCTATTTCTGGGATTGTTCAGGATTAGTTTTACCCATATGCTAAAACAAATTGGATGGTCCGGAATCACAGGTTATCACCTGAATTCAAATTTGGGCTTTAGGATCATTGTACCTCCAAATTTTATGCAAACGTTTTTCTGGGAGAATGGTTGAAATCTCTTGTCATTTTCTCATGGCAGTGAGAAACTCAACAAAATTGAAAACTCTCTGGTAAGACTCTCTGGCATATGATCTCATCAAATAATTTCATATATATGTATTCTTATTACTTACTTGATTGCTTAGAAGATATACAATGAAGTTTTAAAATAAATCCTTCTCACTTTTTTTTTACTGTATTTTAAGCTTATGATATAAAGCTCAAAAATGGAAGCAGATAGAATGATTCTAAATGTAAGAAATTCCCAAATAATTATTTTAATGTATTTGTCATACTTCTGAACAATATTCTCAAACCATACCAGCAAAATAGACACACATGTTACTAAGTTTGATTGTTATTAATGGTAGAGGTGACCTTTGGTCAGAGGCAATCATTTATATAACATGATTTAAGGAAGTTGTGAAGATGTTTCTGAACCCACAAATTCCCACTACTTTCTGGGCTGGAACTTCTATTACCATCCTTCTCTAAACCATCCTTCTCTGTTTCATCTGAACTATAAATATCTCTAGGGAAAAAATATTGTTTTAAATCTCATAAGCCATAAGTGCCTATCAGGACTTCTCATATTTTGAAATGGACAAGAGAGGAGACACATCAACACATGGAGGGGAAAGGACATTCCACTGAAGAATGACATAATAACGAAAATGACAGCCAACAAGGCTAATGGTGGGCTTCAGTCATAGACAGCAAGAGAGAAGGCACAGAGAAGCAGTATCAATGATTATCATAGGTGCCATGATTTCAAATATAGTAGAAATTGAAAGACTCATAAGATAATTCTATGAAAAAATGTATGCCAATAAATTTGCAAACGGAGGTAACTGTAAAATTTACACAAAATCATTAACTATATTATAGAATAGATAAACATGAAATGGTTAGACAAATAATACCATTAGAAGAATTGAATTGATAGTAAATGGTTACTTTTCATGTAGTAATACTTTTTCTACACACACAATGCACAAAACACCAGTTTCAAACTGTGTTGGCATCTCAGTGAACTTTTAAGGAATGCATGAATTCTGTCTTATTTGAACTATCTGAGAGAAGAGAAAAAGAGAGAGACCCATGCTTTTCAGAATATGTATCTAGTATATCTTTGATGCTTAAATCTGTTACAGACAGTTCAAAAATAAAATTACAGCCCAATCTTATTGTGAATGTAGATGGAAAAATATAAATAAAATATTAGAAAACCAAGTTCAAAAATATGTTGTGGTAAAATATCCAAGTATACATAATGCATACATTCAACTATTCAAAACATACAACAATGGTATTACATGTCAATATATTAATGTAATTCACCACATTAACACATCAGGAAATAGAAATCATATAATCATCTCAACTGTCATAGCAAAAGCAATTGCTCTATTCAATATTCAATTGATATGCTTTCAATATTTAATTGAATATGCTTTCTTTTCCTAGTAAATTTTATCTACATCAAACAGTACTTAATGGTGGAGTTCAAAAGCAGTTCTAATTAAGTCAGGAATAAGACAAGGATGCTTAGTATCACCTCTACTCAACATTTTACTAGCAGTTCTTTCCTACCTAATAATAAAGAAAAAGAAATGAACATGATAAAGAGACAATTCTCTATAAAGAAAATCCAAAAGAAACTAAAACAAAGAATTAAAATGTATAAGAGTTTTCATTAGGATTGCTGGAATTAATAAAAGCATTAAAAAGTCGTTTAAAATACTTTTAAAAGATACAGTTAAATAATATCAAAAATTTTAAGCAGCCTAGTAATAAATAAATGAACAAAAACAGAAGAATGTATAAAATACAATTAAAAGCTCCTAAAGAACCCTTGATTAAATAGGGACATATTTCTTATTTATGAATAGAGATATTTAATATCATGTCTATCCTTCCCTCCATATTAATCTATCTATTTACATATTTTATAAAAATATCAAACACATTTTTGATGGAACTAAAAAAACTGTTACTGGAATTCATATTGAAGAATATAGTTCCAATAGCAGCCATGACAGTTTAAAAGAACAAACAAGGTTTGGAGACTTACGCTACCAGAGAATAAAAACTGTTAAAAGAGCTGCAGATTTAAAGCAGTGTATATTAATGGAGGAACAGATGAAGGACTTGATGCAACAGAATTCAGAGCTCACAGAAAGACCAAGCATGTCTCGGAATTTGGGATGTGACAAACACAGCATCACACATCCGTGAAGGATGGTGTTAGGCCAATTCATTCAACTGGTTTCTTTTTTTCTTTTTCCTTTTCTTTTTTTTTGAGACTGAGTCTCACTCTGTTGCCCAGGCTGGAGTGCACTGGTGAGATCTTGGCTCACTGCAACCTCCGCCTCCTGGGTTCAAGTGATTCTGCTGCCTCAGACTCCACAGTAGCTGGGACTACAGGCATGCACCACCATGCCCAGCTAAATTTTGTATTTTTAGTAGAGATGGGGTTTCACCATGTTGGCCAGGCTGGTCTTGAACTTCTGACCTTGTGATCAGCCTGCCTCAGCCTCCCAACTCATTTTCTTTACAGAAAAAATTAAATTAAATTTCTACTTCATATTATATCTCCAAATTAATTTTAAGGGATTAAAAAACAAAACAGGAAATAAACAACTTTATAATTATTAGATAAATGTTTAATAAAATTTCTTTTTAAACTCTGATAGGAATGTATTTCCTAGCTGAATACATAACTCAAAAAAATACAGATAATTAACACTAGCTGCATTAAAATGTAAACATGCTTCCCATAAAAGGAATAATGAACAAAGTCAAATAAGCAAAAGTTGGAGATAATATTCATAATGAGTAAAATAAAGGATTAGTACTCAAATTTGAAAATTGTCCTATGTGCTTATAAGAAATATTCAAGCTACCTTGTAGAAAAGTGGACATAAGATCTAGATAAGCAATTTACAGAAATGTCAGTCCAAAGGCAAATCATTCATGAAAGTGTACACAATCTAACAGGCATCTGGAAAACAAAATTTATTCCTTTTTTAAAAAACAAAATTATTGCATAACTATTCATTTGGCAAGATTTGTTTCAAGTATCAAAATATCATAAACTGATGAATTGTGAAGGAATAGTCACTGATGCTGCAAAAGAAAATTGTCCTCCAAAATGAGAGAAACTTTGGAGAACAACTTGGCAATACCTAGTAAGTTAAAAACCTGTTTGCTCTAGGATCCATGGCTGCAATTTCAAATATATATTACAGGAAAATCTTTGCACATATACACCAAGAGACTTGTCAACAATGTCTCTTGAAGCCTTGCTTACAATGGCTATAGGAATAAAAACTACTTAAATATCAAACAGTAAGAAAATCTATACATACATTATGGAAAATAAAAGAACACACCACAGTGATTAAGAACAAGATGGAGCTACTGGTTTCCATATGTAAATCTCAGAAGCATGTTTAGTGCAAAGAAGCAAGACAAAGACAGTTTTATAAGTTTGTTTGTTTGTTTTGTTTGAGACAGAGTCTCTCTCTGTTGTCCAGGCTGGAGTGCAGTGGTGAGATCTCGGCTCAGTCCAACCTCCACCTCCTGGGTTCAAGCAATTTGCTGCCTCAACCTCCCAAGTAGCTGGTTCGACAAGCGCCTGCCACCACACCGGCTAATTTTTATTTTATTTTATTTATTTATTTTTTGTACTTTTTAGTACAGACAGGGTTTCACCATGTTGGCCAGGTTGGTCTCAAACTCCTGACCTCAGGTGATCCACCTGCCTCAGCCTTCCAAAGGGCTGGGATTACAGGCATGAGACACTGCACCCTGCCCAGTTTTATCATTTTAAACACTGGTTACTGGGTATATGAGAATTTTAATACTATTCTCATAATTTTTTGTATTTATGTTTACCATTTTTTAAAAGTGTTAATATATTATGTCCTCCTTCCATCCTTTATGTTGGTAAGTATTAAAATAATGCATATGGATGAAGAGCCTGGTTTGCTCAGTTGTGTATTTCTTATAAAGTTTCCTTGGTAATTCACAACTAAGCTGTCAGTTTTTGAAACATGCTATGAAATCGATAAATGGCAAGTATCCAGAGACTACAAGAAGTAGTCAAGAAATTACTGTTCCAAGAAAATGCCCCTGGTGAAAAGAAATCCATTTGAATCTCCAGTCTGCACTACCTTCAAATGATCTAAATACTGTCTTTTATAATGAAAGCTATATACTGCCAATATCAGGAAGGCATGACATAGTCTAGGCAATATGTGATTGGAAATAGTAACAAGGTTAAATAATAAAGCAACTTTTGCTGATTCATAGCTCTTTATATTATTAAATTATAAGGCATTAGAAGTTATAGAGCAAGTGGCAAACATTTGCTTTGGAGAAAATGCATATCATTTTCTCGTTTCTTTAATCTGATTCTGTAGGTAGACAGTTCCAACTGCTGAGCTTGGCACTGGTAATTTGATTCTTTTTAAGCCAAGTGAAACAGACAGAGGGTAGCTAAATTGACTTTTAAAAATAATAATTTACTCTGTTACGTTCACAAAATTTCACACTTTCCAAGAGTGATAATAGTTGTTCATTGGAAAAGATTCATATGGACCTAGGGCAGAGAGAAACAGGACACTTTTCATTTGAAGCAAGACACTGGAAATACATTAACATGAAAACCAGCAGCAGGAGATGCTGCTGGAAGAAAAAAAATATGTTAATGCAGCTGGTGGGTACAACGAATTTTTATGTTGACAGTCCTCACTGCTTAGTGATTCCAAGTACTGAAGATTAGAAATAGCTGAAAGCTTTGAGATTCCCAGTCCTGGCAGAATTGATGGAAAGGGAGCTTTTTGAATAAGAAAGGAAAGGAACATTAAACAATCGGGGGAAAGATACAAAAGACACCTATAATTAATTTACAGGTTATTAATTTGTCACTTTGAGCTGTGAAAGCATTTGTATACTTCCATATCCTATGAGTCTATTGTGAAAAAAGATGTATTCTGCTTAAATTGCACAGCTCAGTTTGCTGGGAGATCATTAGCAGTGGACCTTCACAAAAATGAATCCAGTCTTTAAGGGTGTCTGTAATGTGTTGCTCCCTCTTTCAGTCATCGGTAATTTTACAACATTTCCATGGATAGTGCCGGAATCAAGGCCAATGGAATATTTGCCAGAAGTACTAGGGAAAAGCACAGTAATTAAGGCAACATAGTAATTCACCTCAATTAAGAGGAACCTCCAGGACAAAGTTGGTTTTCTGATTTGCAGCAGTCAGTTGCTTCTACCCTTTGGGAAAATGTTTATCAAATCTGCATCACCAGTGTCACCAGCAGCACCCTTCGTGTAGCTTAGGATTTGTTTTCCAGCCTTCCCGTCACTAATCAGTTACATAAACCTTGTGCATTTCATTCCAGACTACCAAAATCTCGATCTGGAAAGAAAGTTTATTTTTGGTTAATTCATTTGTATTTGTATTTTTACAGTTTTTCTACTATAGTCTCTAGGCTACATATGTTTTCAACTCTCCGAAATACTTTCTGGAGAATTTCAGTAAAAAGAAAAACAAAGAAACATATTAACATGACCATGCCATTACTGACAAAAGGTCTACAATGAAAGGGAATAATCGCTTGTAAAATACTATTAAACCCAAATTGTCCAGTAAAAAGCAAGAGGTCTCAATACTATCACACGAGGTAAGACAAGCAAGGAGTTGCTGCATGGCTGCTACATTCACCAAGCCTTTGGCATTCCAAATTCTAGAACCCTCCATTTCCTACTCACCTCTAGGTGTTTCCACACTGCAGAAAAATCCTTGGACTGGTTGATGGTGATGGTTAGGTGCAGTAACTATACAGTGGGACTTACAGCTGATAGCTTGCATTAGCAAGTGGATTACCACTCAGTTGATCCAACTACATCATTAAGTCAACCCAAATAACTGGACCATATACAGGGACAAGTTAATTTGCCATTTTAATGATAAAACCAGGTTAGTCAGGCAGTGATTTGGGATTTATTTACACTATGCAGGCTTGTTTGCCCCTCAACCATCATCAAAGGGGCTTAGCAGTTTCTACTGAACACTTCTTTCCCTTCCCTCACCTCAACCCCAATCAACAGCTTTTATTTTAAACCATTTATCTGTAGAGAGAGAGGGTGGATCTCTCTCCGACACTAATGAACAATTCATTCTGGCAAGAAAGACCAACACAAACAACCCTTAGGTAAAGTTCCTGCTTCCTAATGAACAGCACCTTTGGGCTCCACACTGCGGAGCCAAATAAATGACTCCATAAGCCCAAAAGCTCATTATTGGCCTGAAATAGGCTCAGCCTCAGGCATATGTGGCCATATTCAGATCATTAAGAATCTTCTGTTGCTCATTGCTCTCTCCTTTTTCTATTTAAGTGGCCAGCAAGGTACAGGTTTCCATCCTCCCCATCTGTAAGCCTATTTCTTAGTCCATATTTTGCCATCTCTCTACTCTCTGCCTTGTGCTCCTTTATTTTTTTTTTTTTTTTTTTTTTTTTTTTTTTTAGCCTATAAAAAATTAAGTCTTTCTCTCTCATCAATGACCCTATTTTTGAGGTTCACTAGTTGACATGTACACAGCTGGGGACTCACCCTTTTTATTGTCTTGCAAAGTCCACCACTGAGAGTCACAACCATGTCAGGAATTTGCAGCTTTCATGTCCAAGCACCCGCAAGTCCCACATGAGTTTAATAAGAAGATGTAGAGCTGAACCGAAATTGTTTCAGAGAACCTGGAGGGGTTCATTTAAAGCACTTCCTATCTCTAGCTCACACATATGCTACTGAACAAGTTCCCAGGAGAGTAGCACAGAATCTAAACCTTGGATGCATCTTGTAGATTAACAAATATTAACTTGTAAAATATTTTATTTTTCTGCTATAATGAGCATGGATGCCTTCAGAACCCATCTTTGTTTTTGTTTTTGTTTTTCTTCACTTGATGCTAAGGAAATAATCTTTTATTTTAGGCAAGATAATTAATTCATGTTATTTTGCCTATTAATTTTATTTTTACATCCACAGACATCACGATAAACAAGTCTATGTTTGCACTTTCCAAAAATTATTCTTTATAAAATTGCAATTACTGAAAGATATTTCAGGCTTAAGTTTTCTCACCAAGGCATTGCTTCCCGAAAATTAGCTCTAGATATCATGACATTGAAGTAAACATCTGTTCAACAGCCACGTTTAAGTTTTGTTTAAAATACTTTGGGGAAAGAAAAGTGTATTTTTAAGAAAATTATTTTGAAAAAATACTTGGCAATGGAAAGCCAGATGGAAGAGATAATTTAGAGAAGAAAACAAAGGTTAAAGACAAGCATTTTGCCACCCAGGCAGGTTAGAAAAATATAAAGTGGAGAGGAGAGAAGTTGAGGACCAGAAAGAAAACAGTTGGAGTTCTTTTCTTCAAGAAAAAAAAGAAATCATTGCGGAAGAGTGAGGAAATGGAGGAAGGGCATTTTTTTCTCACTCATTCTGTTTCACTTTAACATTTATCAGCACTTGTGATAACCTGGCTCGGGACTCTCCCCATTCAATCATTAAGTGAGACTTTATCAAACACTTTGAGTATTAGACATATGGTGAGTATGAAGAGGAATAACATATGGTCCCTCTAGCCTAAAAGAATCTTTCTTTGATCTCTCTAAAAAGGAGAATATACTTTATTAGAATGACACAACTGAAAAGACCAATTCTAAAGATACAGGTGACATATCAAAATGCAGGGAACACATCCAGTAAAGCAAAAGCTTTGACTGAGTTAGGCTTCATAATGGCCATCAGGGAGGAACTGAGCGTAAACAGGTAAAGGAAATGGGAGATTCTACTGGTAAGGGCACAAAATCATACTGTATTTATTTTGTCTTCAACACATTTTTCAAAAGTTGTCTTTAAAAACACTGTTGTGTGGTTATTTAATCTATTTTCCTAAATAGGTCTGCTTCTACTTAAACTTTTTAAAAGGGTAAAATGTTCATGATTAAGGAAAGAGAGCCAGAAAGCAAGATTGAACTCTTACATACTGCTTCCATTTGAGGAACCATAGCAAAGATGGCAGGAATGGGGTGTTGAAATTGCAAAAGTAAATAATGACTTGATAACAAATGTCAAATGGTGCCTAATGATGTGTTACTAAATAAAACCAATATTTAAAGATAATTTCCTCACTGAAAAAGTACTGGACATGTGCTCTTATTTTTACATTGGGTAAAAGCACTGTTTGCAGAGCTGCCTGAGTTTTTGCCCCAGCTTTACCACTAACTAACTTTACAAACTTGGGAAAGTTACTCAACTTCTTTGTGTCTCAATTCCCACGTCTGTGATATTAGAAAGACTTGTTCTGAGATCTTAGAAAGACAATGCATATGACATGTTTATAACAGTACATGACACACAACAAATGCTACAAAACATTTATTAGTAGTGATGATGATGAAGATGATGGTATCATTCATTGATTCTAGAACTATCTATTGGTTGCCTATGTATAAATCACAGCCCAGATTTTCCAGGATAAATCTTACTACATATAATGTTATGTACTTTCATATGAGTAAATTTACAGAAGCTTTTGTTTGTTTGTTTTTGCCAGATCATGAGACACCATTTCATAGATTTAGGACTATGAACTTCGGGGTCAAAATGGTCAATTTATAAATTTTGGAGTTAGCTTTGGCCAATATACTTGCTTTGCAACCTTGGACAAGATATTTAATATCTCTAACTTCTTAACAGTTTCCTCATCTGGAAAATGGAGCTAAAAATGATACATAGTTCAGAGCATTATTTGTTGATTAAATAAAATGACTCTTACAATATTCCTGAAAAAAAAAACTCACTTATAATGTTCTGCAGTTAATAAAGTTTATGGACATATAAGTATAATGATCTTTCCATGACAAGTCTTGAAAATATAATGCCTCAGTTCAAAGGATTCAATATCTAATTCTAATGTGGGGAAATGGAATTGGAGTAGACCAACAGAATTGATCAGAATTGGCCTAGACCAATAGAATTGATCAGAATAGAATTGATCTGGGTTAGAGTTCTGATATTAATTGACTCTAGACTTTTGAAATGTCACTATTTTTATTGTCTTCAACAGTTCACTTGTATAATAATGAGAGCAAACTGAGTGACTTGGAAGGACTTCCCCAATTTAACATTTTGTAATGACATGGCTTAATGGGAGAATTAAGATACGATGTACAATCCAATGAGGATATTACACAATCAACTTTCCTTGTCTTATGTATTTATTTTCAGCATGCAAAACCTTATTCTAAAGTTGTACCCAGATTTTGAATGACTTATTTCTCCAGTTTGGGACTCCATTTTGCAAAGACAGCAAAAGGAATGGCAATGACATTCAAAAAGGAGAATTATAAACATATTATCATAAAGTTAATTGAAGCCCAATAATATACAACAAAATCACAAATGATGTATAATGGCATTCTGATTAAACATAAAATTTCTTCTCACTAGAGAACTGGTAAAATCCCTTAATTCAAAATGTATAATAAAATACACCTGTTTAGGTTTGAAAAACTAACAAAATCCTTATCTGGGAGTTTCAGTTTCAGCATGATGGCGCCTAAGCACAAAACAGCCCATATAGCCCATTGATTACAACTAGAAACTCATGGATAAGAAACAAAAAACAACTGTACAGGTTGCTTCTTAAGGGGACTCACATCTTGTAGAAATAAACCATATGTAGGTGAGTTTCACTTTTTTTTTTTTTTTTCCGCCTGAGGGAAAGCCCGAGTTACAGCAAAGCAGCAGTTAAGCTCCAAGAGAGATCATTTTCTTGCCAGAGGAACCAGGAAAATAGGTGACTGTGGGCTAGAGAGTCTGAGAGCAAATCTTGGTGGGGAGAAATCCAGAAGAGTTCTCTTATTTCTGTGTCTGAACCCATAGAAATCTCAGGTTCTATATACACATATAGAAGGCCCGAACCACAGCAAATATTTTAAAAGTGAACTGAAATTTGAACACAGCCCTAAGATGGATGAGCAGACTTTGCAGTCTGACCCTCATTGAGTTGATTTTCCACTAAAACATACTCCTCAGCATCCTCTAGAGGAATCAGAATCTAAGCAACAGAATGTACACAAGTTCTGGGATATGCTCCCAAATTCCCAACATGAGAAAACCAGGAAAATGTGATCAGTTTTCAAGGGACCAGGCAACTAGCAGATACCAACTCTGAAATGACCAAGGTGTTAGAATTATTCGATAAAGGCTTTAAAGCAGCTATTATAACATGCTTTTGAAGTTAAAGAGAATACACTTGACATGAATGGAAAGAGGAATTCTCATCAGAGAAACATAAACTACATATAAAAAAGCACCAAATGATAAATTTCAACCCCAAAATGGAACCTGTAACATGAAAAAAGTCATTGAATGGGATCATCAACAAAATCGAGATAAAAAGGAAAAACTCAGTCAATTTGAAGATGGAGCAATGGAAATTGTCCAATATGAAGAAAAGAGAGGGAAGTGAAATGGGTGATGGGGGAGAAAACAACTTCAGGAATCTGCAAGATGATATTTAAAAATTCAAATGTACACATCACTGGAGTGTTTGAAGTAAAATAAAAAGTTTGGAACGGAAGAAAGTATGAAGAAATCATGGCTCCAAACTCCCCAATTTTGGGGAAAGACATCAATTTAGAGATTCAAGGAGTTCAGTTAATCTCAAGCAGGATAAACTCATTGAAAATCATGCTTGTAAACATCTTCATCAAATTGTTGTAAACCAAAGATAAATATGTACCTTGAAAGTGGCTAGAGAGAATGACATATTATGGACAGTGTAGTAATGACCTAATTGGTCATGGACTTCTTATCAGCTAATGTGGAGGTGAGAAAACAGTAAAATGACATCTTTAAATCGCTGAAAGAAAAAAAAGTGAAATCAGAGTACAATATGTAGTGAAAATATTCTTCAGAAATGAAAGTGAAATGAAGACATTTCAGATGTAGAGAAACTAAAAGAATTTCCCACAATCAGCTTTGCTCTACAGATATTCAAGGGAGGGTGTATAGGCTGAAGGAAAATTATATCCAAGGGTAAGTTGTTTCTTCAGAAATAAAGGAATAGCAACATAAATGGTAAAAATATGGGTAAATATAATAGAGTATATTATCCTCTTAAGTTCCTTAAAATGTGTGTAATTATAGAATCAAAAATAAAATTATTGAATGGGGTAATATATGTATGTATATATAAGTAATGTACAAACTATGTACATATGTATAAGTACATAAATGACAAATGTAATATAAATGTCTATATTTGAATGAGGTAGTACAATATAGATAGACTTAACAGGTTAGATATGTATATTTTAATCACTAGAACAACCACTAAGGAAAAATAAAATCCAAAACAATATAGCCAAGTAGTGAAAACTTAAATTAGAATGTTAAAAAATATTCAGGCATTCCAAAGAAAGGAAGAAAAAAGGAAACAAACAGAGCACACAGGAGAAAAACAGAAAACAAACAATAAAATGGTAGAACTAAATCAAACAATATTAATAATTACATTAAATGTCAAATGTTCAAAAACTACAATTAAGAAGCATAAATTAACAGAGTGGATACTCAAGCAAGACTCTATTTTATGTTTCCTATTAGAGACAATATAAAAACACAGACAAGTTGAAAGTGAATGAAAGGGAAAAAAATATACCACACAAACAGTAAGCAATAAAAGGCCGGACTGACTGTTTTGATACCTGATAAGTATACTTCAATACAGAAAGTAGTACTACTTATACAAAGGATTTTTTTCATAATGATAAAAGAGAAATAACAATTATAAATGTGTAAGTGCCTAATAGCAGAGCCTCATGATACATGAAGCAACAATCGACTGAATTAAACAGAAATAGACAAGTCCACAGTTAGAGCAGAAATTTTTATAACTACCTCTCAGCAATTGATAACACACTAAACAAAAAAATTAGCAAAGACGCAGATCAGAATAACATTATTAACTGTCTTGATCGAACTGATATTTATAAATGACAAAAAGAGCATATACTGTGTGATCCCACTTATAAAAAATTCTAGAAAATATAAAATAAGTATAAAAAGAAAATCAGCCAGGTGCAGTGGCTCACGCCTGTAATCCCAGCACTTTGGGAGGCCAAGGCAGGCAGATCACCTGAGGTCAGTTCAAGACCAGCCTGACCAACATGGTGAACCCCATCTCTACTAAAAATACAAAAATTAACCAGGCATGGTGCTGGATGCCTGTAGTCCCAGCTACTCAGGAGGCTGAGGCAGGAGAATGGTGTGAACCCAGGAGGTGGAGCTTGCAGTGAGCTGAGATCGCACCACTGCACTCCAGCCTGGGCAACAGAGTGAGACTCCATCTCAAAAGAAAAAAAGATCAGTGATTGCCTGGGGATGGGATAGAGAGAGTAATAGGTTGCAAATGAGCATGAAGGATCCTTGGAAAGTGATTAAATGTTTTTATCTTGATTATGGTGATGCATTCATGGATATTTGTACTGGTAAAATCTCATCATATTGTTCAACATAAACATGTAAAGTTTATTGTGCTTTACTTATATCTCAATAAAGTCATTTAAAAAGACCTTATCTGGCCAGGTGTGGTGGCTCATACCTGTAATCCCAGCATTTTGTGAGGCTGAAGTGGGTGGATAAATTGAGGTTGGGAGTTGGCGACCAGCCTGACCAACATGGAGAAACCCCATCTCTACTAAAAAAAAAAAAAAAAATACAAAAAATTAGCCAGGCCTTGTGGTGCATGCATGTAATCCCAGTTACTCAGGAGGCTGAGGCAGGAGAATTGCTTGAACCCAGGAGGCGGAAGTTGTGGTGAGCCGAGATCATGCCATTGCACTCCAGTCTGGGCAACAAGAGTGAAACTCCGTCTCAAAAAAAAAAAAAAAAACAAAACCCAAACCACCTTATCCTAAGTAGATGTTCATGGCCTTTATCAGACCACCAAAGAAATCCATGGCACAAAAAAGAGGTTGATTAATCTTGGATTGGGTGGTAAATTTTTTATTACTAGCAATGTTCCAGCTTTACACAATGAAATTTATAGCTTACCTCAGAAGCTGGGCCATATTTTAATTAATCCATTCATTTATTCAACATTTACTGAGCAACTGCTACATGCCACTCAATGCGAATAATGCCCACTAGAATAATTTATATTTAGCATCTGTTCCATTGTTTATATTATTTCATTTCTACATTATGTTTTGGAGTGGCAAGACATCCCCTTGTTAAGTGACATCACATGGCAACTTCATATGCTCTTTGCTTTTAACGATTGTCCTTAGGGAGCATTTTTGTCATTTACATACCCAAGAACTCATCATCAGAGAAATTGAGTATTCCAGAATTGCCGCAGTGAAGATGTGACCATCCTGGAACTTGTTCTGGGGCCAGCCCAGAAGAAGCTAGAATGGCCTGTAACACTTGGCTCCTCTGGTTTTACATTGGGGGCAGGACTAACTCAATGCAGTAGGCATGGATACGTATACCTGGAGGCCCAAACTGCTCCCTTAAGATGGCAAGTTGCTTTGGATCCCAAGTCATTTGCCAGAGGCTGCCATTCTAGCATTTCTCAGAATACTTTTGTTTGGTCGGAAACATGCAAAAATATCTGCTTTTCAGAGGATATGATATTTAGAACTATGAAGATTTGGTGAACCTCCAAACAAATTAGTTTATTTTTTATATCCTCTCTTTCAGAGTTCCTCTACCCAGGAGACTTCCTATAGACACAGTAGAGTTACTGATTTCTGGTTTTAGTTCAGTGTTTTTTATCTCCAGAAAAATGCTCAATCATAATAGCCACAGTGGCACATCCTATGTAGCTGACAGCCACTGTTCTAAATGCTTTGTACATATCTACATATTTAATCCCACAACAATGATCAGGTGCTATTATTTTCTTCATCAATAGAGATGAGGAAATTGAAGCTCAGAGAGGTTAGGTAGATGATCAAAGCCACACAGCTGGTAGTTACTGGAACTGAACTTTGGACTCAGTAATCCAGCTCCAGAGTCCATGCTTGTAATCACTAGGCTGCACTGCCTTAACCCCACAGGCTAGTACCCTGTTGTTTCTGTTTTCAGTAGAGTAAGAAGCAAACAGAAGAGAGAAAATGTTGGGGAAAGATTTTTGTAGAACCTGTCACATCACACTTGGGAGTCATCTATCTTTATCCACACATAAAGCCAGCAAGAGTATAATGACCCATGAATTCATGAGCTCTTCTCTATATTTGAAATATTACAGAGTAGCAACGGAATCCCCTTAGCCCATTGACTGACAAGAGGCATGCCGATCCACTTCTTAAAACACAGTTACAAATGCCAGAGGATGTACACACCATGCCCATCACTCCTACTCTACATTCACTGAATAGCCCAGTGATGCCAACTCTATGAAATAATGGCTTCCGAGTAATCAGTTGTAAACAGAAACATGAAAATATTACAACAGATGCTGAAGTCTACACATTAGGAGGCAGTCTGTGTGTCTGAATAATATTTACTTCAAGTTAATTTAGGCAACTGGTATATTTTTGACCTTAGTTATAATAAATTTTACTATGGAAAACATATATTTCCAACTTCCTAGAATTCACTATTTACTAAGCGTGACTGGTGGGGCATAAAGTGGAAATGTAGAGATTGAAGTAGGAATTAAAACAGTGCTAACCCTATCTCCATGTATTTCTATACACACACACACACACACACACACACACACACACACACACCACACACACAGGCTAAAACAAAACCATTCAGAATTTTTACATAGGTTATCAAGTGAAGCAACTGAGAGTAGATTCAGTTCAAAAACAAAAGCCACAGACCAAATCTGAGGGTCATTATTCTAGTTCCCACGTAAGCTTACTTGCCTACAGTTCCCATTTAAATCTTAAAAATTTTATAGAGAAATGTATATCAATTGTATATCCCATTACGAACAAAATTCTCTCTAGAATAATAATACACACATACTTACTTATCTAAACTGCACCCTTTTGTTTAATATAAACTCTTGATAGGGTAAACCAAACAACAAAAAAAAGGACAGATCTCAACCTAAGAACGTAACAGTTGGTGTGAGCAGAAGAATGGGGGCAATTATTAAGGAAAAGGGGGAAAATGTCAACTCTGATAAGGGATTGAGTTGGAAAGGCGGGCAGTTACAGATAGGACCAGAAGTTTTGAACTTGGTAGGTAGGCAGGAAGGAATGAGTTAAATTTCACACAGCAGGAAGCGCTGTTTATGGCAGTGAGTACCCAGAGGAAGGGACAGGCCCAGGGAGCCCAGATGAGCACAGTTAGAGCCTTTGTAGCAAGGAAGTGGAAATGAGTGGGGGTAGGAGTGGATAGGCGAGGGTTATAAGTGATCCCTACCCCTCCTAAATGTGCAGGTAGAATAAGATAGTGAAAGAAGACAAAGGCTGCTTCAGTTAAACATATGGTTGTACAGAAACACACACACACATATGCTTGTTATACATCTGTATACACATTAAGTAAATGATAGCATCATAAAGGTTTTCATTTATGCAATACTCGCTTCATGCCAGTGGGATACTCCACTAAGGAGAATTTTATAAATGTCAGATGTGTCAAAGGGTGATTCTTCCATAAGCCACGCACCCATTTTCCAACCAGGCAGAGCACAATGTTGACACCCACATGGGGTGTGCTCTGATCCTCTCCCCAGGCACCCTCCCTGCTTTCACAGCTAAGGGGAGGGAGAGGAGTTATTTTCTCTGGTTTCTGGGAGAAGGAAGGCTAACACAGCAGCAGCAATTTCCCGTTTCATTTTCTGCACCATTCTGAATGTTCTACTTAATATTTTCCACTTATATCCCCTCCAGAATTTGTAAATGGGGATTGTATTAATATTCCTATACTAGTACACTTTTTACATATACAGTTGTAAGGAAATAGATTTTAGAAACCTTAGCTTAAAATAGCTATCTTTTGAAGACTCAAAATTGCCAACGACACAGATTCAAGTTGGATCATGTTTTAGGGGAACTCCATTTCCTGTAAAAGTTTGGAATTCTATCATAATATGGGATGTAAAAGAGTTCAGTTTGTTTAAAAACTGTACACAAGTTTTCTCCATATCTTGTTTTCATTTGTGTATCAGTTGTAAATAAAAATTGATGTTTGCCAAAATGTAAGCTATTTTAGGGAAAAAAAAAATTGTTTTCCTTTGGCTCTCCTTCCTTCTCTATCCTTGAAGTAAGCCCAACTCTCCCAATTATAGAGCCTTCCATTGGCATCATGATCCCCCTGTTGGCAAGTCCTTCCCCATATGAAGGTTTTCCCTACACAGGATATGTAAAGGAGTATACAATTACTCTACCATTCAAATGACAGGCAATTTCTATTAAGCATTATTAGTTTTATAATGTAGATGTGGTTCAGGTAAGAATCAGATTAAACTAAAGCTTGCCAAAACTTGAAAGAGGTTCACCTGAGAAGGGGGCTTTGCTATTTAATTAAGGCGCCGATCTGGTATATAGAAAACAGTATGGCTGAGAGTTCAAAGGACCTATTTGTGCAATTACCCAAACATAGAATACAGATCCAATGATCTTACTGTTGTGTGTCTCCACCTGCATCTCTATATAAAAGTAAGTAATTTAACTGGATGTTTTAAAGTGCGCTGTCTAGCTCTACATTTCTATGATGCTGGGCAGGAAAAAAATTGCAAAGTAATTTAACCTATCTAACCCTTAGTATCAGAGAAAATAGAGCATTTCTAATGGTGAAATAACTTTAGCATAGACGTATTATTCAGAGATTTTATAAAATGCTACCTCTTTCTAAAAAACATGATGTAGGATTCTGTTTTAGAGTCTGAATTATAGTCCTGTTTGAATTCAAGGAATAAATTAGAATAGCTTCTAGAATTTCAGAAACCAGTACAATTTCCAAAAATAAATAAATAAATAAAGGAACTAAGGACTACTTTATTTTTCAGTAAAAGATATTAAAAAGAAAAATAAAACCATCAATAAACACTATTATGACTAAAATTTCTTTAAAGAAAAAAACATTTGGTATAAAAATTAAGAAGCACACATTCATAGGATAAAGAAAAATAATTTATGTTGCATACTTTATTAAAAGCTCGTTCATTTTCCTAATTTATTTCATTTGTCCATTAACTGGGAAGACATTACCTCGGACAAGCATAGATCAGAGAAGTGGCTTTTGAAAAACTGGTAGATTAGATGACCTCTCATTTTCTGTCTTTTAATCCCATCTTCCCCTTAAATTGGTTTAATTATCCTGCAAAAATAGAACCACAGCAGTGCCTAATGCAGTTTCTTCTTGATGGGGGCATTTTCTCCATCCCTTAGTTTAACTTTGTTCTGTTTGACTGAACATTGTCATTGACTTTCTTTAAAGTTAATCATTTAGATATCTTTGGTTAAGTACATCTCAGGATTCATAATCAAAATACTGGCCATGGATGGCAGAACTATTTGTTGCTTGTGTTTCTTTTTGCTACTGATACTTAAGTACAGCCTTTTCTTTTCAGCCTTGGCTGGCCGTGCTCTGCCTGTGTCCCATAGCATTCAGAATAGAGTATTTGGATAACAAGTACAAGTCACTTTTGCCCTTGTTCTGTCACTTCTCTAAAGCTTCAGAAGAAAAAAGGCAGAACACAAAGAATAAAAGTCTTCTTGCCTCATTTGTGTGTTTGATTTGGATTCCCATTATAATTGTATAATAGCCACCACCACCTTCTGTGAATGACCTTTGGAGACAATGACTGTAGTCAGGATTTTCTTGAAGTTGAACCCCCAATTCTCTGTTGCAGACAAGGCCTTATCACATGATGGCCAAGTTTGTGAGGCTCGTCTTTCAAAGAGGAACTTGTCTCTATGAAGGAATCTGAGACCAGATACACACTGTTGACTACAAGTTATTTATAGGTTTCTTAGCAGACACATATGCAATGTGCTAGCTCTTTAGAGCCAAAACACCAACATTAAGAAGAATTAATAAGTGGGTTTCATTGTGCACCAAGAGGATACCAGATTATATAAGAAAAGACACAAAGTCACATCATGTGCAAGACCTAAATGACTGTAAACAGAGATTCATTTCTTGCTCACAGAAAGTTCAATCCACAGCTGGAGTGGGAGACAGAGGGATCCAGACTGACCAAACCATCATCTTCAACACATGACTCTGGGGGTTATCCTGGGATCCTGCGAGACAACATCCAGCTGACACTAAGTAAGAGACCACAGGATTGCACAGGTGGTTTTGCTTTGTTGTTTTGTTTTGTTTTGTTTTAACATGACTGAGGCATATAAGTGGTAAACATCAATTCTGCCCGTATTTTATTGAGCAGAATTTAGTCATGAGGCCTTACCTAGCTAGATGCAAGGAAGTTGGGAATGAACACACAGCCTCCAGGAAGCCGCCACTTCCGAGCCACGGCCAACCCACAAGGAAGAGAAGATCTCCAGGGCAGCCTGCCATCTTTACCACAGGGAATTTGCAGAAACTCTTGCCAGATGCAAAAATTAAAGCTGGGATAAAACCAATGAAGAAATTTGCCAAAACATTTGAAACATGAAATTGTGCATACTTATTGACTAATATAAAAACAAGTTCTAGAAAAACAACTTAAGGGACCAAAATATTATATAAATGCTAACAGCCATTGACCAGATTTTTTAATTTCCTCAAGCATCCATTGACTGCTCACATTTACAAAAAAATTGCAGTGAAAATATAAAATACCATCCGTCCAATTTTTCTAGGCGTATATCCCTTAAGTGCATATTCCCTTTATGCCCAATTGTCCGGTTCTCCATGTCCCCTTGTACTTGTTAAGTCCCAACATTTTCCTGAATCGGTAAGGCTCCAGAAACCCCTGTACGGAATCCCCGTGCGGAAGATCCCTGACTCACCATGGTTCTACTTATCATTTTCAACTTGAGGATGGTGCAAAGTGATACACATTCAGTAATAACTGTACTTTGAGTGCCCATACAACCATTCTGTTTTTCACTGTTAGTATAGTATTCAATAAATTACCTGCACTATTCAACACTTTATTATAAAACAGGCTTTGTGTTAGGCAACTTGGCCCAGTTCTAGGCTAATGCAAGTGTTCTGAGCACACTTAAGGTAGGCTAAGCTAAGCTGTGACGTTCTGTGGGTTAGGGATACTGCAAGCATTTTTGACTTAGGATGGGTTTGTTGGGGTGTTGGGGTATTACTTCATCTTTGTTTTTTTTTTTTTTTTTTTTTTTTGAGACAGTCTCACTCTGTCACTCAGGCTGGAGTGCAGTGGCACGATCTCGGCTCACTGCAACCTCCGCCTCCCCAGTTCAAGTGATTCTTTTGCCTCAGCCTCCTGAGCAGCTGGGACTACAGGCGCCCGCCACCACGCCAGGCTAATTTTTTGTATTTTTAGTAGAGACAGGATTTCACCATGTTGGCCAGGCTGGTCTTGAACTCCTGACCTCAGGTGATCCGCCTGCCTCGGCCTCCCAAAGTGCTGGGATTACAGTCGTGAGCAACAGCGCTGGGTTATTAGTTAATCTTAAGATGAGGAGCATCCAGCTAATCCCGCACATATATCCCTACACATAGGTGTCCTATGTCTTATGTCCAAAAGCAGGGGCCACACCTCTCCCTATTCTAGGCTCTCAATCATGCAAAGCTGCATTGACCCTGTGTGTTCCTTCCATATTCTCACTCCTCTTAACCTTCTCAGTCAGATCCTCCATTCACACTCAGAGTAACTTTCTGCTAACAGGTAAAGGAGTTACATTTTCTCAGGTAAATCTTTACTATAATTGAGTTTAAAGCCCTTTAGCACAAGACTCGGAACTAACCCAGATGCAATTGCAAAGTGTTTTTGTCCTGGAGATTGAAGAATGACTCAGAATTTACCACCTAGAGGGCTGGACTTTGGTCACCTTGACCTGGATGATGATAGTGCATGGAGCTTGCTATTTTATGTAATTTTAAATTTGATATTAAGTTGATTATGTTGTATTTATAACCCTGCATTCTATTATTTGGAAGAGAACAACGACATACCTAGCACTACATGCTAACACTCATTGACCAGATTCCTGAGTTTGCCCTGCTGTGGCTGAGGTGGATGGGGTTTTCTAAATATAAAATCATGTTGTCTACAAACAGAGACAATTTGACTTTCTCTCTTCCTATTTAAATACACTTTATTTATTTCTCTTGCCTGACTGCCCTGGCCAGAACTTCCAATACTATGTTGAATAAGAGTGGTGAGAGAGGGCATCCTTGTCTTGTACCAGTTTTCAAAGGGAATGGTTCCAGTTTTTGCCCATTCAATATGATATTGGCTATGGGTTTGTCATAAATGGCTCTTATTATTTTGAGATATGTTCCATCAAAACCTAGTTTATTGAGAGTTTAAACATGAAGGGACGTTGAATTTTATCAAAGGCGTTTTCTGCTTCTATTGAGATAATCATGTGGTTTTTGTCTTTGGTTCTGTTTATGTGATGGATTACATTTATTGATTTGCATATGTTGAACCAACCTTGCATCCCAGGGATGAAGCTGACTTGATCGTGGTTGATAAGCTTTTTGATGTGCTGCTGGATTCGATTTGCCAGTATTTTATTGAGGATTTTTGCATCGATGTTCATCAGGGATATTGGCCTAAAATTTTCTTTTTTTGTTTTTTCTCTGCCAGGTTTTGTTATCAAGATGATGCTGGCTTCATAGAATTAGTTATAGGGGAGTACCTCCTTTTCAATTGTTTGGAATAGTTTCAGAAGGAATGTTACCAGCTCCTCTTTGTACTTCTGGTAGAATTTAGCTGTGAATCTGTCTGGTCCTCGTTTTTTTTTTATTTTTATTTTTTTATTTTTTTATTTTTTGGTTGGTAGGCTATTAATTACTGCCTCAATTTTGGAACTTGTTATTGGTCTATTCAGGGATTCAACTTCTTCCTGGTTTAGTCTTGGGAGGGTGTATGTGTCCAGGAATTTATCCATTTCTTCTAGATTTTCTAGTTTATTCGGGTAGAGGTATTTATAGTAGTCTCTGATACTAGTTTGTGTTTCTGTGGGGTCAGTGTCATTTTTATCATTTTTATTGTGTCTATTTGATTCTTCTCTCTCTTATTCTTTATTAGTCTAGGTAGCAGTCTATCTATTTTGTTAACTTTTTCAAAAAAATCAGCTCCTGAATTCATTCATTCTTATGGAGGGTTTTTTGTGTCTCTATCTCCCTTGATTCTGCTCTGATATTAGTTATTTCTTGTCTTCTGCTAGCTTTTGGATTACTTTGCACTTGCCTCTTTAGCTCTTTTAATTGTGATGTTAGGGTGTTGATTTGAAATCTTTCTAGCTTTCTGATGTGGGCATTTAGTGTCATAAATTTCCCTCTTAACACTGCTTTAGCCATGTCACAGAGATTCTGGTATGTTGTCTCTTTGTTCTCATTGGTTTCAAAGAACTTCTTGATTTCTGCCTTAATTTCATTATTTACCCAGGAATCATTCAGAAGCAGGTTGTTCAATTTCCACGTAATTGTGTGGTTTTTGAGTGAGTTTCTTAATCTTGTGTTCTAATTTGATTGCACTGTGGTCTGAGAAACTGTTATGATTTCCATTCTTTTGCATTAGCTGAGGAATGTTTTACTTCCAATTATGTAGTTGATTTTGGAATTAGTGTCATATGGCACTGAGAAGAATGTACATTCTGTTGGTTTGGGGTGGAGAGTTCTGTAGATGCCTATTAGGTCCACTTGATCCAGAGCTGAGTTCAAGTCCTAAATATCCTTGTTAATTTTCTGTCTTGTTGATCTGTCTAATATTGACAACGGGGTGTTAAAGTTTCACACTATTATTGTATGGGAGTCTAAGTCTCTTTATTGGTCTCTAAGAACTTGTCTTATGAATCTGGGTGCTCCTGTATGAGTGCAAATATATTTATAATAGTTAGCTCTTCTTGTTGAATTGTTTTGTTTAACATTATGTAATGCCCTTCTTTGTCTTTTTTGATCTTTGTTGGTTTAAAAGTGTGTTTTGTCAGAGACTAGGATAGGATTGTAACCCTTGCATTTTTTTTTCTTTTCATTTGCTTGGTAAATTTTCCTCCATCCCTTTATTTTGAGCCTATGTGTGTCTTTGCACATGAGATGGGTCTCCTGAATACAGCACACCAGTGACCACGACTATCTAATTTGCCAGTCTGTGTCTTTTAATTGGGGCATTTAGCCCATTTCCATTTAAGGTTAGTATTGTTATGTGTGAATTTGATTCTGTCTTCATGCTATTTGCTTATTTTGCCTACTAGTTGATGCAGTTCCTTCATAGTGTCATTGGTCTTTACATTTTGGTGTGTTTTTGTAGTGGCTGGCACCAGTTTTTCCTTTCCATATTTAGTGTTTCTCTCAGGAGCTCTTGGAAGGCAGGCCTTGTGGTAATAAAATCCTTTAGCATTTGCTTGTCTGAAGGGATTTTATTTCTCCTTTGCTTATGAAGCTTAGTTTGGCTTGATATGAAATTCTGGGTTGAAAATTCTTCTCTTTAAGAATGTTGATTGTTGGCCCCAATCTCTTCTGGTTTGTAAAGTTTCTGCTGAGAGGTCTGCTGTTAGTCTGATGGGCTTCCCTTTGTAGCTGACTTGGCCTTTCTCTCTGGCTGCCCTTAACACTTTTTCCTTCATGTCAACCTTGGAGAATCTGATGATTATGTGTCTTGTGGTTGATCTTCTCATGGAGTATCCTAGTGCTGTTTTCTGTATTTCCTGAATTTGCATGTTGACTTGTCTTGCTAAGTTAGGGAAGTTCTCCTGGATAATATCCTGAAGAGTGTTTACTAGATTGTTTCCATTCTCCCTTCAGGTACTCCAATCAATCATAGGTTCAATCTTTTTATGAAGTCCCATATTTCTTGGAGGCTTTGTTCATTCCTTTTCATTATTTTTTCTCTAGTCTTGTCTGAATGCCTTATTTCAGCAAGGTGGTCTTCAAACTCTGATATCCTTTCTTCTGCTTGGTTGATTTCGTTATCGATACTTGTGTATGCTTCATGAAATTCTCATGCTGTGGTTTTTAGCTCCATCAGGTCATTTATGTTCCTCTCTAAACTGGTTATTCTACTTAGCAGCTCCTCAAACCTTTTATCAAAGTTCTTAGCTTCTTTGCATTGGGTTAGAACACGCTCCTTCAGCTCAGCATAGTTTTTTATTAGTTTTTTATGCTATCTTCTGAAGCCTACTTCTGTCAATTCGTCCATCTGATCCTCCATCCAGTTCTGCGCCCTTACTGGAGAGACGCTGCAATCATTTGGAGGAGGAGAGGCACCCTGGCCTTTCAGGTTTTCAGTTTTTTTTTTTTGTTTTTTTTGTTTTTTTCTGATTCTTTCTCATCTTTGTGAGTTTATCTAGTTTTGATCTTTGAGGCTGCTGATCCTTGGATGGATTTTCTGTGGGTACATTTTGTTGTTGTTGATGCTGTTGTCATTGCTTTCTGTTTGTTTGTTTTTCTTTCAATGATCAGGTCCCTCTCTGTAGGGCTGCTGCAGTTTTCTAGTGGTTCACTTCAGGTTCGTCCCTGCGCTTGGGGATGTCACGCAAGGAGGCTGCAGAACAGCAAAGATAGGTGCCTGCTCCTTCTCCTGGGATCTCTGACCTCGACAGGCACCAATCTGATGCCTGTAGGATTGCTTTCCTGCCCTGTTCTGCTCTGTCCTTGAGCCTCTGGCTGGAGTTATTGGAGTTCCTACAGGGAAGCCCCAACCAATGAGGAAGGATGGGTCAGGGTCAGGCCTGAAGAGATGCCCTGGCTGCAGCCTGCCACAGCCAGTGTGTTGCACTGTAGGGGACACATCTTGAGACCAAGCTGTCCAGCCTCCCTGGCTTTAGCAGGGGAAAGTGCAGCCTGGAGCTATAGAGATGGATGCTGTCCTTCCCCTGCCCAGGGAGTTTAGTATGTTAGTTGCAAGACCCAGTACTGGCTGCTGCTCCTCCCCCAAGAAGCTCAAAGGGCTTAGACAGTATACAGCTGCAGCCTTGGTGTGGGTTTCCCCTTCTGCTGGGAGTTCAGTAGGCTCTAGCTGAGAAGCTGTTGAGAACCTGCATAGCTCCAGGGTTGGGATGCTAGACCCTGGTGGTGTGGGTTTGCAAATGGAATCTTCTGATCCATGAGTTGCACAGTTCTGTGGAAAACGCATGGTTTCCTTGGATGGGTACCATGCTCACTCACTGCCTCCCTTGGCTTGGGGAAGGGGGCTACCCTACGCATGTGACTCTCAGATAGGCTGCCGCACCTCACTGTTCTTCTTCTCCGTGGATCACACCAGCCTTCTAGTCAGTTCTGATGAGAGAACCTGGATACCATGCTTGCCAGGGAGGGATTCACAGGTTTATTATGGTATTTTTTTAATAGAATTTAAACTTTATCAATTTTGTCTCTTTAATATGAAAATTGGGAAAGAATTATAAAAGTTAAAGCTTCTCTGGGACTGCAGTTGTTGTCATTCAATCTGTCTATCTGCAAATACAATGCATGATCATCCTGGGTATTCTGCAAAAGTTTACTCATTGAAAAAATAAATTCAATCTTATATCCCTTTCTCCTTCTTCATACAAATATATTGATGTAGTAGGTGCTTATTAAATATTTCACTGACTTTTTAATCAACCTTTTATATGTCTTGTTTCTTCTATACTCCCTGTCTCTTACTGTTTGCAGCAACTCAGCATTTCAGAGAGTAATCAATAGTGGTGGAAATTGAACCACCATGATAAGCAGAATAGGAAACATTTTATTTGAGTATCTACATTTTATATTATAAGCATCCTCTCCAATCTATTTGTGCAGCCAACTCTGCAAACAGGCCTAACGTGATTTAATATAATCAAGATTCAGTACTGCCTTTGTCCGCAGAGCAACATAGCTGTGGGTCTCCGATGACTCCTATTTAAGAACTCTTGAACTAAGCTGCCCTTGTCTGTATCAGGGTATTTGGATCACCATCCAGAGTTCATCTTATGCTCACCTCCATGTCCTGCTGTCTTCTCAGTATCCTTATCTCTTCTGACACCTCTGATGCTAAGGGAGGAGTCCTCCCTACTTGCAGTACTTTCTAGCTTTCTGTTTATTTGTGTTTATAATCACTATGAATCTCTAATATGCCACAGTATATTTCTGGTGTTTTGAGGTCAAATTGAAGAGTAAGAGTTAATGCAAAATGTTAATTAGATGACCTTTCAGAAGGCTTGATGGGGTGTACAATGCATTCTCCATTATTTTTGCTTTAGTTGAAGATCAGTCGATTTTTTGTTTAGTAACCTGAACAGGAATAAAACTTCATTTTTGCCACATCATGATTTTTTAGTCATTAGCTATGGTCTGATTATTGGACTTACTTGACATTATGCCCTGTCTTGAGATTTTCATTGATTTTTTTTTCAAAGAAACCAGAAACTCTTTCCATATTTTCTTTACAATAGGCCTGAAGTATAAGAGCATACTTTTGAGAAATATCAATATTCATAAAGGTGCTGATAGAACATCGCTATCTCATTTTTTATTTTTATAGACGAAAAAAGGAAGCCAAAGTAATAGACCAATATTGAATTTAGAGAGATTTGTGGTATTTTAAAAAACCAAGCTGATAATTAAATAAGAAATAGTGTTGACCTGAGAAGGAAAATTCACTAGTGGGTAACCTTAAACTAGATTATGTTAAAAATGCATGTAAGCATTACTCTTCACATAAATACATGCCACAATAAAATATGATGAAGCTCCCGCCATTACACTGATCACATAGGACAGGATGATTACTATACTTCTGGAAAGTGGTTGGGTCCAAGGAAAATGTACAGTTTTTAGACATGATATCAAATTATAATGAACACTCAGTCAGTCCCTAAAGAAGAAAAGAGATTATAAAAAGTATGCATAGATAGGAGGGAACAGAGCTCAATGCTTGGCCTTGGCAAATGTTGGGGGTTTGGGGACTGACTTTGAGTTTCAGACCCAAGGAATCACCTGAAAGGAGCTGTTCTGTTTCCATCAGACAAAAGCCCTTAGCTCCTGTAGCTGCTGGGTGGAGGCTGAAGGAACTCTAGGAAATCTGACAGGTTAGATTCTGTGAAGGGCGCCCTCACTATTGACTTTTCCTGGATGGTTCTGACGAGTCTTGCCAGTTGATGCACTAGTCTGGTTTTGAAGTTGGAGACAGAAAACACTCGTTTTTTTTGTTTGTTTGTTTTTGTAATAACTTGTTGCTCCACTTTCTCAATATTATTCTACTAATAATTTCTAAAACATATTATTTTCTAAACACTTTTAACAAAGTATCATTATTTCTACCTTAAAATATATAGCATTTTCCTATAAATGCTTATCCTTTCTTGTGACCCATCTTCCTGGCTTCTATCTTTACTGAATTTGTAATCTCTAATGGGATCTTGCCTAGAATGTCAGGTATAGATCAATGACAGCTAGCCAAGAAATACAATGGCTGATGGTTCACAACACCTTTCGGCTGGAAAGCAAATTTTCACAGATGGTACCACACACATATAGACACACATACACACACACATGCCCCTCTCCACAGGCACTAGTACTTCTTAATATGTCAGCTAATGTATTTATTAGAATAAAATATAAATATATCATCTGTCTTATCACTATTCCTCTTTGTCCCTTAATTTCTGCCACCTTTATAGCTCCTCCAAATATGGATATACGAATATATATGAAATACATATTATGGATATAATGGAAATAATATATATGAAATACATAATTTCATATATATTAGTATATTCATTATATATTAGTATGTTTCATATACTATATGTGAAATACATAATTTCACATGAAATATGAAATAATTATATGGTATGTGAAATGTAAAGGAGTTACATTTTCTCAGGTATATCTGTATTGGTATCTATATATCTATATTTATATCTATATTAATATAATCCAGAGTCAATATTGTACAATGTTCTAAAAGTAAATGTACTACCTATCAGGCTATGGGCTTTTAGCGGATAAATAGTGTTTCTTTCTTTTTTTTTTTTTTGAGATGGGGTTTCACTCTGTCATCCAGGCTGGAGTGCAATGGTGCGATCTCGGCTCACAGCAGCCTCCACCTCCTGGGTTTGAGTTCAAGCAATTCTCCCACCTCAGCCTCCCGAGTAGCTGGGATTACAGGGGCACTCCACCACGCCTGACTAATTTTTGTATTTTTAGTAGAAACGGGGTTTCACTATGTTGGCCAGACTGCTCTCGAACTCCTGACCTCAGGTGATCCACCCGCCTGGGCCTCCCAAAGCGCGGGATTGCAGGCATGAGCTGCTGTGCTTGGCCAGTGTTTCTTTACTCTGTTGAAGTTGCCAAATCCTTTGAGCATAAGCTCAGTGGCAATATTTGACAGTTTAGGATTTATGCATTCTCTAGACTGCACAACTTGGCAATGGAAGCAGCCAGTTGCGAAGAGCCACGGACTACTTGCCTTTTTCTTGCCCAAAGTCTTAAAGTGAGCATATACTGTTTAGGTCAAATACAAAGTTAATACGTCTTTGAAAGCTACATTAATGGGAGGAGAAGAGGACAGACAGAAAAGAGAAGGTGGGGTAGAGAAAGAAAAAGGAAAAGAGGATATGGAGAGAGAAGTAAAGTATCTCCATTCTGTCCTCAGAAAGGTGCACAATCAAGCCTTTCTGAGCACAATTGGAGAGAACTGGGTGAGAAGGAACAACAAACAGAAAAATAATAGCCTGAAGAAAAAAACTGACTTTTCAAATGTGTAAGTTACCTAATGAAATGTAATATTTCCATCCTTTCTATTAAAGATCACAGATGTGTGTACATCTGCCTGGAATAACATACGGGACTCGTTTAGTGAAACCATTTGCTCTCCTTCTGAAAAAGTCCATAGCAATGCCGTATTTCATCTGAAATCCTAGCTGCCTATTGATTTCCAGAGTAGCTTCTAGGGAGGCCCTCTGTGTGATTTGAGGACTGATGAAGAATCCATATGTCATGACAGTTCAGACAACAAAAAAAAAAAAAAAAAAAGGAAAAAGGCTGACTGTAATTCTTTCTCTACTATAATTGTCGGTGAGTTTACAGTTAATACACTAGACCAAATGATATAATTTGTAAACATGGTGAGTTATGGTTCTGATCTCAGGCCCCGAGGCCAACCCAGTTTGTATTACAAGCGGACATTTCCAAATCCTTTAGAATTTAGCCTT
The DNA here is from genome assembly GCF_049350105.2 of Macaca mulatta. Lineage (NCBI taxonomy): Eukaryota > Metazoa > Chordata > Mammalia > Primates > Cercopithecidae > Macaca > Macaca mulatta. The sequence goes on along the minus strand of NC_133417.1, from coordinate 125,996,258 downwards.
TGGTTGCCCCATAGGAGTAAAAAAACCATAAACCTTTTGGAATTCGTTGATTGGCCACACTGAGATAAACACACAACTTTCTGAAACAGAAGAAACTGTTTATTTAAAGCCACTTTATTATTTCCACTAAAGAAAAATGGAAAACATTTAAAATATAGAGCATTTTAAAGGATTAAGTGGTGCTGATGTGTGTATGGACTTGCTAGCCCTTAATTGAAGTCCCAACTTTCAGATTCTTCTCCACCCACATAAAGTGGGGCCATCTGGCAAGGTTCTACCCAAGTGGGGAGCATACCCTTTTTTATATTGTGATTGGATGTTATGGGTATGTAGTAAAATAAAGCTCAAACACAACAAGGAAACCTAGCACCCAAAGGGCATGGCTAATGCAAATATGGGAAATAGGGTTTTGCTAAATCTGAAAAGTATATTGCAAAGATAAATAGCTTGACCTCTTTAGTATGCATAAGGATCACCTAACAGCTTGCTGAAATGTGGACTTCAAACTCAGTAGCTTCAAACTTCAGTAGGCTTTGGGCAGGGTCTAAGAATCCACAATTTTTTGTAAGCATTGCTAGTAATTCTGCTGGTTAATGAATCACACTGAAAAATATTTTGAAAAGATCATTTTGATATGCATCATTCAAAAACACATGTATGAAAATTTCTATGTAAAATTTCTTTCAATTATTTATTTATTCATTCATTCCCTATGATTAATCTACTCATGTGCAAATGAGTAGAAAATATTTACTCAAATGATGAGAAATCTTTATTTTCTTAAAATACATTTCGAGATAGTTTACAACGTTCAGAAACCATTAGGTGAATCGAGCAAATAAAAATGAGTAAAACTCTGAAAACTGTCACTATTAACTTAATAAAGATTGCCAACATGGCATTTTTCTAGTAAAATAGTAAGTGATAGCTACTTGAATATGGATTCTTTTTACGTTGTGAATCAACATTTTAAATTGTTTTGCATGTGGAAAAATTTCATATGCTAAATTGCAAGTAAATAGGTCTATTTGTTTATTGGCCCATTTATATACATGAGCATGAGTGTCCTTAGACTTGTAGCTAATGCAGGACTAATGGTGATTACAACACGTCTCTTAAAAATTAGAGGAGGAAGAAGAGAAGGAGAGGGAAGAGGCAGAGGAGAAGGAGGAGGGAAAAAAGTCAAACTAACCTCCTCACACTAAATTTACTCTTATTTTGTGGTGTCCAGCATCCAAGATGATACCCAGTGATCTCTGCCTCCTGGTATTTATGCCATTCTGTAGTTCCTTCTCATGTTGTATCATTGGTGGGTTTACGTAACCAATAGAACATTGTGGAAGTGACGGTTTGATGCCTCTGAGTCAGGGTTATGAAAGACATTGTGGTTTCTGCCTTGCTTTTTCTGAGAGATATTGGGGGAAGCCAGTTGCAGTGTCTTGAGGACACTTAGGTAGCCTTCTGGAAAAGTCCATGTGGCAAGGAATTGGGACCTATAGACAACTGTCACGTGAGTTAACCAGCCCTAGTCAACCCTTCAAGTGACTGTAGCCCTGGCTGACACCTTCACTGCAACTCTAAGAAAACCATCCAGCCAGAAGCACCAGCAGCTCTCAGTTCCCTGACCCATAGAAACTGTGTGTTATAATAAATGTTTCTTATTTTAACCTTAAGCTTTGAAGTAATTTCTTTATGAAGCAATAGAAAAAATAATACAATTTTCATTTGAAGTTGCTATGAAAAATATCTATGGTGGGACTCTCAAACCATCTGCCATTTGACCTTGTGATGTTCTATTGTCTAAAAAAAGGAAAAAGAGAAGGAAACTCCCCTTCATAAAATTTAGCATGTTCATTCATTACCAATGGCTAATATTGTTTGATACTCCAAGAAGAGAGATAATTAATAAATAAATTTTCTTTTGTACCATATTGCATAGAAAGTGTCAACATACTCCTTTTCAGTAAGAATACTTAATATTATGTGAAATTGAAGGCAAAACTACAGTCTTTGATGGAATTTTGTCTTGTTAATCACAAATCTAACTCTACAAGAGTCTCAAAAATAATATAAATATTAATTGCTTGCAACTGCACACCGATTCTTAATCATATGATTTTTAAAGAGGGGAAAAGATCACAAACAAAAGATTTCATCACCCTTCAATCTTGTAATTATACTACAATTCCTCATTTTTAATAAGTTCACTTTAAGAAATAACTAACATATTTTCTACATCATCTTAGACTCTAGTTTGAAATTAAAGAACAGATGATCCCCAAGAATAAAAGATTATAACCTTTTGTTTAATCTTATAGCTTTGTGTTCCTAAATAGTCTTACTAATATCTATAAATACATTTTTTATTTACAATACATGTGGGGAAATTTGTTATGATCTTGATTATACTCAGTGAATCTTCAAAATTAGTTTCAAGTGTCACCAAATGTAACTCACATAAAAATATAGTTTTAATTTTGAACAAGTCATGTATTGCTGATGGATAACTATAAAATGTATATTAAAATGTGGTGTAATGGTGATACCCTTTTTAAGAAGAAACTGAACCTCATAAAGGCAATGGAATCTATGAAGGTAACTTGTAACTAAAAATTGGGTGGTTTATAAATATTGTAAAAACTAAGGCCAAATTTGGCAGACCTATGAGATGGGCAGAGGATGCCCTACCTGCCCTTCCTTTCATGATGCCTACACACCTGGAATTTTAGATTTCGAAAACCTTTCTCTTTAAAATATGATTTCTCTGTAATCATAGGTTTTTATATTCTGCTACCAGACAACTATCTTAACAACTGAAGTAACTTAGATGGTTCTCATAAATACATTTAATGTGGATGCTACTTCCCTGACTCCTTCAAATTAAGGATATTTTGGGGAGACAAATATCCTGAGGTCTTATTATTCATAACATATATGCAGTTACTTATTTCATATGGATAAGCACAGACCTATTAAAATGTTTTTCCAAGTTATATATCTAAGTGAAACATCAAATACATATTGATCGGCTGTTTTGATAATTTAGGCAAAATTGAGAGGACTATTTTTTTTTTTTTTGAGTCTCCGTTTGTCACCCAGGTTGGAGTGTAATGGCAGCATTTCAGCTCACTGCAACCTCTGCCTCTAGGGTTCAAGTGATTCTTCTGCCTCAGCCTCCCAAGTAGCTGGGATTGGAGGTGCCTGCCAACATGACTGGCTACATTTTGTATTTTTAATAAAGGTGGGATTTCGCCACATTGGCTAGGTGGGTCTCGAACTCCTGACCTCAGGTGATCCGTCTGCCTTGGCCTCCCAAAGTGCTGAAATTACAGGCACGAGCCACCATGCCCAGCCCCCTGAGAAGACTATTTCTATAAGAATATTTAAAGGTTATCAATAGACATTTTATAATAGAGTTATTAACACAAGTTTCTATAGCATTAGAATACCAATGGCTTGGTAAATGTTTAAGGAAAACATCTGATGAAATCAAGAAAGCCAGTGTTTTCATATATAATTCATAAATAAATATATATATATTACAGACACGTATATTATATTACACAGATATGTGTGTATATATAATTTCAATGGGTAGTAACAAATAATTTTTTTGATTAACATTACTCATTGAGTTATTAAATAGATTCAGGTCAATACTTATATGAATAGTGTAGAAAATTTTAAGTCTTGTGAAATTTTAAAGGCAACACAATCAAACTGTTGAACCATTATTACAGTATTTTATAAAATAATTTGGCCACGATGTAAACATAAACTCATATATTACAAATCATAACAGTGCCATTCTTAAAACTTCATAAAGACTTTCCATTTTACTTGGAATAAAATCCACACTCCTTGCCATAGCTTACATGGACCCACATGATCTGGCCCCCCTCACCTCATGACCTTCTCTAGTAACACTCACTTCCCCTTCCAATACTCCAGCTACATTTGTCTTATTTTCTGTCCCTAGAACACACTGTACATGTTCCTCCTCAGAGCGCTTTGGATTTGATATTTTTGACAAGGTACCACTGCCGCCTTTATTTACTGAATTTGCAATTTCTAATAGGGCTTTCCTCAGAATTCCAGGTGCTGATCAAGTAGTAGCAACGGAAAAAACAAAACAAAACAAAAACACCTTTTCTTAAAGAGCAAACTTAATGATTCCAACATCTATTAGTAAAGAAGGAAACTTACAACTTTTGAGTGGTGATAATGGCTTATTCTACTAGTGGATTCTATCTCTCTCTCTCCTGCTCTCTGTCTCTCTGTTCTACCAGCAGTAACCTGATATAAAAACCAGACAATGACATTATAAGAATAGTACAGTATGGACTAAATATTCTACAAAAATATAGATGCAAAAATTCTTCACAAAAATTTGGGAAATTAAATTCAACATGATTAGTGGGGTTTATCCCTTGAATTCAAGGCTGGTTTAACATTTGAGAATAAATACATACAATTTACCATATTAAACTACATTTCAGGCCAGGTGTGGTAGCTCATGCCTGTAATCCCAGCACTTTGGGAGATGGAGGCGAGAAGATTGCTTGAGCCTAGGAGCTCAAGACCAGCCTAGAGAACAGAACGAAAACCCACTCTACAAAACATTTAAAAACTAGGGGGATATGGTGGCATGTCCCTATAGTCCCAGATACTCTAGAGGCTGGGGTGGGAGGATAGCTTTAGCGCAAGAGGTCAAGACTGAATACTTTCCCACTAAGATTGGGAATAAGACAAGAATGATGATTCTCACCAATCATTTTCAACATTGAACAGGAGGTTGTAGGAAGTGGCAATAAGACAAGGAAAAGAAATAAAAGGCCACAGATTGGAAAGGAAAAAATAAAATTGTCTCTGAATGCAGATGACATAATTGTCTATAATCCCAAAGACTATGAAAAGGCTACTGAACTAATAAGAGAGCTTAGTAAGGTGGTAGGATACAAGGTCAACAGACAAAAATCAGTTGTATTACTGTATACTGTATATTAGCAATACATAATCAGAATTAAGTTTTAAACATACCACTTACAACAGCATAAAAACACAAAGTTCTGTACAGTAAAAACTACAAAGCCTTTCTGAGTGAAATCGAAGAACACTTAATCAAACAGAGGGATTACCCTGGTAGCTCATGAATCACAGGTGTCAGTTCTCACTAATTGATGTATATGTTCAGTGCAATTTTAATCAAAATTCCAGCAGGCTTTTTGGGTCATACTTGGCAAACTGATTCTAATTTATATTAAGATGCAAAAGACTAGACTAGTCAAAATAATTTTGAAAAAGAAAAACAAAATTTGGATTAATTCATGCCATAACTAAACTGTAGTTTCTACAGGTTAGTCAGAGATATTTCTGCTATAAATTTCCACCAATAAAACATGCCATCAATTATGTGTGTGCATATAAAAAGGTTGGTAAAAAATAGCGTGCTAATAAATGCAAAACCACACAATCCCTAGAAGATAGCATGGGAGGAAATCTAGGTGACCTTGGGTTTGGTGATGACTTTTTAGATGCCACACCAAAAGTACAATTCATGAAAGAAATAAAAAACAATAAGTCGCACTTCATTAAAATTAAAAACTTCTGCTCTGCAAAAGACATTATAACAATTAAAAGACAAGCCACAGATTTGGAGAGAATTTTTGCAGAACACATTTTATAAAGGACTAGTATTCAACGTATACAAAGAACTCTTAAAACTCTACAATAAGGAAACAACCAACCTAATTTTAAAAAATGGGCAAAAGATTTAAACAGAAATTTCACCAAAGAAGATATATGGATGCAGATAAGTGCATGAAAAGATGTTCAGCATCATATGTCATTAGTGGATTGCAAATTAAAACAACAGTGAAATACCACTATGCATTTTTAGAATGGCTAAAATCCAAAACATTAACAACAAATGCTCTTACAGAGCAAAAAGAAAATCTCATCATTGGTGATAGGAATGTTAAATAGTACCACCACTTTGTAATTCTGTTTGGCAGTTTCTTACCAAATTAAATGAACACTTAATCATATTATTCAGCAACTACACTTCTTGGTATCTACCCAAATAAGTTGAAAACGTCTGTTCACACAAAAACCTGCACATAGATGTTTATAGCAGCTTTATTCATAATTGCCCAAATTTGAAGGAACCAAGATGCCTTTCAATAGGCAAATGCATAAACTAATTGTGCTACATATGTAGAATTGAACTCTCTTCAGTAATGATAAGAAATGAGCAATCAAGCTACAAAAAGACATGGAGAAACTTTAAATATATATTGCCAAGTAAAAGACACCATTCTAAAAAGGCTACATACTATATAGTCAAGTTTTATGACATTCTGGAAAAGGCAAAACTATGGAGACAATAGAAAGATCAGTATTTGAAAGGGACTCTAGGGGAGGGAAGGAGGGATGAATAAGTGGAGTGCAGGGGATTTGGGGTTTAGTGAAACTATTCTGTTTGATCCTGTAGTGGTAGATGCATGCCACTATACGTTTGTCAAAACCCACAGAATGTATAATGTAAAGAGTGAACCCTAATGTAAAATACAGACTTCAGTTAATAAAAATGTATCAATATTGACTTATCAATTGTAACACATGTAATACACTAATGCAAGATATTAATTATAGGGGAAACTATTGAGGGAGCAGTGAGGGAATATGTAGGAGCTCTGTGGTTTCAGTTAATTTTATCTGCAAACCGAAACTTCTCTAAAATATAAAAAATAATTACAGAGGCAGGAAAAAGCTTGCTGCTGTCATGGTGACTCACTAAAAAAAAATAAGGTAAACACATAGGGTGTTAAAAGGAAGCTTGAAAGTTTGGAAGGAGTCTGTGTTCTCAAAAGAGTCTTGAAATAAATTTAAAACCTTTGGAGGTGATAGTAAAGACAGAGAACTAAGAAAAATTGTTCCCATAAAACTCAATGTCTAAAAGGTACTTTTGATAAAGTAACACTGTCTAAGTCTTTTTTATACTTGTTACCTTAATTTAATAACATATAGTTCCACATTTAAATAAGGATTATCTGAAGATATTATAATTCCTATACTAAAAGGAGTTTTACATATATTATCCCCAAATCTCATACAAGAAGTTAGTACCACTCCATTTCATAAAGAAGAAAACATAGATTTTAGGTTAGATCAACCCAGATTTGAAACCTACTAGCTGGGTCAATCTAATCTAAAATCTATACTTTTCTTTAAAGAATAAATGGAAATTTCAGGAGCCCTGAAAGTCAAGTTGTAGAGAAATATTTGGGGGCAGGTGGAGTTTCTTCAAATCCACAAAATAATGATTGCATTGTCAAAAGTATTTTGGGTAGCAGGAATAACTTCCAAATAAGCTGAAGGCTGATGTTGGGTCATAGAAAAATGATGTCATTGGATAATAGGATTAATTCCTGGATGAGAAAACTAAAGTTCTTCCCAAAGTTTGGATGACTTATTTGATGAGACTTATAATTTCCCCTAATAACCATTTTCCCCCTTTTTCTTTTGTGAAAAGACCAACTTAGTCTTCACAGAGGTATGTGACTGCTCTTCCAGAGACTACATTTCCCAGCCTTCCTTGCAGCACATGCTGTCATGTGACTTAGTTCTGGACAGTGAATGAGTAGAACTGATGTGTGACCCTTTTGGGTCACGTTCTTGAAAGAAAGATGCTTACTCTCTATCCCCTTCCTCTGCTGGAATGTAGATGTGTGGTGGACATGAAGTGTGGTAGGAGCAAGCCAGCTTTGGCCATTCTCATGGGAATAAACAAGTAAAATCGGAGGAGCCTGAGGCCGTGGATCACCTTACAAAGCAAAGATGCTTCACCTGCCTAGACCACCCACCAACTCAGAGTTTACATGAGAGAGAAATAAATCTTCTACCTTGCTCAAGCCACTTTCCTTTAGTTTTTGTTAAGGCAGCCAAAACAATCCTGAAATTAATACTTCCTAAGTCTCATTTTAGTGTTGTCACTCTTGGATATTTATTACACTTAAATATTTACCCTCTTCACTAATTTATCAAAATATATTCATTCCTTTTTATATGAATGAAAAGATGGATATTTTCAATTGGTATTGATATAGCTTAATTAGGAAGTTTTGACTTCAGGTGCATAGATTACAGTTTATATACTATAAATTGAGTATTCCTTATTCTAAACACTTAGAACAAGAAGTGTTTGGATTTTGATTTTTTCAGATTTTGCAATATTTGCAAATATATAATGAGATAGCTTGGGGATGAGACTCAAGTGTAAACACTAAATTCACTTATATTTTATGTATATCTTATACATGTAGCCTAAAGTTTATTTTATACAATATTTTAAAATAATTTTCTGCATGAAACAAAGGTTTGTGTTAAGTACTTATGTGTGAAATCTGTTTCTGGCATTATGGTGGCACCCCAAAAGTTTTGGATTTTGGAGCACTTCAAGTTTCAGGTTTTCAGATTAGGGATGTTCAATCTGTATTACTGTTCTCATAAATCTAATTGATATATTGAGCATTAAAACTTATGAGAGATTCCATTTCAACTTTCACAGACAGCATTTATATATGCTATGTGAAGAACACATCGTTATTGTTGGTTTATTTACAGTTAGGTTGGGTAAGAATCAGTTGAATTTGTTTAGCCTACCTTGACAGATTTTTCCTCACTCTTCTAACTTACTGGAAACCAGTCCAGTCAATAAAAACAATTTCTCCAGTGCAACCAGTTGAAAAATGTCTGTTAATTTCTGAAATATCTTGAACTGAGACTAGAGGTAAGAAAGAGGTAATCAGGGGATTTGGAATGGGTTTATTGGACGCAAATTCATGTTGTAGTGAGGATATTTATCACAGCTGTAATTATAGGATACTTTTTTTGATATAGCCTCAGAACTTGCTTCATCAAAAGCATTTTCTGTTTTTTAGTATCATGCTAAATCTGACTAGAGCATTTTATTTATCTCCAGGCTCTCTCTCTGCTTATTCCCAGCATAGAGGCTAAGGTTTGCATTTAATTCAACTATTCCCAAATGGAACACTTGCTGAAGTTAAAAATGAATATGTCCTCATTTTCTTGCATTGTTAACACTAAGGAAACTTAGGTAAAATTTAGATAAATATAATTCTTTTGAGTGATGCACCAGATAGGTCACCAACTAGGAATCTAATTTTACTCTAATTAATTAATATGCTTTTGAATTATTTGCAGTGTTATCTATACACGTTCAAACCAATATTGGAAATTTCAGTTAGTAAGGAGAGATTGCCATGTCTTATTTATTCAACAACGAATTTTTTTTTCCAAGGTGAATGGAGGTAGAGGCTAATCAAAGTATTATTTGAAGGTTCCCTGTTTTAGTCCCCTTCTGGTCTATTAGATGTTTTAAATGTCTTGACTCACAGGTTCAGTTAAAATATTTCATCTTAACTAGTTCCCTTTAACGTCCCTATTCCCATCCCAATCTTACCTTACTTATTTCTTCTAGAATCTGGAAATTTTCTGTTTTTTTTTTTTGTGTGTGTGTGTGTGTGTTCCTTGGTCCAACTGCATCCTTTAGGTTGGTCTAGATCACCTAGATTTCTTAAATCCAGTACTTCAGTTTAATAAGAAATACATGTGTCCTTTTCTGATTCCTAGCTTCCACTAAACTAAAATTATTGTAGTGCTTTGAGATTGGGGCCCACTGTTAAAACACCATATTTGCAACACCTTACTCCTCCTACACTGAATAACTAAATTGCAAAGTTTTCAACTATAGGTACACTGATTTTATTGAGTAGTCAAAAAGTAGATACAAGAGAGACATAATTGTCTGCTACATTGAAAAGCAGAAATACAGTGAAATCTTAAAATAGTTATAAAATGAATGTGAGAGGCAGTATTGCATAGTGGACACTGTAACTGGCCCCTCCACACCTCTCTGTGTCTCAGGTTTTGCTTGTTAAAATTTTGATTAAATACAAAATAATATTTATAAGTAATCAAAAGGTAGGAGAGTGATACAGCATTCATTCTTCAATGTACTATTCACTTATCTAGTTCAAGAAAGTAAAAAACTTGGTCTGTGAAGCTCCTTACATGCCCTGCCCAAATCCCATCTTTTTCCCTCTCTCAAGAAGTCACTTTATCTTGAATTTTGGAAACTTAATGTCACAGGCTTTCTATTTTTTTTGTTCTTAACCTATAAAATGAATATAATAGAGAATTCAATAACCCCATCAGATAAAGGGTTAAATATTAAATTTAGTATTTAATAGTGTTATGGATAGTAATAAATTCGTTTTTATTCTAGGTGTTACAGGTAAAACACCTGACATTTGACTTAGCAGATAAATCAATGAAAATTGCCATTGTGACAACAGTGATAGTAATGATGGATAAGCTTAATATTGTCATGTTTACTGTTGCTTTTGTTCATCTTTATGTTCAACAAAACATCAGACTACTTGTTAGTTTCCTTTAAGGCATCCTGAAAACACAAGAGTTACCTAGTTTTTTAAGGTGGAGAACTTCTGCTACATCAATGAAAGACTCCTGTAAGAATGCATGCATATTGGGGGAGGAAATCTTGGGATCCAGGAACTTTGGGAAACAAGGATCTCTTATGAGTTTGTAGAAAAATCAACTGGATCCTGCAGAAATTTTTTGTTCATCACAAATTTGTTTCAAACATTTCAAAATTTATAAGCCATGCTTTCAACCTAAGGTGATGCTTTAAATCTGTGGATAATATTAGCACACTTGTGATTGAGATTTCATTGCATTTACCTCTCTTTTGTGCTCACCTGGAAAACAATTATTTTCAATAATGCTTCTGTCTCTTGAACTGGAAATTATACAATCATAATCGAACTGCTCAAAATGACCAACTCCTATATTAATCTGACAAAGCCAAAGAAAATCATTATAAAGGGCTATGGGATATGAAACTATACAGATGAGAGAACAATTGTATTCAAGCAACTCCTTTGGTTGGAAAAATTATGCTTTGGGCATGAGTAAGAAAATAATGATTTAAAAAAGCATTCAAATGTCACTTGTGGTCAATTTCATTGCCTCTAGATAAAAATCACATCACCATATCTTACAGTAGTGACTCCTTATCGTTTTTCAAAAATCTCCATGTAACACACATTCATAAAACCACACACACCATAGGTCTAAATTTGGGTGAATTTTTAGAAGGTGAATACATCCAAGTTACCATTCACTCAGATCAAGAAACAAACATCTTCACTATTGTACTGACTTTTTAAATATGTATTTCTGATCATGTTTCTCTTGCTGAGCAAGAAGGTAAAAATCAAAACCCCTGTCTATAAAGCTTGGATTAAAAAAAAGATTTAGTCAAATAATCTGTTAGCATACCAGCTGATAAATTTGATCAATCACAGCTGACTTACTATTGAAAATGATGGCCTTTTACCAGGCCACTTATATTGATGGAGAAAGTTGGATCAAATGCACAAAGATGATCAATTATTTATTGATTTATGTGTACACAGGGCCAGCCAGTAAGTATCATAGCATATCATACTTGTCAATGGCTTGATGGTTTGGTTTTGTATCTATAATGAGGCCAAAATATAATTTCATGCCTTGGCCAAAAAATAATATTTGACCACCTTTCTTTGAGCCAGTCTCTCTCTCTCTCTCTCTCTCTCTCTCTCTCTCTCTCTCTGATTTATGTTAGTGGGTAAAGTTGTATTTGATGGATAACCTCTTCCTCTTTTCATCAAATTTAGGTGCTAAAGAGTACATTTAGTAGAATAATATCAACTCACATAAAAATCTGATTATTGTGAGTTTCGTCTTAAAGAAAGGTTTTACAAATTCATTTAAAATGTGTGTTATCTTTTTTTCCCTCTTTAAATATGGCTTTTGGCCAGGCACGGTGGCTCATGCCTATAATCCCAGCACTTTGGGAGGCCAAGGAGGGAAGATCCTTCACGTGGTGGCGTGTGCCTGTAATCTCAGCTACTCAGGAGGCTGAGGCAGGAGAAATGCTTGAGCCAGGGAGATGGAGGTTACAGTGAGCCGAGATCGTGCCACTGCACTCCAGCCCGGATGACAGAGCAAGACCCCATCTCTGAGTTAATAAATAAATAAAATAAATATGGCTTTTGTTACATGTGGTATATAAAATCTTTTATAAAGTGACTTTGAGAAATCCTTTTGTTAAGCTATCCTTAGTCAAGTATTTGGATGTTGTTGCCTGATAGTCATCCCCTGGCACAACAGGATCTAACAGAGAAGCAGCTCATGTGAATGAAAAGTGTCTTTAAATTTATATATATTCTAGCTCCAGCTTCAGAAAGCATGGACAGTCATTCACCTCTGTTCAAGAGAAGAATAAGGATTAGCTTATTTTGGCTGAAGAAGTGTCAGTAGTGTCCATGAAAATATAACTTTTTCTATGCCTGTTGAATTCTAAAGAAAGGTGAAAGATGGGATCAGGAAGCCAAAAAGGGGACATTTTTTATTCATCTCAACAAGAGTATTACACTTGGTAAGCACAGATGGATAGAGACAGAGATAGAGAGAGAGGTTAACGATAGAGAGATACAGAGAGAGAGAAAATTAAGAGCAGTTAAAATCAATGTGTTTCTTTGTACCCACTCTCCAGATATATTTAAATAGCAGGCCATTTGTCTTTTATTAAGCATATTACATGCCCTTCATTTAATAAAATATCCTTCCTATGGGAGACATTAAAAAACCGACAATTAGTACAAAATTCTGATTCATAGTATGATAATGTATTGCAAATCTTAAAAATGATTTTAAAGCTATAAAAATAGCTATTTCAAATATTAAAATATTGATATTCATATATAGGGTTCATATAATATGATGAATAGACTGCATATTGTATAATTTGTAAACATATGTGGTATACAGAGGTCTCCATTTATAATTTTCTATTACAGAGCTAATGAAAAATTAAATGTTCAGTTTGGTTTAACAAAACCGAACATTACAAATATGTTTTCAATAAATAGCGAGTTCCATTCTACCTTACCTCCCTAGATTCCATGCCACTTCTCAGAAGTAGCAATTATCGAGAGTTGTCAAGATCTGCCTTCAAAAAATCTTTCCATGAAATAATGGAATGCATGCTTATATAATCAACATAGTGGGTTTAGGTCTCAGTCCACAAATTAACATATGCAAGAAAGAGTGCACTTATTTCCCTAGAACCAACTAAATATCAACATCTAGCTTCCAGCCAACTGGGAAATTCAAATTAAGTCATCCTCCGCAGAGGGATGTTTAATAAAGCTAAAAACCTCTTTCTGTTAACCTGTTTCAGACTCCCCAGCTCCCTGTCCAGCATCAGAATATGAGTTCTCAATTCTAACAGGACCCCTAAACATCTCCTCCTTCCTAAGAGTCTGTTTCATAAATGTGCGTCCATTATATTACCATGCTTACATTTTATTAATCATTTTTAAGGTCTGCTAATACCCTTAATATGTAAAGAAGTCTTACAAACTAGTATGAAAATAATTCTTATAAATCAATGTAAAAATTGTACAAGTCAATATAAAAAAGATAATTTCAAAAAATTAAAAATGGCCAAGGCACACACAAAATCAGCCTTACTGGTTTTCAAAGAACTGTAAGAAGATGCCTGTTCCCTATTAAATTTTGCAAAGATTAAAATAATCTTATTAGCTTATGTGAATGAGATTACACAGATATGGTTATAAAGTGAACTTTAGTTGAGAATATGTATTCATACAATTTTTATGAAGAGCGGCTGGCTTTATGACAATAACATGTAGAAATTTGTCCTGAGGAATAGTCATGGTTAACCATAAAAATATTTGTTAAGAAAGATATTATTAAAAGAAAAAAGCCTAACAATAAATGAGTAGTTAAATTATTATATAAAGTAATACAGTAAGTTAATTAAAAACTGTTTTTATAAACTATTAACATAAAAAATGCTCAAGACAGGATTTTTTTTAAAAAGACCTTTTTATACAAGTTTTATAAAATAGATATTTGTGCTAAGAATAAAGTAGACAAATAACAGGATGTTAATAATATGCTAAGTATTCATATATTTTGAAATTTTCTCTATTTTTCAAATTCTCTTAAAAGATTTATATATTTCTCTGTCATTATGGGAACAAAAAATCCTTCAAATCACAGTGAACCACAATTATTCTTGTAAATAAATGAACATAGGTTTTAGATAACTTTTATATTAATTTAAAGTAATTAAGTACACAAGTTCAAAAATATTATTATCTGCCTCCCTCCCATACTTTTTATTGTTGTTGTTGTTGAGACGGAGTCTCACTCTGTCGCCTAGGCTGGAGTGCAGTGGTGCGATCTCGGCTCACTGCAAGCTCCTCCTCCTGGGTTCATGCCATTCTCCTGCCTCAGCCTCTTGAGTAGCTGGGACTACAGGCACCCGCCACCACGCCAGGCTGATTTTTTTGTATTTTTAGTAGAGATGGGTTTCACTGTGTTAGCCAGAATGGTCTCGATCTTGACCTCGTGATCTGCCTGCCTTGGCTGTCCCAAAGTGCTGGGATTACAGGCAGGAGCCACTGCGCCCGGCTGCCTCCCTCCCCATACTTCTTGCCATCAAATCCCATTCTCCAGGAGTAAACACTTACAACTCTGTTAAGTTCTTTTTTCTGATAGTTATTTTCACTTGTCTGGATAATATGCTTAAACCCATTGGTCTTGTTTATTGATTTTAGCATATTTATATTGCTATCTTCTCTTTAGATTCAATGTGGATCTATCTCTAAGTTATTTTGTTGATAACATTAGAAATATTAGGTATTTTACTATGATAATTAATATCTTTATTTTCTTTTTGACTACACCTCACTTTACAAAATGAGAAAAGCCTAATTATCTTTAGCTTACTACTCTTCCTCAATATCTTTTCAACTTTTAGTATCAGAATTTTTTCTTTTGCACTATCAAGTTTAATTATATTGTATTTTTTTCACATAAATGTAGTCCTATTTTTTATACTTTTTATAAAATTATCTTTAAAAGTGTAAAATGAACAAATATATTTTATTAATAAATCAATAAAAATAATTCATTATTTTGACAATATAAATATTTCATAACAGAGCTAGTCTTCCATTTTTGTTTTCTTTATTTTTGTTTGATTTTATTCCTTCTTGTGTAGCCTTCTGTCTTCACTGGAGTCTCTAATTGCCTTTCTATTCATTTTTCCCTATGAAAATGCATTGTACTGTCATTCTTCTCATTTATTATAAAATAATATAAAATTCAATGTAAAGGACAGTGTATATAGAATCAATATTAGAGTCATTATTATTTATTTTTCCTCTTTTATTTTTTATTTTCTCTAATTTGGCCAGCAGAGATAGACTGCCAGGAGAAGACTCTGGTTTCTTGCTTTAGGGACTGAATTTTCCTGGAAGATACTTTCCATCTCCACAAAATTGCTTACAAAAACTAAATTTACTGTAGATTTAGTTTTATGCTTCTAATAAAAGAAAAAACGAGTGCATATAGAAAAAATATGAGGAGAGAAATATTATTCTTCTGTTAATGGAACCTCTAAATGTATATTTTCAAAAAAACAGATAAGCCTCATATCCTCCCTCCTCAGCGGCTTCTGTAGGGCAATAATAAAGAGTCCTAAAATGATTAAAAAACATAATGAATACTTTTATTTACAAAGAGATGGTATGTATGATAGGAATAATTAGAACATATTCCTAGAGAGCTGATGGGAGAGTAGAAATTGCTAAAGCAGTATGTGGAAAACCAGAGAGAGAGATAAATCCAAAGAATGAGCCAATTTACCTTGCAGAAAATGGGAAAGAGACACAAAGCTGAGGAGAAAAATAGAAAACCGAAAAATAAAGATGTGAGAGCAGCATTGGGCTGAAACTAGGGGGATAAACTGAAAGTCTGTGTATGGAGGGCTCTCCCTCCCACTACGCCCTAGGTTTCTTTCAGAGAATGTCTTCAGCTATAGAAAAATATTTTAAAGTTTCCTTCTCTAAAAAATGAAAATATTCTAGAGAAAAGACTTCACACTTTGACAGATTATCACTATTATAGAATAATATTACCCATATAGACAGCCGATAAACTACTTTTTTTTTTTTTTTTTTGAGACAAAGTCTTGCTTTGTCACCCAGGGCTAGAATGCAGTGCTGCAATCTTGGCTCACTACAACCTCTGCCTCCCAGGTTCAAGCGATTCTCCTGCCTCAGCCTCCCAAGCAGCTGGGATTACGGGCACCTGCCACCACGCCCAGCTACTGTTTATATTTTTAGTAGAGATAGGGTTTCACCATTTGGCCAGGATGGTCTTGATCTCTTGACCTTGTGATCTGCCCTCCTCAGCCTCCTGAAGTGCTGGGATTACAGGCGTGAGCCACCGCACCCAGCCTATAAACAACTTTTTATTGTCTCACTCTAAAATATTTGAGGAAGTCCTCCTACAAACAACAACAACAATACAATTCTTATGGAAAAACAGAAAGAATTACAATCACCAGCACTATAGGAAAATGAAATAACAGAAGGACTAGAAGAAAACCAACAAAAACTCTAAAAAGCACATGCATATTTTAAAGTTCAAAGATATTGATAAGGTACTCTCTAAAGAAGTAATAGAAAATTAGGGTTCTATAGAAAGTTTACAAGAGTATATATTTTCTCATGCAGTTATTGACAAACTTTTGGATGTTTGACAATTTAAGTAAAATATAACATCTTTTTCTTTTATATTATATTTACTAAATTACTTGTGACATTGACTTTTATAGTTTATTTGCCACTGGCCTTTTAATTAACTATCTTTTCATGTCTTTTTCATGATTCCATTGCATTATTAGGGTAGCTATATTATTAGACTTACTATGGAGTAGAGTGACTTGTGTTTTACTAGCCCTAGCCAGGATTGTTTCAGCCACTCTAGGGCATTGTTTTTATGTAATTTAAAAAATAAACTTATCTACATTTAAGAAATTCTTTCTGTGATTTTAACAGGAATTATATTAAATCTATAGATCAGTTTGGGCACAGTTGACATCTTTACTATGTTGAACCTTCCAATTCATAAATATATTATGTCTCTCAATTTATTTAGGTCTTCTTTTATTTCTTCTATCAGAAATTTGTAATTTCTAGCACACAGAACCCGTACATGTTTGTTAAGCATTCTTTGGATTTATTGTAAATTGTACTTTTTTATTTAAATTTCCCCATGTTCTGTATTAGTATATAAAACTGTAATTGATTTTTGTGTGTTGATCTTGGACCCTGTGATTTTGCCAAACTAACTTATTGGTTCTTCATCAAGTTGAAATAATTTTTCTTTATTTCTAATTTTCTGAGAGGTTTTATCAAGAATAAATCTCAGATTTTATCAAATGCTTTTTTTTACATCACTTGATATTATCATATAATTTTTCTTCTTTAGCCTATTGATATGATAGATTTCCTATTGATATTCAAATGTTCAAAGGAAATTTTAAAAATACATAGAGCCTTATGTACCTGAAGTAAATTCCACTTGGTCATAATGTATACTTTTATATATATATTATGTGTTGTATTTGCTACTGTTTTCCTGAGTATTTAAGTTAATTTCATTGTTTTTATACCATCTTTGTCTCTTTGGGGTATGAGACTGACACTGGCCTTATAAATTGCTGTGGAAAGTGTTCTCTCTCTTTTATTTTCTGGAAAAGATTGTGTAAAATTTGTGTTAATTTTTAAATTTTGGTAGAAATCACCAGTGAAGCAATTTGAGTCTGGAAAATTTTTTAGAGGACTTTTAAATTATAAATTACATTTATTTAATGGTATATTAACAATTTAGATCATTTATTTGATCCAGATTGAGTTTTAGTTCCTTGTGGTTTTCAAGGAATTGGTCTATTTCTACCAAGGTGTCAAATTCAATAGTGCAAAGTTGTTCTTAGGATTCCCTTAAGATTCTTTTAATGGCTGCATGATCTGTAATGATGTATTACAGTTTATTCCAATATTGGTGATTTATGTCTTCTCACTTTTATTTTCTTCAGCCTTCCTAGAGGTTGATCGATGTTATTGATTTTTTTAAAATATCCAGCTTTTTGTTTCATTGATGTTTTCTATTGTTTTCTTATGTTCAATTTCATTGATTTCTGCTCTTTATTTCCTTCCCCTGCTTGTTTTCAGTTTTTGTCCTTTTTCTAGTCTCTCTCTGCAGTAACTTACAGTATTGATTTGATATTTTTCTTCATTTCTAATGTAAGCACTGAGTGTGACAAATTTCCCTCTCCACACTGCTTTGCTATGTCCCAAAATTTTTTACGTTTTATTTTCCTTTCCTTTTAGTCCAATGTATTTTTTTTCTGTCCTTTGATACTTTATCTTTGTTCCTTTAATTATTTAGAAGGGTGATATTTAATTTCCACATACTTAGGTATTTTACTGTGGTCTTTCCATTACTGACTACCTATTATGCTCTGGTTAGAGAACACACTCAGTGTGATACCAATGCATTTAAATTGTTGACATTTGTTTTATGGTCAGATGTGGTATGTATTGGTGAATGTTCCATGGCATTTGAAAAAAAAAATACGTTTTTTGCTATTGTTAAGTAAAGTGTTCCAGGTATGTCATTTAGATCCTGTTGGTTGATTGTATTTTTCAGAATTTCTGTATTTGCTGTTGATTTGCATGTACTAATTCTATCAGTTGCTGAAAACAGTGTTGAAATCCCCAGTTATAATTGTGGAATTGTCTGTTTCTTCTTTCATCTTTGAATTTTTGCTTCATATATTTTGAGGCTCTATTGTTTTGTGTGCACACAAATCAATTTGTAATCTCTTCCTGGTAGATTGATTCTTTTATCATTATGTAATGTTTTATTTGTCTGTGGTAATTTTCTTTGCTTTGAAATCTTTTTATCTGATATTAATAGTGCCAATTCTGCTTGGGTTTTCTGATTGTTTAAAAGGTATCATGGTGTGTGTGTGTGTGTGTGTGTGTGTGTGTGTGTGTGTGTTTCCATTGTCTTTGAACCTTCCTATGTTATTGATTTTTAAGTGAATTTCTTGCAAATGGCATATACATGAACAAGATTATGCTTTTTATCCACTCTGCCAATTTCCATCTTTTGAGTAGTGTATTTAGACCATTTATATTGAAGGTATTTATTACCATTTTAAAGCTTAAATTTACCATTTTGTTATTTGTTTTCTGATTGTCTCGTCTGTTTCCTCATTCCTATGTCTCTCTTTTCTTGCCTTTTAGTGGGTTTCTTGAATATTTTGGAAATTCCGTCTTGATTTATTTTTAGTGTTTATTTGCAGTATATAGCAGGGTATCTTTTGTATAATCTTTGTAGTTGTTGCTCTGGGTCTCTGTTAATATGGATGTAGATATAAATGTAGATATTTCAACGTCATACTACTCAAGTAAGTGTACAGGGGTATTGGTCTGTAGTTTCCATTCCATTTAGGTCCCTTAACCTTTCTCACTTTTAAATATATGAGTTTTAATACAAAAGATAAATGGAACAAAAAACTGGTTATTTAAAAAGATAAATAAAATTGATAGACCATTAGCAAGATTAACCAAAAAAAGAAGAGAGAAGATCCAAATAAGCTTAATTAGTAACAAAACGAGAGATATTACAACCAATACCAGAGAAATACAAATGATCATTGCAGACTACTATGAACACCCTTATGCATATAAACTAGAAAACCTAGCAGAGATGAATAAATTCCTGGAAATATACACCCTTCTAGACTAAACTAGGAAGGATTTGAAACTCTGAACAGACCATTAACGAACAGTGAGATTGAAATGGTAATTTAAAAAATTGCCAAAAAAAAGTCCAGGACCAGATGGATTCACAGTTGAATCCTATCACACATTCAAAGATGAATTGATACCAATTCTATTGATGCAATTCCCAAGATAAAGAGGGAATCCTCCCTAAATCATTTTATGAAACCAGTATCACCCTAATACCAAAACTAGGAAAGGACATAACAAAAAGGAAAACTACAGACCAATATCCCTGATGAATACAGATGTATAAATCCCTAACACAAAACTAGCTAACCAAATTCAACAGCATATCAAAAAGACAATCCACCATGATCAAGTGGTTTTCATATGAGAGATGCAGGGATGGTTTAACATATGAAGTCAATAAATGTGATATACCACATAAACAGAATTAAAAACAAAAATCATGTGATCATCTTAATAGACACAGAAAAAGCATTTGACAAAATCCAGCATCCCTTTTTGATTAAAATCCTCAGCAAAATCAGCATAGAAGGGACACTCTTTAATGTAATAAAAGCCATCTATGACAAACTCACAGTCAATATAATACTGAACAGGGAAAAGATGAAGGCATTTCCTCTGAGAACTGGAACAAGACAAGGATGCCCACTCTTACCACTTCTATTCAGCAAAGTACTGGAAGTCCTAGCCAGAGCAATCAGACAAGAGAAAGAAATA
This sequence comes from Macaca mulatta, assembly GCF_049350105.2. NCBI lineage: Eukaryota > Metazoa > Chordata > Mammalia > Primates > Cercopithecidae > Macaca > Macaca mulatta. Next base: position 125,975,748 of record NC_133417.1, on the reverse strand, counting down.
AAGACCATTCAAATCAATAAAGAGGAAGTCAAACTGTTGCTGTTTGCTGATGATATGATTGCATGCTTACAAAACCTTAAATACTCATCCAAAAATCTCCTAGAACTAATAAATGAATTCAGCAAAGTTCCAGGATACAAAATTAATGTACACAAATCAGTAGCCCTGCTATACACCAATAGAGACCAAGCTGAGAACCAAATCATGAACTCAACCCATTTTGCAATAGCTGCAAGATAAGTAAAATACTTAGGAATATACCTAACCAAGAAGGTTAAAGACCTCTACAAGTTAAACTACAAAACACTGCTGAAAGAAATAGATGACACAAACAAATGGAAACATATCCCATGGTCATGGATGAATAGAGTCAATATTGTGAAAATGACTATATTGCCAAAAGCAATCCACAAATTCAATGCAATTCGCATCAAAATACTGCCACCATTCTTTACAGAACTAGAAAAAACAATCCCAAAATTCATATGAAACCAAAAAGAGCCCTCATAGCCAAAGCAAAAAGAACAAATCTGGAGGCATCACATTACCTAACTTCAAACAGTCACCAAAACAGCATGGTACTGGTATAAAAATAGGCACATACACCAATGAAACAGAATAAATAAACCAGAAATAAAGCCAAATACTTACAGGCAACTGATCTTTAACAAAGCAAATAAAAACGTAAAGTGGTTAAAGAACACCCTATTTGACAAATGGTGCTGGGATAATTGGTAAGCCACCTGTAAAATAATGAAACTGGATCCTCATCTCTTACCTTATACAAAAATCAACTCAAGATGGATCAAGGTCTTGAATCTAAGACCTGAAACCATAAAAATTCTGGAAGACAACATCAGAATAACCCTTCTGGACATTGGCTTAGGCAAAGAGTTCATGACCAAGAGCCCAAAAGCAAATGCAACAAAAACAAAGATAAATAAATGGGACTTTTATAAACCAAAAAGCTTCCTTACAGCAAAAGAAACAATCAGCAGAGTAAACAGACAACCCCTAGAGCAGGAGAAAATCTTCCCAATCTACATATCTGACAAAGGACTAATATCCAGAATCTACAAGGAACTCAAACAAATCAGCAAGAAGAAAACACACAATCCCATCAAAAAGTGGGCTAAGGACATGAATAGACAAGTCTCAAAAAATGATATACAAATGGCCAATAAAATATGCAAAAAGATCAACATTACTAATAATCAGAGAAATGCAAATGAGAACCACAATGTGATACCACCTTACTCCTGCATGAATGGTCAAAATCAAAACAATAAAAAAATAATTGATTTTGGAGGGAATTTGGTGAAAAGGGAACACTTTTACACTGCTGATGGGAATGTAAACTATTACAACCACTATGGAAAACATTGTGGGTATTGCTTAAAGAACTAAAAGGAGAACTACCTTTTGATCCAGCAGTCTGACTACTGGGTGTCTACCCAGAGGAAAATAAGTCATTAGATACCTGCACCGCATGTTTATAGCAACACAATTTGCAATTGCAAAAATATGGAACCAACCCAAATGCCCATCATCAGTGAGTGGATAAAGAATTCATTATATATATATACACCATGGAATACTACTCACCAGAAAAAGGAAAGATATAATGGCATTCGCAACAACGTGGATGGAATTGGAGATCATTATTCTAAGTGAAGTAACTCAGAAATGGAAAACCAAACATCATATGTTCTCACTTAGAAGTGGAACTAAGCTATGAGGCTGCAAAGGTTTAAGAATGATACAGTGCACTTTGGGGACTCAGGGGAAGTGGTGGGAGAGGTATGAGGGATAAAAGACTACAAATTGGGTACAGTGTGTACTGCTCAGGTGACAGGTGTCCTAAAATTTTAGCAATCACCACTAAAGAACTTATTCATGTAGTCAAACACTACCTGTTCTCCAAAACCTATGGAAATAAAAAATATGTAAATATGTGAATTTTATTCAGTTTCTTGAATCTGTAGGTTTGCATCTTTCACTATATTTGGGAAGTTCTCACCCACTATTTCTTCAAATACTATTTTAGCTCCTCACTCTTCTTCCTGCCCTTCTTTGACTACAATAATAGTAGTCTACAGAAACAGTCAATTTGTATTATTGACTACAATAATACAAATGATAGTTCTTCTGCTATTGTTTCACAGGTCCTTGAGGCTTCCTTAATGTATTTTAGTTTATTTTTCTCTGTTTTTCAGACTTTTAAAATTCAATTGATCTTTCCTCAAGTTTACTGATATAAAACGCTTACAGTAAAACATAAACCAAGAAATAAATCAAGAAAAGCCACCAAAGATTTATATTTCAATAAAATTGGCTAACTGGAGGAATTAGAACATTGCTTTTATTTATCACTTGTGATAGCCTATGAATTACAGAAATATCCTGTAGAATTTGAATTTATTCACTCTGCTGTTGGTTTTCCATATACTTCCTAGACACGGACCATGACTTCTGGTATCTCACTTTTTATTTCTTTTTTGAAAATAGCAACAACACACAAATCCAAATTCAGTGTAAATGAAACCATTAGGAAAAAAGTTATCTTCTCATATTTTTAGCACATTCATACATAACTGAAATGATTTATGTTCTTTAGTTTTCTTGGTATTGAAAATATGAGTGATCTTATCGACCAGTGCTGCTTGTGGTGGTGCTGTGGCTGTATGCTGCCATCCAGATTCAGTGGTTCTTAGTGTCCTGAACCTCTATAGGGACAGCTAATGAACACTTTTTGGCACATGCTAAGAAGTCTGAAATAAGCACCATTATGATTTATTTCTATCTAAATTACTCCAATTTGGGAAAGGATGCTGAATTGCACTGATTTTCCATAAAACTAGCTCATTTTGATGAATACTAGTTTGTCTCTTGATGCAGGATATTAGAGAAACAGAAAATAAACACGTACACACACATATAAATGTCTCCAACCTTTATTTTTGAATCAAACAATTGCTTTTCGTTTCTGTCATTGATTCAGTTGGTAATTAATACCATGCTCTACAATGAATGCCACATGCATAATTTGAACATTCAACAATATTAATATTCCCTTTCTTAGAAACAAAAATGAACCAAATAACCTTTTAACAGATGTTTGAAGCATATTTTGTCATCGGATTGGGCATTTGTGCCTGTAAACAATAAAATGGTGAATTACTCTTTAAGTCTGCAGCTCTGTCAGTATTTTGCAATGTGATCACTTATATTGGAAGTAGGCTATACCATTATAAACTGATTTTCTGAGGAATTTATTTTAATGTAAAACTCTACCAAGTATTCATTTTTCTCAACCCCTTCCTCATAATTATTATATTTGAAATCTGTAATTTAGAATAATTGCACATAAAACTGACAAGTGTCATTTGGCACAGCACCTTTTACATGCAAAATAGCCACTTAGGCTTATTGTTTGCTAAACATGTATATACATGAAAATATTAAGCTGAATTTATTCAGCACAGAAATAAGCAGGGGAAACATTTAAATGTACTTTTACCTAAAAAACCATTAAATGGGCCAAGATATGGAAAAGACACTGAGAGGCACAAAACAAAAATTTTTCCTCATGCAATGTATTTTCTAGCTTGAAAAATGAGACATATCATTATCAAACAGTTACAAAATATTTTTAAGTTAAACAAAATAACAAGATGTAAATGTGAGACATGTCTAAGAAAGTATGCAGTTAAATGCCAAGTGAATGGCACATATAGTAATTCCTAAAAATTCAGAGAAGAGTCAAGATCCTGTAAATCAGAATAAACCATGAAGCTCTCACCAGTCATCTTATTTGCAAGGATCATAGCAGTAAAGATATTGGTTAATGCGAAAGTAATTGCTGTTTTAACCATTGAAGGTAGTAACGAGAAACCGCAATTACTTTCGCACCAACCAACTAGAATCATGAGGTGCTGAAGCAAGCCTGTTCTGGCTCCAATGAAAGATGATCATCAGCAAGTTTTGCCAGCTCTGCATTCAGTCATGTTAGGTTAACAGCATGAAACTGTCCCGATTGGAAATATTTATACCCAAAAAGGGGGCAAATACTAAGAAAAACACACACATACACACACAGTTGATAAATTTACCAGCCTACCATTGTATGTAAGGGAACTTATCAAAATCTAGTTCAAATATTAATTTTATTTCTATTTAAAATGTTTTTGTTTTACATATGAGGAGGCTGAGGCCAAGGGGTTAAAGTGACTTCAGTAAGTCACACTGTAAGTAAATGACATCCTGATCTTCACGTTTTTATAATCTAACCTTTGTTCAAACAATTTAATTATTTGTTGGTCTTACAGTTTTAGCCTATCATAGATCCTTGATATACAGAAGTACAAGGTTATTGAATTTTCAAATCTCATAATGAATTTAGAAATCCCTACCATTCACTTTGTAGAACTATTAGGTTCTTTCTGACCTGTGTTCCAGTAAAACTGATCCCTCTACCCATTGAGTCTCCCACATTTAACCATTACTCAGATTCTGTTCTCCCACCAGACCTTGGATCAATCTATTTATTTCTACAATTTGAGAGTGTTCACAAAGTACTAGTAAAGAGAGTTTAAGCCACTAGAGAGATTTGCACTTAACTGACTATAGAGTATTGAGAAGGGATTGTATTATAGCTAAGTGATTTGAATCCAATATTCTCTCCAGCTAAGTTGGAGCTACTGCTTTTTCATCATGCAATTTTGCTACAACACTAAATGCTGGAGAAATCCTGCTTATCAGTTAGAATGAGCTATACTAGGCTGCAGTAACAACCTCCAAATCTGTGTGTCTTAACCAAAATATATTTCCCGTGTATGTTACATTGCTCTCTTAGGTTGACAGCAGCTCTGTTCCATGTCACTCCCACTCAGGGACTCAGGATGACAGAACCTCTACATCTATAATGTCACGAGAGCAGGAAAAAAGTAACATAGTTGATCACATACGGGCTCACCAAGTCTTCTGCCCAGAAGTAAACACCTTATTGCTGCTCATGTTCCTCATCATGTTATGTTGGCCAGTGGAAGTCTCATGGTGTAAGGGATGTAAAATTCCACCAGAATTGAAACACTGGTAACAGCCCTAAAGATTACCACAGCTTAGGTATCTACCATTAATAATTGGAGAGAGTAAAAGTTTTGGCTAAATTTGCATGATAAAAAACGATCTACCTAACTAAACATATTTGTCTTGTGTCTTATGTGTGTAATTCTCTCTGATTGAGATAATATCAGTATCTACTATAAAATCAGTACAAAAGTATATTTTTTTAAAAGGAGGAATATGATTATTTCTAAGTGAGCTGTGCCCAAACTGTATCTCTAGGAGAGAGCTTTTATCATTTACATATGTAAATATTCATTTACATAGTTCAATTTCTCTTTCAAATTCACTTTATTGTTATGAATGTAGAGTGATACCCAGCCCATCACAAACAGAGATGGCTAGGTTTCTAAAGCTAATTTCTGCCTGAGGGCTTTGTATTTTAATCATCTCACTTTCTTTTGTTTTTAGTTCTTGCTGTTGTTGGACTTCCTGACCTATTATATGGTAGTGACTCTGGGTTGACCTATCCTTAGTTATTTTTATTTTATTTCCCCCTGTGTAAGAAACTAGTGTAGAAGGTCAGCCTAATCTCCAACTCTCCTGAACATGACAGGTTCTCTACAACTTGAGACTTGTAAATGTCAGTGAATTATATCCTCCATTCCCCTCAACTAAAATGCATTCCCTACACTGCTGATAAAGTAGAAGACCTATGTGGAGTGGGGAAAATTAGGAGTATAATCCTAGGAAGGATATCCATACTTCACGACTCCAAGACCCAAAGGTTTGACTGTCCTTGGCCATATTAAGCCATAATTTTTTTTCCCATTTTTGTTTGTTCGCTTTTTCTTTTTAAGCCAGATACTGGTTGAGTGACAAAGTCACATTCACAAGCATGTTACATGATGGCACTAATTTCATTTTGAAATATCACATTTTACTAATGATAGATAAATGTATTATGTGCCAATTCTACTTACATGTTATTGGTATACATAAGCATGTAACTTGAAAACATTCTTTTAGTACTTTTTATACACACTAGAGTTTCAGAAACATTTCTTTTTGGAAAATTTTTAAATTGACAATGTCTCTAGTTAAATATTAATTTCTACAGCAATTTAAATGGGTTTTCTTTGCAAATGTTCTTGGATACAAATAATAGACCTACATATTTTTAGAACTGAGAAACTTAATTCAAGTCACATCTACATTTTACCAGTTAGAATGATATGGTTTGGCTCTGTGTCCCCACCCTAATCTCATGTCAAATTGTAATCCCCATATGTCAGGGGAAGGGCCTAGTGAGATGTGATTGCATAATGAAGGCAAATTTCCCCCTCACTCTACTCATGACAGTGAGTGAGTTCTCACAAGATCTGATGATTTAAAAGTGTGGCACTTCCCTTCTCACTTTCTCTTTCCTGCCACCTTGTGAAGAAGGTACGTGCTTCTTCACTTTCTGCCATGATTGTAAGTTTTCTGAGGCCTCCTCAGCCATGCAGAACTGTGATTTAATTAAACTCTTTCCTTTATAAATTACCCAGTCTCCAGTAGTTTTTTATAGCAATGTAAGAATGAACTAATACAGAAGATTGGTACTGAGAATAAGGTACTGCTACAAAGACACCTAGAAATGTGGAAGTGACTTTGGTAACAAGGAAAGGTTGGAACAGTTTGGAGGGCTCAGAAGAAGAGAGAAACTTGAAGGAAAGTTTGGAACTTCCTAGAGACTTGTTGAATGGTTGTGACCAAAATGCTGATAGTAATATGGACAATGAAGTCCAGGCTAATGTGTTCTCAGACGGAGATGAGGAACTTATTGGGAACTGGAGTAAAGGTCCCTCTTGCTATACTTTAGCTAAGAGAATGGAAGCATTTTGCCCCTGCCCTAGAGATCTGTGGAACTTTGAACTTGAGAGAGATAATTTAGGGTATCTAGTACAGGAAATTTCCAAGCAGCAAAGCATTCAAGATATGACCTGGCCTTTTCCAAAAATGTATGCTTATATGTGCTCATAAAGAGAGGATCTGAAATTGGAACTTATGTTTAAAAGGGAAGCACAGAATAAAAGTTTCAAAAATTTGCAGCCTGACCATGTAGCAGAAAAGAAAAACTAATTTTCATGGGAAGAAATTCAAGCTGGCTGCAGAAATTTGCATGAGTAAGGAGTAGCTGAATGTTAATAGCCAAGACAATGGGGGAAATGTCTCCAGGAAACTTCAGAGATCTTCATGGCAGCCCTTTCCATAACAGGCCCGGAGGCCTAGGAGGAATAAATGGTTTTGTGTGCAGCCTTGGGACTTGGCGCCCTGCGTCCCAGTAGCTCTAGATCCAGCCATGGCTAAAAGAAGCAAAGGTAGAGCGTGGGCCATTCTTTCAGAGGGTGCAAGCCCCAAGCTTTGGTGGCTTCCATGTGATGTTGAGCCTGTGGGTGCACAAATGTCAAGAGTTGAGGCTTGGCAGCCTCTACCTAGATTTCAGAGGATGTGTGGAATTGCCTGGATGTCCAGGCAGAAGTCTGCTGCAGGGAGCCCCCATGGAGAACCTCTACTAAAACATGCATTGGGGAAATGTGGGGTTGGAGCCCTCCACACAGAGTTCCACTGGGGCAGTGCCCCAGTGGAGCTGTGAAAAGAAGGCCACCATCCTTCAGACCCCAGAATGGTAGATCCACTGACAGCTTGCACTGTGTGCCTGGAAAAGCTGCAGGACTCAACACCAGCCTGTGAAAGCAGCCGAGGGGGCTGTACCCTGTAGAGCCACAGAGACAGACCTGCCTTGGGAGCCCATCTATTGTGTCAATGTGGCCTGAATGTGAGACATGGAGTCAAAGGGGATTTTGGAGCTTTAAGATTTAATGGCTACCCTGTTGGGTTTTGGACTTGCTTGGGGCCTGTAGCCCCTTTGTTTTGGCCAATTTCTCCCATTTGGAAAGGGAGCATTTACCCAATGCCTATATCCACATTGTATCTTGGAAGTAACTAACTTGTTTTTTATTTTATTTTACAGGCTAACTTATTTTTTATTTTACAGGCTCATAGGTGGAGGGCCCTTTCCTTCTCTCAGATGAGACTTTGGACTTGGAATTTTGAATTAATGCTGGAATGAGTTAAGACTTTGGGGGACTGTTGGGAAGGCATGATTGGTTTTGAAATGTGAAAAGGATATGAGATTTGGGAGGGGCCAGCAGCAGAATAATATGGTTTGGCTCTGTGTCCCCACCCAAGTCTTGTGTCAAATTGTAATCTTCATTTGTCAGGGGAGGAGCCTTGTGGGAGGCGATTGGATCACGGGGCGAGATTTTTCCCTTGCTGTTCTTTTGATGGTGAGTGAGTTCTCATGAGATCTGATGTTTTAAAAGTATGGCACTTCCCTTCTTGCTCTCTCTCTCTCTCGCTGCCTTTTGAAGAAGATGCCTTGCTTCTCCTTCATTTTCTGCCATGATTGTAAGTTTCCTAAGGTCTCCCTAGCCATGAGTAACTGTGAGTCAATTAAACCTCTTTTCTTTATAAATTGCTAAGTCTCAGGTAGTTCTTTATAGCAGTGTGAGAATGGACTAATACTCTAGGGAGTATTAAGGTTCTGAAAGGTTTTTCACAGTAAGGAAAGAAGAATTTCTGGGAAGCCTTTGTCAACTAAAAAAAGAAAACGTTTTCAATGGGCAACATCAAGGGAAAGCAATAAGAGTAATGATATATTGGCCAGGCATGGTGGATCACACCTAAAATCCAAGCACTTTGGGAGGCCAGCGTGGGCAGATCATTTGAGGTCAGGAGTTTGAGACCAGCCTGACCAACATGGTTAAGCCCTGTCTCTACCAAAAATAAAAAAAATAGCTGGGTGTGGTGGCAGGCACCTGTAATCCCAGCTACTTGGGAGTCTGAGGCAGGAGAATCACTTGAACCTGGGAGACAGAGGCTGCAGTGAGTTGAGATTGTGTCACTGCACTCCAGCCTGGGCAACAGAGTGAGACTCCATCTCAAAAAAAAGGTGGGGGATAACAATATTATATGAATCACTTATTTTTTCATGTTTAGGATGCCTTATCTGTGCTTTTTAAAGGTAGATATAATAACTACCATAGTACAGCTTTGCTTACTAGGCTTGAACTCCATATTTATCAGGTGACTGTTGTGTAGTGGCTGCCTAGAGGCTGTATTAAGAAAGATTCTGAGGACACATAAAGCCTTGGCATCAAGGTGCTGTGATTGTTTGTTTATGTCTGCCTGGCTCAGGGAATGAGAGAAACGGCACGTGTGTTGCACTTTGTTGTGTCTGAAGTACCCAAAGTATAAGCAAATGTACTGGTTAGGAATACCATAGTTTAATTTTGCCCATGACACTCGATAAAGAGTATAAAAACCTTTGATTAGCTTTGTGTATTCCATTTTCCTGTCAATACATTGAATGGTTTGTTTAAAAAGGGTTTTAAAGTTTTTCTTTTAAATCAGAACATGAGAAATCAAATGCATTGGTGGTCACCTTGCACTGGTTGGATGAAGAACAGGGAATTGAAATAGCTGTTATCCAATGATTTCCTATAATATTTGGGGACTGCTAAAGAAGGATACTGTGTAGAAACAATTCTAAAACATGTTTCTGAGAGTAGTTAACTGGAGAAAACCCCCTTGCAATTTGTTCTTGGAAGATCTACATTTAAAACTGTATTTCGCGCCCTGCCATCCCTGCAAAAAAAATAGAAAGAAAACACATTGTGATTTATAGCAGAGAAAGTTTCAAGAAGTGGCCCTTCAGGACATCTCTGAAGCATTACTATATTTTCTTCTAGTTTATGAGTAGTAAGGACACTGAAAATTGTTGCAAGGGAAACAAAAGGAAATTACGAAGCATTTGTTGTAAAATTCCCTAGACACAGGGACAGTGAGAAGATAATGAATCCTTTACAATCAAGGACACAAAGTTACGAAAGAAAGAACTCAGCCAAAAATATGTATGTCATAGACTGTATTGTAGGCATTTACAACCAAAAAATATGTATACTCTAATAAAGTAAAATAAATCTGAGTATATTATATAATTGCAAACAACAGTTGTAAGTAACTTTGTCTCAATTCTACGTTTTCTCAGCATGAAGGTCAATATGGTAGCTTTGACTTGGAATAGGAGTCAGGAATCCCAAATTTGAATCCTAGATTTTTTTACTGACTAGCTATGTGATTTCTAGCCAGCTGCATGATGTCTCTGGACTTTAACTTTCTCTCTTAAACTGTTCTGTTTGGATTAAATAATCTCTAAAATACATTTTTACTCTAAAAGGCATGATGATGTTATGTAAAGCAGAAAGGACACCCACCTGCACACCAAAACAAGTGGTCAGAGATTGCACTTGGTGGGAAAGAATGAACTTGAAGACAAGCCTAAAACTGATGTAAATATGCTCCTATTGGCTTTTCTGGATTGGCAGTTTAAAGAAGATTGGGAAACTGATTACTCTTGATCTTGGTGCACCTTGAAAGCACTCAGGCTTGCTCCTGGTTGGCACCATAAAGAAGAAAGCACTGGGTCAGGAAGGGCACAAGGGGCTGGGGAAGAAGACCCAGTTTCCATTTAAGCACCTGTAGCTCTCAGTTGCTTCTCTGGAGAAGGCACACTTCTTTTTTTTTTTTTTTGAAACAGAGTCTCACTCTGTCACCCAGGCTAGAGTGGCATGATCTCAGCTCACTGGAACCTCCGCCTTCTGGGTTCAAGCAGTTCTCCTGCCTCAGCCTCCTGAGTAACTGAGATTACAAGCACCTGCCACTATGACCAGCTAATTTGTATTTTGAGTAGAGATGGGGTTTCACCATGTTGACCAGACTGGTCTTGAACTCCTGGCCTCATGATTCACCCACTTTGGCCTCTCAAAGTGCTAGGATTGCAGGCGTGGGCCACTGTTCCCAGGCTTGAAGGCACACTTATGTTGTCCTAAAGTAGGAATGAGACACCCCCTCCTCAGAGTGATAGAGTCACTAAAGTATAACTGTCCCTGCCTGTGGAAACACTGTCAATCACCTGTGGGACTTCTAGCCCTGACCCTCATCTTCAGAACTTATTTCAATCCCTGGGGGGCATGTTGCATCCGTCCAAGCTACTGGGGCAGAAAAAGATGAAAAGTCACTTTATAAGAGACTTTATAAGAATTGCTATAAGAATTTTAGCCTCGGTGAGAAATTGAGAATGGAAATCAGTAAGTGATGCAAGAGATTTTACAAATGATGATCAAAATAGAATTTGCTGATGGATTAGTGGGGCCAAAAATTAGAAGCGCCAGAATGAGAAATATCGTTTCCTTAATTTTGAAACCAGGGAACTGGATGATTTCAATGAAGAAATAGGTAGAATATGAGCCTGCAAATAACCTCTTTCCAGGGAACTAATCTTGCCAGATACTAGCCTAGCCCACATCCCAGACCTTCATCCCACACCGCCCAGTTGTCCTCTAGCACAGCACTGTATTTCCTTTATCAGAGCCTGTATTTTATTATGCATTTTTAAAAACGTGTGGTCTGTGTTTTGCACTACATTGTTAGCTCTATGAAGACAAGATTCCATCCGTCTTGTTCACACATGTCTGGTGCATAGTAAGTGCTCAATAAAATGTTTATTCAATCAGCTAATTAGTGAATTACAGTTTCACAAAGAAAGAGCAACATAGTCAAATAAAATTGAGAAATGCTGCATACTATATACCCCTCTTGTGGAATATGAACAGATAGTTTTCTTAATAACTTCATTTATTTTATGTGTGTTAAAAAACTGGAATACCTCTTTATTTCAGATATATCAATGTTTACAATAGGAATTTTTTTTCAAAATAATTTTCATTTTTGAAGAAAATAATAATAGAAGTGGCATGTGGTTATGGCAAAAATCCAAATATATCATGGCTGAACTGAAAGAACAGTTAGATGTGTTAGTTTTCTCTAATAATATACAATAAACTATCAAAAACTCAATGGCTTAAAAGACAACATAAATTTATTATCTAAAACTTTCAGAAATCAAAAGTCCTAAAATCCATTTGTTGGAATAGCTGTGTGACTTCTGGAGGCTCCCGAGAAGAATCTGTTGCTTGCTTTTTCTACCTTCTAGGATGTATCGGTCCATTTTCACACTGCTGCTGAAGCCATCCCCAAGACTGGGCAATTTACAAAAGAAAGAAGTTTAATAGACTTACAGTTCCAAATGGCTGGGAAGGCCTCACAATCATTGTGAAAGGTGAAAGGCACATCTCATATGGCGGCAGACAAGAGAAAAATTCTTGTGCAGGGAAACTTCCATTTTTAAAACTATCAGATCTCATGAGACTTATTCACTATCACGAGAACAGCATGGGAAAGACCCACCCCATGATTCAATCACTTCCTACCAGGTTCCTCCTGGACACGTGGGAATTATGGGAGTTATAATTCAAGATGAGATTTGGGTGGGGACACAACCAAATCATATCATAGAAACTCTCTGCCTTCCTTGGTTTGTGGGCCCTACTGGTGATGGCATCTTTCAGACTTCTGATTTGTTTTCGCATCTGCTCTGACTTCTTCTCTTCTGCCACCCCTTAGAAGGACCCTTATGATTACATTGGACCCACCAGGATAATCTCAGATCACCTCCCCAATTTAATATCCCTAATTTAATCATACCTGCAAAGCCCCATTTGCCATGCAAGATAACATATTCACAGGTTTCAGGGATTATTCTGTGAACATCTTTGGGGGACCATTATTCTATTTATCACAAGGGGAATTCTGATTAAAATCACTGGATTGAACTTAAGTAGTAGATTTATTGCAAGAATATCCTCACATCTTCACCACTCACCATATCGAAGCCTTTGAAATGTCTCTTTGTAGTTCTGTCCACCAAGGTTTCCTCACTACTTGAATCTGGATTGCCCTTGCGACCTGTTTTGGCGAATAGACTGTGGTGGAAGTGATGATGTGCCATGCGCAATCATAAGGGTTATTTGCTTCTGCTTTTGCCTTTGGAAAGCTCATCCTAAGAAGCATCAGAGAACAAGCCTAGGACAGCCTGGAAGATGAGAGAACCATGACTTGGATAAACTCATCACCTCAGCGAACAGCTAGTCAACCAGCTGACATTCTGATATATGAATCAGACCATCCTAGACAAATCAGAGTCCGGCCAACTTGTCAGCTCACCATAATATCTAAGTGAGTCCAGAAGAGGTCAGATAGACCTGGCTGAGATTACCGGAATTATGCAGCTGATTCAAGGACTCTCAGCAATATTCAATATTCATTGCTTTAAGACACTCAGTTTTAGAGTCGTTTGATAGTTTGTCACACAAAAATAGTATAATGATATCAGTATTTATCTCCACTTCTCTCAAAAACTCAATCTAATGACGATAAAGGGTTGTATCCATCACTGTTGTTTTGTTTTTATCCCACAAGGATAAAGAAAAAATGGACAGAATAGAGAAACATTTTGGAAGCTCAAAAACAAAAGGACCACTTAATGATGGATTTAGCAGACACACACACACACGTGCACACACACACACACACAAGCTGGCTTAGCAATAGGAAAACAATGAGAAGAAATGCAATTCTTTGTGCAGAAACTCCAAGATGATCAGAGATTTACAGCACCAGTGCTCTTGCAAGGATATGTTTGTGTGAGAGAGACATAAAACTAGTAATTTTTTAAAGTCCCTTTGAGAAACGTAGTTTGAGATCCAATCTCCACTCTCTCCATAGGCCACCCAGAGAAAAGGAGTGAAGTTTTATTATACTTCACTTCTTTGGTATGAATGAGATAAAAAGAGGGCCTCTGGAGTAGAGAACATCAGGCACAGTTGAGGGTCCTAATGAAGGCTGAGAAACAGAGAGTTAAGTGAAATCTCATATTCTGCATGCTGTGATCTCCAGCTCTCTTTTTCCACTCACCTCTCAGAACTCAGAAAGTCAATCTTACTGAAAAAGAAAGAAAGAAAGAAAGAAAGAAAGAAAGAAAGAGAGAGAGAGAGAGAGAGAGAGAGAGAGAAAGAAAGAAAGAAAGAAAGAAAGAAAGAAAGAAAGAAAGAAAGAAAGAAAGAAAGAAAGAAAGAAAGAGAAAGAAAGAAAGGAAGGAAGGAAGGAAGGAAGGAAGGAAGGAAGGAAGGAAGGAAGAAAGAAAGAAAGAAAGAAAGAAAGAAAGAAAGAAAGAAAGAAAGAAAGAAAGAAAGAAAGAAAGAAAGAAAGGGAAGGAAGGAAGGAGAGAGAGAAAGAAAGAAAAGAAAAAGAAAGAGAAAGAAAGAAAGAAAGAAAGAAAGAAAGAAAGAAAGAAAGAAAGAAAGAAAGAAAGAAAGAAAGAAAGAAAGATTATTTCCACGTAAATGTGATCGAGATACAGAAAAGACCCAGATACTGATATCTGTGCTCCTCCAATGGAATGGCCAGTCCCTCCAATTAACCCTAAAGTGGAACTCACGATTGACAAGAGCATGGCACAGAGCCTGTTCTGCTTTTTGGTGGACCGCATTTAATGTAACCGATCACCGATGAGCGTTCAATTTCCATGGAAATTCTCTAACACAAAAGACGAGGTCAAGACAAATATAAAGAAAAAGGTAACCTGAAGGAGGCAGACAATGCAGAAAGGTGTTTTGTTTTGTTTTGTTTTAGTCTAGAGAGCTGACAATTAAAAAAAAAAAAAGAAAAAAGAAAAATGTCATATTTGTAAGCAAATGTGTTTGTTTTTTCTAGGGCTGACTTCTTAGGAGACACAAGAAATGACATATAAGAACATAAAGAAAAAAAGGAAGTTTTTTAAAAACTATGTTTATTGTTAATATTATCTTAGAGGTAAGTAAAGATGGTACATTCATGAGAAGAAAAAATAAGAAACTATCAAAACTCAAAGAGCAAAGAGCAAATGCTAGAGAATTCAAAACATGCTCAAAGAAATTTAAAGTCTCAAAGAATGGTTGAATGACAAAGAATTGGAAATATGCCAGAAAGTAAAACAAATCCTGAAAAAGATAGAAAAGGGGGACGAACAAAACAATGAAATAGAGCATAGGAGATTTGGGGAATCAGTCCTGGAGATTCAATATTTATACAGACATTCAGAAAGAAAGAATAGAAGCAAGAGAAAAAGTCATCAAAGAACAAATGCAAGATCATTTACCACAATTAAGGCGTCCATTGAGTGGGTGTTCAGCACAATGGATGAAAGAAGACTCACACCAGGTCTCAGCATTGTGAAATTTCGTCATAGAGGCAGAAATGAAATCATACAAATTTCCATAAAAATTTTAAAATATTATGTGAAGCCAATCAGAAATTATAATTCCTTCACACTTATCACAGCAGTATGGAAGTCTAAGAGACAGGAATGCTACGTTCAAAACTACTAGGGATTTTTTTCCTCAACAGTCCCAGTTATTTCTTGCTACATAGCAAACAATTCCAAACCTCTAAATCATATGTTTTTCTCCCAAATCTGCACTTTGGATAAGGTTCATAAGAGAACGTTTTCTTGCTCCATGTAGCATAAACCAGGATGGTGTGACTGGTCAGGAGAATTCCCTTCCAAGTGAGCTTACTCATGTGACTGGTGAGTTGCTGCTGCTATCACTTCTACTTCATGTGGGTGTCTCCACTGAGTGGTTTCTGCTTCCTCACAGTATGAGGAACCCAACCCACTGGACAGGTTCCAAGAGTAACTGTCTCAAGGAAAAAAAAATAAGAAGAAAATCCTAACACTAGACAACATTTTGTGTCTTACCCTTGGATGTCACATAGCGTCACTACCACCAGAGTCACGTATCTGTTCAGATTCAGATCAGGAAACAGAGACCACCCTCCCAGCTCTATGAGAGGAGCATCAAAGTCACATTCTTATAGCATGTGGGATGGGAGCTGTTGTAGCTACTTTTGGAAAATATAATATCCCACATCAACCCAGAATTCCATACCCAGATAAACTATTTATTAATTAAGTGCAAAGGTTGAATGAAGGTATTTTTCAAACATGTCAGATGTTAGAAAATTTGCCTCCCAGGTACTTATTCTCAGGAATATGTAGGAGAATGTGCCTTATCAAGACATGAGAATAAACCAACAAATATGAGGATTGAAATCCAGGAATGCAGAAGCTTCATAGAGACTTCATAGAGAGATGAAGGACTCCCCAGGATGGTGACGGGTGATCTCAGAGTGGCAGTTGTCTATCACTTGTAAAGAGCAACCAACCTGGACAGAAGGCTCTGGGAGTGATGTCTCCAAGAATATCTCATTTTTACAATGTAGGATGTTTGATTGTATTGAGGAAGATTTAATCTATTAGGGAAGAAATTGAGGTTAAAGATGGGCACATAGAAAACTAAGGAGACAAAGACATAAGACAGTCAAATTCAAGAAAGAGTTTTCAAGGCAAGAAAAGCAATTCTATCCTACTGACTTAAGTAAGAATACTGTTTATATGGTCATAAAATATCAACATTAAATACCTATAGAACCAAAATTCTGCTGTATTTGTATTGAGAGAATGGGATGTGTGGTTGAAATGTGGATGTGGATGGGAGTAGGGGAGATTGAAGAAAACTAAGTCATTATTTTCTACAATAGGAAATGAATAGTTGAGGTCTAAAATTTAGACATCAGGAAGTTGTCATGTAAGTATGCCTCTTAGAGACATTGATAAATAAATTTATAAAGTGATCTGAAAGTGCTTGCCTCTGGTAAATGGGATGAGTGAGGAAGGATGACCAGGGAATGAATAAAAAGAATGCTATTTTCATAAACCTCATTAAACTTTTTTTTTTTTTTAACGGAGTCTCACTCTGTTGCCCAGGCTGGGATGCAGTGGTATAATCTCTGCTCACTGCAGCCTGAGCCTCCCAGGTTCAAGTAATTCTTGTGCCTCAGCCACCTGAGTAGTTGGGATTACAGGTGCCTGCCACCATGCCTGCCTAATTTTTGCTTTTTTTGTAGAGATGGGGTTTCACCATGTTGGCCAGGCGGGTCTCGAACTCCTGTCCTCAAGCGATCCACCTGCCTTGGCCTCCCAAAATGCTGAGATTACAGGCATGAACCACCGCACCCAGGCCCCTCATGAAACTATTTGACTCTCAAGAATAAGGAATAGGGAAGCCTACATTTTTCCTTGGAGAGCACATTGTGGTTTTCACTCTCTGTAATCACCGCCAGCTGTTACCAGGATCTCTGGGAGGAAAGGGCAGAGGGGCTGGCTGTGTGTATGGCAGTAGAGCTGCTCCTATCTCCCCATAGCTGCCTACCTCACCCAGAAGCTGCAGGAGCACTTTCCAGCTTCCCGTGCACCCAGGGCTGGTAGAGGACAGAGGGGCCTGCACCAAAGGTGTCCTCATCTGTTTCTTGCTGCCTCCATGGCCTTAGAGGAGAGAATTTACTTCTTAAAATTGACCTTTGATAAATGGGACAGAAATAACTATCACTTCCAAAAAAACTCATTAAGCTTCCTGGGAAATATGGATGTAAATAAAATATTGATTAAAAGCTAAAAGGATTTTAATTAGGTTACTTAGTTTAATAGTTTAATTTGGCAGAAACAGACAACTTGGACAAGGTTCTTTGTGTAAGCACATTTCAATTCACTAATTAAAATTTCAGATGGCAATCTGAGATTAGCAAAGGGATCTTCAAAGGCAAGCAAGATGCCCATTTATTTTATTTTATTAAAAAAAAAAAAAAGCAATTGCAAGATGTTACTTTGAGTTCTCTCTTGGAAATAATGTGAGTGCCTGAATATATTGTAACCCACTTTGGTCCATATACCAGCTGTAATTAATTTATAGTGAACAGGAAAGATAATTTGGTGGCAAACATCACATAAATTATACTTTTATTAAAGAATCTCCTGTGTTTTTAACAGAATGGAGAGAATCGGTTTTTCGCAGATCCAGTGTTATTAAGTAGGAGAAATTAACTCCTAAACATGTAAAACTCATAGCACAGAGAAATGTTATTTATTCACCCCAATTCAGCTAGTGCATAAACTATTTTGAAAGGAGACACCCAGTGAACCTCTATTTTGAGTCCCTATTAGGTAATTAGATATCGATATACTAAATGGCATACTTCAAGGTCAGAGCTATGTCTGTGCTCTGTTTAACACGGTGCAGCACAGAGAGTATATCAGTTGGGGATAGTGATTACAAGAACAGACTCTAGAGTCACATGCCAGGGCTCAAATCCTGGTTTGCCACTAAATAGTCACATGACCTTGGGCAATTTAAATAGCATTCCTATGTCTTAGTTCCCACATGTATAACATAGAAGAGGTAATAATTTTACCGACTTTGCAGAATTATGATGAGGATTAAAAGCATACATTTAAAACAGTAAGTGAAGCTGTGGAATGTGATCATACCTAATAAATGTCAGTTCTAGAAATATGTAAATTAGAGTGGTAGAATTGCAGAAAATTGAAAATTGTTATTTTTAATGGGAGACAAAGAAAAAGAATAATCATCACGGACTATATTTTAAGATAGATCTAGATTCAAATCCTCACTCTAATGTTCATTAGCTGTGTGTGCCTTGAGCAAGTCACTTAACTGCTGTGCTTCAATTTCCTTTTATACAAAATGAGGATAACCACACCCCACTCAGAATGTTATGGAAGAGTCAATCATGTTAAGGCCCTATAAAAACTTGACCCATAGGACTTGTTCAACGAATGTTAAGTTACCATCTTTTCTCTTATACAATAAACAAAAGAATAGGGCCAGGCGCGGTGACTCACGCCTGTAATCCCAGCGCTCTGTGGGGGCCAAGGCAGGTGGATCATGAGATCAGGAGATCGAGACCATCCTGGCTAACACGGTGAAACCCCGTCTCTACTAAAAATACAAAAAATTAACCGGGTGTGGTGGCAGGTGCCTGTAGTTCCAGCTACTCAAGAGGCTGAAGCAGGAGAATGGCATGAACCCGGGAGGCAGAGCTTACAGTGAGCTGAGGTCACACCACTGAACTCCAGCCTGGGCGACAGAGTGTGAGACGTCATCTCAAAAAAATAAATAAATAAAAATAAAAATAAATATAAAAAAGAATAGAGGACATATGTCTGGTGAACTACACTATAAAAATTTATAGATGTGGTGACTCAAGGTGGTGGCTTCCATTACTTTAAATTCTGTAGGAAGGACTTCAGTGATGTATTGATTTTATGAAAGCTACCCAAACACAGGAGGGCCTGCGTATGCCCTGATACAATCAAAATCCATCACTCATCCATTATAGGAGAGGCAGCATTTTGATTCACACACACATTAATTGTACATGTCAAAAATGCTGGTATTTACATAAAAAATCATCAGAGCTTTTGTACAAAAGCCATGACAGTGGGATGACAATCACTCCCTCCTTAACAACTTCAGAGAAAGTGCTGAAGGCACTAATCTCACTTCACGACTGTGTTTGTGACCTCAGCCCAAATATTTCACTGATATCATGTTAAGATACTGGGTTGAAATTCTTATGTGATGCTGATTTCCACGTAAATTTCCAAATACCTTTCATTGATACAAATGCAACTGAATGGAGATAAGACCACTGGTTTCAGAAGGAAAGTCAACATATTTCCTATGATTATCACCAGTAACTAAGGCAACCAGACACCCCTTTGTTTATTTTTAATAAAGTCTTTATTAGGCCAAAAATCATGAAGATGAAAAACAGAGAGAAGTGAGAGGGAAGCCTGTATATCAAATATTCAAAGAACTGAGATTTTTAATCTGGTTTTACATCCCCCTAATCTATGTAATTTGAATATTACAACCATTTTGGTATAGCCAAAGATTTCTCTTCATCATTCAAAATTGTCAATTCCTGTTTTGAAGGTCTTGGTTTAGCAGAAAGTTGGAACAAGTCGCCTTCCCAGAGTTTTATTTCTTCTAACACTTAGGTCAAATTTTTCTAATGTTCCCGTTTACTCCTTTAAAACTCAGCTGCTGTTGGAATCTGCCAAAGCCTTCTTCTTTCTTCCTACCACTTTCCGAACCCATAATCTGTGCCACTCAATTAACATGTATTTTCAACCTATGACATGTGCCCAATCTATCTTAATAACAACATGGATGAGTAAAAGAAGTACTAGGACCATGACCTTGTGAAATGTATATTATAGCTTGAGAGGCAAAAACCGATGTATACAAATAGAGAAAGTGTAAGACGACATGTAATGAAAAGCATAATTGTGTAGCTCAGGGCATATATGAACAGAATGACCCAATAAAATATGCTTATAAAGCCAGTTGGGGTTTCAAACTCCCTTTACTGGGAATGGGATTACAGGTCATTTCATTCTGCCTCCCACATGTACCATGTGCCACTCTATAGTAATGAAACGGAAATCACTCACCATACACACAAATCTTTTCACTATTGAATAAATAAATGCATACTTAAAGTCCAACTTTTTTCTAAATTAAAAAAATCTAATTAATATTTTTTCCCCTGATTTGGTAAAGTATTATAGATCCTGTGGGGCAAACCAATTGGTGGCTAGGTTTAATGACACAAGGCAATCACTGACTGCAAAGGCTTTTTCTCCAACAAAAGCCATATTCTATTAGTATTCAGTAAATCCTTGAAACAGACATAAGCTCAAGCCACCAGGCAGCTCTTTGTCTGTCATTATTGGCTGTTCTTTGATGAAACTGCTATCTTGGAAAATGCATCTGCCTTCCTTGGGAGATTGTTAAGCACTGAAGAATGAATGAACCTGCAATTTCTAGGCTGTGTAGTTTTGCTCTGAATAGCAACCAATGGAAGAAGGTAAGTGTGGCATCTCTGATCAGCCTGATCCTGAAATAAGAAGGTTATACAACCAATTTCAAAGCCAGTTTTTGTTCATTGGGTAAAAATTCACTAAATCCCATATATCTCCTAAGGGACTCTATCTATTTTTAATTTTTTTCCTTGAAATTAAAAGAAAACCTACCCAACTAATAAAAACAAACCTTTAATTCCAGCAAGGCAAGATGATAATGCAATTTTAACTCAAGCTTCATTTGAAATTAACTGATTAGAATATCCTAGATGATGAAATGCTAGGTTAGTCATCTTTGGAAACTGAAGTTATCCTTTGGTGCTTGAATAGACATCTTTGAACATTATTGTTTCCATCTCCTCTAAATTTCACTTTCAAGTCCTTTCCTCTAGTCTCCAGTGTCATTGTGTGGAACTATAGTGATAGTGCCCATTGTTCCCCCAAAGTCATAGTTGTGTAGATTCATGTTTCCACTGTGAACTTCTGACATGAGATTATCAAAGATACATAAAACAGAGCAAACTGTCCTTTCTTATCTCCCCAATCACATCTTTATTTCATTGTCATTACTCTACATAGTCATAGGGCTGACATATAAAAATGGTCTAGACTATAGCTTCAATTTCTGCATGGAAACATGGCTTGTGTTCCTAGCATGACATCCATTAAAATGGTAATGTTAGATCGATGGACCTGTGCTGAGTCAAAAACTCTGCCAAGAATGTGTGAATGCAGGTAGCCTTTCTACCAGGGGCACAAACTGAAATAATTGTCACGTTTACTGAACACTTGCCATGTGTCAGAAACTATTCCAGGGACTCTGTATGTAGTGAGTTCAATTAATCTTTATATACTCCTGTGAGGTAGGTATTATTGTTATCTTCATATCCCATATGAAAAAAATAAAGAGAAGGTAAGTACCTTGCCAAGGGTTACACCACTAGTAAATGAAGGCAGAAGGATTAGCAGCCAAGTCTTGTGGTTATAGTCAGCTTCCTAAACTACTACTTACCTCGAAAACTACTGTAGGGTTAAAGCAGGTTATAGAAATGAGCAAAGCAGACAATCCCAGCTTCTGGTTGCTAGGTAGGACTATGGACTTTATATTGACATATCTATTCATATTACAGAAGAAACCTGAAACCTGGATTGCTTATGTTAAGTCCATTTGCTTTCTAAATGTTGAGAACCAGAACAAGACAAGAATGCCTACTCTCACCACTCCTCTTCCACATAGCACAGGAAGTCCTAGCCAGAGCAATCAGGCAAGAGAAAGAAATAAAAGGCATCCAAATAGGGAAAAATGTCAAATTATGTCTCTTTGTTAATGATACGGTTCTATACTTAGAAAACCCTAAAGACTTCACCCACAAGCTCTTAGAACTGACAAATGACTTCAGTAAAGTTTTAGGATACAAAATCAATATACAAAAATCAGTAGCATTTCTATACACCAATAATGTTCTAACCGAGAGCCAAATTAAGAACACAATTCCATTTATAATAGCCATGAAGAAAATTAAATACCTAGGAAGACAACTAACCAAGGAGGTGAAAGATCTCTACGAGAACTACAAAACACTGATGAAAAAAATCAGAGAGGACACAAATAAATGGAAAAACATTTCATGCTCATGAATTGGAAGAATGAATAGTATTAATATGGCCATACTGCCCAAAGCCATTTACAGATTCAATGCTATTTCTATAAAACTACCAATGTCACTTTTCACACAAGTACAAAGAACTATAAAATTAATATGGAACTAAAAAAGAGCACAAATAGCCAAAGCAATCCTAAACAAAAAGAATGAAGCCAGAGGCATTGCATTACCTAACTTCAAACTATACTATAAGGCTACAGTAACCAAAACAGCATGGTAATGGCACAAAAACAGACACATAGACCAATAGACCAGATTACAGAACCCAGAAATGAAGCCACACACTTACAACCAGCTGATCCTCACAAGTTCAACAAAAATAAGCAATGGAGAAAAGACCCTCTCTTAAATAAATGGTGCTGGGATAACTGTTTATCCATATGCAAAAGAATGAAACTGAACCCCTACCTATTACCAGATATAAAAATTAACTCAATATAAAGACTTACATGTAAGGCCTCAAACTATAAAAATCCTAGAAGAAAACCTAGGAAATACTTTTCCCCATATTAACCTTGGCAGATAATTTAAGCATATATCCTCAAAAGAAATTGGAACAAAAACAAAAATTTGCAAGTGGGACCTACTTAAACTAATGCACTTCTGCATGGCAAGAGAAACTATCAAAAGAGTAAACAGACAACCTACAGAATGGGAGAAATATTCACAAACTATACATCTGACAAAGATTCAAAATGTATGAGGGACTTAAATCAATAAGCAAAATGCAAATAAGCTCATTAAAAATAGGCAAAAGACATGAACAGACACTTCTCAACAGAAAACATATAATGACCCATAAACATATGAAAAAATGCTCATCATCGTGAATCATCAGAGAAATGCAAATCAAAACCACAATGAGATACCTTCTCATGCCAGTCACAGTAACTTTTGTTAGAAAGTCAAAAAACAACAAATATTGGCGAGGCCATGGAGAAAAGGAGACACTTACAAACTGTTGGTGGGAATGTAAGTTAGTCCAGCCACTGTGGGGAGCAATTTGAAGATTTCTCAAAACTGAAGAGTTGAAATACCATACAACTCAGTAATTCCATTACTGGGTATGTACCCAAAGGGAAATAAGCCATTCTACTGAAAGGACACATGCAACCCTATGTTCGTTGCAGCAATAGTCACAATAGCAAAACTTGGAATCAACCCAAGTACTCATCAACGGTGGATTGGATAAAGAAAATGTGGTACATATATGCCATGGAATACTATGCAGCTATCAAAAAGAATGAAATCATGTTCTTCATAGCAACATGGATGCAGCTGGAGGCCATTATCCTACATGAACTAATGTGGAAACAGAAATCCAAATACCATTTGTTCTCACTTATAAGCGGGAGCTAAACATAAAGACAGGAATAATAAACAATGGGGACAACTAGAGCAGGAAGAGGAAGAGGAAGGAAAGGGCTGAAAAACTTCCTATTGGGTACACTGCTCACTACCTGGCTGACAGATTCAGTCATACTCTAAACTTTAGCATCACACAATATACCTTTGTAAGAAATTTGCACATGTATCCTCTTTATTCTAAAATAAAAGTTGAATAAGAAAAAAAAATTGCTAAATATTTAGTATTATTTTATAAATGTTTTTAAACACCATTCTTGAAAATAAACCACAATTCTAGGGACCACAAGTTCACAACCTCTACTTTAAACACACAGCGTGGCACATTAGACTACAGCACAAACTGCACGAGAAGTTGTTTACACTTGTAAGAAGAAATTTGCAGAATTGTCAAGCTGAGGCCCATATAGCTCATCTCGGCCAACATTCTATCCCAAGTGAGAACTGTAGTGCATCAGCTCATTTCATCACCTGGCCAAAAAAATTGTTAGAAAAATCTTCCTTCTATTCCATCAAAATAGTCCTTTTGGTGTTTGATTTAGGTGATCTTAGCTCTGATTCTCTGGAGATACACCACTAAGACAAATCTTTTTTTCTACAGAATACCCTTTCAGCTTTCTCTCAGCTTCTTCATCTTCTATTTTATATTGTACAATCACAGATTCTTCAATAATTCCAGTGACATGGCTTTAAAAACTTACCAGCCTTTAAATAAAGGCAAATAATAACTTTTATCAAGCATCTAATATGTGCTATTCTGATGGTGTCCAAAGTCTTCTATTGATTTACAGTTGTCTACCATAAATATATTTTGAATATATATTGTTATATGTTTAACTTTATATGTTACTTCATAAATTGTATATGCCTAGATAATATACATTTGCTATCTCAAGGCATAATATATATTTAATTTAGTTCAAGGTTTCTCAACCTCGACACTATTGATTGGGGGCCAGATAATTCTTTGTTGGTGGTGGGGGTTATACAATGTACATTATAGGAGGTTTAACTACATCCCTGGTCTCTCCCCATTACAGGCCAGTAGCACCTCTCAGTTTTAATAACTAAAAATGTCCAGGCATTGCTAATATTCCAAATGTCTCCTCAGGGGCAAAGTCACCCCTGATTTAGAACCATTGAGTTAGGGCAAGCTTTACCATTCAATGTTATAGATCTAAACGCATAGTTCAGATGTTCTTCTTGACAATTTCAAATTTGTTAGCCAGCTTCTTTAGACTTATTTAGATTGCTATTGCTTTTAGCTCTCCATGTGGCTAATGAGGAGTTTGTGCTGGGAACAGAAGTACAAGTTCTCCCACCTTGTTTGGTTTCCTTGTTCTACCATTAGTTTTACTTTTGATCTGGTGCCTCATTGAGAGAACCTTCTCAAGTTACTTCTCAAACCCACTTAACTGGGCCTGTTTAAGTTGAAGTATGTCATGATCCCCAGAGCACACAGGAGTGTGGGCACCAAGATGAAACCTTTGCTCCAACCCCATATATATATAGTATGGGGTATGTGACACGTGACCATCTCCCAGAGAGCATGCCAGTGACAATCTGTAGAACAAAGATCACTTAGGTTCAATGAATTTCTTTCTCTCTATAAAATGTAAATATTAATAGTAGTTCTAATAATTTTATCTTCCCACAAAGAACTGTTTTGCTCCTCTCTGGGTTACATATATCTCACTTTAGAGATCATGGTACCCAGCAATGGAAACTCCAGGAACATTACCTTATTTGTTTCAGATTAAAAATTTCCACTAAAATATGAAACCCAAACAAGAGCAGGAAGGCCTTCTCATCAGTGCTGTGTCAGGAGGACCTTCAC
The DNA here is from genome assembly GCF_049350105.2 of Macaca mulatta. Lineage (NCBI taxonomy): Eukaryota > Metazoa > Chordata > Mammalia > Primates > Cercopithecidae > Macaca > Macaca mulatta. The sequence goes on along the minus strand of NC_133417.1, from coordinate 125,950,049 downwards.
CCACCGAGGATGCTCCCTAACCTCCTCCTAGTGAGGTGTCTGGGCAGGTAGGTGGCAGGTTGAGTCCCACTGTGCTGCCAGATTTTGTAGTATTAGAATCCTTTTCCATTTTGTTAAGATCTTTTCAAAACTCCGGTCTCCTCTGGATTTCTGTTCCTTTTGCCTCCCTAGGTCTATTTCCCTTCCTTCTTGTTACGGCTTCCTCCTCCCTTCTCTGTGCATGTGCTGGACTCCAGAGGGAACGTGTAACTCAGGCTAGGCTAATTAGTTGTTCTTGCTCCTCGGAATATGAGTCTTGCAGGACCCAAAGATGAAAACTATCATGGTTTATACCTCCCCGAGCTGCCTGCTGAATAGACTATCCATTCATTCCTGCTTCTTAGATCACCAGAGTTTCCCTAATCCTCCCTTTCCAGGGCCTGTTATCCTGCACCTCCTCTGATTTTATAAGCCACACTAAAGCTAAAGTGGATGTCTTTTGCTTAAAGGAAATCTAGTGGATTGAAGCTTTAAATATACTAGCTCTCTTCGAGTTTTATCCTAACTCAAAACATGATCATTGTTCTTCTAAATCTTTATCCAAGAGGCACTGCTGAATCAAGATTCAGTATTCCTATATTAGACTCTCTCAATTTTTATGTACTGACTATCAATAAACAAAGTTTTAAAACAATTATAATAGCTCACATTACTGAGTGTTTATTACATGTTAGGCGCTGTTATATGTTAGGTGCTGTTATGTGTTAGGCACAATTAGGCTTGCCTTTACAGAGTGTTTATTATGTTAGGAAGCATTTATTTTTTGAAAAATAAACTTTATCTTGAGAAAAGTTTAGATTTGTAGAAAAATTGCAAAGATAGTACAGAAAGTTCTTATACGCTTCACCCACTTCCCTCCAATGTTGGCATCCTACATAACTATGCACATTTGTCAAAACTAAGAAAAAAGCAATGATGTATTGCTATTAACTACAACTGCATGTTTTATTTGGAATTTACCAGTTTTCATCACTGTTTTCTTTCTGTTCCAAGATCCAATCCAGGTTCCATATGTGTTTAGAAGTGCTTTACTTTTATCAACTTATTTCCTTCTCACAGCAACCTATAATACAGGCAACATTGTTGTTTGTTGTTGTTGTTGTTGTTTTGGTTTTTTTTCCTGTTTTACATATGAGGAAACTGACACAGAGAACATAAGCCATTGGTGAAAGTCACACAGCAAGTGGCAAAACCAGGATCTGAACTCAGAACCCTGGCTCCCCAGCCTTTTTTTTTTTTTTTTTTTGAGATGGAGTTTCACTCTTGGCCCCCAGGCTGGAGTGCAATGGTGTGATCTTGGTTCACTGCAATCTCCACCTCCCAGGTTCAAGTGATTCTCCTGCCTCAGGCTCCCAAGTAGCTGGAATTACAGGCGCCTGCCACCACGCCTGGCTAATTTTTGTAATTTTAGTAGAGGTGGAGTTTCACCATGTTGGCCAGGCTGGTCTCAAACTCCTGACCTCAGGTAATCCACCGGCCTTGGCCTCCCAAAGTGATGGGATTACAGGTGTGAGCCACCGCGCCCAGCCGAGCCTTTTTTTTTAACCTTTATGCTGTGTTCTTTCACAAACATGCAAAAGTATCTGACATTCTAATATACCACCCCCATTTTACTTTGAGATGGCTTGAGTGCGTGTGCATAGTTCCTAGTGAACTTCTCCCAGGCCTAGAGATGACTACAGCCCTTCAATATGCACATAAGCCATCTCTGGAATCATTCCTCCTCCAATTCTGCTGAGATTAGCATCAAAACTCAGCATGCTTTGGTGTACAGAGTTGACCTGTATTGAAAATCATGTTATTTATTTGTCTCTTTTTTTTTCTTTTTTTAGAACAAGCTTTCCAAACTTTACTGTGTGTGTGTATCACAAGATATACAGTTAAAATGCAGTTTCAGAAGGCTTGAGGTGAAGCCTGTGACTGTATTTTCATCAAGTTTCCAGGTAACGTTGGCACTGCCAGGCTGTGGAGCACACTTCCAAGTAGGGAGGCTTCTTATCAGCCACTGTCCCTCAGATTGGCTATGCTTCTCTTCTTCTGGATTATTCTGGGGAACAGTTTGCCTGGACTCAGAGAAGGGAACCATTTCAGTCTCTTGGGTCAGTGCCTTCTTTACCCATTTCAGGCACCAATGTTATTTAAATACAGTCTGTTATCTTTTTAATAGCTAGATTTCCTTTTTCCTTATAGGCATTATTAAAGCAGAGTATTTGTTTACTGGTTTTGTTATTTTATTCTCTTTCATTTGTAAATAATCCTGCCTCAGCAAGAAGTCTATGTCCTCCCTATTTTTTATAACCTAAATTCACCCAAAGATGTTTTAAGTGTTACATGCATTTTCTACAAGCCTTAATTTACTCTGAATCGTTAACTTTCTTGTCATTACACCTGCTGAGTTTGTCACTCATTTTTATTTGGCTTAGGCCATCATTCTTCCCTCGGTCTTCCATGTATTGTATTTTAAAATATGAATGGATCAGAGGTTTCTTGTGCAGCCACACCCATTTCTTTTTTCTTTTCTTTTCTTTTCTTTTTTTTTTTTTTTTTTGAGACGGAGTCTCACTTTGTCGCTAGGCTGGCGTGCAGTGGCGCAGTCTCGGCTCACTGCAACCTCTGCCTCTCTGGTTCAAGCAATTCTCCTGCCTCAGCCTCCCGAATAGCTGGGACTACAGGTGCCTGCCACCACACCTGGCTAATTTTTGTATTTTTAGTAGGTACGGGGTTTCACCATGTTGGCCAGGATGGTCTTGATTGCCTGACCTCGTGATTCACCTGCCTCAGCCTCCCAAAATGTTGGGATTACAGGCGTGAGCCACCACACTCAGCCACTGAATTCTTTTTATATCACCTTCCACTCCAGGCTCCTCCAGTTGTTTTCCTTATTGAAAACATTTATGAGAATGTCATCTCCTTTTCTGTTTCCTTGCTCCTCTTGGCTTACTTATTTTAAGAATGTCCATCTTCCATTGCTTTATAATTTCTAGCCAACCGAGACATTTATTTTATACATTTTCTTGGAACCTTTTGAAATTTGCTTTTATAAAGCCTGGGTCTGTGTCTGATATACTCATTACATTTGTGTTCTATAATTAGCAACTCTAACATGAGATCACTTCTTTCTTCTAAGTTTCCTGTTATTCAGAGCCCATCGACATGTCCTTCCTTGTAGGTTAGAATTAAATCCAGACCAGTCGTTCCCACCACTGCTTCCTTTACTTACTGAAAGATGAGAGTGCCAGCTCTTCCTTCAGGCTAAGCATTTGCATACTTTAGATTTTTTTTTAATGGAAGAAATGAAAAATCTCAGGCCATGCTCTGCAGAGCTGACCTGTGCATGGATGGGGACAGGCAAATACTCTGGAAAAGCACTGTTTCTCCGAGGGTTAGATCCAAGGGAATAGTGTCAATGACCTGAGAAGGTAGGACTCTCAGCAAATACAGCAGCTCCTCTGGGGCAGTCATGTTGCTGTCCATCACAGTGGCAGAGATGGCTGCTCTGTTTTCTGTCCCCATTACACTGCTCAATTAACAATTGCTCAAATCAAACTCCAACCATAATTTTAGGGTCCAAGAGTATGTTGTCCATAAACAAACAACCAAGCTCTGGGGGTGGAGCTTTCTGGAAAGTTGTGGGCTTCAAGCTAGTATGACAATGTGAAGAGAAGTGACAGGATGCATGGTTCTGGGGAGCAGCTAATATCAACTGGCTTCCCTGCTGTACATACAAACTGCCGATAGCTCTAGTGCAGGGGACTGTGGGTGAGCAGATGCCTTGATTCTTGCAGCACCCACTGAGCTTGTTGTCTATCTGGAGAAGTGGCTGGAGGAAAAAGCAACGGGAGGAGAGAATTATCAGTCATAGGGAGATTTACGTATTGGTTGCATTCTTTGGTTTTCTCCCAACAACTCAAACGTCAGTGATCTGTTGACATGTTGGTGACACTGCAGTGAGGAGTGAGAATATGCCTGTCTTTCTGGGGACACGTAGACATGATGAAAGAGGTGTCAAAGGGAAGGAGATGGAAAAGAGTAGCAGTCCACAAATGCACGCTCTGTGTGCCATGGGTAGATAGCGACAGGTCTGAGCAACCGGAGTCCAACATCCTCCAGGATAACCTATCTCATGTCCTCCACAAATTCAGGAGCAGTTGAGCCTCCTTCTCTGCCCTTTTCCATCACTGTTCCCATCCAACACTTTGGACATAAGTATTTAAATAACTTAATTTCTTTTCGATGCACTCAGCAACTTATCCTAAAACACTTTCAGACTTTAGTCCATTGCTCCTGTTAATTTACATGCATATTAAAATCACAGTCTAAAAAGATCTAGCTTTGAACATATAGATCTAATCTCAGATTTTGAGATTATCAAAATACAGAGTTATCTTATGCTGCATTACAAATTACTCCACAACATTGTGGTATAAAGCAACAACCTTTCATTTGCTCACCATTCTGGGTGCTAGGAGCTTAAGCAGGGCTCAGAGAAGCATTTCTCCACTCCCTATGGTGTCACCTGGGGTCATTCACTCATCTGTGTTCATGAGTGGCTAACCTAGGCTGGCCAGTCCAAAAAGGTTTGACATGCATATCTGGCTCTTCATGTTATTGAATGTGGCCTCTTTCTTCTTGCATGGCTAAGAGATAATAAGACGCTCAGCCAATCCAGTAGCTCCTCTGCGGCAGTCATGCTGCCATCCTTCATAGTGGCAGAGAAGGCTACTCTGTTATGAAAGTCTCCGAGTAGTCAGATTTTGCTCCAGCTGTCCATTGCTTGTAACAGGACAATGATTTATGATAATTTCTCATAGTATTGAGGTCTCCTATATGGTTGCTGCCAGGTATCAACTGGAGTATAGTTATCCTAAGGCTTAACTGATCTGGATGCCCAAAAGCTTGGGCCCAGCACTGGCCATTGATGTTGACTGTTTCTGGGAGCACAGCTGTAAGCATCACCGGGAGCACCTACACCTGGCCTCTCTATGTGACTTTGACTTCACACATCATGGCAGCTAGGTGCTAAGAGGGAGCATTCCAAGAGTGTGTGTCTCAAAAAGCTCAGACAAGAGATTTCTAAGCTTCCTATGACCTGAATTCAAAGTGACACTGCATCACCCTGGCCACTATCTATTAATCAAGAGCAAGTGACAGGCCCAGTCCAGATTTCAGCAAAGGGAACTCCCAAAGGCATGCATAATAGAAGGAATGGCTGGTGGCATAAAGGAACATCTTTGGCTACTGGCATCACAGACTTTGTATTTTATTTTATTTTAAGTTCTGGAGTAGATGTGCAGGATGTGCAGGTTTGTTACATAGGTAAATGCATGCCATAGTGCTTTGCTGCACCTACCAACCCATCACCCAGGTATTAAGTCCAGCATGCATTAGCTATTTTTCCTAACGCTTTTATACTGCTGATGGAAATGTAAATTAGTTCAACCACTGTGGAAGACAGTGTGGTGATTCCTCAAAGATTTAGAACAGGAAATACCATTTGATGTAGCAATTCCATTACTGGGTATATACCTAAATGAATATAATTTGTTATAAAGATACATGTACACGTGTATTCAATAAATGCAGCACCATTCACAACAGCAAAAACATAGAATCAACCCAAATGTCCATCAATGATAGACTGGATAAAGAAAATGTGGTACATATGCCCTATGGAATACTATGCAGCCATTAAAAGGAATGAGACCATGTCCTTTGCAGGGACATGGATGAAGTCGGAAGCCATTATCTTCAGCAAACTAGCACAGATTTCTTACATGGTGGCTTGCTTTCTACAAGCAGGACTCTAAGAAGACAAAGGCACAAGCTGCAGATATCTTAAGGTCTGGCTCCTAAAGCCACACAGCATCACTTCCACTGCATTCTACTAGACAGTCAGTCAGACAGGCCATATTCAAGGGAAGGAAAGATAGACCTCACCGCTCCAGGGGAAGAGTGGCAAATCTTTAATCCTTGACATCCTGCTAAAACAATTATATATATTGTATATATTGAAACACAGATGTTTCAGGCATTCTCATATAAGTTCCTTAATTGAAATAAAAATTGACATATAATAAAATATATATATTTTTTCTATTAAAAACACTAATACTGACCTAAGGCCCTAGGTCTTCTTCATGAAAGATTCCTGGCCACTAGAAATTTTTTGAGTAAATTTTCCAAGTTTTTATTTTGAAGAACTGGGGGCCTAATAAACAGAAAATCATTTTGAACTCTTTGCTAATGAACACATAGAATATGACATTTTATTTGCCTTTCAATATATTGACCAAATGCCTCAACTAATCGTGATAGCAGTAAACATCCTATAAGTAAAATGAACATGAGTATGAACTAAACAATTCTGAACTGATCGCTGTCCTTAGAAATGTAAGATTTAAGTTTTGATGATTTTTACCCAGGTATCTTTTCTTTTTCTATTTATGCTCTTTAAGACACTTAACACTTCTAAAATAAACTAAAATATCCTCTCTAACATAAAATCTCACAGAACCTGAAAACTGTATCTCTATTAGGGATTTTATTTTCTCTATAGGCATCCAAAATATGCCCCAACACATATTTTCTGAAACAAAGTGATGGAATGGGGGCATAAAGTCAGATGACAAGTAGTCGTAAAGTCAGATTCATTAACTGTCAATATATTTATTGAACACTTACTAAGTACTGAATGTTTTGTTAAAAGTTACAAATCATAAAATCAGAATACAATCTGCCATTTTATTATGATTTTATTGTGATTTTATTTTTTATATTTAATATTTTAAATCCATGTATAATATATGTCTACAAGTATGAAAATATGTAACTTTCACTTCTAATTTGAAACACTGCAATTATTGGCTCAATAGTTATAAAATAGGATTCTGATTCTGAGCTTCATGATTCTACTCCAGTATTCTCTGTTTTCTTTCATTCTTTCAATTACTGTAGCTTTAAAATATGTTTCTGCTTGATTTTTTGTCACTTTAATATGTTGTTGTCATTTTAATATGTAATACAGTAATAGAGGGCACTATTGTTAAAATTTGGGCTTTGAGGTCAGCCTGTCTGGATTTGAATCTAGGCCCCATCACTTACCTGTGTTTCCTTAGAGCTGTTACTTCATCTTTCCTTGTCTGAGTTTAATCATATAAAAGTGGTAATTATAATAATATTCACACCTGATAATTTAATAAAAATGTGTTTGTATTGATTAGAAATGCAATCAATGGTAGGTCCTATAAAAGACCTACCATTGGTCTTTTACAGGTAAAAGACCTATAAAAGAAAGATGGTAGGTCCTATAAAAATGTAACCAAAAACACCCTAATACAGTTGAAGTTAATTTTTGGTTCCTATGAAGTCAATTGGTTTTGATTTGGTATGATACCATTCTACAGGATTATTCAGGCTGTACTCTTCAGGGGAAGGGGAGAGAACTCAGATGATCTTGGGTGAGAGGATTTATACACTAGATCTTACAGTGATGCTTATCATCCCACTCACCTCTCATTGGATAGAATGTGATCACTTGCTCACATCTAACTACACAGGAGCCTGGGAAATGCCATCCAGCTGAGTTTCCAGGAGATAGAAAGGATTTAGTGAACTACTAGCTAGTATCTGCAACATTATACAAAATTCCTATCAAAATGTTTGACACAAAAGTACATAATAAATATTAACCATTGTGATTATTATTGTAGACATGCGGATATGATCCAGCACTCAGCCCTAGACCATTAAATGGAGGAAAACAATAAAATGTGGCAGGTGATGTTATGTGGGACTATAGCATAATAAACAGACCCATGACCAAGTCCAGGAGAGTCGAGAATGATTATATTCCAATGAAGTAGCATTTAAAGGTATACTGGAAGAATGTCATACTGAAAGTAGAATTTGGTCTCTTAAAAGGAAGGAGAAGAGAGTTTCAGGCAGTGAGGTCAAAGTTCTAGAAATGAGAGAGATGAGACAGATTTGAAGAAATTGGATAAGTTAGATGTAGCTCTAGTTGTATATGGAAGTAGAGAATTGGCTAAGGAGAAAGTTGAGTCTAGAGTTGAAAGAAAGGAGGCAGGTCATGAAGGTTCTTAGAAAACCCTAAAGTTGCCTTGACATTATCTTGAAATCAATGGGAAGTTAGTTGAGACCGAAGGAGAGTGGAAGCTTTGAGAAGGAATGGATAATGACAACCAAAAATAGGTTGTGAGATAAAGACTGAGTTCCAAATTTGATAGTATTTTAAGAGTGAGAACTGACAAATGATAGAAAATCACTGTAGGTTCTGAGGCATGGTGTGGTCAAAACAATGGCTTTTTCATGATGAGAAGTAATTATCTTAGCCATTGAATGAATGAGAAGGAGTAAAACTAAGCACATTAGCTAAGAAGCTGTTAGAGTAGTCCAAGCGCATTTTTTTTGAAAGCCTTGACTGTAATAATAGAAGATGGAATGAAAGGAAAGAAATGGAAGACCATTTCAAATAAAAATAACTGCAAGACCAAATCCTTCATTCAAAATTATTATATCAAAAAGTATAATTGAAATCTTAATCTAAAGGAAAGAATCAACCATCGATTTTATAATTGATATCTCAAGAACAAATTCACTCCATAATAATTCCTTTAGCATCTACCATGTGCCTGGCAAAGTGTAGGTACTTGGAATTGAAAAAAATAATCAAATCATATCCCCCAAGAGAGTCCAAAGTCTAGTGGGAAAATCACATGAATGCATAATTAGGATGCAATTTGGCAAATGCTGGAGCGACATTCCATAAGAACACCAGAGAGTAGGGCTTTTTCTTCAATGTCATGTTGAGAAATGTTTTGTAACATAGAGCAGGGACCCCAACCCCTGGACAGCAGACTGGTACTGGTCTGTGGCCTGTTAGCAACTGGGCCACATAGCAGAAGTGAGCATTACTATCTTAGCTCCTCCTCCTGTCAGATCAGTGGGCGGCAGTAGATTCTCATAGGAGTGCAAACCCTATTGTGATCTTTGCATGCAAGGGATCTAGGTTGTACGCTCCTTATAGGAATCTAATGCTTGATGATCTCAGGAGGAGTAATTTCGTCCTGAAACCCACCCTGCCTCCACACCCACATCAGCCCTTGTCCAGGAAAAAAATTGTCTTCCATGAAACTGGCCCCTGGTGCCAAAAAGGTTGGGGACCACTGATATCGGGGACCTGTGTTGTGTGTTTTGAATTAGGACTTCACAAGGCAGAGGAGAGAAAGGAAAGGATATTCCAGGAAGAGCAAACAGCATATGCAAATGCTCAGAGATGAAGTGGAAATTAGTACTAAAGGATTTACAGCGTGCTTAGGAAGGACTTCACACTTCCCCGCAACCATTTGAAATTAGACACCACAATGTGACTTTCTTTGACCAGTGATTCAAAATGGCCACTTCAAGGCAGAAGACGTTCAAAGCTCATCCTTGATTCATTACATGCCCTTCCCTCTTCTCTGAGGACAGGGCAGGTAGTGGAGGCTCCGTAGTGTGGATCTCGGGGTTGCAAGCGTGGATCCTGAGGTTGCAAGATAGACATGTAGAACCAGTGAAAATAAACTTGTGTTGTTTTAAGCCACTGAGATTTGAGAAATTTCTTCTTGCCACAGCATTGACCTAGTCATTCTGGACTAACACAGAAAATGGAAACTTGAAGGGAAGTGCTGTGAGACCATAATCCTGAACTCTGTGACAATCGCTTAGTGTTCAGGCAGCAAGTGACATGGAAGCTATCGCTGAAGGCAAACAAGGTGATGATCAACGCAATGCCACAGTGAAACCTTTAGTGAAATTGTCTCAAAAACTGCACAGTAGTCTGGGCAGCAGATTATGTACCTAATGCATTGGTAGCTTTAAGGAAAGAGATTGGAAACTGCTATTATGTAGCAGCTGGTGGCTGCTTTGGAAGGTATATTACAAAAAAAAAAGGGATAAGCCCAGAGAACAAATGAAAAATCTGCAATAAGGTGAAAGGAAAAAGACAGAGTCCATAAATTAGAGAACATTTAGAACTGGAAGTAGCACCTGTGTTTCATTCCTTAACAGCAAAAGATAAAACTAAAAACTCTTAGAGAAACAAAGGCAAGAACATGTAGCCTTTTCACAAAGGTAAATTTGGAGTATGGCCTTCACACCTACTGTTAAAATCACTGAAAGAATTAAGGGGTCTCAGATCAAAGGTCTCACCAAGGATGTGGTGTCCATTAAATCCACTCAATTGAACAAAAAGGAGACTAAGTATGTAATTCTTCTACTAAAGCTTGATGGGCTCAGCAGAGCTTTAATGAAGCAGGAAGTGAAGGGTATAGGCATGAGAAAGCCAAAGAATGTCAGAATTTTGTCTCAAAAAGGACTGTGGGTGAGACTATTTGAAAATAGAGCTCACTGTCAAGTATATAGGAAGCCAACTTAATTTTTAAGGGAGTTATACTACCAAAAGGATCAACTTGCATTAAAATGGATTGACTGTTTGAAACTCCAAATTACCCAGGGACCTCCAATTGACACAATTGTCTGCAGGCCCAAAGTGTGTCAAGAAGACTGCTGAGTTTTCAGGTGGGCATATTCCTCGGATACCCACTTTGGATTTGAAGGAGGGTAATGGAGAGGAAGACTCTCCCAGAGGGCAGAACCAGGAACCACAGTGATCCAAGGACAAGGAGGTTACTTCCAGGAAGTGAAAACAGTGCCTAATTAAAGGTTGTCCTCCTGGAATCCCAGCACTTTGGGAGGCCAAGGTAGGCAGATCACTTGAGCTCAGGAGTTCAGGACCAGCCTGGACAATGTGGTGGAACTCTGTCTCTACCAAGAATACAGAAGTTAGTTGGGTATGGTGGTTCCGTGCCTGTAGTCCCAGCTCCTTGGGAGGCTGAGATGGGAGGAAAGCTTGAGCACCGGAAGTCAAGGCTTCAGTGCGCAGAGATCATGTCACTGCACTCCAGCCTGGGTGACAGAGTAAAACCCCGCCTCAAAAAATAAAAATAAAAGAGTAAAAGTAATCCTCAAAATACTTGAGAAATGAGAATTTAGAGTTGCTACAGCCAGCCCTATGTCTGCTGTGTGTGCTCCCATTCTTCTGTCTGAATGTGAGTCTTTAGTTCAGTGGTCCTTTGTTTGCTCCATTTTGGGGTCCTGAGCATGTGGGGAGCATAACTGGCACTGGACTTACAGACTACTGCACGTCAACCCCTGCTGTGAAGACTTCTCATCCTTCCTGTCACCCAGAGATCCTGCACTTTGAGCTACGTGCTGTGACCGAATGGCAATTTTGGGTTGTCTCACCTGGAAAAAAAAAAAAAAAAGGTGAGGGTATTTTGCACGTGCCAAGGAGAGTGTACTAAGTATTTCAGAACCAGATGGGTCCTTAATGCTTTCACTCGTGTTTCCGGGTCGCCTTCATCCAGGCACGTGACACCATGGCATTGCTGCACCTCTTCACATTATTACTTGTTTTGGCCATTAGGATGTGAGCAAAAGTGATGTGTGTCACTTTTGGTTAGAAACCAAAAAAAGTTTCTACTTTCTGGGTAAAGCCGGTGTATGATTCGCCATGTTCCCTCCCTTCATGACCATGATCTGCAATATTTTAGATTGTTTTGCTTGGGCGGGCTGGGCCCCGGAGTGAGAACAGTGTAGAACAGAGCCCCCTGCTGACTCCAGATGGAAGTACAGCATGACCGAAATACACCTTCCTCATCGGAATCCTCTCTGCAGCTTGGGGGTTGTTCTTTGCTACAATTTAATAAGAATCCATCCTGAAGGACATGTACACTAAAATGAACTTCGTAAGGTGTAAGCACCAGGTATTAAAATTTACAAGCATGGAAAGGGAGAAAATAGTCCGAAGAGAATACTGAATTTGTGGACATCAAATATCAACTAGCCTAGATCAAAGGCCTCCCTAAGGTGGAGCCTAAACTTGAATCTTTCAACTAATTAAAATGGACATTTATCAAAATAATACATATTTCAAGAATAACTAGACTTTTAGAAGTCTCAAATGTGCATAAATTTAAACATATTATGATATTTGCAGTGCTTTAATAGTCCTATTATATAATAGGGTTATCTTTAAGGTAAGAAAAATATTTTAGTTGCTTCCCAGTAAAAAAGGAAGTAAAACTCAAATGCATTAAATCCATGATTATATAATTAACACCATTAAATGCTCAATGTAAAAAAAAATGCTACTTTTATCTGCCATATTATATGATCTTTTTAACTCTTCAGAGATCTTTAGTAAAGTGCTTGCTGATGTTGATTTAAAACATGATTTGGGCTCTGAGGAAAACCAAAACACTAGTTTGGTGATATTACATATTTCAGATTTGATGTCCTGACACTCTGGAAATACTCTGAATTTATAAAAGCAGGTTGTTATGTCTAAGATTTGGCATTATCTGTGAAAAGGGAAGGGAAATTTTTCAGTTTAAGGAGGAAATACCATAATCAGTGTCCTAGAGAACAGCTATTTAAATTGAGTGCTTTATTATGAAATCATGGGTTTGTAGCAGAATTATATCCAGATAGCTTTTTTATGTTCCTTTCCACCAGGCAGAAATTCCTTCTCCATGGGAAAATTGAAAATAGGGTATTGACAAATTGTGGAAATAATGAAGAATTCTGTGTAACACTGTGAGTTTTTTTTCTGGGGGGGGGGTGGCGAGTGAGGAGGCAGGGGATCTTTGGTTTATTATCTCGGAAAATGGGTCAAGGCACAGGTGGGATCTGTGCTTCCTTTCACTTTCTTTAAATCCTGGGCTTTCTGGGAGGCTTAAGAAATTTGTCTTTATGTTCCAACTTTGCTATTTTTAGGTGAGAAATGCTGCAGAAAAATGCTTATTTTTTTTTTTATTTTTTTACATTGTTCAAAATCTTCACTTTGGCTCATAATGTCTTATGCACACTTTTGTCTTATTGTATTACACCTTTTAAACCCCCAATTTACCAGGGAATATGTTGTTCTTGATTCATTCACTCATAAGTGAACATCAGAATGCCAAGAAACTGGGGGGCCCACAGGGGAGCCGCTGTGACCATAACCCCGATGAAACACAAAGCAGGAGGAAATTGAAAATGTATGTGTGTGAGCGTATGTGTGTGTGTGTGCACATGGCTGTGTGCCTGTGTGTGTACGTGTCTGAGAGACAGGCAATACTCCCACTTTAAGTCAAGAGAGGCAGAGTGGTGATTTCTATTGAGGAAACCAGAAGGAGCTCTGGAAAAAAGTCATATCAAGGCTAATGCTCTGCAAATGTAGAGAACTGGCCTCTTTTCTTCTAAGGACAGTACAGTATGACATTTAGAGCTAAAATTGTAAAATTATGAAAAAACATTTTTACATGCTTGGCACACAGTAAGTGTTCAATAACTATTTTCAATTTATAATAATTATTACTGTAGCACATATTTCATATATGTGAATACACACAGTGATAATGGAGACTCTGGGATTCTGCTACGCAACCCTAGCCCCATCCTCCCCTCACACATATACACACCCCAGGGAAATTATTACGGATGAAGTAATCTGGACTGGATGCTTGGCCAATTAGTGAGTTCTGGATTGTCAGTCTTTGATGTTTTCTACACGCAAGTAGAACGGAGATAGTCATTCACTAGGTGGAAAGAAGGATACAAGGGGATTTGATACGGGAGAAGAGGACTCTGCCTTAAGCTGTCATAGAGGGCTGACAAGGCAGAGAATAGTGCAACATGAGGTGGGACGGACACTGAGGTTGCCTGCCGGGAGCTAGAGACATTCAGCCTTAAGCTGGCTGGTGACAGGCATCAGACAATGATCAGCATGTCACAAAAGCTGCCACGGACTGGTCAGACTCTGCCAGGAACCCTGGAATTCCCTAGGACACTGGGGATGAGAGCAACTGCGAAGTCAGTCTGAATTCAGGGAGATAAAATACTGAGTTTATATAAGAAAGATCTTTTCATTCCAGGGGACAAGTGGAGCCAAGACGATGCCAGGAAGAAAGGCTGATGGTGGTCAAACCACATGACTAAGATCTAGGGAGACCTGAGGTTCCTTTCCGATCTGGAAAAGACGTTAACTCAAATCTAATACCTGGTACTTCACAGACGCCTGAATGTATTTAGCCACAAGTGTCTTTGTTGTGCTTCTGTTTCCCCCAATTCAGTTTCTACGACTTAGTGACTCAGTCTTTTAAACCTTCAGAATGATGATAGATGGGATAGTTGGGTCAGAAGAAACTAAAGCTTTTTCACACCTCTCCCTAGTTCCATCCCATCCCTCTGCCTCCTTTGGACTTTGTGCCATGCCATTCTTTGGCCAGTGTGGGGATGGCGATACCTCAGTTCCAAATTTCCTTTCCTTTCCATTCCAATTGAGAGTTCATTGAATACCTGGTATGTTTTAGGTGGCCGGGGCGCTTGATGCTAATATGCTCATACAGTAACTCCTAGGCAAGATGCTAGTGCTTTAATAGCAATTTCAGGGGACAGCGCCTTCCCCCCCTCAATAAATTCAATTATGGGTGTTAGATATTTGGGGACAGTTATTTATTTTAATGTTCCATAAATATCGACATGCAGCCGTCTGCCTACTCCACCTGCCATAGCCCTAGAGATATGCTTCATGGCTTTGTTCTGAAGTTCCCTAATTGATCTTCCAAACTCATTCTGGACATTAATCTTTTGGGGATTGATGATCAGGGCTTTATGTGAGTCTCTTGGATATTGCCATTCAGAGAAACCCTGTACATTTAGACTGTAGTCTTGAGCTCAGATTGTTTTCCACAGATGCCATTCTGGTGTTAAAGTAATCCATGGAAACTATATGCAAAGTAAGTGAAGCCAACCAAAACGTTATTTTTTTAACTGACAGGTGAAAAAACAGGAAATAATCTTAAAAGTCTAAATTAGTATTTTAATACCATGTACTGTTTCGTTTTGTCAGGATAAAGTCCAACCAGTTTGGCACAGCCCATTTAAGGCTCTTAACAATATTGCCCACATACTCCCTGGGGCATTTTTCCAATCAGCTTCTTCAGTCCACGTCCACCCCACTCCTCACCATTCCTCACATGTGAATGTCCCTTTACAAGTCATTCTGGGCCTTGGCCATGCTATCTCTGTCCCTAGAATAAACTTTGCTCTTTTTTTTCCCCTAAGAAATTCCTACATCTTCTCTAGATTTAAAACTAATGCCTCCTCTTTACAGGCTTTGCTTGCTCTGCTTGAGTTGTTCTTTCACCCAAACTTCCACTGTCTTCATTCCTAACTTGATTCCATTATTTACCAAAATGTATTGTGGGTGATTATTTACATGAACATCTATCCCGTGTGCTCCCAGTGAGAAGGGACTCTGTTTTATTCATTTTTTGTAGCTTTAGCACCTAACAGTGTTGTTTGCCCTTGAAAAGAAACTTAATAAATGTTTGGGGTATGAATGACTAAAAATAAGTCCAAAAAAGTACAATGCAGTCTTGTTAACAGGAAGCATTTGTCTTGACACATGGGATAAGGTACAACACAGGACATGAGAAAGAAAAAGAGAAATAGAATAATTCTCTTGTAAAATATCCTTGTTAAATAAGCCACGGGGTATTTAAAACTGTGAAACATTAGACACATTTTATTAAAAAAAAAAAAAAACCTTTACTATGAATTATTACTTGCCTCTTGAATAAGAAACACAATTCCGGCCGGGCGCCGTGGCTCATGTCTGTAATTCCAGCACTTTGGGAGGTCAAGGCGGGTGGATCATCTGAGGTCAGGAGTTTGAGATAAGCCTGGCCAACATGGAGAAACCCTGTCTCTACTAAAAAAGTACAAAAATTAGCCAGGCATGGTGGGGCATGCCTGTACTACCAGCTACTCTGGAGGCTGAGACAGGAGAATCTCTTGAACCCGGTAGGCAGAGGTTGCAGTGAGCTGAGATCGCGCCACTGCTCTCCAGCCTGAGCAACAAAAGCAAGACTCCATTTAAAAAAAAAAAAGGAAAAAGAAAGTAACACAGCACAATTCCTAAAATATGACTATCAATTATTGAGCAATCAGAATTTTAAAATTACATTTAACCCACAAGCTGGGAGATGTCTAAGTAGGTGGAATTCGTTGGGCTCTGAATAAAATTGGCATGCACTTGTTTTCTGACATTAAGGTGCTGAAATGTGCTGTCAGGTATTAACATGTTTGTGGATGGTAACCTGGCTTAGCAGGATAGAAACTCCAGTCTAAGTTTTACGATTACATTTTCATTACAAAACACAGATCTATATCTAAGGCAGCTTATTGCCTGGAGTTATTAGTCAGATGCTGGTACAATACTTGAGTGCTGTTATTCCTGTTCAATTGTAACAGTGGAGCTTGCTTGAGTATCTATTTGGTAAACAGTTTAGCCTCTGTCCACAATCCCAAAGTGACAAGTGAATGCCAGTAAGAATCAGTTAAACTAGATGTTGTGTATTGTAGAATTAAAAAGCCATTTAACTGTTGTACAACTTTTAAAAGGTTTTTTTTAGTGTGCAGTATATATAAACTCCAACATATAATAGTTTATATTCAAGTCAAGAGTATTGTTTTGCTATCCTTTATATGTTGAATTGATCAATCCTGCTCCTTGCAAACTCTTTTTAAAAAATTTAAAACCATTTATACCAAAAATTTAGGTCAGATCTGTAAATTTTAAGTAATAATTATGGTGATAAGAATATTTCAATCATCCTTAATTTAATTGATGAAAATACTTTAATGAAGGATAAAAAGGGGGCTGGGCATAGTGGTTCGTGCCTATAATCCTAGCACTTTGGGAGGCTGAGGTGGATGGATCATTTGAGGCCAGGATTTCGAGGCCAGCCTGGGAAACATGGTGAAAACCTGTCACTACAAAAAATACAAAAATTAGTCAGGTGCAGTGGCCTGCGCCTATAATCCCAGCTACTTGGGAGGCTGAGGCATGAGAAATGCTTGAACCAGGAAGATGGAGGCTGCAGTGAGCCAAGATCATGCCACTGCACTCCAGCCTAGGCAGCAGAGTGGGACTCTCTCAAAAAAAAAAAAAAAAAAAAAGAAAAAGAAAGAAAAGAAAGGAAAAAAGTGTTAAAATTTGAATATACACTTCTTATCCCCCCTCCAACAACAACAATAAAAAAAAGCCCTAATAGCAGGGGATTAAAAAAAAAAGATAGTGGAATGATAAAAACGTGCAAACAGTGCAAAGACTTCTGAAAGTCCTCAGAGTCACTGACAAATGCCTGCACTCATTTCCGCCAGGTGATTTTTGAAGTGAATTAGCAAGGAAGGCCACCCTGGTTCTTGAAATGTGTCTTGATAAAACAGCACATTTATCTTTCTCTAGTGTGATCATTGCACTATTGATTTGACTACTTTCTGTTTGAATGTTCCTTTAGATCACACAGTCCGCTGAATTTTCACATCAGAATATTTATCTCAGAATGGCTCAGAACATTAAATGAACAATTTTCAATCCAGATTATTTTCTCCATACTACAAAAATGTAATTTGGCAAAGACAGACAAGCTCGGTTAATTTCTAATGCATAATTTCTCCCACTGTCTCAGTCTTCAATATGGAAAGAAACACTTTATGTAGACCAAGGTTATATGTTTATAGGAAAGAAAAAAAAATTCCTTCTCTTATGCCAAGATTGAGTTGCAACTGCCAATTAGAGACCAGGTTGGTAGAGCACTCCTCTGGGTCTGTTAATGCCTATTGACCACTGTTCATTGCAGTAGATTGTAATTATTAGTGCCGTAAGCATGAATACGAAAATGAGGGGGTTGTACTAGGCGTTCTCTGAGGTCCCTTCCAGCATTAGAATTTTAAAAGTTGGTGAGCCCGAAATTGCTAATGTGTTTCTGAATGTACACAATTTATGCCTAGAGACAAGTTGTTCATTTGAAAGATGAATTTATTAGTTTAGCTCAGAAATACAAGCTTAAATAAAAAGTGCTTGTTAAACACTAATAATAATAAATATGTCATTTTACAGTATTTCACCTTTTACAATGGTGTGTTTAGTTCACAATCACATTATGAAGAAGTTCTATGACTAGGATTTTCTCACATCTTTGGCAAATTTGTGCAAAATTTGATATTACTGAACCATTCTTGGTTTTCTTACTTTGTCACAGATGCTAAGGCGTCTCCATTAGGACTGGGGCGTCCAGGGAATGGAGGACAGATGGAGACCTGTATTCACCTAAGCCTGGAAGCACCATGAAGGCAAGGACTGTCTCTTATTTATCTTTATACCCTTAACATCTGATCCAGTGCCTCAATAACATTATACTCCAGTAAAGGAAAACAAACCATACACGTATATGTAATATTTCAAGAAGTGGTAACCACTGTGAAGAAAAGTAAAGAAGACTAAGGGAGAGTCGTGGCAGGATATTTTAGATAGAGAAGGAATCTTTGAGGGAGTGCCCTTTGGGAGAGCAGAATAAGAAGTTGTATTTAGGGAATTGTTTTTCAGACATAGGGAAAAAAATGACACAAGGACCCCAAGGCCAGAATGTGATCAGCGTGTTTGAAGGACAGCAATGATTTCCTGTGGCTAAAGTGGGAAGAGGGAGGCAGAGTTTTAAAGATGACATCATTGAGATATTGGTTTGAAGGTAACTTATTTTGGTCATTGATTAGGCAAGGAAAACAGTAGTTAAAGCCACTTTCATATATAACTATGAAGGATTAAAAAATGTATTAAAAACAAGTACAATTGGGTATCTTGTCACTAATTTGACTTAGGAACTCTACTTCTTTAAATCTGTAGGGTTTTTGCATGGTTTTTTTTCCCCCCTGAAGCTTGGCACTTACCCAATTCATAGTTTTCTAATAATAATTTACCTTTTCCACAAACCCACACTACTCACTCTGAGAATTAAGTTTCCAAAACCTAACCTTTAAAGTTCCTATTTTCTTCCTTTTTTGTTTTTCTCACCAATAGCTCTGGACTTCCTTTTAAAGATGGTGCAGTGGGCCAGGCATGGTAGCTTATGCCTGTAACCCCAGCACTTTGGGAGACCAAAGAGGGAGGCTCACTTGAGGTCAGGAGGTCGAGGTTGCAGTGAGCTATGATTATACCACCACACTCCAGCCTGGGTAACAGAGCAAGACCCTGTCTCTAAAAACAGTAATAATAATAATAACATTAATAAAATAAAATAAAGATGGTTCACTGAAGGCCTCTGGATGCAAGCCAACACTCTCCAAATGACGTTTTGCTGAATACCATTTCTGAAATAGTTAATAGGTGTGATGTGGTCAAATAAATTTCTGAAACATTATATGCTTGATTTATTTTCAAAATTTTACAAAGCATATAGACAAATTATAAACTCTTAATCTTTCAGTTTATAAAAAACAAACCCAGCATTTTCTAAATATATTTTATCCTGATGCTTTGACTTTTCCCTGAAAATTCATTAATAGTATATGCTCCAGCTATCCCTGAGCCCAAATTAATGCCACCTCCAACCTATTCTCAATGCTATCTCTCAGTGCTCAATTGCGTTCCATCCACCTATCTGTGCACTTATTTATTTTTGTAACTGGACTAGGCATCGGGAATGAAACATGGACAAATACATAGTCCTTATCTTGAAGTCCTCCACTCTAATGAAGGAGACAGCCACATCAAGAGAGAATTCAAATTTAATATGATAAATGCAGTGGCAGAGATATGCACGGATTATTAAAGAAGCTCAGAGTAGAGGGTATTTAATAATATAAACTATTGTCTAAACGGCCAGACTCCTTTTATGTTAAAGTCATATAACAAAAGATTAGAAGTGTGTCCCAAAACAAACAACAGCAACAGGTTTCTCTACAATCATATTGGATTTTTACTTCATTTGAAAATATTTTAACCATAAAAAAATGACTTTTGGTACATTTTAGAACTTTGCCTCTCATGGTAATCCTACTCAAAGTCGTCAGAAGGGAAAATATGGTGCCAGAGTGCCCTTCTAGAAATTCCAGGATGACACTGAAAAGCAATTTCAGATTCAATTTAGACAAAGGTCCAGATCAGCATGCTGCCAAGCGGAAGAACACAGTGGGCTCCGACTCCACCCCAGACTACGTTTCTGAGGTTCCTGTGTGACTCATTGGTCCCCATGCTAATTCTAAGGAGTTTGCTTATTACAGTATAAAATAATCCTTCCAGAGAACACTCTTTTTTAACCATTCACTTGAGTTGTTGAATGCTAAAATACCTGCCCTGATGACATATGTTTTATTTTTAGTTTATGATAAATGCAGCATTCTGTTTGATTTTAACATCATATACAATGGCTAGAAAAAAATGGAAGTCAGAATGTGGCAAAAACTAAGTGAAACTTTGCTAAGAAGACAGATTATCATTCTAATATAAGCCTAATACATTTTTAGTAATTGTGGGATGTGTGAATTGTCTTCTGCCTTATAGAGGCATAGATACATTGCATTCTGCATGGATGTGTTCTTTCCTCGAACTATCCCGGAAGAGAGGATTATAATATGAATACAATCTCTTTTCTGAGTAAAATAAAAGAAAATGAAGCCAACATTCTAGAGAGGAGCTGCTGGATGAAGGCTATTTCTCAAGAGGATCAATGCCCTTATACCTGTTGGCCAAATCTCAATGTACAAATATGATGGTCAGGGCATTTGTTTTTTTGGATCCTATTTCACTTGAGTCGGTGAGAGAGAATGGTATCTTCTTTGATTTACCAGAGTTTAAGTATATGTAGGAAATTTTACAGGTACTTGAAAATACCAATATTTTTGGCCAAAATCTTGTAAGATAATCTATTTGCATGTTTCAACTTTTGTCTTCTCAATCAATTCACGGTCCAAAGCTGAAACTATAGTGGAGAATTTTAGCACCTTTAAGCACGCTTTGAACCATTAGTTAAAAAAAAAAAAAACCTATTTAGAAAAATAATAATTGAGTAAAATTCTTTTTAAATTTTTGGTTTGACATAGCCAGACAACCTATTCAACTCTTCATTTCACTTTGCAGTGAAATGAAGCCACAAGACAGCTGGAAAGAGATAACCTGATAAATACATTTATGTGATAAGCAATGAAATCAAATGTTCTTAAGAAAACAGTGTTCCAGCTTTTTAGAATACAGTTTGTCAACCTTGACACTATTGGCATTTAGAGCCAGATAATTCTTTCTTGTAGGGGGATGGGGCAGGTGAGGCAACTGTCCAATGCATTGTAGAATATTTTGCAACATCCCTGGCCTCTACCCACTAGATGCCAGTAACAATCTACCCCTTTCTTCCCAGTCGTGACAACCAAAATGTCTGCAGACATTGTCAAATGTCCCCTGGGCCAGCGAAATTGCCTCTGGTTGAGAACCACAGCTTTAAAATATAGGTCAAGAAGATTGCAGGATTACGGTTAGTAATCCTCCTATGTGAGGGATGGGGGGAAAGGTGGAAAATCCCCTAAAGGGCTAAAAGCTGCATACTGCAAGTCTTTGGTGGGTGCCATTCAGAGCTCAGATGCAAATGCACCTTTAGAGCTGAGCTGAGCAATTGTGTGGTACTGAAATCACAATCCTTCTTCCAGACTAGAGCTGTGGCAT
The DNA here is from genome assembly GCF_049350105.2 of Macaca mulatta. Classification (NCBI taxonomy): domain Eukaryota; kingdom Metazoa; phylum Chordata; class Mammalia; order Primates; family Cercopithecidae; genus Macaca; species Macaca mulatta. Next base: position 125,928,412 of record NC_133417.1, on the reverse strand, counting down.
GGTGACGCAGAGAGTAGAAACATTGTTCTGTTGAAAGCCAAGAATGGTCATACAAAGTAGCAGCAATTCTTAGTATCTGCCTTCCGAGCAAGTTGGGCAATTGGTTGGTTGCTCCTACTGATGGCTATTATTAGGACCTCCAGGATGAACCAACAAGCCACACTCTATCAAAAAAAGATAAGAAAATCTCTGAACAGTCATGGGGTTGGTGCCCACTTGGCATACCCTCATGAAAGGTCTCATCCTCCCTGGCCAGTATTTCACCAATCTCTTGGCTAATCTCCTTTTGTAGGCCTGCTCCAGTCCAGGCTTCCTCTGCATAGCTGTCAGAATGTTCTTTCTAAAGCACAACCCTGGATTTATCTCTGCCCTGCTTAAAATGCTTTGATGTTTCCTTTGACATAAAGTTGAAGCTCCTTAGCACCGCCTAGATGCTGACTTCATCTTTTAACACCCTCTTTCACGCACATCAAATTCCAAACTCAGATGTGAAAATGTCCCTTCTCATCTCTTCTTGTTCATGCAGCCTTTTCCTGTCACTGCCACATTAGCCTAAGAGTCTAGTCTCTATTTTTACTGAAAAAAATCAACAAAGAAGAAAGCCTTCTTATTGTGCTTCTTCTCTTTGTCTCTCCTCTCCCGTCTTTTTCTTCCGCCTTTTCCTTTTTTTAAATTTCCAAATAAGCATTTATCTGTGTCATTACAACTCTCATTTAATGATATTATAGCTTATGGTTCTTATATCATTTTCTGTAACTCCTCTCCCTACCCTCAACTTTTAGCTCTCCTTGTACATCTCTGACGGTTCTTTCTTGACCCCTTCTGGTGATAACTCTTCTCCCTTCTTAAATGTCTTCACACAGCAGGGTTTCAACATTGATGCTTTTCTCTTTCCAGATGCTTGCTGGATAATTACTTCCATTGACTGGTTTGCCACTTTGGTGCTAGTGACTCTCAAATGTGTACCTCCAGCCTTACTCAGTCCATTTTCTGAGCACCAGACCTGATACGGTTTGGATCTGTCTCTTCACCCAAATCTCATGTTCAATTGTAATTCCCAGTGTTGGAGGTGGGGGCTTGGAGAGGTGATTAAATCAAGGGGGTAGATTTTTCATAAATGGCTTAGTACCATCCCCTTGGTCATGTTCTTGCAATAGCGAGTGGGTTCTTGTGAGATCTAGTTGTTTAAAAGTGTTTGGCACTTCCCCCATCTCTCTCTTGCTCCTACTTTCACCGTGTGATGTGCCTGCTCCCCTTTTGCCTTCCGCCATGATTGGAAGCTTCCTGAGTCCTCTCCAGAAGCAGATGCTGACTGCTATGCTGCCAGTACAGCCTGCAGAAATGTGAGCCAATTAAACCTATTTTCTTACAAATTACCTAGCCTATGGTATTTGTTTACAGCAATACAAGAATGGCCTAACATAAGACCCCTGTAATTTAATGTCTACAAAACAGTTTCCCTGGATGTCCCACTTATATCCCCAATTCCACATGCCTTCAACTTAGCTCATCTTTTCCCACAGACTTGGTCTAATTTGAAATGCCATAGCATGCAAGCATTCTCATCAGAAACCTGGGATTTTCCCAAGACTGCTTCTTCATCTCTCACATGTAATTAGTGGCCAAATTCAGTTGATTCTATCTGCCCAAGATCTCCTGCAGCTTTCTTGTTACCGACTGTATTCAGACTCTGTTGTGTGGGATGTTTCAAGTATTTATCATTGATGTGCTCCCAGGCTTGTCCTATTTCAATCTATTCTCCTTGCTGCAGACAAAGCACTTCTGGTCATGTTCCTTTTCTGTCTAAAATCCTTCAAGGTCTTTCCCATCAAACAAGTTCAAGCTTCTTGCCATGGTAGACCAGGGAAACGGGAATATCATTATGTCTGGAGTACTGTTACACAAAATATCTATCTTAAGAGTCACCATTAAATGGATATACCTAGGGTTGCCCAAAGGCCAGAAAATAAATTCAGAGCAAACAACACTGACATAGCACACACAGCCCCTAACTTCCTTTCCAGATTTATCAGTTCTCTTGAAGTTTCTTCTTCTCTGCATCTCACATTCTAGCTACATGAACTCCTTGCAGGTTCCTGAATGTACAATACTATCTCATGTCCCTGTGATTTTTCTATCTCTGGAATATCTTTTCCTCCCTTATTCTCCCAACTTTTTTGCCTTTAATGCCCTTCTCTCCTATGCTTCCCAGTAAACACATACTTTTCCTTTAAGACTCTGCTCAAATATAACCTTCTCTGTGAAATGTTGTCTGACTTCTTTCATCAGATATACTAAATTCCCCTCTCTTTTTCATCTGTACTGCACTCTGTAAAGGCAATATAATTGCATCTACAAATTTGAACTCAATTACGTGACTTTATTTACTTCCTCATTTACTAGATTGATAGGGTAAGTAGCTTTCAGAAAGAAACTATATTTTATTTATTACTAACACCTGCTATGGCACCCAGAGCACAGAGACATTCAGAAATATTTTTTTAAATTAAAAAGTAGGCCAATGGATGAATTATAAGAATGTACCAGACATTTTTAAGGTTCATTACAGCTCTTCATTTCCTCATTCTAAAACAATTTCAAAGCTTCCCTCTTAGTATTTATAGATAAGGAATAAAAGGCAATTCTCTCAAGAGAGGTGATCCATTGACTTTGATTTAAAATAAACTGAATGAAGATGCATCACTTTAGTTCAGTGCGGACACATCTGAAGAGCAAGTGTTGGCAGGGACAAAGACATAATAAGCATAACATCACCGAGGGACAGAGAGACAAAGAAACTAGAAGGAAAAGGGGCTGAATGAGGAAAAGCATGGAGACATGTACTTTCCAACCACTTCAAAATTTTGCCAGGAGAGGGCTATGGTCATTTTTCACTTCTCCATTCCTCCATAATTTTGGTCAAAGGGATAAGAAACCTGCATATCTTATTCAAATTTGCTTTCTAAAATGACAGAATAAAGTAGAAAAATATCAAATTACCACTTTTCCTTATATCCTTTGAGTACTTCAAAAGAAGCAAAATCATAAAATCAACAAAAAGTCAAAGCAGAGGCTACTAGCTGCTGCAAGGAGAATGCCACTAAAACATTCATAAAGTTTCTATTCATATTTCTATTGTAAGGATGACTATGAAATTTGCTCCCATGATATACTCTTTTGTACTTATAGGTATGAAAGTATCAATGACTGTAATTAAGGCAGAAGGCTTAATTTTAATCAAATCAATGTTTAGAGTTGATAATGGAAGTTTTCTCATGTCCCTAATGATTAAAATTCTGCCTCTCAATATGATTGGCACAAGAGCCAACCACTTGGATGACTGAATTAATTTTTATAACATCAATAATTACATATCATAGGGACATGACTAGCAGTTAGACATAAAGAGAAAAATCCTCAGATCATGAATCAGCAAAAAGTTCTTAACGAAGGGAATTTTAGAATTTCCATCTTGGGGATAACTTTATACCTGAGGTGCTCTCAGTGACCTCTGCTCTGGCTTGCAGAGAGAGAGTGACTGGCATGCTTCCTTCTGGGTCTGGATTCTCCACTTTGGGCCACATACACATGCCAATATTGGCAGAATTTGCATAGCAGAATGGTAACTAAGACAGGCAACGGTCTTTATACAGAAGGTGGGGAAAAGACGGAGAAACAGAGGACAAGGTCCAACTTTATCTGGGGCCAAACATCACACGGCTTTGGCAGAGTAAGGCCTGCTTTCCCTCTGCATTTTGAGAACATGGGAGGCAAGGTCTCCCACCCCTTCTGCACAGCCATCTGCCTCAACCCTGCTCAGGGAGCATACGTGACAGTCATCTCTGAAAAACTGCAGTTTTTCACTTTTGATATCTGCTGTGTAATGGTATGGCAAAAATATTGCCAAAATGCAATATTTTGTCTGTGTGTGTATATAAGTAGATATGTATATGTATATACATACACACACATATATGTGTCTATATACATTTCAAGCCAGCTGAGGAATGGGTTTGTAATGGAAATGTCATGTTTAATCTTATATAAATTACAAGATTAAAAACAAAACACCACAATAACCCATCCCTTAAGTGGAAAGAGATGAAGTAGTCAGAGTTAAGTAGGGCCTAGTAGTATAGACAGGATCAACAATATTCATGCATTGCTTAATAGAAAATAATATGCCTCAACTAATAATTGTGATTGCGTCTCTCAAACATAGGCCATGAACAGCAGCTGAGAGATTGTTCTTCAGCCACAGATTCCAATAAAAATTCTCGTTGAATTCAATTGGCCTTTTAAGTATTAACTGCTAGTGTGTGTTTTCTTGTATATGTCATATTATCCTATTGCAATTGACTTAACCTTTGGGCACTTTAAGGTGGCCATTGTGTCTGTGGCTAAACAGGAAAAATATGACTCATATTAGAGTTCAGGACCAGGAAATCCTGACTCCAGGGTTTGGAATAATAAGAATGCTGCTATTACAAGGTTACCACTTATAAGTGCTAAATACTCTAACCAAATATTTGTAACCTTTGCATTCTGGCTGTCAGAGGAATACACCTGCATTTCATTACCTGACCCCTCCAACCCAACGGAAAGATTTGAAAATCAGATATATAAAGAAGAGAGTCCTTTTTATCTTTTCTGTAGAAATCTCAATGTATTTGATGGCAGGTACAAATGATAAGTTTGTACTCAGCCCTTCAAGACTCAATAGATGACTGTCTCTGGATGCATAAACTAAGTAGTGGTAAATTGAGATCTGAAGACCCAGCCCCCTCTAAATCAGTGACAGGGAGTAGCTCTCCCTCTACTACCTGACGTTTCTCAGCAAGGCAAACTCTCAGGTTCAGAAGAGAGAAATTCTACCTTCCTCTTTTGGGGAAGTTGTACAGATAGAAGAAAAGGAATTTTTACTTGATCAAATGTGAGTTGGAGTTTCATCCCTTCTAAATGGCTGTAGGTCTCCACTTCTCAGAATCTTTAAATCTTGGTCTCAAAATGGAAATAATACTATTATATACCTCACTTGAATACTGTGAGAATAAGGGTGATAATATAAACTAAACATATTTAACTATAGGTCCAAAAATACCTACCTATCAATACTTTCTGTCTTAGCTTATTTATTCATTTATTTCCTTAGAGACAGGGTCTTGCTTTATTGTTGCAATCATGGCTCACTGCAGCCTTGAACTCCTGGGCTCAAACCATCCTCCATTTTAGCCTCCTGAGTAGCTGTGACTACAGGCACTCACCACCACATCCAGCTAATTTAAAAAAAAAAAAAAAAAAAAAAAAGGTAGAATCAGGGTTTCAGTATGTTGCCCAGGCTCGTCTCGAGGTCTTAGCCTCAATCCTCTCACCTCAGCCTCCCAAAGTGCTGGCATTACAGGTGTAAGCTATTGCGCCCAGCCCTATCTTAGTTTAAATGTTTGTTTCTCTCATGCTTCAGGCTACAGCTAGGATGAAGCACGGACACCAATACATTTCATAATGATCAAGTAATTAATATATTACTTTACTGTGGCAGTATACATAACTTAATTCCAACAGCTAGATACCCCCCAGCAATCTGTTGGGTAAGGGGTAGAATCAAAGTATACCCAACTGAAACACCTCCCTTTTGACATTACACACTTGGAAGATGCTTACTCCATGCAGCAGGAAAGGTAAGATGAGATAAGAAAGTCCATCCTCCTCCTGGCCGACATGGTGAAGCCCTGTCTCTACTAAAAACACAAAAATGAGCTGGACGTGGTGGCGTGCCTGTAGTTCCAGTTCCTCCGGAGGCTGAGGCAGGAGAATTGCTTGAACCTGGGAAGTGGAGGTTGCAGTGAGCTGAGATCGTGCCACTGCACTCTAGCTTGGCAACAGAGTAAGACTCTGTCTCAAACATGGAAAAAAAAAAGAAAGAAAAAAAAAAAAGAAATCTCATCCTCCACTGGCACACACTCCATTTCCCCTCCATACCACCCACCCCCGCCCCACCCCAGGCAAGGAATGGATACCACTATAAGACTATATATTATAATCACTTTTTTGCATTATTTCAGCATCTCATTTTTTGGTGAGGGTAGAAGAAGAGTAGAGGAAGAGACATAGGAGAGGAAGAAAGGGCACATGAGGAACTTATTTTCCTTACAAACACTCCTTTTAAGAATTAGGCATAAGATAATCATTTGAATGGCTTCATTTAAACACTATTCAAAATGTTGGTGGAGACAGGAACAACAATTCCAACCTTAGACCTTAGTTCCCCTCCTGGAGGCCAGATACCTTTCCCAGACATTGAACCACTAATGGGAAATTAAAGGCAATAAAACAACAGCTGGAATCCCATAACTGACAAGGTTTATATTGTACTCGGAGCAATTCACACTTAAAGAATTTCCTTTCCAATCACCAGGCTTGTTTCTTTCTCTTCGTTGTTCAGGTTGATGGAGCCTCTGCTGGTAAAGTGTTTTCCTCTTTGTATAACTGAGCAAAGCTGATCTCATTGTCATCTCCGAACACTGTTCTGCTTCCAAAGATTTGAAGAGCTTTGCCCTCTTTTTTACCTCTGGCTTGCAGGTTTGGCTGGCGGAAAGGAAGGAACATTAGAATGCCTATTGCACAAGCCTTATGTATTTGATGATCTCAAATAGTGTTATTTTATATATTTTGTCCAATGTCACGGGCATTATTTTTCCAATTTCATGAGTAACAAAAGCCTCAGGGATAATCATTTCTGTCTCTTCACAAATGTATTCACCTAAAGTCAGATTCTGCAGCAGGAAAATAAAGGTGAATTACTATGATCCACTGAAGAAGAAATTGACCCATCTGTCTATACCAAACAGTAGTAATAATAACAATAATAGCTAAAATATACTGGGAACACTTCATATTCCCACCACTAAGTGAGTCACATGAATTACGTTTCCTTAAAAAAAAATTTCTTATCCTCTCAAGAGTCCTTTTAATTCTTATTACATTTTATTATAATTCTTGTTTTACAGAGAAAGAAACTGGGCTTACAGGGGTTAAATAATACATTAGAGGCTTTGGGCAATAAATGATAAACCCAGAATTGAAACCTGCGCAGTCTGAGTTTGGAATGGGAGTGCTAAATGATTTTCCAAATACAAATAAATTCACATGTATGTGTGCATGGACAGATCCAAGGTCATTATCATCTGTCATTCTCACTCCTACTAATATGTTTTCTTGATTGGAGAAAAAATGGTGGAGTTATAGCCACCTCATTGGGAATACTGGTTGAAATGTGTTGCACTATTGAATGTCATCTGTGAAATGTGTCACATCTGAAAAAATGTTAAGATCTCTGCTTAATGGGAAAAACGGGTGGGTAAACAGATGGTCACAAGACTGTCTGTCTGGTGCTATGATTGGGGCATGTGCACAAGATAATGAAACAGCCAAGATAAGAGTTACCCACAAGACAGGTTTCTTAAAGAAGGAAATTCATGAGCTGTATCTGAGTGGAAGAGGAGGATTTCACCAGGCAGAAAATGGACAGAAAAACAGTAAGACAAAAGGCAAAATATAAGACAAAGAATCAGCAATGGGGGTGGGGAAGGGAGGTGGTCAACATGTGTATAATTGGTGGACTTGGGGGAATAAAGCATGAATGTCTGTTGTTATTGCTGTTGTTTGTTTTTTGTTGTTGTTGTTTTTGTCCTGCTGAGTGGTTTGGATTTTAGCTACATTGTGATTGAGAACCATTTAAGGATTTAAATCTGGGGAGTGACAAGATCCTAATTGCATTTCTGCAGAATTACTCTGGAAGAAATGTGGAGAATGAATGGCTAGAGGGAGAGATGGACAACAGAAAGATCATTAAGGAGGCCATGATTCTAACTCACCTGAAGAAACTAGTGCAGTGAGAGAGAATATAGGTCTAGGCTAAGAAGCTCACAAGAAGAAAATGGGGAGGAGATGTATTTAAAAACCAGACCTTAGAATGTGGAGTTGACAGAACTCAATGACCATTTGGCATCGTGGGTAAAAAAGAAGGAAGAATCAAAAATAAACACAAGTTTACTTCAGCAACTTACTGTGTGAACTATGGTGCCATTTCTGATGGAATATAAAGGAGAAAGAGAATATGGGGTAGAGAAAAATGTGTCCATTTTAAGAAAATAATGAGGTGCCCACATAGGGAATCTGAGCAGTCAGCAGAACAAACCAGAATAGGGTACAGATGGTGGAGGCAACTGGCAAATTGTGGGGTGTCAGTGCTATGTAATTGGTGGACAAAACCTTGGAAGTAGCTAACACCTCAGAGAGCCCATGGAGCCATAGAAGACAGCTGATAGTTTATATAAAATGCAAGGGCTAGTTTAAGAAAAAGAAGCTAGTAAGGGAACCTGGAAATGAGTAGTTTGAGAGGTATGAAGAAAATCACCAAAGAAAGACCAAAGATAAATCCAGAGAATATAAATTTTCAAGAAGTTGAAAATGGTCAGCTGTGTCAGAGAGGTCAATTAATAAGAAAAGTTGAATGACTCCGTTGGAATTTGGCAAAAAGGAGGCCACCAATAAGTCAGCAGAAAATGGGTTATTGGAGAGGGTAAGAGGAAGATGGTGGCGATGTAAGCACTGAAAGAAAAGGAAGAAAATCCAGGTCAATGGGGTGTATTTTACCCAGAACACTGGAGGCAGTTTTTTTATTTTTTTTATTTTTTATTTTTTTATTATACTTTAAGTTCTAGGATACCTGTGGATAATGTGCAGGTTTGTTACATATGTATACCTGTGCCATGTTGCTGTGCTGCACCCATCAATTCGTCAGCACCCATCAACTCGTCATTTACATCAGGTATAACTCCCAATGCAATCCCTCCCCCCGCTCCCCTCCCCGTGATAGGGCCCGGTGTGTGATGTTCCCCTTCCCGAGTCCAAGTGATCTCATTGTTCAGTTCCCACCTATGAGTGAGAACATGCGGTGTTTGGTTTTCTGTTCTTGCAATAGTTTGCTGAGAATGATGGTTTCCAGCTGCATCCATGTCCCTACAAAGGACACAAACTCATCCTTTTTAATGGCTGCATAGTATTCCATGGTGTATATGTGCCACATTTTCTTAATCCAATCTGTCACTGATGGACATTTGGGTTGATTCCAAGTCTTTGCTATTGTGAATAGTGCCTCAGAAAAACAAGAAATGGGGAAAGGATTCCCTATTTAATAAATGGTGCTGGGAAAATTGGCTAGCCATAAATAGAAAGCTGAAACTGGATCCTTTCCTTACTCCTTACACGAAAATTAATTCAAGATGGATTAGAGACTTAAATGTTAGACCTAATACCATAAAAACCGTAGAAGAAAACCTAGGTAATACCATTCAGGACATAGGCACGGGCAAGGACTTCATGTCTAAAACACCAAAAGCAACGGCAACAAAAGCCAAAAATGGAGGCAGTTTTGTATACCTCCATTTTCACAAGATTTTGCACTTAAAATATTTATGTGTCATAGCTACATTAACTATGTGATTTGTAATTAATTTCAATAATTTTGTCTTGCTAACATGTTTTCCTTACAATCAATTAACTTTTATTTTTCAGCACATAGGCTTTTTAAAATTAGTAGCATTGAAGAAACTAAATACAGGATGCATGTACCCTAATTCCTTTATGTTCTCTCACCTTTCTCAATCGCTTGACCTCCTGATATTTATCTTTCCTTAAAAGCTATTATTCAATATTTAATACTCTATGAAAATTTTATAGTTCTAACTTGTTCATAAAATGTCATTGTTAGTGTTGTTTAATCTTGCTTAACTTCCTTTCATTTCTGGCCTCAGTTTTAATACAATCCACATAATAATTCATGCCAGGCTTCCAATCACGGCTTCCTATGACTTCTTGTTGTTTCCGTACTCTGGGTTTTGTTTTTGTTTTATTTGTCCATTTTTTCTGTTTTACTTGTAATGACATTATATTATAATATACTGTCACATTATATATAATCAGTTCAGCTCAGTTAGGGAAAATAATGTATCTTGAAAATAAAAGAAAATGTATGTATGATTATGTAGACATATTCAGAGTATTGTATTAATATAATTTTTCATTTTTATCCATGCACTGTGTGGCATATTTAGACATGAAATGGGCCTATATAGGGATTCTTCAGTTGCTTTAGTCAATCAGGACACCAGCAGAGCAGGACAATATCATTTGTACCTATTTGATTCAGGTGACATTCTGATAACATCTTAGGATTTCATTAACTTGAGACCTTATCAAAACAACCAACATATTATTTGAAAAGAATCACTTTGCATTCTGGAATAAATTCTATACATACTGCTAAGCTAAATTAAACAGGTTCAGCAATTTACAAACAATATTCAGCAGTGATCATGTCCGTATTGCACGAACTACCTTACCAGTTTAAGGACTTTGCTAAAACTCAGGCAGGAGTGCTCATGAGCCATCTCTGCCAATCTCCTGAAGCGTCTGACCCTCAGTGCCCCAAGTCAACCCAAGCCAGACTGACTGCATCTGACATTTCACTGTGGAGATATCTCAGACTCTTCATATGTAAACTCCAGAGTTCAAACCTTGATATATAGGCTGCATAGAAGTCATCATACATATGGTTAAAGAATTTGTTATTTCTAATTACTTTTGTAAGTGCTAGCTCATCAATCCACGTAGAATAGTCATCACTCCCTGACATTCTTTAAATCCCTATACATGTCTTTTGTCTTGTGCTGCTGCTATGGGAAATGTTTCTCTATCTCTATAACTTCAGGTTGGAAGAAAATGAGCTTATCACTGTAGAGAAGATCACTTTCCATTACTCAAAAGTCCTTTCCTTGTGGCTATTTCCTGCCTCTTGCTGCAAAGGAACCCTACCATAAGTTAAACAACTTGCTCATTCATTTTTTTAGCAAACAGTTATTGAGCATGATATTGGGGTACAAAGCCAAGCAAAACAGCTTTCCCTTCCTCGAAGAAGCCTATCTTCTAGCTGAGGAGAAAGATGACCAAATCAATAATTGCAGGACAAGTACAAATGTTAGCGTTCAGGCACGTACAAGATGAAACGCAAGCCTAGGGATGCACGCCTATTTTATTTTTGAGACAGAGTCTTGCTCTGTTGCCCAGGCCGGAGTGCGGTGGCCTGATCTCAGTTCAGTGCAACCTCCGCCTCCCTGGTTCAAGCGATTCTCCTTCCTCAGCCTCCCAAGTAACTGGGATTATGGGTATGTACCACCTTATCCTGCTAATTTTTTGTATTTTTAGTAGAGACAGGGTTTCACCATGTTGGCCAGGCTGGTCTCGAACTCCCAACCTCAGGTGATCCACTCGCCTTGGCCTCCCAAAGTGTTGGGAGTACAGGTGTGAGCCACCCTGCCCATCCCACACCTGTTTTACAAAGGGGGTCAGAGAAGCCTTCTCAGAGCAACCAGAATTCCACCTGAGCACTGAGGGATGACAGGGAATTTGCTAGATAACATGGAAGAATGGCCTCCCAGACAAAGAGGAGAACATGTATAGATGCAGAGGCTTGAAACAGCCCAGCATTGGGGAAGACGGGACTGGGGAGAAAAGGGACTTCCATATTATGTTTTGCATAGCTTAGGATGCTCAAATTTTGCATAATGAGAATATATTCATAAACAAGTTGTATCAATATTAAAATGAAAAATAAAACACAAGGACACAAAAAGCATTGCATGACACTTTTGAAAATGTTTATTATTATTGGAGTTACAAATACCTGTCAGATAGGGGTGGGGATGAGCCTGGCACACCAAGCCAGGGCCACCTCATGCAAGCAACCCTTACATATAACAAAAAGGCATCTACAAATGTCCCCTGAATGCTTTAAGAAGACAATGATAGATTTTAAAGAGGAAATGGCATTGTTTAGTATTAATTTTAGAAAAAAATTGCATTAAAAAAAAAGCATGGGAAAAAACAGGAGGAGGGTTGATTTTAGAAGTGGAGGAAGCAAAAACAAGAATCTAGGAGAATGAAGTGCTGGAGTTATGGTAGTGGAAGGGGAGACAGAGATGAGGGAGCAGGGGAGAGGGATAAAGAGGTTGGGGCCATGAAAGTAGTCACAGGTTCTACAGCCCCCAGTGGTGCGGGTGAGGTGGGGTACAGGAGAGAGGACTCCAGTTTGTACAACTGACTGTTGTCAGCCATCAAGAAGGGTATAGAGAAGAAGGAACAAATTTAGAAAAAAAGAGTTTGCTTGGGGTGCGTTGCATTTTTATGTCCTATAGAATATCCAAGAGGAGATGCCTGATTGACATTTGAGAGAAGAGTCTGGTGTTTGACACAAAGATTTGAATGGCCCCTTAACCAGTCATAGGAGCCTCAAAATTCATTAGGTAAAATTTCTTAGAAGTCAGATTTGACCCAGAATTAAGGGACATAGGAAAGAGTTTCCAAATTTAACAAATTTTCATTGTTTATCATCATAATATTCCCTCGTTAGTTAACAAATTGTGTGAAAATTAGTTTTAATCGGAGTGAGCCTCTCTCTTAACAAAAACAAAAACCTGTCATTCTTTCCACAGGAGTCAAAGCAGTTATTTTTGTATCATGTAACCAAAACAGCTGGCTGATTTCATTGTTCCCTCAGTAAATAGCTGTTTTGGCACAGAGCTGATGAGCACCAACAGGATCTTTACCCAGAAGCTTCAAGCAAAGGTAGCAGTAATAGGTGTACTTCTGAAAGATAGGGTCGCAAATTGGTTGATGTTAAAAAATGCACATAATTGGTAAATGTTACAAGTATTTACAGTGAGTAAGAAGAGCTAAGTGCATTTGGTGGACTAGGATTAAAATGGTACTAAAAGCCAAACACAAGGAGAAGTAACATCTGCTCTCAATCATAAGAGTCAGTGTTGAGAAGTGCTCCACAGGGCCCAAAGCCTGTTCAAACAACAGTCCCTCCATTTGTAGAATGTCACGTTAAGAAAACAGTGACTGAGAAAGCAGCAAAAATTGGGCGATGTCCACATCGCATATTTCAGCTAAGATAAATGTAGGAGTCACTAGAACACGCTTGTGTACTATGTGGATTTTAATCACTTATCCATGAATCCCATAATGGCTTGGTATATGACTACAAAGTCTACTAGGAAGGCATATTGTTTAGACAGGGAAGATTAATGGTAAAATTATCAACTATTATTAACATTCATTTACTTATTCAACAGTTTGGGGGCGTTAAATACATGTCAGGCTCGGCAGCTCCAACAGTGAGTGAGTCAGACTCCCCTCCCGAAAGTCTCATGGCGGCATCCATCCCACACACACTAGGTCTGGCCCTACGTGGTTTTTAGGATCAAGTTGAGTTCAGAGAGTTATCCGAATTTTGCTGAAAACACTGAGACAAACTTGTGAAATAAATTGCCAGTGTTATAAAGCTAATAACTGCCAGAGCCAGTGCTGACCCCAAGTCCAAGACTTTTCGCAATATAATTGCCTTTTATAGTCCAAGGAGGATTCATGGAACAATTTAAGATATGAAAATGATGAAACTTTATTCAAAATAGCTGCAAACTGGAAAAAAATAACAAATACCTATCAACAGGATGGATGAATAAATTTTGATATATTCATAAAATGAAATATACATTAATGAAAGTAAATTAATTATAATCACATGCAGCAACAGAGAAGAAAGATATAAGGGAGTGTATACTGTGCAGTCTATTTACATAAAGAACAAGCAAAACTAATCAATGATAATACAAATAATAGCAGCTACGTTTGAGGAGTAATATTGACTAGGAGGGGACGTGAAAAACCCTCTGATATGCAAAAAAATGTACTTTCTCTTGATCAGGTGTAGTTACAGCTGTATAAATATATCAAGTTCATTGACTTGTGTATTTAAGATTAGTGCACTTTATGTATATTGCATCTCAATTTAAAAATAATAAATGATGAGTAGGAAAGAACTTGGTGAGCTGGTAAAGTATTTGTCAAGCAGTGTCTTTAAAGCAGTTTCAGAAAAAATACTGGTTCCGAGCTCTGATAATTTAGACTTAACCATTTGTTTCTTTGTGCTCTTTAAGCTGTCTCGACTCAGACCTGTACTATTTCACACCAGGGCAATTGCAATAAGAACCAAGTGATCTGCCTGTCCTTCAGTCCACCTACACAATGCATCCAGTTATCCTTTCTAAATGCTGAATTGTCCCATTAAGTCCTTTGTGTAAACATCTTCAATGGTGCTCCATTTTCTATGAAGTTCACAATCTTTAGCACAGATACGGAGTCTTCTGCAATCGTTTCCCAGCCAACTAACTACTCCAGTGTCATCACCTGCCTGTCACTTTCAATTTTCTTTCTTTCCTTCCTTCCTTCCTTCCTTCCTTCCTTCCTTCCTTCCTTCCTTCCTTCCTTCCTTCTTTCCTTCCACAAATATTTATGCAATACTTACTTAGGTAAGACATTCTATCAGATGGTAGGTAATAAAAATGAATGAGATAGAATCTTAATCACATTGCTGCAGATTCGACATAAGGCAAAGATATCCACATACATACAATTACAAAGAGATAGACCAGGGCATCATGGAATCTAGAGTAGAGGTACTGGATGCAACCTAGGAGGTTCTTTACAGAGCCGATGGAGGATAGTGAGTCTTGAAAGAGAAAGAGAAACACACCTGGCAGATAGAGATAGGTAGGTGGTAGAGTAGAGCAATCTGGCCCAAGGGCCTTACCTAAACAAAAGTATGTAGGCATGAAAGAGCATGGGATATCTAGGAAATAAAAAGTAAAACATTTAGAAAGATTGAATCTTATAGTTCAAGGGTGGGGATGAGGGGTAGCAATGCTTGAGGCAGGAAAGGTAGGCAGAGAGCCATATCATCAGAGACCTTGTTTGCAATGCTAAAGAGTTTGGATTCCATCCTACAGGCAGCGGGAGCTCCCGGACACACCTTGTGCTACAGCCATGCCAAACTCTGGCTGGTTCCACAGCCACTTCAGGCACTTTCACAACTCTGTGCAGTTCATCTTGTTTCTTTAGCTCCAAATGCCAGCCCCACCTGGCAAAATTATATCATCATTCTGAGTTGTATACCTGACAACACAGAATTGCTTTTACTGTACTTGGCATGGACATTCTGCCATTGGTTCCCATAAGATGTGAAAACAAACCCATGAAAATTGCTACCCTCTTGACTGTAGTGATGGTGTTTAAAAGTATTGTTTGTCACGTTTCACAGGATTTTCTTTATGGGGGCCACCAAGGAAATGTCTCTCAGTACCAAGAATATTTGAGATCTCCCAGAGCTGGTTTGTGTTTATCTTAAGCACACTCTGATTTATTTTAGATGTTTCTCTTCTTTGCTTTAGCTCAGAGCTGAATCTGTGACCCATCTCTAGCAAGCCTAAGGGTCTCTTTTTATTTTTTATTTTTTTGTGGACTAATCTCACCATGCCTTTATTTTATTTGATTCTTCCTATTTTCTCAATATCTGATTTCCTCACTTACTTTTACATGGATTGCCTATAGTTTTGAGATCCATCTGAAATAGTTTTTGAAACAAGTTGGGCTACACATGACCAGAAGAGTAAATAAAGAAGAAACAAGTCATCATTATTTGAGATTCTTTAATGCCACCTTTTCTGTGAAGCCTCCTCAGATTCTCCAAGGCAGAGCTAGTCAGTGTCTGCCTGGAAAGCCCACATGCTTTGTTGATGCATTTATTCTAGTCTTTCTGCATTGCTTTATTAGTAATCGCTTACATTTTTGTTCATCCCACCCTTCCGGAGCACCTTCAAGCCAGGAACAAAAAATTTTAATTTCCCTATTATTTTCCCAGAATCTCATGCTGTAGGTAGGGACACATTTAATTCTTGCTGTATGAATAAATAAATAAATAATGATAATGTAAAAGAAACTTGGGTTAAACTTATCTGTTAAGAGAGCAGAGAATTGGGTAAAAGAATACAGAGAACAGGCTGGGCGCACTGGTTCATGCCTGTAATTCCAGCACTTTGGGAGGCTGAGATGGGTGGATCACCTGAGGTCAGGAGTTCAAGACCATCCTGTCCAACATGGTGAAACCCTGTCTCTACTAAAAATACAAAAATTAGCTGGGCGTGGTGGTGGGCACATGTAATCCCAGCTACTCGGGAGGCTGAAGCAGGAAACTCACTTGAACCTGGGAGGCAGAGGTTGCAGTGAGCCAAGATCGCACGATTGCACCCCAGCCTGGGTGACAAGAGCAAAACTCCGTCTCAAAAAAAAAAAAAAAAAAAAAAAAAAAAAAGAATACAGAGAACAGTAATCAGGAAGCCCTGAGATGAATGGCTCTGTAGAAACATCGAGATAACTAGATTGCCTCAAGTAGCTCAGGATCAAAGCATCATTCTGAACATGGAGTTGAGAAACAGCAAGAGAAGGGAAGAGAAGGAAATTGCACTTGTTTGAGGGGGACATAAACAAGGCTAAATGTAAAGCATTTGGCCATAAGAACAGTCATGCAAGAAACATTTATTGAGCTACTACTGAATTACTGCACTGGAGGCTGTGCTTAGATGTTGTAAAAAAACAAACAAAGAAAAACAATAGTGTTGCAAGAACATGACCCCTTCATCATGTGACTAAGGGCAGGCTATATTAATTAAAAATAATGCAAGCAGGATTTGGAAACACATACAAATTATGAGAATATTTACGAGTGCTTTTATTTCACAGTTGTGATGACTCATTAATGTATTGTTCAGTGCTTCACCAATTACCTGGAGCTTTCATGGACACAGTCTCCCTTGGGACACACAATGACCCTGTCAGGGCAAAAGGGCAATTGGTTTTCTCTCTCTTTAGTGTATTAGGTGGCTGGGTCTCAGATAGCCTGAGGTACTTATACAAGTGCACTTACATGGTTAGTGGTTGGTTGGTGGAACCAAAAGGGAGGTTTTTTTAGCTCACTATCTATAACACAATATCCATTTTATTTTGCTGCCACAACAAGTTTTAGACAATGCCTGATAACAGCCTACCAATAAGAGTGAAACTATTTGGAGAGCTTCATTGTGTTGGTTCACTTACTGTGGCTTCCTGGAGCCTCTGGGATAAAGTTCAAGTTCATCAGCATAGCATTTGAGGCCCTTCCCAGACTGGCTCCACCTGCTCAGATGGTGTAAGTCCCCACACTCTTTCCTGGTGCATCTATACCTGCTATGCTTCTTTCTGGGGGTCTGAGCCAAACAGCCATTCCCCCTCTGGAATCATAGAATATCAGTCAGGATCTTTGTTTACTCGTAAATGTTTTTACATCCTTGCAAATTATGCCTGTATTCCATGAAACATCCATATTTGTTGTATCTATAAAAATATTGAAGTGACTTGTTAATACTCTCAATAGCTTAGCCTTAGCGTGAAGCTGCAGAAAGACATGCCATATTTATCCTCTGGCCTTAAGGACTGCCCTACCTGAACCTCTGGAGGTGAAGCCCAAGTTGAAAGACAGGGCATATTGTTACACTGTGAACTTACTCAAGACAGGGAATGTGTCTCATTCCTCTTTGTAACCCTAGCACATGCCTCTGAAGTCTTATATATTAGCTGACTGGCTGGCTGGCTTGATGGGTGGATAAATGATAGATGATAGATAGAAGCAATAGATGACACTATGCAAAGAGAAAAATATCTGTTTTTGCCAATTATATATAATTTTAAAAAGTATGCCCTATGATTAACCTTATAGTCTCTTCACCTTTTGTACAATGCTATTACCCTTGTTGACATAAATATGAAAAGCTTATATATGATATGAAAATAAGAATGCATTCATATGAGTGTCTTTTGGCAAAGGTCCAATAGAAAACTTCTAAATCTAATTTACCTCATTAATTCTTTTCTCTGATATTCAGAGAAGGCTTTCTTCCTTTAGCATGCACAATAGCATAATGTAGGAAATATTTTCACTTTCAAGATCTCTGTAGGCTATATTTATTGTTTATTGATGTACCTATTCTAAACGGTGCCTTTGCTAAAATTCAAATTTCTTCCATTATCAAGCAGACAAAAATGAGTTTCCACAAAGGTGACTATAAAGTAGATTACCATTGACTTTTGTTTTGTAGAAAAGAACAAAGGAGGAGAAGACATACATCTTCATATAATCAATTTAAACCATTTCTTATTAACAACGTGATCAACATTTGGCTAGCAAAGAGTCAATGTGTGTCAACTGTGGGTGAAAGGAAAGGAAGGTGAGGTTGTTTGAGGGTGAGGGTAGAGGTTGGGGGTGGTTGGCTGTGTTCCCTGGATGGCAGAGTGGGGCTATTTGGAATTTTTGGGGGATTTTCCAGAAAATGTCAATAAATAGTCTTTTTTCTCTCCTATAGAAGTTTTGAGAAAAACTACCTAAATTAGCTAATTACTTAGTTCTTGATTTTTTCCTTATGAAAATGTTTATATACATATAGTATATTTAAAGGAGAACAAGGAAGGGAAGAAGGTATTGAATGTGTTTGTCTGGTATGGCTCTCTACAAGTTACCAACCTGCTGCAGCCTCCGTGAGCTGACAACCCTCATCCGGTCATGGTTGGACGTCAGGAGGATGACAGAACAGAATGTTTTAAACTAAAACAAGATGGGGAAGTTAAAGACATAATTTTAGAATTTATGAACATTTTTAAATAGTGGGATTTTTTTCCTTTTTGATAGAAATATCAGCGAACAAACGACATCTAAAGTAATTACTGCAGTAATTTACCAAATTGAGTCATTTGGTTAGCCTGGGGAAAGTAAGAGTTCATATGTTTAAATGAATAATATAGTTTGCCTGTAAAAAAGGAGTATTTGTGTGTGTATGAGTGTGTGTGTTATACTTTAAAAATTAAGAAATAAAATATTTTAGGGGACTGGGGGATGTCTTACCTATATTTTTCTTTTCTTTTTTTTTTCCCTCTTTTTCCACCATCCTGTCTCTCCCTTCTCCTCCTTCTCTCTTTTTCCTTCCCATTCTGTCTATTTTTCTTCATCTCTCACTTCCTCTTAACAATATTGGACTAGAAGTCAAGGTAAAGTCTATGCTTTTAATTAACTTGCTGTGTGAACTTAGGTGAATCACTTAAATTTTCTATAAAATTAGAAGGCTGATTTCCCTCCAGGCCTCTTGTTTTGTGATATTTCTCTGTTTGACCAAAATAGTGCATCATCTATAGCTGCTGTACTTTTCCTTCTCTCCAGATGCCCCTCTGTGTCAGCTTCCCAGGTGGGATGGGGTATATTACCAGGCACAAGATCTCTATGGATAGAAAGACTGAGGAGTGTTGACTGGAAGATATGAGACCTCATCCAGACCTTACACATGGATGTGTAGACACTTCTGGGCAAAAGAAAGAATCAGAAGTTCCCCCATACAGAGGACCATGTAGACCAAATGCCATGTTATTTCATGGAAGAGGTCTATATACCTCCCATTCTTTCTCCTTACCTACTCAGTGGCCATTTTTCCCTTCCAAACTTCAACCACCATAATCAGTTTTCTCTCTGTTCTTTATAACCCTCTGAAATACTCTCTTTTTCTGTCTAACCCTGGTGGGACTACAAGTCCTCCTCCTTTGAATTCCCTTTAGATTGGGTCCCAGTCAACCTCTGTAAACTTCCATGGTTGTTTCCCGTCATCCTGTTGATAGGGACAGGAGACAGGGAATACTGGGTAGAAGATAGTGGTTTCCCGGCAAAGGCCCCACCCTCAAGCCTGAAGACTCACAGCCCTAAATGAGAAGAGGCATTCCTATTTTCACACCCAACAAGTGGCCTTTTGACCCACCATGTCCCGTATCCTGCACCCATATAAACCCCGAAACCCAAGCTTCAGAGCAGACCAGCAAGCCAGCAGACCAGCGGACAGAAGGCAGAACAATGCAGCAGAGAAAGGGAGAAGAGGAGGAACATCTGAACACTGAGAGGAGTTCATCTGGGGGTGGAGGGAGAGGAATCTGGCCGCTGGACAGCCCAACTCCAGGGGAGGATCGCCTTCCCCTCCAACCTCCACTTCTGGCTCCCCATCCATCTCACCAAAAGCCACCTCCACCACTCAGTAAAACCTCGCCTTCATCCTTTGAGTCCATGTGTGACCTAATTTTTTCCAGGACACTGGACAAGAGCTTGGGATACAGAAAGTTGTCATACTGGCCCTTTGCCCTTATGAAAAGGCAGAGGGTTAACTGAGCTGGTTAACATTCAAGCCATCCACAGGTGGCAAAGCTGTAGGAGCTTTGTAACATGAGGGTCGCAGGCATCCACCCCTAGAACCAGCCCAAAGCGCTCAGCCCAGCCTCTGCACTTGTCCTTCTGCATGCTCCCCATCCCTCAAGGGGTTTGAGTGACCCAACAGGCGAGCCACACCTGTGTCACACGTCCTGCGAGGGGAACTGGGGAACTCTCTCATTTCACTATCATCCTCCACCCCTAGGTAACAGGAGTGTGTCTATTTTTCTTTGCCACACAGGTTGCACAGTATAATCATTTTACATTATGCACTGTCCTGCCCCATTTATCAATTCCTGAATTACTGAAACATGAAGAATCCCCAAGTTAAATCATCTCTAATTCTATGCGTATGGCAGATTGAAGACTGCCTTATATAATTTATCTTTGGTTCCAATCTAAGAATTTCTGCTAACGGGATTGTTCTAACATCTCCTGTTCAGAACTCCTACTTCCACTCACTTTCCACAGCCTGACACTGCTTTGTAACTCACTCAGCCATCTTTTACCAGTAAGGTTGAGTCGCTGCGCAGCCAAAGAACGACATAATAATGTGCACAGATGAACATGTATCTCAATTACTTTGTTACATGCGTTAATACTTATCATTTTAGCAAAACAATGGTCTAATAAAATGATGACTTTTATGTCATTCTAAGGCCAGGTCTTCCTGACTCTACTATTTGGTTTTAATAGCATATATAAACAAAATGGTCCTATATCTGCTTAGTGGTATAACAACAAAATCCACTAACAATTCTCATATTTTAATCATCACTTGGTATTAATATCAATGTGTTGCTGGTCCTAAGAATGTCACATAAATCTGACGATGAGCAATTCTTTCTTGCTACAGAGACCAAAAAAAGGCATATTGATTTAAATTCCAGCAGGACTAGAACAGCATGCTATAAAATGACCCCGTGTGGTGTCTCAAAACTTATTTTCCTCCATATCTTTGTTCCTGGAAAATAATTTCCTCTACCTTTATTCGCCTCTCAAAAATTGCTTTTTCAGACTTGGTTGGGAGAAATGCATCCATTTTCTTCATCAAAACCATTATAGCAAGCTGAAGTATTTAGAGGAACAGCACTGCAGTTCACTTTGAAATGCATCTCAAAAATAAGATGGATTGCCTACAGGTAGCAGGATGGATAGAGGGACATATGAGATAAAGCAAGTGTAGCAAAGTGTTAATGGTAGAATGCAGGGTGAAAAGTATACAGGTATTCAAAACTTTGTGATATGTCTGAAAATTTTTATTATAAAATGTTAGGAAAAAAGATTATAAGACACTGTCCTGGTTCACATGACAGCACCAACCCTCCAGTGTGCTGCGGGATTTGCGTTACCCTGATGTGCAAATGGACAAGCCTTCATGTTGCAAGGGTGTAATTAGGGCACCGGTTTAGAAATTTGGCAGTCAGTGCTAAAAGGGAGCATTTTCTGCTTTGTGCTGTGCTCATCAAAAGACAAGATGAAACACTCTTGTCATGATATTTTTACATTGTAACCTGACGAAGTTTAAATTCAGCTGGCTCCAACATGCTTTAGCAGGTTCAATTCTACTCATAAGAACAAAAAAACTCACCCTTGCAATAAAGAAAAACTGAAATGAAGAGAAAAGCTTACAGTGTCTTATGAGATATCATATATATAGCCTTGATAATAAAAGTGTAGGTAGAAACAAACAAATGACAGCAAAATCCCATAAGAAACCATAATAACCAAGAATGGAAGGAAGATGTTAAGGAATAAGAGATAAAACTGAGTGTGAATACTGTCTAGTTCATATAGATGCATATAATCTATTGAAAGAGGTCATTATAAATTTCATATAGTATCTAACACAATAATGAATATGAAATGTGTTCATGTGTGGTCTCTAATAATGCATCACCTTAATTAAAACCAGAACGATTCTCTTTTCTCTGAATTTCATTTACAACAGAGAAGGCGGTATCTAGTCTGATGCACAAGCCAGTTACTGAAAGGAAAATGTTCTACTTTGCATCCCAGGGCCAATTATTGGTAATAGGAGAACACATCACCCTATTTAGTTACCTTTTTGAAAGGGATATGCTTTCCTTCTATCTTAAAATGCTTAATGTTATCAAAGACAGTGTCTAGACAAGCAATTGACCTTCTTATCATGACCTACAGTTGTCATTGTCATCTAACTTTACCTTGGGCAGAAATGGGGGGTGTGTGTGTGTGTGTGTGTGTGTATGTATAAAATATGTCACATTAAAAAGTCTTTGATGAGCATATAGCTCATTGTTCCTTCTTTTCTCTTTTAATCTTAAAACTTAACTGGTATTAATCATTTATACCCTTCAAACATCAAATATTTTCTATTTTCCTTTTTCTAAATAAATCCCATTACAAAAGAGAAACTTGGGTGAAGATTTTAGAAACATCCTACAAGATAAGAAGAAAAAAAATGAAAAGAAAATCAAACTTGGTCAGTTTCCTGATCATGAGTTAAAATGCACAGACATTTTGTTTGATGAACAAAATTTTTGGTCTAAGTTTGTTCACCTGATCAACTTTTTAAGATTTTTCAATCACAAATACCAGCATTATAAGTTGGACCATGCAGTTTAAAAAAGAATCTAAATTTCTCTGCATCATACCAGTAATTTTAATACATCTGTGATGGTATTTTTAATAAACATGTTTTTTCTTATAGATTTATCTACTAAATATATTTATTAAATACTTATTTTTAAATACTTAATCGATTTTGTGTTCTAAGCAATCCATACATATTTAACTTCAAATCTATTACATATTGGATAGATTATTTGATATCTCCATTAAAATTACCTTAACCTTAGTCAGCTCTTTCTTCTTCCTTTTGAAATGCTCTTCTATGGTTACCCCACCCCCATGTTAGGCTCCATGAGAGATTAAACTCCAGGTGGTGAATGAGTTTCCTAGGCGTTCACTTTGTCATGAGCAAAACCCTCATAGCGAGTATATTGCTGATAATAACATCAATCACCACTGAGTCAAATCACTCCCGTGTCTTTGGTGATATCTCAGAGGACAGCAAAATGGTCCAACACATTTTTTTATTGCTCTTCAAGATATGTATCTGGATGCCTGTGTCTCTCTCTCTTTCCCTCTCTTCTTCTGCCTTTCTCCCATCTTCTCCTTTCTCTGCCTTCCTTTCTCACTCTCCCTTTCTCACTTTCTTTCAGTAATTTTAGAATCACCTAATAGAGTTCGTAGTTGAAATATAAGTTATGATTTTATCCTCATGATGAAATGATGTACCAAAGCATCTGTAATTATCCAATAATTAGCCCATATTGCCTATGTATTTGCTCCAGTTACCTGAAAAAAATCACACAGGAGTTTGAATCATCTTAGCAATTGCATAAAATTGCCACTACGCTGCTAGTCTAGACGTGCAAAGAGTATAACCTACAATTTGATAGAGAATAACACATTAGTTATACCTAACATCGAAATAGTCAAGCATTTCTTTTCTCTCTATGATGTCATTTTGTTTTGGAAAGTACATTGACTGCAGAGTAATTTTTTGTAACTACTTTATAATTTTTCCAAAATATGCTCCTATTGTCCTGAGAAGAAAGAAGAGGAGGAGGAGAAGAAGAATTGTGATCATTAAGATCATGAACAGTATTTAAATAACTATTGACTATGTTTTAAGAGCCTTCAAACAGAGAACCTTGTGAACCTGAAAAGAACTTTTTGAGATTTGCATATTATCTTTAAAAAAAAAAACTTAAAGCAATGAAAGCTGTGATAAGCCATTCACAGCACATATAGGGATAACAGTAACCTAGAAACACAATTACAGCCATTTTTAGACATTTCGATTAAATTCAGCTCTGGCTCTATCTTAAGTTTTTTGATAATATTAAACAAAACTATCCATCAATAATTATTGCAGCCTTGAATATTTGATAAACAGGCTTTTGTTGTGATCATTTGAATACATTTTTGCCACATATTCCACATATCTCTATTCTTCACTATGTATCCTGAGCAATAATTTGGAAATGAATTTGGCATAATTAGCAGTTGCCCACCCCTTGCACCACTGTATCCATGACAATATAACATTGACTGCTGATTGTGAGTGAACTGTGAACAGAAAGGCCACATGGTTCCCTCTTCTCTCCTAAATGAGCTATTAGAAGATCATGACCAAGGCTACTGGCAGAGTAAACAAGAACTGAAGGACTGCTGTAGGTGGCACCATCTGCAGCAATACACAACCACCCTTCAACAATCTGCTAGGCAATTATGGAGCTGGATGGGGTACACTTGCATTAGTTCGAGTCATAAAAAATAGAATAAAACAAAGTAACGTCTATGTTATTTAATCTGTTTGGTAACGATTGAGAGTAAATCTTTATTCCAAATAATTTTAGAACTACCACCAGTTTGTATTGTCTTTTTAGAGCCCAAGATGCTATAGCATCATTGGGCCAATTGAAGCTCAGATAAGTTGAAGGAGTTACAAAACATCCAGTCCCACTCGTGTTTGCATTTTCTTGTTCAGCAACATAAACAGATGCCAAGATAGTCCCAAGGTCCTGGAGGTCATTTTGGAGCAAGGAATCACAGATTTCTCCAGTTCCATTGACCCTTTCTTTCCCTATACAGTTTTGGCTTCTTCCTCTTAGGAGAGCTGTGGTCTTTGAATCTTTTATAAATTTGTAACTCTAAGAGTGGTCAATGCATGTTGTCAGGTTTTTTTTAAAGCCTAAAGAAGGGGATTCTTTTCAAAAACGTCTTTGACATATTTGTAAAACTAAGGGAGGAATTTGGCATGGGCCAGTGTCTCTTTTGCTGAAGTATTATATATATATATATACACATACACACACATAATTTATGTATATAATTGTGACATATATATATACACACACACATACACACACGCTTTTTTTTTTTTTTTTTTTTTTTTTTTTTTTTTTTTTGAGACATTCTTCTCTGTCACCCAGGCTAGAGTGCAGTGGTGAGATCTCAGCTCACTGCAACCTCAGTCTCTCAGGTTCAAGTGATCCTCCCAACTCGGTTTCCTGAGTAGTTGGGATTAAAGGCACGCCCCAGCATACTGTGCTAAGTTTTAGTAGAGACGGGGTTTTGCCATGTTTCCCAGGCTGATCTCCAACTCCTGGCCTCACGTGATCTGCTTACCTCAGCCTCTCATAGTGCTGAGATTACAGGCATGAACCACCGCACCCATCCTATATATGCATTTTTTAATATCCTATAAGCTTCAATTAAGTTGGACTCATGATATTCGATAATAATAGAAAGAGGCAGAAATTGTCCCCGGTTCATTGGAACAGTGGCTAACTATATGAATCACCCACATTTCCAGATCTAGGGAAATAGTTCACCAGCCGTGGGACAAGAAGAAACAGATGTCATCCGAGAGACAGGGCTGTCCCAGGAGGCTCAGGACTATGCTGCACAGGGATTGTCTGACCCTGTGGAACCCGTCTCCAGTGAGATACTGCAGGGCAAATGAGGACCAGGGGATTATGTGCTGCTGCAGAAATACTCTCTCTGGAGTCCATTCAACTGTAGAGAAACAGTATGTTCTTTCCCTCTGTCTCTCTTTCCCGGCTTCCTTCTTCCCTCTCAGCATAGGAATCTTACCTAAAAAAGTCAAATGTGTCTTTGAGCTTCTTTGGGAGATGTAAGTCTGGAGGCACCGACCAAGAGAAGAAAGGAGAACAGCCTCCAGTCCTGATTCATGCTGAGGTCTTCACGCAGGAGAATCTGGTGGGAGTAAGCAGAAGAGTTCGAGTCTTGCTTTTTCCTTTCCATTGAAGTGTAGACTCCTGTAGGGCAAGTCTGAATCTGTTTTGTTCAATACTTCATACATTATACATAACACACTGCTTGGTATGTAGTAGATACTTAAAACTATGCGATGAATGAATCGAAGGGTGAATTAAGCATCCCATCTCTAAATGTGGGCTCTCTGACAGTGCACTGTCTCCCAGTCCCCCAACCTGATGAGTCATGGGAAGCGGTTCCTCAGGTCTCTGAGGGTCCTAGAGATTCCATGATCTATAGTTACGTTCTGCTTCATTTTTGTATTACTAATGTGGAGACAGAGCTTCTTCTTGTGCTGAAATTCCAGTATTTTCACCTCAGCCTACCTGGTGCTGACAGTATTGGTGGAGAGGTTGATGAGAGGCTACACAGTTTAGCCTCTCCAATTCAGATCGATGCTGAGAACTTCACCTCCACCAAACCCTGCTGCCGCCTTCTTCTCTTTTCATCTTTTCTTCTTGCTTGCCAGAGGGTTTGGGATAGTAAGAGAAAAAAATACCACATCTGTGGTCCAAACAGTGCCTTTCTACTGAGTATTCCTTGCAGTGGGGCTCACTTCCATGGTGGGGCTCTTGTTACGGTAGGAACTGCTGGCAGGAAAGGTGGAGTGAGCAGGACTGAAAGGCAGTGCAGAAATGAGAAGGAAGAGGAGAAAGAGATGCAACCTTAGAAGACCAGGAGCTACCAAGTACAGGACAGGGTGATTATATTCACAATAAGAGTCTCATATCCTCTTCTCTGCAGTCAGCACAGGGCTATGCCTGCTCCAAGGTCACACCATGCACTGCAAAGTTGGTTTCCGGGGCTTCATTTCAACAGTCCACTAATGCAAAAGGGAGAACTCATGTCTCTTTCTTCAACACTTGAACTCTGCAAATGTTTCTGAGATTGACCCCGTTCTTTCTTATCATTTTCCCTGAACATACAGATGTGTCTAGACAGTCAATCCCATTCAGCATCTGCTTTCTGCTAGAGTTATCCAGTTCTGCTCAATCTCTCCTGCCTGTGCAGAGCCTCTCTCAGCACCAACACAACAGCCCTCTGTCTGTTCTATTTTTGTTATGATCAAGCTGTAAAATAAAATGAAAATAAGTGGCAATGAATTACTTGGAGAATTCCATATTGTTAGTATTGATTAAATATTTGCTGAAACGTTTTCTCTGATGAGAAAGGGGAGAGGGATGATTGATTACCAACCCTGGAAGGAGTTATGTTGTGGCTGAAAGCTACAAGAGTTAAAGCCAGTCAAAATCTGGTTTTCAAATCCAGAAGCTTCTACTTTCTTGTTGTGTGATGGAGACAAAGTACCTGATCTTCATGAGCCTCAGTTTGCTTTCCTGCAATGCCTGGGTAAATGATAGTTTCTCACCTAATCGCTGTGTACAGCTCTATGCCTAGCACTGCTATGCATTTAGCATACACTGCATCTCTAGTATCAGTGCTTCCCTCCTGAAAGGAAAAACCAACTCTTCAGAAGTCTTTTCTTGTGTTATTTCTATAAAGGTTCTAGCAAAAAAACAAGTTGAAAATCAAGGTGATTGCAAAGATGGTCATGGTAGCTACTGAACTAGTGTAGTATACAACAGGTGGGGAGAGAAAATAAACTGTGTAATTTAACCACCTAAAAGTTTTAGTCTTCTTTAAGTGTCTGTCCTTAAACCCAATCTCAACGTAATCTGCCTCAAGTACACTAAACTGTTTTAGACAATCCCGTCCATTCAACTAATATTTAGCTGAAGTAGATGTTAGACATCATGTTTGGCACTTACTGGAGCCATTTCATTTGGTGATAACTAAGAAATTATAATCCTTGCTCTAAAGAGTTCAAATGGAGAAGCCTCAAGTGACACATATGCAATAAATTATGATACCATGTATTAATAGCTATAATAAAAGTATGAAAAACCTGTCATTGAAGGTTGAATTAATTCAACCTTTCAAATTCTCAGTTAAAATGACAGTTGGAAGCCTAGATGCATTATGACAAAAATAACTTATACTACCAATTTGCAGAAATGTATTTGGAAATGGCAAAACCTGAGCCGGCCTGATTAATGGCCATCAAGCTGGGTCAATAACAATGAATCAATACTAAATAAAAAGGATGCTCAAGATCAATGAGAGGTAAGACTTGTGATTATGCCTAAATCACTCCCCTTCAAAGTGCTTTTCCAACATCCACTAATTAATCTTTATTATATTGTGTTGAGAATGATAAGTATCATTATCCCCAAATAACATTTTGAGGCACTGGGGTTTAGTGCCTTTCCCAGGAGATGCCCAGTATGAGACCTGAGCACTTGCTAAGAGTTAGGAGATCTAATCAGCTCTTGGTATTCTATCTTAGGAGGTACCTTTGGTTAAGAGCATCAAAAGCAGAATCTGTGATGTGTGACCTAGAGCCCCAGCTCCATTCTTCTGTAGATGGGCGACTTCGGATGAGTTAAAGTCTTTGAGCTTCAGTTTCCTCATTTATTGAAAGACAATGATGCCTTTCCATAAAAGGTTATTTTGATGTTAGAATGAGTTAATGCTTATCAACCCTTGGAAAATAATAAGGGCTCAATAAATAGCAAGCATGGTTGTTGCTGCTGCTGTTATACTGTTTTTGGAAACATTGGCCATGAATGGGGTTTACCAGAGGATGGGGCCAGCTAGGAGACGTGCACAGCAGGATTGGGAGCTGCCTTTTGGGATGGAAGGAAACCAACGCAACTCGAGTACTCGCTATGTGCCAGCCATTGTTTAGGTGGTTTGTGCTTTGGATTTCAAATTGTTCTTCCTTTTATTCCTCACAACAACCCTGCAATGGAGGAAGCGGAGATAAAGCCAGAGCCTGGGCTCTTTCCTCTGGCACATGGCAGCTTCTGCTGTCCTGGGGCAGGTGGAATAGATGGTGAGAGGATGGTTCCTGCTGCAGTGGTGGAAAGCAGAGGAGAATCCAGGGCAGTGGTGCTTAGGAACTCAGACGGGTAGGCAGGTAGTCTAGCCCCAGGAAGTCCATCAGCAAGGGTGAGACAGATGTTAAGCTAGACCCCAGGGAGGCTTCAGGAGAAGAATGCAAGAACAGCAGAGCAGATCTTCCATCCCAAGACTAGGGAACTAGGAAGAATATGAGAAATATACACCTGGGGCCTAGAGAACTATAGTAAAATCCAGAGATGACAGCAAGATCCAAGGGCAGAGGGCAATGCCTCTTCTGATAGGCACAGATAACAGAAATGAAGGCCAAGGTCGGAGCAGGAACGTTACCAAGTAAACTTGACATCAAGTAGGGTTCTTATTTACTTTTAGCCACTGGATCGGTTTTGTTATTAATTTATTACCTCTTGGCTCCAAATACACCCTTCAATACATGCTCTCTGATAACAGAATCCTTTTAAATATTTCTCCTTTAAAGTGAGCACAACCTTTAACTTTTCTCTGTAAAGGGTGCTGAAGGAAGATTGCAAGAACAATTTACAGGGCTGGATGGAGACCTTGGCAGTGTAGATAGACAGACAAATGTTTTCTGAGTCCCTCCAAGCACCACTGTCGGGTAAAGCCTGGCCCAGCCACAGGCCCAGAACACAGTCCTTCTGTGACTTTGCAGTTACTCATTCAACAGAATTCATAAGTACTTCTGTTAAACTTCTTTTCAATCTAGTTTATGGCTTCTATCTCCAGATTCTACTCGTTATATGACAATTCCTTTTTTCATTTGAAACTTTACCTGAAAGCCACTATACTAGCATGACATCCAAACTCTGTAAGGCCCGTGCGACCTGCCTCCTGCCTTCTCTCTGACATACTCGTAAGTGCTCTTGGTTCCTGAATACATAAGGCTTCCTTCCTGGCTTAGCTCTCTGCAGTCTTCAGACCATCTGCCTAGAAAATCCTCCCCATGAACTTCCCGGCAGAGCCACCGCCCTCTCCTCGGGCAGCACCCTATCTAAGGCAGCCCCTCAAATCACTCTTTTTATAAGTGGTTCATTAATGTTTATAGCACTTATCACTCACTGAAATTGTCTTATTTGCTCTTACCCCTACGAGCTCCCCCGCCAATGACCTGTACTCCACAACCCCATCTTCCTGGCTCTTGTCCAAGAAGTAGAGGACAAGGACTCTCCCTTGTAGATTGTGTCACCTGTATCCCACCAGCATCCAGCACAGTATCTGGCCCCTGGAGGGGCTCAGTAAACTTTTGTCAGGTGAAAGAATGCCAAATGGATTCTATCAGCTGATAGAAGCCTCCAAGCCTAAGCCTCAGTCCTCTTCCCTCCCTCCACATCTCGACTCTTCTGTGGCCACTAAGGTACTTTAGTAAGACAACAGGATGTCCAGGAACTGTACTAGGGAATAGAGCTGGAAATCCTTAATCCCAGCTTCCCTTGAAATCATGATGGTTCCTTGAGCCCGCAAAGTAGCAATGAGCTCTGGGTCCAGGGTGAATGCAGAGAACCTGGGGACCCAGCCTGCATGACTGGTGATCCCAGGAGCCCTGCCAGAGGACTAGAAACTCAAACTCCTGCTTCTCACTATGGCAGACAGACTGCTCTCTTATGTAAGTGAGAGCCTGTGTGTGCCCTTTACTTATATTTTTGCTTTTTTTTTTTTTTTTTTGTCAATGGGAGATTTTAAAATCAAATGCCTCTACACCTAGAATCATAAGAGTCGTGCAGAAAGAGACCTTGGCATCACCCAGTGAAACCTCCTACTCAATATACCTTTTTGCCACCCACTTTTGAGAACTCTAGTAATTCCTTATTTCAAACAACAGTGAAGCAGAGACTTTCCCCTGCTTTCTGGACTATCAAGAAGCGGGCACTGATGGCTGTTCTGGGAGTTGGGGTGAAAGGATCCCTTCAATAGCAGAGGCAGTTCTGACCACAAAGAAAGTGAAAACAAGAGCTGACTGCAGAGGATGTCAAAAAGAAAGGAGAGGAAGGAAGCTGCTCAGTCCTTTGGGTGAGCCCTGGAGGGAGTGTTTAAAGAACTTGCAAAATCAGGGCCTTCTCTTGACCAACCCCACTCCCTTCCAGCAGGCCCTGGAGTCTAAACCCAGAGGCAAAGCAAAAATAATAGGAAGGGCTAACCAAGATAAGAAAGAAAAAGGCAGAATGTGGAAAGAGCAGGGCCTTTCTGGACTAAAGACTCAATTGCACCTTGTACCTCTCTGGAGATGCTCCTTGTGAAAACTGCCTTTCTAGGGCCAGGAGATTGCTGATGACTCTTCTCCTATGCAAGAAAATTCAAGAGAGTGAGCCTCAGAAGTTTTTAATTTATTAATCAAATAAGTAATATCTAGCAGTCAATATGTTCTTGGTGACTGTAATTTTTCAGCTCTTTCCACGGACATCCATAGAAGATGAATTACGTAATATATAATCACAGATTTGACTTACAAATTAGAAGATTATTTAAGGCATAGTAGAGAAAAAGCATTTTTTTTCTGTTTTGCCATAGCTATCAAGTTTACCTCTAGGCAGTTTTTATGAAATACAACAGGATATCTTTAATAGCTTTGATCTCCTTCGATGATAATGGCATTATTATTTCTAGTGATTAGCACTGATAACAGCTAACATTCATTGATCACCATGTTCCAGACACTACACTTCACTCTTTACACACATACTACTCACAAAAATCCATCAAGGTAGACAGTATTACTATCACAATTTTCGAGATGAAAACAGCCATCAGTTCCCCTAAGTAACTTGGCCAAGGTAGTTAATAGGTGAGAAGACTGGAATAAAGACCCTATATTGCCACCAATACTCTGAAAACCCATTATTCTTCTTGACATATACGACCAGCCATGCAGTTAGGAAGCGGGAATTCTAGGATAAGTTCAGAAGTATGTGAAGAACCAATGCAATGATATCTAAGAAGAAATTTCATATGGCTGGAGAGTCAAATGAGGCAAAATCAGTGGGCAGTATGAAGTTGAAGGAGTTAGAAGCCAGATTTTGAAGATGTCATGTATAGCATGAAAAGTGTTTAATTTTTATCCTAAAAGCAATCGGGATATTTTGCATTTTGCATATTGAGCAAGGCAGTGTGCTATTTACACTTTAATTCTGGAAAAAAACACTACATTGAAATGGAGGAAAGTTGGATATTGAACTGGTCTCCTGGAGGGATGGTGTGGACCTGAACCAAGACAAGGGCTACGGGAAGGGAGAAGCAAAGCAACAGACCCAATCTCTCCTCTGAAGGAGGCAGACTCAGTTGAACTTGGGGATTCATTGCATGCAGGAGGATGGGAGAGAAAAGAATCAAGGGTAACTCCCATGTTTTCAAGTTGGACAAAAAGAAGAACAACGATGGCATTTAGAGTAATGCACTGTTTTGCAGCAAAGTGAAGTGGGAAACTTACAAGTTGAATTTAGGACATGTGAGTTTTGAATGTTTATTGCCTCAAGATCAGTGAAGACAGAAAAATGTAATCTAGATATTAGTGCAGCAGAAGTGGGAAGCCGTTTATCTGGACATGAACAGTGACAGTATCCATAGGTATAATTTGTAGTCTATTGTCACAAAAAGTCCACATCTCTAAAATAGAATCTAGTTTTTCAAAAATGAATGAGGAAATAAACCCATGAAAAGCAAAACAGCCTTGTAATGTAAGTAAACAATGTGTTCTAACTTAAATGAATACAAATGAAAAGTTAAAAATAATCACCCTGTGCACCCCTCAAAGATCCACAGCAAGCAAAATGCATTTTGTCATAGTGGGGTGGCAGTAAAGTGTTCAAAAGCACCATAAAAGTAGAATTCTCCAAAAAGTAATGCAGGTGTCTAGGTCAAATGCAAATAAGGAGCTATGCAAATTGAGTTATACTTGACTACAAAATCAGATGCTTAAAAACATTTCAGGAAAGTGAAGTTTTAGTCTCACAAAATTCACCCGGTCCTCATTATAATACGTTTCCCATTTGTGCCATTCATTCAATGCACTAAATGCATGATGGAGCTCCAGTTAAGTAGATTTAGAAGCTGATTATACTGCATTAAATGTATTCACTGCAATTTTTAGGGAGTTTTTTTTTCCTTTAAAAGGATTACTAAACCAAGAAAAGTAGAAAGTAAGACAGAAAATAAAATACCCTTTGGTGATGCTGTAACACGATTAGAAAATAGAATGGCTTTATGATATCATGTAAGAACATACGTTCTCACTTATCTGATTTGAATAACTAAAGAATACATTTCAATTTTGTTAATTGCTTTTACACTGTACTTGACACCTTCTGTACACATGATTAGTTCATCCCTTGAGACTTCATTTACTTTAGAAATGCCTATCTTTTGTTATGAATGTATGTTGTTTTCTTTTAGAATACATAGGTGGTCAACAATTTTTTTTTTTTGAATTACCAGAATGGACACTCTTGTAGGTGTTGTAAGAACTGGGTTCAACCTTGGCTCCGCCGTGAAGAATAGATTCACCAATCTTGTCCTTAATTATTTTCCTGATTTCTAACATGAGGATGCTGAATTACACTGAGTGAACTCTAAGTGTCTCCTAGGTTCAAAATATATATGATTTTGGGAAAAGGCACTTGGATGCCATTTTTTGATGTTGCCTTCAGTCAACTTCTATTTAAAATAGAAAAACTACCAAAATGCAATTATTGGAATTACACAACTATTCATATGAATGCATTTATGAATTGAATACTGTATACTAGCCAAAGCTACCTAAAATTCAATAGTCTGCAATATAGTAAATTCCATTTGTTTCTAAATAAGCCTAGAAGGGAAGTAGCAGAAGAGAATAATTGACAAGAAAAGAGAATTTCAACATGAATCAACTCTGTCATAATTTTCTACAGCATGAGTAGCCTGGCTAATGTACATTGAGAAGTACCCTTTCAATAAGACATTTTTAAAATATAAAGTAGTCCCTTAAATAGGACATAGGAGCATCAGTTTGCATATGTAATAGGTAAAAGGGAATTTTTTAATCAATGCCCTACAGTTTTAAAAAATTAATACTAACTATTATAGCAATGATAATATTACATCGTAGGGCTATGTCCTATTTTATAACAATTACTAAATTTTAAAAGGCAGTTATAATAAATGCAAAATAATTTTCAAAACATAAGGCCTCATACCCACCACCCACCATGCTGTGAGGCAAGAAACTCCAGACAGAATGAGCAACTTGTCCAACTTCACATTGTTCATAAACAGCCAACCCAAGATTCTGCTGATTTTCCCATTCTTCAAATATTTGCTGAGTACCTTCTGGGCACATTGATAGTTCCTCCTCTTTCCTTTTCTTCATTTTCTTCTTCAGCAACTCACCAGTTTGTCTTCAATTTATGCCTCCCTTTTCCTCTATGTTTTCTGACTTTTTGTCTTTTTGCTCTACATTTTGGTAGTTTTCTTCATCTTTAAACATTTTCTTTCAACTTTTTCCTGTCTTCTTTTAGTTTTGGCAAGGGTATTTCAAATGTACAAGAGCTCTTTCTTGTTTTCTGATAGCTCCTTTTTAATAGCATCCTGATTTGGTTTTACAGATGTAAAATTTCCTTGGTTCTTTATAAATATGGATTTCAGATTTTTAAGTTATTCTCTGTTCCTGAGTCACTTCCTTTTCCTTTTGATCAGTTTTCCTATATGTGTGAATTATTTCCTCAAATGCCTGATGATCCTCGGTTATTATTTCACATTAGAAAATTAAGCAATAGAAAGACTTACTGAGGGCAGTTGTTTATTAGCTGGAAGCTTTAATTCAGCAGGAATGGGCATGGACTCACTGTTACACTGGAGGTAGTCTTCCTCACATGCCAGAATGAGGAGGATTTTCTCAAGGTGACTAGCCTTCACACTATCTAGTCTGCTTTTTTGTAACAATATCTTCCAGTTTTACAAACAAAAACAAAACCCCAAACCCCAAACCTCTTTGTTGTTGTTTTGACTGGGGAATAAACATGTAGCAGTCAGGTGTTTTTCAAGAAGGAGTAGGAAATAAGGGCTGACAGCTGTGATATATGTAGACTAATAATACCTCTAAAATGCCTCTGATTTCTATTCTACCTCTCACTTGCATCCCCTGGTTGGGGTTCTCTGATAGGCAGGTCAATTTTTCTTCCTATTACAGGAATCTCATTGTTGATACTTTAAGTTGATGTTTCTTCCACTCTATTTTCTCAGTTAATATTCTTCCATCTGTGTTTTTTTTCTTCCAAGAATTGGTTGACATCTGCAGGTAGAAAGATATTCACTGTTTTGGTAAGATTGTGCCATTTTAATAAAATTTACTTTTTTAAAATGTATTTTAATAGACATAGGCTAGTTGTTGAGACTGATTTTGCTTTAGATAGCACCTTGTTCTGTAAGCCAATTCCGACAGGCTTATGGGGCCTTCATATAGGGGCTGAACGTTGGAAATGAAACCCAGCACTTAAGTTTGCAGTCTGCCCTATGCAGTGAAGGAAGTGGATTACTTCCTGATTCAAGTCTTGTACTTCCTTGTTGAAATTCCAACTAATCCCTACAACGGTCTTGGGATAGATAAGCTTCTTGTTTTCAGGTTATTTGCAGGACAAAGACGGTTGACATACCCTGGGATCGGTGTAAGATCCAGCATTTCTGGGGTTGATTTAGTCTCCACTTTCCTAGGTGCTTTTCTATTTCTTCAAAATTAACTTTTCTGTTTTTCAAAAGAATAGATTTCCAGAAGCCATGTGCCATGTCACGATATTTATTTAAAGGAAAACATACATTAGACAGCACATTGGATGATTCTGTTTGGTTTCCTCTGTTGGCTTGTTAGCTATCACTCTTTAATTTAGTGGTTGCTTTAGGGTTTGTAGTATATATTTTAACTTGTCACAATCTACCTCCAAGTGATATTATATCACTTCAGATCTAGCTTAAGAACTTTACAATAGTAGACTTCCATTTCCCCCTCCTGACCTTTGTGTTAGTGTTGTCATATATTTCACTTGTATATTTATTATAAACTTGACTTTACATTATTTTTGCTTGTTTGTTTAAAGATTTAATTATACTTAAAAAGATCTGAATAAGAAACTTCTATTCTGTTTTTTCCTTTGCGGTTACTGGTATTGGCAGTTTCCTTTCCTTTGTGCTGATCCATATTTCTATGTGATATAATTCTCTTTCTGCCCTAATAACTTCCTTTAACATTCTTAAATGGCTGATCTGCTGGCGATAAAATTCTGTGAACCTTTTATGTATGAAAGTAGTCTTTATTTCGGTTTCATTTTTAAAGATATTTTCACTGTCTGGGATTGTAGATTGACCTTTTTTTTTTTTCTTTCTCTACTTGAAAGATGTTGCTCCATTTCCTTCTTGCTTCTGCTGTTTCTGATGGAAAATCTCCTGTTATCCTTATCTTGTTCTTCTGTACAGTATGTATCTTACTTTTCCCTCTGGCTGCTTATAAGATTTTTCTCTTTCTCACTGGTGTTGATAAATTTGATTATGTGCTTTGCTGCAGCTTTCCTCATGTTTCATGTGTTCGATGTTCATTGAGCTTTTTAAATCTGTGAGTTTATAATTTTCAGCAACTATGGAAAATGTTCAGTCATTATTTCTTTGGATGTATGTTCTTCTTCCTTACTCCTTCAGAGACTCCAATTACACATATATCAGGCCGCTGCAATTTGCCCCACTGACGCTTTATTTTTCTCTTTCTGTTTTTTAAATCTATATTTTAATAGTTTCTATTGTTGTGCCTTCAAGTTCACTGATCTTTTGTTTACAATGTCTAATCTACCATTAATAGCATCCAGCATATTTTTTATCTTGGACATTGAAGTTTTCAGCTGTAAAAGTTTGATTTGGGTCTTTCCTACATTTTCTATGTTCCTACTTAATTTTTTAAATACATGTGATATGGATAGAATAGCACACTTTATGCCTTTATTTGCTAGCTCATGTCATGCCTTTATTTGCTAGATTTAACACCTTTGTCAGTACTGAGTTGGCTTTAATTGATTGATAGTTTTGCTTTTTCGTAATCAGTCATTTTTTGTTGGATGCTGCATATTGTGACTATGATCTTGTTGAAGCTAGGTGATTTTGTGTTTCTATAAATATTTTGAAACTTTGTTCCAGGATGTAGTTATTTGGAAGTACTATGATCCTTTTGGGTCTTGCACTTAAGATTTCTTCTGTGAGATCAGAGCTGTGCTCAGCCTTGGACTAATTTTTCCCACTTCTGATGCAAGATCCTCCTAAGTATTCTATCCAATGCCTCATAAATCTTGAGGTTTTCCAGCGTGGCTGATAGGAACAGGCACTATTCTCAGACTTGTCTGAATGTTGAACAATGCTGTTTCTAATCGTTTTAGGTGGTTCTTTCCTTGATGTTGGGTAGCTTCCTCACATGCATGTGTACATCAGTATTTGAATGCTAGAGGAGAACCCTCTGCAGTTCCCTGGAATTCTCTCTGTGTGCAGCTCTCTCTTCACTAGTACTCTGTCCAGCACATTCTGGCTGTTTTGGTTTTACCAGGGTCTCAGATCCATCTCCTCAATTCCAGGAGGATGCCAGACTCTTCCCGGGTCCCCTTTTCTGCACTATGGCTTGCAAACTCTCTCCTGGGCATAAACTGGGGCAATTATAGGACTCACATTGTTTGCTGTCTTTCAGGGATCACTGAATTTCACTGTCCAGTGTCCAGTGTCCCACAAAGCATGCTTCATATATTATATCCATTTTGTGGTGGTTTCAGGCAAACGGGTAAATCTGATCTTTGTTACTCCACCTTGAATGACTGAATTATGTTCTGATTGTACCTAAAGGACATGGCAAGCCCCTAGAGGAAATGACAATGTGGCACATAGCACAAAAGCAGCAGAACTTGGGGACATAAAGGAATCAAAAGGGCTATGACAAAGAATGGCTTTTAATTAACTCATGTGAGTGTGTGACTAAAGGTCTGAGGAGTCAAGGCAGTAGGAAAAAACTACAAAATTTGGGCTTTCATGACATCCTCAGTTTCAAAAGGATGGGGACTAAAAAACTAAAATTGCTTTTTTTGTGCAAAATAAGAACAAATATTTCCTGATGACAGCTATTTCAGAACAAAAAGTGCAATGGATAGACAGAAACTAAAAATAGATAACATGTATAGAGTGCTTAGCGAGGCACTATTATAAGGTTTAACAAGTATTAAGTCATTTAATCCTTTCAACAACTCTATGATGTCAATAACAGTATTATCCCCATTGTACAGGTGAGACATCTGAGACATAGAGATTAAATTTTTACCCAAGATCAAATGACTACAGAATGGGAGAACCAATATTTGAACTCAGGAAGTACAGCCCCAGAACCTGAATTCTTAGCTACCCACACTATATTCACTTTCAAGCCAGACGAATAGAGGGAACTGCTTCTTCTAGAAGAAACAGTTAATTTTTCGTATTACATCATAGGTATTCTGCAGTAGGATAATATTCTGCTTTTTGTCACTCAGCCTCTACCTTCTACTCCTCTGAGGAATCTTCACCTTTAAGAAATGAACATGTTGATCCAGTTCAAGGGGAAAAAGAGACTCAGAAACCTGAGGCAATGGTTCAAAATGTAGCACTAAGTGGACATACAAGGAGCATATTTTCCAGAGGACAAGGTCAAGAGCACCTGAAAATGTCTCTATAATGTGTATTTAGACAGTGTACATCACAGCGACTCCACTATTGCAGAGTTCTAAGACCTTGTCATCTTTATTTGGACTTCAAATCTGGTATTGGGTAGCATTAAAAAATGAAGGTGATGTAAAATTAACATTTTACTAAGAAATTGCAGGGAGGCTTTAAGATAATTGATGTCACACTATGGTATGAGATTGCTGTAATTTTAAATTATTTACCAAAATTGGGATATAACTAGAGCTCATTGCAGCATAATTTTTCCATTTAAACAATGACATATCTATATATGGGGGAATATACTTTACATCTGACTTTTCTCACACTGATTAACACTCTTGCTGCTGTAACTATCTAGCCCAGAACACACAGGACCTTTCCAATTAGTACTGCTGTTTCTCCTTCTGAATAAGTCTACATCAATGAGAACCCCAGATGTGAGTGCTAGAAAGTGTGTTCCAGGGCAGCTGTAGCAGTAATTCTGCTCATGAACTCTCTGAGTTCCCCCTGCCTCGATCCTCCTGCCTCTTCTCTTCCCCACCTCTATTTCGCTTCCTTGGTGATACCATTTAATTTCATGGTACCAAATGCCAATTTTTATAATGATGATCTTCCAAAGTTTATCTTCCACCAAAACCGCTTCCTGATTATTAAACTACCTCCATAAACCTCTACCTGGATGCCCAATAAGTGTTTCAAACTCAGCACGTAAAAGCTAAACTCCTGAGCTTCTGCCCCAATCCACTCTCCTCATCTTCTCCATCTCACTGAATGAAAAACAAATCTGCATAGATATTCAAGACAAACATTCTGGGGAGTAATCCTCATTCTTTTTTTCTTACATCACACTTTGAATGTATCAGAAATTCCTCTGGTATCTGACCACATATCATTATCTATGCTGCTACCCAAGTCAGCAACATCTCTAGCCTGGATTATTGGAATGCCCTTTAATAGGTGTCCTTGATTTCATCCTTGTCCTCCTACAACCTATAAGAGTATCCAGTGTGATCCAGTTATAAAAATGGTAGATTATGCTTATCTTCTGCTCAAAGGTGTTTTATATATATGTGTGTGTTTTATACATCTAGTTATGTATATATAGCTATATATACACATCTAGTTTTATACATTGTATACATTTTATACTTTTATACATTTATACATTTTATACATTTTATACTTTTATACACCTAGTTATGTGTATATATAGTTATATATAGCTATATATATATTTCAGTATAACATATACATATTGTAGTATTTTATATATATAGAGAGAGAGCAGTATAACAAATTATTCTTAGTGATATCCCAATTTTGGTAAATAATTTGAAATTAATAACTTCTCTCTTAGAACAAATGCAAATGTCTTATAATGGCCTAAGGAGCATTAAAAAATGGGCATCATTACCTTTCAGATCTCATCTTCCCCAACAGTACTGCCAGAAGAATATAACGTGAGCTACATGAAAGAAGTACAATTTTAAATTTTCCAGTAGCAACATATATATTTCCAGTATAAAACAGATGCAATTAACTTTAATAATCTATTTTATTTGACATAATATATTCAAAATATTGTTTCCCAACATTTAATCAATACCAATTGCATACAATATAGTTTAGGTTTTTCTTTCATTACAAAGTCTCTGAAATCTGGTGTGTCATTTATGTGTACAATATACCTCCATTCAGGCTAGCCACATTGCAAGTGCCCAATAGCTCTATGTGGCCAGGGACAGTGCAGTTTTGTGTTTTTTTTTTTTTTAATTTATTATACTTTAAGTTCTAGGGTACATGTGCATAACGTGCAGGTTT
Organism: Macaca mulatta; assembly: GCF_049350105.2. Taxonomy (NCBI): domain Eukaryota; kingdom Metazoa; phylum Chordata; class Mammalia; order Primates; family Cercopithecidae; genus Macaca; species Macaca mulatta. The sequence continues at coordinate 125,887,911 of NC_133417.1, read as the reverse complement.
GTTACATATGTATACTTGTGCCATGTTGGCATGCTGCACCCATCAACTCGTCAGCACCCATCAACTCGTCATTTACATCAGGTATAACTCCCAAGGCAATCCCTCCCCCCTCCCCACTCCCCATGATAGGCCCCGGTGTGTGATGTTCCCCTTCCCGAGTCCAAGTGATCTCATTGTTCAGTTCCCACCTATGGGTGAGAACATGCGGTGTATGGTTTTCTGTTCTTGCGATAGTTTGCTGAGAATGATGGTTTCCAGCTGCATCCATGTCCCTACAAAGGACACAAACTCATCTTTTTTTATGGCTGCATACAGTGCAGTTTTACAACAACTTCTCAGTGCCTCTCACTAGAGCAGGCATGCTCCCACCTCTAGGCCTCACAGACCTTGCTCTTCCTTCTATCTGTAATACTCTTTTCTTGGAATCTCTTCATTGTTCTTTCCTTCACCCTTTTCAAAACTTTGTTCAAGTGTTTTCTTTTTAGTAAGATCTTGCCTGTCCACAACATTCAATTCCAACCTCTTCCAACTATAACATTTCCTATCAGCATTTCTTGATTTATTTTCTCCATTGTATTTAACACATTCTAGCAAATTACATAATATCACGCACACACGCAGGTTCTTACATCAGATTTAATATGACACTAAGCTCTCATGCAACTAGACTGGTAGGAAGTTTCATTACATTATTATTATTGGAGCTCCTTCCTTCCACTCCAGAGTTGTATGGAAGTCCTGGGAATGATGGTAACTCATAATGTATTAAATTGATTCCAGAGCTGCTTTGCTACAATTAGGTACAGTTGACCCTGCCAACTTGGGGCCCTGGTGTCTACAGTCTACAATCGCTGAGTTCATTTCCTGGGTTCCCAGGTTCCCTAGGAATCAGGTCTGTCCTACCTCCCTAGATTTCTGCACCAATTTTCCTTACTCAGAGAAATTCAGGCCACCATCTTCTTCCTAGTCCTTGACAATTTCCCCTAATGTTTTCCTATCACCTCTCCCAATGCTCACGGTATTTGCCGCTTTCTCTTCCCCTTAACATATCTCTTTAGTGACTTTAACTTTAGGAAACAACATCCTTGTCTGAAGGAGAGTGAGGATTGGGCCGGGGTGATCATGATGGATGGTGGACAGGACTTACAGGCAAGCTTTAAAATGGAAACTCTTCAGTCAAAAGCCTGATTATCCCCTCTTGGACTGGACAGGGAGGGATGCGAGTAAAAATACAGTAAAAATAAGATCTGCTAGTATTGTAACAAAGTCTTGACACAACCATAAGTAAGAATTGTGGGAGATTTTAGAATATTTTGATTTTTTAATGATTCATGTTTTTGTTATACCTATTTATTATCAGGAAAGCCTCCAAATTAAAACCATTTCAGTAATACTATTTTGATGCCAGGAAAATAAGGAACCTGGAAGTAGTGTCACATGGTAGCAGCATACAACAGGAACTATAAAAATGTATGCATATAAATATACATGGGTACATACAGATATACATACAGGTTTTGAGAAGAATGGAACCCAAAGAAATGCTTTTACACTGTTAGTGGGAGTGTAAATTAGTTCAACCATTGTGGAAGACAGTGTGGCGATTCCTCAAGGATCTAGAACCAGAAATACCATCTGACCCAACAATCCCATTACTGGGTATATACCCAAAGGATTATAAATCAGTCTACTATAGAGACACATGCACATGTATGTTTATTGCAGCACTGTTCACAATAGCAAAGACTTGGAACCAACCCAAATGCCCATCAGTGATAGACTGGATAAAGAAAATGTGGCACATATACACCATGGAATACTACACAGCCATAAAAAAGGATGAGTTCATATCCTTTGCAGGGACATGGATGAATCTGGAAACCATCATTCTCAGCAAACTAATACAGGAAGAGAAAACCAAACACCGCATGTTCTCACTCATAATTGGAAGTTGAACAATGAGAACACATGGACACAGGGAGGGGAACATCACACACCGGGGCCTGTCATGGGGTGGGGGGCTAGAGGACGGATAGCATTAGGAGAAATACCTAATGTAAATGACGGGCTGATGGGTGCAGCAAACCACCATCACATGTGTATGCCTGTGTAACAAACCTGCACGTTCTGCACATGTATCCCAGAACTTAAAGTATAACTAAAAAAAAAAAAAAAAAAAAAAAAGAGTAAGAATATGCTGTACAAAGAAAAGGGAAGCAAATAGATGCTCAAGAGAAAAGGAAGTCTGGAGGATGAAGAAAGCAGAAATCTGGGGAAAGAATAAACAAAAAACCTGATTTCTGGTTTGGGAGAGGGGAGGAAAAAGGAAGGACATTGCATGAGACGCCAAGTCAGGGCCAGGAAGAGTTTCATGAAGGAGATGTATTGCAATGACCTATGTGCCATACACTGCATTTTGAGGATACTGAATTGCTTGAGATCTCACCACTAAATAACAGAAAGGGAAAAAGTGAAAAACTTTACGGGCTATCTCCTCTGTGCTAGGTAATTTTGCATACATTAGTCCCTTTCATCTTCACAATAGCACTATAAAGTAGGTGAGATTAATCTCATTTTCCAGTTGAGGAAAGAGGGTCAAAATGATGGAATACTGTGCTCGGGATCACGCAGCTATTCAGTGTGGACTCAGGGAAAGAAGGCTTGCATCCAACCCTGGGTCCTGCATTCTTGCTACGGCCGCTCCTCCGACTGCACGCCCTTGTAGGAGTTACTTACTTTTCCAGACAGATCCCCAAAATACATCTTCTGCTCCACATTGGAAATATCTCTTTACTTCTGAAGCCTTATTTTTTCACTTTATTTTTTATGCTTAAGGTAGACAATCAATAACGATTTAGTGAATAAGTGAAAAAAAAAAGAACCCATGTACATAGGTATGTGTCCATTCTGCATCATTTAGTTCAAACTATAAGATCTGACAGTAGCAGCCTGTAAACATAACATGCATACTACTCATTTAAAAATATACACAGCAATCCAGGTAGCATGACTTCTTAAAGGCAGGGTCCCCTCACAGGGCAGTATATGCTAATCAGCAAAGCAAAATCAGTACTTTGAACAAATTGAACATATGCATGAAAAACGTTTCTAATTTTTGTATTATTAAGATTTTATAAGATACGTAATGATTCTTTGGCATACTTTGTTACAATGCTCGTTAGAAAATCTGCAAAAAAGGATTAAAATAAATCTCAGATGTCAACACGATCTCCTGGGCAATTCTTCACTAGACCAAACGATGCCATCCACGACTGCATTATCTATGAGGCTGAGAATGGCTAATGAGGCCCATCGATTGGGATAGAGCCTGCACTGCACTCAAAGACTTTTTCTCTCTTCTCCGCCATAGGCTGTACTTACCCACTCCTGCAGAGAGAGCCCAGCCTTTATAGTTGAAGGCAAAGGTGAAAATATCCAGTGTTGTGTGAGCTGAAAGACTTCACACTTCAAATAGTCCTTAGATTGTAGGGAAAATCCTCGTGGCGAATCTTTTTTCATGATGGCAGGGATTCATATTTGCCAGGCACAATGGAGAGTACCTGGCACGAAGCTGGGAGCTGAAAATATGTATACACATAAATATGCATAGACACATACAGAGATATATATACACACACAAACACATGTGCACCGATAAACTAATATCATCAAATAGATACTAGAATTTTGTTGATATCACCAAAAACCCATCATGTACCTCCTAGTCATCCTCTACCTGAGCATTTTTCAGAAACTTTGAACAGTATGATTTTTTAACACTATTTCCAGCTCCTGTATTCAGTGGCTTGTTTACTTTGTTACTTTCAGCCTCCTACTCTGGTTTGAGATGTCTCAAAATAGCATTCCAGTTATTTGTGTTTTCATCTATAGTTATTTTCTCAACAAGGGTTTTTAAAATTCCTATGTATTTAAAAAAATAACTTGAAAAATGATGCAAAATTCTGCAATGTATTCTTAGAAACAAGTAAAGATGCAAATATATCACCAGTAATATGGAGGCAGAGTGATTTGAACACAGCAGAAAGGAGTATTAATTTCAGTCCTGCCACCTACCATCTGAGTGAATCGTGACAAGGTTTTTGTTGTTGCTTTATTTACTTGTTTGCCTTCCTGGTCTTCAGTTTCTCACAAGTATATATGAGGAATTGGATCCTGTGCCCTCCAGCATTTTTTGAAACTCTGAATTTCCAGGATTCTAGGAAATTATCCTAACCAAATTTGTGTTGGCATGACTGGCTTTAGAAAAGCATAGCCAGTAATTGGTGGTGGGTCTGACTACAAAGAACAAGGGCAGAATGAGCTAGACCCCACCTCATAATCCTTAATGAGTCCACCTGTATGATTAAGAGCAATCCTTAATGAGTACATCTGCATGATCAAGAGTAAAGGTGGGTAAATCTGACTTCTCCCATATATAGTTATGGAAACTACAAGTCACTTTATCTCTTCAATCATTCATAGAATGGAGAAACAAAACCCACCTTCCCAACGCTTAAAGCATTAGATAAAATGTAAGTGTAAAGCATTTACAACCATACCCAGAACATTGCAGGGTCCAGTTGATAGTTTCTACTAATGTTCTTATCAGAAAACTTTCAAACGATAGAGCAGACAAGAAATACACAGGATGGGAAAAGAGACTTACCAAAAGGAGATAATTGATCCAAGTTAAACAAAAAGGTGTTTATTCCCTCTTTAAATTGTTCTTGAAATTTGCTAAGACTTGCATCATTGTTTAGAAGATTTGAACCCCAGAAGTTGTTTCATGCCAGCTCAGGTGGTAGATGAAGGCAGACCTTTCAAAAGATTAGATTTACAAAAAACCACATTGGTCTTTATCGTCCATGTTGTTCTTCTCTCTAAAGTCTTAGGAAGTATAATAGTATTGATCAGACAAGACAAGAGCCTGGCCTACCATAATCAAACAATAACCTTTGATTTATCCACCTGGAAAATGTCCATGGAAACTATAAAGGAGAGTGTTTTGGGTCAAAGAGTACGTTTGGTTTCATGTTGAGAAAACTACCCCTATTACCTTTTATTTCCTAAATAAAGAACATGGTTGCTTTGTACAGTCATGGTCTCAAAGGCAAATCTTTTGTTTCAGAGGTTGAATGGGCTATTTCTCTACATGTCTGATTACATGCCGTGCATCTCAAAGCATATTGACAATTTCATTATACTGAGTGCAGTAATCCATATCAACAGCTCATCCCTGTTTTGAATTATAAAATGAAGGAACTTAAAAAGCCAGGTATAAGCAAACTTATCTGCTTCTAGTCCTTCAGGGACTGGACTAGGTCCAAAATTAAACAAGACACAGGGTAGCTTTTTAAATTTAAACACTTCCTAAAATTGTTTTTTCACCAAAAGTAGGCCACCTAAAAGATTAAAAGCTCTCTCTTTCTTTCTCAAAAAAAAAAGAGTAAAAAAACACATAATTACACTCTAATTTAAAACTCTAATTGAATGCTCTTGTATTCATAAGATGTTCTACTTTCCTTTAGGGACAATATTCTTATTAGTCACACAAGCTGTCTAATCATTTAAGCGCAAGGCTTCTTCAAACCATATACCTTTGTTGCAAAGCAAATGAGAAAGTGCAGTGCTGTCTTTTTTTCCTCAGTGTCTCTCAATTATGTACTTAGAAAAGCAACAATCAAATACTCAGGCTGAATAAAAAGATACCTACTGGACTAGCACAGGTCTAAAGACAACTGAGGTTAGTGCTGTCTGTATTTTTAAGACAGTACTCTTCCTGGTCTACATTTAAAGATTTAAAGATTATAAAAAGACAAACAAACAAAAACAAAACAAACAACAAAGCACTCATGAATAAAGGACAAGGCAACTTGGTTAGGGAGGCAGAAAAGCAAACGCTTGAACACTTCGGTTGACTTTGGAATCTGGGAGACCCATGTTCAATCTCAGGTGAGTTACCTGAACTTCTGAACCTCGCTATCTATAAAAGAGAGGTAGTAACAGCATCTCTCAAAAAGGGCTGGAGTAAGAATTACAGGAGATAATATGTAACAGTGATTTTCACTGTTCAAAGTAAGCAATGGATGTTCAATATCATCAGCAGCATAATTAAGAAATCATTTTGCAAGTGTGAAATATACAACGTTTAATTTTCTCCTGCTCCCCCTTTCTCTCCATATGCAAAGGCATACAGGGAAAGGGGGAAGAAAACTAGTATTTACATAGAGTGTTGGCCATGTTCCAGGTACTTTACATAGATCATCTCAACTAGTTGTCATGACATCTGCCTGGGATAATGTTCCTTTGAGGGATGAGGAAACTGAGGCTAAGACAGAGACACAGAGACAGAAAGACAGTGGGACAGAGAGAGAGCCTGAAACCCAAGTCTCCAGTGCCCAGCCCATACTTATTCTACTATAAACGTTCACATGCGCACCTATTAACACACATGCACACGTGTGTTAACGCACATTCCTGAGACAATCTGGGAATTTCTTTAAGTGGTACTCATAGGCTTATACAGCCTGAGTACAGTAGCTTTTTTATTGACATCTAATCCTCAAAACAGTCTCGTAAAGTTTTATTATTATCTCTATTTCATGAATTAAACAACAGAAGCTCAGTGCATAATTAATATAAAAAGGCAAAAGCTATTGCGTTCTGGATTCAGGATTAGAACTGAGATCTGTTTGACACCAAAGTCCAGGTAATTTAAAGTCCAGGTAATTTCTCCTATATAAGGACAACTTCTGATGAGAAGCAAGAGTTGTTTGAATAGAAACCCTTCATTAAATAGAAAAATTTACTTTTTACTCTCTTAAAATATAAAAGATTTCACTCTCTTTTGGGAAACTGGTTGTCTCATGGTGAAATTTTTCTTGCAGAATAAAAGTGATGAAACTGGCTCTCTTTGAGTTAGGTGAAAAGAATGAGTACCTTGGACGTGAGCATTCTGCTGGCTTATTTCTTGTGCATTATGGCATTCAACAAAGAAGAGAAAGGTCCTATTTGATTTTAGCAAAATGTGGGATCCATGCAGTTCATTTGTAAGCTTCCTTCCTGTAGCAGCTCCCATTCACACAGCGAGGTCACAGCGTTGGTGATCTGAATGCCCACACCTGCAAGGTGAACTTTAATATATCACATATTTCAACTGTGAGATTTCAAATGAAGCCTGTTGTGGGCTCTGTGTTTCCACACAGCTCATAGATCCCTGTCTAAAAGCACTGAGTATAGCAATGAGCTTATGATGGTATCTCAATACATTTCTGTGGCGCCAAAGAGAAAAGCCAGAGTCTTTTGTTGATAGCATAACAGAATGGACAATATTGCCTAGAGAAGGCTACCATTTGGAAGACGTTCAAGGAACCATAGCATGGATTGCCTGAAACAAATACAATCATGAATATCAATTGTCATTAGTTCTTGAACTGGCATCTTGGTAACCAAGTAGCTTAGACCAAAGCCATCTTACAGAGATTTCCACAACGCTTAAGATCCCAGAAACAAGATTTTGAGAGCAGACATTAAGATGCAATAATAAATTAGTTATTGCATATTAGCATAAAAAGGTTTAAATTTTTATCTTTTGTATAAGGATAAACTATCAGTTAGGAGGTACAACAAGAAAAAAAAAAAAAAAAGCCAAGATGAGCTAAATACCCAAACATGAATTGGCTTTAAAAAATTCTAGCTTCAATATACAACTCTTACTACTTTGAAATGTAAAGGTTTTAACCCTAAAAATCATCATTTTGATTTTAAAAATGTAGTGCCAAAAGGTCTTAACTAAAAAACATTATCTGGATTCAAAATTTAAAGGTTTTCACAGGAAACAAAGTTAATTATACACAGTATGCTGAAAGTATGTCTTAATTATGATTCAGTTGTTTAAATGAAAGAAATACAAGTCTGAAAATTATCACTTTTCTAATTCCAAATTCCCACTGGAGTTTCTAGCAGTTCTGGATCCCACATCCCAAAACACCACCAAAACTGCTTAAACACATGTACACACATACACCACATCTAGGTATATTGAAAGAGCACAAATGTCCTTAAATGTGTAAGAAACACAGTCATATAGAAAAATACACAATACACATACACACACACGTGCCTCTGAAGTGCCACCATTCATTCTAAAAGGCTATAGGGTCAACTTGACAGTCTTTGGCTTGGTTTAGGTATGCAGTAGGTCACTACCCTGGTTCTGGTGCTCATGACCCATTGCCTAGGTTGCAGCAGCAGGTAGTCCACCAACCTACTGCAAGAGATAACTTCCTAAGATGCAAGTTGTGAATGACAGTCTTCTCAAAAGCTTTCCATGGGTCTCCTTTGTTGGCAGAGCTATGTCCCATTTCTATTTTATGACATTTATGGACCTGAAGGGACTAGTAATAATTTAGCTCTATATTCCTCAAAGTATGCATTGCCTAGAAAATCCAGGCAGTACATCTTTTTCCATTTTTTTCAAATTTTTAATTTTTGTGGGTACATATGAGGTGCATATAATTGTGGGGTACATCAGACGTTTTGATACAGACATGCAATGTGAAATAGTCACGTCATAGGAAATGGGATATCTATTCCCTCAAGCATTTATTCTTTGTGTTACAAACATTCCAATTATACTCTTTTAGTTATTTACAATGTAAGATTAAGACTATAGTCAACCTGTTATACTATCAATAGTAGTTATTATTCTTTCTACCTATTTTTTGTACACATTAACCATCCCAGGCAGTACATCCTGATGAACAGTTGTACTATATCAAAACCAGAGATACCTCCACAGCCTCCATTGCTGCCCTGGAGATATGGATTGTGATTGGGTTGTTGAATGAAGGAGCCAGACCTTACAATCTGTGGCTGAAAGTATTCCAGCTGTATTTCATTAATTTGCAAGAATCATCTATGGAGCTATTAAAAATATAGATTCCCAAGTTTTGACTCTTCCCCCAAAGGTTCTGATTTGTTAAGTCTTGGAAAGAAGCCAGGAATCTGCATTTTTAAAAGTCCCTGGTCTTTCTGATGCAGCCAAGCAGCAATTTCACATTTGGAGCCATACATAATTTATTTTCCTCATTTTATAGGTATAAAAACTGTGAGCCAGAGTAGTAAAGTGACTTGCCAATGATTAGTCAGAAAGTTGCTGTAAACCAGAACTGGAACCCAGGTCTCCCAACTCCCTGTCTTCCCTTGCTGTTGGGCTGCCTCCCACTAGAGCAATAGGGGTGTCATGTGGCAAACTCTGTGCAGCTTCCTATAGCTCTTCATTGGTTTTATTCTACAGATACTCCTTCATTGCAAAGTCACTTTTTTAAGAGGATGAAATTTCACAGTAATACCTCTCACAGGTCAATGCAAGAAACTTGTTTCACCAAAGGCATTTTTCTGCCTCATCTAATTCTTGAAGCACAGAGCCAGCAATATGATCTGCCTCGTTTACTCTGTCTGTACAGTGGGAATTGCACCAGCTCTCACTGAATTGTCTGTTAGTGTTATTAAAAGCCTGGATAAAGATAATAAATTCTGTGTCACCTCTCAAACTCCTCTGTGACAGATTTCCTATAAATAACAATATGAGTATGCAATCCTGCTACAGCATTAGCATCAAAGACAAAACGGACAAATCAGATTGTCAGTTCATGATTTACCATCCTCATGAGAAAAGCTTGTGCATGCCAGACAAGTGCCTCACAAGTTGACATTTATAGTTTGGGCCAGTTTTGATACATTTACCTTTACCCTAAACTGAAATGTATACTTGGAAATTAATTTAATCCACTGGTATGAAAGTCTTTCTATGGCTAGCCTTCCTGGGGAAACAAAAAAGCTTGACGTCTTTGATAAATTCAATAATTCTTTCTGGATGAAACTAGTTTTATGTGCTCAAACTGAAACTTCTTAAATACTCCTCTGCTTGACTTAACTAATTTTATGTAGCTTCATTTACTTCCATGGAATAGTTTAAGTATCAGGGGGATTGGATTCATGGTCTATTTCACAATAAGAAAATGTGCTTAGTTGGAGAAAAAGTCTTTAAATACATTTCCAGTACTAGATTATTAAATTATTGCTTTTCCAACAAATGGGCGAACCTATTCAAGTAAAACTTAATTATTCATTCAACCATTCAAAAACATATATATTGAGTGCTTATTATGGGGTAGAAACTGTTGGGCACTGAGACATAACAATGAACAAAAACAGATTTTTCTTGCTCAGTAGACATACAAGGGCTTCCAAGGGGACATAAACATTAATCACATAATTACACAAAAGAGAAGTTTGTTACAGGCAGAGAGTACAGGATGAGGTGGATGTAAGTGGAGTCAGAGAGAGCTTCCAAAAGGGACCAACAAGTCAGCTGAGATTGGAGGGGTGAGCAGTTTCTAACTAAGGCAAGGAGGGAAAGAATGTGTACAGATGACAGTAGAAACGTGATGAGCAAGGATATACGGCCCAGTTCTAAAGGAATATCAAGAGCAACTCTGCTGATGCATGTTTCCAAGCCAGGCTTGAGGCTTGCACCAACTATTCAGGTCCTTGATCATGCAACAGTTCTGGTTTACTGGACAAAGTACTTGAGGAGGAGGAGCGAAAGACCTGGAAAAGTTGCTTTAATCTCCACGGTTCTAAGTCATCACACTTGCAAAGGGAGGTTAATAAAGTATACTGCCTGAGGTCATAGGAAGATTAAATGAGATCAAGTGTGTGCAGAGTTTTATAAACTGAGAAGTACGATACAAAAGTGAGGGATTATAGAAGATTATAATGACTAATACCTTCAGTATATAAACTACTTTCTGTTGAAAACAAAATTGGGTATTATTAAGGAGACACTGATTTGTTGTACAGACAGGCATAGTATTTTTTCATGATGCCATACCAAGCAGGACAGAAGCCAGGTCCTACCAGCTTGCTGCGTCTTGCATGACCAGGCATTCTCTGTTTTAAGGCCTTCTAGGGGATGTGCCTTACCTAAAACCCTGGCTCCCACACCAAGTGTCTGTGTAACATCAGCCCAGCCCTAATAGTCTATCATCTGAAGATCAGAGGTTAGATTTTTGCCTAACGCTGCAGAGGTAACCACAAAAATGTTCTGAAGTTTCTCATCCATAAGTCTTTGGACTAACTGCAAAATTTTATTATTGTTATCCTCACTCAGAGTCTCTCCATTATAGGATCATCCCCAGGCCATGGTAGTACCCAAGGGAAATTATACTGTGGAAGAATGTTTTAACAAAGTTATTGTGTGGTTACAAAATCAATATCAAGGAAATTCTTGACTAATTAATATAACTAAGGATGGAAAATTTCAAGAAGTGTAGTAGATGGCAGGTAGGAGAAAGGAAAAGTTGATATATCCAAAGAACAACAAGTGGCTTGAAGATTTTTAGAAGGGGACACTCACCCTGATCAGGAAATCAGAAAAGGGAAATTAGCAAACTATGGCTGATAGTTATATTAGCTCAACCTAAATAAAGTGGATGGATCATCTGGCGAAAGCGGATACTCAAAGTGACACAGAGAAATTCTTCTTTTCAGAAAGAATGCATTTCTGCGCTTGTTTATGTTCTCTAGGGGCCACATTTCTGCCCTGGGGAAGTAGGTTTTTTTAAGGAATCAGAGTGGCAAAGTTTAACTCTTATAGAAATTCCAGCCACAAGAGAAGAAGTCCTGTACCTCCATCCCCATCCCCTTGTTTTGCTTGACACCATGCCTCTGGGAGAGTCCAGTGTGTATTAGAGTTAGGGCAGCGCTTTTAGTGCTGGATATTCAACTCCCCCTCCCAGAAGAGTTTCCTCTGCTTTAAGGACACAGCCAGCATCACTCCACAGAGGAGTCAGAATAACAGACTGATCCATGGCCATGATTAAAGCATCTAAGAAATTAGGTGGGTGTCTCTGCTTGTTCTGAATGGATGGAAGAAAAAAGCTTAGGGTTACCTTTCCTTGGCACAAACTTGAGTTATGTAGTCATGCACAGTTGCATTCTAGCATTGATCAATGGTGATTCCAAGGCAGACTCAATTTTGTCTTTCAGTCCTGGGTTGAAGACCACCCAGGTTCTTATTAATGCAATTTTCCCACCATGAATGGCCTTCTACAAGTGAGTATGTGTTCATGTATTGTGTGTATGTGTGTGTATGTGTAAACCTCACCCTCAAGCATCACTGTCTTTGTTGGAGAGCCACCACTTCTGATTGCATTTTATTATTCAGGTATCTATAATCTGGTTTTCCATTGTAGCCTAAGTTAATCTCTCAGCTATTCTTCATCAAATTCTGTAACTTCTTAGGTATAGCACCAATATAATGAAGCTAGAACTTCGCTCCACATGGAGAAATTGTGACTACTCCAAAGTGTACAGAAGCTTTTCCTTCCTGTGACCAAAGAAGCTTTGAGTGGTACTTTCTGACATGGTATCTTTCAGGAGCATCCTATTACCTTTCTTTTATTCTCTTCTGTTCACTTCTTGTGTTTACTTTGGGGAATCGTCCTGCAACTCTTCAAGTTACTCAGGCTGGAAAGCTTGATGTATTCTTCATTTCTGCTTTTTTTCTTATTAGTCCTTATTTCCAATGAGTTTGTGATTTCTATCAATTATATATTCCAAGTGACTCTCCTATCTATCCCTTTCTTCCAGTTACTATGCCCAATGCCTTAGTTTTGACTCTATTAATCTCTTTCTGAACTCTGGCCTTTTACCAGGCTCCCTGCTTCTGATCTTTCACCTTGCCAATCCATCCTTTACGCTTTCCCCAGATTTACCTTTGTGAAACCGAGTTTTGATCATGTTGCTATTGTAAAAACTATTTGACAAGTCTGAATGTCCACACACATGGCATAAAGACAAAAATCCTTCAAGGCTTTCATTAATCTGACCCCTTCAACTTTGAAATACATCTCCTCTTCCATATAGCTTAGAGAACAACCAGAGAAGGTTATTTGTCATTATCCATGTATTCTCACTTTTTTCCCCACATTTTTGGTTTTTTCTTACTGTTCTTTGGCCCAGAATATTATCGCAAGCCCATCACAACTCCCTATTAGTACTATAGAAAAGAGATTCTCATGTTTCAAATTCCAACCCAAATGACAACAGCAATGTGGAACTTTCCCTAATATTCTAATTTCTAATTAAGTGCTTCTTCCTTTGATCCCCACAGCATTTTCCCTGTACATCATTTTACACTTATTTAATTATACTTAATTGTTTAAACAGGTTCTCAATTATATTAAAAGCTTTGTGATGGCCCAGGGTATCTTCTACTTAGTTTTGTATTCTCTAAGAAGCATCTACAGCATAGCAAATACTCAATTAGTGCTGAAGAATTAGAGAATGAGGAGGAAAAGTTTAATAATGGGTAAATAATAAAAATCAGAAAATTCAAGAGTTTCCAAAAGGCGTTGAAATTCCTAATTTTAAAAGCTTTTAGAAAATTAGAAATTAAATAATGTTTTCATATCTTAGAAGGCTCTAAATCAGGAAGCTAACAAAATTATTAATTTAAAGACTTATTAGAATTTGGCTGGGTCCAGTGGCTCACGCCTGTAATCCCAGCACTTTGGGAGGTCGAGGCAGAGGTCAGGAGTTCCAGATAAGCCTGGCCAACATGGTGAAACCTTGTCTCTACTAAAAATACAAAAATTAGCCAGGCATGGTGATAGACACCTGTAGTCCCAGCACTCCAGAGGCTGAGGCACAAGAATTGCTTGAAACCTGGAGGTGAATGTTGCAGTGAGCTGAGATTGCGTCACTGTATTCCAGCCTAGGTGACAGAGCAAGACTCTGTTTCAAAAAATACAAACAAACAAAAACAAACAAAAAAATTACAATTTAAAATGATCCAGGAGAAAAAGCCATTCTACCCCTCCAGTAGCTCGGAAAGATTTGAGACTCAGAAACATTAGGTACAAGGTACAGAAGAAAAAGAAAGAACAAGACATGAGCCTGACAGCAAAAGGGAGTCAAAAGGGAGTCATTTAAAGTCTGTATAGTTAATTCCGAACACACCCTGTGTGCAACACTCCTGAAGTCCCGGCTAATGTTTTCAAATAAAGGAGTCAAAGAGATCTAAAAGCTGGATGAATTGAGAGGCCCCAATTTCTGACATTTGAGGCAGCATCACAAAAATTTCCCATCCCCATCACTCTTCAGTAAAGTCTGATGGACTTTACTGAAGCTCTGTCCATGTACGAAGAGTTGCCAAATGGCTTTTATTGTCACATTGCTAAAAATAGACAACTAAGGGTGACCTGACAATGAGAAAAATACAAAGTATGAAGGAGGCCAGGCTAAACAAAGCAAAAAACTGTCCCTAAATGAAACAAAGGGAATTTAGTGGAGAAAATTAACATGCAATAATGGGGTTCCCCTTACTCTCAGGAATAAGACCAAAATGTCTTCTTTTATTAATATTAAGATGTGTTTTTGAGGATCCAGCCAAAACAATAAGCAATGCATTTATTGATTTAGATCCCCACCAACAGTGTACAAGAGTACAAGCACTCTCTTTTCTCCACAGCCCCACCTTGCTTTTTCATCTTTTTGATAGTAGCCATTTTAACAAGTATGAGTTGATTTTTATTGTGGTTTTAATTTGCCTTTCCATGATTAGAGATATTGATCATTTTTAATATTTCTGTTGGTCATTTGTATGTCTTTTTCCCAGAAATGTCTATCTGAGTCCTTTGTCCATTTTATAATAGGGTTATTTGGGTTCTTGTTGTTGAGTAGTTTGAGTTCCTAATATGTTATTTATATTAGCCTCTTACCCAATGTATGATTTACACATATTTTCTCCCAGTGTGTAGGTTGTCTCTTCATTCTTTTTTTTTTTTTTTTTTTTTTTTTTTGGCCATGCAGAAGCTTTTTACTTTCAGGTAATTCCATTTGTCAAGGCATTTATTGAAATAAAAGGGAAAAATTAAACTTATTTATAGATTATATTATTTATAAATACAAGATAAAATATTTAACAAAAGGAAATTTTAGAGAGTATTAAGTGCTACTATGATTTGAATGTTCCCTCCAAAATTTATGTTGAAACTTAATTCCAATTGTAATGTTATTAGGAAGTGGGGCCTTTAAGAAGTAATTAGGTCAGTGGATTAATGCCATTATTGTAGAAGTGGGTTAGTTATCCTGGGAGTGGGTTCATAAAAGGATGAGTTTGGACCAATTTACTCCCTCTATTTCTCATTCTCACTTGCACTTCTGCCATGTTATCACACAGCACGAAGACCCTCACCAGATGCTGGCACCACGCTCTTGGACTTCTCAGCTCCCAGAAGTGTAAGAAATAAGGCTTTGCTCTGTATAAGTTACCTAGTCTGTGGTATTCTGTTATAGTAGCACAAAATGAACTAACACAGGTGCCTAGATGCATAATAAATATACACAGAACAATAGTATTCATTAAGACTTTCCCATGTGCCAAGATTTTTTCTATAAGTTTTATACGTATTACTTATGCCAGAATGTTAAACTTTAAAAACATAATGTGAGAAAGGCATCCTAATTTATAATAGCAAGCAAAAATATGAACTTTGATGGAATAAACTTTGAAAATAAGCACAATGAAGAAATGTAATAAATCTTACTGCAATGGGTACCTTTATGGGTCAACTTAGGTAATAGATATATGTCTTGTTTATTATGTTTCTCTGGTGAACCCTGACTAGCAAATCTTACTAGGACACTTTAATAAATGAAGATATATACCTATATATAACTGAATGGAAAGATGAAATTTTACAAAGCTATCACTATTTCCAATACAATGGGTATAACTTAATTGTTAGTGATACCTTGATGTGGTGGTTCTGAGGACAAAATTATTATAAATCCGTATTTAAAAATCAGTAGGTAAGAATATCAAGGATTATTCTTTAAAAGATTAATATTTATCATGATTACCTTACCAGACATAAAAACTGACTATAAAACTACTGTAATGGAAAACATGTTTTGGTGCAAAATTTGAATGACAGAAAAATACAGAAGAATGAACTTTTTACATGGACAAAAATACCATGTATCTTGTTTATATAGACATTTTTGGGTCTTTATTTCACTTTAATAATGAATGAACAGAGAAGCATGGAAATCAAGGCTGTCATCCACAAGATGTTACCTTATGGGGAAGTCATGAAGGGATCGATTACTCAACAAGGTAGATCAAGGGTGGTTTTTACTCTTTTTTCTTTTTATTTTGTGGGAGCCATTGTTTTGGTTTTTTAAATCAAGTTAGGCATACATTTCAGAATTAATTTCAAAAAAATTCAGTGGGCTGGAAACACTTCACCAGCACTCCTGGTAAACTCAGGTCCAATAAACACAGAAAATGCCATCAAAGATTTCTACTGCCCCATTACAAGAGAAAAAGAATCAATATACACAACAAATTCACACAAATACCTCTTACGAACCTTTATGGGATTCATTACTAGTCTATCAGACAAACAAAAACAAACATGCACAGAAAAAGAAATAATTGAACTCTGGCCAAAAATTGGAGTTCAGATAAATCGATTCAAGTTCATAGACAATAGTAAGTAAGGGGAGAGGAGAAGAGAAAATGAAAGAGATTGCTGGAGGGATGCAACCAGTGGTGGGTACACTGAGAGAGTCCCCTTCATCAGTGAGGAAGGAGCCTGGGATGAGGGGTAGAAGTAATGTCGGAACCTGACACCTTGCAAGGAGGATTTCTCAGGTCTAGGTTCAGCTACTTCTTTTTTTTTTTTTTTTTTGAGATGGAGTTTCTCTCTTGTTGCCCAGGATGGAGCGCAATGGCGTGATCTCGGTTTACTGCAACCTCCGCCTCCTAGGTACAAGCAATTCTCCTGTCTCAGCATCCCAAGTAGCTCGGATTATAGGCATGTGCCACCATATCTGGCAATTTTTTTTTTTTTAATGTAGTAGAGATGAGGTTTCATCATGTTAGTCAGGCTGGTAACGAACTCCTGATCTCAGGTGATCCATCCGCCTTGGCCTCCCAGAGTGCTGGGATTACAGGCATTCGCCACCATGCCCAGCCTCAACTACTCTTAAACTGACCTGTGGATGAGGAGCTGTGGATTCAGTTGCCTCACTACAGACACAAATTGATTGCAGGGCTCCTAACCCACCTCTGACCCTCACCAAAATGAAGATGTGAAGCAGGGCAACACAAGGGAAGCCATTTTGCTAGCAGCAAGAGAGAATCTAACGATATGGAACCCAGACTCCAGTAGGACAGATGAGCAGCTCCCAGTGGCCACCATGGAGAGATAAGCTACCCCAAGAGGTATCTTGGTTTATGGGCCTCCTAGGTGTTGCTGCTGTTGCTTGAGTGGCACTGGAGGGTTGGGGTCATGCTGGCACCTTGTCTGAGGTGAGTCAGCATTGCCACAAGTAGGGAGAAGGCAACAGCAGGAGTCTGTGTGGTTCTAAGGAAAAAGCCCAGGCATCTCTCTTCTGTATCTCACAGAGAAGCAAGAGAAAGAGAGAGAACCAAGACCTAGCACTGGAAAGTCAGGACTAACCATCCAGTTCAGTTAGTGACAACATTAGGCTAACTCCTTCATTAGACTCCAGAGAACTTTAGGGTCCAGAGGACCCTTGGCTTACAACAAAGTAAATGTAATGAGTCAGGAGATGAAGGATGAGATAAAGTAGGCAGCTTTTACATTTTCCATAGACAGATTTGTAAGGGAAGAATGGGAGTGATTAACCACCTTAGGGTTTTCTGTTTGTTTTTCCACTCCCTGCATTGAAAACCTTATTTACACACACATATCATTCACTTGAATCAGGTTAGTGTATTCATGCACTCAGTTCTCATGTAAACCTCATGTAAATTGTTACCAACTTGAGAGTTGCAGCTCTAGACAGTTTGGCAGGTTTGTCTCTTCCAGAGCCTAGGAATGAGAAAAAGAGTCATGCAAAGCCCTTTGGCAAACCCAGTACGCATGTAGGGGCTGGTGTTGCTAGGTTGAAGTCCAAGATGGTCTTGATTCCTGAAAAGGTATTCTCTCAATTTCATCCAAGCTGTTTCTCAGAATCCTTTCTATATCAGCTTCTACACAAGCACAAAGAAAAATCTGAAATTTAGGGGAGGTTTCTCCCAGTTTTAAAATCATTTTCCTTTCCCAGTAACAGTGGAAAACAGACCATCTTGAATAAATACTCAGTCTAATCTACCTGTTGTTTTGTTTGACTTTTAGGATTTATCCACAATTTGTTTTTAAATCAAATCCAAAACTGACAACTAGCAAACTACTTTACTTCAGGAAGTTGTTCTTTTATAATAACTTAATGAGTATTTCTGAAACATACCAAGAATTACTCACCATTTTCTTCTATTGTTTATTAGTGGAATATGCTGTTTTCAAGTTCTGTTGACAACTCGTGTCCATTTAGTTTAACATTACATGTGCTGAAATGTTGTAATATTGTTCTTTTGTTTTCCTATTTTTTTTTTTTTTTTTGCCTTGGGTAATGTAAGACAATTTTCAACTCTATAGCTGTAAGGGTATTTTTATACATGCTCAAAAAGATGGATCACTCTACAGCTAACCAGAATGGTTTGCAAATAGTCTCTTAAGTAATCAGTCTGGATTGTGCGATTGATCAGTAGGGACAGAAAGAGCTTTATCACGATGACGGGCTATGGCTGACCAGCCAGTCTGTGCAGCTGTTCAGAGACGTGTTTATTAAGCACATATCAGTGAACTCAGAATGTAAGGGCTGGAAAAGTCCTTGGATACTCTCTACTCTTCATTTTATAGAATACCAACCCAAGATCTAGAAAGGGAAAGCAATGTTTTCAGAACCCACAGTGAAATTAGAGAAAGAGTCAGAACAAAATCCCTGTCACTGGGAGAAGATATTTATGGCACATACAACTGACAAAGGATTTTATCTATCATATATTAAGAACACTTGGAAATCAATAAGAAAAAACAAGCTAATTAAAAGTGGGACAAAGATACCATAATAGAATGACATGTTGCTACTTATTACAGAAATGTGGTTAGAGTGGCTCAAGTAAATAAGTAAATATGGGCTGATTTTCCTGTCATAATCAGAGGTCAGGAAGGAAGCCATCTAAGGTCAGCACAGCCGTCTGAGGAAGTCATCAAGGGCTTGGTTTCTTTCCTGTTCAATAGGCTTTCTGTTCGCCTAGGACAGTCTTCTTCCTTTTCTCCAGGTATCAGGTCTGTGCTCCAGAAATAAACAGAAGTGATGCGCCAGGGACAAAAGTAAAAGATCTGCCTTTAAACAATTCACCTGGAGGTCCCAGTGACTCCCACTGTCCATTTGCCAGAGCTGGGTTACATGGCCCCCACTCCAGACGCATGTGAAAGGAGAAAATAAGTTTACCTGGGCATATTGGGATCTCAAAGAAAATTAGAATCTGTTGATAAAGAAGTGAAGGATGGATAAGGAGAGACCATTAGCAATGCCTACCAAAGAAAACAGAGGCAAGACACAGAAAAGGGAAACATAATGGCTAATACAGTTAAGAAAAACTGCCCAGTCTCACTAACAATCAGCAAAAAATAAATTAACTAAATGCAAATAAATAAAATAATAAAATAGCATCCCATACTCAATCGGAAAGATAATGTCTTGGTCACAAAAATGAGGGTAAAGGAAAATTTTCATTCATGAAAATCAAAGCATAAATTTATATAGTTACTTTGGAGGATAATTGAAAATATGTAGTAATTTTATAATGAACCAAAAATAACACTTCTAGGTGCATTTTGGAGAGAAGTTCTCCTCTGTGTGTTTAAGGAGACATGTAGAGGTGCTCTTTGCAGCTTCGACTATACTGAATAAATACTGACAAGAATTAAATTCCCTCCATAGGGCATGTAAAACCAAACTGACACATTCTTGCAATAAACAGACTAGATCTATTGGTGTCAACTTGGACTGGCTCTTGGATTTACCCTCCATACTTCTTCTGACCCTGGCCCCTACATCTTTGCCACTACTCAGGTGTGAAACATTTTTGGCCTTTCCACCAAGTTCTACAAAATCAACTTCCCACTAGGGTTTCTGTGAGCAGGCATGATTTGCTGAAGATTTGGTGGGAGATATGAAGAAGTCAAACTGGAAGTCTTCACTTCCAATTTGTACATGTCCTTCTCATCACTGTCCCTGCTTTTTTACTATCTCCAGGATTGCCCCACCACAGGCTCCAAAGTCTTTGGTCTGTATGCAGAGTTTCATCGCACACACACACACACACACACACACACGCACAGACGCTGCTCAGAATCCAGGTCACATGTGTCTTGGAGAAATGGAATCTTGCCTCCAAGACACACACGATCTGAATTACTGAGTAGCGTCTCCAAATCTTCAACAAAATATGTTGCCTACCAAACAAACTCTTTCCTTCAGAAAAATTCTGGTGCTAGATGATAATGGCAGAATGTATTTGACACCTCATTGCCAATCAACATTACTTTTATTGAAATTGATTCCTGCTTAACCCTCAGAAAGATTATCCATAAACTGATGGTGCCTTATACAATCAATGGCATCTAGGAACCTGGGAAATATAACAAATTCTACTTAGTCCAATAATTTCTGAAAGTTGGAAAGTGAATTGGTGACAAAGATTATGTGACATCCTCATAGTAAATGTGGTTGTATGCAGGCATGTCCTTATCAACTTTTGCAGGTGTCAATGATAAAGCCTTGAAAAAAATTAACACAAATAATATAACCCAGCTGGAAGTACTTGCCCCTGCCATAGAGAAGGTATTTAAAAGATCTAAATAGTAATGGATAACATTCTCTTTTGTAGTCATAGACGTATTTACTTAAAACACATATTTTGTAAGCAGATCAGCATATTATAACCATATAGCTAATAATTTATCCAATCTATAAATCATAGCTGAACCCAAGCATTTACTTTGTTATTAAGAAATATGACAATTTATGTAATGATTGTGAAGAATTATGTGTTAAAGAAAAGGGAGCTTCATGTTTTGATTATGTGGGCAAGAAATGAAATTAAAGTGGTCCATACTGATTTATAGCCAAGTGTTTTATGACTGTATAGTGAGACCTAGAAAATGTATGTTTGCTTTCTTTATACCTAAGCATTTCAAAAGTATGTGCCACCACCAACCCTAAGAAGATTTACTGTTGATATGTTTATTTCAAATCCAGTTCAAATCAGTGCACACTATAGATAGGTATGTGGAATTTCTAATTCTAAAATATGAATGTTGCTTTAGGATTTTCAAACTGAGCCAAATGTCCCAAAGGGCATATAAAACATTCCATGTCATGCAGCCAAAATTGACACCGCTATTCCTGAAACTCTCCCTGGTGTTCACCTGCCTGCAGTTGTGCCTAGTAATGGTGAACAGGACACTGCACAGCAGAAATAGAAGCAAAGAATCATTGAATCATCATCATTTCCAGCGCCACCCTAATAGGACTGAGAAGGCCTATACTCAGTGACATTTATCACAAAGAATGTAGCAAATGAGACTGCATGAGGGGAATGAGACTGGGACATTCATATTAACTTAGGTGGACAGGAGCTTGACAAAATGTGATAATGCAGGCCAGGCGCAGTGGCTCACGCCTGAAATCCCAGCACTTTGGGAGGCTGAGGCGGGTGGATCACGAGGTCAGGAGATCAAGACTATCCTGGCTAACATCGTGAAACACCGTCTCTACTAAAAATACAGAAAAAATTAGCCGGGCGTGGTGGCGGGCACCTGTAGTTCCAGCTACTTGGAAGGCTGAGGCAGGAGAATGGCGTGAACCCGGGAGGTAGAGCTTTCAGTGAGCCGAGTCTGAGCCACTGCACTCCAGCCTGGGTAACAGAGTGAGACCCCATCTCAAAAAAAAAAAAAAAAAAAAAAAAAGTGATAATGCAAATCTAGACAACTGAGATAATCAATTTTTAAATCCCTTTGTAAGCCTTGATAACCTCTCTAGTCATCTCACAGTTGGCTATCAACATTGTAAGAACTTAGGATATTATTTTTAACCACATATTTGCAATTCACAGATACCTAATTTTAAAAGTCATAGAAAGTAGCATGCAGTAAGTTTTAAGTAAGTAATCATCCAGACAGTTTAAATTAAGCTAAAATATAAAGATGTATCAAATACTATAAATTTATAATTTGATCCATAATCTAGACCAGTGCTGTCCAACAGAACTTTCTTTAATGATGGAAATATTCTATATGTGTGCTGTCCACTATGGCAGCCCATAGAAGCTGTTCAGTATGGCAGCCCATAGAAGCATGTGGCTGTTGAGCACTTGAAATGCAGCTAGTGTGACTGAGTTACTGTATTTTTAATTATTTTAGTTTAGTTAAATGTAAATAGCCCTATGTGGTTAAATAGCCACGCGTGGTTAGTGGTTACCCTACTGGACAGCATAGATCTAGACTACAAATATTTTCCATAGCTGAACACTGTGTTTAGGTTTGTACTTTCTGTTAGTCCTAGAAAACAAAGATATGCTGAGTAAAATTAACTGGTCAAAGGAAGTGACCTTGTTATTCAGGGAAGTGGTCTCTTGTTCATTCCTAATATCTAATAGGAATATATTTCAGAGACCTTCTCTGTGCCCTGAATAATTCCTTGATGTGATGGTTTTATAGAAGACACAGCAATGTTTTTCATGTTGCCTTTTGTTTTTAATGTGGACTCCTAATCGTTGCTGCAGAAATAATACTAAACCAAAAACAATACTTGACATGCTTCTTAGAACCATTTGGCAGTTTGCGATGCAGAGCCAACCACTTCTCTAATAAAGCAGAGAAATATTGAAGGCCACTTCTTTTCTTTTCTGTTTCCCTGAACCCAGAGGCTTCTATGAACTTTAAAAATAAGGAAACTATTTCCTAAATTAAAAAGAATAGATATATAGGAAAATAAAGGTCTCACAATGGCAAATGAAGGAGAAATAATACTAAACCATGTAAAAAGCAGATTCAGGAGTGATATGTTCATGGAAAATTTAAATACATTGTTTGGTAATCTGACTTGTTAAATGAATGAAACTGAGAACAATTGGAGGAATAGGTAGAGAGAATGAATTTTATCTTACATGCACACTAAAACATCTATGAAACAGTGGAGAAAAGCTATATTTATTATTGCATATCCATAAATAAAAAATGTACAGCTATTAAAATTATGGTTTTGATTGGCAATAAAGTCAAGCAAAAATGCTTATTATAACATTTTAAGTGAAGAAAGGAAAGCATAAAACTATGTATATGGTAAAATCTGTGTTTTATGAAAACTACAATAGACATAAGATCAACATGATATATTATATGTTTAATTAAATTAGACTGGAAGTAAATACATCCTTTATTTTATTTTATTTTATTTTTTTTGAGACATAGTCTCACTCTGTTACCCCAGGAAGGGGTTCACTAGTACAATCACGGCCCACTGCAGCCTCTGCCTCCTGGGCTCAAGTGATCCTCCTGCCTCATTTTTTTTTTTTTTTTTTTTTTGTAGAGACGGCATCTCACTATGTTGCTTAGGCTGGTCTTGAACTCCTGGGCTCAAGTGATCCTTCTGCCTCAGCTTCCCAAAGTGCTGAAATTACAGATGTGAACCACCATGACTGGTAAATATATCGATATGTAAAAAGTGGTTATTTTTTGGTGAAAGGATCATGGCTGACTTTTTAAAATTGTATTTTAAACATTCTAAATGAAATATGTAAGAAATATTATTAATACAAATAAATGAATGCAATAATAAAATAATACATATTTGTCTCTACTGGGCTATAATTTTGTACAACCAACCTGAAAATTATGCATGATAAAATAACTTAAGTGATATCAAAAATCCTTGGAAAATCAACTATTGGAGGACAAGATTTAATAACAATGTTACAAGCATGGCTATCCTAACTGTTTGGATAGTGACGGTACCATACTTCTTTGTAAGTCTAAGACTGTGAGATGGGCTCCTGTTGGCTTCTTATTCTGTGAAGTTCTTCATACCCTTATTCCTTTGGTTAAAACAAATATATAAATGAGAATAATTGCTATTTCACAGGTTGTTGAGGGAGAGATTAGTTGAGATAACTTAAGTAAGGCAATACTATTATGATTAGCACATATGGAGTTTTAATAGATATTAATCACCCTATCCCCCGTTTCCTTCTTTTTTTTTCTATAAATATGGAGAAGTTTTCCATAGAAACATGTAAGACATACTTAAAAATACCTGATTTGCCATAAAAAGGAAGCATTTCAGCCGGGCGTGGTGGATCATGCCTGTAATCCCAGCACTTTGGCAGGCTGAGGTGGGCGGATCACCTGAGGTCAAGAGTTTGAGACCAGCCTGGTTAACATGGTGAAACCTCGTTTCTACTAAAAATACAAAAAATTAGCCTGGCGTGATGGTGCATGCCTGTAATGCAGCTACTCAGGAGACTGAGGCAGGAGACTCACTTGAACCCCGAAGGCGGAGATTGCTGTGAGCTGACATCATACCATTGCACTCTAGCTGGGGCAACAAGAGCCAAACGCCGTCTCAAAAAAAAAGTAAGCATTTCTAAAATTATTATTAAAAATTGCCTCTCTTTAAATATGTTATGACAATTCATTCATTATGGTCTATATTTCCTTGTGTTATTAAGAATAAAAATAGTTGTGAGCACTACTGACTATTACCCATGGAGATAGGCCACATCCAGTAGCTTGACCAAAAACAATTGTTGACATGCTTCTTAGAACCATTTGGCAATTTGTCATGCAGAGCCAGCCACTTCTCTAATACACCAAAGAAATGGTGAGGGACTCTTCTTTTCTTTCCTGTTTCTTCTATCAACTTTAAAATAAGGCTTCTATCAACTTTAAAAATAAGGAAACTATTTCCTAAAATAATAACAATAGATATATAGGAAAATAAAGGTCTCACAATGGCAAACTTTAAGTCCTAATTTAATCCTTTTTTGAATGAAATATGTGGGAATATCTAAATCCTCTGCATACACCCAAATTGTTTATGCAGGGTCTGAAGAACAGATAATTGGAAGTTAGGAAGAGACAGGCAGAGGGAGAAAAAAGGAGAAACAAGAGACAATAGATTAAAAGGCATCCTCCAAGATGCTGTTTCTGTGTGTGATGTATCCCATCTCCTTAATGAAAGCTTGAAATCAAAAGTTGCTTACTTAATTATGGAAGAGAATGAGGGATGTTGCATTTGTCATAAGAGTCTGAGAAATACACTCCATTAAAGATGTGTACACCCTCTGTTCTCACCAAGTGTGACCAGCTGCAAAATGCAAACTTATTTTTCACAGCAGGAATAATTTCATTATGGAACTATATGTATGCAGGGGAATAAACCACTTGATTTCCCATCAGTTTATTTTAAACATATTGGCTAATATGTCAGAAGCAATCACATTTAAAGGGGCAAAGAAATTAGATGCAACGTTATCAACAATTTTAAAGACTTAAAATCTTTTTAAACTAAAATATGACAAGAATAAATATGTAGAAAAACATCCTTTACTTTTAATAAGACTTCGTTTTTAAAAATATATGTATTTAAAATACTAATGACTACTTACAAACAAGATGTTGACTTGCATCCCAAATTTAAGTCGTGTCGATGCTAAGCAAAATTTCCGCTAAAATCATTAGGAGTAAAGAATCTGTCAAGTAGAAACATGGTCATGACTGGGGCTATTTACCCATGTTTCTGATACTCCTTTAGGACACTTATAAAGTCAGGCAGTCTTGTGGCTTTTTTTTTTTTTTTTTTTTTTTTTTTTTTTTTTTTGACCAACAGTATCTGAGCAGAGCTCCTGGATGTACTTCCATGTGGATGCTGCGGCAAGAGCCAGCTAAGGACTTGATAGCCTCCTCCCAGTGCCATGGTAACCAGTGATGCTCCAGATAGAGAACAGTGTCACTTGGGTCCCAGGATGAAGACAACATAAGACCAAGCACCAGCTGTCCCACATGGTGATAAAAGCTGAATGAGAGGTAAACCTTGCTGTTTTCAGCCAGAGAGTTATTGTACCTCATTCTGGACTATCTTGATTAATATTGACATTGAAACTATACTTTTAGCTTTGCATGTGGTTATCTTTATATTGCAGAGAGACAAGTTATTCATGTGTGCAGTTGCTCAGTCATTAATTAACTGAATACGATTGAGCATGTACTCTCTGCTGGGTTCTAGGGAGACTGTGGTAGGCAGGAGAAATTATCTGTTTTCATAGAGTTTGTATTTAAGTAGGAAGAGATGAGCAATACATAGGTAAGTGCCTTTAGAAACTTATTTCACATTATGAAATGTCCTATGCAGAAAACAAAGGAGTACATGAAAGAAAGTAACTGGTAGTGGGAAAGAAGGCTTAGTAGAAGCAATGATTTTTAAGCTCAGATTTGAATAGTGAGAAGGAGCCAGCCATGGAAGAAGCCAAGAAAAGGAAATACATGTACATAGGCAGCAAATTTGAACTGTTAAAGGGACAAAAAGAAAACATGTAGGCAGAGTTGAGATGTGAAAGGCAGGAAAGAACTGGAGACACCCCTAAGATTTGTGGGTTCATGGAAAGGATACAGCTAGAGATCTCTGGCCCCTCAGTTGCCCTTTTCTTTTTTATCTGACTCCTTGAGAGATCTAATGCAAATGTGTGTGGATAACCCAGAGCACATGTCCATAGACCCTGCCCAAGTAGCTAACCCTTGGTACCCCTGAGGCCTAGGCGTATTCACAGTGGTGGCTCAGTTGGCCTTCAAAGAGCAAACCAGAAAAGAAACCTGTACAGCCCAAGAAAGTAGGCCCTCAGTCACTGGGGCAAGGAATTCTAGAAGCCTGGTCCAGAATAGGGGGATAGGGAGGAAGCCTGGTCTCTGAGCATCCATGTCCCCTTGACCCTGCAGACTCCTGACCCTGTAGTGAAAGTTATGGCCACTTTGAGTCCAATGGCAAGGACCATACCCAGTCAAATTCTCATGGTAAAAGTTTCCAAAAGCTTGTTTTGTACAAAAAACAAGTAACAATGTGCTTGGCTCTGAGACGGATTAAAACAGTCTTTTCTCCCCCAAGTAATATATTTCATTTGCAAAGACTCTCTCAAATAAGAAATATATTTCCAAATAGCAAATTCCCCCAAATAAAAAATATACTGTTAAGCCAAGCTGGAGAATATTGTCAATAATCTCTTATCTCTAGTACAAAGAAATAACAAATTTAGCATTGAGGGAATGTGTACATATCAGGAGAATGGTTCAGAGAAAAAACAGCCTGTTTTCACATGTGGAAATTCCCTACCACTAAAAAATCAAGGAATTATAAATTAAAATGGCTACTGGGTCCAGGCAGATAACACACACGAGTGAAGTAGGCCTACTGAGACAAGGATGCAACACATAGTATGTGCCCCTTTAAGACATAAGTGCTACTCAGTGTCAGATGATTGAGCATTTGGTGTGGCCAGATATTTTCAATTTTTCAGAAGAAGCCAGATATCAAGTTTATCTGGAAAATATCCCAAATTCAAAAATGTAGCAGGGAGAATAACAAAGAGAATTTTAATTCCTGGGCAGTACCAACATGTATGACTAAGAACCACATATAACTGTAGGTGACCAGTTTTAACTTCCACAAGAGATGAAAATCTTTATTGGGGAATTCAGGTTGAAATGAGTAGAGTGGCAGAAATAATGTTTCCTTTCAAGGGGACAGTCAAAAAAGTCTACATTTATGTGTCATATTGACCTAGTTGTTTTGTCTGACTTTTCCTTACATTTTCTGATTACACTTTTCTGAATGTCAGGGCCTCTGTAAACCTGGGTTCTCCTTCTCAAGCATCACGTCTTGGAGTTCTAAGGACATATCCTGCCCTTGCAGCGTCCACTACACAGACCAAACTTATCTATAGGCAAAATCAGTTTATGTGAACTTAGAATTTCTTTTCCCTCAAACCTATAACCAGATGGCAAATGTTTATAATTAGTAATATGGATTAAGATATTAATATGGTTTCACTATGTCCCCACCAAAATCTCTTCTTGAATCGTAGTTCCCATAATCCCTATGTATCGTGGAAGGGATCTGGGGGAAGGTAATTGAACCATGGGGACAGTTATTTCCATGCTGCTGCTCTGGTGATAGTGAGTGAGTTCTCACAAGATCTGAGGGTTTTATAAGGGGCTCTTCCCCATTTTGCTTGGCACTTCTCCTTCCTGCCATCATGTGAAGAAGAACACGCTTGCTTCCCCTTCTTCCATGATAGTTAGGTTTCCTGAGGCATCCCCAGCCATGCAGAACTGTGAGTCAATTAAACCTCTTTCCTTTATAAATTATCCAGTCTCAGGCAGTCCTTTATAGCAGTGTGAAAATGGAATAATACAGTAAATTGGTACTGGGTAGTGGGGCACTGCTGTAAAAATACCCAGATATGTGGAAGTGACCTTGGAACTGGGTAACAGGCAGAGGTTGGAACAGTTTGGAGGACTCAGAAGATAACACAAAGATGTGACAAAGTTTGGAACTTCCTAGAGACTTGTTGAATGAATTTGATCAAAATGCTGATAGTGATATGGACAACGAAGTCCAGGCAGAGGTGGTCTCAGATGGAGATAAGGAACTTGTTGGGAACTGGAATAAAAGTGACTCTTGCTATGTTTTAGCAAAGACATTGGCAGCATTTTTCCCCTGCACTAGAGATCTGTGGAACTTTGAACTTGAGAGAGATGATTTAGGGTATCTGGCAGAAGAAATTTCTAAGCAGCAAATCGCTCAAGAAATGACTTGGGTGCTGTTAAAAGCATTCAGTTTTATGTATTCACAAAGATACGGTTTGAAATTAGAATTTATGTTTAAAAGGAAAACAGAGAACAAAATTTCAGAAAATTTGGAGCCTGATGATGCGATAGAAAAGAAAAACCCATTTTCTAAGGAGAAATTCAAGCCAGCTGCAAAAAAAAATTGTGTAAGTAACAAGGAACCAAATGTTAATCACCAAGACAATGAGGAAAATATCTTCAGGGCATGTCAGAGGTCTTCACAGCAGCCCCTCCCATCCCAGGCTCAGAGGCCTGGGAGGAAAAGATGTTTTTGTGGGCCAGGCCCAGGGCCTTGCTGTTTTGTGCAGTCTTGGGTTTTGGGGCCCTATACCTCAGCCATGGCTAACAGGGGTCAAGATACAGCTCTGGCTATGGCTTCAGAGGGTGCAAGCTCCAATGCTTGGCAGCTTCCATGTGGTGTTGAGCCTGCAGGTGCACAGAATTCAATAATTGAAGTTTGGAAACCTCCACCTAGATTTCAGAGGATTTATAGAAATGCTTGGATGTTCAGGCAGAAGTTTGTTGCAGGGTCCTCATGGAGAACCTCTGTTAGGGCGGTGTGGAAGGGAAATATGGGATTGGAGCTCCCACATACAGTGTCCACTGGGGCACTGCCTAGTGGAGCTCTGAGGAGAGGGCTACCTTCCTTCAGACCCCAGAATGGGAGATCAACTGACAGCTTACACTGTGTACCTGGAAAGCCACACACCCTCAATTCCAGCCCATGAAGGAAGTGGGCTGAACCCCACAAAGCCCCAGGGTCAGAACCGCCTAAGGCTATGGGAGCCTACCTCTTGCATAGGTTCGACCTGGATGTGAGACATGGAGTCAAAGGAGATTATTTCAGAGCTGTAAGATTTGACTGCCCTGCTGGATTTTGGACTTGCATGGGGCCTGTAGCCCCTTCATTTTGGCTAATTTCTCCCATTTTTAAGTGTGTATTTAACCAATGCCTGACCCCCATTGTATCTAGGAAGTAACTAACTTGCTTTTTATTTTACAGGCTCATAGCCAGAAGGGATTTTTCTGTCTCAGATGAGACACTGGACTTGGATTTTCAGGTTAATGCTGGAATGAGTTAAGACTTTGGGGGACTGTTGGGAAGGCATGACTGTGTTTTGAAAGTGAGGACATGTGATTTGGGAGGGGCTGGGGCAGAATGATATGGCTTGGCTGTGTCCCCACCCAAATCTCATCTTGAATTATAATTCTCATAATCCTCACATATTGTGGGAGGGACCTGGTGGAAGGTAATTGAATCATGGGGTTGGTTACCCCCATGTTCTCATTATAGTGAGTGAATTCTCTTGAGATCTGATGGTTGTATAAGGGGCTTTTCCCTATTTTGCTTGGCACTTCTCCTTCCTGCCATCATGTGAAAAAGTATGTGTTTGCTTCTCCTTCTGCCATGATTATGAGTTTCCTGAGGCCTCCCCAGACATGCAAAACTGTGAGTCAATTAAACCTCTTTCCTTTATAAATTACCCAGTCTGGGACAGTACTTTATAGCAGCATGAGAATGAACTAATATAGTAAATAGGACCGGTTCCATCAAGGAAAAGGCAGCAGTTTGTCTACAACAGAATAGACACTTACTCCGGATATAGGTTTGCCTATCCTGCATGCAATGCATCTGTCAAGACTACCATCCATGGGCTCCTGGAGTTCCTTATTGACCATCAGATTATTCCACATAGCATTGCCTCTGACCAAGGCACTCACTTTATGGCTAAACAAGTGCAGCAGAGGACTGATGATCATGGAATTCACTGATCTCACCATGCTCCCCATCATCCTGAAGCAGCTGGTTTGACAGAATGGTGGAATGGCCTTTTGAAATCACAATCACAATGCCAACTAAGTGACCATACTTTGCAGGGCTGGGGCAAAGTTACCCAGAAGGCTGTATATATTCTGAATCTGCATCCAATATATGATACCATTTCTCCCATGGCCAGGATTCACGGGTGCAGGAATCAAGGGGTGGAAGTGAAAGTGGCACCACTCACTATCGTCCCTAGTGACCCGCTAGCAAAACTTTTGCTTCCTATTCCCATGACATTACATTTTGCTGGCCTAGAGGTCTTCGTTCCAGAGGGAGGAATGCTGCCACCAGGGGACACAACAATGATTCCATTAAACTGAAAGTTAAGATTGCCACCTGGCCACTTTGGGCTCCTCCTACCTCTATGTCAACAGGCTAAAAAGGGAGTTACAGTGTTGGCTGCAGTGACTGACCCAGATTATCAAGATGAAATCAGTCTACTACTCCACAATGGAGGTAAGGAAGAGTATGTATGAAATACAGGAGATTCCTTAGGGTATTTCCTAGTTTTACCATGCCCTGTGATTAAGATCAATGAGAAACTACAACAACCCAACTCAGGCACGACTACGAATGGCCCAGATCCTTCAGGAATTAAGGTTTAAGTCACTCTATCTGGTAAAAAACCACGAATTGCTGAGGTGCTAGCTGAAGGCAAAGGGAATACCAAATGGGTAGTACAAGAAGGTAGTCACCAATACCAGCTGCAACTACGTGACTATAATTGTCATGAGTATTTCCTCTTTGTTAAGAACATGTTTCTACATATATACACTTGTACTAAGAAAATATCTTCATTTTATTTCCTTTCTTTGTCCTTTATCATGTGACATAAGGTTTACTGATTTTATCAGCATTTAAGTGTTGTTACTTTGTGTAATAGCATTTGGGGTGGGAATTTTATGCTTCCAGTTATATGAAGGAAAGCTGTAATTATGACCTTATTATTGTCTTTATCTGAAGATTATGTATGATTTCAGGAGATGTGTATGGATTCAAGTTGACAAGGGGTGAACTTATGACGGTTAAATGCTGAGTGTCAACTAGATTGGATTAAAACAGGCAAAGCACTGACCGTAGGTATGTCTGTGAGGATGTTGCCAAAGGAGATTAACATTTGAGTCAATGAGAGGCAGACCCACCCTCAATCTGGGTAAGCACCATCTAATCAGCTGCCAGTGTGCCCAAAATAACACAGGCAGGAGAAGATGGAAGAGCAGACTTGCTGAGTGTTTTGGCCTTCATCTTCCTCCCATGCTGGATGCTTCCTGCCCTCGAACGTCAGACTCCAAGTTCTTAATCTTTTGGACTCTTGGACTTACACCAGTGGTTTGCCAGGGGCTCTTGGGCCTTTGGCTACAGACTGAAGGCTGCACTGTTGGCTTTTCTACTTTTGAGATTTTGGGACTCGAACTGGCTTCCTTGCTCCTCAGCTTGCAGACGGCCTATTGTGGAATTTTACCTTGTGACTGTGAGTCAGTACTCCTTCATCAACTCCCCATCATATGTGCATCTATCCTATTAGTTCTGTCCCTCTAGAGGACACTGACTAATGCAGATTTCATCTTCAAGAGGGAAAAAGTATAGAATTAGGTCCACACTAAAGTGCAAGGTCTTTGCCTGGGAGACGACATTAAGGAGAAGCTAGGAAGCCTGAATCTTAACACATATAATGATAGAACCCTTATGTTTCTATCACGTTTATAAATTTCAAATTGTATTTGCATATTTTCTATTTTATCTAATTTTATCTTCAAATAGTTACCACCCAGTTATGGGATTTTTATATCCTCTTTAGAAAAAAATTTTTAATCCTGTTTGCAAAACTTAAGAGCAAAAACTTCATAGCTTAGTATTTTTCTTGTCATTTGATATGCATTCTTACTTATGAATATACTGTCACATGAAGATGGTCATGGACTGAAGTGTGTCACCTTCCAAAATCTGTATGTTGAAGCCCTAACCCTCAATGTGACTGTATGTGGAGAAAAAGTCTTTAAGGAGGTAATGAAGGCTAACTAAACTCATGACGGTGGAACCCTAATTCAATATGACTTGTGTCGTTAGAACAGAAAGAGACATCAGGATGCCTGGGTGTAGAAGAAAGACTATGTGAGGACCCAGCATGAAGGCTGCTAGCCAAGGAGAGGCATCAGGCGAAAGCAAATTCGTCACCACCTTGATCTTGGACTTTGAAAATTCCAGAAAAATAGGAAATAAATTTTTGTTGTTTAAGCTACCTAGCCTGTAATATTTTGTTATAACAGCCCTGGCAGACAAATACAAAGATGTTAAACGTAACCGTGATTTCCCTGTGTTTTCTCATGCTCTGAGTTCAATCTCTTTGTAGGGTGTAGGTTCAATCAGTGTTTATTGAGCAGGCATCATTCAATAGAACTTACTATACAGTGACCCAAATTAACTATTGGAATGGCCTGAAACACTGGAGGAGTTATTTCTCAATTTACTGATCTATGAATTGCGATCATATCAACATATAATCAACCTTATCTCCTTATTCTGAAACATGGTCAAATTGTTTTAGACTCTATTAGCAATGAAATCAAACAGATCCTCTGCTGAACCAATTAATTTTTAAGAAATCAACTAAATCTATCTCAAAATAATTATTGAGTCTGTGCAGACTAAAGTTAATCATATTCTGTGAAACTTTACAATAAATCCTATTATAGCTCATAAAATTAGAAATTGTAAAATATACTTTATTAAGGTACTTTTCCCTTCAAGTTTTTATCATTATAGTTCCTCTTTGAAAGCACTAAAATCATAATGAATTCTCCACATAGTCCCTAATGTGCTCATCATAATAGAGTGAGGTCTCAAAAACCTGAATGCATGAGACAAGTTCACAGAGAAATTCATTGTGTAAGAGAGTAATTTGTGGAAGAATTATAGCATATATGGAAGATTTGAAATAAGAAAGAGAACAAAATTCACAGATGTCACTTGAAGTTGGCATAATATTGAAAAACAATCCTAAAGCAATACCAGAATGAGTAATAGGAAAAAGGTAAGAAATTTCTACATTTTACTTCTCTCAGAAAACCACCATTAAAAAAAATTTCCAAAAAAGCATATATTGGCATTCTGGTTTTGGCTTTGACAAAGGAGTGAGTATCAGACTTGATCTCCTGCTACAAATATGTATAAATAATGGACAAAATATAAGAAGCAATTCTGTCTATGCATTGGAAAACAGAGACACAGGTCTATAATCCTTAAGAGAAAGTATATTCAGAATGTTAGTGTCATATTCACCTGAACTTTCTGTGTTCACATCCAAACATCAGTACAAGAGACTAGAGTCAAACAGGTAGCAGAAGTCTCACTGTGCAGAGAAAGTCAAGACCAATACCAAGGCTACTGAGGCAGTTGGAAATATGGAGCAGGATAACAGCAGGATAAAAAGCTGTCTAGAGATGATACCCCAAGGATATGAATAGGGTTCCTCTTCCACCTTTGGCTAAATACTAAGCTGTGAATGCAATAGGTGAGATTCCACCAGACCTTCTGGAAGCTGTGAGAAGAGCAGAGATGTTAGAGCTTATATGGTGCAGGAAAATGTTAGCACTCCCTCCAGCTAGGGTGAGGTGGCCCTACTAAGACAATGGTTATTCAGCTAAAACACTAGAAATGACAAGCCTTAGGGAAAAAAACTATGCCCTAGAGTGAGGGCTCTACTGGATTCAACCTAACAAGGCTTAAAACCAAGTCTTGATAAGATCAAGCTGATGTAACAATAAAGTAATTTTCTGACAAAATAAACTTAACACTGTCTAATGAAAATAAAGTTCAGAATTATAGTAAAACATCATCAACAATTTCCAGCACTCAATGAAATATCAAATATATAAAGAAGCATGAAAATGAGGCCATAATTGGAAAAAGGGTCACTGAGATGTTAATGTTAACAAATGTTATATTAACATGTTGACATATATGTATGCTTATATGTGGGTATATGTATAAGTGTGCAAATGTGTTTGTATGCTTTAAAATATGTTTTATTATTAGTGAGATAAGACAATGCCAACAGATCAGATGACCGACATTGAAAAGACCATTTGTTATACTCACATATTCCAAGAGAAGGGGAACACCAAACCCTGGGGGAGCCAACTGGGGAATCACCATGAACAATCAGGAGGCAGAGGGAGCAATGGGAAAACACAGCCTGTGTTTTCAGTGCCTGTGTTCAAATGTTTCACAATGAGACATGACTCTCATCAAAATGGCTAAAATTAAAAGAGTGACAATACCAAATATTATCAAATATATGGAGCACCTAGAACTGCTAGACTTTGTTGAAAGTACAAAATGTTGCAATATCTTTGAAAAAAGTGTTTGGAAATTTTTTCTGATAAAGTTAAACATACATGTACCCTATGGCTAAGCAATTCTACCTCTTGGTATTTTTCTAGGGGTAATGGAAATGTATTTTTACCCAAAAAATTGCCTAGGAATATTTGTAGTTGTTTTAGTTATAATAATACAAAAGTTGTATTATTGAAAACTTATATTCACACAGTTAAAAATAAGCTGTACTATATTCATACAGTTGAGACAGAGTAAGCAAGCTTAGGACTGGCTAATTTGAATAATTTTAGTGGGCTCTAGAGCATAGGGACTGTCCCTAGTTGCCTGGTACTTGGCCCAGGGGTAATTAGGGCAGGTAGACAATTTCCGAGAGTATGAGAGCAAAGTAGAGGAGGTGGTTGGGGGTGTGGGCTCTGGATTGGTTTGCATATGAAAGTTAGGCTCACAGACAAGTTATTTACTACCTGAAGGAACTGACTAGTCCTGAAAGAGGCATTTCTTCCAGAGTCAGCAAGGCCCCCAAAATAGAAACAAACACACACACAACTGATACAATACATGTGTGCTCAGGATTTAACAAAAATCACGATCACAGTGAGTGAACAGAAAGATAATTTCAGCCAGGAAATGAAAACAAACAAATAAAAATAGCCATATGAATATCCTAGAACTGAAAAATACATTAACATGTCAAATTTAATAAATAGGCTTGATAACAGACTAAAAACTCTAAAAATGAAAGATCAGTAGACTTGAAGACAGAGCAATAGAAAGCATATACAATCAATCGAGAGAAAAATACTGAAATAAAAAGAATAAACAGGGCCTTAAAAATGTAGGGCATTGTCAAGGGGCCTAACTTGTTTATAACTAGAATACTAGAATGGAAAAAGAAATGAACTCATTTTAAAAAACTGAAGAAACAATGGCTAAAATTTTACCAAAGTAGAAAAAATAATCAAACCACAAATCTGAGAAGGTCACAGAAGAAATACAAAGAAAACTACATCTGTGTATCACAGGGAAATCTCTAAAATCTAAAACTAAGAACAAAAATCTTAAAACATGCAAGAAAAAAATATTATACATGAAGATCAAGGGGGAAATAATATAAAATATTCTGTCCTCTCATCAGAAAAAATGAAAGCCATAAGGTAATGGAATAACATCATTCAAATGCTGAAAAAATCCTAAAGCTATAAAAATAAAATTCTGTATTTAAAAAATATTTCAACAAAATGAAGATAAACTACAGGCTTGTTCAGGTAAACAAAAGCTGAGATACTTTTTCACCAGTTTTTTAAAAGTAAAAAAATAGATTGAGCACTCTCTTCCCTTTTTCAATGTGTATAAAGGAATTCTCTGTACATTCTACTTTTCTGTGAAACCAAAATCTGCTCTAAAAAAAGTTCACTAATTTAGTGAAAGTCACCATAAAAGAAAATAAGTAAGTCATAACCTGGAGGAAAATATTAGGTAGATAGATGATAGATTGATAGATAGATTGATAGATAGATAGATAGATAGATAGATAGATAGATGATTGATAGATGATAAATTATAGGTAGATATATAATATATATTATATATTATATAATTATGACAAATAACTTTATGTTAAGATGTAATAATGAACTCTTACAATTCAGTAATTTACCTTAAAGATGGTCAAAAGACTTAAACAGACACTTCACAAAGAAACATATACAGCTGGCCAATAAGCACATGAAATACTCCTCATCACTATTAGTCATAAGAAGAAAAAAAAAACACCACAATGAGACATGATTTGCATAAAAATGGCTAAAATTAAAAAGAGTGATAATACCAAATAATTCTCAAATATATGGAGCAACTGGAACTGCTAGACTTGTTGAAAGTACAAAATGTTGCAATATCTTTGAAAGGTGTTTGGCAATTTTTTCTTATAAAGTTAAACATACATGTACCCTATGACTAACCAATTCTACTTTTAGGTATTTAGGAGTCATAGAAATGTATTTTCACCCAAAAACTTGCAAAAGAATATTTGTAAGAGCTTTAGTCATAATAATATAAAAATTGTATTATTGAAAACAAGTTGTGCTATACTCATACAATGGGAGATGACCTGTAGTGTGTTGGAGCCAGTTCATGCTGGGTCACAAGAACTAGCTGTTCAGTTCTCAGTAATTTTTCAAAATGATGGAGGACATGTTAGTAGCATGAAATTGGCTACCCTCAGAGTATTGACATGGGAATAGACAAAGACTCAGTTTTTGTTTGTTTGCTTGAAAGCCAGTTGTTAAACAGTTATCACCAAATCACTGAATCCAACTCAAAAATAAAAAGAAACAAATTTCTAGTATCCTAACTACATTGCTGAACCTCAAAAGCATTATGTTGAGTAAATGAAGCCAGACACAAAATATGTATTTTATTCATACTGTATTTATATAAGAAGCTCTATAACAGAAAAAAACTAATTGTAATCATAAAAATAAAAACTGTCTGATCATAAAAATAAAAACAGGATAGTTTGGGACCATTCTGGGATTATGGAAGTATGATGTTTTTTATATAGATGTATGTTGCAGTTGATGCATTTGTCAAAACTAATTGAACAGTATACCTAATATCTGTGCATTTTGTTGTAAATTATATCTCAATAAAAGATATTGCAAAAAAGCATACATTGACAGTCGTTATAAAAATACAAATCAAACAGATAAGTAATATAGCCAAAATGATAGAACAAAAAAGACAGTGATTTACTTATGAAGTAGCACTCGGGGCCACTATTCCTATGGCTGACATTTTATTACTACTACTGGCACTGCTACTACTACTACACTACTATATGGAACATGCAAATACTTCCTAATTACTTTGGCACATATTTCCTAAGTAAATTAGCAAATTTATGGATGAATATGCCAACTAACCTACATGAATCTCTTATTAGCACATTAACTAAAGTATTGGGATGAAATACCTTTTCCTTTATTTTTCGCAGCGCTTTTGCCCAAATTGGCACATTATATGACATGCATGGTAGTTAAACTCCAAAATTGTGTGAAATGAGAATGTGGCACTATGAGAAAAATCCAGTCACTTTTTTTGCCATTTTCTGTATCAATTTTTTTTGCAGTATCTCTCACTAAAATTCAAATAAAGACAAAGTTTTTCTTTCTCCTATCTCACAGCACACTGTTCTACCTCAATCTAGCATTTATTTTATTCTGCTCTGTTTTGTGGGCACTTTATAGCTTATTTTATATCTCCATCGAATTAGTTGCACGTTCCTTAAGGGCCAAGACTATTCCTGTTCATCTTTGTATCTCTAAGCACACTCATAACATGCAGGTTTATGCAGGATTTGGGGCGCCCTAAAATCTCAGATAAATTGACTTGACTTCTTTCCAGAATACTTTTATATTACATCAGCAACATTCCTACATAGCAAGGGCTTCAACCATCAATTTATAAGGCATCAACTCACGTAACCTTATAAAGTAGATTATAAACTTCTATTTTTTCCCACGGCATTCTACTAAACTTTCAGCATTCTTGGGGATCAACAACAACAAAATGTATAAATTATTATCTCAGAGGAATCAAGAAAAGGAAAGGAGAAAAGAGAAGAAACTATTAACTTTTATTGAGAGACTGTTACGTGCCAGACATTATCTCTTACCATTGTCTATTTAATTTTCACAACAAGCATGTTAGTTGCACACCATCGCCCAGGCTGGAGTGCAGTGGCGCCATCTCGGCTCATTTGCAACTTCCGCCTCCCGGGTTCCAGCAATTCTCCTGCCTCAGCCTCCCAAGTAGCTGGGATTACAGTTGCACGCCACTGTGCCCAGCTAATTTTTGTATTATTTTGTATTATTGGTAGGGATGGGGTTTTACCATGTTGGCCAGGATGGTCTCAAACGCCTGCCTCAGGTAATCTACCCACCTCGACCTCCCAAAGTGGTGGGAAGACAGGCCTGAGCCACCACACCCGGCCTCCTGAGAGCCTTTATCTACAATAGCTTTGAATAGTGTCGAATGCTTTGTTCTGTATCTACTGAGATAATCATGTGGTTTTTTGGTTTACTAATATGCTGAATTACACTGAATACTGAACCTTTTGTATTTTGGGATGAACATCACTTGTAATGATTTTTATGTATTTATACATCATATATAAATATATATAATTCTTTATATAGTATATATAATTCTTTATATAGTGTATATATAAATATAAATTTTTATATATTTTATATA
Organism: Macaca mulatta; assembly: GCF_049350105.2. Taxonomy (NCBI): domain Eukaryota; kingdom Metazoa; phylum Chordata; class Mammalia; order Primates; family Cercopithecidae; genus Macaca; species Macaca mulatta. The sequence continues at coordinate 125,848,659 of NC_133417.1, read as the reverse complement.
AATATAAATATAGCCATGACAAGTCAGGCTCATCTCAAAATACTATACACACACACACACACACACACACACACACACAGATATATACATTTATATATCTATTGCTACATTTTAATGGGATTGAAAATTTTTATGTATGTTGATGATGATGTACTGCTATGTAGTATAATTATCTGATTTGTAACATTAAAGCAATGTATATTTTTCTCTTATTTCCTGGGAGAAACTGTAAAAGATGAATTATGTCTTTCTTAAATTTTGGGTAGACTCTAGAAGAGAAACAACCTGAGCTTGAAGTTTTTATTTTTGGAAGGTTATCTACAGTGTCAACTTTAATAGATACAGTAATATAGGAATGCTTAAGTTACAACATACACACAAATGTATTTTGCAAGTTTTGATAGTTTGGACATTTCAATGACTTGGCATTTTTCTTTCCATTCTTAAATACATAGGTGTAGTATTATTTGTAGCATGCTTTTATTAGCTTTTGAATATCTATGGAGTGAACAGTGATACCATCTCTCTCATTCCTAATGTTAATTTGTTTGTCTTCTCTTTCATTTTCTTTGTCAGTCTGGTTAGAGGTTGTATTAGTCAGGATTCTCTAGAGGGACAGAAAAGGATAGATGTATATATGAAACAGAGTTTATTAAGGAGAATTGACTCACAGGATCACAAGGTAAAGCCCCACGATAGGCTGTCTACAAGTTGAGGAGCAAGGATCAGTCCAAGTCCAAAACCTCAAAAGTAGGGAAGCTGACAGTGCTGCCTTCAGTCTGTGGCCAAAGTCCCAAGAGCCCCTGGCAAACCACTGGTGTGAATCCAAGAGTCCAAAAGCTGAAGAACTTGGAGTCTGATGTTTGAGGGCAGGAAGCATCCAGCATGGGAGAAAGATGAAGGCCAGAAGACTAAACTGGTCTAGTCTTTCCACGTTCTTCTTTTTGCTTTATTCTAGCCAGGCTGCCAGCTGATTAGATGGTGCCCATCCAGATTGAGGGTGGGTCTGCTTCTCCCAGTCCACTGACTCAAATGTTAGTCTCCTTTAGCAACACCCTCATGGACACACCCAGGAACAATACTTTGCATCCTTAAATCCAATCAAGTTGACAATTAACCATCACAGAGGTTTATTCATTTTACTGATCTTTTCAAAGTATCAGATTTTGGTTTGAATGATTTTTCTCACTTTTTTTCTGTTTTCAACTTTATTGATTTCTGATATTACCTTTATTTTATAGCTTTTCTTTCTTTCCTTTAACTTATTGTTGTGTGAATTTTTTTCCTCTTTAGGCCCTTAATGTGGAAGCTTAGGTTACTGATTCAAGATGTTTCTTCCTTTCTAATATAAATATTTAACATAAAATTTCCCTGTCAGCACTGCCTTAGCTGCATTCCACAAATTTTAATATGGTTTCATCTTCATTTAGTTAATTTCCTTTGAGACTTCCTCTTTGACCTTTGGGTTACTTGGAAGTGTGGGGTTTAATATCCAATTGTTTGAGGATTTTTCAAATATCTTTCTGTTATTGGTTTATATTTTAATTCCATTATGGTCGAAGAACATGTGCTATATGATATCTCTTTTTAAAAAATGTATAAGGTTTGTGTTATGTATGTATCTTGGTGAATGTCTCCTGCCATACCCACCAGGGCTGCTATATGAGGAAATTTTATTTACTTACCATTTTATTTTAAATTCCCATGAACTTCTTTGCGTTGTGGAACGCCTTAAACTTTTTTGAATTATAGAATGCCTTAAACTATATTATAAACATCTTGGGGCTTAGAAAAATCATTAGGTCCAAGACACAAGGAAAAAGTTGACCCTACAGCAACAATGTTGAAGTCCCTGTTTTGCGCCTTATCTATGCACAATGAAGCAAGTGCAAAAACCATCAAAATATCCTATTACATCCCCTTATCTTTAGGCGTTTAAGATTCACAGGGTTTAGTCAAATGACAAGTGTTTGCTAAGTTCCTGTGTACAGTTATTTAAAGCCATTTTCCAACTTGTGTGAAAGAAGAAAAATTAAAATAACATGTTTTACTATCAAATAACTCATAGTAGAAAAGAAGTAGACTTCACAAATAAAAACATGGATAGAAAGGAGAAAATTAAGCAGAGAAGAACATGAACACTTCCTGAATGAGGCAAATCTTCTGAAGCAAATTAAATACATATCTTTATTAAATATTCTTCTATATGATATCTATGATTATAGATAAATGTATTTGATAAATGTAAATTGCGTATTTTATCAGATTTTTGCTTCTATTTCTAGAAAATAATTAAGTGCCTGCTTTCATTTTATAAATGTATATACTCTCTCTATTTTTGGAGAAATCTCAAACCATCTGGAAACTATTAAATGTTGAAGGAAAAATTATTATTAAATTACACTTGATATTGTTGATGACTTCATTTATTTTTACAGTTTATCTGAGAACAGAAGAGTTTGCTGTATGTCTAAGTCTCTTGGCTTGACAATTTGTGTTCTGTGTATGTTCTGGACCACTAGGAAACGACGTCTGTACCTTTACTAAATTCATATATCATTAAAAATTCTCCTTATACGTATCCAGTGTCAGTCACTATGTTTCCAAAAGGATATCATCCTTATATTCAAGTTTGAAATATACTGAATCCCATTTTTCTGTTAGCAACGTATCACTTGTATTGTAAAGAAAAGAGAAAATACTGTACTTGGTTTGCCACTTAGCCCGTTTCAATTTTTCGTCACCATATGTTATACTTTTGCAGCAAATATGTACCTGCTGTGTCACAGAGCTGCATTCCAAAGGAAGAGATAAGCTATCCTATACCTGATTGTCCTCAAATTCAAGTCCTTGTTCTTGACCAGTTATGTATAGTTTTATTTGTTATGCTCTGAATTACCTTTCACTAAGACAGTTATAATTACCTTTTCCCTCGTCACTTTCTCTCATTACATGGTGATATCATTGAGGCAAGAGAATAGTACAGACCAAAAAGTTGTTTGCAAACTATCAAGGTTAATCTCTTATGTCAGCACTAGGCTTTGCAACAGACTTTCAGGTGGGCTTCCAGTTGGCACATTTGTTATAGAGCAGAAAAAGTTGACGTGTGCAGCTATAACGTTTCTTCTGTAAATGCAGTTCTACTTCCAAGTGAGTTCACTTCACATCTCCCTTCAACGTGAACCAAGGGGCTTTGTCTGCCACTACAGTCTTCGGTGAGAGAGTGTAGTTGGATTAGTACATTAAGACAACCTTTTCAGTTTCGGAAAAGCAGTACTACCTTCTTTCAGCATCTTCAGGTGAAAACACACACAAAGGAAAGAAAGTATGACATTGGCTAAGTTAGTTATAATTTCAGCTTTACAATTTTCTTCTTGGGATACAAATAAGGGTATTTGGCAACCAAAAATATTCCTCTTTTTCCAATGCTAAGAAGAAGAGACTGTCATTCAGAGATGCCAAGCTCCTATCAAAGATTCCTTGACTACTTAAAAGAAAAAGCTGACTTAAAAAACAAACTATATCCATGGTGACAGTACTTCTCAACCATTTTTTCCATTTAGTTGCCTTTATTAATAAGTTGAATGTATATACAAAAAAGATTTTCATAAATTAATTTTATATTGATGCTAGTTTCTTTTAGATAGGGAAATATATTACTTTGAAAGTTACATGTAACTGGAGTTGCCAGATTTTGCAAATAAAATACAGGGCAACCAGTTAAATTTGAATTTCAGATAAGCAAGGAAGAATATTTTAGTATATGTCTCAAATATTGCATGGACATGCTTTAAGGTAAGTGCTAATTTTATTTTAAGGTAAGTACTATTTTAAAGTAAGTACTAATTTTCATTGGAATTAAATGGAGTTCCTATATTAGGAGCAGAAGATTTAGAAGCAGGAAATAAGAGCAAAAGTTGGAAAAAATTTCTTGACTAGAAGGAACTTTTAACAGAGCTTTCCTACCTATGATACTGAAAGAAAATGGTAAAGTCAACCAATACCATTTGGAGAGGGCCACAACCCTTGTGTCAAGTGATGCTGAATCTGTGCCTCTCTTTGGTGAAACATTTAGTGCCTTGCTATATTCTGAGGTTGGTTTTCAGCAACTTTTTTGAGTGAATGGAGAGATAAGGTCTCTGTTGCCCAGGCTGGAGTACAGTGGTGCAATCATAGCTCACCACATCTTCAAATTTCTGGGCTAAAGCAATCCTCCCACATCAACCTCTCAAAGAACTGGGATTACAGGTGTGAGCCACCGCACCTGGCCACAACTTATTGATTTAAAATAACGAGGTATGATATAAAAGTATATAAGCAACTTTGTGAAATTCTCTGACCTTATTTATGACCTTCAAAAGCCAGAAAGACCCAGGTATGACACCAGGAAGAACTCTAGTGTCACAGAAAAGGAATCCACAAGGCACAAGCAATCGTTAGCTACCTTATGCAAAATTCCATAACTGCTGAATGTGCCTTCAGGGCCAGCTGGTTGACTGGGCAATTTAGAAGAATGAGGAACAAAATAGGTACCATTCAGCACAGAGGACTTGGAAATGTGGGAGCTATGGCTGTAATATGTACCTTGAGAGACATAAATGAGTATGTCATCCCCACACACTCTTTGATCACTAGTACGGTATATCATGCTTGCTTTCTGCTAGTGCACTCACTTACTGCAAATGGTAATTGATTAATAAAACCTTAATTTACAAAACATTGGTTTTTCAATAGAGTCACTCTTTCCTAAAAGAGGAGAAGGTTGTCATTGTCCCTGAAGTGGGAATTATTCAACTGAGTTCACCTAGTTCTTCTTAGATAAATCTTGCCCAAAGCTAGAAATAGGACTATGAAAACTAAGTCAAGGTGCTCAATGAAAGAGAGCCTGCAGTCCTTGCATAAAAGTGGCAATGAAAGCAAGGAGTGTGAAAAAAATTAACATTACTGTGGTGGTGCTTTATTCTTTGCAACCCGATTCTGCCTCATGCTAAAACCTATGCTCTTTTCTGGGCACTGTGTCATAAATTATTCATTCATTCATCAATTAGTTTATTCATTTAGCAATAGTATACAAGAGAGTCTAATTTTCACCTAGCATGAAGCATCTACACACATACAGTCACACACACATCCTTTGACTTTTATCCTGCTACTTCGTGATAATAGCCCTTTGCTGAAATAACGTATATAAGCATCATAGTGCCTAATATCAAGATTTACTAGCATGGCTGTGTCATGAGCAGGTACTCTTTATAAGTGGTGCAATTTGGACAGGGGTTGAGGAATATTGGTGAAAGGTGACTTCCACTGCTCCCAGCTTCATACTCCCAATGAATGCTATTAGTTCTTTGCCTATGAGTGTGGCCATGATTTGCTATGTGATATGTTAACTTTGCTTAAAGGACATTTGAGGTAGATAACACCTAATTTCATCCATTGCTAATTTATTCTGCCACATGGGACCATACATTATACTGACTCTAACAGGAAAACTGAATTTAGATTAAGAATAATAATGTTTTGGCGGTACATGGCATCACAGTGGCAGAGGAAAGAGTAGAACCAACTAATTTGGGTTTTTTTGTTTTTTGCCTACCTTCCCCAATATGGAAGTAGTAAATAGCTTTTATCCTACCTGCTATATTTGTGTGGTAGGATTGACATAACAAATTATTAGAAACTGAGTGGTTTAAACAACAGTAATTGATTGTTTCAGGGTTCTGGATGCTGGAAGTCCAAGGTTAAGGTGTCAGCCATTGGGATTGGTTTCCTCTGAGGGCTGTGAGGGAAGATCTGTTGCTTCCTTCACTCTTGGTTTCCGGTGGTTTGATGGATGCCTTTTACATTCCTTGGCTTGTGAATCTCTACCTTCATCTTTCCATGATCCCCTCCCTGTGTTTATATCTGTCTCCAAATTTCCACTTTTTATAAGGAATCCAGCCATATTGGATTAAAGCTGACCATAATGACCTCATTTTACCTTGATTACCACTGCAAAGATCATATCTTCAAATAAAGTAAGATTCTGAGGAATTGGGGATTAGGATTTCAACATATGATTTTGGGGGAAACACAGTTTAGCCTACGACATCTGCCAAAGCTGGCTGGTTGTAGGTACAGTGTTCTCAGAGCACTGTGTGGAGAAGGCCTCCCTGGCTATACCTGGCACAAGCAAAGCAGAATGTGGTGGTTGACTGATGATGTCTACCATGGGACAGGTGGAGTTGTTTTGATGTATGCAGTGTATGTGGTGCTTGATTGGTGATGTCTAGCATAAGACAGATGAAGTTGTTTTGATGTCTGTGACACTACTGATTGTCCCAGCCCTAGTGAAAAAGAGGTAGTTAAGGTATTAACATGGTAAGTTCATCAAATTATCATAATTTATTTTCATCTATATTAGATGCCACTTATTCTTAATGTGTAACAAACATGAGCTTGGATTCTCAATTCCAGGACCGTATAGCAGAGATTTAAAACCAGGTTTATAAAGGAGAAAGGAAGATTGTCTCTCTTGGTGTTAAGATACAAATGGGCTTTGGAAATAGACACACCTGTGAATCCTGCTGCTGTCATTTACTAGTTCTATGATCTCTGGAAAATTATTTTACCCTGGAGACTCACCTATAAAAGGAGACTAACATGAAGTAGCTGAGTCCACAGCACAACCCACTTGAAGCTCCAGCATGCATGTAGGCTGCTCATGTGATGATCAATGCACAGGGATGGTTAGACCGCTAATTTCACCCCACAAGAAGGCCCTGAGTTCCAGCACTGTAAGTGTTGCCTATTCCGCTGACTGTGCACATCATACCACAACAGTCACTTCTTTCCTTGCCTGTCTCTGTCCTCTTTATTAGAAAACATACACATATAACCCATAATAGGAATTCATAAGTGCTCAATAAATGAGATTGGTGAATATTCACAGAAACAATGCCACTATCTCCTTAAAGCAAATAAACAAACAGACAAACAAATAAATGGAGCTCTACAGACCTCTTAAGAGAGATGCCACTCAAGAGTAAGTTGAAGTTGGACTTTTCTTAGATAATCTGTTGCAATGACCATTGTCTAGAAGCCTAAGAGAGCAGCAAGAAGCAAGTGTAAAAGAAAAGTCAGCAGGATAAATGGTGCACAAAGGAAGAAACAAGCACTGAATAATAAGAGTTGGCTTGATGGAGAACAGATCTAACAAAGAATGATGGCTGTGCCTGGAGGAATCATCTAGGAGGCTGTTCAACGCAAGGCAAAGGCAACTACAAGGGGTGAAAGCACATCAGGGAGAAGTGAGTACCTTCCGCCATAGGACACACTGATGATGATTTTCCCTGCGACTGGGTGGACACAACCTGGGACGCTTCCTAAAAAGGTACACACAAAACATTAAAATAGGTTCAATCTGGGGATTTTCCTTCCGTGTCGAGAGTCTGAAGGATAAGTGCTTTGACAGTAAAGGTGAGGGAGTAGGGAGGATTCAGTACAACCTCACGCACAAGAGAATTTCGGATTGGCAGTATCCCAACCTTCAATCACTCAAGATCTGGTCAACTTTTTCTTTACTAAAATCCTTGGTTAATGCCACTGATTTTTGACATATTCCCTCTACGGAACGTGAAGAAACATGTGACGCTTGAATGTCTGATGGGAAGTTCAGCCAATGCATCTCTTTACCATGGCCTGATTTCCCTTGTGTTTTTGTAGAGGTTGGAGGGAATGACACTCTGTATGTTTAGGGCAGAGTCTTCTGCTAAAGGTCAGGTTTTTAATTTCACAGTGTTCAGCCTGGCTGCTCTGCTGTGTAAACTTTGACTAAATACAGTGTATGTTGTTATTGTTGAAAATATATTGCTCATGGATATATAATGCAGAAGATTCCCGTGTAAATTTCTCTATCGCTTGAAGTGTTGAAACTGTAGCCAGTTTATCAAAAACACAGCTGCCTTCCTTGGGGTTTCCAAAGGCTCATAACAATTTTTTTCTTTATGAACTTGTGAGAACACCCTGAGGAAAACAGCTGCGTTATTGCAGAGATGAAGAAATCTCAGATGAGTGTGAAGTATTGTAATTTAAATAAGAGCGCTATTTTCAGGCCTTTTCATTTTTAAGATCATTTCATTATTTTATTTTTCCCTAAATAAGTTATCCAGGAAAATAAGAGAGCAATTACTCTAGGGACTGCAGGCACTATAGCAGGCAAATTAAGGGTTTTAATTGAGACTATCAAATGTTGTACTACATGATTAATAGAGATGTGATACCAGTATTTACATCTGTAAAATATTTACCGTATTCCCTTTTTTCTGTTTAAATATGGAGCCAAAAGCAAATGAAAAATAACAGATTCTGTTGTTTTTAAAATTGTCTTCAAATGTGGTGTCTGTTTCAGCCACTCACGTGATGCATGACAAATGTTAAATTTTCCTTATACTACTGTTTGTAAACCATACAAATTTTATAAACAAATATTGCATAAGTATGCTGCTATTCACAGAACACAATAAGAAAGATGCTTTCATGTTTAAAAACTTTTAAGTAAGAAACTTTATCTAAAATTGAGTCGTCTATTGAATATGACTTATTCAGATCAGCCAGAAAAATTTAGTTGAACTAACTATCCATGTCTAATAAGAGTGCTCTGAAAAGCATATATTTTTTATGTTGCATGTCCTTTTTGATTACAAATTTAAGTGCTTGTACTTATACCTTGAATCTTAATAAGTTACTTCATTCAAGTTATCAGAGTAATAAATATTTGGGGTATCAATGACAAAAACCCAACTCAAACTGGTTCAGTGTTTTAAAAGGTATGTTTTCACGTAACTAAAAACTCTTATATACAAATGTGGCTTGAGAAATTTTGAATCCAGTTACCAAAAATTATCATCAAATTCTTCCCTAGTTCTCTCGCTCGCTCTCTCTCTCGTTCTCTCTCTATCTCTCTCTTCCTCTCAGCCTCTCTTGCCCTCTTGCTTTCATTTATTCTTCTATTTTTGTTTTGGCCTCTTTCCTCCTGCAAACAAATTCTCCCAAGTGATTATGGTTAAGAAAGCCACAAGTAACTTCTATATACTTTTTTTTTTAATCATGAAGAAGGAGGCTCTACCTCCTTTGTAGCTTCTATATATCAAATCTCAAATATCTGACAACTGTCTAATTGGCTTTGCTTGAGGCAGGTATCAACACTTCACCAATTGCCATGGTCAGGGAGCTGGGTTACTCTGTTTAGCCAGATTTCTATCTGTGTCTTCACTTGTGGCTGGATAGAGAATTGGGAAGGAACGGCCATGCCCCTCTTAGCAATATAAAATGGGGGAAAGAAGAATCAAGAAAAAGAGGAGGAGAAAGGGGTGCTGGAAAGAAAAAAAGTTGTTTGCTATAATTAATAAATGATGATGCTGTGATGATTATTTTAAAAATTGGAGGAGGAAGAATAGAAGAAACAGAAGGAAAAGATGAAGAGGAAGAAGAAAAGGGGGAAAAAAGGGAAAGAAGGAGAAGGAGGAAGACAGGGAGGAAGAAATAGTAAGAAGGAATAAGAATAATTGTTGCTGATATTCTTCCAATTTGTCTGACATTCAGAAGCACATCTGAAAAGTAAGCACGTATCAATAGAAAAAAAATAGATGTTGAAAAACCTGTTTTGGATGACTAAGGCTCACACTTTTGCTGAATCAGTGGCTTTGCAGCCATGCCTGCCTGTGGGGGCATTTTTACTTTTTCCATTCTCCTTATGGTCATGGAATGAGTGCTTCACCATCAGAAGAACTGAGTGTTTTTTTCTTGATTTAGTTACATCCACACAAATATAACTCTATTAAAACAAACCTAAAACCCCAGAGTTTTTACTGGAAAGCATTGCACTGTTTAAAATATAGAAGTCCCCGTCTCACTATCATTTTTCTCTCCTTTCTCATCCTCATCATCACCTCTAACATCTATTGAATGCTTACTAAGTGCTAGATGCTGTATTAGCACTATGCTTGCATTATCTCATTTAATCCTGAAAATAATCCTATGTTATAAGTAGTATCTTTCTGCATTTACAGATAAGGAAACTGATGTTTAGTAAGGTCAGTTAAACAATTTCATGGCTTAATGTGGAACAAATACATTAAAAAAAATATTTCCCCAAGAAAAACAAAGTAACAAACTAAGCAAAAGACAAACGAAAACTTCCTGGGGATATTTTTAACATTTTTTAGATCCTGTACATGAAAAAGAATTTACATATACTTTTATGCATATCTGTTTCTGATATTGTGGTACCTTCATTCAGCTTCTTGGACTTCTGTTTCTAAATGTTCTTATTATGATCTATTCTCTACTTTCTGTTCCGTAACCTACAAAATTATGCTCTCTTTTGAAACTACAGAGAGAGGAAAACCTTTATTCTCTAAAACTAGTCCAAAGTTCAGGGAATCTTATGACTTCTGTGAAATGTTTTCTGTGAAATGGTCCAGGCTGTACAAAGATTTAATGAAAATGTGTAGAATTTAAATACAAAGGAATCTGTTATTACAGATAAGGAAGTTGAGACATAGAGAGTTAAGGCAACTTGTCAAAGATCGTGCATGTACTTAATTGAACTCCCTGACCTAGAGCCTAGGCCTCCTGGCTCCCTATTTTCTGCTATTTATTTTCGTTGTTAATTATTCACACTTATAAAATAGTGTATAAAGCATTCCTGTATATTGTAAATAATAGAATTAGCATCCATGTACTCACCACCTAGGTTAATAAACAGCCCCTTGCGTATCACTCCTCCATAACATTTTCCACAGTACTCCTCAAAGATGATCATTATTCTGAGTTTTAGATTATTTGCTGATATCATAATTTTACCCTCTATATAAATCTCCAAATAACATATTGTTTAGCATTGAATGTCTCTCTGTGTGTGTATGTACACAAATATGTAGTATCTTTGCCCACTTTACATATGTGTGTGTGTGTGTGTGTGTATATATATATATTTGTGTGTGTGTATATATATTTGTGTGTGTGTGCATAGGTATGGAAGGGTGCTGTATGCTATCTTCTGTGAAATTATTCTTTACTTGAACATTATACTTTAGAGCTTTATTTCATTGATGCACATGGCATTCACTAGGACAGGGGCTAAGCTACTATAACAAAAAAAAATGCAGTGGCTTAAACAAGACAAGTTAATTTCCCTTTTAGGTAAGAGGTTTTTAGACAGCATTGCAAGCTGGGGTGTGGCCTTACCCTACATGGTCATACAGGACTCAGGATCACCCATCTGGTTGCCATGGCACCCCCTTGAGCTATGACCACATCTGTCTGGTCAAAGCTGGGTTCTACGCATGGTCATATTTCATCCCAGAGAAGAGAAAAGAAAAAAAGTCTAGACCAAGAAATGCTGGGATCTCATTGTAAAAGCAAAGTTAAGGAAAAGCATATCATATTTACAAACATTTCTTTGGCAGAAACTTAGTTATAGAGAAGAGCCTAGCTCCACTGGAGGCTGGGAAAATCAGTTCTATCTGTCAGAGCTGACATGTGCCAGGAAGAAGAAAAGAACAAGTTTCGGGGAACAGTTTGCTAATTTTCACTCCTGTACAGTATTCCAATATATACATAACCACTATTTGTATATCACTATGATATTTGAATTTGTTTATTTATTTATTTTTCTTTAATTTTTTTGATATGGAGTCTCGCTCTGTTACCCAGGCTGGGGTGCAATGGCACTATCTCAGCTCACTGCAGTCTCTGCCTTCTGGGTTCAAGCAATTCTTCTGCCTCAGCCTCCCGAGTAGCTGGGACCACAGGCACACTCAACCATGCCCGGCTAATTTTTGTATTTTTAGTAGAGATGGGGTTTCACCACATTGGCCAAGCTGGTCTTGAACCCCCGACCTCAGGTGATCCACCCATCTCTGCCTCCCAAAGTGCTGGGATTACAGGTGTGAGCCACGGTGCTCAGCCCAAATTTAATTTTTCATGCTGCTTCATGCTGTCTCTTTGAACCCACTTCCCCCGGGTTCAAAGAAAACAAGTTCTTCACTGCTTTCTCTCAAAATGATTGAGGGGTTTCTGTTTCATTTCTTTTTTTATTTTCTAATTCAATTTCCCTCTTTCTGCTATCACTGGTTTGGAAGTTATATGTTCTCTGCCTAACAATCTAGTGCTATTTTAACACAAATATTGATCAAGAACCAAAGATGATCATTTATTTTACCCTTCTGAAATTAGAAAGGCTTTAGTTGCTTTTGACTTATATACTATTATACTTTAATACTTTAGTACTAAACATCTTTTATCCAAAAAATGAAATATGTTTTATTGCTTTAAGCAATTGACAATGTTTAGCTGTACGCAGCTATTTACCAATTTCCAAGCCCATCATCCCTTCTTATTCTCAGACTTTCTGCCTTAGATCCTTTTTTTCTACTTGAAATATATTCTGCATAATATCCCTTATAATCGGTATTTAGGTTATAAACTCTCTTAGATTATGTTTGACATGTCTTTATTTCACCCTAATTTTGGAAAGATAGCTTCACTGCCTAAAGAATTTTGTAAGCGGAGAAGTTTTTCTTTCCATAGTGTCTTTTGTCTTCCCTTAATGTCATGGAGAAATCAGTTGCCCACCTAATCTCTTTGCAGTTTGATCTTTCTCTTTAGCTGCTTTTAAGATCTCTTTATCTTTGGGCTCTTCAGTTTCTGGTGTTTGTATGTGGACTTCTTTTTCTTCCCTTGGAGTGGGGGTGGGGTGCAGTGAGCTTCCTATATCTTAAGTCGGTATCTTTTAACATATGAAGCCATTATATGTTATCAAGCCATAGATATTAACATATTTTCTCTGTTCCATTCTATTCATTCTTTCTGAAATTTCGTTTAGGCAAATATTAATCTTTCTCACTCTATCATATCTCTTTACATCTCTTTCACATCTTTTTGTGTTTCATTTGTCTAGACTCCTTTTTGGACAAATTGATTTGGATTTATCTTGCAGCACACTAATTCTTTACCCATGTCTAAGTTGTTTATTTCATCCATCAAAGTTTTAATGTTAATTACCATTGTACTTTTAATTTCTGGAAGTTCTACTTGGTTCTTATTGAAATCTGTTTATTCATTTCTTAATGTCTAATATTTTCTATGCATGCCTTCAAGCTCTATTTAAGTATATTAAACACATTTATATTTCATATCTACTAATTCTGGCAATTGAACACTTTACAAGTTTTTACAGAATCAAGACACTTCCAATATTGAAGTCTTGGTTTTGCTATCTCATTTCTGCTCGTTCTCACTGATGGAGGCGTGTGTGTGTACTAGCTTTTTGATGCTAAATGTGGGAAGCACCTTTTCCTTATACATTTTTCAATGGGAATTTCTTGAGGTGTAGGTTAAAACAGAGTTAATCCAGGGAGGGGGGGAATTTAAGTTTGCTTGCCATTTCTCTTACTGTAGAATAAGAAAGGGAAAATAAACTTGGGAGACTACTAACTCAAGAATATGTTAAAATAAATTAGCTATTTATTTTACATTATACAGGTAACATAATGTTTGACCAAAAAACTGCACGAAGACTGGCTTTTAGCTATGCATTCTTCATGACATTATTTTCCCCCCACCAAGAGCCATGTTTGAGAAGGGCAAGTTTCTTTGCTATGTTTGTCTGAATGACAGGTTTTATTTTTTATTCATACTTGAGCCTTATTCAGAAATTTCCTTTGAAATTCCCCCACTTTAGTGGGCTTAAAATTTAATTTCTGTACCCTTGTACCCACCTCCAACCCCATGAAGCAATCAAAGTTGAAATTTCAAAGTACCCAGGGTTCAACAGAGACCTTCAAGGTAAAAGTCAGCTTTGGTGCCTATTTATATCCCAGGATTCTACTTTCTCTTTGTATTTAGAATATATGCATTTGGTTATTTCATGACTGCTCATAGATATAGTTTTTCATGTTTTACATGGCTACCCAGGGCTAGGACAATGGCTCGTATTTTAAAGTATTTAATTTCTTCAAGATATTTAACTTATAGTGCTAGAGATACAAGTTGAGTCTATTATTTTCTTTCCGAGATGCCTCTGAGGTTAAAACTTTACATTTAGAAAATGTGTTCTTAAAAAACAAGAAGAATCAAAGCACTTTCCTGAGGAAACACAAAAACAAAACAAAAATACACTGTTTTCTATCTAACTCATTTTTTACCCCTCATCTTGCTATGCTTTCATATAGCTAAAGGTAAATCTGTAAAATACAAACTGTACTTCCTGAATACAAAGATAGACAGCTCTGTGCTAAGCGCGCATTCAGGATACTTCTTCACCTGTGGCAAATAAAGTCAGATACATTGATTATTCCAAACTTTTGAAGCATTCAGAAGATATATAGCACTAATCAAATTATTTTGCTAATCCTTTCTTAATCTCTCACATTTACCATATCTTTGTGTGTTTGGACTACATTATCTGAAAAATGTCATTACATGTACCTAAATTGTTAATTAATTTCCTAATGATCAATGGGACACATTTTAAATGTATAATTGAGTGCTCATACTCACCATAATAATTTGATGTGTCAGTTGTGGTTTCATTATGTTCTATATTCCTGTGAAATCCACATGATACCCAGTGTTACTCAGACCCCTTGGATCTAAGAAAGATTGTCTAGAATCCTCATGTCTTTATCCTACAAAGACTCCAATGCCTTGCCCAAGTGCTAGTAATTAGAAAAAATAAAATTCATGTTATCTCCTTTCTTAGATTATCTCTTCACCACTACCTTCTTTCCCATAGTGATCTTGGTGAGAAAAGGCCATACATCTTTCAACTAGGTCATTGAAGAGTCTCTTCTTCTCAGGCCCCCTAATGGTATGAAACAGTGAAGTATCTGTTCCAAAGAGCTGAGCTAGGCATGGCCTGAGCCAGGGTTACACTTTTAAGGCTGATCCGGAACTAGAACCTAGATGCCTGTTCCTCATTTTTCTTTATCCATTAACAAATGAGGTCTCTATAGTCCAATGTTTCCTTCTGTAATAAAGATAAAGAAGGAGGAGAAAGAAAAGGAGGGGATAAAAGCAGAAGTTATGATCATACTCCAAATAAAACTGAGAATTAATACCTGGGACTTTTCTGTCATCGGAAGTTGGTAAGCAAGTTTTGGTACCCCTTAAACTCAACATATAGGCAGTTACTGCTGCTTCCTTTCTTACCTAGGACAGATTTCAAGGAAGGAGAGAAGAGAGAAATGCTTGTTGCCTGGTTGCCACAGTTTATAGTAGCCTATTCTTTTAACCCAGGTAGAACATAGTCTATACATTCCATTTTATTTTCTGCTAAGTCAGTGAGTGGCCTTAGTAAGTGGCATTCTATGAACCTGTCCAATGTTAGCAATATCTGTTTGGGAAGACATAATACCAACATCTTTTATAAAATCTGGCCCCAGCCTTCCATTTCTATCTGTCATTTCTCAGTCTCAGATCCCTATGTCCTAGTCAAACTGAAACCACACACATTTATTTGCTTAGCTTAGAACACTTTCTCCTTGGCTGCCACCTTTGCAAGAAAAGCCAAGAACTAACATCACTTGGTTTTATGAGTGGATAAGAAGTGGCAAATGAGTGGGCCAGGAAAAAGGTGGCATTTGTGTGGCAAGTATAATCTGTACTTATGAATTTTTTGACACTTGATTGGAATCTCCTATGGTATATGTAGCTATCTACTTGTGTAATCATTAAGTTATCTCGTATTTCTTCTACTAGACTACATAGAATAAAAGGGTCTAAAATACGGGCACTGTCTGAAAAATCTGTTACTGAGGCATACATTCCTAGGTAGCAATGGATGACTAGTTCTACCTAGATGGATGAAGGCTTTGAGAGCTGGCTCATAGTGGGAACCTCTCCTAGGCCTTGTGGTACACCCACATTAATGTCTTTAGGCTTTATGAACACAAAGTTTGCCCCTCGTCTTATCTGATCTTTCCTATCACCTCTGTCACTTTTAGATTTTTAGCTGACAACATGGCTGCCCAGGGCAAGCATTATATATGCCAGCTTCCCTTGCAGAGTGTGTGTCATGTGACCACATTCTGACCAATGGCCTGTGAGCAGAAAAGAGATGTGGGACATCTGTGTCAAGTCCTTAAAATCAGGATATATGCCTCCCCCTTCCCCTTTACTCCTTATAGTGTCTGGCATCCAGACATGTGCTGACCATAAATGAGGAAAATTATAAAGGCGCTTGGGCTGCTGAGGACTGTGTACTACAATGGAAATTCCATATTGGCCTGGATTTTAAGAAGAGCAATAAATTAATTTTCATTTGACTTAAGTTATTGTTAATTTAGTTTTTCTTGCTGTACCTGCTCTTATATTCTAGCCAATATTCTCAGGCCCTCTGAGACTGAGCTACAGATAGTTTTTCCTGAAACAGAAGCCTGTGAGTATATGCATGGGAGTGCAGGGCTACTCTTGGGACCTCCATTTATTTCAGTGGCTTTAATGTGACATTGTCCCTCTGGAGCTTTGAGGAAAGTGGCCTTTCATCCTCCAACCAGTTCCAGAAGAAGTGAATTTTCTTATTATAGATCTTTGGTATTACATTTAAAAATCCATTTAAAAATAAACAGTGACCTTTGTGCTGTAATTCCTTTGGTTTGAAGCTGTTAAGAATTCATTTATGATTAGAACACATTCACCAACTGGGGGAGAGACACTAATGAATAGAAAGCTAAATTCACAAACTGTGAAGATTGTGTTTGGGTGGATAACCACAGCTGTGATACTGAAGTTTTGTAATTATATCTAACTTCTTTAAGATTAAAATAATTCCAACTCCTTTCCCTTTCTCAAGTCTTTTTTTCCAACTTACACACTGAGTTTAGCGGCTAGCACACCTGTGATTCCAATCCCTCATTCTGCTCACATCCTTTGGGGAGCTTGGGATGCCCATCCTGAAACATACAAAGAAAAAGAGGAAAACTCAGATGCTTTGTGTCACCCTCCAGCCACTTAGGATGGAAAGAAGACAATTTCTCTTTTTCTGGTACCAAGGCCAAAAGAAGGGAAGTGGCCCAGCTCTATAAAGGGGCAGAGCAGCCCCAGGACTCAAACCAGGAAGGCCTCAGAGATCACGGCTCATGCATATACCGGCCACACCCAATATGAATGTGATGGGTTATGTCTTTGGTAAATGGGGTGGTGTGGAGGGGTAAGGAAGAGTTCTCCCAGGGCCTTGTAAACCAGCTTTGCCCATCACATGATGTGCTAAAATTTGAAGTCTAGAATTTCTATTACATTAGGCTGGCCATCACCCTCACCCTTGACTTGAATATTATCCCAAATTGAACAAGCCCCAGAGCAAGCAATCCTCTGCTAGGAGTATAGTGATAATATTTAATAAAAGTTCACATTTGCTGAGTGATTCCAGTGTGCCAGGCAGTTTATATACATCATTTCACTAATCCTCAGAACAAATCCCCTGAGATGAACAACATTCATTCTCCTAGTTCACAAAGGGAGACCGGAGGGTAAAAGAAAGTAAGCAACTTTAAGCACCTTTCCCAAGATCTAATGAGTGACAGAGCCTATATTTGACCCAAACCGTCTGTCATAAATCTGTGAACAGACTCTTAGACACTACACTGTCTAGCAAAGTACATTTATTTAACCAGTGTTTCTAGAAGGCAGATATGTACAGAGCACTCTGCTAAGCACTTTTGCATATCCGCTCATTTTCTTATATTCATAACCAAGACTAAGATTTGACCCATTTACAGATGAGGAAACGGAGACAGAGAGAAATTATTATTACTTTCCCTGTCCAAGAAATGAAGAGTGGCTGATACACAACTAGGTATAGCCAGATACACAACTAGGCTATGTGGTAGAGCCTGTAGCTCCTAGGCTACCAACTTGTAAAGCATGTCACTGTACTAAATACTGTAGGAAATGGCAATGCAATGGTAAATATTTGTATATCTAGACATATCTAAACATAGAACAAGTACAGTAAAACATGATGTTACAATCTTAAGGGACCACTGTCATGTAAGACGTCCGTTGTTGACCAAACTGTCCTTATGCGGTGCATGACTGTGCATGTGCACCAGAATGAAATGGATCCCCCAGAGTTGACCAGGAGGATACTGGAGGGATAAGGACACAGTTTCTGGCATTTGGGAAGTGACTCACTTTTAATAGGTCCACGATCATTTGTAATGGAATAAAATGACATTTTAAAGCACTTATTCTTGCCAGGCATTTTTCTTTTTGCTTTTCTCACTTGTGAGGTAGAAATTAGAATCCTCCTCATTTTACTGAGGCTTAGAAAGGACTGAGAACCTCATCCAAAATCATTCAGCTCCCCTGTGGTGGTTCTGGGCTGGAGTCCATACCTGTTGGATTTGAAAGTCCTGCTCCTTATAGCATTGTGCCATGCTGTCTTATTACAAGGGAAGATCTCAATCTGGAGGTGCGGGGAGGCGGGGGGGTAACTAGTCTAGAACTGCTTCCAGTTGCAGTGACCTTGTTTCTGTTAGCTTTTTGTTAGGTAACTAACATCTCCCTAGGTATCCAGGCAATTATCATAGACCCTGGCTGTCCCAATACCCTTATTCTTCCCAGATCTTGGCTTATCATCCTGCACATGATGTGTCTGACATCTTAATTCTAACCTTGCTCGAGTGGATGATGCATTTAACCTCAGTTCTGCACAGCCAGTGATCAGTTCTCACCTCTATCTGTACATCTGATCTTGGCCAAAGTCCCTACGGCTTGACAGGATCAACCACTACCTCCTTCCCAGTGTCATCTTCTGATTTAATCTCACCATCCTTCCTGAGAGAGACTTTTATCTTTTAGAAATAGCATAAAGTGATATTTAAAAAGTTGTTAGCACCACAGTGGGACTCAAAATAGAGGTGGTTTGGCAGAATGGAGAAACCATAAACCAAAACTTGGCAGGCTGTTCCAAAAACTAAGAGTGAAAAAGAAAGGGCTAAGACTAGCCAAACCAATTTCAAAGAACAATACAAAGGGAAAATAAGTGTAGTATAACATATCAAAAATCACAAGATTGTAAAGAATGGGATAAAGAGACCAACAGCAAAGAAGAGAGATCAGACCCAGACCCACACACATATGGTGACTCCATAAATGACACAGTTGCATTCTGCATAATGAGAAAGGTGGCTGGTCGAAACTAAAATAGCCAAGTTGGTGATCTACATGAAAACAGTAGATACCTGTATTACATCATACACAAAAATAAAATCCGAATTGACTGAGATCCTTTCTGTAAACAGCAAAGCTTTAAAACTTTTTAGAAAAAACATGAGATTATCTTTCTGATGTTGAAAAATGAAAAAAATATCTTAAGATACTAAAAGTACAGGCCAGGTGCGGTGGCTCACACCTGTAATCCTAGCACTTTGGGAGGCGAAGGTAGGCAGATCACGAGATCAGGAGATCAAGACCATCCTGGCTAACACGGTGAAACCCCATCTCTACTAAAAATACAAAAAATTAGCTAGGCATGGTGGTGGGCTCCTGTAGTCCCAGCTACTCACGAGGCTGAGGCAGGAGAATGGCATGAACCCGGGAGGCGGAGCTTGCAGTGAGCTGAGATAGCGCCACTGTACTCCAGCCTGGGCAACAGAGCGAGACTCCGTCTCCAAAAAAGAGATACTAAAAGTACAAACTCTGAAGAAGGAAATTATAAATATAACTACATCAAAATTGAAAGCATCTATGAACAAAATGAAAAGACAAAGAAAAGATAAATTGGAAAGTCATTTGCAACCCACATAAAAAATAAAGAATTTGTAATCAAAACATATAAAGAATTCCCATAAATCAATAAAAAATAAATCAATAGTCCTGTAGAAATTTGACCAATGAATAAGGTTAGGTGAGCCACAGAAGAGGATACTTGGATGGCCACTAAATAGAAGAAAATATGCTCAATTTCATTAAGGAAATAATAATTAAGATAAAAAACCATTTATTTTATGCTCATCAAACTAGCAAAAATTTAAAAGTGTGAAAATTCCCAGTACTACAGAAGTGTGTGAAAATGGAAAGTCTCAAACACTGTCAATGGGAATATAAATTGAAATCTCCATTTAAAAAACAATTTACTGATATCTAGTAACATGTAGATGTGTACTACCAAGCACCTTGTGATTTTCTTGTGAAATATATGTCCCAGATGAATGCTTGCAATAAGCTTGAGGAGACATATATGCAGACCATATCGGCAGCTTTTTGTGCAATCGACAAAAATTAGGAGCAACAGAAATGTCTATCAATAGGAGAATGAGTAGACTGTACTATACTGACATATGGAATAACACTGAACAGTCGAGACAAATAAACCAAAGCTACATGCATCAACAGAAATAAATCCTGAAACAAAATATTGGGTAGAAATGTCAATACTACATTCCTTTTATTTAAGTTAAGGAATACTACATTCCTTTTATTTAAGTTAAAAGTTTCAAAGTAATACTATATGATGCTTTTGGATACAGGTAAACATAATAAAATTACTGACATCTGAATGGAAAGGAACAAACTAACTTCAGCATAGTAGTTATCCTTGCAGCGGGAAGAAGAAAAAAGAATGGAATCAGGAAAGATAATATGGTTTTACTCTGTGTCCCCACCCAAATCTCATCATGAATTGTAATCTCCACATGTCAAGGGAGGGATCAAGTGGGAGGTGATTGGATCATGGGGGCAGTTTCCCCCATGCTGTTCTCATGATAGTGAGTTCTATGACATCTGATGGTTTGAAAGTGGTACTTCCTCCTTCACTCTCTCTCTCCTGCTGCCATGTGAGACATGCTTACTTCCCCTTCACCTTTCGTCATGATTGTAAGTTCCCTGAGGTCTTCTCTGCCAGGCAGACTGTGTGTCGGTCTTTTTTTTTTTTTAGACGAAGTTTCCCTCTTGTCGCCCAGGCTGGAGTGCAATGGTGCCATCTTGGCTCACCGCAACCTCTGCCTCCCAGGTTCAAGGGATTCTCCTGCCTCAGCCTCCCGAGTAGCTGGGATTACAAGCAAGTGCCACCATGCCCGGCTAATTTTTTTGTATTTTTTTTAGTAGAGATGGAGTTTCTCCATGTTAGTCAGGCTGGTCTCAAACTCCCAGCCTCAGGTGATCCACCTGCCTTCACCTCCCAAAGTGCTGGGATTACAGGTGTGAGCCACCGCGCCTGGCTATCTTTATTTCATAGAAAGATGCAAATATGGAAAATGGTAATATGTCTTAGACCTGGGTAGCTGATATTGTAAATATATATATATATATATGAGAGAGATAAATATTAGATAGATAGATAGATAGATAGATAGATAGATAGATAGATAGATAGATAGAATATTCTCTGGACAGGCTTTTGGGTCACCAGTTCTGGATTAGGATACTGGCTCTACTTCTTCCTGACTGTATATCCTAAGTAATTTATTTCACGAGAATGACCTCAGTTTCCTCTTCTTTAATAACATATACTTCAAAGGGCTAAAGATTAAAAGATGCACAACATAAAATATATAGCATATTAGTATAATATCTGGCACAGAGTAGACATCAATAAAATGCTATTATTTTTATTTCTTCAATAAATATCTACATTTTAGATATTGCCAAGCTTATAAAAATAAATTACCTGGAGTCCCATTATAATGTTTCATCAATAACTTTAACATCATGTGCAATAGAATTGACTGGCACTCTTTTGACAATTTATAGGTATGATTCCAAAAATGGCCTGAAGCAGTTCTCATCTGGAAACTCCTTTTAAAAAGTATTCTAAAGCAGTGATGGCCAATTGTGATGATGGAAATATTTTCTGTGCTGCCCAATACAGTAGCCACTAGCCGTACACGTACTAAGTACTTGAAACGTGACTAATGAGATCAAGAAACTGAAGGTTCATGGATCATCTTAATTTAAATTTAAGTGACTGTCTGGGGCTTGTGGTTACCATATTGGACAATGCAGATTTAAAGTAATAAAATGCATTTTTTAACAAGTACATTCTGAGTTTGGAGAGCATTATGTTGGACAATGTAGGAGAAACATAAGGTACTTTGTGCCCTCAAATTTATAAACCATAAAATGAAAGTAGACATACATGAAACATTTAAATGATGACAAGAGGCGGCAGTGACGGAGCTAGTGAGAGTGGAACCTAAGGCAAATATCAGTTAGCTCACCTGGGCAGCCACAATGAAGGAAGGCTCCCAGGCTATGGCAGCTGTACTCGGGACTTGAGAAATTAATACTCTTTGTCGGAATGAGCAGCAGAGGGAAGACATTCCTGACACCCAACTCAGCTTAAACGGAGCAAAAGCTGCTGGAAATGTGCCTGGTAAGGAAGATATGCCGGTGAAGGAATTTGGATTTAATTTGGCTTTCCTTGTTCTGTCCACATCTCCAGCATCATTTCTCATCATCACCCACCTCATGTCTTCTTTCCAGAAGTGATGAGCCACATTTACCTCATCTTGCACGGCCCATCTGCATGCATTAAATGATGTTGCCCCTTCTGCTTTGATCACCTCTTCCACGCATTGTTTGGGTAACTTCTACTTGCCCTTTAAGATGCACATCAGGTATTGCTTTCTCTGAGAAGTGATCTTCTGACTTCCCTCTCCCACCTAGGGCATATTAGATACCTCCACATTTCCAAAAGACCCCAGGCTCATGTCTGGTGTCGATCTTATTACACACTCTTATAATTAAGTCCATCCTCTCTGACTCATCAAGAGCTCCTTGAAAGCAGGAATCATATCACACTATCAGATTCATTTTTGTTTATCCACAGCTCTTATTCTATTTTATATGAATAAATAAATGACTTTGTCATATAAGTAAAGAAGATTCCCCAGAGATTTTTGACTTGATCTTTGTGGCATTTTAGAAAGTATAATTTGTTAATCATATTTAGTCTGGATATACCTGCCTAAAACAAAGCACCAAGCACTTTTAGGATCAGTGATGACAAAGTATCAGGATATTTCGAAAAATGTTAACATGCTTTTCTATTTTTAATTTTTATATGACCTTTGCTAGCATGGCCTTCTCTCAGATAATCCACATGGCATGGTTTTCTTTCTTGCATCTATCAAGTCTAGTTCAAATGTTACTCTTAATGTCCAGAACCTCATCTGCATCACATATTCTCTCTTGCTTTATTTTTCTCCATATCACATATCAACACCTCATATATTTACTTTACTTACTCATTTGGTTTACTGATTGTCACGCTACGCTAGGAAGACAGCTCCTTGGAAGCAGGAATGTATTGTTTTCTTTACCACTGTATCCCTAGCACCTAGAACAGTATCTGATACATGGTCTCTGTGTGTGTAGGAGTGTGTAGGAGAGGGGGTAAGTATGAAACAAATATCTACTTTTATGTTTGTCATTCAGAATAAGATTTTGCAGTAAGACAAAAGGCTCTGAAACCAGGTTTTCTTGAAAAATATTTATCTAAAGGTTAAAGCAATTTTGCAAAACCAGAACCAAACCTAGAGGACTCAGATCTTAAAGTGTTTTCCGTAGTGTTGTAAGATACCTCTTCCATCCATGACAGCCAGGCCATGAGATTGTCTGGCAAAACAGAAGATGTGCTACAGAACAATGACAAGTCCAGCCAGCCTTTGACAGTTCCTGGGTACTGAGTCTGTGAGGCAGGAGGGCAAGAGTCCAGACTTTGGCTCAGAGATCAGGAGAAATTTTAGATAATTTAGCTAACAGATGAAAAAGTCAAAAGCAAAGAACTTTAGAACAGATTCTGATAGAGATTACAACTGCGTCACGTTGGTGAGTAGTAGGTGAGGGGAGAGGGTGCCATCAAAGGTAATTAGCAACCCCAGCATTATCATCAGAGGAATGGCCAGGGTTTAACTTGCTGGAGCCACTCTTGTTTCTGGTGTAGTGTGTGTGAGACCTGGGGTATTTTGCCAGCCTGTGAGGGATAACTTCAAGGCAGTGGAGTTCAGAAGCAACAGGCCTCTAATGATGAGAGAAGGAACCTTATATCAGGACCACACCTGGGGTGGAAAGGGACTGTGGTGGAAACTCAGATGACGACAAAGAATCCAGGTGAGGCCAAGCTGCAGAAAAAGGCTACTGAGCCAAACGGAGCAAGAGTGAACCCACCCACCACAAATTATACTGGCTACAGATGCCGACAGGGGCCAGGTGGACAGAAGAATACCACTCAGAGAGCAGAGGCAGCAAAAGATTCTGCCTGGACCTTAGGATTCCATCAGTCTGCTGCCTACAGGTCAGATGAACCATTTAAGAGGGCGATTGGGGAGGAAATAAGGGAAATGGAGAGGTCTGAACATTTGTTTCCTAGAGGCTGAGAAATATGAAAAGATAATTTCACCTCTCCCAGACTCAAGTTACCAAGTTGATCTATCCCCACAACTTATCAGGAGGGTGATCTTAAGAAAAAGCCTATCACTTATAGACAAGATGGAGAAACTGCATCTTCTTTGCTCATGTGAGTAGAAGTACTGATCCAACAAAATATCCCGTGTACACAACCGGAGCTCCATCAAGGTTAAATGGATGCTAGTAGGCAAAATCCAGAGAACTTTCACAAAGTAGGGATCTTCGTGGCCTCTAACATACCTCCTAGATAGACCACCAAGTTGTGAAGCAATGGTACCGCTTCATGCTAATAATAAAAGATATTGAGGCAGTTTCCTTGGAGATTTTATAATAGAACACTATAATTCACATTTCTATTCCATGATCTAGTTCACCAGCGGCTTCTCCATAAATGATTTTATGTCTTCTTTACAGAGCAGCCTGTGGTTGTTACCAATCCCATTTGACAGATAAAGCTGAGCCACAGGCTCTTGAATTTCAGAGCTGTCTGGATTCCACACTGTGTGGATGCCCGACTGTCCTGTACTGTGTAAGTTGCCAACTGTTCTCATTACAGACGTTGGGGAGTTTCTCCCACCTCCCCAAAGAGTTTTTCTCCAGTCACTGATCCAGGAAGCTCTTATTCTTGCCAAGCCCAGTCAAGTGGGCAGGTATCAGCATGATTCCCCCACCCCCACCCCCAGCAGGTGCAGGCAAATGAATGGCAGCGTTCACCGCCTCTTAATGAGTAGCCCCATGCTGCCACAGTTACACATTCTGGTTTGAATTTTTAATTCCATCTCATAAAATAGTGCCATAAATCATCCTGCGCTCCATTTAGAGTTGCATTTTCCAAAACCATCTCTGAAGTAATTAAGGAGAAACTACACAGGCCTCTAAATCAGTTCTCTACGATATGCAGGAGCAGTGAAAATTCTGCAGCTCACTTTCCCTTTCTCCCATCTCTTGCATCATTTCACTCTTGCTGTGACACACTATCATCCCCAAACCTTCATTCACAAAATATTTATGAGCCATTTGTGAAGCTTTAGCCACTGAGAAATATAATGCCGCATGACAAAAATGAGTTATATGAAAGCGTACAAAGTCTTTAATATAATCCATCCAGCCCCAGGTCCACAGATTAATAACCCAAACCTGACTCTGATATAAGATCCAGGCCAAATGCAATATTCCAAAATCTTGTGGCTGTACCCGGAGACCCTGCAACCTAACCTAATTTGCCTATTGCCTGTATTTTAAAAATCAAATAAATACATAAATAACAAGTAAATCCAAAAGAGATTTCCTTAGCTCCGGGGAGCACTTTTACAGCATATACAAAGCAAACCAATTTGAACGTTTCCCAAACATGCAGGTGCTAAATACTCGTGCTTGGCAGGAATAATTATTTGTTGTATTCCCTGGATCTTCTATTTTGCTGAATTTAATTTGTTTTCAATACTTAGAGGGCGTAAAAATATAAAAGTACACCAAAACAGTAGAACAACTGTGACAGTAAATGAGAGATTTACCACAGCGCTTGTTATGACTATTGTTTAGACAGCATAAAATTGAAAAATAGCAAGAGGATACCCACTTTTATTTTTCCCTTCCTTCTCTGCAGCTGGTGGAAAAATGGGAACCTGAGACAATGGACTATGGCACGCTGTTGGAGAAGAGTCGTCGTGAACTGCACATGAGCCAAAATCACAACATTCTTCAGAAAGGAAGCAAGCTGTGACTTCTTTAGAGTCTCTCATCACCAATAAAAGTTCTGGAACAATGAAAAAGGCAAGTGTTGCTGGAAGAAGGTCTTAGGCAGTCCTGGGGACCTGAGAACCATGGGAGCAAGGCAAGGCGGTGGCAGCAAGGTAGAGACAGACACGATTCCTAGAGACCAATGCTTCTCAAACCCAGCTGCATAGTGGAATCATGTGAGGAATTTTGAAAGCTTACTGAAGTCAGAGACCAACCCAAGACTGATTGAATCAGAATCACTGCAGGTGGGACCCAGGACCTGCTAGTTGTAAAATGCTCTCCAGATGAGGCGAATTCTTTGTCTGGGCTGAGAATCACTGAGTTGCAGGTCAACTCTGTTGGGTAATTGTGATTGATGATTGACTGCTCATAGGCCCTTGGTATAGGTGAGAAGTTGCAAACTTAAAGCCAGAAGACTTAATTTAGAATTTAGATATGCTTCCGGCCGCGGTGGCTCATGCCTGTAATCCCAGCACTTTGGGAGGCCGAGACGGGCGGATCACAAGGTCAGGAGGTCGAGACCATCCTGACCAACATGGTGAAACCCCGTCTCTACTAAAAATACAAAAAAAATTAGCCGGGCATGGTGGCGGGCGCCTGTAGTCCCAGCTACTCTGGAGGCTGAGGCAGGAGAATGGCGTGAACCCGGGAGGCGGAGCTTGCAGTGAGCTGAGATCGCACCACTGCACTCCAGCCTGGGTGACAGAGCGAGACTCCACCTCAAAAAAAAAAAAAAAAAAAAAAAGAATATAGATATGCTTGGTTTGGCAAGCATCATGCTTAACGTTGAACTACTATTTTAAAACATAAAAACAAGATATTTTACATTAAAATTCAGATTTCCAACTTCCTCGAAAAAGGCAGTTCTGGACATCCTACAGGGCACACTGACATCCTACAGGTACATCCTAAGAGACATGATGTCTACCCTCTCACCCAAAGCGGGTCTCTCTAGTTCTCCACAGTCCTTGTCACTCCCTTTTGCACACCATGTCAGTTCCATTCTCTCACCAACAGTACCTACATGGCTTTAATAGCTGTTTTTCTTAATGCCACCAGCATAGACCTATAGAACCTGGGGATCACAGTTCTAAGACTCAATGTTATGAGTAAGGAAATGAGGCCTAGAAAATGCAAAACTGCTTCTTAGTCCTATTATTTCTCAAGGGTTGTCATACTTTCTCAAATCCGCATTTACCTATGCCAAACTTCCAGCAAAATTTGTTTTTGCAGATTGGCCTATTAATATTTAATGATGTTTCTCTTTGAATTTTAAAGTAGTAATTAAATTGAACTATTCTGAAACAGCATATTAATTCCAATTTTTAAAATATGAAAGAGAATAAGTCTTGCTCAAAACAAGAACACAGTAAAAAGTGAACATTAATTTTGTAGGGTGAGCCTGGGTACTGCTTATTAAATATGTATTTCAATAATGAGAAATAAATTGAGACAAAAGCTACTAGGGAAACATAAAATATATACTAAGAAGAAATGTTTCCATTCTCTAACTTTCTTAGCACCTTGGCTGGCACTTCTCAGTTTCTGACTTCATATGTGTTTATGTTCCTCTACTATTTTATGAATTCATTCAAGACAGGGCGTTGGTTTTATTTATCTTCTGGGTCTGTAACAGCATCTAGCACAGAACTTTAGTATAAT
Organism: Macaca mulatta; assembly: GCF_049350105.2. Taxonomy (NCBI): domain Eukaryota; kingdom Metazoa; phylum Chordata; class Mammalia; order Primates; family Cercopithecidae; genus Macaca; species Macaca mulatta. Next base: position 125,820,861 of record NC_133417.1, on the reverse strand, counting down.
TAGTACTCAGTGAACATTGGTAAATATCCAAGAAAATATCCAAAGTGGAGCTCAGAAATGAAAGACACCAATATTCAAAGTAAAAACGGACAGACAAACAAACAAAAACTATGGTTAACTTGGGCAAACCTTATGGCACTGATGAAGCTCTCTGCAAAAATCTCATCAGGAACTTAACAAATTTTAAGAGCATCAGTACTGAGGTGAGCGCAATCCCACCACAGCAGCTAGAGGACAGACACAGTGATCGTCCTGTCCACTTCCATTTACCCATGGCTTTCATGATGAACGAAAAATTAAAACCCATTGAACTTCTATTCTACTCCAGGCACTGCAGCCAGCAGGAGAGAGCTCATTTAGTTGTTACAACAACTCTGGGTGTCACTGTCCCCACTTTACAGATGAGATGTTGGTCTGGAAGTTAAGTAAGTTCCCCATATTTATGCAACTGGTTAGCAGCCATAGCTCAGAGCTTCTCAGCCTTCTCACGTCACCTGGAGACTACATTAAGATGCAGATTTTTATTGAGTAGGTCTGCGTATGCATTTCTGACAGCACCCCTATGAAGTTGAAGCTGTTAGCCCATGTCTATCATTTGAATAGAATTGAAGTATGAGGGTACCAAAAGCCTGCCAGGTCAGAGGCTGAGTTCCTTGAAGTTTTTCTAATACAATAAATTGTGTAACGATTACACGAACTGCCACTGAATTCAGACTCTCTCTCCCATTTTGCCTTAGAATTTGTAAGATGCTATCACACCATTCACTTTCACTATCTTCCTTTTCTTTCACTATCTTAGCATCTCTTGCTCATGTTCCCTGCTGAAAGGAATTTGGGATTCCAGGTGCTCCATGGACCATTGCTCATATGCACAGCTGGAAAAAATAATCTGGAGAACCTTTTTCTGCTGCAGGCATTATACCAGGCTTTAGGACGCAGTCATAAGCAGAAAAAGCTGCTCCTTAAATCAAACCAAAATTACAATCCAGAGGTGGAGAACCGTGATAGGAAGAAAGTGTTTGCTCTGAGTACATTGGGGAAAAAGTTAATCATGACCTGAGGTGCTTGGAGCCCACTTCCCAAAAGAGGCATCCCAACTGAGACCTGTGAGTAAGATATAGTCAAGTGAAGGGAGGACTAAAATGGAGTGTGATGGTTAATTTTGTATGTCTAATTGCCTGGGCCATGTGTGCTCAGATATTTGGTCAAACAATATTCTGGGTGTGTGTGTGAGGGTGTTTTAATGAGACTAACATTTGTATAATTAAACTGAGTAAAGCAGATTTTCTTCCTTAATGTGCATGGCCAGCAACCAATCAGTCAAAGGCCTGAGCAGAACAAAAAGGCTGACCCAACCACAAGTTAGATGGGACTCCTGCCTGACTGCAGGTGCTGGAATATTGGTCTCTTCTGCCGTTGAACTCAAACTGAAATGTCAGCTCTTCTTGGTTGTCAAGCCTGTTGGCTTTCAGACCAAACCTTACAGCACTGGTTCTCCTAGTTATCAGCCCTTTGGGCTTAGACTAAAACTACACGATCGGTTCTTCTAGGTCTTCATCTTTCAGATGGCAGACCTTGAGACTTCACTGTCTCCATCAAAGTCTATCTCTCTGTCTTCCTATCTATCTCTCTCTCTCTCTCTCTCTCTATCTATCCATCTATCTATCTATCTATCCATCTATCTATCTATCCATCTATCTATCTATCTATCTATCTATCTATCTATCTATCTATCTCTATCTCTATCATCTCTCTCCCTATCTCTATTCATCTATCTATCTATCTATCTATCTATCAATCAATCAATCAATCATCTATCTATCCTGTTGGTTCTCTTCCTCTGGAGAACACTAACTGATGCACTGAGTAAAGGGATAGGGATGAGGGAGGTCACAGTGCATTGTAAGAACTTCAGTAGAGTCCAGTGTTGCCAAAACCTAAAATAGTACATGGAGGAAGGCAAGGCAAGCCATAAGCCTGGAGACCTAAGCATGGCAGATCAGGCAGAAGGAGACATAACTGGCCTCAGGGGTCTGTAGCTCACTTCATCTATGTGCTCCTGTTTCGAGTGGAAAGTAAATTTCTTTTTAATTATGAGCAATGGGTGACAGGGCATTATTCATATCCCAACATCATAATCATGCAATATAACCATGTAACAAACCTGCACATGTACCCTTAAATCTACAAGTTGATCCCAGAACTTCAGGAGGCCAAGGCAAGTGGATCACCTGGGCTCAGGAGTTCAAAACCAGCCTGGATAATATGGTGAAACCCCATCTCTACTAAAAATACAAAAATCAGCCAGGTGTGGTGGTGGGTGCCTGTAATCCTAGCTACTCAAGGGGCTGAGGCATGAGAATAGCTTGAGCCCGGGAGGTGAAGGTTGCAGTGAGCCAAGATCACACCACTGCACTCCAGCATGGGAAACAGAGCAAGACCCTGTCTCAAAATAAATAAATAAATAAAAATTTGAAATCATTAAAAAAAAAATAGGCTAAATGTCAGAGACAGACCCCAATGAGGAAATGTCTGAAGTTTTATTAATTGCATTAATTATTCATCTAGGTCAGGAACAGATGCATAGATAGTTCCTTCATTCATTTATTCAATGAATATGTATCACGTGCATACTGGGTGCCAGACATCATTCTAGGTGCAGGGGAGGCACCAGTGAACAAAGTCTCTGCCTTCAAGTGTCCTGGTGGGGAGAGAAATACAGTCAATAACCAAGTAAGCAATACTATACGTTCCATGCACTGGATAGTTGTAATTTCTATAGAGGCAAATAAAGCAGCCTAGGGAGTGTAGGGGCAGGGGTTGCTTAATATTCCCTAGTGGGTGTGGGGAAAGGCCTCAGTGATGAGATGGGAGCTGGGCAGAAGCCTGACAGAAGTGAAGGAGAGGGCCTTCCATGAGGGCCTTCCATGCAGAAAGAGCAGCGAGCACGATGTGTTTGAAGTGATGAGGTGTGTTGAGGGAGAAACAAGGAGGCCAATGTGGCTGTGCAGAGGGAGAGGAGCAGGGGATGCAAGGAGGCTAGACCTGGGGTGACTGAGGCAGAGCAAGAGGGGAAAGAGTAATACGGAGACTAGACATGGCGTGAGAGTGGAGAGGGAGAGGAGAAGGTAGGAGACTAGACTTAGGGTGCCTGAGGCCTGATGATGGAGAGCCTTGCAGGCCACTGTAAAGACTTGGACTTTTACTCCAGAAGACATGGGAAATGCCTCAGGGTGTCAAACGGAGGAATGGCATGATCTGAATATTGTGACGGTAACAGGATTATTCTGGCTCACTCCTGTGGAGCATAAACTGTGGTAAAGCAACTTGGAAGAGGAGAGACCAGGGAGGAAGCTACTGCAATGATCGCCGTGAGGCAGGATGGGCCCATACCCAGGTGGTGGTAGTGGAAGTGGTGGGAAGGGAGAAAATCCTGAACATAAATATGTGGATTTATGTTATGTAGACATATATATGTATACAAAATTTATCATGTTAAAATATACATACCATAATATTTATCACTTTAACCATTCATAAGTATACAATCGAGTGGCTTTACACACCTCCCCAATGCTGTGTAGCCATCCCCATTACCTATGTGCAAACCTTTTTTTTGAGATGGAGTCTCACTCTGTCACCCAGGCTGGAGTGCAATGACGTGATCTCAGCTCACCGCAACCTCTGCCTCCCGGTTTCAAGCGATTCTCCTCCCTCAGCCTCCCGAGTAGCTGGGATGACAGGCACCCACCACCACACCCAGCTAATTTTTGTATAGCAGAGACGGGGTTTCACCATGTTGATCAGGCTGGTCTCGAACTCCCGACCTCAGGTGATCCACCCGCCTAAGCCTCCCAAAGTGCTGGGATTACAGGCATGAATCACCATGCCCAGCCCCAAACATTTGTATTACCCCCAGAAAAACCTCTATATCCATGAAATAATAACTCCCCATCTTCTGCTCCCCGATCCCCTGGCAACCACCATCTACTTTCTGTCTCTCTGAATTTGACTATTCTGGGTAACTCATATAAGTGGAATCATGCTTGTCCTTCCGTGTCTGACTTATTTCAGTAAGTATAATATTTACAAGGTCTATCCATGTTGTAGCATGTCTGAAAGTTTCATCCTATTTTATTGCTGAATAATACTCCATTGTATATTGATACCCACTGTATATGATAACCGACTTACCAATGATGAACATGTGAGTCGTTTCCATCTTTTGGATATTGTGAATAAAGATGCTATGGAAATTATATACACATATTTGTTCCAGTCCCTGATTTTAATTATTTTGCATACAATACCAAGGAAAGGAATTGCTACGTCATATGGTAGTTCTATGTTTAATGATTTGAGAAACTGATAGAGTGTTTTCCACAGTAGCTACACCATTTTCTATTCCCACTAGCAAGGCATGAGAGCACCAGCTTCTCCATTCTGGATGTATTGATGTTTTTATGTAGGCTGAACAAGATGTGTTAATGGATTGGATATGGGATGTCAGATACATAATCTTGGACTAACAAAAACCTAGGCCACTCCAAAGTTTTCGGCCCAAGCTGCTAGAAGAATGGGGTGACATTCAGTGAGACAGAAGACTGTAAGAGGAACAAGTGTGGGGACAATATCAAAAACTTAACTTTGGATATGTAAAGGTTTACGATGCCTATTAAACAATTAAGGAGAAATGAGTGGGCAGTTAGAAGAGTCTGGAATTCATTGGCGACATCTAGCACAGAGATAGTATTTGGAGACAGTCATGTGCCTATAAGAGATGAGGAAGGGAAGGGAGTGAGTATCTATAGAAAAGAGGGAAGATCTGTACAAGTTAGTGCCCTGAGAGACAAATGGCATGCTCAAATTTAGGATAAGTTGAGAAACATTTAGTATTTATTTATTTATATTTTATTGTAAGTTCTGGGGTACCTATGCAGGATGTGTAGGTTTGTTATATAGGTAAACCTTGGTGGTTTGCTGCAGCCATCAACCCATCACCTAGGTATTAAGCCCCACGTGCATTAGCGATTTTTCCTGATGCTGTCTCCCCCACTCTTCCCTGACAGGCCCTATTGTGTGTTGTTCCCCTCTCTGTGTCCATGTGTTCTCATTGTTTACCTGCTACTTATAAGTGAGAACATGCGGTGTTTGGTTTTCTGTTTCTGCCTAGTTTGCTGAGGTTAATGACTTCCAGCTTCATCCGTGTCCCTACAAAGGACATGATCTAAAATGCCTTTTTATGGCTACATAGTATTCTGTGGTATATATGTAAAACATTGTCTTAATTCAGTCTATTATTGATAGGCATTTGGGTGGATTCCATGTCTTTGCTATTGAGAATAGTGCTGAAATGAACACATGTGTGCATATGTCTTTATAATAACATGATTTTTATTCCTTTGGGTATATACCTAGTAATAGGATTGCTGGGTCAAATGGGGTTTCTGGTTCCAAATCTTTGAGAAATTGCCAGGCTGTCTCCCACAACAGTTGAACTAGTTTATATTCCCACCAACACTATAAAAGTGTTCCTATTTCTCCACAATCTTGCCAGCATCTATTGTTTCTCGACTTTTTAATAATTGCCATTCTGACTGGCGTAAGATGGTATATCATTGTGGTTTTGATTTGCATTTTTCTAATGGTCAGTGATGTTCAGCTTTTTTTCATATATTTATTGGCTGCATGTATGCCTTTTTTATTATACTTTAAGTTCTAGGGTGCATATGCACAACGTGCAGGTTTGTTACATAGGTATACATACGTCATGTTCATTTGCTGCACCCATCAACTCATCATTTACGTTAGGTATTTCTCCTAATGCTATCCCTCCCCCAGTCCCTCACCCACTGACCGGCCCCAGTGTTTGATGTTCCCCTCCCTGTGTCCATGTGTTGTCATTGTTCAACTCCCACTTATGAGTGAGAACACGCAGTGTGGTTTTCTGTCCTTGTGATAGTTTGCTTAGAATGATGGTTTCCAGCTTCATCCATGTTCCTGCAAAGGACATGCACTCATCCTTTTTTATGGCTGCATAGTAGGCCTTCTTTAGACATAGTATGTCTTCTTTTGAGAAGTATCTGTTCATGTCCTTTGCCCACTTTTTAATGGGGTTGTTGCTGATTTTCTTTTTTTGTAAATTTGCTTAAGTTCCTTGTAGATTCTTGATATTAGAACTTTGTCAGATCAATAGGTCATAAAAATCTTCTCCCATTCTGTAGGTTGTCTGTACTTAAATGTAAAACCCAAAACTATAAAAACCCTAGAAGAAAATCTGGGCAATAACATTCAGGACATAGGCATGGGCAAAGATTTTATGATGGAATCACCAAAAGCAATTGTAACAAAAGCAAAAATTGACAAACGGGATCTAATTAAACTAAAGAGCTTCTGCACAACAAGAGGAATATCTATTTTAAAGGATTTCAAAGGTGTAGGAAGGCATAAGGCAATTACAAGTGACACTGTGCTGCTGTTAAAACCTGTTCCATTCCTCTCCATAGCTTCTGGTGGTTTGCTGGGAATGCTGGCATTCTTTGACTTACAGTTATGTGTATGGTAGATGCACCTGATAGCAATAGCTTAAGCATACCCAAATAATGACCCTGTATGGCAGATGCACCTGAATGTGATTCCAAGGAATCTGGGAGTGGCCAACCTGGGGATCTGTCCCCTGTCTATAAGGAATATCTGAGCCCACTGACCATACTCAAGGCCCCAAGTTTGGGTTGAATGAAGGTTGCCAAGTGGAGGTTGTTAGAAAAAGGATGTGAAGTGAAAATGTGGTATAAACTGCGTGTCTTTTGCAGGTGGTTGTGATTCTTCTGTTTAGCCTGCTGCCACTGGGCTATCCTGTCCAACCACTGGACTGTATGTAAGGTGGTTCTCCTGCCCAGCCTGCCAGCGCTGGACTCTGATCCCTGTATGTAAACCCTACATCTCATTTGCTGGCTCTAGGTCTCCTCTTTGGCTCTTGAACCTGGTGCCATCCCCACTGGGATCAATAGAAGTTTGGTACAACAATGTATCATCTTCTTCTCTACCTTCGTGTTCATATGGTGTTCTCCCAGGCTGCCTGTCACTGTGCAAATTCTCCATCTTATGAGAACACTAGTCATACTGGACACGAGGTCACCCTACTCTACTATGCCTCATCTTAACTAATTACATCTGCAAAAACTTACTGAAGCCACATACTGAGGTACTGGGGTTAGGACTGCAACACATGAATTTTGGGAGGACACAACCCAAACAAGCACTAAAGTCCATGATGTCATTCATAGAGCTCAGCCTCCCAGGGCACGAAGCTTGGCAGAGAAGGGGTGAATGAAGAGATAACATGGGGGAGCACATGGAAGCTTTTTTCCTAGCACAAAGGTAAGGGACATTTCAATATTTGGAAGTCTGGGATATGAGGAGGAACTGCAAGGAGACAGAACAATTGCCTATGAGGTAGAAGGAGAATCAAGAAAGAGATGTCTCCATAACTGAAGAAAGGATTTCAGGAAGAACAAAGTGATCACACACAATGTTGCTAAGTAATACAATGTTAACATAATCACTTCTTGAGAGACTCCCGAGTTGTAGCCTGCTTGAAGCCACCTGCAAACTATCAAATGCCCAGACCCTGCTTTGAAAACTACTTATCTGTTAGAAAAATCATTGCCTGAAATGATTTTTGAGTATCTGCAGATGCATGTTTTAAAGTACATTGGGTCTCCTCAGCTAGACCATAAGCACCTACTGGTGTTAGGGAAGTTCACACTGCTCTAGCATAATATTAAACACACCCAAAGCCTGGGTAGATGGACTATTAATCTTCCCACCGCAGCTTGGCTCACTGCCACAATACCTACAAAATGAAAAATTAATGGCTTGGTATTAGGGATTGTCAACTAACCAATAATCCCAAAGGGTTAATTCTGCACTAAGCCTACTTGAATTTTTTTTTTAAATGAATATAATTAAACCATAAAGAACAAAGGAACATGTTCATGGAGAACTCTTGCTGACCCCTAAGGAAAGAATGTCCAACCATTCTGCCTTTCCAGAGTCAGGGGAAAGGCAGGAGGACGCTGTGGGGAGAGAACAGCTTTCTTCAATGTTGCTGATTAAAGCCCAGTGACTGATACAGTTGGTGGTTGAACTCAATGAATCGCATTCCTGAAGTGCACCCAGATCAAGGCAGGTGGAGAAATTTCCACTAGATGCTGTTCCGTGTCCTTATGACCATGGGGAGAGCAGGGCTAGGCTAGGCTGGATGGGTAAATGAACTGCATTTTGCCAGTATATTTGGGGGCATTGGCAGACAAGGTCCAGGCCCCTTAGGGTCACTGTTCTGGGCAAAGAGCCAAAACTGGGGGGTGTGCAATGAACAGAGGCAAAGGGCTGCAAAAAGAGTCAGCAGGCAGCCCGAGGGCAAATACAGACGTCACAGTGTCAGGTCAGAGAGAGTGTAGAGACAAAAAGGCCACAGGGCACACACGCTATGAGGTCTGGCCCACAGGAGGTCAACAAGGGGGTGAACGGGCAACAAAGCGGGTGGACAGCAGGCCGAAGGGCAGTGGCGACGGCAGGAAGCCAACTCAACAGACCCAGGTGTGGAGGTCAAGCAGTAGGCCCTCAGGAAATTTCACACCGTGGTGAGGGACTGGGGTTCTGGGAGAACAAGACCACGTAAAGTAAACAGAAACACATGTCTTGTCAAGGAGGGAACCAGTGGAGCAGTTTCCTGACCTTACTTTCTGGTCTTTTCTATGCTACGAGGAGTGTCAAATGCCAGTTCCAGGTAGCCTTTTCTGAGGCCTGCAGGTGGGAACGAGCGGCCAGCAGCCAGCTGTGGAGGCGCAGCAGTTTCCCCTGGCCACACCGCGTCTGCCTTCTGGGGACAGCCCAAGAGCGGCAGTGATTCGTTGCTGCCAACCCAACCCCTCACTCCTGCTTATACTGTTATTAATGTTGTTATTATCCTTATTAGTTTCTTTTTTTAATTTACTTTTTATTCTGAGACGGAGTCTCACTCTGTTGCCCAGGCTGGAGTGCAGTGGCGCAATCTTGGCTCACTGCAACCTCCGCCTCCCGGGTTCAAGCAATTATCTCTCCCTCAGCCTTCCCAGTAGCTGGGATTACAGGCACCTGCCATCATGCTCGGCTGATTTCTGTATTTTTTAGTAGAGATGGGGTTTTGCCATGTGGGCCAGGCTGATCTTGAACTCCTGACCTCAGGTGACCCGGCTGCCTCGGCCTCCCAAAGTGCTGGGATTATAGGCATGAGCCATCGCACCTGGCCCCTTATTAGTTTCTTGAGTGCCTTCTGCATAATACAATATACTTTGTTCTTTGTATCCGTGGTCTTATTTAATGCTCTAAAAATGAGGTAGATACCCTTACTCTCCTTTTTCAAGAGTCTGAGAAACTTGCCCAAAGTGACACAATCTGTAAAAAGCAGAGCCAGGATTTGAGCCCATTTTTGTGATACTCCAGACCAGGACTAGCTTTATGGGCATATGACTGGGCACTCCCAAGGAGTATGCTTGCTTTCATGCTCCATTGTCACCATCTTGACATGTTCAGTGAGTTTTTGCCAAAAAGCCCCATTTTCCTTTCGCACAGGACCCTGTGCTCTTAAACTCCTACCCCTTACTGCCCTCCTCCCAGTACCGCTTACTCCTGCCGACTTACAAAATCATAGGGTGTCAATTTTCCAAAGCAGTGTAAAATCATTTAATCTATTGTTGATTTTTTTCCCCCTTGAGGTTTCGAAATGGGAGAAGATACTGTCTGGAGACATGGGGTGGAGTCAGGGGGTGACTGCAGGTTTGCAGAACAGCTTGGAAAGTTGAAGGCTCGGCATAGGTATAAGGAATTATGAATGGAATCTTAACCAAAGGTTCTCATACCTCAGGGTACATTGGTCCGACAACCCTACAAACGTCTGAAAATGAAAGGCATTCATTCCATCGCTTGGATGTTTTGTCTACATGAGGAGGAATGGGTCTTAGCATTTAAACGGGAAGAGGATGTATCCAATAACTTCCTCAACATTGCTATGGTTTTTCCTCTCCGTCTTTTTCCCTCCATGATGGACCACCTCTGCAGGCCTCCAGTGTGAAACTCGCAAGGTCAGAGCCATCCTTCTCCTGGTCAGCTCTGGCCCCAAGGAGGAACATTAATTTGCCGACCTGGGCCACCCTGTCAGGCAGACATCCTTTGCTTTTCTCCCACACCACTGTTTGTCAAAAGGACTTAGCTGAGGCTCTCAGCAAGAACATAGAACCATGTAGATAAAATTAAGCACAACTCTAAATGGAGGGTCATTTAAGAGCTGCAAGCTAACTTTTCAGCTTTTCTTGATCAAGTCCGAAGTTAACACTTTAAGAGCGCTAACTTCAGCAGTTTCCGCTTGAACCAAAACACTTATTGCCCAGGAAATAAGTCACTGGCTGTGGCCACAACCACAAAGCAGAATAGAGCTCATCTGGAATGTGATGGTTTCTGAGTGCCAGCATCTAGGTTCATTCCTTGTGGATGTGAGATAACCAAACACCTCTCTCCACCTAAACTCACCTAAAGAGGCTGGTGCCTAGTCTTCTCTCACCGACCTTACTGTTTCCCAAAATACTAAAGTGGCCATTATAATTCTTTTAATTTTTCTAACCAAGTGTATTTGATCATTGCTAAGTCAGCCCTTAAAGGAAATTGGAATAGTCCTTTCTCATGACCAGGACACCGATCTACACTAAATAAGGATGAGAGTGGATGCATCTTTAGATAGCAGCGCGACTGATTGAAAAACAATCTGAGTGTTTGTAGAACATGTTGTTCTTACGGTAGGAAAGATTCCATGTGAAGTATCCTCATTCCAGTCCTAACTACACACACATAATAAAGCAGAAAGTAGAGGTAATTATTGACTTAATCTGTGGCATAAATTTGTTTACATGAACTATTTAGATATGTAGGGAAAGGTGCATCTGTGTTAAGAAAGAATTGGTATATTTCTTCAGTGTTATTCAGCAAATCCTGATTTTGTTCCTTTAATTTGCTTTTTTCATTTTTTAGTTAGTCTTTTTGTTTGAGACAGTCTCACTCTGCCACCCAGGATGGAGTATAGTGACTCATAGCTTACTGCAACCTCAACCTCTCAGGCTCAAGTGAACCTCCCACCTCAGCCTCTTAGTAGCTGGAACTACATGCGTGCAACACCATGCCCAGCTAACTTTATTATTATTATTATTATTTCTTGTAGGGATGGGGTCTCGCTATGTTGTCCAGGCTGGTCTTGAACTCCTGGCCTCAAGCAATCCTCCTACCTCAGCCTCCCAAGGCGTTGGGATTATAGGTGTGAGCCGCCATGCCTGGCTATTTAGTAATTTTTACTAGACTTTGGTTTTAGAGCAGTTTAAATTTACAGAAAAATTGAGGAGATGGTTCCCAGAGTTCCCATGTCTCCATCCCCAACCCACACACAGTTGCACCTATTATTAACACCATACCTTAGTATAGCACATTTGTTGCAATTAATGTACCACTATTGATACATTACTATCAACTAAAATCCATGCTTTATTCAGATTTCCTTTGTTTTTACCTAACGTCTTTTTTCTATTCCAGGATCTCATCCAGGTACCATGTTGCATTTAGTCATCATATCTACTTAGGCTCCTGTTGGCTATGACACTTTCTCAGACTTGTCCTTGGTTTTGATGACCTTGACTGGTTTGTACTAGCCAGGAATATTATAGGATGCTCCTAATATAGAATTCGTCTGATTTTTTTTTCTCATGATTAGACTGGGTTATGAGTTTTGAGGGGAAGAGCATAGAGGAAAACTTTGTTTTCATCATATCATGGCAAGGGTACATGTTACTGACATGGCTTATCGCTGTTAATGTTAACCACAATCACTGGGCTGAACTTGTAGTCATCAGTTTCTGTATATAACACTAGAGTTATTTTCTCCCTCCCTCTCTATACTCTACTATTTGGAAGGAGGTCTCAATACATAGCCCAGAACTAAAGACTAGAGAATTATGCCACTCTAATCCTTTAGGTTGGAGTAGCTATATAAATTCTTATGTTAAGGGGATTTGTCTCTCTTCCCTAACTTATTAATTTATTAAATTATCTATTTATTACTAGTATTTATACTATTTATTACAGATTCATTGGTATTTATTTTATACTTTGAGTTATAATTCAATACATTTTTTTGATCTAATTATTTCAGCTTCTGGTCATTGGGAACTCTTTTAAAAAAATTCTTCTTCCCAGCTGGGCGCGGTGGCTCACGCCTGTAATCCCAGCACTTTGGGAGGCTGAGGTGGGTGGATCACAAGGTCAGGAGTTTGAGATTAGCCTGACCAAAATGGTGAAACCCCATCTCTACCAAAAATACAAAAATTAGCCAGGCGTGGTGATGCACACCTGTAATCCCAGCTACTCGGGGGGCTGAGGCAGGAGAATCTCTTGAACCCAGGAGGCAGAGGTTGCAGTAAGCCAAGATTGTGCCACTGCACTCCATCCTGGGTGACAGAGCAAAACTCCATCTCAAAAAAAAAAAGAAAAAAGAAAAAAAAACTCTTCTTCCCTTTTGACATACTCCCAATGTGTATGTATGTGTATGTGCTTGTGTTTTAGGACTTCCTTATTTTACGGCAATAAAAGGTGCTCCCGCCTTATCTTATGTATTTTCTGCTGTATCTTAGAATCACCCATTTCACCAAAGAACCCTGGTGTTCTTCATTAGACAATAGTATTTGAAACCAACATCTAGGCACTAGATGTGTTCACTGATGCTGGGCTGTCCTTTCTTTATGCCCTCTTAGCTAACAAACCAAAGAAATATATGCATGTGGCCAGGCATGGTGGCTCATGCCTGTAATCCCAGCACTTTGGGAGGCCGAGGAGGGTGGATGACCTGAGGTTAGGAGTTCGAGACCAGGTTTACCAACATGGTGAAACCCTGTCTCTACTAAAAAATACAAAAAGTTAATGGTGGCAGGTGCTTGTAATCTAAGCTACTAAGGAGGCTGAGGCAGGAGAATCACTTGAACCCAGGAGGCGGAGGTTGCAGTGAGCCAAGATTGCGCTATTGCACTCCAGGCTGGGAGACAGAGCAAGACTCCGTCTCAAAAAAAAAAAAAAAAAAAAAAAGAGAGAGAGAGAGAGAAAGAAAGAAAGAAGTATATGTGTGTGTATTAATCTGTGCATATATAGACATATCAATAAATATTTCTGTATATAACTGTCTGTAACTATATGAGATATTTACTTCTCCTGCATTCTTATACATGAAGAAAGTGACATGCATAATACTTTTATCTCAACATTAAGCTCAAACAACCTTAAAAATCATGTTTAGAAAATTTCCTGTGTCAGGCACTGATTTGACAATCCTTACCCTTGAGGAGCTTCCAGTCTAGTGGGGAAGATACACTTACATGCATATAATTTCATTAAAATGCAGCAATTTTGTCATCTCTAGGGAAATATATAAATTATTGAAAAAGTACACAGGATGGTCACTGAGATCAATCTGAGGGTTTAGGAGAAAGTGTGCCTATCAAATATTTCTGAAAGATAAATAAAAATGTATTATAAGAAAATTGGAAACTAAGTTTGTGACAGAATAGACAGGATATACAAGTCATGAAAGTGGGACTGAGCAGGAAACTGCAGACAATTGTGTCTTTTTTATAAAATATATTCTAAGATAGGGAGTGCAGTGAGGCTGGGGAGGTAACTAGAAGCCAGATCTAAGGGAAGGATGTAAATGTGTATATGTGGCTAAGAGACTGGAATTTATTCTGTATGTACATGCAGATGATTGAAACGTTTAATGTAAGACTAAGTCTGCACAATCCCAAGACAAGGAGACGATGTTCAGTTTCTTCAGTAGGAAAGAATTAGAACATAATAGAGACAAAAAGGCTAAAAATTATACACTGTCCCCTTCCCACTAGTTGCTCATATCTTGGTGTTCATGCTGTGGGGAAGACGGGCTTGATGCTGATGGATGACAACAATTATTTATTGAGCACTTACTGTGTGACAAGCACTCACTCGTTTGACTCTAGGAGATAGGCATTATGATTATCGTCATTTAACAGATGAAGAACTGAGACTCAGAAGTTAAATAACATGCATGGAGCCACACAGCTGGGAAGTGGCTGGTCGGACATGAGCCGATATCTCTCTGACTCTTCATCATTGCTCATTTTAACCAGCACTTGCTATCAGGAACCCTTGGGCTCCAAGTACCCAAGCTAATCATAACAAATTCCTTCCTAAAGCAAACAAGCCTTAGCAAATTCCAAGGTTATTTAACATTTATTATTTCCAAGAAAAAAAAAATCTGTTGATGGAGACCTAGTGGTTATGTCTAGATTGAAGAACAATGGCTTTTGGAGAGCAATAAACAAGATGAAGACAGGAGTCTCTTTCCCCTGGAAGAGGTTCACCCTGACCAAATGTCTCTGTAAAATGTTTGAGTTAAATCATTTCCTTCTTTCATAATGAGGAGAAATGGGCAGATAAATCAGTGAGGAGTCTGTAACCCAGTCCTCAAAGGTGATGCGTCAGCCCCGTCTCTCCCTCCCCTACTGGCCGAGATTTATGACGGGCAAGCAGATCCAATCATTCATCATGTGTCCCTTCAGTGAATTCCGGGTAAGAAGCAAAGTATCCAGGGTTCAGAACTACAGTCCTGGTCTGCACAGTCCTAGGGACAAACCAAGGAAAAATCCAGCAGAAGAGTGGAAAATCCCATCCACCTCCTCAATCCTTAGCAGCAGTCAAATCAAATCTTCACCAGGTATTCGCTATTTTGGCTTTTATTTTTACCTGGAGGCATGTGGCATCCTACAGACCCACTCAAAAAGACAGGCATCACTCTCCTTGTCAGTGAACTGGGTTATTTGGTGAATTCGTGAGGACTGGGTTTGAACTCAATCACTCTGAATAGCCATAACCAGAAGGAAGAATATAAAATACTTTCAGCATGCACACTATAAACCTAGGCGTAAGGAATGTATATTCACTAATAAAGCCGGTCTTGGCTGGTTGAACATGTGACTCCTTTGTGATTAATAAAAAGAGAAATGCAATCCATTTGCCTGGATAGTATGTATAGAGCTCCCTACATAGAAAGAGGCTTATGGGTTTCAAACTCACCTCTCATTCATTAATATATATGTTAAGCCCTACGACATTCCTCCTTAGAAAAGAATTTAAGATGGATATAACTTGTATAATTCCTGTCTAGGCCACCATGATAAAGCAGGGCTGCTCCCCTTGATAAATTAATTCCTACTGCCCAGGGTATGTGTAGGTCTTTGTGTTCTAATCATAAACAAATGTTAAATACTTTGAATTACCACTTATTTTTAACTTAGCATGTTCTTCAGTTCAGTGTATTATGTGGGAAAATGAAGTTTCTCTCTAAGAAATGGGGTGACTGGAAAAAATGAACGAATAAATTCTTTACCTGTTGAACCCAAACCAAACCATGGAAACCCTGTGAAGTTCTGAAACACTTCTTTGGCTCAAATACACAAAAGGGACTTTTTTGGATTTTATTTTTAATTTTCATATAGTCATCATCAATGTGATAGACCATAAAGAGTTCAGGATCAGGAATCTGGGTAAGTTCATGGTCAGAAATGTAGACATAAGTTATGCCACAGTGTCTAACCTGACGGGTCCTGGTTTAACAAGGCCTCAGAGTCACATCCCCCCATACACTCACCTTGCAGTTGCCTGCTTTAAGAGACAGGGCAATAGCGATAAAGAGAGCGTGAGAGAATTATTGCCTTCTGAACACATCTGGGTAAGAGGAAAGGTCTTCCACCCTAGGATGTAGCCAGACAAAGGATGCCCACCAGAGTGAAGAATGAAAAATAGTCTTGATTTATAGACTTGCAGTAAACTAATTTGAAAAGTGAAGGCATGTTATCCAGAAAAGCTTTGCATTGCCTCACCTCTCAAGGTACGATGAGAATTTTAGGCCTGTGGTTTCTGGCAGTTTCCACTGGACTAAGTCCTAAGATGTTTCATAATTCCTTGTCAATTGATTGTGCAACTAACTGGCTTTTATTTTTCTGAAGCACAGAAAGCACCTAACTCTGCCCTCTGATGTGTTTATCTGCTTTACAGTCAGCATTAAAAACTCAGAGTCCAGATGGACTCTAGGACCCCGCAGTTACTGCTATTTGGACTTCTCAGAGAAGAACTCAGGCCAAGTGTCTATTTCAGATTATCTAATTTCAATATTTTGGTCTGGAATGCTCTCATCTGAATTCTCTCTTTCATGTAAACATATTCTAAGACACTAATGCTCTAATGAAGAGCCAATTGCATCACTAAAGTGGCATAGTGCTTTACTTGGCTCTCTTACAGGTATAGATTAACAGTGTTCAGGACCATCTGGTTCTAATGGAAGTAGGTGATGTTGATTCATTTCTTAGGTACTAGAGACTGAATGTGTGCACCTTCTCCCCCAACATTCATATTTTAATCCTCACCCCCAAAGTGATGGTTATTAGGAGGTGGGGCCTTTGGGAGATGATTAGGTCATGAGCGTGGAACCCTCAAGATTGGGATTAGCACCTTTATAAAAGTGACCCCTGAGAGCTCCCTGGCCCCTTCTGCCAAGTAAGGACACGCTGTAAAGATGGCCATCTATGAACCAGGAAGCTGGCCCTCACCAGAAAGTATGTCCACTAGTATTTCAATCTAGAACCTCTCAGCCTCCAGGACTATGAGTAATTCATTTCTGTTGTCCCTCAGCCACCCAGGCTATGATAGTTTGTCACAGTAGCACTAATGAACTAAGACACCAGGTATGAGAGGAACAAGGACCACTGCTGTTTCCTCTTATATTTGTTCTCAAGCCATAACTTACATTTAATTTATCATTTCTGGCCCTTTGTGCACTGCTATAAAGAGGATCCTGCATTGGAGTCAGCCTATAAGCATCAGAGCTGGCTCAGGGTCTTCAAGATCACTCCCCAAGCCCAAGGATAAGGCCACAGGCATTTGAGAATAGACCTATTTTTCCTACATAGGGCACTCTTTCCTAGTGTCTGCCAGAGGAATAGTCAAACCTGACTGCCATTCTAGACCCTTTGCTTCAGGTCAGGTAATTTGCTATTGTTCTGCCTCTTTCAAGCTTAAGCATTGCCACCAGTTGTCATTTGCTCTACACCCTGTGGCTATCTTCCAGGCTTTCCCCACTGGTATGATTAGCTCCAGCTTCCTGACTCCCAAGATGAATCAGAATTCTTATAGTAGTTTGGTGACAAGTGACAAATACACACCTCCAACAAGCTCAAGAGAAAGAGGAATATATTGACTAGTAGAATCCAAAGATAGAATCCCAGCTAGTGGAAGGACAAAGCTGTACCTGGACCCAGGATCAACTGTAGACCTTGCTTTTAAGGCCATCTCTTTCCATTTTTTTCTGTTTCCTCTAGATGTGAAGATCATTTTCTCTTATGATTGTTCTCTATTTTATAGGGAATATGGCAGCACACAGCACCTGAATTCTATCCTTATTGCTTTTGTCACTAAATGGGATTCATTTCAACTCTTAGATCCCAAGTTCTAGAAATGCTTGTGAAATGATTCACTGATGTAACCAAATTTCACACCAACCATGAGGTTTGATTGTATAGGAGGAAAGACCACTCAGGATAAAAGGAAAATGTTGGAAGACAATCATATTATAGACATTTGTGGGGTTTTTTTGTTTTTTGTTTTTTTTTTGCCTCACAGTGAAGTTAAGATATTAAGTCTAGTATTTTAGTTCTAAAAAACTTAGAGAACCTGATGCAATCCGTCAAGTTTGGGAGCGGATAGCCACTTGAGAAGCCCTTCTGTTCTCTGGACAAAAAGTCTTCACCTTTTAATATAGGTATAGAAAATAATACTTTTCAATCTATGATAGGATGTATGGAGTCTTTGTAGCCTCCTACAAGTTGAAAATTATTACTATAAAGTTTCCATTTGGATTGTTTAAATGGTATATAGAAATCTTTTTTAATCTAAAGATACACAAGGAAGCAGTGATGAATTTCATTTGTTCCTAGTGACCGTTAGTATTTTTTTCTTAATTTTTCAGCATTTATTCCATAATAATGTGATAACAACTGTGTGTGTTACCTAGGGAAAATGCTGTAGATCCATACATTTGAACAGAAATGTTTATAGATGCCATAACAGGATACATTTATTTTCTGGTGTTGTTTTTTGTTTATATTATTTAGGGAAATTTTACCTTACCATCATAGATTTTGTTATTTTAATAATGAAGAACTATATTTATTTAGTCGAGATTTTGTTTTAAAATTATCAACTGTTTGCTTCTACAAATAAGGGGTTTATAATGTGGCCTGATAATCTTAGAATTCTTTTAGGTGGGTTTTCAAAAGCAGAAGTACACTGAAAACTTTAAGAAATACATTCTATTTTTGCACCATTTAAAATTTTGTTTCCTTTAAGTTTTATCAAGTACATGAGTTTATTATTTTTCATTGAATCCAAGTGAATTTATGGATATGTACTTATCTTTTATATGAATGTAATAGCTTGCTTTCAGTTCCTCACAGATCATTGAAATTATTTAACCAACGAAAACATTCTCTGTTACTTCCAAAGTCAACTATGTTTATCAAAATCTCACTAGTGTGAGAAAAATAACAAGTGTAATATTAAACCATTGTGCAATATCTTGAGTTGTAACATAATATTCAGAAAATTAAAATCATTTAAAATGAAAAAAAAAAAAAAAAGAAAAGAAAAAGACCAAAGCACAGTCAGAAAAAAATATACATAAACACAAAAGAGGTGATTTATTTATAGAAACAATGGAGTGTTTCATGGACCCCCAGGCCAGGAATGTGTGTGTGTAACTTTTTAACATAGTGGCTCCTGTTGCTGCTGTGTGGACAGGTAAGTGGAAAAATATTGGCCAGACAATCTGATGAGTGGACACTATTCCAGTTCAAATTGGCCAATATTTATTGAGCACATTTTTTATGTGCAGGGCATTACACCACTCAACTTTTCATGCTTGTCAATGTATATGCTGTATTATAACACTTAAATGAATTAACTCTTTTAAAATTAAATGTGGTGCACCACTAAAAAATATACTGATACATATTAAGTTTGATTTGTAGCACACTCTGCTATCATGAAACAAAATGGTGAGTTATAAAAATGTTGAGATGAGCACATTTCTTCCCACAGGTTTTAGTAGCTATTGATTATATTCAGTAAGGGGAGAGGTCTATAGTTCACAAAATAACTATTATTCAGTAATAGAGTTGTCCCCACATACTATTAAGAAAATGGTTCTGTAACCTTGAATCAGCTTAGACTGTCGAGGAGAAAAACATATCCAAGGGAAATATATCTGTGATTCTTACACATAATAGAAGACTTAAGGCTGGGTGCGGTGACTCACCCCTGTAATCCCAACACTTTGGGAGGCCGAGGTGGGTGGATCATGAGGCCAGGAGATTGAGACCATCCTGAATAACTTAGTGAAACCCCATCTCTACTAAAGATACAAAAAATTAGCCAGGCATGGTGGTGGGCGCCTGTAGTCCCAGCTACTCGGGAGGCTGAGGCAGGAGAATGGCGTGAACCCGGGGAAGCGGAGCTTGCAGTGAGACGAGATCACACCACTGCACTCCAGCCTGGGAGACAGAGCAAGACTCTGTCTCAAAAAAAAAAAAAAGAAAGAAAGAAAAAAGAAAAAAAGACTTAAATAAGTTCATAGATAATGCATCCAATGAGACCAGGAAGGACACTGTTTCCTGAACATAGCTCTGCCCTCACCTGCCTCCAGGCCTTGGCTCAGACTGTTGGCTCAACCCAAATGTCTTTGTTTCCAATTTGCTTATGTCTTCTATCCTTCCTTCAATATTTGACTGAAATTCTACCTACTCTTAGAAGCCCATCCCCCTCAAATTTCCCAGTCAGTGTTAAGTATTCATTTGTTTACACCTCTTAACAAAATGTTTGTACAAATACTGGTTTTTCCCTTTTCAGAGTTGGCCTTGCATCACTGTATGTGTGTGTGTGTGTGTGTGTGTGTGTGTGTATTTGTGTGTGTATATACATACATATGTTGTCTCCACTAGATGCTGAGCTCATGGAAGATAAACACCATGATGTTTTCCCATTTATTTCTTTAATCATTAAATATTTCTGAGTGTCTATATTCACTGTGCTCAGCATTATGAAGATACAAAAATAAATCAGACTATGTTTTATTCTCCAAGAATTTACAGTATAGAAAATAGAAGATAGGCAGAAAAAGAAATATAATCAAGGCATTATAACATAAGTGACATAAGAGAGGTAGAGATGAAATGTTAGGAAAAATAGGAATGAGGAGGGAGATAATTCCAACAATGATAGAGGGACAGGGACAACTGGAGAAGATGTCATGAAACAGGAAATAGTTTGAAATTGTCCACTGAAAACAGATAGCTTTGGAGGTGTGGGGATGTGGGTTCCCCTGAATAAGAGAGGCAGCATAAGGAAAGGCAGGAACAGAAAGAGCAAGAAGGTCAGTTTGAGTACATTATGAAACACATAAAGAGAAACAGTAAGAAACTCTTGGAATGCTAGCTTGGAAACGAATGCCATTAATCTGACCCACAAAAGAAGTGGACAGAAAAGGAGGAGGTTGGGTGTTTTGGAGATGGGGGTAGGGAGTTGGTCAGTCAGGCTGCATCAGTGGTGCCAGAAAAGGATAACATGAACAAAAGCTGAGACAGTGACAGTGGAGGCAGAGGCTCTGGATAGAGTCTCAATGAGACTTGACTGTTGGTTGCCTATGGAGGAAAAGGCAGCAGAAGGAAGAGGTCCTCAAGAACCGGGGGGATGGCGATGCTGACTAAAGCAAAGAACATATGAGGTTTACACAGATTAGATGGGGGCAAGAAATGATTCCCAGTAGAGGCGTCAAGTACATGCTCTTCTCTTTATATCTGCCTCCCATTCCAGTGCCTGACCGAATCACACATAAAATAAGTCAAAATAAGTGTTTACTGAATTCATATGAATCTACAACAAGCATTAAAGGTATATGGGGACAATGGTGAAAATAGGATGTTTAGAGACATGATTAAAACTTGAGGTTGTCATCAAGGGAGAAAACAACGCCATTGTCCCATGTCCTGCTATCATCATGGAACATTCACATCCGTTGGAAAGCAGCTATCACGCTGCTTGCCTGTAACATAGGATTTGCTTTTGTTTTGCAAAAAATCTGCCTAGCTATTTTGCCTCTATTCCTCATTTGGCCCCAGTATGATCAATTTTTGTCTCTTTCATTACATTTTATTTCTGTTACCTGATGTTATTCCTAATAGAAATAGAAATAGAAGAGAGGCAATACCCTGCTGGGCGGCCAAGTTGGGTAAAGTATTTAGGCACTTTACGAACTATATGTCCCAACTCTGTTTTACTAAAGAGGTAATCAGGATTTAGTTATCCAAGAGTTTTTAAATAGCAGGTTACAGCAAATTCTTCCCCTGGCAATGTTTCAATTCCTTTAAAATATTAAGACTTTTACTTCTCATAACTCCAGGAACAAGAATTATCTCCATTTGGGGTCTGCAGAAACCCTGACATAGAAAGTTAAGTAATTAGAGAAAAACCACACCACAAAGAAGAGGCAGAGGCGGGATTCAAGCTCAAGCAGGCTGGTGCTGGGGTCTCTGAGCCTCACAGTCCCCTTACACAGCACCCACAAACTTCAGTAGGACAGTGTGTTTGGGACCCATGTCTGGCTGGTGCCAGAACTCACTATTTCCTTCCACTTTTGTCCAGAGATAACTCTGCTGGAGTTCCTCTCTGAGAAGAAGAAGAAGAAGAAGAAGAAGAAGAAGAAGAACAAAAACAAAAACAAAAAACGATTATTGAATGATTGGTCCAGGATCAAGCAAAAATTAATAGTGATGTCTGTAACTCATGATTCCTAACATTCAATTTAGGGTTTTACCCAATAGTTCATGTTGCCCTTCTGTCTAAGGGTTAACAATGAACAGACTATAATCATTATGTTGTCTTTATTTTAGGAATGTCTTTCAAAAGATGTAAACATGTATGTTAGATATGTATAATTAAGGAAAGCATTACACTTAAAAGTCTTCAGGGCAAAGGTCAGTACTTGATAAATGTAATCAGTAATTTTCCATGATTTTTAAAAATCAAACTTTTTTGGTGAATTGCTCAAAAAGGTAATTTTATTTGTTCACATTTAGACTTCTAGGTATGGTATATTATGAATCCTCCAATCATCCTTTAAAAACACTACAATATAGGTTTTATTGTAGCTGTCTTTTGAGGTTACAAATTATTAACATCTGTCTCTTAGTATTTGTTTTTTACAATACTCTAAATACTCTAATCTCTGGTTATCCTGCCAATACCTGTAATTTTCTAGTCAGCTGCTATCTCTCACAGTAGTTTAAAGGTCATTTTTTGCAATACATAAAGAAACCTGTGAAGAAAGTGGACATGATTTATTTTTAGCAAGTTGAACTCATGTTTGGATTTGCTTTTGTGTCCAAGAGGAAAAAATCTGCCTAGCTATTTTGCCTCTATTCCTCAAATGGCCCCAGCATGATCAATTTTGGTCTCTTTCATTATATTTTATTTATGTTACCTGATGTTTTTCCTAATAGAAAGGGAAAACAGGTATTACTTTCAGGATCATAATTAAAGGATACATTTATATTGTATATTTTATATTCAAAGTACTGGATAATCCATGTATCATTCCTACAAGATAAAAACATGCTGCACTTTACTCTAGAGAGGTGTGTTTCTGAAAACTCTCTTTTATTTATTTATTTATTTATTTATTTATTTATTTATTATTATTATACTTTAAGTTCTAGGGTACATGTGCATAACGTGCAGGTTTGTTACATATGTATACTTGTGCCATGTTGCTGTGCTGCACCCATCAACTCGTCATTTACATCAGGTATAACTCCCAATGCAATCCCTCTCCCCTCCCCCCTCCCCATGATAGGCCCCTGTGTGTGATGTTCCCCTTCCTGAGTCCAAGTGATCTCATTGTTCAGTTCCCACCTATGAGTGAGAACATGCGGTGTTTGGTTTTCTGTTCTTGTGATACTTTGCTAAGAATGATGGTTTCCAGCTGCATCCATGTCCCTACAAAGGACACAAACTCATCCTTTTTTATGGCTGCATAGTATTCCATGGTGTATATGTGCCACATTTTCTTAATCCAATCTGTCACTGATGGACATTTGGGTTGATTCCAAGTCTTTGCTATTGTGAATAGTGCTGCAATAAACATACGTGTGCATGTGTCTTTATAGCAGCATAATTTATAATCCTTTGGGTATATACCCAGTAATGGGATGGCTGGGTCATATGGTATTTCTAGTTCTAGATCCTTGAGGAATCACCATACTGTTTTCCATAATGGTTGAACTAGTTTACAATCCCACCAACAGTGTAAAAGCGTTCCTATTTCTCCACATCCTCTCCAGCACCTGTTGTTTCCTGACTTTTTAATGATCACCATTCTAACTGGTGTGAGATGGTATCTCATTGTGGTTTTGATTTGCATTTCTCTGATGGCCAGTGATGATGAGCATTTTTTCATGTGTCTGTTGGCTGTATGCATGTCTTCTTTTGAGAAATGTCTGTTCATATCCTTTGCCCACTTTTTGATGGGGTTGTTTGTTTTTTTCTTGTAAATTTGTTTGAGTTCTTTGTAGGTTCTGGATATTAGCCCTTTGTCAGATGTGTAGATTGCAAAAATTTTCTCCCATTCTGTAGGATGCCTGTTCACTCTGATGGTAGTTTCTTTTGCTGTGCAGAAGCTCTTTAGTTTAATTAGATCCCATTTGTCAATTTTGGCTTTTGCTGCTGTTGCTTTTGGTGTTTTAGACATGAAGTCTTTGCCCATGCCTATGTCCTGAATGGTACTACCTAGGTTTTCCTCTAGGATTTTTATGGTATTAGGTCTAACATTTAAGTCTCTAATCCATCTTGAATTAATTTTCGTATAAGGAGTAAGGAAAGGATCCAGTTTCAGCTTTCTACTTATGGCTAGCCAATTTTCCCAGCACCATTTATTAAATAGGGAATCCTTTCCCCATTTCTTGTTTCTCTCAGGTTTGTCAGAGATCAGATGGCTGTAGATGTGTGGTATTATTTCTGAGGACTCTGTTCTGTTCCATTGGTCTATATCTCTGTTTTGGTACCAGTACCATGCTGTTTTGGTTACTGTAGCCTTGTAGTATAGTTTGAAGTCAGGTAGCATGATGCCTCCAGCTTTGTTCTTTTGACTTAGGATTGTCTTGGAGATGCGGGCTCTTTTTTGGTTCCATATGAACTTTAAAGCAGTTTTTTCCAATTCTGTGAAGAAACTCATTGGTAGCTTGATGGGGATGGCATTGAATCTATAAATTACCTTGGGCAGTATGGCCATTTTCACGATATTGATTCTTCCTATCCATGAGCATGGTATGTTCTTCCATTTGTTTGTGTCCTCTTTAATTTCACTGAGCAGTGGTTTGTAGTTCTCCTTGAAGAGGTCCTTTACATCCCTTGTAAGTTGGATTCCTAGGTATTTTATTCTCTTTGAAGCAATTGTGAATGGAAGTTCATTCCTGATTTGGCTCTCTGTTTGTCTGTTACTGGTGTATAAGAATGCTTGTGATTTTTGCACATTAATTTTGTATCCTGAGACTTTGCTGAAGTTGCTTATCAGCTTAAGGAGATTTTGGGCTGAGACAATGGGGTTTTCTAAATATACAATCATGTCATCTGCAAACAGGGACAATTTGACTTCTTCTTTTCCTAACTGAATACCCTTGATTTCTTTCTCTTGCCTAATTGCCCTAGCCAGAACTTCCAACACTATGTTGAATAGGAGTGGTGAGAGAGGGCATCCCTGTCTTGTGCCAGTTTTCAAAGGGAATTTTTCCAGTTTTTGCCCATTCAGTATGATATTGGCTGTGGGTTTGTCATAAATAGCTCTTATTATTTTGAGGTACGTTCCATCAATACCGAATTTATTGAGCGTTTTTAGCATGAAGGGCTGTTGAATTTTGTCAAAAGCCTTTTCTGCATCTATTGAGATAATCATGTGGTTCTTGTCTTTGGTTCTGTTTATAT
This sequence comes from Macaca mulatta, assembly GCF_049350105.2. Lineage (NCBI taxonomy): Eukaryota > Metazoa > Chordata > Mammalia > Primates > Cercopithecidae > Macaca > Macaca mulatta. The sequence continues at coordinate 125,795,676 of NC_133417.1, read as the reverse complement.
GCTGGATTATGTTTATTGATTTGCGAATGTTGAACCAGCCTTGCATCCCAGGGATGAAGCCCACTTGATCATGGTGGATAAGCTTTTTGATGTGTTGCTGAATCCGGTTTGCCAGTATTTTATTGAGGATTTTTCCATTGGTGTTCATCAGGGATATTGGTCTAAAATTCTCTTTCTTTTGTTGTGTCTCTGCCAGGCTTTGGTATCAGGATGATGTTGGCCTCATAAAATGAGTTAGGGAGGATTCCCTCTTTTTCTATTGATTGGAATAGTTTCAGAAGGAATGGTACCAACTCCTCCTTGTACCTCTGGTAGAATTCAGCTGTGAATCCATCTGGTTCTGGACTTTTTTTGGTTGGTAGGCTATTAATTATTGCCTCAATTTCAGAGCCTGCTATTGGTCTATTCAGGGATTCAACTTCTTCCTGGTTTAGTCTTGGAAGAGTGTAAGTGTCCAGGAAATTATCCATTTCTTCTAGATTTTCCAGTTTATTTGCGTAGAGGTGTTTATAGTATTCTCTGATGGTAGTTTGTATTTCTGTGGGGTTGGTGGTGATATCCCCTTTATCATTTTTAATTGCGTCGATTTGATTCTTCTCTCTTTTCTTCTTTATTAGTCTTGCTAGTGGTCTGTCAATTTTGTTGATCTTTTCAAAAAACCAACTCCTGGATTCATTGATTTTTTGGAGGGTTTTTTGTGTCTCTATCTCCTTCAGTTCTGCTCTGATCTTAGTTATTTCTTGCCTTCTGCTAGCTTTCGAATGTGTTTGCTCTTGCTTCTCTAGTTCTTTTAATTGTGATGTTAGAGTGTCAATTTTAGATCTTTCCTGCTTTCTCTTGTGGGCATTTAGTGCTATAAATTTCCCTCTACACACTGCTTTAAATGTGTCCCAGAGATTCTGGTATGTTGTATCTTTGTTCTCATTGGTTTCAAAGAACATCTTTATTTCTGCCTTCATTTCGTTATGTACCCAGTAGTCATTCAGGAGCAGGTTGTTCAGTTTCCATGTAGTTGAGCAGTTTTGATTGAGTTTCTTAGTCCTGAGTTCTAGTTTGATTGCACTGTGGTCTGAGAGACAGTTTGTTATAATTTCTGTTCTTGTACATTTGCTGAGGAGTGCTTTACTTCCAATTACGTGGTCAATTTTGGAGTAAGTACGATGTGGTGCTGAGAAGAATGTATATTCTGTTGATTTGGGGTGGAGAGTTCTATAGATGTCTATTAGGTCTGCTTGCTGCAGAGATGAGTTCAATTCCTGGATATCCTTGTTAACTTTCTGTCTCGTTGATCTGTCTAATGTTGACAGTGGAGTGTTGAAGTCTCCCATTATTATTGTATGGGAGTCTAAGTCTCTTTGTAAGTCTCTAAGGACTTGCTTTATGAATCTGGGTGCTCCTGTATTGGATGCATATATATTTAGGATAGTTAGCTCTTCCTGTTGAATTGACCCCTTTACCATTATGTAATGGCCTTCTTTGTCTCTTTTGATCTTTGACGGTTTAAAGTCTGTTTTATCAGAGACTAGTATTGCAACCCCCGCTTTTTTTTGTTCTCCATTTGCTTGGTAAATCTTCCTCCATCCCTTTATTTTGAGCCTATGTATGTCTCTGCGTGTGAGATGGGTCTCCTGAATACAGCAGACTGATGGGTCTTGACTCTTTATCCAGTTTGCCAGCCTGTGTCTTTTAATTGGAGCATTTAGTCCATTTACATTTAAGGTTAAGATTGTTATGTGTGAACTTGATCCTGCCATTATGATATTAACTGGTTATTTTGCTCGTTAGTTGATGCAGTTTCTTCCTAGCCTCGATGGTCTTTACATTTTGGCATGTTTTTGCAATGGCTGGTACCGGTTGTTCCTTTCCATGTTTAGTGCTTCCTTCAGGGTCTCTTGTAAGGCAGGCCTAGTGGTGACAAAATCTCTAAGCGTTTGCTTATCTGTAAAGGATTTTATTTCTCCTTCACTTATGAAACTTAGTTTGGCTGGATATGAAATTCTGGGTTTAAAATTCTTTTCTTTAAGAATGTTGAATATTGGCCCCCACTCTCTTCTGGCTTGTAGAGTTTCTGCCGAGAGATCTGCTGTTAGTCTGATGGGCTTCCCTTTGTGGGTAACCCGACCTTTCTCTCTGGCTGCCCTTAAGATTTTTTCCTTCATTTCAACTTTGGTGAATCTGGCAATTATGTGTCTTGGAGTTGCTCTTCTCGAGGAGTATCTTTGTGGCGTTCTCTGTATTTCCTGGATTTGAATGTTGGCCTGCCCTACTAGGTTGGGGAAGTTCTCCTGGATGATATCCTGAAGAGTGTTTTCCAACTTGGTTCCATTTTCCCCCTCACTTTCAGGCACCCCAATCAGACGTAGATTTGGTCTTTTTACATAATCTCATACTTCTTGCAGGCTTTGTTCATTTCTTTTTCTTCTTTGTTCTTTTGGTTTCTCTTCTCGCTTCATTTCATTCATTTGATCCTCAATCGCTGATACTCTTTCTTCCAGTTGATCGAGTCGGTTACTGAAGCTTGTGCATTTGTCACGTATTTCTCGTGTCATGGTTTTCATCTCTTTCATTTCGTTTAGGACCTTCTCTGCATTAATTACTCTAGCCATCAATTCTTCCACTTTTTTTTCAAGATTTTTAGTTTCTTTACGCTGGGTACGTAATTCCTCCGTTAGCTCTGAGAAATTTGATGGACTGAAGCCTTCTTCTCTCATCTTGTCAAAGTCATTCTCCGTCCAGCTTTGATCCATTGCTGGCGATGAGCTGCGCTCCTTTGCCGGGGGAGATGCACTCTTATTTTTTGAATTTCCAGCTTTTCTGCCCTGCTTTTTCCCCATCTTTGTGGTTTTATCTGCCTCTGGTCTTTGATGATGGTGATGTACTGATGGGGTTTTGGTATAGGTGTCCTTCCTGTTTGATAGTTTTCCTTCTAACAGTCAGGACCCTCAGCTGTAGGTCTGCTGGAGATTGCTTGAGGTCCACTCCAGACCCTGTTTGCCTGGGTATCAGCAGCAGAGGCTGCAGAAGATAGAATATTTCTGAACAGCGAGTGTACCTGTCTGATTCTTGCTTTGGAAGCTTCCTCTCAGGGGTGTATTCCACCCTGTGAGGTGTGGGGTGTCAGACTGCCCCTAGTGGGGGATGTCTCCCAGTTAGGCTACTCAGGGGTCAGGGACCCACTTGAGCAGGGAGTCTGTCCCTTCTCAGATCTCAACCTCCGTGTTGGGAGATCCACTGCTCTCTTCAAAGCTGTCAGACAGAGTCGTTTGCGTCTGCAGAGGCTTCTGCTGTGTTTGTTATTGTTTACTGTGCCCTGTCCCCAGAGGTGGAGTCTACAGAGACAGGCAGGTTTCCTTGAGCTGCTGTGAGCTCCACCCCGTTCGAGCTTCCCAGCGGCTTTGTTTACCTACTTAAGCCTCAGCAATGGCGGACGCCCCTCCCCCAGCCTCGCTGCTGCCTTGCCGGTAGATCACAGACTGCTGTGCTAGCAATGAGGGAGGCTCCGTGGGCGTGGGACCCTCCCGGCCAGGTGTGGGATATGATCTCCTGGTGTGCCTGTTTGCTTAAAGTGCTGTATTGGGGTGGGAGTTACCCGCTTTTCCAGGTGTTGTGTGTCTCAGTTCCCCTGGCTAGGAAAAGGGATTCCCTTCCCCCTTGCGCTTCCCAGGTGAGGCAATGCCTCGCCCTGCTTCAGCTCTCGCTGGTCGGGCTGCAGCAGCTGACCAGCACCGATCGTCCGGCACTCCCCAGTGAGATGAACCCAGTACCTCAGTTGAAAATGCAGAAATCACCGGTCTTCTGTGTGGCTCGCGCTGGGAGTTGGAGACTGGAGCTGTTCCTATTCGGCCATCTTGCTCCACCCCTCTGAAAACTCTCTTAATCAAGATTTAGAGAATTACATCCACTTCATATGCAACAACATCAACCACATTTGCTAAAGAAGTTATGACACTTGAGTATATTTGTGTAGATGCACATATTTTCATTTATGGAAGGTGCCAATAAAACAATAAAAGAAGCATGAGCATATAGTGAACATATGGTGAGTTGTTTGGTTTTTCTTCTCAGCATCCACTACTTTCTTGTACAAAAAAATAAAAAGGCCTGGGTAGAACTTTCCTTTGGGTAAAATTTTTCCTCATTGCCCACTTTGCCTGCATCTCCAGAGCTTGACCTATTGCACATGTATAATGATTGGCTCACAGACAAATACGTGATCTCTGCTTGAACAATGGGATGCAGAGTCAGGAGCCCACAGAAGTCTTTCAGAAATGAACATGCATTTTATTTCCATTGGGATTAGTGAGTATGTAGGGTATCAATACAGACCTGACCATGTTAAATGGCTACATGGGGGAAAATTATGTCTGAAAATGCCGTCAACGCGGGAGAAATTAGATTGTGGAAGCCGAGAGAGGCAATACCCTGCTGCCATCATCTGAGGTCCTGGATCCAACCACAACTGTTGTTACATGAAATGGGCTCCTTTCAGCTGAAAAATGAATGACACCCACTTACTATATAAGCACAATCAGTGCTTATAGGCATAAGTAATGATCCAGTTTTACTATGATAGCAGATGGCAGGTGTGAAGGAAATTTTAGTGAAATATTTTAAATCAAAAGAACTAGATAGGATTAAATAAGAAAGGCAAGACATTATAAACAATGTTTTAACTACATAAAAGAAGTAGAAAGTGATAGTTCATATATGTGCATACAGTAGGAGTTTATATAAGGGTTTGTTATGAACTGAATTGTGTCTTTCAATCAAAGTTTATGTGTTAAATTCCAACCCCTAGTATGTCAAAATGTGACCTTACATGGAAAAGGGGTTATTAAATGTAATTCCTTAAGATGAGGTCACACTGGACTAGGGTGAGCCCCTAATTCAATATGGAGTGGTGTCCATAAGGGGAACCAAAGGGAAAATTGTCCCAAAAGGGAAATTTGGAAAGAGACATACACAGGAAGGATGCTAGGTGGAGCTGAAGAGAGGTAAAGGGTAATGCTTCTATAAGCTAAGAAATGCCAAAGATTAGCAGCAAATCACCAGAGACTACGGGAGAGACATAGAGAAGATTCTTCCACATAGCCTCAGAAAGAATTAACCCAGCTGACACCTTGATCTTGGACTCTCGCCTCTAGAACTATGAGATTATTAGTTTCTATTGTTGAAACCACTCAGTCGGTGGTACTTTGTTAAAGCTGCTCTTGCAAACTAACACAGGGTTTAAGGACAATTACAGATAAAAGTGCAAAAATTCCTTGGGATAGAAAAAAATTTAAAATGAAATAGGAGAGCACCAATTAAGATCTAATAATAGGAGATAGTTTTCTCTTTTGGATCAGAGGTAAATTAAAATTTTAGTTGGATGTTGTAATGGTTAATACTGAGTGTCAACTTGACTGGATTGAAGGATACAAAGTGTGTCTGTGAGGGTGTTGCAAAATTAAATTAACATTTGAGTCAGTGGGCTGGGGAAGGCAGACCCACCCGTAATCTGGTGGACACCATCTAATCAGCATCTAGTGAATGAAAGCAGGCAGAAAAACATGAAAAGGAGAGACTGGCCTAGCCTCCCAGTCCATATCTTTCTCCCATGCTGGATGCTTCCTGCCCTCAAACATCGGACTCCAAGTTCTTCAGTTCTGGGACTCAAACTGGCTCTCCTTGCTCCTCAACCTGCAGAGAGCCTATTGTGGGACCTTGTACATACACACACACACACACACACGTGTATATACATGGAAGTTTATTAAGTATTAACTTACACGGTTACAATATCTAGAGGGACAGAACTAATAGGATATATATGCCCCTCTAAAGAACCCTGACTAATACAGATTTTGATACCAGGAGTGGATCTAGAGTAACAAAATATTAAGGATGGAGTTATTTTTTTCGTTTTTGGGTTTCTAGAGTTGACTGCTTAATATGATTAGACCCAAAAATGCTAAGGACTCTACTTCTAATAGTTTGGGGAACACTGATAGTCATTGGCATGAACTGTTTAGAGAGTTATGCAAAATAAGTGAATTTGACACTCCTGAGTCACCATTTGTGAGAGGCAAGGAGTTTAGTGACTCTATACATAATACCTTTGACCATATTTGGAGAACCAAGAAACATAATAAAGCTGGTTGGTTGCTCCTAAGTTCAGCGGACAAAGTGATGAAGAGAATGATGAATTCAAGGATTCTGTCTCCCAGCCTGAGCTTCAAATATGCTAAGACTGCCCCGAGTGAGAGTCTTATCTCCTATAGGGAAAGAGCTGAAATTGTGTAAAAACAGACACAAGCTCTTATCATACGAGCAGCTGACTTGCTATGAAAGATGCACATACAGCCTCGCCAGGTGTCTACTGTTAAATTGAAAGCATTAATTGGAAAAGAATGAGACTCTGAAACTTGGAATGGGGACATGTGGGAGGACCCTGATGAAGCTGGGGACACTGAGTGTGTAAACTCTGATGAATCTTTTTTGCCAGCAGGAACAGTTTCCCTATCCCCAGTAGTGGCAACATCCCCATCCCAACCCATGCTGCCATTAGTCTTTCCACTTTGTCTGACGAGATAAACCCTGCACTGCCAGAGGCAACAGTGATGGCCTCCCCTGAGGCAGTTGCCAGGCAAATAATGTTTATTCTCTCCAGAAACCACCCTCAACACCCCTGTTTGCTTCTAGATCTATAACTAGACTAAAGTCCCAGTGGGCCCCTGGAGGTGAGATTGAGAGTGTGACCCATGAGGAGATGTGTTACACTTGAAAAGAACTGTTTGAGTTCTCTAATTTATGTAAGCAGAAAAATGGAGGACAGGGATGGGAATGGATATTAAGGGTATGGGGTAATGGTGGAAGGAACATACAGTTGGATTAGGCTGAATTTATTGATTCGTGCCCACTAAGTGAGGACTCTGCTTTTAATGTTGCAGCTCAAGGAGTTAAAAAAAGGTTTTAATAGTTTATTTTGCTTGGTTAGCTGAAATATGGATTAAAAGGTGGCCCACTGAGCAAGCTGGAAATGCCTGGTCTCTCTTGATTTAATGTAGTGGAAGGGATCCAAAGGCTTAGGGAGATTGGGATGCTATAGTGAATTAGTCACTTTAGGCCTACTCATTCCAGTTGGGAGGGTCCAGAAATAAAATCTTGACCAATGTCTTGTGAAATAGATTTGTGAGGGCAGCACCTGCATCTTTGAAGAACCCTGTAATTGCTGTTTTCTGTATGTCAGATCTAATGGTGGGAACCGCAGTCACTCAACTACAAAATTTAAATACAATGGGAATAATTGGATCCCAAGGTGTCAGGTGCCAAGTGGCGGCACTCAACCGTCAAATGCAAGGGACATATAGCTACCATAATGGACAGCAGAGGCAAAGCGGCAATCAGAATAGTTTGACTCACATAGAGCTCTGGCATTGGCTAATTAATCATAGTGTTCCTAGAAATGAAACTGACAGGAATCCTACTGCATTCCTATTTAATTTATACAAGCGGAAATCTTCTAAGTCAAATGGACAAAAGGCTAATTTGAATTATAAAAACAGATAATCTCCCTCTATCAATTTCCAGACTTGAGCCAGTTTACAGACCTAGAACCTCTTGAATGAAGGGGAGGCTGAGTCCTCTTGCAGAAGGACCCCACTATATCACTGACAATTTATGCAGTGAACTTTTCTCCTATCCTTCCCCAGGGAGACATCCAGCCTTTCACCAGGGTAACTGTGCATTGGGGAAAGGGAAATGATTAGACATTTCAGGGATTATAGTACACTGGCTCTGAGCTGATGATGATTCCAGAGGACCCAATATGTCACTGTGGTCCTCCAGTCAAGGTAGGGGCTTATGGAGGTCAGGTAATTAATGGAGCTTTAGCTCAGGTCTGACTTACAGTGGGTCCAGACTCATTCTGGATTTCCAGACTCATTCTGTGGGTCTCCAGACTCATTCTGTGGTCATTTCCCCAGTGCCAGAATGCATAATTGCCATAGACATACATAGTAGCTGGCAGAACCCCCACATTGGCTCCCTGATTGGTAGGATGAGGGCTATTATAGTGGAAAAGACCAAATGGAAGCCAGTAGAGCTGCCTCTACCTCGAAAAATAGTAAATTAAAAACAATATCACATCCCTGGAGGAATTGCAGGGATTAGAGTCACCATCATGGACTTGAAAGACACAGGGTTGGAGATCCCTACCACATTCCCGTTCAACTCTCCCATTTGGCCTGTGCAAAAAACAGATGGATCTTGGAGAATGACAGTGGATTATCATAAGCTTAACCAAGTGGTAACTCCAATTGCAGCTGCTGTACCAGATGTGGTTTCATTGCTTGAGCAAATTAACACATCTCCTGGTACCTGGTATGCAACCATTGACTTGGCAAATGCCTTTTTCTCCATTCCTGTCCATAAGGCCCACCAGAAGCAATTTGTCTTCAGCTGGTAAGGCCAGTAATATACCTTTACTGTCCTACCTCAGGGGATGTCAACTCTCTGGCTTTGTGTCATAATCTTATTTGGAGAGACCTTGATTGCTTTTCACTTTTGCAAAATATCACACTGGTCCATTACATTGGTGACATTATGTTGATCGAATCCTGTGAGCAAGAAGCAGCAAACACACTGGAGTTAGTAGTGAGACACTTGCTTGCCAGAAGATGGAAAATAAATCCAACTAAAATTCTGGGACCTTCTACCTCAGTAAAATTTCTAGGGGTCCAGTGGTATAGAGCCTGTCCAAACATTCCTTCTAAGGCAAAGGATAAGTTGCTGCATTTGGCCCCTCCTACAACCAAGAAAGAGGCACAACACCTAGTGGGCCTCTTTGGATTTTGGAGGCAACACATTCCTCATTTGAGTGTGTTACTCATTTGTTGAGTGACCGGAGAGGCTGCCAGTTTTGAGTGGGGTCCAGAACAGGAGAAGGCTCTGCAACAGGTCCAGGCTGCTGTGCAAGCTGCTCTGCTACTTGAGCCATATGACTCAGCAGATCCAGTGGTGCTTGAGGTGTCAGTTGCAGAAACGGATGCTGTTTGGAGCCTTCAGCAGGACCCTATAGGTGAATCACAGCAGAAGATTCTAGGATTTTGGAGCAAGGCCCTTCCATCTTCTGCAAATAACTACTCTCCTCTCCAGAGACAGCTCTTGGCCCACATTTGACTATGGGCCATCAAGCTACCATGTGACCTGAACTGCCTATCATGAACTGAATGCTTTCTGACCCATCTAGCCATAAAGTGGGTCATGCACAGTGGCATTTCATCGTAAATTGAAAGTAGTATATACGTGATCTGGCTCGAGCAGGTCCTAAAGGCACAAGTAAGTTACATGAGAAAGTGGCTCAAATGCCCTTGGTCTCCACTCCTGCCACCTGCTTTCTCTCCCCCAGCTTGCACTGATAGCCTCACAGAGAGTTCCCTATGATCAGTTTACAGAGGAAGAGAAGACTAGGGCCTGTTTCATAGATGGTTCTGCACAATATGCAGGCACCACCCAAAAATGGACAGATACAGCACTACAGCCCCTTTCTAGGACATCCCTGAAGGACAGCAGTGAAGGGAAATCTTCTCAGTGGGCAGAACTTTGAGCAGTGCACTTGGTTGTGCACTTTGCATGGAAGGAGAAATGGCCAGATGTGTGATTATTTACTGATTCATGGGCTGTAGCCAATGGTTTGGCTGGATGGTCAGGGACTTGGAAGAAAAAGCATAATTGGAAAATTGGTGACAAAGGTATCTGAGAAAGAGATAGGTGGATGACCTTTCTGAGCGGTCGAAAACTGAAGTTATTTGTACCCTATCTGAATGCTCATCAGCAAAGGAGGATTTTAATAACCAATTCTGTGGACACCACTCAGCCTCTTTCCCCAGCCACCCCTGTCATAACCCAATGGGCCCATGAAAAAGTGGCCATGGTGGCAGAGATGGAGGTTACATATGGGCTCAGCAACATGCACTTCCACTCACCAAGGCTGACCTGGGTATGGTGACTGCTGAGTGCCCAATTTGCCAGCAGCAGAGACCAACTCTGAGCCCTCCCCTCAATATGGCACCACTCCTCAGGGTGATCAGCCAGTTACCTGGTGGCAGGTTGATTATATTGGACCTCTTCCATCGTGGAAAAGGCAGAGGTTTGTCTTCACTGGAATAGACATTTACTCTGGATATGGGCTTGCCTATCCTCTACACAGTGCTTCTACCAAGACTACCTTCCCTGTGGACTCACAGAATGCCTTATACACCATCATGGTATTCTGCACAGCATTGCCTCTGACCAAGGCACTCACTTTACGGCTAAAGAAGTGCAGCCATAGGCTCGTGCTCATGGAATTCACTGGTCTTACCATGTTCCCCATCATCCTGAAGCAGGAGGATTGATAGAACAGTGGAAGGGTCTTTTGAAGTCATGATTACAACACCGACTCGGTGACAATAGTTTGCAGGACTGGGGCAAGGTTCTCCAGAAGGCTGTGTATGCTCTGAATCAGCATCCATATGTTTCTCCCATAGCCAGGATTCACAGGTCCATGAATCAAGGGGTGGAAGTAGAAGTGGTACCACTCACCATCACCCCTAGTGATCTACTAGGAAAATTTTTGCCTCCTCTGACATTATGTTCTACTAGCCTAGAGGTCTTAGTTCCAGAGCGGGAGACACTGCCACAAGGAAACACAACAATGATTTCAGTAAACTGGAAGTTAAGATTGCCACCTGAACACTTTGGGCTCCTACTACCTTTAAGTCAACAGGCTAAGAAGGGAGTTACAGTGTTGGCTGGAGTGACTGACACAGACTATCAAGATGAAATTAGTCTACTACTCCATAATGGAGGTAAGGAAGAGTATGCATGGAATACAGAAGATCCATTAGGGCATCTCTTAGTATTACCATGCCTTGTGATTAAGGTCAGTGAAAAACTACAACAGCTCAATCTAGGCAGGAGTATAAATGACCAGTGGCACCACTCACCATCACCCATAGTGATCCACTAGGAAAATTTTCGCTTCCTCTGACATGTTCTACTGGCCTAGCAGTTTTAGTTCCAGAGTGAGGAATGCTGCCACAAGGAAAAACTATGATTCCAGTAAACTGGAAGTTAACATTGCCACCTGGACACTTTGGGCTCCTCCTACCTTTAAGTCAACAGGCTAAGAAGGGAGTTACAGTGTTGGTCGGGATGACTGACCCAGACTATCAAGATGAAATTAGTCTTCTACTCCATAAGGGAGGTAAGGAAGAGTGTGCTTGGGATACAGAAGATCCATTAGGGAGAGTTTCCATGCCTTGTGATTAAAAACTACAACAACCCAATCTAGGCAGGAGTACAAATGACTCAGACCCTTCAGGAATGAAGGTTTGGGTCATTCCACCAGGGAAAAAAAAACCACGACCTGCTGAGGTGCTTCCTGAAGGCAAAGGGAATACAGAATGGGTAGTAGAAGAAGGTAGTCATCAATACCAGCAACTACCACGTGACCAACTGTAGAAATGAAGACTGTAACTGTCATGAGTATTTCATCCTTCTTTTGTTAAAAACATGTTTATGCATGTACACACTTGTACTAAGAAGATATCTTCATTTTATTTTCTTTCTTTGTCCTTTATCATGTGACATAAGATTTATTGACTTCATATCAGCATTTAAATATTGTTAACTTTATGTAATAGTATTTGGGTTGAGGATTGATGCATTTTTGGTTGGATGAAGGACAGTTGTATTATGTTAGGCATACTTATGATCTTTTTATTATCTGTATTTAAAGATTATATATGACCTCAGGAGGTGTGTATGGGTTCAAATTGACAAGGGGTGGATTTGTGATGGTTAATACTGAGTGTCAACTTGACTGGATTGAAGGATAAAAAGTATTAATCCAGAGTGTGTCTGTGAGGGTGCTGCCAAAGGAGATTAACATTTGAGTCAGTGGGCTGGGGAAGGCAGACCCACCCTTAATCTGATGGGCACCATCTAATCAGACTCCAGCGAATATAAAACAGGCAGAAAAATGTGAAAAGGCGAGACTAGCCTAGCCTCCCAGCCTACATCTTTCTCCCATGCTGGATGCTTCCTGCCCTTGAACATTGGTCCAAGTTCTTCAGTTTTTGGACTCAGATTAGCTCTCCTTCATTCTCAGCTTGAAGACAGCCTATTCTGGGACCTTGTGATTGTGCAAGTTAATACTTAATAAACTCTCCTTTATATATGTATGTGTATGTGTTTGTATAAACACATATGTATTATATATCCTATTAGTTCTGCCCCTCCAGAGAAAACTAACACAGACATAGTAGATGAAACTGATGAATACCATGAAATCTCACAATTAAAGTTTAGTTTTACTTGAAAGATAATTTTTGTATCAACTACACTTAAGACAAAGAATATGACCTATCAGGTTCTTACAGCTACCACATTAACAGCTAAATATCTTTAGGAAACATTAACTTTATCATTGAATACATACAGAATGGAACCAACAAAGGTAGAAGGTGGTGTGGTGATGAAAGATAAGAATGTGGCCTATACATTTTTTCAGGAGTTAATAGACTAAAACTTTAAGGTTAAGTATTGTGGTTGTATAACTGAGAGAAAAAAAAATCACTAAAAATAATACAAAAGTGAAATTTAGGATTAGCAAGAGAACAGATTATGAGTGTGTAGGCTTAGATTAAAGGGGTTTTGGTTTTTGCTTATTTTTGATGACTTCAAAACTATGTATCTGGAGAATTAGAAATCTATGAAGGCATTGTCAGTAAGAGAGGAAGGAAAGAATTGTGGTATGAAGAAGCAGTTCTAAAATAGCTTGAGTTATATCATACTTTCAGAGTGTCATAATCTGGTAGACATCTCAACCATCTGACAAAATTAAATACCAACAACTTTGGAGTGACTGGCATTATATGTCTCCTGATACGATACACTGAGAAGGACAAAATATCACCTATTTGTACTGTTCCAAAATTACCTAACCTGCATTGATTGTCAGCAAACAATCAGACAAATATAAACTGTGGGACCTTCTACAAAACAACTTGCCTGGACTTTGCAAAACTATTAATTTCATGAAAGACAAAAAGAGTTGACAGAAAAAATCTAATGCATGTTACAGTGGTCTAAAGAGATATGACAACTTAATGAAATTTGCAATCTTTTATTAGATCTTGGATCTGAAAAAAGTTCAAAAAAGCATTACTGGGATAATTTGAATATAGACTTTATATATTAGATTAATATGAGATTATAATGTTAAATTTCTTGAATGTGATCATGGTATCACAGTTATATAGGTTATTTAGGAGATGCAGTAAAAGCAGAAGTATTTAGTGGTAAAGTGTCAAGGATGCCTACAGCTTTCTTTCAAATGGTTCACCAAAAAATAAAAGTGTATGTGCAGTATATGTCAACACAAACACACACACATAAATTTTTTTTGACATTGTTGATACTCTGCTCATATCCTCTTAGATTCATTATACTATTTCTGTGTGTCTGTTCACCACCTTCTCTGTGCTTTTTCTTCTAACATTCTGCCACTGTGGTATCAGAAATCTACACAGGATTAGGGCAAGGCTCAACTCACGTGAAATCACACCCTTATTTAACTTCCTCCTGTTCCTACCAATTTTCTTTCCTTTTTCTTCTATGATCATATTTTTAACAAATCACTTTCACCCAAATCCTCATCTCAGAATCTGTTTTAGGGGAATCTAACCTGAGATATATAAATATATATATATACACATTACAGAGAGAGGAGATGATGTAAGATATTCTCAATAATGAATCTAGGTGAGTTTATTTTATTATTCTTCCAACTTTTCTGCAGGTTTCATGTTGTGGAGGAAGGACTTAAAATAGTGGGTCTGTGATCTCTTTCTCTTTTCATTACTAAAGGGTACTTCCCCAGGGGGAAAAAAATGTTGGTAACCTTGTAATCATCCAACAGATTCTTCCTGCTTGCTGCACAGACAAAAATCAATACAGTGAGACCATGGCATTGCATTAGAGAAAGAGTTTAATTGATATGAGTCTGGCCCACTGGCCCATGCAAGAGAACTGGAGTTATAACTCAAATCAGTCTTTCTGAGGTTTCAGAGGTTAGGGGTTTTGTGGACAATTTAGTGGGTAGGGGGTTAGGGAATGAGTGCTGCTGATTGGTTGGGGATGAACTCAGAGGGGTGTTGAAAATGGTCTTCAGGCACTGAGTCCACCTCTGGGTGGCACCACAGATCAGTTGAGTCACAAGACATGAGTCCAGGTGGGGTCAGTGAGAAAGATATCTTGAAAACCATTCTTAGGTTCTACAATAGTGATGTTATCTCTAGGAGCAACTGGGAAAGTCATAAATCATGTGACCTCTGGCCACATGACCCCTGAGCAGTAAGGGATTATATAAACTACGCTTATCAGAATTCAGGCCCCTCTCATAATCCTAACCTTGAAGCTTTTCATCAGTTTTACAAAGGGGGCTTTAGTTTTGGGAGGGGCTGTTACCATCTTTGCTTTAAGTTTAAACCATAAACTAAATTCTTCCCAAAGTTAAGTTGGCCTACACCCAGGAATGACCAAGGACAGCTTGGAGATCAGAAGCAAGATGGAGTCAACTATGTCATATTTCTTACTGTCACAATTTTGCAAAGGTAGTATAAACCTGGTCTTATTTCCTTACAAGCAAGCGGAACCTCTTGGTAAATACACTACTGATATTGCTCAGGAAGGGAGTTTGTATTGATTGCAGAATACCATCTTAGCAGGATAAACCTGGTTTTAGGGTTAAGGTAAACAAACCTAGGACTTATGAATTTCCTAGAAAAGGTCACATAAATTAGGTGACCATCTGGGGTATAAAATGTAGATATTTTATAAGCAAAATGTTTTCTGCTATGTGAGACAACCTGCATACTTCAGTTAGAGACTTCACCTGATCAAGGTGTGTGTGTGTGTGTGTGTGTGTGTGTGTGTGTGTGTAGAAAGTCACAGGGAGCCTCCATCAAAGTTCCAGATCTGTCCTGTGCTTCACGTGCACCTTTTGATTGCTTATATCTTTTTGGGATTATTAGTAAAGCTGGACACCGGGGAAGATCCTTGATTTGTGAAAGTCTGACTTGACAAACTGATCTTTTGTGTTAGCTTAGTTATTTTTCAAACTAAAAAGTTATTTTGAGAGCATAGAGTATCAGTTTCTAAAATATTCTCATACAGAATTTGGACTAGATCTGTAAGTTTCTCCTTCTAAGTTTATATAACAAAGTACACAAATGCTGTAGATTGGTCTTCTAAAGTGTATGTCATATTGACTCTTCAACAAGACTGTGCTACTACTACTGTTTCTTCTGTTAAGTGAGGTCATGGAGATGTGAGTGATAAGGGACACATTCCCGTGTTGAGTCAGCAGCTTCTGGGTGTCAGGGGTTAGTGGTGGCAGCTGCAGCACCAGCAATGCAGTAGCGGTGTTTGGCCACTGAGCTGTCTCCTCAGTGTCCCCTGACATCCTCTCCTCCAGCCTTCCCAGTAATTTTCTAAGCTCTTAATTTCCTGCATTAAATCCCTTTCTGTTTAAAATACCTAAAGCAGTTTCCGTTTCCTACAGCAAACCTCAAATAATGTACTTAATTACTAAGACAAATAGCTATTTCATTTTGGTTTGGAGGAGTGTTTTTCAGCAACTTGATTTGTGTGCACCAATATTGTTTATCTTCAATATTTTTAAAAATCTAAGATGAAAAATGAAGGGTAATAGACATATTTTTGGGGCAAGTAAAACAAAGTCAGGGTGAGTCATATTTTTACAACCTGTATGTTTTATTTAACATATATATCTTTTTAGATAACTTTTTATGTAATTGCTGGGTTTTTTCTTTTTTTGGTTGTTCTTTATGCAAGTTTAAATATCTGATTTCTTATTAAGAAATGTAACAAATGCCTTGGGATTTTTCCTGGACATGAAACTGGTTTGAAGATTATTTGAATCTATTTTTTTTTATCAAGAGATATCACTGCAAACTAATCCAAAATCTAAAATTGTTAATGCCATATGTGTCATTGATTTCCATCTTGCCAATTAAATAAAGGTTACCGCCTGGGTGCCTCAAAGATTGCCTCTCTCCCTAGGCACCATCACAGTAATTCAGCTCAGCCAGGGCACTCCTGCTGGTCGTCCCCAAATTCCCTCTGCAGGGAATGAGTGGCAGAATGCCTTCTGGGAAAATCTTCACTTAGGGAATGGCAAATCTGCAGTTGACTGGAACTTCAATTTGCTCACTAGAAAGCTCATCTTCTCTGTTTTCACAAAGGGCCATTGATTAGTTCGACAAATATGTATTGTGCACCTAGAATATAAGAGACACTGGGCCAGGCACTAGGAATACCAAGAAACAAAATGTAAAGCTATGTTTCTGTCCTTTATAATGTCTGACTTTGAGTAGATGGCTGCATATCTAATTTTAAAACGATGTGATCCATTCCATGCATTAAGAGATTTTGGGAAACAGAGATAGGAATAGTCTAATGTCACTATGGAAAGAGAAAGAATTGAATTCACAAGTAGAGAAGATGGTAAGATTTGAACTCAGTTGTGAAGAATAAATAGGGCTTTTCCAGGCCACAGCAGAGGAACGATGTGAAAGAGGAATGAAATAATCTAAAAAAAATAAAATAAAAAGAAATTCAATATGATCCAAGGCAGGAAGACACAAGAGGGCCAGCTTCATTCAGGAAATTGCCAAGAGTCTTCTGAGCTGGCACAGAGCATGGTTAGGAAGGTGTGATGGTTGCTTTCATGTGTGTACTTGGCTGGTCCACAGAGCGCCCAGATATTTGGTCAAACATTATTCTAGGGGCTTCTGTGAGAGTGTTTTGAATGAGATTAGCATCTGAACCAGTAGACTAGGTGAAGCAGATTACTCCCCCTAAGGTTGGTGGGCCTCGTTTAATTAGTCAAAGGCCTGAATAGAACAAAAAGGCTGACCCTCACTGGAGTAAGAGGGAACTCCTTCCACCCAAGTGCCTTCCATCTGGGACACTGGCTGTTTTCTGCCGTCAGACTCAAACTGAAATATGGACTCTTCTGGGTCTCTAGCCTGCCAGCCTTCAGCCTGGGGCTACACTATCTGCTTTATGGGGCCTCCAGCTTTGCTGACTGCAGGCTTTGGGACTTCTCAGCCTCGGTAATTAGACGAGCAATTCTGTATGCAAGTTGAGTATCCTTTACCTGAAATGCATGGGACCAGAAGTGTTTCAGGTTCAGGATTTGGGTTTTTTTTTTTTTTTTTAATATTTGCCTATACATAATGAGATATCATGGGAATGGCACCCAAGTCTCAACATGAAATTTATTTATGTATATATACTTTATATGCATAACCTGGAGGTCATTTTCTATTTTAATATTTTAAATAATTTTCTTCATGAAACACATTTTTGACTGCGTTTTGACTGTGACCCATCACATGAGGTCAGGTGTGGAACTTTCCGCTTGTGGTGTCGTATTGGTCCTCAAAAAGTTTCAGAGTTGGAAGCACTTCAGATTGAGACTTTTGGAATAGGAATGCTCAACATGTAATATGTATATTTCCCATTAGTCCCATTTCTTTGGGAAAAAAAACCTGACGAATACAGAAAAGTTGGCATAACATGAGATTGTAACAGTAAACATGACTGGAATGTAAAAACTCCAAAGGTGCCAGGTCAATGACTCATGCTTGCAATCCCAGCAGTTTGGGAGGTTGATGTGGGAGGATGACTTAAGGCCAGAATTTGGAGACCAGCCTGGGCAACACAGCAAAATCCTGTCTCTACAAAATAACAATAATAATAATAATAATAATAATAACAATTAATTACCTGGGCATGGTGGCATGAGTAGTCCCAGCTACTCAGGAGGTTGAAGTAGGAGTATTGCTTGAGCCCAGGACTTCAAGTTTTCAGTAAGCTATGATTGGGTAACCACACTCCTGGGTGACAGAGTGAGACATATTAAACCAGCCAATATTTATTTTAGATATTATAATTGTTATTATTGACAAATCATACTTTTTCTGCTTATTTCATTGATGATCAAGATACTCTTCTGAGGACTTTACAGGTATCCATTTATTTATTCTTGATGGCCCCTTTAAAAGGGAGGCACTAACATTATCCTTAATTTATAGAGGGAGGAATGAAATATAGACAAGCAACCTGCCTAAACTCCCCAAGTTAATAAGTGGCAGAGTCCAGAGGAGTGGAACCCAGGTGGTCACATCTCCAGAGCCTGCACTTCCTCACTGCCTTAGCAATGCTCTAATATTAGACTTAATTCTATAGGAATTTTCAAATATAGGGATATCTACCATCTTTGCCATTTTTAGAAATGTGATTCTGTTGGTATAATAGAGAATAAAGTAGAGAATGGGAGTACAAAGTATGTGAAAAGCTAAGATGAAACATAAGTGATAAGGACCTAGCTCAGATTAGCAGTGCTGGGAGTGGGCAGTGGGTGATGACCCACGCACGTTTTCAGAACGGCATCACCATGATTGGGTAACTAATCAGATGTGGAGGATAAGAGAAAAGAGGTAAAACCCAGTGTGATTAAGAATTGGTGAGTGATTACCCGAACTAGGAAGCATATTGAGGGGAGGGGAGAAGGCAGCTAGTGAGGATTTTGGAACTGAAATTGAGTCACCCATAAGACAGAAATTTGAATCTAAATTTGGAAGAGAGGTCAGCATTAGAGAAATAAAGTTGGGAGTTGTATTAATTTCCTATGGCTACCATGATAAATTATTCCAAACTGGCTTAAAACAACAGACATTTATTCTCTCATAGTGCTAGAAGCTGGAATCCAGAAATCAAGGTGTTGATGGAGCTCTGCTCCCCACAGAGGTTCTAGAGAAGACTCTTTCAGCTTCTGGTGATTACCACTTTTCCTTGGTGTTTTTGGCTTGTGGCCACATCCCTGCAGTCTCTGTCTCCATCTTTGTATATCTTCTTCTATGTTGTGCTGAATCTCTTCCCACCAGTATCACAAGGACACTTGTGATAACATTTAGGTCCCACCCAGATAATATAGGATAATCCCTTCATCTAAATTTTCTTAATTTATTCACATCTGGGAAGACTCTTTTTACACATAAGATAAAATCATAGGTTCCAGCAATTAGGACCTGATATATTTGGATTGCCATTTTTCAGCCTACTGCAGAAGTTATCAGAATATGAGTGATTCGTAAGGAAGGAGAAAAATCCCCAAGGGTGAGAGATGGTAGGAAGTCACCTTGTTGTAGGGGTAGAAATCTCTGAGCTGAGATCCCACTTGGTCACTGCTTGTGTGTCCCTAACCAAATGGCCTCAGCAGTGTAGACCTCATTTCTCACATTGTCAAATGATGGAGCTTGACTGCCTGATTTTCCTCTTGAGTAGAAAACCTCAAGCGTGTTTTTCCTCTAAATAAGTGTGCACAGCCACTTGGAGGCTATGGCTGTTAAAATAATATTATTTTATTTAAATAGCAATATTAAAACAAAAAGATACATTCAAGGCAAAACTGTCCATAAACCTGTCGTTTAACCAAATCAATATTTTCTTTGTAGGGCATTTTCTAGTCATTGAAAAAACAGACACTTATTTTTTACATATTGGCCACAATTTCATAGATAGAATTGTATAATTTGCATTTTAATTTAAACCGTTGCCAAGATTGCCTTTCCACTTTGCTACAACCCATTTTTTAAAATCTCCCCGCTCCCTACCCTGCCCAAGCTGACTCATTGTATAGCTGAAGGAGATGCATTCTATGCATCCCCCTAGAGTTGTGCACTGGCAGCCAGCATGACAATGGGAATCCATCTTCTAAAATGATGTACAGTTTCCGCCCATAGGAATACACCCAACAATATCAACACCATACAACTTTCATTAAGGTTCTTTTCAGCTCTACATTTAGATTCTAATTCCTACTAAGGTGACAATAGATTCTAATGCAGAGACTTAAAGAAACTTCTCATAAAGCTTTTATGTTAGGTAAAGCTTGAAACAATACTTTTGAGAGTTAAAATAAGTCCCGTATTGAACTTGCTCAACTTTTCACTTAGGCGATATCTCAACTATTGCTGCCCGAAGGATTAGATCCCATTCAAACATATCTACTTCAAGCTGTATTGACATCATTTTCCATGACACACAATCGCTGCTACGATTCAGCTCTAGCACCAGTCATTCTCTACTCTGCGTAGAAGTGCTGAAAATAAGGCAAGACTGCCCCAGTTTTGTGTAATAAATAGCAATCTGAATGTAACTGGAAAACTTCAGAAACATTCTTAGAAATCTATTTATTCTATTTAGTCTTCGGTTTTTTTTTTTTTTTTTCAAGCATACTCTCTCCTTAAATAACCTCGTGATTCATGGGCACATGCTTGCATTCACACATTCCTCTCTTTCTCACGCACGCATAGATTGGTGGAACTATCAAAGTGCTATAATCAATTTTTGTTCAATCTATACTAAAATTTTAAATGGTACCAAAGAACATGAAACTAAAAGAATCAATCATCCTTTATCATCTCTGTTCAGTATGAAGTTAATGTGAAATGGTCATTCTTGTTTCTTTCCAGTGGAGTAGAAAACAAATTATACTTGCCACCTGAAATCTAGAACATTGAACACCTGCTTGGAGGCATGAGGTGTCTTCTGTGCAGGGATTTAATGAAATTAATTTAATGATTTTAAAGGTGTTACAGTTCACAGACATGTGCACGTCCAGTTTAAAATGCTGTGTACAGCTCAGCACTAATAATGCTGAACAGAGTTAAACCTGTGCTTTGGGTCTTGTCTGCAATTAGCTGCTATTCTGCCTCTTCATTCACTCTGGAGGAAGCTTCCCAGGTAGGTTTGGCTTTGGGCAAGTTACCTAACTTCTCAGTGTCTCAATTCTTTCCTCTGTTGATGAGAATTGGGCTAACAGCACCTTCCTTAAATAGATGTTGAGAGGATAAGTCAAATGATGCGTGTGAAACACAAGATAGTGCCTGAAGCATAGTAAGTGCTCAATAAATGTTTGCTACGCTATCCAACTCCTCATTTCATAGAATGGTTTAGTCATTCATCTTAATCATCCCACTTTACCAGGGTTTCCATGTGGACAATTTGCAGAGTTTCCATCAGACTCATTCATTTGACTTAGTTTTCAGATATGATTTACAGCTGCCCTGCTTCACCATGTAGTAGCAATGTGAAAATTCTATGGTCACCCAGTGGGGTCATTTTGTAATACAAAAGTATTTGAGGAACTAGAAGTCCAGTTATACCCCCAGAGACTGTTGGTAAAGCTGGCTTGCCAATCCTGTGCTACACATGAAACCCTGAAGATCAGGAGGGCCCAGATACGGAAACTGTAATAGGTGCAAGTCTCCCAGTGAGTTCAGTGAAACCTATTGCATCTGAACCTCTAGACTGGCCTGTGATTGAAATGGCTGGGCACCATGCTGTCTGCCAGATGCCCAAGGGATACTCTGATCTTTTGGTTTTCATTTTCTATTTATCTGTTATTGAATATTTTTGGACACTGTGATGCCAACATAGCAGATCTCAGTGGTAGCTTCCCTTTCTGTTACAAAAAAGATCTGGCTGGGCGCGGTGGCTCACGCCTTTAATCCCAGCACTTTAGGAGGCCAAGGCGGGTGGATCACGAGGTCAGGAAATCGAGACCATCCTGGCTAACACGGTGAAACCCCCTCTCTACTAAAAATACCAAAAAAAAATTAGCCAGGTATGGTGGCGGGCGCCTGTGGTCCCAGCTACTCGGGAGGCTGAGGCAGGAGAATGGCGTGAACCTGGGAGGCGGAGCTTGCAGTGAGCCGAGATCGCACCACTACACTCCAGCTTGGGCGACAGAGCGAGACTCCGTCTCAAACAAAAAAAAAAAAAAAAAAAAAAAAGCAAAGGACATTAGAGCTGTGAAAAATATCTTACTTTAAAACAACATAGGCAATAACTGTTTGTGAAAATAGTTTTTATCATCTAGAACTCAGTGCTAGTTAACTCTTTAAGTCTTTACATGCAATTATTTATTTTACCCACTTAGAAAACTGAGACCTGGAAAGGTAAAATATTTTTCATCCAGGAGTACTCCTAATTACCCAATTCTGGGTCATTCTTTGAGGACTTGCTTAGATGACTGTCTATCTACATTAATTTTGGCTCCATTACTGCTCAAATTCACATGTCATCCGTGCAAATGGCCAATCTTTACCAAATCGTAATCAGAGCTTACATTATATAATGCTCTACAGTTTTGGTATGTCATCTAAATTATTCTTCACAGAATACTATAATACACCTATGTTGTGTATTACAAGATGGGGGATTATAGTTATATGTATATTAAGATGAGACATTCAAATCAAGAAAGTAGTTTATCTACCAGTGGTTCCATAGCTGGTGAATGGTATATTGAGTCTTGCATCCAGGTCTCGGATTCCTTATTACGTGTTCCCCCCTGGGTGGAAGAATATTTCCCTGGATGTAAGGAATAGCTTGCCATAGGGATTTATCTTAATTAGCATAGAACTAGACCACCTGGGAATGGAACACATGTTGGGATCTTGTGGTAAATTCAGTGATGCCAGGAAGAAAGACAGGGTTTAGATAGATACATTTATTCATTAAATAGAAGCTTTAACTCCTTACCAATATTGTGAAGACTCAGGCCTGCTTATACAAAAATTTGGTAAGAAAAAGGTATTTAATCGTGTTTTCTGGACTCCTACCATATTTCCCCATATTAGTTCATGCACATATAAAAAAAATTTGAATCTAACTCAATTACAACAGCTCCCCACACCAAAAAAATATTTTAAATTCTAAGAATTTCATCCTTACCTGTCCTGCAGTATTGCTGTTTTTCCAGAAGCCAAATTACAAGTTGTAAAAGAGGAAAGCTTTTTATGAGGACAGCTAAATAGTGATAGAGTCATTTCCTCAAAAGACACTTATCTTTTAATAATAATGCCATAAAGATAGATTAAAAGCAGTTGTTTGTTGGGGTATTAAGTTCCAGTACAGAATTAAATTGACTCTGTCTAAAAAATTCACAGCCCCACCTTTGGTGTTAACATATCTTTACAGATTCAACTTTATAAAGATGTATTAATTGTGATTAGTTGCTACAATCTACATAATATTCTTGCCTATATCATAGAAATTTGTTTTTTAAATTTAAAACACTGTTTGTTCTTTCATATTTTAATTATATTGGTTAGTTAAACCAGCTGTAAGTGAAAAGAGGTAATGGCTGAGGATTTTGCACTGACACCAACTGTTTTGTAGTTGCAAACTAGAAACAGCCTGGTCTGACAGGGGTGGAACTGGCCACCTGGGAAAAAGTGGGAAACTGAGGATGGCTGAGGGCCTTCCTTCCTCCTTGCTGCCCTCAAACAACACCTTTATTTAGAACAACTTCAGTTCATATCCACAAGACAACTCTCAGAGATCTGTTCTACTCACTGGATTGTGTACTTAGTCCCATGAAAATATCCTTGGAGTCTCATTTTGATTCCCAGGAGCCAAAGAAATGTGGCAAAGGATGGGAAGAAGAGAAGATGAGGACAAAAACTCCAGTATCACTCAGTTCTTCCAGTGATGACAATAGAGATGTATGTATATACATGTGTATGCATGTATGTTTGTGTTTGTGGGTCCATGTTTATATCTATGCATTTGATAGTTATTTTATTTATTTATTTATTTAGTTAGTTAGTTAGTTAGTTAGACAGAGTCTCACTCTGTCACCCAGGCTGGAGTGCAGTGGCACAATTTTGGGTCACTGTAACCTCCACCTCCTGGGTTCAAGTAGTTCTTGTGCCTCAGCCTCCTAAGTGGCTGGGATTACAGCGTGTGCCATCATGACCAGCCAATTTTTCTGTTTTCAGTAGAGATGGGGTTTTACCATGTTGGCCAGGCTGTTCTCAAACTCCTGACCTCAGGTGATCTGCCCACCTCTGCCTCCCAAGGTGCTGGGATTACAGACGTGAGCCACTGTGCCGGCCTTATTTTAAAGAAAACACTCAGCACACAAAGCACCTCTTGGTTTACAAAACCATTGATCTGTTCTCTATAATATGCATGTATGTACATGTATGTCAAGGAGGGGATGTTACCCTCAAGATACAATGTACTCTACTTGAGCAGATATATACTATACTCCTAACCTAAGGATGGCAATTCAAAATCCTAAACCAATTTTTAGACTTTTCCTAGACTGAACTGCTTTTTATTATATAGGGCTTCATAGTTTGGATGTTTGTCCCCCTCGCCAAATCTCATGTTGAAATGTGATCCCCTACTTGGAAGGTGGGGGCTAGTGGGGGGTGTTTGGGTCACGGAGGTGGATCCCTCATGAATAGCTTGGTGCCCTCCCTGTGGTAATGAGTGAGTCCTTGCTCTATTTCACTCATGCGAGAGCTGACTGGTTGAAAGAGCCTGGCACCTCCTCCCCTCTCTTGTTTCCCTCTCTTGCCATATGACACATCTGCTCCCCCTTTGCCTTCCACCATGATTGTCGGCTTCCTGAGGCCTCACCAGAACAGGTGCTGGTGCCATGCTTCCTGTGCAGCCTGCAGAACCATGAGCCAAATAAACCTCTTTTCTTTATAAATTACTCAGTCCCAGATGTTCCTTTGTATCCATACAAAGTGGACTAACACACGGCTCCTTTATCAAAATGCCATTGCATGGTTGCCACTCATGACAATACTGAGTTCCCTAATTGGTAGGTTTTCAGTCTGGGCTCATGAAGATGGATCTTAAAGAGAAAAGCCAAAGGTTGACATCTTTCAAATTTAAAAAGGGATAGTCTCCCAACACCAGTAATAATCAATAACAACTGACCAAGTGTCTATCTTGTGCTGGGTAGCATGTGAGGACCTTTATACAAATCATCTAGAATCCCTAAGACCATCCAGCAAGGCAGGAGTTATTCACCTATTCAATGGATAAATAAGAAATTGGATGGTTGACTGATTTGTCCAGGGTCACACAGAAACAGCCAAGAAAGCAAACTGGGATATGTCCAGGGCCAAAGCCCATGCCACTTCACTTGGGCAGGACTGCTTGCTCTTACAAATGTCTCTTGGGGATACTTTTCTCCCACTTATTATTATTTATTCTGAACTTCACAAAAAATATATGGCAATTGTAGAAAATTTAGAAGATATGGATTAACCAGGATATAAAAAGAGAAAGAAATATTATTACCCTAATTACCAATAAATTACCACCGTTAACATATTGAAGTGTATTATTTCAGATTTTTATTACCTCTATATCTATATAGTGGTACATAGATAACTCTATCGTAACTATTTTATAGGTACTATATCTATTTTATATATCTATATATCTATCCAAGTAGCTTATATCTGTAAGTATTAGTCTGTTCTTGCATTCCTATAAAGAAATACCTGAGACTGGGAAATTCTGCAAAGAGGTTTAATTGGCTCATGGCTCCACAGGCTGTACAGGAAACACAATGCTGGTATATTCTTGGCTTCTGGGGAGGCCTCAGGAAACTTACAATCATTGCAGAAGGCAAATGGGGAGCGGGCATGTCACACAGCCTGAGCAGGAGCAAGAGAACAAGGTACCACACAGTTTTAAACAGCCAAATCTCACAATGAATTACTCACTATCATGAGGACAGCACCAAGGGATGGTGCTAAACCATTTATGAAAAATTCACCTCCATGATCCAATCACCCCCAAGCAGGCCCCATCTCCAATACTAGGAATTACAATTCAACATGAGATTTGGGTGGGGACATGCATCCAAACTATATGACTACATTTTGTGCCATCTGATCTCTTTTAACTGCCAAATATTCCATCTAGGTATGTGTTTTTTTAACAAGAAATGAAATGATTATAAATACTGCGTTTTCTTTTTTTTTCTTTTTCTACCCAGTACATTCTGAACTTAGCATATTCTTATACATCATTTTTGTTACAGCAATTTGGTGAAAACACATCAGTCCACATCTGTTTGTGTGACCACAATGTGCAAGGTGCCATCGATTCAGGGGCCTCATGAACATATAACAGAGCTGCACAGGACCAACTTGTGTAGCTGCAATACAATGCACTTTACCAATCTCCTGTTGTTGGACATTTAAGCAGCTCCCAATTTATTTATTATTATTAACAATATTGCAATAAGTATCACTATATATTTAATATATAATCTTGTACATTAATAGAATTATTTTAAATATTTCTTTAGAATAAAACTTTAGAGGCATAATTACTCAGCCAAATACTCTTCAACATATACTTAAGATTTGGGGAACATGTTACCAAATTGCAATATGATTTTGCTATTCAGTAATATTTTATCAGTTTACTCCCTTACAGGTCAATGTGAATAAAGCTGTTTTCCAGGATACAGTGGCAGAGTAGAATAACAGATTTGTAGCTATTCAGTCCCCATATCCATGCCCATTCAGGGAATATCATTAGCCTTTGAAGTTCAAAGAAACAACACCACCACAAAAGTATATCGTATTTCTTTGATTGTTAGGCTGACCATTTTTCATATACCTGTAAGTATATTCATGAACATATTTTAGTGTGTGCATGTGTGTGTGAATTGCCCAACACCTATTTTAAGTGGGTAAACTCTCAAAAATCAATTCAAAATTACATATTCATCACCTATATGAGAATAGTACCTCTTATTAACTAGTACCTCATTCAACCAAATTTCACTGAGTGCTTACTAGGACTGACATTCATGCCAGCACACTGATTGTCTATAGCCTTCTGATTGTTTGCTGCCCATGCTGAACTGGTAGTTAAATATTTAAAATATCACCCTGGTATTTACTATCTGCTAAAGTTCCATTCTGACATTGGAAATTTAGCAGTGAACAAAAACTCAAACCTCTGTATTTAAGACACTTACCTTCTGACCTAAAGATACATGTATAAAATATATAGTATCTCTGGAGAGTATACCAAAGGTAAAATAAGGCTTAAGCTCCTTTCAGCTCACATAGAGACACAGCACATAAAATATGCAACAATTATAAGAAAAGATTATACTCAGCTTTAGGACATATTCATTTCATTGTAAGGCTATGAATACATTGATCAGTCTTAGCAGAACCCTGCCCAGATCTGCCATACTTCCCATTTCTCCTATTCTCTACCTGTGGGCTGAAACACTGCATTTTCTTTCCTTGGAAGCAAGTCTTTCCCAGTAAGATTTTGGGCAGCATATTATGCCACCCCCAGGCCTGCTGGCGGCGGAGGAGGACAGAGCATCTCCAATCTGCTCTTTTCTTTCAGGCATTCTAATTGGAAGTCCTGCCTGGAACACATGGTCAGAGCGAGGAGCCAAGAGCAGAACAAAGGACAACCGCTCACACGCATTTC
Source organism: Macaca mulatta (assembly GCF_049350105.2). Classification (NCBI taxonomy): domain Eukaryota; kingdom Metazoa; phylum Chordata; class Mammalia; order Primates; family Cercopithecidae; genus Macaca; species Macaca mulatta. The sequence continues at coordinate 125,768,268 of NC_133417.1, read as the reverse complement.
TTCTCAATCTGGTCTAGGCTTTCCGGCTCAGCAGGGAGGTCAACGCTGCAAAATACTAAATGGTGAAGGGTCAGCAGGTGGTGAGTGGCCACATCCCTGACAAGCCCTGGACATGAGAGAAGAAAGATTGGCTAGATAGATTTTTAAAGGAACTAAAATGGAGACTGGAAAATTAAGATAAAATGGAAGAGGGAAAATTAGTAGGAAATTCACTATTCTAGACTTTCCTGCCTAATGCCCTTCTAGGATTTAACACTGCTGAGAGAAGCTAAGGCTTTTCTTTCCAAAAAAAAAAAAAAAACAAACAAAAAAAAAACAAAAAACAAAAAACCTGTTAAGGAGATATACTCCTGACATTGTGAAAAAAATATCGAGGTGGAAGTAGCTAGATTTGGATTTTAAGCCAAGCTCTAAAATAAACTTATCTTGTGATCTTGAGGCTATATCGTTGCTTCCAAGGGCCTCAGTTTTACTTAGTGTGAAACGGACTATAACCAGTGGATTGTATCAAGAGCTCTTTCTTAGTCTGTTGTCTAAGGACCTCTCTCACCAACCCTGTGAAATCTAAAAAATTAAAATTTAAATTCAAAAAATGGCATGTGAAATAACGTATGAAAGTACAGTTTTCTTAGAATAGAGGGCTTTCCTCAGATTTGCATAGGGCCCCCGAAGGTGAGAAAGGAGACACTGGATTGATGAACGCTGTGATTCTTTATAATTCTTAGAGAATAGGGTTTCATATTGTCATGTGGGTCCCTATTGGGAAATCAGAATTCTCCCAAGGAAGTTGTCTATATCAGACACAGTCTCTAGCCAATAGAACTTTTCCCCAGTACCCAATCCACTGTACCTCCAGCAAGAGGAGGACTTTGCTAAGAAGTGAAGTTTGAAGTGTTGAAAATCTGGGCTGCCAACCCTTCCCCGCCCCTGAAACTCACTGTCCAGCCTTCTTGCCGGCCTTCACCTTTTCCATTCCTCCTGGCCACTGGAGAAGTACAAATCCCACTCATCATCATAGACAAGTCACCTGCTGACTCTTTCATGGCCAGAACAACAGAAGTCAGTGAGAAATAATGTATGATCTGATCTAGGAATGTCTTTATCTAATTGTTCGAGAATAAAAACAGTCAAATATCTCTCCTACAGATAATCCACATGTCAAAGACTGATAGATGGGAGTAGAAATAGAAGTCTACCTGCAAATGCTTCATGAAGCTTTTTCCAAGGCAGCTGATCCTCAGATGTTTTATTCGACATTGCCTTAAAACTCCTGGTTCTCACCAAAGACTTTTCTTTTTACCACCCCTATTTGAAGCACATGTGCGTGGGCATGCACACACATACTCCACATGTAATTATTTTTTTAAAAAGTAAAGTAAATATTAAAAAGACAGAGGGAACAAGAGTACATATCAGAAATTCTGGAGACTAGTTTTGTTTGTTTGTTTGTTTGTTTTGACAGAGTCTTGCTCTGTCGCCTAGGCCAGAGTGCAGTGGCACAATCTCAGCTCACTGCAACCTCTACCTCCCAGGTTCAAGAGATTCTCCTGCCTCAGCCTCCCAAGTAGCTGGGACTACAGGTGTGCACCACCATGCCTGGCTAATTTTTTTTTCTTTCTTTCTTTTCTCTTTTTTGGTACTTTTACTAGAGACTTGGTTTCTCCATGTTGCCCAGGCTTGTCTCAAACTCCTGACCTCAAGTGATCGCCTACCTCATCCTCCCAAAGTGCTGAGATTACAGGCATAAGCCACCACATACAGTCCCTTTTTTTTTTTTTTTTTTTTTTTTGCATGCAGAATTTTGAAAATGGGATCGAACAAAAAGGAAGAAAAGGAAACAAAGAAGAGGAGGAAATGGAATCCTCTAAAAGTTCTGTCATATGCACTTCACAAGAAAACACTTTAATTGAGAATCTTAAAAGTAATAAATATCCTCACATCAGTGCAGGTCAAGTTTTACCAAAAAGGTGTCAATCAGGAACTAAGTTACAATTTTTTAAGTGGTTAGAGCTGTTTAGATTTCAGAATTGTGGCTAATCTACTGTGGGTTCCCAGTCACTGTCTCTTTTGTTTTATTTTATTATTGATTAGGATCTTAACCAAGATATGAGATAATTATCACCATCTATAAGTATTTATTGATTGTCATTTGCAGAAGATGGGGCACTTGCTTAAGATCACAAAGCTTTTCTCATTCGCTATTTATAAGCTATAGACAATGCAGAAACTAGAAACACTGCATGACCAGAACATTGTATCAATTCCTTGTCATTCACAATAGAAATTTAAAATGTTTCTGTTTTTTTTGTTTGTTTGTTTGTTTTTTGTTTTTTTTTTTGAGACAGAGTCTCGCTCTGTCGCCCGGGCTGGAGTGCAGTGGCCGGATCTCAGCTCACTGCAAGCTCCGCCTCCCGGGTTCACGCCATTCTCCTGCCTCAGCCTCCCGAGTAGCTGGGACTACAGGCGCCCACCACCGCGCCCGGTTAATTTTTTGTATTTTTTAGTAGAGACGGGGTTTCACCGTGTTAACCAGGATGGTCTCGATCTCCTGACCTCGTGATCCGCCCGTCTCGGCCTCCCAAAGTGCTGGGATTACAGGCTTGAGCCACCGCGCCCGGCCATGTTTCTGTTTTAATGTGAAATTTAGGAGGGAGGACAAATTTGTTGCCTGTCTGATATCCACTCTTCCATTCCTTTTCCGGTTAACATTCCTTCCCTTCCTCTTTCATTCTTCACGTTGGTCATTATTTTCGCAGGCAAGTCTTCCTTGCCCGTCCTAACTAGTCCAACTTGCCTTACTAAAGCTTTTTGTGGTCATGGTATCATGTATGTTTTCTACACTAAAAATACATAGTTATTTGCATGATATTTTAAAAATAGTATCTTACTCCACACTAGACTGTAAGTTCCCTGAGGCAGAGACTGATTCTTGTTTTTCTCACTATGATTTCTCCAGCAATTAGCAAAGCGTTAGGCATACAGTGGGTACCTAGTAATACAAATTGATGGGATGGGTGGATGGATGGATAATTGATTTACTATCAGAGAGGTTATTAGTGTCAGACTTAGGCTAAAGTGAAAATAAGGCTATGTCTCATTTTACATAGAGATAAGAGCAAATACATATGGGTGAGAGATCCCAAGACATTATTTACAGTAGCTACATCCAGTGCCACAGTTCAGGTCTCCAGGTGTGCTTACAATAAGTGGAATAATTTGGAAATCTCAGTTTCCATTTTGAACAAAACCAGTTTAGGAACTCTGAAAAAGAAGATAATCCGAAAATGTACTAAACCTTGAAATAAAAACAAGATTAATCCAGAAAGATCCTCTTTAATCTTGGGCATATTCTCTTTTTTTTTCTTTTTGGGGAAAATTGTAGGAAAACTGAGCTTGGGAAAGATTTTCTGGCAAGTGATGGGTGAACTGGGTGAAGTCGTATCTCAAATCAGCCTATTCAACAGCTTTAAAAAGTAGCCATTGAAAAAAAAAATAACAGAGAACCTTTTCTGCAAAGGGATTTTCTATTCTTCCTCTCCTGGCCAATATCTCAAAAATAATTAAATGCATGCAAATCAGTAAAGGAAACCAAAGAACTTGTAACTAATAGGAGTCATCCTAAGTGTATGAACAAAAAGAAACAGAGAAGAGGAGGGGATGGAATCCATTAAACTCTCCAAGTATCTAAGACCTGCCAGCAACAGCAAAAATGAAAAATTAAAACCTTACCTTTTTGAAGTTCATCCATTACTAATTGAAAGGTAAGAAGTCTGATTCTCTATGCCTTAGGAAATAAAGACTTAACAGATGTCTTTATTGAAGACGCTGCTGTTCTAAGGGGAAAGAAGATGGATAACTCTTCCTAAGCCCTTTTGTCATGTTATATCCAAGTCCTGTCACCTAAACCTGATACACAATTAAACAATTGGCTGGGGTGTTGTCTTGACAGATTATTTGCCAGGCTGGAAATGAAGAGATATTTGCAGCACTATTCACCTCTCTTTCTGGAAATGTTCCTAATGAGCAACATTACCAGCAGGAATTATTCTTGTGTTTGCGAACATCTCTCTAAATGGAATGGGGAAAGTCAACTTGAAAGCTAAACTACACAAATTAAAGGAATAAATAAGTATGCTAAAAGAAAAGAATCACACGAAAGAGGGAGATTAAATGGTTCTGTCTTTCATCTAAAAAATAGTTCAAATTAATCAGATCACTATAAAGTCCATTAGAGACGAATATTTTTATTAATAATATTCTAATTTGTTCATTTAGATATTTTAATGAATTTTACTTTGCACCCATGTTTTAAACCTTTTATTCAAAGCAACCATCTTTAAAAGTTCGTTATTGCTTTGATGTGATAAAGGACTTCATCAACACATGTTAATGAGGCTTAAGGCCTGAAAGAAATCATGTTTGCTTCCGCACATACCTCCAACTTCAGCAGATGGGAAAGCGTCATACGATAATTTCTACTTCATTCTATGTCAAAACATGTGCATGGTATGGAATCAGCAATTATTCTCAAATGAGCATTTAAGCATTTTTATCACTATAAGAAAGAAATGCCAAGCAAGACTTTGTACATGTACTGGTGCATGGGCATGCACAAGTGTATCCATATCTATACATTTTCATATATATAAAAGTGTGAGACATTTATGTGTGTGTGTGCATGTTCATATACATATATACACATCTTCATATATATGTATCTATGACATGCATTTGTACATCTAGAATATTATGCAAACATGGTTGTATAAATATGTCCATATGTGTTTATATATGTAGTCTTGTCTCAGTTATTACAATTAAGACCATGTCTGCCATTTAACTTTTCTTTCTTCCCACAAGCAAAAGGGGAGAAATCAGAGAAAGGACTACCTAAATACTACATACATAGTTTTATAACTTTATTATACATATGCTTCATCTGGACTACTTGTGAAATTTACTAATTTCTAAGACATAAGATTCTGCATTGCAACAACTCCCCCAATGGTGCTAATGCCTGGTAACACACTGTAAACACACTGACCTTGTGGCCAAGCCAATTTTAGACAAAATTACCATCAGGGATGTTTGCCTCTAAGAAAAGGTCAGCAAACTCCAGTCTACTGCATATTTTCATTCACCCTGAGAGCTGAGAATGATTTTTACATTTTCAAATGGTTGAAAAAAGTCAAAGAAATAATATTTCATGACATGTGAAGACTATACGAAATGCAAGCATCCATCAATAAAGTTTTATTAGAATACAGCCACATTTGTTCTTTCATGTCTCATCTATGGAAGCTTTCTGGCAACAACACTAGAGGTGATTTTCTGGCTGCAACACTAGTCGTAACAGAGACAATATGCCCCACAAAGCCTGAAGTATTTGCTCTCTGACCATTAACAGAAAAAAGTTTTCCAACCCTGTCCTAGAGTCGCTTCCCTGTTCTGTCAGTGGTCTTTACGCCCACATAGGGCATACTGTTCTGCCTCTTCCAGCCTCCCCATGTTCTTAAAGAAGGAACTGACAATATACACTCTTCATCTTCAGGAATTTTCTCATTGTGTGTCTTGGCTCTTATCATACATTTAAATATTATTTCCACTATTAAAAAAATAAAGTAAAGCTCAATGAAGAGATGAGAGAAAACAGAGATTCTCCACTGGTATCCTTGAAATAATACCATAACAGAATGAATGGCTTGATAGCACAGAGACCTCCTCCTTCCCAGAGTTACCCAAGGAAAGTTAGGGACTCCAGAATGTCAGGAGGATGGTAGAGAAAAAGAAAATCAAGATTTTTTGAAATATTGACTTCAAAGTTTAGTCTAACTCAAAATCAATGATTTATTGATTTATATTTTCTACTTTGCCTAGCTAGAAGTCTATAGAGATATATTCCCCTGTGCCTTCTACCCACAAAATGCATCCAAAAACCAACTTCTGAGTCCAATACAGAAACAATACCTGTATAAAAACAAACTACATTTGAGGACCCTGAATCCTTCTTTTGCAGCAGTGATCATAATGGTAATCACAGTGACACTTCTGCGATTATCTCTTTAATATCTACTTCTTTCCAGGTTTTCTCATCTTGGGTCCTCATCTGAACCACAAAACTCCCAAAATGCACTGAGAATTATTTTCTCAGTTATCTCAAGAGATGTGACTCTATGCAACTGTGGGAGCTAATGATTCTCCTGATGTGAGTCTGTTATTTGTTTAACTGAAGCCTGCAGGACAGGGAATTAGCTGGAAAGGTAGGTTTGAGGTAGGGAAGTAAGGGCAGGTTAGAATCAATCACAAGACTGACCTGGAATTCACACTGGTCTTTGATCATTTCCAAGGCTCAAACCTTGAAGACAGAGATGCCTGCTATGGCCCATGCAGCCATATAGGGTTCTTTGCTTAGAAGAACCACATGCTTATTTTAATGCTCTGCTATTTCCATTTTAAAATTTTAAATAACTTTTTAATAAAATAGACCTCATTTTCATTTTATGCTGGGCTCCACAAATGATGTAACCAACCATGCCTGCTGGAGAAACTGGTGCTCCTCATTATACACTTGGCTTAGGAGCTGGCGGAGCAGAAGCAGAAAATCCAACACCACCTGCAGACACTGAGGACCCAACTATCACCCGACACCCACAAGAGAAGCCAGCAGGTAAACATGTGTGAGCTCCAGTGTGGTCTCATGCCTAGCAGTGACCTCCTCACAGAAAAGAATTATGTCTGCTCCTTCACTTCCACTTTCCAAATCCACGCCCCCCACCCACAAACACACACACAAAACTTCTTCCGTGGCCCACAGTAACAGGGAACACTACAGAGAAAAGAATTCTGGGAAATGCAATTCAAGCTCAGTGACGTAAATCTGCTGCAAACCCACCACTCAAGCAAAGCCTTTGTGTGGACAAACCATTTCAGACAAATCCAGTGGGAGGCAGTAAGTGGAATGGAAAAAAAAAAAACAAAAAAAAATTGGATTCAAAGCTCAGATCCACCACTTATTGACTAAAACTCTAAACAAGTCGATCTCCCTGAGGTTCAGGTAACTCACCTCTAAAGTAAATATTACAATACCTACTTGAAGAATCATTGTGAGAATTAGGTAAAATATTTTTATCATACTTAAAACTGTTCCAGGAAATGCTGTTTAAGCTTAAGAAAAAAAATTCTGCATTCATAGGTAAAACGTATAGACAAATAATCAATCTGCAGAATGGTTTATGGGACTCAGTTGAGAGGATTAGGGCCTTTTTAATCCTATTGCAGTCACCACTAATGGAATCTGCCCAAATCTCCCTGGAACACCCCAAATGACAGAAAAAGTAAATGTGTTCCTCCAGCAACTTCTTGCAAAACTCCATTAAGTCTTATTTTATCTTGAAAAATCCATGTGACTCTTATATTCTGTTATAGAATTTTATTTGTTTTAATGTAAAAATTACATGTTACATGATTTAGCAATTAGTTACCAAATGCAAATATTTTAAGGATGTACTGATGAACAAAGAAGCAATGATCCCATCTACCTCAAAAATGAAAAGCACAGAGGTTCTAGAATAGGGAATTCTGCAGTCACAACTCCAGCTCTCGGTAGAGTCAAGGCTAAAGCCAATGTGATTATGCAAATGAGCTACTTTGACCATAAAACCCTCAACAAGTAGGCCTCCTGCAAGAAGCCCTCTCAGAACCAGTGAATCCTGACCTTTTAGTTTCACAGCACTTTTTACCTAGGCTTCCTTCAACATAATTCATGGGCTAATCACCACCCTCCCAAAGCCCAGATTCTGCAGCCCTGGAAGGCTAGGACAGTATTTTAAATGTAAAATAAATTACTCATAGAAAGCATGCTCAATAAATACGTGTTAATCACCAGATGATTACTCTTCTTACCATGAATAATTGAGAAAAGCAAAAATTACCCCAAACGAAAACTAAACTAAACAACATTTCAAATCTAAGGACTGAAAGGGTGATTAAAAGCCATTGCATTATGAGAAAGTATGTTTCCAGTGTAAAAAAATATAGTTTGCCAAGCATTCCAGGTTTATTTTGATTCAAAACGGGATTAGACAGTTAAAAAAAATACGATTTTTTGTTCTTTACGATTTTGATCATCCCCAGGGGGTAGAAACTGTTCTGGTGTCATCTTTCCATCTTTATTCAGTGAGTTTTATCAATATGACTCAGACAGAAAATGTCCTCTAAGAGTTGGATTTACTTTGGTCTAAAAAGAGAAAATCTGTGAGACTGTGACAGTGTTGCTAAATCAAGAAAGATTTTTTTTTCCTTTCTTTTAATTAACAATAAGTGATTCTATGTGTATTTTTAGTGTACTTTTTCCCAGCTGAACACCAGTCATAAACCTTGACAACCCCTGATTTTGTTTTTTGTACTAATATTCTCAAGTCCATAGATTTTAGTAAAATTACCAACAACTTTTCTTGATTCTGTGATATTCAGTGATCACTGTATGTACAGATCGAGTTCCACAGTGGCAAATAAGTATGAATAAATATTTTAGGTACCTTAATAGGCTTCTTTGTATTGTTTTTTTTTTCTTCATAAGAGAACATTCTTGCCACATTGGTCAACTGCAGCTACCAAAAGTGGTTTTAGATGGTTTCCCCAATGTGGAATTTGAATAACTTCACAATCGACTCCCCTGATGCACTGTTCACTCTATCTTCAATGTCCTTCCTCTATTTCTGAATATTCAAGGGTTGCTGCCTTTCATTTCTCAGCTTACACACTGCCACCTCCATGAGGTCTTTCCAGATATCCCCTTCACTGTAATTGAGCCATAGACAGTAGTTAGCATTATTAATACTATTACTGTCACCGATGTATACCTCTAGCTTGACTGCCATAAAACAGAATTCCAAAATACTAGCCCATGGAATTGGGGCCTTCCCACTGTCTTTCTCTGCATGCCCCTCTTGCACCATCACCTGCCACACATTTTGGACTCACTCCGACTTCGGTAGTGGGAATTGGAAAAGCAAAGTCTCAGAAGCTGTGGTACCACCGCCCTGATCAATAACCATAGCTCATTGCCACCTTTGATCATCATGTGAATTTCTTGCTCAAATTAGAGATTATAGCAATGAGCAATGCTTCCTAATTTCATTTTTCTCCCCCTTCTCAGGATCTTCGATATGTCACCATTTTCAGTTCCAGAACAGCCTAAAATCTAATTTTTGCCAGCTGATCAAATGGACTGTGAGGAGAAATCCATAAGTAAGACCCAGATGTCAGACTAATAAATCTTCAGAGAATTGTGTTTAAATTCCATTGAGATGATAAAAGTTTGCTAACTAGAATCCACGTATAATTACAGCATATTTTTCATCACTAAAATTCCATTGTCATTAAGCCATTATCTGAAAGATTAGCCCATGATCACTTCATATGAAAACTACTAACTGAAAATGTAAGGAGGCATTTCAATTTATTTCATTAAAAATGTTACATCATTAGGTGTTATTGATGAGGTTAATCATGATAATAAATTAGACTTTATGAAACTTTATTTAAAGAATTTAGATTGTTTTCTACAACAAAACTTGTTTGAATAATCTCTTGTAATTACCAAAGAGGGCATTGACTGCTCATATTTTAAAGAGAAAAAAGGAACAAATTAGTTACATGATATACCATCCATGTTTTCAGGGAGGAAGAAAAACAGGAGACAGAACAAAAAGAAATTTGAACACAAAGTACTAGCTCTGAAATCCAAGTTACAGACCTTACCCATTTTTATCTTTACCTTTTCCTCCACCTTCAGTGTGGCCCTTAACACAATGTAAATATAAAATTTGCTTTTTGATACAACTCACAACTAGTTTACTAAAAAAATTTCATGAGTGTAATTTTCTAGGTAACTTTTTAAACCTTTAGTTTATTTTTTTTAACTTAAAAACCTTTAAAAAAGCATTAGTATAATTTCTTAAGCTGTGTTTGTAAATACAGTATATGAAACACGTAAACTTGGATCTCAGTGAATCCATTTCTTTTACCACATTTTAATCTCCTTGAAGATAAGAATATTTCATGTATCTCTTTATCCTGAAGAAACTGTATCACAAAGAGTCAGTGTTTAAAATCATTTATATATTCCCTAGTTTATTTTGAGAAGGCTTAGGATGGAATTCTAAATTGGTTACCAAACAATGCAAACATCTTTAAATACTTGGTCATGAATAAGCTCTATAGTATTGTTAATATCACTGATATAAAGATAAACTTTAGAATATATAATCTGAAAAATATTTTTTAAAATACCACCTTAGGAGCAGACTTTTATTATTATTATTTTTCCCTTTCTATTAATGCTGTCAATAAAAGTCTATTTACTTAAAGATTCCAAGTGGGAGACAATCAACTTTCAGATTTAGTGCTGCCAGTCTGAATATCTTCAATTCCTCACTGCTAGCCCCGCACATCAAAGGTGTTAAGAAACGTTCTTAATGAAAAATAAAGATTCACTGCATATTATATTATGTGCATGTGGGCAAAGACAAAAGTAATGATACGGGATTGTAAATTTATATTATTCCTGAAACAACTTGATGTTTTCATCTTCAACTTTAGCAAAGACCTATACGTGAATCAGCTAACTGGTATTTGACTTGCAGTACAATTCAGAATCGTGACACTCATTGGCAGGTGCAGAAAGTATGGTAAGGACTATGTATATCGGAAATCAATGCCCCTTAAGAAAATAATACAGTAAGATATAAATCCAGATACTCTGCCAGCTGACTCAAGTTCACTTAAACTGAACCCTCCACTGAGGAAAGCCTGATTGAACAATCAGGAGGAGGCTGTGAATTCTGTCCCCCGCTACCAAGTTGTAAAGGTATCCCACTTTACATGTTTTCAGAGGGTCACCTTTGATGGGAGAGGGAGAGAAGGAGAAAGAGGAGAGAGGATGATAATATAATGTCTTGCTTAGGCAAGAAAAAGAACTTCCTATAAACGTCGGAGGTAGAAAATCCTCCCTGTATAACAGGCATGGTTTCATAACATTCCTGAAACAGACAAACCATGAATTGCAATGAACATTTCATTCTTTCAGAATGCCGTAAGTACTAGAAGTTAATTTATGGACTCGCCTGAAATGCAGATGCTCAATCTGAGTCCTCTGACAGCCTCACCATTTTAAAAGCAAGTTGTATCCAGCGCTCTTGAAGATGGAGAGGCAGCCGAGAACCACCTTCCCTAATTGCCTGATGAAGACTCCTCTCGAGTTGAGACACCAGCTTACTGGTTATTGTGTCTAATGAGTAAATTTGCAAGCCTCCCACTTTAAATGAGTTGTGTGCATTTATTTTACACAAATGAAGAGGTTGGGTAAAAGATTTTCTAATTTAGCCTGATCTTTTACACATTTTTAGACAAAGCAGAGAAAAACAACTTTTAAAAACTGGCTGATGTATTTTAATGTTTTTGTTGTTGTTTTCTTTTTTGGGCAGGGAGATAAATAATAGGGCAGGGAGTTCTTTGTGAGGTTTTTCTGCCCGTTAACAATTATATAACAAAGATGTCCCAATCTGCATTTTATATCTGTATGTTATTGACATTCATACTCCTAGGACCTGTCTAGCTGTCGAAGACTGGCTTTTATTTTTTTCCTAGTATTTGGAGTCTCAAATGGACAATGACAGCAGTCCCAGCCTTACTGAAGCTCATCAAACTGCCTCATTCAAAGTGATGACTGAGTTGGATTAAATCCAAGGACTCAGCTACCAGTATTAACCCATCAAATGTTGCAGCTCCTCAGATGCTCTAATCATTAGGGTGGGATTAATAGGCACGCTCTGCCACAGCCTCAATGCCTAAGAAATCATGCCAGGAGAATGCAGACGTTTAAACAGGCCGAACTTTAATCACACCAGGCAAAAAATGACAGTTTGGAAATTAACTCAGGAGGATAAAGTTGGAAAGGAGATTAAAATAGCCTGGGTGTTTATCAACAGATTGTACAATATTAGCCAAGCAGAGTCCCCAAACTTCTAGTGAGAATCCCTGGGGTGAGTGCCTTCCATGTTCTTTCTTTGAAAATAAACAATGAAGGATTTGCATAGGCCCCCCAAAAAAGAAAGGCAGGTAAGTAGCTAGTGGGATTATAGGTAATAAACACACAAATTTCAGGGAGAAGAAACACGTAGATAAAGACAGAATTGTAAGGTTCTTCAACAGAATTTAAAATACTTTCTGCTCCAAGTCTGCACATGTCCAAATAAATCATGATGCACTTGAGCTATGCTGGGCTACTTCTTTTTTTTTTTTTTCCCCTGGCTGTAATAAGCATGCTTGATTGTCAGGCCCTGCTGTTCTTAGGGCCAAATCAAAAATACAATATTAACTTCTTTCAAAGATGCAGTCACCAAAGCAATAGAAGAATGCAAATAAATCAATTCTGCATGCTTAAGCCCATCTCCCTTTCATGCAAGCCTGGTGATGGAGAGCGATTCTCTTTCCCCAACACTGCCTTATCATTTTGAGGTATGAAAAATAGATTGTGTCACCGTAATGAAGCACAGGAAAAGGGAGCTTGTTATAAGCTGATTACAGTTTAGATTGAAGGACTGGTTCTCATTAGCTATTTTAGATTGGACAGCATCCTTGAGCTGTAGTAATTACTGAAAGTAATTTTTGAAAGGGAGGGTGGGGCAGCTGGTGCAAGGAGAAATTCAAACAGTTGCATGGGGGTTGGGGAGAGGAGTGGGAAAAAAGACCCGCAGTCTGCCAGGTTATTACCCCAAATGCTAGGGCACAGTGAGGCAGCTGTGCTAGCCACTTTCTTGTCAGGCTATCCAGCAATGGGAGGAGAGTGCTTTGCATGAAGAAATGAGTACAGCATAAGAGGCCTATTGACGGTTCAAGTGGCAGGGTGACTCCCTGGAGTTAGGCCTTCAACATACAGAAGCTTGGTTTTCATCCCACAATAAATGTGATGAAGGCAGGTTTCATTGCTATTTACGGAAGCAGACTTAAAAAGAAGATGCCAAGTGATAGTCAAGGTAAAATGACCGATGTTCTTGCTTCATTAAGGGGATTTGAGAGATTGACCATTTGCCTCATCACAAATAGGATGAAATACACAACCTTGCCAATCTTGGAGGTATGCTGAGCAAATCGCTGCATCTGTTGTGCCAAAGGCAAGTTTTTGATGCAGAATTTTCTTCAGCATAGGAGAGAAGCCTCAGGGAAGAAAGTGTGTAATTTGTTTGTTGACTTGGGGGAAACTGGGAGGGCTGCTTTCTAGTTCTAGATCTGCCACTCACTAGACAGCCAGAGACCCTGCATAAACCATTTAACCTCTCAGTGTGTCTGGGAAATAAAAGACGCAAATTAGATGTCTTCTAATGTCCCTTATAGTTATGGACGTCTCTGATTCCAGTTATTAACTCTTCTAGCTAGTTAATTTATTGACAGTGAGATGAAAAATATAAAAAGGAAAAAATTCTTTCCTACTAAATCAAGGAACAAATTCTGCAAAAAACTAAAATGAACGTTTCTTCTAAACATAAGAGATCTGGGTTGCACTTCGATGGGAAAAGAAGAAGCATTTACTGAGATTCTAATAATGTGCCACACTTTATATGCCTGTTATTTAATTTGATCCCCCAATAACTCTACAAAGTACAGATGAGGAAACCCAAAAGTGCTATGTCACATGCCCATGGTGACATGGCCCACAGTGGGAGAAACATGACACAGCCTATGAGGCTGTCCACCCAAATGAGCAAAATGGCCATGAAACAGAAGACGGAGTCAATCAGAATTAGAGGAGGCATGGACAGCCACCTTTATAACATGATTTGAGCAGCGTCCAGAGGCTTCCTTTGCTCTAAATACCTCAAACTGTCAGAATGCTGCCTGGATTCCTTTCACTAAACTCCTTCTTTTGAGTTAATGAAGCCACCATCTCCAGAAAACCCTGAGTAAAATACAAATATGTTACCTGGGAGTAATAAATTCATTAAGCCATTAGTAAAAATTAACAGTCTTTATAAAATTAACAGGCTGAATTTATCTGATTAGCCAGCTGTTATTCAGGAGAAAACAGATACTAAGGGGAGAACACCAAGTCAAAATTTCACCTTCAGAGAAGAGACAGAGAAAGACTGACACTCTGGCCATTGTTGCAAGGGGCCCGGCCACGCGTGTGCCCCAGTTAGGGTTCCTGGGCAGCTAGACAGTTGCAGGAAGGGCAGGAACAGATGGAGAGTGAAGATGAGAACAAAGTCAAAGAAGGGACTCCAGATGGGGAAATGTGGGAAAAGGGGAGCACCAAAACACATTTCATCACTTGAGTGTTGGCTAAAGACTCTAGGTAACTCTCAGGATTCAGGACTTCTACATACATCACTATAATTACAGAATTTAAACAATAATTTAGTTCAGTGACTTTCAAATTGAAATAACTGAAAACCACTCCCACATCCAAACCTTCAAAATAGAGGAGGCCTACTTTTATCTGTGTTCTCTACTGGGCTTCTGTGTAATATATTGTTTGGAGAAAGGATTCAGTTGCTAAGAAAGAAAGAAAAATGTAGGGGAAGGAAGGAAGGAAGGAAGGAAGGAAGGAAGGAAGGAAGGAAGGAAGGAAGGAAGGAAGGAAGGAAGGAAGGAAGGAAGGAAGGAAGGGGGGGAAGGAAAAAGAAAAATAAAAGTGGAAGAGGGAAAGTAGAAAACGGAAGTTTAGAAACTAGTGATCTAATCCAGGAATTGGCAAACCTTTTTTAGTAAAGGGCTGGACAGTAAATATTTTAGGATTTACAGTCATTAGTCTCTGTGGCAGTTTTGAGTAAATGAATGGCTATGACTGTAAATAAAATGTATAAAACCAGGCATTGGCTGACCCCTGATTCTAGGCCAAGGACCTATCACCTTACAGCTAAAGGCAGTGGGGCCCAAAATAGTTAACTGCACAAAGCTACTGAGTGGTTCTGTTAGATGGATACTCAGATTCTTCTCCAGTGCATTTTTTTCCTACAGAATCTCAATATAGACCTATTTGAACTTAAAATATTAGTTATACCTTGAAAAGAAGGTGCTGACAGATACTTGGAAATACAGGTCTGAGTTCAGGCTTTTCACTCAAGAGTAAGGTCTATTTAGGTTAAAATTGTGGAGTCACAGCCTAGAGAACACCGTTTTCCACAACAATAGAAATTGTGGGCTTGGTCCAGGCGCAGTGGTTCACGCCTGTAGTGCCAGCACTTTGGGAGGCCAAGGCAGGCGGATCACAAGGTCAGGAGATCGAGACCATCCTAGCTAACACCGTGAAAACCCGTCTCTACTTAAAAAAAAAAAAAATTAGCCGGGCGTGGTGGCGGGTGCCTGAAGTCCCAGCTACTCAGGAGGCTGAGGCAGGAGAATGGCGTGAACTCGGGAGGCAGAGCTTGCAATGAGCCGAGATCGCGCCACTGCACTCCAACCTGGGAGACAGAGCGAGACTGTCTGGAAAAAAAATTGTGGCCTTGGGCAAAGTCACTGAGGAAGAGCAGGAAGCAAGTATGTGTTGAAACATTCAGGGAAGGTCTGGTATGCAATGCCTTAGTAGAAAGGGAAGTCAATTTACACACACACACACACACAGGAAAAAGGTAGGAGAATCTGGACAAGTCATACCACTGAGGTACTTCTTACATTCTTATGGTAGGAGTTGACACAAACTGTCTTACTTAGAAAACGAGCTGGTATGAACTCGCAGCAGGGCTGGGGCTCCCACCACGCCTCTGGCTGTGAGCTCCATCAACAATGTGAAGCCTTTCCCCATTCCATTACTTGTTATTTTATTAACTTATTGTTGAAGCTAGAATTCATATTTTTCACATGAAAGCTCGGTACAAAATGTCTCAAAATATCCTTCTAAATATCAGAGAATTACCACCTTGTTTTAGCTTACTTAACCTTCTCTCTCCATTCCAATGTCAAATAAGGAGATGGAGAGAGATTATTCATATTCAGTGATTTTCTAGAAAAGGACAGAATAGTGGATAAATGCAACTGAGGTATGACCGTATGGTAAAAATATTCATGATCTAGTGAGTTCACATAATACAAATATACTTGCATTTACAATGTAATAATAAGTACCCTGCTTTTCTAGATGAAAGAGTTATATATTAGTTTTTGGAATTTTGTTAACATGATAATAATAATAACAGTAATGTTAGTAAAGGCTAACTAAATGCAGATATTGAGTGAGGTACCTCACATACGTGACCTCATTCAGCTTGCAGAATAGTGTTAGCACCAGCTGGAATGAAGAAGCTGAAGGTGAGCTGTATAAGAAACTTGCCCAAATTCACATGGTTACAAAGCGGCTGGCCCAAGATTTGAACCAGTTACATTTCATTTTTGTAGCTGTTGCATGAAAAATGATTGAAAAGTTCTACAAAAAATTTTACCTGTAGCTTATATTTCTTTTTATATATTGTCCTATATTAACCACCCTGATATTAAGAGACCACATTTTAAAATTTATTTTTATCATTATCTCAGATTTGAATAGTTAGCTCTAACTTTAAAACCCACCCTCCCAATGTTTTTTTTATATATATATACTTTAAGTTCCAGGGTACATGTGCACAATGTGCGGGTTTGTTACATATGTATACATGTGCCATGTTGGTGTGCTGCACCCATTAACTCGTCATTTACATTAGGTATATCTCCTAATGCTATCCCTTCCCCCTCCCCACTCCCCACAATAGGCCCCCGTGTGTGATGTTTCCCTTCCTCTGTCCAAGTGATCTCATTGTTCAATTTCCACCTATGAGTGAGAACATGCGGTGTTTGGTTTTCTGTTCTTGTGATAGTTTGCTGAGAATGATGGTTTCCAGCTGCATCCATGTCCCTACAAAGGACACAAACTCATCCTTTTTGATGGCTGCATAGTATTCCATGGTGTATATGTGCCACATTTTCTTAATCCAGTCTGTCATTGATGGACATTTGGGTTGATTCCAAGTCTTTGCTATTGTGAATAGTTCCGCAGTAAACATACGTGTGCATGTGTCTTTATAGCAGCATGATTTATAATCCTTTGGGTATATACCCAGTAATGGGATGGCTGGGTCAAATGGTATTTCTAGTTCTAGATCCTTGAGGAATCGCCACACTGTTTTCCACAATGGTTGAACTAGTTTACAATCCCACCAACAGTGTAAAAGTGTTCCTATTTCTCCAAATCCTCTCCAGCACCTGTTGTTTCCTGACTTTTGAATGATTGCCATTCTAACTGGTGTGAGATGGTATCTCATTGTGGTTTTGATTTGCATTTCTCTGATGGCCAGTGATGATGAGCATTTTTTCATGTGTCTGTTGGCTATATAAATGTCTTCTTTTGAGAAGCGTCTGTTCATATCCTTTGCCCACTTTTTGATGGGGTTGTTGGTTTTTTTCTTGTAAATTTGTTTGAGTTCTTTATAGGTTCTGGATATTAGCCCTTTGTTAGATGAGTAGATTGCAAAAATTTTCCCCCATTCTGTAGGTTGCTTGTTCACTCTGATGGTAGTTTCTTTTGCTGTGCAGAAGCTCTTTAGTTTAATTAAATCCCAATTTCAATGCTTTTTAATTCAGTTTTTGCTCTATCTATCTATTTATCTATCTATCTATCTTCCTCTTCTTCTCTCCCTTGCTGTCTCTCTGCCTTTCTCTCCCTCGCTCCCTCTCTCTGTGTCTCCCTCTCTGTCTCTCTTTCACACACACACACGCAACCACACAGACACATTGTCTCTTTCTGTCTCTTTTACCTTCATTATCTCTTTGTCCTCATGTGTATGAGCGTGTGGTGTGTCCCATAAAATAATCCTCACCTAGACAAATGCTGTAGCCTGCTCACTGATGATCTCAGCCTCACTCATTTCCTTGCTTACTCTGCAGCCAGAATGATGTTTTCACAATGCTTCAAGCACTTCCCTATGCCTGGAGCTTGGCTTTAACACAGCCTCCAGCCCTGCCCCTTCCTCCCTCCTTACACTCCTGGCCTCCCCTTTCCCCGACTGCCCCTTCTGTCTGTTCTCCAGTGACAGAGGCCCACTTTCATTCCTCAAAGGACTCTCAGTCTCTTTGTCCATAAGGCCCTTTAAACGTGTTGTCCCTCGCAGGGGAAGCTGTTCACTCCTGCAGGCTAGCCCACCTGCTCTGTCCCATCCCAAACCTATTCACTCTTCAGATCTCCATTAAAACAGGTACCCTAGGGGCTACACTCCCTCATTTCCAGGCTAGAACATTCCTCCCCATGATGCATCTCACAGCAAACAATAGCACTTCCATAATTAGAAATTACATATGGATTGGCTTGATTATTTGTTTCTGAGCCTCCCATGAGACTTAAAGTTCTACAAAGGCAAAGACTATGTTTGTTTTCCCTAATCTTGCATTTTATACAGGGTCTGACATAAAATAGGCAAAAACCATTTGTTAATTAAGTAATTACAACTTTTAATTAAACTGCATCTCTACATTTTCAATACGACTGTTGAAACTTTCTTCCCCAAATTCTGAGCTAATTATAAAATACATTTTAAATTGTATCCTCCCATCTTAATATCAGAGTGGTTAATATATTAAAATGAACAATTAGAAAGACAATGATAAATGTCAGGTAAAATTGCTTTATGTGCTTTTATTTTTTGTAGAAAAAAAGTGAAAAGATGAAATTTAGCTGCTTGACATATTCCCAAGCTACTAGAGAAAAATATATATTGCCCAAGAGAATCAACTTTATTTTTTCCCTACATAGTCACTGGATGTTTCCTGGGAGAATTCAAACTACTGTGCACAAAAGCACTTTTTCATGGTGCATAGCCTCCCAGGTATACAGAACATCACAAAGCATAAGTCAGAGATCCATTAGAGAAACTGAGAGGAGAATTCCACCAACAAACAGCCTCAGGGCCTTGGCCCCATCAGTCCCATTCCATCCTATGTCCCTCCATACAGTTTGGCTATATCCACACCCGAATCTCATCTTGAATTGTAGCTCCCACAACTCCCACATATTGTGGGAGGGACCCGATGGGAGATAACTGAATCATGGGGGCGGTTCCTCCCATTCTGTTCTTGTGGTAGTGAGTAGGTCTCATGAGATCTGAGGGTTTTATAAGGTAATCCCTTTCCACTTGGCTCTCATTCTCTCTCTTGTCTGTTGCCATATAAGATGTGCCTTTTGCCTTCTGCCATGATTGTGAGGCCTTCCCAGCCACGTGGAACTGTGAGTTCATTAAACCTCTTTTTCTTTATAAATTACCCAATCTCGGGTTTGTCTTTACCAGCAGCATGAGAATGGACTAATATAGCCCTAGAATTAGGCTGGCCTAGAGTTTGGTTTTAAATATCTGTGCCCATTGGAACTTTCTACAGAGATCACCGGATGGAATTACCACTCAGCATGGCCCAACCTTGCAGCTTGACTTTACAAGTTTAATATCATGTCCCCTTATGATTAATTTTAGTAACTGCCTTTGCTAAACACCTACACCTGAATTAAAATACTAAAGAGAAGGCACACTCAAGTCATTCCCCAATGAACAGATGGGCCCCAGTGTTTCCAGCTATGGACTGTATGAAGCAACAGATTGTGCATCTTTTCACAAATCCTCAAATTAGAATTTTTATGGCATCACGAATTCAAAGATGAAGTCTGTTTTCCTGCAAAGGAGATTTTGTGCTGACCTGATGCCAGTCTCTAAGCCTCTTCCTCTGGTGGGACACTTTGCAAATAAAAAGTGCTTTACCATCTATTCAATTAGCTATTGCTCACAACCATTCTGGCAGTTAAGATGACTGCTATCTATCTTTCATGATTCAGTTACCTTGCTCAAAACATACCCTGAACAATTTCTTGGTGTCTGGTTTCAGACCAGTTCAACTGGACTAGCCCCATCTGCAGCAATGTATTCTACGTTCTCTTAGGAACACACCTGACTACCACGGTATTAATATTGGGCTAGGCACCTGAATGCCCCTTGGCGTTTGCAAGATATGCATGCAGAGGACTTCTGCCATGACCTCCTGCTAATCCAGTCAATTAGTAAGCAGGAGGTGGAAGTCTGATGACACTCATGCAGGTGTACCTGCTCTGGCAAAGGAGGAATCACACCTAACCCAGCAGAGAATGGGAAACTTGCTTACAGGGTTGGAAACTTCCGTTTCAGGGAGTAACCTCTCTCTCACTGTATCACTCAGACACCCTTCTGTAGGCTTCTTAAGAGGCAACTGGAGAATCTAGAATACTCACCAAGATATAAAATGTGCTATATTTATTCACTGGAATAGTATTCAGAAGTTAAAAGCGAATAATTATGTTTACATAAATCAACATGGATAAATTTCAAAAATAAATTGTTGAGTAAAACACAACTTGCAGACAACATATACAGTATGATGCGATTTGTGTACCAAAAAAGCACATATGCACTTCATAGTAGAAAACCTCATATTTTCTATGTACAGGCATACCTCAGCGACTTTGAAAATTTGGTTCCAGACCACTGCCATAAAGTAAATATCACAATAAAGTGAGTCATATACAGTTTTGGTTTCCCAGTGTGTATAAATGTTACGTTTAAGCTATACTGGAGTCTATTAAGCATGGAATAGTGTTATGTCTTAATAATGTATACACCTTAATTAAAGAATATTTTATTGCTAAAAAATGCTAACTATCATCTGAGCCTTAAGGGGATCATAATGTTTTTGCTGTCAGAGGGTGTTGCCTTGATATTGATGGCTGCTGACTGATCAGAATGGTGGTTGCTGAAGGCTGGGATGTCTGTGGCATTTCTTATAATAAAATAAGAAAACAGTGGAGTTTGCCACATTTGTTGAGTCTTCCTTTCACAAAGATTTCTCTGTAGCATGTGATGCTGTCTGATAGCATCAGACCCACCGTTTACCTTCTTTTGAAATTGGGGTCAATCCTCTGAAACCCTGCTGCTGCTTTATCCAATAAGTTTATGTAATATTCTAAAGTGTGTTGCCATTTCACCAGTGTTCACAGCATCTTCACCAGGAGTAGATTCCATCTCAATAAACCACTTCCTTTGCTCATCCATAAGAAACAACTTCTCCTCCATTAAAGTTTTATTATGAGATTGCAGCGATTCAGTCACACCCTCAATCTCCACTTCTATCTCTAGTTCTCTTCCTACTTCCACCACATTGGCTATGACTTCAAAGTCATCCATGAGGGTTGGAATCAACTTCCTCCAAAGTCCTGTTAATGTTGATATTTTAACTTCCTCTAATGAATCATAAATGTTCTTAATGGTATCTAGAATGATGAATCCTTTCCTGAAGGTTTTGCAATTTATGTTGCCCAGTTCCACTAGAGGAACCACTATCTGTGGCAGTTATAGCCTCATGAAATGTATTTCTTAAATAATAAGACTTGAAAGTCAAAATTACTCCTTGACCCGTGGACTGTGGAATGGATGTTGTGTTAGCAGGCATGAAAACCACATTAATCTCCCTGTACATCTCCATCAGAGCCCTTGGGTGACCAGGTGCATGGTTAATGAGCAGTAATGTTTTGAAAGGAATTGCTCTGAGCAGTAGATCTCAATGGTGGACTTAAAATATTCAGTAAAACATGCTGTAAAAAGATGTGCTGTCATCCAGACTTTGTGGCTCCATTTATTGAGCACAGGTAGAGTAGATTTAACATAATTCTGAAGAGTTCTAGGATTTTTAGATTGGTGAATGAACATCTGCTTCAAAAAGCAGCATCGAAAGCACCAGCTTCACTAGTCCCTAACAAGAGAGTCAGCCTGTCCTTTGACTCTTCGAAGCCAGGCATTGATTTCTCCTTAACAATTATGAAAGTCCTAGATGGCATCATCTTCCAGTATAAGGCTGTTTGTCTACATGGAAAATCTGTTGTTTAGTGTAGCCACCTTCATCAATTATTTTGCCTACATCTGGACAGCTTGCTGCAGCTTCTGAGCACTTGCTGCTTCTCCTTGCACTTTTATGTTACGGAGTCAGCTCGTTTCTGTAAACCTCATAAACCAACCTCTGCTAGCTTCAAATTTTTCTTCTGCAGCTTCCTCACCTCCCTCCTTTGTAGAATTTAAAAGAGTTAGTGCTTTGCTCTGGATTAGGCTTTGACTTAAGAAAAGATTGTGGCTGTTTTGATCTTCTGTCAAGGCCACTAACTAAAACATTTTCCATAACAGCATCAAGGCTGTTTTGCTTTCCTATCATTCATGTGTTCACTATAGTAGCACATTTAATTTCCTTCAAGAACTTTTCCTTTGCATTTACAACTTGGCTAACCGTTTGGCACAAGAGGCTCAGCTTTCAGCCTGTCTGGGCTTTTGGCCATTCCTTCCTCACTAGGCTTAATCATTTCTAGCTTTTGATTTAAAGTGACAGATGTGTGACTCTCCTTTTACTTAAACACTTAGAGACCATTGTAGGGTTACTAACTGGCCTAATTTCAATATCCTTGTGTCTGAGGCGATAGGGAGGACAAAGAAGAGGGAGAGACAGGGTGCAGGGTTTGGTAGAGCAGTCAGAACACATATATTTATCAATTAGTTTCATCATCTTATATGGGCACAGTTTGGGGTACTCCAAAACAATTACAATAGTAGCATCAAAGATCACTAATCACATATCACCATAATAACAATATAATAGTTATTAAAAATAGTATAATACTAATGAAAAAGTTTGAAATGTGAGAATTACCATAATTTGACAGAGAGACACAAAGTGAGCCCATGCTGTTGGAAAAATGATGCTGATAGACTTGCTCAAGGAAGGGTTGCTACAAACCTTCAATTTGTAAAAAATGTAGTATCGGTGAAGAGCAATAAAGCAAAGCTCAATAAAATGAGGTATACCTGCATGTAAATATACATGTGTAAACCATTAAAAAAGTGATTTTTGTGCATAATAGTTGGAAATCTTTCAAGAACATTTAGGAGTATTCTAAGGGAAAAGTGGACTAATATCCCAGAAAATTATTTTTTTCCCAGTAGCTTAGGAATAAGTCAACTGCCTAAATTTCAGCTTTTGTTTTGGACATATTATCTAAATATATACATAGGTATGATATATATTCTTATATACTGTATTACATGTAGTGTATCCATAGGGGGTTGGTTCTAGGACCCTCTGTGGATACCAAAATTGTGAATGCTCAAGTTCTGCAGTTAGCCATGTAGAATCCATAGATACAGAGGATCAACTATACATCATTATTTTAAAACCTAAAAGGACATATACTAAACTCATCAGCATGACTGTATCTGGAGGAAGGGTTAAAGCTGATTGTGAAGGAGGCCATCCATATAATAAACAATCAGTAAAATTTCAAAATTAAAAAAAATATACAAAATGGAGTAAAGTAATAATAGGAGTTAACTTGTACCAAATCCTCATCATGTAGGACACTCAGGTGTTTTGCATGTTTTAATTTATTTAATCATTACACAATTCTTAGGAGGCAGGCACTATCACTATATATGAACCCACTTTGTAAAAGAGGTGATCAATTCCCAAGGGTGACGTATTCTACCCAGGAGCCCCAAAAGTTGAAAGATGGTAAGTGGAGGAGCTGGGATTGAGATCCAGGCAGACTGGCTCCAGCTTTCTGTTTAACCACTGTGCTCTGAATGGTTCCTAAAGCTCTGCTCTGACTCACCAGAGGCCCTGCCAGCTCTGTTGGGAGACAGGCATTTCCGTCATCTAAGAGCAAAAATGCTGCAACATGTGCATCCCAACACTTGACTCTGCTTCTGGTGGGAGATCAGAAGCTCTTCATAGAAAACCACTCTCAACCTAACCCACTGCCATAAAGGAAGTCAAAAGCAGAGCAAAGCACTGTTCACAAGGCAGAGAAAGGCCTCTTGACATTCAAGGAACTAGCTTCTCTTAAAATAACTGATCAAGTTTCATGAAATACGGAATGTTTTCAAGACCAAAAAAATGTAAAGTAGTACTTTCTTTTTCATTCAATGCCTTTTAAGATTGGCTTTAAAGATATTGATCTGGCTTATGCGTTTGTTTTTTTCTCAAGGGAAATATTGAATCGTCTAAGATGTAGAGGGATAACTTGATTGGAAACTCAAAATGTAGTTTTTAATCTGATTCAAAAATGTAGATAAAATAGGATGCCTCTTTTCCTTTTTTCTTTTTGTGAACAGGTTTCAGATCAAAGGTCAATGAGCTGCTAAACATGCCAAATATGTATGTATTTCCTTTCCCTCTCCAAATTGTACAAAACTGACATAAACTCCCAGAGCAAAATCTCTAGTGGGAAATGAGAATGATGTGTTTAGGCATTTTAAACATTTTATTGATGGGCATATGATAGAGATGCTGAAGGTCTAAAAGTACACAGAAAATAAGGCAAAAAATTTAAAAAGTCATTTTTAACTCTAAGAAAACATTAACAGAGGGTTAATTAAGAAAAAATGGTATCTTTCTAGAAAGGTTACAACCTGGGTTAGCAGTGAACATTATTTATAGCATTCAAAATGAAGAAAGCAAAGATGATGGATTTAAGCAAAAGAGAATGTGATATAACAAGAGTGGAGAAGAGATCGGAGAGGAAGTATAAGGAGGAGTTGAGGGAGATACAAGCCTCCAATCTTCCTCCACCATAGTGGGAAATCAATGCCTAAAAAGGAAGCAGCTTTCTAATCAGGCCTTCATTTCCATTCCTTTCCAGAAACTAAGACCACAATTGCCTTCCACAGAGCCAAATCCAGTGGTCGATACCAGTTTCACCCTATTTGGCCCAATGTAATATCTGCACGGTTTGCCACGCCTCTTCCTTAGCTGGCTTTCCACCTACATCATTATCTATTCTTTGTGTCTCCTTTGCTGGTTTTTCCTCATTCCAGATTCTGTACCCAGAACAACTGCTTCGTGAACTCCACTCTTATGTCTCTTTGACCTCCTCAGTCAGGTGCCTGCAGCATGGTGAACACACCATCTGAACAGGGGTAGTGTTCAGGGTGAAAGGAAGATACCGATAATCAACAAAATATTGATAATTTTTCACGACAGCAAAGTAAACTAAGACTTTCCTAGGCCAACCAAGCTGTGGGTCACCCTTTCCAAGAGACATTTCAGAATTAATTAGCATGCCCAAACTGAACTCTCGCTTTTCTCTCAAACTTGCTTTTCCTAAACTCTTACCTGCCTTTGTTAGTGGAAATCCCATTCTTCCAGTTCCTCAGGCCAAGAAGCTTGGAGTCACCCCTGTCTTCCTTCCTCCTAATGTACTTACATTCAATCTATCAGCTACTCTTCCCAGCTTCTACCTTCAAAATATGTTCTAAGTCCCCCCATTTCCCGCTCTCTCCTTGATCAGAGCAAACATTAACTCTAGGCTGGGTTGCAGAAACATCCTTCCTGGTTCTTTCAATCCTGCCCCCGTCCCACCTGTTCTGATTCCAGGAAGCACAGAGGTTCTTTCTAAATCTAAGTCCATCTTAAGATCTTGTCTCTTCCCTACTTGAACACCTCAAAGGCTCACTCAGAGTGAAAGCTCGAGGCCTTGACAGTTGCAAGGTGTTACACAATCTGTCCCTATGCACACCCCATGTGTCCTGTCTGGCCACATTGTCATCTAGGCACCCCTGCTCACTCTACCCCAGCCTGTGAGCCTCCTGGCTGTTCTTCATGCAACATATCCTACACATAAGGACATCGCATTTTGTGTTTTCTCTACCTGCAGTCTTCACCCTTAGATACTGTGATGGTTAATATTGAGTGTCAACTTGATTGGATTGAAGGACGCAAAGTATTTTTCCTGGGTGTTTTTGTGAGGGTGTTGGCAAAGGAAATTAGCATTTGAGTCAGTGGACCGGGAGAGGCAGACCCCTGCTCATTCTGGGTGGGCACAGTCTAATCAGCTGTCAGTGAGGCTAGAATAAAACAGGGAGAAGAACATGGAAGGACCAGATTGACTCAGTCTCCTGGCCTCCATCTTTCTCTCATGCTGGATGCTTCCTGCTCTCAAATGTCAGACTCCAAGTTCTTCAGCTTTTGGACTCTTGGACTTACACCAGTGATTTGCCAAGGGCTCTCAGGCCTTCGGCCACAGACTGAAGGCTGCACTGTTGGCTTCACTGCATTTCAGGTTTTGGGACTCGGACTGACTTCCTTGCTCCTCAGCTTGCAGATGGCCCATTGTGGGACTTTACCTTGTGATCGTGTGATTCAATACTCCTTAATCAACTCCCTTTTACATATATACATCTATTCTATTAGTCCTGTCCCTCTAGAGAACACTAACCTAATACAGATATGCTTACAAGTCACTCTCTCTGTTTTCTAGTACTTTTTAAAATTCAAACATTACATTATTCTTTTAACTTCCCTTCTCTACTGTGTTGAAAATTGTCCACCTCACTCTAACATTCCCTGTCCCTCTTGCCCGTTTTGTTCTTCACTGTAGCACTACCATATATTATATATTTTGCTCACTGTGCTCCTCCCACAATGAGGATGTCAGCTCCATGAGGACAGTGACTTGACAATTTGATTCACTGCTGGGAGCCTGCACCTAGAGCTGAGCCTCATTAAATATTTGTTGAATGAATGAAATAGGAATGTAAACATGTTATTTAAAATATGAAGGTAAATCATCAAGGACACAGTTAGAAGAACTAAAGGAGGTTGCTACTGAGGAGGCAACACTAGGCTGGGGCAGGGGATGGCTATTTTTATCATAAGCATTTTAGTACTAGCTGACTCAAAAACACAATTTTTCATTTCATTTCTTTAACGTGAGTTAATCTCATGAGCACCCGTGGATTAAGTCCCTCACAGCCCCAAACTCCTGGTCTTTGTATCAGTGAAGTCAAGACATTATCTTCAAATTCTCACACTGTCCTGCAGTCAGCGAGGCCGCAGTCCACACCCCTCATGCTGGCGGAGGTGACAAATGCACCTTCCTTCAGTCTGCCCACCCACCTCGGTGCACATCACCAACAAAGCTCTCTGGACTTCAGCTACCACTGTAGCTGTTCCGAGCAACCAGGTAAAAGCCTCCAACATTCACACTGAGGACAGATGAGGAGAGAGGCATGAAGATTCTTGGGGAAGTTACTTTTTTTTTCAAAATGCATGTTAAAGAAGCGGAGAAAAGATTCATTGTGTTATTCATGAAGTGCTCATCCGTTGACTGGGAAATACCCTTTTGTTGAAAATATCTGATCTAAGGAATAAAGAAGATGTTATCTGTGCCAAGACGTAGTGATTTCGGCTATAAGAAAATTAATTCGAATGTTAAAATAATCACTTCTCTTTGTCATTGTTGGTGATAAGGAGAAGAGGTAAGTGTAATAATGGTCTTGGTGCCACCTCAGTTTATGGCTTTTTTTTTTTTTTTTGCAACTAACTGCTGGCATAACTAACAGCAGTTCTCTAAAATAGATTTCACAGGGGACCAGGCATTTAATTTTCTCCCCACCCTTTTGTTAACTCTGAATCTTCCCCTCAGGGGGAAGGCTATTTGGTTAGCTGTAGAATTAGGGAAAGCCAGGACTGAGACATCCCC
This sequence comes from Macaca mulatta, assembly GCF_049350105.2. NCBI lineage: Eukaryota > Metazoa > Chordata > Mammalia > Primates > Cercopithecidae > Macaca > Macaca mulatta. Next base: position 125,740,712 of record NC_133417.1, on the reverse strand, counting down.
TTGAAGAAAACTGACAGAGCTAGGGTTGGGAATAATGAAAATCAAACTTGGCAAAAATGGGTTTTCAGTATATTCAAAAGAGGATTGAATCCACCACGGATCAAGAAATCCCCTCATCAAATCCAATCTTGATTTTTACCTATGAACTGATTAGTCCCACCTGTCACTCAGCCATTTTATCTCCCAGGCTCAATGTATGAACAATTTTGCTGTGGTTTGTCAATTTGGTGTCAGTCCACCGAGACCAGAATATTGTTCAAGGTGGTAAGAATCAAAAAGAGAGCCACTTAAATGCATTTTATATTGCCATAAGCAGATATTTAAATCACGTTTGTAAAGCCTCAACTGTTTGAAGAAATTACAGATTACAGCAAAAATGCAAAGATAATTATGAAGTCCCAGTGACACCACTGAATGCAATTTTATTGGCATAGTGTTTATAGACCTCAAAGAAGGGGAAGTTTGATTTGAAAATATAGGTCACTACAAGAGTTCAGGGCCACAATATTAATACATCTTTGTAGCCTTTAAGTATCCTGCAAGTGAAACAAATTTGGAAAGATTCTGCATGAGCAAATAAATCACTTTAGAAAAAACACAAAATAATGATTTTCTGTTTTTCATTAGCATTGTACCTTTAAAATTGTTATTTCACATTTTATCATCATATTTTTCTCTTGTTTGTTCTGCTGATAATGATTATCTTGATTTATAAACACAGCTAGAGAAGCTGAACAAGCCAAATACCTTTCCATATTAAAGACACTAAGTAGGTAAAACCACTGGGTGAGGAAAATAGATTTTCCCAACCAAAGCACTGATTAGAGTCTTGGTTTCAGAAAACAGTAAGAAATATAATGACCTCCCCGTTATCCTCTGCTGATGAGATATAATCAACATTTTCCTTTTTTTATTTCCCTTGGTCTCTAGGAGAGCATTTATAAATGGTCACCCTATTTAAAGCAAGTTATTATAGAATGAGAAATATTTATAGAACATTCCATTAGGAGAGAAAGTTATACCCATAACATTACAGTTTGTTTTCCTTTACATCACATAGGGCTATCTCAAGCCCAATCTCTTCCTTATATTTTTGAGACACAGTTCACACTTTACACATGAATCTCTATGTAATGCATCCACTAATTCTATTTGTAAATGCAATAGAAAGGAGTCAGCCGAAAATATTACCACTTGGCATTAACATATTTAACCGGATATCTAGGCTTGAATTCAGAAAAGTATATTCTATTGGCATAATTCTCCTCTGTGGAAATTTTGTTGATAGGAAAAGATACATCTTATTTTGAACTTAAGGACTAGTAAAATGATTCAGCATTAATCACCAACATTAAGTTGTTCCTTGATGGCAAGCACCCTGCATATAGCCCATGAAATATATGCTAAACCTTGCTGCAGCCCCATTTTTCAGACGAGAAGTTTGGGTAAAAAATAGGAATGCTCTGGCTACAACTAAACTAATTTGACTGACCCAAATATATTTTATTTTCCTTTACCTAAAAAGCAGTGAAAACGCGACGCTGTCGGGATCTGGGGCAGTGACTCAATGACATCGTCTGAGAATCTGTTGTCTTTCTGTCTCGAAATCCTCAGCATGTTGGAATATTGTGAAAGGATTGTCTGCAAGATGATGGTTGCAGGACCTGGCACCACATTTTCTGTTTGTATCAGTCAAAGCTGGTCCGGAAAATAGAAATTTTTCTAGGCATTTTAAACCGAGAAAGGATTTTGTTGGAATTGAGTGCTTATGGAATTGTTGGCAGGGAGGTCTGGAAGAATGGAGGTCTTTGCAGGTTACAGCTGGAGTGTTCAATACCTCACTCATGACCTGATAAGAGGAACCACTTAATTATTTCCAACAAAAGGAAGATGTTGCCCTCGAAGTGTCTGGGTCCTCTGGCTCCTGGTCTGGGTCCTCTGGCTCCTGGTCTTTCATCTTGTTAATCTGTCTTTCTCTGTCCCTCAGAGCTACTCCATCAGTCAAAGGATTTTCTACAAAGTCCTTTTAATTTTCTAAGAGAGTGTTAAGAAATAAGGAGATGTTATCTACCTAGGTTTCTCAGCCCTCTGCTTGTGAGGTTTCCTTCTTTTTGTTTCAGAAGTTTTCCCTTTCCCTCGATGAGGAGGGGCAGAAAGAGAGACCTGTCACATTCTAGGATCACTGCTTCCTTGGGAGTCAGCGGAAATGGACTCTCTCTTTTATTTCAGGGCAGATTGGCAGCAATGACGTCCAAGAACAGCTATCCTTTTCTCAATTTGGATGCTAAGAAGGGGGTGTTCTCTCTTCTTCAACAGAAATATTTGATGCAGCCAGCAAGTGTAATTTATCATGACATAGAGCAAAATAGAAACATTTTTCTGAACACGCTTGGCCTTTATCTCTTCCTCTTATTGATACATACAGGGTATCCCTGGAGAATCAAAGCCAATCTTGGTGGCATATGCTCTCCTGGTAGCAATTTTACTGAGCTCATTTTTTTTTTCCCCACAGATGAAGGAATGATCACCACCTGACAAAAGGACAGCAGAAGCAGAGTTTTCCAAAGATTTCCTAGCAAATTCTTGAAACAGTGACTGAGTGACTTTGGACAAGTTAATTAACATCCTGGAAGGTCCACCTACTCTAAAAATAATGGAAATATTTCCAAGCACATAGTCACTGTGAGGGCTAAATCAGGCATTCAGGAGGAGGAATAAAGCACAGATGACAGTGTTTGTATCACCTGAAGCTCTTACTCTGAGTCACAGGCAGCTTTTACTTCCCCAGATGACACTTTTGTTTGGACTCTTGTGTAAAGGTCATTCCTTGGGAAAACAGCGCATAAATCCACGTGATTCAATGATTGTAACCTATGTCTATGTAGCTTCTTTTCAAACAAAGAAACCAATCTCCAGTAACCTCACTTTTGTATCTCACTGAAGTCACATTGCATATCAGTATTACATAAGAAAATGCAGCTACATATGCTTGCTCTTTTTTGTACCTTAAAGGAATCTAAAGTCTCATTTTGCTATGGTGTTCTTTTATTTATTAAATATTTTTATAAGCATTACTTGGCAGTTGTATCCATACACCCAGAAATAAAAAAAGTACGCTTTATTTTATGACCAAGTTAACAGTATCTTTTGACTATTTTTGATGTTTAACCCATGCCCCAAGTACTGAATTGAAAACCTAACTCCTAATACAGATGATACTCTGCTAAATAATTGACATTCACATGACTAGGCTCTGAGTTCAATGGGTTAGAGTCCAAGCTCCACACCACATTGCATATTAGTTGAGTTATTTAAGCTCTCTGAGCCACAGTTCCAATGTCTACATGAATGATTAAAACAATGTCTGATAATTTGTAAACACTCAATAAATATTAGCTGCTGCTAATATTATTACTGTTACCTTGTTATTCCTCACTAATACCTAGCAATACTTATATCACTCTAAATAGGTTCTTTGATTCTCTAAGTATGTTTCTCAATAAGCATGCAGCTTTTCTGTTCCAGTTTATTATGGTAGCCTTTTTTTCCCCCTAAAGTTCTGTAAGCATGAGAAACATTACATTCAAAGAAGTATTTTTGTAGGATTCCGGCCTGGGCATTGAGTTGGAAGACATTATTGTCACTGAAAAAGAGAATAACAAAGAGGAAAGGCTTCCTTGTGTCCTCATTTTCACTTTGATGTGCCACAAATAAAGAATAAGCTGACACTCCTAAAATATGACGACACCATATTGTTGTTACTCCGTATCCTGGCACACCAGTTCCCCTTCAGCTGCGCGGGCTGCTGAAGCCTTTGAAGTTAGAAAACACTACTGCCTGATCGCCAGCATTCATAATGAAGACACAGTGTGGTAAATCAAAAGAGACATGTCACCTCATGTCTACACTCCCTTCCCAACAGGGAGGGGCAGGAAGGAGGAAGGAGAGGAAGAGGAGGAGGGGGACCGCAAGCTCAAAATTGTGATTGTAAATCAACTAGTCCTGCCTCTCAGGAGGAAAAGACCAGCAACTTTTATATTATCACTCAGTCTCATCTTGCATCTTCAAATCAATTTCTCTTTCTTTTTTAATCGTTTATCATCTTTAAATTTTTTAAAAAAATAATTTTTTCTTCTGAAAAAGAGGAATGCCATTTCTTTAAAGGAAAAAAAAAAGACGTATCATTTGTCTTCCTCTCGGGGGAAATAGATGTATTTTTTTTAATTCATTTTTCTTTGTCATAAGCAATTGTTGTGCTGTGTCAGAAATTTAAAACAGGTTGTGCATTTGAGGTCCCATTCAAATCTGAGCAGGAGACATGTGGGATATGAAGGTTTATTAGTATAAATGGATAAATAATGCATGTTGAGTCTCGGAAACCTTGTGTTCCACTAGTTGACTCCAAGAACATGTCATAATATATTTTTTAAAATTCAACTAGGCAATATCGTCACAAAGATAAATTGATCTAAACTCTAATTGGAAAGGCACAGAAAACATATTGTATGTTCATTTCTTTACAATAAATAATTTGAGTCTATGAACTCAACTGTGATTTATTTCTAAGTATATCATAATCATCAAAATGGATACCAGACTTTTTGGAAACTCACTGTTAGATGTGTTCAGAATCAAAACCTGTTAGTCCATAGTGCGTTGTCTTAAGTAATATTCTGCCATTCTCCTTCTGGACTCTGACCTTTCTCTTTTTACTGCAATATTATTTAAATGGAAAGATTCACCACAAATTGCATAGTGTTGCAAAAATACTTAGAGTGATCTTTAAACTCAAAGGAAAATCCTCACTTGACAAATGACAGTAAATTCCACTTCTTGTTTTCAAAAGAAAATTTTCAATTTGTCAAGATAACAATTTTCAAATTTCAGATTACTTAGATTATAGGACTATTGATGAATTGTCAAAATCATAGGAAGAAGTATTTTTTAAATAAATATTGAGCGTTCATTGGGTGAGATTACAAAGAACCCAATTGTTTTCATGATTTCTTTATGCAAAGCTGGGATTAGCAAAAAGCAATTCCTAGAAGATAAAACTTTGAATCATTTACAGTACTGAGATGCCATTTTAAGCAAAGAAAAAATGCAATGGTTAGGTCTGGGTGGGATGGGAAAGAGAAAAGGGAGACAATGTAGTTACTAGCTTCCCAGGAGTCAAGTGTATGCAGACAAAAGCCGCCGTGTAACATGTGGTCTTACTAGTTTGTGTGTCATGTAATACTTGACTGTGTTTTAATCATGAAAGGGAGATGATTGAAGAATTCCAGACCTTAAATAGATTCCAGACCTTCATTGTCTATACTTCTTTATATTTGGTAAAGGAAGGAATGTTAGATGTGGCTCTAGGGACATCTTAGCCTAGAAGTGTCAGACAGTAGTAGTAGGTATGGGCCTCCCACCAAATGAGGTTACCAGAGTAATTTGAAGACTGGGCCAAGTACAGTAGCTATGTTTATCATTACTGCTACTACTGTGTTTCACCTAACATTGTTCCACCCTCTTATAGCTTATAATTATATATATTTATGCATATGCAATCTCATTAGACTTTCCCAGAAGTCTTCCAAATGTGGTGGTATTATCAACACATTATGAGTGATTTGAGGACAAAAAGGTCAATTATTGGGCCCAAGGTGACATAGGCACCAGCAGCAGACCCTGAAACAGATCCCAGTCCCTTTGATATTCAATCTCATATTTTCAGATAAGCTGCATCACCTTTGAAAATTCATTACTGATGAGAGGAACTTTGAGGGGAGACACTTGATTTGATGAAAGGAATATGGAGAAGCTGGAGAAATTCAGGAGAGAAAATTATACAATCCATTTAATAACTACTTACATAGCCCTTGGTATATTTTAGGCAGTCTTAAATATGTTATAAATATTGACTCAGCAAAGTTCATATCAATCTTATAAGGCAAGCACTACAGCCCCATTTTGAAGATGCCAAAACTAAAACCCGAAGATGTCAAATAACTTTCCCAAGAACATGGCAACCTGGCTTGAGCCCATGCTATTAATTGGAGGGGTTTGCTGCCTCTTCGTGTAATGGCTTGGTTGTTGGAAGGATTAAATAAGGTGATATAGGTCAACTGTTTATTATAGACCTTGGAAAAATGATGTTTAAAAGAAGTGAAGTACATCATTAACGATGTGAAGAAGACAGATGGCAGACTTATCTAGTTCAAGTGAAGAATATATACTATGATGCTACACAAAAGGATGGACGCTGAACAGAGTGGAATGAGAGCAGTTAAAGAGCATCCTTCACACAGGAAGTTTTCTTGATGGGTTAGCCTCGGCCAGGGTCCTTTCTACACAGATTTTGACCATCTGTTGAGCTTAGCACAGTTCACACAAGATTAGATTGCCTCAACACTTTTTTCCTCTTAGTTCCCACTTTATCCTTACTTTAACCCAAATCTAGAATTAGTTTGCTGAGTGTCCTGAAATAATTCTACCACTCATGCAATACCGAGTTTTCAGACCCTCAAGATACAAAGATTAAGAGACACCTGCCTCACCCTTCAAGCAATAGACTTCCTATAAAGTTATTACAGACACATAAATCAGTAATAACTACTATTACACTAAAGGCTAAAATCAAAGTTTGCCTAAGGACCAGAGGGAACACATAAGAGGAATGTTGCTTTTGCATAAGGCAGATTTCCTCAAGGAACTGGAGTTAATAGGGCTTGAAAGGGAAATAAGATGAGAGGAAACGAGAGTGCAGGAGATAGTCTAAGCCAATCACACAGGCCTGTGAAGTATGGTGTGCTTAGGGAAACACAGATCACTTGTTATTGCTAGAAAATAAGTTAAGGGAGAGGGCAAGAAGAAACAGAAAAGGAGGCTAGGTAGGTGCCCTGTCATGAGGCTGTGTCCACCATGTGAAGCCACACAGGAGAGGATTAGAAAGAGGTAAAGAGATGAGATCTGTATTTCAGAAAAATGCAAAAAACCATAACATTCCTGAAAGAAAAGTTGACAAATTCATGCAGGAATAAATTAGATGCGGGAGTCTATGAATGCGGGAGTCTATCTATCTGAGAAGTGTTAAGAGTTTGGCCTAAGATAGTTCAGTTATTAGGGGAGCAGAGAAACAAAAAATGGGTTTGCAAGTTATACAGGAAGACAAACGGAATATTGGAGCTGGCAAAGACTCTCAGATTCTTGGCATGGTGACTTTGTTAGTGGGGTCACTGATACAGATTGTGAATACAGATGGGAGAGGATTGGGGATGAAGGAGATGTGATAATAAGACTTCTGGACAGATTGAGTTTAATGTGCTTGTGAAGTATTCAAATAGAGATGTCTAGTAGACCGTGGAAAATACAAGCACGTAATAGGTATTCAAAATGTGTTTACCTGAGAGCACTGATCTCCCCCAAGATGTTAGTTGTTTGGGATATATCCACTGTACTGGAATCCACAGTATCTGGGTGATGCTTTTCACCCCACACCTCTATGCCTCTGAATGTCATCAAATTTATCACCAAAGTACCACCCATTGTTTTCCCTCTTAAGGTATCTAGTTGTTTGCCCTGTGTTTACTCTTCCCACTCCCAATCCCATTTAAGAATCAACTATAATTTCCTATCTCAATAAATCAGTGGTTCTTTCCAGACTAGCAACAGCACCAGCACCTAGAAACTTGCTAGAAATACAAAATCTTGGTCCTCACCCCAAACCTACCTGAATCAGAAATGCTGGGGGTGGGATTCCACAACTTGTGTTTACACAAGTCCTTCAGGTCACTCTAATGCTTGCTCAAGTTTGAGGAACACTGCCATAGATCATCCTTTCTATAACCTAATAAGTTTAGATTGCTTCAGCCTCAAATTATTCTTGCTCAAATAAGTCATCCACTCTTCTAGGAGGGGAACAACTATTGTTCTAAAATACATAAATGTTAGGGCTACTCTCAAACCACATATAATTTTTAAACACTGATTCTTTTTCTCATAGGCTAAGCTGATGTGAATAACATTTATACATTATTTTGTTTCTAAGCTGATCTAGGTACTTTCCATGGATCAACTTCAACAAACACATTGAGAAAAAGACTAGAATGGACAGCAGTGTGTGAGAGGGGAGAAAAAAGAAAGGGAAGAAAAAAGAAGAAGGTCAAGAAAAAAGAAAAAGGAGAAGCGGTTAGGAGAGTGATAGGAATATGAAAAGCTAAGAGGAATGTGTAGATGAAGAAGGAAGTAGCAAAGACAGAAGAGATAAATAAATCAACGTATGTAGACAATGATTACAGATTCTCCAGTTGGGATCTCTTGTCTCTTGCTAAGCACCACAATAAAGATATAAGCAAAAAAATTTGGGAGTGGATTCTGCTTCATATAATTCTCATTTATTATCCTGTTAATGGCTTTCTTCACTTGGTGAGCTGAATATCCACCAGACATTTGCCCCTCTAGATCCACCAGTCACCCTTCTCCATCTTGCACTGTGCCCTGGGAGACTGCCTGGCACACACCAAGTCAACAAGCTCTCTTGCCTTCTGTCTTCTGGTTCAATTTAGCAAATGGCCAAAGATTGCAAGACGAAAGAAAAGGGAGGTTGAATTACCAATTCCTTGCTCACTCCCTGCGGCATTGCTATGGAATGGCTTCCGTAAACCAAGAGCATATTTTCTCTCTTAGGTGACCTCTCCCCACAGTTCTCTCTTGCTCTCACTTTCTCTCTCTTTCTCTCTCTCTCTCTCTCTGTCTGTCTGTCTGTCTCTCTCTCTCTCTCTCTCTCTCTCTCTCTGTCTCTCTCATCCCTTTAGACTTAGCTTTGGTAACCCCATTTTCACCCCTTGAATAACTGAACTGTTTCCTTGGGCTTTTCCCTATACCCTGATCACACCATCGCAAAATTTTCTTTATAAAATTCTCTTCTCAGCCGGGCACAGTGGCTCATGCCTATAATTCTAGCTCTTTGGGAGGCTGAGGTGGGCAGATCGTTTGAGGTCAGGCGTTCAAGACCAGCCTAATCAATACAGTGAAACCCCACCTCTACTAAAAATACAAAAATATAGCCAGGCTTGGTAGTGGGCACCTGTAATCCCAGCTACTCGGGAAGCTGAGGCAGGAGAATCACTTGAGCCTGGAAGGTGGAGGTTGCAGTAAGCCAAGATTGTGCCATTGCACTCCAGCCTGGGTGCCAGAGCAAAACTCTCTCTCAAAAAAAAAAAACAAAAAAACAAAAAAAACCCACAAAAACAAACAAAAAACAAAAACCCTCCCTTCTCTTTCTCTCTTGAGTGCACAAATTTTTACTTGCCAAGACTGATAAACTTAGCTTTGAGATATCAGACTCTCTTTATTTCTCTCCCACCTCACTAGCCACTCTATTATTTATTTATTTATTTATTTATTTATTTTAGACGGAGTCTCACTCTGTCACCCAGGCTGGAGTGCGGTGGCATGATCTTTGCTCGCCGCAACCTCCACCTCCCGGGTTCAAGTGATCCTCCTACATCAGCCACCTGAGTAGCTGGGACTACAGGCACCCGCCAACATGCCCAGCTAATTTTTGTATTTTTAGTAGAGACAGGGTTTCACCATATTGGTCAGGCTGTTCTCGAACTCCTGACCTTGTGATATGCCTGCCTTGGCCTCCCAAAGTGCTGGGATTACAGGCGTGAGCCACCGCGCCCAGCCTAGCCACTCTATCTTAATGTCCCTTTCTGGCTTCATCTCATCTTCCCGACATTTGGATTTAAGATTGCCCCGAAACTCACTTTTCGGACTTCTTTCCTCAAGGTACCCTCAGTGCCTTGACTACTTCATTCAGATGACATTAGATACCATCTATACTCTAACTGCCACATTTAATCTCCAGCTTTAAGCTTTCCCCTGAATTCCAAACTCAGCTATCTCCTTGGAAGTCTAATAGACAAATTAAATTTAATTTGCTCAAATTCCATTTCCTTCACCAAAACTGTCTATACCTTGGTCATTTCCATATCAACTGTGGTACCATTGTTTATCTAGTTGGTCAGTTCAAACTTCTAGAAGTCTCCTTTGATTCCTCTTTGCTGCCTATCCTGCAGACAATATAGCAGCAAGTACTATCAACTCTACCTTCGGGATATACCCTGAAACCAACGATGTCTCACACTTGCAGCCAATTGTTTCAAACCAGCACCTTCATCTCTCACTTAACAACCTAACAGTCTCCTGTCAGGTCTCTATCCTAGACAGTCAGGTCTCTATCCTTCCACTCTCTCCCCTACCAAAGCCAGAGGAGATCTCTCTAAAGCACAAATCAAAGCATGCCACTCACCCATCCACTCAACTTCAAGTCAAATGAAATCCAAACATTTTCCCATGGCTTCCAGAGTCCTCCGTCATCCGGTTCCAGTCTAGCTCTCCAACAGCTTTCTTCTTTTCCAGACACTCTGGTCTCATTGTGTCCAATACAGCAGCCGCTGCCATATGTGCCTATTGAGCACGTGAAATCTGGATAGTGAGACTGAGGGGCCAAATTTCCTATTTTATTCAATTTATGTTAAAAATTTAAATTTAAAAACGGCCAGGCACTGTGGCTCATGCCTGTAATATCAGCACTTTGGGAGGCCAAGGTGGGTGCATGACCTGAGGTCAGGAGTTCTAGACCAGCCTGGCCAACATGGTGAAACCCTGTCTCTACTAAAAATACAAAAATTAGCTGGTGTGGTGGCGGGCGCCTGTAATCCCAGCTACTCAGAGGCTGAGGCAGGAGAATCACTTGAATCCGGGAGACAGAGTTTGCAGTGAACTGAGATTGCACCACTGCACTCCAGCTTGGGTGACAGAGCAAGATCCTGTCCAAAAAAAAAAAAAAAGAAAAGAAAAAAGAAAAATTTAAAAACCAGTACTTATTTCATTATCAGAAAACTCTTAAACATGGTTAGATGACATAGATATATGAATCTATGTTATCAATGATAGATTTCATGATCAATTATTTCTTATAAAAATTTAGCTTCCAAATTGAGATGTGCTTCAAGTATAATTTACCTGATTTTGAAAAAAAACATAAAAATAAACTATTACATACATAATTTTTATACTGATTACATGTTTAAGTTAAAACTATATAATTAAATTTTACTTTTTTTCTTACTTTTCAATCTTATTTTCACTTCTTTAATGTGATTACTTAAAAAATTTAATTCCACATGTGGCTGTCATCTCTCTATTGTCATATTTCTGTCTATTGTAGAACAGATAGGCTGTCTGCTCCATCTAATTCAGTCCTGCCTCCAGGGTTTTTATACTTGTTTCTTCCTATGACCAGAATGTTCTTCCAGACCTACATCTCTTGTTCATTATCACTCGTTTGCCATTTTTATTCCTATCTCTGCTCAAATATCAACTCTTCAAATAGCCTTTCCCTGACCATACTAAGACATCCTCCATCCTCTACTCCTTACCTGCTTTTGGTTTTCCACATAGCACCCACCACTACACCTATTTGCTTACTCTCTGACTCCCCTACTAGGAAGTAAGCCTTCCGAGGGAAGGAGCAGTTTTCTTGTTCAGTGCTGTATTTCAAGGACAGAAAAAGGATTGTATAATGGGCACTCAGTATTTGTTGGATGAATTGAACAAACGAATGAAAGAAACCACCATTACTCAACCGTGGCACAGCATGGACAACATCTATGTGTGTACTCTACGACTCTTACCTGAATTCAGCCTTTAAACATCTCCACCACATGAGAACTCAGTAAACATGAAACATTTATCTCACAGAAATCCAGGACCTTGAGATGCTGATGGAAAGAGCATTTCAAGCAATGGCAGAGCAGGCGGGAGTGACACAGGCCACTCTTCACACAAACTTTTCACAGACATAGCCAAGAGCCACATCCTACGCTCAACGCCAATGAATCAATCCTATTTAAGAATCCTATCATTTTCCATTACTTCTCTTCCAAGGAATAGATATCAAAGGTGCATGGAAAAATAATACATGGAAGATACAAACTTCAAGGCTTTTATAATGTGTTTTGTCTGAGATGCCTTAAAAGTGCACTGGAACTGCTTTGCAACGTAGCTACAATTCTAAGCACATGTTATAGTATGGTCTTAATTTTCAAGAGTCAGTAGCAGGTAATTCTAAGAAGGAAGGAAATTAGAATAACAAAACAAGCATATTCTAGGTTATCTCAAGTGTAAACTATAGAAGGCTCATAATTGGCACTCTGCTGGGAATCACTGTGAATTTTTGACTTAGATTTTCAACAGAAATTTCACTTTGGGTACTAAGACAACCCGCTATTTCAAATGAGGAGTTGTACGTACACGTAGCGTGGAAGCCAGGGAATTTCAAATTTTTCTCTCAAATCACATCAATTTATCCCTCCTAAACAACAAAGACTGGGCTAACAGCAGCACCAGCACAAATGTCAAAGAACATGCTATCTCTTACAGTTTAGGAATTTCAAAATTGAAGGGAAGATAAATGCATCAGCATAGCGAAGAGGAAGTAAGATGCGTTTTATCTTGCTTTCCAGAAGTTGCATAACTTTCTGTAATTGTGAGGTTATCATCATGGATAACTGGTAAGGAATTTTAACAGATCCAGGCAATAAATCTTCAGCAGAGGGATGCAAACACGGGGAGAGTAGAAGTAGGTCTCCCTCCAGAAGGTCACAAAAGTGGGAATGTGTATGAAGACAGCTGCCAGCCCAGCTCATGGCCAGAATCTAAAGCCATTTTGGAGTCACTATTATGTTCCTCATTGTAGACATATGGGTAATGAGTCCACCAGGGGTGGGGGTGGAAAATCACATCAACTATCATTTCTTGTTCCCATTCTGCCAGGCGTGATGTTGCTGGGTTTTTTATTTTTCTCATCTGCTTTCTAGTCTGCGATGAGTTTGTAAAGGGGGTTAACACCGCGTGTGAATAAGGAGAAGATGCATTTTATTTCAGGTGTTTGGATGTCTTTCCTGCACATTTCTGAAGATGAGGGCTTTTCACTTGTAACCTTTGTCTAAAGGCCTTTTAGTCCCACTCAGACTTGCTACTATATTAAAAACAGAAGTGAGTTTGGTGAAGTGTAGGTGAAAGAGGTTATAATGTTACCAATTATCCTAATTCCGAGATGGGCTTCTGGAAATCAGGCTGCAGAGGCCTGCCACGGTGCCTAGCAAAAGCAACAGTGGCCAGGCATGGTGGTTCACACCTGTAATCCCAGCACTTTGGGAGGATGAGGTGGGCAGATCACCTGATGTTGGGAGTTTGAGACCAGCCTGCCCAACACAGTGAAGCTCCATCTCTACTTAAAAAATATATATATATATACACACACACACACACATATACACACACACACACGTATATATGTGTGTTTTATATTTTTAGTTTTATATTTACATTTTTAGAGATATATATATATACACATATATACATATATATACTCATATATATAACTAAAAATGCAACAATGAGGCAAGGTGTGGTGGTTCATGCCTGTAATTCCAGTACTTTATGAAGCCAAGGCAGGCAGATCACTTGAGGTCAGGAGTTCAAGACCAGCCCGGCCAACATGGTGAAACCCCATCTCTACTAAGAATACGAAAATTAGCCGGTTGTGGTGGCACTCACAAGTAGTCCCAGCTACTCAGGAGGCTGAAGCAGGAGAATCACTTGAACCTGGGAGGCAGAGGTTGCAGGGAGCCGAGATTGCGCCCCTATACTGCAGCCTGGGCAACAGAGAAAGACTGTCTCAAAAAACCAAAACAAAACAACATAAAAGAAAAAGCGATAGTGCTTCCGGGTTCAAATCAGGATGTTGGGCAGAGGCTTCCTGTCTGCAGAATATTTCTGGATTGCCACATATCCTCTTGAACACATGTAAACTTTGGAAAGACTGCTCTCAGTGGGTACATTCAGGAACATAAGACAATTCCATCTCAAACATCTGAGATATGGATGAATTTGCAGGATTCAGGCTCAAATTACAATGCCTTCTTGATAGTCTTTCCAATCAAAAGGTTGTTTATTTGGAAATGAAAACTTTTTAAAAAGACAAAAACATTCAAAAGTGTTTTTTTAGTTAGTTTTAAATCCCTCAAGATCCATGTTCATTTTCTTTCTTGTTTCCCAGCTGGAAATTGCTTTTCCACTAATTTTTCATGATGACTCCACTCTTATCTTGTGAAATCCTAAACTGGGATGTCCACCTTCTACATGAACTGATATGATAGTGATTAAATCTGACAATACTTTCTCCTCATGAGAAAATATTCACAACTGTTTTCTATGCCAGTGATTTGTTTTAATTCTGATATCAAATCGATTTTGCTTTACACCTCTGGCAGTCAAATGCATATACTGTTCCCCTTCTCTAAATTTAAAATCCAGTCAAGAGAATAAAGGAGATAACATCTCTTTTATTACAGTTTGAGGAAAATAATAAAAATCATTTTGGATATCGAAATATCCCATGAAGCACTTGGATATATTTTACTCCGTGCTTGGGAAATTGCAGACAATATAGTCAAAGAAACAGATGTCAACTAAATGCTGTGTTAAAGCTATGATGCGCCTATAGTCACCCACAAGTTTGAGGATTCTAAATTGAATCAGAGAACCACAAATAAATAAGCACAGAGAAAACTAATTGCCTAGAAAAGAGTGCTCCACTTGCTTCGTCATTCGCTACTTGAAATTCTCTACAAGTGCAACTTAACTGAAATCTAAATTGCAGAATAGAGATCAGACAGATACAGAAACCAAGACCTAGGTTTCTATCTGTCTTCTCATCTTCAATCAGGGCAGCTGGGACTCAGGAGAAACCTCATAAACGCAAAGGAAATGTACTATTGCTATGCAGTTTCCTTCAGAGAGCAGTCTTCCAAAACAGAGAGGTCTAGTTCAAGACTGCTCAAATGTTAATGTGTCTTTGAATCATGTGGGATCTTGATAAAACGCAGATGCTGATTTGGTAGGCTTGGGGTAGGACCTGAGATTATGAATATCTAACCAGTTCCCTGGTGATGCCCATATAGTGGGGTTTCCGCTGGTGAATAATTTCTCTTAGAAATCAAAAAACAATTCTCACTCTTCCAGTACTCCACTGTATGATTTTAGAAACACTGTCTGACCTAGCTGTGCCTCAGTTTCTCATCTATGAAGAAGAAGTACTAAGGTTAAAGAGATTATGTTGATATAGAACCTTGAAGAGAATTAAAGATATTATGTGAACAGGTTTGGCCAAGCCAATATGTTCCAGGACATGAAAAACATCAGACGAGTGAAGAAATAAGGGTCTTAAAGACTGAGAATAAAAAGTAAACAGATAGATCTCACTGGAAGATAAACCACAAACAAGAGAATTTTTTTTAAAGTAAGGAAAAATTAATAAAGCAAAGTGCCATGAAGAGAGTCAAGTGAAGTGACGTCAGACTTCAGCAATGTAGAACAAAGAATAATGTGAAATATGCTTTAATATCTAAAAAATGATGAGCACAGTGTTTTACAAAGGACAGATCTGTGGAGAGAGGTGAGGAAGCAGGTGATGTAGCATATATAGGAAAAAGAAAAGATAAGAAAACCTTTGAATAAAATACAAGAAATTATTTAAAATAGATAATAAAAGAAACAAATTCAACCACCTCTTTCCCAAAAACGGTAGATTGATTTTTAATGTAAGGTTTTCTTTGCTTTTTGACTTCATTATTATTATTTTTTTTTGAGACAGAATTTTGCTCTGTTGCCCAGGCTGAGTGCAGCAGCCTGATCACAGCTCACTGCAGCCTCTACCTCTTGGACTCAAGCGATTCACCTTGCCTCCCAAGTAGCTGGGACTACAAGCATGTGCCACCATGGCCAGCTAATTTATATTTTTTAATTAATTTTTTTTTTTTTTAGAGATGGTCTTGCTATGTTGCCCAGGCTGGTCTCAAACTCCTGGACTCAAGCAATGCTCACACCTCAGCCTCCCCAAATGCTGAGACTACAGGCATGAGCCACTGTGCTAGGCTGACATTTTTAAGTGCCTGGGACATGCATAACTAGCCCATCTTCCAGTAACTGCTCAGGCATATATTGCCTCAGACATGATATGAAGTCAAG
This sequence comes from Macaca mulatta, assembly GCF_049350105.2. Lineage (NCBI taxonomy): Eukaryota > Metazoa > Chordata > Mammalia > Primates > Cercopithecidae > Macaca > Macaca mulatta. The sequence goes on along the minus strand of NC_133417.1, from coordinate 125,724,623 downwards.
TTATGAAGTTTTCAAGTATACTAGGGGTTAATAAGGAGGCTGTCTTGATGGGCCATTCCAAGAAAAGCAGTCTGCCTTCTAAGCCCCAAAGTCTCCTTGAGGCAGGGAATACCTAGCAGAAATCTGGGTGGCAGAAAGAATGTAGAAAAAGAAAAACCATATTTCATTTATTTTGTTTGTAGGGCACTAACTAATTAAATGACATCAGTAAAGCTGGAAAATCCTGCCTATCAGGTTTAACACTTACTCTGGTAGCCTTCTCAAACCTTTCCATGGTTGAAGTTACTGATGATTAACTTCTGGGAATACCCATGGCAACTATTTCAGACCTGTGAACTATCACACCCTCTTCATGTCACACAAGGCATGTCAGCATCAAGCGAGAACCTTTTTAGAAGCCTGTAATGCGCCGGCCGGGCGCGGTGGCTCAAGCTGGTAGTCCCAGCACTTTGGGAGGCCGAGACGGGAGGATCACGAGGTCAGGAGATCCAGACCGTCCTGGCTAACACGGTGAAACCCCGTCTCTACTAAAAAATACAAAAAAACTAGCCGGGCGAGGTGGCGGGCGCCTGTAGTCGCAGCTACTCGGGAGGCTGAGGCAGGAGAATGGCGTGAACCCGAGAGGAGGAGCTTGCAGTGAGCTGAGATCCGGCCACTGCACTCCAGCCTGGGCGACAGAGCGAGACTCCGTCTCAAAAAAAAAAAAAAAGAAAAGAAAAGAAGCCTGCAATGTTAGATTTTGTTTTTGGAAATGACAGTGACCAATGGTAATACTTTCTCTTTCTCTGAGCCTTCCAAGACCTTGGCCGACTTTCTTGCAGATAAAGTCGCTACCTGCGTAAGACTAACATTACCGGTGAATCGGCTGTTCCTGCAGCAGAGGCTGTACCTGAAATGCAACTGGCAATTTCAGCACATCTACAGATGGGAACAAAGGGTCACATTTAAAAGGTTTCCAGCCCAGGGAGAGCCGGTTAGAGCATGTGCAACACAATCAGCTGTACAACAGGGAAGGGAAGACGTAGTATTACTCACAGATAAAGAGTAGTCCGCAAAGAGTAACCTGGCTCTCTAAATTTACCAAGATTCACTCAAGATTCTATTGCAGTGTTCACAAGCTTTTATCTCTCTGACAACCAAACCCAAGAGGTTTGCCAAAATAGAATTCCAGTGTAGAGGGAAGGAAGCTAAAGAATTATGCATTAATAACACCTTTGCCCACAGGCAGAACATATTTTCATCTGCACACATCACGAACGGGGGATCTTAGGTTATTAAAGGTGAAAGAGGCTAACAGTCTTTGGGATGGCTCCCTTGGGACAGTTATTTGCATAATGAAGGCTAATACACAGTAACCCAGCTCAGCAGTTCTTTTGGATCAGCTACTTGTAGGCGCACACAATATTTTAAATTCACTAACTAAATTACTTGGCTAATCTCAAAACTATGTCTACAAAAATTCATGACCGTATTTACCAATGAGGAAAAAGCCAAATTGGTAAAGATGTATGTGTTAATTAATCTGTGTTTTATAATATCCAAAATTAATGCCTATATAAAGATCACCACTGATACTTAGAGGCTGCCAAGGTCATCTGAATAACTTAAACTCAGAGTCAGAGAAAGGACCTACGCCTTGCTCTGGCTGCCCAAAGTCCAGGACACCTATGTCAGAAGTCATCTTAGAAACCACTTATCAAGGGAAAGAAAGCCAAAATTTGCGGGCATGATCGTCTATTCATATTTAGTCATACAATTTTATTTAAAGTATTTTAAATAAAGACATTTTAATTTAAAATATTTTAAATTAATGAACCCAACCTTAAGAAAATTTAGCACAAAAGATAGAAGGACATTTATAACTTTGTTTCAAAAGAGAGAAATGGAGTTGATTACTACATAGGAACCATTGAATATTTTGCAGTTAATGTGTTGAGTGAATTGCTCTAGTATTTTTGTTGTGTAGCAATTTTACTTTATAAAATAACTTGTGGCTTACTCCATACCTAAAGCATCATGAATAATAACAGTATAAAATTAATATGGATTAAATGTTTATGTACTAGCACTCTACTCTGCTAAGTGGTTTACCTAGATTAATTCACTTATTTCTCATTTCTCTATATCATGGGTGTTCATAATATATATATTTTACAGATGAGCACAAGGAGGGTAAATATCTTGCCCATGATCACACAACTAGTAAGGGGCTGAACTGGGATTCAAATCCAAAGTCTAAATTACACCGTCTTCCAGGAAGTCTGGCTGCAAAAGCTTTGTTTTTCCTAGTGCTCTGCTTTTTCTATGAGTACCTATTATATAGAAATGCGTGTATTTCAATCTACAGCTATATATTAGGTTGGTGCAAAAGTAATTGCGGTTTTTGCCATTGAAAGTAATGGCAAAAACATCTCAATGAATAACACACACGTATTGGATATGTACTTAGTGCCATGTAACGATTTAGGAGATGAATGTAAAACGATCAATAAAGAGGGGCCTGCTCCCCCGAGAAGCTCTGCATCTCCCTAGATTCTCTTTTCAATCCTCACATTGCAACATTGCAACATTCATGGGGTAGTTAGTCCATGAAATCAGTTGCTAACTCGTGAAGAGAGTTACCTCTTTATCTATTAAATCTGACTTAGACTCCTTGTTTCTTATCATTAATTTTCTAACCCAACACACCTCATCTTTCAATTCAAAATTTGGGGAACTGGAAAAGTAAAGTAGTTGTGCTATGCCACGCCGGGTTTCATCAGAAGAAGCCAAAATCAGATGAATGCTGCTGAGAATAGCTGAACAGATGAAAACTGGAAAGTTTTAGAGAGTTGGTCTCAAGAAAAGGAAAAAAGGGAAGTGCATTGAAACGGAGAAGAAAACTTAAAATAAATGTGGTCCACCTAGTGGTGGAGCTGCCTAGAATCCAAAATGAAACAGCCTTAGAGGCAGAGATGAAATAGGTTGAAAGGTTCTAGGTTATAGCTTAATTCTCCCTCCTCTGAGTGTGGGCTGGACTTAGTGACTCACTTTGAAGAATAGAGCATAGAAAGGGAAAAGACAGTAAATTTACAGAGAAGGAACTTGGTAAACACTAACTTAGCCAAATAATTAAGCTTGACATCATATTCCCTGAAATGATGTGAAGAAAAAGACACCTCACCTCCATGACATTTTCCCCTAAACCTCAACCCAGTCTGGCCATGGGAAAAATATCTGCTAAACCCACATTAGAGATGCTGTGGACTGAATGTTTGCATCCCCATGAAATCTATATGTTAAAATCCTAACCCGTAATATGATGGTTTTGGTGGTGGGATCTTTGGGGGTTAATTATGAGCTCCGTGAGGATGGTACCCTTGTGCATGAGATTAGTGTTCTTGTAAGAGACACTAAAGAGATATTTTTTCTCTCTTGTGAGGGTACAATGAGAAAATAGTCATCTGCAAACCAAGAAGCAGACCCTCACCAGACACCAAATTTGCTGATACCTTGATCTTGGACTTCCCAGCCTCCAGAAATAAGTGTTTGTTGTTTAAGCCACCCAGGCTATGGCATTCTGTTATAGAAACCCAAACAGACTAAGCAAAGGGCATTCTACAAAATGCTTGATCAGGGTTCTTCAAAACTGTCAAGATTATGAAAATTAAGAGAAACTGAAATTGTCACAGATTGACAGAGAGCATGAAGACAGGCTGCAGTGCAGTACCATCAGTTAATTCCTGGAATGGAAAAATGCCATCAATAGAAAACTGGTGAAATACAAATAAAGTCTTCACTTTGGTCGATAGTATCTCCAGACATTCATTTCTCAGTTTTGACAAATGCATCGTGGTTATATAAGATGTTCACATTAGAGTAAACGGTATAAAAAGTATTAGAAACTTCCATGTGATATTTTTACAGCTTTTTTTGTAATTTTATACTTTTTCTGAAATAAAAAGTAAATTTAAAAATAATTATTCATTAATTCATGGTTTTATCTTATTTATAAGGCTTTAGAGCATACTTTTTCCCAAATGTCTGTTTTAAAGAAGATATGTAATTTTCTCTGGATAAGAAAAACATGAAAAAAATGCAAACTTTATAGGAATTGAGCTTTAAGGGCATATTGTGTTCAACAATAGTAGTGATTACTAGTTACACAGAGCCTTTGAACCAAGCAGTGATAATAAGTTACATGGTGATTCAGGTTGAAAGCCAGGAATAAAGTTAAAAGCATATAGGGAGGGACTCCTACTTATTTGAAGGTGACCGCTCCCACATCAGCCATCTTCTGCTTGTCATTGGATAATTAGGTAAACGTTCTAGGCAGTCTAAGCCTAAATGAGATGGGAGTTCCAGAAATTGAGAATTTAATAATAAAGAATGAAGAGGATAAGAATAAGGCATGGATTAGGGGCCAACTCTGGGCAATAATGAGCAAGAACAGAATACAAAAGCCAGTGACCCCAACGGTGGCTCCTTGTCAGCATCTCAGACTTCAAGGTGGCCAAAAAGAAATCAAGCAGAGGAGATACAGTACTTTACAAAGTTGTTTCAAGCCTGTTTCCAGCAGAGATGGATACGAGGAGGCTGGATCACGAACAATTGTCTCCTGGATTGCTTCATTTCCTTCCCACCATTTTTCTCAACAGCATAGAGTGGAGAACAAGGCTATGGGTTCTGAGTAATGGAGATCCCAGCTCTGCCACTAATTGGATTTGTCATATTATGGAACTCTCTTAATGTCTTGGATGGATCTCAGTTTCTTCAAGTGAAAAATGAGTAAGTTACACCTGATCATTGCAAAAGTCCCTTCTGAGTTGTAAAGATTGTGTGATATGATCATCTTGTGGACCACTTTTGCTATACAAAACCCCAATTTACAACCCTTGATCATTATATACAATGACAAGTAGGAACGAATAGAGTCAACACTTATATAACTGGATCCTGTGTGCACCTGGGCTCTGTTAATCTGATCAAAGATCAGTCTTTTTGTTAGCAGGTGGGGACATAAGAATCAAGACCATGTTGCTACTTCCAGGCAACTCCAGTATTCTGTTACTTTAGGTCTTTTAAAGTGTGTCATAAAACTTAGCTGCTTCAACTTGAACTTCAAATCACAAAAGTATAGGCCATTGGTATAGAGATAAGAATAATTTCCCAATGAAAATAGAAATGCAAATTATCTGGAGGCATTAATGATCATTTAATGGTTATAAACTAAACATTGAAATGAGGGCATTAAGAAGAAACTGTGTGGCTCTAGCTGCTCTCTCATAAGGTAAGACAGCAAGTAAGAGAGGTGGGTGGAGAGAGAGAGAGAGAGAGAGAGATGGAAGGGATGGTAGTTTTAAGAAGGAAATAATAGTCTGTAGATTAACCAGAAATAGTACCTAAAAGCCAGAAAAAAAATGAAACTGGCCAAATAAAAGCTAGTTGTGTTAGAACTGGAAGGTAGTCAACCATTCCAGATTTAAAAAATAAATAAAAATAAAAAAAAAAACAGCAGGGGGATGTGTCATCTGGAAAGAATTAGGAGAAAGATAAGACGACCAAATCATCCCAATTTGCCCAGGAATTTCCCAGGTTGAGCACTGAACGTTCTGCATCTTGGGAAATCCTCCAGTTCTCAGGCAAATGGATATGGTTAGTCACCCTCGAAGAAGACTCTAATCTAAGATTACATTCTTGTTTTATTTTAATATGACCCTCACATTGAAATTGTTGCATTTCCCTCTCTGTATTTAGTTAGCTGCCAATTTGTTTTTATTCTATATTTATTTTATGTAGTGTGGAAATTCTTAAATAAGGAGTATATCATGTGGATATATATTCACATATAAATATATATGTATAAAACACAAACACACACACACACACACACACTGCTCTTAAGAAAATGAAGTTATCTTTACCTTACTCAGCATCACCTCATATTTCATGAGCCAGGAAGTAACTTAGACTTATGATCAAATCTAATCTTATGACTGAGTCTAGTTCTTAAGATTAAAAATGTATAAAGTGCTTTGAAAACTTAAAAGCAGCATGCATGTGGGGACGTAAGCCCATGCTATTAATGATCTGTTCATATTAAATACCACCAGGGCTAAACTATTTTTGTAATCTGAACTATTTTAAATGTATAGGTCAGTTATGATATGACAATTGATTTCATATATGAAGGTAAATTCTAAGTTGAAAAACAGATATAGTAAAAGTGTCAAAAGCACTACACTGGGTTAGTAAAATTATAGCCATAATATTAAGATTGAGAAAGGCTTAAATTCACAAATTCAGATAAATAGCATCATTAACAAATAATGCAAAATCATGAGTACTTGACTCCTATTTAAGATCACCTTTTCCATCTTCTACTTCTATCATAATGATTTTAAAACTGGAAAACAAAGGTAACAAACACAATTATCAGGGACCTGGAAGTAAGGATGGTAGAAGATAGTTAAGTAACATTTATCTGTTTGAAGTGAAGAGAAGTCATCAGATCCAAACTACTTATATACAAGGCCAACTTATGAACACATGTCTATGTTGCTGTAAAAGCAAGGTGTTCTAGTAGATGAAATACATTTTAAAATAGAGAAATACAATTAGGAACTAGTGACTACATACAACTGAGCTTGATGTTGACCCTGGCTATATTCTGAAGCCAAAGAACCAACATAGACAACCAATCATGCTAAACTAATTTTCATTTAAAAAAATTACAGGCAAGAAGGTCAACAAAATACCATACAAAGAATACATTTTGATATCAGCAAGTTGAAAATATTTTGTGATTTGTTTCACGGTTCCCCTCTATATCTATACACACATGCACACACATTGTCTGTTGATAATGGATCAATAACACACTAGTAGGGTGGAGTAAGATGTCTGCAATAGATGTCATCCAGTATTTTTCTTAATTACTACAAGTCAAGATATATCCTTGTCAAGTTTGCATTAAATATACATCTGGTGATAAAATCAGTTTTCAAAAAAAACTCGACAAACTAGAATTAAAGATTGTATTGATTCCTATTAAAGTCATGCACTTGGGCCTCAGAAAGCAACTGAGTCAGTGAAGTACAGTGGATACCTGATATCACTATGAGATTATTTATAAAAATGCTTGGGATTTTTGGTTGATATCAATCTCTTTATGAGCCAATGGGGTGGCATGGTTGCCAAGAAAAACTAATGCCTACTTAGCTCACACCAGTAGCAGTATCATGTTCGAAACAAAGAAGACAGTGCTCGTACAGTGGCAGTCCTTGGTTTAATCCTTACTGGGTGGCTTATGAACAACATTTACGTCTCGCAGTTCTGTGCCTGGGAAACCCAAGATCAAAACATCTTCACTTTCCATATCTGGTGAGAACCCATTTCCTGGTGTATAGAAATGTCTCATGTGGTGAAAAGGGTGAGGGAGCTTTCTGGGGTCTCTTTTATAAAGGAACTAATGCCATTTATGAGGGTTCCACCCTTATGACCTGATTACTTCCCAAAGCCCCCATCTCTTCATGCCCTCACATTGGTGCTTAGGTTTCAACATATGAACTTAGGGAGTGGGAGGGGGACAGTCAGTCTATAGAAGTGTGAATATATATTCACATATACATACATGTGTATGTCACACACGCACACACATATAGCAGTCCTGATTAACTGAGGCTTATGAAGAACAGTAATACCAGAACTTTGAAGAGACTAGAAACTAGATTATAGGAGGAGTAATTATTAGAGCAAAAAAAAAAAAATACTATAACTGGAGACAGAGCACAGTGGAGGCGTGATCATTATTTTCAAATATCTGAAATTACATTTTGAAGAAGAGGGATTGAGCTTATTTCACAAATCTCCAGGGGAGGAAATTCTGATCAATAGATTGAAGATTTGGATAGGCAAATTTCAACTCAATTCAAGAAAGAACATTTCAAAAATGGTAGGTTTTTTAATCAAAAGAATGAAAAATCAGAATTGCCAAGGGTATGAAGACATGGATATTTTCATACAATTGAAATGGGGATGGAAATTGGAGTTCTTTCTAGAGAAGCAATTAAAAAAAATTTTTTTTAAACGTTAAAAGCCTATATCCTTTAGTCTAGAAATTCCATGTACATTTACATGAATAATTAGAAATGCTGGAGAAAGTTTATAAGGAAATTAATTGCAACATTTTTTGTAGGGGTGAATATTTTGAAATAATCTAGCCATCATATATATATATGATGTGTGTGTATATATATGTATATATGTATGTGAAACATATATATGTGTATGTGAAATGAGATGTATGAAATAAATGTATTTTTCACACACATATGTATGTGAAACATATATATAACATATGGGATACAATGTTTCTTAAAAACCAGGATAAAAATGTTTTGTAGAAATAGAAATATTCATAATACATTATTAGTAGAAAAGGAGATTCCAGTCATTTAAATGTAAAGAGAAAAAAATTAAAATAAGCCAAAGTATTAACATTGCTATCTGTAAAATAAAAAGCTAATTTTTTTCTTATATGTTTCACTATTTTTTCTCAATCTAAAATGAAAACATGTACATTTTGCCATCAGAAACAAACAAATGAAAAACAATGAAAGCACAGAACATGTGTTTGTGCATTTCTAGTACCTGACTCATAGTAAGAGGGCTACACATTTTTGTTGAATAAATGAATAAATTAATTAAATGTTATAAATATTTTATGAAGTTAACTCTCAAAGAGTTAATAGCTTCCCATTACCAGAAGTGTTTAAGTAGATGCTGAATGACTCTCAGCATATTTGGAGGGCATTCTTATTTTGATTTAGATCAGTGGTTCCCAAACAGAGGCACCTGGAAAACCTAAAATATGCTCCCCTTTCACAAAATACAAATGTCTAGTCCCTGCCACAGGTTTATTGCATCAAAATCTGTAGGAATTGAATGGAATCCTTGGCAAATCTGCAGGAGTTGTTAGAATTTGCTGGGGGCGGGGGTGTATTAATCTGTTCTCACACTGCTAATAAAGACTTGCCTGAGACTGGGTAATTTATAAAGGAAAGAGATGTAATGGACTCATAGTTCCACATTGCTGGCAAGGCCTTATAATCATGGGGGAAGGCAAAGGAAAAGCGAAGGCACATCTTATATGGCGGCAGGCAAGAGAATTTGTGCAGAGGAATTCCTATTTATAAAACCATCAGATTGCATAAGACTTATTCACTACCATGAGAACAGTATGGGGAAACTGCCCCCATGAGTCAATTATTTCCACCTGGCCCCACCCGTGACACATGAGGATTATTACAATTCAAAGTGAGACTTGGGTGGGGACACAGACAAGTCACATCAGGGAGAAAAACACCTTCTGAGATTATTTTCATTCAGCTTGAAAACCAACCTGTGGTGCTGAGCTGGTGGCTAAGGAGGGACCCTGAAGAAGTTGCCCAAGACCTTCCTGCTTGCTGTTCTCTGGCCTGAAACATTCTTCTTCCAGGCCCAAGGAGCTCACTCCCTTACCCTTCTCATCTTCATTCAGATGCCACCTCCTCAAAGAGGTTTCCTTTGACTCTCCCAAATTTCAACCCCTTCCAAGGCCTTCCCACCTAGGCATCCCTGCTCTAACTTTTCTATAGTACTTATTACTTTCTATAATATAATATAATTATTTATTACTGTTGTTTTTGTTTAGGGTTTGTCTCTCCTGCACTAGATAGCAAGCTCCATGAGGATAGACATTTTTATCTAACTTTGTGCAGACCTAAGCATCCCAAAATAGTGCCTGGCACATAGGAGGTGCTCAATAATTGTTTGCCAATAAACAAAAAGAAGGAATAGATCAATGTTTATGGTTCTAGTTGTAGGTGCCCAGCTACTGCTTCGTGACAGTTCAGTGATATTTCAGTTAGTCTATGCTTTTCTTTACAGAAAAGCAAACATTTTCCATAAAGGACCAAATGGAAATATTTTCAGCCTTGTGAGTCATAAGGTCTCTGTGGCTACCTCTCAACTCTGCCATTGTAGCAAAAAGACAGCTATAGACAATACATAAACAAATGAGTACAGCTACAGCTCTGTTCCAATAAAACTTTGTTAAAGACAGATTTGGCCCATGGACCATAGTTTGCTGACCTCTGCTCTGTCCACATTTCTGGAAACCTCATTAAGACAGCTCTCTGAGGGGGCTGTGTATCTGGCTTTACTAACCCCATGCACAAAGCTCTTGGCTCTAAAAGATGGGATCTTGGGGCAAGTATCGTTTTATACTAACACTGGACAGGGTTCTTTAAGTTGGTCATTATGAAGACATCAAAGGATTTTGTTGAGAATGGCAATAAAACTCACACCCAATAGGAAGTAAATGACATTTTACGTAATTGCTTAAGGAGAATACGGTGAATGTGGATATGAATCTCCAGTCCCTCCTCACTAGTTGTGGTGGAACTTTTCCAATTCTGCCTGCCTTCCAGAGTCTCTGTGTTTTGCCTTGTGTCCTGGCTGCTTCTCCTTTTGGGAATTCTATTACGTTGATGTCACAATGTCTCGAAGCAATATTTTTAAAATGATTCCTCTCCAGTGGGATTTTGTGGAGCCTCTTAATGGCCTTCACTACGCTCTACTCATTACAGGTGTGTGAGGCTGTAGCACTGTGTCAAATCATCTCAGGGAGTTTGTTACGGAAGTCTGGGGGTTCAGCATTTTCTGGAGAGAGTGGAAAGCTAGGGTGGGGGCACATGGCTGGGAACAGAGTTTGAGTCCCTATGCCATGAAGAGCTTCTCTCTGTTTTGTCTGATCTTAAAACAGTTACCCCACTTGGCAGAAACGATCCACTGCCTGGCAATTTCAGTATAACTCTTAGTGACAGATTCCTTGCAAGAAGTAGTGCAGGATACTGCTGTTTAATTACATTGTACCTAATATTAATATAGCACCAGATATTTGGATGAAATCTAAAGGATTCAGTCAATTTTGTAGATATTCTTCTTAAAGAACCACAGTAATAGCTAGTTTTAAAATATTATTACAAATCATATTTGTGCAATCTAAGTTTGGGCATCACTTAAGACCACCAGTAAAGGTGGCAATTCCATTTCCAATAAGCAGGCCAGCAATTTCTGGCATTCACCTGTTGGACCAGATAACTGGAGGTGGCACTTGGGCAAGGGCAGTGACTTGGTCTGGCTGTTGCAGCTCATGTTTATGGCCTATGGAAAAAAGAGGTGAAACGTTTTGGCCTCTAGATCAATCCTCATTTCAAATATTGCATCTCACTAAAGAAAACAACGTACTGATTTTGTCACAGAAAGTATTTTTCTTGTTATCAGACAAAAAGGAGTCAAAATGGAGAACAGACCTCAGGAAAACAGATTTATATTATCCCCCAAATGCCAGCCTTGTCCACTCATATAGCCTCGAATTTCTCTTTAGGGGAATGAACTAAAAAGACACTTTTCTTGCATGTTCTCTTTCAGAATCTATGGGAATTCTTTTGCCTTCATTCTGTGCAAAAAAACAATATGTGGTGTTCATTCTTACAGGTGTATTGCTTCTTTAAGGCAGGCCCATGTTCCAGCATTTCTGTATCCTCCAGAACACGCCATCCTTGGCCCTGGCCGGGAAAACTCTGCATTCCCACAGTGTGCATTGGCCTGAGGCTCCATCCAGTCAGGCTCTCAATCCTTGCTCGTTCCTCCCCAAGGGAAAAGCAGCTGATTTTACTGTGTCGGCCTGTCTGCCGCTGACCCGACTCACTGGTGTTTAAGGTCACCACTCTGTACAGCCCCACTCTTCTGCTTCCTGTCCACTGTGACAAGCCTCATGGCCCGGGACCAACTCCCTGCTCATCCATCATCTCCACTGGTGACTGACTGGGTGTGGCAGGAGAAGCCATCAGTACAGACCCAGGCCCCAAAATATAAATCAGTGAGAAAGCAAATGGGTCTCCCTTGCCTACCAATTCCTAGTGTGCAGCCCCTCCAGCCCATTTAGAGTCAGTACTCTAAAGAAGAGGAGAAATCCTAACCACCAAAACCGTGAATTCCGTTTTCAAGTTTCATTTACAACTCCATTGAGTAAATGAAAGTTCTAGTTGCCTAAATCCCTCGCTCCCTACAAAACACTGCGCAGACTCTAAGTAAGCAAGGCGCCATTGCTGACTATCAATCCAATCCAATCTGCCCTCTGTCTTATGTGCGTTCTTTTACTTGCTTTTATAGGAATCAATTCAAATGTCTAAACCATAACAGATATTATTTGTCTAAGGGTTATATCCAGATGCTCACTTGTTTTCTATGATTGTTGTATCAAAATCATCTATTAGTTTGGAAAGATACTATACATAGTTTTGTGGTGATAAATTGAAATATACTCATCCAATTTATTCTCCAGCCTTTTTTCTTCAGGTAATATTCACATGTGAAAACAAACAGCCTTTTGTCTCTTTTAGATAGCAGCTTTTTATGTCCATTTATAGATGAATTAAAAATATTCCCCAAATATTACTTGTAATTGCAGGCAAAAGGAACTCTCTTATACACACACACACACACACACACACACACACACACACACACAGTTGCAAGCACTTATGATGGAAAGATGTTAGTGCTACTGCTGACAACGAAAACTCCAATTACCCCAGGATTTGAGTACTGACTGATTCCTGATTTATTTTAGGCAAATTAGGCAGCATAATGAGTAAAGCAAATATTTCAAGGATCAAATTTGAATGAATAAACTTAAAGAAATTCAGGTGTAAGTCTGACTTCCATAGTTATTTCTTCAATTGTGGTAAAGTCTTGGCAGCTGCAAACATCAATTAATGATCTGCAGTTCCAACAATAACAGAGTCCTGCTCAGAATGGATTTACGGAAAATTTGGCCAATCTGATCTAAAGCTACTAAACTGGCAAGTTTACTACAAGTAGATGTAACAGATTATACTTCACAAGACAGTGATGACAAAAAAATCTGATTGTCTCTGGGAAATTGGGAAAGAAAAATAACTTCTTAGCCATTACTTGTCCAACTGGCTATAATAACCAACATGTGCATTGCATTTAACAGTGTAAAATATGTTCTCACAAACATTATCTCATGAAAGTCTCACCACAACCCAGAAGTTCATGAAACATACTTGATAAAGACACAGAGGCTCTGGGCAGTTAAATAACTTCCCTAAATTTGTGCAGATATGGTTCAAACAGCTATAAAAACAGCTCAAACTATGAATTAAATAACTAAAAGCAACTGTATCAGTCCGTTCTTATGCTGCTAATAAAGGCATACTTGAGACTGGGTAATTTATAAAAGAAAGAGGTTTAATGGACTCACAGTTCCACATGGCTAGGGAGGCCTCACAATCATGGCAGAAGCCAAAAGGCACGTCTTACATGGCAACAGGCAAGAGAGAATGAAAGCCAAGCAAAAGGAGAAACCCCTTATAAAATCTGGTCATCTGATCTCATGAGACTAATTCACTACCATGAGAATGGTATGGGGGAAACAGCACCCATGATTCAATTACCTCCCACCAGGTCCCTCCCACAACACATGGGAATTATGGGAACTACAATTTAAGATGAGATTGGGGTGGGAACACAGCCAAACCGTATCAGCAACCATTTATTAGAATTTGCCAGATTGTGACACAGCCTCTTTTTTTTGTGGCTACACTAGACAATCTCATTCACTGGCAGTGTTTTCCTAATCAGAGATGACCGATTGGTGGCCTGTGGAAGCCAGCAGACCCATAGTGATCAAGAGCACTCTTAGGACAAGACACTACAAGATAACAAATGCTGGCACATACCTCTTCGTAGCCAGCCTGTTGTGAATTCGTCTGTTGCCAGGTCTGAAACACATATAATACTTCCCTCCTCAGGTTTCCAGGGGCTCAGGGATATGCTTTCAACAAAACAGCCTTACACACAAATTATTGGTATTGTCAAATTCTGTATCTTGCTCTCTTTCTCACCTCTCTTCATTTCTAGACACCTGTGTCTGGGAATAGAAGCAAAACCTATTTGAAAAATATCTGAGCAAAACATTTTACCCTTAAAAATACAATTTTTAACTTGACTAGAAGAATTCAATATATTAGTAGTCCTCGGAACAGCAAGTCCTTCAAACACCTAATACGCAGCCAGCTTCCTACACAGCACTTCAAATGTGGAGTTTTAGAATCACAGATGTTCAAATCTGAAGGGAATTTAGACCTGCTAGTCCAAGTATCTCGTTTTCCCAAGGAGAAAAGACCCGTGACAAGAAATACCATTCCACAGGTCACACAAAGCATTAATTCTGAGCCAAACTGAAAAACAAAAGTCTCCAGATCCCTGTTTCCAGGTTCTCTGCTATGACTTCATACGAAAAAGATGGCTGGTCTCCTAAGCAACAACTCTTAGGATCAGTTGACTCATGCTAGGTGGATGTTTTCCCTTTCCTATAAACAGGTACCAAGAAAAATCTTCTCACCTATTGCCCCTGAAGTTTCTCAGGGGAAAATAAACAGCTCAAAGTGAAAAACAGGAGGGGGCTAATATATATTTTCCCAGCTCCATTTCTAGCACTGTCTTTGGCATCATCTTTAAACATACCAGGTATTTTAAAACTGACCCTAGCACTGGAATATTCAAGTACTGAAGACAAAGCCATGCATTATAAGAACCACGAAACTCTACTATCCCACTCTTTATGTGTTATGTACTACAATAAAAGAAGTATAAAATACTAGAAAAACAAACTTGATGGGTGCTATTAATTCCTTTTGAGGGAACTGAGAACACTTGTATGGCATGGCTAACATTTGTGATAGATCCTGAAAGTCATCCGTTACAAGCTGGACAATGGCAGAGGGCAGAGGAAACAGTGCAAGCAAAGGCACGAAATGATGTCATGGTTAGAATCAGCAAAAAACCTGATGTGTTGAAAAAAGTGAAAGGAGATAGTAAACATGCAGGATGGGGCCAGATCTGGAAGTGTATTAAATACCAAGCCAAGAAATATTGAAAGCCTGAAGAATAATTATATGATCAACTCTGTGTTTCTAAACTAATTAAAGGCATATTGCAATTATTAGCCCATACATATTGCTCTTGGATTAGGGGTGTCATAGATTGAATGTTTGTGTCCCTCTAAAATTTACATGTTGAAATTTTAACCTCCATTGTGATGCTATTAAAAGGTAGGAAAATTAGGAGGTAATTAGGTCTTGAGGGTACCTTCATTATGAGATTGATGTGTTCTCTTATAAGGGAATAACAGACAAAAGATCTCTCCATATCCATCACGCAAGGACACCATGAGAAGACAGCTATCTGTGAACCAGGAGGAAGGCATGGTTCTCACAAGAATCCAACCATGCTGGCAACCTGATCTCAAATTTCCAGACTCCAGAACTTTGAGAAATAAATGTGTTGCTTAAGCCACCTAATCTATGGTAATTTGTTGTAGCAGCCTGAACTAAAACAACGGGCAAGGGAGAGGTTAATTCCAATTCAGTATCTAATTCTTCATGGGAGCAAAAATCCAAAATATAGTCAAGAAACAGTTCCTATTGCCAATAACAACATTCTAATTCGGTCAGATTTTAATGCTAAAAGTAGAGGGCAGGTCCCTGAGGTTCAGATTGTTATAAGCCACACACTGGGTCTTCTCTGGGGTACTTCCCAGCAGCATTTTGCTGTAGGTTCCCATGGCCCTCATCCAGTCACCATGAGTTCCTTGGGCACTCGGAAGTCTCAGACCTAGAATAGAATAGAAATTCCCTAAGGCCACAGAAGACCTTTGAAGTTTTCAAGAAGACCTGAATCTGCATCAACTGACTTGGTTTATTTTCCACTCTGGTGGTGGTGGAGGGGGTGCATTCCCCTCCCTCAAGCCTCAAGTAGACCATTGTATCAATGTCAAGGCTGAAAATAATCTAGGAACTGAGCGGTCTGGGAAGAATGAGTATTTGCTGCTCTGAAATCATTGACCTGTGAGAAACCTACTTGTGATTCTTCATTTTGTGACAAGGGAGGATTTGTATGACTCACTGAAATCAAAGTCAAAAACAGGACTTGATGTAATTTTGTTCTTATCTTTTATATTTGAATCCCTAAATACAAAACACAATTCGTCATTTTTATGGTTTGTATGAAAATACAAGTCTATGTGATTGATAATTCTGACTAAATTGGAATTGAATTCAAACATTTAGTATTGCTTTTTATTTTGCTGAAGTAATCTAGTTGACTAATAAACAAAATAAACGTTTTGATTGAACAACATCCACCTTTATTTCTGATGTTTTGAGTGGTTATTCCAGTTAGCCCATGTAGATATTCTTCAGTGACTCTGGTAAGGAATAGAATATAATTTTGTTGAAAATCATTTTCATGAGAGGATTGAAATTTCTTGTGTCCATTTTTCTTTAAAAATATAAATGTCTCTGTTCTCATGTATTCAGATGTTAATACTTATTTCCCTGCTAGGAAATGTATTATGATGTCCCTCAGGGGTCTGTTACATTTACCTGAGATGACCTCATGGATCGCTGGGAACTAATTTGTAACTATAAAATAGAAATACATCTAGTTGACTTGTAAACACTTATTTTGTCTTAGAAGACCAAATATTGACTGGAATTATATACAGAAATTATGAAATGGCTACTGAAATAATATTTCCACTTTCAGATAATGACACCATTAATGAGATTGATACTAGTTTGAGAATATCTTAAGATGTAAATGTCTACAAAAGTCAACGGTATATTTTACTTTGGGTAAATCAGTCACTGCCGGGTATACATATATGTGGATTTATTTAAATCCACTTTGCATCAATGAAACCTATAAAGGAATATGCCCATTTTCTCATTTTGAACCTCTTGAAAAATGAATCTCTTCTGAATGAATTGCAATTATGTATATCTTGAATTACATCTAATTGCAACATGGAATTAGATTATGGGGAAAGACACAGCACAAGTGAACTGAAATTTCCATGGGGACTTCCCTGTTTGCTTACAGACTTTAGGTCTGTCAGTTTGAAAATTTGGACAACTCAGATTTGAAGGCCTTTGGACCTTTATGGTATCTGTCTCCAGACAAAATTGAGACTGTTCCTTCACATGCTGGTCTGTCGGAAACTGGGAATTATGCCTTCCCATAAGGCCATGGGGCAGTTCTCCAGCTGTCACTGTGTGACATGTCTGACAATGGGTATCTGCTGAAGTGCCAGCCCATGTCTGCTTTATCTCCAATCCATCTCAGTATAAATGGATGTCTGCAGGGCCTTGAGACCATACGAATCACCTCAGGCAGAATAATCATTGTTCTTGTAGCAGCAGATAGGCTATTTCATGGACATATTGGGTTGGCAGAAAAGTGAATCAATTTTTAAAAGAGTGTGTAGCGTTAGATAAATCCCAAATCCCCATGGTCTTATCTGATGGTTTAGTTTGTTTTTCAAAAGTGAGGTGCCCAGAGGTATTGGTGCTTTATTTTAAGCAGACTGAGAGTTTAATAGGAAGGTTCTGACAAGCACCTGTAAGGTCATCAGTAGACACTGCTGTGCATCTCACTGGATTGAAAGTTTGCATCATACAACTGCATCTAGTGTAAACAGGGTTATTGTTTCAGAAGATTCTAGAACAGAGCAGCCAGCTCTGCTTCCCCAAGGTTATGCCCCTATGGTATCAAGAGACTGACAGTTATCTAAATCTCTCTTATCATTATTATTCCATTTTGAGGATGAATATAGCGCTCACCACTGGAACTGGGCACTAAACTGAGAACACGTAGCACCAACTGGAAGCAAAAGGAGAGACAGGGAAAATCTCTGAAGCAATACCATGGTAGTGGTCAGCAGTTAAGGGAATTGAGGTTCATAAATAAAACATACAATGTACAATCTATTTTGTTCCTGAATGCATTCCTGGGGGTGAAGTGAACCAAATAGATCTAGTCTGATGGAAGAAGATTAAGAAGTCCAAGGAGAGTCTCATCAACAATCATCAATGGAAGTTGCATGAAAAAATCCTATTATATAAAAAGAAAGAACCGGGAGAGATAGAAACAAGAAAAAAAAAAGAATGGTGGAGCTTAATCTCGTAACTGGTCTCTTTGCTTCAATTGTCTCTCTGTTCCCATCCCTACTCCTGACTATTCCCAAAGTTAGCATCCTGAAGCCAAAAACTATACATATTACCATTTTGTTTCAAGTGACTCCCTGATGCCTACGGAATTTCATAATTTGGGATTCAAATCTCCCCATGACTCGGTTCCTATCCATTGTGCCAACCTCGTCTCCCACGGTGCCCTCAGTGGAAAAAGTCTTTCCAAACTTCCCTTTATACATCCTGCAACTTCCTGCTCAAATCCTTTCTCCTTCACAAAGCCCCTTCTGCTTCTACTCCAGATGGCGAGATTCAAGAAAGCAGAAAATGTGTTTTAATTACAGACAATGTCTATGAGCTTTATTGGGTACAAAGCACTTTGCTAAAAGACATACTTCCATTGTCTTCTTTAATATAAACAGCAACCCTATGAAGTGATCCCTTTTTATACATGGGAAAACTTCAGGAGCGAGAGTTTAAGTAACTTGCCCAAGGTCACATAGCTAACAAATGATGGAACAGAAGTCAGATTATCTTAATGCCAGAGTCTTTGCTCTGAATCTCTTCAACAAACTATCACATCTATTTTTGTAACCAGCTCTCCACCCGCAGGCAAAATTTTTAGGTGCAATAGATCAAATAATGGTCAATAAAATGTTGTTAAACCAAAGCCTCACTACGTAATATACAGAAACAAAATAAATTGTTTTAAAGGAGGGACGAACATATTCCCAAGAAACAAAATGAAATATTGACTTCAGAGAAAAGAAATGTGATGAAAAGGGAAATACAAATCCAGGCAATTGTTTCATGGGTTAGGAAGGACATCAGAAGGAGGGGTAACTTATTACCCTTCCTGGACTAAAGGCTAGCAACACTAGCTCCTCTAGTGTTAAAGGTGGGACGTGATGAGTGAGCTTGAGACTTACCTACATGGGAAATCAAGATCCAATGCAAGACTTCAAATATTGATGAAACCTACACTCTAGCAGAAATTGAGGGGAGCCCAGTGGACCTGATAATTGTCAATGAAAGGTTATAAAACTGAACACTTCCTGTGTAAAATAAAATCAAAGAAGACAAGTTTAGTATGGCAAGAAATCCATTAAAACAGTGAGGACATCAAGACAAAAAGTCCAAGAGACAATACAATGCAAGTGATAAGGGCCAACTGAATCAAGAGAAAGAACCAAAGCACTGGCTGGGGAGATCAGGGTTGGGTTGGAAAAGGAACTGGAATTGCACTTATTAGAATGAATAGAGTTTGATTAAGTAGACAGAAGTGAGAGAGATTTCTCTATTAAATGTTAAAGAATAGGAGCCAGGGGCTCTTGGAGATATGTCTGTCACAGTGTTGACCAAACAGTATTCCGAAAACCCTGACTTCAACCAGAAGTTCTGCAGAAAAAGTATTAGTGGTTAAATAAATTTTGAACAGGCTGAACTATACAGGTCTCTTCCACAGACCTATAACACTCATTGGCAGAGTGAAGGCTCTGAGAAGCCCAGCAGTGTTAGTGATGGTAGCAGTAGCAGTAGCAGTAGCAGTAGCAGTAGCAGCAGCGTATGTCTATTGAGTTTTTTTCTATGTGCCAGCCACTGTACTATGATTTTACATGGATGACTGATATGTAACTATCCTTATGTGACAGGAGTATTACTATCCCCATTAGACAACTAAGGGGTCTAAGGTTTAGACAATAAACAATCCCTCAATGTCATGTAGCTACGAAGTGGTAGAACTTGGATTCTAAATCAAGCATTCTGACCCCAGAGTACATGCTCTTAAATGCCACACTATTAATGCTTCCCATTAAACATTGCTATTTAACATTTTTAATACAAACCTTTTGAGCCATAATACATCCACCTTCTTTCTCATTGTTTTCTGCAACTTCTCTTTGACCTAAAAATCATTCTCCATAAGTCGATTTTATCCATGAGTACCGTGCAGAGAGAAAGTGCCCTGTGTGCTTGTGTCTGCCTGTGATTTGGGTCTAGTTGTCTTCCTAGATGAGAAGCCTGCCATCCTGATTTATGAAGTATTCCATAAATTTTGGAATATCAGGCTTGAGGAAGGCCTGATTTTCATTCATAGACTACATCATCAGAGTCAAACTTACATCCCCTCATCCCTTCCCACCAACCACCACCTCCACTGACAAAAGCAAAACGTAAAACAGCCTTTGGCTGGTACATTTATGACAAGTCTATTTAATCTCCCAGTCAGAAAGCTTCCCTGGACTACCTAATATCTATGACACTGTCTTACCCTTTTTTGTAGGTGTGTTATACTTCATAATTAACTCGTTTATAAAATATATCTGTAGTACAAAAATACCCTTTTGCACTGGCCAAGGAGGTAAGCTTTTAAAATTCCTTCCAGAAAAATGCTGACTGTTAGGCAATCTAACAATAAGCTGATAATATTGGGGGCTTGCAGAACAAAGGCCTTGTGAATTCCCAAGTGAATGAAAAGTCTATTTAGAAATAATATCAGCATTGTCCCATAAACTATGTATTTGGCATTTTCATTGCACACCTGAAATTAACAGTAATGCAGCAAAGGTTTTTCTAGGAGAGGCTGGAAGGTCAAGGGAGGGCAAAGACAGGGAGTGAATTTCTGTAACAGCGATGCCTGTAACCCTGCCAGGTAATGCCCTAGGTGAAAACTCAGTGGCAGCCACCAGAAGATAAGGATCTTCAGGTCAGCAGATCAGAGGGAGACTGACCCTCCTGGCGTCTAAAGAGAGAAGAGAATCCAGGCTTTCCCCAGCTCTTCATTGCTGCTCAGAACCTTCTCGCCTGTATTGCCACACCGTGTGCTCCTTTAGTGAAGGCCTTAAGGTTTCTGCCATTCCATGCATCTCGATCTGTTTGAGTAATTGAAAAAACAAACACCCCAATCAGCCTCATAATTGATTCCCAGTTGATGGAAGGCAGCTGACTTTCTGCATTTACCCAGCATTTCACTAAAAGATGAAGCAGTAAATTTCTCAGGGCCTGCCAAAGGAATGATTAACTTGGTAAGCTCTCTGAGTTTCTTTCCTGTTGACAGCTGGTTTTCTTAAACAAGTTAGTACCTGCTGAGATGGGTGGGATTTTATCTGATTCACCAGAGCTGATATCTTTAAAACACACCAACAGTCCCACACTTTAATTATTTGTAAGCCACCACCACGTAGTTAAATAGGTGCTCCATGAGTAAATAAAGGAAGGAATTGCAGTTCTGTTCAAGGAGCATGAAATACGGCTTGCTAAGTTGCAGTCTATTTTTCCCAGGCAAGACACACAGTGTAATTTTTTCCGTTTGATTACATGATGTCAGTGGATACTCCATCGCCTCCTGTATAGACTTGACAGGCCTATTTCAATGTATTCCAAACCTGCCCCTGCACAGTTATTGTTTCCAAGCTCCTAAGCACAGTCACAGAAATGGGAGTGGGTTTGGTTTGAATACCAGGCTTGGAGGGAGGCTCTGAAGGAGCAGGGGCTGCCTCCTTTACATAGTCCTTCACCTCAAAAGCCTTCACTTAACTGCCTTTAAAAATATCCCACCTTAGCGGGAGGTAACCTCTGTGGTTCTTAATGGCTTCAAAGAAGAAGAAACATGTATTCAATAACCATGGATCCAGAGCATAACAAATACATGCTGGTCACAATCAGAGCAGATCATATTTCTAAATATGAAATTTACAGAGTTTAATCTGTGAGTAAGAGGACTGCATTCCTGCCCAAGTTTTTTTTTAATTGATCCATACAGTTGTACATATTTATGGGGTACATATGATTTTTGATACATGCACACAACGTGTAATGATCAAATCAGGGTAATTGAGATATCCATCACCTGAAACATTTAGCATTTCTTCATGTTTAAAACAATCAAAATCTCTTCCAAAGGTTTGAGCAGGTTCTTAGGAAACTTAGGCATCCAAATGATACTGGATCCTAGTTAACTTTTTACAACTAACTATCTGGCAACACATCTCTTCCTTCCTCGGCCTAGGAAGTATGGCCCAACACTCATAATTATTGCCCAGGGAATCTCACCTGTTTGGGAATTCATGAAATGGACTCCATGAACAGCATCCGAAAGAGGATAATCTCTAGAACATATTCCTCCAAGAACGTTACTGTCACCACTTTATGGTTATTTGCTACTCCAAAAGTCTTTCTTGTGAACATCTTTTCAGGTCAGGACTTCCCTGAGCCTGAAGCAGGGAAAATGTTTTCATTCCAGTGACCAGCTGTCAAACCATAAGAGAGGGCACAGTCCTCCGTGTTGTAATCGTGTCTGGGCCATGGTCCCAAGCCAAGAAGTGGGGTGTCATTTTGACTGAACAGCTTGCCAGTGAGACCACTCAGAGAGCTCAAACTACCTACAAACTCCCGCAGGCTGCAGCCCCTAAGAACTCTTCTGCAAGAGTTGGGTGAGCACAGCATAGACTTCAGAGCTACAAGCTGAGGTCTGCATTCTTTCCTGGCCCTTGATGGTGATCAAATCACTTAAGCTTTTGATACCTCAGTTTCAAAATCTATAAAATGAAGTTGAAAACACTCCGAGGGCTGCTGTGAGAGTTGCATGATGTAGTTTACGAGTTTCTGAAACATAGTGGTTCCAAACACATGATCTTCCCCACCTAGGAAACTTGGACCTAGGAGTAATCATGTTTACAAAACAGAGGATGCCTTTTCAGTGGAGGCTTAGGCTGGGACAACACCTAATAATTCTTACAAACAGCCTTCACTTGCCAGCAGACAGACATCTGCTTCCACCCTCTCCAGCTCCTCAGAAGACCATACCACCTCCCTCTCAAAGGCAGACCAGCCAGCACAGCTAGCATTTCTTTTATGGATTGTTGGGGCAACCAGTGAGAGTTCGCTTTCTTTCCTCCCTGTGATATTAGCACACACAGAGGTGGATTGACCTTTAATGACACTTAAGCTTCAGGGCCCTCCAATATCAAGAGCCCATTTCAACACCTTCTACCCAACTTAGAATTCATAATATTTGTATTCTTTTTCTTAGAGATGGTCTCTCAAATTGTATAATTCCTGGACCCCCAAATATATGGATTTGCCCCTGGTCTCACCAGAGTGATAGTGTCCTCATTATTTTATAGCTAAATAAAGCCCTGAGATGACCAGGAATAAGATCTGCACTTCTTTGCTCCAACTTCTCAAGCTTAAGCTTCTTTTTAAGTTGCATGCCTTAGACAGGCACCATCTCCCTCTGGGCCACATCAGACTGTAAACCACCCCCCCCCCCCAGACTATAAAAAATCTAATTAGGAAAAAGAAAAGTGGAGATTCTGTAACCCCACATCTTACCAATAACCACAACTAAGAAGTTCATATTTTTGTCAGTGTAAGTGGTAGGTAATTTTCATTTAAGTATAAATATCAGATTTTGTCCCAGACTAAAGCAAACTCTGATAATTATACAGTTGCAAATTATTGTGTTAACAAAAAAGATCTAAATTATCTCCTTCCAGCACTTAATGAATTCAGCCACTTAATGAATTCCCGAAATGCATTGCTTTTCCCCATTCCACTTTCTCCTTGCAACAGCGGATTTGTATGCCTGTTGGAAAGAAGAGTGATTCCCATGTCATCCTTCTAGAGTACTATTTATTTGCCAAAAAACAAAAATAGGAAAAAACGAGGACTAAGTTGTCTTTGATCAGTGGGAATTAGTTGCAAATGCTCAATAAAAATAAAAGCTGGATTTGACTCTTAGTATGTTTAGGACTTCAATGATGCAATCACCCGAATTTAGAATTTATAAGGCTGCTTTGTTCAGCTCCTTCAGCTCAGTTCCCATGTAATGTTTGCTCTCAGGGCACAAACATGAAGCATCTGGATGGAATCTATTCTGGCTTCAGGAAGACAAAATGCCTACCCTGTAAAAATCTGTCCATCTTTAAATGAAATTCAAATCCAAGCAACTTGCACCCTAGCCAAAGCCTGTTTCTCTACATCTTTATAAACTGCATGATTTAAATCATCTGTGTGTGATTCTTATTTTCCTATTCTTCATAAACTTTTGGAGTAAATGTGGTGCTTGTTAACATGAAGAGTTGATAGTTTGTTGCCATTTTCCATGGTCTTAACAATTGGGAACATTTGTAATCAATAAAGGGAGACACAAGGAAACAAATTTGATAACTGTTTTTAAAGAATAAAGATAGAATATTAAAACAGGATTGGAAAGAAGTGCTCCTACCCCAAATCTAATAAACCCATGGATTGACATTTTTGATAACTATATGGCATGCCATCTAACCTCCTACATTTTTAGCAGAGCTTCTTTTTATTCATGTTTTTCCTCATTACACACACAGTATTATGCTATTTAGGCATCAGTGACAAATTTGTTCACTAATGTCCTTTAATTCCATTTGACACTTGGAAATGACAGCCAGCTGGTCCTCCAAAATGTCATGATGCAGTGAAAGCCTAGTGTATGTACTACCATGGTGCTTGTTTTTTGTTGTTGTTGTTGATGTTGTTTTTTCTTAATGGAAGTTGTCTGCACATCTTCCTTTGGCATTTAGTTACACAGGATGCCCCATGATAGCTGCAGAATCTGCTGCCATAGACAGTATCTCCCGTTAAAGTTAAGAAAATATTTCATACCTCTCCCCACATCAATACCTCTCTGTTTAATGTCTGATCTCAGCAAATCACAGTCTACAAATCACAGTCTTGCCTACACTCAGCTTTGCTGGTGGAACTGATCTACCCCATTTCTATCTGTGTCATGAAAAAGTAGCCATTGGGCATGCAATGATAGGTTCAATTTGATTATGGTGATCATCTGAGAGAAAGTTTTGTTTTCCTAACAGAAGTCCATAATAGCAATAGTGTCAAAGAAATAATTCCAATGTGGAAGTGATAAACAAAAATAGGAGAAAGGGTGCCTAGCTGGGCCCCATGAGGCAGAAGTTGCTGGCTCTTCTCAAGCCAGATCTCCCAGGACGTTCCCTCTGTCTAAACTTTTCAAAGAATGAAGCTATTAGGATTTCAAACATATGATATAATCAGAGCAGAATTTTTCAGTTTTTTTAGAGCTTCCAGGCTTTTACACTGCCCAAGTAGCTTGAGCAGCAGCCTGAGAAACTACCAAGAAAGAGGAAGAAGTTGTGTGCTCTGAGCATCCCACCCTAGCAGCATCACCTTAGAAGGTTCACTTCTTCCTTATATATAAATTGGGATTAATAATGTTTTGTTTGTAAAAATGTATTCGGATAAACTACCTAGAATATCCTGCTGGGCTGGGCTAAGAAAATTTATGAAGAATAAGAGGAAAATCTAATTTTGTCCCCACCACTTCTCTCTGTGTCTCTATCTCACTTTCTCCTTTCTCTGTCTCTCTTTCCCCTTCTCTGTCTCTCTATCTCTCTCTCTCATTTCTCTCTGTCTCTCCCAGCCCCATAATGTGTCTCTCCATTTGTCTCTCTCTCTTCTCTCTCTGTCTCCTCATTTCCCCCACATCAGCACAGTCCCTCTAGTTGTAATTATTCTGCACTGTTTCTAGGAGTGATCTTCCTGGAGAGTCAGTCTTCTTTCTCAAAGCTCAGAGGCTGGGACTTTGGAAGCTCTTTATATATGAGGCATTCCTGTCCTCCTGTGGAAAGCTGCAGGGATTGTGATTCCAGCTATTGTGTATATAACTATACTTTTTAGCTAGGGATAGAAAAAAATCAGACACATAGACTAATTAGGGCACCTAATGTCAAAACTGAATCGTGATGGAAATGACATGATCCCAATCATCCCACAATATTAGCTAAACTCAAGAAAACAGAAATATCCCTCTAATGTCAAGTTTTTAAAATAATCCTGATAGAGAGAGAGAGGCCCTTTGAATTCATTGTTGCCCTTGGTATCCAGAAAGGTGAACGTGCCTTCTTCCACCCAGTAACTCTAACGCTCACACGAAGAGGCTTCTGAGTGGAAATGACTTAATCATCATTTGCTATACTTATTCCCAGCTTACTTAGGATGGATACTTAATATAGAAACCAAAGAAGAAAAGGAACCTTTTGACAATGTTGGTCTCTAAGATCCCTGTGGCCAGATGGCACCATTGTATTTGAAAATAATCTGACTCTTTCTACATGATCTGTATTAAAAAGACTATAGGGCCGGGTGTGGTGGCTCACACCTGTAGTCCCAGCACTTTGGGAGGCCAAGTGTGGCAGATTGCCTGAGCTCAGGAGTTCGAGACCAGCCTGGGCAACACAGTAAAACCCCGTCTCTACTAAAATACAAAAAATTAACTGGGCTTGGCAGCATGCGCCTGTAGTCCCAGCTGCTCAGGAGACTGAGGCAAGAAAATTGCTTGAACCCAGGAGGCAGAGGTTGCAGTGAGCCAAGATCGTGCCACTGCACTCTGGCCTGGGCAACACAGCAAGACTCTGTGTCGGAAAAAAAGATAGACTATAAACCTGATTTTCCCTGTCGTAGAACTTTGAAGCAAGGAGCTGGAATAAATCCAGACAGAACTGCACTAGTGCTTCTGAGGTGGAGGGCTTTTCTTTCTCTATTTGTGTGGGTGAAACATAGCATGAAACATGTTTCTTAGCACATTCTGCCTACTCCCCATCCCTGCCTGCTTCCTTAGGAAATAGACTTCTCCAGTGATCTCTAATGGGATAGAAATGCAGGCTTCAGAACGGGCATTATTTCCTAGTATTCGATAACAAACAAAGAACAATGTAGAAAATGTTTTAGAGAAGGTGGAGCATCTCCAAACAGAAAATAAAATACAGTAAATTACCATTTTGACAGCTTGCAAACAATTACAAAAACAGAAACCAAAAGCATTTTTGCATGTTTTGTGCTCTTTTATGAGAAAGAGACAGATGATAAGTAAGCTGTCATCAGAGATGTATTCAATACCCAAAACTCAATAGCAATTGGGCCTCATCTTCTGAAACAACCATGTTCCTTATTATTCTGAAATGAGTCTGTGTCCTCAGATTCTTCTAGACCTCAAATTCAATATACACAAAATGGTTTTGGTGTCTTCTTCTTAAGTCTTTGAAATCTGGAAGTTCACATCCATAAGCAACGATACCGGTCACCTTCTCATATTGTATATCTTGATCTCTAACATGGATTAAACCACTAACCAAATACCTAACGGTTGAGTTTTCTCCCTTCCTACAGATTTTGATACTCCACTTCTGGCAGGGAGCAAGGAAAAGGAGCATGAACATGCCTGTGTCCTCTTTCATGGTAACTCACCCTTTTAGGGAGTGGCAGGCTTGTAGGTAACCAAATAAGCCAAGATAATTAGTTGTAAGCAATGAAAACCAACTCTGACCATCTCAAGTAAAGCACAGTACTTTCTGGAAGCCTGTTGGAATCTCACAGAAATGATGGAAGACTATGCATGGGGCAAGGGAGCTGAACATAACAAGGACAAAGCAGCATCACTTGGGGACAGTCATCACAGGCACCATTACCCTCCTTGCCGTCTTCACGGATGATGGCTTGACTTCCTACTGTCCCCATTTCCTCATGTTCCACACTTCAGCTTCAGAGCCCTAGCCAGCAGTCAGTTTGGTCAGGGTTGGATGTGTGCCCACCCACCTGCCAGCAAAGAGGTAGAAGAGGTATCTGGCACCTAATGCTGAGAGCAGCCCTGGGAGGCAGGTGCCAAGATTTCCCCTTCTTCCTAGAGCAAATGCTCAGGGACAGAGGAGAAATTATTCTCAGGGAAATCCCAGGGGTTTGTGGGAAGGGGACAGGTGCTGACCGAGCTCTGGATACTTTGGGACTATACATCTACTGTCAGGACCCTTGCAGCCCCCTCCTCTGTATTTCACTCCTGGGTTCATAAACCATTCCCTAAGCCAAACGACACATTGGAGACTCAGGCAGGTTCATATTTTTGTGCTCTTCTAATCCAATACTTTTATTAGCTATTTACCTTCTATTTTAAGGGGCTTTCTATTCTTTAAAATTCTGTTCATCTTTATTCATGATCAAATGAAGGGATTTTCCTGAGAATAACAAATCATTTTGACTATTTGGAACTACATTCCATTTTACAGTTTTTCCTTCATCCATAACTGGATAGCATTAGTCACTCACACTCACTCAGGGTAGAGGTAGCTAATATGTATATACTTCTGAAGGCTTCTTCCAAATACATATAGAAGTTACTTTCACTAGCCATCATAGGCTGTGTTCCCTGGGAAACAGACTCTGAGATTTGCATGCAGGGGGTTTATTGGGAAACACACTCACGAATAAAACTGGCAACAGATGAGAGAAGCAGGACTGGACAGAAGAAAAAGTTGAGCTGTGATCCAGTTGCAGAGGAGACCTCAGCCAATCCTATGAGGAGTTCTGGAGCTCGAATAGCCCTTCAGAACTATCCCACCTAAGACAAGGTCCGGGACTTTGTACCCCACATCAACCGGTGTGGGCTGCCACTGTGGAGGGAGTGTAACACTGAACAAAGCAATTCCCCTCAAGTGGAGGATAATTCCTGAAGAGGAACTCAGCCATGGCTGTCAGTAGCTAACATTCCTGCCAGCTGGAAAATGAGTCCTCGGTCCTGAAGAGGAATCTGGATGGCATAATAGTATGCATTATCTTCTAATCTTCCACAATCTGCTTGCCTCTTACACTGAGTTCATCCCATCTGAAAGTGACTGCTCCCTGACTTTGGTTTCTTTTTCTAGAGAAACTTAGAGGAGGAAAGTTAATGGGACAAATTTCAATTGCCACTACTGAAGCTGATTTTTAAACTGCAACTGGTACGCCTTTTCTCTCTCCTAGAGTGCCCATTACAGACTCCTGTCATCCTTGATTAGTACATTTTCCGGTCTTGGTAATTCACCCAGTGGGGTAACCAAGACTGTCATCCTTGAAGGAGCTGAGCTTCTGTTTACCATACTCTTCTGACACAGGGCATTTGTCCAAGAAGAGTAGGCCCTCTTTACCCACAGGTTCAGCATCCTTAGATTCAAACTACTGCAGATCAAACTATTTGTAGAAAAAAAAAATAAAAAATACAATAAAAATAGTACAAATAAAAACTACAGCATGACAACTATTTACATAGCATTTATATTGTATTATAAGTAATTTAGAGACTATTTAAAATATATAGGAAGATGTGTATAGGTTACATGCAAATACTATGGCATTTGGTATAAGGAGTTTGAACATCCTCAGACTTTGCTATATATGGGGGTCCTGGAACCAGTGTCCTCAAAATACCGAGAGATGACTCAAAATGAGTAAGGGTGTGCCAAGACTTGCCCCAGTGAATCATCTGGTGCCAAACAAATTCTTCCTGCTTTCATTATGCAAAAGTGGTCTTATCTTTTTTGGATGATCAGAGTCAATTATTCCTTCCAGAATGGTAACTCTGTTTCTTGCCTGCTAGTCTTTTGGCACAAGTATCTCAAAGTAATTTGCAGGCAGCCAAGGTGTAAAGCATAATGAGATTTTCACTGTGTCCTCAGTGGAACAGCCACTGAGATGGTGGAAGTGCTACTTCTCAATGGCTCAGGAATTTCAAGAGCTACAGAGCCTAGAGTTGTGGAAGCAACAAATTCCCCCAAGGAATCGCTAGATGGGATGATAGGCAAAGCCACTACTACCACCACCCCTTGGTCCTGGACCAAATATTCCTCACCTTTGGGCAGAGCACCATATAATTGATACTCATTTTGAGTATATACTGCAGCCTAGAGGAAGGCTACTTTCCCCTTGGGGTATCATCCCTAATCTGGTACCT
Source organism: Macaca mulatta (assembly GCF_049350105.2). Classification (NCBI taxonomy): domain Eukaryota; kingdom Metazoa; phylum Chordata; class Mammalia; order Primates; family Cercopithecidae; genus Macaca; species Macaca mulatta. Next base: position 125,694,767 of record NC_133417.1, on the reverse strand, counting down.
CATCTCGGCCTTCAAAGGATCATTCTATCACTCTATCAGGTCATCAGACTTTATGGTTTAAAACAGGACCAGTGGATTCCATGACCAAGTGCCTACTGCCACATTCCCTTTTACTGTGAAGTAAGTCTCTTGATCTGATGCAATATTATGGATCAAACTGTCTAAACTTTCAAAGCTGCTGGCTAAAGTCCTGTGGGCAGGGAAGGCAAACCCATATCCAAAACATCAGTCTATTCCTATCAGAATAGATATTTTCCATTTCCGGGGGAAGGGGTCCAATCTTGTGAAATTCCTACCAAGTAGCCAGTTGGTTTCTTCCAAGAATGATGCATCTTCCCTAGATCCTTTATCCCCAATTGTTTCCCTTCCAGCTCTTGACCAACCAGCTAAGCATCACAAGTGCCTTTTCCCACCACATGTGCCTCTAGTGCTATAGCTTCTGCGGGATGATATGCTTTGATCACAGCCTGGACCTGCTGCAGAGCCCTGTCCTGGCTGCTCTGTGTCCCACTCAAAGCTGATAGCTTTTCATGTTACTTGGTCAATCAATCAGAGCCAACATGATAAGGGACCAGATTGGTGTTCTTCAAACTACCAAGTACTTCCATGCCATTTATTTATTCAGGGACCCTCTGGTTATGGACTCAGAAGATCTGTGAGCCAGAAGACCTGGGCCAAAATTCCCTTTATTGCTTGGTTCTCAAATGTCCTCACTCTTTCCTGACAACTCAAATCCTACGTTGAAATAGCCTTAAAATGTTTTGATATTCTTCTACCTTCATGTATTAGTCTATTTACATGCTGCTGATAAAGACATACCCAAGATGGGGCAATTTACAAAAGAAAGAGGTTTAATTTGATTTACAGTTCCATATGGTTGGGGAGGCATCACAATCATGGCAGAAGGCAAGGAGGAGCAAGTCACACCTTATGTGGATGGCAGCAGGCAAAGAGAGCTTGTGCAGGAAAACTCTCCCTTATAGTAACCATCAGATCTCATCAGACTTACTCACTATCACAAGAACAGCATGGGAAAGACCTGCCCCGATGATTCAATTACCTCCCACCAGGTCCCTCCTATAACACATGGGAATTCAAGATGAGATTTGAGTGGAGTTGCAGCCAAACCATATCACTTCAATATATGAGAATTTGAGTAAATGATTGTAGATATCTTTGAGGAAGCCTTGGAATAATCACTATTGAGAATATTTGCCATGATATTGCAGAGTTTATCCTTGTGAGGACCTGATATCTCCCTCTTACCAATGGGTTCTGAGTTAGAGAACTGGTCAAAAGATTATGACTTTTTATTGGAGCAGTTGACTTCTGCCTACTGATTATACATTCTTCTTTTCTTTTCTTGTATATACCAAGCAATATTCTTGCTGGCTGACCTTTTATCCTGCCAGTCTTAGTTTGGTTCCATGCTGCTATAACAGAATACTTGAGACTGGACAATTTTTAAAACTAAGAGATTTGTTTCTTATGGTTCTAGAGGCTGGGAAGTCAAAGGTTGAGGGGCCAAGATCTTTCTACTGAGGGATTTCTTGCTACATCGTACCATGGTGGAATGCAGAAGAGCAAGGGAATATGCATTAGTGCATTAATCCATTCATAAGGGCAGAGCACTTTCAACCCAATCGCCTCATAAAGGTCCCACCTCTCCACACCACTGCATTAAATATTAAGTTTCTAACACATAAACTTTGAGGGACACATTCAAGCCATAACACTGTCCCAAGGAACACCATGTTCTATTCATTATCTACACAGCTCTTTTTAGGTCAGGCTCCCTGGTTCTACTAGAACATTGTTCTTCATTGTAATAAATGTACCCACTTTGCTTTTGCCAGTTAAATATCTTCAGCTAGCATCTATTCTTACAAAATCCCATCATCCACATTGCTTTCAGGAACCCAATTCTATAACAGCATCTCCCTCCATCAGTACTGGTCTATAGAGGACAGTCCACTTTGTACTTGTTAAAGAATTCTGGTGCCTCTCTCATTAGCACATCGATTATTATTTTGTAAATGAAGTGTCCTCAGATCCTTGGGAGAGGCAGCTTCCTTCAGTCAAGGGCAATTCCTGGACAGTCAATCAAGGGTAATCAGTCAGCAGCCTTGGTCCTGGGGATGAGGGTGAGAAGTCTGATGGTGCCTTGGTAGTACATCACTGCATCTGTATCATGGCCAAGCCACTTTCCTTACCCTACCTCCAAACACAAAACATTAAGTCCACTATTGTTTTCTATAATAGAGCCTTATACCTCCTAGGAAATGCTTGATGGTCCTGGACATTGAGATCACAAAGGCCTATGCATTCTACATGGAACAGTAAAGGAAATAACTTCTATTCCTACCAAAGGAGTCACACCGTCAACTGAAGCTCTAAAGATAGAGAATTATCACTACAGAAAAAAGAAAAAAAAGAAAGGAAGGAAGGAAAAGAAAAAGGAAGTGAGGAAGGGAGGCAGAGAGGGAGGGAAGAAGGGAGGGAGGGAGGGAGGGAGGGAGGGAGGGAGGAAGGAAGGAAGGAAGGAAGGAAGGAAGGAAGGAAGGAAGGAAGGAAGGAAGGAAGGAACCAGTAGAGAGAGAAGTGGGAAGAGAGGGAAAGAGGGAAGAAGAAAATAGGTTAATTTTCAGTGGGTCACTGTATTAGTCTGTTTTAATACTACTGATAAAGGCATACCAGAGACTGGGCAATTTAAAAAGGAAAGAGGTTTAATGGAGAACTCACAGTTCCACATGGCTGGGGAAGCCTCACAATAATGGTGGAGGGCAAGGAGGAGCAAGTCAAATCTTACCTGGATGGCGGCAGGCAAAGAGAGCTTCTGCAGGCAAACTCCCATTTTTAAAGCTATCGGATGTCATGAGAATTATTCGCTATCAGGAGAACAGCACAGGAAAGACCCACCTCCATGATTCAATTATCTCCCATGGGGTCCCTCCCACAACACATTGGAATTATGGGAGCTACAAGATGAGATTTGGGTGGGGACACAGAGCCAAACCATATCAGTCATGCCACTGTCTCTGTACAGATTATCATGGGGAAATATAGCACATGTCTGATTTTTTTTCCCAGTAGTACTTTAGTATGTCCAGAAGATTGATGCTGAGCAGCTGTTGGCTTACCCACAGACCCTAACCTGGGTTTGGATCCTCCCTGCACAGTGGGTGGTTGCTCTGCTGTGAGCTTGGCTTTGGTGTCATTCATTTCTCATACCTAGTGTTGCTTATACTTCTCCTTTTCTGCAGACTTCAAGAAAGCAATAGGTAGAAGTGATCAATACCAAAACTTGTTTCCACTTTTGGGAATTTAGAGATATTACAGTTTCTTTGGAAGACCCAACATTTTTTCCCCATTTTCAATACAGAACATAGCTCTCTTAATACTCCCTAGAATTAGCAATCTCTCCTCAAAACTGTCCTCTAAAGTTGTTTCAGGGTAAAGTGACTCACTTCTTCTAAGGCTTGACAATATCCTAAATTCTTCACATTCCACACCTTCATTGGACATGAGGGAAAGCATAAGAATTGAAATCCAGCAAAAGTTCTGGAATTCCAAACACTTGGCCCAGTTTTATTATTAGTATTTTTGAATCATTCAGCTTGCCTATAATATGCAGAACACTAAGTCTGCCTGAATACATCAGTCCTTCTAAAGAATTAAAATTGATTTAATTGTATAGATTTCATCAGGAAAAAAAGGTACTACAAATATTTGCAGTAGATTCTTAGACTCTAAAGGAAGGGTCAGGTTTTGTAAATGTATGTAGTAACAATATGCAGTACATGGTTTTGTTTTAATGTGTTAAAAGATAATTGATTCTAATATAAAAATTATATCATTATGTTTTTGTGCTTCTAGTAGCATACACATAATAGAAAATGCTCATTATAGCTCTTTGGAGGTTGTGGCAAAGTACAAAATTGTTTTTTACAAGTATCAATGAAACTATTTGATCTATAAATTGTCTGGCAAAAATACTTCTGTTAGTGTTAGAAAGCAAAGATTTTCTTTTAAAAAGTCTTATCAAGATGTGTTTCTTCTAGGAACCAATACCAATATAAATACGAGATAAAATTGCATTGAGTTAAACAGAATGCACTATCTGTTCCTTCTTCACCAAACATTTAATAATCAACACTGTGCCAGGCACTGATTGGAACAAAGGCATACAAAGATGGCTACAAATCATTTTCTTACAGAACTCACTGTCTGGTGAAGAAGAAAGGAATATTTGATTACCACACAAGGGGTTTCTGATGGGCATTAACAGTGTTTTCATTACAACCCTTTTCTCAAGGACCAGAAAAGGTGAATCATATAACTATATGTCAGAAACTTTCACATTTAAGGTTCCGTCTGGTCCCCACTACAACCCCAGTAATAGACATTATTATTTTTATTAAGTTTACTTGAGATTATGTAGCTAGTAAGTGGCTTAAACCAACTGTCTCTAAAATCCTCAATCTTTATGCAATATCAAGGGTCAGCGAGCTATCACGTGTGGGCTAAGTATGATCTGCTGCCTGTTGTTATAAATAAAGTTTTATTGAAACACAGTCATGTCTATTATTTTCTACATATTATCATCTATGGTTGCTTTCAAGCCAAAAGAGCTCCTTTGAGTGGCTGCCCAATGACAAAGACCATGTCACAAGTCTGAAAATATTTCTTATCTGGCCCTTTAAAGAAAAGGTTTTTCTGATTCCAGCATTATATCATACCACAATAGGTCTCAGAGAATTTTGGCAGTGTCTGGAGACTTTTTCTGGTGGTCTCAACTTATGGGGTGCTACCGGCATGTGCCAAACACATTCAATGCACAAAATAACTCCCCACAACAGGGAAGTATCCAGCCCAAAATGTCAATAGTGCTTGCCACTCCAAATCCTTCTCATCTGATGAAATTTGCAGTTTCATTACAAAACCTCATAAAATGTCCAATTTTAATTCTGTGGGAATGGCTAAATATTTGGCAATTTTAGTACATGTTACTACACTAGTGAGTTAAACAACAACTAGAATTTTCAAGATATTTGCATCTTCCAAAAAGTAATTTGCCGGCTGTATGTTTGGTGTTATTGCATTATGCAAATATAAATTCATAAAATAGACCATCTGAAGACTTCTGTGTAAGAATGGCTGATGGGACATAATCCTCTATTTTTACATTCTCTTAAAAGCCAACTAAAATGACAGTAAAGAGATAGTTAGAAGTTATAACCTTCAAGAACATGGACGATGGCAGTGATTGTGGCAATAACACTTTGGAAGCTGGGGAGCAGATGGACCAGTGATAAATGATTGCAGACCTCAGAAACTGCCTTCCAAGACAGAGTGAGAAAAAGCTGGGAACTAACCAGCTTTTCACCAAAAAATTTCTCAAAACCTCAGAAACTGGCAAAACAAGTCCTTTAGAAGAAGGGCTGAAGCTAATGGCAAACGTACAAAGGATTGAAAGTCTGGAATAGGAAGAGTCAGAGGCTCCGATCCCCTCCCTCACTCTGAGCAAATGGGTCACTATCTCCCTCCCACCCTGCAAAGAGTTACATGCAGATATTCTCCGGAGTAGCATACCAGATGATGATTAGTTGGTTAACCCTGTACTGAGAACAGAGGAGTCGGGGGAACCAAGGCATGTCGGATGCTGAGGACCTATCCACAACTCCATCTCATTGTCACTTGATTCCCAGCATGCTGGCATAGATAGGAAAAACTACTGCTAACGCTAAAGAAGAACAGAGGCGTATTTTTAAAAATTCAAAAAGAAAGAAACAAAGGTTCTGAGAAATGTAAAACTGTAACAGAAATGAAAAGTTCAATAGATGATTTGAAAAATAAAGTTGAAGAAAACTTCCAGCATATATACAAAGGAATCAAAGAAGTAAGACACATAAACAATTAGCAAATTAAGGGACAAGTTTAGAAGGTTCAATATCTGAGTGATAAGACTTCCAGAGAGAAAACAATGATGAAAATCGGCAATAAAATAATCCAAGAGAATTGAATGCCCAGCTCAATGAATGATAGACCCACCAAAACATAAATTTATGCATTTCAGATTGAGACAAAGAGATGATCCAAAAACCTTCAGAAATGTAAACATAAAAATCAAGTTACATAAGAGAGTTAGAAATTGATTTTAGGTTTCTCAATAGCTGAAAGCAAGAAGGTAATGAAGCAATGCCTTCAGGATTCTAAAGGAAAATTGTTTCCAACCTTGAATTCCATATAAAGTCAAATTCTCATCAACAGTTAGAGTAAAATAAACATGTTTTCAGCCATTGAGTTTACAAAACAATTTATCCCCCATGCACTTTCACTTAGGAACCACCTTTCCTCTGATACAACAAGGCAGAAAAGCAAGAAAGTAGAAGACAAGGTGTCTTAGCCCATGTTATACAGAGAGAATAGCCAGAGATGAGTAGTGTGTATTTATGAGGTATGATCTGGAGAGTAAGAGCGAATTTCATAGAAAAAAGTCAAGGAAAGAGGAAGAGGGATTTTTCAGAATACCTGTCCAGAAAATGATGAAGCACTTGTGGTTTCATTCCTGTTTGCCGTTGGTCAAACTTCCCCCCAGGCAACTAACTCTCCTGCCCTTCCAGGAAGCACATGTATGAGCATCTACTGGGTTCCAGAAGTATCTGCCATTCAGGTGACCAAGATGCTCAAGACCAGAAGTAAGTGGCATGCAGTGCAGGCACAACCTTAGGTGTTCCTGGACTGCTTCCTTGTGAAGTTGGTCAGAGTACTCACAGAACTTATCATCACAGTGTGGCAGGGTTAATTAAGAAAGAGAAGACACAGTAAGAATCTGAAGTGAGACAAGAGGAGTTCAGTAATATGGGGTTATCCCATATTTCCTGTTATCCTCTCTTTCAAAGTGCTGATTTCTCCACACCCTGCAGTTAGGCATGGCCAAGTGTTTGCTTTGCTCAATTTGCTTTGGCTACTTCTAGACTGAAGCACTTAAATGTGGGTGCACGATGCTCTGTGATCCCATCCCCTGCCTCCACAACCACAGAAACGTGCATGTCAATGTGGTGGTACCACACTATGAAAGTCACCCTGGATGCTGGTTCAACACAGCTGCTCTAAGGAGTCATCCAGAGTCATTTAGACCCAAGGTGAACTTTGTGCAAGAGATTAACAACTTCTGTCATGTGAATTGACTTATATGTTGGTGCCAGATTGACATGAAATAGAGGTAAAAAGAAAATTCACCATAGAAAAGACATGACTTCAATTCCCAGGATAACAGTTAGAAGATATCTTGGGATGATAACTACACAACAAGCAATACAAAGCACCCTGTTCACATGGGAGCAGGTCCAAAGCCTCCCAGACAGGCATAGGGAGAAAAAAAAAATGATAAAATAGCTGATGAGTCTGAATTCTGGATAAGAGTTCGGCAATCGGCAAAGATTTTGAGGTTAAATTCCTCATCAATACACTGAAAACTATAAAAGCAAGATGACTCATAACTATAACACAAGTTTTATAATAAAAAAATAGAGTTAGAATTTGCTATGGAGTTCTGCTATAAATAGCAATTATTTAGTCATTAATCTCTAAACTCTGTATATTGATCTAAGTAAAACACAACTATATCAGGAAAATGGTAGAATGGGAAGCATGTGCATGGAAATACGGAATATTCCCATATTCCAGGAATAGGGAAGGATTTTTTTATTTAACTAATTTTCCAGAGGTGAAGTTAATATAAAATGATAAAATATTTTTTTAATTTAAATATCAATTCAAGAATGTTATTTGGAAACATGAAAGTAAAAACCAAAAAAAAATCAGCTAATAGAATTGAAAGTAGTTGCCTTTGGAAAGGGAAAAATATGAAGAAGTAGATAGAAGAGTGCTGTTTTTAATAACAAGTATTATAGAACTATTTTATCGTAAACTGTTTTCAAATATAACTTAAAATAATAAAATGAATTAAAATCAACACACTTTTTTCCTGATTCTGTTTTTTGAAAGCTTCTCGTTTATCTTTCCCCAACCCATTATTGCTGTGTGTTCAGAAAATGACGATTAATGTTTAATGTAATAATTATATATCTATGTTTGCATCACATAGTCTCAAATGTTTCTCATAAAGGTAAGTGACAGGGCAGCTAAATTGTCCCAAGGTCCCAGAGTTAGCAAATATGCAGGCCAAATTATAAATCCACATTCCTCCTCCCACAACACACTACCTGTAATATGACATGGTTTTGTGGAAAGTGGAAATGGTCAAGGAGCTTAGAAATGAGGATTCGAGTCTGTCTCAATGTGAGCCAAACCTAAATATTCTGACTAAACTTGAAGGTTCTGTCTTCCTAAATAACTAAAGACTCTTAAAGAAAAAATAAGGACCTATTCATTTACAATCAGATAGTCAACAAGCACTAAGAGAATATGGTTGGGGAGGTACCAGGAAAAGTAAATGGAATTTTCCATTTATTGATGAAATATGCTGCAGTGCTTCCAAAACTTGTTCTAATCAATCCCTAAGGTCTTTTAAGTAGCTACAATTCTTGAGGCAGCATAGAGGACACTGAGGGTCAAAGATAAATATGCCATACCCATGCATCTACAGTGAATTTATTTTTGACAAAAGTGCCAAAAACATACATTGTGGAAAGGCCGGTCTCCTCAATAAATGGTACTAGGTAAATTGCATCTCCATTTGCAAAAGAATAAAACTGGACCCCTATCTGTCATCATATACAAAAATCAAATTAAAATTAATTAAAAAATCAAATTAAAAACTTAAACTAATACCTCAAACTGTGAAACTACTAAAAGAAAACAATGAGGAAACTCTGTAGGACATTGGATCAGGCAAAGATTTCTTGAGTAATACTCCCTAAACACATGCAACAAAAACAAAAATGGACAAATAGGATCACATTAAGTTAAAAAAGCTTTTGCACAGCAAAGCACACAATCAACAAAGTGAAGAGACAACTCACAGAATCAGAAACAATACTTGAAAATATTTATCTGATGAGGGATCAATAACCACAATATTTAAGGAGCTCAAACAACTCAACAGCAAAAAAAAAAAAAAAAAAATGTAATAATCTGTTTAAAGATGGGCAAAAGATGGCCAGGCGTGGTGGCTCACGCCTGTAATCCCAGCACTTTGGGAGGCTGAGGTGCGTGGATCACGAGTTCAGGAGATTGAGACCATCCTGGCTAACATGGTGAAACCCTCTCTCTACCAAAAACACAAAAAAATCAGCTGATGTGGTGGCGGGCACCTGTAATCCCAACTACTCGGGAGGCTGAGGCAAGTGAATTGCATGAACACGGGAGGCAGAGCTTGCAGTGAGCTGAGATCACGCCACTGCACTCCAGCCTGGGAGACAGAGCAAGACTCCGTCTGAAAAAAGAAAAAAAAAAAAAAAAGGCAAAAGATATAAATAGACATTTCTCAAAAGAAGACATACAAATGGCAAACAGGCATATGAAAAGGTGCTCAACATCACTTATCAGAGAAATCCAAATCAAAGCTACAATGAGATATCATCTCACCCTAGTTAAAATGGTTTTCATTCAAAAGGCTGACAATAATGAATGCCTGCTGGTTGGAATGTAAATTAGTACAGCCACCATGGAGAGCAGTTTGGAGGTTTCTCAAAAAAACTTAAAATAGAGCTACCATATGATCCAGCAATCCCACTGCTATATATATACCCAAAAGAGAGGAAATCAGTTTATCAAAGAGATACCTGCACTCTCATGTTTACTGCAGGCCTGTTCACAATAGCCAAGATTTGGAAACAACCTAAGTGTCTATCAACAAACAAATAGATAAAGCAAATGTGATATATATACACAATGGAGTACTATTCAGCCATAAAAAAGAATGGGATTCTGTTATTTACAATAACACAGATGGAGCTGGAGGACATTAAGTTAAGTGAAATAAGTCAGGCATGGAAAGAAAAAACTACCCATGTTCTCACTTATTTGTGGGAGCTAAAAATTAAAACAATTGAACTCTTAGAGAGTAGAATGATGGTTAGCAGAGGCTGGGAAGGGTAGTGGTTGTGGGGGGAAGTGGGAATGGCTAATGGGTACAAAAATACAGCTAGATAGAATGAATAAGATCTAGTATTTCATAGCAAAACAGGGTGATTACAGTCAATGAGAATTTATTACACATTCTAAAATAACTAAAAGAGTATAATGGAAATATTTGTAACACAAAGAAATGATAAATGCTTGAGATGATGGATACTCATTTGCCCTGATGTGATTGCTATATCTTGTATTCCTTTATCAAATATCTCATGTACTCAATAAATATATCCACCTACTATGTACCAATAAAAATAAAAAATAATTTTTTTAAAAACATACGTTTGCCATACTCTTTGGCTTTATTGCTGCCTCTCTTCTCACAGTTCTTGCCAGAATTTTGATTTGATACTGGTATAGCTTTTCATTTACTGCCAAGAATGGCATATGTTTTTACTTACTGTTATGCCCTTGTATCTAGTAAGGTACCTGAAATATACTAGTGGTCAATAAACAATTGTTTAATGAATGGACAGGTTATCGAATAAATAAACAAGAAGATAAATGGTCAATAATGAACCTGGATCAAATGGACAATGTGTAGGATTGGGACAGTGCCAATCAGATTATTTTCCCATAATTCCCACCTCCAACTCATTCCTGTGATAGTTTTCTATGTGTCTCATACGTCATTTAATTTTCCACATGGCTAAATTGTTAGCTCTGGGGGTAGTGACCATGTGTCAACCTTCAGATTCCTTCAGAATTGTAAGATTGAACAGAGATAAGATATGGAACTCAATGCACACTCCATGAATGAGTACAGCCAATGCAGTAGCCTTGCTGACTCACCCTCATTATTGCACATGAAAGTTAATCTACAATACATGGTTTGAATATGCAAGACTGTTCATCATCTTTTTTCTAATCCTGTCTGACATCATAAAAAACCTTGAAAGAAGTGCTAAAAATAATTTTGCCACACTTATTAGAACGGATTAGGATTGGACAAACTCCCCTGAATTCATTAACTTATTCATTTTTCTCTTTGATTGCTCAATAAAAACTTATTTATAGGCCAGGCGCGGTGGTTCAAGCCTGTAATCCCAGCACTTTGGGAGGCCAAGACGGGTAGATCACAAGGTCAGGAGATCGAGACCATCCTGGCTAACACGGTGAAACCCCGTCTCTACTAAAAAATACAAAAAACTAGCTGGGCGAGGTGGAAGGCACCTGTAGTCCCAGCTACTTGGGAGGCTGAGGTAGGAGAATGGTGTGAACCCGGGAGGCGGAGCTTGCAGTGAGCTGAGATCCGGCCACTGCACTCCAGCCTGGGCGACAGAGCGAGACTCCGTCTCAAAACAAACAAACAAACAAACAAACAAAAACCTATTTATAGGTTACTGAATCAATAAATAACTATATGAATCAATATGAGTCAATAAATACCTATTGAGTTGACTTAACAAATACTTGTTGAGTTAATAAATATTTATACAAATCAAATCCTATACTATGAGTTAGCCAGGACTGAAGTCACATATATCTTCAGAATATTATAGTAAAACACAAAGTTAATGTTGGGCTTAGAAGAGCATGTATTAACAATAAAAGAATTCATCAAGAAGGAATCTTCTTCTCCTCTACTTACTTTCTCCCAAAGAAAATTTATTTCTTTATTACGTAGCAGCATGTCACCAAGAAATACAAAGATCCCTAGAGAAAGGACATTATTTACAGTTTCTTCTTTTGCCTTTTAAGAATATCCAGCATTAAACAACTGGTATGCTTTGCATTTAACGTGGCATCCATGTGCAACCCGAATAACATCTGTTAAATAACCAGCAGAAAGAGAAAAATAATCCATCCTCTTTCCTTCAAGTATATAAAAGCAGTAAACATTGGAAAAGATTTTGTTTCTGCTGTGATTGGCAGTCACAAAGGTTTCACGAGTCATTAGCACAACCAGATGCTTCCCTAGAAATAGGTAGGGATTGCAGGAGAGAGTTCTCCTATCTGTGATATTCCAGCTGCCATTGTGAGTAGCTACCATGAGTCAAACATCCTAATAGATGCTGCAGAGGTAAAAATGTAAAGAAAAAAATGTTCCCTGCTTTCAGGAACTTCCCCTCCAGGAGAAAGTCTTAAGGAGTAAACAATGACTATGGAAAGGGCTCTGTATTAGTCTGTTCTCATGCTGCTAATAAAGACATACCCGACACTGGGTAATTTATAAAGGAAAGAGGTTTAATTGACACATAGTTAGCTCTGCAGGGCTGCGGAGGCCTCAGCAAACTTACAATCATGGTGGAAAGAGAAGCAAATGTGATTTACTTGGTGACAGGCAAGAGGGTACTTGCAGGGGAACTCCCCTTTATAAAACCATCAGATCTCATGAGACTTACTATCACAAGAACAGCATGGGAAAGACCTGTCCCCATGATTCAATTACCTCCCACCAAATCCCTCCCATGACACATTGGAATTATGGAAGCTACAATTCAAGATGAGATTTGAATGGGGACAAAACCAAACCATATCATGCTCAGAGCTCAATAGATGTAGAATTTAGTTCTATACAGAAGCAAAGTACCTCCTCTGATCTGAAGTGATCATAGAAATTGGCCTTGAAGGATGAGTAGGACTTTCCAGGAAAAGCAAAGATGGAGGTGTAAGGGGCATTTCAAGCAGCAGAAAGCACATGCAAAGGTCCAGGGTTTAACTGAGAACTTTGACTATTATCACATACATCTGTGAGGAAAGTGGAAATGGAATTGATAATCTTGGGAAGGAAAGTTATAGCCAAATTGTGAAGAATATTTTTTTGCCATAAAAAGAAGTTTTGGATGTATGAATTTTTTGCTACCAAAAGAAGTTTTGAATGTATGAAAGGGGGCTGCACAGTGACCCTATAGCAATTCGGTATCTTCTTTAGCAAAAAATCACTAAAGTCCATTCTCAAACAATAATAATTGTTCTAAAAGAAAAGGTATACAGTGAATTACTTAGTTGCCTTCTAATAACTACTTTAAAGCCAAAGGGATCCAAATTTTGAGAACACAAATTAAATTATCTGGTTTCACTTCATATGATCCTACAGAGCTGAATTATTAGGAAAAAAAAAGACTTGAGAGGGCATAAAATTAACCATCAGTTATGTATTTGTCATTTGGGAATTTAGTATCCTGCTGAGCTTCAATTGTAAGATTTAGCAAAACCTTCTGTTCTTCTGTGTACTTAAAATACTGCGTGGGTTTCTGAGACCAGCCAACAGGAAAAATATGGGTAGCAACACACCGGTCGCCTTTTCCCCAGAGTTTTCAAAACCAGGCACTTCCTGTATTTAAAGGTTATCCCAAGCCAACCATGACACTGAAAAATAGATCACTTCTAATCAAAATTTAAAACCTGCTCTGCAAAAGACATTGTTAAAGGAATGAAAAGACAAACCCCAGACTGGGAAAAAATATTAACAAAAGACATATCTGCTAAAGAAGTGTTATCCAAAATACTGTATACAAAGATTTTTAAAATCCTGTATACTTTTAAAATTTAAAAAATGGGCAAAAAATCTGAACAAACATCTCACCAAAGAAGATGTACAGGTGGAAAATAAACCTACAAAAAGATATCCAGCATATATGTCATCAGGGGATTGTAAATTAAAACAATGAGAAACCACTATCCACCTATTAGAATGCTTGCAGTCCAAAAACACCTGACAATACTGGGGAGAATGTAGGGGCAGAGGGAGCGCTCATGTATTGCCTTTGGTAATGCAAAATGGCAAAGCCACCCTGTAAAAAAGCTTGGAAGTTTCTTAGAAAACTAAACACAGTCTTACCATACAATCTAGCTCTTACTATACCAATCAAGTTCCCAGGTATTTATCAATTAGATTGAAAATTTACATCCATACAAAAACCTGCACACAAAAGATGACAGCACCTGCCCAAACGTGGAGGTCCTTCAGTAAATGAATGGAAAACAAGCTGTGGTGTGTCCTTACAATGGAATATTATTCAGCAATAAAAAATAAATAAGCTATAAGCCATAAAAAAAAAAAAACCATAGAGGAACGTCGCTTCAACCATGGGACATTCTGGAAAAGGCAAAACTATGGAGACAGTAAAAAAATCAATGGTCACAAGAGGTTGGTGGGAAGGGAGGGAAGAATAGGCAGAGCACAGAAGGTTTTTAGGGTGGAAAGCTATTCCATATGATAGTGTAATGATGGATACATGATACTATGTTGTAGTTAACACATGGTGAATAATAGTGTATTAATGCTAATTCAGTTGTAACAAATGTCTCACGTAAGGTAAAATGTTAATACTAGGGCAAACTGTATGTTCAAGTGTGTGTGGCAGGGGTGGTTATAGAAGTTCTCTATACTATCAGCTCAATTCTTCTGTGCATCTGAAACCATTCTAAAAAATTAAGTCTATTAATTTTTTAAAAGGCAAGGAGAACATAAAAAATAATATGATTAAAGAAAAATATTTTTAGCTCTAACATGACCCCAAACTCACTCCTTCTTGTAAGGTGGAATTGAGCCTAAAAATAATTTGGACTGGCTCATGCAAGCCCACCTCAAAAGCCCCCAAACACCACAAATAGCTGATAAGACACAGCAAAGAAGATGCCACTCTGCTAGGCTCATTGCCATATGTAAGCCCTGCTTATGTGCTGGTAAATGTATTATACTAGTTTTCTATGACTGTTTAACAAATTACCACAAACTTAGTCACCTAAAGCTACACGCATTTATTATGTCACTGCTTTTGCAGATCAGGTTTCTGAGCATGGCTGAGGTGGGGCCTCTGTTAAGTTCTTACGGGCTACAATCAAGATGCTGACTGAACTGCAACTCATCTGGAGGCTCCATGGGGGAAGGGTCTGTGTCCAAGTTCATTAAGGTTGTTGGCAACATTTACTTTGTTGTAGTGCATGGCTTTTGGCTGGCTGTTGACAGAAGGCCACACTCACACCACAGAGGGTGGAGGCTCACAGTTCCTTGCCATATGGGTTTCCTCAATATGGCTGCTGACTTGACAAGCCAGCCAGGAGAATCTCTCTGCATCTGCTCAGAAGTGGTTGTATAGCACAATGTAAACACAAACACGACATTCCATCATCTTTGCTATATTCTGTTTGTTAGAAGCAAGTCACAGGTCACAGACGAACTCAGGAAAGGGGATTGCACAAAAGTGTGGACACCAGGAGGAGGAGACTCACTAGAAGTCACCTGAGGGTCTGTCCACCACATGGGCCAATGGGAGGACTGCACAAAGAAGAACAGCAACCCAAAACAGAACACACTGGAACCCTGTAGCCTGTGGGGAAGCTTCAGATCTATGAGAAATGGTATTCAGCCCATTAGCTGAAGTTTTGACTGGATAGATGGGATTATCTGTGAGTGTGTACCCTCAGGTTTTTTACTGAAACATAATGGTTATGCAAAATATGTTCTATGTCTCAATTAAATATTTTTTAAAAACATTTTTATCATCCCCAGTTTACAAAAAGAATTGGAGACACAGAGCAGTTTCAGGACTGAGAAGTGACAGAGCCAGGAATCAAACCAGGGAGTCTACAATGTCTTTCCACGATTTTATGGATGACATGAAATAGTGGAATGAGGGATGAAAGAAACTCTTTGAAAGGTCATAACATTTGAAAAGAGAAAAACGTTACCAGAAAATTATGACTCTATCACATGTAAGCCCACTCTCCCCAGTACAACTCTTTACCATCTGGTTCATTCGCAGATTTTAATGAATGTTACTAGATCAAATTTTAGAGTGCTATAGTCCATCTGCTGTAACTGGGGCTGTGGAAATACAACATTAGCATCCTACTAGTCAATAACCAAGACTTATTGTTCCATTCCTATCTCTAATCTACAAGTCATAATCATTGATGTCTCCATGACAACAAATCTAATTTTAAAAAGAGAGAGATTAGCAATACACAGATCTGTATATAGCAAATTTCTGACATGTGAATTTAGTAAGTATGCGGTATATGTAAGACTTTGTACAAAATGTAGATGCGATGGGGCGGATAAAAGTGAATATGAATTATCTTTGCCTCTAAGGAGTTTATAATCCAGTTGGAGGGGCAGGCGTATAGCAAATATAAGACACAATGAATGAAATGAAATCAGTGCTTCTGAAAAAGGAATAAGCAATATGGCAGAGGAGCCCCAGAGGAAGCAGAGTTGAGTATTTCAGAATGCATCTGATATCCAACTTGCTCCCAACCTTTAACTAACCACAGCCTTCCCCATGATCTGAAAATGTCAACTTGTGAAAGTGCTGTTGTCAATTTAGAAAGCAACAGAGAAAGCAATAGAGAGGCCAGGAAACTACAGAGGCCATGAGAACCATGGGTAGTCAATAATGAGAGCCGCAGATAGATGGGCCAGACACGGCACACTCCTTCCACTGGGTTCGTCTGTCGGTCACCTGCAAGGAAAGGTTCTTTGAGCAACTGACACCAATGTTTCTTCATGTTGAAACATTGGCAGAAAGGGAGGAGACCAGGATTCTAAGAAAAACCAGTCCAGGTTCCCAAATTATTCAATTTGATCTGGTGAACATACCAGGTACAGACCTCTGGGATAAATTTTATGCTGTGTTCCAATGGTAAGACTACCATTTTTATCTAAATTCAAAGAAATAACCAATTTCCAAATATTCTTTGTCAATCAAAAGTGCAATAGGCTTTTGGAGTAATGTTTAATGTGTATAAAAACACATGTACATCTTGTTAAAATGCAGATTCTGACTCAATGGAGGCAGGGCTGGAAGATGCTGAATTTCTAACAAGCCCCTGGGAGGTGTAAATGCTGATGATTCATGAACCACTTTGAGTAGCAAGAAATTAAAGAAAAACCTTAAATACACACTAATTGCTCGATCTGCTCACCATTATGGTACCGTTGTGGTTCAGCTTGCAAACTGAATGACTGTAGCCTGGATTAAGGAGAAGAATTTTGAAAATAGGTCTCAATTGGTAACTTATTAAGAGGAATATATTCTGCTTCATAGCATAACATAAAATATTTTATGTGATAAAAATGTTTCAAAAATATGTATATGTTTATATTCAATGTTGTCAGCATATTTTAAAGAATTACTTAGCTTCAATTCTATGTTTTCTCACATGGACCTTCAACATCAGTCCTTTCATATCAAAAACCCTAGTTTTGACTTTAATCAGGGCAGATCCAGGTTTTGAGGAATGTGAATTGTATGACCTTTGGAGAGCTCCTTAAGGAAAAAAGCACCAAATTGTGAATTCAAAATTACGTAACAAGTAACTATTTAGAAAAATTTTCAGGGCCATCCTAGAGTCAGGGGCATGAGGTAATGAATGGAAGGGAATCAGAGTGGATGGAGACAGTGGTTTTAACCAATCACAGTAAAAATATCAGTCACACTTTATACCCCCAGAGCCTTGGATGGGCTCATGAATGTTGGGCCCTGAAGTCAAAGCTTTAATAGCTTCATCATAAATTTGTCTCTGGTTTTAGTTCAACTCTTGATGAGCTGGAGTATATCCATTACTACATTTTTCAAAAAAGGCAAATTTGTGGTATACTTTTAAATCTATGTTTAAGTAACTTTAAAAATCATATTGTTTCAAGAAAATATACACAAAATACACACAGACACACACATATCTATATAACGCAATAATTCATATCCCTTTATAACTATTATTTTGTCTATCACAGGTAGCACCCGATTTAGAGATGGTTCCTCTCAAGAAAGCCATTTATTTGGAACTTAGAACAACCCAGCTGTTACATACTTAGCTTCTCAGAGTAGCCCACAAGAAGTCTGTTTATTCTACAACATGCATTGTATAACAATGTAGATAAAATCTGTGTTAGCATATTTTCTGAGATCACATAGCATAAGAATTCCTTTGCTCTGGGATGTCAAGGATGTCTCTAGGGATGTGGGACTTGTCAACCTTCTGTGAGCTCCCAGGCCTTCATGTTTCTTGCGCAGAGGGGATTACAACTCTCCAGCCCCAACTCAATGGCACCAGCAAAATCCAGATTAAGGCAAGGAAAAAGAAAATCCTCCAAATTCTAGCAGAATAGCAGTCATTGCAACTTTCAAGTGTGATAGTGCTGGTACTTGCATAAGTAAAAGTATTGGAACTGTAGGGCTCTCTCCCGTGCACAGAGGTCTTCAAGTAGCATACACTAAAGAGAAGATTAAGATTTATCTCATTTTATGAGAAAAACGCAGTCTCAGACCTAGCTGTCCCTGATATATAATTACAGAAATCAAGGTCAGATGCTAGGATGGATGTGGGGAGGGGTCCTGCAATATTATCAGAAGGTTTGAGTTGTTGGGCAGCAGTAAACCCAGAATAAGGCAAGGAAGAAAATCCTCCAATTTCTAGCAGAATAGCGGTCTTTGCAATTTCCAAGTGTGAGACTGTGGAACCTGCCAAGGACATTAAATCTGGGATAGAGATAGCAAAGGAGAGAAGGGGACATTGGGACTTCCCTTTTCCTCATCCCTCACCTCTAACCAGTTCTGCCATCCCAGACACTTCCCTAGACCTCTGTGGACCAGCAGGGAAAGAAGTGGAGAATAGAGGATGAGAAGAGGTTTATAGGCAGCTCCTAGTATGCCAACATTAGAGAAAAAGAGAACAGGCAAAGCAGTAGTGATTGATCAAGAAGAAGGGGTATTTGTGCAACTATGTAATTAAGAAGGCTTTCTCCAAGGGCTAGTCCAACTACAGAAATGTAGATGGCAAATGTGTAGAAAGTCACATCAGACAGGTTGGAGAAAGAAGGTTGGGTGGGTTGTCTTCTCCTTCTTTGAGGTTCAGAATCCCCTTGTAAATAGTCTTTTTATCTATGAAGCGGGATACCTTTGAAAGCTTTCTTTCCTGACTCTGTCCCTTTATGGTGGAACAAAAACGTTACCACCTTCCACAAACACTGTTGCCCAGCTAGAGAAAGTTCTCGACTCTCATCAAAAACTTGAACCCTGCCAAAAGAAGCAGTGTCCAAACAGCCTCTGTCTACCAAGAAAGGTAGGTTTGTTTTATTAAAAAGCCCCAAGTTGGAAAGCTCAATCCTGACCCAGCTCTAGAATTTATACCCCAGCCCATGATCCAACACTTCTGTTTCATTTCCTATGGACCCTCTCCCCACTCACTCTAATTAAGAGAAAACAATTTTTCAACTGTTATTAAAAGATATAGACATTTTATCGAAGAAACTTGATGTATTTTTCCAGAGCATTAGTTGTGTCAATTAAATTTGCATTTATTGCCGCTAGTTATTACAGTGAAATAACTGACCAGTGAATCACATAGACTTGGTATCCCTTGCTATGCTAACATGTTTCCAACACATCACACACAGGTATGTAATACAAACACATGTTTTCAAGACTCAAGGCTCTTCAGGCTTTATGCAGGAACCATTTTTGATTTAGTGGACTTTCCCCCCACTCCATGTGCCCCCTACAAACACCTTATAAATTGGTTGGTTGGTTTGTTGTCCCTAGGTCATTTGTTTGTGCACTAAATCAAATGTGATCTGTAGATCCTCAGGCCATACCAGTCTGGGTGTAAAAATGGATCTGGTATTTACCTAACTCTGTCCTGAACTATTAAAACAGGTTCTCCTGTCTCTTGGTCCTTCTAAACTTTTCTGGGAGTCCCTGGGAGATGTATTATATGTTATCCCAAACATAGCCCATTCTATCAGAATCTGGAATCTCCCTTTTTTTCTCTCCACCATTTCTGTCTCCCTGCACTAATTTATGCCAACTAATCTTCCAGGCCCATAAAGTACAATGAAGGTGCCTCCCTACTGCAGGAATCTTGAGAAGGATCAAGTGATAAAGCCATGGCTCAGTATCACGCTGCTTGACACCATTTGTACAGCAACACCGAACTGAATCTAAAAGGCTGGGAGCAGTGCTGAGAGGGTGCATCACTGTTGCTCTTCCTTCTAGTACCAGCACTGTGATTCTAAGTTCCTCTGGTGCTAAAGTCACTGGAAGCATAGGGACCATAGTAACAGTGGTATTTAAGAGGCTGGAAGTGCCCTCTGCCTCTTTTCCCAGCTTGGTATCACCATTGTTACACCAGGGGGACTCCAAGCAGCCCTGACCTGGTTCCCCAGGCCTGAAATCGCTTCTGCTTTTTCCACCTTTCTTTTTGTAGAGCTCAAGCACAGACTCATGGTAAAGGGCAGTCTGAAAACAATTTGAAAGAGAGATACAATGCTTTAATCATTCATTCATTCATTCATTTGACATTTATTAAGTGCCTACTGTTTTCCTAACTCAACCACAGAGGCTGCATTTACCATGGCGAACAGTAAAAACAAGGCTCTGCCTACAGGTCTTGTACTCTAGTAAAAACTCAGGCCAACGATGAGTGCAGCATGAAGGGTGTTAGCATCAGGGAGGAACATGGAAGTGCTAGAGCCCAGCACAGTGGTTAGGAGCTGGGTTCTGGGGCCAGGCTACTGGAGACTGAATTCTGGGCCCATTGCTCACTAGGTATGTGGCCTGGGTAACTTACTGAATCTTACTCTGCCTCATTTTCCTCATCTGAAAAATTCTATCGACAGCTGGGCTGTTGGAAGTAGTAGATGAAGTAAACCTGTGCAAGAATTAATATTGTCATATGTAACTTTATTAAGTGACTTCAACTAACCTGTGTTCGTTAGAAACGTGTACAGCTTTAGTTGCTATTATAAATACATTAAAAAGTAATTATCATTAGTGTGTAATTTGCAAAATTCGTGTGATTATCTCTGTTCTCTGAAAAACAGAATATTAGAAAACAAGCATGAAAACTCATGACTTTACTTGAAAGGTGATTAGAAATTCTTGAAAATGATTATCTCAAAAACAAACAAACAAAAAAAACCAGACAGATACATTCTTTCCAGAAAACCTTAATGCAAAGAGAACATGACCTCAGCCCTCTATTATTTCTGTATGGTAACAAGAGACCTGATAGATTTGGGATGGTGGATGGAGAATAATTAAACCTGATTTTGTTTGTTTTGTGTATATCAACACAACTGTTTGATTGTTTGCTTTTTGGCTGTACAGACATCTGTGGTGCTGTTGGGTAGACCTATGAGGTCCATGATGACAAAGTAATTACAACTCGTATGACTATAGCAATACATGTTTTATAGCAACTCATTTACTCCACACCAATGATTTATTGCATTTGTATATGTGCACATGTAAGTTTGCCATGACAAGATGATGCGTAGTAATTAATTTGCCAACATAGTTTTATGTAATATAATCCAGCCCTACTAACTGCACCACATTTAATAAAAGAAAGTGTTTAAACAGAACTCTGTTCTGAAAAGACATTTGGTGTGATGGTGAAACATCATCAGGAAACCAAAGCAGAAACGTGAGGCAGGAAGCCGAAATCTAAAACAGTGCTACAAATCCCAAAGAGGCAGCCAGTTGGAGCTGGGAAGACTCCCCATGCCAAACTGCACTGTTCTTGCATTACATAAAACTGAGTGGTCTTCTGGGAACCTGAAGAGAAATAAAGGAACACAATTTCTTATTCTTTCAGATGTCCTTCAAATTCATACATGAAATATTAGGGGCGATCACATGGGCTGGAGACACTTGAAGTTCTGGCAGTGCTTCTGTTTTGAGCCTGGGTTCTCAGAGGTGGCATCATGGCTGGTATTGCTACCTTTACACAGGGAGCTAGCAGTTAGCATCTCAGCTCATGAGTCAAATTGTTTCCATTTAGCTCATTTGGAAAGAAAAATTGATTTACTATTTTGTCTTTCAGTATAATATTAGTGATACGCTTTCTTGAGTGCAACATTTCAGAACAGACCATTTTTACCCCTGCAATTAATTGTCCCTGAATTTCTGATTACCTAGATGAGCTCTTTTTTTAAAAAATGACATTTGAAATTGAAAAAATAATCAAAGCATTGTCTGTATAAGGTTTAAACAGTTAAAGACCTGATCATCTAAAAAAGCTCTGCCTGAATATTCTGTCATAGTTAAAAGACCTCAATGTATGTATAGACAAACTCTTGTCTTTCCCCACACTGCCCTGCCTGCACAACACAATCCCTACACACCTCATCTTATGCCCTGAATACACGTTCTCCTTCTACAATAAACAGCAATTGATATGGAAGATGACCTCCATCCCTTCAGCTATTTGGCTCCCATTTCACAATGGTTCTGAAAGGATAGTAACCCATGCAAATTTGGTGGGGAAAAGACCAATGATCTCTACCTCCCTGTCAATCTCCCAGAGGAGTTTCCCGTGGTTTATGTCTCTCCTGTACCCAAACTGACTTCTTTTGTCCTCTGTTGATTTGGATTCCTTCGTATGTTGACATGAAAATATTTGTTTCCTGTATTCATAGTCTCCAAATCACTCTGCATACTCTTCCAAGTATATCTCTAAGGCCAACCAAGAGTTATCTGCCCTTCATTTTATCACGCCACCGTCACAAGATTTTAAAATCTGAAATGGAGCATAGATTATTAGATTTAATTTCTTCCAAAAAGTGTTTTTGTAATAAGAATATAACAAATGATAGGTGAACATGTTTACTTCAGGAAAGGTGAGACTTAAAAGTATTAAGAGAATATTGTTGTAAAGATGTTGGTGTATTTCCTGCCAGTCATTTTTTCCTAAAAGAAATAGATAGATCACTTTGCTGAGTTCTAACACCAATAAAAAATATGCCCATCCAATTAATAGAAATTGCAGCAAATCTATAATTACACTTGGAATAAATTTATATACTTATATGTTCCATTTTTCTACATAGAAATATATCTCCATGTGTATTTAAATCCCTCAGTAAAGTTCTATAGTTTTCTTAATAAAATCTAAAAGTTCTCATACTGTTTAAAATATTCCTTAAGCATTTTTATGTTTTTGCTCTTATGAATGGCATCTGATACTTCCATTTTCTAGACTAGTTACGGCGGGTGTATTGGAAAGCTATTATGTTTTATATATTAATTTCTTATTAAACTCTAATTAATCCCAATAGCTCTTCAGTCAAGCCCATATTTCCACAAAATGAGAAAAAGAATCTTTTATGAAGCCCAAAAAACAAAACAGAACAAAAAACAAGATAGTGTGAAAAATGGTTGAAGAGCTTCCTTAGCTCTCTGTGTGTTTATGTAGATAAAAGAAAAGTTCCAACCATTTTTTGAGCATTTGTTTCTACATGACTTTGAATGCCTTATTTATATTGTGAGTGTGTGTCGTAAAGTAGGTTATCAATGTTTATTAAAGAACACCTGTAATCCCAGAACTCTGGGAGGCTGAGGTGGGCAGATCAGGAGTTCAAGAGCAGCCTGGCCAACATAATGAAACCATGTCTCCACTAAAAATACAAAAAGTAGCCGAGCATGGTGGGATGTGCCTGTAGTCCCAGCTACTCAGGAGGCTGAGGCAGGAGAATCAATTGAACCCAGGAGGCAGAGGTGGTGGTGAGCCGAGATTGTGCCAGTGCACTCCAGCCTGGGCAACAGAGTGAGACTCTGCCAAGACAGGAAGGAAGGGAAGGGAAGGGAAGGGAAGGGAAGGGAAGGGAAGGGAAGGGAAGGGAAGGAAGGAGGGAAGGAAGGAAGGAAGGAAGGAAGGAAGGAAGGAAGGAAGGAAGGAAGGAAGGAAGGAAGGAAGGAAGGAAGGGAAATGGAAG
This sequence comes from Macaca mulatta, assembly GCF_049350105.2. Taxonomy (NCBI): domain Eukaryota; kingdom Metazoa; phylum Chordata; class Mammalia; order Primates; family Cercopithecidae; genus Macaca; species Macaca mulatta. The sequence continues at coordinate 125,671,000 of NC_133417.1, read as the reverse complement.
GGAAGGGAAGGGCAAGGCAAGGCAAGGAGGAAGGAAGGAAGGAGAGAGAGAAAGAAGGGAGGAAGGGAAGAAAGGAAGGATGGAAGGAAGGAAGGAAGGAAAAAGAAAGGAAAAGAAAAGAAGGAAGGAAGGAAAGGAGAGAGAAAGAGAGAGAGATTACAAAGCAAAATTTAAATAAATGAGAAACAATATCCATATTGTATGCATAAAAAACTAGTTGTATGTACATATAAAACAGTTATAAGGGGGAATACATGCCACAAAAGGCAAATAAATGCTCGCTTGGTCAAATTAGGACTTAATCTATGAATTCTGTCTGGTACAGTTTACAGAATTTGGATTTTAGATGGTAATAGACATTAATTCAGGACTGAAAGGCAAAAAAAAATTTTTATTTTGAATCAAGAAGCTCAATTCAAACAAACCTGCCAAAAATTTGTATTCTGGGACTGGTGGTTACTGGAAAATAGGGCCAAGTACTTTGACATGGCCACAGCAGCAGTGGGGCATGTGATGAGGGGCATTTAGATCAGAGCCCACTCTCCTCTTGTGTGCCAGGCTGGTCACACGGGTCTTTCTAAGATAGCTAAAACTGACCATTTGCTAACATGAAATTATATTTCTGTATGTGAAGGTTACTACTTAAATGCTGCTAGGGTCATTTTCAGGTGTTTTAGGATAATAAATAAGGGTAGAATGAGAAAACATAATGGTTATAATTAATCAGGAATTAATTAAGTCACTCCAGTCTGCTCCTTCTACTGAAGTTTGTTGCCTAATGTAGTAAAGAGGGTTCCTCATAAACTCTAGCATTCCTCTAACCCTCCTAAATATCTGGGATAGTAAAGGACCATGAGAAAGTATATCTCTAAGGCCAAAATTTAACCTAAGCATTTTGTTTCCTTGGGAAACATGTCTAATTCCTAGTTCGTTGAAGATTCTCCAACTGTTGATGGTGTGTGTGTGTGTGTGTGTGTCTGTGCATGTGTGTATGCGTGTGTAAAGCTCAAGGAAAAGTCCCCATCAGCCTGGTTTCAAATTAATTTGTACATTATTCTGTGTAGGAAGCTTTATTTGATAAAGAAGGGGGGAGAAAGACATCACTTTACTTAAAAGTTTCGACTAATTTCTAACTATGCCTGAGGAGTTTCCACAATATCTTCCAATCAGCAAAGGATTTGTGACTCTTTTCAGTGTGCCTGAGACTGCACAGACAAATTATTTAAGAGCCCAAGGAGATTATCTCTAATTGGCATAAAAAGGATATGGCATTGAAAACAAAACTCTCTGAAACTCTGACAGTGTTTGGTGCCTAAAGGGTAAGGCAGTTCCCTCTGTGGTAAAACTGTAGAAATAAACACATCAGCCTGCGATAGGTGGTGGCCTTTTGAGGTCTTATTTAGATTTGGAAAGCTTTATTTCTCTTGCATTATGCTTCACAAGACTGAGTTGTACTTGCTAAATGAGGGCAAATGACAGACTCACCTTGGCAGCCTGTCTTCTTGATGTTTGCCTTTGTTATATACAATGAATTAACATTGTTTATAAAATACAAATACCAATGCTTCAGAAAGTCAATATGAAATACATGCTGTTTGGATTATGCAGAGATCAGAAATTGAGAGCATTTGGGGAAGCAACAGAAGGGATAGGAAGATGAGGTTCATACTAGCAGATAGGTTATGAACAAGTAGCAGTGAGTTTTACCAGGGATGTAGTAATGACTACAATTGCAAGTCACTGAGTTAGGTGATGGACTGGTATCAAAGTCCCTGCTCTCAATGGGCTTAACATTTCATGGGAAAAATAAGACAGGCTTATCATAAAATTGAATAATAATAGCATGCAATAGGTAATATAAAAAAAAAACCCTAGGACAAAGATCAACAAAGTTGAGTGAGCCATTAAAGACCATCCAATCCAAACTAATTCTTTTGTAGTTGAGGAAAATGAGATGAAGACAGATTAAGCAGCTCACCTGTGATCACATAGATGGTTAGTTATTCTGGGTCAGGAACAGATTGTATGTTCTTACCACCAAAAAGGAGAGACGTGACTACATAACACAGCAGGCTCAAAAAGTTTTACTGAGTGTGTAATTTTTTTAAAAAAGAAAGGACACAAAGAAAAGAAACAAACAATGACAATGAAAACCAGGCCTTAAAAAAGGGTGTTATGGTCTAAATGTTTGTGTTCCCCTCCCAAAATTCTTATGTTGAAAACCTAGTCACCAATGTGACGGTATTAGGTGGGGCCTTTGGGAGGTGATTAGATAATCCTCATGACTGGGATTAGTATCCTTACAAAAGAGGCCCCAGAGATATCTGCCTTGTTTCTTTCCACCACGTGAGGTTATCCGGAGAAAATAACCCTCACCAGACACTGAATCTGCCAGCTGATAGCACCTTGATCTTGGACTTCTCAGCCTCCAGAACTGTAAGCAGTACATGTCTGTTGTTTATAAGCCACCCAGTTTATGGCATTTTGAGCCATCCAAATGGACTATGACAGAGGGATAAAATTTCAAAGAGCAGAAAGGATGAGAGTGGACTGAGGAAAGAACACAGGGTATGGACCTGGATGGACAGGCAGCACCATACTCAGAACGCAGTAGAGACAGGGGGCGCCAAGCTGAAGAGACCTAACGTAAGGGCAGTGGGAGTCAAAGGCAAAAGCAAACATTTCCCCTCTTGCATCTTCCAGAACAAACTTCGGTATCTAGATTCTCTTCTAGGGTTAAGACCAGCCCTGTCCAATCAGAACAATCCCCTCGTTATCCTCCAAACACCCACATTTCTTCAAAATCCTTCCCTTTCCTGATGCTGCTCCTAGGACACACCCTATCTGATTTTCAAGGTCAGGTGGCAAAGTCACTTCATTTAGAATCTCCCTGATCCTTGGGCCCATGGAAAGCACTGTTTCCTGAACTATGTTGTAGGCAGCCTGAAATATTCATGTAATCATGTAGATTTTAAGCTTCGGATATAGAGGTGTTACATCTTACACTTACTGTGTGTCACACTGTGTGTTTACGATATTAGTCATGATGTGGGCTTTTAATAATTCTTACTGACCAAATCATAAAAAGAAATCTTTCTTCCAATGGCCTGTGCATCTGTCATTTAATCCTCATCACCCATCTTCAGGTCTTGACCTGAGCTAAAAAATAATGATGATGATGATGATGATGATGATGATGTTGATGATGATGACATTTACAACAATAGCAGTTATATTTTTAAGTACTTTTGGTAAGCCAGACACTTTTCAAAGCACTACTGTGCATTATTCCATTTAATCTTTGGCAGTTATATAAGATACACGTTGCTATCATCACCATTTTTAGTAGAAGAAAATTAGACAACTAATGTTGATCTTAAGAAGCCAAAAAATTTTTTATGCAGAAAGTTTCCTTTCATGGCTATAGCATATAGGCTGATTTGTATTTTAAATAAATTCAGATTTTCATAAGATCATTGGGGTAAATATTCCCTTATCTGTTCAAACACTAATTCCATACTTACATTGTTTCTGTCCATGTGAAAGCAGGCATGATATGTAAAAATGTTAACCTGTATGGCAGGGATATCAGCATTTAACAATACATACTTGACTATCAGTTCTATATGGAGGGAAGTTTTATTAGATTATCACTCTGTGTCCTCCCTTATCCACCCACACCTGTCCCCAAACAGGAAGAGTGGGGTATCTGATTGGAGGGTTTAGAAGGATCTGAGCAGGTGTAACTTGGTGTCTGCAAGCTGTGCCCATTTTGCTTGGTTCCTTCAGGATCCTACATTTAATAAAGTGAGTCCTGATGATGAACTGTCAAAGAACCCACAGTTGGCATACTGTTTGAAACTTGATGGGTAAACCTGTATTATCTCAACATTTAGTATTAAGAAGCACTCTGTTGCCACATACCTGAACCAAGACAAAGATCTCCATAGCTCTACCACAAATGGAACTGACATTTTAGTTGCTATGTCCCTGCTATGTCCCTGACTGTATCTAGTTCTAATGGTTCTGAAATTGATCATGGAAACATGGTATTATTTATCAGGCTTTCTAAAAACTGCACCATCAACCAAAAGGGTTTTTTTTTTTTTACATTAAATAAAGAATTTGCAATAAGAATGCTTAAATATAAAGCTTGCATTCAGTATTTAACATACAATTTCCTAACCAATATTTTATTTAATTTTTTTCATCTCAGAAAAAAGGCTATCATTGACTCTATCAAATCAAATGCTTTCATAAAAGTTACAGAGTTGGGGAGATAGTTTAGACTCTTTGTTAATGTCTTTCATCACTGTTTGTATTACTTCTTTGTATTCCAGAATGATGCATCTACCATACTGTTAACTAGATTACACAAAGCAGATACTTCACAGAAACATGAAGTGACAATACCTAGCAACCCCCCAAAAACAAGAGAGCGAGAGAGAGAGGCCTCCTAAGGAGAAAATAATGCCATTCTTAAATGTTTTCATATTAAGAAGTCACACTAGAATCTACTACTATGTTATATATTGTGATATGATACATCAACCATACTGAAATCTCCACATTTTAGGAAAACTTTTTACTTTTTTTTTCCCCATAGAAAGAATAATCCCTATTTTTTCATTTAAAGGAGACATTAGCAAAAGTTAACAATGTTATATTTGGGGATTCTTTTAACATTTTTAAGCCCCAGACTCGCAAGAACAAAGAATCACTTTGCTAACTAACGTATTAAATATGTTGTCTATTTATATAGTAATTGTTTGATGGAAAATTCATCTCTTTTGTTCCTTCTTATCTTTTGTTCCCTCTTGTCCATGCAGTGTATTTATGAATTATGCATGTGAACATAATTAAAAGTAACAATTGGTGAATTGTACTCCATGGACATTGTTTCATGTTTCAAGTCTTATTTAGACCAAACCAAATTTATGCAAAGAGAAGAGCTTATAATTAAATTCATAACCATCCTTCCTGGGAAGGTTTCCTTTATGTAAAACGCATTGCTTGCTAAAGGCTGTTTTTATGACCAAAAGCTTTGCATAGTATCTTTTTTAAAAAAAAGTAGACAATTTAGCAGCAACCCCCTGCTCCTTTCTACAATGAAGGTTTCCTATAACTATTATCCATCTTCCCTTACCCTCTACAGCATGGTTCATCTGTAGGCCACGTAGAACTGCTAAGAACCAGCTTCTACAGCAGTTCTGTTATTTGCAAACTAGGAACAGGTACAATATAGCAAATGGTGGAATGAGATCAATTCCTAAAACTTTCTTCTTTGATTCCCCTCAGGAGCTCCCATGGTAACTTTTCATCTTTTGTTTGCTTGTTTATTTTTATGTTTTAAGTACAAGAATCCTGGAAAAGGAAAAAGACAGCTGAGATACTTAGAAAGATATCACTATCCACAGGCATACTTACTCCATAGGGGAAGAAAAGATTACCATAAATATTATCCCAGCTCCAAGCTTCTTCCTTCCCAATTCACATTTTTCAAAGTATTCTTTCTTTAGGAAAATACATTTTATTAAATGGTTTGTTTTAAAAAATAAATGGTCCAAACTCTCAGCTTAGTGTCATGTGCACATTTACTGAAAATCATCTGCACTCCATCATCTATGAAAGCGTGGAATATTCTGTTCAGAACCCGTCCCTGTATTTTACTAGCACATACCTGGATAGCCTTTCTCTTTCTTGACCTAGGTCATCCTCAGCAATTTCTATCTCTGGACTTCTTATTTTCCTGAAACAAAAAGCTCTTCTGTAAAGATACCACATGATGAATTTGTAGTAAGGAATTGACTATTTCCTTTCACTGCCAACAAACCATCCTTTCTGATTGTGAGTCCATTTCTCAGCAATGTGACAATATCACAGGATGAATAGACCTGAAAAAACTTCAGATTTCCTCTCAGACTCAGGAAGGAACGTGATGTGTGACCACTTTAGCTTGGTCTGCTTTTGTAAAATGCAGTTTGATATTCTCTCCTCTTCTTCCCTCTGCTCTCCCTTCCCCATGATTTGAAAAATGCCATGTTTAAAAGCTTTGGCTGGACCCTGATGTCATCCACTTGATCCATCATCATCTTCTCAGCTCATCTTTCTCTCTATTAAAAATAAGATATTTATATTTCTAGATGAAATAGGAGAAACCCAGGCCTGATAAATGACTTCCTGTTGTCATTATTACCGGGTAGTATATTATTGGAGGGAGTTCAGCCATGATCTAGTGTTATTGCCTTCTGTTCTGCTGACTGGAAACGATCACTCATATCCACATAGTGTAAAGTTTATTTTTAAGAATCAGACTGTTAATTAAAGAGAAGAAGAATTAATACAGGAAGCATGCCATGGAAAGGTGGTGACGGATGTCACAAGCTGCAGGTGTTAAAGCCTTGTTGAGGAGACACTGGATTCTCTTAAATTATCCCCTATCTCTGAAGAGTGGAGCGAAGGCAATGGTTATAGAGCTCGAAGGAAAGAAACAGTTGTTTGAAATAAGCACTCGCCCCTATTTACTACACTAACAGGGGAAGGCAGCCTCTTCATAGGCCAAAGACGGTCCCATCAGAGCCTGGAGAGCGGCCATATCGTAGCTCTTTAAAGTGCCCCAGAAATTCAGGAGATGACCTTAAGAGATATCCAGACATTGCATTAAATATCCTCAATCACATAGCAAAGAAAGCATTGTTTATATTTTTTCTATATCTAAGCAAGTCTTGGATGGGTCTGAGTATGTCTTTAACATCAGCCGGCCGGGCGCGGTGGCTCAAGCCTGTAATCCCAGCACTTTGGGAGGCCGAGACGGGCAGATCACGAGGTCAGGAGATTGAGACCATCCTGGCTAACACGGTGAAACCCCGTCTCTACTAAAAAATACAAAAAACTAGCCGGGTGCGGTGGCGGGCGCCTGTAGTCCCAGGTACTCGGGAGGCTGAGGCAGGAGAATGGCGTAAACCCGGGAGGCGGAGCTTGCAGTGAGCTGAGATCCGGCCACTGCACTCCAGCCTGGGCAACACAGCGAGATTCCATCACAAAAAAAAAAAAAAAAAAAAAAAAAAAAATCAGCCATCATGGGCTGAACCTTCTGGTTTAACAAAAGGTGAGAAGACTCTGAACCCTCTGGGTGGAATTTAACTTATGAGCTTACATTTTATTTTTCTTTGCTATTGTTTCTGTTTATTATAAGCAAAACTGGTATTTTTCATTTATGTAATAAAGTTTCTTTTTAAAATGAACTAGCTTAAGGTTTTTTTTTTTTTTAAAAAAAAGCAAGTCCATTTAAACAAAATAATATGTGCATAGTAGTAGACTTGACAATCAGATATGACAAAATATTGAAGGAGAAAAGCCATAGGATGAATATGGGAAAAAAATTGCTAAGGTTTTGCACAAATGACTGAAGTTTGGGAAATGCTTGTTTTGGATAACACCGAAATACTGATAAGGATTTGTGTTAAAAAAAAAAAAAAATTAAAAAACACATAGAGAGGACAAAGGTAAGTCCCTAATGTGGTGATAAAAACATTAGAAAAAATATGGAGATACTGAAATAAAATCAGTATTAAACTCACAGGAACAATAGCCTGTTGTTTCAAAAGCTATTTTTAGGGTGTCTCGTAACACCTGTTATTAATTTCCTTTATCCTAAAAAGCAAGCCAAAAAGGAATTCAGCAAAGTCAAGTGACAAACGAGTTACCAATATTTGACTCCTTGCCTCTCACGCATTCTATTCAAAGTGGCTTACGCTCAAACTTAGAAAAAATAAGTGTATTTTGACTATTTTAAGCTCATCGGACACTTGGCAGAGGGATGTATAAGAATGTCTGATAGGGAAAACTATCCCTAATAGAGTTCTATTTCTTTTTCTTTGAAAGCTCTGATTTTGATGGTAGGATTTCCCCCTTCCTTATGAAGATATCACCCTTGCTAGGTTGTAGTAAGACCTCAGAGGTCATGTTCACAGCGGTATCTCCAGGGACTAATCCAGTGTTTTGTTCATAGCCAACACTCATTAACTATTGAATGAGTAATAAGTGAATGAATTAACAAATGAATTTAAGGTCTTCACACAAAATCCAATCCCATGAGACACAATAGAGAAGAGAAAAAAGTACCTCCTCTCCCGGAAAACATTAACCAAGCTACTGAAGTCAACATTTTTTCCCCCTACTGTTAACCTTAAAAGTGAAGGTCATAACTGATGCAGTTCAGTCACCCACTTTATACTCAGTGCACAAGTTCTGTTCATCTCTCTGTGAAGCTGAAAAGATTATAATGAAAATGCCTAAAGAAAGAAGGGAGGGACAATTGTAAATAGTTTTCTCTGACAACTGGTATCAGCATTTTCTCATAGCCTTGCATTTACTCAGACTAAAACGACAAATGTATTACAATGAATAGACGAGATCTTTCTTTCTGGATATAGCATAAAAATAAAACAATACTGTACTGATTTTTCTCAGCGCATTGTCCTCCCTGCACAATTACAGAACGTTGGCAGAGCTGTTAACACTATTGATAGGAAACAAAGCAAAACTTGGGACAGATTCTGCAGCCTGGGGCTTGTGAATGTCTAGGATTTACAGCGCAGCTTGATGCCACTGTCGGACTCCTCTGGCTTCAATATCCTGCCAGCTACCAGGGGGGCTTTTTTCTCTTCATGAAAGTGCACCTTTTCCTCAAGGTCACACATTTACAGTTTCTTAAAGAGATTCCTACTGGTCATGGGACTCCTCTCAGTTTGAGGAGCCTCCTGGGTGCTTTGAAGCCCAGTTTCTTGAAAGCTGCCCCGCAGTCCTCCTGGAATGGAGCTAGTAGATATAGAGGCGGACTGTTTGGAATTGAAAGGACCCCCAGCATTCCACCATGAAGTCTCTGCCATTGTCCTCACAGAGCCCAACAGTCGGCCCACTTCACATCTGTGCTGAAAAGTTTTTACCAGCTTTTGGGAAAATATCAACCCTAGTGAAAGTTTTATGCCTGCTTAAATACATCTTAAGCAGGCATGAGAGCAATTAAATCAAGTCTGTATCATAGAGTTCTTTGGATAAATAGCAAGCTCCAAATATTCCCTGGCCTGTGCCCTACATTTGAGTGTTTAATGTAAGCACAGTAACTTCTCCAGTTCTGGAAGTGATCGGCAAGGTTCCAAGTCATCCCCCACTGCTCCACAAACCACGGGCAGGAGGAAGCTCCATTTCCTGACGAATCATCCAGACCAACCCTGGAGGGCCTTCCCAGCCAAATGAGCCAAGGCCAAGTTCTTCCAACACTCTGAGGCTGCAATCCGTCACACTACGCAAGAAGAAGATGCTCTGTAGATGATTTGAGGACATGCTTCATTTACCCTTCTCTTACTTTTCTTTAGTTTCTTGTTTTATCTTCTTCGGCCTGTATTGCAAAGAGACTACAACCTTTCAGACTCATGATGCCTTCTAAAAGGAGACAGAGTGGGAGGACTCTGACAGGCATGGCTCGAAGGTGAACTGGCTGAAATACTGATGGAAAACAACTGGTGATAAAGCAAGGATCCCCATTACCCTAGTGCTGTGACATGAGCATAGGCATTGGCAGCTAATAGACTTGGATTTGATTCTAAGCTTTTATATTTTAGCTAAGTGTAATTTGACTGAACTTCTGTTTTCTCATGTGCACGTGAGAGGAAGAGATGTTTCAGGAGGAAGGGACATGATGTACATAGCGTACCTTGTATACAAAATGCCAACTATCTTCAAGGTGCTTTTTCAGTTTTTTATCTGTGAGAAAGGGTATTTTCTTGAAGAAGTAAAATTTGTTCTTCTTGTCTATTGTCTATTTGTCTGTTTTCAAAATGTACTCTGCTTGATTCTGCCTTTAGCATATTTAATTTGATTAATCCCACTAGAATTAAATTTCCTGAGCACAGTGTCCCTATTTTCCTAATTGCTGTATTACCAGCTATTAGAACATTACTGAACACAAATACTGTTCTTTCTTCTACAGTCAGTTTTTCAATTATGCCTTCCCAGAATGGCTCAGGCTCACATTTGAGACCACTTATCTTTTTAAGGTTGTGTCCACTATCCCTAATTATAGAGTGGGGTATCTTAACAGCATGGACACTCCGGGTGTCCTGAGATACCTCCTAACTCAACACACCAAATATAGCAAGTGCATGTTAATATTGACCCTGGAGAATATTTCTTGTGAGAACCTGCTGTGAATTTGGTACTGTGGATTTCATACAAGTCTTATTTCTGACTGGGCACTTGGTTTTTCTTATCTTCCATTAATCATAGTGCATATATTTTCATTTTAATCTCTCTACTTATTGGATACCATACTTTATGACATTGCCAATTCAGTCAGTAAATACCTCCCCATGAAACTAAAACTGACTTTCTAATTGGGATTCCTTTTTAAAGGCAAATAATGTGCTACTTGTTATCCTCCATTTAATCTTCAGAATAACTAGCAGCATTTTTATTTTTTGCAACATGTGTCAATCACCCTTAACACTCTGAGGAAGCAATGATGCTTCTGAAAATTCAACTCTAATTCTTCTGACTCCATCAGGATGACTCTTGCTAATCAGAATGGCTGTTTAAAGTCTGTATTCTCTCATAATTTATCTTTCTCCTAATGTTACAGAGTAAAGCTGTGATGATCAATCACTTAGAAATGAATCCACTTTTTCCCTCCTTGACTGAATATGAGGAAATAGAAATGAGCATGCATCAAATATTGACTATAGAGATAAGAACTGTGTTCTGTGGAAAAATACTTTTTCAATGTTATGCTCACGGCATATTTAGGACATCTATTTCATCATTATTTGGCTGCACAAATCTCTTTCTAAAACATGCTCAGAATATCAAGACATTATTTTATGTGTCTATCACATAAGTATATCTGGATAGTCTATTCATGCCCATTTTCTCATGCCTTTTGAAACAGCCTCTTGTGTGTAATAGATAGCATTTCTTATATCCCTCTTCCCATAGAGATGAATATAAAGCCAAAAGAACCTTGTCAGAATCCCATCAGTTTTTTTATTCTTATCCTAACCCCTCTCAACTCTAAATCAAGGGGAAATACTGGTATTCCTCAGGGACTTGTGGGGGACACGCAGTGAGGTTGTTGCCTTGAATGGAAAACTCTTAGATGAAGCAAGGGGGTCATTGTCCATATCTATCTTATGAAGGGTTCTCTTTCCTCTCTTATGGATGCAATAAAAATATTCTGCTGTATTGCATTTCACTATAGAACATGTTTGAGTTACAAAAGCCAGTTGGGACCAGGATAAGGTGACAAGAGAAAAGAACCTAGTAATGGCAAATTTTTAAAGTTAGTAGCAGGCCACTGGCAAACTCTCTTTAAGAGTTAAAGCGTCAGGGTTCATAATGGTTATATTCAAACACAAGTCTGTAGAGAACTTCTGCTTCTAGAGAAAATACAATAACATGGACCAAATTTGCATCCCTCCCACCCCCTCCAAAACAACCACGACAAAATACATTTCTTGAAACAACAGGTTTAAAGACATTGAGTATTAGGCAACAAAGGATAGTTAGCCCTGAGAAACAGGGAACAAATAAGATAAGCTTTATGATAGTCCCAGATTATGGCCTTGAGAAGGTTTCTAGGCTATGATATGAGAAAGAAAACCCAGGAGAAACCCAGCAAATTCTATGAGTTGAAGAAACAGCTAGGCCTGGGGAGACCAAGATGGTGAGAGTTGACATGCAGAGTACTAGAGAGGAGACAGTTGCACAGAGAAGAAATGCTGGAGAGCAGCAGAGAATTCCCCTTGAGTATTCAGAATAGTGCTGATCAGTGCATGGTTATGAGGATACTACCTGAAGCTGGGTGTGGGGGGACCAAAACACTTGAAAAGATAAAGACCACAGTGCTTAGTGGTTGTAAAGGGATAGAAACACAGCCTGGTCCCAATAGCCGGAATAGAAATCTCAGAATTCACAGAGCATTGGGTAGATCACCCAGAAATGTCTTGCCTCTGTAGTAGAGAATAATTAGCCTCAAACTAAGTAATACTCAGATCCCACCTAACAAATTTAAAAAGCAAGATCTGAAAGAATCAAACTGTTTCCAAGTAACATGATCATGTCCCATAACAAGACTAAAAAATATTTATAGAAATACAAAAATAGCCAGCATCCATGATGTAACATTTACGATAACTGCTATCCAATAAAAGACAATAGGCATGCAAAGAAGAAGAAAAATAAAACCCATGATGAGAAGAGAAATCAATCATCCTAAATAAACCCGAAATGGACATGGATTTTAGAACCAGCAGACAAGGACATTAAAACAGCTATTTTAATGCTTTCTCACATGTTCCAAAAAAGTAAGTAGAAAAAAAATTTTTAAAGCCCCTAATTGAACTTCTCATGGTAAAAACTACAATATTTGAGATGAAAAAGTATATACTGGATAGAATTAATGGCAGATTAAACCTTGCAGAAGGAAAAAAAACCATGGCAAAAGAAAGAAATCTAAAATAAAAGAGAAAAATAATAAATAATCAGTAAACTTTGGGACAATTTCAAGCCATCTTATATATGTTCATTTGGATTCACTGAAGCAGAAGAGAAGGACATGGGACAGAAAACAATTTGATTGAATAATGGCCCAAATTTTTCCAAATACAGTGATACTATAAACTCAAGGATCTTGGGTTTAGTATGGTATCTAAGAAGCTCAATGAGTGAAGGAGAAGGAGAAAAGGAGGAAAGGAAGGAAGGAAAGGAAGGAAAGGAAGAAAGAAAAGAAAGAAGAAAGACAAGAAAGAAAGAAAGAAAGAAAGAAAGAAAGAAAGAAAGAAAGAAAGAAAGAGAAAGAAAGAGAAAGAAAGAAAAGAAAAGAAAAGAAAAAGAAAGGAAAGGAAAGAAAAGAAAGGAAAGGAAGAAAGGAAAGGAAAGGAAAAAAAGGGAAGGGAAGGGAGGAAGGTAAAAGAGAACGGAGGGAAAGGAGAAGAAGAGAAGGAGGTGAGGACTGCAGCAAGACGCATTTTTAAATTACTCAAAATAAGTGACAAAAATATTTAAAGTAGCTAGAGAAGAAAGATATATATGGAAGAACAAAGATAAGAATGACAGTAGATTTCTCATCAAACATAATGTAAGTGGGAAAGTGCAGCAACATCTTTAAAGTACTGTAAAAAGTGTCAGTCTGGAATTCTATATCTGGTAATAGCATCTTTCAAAAATGAAAATGAAATAAAAACATATTTAGTTATACAAAGCTGAAAGAGATCATCTATAGCAGACCCTCAATATAAGAAATATTAAAGGAAGTCCTCCAGGCAGAAGGAAAATAATACCAGATAGAAACATGGGTCTACACAAAGAAACAGCAGTAGGTATGGTAACTACATGGGTAAACACATAAGAGATGTTTTTCTTATAACTTAAATCTCTTTAGAAGATAATTGACAATTTTCCCAACATTACAAAAATGTAGTATAACATTCACTCACTTTTTCCTTTGTTGGAGAGGTTCTCCTGGCTCTGTGCTGAGCCCAGACAGGCTGGTGCCCAGCTTTGCTCCTCTCTGCTCTCTCCCCTGTCTGAGCTCAGCACAGAGCCAGGAGAACCTCTCCAACCAGGAAAGGGGGAGTGAGTGAGAGACCCCAGAGAGATTCACACTCTCCACAGAGAACTGCACAAGACTGGGAGTGGGGGAATCCCCCGGCCTCCCCATACTGTGCTTTGGACTGAGGCAGAGAGACACCTGGACATTTTGTGGGGGCAACTCTCTAGCCCAAAGGGACCTCTACAATCCTTGTGCCCTGGAGCTGACCAACACCAGCCCCACAGCCTCAATAGAGGACACAGTTCCAGTGCCTGGGAGCAATACGATTATTCCACCCTACTTTTGCCAGATGGGGCTCAGCTCCAGCTTTCAACCCAGAGTCCTACTTTGGCCTGAACTCAGCTGGCCACTCCACTCACCCTCACCACTGGTAGCCAGGTGGGCAACACTTGCTAGAGCTTCCAGCCCAGCAGTCTCACTTTTGTGTGAACTCAGCTGGGGTGCAGCCTTCTGATGTCCCAGGAAACATCCAAAGGTCAGAGTATATGACCCCAACCACTCCCACCACTGGTAGCCAGGCAGGCAATGTTTGCTGGAGCTTCTGGCCCAGCAGCCCCACTTCTGTGTGAACTCAGCTTGAGAACACAGCTTTCTGTTGTTACCCCAGGAAACACCCAGACAGCAGAGCATGTGACCCCACCCACTGCAGCCACCTGAAGCAAAGTGGGCAGCTCCTGCTGGAGTTGCCAACTTAGCAGTCCTACTTCTGCATGAATTTGCCCAGAGGCACAGCCTCCTGTTGTCCCAAGAAGCATCCAGACAGTAAGGCAGGTTTCCACATCCATACCCACCACTGGTAGCCAGGCAAGCCATGCCTGCCACAGCTTCTGGCTCAGTGATTCAACTTCTGCCTGAATTTGCTGAGAGGCACAGCCTCCTGCTGCCCTGGAAACACCTTGACAGCAAAGCAGACAACTCCACCCACCCCTACCTCCTATAGCCATTGAGGCCATACTCAGAGAGCTTCCAACCCAGGGGTCCTGCTTCTACCTAAACTCTGCCGATAGGCATAACCCTGTGTTTCCCCAAGAAGCACATGAACAGCAGATTAAGGATGACCTGGAAAGGATATGGCTTGTCTGCCAACCACAACCCCTGCCTGAGGGAGCCCCATGGACCAGAACACTCAACAACAACAAAAGCAGGCATGTAGATAGTAATCAGAGGGGGCTTCTCCAAGACCCAGGAGTGGACTAGAATCAAAGCTAGTCAACCAAACCCACCATAAACCATAACTGAACCCCCAAGGACAACAAAAAAGCAAAAAGCAAAAAAAAAAAAAAAAAAAAAAAAACTTAGTGAATGGACAGCAACTTCAAAGACTGCAGAAACCTCAACTCACAAAAATGAGAAAGACCAGAGAAATAGGAACACTTTTACACTGTTGGTGGGATTGTAAACTAGTTCAATCATTATGGAAAACAGTATGGCGATTCCTCAAGGATCTAGAACTAGATGTACCATACGACCCAGCCATCCCATTACTGGGTATATACCCAAAGGATTATAAATCATGCTGCTATAAAGACACATGCACACGTATGTTTATTGCGGCACTATTCACAATAGCAAAGACTTGGAATCAACGCAAATGTCCATCAATGACAGACTGGATTAAGAAAATGTGGCACATATACACCATGGAATACTATGCAGCCATCAAAAAGGATGAGTTTGTGTCCTTTGTAGGGACATGGATGCAGCTGGAAACCATCATTCTTAGCAAACTATCACAAGAACAGAAAACCAAACACCGCATGTTCTCACTCATAGGTGGGAACTGAACAATGAGATCACTTGGACTCGGGAAGGGGAACATCACACACCGGGGCCTATCATGGGGAGGGGGAAAGGGGGAGGGATGGCATTGGGAGTTATACCTGATGTAAATGACGAGTTGAGGGGTGCTGACGAGTTGATGGGTGCAGCACACCAACATGGCACAAGTATACATATGTAACAAACCTGCACGTTATGGCCATGTACCCTAGAACTTAAAGTATAATAATAATAATAAATAAATAAATTTAAAAAAATAAAAAATTTTTTAAAAAATTAAAAAAAAGAACTCTTGCAACTCAAAAAGCTGGAGCGTCTTCTTTCCTCCAAACAACTTCACTGGTTCTTTACTCCAAAACAACTACCTGGGCTGAAATGACAGAAATGGAATTCAGAATATGGATAGGAATGAAGATCATCAAGATTCAGGAGAACATCAAAACCCAATCCCAGGAAGCTAAGAAACACAATAAAACAATACAGGTGCTTATGGACAAAATGGCCATTATAAAAAAAGAACCAACCTAATCTGATAGACCGGAAAAACACCCTACAAGAATTGCATAATACAATTACAAGTTTTCACAGCAGAATAGATAAAACTGAGGAAATTATCTCAGAGCTTAAAACTGAGGGCAAAAATAAAGAAAAATAAAGAAAAAAGAACAAAACAGACCAATAATGAGTTATGAAACTGAATCAGTCATTAAAAAAGCCTACCAACCAAAAAAAATCCCAGGACCAAATGGATTCAAAGCCACATTCTACCAGATTTATAAAGAAGAGCTGCTGCAATTCTTACTGAACTTTTCCAAAAAATGTTTAGAAGAAGGGACTCTTACACAAGTCATTTGATGAGGCCAGCAACATTCCCATACCAAAACCTGGCAGAGATGCAACAGAAAAAAAAGAAAACTTCAGGCCAATATTTTTGATGAACATAGATGAAGAAATTCTCAAAAAAAATACTAGCAAACCAAATCCAGCAGCACATCAAAAAACTAATTTACCATGATCAAGTAGGTTTTGTCCCTGGGATGCAAGATTAGCTCAAAATATGCTAACCAAAAAATGTGATTCATTACATAAACAGAGCTAAACAACAAAAGCCACATGATTATCTCAATAGACGCAGAAATGGCTTTTGATAAAATTCAACACACATTCATATTAAAAACCCTCAATAAACCATGCATTGAAGAACATACTTCAAAACAATAAGAGCCATCTATGACAAGCCCACAGCCAACATCATACTGAATGGGCAAAATCTGGAAGCATTCCCCTTGAATCCTGGTACCAGACAAGGATGCCTTCTCTCATGACTACTATTAAACATATTGTTAGAAGTCTTGGCCATAGCAATTAGGCAAGAGAAAAAAATGAAGTAATCTAAATAGAAAGAGAGAAAGCCAAAGTATCCCTTTTTGCAGACAACTTAATTCTATATCTTGAAAATGCAATAGTGTCTGCCCAGAAGCTCCCTGATATAATAAACAACTTCAGCAAAGTTCTGGGGTACAAAATCAACGTGCAAAAATCACTAGCATTCCTACCAACATAGCAAAGCCAAGAGCCAAATTAGGAGAACAATTCCCTTACAATTGCCACATAAAATCATAAAATACCTAGGAATACAGCTAACCAGGAAGGTGAAAGATCTCTCCAATGAGGATTAAAAAGCACTGCTTAAAAAAATCAGAGCTGACACAAACGAATGAAAACAGTTCCACACTTACTGATAAGAAGAATCAATATCATTAAAATGGCCATACTGCCCAAAGTAGTTAACAGATTCAATGCTATTCCTATCAACCTACCAAAATACATTTTTCACAAAATTAGAATGAATCTATTTTAAACTTTATAGGGGACCAAAAAAAAAGCTAGAATAGTCAAGGCAATCCTAAAGGAAAAGAACAAAGCTGGAGGATTCACGTTACCCAACTTCTGATTATACTATGGGTCTACAGTAACCAAAACAGTGTGGTACTTGTACAAAAACAGACACATAGACCAATCAAACAGAATAGGGAGCCCAGAAGTAATGCCACAGTCTTACAACCATCTGATCTTCAGCAAAACTGACAAAAATAAGCAATGGGGAAAGGATTCCCCATTTAATAAATTGTGCTGGGATAATGAACTAGTCATATGCAGAGGACTGGAACTAGACTACTACCTTACACCACATAACAAAATCAACTCAAGATTGGTTAAAGGCTTAAATGTAAAACCTAAAACTCTAAATACCTTGGAAGGTAACCTAGGAAGTACTATTTTGGACACAGGACTTGGCAAAGATTTTATGACCAAGAAGCCAAAAGCAATTGCAACAAAAACAAAAACTGACAAATGAGATCTAATTAAACTAAAGAGCTTCTGCACAGCAAAATAAACTATCAACAGAGTAAACAGACAACCTACAGAATAGGAGAAAATATTTGCAAACTCTGCATCTGGCAAACATCTAATATCCATAATCTATAAGGAACTGAAAGTTACAGGCAAAAAACAAACAACTCCATTACAAAGTGATCAAAGGACATTAACAGACACTTTTCAAAAGAAGATATACATGCAGCCAACAAGCATATGAAAAGTGCTTAGCACCACTAATGATTAGAGAAATGCAAATCAAAACCACAGTGAGATACCATCCCAGTCAAAAGGGCTATTACTAAAAAGTAAAAAAAAAAAAAAAAGAAACCCAAAAAAACCATGCTGGTAAGGTTTAAAAGAAAAGGGAATGTTTATACACCACTTGTGAGACTTTAAATGAGTTCATTCATTGAAAAAAGTGTGGTGATTCCTCAAAAAACTTAAAGCAGAGTTATCACTTGACCTAGCCTGATCAACATGAGAAATCCCAACTCTACTAAAAATACAAAAAAAAAAAAAAAAAAAAAATAGCTGAGTGTGGCAGTGCATGCCTGTAATCCCAGCTACTCAGGAGGCTAAGGCAGGGGAATTGCTTGAACCCCGGAGGTGGAGGTTGCGGTGAGCCAAGATGGCACCACTGTACTCCAGCCTGGACAACAAGAGTGAAACTCTGTCTCAAAAAAAAAAAAAAAAATACACACACACACACACACACACACACATACATACACACCCCTTACTGGGTATATACCTGATATGGTCTGGCTTTTTGTCCCCATGCAAATCTCATCTTGAATTGTAATACCCATACGTCGTGGGAGAGACCTCATGGGAAGTGATTAGAACATGGGGACAGTTCCTCTATGCTGTTCTTGTGATAGTGAGTGAGTTCTCACGAGTTCTGATGGCTTTGTAAAGGGCTTTTTCCCCCTTAATTCTGAATTTTTCTCTCTTGCCACCATGTGAAGAAGGACATGTTTGCTTCCCCTTCCACCATGATTGTAAGCTTCCTGAGGCCACCCAAGTCCTGCTGAACTGTGAGTCAATTAAACCTCTTTCCTTTATAAATTACCCAGTCTTGGGTATTTCTTCATAGCAGAGTGAAAGTGAACTAATACAGTAAAGTGGTACCAAGGGAGTGAGGTGCTGCTGTAATGATACCTGAAAGCAACTTTGGAACTAGGTTAACCAGCAGAGGTTGGAACAGTTTGGAGGGCTCAGAAGAAGACAGGAAAATGTGGGAAAGTTTCAAACTTCCTAGAGACTTGGAGGGCTCAGAAGACAGGAAGATGTGAGAAAGTTTGGAACTTCCTAGAGACTTGTTTAATGGCTTTGACCAAAATGCTGATAGTGATACAGACAATGAAGTACAGGCTGAGGTAGTCTCACAGATGAGAAACTTGTTCTGAACTGGGATCTGGAGGGCAGCAGCCTCATCTCCATGGTTCAGCTAAGCAGTACTTCAGAGGGGATTCTGTGTGCAGGCTCCGATCCCACATTTCTCCCTCAGCACGGCCCTAGTAGAGGCTCTGTGGAAGGTGGGAGGGTTGCTCTACACCTGTGTCAGGTTTCTGCCTGAGTATACAGGTTTTCCAATACATCTTCTGAAATCAAGGCAGAAGCTGCCAAGCCTCATTCACTCTTACATTCTGCATACCTGCAGGCTTAATACCACAAGAAAGCTGTCAAGGCTTACTGTTTGTGCCCTCCAGAGTGGCAGCCCAAGCTGCACCTGGGGTGCTTTGATCTGTAGCTGAATCTTGAGAGGCAGGGTTTTGGGGAGCAGCCTCCTAAGGCTGCTCAGGGCAGCAGGACCCTGGGCCTGGGCCTGGTCTCTGAAACCATTCTATCCTCCTAGGCCTGTGGGCCTGTGATTGGAGGGGCTTCCTGGAAGGTCTCTGAAATGCATTCAAGGCTTTTTCCCCATCATCTCATTCTTGGCTCCTTTTTAGTCATGCTAATTTATTTAGCAAATGGTTGCTCCACAGCCCACTTGTATTCCTCTCCTGAAATGCTGTTTCCTTCTCTACTACATGGCCAAGTTGTAAATTTTCTAAACTTGTATGCTCTGCTTTGCTTTTAATTATAAGTTTCAACTTTCAGTCATTCCTTTGCTCTCATATCTGAAAACAAGCTGTTAGAAGCAACTAGGACACATCTTGAGTGCTGTGCTGCTTTAAAATTTCTTCCACCAGCTATCCTAATTCATCACTCTTAAGTTCCAACTTACACAGATTCCTAGGACATGAACACAATCTAGTCAAGTTCATTGCTAGGGTGTAGCACAAGTAGCCTTTACTCCAGTTCCCAATAACTTCCTCCTTTCCATCTGAGACTTCATCAGCGTGGCCTTTACTGTTCATATTTCTATCAGCATTTTGGTCACAACCATTTAACCAGTCTCTAAGAAGTTCCAAACTTTCTCTCCTCTTCTTCTCTTCTGGTGACCTCTTCAAACTCTTGTAATTTATGCCTATTACCCAGTTTCAAAGCCATTTTCACATCTTCAGGTATTCTTACAGCAATGCCCCATTTATCAGTGCCAATATTCTGTGTTAGTCCATTTGCATTGCCATAAAACAATCCTTAACGCTGAGTAATTTATAAAGGAAAGAGATGTTTGGGGGCTCACAGTTTTGCAGGCTATACAAGAAGCATGGCACTGGCATCTGCTTCTGGCGAGGGTCTCAGTAAGCTCCTTATCATGGCAGAAGGTTATGCGGAAGCGATAATTCACCTGGCAAGAGAAGGAGCAAGCAAGTGAGTACAAATAACCAGGATCTTTTAAACAACCAGATCTCATATCAACTCATTACTGTGAGGAGTGCACCAAACCAGTCATGAGGGATCTGCCCCCATGAGACAAACACCTCCCACCAGGCCCCACCTCCAATACTGGGAATTACATTTCAGCATGAGATGTGGAGGGGACAACCATCCAAACTATATCAGTTGGGAATACAGTGACCATTATAGATTCTGTATGTAGTAAGAGCATAATAAGGCAATGTTATGACCTTATGACAATAGATTTGAACCAGAAAAAACAGACTAATTTTTTTCATGACACAAATTACCAAGATTCGTATAAGAAGTAGATAGAATTAGTAGCCCTCTAACTATTCTTAAAATTGAACATACAGTTTAAAAGCTTTCCATGTAGAAAAACCTCAGGCCCATTGACTTCACTGTAAACTTTTAATGAACAAATAATACTACACAAATTAAGAAATAATACCACACAAATTAAGAAATTAATACTAAAAATAATTCTATACAAACTCTTTTATACAATTTTAGAGAAGGTAATGATTTCCACCTCATTCTATAAGCAACATTTTCCTGATACCAAAAACTAAAAAAATTATTAAGGAAAATAAAACTACAGATTGATATTTTAATGAATACAGATGTAAAAAATTTAGCAAAATTATAGCATATTTATACTAACAATATACAAAAATGATAATACATGATGACCAAGTGAAATGTATTCCAGGAATGAAAGGTGGCTTAACATTTTAAAATAAGTTGATGTAATTTACCATATTAACAAACTAAAAACAAACAAAAATATTTTATTCAGCTTTATAGATGGAGAAAGAGCATTTTAAAATCCAGTATTAATTCCTGATAGAAGCTCTCTGAATTTTATGAATGGAAAGAAAATTCTTCATTTGATAAGGCATATTCCACACACAAAAAAACTGCAGCAAACATTGTATTTAATGGTGAAAGATGGAATATCCTCTACCCAAAAGCAGGAACAAGGAAAGGATGTCAGTCCTCATCCTTCTGTTCAATACTGTATTGGAGGCTCCAGCCAAGACAATCAGGCAAGAAAAAGGAAAAGAGAGTCCTTTTATAGAAACTTGGATGTAGAGTTGATTTATCGTGGTGAGAAAGAATCAGGTACGAAAGTCTTTAAAAGAACTTTAAGATGAAGAGAATAAGAAGACAGGCTGGAAGAAAATATTTGCAAAATAACATATTTGGTAAAAAACTGTTGTCCATTAATTGATTTATGTTAGAAAAAAACCTGTCTTTGTTTTGCAATAAGCCAACCATAACGACTTTAAAATCTATAAAATAAAAAAAAAAAAAAACAGAGGAAACTAGATCATAAATAAATAAATAATAAATTTGTAATATAAACGTTAAAAACCCTGTTATCTCAAATATACAAAGAACTCTTAAAACTCAACAATAAGAAAATAAACAACCTTATCCTTTTAATGGGGCAAATAATCTAAACAGACACCTCACTGAAGAAGATATACAGATGGCAAGTAAGCATATGAACAGATGCTTCACATCATATGTCATCAGGGAAATGCAAATTAAAACAATGAGATACCACTACACAGTTATTTGAATGGCTAAAATCCAAAACACTAACATCAAATGCTGGCTAGCACAGATGCAGAGTCACAAGAACTCTCATTCACTGCTAGTGGAAATGCAAAATGAAGACACAGCCACTTTGGAAGACAGTTCGGCAGTTTCTTACAAAACCAAACATACTCTTACCATAGATCCAGCAAACACGCTTCTTGGTAATTTACTCAAAGGAGTTGAAAACACATCTACACAAAAACCTGCATATCTTTATATGCAGTTTATAGCAGCTTTATTCATAATTGCCAAAATGTGGAAGCAATCAAGACGTCTTCCAGTAGGTGAATGGATAAACTGTGATATAGCCAGACACTGGAATATTATTCAGTGCTAAAAAGAAATGAGTTATCAAGCCATGAAAGGACATGGAAGAACATTAAATGTATATTACTAAATAAAAGAAGCACATTTGAAAAGTCTACACACTGTATAATTCTAACTATATGACAATCTGAAAAAGGCAAAATTGGCAACAATATAAAATTCAATGGTTGTTTGGGATTATGGGGAGGAAAGTATAAATAGTTGGAGCACAAAAGATTTTTTGGACAGTGAAAATGACTCTGTATGATATTATAATGATAGATGAATGTCATAATACATTTGTCAAAGCCTATGGTATGTATAACATATTAGTGAACACTAATATGAACTCTAGACTTTGGATGATAATTATGTATCAATGTAGATTTATTGATTATAACACATGTACCACTGTGTGGGGGACATCGATAGTGGGGGAGACTATGCATGTGTGGAGCAGGGAGTATTTTATAATTCTCTGTACTTTTTGCTCAGTTTTGCTGTGAATCTAAAACTGCACTAAAAATATTATAAAAATATATATATATATAAAATGCTTTAAGAGGAAATTATATTTGCATTCAGAGAATAGTAGATGGCAGGAAGCCAGAACAGAGAATTCTGTATTCCACCAATCCCCTTTTCCTATGTGGAGGTCCTAAGAGATTTATATGCATAGAGGACAAGATCAAGGAAATATGCACTCTTTATAATTGCAGGGTTTTACTTGAGCTTTGAACTCAATGATGAGAACCCAGGATAGAGAATTCTGCCCAGACTGGAGGCAGGCCTAGGACCTAAGAATAAACTCAACAGCTACTGCTGCCCCTTTTTCAGTAATACCACCCTGAAACAACTCAGTAATTTCTCATCTCATTAAACTTACTTCACAACAGCCCTCCTCACTTTGAAATGTGCCTTAGTTTTCTAGATTTATAGACATACAAAAATCATCAACTATAATGTTCGGTTACTGGCCAGTGGAAACTCACTGATACTATTGGATTTACTGAAAGGTCAAAATGAAACAAGTACATTATGAGTACATAAATATACACCCTGGGAGTTACAAATGCAGATTTGAACTGAAGTTTGGGCAGGAGAGAGCCCATAAAGTGCTATTTGGAGTCCCATCCTCCTCTCTGTCCTGCCCACAACTAATACTTTTTTCCCTAAATGCTGCCAAGTTCTCCACCCAATGTTTTCTTGTCTTCAAAGTCCTAGATCTATAGAAATAGCAGAAGGTACATCACGCCTCATTGTGACCAATGTCTCCCCACTGATTGTCTTGATTTGTCTGCATATTACTCACTCCACGTTCTATACTGTAGAAGCCACACAAAAACCTATCCATGAGCTTAAAGACATTAAGTAAAGGCAATTATGGGAAGAATGAAATATAAGGAACAGTCTCAAAAATTAGAACCACAGTGGTTTTATCTACTTTTTATTACAAGTTATTTCTTAAGCACATCTCCGATTCTTAAACCAAATGTATTATGGCCAACCCAAAAACCTTAATTGTGTAATCCAGGGCCTAAATTATCTGTCTATTCCTGCCTGGACTTGTTCATGTCATGCTCATTAGTCAGTTCTGGTCAATCCTCCTTCCCAATTAAGGACAGAGCTCCTGGCCACATATTCAGTGCCAACACAAAAAGCCAGGCTCCCACGTCCCTATCAAACAAGATAATGGCCTCCCTATTGAGCGCCTCTATTCTCAAGTTACCAGTAAGACACTGCTCCTATTTCACAGTCTTAACTTGGAAGACCCACCTGCCTTCCTCCAGCTTCTAACTCATTTACTACTAACCATGATTTTCTCATTTCTGTTGTCTGGTACTCACCTCTGGCTTAATATGTACAAATAACTCAGATTCATACTCAGCAGCTCACCAAGGAAGAGATGTTCTAAGGTGTCCAGGAACTTTTCTGTGCCTTCTTTCATATGTTAACATGCAATATCCCTGAAGAACCACTTGAAAAACTACTTGGAAGTATTGACAAAAGCTAAATATATGTGTTCATTAGGACCCAACCCTTCTACTCTTAAGTATATGCATACCCATCAAAAAATGCTCACACATGTTCAGCAAAACTAAGAAGAAGAAGAATGTTCATAGTAACTCTCTTGGTAATATACGAAAAAGAAGAAAAAATCTGAGAAAAAACCAACAAACCAAATGGTCCTCTCTAATAGAACAGATGAATTGAGATATTCATACAATGGAATTATTTACAAAAAAAATAGAATGAATGAACTGTAGTTACACAGAACAACATCGGTGAATCTCATGGACAATACTCAGTGAAAGAAGCTTGGTACAAATGAATACCTGCAGTTTGCTTCCATTTATATTAAGGGCATCAACAGGAAGTCCGACGCTATCATCCTAGAAGTTAAAATAGTAGTTACTCTTCAGGATAGGGGCGAGTAAGTGACTGGAAAGGCTTGGAGCACTTCCAGGACTCTGGTAAGTTCTGTTTCTTGATCTAAGTGCTTGTTGCATGAATGTCTTTACTTTGGGAACATTCACTGAGCCGTAGTCATATTTTGTGCACGTTTCACTGTCACTATTATCTCTTAATTCAATGACTTACTTAAATGAATTGATAAGAACATAGTGAAATGTACTTACAAAATTTTTATTGATGACTCCATACCAGATATTAAAAGATATATAATTTTCATCAAGGAAAGGGTTGAGGGTCCCAGGGGAAGAGAAATCTTTTCCAAAAATCACTTATTAATTTGGTTTTATAGACAGGAAAACTTGAAATCAAAATCTTGGGGGAAATTTTAAAAAGCTTTCTCAAGGTTAAAAATCTATTTGATGATAGAGTTAGGCTACAAACCAGACACCACGACTTAGCCTGGCATTATTCAACCACACAAGATTCTTCTGGATAAGAAAACATATTGAAGTTCTCTGTAAAACACTTGAGGCTCTTTAACTCAATATATTATTTTTCCATGAAATATGTAAAAATAAAAAAAATTGCATAACAAAAAAAGCTCCAGACAGTGAGTGTTCTCGTGACCCAGGTATCCAGTCCTCCTGGAGACAAATCGTCAATCCTGGGTGAAAAGTTCAAACATTGCATCCGGAAACCGGTCCTTGTACTTACAGCATCCTCCTCACTCTCCATTGACTGTACACATTGCCTATAGCAACCACCTGAGCATATTCACACATTCAATATGGTCATTCAATACAATTCACATTTGTGTACTAGATACCAAGCAACATTGCCATTGTATTGTTCCAGCAACAGCAAAAACAGTACAACAGTATTTGCCCCCAAACCATCCAGACTTTCTTATTTAGCTTCCTGATAACCACAAGATTATTAATGTGTAAGACTGCTGATTCGAATCACTAAAATGATTGGCTTTGCTTGTATCCCAAGAGTTCGTCTATACAGCAGGTAAATCTACATCACTCCAAATATAGGCTCAGAAACAGACACATTCTGCCTGGGGTGGAGCAAATAAAGACGAGAAGTTCTAAAATATAACATTCAATACTTAATATGCCATAATAGTCCTACCGGTCTCTCTCTGAAGCCCTTTCTAATTTTTAGCCATCAGATCTTGGAACAAGTTGCTTAATGTCCCAAGCCTCAGTTTTTTCACCTGTAAAATAGAGATGATAATAACATCAGCTGGCATTGGACTCTTGGAAGAATTAAATGGAAAACTATGTAGAAGACAAATAACACCATGCCTGGAAAATAGTGAGAATTCAGTCAAGGTTGTTTATTATTACCATGATCACTATTATCCTTGCTGTTGTAACTCTATTGCCTTGACAGTTGGTTCACCAATTTTCTCAGGGCAGTTCCTCCCAGAAGCAGATGCTGAGCTAAGGATTCAAATTCAAGTGACTTATTAAGGGACTGCTCCTAGGAGAAACCAGCACAGGGGTTAGGAAACCAGGCTAAGATGGAAAGAAGTCAAGGAATGGTGTGATTTCAGGGGAAGTTCAGACTCAGCCTGGTCGCAGAAGGAACTGTAAAGTGTAAATGGTACTTCAGAGTTCGTCCCATCTGAAAGCAACAAAGCTGGATTTTCATACCTCTGCACCCGCCTGTCATTGGTTAGAGGATAGGAGGGGGTGTGCAACTGTCCCTAGAGGGTGTAACTTCTGAACTTAGGCCCTCCATTGGGGTAAGGCAACTCCAGGTGCCTAAGAAAAATCCTCTGAAGGTTTGAGTAGAAAACCATGGACCCATGAAACCAGTAAAAGAGATCTGAGGGGATCTGGGCAGCCTTCCAACTGTGCCTGCAGCTTCCTGTGACTAAATCATGAAATCTGCTGCTAACTTTCCATGCCTATTATCTGTCTATTTGAACTTCTCCACTAACTGAGCACATTTTCTCTATTCCTGGCTCTGCTTGGCTTGAGATCCAGATCTGCCTTTCCGACCCAGACCTTCTCATGCCAGTCCCCATGACAATGGCTTTGAGGCATCCCTTCTGGGCTGAACCCCTGGATCTACCTGATCATGATGATCTACATGACTTTCTCCAGCCAGGTTCTACTCTTGGTTTTCTCCTGATTGCCAGCAGGGAAACTGGCATCACATCTCTCCGAATTTTGAAGTGCCAAACTCTAAAACTCTTCTTAGAGTTAATGTATTTAATTTTATTAGCTGTATATTTCATTCATATATGTACCTATAGCTATATTTTGTGTATTAACTATATATATGACTTAATTTGAGAACATGCACAATCACAGGAATAAAATAATTGAGAACTAAATACCACTATTTGTAGAACCAGGGAAATAACTTGTAAACTAAATAAATACACTAGGAGAAAATATGCAATATCAAACTTGGCACATACAAACAATGAAAAATGAATCAAACCTATGTAAAAAAAAATCAATTCCCCTCCCCATAATTTATGTCAGTATTTTACATATAATAAAATCCTCCCTAAGCAAATAACTGATAAAGCAATAAAGCTGTCAGATGCAATAAACGGGCTGTTTGCCTGGGCTCTCTGGAAACACTCCCATTCAGAGGCAGATACCCTGTTATATTAAGCCACATGAAGAAAACATTTATCTACTGTGTGATAAACCTGACAAGTGCCTAAATCATCTGCCTAAGAAGACTCTCTGAAAATGCACCTCTACAACGGTTTATATTAATTATATCACCCTGAGTGTGAGATATAATTATACCCATTATGTGATTGGAGCGGAAAAGAGGGAGTAGAAATTAACTTCTATTGAACAACAAAGTAATTATCCATTATTGAGGATAAGGTAGGGCATCCCCATTGTATTTTAAGATCGGATTCATTCATTGAAGTTTCTGTTGCTCCCTCTACGTCTTCTTTTTGACCTAAAAAGAAGGTCAACCCAGCAGTTGGAATATTATCTGCAGGTGAAACTTTTTGATATCTGGAAACATCCGCTGGTATGCACTTCAAAGATTCCAAACTGAAGACATTATCTTTCCTCTTATACCCGCAATTTCTCCTGTGTCCACTACATCCCACCCCCACAGTTATATAAACTAGAGTATTTGGAATTATTCTAAGCTACCCTCTAATCCCTTACATCTATCTGGACATCAGTTCCTATCAATTCTATGTTCTAAACTCAGTTATGAGCCCTCCTCCCCAGTCTCTATCTCCACTGTTTATTTTTTAGTCTGGCCATTTCTTGCCAGGCTTGCTGCATTGGTCTTTTGCCAGGTACTGCCCCTCTCAGCCTTTATGCTTCTCAGGCAGAACGCTGACATCAAAGTCAGCTTCTGAAATGTAGATCTGGTCTTGTCACTCTTCTGCCTCAAAATAAATCGCCTATGTCCAACAACACAGGGTGCAGAAAAAGAAGCTAGACAAGAAAGAATGTTCTCAAGGATTCTACTTACAGAAAGTTAAAAAAAAAAAAAATAGTGCAATGGGATGCAATGTTGGATGGCATATTAGTATCTGATTGCTGCTGTAACAAGTTACCATAAACTTGGTGACTTCAAACAACAAAAACTTATTATCTTACAGTTTGGGGAGGCAAAAATCTGAAATGGGTATTATGGAGCTAAATTTAAGAGGTCACACTGGGCGTGTAATCCACGCCTGTAATCCCAGCACTTTGGGAGGCTGAGGCGGGCATACCACCTGAAATCAGGAGTTTGAGACCAGCCTGGCCAACATGGTGAAACCCCATCTCTACTAAAAATACGAAAACAACAACAACAAAAATTTGGCAGAGCATGATGGTAGGTGCCTGTAATCCCAGCTACTTGGGAGGCTGAGGCAGAAGAATCGCTTGAACCCAGGAGGTGGAGGTTGCAGTGAGCCGAGATTGCGTTACTGCACTCCAGCCTGGGTGACAGAGCGAGACTCCATCTCAAAAAATAAAAATAAATAAAATATAAAATAAATTAAAAAAAAAAAAAAGAAGCCAGAAGAATAGTGTTTCTTCTGGAGGTTTTAGAGGATAATCTACTCTTAGCCTTTTTCAGTTTCTTGAGGCTTCCTGTGTTCCTTCTCGTGTGGCTCCTTTCCAGCAGTCAGATCACTCTGCCATCTGCTTCTGTTTTCCGGTCTCCTTCTCTGACCATCCTGCCTCCCTCTTTCACTTTTAAGGACACCTGGGATTACATTGGACCCATCTAGGTAATCGAGGGTGCTCTCCCATCTCAAGATCCCTATTTCAATCACATCTGCAAGGTCTCTTTTGTCATATAAGATAACACAGTCGCAGAATCTAGGAGACTAGGACATGGGCGCTCAGATTTGGGGAGATCATTATTCTGCCTACCGTAGGTGGTGAGACCATAAAGAAAAGCAAGGACATGATGACTATAAAATTCATTACAGAGTTTACTTTTATTATGGGGGAAGGGATTGGAGTTAAAAAGAAGCTTGTGGAAGCAAGCTTCTAGGGGTCTGGAAATTTTCTGTTTTCTGACCCGGGGGTGTTTATGTGAGTATTCACTTTAAAAGAATGTTTAAAGTATACATTTTTATTTTGTGAATTTTAATATATGTATTTTTTCACATTAAAAATTATTTTTAAAATCTGCCTAATAGTCTCTATTAAATTATCCTGGATACCTGGTCCTCACAATATGGTCTCAGCTTCTCCTGCAAGCCTCATCTCTAGGCACTCCCTGCCCATCTCCCTGGTCCTCCCTCCTCTCCTGCACCTACCTTGCCCTCTACCTTCCAGCCACACTGACCATAAGATGTTCTTTTATACCTTTGTGTCTTTTCACATGAAATTCTCTTCTCTTGGTCTGCTTTTACTTTCTTTGCCTGGTGAACATTATTATATACATTAAAATCCAGGCAAAATGCCACATCCCACATTAAGCCCTCTTTTCCTCTACCCCTCTCCCTTCAAAGCAATTCAGCTGGCCCATCCTCTGTGCCGCCACTGCACTTTGTCCATAATCCATCACATCACGGCCGTGTTCAATTGTGAACTGATACGTATGTCTCGATCTTACCAGATCTCCGAGCAGCTGCATGGCATCTATTTCCTAGCAAAGTGCTTGGCATACATTCTATACTTAATGAACATGTTTCTTTAAAAAAATTATTACAGTGTAATCTATTCTACTGTATAAAAAAGGCCAGAGGATAATGTTGGGGCTAATAGAGATTGAGAAAATGGAGAGAAACCAGATTCATACCATTATATTTTAGGTCCAGCAAGTTGGATAGAAGAAATTCCAATTTTGAAATAGGCTTAAATCCAAAGTGTACAGACACTGCATATATAGTTGCTTCTCATTATTCACAGTAGTTATGTTCTATAAAGTTGCTGCTAATACTGAACAATTGTTACTAGGGGAAATACAGGTTTAGGGAACTGCAAGCTTCTGGTAACAGCATTTTCATCAATATACGACCTTGTTCTAGGTGTGTTTGTGTTCACTAATATCTTATTTAATATATAGTTGATTCATTAACCTTGACTTCACAGTCATAATAATAACATATGCCTGAATGAAGCTTAGCTAACATACATATTTTCCCTGTAAGGCATGTCACAGCCTTCTTGTGCTCAGTAACACTTAGACAGCACTTCAGAACTAGGCATGGGCTATTTTAAATAACAAAATCACCCAAAAAAGCACAAAAATGAGAAAAACATGGCACTAAATGTACCCTAAAAATGCTTATTTACAGTATGAGAGCTGCAAAAAGAAGGAAGAGCATCATGCATGTTGTCGACACCTTGTTCTTCTCAGCTGGGAATATGGCATCTCACATCTGAGAATTTTCATGGCTCTGTGCATACACATGTCCACAAATGGCCACTAAAGCACTGCTGAGTATTAATTTGGGGGCTACACATAAATTGTAGCTAGTATGTATATTTGCAAATGTGTACTCTATGAATAATAATGATTAACTGCACATTATTCTAATTTCACTATTATCCTTACTTTGGAAACAAACAAATCATCCTCAGAGTATTAACTTGCCTACGGTTACACAGCCACTATCTGTGAGACATCGAATTTAAACCTCTGCCTCTCTACCTGACACCAAAGCTTGTGCTCTGCCCTCTCCAGGCTAGCCATAGACCTGCAAAATGGCGTTTGAAGAATGAGTTTTTAGGGACTTCTTACAATTTGGGGACTCTGTTTTTATGGTTTCTTTTGTTTAAGTTGTTCTCTGGCCTTGAAGCATACTAAACCTGTCTCTTAACAGAATTAGACTGAGACATCATAGTTATTTTTACCATTCTTTGCTAATTTTTGGTTTGCTTTTTTGCTGCTAATAGATTATTTAAGGGAATTACTCTTTCTTACTCATGGTAAAATGTTCTACGAAAGAAAGAATTGCTTAAAAGTATTCATAAACCTGACATCTGAGAGATTATTAATCCTTCTTCATTATTAACTAATAGAAACAGTAAAGATTTAGTGTCTTCTTTCAGTATAGTGTATTGACTTGATTAACCTTCGTTCTTAAAAAGTGACAAGAGTGTATGCTTTCTTTTAGTTCATCTCACATTTCCTAGATATAGGAACCCCAGAAAACAGAAAGCTCCTGCCCAGGAACATTCTGTGTGAAGTGACAACCCACAAGATCTGGGAGGCTTCAGATTTTTCTTCGTGCATGTCTCAGGCTGTGGCCCACTTTCCATGTAGCCACAGATCAATGAGAATTAGGCTATTTCATTATTGATTTATGATGCAAAATACTTTTCATAATATATATTCCAGTGTAAATGTTCATCATAAGCAAAATGTTCTCAGATACTTATTTTAGGAAATGTAATGGTCTTAAGCCAAGATGAGCACAGATCACAACTCCTGTCTGAGTAATCATTTGAACCAGAAGCTGCCTGGTTTGAATTCGATTTCCAATAAATATTATGCAGTCAACTTCTCTTTATTAATGTTTCCTTTAATGTATTATGATTATAATATTCATGTGATCAAATTCCAGAATGATATGTAATGACAACCAAATAATTCTGTAATGACTAATAGGAACAAGGTTGCTCCCAGATGCTGAAATAAAATTGAATGTTCATCAAATCAATCCACCCTCTAATCTCTCTTATGTTAACTATTAGCTCCTTCTAGACAGGAAGGAAAGAAAGAAGGGAGAGGGGACCACAAAGCAACCAGAAAACAAATAACAAAATGGCAGGAGTAAGTCCTTATTTATCAATAGTGACATTAAATGTAAATGAATTAAACTTTCCTATCAAAAGACATAGAGTGACTGAATATATTTAAAAATACAAGACACAATGGTCTATTGTCTATAAGAAACACGTTTCATCTATAAAGACAAACAGACTGAAAATAAAGGTATGGAAAGATATTCCATGTCAATGGAAATCAAAAAAGAACAGGAGTGGCTATACTTATATCAGACAAAATAGATTTCAAGATAAAAACTATAAGAAGAGACAAAGAAGGTCACTATATAATGATAAAGGGGTCAATTCAGCAAGTGGATATAGCAATTATAAATATATATGCACCCACCACTAGAGCACCCAGATATGTAAAGCAAATATTATTAGTGCTAAAGAGAGAGACAGGCCCCAATACAATAATAGCTGGAGACTTCAACACCCTACTTTCAGCATTAGACAGATCTTCCAGACAGAAAATTAACAAATAAACATTGGACTTAATCTGTGCTATAGACTAAATGGACCTAATAGACATTTACAGAACATTTCATCAAATGACTGCAGAATACACATTATTTTCCTCAGCACATGAATCGTTCTCAAGGAGAGACCATATGTTAAATCCCAACTAAGTCTTAAAACATTGAAAAAAACTTGAAATAATATCAAGCATCTTTTCTGACCATAATGGAATAAAACTAAAAATCAAAACAAGAGGAACTATGAAACTATACAAATACATGGAAATTAAACAGTGTGTACCTAAATGACCAGCAAGTCAATAAAGAAATTAGGAAATACATTGAAAAATTTTTTGAAACAAAGGATAAAGGAAACACAACATACCAAAACCTACAGCAAAAGCAGTACTAAGAGGGAAGTTTATAACTATAAGTCCCTACATAAAAAAGAAGAAAATATTCAAATGAACAGCCTAACAATGCATCTTAAAGAACTAGAAAAGGTGGGGAGGTTCCAAGATGGCCGAATAGGAACAGCTCCAGTCTGCAGCTCCCAGCATGAGCGATGCAGAAGATGGGTGATTTCTGCATTTCCAGCTGAGGTACCAGGTTCATTTCACTGGGGCTTGTTGGACAGTGGGTACAGCCTAAAGAGCAGGGCAGGTCATTACATCATCCGGGAAGCACAAGGGGTCAGGGAATTCCCTTTTCTAGCAAAGGGAAGCCTTGACAGATGGTACCTAGAAAATCAGGACACTCCCACCCTAATACTGTGCTTTTCCAATGGCCTTAGCAAACGGCACACCAGATTATATCCCGCTCCTGGCTCGGAGGGTGCCATGCCCACGGAGCCTCGCTCACTGGTAGCACAACAGTCTGAGATGGAACTGCAAGGTGGCAGCGAGGCTCAGGGAGGGGCATCCCCCATTGCTGAGGCTTGAGTAGGTAAACAAAGTGGCTAGGAAGCTCAGACTGGGTGGGGCCCACCTCAGCTCAAGGAGGCCTGCCTGCCTCTGTAGACTCCACCTCTGGGGACAGGGTATAGCTGAACAAAAGGCAACAGAAACTCCTACAGACTTAAACATCCCTGTCTGACAGCTTTGAAGAGAGTAGTGGTTCTCCCAGCACAGAGTTTGAGATCTGAGAATGGACAGACTGCCTCCTCAAGTGGTTCCCTGACCCCCGAGCAGCCTAAATGGGAGATACCTCCCAGTAGGGGCCAACTGACACCTCATACAGCCGGGTGCCCCTCTGAGATGAAGCTTCCAGAGGAAGGATCAGGCAGCAACATCTACCATTCTGCAATATTTGCTATTCTGCAGCCTCTGCTGGTGATACCCAGGCAAACAGGGTCTGAAGTGGACCTCCAGCAAACTCCAACAGACCTGCATCTGAGGGTCCTGACTGTTAGAAGGAAAACTAACAAACGGAAAGGACATTCACACCAAAACCCCGTCTGTACATCACCATCATCAAAGACCAAAAATAGATAAAACCACAAAGATGGGGAGAAACCAGAGCAGAAAAGCTGAAAATTCTAAAAATCAGAGCACCTCTTCTCCTCCAAAGGAATGCAGCTCCTTGCCAGCAACAGAAAAAAAGCTGGATGGAGAATAACTTTGACGAGTTGAGAGAAGGCTTCAGACGATTGGTAATAACAAACTTTTCCAAGCTAAAGGAGGATTTTTGAACCCATCGCAAAGCTAAAAACTTTGAAAAAAGATTAAACAAATGGCTAACTAGAATAAACAGTGTAGAGAAGTCCTTAAATGACCTGATAAAGCTGAAAACCATGGCATGAGAACTACGTAAAGCATGCACAAGCTTCACTAGCCGATTTGATCAAGTGGAAAAAAGGATACCAGTGATTGAAGATCAAATGAATGAAATGAAGCAAGAAGAGAAGTTTAGAGAAAAAAGAGTAAAAAGAAATGAACAAAGCCTCCAAGAAATATGGGACTATGTGAAAAGTTCAAATCTATGTCTGATTGGTGTACCTGAAAGTGACAGGGAGAATGGAACCAAGTTGGAAAACACTCTTCAGGATATTATCCAGGAGAACTTCTCCAACCTAGCAAGTCAGGCCAACATTCAAATTCAGGAAATACAGAGAATGCCACAAAGATACTCCTCAAGATGAGCAACTCCAAGACACATAATTGTCAGATTCACCAAAGCTGAAATGAAGGAAAAAATGTTAAGGGCAGCCAGAGAGAAAAGTCGGGTTACCCACAAAGCCCATCAGACTAACAGTGGACCTCTCAGCAGAAACTCTACAAGCCAGAAGAGAGTGGGGGCCAATATTCAACATGCTTAAAGAAAAGAATTTTCAACCCAGAATTTCATATCTAGCCAAACTAAGCTTCAAAAGTGGAGGAGAAATAAATCCTTTACAGACAAGCAAATACTGAGAGATTTGGTCACCACCAGGCCTGTCTTACAAGAGTTCCTGAAGGAAGTACTAAACATGGAAAGGAACAACCGGTACCAGTCACTGTAAAAACATGCCAAATTGTAAATACCGTCAATGCTAGGAAGAAACTGCATGAACTAATGAGCAAAATAACCAGCTAACATCATAATGACAGGATCAAATTCATACATAACAATATTAACCTTAAATGTAAATAGGCTAAATGCTCCAATTAAAAGACACAGACTGGCAAACTGGATAAAGACTCAAGACCCATCAGTGTGCTGTATTCAGCAGACCCATCTCACATTCAGAGACACACATAGGCTCAAAATAAAAGGATGGAAGAAGATCTACCAAGCAAATGGAAAACAAAAAAAAAAAGCAGGGGCTGCAATCCTAGTCTCTGATAAAACAGACTTTAAATCAACAAAGATCAAAAGGGACAAAGAAGGCCATTACATAATGGTAAAGGTATCAATTCAACAAGAAGAGCTAACCATCCTAAATATATATGCACCCAATACAGGAGCACCCAGATTCATAAAGCAAGTCTTTAGAGACTTACAAAGAGATTTAGACTCCCACACAATAACAATGGGAGACTTTAACACCCCACTGTCAACATTAGACAGATCAACGAGATAGAAAGTTAAAAAAGATATCCAGGAATTGAACTCAGCTCTGTACGAAGTGGACCTAGTAGACATCTACAGAACTCTCCACCCCAAATCAACAGAATATACATTCTTCTCAGCACCACATCACACTTATTCCAAAATTGACCACATATTTGGAAGTAAAGCACGCCTCAGCAAATGTAAAAGAACAGAAATTATAACAAGCTGTCTCTCAGACTACAGTGCAACCAAACCAGAACTTAGTATTAAGAAACTCACTCAAAACCAGTCAACTACATGGAAACTGAACAACCTGCTCCTGAATGACTACTGGGTATATAATGAAATAAAGGCAGAAATAACGATGTTCTTTGAAACCAATGAGAACAAAGCCACAACATACCAGAATCTCTGGGACATATTTAAAGCAGTGTGTAGAGGGAAATGTATACCACTAAATGCCCACAAGAGAAAGCAGGAAACATCTAAAATTGACACCCTAACATCACAATTAAAAGAACTAGAGAAGCAAGAGCAAACAAATTCAAAAGCTAGTAGAAGACAAGAAATAACTAAGATCAGAGCAGAACTGAAGGAGATAGAGACACAAAAAAACCCTTCAAAAAAATCAATGAATCTAGGAGCTGGGTTTTTTTTTTAAGATCAACAAAATTGATAGACCACTAGCAAGACTAATAAAGAAGAAAAGAGAGAAGAATCAAATAGATGCAATAAAAAACGATAAAGGAAATATCACCACCGATCCCACAGAAATACAAACTACCTTCAGATAATACTATAAACACCTCTATGCAAACGAACTAGAAAATCTAGAAGAAATGGATAAATTCCTGGACACATACATCCTCCCAAGACTAAACCAGGAAGAAGTTGAATCCCTGAATAGATCAATAACAGGTTCTGAAATTGAGGCAATAATTAATAGCCTACAAACCAAAAAAAGTCAAGGACCAGGTGGATTCACAGCCAAATTCTACCAGAGGTACAAGGAGGAGCTGGTACCATTCCTTCTGAAACTATTCCAATCAATAGAAAAAGAGGGAATCCTCCCTAACTCACTTTATGAGGCCAACATCATCCTGATACCAAAGCCTGGCAGAGACACAACAAAAGAAAGAGAATTTTAGACCAATATCCCTGATGAACACCAATGGAAAAATCCTCAATAAAATACTGGCAAACTGAATCCAGTAGCACATCAAAAAGCTTATCCAACATGGTCAATTTGACTTCATCCCTGGGATGCAAGGCTGGTTCAACATATGCAAATCAATAAACGTAATCCATCATATAAACAGAACCAAAGACAAAAACCACATGTTTATCTCAATAGATGCAGAAAAGGCCTTCAACAAAATTCAACAGCCTTTCATGCTAAAAACTCTCAATAAACTAGGTATTCATGGGTTGTATCTCAAAATAATAAGAACTATTTATAACAAACCCACAGCCAATATCATACTAAATGGGCAAAAACTGGAAGCATTCTCTTTGAAAACTGGCACAATACAGGGATGCCCTCTCTCACCACTCCTATTCAATATAGTGTTGGAAGTTCTGGCCAGGGCAATCAGGCAAGAGAAAGAAATAAAGGGTCTTCAATTAGGAAAAGAGGAAGTCAAATTGTCCCTGTTTGCAGATGACATGATTATATATTTAGAAAATCCCATCGTCTCAGCACAAAATCTCCTTAAGCTGATAAGCAACTTTAGCAAAGTCTCAGGATACAAAATCAATGTGCAAAATCACAAGAATTCCTATACACCCATAACAGACAGAGAGCCAAATCATGAGTGAACTCCCCTTCACAATTGCTTGAAATAGAATAAAATACCTAGGAATCCAACTTACAAGAGATGTGAAGGACCTCTTCAAGGAGAACTACATACTGCTGCTTAATGAAATAAAAGAGGACACAAACAAATGGAATAACATTCCATGCTCATGGATAGGAAGAATCAATATCATGAAAATGGCTATACTGCCCAAGGTAATTTATAGATTCAGTACCATCCACATTAAGCTATCAATGACTTTCTTCATAGAATTGGAAAAAAACTACTTTAAAATTCATATGGAACCAAAAAAGAGCTCGCATTGCCAAGACAATCCTAAGCAAAAAGAACAAAGTTGGAGGCATCATGCTACCTGACTTCAAACTGTACTACAAGGCTACAGTAACCAAAACAGTATGGTACTGGTACCAAAACAGAGATATAGACCAATGGAACAGAACAGAGTCCTCAGAAATAATACCACACATCTACAGCCATCTGATCTTTGATAAACCTGACAAAAACAAGAAATAGGGAAAGGATTCCCTTTTTAATAAATGGTGCTGAGAAAACTGGCTAGCCATACGTAGAAAGTTGAAACTGGATCCCTTCCTTACTCCTTATAAAAAAAAATTAATTCAAGATGGATTAGAGACTTAAATGTTAGACCTAAAACCATACAAACCGTAGAAGAAAATCTAGGCAATACCATTCAGGACATAGGCATGGGCAAGGACTTCATGTCTAAAACACCAAAAGCAATGGCAACAAAAGCCAGAATTGACAAATGGGAACTAATTAAACTAAAGAACTCCTGCACAGCAAAAGAAACTACCATCACAGTGAACAGGCAACCTACAGAATGGGAGAAAATTTTTCAATCTACTCATCTGACAAAGAGCTAATATCCAGAACCTACAAAGAACTCAAACAAATTTACAAGAAAAAAACCAACAACCCCATCAAAAAGTGGGCAAAGGATATGAACAGACACTTCGCAAAAGAAGACATTTATGCAGCCAATAGACACATGAAAAAATGCTCATCATCACTGGCCATCAGAGAAAAGCAAATCAAAACCACAATAAGATACCATCTCACACCAGTTAGAATGGTGATCATTAAAAAGTCATGAAAAAACAGGTGCTGGAGAGGATGTGGAGAAATAGGAATGCTTTTACACTGTTGGTGGGACTGTAAACTAGTTCAACCATTGTGGAAGACAGTCTGGTGATTCCTCAAGGATCTAGAACTAGAAATATCATTAGACCCAGCCATGCCATTACTGGGCATATACCCAAAGGATTATAAATCATGTTGCTATAAAGACACAAGCACATGTATGTTTATTGCGGCACTATTCACGATAGCAAAGACTTGGAACCAACCCAAATGTCCATCGATGACAGACTGGATTAAGAAAATGTGGCACATATACACCATGGAATACTATGCAGCCATAAAACAGGATGAGTTTATGTCCTTTGTAGGGGCATGGATGAAGCTAGAAACCATCATCTTGAGCAAACTATCACAAGGAGAGAAAACCAAACACTGCATGTTTTCACTCATAGGTGGGAATTGAACAATGAGAACACTTGGACACAGGATGGGAAACATCACACACCAGGGCCTGTCATGGGGTCGGGGGAGTGGGGAGGGATAGCATTAGGAGATACACCTAATGTAAATGACAAGTTAACGGGTGCAGCACACCAACATGACACATGTATACATAGGTAACAAACCTGCACGTTGTGCACATGTACCCTAGAACTTAAAGTATAATAATAAAAAAATTTTTTAATAAAAAAAGAACTAGAAAAGCAAAATCAAATCAAACCCAAAATTAGTAGAAGAAGAGAAATAATAAGAGCAGAGCAGAAATAAATGAAATTGAAATGAAGAAAATACAAAAAAAAAATAATGAAACAAGAAGTTGGTTTTCTGGAAAGTTAAACAAAATTGACGAACTTTTAGCCAGACTAACTAGGGAAAAACAAGAGGAGAGCCAAATAAACAAAATCAGAAATAGAAAAGGAGACATGACTACTGACACCGTAGAAATTCAAAGGATCATAAGTGGCTACTATGAACAACTATATGCCAAAAATTTGGAAAATCTAGAAGAAATGGAAAAATTCCTAGACACATACAACCTATGAATTGAATCAGGAAGAAATCTAAAACCTGAACAGACCAATAATAAGTAATGAGATTGAAGCCATAATAAAAAGTCCCCCAGTAAAGAAAAATCCAGGGCCTGACTGCTAAATTCTACCAGACATTTAAAGAACTAATACCAATGCTACTCAAACTACTCTGGAAAATAGAGGAGGAGGGAACACTTCCAAACTCATTCTATAAGAACAGTATTACCCTGATCCTGAAAACAGATAAAGACACATCAAAAAAAGAAAATGCAAGCCAATATCTCTGATGAATATTGATACAAAAATCCTCAAAAACATACCAGCAAACCAAGTTCAACAACACATTAAAAAGATCATTCATCATATTCAAGTGGGATTTATTTCAGGGATGCAAGGATGGTTCAACTTATACAAATAAATCAATGTGATACATCATATCCACAGAATGAAGGACAAAAACCGTATGATCATTTCAATTGACGTTGAAAAAGCATTTGATAAAACTCAATGTATCTTCATGAAAATAAAACCCTCAGAAAACTGGGTATACTGCAACACAGTAAAAGCCACATACAAAGGACTTGCAGCCAGTATCACACTGAATGGGGAAAAAATGAAAGCCTTTTCTCTAAGACCTAGTATAAGACAAGAATACCCACTTTTACCACTGTTATTCAACATAGTACTGGAAGTCCTAGATAGAGCAATTACACAAAAGAAAGAAAGAAATGGCACTTAAATTGGAAAGGAAGAAGTCAAATTATCCTTGTTGACAGATGAAATGATCTTAAATTTGGAAAAACCTAAAGACTCCATCAAAAAACTATTAGAAGTGATAAACAAATTCAGTAAAGTTGCAGGATACAAAAGCAACACACAAAAATCAGTAGCATTTCTGTATGCCAACAGGGAAATATCAGAAAAAGAAATTTAAAAAGTTATCACATTTATAATAGCCACAAATAAAATTAAGTACCTAGGAATTAACCAAAGAAGTGAAAAATCTCTACAATGAAAACTATAAAACATTGCTGAAAGAAATGGAAGAGAACACAACAAAGGGAAAAGTGTTCTGTATTCATGGATTGAAAGAATCAATATTGTTAAAATTGCTAAAAATATTCAATAATGATATTGTTAAAATATTGTTAAAAATCATACTATCTAAAGCAATCTACAGATTCAATGCAATCTCTATCAAAATACCAATGACATTCTTCACAGAAACAGAAAAATCAGTCCTAAAATTTTTACGGAACCACAAAAGACCCAGAATAGCCAAAGCTATTTTGAGCTAAAAGAACAAAACTGGAGGAATCATATTACCTGACTTCAAATTATACCACAGAGCTATAGTAATCAAAACAACATGGTACTGG
Organism: Macaca mulatta; assembly: GCF_049350105.2. NCBI lineage: Eukaryota > Metazoa > Chordata > Mammalia > Primates > Cercopithecidae > Macaca > Macaca mulatta. Next base: position 125,630,072 of record NC_133417.1, on the reverse strand, counting down.
CATGAAAACAGACACATAGACCAATGGAACAGAATAGAGAATCAAGAAATAAATCCACACTCCTATGGTGAACTCATTTTTAACATACACCAAGAACATTCACTAGGCACCAAGAACATGTACTTGGGAAAGAACAGTCTCTTCAATAAATGATGCTGGGAGAACTGGATATCCACATGCAGAATGAAACTAGACCCTTAACTCTCACCATAGACAAAAATTAAATGAAAATGAATTAAAAAATTAAATCTAAGACCTCAAACTATGAAACTACTAAAAAAATTGGTAAAACTCTCTAGGGCATTGGTCTGAGCAAAAATTTTTTAACTCATAAGATTGAGGGAAACAATCAACAATGTGAAAAGTCAACCCACAGAATGGGAGAAAATATTTGCAAACTACTCATCTGACAAGAGATTAATAACCAGAATATATAAGGAACTGAAACAACTCTATAGGAAAAAAATCTAATAATCCAATTTTAAAAATGGACAAAGATTTGAATAGACATTCTCCAAAGAAGAATACAAATAGCAAAGAGGCATTTGAAAAAGTGCTCAACATCATTGATCATCAGAGAAATGCAAATCAAAACTATAAGGAGATATCATCTCACCTAAGATGGCTTTTATCCAAAAGACAGACAATAATAAATGGTGGCAACGATGCAGAGAAAAGGAAACCCTCATACATTCTTGGTGGGAATGTAAATTAATACAACCACTATGAAGAACAGTTTGGGCCAGGCATGGTGGCTCACACCTGTAACCCTAACACTTTCAGAGACTGAGGCGAGTGGATCACCTGATTTTAGGAGTTTGAGACTAACCTGGCCAACATGGTGAAACCCCGTCTGTATTAAAAATACAAAAAATTAGCCAGGCATGGTGGTGGACACCTATAATCCCAGCTACTTGGGAGGCTGAGGCAGGAGAATTGCTTGAACCCAGAGAGCGGAGGTTGCAGTGAGCCAAGATTGCACCACTTCACTCCAGCCTGAGTAAAAGAGCGAAACTCTGTCTCAGAAAAAAAGACTAGTTTAGAGGTTCCTCAAAACACTAATAATAGAGCTACCATGTGATCCAGCAATCCCACTGCTGGGTACACACCCAAGAGAAAGCAAATCAGCATACAGAAGAAATAGCTGCACTCCCATGTTTGTTGCAGCACCATTCACAATAGCCACAATTTGAAAGCAACCTAAGTGTCCATCAAGAGATGAATGAATAAAGATGGTACATGTACACAATGAAGTAGTATTCAGCCATAAAAAGGAATGAGATCCTGTCATTTGCAACAACATGGATGAAACTGGAGATCATTATGTTAGGTGAAATAAGGCAGGCACAGAGAGACAAACACTGTATGTTCCAACTTATTTGTGGGATCTAAAAATCAAAATAATTGAACTCATGGAGATAGAGAGTGGAAGGATGGTTACCAGAGGCTGAAAATGGTAGTGAGGTGTTGGTGTTGGGGTGAGGATAGTTAATGGGTACAAAAAATTAGCTAAAAAGGATGAATAAGACCTAGTATTTGACAGAACAACAGAGTATCTATAGTCAATAATAATTTAATCAGACATTTTTAAATGACTAAAGAACATAATTGAATTGTTTGTAATACAAAGAATAAAAGCTTGAGGGATGGAGACCCCATTTTCCATGACGTGATTATTACACATTGCATCCCTGTATCAAAACATCTCATGTACCCCAGAAATATATACACCTGCTATGTACCCAAAAAATTAAAAATAAATAAACAAAATAAAAAATAAATAAAATATTATTTTCTTTGATCCTTAAGTAATGAAAATGAAACAGGGAATAAATAATTAGCAGCTAGTTAGAGAAGTGATGTGCTTGAATCCTTCACATTTTTTGTCTGTTTTGTTTTGAGACAGAGTTTCACTCTGTTGCCTGGTTGGAATGCAGTGGCACGGGCTCAGCTCTCTGCAACCTTTGTTCAAGTGATTCTCCTGACTCAGCCTCCCGAGTAATTGGGACTACGGGCGCACACCACCACAGCCAGCAGATTTTTGTATTTTTAGTAGAGATGGGGTTTCACCATGTTGACTAGGAGGTTCTTGATCTCTCGATTACGTGCTCCGCCTGCCTCAGCCTCCCAAAGTGCTGGGAGTACAGGCGTGAGCCACTCTGCCGGGCCGAATCCTTCACATTTTTAAACAAAATTTTCTCTCCTACTATAATTAAAATATATTGATCATTAACCACTTCTCACCTTAGGTATCTTTTGAAAGTCACCCAACAAGGTAACAGGTCAACATTTTATTTTATTCTTGTTAGAGTGAAAACCAAACAGTTTCATTTTCTGTGCTTGACACTTTGCAGGTAAATTCTCCTTGTCCTCTCTGATTGATTCAAGAATTCTAATCTTAAATCGTTCTGGTGAATCAGTCCCTGAGTTTTTACAATTGGAGTTTTATTATTCTAAAAATGATAAACATCCTTTTACCCTGAATGCTATTGTAAGTTAAGAAAATATTTATGTAATCAGCAATGAGCACAGAGAATACAAGAAGTCATTAATGACAAGTTATTTTATGTGAGGGATTGCAGGAGGGTCAGATTCAGAGCTTAAGTGGAAGTATTTTCCTGTAACTTTTCTCTAAATGAGCACATTAAAGTCAGAGAAAGAACAATGCTTTCACCATAATTCATAGGTTTCTGAAAGCTAAATGACTTTTTAAAAAAATTTTTGGCCTCAAGATGTGATAAAAATGAAAGTGATATTAATACCTACAATGCAGTAATGAATTGTAAATGGCTTAGTAATCTATATCCAGTGCTCACAGATCCTGTCCAAAAGAGCATCTAATCATGCAACTGAATCATCCAACAATAGCTCCTTCTACTGGTATCTGAATTCCATTTCAAACAGAAAAACTATTCTGGTTATTTTTTAAAAGCTGTTTCTAGAATGAACTTGGTACATTTCTTTGTTGTTTACTGTAGCTAATTTAAAATTCATTCCAACATATCAAACAGTATGTTATAGATCAAAATAAACACATTATATTAGGCAGGCTGCTCCATTAACTTTACATTTTAAGATAAAGTATTGAACCCTGTGCTTCTTCCTCTCTCCCAGCAGGAGTATCTGATGGGTCTCAAATTGTGATCTGAATGGAGAATCCAGACCCTTCCAGCTTGCAAGGTATGCTGTATGTGAGTCACACTTCTGAGCACCATTCTAATACAGAAACTCCAGGTGCTCAAATCCATACCAGAGCTCAGCAACATTCTGGTGCTTGAACTTCACGTCTCATTGCAAAGCAAGGGAGTGAGTGGTGGAATAGCAAGGCCCCTAAGGTAAGAGACTTGGGCATTCATTCTGAGGTTTTTAAGCCCTTCAATTCTTCATCCCTGTTCCCCTATAGTTATTCTGATGATTAAATAAAATCATTTTAAATGTTTTTCCATGCAGCCCAATTGAATCAGGATCTCAGGGGGTTGGACCTGGCTATCTGCATTATATAAAGATCCCTAGGTAAAGTAGGGTTGAGAATCAGTGAGTTAAAATATCTCTTTGGAGGCTCTTCTCTCCTGTAGCATTTTGATCTACAGGTATATAGCCACAGCACAGCATGTGGTTAGGGAGACAGACCTACTGCCAAATGGCAAGTTGAGTCACTAGGGAAGCCCTGTTCTCTCCCATCATTGCTTCAGTTGTTGCTACCTGGCTTCTTATTGAACCAGGTGCTCCTCTTCCTAACTCAGTCACTCAGATACAGTAAATGCACTTTAGGAGTAATGGCTAAACCTTTGACAAGAAACCCATGGAAACCACGTAGAAGTGAGTAGCCCTGGGAGTAGGATTTAGTGCCCTGCAAATATCCCTGTGGTCCAGACAAGATTGAGGCCAAGTAGGGGCAGCCTTGCAATTGTGGACAATATGGATTAGGCTGCATAGATGCCCCTGATTCAACATGACTCCAGATAGTAACAAATGAAGCACTGCTGGAAGACAACAGTTCTTCCCTAGCAGACACGTCACGCACTCTTGTTCTTTCACACCTTCAGATTTGGGAGCAGGTCTGTGTCCCTTTGAAATGAACTGAGTCATCCTCGATGCTGCTTGGTCAGCTAACGGGCAGCACCTGGGATAAATGGAGAACGTGAGGGACGCAAGAGATACTAGATGGATATTTGCCATTTGTTTAATTTATTACGTAACATATGTTTATGTGTTAGATAATCCACAAATTATAATGTGTAGTATAATATACAATATTTTTAAAAGTTATTGAAGAACTTAACTCTAGATACTTTCATCCTGAAGGGATTTAAATAGCATCTCTTTGTGGTAGATCTTATTCCATTTAGTAAAACATGTTGGCAGGTCTCTTGATTAGGAAAAGATAGGCCCCAAAGCATCAGCTGGATGATAAATGACTAAGACTGAAAGAAAGAAGTCATTCTGCAATGCATTCCACTTTGTGACTACATCATAATTTATTTATTTATTCCCTGCTAATAGACATTTTCATTGTTTCTAATTTTTTGCCATTACAAAGATCTCTCCCCCTCTCATACACATGCACGCACACACACATGTGCTAGTGTTTCTATAGGACAGAGTCCAGCAAGTGAAATTTCAGCGTTACAGGACAGTACTTCTTAACTTTAATCGGCATATAAATGATGAGGGATCTTGTTAAAGTGAAGATTCCAATTCAACAGATCTAGCCTAAAGTTCTCTATTTCTACTAAACTCTCAGGATGCCAATGCTGCTGATTCAAGGACCACGCTTTGAGTAGCAAGATTATGGGAACACTTTTTATAGTTATTATAGTTATTAAAATGAAGAAGAGTGGGGAAGATTAAAAATGAAAAGCACAAGAGTGAAAAGCAGTCTTTTTAACACACATATTGTTGGAATTCGGTTTAACGCACATATTACTTTAGTCATTAAAAAACAGAAAATTTGGCATGGGCAGTAAGACTATTTTAATAAACAGCAAGTAGATTAAAACATTTTATTCCATTTTTGTCTTTCTTTCTTGCAAAACTCTTTTGTAAATCTGTGTTCACAATTTGTGTGTGTGTGTGTGTGAAACTACAAGTTTTTGGAAACCAGAGAAGTTTCAGGTAGTTGGGAAAAGTCTCACTCAATGGGTAAGTGAAAAATAGCATCTGACTTTTACAAATGAAAATCCATGAGAAATGTAAGAACCTAAGAAGGGATTTGGAATTATTTTGATATTATAGCCAATCCAGGTTCACCTTAGTGACCATTACAACAGAAATAAATATTGGGGTCAGTAACTCATTTGAAGATTTAATTAATGGACTGACGGGTGTTAGACAACCTGGAGGGGATAATTCCACCTAGTTTCTTTGCTTAAGTTTCTCACATCATTTCTGCAAAGTTGGAATCCTGCCACTCATCCACTGGTCAGTCCAAATGGGTGACACAATTGCTCCCTCAGTCTCTAGCAAGCAAAGAGGGAGGTGGTGTTGCCAATGACAGAACTCTAAGCAATGTCAAAATCAAGAATTGGCTGTTTCATTTCAAGAGGGGTTGTCATTTTATCAGCTGAATCTTGAAAGACCCCAGAAGAAGTTAACAGTTTATGGTTTGTAACTGTAAACTAGAACATAGGGGTTTACTGAAGCAATAGATTCCACTTACTGATCTTTTGCAAAGACAACACCCCAGCCTTTCTCTGGGCTGAGAATCGAGATTATTTCCCCGGTTACAAAGACCCACTTACTGAGGCAAAAGGCAGGGTATATTTGTTTTTATAAACAAAGATAGCAAAAACCAAGCTTGCAAAGTGTGTGTGTGTTTGCAGATGTGTGCATGTGGGTTACAAGCATTTGAAATATGCCTTGCTGGTGCCTTGAAACCTAAAGTAATATGGAAAGAGTACATTCTTTCTGTTTCTTCTCAGGCTTTCTCAATAGAGCTGTGTAACATGATAGCATCAGAACCAAGAGCAGGGTATCACAATACTAGTCAGCAAGTGCTATTATAATGAAGCATGTCACAAATAGATTGTGACTGACTTCTGAATCAGTGGCCTTGGTTACACAGTCTTGGGTACTTATATATCATTTATTTTCCTATTTTACTCTTATTTCTAGCCTCTCGTTAGAGACTGTGCTCACTCTGGCAATGTGATCACAGTTAAACAATTATTCCATGAAAGAATTATACATAGCAACCTTTCCAGATTCACTGTGAACTCTGAAATTAGAAATCGGGTTTCACCAAAGACGCTATATGCCAGAGTAGCTGCAATAAACTGAAACAATTAGGGCTATTTGCAAACTAAGTGGATGTGTCTTTGCTAAAATTTGATGTTGATTTTTAATATGGTTGCCTGCCCTTCTCTATTTGAACAGTTCATTACACCTTAAATGTAAACCACATGCACACTAGAGCATTTGTGTAATTTTCTGGGGCAAAGAATTTGGGCTATGATCCAATGCTAAAATATATTACTTTAATATTTTTTTGCATCTGTTTGGTATTGTCATGATCCATACAAGACCGAATCATTTTGTCTTCCTTTAAAAAATATAAAAAGCGGGGGGAAGCTCTGTTCACAGACTACTTCTAGTCAAGTGGATTTGAAAATCTTCATTTGAGATTCAATTTTTCTTCACAGATATTAGTATCATAAGCTTTGATGAAGAAAAATGTAACGAATGATGAGTTTTAAACAATACTATGGCTGATTTGGTAAAGCTATGTTTTTGGCTGACACAATAGGATGTTTGATCAAATCAGCCACAGAGAAGGAAATGGTATTGCAAAAGATGAGTTTCTAATTGAGACAGACAATGAACTGTGCATCAGAAACAGCTGCAGGGAAACATCCCATTGCATTTTTTACATGTTTAATATGCTGAATTTCCACATTAGATGGTCACAATTTTGATTCCTAAGATATCCAGGTGCCTTTACATCTGTGTGGTATATTTAGAAAGGAAGAAATATCAGATGGAAAATATTTTATATTCATAGTATGCCTTTTTAAGTTTTTTCTTATTAATTTCATTATCCTTATATACCATGTAAATGAGAACAGCCTGTTTAGCAATGACACTTTGTATAAGTTTGGATGTCATAGTTCTTTCCCTTTTCCATAAAAAGAGACGTAAACCTTTGTTCTGTGGTAAACACCTATATTTACCTGTAGGCAGTATGTTAAGAGAAGCCAGGAAACAAAACTTATTTCCCTAAAAAAAGGTATTTGTTTTAGGCAAGGTAATTCTGGTATCACATACAGACCCAAATCTCACTGACTCCACACTGTAGAGGTTAACGTGGGTATTTACAAGATGTATCCAACACAGAACAGCAGGCTTTGCTCTATATTCAATTAGGGCCCAGACTGAGACTACTCCAACCTCTTGTAACATCACCATGTCTTCCACACATGACATTCAGGATGGCCACAACAGGGGAAGGGAGCATGGAGAACTCACAGCCACCCCCACATCAGGGGAAGGGAACATGGAGAACTCACAATCACACTTATTCCCTTAAATCTGCAGTGAAAAGAATCACTTTCACTCGAAGGACATTGACCGGAACTGATCTGATGACCTTATATGAAGTACAAGCAAGGCTGGGAAATGTAGAGGAGCAATCTGATATTTGGCAAATATTACTGTTCCTGCCACAGTTTTTTTTTGTTTTGTTTTGTTTTTTTTTTAATCTGGGCTCTCAAGAGATACAAAGCACAAATCTATTATCTCCTTCAACAGCACTATTGTGTGGGGAGCCAGTGTTGTCTTTTTATATATTACCAAATACTGTGTATATAATAAATCCAGTTTTAATTTACTATGAAACTATTACAATTTATGAGAAACTCTAATGGGAATTTACCGACCATTCACAAAAATTATTTTTCATAAGGGATTATTCTCTTGGATTTTATGGGTTATTTGTTTATTTCCAAAGTTCTTTTAAATTACATCCAACAACCCTTTTTGTGCAGACAGAGACACACCATAAAATTAGTGAAACTACTAACAATTCTTCTGAATGTTCTCCATAGACACAGAACTTATTATGAGCCATCTTCATAACATGAAATAACATATGCATTGATATCCATTCTCTCTGGAAATAACTAATTGAAACTCATTCCCCTTACATACAGCTGAAAGCAACTGTAATCCTGCATCAATCAGTGGACTTGGTGGGAATGGATCAATAAATCCCCAAATCAAGTGACATACACACTGATCTTAGGAATGACCTAAGCTCCAGAAGATATTCAAGAAATTCTAGACTGAAGTAGGATAAATGGGGAGAGCATGTGATTATCTGAAACATGCCTCTGGAAGGGACATGAAAAAATAGACCAAGATAACTGAAGTCATTAGCTTGGGTTCAAAACGTTCCTCAAATAGAAAAAAAAAAGGGGGGGGATTGATAAAGAAAAATAAACTTCTACTAACCAAAAGAATAAAGAGAGGAAAGGATGTGTCAATCTTCAAGACAGAGATACACATGTCACAACTTAAATCCAAATGTCTATATTCGTATCTACACAAGGAAGACAAGTTTAGAATGAGGATCTTGTTTACACGTCACTTCTTTAGGCAAATGACTAGTTGTTTTAAGAAAAAGGATTTTCTTGCCTTCAAAAATGTTTCAGTGCCATGGAGAGAATGTAAACTGTGTTTGAATTTCCATAACCTCTAAATTTTATGGCAGGGACCCAGATCCTATTAACAGTTTTCTGTTTCAACACCTGTTATCAAATCATAACATTTTAGTTAAACTGGCAAATGATTCTCTTTCACAATGAAAGTGTAAATAAACTCTGATTTAGAATCATTTTGGTAATTATTTTCCATACTGAGGACATTAATAGCTGCTTAGTCTTCTGACATGACTTAAACACCCTTACCACATCATTCTGAAGTAGACTGAAGTAAGTTGTGCACATTTCTATCTCTGCCACTGGAACATACGCTTTTTGAAAACAAGGTTGATGCCTGATATTCCTCCCTGAATTAGCTCAGCACTCCCTGAATAAAGTTGTTCTCCAGTGAATGCTTACCAAATGCATTATATACATAGTCCAAAGGTGAATAAGATTTGATTAATGTGCCATGGCCAAGTTTGGGTTCAGAATCTCTTGGTGACAGAGACTCTCAAACATCTATTTTTGGAACGAAAAAGAATGTCTCAAGCCAAAGATCATTAAGCAAAGTTAAGACTTTTGTTGGAAGCTGTTCCTTAGTGATTTCTCATGGGGATAGAATGCCTGCCTATTCAGATTAATATGATTATTAAATGTTATTTTCAAAATGTATAGCTCAGTGCTTATTTGTGGGTTCTCCATAAAGTAAAATAACGTCTAATAAAGTGTATGTTATTCTTATCAAAAGGTATAAAAGTCACAAAGCCTTAGGGAAAATTGTCATAAAAGGGTCTCCAAAGAGAACAGATTACCAAAACCAAAACAAAAAAATACAAAACAAAACAAAAAACATGTTGTTAAAGGTCAGGAATATAAATTTCAATGATCTAAAGGTGACCAAAATTAAGAAAAGACAAAAATCAATTATATCACATCCTTATGCTTAGGAGATTTAGATGAAAACAGGAGACCTGTAATGAGACATTTCCAATGATACAGATCTCAGATGATGGTAGCTTGGAACACAGTGATCACAGTGCAGGTGGTGAGAAGTGGGTGGGCTTGAGATATATTTGAAGGTTGCTGTGGTTTGAATGTTTGTCCCCTCCAAAACCCATGTTGAAATGTAAATTGGTATTGGGAGGTGGAACCTTTAAGAGGTGGTTAGGCTGCCTCATTGGATGGTTTAATGCCTTTGAAAAAGGGTTTTCATGAGTGGGTTCTCTCTCTTGGCCTTTCCACCTTGTACCATGTGATGAAACAGCAATAAAGCCCTCAACAAATGCCAGCACCTTGATATTGGACTTCCCAGCCTCCAGAACTCTGAGCCAAGATGTTTCTGTTCATTATAACTTTCCCACTCTCAGGTATTTTGTTATAGCAGCACAAAACAAACTAAGACAGGTAGAACCAACATATTTGCTAATGTCTAGAACATGGGATATGAGAAAAAGTAAGGAGTCTTTCAACTTAATAAAGTTTCATTCCTTCAAATGGAAAGACTATAAGGGAAATGGATTTGCAAAGTATATTAGAAATTCAACTGGAGTATGTTAAATTTAAGAGTTCAGATGCCTGTTTGACATCCAAGTAGAGACGTTCACTAGAGAAGTAGATGCACTTTACAAATTATCATTTTAATCAAAGTAACCTTGAAAGAGAACTTAATTTTTCAGGTCAACAAGGGCTCAGAGGAAGAAAACAAGTGGTCCCAAACTATACAGCCAGAAAGTAGCAGATACTACATACACAGATGTAATGTGCTAATATATTTCATATGCACATTTGAGATTTATTGGTCCAATGGTTTCATGCATGTGTGTCTCACAGATCTAAATATGTAGTAAAGAGCTTCAAAGGCAGGAACAAGGCCTTATTCAATTCCATATCTCCAAATTAGGTAATATAATACCTTATCAATTGTAGATACCCAATAACAATTGATTTAACTGAATAACTACACACTGTAGAAAGAAGAATTTGGAGGCTAGAGGAAAATATAAGCTATCTCCTGTGCCCCTGTCCCCAGGTAAAATACTCTCATCACCAACAAAACATGCACGTGCCTTAGAAGCAGAAAGGGAGACTATGTGACTCTATCTCCGTGTGAAGAAACTGCTCTCTTACCTCTCTCTTCCAATCCCAGGGTTTATATTGGCTCCCCACTGTTACTTATATGTAGCTATTCATTAAATCCTTCTCAAATCATCCTACTTGAATTGCTATGTGTTTCCTACTGACACCCTGCCTGATTCAGGGAGAGTTCTATGGAGAAGTCTGGGGAACAGGAGTTGGGTCCTCAGAGGCTACAAGGGAGGGAATTGGGAGAACACATACCCTACTCTTATTCACCATCCTTTGACCCAAATTCTTATTTTTAATTGACAAATAATAATTGTATATATTTGTGGGGTACAATGTGATGTTTTGATATCTGAATACATTGTAGAATGATGAAATCAAGCACATTAGCATATCTGTCATTTCACATACATATTTTGTGTGGTGAAAAAATTTAAAATCTACTTTGTAAGCAATTTTGAACTATATAATACATCCCATTCTGTGCAATTAATCATTAAATCTCTTTGGCATACTGGCTTCAGTTCTGCTGGATATATACCCAGAAATGGGATTACTACATTATATGTTAGTTCAACTTTCAATTTTTTGAGGAACCTCCATACAGTTTTCATAATGGCTGCACCAATTTACATTCCCACCAACACTGTACAAGAGTTCCCTCTTCTCTGCATTCTCACTACCACTCATCATCCTTTTGTCTCTTATTAGTAGCCATTCTAACAGGTACAAGGTAACATTTCATGTGGCTTTAATTTGTATTTCCTTGATGATTAGTGATGTTGAGCACTTTTTTCATGTATCTGTTGGCCATTTGTATGCCCCCTTTTGAGAAATGTCTATTCAGGCCCTTTGCCCTTTTTAAAAATCAGGTTGTATGTTTTCTTACTATTAAGTTGTTTGAATGCTTTATATATTTTGGATACTAATCCCTTATCAGAATATATTTTGTAAATATTTTCTCTCAATCCATGGGTTGTCTCTTCCCCTGTTAATTGTTTCCTTTGCTGTACAGATGCTTTTGTTTTGGTACAACTCCTTTGTCTATTTTTGCTTTTGTTGCCTATGCTTTTGAGGTCAAATCCAATAAATCATTTCCCGGGGCAATGTCTTGGAGCTTTTCTTCTATATTTTCTTCTAATGGTTTTATGCTTTCAGATCTTACATTTCAATCTTTATTCCATTTTGAGTTGATTTTTATAAATGGTGTGAGATAAGGGTCCAATTTTATTCTTCTGCACGTAGATATCCAGTTTTTCAACATAATTTATTGAAGGGAATTTCCTTCTTCCATTGTGTGTTTTTGGCACCTTTATGGAAAATCAATTGACTATAAATATGTGAATGTTATTTCTGGGCTCTCTCTCCTGTTCAACTGTCTTAGACTCAAATCCTCTCAGTGGTCTTTACAAACTCAACAGGAAGTCAGAGGGTGAAAAAGTCTGATGATGGAGAGGGTACTTAGAGACCAAAGAAGAGATACCCCTACATACTAGAGTCATTCTTACACTGAAGCAGAAAGCATCCATGTCTGCATACACATACCTCACTTCACCTTCCTCACCACACCCTGATTGAGGTGGGTGCTAGAGGCTAAAACATTAACTCGGAATCAGAAAACTGGGCCCCAGTCATTCACTAGCTGTATTTACTCAATTAATTCCCCCATCCCTATAGAAAAATAATGGATTTCAGTTTTCCCATCTGTGGGTCTGTAAAATCTGTGCTTTGAGGCTTCGTTCTATAGCTATCTGCCTAAAATAGCCCCTGGACACTTGAAATGGAGCTAGCACAACTGAGAAACCAAACTTTTAATCTTTAAAAATTTTAATTAATTTAGAATAGTCACTTGATGTCAATGGCTACCATATCAGACAGCACAAATATAGAACATTTCCAAAAATGAAGAAGTTTTCAATGGATAGTGCTATACGTGTATATTCAGAATGTAGGGACCAGCCCTCACTCCCTGGCCAGCTGACCATTCGTCTTAAGCAAAGGACATTCTCCATTCCCCTTCATGCTGCTTCCCTTAGTCCTTCACTTGAAAATGTTAAGAGAAAATTCCTTTTTTATTTGTTTCATGCTTATGTTCCTTCCAGTCTGCTTAAATTAAAAACTATACATTAGTATAGCTGAATAGTTATATAAATAGTTTAGTTAGTAATAGTTCAGTTACACTACAAACTGAATCCCTATAAATATTTCTCCAGTTCTATTCCCCTCCCCCTTTCCATCATGTGACCATCATCTTGACTTCATATTTATCATTTCCAGTCAAGCTTTTAATTTGTACTATATGTGTATTCATAAACAAAGACAGAATTCTTTAAGTGTGCCTACAACCATAATGTATCTCTCAGTTGACTGGATTCTTAACTGGTAGAGAGTTTTATAACCTTATAAAACATGAATGTTTCCCCAAAACAGATGATATCTGAGCCATGTTTCCAAGTAGCCTACCAATCCAGGGATTGTAAAGTCTGTCTCTGGAGAAAACAGCAAACTTATACTTATTTAAACTCACATATGAAGATCATTCTGGGGTAGGGAAGAGGAGCAGAAAGACATAGTTTCAAGAAAGAAACACCACAGGCAAAACAAATTCAGAGAACTGAGGAAATTATCCATCCTTAGGCAAATGTTGTTCAGAGGTCATGCTTTAAGTGGCTCAATCTTTTCTTCAAACATCCAGACCCCTCTGATAAAACTTTCTCTTCCTACCCCTTCTCACTTCATGGATTTAATCTTAGCCACCTCAAGTGCTCCAGACCCTTCAGCTTTCTTGATTATCTCTGAAAAGCTTTAATAAATCACCCACCTATTAGGTTGGGTTTCCTAGAAGCAGGTGCTATGATATAGATGTCAGTGACTTATTAGGAAGGTGCTCCCAAGAGAAAACAAAAAAGGAGGAGGGAAAGAAGATGGGGCAAGGAAGGAGCCTGATCCCTTGGAGGAAGTCTGCAGAGTAAGTTACTCCTCAGAATTACCTTGATCTTACTAGAGGCTAGGAGTTGGCCTTTCAAAGCCACATCCCTAGCAGTTATCAGCTAAGGGCCATCATCTGGGAGTAGGGTGGGGGTGGAACCTAAAATCCCAGCCAGTTCTGCTCTCTGCACACTCCCAAGGAGGCAAAGCAGCTCCTGAAGGTTCAGTTTGAGCCATTGGAAGAAACAACATATCAAAGCCAGGGGAGAGAAGCACAGAAACGGTAAAAGTGATCCAAGGATGTCAGGGCAAATCTCCAGTGGTATCTACTGCATAGCACCTGCTAGAGTTGATGGATCATTGTATTTCAGTAGCATCAGCTAATGGAATGACTTTAGAATTTCAGAAATCACCATCTTGGGTTGAAATATCTTTTAGTATCTGCACTTCCCAAAAGCCTCTCAAAATCAGACTATAAAAAATAGACTTTAAGTAACCATTAAGTAAGTCCAGCCATGACTCAAAACCACAGTGAACGAGATAACTTAAGTAAAAGTTGTTCTGTCTCTTTTTGACATGTAACGACATATGGTTTCATTTCATTTATCAAGCCAATATTCGTCCAGTTATATCTCGAACTAACCTTGGTGCAATACTTTGCTTAGCATTTTGGGGCCATCTCCAGTGACAGAAGTGCAAACCAACAGCCTTATTTCCTTGCCTCCATGGACATGCACATGACAAGAAGGCAGCTCAGTCCAGGTTCACTCAATATTCTTTGCATGTTGCCCTAAACTCAGCTTTCTCCTGGCACCAGGAGCCCAATGACCTAGTAAAATCCAAATGTGGTCTTCATAAAGAACAAGCCCCCATTTGATATCCAATATGCTAGGGAAGAGACCTAAGATAATAAAAATGAATGAGTACAATGAGGTCCTCACCTACTTACCATCCATGGGGATGTGTGGGCTGACAGCTTTGGGCTGTTGCAAAATCCAGTGAGTCAAGTGGGAGTGCCATAACAGGTTAAGTTCCAGTTGAAACTCTCTGGAAATTGTCTGTGCAAATTCACAAGCTGGATTACCACTGAATGCACATTTTCAAGATACATAAGCGAGTTGCCATGCTGTAACTGGGTGCCATCTTATGGAAATTGGTATGCATCCACCCCACAAGAGTTATTTTGTCACAGACCCAAGAAATACTTCATGGTAACTTGGAGAGAAAATGCTTGCAAGGGCTTGAAGCAGAGACACCTCTTAGTCATAACTCTGTCTGTAGTCAATCCCAAATGCTCTCAGCATGGTTAAAGCATCATGTCCTGAGCTGAACTAAGAAGAGGCTAGAGGGAGGTATATATCAGTAACATGAATAATACTGTAGCTGAGTGGAGGGAGAGGAAGAGAGAGGAGGAACAGAGGGTTAAAAAACAAGCTTATCTTCAGCTCTCCTGCACTACCGTCTGTTCTACATTCCCTGAATGATTTTTAGTCTTTACTGTTTTTAACTTTTAATTGCACATCTTGTAAAGGCATTTAAAGTATACAGAAAATTAAGTAGTACAGATTCCTGTCATTTTATGACTATGTTCTTAACATTCTTTTTTTAAATTAATTAATGTGTTTATTTTTTATTATACTTTAAGTTCTAGGGTACATGTGCAATATGTGTAGGCTTGCTACATATGTATACATGTGCCATGTTGGTGTGCAACACCCATTAACTCTACATTTACGTTAGGTATATTTCCTAATGCTATCCCTCCCCCCTCCTCTCTTAAGATTCTTATGGTTATTTTGGCCCTTTGCTTTTCAAAAAAATAAAAATAGGAGCTTGTGAAATTCTATTGCAAATTTGATTGGGGTTTCATTGCAATTATAGGTTAATATGGGAAGACATTGCTATCCATACAGTATTGATTCTATCTCTAAAAAACAGTATATTTTCCCATTTACTCAAGTCTTCTTTTATGTATTTCAAATATGAGACTTTAGGTTCATAATTTTCTCCATCTTTTGTTAGATTTATCCATAGGCACATTACTTGTATTTTTGTCGTTAATGGCATCTTGTTTTTAATTTATGTTGTACTTATTCACTGTCCATCCATAGAAAACAATTTTTATATATTGACTTTGTATCCAGCAACCTTAGGAACTCTTATCAGCTCAAACCTCTTTTATCTCCTATACAAACAGTAAGTGAAGAATAACAACTGTTTCTTCCTCTCTAGTATTTATCTTTTTTCTTTTCTCATCTTGCTACACTGCCTTGGAGAAGGTAGATTAGAAATCGTGATAGCATACTTTTTTGTTTATTGATTTTAATAGAATACTATTAATTCACCATTAACAATGATGTTTGCTGTAGCTTTTTAGCAGAAGTGCTTAATTAAGTTCCACACTTACTCAAAATTTTCTATGAGTATTTCCTAATAAACATAGTTTTGAATTGTATAAACAGTTTTTATTCATTTATTGGAATTATCATAATTTTTTTTATTTTAAAATGTTATTGTGGTATATTGTAATGGTAGATTTTATTGAGGCTGAAATCTTTTTATATTAATTGGATAAAAATTTATTTGTTATGAGGATTAATTTTTGACATATACTCCTGAATTTGTCAGATTTTATCATTTTTTCATTAACGTTTGCAAGTAAAATTGTTTTATATTTTTTTCTTATATTGTTCTTGACCATTTTTTAAATAAAATAATACTAGTTTCTTAAATTAGTTGGATAGTCTCTCTTTTTCTATGTTCTGAAAGAGTTTGTATATTACTTTTCTTGACATTTTAGTGCCAATAACCTGAAAACCATCTAGGTCTAATGGGTTTGGTGTCTAGAAATTTTGCTACCAACTTAATATACATGATAATTACAGATTTACTTAAGCTTTCTATTTGTTCTTTAGTCAGTTATGGTAAATTTCCTTTTCCTAAGAAATTGTCTATTTGGTGTATATTCTCACATTTATTATTGTAAAGTCATTCTATAGTATTAACTTACAACTCCTTTAATCTCTAATTGTAAAAGTATCCCCATTTTCACAATTAATATTATTTATCAGTGTAATATAATGTAGAATTTGTGCTTCCATATTTGTTTATTTTTATTCTTTCAAAGAACAATATTCCTTTTTATTCCTGTGCTCTAATTTATTATTTGTATTCTTATCTTATAGTTTTCTTCATTCTGGTTTTTTTTTTTTTGATTTATTCTGTTTTTGTTTTTCCCATAACCCTCTTATTTGGATGTAATTATTACCTTTTAGTCTTTCCTCTCTAATATGGGCAATAATGCTGCACATTTTCCTCTAAGTGCTGCTTTAGCTGCATCCCAACAGCTTTTATGATTAGTGGTTTCACTGTTATTCAGTTCTCAACATTTTCTCATTTCCTGACTTACAATTTTATGTTTTCTCTCATCCATACATCTGTAGAAATGTCTTGTTTTATTTCCAAATGTATAGAAAAGAGGATTTTTTTTCTTTTTATCACTGTTCAGTTCTACTTTTATTTCATGTGATCAGAGTAAATGGTCTATGAAATGATTTTGTTTTTTTATTTGTGGGCTAGTATGTGGTCATTTTTAATTAAAGTTTTCTGTATGTTTTTGAAGAATGTACATTCTTGAATGCAGAATGCTAGGTTCCATATATATGATCTATTACCATATGGTCCATCAAGTCTATTAATTGTATTGTTTTAAAATTCTATATTTTTTTCCTAAATGGCATCTACTGGACATAAAAGTTCTAATTTTTAAAAATGTTTTAGAGTTTTATGTGTCGAGACATTCTCTTTGTAATTCTGCTGACTTTTGGTTTACATACTAACCCCAAGCATCCAAATTGGTTCATATACTTAACTTATTACTACCAGCAATTATATGAGTGTTGCACTTTCTTTTCTATGAGTTCAATTCTATATTTGTGATATTTTAAATACTTAACTTTTCTAAGTGGAAAACCAAAGGGGTTCTCATTATTTTTTTAATTTGCCATATTTTCAGAAGCAAAAATGTAATTGCAAAGAAGGACAGAAGGAAGGGAAAGAAGGAAAAGAAAGAAAAGAAAGAAGACATTCTGAAAGATGGATGGGTCTTCTATATTCCTCTGGCCTGTCTTTGGTCTAGGTATTTTAAAAGTTCCACTGTGTTATCCTACAGTGACAAGGATATAACTGAGAATTGGGAGGCTTCCCCATTCATTTCACACCTTCTCTGTTCCAGAGAGCCATCCCCACATAGGACTGGTGGGGGAGCAATTTCTATTACACAATAAGAGCAACTAGACTACAGGCAAAGTGTTTTGATATAGCACATGTTGGGGGCCATCTACTGTACCTGCTAACCTAATTAGTTCACATTTGAGGCTTTCAATAAAAGGACACTCTTAGGAGGCTTCTGCTGGGTTTTTCTTTTCGTGTGTGCTAATTGTTATACCTACAATCACATAATCAACCTCTTGGATTGCGAGGAAAAACAAGGATGTAAGTGGTTAATTGCAAATGCAAGTGGCCCATTGCTTGTGCAATCAGCAGACCTCCAGCATACTAAATTGGGTGCCTAGTTGTAGCATAAATATTCTAAATAGTAGAGGTTGTCCTTTTAAAACTGACTTCACAAGTTCACTTTCAATTTTCTCCAACATTTCAAGCCTTTGCAACTCTCCTATAAAAGGCATACACAAAAACTGAAACGAAAAGATCATGGCCACTGGCACACTGCATGATTTTATTCCTTAGACTTTTCAAACTGTGTCTATTGGGTCCTCAAACCAGAAGTTTTAAAATAAAAAATGAACTGGCAATAGATAAAGTTTGTATCCAGTTGCAATATTTTAATGCTATAGTGCAATTCAATTACGTCTTTCAAGCATAAGAGCTGTTTTCAGTGTTATTTGCTAAATTTATCACACCAAATCCGAAATGAAAAACAGTAGTTAGCCATAAACACTGAGCTAATGGTATTCTTTCCACTCTAGATCTAATGAGGCTTAAACCTCCACAATGGGAAATAATTTAACAACAATATTTACTTAGATGATTAGCCTGGTTCTCTGACCCATATGGTGATGTATAGCAATGTTATAAAGTGAATATCTTCCAGATGGATATTAAAGTCCCCACCTCATTCATTCCCACAGTGAAACTGACAGATGGAGGGGACAAAGCTGGCTTATTTCTCTTAAATTTACCCGATAATACGTGAATTCATGAAATCAGTTTTAACCTCCTGTAAAAGAAATTGTATAGGGTACCTGTAGGAAATGATTTTCAAAACTATGACACACCTGGCTAATTTTTGTATTTTTAGTCAAGATAGGGTTTCACCATCTTGGCCGGGCTGGTCTTGAACTCCTGACCTCGTGCCTCAGCCTCCAAACGTGCTGGAGTTACAGGCTTGAGGTTAGCGGACCATGGTGGCAAGCGCCTGTAGTCCTAGCTACTAGGGAGCCTGAGGCAGGAGAATCGCTTGAACCCAGGGGGCAGAGGTTGCAGTGAGCCAAGATCATGCCACTGTACTCCAACCTGGACAACGGAGTGAGATTCCGTCTCAAAAACAAAACAAAACAAAAAACACAACATACCATACCAACAATCTGTAATTGGGTTCCAAAAATTAGTGTGATTAGCTAGGACTTGCATCTAAGTTTGGGCTCTCCTGTGTGAACTTGGAAAAAGCAAAATTTTATGACATCTCAGTTTCCCCATCTGCAATATGGGAATTGTAATCCATAGCCTAATTCTCCAGAAAGAGTGATTTTTTTATTTACATTACAGTACTAGAAAGAATAAGTTGTTGTTCTGTTATTTATGGGAATTATTGAACATGGAAGTAAAGCATGGATTGTTAGGAAACCATGCCTCAGTTCGATCTGCAGTTGCCTGTTTACAATGAACTTCTGGCTTATGACTTGCCTTACTTGGTTAATAATTCCAACAGCCACCTGTGAAGGGACCTCTTTTGAATAGGTATGTGGATCTATTTCCCTCATAGTTTTTGCAGATGTTTTAACTGTCAAAGTAAGGCATCATGGAGCCAGCGGTATAGAAATAAGCTGTGATTTTACCTGACCCGAGATCACCTAATCCAACTCTCCTTCTTTTCCTACCCAACTTCAATTTCCAGGTCAAGTTCAGAGTTTCATTCAGTGTGAAGTGGCACGCCCAAGACCCAAAGGGTATTAAATAGCCCAGGAAGGATCCCACTCCTGAATCCTGTCTTATTGCGGGACCAATCTTTTATTTGAGCTGGAAGGCATCTTTGATTTCATATTATCTTCAGAAGTTTATGAGATTAAATCCATCAAACAAATCCCAGATGATTAGAACTGACAATCTAAACGCTGCTTTTAAGAATCAATTTTAAAAATAGCTTTGCATTAAAATAAAATTGCAATTTATTTATTCAATTTTCCATCCTTTTCAAGGATTTCTTTCACCTTCACCATGACACAAATAAAACCTTCAGGTACTGGCATTGGAAATAAAAAATCCCTTAATAAACTAAGAAAGAGGCTAAGGAGTTAATGCCTATTAAGGGGTTCTTTTAAATTGGTCACATAACGAGGTCAATACTTGACTCCAGAGGCATGAATCATTAGTACATCAGGCTCAGGTATCATAAGAAGGAGGCTCTTACTACTGCCCCTGGAATCACACCAGATAGGAAGGACAGGGAGCTTCTTTTCACTGTGGCACTGAGAACTGGGCTCAAGACAAATCCAACAGCACCTCAAATTTTCCCTTTCTTGCAAACAGTGTTAGTAAAAATGCATGTCCTGTGTCAAGACAGCCTTTGGGAAATCATAAAATGTGGTACAAAAACAACATGATGAATTCATGTTCATATTCTCACCTTCTACTTTTAGCCCAAAAATATCAGCTTGTAAACATCCCAGCATGATAAAAATCTGTTTTTGTACTTTTACAAAGTAATCTACTCAATCAGTGATCCTGTCCAGCTCCCTGCAAAAAAAATCATGCTCTGATAAACTCAAAAAGGTGTATGGCCATTAATCCTGTAGCTCTGCTTGCCCTCTGATATTTCTGTAGCAATTCTCCTTCTACTCATGAGGAAATCACCCATTTTACTGTGTTTACTGCTATATGATCAATTTACAGAATCTGTTTCTAACCAGGTACACCACATTTTAGTTATTTCCTCCAAAGCTTATCTACTTGCAAAATAATAGGGTTATACATAAGGAGAGAATAACTTTTTCTCTTTTTTCCTCCCTACATCACAAAGCAAAAATAGAATATAAGCAAGGCATGTTTACAGTATGGCTTTATGTAAGAGGCAGGCTGATGTTAATGTTTTGATATGTTTCAAAGAAGATAGAGATCAAATGCCATGTACCGTGTCCCCAGCTACCCAGCATGCTCCATGAGCACTAATCTGAGATAAATCAATAATATGGAGTATAGAACATATGGGGCAAGAGAGGTGGTTCCTCTTCTCAGGGAAGAGGCAGTTCTGAGGGCATGTAGTTAAGGCTGACGTTCAGCACAGACCTGCATCTGTGAGTAAGGGCTCCTCTCTGAAAGAATCCAGGAAGGACACGTTCTCAGAAGTTATGGATGGAGCCATCTAGGAAGGTCAGATGAAAACCTGGTCATTAAGCAGGGAAGTCCTTGTGGATTGCTGCAAAGGGTTTCCAGAAACCAAATCTGGGGAAGACAGAAAACAAATGAGGGAAGATTGGTCTTTCTAATCTATCGTCTGGTGTTTTTAGAGAAAATGGCAGAGAAACATCCAATCACCAGCACCAAGTATCTGTGTTTTACAGAGGGAATGGGGAGAGCTGTTTTATCTGGAAAGTCAGTTAAATTAGAATGGTTTAAGAATGGCTTCTTTGGATAGATGGAAAAGAGAGTTGTCTTGAAATTTCCTAAAAATTCTCTTTGAATTCTCTCTCACCTTCTCCCAAATAGCTTCTGTTTTCAACACTTGTCCCAATTATCTCTCTCCCAAAATTCCTCCAGCCACTCCTGTCTTGTCTCCCTTTCTCTAATCACTTTCTCTGTTCCTCTTCTCTTCATCACAAAGCTGCTCATGTTTTCCCGATGCATCCTTTCATTCCTTAGCTAGAAAATTGACCTTAAGTCCATTTAATCTCTTGATCCACCCCAGTAACATTCTTATATATTGCACTGCTCGTAAATGCTTATAGAATCTTGAACTTTTTCAGAAAAATGAAATAGCAATGAGTTAGTCAAAACCTGCAGTCTCTCAATTATACTTTTAGAAACCTCCATTTATTCTGCCATGGTACATCTTTTTAATAATTTTTTTTCATTTATGCATTCACTGACTCACTCACTTGCTCTATCAAAAATTAATTTAACAAATATTAGTTTTTTACTTACAGAGGAACTCAGAAGCTGAAAAAAGATGACCAAGACATGGTCTCCATCTTCCAAAGGTCACAGTCCTTCAGAGAAGACAGACAACTAAATAAATTCCAGCTGACTGTAATGTAAATACCTACAGAATCATATGGAAGCATACAAGAAAAAGCAATGACTTACTTGACAGACAAGGGAAATTTCAAAGCAAAAAAAGTATATTGCAGATGTTTATTAGGGGATGAGCCCAACTTTGTCGAGCAGACAAAGGAATAAAAAATTGCAAATAACAATTATTGAGCTCATTGGTGCCAGAGACTGTGCTAAGCCCTTTCCACGGATCATCTTATTTAATCCTCACAATAGCCCCAGTGAGGAAGATGTTTTCATTATCTTTACCCAACAGATGATGAAACAGGCTTAGAAAGGTGAGTAGCTTACCCAAGGGGGCATTCCAGGCATGGAGAAACATGCATGCAAGGCACTGTGTGTGAATAAGTAGGAGGAATTAGGGAAATTATAGCAGTTTAATGTGCTTAGGATGCAATGCAGGAGGAATCCTATGGGAAAAGGCAAGAAGTTGAGATAAGGACCATATCTGCAAAAGCTATATCTAGAGTTTGAAATAAATCTATTAGGCAGCATGGAATACTTGGAGAATTTTCCCTCTCTTCCACCATTATGTTCACAATATAAGAAAGAGGTGGATGCCCCCACCTCCAAAGATCTATCCTGTTGCCTCTTTGCTCTGCTAATTAATTGCTATGGTAGGATGTGAGGGCTGACACATAGATGCCCTCCCTCTCCAGTGTGCTTGTCTTAAGCTACAATACCTATAATTTGGGTAACCCAAGCTTTCCATAGCTTCCCACTAGCACAAAACTCTGATAAAGGGAAGGGATTATAGTTACAGAGATTCCTTCAGCAGGAGAAAGTTTCCACCCTCAAGGATCACTTGAAGCCAGGAGTTCAAGGCTAGCCAGGGCAACATAGTAAAACCCCATCTCTACAAAAAATTTAAAAATACAAAAATTAGCAGAACATGGTGGTGCATGCCTGTGGTCCCAGCTACCCAGGAGGTTGAAGCAGGAAGATTGCTTCAGCTCACCAGTCGAGCTACGATTATGCCATTGCCCTCCAGCTTGGGTAACAGAGTGAGACTCTGTCTCAATAAATAAATAAATAAGAAAAGAAAAGTTTCCACCCTCTATATTCTGTTCAGAAAGAAATCCTGATGGATGAGAATTATAATGTGGTTCTGGTTCTAGGGAATCCTCTTGCTTAAAGTCATTTGGGAAATTTTCAAGAGAGAACAAGACTTCCAAAATCTAGAGATTCTTCAATGCAGTCAGCTAAATTTTGAGCAGAAGGGTACATTATTTTCTTGGTTTGCCTTGGCTTTGACATACAAAAAGCTTTTAGGTGGCTCTTGCCTCAAGGCAATATTTGGATGTTCAAATCCTTCAGCATACAGAGAAATTTAGGTATGTCAAGCAAATATCATGGACTCTTAATCATCTATAATAATAAATTTTAAAAACATAATTAGAAACACTTTTTGGTTAATAAATTCAGCCTTGTGAAGGCGCTCCTTCAAAACAGTAAGGGAACTGATGTGAATGCCTGCTATGATCTAGGCTGTAAGAGAGAGAAAGGGAGAGAATAATAAAAGGACAGTAAAACACAAACAGACACAACTGTATTGCTGGGTGATAGGTACAGTGTGACAAGGGAGTTGCAATGTACTCTGAGAATTTAAACAAAGGAGAAAGCTCTTCTCTCTGTTGAACATTTTTTTTCCGAGAACTTGGTAATAAATAACAAACTGAGTACTATTGGGATATCACTTCTGCTTCTTCTCCACAAGTGGAAGGTATATAACAGTGAAGCAAAGAAAATGAATACTCCACAAATTGAAAAGTGTGGAATTGACTACATGTCTGTTTCCCAGTGTATCTGGACAAATAAACACATCACCACCACTCTTGCATCACAATGGTTTTGGATCTATGAACAATTTGTATTTTCCTGGACCTTGTTGATCTTTGTCCCATCAGCTAAAGTATGACCCAGGCTAAAGCAAATAATTATGACAATAAGTGTTTCCAGGAATTCCCATGGGTTAGCAAACTTATTTGTTTAAAAAAAAAAAAAAAAACACTCTGTCAATCATCATATATTGGCCAGTTTTTTCCTATTCTGCTCTATTTCCTCCCCTTGAGTCCTTGCTCAAAATCACATAGTTAATAAGTAATAGAGCCAAGTCAAGACTCAAATCCAATTTTGTTGGATTCTGAATCTAATGCTTTTAACCAGACTGGATTCTCATTACCTATTCTCAAGAAAGAACAGGTCTTGGTAAAGTTAGTATATTTCTAACAGTGATGATCCAGAAGACGTTGACAACGTCCTTATGAGTTTTTAAAGCTTGAATACTCTGCTGTTCAGCTAGAAAAAGGAAGTGGAAGGCCAATATGTAATTAAACACCACTACCTTCACTCATGCATGTATCTGATTTACTTACCTGATTTATTAATTTAATTCCTTTTAATTATTCATTCAACATATATTTATTGTACATCTATGAACTGAATACTGCTAGAACTGTGTATATGTTGTGAAAAGGACAGCCTAGCCACCTATATTCTTGATGTTTACAATGGAACAGAAATCAATGTCCTCTAGAAAGCATCCTTTCCTTTACCCATTCTGTAGATCACCAGGCTCATATTACCAAAATTATCAGTGATTTGACAAACACAGCACAATCTTTCCCATCTTTCAAGAGCCCTGGTGTGATCCTAATCTAACAAGCCATCTGTAAAGCTGTTACTGAAATAATCATGCCACTTTAAACAGAAAGCCCACTGGATAGAGAGAAAAGAGAAATGTAGATTGAATCTCATCTCTGTCACTATTAACTCTGGAAACTTAAATAAGTGAACTTCTTTAAGCCCCAATTATCTCATGTACTAAATTGGGAGAGGGAATAGATTTAGATTCAACGTGCTTAAGAATTCCTCTTTGAACACCTAATATATGTCTGAATTCCACTAGGTATTTCCACATATTATATGTTATTTAAACCTCATTCTAATGATCAGTGAACTGAAGGCAAATGTTAGCCTGAATAAAGTTACATAGCTACTAATTGGCGTAGAGTTGGTTTGAACACAGGTGTCCTGATTCCACTTCAAGACTTGACCAGATGACCACAAAATACTCTTCCAGCTCAAAAACTCCATTCCTGTTACCTTTACAGTTTTATCTCTACTTCTCATCTACTCAGAGACAACTCTTCAGTTAAAGTTGACTTCTGTTTCCCAAGCATGTTTTCCTTTGCTTATGTAGCCCACTTTTCTTTCTTACAAAAAAATCTTATGTCATTGAGCCAGTTAAAGTCCAAAGCAATTGAAGTTCAAAGGAATTCATGTCCAGATTTTTTTTAATTGTAAAATCTTTTTTTAATTTTTAAATATTACCTTGTTAAAGTCTAATAAAATTAAATCCTAGAATTCATCCGTGTATTAGTCTGTTTTCACACTGCTATAAAGAACTGCCCGAGACTGGGTAATTTATAAACAAAGGAGGTTTAATTGACTCACAGTTCTGCCTGGCTGGGGAGGCCTCAGGAAACTTACAATCATGACAGAAGGCGAAGGGGAAGCAAGGACCTTCACATGGTAGCAGGAAAGAGAAGAGCAAAGGAGAAACTTCCAAACACTTATAAAACCATCAGATCTCCTGAGAATGCATTCATTATTGCGAGAACAGTGCGGGGGAAACAGCCTCCGTGATCCAATCATCTCCCTTTCTCAACACGTGGGGATTACAGGTCCCTCCCTCGACACCTGGAGGTTATAATTTAAGATGAGATTTGGTCGGAGACGCAGAGCCAAACCATAGCAACTCTCTTCCACTTATTCTTTGTCTTCACCAGTGGGGTCCCATTAGTTCCCTTTAACAGCAGCAGCTTGGGATGTCTCCTTCAGACTTGAATGTGGTTCATTCAAAACCTTTGAAGTTATATCAATCTAATGCAAAGCTTAGATGAGCTTCATGTTTTAAAGCGTCCAAGGAGTTAATAAGCCTTCCAAGAAAATCCACCCACCAAACTTGGAAAAAGTCAGTCTCTAACCCCTAAAGGAGCTGCCTGAGACAAAATTATGACTGGAGAACATAGCATTGCCAGATAACAGTGACTCAGTAGTATCTGAGTGAAGAAGAGCAAGGAATAAGCATTTGTTTTTAGCCAAAGTGTGGCTATGTCAGTTACCTAAAATCCATGATCTATGAAGCTCAGTGAGCAGACACCTACCAGTGAGGGTTAATATTTTATGTATTCCCTGTATCCCACACTTCTTAATTTCCCCCATACACTCTTGCCTCCTGGTACTGCCCTGAGTCTGGGCTCTATCTAAACATAACATCCACCCTCTGTTGACTAGGAATGTTCAGTCTTTGTCATATGGGCCACTTCCATGCCTCTCTTACAGAATTGCTTAGCCCAAGGAAACCTACCTGCCAGAGAAGATATTTGACTTCATTCCCACATTTGTTTCAGCTGAAGTGCACCGCCCCCCGACCCCGCCACCCACCAACTGGATCCCTGAACTGAAGCTTTAATGCTATTTTCATGCCCAGGCTCTCAGGGGCCTAGTCCAGACTCTTTGCCCCATGTTTTCTTCAAGACACTGGCTTCCTCTGACTTGAATTCCATATTTTCTTTGGCATGGATTTTAGGATGTATGCCCACCTATGGAAACTGAACCTCCTTGAAACTCACCCAGAAGTTCTTTGAATATTTTTCATTTTTGAACCTGTGGGCTATTTACATGAATTCAGGCTTAGTCTCTCCACACCTTCCTCCCTGCTCCTGAATGCAGAATGGGATTTAGAACAGCCAACCTAGCATTGTATGGGTTAACATCCAGGCCTAACATTAGTAAACTAGAACTTCACCAGTACTTTGTAAAACCCAGTTGCCTTATGGACCAGCTAAAGTTTCCCACAGATGTTGTTCTCTCCATAAAAATAGCGTCTTGCGTATGGGCAAAACCTCTATAAACTTCCGCCATTCACCAAAGACAAAATATTGTGTGGCTGTCTTAAAGACTCTCACCCAGCTTACAGTAGTTAAATGTCAACTACATAACTGTAAAAACGCATCTGCAGTTTTTTCAAACCTCCACAAATCACCAACGTCAGAAGACCCTGCCCTCATACTAATTCCATGACCAAACACCACACATCTTGGCCCATCTTGCCCCAAGTATATTTGCTTTCCAAAGTTCACCTTTTTGTTTTAATTTTTCAATACCTCTGGCCAATACCAAAAATACTGGAAGACTATAAAGTCATTTACCTGAAAACTGCAGTTCCCTCCTCCTGCCAACAACTTAGCAACAGAAGGCACCATGGAACAAAGCAACCCAGAGCAAATACCCTGTACGGAGAGGTGGGCTCCCTGGAAGAAGGCCAGAATCAAGCCAGTTGTTCTTCCCAAGTTTCCTAGTCAATGTATCTCCCAACCTCAGCAATGGGAAGTGAGCTACAGGGGACAGAAAAGTCAGGAGATGTACTTAGGGAAAAAAAAAATCAGGACTGGGGTGAACAATTACCCCTTCACAATGTCCTGTTCATCCCCAGCAGCACCTAACAGAGAGCTGTTCATTTAATGAATGCTCAATATTTACACAGTTATTGGCATGAAACTGAGTTGGAAAGAAACCTGGATGTTTTTCCTCTTCTGTTTTACTGTCATTCCAACAGAAGACCTTTGCAAATGTGCAAGAAGCAAACCCACCTGGAATGCACATTAATTCCTAGATCCTCCCCCCCCAACTCCCAGCACATGGGGTTAGTTAAGGGATGAGATTTTTATTTTAATGAATCTAAGAGGTTTAATTGGAGAGTCCCTTAAAATTAAGTTCACAATCAGTCATTTCTTACTCTGGCTCAGGACATGTTTCCGACCAGCTGTTCTAGCCTGTTTTTCCCTCGTGGGCTAGTAGAAAATACCAAAAAAGCCTTTGCCTTGGAAACTTCACTGTCCTTACTGTCCAGGTGGCTGTCCCAAGGCTTACTCAAGGCCAAGCTTCCTTCATATCTGCATAATTACAGAATGTTAAACCCAGAAAGGATAACACAAACCATCTAGGATAATGCTCTCATTCTTCTGTTTAAAAAACTGAAGTGCGGAGAGAACAAGTGATATGTCCAGGCTCCCTCAACAACTGCAATGGCAAACATAGGGCTGGAACTGAGGCTTGTGACATTGTGAATGAGAATCTCACTGCTCTGACGTCTTCTTTATAGTCTTTGGACCAGGGGCCAATGTTTTGGTTGCTCTAAACTAGTGACTTCAATGTCATATACCGGGAAAAATGGGAACATGAACTAAAACAATTATGATTCCATTGAAATGTTTTGCATGTTTCTCTTAGGGCCAGTGATGGAGAGGTGCAGACATTCTTGGTCTAAACCTGCTTGACCTCTATTTGATTGAAAGCAACATCTGGCTTCCAGGCTTCCAGCAGTGTTTCTCCTATGGAGAGGTAGCCAATTGCAGACAGATGTAACATTTCCTCAACACATTGTGTTGACATCAGTTGCATATACCTTATTTGAACAATGGGCAGCCAAGCTTCTCAACACCTTTAAATCTGAAGCAATTCCAGCCCAATATAGCCCAAAAGATATTCTCTGTGCAGACTTGTCCACAGAGAGATGTAGAATGAGTCCAGATCCCACACTAGCCACCCCCATCTATTTTACTTTCTGCTCTGTATCCTGTCATTTGAGTCCCAGTCATTCCCATTTATACCATAAATGGGAATTGCAGAACACAGAGCTAAGTCATGAATAGGTATATGGCCTATAAAAAATGAATACACCTTCCATTCCAGCCACCCAAAAAGCCCCCAGATAGAACACTCTCTTACAGCTGTCATGTGGCGACTTCATTCTTACAGGGGGTCCGCAGCCTCTCCCTAATCCCCTCTCTCCTACCTATCTCTCTGTACCCTTATTACCCTATAACCCATGAAGTAGACAGGCAGACGCTATTACCTCCAACTGCCCAAAGAGGAATCTTCAGTCTAGAAAGGAAATGTGTCTGGCAGGACGTCACCTAAGTAATTCGTGGCAAAGTTAGAATTAGATTCTAATTCTTACGTTTATTCCGATGGATCAAAGAGAAAAGTTATACAAACATTCAAGAGTTATTAAAGTTATTAATGTACCATGAAAATGCCACTGTTATTTATACTGTCAGTATTTTTATCACTTACAATAGCTAGGATTATCTTTTCTATTGTCTTTTCTCAGAAAAATGACTGAAGTGGCTCCTTATTTTATGAATTGCAGGACATCAAGGGCATTGTTTAGGTTTCCTTCCAGGTCAGTTCTATGTCTTAATGTTTGTCATTTCTCAGCTTTACCTAAAAATGGTTAATGTTTCCCATTTCCAACCTTTACCTAAAAATTACCAATTAATGGTATTTATTGAGTACTTACTATATGCCAGGCACTTTTTATAGTGCATTGCAAAAGTTAACTCATTTGATGCACATATGAGATCGAAATTCATTTTATCTTCATTTCACAGATAAGGAAAGCCAAGCACAGGTAGTTAGAAATAGAAACAGGACTTGAACACAGACAGCTGCCATAGCCCATGCTTGGGATTCCTGTGCTGCACTCCCTCAAGGCACACGCTAAAACCTCTGACCCCCATGATCAGGTTGAGTAGTTGTTTCATTAATGGAAAAGTTAGCTAAAGCAGGAAGTCATTACAATATAAATACATATCTATATTTATTGTACACATTTAAGTTAAAGCAGCATCTTTTCAGCAACTTATTTTTTAAGTTTTTCAGAACCATTTGACTTCATTTTTCAAGAAACAAGTCATTCTTTAAATGTTGGTGATATGGTTTGGCTCTGTGTCCCCACCCAAATATCATGCCAAATTGTAATTCCCAGTGTTAGAGGAGAGACGTGGCAGAGAGGATTGAATCATGGGGGCGGACATCCCCCTTGCTGTTCTCTTGATAGAGTTCTCAGGAAATCTGGTTGTTTGAAAGTGTGTAGCACCTCCCCCTCATCATGTGAGGACATTCCTGCTTTTCCTTTGCCCTTCTGCCATGATTGTAGGTTTCTTGAGGGCTCCCCAGAAGCAGAAGCCTGTGCAGCTGCAGAACCATGAGCCAATTAAACCTCTTTTCTTTATAAATTACCCAGTCTCAGGTCGTTCTTTATAGAAGTGCAAGAACAGACTAATCAGGGGGTTTATATTTAAATGGTCTGCATAACTATAATAGCAAGTTTTCACGTGCATAAACAGGTTTGAGAAGAAACATAACCGGAACTTGGAAAACACACGAACCAACTAAGAGCATGCAGTAGAGCATTGGTATCACTGAATATGTTGGCAAGATGGAAAAAGAATCAGACTGATGAGCTGAGTAAACAGGTGTTAAAGTAGCTTCTGCTATGTCTAATGCTGATATGCTATTGTGCTAGTAGATATGCTATTATACAGCATATCTAAGTGGTTCATAATGTCTGCCTTCTGCCATTTCTAAATGAAAATTAATAAAACAATGACTAATATAAGCACCCTAACTATTGGTTTAGAATGAAAATGTCACATTGATTCAGGAAAACAGTAGACAAAAGGAAGAGCACAAGAGGCTTAGGAACTTCCTAGCTGTGGGAAAAGATGAAAAGAGGAGACAAAGGCAATTCTGAATTTTTATGTCCGAGTGTCTGGGAGAATGAAGAACAGCATGAAGTTCAGAATGTCTGATGCAGATGTGAGGATGCTTTCTACATAATAACAATTATCATTAATTTGAAGACAGCGGGACATATAAGAATAAATACTCATTAGAACATTGGGATCAAGTATTAAACTAAGGTCAATGTTGGAGGGAAGGTTTATATCTTCTGTCTACTGAGGCCATAAAAGGAAAAGAGAGAAAAGGGAGAATAAATTTTTTTAAAAAACAATAGCAGAATCTTTTCATAGTGTTGATGTGTACAAATGAAGACTCTGGAGGAATACAGTAGAGGGGTAGTCCACAGCTTCCCCATCATGGCAACCGGTACCCCTTCAAGAGCTTAAGGTACAGAATGAAATCACTTTATTTTAACAGCCTAATGCCAAGTAATTCTAGAAATGCCCTTGCTCCTTCTTCTCCAGGGTCTTCCTTTCATGACAACTCCAAGACTTTGAGGAATGCCTGTTCCATCCAAGGGATCAGTTGTGTATATCCATATTTTGAGAAGAAAAAGTAAAACAAACAAAATAAACATTGCTTCATCCAAGAAGCCCAGTTATCTTAGAATTTCCAAGGAACAAGAAATACACAGTTTGTGTATAAAGGTTAATCCAGCTTGCCTGACAGTGAGGAAAGAAGCCAAGACAAAGTAGTACAGACAGGATTAAAAAGAGACAATTGTCAGACAGGGCACACAGGTGCCTTAGAGTATGGCTATTGAACATGGCAGACTGGCACTCCACAGGCTGATGAACTGTAGATGGATTATGCATTAACAGTGAACCCGTTAACCCAGAAAGCTGGTCCAATGGCTCTCTGGAAAAGAGATGCACTTATTGTCCAAGAATCACTGTCACAGTACTCTGGTAATTTTCTTTTCACCCAGGGGCAGAAAAGGAATCTTCCCTCCCTGCAAGGTTACATTCCACTGTCAAATTTTCATTCTTCCCCTGAGTACAGTGCTTCTGCTGTTATTATGTTTTAATCACATGCTCATGCATATATCACCACACTTTTAAGTCTTTTAGCTATGCTATGTGCCTAAAGTACTTCTCTCAACTTTCTCATCCCAGCAAAAGAGAAAGTAAAGCAAGTTCACTGCATCTCAGTCCCCAGATCGGATTCCATTCCTGTCTCCGAATAATTAATTTTCTTTATGCAAAAAATCCACTCAGTTTTGCTATTTCTAGCTGTCTATGCTTCTAGATAGAGAAAAGAAGATCTAATACCTTACTGGTAATGTGTTGAATGTATTACACGCTAAAACATTATTGTTGTTTATTAGCATGCATCAGAATTTTGGACAGATAAGAAAAAGCAAACAAATTAATATTTAATACTAGAATAGTTCTACATTCCAGTTTTCCGTAGAGATTTTCCCAGCAGACCTCAAAGCCCTCTACTTAGATGGCCATCTACTGTTTACTACGGTCTTTTTTATTACACTCTTGCTTCACACTTTTCAATTTTTGCACTTTTACAAAGCAGGAAGCCCAACAGAATTTTAGCACTAGAAGAAAGAAATGAACCACGTTCCCCAGAGACTGAAGTTTCAGCCCAACTCATGGGCAATTCATAAATTCATTTATAGTCAGTTCCCTAACATATCTGCTCAGGGGAACATGTATTGGTGCCACCGCTGAAACAGACATCATGTTTCCAGATTTTAAATTGTAGTGCTGTTTTTCTTTTTTATTATTATTATTATTATTATTATATTATACTTTAAGTTCTAGGGTACATGTGCATAACGTGTAGGTTTGTTACATATGTATACTTGTGCCATGTTGCTGTGCTGCACCCATCAACTCGTCAGCACCCATCAACTTGTCATTTACATCAGGTATAACTCCCAATGCAATCCCTCCCCCCTCCCCCCTCCCCCCTCCCCATGATAGGCCCCAGGGTGTGATGTTCCCCTTCCCGAGTCCAAGTGATCTCATTGTTCAGTTCCCACCTATGAGTGAGAACATGCGGTGTTTGGTTTTCTGTTCTTGTGATAGTTTGCTAAGAATGATGGTTTCCAGCTGCATCCATGTCCCTACAAAGGACACAAACTCATCCTTTTTGATGGCTGCATAGTATTCCATGGTGTATATGTGCCACATTTTCTTAATCCAGTCTGTCACTGATGGACATTTGGGTTGATTCCAAGTCTTTGCTATTGTGAATAGTGCCGCAATAAACATACGTGTGCATGTGTCTTTATACCAGCATGATTTATAATCCTTTGGGTATATACCCAGTAATGGGATGGCTGGGTCATATGGTACATCTAGTTCTAGATCCTTGAGGAATCGCCATACTGTTTTCCATAATGGTTGAACTAGTTTACAATCCCACCAACAGTGTAAAAGTGTTCCTATTTCTCCACATCCTCTCCAGCACCTGTTGTTTCCTGACTTTTTAATGATCGCCATTCTAACTGGTGTGAGATGGTATCTCATTGTGGTTTTGATTTGCATTTCTCTGATGGCCAGTGATGATGAGCATTTTTTCATGTGTCTGTTGGCTGTATGAATGTCTTCTTTTGAGAAATGTCTGTTCATATCCTTTGCCCACTTTTTGATGGGGCTGTTTGTTTTTTTCTTGTAAATTTGTTTGAGTTCTTTGTAGGTTCTGGATATTAGCCCTTTGTCAGATGAGTAGATTGCAAAAATTTTCTCCCATTCTGTAGGTTGCCTGTTCACTCTGATGGTAGTTTCTTTTGCTGTGCAGAAGCTCTTTAGTTTAATGAGATCCCATTTGTCAATTTTGGCTTTTGCTGCCGTTGCTGTTGGTGTTTTAGACATGAAGTCTTTGCCCATGCCTATGTCCTGAATGGTACTACCTAGGTTTTCCTCTAGGATTTTTATGGTGCTGTTTTTCTTGAGATGTGTTGCTTTCCTTGCTAGATAGTAACAGGAAGAAAATAAATCACAACTGATATTTTAAAGTAATGTTGTTCATTCTATTCATTGTGAAAATCACAGAATGACTAATATAAATTAAAATTGTTTACAGTCTCACTCCTCCTTGAAGCATTACCATTAGAATTTGGTTATGGTCACTTATTGGTCTTTATTTTCTATTTTGTTTATTTAGCTATATTTGAACAAAATTGTGGTATTAGTTATACATTTGACATCTTTGATGTATATTTTATTGGAAACATTTTCTCACACCATTAAAAATTTATCAAAGTACTGCATGATCTCACTTATATGTGGAATTTATAAGAGTTGATCTCATAGAAGTAGCGAGTAGCATCGTGGTTACCAGAGGCTTGAGCGGTCAGGGGAGATGAGGGACAGGGAGATATTGGTCAAAGAATATATAATTACAGTTAGGAAGAATGTCTGAAAATATCCATAATAGGCAAATACATGGAGGTAGAAAGTAGAGGTGATTGCCTAGGGTGGGGAGAAGAGGGGCAAAGGACAAGTGGAGGGTAGGGAGAGAAATGGCAAAGGACAACTTATTCAGTGTTTTTGAAGGGTGATGAAAATTTTCTAAAATTGATTATGATAATGGTTGCACAACTCTGATAAAACTAAACACCATTGGACTTTAAACTTTAAGCAGATTAATTGTATGAGATGCAAATTATGGCTCAATAAAGCTGTTTTTTAAGAAGAAAAGGAAAAAGTTATCAAAAACATTTTGTGGCTGCATAATATTACAATGTAAACATCCATCATCGTCTGTTTAAACCATCCCCATTGTAGGAACACAAAGACTTTTTCCACTTCTTGTTTTCATCTGTATCACTGCAATTGTCACCTTTTAAGATTAACATTCACGCTCATTCATTGGCTGCTCGGTCTCAGGCAAGTTACTTGACGTACGTGTAAGGCATCTGTTCCTTCACCTATAAAATGGGGATAATAATAATCCTGTAATCCTATGGTGGCTTGGAGGATTAAGGAGTTTATATTTGCAAAGTTCTTAGAATAGTGCCCGGAACCCAGTAAATACCATAAAAGTTTTGATGATGAAATAAGTAAATCTTTAGCTTTTATTTGTACAGGCCAAATATTAATGCAGAAAACTTTGTTCTCAGCCTCGCGCTGGAGGTTAAGAGGAAAAAAAGAGGATAAAGTATAAGAAGCTCACGGCATTCTTCCTACCTTTAGTGAGGTATTTGGTGATCCCAGATAGAGCACATAGCAGGTGATAATTCCATACCCAAACACAAAATGTACACATAAATTTATCTTCAAGAAAGAAATGTTCTTCTTTCTACAGATCAATAGCTAGATAATTGGATGCTTAGTGTCTATAATGAGAAGATGGAAATTTTACCCACTAGATTATTGCAGGAAATGTTTGTTCCCAAAACACATCCTTTTTTATTAGGATTTTATAGCCTTTTATAATTTTATGACATATAAGTTTAAAAATTAGGTTATATATATTTGTTCACAAAATATATATTTTAAAATATTTTTAAAATATATTTTAAAATTTTTTTTAAAACCACCAAAAGTCTAGTTATTTAAGTGTGAACAGAAATATAATTTTGTTGATTATCTTTTATTGTATATCCTTTCAGACTGCTTTCCCATTCATGCCTAACAAATAGTTTCTATTCAATACTATGCATATTATTCTATGACTACCATTATTGTTTAATATGAGTGTCTTTCCTTAATGACAAACCACAACTATATTATTTTGTGAGCATCCTATTTATGAGTGCATGATAACTGACTCAAATGAATATTCCTACTATTGCACAGTTACAAACTTCTTGCTATTATAAACAAGACTGCAGTAAGGATCTTGAGATACATATCTTTGTATACTTGTCCGATTCTTTTCCCTAGGATAAGTTCCTCAAAACAGAATTGCTCTTCCAATCATATGCATATTTCAAGACCTTTGCCAAATTGCCACTCAAAGTATCAACTCTCACTGGGAGAGTATGAGAGTGTCCCCTTTCTCACATCTTTGTCAACACTAAGGAGTTTCATCCTTGTAAACTTCACCAACATGATAAATAAAATGTAATATCTGATACACATATTTACATTGCTTTGACTACCAATAAAGTCTAAACTTTTAAAGATAATGTATTTTTAAAGGGCATATCTAATAAAGAATCTAGTAACAGGGGAACAAAGGCTAAAGATATCATAACCTAGTAGTTCTTACAGTTATTTAGGTTGTGAGCCCCTGAGAATCTGAAAAAAAAAAAAAACCATTAAGTGAGGCACAAGTACCCACAAAATGTTGCATATAATTTCATAAGTCTTCTATAGGCTATCAGTGGGCTTAATGATGCACAAAGGTATCTGTCTCAAATTAATTGTTAAATGAGAAACCACAAATTCATCACACTTCCACCCTACTTTATTGGAACATGGCCAACCAACTTCTGTTTCGCGGTAGCAGTGCACACAATTAGAACAAATCTCACCAGAACTTCTCTAGTTGTGCTATATTTAAACAACATCTCAACACAAGAAAGGTAAGCAAACTGGAA
Organism: Macaca mulatta; assembly: GCF_049350105.2. Classification (NCBI taxonomy): domain Eukaryota; kingdom Metazoa; phylum Chordata; class Mammalia; order Primates; family Cercopithecidae; genus Macaca; species Macaca mulatta. The sequence continues at coordinate 125,593,811 of NC_133417.1, read as the reverse complement.
AGCACCAGCTTTAGTAATGGATGATTTGGGCAGATAAGCCATTTTTCTTCAAGGCATTCGAGGCTGTGAGGTCTAAGAGAGAGCCCAGGACACCAGCAAGGAAGCACTGAGGTTGAGTCATTAATCCTCAGATAAGTCACATACAGTTCCAAGAGCTATTAGCCCTTACAGATTTTATAAAGCTTATGGGAAGAAAATGAGTCCAGGCGATCTCCTTGGAGAAAATCTGCTGTAAAATAACCAATCTCAAAGAAATACATCAGGGGATAGTTATTAACTTTTCTCACAAATTTTTCATTTGACAATAGGTTTTATCATAGGTCTTCCCTAAACAGTACCTAAGAGCATTTTAAAAATAATTCAATTTTCAAAAATGTGATTTACCACCCACTTGTTGTATAAAATGTCTTGTTCTCCTGAGACTAAAGATGTTCTACACCAATAAACTATTTCAATGCATCATCGGTGACTCCTTGGGAGACCACAATACTTGATAGACAGCAGGAGTAATCCACTGTGTTATTACAGAGGCTGTACTCAGAAGGATAATCAATAAATTGGTGTCAACCTGAGGCACATTGGGGGAACATCACTAGTGGATTTCTTTTTGACTTTGACTTAAGAATATTGGTATTCTATGTTTCTGCCAGTGGTCTGTATGATGGAATAGTTAGCACAACATTAAGCTTTACAGGTGACACAAATTTAAAGTGGCTGGTATTTTGCATTGGAAGATTAAATGCCCTTTTGTATTTGAAGAGTATCCAGAAATAAAGACAATTGAACATGAAAAGGATATGTGAAGGAGAGTTTCACTGGAGAGAAACAATGTGAGCAACCAGCTGAAGAAAGGGCCACAAAGGAAAGAGGCCCTACCAGTCTTGAAAAAGCATAGCAACCAAAAGAGATAAACAGTCAGAATTGAAGATGTGATGACATTGGACCAATAATTGTGCTTCAATTTTAAAAGATGCCATTTGCATATTAATTTTATATTTATCAAACACCTACTCTGGGCCAGCTGGCATGATGCTGAGATATGTGAATATAGCCACAATTACTCTATCTTTCCAACAGATCATTTTTGATAAAGGAGCATGTTTCAGCAGGGGCTACAATCCCAGAAGTTTTTCTCGGCGTTGGAGGAAGCATGAAGACTGGAAGTCTATTGAGGGAAAGGCACAGAAAAAATAGGTTTAAAATGCAAGACGTCAATTTAAAAGATAAAGTAACTTGGACTTTTCAGCTTCAAGGGTGATCTAATAGAGGTCTCATGGAGGTAACCAGATATTTTCCATTTACTTAGAGTGGTACTTCTTTTAAATGGGCCTAACCTATTTCATAAGGGTATATATAAAGACAATTCGGGGGATAGTCAAAGTAAAAATAAGTTTTAAGCAAATAATATGGGAATCTCTTTTGTAAAACTCTGACAATGCAATAATCCTTTTTGGCTAGGGTTCAATAGGGCCTTCTTAAATGAAGGATATGGTTCATGGCCTCCCATGTCCCTTCTAATTGACACTATCCATAAACACTGATGAATGTTTTTTCAGATTCTCAAATTGGAAAATAGCCCATCACCTGGGCAAGAATAAACATTTTCCAGACTTGTTTGACTCTTAGGCATTCACTCCTATTGCTTAACATTTTATCTCAGCCACTTTCTATGAGACTCTAAAACTCTAATTGATATACAGCTGGGGGTGGGGGTGCTGCTAAATTGAAGCATTACAATGATTACATTTTAGAGTTCATAAATATTTCTCATTACACAGGCACAACTCTATTCTGTGGATGTTTTTCTTAACTTTGTTCATTCATTTCTGGTAACTTCTCTAATTTTAAAAGCAATGTGTACTTACTAAACATGTAGAAAATGCATTTAGAAAATTTAGTAAACTCAGGTAAGCAAAAGCAGAAAATAAAAATCAGCCCCCACCCTGTGGCTCAAAGATTACCATTATTCACATTTTTATTTCATCTGGCCCATGAATTTGGCATGTCGTCTTTTCTCTGTGGCACACACTTCTGCACGTAGGACATTCCCATGGGCTTATTCAGAGTTGGACAACTGGGCTGCAGCATACAAAAAATAACCTTTGGTTTATTCATAATTCCCACAGTAACTGCATTCATTTTTCACACCTGAAGCAGAGCAACAACATAAAATAGTGGGTGGAAATTGGCATCGTGGTCATGAGTCCAGTATTAGGCCTGCTAAATTTAAATCTACACCTTCTTATCATTTAATCTTGAGCAAGATAGGTAATTCCTAAGTCTGTTTCCTCATCACTGGAATAGCTAATAAGATTGCCTACCTAATGAGCTTATTGTGAGAATTAAATGAATATTTGTAAGGCATGCTCAGTACAGTGTCTGCCACACCGAACAGGCTCAGTAAGTGTTGACACTTGTTTTTTTTGTTTTGTTTTTTGTTTTTATTTTGAGACAGAGTCTTGCTCTGTCACCCAGGCTGGAGTTCAGTGGTGCAATCTTGGCTCACTGCAATCTCCGCCTCTTGGGTTCAAGCGATTCTCCTGCCTCACCTTCCTGAGTAGCTGGGATTCCAGGTGCCCCCTACCACATCCCGCTAATTTTCGGATTTTCAGTAGAGACAGGTTTTTCCATGTTGGCCAGGCTGGTCTTGAACTTCTGACCTCAGATGATCTACCGCCTCGGCCTCCTAAAGTGCCGGGATTACAAACATGAGCCACGTGCCTGGCCAGCACTTTTTTTTTTTTTGTATTATTATTATTACTGTTTTCCAAATGAGAGCTCTGTGAGTGTATACGCGTGCAGTCTCTTCGGTTGGAAGTCATAGTGATCATCTGTCCACATTAATAAATGTTGTTTTAAAATATAACTTTTAAATGTCTGCATAATAGTCCATTACTGCACTTATTACAAATTCTTTAATAAATACCCTACATAGGATATCCAAGAATTTGCAATTGTAAATCAACCAAAGGGATTTTTTTTAGCAATTATATTACTGCTTTACGGAAACTTGCCTCTTCTTTGCCCATAGACTGAGAGTGAATAATGTGTCTTTTTACCTTTTTATACCAAGTTCTTATCCCACAGTAAGCTAGGATGGGAAGGGAAGGGAAGGGAAGGGAAGGGAAGGGAAGGGAAGGGAAGGGAAGGGAAGGGAAGGGAAGGGAGTTTGAATAAATTTACCAGTTTAGGGGTAGTATTTTTTTATGTATTATGTTAAAAGATTCTGCCAGTCTGGATGTAAAGAGAAAAATATGTTCCATAAAACTTCCCAGAAGAGAAATAAAAGTAAATATGTTCTGTCATGTGGTACAATTAAATTTTAACTTTTCATGAATGTTCTCCATCAATCAATGATACAATTTCAAATTGTAAATAGCTTACTAGGATCAAAACAAAATCAAAAATAGGCCACAAATTGATACAAATAATTTTCTCTCTGAGGTGTTGATTGAATAAAATGGAACCTCATTGAGATCCAATTAAGAAAAACTCTCCAGGAAGCCATAAATGACCCAGTGTATCTTGTGGGCTTACAAAAATAGCTCAAAAAGTGGAAGAAGCTGTCTGCTGTTATATTTACTTTTGTGTTTGCACAGAGCATTGTTCTAAAAAAATCATCTTAGAAATCATCAGCATATTGATGCAACGTTTTCATCAATCATTGTTAGGGCCAAAGAAGAAAGAAAGACGAAAATAAGGAAGGAGACTAGTACTTTATTTGCTTTATTGTATCTCTAGACTGTCTAAGTGCTTTTCCATGCATCTCATTTAATTAAGGAAATTTGAAGTTTCAATGTATTAATATGAACTCCAAAGTAATCTACCAGGTTGTGAGTAAAGAATCAGGAAAGCGTGCTGACAAAAAGCTGGTCTCACAGTGCTGGAATAGAGACCTAGCTCAAGCCTGGAGTTAAGGGAATTCAGCTATTGCTGAAATCATGAAATATTTTTAGCCCATCAGGATTTGTTTTTTTAATTCTTATTCTGGAAAGAATCAAACCCAATTTCCTGAGGTGTAACTTTCCAGTTTAATTTTCAAGGAAACAAGTTTAAAAAAAAAAAAAAAAAACAGAATATCCCTGTTATGAAAAGGAAGCAGACCAGCCCTGATCAACAACAATACATAACGTATTTTGAATGTGACAGGTGGGGCTCCTCCTTCCCCCTTGACTTCTCACATGCAAATGTCCATCACCATCACCAAGCATCCACTGGGCCTCTCATAGAATAGAGAGTTATGCAAAGAGAATTCCACAGACACACTTCCCCGTCTCTGCACTTTCTTAAAACATGCAAAATTAGCTCCCTTTGACTACAGATGTTCAGAGGATTCTGCTGGTGCCTCCTACAAGCAGTTCATTACTTTGAGAAAAATGTGTCCAATCACAAATCATAAGAACAGATTGTCAGGCTGCCAAAACTTGCAATTCTGGGCCTTACTATCATCATTGTTATAGTCATTGTTGTGGTTATTGTTATTAAACATTGCGCCTAACCAATAACTATTTCCTGGAACATGAATTTAATACAATTAACTATCAAAACTATCTCTTACCTCTCCTTTCATTTTATCCATATCTCAGTATAAAAATAAGCAATTATTAGAAGGACTATAAATGGCCTCTTGAGAAGAAAGATTACCACTTTTCTCTGTAATGTTTATAAAAGTGCTAAGTACAGTTTCCAATATTATTTATCCAGTCCCAATTGCTGACTATTGGCCACTGTACTATATGGCATCTTAGTGTTACACTTACAATAATACATTCAGTATTCACAATAATCCTATTGAGTAATTACAGTTATTGCTTTTACAGATTAAGACACTAAGGCTTAGGGAGGCCAAGGAACATAACCAGAGTTGCACACTTCGTGAGCAGTCAAGTCATGATTGGAACCCAGGCCTTCTGATTTAAGTCCTTTGCTCTCCCACTATCACTTAATACTTTTTACACCTCCAAAAACTCCTTTAATAAATTCAAAGCTGCAACCACTCTCCTCACTACCATTTCAACTATTCTCTGTTATGTTTTAAGCATCAGTTTTTTCTACAGATAAAATGTGCTGATTGTATTATTGAAACCCTACCTGACTGACTTAGAGCTAATTTTAACAGAATGAGTCACAGCTTATTCAAAACATGATTGGGCAGATTGAAATTTTCAAAGCAGATAGACACGGTAAAATAAAAGTTAATAATTTGTTGCATCTCTATGTGGAGACATAGGCTAATGATTTTTTTTCTTGTTCAAGTCATTTAAAAAAGGGAATAAGTGATAGGGAGGTAGAGCAAGACGGTCAAATAGAAGCCTCCAGTGATCATTTTCCCTCCCTGCAAGAACACCAAATTAAACAACTATCCATATAAAAAAGCGCCTTCACAAGAACCAAAAATCAGGTGAGTGATCACAGTAGTTTTAACATCATATTAAGGAAAGAGGAACTGAAGAAGGTAGAAGACATAATCTTGAATCACTGACACCACCAGCCCCATCCCACGGCAGCAGCCCAGTGGCACAGAGGGAGAATCTGCACACTTGGAAGAATGTGGTAATTGCGGGACTTTGCATTGTAACTCAGTGCTGCCCTGTCACAGCAGAAAGCTACATGGGCAGAACTCAGCTGGCCCACACAGAGGTCACATCTAGAGCAACCCTAGCCAGAGGGGAATTGTCCATCCCAGCTCAGAACCTGAGCTCCAGCAAGCCCCGCCACGGTGGGCTAAAGTGTTGTGGGTCCTAAATAAAACTGAAAGGCAGTCTAGGTCGCAAGGACTACAATTCCTGGGCAAGTCCTGGTGCTGCGCTGGGCTCAGAGCCAACGGACTTGGGGAGCACATGACCTAATGAGACACCAGCTGGGGCAGCCAAGGGACTGCTTGTGTCACTCCTTCCCCAACTCCTGGCAGTGCTGCTCACAGTTCTGGAAGTGACTCCTTCCTTCTGCTTGAGGACAGGAGAGGTAAAAGCAAAGAGGACTTTATCTTAAACTTGGATACCAGCTCAGCCACAGGAAAATTTGGCACCGCTAAGAGTCCTAAGGCCCTCACTCCATGCCCTAGCTCCTGGATGACATTTCTAGACATGCCTTGGGCCAGAAGGGAACCCATCGCCTTAAAGGGAAGGACCCAGTCCTGGCAGGATTCATCACCTGCTGACTAAAGAGCCCTTGAGTTCTGAATAATGAGTATTGGCAACAAGGCCATACTCGCCATGGGCCTTGGGTGAGACTCAGAGCCATGTTGGCTTCATGTGTGACCCAGCACATTCCCAGCTGTGGGGAGAGATCCTTCTGCTTAAGGACAAGGAATAGTAAAGAGCACTTTGTCTTACAGCTTGGGCACTAGCTCAGCCACAGTGGGGTACAGTAATATGCAGGTTCCTAGAGTCCCCGATTCTAGGCCTCCGCTCATGGACAGCATTTCTGGACCTCCCCGGGGCCAGTGGGGAGCTCACTTCCCTGAAGGGAGAGACGGAGGCCTCGCAACATTCGGCACAATCTGACTGAAGAGACTTTTGGCCTTAAGTGAATATTGGCAGTTTCCAGGCAGTAATCACCATGGGTCCAGCGCAGTGGTGGCCACAGAGAGAGACCCTTCTGCTTGAAAAAAGTAAAGGGAAAAATGGTGAGGGAAGAGTGGGAAGCACTTCATCTTGCAGCTTGGGTGCCAGCTCAGCTGCAGTAGAATAGAATAGATCACTGGCTAGATTCCTAAGGTTTCCAACTCTAGCCTCTGGCTCCCTGATGGCATCTTTAAACTTGCCTGGGAACTGGGAAACTCATCACCCTAAAAGGAAGGACACAAGCCTGGCTGGATTTACTACCTTCTAATTGTAGAGTCGCTGGGCCTTGAGTGGATATGGGCAGTAGCCAGGAAGTGGTCACCACAGGCCTTGGGCAAGATCCAGTGCTGTGCTGGCTTTGGGTCTGACCCAATTCAGTCACAGCGGTGATGGCCACAGAGGTGTTTGTGTTACCCCTCCCTCAGCTCCAAGCACATCAGCACAGAGAGTCTTCATTGTTTGCAGGAGAGTAAGGAAAGAGAACAAGAGTCTCTTCCTGGTAAGCCAGGGAATTCTCCCGGTTCTTACCTAAGACCACCAAGGCAGTACTCTATGAGTCTGCAAGAGCCACAGTATTACTGGGTAGGGTCCCCTCTAATGCAGATTCCAGCTGCAGTGACCAAAGACTTAGATCACAACACCCAAGTCCCTTCAAATACTTGGAAAGCCTTCCCAAGAAAGATGAATACAAACAAGCCCAGACTGTAAAGACTACAATAAATATCTAACTCTCTAATACCCAGACACCAAGGAATATCTACAAGTATCAATACCATCTAGGAAAACACAACCTCACCAAATGAACTAAATAAGGCACTAGTGAACAATCTCAGAGAGACAGAAATATGTCACTTTTCAGACAGAGAATTCAAAATAACTGTTTTGAGGAAGCTCAATGAAAATCAAGATAACACAGAGAAGGAATTCAGAATCCCATCAAGTAAATTTAACAAAGAGATTGAAATAATTTTAAAAAATCAAGCAGAAATTCTAGAGCTGAAAAATGCAATTGACACACTGAAGAATACATTAGAGTTCCTATAACAGTAGAATTGATCAATCAGAAGAAAGAATTAGTAAGCTTGAAGAAAGGCTATTTGAAAATACACAGTCAGAGAAGACAAAAGAAAAAATAATAAAGAGGAATGAAACACACCTACGAGATCTAGAAAATAGCCTTGAAAGGGCAAATCTAAGAGTTATTGGCCTTAAAAAGGAGGTAGAGAGAGAGAGAGAGATCATGGTAGAAAGTTTATTAAGAGGGATAATAACAGAGAACTTCCCAAAACTAGAAAAAAGATATCAATATTCAACTACAAGAAGGTTATAGAACACCTAGAAGATTTAACAGAGATAAGACTACCTCAATACATTTAATAATCAAACTCCCAAAGGTCAAGGATAAAGAAGGGATTCTAAAAGCAGCAAGAGAAAGGAAACAACATAAAAAGGAGTTCCAATACCCATGGCAGCAGACTTCTTAGTGGAAATCTTACAGGCTGAGAGACTGCCATGACATATTTAAAGTGCTGAAGAAAAAATCTTTAATCCTAGATTACTACATCTAGTGAAAATATCCTCCAAACTTAAAGGAGAAATAAAAACTTTCCCAGACAAACAATAGCTGAGGAATTTTATGAACACCAGACCTGTTCAACAAGAAATGCTAAAGGGAGTTCTTCACCCTGAAAGAAAAGGATAGTAATGAGTAGTGAGAAATCCTCTGAAAGTACAAAACTCACTGGCAATAGTAAACACACAGAAAAACACAGATTATTATAACGCTGTTACTGTGGTGTATAAACTACTCCAATCTTGAATAGAAAGTCTAAAAGATGAACCTATCAAAAATAACAACAACCACTTTTCAAGACATAGGCAGTATATTCAGATATAAATATAAACAATAAAATGTTAAAAAGCAGTGGGATGAAGTTAAAGTGTAGAGTTTTTGTTAGTTTTCTCTTTGCCTGTTTGTTTCTTTGTTTATGCAATCAGTGTTAAGTTGCCATCAGTTTAAAAGAATTGGTTATATTATTTGCAAACTTCATGATAGCCTCAAATAAAAAATGTACAACAGATACACAACAAATAAAAAGCAAGAAATTCAAATATACCACCAGCGAAAATCACCTACAGTAAAAGGAAAATAAGAAGAAAGAAGAAAGAGATCACAAAGCAACCAGAAAACATAATGAAATTGTAAGAGTAAGTCCTTATTTATCAATCATAACATTAAATGTAAATGAACTAAACTCTTCAATCAGAAAACATAAAGTAGCTGAATGGATTTTAAAAAAACAAAATGCAAGTGATTTGTTGCCTACAAGAAAAACACTTCACCTGTAGTAAGGATAAACATAGCCTGAAAATAAAGGAGTATCGAAAGATATTCCATGCAAATGGAAGCCCAAAAAAGGTGGAAGTAGTTATAGCTGAATCAGACAAAATAGATTTCAAGATGAAACCATAAGAAAAGACAAAGAATGTCACCATATATTGATGAAGTGCTGCATTAAACAAGAGAGCATAACAATTGGATATATATACACAACCAACACTGGAGCACCCAGATAGTAAAAGCAAATATTAGAACTAAGGAGACAGGCCCCAATACAATAATAGCTAGAGACATCAACACCCCACTTTCAGCACTGGATGGATTGCCCAGACAGAAAATCAACAGAGAAACAGTGGACTTAATCTGCACTATAGAACAAAGGGACCTAACAGATATTTGTGGAACACTTGATCCAATGGCTGCAGAATATACATTCTTCTCCTCAGCACATGGATAATTCTCAAGGATGGATCATATGTTAGGCCACAAAATGTCTTTAAAAATTCAAAAAAAGTGAAATTATATCAACTATCTTCTCTGACAACAATGGACTAAAACTAGAAATCAATAACAAGAGGAATTTTGGAAACTATACAAATACATAGAAATTAAACAATATGTTCCTAAGTGACCAGTGGGTCAAAAAAGAAATTATGAAGGAAATTGAAAATTTTCTTGAAACAAATGATAACAGAAACACAACATACCAAATCCTCTCAAATACAGGAAAAGCAGTACTAAGAGGAAAGATTAGAGCAATAAATGCCAACATCAAAGAAGTAGAAAAACTTCAAATAAACAACCTAACCTACAATGAATTTTAAAGAATTAGAAAAGCAAGAGCCAATCAAACCCAAAATTTTTCAAAGAAAAGAAATGATAAAGATCAGAACAGAAATAAATGAAATCAAAATTAAGAAAACTATACCAAAAATTAATAAAATGAAAAGTTGTATTTTTAAAAAAGATAAAATCAACAAACCTTTACCCAGACTAGGAAAAAAAAACCCAGAATATTCAAATAAATAAAATCAGAGGTGAAAAAGAATACATAGCAACTGATACAACAGAAATTCAAAGGATCATTAGTGGCTATTAGGAGAAACTATATGCCAATACATTGGAAAACCTAGAAGAAATGCAAAAATTCTGAGACACATACAACCTACCAAGATTGAACTATGAAGAAATTCAAAACCTGAACAGACCAATAACAGATAATGAGATCAAAGCTGTAAAAAAACTCTCCCAGCAAAGAAAAACCCAGGACTCAGTGGCTTCACAGCTGACTTTTACCAAACATTTAAAGAAGAACTAATACCGACCCTATTCAAACTGTTCTGAAAAATAGAGGAGGAAGGAATACTTTCAAACTCATTCTAAAAGGCCAGTGTTATTCTGATACTGAAAACAGACAAAATTACAAAAAAAAAAAAGAAAACTACAGCCCAATAACTCTAATAAATATTGATGCAAAAATCCTCAAAAACATACCAGCAAACCAAGCTCCACAACACATTAAAAAGATCTTTCATCATGATCAAGTGGGATTTATTCCAGGGATGCAAATATGGTTCGACTTGTACAATCAATGTGATACATCATATCAATAGAATGAGGAAGAAAACCACACGATCATTTCAACCGATGTTAAAAAAGCATTTGATAAAATTCAACATATCTTCATGATAAAAAAATTACTCTGAGAAAACTGGATATAGAAGAAAGATACCTCAACACAATAAAAGCCATATACAAAGGACTTACAGCTAGTATCACACTAAATGGGGAAAAACTGAAAGCCTTTCCTCGAAGACCTCGGACAAGAATGCCCACTTTCGCCACTGATATTCAACATAGTACTGGCAGTCCTAGGTAGAGCAATTACACAAGAGAAAGAAATAAATGACATTCAAATTTAAAAGAGAAAAAGTCAAATTTATTTTGCCAATGATATGATCTTAAATTTGGAAAGCCTAAAGACTCCACTGAAAAACTCAGAACTGATAAACAAGTTCAATAAAGTTGCAAGATACAAAATCAACACAGGAAAATCAGTAGCATTTCTATATGCCAACAGTGAACAATCTGAAAAAGAAATTTTAAAAAGTAATTGCATTTAAAAATAGTTACAAATAAAATATAATATCTAGGAATAAACGTAACCAAAAAAGTGAAAGATCTCTATGATGAAAACCATAAAGCACTGATGCAAGAAATTGAAGGAGACACACACAAAAAAATGGAAAGATATTTGGTTTTCATGGATAGAAAGAATAAATATTGTTAAAATGTCCATACTAGAAAAAGGAATCTATAAATTCAGTGCAATCCCTATCAAAATGCCAATGATATTCTTCACAGAAATAGAAAAAAAATCCTAAAATTTATATGGAACCACAAACAATCCAGAATAGCCAAAACTATCTTCAGAAAAATGAACAAAACTAGAGGAATGACATTACCTGACTTCAAATTATACTACAGAGCTATAGTAACCAAAACAGCATGGTACTGGCATAAAAACAGATACATAGACCAACGAAACAGCATAGAGAACCCAGAAATAAATCCACGCATTATAGCAAACTCATTTTTGACAAGGGTGCCATAAACACACTGGGGAAAGGACAGTCTTTTCAATAAATGGTGCTAGGAAAACTGGATATCTATATGCAGAATGGACAATTTGGATCACAGTAAGTTAAAAATCTTCTGAACAATAAAGGAAACAATCAACAAAGTGAAGAGAAAACCCACAGAATGGAACAAAGTTTCACAAACTATCCATCTGACAAGAGATTAATAACCAGAACACATAAGGAACTCAAACAACTCTATAGGAAAAAAATCTAATAATCTAATTTAAAAATGGGCAGAATATCTGAATAGGCATTCTCAAAAGAAGACATACAAATGGCAAACAGGTATATGAAAAGATGCTCTGCATCACTGATCATCAGAGAAATGTAAATTAAAACGACAATGAGGTGTCATCTCACACCAGTTAAAGTGGCTTTTATTCATAAGACAGGTAATAATGAATGCTGGTGAGGATGTGGAGAAAAGCAAACCTTCATACACTGCTGGTTGGACTGTAAATTAGTGCAACTACTATGGAGAACAGTTTGGGTGTTCCTCAAAAAACTAAAAATAGAACTACCATATGATCCCACTATCCCACTGCTAGATATATACCCAGAGGAAGAAAATCAGTATATCGAAGAGATACCTTCACTCTCACTTTTATTGCAGCACTATTCACAATGTCTAAGATTTAGAAACAACCTAAATGTCCATCACCAGACAAACAGATTTTAAAAATGTAGCACATCTACACAACAAAGTACTAGTCAGCCATAAAAAAAAATGAGATCCTGTCATTTGCAACAACATGGATGGAACTGAAGATCATTATGTACAGTGAAATAAGCCAAGCAAAGAAAGACAAACTTCACGTGTTCTCACTTACTTGTGGGAGCTAAAAATTAAAATAATTGAACTCGTGGAGATAGAGAGTAGAATGAGGGTTACCAGAGCCTGGGAAGGTGAATGAGGGTTGAGCAAGGTGTGGGTATGGCTAATGGGTACAAAAATACAGTTAGAATAAATAAGATCTAGTATTTGGTAGCACAACACTGTGATTGTAGTCAAAAATAATTTATTGTATATTTCAAAATAGCTTAAAGGTTGTAATTGGATTATTTATAACACAAAAAAAGGTTAAATGCTTGAAGTTATGAATGTCTCATTTACCCTGATGTGATTATTACTCATTGCATGCTTGTATCAAAATATTTCATGTACTCCATAAATATATACACTACTATGTACCCATAAAAATTGAAAAAAGAATTAAAAAGGAAATAAGCCTCAAGTAAAATGAAGAAGAATCTAAATAATGGAAAGGTGCTATATGTTTACTTCCTTCATGTTTTGTATTGGGTAGAGAGTTTACCAATTATTTATGTACTGGGTGTCATACTGTTTAAAAATATTGTATAATTCAGAAATTTTGGTTCCAGTATTTATTATCTACGATACCTTAGCAAGTCATGTCATCTCACAAGATTTGTTTCCTCACCTGTAAAATGTTAATAATAGTAGTGATCATAGTTAACAGTAGTTAATAACAGCAAATATTAATAGTAACTATTAATTATAATAGTAAAACTCGTATCATTTTGAAGCATGAATGAAAGATCATACATTAGAAGCCAACCACATTGAAGGAGAAATGGCAAGCACTAAGTAGTCACTTAAAATATTATATGGTATTTGTCTCTAGAATGTTAACAGAAGATACTAAACTTGAGCACTTATCAACTAACTGAATTGCTTAATCAATTGTAGCACTGTTCCCTGAGTCCTTCAAGTCATTTTTAAAACTCTTCAATGAGTTATTTATAGGCAAAGAAATACTACCAATGAAAATTATGATTAATAGTAAACCTTCTCTATACTTCCAAAAAATAGTAGGCCGGGGGTGGGAGAGGATAGACTGCAAGGGTTATGTGTTTTTCCAGGGGTCAACTTCAACCATTTTTAGGGAAGATGGGAAATGGAAAACTTTTTACCCCCCATGGAAAAAGAGAAAAAGAAATTTCCATAGAAATGATTCCTCTGGCATTTCTATTATAAAATGAGAAATTACATCTGAATTTTTTACATTCCAAGATAAAAAAAAAGTTATTGATAAATGGACACTAAAAGGTGAAGACTTCTTTGTTCTCCTTAAGTCCCAATTGTACAGGACTAGCCACTGTGACGTATGGGACCACATTTAGTTCTCTATATAGTGCTCCCATTGCTTCAGTACCACAAGAAATAAAAGAGAAATTCAAAAACTGCTGCACCCGCCTTCAGCTCATGTATTTTAGTACTTGTGAGCAGGCATCTTGGAATAATGAAAAATGCTGAAGCTAGATTCAGAATTCAGGAGATTATGATTTCCAGATTCTAACTCAGTACTTTCCCATCCTAAAGGTAACATGCTGTTACTGCTTATGGCATGAGAAAATTCAGTTCAAACAACTAATGCACATAGGCAGAGGGCATGCCAACCATGTATACTGGACTCACATGGCTTTACTACAGCTTTAAAAAGAAACACACCTAGAATCAAAAGATCTCAGTCCAAGGCAAGGGCTAATGGAATGTCAAAGCAGTGTCATCACAGCCCCTTAATTGATTTGAAGGTGCTTGTATAACTATTCAAGGCAAAATGATGTTCTCACTGACGGGAGATACAGAATGTACAATTTGCATCTCATCAGTCCACATTTCCTTTGGGAATCCAGAGGAAGTTTCTTTACAAAACTCGTATTATTTTCTCTAAATCCAGGGCAATTTGGCACATCACATGATAGGGATTGAAGGTAAGCTACCTAGCACCACATATGTTAAACGTTTTAATTCCCTAGCAAAATGAGTTTTGTGTTAATGCCTCTGTAGGAACTCCACTTCAGGGAGTGTCCCTGCTTCTTCTAAGGCGGCCAATCACCAGGCTGCCAACAAGCAAACACGTTGACGATGCCACAGATCAATATAATTGCCATGTTTTGTGGGATGCTCTACTGGGAAGTACATTTTGGAGTAAGAATGCCTACCAATGGACCAGGAAAAGAAGGCAGTGAATGTGCCTTTATTTATGAAACATTACATCAGCAAAAATGGTATTTTATTTTTAAAAAATTCCCTGCACTATTCCTTTTAATATTCTTTAGAGTCAGACAGTCTACTTTTTCATTCTTGGGAATCCACTGAGTAACTTCATCCAAAGTGTTGTGGATGGTAAAAAGTGCATTTTCACATGACCTGTTTGGGAGTGAATAATATTACTGAGTTTTTACTGATGCATACTAGATAAAACATTTCATTTGGCCCAGAAAAAACTATGGTTTTTGAAAATTAATAAACAGCATAACTTGATCATAAAGTTTCCACAATATTTTCATATATTTATTGCCCCAAAACATACTATTTCTGCCTCATAAGCCTAATGCAAAAAGAAAGTGAGAGAGAAGGGAAGAGGAAGAAACAGAGGGACGGACGGAAGAAGGAAGGATGAGAGAAAGGTAAGAAGAAAGTTTAAATAGGAAGCAAAAATGTGTTTAAATCTCAGCTCAAGCAAACAGCCACATACACTGTGGTCACTTAATGAACATTTAGTGAATGAATGAGCAAATGGATGAGAAGATTCAGATTATTATCAGCAGTATTAGTAAAGTAGCAACAATAATAACCAACACTTTGTTAGTCTACTTATTAGCCAGGCACCATTCCAAGCAGTTTATATGTGTTAACTCGTTTAACCTGAGTAACCCTAGAAGGTTAGGCACTATTTTCATTTATAAATAAGAAAATTGAGGCTCAGGAATATTAAGTAACTTGCCAAAGATCACACATCTAGTAAGCAGCAGAACAGGATTTGGACCCAGGCAGCCTGGTTCCAGAGTGCCTGTTCTAATGACTCTGTTTACTGAAAACTTTACTCTGACTGGCTTAAACAATTAAGAAATGCATCATCAGTGCAGAGGTAGAATAAGTTCCAAGGGTGGTACATCTAGTAATCAATATTTTTACCTCAACAGGACCCAAATGGCCAGGCGTGGTGGCTCACACCTGTAATCCCAACACTGGGAGGCCAAGATGGGCAAATCACTTGCTGACAGAAATTCCAGACCAGCCTGGCCAACACGATGAAACCCTGTCTCTACTAAAAATACAAAAATTAGCCAGGAGTGGTGGCACTGCTTGTAGCCCCAGCTACTCAGGAGGCAGAGGCAGGAGAACCACCTGAACTCAGGAGGCAGAGGTTGCAGCGAGCCAAGATCATGCCACTGCACTCCAACCTGGGAGACAAAGCGAGACTCCATCTCAAAAAAAAAGGGGGACCCAAGTTCTGTCCATCTATCTGTCTTACTATATGCTTTTTTTAATGCATTTATTGATTTCACCTTTTGGATACAAGTTGCCCTTTTCTGCATCTAGGAGAAGAGGAGAGAGAAAAGAAAAAAAACATTCATTGGAATATAAGTCTCCAACCCAATCTAATTGGGGCAACCTAGGGCACATAACCCACCCTAGACCAAAATGGTGACCAGGAAAGTGACATAAAGATTGAGTCAGATGGCTCATCTGGAATGGAATAATTTTTGGAGAGTCACTATAATGTTTTGGTTTAGAAATTGTCCACTATATTATTGTCCACTGTAGTATTTTGGTTTACAAACGGCTAATGTGAAGCCTACAGAGAGATCAATATACTCTGTCTTCAAAATAATAAGACATGATAACTTCATCAAAAATTTCATGAATTAGAACATCTCTAGGTTTACCTTTTGTTCTGTCATTCTATGATCTTATAAATTCACTGAATGTTTACCAGTGTTTCTCAGGAGAAAAGTGTTCCTATGGAAATGTTTTCATATACCCCAATTTTTCTAATACAGCACAATTAAACTTGCATCATTTATCCTATTGGTGACTTAGGAGGAAAAGCATGATGAAATGAAAGGGAAACATAAGGCATTGACTTTGCTCTTTCACTATCTTAGGAGCAGATGTTTTCCATCATAATGTATGAGCTACCCATGGTTGTGCCCATAGGCCTGGCATGTGGGTCTCCTCAGAGATGCTACACCTGGGAAACCAATCTTTGATTCAGCTGGTCTGACGGGGAACACTCAAGATGGTACCAAGGTTGCTTTTGCACTGCGAACTGGCAGACAGGCAGGTGAGTCCCCTGTGAGTCTCCAGCAAGGAACAGGAGACTATGACTATACCCCAATAACAGCAATCAGGCACTTTTTACCAAGCAAGAATTCTAACTCCATGCAGGTGGTAGCAGCAGCTGTTGTATGTTCCTACAGAGACTCAGGGACCTGAGGAGTCTTCTCCTGGGAGCTTGCCTTATTGCCTCTTTCTTTCTGTAATAATCTTGAGTTTCCATATCCTTTGCCATTAAAGAAACATTATATTTCATAAGTGTGTCTACCGGCCTCTTACCATCAATCACATCACTGTCCCATGGAGACATTCATGCAGTTATACAGGATATTGAACAAGAGTAGTTTGGAAGTCAATCATTTTCTGTAAAGTCTCTATGTATTAAGCTAGAGATGGCTGAAAGGGAATTTTTCTAAGGTATTCTACATGGTTCTGCAGGCATCTAAGAACACCCTGAAATGGTCAAGGGGATCCACTGAAAAGAATGCCTCTGCCTTGGCACTTGGATTAATTCTCTATTGAATCGAGTTCTTTAGAACCTCGCTACTCAAGACAGCAGCCCATGGACCAGGAACATCTGCTGAAATCTAGGGGTCCTATCCCATATCTACTTATTTAGAATCTGAATTTTAACAGGATCTCCAAGTGTTTCTCATGCAAATTAAAGTTTGGGTAGCTATCACTGCTTTAAGGATCTGCCTTCTTTGGCTTATAAGAATTTACTTCCTTCTATCCTTTCGTTATATAATTAAGTCATGTGGGCTCAGTCAAATACCCATTTGCAAATACCCATTCCCAGAGCCACATGTTGCAAATGAGACAGATATACACAAATAACAATGTGGTACCTATAACTGCAAGGTACATGCGGTACCTTGAAGATTCTAGACATTCTCAAATTAGGAACCACTGATACGATTATATGAATTACCAATTACTAGAATTAAACCTTTACATTAAAATAAAACTATGTGAAATACATGACAATCAGACTTAATTTAAGTAAAAAGGACTGTTTTGCCTGAAGTAGAGAGACTTGAGAAAACATCACTGCCTTCCTCAACTGTGTGAAGCCTGGTCCCATGAGAAGGGACTAAATCTCTGTAGGAGAAAAAAGGCAAAAATAGAGCAAGAGCAAAGATGTGACAGGGAAGCAGATCCCAGTTTTATTTAAAGAAGAAGTCCTTGATAGTTATAACTATCCACGGTATTGAATATGCCGCCCGGGAAATCGTTACCCAAACTGCATTGAGAATAAAATACATTCCTGTGATTATGGCCTATACAATAACAGGCCTCTGCTTCTCTGACCATCCTCCTCCTCATTCACTGCATTTGCCTCATCTTACCTTAGCTCCCTACTCTTTCTCCGACACATGGACCAAGCTCACTTCACCCAAGGGTTCTGCACCTGCTGCTACCTCAACCTGAATGATCATCTCCTGCCATTCTCCTGACTCACATCTTCATGCCAGTCAGGTCCCTGCTCAAATGTCTCATCACTTAATCCATGAGCCTGTTGCTGACTGCTCAATCTATCTAGAATAATCTCTGTCCTTCCTCTCTCTCTCTCTCTCTCTCTCTCTCAACCAGTTATGTTATGGTAATATACAATGTCCAATTCTCAGTTCTTAGAAAAAACTAAGAGTTGCCTAGCAAGATATCTAGAATGCCGGTTGCTACAGATTGGCTGTGGCTGTGACTCACAGGCTTCTTCAAATGACAGAGGGGAAGAGCAAGAGTCTAAGCTGAACCATGTGATCACAGTAAAGTTTCTGCCCAAAACTAAGAAAATTGTATTGTATTCAAAGTGAATGTCCTGATTGTGATACTACACCATAGTCTTGCATGATGTTACCACTGGGGGAAACTGGATAGATACAGTCCATGGCATCTCTCCGAGTTATTTCTTACAGCTGCATATTCACTTACATCTCTCTCAAAATATCAAAAATCTTAGCCTTTTTTAAAAAAAAGTATTTGCCTTACTCAAAGTTGACATGTATCACACTCTACTCACATTCCACTGGCCAACACAAGTCACGTGAACAGGCAGGAAAAAATACCTGCCACGAGAAGGCACTACAAGCCACATGGCTCTGGATGGAGGTGGACAGTTCATGTAACAATCAGGTTCCTACCTGGAAAACAGAAACCACATTAAGTTTCTTAACAGAGAGAATTTAATATGACGACGTGTTATGTTAAAATCATGGTTGAAACCTAAAATGATAGAAAGAGAACACTAAGGTAGTAAGAATAATAGCTGCAAATACCACCCAATACTAGGGGACAAAGGGAAGAAGTTGGTTTTCACAGAAATTAAAAGCTTGGAGGAGAGGCCCCAAAAAGATGAGACTCAGAAAAGAGTGCACACTGCTCAGTTGGGGGTATCATGGAGGAATTTGAAAGACTTGCTGTAG
This sequence comes from Macaca mulatta, assembly GCF_049350105.2. Classification (NCBI taxonomy): domain Eukaryota; kingdom Metazoa; phylum Chordata; class Mammalia; order Primates; family Cercopithecidae; genus Macaca; species Macaca mulatta. The sequence continues at coordinate 125,574,750 of NC_133417.1, read as the reverse complement.
TTGTTATTTCTACAATTGGTCACAAGACTATATTCAGTAATTATTATTTTGATCTCTTTTTTTTTTTTTTTTGTATCCATTCCATGTTTCTTGTCCTCAGTCAGCACCTCAGCTAGTTGGGATTCTTGGTGGGGTGACTCAAACCCTGATTCCTGAAAGACCTGATTCTCAGTGGTTCTAACTTTTTGTTGGTTGCTGTAGTTTTCCTTTGAGTTTTACCAAGAGGACATGGGAACACTAAGAGATGCCCCAGAGAATCCCTTAAGCTCCAATCATTTTGCTCCCTGCCTCGATCATATGGTAGCGACTCAATTTTCTTTGGTAATCAGGATCAATTATCCTAATTTAGTAGGGATTCCACTCTTTACCAGGATAGCTAGGAGATAGTCTCAACTGGCAATGCAATCGAACTAATGTTGTATCCCCACATAGAAGCATTCCTCCCTTGGAAACAAAGTCAGACGAAACTACTGATCTGAACATTCTGGGGATAAGAATTAGAAATTCTGTAGGTGGGTTATCAAAATTGATAGTGAGAAGAACCATTTGCGCTTCTATTCTTGATTCGGGGGCCCAGGCATGCTGGCTGTGGGAGAAACAGTACCATATACTGACCACCAATTTTATTCTCTAAGATAGAATCCCAGTGGTGTCTCCTCACTGAAAAATTAATTCAACCTTTAGTTGGTCATTCTATGACTCTCTCAGGACAGCTGCTTCTGGGTGGTGGAGTATATAATAAATCATTGATGGTACAGCTAATCTCCTCAATCTCCCTTCCTACCATAATGGACTTCACTCTACAGGTGACTATATTATGTGGCGAGTATTTCTGTTCTAATTAAATCATTCGAAACTGGAAAAACAACCATAGGAGAGTCCATTGACTCACTTGGCCAATGGTGAGACAGACTTGGGCAAAATTTCATTGATTGCTTGACCACCATAAGGCCCTAGTTGACTAGTGGACCATAGAATTTCTTTGGGTCCTCAGGAATAAGCATAATTTCAGAGCCAGTGTTCACTAATCCCCCATTGTCTGAGTATTTGCCTTTCTCAAGTATCTTCCTCTCTCCTTCCCTTTTTCCATAGTCACTCATAAATGGAAGAGTTAAGTGAATATTTAAAAACAGTAATACAAATCTACTCAACTCTCTTGCTTCTTTTATTTTTCTTCACAGCACTGATTACTACTCAAATTACATCTTTTGTTGTTGTTGTTGTTATTTGGTTATCTTTCATCTTCTTTCTTTCTGAGTAAAACATAAGCTCCGGGAGGATGGTATGTCTTATTCATCACTGTTTTTCCCCAGTGCTTAGAAGAATGCCTGGACACTACTAAGTATTTAATAAATACTTCTTGAACAAACAAACATTTTTGAAAGGTAGTTTGGCAATATGTATCAAAAGCCTTAAAAATGCATAAAGCATATAGCCTAAACATTAGACTTCTAGAAATTTTAAACTTCTTGAAATTCATCCTTAGAAAACACTAACATTTCAGTAAAATTTAGTATTCAAAGAATTATTCATCACAGCATAAAATCTGTAAAAGTAAAATAATCTAAACATATGATCAGAGATTATTAATCCATTAATTCAACATATACTTCTTAAGAACCACTAAATATCAGGAACACTGGGCTCGGTGCCCAGCATACTGCAGTTAATAAGACAGATATGATCCCTCAAGGAGCCCAGAGAGAAAGATGTCAAGAGACTATTTTACTTTTTATTTTTAAATGCAGCAAATACACTTATAGATACTCCACTAATAACAGCAATAATAATGAGGATACTTTACATTTGCATAGCACTCCTCTCTTTTCAAAGTAATTCTCCAGCCATTATATTTCTTAAAATTAGGTCATATTAAACTGCACTTGAACTCCATTATTAGATCTTTTCTGAGAAGAGAGTTGAGAGACTGTTGGCCCTTTTACATTAATTATGGACATATAAGATGAATTAATCAAATTCTGCTGTATTTGCTATTAAGGTCAATTGTGTGGGGAAAAAAAGTCACTCTGCAGGGTTTACAGTAGGATGCAGCAGAGAGGATTGTGTAAAAAAATAAAAGGTTTTCACAATGATTTTATTTTTAAATAAACCCTGAACCCGTTGTCTGGATGAAGCCTCACTAGTAGTTTGCAAGAACACTACCATTTCAGAGACTCAAGTTAACTGGCAGACATAGGTTTACAGTGAAGCTTCGAGGCCTCAAGCTTCGGGGCCTTTTATTTGCATGGACTGTGGGAGAGGACTTTGCAAGGTATTCAATGGCCATATGATTTTGTAAATTTGACAAAAAGATTTTTACCTCCATCAGTCTAGACTGGCATGTGCCTTTTTACATCAAACTTGTCCTCTTTCACATTTATCTTTTTTCTTTCTTTCTTTTTTTTTGTTTTGAGACAGAGTTTTGCTCTTGTCCCCCAGGCTGGCGTGTAATGGTGAGATCTTGGCTCATTGCAACCTCCATCTCCCAGGTTCAAGCGATTCTCCTGCCTCAGCCTCCCAAGTAACTGGGATTACAGGCATATGCCACCACGCCCAGGTAATGTTTGTATTTTTAGTAGAGATGGGGTGTCACCATGTTGACCAGGCTGGTCTCGAACTCCTGACCTCAAGTGATCCACCTGCCTCAGCCTCCCAAAGTGTTGGGATTACAGGCATGAACCTCTGTGCCTGGTCCACATTTTTCTTTCATCAGGTGGCACTACAGGGGCCACAGGCAGAGCTTTCCATAGGGTGTGCAGAGCCCCCAAAAATATTTTTGTAAAGCCCCTGTCTATATAAACAGCTTTATGGAATATTGCAAAATGCATGGACCTATAGGAGGTACAGGGATGTATCAACGAAGACTTAGAATAATGAGTAGATAAGAAATTTATGTATATGTGTGTTGTCTCATCAAGACACATGAATATCCTTTGTAGTATCCAGGGACCATCTTTGCCCATTCTGGGCCAGAAGCCATTTCTTTTTGTTCTATAGAATCAAATGTGTGATTTCTGGCTAATTTCATAACACCCATCATAAGAAAAAAGTAGCATACTCATTACTCACAATGCATGGCTCAGTGTGTGTGTGTGTGTGTGTGTATGTGTGTGTGTGTGTGCATTGTTTGTTCTGAGACAGCGTCTCACTCTGTAGCCCAGGCTAGAGTGCAGTGGCACAATCATAGTTCACTGAAGCTTTGAACTCCTAGGCTCTTTCTCAGCCTCCCCTGTAGCTAGGACTACAGGTGGGGGCCGTCGTGCTTGGCTGATTTGTGTGTGTGTATATGTACGTGTGTGTGTGTGTGTGTGTGCGCGCACACACAGGTCTCACTATGTTGCCCAGATTGGTTTCAAACTCTGGGTCTTAAGCAGTCCTCCCACCTCAGCCTCCCAAAGTACTGAGATTACAGGTGTGAGTCATTGCTTCCTGCCATGGCTTTTTGAAACCTGTTTGTACTGAAACAATACTGATCCTCTGGCCTCTGCAGTCTCCTATTGCTATTTATTTAATGCCATTTACATGATGACTCATAAGCCACATCACCCATTGTGCCACCTAGGGATTCTGGCTTCCAGTGACTCTCAAAGTTGTTATGACATTTATTTGATTATGACCACAAATTCCAGGCTTACCAAAGTATACAGGAAAATGTGAACAATGATTTAGATGCTGGTCATGTTAAATTTACCATTTGTTACTTTATAGCTTAAATGCAGAACAACATACCTACCATCCATTTCCCCTCTTAAGCTCTTTAGGCCAAATCATTGTGTTTCTAGAATGTGATCATTTACCATTTTGACTGTACCACCGCCTTCCACACACTGGGGAGGAGGGGAAGAAGGATCACGGGGGGAGGGAGAAGAGTGATTCCATTCCTACAAAGAATGCCCGTGCCTCATCCAGCATGGCTTAAGAATGACCTGGGAGAACGTGACATCACCATATCTCACCATACCACCTTCCCAGGAGGCAAAAGACTGCATCAGTCGGAAGGGCACACTGACATTACAGAGCAATGCTCTTGAGAAACCCTTGGAGGACAGAAGCACAGCCACTCTGGAGGACACCTGAGAGATGGTATGGAAACTGCGGAGGAGTTAGAGTGACAGCTCTGGATGCCCATGGCAAAAGTCCTACAAAGTAGACAACTGTCACCATCCCTAATTGCCTTCAGGGGCTGTAGATCAGAGGCAGCCCCGCCATTAGAGCAAGGACTGGTGAGAGCCCATGCACAGGCCCACATCCAGATCTTAGGCCCCAGGGTTAACAGTAGATGGTCAGTAGCTTAGAGCCCTGAACTCATCCTGTGTCACCCAAAATCAGTCTGTCAGCACTATTGTGGTGGCCCAACATCACAGGTTATCTGGAAAAACAAATGTCATACTGGTCAGTGGGTACAGTGTACTCATCAGGCCTCTCAAACCCTGAGTCCTACAGATCTTTGGGGTATATGGCCAACCTGAAATATGCAGTAGAGGGTCAGAGAACATACCAGGCTGAAATGAGGACCAGAGCACATGCAGGTCCAGATCCAGGACTGGATATGCCCCACCCAGGTGGCAATAGTAGCCCCAGCCAATCTCAGGAACCACAGGGTAACTTCAACAGTTTTGAGGAAGGCACTCCACAGTGCATGGTCCCATGAGGCTCAGTGTTTTGGGGCCCTGATGGCTGGAGTCTAAAAGCAACACTGCAAACAGGTATTTGTGAAAGGCTATTAAGGGGATGCTGACTTGGAAGACACATTTAGTTGGGGTTAATATAGTTATTTGGGTTGCCATTACTTTTGAGTATAATTAAGTTTCTGCCAGCCATCCCAATGCAAAAATGTCTTTCTAGGAATTTCTACTACCCACTGTACCAACTCACCACATATCATGATATGCGGGAGCAGGGCCAGATGCCACAGTAAGGTGTGACACTGCACCAGAAGAATGTGTCTCGCAGGTAGTGGTGAGAAACCAAGCTTAAAAGTAGGGAGCAAGAGGACAGTCTGTGGGAAAGTTTGTTGATGTTAATATCTCATGGATGAAATGAACATGATAGAAGTTTTCCCAAATTTAACAATAATTTACATGAAATTACCAAAAATGAGTTGTGAAATCAAAGAAGCTTCTAAACATGTCAACAGTGAGACTGAACTATTTTCTGTACAGAAAATATTACAAAATACTGTCACATAATAAGATGGCCAAAGAGTCGTTAAGGTCATTTTATCAATCTGCCATGTCTTCCGGGTCTTCCATTTAGCACCCTTGGTACCCTGTGGCCCCTGACATATTTTACATCCAGGCTCCTTCCCACAGGAGTTTTGTAAGGCACTTGCAGTTAATTTGGTAAACTAATTTGAACTGGAGAGTTAGGCTGGTTAATAATGACTTCAAAGAGTATCATCTCCCTGTTCTGGTTTGCATTTTAGCCAGCATTTTTCAGTGCTTGAATGCAGCATTTTCTCAATTTGGTTTCAATGAAGATCAACCAAAAATATAGGAAAAAGTATTAGAGAGATATCCTAGTCTATTAATAGAGCTATAATATTTCTGAATTTTGTGATGTTTACAGCAGTAACTTTTATATTTTGTAGCTTGCTGTAATTTCTTTTCTCACTCTAAACAAATATTAACTTTAATTCCCAATTTTGAATATACTTTTTTAAAGAAGGCCCTCAAAATTGTACACATTTCTAGGTTCACAGTTCCTAGATCCACGCCTGTTACTAGGGCCACATCTTACACAGCTTCAAAATAGCTGAGTTGTCAAATGAAATTTTTGTTAGCTATAAAAAAAAAAGACGTGTAGATTTATGAGTTCCTCTGACTAGCAAGTACAGCATTTACTCCCCAAAAGGAGTCATTCACATAAAAAGTCAAATAAATACGTATATACTTATCAAATGAGACTTTCAGCAGATGTAAACATGCACACAAATAATCCCTAACCTCTTTATTCTGTCAGAAGGCTGAAAAATATTGTGCCTGGCTAAGTTTCCTGTTCCTGAAAATTCATTTTTAATTCCTAAGCAAGGTTTACTTTAATTTCATCTTTGTTTTCCTACCAGCTCCTACTTTCATGGAATTCTCTCAGGAGAAGTTCCTAAAGTATCCAGGACTGTTCTAGCCAGCTGTGCAGGGTTGGGCTAAGGGCCAATGTGTGTAAATATGGGAAGGCCAGGAGGTCAACAGAATTCTGGCTGGGTTCTGCCCAGGCCTCATTCTCTGAGGGGTGGTTCTACACTTCATCACTAGGGAAACTGTCTCCCACAGCTCCATGAGCTGTATATGACCAAAAACACACCACAGTGGAATTTGAATGTCTGAGTTTAGGGTGGTCACTTTTAATGCAGCAGATGGAAGAGAAGAGTAGAATACCAGTGGGAGATATTAGAAAGCTGGAACGCTTTAGTGTTAATCTTACATAATCTGATTTTAAAATAGTTCCCATGGGACAAGTCAGGAGTAAGGCAAGGCCCATCCTGTTGCAGTCAACATGAAAAGAATTAGTTACTAGCAATGCCTTACTCTAGATTTAGTTTCTGCAGCTATACATGTTCTTAGTGTTTGAATTTGCCTCGGTCAAGGAAATTAACATGAACTATACTCACGACCTCTCCCCCACAAAAAAGGTGAAATCTCAGTGGCTTAAAATAAAACTTTATTTCTAACCCACACAAAGTCCAGAATGTATGCTTGTGTGACTCTACTCCATACAGTGACTCAGGAACTCAGACTGTTTTAATCATGTGACTCTTCTGTCTGTCTTATTCTATCAAGAATATAACTGGCAGATGGGAGGGTTGAAAAAAAATGCAAGAATGTGCAAGGCTTTCTGTATATGTCAGGATTAGAGGTGAAGTTTGTCACCTCTGCCCACATTGCACTAGTCAGAACTCAATCACATGGCTTTATCTAGCTGGATGAGACACTGGGAAATATCACTGAAATGTGTGCAAAGAAATGAAAGGAAACAGGTTTGGTGTCACACTAGTGGTATCACCATAAACCAGCTAAACTCTGAGTTTGAATATCAGTTCCCCATATACCAAGAAACACTTTTGCATGCTGAGGAAACTTTAAACAACTCCGCTTCCTGCTGGCAATCCTTTATTTGACTTTATGCTTTAAATGAATATGGAAAGATTAGAATCTGATTTTTATGAGTCTTGTTGCTTAAGTAAACCCTGATTGAACATCTCTTTTCTCTTATGTGGTTCTATGTCGATATTACCCATATGAATTGAGGTTGGTAGGGTAAATATTTACTATTCAGGAATGTTCTGTTTATTTTGTTTTGTTTTGAGACAAATTCTCGCTCTGTCGCCCAAGCTGGAGTGCAGTGGCATGATCTCGGCTCACTGCAACCTCCACCTCCTGGGTTCAAGCAGTTCTCCTACTTCAGCCTCCAGAGTAGCTGGGATTACAGGCGCCCACCACCATACTCAGCTGTTTTTTTTGTTTTTTGTTTTTTGTTTTTTTTCTCATTTTTAGTAGAGACGGGGTTTCACCACGTTCGCTAGGCTGGTCTCAAACTCCTGACCTCAGGTAATCCACCCACCTCGGCCTTCCAAAGTACTGGGACTGCAGGCGTGAGCCACCACGCCCGGTCTTCTGTCTTTTACTGCTCTACCATGTCTTCCTGACCTCCCAATTAGCACCCTTGATACTCTCTGGCCCTTGTCATATTTTGTCTCCAAACTCCTTCTCACAAGAGTTTTGTAAGACACTTGCAGTTAATTTGATAAACTAATTAGAACTGAGGAGTTAGGTTGGTTAACAATGACTTCAAGTATTATCATCTCCCTGTTCTGGTTTGCATTTTAACCAACATTTTTCAGTGCTTTAATGCATTTCCTCAATCTGGTTTCAGTGAAGATTAGCCCTATAAAATGTTGGTGGAGGGAGGGGGGCAAATGGGTAAAATCTCCCTTTCAGCTAAGTTTGGCCGGTTGTATGTGACTACATACTGCAGCTCTTCCTCTTAAAGATGCGTAATGTACATGACAATATTACTGGTCCTGGGAAATTCTGCAGTAAAGACTTTAATTTTTTTGTTTATTCCATTTTTTCCAAGCTTTTTGACCATGGAATTTATTTGCTATTTTTTATTTTTTGTTTTTTAGTTTTATCATTTCTTTTTGTTTTTGTATAGCTCTTACTCAAGTCATGAAATATTTCTAGTGTAGGGAACCAAAGCCCAAGAGAAAGCCAGTAAGGGCAGTAGTTGAGGTAGGGGATTTTTCACGGCTTCATGAGCTGTCTTCTCTCTGTCTGTGAGGCCATCATTGGTTTCAATTTTTTATCCTTTCTATGGCTCAATTTCACATGTGTTTTTTGAGCTCCTAACTCCGTGTTTTATCCATCTAAATCAGTGTATCTCTAGTGATAAATAAATAAGAAAGAAATAAGAATCTAAACAATCAGTCCCCTTGAGGAGAATTCCAACCTCTCTTCCATTTCAATTAAAGAAATTTCGGCATCATTGTTTTATTTGGTTTGTTCCACATCAAAAAAAAGTTTAAATCAAATTTAAAATTTTCCCACTTTGGGCTTTGCACTTAAAGAGAAAAGAACTTTGTCCTCTCAGAGGGAAGGACTTTTAGAAAAAAATAAACCAAATAAATCCAATAAGCCCCCTACCAGTGATTCCCCTTCTCTTCTGGCTTTTCCCTGCTGGGGAAAAAAATAAACTTTCCGCTTGACTCTCTCTTGCTGACAGTTTCTTCTAACTGCATCACAAATTGAACTTTAAAATAAATAAATGAATATAGGCAGCTGCTACGGGATGGGAAATGCAGAGATATACGAGTAGGACTTTGTGAGAAAAGAAACCTTAGCATCAATTGATCTGAAAACATCCAGTCAGTGTTTTTCATGTGGCTCTAATCTCAATGGGGAAATAAAGGCATTTTCAGCAATCATGGGTGATCACATCAAAATGAAAACTTGAAGCTTTGTACAGATGATCCACCAAAATTAGACAGTAGAAAGAAATTTGGGATAACCTTGACCAAGTCTATCTCATGCCAAGTAAAAAAGAATCCACGAAAAAGCAACCCCCAAGAGAACAAAAGACAGCCCCAGCCTGGTTGTTGGTGTTACTGGAATGACTGGAAAGGGTCACTTGTGCTCTGATGAATGGTAGCCCCTTACCTAAAAGTACTTCTCATTGGCCAAACATGATGCCTCCAGCCACATGAGCTTTGAGCAAGTCCCCAAGTAAGCCTTAAACTCTCTGGAAATTGGGAGCATTTTCTATACTACTTTATATCCCCCACAATGTTTGAAAAACTTACTTTATTTTTTTCTTTGCTGAGACAGAGTCTCGCTCTGTCAGAAGGCTGGAGTGCAGGAGCACAGTCTTGGCTCACTGCAACCTCCACCTCCCACGTTCATGTGATTCTCATGCCTCAGCCTCCCAGGTAGCTGGGATTACAGGCATGCACCATCACGCTTGGCTAATTTTTGTATTTTTAATAGAGATGGGATTTTGCCATGTTGGCCAGGGTGGTCTCGAACTCCTGAGCTCAAGTAATCTGCCCAACTCAGCGTCCCAAAGTGCTGGGATTACCGGGATGAGTCACCGCATTCAGCCTGGAACACTTGCTTTATTCAGTAAATATAGTATACAGATTGTGGATCACAAGCTATGATTTCCAGGTCCTTGTCTTATCATCTCTTAGCCATGTAATTTAGGTAAGTCACAATTTCATGGAGCTTGTTTCTTCATCTGTATAGTTAATATCTTAAAAATCTTTAGTCCTTCTAGCACAGAGTTGTTAAAAGAATGGAGTACAGTGCCAGTGGTGGAGGACTGGACAGAGGACAGTAGGCATCATGCAGCTTCAGGACCCCCTTCTCACTTCAGCTCCAGCAGCTCCACTTATGTCTATTTCATATCTTAGAATTCCATGTAAATTTTAGCATAAAGAAAGCATTGCAATGCTTAGAAATATTTGGAAAACATTACTGTGTGACAATGTGCTTCCTAAACTGAGAAGCAGTGTAACTTATTTTTACAGTATTGTATTGAGGTATAATTTACTTAAAGAAAAATATACATATCTCAAATGCACACTCAATGACTTGTTTATGTATGTATGCATACTGTTTGTACATCAAATAAAGGTATGGAACATTTTCTTTCCTTAGAAAATTATTTCATTCCACTTTCCATTTAATAACTCTCTCTCTCTACACACACACACACACACATACACATACACACACACACACATACACACACACACACACATACACACACACACACACACATACACACACCTGCCCCCAGGCAACCACTGAGCTGGGTTCTATCACCACAGATTATTTTTGCCTAGTCTAGAGCAATCAAGTGGTATGTATGCTTCTGAATCTGGCCTCTCTCTCTCTCTCAGCATAATATCTATAAGACTTATCCACGTTATTACATATAATTGCAGTTAATTTTTCTCTTTGTTACGTAGTGTTCCATCATATGAAGATGCCATAAATTTCTTCTCTGTTAACATGCTAACAATCTATGGAGCAGTTTCCAGTTTGGAGCTATTACAAATAAATCCGCTGTCAATATTCATATTCATGCCCTTTTGTGGTCATCTGTTTTTATTTCTCTTGGATAAATATTTAATGGAATTGGTAGGATATAGGGTAAGTATACGTTTAACTTTACAAGAAAGTCAGTTTCCCCAAGTGGTCACATCATTTGATACTCCCACCAGCAAAGTAAGAGCATTTCCATTGTTCACATCCTCGCCAGCAGTGGATGGTGTCGGCGTTTTTAATTTTAACAAGTTGAATAGGTTCAAAATATCTCATTGTGGTTTTAATTTGCATTTCCCCTATTTAAGTACATGCTAATATACACATTACCCATTCTAATAGCCTTTTTGAGGGACTGTTTATTTAAGTTTTTTGCCCATTTAAAAACTGTTGGGTGGTTTGTCTTTTTATCATTGGTTTATAAGGGTTCTTTACATATTCTGAATAAGAGTCCTTTGTCAGATAAACATATTGCTAATATTTTTTCCCTGTCTGTGGCTTTTCACTCTCTTAATAGTGTCTTTGAAGAGCAGAATGTTTTTAATTTTTAGGAAGTCTCATCTAAAATTATTTCCTTATATCAAGATAGGCAAAAAGATATTCTCTTATATTTTCTTATAGAAGTTTTACAAATTTAGTTTTTATATTAAGCACGATCATGAGAAGTATATATTTTGATTTGTTAGTTTCTTATTGGGTCTTAAATAAGATGTCTGAGGTTGAGAAATACCATTTGGGTAACTTGTTTCAAGACTTAGAATCTTGCAGATAGATGACCATTAACACTTGTAATGATCAATAAGAGTATTTAAGTCTAATGTCTTTCCATTTGTCCACCTGGCAAGCTGTAAAGAGTTTGAAGTAGGACACCCTGACAGTGAAAATGCGTGTGCTAGACAACATCCTTAATAATGCCAAGACAAGAGTCTTGCCAGGACTTTCCTGGCAAACTCAGGCATATTATCACTCTAGATTCAGGTCTTCTGACTCTTGGTTAAGTATCATCCTAGATAATTCAATCAACAGTTGTTAACTTCTGCAGAACTGTTTATTTCAACTACTAAAACAGTATTGAGGTGTCAAAAACAGTTGAATACTGGACTCTTTGGTCTTCCCTCTTAGGTCTGGGCCAAGGAACATCAGACATGGTTTGGAAAATCAAGACTTGTAACTTGTGCATCCTTGAAGTCTCACTGTTGAGACTGAACAAAGAATTTTCAACCCTGGTGTTCTATGTCTCCTTTGGGGAGCTCTTCTAAAAAGATATATTGTTACTGCTCCAGTTTGCATCACCATTTGGTTTAATTATTATTCGTAATTGGGAAATAATTAGATAAAACGATGATGTAAACCCCTGTGGAAAATAGACATCTCTTAAGAACTCTAATGTTTTCCGTCACTTAAAAGGAAGGGGATATGACTTACTAGAGGAAAAAACTAATTAGAAAAGCAGACACATCTTCTCCCTCTCCTCATATTTCAGGCATGCTGGCAAGTGCTCAAAAATGATCACAGAGTGGCCTATTTCTCAAGGACCCCAAGAGAGCGTGATAAATTTAAATCATCATCTCAGGAAAAGTGCCTTGAGCACTTATCTTTGCCATTTTATAATCTTCAGTCACAAGAGAGAGCTTGGCTCTCCAAACTGGCAAAGCCATACAAAATTTTGGCTAAAGAAAAGCTGAGGTAACACCCACACCAAAGCAAATCTAGGCAAGTTAAGATTCCTGCCAAAAGAAATACATTTGAGCAAAGTGAGGAGACAGAAATGTTTAAGACAATGCTGTTCCCCAGAAAAATGAAAACAAGACTTACACAGGAACACAAATCAGGAAAGTTCAACAGTACAAGGAGATGAGAGGGAAATGATTAGATGTTCAGATGTGGGTCTAGCAACTTCAAAACCCCAAGTAAATCTCTCTAAAACTCTCTGTCTAGAATTAGATCATTGGATTTTAAAAGGTGGATTAACAATAACAAAAAAAATCAGGTAACTACCCAAGGAAAAAAAGTAACAATAAAGCAAATATTATGAAAATGACATCCCAATGAAAGTCATATTTAAATATTTCCACTTTAAAATGTAAATATTTATTAATAAATTATAATATAATTATTTGAAGATGACAAACAGGAAGACTTAGAAAAAAAAGCACTAGGATTGCAAATATACAAAATGCTCTTAACCCTTTCTCCCAACTGGTCCAGTTAGACATTCATCCCTTGACAATTAGACTAAAAGGTAAATCTGGATTCCCAAGACTCAATTCTTGGCTATAGGTCAGAATTTGTTAATGTTCTCAGATTAGTCTCTGTATAGCATAATGCTACAATGTAAACTTATCTAGCCACAAATATTAATCTTGAATTAAAGAGTTCTGAGAATTCAAGTACAATCTGATCCTGAATAGATGTCCTCTCTTCTTTACTTTCCCCTCATCCTGTATCCACACCAGACCAATCTGGCTCAACTTTTATATAACAGTGTTTTTCTTTTGCCATGGGCCCCCAGGTCATGTAACCCGAGGATGCCCAGACAAACCAAGCATGCAACCACTGGGGGAACCTAAGTGCTGGGACCAAGGAGCGGGGACTGACTTAAGTGGACACCATAAGGCAAGATCTATTGTCCAATCAGATGGAGCTCTGGCATCACCCCATGGTGGGATCCAATCAGATCCTGCCTCCCTGCATCACTTCATCAGTTCATTGCAAGATCTAGTCAGACCATACCTCATTACCCTGTGCTTATAAAACCTGACCCAGCCCCTAGCCTGGGGAGACACTGCTTTGGGAGCTGTCCCTGGTATTCTCCTTACTTGTTACAAGTAATAAAATCCCCTTGCTAAATCCTCTTTGGTTATGGTCATTGGGTTGATACCCACCAGGCAACTGAACCAACCCATTGTGTGGGCAACAATCCCTTTATGAAAACAGTAAATTCCCAAACTTTTTCCAAGGTGAATGGGAACCCTTGGCTGTCGGACATAGAGCTTACTTGGAACTGCCACTCCAAGTTGTACAAAAATATTTACTGAATCACCACTAAGTAAAGCTCTCAGTGCTTGGTAGTTTGATATATAGGTCAATGAGTATTGCAGACAAAATGAGCTACTGTGGGGAAAGGTTTCTCGGAGGAGTGTGACTTTGGTTTAGTCTTGAAGGTTAGACAGGTGGTAAAGAAGTGAGAGAACAATCTTGGCAAAGGCACTTAGATCTGTTTGTGCCCAATATGTATAAGAGACTGAGAGAGAAGGAGGAGGAATCTGATAAGAGCAAGGCTCTAGTGTGGTGGAGAATTGGGAGTGGGAATGCAGACAGCCTGGGGGTCCAGACCATGGGATACCTTCTATCACACAATGTGCATGAGCTTTCACTAAGTGGTGATGACTCCTTGGAAAATTAAAGGAGTGTCATCCAAGACATCTTGCAAACGTGCCTTTTGAGAATCTTCTTTTCTGTTGGATTTTTGAATAAAGATTAATGACTAAAAACAGCGTGTGGGAGGAAGGGGGAACTGACGTCATATCTTTACTGAGAGCTTCATGTGAATGGTAAAGAGTCAAATCAAAAGCACTGGACCAGATTATCCCAATTGATTCAGGTTATCCATCAAACTAGGGGTCATTTTCAACAAGGTAAATAAATGCAAATGCCTGCCTCTACTTGACATTATCTATCTGACCTCTACATTGATCCCTATTTGGATTGACATGACTTTAAAATCCATGATCCAATTCTCTTTCCACCAGTTGTATGCTGAAAAACTGGCTCTCTGGGGGGGAAAAAAAAAAAAAAAAAAAAAAAAAAAAAAAAAAAAAAAAAAAGCCCTGTTTGGTTACATTTTTCAATTTCCATTGTGTAAATATCCCAACCATGACCAATTTCAAGCTTCCAACAAGAGGGAGGTCACTAAAAATAGAGTTGAAAAGAGATGCACAAAACTGACTCTTGCAAGCTGGAATAACCAGCTCTATCACACCATTACACTGACTCCTAAATTTTTCATCTTCAAAATGTACTTCTCTTATACCTTTCTTCTAAGGTTTTGTCTCCTTGGGCATCCCAAGGTGAATATTGCTTGAGATGAACTTGCCTGCGTTCCTATGAAATTTACTGAGTTTCTGTACTTCATCCCACAAAACATCCATAAATCTGGAAATAAGAAGGGCACAATGGCCCATTCATTCTCTTTTCACATCTTTACCAGTCTCGAGAAGAATGGGAAATGAAAGCGTGAGTTAATTTAAATGCATCTCCTCCTTCTAAAGTAACAACTAAAACCCCTCACTTAGCTGAGGGTGAGTTAATATTATTAGGTTCAAAATAGAAAATAGTGTGTTGCCTTTTCTATAGTATGCCAGATGTGAAAAATGGCTCAAAGTCCCATTTTGGAAATCTCCTTATTTGTAAAATTATGTTTAGCTTTGTTCACTTATACTACTCAGTATAGAATGTTTGGAAATAAATAGCGCAACATTTGTTTGTTTTCTCTCTTTGGTGATTCTTCTGCAATTAGTGTCATGAATTCTTTCAAAATCAGGAGAAAAAATATGTTAAGACTGTTCTTTCTTTGTTGAAACATGGTTTAATGTTTATTATCATAATTTTGATTGCTATTGCACCACCTCAAGTGATGTATTTTTTACTCAGTGAGCTATTATTTGGCTTACACTCACGATTTGTGCATTAATACCATTCAAGGTTATACAATAACAATCAGAAATTATGATAATAAACATTGAACCACATTTCAACAAAAAGTGATAAACTCATATGAGTTTTTTAATCTTTTCATTAACAAAGCATCTTATGCTTCAGTGACACTTTAATTACCAAGAAATTACCCAAGAAAATATGTAATTATTTCTAGTAATTGACAGTGACTCTACATGCAACACTTCTTTATAGTAAAATAATTGCTAAAATGTGGTCCTTTTTTCCCCAGACATGTGGTTTAATTGATTGCATTCTCTCTTTTGAGTAAAATGTTAGTACAAATATATATATATATTATCACTAAAGTACCCAACTAATTCTAGTTCAATTGAGAACTGTTTAGTAACCTGAAAAATAATGTTTGATAATGAGCTAGTATCAATAAAATTATCTTGATAAATTTAGGGTAATTGTTTAGATTTCTTATTCTACCCCAATGTACTAACACATGCTCTTTCTCAGAGTGGCTTTGCTAGTCTTTCCAAAACCGTATGTACATTGCAAAGAACATTCTCTAAAGTGGCTATTCAAAGGATCAAAATCCTTTGCTTATGTACAAACATTCATTAAAAGTAAAAGGAAAAGCTTCTTTCTCAAAATCTAAAGCCACACTTGGGAGAAAATCATTTTGATCTTTGCTATCTTTAACATTTCAATTCTTTATGATTCTATAAAATCTATTCATAACGTAGACACATTCTTTAAACAAGGAAAGAAAACCAAGGGTTCAAACATGTCCATCTCTCCATTTCCTGTTTTTTTTCACCTGACAGTTTGCTCTAACAAGAGCCCTCACTCAAGAGCCTTAACACAACTCTTTCCACAAATGTCTGCTATCTGTTATTTCCCCACTACTTCTTTCCTTCTCTGAGTCAGGGCAAAACATGTACTAAATAAGCTTTTGTCTTCACACACTGTTCCTTTTGAATCTGACCAACAGAGTGGATTTTTTTTTTTAATTAACAACAATATACAACCATGACCCAGATGATAACATTGTATCAATATAGTTTAATTTGAAGAAAAATAAATATAGTTTTCCACACTATAGAGAAGGACTAAAATGTTTGTAAACTCTGGGCATTGCAGAACATCCACCTGTACATTTCTATCTTCTTTGTAAAAATCACCTTCAGGAGTCATTCTCCTGCTACAATCTTAGGAGAAAGCCCACAAATCTAAAATCATAGTAATAAAACCCTGACATTTCTGGTTTGTGATCTCCGGATTAGCATGGGAGGCTATTTTGGGAACTATGGATCCCCAAATATTCGTAGAAGCCACTTGAAGGGATGGATAGCGGGAAGAGGCAGAAGACAAGGTGAGCGATGTGTCCCCAGTCCCTTGTCTGTTACACAACCAGTGGCTCTCTGAATTTATCTCTTGTTTATATTGGGTTTTCTCGTTGCTTATAATTTTAGGAAAACCATCATTTTCTCTCAGTTTATAGATTAGAAAATGGAGTTTTTTCGTGAATACAACAGATTTGCCAAGTCAAACACCTGCTCAATGGCAGTGTCAGGTCTAGAATATAGTACACGTGACTCTCGGCCCAGTGCTTGTTTTCCTAGATGTCTCTATCCTGAGACAGAAAAGTGCTCCAGCATTTTGTTTCATAGTCTATAGACTGCTCATGAGACTTTCCACCATGTTTCTTCAGGGAGATAAATTCAGCCAGAGAGAGATCCGAGGCAACAAGCATCACTGAACAAAAATATTGGCCCTGAATCAGGACCCAGCTTAATGTAATATACCAGAGCATGTAATCTAATCCTGTCTCTCTTGATCCACGCTCCAGACAACTAGCCAGCCGTGCCCTTGGAAGACTATTACTTGACATCTATGGTGTTTAGATACAAAGTAGGGCTTACTGCTCCTTATGTAGATACTTTACTACTCATCTGCTGAAATCTTAAGCAGGACCTCTAGCACACTGTGTTTAACAAGGACAGCAACAATGCCTCAGGCCTTAAGTTCCCATTCCAGTCCCATCTTCTACTATATATGCTGCGTGTCTCCTTTCATCCTATCCCATTTACTACAATATTCATCTTCCATCCCTTGCTGATGGAGAATGTGTTGTTCCTTTTTTTTTCCAATGGAATGGGAAGCCTGAAAGCGTAATGCTTGCAGAATAATTTTTCCTGTGTTTGTTTTTCACTTGTCTTGATAAATTTGTAGTTTGACAGGTAGAAAGGGCTTTCTGTTTTTCTATGTGCTAGAGAGGGTCTCATCACTCAACAAATCCCACGAGCTTTTACATTCTCAGCACTGTGTCCTTCTTCTGACCTTAAACTTTCTCACTGCCTGGAAATAAAGCTTTTCATGAGAACTCACAAAGCCCTACCAGCTGAGTTTGACAATGAGACAGGCAATGCACAAGGCAGATTATCATTGGAGGAAACGGCAACTTCCTCATCAAAAATCATTTGTTTAACAGAAAACCCAGAAGTCTACTGTAAGTTAACAGACTTGCCCCCTTACCTCCAGCAGCTTATAATTTCTTGGGAACACAGAACACAGTGGCACTTAGAGAACGAAATGACTCTATTTCTCTTTGCATTAGGTATATCCTCGCCCCATTTCTGGCATGGAAGGATTCTAAGTTGTTTTCAGTCTCACTTCAGGGAGAGCCCATCAGCTAGAGCAGAAACACTGTACCCCTTATACGACTTCTGTTTGGGATTCCATTTAAGAGGCCCCAAGAGGAGTAGGAAGAAAAGGGGGCAAGAAGCTCCATGAATGAGGAGAAAACCGACCTATCCTGAGCACCCCTGGTGGGTTCCCGAGTCACGGCGTGTACTATATGGCTTGCCAATGACTCAATAAGGGACCACTGGAAAGGTCCTGAACCTGCCTAGCTACCATTTCCTCATCTTTAAAGCAGGACCAATTGCACCCGCCTGTGTGCAGCTGCTGTGACTTTCAGGCAGGATAAAGAATGTGAAATGATTGGCTCAGTGCTGTTCCAAGCTTGGTGTACAGTAACTGTTGCTGATTAATATTATTTGATTAATTATTTGGTGTCCTTTCATCCTCTTAAGAATCCTGAGAAGCGGGAGGCTGAGGCGGGGGGATCACGAGGTCAGGAGATCGAGACCATCCTGGCTAACAAGTGAAACCCCATCTCTACTAAAAACACACACACACACACACACACACACACACACAAATTAGCTGCACATGGTGGCAGGCACCTATAGTGCCAGCTACTAGGGAGGCTGAGGCAGGAGAATGGCGTGAACTGGGGAGGCGGAGCTCGCAGTGAGCCGAGATCACGCTACTGCACTCCAGCCTGGGTGACACAGCAAGACTCTGTCTCAAAAAAAAAAAAAAAAAAAAAAGAATCCTGTGAAACAAGTGTGATTCCCATTGCACAGCTAAGCAAAATAAGGCATAGACTGTAAAGGAACTTGTACAAGACAACACACACTTTGGGAAGGTGGAGTGCCAGGTCCCAATACCACGGCCATGCCATGCGTGGGAGCCCAGCAATCTTGTGGGTAGCAGCCCCTATAGAGAAGTTTAGACTCCTGTGATTTTCCAGTAGATGAGCAGAGAAGGAAGGCAGTTAAGCCTACATTTACCCTTGGGTTGCAGGTTCCTAACCTCTTGGCAAGAGGAAACAACTTAGTCCAGGCATCAAAGAGAAATGTAATCCTGATAAGGAGAAGATCGGATCTTTCTCCAAACCACGTACAGGACTGTCCCACCCAGAGGCTTGGTAGAGTAGACCCTCTCGCTTGCCTATGAGATTCAGGATCCCACTGTATAGTGAGTCACTAGACTGTAATTGTTTCGTGTTTAATTTTCCACCTACTATGAACTGAATCAAGATTCGGGCCACTGTACTTCAAATAATACCCAAGTTATTGTTCCAGATATTGTGGTTCAGTTATTCGGTCAAGCAAGAATAGCCTACAATATTTAAGTCCCAGGTTCATTGTAAACAAAGAAAATCCATCAAAAAGGGAGTATCTCAAGAGAAATCCTTTTCAGACTTTCATTACAGACTGCAAAGGATAAAAATCTTTCATCTTGCTGATGGTTTCATGTCCCCGTACGCATTTACAGTGAGGTGATTGTTTTGCTCAGCTGAAGGCTTATCTATCCTTTGAAGAAAGCCCATCGAAACAGTGGTTGTTAAATACGTGTGCAGATCCTAGAAACCCTTCAGGGTCACCCAGCTTAATGTCCAGACCCAGTATAGTGCCAAAGAGAGAAAATGTTGTTAAACTGTCACTCCCAGACATTCAAGCTCTCTCAGCTACCGGATGGATATTTTATCAAGCAGTTGCCTCCATTTTAAAAACTCTGAGTTAGAAGCAACTTGCTTCCTTCAGCTCTCACAAACTCAGTGTGGAGCCTTGGATTCACTGTGTAACTGCTCCATGCCTCTCTTTAGAGAGTGTAAAGTGGGAAGAGTAACTGTCCTTATCTCTCAGGGCTTGTATTAGCCAGAGTTCTTCAGCAAAATAGAACCACTAGAAGAAATAGTATGTGTGTGTATATACAAATATATATGTATATATATAATCTATATATATACATACACATAAAACACACTCACACACACAGAGATAGACAGACAGTCAGAGATTTATTTTAAGGATAAGTTCACATAATCAGGGGGAATGGCAAGTCCAAAATCTGTATGTAAAGTCAGCAGGCTGGACATTCCAGTAAGAACTGGTGTTACCATCTGAATTCCACAGGCCGGTAGTAGACTGGGAAGTCAAGCAGTGTTTCTATGTGGCAGTCTTGAGGCAGAACTGCTTCTTTTTGAAAAATCTTAGCCTTAAGGCCTTCGACTGATTACATAAGACCCACCCACATTATGGATGGTAATTGGCTTTACTTAAAGTCAATGTATTGTAAATTAATCACATCTACAAATACCTTCAAGCAACATTTAGATTCGTGTTTGACCAAACAGCCAGGTACCCTAACCTAGACAAGCGGATTCATAAAATGAACTATCACAAGGCCCTTTTAAAGTTCACATCAAATGAGTTCATTCATAGAAAAGGAATACCAACGGCACAAAGAATGCACAGAGCTATTTAGTAAATATCAAACTCCTGTGTGACATGGGGCTTTGAGGAATGTAGAGATGAATAAATCAAAGATTCACCTTCAAGGAGCATACCATCCAACTGAGATGCCAAGATTAAATGCACAGGAAGGGAACTGCTGCCCGAAGAAATGCTGAAGGAACAGTGTGAAGACCCAGGAGGCTGCGGGACAGAGACACTGCTGGGGACTGAAGGGTCCTAAGGAGCCTCTTGGAAAGAAACTGCCTTTCTGGAAAGGTCCTTCCAGGCACTCACTCTACCCTCAATCCAATTATGTCTCCTCCGTCCCTCGCTCTCATGAACTTTATTCTTGTGTTTTTTTTTTTAATCACATATTGCAGTGCATGACTATTCACTTATTTGCATGGCTCACTGTTTAATAGTGTTCTCTCTCAAATTAAAATTTCACAACAGCAAAAGGGCCCTGTATATTGTTCTCACCACTATCTCCCTAACATTTAACATAGTACTTGGCATGTGATGGTTGTGCAAATTACATATAGTGAATGTTTGAATAAATGAATATATATAAGTTTTTTCTACAACAAAATTTTACCAGCTTTTAACTGTTTAAGAAAATCCAAGTTTACAGTAAAATTGAAAATCTTGCCATAAGCAACCAGACTTTGCTCTCTGATCCGTGTGTTTCTGATTTATCTCTCTAGTTTTATTGCTAAATCATTTGAAAGTAAGTGACACCAGTCACTTGCTTTCTCCTTTAAATATTTCAGCACACACCTAAAAATAAGGTATCTGCTCTACAGAACCCCAATGCCATAAGCCGGTTTAAAAAAAACTAGCAGTAATATTTCACTCTCTTCTAATATCTAAACCACATTCAGATCTCACCAACTGATATTTAAGTCTCTTTTTACTTTCAAACTAGCATCTAATCCAGATTCTGGAACCTTGAGGGAGGCTAAGGTGGGTGGATCATCTGAGGTAAGGAGTTCAAGACCAGCCTGGCCAACATGGCAAAATCCCATCTCTACTGAAAAGCAAAAATTAGCTGGTCATGGTAGCAGACATCTGTGATCCCCGAAGTTACTACTCCAGAGGTTGAGGCACGGCCCAAGAATAGCTTGAACCTGGCAGGTGGAGTTTGCAGTGCACTAAGTTCATGCCACTGTATTCCAGCCCGGGCGACAGAGTGAGAATTCATCTCAAAAAAAAAAAAAAAAAAGAGAGAGAGAGAGAGATTCTGGAAGCCCCTGTCCAACACATACACAAACATATTATTGTTATCATTATTTTTATTACTTTGTACTGAAATCTTGAAGTAATTCAATTGTCCTCTAGAGTGTTCCATATTCTGGATTTGTCTGCTTGTCTCCTTACGGTGTCATTTAAATTGTTCTTCCAGTTCCCATATATACTGGAAACTAGAAGTCAGACCTAACGCTGTGATTAGATTCAGTTACAAATGTTTTCTAAGAATAACTGATAGGCAGTGCTTCTTACTTAATATTGCATCCCAACAGGGTGCACACTGTGCCAACTTGTTCACCACTGGGGATGCCAAGGTTAACCATAAAATCAAGATGGTCACCACCTGATCTGTCTGTTATATTGGTGCACTCTCCCCCTTCATGCTAGCAAGAACTCATTCAAGCAAACTTTCCAAAATTTGTTTATAATTGAAATCCAAGTTAAATTCTTTTCCCTAGGACTTAATGCAATCCAAAACGCTTAGTTTATTTGTAGAACTTCTTTATCCCTTTTCTTTTGGGGTGGATGGCTGTGTGAAGGGTTCTTCAATTACCTTTGCAGGAAAATGTTGCTGAGCTTACTCAAGTCTTCATGAATTTTAAAATAAAAGCACTCCTCCATATATTTAAAAAGACAGCATTTTGTACAAATCTTTATAGCATTTTTGTTCAGCATTAATTACATATATCAACTTTTCTTCCTTCCTGTAAACTGATATTATTTATTAAACTCACAAGAAAAGACACAATTAATCTTTATGATTCATTGTTTCTCCTGCAAAGAACTAAAGCATCAACTGAGTTGACTTTTAAAGTGTTTTTTTTATCTCCTACTGGGGCTGTATAATTGGGTTAAATCAGTACTGTTCAAACCAGAGGACCGCTGGGAATATGCAGCAGAGAGCTGGAGGTACTCCATAAACATGGAGCCTCTTTCTGAAGCATCGTTTTTCCTAGATGGTAAGTAATTTAAAAGATCTTTCTGCACCAAAATAAACTCAGACATACTACAGAAGAAAATGCAAAATTAACATGAATTTAAGGAGAAAACAGAAGGCCATTTTGCATAAGCCACTAGTCACAACCTCCTCTACTTCCTACCACTTTCCCATGGTCTCTCCACGTCCCCAACCCACAGGTGATCACTCTGCTCTGCCCTTTGAAGTCCTTGGTTAACTAAAGCACCTGGCTAACATTTAAATCAACAAAAGAAAAATTCCTCTGAAAAAATTATTGAAGCTTTCTTTTTCTTTTTTCTTTTTCTTTTTGTTTTTGAAATGGAGTCTTGCTCTGTTGCCCAGGCTGGAATGCAATGGCACGATCTCGGCTTACTGCACCTCTGCCTCTCAGGCTCAAGCTATTCTCCTGCCTCAGCCTCCTGAGTAGCTGGGATTACAGGCATGCACCACCATGCCTGACCAATTTTTGTATTTTTAGTAGAGACAGAATTTCACCATGTTGGCCAGGCTGGTCTCAAACTCCTGACCTCAAGTGATCCACCTACTCAGCCTCCCAAAGTGCTGGAATTACAGGAGTGAGCCACCGCACCCAGTCAAAAATTTACGAAGATTTCTAACAGCCAATGTCTCCAAACCTATCCTCTATATGAAAGATGTAAGTGTGGGAACTAGAGATTGGGTATATAAGAACCCTTCCATTTTTTAATGATTCAATAAATGTCATTGACCTTCCTACACTTCCATATGGGAGCAAGATGCCTATGACTCTTGGTTTCTGCATCCTCGTATCTCCTACACACCATCTTTTCCTGAACAAACATTTATTAAGGGTTGTCTGTAAGAAAGGCACCTTTTCAAGCACTTTATTCGTGATAATTCACTTCACATCCACCTAATAAAGTAGGTACTAATGTTCTTGCCATTTTATGGATGAGGAAAGTAAGGCATGAAGAGCTAAGTGACTTGCCCAACATAGTTGGGAACAGCTGAAGCCAGTATTCGAAATGAAGCAGTCTGGCATTTTAATAACACCTGGCCCAGGCTTTGCATTTAGGAAGAACTCAAATAATGTGTGTGATAATTGTGTTGATACAGCAAGCAAATTTGGAGTCATCATTGATTCTTCCTTCTGCCTTACAGTCAAGCAATCGCCAAGCTCACTAATACCTTAAAGAGTCCCTTACCTTCTTTACATTCCCACTGCTGCTGCCTTAGGTTCAGGTCTTCATTCCCTCAATCCTTCTCAGTGGGACACTCTCAGAGTATGTGGCATTTCTGGTCTTTAATTCCTTCTCTACGCTAACCCATCCTTCATGCTCTGCCAGAGTTTCTTCCAATGCACAACTCTGATTGTGGTGATCTCTCCCCGCAAACCTCCAACGGCTCCTCTTTGCTTACAGAATGGAACCAACAGTCTGTTAGTGGCAATCAAGACCCTAACCTGCCTTCCCTGGTGTATCCCCACTGACATAATACACCTGTGAAATGAAACTAAATCTTGGGACCCCAAATCACTAAGCCAAAGGAAAAAGTCAAGCTGGGAACTGCTTAGGGCAAACTTGCCTCCCGTGCTATTCCTTGAAAAGACAGCTACTAAGATTTTTAAAAAGCTACACACCCCCTCCCAGGGAATTTCCTTGTGGACAAAGAACAAACAGAACTCAAAGTCATCCTTCTGCTCACTAAGAATAATGCATATCTGATTGCATCCTTTGGAAAAGCTAATCAGAAACTAGAAAGAATGCAACCATTTGTTTCTTATCTACCTATGACCTGGAAGCCCCTCCCCGCTTCGAGGCTTCAAGTTTCCCCACCTTTTCAGACAAAATTAATGTACTTTTTATGTACATTGATTGATGTCTCATGTCTCCCTAAAATGTATGAAACTAAGTTGTGAAAAATACTATTGAGGACCACAAATTCTTCCTTTCCTTTACAAAGCACAGTGTTTTCAATACTGCCGACTATGCTCCCCACAGTTAGTGGTTGAGTGGGTTATGTCTATCAGTATTTACTCCCATTAGAAATTAAACCGAAATTTTTAAAATATTGAAGCATTAATTTAAAAAGAAGAAAAATCCATTATATATTGATATAAATAACATGAAAAATAACCATTCTTTATGAAATAAAACAGAATGTTGAGTGAAAACAATAGTTTTATATCTGTGCAAATTTCTCTGCTGTCTGGCTTTACAGAGGACAGTTAAATTCTCCTAAATGCTTCTCTATTCAGGCTCTGGCATTATCACACATCTCGGAGCCTCCAGAAAGCTCCGCTGTAGGCTTATGAGAAAATGAAAGTGAAAAGGCAGATAACATCTTAGTATTTTTATAAAAAGAGTTTTTTATCTCATGGATGCCCTGAAAACGTAGAGAACCCCTGAAATCCTTGGACCATACTTTGAGAACCATTGCTTTATGTAAATTGTGTCTTGCTTTTACACTGGTTCACCCGAGCTTGCAGCATTTCCTCTCTTTAGAAAGCTCTTCTCCCTTAGTTTCTGCCTATAAATACTCAACCTATGCATCAATGCTCAAAGTCTCACGTTTTTATGAAACTTCCTCCCTCTGCAGTAAGAATTCCTTCCGTTTTATAGCACTTTGTACCTTGATTTACATTTAAAATATTCAATTACTTGGGCAACAATTACTGAGTGCCTACTATGTTCTAAGTGTCCTACACTTTCCCTACCTACTCCCCCTACATTAAAATTTATCTTCAGCTCAGCCTCCTCAAAGAGACAATCAAAACAATATATTAGTGGTCAACTTTTAGGCCCACTGATATACTGGGAAAGGAGTTGTTTTTTTAAAAGACTCAGGACCTTTCCATAGCTCTTAAATTACACCATATAAACCATCTGTTTCTGTCATTATTGAAGATGTCTACTATATTTAAGCCACACTAAAATAAATTCAATTATCTTTGGTAAGTAGAAAATTAAGAGCAATTCATCTGATAAATGTTTATAAGCATACATTTTTGAGCCACTCTAGCCCTTGTCCAATATACCACGGACATTCAATTTGACAGCTGTTGTTGAAGAATTTGAATTCCAAATGAGTGGGATGACCCTGTAGCCCTACATTTCTAGAATGCTAAGATTCAAATGAGTATCAAGTATTTGAGTAAAGAGATCCAAGTCTGGTACCTCTGTAGCAATGGCATGCGTAGCTTGAGGCATGGCCCTTGACATTTCTGGAGCTCAGTGTCTTCCACTAGACTAGAATCCTCTTGAACCCAGAAACCATGTCATTTTTATCTCTGCACTTAGTAAGCACTCCATAAATTTTTGATGAACAAAGGACTCCACGATGAAGAATTATGTTAAATAAACCCCAAAGTCCTTCTCAGTTAGAAGAGCACCTAACACAGGGCCCGCATGTCATGACCACTCATTAAATATTCAAGGCACACACAAAGACACAATTGAACAGTCTGTAATTTCTGGTTCTATTATAAGCAAGATGTTTCCCTAGGCACCATGCTGTCTCAGTAAGAACTAAGATATTGTCCCTGCCCTCACAGAACTCAAAACTTAGCCCAATATTAGCTGCAATGACAAACAACCAGGGAGCAAACAAAACACCTTAGATTCATGATGTTTTATCTGCCTTGGAACACCGGGATATTTCAAGTTCCACCTCTGACTGGCAAAATCACTTTTTATTTCTGCTTCTAATAGACACATAACTAAAGGCAAGGGCTAATGGGATGTCAAAGCAGTGTCATCACAGCCCCTTAATTGATGTGAAGGTGCTTGCATAACTATTCAAGGCAAAATGATGTTCTCACTGATGGGAGATATAGAATGTACAATTTGCATCTCATCAGAAAAAACTATTCGTTGGTTTCCTCTACGAAGCACTAATGTTCCTCAATACTGCTGACTGTGCTATTTTGAGAAATAGCCAGCATGCCCTCCGCCGTTAGAAAGTAAAAGGAAATATTGCCTCCCCAGGTGTCAG
Organism: Macaca mulatta; assembly: GCF_049350105.2. NCBI lineage: Eukaryota > Metazoa > Chordata > Mammalia > Primates > Cercopithecidae > Macaca > Macaca mulatta. The sequence goes on along the minus strand of NC_133417.1, from coordinate 125,548,276 downwards.
ATTTCCTTTCTATAATGGAAGGATGTGTGGGACAGCATTTCAAACATAGTCACAGAGGAAAAAGGAGGCTGACAAGTAAGATGGATGAATGAGAGGGAAAACATGTGTTGAGAAGGAAGCTGTCAGATGTAGATCCCGTTTGTGCATCAGAAGTGTCCTAATTAAAAGTGCCCATCATAAGAGTCTTTGGGGAGGAAAGAAAAAAAAAAAAGGAAGCCCACATCTTTGCAATACAAGAGATCTCAGAGAAAAGGCATGGCTCAGGGGCTCCATTGAACAGCAGCATTCACATTTGGTGGCTGTATCCTGGCATCTCGGATATTTATTGCTTCTATAACTCAACCCAGGAAATCTGCATCCTCACCAAGGAAGCCTTTAAATATAAATAATATCACAAATTTAGTTGACGTAAAGAAGTTGGAAACACTGGGCTGTTACCATGCAATTTGGAGCTCAGTTTTTCCAACTTCTCATCAATAATGATTTTTTTCTTTCCCACAATTGGAGTCCTGAGCCTTCTGTGTTTACAGTGACATTAGTCAATTCCCTAGACACACTGGGTGAAATTAAATAAAGGACTGCAGGGAAATTTATCTATAGAACATGAATCTTTAATGGGCCTTCATCCCTATAACTCGTATACCAGAAAAGGACTTGCAGAAACAGATCTAGTATCTAGCCACCCATGAAGGCTAGGTGGATGTGAACAGATAATTGAGTATCTCTATTCCTCTTTTGCTTTATTTATAGCATAAAGGGACTGGACTCAATAAACTTTGAGTTCTTTCCACTCTGACCTTCAGACTCTGTCATTTTTCTCAAATTTCCCTCCTCCTTCCTAGGAAGTACATAGGGGCCATTGTTAATTTGTGGTGGATTTGTGGTGGGAGGGAAGTGGTGGTAGTTAAGAATGTGGGCTCTTATGTTAGACTGCTCAGGTTCAATCTCATCTCTACCACTCACTATCTGTGTGACTTAGGACAAGTTACCTAAACTCTCTGTGTCTCCATTTCCTTATCAATAAAGCGAGGCAATAATAGTACCCATACCTCATAAAGTTGCTAAGATCTAATGGAAAAATATATACAAAACAGTTGTTACAGTTCCTGTTACATAGTAAACATGCAGCAAACGTTTGCTGATGTGAGAGAATACAATCACTGCACACATGTGAGAAGATACAATCTCTGCCACACATATGGCCAGAGGCAGACCTGCAGAAGTGGAGTAATTGCAGGAATTAGGAGAGGGATCCTTTGTTACAAAATAAATAAACTCTACTTGCTTATGTCAAGATTTCTTTTACAGTGTAAAAGGAGAACAATAGCACACCAGTTTGAGTTCATATTCTGCTGTAAATAGATGTATTAGTCTGTTCTCATGCTGCTAATAAAGACATACCTGAGACTGGGTAATTTATAAAGAAAAAGATGTTTAATGGACTCACAGTTCCACATGGCTGTGAAGGCCTCACAATCATGGTGGAAGGCGGACGAAGAGCAAAGGCATGTCTTACATGGCAGTAGGCAAGACAGGGTGTTGCAGGGGAACTGCACTTTATAAAACCATCAGATCTCATGAGACTTATTCACTATCATGAGAACAGCACAGGAACACCTGCCCCCAGGATTCAATTACCTCCCACTGGGTCCCGCCCACAACACATGGGGATTGTGGGAACTACAATTCAAGATGAGATTTGGGTGGGGATACAGCTGGACCATATCAATAAATTTTACTTATTTATTGATTTATTGAAAATAGGCTTATAAAAAAAGTATTTAATGGAAGAAAGAGGAAGAATACAAGGATAAATAACAGATCTAGCAAGGGGAAAATATATGAATGAAAGACCAATTTCTGTTACCTTTAATATTGCTTGGCTTCACTGTCAATCTTATGTTTATTTATGGATCAAATTGATTTGTATCTTTATAAGCACCTTCTTCAAAATGATCCAGAAGACTGAATTTGGGGAGGCTATATTCAGTCTATATTCATGATTAGGTCATGTTCAAAAGTTTGGTTTTATTAAGACAGATCTCATCCTGAATCACAAGAAGGGTGTTTCCACTGGCAGCCACCCTTGTAGATTTTTACATACTCTAAAATATTACTAGTGCTAAATACAAGTGAGTCGTTCAGAGTGTCCCTGAGGGTTTGACACTCCACCAGCAGCCCTGCTATAAACCTGAGAACATTGGGCCAAAGGCCATATCTTGAAAAAATACCTTAACACTGACTAGAGTGCTTTATCAGACACAGATGTCTCCAGAATTAGGCAGTATCAAACCACATTCACAGATTTCAGCCAAATACAAGCCAAAAGATATTCAAAAGTCCCTGGGTTATATGGCTACCCGATTTCTGGCTCCTCATTAAGAGTAAATTGATAAAATACACCTGAAAGGCATGAGGTTTGGCAGAGAAATACCAGATTAAGATTATAACTCATTAAATATTTAAAAACTCACCTACATTAGTATTTTTCAGCTGGTAGGGTCATCAATCATATTGAACTACAGTTTTTATGTATTTGCTGATGCAAAAACATCATAACAACACAAGCCAGAGTGACACAGGAAGCTACATTAAAACAAGGGAAGAAGACAAAGAGAAGGAGTGAAAAAAGGACAGAAGCTTAGTTTCAAAATTAACTCAAACAAAAAGTGAGCAATCCAAGAAATAGCAAAACCTATCTACAGTCAAAGGGAGGTTTTTATGTGCTTCTGTATGTCAAATTCATTCAGATGCCATTGCTTGCCTTTTCTGATGCCTTATTGACTAAATCATGTCAGCCAAACAGTCAATTCAATCAATTGTTTAAAAATAAGCTGATGACCTCTTTCAGTGATACAGATGTTTTGAAAACACCATTTTTAGTCTAGTGCAGAATGCAATATCTTCTACAAAGTTGTTATCCAACAATAATTTGTTGATAGATTCATCTAATAATGAAAAATATAGACTGATAATCCAAATAGCACTTTTAAAATCAAAAGCTACATATACAATGCCATGTTAACAAACTTGAACATTCTTTGAGAATTTTGATTTCTAAGAACCTAAAAAAAAGAAACTACCAATTTTTTTTTAATGTGCTGGTTGTCTTTCAATTGGTAGGTATATACAAGTACAGGAAACATTGAATATAACTACTTTTGAAGGAATTTTGGCTTTTATAATTTCTAGTAAATGACTTATAAGAGCAATGGCAAGAGGGGACTTACCTCCCCTCGTGTTATCTATTAAAGAGTAAATGAGAACCTGCACTATTAAATTGGTCCTTTTTAATCAATGTTTAATTACGTAGCTTATGGAGAATGTACTAATGGTCCTTTTATGAATATTAAACAAGCAGAAATATTCTCTATCCTGGAGTGCAGAATAAGGAATCAGTCATGAACATTACTTAGCCAGTTTGCATGAGATAGATATTTAACACTTTCACTGAAAATTAGCACATAGAATTACATGCTACATCTACAGAGAAAGCAGAGGTATTTGTAAAAGAATAAACTGGATGGAGGAAATAATGGAGCCAAACATTTCAGGTGTTGTTTTTTTTCCTCCTTTGTAGATTTACCTAGTGCTCGAAGATAGACACCAAAATGTAGTGACTGCTAAAGTCAAATAGACCTTGAGGCAAATTTCTTCAAACTTTGAAGGAGTACTCCTAAAATGAGTAAGAATGTTGAGAATAATCAATGATGAAAGTCAAGCAAGAAGAAATGAAAAACATGGAGATTATTAAAATAGCATCAGAAAGAAAATAGCACATTTTGAAAGCAAACAAAGATCCAACATACACATAATTGGTGTTTAAAGATACTACAAAATCTGGAACTAAAACATTTTTTCCCAAAAAGATAAAAAAAGAAAATATTCCTTAAATAAAACAAGACCAAAATGTACAGATTAAAGACCACATCATATTCCAAGGAGGGATAACACTGACTGAAAAATGCAGACTTGCCCTGTTTACGTTACCAGACTCTTGTGGGCATGATGTCAAGGACACCAAATCAACTATGGGAGTAAAAAATCATCAGCTTAGGCTTAGCCTTCCTATAAGCCACATTCGATGCTAGAAATTGCTAAACTTTCTACAAAGTTCTGGGGAAAAGAAAGTGTGGTCTTAAAAGAGTATATTATTATATACTTGCAACTAGAAAGGCCAAGGATACATGCCCTCATATATTCCAAATTTCAGATATAGTTTCCATGGACACTGCTTGGGGAAACGACTTACAAGTAAACCTCAGGCAATCAAGACATGAATGGAGAAACCATAATGAAAGACTGGTTGTGAACACTGAATAAATTTAAATATAGGATTCAGGCTAAATAACTGTGAGAAGAGGATATGAGTTTTATAGACCAAAGCAATGAAGAAATATTATACCTAAAAATGTTGAGCAGTAAAGAAAGGAGGTAAGAGAATAGAGTAAATAAGCTAATCTCCTCTTTCCAAGTTGGGGTCAAAAGACACAGTTTAAAGCAGATAAATCTCAGGTTTCAGTGTAATATGTTTGAGTACAAAATAACTCCTAGATAAATTAAGAGAAATAATATAAACTATAAACAACACAAGTTGAGTTGTGGAAGGGAAAGAAGAAAGATAGGAAGAATCATAAATATTAATTTTCTCATAGAGATAAAAAGGAATATTTAAAGATGATAAAAAAGAAATTATAAAATATTTTTAAATAATTAAAAACATAAAAATGAAATTAAAAACAATATAAGCTAAATAGTAAGAGGTATAAAAAATATAAACAAAAGAAACATTCCAAATAAAAATACCAGAAATGTAGCTTGTAATCACAAAAGTAAAGTCAATAAGGCCACCAAAAGGGAACTGATTCAATAACTTTTCCAAAATCCACACAATGGAATACGATAGAATTATGTAAGAATAGAGATGGAGCTTTTTTGAAAACAACTTCCAAGGTACTTGGTAAAGGAAAAAAACAAAACAAAATGTCAAATAGTATATGGAGGATTTTTCCGCTTGTGTAAAAAAAAGATATTCACTGTACATACACACAGACACATATACAACAAATGTGTGTATAGGCAGGGCATATTTCTGGAGGCATGTAGAAGAAAGTGTTAATAATGATACTTCTTTCTTGGGTGCAAGAATGGTATAAAATTGAAGAAGACTTACTTTTCCTTTTCTTTCTTTGGGTACAGTTACTAGTACTTTGAAAAGGGTAAAATAAAACCAGTCAGTGTGAGAAAACGCATATATATACATATATATTCACATACATATGTATACATATATAAATATGTATTTATTAGCATTTAATAAATGTGTGTACATAAGAGTGTGTGTGTATACATTCAAAGAAGAATCACAAACTAACAGAGTAAATAATAAGTTGACCAATAAATTTTGCTAAAAAATAAGAAAAAAGAATCAGGTTAGATTTTTTACATTGTATTAAAATAAATTCCAAACCAATAGAAGAGATAAATGTAAAAAGAAAAAAAAAGGCACAGTGTTGTGTTTGTGTGCCTGTATTCCCAACTTCTTGGGAGGCTGAGCAGGGAGGATTGCTTCAGCCCAGGAGTTTGAGAACAGCCTGAGAAACACAGAAAGATCCCATATCAGATAATGAAAAGAAAACCAAAAGAAACTGTAGAGGAAATTTTTATGTATATCTAGTTGGGAAGTGATTTTCCAAATATTATAGAAAGACAAAAAAAAATGAAGAAGCATTTGCAACAATATGGCAGTCAAACGGGTTGATTAATATTCTTAATACTTAAAAAGCCCTTATAAAGCCATGAGAAAAACATATTCTTATCTGAAAGAAGAATGGCCAAGAAAAAAAACATAGCTAATTCAATAGATTTTTATTTAGTTAGTGAACTTGTGGTATTAGGCTTTGAGAGTTTAGAGGTAAGCTAAGAGCTCTCAGGGAGTTTACAGTTTAGTGGAGAAAGTACATTCTAGAATTAGACGAATTCTCATTTTCTAATTAGTTGGTCAAAATGATTGACTTCATAATTATAAAAGATCCACAACTGGTTACTTTCTTTTATGATCATTTAAAGCATTTGGGGCTGGGTGTGGTGGCTCATGCCTGTAATCCCAGCACTTTGGGAGGCCAAGTGGGAGTGGATCACCTGAGGTCAGGAGTTCGAGACCAGCCTGGCCAACATGGTGAAACCCCATCTCTACTAAAAATACAAAAATTAGCTGGGTGTGGTGGCAGGTGCCTGTAATCCCAGCTACTCAGGAGACTGAGGAAGGAGAATCGCTTGAACCCGGGAGGCGGAGTTTGCAGTGAGCCAAGATCACACCACTGCACTCCAGCCTGGATGACAGTGAGACTCCGTCTCAAAATAATAATAATAATAATAAATAAAAATAAAGCATTTGGAAGCCAGGTATTATTCATAACTAATTAGTTTGGATTTATAACCCTATCAATGCATACAGCAATACCAATTCATCCCTCAGGCTCTGCTACCTACTAGGCTATAGAAGTGCATGATTTCATTTTGTCCTCACAGCTATAGGAAACTGCTTTTTTATTTTTTCAGTTTTTCCTATGGGAAAACTATGGGGCCTAAAGAGATGAAGCAATTTGTTCGAACACGTTCTTTTGGTAAAAGGCACCATCTAAGTCCTTTTCACCCCCCAAATCTATGTTAATAAGGTGACAATATTTGTAAAGAGCAAAATTGGTCAGAAACATATGCCTACTAGGTCAGATAATGTGTTCCCTAAACATAGCTCTCTATAAAACATGAATGGTTGATTTTGCAGTATAGATGAACTTACTTTATACATTTCTTGACTTTCTGTAAAATATTTTCACTATAAAATATATATATACACATATATGTGTAATGTATGTATATATGGTGTTTTCATTTTTGTTGGTTTCATTTTGCTTCTGATAGTCATTAATGCTGCAGTTTGATTAAACGATACAATTGCCCTTGAACTCTCTCTATATTCCAAGGCAGCAGAGCAGGAAGAAACATATGGCACCAGTGCCGTGGCAGCACAATTTTAGTCCTCCTCAAGAATTATGTGGCCATGGTGGTGATTTGCTATCAACAATTTCACGACTCCTAATTCAGAGCAGTGGATTCATGGCCTTAAAATGTGAACCTGTCGCTCAGCCAGGCAGCCTCTCACACTCTGAGCAGTCTGACTTTTCAGCAGACAGCTTCTGAGTTTCCCTGCTCATGACCACTGCAGCCAGGAAAATTTGGACCAACTCAGCATTCAAGGACAATAGGACAGGCGTGTGCTCTGTAAATGGCACGTGGCATGATTATCAGAACAGCAGACTTTGTATGAAGCAAAAGGAAGAAGAGTGCTTTTTGTGTGTTTGTGCACGTGCACACATACACACACTTTCCATGCGCAAAACAAAACACTGTTTCACTATCATTTACAAAATCTGGTATTCATTGATTGACTACACGATTACTTTTGCCATTGCAGTTTTGTGTTTGAAAAATAAAATTTCATCTCAACATTACAGTATTTGCACTGGGAATTCTTTTCAGTTAAAATCTGAAGTGCCCACAATTCTCATCAGTATATTTCTTCCTGTTTTTATTTTTTCTGGACAGCTTTGCTGTAGCAATAAATTTTTATTGTATGAGGCTCTACATTCTAGCAAATTTGTAGTTGATTATCCTAAACTCATTCAGGGCCAAATTTCCAGGGACAGTTAGCTATGACTTTGTGAAGCCAAATGTGGGATGATGATTTTTTTTTTTTCAAACTCAGTAAACCTCTTATTATACTTGTATGAGAGGGAAAAAAGCACACTTAGGAATTAAAAGTTATGTTGTCTTATGAAAAATATATGGAGCCCTGCTTTAGACAATGCTGTTAAACTCATCAGTGGTTTCCCTTTTTCTTGGACATGCTATACCCTATAGCCCTTGAGTCCTGATAGAAAGTGTCACCACACTTATTTTCTATTACAACATACATGTGTCCCTTTGTAGAATGTATTCTGGTTTTTGAAATGGCTCCTTATCACGCATTCTTTGTTAGTCATCTGTTGAATTTTGTTGGGCCAATAGACAATGGGCACCTTGCAGTCACTAAAAGGCAGGGATTGCTGGTGATAATGGCATGACCACAACAGACACTTCTCCCTTGTCCTGCTCCTTGTCTCACCCACTCTCCTGAACCAGGATGCTACTCGAAAACCGAATGCAGTGTTCTCCCACAGGCCTGTTCTCATGAGTTATGGTAAGAAAACACAAAAGGAAGATGACATACATCCTGGTTTTAAATAAGAAAGGAAGAGAATGCCAATACTGATATTATTCAAACATCATAGAACATGAAGAAGGACAGATTGTTGAAGACAGCAATCAGGAAATTCCAAATATTGTCCTTCATCAACTCAGATGCCATAGCCTTCGACCTTGAGCACTGAGAAGCTCACTCTGACAGTTACGCCTGTTTAAAATCCCTCAGAGGTTCCTTCACCCACAGGGTAAGCACCAAGGGCTTTAACCAGGCACACATGAGTGGTGTCCGTGACCTGGGTTCAACTCTGTTTCTTGTCACTCCTTGACCATTTGTGTAAACTTTTCAGAGACCCCACATATCCCAGGCTGTTTTCCCTTCTGGACCTTTGCTTAGGTTCTGCCATCTGTCTAGAATCCCCCCAACTGCCGTCCGCTGGCTAACATTGGATCCTGTAATAACCATTCTCCCAGACCTTCCTTCGCTTCTCTTCACTCCCATAATATCTTGCACATGGGCTTCTCATTTCAGTGAGATGAATTCCTTACCACTGCCTATTAAATTGTATGTTTCCCTGAAACACTGTGAGGTCTCCAAAGTCAAGGACTATGTCTTATTCATCTACACACTCTGAAGCCTGTAGAGCCTCTGTTATATACTAGGAGTTTAGTAAATATGGGTTGAATAAGTCCCCAAAGTCAAGGACTGTGTCTTATTCATCTATATACTCTGAAGCCCTGTATAGCCTCTGGTATATACTAGGAGCTTAGTAAATATGGGTTGAATAAGTAAAGTATCTTTACAGGCTTCAAGTCCTTATGATAACTGTATCTTCAAATATCAATTAAGGGGAAAAACTGAGACATACAGCATCAGCCTAATGTTTTGGTTCTGTTACCTTGAACAAGTTACTTTTCCTTAGAAGCCCTAATTTCCTAATCTGTACAATGGGTACAATATTACCCACCTCAAAGAGGTGTGACAATTAAATAAGAAAATGCCTAGAAAGATGCTTAGCCAAGCTACTAACATATAATAAGAATTAAATGAATGTTAGGTACTACAAATGATTAATGTGAAAAATGAATGTTAGGTGCTACAAATGATTAATGTGAAGTTATCCCTTTGACTATTCCTTTGATAACCAACAAGAGGCAAATTTTCATAATCATTTTTTGTTTGTTCTTGCTGGGGTAATTTTTTGTCTCTTTTTGAGAGTTTTGCTGTTTGGTGTTACCCTTTTATCTGAATCACGCTTACCCCCTCCTCAATTTTCTTCCTCTCCGTATTACAAGAAATAGCCAATAAAGAAATAGCCAATAATTCAGGTGCCCAATACTTCAGGGTTGAGTAACTCCCCACACATTGAGTCAACAGGGATTCTAATTTAGAACCATATCAACAGATATCATCCTCTGTAAATATTTCAAAAATTGATGGACATGACTGTTTTCACTATTCCAAATTACCGTATGTGTCCATCACTCAAATTTGTTTCCATTCTCAAATAAGCTCTATGATGTTATTCCTGAAAAGAAAGGAACCACAAATCCAAATTTCCACATACATCAGTTTTAGTCATTCTCATTTCCATCAAGATTTGGCAAGGGAAGGGGAGGTTTATAAACTGATGATAGGAGTAAATTATGCATAATCCCATAGGTCAGCAATGTCTTAAAGCATGTTAAAAACTAAAGGTCAAATCTCCAAAAGTCAAAGTTATTTACCAAAGGCAGCAATCTTATTTTACTTCTTTTAAGACCACAAACACTCTTATTTCCCAAAAGGTCTTGAAGATTTGCTTCTATCGTAAGTAGAATTGGAAATAAAGCTAACTTTGGTCCTCTACTAATTGCAGACCACCCTGCTGTTTGGGGCAGGGTGGTCTCTTCCTCGTGCCACAAATACACCAAGCTCATTTCCATTTTCTCGCTTTTACTCAATTTTTTTCCATCCTCTAAACTACGACTCTCTCAGTTCAAATCCTGGGCTGCACCATTTATTAGCTCTGCGATCTTGGAAAATGTATTTAACATTCTCTAAACCTTAATATCCTTATCTATAAAATGTAGATGTTAATAAAAATAGTATCTATCTCAAATGGTTGTCATCGTGATTAAATTGGACAGTGATTTAATTTTTGAAGCCCCTTTCCTGGCATTACATGGCATATACTTCATGACCAAAGATATTGTTGCTGCTGTTATTCCGCCTCGTCTATTCCACCCACCTACAAAGGTCTACCCTATACTTCTCACAGGTAGTTTCTCTCTTCACTGTGTGTACTGTATGAGTTGCACTCAGCACTTGATTATATATATATAGGTGACCTGTGAACAACAAGGATTTGAACTTACGGGTACACTTACACCTGGATTTTCTTCCTCCTCTGCCAACCCTGAGACAGAAAGACCAACCCTTCCTCTTCTTCCTCCTCCTCTGCCTACTCATTGTGAAGATGAAAAGGAGGAACACCTTTTTGATAACCCTCTTCTACTTATTGAATAGTAAATATATTTTCTCTTCTTTATGATTTTCTTAATAATATTTCTTTATCTCTAGCTTGCTGCTTTATAAGGACACAGCATACAATACATCTCCAACACAAAAAATATGTGTTAATTGACTGTTTATGTTATAGGTAAGGCTTCTGATTAACAGTGGGCTATTGGTTAAGTTTAGGGGAGTCAAAAATTTTCTTTTCTCTTTTTTTTTTTTTTTTTTTGAGATAGAGTCTCACTCTGTCACCCAGGCTGGAGTGCAGTGGTGCAATCTCGGTTCACTGCAACCTCCGCCTCCTCCTGGGTTCAAGCCGATTCTCATGCCTCAGCCTCCCGAGTAGCTGGGATTACAGGCACGTGCCACTACACTGGCTGATTTTTGTACTTTTAGTAAAGACAGGATTTCATGATGTTGGCCAGGCTGGTCTCGAACTCCTGACCTCAGATGACCCACTCACCTCGGCCTCCCAAAATGCTGGGATTACAGGCATGAGCCATTGCACCCAGCCGAGTCAAAAGTTTTATACAGATTTTTTTACTGTATGGGGGTTCAGCACCCTTAACCCCCACATTATTCAAGGGTTAATCTGTATCTTCTTCGTACCATAGTAAATGCCAGTACTCTGTTCTCCTCCTTTTAGGCACACAAGGGAATTGTCCTTTCCCACCCTTCCTGCCATTTGGGGTGGGGGAAGCCCATAGGAGTAGTTCTGGCCAATGAGTTGTAGTCAAAAGTGACATATCACTTACAGGCTACAGCATTTAATTGCTGGTGAGAGACCCTCTAGAGCCCTTTCCCCAGCCCCAGTCATCAATCCTGGAAGCATTTGTTGAGACAAGGCCCCTATCAGCCTAGATCCTAAGTGACTGTGATAAGCAGAATCTATACTACTCCAACAATAAAATGAATGAACTACTGATACACACACTAATGTGGATGAATCACAAAAACACGTTAACTGAAAGAAGCTAGTCAGAAAAGAGTATATTCTGTAGGATTGCATTTCTATGAACTTGTGGAGCAGATAAAATGAATTTATGGTGACAGAAATCTGTGGCGCTGGATCAGTGGTTGCATAGGGCAGAGGATGGGGGCATACTGTGAAAGGATACCAGGAGAATTTTTTGGGTGACGGAAATGATCTATGTATAGATTATGGTGATTTGTCATAACTCATGGGACTGTATTCTTAAAATAAATCCAGTTCATTGTGTGTAAATTCTACTTCAATAGAGTGATTTAAAAACAAACCAAACCAAACAAAAATAAGCAGAATCTCCCCGATAATTCTTGCTGGATTTGTAATTTAATAAGAAATAAATCCTGTTTTTTAAGTTTCTGAGACTAGAAAGGAAAGTTGTTTGTTACTGCAGCCTATCCTAACTAACATGTATACACTGATTTTATCCTCTTGACCAGAATGTAAACTTTTTGTGGAGAAGGAGCAAAGTCTTACCCCTTCTTTCTACCCCACAGCACTAATCACAGGCCTAGATACACAGTATCTTCTACTTGACTTGGGTCAACCTACAAATTTCAACACTGCAACTGAGATCCAAAAGGAAAAATGCTCCCAGAAACCAGTCTCTAGTCACTAAGGTGGAAATGTGTTAAACTAAATAGCAAAAAAAAAAAAAAAAAAAAAAAAAAAAAAAAAAAAAAAAAAAAAAAACACGTAAGCAGGATCCTAACTCCTATATTCAGGTTTCTTTAAAGACAGATTCTGAGAGTATCTAATGGCAAATCCCCAAAACCAGGTATGGTAGAGCTGTAAACAAAGCTGAAGTAGGTCATGTGACTCAGGGAAGCATGGACTGAAGATGTTACTATCAGGAAAGAAAGTTCAAGTTCAGGAGTAGTTGCAAAGATAAGAACGTCAAGGCATTGTTTCTTGAGATCAATTCTTCAAGAGGACATCTGCCTAAGAAAAAGGACCATTTGGTCATTAGAGAACTGCAAATCAAAACCACAATGAGATACCATCTCACACCAGTTAGAATGGCAATTATTAAAAAGTCAGGAAACAACAGATGCTGGCGAGGCTGTGGAGAAATAGGCACACTTTTACACTGTTGGTGGGAGTGTAAATTAGCTCAACCATTGTGGAAGACAGTGTGGTGATTCCTCAAGGATCTAGAACCAGAAATACCATTTGACCCAGCAATTCCATTACTGAGTATATACCCAAAGGATTATAAATCATTCTACTCTAAAGACACATGCACACGTATGTTTACTGTAGCACTGTTTACAATAGCAAAGACTTGGAACCAACCCAAATGCCCACCAATGATAGACTGGATAAAGAAAATGTGGCACATATACACCATGGAATACTATTCAGCCATGAAAAAAAGAATGAGTTCATGTTCTTTTCAGGGACATGGATGAAGCTGGAAGCCATCATTCTCAGCAAACTAACACAGGAACAGAATACCAAACACCACATGTTCTCACTCATAATTGGGACTTGAACAATCAGAACATATGGACACAGGGAAGGGAACATCACACACCACAGCCTTCTGGGAGGTGGGGGGAAAGGGGAGGGAGAGCATTAGGACAAATACCTAATGCAAATGGGGCTTAAAACCTAGATGACAGGTTGATAGGTGCAGCAAACCAACATGGCATATGTATACCTATGTAACAAACCTGCACATTCTGCACATGTATCCCAGAACTTAAAGTAAAATATTTTAAAAAAAAAGAAAAGGACCATTTGCTTAATCTCTCAATGATATTTCTGATGCTGTTCAGTGTATCTACAAAATAATTGTTTGGCGCAAGAAGATCATGGGTTTCCTGGAGAAAATAACATGACAGTTATGGACAAGATAGAACAGTTCAGATAACCCAGAGGTTATCTTGTTTTCTAGGTTATGTGCTAATGGCAGGCCTGATAATGTCCCACACCAATATCCCAATCCTGAGTGGCGATGAGTCATACACCAAGGCTTAGTAGGGTGATTTCAGACAGCTACAAACAAGGTAAAAGAGGGCTGACAGCCAGATGAGAAGAGACTGAGGATCATCTAAGTATGTCTCAAATTAAAAGAAAACGCACATAAATAAAGTTCTCCTCCAAAGGTTCCCAGACTTAGTAGACAATCAGAATCAATAGACACGCTTCTCTTTTTAGAGACAGGGTCTCACTCTGTTGCCCAGACTGGAGTGCAACGGCACAATCGTGGTTCACTGGACTCTCCAATTCCTAAGCTCAAGTGCTCCTCCCACCTCAGCCCCCAGAGTAGCTGGGACTACAGGTGCACATCACTGTATCTGGCTATTTTTTTTTTTAACGGAGTCTCACTCTGTCGCCAGACTAGAGTGTAGTGGCGCTATCTCGGCTCACTGCAACCTCTGCCTCCCGGGTTCAAGCAATTCTCCTGCCTCAGCCTCCTGAGTAGTTGAGACGACAGGCACACACCACAAGGCCCAGGTAATTTTTGTATTTTTAGTAGAGACAGGATTTCACCAGGTTGACCAAGAGAGTCTCAATCTCTTGACCTCGCGATCCACCCGCCTTGGCCTCCCAAAGTGCTGGGATTACAGGTGTGAGCCACCGCATCCAGCCTACCTGGCTATTTTTTAATATTTTTTTGTATATACAGGGTCTGACTACGTTGCCCAGACTGATCTCAAACTCCTGGCCTCATGCAATCCTCCCATACAGGCACATTTTTAAGAATACAGATTACCAGGTAGCATCCCAAACTGACATACTCAGAATCTCCTGGGATAAGATAGAGGCTGAGAATACATGTTATTAATAATATTGTCAGTTAAGTTTGATGATCAGTTCAATCTGGGGAACCTCAACTATATTTTCCTGGAAAAGAATCATTCCTTCTGCAGCTGGGGATACTCTGGATCCCAGAGAGAAAATCAAGATGCTGCCCATCCTATAAAGAGAGGCACCTGGAAACCTGGGAGAATAACGGGAGGCACTGGTAGGAACCATTCCAACTTTCCCTCTTGCCATTGGAGACCCAAGAACTATGAGGAAGTAGGGACTCCAAGGAAACCTGGGTGGTCCCCACCTTGTTTTAATTACGTAACTCCACTGTCAGGTGTTTTCCTGAGGGACAGAGCCTCCATGCAGTTACTGACAAACCTGAGAGGCAACCCTGGGAGTCTTTCAGCCTTCCACACTCTGTCATTTTACCTGCATCAGGAGAAATTTCAAGGCAGTGTAAATAATGTATATCTTTTCTTTAAAAATCAGTGTAAATATTTCATAAACTGTACAGTAAATAATAAATACATTTGGAAAAAACAATATAAATATTTGATAGTTTGCAGAGCAACTGTTAAGCCTGGAATCACATATGAATGTTCAAAAAAATCCAATAAATCCTAAATTACATACAAATGGTTGAAAAGTGACCCAAACACAGTCATGGATGCAGTTTTAAAAATTGCTGTGTTTCTCTCTTCACCAGGGGAGTGTTAAATCAAGATGTCACAGTCTGTAACTGCCAGCTTGTGAATCATCTGAAATTTTGGTAACTCCCAAGTGCCTATGCCTTCTGATAATACTTGGCTTGCATCTTAAAATAATAAAAGCATCCTCTACCTATGAGAGAAATTCAGGAATACCACGCTATGCAGCTGCTGCTCTTAAGGCAAAGAATTTCCAATCCTGCAATGGTTGCTCCATAGAAAGATTGAATAATAAACACCAAATGCCTCTTGCAAACCAGGCAGGTAAAATTTTTCAGACCCATCGTCGGTGGGTCGAATTTGGAGGAGGAAGCTTCAAACAGTTAATTTTTTTTTTTTTTTTTTTTTTTTTTTTAGGTAATCAGGGACTTGTTTTATATTCATAAAATAATCAATCCCTTCTGCCGCTGGCTCCTGGTCCTCGATCTGTTCCACCTTCACATTTCTGTGCTCTTCTATAATGATACGGAACTCCACACAAGTTCATCTGTGTCCTCTTCCATTCGATTAATTCCTGCCATGTATGCCCGTCGAGACTCAGTCCCAGGAGGGCTCCCCTGGGAGATCATTCTCACTGAAACTTGCATGTGCCTCTATTGTAGCATGTGTCCTAGAGAATTCAAAGAGGGGTTTACATTATTCCCTACCATATCCTGGAACCTAGAAGAGTGCCTGGCACATAGTCAACTCCATAAATATTCGTTGAACAAATGAATGAAGGGATGCATGCATCTCTGTCTTACCTAGTGACACAGGACTTTTTTTTGTTTGTTTTTGTTTTTTGTTTTGTTTTGTTTTTTGAGACAGAGTCTCTCTCACTCTTGCACCCAGGCTAGAGGACAGTGGTGTGGTCTCGACTCACTGCAACCTCTGCCTCCCAGGTTCAAGCAATTCTCCCACCTCAGCCTCCTAAGTAATTGGAATTACAGGCACACATCACCACTCCCAGCTAAGTTTTTGTATTTTTAGTACAGACAGCATTTCACCATGTTGGCCAGGCTGGTCTCAAACTCCTGACCTCAGATGACCCACCAGCCTCAGCCTCCCAAAGTGCTGAGACTACAAGTGTGAGCCACAGCGCCCAGCCCGAGCACAGTATTTTTATACATCATGTTCTCAGAGCCTGTTCCAGTACCTCACACAGAGTAGGTGTCCAATAAAGATATCTTGAGTAGATAAACAGACCTAACCAGGTAATATGTCATTGCGTTGTGACAGGAGATGCAGTGTGCAAAAGAGAAAGGAAGAGGGAGAGAAGAAATAGGGATGTGCCAAACTCCAGCTTCACTCTTCCTATTGAAATATACACACCGCTGGGGAAGATTAATAGGCACATGCCTTAACAAAGGGTTATGAGGAGCAGAAAGGGAACATTTTATTTTCAAAAATAAATCTCTATAAGTTTTAAAAATCTTTCTGGTTACACCCATATAGTATTTATATAGTAGATACTTCTAAGAAGCTCAAAGCACAGCCATGTTTGGTACATTGGATTTTTGCATCAACCCACTCCTGTGTGGTTAGTTGGTAGAGGTCATTTATTCCTCTCATTTTCCCCTTGAAGGAAGCAAAGGCAAATTAAAGAAAAAGTTCTAAAGACTTTTCCAGAGGTTCTCAAACATGCAACAGTGGATCCAGCATCCTTGCCACAGCCCTTTGGAGCACATTGCTACAAAAGTTTAGGTGCGTAAGTCTGGTATTAAGAAGCTCCAGCTGTCCATTATCTACTAATCAACAAAAGTTCATGGAGTCTTAGCTCTTTGGACAGTGTGGAATAAGCTGATAGATCTGTGCAGTGTATGCAGGTGTTCCAACACATCCTATTATTTGTAGGTAAAGAAAATTTTCAGTTAGGTTCAGTAAGGAGTGGTGTAAGGGAGTCACTCAGGTTTATAATTCTTTAAGTGTTTTAGCTATTTGTAATAAAACGCACCCGAGGACATTGACAGGGAGAGGCAACCAGAGAAAAATAAGATACGGTTTCTGACCTCATGGAGCAAAGAATCTAGTTGACTAATAGGACAATAGGCTAATACAATAATCTAGTTAAAGAATCTAGCTGACAAGACAAGTACTCAGGAAATGCTTAAATTTTAATGCATAGCATTAGATGGCAGGTTTAATTAAATGAAAGAAATAATGCATCATTTAGGGTTCTGTTTGTTGCATGAAACAGTGACTGAAGTAGAAAAGAAACTTAAGTGTAAGCACATAGAGTATCATGGGATAGAAAAGAAGGCTGAAGAGGCATGAAGCCTCAAAATGAATTATTAACAGTTCTTTGTGTCTTCCAATATTTTGTTCAAGATTCAAAGTCTCAGTAGAAAGAGTTCAATGGGCTGGTCCCTTTGGCCATACTGGGGCAAAAATAGGAAGGATCTAATGGAAAAGACCTGTATGGATTTCTCAGCCTCTCACATAGGAGGGCAGAGCCTCTGGGTTTATCATTTCTCTGCAACTCCACCCACTGAGTAATTCCCCCAAAGGGCACTGAGGTGCTATCAGGAGGGAGGAATGCAAGAAGGGCGGCCAAAAGACGGCAAATGCTCTTTACCATGAAAGAAACTCAGCAGAGGGGGAAATCTCTGGACATGAATCAGAGAAGAATCATGGAGGAGGTGGGACTTGAGGTTGGTAGATGTGTTCCCAGCACTTAATTAGATGGAGCAAGAAGAAAACTTATGACTAATACAGGAAGAGGTGAGGTTGGGACAGTAGATAATGCTGTCAAATAATAAAGTTCATTGGGCTTAAATAGTAATAATAATTTTGTGTGTGTGTGAGAGACGGAGTCTCGCTCTGTTGCCCAGGCTGGAGTGCAGTGGCATGATCACGGCTCACTGCAAGCTCCGCCTCCCAAGTTCAAGCAATTCTCCTGCCTCAGCCTCCCAAGTAGCTGGGATTATAGGCATGCACCACCATGCCCAGCTAATTTTTTGTGATTTTTTAGTAGAGACGGGGTTTCACCATGCTGGCCAGGCTGGTCTCAAACTCCTGACCTCAAGTGATTTGCCCACCTCGGCCTCCCAAAGTGCTGGGATTATAGGCATGAGCCACTTTTCTTGGCCAATAAATACATAAAAAAAAAAAAAAAAAAAAAAAAAAAAAAAGAATGTGCAAGTTTATTTGGTTGCCAAGCAAGAGAATATACCCCAGTGAAGAAATGTACTAAACTAGGTGAAAGGTAAAATTTGGGAATTTTAAGTTTGACTATTCCATATCCAAAATGCTTGCGATCAGAACTGTTTCAGATTTTGGATGTTTTTAGATTTTGGAATATTTGCATTAGACTTGCTGACCGAGCATCCTAAATCCAAAAATCTAAAATCCTAAATGTTCCAATGAACATATCCCTTGAGCATGATGTTAGTGCTCAAAACATTTTGGATTTTTGAGCATTTTAGTTTGTCATTTTTACATTTGGGATGTTCAACCTGTATTTGCAAATGAGTTGATAGTGATTACATCAAACTTGCTCTCTGCACAATGTGGAATGAGGCAACAGAGCTGTGCAGTGTACATGAGTGTCCCAACACGTCCTATTGTTTGTAGGTAAAGAGAAGTTTCAGTAAGGACTGATGTAAGGGAGTCACGCAGGTTCAAAGTTCTTTAATTGTTTTAGCTAGCTATAATAAAACACAGCATTCCTTTTTGATATCTCTTGGGTAGGAGGAAAACTTGCCTTTTAGAGTGCTTGGCTACAGTTTTAATCACATATAAGAATAATAATGTGTATATGTGCATAACAAATACACTTTAAACTTTAATGTTTACCAATTCTTTCACAAATGTTAGCACAACTGAGCCTCACCAAACTTCTAGGCCATATCTATGACCTCTGTTTCTGTTTTCATTTTACAGAAAAGAGCCAAGTTCAGAGAGGTAAATGACTTGCCCAAGATAGCAACCAGGGTCAGTCAGCTGACTACGTATTTCTTTTTCCAAGTCATGCTTCATAAGGAGGCGGCAAAATATTGCACCACATATGAATTTTAGTAATCCATGCTTTCCTAAGATCTAGATGAAATTAAATAACCTAATAAACATTTATATATATTTTCAAGATAAAGATAAAATTCCTCTGATTAAAAAACTAATAACAACAGCTCTTTTAATGGGAGAAAGAATTACGGAGAGCATATGTCATCAGGTATCAAATATTTACTCAGTGCTTCACTTTGGGCAAACTCTCCTCCAAGACAAGCCAGGACCCGCAGCCGAGAACCTGGGGAAAACTATGAGAGTCGGACTGGATGGAGAAATGAGAAAGAGGAATGACTGGCCTGCAACCAGAGTTTTAAGGGCAAGGAATCCAAAGGATTTCATTGAAGGCAAAGCTACAAACCAGAAGGAAGCAGGTGATTGAACCAAAACTTCTCTGCAAAAGCAGAAATGGCAGAAAGAAATCAGAGAGTTACAAGACTAGAGCCAGAAACCTCAAGCAGAATGGTGGGGAAGAGACTTTTGGAGGGTAGGGAGTTTCCCCAAGACTCGCTGTAAAGAGAGATGTTGGAAAGAGGGGAACAGGCTCCCAGAACCTGATAAAAGGGAGACATAAGAAAGAATCACCCTTAAATAGCTCTGAATCAAGCTGTAAAGATAAAACATAAACATTGAAAGATACAGTTAATAGCAGAGGGCAGGAAACCAATAACAAACAAAAGAAGTTAATGGGAGACACAGGAGGTCAGGAAAGGAGAAGACCATTCCAGGCTAGGTCAGCCTCTGAAAATTCCATCAAGGAATGACACAGACCTTGAGAAATGCGCTTATGGCCCATATCTCTTGCCAATTTGCTTCGAAATGCACTCCCAGGCTTAAAACTTGCTTTTCGATTTATCATTCTTGGGGAGTGTAGCCCTGGATCCCTTCATTTTTAGTTTTTCTATTCCTACACTAGATGATTTTTCTGGAAGCCAGCCAAAGTATCAGATCACTCTGCCTTCATTTCACCGAATTTCAACAGACTTATATTGAGTGCCTCCACTCTGTGCTTGGCACTGTACAATGTGCTGGACTTAGAGAAATTAATAAGGGACAGGCCCCTCTCCTCAAGAAACTTAGAGTTATTCGTTCAGGAAATACAGACATATACACAAATACTTATGTAGGAAGGTCTACAAAGGGAAACAGTACAAAAGCTAAGAGCAATGAATTCTATCATTAGGAGGAAAGACTTTTTGTCATTCATTTATTCAGCACATTTTTGAGCATTGACCAAGTGCCCACCACTATGATGAGCATTAAGAATCACTCACTGTTTATTTAGTAAGCCACAGTGCTTCCTGAGGAGTCGTTTATATTTTAAGTTGGGAAGAAGTCCATCTGAGTGAGAACCAAGAAGAAATGTTTTGGTCATCCTGAGACTTTAGTATGAAAGGATAAAGAGTTGCAGAATGCAGAATGGTTCTAATATGGTGATATGGTTTGGGTCTGGATACCCACCCAAATCTCATGTCAAATTACAATCCCCAGTGTTGGAGGTGAGGCTTGGTGGGAAGTGATTAGATCATGTGAGTGAATTTCCACTTTGGTGCTGTTCTCATTATAGTGAGTGGGCTATCTAATTGTTTAAAAGTGTATAGCACTGCCCCCTCCTCTCTTCTTCCTCCTGCTCCAGCCATGTAAGACATGCCTGCAGGATGTGCCTGGCTTCCCCTTCATCTTCTGCCATTATTGAAAGTTTCCTGAGACCCTGCCCCCTCTGCCAGCCATGCTTCTTGTATAGCCTGCAGAACTGTGAGCCAAATAAACGTCTTTTCTATATAAATTACTCAATCTCAGGTATTTCTGTACAGCAGTGCAAGAAGAGACTAATATATTTGGTATCATCATGATGGACTTCTTGCTACATGACCTATTCCCCTATATCCCTTCCAAACCACACATAGTCCTCTTAGGAATTTGCCATGAGCAAAAGTAACAATCCCAAATACCTGCCATTTAAACAAGATTCCCGTATTACTCACCAAAAGGAGTATTCACTACAGCAGAAAAGTCTGTCCATGGGCAGAGATGGGCCACAATTCAGGGTGGCATCAACTCTGCCTTGCACCACTCATGCGCATTCTGGTGCAGGCCAAGGGGAAGCCAGCTAGAGGGTCTATAGCCCACCACCCCAGAAACCTCTCCAGGTTCTTAGCCTCTGCCAGACTCAAAGAGTTTCTGAAGGACTGGATGACTACCACTCAGAATCATCTCTGGCCACTGATTACTACCTACCCCATAGATTTGTTAGCAGGATTCACTGAATTAATAAATTGCAGGGTTTAGAACTACTTGCTGCATAGGAAGTATCCTGTAAGTAACAAATATTTTACCGCTATTATTCAGTAATCAGTCCAAATATGTCAAGCAATTGCTTTTTAAATTACAAGCAAACAAGGAGAGAATGGGAAAATCAGTTTATTAAACTGGACTTGAAACGTAGGAAAAGTGTATAATTGGCTGCAAAATTCTGATTGTTTGAAAACTCAGAACCATGATTATCTCCCTGGTTATAAAATCAGAGTAGCCATGCCCTCCTAGTTATTAGTAATGGCAAACACCATGTATGTATGTGTTAATTCATGTGTATTTATGTGTGCCATGTACGTGTGTGTGTCAACTATTTAAAGCAGCTGTAGAGACAGCTATAAAAGCAGACTTCAAGCATCTTTTTAAATATGATAAGCAGTTTTTTGTTTTCTCCAAAATGTATGTCAAGGAATTCACCTCTTCATTTCTCCCATCCATTCCAACCTCATCTGGGTCTTCTTTTCACCTCTTATTCCAAAACTCTAGAATGGGAATGACATTTTGGGTATGTCTTCTGATACATTTTCCTTTTCAGTAATCAGATTCCTGCCCCCACCAAAAAAAAAATAAAAATAAAAATAAAAAAAACTATCCCATTATTACAGCCTAAAGGAGGATAGAACATAAATCCCCAGGCTTGAGAAGGAAGTGGTGGGAGCTCCCAGATTGATTTGGGTGATCCCCAAAGGGGAGGGTACCTGACTCTTGCTTTTCAAGGTGCACATTAGAGAAAGCGTTAGCTTCCTTGAGAAGATAAAATTTGGACCAATGGATGAGGTAGGTATCCAGGCAGATCTTTGTGGCCAAGCGTCGCATCTGGGAGCCCAGAAATTTCAGCAAGGCCTGTCAGCAAGGAGTGCTATGGGGACCAATGGGCTTTCATAGTATTGAGGTTGTAGGTCAGAGAAGGCATGGACCATGGTCTTTAGCAAAAGCAGCCAACGTGATTCCCTCAAACCAAGTGAGCCCACTTACACTCAGTGGGTCATAGCACAAGATGCCAGTGACCAGAGGGGACAAAGAATCTCTCAAAGGAATCCAGCAAGGACCCACCAACACCTACTATCCAATCCCCACCCTCCATAGCTTATACAGACTTCCTCTTCACTATGTGTGATTGGGAAGAAGGAAGAATAGAGGAGATATCTTCAAAGGAAGAAAACTTGCTTGGATTGGGGGGCTGAGCTTTCAAATGACAATCTGAAAGAAACTAATAGCAATGCCACTGATTGAATCACCTTTAATTGATGAGATCAAGTCCCCCGCCATTCTACCATAAATAAAACTGAGGAGTTTAGAGCAAGGTGAGGCTCATCATAAAAACAAAGTTGCATGCTTTTACATATCTGGGTAAAAGACTATGCATAAAGAGCCCAGAGTTATAGTGACAGGGTTTCCAAATTTTCTGGGACATCCAGTATTATCTATAGTTTATCCCATTGTCCTGATAATCTTAACTTTAACTTAGAAAATATGAAGATTATCCAAAGAGTATCATCATTTTGGAAACTGTTAATTTTTTTAAGGAAAGAACCATCATGCATTTCTCAACTAAAAGGGAATGTTGCTCAACATGTAGAAAACATATAATGTAGGCTTCTCACAAGCAAGTGAAACTTCTACTCCCACTGCCTTTGGAGAAAGAAAATTTTTCTCTTGGCCTACTTTTAAATAAAAAGAAAAAATAAGAAAATCTGCTATACTACATACATACTCCTCCCAACTTATGAAGAGAAGGTAAGTGCCCAATATAAATATTACAGCTAAAGAAAACCAGAAAGAATGAAAATTATTACAGAATTAAAGTTAAAATGACCACAAAAGCCAGGAAAGCAGAGCCGATCTTAAAATGGAATTCGGGGTGCAAAGAAGCATATTAAAGGGTCTTATTTCTTTACTAGATAAAGACTACAAGAGCCATGCTTTTCTGTCCTCAAATGTTTCCCAAATCCCAGAGAAGCCTGGCTCTTTTCCAGGGTGGGAATTTGAATACTTTAAAGAGTGCACAACTCGAGATGCAGCAAAAGATAAACAGCCTTCTATTTACCTTAGGTCAGCATGAGAACTTGAAATTGCCATTGCAAAAAAAAAAAAAAAAAATAGTAAACAGATGATAAAAGATAATTTTCCCTTTTAATGGGAAAGAAATGCAAAATAAAATAAAGCAGAGGTGTGATCTTACAGTTTCAAAATCAAGGAGTAAAATATTTTTAGTGATAATATGCAATTTTGATGAGGTTTCAGTAATGCAAGGACTGCTGGCAGCCTACAACTTTTTGGTGAGCAATAGGGTAATCTATAATGAAAGCCATAGAGATGTCCCTGGTCTCTAAACAGCAACACTATTATCCAAATTCTGAGAACTAACATAAAAGAATTCAGAACAAGCAAATGGCTATCTACACAAAGATATTTACTATAGTCTTTCCTATACTGCCAAAGCAAACAAACAAAAAACTCAAAAACTAGAAACAACTAAATGTCCAAAACAGGTTTATAACACATTAACATGATATTCTGCTTCCTTGAAATTATTTTCAATGCAATCCATATAAAACTATGAAGCTATATTTATTATATATTGTTAAATGGAAAAATAGAATATCAATATGTACCTACCCTCTTTCAAAAGACATGAAAATGCATGCAATATGAAAATAATAAATACAAGTTTACTCTATAGCAAAGTTCCATTTTCTTACTTAAAAACTCCTTAATATTGTTTTTGTGATTTCAATAAACAAACTATTCTGTCTCTTCAAAAGAGACATTTTCTCATTTTTTAAGAAAGTCCTTTCAAAAAGCAGTGTGTCTCTGATATAAATCCAGAGGGTAAAACTACAGTGTAAAGAATTCTCTTTTAAAGGTAGAAAACTTAGAGATTAACGAAGAAGAGAAGTAAAATGGTTGGAGTGAATAATATTGTCCGGGAGAATCCAGTCTCACTAGTAACCATTTCTTAACACAGGAAAGCCAGGCGGTAGAATTTTTGTATTTTGTTTCATTTTTTTTTCCATGTCTGAAGCTTTCTCTCTCTTAGCTATGGAAGGTAAGAGATTAAAAATAATAATAATAAAATAAAAACTCTCATTGGTTAGCTACACTACAGAACTCACTGCCAATTCTCAACAGAAAAGAAAACACCAGCTTGGACCAGAGTTAACACTAAATAAGATTCTTACACCTAAGAAATTAATGCCCCTACCAAAAGTATTCATAGGAGCTTTTAAAATCAAAGCTCAAAGTAACATGTGGGTAGCCCTGCCTTGGACAGAGCCCAATATTTGAAGGTTAAAGTGTTTTCTAAAGAGAGAATGGAAACCAAACTCAATTAAGGAGAGATGGATAGTAAATTGAATTTAGTGCTCAAAGGTGCATTATACTTTGGGAGTTGTACTTCTTTAAATAGTCAGCACGGTAGAGCAGAAAAAGCACCAGGCATCAGAAGATCGGGTGCTAATCACCGCTTTGCCACTAACTACCTGATGGCCTGGGAGAGGAAAAATGCCTGTGTTTGGTTTTGTTTCATTTGAAAATTGAAGAAATTGGATTAGATGGCCCAAGTGTACTCACAGGACAGGTCTGTTCCTGGTGGGACCGCTTAAGAGGCTGGTACTAGATGTTTGAGAGACTGCAGATTATGTCAAGAAGTGTTGTCGTCACTGAACGACTATTTCACAGAGAATAGGTCCCCGTTGCTAATGTCCTCCAGCCCAAGAGCACCAGACATACACCTATATTCCACAAAATCGGGCTTAATGGCTCATTACATTGAAGGACATACCACATTATGGAGAACCATGAAATGGGCGTCTCAGTCAGAGGGTTTAGAATGGGCTTGTGTTAGGATTTGGCTTGTTAGGTAACTTAAAGGAAGGCTCAAGAAAGGACAGTTTTGTTTCACATCAGAAAGCAGGGCAATTCTGGCCGGGCACAGTGGTTCACGCCTGTAATCCCAGCACTTTGGGAGGCCAAGGCAGGCGGATCATGAGGTCAGAAGATTGAAAACAGCCTGGCCAACATGGTGAAATGCTCTCTACTAAAAATACAAAAATTAGCTGGGTGTGGTGGCAGGTGCCTGTAATCCCAGCTACTCAGGATGCTGAGGCAGGAGAATCACTTGAACCAGGGAGTCGGAGGTTGCAGTGAGCCGAGAATGCGCCACTGTACTACAGCCTGGCAACAGAGCAAGGCTCTGTCTCAAAAAAAAAAAAAGAAAAAGAAAAAAGAAAGTAGAGCAATTCTATCATTGGGTATCTTAATAATTTTTTTTTCTAATAGGAGGAACAGTGAGGCTAAAGCTATAACTGGTAAAGAAGCAGTAATCACTCATATTAGCCCAGAAAGGGAAATGTTTGGCCATTTTGGTCTAGACATGCTCTTGTCCTTGACTCTGCTCAGACATGTTTAGAGTTGTTTTGTTTTTGTCTTGCTCCAACCACGATTGGAGACAGGTATTGTCGAATACTGACATTCTGTGAAATTGTTCACGTCCTATAGAACTCTATGGTCTAGCCATTACAACCAGACAGCTCCAAGCAGACAACAGTCAGAGGCTGTAGTTTTCTTTCTTACCATGAAGGAAATAATTAAC
Source organism: Macaca mulatta (assembly GCF_049350105.2). Classification (NCBI taxonomy): domain Eukaryota; kingdom Metazoa; phylum Chordata; class Mammalia; order Primates; family Cercopithecidae; genus Macaca; species Macaca mulatta. The sequence goes on along the minus strand of NC_133417.1, from coordinate 125,522,192 downwards.
TCCAGGGGTATGTAATTAGCTGACAAGCCAGAAAAGGAGGCCCCAGGCTGGAAACTATTGAAAAGTACTCAATCCATAAAGTTGAAGCTCTAGGAAAATGACCCAGAAAACAAGTAAAAGGTATTGACTTGGAAGAAAAAAAAAAAAAAAAAAAAAAAAGACATATGTATGAGCAGGTGACACAGGATGGCAGTGGAGCTGACTCCTGGAATAGAGGGCTTCCACTAGATTGTTCCATTCATGCGGAGGTGCACAGAGTTCATTGCTGGGGCAGATTTTTAAAGGGATTAAGCATGGTCAGACACAGTAACATCTCAAGTATTTTCCAGCTGTATAATTTTATGAAACCTTGCTCCAAATGCTATTCTAGTTTAAACACAAAATTGATGTGTGTTGAAAATAACAGATGTTGGTTGGTCTATTTTAACGATTTTAACGATGCAGCCATTAGATGGTGTGCTCTATTCGATCTCTCAATTGTCTATGCATGGATCAGGGGGACTCCCATTTACCATTTGAAAGTCACCAGAAGTATAGAAATAATATTCAAGAGGAAATAAGCTTACAAAAGTGGGAAGAATATGCATTTCATATTATATGGAGCCTTTCCGGTTTCACAGCGTAAGTCTCACTTTCCAAATAATGCATCAGTTCATATCAGAGCGTGTACTCAGATATTTTTCTCACATATTGGAAAGCTTGTCGTGCCAATGCAGATCTATTTAGTCATGCTAAAATTCACAGTCCGTAATGGTTAATTGGTTTCACATTCTGGTAAGCATCTGTAAGATAGGATTCTGGATAACACTGAAAATTGTTTAAACAGCACATGCTGAGGCACAAGCCTCTCCACCACACATCTCTGGATCTCCTGGGGTGTATGCTTAAAATACGATGATACTATATGCCACACAGGGTTATCAGTATCCTAAGAAGCCCAAAAACAATTTTTGGAAGTTGTAGCAGTATGCATGGCCTGCAGAATGACAGATTAGAGATGGTGTTAGTTCCAGTAATTAACTTTGCAGCATCAGGGGCAGGAAACCGCCTGCTGAGGGCATCAATAACTCCATTCCTCAAGGGGAAGTCTTGCTGGTGCCTGGGTGGATCTGTGACCTTTGGCAGATGGAGTAGTATTTGAATACACAAAATCAGGAAAATAAAAACGATAAAAGGAAGGCAATTTGCTAAATGAAATGTACATAAACTGAACTGCCTGTAACAGTTCATCAGAACCTGCGAGGATCACCCAGAAGGTTTTTAACCACCTCCACAACAAATGATCCTGAAATACCCCTTTTGGTTTTCATTTCTTCCTGGAAAATATGTACAACTAGTAAATAGAAATACACTTCGCTCTCACCCATTTCAGACGTTGTCTCCTGGTCTCCATGTTATATACACATATATATACATGCACATATATGTTTTACTTATTTATAATTTTATACCCATTGTAATTTTTATCTGATAACAGAAAGCAAAAGAATATGTCTCCCTTTCAGGGAAAACCTCCTTAAGAGTTTTTCTGAACAAAGTTTAGTGAAAAGAAGAAATCATGTCATTATGAACCAACTAGCCATTCTTAGGATTCAAGTTGAGCTGCTTTTATTTGTATCTCAATTCAGCCTTTGTCACCTCAGTCCTCAGTGATGGGAACATTGACCTTGGAAAAACTCCAAAAGTTTCTAGCAGCTCTCAGATGGGTAATGTGAGGCTCTTGGAGGATAATTCTCTACACTGCATGCTCACACTCAACAACCTAGATCCAAGGATGCACGTGGCCCCTGGGTTAAGGCAGAAGTTCATGGGTTAAGGCAGAAGTTCTCACACTTTGCTACATGTTAGAATCACCAGAAGACCTTTGAAACTCCTGATATGAGACCTTAGAAAGGCATCAGTACTTTTTAAGGCCCCTCAGATCATTCTAATGTGCCACCAAGTTTGAGAAGAAATGATTTAGGGTTAAGGAAAAAAACACCCAAAGGTCAGTAAACACCTCATTGTTGTGACTTGGTTGGAATGGGGCCAAGCTACCACCCAATGATGTTTTAGGGTCAGCCACCCCTAAGAGCCAGTGAGGAAATAAAAGGACCCGGTGCAGTTTGAATAGAGGCCCATTGACTGCTACAGTTTGTTTGTGCAGGATACCATACTCCACCATGACTTGGGTAGGAGTGAGTGAACCTTTCTTGCCAAGCTTAGAAAAGAGAACAAGTTGAGAGAAAATGCAGGGTGAAGATGCTCTGTGGCTGTCAGCACTCAGGCAGAAATGATTTCTGCCTTCTTAGGCTACAACCGATCAACATCCATAAAACCTTTTTTGGGGTATGAAAAGAGTCCAAGGTTACAGTTCTCATTTCCAGTTTTTCCAGACCCTTCCCTTATTCGCTCCACTTTCCTACTTCTGTTTGCATGCCTTTTTGGGGTACAAGGCACCTGGGAGCAAAGTCATGGTGACAAACAAGCTTTGACTTCAGAGAGCCAGGTGTGTGAATGCAGCTGTCAGGCCTCTGAGCCCAAGCCAAGCGGTCACATCCCCTGCGACTTGCACATATAAGCCCAGATGGCCTGAAGTAACTGAAGAATCACAAAAGAAGTGCAAATGCCCTGTCCCGACTTAACTGATGACATTCCACCACAAAAGAAGTGAAAATGGCTGGTCCTTGCCTTAAGTGATGATATTATCTTGTGAAATTCCTTTTCCTGGCTCATCCTGGCTCAAAAAGCTCCCCCACTGAGCGCCTTGTGACCCCCACTCCTGCCCACCAGAGAACAACCCCCTTTGACTGTAATTTTCCTTTACCTACCCAAATCCTATAAAACGGCCCCACCCTTATCTCCCTTCGCTGACTCTGTTTTCGGACTCAGTCCGCCTGCACCCCGGTGAAATAAACAGCCATGTTGCTCACACAAAGCCTGTTTGGTGGTCTCTTCACACGGACATGCATGACATTTTGGTGCTGTGACTCAGATCGGAGGACCTCCCTTGGAAGATCAATCCCCTGTCCTCCTGCTCTTTGCTTCGTGAGAAAGATCCACCTACGACCTCGGGTCCTCAGACCCACCAGCCCAAGGAACATCTCGCGAACATCTCACCAATATTAAATGGGGTAGGCGGCCCCTTTTTACTCTCTTCTCCAACCTCTCTCACTATCTCTCAACCTCTTTCTCCTTTCAATCTTGGCACCACCCTTCAATCTCTCCCTTCTCTTAATTTCAATTCCTTTCATTTTCTGGTAGAGACAAAGGAGACACGTTTTATCCATGGACCCTAAAATGCCGGCGCCAGTCATGGACTGGGGAAGGCAGCCTTCCCTTGGTGTTTAATCATTGCAGGGATGCCTCTCTGATTACTCACCCACGTTTCAGGGGTGTCTGACCATGCTGTGGGGACGCCTGCCTTGGTCCTTCACCTTTAGCGGCAAGTCCCGCTTTTCTGGGGGGGGGGCAAGAACGCTGACCTCTTATTTTTGTGCCCCAACCTCTTTATTTTTGTGCCCCAACCTCCTTATTTTTGTGCCCCAACCTGTTATTTTTGTGCCCCAACCTGTTATTTTTGCACCCCGACCCCTTCCCCGCTTTTCTGGAGGGCAAGAACCCCCAAACTCCTTCTCTCCGTGTCTCTACTCTCTCTTTTCTCTGGGCTTGCCTCCTTCACTATGGGCACCTTCCACCCTCCATTCCTCCTTCTTCTCCCTTAGCCTGTGTTCTCAAGAACTGAAAACCTCTTCAACTCACACCTGACCTAAAACCTAAACGCCTTATCTTCTTCTGCAACACCGCTTGGCCCCAATACAAACTTGACAATGGCTCTAAATGGCCAGAAAACGGCACTTTCTCCATCTTACAAGACCTAAATAATTTTTGTCGAAAAATGGGCAAATGGTCTGAGGTGCCTGGCATCCAGGCATTTTTCACACTTCATTCCCTTCCTAGTCTCTGTTCCCAATGCAACTCGTCCCAAATCTTCCTTCTTTCCCTCCTGCCTGTCCCCTCAGTCCCAACCCCAAGCGTCGCTGAGTCTTTCTAATCTTCCTTTCTACGGACCCATCTGACCTCTCCCCTCCTCGCCAGGCTGAGCTAGGTCCCAATTTTTCCTCAGCCTCCGCTCCCCCACCCTATAATCCTTTTATCACCCCCCCTCCTCACACCCAGTCTGGCTTACAGTTTCGTTCCGTGACTAGCCCTCCCCAACCTGCCCAGCAATTTCCTCTTTAAAAAAGTGGCTAGAGCTAAAGGCATAGTCAAGGTTAATGTTCCTTTTTCTTTATTCGACCTCTCCCAAATCAGTTAGCATTTGGGCTCTTTTTCATCAAATATGAAAAACTTAGCCCAGTTCATGGCATGTTTAGCAGCAACCCTGAGACACTTTTCAGCCCTAGACCCTGAAAGGTCAGAAGGCCGTCTTATTCTTAATATGCATTTTATTTTATTACCCAATCTGCTCCCAACATTAAATAAAGCTCCAAAGATTAAATTCCGGCCCTCAAACCCCACAACAGGACTTAATGAACGTTGCCTTCAAGGTGTACAATAATAGAGTAAAGGCAGCCAACTAGCAATTTATTTCTGAGTTGGAATTCCTTGCCTCCACTGTGAGACAAACCCCAGCCACGTCTCCAGCACAGAATTCCAAACGCCTAAACCACAGCTGCCAGAGGTTCCTCCAGAACCTCCTCCCCCAGGAGCTTGCTACAAGTGCCGGAAATCTAGCCACTGGGCCAAGGAATGCCCGCAGCCCGGGATTCCTCCTAAGCCGTGTCCCATCGGTGTGGGACCCCACTAGAAATCTTGCCTGGCAGCCACTCCCAGAGCCCCTAGAGCTCTGGCCCAAGGCTCTCTGACTGACTCCTTCCCAGATCTTCTCGGCTTAGCAGCTGAAGACTGATGCTGCCCCATTGCTTCAGAAACCTCCTGGACCATCACAGATGCTTTGGGTAACTCTTACAATGGTAAGTCTATCCCCTTCTTAATCAATACAGAGGCTACTCACTCCACATTACCTTCTTTTCAAGGGCCTATTTCCCTTGCCTCCATAACTGTTGGATGGCCAGGCTTCTAAACCTCTTAAAACTCCCCAACTCGTGCCAACTTGGCCAACATTCTTTTATGCATTCTTTTTTAGTTATCCCCACCTGCCCAGCTCCCTTATTAGGTCAAGACATTTTAACTAAATTATCTGCTTCCCTGCCTATTCCTAGGCTACAGCCACACCTCATTGCTGCCTTTTCCCTCAGTTCAAAGCCTCCTTCACATCCTCCCCTCCCCACCTTAACCCACAAGTATAGGACACCTCTCCTTGGTGACTGATCATGCACCCCTTACCATCTCATTAAAACCTAATCACCCTTACCCCGCTCAACGCCAATATCCCATCCCGCAACACGCTTTAAAAGGATTAAAGCCTGTTATCACTCACCTGCGACAGCATGACCTTTTAAAGCCTGTAAACTCCCCTTAAAATTCCCCCATTTTACCTGTCCTAAAACGAGACAAGGCTTACAGGTTAGTTCAAGATCTGCACCTTATCAACCAAATCGTTTTGCCTATCCACCCTGTGGTGCCAAACCCATATACCCTCCTATCCTCAATTCCTCCCTCCACAACCCATTATTCTGTTCTGGATCTCAAACATACTTTCTTTACTATTCCTTTACACCCTTCATCCCAGCATCTCTTGGCTTTCACTTGGACTGACCCTGACACCCATCAGGCTTAGCAAATTACCTAGGCTATGTGGCTGCAAGGCCTCACGGACAGCCTTCATTACTTCAGTCAAGCCCAAATTTCTTACTCATCTGTTACCTATCTCGGCATAATTCTCATAATTACACACTTACTCTCCCTGCTGATTGTGTCCAGCTAATCTCCCAAACCCCAATCCCTTCTACAAAACAACAACTCCTTTCCTTCCTAGGCATGATTAGTACAGACAGAATTCTTACACAAGAGCTGGGACCGTGTCCTGTAGCCTTTCTGTCTGAACAACTTGACCTTACTGTTTTAGCCTAGCCCTCATATCTGCATGCAGCAGCTGCCACTGCTTTAATACTGTTAGAGGCCCTAAAAAATCACAAACTGTGCTCAACTCTCTACAGTTCTCATAACTTCCAAAATCTATTTTCTTCCCCCAGCCATCTCTCAGGACAATGCTTATGCTGATGAGTTAGCTAAAAAAGCAGCTAGCATTCCAACTTCTATCCCTCACGGCAGTTTTCCTTTTTCACATCGGCCACTCCCACCTACTCCCCCACTGAAACTTCCACCTATCAATCTCTTCCCACACAAGGCAAATGGTTCTTAGACCAAGGAAAATATCTCCTTCCAGCCTCACAGGCCCGTTCTATTCTGTCATCATTTCATAACCTCCTCCATGTAGGTTACAAGCTGCTAGCCCGTCTCTTAGAACCTCTCACTTCCTTTCCATCATGGAAATCTATCCTCAAGGAGATCACTTCTCAGTGTTCCATCCGCTATTCTACTACCCCTCAGGGATTGTTCAGGCCCCCTCCCTTTCCTACACAACAGGCTTGGGGATTTGCCCCTGCCCAGGACTGGTAAATTGACTTTACTCACATGCCCCGAGTCAGAAAACTAAAATATCTCTTAGTCTGGGTAGATACTTTCACTGGATGGGTAGAGGCCTTTCCCACAGGGTCTGAGAAGTCCACCGCGGTCATTTCTTCCCTCTGTCAGACATAATTCCTCAGTTTGGCCTTCCTACCTCTATACAGTCTGATAACAGACCAGCCTTTACTAGTCAAATCACCTAAGCAGTTTCTCAGGCTCTTAGTATTCAGTGGAACCTTCATATCCCTTACCATCCTTAATCTTCAGGAAAGGTAGAATGGACTAATGGTCTTTTAAAGCCACACCTCACCAAGCTCAGCCTCCAACTTAAAAAGGATTGGACAGTACTTTTACCTCTTGCCCTTCTCAGAATTAGAGCCTGTTCTCGAGATGCTACAGGGTACAGTCCATTTGAACTTTTGTATGGACGCACTTTCTTACTCGGCCCCAACCTCATCCCAGACACCAGCCCTCTAGGAAACTATCTTCCAGTCCTCCAGCAGGCTAGACAGGAAATTCGCCAGGCTGCTAATCTTCTCTTGCCTACTCCAGATTCCCAGCCATATGAAGACACCCTAGCTGGACGATCAGTTCTTGTCAAGAATCTGACCCCTCAAACTCTACAACCTCGATGGACCAGACCCTACTTAGTCATCTATAGTACCCCGACTGCCGTCTGCCTGCAGGATCCTCCCCACTGGGTTCACCGTTCCAGAATAAAGCTGTGCCTATCGGACAGCCAGTCTAATCTCTCCTCTTCCTTCTGGAAGTCGCAAGTACTCCCTCCTACTTCCCTTAAACTTACTCATATTTCTGAAGAATAGTAATAACCCTCACGTGCCTAATACATCCCTTCATTCTATTAGGTCTGTTCGTCCTTACCCTACTTTTTACAACAGGGCTTTACAAAGTCATTCCCACCATTGGATCGAGCCTCAAAAAACTGGTCATCCCTACTATCTTCTGTCTATTCATACTCCTATTCTCGGTTCTCAACTCCTTATAAATGCCCTACTCTTGTTTACACTGCCGGTTTACACTGTTTCTTCAAGCTATCACAGCTGATATCTCTTGGTGCTATCCCCAAACTGCCACTCTTAACTCCTTCTTAGAGTGGATAGATGATCTTCACCCTGATGAAGTTCTATTCTTTACTTTTATACTCACTCTTATTCTCATTCCCATTCTTATGCCACCCTCTACCTCTCCCCAGCTATCTCCACCACACTATCAACCTTACCCATTCTCTCCTAGCTGCTTCTAATCCTTCCTTAGCCAACAACTGCTGGCTTTGCATTTCCCTTTCTTCCAGCGCCTACACAGCTGTCCCCGCCTTACAAACAGACTGGACAAAATCTCCTGTCTCCTTACACCTCCGAACTTCCTTCAACAGCCCTCACCTTTACCCTCCTGAAGAACTTATTTACTTTCTAGGCAGGTCCAGCAAGACTTCCCCAGACATTTCACATCAGCAAGCTGCCGCCCTCCTCCGCACTTATTTAAAAAACCTTTCTCCTTATATTAACTCTACTCCTCCCATATTTGTACCTCTCACAACACAAACTACTATTCCTGTGGCCGCTCCTTCATGTATCTCCCGGCAGAGACCCACTGGAATTCCCCTAGGTAACCTTTCACCTTCTCTCTTTGGAGATGTTCCTTTACTCTCCATCTCCAAAGCCCAACTACACACATCACTGAAACAATTGGAGCCTTCCAGCTCCATATTACAGATAAGCCCTCTATCAATACTCACAAGCTTAAAAACGTTAGCAGTAATTATTGCTTAGGAAGACACTTACCCTGTATTTCGCTCCATCCTTAGCTACCTTCCCCTTGCTCGTCAGACTCTCCTCCCAGGCCCTCTTCTTGTTTACTTATACCCAGCCCCAAAAATAATAGTGAAAGGTTGCTCATAGATACTCAACATTTTCTCATACTCCATGAAAATCAAACTTCCCCCTCTACGCAGTTGCCCCATCAGTCCCCATTACAACCTCTGACGGCTGCCGCCCTAGCTGGGTCCCTAGGAGTCTGGGTACAAGCCACTCCTTTCAGCACTCTTTCTCACCTTTTTACTTTGCATCTCCAGCTTTGCCTCGCACAAGGTCTTTTCTTCCTCTGTGGATCCTCTACCTACATGTGTCTACCTGATAATTGGACAGGCACATGCACACTAGTTTTCCTCACTCCCAAAATTCAATTTGCAAATGGGACTGAAGAGCTCTCTGTTCCCCTCATGACACCGACACGACAAAAAAGAGTTATTCCACTAATTCCCTTACTGGTCAGTTTAGGACTTTCTGCCTCCACTATTGCTGTCGGTACTGGAATAGCCGGCATTTCAACCTCTGTCATGACCTTCCGTAGCCTGTCTAATGACTTCTCTGCTGGCATCACAGACATATCACAAACTTTATCAGTCCTCCAGGCCTAAGCTGACTCTTTAGCTGCAGTTGTCCTCCAAAACCGCTGAGGCCTTGACTTACTCACTGCTGAAAAAGGAGGACTCTGCATATTCTTAAATGAAGAGTGTTGTTTTTACCTAAATCAGTCTGGCCTGGTATATGACAAGATAAAAAAACTCAAGGATAGAGCCCCAAAACTTGCCAACCAAGCAAGTAATTACGCTGAACCCCCTTGGGCACTCTCTAATTGGATGTCCTGGGCCCTCCCAATTCTCAGTCCTTTAACACCCATTTTTCTCCTTGTTTCATTTGGATCTTGTATCTTCCATTTAGTTTCTCACTTCATCCAAAACTGTATCCAGGCCATCACCAATCATTCTATATGGCAAATGTTTCTTCTAACAACCCTACAATATCACCCCTTACCACAAAATCTTCCTTCAGCTTAATCTCTCCCATTCTAGGTTCCCACGCCACCCCTAATCCCACTTGAAGCAGCCCTGAGAAACATCATCCATTCTCTTTCCATACCACCCCCTGAAAATTTTCACCGCCCCAACACTTCAACACTATTTTGTTTTATTTTTCTTATTAATATAAGAAAGCAGGAATGTCAGGCCTCTGAACCCAAGCCAAGCCATCACATCCCCTGCGACTTGCACATATAAGCCCAGATGGCCTGAAGTAACTGAAGAATCACAAAAGAAGTGCAAATGCCCTGCCCCGACTTAACTGATGACATTCCACCACAAAAGAAGTGAAAATGGCTGGTCCTTGCCTTAAGTGATGATATTATCTTGTGAAATTCCTTTTCCTGGCTCATCCTGGCTCAAAAAGCTCCCCCACTGAGTGCCTTGTGACCCCCACTCCTGCCCACCAGAGAACAACCCCCTTTGACTGTAATTTTCCTTTACCTACCCAAATCCTATAAAACGGCCCCACCCTTATCTCCCTTTGCTGACTCTCTTTCCTTTCGGACTCAGCCCGCTTGCACCCAGTGATTAAAAAGCTTTATTGCTCACATGAAGCCTGTTTGGTGGTCTCTTCACACGGACATGCATGACAGCAGCCAGAATGCAGAAATGGGCAGCTGCGATTATCTCTGAAATCCAAGGAAATATTTTGTCATACACTATAGCCAGCTAGTAAGATTCAATTCAGAGTTGTGTATTCCACTCAATATTTAATTTACACAATCAAAGGAAAATTACTAACAAGTTTGCTTGAATACCCTGCTATTTATTGACATTCCCAAGATCCAGAATCATACCATATGACCTGAGTTACAGCTACATATTGAATTCTCAGTTTTTCTGGCTCCTCCTTTTCTGATTGGATGAGGTAAGCACTTTATATCTTGGGCATTTGATATTTAATAATTAATAAACATTCATTGACTAGGTGAATAATAGTGTATTAATATGGCATTTACTATGGGCCAGGCACTGTTGTAAGTACTTCATATATATTAACTCATTTAATCCTCAATAAGCCCTAGGAGCTCTGTACTAGTATTAGGCCCATTCTACAGTTGAAGCCACAGAAACATAAAGAGGTTAAATCAGATTTGGGATTCCAAGCCAGGCCAGCCAGCTCCAGCAATTGCCTCTTTGTAAAGGGTGAGTGAATGATGAAGACTTTTTCTTATTACTGCAGGTTTCTTCCTTTAGACCAGGTGTCCCAACCCCAAGACTACAGACCAATCTGTAGCCCGTTAGGAACTGGGTAGCACAGCAGGAGGTGAGGGGCAGGCAGGCAAGCATTAGAGCCTGAGCTCTACCTCTTGTCAGATCAGTGGTAGCATTAGATTGTCAAAGGAGTATGAGCCCTGTTGTGAACTGTGCATGTGAGGGATCTAGGTTGCACACTCCTTCTGAGAATCTAATGCTTGATGATCTGAGGTAGAGCAGTTTCATCCTGAAACCATCTCCAACCCCACCCTCCCAACCCACCCACCATCCATGGAAAAATTGTCTTCCATGAAACCAGTCCCTGGTGACAAAAAGGTTGGGGACCACTGCTTTAGACCACATGCTTCCTAAAGCAATGCTTACTTTTGCAGCCCAACTTATTTGTAAGACTTCCATGTTGCTATAGGGAAACACGGCACATTGTTTCTGACTATTGTGTTCCATCAAAAACACAGAACAGATTTGAAAAAGCCATTCCTCCAGGGATGGAGTCCCAGGTTACTCCCAACTCTTGCTACCATAAACAGTAAGCAGGGCATATCCTAATTTGTATCCGTCTCTTGAGGACTTCTACAAGAGTTTCTGAGGTGCCCACCCAGGAGTGAAATTTCTAGGGTGTATAGCAATCACATATTTAAGTTTGTACACATTATACCATTGTCCTCTCACCGTCCAGGAATGCTACAACAGTTCACCCTCCCATCAGTGATGTGTGAGTAAGAATAGTTAGCACTTTATAGGGTCTATGACCAAGCACAACTAAATAACTAAAAACAATTTAGAATCTATTACTTTTTAATTGCCACGGTTCTACCTAAACCCCTTTTAGCTTATGCCAATTTTGTTAAGAATTGTTGCAATTATTTTTATTCTCACTAAAAATAGATTATATATTACATAGTGTTAATACCACATTCCAAATTCCACTTGTGATTTTAAATATGACTTCATTCTATGAATATCTCATAATGTATAAAAGCTGCCATGTGTATTTTTGTTTTCTGTGTAACAATAACTCAAAATTAGTATGAAAGTTACAATATACCTATTCCCACAAAATATGTACGAATGTGTAGTTGGCAACAGTGCACTGCTTGAGGAAACACCTTAAGAAATGACAGTCCCACTATAAAGTATGCTGGAATTTAAAAGTGTCTGAGGGCAGCAGCAGAGAAGAAGAAAGAATAAAAAGAAACTATACCCAACATTTGAACCACCAAGAATGTGCTGGCCAGATTCGGATAGTTGGCAGGAAAAGATTTTTATAATTTCTTTTCCATAATTTAGCCTAGCTGGATAATTACATTTAAAAAACTAAGAGAGTAACCACAGATGTGTATGTAATGGAATTTTAAAATGTAGATATATCCCTCATGGAAATAAAAGGGCCAATAGAAGGCTATCATTATCAACTTTAGAACAAAAGTTGTGTTCACTCCAACCCGAAGAATAATTAAAATCAGTCAAGACAACACGGAATGCCAATCTTACACACTTGTCATTTCAGAAAGCTAGCTTGACAGTTGTACACCCACTCTGGTTGACAGTCAAATACGTTTCTAAGGAATAGATGAGCTTTTACAGGGGTTGGTAGCAAAGTCTTTCTATCCAAACCAGATTCCCTCAAAGAGTTTGGAAGTTTGTTTGAAGCAGCAACTTTGGCTAAAATCATTCATAGTTCTCCATAAATAGTTGAAACTGTCCACGAAGGCATTGTGTAGAAAATAAAAAGGGTACAGGCTTAGGGTCATCTGGGTGACAGTTGTACTAATTATATGATCCTAGGAACATTGTTTAACTTCTCCTTCTGGAAGTTCCAGAGGAGAAATCAGTGTCCTTGCCTTTTCCAGCTCCTGGAGGTCCCCTGTGTCCCCTGGCTCATGTCCCCCTTTCAGCAATCACATCACTCTGCATCCATCCTCATGTCTCCTTCTCTTCCTCTGACCCTCCCACCTCCCTCTTTTTTTATAAGTGTAGTGGTTTACCTTATGTAAACCTTAGTGATTTACATCAGGGCCCCACCCAGATAATCCAGAGTAATCACCGCATCTCAAGATACTTAATGTAGTCATATCTGCTAAATCTATTTTATCACGTTCACAGATTCCAGCAGTCAGGGCACGGACATCTTTAAGAGCACTATTCTGCCGACCAAATCAGCCGTGTACTGTTTGACAAGGTGCAGTCTTGCTGGACCTCAGTTTCTTTCTATGTCAAATGAGGAATGTTCATTACATTGAGGATTAAATGAAATAATGAAGGTTAAGTACTCAGCACAGGGCCTGACTCACAGAGCAAGTGCTCAGTAAGTGCAACCCACAACAACACTAAAACAAAAATAGAACAACAAGAACGATGCAAGCGGCCTGAGCGCTTTATAACTAAAATTATTTTAATTTTTTCACTGTCCACCTGTGAAAGACATCTTTATGATCATATGGAAACAATGTCTCTTGATTTTTTTTGTTAGCAGTGATCAGAACTGGAATGTATTATAAGACAGAAGGATTGCTTAGAGCTTTAGTAATAGACTAAAAAAAGAGCTTAGTAGAAAAAAGTTAAGTAAACCATACCTAAGCTCAAAAGAAAGATCAAAATTGGGGAACAGGGAGCATATATCAAAAACCTTAAAACTGCACATTTCCAATAACCCGTTTAGCCAACGTATTAGAGTATATCAAAAGGACACAGAAGAACTTAGGGACAAGGGTGTTTGTAACAACATTGTTTATAAAAGGAAAAAAGTATGAAAAACACATTGTTAATCATGGAAAATTTAAGATAAGTCTATATTTAAAAGAAAAAAAGGAAGAAACAGAAAAGAGAAGGAGCAGCCAAAATGTTTAAACTATTGCATTATGGTAAATTGTGGGTAATTTTTATTTTTTTTCACTTGCTTAGCTTTATGTTCCAAATTTTCTACAGTTTTCTCCTTTGTAATACTTTCAGTCTGATCTTTTTTGTCGGTGGAGTCTGTTGATTTTACATTGCAACATGGAAAGATGGAGTTCGGTTAAAATCTGCCTGAGCTGGGCCCGCCCACCCATGAACCAGTTGATCTACCTTCTGAGAGTCAGACAAGATGTAGTGCTTTCCCATTTCTTAGGAAATTTAAGGTACATTTAAGTCAGACATAAAAGCAAGCAGGAATCAGAGGAAGGATAGAGGGGTCTTAGATAGTTAAAGAAACTAAATTTTTTTTTTAATCCTGGGTTGGATGCAGACAGAACTTGAGTGGTCAGAGTCCTCAGAAATAATGGATCCTTTGAATAAAAACCTGCGTTACTCATTCTATGTAATGCCATTGTTAATATTAGCATCCATTCCACACATGTATTTATGAGTGTGAACCAGATATTCTGTTGCATTCAGAAGCATTGACTTGAGATTATATCAGGGATGTAGTAGGCAAGGGCACAGGGAATAAAGGGGAGAGACTTCTGATGTTATAGTCCAACAACAGAGCTGCAAATAATATGATCGCCCTCGAGGAACAACACCTGTGCCCTATATTCATCATTCCATTAATTAACTATGTGACCTTCAGCAGATCAATTATCCTCTCGGAACTTATTTACAGGGAAGATCAAACTAGAATCTATGGTTTTCTAACTACTATTCCTGGAAATAGCAGGGGGCTGGAACGAGGAGGATGAATGGGAAAAATTCTACTCTATCCACTCTTGCTTAAAACCAGAGCAATTATAGTTTTTATCTCTTTTATTCATTTACATTTTCTTGTAAGATTTTGTTTAAAGAGTCCTGCTGTCTTTAAACAACAGTTTGAAAACCCCTAACTAGATGACTTCTAATGTGTTTCCAAATTATAGCCATCTCCTTATAAGGACCTCAGGTGGTTGCCAAAATGTCAAGATACAAAGGAGTCTCAGGCCAGATGCCTGAAACTTGAAAAGTACAAGGTGTTGGCCAAAAAACAAAGGCCGAAAGCAAGGCAACACCCATCTGGCAGCTGGGAAGCCAGTGTATCTGGTTCTGTGTCCTGTCTTTCCACATATCCAGTAAGCTTCTACCACCCACATTTCTTAGGAACTGGATTTGCTTTATTGTGGTTATAGAGGCAAAGTCAAATGGGGCAAATATTGGCCGTGATCATACCATACCCCATATGTTTAGGTGTGAAAGAAAAGGACTAGAGAACATGCACGTATCTTTCCGTCTGTCGCTTCTAACTCAGTGGTTACCAAGAAGAGAAGAAAGGGCCCACAAAGGGCAGAAAAGTGTCTGTATTTACTCAGCCATAGCCATGAGAATAAAAGTCAGCACTCACTCCTCATTATCCTTCTTTCCCACCCTCTGAAAACCTGTACACCTAACTCCCTCTCAATGCTGGATATTAACAATAATGGCTTGCACTTAGCTAGCACCACTCGTAGGTCAAGAGCAGTGTTAGATGTTCCCCATTCATAATCTATCATACTCCTACTTAGTAGGACCCCTTTTAAAGATGGTGAAAGCATGATTCAAGAAATATAAATAACTTGCTCAGGATCTCAGATCTAGTCAAAGAAATGTGCAGGACACAAACCTTGACTTTCCTGGCTGCTATGCCTGTTTTTACAACTTGCACGGACCACAGGGTTTATTGAATGAGCTGCTAGGCATGCGATGCAAAACTAGGGAATTCATGCAGTAGTCAAATAAGTAGCAGTTTGCTCCCACTAGCTAATTATTCTTTGTAACAAATGCATTTTGAGTAATAACAGAGCACATAATTTCTTTCTTCAGAATGTCTTCTGAAGGTCATGACTTTTAGCAGAGGTAACTATTTTCTATTTTGGTCTGGTTTTAATTTGGGTAATAGTGTGATTGAACATAGATATTTATGACATTTATTAAAAGCTTTTATTAGTAATTTTCCCCAGAAAAAAATTCTAATGGAGATGTATTGGAGAATTTCCATAAAATTAATGTCCAGACTTAATGGATGTCTAAGATATCATTATTAACGGGAATGTTCCATATACTAGGATCTTTTGATTAGAGATTAGAGTTAGATCAGAACTTATTTAAAACTGGATACATGCCAAAGTATCCAGAAACTCAATTTAAACACATTCTAGAGGCTAATGCTTTATTTAGGTTGTGTCTTTACGATGCCAAATGAAAAGCTGCAGTTACAAAAAAAATCAATTGTTCTGGTCAGCTGTTAGATGATCTAAAGACCATATCATGCTCAGTTTGATTCCTGCTGATGCCTACACAAAATCAGTTGGTTGAATTAAGATGAATTTTCCATACGTAGAAATTGACTGCCACCCATCCAGAAGGGCCTTCCTACTGGACCAGCAGCCTGGGTCTCACATAATCGTTCACTGGCCCAGGCTACACTGATAGATTCAGTGAGATTTTCTGTCTTTCCCAAGACCTCAAACTCAGAATTGTGATTCTAGACAATGTGGTTAAATCCCATGTCTCCTGCTTTCATCCTACAAAAAGCATAGCCAAAACACCTGGGTGTGGAGGCTTCTTCCTAATACATCTTCCCCTAATCTCGAAACTCTGAGAGGTCATCCCCTTTCCCAGATTGATAATCCCCTATTTAAAGCTAGTTTAAACATGTGCATGAAAATTGGCACATGGGTGTGTATCCACTTTATTTCCCTCTTAGGAGTCCTATGCCATTCTCAACACCCTTAAGCAACTCACACAGCCCAAAGGCGGCTAGAAATATTTGATTAAGTAAAAACCTCAGTATTTCTAACCCAATCACGAACAGGATTGAGTTTCAGTCCTCTCACTACCTGCCGATAAGTTTCTGTATTGGTAGGCATGGGATCACCCATCCACAGAAACCTTTATAAGCAAAGCAGAGGCTAAGCCACCATAGCCCACAGTCAGCAAGTGATTTTGCTTATGTTAAGACTTGCCCTGAAGACTCTCATTTGCGAGACCCTGTCTTCTTCTTAACTTCCTGGACCCAAAAGGAAGCATCAAACCACAGTGGGCCATGGCTGTCTTTTGTTTGGTTCACAAGTAGTGGCCCAAACAATACTTAAAACAAATTGACAAAAAACTGAATTCATTCCTAGCTCTCAAAAACTCC
This sequence comes from Macaca mulatta, assembly GCF_049350105.2. NCBI lineage: Eukaryota > Metazoa > Chordata > Mammalia > Primates > Cercopithecidae > Macaca > Macaca mulatta. The sequence continues at coordinate 125,505,456 of NC_133417.1, read as the reverse complement.
AAGAATTCATAGAAAATGTGAGTTCCCAGCCTCTCTGAAAAAATTCAGAATATATGGTACTGCCGAGCACACACTTCCCCATGGCAGCATTCAGCAGCAGTGCTCAGTTTACCAAGTTTCCACTCCTTTCAATTGTCCCTGATGCTGAGATCAAGTTTTTCTTACACTTAGCTCACTCGTCGTATTACTACTACCTGCCAGATTTCTGCAGGCGTTTGATTTTGCAACACCACTCCAAACTGAAGAAGTCTAATGCAATCTTAGAGACCACCTTCTCCAGCCACCTCCTTCTCTAAATGAGGAATCGGAGATTCGGAGAAAGGAAATGACTTGCCCCAAATTTTCCATCTTGCGAATGTCAGAGCTGCCAGTAGATTACAAATCTTGCCTTAATCTATTGATTTCATCTCCATGTAAAATCAATCCCACCGACACCCTAGCCATTAATACCAAAAATAACCAACATGTATTGACCCCTTACTATAAACCTCACAATGTGCTTATCTCCTTTTTAATGTGATCTCATTTCATTTTCATAACAATGCTTTGAATTAGGTGCTCATGTAAATTCCATTTTGCACATAAGGACACTGAGATTTGGAGAGATTAAAAAACCATCCCAGCGTTAGGCAGTGAGGGACAGGCCCATAATTGAAATCTCATAGCTTAATCTTTTAGCTATAATACATACTGCTTCACCTTCCTCTATGTTCTGATCATTCACTCACTCATTCAGCAAATCTGTGAGTCCTGCACTTTTCTAGGTGCTGGGGATATGCTAGTGAAGACCCAAATCAGCCGTCCTCATGAAGCTTGCAGTCCACTGGTGTCTCTGACTGCATGTATCATCATTAATCTTTTAATTTCATGCCCTCTCATGTGGTCATATAAGTCTTATCCATATACAAACCTTCTGCCTATACATTCCATTACATTCCAGAATTTTTCTTCTCTCATGTTTTCTACAATGTCATCTAGCACAGGGATTGGCTTCTTGTAGGTGTTGTATAAATATCATTTATCTGAATACCAATGAACACAGAGCAGAAAAGATAATACAGGAAGCGAGCCAGGCTTTCATGCTCGCAGGGATTTGGCTGGGAGGACAGAATGGATATGCACGTATTGTTTCTGTCTGCTCACCTGAAAACAAGAACATGCCCATCTGACCCACAATACCTGCTCTGACACCTACGTATTCAGAGGCCTCCTTCCTGACTTTTGCAGCCTTCCCCATGCTGCAGAATCTTGTGATTTGGTCTAAAAAATAAAAATGAAAACTGTTTCAATGCTTCATAGAAGACAATTCTGCTGTCTTCAACGGAAACACAGGTTCCACCCCCCACCCCCTTGGGCCTCTCCCCAGTCAATCTGCTGATGGATGCAAAGATACCAGCTCAAAGTAACTAGAAGCGCCCATGTGCAATTTGATTAGAAGAGGGTGCCTGATTACATCCTAACCAGAAGAGAGCTCTTCTTTGCCCAGGAAGTGGACAAAGTTCCAACCTCCTCTTTGTGATGAGATCATCTGATCACTTTGTGATGAGAAATCCCCTGGGCCCTCAGCTGACAGCTGCTGTCAGCCCGAAAAGCAATTGCTGAGCCCACAGACTGCAGGTGCCCTGGCCATTAACTCGGGTGGTGTGAGAGCCAAAGCAAGACACATGGGGAAAAGGCGTACAATGTTTCTTTAATCAACTCACAGTCACCTACACAACCTATGAATTTCCTCACTTGACTGAAACATCTCTGCAGCACCAAATACACAAACATGCAAAGTGCATCAGAGAAAGAGGCCAACCTGGTTAGTTTCCTGGTTCAGAAAAAAAAAAAAGACACCACAAAACAATTTATCTTCTAAATCATTGATTTATTAATAAATTCATCAATCATCCATTCTAAAGCAAACAAGGAGTACCTAGTATGCTCCTGGCACACATATATCCCCTAAACACTTCAAGTTCTTTAATAAATCTTCATGGATCTGTTCTCCTTTAAGTTAATATTTTCAAACTTTTCAGAAATATTTACCCGAGTGGAAAGAGCTTAGACTTTGGGATTATATAGACCTATATTTTATTTCAATTCAAATGTTACTTTTTTTCTACCACTCTCCAGCCCTGTGACATTTATCCACTGGCAACCTCTGCAAGGTTCAGTTTCTTTAAGCAACCCTCTGAGGTGTGGAATTAGAACTTTACATCCTAGCGTTGTCCTGAGATTAACTTAGGTCACATATGTAAAAAGCTAAACAATGCTTCATGCCCAGCAAAGCACTCAGTGAATGGAGGTTTTGATTTTAATCGATTATATTATTAAATATTATTTAAAAATTGTCTTCCCACCCAAAGGAAAAAGCAGAAACAGCCACATTTACTTCAAATGTATATGTTGATAAAGGATTAATATTCACCTGTGTCATTGAAGGCAGAGACCCTTAAAGCCCCAGTGGAAGCTATGTAAAGTCAGGAATGCAGAAGAGAGATGCTTGATCCTACTTCTATTTTATGATGGTTAACAATTGCATATTAAAGAAAATAATACAATTATAAAGAAGCTTTTGAAACTGAGAAATCTCTTAAAATCAAGAGTCATGGAAAAATGATCTAAAGATTTCAAGATGGGTGTTATCGAAAACATGGAAGTAGTGAAGAAAAGAATATGCAAAAGAGACAAGAATTAAAAGTTATAATAAAGATTCTCCAATCAAGGTGAATGACAATAGAAAGAGAACAAAAGATAGACCATCAACAACCAGATTAATAAATTAAAAGGACAATAGAAAATAGAATATTTAATTTGCATTACTAGCAAAAGTGAAAACGAAAACATGTATGTACACCAAGTATCAGGAATAAAAGTCTAATATAATAATCATAACTCCAGTCTTATCAAAAATATCTTAAAATATATGTAAATATATAGAGTAGTTTTAAAATAAGTTTCTTAAAAGAAAACAACAGATCACACTCTAATCTCAGATTTGATTTGATGGTATAATAATGCATGAGACGAGATGAAATAAGATCCTTCTTCTAATCTTCTATTTCTACTGGCTTTCAAATTTCTTTGCAAAATTAAGTTCAGATATTGATTCTTCCACTTATTCAGTATTTTGTGGGATGGCTGGTATAAATGTGCAAAATGCAAGTGAAAATAGGTTCAGTATCTAAATTATTCGGATACAGAGGCATTTTCCATTATTCAAAGCAATTTTCTGTTGCCTTTTCTATAACATGTAGATATAAATGTGGTATTCAGAGTATCTTCAATTTGAATTAAAAACTAGTATCTGCCTTTTTTGTACAGAAAGCAGGTGCTAACATGGAAACATATCTGATAAAGAATATCATTGCATAAATTCCTGTGATAGCCCCCTGGGTGTTTTAAATATAATGGATTTTTAAAAAGTCTTTACTAGTAGAAATTTTTGCTTTTCTCTTTAGGTTATTTTGGTTATGAGAAACAGAAAGGGAATATTACTAAAAGATAAAGCAGTATCTCACAAAATTCAACAAAGAGTTAAACAAACCAGGCTAAGAAAAATTGGGAAATAGGAATGCTCTGGGGGACCAACCATAGGAATTTTCTCTCTAAACATACATGCTCAACAGGGGTGTGAATGTCCTCAAGTTAGCAAAAATTGATTCCTGGGGCAGAGAGCAATTCAGATTATATCTCTCCTTCTCCTTCTTCTTCTCCTTCTTCTTGTTCTTCTCCTTCTTCTCATTCTTCTTCTTCTTCTTTTCTTCTTCTTCTTTCTTCTTTTTCTTCTCTCCTTCCTTCCTTCTTTTCTTTCTTCTTTCTTTTTCTTTTCTTTTTTTCCTTCTCCTCCTCCCCCTCCTTCTTCTTCTCTCTTTCCCTCCCTCCCTTTCTCCTTCCCTCCCTTTCTTCTTTTCTCCTTCTCTGTCTCTCTCTCTCTCTGTCTCTCTCTGTCTCTCTCTCTCTTTCCTCCCCTCCCCCCACCATGTGAGAATACAAGAAGGCCACCATCTGCAAGCCAGGAAGAAAGACCTTACCATGAACCAAACCCCACCAGAACCTTGATTTTGGACTTCCCAGCCCCCAAAACCATGAGAAAATCAACTTCTGTTATTTAGGCCATGCGGTCTATGGTATATTGTGATGGCAACCCAAGCAGGCTAAGACAAGAGTTGTTTTTCTGTTGTTTTAAAATCTGGACATGAATCCTTTCTTGGTTATTTGTATTGCAAATATATCTATGCTGTGGCTTGCCTTTTTACTTCCTTACTAGAGTTTTTGATGAACAGAAGCTCTTAATTTTAACTTAGTGCAATTTATAAATCTTACAGTTTATGGTTAGTGCTTTTTGAGTTCTGTTTAGGAAATTTTGCCTACCCTAAGATTGCAAAGACATTCTCAAATGTTATCTTCTAGCAGCTTCATTGTCTTAGCTTTTATGTTTAGGTTACTGTTTCCTCTGAATTTGACATTTTGTATGGGGTGTGAAATACGGGTAAAGATTTTTTTTTTCCCTTATTGGTTAGAAGTGAACACATTTATTAAAATGGCATTTCTTTCACCACTGCAATGCAGTGACACCTGTATTATAAATCAGGTGACCACAAATGTGAACGTCTACATTTGTACTCCTTACTCTGTTCTACTGCTTTATGCTTGTGGCACTATTATCACATTTTAACTCATTTTGGTTTATATTAAAACCTGATATCTGGTATTTTAAATCTATTAGCTTTGTTATTCTTCAAGATTATTGATCTTATTCTTGTGTCTGAATTTCTATATAAATTTTAGACACAGCTTGTCAATTTCCATGAAAAGAAAAACCTGCTGAGGTTTTTCATTGGGATTGCTTTGAATTGATCTATAAATCAATTGAAATTGTTATAAGTTTAAGCCTTTCAATACATGAACATGGTATATTCCTCCATTATTTAGGTCTTCCATAATTTCTTTCAATAATCACCATTAGTTTTCTTTGTTGGGGTTATACATATCTTGCATTAAGCTTATTTTTAGATATTTAATAGTTTCCATGTGAAAATGGTATCATTTTAAAGTGATTTCTTAATCTTTCTTGCTAGTTTATAGGAAACACTTTGTATACTGACCTTACATTCAATTACTTTGCAAAATTCTCTGATTGATAATATTTCTTTCAAATATTCTACAAACTGAATAATATTTTCATCAAAGAAAATATATTAATCTCTTCCATTCCAATCCATATATCTGTTATTTCATTCCTTTCCTTATTCCACTGACTAGGCTCTTGAATACAGTGTTAAATAGGAGAAGTAATAGTAGTCAACCTATTTCATTCCCTACCCCAGTTGCTCTAGATTTTCTACAGCTACCTTTTACAACGAGAAATTTCCCTCAGTTTCTAGTTGGCTAAAAGTATTTTTTAATCATGAATGAGTATTGAATTGTATGAAGTTGATATAAACTTTTTTCTTTTATTCTATTATTATGAATCACATTGATTAATCTTCTAATGTTAAGCTAGCCTTATATTCTCGGAACAAATTCAACTTGGTGGTAATAGTGCTGTGCATGTGTGTGTTTGTATGCACAGTGTATATATATATATATACACACACACACATATATATATATAAATTGTACTGCATTACTTAGTATTTTATTTAGGATTTTTGCATCTATGTTCATTAAAAATGTTGATCTGTGACTTTGAGTTTTTTAATAATACATTTATCAAGTTTTGGCATATAAATTATGCCATCTTCATCTTCATAAAACAAGTTGGGAAGTGATGTCCCTTTTACTATCCTCTAGAAGAGTATGTGAGAGGTTGGTGTGAATTCTTTCTTAGATATTTAGAAAAAGTTACTCCTGAGGTCATCTGAGCCCATCATTGTCTTTGGGGAATTTTCATCACACGTTTAATTTTTTAAATTAAACTAGAAAAATTCAGATTGTCTATTTTTTTCTTTCAGCTTTGTTAATTTTTTTTAGGAATTTGCTCATCTTGTCAAATTTTTTTAATTTATGGGGTTATTTGTTCATAATTCCCTCTTATTACATATTTAATATCTATAGGATCTCTATGATAATTCCTTTCTTCATTCTTGATATTGGCCATTTGCGTTTGTTTGCTTTATTAGTTTTCTATGGTTTTCTCAATTTCATTAGTATACTTAAAAAACCAACTTTTGGTTTGTTGATTCTCTTTATTATATATTTGTTTTGTATCTCATTGATTTTTAATCTTTACCATTTCTTTCTCTATTTTCCTAGCTTTTAATTTTCTCTTCTGTTTTTAATTTCCTGAAATGTAAGATAACACCTTTGATTTTCAGTCTTTCCTCTTTTAGACACGTTCATTTAAAGCCATATATTTCCCTCAAATCACTTGTTAACTTTATTCCAGAAGTTTTACTATGTTGTGTTTTCATTATCATTCAGTGAAAAAAAATGTATTTAATTTTTATTGTGATTCCTTCTCTAACCCATGGATTTACTTGAAAGCGTATTGCTTAATTTCCAAACATTTGAGGGTTTTCTAGTTATCATTTTGCATTTATTTCTAGCTTGATTTCACTATGGTTAGAGAATATACTATGCACAATTTTAATCTTTACACATTTGTTGAGACTTACTTTATTACCCAGCATGTGGTCAGTATTTGGTAAATAAATGTTCTGTGGGTACTTGAAAGTAATTTATCTTACACAGTTGCTGAGTAAAGAATTTTATACATGCCAATTAAGTCAAGTTGGGAGACAATGTTGATAAACTCTTCTATATCCTTATGTATTGTTTGTCTGCACATTATAACAGTTGTGTCAGAATTCTAACCACAATTGTATTAGAATAATTACTTATTCTAATAGTTTTGACTATTTAGTCTAACAAATCCAATTATAATTGTGGATTTGTCAACATCTCCTTTTACTTCAGCTGGATTTTGCTTTATATATTTGGAGTTCTATTATTAGGGTCATAAATTTTAGTATTATCATATCTTTTATATTTATTTTTTCATCAGTTATTGGGGTACAGGTGGTATTTGGTTACATGAGTTAGTTGTTTAGTGGTGATTTGTGAGATTTTGGTGCACCCATCAATTGAGAAGCATATGCTGAACCATAGTTGTAGTTTTTTATCCCTCATCCCCCTCCACCTTTCCCCCCAAGTCCCCAAAGTCCATTGTATCATTCTTATGTCCTTGCATCCTCATAGCTTAGCTCTCACATACCAATGAGAACATATGATGTTCGGTTTTCCATTCCTGAGTTACTTCACTTAGAATAAATAATGTCTCCAATCTCATCCAGAATGCTGCAAGTGCCATTAATTCATTCCTTTTCATGACTGAGTAGTATTCCATCGTATAAATATACCAGAGTTTCTTTAGCCACAAGGTATGTCCCTTCTATGCTGATTTTGCTGAGAGTTTTAATCATAAAGCGATGCTGGATTTTGTCAAATGCTTTTTCTGCATCTATTGAGATGATCATGTGATTTCTGTTTTTAATTCTGTTTGTGTGGTGTATCACATTAATTGACTTGTGTATGTTAACCATCTCTGCATCCCTGATATGAAACCCACTTGATCATGGTGGATTATCTTTTTGATATGTTGTTGGATTCACTTAGCTAGTATTTTGTTAAGGATTTTAGCATCTATGTTCATCAAGGATATCGGTCTGTAGTTTCCTTTTTTTGTTATGTCTTCTCCTGGTTTTGGTATTAGGGTAATGCTGGCTTCATAGAATGAATTAGGGAAGGTTCCTTCATTAGCTATCTTGTGGAATAGTGTCAAAAGGATTGGTACCAATTCTTCCTTGAACATCTGGTAGAATTCTGCTGTGAATCCATCTGGTCCTGAACATTTTTGTTTGTAATTTTTTAATTACCATTTCAATCTCTCTGCTTGTTGTTGGTTCATTTAGGGTACCTAATTCTTCCTGATTTAAGCTAGGAGGGTTGTATTTTTCCAGGAATTTATCCATCTCTTCTAGGTTTTCTAGTTTATGTGCATAAAGGTGTTCTTAGTAGCCTTTAGTAATAGAATGATCTTTTGTATTTTGGTGGTGTCAGTTGTAATATCTCCTGTTTCATTTCTTAAGGAGATTATTTGGATTTTTTTACTCCTTTTCTTGGTTAATCTTGCTAATGGTCTATCAATTTTATTTATCTTTTCAAAGACCTAGTTTTTTGTTTCATTTATCTTTTGTATTATTTTTTTCAGTTTCATTAGGTTCTGCTCTGATCTTGGTTATTTCCTTTCTTCTGCTGGGTTTGGGTTTAATTTGTTCTTGTTTCTCTAATTCCTTGAGGTGTAACCTCAGAATGTCAGTTTGTGTTCTTTCAGTCTTTTTGATGTAGGCATTTGGGGCTATGAACTTTCTTCTTAGCACTGCCTTTGCTGTATCCCAAAGGTTTTGATGGGTTGTGTCATTAGTGTCGTTTAGCTCAAAGAATTTTTTAATTTCCATCTTGATTTTGTTTCTGACCCAATGCTCATTCAGGAGCAGGTAATTTAATTTCAATGTATTTGCATGGCTTTGAATGTTCCTTTTGGAGTTAATTTCCAGTTTTATTCCACTGTAGTTTAACAGTGTGCTTGACATAATTTCAGTTTTCTTAAATTTATTGAGGCTCATTTTATGGCCTATCATATGGTCTATCTTGGAGAAAGTTCCATGTGCTGTTGAATAGAATGTGCATTTTGTAGTTGTTGGATGCAATGTTCTGTATATATCTGTTAAGTCAATTTGTTCCAAAATATAGTTTAAATCCATTGTTTCTTTGTTGACTTTCTGTCTTGATGACCTGTCTAGTACTGTCAGTGGAGTATTGAAGTCCCCCACTATTATTGTGTTGCTGTCTATCTCATTTCTTAGGTCTATTAGTAATTGCTTTATAAATTTGGGAGCTCCGGTGTTAGGTACATGTATGTTTAGGATTGTGATAATTTTCCTGTCGGACAAGGCCTTTTACCATTATATAATGTCCCTCTTTGTCTCTTTTAACTATTGTTGCTTTGAAGTTTGTTTTGTCTGTCTGATATAAGAATAACTATCCTGCTGCTTTGGTGTCTATTTGCATGAAATGTCTTTTTCCACCCCTTTACTTTCAGTTTATGTGAGTCCTTATGTGTTGAGTCTCCTGAAGGCAGCAGGTAGTTGGCTGGTAAGTTCTTATCCATTTTGCAGTTCTGTGTTTTTTAAGTGGAGCATTTAGGCCATTTACATTCAATGTTAGTATTGAGATGTGAGGTATCATTGCATTCATCATGCTATGTGTTGCGTATGTGCCTTGTTTTTTGTTTTTTGTTTTGCTTTTTAACTTGTATTTTTGTTTTAGAGGTGCTGTGTGATTCATGCATTAAAGAGGTTCTGTTTTGAGGTGTTTCCAGGATTTGCTCCCAGATTTTGAGCTCCTATTAACAGTTCTTATAGTGGTGGCTTGGTAGTGGCAAATTCTCCCAGCATTTGTTCATCTGAAAAAGATTGTCTCTTTCCTTCATATATGATGCTTAGTGTCACCGGATACAAAGTTCTTGGCTGATAATTGTTTTGTTTGAGGAGACTGAAAATAGAGCCCCAATCCCTCCTAGCTTGTAGGGTTTCTGCTGAGAAATCTGCTGTTAATTTGATAGGTTTTCCTTTATAAGTTACCTGGTGCTTCTGTCTCACAGCTCTTAAGATTCTTTCCTTCATCTTAACTTTAGATAACCTGATGACACTGTGCCTAGGCAATGATATTTTTGCAATGAATTTCCCACTTATTCTTTATGCTTCTTACATTTGGATGTCTATGTTTGTAGTGAGGCTGGGAGAATTCTCTTAGATTATTCCCGCAAATATGTTTTCCAAACTTTTAGATTTCTCTTCTTCCTTAGGAACACCGATTATTCTTAGGTTTGGTCATTTAACATAATCCCAGACTTCCTGGAGGCTTTGTTCATATTTTCTTAATCTTTTTTCTTTGTCTTTGTTGGATTGGGTTAATTCGAAGACCTTGTCTTTGAGCTCTGAATTTCTTTCTTCTACTTGTTCAATTCTATTGCTGAGACTTTCCAGAGCATTTTACATTTCTATAAGTGTGTCCAATGTTTCCTGAATTTTTATTGTTTTTTCTGTATGCTATCTATTTCCTTGAATATTTCTCTCTTCACTTCTTGTATCATTTTTTGGATTTCCTTGCATTGGGCTTCACCTTTCTCTGGTACCTCCCTGATTAGCTTAATAACTAATCTCCTGAAATCTTTTTTAGGTAAATCAGGGATTTCTTCTTGGTTTAGATCCATTGCTGGTAAACTAGTGTGATTTTTGGAGGGCATTAAAGAGCCTTGTTTTGTCATATCACCAGAGTTGGTTTTCTGGTTCCTTCTCATTTGGGTAGGCCCTATCAGAGGGAAGGTCTAGGGCTAAGGCTGTTGTTCAGATTATTTTGTCCCACGGGGTATTCCCTTGATGTAGTACTCTCCCCCTTTTCTTAAGGATGTGGCTTCCTGTGACCCAAACTGCATTTATCGATGTCTCTCCTCTGGGTCTAGCCACCCAGCAAGTCTACCCAGCTCCGGGCTGATACTGGGGGTTGTCTGCACAGAGTCCTGTGATGTAAATCTTCCATGGGTCTCTCAGCAGTAGATACCCGCACAGTATTTGAAGCATCTCCTGGGTCCTGCAGAAGCAGTCTGCTTCCTTCAGAGGGTCTGTGGGTCCTCCTGAATTGCTGGTTTGTCTTGCAGTCAATCTGGAGCTAAAATTTGCAGTGCAAGTCTCCACACGCTTCTCTATCCATCCAAGTTGTAGCTACAATCTAGTCCTGCCTCCCATCTGCCATGATCTCTCTAGTATTATCATATTTTTTTAAATTAGTCCCTTAAACAATAAATGTCCTCACTTACCTCCAGTAATACTTTTTTTCTTAACATCTACTTTGTCTGATATTAGTATAGATTTACTTTTGGTTAGTGTGTGTATAGTATATATGTATTGGGGCATTCTTGTGTTGCTATAAAGAAATACCTGAGACTGGGTAAGTTATAAAGAAAAGAGGTTGGCCGGGCACAGTGGCTCACGCCTGTAATCCCAGCACTTTGGGAGACCAAGGAAGGTGGATCACCTGAGGTCACAGTTCGAAAGTAGCCTGGCCAACATGGTGAAACTCCGTCACTACTAAAAATACAAAAATTAGCTGAGCGTGGTGGCATGTGCCTATAATCCCAGCTACTGAGGAGGCTGAGGCAGGAGAGTCACTTGAACCCGGGAGGCAGAGGTTGCAGTGAGTCAAGATAGCACCATTGCACTCCAGTCTGGGCAACAGAGCAAGACTCTTGAAAGAAAGAAAGAAAGAAAGAAAGAAAGAAAGAAAGAAAGAAAGAAAGAAAGAAAGAAAGAAAGAAAGAAAGAAAGACGGACGGAAGGAAGGAAGGAAGGAAGGAAGGAAGGAAGGAAGGAAGGAAGGAAGGAAAGAAAGAAAGAAAAAAAGAAAGAAAGAAAGAAAGAAAGGAGGGAGGGAGGGAGGGAGGGAGGGAGGGGAGAGAGAGAGAAAGAAAAGAAAAGAAAAAGAAAAAATGAAAAGAAAAGAGGTTTAATTGGCTCATGATTCTATAGGCTGTACAGGAAGCATGGTGTTGGCATCTGCTCTGCTTACCTTCTAGGGGGCCTTAGGGTGCTTTTACTCATGGCAGAAGGTAAAGCAGGAGCAGGCTCTTCATATGGTGAGAGCAGGAGCAAGAGAGTGGGGGAAAGGTGCCACACACTTAAACAACCAGATCTCATGAGAGCAGCACCAAGGCAAGCCATGAAGGATCTGCCCCCATGACCCCAACACCTTCCATCAGACCCCACCTCCAACACTGGGAATCACAACTCAACATAAGATTTGGTGGGGACATATATTCAAACTATGTCAATGTCATCTTTCATTATTTTACTTTCAGCTGTTCTATATCCTTATACTTAAAATATGGCTCTTGTGAGCAGCACATAATACAGCCCAGTAGGATGGGTGCCAGGAGTTAAAATTAAATCAATTTAAAGAAAATAAAGAAAAGCAACATTTCCTGCACACCTGAGCTTATGAAATAAGATTCATACTGACTTTACCTACATGTAGGTTTGTGTGGAGGGGGGTGAGTACCTGACTCAAGAACAAGGAACTTGGGACTAGTTACAATAGCAAAGTGGTTTAAGAGTACAGACTCCCTCCTGGCTCTTCCAGCTTCTTGCCAACAGTGGTCAGGACAGGGGTCTGACAACCTATTTGCTTAAACCAGAGAAAGTTGTATCCCTGAATAGTATGGGAATGAGGAAAAGGGAGACAGATTTTCCTAAAACTGGAGAAAGTTCTTTGCATGAGACACTGTGCACATGGTAGCAAAGAAATATATCTAGAAGAAACAACTGATACCAGTTTCTTTAAAGAGAGAGAGAAAGAAAGACAAGGTCTCACCATGTTGCCCAGGCTGTTCTCAAACTCCTGGACTCAAGGGATCCTTCATCTCAGCCTCCCGAAGTGGTGGAATTATAGGTGTGAGCCACCACACTTAGCCACAATATCAGTCTTCTTAATGGGAAAAAATATTGTTATACCTCAGTCATGCAGAATTTTTTTAATTATAAATCTCCTATCTGACTCTCTTGTTAGATTTTAAAATGAAAAGGAGTCTATTCACGGTTATTACAATGTAAATAATGCAACCCGAATTAAGCTCTGCCCATGTCTTATATTTTTCACATCATCTCTAGGGATGATAAAACCTCCTAAAATAAATAACACAACAAAGTTCAGAAAATCCATCTTCCTCAAAATATGATTTGGTGTAGAAACCACCAGGAAGTGAAAGTTGTTCAGTCATAATCCACTTAGTTTAAATGATCTAGAGAGGGCCGCAGAGCTAAACACTGACAAGACCACACTCTTTTTATTTCTTCATGTTAATTAAAAAGACCAGGTCCATACATATAAAGGGATTTATTTTTCAAACTATTATCACAAGAAATATTTGAATGTAGTAAGTATGTCAATGCAGCTGTATGGTTAAATGTTATAACCTCTAAAGTCAAGAAATTCAAATTTATAGTTGCCACATTAAGCATAGATGTTAAAGCATTAAAGTTAACACCATATACAGTCATATAAAATATTGCATGTGCAAAGGGGCTGAGTTATGTTCATACTGGGAGCCATAATTTAGAATTTCCTGACTTCTGAACATGTAACACGTCATAGTAATTGATCTAGCTCCTTGGAGCTAATATAAAATATCTTGTTAACATGTTTTCTATCCAATTCTTTCACCATTTACCTTTTGGCTCTTGGAGAAACAATTAATCATGCTCAAATGTTTTCACACACCTGCACAAAGCTAATATAGCAATGCATCCAGAATTGAGCCAATGCAATCAGAATTGAGTGAAAAGATTTGTAAATCATGTAAGAATTTTGGACACAACATTAGTGTGGACACAATCTGAATCATGCAAGATGACATGTCTTGAGATTTAAAGCTCTGTTTGCTTTGTCTTGTCATAATGATGGCCTCATAATTCTTATGGATATAGTGGGGTACAGGGTATCAAGGGAGCTTATGCATGCAGAATATCTATAGACTGTTCGTTCATAAAGCTAATATGGAAGAGAAAGGGAGGATAGCCTATTTCATGATGGGACATGACATGTTAATTTCCTGGCACCACAAGAGAATTACATTCTTTAAATTAATTCTCTACCAAGTACTGGGGCTATGTGTACCTCTACCCAATTCACCCCTGTTCTTATTTTTATTTGACTGAGTCTTAAATTTACTACCTCCTAACCCACTTTTCTTAGTGCACAGCCCCTGCTGTCTTGCTCCATGGCAGGCAAGGAAAACCAATAGCCAACAGTTCAGAAGAGATCACCATATTACAGGCACTGCTTAAAGCACCTTGTGGCCATTGATTTATTTAACCCAGTAGAGCAGGCCTTGGCAAAATACAGCCCATAGGCCAAATCTAGCCTATCACCTCTTTAAGATGTGTTTTAGGAACATGGCCATACTCATTCATCCAAGCATTGTATATGGCTACTTTCATGGGATGACTGCAGAATTGAGCTGTTATTGCAGATGTAGCTAGGAAAGCTGAAAATATTTGTTATCTGGCATGTATAGAAAAAGTCTGCTCAATCTGTGGTTGTGTGGTCAGAAAACCTGACTCTCCAAGTCACATGTGAGAAATTAAGAATTAACAGAATTATTGGTTTACAGGAAATGGAGGAAGTCTCAGTGGGGGCACAATTGTCCATGCCTAATATTTATGCCTTAAGACCCATCAGTTGAGTCTGGGAATTCTGCTTGGCACAAGTCCTAGTCATCACTTTTCATCTTTTTGTATTCTGCTCCTCACTCATTTGACTTTGTGCAGACTTTAGTTATTGCAATTTTCAATCACAAATTCAACAGTGGGTACCAGGATCCGAAAGGAGGAGGACAATTGCACACTAGCAGGGGGAGTTGCTTCCTATCGTCTGTTTACAGCTACAAGAAGGGGGTTATATGCTTTTCATAAATCTCCATGGGCCAATGTCTTGCATGTAGAATTCTATTACCCTCTTTCCAAAAAGAAACATGAGCTTCCCTGGCATGGAAGAGAAGGAAGCTTCTTCTGGCCCCTCCTGAAATTTCTCCCTTTGCCCAGAAACTATACTCCCTGGGACAGCCACAAGCACATATCGGCTAACTTTTCACATTGTCAAAACATCTGGGGTGAAAAATGCATTTACCCATTCAGATTATTTTCCCCTGAAGCAATGCCAAACATCTGTCTAACTAGAAACAGCTGTGTATTAGTTTGCTTGGGCTGCCGTAACAAAATGCCATAGACTGCTGGCTTAAGCAAAAGATGTTTATTTTCTCACAGTTCTGGAGACTGAAAGTATGGAATCAGGGTGCCAGCATGGTCAAATCCTGGTAAGGGCTGTCTTCTTGGGTTGCCGAGGGCCGCCTTCTCACTCTGTCCTCATACGCAAGAGAGAGACAGCAAACTTTCTGGTGTCTCTTCTCTTAAGGGTACTAATCCCACCATGAGGGCCCAACATTCACGATCTCACCTAAAGTTAATTACCTCCCAAAGGCCCATGTCCAAATACCATCACATTTGGGATTACGGCTTCAATATATAATTGAGGGTGTCGAGGAATGCAATTCAGTCCATAGCAGGCTGCATCTGAGTATTAAGTAGGGCAGACTTTGATGTTCATGGCGGATCCTGTAAGCAAAGATTCAGTGAACCACAGCACCAGAAGCTGCATGACCCCTGGCTTCATTATAGCCCTCATTACTGCTAACCGCATCCTCCTAGGAGCCTCTCTCTGATGGATGCCACACCAGGACAATACCCATGTTGGTACCACAGTTTTTGAAAGGTTTTCCTGGGATCAGCATAAATCTAGCTCAGCCAGGATAAAGGTGTGCCAGACACTTTTTCTGCCATTCAGAATTCAAGGACTTGGGGAATATGTAGCAAAATCAAGATCACATGACTAGACACCATTATAGTCATATTTGTTGTCAGTTTTGAGTAAAAAAATCACTCCAAAACTCATTGGATAAAAACAGTAAGCATTTATTATTGCCCAGCTGGGTGGTTAGCTGACCTAGGGCAGACACGGCTGACTTCTAGACTCACTCATAAGTCTGCAATCAGGTGGCAGGTGGGCTGGGAAGTGGCTGGTCTAGGATAGCTACAATCTGGGATGACAAGGGAGGCTGGGCTATGTGGTTGCCCAGGCTAAATCTCAAGATGTTGGCACATTTCCAAGAGAGAGCAGAAACATGCAAGCCTCTTGAGGCTGAGGCTTAGAACTGGTAGAGTGAGACTTTGGTAACCTCTAAGAGTCAAAGCCGGTCTGAAGGCCAGCCTAAATTGAAAGAGTTGACAATGCATACTGCCTCTTGTTAGGGGAAGCCACAAAGTTGCATAGTAAATCATATGGATACAGGATGGGGTAAAGAACTGGGGCCATCTTTGCAATCTCCCACAGAAGTGGAATCTGGGAAACAGTGGTTGCTTAACAAATAAAATAGCTCTACATAATCATTCACTTCTTCCTCTTCATGCCTCTTCCTCACTAGGGAATGAACATGGAGCATCGGGTGGTGGAAAAGAAAATAAGCATCTAGGAGACCAAGAGATGGAAGGACTGTGTTGTTTGTTTGTCACCCTGACATCAATGAGCTATGTCACCATGAACCAATCACTTTCTTCCTTTGAGTCTCTGATTTTTTCATCCTGAAAAGGAGTGTGATAGACTACTTAAGTTTAAAGCCTGACATCATTTGGAGGTCCTACAGTCAAGTCAGACTATTCCTTCTAGACCAGGGGTCACCAAGCCCCAAGCCGCAGACCAATATGGGTCCCTGGCCTGTTAGGAACTGACCACACAACAGGAGGTGAGCAGCATCTGAGCAAGCATTACCACCTGAGCTCTGCCTCCTGTCAGATCAGCAGTGGCATCAGATTCTCATAGGAGTGCAAACCCTATTGTGAACTGTGCATGCGAGGGATCTAGGTTGTACATTCCTTATGAGAATCTAATGCCTGATGATCTGAGGTGGAACAGTTTCATCCCAAAACCATGTCCCCCGACCCCAGTCCATGGGAAAAGTGTCTTCCACAAAACCAGTCCCTGGTGCCAAAAACGTCAGGGACCGGTGCTCTAGACTTTTCCAATTAGCCACCTACCCAAAGTGTGTGTTAGAGGTGCAGACATGGGTATTCTCTAGCAAAGAAATGCTTTGATCAGAGTAATGCTGGATGCATATTTATTGATAGACTGATTCTAAGTCTGCCCCTTCCACCAAGATTGTGATTAGAACAATCAGACCTCAGAAAGACAATCCTGACTAGGGGATTTGATGGGAACAATTTATTTATTTATTTTTATATCCTTGAGATGAGTCCACACCAGCAGGACAACTCAACATTCTTACAGCTTGGAGGGTGGAGGATGAACACTGGGAAGAGGGCAGCCTATTTCTGACTTGCCTTCTGCTCATGAACTTGGTCTTGCTCCTTCCTTTTCTCCATTTTCTGTCCTCTAACGTGTGAAAAATATTTTGATGGGTAATTGACACATTGTCCAGAATGTAACATACTGAATTTATAAATTTAAAGAGGTATGTAATAAATACAATTTCCTTGCTTAACAGTATGAATATTTGCTATATTTGCCCCATCCATGTAATATGCATATTTTTCATAAAAGCATACACTTCATCAAGGCCTCCATACTTACTAATACTTTCTAATCCCCACTATTGTACCTGGCGCATAGCATGTGTTCATTAAATACTTTATTAAATTTGTCTATTTGAGAAAAGCAAAAGAAATGTACTGACTATATTAAGGTTGTGTTTGCATGTTACCAAACCATCTAGTTGGAAAATGAAAACTCCAATCATTTTGATGCCAAATTATGCCACACATTCAGACATCTGGGAAGCATTTAAAGCATTTTACTTTAACCTTAAATGTCTTGGTGTCCTGTAGAGACAAGCCTCAGGAAATGGCTGTGGGTGTTTGTGGTAAGGGGAGTGTGCAATGTGGGAGGTAATATTTTGAAAGTGGCTTCTGGGAGGGAATGTGCTGGTAAAGTTGAACTGAAAATTGGTTCACTTCCCTATACTGATTGTCATGTAAATTTGGGCCAGCTTTTTGGTTACTATAAGGCAATTAAAGCAAGAGTGGTCACATAGTCTATTACCCCTCACTCAAAAATCTCACACCAAAAATTCAACAGGGCATAAAGTTTAATAGAATTGTCCTATAGCAACTCAATGGGATAGCTCTCATCTATTAGACATATAAAGCATGAAGGCTTTTTAAGCCACACGGAAAAATATTTATAAACGGCTAACTAAAAAAACTGGAAGGTAAAATGACCTCTATACATTATATATATATACACACACACACATATATATACACACACACACACAATGGACATATATTATATAATTATGAAGCTAACTCATAAGCTAATTACGAAGGTAATTCCACTCTCTCCCTAAACCTGTATCTAAATCTTTATAATTTTTTGTCTTCATATCCCAACCAATTATTTTTCTCATTTTGTAGTTTATATAAGAAAACCAGACTGACATGCTTATACTCTTTCCAAGTTAAATATTATACATTTTCAAAATTAAATATTATAATACAAAATTATTGGGACATACTGCCCCACCTGGGGATCCATCATTTCACCACTTGCTACCAATGGAAAGTTACAGAGAACTAAAGACCCAAGATTTACATTTAGGGAGCCTATTGCCTACTGCATTTGGAGATCACAAGGTCCCCATGGCTGGAGACAGCAGAGAACTGAGGATTGGCCCTAAAAAGTTGCCATCAGGAATATAAGGTATGCATAGGCATTAAATGTATACCATTTATCAGTTCCCCAAATGCCTTTGATAACTAAGTTCCTCCCTAGAAGCTGAAGAGTCAGGGTCAACAGATTCAGGGTGTCAGATTCAAGGGAAATTTCTTAGCAGGAACCCCCTTCTCACCTTCATTTTAATTTATTTTTTTGAGACGGAGTGTCACTCTGTTGCCCAGGCTGGAGTGCAGTGGTGCGATCTCTGCTCACTGCATCCTCCGTCTCCCAGGTTCAAGCTATTCTCCTGCCCTAGCCTCCTAAGTAGCTGGGATTACAGGCATGCGCAACCACACCCCGCTAATTTTTGTATTTTTAGTAGAGATGGGATTTCACCGTGTTGGTCAGGCTGGTCTCAAACTCCTGACCCTCATTTTATTTTTTTAAATATTTTTATATAAGATAGGTCTAGTTAAATTGATTATCAAAGGACACCAAAAGGAGTTAGCATGAAGACTGTGTAGAAGGATTCTGGGACCATAGTACAAGGTAGAACCATAGGACAAGATAGTCTTTTGTGATTTAGTTTATACACGAGCCCAGATATTATTTATTACCAGTTGTCCTGTGCTAAGTCTTCCCCCCGCAGCCCTCTTACAGTAGCCAGGCTAAGGCACCACACAGGAGGCCCCAGAAGTCAGGACCCAGGAAATCATCTCAATTTGTCATATCCCAAGGTGACTTGGATGGTAATTAAATGATAATCTCTTTGATATATTTTTTAACTGGTAGGTTTTTTTTTTTTTTTCACTTTAGGCCATGGCAGAAAAATTATGTGACAACAGTGTAGCTGCTCAAAGAATGGAAAAGTCATTTAAGGACAAAAAGAAGGTAAAAAGAACATGTAAGTAATCAATCTATTATGGGTAAGAAAAAAATTGGCACATTTCAAAATGGAAAACAAAACAGTATTGAAGAAAAATACAATTTTCCATAACTCCAATTGCATTTAATTTTCCAAATCTGTGTTCTTTTAAATGATTAAGGTTTTTAACAATCCAGACTAAAAAGAGCAAAGAGTAAAAGAAAATAAATCTTTCTATGTTTGAAATTCGCAATATTCAAACTAGCCAACAAAAACACGAGATTGGTTGAACCAGCTCTTGGCCATAATTAAATTAGAATGTGTTTAAATTCTTAATGGCATGGTATTTTACACAGAGCTTGAAATATACACCTAAACACTCAAGCCATCATGAGTTATTAACATAAAGCACCCAATAACTGGAGAAGTATTTCAGCATATTATCACTCCTCTCTGACTAATGAAACCAATCATCCTCTCTAGTGTCTTAGCCACACAAACCAGAATCACTCTCCTCCCAGCTTGAAAGGTTTCAGAAAGCATCAAAGCAGCTAAAAGGCAGTCTTTTTGCCTGATGAAATGACCAAAATAAATGTTGTGCTGTTTTTATTGGAGCATGGGTATGTATTTTCTTTTAAGCATTCGACTTGTCCACTTGTCTGCACAGAAGAGGATCTATTCAGATCCCAGAGGCACATGCAGCAAGACCACAGTTTACTAATTGTTTTCAGGAAGCCTCTGCATGACAGGAAGATCACAGTTTACAGAGCTAAGCTGGCATATTTATGTATTTATTGGGCTTATTTTGACAAGGATTTGCTGAAATGTACATTCAGGTTGAGTATTCCTAATCTGAAAATTAGAAATCCAAAATGCTCCAAAATTCAAAACATTCTGATCACCAACATGATGCTTAAAAAAATGCTCATTGGAGCATTTAGGATCTTTAGATTAGGGATGCTTAACCATAAGTATAATGCAAATATTTCAAAAGCCAAAAAAATAATAATAATAAAAATGGAAACATTTCTGCTCCCAAGCATTTCAGATAAGGGATACTCAACCTGTATTAAATAGCCCTTGGTAATAGTTTCTGGAAGTCTGCAGAATTCAAATGGGTAAGAAATAATATAGATATCAAGCAACTAACTGCAGAATCAAGCTTTCAATTAAAGCTGGCTGAACCCTTTAACTAGCAGAATTCATGGGCCAGCAGTGGGACTAAGGGCTTTGGCAAGATCTTTGGTCTCTCTCTCTAGACATTTTGGCATAGACCCAGGGCAGTTTTGCCAAAAGTGTTTCAGTCTGTTCTACCTATTGATCAACGATCCTCCTAATCATTAGACCAGGTCCTCTAGTGCTTTGAATGTGTCCCCCAAAGTACATGTGTTGGAAACTTAATCCCCAATCAATAGTGTTGAGAGGCAGAACCTTTAAGGGGCAGAGCGCTCATGAATGGAGTAACATTATTATAACAGAGGTGGGTTAATTCTCTCAGGAGTGGGCTCCTGAAAAAAGTGAATTCAGCTCTCTCTTGCTCTCTGACATGCTCTTTTGCCCTTCTGTCTTCCTCCACGGGATGACACAACAAAAAGGCCCTTACGAGAGGCCAGCACCTTGATATTGGACTTCTTAGCCCTTGGAACTATGAGAAATACAACTTTTTCTTTATAAATTACCAGGTCTGTGGTATTCTATTACAGCAGCACAAAATGGACTAAGACACCCAGTAAAGCGATCTTTATAAAATTATGTGCCAGACAGTGGCAGAGTCAGAATCAACAAAATATTGCTAAAACTATGAGCAGCAGATAGCTAGCAGTTTTCTCATGATGAGGACAAGAAGAATGATCCTAGAATCCTCTTACAGGCCAAATAAAGCAGCAGAGATGAAGGGAGATCATCTAAAGAGTATAATTAAGTATCCAAGATGGAATTTGGTACCAAATAGATATTTGGAAGTAATAAATTTTAAAAACAATTTGATTGATCAAGGACTTTCTAATGACCAAACCCAGATCATGGCTACATTTTGTCTAAGCCCTTGTTGGGGGTCCCAGAGCCCAGCAGGGGCCAGGGGAAAAGCAGAAGTTTGTAGGAGTCAGAAGATAAGGTAAGCTGTGTACACAGTCCCCAAGTTAAAACAGAAGGATCAGGCTGGCCACCTGATCGATGATCCTTAGGGACATGTACAGAGCTAGGAGTGCAAGGCCAGGCTGAGAAATCAGCAGCCAGAGGCCAAGGAACACAGCAGATACAGAAGAGCAAAAGAAAGCATGAAAATAAGAAAGTCCAAGACAACTGCTGGCATTGAGGCTGTGGGTCCCAGGCTCACCTTTGTTGGGTCTCAGCAGCTTAGAACCTGGTTTAGTTAGGCTCCTTTATAGGTATGGCACTGGGTAGAATATTTATGTTAGTTTTAATGGTTTCTTGTGACAATAAAAATAATCAAAATAACCATTACTACTACATAATGAGCATACA
This sequence comes from Macaca mulatta, assembly GCF_049350105.2. Taxonomy (NCBI): domain Eukaryota; kingdom Metazoa; phylum Chordata; class Mammalia; order Primates; family Cercopithecidae; genus Macaca; species Macaca mulatta. Next base: position 125,483,780 of record NC_133417.1, on the reverse strand, counting down.
CTATTCTAGACATTTTCTTAGGGGCTTTTTAAAAATACATTAGAATCAATATTAATAACAAAAAAAAAACTACCATTCACTGAGGACTTACATGTGACCACAACTGTGCTAAGTGCTCTAAATGTATTATTTGTATTTAAGCTTCTAATACGTCTTCCATGTTGTCATTTATGTATTATTCCTATTTTACAGATGAAAAAGCTGAGGTTCAGAGAAGCTAAGAGACTTACCCAAGTTCACACAGTTTGAAGTAGCAAAGCCAGCCTTGAATTAGTTTTTGTCTGAAAGACCATGTTATTTCTATTGGCTGAGTGATGGTCTAGACAATAGAGACAGGAAGACTAATAGGTATGATATGGAAGCTCAACAGTTTTGAGGCTATCAGAGAAGTTACCCCTACAACCATTCACTTGTTCCGTACTTTGGGTGGTGTTACCAATGCCTTTCCACCTATTTCCTAAATAACAATGTTTCAAAACCCTTTAAGAGGACATATAATTTTCTCTTCATAGTAAAGAACACAGATTAAAGATAGCCCTAAGATGGATGGCAGTATGCTAAATCCATGTGAAGATATGTTAAAATCTAAAGAAATCATCTCTAAGAAGTGCTTTTGATAAAGACAGAGACAAAGAACTCGAAGAAAGCAAGATGGAGGGAGGATGAACTGAGGTAAGGAAGGAAATGGTCATTCAGTCTCCACATATTTGCTAAGCTTCATCTATGAGCCAAGCTATTTATGAGTTATCCCTATTTTCAAGCATAGAAACTGAGGCTCAGGGAGGTCACACAATTAGCAGTGGTCCAGCCAGCACCTGAGTCCAAAGCCAGTTATCTTTCTGCTTCATCTAGCATGGTAGAAGCCAAAGGCCCCAACAACTTCCTAAGTAAAAGTGAAAGTTCTCTGGTGGAATACCAAGGCCCTGCTCATTTAAGGATCTCCCCCAACACCACAGTTGTGGCCCAACACCAATTTCCAGAAAAACTCTCAGGCTTCAAACTTTGATTCCTAAAGATGCCAATAGTCATTCCTGGTTCTGATCATGATAATTCACATGGGGAACAGAAAGCTTTTGCAAGGGTGGCGACTTCACATTACTCACGGGCTGGTAAACACTCATGTACCTCGTTAGTCTCAAAGTTTTGTAACTAGCTCATCCAAAATTTCATGAGACATTAATATCAAAAGCCAACTGAATTCCATTTAGCAATAAATCTCTCTCCTCACCAAAGGAAAGAAAAGCCAAAACTGCTAACCATTGAGTGAGGGTGGATCCACACAGCGCCCACAGAGAGACTTCTGAGGTTCACCGACCTGGGCCTCTCCTCTCATTGACCACAGTGTCTTCTTTCCATGTGCTCAGGCTGTGTCCAGGGAGAGAGGTGCTAATATCTCCTAAACAACCTGTGGCTTCACCCATCGTTGCTTCACTAGAGAAGGTGGTGCCTCTAAGCATCATGGCTACAAAATGTGCGTGAAAATTGACTCTTTTAACTATATACCAGAGAGAAAATGCAGAAAGCACATAGTTACAAAGTGCATCAACACTAGCTCCTGTTTGTTCTTACCACATTTCCCCCCCAAATTTTACCTAGCCAAAGGGAAGTGAATGTATTACTCTTAAAGAGAGCACAAATCGCATGAATATTAACAAGAGGTAGCCTGGTAGTCTAACAAAGGTTTAGTGAATGTGCTGAACAATCCCTTGAGGGGGCATTTAAGTCATCACAGTTGGTACTAATTATGGAAGAAAACCACATCTTTTTCTTGAAGACTTAGGAGAAATGTAACTATTTCAGCAAATGCCAGAAACAAGTTAGCTGTATTCTGACTTCCATTATCAGACTTGATTCCACCAAAACAAGATTTCCTCTTAAAATCTGTTATAGGAGGAATTGCATCTCGCCAAAATGTACATGTTTACCCTTAACCACCAGTACCTCATAATGTATTTGGAGGTAGTGTCTTTAAAGAAGGATAGTCTAAGGCTGGGCACGGTGGATCACGCCTGTAATCCCAGAATTTTGGGAGGCCGAGGCAGCAGGATCACCTGAGGTCAGGAGGCCAAGATCAGCCTGGCCAACACAGCAAAACCCCATCTCTACTAAAAATACAAAAATTAGCCATGCGTGGTGGTGCACACCTGTAATCCCAGCTACTCAGGAGACTGAGACAGGAGAATCACTTGAACCTAGGAGGTGGACGTTGCAGTGAGCTGAGATCACGCCAGTGCACTCCAGCCCAGGAGACAGAGCAAGACTGTCTCAAAAACAAAATTTAAAAAAAAAAAAAAAAAAAAAAAGGTCAGGCAGGGTGGCTCATGCCTGTAATCCCAGCACTTTGGGAGGCAGAGGCAGGTGGATGACAAGGTCAGGAGCTCGAGACCATCCTGGTTAACATGGCGAAACCCCACCTCTACTAAAAACACAAAAATTTAGCCAGGCATGGTGTTACATGCCTGTAGTCCCAGCTACTTGGGAGGCTAAAGCAGGAGAATCGCTTGAACCCGGGACGCAGAGATTGCAGTGAACTGAGATCGCACCACTGCACTCCAGCCCAGGTGACAGAGCGAGACTCTGTCTCAAAAAAAAAAAAAAAAAAAATGGCCAGGCACAGTGGCTCATGCCTGTAATCCCAGCAATTTGGGAGGCTGAGGTAGGAGGATCACCTGAGGTCAGGAGAAGACCAGCCTGGTCAACATGGTGAAACTCCCCATCTCTACTAAAAATACAAAAAAATTAGCCAGGCAGGGTGGCAGGTGCCTGTAATCCCAGCTACTCAGGAGGCTGAGGCAGGAGAATCACTTGTACCTAGGAGCCAGAGGTTGCAGTGAGCTGAGATCATGTCACTGCACTCCAGCCTGGGCAAGAAGAGCAAAACTCCACCTCAAAAAAAAAGAAAAAAAAAAAGAGAGAGAGAGGTTGTTAAGGTAAGCTAAAATTAGATCGTTAAGAAGGGCATTGGTCCAATATGATGGATATCCTTTTAAGAAGAGATTAGAGCAGACACACATGGAAAGAAGACAATGTGAGAAACAAGGAGAAGAAGATGGCATCTACAAGCCAGAGAAGGAGTTTCAGAAGAAATCAACCCTAGTGACACCTTGATCTTAGACTTCCAGCCTCCAGAATTGTGAGAAAATAAATTATTGTTGTTTAAGCCACTCAGTCTGTGGTACTTTGTTTTGGTAGCCATAGCAAACTAATACAGAATCTGTATTAGTATGTTCTCACACTGCTATAAAGAACTACCTGAGACTGGGTAATTTATAAACAAAGGAGGTTTAATTGACTCACAGTTTTGCAAGGCTGGGGAGCCCTCAGGGAACTTACAATCATGGCAAAAGATGAAGGGGAAATAAACATGTCTTACATGGTGGCAGGAGAGAGAGAGAGAGAGTGCAAGGGGGGACATGCCACACTTTTAAACCATCAGATCTCGTGAGAACTCACTCACTATCATGAGAACAGCATGGGGGAAATCCACCCCCATGATCTAATCACCTCCCACCTGGCCCCTCCTTCAACAAATGGGGATTACAATTCAACATGAGATTTGGGTGGGGACACAGCCAAGCCGTATCAGAATCCCAAACTGTAGGTGTTTGACGTGGATAAATCCATGACAGATCGGTTAAAGTAAATCTGTAAAACAATTGCTTAATTCCCATGATCATTTTAATTCAAATCTCACAACCGCTGACATAAAAGAGTACTGCCATCCTGGAACTAGATGAAATAATATCTTCTCCTCTGAACCCGTGAAACTCCAGGGATGAGATGGAGTTAGGTCTGTAGAGTTTATGGGTCTGCTCTCATATCTAACAAATTCCACTGCTCATAATTAAACTCTCCTGACTAACGCAACAGCCTCGTTAGTGGTTTCCTCATTTCCATTCTTATCCCTTTCAATCCATTCTCCTCAAAGCAGTAAAGTGATCTTCTCATCATTTAGAAATTACCTGGTTTACAAGCCTCCAGCGGGTTGGCATCGCACTTAGAATAAAATCCAGACTCCCTAGTGTGGCCTCACCAGCCCTCTGTCACCCAGCCCCGCTCTGTGTCTCCTCCTTGGGTTTGAGCCTAGCGCTTTCTACTCTGTTCTGCCTCAGGACCTCTTAGCCACTTGATTCTTCTGCTTGGAACACTCTTCCCAATGCTGTACATAGCCAAGCCCTGCTTATCTTTTTAGGACTCAACCTGACTGCCTGACTATGACTGCCTCAGACAGACATTCTCCAATCATTCTCCTAAAATTCATCCTCTGCATCCGTACCTATCATTTGCCATTCTACCCTATGCTTAATTCCTTCATCGGAGGTATTATATAACTTTTAAGTATTTTATTTACTCTTCTGTGTATTTGTTTTTCCCTAACCACAAGGTCAGGGGCTCTAATTTATCACCATTGCAGTTTCATGGTTGAATGAATGAATGAATGAATGAATGAATGAATGAATGATACAGAGGGTGAAAGCACTTTGTAAATTCTATGATGCTATATAAATGCTAATTGTAATTATTAGATTTTTAAGGCCTATTAAAGCAGAACCCATGTATTCTTTTCTTCCCATGCCTCATCTCAGTAAAAGATAACTGAATTGATTAATTTGTCCATTATTTGAAAATGATGTTATGAATGGATTGTCATCACAAACAACTTATGATTTATAGGAATGTATGGATTTTAAAATGGTGTCACATATTCTGGCTCACATTAATCTTCACAACCGTCCCATGAGTCATCCCATCCAAATTCTCATTCCCATTTGACAGAGGGGGAAACTGAGCCTGAGGAGTTAAGTAAACCACTTAAGGCTACACAGATAATAAGTAGTAGAGAGAAAACATTTGTCACTGTCCCACTGTTGCTATCTCAGTCAAACGGCGTAGTAAACACCCTTGCAGGCCAACGGTGACAAATGAAAGGCAAGGGATGCGTGTGCATGTTAACAGAGATTGTCCTGTGGGTTTTTGGTAACAGAAAAGAGTTCTTTCTTTCCTTCTTCCTTTCCTTCTTCCTTTCCCTTTCTTTCTTTCCTCCCTTCCTTCTTTTCCTTCCTTTCCTTCCTTCCTTCCTTCCTTCCTTCCTTCCTTCCTTCCTTCCCTCCTTCCTTCCTTTCTTCCTTTCTTTCTCTCGCTCTCTCACCCAGGTTGGAGTGCAGTAGTGCGATCTCAGCTCACTGCAACCACCACCTCCTAGGTTCAAGCAATTCTTGTGCCTCAGCCTCCTGAGTAGCTGGGACTACAGGCACGTGCCACCACACCCAGCTAATTTTTTGTATTCTTCGTAGAGGTGAGGTTTCACTATGTTGGCCAAGCTTGTCTTAAACTCCTGACCTGAGATGATTTGCCTGCCTCAGCCTCCCAAAGTGCTGGAAATACAGGCATGAGCCACTGTGCCTGGCCCCAAGAGTGCTTTCTTGAAATGGGGTTTTTTTTAGCTACTAAGGGAGAGTTTTCCTTAGTACTCTATTTTTTTCCCCTTATATATCAACTCTTGAACCTGAGCATATTTTGCTATTACAGTCTAAAATATTTCTATCTTCATTCTAATTTTCAGCAGATTTCTCCAAAAATATGTTGTTTAAGGTATATTTTTATACTCTTGGCCAATTAAAAATTATATTATTATGTCTTCCATGGTTAGCTCTCTCATATACTGAATTAGGTATTTTTTTCCCTGAAGATGGATAGCTCTGTGAATATTGGCTCATTCATTAAACTGATGTTTATTTAATACTGTTATCAGACCAACATTCATAATAAATTACATTGTTATAATTATTTACATAAGTACATTTATAAGTATATAAATTGCACAAATATAACTATATTTATAAATATAACAAATTATATTGTTATAATTATTTATATGAGTAAATAATTTATATAAATTATATAAATATAAATATAATTATATAATTATAAAGTATATAAATATAAATATATAATTATAAATTATATAAATATAAATATTATAAAGTATATAAATATGATTATAAATATAATTTATATAATTATACTTATATAAATAATTAAAAATATTTTAGAGATAATTTTGTCAGAAAAATGAATTTTGTAGTCAAAGTTGAAAGATAAATGATAGAATATGTGAAAAAATAATTTGTAACACATACAATGGTCAGTGTTAATCTCAAGTATAAGAAAATCTCCTACAAATGAACAAGAAAAAAACCCAGCATTAAAATGAGCAAAACAATGAACAAGAGTTCATAGAACACACGAAATTGTATAGCTAATAAACAAACAAAAAGACACACAATATCACTAACAAATTAATACATATTAAAGTAGTACTTGTCTGGAATAGTGGTTAAAAACTTAAAAGTTGGAAACATCTATACAAGCAAAAGCATTTTGTGGGGTAAATTATTACAATTATTATGGAGGGTAATTTTACAATATCCATTTAATTTTAAAATGTGTATACTCATGATTGCATTTCTAGGACTTTATCTTCTTGAAGTACTAGCATAATTATATGTTAGCATAACAAACCATTATTACATTTAAATAATTTTACATTTTATTCAACAAATAAATGCCATTTGTATTCATATATTTGGCAACAAGTGTCTGGCCATAGTGGATTCAAGTTTTCGTTTGGAAATTTTACTCAATAAAAATTGAGTAGAGGCTAAATGATAAACTCATATTGGATAGGATTGAAAAAATAATTGAACAGTCAAAGCCACAACAATATATGTTGTACAGAAGCACTGCCCTTCCCTTGAAACAAGGTCTAATGGAAAAAAAATCAGTCGGTCTTGTGTGAGTCATATGTGAGTTCTAACTCTTATTCCGATGCTTGTTAGCTATGTGACTTCAGGATGGTTTTTTCAACTTTCTTTCTTTTTTTTTTTTTGAAATGGAGTCTAGCACTGCTGCCCAGGCTGGAGTTCAGCGGCACCATCTCGGCTCACTGCAACCTCCACCTCCCAGGTTCAAGCAATTCTCCTGCCTCAGCCTCCCTAGTAGTTGGGATTACAAGTGTGTGCCACAACGCTCAGCTAATTTTTTGTATTTTTTAGCAGAGACAGGTTTCACCATGTTGGTCAGGCTGGTCTTGAACTCCTGACCTCAAGTGATTCACCCACCTTGGCCTGCCAAAGTGGTGGGATTACAGGTGTGAGCCACCATGCCCAACCTTTTTCATCTTTCTAGGCCTTAGTTCCCACATCCATAAAATGCATGTTAAAAAAAAAGGCGTATCTTTAAGAAAAAGCTTATATCTCAGTTCACCACTGGTTGTAATAAATAAAAAATAGCAAAATTCACTGCATATAAGATGTGATCAACAAATATTAGCTTCCTATATATTTGTAGTCATACAATCTGTAGACCAAGGATCTGTGTAAAAAGGAAGTTGAAAGCAGATAATTCTTTACTACTCTGGGAGTTATTTATTTTCCTATATTTGCTTATCAGCTCGTTGTGAGAGATACAGCATTAGTTCTATAGGTGTAATATATAATGGACAGGTTTGCTGTCAAGTAACTATTTCAATGTATAATTTGTAGCATATCTTGTCATTCAGACCGGACTGGAATTCCTCAGAAACACCAATAGAGAAAACAAATGGCCTTGTAGCAAGGACAATTGAAAACAGCAATATTGATAAGAATAATAATATTGAGATTTCAGTATCTGTCAGGTGCTGTTCCATTTACTCTAGGTGGATTATCCCATTTAATTCTTCAACATTTTGATATATGTTTCAATACTATAGGTCTTCATAGCCAATGAGAAAGAAATTTGTCATTGCAAGGCACCAAAGTGGCTCAAAATTTTCGATGTGTCTAACATAGTCTAGGCCCCAGTTCAAAGCAAGCAGCTCTAAAATGGACTTATATTAGTTTCTGTAAATATAGGATATAAATCAGTGTGATCCAGGAGAAACTCTTGATCAAGAGGAATAAAAACTACCACCTGGCCGGGCGTGGTGGCTCACGCTGGTTATCCCAGGCCGAGGCGAGCAGATCATGAGGCCAGCAGCTTGAGACCAGCCTGGCCACTATGGTGACACACCATCTCTACTAAAAATACGAAAATTCACCAGGCATGGTGGCGCATGCCTATAGTCCCAGCTACTCAGGAGGCTGAGGCAGAAGAATCGCTTGAACCTGGGAGGCGGAGTTTGCAGTGAGCCAAGATCACACCACTGCACTCCACCCTGGGCGACAGAGCAAGACTCCGTCTCAAAAAGAGAAAAAAAAAAAAAAAAGAACTACAAACTCATTTTTTTTTTTTTCTAACTGATCAGATTTTATTAACATTAAAACAACCAAAAGGCAATGATTTGAACCACGTAATGGATAACACTTGACTTAGATCAGAGCCTGCCCACCTGGGAATCTCTACAGAGGAAATACCTGACTCACATAGGCTAATTAATATCATGGTTCAAAGTTCATCATCTGTTTATTTAATATTTTTTGTGACCAACTCCCACAATCTAGGTGCTGTTCTGGACATTGAGAACACGGCAGTAAACAAAACAGACAAAAAAAAAAATCTGTCCACATAGATCTTATATTCTTGCATGGATATACAGACACTAAAATAAATAAAATATACATATTAGCTGAAAAAATTGATATGAAGAAAAATAAATGGTAGGTACCTAAGTTGATTTGTGCTGCTATAGCAAAATACCACAGACTGGGTCATTTATAAACTCTAGAAATTTATTTCTCATGGTTCTGGAAGCTGGCAAGTCCAAGATCAAGGTGCTAGCAAGTTTAGTATCTGGTGAAGACCTATTCCTAATAAATGACACCATTTAGGTGTCCGCACATGACAAAAGAGTGAAAGACAGGGAACCCATTCCCTCGAGCCCTTTAATAACAGCTTCACCCTCATGACTTAACCATCTCCCAAAGACTCCATCTCTTACTTCTGTCACATTCACCATTAAGTTCCAACACATGTTTTTTAGGGGTATACATTCAGACCATAACAGTAGGGACTTAGGAGCTCTGATTGAGGGAAGGGGTGGGGAACAAAAATATTAACCTGTATCCACGACATCAATAGGTCTAGGAAGGTCATCTCAATCTCCAGATTAGTAAATGTACCAAATCAATCTACCAGGTGAAAAGCAAACAGAATTAGAATAGAGATAATGAAGAAACAAATAGATATATTACCATTTTTATACCAGGTTTTCATGTAAGATTCTTGATTAGTACTATAAACACATTAATATTGTATGAGTGTTGTCTGCTTTCTAAAGTGTTTAAAACATTTACAAGAATATGATGTTAGACTTATAATTTTAATTAAATATTTAGAAATCTTAGATTTAACCAGTAATTATTTACATGTTTGGGAAAATGTAATTTGTTACATTCATCACTTTTAATTTATTTGTTGTATAAATAGTATATAAAGAGTTAGAGGAATGTTAAGCTTTTATATTTTTAAAAATACTCATTGATTAATACATTCTTAATGCTAATAAATTGGATACCGAGAAAGTGCAAAAGGAACTGAGTGCTCCTCTCCGTGAACAAAAGCCCCTCAAACACGTTACACATGATAAAACAGAGGCACACTGAAGTTAAGTAACTTACCCTCATGAGTTTCAAAGCTACCAAGGATTTGAACATGACCACTAACCTACCACTTTCCCAATAGTTATATGAAATGCTTCAAGTGTGTAGCACAAAACCTGGAACAATGGAAGCACTTAATATTTCTCTCCTGAATCAAACTATAGTTGACCCTTGAACAACATGAGTTTGAACTGTATAGGACAATTTATCTATAGATTTTTTAAAATAAATATTTTGGAAAAATTTTTAAAGATCTGCAACAATTTGAAAAAACTCAAAGATGAACCACAGAGCCTAGAAAAGTTAGGCATGTCATGAATGCATAAGATAAATGTACATACCAGTCTATGTACACTTTAATTGACTATTTATGTTATCAGTAAGGCTTCTGGTCAACAGGCTATTCGTAGTTAATTTTTGGGAGAGTCAAAGTTATACGTGGGCTTTCAACTGTGAGGGGATCAGTGTCCCTAAACCCACATTGTTCAGGGGTCAACTGTACAACTGTAGTCAAAGTAATCAAAAATTCCACCAAACGGACATATACACACACACACACACTCATAGGTTATTCAAACTGTTGTGAGGTAGACCTAACAAAGAAACTTCCTCTGCTCCCTTTGCTCCTGCGAACTTCAAATCCTTCTGAATACAAACATTTGTGATTTAGTGTGATCATTTCACCCATTAAAATTATCTGAGTAGGGAAATGAACCAACTGCTCGATGATTGTGGTCAGCAGTCTCCAAAGATGGCCCTCCAATGAGCTACGCATTCCTCTACTCATCACTGTGGATAATCTCGTCCCATTGAACTTGGACTGGCCCCATGACTCACTCACAATGGACAGAATGAAGCAGAAATGATCCTCCAGGAATTCCAAAGCCAGGCTCACAAAAGCCTTGCAGCCCCTACCTTGGTCTCTTAGAGCATGTCCTCGGGAGGGAAACAAGCTGCCATGTGAGAAAACTGACTACTACTTCCACTTCTTCACAACATGAGACACCCCCATGCTGTGCACAAGACCAGGCTAGCCACACATTGAGACCATCAGAGAGAGAAAGGTCCAACAGCCCCAAGTGTTCCAGCCTCAGAGTTGGACATACAAGGAGTAGAAGCTTCTACTGATGTCTCCGCATCAGCAACTATCTGACTGCAACCACGTGAGGGACTCCAACAAGCAAGAACTGCCCAGCTGAGTTCATCAACCCCCAGGATGCAGGAGACGAATGAATCATTGTAATCAACGTAATGCATCATTGTTTTAAACCACCATGTTTTGGAGTGGTTTGTATACTTCAATAGATAAGCAATGATCACCCTGCAAACACTCCATCTAACGTTGTTCTCTCATTTTAGTTAATGAACACTGTGTTTTCCTAGATATTAACTCTCTACGCCTAAATGATCAGTCAGCCATGATCTTATTCTACTCTATACTCAGAATAGCAATAACATGTACTTTATCTAGTATTTCAAAATTATCACCTATTATGATACCCAGACAAAGAATTTTTTTTTTCTCCTTTTTCAGGAAACAATTGAAACCTAACTTAACAATGAACATTTTCTAAGCAACGTTCCACTCTAAAACTCACGGGAGTTATAAAGTAACCCAAAACTAAGAGGGTAGAATGGCTCACCCTTTAAATTCTTTATATCTTGAAGTCTTTGATTTAAATCATTATTTTTAAAAAAATCAAATCATACAGTGCTCTTAATAAAGCATTATTATTTCAAGGAAAAGGATAAAACTTTCCAAATGCAAATGTTTAGCTGGGGTAGAGTTGTAAAAGATTCCAAGACATTAGTCAGGAGATGGATTGCTTTGCTATTGTAAGTCTGGGTTACAGTATCACTGGAACCAAATTCCCGTCAGATTAGTCTTTACTCAAAATGAATGTTTATAATTATGAAATGAAATAAGTTTTAATTTGAATTGCCTAAAAAGGAGAAACCAAATATTGTGTAATTACAGGAGAAGAAATTTGAGATGGAAAACAAGATAGTGTTATTTACAAGTAAAAAGGCTTTTATGGGATTATGGGGCTTTAATGTGCATATTTGTAGGATTTGGGGTGGCAGAATTTGGAACTCAAATATTTTTCATCAGCGTTTATTTACAGTGTGCATGCAAGAAATGGAATCCCAGACACATCTGATATTGGTCTTATTTAAACCTTTTATATCCCTACTAAATCTGAAAAGACTCAATGTTAGCCACACATAATGGAGGTAATCATGGAGTGTGATAAAATAAGTATTTGAAAACCACATGCAACTTTTAGGCTCAAATCCAGAACTATAAAATCCACCTAGAGACATAATGAGCCTGCCTCTCCTTCTTGAAGGGGTAAAAGTAGTATGGGGGAAACATGTCCTTATTCTTTCCCCACAGCTTGAGGCACCTGAGCAGAGCCCCCAAATGGCTAGTAAGTTCTTTATTGCAAAGGCCGCCCACAAGCGCCATTTTGCTCCTTGGAGGGCAGCCATTTCCTTCCCTTGGAAAAGTGTGACTTAGGTGACTTTATGTCTCTATCTTGTATTTCTTTTGTCCTGTCCTGAAGCACCACTTCTCACACTGAGGAGTCCAGGACTGTAGGACATAGGCTTGCCCCAGCTCTCTTTCCCACAGCTGGACTGCATTGCTCAGCTTTGATGTCTCTGAATGTTTTACCCCAACCTTTTCTAGGATAAAACCTTCCTGTTAAGGATCTCCTTTCTCCGGCAGGGACAAACTAATTTACACTAAGTCATCCTTCCCAGAGGTATTGTCTCCTTGAAAGTATGGCAAAGACAGCTCAGGCTTCACAACATATTTATGTTCCTCTTCATACATTGCACATTGTTACTAGAAAATGCCAACTGGACATGACATTTCCCAGAGTCCCTTGCAGTGTGATGTGGTCATGTGACTGAGTTCTGGCCAGTGAAATATAGAAAAGAGCGATAAGTGCTGCTGTTAAGAAACCTTCCGTGCAGCTCATGTTCCTTTCCCCATTCAGCTGACTGGGAGACAACCCCCAGGTGATCTGGCAAACCTCTCTTAACCTGAATTCCCTGAATTATTTAATGGAAGATAGCCATCCCATGTATTAACACATAGTTTCCCTTCCAATGTGATTAAAGAGCAAGAAATGCATATTTGGGTCCTCGTTTTTTTAACTGTAGTTATACTACCCTACATACTAGTTAATCCAGAGGAATCATGTCCTAACCAGAGAAACTCAATTAGGGGCAGATTTTCAAAGGTCAAAGAAACTTCCCATTTCCCTGCAGAACATCTAGTTCAAAAGTTATCGAAGAATAGAAGCATTTTAATAGCCCTCCCGGAAATGTTGTCATCAGTCAAAGACAGAAACTCTTGTACATGGATGCCCACATGAGTGAGCTAGACGCTCTATCTTCTGGATTTCTTCCCACCCAAAGACATTCTTTCACCTAGTTCCTCGCTGTTCACACTACCAGTCATTTCTGAGCCTCAGATAATTTCAACAAGATTTCCCAGCATTTCCATTTAGAAATTCACTTATCAATAAAAATCTCTTGTCATAATCTTATCATTTGTTCATTATTTTATTCATTCATTCAGTTATTAAGGACCAAAATATTAAGCATTGAGCTAGGCACTGACTGAACACAGACAGCTTACTGTTCATGGCCCCAGTAGGTGGAGGAATAGTCATGAGAACAGACAAGAGTTGTAAAATAATAAAATGGATAACAGTATAATGATCATTATGGAAAATGTATCGAGCACATATTATGCGCCAGACACTGTGCTCAGAACTTGATATTCCTTGTTTTATCTAATCATCACAGCATTTCTATCTCCATTTTATAGATAAAGAAATCAACACTTGGTATGGTGGCTCATGCCTATAATCCCAGCACCTTAGGGGGCCAAGGCGGGCATATCATGAGGTCAAGAGATCGAGACCATCCTGCCCAACATGGTGAAACCCCATCTCTACTAAAAATACAAAAATGAGCTGGGCATGGTGGCACTTCCCTTTAGTCCCAGCTATTGGGAGGGCTGAGGTGGAAGAATTGCTTGAACTGGGAGGTGGAGATTGCAGTGAGCCGAGATCTTTCCACTGCACTCCAGCCTGGCAACAGAATGAGACTCTGTCTCAGAAACAAAAAGAAAGAAAGAAATCAAGACTCAGCAACATTAAGCAACATGCAGAAACTGCATGGATAACTAACAAGAATGGAATTTAATCCAAGTTCTGTCTGATTCCCAAGTCATTTACTAACTGTATGACTTTGGGCAAATTGGTTAAGCACCATAAATCACCATTTCTAATCTGAAATGCCATCTTGGTCCCAAGGAAAGTAATTTCTACTAAGAGTTAGATTGCATGGTTGGGATGTTTACATTCTCACTGCCCACAGTATTCTTTATGTACATTATGTGTAAAAATCTAGCCTCTTGAATAATTTGCTTCTGAAATGGCAGTGGGAGGTTGGGGGAGCTTAAATAAATATTTACAGTGTTTATATCATGGGAGAATTTTCCAAATGGTGTGCCTTGAAATGCCACTTGCTATTATACAAACTGAGACTCTCCAGTCAAGGCATCTCTAGACTTCCTTTTTACAACGCGAACCAGGGGTGACAAGGTGGTCACCAATTATCACATGACCCAGAGGGCTCCTGTTCCCTGAGCCCACATAGGCATGACTATGGCTCTGGAAGGACTGGAAGAAAACATCTCCTGAGAAAGTCCCTGAGCTGTGCGATTCACCCTATCAGGAGCTCAGTGGGTGACTTTGCTGCCACGTGTGCACTTGATGGGGTCCCTGTGCCCCATGTGCTTATTCAGGCTCAACTGTGGACTGACAGCCAAGCATCCACTGGAGAAGTGGGAAATACACATTTGGAAGAGACACGGAAACCGTGCTGATAAAAGAGCCAGAGAGAAAAGCTGCTGGGCAATCAGGGGAAAAAGCCAATCCATGCCTGTGGTCTAAGGACGAAGGCACATTTGGGACTTTGTCTCCCAGGCTGCAGCCAAGAGTGGAGGATTCAGCTCACAGAGATGAAGGAAAGTGGTCCTCCTTCCAGGTGCAGTTACAGGAATATAACCAAAACAATAACAAAAGTATTTTTTTTAATAAACCTCTAACACTACTGCTATCTAAGAAGAATGGAGTATGTTTTTTAAAACATCTTTTATTCTTTTCCTTTTTTAAATCTTTCTTTTCAGCTGAACTGGGTTGTAAGGTTGTTAAGAGTGGGACTTCTAGAGTCAGGCACCTAAGTTCAAATCTTTACTACTTCCTAGTTATGAGATGCTGGACAAGTTTTTAAACCTCTGTAAACCTCAATTTCCTTCACTGTAACTGACAGTAATAATTATACCTCCCTCCCAGGGTTAGCAACAATTAAGCACCTGGAATCTAGTCAATGCTCAAGCAACTTCAGGTATTTGTATGGCAGAATTGGGAGAGAAACCTAAGAGATGAATCGCTGTTAAGTAGTAGCTCTCAAAAGTTTTAGTCTCAGGATCAATTTATACTCTTAAAATTATTGAGGATCTCATAGAGTATTTGTTTATATAGATTATATCTGTCAATATTTACCATACTTGAATTTAAAACTGAAAAAACTTTTATGTATAAATATAAACAAGTTCATTTAAAGAAAGATAAATCCATTATGTTTATATGACATCTTTTTATGAAAAATAACTGTATTTTCCAAAACTAATCATTTATTAAGAAGAGTGGCATTCTTGTACATTTTTTTCAAACCTCTTTATTGTCTACCTTAATAGTATCTGCTGGATTCTTACATCTGCTTCTGCATGCAATCAGTTGTGATATATCAATTTCATTAATATATATGAAGAAAATCCAGCCTCATCCAGATGTTTTGTGTGAAAAGGGTAAAGTACTTTACTAGCCTTTTCAATTAATTGTGGATGCAACACTGCAGACTGCACACACAGTCTTTGATGCAACATCAAAACTCCGCAAGTGGTAGTTTGTTAATGTCTAGTTACAATGAATAATCCAAAACTGTAACAATAAATCTACATTTGGATCTTTCACTTATGCATGACTTTGTAACATCTTACATTGATCACTTGGGAAATGTGTCAACATTCATTGGTTCAACGCTCATTAATTGATTAAGAAAATCATAGCTCTGTGTACTTCAAGTTCTATTAAGTTAATCTCTGTTAAAGTTAGAATTCGAGATTAGCCCTTAAAAATACATCTTCACCACCTAACAAGTCAAAGATTTATGAGAATGTTCTTATAAGTTCTGACCTGACATCTTCCTGAAGACGACTGGTGACACATACCCAATATTTTGCTACTCAAAGTAGCAAGCGGCTTATTAGGAATGAGAAAGTCTGGTCCTACCCCACACCTTCTGAAAAAGAATCTACATTTTGACAAGAACTTCAGAGGATTTGTTTGCATATTAAAGTTTGAAAAGCAAGGCCCTATTTCCATACTGGGGAGAGGCTGGAGAACCATCTTCATGATGCATAATGCTACCTAAATAATTTCTTGTGTAAATCTGAAGATTACTTTGTATATTTGGAGTCAGTTTGGGTCTATAGGTAGTAACTACACACACACACACACACACACACACACACATTGAAAGAAAGGCATTATCCCTGCCCTGCAGAATTTTTCAGTGTAGTGAAGGACTGATATGTTTCAAAAAGCAACCACCATTCATTGTGATGGTGCAATACTGATTGTGGTTTCAAGTGTGAGAAAAGGGTAGAAGGCTGGGCACGGTGGCTCATGCCTGTAATCCCAGCACTTTGGGAGGCCAAGGCAGGTGGATCACCTGAGGTCAGGTGTTCGAGACCAGCCTGGCCAACATGGTGAAACCCCCGTCTCTACTAAAAATACAAAAATTAGCCAGGCTTGGTGGTAGATGCCTGTAATCCAAGCTACTCAGAAGGTTGAGACAGGAGAATTGCTTGAACCCAGGAGGCGGAGGTTGCAGTGAGCCAAGATTACCCCATTGCACCCCAGCCTGGGCAACAAAAGTGAAACTCTGGTCTCAAAAACAAAAGGGGCGGGGGTATAAGAAATCTCTTGGGAACTCAGAAACTTTGGCAAAAAAGAAAGAATAGTCAAGGCCTTTTCTTTTTTCAGTTTTAAGACAGAAAACTCTTTCAAAGAGGCTTAAACCAAAAAAGGAATATATTGTTTCATGTAACTAAACATTCCAGAAGTAGCTGGCTTCAGACATAGCTGTATCCATGTGCTGAAATCATGTCCTCAGAGATCTCATTTTTTCCATTCTTATGCTTTCTTCTGCTTTGGCTTCATTCTTAAACAAGTTCCCGTTAGGACATTATCACAGAAGCTTCAGGCTTACGTCCACTTTTTGGGATTCCCAAGAGAGCATCTCTTACCAATTATTTCTAAAATCTTCCATTGGCCTGGCTTTCAGCAAATGATTATCCCTGAAACAATTACTGTGGCCAAGAGATCTAAGTTCAAACCTCCACTCTTATTACTAGCTCACTTAACTAATTGGAACTTCAGTGTTCTCCTTTATAAGATGGCACACAGTAATGCCCAGTAGTAAACATTATGAATGCTCACGAGTTGGTAACTACAATTATTATCATCATTATAGGCCTGTATTTCTAAATAAATTGATTTCATTTTCAATATGAGGAACTTATATATTTGTTGCCTACACAATCTGCCTCAGTTATAAGTTTGTGCAGCCCAGCCCAGAATTCTATAAACTCCTACATCTATTCATCATAAGTCCTACAAAGGAAACATTGTGATCACACCAGCTGGCCCCATGTTAGACCCAGGAGCCACTGGAAGAACATGAGGTGAGTCACTTTAGATTTTAAACAGATCTTAGATAGCGACTTTTAAAAAAGAAGAAAAATTTAAAATCCTCAGAGTCACAAAGATTTAAATGTCATTTGTCTGTGACTCCTATTGGCACTTCTGATTCTGATTTGAATCTTTATTCCATGGGAGAAGGTTTACAAAGAATTTTATCTCCTTCCAAGTCAGAATCTCAATGTCTATCACTTCCTCCAATTTCTGCACCTTGTTTTCATTTTCCAAGTGGACACTAGCAACTGCGCCACCTTGATGCCATTTCCACATGGAGCTTGTCCATTTCCACTGGACAAGCACCCCTAAAAAGGCTCTTCCCAGGCTCTGTGGATTGAAGCCTGGGGAGAAGGGGACCTATAAAATGATGTGCCCTTGGTCAGCTGGAGTTGCAGAAACGTGGACCCCGTCCTTGTAAATATAAATAGATTCAGAACACGTTTCTGTAGAAACAAAGTAGGACAAGAGACCATCATCAACCCAAGTAGGACAGAAGTCCAGCCAGGGCCTCCTGACACAAAGATGACCTGAGGGCCAAAAGTCTCACTGTACTTCTACTGTCAGCATTAACCATTTACATGAACTTAAACCTCCTCCCCCAATGACAGTCAGACACTGCCAATGGATGATAACGTGTTTGAATTTCACCTGACTATTGGAGCAATTGATGGGGTCTCAACTGATATTCTCAGGGACAGATCAACGGAAAACAAGCTTCTTATTTATGCTAACAAAAGGTTATCTACAGAATCCATATAAGCACTCTGTTTAAGAAAACAGATTATCTAAATTACAAATACAGCCAGCCTGCAGGAGACAGATCTTCGTTCTCAGAAAATATGTGTTAAATCGAGTTCAACCTAAAGCTGCCTCCTTAGGTGTTTTAAGTTTGGACTAGAGGTTTCTCTGTACATCATAAACTATAGCCTAAGTGGAGGTGTAAACAGACTGTAACCTACTCTTGTGCCACTCACCGAGTTTTGGTCAATCATAGGAGGCCAACTGTTCAAACTCTGTTCAAATAAGGCAAACACTGAGCTAAAACCAATCCAGCTCTTTCTGCACCTCACTTCCATTTTCTGTACGTCACTTTCCTTTTTTTGTCCATAAATCTTCTTCCACCACGTGGCTGGCATGGAATCTCTCTGAGCCTACTCTGGCTCGGGAGGCTGCTGGATTCATGAATTGTTCTTTGCTCAATTAAACTCTGTTAAATTTAATTTGGCTAAGGAGTTTAACACATGTAAAAGGAGATGTAGGGGGAGAGGGACAGAAAGAGGGAGAGCAAGAGACTGCTCCCGTAAGCAGCACTACCTATGGTTTGGATCACTAGAACCTCCTTCTCCTCCCATGGTTCCACCTTTCCACTTTCAAGGAAAGTGCTTGCTGTAGGATTAGCCTAACTTTCCCATTTAATAGAAGAAAAAAAAAAAGCAAAGGAGAAACACCAAATGCATAACAATGGTGACCTTCAAATGGCTAAGCTTAGAAGTCCAGCTTTCTCTCTGTGCTTGTAGCAAACTCTCAATAACTGATTAAAGGATTAACCAGCCAATTTGTTCAAAAGAACACAAGATTTATATACTTAGAAGGTCTGGGAAGACCTACATCTGAATTAGCATAACAATAACCTACACCAGAGGAATGAGACAGAAAAGTCATTCACATTTATAGTTTGAATTTTAAAACTAACTATAAAGTAGAAAATAGGGTATACCTTGCCACTAGCCCCAATAGCATTAAAGAATATGTGTTGGTGTTATCTGTATTTCTCAAGCAAACATGTCTAAATAGAAATGAAAATTGCACATCAATTGAATGCAGGTTAACAACTGACATATCTACACATATTTTGTCTGGGGATCTTAAAGGGATTCTGTCTGATTATAACTGGCATGCAAAAGAGGTGAATTCCAGCTGCAACAGAGCAGAGGACATTAAACACTACCCTATATTTCAAAAAAGGTGGGTCAGACTAGAAGAATGTCATTCTGAGCAGTGAGCTCACCCCAGGGAGGTTGGTGCTAGAGAAATAACATAATTCTAGACTTTTGTTTTCTAATCTGGCCCCACCCTCTACTGTATAGAACTGTTTACTCAAAAGAACAAGAATCATATTCCCTGTGTCAGTACAAGTGAAACACACCCTTTCTGGGAGGCTCGAATGACTTGGTTCAGGTATAAGAATTGGTTTGTTGCCCTCAAAGGAAGTCATCTCAAACAAGTCAGCACAGGCAGATGTGCCCTGGGAACTGGCAGCTGACTCCGGGCTGATCTGTCTGCTGATGTCTGGTAGTCCTCACTGGGAGATGAAAGGGCAGGAGAGAACCCAATACCCTACTTCTGACCTGCCACCAAAATAAAAATCTGCCTTGTGGGGACCAACCTCTAGCTGCTGGTTCTAATCCGTAAGTAGGGTTTCATCATGGAAGGGAGAAAAAAAAGAGGGGAATTAGATTTTTAGTATCACAAAGACTGTACACTAAAAACCATACCTAGGAGCAAGCAAAAGGAAAAGAATCAATGTGAGTCCAGTGTTCAGGTTTGTTAACTGATCTGGTTTGACTGTGTTGCCACCCAAAATCTCATCTTGAATTGTAATAACGCCCACATGTCAAGGGCAGGACCAGGTGGAGATAATTGAATTATGGGGGCAATTTCCCCCATACTGTTCTCCTGATAGTGAGTTCTCATGAGATCTGATAGTTTTATAAGGGGCTTCCTCCTTTGCTTGGGTCTCATTCTTCTTCTCCCCGCTGTCATGTGAAGAAGGGGGTGTTGGCTTCCCCTTCTACCAAGATTATAAGTTTCCCAAGGCCTCCCCAGCCATGCTGAACTGTGAGTCGATTAAACCTCTTTCCTTTACAAACTACCCAGCCTTGGGTATGTCTTTATTAGCAGTGAGAGAATGGACTAATACATTGACTTTCCTCGGGGCTAGGAGATATCTTGTCCATCTTCTGAAATTTTCCTTCATCTTTTCAGCCAGGATGGTAATTTAACCAGTCCTTAACTTCATTTTAAATTTTAGCTCCTCAAGATGTCTCCTTCATAGGATTTCATCATCTTCTTCTGACCTTCTGAACCTTCCTGAAGGTCCTCACCTCCTTCAGAATTCAAGTTCATATTCTCCACCTACCCACTCCAAACTGGTTGCTCCTGCCTGGGCTTCCTCCTTCTCTCCCTGAATCTATCCCTATGGCTCTACTTATAGCCTTTCTTCTTCTAAAGGCTGCTTGAGTGGAAAAACGAAGAATCCTTTCCAGAAATCTCTATCACACTGCTAAAGTAACTTTAACCAACTCTCCTGAGCAGCTGCTCATTTGTCTGACTCTGGGTAGGGCTCTGTTGTTTTACTGTGTCTTTATTAGTGATTACTGCATGCCTTATGATGGGGTACCCCACACACACCCCTCCAAGGAAAATTCCATCTCTTCGCTGTTATCTAAACATCTTCAGTCTCCAGCACTGACCTCTGCCTGTTAGTTCACTGGAAACCCATAAATGCCCTGTGTCGTCTGGGCCGAAATGGGTAGATCAAGGACACACAGAAACAAGCTAATCCAATTAGTATCAAGCTCAACAATCAAACTCATCATCCAATTTCAGCCACTAATCCAATGTGAGGAGTGAACCTAAGTTAATGAGTTTTTGTTGTTGTTCTTGGTTTGGTTCTGATGAAGATACGTAAACCATGTTGTTATACCACAATGCTTCTTGATCTTCTTTTAAACTTAGCTTGAATATTCTTTCTGTACTATTGGACATAGGTCTGTAGTCCCTGGGACTCCAATTTCTGAAACCAGAATTCAGTAGCACAGTCTGATGAAGGAATTTTTCCTATGTGTAAACTGACATAAAAGGAATCGTTAGAAAAGTATCCCAATGACATAAAATTACTCTTTATTTTTACATTATCAAATTATCTTTTTAGATAAGAATAAATTATATTAATTTGAGAATTTGAGAAAACCAAGAACATCTGATCACTAGTAGAGCAAAGAAATTTTTAAATTCCTATAATTTTTCTACAGGCATCTAGAAAATAAGCCTGGTCCCATGATAAATAAGAGTCTGAGATTAGTGAGAGATGCACTTGTAGATCTGTTTATTTTATGTCTCTGACCCGAACTCTTTGCTGCAGAAGAAAAACATGAGAGTGCTTGTGTGTTTTGGAATAAATCTCTGGCACCCCATCAAAACAAACCCAAAACGAGGTTTGGGACCAGTCAGACAGTGGAGCAGAGCATGCCGAGGGGACAACCAGAATCAAGTTCAGAGTTTTAGTGAACGGGAAATAAGCAAGAGGGAGGGACTGAAGGGACAAGGACAGCAAAGATAATTCAGACAGAGGCTCTGCCCAGCTAACAACTCTCATTCTCACAAATGGCAGAGCACCACTGGGGGCTTTACAATGTAAGAATAGCCAAAAATGATCTTTTCTGTGTGTATGTGTGCTGATCAAAGTGATTTCCCAGCGGGACTGCTTTAAAAAGCACCACAAAAGTGAAAATGTTCTCAGAACCATCTCCTTTTTGTGCTCCTGAGCAAGCTCAATCTCAAGAGTTAACTTCATGGAAGTACTCGAAGTGTCTGTGTATTAACATTTATCTCAGACACAAGCAGATTTTGGCCACTGGTTTTTATACGGCAGTGGAGGGGGAGTTCTAAGGAAACACTCGTGATTTATAAGATGAAACCATTTTCTGATCACTTGCCACTAAAGGGAGGAAAGAGATTAACTGGCATGAAGCAATTTCCAAGGTCGGCTCAGTGACTTTTCGCTGATGGGCAGACCATATTCCTAGCATCATAGAATTTTAAAGCTAGGCAGGACCTTGGAGATCATCCCACCAACTTCCACATTTTCCAGATGAGTTACCAAAATCAGAGATAATCAGCAATTTTCACAAGGTGACATGGTACTATTGGCAAAGCCAGAATTGAAATAAAGGTCCCAGACTCCACATATATATTCAGCTATATCCTGTTGCCTTCTTATTAGCTGAGAAGCCACCTTGGCTCATCATCTCTAGGGAAAATACAATGGCCCCTGACTTATAGCACAAAGGCTGTTTAAAGGCTACCTCAGCCACTTCCCTGATATTCTCATTAGATTAATGGTTTGGCTTCTTCTATTTATAAAGGCCTGTGTTTCCATATCTGAAGTTACTCATTTCTGTGAAGAACACAGGCAGATTTATTGTTATTCTAAACACTGACATTATAAGCGAACCCACCTGCGGACCCCTCAGGGAGCCCCCACAAATTTCTGGAGAGTCAGCCACTTCCACCAAGTCTCCTGGACTAGGAAACTACCTGGAGAATCATCGCATGCTAACTTAGGCATTGAAAATCAATTTTTTACAAACACTGATCAACTCAAATTGAAACTAGGCCTCATATTAAAAAAAAAAAAAAAAAAAAAATTAACACCAGGTGGCTCTGGATAGGGTCCCACCCTGCCTCGATAGGGACCCACCCTGATAGGGTCCCCCCCTGCCAATTCCGAGAAACAACCTCATGGGGTCCCACCCTGCCAATTCCGGGGGTCCCACCCTGCCTCGAAGTTCCCGGAATCAACAACTCCAGGAAAAAACCTCATAAGGTCCTGCTCTAACCAATTAGAACAAGACACCTTGCTCAGGCCATAGCTAGACCCAATTACCACGCGCCTTAAGCTTTGTTTGAATTTCGCGCCATAAGCTGTGTTTGAACTTGTGTTTGCCTATATAAACAGCCTGTAACAAGCAGTCGGGGTCCCAGGGCCAACTTAGAGCTTGGGACCCTAGCGCGCTAGTAATAAATAACTCTCTGCTGTGAATCTCGTGTCGGTGATCCTTCGCGGCGACCCCTGCCCAGGAGGGAATCGACAGTTCGGTTCCAACAAAATAAAACACTTCATCAAAATCGTCTGACTGCTGTGATCCTGGATACAACATTTCTTAAATAATTTTTCAACATTTAGGTAATTCAGTCTATTACAAAAACAAAACAACAACAACAACAAAAAACCACTTTATTATTTCAGTAAAAGGACAGAACTCTGAAGACCCAGAACCTTCAGGCATTTGGGCTCTTGGATTCACACACATTTCCTGACCCAGGGCCAGGAACAGCTGCCACTTAACCTTGCATTAAACGTTGGTGGCAAATGCTGAAATTCCAGGCCTCTCCCTTTCATGTTGTCATTTGAGTAAAGAGACAGCTGCTCACCATTACACTCAAGATACCCTTCATCTACGTGGAGAGTGTGGTAGTGTCATTCCCACATGGCTTCCTGCGGTTCCCCCAGCATGCCTAGCACTTGGCCTGTGTAGCTGAAAGACAGCTAAAATTCCACTCAGTGAACCATGTTCATGCAGGTTAATCACCCTTTCTTTTCACACTTTTCCAGAGCTTTCTTGGTTCCCTATTTCCAGTTCCTTGTCCCTATAGCCCCATCTTGCCCTCTGTTTTTATTTCTCAAATAAAGTTTGAAGGAGAACAGAGGAGACCAAAGCACAGAGACCATGGCTGTTCAAGCCTCCCACCATGCTCATCTCAGAGGGTTTGTGTAGCCCAGATCTTTCAATCTTCTGTCAGCATTGGGGTGTGTGTGTGTGTGTGTGTGTGTGTGTGTGTGTGTGTGTATCTGTTTTGGACATACTTTGACTTCCCCAAAGACCTGACACACAGACTACATCGAGTGAAGATTTTATTAAATGGAATAAAATCCAGTGGCATTTTCATTAACATATTTTGGGCTCAAGTCATCAGATATATTATTTACATTTTATATTAATACTTCTCTGGACATTTTTATGACTATCCTAAGAAGCTGTTTTTTGATTCTTCACAGGCTGCAAATTCAAATGACAGGATGGAAGAATAAGTGAGAAGAAAATCAAATAAAATGGAAAAGAGCTAGAGAAAAATAAAATGAAAAGGAATAAGATATATCATAGAAAAAGATATATAGAAAAGTGCTAAAATGCCTGTTTTTAATAGAGGATTCCACAAATTCTTTCAGACTCATTTCTTTAGCCCTAAAAATGAACATGCCATTTGACTGAGTGTTGCTGTGGAGTACAAGTCGCATAGCCTACACAAATGTGCTTTAAGGGCCATAAAACACTAGCAAGTATAAGGAATAATTGTTAAAGTGGCAGAATGCTTAAGAACATAGTCAACTTGCCTGGGTTCATCTAATCTTACCTTTGCTTCTTGTTAGCTATGTGACCTTGGACAAATATGTTAACTCATCTTAACCTAAGTATCCTTGTCTATAAAATGGGCATAAAAAGAGTAGCTACTTCTTATAGGGTGTTTTAACGACCAAATGAGATCATCCATAAACCTAGCACAGTGTTTGGAACCTATAACGTACTCAAAACTACTAGCTATTTTTATTATTGCCATCGGTTTAGTAGCCCAATAATTGTCAGGCCTCTGACTCAAAGCTAAGCCATTATATCCCATGTGACCTGCACGTACACATCCAGATAGCGGGTTCCTGCCTTAAGTGATGACATCCCACCACAAAAAGAAGTGACAATGGCCTGTTCCTGACTTAACTGATGACATTACCTTGTGAAATTCCTTTTCCTCGCTCATTCCAGCTCAAAAGCTCCCCCACTGAGCACCTTGTGACCCCCAGCCCTGCCCGCCAGAGAACAACCCCCTTTGACTGTAATTTTCCTTTACCTAACCAAATCCTATAAAACGGCCCCGCCCCTATCTCCCTTCGCTGACTCCTTTTTCAGACTCAGTCCACCTGCACCCAGGTGAAATAAA
This sequence comes from Macaca mulatta, assembly GCF_049350105.2. Taxonomy (NCBI): domain Eukaryota; kingdom Metazoa; phylum Chordata; class Mammalia; order Primates; family Cercopithecidae; genus Macaca; species Macaca mulatta. The sequence continues at coordinate 125,458,576 of NC_133417.1, read as the reverse complement.
TAGCCATGTCGCTCACACAAAGCCTGTTTGGTGGTCTCTTCACATGGACGCACATGACAATAATAATAATAATATTAATAACAAACACATAGTGCTTGCCATGTGCGTGGCTCTGAGTGTTTTATACATACAAATTATTTAATATCAGATAAGCATTTTAACCGCCTCTTGGGAATGGAATCATGGCACAGAGCATTCCCAGCCCTAGAACTGTCAAACTGTCAGCCTTGCCCAGTCTTCAAAGAACATATGCATTTTCCCATCACAAAATTTCTTCTCTGCCCCTACTCCATCAAAATCATGTTCTTACCTTTCCTGGATAGGGAGAGGCTAAGGGTTGGGGAAGAGGGTACAGCAATGGAAGCTCCCTATTGTCATGTACCTCCGTGTGAAGAGACCACCAAATAGGCTTTGTGTGAGCAATAAAGCTTTTAATCACCTGGGTGCAGGCGGGCTGAGTCTGAAGAGAGAGTCAGTGAAGGGAGATAAGGCTGGGGCTGTTTTATAGGAAACGGAAGGTTTCCTATAAAGGGTAAAGGGTAGGTAAAGGAAAAGGTAGGTAAAGGGTAGGTAAAGGAAAATTACAGTCAAAGGGGGGTTGTTCTCTGGTGGGCAGGAGTGGGGGTCACAAGGTGCTCAGTGGGGGAGCTTTTTAAGCCAGGATGAGCCAGGAAAAGGAATTTCACAAGATAATGTCATCGCTTAAGGCAAGGACCCGCCATTTTCACTTCTTTTGTGGTGGAATGTCATCGGTTAAGGCGGGGCAGGGCATTTGCACTTCTTTTGTGATTCTTCAGTTACTTCAGGCCATCTGGGCTTATAGGTGCAAGTCACAGGGGATGTGATGGCTTGGCTTGGGCTCAGAGGCCTGACACCTATACCTTCCAGATGATAAACAAAACCAATTCTGCAGCATTTTCCAAAATTAACAACTAATTATCTGATTCTACGGACACCAATTGAGTATCCAATAATTCAGTTCAATTCTGACACTATCTACCTGGGTGGAGATGTGTAGGGCAAGGTAAGACGGGTGTGGTGGCGGGGAACTTCCAGACTCTCTCCAGATGCAACATCCTCCCAGCACCTCAATGTTCTCACCAACCCAAAAGCCAAAATGATGACCAAACCTACCATCAGGCACCAATTCAAGAGACTTGAGCAGCATTGCCAAAGCATGTTCCCACAAAATAGGGCCCCCTAAGAAACTCCCTGAAAAAGGGATGCTGCGGAATTGAGAAATCCTGCATACAGTGACCTTATGAGTATTTACATTAAAATATTACAGACCCTAAGAAGTAAAGACATTTGTATAACTTAGATTACCTGAAGATTCCCAGATTCAGTTGACCATGGAATTCTTTGTTCTGCATTGACACCTCTTAAACTAACACAGTTTGGGAAATGTTAAACTGAGGACTTCTCTGTCCATCCAGGTAACTTGCACCTTTTTCTAAAAGTCTTTACATACTTTGCTAAACATAAAAGAGTCCATCTGGTGTTATTTCAAGACCACAACGTCAGAAATTGAACAGTCAGAGTAGATGGTAGAAAAAGAGCACACAGCCTGGCAGCAAATCACACCATGAATTGGTCATGACTGTTGTTCACTAAATTAGTCCAAGCATAGAGCAGTGTTGTACTTCTCTGTCTTTTTTTTTTTTTTTTTTTTTTTGACAGGGTCTTGCTCTGTCGTCCAAGCTGGAGTGCAGTGGCGCGATCTCAGCTCACTACAAGCTCCGCCTCCGGGATTCACGCCATTCTCCTGCCTCCGCCTCACGAGTGGCTGGGACTACAGGCGACCACCAGCATGCCCGGCTAATTATTTTGTATTTTCAGTGGAGACGGGGTTTCAACGTGTTAGCCAGGATGGTCTTGATCTCCCGACCTCGTGATCCGCCCACCTCAGCCTCCCAAAGTGCTGGGATTACAGGTGTGAGCCACCGCGCCTGGCCTCCTCTGCCTTCTTAATGTTAGGTTTCATCACATGTCATGTGACTTTTCCAGAAAGAAGTTTAAAAGCTAGTATATAAGACACCACATCCTTTTGCTGTTGGCAAAGGGATTGCAGAAGGCTGTGTGGAGATGTAGTCTCCATCAGCCTGGTCCCTTTTGGACTATGATGCAGAGTCCCTGTTATAAACCATGCCAGATACATAGTCAGAGAGAGAAGTAGATCTTTGTAAGCCAGAGAGATTTAGGTATTGTTTGTTGTCACAGATTAACCTAGTCCAATACCTGCCACCAATTTCACTACTTACTCTACTGTACTTTTACCTGGCCCTTCCTCAATGCCTATCTCCCTCCATCCCCACATTTAGCTGGAGAAACCATCACTATTCATGGACTGAATTCACCCTACAAAACCTGCTCTGTACAAGATTTTTAGATAAGAGAATCTTTCAATACTCAGAAATTCCCTATTCTCCATTCAATGCTTCTCCCACTGTGTGGAGAGGATTGGCCTCAATAGTTTAGAAAGATTCATGCCTAATTTTATTGAAAAGGGAAATCAGTGCATTCCCTTTGTAGATGGTGTAACTGAATAATTCATTGAAAGCTTCATTATCTATAATTGTGATAACATACACTTTAAAATAAAGTATTGCACATATCAAATATCCCTGATACATTTTTGAGCAAATATGTGCACATATGTAATCAGCTGTGGTAATCAACCGCACATCAACAAAGAATCGGAGTGTTTCAGGGGTGTAAAGATGCCGTTACAGTGAACAATCATTTGGCAGTGTGGCTTATTTTAATAGACACATCACTTTAAAATAAGTCTTCACCATCTGCTGCAGCCTCTAATTACAAATGCAACAAGAACATAATTCACAATTGCATCATTAAAAAGTAAGACATAAGGGATTTAATGCATGCCTATGTCCTTTTTTAATGCAGAAGGCGTCTGTTCATCTTGTGTTTCAGGCACAAATTGGCGCTAAAACTTTCTTTCTCTCCATGCTGAAATTTCTTGGAGAGGAGAGTGCTGCAGGAGACAACAGGAAATCCATATAAGGGTACTTAGTTGTCATAAATATTCATAGGCTATAATCCTGTCGATATTAGATTTACTTGTCAACACTTTTTCACATGCAAAAAACCTATCTTTAAACAATTTACATAAGAAGACTTTTTAAGTCTATTCAGCAAGAAGTGCAGATAAAACAACTTCATCTGACCAATGTAAATCGCTTAGAAATTCATGTCTGTCCATAATAAACTAACCTTTTAACAGCCCGCATTCCTAATGTTCAAAACTGGCTTGAAGATCCAGGCTTCTGTTAGGCCCATAATTCATATAAAAATATACAGAACTAAAGCACCTTGTTTTAGGTCAATTCTCTTTGTTTTTCTTCTATGTCAAACACTAATTATTCAGAGTGCTATGGAAAAGAGATACCCTGTCATAAACCATCAATTTAGAAATCTGGGCTTATAAGACTGTACTTTGCCTAAAATAAGGGTATCCTTCACTAGACAGATGAGAGTCATGGAAGTGACCTTGAGGTCTAAATCACAAGATTATTAAATAAAAAGTGTAATATACTCAGATATGCCTTTAAAAATAAAATAATAATTTTTAATTACATACACTTTAATAATAAACACATTTTATTTTTAAAAACAAAAATAAACACTCAACTTTATTACTAATCACCATAGGAAATTCAACAGAAGCACATGGAAAAAAAACAAGTATATGCATGCATGTGTGCATATTTATGTGTGTATCTACGTGTATTCACATGGTTCTTTTAGTAATTTCTAATCCTCAACAAAAGGCATTGATAACTTAATCCAGCCCTTGTAGATTTCGTTATCTACTGACATCATCTCCACAAAAGTTGATGTTTTTAAAAACTAGATATGTGACTATTTTCTAAGCTAAGAAAAGAGAAAAATATGCATTGCCTTCCTGGTGTCATAACATACATGTGCAAGACTTCATGATTTCCTCCAGGTATTTTGTGTCATGTTATGTTAGCAGATAGCATTTATTCCATTATCCTGCACTCCTGGAGTATTTGAAATACAAGACAAATATTCTTACCACAAAGTTATATTAGTAAAATATGCTATATGATCTGTACCTAACATTAGACTGAGAGATGGACAACAGTACCTTTGAATTCCTGGCACTTGGGTCTGCAAAATGCATTAACCTCATCCACAATCACTGATGGTTTATTACTATTTTTCTGAGAAGTTAGCTTGGGGTGCACTCACTCTATATTTGGTCTCTTAGCATTTCCCAGGATTTTATTGAACGTAATTACTGGGAAACAACCTAGAATTTTCTTTCGGTTCCTCTTTAGTTCACAGTCTCCTTCTGCATACTAGATATCTTTGCTTCTTTCTTCCTGAATGCTATGGTCCCTTCTTCACAATTACTGCCTCCCCCACGATGTCCACATGCTAGAGGAGCAGAGAAAGCAGAGTAACTCTCCCAATCATCAGAGGGAGAGCAATCTCCGCCTGTTACTGATGGTTGCCATCTTGGTTCCATTCATGGTAACCTTTTCCTGTTTTAATCAGAGTCACTTCCTGTCCTCTGGGATGATCCAAGAGACCTATCTTTTCATTCAGTCTCCCATCCCACCTGTTTGGTGCAATCCTTTATTATAGACTTGTAGCCCTAGAAATCACAATCAGTTATACGATTGCCTGCATTTTTCATATGTATGTGTATGAAGCTATCCTCAAAGGTTCTTCATTTATAGAGTCTGTATATTATTTGTCCAAAAGATTGTAATTACGTTTTTGCTATCATAAAAGATCATTTTTTACCTCCTCAACCTTTAGATGTTTCCTCCTTTGGAGTGAAAACTTCCATTATTCCAAATTTAAACCCATGATCCTTAGGAGTCATCACGGTGACCATTTTATTCACATAATTGCAAACACACAAAACTAATTCCTTAAAAAATTCAGACTTACAAAACCTAGGTCAAAGGAACGCAACAATCTTTAAACCATTTAAACAACACTGAAGTTTTAATACTAAAATATAAAGCAACTTCTCAACAAAGCTTTATCATTCCCTTTTCCAAACAGCATAATTTCACTTTCGTACCAAAGAGCAAAACAGAATTTTAAAATGTCATAGAGTCATAGAAATATCAGCCTAAAAGAGTCCTTGAGAGGGTGAAAACTCCTCATTCACCTTTGTGTCTTCAGTCAGAAACGAATGCACTTAAACCACCTCAGAATGATAGCTTCTTACTACATTTTCTTTCAGAAACTTCAGAGAGGGCTGCCCCCACCACATACACACTTCTACAATCCCTCACTCCCCAAATTGTCTTAATGTATTTCAGGGCCTCCCAGCCCCCTGCGGATGAGAAGTTCTTCCTAAGCTCCCTTCTGTGTTCCCAGACCTTTCTTTTTGTCAGTGGAAAGGGAGAACACAATCCATTCTTCAGCACAATAGCCGTTCCTGTACTTTAAGATTTACTCGCTGAGTTTCCTCCAGCCTCACCTTCTCTTGATTAAATAAGGTAAATGCTTTTATCTTGTCATCATTTTCATTTCATTGGTATTATTTGGTCAGCATCAAACCTTTTCCTTAGAAATTTTGTAAAAGTATTTTGAAAATCAGGTTATTTTTAGCCAGATCAAATTTTAAGTGACAGCTTCTGCCATTTTGAGATTTCTTTACGTTGAGAAAGTTCAGTTTTCCTAAATCAAATTTTGCACGTCTAAATTTTGTCAAGAAGATTTAATTTTGCCATAATTTTTTCTGGTAATAACAAATTCTACCATGAGTTGTTTTAGTCGTTGTCAGTTTTATTTTGTTGCCATCAGTTCTACTAGTAATAGCTATTATGAATTTGATAAAAGAAAGATAGCTTGTATTTATTTCTTAGCTAACCCATGAGAAAATCGTCAGCAGTTTTTGTGAGGCAGAAATAAAGGCAAAAAGCAGAATGTAAAAAAAAGGGAGGAGACGGGGAGACAAGAGGAAAGACCCACAGATGTAGAAACAATGACACACTCTAAAGGGAAACCAAGAGAGAAGCTACAGCAGTCTTTGCTGTACAAACAGTTCCACTCCCAAACACACAGTGTTGTCAAAGTTTTCTCCAGCCAGAATGGTTTCAGGTTTGCAACAGGTTTTCAGTTACTGTTCAGCTTTATAAAATTATATTTTAAATCATAAGGATGGAACCTGAATATCATACTATCCAAATGGTTTGGTCAGTGCACGATGAAAAGAGAAGGTGTGTCCACAGTTTGTGTTCATTCCATGTGTTTGTTCATTCACTAAAGAAATACCACATGCTTACAACATACCAGGGCCCAGGCTAAGTACTGAAGATACAGGAATATGGAAGACAGCCTAAGCCTCTGCCTCCTCGCATGGGCAAGACACATCACATATTGTGACAAACAAATGAATTAAATACATGCAAATTGTGACCAGTGCTCTGAAGGAATACATAGAGTGATGAGACAGTCAGTGGGAAAGAAAGCCTCTGGGAGGAAGTGAAATTGGAGTTAAAGCCTAAACGATAAAACACAGAGCTAGGAAATGACAGATGGGGCAGAGAACAAGTACCTCAAGGCAGGGAAGAGCTTGGGGAGTCTGAGGAGCAGAAAGGAGGTGAGCGTGTTTGGAGATTAGTGAGCAAGTGAAATATTCCAAAATAAGATGCCTTCTCTGACAAGTGTAAATTTGCAAACAGACAAAATGTTTATTTTTCAATAAATTTAGAATCTAAATGTTCTAGACAAATATTAGAATGCTGAAGTCGGAAACATTCATTTCAGTTTCCGTCTTCCACCCAACTGGTTTTCAATTCACCTTAAGTACTCAAAACCAAAAAAAATTAAAATTAGGTAAGTATGCAAGTGATATTTCATATTAACAAGTCTAAGATTACATTTTTTAATCTGTTTGAGGGATAATTGGAGGTCTGCTCTTACTCAGAGTTCCTGAAACATAATTTTCCCTATTGGTTTAACCCAGTATGCAAAGCCCTGAGGAATATTTCAGCAACAAAGACCTTCCCCCATCAAACACAGGAAGAAAACTAACTTCATTTCCTCCTGTTCCTTCCTGCCACAAATCTACCTTCATATCAGAAGATAAACTGACCCCCAAACACAGGTGTAATTCAATATTCTATTTCAAATGCCATCAGATTTGAAACCCAAGTAATTAACAGCTCACCAGGGACCCTATTGAAATAAAACCAACTTTGATCCTATTCCCAAATCCCCTGCCAAATGGATGGGCAGCGCAACCCCCTCTGTTTTCAGATTAATTGAAATGAGTAACTGTATCAGAAGAATGCTGCATGTAGAAGAGCAGGTTACAAGTGGGGAGGTGTGTTTTCCAGCTTGATTATTAGAGGAGCTAATTTGAGTGTTGGGATAGGATAAATATTGACATGCACAATTATTCTCCATCCTGAACTAAGCCAGCATCTTGGCTGTCTGGTATCTGGGAGGAACAGAGGCATATGAGATGTGATACATGGTAACTTCTTTAAGGTACAAACCTCTGGTTCTTTTATTGTACCCCAGAGAAGGGCCATATTTTATTTCTAACATTTTAATGTACAGAGAATGGCTTTCTGACCGGTGGATGACTATATACAAACTATTAGGTTGGTGCAAAAGTCATTGCGTTTTTTGCCATTACTTTCGATGGCAAAATCCGTGGTTACTTTTGGACCACCCAATAATTTTTAATAATTTGTTCCTCTTTTGTTCAAATGCTTTGATTATTCACAGTGGTTTACACAGCATGGTCTGAATAACTTATCAGCTTTATTTGTAAAAGCGACTTGGATGAGGCCAAAGGGTCCCTGATGATGAATTACTTTGAAATAGATGAAATGGGCGACATAGTTCATGGTTACCAGTACCTATCACACAATAATCATAACCATTTATTGAAGCCCCACTTTCTTCCAAGCACCATACTAATGACCCCAGGCTGTTTTCTTCTCTGCTCTGCTGTTAATCACTGCTTCAAGGCACCTCCCAGCTACAGCACCAGCGCGAGTCAGATTCGATTCTAGGTCTCCCACTTTTTAGTCTGTGATCTTGCACAACTCACTGTGCCCTCTCTAAGCCTCAGTTCCTTCTGCTACATAATAAAGATAACAAAACCTACCTCAAAGAGCTATGGTGAGGGTCAACTGAAATTCAAAACTAAATAATTTTCAAACGGCGATGTTCTATCCGAATATAGCACATACGTATTACCCAATTATTGTTATAAAATACCTACAAATTGCCAAGTAATGAGCTGGATCCTTTACAAACATTTTCTCCAATATCCACACAACATGAAGAGTAAGTTTTAGCCTCACTTTTCAAAGGGAAACGGATGTGCAGAGAGGAGAACTATCTTGCCTGAGGTAGAGCCAGAATAAAATTTCTGTCAATAATGGCAAAATATTCTGAGACTAAGCCTGCAAAAGACAAGACCAGCTTGAAACACCTATTGTCTTCTGAAATTTTTTTGAAGTTCCCAGAAATAATCTCCAAATGTTGCATACATGTGATCCCAATGTGTGTATAAAAAAATGCACCTCTATAATAAATGCAGAAGACTACCAATCACACATAAACAAAGTAAAATTTGTGCACAGAGAGTGAAAAGTCATTGAGTCAACCCGTGTCTTCCTGTGCTCCCTACAGACAATTAAGTAAAATTAGCATGTGCTGAGGTGGAGAAGGTGCGCCACTGGGGTTGTATATTTCCCTCACATGTCAAAGGTACAGCAACTCCTGGGTGAGATATGGTACCTTCCCATCTGCTGGGGACATTCATTGCTTTCCAAATGGCCTCAGTCCTTCCTAGGCCGGGTAACGGCATAATTGAATTGGGTGACAGCTTCTGCCCAGTTATTTCTATGGCCCCTGCAGAGTTTAACATGTTATCCTTTCTCATTCAGAATTCCCAAAGTTTAAGTGAGGTTATATCAAGGAGGAAGAGGAAAGTTGCAAATAAATTGTATCATTGTAGGAAATACATCCATAGGTATCAAGGCTGTTTATGCAATTCCATGAACTATAGGCCACTTGTCTGAGTCAAGAAAGGCTAGCCCAGGCTGGGAAAACAAACCCCAGAGTTTCTACGGCTGAATACAGAAAAAGTTTCTTTCCCTTTAGGCAAAATCCTCTCCTGGTTGGAGCAACTCCCCAGGGAAGCCTCCCTGTTTTCTTCTTGTGGCTTTGTCATCTCAATAGAAGACCTCCACAGTCATCAAAGCAGAGGAGAAAACGGTGGAGGGTCACACAAGATCTTTTCACTGCTTCAGCCTAGAAGTGATCCATGTCAAGCTCATTTCATCAGCTAGACCAAGGCACATGGCTGTGCCACAAGGAACAGGGACATCCCATCCTATGCTACCCAAAGAAGAGGAAAGAATGAGAGGAAACATTCCCATACCCACCACCACTTCATTCCGAATGAAAAGGTGCCGTGCTAGGTGCTGGGATTCAGAATAAATTAGACCCAGTCCCTGACCATAGTGCCCTCACATCCTTATAAAAGAGATAGGAATATGTGAAGTTTTCCATAAAACAAGGCACACCATAATTTATTCTATAATCCAGCAATAAACATGGGGCATTGGAAGTGCAGAGAAAGGAGCAATTCATTACAATGGGTGCATAAGAGAAGACTTCATAGAACAAGTGGCATTTGAGTGAAAATGAAACTTACTTTTATATGGCACTCATCAAAAGTATATTGTGACAATATCTGAAACAGGAAAGCAGCATGGGGTGCTGCCAAGCTTCTCAACCTCTTTCCCAAAATGGTCCCCAACAGCACAAGGGAAGCAGTAGGCCCCGGAAGCAAGTCCTGAAACCCAGACTGTCTCACCCTTGCAGGAAATGCCATGTTTATAACAAAAATGTGTGCACATTAACACAACACTTTGATTTAAAGCAAACAACACCATTTCCCCCATAATTAAAATTAGAAGTAAAATTAATTCTGCATTAATCTTAGCTTGCTCTGATTCCTTTTCCGTTTTTTTTTTTTTTTTTTTTTTTTTTTTTTTTTTTTTGAGACAGAGTCTCGTTCTATCGCCCAGACGAGTGCAGCAGCGCAATCTTGGCTCACTGTAACCTCCGCCTCCCAGGTTCAAGTAATTCTCATGCCTCAGCCTCCCAAGTAGCTGGGACTACAGGCATGCACCACCATGCCTAGTGGATTTTTGTATTTTTAGCAGAGATGGGATTTCACCATGTTGGTCAGTCTGGTCTCGAACTCCTGACCTCAAGTGATCTGCCTGCCTAGGCCTCACAAAGTGCTGGGATTATAGGCATGAGCTACCACACGCAGCCTGATTCCTTGTACTCTTAACACAACCCTGTGTGCCTTCCTGCAAGCCCAGGGACTCCAAAGTGAAAAGCACTGAATTGAAAATAATCTAGAGCCAAGAGGCCAGCATTATTGCCCTGACTCTGCCAAGAATGAGCATTGTGGCTTTTAGAGGAGTCACTTCACTTCTCTGCACCTCAGCTTATACACCTGTAAAATGAGATACTACATATGTAATTTTCAAGGTATCTTTCTACAATATATTTTCCTATAACATTGTAACTGAAAATTTATGCAGCAGATGCATAAAAGCCATCAACAGTTGAGGTGGATGTGTGAACTAGGTCCTTAAACCTCTATGCTACCATCCTTTCAGTTAGAGAGGTTGAAAACCAAAAGCTATGTTTCCCAGACTCTCCTGCAGTTGGGGCTCTGCCTGAAGCCTGGATGCACTCCTGTAAGATTTCAAAGGCAGGAGTGAGGCGGTGACCACCTACCTGCTCCTCTTGGCTGCCGTCCCCCTGACCAGCACAGTCCAGGAAACCTGAGGCTTTTCTGCAAGTGTGCAGGGTCCCTCCTCCAGCTTCCTGGGCAGTTACACAGTCGTAGCAGTGATGGCAGCTTCTTGATTGGATGTACTCTTGGATATATGAACAGTGATAGCTACAGAGGTGGTCCCCTGGAGGGTCAGCTCCATATTTTTTCTGGAAATCATTCCTGAAAATCTAGCCTAGTGGTATCTGCTCTGTGGATTTTATAACCACCTTATTCCTTCTATTAAATGTCCTTCTACTTAAAATACCTGCAGTGGTCTCTATGTGATGCATTAATTAAATAGTCTTTGGTCCTCCTGACCTTTCTTTACCTCAAACTCCCCAGTCTGTAAAGGACAGTAAACTTGAAAAGGAATCAGGTCTTAGAATGTGTCTGGGCCACCTAACAAGCCAACCTCAGGTTTCAGAGATTTTTACTTTTTTTTTTTTTTTTTTGAGATGGAGTCACCCAGGCTGGAGTACATTGGCACAATCTTGGCTCACTGCAACCCCCACCTCCCAGATTCAAGCAATTCTCTTTCCTCAGCCTCCTGAGTAGCTGGGATTACAGGCATGCACCATTATGTCCAGCTAATTTTTGTATTTTTAATAGACATAGTGTTTCACCATGTTGGCCAGGCTGGTCTCGATCTCCTGACCTCAGGTAACCCACCCACCTCAGCCTCCCCCAGTGCTGGGATTACAGGTGTGAGCCACCGCACCTGGTCAGATTTGCTTTTATTTCATCAAAAGTTGTATTAGTCTTTTTTCATGCTGCTGATAAAGACATACCTGAGACTGGGTAATTTATAAAGGAAAGAGGTTTAATTGGCTCACAGTTCCACCTGGCTGGGAAGGCCTCACAATCATGGCGGAAGATGAAGGTAGAGCAAAGGGACATCTCCGATGGCAGCAGGCAAGAGAGAACTTGTGCAGGGAATCACCCCTTTATAAAACCATCAGATCTCATGAGCCTTATTCACTATCACGAGAACAGCATGGGAAAGACCCGCCCCCATGATTCACTGACCTCCCACTGGGTCCCTCCCACAACACGTGGGAATTATAGGAGCTACATTTCAAGATGAGATTTGGGTGGGGACACAGCCAAACTATATCAAAAGGGATGAATAAGGAAGGGCCTTACTTAATTATGAAGAAGTGAGGACAAGAAACCCCCAGGACAGAGTTCTGGGCAAAATACCCACTCAAAATGAAAGGGAACAAAATGCATACACCCAGGGTGAGACTGCACACAGAAGAGCGTAGGTCCTAGGCTTCCCTCCCCAGCAGTCAGCCTGGCCATGAGTAGCTGTGGGATTGTTAGGACAGACCTTTCTCATGTTCTAAAAGTTTGGCTGGATGTAGACACACCCTGGAGTAGGTGAACTCCCAAAGGAGCAAGAGGGCTTTTTTGTTTCTGGAGGCAATAACTAACTTTAATTTGTTCTTCAAGAAGAAGGAAGTTGACTATATAGGGGAATGGCAGAAGTGCTCACAGATGAACCATGAGAAGCATGGTCTTTAAGAACATGCTGAGGAGGAAGCAACACAGACTCCATCACTAGGGTGAAGCACCTGAATAGAGCATTGGGAAAGGCCAGTCTGTGGTCCTAAGGCCAGAGGAGATGCCAGTGGTCCAGATTCCATGGCCCACAGAAACAGAACTGACCATATTTGGTTGCTGGCCAGTGTTCCATAGACCAAGATGGCTGGTAGCAAGTATAGATTCCTCTACAGGGCCTGACGGGGGAAGGGGAAGGGGAATGTAGCACACAGGATGGAGCAGAAGAATAAGAAAACCTCCTTTTCCCATGTTGGTGACAGTGAGTGATCTACAGTGATGCTCAAAGGATTGTAATTGTATGAGAATGCCTGTCTCAATATGCAATCTGCCCAGAAAACACTGTGATGGTTTCCATAAAGTAACCTCTTTTCTTATCTCTAATTTCACAAGACTTCAAATGAGAGTGGTAGGATGTATTCTTTCTCACTCAACTAAAACTGTGGTTCTGCCTGGAAAAAAGCGACATCTGCAACAGAGAATGCTGGTTAGGCCAGGTAAAGAGGAGTTGTTTGTTGCTTATCTAGGTGGCCACCATATGGATCTTGAGCACCTCCAGAGGCTTATGCATTTGGGAAGGTGCTAGGGAACCTACAGATGGAGAAAACTCAAAAGGGCAATTGTTTCCACAAGTGCCTTCCTTGCACTCTATACCTGGAATTTTGAATGTGTTGGGGCTCGAGACTGCCACCACTGCTGCAAAGAGGTCCAGGCTTGATTGGCTGTTGATTAGGCTTCTTTCCAGGTTTTCCACCTACCCAGGGAACATTCCTCCAGATTCCTGGTTCCATGTCATTTAGGAATTTTCCTGCTCCCACACGCACAAAATTGACCATCCAGCACTGTTATCACACTGGACTGACTGACTGCAGCCACTTGCTTGTGAAGACTGTCAATGACCTCAAAACCAGCCTTTTAGACAGACTTTCATCCTTGGATTCATGTAGAATTTGGCTTAACTCATTTTCCCAAATCCCTTACATGCCTGTGTTTTGCAGCTGTTCCTCTCAGTGCTAAGTGGTTCATAACAGTCAGCTCATTTGTGTCCCATCATGGACACCAGGCCAGAGCAGAGATGGGGTGCAGGGAGTGAACCGGCAGCACAGAGTCTTATGCACCTGGTAAGCACCACTCTGGAGCAGCACAGTGGTATCCTATAGCAGGCACTTGGCAGGGAAAGGGCTTGACTTGGCAAATCACCTAACCTCTCGGGCCCTCAGCTCCTGCACTTGAAACTCAGCTTCTTCGATTAGGACTACATGAACACAGATGTCTGTTTCTGAGTCCTAATATCCCATGTTAACAAAGTAGAGAGCAAGAAGAAGAGGAGTTTCCATGTTTTCTGTCAATGGTTTACAGAAACCTGCTTATTAGGCCCAAATGTCAGATAATCACATCAGAAGAAGCATGCCCTGGTTCAAACCACATGAAAATAGAAGCACAACACCTTCTGATACAAAATAGCAATAATAGTCACTTGCCTTTCTGAAGTATCCCACCCTTTTAAAGCACTTTTGAGAACATTTATCTCACCTAGTCTACTTCACTCTGTGAGACAGATGAGGAAACAGGCTACAATCTGCACTTGAGGTGCTCGGTCTCCAGTGTGCTTTAATATAGCAATATCTTCATGATTAAAATTGTGTACTGCTTCTACTCTAGGTTTCTGCTGGTCTCAGACCTGTCATCTAGAGTTCTCATTTTCATTGCGCGTAGAAAATGATCAGAAGGAACTCTCCCAGGACAGACTGAAAGCCGCCGGAAGCTCTGCCCATTGGAGCCTCCCCATCTCCAACCATCAGAATGGAGATTCTCCCAGAGCAAAAGCATCCTGCAGGAGCACAAGACAGATATTGGAGGGAAGGTCCCATGTTTCTGCCTGAGACTGGGGCTCTGGCAGGAAGCTTCAAAGGAAGACACGCTCTGGAGGAAAGCGTGCTAAACCTACTTAGACATCAAATTCACAACCAATTGCAGCCCCCAAAGGGAAGGTCTCACTCACATTTTATCTTGGGCTGAGACACAGGCTTTCCCTGGGGCAATTCCCCTTGTAGTGCCCCATCTTGCTCCCTTAGGCTCCTGCATTTCTCTCTGTCTCTCCCTTTCCAACCTTCTCCCCAGGATTTCCCTTTTCTTCTCTCATCCTCTTCTTTTACTGCCACTCTCTATAGCTCTTCTCCCTGTAGCTTCTCCTTTCTTCCCTTCTCCCCCCATCCCCCGCAAGAAGCTGATAAGCCTGTGGTGTTTGTTTGTTTGTTTGTTTTGAGATAGAGTCACTCTGTTGCCCAGGCTGAAGTGCAGTAGCATGATCTCAGCTCACTGCAACCTCCGCCTCCCAGGTTCAAGCAATCCGCCTGCCTCAGCCTCCCGAGTAGCTGAAATTACAGGCACGCAAAACCACGGCTGGCTAATTTTTGTATTTTTTAAATTTTTTTGTAGAGATGAGGTTTCACCATGCTGGCCAGGCTGTCTCGAACTCCTGACCTCGTGATCCACCTACCTTGGCCTCCCAAAGTACTGGGATTACAGGTGTGAATCACCGTGCCCGGCCAAGCCTGTGTTTTAAGTCTCGGTGGCATTAGTGGGGATTAGATGCTTAGAAAACAAAATAATTTGCAACACTAGCATCTGCCTTCCAAGGGATTCTCTTGCTGATTCCTTCTTACCCAGACCTAGCTAGTGGATTATACATTGGGCTTGCTGTTTTCCTTTCTCCAGGAAGTTCTTAAAAGAAGTCTTGTATTACAGTGCACATTTAATTATTCACTGCTGCCTACCCTGCTATTTATCTGTTTATTTTTACCAAATAATTCTACAGATGTCTCAGTAACTGGCTAGTTAAAACCCTTCTGCATTCTCTTCTTAACGAAAGTCCAGGCCTCCCTGTATTGATAGAGTCATCTTTTATACATGTGAATAAATTGGCAAACTCTATTTCTGAAATGTCCTCAGACTTCCCCTTCCAACCTGCTCTCAGGGAGTTATTTCTTGGCCTTGAGCTTATCTGGAAAGGATGCTGTGTAAAAAAAAGGGGGGGGGGCATTATTTTTGTTTTCAGAACTCTTCTGGGCAGAGAGACTTGTTTTTATTTATTTTGTAATTAGCTGTTCTGGAGCTATTTTTCAAAATTATCCATGAAAAGAGGCAGAGAACCCTAGTGTATCACAGTAAGCCTTTCATCACATGCCCATGCAATCAAGCCGTTCTGTGACCAACCAGGAGGTCTATGAGAGACAGCATCCCCTTGTGAAGTTTTGAATTTGAACACTGTATCCCTTTCCTGGCTTCACGGTCCCTGGGGGTTTGGGAATGGCAAGTTATAGGGCCCCTGAGCTCCTCTACCGTGTGACCTAATGACCAAGGGGAGTGGCAGTCTTCATGCCCAGGCAAAGTCAGTCTCCACGGTTTGCAGATTCTTAGATGATTCACAGCGCTCCTGATTAATATCACAGAAGCCTCAACAGTGCTGCAATTTGGCAATCTTTGTGGGTGGCTGGGAAGTATGCGCATGTGTGTGCGTGGTGTAGAGTTGCACATGCTGCAATGAGGAAAACCCAGATCCCAATTTCTCCCTTGGGAAAACGTTTAAGCACAGCCGAAATAACCAACAGAACTACACGTGTCTACACATCAATATTGAGTTTTATGAAATTATACAGTCTGAATCAACAATTCTGAATGCATCAAACCAGTAAATACATAGTAGCAGCTGTTAAGGAGAACAAACTCCTCACTCACAGTGAACACACATGCTGGCTCAATTCACAGACTTTACCTGTCCCCGAGTATAGACATAAAGTTTTTCATTTTAAAGCTACACAAAGATTATGAACACAGAATCTTTTACCTCCTCAAACTGCTAGATCCTAATAAAAATATTTTGTCCCAAAAAAACAAACTTCCACCAGGCAGAGTTGATTTTTATTTTGTATTATGCCCCTAGAATGTGCTATGCCTTTGAATGTATGGCATCTTAACAAGAACACTGCCTTATGTTTCAGCCACTCTCTTCCGTACACAAAGTACTTTCATATTTGTTACCTCATTTTTATTTTGAATCACACAACAATTCCATGAAGCAAGTACTACCATCTCCTTCATTTCACAGATGCTTGATCTGAGGTTTCCAAAACATAAGTACCATGCCGAGGGCCTCAGAGCTAGTTAGAGCAAAGCTGAGACTCCCATCCCAGGCTCTCCAACTTGACATCCAATCGTCATTCCACTCTCTGCCATCTCCCTCCCCAGTAAATGTTATAACGAAGCTGTACTCTTGACAATAAGGGTGGCAAATGGAAGACCTTAAATTGCCTCAAAGGATTCTCTCTTCTGTATTACTTTTCAATAGCTATCAAAAATGGTCACATATCTGAAAAAATGAACCAGCACACAGCAGAGCAGAATCTTGCACCATCTGAAAGATAAGAGGCAATTCCTAGGGGTGGAAGCTTCCCTTAACCCTTGAATCGTCTCAACCTTGATTCACATTTTCAAGGCCACATGACAAATCTCACATCAGATCCTGAGACTTCTGCAGGGAAGGCAGCTAATCTTTACAACATGTAGTCATAAATCTGTAGAAGTCCAAGATCAGGGGAACAAAGCAGAGACTCTGATCACCAAATTATCAAAGGATCATAGCTTCTTAGTTCTCTGCATTCCTAGAGAGTTAGGGGAGGCATATTTTCCGCTGCTCAAAGGTAATAGTCAACATGGCTTGGTAGTAATTACCATTCTTGCATGTATATCTCAAAAGATGGGAAACAAAACTAAGAAATAGAAGCAAGAAAATAAAGAAGTAACTGTTGACAGCTGCATCTAGAAACATAAAAGGAACTGAAGGAAAAACAAGTCACGTCTTAAAAGCTTGAGGGCATTACAGAAGAATGTTAGGGTGTTGGTTAGGATGAAGAACTACTTGTGCCTAAGGTTGATGTGTAAATGCAACTTCTTGCCACTTCCTCTTCAGGCAGGTTAAACCCCAAGGCCATTCTATAATATTTTCTCTGAAACCCTGGGTCTCCCAAAAATCTGAGACTTGTCAGTACGTCCTAGGCAAATAAGGCAGTGATTAGTGCTTAATATCAAGTGTATATGTATACATATATATGTGTGTATATGTGTGTGTGTGTGTATGTATTTATACACACACATACACTTTCTCTGTTTCTCTCCTGCCCACTGCTTCTGTTTTTGTGTTGCCTTTATTCTCTCCCTCTTACAACATTCCCTCCATGAGTGAGGATAGTCTGAGAGGGTGCTAGGGAATGCCCTATTAGACAATCCAGACCTATAATATCTCAGCTAGCAACCAAAGAAAAGTACGTCCATATAAAAAATTCCATGGAAAAATTCTCATTGACTTGGTTTGAGTCTCAAATCCATCCCTGGGCTGATCACTACAACCAAAGGGATGGGGTACTAAGATTAATCTGGTCCCCATCACATGACCACTTCTATGTGCTATGCTTAATGCAGTTGTCTCACCATCAAAATCCAATAAAATAGTTTGATATGGTTTGGCTGTGTCCCCACCCAAATCTCATCTTGCATCCTAGCTCCCATAATCCCCATGTATCATGGGAGGGACCCAGTGGGACATAACTGGATCATGGGGGTGGGTTTTTCCTGTTCTGTTCTCATGATAGTGGTAAGTCTCATGATATCTGATGCTTTTATAAAGGACAGTTCCCCTGCACATGCTCTCTTGCCTGCCACCATGTAAGACATGCCTTCGCTCCTCTTTCGCTTTCTGCCATGATTGTCAGGCCTCCCCAGCAAGGTGTAACTGTGACTCCGTTAAACCTTTTATTCTTTATAAATTACACAATCTCAGTATTTCCTCATTGCAGTATGAAAAGGGACTAATACATGATGGAAGGGAACCTTCTCTCCACCCACACACCCCTATCAAAAGAAGTAAGAATATCAGAATAAGGGTTGCATGAAGAAATTCAGAGAAAACCTACATATATTCTCTACGAATCACAGTCAGAACAGTTCATCCTTACTTTCCAATTCATGCTTCCCAATGGAAAATCAGGGAGTAAAAAACTAATGCATGCACCTTGACCTGCCCTGCATTTTATAAGATTCATTTTCTTCATTCTCCAATAAAGAAAATCCAAGATACAATCTAACCAGGCTACTGTTGAAAACTGAGAGTCGCTAAATTTTGATAAATCTATGTGAGTTAAATTATTCCTTAGTCTACAACTCTACATAAATGCCATTTGTGGATGCATAGGGAAAACTAACTCTGAATCTACCATTTAAGAAGCATATTTTTCTTAGAAAATACAGGTGAGTCCTTATAATTAGGGAAGTATTATTATTCCCTAATACATTACAATGAAACCAAGCCAGCAGCAAAGCTGGGAGGTTAGGAGGACAGAGGAGTGAGAAAGCAGTTGCTTTCTCTGATGGCATTCTTAAAAGTTGCCCTTTAAAACACTTCTAAAAGTAATAAATTAGTTGAAATACTACAATGAAAATAAATGAAAGTAAAAGAGTTGAAGCAAAGCCTTAACATGCAGAAAGAAAGTAATCAAAAGGTAGCACCAAACTTACATGCTGCTTTTCCAGGGAACAGCTCAAGGCCCTTGTCCCAGAGCTGGCCTCAGGCCTCACCTCCTGCCTTTATCAGAAGATGTTTATTCCCCTGAACTAAGTTATTTGTGCCAGAAAAGTGAAATGAAGCATTAAGATCGTTATTTAGATACTGAAGGCAGAACGCACACAGAAAAGAAAACCAAGGAAAATTCCTATTCACTTAAATTAACTGAGATGAGCATTTATTTTTGGTTTAAATTGACCCTGTAATTTTTGCTACTTCTTTCCTCATGAAATATGTGGAGACCACACCTCAAGGGCTAGCCCGTTTACAGCAAGAAAGAACTCAGCACGGCTGAGATGCCCTGTATCATTCATCCATGCAGGTCATACAATTGATTCTCTCGCAGAGACTGGCCATATGGATTGATTTAACAGCATTTCACCACTGCCTAGAGACACGGCTTGAGTCATCCTGTATAAATTACTTAACTCTCCACCACAAAAAGGAAAAAAGTGTTTTCTTGCACAGCAGTCGCAATTAATGTTCAACATGTTTATGGAGTTTAATAATATACAACCCAGCACCAAGCTCTGTATGCAACACCATTATCCTGAGAGAGAGACTTAGGTGGTGTCATCAGCATACAAGACACGGATGATTGATTCATCAATAACTGGGCCTGGTCTTATTACAGCAAACAAATTAGACACCGTGGAATATATTGCCATATAGACAGGACTTCCTCCTCTTCAAATACATGTCATAATTGATAGTGGTGACCTTTCAGCAACACTGAAAAACAGTTTGCAATTAACAGGCTTTCTCTTCTTTTAGTGTCTGCACACATAAGTGGATATTCAGAGCTTGGCCCAGCTTGGTGGAGTGGAAGAAGACCTAGACAACAGTTTCCCAGGGAAGCATTTACCAGGAAGGTCAGTCACTTCTTTATCTTTCTCATATTTCATTCTGAAGTAATGCAAAAAGGAAAGCAGTGAGTCAGCCAACAAATTTTTATGAAGCCACCTCTTTGTACCAGGAACCGTTCTAGGCACCAGAGACAGAGCAGAAAACAAGAGAGTAGATTGCAAAAATTTTCTCCCATTCTGTAGGTTGCCTGTTCACTCTGATGGTAGTTTCTTTTGCTGTGCAGAAGCTCTTTAGTTTAATTAGATCCCATTTGTCAATTTTGGCTTTTGTTGCCATTGCTTCTGGTGTTTTAGACATGAAGTCCTTGCCCATGCCTATGTCCTGAATGGTATTACCTAGGTTTTCTTCTAGAGTTTTTATGGTTTTAGGTCTAACATTTAAGTCTCTAATCCATCTTGAATTAATTTTCATATAAGGAGTAAGGAAAGCATCTAGTTTCAGCTTTCTACTTATGGCTAGCCAGTTTTCCCAGCACCATTTATTAAATAGGGAATCCTTTCCCCATTTCTTGTTTTTGTCAGGCTTGTCAAAGATCAGACGGCTGTAGATGTGTGGTATTATTTCTGAGGGCTCTGTTCTGTTCCATTGGTCTATATCTCTGTTTTGGTACCAGTACCATGCTGTTTTGGTTACTGTGGCCTTGTAGTATAGTTTGAAGTCAGGTAGCGTTATGCCTCAAGCTTTGTTCTTTTGGCTTAGGATTGTCTTGGCAATGCAGGGTCTTTTTTGGTTCCATATGAACTTCAAAGCAGTTTTTTCCAATTCTGTGAAGAAAGTCATTGGTAGCTTAATGGGGATGGCATTGATGTCCATCAGTGACAGACTGGATTAAGAAAATGTGGCACATATACACCTTGGGATACTATGCAGCCATAAAAAAGGATGAGTTCATGTCCTTTGTAGGGACATGGATGCAGCTGGAAACCATCATTCTCAGCAAACTATCGCAAGAACAGAAAACCAAATACCACATGTTCTCACTCATAGGTGGGAACTGAACAATGAGATCACTGGGACACAGGAAGGGGAACATCACACACCAGGTCCTATTGTGGGGAGGGGGGAGGGGAGAGGAATAGCATTAGGAGATATACCTAATGTAAATGATGAGTTAATGGGTGCAGCACACCAACATGGCACATGTATACATATGTAACAAACCTGCATGTTGTGCACATGTACCCTAGAACTTAAAGCATAATAATAATAAAAAAAACTATACATGACTATTTAAAGCAAAATTCATAACATAATTTGTTAGGATTGTCAATGTATGTAGATGTAGTGTATCATATAGGGAAAGGACTAAAGAATCTATATGTTAAAAAAAAAAAAGAAAACAAGAGAGAAGGACCCCTCCCCACACAGGAGTGCAGAATGGCAATTATATTAGTCCATTCTCACATTGCTATAAAGAACTACCTGAAACTGGGTAATTTATGAAGAAAAGAGGTTTAATCAACTCACAGTTCCACAGGCTTTACAGGAAGTATTGCTGTAAGGCCTCAGAAAACTTACAGTCATGGCAGAAGGATGAAAGGGAAGCAAGCACGTCTTCACATGGCAGCAGGAGAAAGACAGAATGAGGAGGGGAGTGCCACACACTTTTAAACTATCATATTTTGTGAGAACTCCCTCACTATCATGAGAACAGCAAGGGGAAAATCCACCTCCATGATTCAATCACCTCCCACCAGGTCCCTGGCTCCAACATTGGGAATTACAATTCAACAAGAGATTTGGGTGGGGACACAGAGCCAAACCATATCAGTAATAAACATGTAAAAAAATAAATAAAAATATTAAGTTCTGATAAGTGGCATGCTAAAGATAAAATAAAGCACCCTTGAATCCATGTATTTTTAAATACCACATAGGAATTTTAATAATAAGAGATATTTTATGTGCTCAGCATCCCCATAATTAAATAATCATCAATGTAAATAAGATTCTATTATTTTTATACTTTCTCTTCCCCAAACCTTAAAAATGTAAGCAGCAATTCTGAATACAGATGTGTATTGTTCATGATTCAATAATTTAAAATTTTTTCAAGGTTTTAAAATAATTATTGTGGAATTTGTATAGCCAAGATTAGACAAAAATAGATGGATACCCCAGTGCTTCAAAAAGAAATTTTATATTTTTTAAAAGCTAGCTATGCTAGTCATAATGTTCAATAAATTGTTCCAAGCCACATTAGAGTCACAAGAATAATGTACTACATTTGTTTAGGTTGAACCATTCATGGAATGTGAGGTCTGTGTAACATTTTTTTCTTATAAAATGTTTTATCTCTTGTAGTATGATGTAAGTTATGTCTATACAAATACATTGAAGTTCATATTTAAGGCAATTGTCAAATAATGTAACTCCATAAAAATGAATCTTTTAAGCTAAAATACTGTCACAGGATCCTTGGGGGTGTCACTTTTCCAGCTCCAAACCTCTGTGACAGGTGACGCCTTTGCATGAGTTTTGCTCAGGCCCACTGGGCTTGTTCTGCCCACTCAGTCCAGCAGGCTGTACTCAGCTCCTGCTACCAGCCCAGATCCCATGCCTGCTATGGATGAGCCAGGTGTAGAGCAGTGAGGGATGTGTGAGTGAGCACAGGGTCCAGCCACTGTGCACAGCCAGGCACTCTGGCTGTGGCAGGTGGTCAGCTCCAGGTGCTGGCATAGGTGCCGGCTCCTTGTGAGGCTATGGGTGGACCATGTGTACTGCAAGTGGCTTCCACTGCA
Organism: Macaca mulatta; assembly: GCF_049350105.2. Classification (NCBI taxonomy): domain Eukaryota; kingdom Metazoa; phylum Chordata; class Mammalia; order Primates; family Cercopithecidae; genus Macaca; species Macaca mulatta. The sequence goes on along the minus strand of NC_133417.1, from coordinate 125,435,955 downwards.
GGCACCAGGGAACATGGTGGCACTCAGAAGCTTGGAGACACCAGCAGCCATAGATCCCCAAAGAGGGTGTCATAGCCCTGGCTCAAGAAGCTCCTAGGTCTGGAGCTGCAGCGCTTCTCTCACTCTCTCTTCTCTCTTTCTCATCACCTGCAACATGGCAAGCAAGGGGCATGTTTCAGCTCTGTTTGCATTACAGCTCTTTCAGTCCCACTATTTGGTGGGTCCCGAGTTCTTGTCCCTCATCTAGGAAGAATGAGGTATGCAGACAACTGGAGGGTGAGCGAGGCAGAGAAGAGCTTCACTGAGCAACAGAACAGCTTTGAGGAGACCGGAAGTGGATAGCTCCTTTCTACAGGCAGGTCATCCCAATGAGTGTCCAGTTCGCAGCAGAGCAGAGACCCACAGTAGGTAGCTCCTTTCCACAGGCAGGTTGTCCCGAAGAGTCAAGGAGACCCAAAGTGGGTAGCTCCTGCCTGCAGCTGGTAGTCCCCACATCTGTTCAGTCTGGCTAAGGCTGGGGTTTTTATGGACTCAGAAGGGAGGAAGTGCATGCTGATTGGTTCATGGGTGGGCCCAAAAATAGCACCATAAGTTTTCACTTCCAGCCACAGACTCCACCCAGAACTGGCAGTGCAGCCCCCAGGCTTATGGTTTCACCAGGGACTCACCCCTTTCCACCCAGGAACCTCTCTGCCTCCTGCCATCAACATGCCATTCATAGAGCCTAGGCTGTTTGTGCCGAGAGGCACCTACAGGCATGCCCTGAGCCACACTTAATCCCCGTTTGGGCTCCCTCCTGTGCTTGTCAGTGCCCAAGTCTGGAGGGTGCCAAGGCACCAAGGGGCTGATGTGTCAGCACCACCCTGAGCACATGCACAGCCAGCCGGATTGCGATAGCACCCAGGCTCGGCCACATCTTTGCTCCTCTCCAGACAGAGCACCAGGAGCAGGGAGAGGCCGGGGAGTGGGATCAGGCACTTTCAAATTTGTGGGGGCAGTGGGCTTCCTGGGGCCCCCAAGAGGGTAGAGATGCCCAAGTCCAGAGCCATTGCTGGGTGACTGCATCTGTGCCCGGGAGCATGGGGCTCTCACCCCATCAACTTGGTTGAGGGCAGGGCTCCCAGCTGTTCCCAGCTCCTGCCAGCTCCACGGAGTGCACAGCCCTGGCTGCGCCTCCCCCTCTGCAGCTGGCATCCCTGCAGTGGCTGCTCTAGGCAGGGCACTGCCACTATCAATACCTAAATAGTTAAGTCCTTCTCACACACAGTCTCTAGAATCTTCCTTCAATGTTTTGCTCTAATTTGTAGACCTCACCTTGGCCCATTTATACATGGAGAATCTTCTAACCATGTCTTGCAGTTCTCAACCTCTAAGTGATGATGGTAAACTTGGACAGTTGGGTTGGTTATGAAACTTGTCTCTGTCATAGGTGATTTCTCTGTTCTTGGTCCCATAACAATGCCAGTTTTCACACCTGTGAATCCCAATGTCCTTCTTGTGTGGGGAATGAGAAGATATGTGCACTTGTAATGGTTAATATTCCTGGGTGCATTCATGATATTCACAGAGATGTGATCTGCAAGTCCCCATCATCTTATCTGGATGTCACAGACAAAAACACAGTCATGAATACCTACACTAAGTAAATACTGATTGAAGGAAGAAATGATTCCACATGCTACTTTAGGTAGCTTTCCTTCCTATCTGTCTTATTTTCAGAATGAAGGGACCCCAGTGAGGCCACCTGTTTGCCCTCAGACCCTTCATCGCCCTTCCACTGCTCAGTTCTACATCTCAGGGGACTGCTTGCCACAGGCTGCATTAGTCAGCCTAGCTGACTTCCAGGCTGGATTCAGCCAATAGGAGCAATGCTCAGGAGAACGTACAGCAGACAGCAGGAAGAACCATGGCATTTCTCTACCCATCTCTCTTGCTTGGGCATCATCTTTTGCAGTGGAGGTTCCAGCTCTCTCCAGTTAGACCCTCCTTGGTTCCAGCTTCCACTAAGCAGCCTCAGCCCTGTACAATTCTACAGCCCTGGCAACTATACCTCCTACCAAGGTTGGTCCAATTTCCTGCTGTAGCTACTTCCTGATTTGCCTCATTGTTCCATGTTTGGCTTCTAATCTCTTCCATTATTTGTGCAATAAATTCTTGGTATTAAATTCCTCTATTTTCAATATTGAGTGGTTTCTGTTTTTTCTTTTGGTTGTACACTAATTGCTATGAAGGGTTTGCAATAATTCAGTTTATTTTTCCTTCAGCATTTACCACATGCCAAGAATCATGCTATCCACTGGCGAGATGCATAAGCCATCATAACTACTTCTACGGAGGTCTGAATCTAGTAAAGAGATCATTTCAAGATGATCTCTTGCAACCATGACAACAAGATCCATGGCCAGGGGGTTTTATAAACACTGAGACTGGTCCATTAGCTCGATCTGGTGGTCATGGAAGGCTTCTTAGGGAAGACTATGGTTGAGCTGAACCTTTTGGGCTGAGTTAACCAGAAGAAAGGATACTGGAAGGGTCTTTCAAATAAAGGAAGCAGCATGAATAACTGCACCGAAGTATCCAATTGAATGTCTTGTGTTTCCTGGGGTGGTGTCCAGGTAGGGAGCGATGGGGCAGACACAGGCAGGAAACAGCGCAGTACTACTAGACCAGAGAGCATGAGGCCAGAGAAGAAGAAATGAGGTCAGGGACATAAGCAGGTAATGGGCTTGAACTCTCTTCAGTGTGCAATTAGGAGTAAATAATGATTTTTTAAAATTATACTTTAAGTTCTGGGATACATGTACAAAACATGCAGGTTTGTTACATAGGTATACACATGCCATGGTGGTTTGCTGCACTCATCAACCTGTCATCTACATTAGGTATTTCTCCTAATGCTGTCCCTCCCCTAGCCCTCCAACCCAACAGGCCCTGGTGTGTGATGTTCCCCTCCCTGTGTCTATGTGATCTCATTGTTCAACTCCCACTTATCACTGAGAACATGCAGTGCTTGGTTTTCTGCTCTTGCGTTAGCTTGCTGAGAATGATGATTTCCAACTTCATCCATGTTCCTGCAAAGGACATGAACTCATCCTTTTTATGGGTGCACAGTATTCCATGATGTATACATGCCACATTTTCTTTATCCAGTCTATCATCGATGGGCATTTGGGTTGATTCCAAGTCTTTGCTATTGTGAACAGTGCTCCAATAAACACACATGTGCATGTGTCTTTATAGTAGAATGATTTATAATCCTTTGGGTATATACCCAAACGTGGAATTGCTGGGTCAAATGGTATTTCTGGTTCTAGATCCTTGAGGAATCGCCACACTGTCTTCCACAATTGTTGAACTAATTTATGGTCCCACCAACAGTGTAAAAGCATTCCTATTTCTCCATATCCTCTCTAGCATCTGTTGTTTCCTAACTTTTTAAATCAGTAAAATAGCATGGTCACATTTACAATTTGAAATTTAGATGGATCACTTGGGCCACATGGTGGTAAATGGTAGCTCTATAAGAGACAAGAATAGAGAAAGGAACAAAAACACTTACCAGAGCCAGATCATACTAATAATTCAATTCAAGCTACCAGCCTTAGCCCCTGAGGGCCAGCAACTTACCGTGCTGGGAAGAAGAGAAATGTGAACTTTTGAGGGATATGCTATAATCATCTCCTAATTTTGTATGGTCCTTCAAAGTTTACTGCATAATTTTAAACACTTCTCATGATTCTCATAAAAACCCCATGAGGTAGGTATTAGAATCCCTATTTTTCAGATGAGTCTCAGAAGGTGATATAATCTAAGGTCATTTAGTGAGTAAGAATTAAACCTTGCAGTTTCCTGACTACTGAACTTAATAAGATAATTTTCTTCTTCCTATTATGTAATCAGATAAATTGAGGTCACTGAAAGATGAATATTCAGTAGCTAAAGAAAGAATGTAGAGACTCCCATATACACATACCTCGAGCTATTTCAGAATGAATGTATATCCCATCCCAGGCACGGGCTCGTTTTAGGGACTTTTTTTGTTTGTTTGTTTGTTTGTTTGTTTTGTTTGTCTTGATTACTACTCTCAAGGCAGATTCTAGTTCCTTAAGGAGATGAGCATGATCATAGGTAATTCACTTATTGATGAGGACTGGCAGAAGATAGCAGGTTGTAGCCTGTGGAATCTCAATGAAAGTTAGAATTCTAAGATTCTGCAATCTTTCCATTCTTCCCCCATGCATAACAGAGGCATGAAAATATAGAATATTATCCCAAAGAAAGTAATACCAGTTTTTGATGAAGTATATACATGGAGTCTAGCGAACAACAGAAAATAATTATTTTTTCTACTGAGTGGCCTTTAAGTCCCTCCAGCAGAAGGCAATATCCTAGAAACTATCACTGCAGACTTCATATCAGGAAGGTGGTGATGGTGATACTTCACCATTCGTAGTAACTCAGCCCTTCAGAGGAGCAGACTTAGGTCCTCCTGGTTTTCCACATCATTAAACTTCCCTCTTGCTAATACCAATCCCCTCTCATAACAAAATACTAATGCATCTCAATTGGGGTTAAAAGAGAAAAACAATGAAACCAAGAGGAGGTAGATAAATCAATGCCATCACAGCTGTAATTCCCTCTGGAAAACCTGCTTCTCAACTCACTTCTTCCTTTTCCTCAGACAACCACTCCCAAGCCAGGAACAAAGATGTTGACACACTCAGCACCTCCTCAGGTGTGAGCCAGTGATTTACAGGCTTATTTCCGCCCCAAATGACTCCCATCACTAACAGTGATTCATTTGGGCAGCCACAATTCTGCCCACATTTGAGAATCACATTTTGACTTTTATGTGCATGCATTCATACTCCACATCTTTGTCATGAATACACTCCCTGTCACCACACGGGAAGTAGATGTTGGGACAGTTGTAAAACAGAATCTCTTATCTTTGGACCCCATGTGTCATGAGGCTAACCATGTGAATAAGACTCCAGGGTACCATAAGCTCTGTAAGTACAGGGATCTTTCCTATCTTGCTTACTACTGTATCCTTAGCATCTAGTATCTTCCCTGGCACATAATAGGCACTCAGTAAATGACACTAATATTTATTGAGCACATAGACACCGTTCTAAGCATTTGTTACAAATAAGTTCATTTGATCCTCAAACAACCCTGTGAGTTAGGTACTATCATCTGCACTGTAAAATATGCAATCTGTAGTGCAAAAGTTATGTAATTTGCTTATGACATATATACAATTAAAGAGTTTGGGATCTGAACTTAGGCAGTCTGGACAAAGAGCTAGTGTTCATAAGCATTAAGCTACACAACCTTTAGTTGATTAAGTAGCTGGGCGTCCTGGTCCATAAGGGAGATTATGCTTATCCTCCTTTCTGACCTATCCTCTTATGAGTCTGAAGAGGTTAAGAGCATTGATTTAAATAGTGCATCCTGTCTAGGTGACAGTCCATCTTCAAAGGAATTTTATTCTCATGCTTTGTCAGTGGCTGTCAACCTTGAGAGTTAAAAAAGAAAAAAAAAAAAAAACCTTCAGTAGCCTAGGCAGCTTCACTTTCTCTTGTATGAACCTGTAGTCTGTTTTGTCCCTGGCTCCCTTGGCTATGCACAGTGTCCATAAGTTTTCTGAAATAAAACCAGAATGCTGGATGGCAATTTGTCACTTTTAGCAAGACCAGCATCTTCTTTCAGAGTGGCTTTGTATTTCACAAGTTTCTTAGTAATCCTGTTCAAGCTGGATTCTGATGAAAACAAAACCCTTTGGATATGAAATTTCCTCCTCTCCAAATATCTGTTCTTATTTCTCATCAGAAAAACCAGGGGAACAAAATAAATGCTCTCAGCTTGGGCTGAATTTACACTGAAAGTTTCCTATCTCAGTAGCACTGTGGTCTTTAAATGTGCGTGTGCCTTTTATAATGGTTACCCAGGTGATTTTAGCCTCTCCAGAACATTTACCTTCTGATCCTGTTTTAAAAGAGATGATACCACTAAAAAGCTGCTTTAAACTTGAAAGCAGACTCTCAACACTCAGAGGAAATGCTTATAAGGAAGAAAGATGATTTTGACCTATATACGAACAGTTGGGACTAAAGTGGTTATTACTCTTCAAGAGCCCTGCAAATAGCCAACTTTTCCAGAATTGAAGAGAAAATTCAGAGACGTCATTCTTACTGAATGCTGGACACCTCCCTTTGTTTTCTAGCAAGGTAAATACTACATCAAGCACCATACCTATAAATGTAATTTGATCTCATAAGTTCCCCATGCCAGACGCAGCTAGCTAGAGCCCAGGTAACCCAGTTGGATGAATTCATTGGCCACCCAACTGCAGCATGGTGAATGTGCAGAGTAGGAGAGGACTGTGAGGAGAACCAGACTTGCTTCACCTCTAAGCCCTCTCTTTCACCCATATCCCCCCGTCCACTCTATCAGCAAGTCTTAGCACCTTTACTGCCTAAACATAGTAACATAGTGGCCAAATCCATTCATTTTCTCCATCTCCATAACTACCCCCCAAAGGCCAAGTCTGAGATAACCACTCATCTACTTCCTATCTTTGCCTACATATGGAATTATATAATACATTGTCTTTTGTGACTGGACTCCTTGACAGCATACTATCTTTGAGGTTCATCCAACTTGTAGCATGCATCAGTACTTTATTCCTTCTCATTGTCTAATGGCATTCTATCGTATGGATGTGCCACATCTTGTTTATCTGTTTACAAGTTGATGGGCATTTAGGTTGTTTCCACTTTGGAGCTATTGTGAATAACCCTGCTATGAACATCTCTGTGATACAAATTTTTGTGTAGACACACGTTCTCATTTATCTTGGGTAGACACAGAGCGGAATTCCTAGGTCATATGACAAATCTATGTTGAACATTGTGAGGAACTGATAAAATGGTTTTGCAAAGTGGCTGCATTTTACATTCCCAACCAGCAATGTGTGACGAACAGTCCTAATTTCTCCACATTCTCACTGATACTTGTTATTATCTGTATTTTGATTGTAGCCATCCTAGTGGGTATAAAGTAGTACTGCATCATGATCTTGATTTGCATTTTCCTAATTTTAATGATGTGGGGCATATTTCCTGTTCTTACTCGTCATTTGCATAGCTTTTTTGGAGAACTATCTGTTCAAATCCCTTGCCCATTTTATAATTGGGTTGTTCGTATCTTTGACATTGAGTTGTAAGAGTTTTTCTATATTCTAGATGCTCATTTCCTATCAGATGTATAATTTGAAAATATTTTCTCAGCTGGGTGCAGTGGCTTATGCCTGTAATTCCAGCACTTTGGGAGGCTGAGGTGGGCAGATCACCTAAGGTCAGGAGCTCAAGACCAGCCTGGCCAAGATGGTGAAACGCTGTCTCTACTAAAAATACAAAATTACCCGGGAGTGATGGTGGGCACCTGTAATTCCAGCTACTCGGAAGGCTGGGGCAGGAGAATCGCTTGAACCCGGGAGGCAGTGGTTGCAGTGAGCTGAGATTGTGCCACTGCACTCCAGCCTGGGCAAAATGAGCGAAACTCTGTCTCAAAAAACAAAACAAAAAAAAAAAGAAAAAGAAAAAAAACAGGAAAAAAGAAAAGAAAGAAAAGAAAATATTTTCTCCCATTCTGCAGGTTGTCTTTTCACTTTCTTGACGGTGGCATTTGAAGTATAAAAGTTTTTAATTTTGATAGTCTTATTTATCTCTTTCTTTCTTTCTTTTTTTTTTTTTTTTTTTTTTTTTTTTTGAGACAGAGTCTCGCTCTGTCGCCCAGGCTGGATTGCAGTGACTGGATCTCAGCTCACTGCAAGCTCCGCCTCCCGGGTTACGTCCTTCTCTTGCCTCAGCCTCCCGAGTAGCTGGGACTACAGGCGCCCGCCACCTCGCCTGGCTAGTTTTTTGTATTTGTTTTTTTAGTAGAGACGGGGTTTCACTGTGTTAGCCAGGATGGTCTCGATGTCCTGACCTCGTGATCCGCCCATCTTGCCCTCCCAAAGTGCTGGGATTACAGGCTTGAGCCACCGCGCCCGGCCCTATTTCTTTCTTTTTTACCTTGCCCTTTTTGTGTCATATCTAAGAAATAATTGTCTAACCCAAGATTATTAAGACTTACTCCTATTCTTTACACTAAGAGTTTTATAGTCTTAGCTCTTCTATTTAGGTCAGTGATCCATTTTGAGTTAATGTTTGTGTGTGGTATTAGGAAGGGGTCCAACTTCATTATCTTATATGTAGACATCCAGTTATCCGTTTGTTGAGATGACTATTCCTTCCCCATTGAATTGTTTTGCCACCATTGTTGAAAATCAGTTGATGATAAATGAAAGACTTTATTCCTGGACCACAAATTATATTCATTCATCTATATGTCTATCTTTATGCCAGTATCACAGTCTTGTCTTCTGTAGCGTTGTAGTAAGTTTGGAAGTGAGTCTTCCAACTCTATTCTGCTATTTTCTGCTTCTATTCCATCAAGGAAAAAAATTATTTAATAATATTATTGAAGCCTGGTAAGGAAGACTTTATTCAGAACCAGTGAGATAGGTATAAGGATCACTGCAATGGATCTTGCAGTGGGAGAGAAAGATTGGGCTCAACTCTGAATATGGCTTTGGCAAGTGGAAATTTATAGCCAGGGGTTAGTATGGAAGTCAGTGGACAAAAAATTACTAAGAAACATTAGGGTTAAGAGAGATTCTGACTAAGCCAGCCTAACAGGATTCTTGCTGAAGACAGGCCAGGGTGATTAAACATCACCTTGGGGATGGTGGAGGATTAGGAAACTGATCAGATATTAAGGATGATCAGATATCAAAGGTGAGAAGGATCTTGCTAGACTGACAGAGCAGGCCTCTTTCCTAAAACTGGATTTTACAAGGAAGTACACAGATGGGCCTAGGAGAAGATTCAGAAGCCTGACTAAAGTTTGGCCAAGCAAAGAATCTTTGTCAATTCTTGCTACACCATGGTAGTTGTTTTGTGTGTGTGTGTGTGTGTGTGTGTGTGTGTGTGTGTGGTGGCGGGGGTATATATACCCACATATAAAATCTAGATCTTGTCAATGTTAGGAAAGTACATATGTTTTTATATAACAATTTAAGAATATATTTTGATACTATATTCTAATATCATTGTTATCTTTTATATTTCCACTTATGCCTAGAATTTTGAGGAGGTTTTTGTACTTAAAAACACCTTCTCCTAGGCCAGGCATAGTGGCTCATGCCTGTAATCCCAGCACTTTGGGAGGCCAAGGCAGGCTGGTCACCTGAGGTCAGGAGTTCGAGACCAGCCTGGCCAACATGGCAAAACCCCATCTCTACTAAAAATACAAAAATTAGCCAAGTGTGGTGACAGGTGCCTGTAATCTCAGCTACTCAGGAGGCTGAGGCAGGAAAATCCACTTGAACCCAGGAGGCAGAGATTGCAGTGAGCTAAGGGTATACCACCGCACTCCAGCCTGGGTGACAGAGTGAGACTCTGTCTCAAAAACAAAACAAAACAAAAAAACACCTTCCCTTAAATCTACTTTCTACTCCACTGTCTATAAGCCACCAGCATATCTCTTCGCTGCTGAAACCCTCCAACTGCCTTCAGTCACACAAAGTACAATTCACAGTCCTGCCCTGGCCCCGTCCACTCACTGACCCATCTACATTCACTTTTCCCATACTCTCTTCTCTCAAGACTCATCAGCTTCCTTCTAGTCTTAAAATCCCGGACACTTTCTCACACAGGGGCTTTTGTTCTAACCACCTCCAACCCCTAGCCTGGCATTTATTTCTCCTGATCACAGAAAGTGAATCTGCTAATCAGCCAGTCTCAGCTGCAGTCCAGGCTTCCTGACCTTACAGTGGCATCGATCCCAGGGGCAGTCTCAGAAAGCCTACGGGCACCTTCTCAGAATAATGTTCTTAAACATCTAAAACAAAATACAGAGACTAACAATAAAGAAAACCAAGACTGAAATGCAGTTATCCAAATATTAAAGAAACAGGTGATATAATATACAAGCTTCTTTATTATTACATTAAATAGGAAGATCTAGTCTAATAACTATCATTGACTTTGAGGTAATAAGGAGCAGCGAAGACATTTCAAGATACCCACAAACACCACAGTGTGATATGAAACCATCTGTGATTTCCACGGGTGACAAGTCACAGGCATTGCTAATACTACTGTGTCTTGTTGCCTATTATCATAACAGTTAATATTTCAATCAGAGATTAGAGAAAATAAAGGGCTTTTGTTTTTTGTTATTGTTGTTTACCATCAAGTTAAAAGGCATCCTGAAATACTTTCTGGCTTAAGGCTTCAGTAAGAATGGAGTGGAGCCAGGAATCTGCCTTTGTAACAGCTCCCAGGTGGTCCCACCTGCCACGGTGCTGTGTAAGGCCCTGGGATAAACAGTGACGGGAGGAATGTCACATATCGGGAAGTTGTTTGCCTTGCATTGAGTTTCCCCCTTGTCCCATCAAGGGGCCTACAATGCCATTATGGACTTGGGCCTCAAGGACCTTTCAAAAGAGCTAAATTGAAAAGCAGCTCTCCTTACGCATATGCATCTTCTGCTAAACCCGGGGAGGAGAAGCTAAGCCACAGAAACTCAGAGTGAAGCATCATTCATCCACACAGAAATCTTACAGACCTCTGAGACACCGTGGGCTTGTTTACAGAGGAGAAGCCATACCTGTAAGCCAGCAAAGGAACAGGCCTCATGCCTAAGACGATGCTGAGGACAAATTAAAGGATTGGGGCACTGAATAAAAGAAATGCATGGGCCCCAAAATACAAAAGAAAAAACAAAAAAAGAAAAAAGAAATCTGTGAAATATAAAATTAACGTATGGTTCCATTAAAAGTCTACACTGTAAAATTTAGTAAACTAGTCAACTGCAACTAAAAATAAATTAAATTACAGTCATGTATGCCTTAATGACAGAAATACATTGTGCGAAAAGCATCGTTAGGCAATTTCATCACCACATGAACATCATGGAGGGTACTAATGGCACGCCTGCGTTCTAGGGTATCAGCCATGGCACCTAGACTACAAACCTGCACAGCATGTCACTGTGCTGAATATTGTAGACCAGGGGCGTCCAATCGTTCGGCTTCCCTGGGCGACATTGGAAGAAAAAGAATTGTCTTGGGCCACACATAAAATACACTAACACTAACGATAGCTGATGAGCTGGGGAAAAAAAAAATCACACAAAAAAATCTCATAATGTTTTAAGAACATTAAAACACTTGTGTTGGGCTGCATTCAAAGCCATTCTGGCTCGTGGGCCATGGGTTGAACAAGTTTGCTTGTAGACAATTGTAACACAATGGCAAGTATTTGTGTATCTAAACATATCTAAATATAGAAAAAGCACAGTAAAAATACTGTGTTCTGTTGTCTTATGGGTCCACCGTCATTGACTGAAATGTTCTTGTGCGGCGTGTGACTGGACGTGTAAGGATACTTTTTTTTTTTTTTTTTTTTTTTTTTCTTTGAGACGGAGTCACGCTCTGCCGCCCAGGCTGGAGTGCAGTGGCCGGATCTCAGCTCACTGCAAGCTCCGCCTCCCGGGTTTACGCCATTCTCCTGCCTCAGCCTCCCGAGTAGCTGGGACTACAGGCGCCCGCCACCTCGCCCGGCTAGTTTTTGTATTTTTTAGTAGAGACGGGGTTTCACCATGTTAGCCAGGATGGTCTCGATTTCCCGACCTCGTTATCCGCCCGTCTCGGCCTCCCAAAGTGCTGGGATTACAGGCGTAAGGATACTTTTAAAAGTCAATGTGGGCCGAGCGCAGTGGCTCACGCCTGCAATCCCAGCACTTTGGGAGGCCGAGGCAGGCGGATCACCTAAGGTCAGTAATTCAAGACCAGACCGGCCAACATGGTGAAACCCCATCTCTACTAAAATATACAAAAATTAGCCAGACGTGGTGGCACATGCCTGTAATCCCAACTGCTCTGGAGGCTGAGGCACAAGAATCGCTTCAACCTGGGAAGCAGAGGTTGCAGTGAGCCGAGATCACCCCACTGCACTCCAGCCTGGGCAACAGAGTGAGACTCCATTTCAAAAAAAAAAAAAAAAGTGGATGTACCCAGAAACAACAAGGTCTTAAAATGTCTCTAATACCTAAAACTATCCTTTCACCACCCCTCAGCCCTACCCCACTCCAAGCTAGGAAGCACTGCGCAAGACAAGCAAGACCCGAGGCTGTCATTTAAAGAAACTTCAAATCTCAAAAACTCAAAAAGATCAGGGAAGTTACACCCTTCCTTCCACCCCAGGTCAGTGGGTCAGTGGACTTCTGCCTTTTTTATTCCTTGGAACACTGCCCAGTCTCCTATAAGCTCTCTAAAATGCCAATTTGAACCTCGCTAGGGGTTAGAACTTCAAATGCCCATGGGAATCCAGGGGATCATTTGATTCCTTAAGCATTACAGCATTACAGCCACAGTATCTCTGGCCTATGTAGTTTTTTTTTTCTTTTCTTTGAGACAGGGTCTCGCTATGTTGCCCAGGCTGAATTCTAACTCCTGAGCTCAAGCAATTTTCCCCACTCAGCATCCCAAGTAGCTGGGTTTACAAGCACATGCCACCGTGCCCGGCCTGGGCTTTTTCATGGCCTGTGATAATTGCCTGAAAACTGAAAAAAAAATATGTGTGTGTGTGTGTATGTATATATAACATATGTATTCCACAATATAAAAAATAAAAATGAAAAAATGGAAATTATTTTCAAAAATAAAATTATACAATCCTTACTGAACCATTTATGACCAAAAAAGAAATTCCATATTTAATGTGGGATATAGATTAAATATATTTCATATGATGTGAAGCAGGACCTTTTAAAGTAAGAATGCCTAGAGCCCATGAAATTCTTAAACAATCTTAGAAGCAAGCAGGAAATAAAACAAATGGAGAAAGGTATAAAATAATGATCAGCAACTGACACTGAGCTTCCGTGTTGGCTCTGGAAACATGGCAAGTGCATGTTCCTTCTAAAGGAGACACTTGTCACTTCACTCTAGCTAATTATCTCTAGGGAAAAGGGTTTTCATGTTGCCAGTAGTCCAATTTCCAAGCAAAGTCAGGAATCCAGATTCTTATACAGAATTTCCAATTTCCAAATGTTGACAGCCGATTCAACATTTCAATCTACAGTCTTTCAGCCACAAGCAAAGCTGGGCCACACTGGCCTTGGAAACATGAGTGCAGATCACTAATTCTTATCCAAGATAGAAAACATAAAAAATGTCCCCGAGCAGTTGGAACATGCAATTTTTCTACCATGCAGTGTGGAGTTGGGGTACAGGAATGAGCAGGAGCCCATACTATAAACGACTTAAACCTGTATCTATAGGTACAGAATTAGGTTCAGCATGAATATTATAAAATTATTTGAAGAATAATTAGTTCGATAATGAGTCTGCAGGTGAAAAGCAGCTGTTTTGCCCCTGGGCTTAGGGTCACTGTCTCTGCTGTGTGAAGAGTCAGCAATAATTAGAAGAACCCACGGTGCCAAACTAAATTAAAATTTTTCAAACCGTTACTCACTGTATGATATAATTCTGTTTCATGTTCCCAGGATGAGAAAACTCAAATTAAGTCTCTGTTCATTACAAAAATAGACTAACTAATTTAAGGCTATGAACTATCTGTTTGTCGATGGTATTGAATGGTTTATATCTACTGTAACAGATCATTTCACACTAAAATAAATGGCAGTTGATCATATGCCAATGATTTATTTAATAGCACTCAATTGTGCTGAACTCTGAAAACTTAATGGGTCTCAGTGGACCCTCCTGCTTGCTATTTTTCTGAAAATAAAATATTGATGTAATTGGATTTCCCACCCACATTGATCCTTGAATGCACAGATGAGATCAGTTTAAGCAAAAATTGGGAAATGAAGAATTTGTGATAATCACTGAATAGTTAGTTAACTCAAGATACTGGGGGTACATTCAATTAAGCTGCCCTGAAATCCATAGAAACCTTTGCATGATGGTTTCAAAAGTCCTAGGCATTGTTGTAGAATCCAAGATAAAAGAAAAGAAATCTACAAATGAATACTTAAAAGCAAAGAGAAGCAGCCTTCAAAAAGACTTCATAGACCATCTCCCTGAGATACCAGACCAACTGGTTGGCTCAGTTTCATGAGGAAAATGTCACAAAACCAGTTGTTCAGCATCTTTTGGGAGAAAAACAAAAGTTTACAAATTGAATCTTCCACTTTTCCACCTAGTATTTTGCTATTGTATTGACATAGCTTTAATCACACCCTACCAGCGGCCAATTTCAGTGATGTGATGGTGTCAGCAAGAGCGCAGGGTTGAGCTTTTAATAAGATGGGCTTACCCTAATGAAAGTTCTTTTGGCCTTTCCTTTTAGTTTTTCTGTTTTCTTTAGTCATCAACCTCTGGACTAATCCTGTTGATAGAATGATTTTGCCTGATTTCTTAAACGTCTTCTCTGATCCGATCCAACTTGAGCAATTGAAATACTTTCTTTCATCAGCACTCAAAAGGTAGCTTTAGCAACAATGACAATAAAAAGGCTGAAATCCCTGCAGAAGTTTCCCATCATTCCTAAAACGAGATAAACAGCTCCCTGGAGTATTTAAGTTCTGAGCATTTGGATAATTAAATATTTTTTGACTTGAACATAGACCACACCCTCACAAGGGTATTGGTCAAATGGTGCCACCCAAAGGTTATTTTGAGATCTACCAGTGTTTTGCTATTGCAAACAAAAATGGCTCCCTTCCCTCACCTTCAGCCCTACTGTGTGAATGAATCTTCACGCTGGAGTTGTGTTCCTAAAGTGATACGAATAGTGGCTTATAAATTAGACCACATTTTAAGTACACTGGATATCCTAATAGTTTAAAGAAGTTTGCTGTGAATTGTTTTTAAAGTGAATAATATATTTTCTGTGAACTTGGATTAGATTTCCTTTAAGTAAATTTACTTTAAAAGAGTGTTTTCCCCTGGACCCCAACAGATAAAATGTGATTAAGAATACAAAGTGGGCTAGGCACAGGGGTTTACACCTGTAATCCCAACACTTTGGGAGGCTGAGGCAGGTGGATCGCCTGAGGTCAGGAGTTCGAGACCAGCCTGGCCAACATGGTGAAACCCCTTCTCTACTAAAAAATACAAAAAGTTAACCAGGCATGGTGATGTGCATCTGTAATCCTAGCTACTTGGGAGGCTAAGGCAGGAGAATTGCTTGAACCTGGGAGGCAGAGGTTGCAGTGAGCCGAGATTGTATCGCTGCACTCCGTCCCCAAAAAAGTAAATAAATAAAAATACAAAGTGCAGGCCGGGCATAGTGGCTCATGCCCATAATCCCAGCACTTTGGGAGACTGAGGCAGGTGTATCACTGGAGGTCAGGAGTTTGGGACCAGCTTGGCCAACATGGTGAAACCCATCTCTACTAAAAATACAAAACTTAGTCGGGTGTGGTGGTGTGCGCCTATAATCCCAGCTACTTGGGAGGCTGAGGCAGGAGAATCACTTGAAACCTAAGAGATGGAGGTTGCAGTGAGCTGAGATCACACCACTGCACTCCAGCCTGGGTCACAGAGCAAGACTTTGTCTCAAAAATATATATATACAAAGTCCATAATCACATAACCTGGGTCTTAGTCTATCTCTTTTTCTGACTGAACCTATCTGAATTTCCCCATCTGTGAATGGAGGGTAATGATGATTTTTACTTCCAAGACTCTTCAAGGAATTAATAAGATTTTTATTTTTAATGTCAGGGTGTTTCATAGACTATTACAGACTACTAGTGCTATACAATATAATTGTTATTAATTTGAATTTTGTTCACAGTATGGAGGAAAAATAGTGCTAGCTGGTCATCAAAGCAACTGTAGGGTGGACTGAAATTTCCAACCTGATCCTTCGAACATCGATGGGAATAACCTTCTTGATTTGAAGAGATCTGTGACGGTCACTCACCTGGCCCCCAGTAGTCCCTTAAAATGTCTTATCAAAAACCAATTCAGCTGGAGCCTCCCTCTGAGATTGTATTGAGTCTCTGAACATACACATAGATGCAGACCGCTGGCATATTATTAAATTAGCTCACGAAGGAGTCCCTTGTGTTTCCCAGGGCAAACTAAAGAAAATCTAGTTTCATGTTTTTAACATTTGAGTAGTTCATTTTTTTTTTCTCTGAGGAATCTTATGCACATTTTGTACAGTAAAGAGGTAATTGGTAAATATTTTAGATTTTATTTTTCCCACCCGATCCATGGAGAAATGTGAGCGTGGTGGGCAGGTAGGCATCCAAATGGCAACCAGGTTAGATGGGAGAGTTTATACAAATTAGTATGCCAAGAGTCTAATATTAGTATTAGTATTAGACTCTCGCCCATAATATTACAGGCAAGCCACATGTATTCCTCCAATTGTATTCTGAAAAAATGTACCAACACCTTGTAAAAGTCTGAATCAAGGCTGTGTAAGGGCATTTTCTGAAGCCACTTAATGGGAGAAGAATGACTAGTAAAAAGAGGTCGAAAATTAGTTTCTTATACCAAGTCTCCCCCAAGAAATGGTAAAACCAAGCACTCGGGAGGTCTCCACCCTGTTCTCTACTCCACTTCCCTGAAACCTTATGTAATGTGTGAGAGTTATTTAACCTATGTTTTTCTCTTTGCTCCACAAAGAGAAAAGAGAAAAGAACTAAAGAGGAGTTGAGCTTTAGTTCCAAGCCTAAAAGGTACACAAGTTGAGTTACATGCTTTAATCCAAACCCAGGTTACTGGTGAAATGTGTTAAATCACAGGATAAAGATGATCACAAAATCCAAAAAAAAAAAACCACATTAGAATGTTAATACTGGAAAGCATTTGAATAAACCTTTGAGTAGCCTGGGTCAGTCCCCTAGGGATTGATCATTCTGAACTGACAGAAATCAAGCTGAGTATCTCCAAATCTGAAGATTTTAAACTCCCGGATATGGAAGACTCAGCCTCGTCAAGGTCCTGCCATCAATGAGACTCTGCCCTGGAAGGGTTTCATGCCCTGGTACCACATTCATGCTGCACCATCTACAAACATCCACTATTTCCATGGTGTCTTTCACTCTTCTTTTCACTGCAACCAAGTCTTGTATTTGTACAGCTTTTGTTGGTTTATAAAGCACCTAAATACACATTATCAGAGTGGGATTATTCATCATTGACAGAGGAAGAAGTCATTTCTGAGGGCCCAGGTAATATCTGCATGGTTTACATTACAATGAAGTAGTGGAACATAGTCTAGAATCCTTCCAGAGGGGGGTTTCCAAGCACTGCTTAGACCACACGGCCTCTGACGTATCTGAAATTATGGGGTTTACTACTATAGAGCACCTGAAAATGTGTTGCCCACAATGCCTAAGATAATCTGGAGCAAATCATACATATTGAGCTAATACTCTCTGCTTTCCTTGGACCATCTCCCAGAGCCCTCACACACCCAACAACTAAACAATCTCACCACACTCTCCCCTTTCCTTGTGATGATTCAGAGTGTGTTCCGAGGCAGACCCAAGGCTTCCCTCACATACAGCTCCGTTCAGTGACAGAACCAGCCACTTTCAGACCCAACACCAAGGCAGCAGACACACTATTTAGAGGATGTATGGCTGCTAATGTATCTCAGAGAATCCATCCAGCCCCTTAACCTCCCTTCACCCCACCTTTGGATCTCCACTGTTGCTTATTTTTTCCGTTTCTGACCTGTGGCACAAATCCTCCCATTCTGCCTTAGCCCTTGGTTTTGTCAAGGTTGTCTGCTCATTCACCTATTTTGGTCCCTCCACTTAGTGTTGTCTTCAGTGCAACAAAGTCCCAATGTCCTGTGTGGCTAGAAAGAATTATGGGTTGTTTTTTCAGAGATGGGGTCTCTATCACCCAGGCTGGGGTGCAGTGGCGTGATTATAGCTCACTGTAACCTCAACCTCCCTAGTAGCTAGGACCTCAGGTGCATGCCACCATGCTCAGCTAATTTTCACGTTTTTTGTAGAGATGAGATCTTACTATGTTGCCTGGGCTGGTCTCAAACTCCTGGGCTCATGGGATCCTCCTGCCTCAGCCTCCCAAAGTACTGAGATTATAGACCGGAGCCACCATGCCTAGACAGAAATATTTTTTAAAAAGCAGGATTATCTCTGCTCACATCAACCACAGTGTTATTTTGTGTTATTTCAAGGGTCTAATCTGCATACTTCCCAAATCTCAGAGATGCATGCCTGAGGCCCAAAAAGTGGCTGCTGCATAGAGCCTGCTGAGCCAGGTACAGGAGCTGAGCCGGGAGCTAGCAACCTGGCAGGTCCTTAGGAGGTGGTGAGCACACAGCCAGCACCCAGCATCTGAAGTCTTTGAAGTCAGCCTGGGGCCCGAGAGCCTAAAGAAGAAATGGGCAGAATTTGCCACAGCTATCGTTCATCAGTGTCTTCTCCAAATTCTGGATTTCCAAATAGATTTTCAAGTACCTAGACAGTATTCTCCAACATCTTCACAGGCCTAACTTCCCCTTGCTCTGGTGTTTACTCAGATATCAAATTCTCAGGGAAGAATCCCCTAACCACACTGAATAACTGCCAAAGAGCAAGCCTGGCCTCTATCTGCATCACCTGCTAGCCAACTGCCAACATTATTTGCTTTCTGGCGTTGGATAACTTGCAGAATTGTTTATGTTTTTCTCTTTGTCTCTCTTCCACAACTAGGCTGTGAACTCGATGAGGACAAAACCTTTGTCTATCTCATTTATAGCTGCTAGAAGAACCCCTGGCATAGATGGGGTTTTCAATAAATATTTGTTTAAATAAATGATTAAATAGATGATGAATGAATGGATGAATTGGTTGTGAATGAACAAATTTACTACTACTGATGCCCTTACATGTGCCAAGCACTGTATTGAGTATTTTTCATACATTCTCACAGGGATTTTCATAAAACCAATTTTGTATTCAGGCAAAGCCTAGTAGGAAATTCAATACATGACCCAGAAAATGAACCAAAATGAAAAGGCCAAAGGAAGCAATAATAGATTCCCCAGCTCTTCTTTCCCCCTTCAAAGTCTCTTATTATCTCATTTAATTATCTTACCAATCTGCTGGATATGAACTAGCATCAGTTCCATTTTACATATTAGAAACCTGGGGTTCAGGAAAATTAAATGACTTGTCCAAGGTCATATAAGCCAAAAAGTCACAGGACAAGATTATAAACCCGTTTCGTCTGACTCTACTAAAACCCTCTTTAAAACATGATTCTGAAGAGGCTGAACCTTCTCTGAAATCCTGGGGAACTCTTTCCAAAATAGGTTAACATGAGGCTGGTATTTTCAGTGCTTGTTTAAATAAGATTGCAATAGCTTATTGTAGTGTTTAATAATTAATTGCTGTAGGTATATGAAGAATGACTTTTTCTTAAGAAAATTTTCAGGATGATATTATAATGTTAATATTCTCAGAAAGTACTCTCATGTGACATGGACCTCAACGTTAACGGCAGAAAGTATATTCTTTTTTTTATCACTTATAATTCTTGAAAGCCCAAGTATTTAAGATCTTTATTGAGGCAAATTCTATCGTATGAGAAAAAAGCTACTTGGCAGTTTCTAAGAATTTAATAAATCTCTCCAAGAAAATGCTAGTTTCAAAACAAAATTTCAAAAGGGACTCAAAAATACTCCGTTTTCTTGTATTTGCATTACAAATAAAGAACCCCCCCGCCTTTTTTTTTCCAGCCGGCTGTGAGAAACTAGAGAAAACAAGAATGTCCATTTTACATTATTTGGTGAGTGGTATTGTGTTACCTTTTTTTCCTTTTAATATGAGAAGCCCACAGATTTCATGGTGCAGATTCGCAGCTCCAGAACTCTTGCTAAAAGGTCCGTGGAATATCACTTTCACCAAGCCACATTACCTCAGAGTCATCTGTTTTTGAGATGACCTCCATGACAAAGGAAGACAACCAAAAGAGTGGTGCCTTGCAAGACCTGCTCCGGGCACCTTATACCTTACACTCATCTGCTTTTTACCCTTACTTTTGGCCATGCATTTCTCAGTGTGTGTGCGCGCATGTGTGTGTGTGTGTTAAAATATAGATAACATCAAATTTAACACTTTAACCACTTTAAGAACACGGTCCAGTAGCATTCAGTACATTTACATTATTGCGCAACCATCACCACCATCCATCTCCAGAACTTTTTATTTCCCAAACAGAATGTCTATAGCCATCGAACAATAACTCCCGGCCGGGCACGGTGGCTTACGCCTGTAATCCAAGCATTTTGGGAGGCCAAGGCAGGCGGATCATTTGAGGTCAGGAGCTCAAGATGAGCCTGGCCAACATGATGAAACTCCTCCTCTACTAAAAATACAAAAATTAGCTGGGTGTGGTGGTGGCTGCCTATAACTCGAGCTACTTGGGAGGCTAAGGCAGGAGAATTGCTCGAACCTGCGAGGCAGGGGTTGCAGTGAGAAGATCACGCCATTGGACTCTAGCCTGGGCGACAAGAGTGAAACTCTGTCTCAAAAAATAAATAAATAACTCCCATTTCTTCCTCCCTTCCAGTCCCTGGTAACCACTATTCTACCGTCGGTCTATATGACTCTAACTATTTTGCTACCTCATATAAGTGGAATCATATAATAGTTGTCCTTTTGTCATGCCATGTTCATCATATCGTTGACCTTTATTTCCTTTGGAAAAAAAAAGGACATTCTCTTGTGTCCTCAGTGAAGTTGTACAGAGTCCTGGCACTCTGAAAAGGTTATTTTTATTATTTAATGCTGGGTTGATATTCAGTAGTAATAGTGCTAATGGCTCTGCAATATTTTGACAAACAAATTAAGATTGTATCATTTGGTCTTTCCTCCATTAAAAACAAAAAAGTTGGGGGGGAATTAGTAAGCCCCTCTCTCAAGGATAAATGGACAATATTTGACACAAGTCATCCTATAGAACTATCTAGAAAGTCAGGAACTGCAGTCACAGAGAATTAAAATGGGAAAAGACCAAAAGAAAGTTTTATCCCTACAGCCTTTTGTGAGCTTCTGTAACTTTGTTCATGAGTTTTACTTTGTAACCTTGTCTGTTTCCCCTGTGATGGTTAGCAAGAAAAAAAAAAATAGAGAGAAAAAGAATCTTCCTGCAGCTGGAGGTGGAGGTTAGCTGTGGAGAAAAAGCTTGAGAAACAGCAAAAAGTTGGGAAGCCTGATGTTCTCATCCACTTTGCAGCCGGTCTGGGAAAATGAGAGCGCCAGAAGGAAAAGCAAGTGGTGGTAGGGAGAGGCAAGCAGGTAGCATCCCAGGGCCTTTGAGGAGGAAGAAGGCATCCCGGAGACTGTGGCCCGGGATGGAAGACAGGCCTCTTGGGTGGCCTAGCTGGCAGCTATGTCAGTCTCTGTTCAGTTCAGGGGCAGCTCTGGTACTCAGATCAGGACAACCCAAGGTAAAAGTCTCTGCGAGGAGTCAGAGCATGCGGTTTCCTGCGGTGCTACATCAGATGCCAGTTTAGGAACCAAGAGATGATTCTAGTTCCGGATCTTCCCAGCATATCTGCATTGGAACTCTGGTGCTTGGACAGAATTCAGCCTGCTGGTATTGGGGGCAGCAGGGAAAGAGGGCAGTGGCATTTGAAGAATCCTTTCCAGTTTACCACCATCCCCACCACTTCTAACCGCATGGTGCTCAGGCAGCTTCTATTCCTGCATTCACCAACTCAATGCAGACAACCAAGAATGGATTCTTAAGTCTTGTTTTGGGTTGACTTGTGCCCTTCAAAAGGTATGCCGTAGTTCCAAATCCCGGTCGGTACCTGTGAATGTAGCCTTATTTGGAAATAGGGTCTTTGTGATGTAATTAAGTTAAGATGAGGACACTAGAGTGGGTCTTAATGCCAAGGTAACTAGTGTCAGCATCTCTCTGTGCCATGAGCACTCCCTGAAGACTTGGGGATGATTTCTAAAAAAATTGTATTGTGTTTCTGCCAACAGGGACCTCTCTGCCTTTCTGTTCTACTATATGGATAACATAAGATGATTCATGTAAGAATGCAAAAATGGAGAAATACAGTGAGGTATACAAGCATTTTTTACATTGTGCTCTTCCTGTTCACACTTCGAGCATAGGAGTTCTTTGCCCACCCAAGATGCTCATGACATGGGCAGAGGAATAATCGGTCAGCCCTCAGGTCTATGATCGGCTAATGTAGAAAAGAACTGCCTTGTTCCTCACCCTCTTCCCATTTCCCACTTCTATTGGGGGCCCCAGTTTGCCACCATGCAAGGAATTGGATCTACCCATGGTTTCAGCCAGCACAGTGGGAAACATACAAGGAGACTTGCCTTAGTTTCCCAGGGCTGCATAGCAACGTACTACAAACTGGTTGGCTTAAAGCAACAAATTGATTGTCTCACAATTCTGGAGGCTGGAAGTCCAAAATCAAGGTGTCAGTGGGGCCGTGCTCCCACTGAGGCTCTGGGTAGAATCGTTCCTTGCCTCTTCCTAGCCTCCGGTGGTTGGGAGGTAGACCCTGGGCTTTTTTTTTTCTTTCTTTCTTTCTTTCTTTTTTTTTTTTTTTTTTTTGAGACGCAGTCTCACTCTCAGGCGGGAGTACAGTGGCATGATCTCAGTTCACTGCAACCTCTGCCTCCTGGGTTCAAGCCATTCTCACGCCTTAGCTTCCCAAGTACCTGGGATTACAGGCGCCCACCATGCCTGGCTAATTTTTGTATTTTTAGTAGAGACAGGGTTTCACCATGTTGGCCAGGCTGGTCACGGACTCCTGACCTCAAGTGATCTGCCTGCCTCGGCCTCCCAAAGTGCTGGGACTGCAGGCATGAGCCCCACCCCACCGGCCAACCCTGGCCATCCTTTGGCTTGCAGCTGTATCGCCCCAGTCTCTCCCTCTGTCCTCACGTGGCATTCTCCCTGTGTGCTTGCCTTCATGTGACATTTTCCTCTTCTTATAAGGACACTCATCATCTTGGCTTAAGACACACCCTAATGTCCTCATCTTAACTTGATAACATCACAAAAATCCTATTTCTAAATAAGGCCACATTCATAGTTCCTGGGGTTTGGGACTATGTCTTTTGAGGGGCGCAATTCAACCCATGACAAGACTCTGACCTCAAACTCTTGCCTCATCTGGGGCCCAGCTTCTTTGCCTGGCTTCTGACTTGCTGATTCCAAAATCCTTTCCGAGACTTACCTCCTGTTACTCTTTTTTGTATTTTTGTTCTTCTTGGCTGACAAATCAGACTTGTATTCACTGCACCCAACCTGAAAAATCAATTGATCCTTTGCCATTGGCCTGACTACCCAGATTTTGAGGCTAATACAGTTGGCTTCAGGGAATAAGTCAGATCTGTCTGCATCGCCAGGCCTCAGGTTCTGCCACAGCCACTGCCTCTAAGTCCACCCCGGGTTCAGCCCTTCTCTGGCCCACTAGCCTCCTGAGACCTCCCTTCACTGGATCCAAAACTGGCTTCTACCACCTGCTAGACCTGGCACAGTCCAACCAGAGCATTCATTTTCCAGAAGTGAATTTTTCAAGTTTGCTTTTTATACATTTCAAATAAGGATCACATTCATGATGGTGAAAATGATAATCCCTCCACCTGTACCCCATGCAATTCTCATACACCTTTAGACATCCATATATAGTTACCATAGTTTCTCAAACTAATTTTGAGAAGCAGAAAAAAACTAGTTAACTTTACATTACAGCAAGGCAGGAACTAAAATAGACTAGCGGAGGGGCCAGTTATGAGAAATAAATTAATTCCTTCAAAGATGAAATAATTAAATTAGTTCAGGTTTATACTAACAAAAATGTACATGAAAAGCTGCAGCAATTTTCCATGTTTTGGATCTTAAAATAAGTCTTAGCCACAAAATACTAGATTGCAAATTTTGCTTTAATTATCAGATTAATTCTATCAATCTTCTATTTACCACTTTGACAGAGACCTGTTCTAAAGTAAGATGGGCCTATAGTAGCAACCACAGCTAATCCAATAACCCACCACCCTTGATCTAAACAATAGTGCTGGGTCAGCTTATAGAGAGTTTAGTATCTCTCGGGTCCACAAAAAGGCATTTTCTAAGAAGCCACTATTTCCATTCCTTCAGCACAGAGAGATGGCCAATAGTAGAATTAAATAGGCTAAACTTGCCAGGAGTCATGTCATTTAAAAGCTGCAAAATATCCTGTTGCTTACAATTTATAAAAAGATTAACAGCTTGGCCATGCTTACAGTCTATAGACATAAACTTAATGACATCATTAGAATCTTCCAGTTGACCACATACATGAACCAAAGGAATAAAGCTAACAATTTTCCCACTACTAGTCATTCTGATTATTGATATGTATGTGTGTGTGTGTGTGTGTTTCTCTCATCTGCCTGATCCTCCCTTGTGAAATTTTAAAATAAATCATCTTCATTGAATAGAAAGGAATTCAGACAGTACACTGACCATCATGCACACGCTTTGTTGCTGTCCAACCCAGCCAATTCTCCGGCCACTATTTCTGCTCATGGGGCCACCAGAGTCTAAATGGAATATTTTCATCCTCTGCCAGGAACACATGCCAGTATTTACTAGTACTTATGCAAAATAATTTTCCAGAATCATTTTTCAAAAGCCGAATGCTCAGTTGACTTATAAAGTCTAAAATGGATTAATAGGAAAGAAATAGACAGTCCCAGATGTACAAGTTATCAATTTTATGCACAGGATGAGTAAGCCTTACGTATTTCAACTAAGAATTACAATAACCCCATTTCTCTCAGGAGAAATGGTGGCTGCAGTAAAAATGAAGATGTGCTTTGTTTTACTTGCATAACAGGAAGTATTCTTGGCTGAATTAAAATGATTGGCATGAAGCCTTAAAGATGCTGCCTTACTAACTGATTTGCCTTACCATCAGTTATTAGCCATGCCTACATGACTACAGTGCGCTGAATAATGTAAGTCTTCTTTGTATTCATTTATTTATTTGTTCATTAAACCAACACTTACTGAGCCCTTATCATGTGGAAGGCATTGAACCAGGACCTCTGAAATCCAAGAAGAAAGTGTTCCTTCTTGCAAGAAACTCATCGTCTGGGCCTTTTACAATCCTCATATGTATTGCCTTTGAATCAGACAGGGTTTTTAGGTTGTAAGCAACAGGAAACTTCTCTACCTATCTTTAAAATACAGAAATCTTCAGAAGGATGAGGGTGAGCTCATAGAATCCAAGAACAAGGCAAAGAACAAAGTCTCAGAAAGGACAGGAGCCAGATCCCTTTTGGGTTTCTAGGTTGTAAGAAAAATGCATGGAGCCTTCAGGTTGCTTCTCCCTAGTTCAATGCTTTATTTTTTCAGCCTTTGTCACACCACTGGGGATTTTAGTCAGCTTCTGTTGTGCCACATAGCCACCTCTTTACCACATAAAGGTGGAGCACCTTGATTGATAGACTCACTAAGATTGTTTCAAAAGGAGAAGCAGCAGTTCCCCAAAGCAAACCCAGGCGCTCCTTTTAGAACAGGCAATGGATGCTGGGCAAGCAGAATAGCCCTGGCCCAGCCTTTGTCCTTCCCATATCCCAAAGTGCACTTCCCCTATGGCTAAGGCCACTTGATCCTTCACCCGAACATTAATTTTTCAGGCTTTGAGAGATGCAGCTGAATAGCTCAGAAAATTATTATTAGTTCATCTTTATGTTTGATGCATTTCCAGCACAGGGTTCCATCTTCTTTCTCTATATTGCCACCTCTGCCCTGAATACCTGTGCAAGTATTCTAGTCCCTACCAAACTAGGCCTGCTCCTCTTCCCAGGCCTGACCTTCCTCCTTACTTTTGTCTAAAAACTGGAATTCTGCACTTGAATCTGGGCTATAAAACTGGATGGGGTGCAGAGGTTCATGCCGAATCTCAGCACTTTGAGAGGCTAGGGCAGGAAGATGTCTGTAGCCCAGGAGTTTAAGACCAGCCTGGTCAACACAGTGAGATTCCGCCTCTAAATAATAATATTAATATTAATATTAATAATAAAGCTAGCCAGGCATGGTAGTGCCATCTGTAGTCCCAGCTACTCGAGAGGCTGAGGTGGGAAGACTACTTGAGCCCAGGAGTTTGAGGCTGTAATGAGCTATGATCATGCCACTACACTTAGCCTCGATGATCAAACAAGACCCTGTCTAACAAAAAAAAAAAAAACTGGTAGTTAAGAAACAACATTTTTGAATCAGAAAAGCTATGTGATTTTGAATGAATTATACCTTGCTGAACTTCAGCTCCTTATCTGTGAACAGGTACAGTAATATTTACCTTATTAGGTTGTTGTGGGTATTAAATGAGTATTTTTAATTACTTCGAAAAATGTCTGCACCTAGTAAAATGCTTAATAAACCAGCCTTGATCCTTCAACCAAACATGTTTCAAAATTTTACTTATTGTCATATTCCTGCTATTTGACTCCCTGGGTTTCAAACCTCTGCTTACATTAATCACCAATCCCCGACTGCTCCCATGCTTCAACCTTCTATTTCCCACACTTTGGATTGACCCTAGCAACTGATATCTAGACTGCCTACTGGTGGCTGTGGCCTCCTCTCCCAGCACTGCACCCACTTGGTTCACCGCAGCGCCTTCAAACCAAGTTCCCTTCACTGTAGCTTGATGGGCTCAAGCACAAACCTCTCTCTGCCTTCTCCCCACTTGCAGCCTGACAGGCCTGACCAAGGGACTTGACCCCTTGGATTTACTCATCCTCATTAGGACTGCTGTGAAAACAGTTGGTCCTCTTCCAGAGAAACAGCTCTCCTGGGACCACTCAATACTCACCACGTTGCTAAGCAAGTTCTGATTTATTTATTTATGTATTTGCTACAATTATTTGGATGAATCCTTAGCTACCTAAATCCTAGAGAGGACTTTTGCCCTCTTCAGCAAATAGTTTATCTAAACACATTGATCACTTGGTATGTGCCAAGCACTCAGGTAAGCCACAGGGCCAGAGAGATATGTAAGACACAATCTTGCATCCTACTAAGAGATAATACCAAGACAGAAGAATCACAGACAGAGATGCCATCGCTAGTCATCTCTTTCCATTTTAACTGCCAAGCAATGCTGACACAGGTAGCCAAAAAAATAAAAAATCCTAAAGTATAGATAACTCATCGCTTAGGCTGAGTTCTGGAATATTCTTTGTCGATTACATTTGCAGAGAAGTACGCCAATCATAAATGTTCAGTTCAATGAATCTTCACATCCAGCACCCAGATGAAGAAATAGAACATTGTCAGAATGCCAGCAGCCTTCTCTCATCCTGTCTCCCATCCATTTCCCACCACTAGGAGCCATTGGGCTGATGTTGCATGGATGCACACAGTGTGCGCTCCTGTGTGATTGGCTTCTTTCATTTATCATTATGGTTGTAAGGTTCATTCACGGGGTTGCATGTACCTTCGGTGTGTTCATTCTTATTTTTGAATGGTACTCCTTTCTATGAATATTTTCTACTTTACTTATCCATTGTCCTTAAATGGACATTCTTTTTCCAATGTTTGTGGTATTATGAATAGTGTTGCTATTAACATTCTAGCACAATGTGTTTTAGTTGATATAGGAACTCCTTTCTGTTAACATCTAGGAATGGAATTGCTAAGTCATAGTATATGCGTAAATTCAGCTTTAATAGATAGTTCCAAATGGTTCTCCTCTTCTGCAGGTGTTTTTGAAGAAGATGGTGCTATTCTAGAGAAACAGCAGTTCTTTCATGGAGGTTTCACTCTGTGGGATCTAAGAAGCTGATGCTAGGACCTGCACTCATAGCTCTCAGTTCAGTTCCCCTCTTTGTGTTGGCTCTTTGTGCTCAGGGGAGACTGTTTTTATTACCTGCTGAGCAGGTGCAAAATGCCAGCATCAAATTGAGAGCTTAGGTACTCCCCGGGAAGGCTGGTGGAAATTCCCCACAGCCGAGGATAGTTTAACCTGGGCTTCAGGAGCCACCTGGCGTCAAGTGAGGGAGGATTTGATTGGAGATAAGGTGGGGAAGGGTGGTATAAAGAGTAAGGTTAGGAAACCAGGACATGGGATCCAAAAACAGGCTTCCAAGACCTGAGAACTGCCTGGGCAAATACTGAGGAATAAGTTGAGAGTGAGCATGTAAGAGGATAG
This sequence comes from Macaca mulatta, assembly GCF_049350105.2. Lineage (NCBI taxonomy): Eukaryota > Metazoa > Chordata > Mammalia > Primates > Cercopithecidae > Macaca > Macaca mulatta. The sequence continues at coordinate 125,407,714 of NC_133417.1, read as the reverse complement.
TACTGAATAGCCAAGGAGAAGGCAGCATGGGACAATACCTCTGGCCAGAGCAGTTGCCCACCAACAGCTGCCTCTTCTTCGTTTCCCACAGTGTGGTAGTGGGTAGGTGATACGGTTTGGCTGTGTCCCCACCCAAATCTCATCTTGAATTGTAGCTCCCATAATTTCCAGGTGTGGGAGGGATCTGGCGGGAGATAATTGAATCATGGGGGCTGTTTCCCCTATACTGGTCTCCTGGAAGTGAATAAGTCTCATGAGATCTGGTGGTTTTATAAGAGGTTTCCCCTTTTGCTTGGCTCTCATTCTCTCTCGTCTGCTGCCATGTAAGACGTGCCTTTCATCTTCCACCACGATTGTGAGGCCTCCCCAGCCACATGGGACTGTGAGTCCATTAAACCTCTTTTTCTTTATAAATTACCCAGTCTTGGGTATGTCTTTATCAGCAGCATGAAAGCAGACTAATACAGTAGGGGAGCAGCCAGTAAGGAGCAGGACAAAGCAGACATCACTCTTTATTTCTTTGCTAAGTCCTCAAGGTGACTGCTTAAAAGACCAGACCTAGTGGCTGAATTGCCAAAATCCTTCTCCATGTCGCCAAATCTTTGAAACATCCATGTGTACTGGTGCAATCTATTTGGAAAGCAGTACAGGAGTAGATAATTATCTATAAGGTATATATACATATATACCCTTTAATGCAGTAAGCCACTTCTGGGAATTTATTGTAAAGCTATCATTCAATACATAATCAAATGTATTAATCTGCTCATTATTGGTATATTTATATACTAAAAAAAGAGGAATAATCTAAATATTCAAGAGTAGCAGACAGTGTATCAGTTTTATTGACTGTTATAAACCATTAAAGCTAATTAAAATTAAATTTCTGTGCAAACTTGTTTAAATTAAAATCTCAGGATACAAAATTGTACAGGCATTAAAATCACAATGAAATAAACATGCACATGCAAGTGAACAACAATTTTAAAGGAACAAGGACAGTAGCTAACACTTATGCCCACTCTACACTAGTGCTGTGCTGGGTGTTTTATACAAATGACTGCATCTTCTCAACAACTTTATGGGGTCAGTAGTAGTACCAATTCCATTTCACAAATGAGGAAACTAAGCCACAAAGAGCAAAAGTAAATTTTCCAAGTTAGTAAGCAACAGGGCTCAAATATTTTGTCTTCCAAGTCCTTAACACTTAAGCCTTTAACATGAAAATACAAGTAATCACCAGGAATGGGACTATTAGATTTCTCCACTTTTGTGTGTCTTTTAATATCTTTATAACTAAATCAGGTAGGACAAACATTTGAGTATATATTAAGTCTCTTGTATAGAGCTAAATTCTCTCACAGGCATCATGTCACTAAATGTTTACAAGAATCTAATGCCATTGGGATGGTTATCTTTATTTTAGAAATTAAAAAATAAGACAGATGTTATCTAAGTTTTTATTAAGACCTCAACCACAAATACAAGAGAACAAACCTTATGAGGTTCCATAAATCAACATGGGAAGTAGAAGCACACAGAGAAAATCAGCCTAAATAGGAGGAAAATTAAGCTCCTCTTCCTGTGAGAAAGGAGTATGGCCGAATCATAGAAAAATTTCACTGCATAACACTAAGTAGTACACACAAATTATCTGAATTTGTCCACTCCTAGAGGGAGAAAACAACAAATGGTTAATTGGGGATTTCTGGTTTTCCTTGAGGTCATTGTAAGTCAACAGTAGACAATCACAGAGCATGTGAGCTCCAGGACTATGGAAAGAGATTATACAGAGGTTCTTTGAGGATGTAAGTTTAAAAACCTTTGGTCTTGAAATCAGGCTAAGAGAGATTGTCTTAGTGCTGATACAGTAAGATTTTTTCCAGGCCTAGAATAGGGGGATTGGGCATTAGACCTGGATCACATGCCTCAATGAGTGTCAAAATTATTGAGACATATATACATACATATGTGCATGCAAATATAACATATATGTGTATATACATATATACATATATGTATCGTTTACAGATGTTAAAGTAGCTGGAGTTATAAAATTCAAAGAGCACCCCCTCCCCGTAGATTGCCAAGACCACCAAACCTCTGACACATCTCCATATAATTACATGAGAGACCTGGTGGAGTTTCATCACCAACCTGCATCTTCATCTCCTTTATATCTTCTATTCTAATGTGTTGGCTTAGAAGGAAACCAGAGCAAAAGTAACCTGACACTGGGTCCCAGGCAAAGTTTTGCCTATCTTTGAAATCAAACTGACCTCCAGCTTCTGCCCTAACTCACATCTATCTTTATCAATCACCACTGCATCTCCAACATGCTGTGCAGTGCCTTAGCACACAGTAGGCATTTACTGTTGAATAAACTACTGTCAGATGAAAATAAGAAAGAAAAGCCATAGTCCTATCTGCCAGGGGCTCATGAACACTTCAGAAAATGGTGATTGAAGTTAAGAAAGGAGCCCACTAAATTGTACTCTACGTACATGTGCCAAAGTGCATAGTGCAGACATTTTGTATACTAGAGGTCTAGCAAGGGAAATGGTTTGTGAAGAGAGATATGAGTGAGAGCACGTGCACTGCCCTGAACTCTGGAGTGCACATGCTATCCCTATGCTGCTTCTAGCCAGCTCTGGGTAATTGCAAGTCTCCTCACTTCCCTGAAGTTCTCAATCAGCATCAAAGAGTCACAGCAGAGACTGGAGGGCACTTAAAATCCAAGAATGTTAGAGCTGGAAAGAGGTTACTTAATCTAACTCTCTTGTTTTGCAATAGGAAAACCAAGACTGTGAGGATGAAAGCATTTTTCCCAATATCATAGGCTATTCCCATAGAAGCCAAACCTAGAACTACTTTCTTTATACCACAGAGAACATTTTACTACATCTCAGTGACAGGAGTCAGAGAGCAGCATTTGAGAGGGCAAAGATGGAGAATCAGCACAGCCAGTGCCACTAACTTGCTAGAGATGGCAAAAGAAAAAAGGCAGTCGATCTGGTTCCCCAGTGTAGACATAGCCCAAAGGCAGGCAGAATATAAAATCCTACAGGCAGACCTGGAATATATAAATCAGAACAATTGGGTATAATAATTCAGCTATCAACTGTTAGCCCAACAGAAAGATATTTCCTTGGGAGGAAAAGGGAATAGAAAGAATGCTTTGTTATGCATTGCACTCAAACCTGGTGAAAACATCAAAATAATCTCATTAAATAGTAACACACTTACTCAAGACAGACAAAGGGAGTTCATAACGGTTTTAAAAATCTGTTTAAGAAATTTCACTTAATCCTCTCCTTTGGTAGACTTTTGTTGTTGTTGTTTTTCCAAATTTGCCTGTAGGCTAATACTTACATCATTTTATTTAGGGCAAGGGCCTGTTCCTGCAGTTTTTTAAATAAATGTTCCTTCCATGACTTGAAAGGACAAGTTGGTATTGATTGAGTCAAACCTTTCCAGTTCATCTGGTGACAACCTTTTCTGCAAACCTCAAAAGGTGACCTATCTTCTCATTCTTTAATAAGCAGTAGTTTCTTTTAGGCTAGGAGGTAATAAACAAGGTCACTTTTAACACCAAAGAAACATTTACATAAACCAACAGCATCCAGAATGTGCAATTAAAAAAATGAATAGTTAATGAGTCTGCAAAATTATATGCACCCCTTCCCAGAGCAAATCTTACTGAGTGATGAGTGATGGAGTTTTCCATGGTTGAATCTCTTTTTTAATTGAGTAAATAAGCTAAGGTAAGAATTAAAGCATAAATTAAAGCATAAAAACACAGACAATATGTGGAAGAATGGGGGATAAACATGTTCCAGTAAAACAGTAGGAATATTTGTTTTCTGGGTTTATGAAAATGATTGTATCTCTTTCTTATTTAACATTGTGTGTCTGTGCATGCACATGCACACAAAACAAACTGTAAAGTTGGTCTTGGAATCACATCTGTTTTGCCTAATTCCTGCACTCTCCATTTTCATTCCTTACCACTCCCACCAAGAAAAAATATACTTTATTATGTGAATCTGTCATCCACTAGATGTGGTGCATTGTATTCTAGGTTCCAACTCTCCACCCATCCTTGCACTCTTCATTTTGTTCAGCATGAGAGTCACTTTGGCCAATAGAGTAGAATAGATGTGATGGTGTGGTGTGCCAGGGCCTTGAAATGCCTTCCAAGTTTCTGCTTGTCCTCTTGGGTCTCTGCTACTGCCTTGGAAAGAGCCTGCCCAGGCTAACCTGCTGGCCCAAGAGGAGGATGAGGGATACACAGAGCAGAACAAATCTGGCCATGCTCAGCCTAGAGGGACCATGTGTTCCAGCCAAGATCAGCAGAGCCACCCAGCCAAGTCCAGCCAAGATCAGCAGGCCCACAGCCAACCCACAAGTTCTGGAGCTATAACAATAACATAATAATATATAATATATAATAACATAATAACTACTACGTTATATTGTAACTATAATAAATGTTTTAAGCTCCTGAGTTAATGAATGTCTTATAACACAGAAATAGCCGATATTTCTACCATGCACATGAAAAGTACAAGTAAAAATACAGTATAATAATCTTATACAGTATACTAATCTTATAAATGATCTGTTGTTGAACAGATCTTATAAGTGAACAACAGGTCACTTTTAAGATTATTATACTGTATAGGACTACTATACAATGGTGATCTCATTAAAAGATTATTATACAATGATGGTCCCATAAGATTTTAATACCGTATTTTTACTGTACCTTTTCTGTGTTTAGATGCACAAATACTTACCATTGTATAACAATTGCCTACAGTATTTCATATAGTAACATGTTGTACAGGTTTGCAGTCTAGAAGCAGTAGGCTGTATCATATGGCCTAAGTAAGTAGCAGGCTATATGATAAGTTTGCATAAGTACAATCTAAGATGTTCACACAACAACATTGTCCAATGACATATTTCTCAGAACATACCCCTGTCATTAAGTGGCATGTGACCATACTAGATTTGTTTTAAAATTCAACAAATGAAAGAGCTCATCCTAATGTATATCAAGTATGGAGAAGACATTTCCTTATCAGTGCTTTACTTCTCCCATTTGTATGCAAAGGCTGATACTAGCTGTTACCTTCCCAAGGTACCACAAAGATTAAATGTCACTAAGTTTCTCAAGCTAGAAAACTCACACAGCGGAACACAAAGGATTATGCTATGACACATTGAAAGGTGAAAGAAAAAAAGAGAAAGAAAAGGAAAAAAGAAGAGAGGTAGGGAAAGAGAAGGGGAGGAAAAAGAGGAGGAGGAGGAGGAGGAGGGGAAGGGAAGAGAAGGAAAGGAGGGAGGGAGAAAGAAAGGAAGCAAAACTCTTCCACTCTAGAGGTCATTGTATTACTTGAAAGGACACGCATTAAAGTAGTGACTAAATGCACACACCCAGGTAGATAACAGGTATTTGTTAAGATTGATGGGGATGTTATCTCATTACAGGTAACTCCTTTGCATAAGAGCATATAGGTTAAATACAAAATGATGTTTAACTTTCTTTTGTTTATATTTATATAAATATGTTATTAGTATGTGTTACAAAATTGTGTAAGATTCCTATAATTCTGACATGCCTAGGTATATGTTATCTTTAATAGTGGCTGTCCTAAGACTTTTGTCATTCATAGACAATTTTGTCTTGCTTTGATCCCTTTCAAAAGGTAGTTTATAATCTGATATAGGACTCTGACGGCTACCTTTGAATGCAGGTCTCTGATAACTTTAAAAATTGTGCTATTGGAATAGAGGAAAGAAACAAACTTCCAGGACTCTCATGGAGAGCTGATGTGTTAAACATTGATAATCCTCTTATTTTCAGAGTCAAGAAAACTTATCTCTTCTGAGTTATTTATAACTTCTAGAAAGTGAGTAAAGTATACTCCTGGGAGCAAAATTTGAAGCATATTGCTTTCTCTCTACCTGATTTCTCCAGAATTTAGAAATGATTTGTGAGTATTCTTGACTTATGGCAGCATAGTGCAGTCCTGTTTTTTGTAACAGGACACAATTGGAGAAACTTGTTACTTCACCAAGGCTTTGACCAAAATGGCATGCTTTCTTTAAGAAATCAAAGTTACTTATAGAGCCAATAAGTCTCTCAGGAAAGCTGGCCTCATACCTTGTCTACACAGTCTCTATACAGGATTCCTGACCCGTGGTAAGTAAAGAATGTCACTTTCTGACAGGCCCAGGAGCCCCAAGTTACCTTGGGACCTTGAGGTGAGAAATTCACAGGTACTTGCAGGCATAGACAAATTCGTGGCTGGGCTTCAAGGCTTTTAAAAAGTATAGTCCGAGATTCCTTATAAAACAAAGTTTCAGCAAACCCAATATTAAAAAGAACCTATGTAAAAATATTTAATAATTAGTCTTGCTGTGCTTTATGCAAATAACAGGCCAAGTATAACAAGATTACAGTTTATTTTGCAAACAAATCAGTCCTATCATGATTTTTTTTAAATAAAAATGGGGACTGGAGAGGGAAAAACATGCTTCAAAAAAACTATAGTACACTTATTGTTGTTCTTCAGTTTTTTTCTGTACTTTGGAGTAAATCCTAAATTCTTTGTGAGCTACAAGTCCTCAAACTAACGCTTTCAAATCTTCACTTTTAAAACTGGGAATTGCACTCGTTATCCTAGTACTCATTATTTATCTTATAGTATGTTGTTCTCTTGAATGTGGTACTGAAACTATAGATGATGATACCAATGTCTTTGTCGTGCAAGCCTTGGAATCCCAACCAGGCCTGCGTGAGTATGTTCAGTTATAAAGCAGTTCCACTCCTCTCACCTTGGGGTCAACATCTACCCCAACTATGCCACGTGTCAGCAGGAAGAAGGGTGGTCCTCACCTTTTTCCCATCTCCATTAACCAACACCTTAAGATTAAGGTGTTATAAAACCCAAAGGGAGGGATTGAAACTGCCATTGCAAAATTATAACTAAGACAATGAAAGAGATCTGACCTAACCAACTCCATCTTGCTTCTAACCTCCAAGCTGTCCTTGTTCATTCCTGGGCATAGGCTGAACTAACTTTGGGAGGAACTCAGTTTATAGTTCATAGTTTGAAACAAAGATGACAATAGCCCTTTCCCTAAACAAATCCCTTTTTTGCCTGGGAACTAGACTGCCTTTGTAGGACTAACAAATTAGCCACAAGATTCAAAATTATGGTTTAGGAGTTATGCAGCGGGAGGCTACAAGATTCTGATTCTGATCCTCCCCACATTGCTCCTGGGGATAAAATCACTATAGTAAAACCTACAGGGAGTGCCTTGAGATATTTTGTAGACCGTGTACTTGATGGATCAGCTGGCACCACCCAGATCCATAGACTGGCTCTTCTGATCTTGTGCCCCCCTCCCCAGGAACTGACTCAGCGCAAGAAGACAGCTTCAACTCTGACCTGACAAATCAGCACTCCCAGCTCACTGGCTTCACCACACCCACCAAGTTGTCCTTAAAAACTCTGTTCTTAAAACGCTCAGGGAGACTGATTGGACTAATAATAAAACTCCTGTCTCCCTTTAAAAAAAAAAAAAAAGGAACATATAGATTAAAGATATATCTAAAGATATATCTGAATGTCCCAGTTGAGTAGTACCCCCTAGAAACTATAACAGTGGCGTCTGCTAAGTGAAGCCCAAATTTCTTCTTTTCTTCCAGGCAACAGCTAAGAAACCCCCACGAGGGGTCCGCCTCCAGAATTTGAGTAACAACCTCAGGTTGCAGTCTTGTTTGGTGAGTGACTGAGGCTGCAGTATCCTTTGCTCAGGTGTGACGGGCACAGCAGATATCTCATGCTCAGTATTACGTAAGTGAAGTCGGGCTGAATCCTTAACTAATTGCTAACCTGCCCTGACCACCACCTAAGGCCTTACGGCCCACGTTGCTGATGAGATAACTGTTGGCCAGGCCCACGCTGCTAAGATAAATCGTACTCGTGCTAAGCAGCCATCACCTGAACATTTAATGGACCAGAGAACGCTCCGTCAGGAAGAGCCGGGTGTCTCCCACTCGACAAATCCAAGCACAGAAAAAGGCAAGGTCAGGCATGTCTTTATCAGTCAGAAATTGGCACTATCACGTCAAGCTGAGAGAGGCAACAAGGTTGGAGATGGAGTGCCGCGGGAGCCTCTAGCCCAGTACCAGCATACACAGACATACACAGAGGACAATTTATAAACCACGCAAGCGATCTCCACCTCTCCACCACTGAATTCACTACTTGTTTCTGAAGTTCTTAAGTTAGGTTTCCCTCACTCTTAGACACGAACAATTCTTCCCTCCCTCCCACCAGAAGGTAACCTCTAAGATTCTGCCCATCCTGCAGCTGATAATAAAACAAACAGGCTACACCCTCAATCAGACATTCTCATCTACATGCAAATACATCTAAGGTGCCAGATCTATTTCACCTTGTCAGCGTCTTTTCTCTATGTGCCAGTAAGCATTCCCTATGCAGCCACCCAGCAATTAAGAGAACCTAGTGTCCACTAATAAGCTCCCAGATACAAAAACATAAGAAAGTTTACCTAGTCTGGGCTTATGGAAATATATCACACTTGATAGCTGAAAGCAGAGGCAATACGCTGCTAACATTGCTGGAGAAAAGGGACTTGTTTCCCAGGTGTCCTTGTGGGATTAATGGAGGGAGGCCTTCTTTACCAGGCAACTGTGAAGGTGGCTCTAATATTCACTCCCTTTAGTTAACTAATGCTTCCTTCACAAGGTAAATAAACCCTTATATTGTCTTAGGAGAATAGAGAGAGAATCATTCACAACTAAATGTGAGTGTAATTGGGTTGTTTTGTCCAATAGAAAAAGGTTAATGGTGATAAGAATGGCCATTTGGTTGGGTTGGAGGATAAAAGGCCAGTGTGGAGCACTAGGCTATGCTGGAAGAGAAGAGATTTCCAAGTGTGGATTCCAGGCTTTCCAGTGTCTGTGAGGTTGGGCCTGTGTGGACCCACACACTGAAGATGCAAGGGATGAGAGCAGGAGGACAGCAAAGTGGGAGAGGGAAGCAGAGAAGGACAGTGCCAGGGAGCCATTCACATGCATCTGTGCTGGGTTTTCCATACTGGGAATTGCAGCCTAGAAGCAGTAACATATAGGCTGTATCATATAGCCTAAGTGCCCAGCATCTGTTAGTGGGGCCTAGAGCACCCAGAGTCCTTGTGGCCATCACTAGCCACAAACAACTGCCTCCTTTTAACCTCCTTTTACCATCCAAATACTGCCATTTTTTATGTGTGCCATGATGTGAAAAAGGTTAGAAAACCCTGCTGTAGCCTAATGGTGTAACAGAGTAAACGGGCTTTTAAAAACATCTCTCTCCATTTTTACTACAGTTAGCCACTTCAGAGCCTCTCCTAAAGCCAGTCATCCCAGGTTTCTGCACCATCATTTGTGCCCCTATCTTCTCATCTATGAAATGAGATCCTATTAGATGATCTTTAAGGTTTAAGGTTCCTGCTGGCTCAAGATCTCTGCTGTCTTCCCAACCTTCACATTCCGCAAAGCTCTACCACTCCCTTCCATGGTTCCATCCTGGGACTCAGCTTAAACTCCACTTTCTCAGAGAAGCCCTCTAAGGCAGACTGGATTAAACTCCTCTGCCATATTGTACTTCCCCTTTGAAAAGTCTCAGCGCACTTGCAATTACTTCATCCATTCATTCATGAAGCAAGGATTTGTTGAGGGAGAATCCTGTCCTACAAGTGCGTGGGCTGAGAGATCGGACTGACAGATTTCGATCCCGGTGCTGCTTACTATCTGGGTGACCTTGGGTAGGTTACTTAACTTCTGCGTGCCTCACTTAGTGACAAAATGAAATTAATAAAGGTGTCTACATCTCAGGGTTGTTGTAAGGGTTAAGTGAGTTAATGTGTATCAGGCACAGTTCCTGGCATAAAGTAAGGACTCAATAAATCAGCATTTGTGAGTTGGATGATGATTTCTTTATACAGCACAGCACGAAGCTTCTATCCAATGTCTTTCTCTTGTCAGGCTGTAATCCACATTTGCTTCTTTGGCACCTTGATCTGCAGTGCCTTGCACAAAACCTGGCATATAATCATATAACAGAGGTTTAAAATAGTGGTTAAGCGAATTAATGGACACGAGTAGCATGTTTTGTTTTCAGTACCATCAAATTTCTCTGTGTGCTAATTTTCACAGTTTAAATTTTCTGCCTCCTTAGCCTAAACTGAAGCTTGCTTTGTTCACTGTCTTTGCAGAGAGCAAGACCAAATGTAAATTTCTCTGTTCACAGGAGAAATATTACCATTTGGGGAAGTTGCATGAATACCTTTCCCCAAGTTTCTTTCTCCCAGTTCCCCACTCTAATTGCCCTTTAAGGAATAACAGTTTGGGTAGCTGAATATCATAACCCACAAAAGAGGAAAATTTTTAAATTTATGCATTGGATTTCCAGATGTGGGCAACTCTTGTTTTTGCCTAAATGCTATTGACAATTTATGGTTGTCTTTGGAAAATCATTTGATAATGATCCAACTATCTAGAACCTCTTTGTTTTATGCCTGTTAAAAGAAAAGAAAGTTATTACCCAGGAAAATTTCCAGACTGCCATAAAAGCAAAGCAATTGCTGCCAAGAACCATCTGCCATAAAAGCTCCTCTAACAGCTTCTTACCTTCATGTATCTGTAAAGCACCCCTTTTAAAAATGAGGAAAGGCCATCAATCATTTTTTTTTAAGGAGCAAAAAGTTTAATAGACAAGAAAAGGAGAGAGAGAGAGAAAGAGAGAGCGAGCTTCCTCATGCCGAGGAAGGGGGCGCCCAAGAGAATTTCCGGCCATCAATCATTTTTGTTAAGGTTAATTGCAGATGTTTAATACATAAGTTCAATATTACAAAGTATGAAATAAGGTATGTGGCATTCTAGAATTAAATAGAAGCATTTCTCAGATAAGAAAACAAGTGTCAAGGCTGTGGAACCAGAGGTGCCACTGACATGTCGCAGGACCCTCCACAAGTGTTCCCCTGGGCCTCCTTCCCTCTCAGCACCCACAAAAGCTACAAGAGGGTGGCTGCTGGTAGTCCCAATGACTTTAAAGGGTTTTTATGAGAATCAAATGAGATAAGAGAAGTGAGAGCACTTTTAAAAATTACATGTCATATGAAAATAAAAGATGTAAGGTTTCTTTTCCTTTTTTTTTTTTTTTTTTTTTTTGAGATAGAGTCATACTCTGTCTCCTAGGCTGGAGAGCAGTGGTGCCATCATGGTTCACTGCAACCTCAACCTCCTGGGGTCAAGTGATCCTCCCACCTCAGCCTCCTGAGTAGCTGGGACCACAGGCACATGTCACCATCCCTGGCTATTTTTTTTTCTTTAATTATTTGTAGACACAAGGTCTCCCTATGTTGCCCAAGCTGGTCTTGAACTCCTGACCTCAAGTGATCCTCCTGCTTCGGCCTCCCAAAGTGCAGTAATTACTGGCATGAGCCACTGAGCCTGGCCTAGGACTTCTTAATGAGAGTAAACAAAACAAAACAAAACATCCTGTACTGGTAGTTTCATGTTTATGTGATATTCGAAGCTGTTGTAACAAAGATGCAGTAAAATAAGGGGACTGGGCTCCAGGTCAGTGGTTCCTAACCCACTTAATAAAACAGAGGTCTAAGTCCTTCTGTGGGCCTACTGAATCAGAATTTCCATAGACTCATTGAATCAGAATGTGTGCATTGGACCTGGGAATCTGTATTTCAGCAAAATTCCCAGGAAACGCTGATGAATAAGGAAATTGCAGACATACTGGGCTGGATGATTTCTAAGCTTCTCTGCAGCAGGAGAAAAAAGCAAACCTATTATCCGTGTTACCACCGTTGTTCATGTCTGCCGCCACCACTAATAATCCTTGTGTCAAATTGCACTCTGTATTTTTACTGTGCCTGACCCCTGCCAGTGCCCAATCAGAGGAACAGACTGCACACTGCTACTGGCATCAGCACCACCTCCCTCCACCCACGGCAGTAATAAAAGGAAGGTACCAACGGAAGCAGGGAGAGACAGATCCCCCTCCCTCTGCCAGCAACTGGGGTTCCAATCTGAGTGTGAGTACCCTGAATATGAGGCATTTCACATTATACCCATTGTTTAAAAGATTCTAGTGGAAACTGGAAATTTATCCAAAACAAGTGAGCTATTGGGTCTCCCTTCCTCCTTCCCTCCTTTCTTCCTTTAATGTTTATCTATGGTATACATACTATGTACCAGGCCCCGTGCTAAATGCTGGGGAACCATGCTGGGCCTGGTCCAGGTACAGCCTCGTTCTGGTAGGGCAGATCCCACATGATGACACCCAGGATGATGCTGTAAGGGAGGGGCACTCAGCTGCAGAGTCCATCACAGAGGAATCTGACCCCATCTGGAAAACTGACCCACGAATTATAAAGATGAGGAGAAATTGATTAGCAAAGTCAGTTAACTGGCAAAGATAATCCAGGCAGAGGAAACAGTTTACACAAAGGTCCTCCTGGACTGAGGCCAGGGTGGCCTTCCCAGAGAATGAGGGAAGAGTGAGTGACATGCAGTGATACCACAGAAGCTGATCAATGCCTTGTGGGTCGTCTGTTTAACATTTTGGATTTTATCACTTGAGCAATGGGAACAGCATGAAAGGGTTGTAAGAAATGCAGAGAGAGGAGTTGACAAGAACGCTCTGATACCAGGGTGGGAGCAAGCTTGGACACCAGGAGACAATTAGGGCTATTGAGTCTGCCCACGTAATGTGGCCATGGCAACAGCTGTGGAGCTGGGAGGAAATGGACACTTTTAATGGATAAAATTAGCAAGGGATGAATTCGAGTTTTTATTGGGAAACAAAAAGATCACAATGTATTCAGTTTGGCAGGAGAGCAGGCACTTGTGGGAAGGAGTCAGAGGTGTCATTGCAGTTTGAAGAAAGAAGCTTGAGAAATTGTGATCGAATCCAATACAGACGAGGAAGCTCTGACTCAGAGACATTAAGCCACTTGTCTAAGATCACAGTTTGATTGGGTGACAGAGTGAGGGCTGGAACACTCTGGGCCCCAGGACCAGCATGGGTGATCATCAAGGTGGAGAAATTCAACCAACTGGGGCCAGATTCAGAGTGGGGCTAATACTAGGCTCTGCAAAACTGTTGCAAAGAAAAGAAACATGTTCAGTGGCCCTAGGGCCCTCAGCTGGCTTGGACCTGATAAAGCTCCATGCTACAGCACACCACTATGAAAACAAAGATTGTGTGAAGAAGGAAGCTGATGGCGCTGTCTTCAAATAGGAGGACTACGGCCCCCTTCCTTTCACCTAGCGAGAGTCAAACAGCATCCCTTGTGTACAGGACAAATGCAAGTCAACTAGATCTTGCTCACGCTCCCTCGTGACACTTATTGTAATCCCCCTTCCCATCCACTCATGGGGGCCTCTCACACCTACTTTCCCAGATGTGTTCCTGGGGCTGAGGGAGCACACCTGGGTGCACAAGACCCCCACCCCCACCCGTGCAAGTCTTGGGGCTTTGCAGACAATTGCACTAATGGAGGCAAGAGGCTTCCCCTGGTGTGTATTACACTCACCTTCAGCCAAAAAGATGAGCACAGTCAAAGGAGTTAGAGATTCCGGTGATATCTGAAACAACTCGCCCCTCATACGAATTGATATCATGGCTGCCACAAGATTAATTGTATTTTTCCTGGAACAAAGCTGGAAATCACTCAAAGAGCAATAAATGCTAAAATCTGTCTATGCTCTGCCAAAAATTCAGACAAAAAGCCAATAAGGCAAATTTTACCTTATGTGCTTGAATGGATTTTTAAAAAAATAGATCTGTGCTGAATGCAATGGACTAGATCAGCCCAGGAGCTCAAAAGAGACTGCTCACTTTGGTTTGAAAAGTGAATTCTCCTGGGTCTGCAGTACTTCAAACCACATATTGGCATATACCACCCAAGAGAATCCTTAGCCTATATATCCTTATTAAATTTCATGCAGAAACAATAGCTTACCAGGTGTGTGGACAACACAGAGATTCCTAAGATCACCTCTTCTTAAAGTAAAGCCTCATGCCTGTAGTTCCAGCACTTTGGGAGGCCAAGGCGGGCAGATCGCGAGGTCAAGAGTTCAATACCAATCTGGCCAGCATGGGAAAACACTGCCTCTACTAAAAATTTAAAAAAAAAAAAAAAAATTAGACGGCCATGGTGGCGCACACCTGTAGTCCCAGCTACCCTGGAGGGAATTTGTTTGAACGCAGGAGGTGAAGGTTGCAGTGAGCCGAGATCGCATCACTGCACTCCAGCCTGGGTGACAAAGAGAGACTCTGTCTCAAAAAAAAAAAAAAAAAAAGTAAAGCCAAGAATGTAAAGTTTATGGTAGCAGGGGGAAGAAACCTGTTAGCCACAGCTACTTTGGGGTTTTGAAAACATTTCAAGGTTTGATATTGCAAAACTTCATCCTGGAACCAGATCAAAGGTTTTCAGCTCCTCAGGGTTAAGTAGATGGTGATAATAACCTATGTCTTCCATGTATAAGTCAATTGACAGGTTATAAAGAATTTTCATACATTATCACATTTCTCCACCTAGCCACCATTTGGACATTATTAATGTCACTTTACAGGTGAGAGAACTAAGGATCAGCTATTTTAAACTGGCATGTAGAAATGTATTAATATTAGATAGAAGGAATGATCAGACATATATATAAAGACTGCCAAACATACAACTGTGTATACAATGTATAAACACAGTCAGGGCTCCAGCAGGAAGTAGATGGCAAGCTCAAAATGGAATAATTTTAAGAGGTTTTATAAGGAATTATTTACAGAAGTGGGGGGCAGGTGTAAAAAGCACACAAGGGATAGACTGGTACTCCAGAAGTCACAGTGTGGCTGTTAAATTCACAGTCTGAAAGTGTATGGAGAGGAAGCAGGTGCTAGAATCTAGAGAGAAAGAGCTGTAAGAAGAGGGCCATCTTAGGAGGTTCCATGACCTTCTGTCAAAGCAGGCAGCAAGCTGACAAAATAGATATAACCAATTGCCTGGGTCCCAAATGGGCCAAAACCAAGAGGAAGTCAGAGGGCAAAAGCACAAGTGAGGAAAACCAGATTCTTAGCCTTCTAGAGCAGAAAGCAGGATAGAGAAAGGTAAGGAATGGATCTAGAGAGGCAAAAGGAAGATACCCAACCCAGATGTCTTCAAAGTATTATTTATAATTAAAAACCAACCTATATACCCAACATTTGGAGAACAATTAAATACACAATCTTTCTTACAAACAATAGAATATTTGTATAGCCATGACAAACCATTATTATTCTTAATGAATAATGATAATTTAAGTATGCTCACGATATAATAAAAATTCAGGAAATCTAAGTTTTTTTAAAAAAACCTGCACACATAGTATGATTCTGAATATGGTTGAAAGAAAGAAAGGCTGTAAGGAAAGACACAGAAATGTGAACATCACTGGGTATTATTTCTGGGTTGCAGAATTATAGTTTATGGTTATCATTTTTTATTATTTTTGTGTTGTGTGTGTTTTTTCAAATGTTCTATAATGAGCATATATTATCTTTATAACCTGGAAAAAATATATATTTGGCAGATTATCTTAAATTCTTCAGGAACTCTGCAGAATAAAATGTTAAAAATCCTTGGCTCTATGTAACTCTTGAATCCTCAACACAAGGAAAAACAGGAAACAAAAAAATCATCTGTTCTTCTATTGATATCAAATTACGTGTTGGTTATTCTCAGAACAGCTCAAAGTCAGTTGTTTGTTTTATAATGTATCTTCATGGCAATCCTGTGACAAAGGAATCATCCCCTCCTTTTGCAGACAATATGACCAAGGCTCAGAGAAAGTGTATCACCTATACAAGTTCATGCTACTAGAAAGTGACAGACCTAGGACTTGAACCAGATTGTCTGATTCCAAAGTCAACACTTGTTCTGAGGAGGGGCTGGGCCATCTCCCAAACACCCCGTCCTCCAAAAACCATCTCTCCTTGACTAATTAGGACTCTAAAGAACTATACTCCAACAGACATTTCCCAAAGACTTCCTGGGCATTTGGAGCTAACAATTAAGATCTAGAAATTCCATGGAGCACACAAGAACAAGTCTTGTCTAGTGTTCTGTTCATAAAGTCTTCAGAATAAGACGTCTGGTGATATCAGGCTGGGCGCAGTGTCTCACGCCTGTAAACCCAACACTTTGGGAGGCTGAGGCAGGGAGATCAGTTGAGGCCAGGAGTTTGAGACCAGGTTGGCCAACATGGTGAAACCCTATCTCTACTAAAAATACAAAACTTAACCAGGCTTGGTGGTGGGTGCCTGTAATCCAAGCTACTCAGGAGGGTGAGGCAGGAGAATCACTTGAACCCACGGGGCAGAGCTTGCAGTGAGCCAAGATCACGCCACTACACTCCAGCCTGGACAAGAACAAAACTCCGTGTCAAAAATAAAACAAAGAAGTTTGCTGCTCTCAGTGTCACACAGCCAAAGATGTATTGAGCACTGACTCCATGCCAGGCACTGAGCAACGTGCTTTTCTACTCATCTCATTTCATCCTCACAAGCTTCTGGGGAAAGCCTATTACTATCCCTGTCTTATCCAAAAAGACATCAAGTCCCAGAGAATTTAGTATAATAACTTGCCCAAGATCAAACAGCTAAGTAAGTGGCAAACCGGGATGTGAATGCAGATTTGTCTGACCACAAAACCCAGTCATTTGGGGCTTATTAATCAGATGGGGAGGTAGACCATGCTTATTTGAGAAAGTCATAGAATAATAAATCAGCCATACTTATTAGTTCTTAATAATAATGTCTCCCACTGGCTTTCATGATACGCAAAATCCTACTGCAAGGACATCATTCTATGATGTAGCTCCTTTCCCCAGCATGAATTAGATGCCTCTCCTCCATGCTGAAATGTCATCTGCCCTTGTGCCCAAGAAGAAGAGAGGGACACAGACGTTGGTGAGCATTCATAGTGTCTACAACAGACAGAAGAGTAGCCCCTTCTCTGAGTCCTCAATCCCAGAGCCCATCCCTGAGAAACAGAGGGACCAGAGGTTTCTAAAATGGTTCAGCAAGAGACTTATAATTAGCCTTCACTCAAACCCCTTCCTCTGCTCTCAGCACCATTCCAGAGCAGCCCCACAAAGAGGCTGGCCTCCAGTGCCATGCACAGCCTAGTACTAGGCAAGGCACTAAAGCCTCTTAAAGAGCCCCAGGCACAGAATCTCAACTTTGTCTTTCCTAGTTTCAGGAGCTCACAAGAATTAACTAGTAGACATGTGATCTGCCCTTCACGTGTCTACTCCCTGGGGAATGGCAGCAAGGCCCACTGGAAGCATCTCTCGTTCCAGCTTCTCCAGCTTCTCTCTCACCCCTCCACTCCAAGTCCATAGCCAGAGTTTACTCTTCTCCCCACAGGGCCTCTGTACATTAAGATTCCATTTCACAGTGGGGTGAAAGGATAAGATGTATCTTAATTTACCTGGTGTTCTGCCTGCCTAGCTTATTTAGATTTTCAGCCTGCTGAGAAGGAATCGGGTCTAGCTTAATGATCAGTTCAACACTTAACCTGTTGCTGACACTTGAAGGTGTTCTAACTCAGGTGAAAATTCAGGGACAGCATTTAGGCAGGTAGCCCAGGCATAGGAGATCCTCTCTGGCTCTCTGTCATTACTTAATTTTCTGCCCAGCAAAATCAAGGAAATAGGACTTGGAATAAAATTAAGTCTGAACTTCAAAAATGTCATTCCTTGAATTCCAACTACTGGTTTTAATGCTTTTTGGCATGGGCGAGGCCTCATATTTCTAGCCTGACACCCAAGCTTTGTGGTCCCCACAGCTTCCAGGAGCTTGGTGGTTTCTCTGCTGCCTACCCTCTACAAATTATTAGAAATTAATTTGACTTGGTTCAGCATTATCTGACAATTGCACTGACCCCCCTGTGAACCTTTCTGGCTAATTTACATCCCCGCCATGTGGCTTAATGTCTCCAATGCCAGCTCACATTATTTAAAGCTCATGCCAATTATAATTTTTTAATACAGTCTGAAAATCATGCTGTTACTTAGCAACAAAGGTCACTTCAATAAATAATATCTTGTGAGCCTATTGATACCCTCGATTCTTTTTTATGGGGATTGAGAGTTAGTGGTGAGACCTTTCCCAGCTATTGCCAATGCCTGAACTTTCGACAGGTGTCCACTGCCTGTGGTCCCTTCAACATGTGCAGGCTCAGCTGCCTTTCTCCTCACTCCAGCCCCTTTAGGGCAGTGACTGGGTGGGCCTGGACCAGCTCCCCTCTTCCCATCCCCCACTCTTCAGTATCCCTTATGCCTGGGGGCCTGTATTAGTCCTTCTCACTCTGCTACAAAGAACTACCTGAGACTGGGTAATTTATGAAGAAAAAAGGTTTAATTGACTTGCAGTTCTGCAGGCTGTCTAGGAAGCATGGCTGGGGGTGGTGAGCAGGCTCAGGAAACTTACAATCATGGTGGAAGGTGAAGAGGAAACAAGCACGTCTTATCAAGGTGGAGGAGGAGAGAGAGAAAAGGGGGAGATGCTACACACTTTTAAACAACCAGATCTCATGAGCACTCCCTATCATGAGAATAGCAAGTAGGAAATCTGTCCCCAAGAGCCAACCACCTCCCCTCCTCCAATACTGAAGATCATAATTCAACATGAGATTTGGGTGGGGACACAGAGCCAAACCATATCAGGGCCACAATAGAAAAAGTGGTTAATATGTAGATCCAAAGGGGAGTGGGATTTACAGACATCAAGCTAAAGTCCCAGAAAACTTTTATTTCAGAAGTCAAGGGTTGGATATCACTATTGATATGGAAGATCATGACTTTTTTCTCCTTGTAGATTCCCATTTTCCCCTGGGAAATGATCTTAGCTACAGGCACATTACATGGGTGAATCTCTAGTGGACAACCCCAGGGGCAGTCAGGGGTTCAAGATTCCATACCATATCTGAACCCCAGACTTCAACCCCAAGGGCATCCCCCCTTGGTGTCTCCCAGGCCCCCTACAGGACGCCTTGTCCTCCCTTTTCTGTTCGGAAAAAAGAAGCCTCCTTCCTCCCTGGGCAATGGGGAGCTATAAGTCCCCATTGCAACTTGGGAAATTCACCACACAGGGTTGTTAAGAAACTGTAAAGTACTGTATATATACAAAGAAATCCTTGTTATGAGCACTCAAAGAAGATCCAGCAAATCTTCACGAAGCCTGGCAGTCTCTAGGGAAGGCAAGGTCCAACTACTCTCTCTGCCATCTTCCCACTTCCCACTACTGTTATTCCGCAGGTCAATCTCAGACAAAAAGCCATCGACTTTCGGTTTAGTCCTCCCCATCAGAAGCCTCCATTCTTGGAGAGCCAGACTAGGATTTTCTTCTTAGGGTTTGACCTTCTTAGGGTTTGAGGCCTCTCAGCTGCCTGCACAAAGAGGACATGGTTTTATACTACCAATTCATCTTCTTCGTCTGTAGAAATCAAGCCTGGTGTCATTAGTTCACATTAATTCATTGTCAAGTACTATGCCAACCACCTCACATATCTATTTAATCTAAGGGCATAGGTACCATATTATTCCCATCCTATAAACAAGGAGCTGAGACACAAAAGAATTCCGTATTATTTGGCTAGCATGTATCAGAGACATATTTGTAAGCAGAGATTTTCCCTCCTAAAATCCATGCTTGTAACCATTTCCCTTACTGCAAGTATGAAATCACTCTCTTCCCCTCACTAGCGATAACACGTATTTTAAGGGCCATGAACTCAGACCAGACTGGAAAATTTGGGATGGTCCTACCTTCTATAGCTAAGCTATGAAACAAAATTACAGGAGATCTTGTCCTTTCAGTCTCCTTATCCAAGATGAATCCCAGCAAACTGGACCCACTAAATTTCTCACTCTGTGGCCAGTTTTTCTGTTGTTGTAAGGATCCAGCCTTAGTAACATATTCACTGCACACCATCCATTTGCCAGGCACTGTACTAGGCACCAGAAGGCATGTGGGGAGTATACATAACCAGACAGATAGCCTGTTATCATCCAAACCTACGTATTCTTGTCGTGAAACATCCTAGCAGGATAAAGAATCTAACTGAGCAGGATCTTAGCACCGTTTGACTTTATCTTCCTATAACTCACTCCACTTCATTCCCAGGGACTGTAGAGAAATGCAGCTGTCACACAAACAAGTTTCTTTCCAAACCAGCACTTTTCATATCCAGGTCAACAGTCTGTAGAGGAAGGGCTCACTTCAACAAGCACCTGCAGGACCTTCCCAGATTCACCCTCAGCCCTAAACCACCAGCCTTGAGGCCAGGCCAGAATGTTCCATTGTACAGGGGAATTTTCTTCCATTATTTCATTTGAATTAAAAATTATTTGAGATTCTATTCCAAGGCCAGGGTAGCCTGAGGCCTCTAAAAAGACAGCTGTTTCAACCTGCTCATCATCCTACAGCATCTGCAGCACATCACTCAGAAAAAGAGTGCAGCCCACAGGCCTCTAGCTCACCCTCTGGCAGGACACATCTTCCCACAATCATCCATGGGACCAAAGCCAGCCACACCATCAGGAACCACCAAGAGGCCAAAAGGCAGGCAGCCATCCTCTCAAATACAATTCATTTCAGTATCTCTGCCTCCCAGTCCTGCTTTCTCTCCCTGCCCTGTTAGAGTCCTGCATCCTATTTAACCTGATTTCTAAAATGTGTTCATTATGCCTCAGCAGTTTGCATGTTTTCTTAATCTTTACCTTATCCTCACTCATTGGTATATAACAGCTATCATAAAACAGGGTGTCCATGTTCTCAGCTTGTCCATTCATTCATTTACCCACTCATTCACCAAATATTTACTGGGAGCTATTTATGTCAGACTGTACAAGATGTTGAAGACACAAATGAATAAAATACCACCTTTGTACTTGAGGAAGTCAGGGTCAAGTAAGGAGGCAGACATGTAAATCAATCATTGTAATACATACAATGAGTTTGTTCAAAATTCAGAAATAATCCAGAAAAAGGTGGGACAGACTGGGGAGGAATGAAGACACCTACACAGAGGAGAGAGAGAAGTGCGGTGCTACACTTTAAGAACTAGAGAGAGGAGGGTTCCAGAAAGGGGAATTGATATAATCAAAAGCAAAAGGACATAAAAGAGTAAGATGGGTGGCCGGGCGCAGTGGCTCAGGCCTGTAATCCCAGCACTTTGGGAGGCCAAGGCAAGCAGATCACCTGAGGTCAGGAGTTTGAGACCAGCCTGGCTAATATGGTGAAACCCCATTTCTACTAAAAATACAAAAAATAGCCAGGCGTGGTGGCACGTGCCCGTAATCCCAGCTACTCGGGAGGCTGAGGCGGGAGATTTGCTTGAACCCAGGAGGCGAAAGTTGCAGTGAGCTGAGATTGCACCATTGCACTCCAGCTTGGGCAACAAGAGTGAAATTCCATCTATAAAATAAAAATTTTAAGAAGTCAGATGGGTTTAGGAAACTGCTGTAAGTGCTGCATTGTCAAAGTGCAGTATATAAAGTACAAAGCACAAAGGAATGTGAGGGGAGACAGGCAACAGGGACCAAGTTTTAGAAGGCCTTGTGTGACTCACCAGGGACTTTGTTTAGCAATAGCAATTGCTGACTATTTTTCAAGTTTACTATAGGCCAGCCCCTGCACAATGCAATGCACTGGCACTACTTCATCTGGTCCTTATCACCCTTCATGAGGTAGGTATTAGACTGAACCATAAGAAGTTCAGCAACATTCCACCATTTTGACCTACAGATATTAAAATCCCATGCTCTAACCTAATGCTGTTATTATCATCATTTAAGAGATGAAAAACCACATGACATGTTCCAACAAGATCATGCAGGCCATTGGGTGAGGATAGACTGCAGAGGGGCAAGGCCAAAGGTAAGAGGGCCAGTGAGAAGGCAAAAGATGATGGTAGTTTGGACCAAGGTGGCAACAGTTGAGGAGGAGAAGCCATCAGGGTTTGTTGATTGTCTGGATAAAAAAAGATCTCAAACAAACAACCTAATGGTACCCTGAGGGAACTAGAAAAAAAAGAACAAACTAAGCCCAAAGTTAGCAGAAGGAAACAAATAACAAAGATCAGAGCAGAAATAAATTAAATGGAGACTAGAAAAACAATAGAAAAGATAAACAAAATTAAAAGTTTGTTTTTGAAAAGCTAAAAAAATGGACAAACCCTTAGCCAGACTAATTAAGAAAAAAAGAGAAGACAAATAATAAAATCACAAATGAAAAAGGAAACATAACACAGAAATACAAAGGATCATAAGAGACTACTATGAAAAATGACATGCCAACAAATTGGACAACCTAGAAGAAATGGATAAATTCCTAGAAACATGTAATCTGCCAAGACTAACCCATGAAGAAACTGGAAATCTGAACAGACCAATAATGAGTAAATAGATTGAATAAGTAACTAAAAGTATGTCATCAAAGAAAAGCCCAGGACTGGATGACTTCATGGCCGAATTCTATCAAACATTTAAAGAACTAATACCAATCCTTCTGAAACTCTTCTAAAAAATTGAAGAGGAGGGAATACTTCTAAACTCATTTTATAAAGCCAGTGTTACCCTGATACCAAAGCCAAACAAAGACATTACAAGAAGAGAAAACTATAGGCCAACATCTCTAATAAACATAGTGTAAAAATTCTCAACAAAATACTAGCAAACCATACTCAACAGTACATTAAAAGGGTATCATCATAATCAAGTGGGATTTATCCCTGGGAGGCAAGGTTGGTTCAACATATACAAATCAATAAATTATTGCCAGAATGAAGAAAAAACATATGATTATTTCAATGGATACAGAAAAAAGCATTTAATAAAATTCAACATCCTTTCATTATAAAAACTCTCAACAAAGTGGGTATAGAAGGAATGTTTCAAAACACAATAAAGGCCATGTAAAACAAGGCCACAGCTAACATCATACTCAACATGAAAAGTTGAAAGCTTTTCCTTTAAGAACAGAAACAAGACAAGGATACCTACTCCCATAACTTCTGTTCAACTGGAAGTCCTAGTCAGAGCAATTAGGCAAGAGAAATAAATAAAAAGGTATTCAAAGGAAATAATAAAGTGAAATTGTCTGTGTTGCTGATGACAAGATCTTATATATAGAAAATACTAAAGACTCCACCAAAAATTTGTAAAATTGTAAAACTCAAACAAATTCAGTAAAGTTGCAAGATACAAAATGAACTTAACAAAAATCAATAGCATTTCTATACACTAACAAAGTAATTTCAATGTCATTCTTCAAAGAAATAGAAAAAGTAATTCTAAAATTCATACGGACCCACAAAACACCCCAATAGCTGAAGCAACCTTAACTAAAAGAACAAAGCTAGAGGTATTACACTACCAGATTTCAAAACATATTACAAAGATATGGTAATCAAAACAACAATCAACGTCACAAAAACAGACACACTGACCAGTGGAATAGGATATAGAGCCCAGAAAAAAAGAAAATAAAACACATCTTTAGACAATTGATTTGACAAGGGTGCCAAGATCACACAATGGGGAAAGGACAGTATCTTTTAATAAATGGTAATGAGAAAACTGGATATTGACATATAGAATAACAAAAATGAACTCTTATCTCATCTTTTATACAAGAATCAACTCAAAATAAATTAGAGACTTAAATATTAAGATATGACACTATAAAACTACTAGAATAAAACGTAAGGGAAAAGTTTCATGACATTGGTCTCGGCAATGATTTCTGGAGCACAACCCCAAAAGCACAGATAATAAAAGCAAAAGTAGACAAATGGGATTGCATCAAACTAAAAAATCTTCTGCATAGCAAAGGATACAATAAATAGAATGAAGAGACAACCCACTGACTGAGAAAATATTTTGCAAATTATGCATTGGTTAAGAGGCAATAAACAAGGAACTCAAACTATTTAGTAACAAGAAAACAAATTACCCAGTTAAAAAATGGGCAAAGGACTTGAACAGACATTTGATAAAAGAGGTCATATAAATGGCCAACACGTAAATTTTAAAACCCTCAACATGTCTAATCATAAAAGAAATTCAAATTAAAATCATAATGAGAGATCACCTCATACCTCTTAGATTGGCTATTATCAAAAAGATAAAAGGGTTGTCACGGATGCGAAGAATGGGGAACCCTTCCTTATACACTGTTGGTGGTATTGTAAATTAGCACAGCCATTTTGGCAAACTGTATGAATGTTCCTCAAAGAACCAAAAATAGAGTTACCATATGATTCTACAATCCCACTACTGGGTATTTATTTAAAAAGGAATCAAAATCAGTTTGTCAAAGAGATGTCTGTACTCCCATGTTCACTGCAGCACCATTCACTATAGCCAAGATATGGAAACAATTTAAGTGCCCATTTGGATGAATGGATTTTCTAAATGTGATATATATATATACAATAGAATACTATTCAGCCTTAAAAAAAAAAAAGAAAAACAGAAAATTCTGTCATTTGTGACAACATGGGTAAACCTAGAAGACATTAAATGACACAAGATATTAAATGAAACAAGATAGTAAATGAAGATATTAAAGATATTAAATGAAATAAGAAAGGCACAGAGACACCAAAACCATATGATCTCACTTATGTGTGGAACCTACACATGTTGAACTCATAGAAGTAGAGAGTAGAATGGTGGTTACCAGAGGCCAGGGATGAAGGTGAGGGGTCAGAAAGGGAAGATCTTGGTCAATGGTTACACAGTTTCAGCTAGAGGAGTAAGTTCTGGTTTTCTATTGCATAGCACATGACTGTTAATAGTTAATAATTTAGTTATAATTAGTTAATAATAATGTATATTTCAAAATAGCTAAAAGAGGATTTTAAGTCTTCTCACCACAAAGAAATAATATTTGTGACAGATATGCTAATTAGCCTGATTTGATCATTCCACAATGCATACATGTATCATAACATCATGTTGTACTCCATAAATATGTACAAATATTATTTGTCCATTCAAAATAAAACTTTAATAAAGGACAGTGCCAGGATTTTAAAAGAAAGAGATTGCATTAACCAAGATGAGGAAGTTTCTGGTAGAGTTGTTTAGCAGATTATCAGAAGCTCAGGTTTGGAAACGTCAAGTCTGAGGTGCTTACTGGACCATCTGAAATGATCAAGTAGGCAACTGGAAATATGGGTCTGTGGTTCAGGGGAGATGTTCAAGCTGGAAGATCTATTTGGAAGCCGTCAGCAGACAGATGGTATAAAATTCATGTGACTGGATAAGATCACCTAAGGAATGTGTACAGATTGGGAATGAACCATGGGGCCCTTGAGATTTTAGAGGTCAGAAATCTGCAAAGGAACCAGCAAAGGAGATTGGAAAAGAGTGATTGGAAAAGTGAAAAACAAGAGGTAGGCATTGATTTTAGCAAAAGAAACATCAGGAGAGGAAGAAGGAAGAAGAAACGGAGGAGAAGAATTGCTATCACTTCCCACATCACTTTCTAGTCTCAGGCACCCCAGTTTCCCATCTGCCCAGTGTTGTCAGCCAAGGCCCAGACCTCAGTGCAGCCATGACTATCTGAACTACCACGCACTTAATTTCCAGTGGTTGCTTAATTATTCCAATATCAGTATGTTTTTATTGAGTTAATAAGAAAGTTTCATTGCCTGAATTATGTAATGGCATACTCTTTGTAATCAAAGAACTCTCTAAAGGTAGGAATAATTTTATTTGTTTTTGAAATCAGGGCACTTACCATGAAAATAATTTCTGAACATTTTGGTACTTTTTATCTAATTTCCTAAAATTATCCATTTTAACATCTGTAAAAGGACTCTCTTTTTTTCTTGCTGGAAGCCCAAGAGAAACTGGTATTTGCACCTCCCCAAAGCAAACTTATCCTCTTTGATTACATTTGCCAGCCAATGAATTAACAAAGCTGGTAGCTCCTAAACAGACATAAATCTCACCTATTAGATGCTGATGCAAAAGCAAACATTCATCAACAGAACGTCAAATTGGCAGTCCAAACACAGAGAAGTATAATCAAAGGCAAAATTCTATTGCTAAAATTTGCCCCTTGGCTTCTAGCTTTTATTATAAGTTTTCTATCCAGTATAGAAATGCAGGTCACTGTCATGATCCTCAATTCACTCACACACACTTTCGTTTCCTTTCCCATTCATAACGTTCTGCTCTAAGCAGCATTTTCTCTTCCAAATCTGTTGTAAAAGAAATTATGACATTTCACTGAATGCAGTCAAAGATCTATATGAACAGATATGTGTAATATAAGCATGAATGAGTTCCATATGTCTTTTGAAAAATAAGGTTCTACTAGAGCGAGAGGCCATCCAATATTAATCAAACACACATGAATTTTACTTAACACTCTGCCAGTGGCTTTGATTTCTGAGAAAATCAACATTTTAGTCTATGTAAATAATCTTTGCCTTTGAAAGAAACAAGATAAAATTATGTTTTTCCTTTTCTACAACAAAATTTTCTCCTTCTGGTTTGAATGCGCCAACTAAGGTCAATAGGAAAATCTTCGACTACCATCCAACACTCACCTTCACTTGACCTTGATTAATATCGGTAACAGTTGACAACATGTGCTCTGACTGTCAAAGTCTTACTCCATACCTAAAGGAAAGGAGAAAGCATTTCTGCACAATGCAATGGACCTTTTGCATTCATTCAAGTAGTGACACAGTGAGAACTGCCACAAACTACGTTCCAGCAGGTGGTACTTTCCTGGCAATCCCCAGATCATACAGCATATCTGTAAACCCCAAGGGATTCAGTGTTGTTGTACCCTTTTTACCTAGGAAACAAACTCCCAAGCAAAAGCAAAATCACATTTTTGAGACTCCATCTCAAAAAAAAAAGAAAAGAAAAGACAAAAAGAAACCGTGGATGTAATACATGTAATACATCATTTCACGAAGAAAAGCTTCCATCACTTTTTTATAAAACTATGTCTACGTCTCTGGCAGCTATTTGGTTAGAAGTCTTTTGAGGTGTGATCTTGACATCAATTAGTATTGCCAGAGGAATTGTTGCAGATGACTTCAAGTTCCTTGTGGAGTCCCACAGACTGGCTTCAGCCACGGCCTTCCTCAGCTATACAGCAGCTTTGGGAAATGGACAGGGTGGGAGAATCCTGACACCTGGCTCGGAAGCGCTCCACCTTCATAACTAGCTGTGCAAATGACGTAGCTCACTGGTCCCCTATGGAGCTGTACTTTCGTAGTTCAAAACTGAGGTTTTTGTTCCAGGTAAGACAATCTAAATATTCAAAAACAGAGGAAAGACTAAGTAAGCCATAGCACATTCAATAGAGGGAATACTCTAGCACTGGGGTAAAACATGAGGGAGATCTATTAACGCAAGCATGGAAAGATTTCCAAGACACACTGACGACTGCAAAGGGAAAAAGAGCAAATCAAAGAGACAAAACTGACAAGATTTTCCCACTTATAGAAAAAGCAAATTCCACGTAGAAAACTGTAAATTTCCATATGTTTATGGAAAAATACATATGAATACGTGTCTGTATTTATAGATATATACAGGCTGAGTATCCCTTATCTAAGATGCTTGGGACCAGAAGTGTCTCAAATTTCAGATATTTTTCATATTCTGGAATGTTTCCAAATACATAACAAAACATCTTGGAAATGGAACCCAAATCTAAACATAAAATATATTTATGTTTCATATATTCCTTATACAGAGAGATTGAATATGATTTTATACAGTATTTTTTAATAATTTCGTGCAGGAAACACATAACTCATCACACAAGGTCAGCTGTGGGATTTTTCACTTGTGTCTTCATGTCAGCACTCAAAATGTGTTGGATTTTGTAACATTTCAGATTTCAGATGTTGGATTAGGGATGCTCAACCTGTGCATACATATGTGTGTGTCATACTTGTCCATGCTAACACATAGGTGTGAAGGGATAGTTATGCATCATACAGAAACAGCAGTAATTCTCTTCAGGGAAGGGAGTATGGTCAGGGTGAGTTAAGAGTGGAATTTTGTTTTTATCCTGCATTGCTTGGTACTCTGGATTGTTTTTTAACAATGAGAATGCATTTAAGTGTTACTTGCATTACATTTTAACAACAGCATAAAATGTGTGAGATTACAGGAAAGAATGATATCTAGAATATAAATAATAAAATATAGAATATAAATAATATGAATAGGAGTAAATGAAGAGTGCCCAGTTGTTTAATAGGAGTGTTGAGTCAGATAAATAAGACACTATGTATGAAAGTCATTTATAAATGGGATAATACTATACAGACAAGGACTGATATTTTGCATATGTGGTCAGGGTGTGCTATGAGTAGTGGCTAAAATTTCACACTCTAGAGTCAGATCATAGGATTTAGAGTCTCAGCACACCACATAAATGAGCTATAGGTCTCAGGAAAATGATGAGAAATTCTCTGTACCTCAGTTTCCTAATCTGTAAAATTGGAATCATGGTAGTAATTACTCCCATAGGACTATGGTCAGGATTAAAACAGTATTACACTAGAGGGTTTAGCACAGAGCCTGGTGCATGGTAGCCCACAGGATGAATGAGTCATATTTATTAACACCCAACTTAAAGGATATCTGGAGGCCTCTACATGCCAAAATGTACCCCTCTGCTGCCTCCCCATTCATTGGAAAAAGTCCACATTAGTCACTGTTTGGTTTAGAGCCTCAGAGACCGCTGTTATGAAAGAAATGTAGCGCTCACCTGAGGAAGGTTAAATATTGATATTACAGAAATATTTATAGGGCAGCTATGACATGCAAGCAAGGCACTGAGAAGGATTAAAAAGAATGCCAAAGAGATGCTCTGTGATCTCAGGGAACTCAAAGAGGTAAGACATAAATGCAAGAAAAGTGAAAGAATATACAAGAGATAACAGCTCAATGCTGTACAAGAAGTGTCACAACCCAGTGCATGATTAATTGCCAAACAGTGATGCAGGGGAGGATTACAGCCATGCAAAGACCAGAGAGAGAGCTGAGGGGAAACGATCCAGGACTGCCTTAAGGAGAAAAGGGAATCTGCACCAATAATGGGATGGCTTTAGATGAGCAGGGAGGAGCTGGTGGGCGGCGGGAGGTGGGGAGGCGGGGTGGGAGCCTCCCGGGATGAAGGTGGAACATGAGCCAAGTCAGGAAAACAAGAAACCCCTGAACATTATTAGGGGAAGACACAGGGATGGAGACCATGAGTGAGGGAGTGAGTCTGACCAAAGCAAAGGAGTTAAGCAAGGGGCATGCTATGAGCAGGAGGAACGCAAGGATAGCCTGGAATCTGAATATGGAAGACTTGAGATAGATCAAGAAGTCTGAGATGCAGCCTGTAGACAGCGGAGGGTCACGGAGGTTCCAAATGAGCAAAAATGGTGACAGCCATGTTTTGACACTAGTCAGGAAGCAAGGGGCAGGATTCCAGGGCTAAGAGAGTGAACCACAGGAGAAAAAAGACTGAGGCCTGTTGGAGTGACACAAATGGGCCATCTTGGTGAAGATCCTGAACTGGAAGTGTCAGAGGGAAAATCAAAACCACTGGTCCATTTAGCAGTCAAGGAACCCACAAACAAATGGTAAATCTTTTCTGATCCTTTTTCTATGATCACCTTCACTCACATCAGCTTGTAAGTCTAGTTACTCTAAGGAGGGAGACTGTAAGGAAAAAGAGCAGGATGACTAAGTTTGGAGGTGTCAAAAGAGAAAGGAAATCTCAGGAGCCAGGCACAGTGCCTCTGAAGGCAAAGTGTGCATGGAAGTGCCGGGCTCCAAGGGAGGCAGAGAGAAGCACAGAAGAGAAAGAGATCTGTTATAAGAGGTTTGACCCATCCTGGCCAGTGGATAGTCTGGGCTCAGCTGAGGCCAAGTAAGCAGAATCTCCCAAATATTGGGATAGCTATGCCTGTGTGCATAACCTCTATGCTCAGTGAGGTTAGAGTCTAGCGGGTCTCAGGGATGTGCTCAAATATCTGTAATGCAGAACCCGGGGTTTACTACCATGAAAAACAAGCAAGCGCTTTGTGAGCTCAGACAAAGAAAGGTCTACCGTGGATGCACTGGGGAAGAGGACTTACATCAAGTGAGATGGGGTGGAGGAGGTAAACTTTAGATGGTCTTTGAAAGTAAATAGGCTTGTAGGCTGGGTAAGGTGGCTCAGCCGGTAATCCCAGCACTTTGGGAGGCCAAGGCGGGCAGATCACTTGAGGTCAGGAGTTGAGACTAGCCTGGGCAAAATGGTGAAACCCTGTCTCTACCAAAAATACAAAAATTAGCCGGGTGTGGTAGCAGGTGCCCGTAATCCCAGTTACTCAGGAGGCTGAGGCGTGAGAATCCCTTGAACCAGGGAGGCTGAGGTTGCAGTGAGCCGAGATCATGCCATTGCACTCCAGCCTGGGCAACAAAGCAAGACACTGTCTCAAGAAAAAAGAAAGAAAGTAAGTAAATAGCCACTTAGAAAAGAGATGAATTCTAGAGAAAGAAACCTCACAAACAAGTCCTATCTGCAGAAAAGCCTTGCACTTGCTTGAAAACAAAGTGATCCAGCTCTGCTGTAGTAAAGAACAGAAAGAGTCATTAAGCTGAACACACAAAGAACCTGGTGATGTGTCTGTCATAAGGAAGAGTGGAGAGTCACCAAATGGTCTCCATCAGTAGACGCATTGGTGGCTACATATTTGGAGTCTAAATCTGACCATGAATGCTAATCCATGGTGGGCAGCATGGAGAGGAGAGAGGCATTGCAAGAGAAGTGCCTTATGATGAAGCCTCCATCTAAGGTAATGGCAGGAGCAATGGAATGGATAAGGTAGGTATGAGCAGACCAGAGGGCTGATTAGACACAAGAGTGAAAAGAGAAAAAGGGGAGGAAAATATGTAAAGGTCAGTCCAAGGTATAAATCTTAGTTGACTAGGAGTGAGATCATGTTTTTGTTAATGTTGGATTTGAGGGGCCCACAGGAGGTGCAGGTGGGAAGTACAGCAGGCAGCTAAGAACATAGTGTGGCAGTTGAGTGGTGGGCAGAGAACTGGCCTAGTAAGGACTGAGTAGTGATCGTGTGAGTGAGGTAGGGAAAAAGGGAGCACAAATGACAATTGAGAAGTTTTATAATACAGGGAAGCATAAACTCGGGGCAAGTTGAGGAGTCGAGAGAGAGTCAAATGAGAGAAGTAAAAGGAGTGGGATGGTAATGTATTAGTTATCAACTGTTAACACTTTAGGTAGCATGAGATTCACATATTAGCTACTTAGACATTTTGCGGCTGGGCACAGTGGCTCACGCCTGTAATCCCAGCACTTTGCGAGGCCGAAGAAGGTGGATCACCTGATGTCGGGAGTTCAAGACCATCCTGGCCAACATGGTGAAACCCAGTCTCTACTAAAAATATAAAAATTAGCTGGGCGTGGTGGCATGCACCTGTAATTCCAGCTACTTGGGAGGCTGAGGCAGGAGAATCACTTGAACTTGGGAGGCAGAGGTTGCAGTGAGCCAAGATCGCACCATTGCACTCCAGCCTGGGTGACAAGAGTGAAACTCTGTCTCAAAAAAAAAAAAAAAAAAAGGAAAAAAAAAAAAAGAAATTTTGCAAGCAAAGCAAAGTAATTCGTTGCACCTGATGTGTGATCACGAGCTCATTGTTTATACCATGGGGAAGGGAATGCAGAAAAGTTCCATTTGTGGGAAGAGGAAGGAGCAGAGGAAAAATAAAGCAAAATGCCACTGAATGTATTTCTTCTGAATGCAGAAAAATTCCTTTGGGAAGCTACAGAGTACTTCATGGGAGCACCAAGACTTGGTACAGAACATGAGGGCATCTCAGGAACTAAGGAAGGTTGACTTGGAAAAGCCACAGGGAGCAGAGCAGCCAATTGGCTCAACATAAGTTTTATGAAGATCATCACCAGAGATAAGCCAAGAGTCAGAGTTGGAGAGTTTCAGAGTCAGCCGAGTTCAAGGCCAAAAGTAGGTCTGTGAGGGTTGTTTGAAGAACTAAGTGTGCCTCCCCATGGACTAATACATTGGCATAGGACCCAGAGCTTCCTTAGCACAGGAGCAAGACATCCTCAACCTCATGTACATCTTCAAGATCTGCATCTTCAAGAATCCACATGTGAAGGTTGAGCCAATTTTGAAATTCTGAAAGGGGTGCATAGTAGGCAGAGAGCTGAAGAGAGACCAAGGTTGTCTTTGGAGTGTGCAGGGAAATCAGATCCTGTAGAATCAGCCAAACCTTATAGCTTATGCCTTAATTTATGCCTCTGTGTCACTTTTTTTCTGGGAAGTTTGGGTGTGACACTTCTTCAATACAAATATGGGGTCCTCAAATGCAAGGGTGCAAATGTGAGGGAAGAGTGAAGCACAGCTTATTAAAATCCAAAGCACATTTATTGAGCACATACTACACGCTCATCATTGGACTTGGCTGGGGAATCAAAGACAGACCAAACGCTGAGTATTCCAACCAACAACAGCTGCCTAACAAACCACCCCAAAATGTGTGGTCCAAAACAACCACTGTTTTAACATGCTCATGTTTCTGGGGGAGTCAAGGAATTAGTGAGAATACAAAGGAATAGATCAAACAGCTTGAGAAGACTGGGATAGCCTTGCCAGAACCATATGTGTGTGGCATAGTTTCTGGCTATCTGTTAGATTCCTCGGTTCTTCCGTGATATGGCCTCTTCTAGTGGCTTCCTCACAGCATGGAAGTCGCAGGGTAGTTAGACTTCTTAAATGACTAGCCACAGATCCAGAGAAATGGAAATAAAGAAAGAAGAACCTATTAGTCCCCTTAAAGGCCAGGCCCTGAACTAGTATAGCATCACTTCCACCATGTTCTGTTGGTCAAACCAGTGACATTTAAGTAAAGGGAGGGAAGGGATTGATGGCAGTCATCTTGTGGACAAACTGCCACACCACAGTTGCCTGTGAGGAGGTGAGAGGCTGGGAGCTCTGTGAGGGCATGGCCCACATCTGTCTGATTTACTACTGCATACCCCAATGCCTACTACACTTCCTGACACATAAGACATGCACAGTAACTACTTACTAAATTAATAAAATGTGCCCAGCAAGACTTCATACCCCAGTTTATCCCTCAGCAAAACATGTGTGTACCCTCAAAGAGATGTACTTTTAAGAAACACTGTGGAAATTTGGGTAGGAAAATAGCCCTGACTTCTCTAGTTCGGTATTAGTAGGCCACATTTATCAGAAATTAACCAACTTCCCACACCATGTGGTCAGAAGTGGTCTTGTTACCTATCTGCAGTTCTACAACTACATACAATCATCAAGATGTAAAACCAAAGTGCTGTTCAATTGAACGCATAATACTCTTGACAGAGGTCCTGCTCCACTCTTTTTCTGTGATACCCAGCTGAGATGGACAATACAGAAACCTCATGGTTTCCTTCATCCCTCTCACACTTCAATATCCCATCAGAGTCAGCACTAAACAGACAGTAATGTGCTTCCTTATACGGTGGTCGCACCCCAGGCTTACTCAGTCCTCCAGAGCCAAAGGTGCCTCCCAAGCAAAAGACACCAGGCTGCATCTCACCATTGTGAGTGAGGAATGCACACTTCCTACAGAAATGAGAAAGAAATCTAAGAAAGGCAAACTTTCAACACCCAGCCAGGGAGTCCCCCTCTGCCTTTGCCATGTAACATTCCTCAGGCCTAGAGGGTGAGAGATGGCTTGAGTTGCCTGAACATGTCTTTGGTGCATATATGATGGCGGGTGAGTGTGTGTGTGTGTGTGTGTGTGTGTGTCACAAAATCTTGCACTGTTGGCCAGTCTGGAGTGCAGTGACATGATCTTGGCTCACTGCAACATCCAACTCCCAGGCCCAAGTGTTCCTCCCGCTCCACCTCAGGAGTAGCTGGGACTACAGGCACATGTCACCATACTCAGCTAATTTTTGTATTATTTTTGGTATAGATGGTTTTGCCGCATTACCCAGGCTGGTCTCAAGCTCCTAGGCTCAAGCGATCCACCCATCTCGGCCTTTGAAGTGCCAGGATTACAGGCATGAGCCACCATGTCTGGCCCACAGATGATGTTTTCTATGCATGGCAAGATCTCTTTTTTTTAAAAAAAGTCAACATTTACTGAGCATTCAGTATGGATCAGACACTGTGCAAATTTCTGTTCACAAATGATCTTCCTGAAGCCCCAGAATCCTATGAGATACATTATAGTTTTGTGCTTATTTTATAGCTAGGGAAACTGAGATTTAAAGAAATGAGAAATTTGCTCAACTCACACCGTTGGTGGACAGCAAAGATAACATTTGTACACAGGCAATCTAAATCCAAAATGCGTCTTCTTTAGCCTCAGAATACTGCCCCTTCTCTTTCCCTGAGGCAGGTAAGTACAGAGCTGGTTGATGGCTGAGATCACTATTAATAAACGGCGGGCTGACTGGACTCTTAGAATTAGGGCTGATAATGAGAATGCAGAGTTAATGACAAATCAAGCTGCTTGGCCAATGATATCCTGCTGAGGCCCCCGAGGTTCTTCAGACAATCCAACCTTCCATTTAGCCAACCAGATAGATAATGCTGTTCCCACACAGGTCGGGAGGGTGCCCTCCATGAAAGTTAATCTCTATGTGAGAAGGGAAAATTCAACTCCCTGCCAAAAACTCAGCCCTGGCTTCTTTTCCATCACGGTACTTGAACGAACCCACCATAGGCTTTTTCTTTCTCCCTTGTCAGGAAGCCAAGAGTGGCATTTCAAAGGACACGTTTACCCCCTAGCAATTTCTCTCTTCCACCACCACGTGCTTTCTTCTCATAAAATAGGCCAGACAGTGAAGCTGTAAACCCAGCTGGTGAGATTGACGTCCTGTTTCTCCTCCGTGCCTCCGGTGGGTATGGCTCAGGAGCGGTGCATCATGAACAATAAACATTTAAGTGAAAATGCTTCAAGACAGAGATAATCACAGTTTAACAACAACAACCCCCACCCCCCAAGAAAAAGAGAAAGTAAAAGATTTTAATTGATCTAGCAGAGGGGTGAATTTGAGAGAATCAATGGCATACAAATAACAGAATGGACAAAACTGCAAGGAAAAAATCTCGACCTCGGGTTTCTGAAAAGCTCTGCCTTAATGCTCTCCAACATCTGGAGCACATACATGGGGAATGGACTGTCTCTGTGAAATGTACCAAACAAATCGGCTCCTCTGCTCCTTAGTTCAAACACTTGCATTTTTACAATGAATGGGAAATCTACAGCAACCACTGTTATACCACTTACATTTTAAAAAATCATCAGGTAGACAGATTACAGAAAGTAAAACAGAGTTTCACATATTCTACAATCCCATCGTCTCTGCCAAAAATGAACCGCTAAAGGAAATCCCAGAAGTTTTATATTTGTCTGCCATCTTTTGTTTTCCTACGCCTATATAGGACTGCAAAGGATAGAACTTCAGTAGGACCTAAGGCGAGCTGACTTCACCAGACTTGAGATACGGCAAATTTTAAGAGAAATATATATGGGTTTCTCATTCCCTCTATTTTCTGTGACAATGGACAGAATAACTTTTCCATTCCCCAAATTCCAAAAATGAAACATAAAGTTGGTAAGTGTTTTAATTGTCAAAATAAACATACAAAAACTATAGCACATCTAGGGGTGGTGGACTACTTGCCAACTAAAAAGAAGAGGGTGTACTGATAGCTTAAAATGAAAGAAAAACATTTTTAATTGTTTTCCTTCAACTTCTCCACAGAACTTAAACACATACCCATTTTCAGGAACTGAGGTTAATTTTTCACATCCATAAAATGAAAGTATTGGATTAGATGAACGCACAACTGCCTTCCCAAGTGAAACAAATTCTATAATTTTAAATATATATGTATACATATATATGTGTGTACGTGTATATACATATGTATGTATATATACATATATCATACATACACAATATATAAAATGCATACATAAGCATACATATATGTGTATATGTGTGTGCATATATACATGTGTGTTTACACATATATAAGAAAAGAATTACTTTGCTGACATGTCAACATAATTTTGATATAAAAATGTATTTTCCCTTGCATCTGATATGCATTTAGTCTCTCTGGGCTTCAGTCTTTGAATCTGAACAAAAATAAAGACTTGGACTCATGGGTGGAAAATGGGTTTTGACCTGCTTGCCAAATCCTATCCTTTGCCAGGGTCATTATGTTGAAAAGCATCAGTGAAGCTATGCCTGGGCTCAGCATAAAAGAGTGCTTATATTTATAATGAGTATTTATAATGAGTATTTATATATAGTGAGCATTTATGATGAGTAATTATAATAAGCCATATCACAAGGCAGATCATACACGATATTTCTATTGCTCTCAATCAGCCTATTAAAGTCTAAATTCTATTCGCTTTGTGAGAGAGTTATTGTGGGGACAAAGAGAAATCAAGAATGGGTCTACACACTGGAGGTTCACAACCAAAGAAACAGAGGTCCAAAGAAATGAAATTCCTTGCCTGTAGTCAAAACTTGAATTCCAGCATTCTGAGTCCAGAGCCATTGTACTACACCACCCCACCTTCCTTAAATGCTATCAAACTGTATGCAAGGGAGTGCCTACCCGTGATCAGTGAATCAGTCAAGGTCCAGCCAGGAAGCAGAAACCTCTCCTCTCTAGGTATTTTAAGCAGAGGAAATTAATTAAGGAATCAGTAACACATAACTGGAGAGCTAAGAAGCAAAACCAGTGAAGCAACCTGGGGATTAGGAACAGCAGAAAGTTGCTGTCATCCTTAGACTGAAAGAACACAAGGAGAAGGTAATGTTCCCTGAACCAGTTCAGCAGCTTCCTGGTAAGAGTTGGAACTATGGAGGGAGAAACGGTGGGGAGTTAGAATCACAGAAGAGGTGTAGCCATGATGAAAAAACGACGGCTTCTCCCTGCTCCCCTACCTCTAGTTTTCTGTAAGTGTCTCCATTGACCAAACCACTCATATGTCAGTTACCAAGAAAGCCTGGGAAATACAGCCACATGATTGTAAGCAACAGCAGTTACAGACAAAATAATGTATTGCTAGATAAATAGATAAATATAGACATGATTTCAGACCATGAGGTTTAAAAAAAAAAAAAAGCCTAAGCTATATCCATATCCTAAGGATAGGCCCAGTTTTTTTCTCCCTAATCCATTAATGTTTTCCTATTAATATATGAAAACATATCCCCTCTGTCAAATGGAACAGGAAAGAATATTTTCTTTGTACTTGAGTCTCTTGCCTCTAGCTTCACAGTCAAGAGGCACAGACTGGCATATTACCTATAGAACTCTCAATGGAATTTTGCATAGATGCCAAACTAAAAACAATCTCCTATCCAGATCACTCCAACTCTTGTATGAAGGTTTAAGGCATTGAGAGAAGAGGAAAATTACCAGAGAAGGAGGCCAAAGAAAATGAGCCGCCCTCAGAGACTCATAAGCTAAACAAAAACGTCTTCAAAGCTATAGATTGAAGGGAGTTCTGTAGCTGGAAGACCCCCAACTTCGGAGTCAGAGAAAATGACTGTCAAAACATGATCCTGGCTGTCTAGATCAGAACCACTTTGAGACTCTTGTGAGACACCTAAACTCCAGACCCATAGAACTAATAAATCTAGACATAGAACCTGAGTATTGTATCTTTGGCAGAGGCTCTAAGATATTTTTGGAATAAGGATGCCAAGAGTAGGAAATCCTTGGCGTCAACCAAAAATTCAGGGTGTAGCTACCAGCATTCCTTCCAAGGCGACCCAGTGATGCTGTCTATCGATTCATGTCATCTGTAGCTGTCAAGGGTGTATTGCTCTGTTTGATCATCCATAAGAAGGTCTGCCCACTACCCAGTCCTATTCCTAGGGATCTATTCCTCCTCTTGACTGTTTATTTATAGTTCTTCCTTCCCTTTTCCCCTTCCCTGGGGAAAAAGTATGGGGCCTGACAATTTAGAAAGCTCACTTCCCTTCTTCCTTACAGTCCTCCTCCAGTCTCTCTTTTTTGCTTCACAATGATCTCCCCAAGAGACACCTTCTCCTGAAGCTGGGGGACCCAACCTGCCAGCTCCTCATTTCCCATGTCACCCTAAACTGGCAGAGGAGGTGGATATAGTATATCTGGCTGCCCCAGCTGCTCGTCTAGGAGGCTTGTCCATCACAAGTGGGGAGGTCCTCTCCCCTCTGGGGTTGACTGAGGTTAAAGGGGCTCAGGGAAGGCCCTACAGGGAAGGGATCGGGATGCAGCATTGTTATTTGTGTCTCATGTAACAGTGTTTCTTTTCCTTTAAACAATCGATAGGGGCCACCTTCCAGGGAATGGAAGATGAAAAGATGGTGAGATTACCTGCCAGCACCATTTAGGCTTTAATGATTTTCACGTGAGTGCTCCCGGAGACGCTGTACAGCAACCGAATCATAGGATGCTGTTGTAATAAAATTAAAATTACTAAAATAAACTGCTGGGCATCTGGAAAGCACCGAGAACACAACATATTATGTAAACTGACATCCAAACATTGTACACCTACATGGCCCTTGAGTTACAACCAAGGCATTATGCACGCTAAAGGGTTCTTTTTAAAATTTTAATTTCCTGGTAAGTGGATTTTTATCACTAGGTAGCCAAATCATATTCACTATCAATTTTCTTTATGTGGTCCAGTGTTTTATAGTTTCTTTATGTCAGATTATCAAATTCACATTTACATACATTCTAGAGCTGCGAATACCAAACAGGAACTATTCAAATGAAAAGTAAAGGTGTTTACACATATCCAAATAATAGATTCCCCTCCGCCTCCTTTTTTTCACTAGCTATGTTGGAATCCATTAGAAACAGACTTAAGATAGGATTAAAGATCTACATATGAATACTTTGTGACTATGAAAATCAAGCTCTGTATATCACTCTTTAAAAAAAACACTAAACGCCAAATGACATTCAGTTTGATCATGAATATTGATAATATTATATTTATTTTAAATATAATGTATTCATCAGTACTCAACCAAAAGTAAAATTAAACTCATCAGGATCAGAATAACTGTTTGGTTTTGCAAAAGTCAAGGACCCTCGTTGGGTGGCTTAATGACTTCTTGTTTGTGTTCTGTTTGCATAAATTATCCATCAAGTACAGCCATTACACCGGATGCAGCATGGCACTTGCAGAGGAATGAGAGCTGCATCAGGATCCTCATTAAAGGGAAATGCGATTGGAATGGAGTCATCATTCCATGTCTGGCAAGGATCTGCTGCCTCCATCCCTTTGCACCAATTCCATTTGAAGTTGGAACTGGGCTCACAGACCTGGATTTTTAAAAGCAACGGATGCAATCAAACAATAGATGTTGTAAGAGACAGCCGCTGCACCCGTAGCCAAATGCAATAAAGAAGGGGGAGAAAAACAATATAATGGGTTTCAAGGCAATCAGATGAGTCTCTGAGAATACAGGTGCTGCATAATTCTCTCTCCGTTCATTTAATTGTTTATGTACCAAAAAAAAAAAAAACTTTTCTCAATTTCTATGGATGCTCTTTCTACATCATGGTATTACAACCCAATAAGCAGGGTAGGGATTGGACCCCAGTCATGCTGTGTGTATACTAATTAAGTAAGACAGGCAAAAATAACAGCAACCCTGTTTTACATAGCACAAGCATCGTGTTCCAGCCTGGACACATCCTGCAGCTATTCCAATGTAATTGTATTACTTAACTCAGGAAAGCCTCTGAGAATGTTGTTTTCTAGAACGAGATGATGCAAAATGAAGTTGTAGAGCACAAGAGAAGCCACATAATAGGAAGAGAGTAACTTCCCCACAGAGCGATAAGATGTTGTGTTTCCGAGATGTACAAAGCTGAGCATATGTTGTACTGGAATAAAAAATGCAGGTGAATCCAACGGAAGTGAGAAACACACCACTTCTTATTGCAATCTTAAATAAAATTGCCTGTGTAGCTAGAGACAGTTCTGGTTTGGTTCACAGACATTCAGTTCTGAAATAAGAAATTGAAAAGCAGTATCAAATGATGATCATAACTGTAAACTGGCCTCGGCTAAACCTGCCCTCAAGGCTGGGACACTATTACCAGCAGCTTAAGCTTGTCACAAATGTTACATGCAAGACAGCATATCCGTGCAAGATCCACACAGCTGGGGCTCAGAATCAGGCTATAACTGGCTCAGACTGGTCTTTAATACTCTAAACTGATACCAAAAACAGCTGAGATGTGATGTACTTAGTTATAAGTACATCCTCAGGCCTAGTAATACCTCATAATACGACCTTACAGATAGGTTCAAGTACATGAAGGGACACCGTACACACAGGTGACAGGAAACAGCTGTGTTCCATTTACACAGAGGACAGGAAAAGAGGGAACGACATTTGAATTACAAGAGGTAGGTGTGACAGGTATAAAAAAACAGAAATGAGGACAACAAGGTTATTAAATAGGAGCCACATTATTAGGACAGTGCAGGAGGAATGGACCTCAAAATCTCGAATGTTAGTGTTATGCATATGTGATGAAATGACACGT
The DNA here is from genome assembly GCF_049350105.2 of Macaca mulatta. NCBI lineage: Eukaryota > Metazoa > Chordata > Mammalia > Primates > Cercopithecidae > Macaca > Macaca mulatta. Next base: position 125,366,962 of record NC_133417.1, on the reverse strand, counting down.
TGATTAGAGCAACTTGTACTCAAAATGTTTTTCATAAAATATTGTCTGAAACAATATGAAATGGCCAATGTTGTAAACCACAAATGGCCAAATATCAGCAATTTGATGTGCTCCAATTCAATATTTCTGCCTTAAATAAGAACTCTGAACAACACCTAATGCATATTACGTTATCAATAAACATCTGTAGGGTAGATGACTGATAAATGAATTTTCAAATATTTTAAATGAGAATGTTAAACTGAAGGAGCAAGAGTTTTCTTGGTTGTTTTACATATAGAGCATTCTTGTTGTATAAATTTCTTTTTTGCACCTGCATTGATTATTTTTCTGTCCAAGGCATCTTCTAGTTCACCTTTAAAGTTACACTTACTAGTGTCAGGGACTTTGACCATCTGTAGACACTGCTAATAGTCAGCTTCTTCATTTTTTTAGGTTATCAATAATGATGGTTAGTAAAAATAATCAAGCTCAGGCTTTTTCCTAAAGTTTTTGAATATTAATTGGAAAAACAGACACCAGGGGTTTCAATAATCACTGTTTGCTTTTGGGTCTCGGTATTGGCTTAAAAATGTTAAAGGAAAAATGGTCACCTTCACTAAAGAAGCCTGAATTCACTTTGTGCAGCAAGCTTGTCCAGACATATGGTAACTTCTGAGTATCCTAACATATGCCAACTCCATTCTTTCAGTTAGATAAGCCAAACCCTTGCAAATGATCCTTGTTTTTATTTTTGCATTTCACTCACATCCCATATCCAACTGATCGGCAATCTAGAAGCACTACCTACAAAATATGTCCCGAATCCAGCCATTCCTGAGCATGTCTTCTGCTATTCACTCTCACCCGCACCCCAACCCCTTCCAAGGCCAAACCATGGTCCTTTTCAACCTAGATTATTGCAAGACCCCTAACTCATCCTCCTGTTTTATCCTTAGTTTCCTTGCCTTATTCTTCATAAAACAGAAAATCTCTATTCTCAAAAGCTTCCATTAACTTCCTATTTCACTTGTAGTAAAAGCCAAAGTCCTTACAATGGTCTAAGCAGCCCTTCCCAATTGCACCATGGCCTCTTGTCCCTTCCCTGACTTTACCTCCTGCTTCTCTCCCCTTGCACGCTCTGCTCCAGCCACACTGGCCTTCTCCAGACATTCATGCAAGTCTCAACTTCTTCCCCCGTCATCCTATCCCAAATAACAGCTCAGCCTCCACCAGCTCTCCATGTCTCCCCTCTCTGCTTTTACTTTTTCCCCTAGCCTTTGCGGTGGTTTTAAAACATATCAACAAATTCTCTGATATTCCTTCCTTCGAAAGGTGGAAGCTAATTTCTCTCCTCTTAAGTATGGGCTTTACTGAGTGACTCACTTTTAACAAGGACAAGGAGGCAGAAGTGATGGAGTACTGCTTCTAAAACAAGCTCATATAAAGCTATCGTGACTTCCTCTGGCTCACTCTCTTGCTCTTAGATCACTGATACTAGATTTGGACATCAGTTGCCATGTCAGAAGGGCACCCAAGCAACTCTATGGAGAGGTCCACATGCAGAAAAATGGAGACCTCCTGCCAGCAGCCACAAGGTGAGTCATCTTGGAAGAGGAGCCTCCAGCCCCAGCCAAACCATTGACTTACCACAGCCCCAGTCAATATTCTGACTTCAACCTCCTAAGAGATCCTGAACCAGAAACACCCAGCTAAGCTACGCTCAGATTCCTAACTCACAAAAACTTTAAGGAAATAAATTATTATGGTTTCAAGCATCTAAGTTTTGGGATAATGTGTTACACAGCAATAGCTAACTAATACAGCTCTTATCACTGTCTAGGTATATAAATCTTACTTGATTATCTTGTTTATTGACTGTCTCCCTCAAGGACTGTAAGTTCTGTGACAACAAAGATACTTATCTATTTGTGTTCATTACTATGATTGCCACACCTAAAAAATAAATTAATATTTTACTTATAATAATAAACGAGGTGGGTATCTAAGATACCCACACATTAATGGATCAGGGATCAGCAAAAACAGGACATTCAAACACATACTTACTGTGGTAGCAAGAATATATATTACTTGGGTTCAGGCAGTACAGACAATGATTACACTTGGCAGTACAGCAGACACCTGCCACAGGTATGCACAGGAATAATGACTACAAAGGGGATCCTATTTTCCTACTGAATACTAAAGATGTGTTTTCACACAAAAGCAAATCAACCAGTAGATAATTTGTGAGTTGTTCATTCTTCATTCAGGCACACAATGGAATCATCAGCAGAACTTTCTAAACCCACACATGCCCAGACTTCAATCCCAATGCCCAGATTGATCTGAAGTGAGGCCTTGGCATCTTTAGCTGTAGAGAAGTCCTCTAAATTATTCCAGTGCACAACCAACACTTAGAACACTTTCACAGGGTGGTAAATAACTAAAGAAGGTAGGCAACTCCGCAGCCTGCTAGTCCTGGAAGCACTTCACATCAGGGCAGCAACCCTGAAATCCCCGTCTTCATTCATCCATTTGTTGATTATATATGTGGATGCTGGGCTTTTTGCTAGGCCCTGAAGAAATGCAGAGCCTGTGCTGGGCGCAGTGGCTCATGCCTGTAATCCCAGTACTTTGGGAGGCCGAGGCGGGCGGATCACAAGGTCGGGAGATCGAGACTATCCTGGCTAACATGGTGAAACCCCGTCTCCACTGAAAACACAAAAAATTAGCCGGGTGTGGTAGCGGGTGCCTGTAGTCCCAACTACCTGGGAGGCTGAGGCAGGAGAATGGCGAGAACCCAGGAGGCAAATTTACAGTGCGCCAAGACTGCACCACTGCACTCCAGCCTGGGTGACAGAGCAAGACTCCGTCTCAAAAAAAAAAAAAAAGAAAGAAAGAAAGAAAGAAAAGAAAAGAAAAAAGCAGAGCCTGGTGGAGCTCAGGATCTGGTGAGAGATTAGACTCTCACCCAATGAGACGTACATCCCACAAAGCCTGTTGTTAGCCTCCTAGCTCCACCCCTGCCCTTCCCCACAGAGCCTGGACTCACCCCACACATACCCTGGGCTGAGGACAGATTGGGCACACATCATCAAAGAGACATAAGCTGGGCAGCAACTAACAACAAGGGAGAGCTGAGGTTACCCCAGGAGAATATGTCAAGTGCAAAAGAAAAGAGCTCTCAAGCATCCTAAGGAACCCCAGAACTTAAGGACTGACAGAGAAAGAAGGGCCTGCCAAAGGAAACTAGAGAGCAGGTTTCCTAGAGCTAAGAGGAAAACCAGACAGTAAAAAGTGTTTTAAGTCAAAGGCACGGCATACCCAAGAATGAGGTGGCCAGGCCTCATGTCTCTGCAGTAAGGATTGATGTCTACATTGTTGTTCAAATCTGTAAACTGAACATTTTGTAAAATGCGTTTCATCTAAACAAGGGGTAACTTCATCCTAGTAACTGATAATTTATTTAACCCTTGGATAGCAGAGATAGCTCACAGCTAGGAATCCTCTAGACCACAGTACTAGTCCTGGTCTGCTACTAACTCTGGAGTCTTAGAATATAATTTAAATCATTTCAGGATCTGTTTCCTCATCTGCTAAGTAGTAGTGAAGGAAGAAATAATCTTTAAAGAGTCGTTTTTCTTTCTCATTCTACTAAAAATTTTAAGTCTATTAAAAATTATGTATGTGAAGATGTATGTGGGTCCATTCATAACCCAATATTATTCTCTGAGAACTGGAAGGCACTGTGTACAGGGGAGAAATTGTGATTTGACTGGATTGGTAAGGGAAGCAAACACTGGAAGGCATATGCTAATGTTCAGAGTAGTCGCTGACAGCCTTATCCTTCATTTGGAAAGTATTTCAATACCAATTGGATGAGTTAGAACAAATATCCCCGGGCATTCTAGCAGTACCAGAGAACTGTCAAGACAGAGATTAGACCCAGGAGTTCATTTGGGTTACACAATGCCCTGGGCGTCTAGGCAACTGACAACACAGAGGGCTGGCCCTCCTACCTCCGTGTTCACCAGCTCATCCCTGGTTTAGGGAGGGCATCTGAAGTCTGCAGACCCGCACCGGCAGCACGACACGGCGGCTCTCCACCTCCAGGCTTGGCATAGGCAGGAACGGGACTGATGCTGCAGCAGGTGGCAAGCTGATGGCTGTGGAAGTTTGCAACTCCTTGTTCCCTTTGCCAATTAATTCCCAAGAAGGAATCATTTTAAAGAGAGATTTTCAGCCCACTCTCTACTCCTTCTGAAGGAAAAAAAAACTAGAGATCTAGAAAAAACAGAACAAAATGGGGACCAGGAGCAGTCATTCCCAGCATACTCTAAAGCAAGGTTTCTCAGTCTCAGCACCATTAATATTCTGGGTTGAATATTTTTTTATTGTGGGCTGTCCTATGCATCGTAGGATGTATAGCAGCATCCCTGATCTTTACCTACAATATGTCAGTAACACCCCTGTCTCCAGCTGTGACAAGAAAAAATGTTTCCAGACATTGCCAAATGTCCCCCAGATTTGTCCCATTGAGAAACATGACTCTAAAGAGTGTCACCCACAAAAGGTCCTAGACGAGCCAGGCTGGCTAAAGGCAATATTACCCACCTTCGAAGTGAAACTTCAATCAAAATTCTCTGCATATGGCCAGGCACGGTTGTTCACACCTGTAATCCTAGCACTTTGCAAGGCCAAGGCAGGCGGATCACCTCAGGTCAAGAGTTCAAGGCCAGCCTGGCCAACATGGTAAAATCCTGCCTCTACGAAAAATACAAAAATTAGCCAGGTGTAGTGGTGTGTGCCTGTAATCCCAGCTTCTCAGGAGGCTGAGGCAAGAGAATCACTTGAACCCAGGAGGTGGAGATTGCAGTGAGCTGAGATAGTATCACTGCACTCCAGCCTGGGTGACAGAGTGAGACTCTGTCTCAAAAAAAATAAATACACAAAAAATTATATATATATGTATATGCATAAGTTTATATTTTTTATGCAATTAAGAATAAATAAATAATAAAACTTCTGCAGATAGCTCCATCCTGCTCTGTTCTGAAAACCTATATCTTGATATCGAAAGCTCCAGCTTATAGCTCGCCTTTAGGGAATTCCACAGCACAAGGGGAACCTCCACTCTTATGTTTCTAGCCTCTGTGCCTCATCCCTGCCATTCTGTATTGAACTTCTTTGATGTGGTACTCAAGAACAGCCTGTATATGAAAGGAAGTTCTTCTGACAGAGAAGAACAGACTAACAATCCGAATACCTAAGCTGAGGATCCATCTACATCATTTCCTAGCTGTGTGACCTCCAATATATCACTTAAGCTTTCTGAAACTGTTTACACATCTGCAAAATGAGAGTAATGCATCTGCCTTGCCTTTCTCAAATCATGAAGCTCAAATACAAGGCATAAAACATCTGTAGAATACTATACAGTGGTTAGGAATCAATTCCTTGTTATTTATGATTATTATTGTTGTCATTACAGCATCCCAGGTCTGTGTTAACACCATAGGAATTTGAGGAAGCTCTGAAATACCAGTCTTCTTTCATTTTAGTGCTAACTTGACTAGAAGTCCTCTCCGCTTAATGTCCCAAAACATGAAATATCTCCAGGCAATTTCTTCATGAAAGATTGTCCATGAATTCCAACAAATGTCAACAAATATTCATGTAAAGGCTCTATATGCTCTCAGGATACATCAGTGAACAAAATAGACTAGGCTTCCTACCCTCAAAAGGCTTACTTTTTACATGGAGGGATATAAACAACAAACAAACAAAAACATGTAATAAATAAGTGAGTTACACAGTATGTTAGAAGATGATTAATACTCTGGAAGGAAAGGCAAATAAAGTAAAAGGTGTAGTACCAACATGTGAGTGAGGAGTGGGAGGCAGGTTGCAGTTTTAAATGAGGCAACATGTTTGGGAAGTGACATTTGGGCAGAGGTGAGGAATTAGTCATGCGGTCTCTGGGGAAGAGCATTCTGGGCCTAGGGAACAGTCAATACAAAGTCCCTCAGGCTGGAGTATGCTTGGTGCATTCAAATGCCTACAAGGAGGAGATCATCATGACAGATGCAGAGTGAGGAAGGAAACAAGGAGTAGAAAATAGGGTCAGATGAATCGCAGGGAGTAGCTGAGGCATTGCACAAATGCAGAGGGAGCTCAGCTTTAATCCAGCCATTGTACTAGGCACTGAGGATGCAAATCCAGCAACTGGGTTCCTGCTGCAGGGAGCTCACTAACCTCCAGAGGAAGGTGTTACCAAAGAGGAGGAACAAAGGGGCTCTGAGCAAGCCCAGCTGAATTCTTGGATGCTGGCCTTATAGAGGAGTTCTTTATAAGGAATGAAGGGGTGAATGTCTGTGTCATAGTTCTTTGTTCAACTAGAAATCACTGGGTCATCTCAGATGCTGTCTGTACCACACACTGCTCCACCACTACCCTCACAAAATGGTGACATGTCTTGTACGTGGGACACTTGGTGGCCAACTCAGAAAGGGGAATATTCATCTCAAGTGACTTCCCCTGCTCCTGAGCAGATGTTCAGTCTGATAGAAGACAAAAGACAAAGGCTCTGGCTCAAGGAGAACAAGAAGCGCTGACATCAAGTTCACCTGTACGATTTTGGTCCACTGACACTTCTGCTCCCAAGCAGCATCTGAAGGGGCCTGTGCCGTGCACTGATGGGGTACCAGCAGCTCACCTCCTGGCTCACACCATTTCTCCCCAATCTCCTATGCCCCACAGGAGGAAGCCACGGGCCTTGAACTGTAGCTTCCATGCTGGATGCAACTATATCAACTCTGCATCTTCTTTCCTAAGTTATTTGCAAAGAGGCAGCTGCATTAGAACACACAGTTGGCTTTGTGCCTGAGGGAGAGGCAGTCTATAGCAGTAGGGGATGTGCCTCTCCCAATAAAAATTAATGGAACAAAATCCCCCTGTGTGCTACTTAAGTTTTATCTCCCAGGGAGTTTACATTTCCATCGTTCTCCCACCAAACCCACCTCCTGGGTTCTCCTGTCCCCTGGGTGTCTTTGGCATAGTTCACAGGACCATTACTATAGGGAAAGGGGCCAAGAGTAAACCAGACAGGGGTTTGCACACATGCAACACACATACACATATACACACTCACATATGTGCATACACGCACACTTGTACACATATGTACCTTTTCAGTTTTTTTTCTTTTTAACAAGTGAAATCATTAGCAATCTCATGGAGGAAAAGAATAATACCAACAAGGCAACAGGAGATAATTATATGGAAGGATAGAAGAAAGCCTACTAAGAGTTTGCAGGAAAAAAAAAAAGTCAAGAGACTCTGATTTCCTTTTTGTCTTGGTTTCCACACACAAGCACTCCATGTGAGCATTTCTGTGGTGAAGGATTCAGGAAAGTGTGAAGCATAGCGGACAAGTAACCCTTGACCTCCTAGCTCTCCCTCCCTTCCTCAAAGGTAAAACCCTATTGTGCTGAATTATTCTACTATCAACTTGGTTACTTTAGGAACAATATTTCCCAGAATCGTCTTCCTTTTATGGGCTAGAGTTGGCCAAAAGTGAAGTTTCTTGAAATTTGGGAGACAAAAGTGAAGCAGCAGTCATTACGTTCTAAAGGTTGTCGTTGGTCAAAGGTGATGAGAGACAGAGCAGAGACGCCAGCCAAGTCCAGTTTATCATTGTCTTCCCCTTTCCATTTCCAGCTTTCCTTTCCAACTGCCAAGTTCTTGACCAACAGTGAGTCTAGGCAACCTCAGGATGCTTCATTGTAAACATACAGAGGTGGAAGCCATGAACAATTGACGATCTTCCCCAAACCCCCTTTGCATCCTGTTGCAGCAGCTGGATATGCTAGCTTCTAGATTTCCCTCTATACTTTTACCCATCTGCTGTACCAGAGCAGGGGAGTAACTGTTCTCTGATCCTTCAACTTCCCTTGTTAGACCCTTTCCTGCTCAGCTCTTCCCATAATGTGCAAGAACCAATGTCTACAATAAAATCCTTATTCCATAATACTTTATATTTCTGCTTCCTTGACTGACTCTGACTGATACAGCTATCAACAGTTTGGTGTGCACCCTGTCACTTCGTTTTCAATACAGAGGTATATACCCAGATATTTCTCTGTCATTTTTCTTTAGATGTGATCAGATTTTAAATGTTCGTGTGTGTGTGTGTGTGTGTGTGTATGTGTGTGTGTGTGTGTGTTTTAAACTTAATAACACCTTGATGAGATTTCTGTGGCAAGACACATAAATTAACCTCATTTTATGGCTATGTAGTATTCCATTATATGTAAGATTTATTTAACCATCCCCATATTGATAAACAGCTAAGTTGTACCCAATTTTCTACAGCAACAAATAACACTGCAATGAACTTTTTAGATACACTTCTTTATAGATATTATGCAAATCTTCTTTAGGGTTAGGGTTGATTCCTAGTGGTGGAATAATCAGTTGCATATATTTTTAATGTCTATAGGTATTACCAAATTGCTTTCCAAAAGACTGCATTTTCCAAAATGTTCTTGCCATGCCGACAATTTTGCCCATGTTCACAAAACAGGGCTCTTCACTCTGGTTTCCCTGGAGATCTATGGCTTGACAGTGCTCTGCCTGAAGGGCAGAGGGCACTGGATACTTCAAGGCAAGGTTGTGGACATTTGGAAAGCAAGAGGTATGATCATGACAAGCATAATGCTTAGAAGAACTATACAACTGGCTGGTTAAAGACGAAAAGAAGAAAATCAAAGAGAACTGGCATCCACGTGAAATAGGTAGGATGAAGTTAATAGCACAAGGAGAAGACTCCTTTCCTTGTATGATTCCAGAGATTTCCCACCTTCCCCCAAATCACTGCTCACACATGCATCCATGGATATCCATGCACACAGACACACGCACACAAGCACGCACTAGAATCTGCTGCTGCAGCTTAAATTTTTTTCAAATATTTTCATCCCACAAATAGACCTAAGGTTCAAATAAAAATAATCCGTGTCAATAAGTAGTAGTTATGTGTGGGAACTTTGCTAAGTATTTTACATGCCTTATGTTAACCGAGGTAGTGTTTCCATTTCACAAAGGAGAAAACTGAGGTTCAGAAAGATGAAGCCAAAGAACTAATAAGTTGCAGAGTACGGATTTGAACTCAGCTCTGCCTGACCAAACAATCTTTCACCACCGCACTGCCTCCCCAGGAAAAGGTAATGAAGCCCCAACTCCACAGCGAGGTGTAGATCACCTCTGCAGTACTCCTTCCTGAGAGCAGATTTTCCTAGGGGAAAGGGCATTGAGGGTTGCAAAAGACCAGTTAGAGAAAGAAGAGAAGGTAGAGAAAGAAGACACCGAGGGCATAAATCCGAGAGTCTTCTACTTCCTGGGCCGGTGAAAAGCAGACAAAGTTAGATGAGCCCCAAGAGGAATGAGGGAGGTGACCCGAGCAAGTGGAAGGTTGATTTTCCCAATTGGTATGGCAACTCCTGATTCTGGTGTTAAGAGCATGGCAGGAAACTGGAAGTGGTACCAATGAGTCATTTCTGCCAACTCCCTCCTCCTAGTTATCCTATTGCTCCAGGACACATGGTGCCTACCCCATGGCAGGTGACTTACATACTGGAAAATACTGTGATCCCCACACAATTAGATAATTCCAGAGGCCAAGACTGACAGCCTCAGAATAAAGAGCTGGGGAAGAAGCACAGGGGCTAATGGATGATGAGGTGCCAGCTCAGGGGCAGGGCAGAGCAGGGTAGGTTGTGGGATCATCAAGGAGACTAGTGACATGGATGAGAGGCTTCATGAGGAAGCACAGGGGACACCACAGGGAAGAGTGCCAAGGAAAAATGCACCACCTCCCACTTGCAGACCCAACAAAAGATTGTGGGTTGGGGGCCAGGGACAGCAAGGAACACTGTACAAATTCCTGAGAACCATGGAAATCCTAAGAAAATGACTTAAGCAGTCTACCCTTTCCAGGAGGCCCACAGAATAAATTGCTTCACAGGGTTCTATTCTACTCTAAAAAGTCCTGCCCATTTCTTTTTTTTTTTTTTTTTTTGAGACGGAGTCTCGCTCTGTCGCCCAGGCTGGAGTGCAGTGGCGCAATCTCGGCTCACTGCAAGCTCCGCCTCCCGGGTTCACGCCATTCTCCTGCCTCAGCCTCCCGAGTAGCTGGGACTACAGGCGCCCGCCCCTGCGCCCGGCTAATTTTTTTTTCTATTTTTAGTAGAGACGGGGTTTCACCATGGTCTCGATCTCCTGACCTTGTGATCCGCCCACCTCGGCCTCCCAAAGTGCTGGGATTACAGGCGTGAGCCACCACGCCCGGCCAGTCCTGCCCATTTCAAGATAAAGACGAAACATGCCCCTGGGAATTAATTATTATGGAACAAAGAGGGAAAGCAAAAGGGTAAACACAGCTTCAAGGGCTTTGAAGTGCCAGGAACAGGGTACCACTGTGATGGGGTGCTGTGGGCATGGCAGCACACTCAGGGGGGTGAGGTGAAAGAACTGACTTGTGGCATTTTTAACTGGAGTGGCAGCCTGTCCTGTTGCTGTCCACCTCAGGGCCCATGCAAGGCCTTGAGAAAGGGCTGAAATGGGAGGCAGACGAATTAGCCAACCACGCCCTCATCTCTGCAGAGACCTGTTGATGCCAAGAGATGAACCGTTCCAGCCACAGCCACAGCCACCATTATTTGCACTAAATTCAGAGTTAAAGAAGACAAGGGGGACCAGGCCTGATGGAATGGAGAATATTCGGAGTGGGGCTATTTATCATACAGAACACTCAAAGGCCACCTAACTAGAAGCAATGATACAGCATTGATGGAATATTACACAGCCATTAAGGATGAGTTATGAAGACTAAGTAGCAATTTAACATGGAAAGTTATCATACGATGTAGCATCCACCATCCACTGATGAGTACAAATACACTCTCACACTCGTGTGGATAAACATCACAAGATCTCAAAATAGCAGCAGAGTGAGGGGACTGTAGGATTAGGGGTGATTTTTTTCCTCTACTTTCAATGTTTTCCATATGTCAACAGACTGTCATTACTATAATGTGGGAAAATGAAGACGGAAAGTGATCTGGCCATGTACCAGGGTAGCCAGGATGAACCTAGATCTCTACACAGTGTTGATCCAAAGTGAATGTGAGTGCCAGATGCCACACAGGCAGCCAGCATGAACAAATACACACAATGCACACAACACAAACACACGTACCACACACACCACACATACCTAATACACACAACACATACATAACATATGCCACATGCAACACACACATATACATGCCATACATACACACAACACACACCATACATGCAACACACACAGACACACAACACACCCACCACATGCACCATAGACACAATACACACAACACACATCATACATACAACACATACATACCACACACACCCCCAACATGCCCCACAGCAGCATATTCATGTGCTTTTTTTGCCACGTGCTTTCCACGTGGCTGTCAGTTTCTGTAAGAATTTTGCTGTCAGGGATTCTGGTTAGCCAGAAGTTTCCTATCCAAGTAGGGCATACCGTGAGCCAACAGGGGGCCCTAAGCCACTTCCCACTCCATGGGTTCTTTATTTACTTGAGCACAGTGTCCTGGACTTGCCGATGGACTGGGCATATAGTGAAAATCCTGGGGACTACTTCTAGAAAAGCCACGTCCTTGGTTTGGGAAAACCCAGCCCTCACGTGTGCCACGCAGGAGAACACTCCTTCTTGTTTCTCTTGCACAGACTGACTCCCACAGCTTTATTTGCTCCAAGCAGGTGAGCTTATACACGTGAAGTCAGTTCGTAATGGTAGTGTTCTCATTTATGCAGCTGGTATCAGGCTTGCTGGAGTCTTCCAATATTCAACATTAGGCATGGTACATTGCATGTATATAAATCAAATTAACATACACTGTCACTGCCCGGTTGAGCAGCTGTATTCTTTGTGTTAAATTTCATAGTTAAAATGAAACACTTTTCCATTACTAGATTGCAGCTCCGCTGGGCAACTGCGACAGTTACCTGCCAGAATTAAGCCTCATAATGCCAGCTCTGTCTCAAAATGGCAACTGCAAAGTGGATTTACAAAGTGACTGAGGAGTTGCTAATTGCCTCCAGAATAAAACATTGATGTTGATTCAAATCACTGAAGCTGAAGTTTCTATAAACTCAACACTGTAAGTAAGTATATGCCTGGCTCAGGTGGTTAGAGTAGGACGCTGTGAAGGCCAAGATTAAAGTTCAATGTGTGGCCTAATTAACTGGCTCCATTTACGGTCAGAAAGTCCCCACTCTCTTGCATATGCATGCCATGCTGACCCACATTGTGCACCTACTACATGCAGTGCACGTTACAGCATTCCACGTTACAGCATTCCACGCATTCATTTTCAAAAATAAACCGTAATGGATGTTATTAGTCCCATGATACATATGAGGAAATTGAGACCCAGGAAGACTGTGACCTAGTGGCACAACTAATAAATGACATGATCAGAGCTCAAACCAGGATCTGACTGAATCCAACATCTCTGTTCCTTCCTCTTTGTCAAACTGTCGTGGATGGTGCAGTGCAGACCCATGACTGCTGGAAAAAGTAAAACCACTCAAAGCACATGCTTTGCTGGTGATAGATTAATAGTGGCATCTCCCTGCAGAACATGTAGCACGGTTATTCTTAGCACACTGAGTGCCTGCCTGTAGGACCCCAGACATCCTTTTGCCTGTCACATGTGGTAAATATGGTCTATGTACAAGGCCTAAGTAACAAGAAACAAAGCTTCCACTCCACAGCCCCATCAAGGCCAGATGTCAGAAACATCCCTTGTCTTCTGACAGCCTGATGCTTAACAGTTAGGTCCTAGTTGCATGTTCCCTCAATTGGCATTTCACCTCTAGGTGGGCTCCCAGGCCCACATAAACAACCTCCACCCCGCCCCACCCATACCAGGCAGAACTGATTTTAATCTCTTTTCAATAACAGATACGCTTTCTGTCTCCTAACCGGACCCTGACCACTAAACCCATAGCATTCACAGCTCCTTGAACCTGCCCGAGACTCAAGCCTCAAATCATGTATAGAATTCCTCATTTTGAGAGTGTTGACACTATGAAAGAAAGGACAAGCAATCAATCCAATCTACACAGAATCTGTAGAGCATATAAAACTCTATTCTTATGAGGGCAGCACACATTTCTGTTTCCAGGGCCAAGAGCTGTAAATCTCTTTATATGCATACAGAGTCTGTGCAGTTACAGAAGAACCACCATGGGTGAGGAGGCCTAAGATTGGACAGCTCTAGCTAAAGCAATTACCCAAATATTTTGGTAGGCCACAGAGTAAAAGAATTATTCATTTTGGACCAGAGATGCTTTTCTCCGCCAAATAGCCATTTTACTGCACAGTGGTAGTACACATTTTCCACTCCAGAGAGATCAATGTGGCAATTAAGATGTTCAGCAGAGCTGGCCATTTCAAGTGCAACCTCAGTGGGTGACCATACCTTGTGGGTATTGTTTAGGAAGGCTCAGGGTCTGACCCTCAGCATGGTGAGTTTATGGAATGATCAGATCCCGAATGTTGACTCAGGTGTTCAGAAACTTGACTGATATGGTCAATGTAAGCTTTCTCTCAGCAGAAAATACACAAGCTTTAGGAACAGAGCAATCTGGGCTTTGCCAGTGGATGTGGCAGCTGTGTAGTTTGGCCAAGTCACTTCACTTGTGCACTAGGCAGCCCAGTGTGATAGCAAAGATCACAGACCATGGAGTCCAAGTGTGTTCTAATCCCAGCTCTGCCATTACTATCTGTCTAACCGTGGGCAAGTTACATGACCCTCTCTTTGCCTGAGTTTCCTCATCTGTAAACTGGGTTTAAAAGTAGTACCCTTGTTTCCTTTTGGGGTGATAAAGATGTTTTGGAAGCAGGGAGAGGTGATGGTTGTACAACATGGTGAATGTATTAAATGCCACTGAATTGCTCACTTCAAAAAGGTTAATTGTATACTATGTCCATTTCATCTCAACAAAATAAAATGTAAGTAGTACCTACATCATAAGATTGTTTTAAAGATTTAAAGTATGTAAAGTTCTTAGGGCAATATCTGGCCATAGTAAGTGCTATGTAAACATTGGATTATTATTTTCCAGGAAGTACACTGAGCAATTTGTGCACATGAAATTCTCACAACCACCATGAGACAGATACTGCTGTTACTCCCATTTTGCAGACAAGGACGCTAAGATACCAAAAAAGTATCTGAAGTACTGTTCCAGTTACTATATCTGTGTAAAAAATTGCCCCAAACTTGTGCTCTAAAGGAGTCATTTATTAGTGTATGGATTCTGGGGCCCAGAAGTACAGACAGAACATAGCAAGGATGGTTCATCTCAGATCCACCATGTCTGGGGCCTCAACTGGGAGACTCAAAGGCTGGGGGCAGGAATCATCTGAAGTCTTATTCACTCACGTGTCTGGAGTTTGATGCTGGGAGCTTCAGTTCCTCTCCACAGGTGTCTCTCTGTGAGGGTTTCTTCCCAGCATGGTGGCGGGCTCCAAGGGAAAAGGCCCCCAAAGAAGGAGAACCTGGTGGAAATGGCATCATCTTTACAGTCTGCACTCAGAAGTCAGGCAGCATCACTTCCACCTCATTGTATTCATGGAGGTAGTTATGAAGTTTTGCCTATGTTCAAGAGGAAAGAAAACAGACTCTACCCCTTGAAAGGCTAGATTCTTGAAGAGCACGTGGGAGTAGAAATGCTGCTGTGGCTATTGTTGGACAAGACACTCTGCCACAGGTATCTTCCTGAGGCCACCAGGCAGTGAGTGATGGAGCTTGGGATACAAGACTTTGATTCCAGAGCCCGGTTCTTATCCACTGTGTGTTGAGCTGCAGTGTTTTTATCTGTCAAACGGAGATAATAATAACATCTTCCATGCCAAAACCCTTTAAACGTAAGTTAACACATCGGGGGCTTTAGTTTCCTACTCTTTAAAATTAAGTTAATAAGAGTTCCTATTTCTTTGGGTTTCTGTGAGGATTAACCTACTGTTAATAAGTAACAGTGATAAACAGACTGTAATATTCGTATCAACTGCCAGAGCATTCTCTTCCCAATGGAAAAGTCTACCTGGGAAACCAAATGAGGATCAGAAGTTTCTTTGCTTAGCATGATCTGGAAGGATTATGCCTGCTCACCCAGATTTTTTTTCAAATACATTCATAATTAAATTTCACCTCTTTCTCAAATGAATTTTACTCAGCTTCTTTTGCTATATCCAATCTCAGTATATGAAATGCTGTATTATAATCCTCAGAAGCAAAACTTCCAGTTTCAGAAAGTATTAGATTTAAGAAAGTATACATAGTATGTGGGAGAAAAACAAACAAACAAATAAAAAACACATAACAATCTAGACCAGAAGTCAGAAGACTTGAGCCCTAATCTTAATTCTGGTTAATTTGATGTTGCTTTAGCCTGAATTTACTGAAGCGTAAAACAAAGATAATAAGTCTTCCACAAATTTGCCTTATACTCTTAAGGTTTTTTTTTTTTCACACAATATATTTTATTTTATAAACCACTTTGTACATTTTATAAAATTATGACTACTTTTCCATGCCTTAAGTTTCTAACCTTATCATTTGTAATGGCTATGTTAGAATGGGTGAACTAGCATTTATTTATTTAAACAGTTCTCTCTTTCTTTTTCGCTTTTTGAGATGGAGTCTTATAATGTTGCCCAAGCTATAGTGCAGTGGTGCAATCTCAGCTCACTGCAATCTCCACCTCCTGGCTTCAAGAGATTCTCCCACCTTAGCCTCCCAAGTAGCTGAGATTGCAGACACACGACAGTAGCTGGGATTACAGATGCATACCACCATGGCCGGCTAATTTTTGTACTTTTAGTAGAGATGGGTTTTGCCACATTGGCCAGGCTTGTCTCAAACTCCTGACCTCAGGTGATCCATCTGCCTCAGCCTGCCAAAGTGCTGGGATTACAGGCGGGAGCCACTGTGCCTGGTCCCAGTCCTCTCTTGTTAGATATTGAAGGTTTTCCATTTCTTTACTATAAGTAACCTCGATGAGTGTCTCCATAGATAAGTCTCTAAGTGTATCTACTGTTATTTTTTTTTCAACTTTTAAGTTCAGGGGTACATATGCAGGATGTGCAGGTTTGCTACATAGGTAAACATGTGGCATAGTAGCTTGTTGCACAGATCATTATATCACCTAGTTATTAAGCCCAGCATCCATTAGCTATTCTTCCTGATGCTCTCTCCCCCACTACCCCACTTCCTCCGACAGGTTCCAGTGTGTGCTGTTCTTCCCACGTGTCCATTGTTCTTATCACTCAGCTCCCACTGATAAGTGAGAACATGCTCACTTAGATTTGGACCTTCCAAGAGGAACAGAACGTTCATTTCTGCCCCATACTCGGTAGACAGAATGGCTATTCTAATTCTTTTCTCTCAACCTTATTGCCACCATACTTCATGTGAGAATTGGATGACTGCTCGACTTACATTAATTATTGTACAATATTTTCTCCCCATGAGGTTTCTAGAAACACCCTGGACATAAGCAAAATTTTTTAACATCTATTAGGAAAGATTAATTTCTAGGAAGAGTTCTGCACACAGCAAACCTCCTCCATTTTACACGAACTCATATCAGTTTCCCTTCCAGCCAACAAGAATGCTTCCGGGTCTTGCTTCTTAATTCTGGAGGTTGTACTTTATTTGGGCCCTGTAGCTCATGTACAGGCGACATTCTACTTTAGTCAGATCACTAAATGAAGCAATTGAGTCACCACCACCCGCAGTAATAACACATCCTGACAAAAACATGAAAGATAGTGTATCTCTGCCTTAACTCATGCGGGTATCAGTAGAGGGGAAGAAAGTAAATTCTTTTAAAATACAGACAGAATCTTTTATCAATGAAAAACTGTCATCCGGTCTTTCTTATCTCCTTGTGCAGTGACAGCAGGGTTTATCTTTCTTAGAAGCAAGCCTCCAAATGAATATCACGCCTGTTTTGTCAAGGTGAGTAGTTTTTCATCACGGGGCAAGTAGACTTGTTTTACATAGGTGTTGTGGTGCACATACACATTTGTCATCAGTCCCCATGCCCTCCAAGGTGTCCTGAAGCCCGTTATACTAGTCCATTTCTCTCACCAACAGAAGAGCCTCCGTGTGCTCAAAGCCTGCTCAACAGACCCCAGGTGAGAAAAAAATCTCATGATTCTAGGGCAAATTCCTCTGCATTCTGTTATAAAGGTATAACAGATACATGTCATTATAAATTTCTGCAAATCCACAGAATGCATTATAAATTTCTGCAAATTCAAAAAGTGAACTCTAATGTAAACTGTGGACTTCGGCTGATAATGATGTGTCAGCGTGGGTTCATCCATGGTAACAAATGCACCACTCTGGAGAGGGATATTGGAAATGGGAAAGCTGTGCATTTGCGGGTGAAGAGGTATGTGGGAAATCGCTGTATCTTATGCTCAATTTTGCTGTGAACCTAAAATGTATCTAAAAACAAAGTCTATTTTTTGAAATGTGATACAATCTCTGCACTTGGCCATAGTAGCTCCCTGGTAGCTGTTAGCCTAACTGCTGAGAGAAAGCAGGGCTAGAAACCTCTCCTTTATCGGATGAACAGTCCAGTCTGGAAACAACGGTATGAAGAAGTTTTTCCTCCAGCCGAGAGAACTCTGCTATTAGCATGTCTCTCTAGGCACCAGCAAAAAGCAATTCATTGTTTCCATTTTTATTTTAAAAAATGCTTTTACTTTCCTATTAACCCAACTTGAGATTTTCTTCTAGATGTTTACTCTCATGGTAATAACAGAAGAGTGTCCAGTATCAGGATAATACTAATAGCTAACATTTATTGAGCATTTACTGCATACCAAGGACCATTCTTGGCATGATATGTGTTTTAAGTCATTTAATTATTACAATAACCTGTGAAGTCATATTATCATTGTCCCCATTTTACAGAGGAAGAAACTAAAACACAGTAGCCTGGGAGGTCACATAGCTCATAAGCAGGAGAGCCAGGATATGAAGCCAGGTAAACTGGTTCAAGAACCTATGATCTCAAGCACCTCTTTGTTTTGCCTATCAGGAAGCTCCACCATGGTATTGCCTTATAACATGATTACTTTCCAAACATCCCAGAAGAGTTCCATCCTGATAGTAAGGACTTCCCCGGAGACCTCCACTGTGTCTCTTCTCTTTAGCTCGAAATGGAAGACATTGTTCCTATGAAGCCCAAAGCGAGACCAAACCCAATGTGACAGGGAAAACTCGTCCCACTCAGGCCAACCCGCAGTGTCCTTCATGGAAAGTTTCTAGTTGACAAAGCTTAGAAGTGCTATCAGTTACGATTTGTGGCTAACTTAAGCCAAACAAGGGAATGTATTAGAAGAATACCTGAGAGACTTACAGAACTGAAGGAAGATGAAATTCCAGACCTCATGAAGAATGGGAGCCACAGCAGCTCTGGGGACCCAGCAAAAGGGGCTCAGAGACAGCCTTGTGGAGCAGTTCCAGGAGAATGGCTGCGCTCTCACTGCAAGCTGCCCTGTTCTCATGTGGCTCATAAACAGATGTAAATTCCCGGGACAGGGCATCTTGCTGGCTGACCTTGGGTCATGTGCCCAAGCTTGGGGGTCCTTTACAGGGGCCTCCAGAGCAGCTGTGTGGCTAATTCTGATCACAGAATTACTCCCCAGAGGATAGTCAGCCCACACTCCGAGAGATACTACAGCTCACCTTGTTACTTTCAAGTTTATTTTATAAACCAGGCAATCCTTTACAAAGAATAGCTGTCATTAGAAGTTCAAGTTATCCTGGAAAGAATGTAGGACAAGTATTGTTTTCTGTTCTACAGACCAAGACTCTGAGACACAGAAAGATTAATCTCCAGGAGATACTCGAGTTTATGTTGAATCTCAGATCTTCTAACTCCGGAATGCCACTTTTCCACCTACTTTGTGCCCTGCAGAGCTAAGTGCAAATGCAGGAAACTTTTTATCTCTTCATGGTTTAGCATTGCGAAGCTTTATTTCCCCTCCTTCCTCTCTCCACCCAGCATACACAGGCACGCCTGCACACACACTCATTCGGTAGCCCACACACCACCAGGAAGGAGGTAAGCTGCACAGTGCAAGGACCCCCCCTGTAGGGAAAGAGGAGAAGATTAAACCACTGAACGTTTGTGCCATGGCTTTGTCAATGGTGACGGAGCCCGGGCTGCAGGATCTGCTTTCTCTTGGCAGAGATGCCCAGGAATGTGATTGCCAGCCTCTTCTGCATGTGGCTGCCAGCCATCCCGGGCCATGAGCAGGCTCTCGTCACTCACATTTGTGTCTGTTTTCCTAGAGCAGGACTGGGGGAGAAAGATTTTATTAGATGCAGCAGAGTGCGTGGCTCACGGAACACTTGAGTGGTTCTCAGTCAGGCATGAACCGTCTGCAGCTGAGGGTTCTGGGGTGGTGGCAGGGAAGGAGCCAGGCAGCACTCTCCCTTTCACATCTGGGAGAGCACCTGGGTGCACCCTCCAAAATGCAATCCCAAAGGGAGAATCAGTGCTGATTAGGACCCCATCAGAGTTAACAAAATAACATTCAGTTATGCTAATGGACGTCGAGGGTTAGTTCATCATTACTAGGGAAGCAGATTGGCCTAAGAGAAGCTCAAGTCATAAAACACACTAAAAATCTGTCTTGAAATAGGCAGGGGAAGAGACAATTTATTATTATTGTTTCTCAGTCACAAAAAAGAGAGAGAGAGAGTAAAAGTGAATGAAGGTCACCGTTCCCTTTACAGCTGATCGACTTACCTTTCCCTTTGTTCCTGTGCCTATACAGTAAATTGAAGTTGGAAACAGAGGCGCATATTGGATGATTTTCTGTTGTTACTTTCATTTTCCCCAAGAGAAGGGACAGTCCATTTAAAACAACTGAGCTCTTATATCACAGTGATTCTTGTTTAAAATTCGAACGTCATTGGAAACATGTTTCAGCAGAACTAACACAAAACGAGGATTGTGAGAACCACATTATCTCAAAAATAAAAATCCCAAATATACATTCAGTTCAGTGCTTTAGAGTTTTCCAAAATGTAGATGTATAATAAGATTTTAGTATGCTTACATATATACTATCTACATATATATAATATATAAACATACACAGATAATACCATATATATGTGTGTGTCAATTATGTATTATGGCCACGAATATTATACATCTTTGCATATGTAAGATATATGTAAAATATTTGACCCTCGCTCAAACTCTGGGAGGTAGATGGATGAAATTGAGATTTACCATTTGAGCGACTTGCCCCAAGACGTAAAGCTAGAAATGGCAGAGCCCTTCAAGTTGGCTTTTCTGATTCAAGACCCAGTATCTTTCCACTACTTCATTTTTTTCCATTTTTTCATATATTAGCCCAAGACATATTAAGAGGTCTCAAAAACTTATCCTGTGGCATGCATGCCTAAGTGCATTGGTGGCACTTGCCCCTTGGTGTTATTGGACAGTCGGCAACAAAATGTCTACAATCAAACAGTATGTAAACAAACCCCAGATTGGTATAGATCCCTCAGGAGCAGGAAGTTCAGGGTCAATAGCTCTGGAAACATGGATAAATATTTAAACCAACAGAGGAATTGTTCCCTCTGGGAAGGTGCTTAGCTTCGAGAGTGCTTAAAGTGTGCAAGAATGTGCAGATAGGAGCCCAGCCTCATCCCAGGACTGGCCTGGGAAGTGGAGGATGAGATGAAGTGGAGGGGTCTTCATTTGGGCCCCTTGCCCATACGTGGGTCTTCCCTCTGGCCACATCCAGGCTTGTCCTTCATTCTAAATAAGTCACATTCCTACAGCTCTCTCAAGAGTTTAAGCATCAATGATGTCCGCCTTAGTATTAATATCCAAATTTGTAGCGCTCTGAGCCCATATCTGTTCTCACAGCACTGCAGTCTTTCCTCCAAACCTCCCTTGGTTATTTTCGGGAGGCCCTGGGGACGTTCCCGTGCTCCTGAATAAATCTGTGGAGTTTCTTTTCTCTGGCCTCCTGGACAGGGGCTGGGCCTCCGTCTGTGTGGCTAATAACTTCAGTGAGATTCTGCAGGGCTCGGTCTATAGGGCTCACTGGGGCTACCCACACAGGGACCTCCAGTACCAGAACTACGTGGAGATCTGTGAGGAGTTTGGAGAAAAGAGCCCTGTCCCCATTTCTGTATCTCTGGGCCCTAAATTCCCCTGTGTGTATGCCCAGGATCTCACAAGTCAACAGGGACCCAGTTTTTCAGGCCCTCCATTCAGATTTTGTAGAAAGATAGCCAGTCTTCTTATCTCAGAGAATTCCCTCTCCATGGTAAAAGTCCTACTTCTCCTTCCAACCCAATACCCACCCATCCCAATAATAATTCACGTCAGATCCGCAAGCAGCAACGGTTCAAGCTGAAGCTACGCCTTCCTGTCATGCATGCTCTGAGAGGTCTGAGAAAGCTGCCATTAGGAAGGTCAGAGTATTCATGGAGGGCTTCCTGGTGGAGGTAGCAGTACTTTCAATTCTTAAAGGAAAGACCCGGACGAAAAGATAAAATAGAACATTTCAGACCCAAGAACCACTTGATCCTGATTTGTTCACAGGAGTTCAACTGAACATACACCTTGAAACCATATGTGAGCAGGCAGAAGCAAGCCATCATAAGAAGAAAAACAACATTCGCTATTGGAAAACCAAGGCGCTTTCCATACTGACCAGCTTTCCTCCCACTGCAAGGGTATTTTCCTTTTCTAAGCACAATTCCGTTTCCTCTTTTATTTGCTGAATGCATTTTCCGACTGCGCAATCCAACTCCTCTCAGAAAACACAAAAGAAAATACTGAATCTAATATAACATGTCCTCACCTCCCTTGTGGTCCTTCACTGTTCTGCTTTGGATATCAACGTCAAATGGTGAATCAGGATGGAGAGGATACTCTTTGGAATATGAAACTCTAGAAAGCTTACCGTTTGGATAGATGCAGAATCTACCCCCAAAATCTCCTGGCCATTGGATGTATCAGCGTCACAAGGTCCCTAGGGAGATAAGAGATAAGCCTGAACCCCAGCATTCTGACTGTAGTGCGGGTCAGGACTCCAGAGCTGAGGTTTCACAATAGCCAGGCCCTTTCTCTGGGCCCCAAACACACATTCTCACATGTTAAAGCTTCCCATGACTTTAATGCAAGTTCCATGCATGTACGGCTTGCAGGATTGGACCCTATGGGAGTGTAAAGTGACAACATAATAGAGAAAAATCACTTTAGCAGGCAACAGTGACAGCTGGGCATGCATTAAAAAAAGGGAAAAGGCCTCAGTTTAGACAAATTACTGAATGAAATGATCACATGAAAAGCCCTTTTTACGGCTGCCACTAAGAAATCCAGAAAATATAAAACATGTGAAAAAGTAAATAAAGGAATTTTTGAACCTTTTTTTCTCATTAAAGGTGTGGTAAATAGTTAAAATCCTCTAAAAAGGTCCTCGGTGTTCTGAATCATGGGCTCAAATGGAAAAATGGGGCTATTCGGGTTTTTCATGTCAATTATTATACAACCAATAAAATAAAAACAATAAAAGTGCTCCAAAAATCCCGGAAAATTCCAAAGCCTATTTCAGAGTCTCCATGATTATACTCAGATCCTCTCATTTCCATGACTTTTGACATCTCATTACCCTGCATTATACTTTTACAGACTCATTTTCCAGCGTATATAAAAATGACTTAAGGCCTCCTCAGAACCATCTCAATTACCTAATTGATGAGTTCTATCAGCCACTTAAAAATAAAACAGGCATCCTTAATAAAAATCCTTAGCGGGGGAAAGAGGATAGAATAAAGCCCATGTTACCAAAAAAAAAAAAAAAAATTAAAATATACGAGGCAGCATGATATAGCAGGGTAGCAGCACCCAAGTGGGAGTTGAGATATCTAGTTTCTGGGATTGATTCTGCCACTAATTTGCTGTGTGATTTGGGGCGAATATGAACCCTCCTTGGGCCTTGGTTGCCAGATCTCTAAAATGAGGGAGTTTGAAAGGATGTTCTCAAGGCCACTTTATGCGCTGACAGGCTATGATTCTGAAAGCTTCCCATGGGAAGACCCCTGTAGACCCTGTGCTCATGATCAGTCATTTTCAAATTTAAAGACAAAAACATTTCTAAATTTTCCCTTTTTCTGTCTACGTACTCAGTTACAGAATTAAGAGGGGCCCCAAAGAGGGCCAAATATTACAGTGATGCTCTTCTGAGCAGAACTCAATTTTAAAAATTCTCAAAACTATCTCAAATGAAGTCCAAAGGTATTTTCAAAAAGGAAAAGAGAATTTTGGGAATTCCTTAGTTTGCAAGATGGAGGTACCTAATCCAAGGGCCTCTACAGTACATGTTTAGCTCCAAGAGCCAGGCTAGTCTTAGGCAAAAAGCGCTTGAACCAGCCTATATCCTAGCCAGGGACACACACTTCAGGAAGAAAGGAAATTATGACAAGTGATTAATATATGCATATTTAGACTGTGATAAAATAGATACACAAGAAATACTTTATCCAACTATGAGGGCATTTTTAAAGCTCTTTCTTCTCCCTGAGTTTGGAGAGATGGAGAAGGAAAAGATGTGGTCAGGTAGAAACACTTTCAGCTCATTGACGTTCCCTTTTCCTAGGATCTAGGCCAGTGATTCTCAACTTTGGCTGCCCATTGGTATCACGCGGGGAGCTTTTTAAAAATATTGACAGGTGCAGCAAACCAACATGGCACATATATACCTATGTATCAAATCTGCACATTGTGCACATGTACCCCAGAACTTTAATTAAAAAAAAGAAAAGAAAAAAAAAGTACTGACGACTGGGTTCCATCCTCAGAGATTTCAATTTAATTATTC
Organism: Macaca mulatta; assembly: GCF_049350105.2. Lineage (NCBI taxonomy): Eukaryota > Metazoa > Chordata > Mammalia > Primates > Cercopithecidae > Macaca > Macaca mulatta. The sequence goes on along the minus strand of NC_133417.1, from coordinate 125,342,958 downwards.
TGGCATGGTTGCCACCGGGGGAATTGAAATTTCTAACCACTTCCCCAGATAACTCAGTAATCTAATCAGGCAGCCAACTTTGAGAATCCCTGGTCAAGTCCCTTGAATTCAGTGATTCTCAAACTTTAGCAGGCATCAGAATCACCTGGAGGACTCATTAGACGATCACTGCTACTGCTGGGTGTGATGATTCATGCCTGTAATCCCAGCACTTTGGGAGGCCAAGGCAGGCAGATCACATGAAGCCAGGAGTTCAAGACCAGCCTGGCCAATATGGCAAAACCCAGTCTCTACTAAAAATAGAAAAATTAGCCAGGTGTGGTGATGTGCACCATAATCCCAGCTACTTGGGTGCTGAGGCACAAGAATCGCTTGAACCTGGGAGGTAGAGGTTGCAATGAGCTGAGATCACACCACTGCCCTCCAGCCTGGGTAACAGAGCAAGCGAGACCTTGTCTAAAAGTAAAAAAAAAAAAAAAAAAAAAAAAAAGATTGCTAGACAGATCTCACCCCCAGAGTTTCCGATTAAGTAGTTATGGTGCAATGCCCCCAAACCGCATTTCTAACATGGTCCCAGGTGAGGTGCATCTGATGGTCTGGGGCCCACACTTTAAGAACTAGTGTCCTAATCTATCAACTTCACTCAGAGTGACGGGAGTTCTGCTCATGCAATGCAATTCATCATCTTCTGTGTCCTTGATCTTCTCACAAACCACTCATCTGTAGCCAAGCCAGCCCTATTGTTATGAGCAACCTATCAGGATTCAGGACCTAGGTGTAACTAGAGCACAGCAGAAAATCACTGGCTGCTTTATCCACTTTTACATGAACCAAAGGAAAGAGTTTCACTCTCCTGAGAAGATCACTCCTAGTGAACATCACACAATGCAATTATAAAGAGGTAAAATAGACGATAGCATGAGAAGAAACCCAAATGCCAGAAGCACAGTCCTTGATCAGTGGGTGAAGAAGTCTTGTTTGGCTGGAGGCCCAGGACCTCTTCCTTTTGGAACCTTCATCTGCTTACCCATGAATGATCGCTAACCTTGTCTTCTTCCATGGCCTAGGTTAACGTCTGTGCTCACAAAAACATAGTCCTGCTATTGGGCCTGTGACTTCTTCCCAATCGCTTGAGGTCCATGTTCACCCCATCTGCATGATGCTTCCTCCTACAGGGGACTGAACACCTGTCCCCACAAAGCAAAGGTTCAACATTAATCTAGGTCAGAGCAAGCTCAATGGTAGTTGGGAAAGCCTTTGGTTTCAATAGTACTTTAAGAGCAGTCTTGGAGACAGCTGTGAGGACTGAAGGGAAAAGAGTTCAACTCTTCTTCTCCATGTGCTTCTTCATCTGTTCAACATCCCAGCCCAGGGAAGGGCAGCAGTCATGAGGAGGGTAAGGGTCTCTGCCAGTGGGAGTGTCTGAATAAGTCACCATCCAAAGAGGATGGGCTGAACAGGGAATACCAGGCACAAGTTGGCAGAAGTGATCTGGGTTCATAGCAGAGGATGGGAGGCCAGAACTAGCGTCCTTCCGTGAGGCAATGAGGATAACCACGCCCAGGTCCTGATCCTCCAGGTAGGGGGCTGGGGACTGTTAAATGTGCCAGTTTAGCCTAGCTAAGCTAAGAGTTGGGCTTCTCCTGAGACTTGGCCATAAAAGTGGCTTCCTATTCCTTTTCACTCTCTGCTTGGAACTGCCTGGGAATTTTCCTTCTGAGCAAGGATACTCAATTGGCTGTCAGAAACCCACATGAGGATGTGAGAAGCAAACAAATATTTTGGATGGTAATAGAGGGCCTAGAGGTTGTTACATGTGTCTTATTTCTACCTATTTCTACCACTGGAGATTGGAGGTGGTGGGTGTGGAGGGCACTCAGGACAGAGAAGCCAGGAGGGAGTGACAGAGCACAAAGCACATGCATTGGAAACATGGTGGAAAGTGATGGGGGATGTAGCAGGTGTCATGGCTCCATGATATGAGATCAAGCATTGACCCTCTCAGAGGGTGAGAGATACCCAGGGCACTGAGCTCCTAGCCAGAAGAAGGGATGAGAAAGAGGTAGAGAAACAAGAGAAGAAAAAGGAACGGAAATGGAAAAAAGAGAATTATGAAAATAAAATAGATACCAGAAAATCCAAATGGTCCCTTTATATTTAGATGTATTCATTATTGAGGGAAAATTTACTACAGTGTAAGATGACAATGGCACAGTGAGAACAAACATCGAAAACATCAGTTATCCTTTTAAAAAGCCCTTTGAGCAACAAGCCAAAACGCAATGGTCTCTCTATCTCTCACCGTCACCACTGACTCTGGTCACAAGTTAAGCATGCCAACATGATTATTCTCCAGTAAGGCCTGTGGTGACAGTGATATTCCAGCTTACTTGAATTGCTTTGTCCAAAAAGACATGGAACACACATTTTCTTGCCCATTTCCTTCTGCATACATGGTGAAACACGTTCACAACAAGGTTGAGCCTATGACATGGCATGGAGATCTAAATAGACTACGTCCTGATGTTGTCTTTCCAGTCACCACTTCTAATAAGCCCACTTGCAGGAAAGGATAACCCCTTAGCCCTGGGGTTGACTTGATTCACTGCCCAGCACAAAGAACAGCCTGAGACACAAGCTCACCTGCCAGTGGTTTATTTTTAGAGGTGATCTCAAGGAATAGGAGAAAGGGATTGAAGAATGAAACTGGGAAGAAAGACAGGTCAATACATTATATCCTTGAGTTGGGCACAACTATAGAAACTAGGGCTTACTCTGTGCAGAATGTCCCTCAGAACTGTCCACCTGAGGGACAAAAGACAGTACTTAACACCAGCTCCTGTCCCCCATTGGCAAGGATTTCCCCCATCAGACAATAACTCACTCACACTTCCAGGCAATATATGCCTAAGTGTTCAGTGGAGTCCTAGAGTGTCCTACACCTCATCGTCGAGAAGCTCCAGAGAAGCAAGTGAGGAATGCACAAGATAGCTGGGTAAGGTTCTCTCAGGACACACCTCCATGAAGCTGTGCCACAGCAGCATATGGCGGGCAAAGAGGAATCGGGCCAGGCATGAGGGACGTCCTAGCCTTCACACCTCAATGGAAATGTAAGCCAAATGTTACTTCTTCCAAACATTTTTGCTTTTTTGTTGATCATTCATGTCAATGTATCCATCAGCATTTAGGACTTGGATATATTTAGCAGCTAAAGACCTCTAAGAGTCTCTGACATTAAGTGCCCCTACTCTGCTTTTAGGTATAGATTTAATGTAAAGATAGTATCAGGGTTCTGCAGTCAAAGTTGAGAGGTACAGCATATCTCACATGAGGATGGCATTAGCTTACACTATCCACATTTGAGCAGTTGAAGCCTCTACATCAAGCCTAATTGTGGATGTTGTCTTCACGCCCAGTGAGATGTGAATTTGAGTGAAGAAGTCCTGCTGATCACAAAATTCTTGTTCGCCTCAGTATAAAACAACATATCTCCATCTCAAATTAGGAGGAAAGGTCACCCATCCTTAGGTGGGTCACCCTCTCCTCACATGCACATCAGCTCTATCCTCCTCACTCCTGACTCTGTCTTGCTTTGGAGAGCCAGTAGTCATAGCCCCACCCTGAAAGAGCTCTAAAGCAGCCCAAAGACACGGGCCACTGATAAAATATTTCAAGGCATGTCAAACATTTCACAGAGCCCATATTATATACAGCCTGATGATCAGGACAAACTCTGTAAGGCCTTGTCTGACACTTCTGCAGTTCAGATTCCTATCAGGTCATCCCTAGTCTATCCCAGTCATCCTCAAACTAGTCTCCTGTTTGCACTCTCCCCCACATCAAACCAGCCACAAAGGGCTAATTAGTGTCCCAAAGTGCTGTTTGCAGCGTGTCAATCCCAAGTGAGTGCCTTTGGGATTATGTCATTTCCAGGTTCAAATAACATTTTGCATTCCCCATTGCAGAGAGAGTAGTAAAAATGCCTTTGTCTGGCATTTGAGACCTTAACCTAACTTCCCAGGCTTATTTCCCTTAACTGTTGTGCACAAACCCTCAGGTTCAGATCATAAGAACACTCTCTCTCTCTGTCTGTCTGTCTCTCTCTGTGTCACACTCACACACACACACCTGCATACACACTGACCACTCAGAGTCGAGCCCAGCCTGTCCTAAGCCATCACTGTGCTCCTCATCCCAGAGCCCCCTTCAAGTCTTCGCGCCTGGAGAGAGTATGTGGAACCTCTTTCTTATCCCTTATTTCTGGTCCCAGCATCATGAGTACGAACACATTCATCTGTGTAAATACTTGCTGACCACCTTTGCTGCACTAAGACCTCAAGATTCAAGTGAATAAGAGTGGTTCCTGGCTTCAAGGAGCTTCACATCCAACTGGGGAGAGAAACATGCAATCAAATAAGTGTAAGACACTGGGATGATGCTTAGAGAAGAGGAACAGAGGACTCCCAGGAGTGGGAAGATTAACCAAGAAAGAGAGAACTCCTGATTGAAATTCTGAAAAGAAGCAATTTCCAAACAGCCAAGGGAAGGACGGGTGTTCCAAAAAGAGGAGCGACATGAGCAAAGGCATGAAGCGAAGGCCCGAAGGAGCACAGCAGATGCAGGGAGCCACAGAAGCAAGAGCATGGCAAGGTAGACTCAAAAGGTGAGTGACACAGCAACCATGCAGACCCTGAATCCCAGTTAGGAGTCTATTCTCATTCTGCAGGCAACAAGGAACCATTGCGGAGTTTGGGGGAGTGAGGGGTATGGGGCGGTAATCAGATTTGCATTTTAGAAATCTCATTCTACGTGACTGTGATACAGATGAGGTACCCAGGACAGAGGCAAAAGACCAGTGAGGACATTATTGGGGGATGCAGGTAAGAGAGGAGATCGTGAACCAGAACAACGGCTGAGGGAATGATCTTGATAGGGAATGCCTTTGGACACTGTTAGGCATTGGCTAGGTTTCAGAGTGCAACTGGGCAACTTTGACAACTTATTAAGTATTCCCTGAGTTAACCAGTGGTTTGTGATTAGGGTCAAGACACAACACCATAGGACCCGTGTTCACAGGAGCATACCCAGCCTCCTTAACAACTCTCTTACAAACGACCATTCAGTCCCAGCACATCCTTAGAGAGGTCACTGCTTGTATTCATCAGGTACTGTCCTCTGTGCCGACAGAACACAAGATCTTTCTTCCAACATACATTTTTGTTTACTGGACTCATGATTAGCATCTCTTAATGTTGTGAAACTCAACTGGATTTTTCATTTTATTTTTTAGCAAATGTAATTTTATGTATTTGTTTGTGAAAGGCTCTAGCAAAAAACTAAATAAAATCCTTCTGAATAGCCTTTGACAGATTGCAAATCCTGAGCAATGGCCAGGACAAGAGAAGGTGGTGAGGAAGAGGGGTTTCCCTGTTGGGAAACATGGAGAAGAAGGGAGTATGTTATTCCTCCCATTATCTTTCAGCTTTTGAAGATAGGGAGGAAATAGGACATCCTCAGATGTAACGCAAAAGAAGAAATGTTTGGAATATAAGCTCTGTGGGGGTAAGGACTATGCTGACCAGTGTGCTCCCTTAGCAAGGTGCCCAGCACATCATAAATATGAAATATAGGCAGGGAAGGAGGAAGAAAGGGAGAGAGGAAGAAACGGAGGGAGGGAGGGAGGAAGAAAGGGAGGGAGGGAAGGAGGAGATAAAAAGAACCATTCATTGTGATCAAGGAATTGCGTTTGGCAACTCATGACTGTCCCGTAGCTGCTGCCCGTTGTCTACTCATACCCACACCTCACATCAGGCCCAGGAAAGGACACAAAGGACTAAAGCAGCTCGAAGTGCATCAGAGTGTCTTTAGCCACTCCTGCCTAAGGGGTTCACCACTCACTCAATGGGTTACAAAGTTCTGCTTCTGAACATATAAGTCTTTTGTAAACACCACACTGCTTTACCCTCTGCCTGGAATGATCTTCCCCCGGGTCACAAATCAAATATGACCTCCTTAGAGCAACCTTGACCCATCCCCACATCTACAGTAGACCTGCAGACATCATCATCTCCCCATCTGTTCTGTTCACAGTGATTATTCTCATCACTCCCCAAATTATCCTCTTTATTTGTATGTTAACTTGTTTATTGTCTATTTCTTCCCGGTAAAATGTAAGTTCCAAGAGAATAGAGATCTTGTTTTCAGAGTTCATCACTGTATCTTCCAGTTGAGAGCAGTCCCTGACACATAGTATATTCTCAATCAATATTTTACTGAATGAATACCAAATCAAAAAGATGACACACAGCAATAAGGATGGATCTGTATAGTGCTTGGTGAATAAAAATGCAAGGAACAGGCTGGGCATGGTGGCTCACACTGTAATTCCAGCACTTTGGGAGGCCAAGGTGGGCAGATCACTTGAGGCCAGGAGTTTGAGACTAGCCTGGGTAACATGGCGAAAGCCTGTCCCTACTAAAAATACAAAAATTAGCCAGGAGTAATGGTACACGACTGTAGTCCCAGCTACTAGGGAGGCTGAGGCACAAGAATCACTTGAACCTGGGAGGCAAGGGTTACAGTGAGCCAAGATCACGCCACTGCACTCCAGCCTGGGTGACAGAGAGAGACTCAGTCTCACAAAAAAAAAAAAAAAAAAAAAAGCAAGAAACAGAATGAGATCTACTGAAAAAATTCCATTTATGTAGATTAGAAATGTAGGTATATGAGGCATTAATACATTTGCAAGGCATTAAATCATTGACTATGTTGAGGACAGGAGAAGACTGAAGCATAGGAATTTTAAAGTGATACACATACAAACACACAAACTAGAAAGAAGTCACTACTCCTCAGGGATTGATTATGATCATAGCCATGACCTGAGATATAGAAAAAAAAGTAGAGGGAATATTAGAGGTACTTAACATTGGACTCACACTGGGTAACTAATTTATAAGTTTAGATAGATAATAGATGACAGATATTAGATGATATAAATAATAAATAGAAAGATAAATAGATGAAAAGATAGATTAGCTAGACAAACAGATGATAGAGATAGAAACAGGTAGGTAGGTAGGTAGATAGACAGAAAGATAGACTGCTTAGTAAACTATTTATGCCATGATATGGATTTGCTTCTCCTCCAATGACATTTTGGTTGTTATAATAAAGTTCCAAATAAAATTCTTCCTCCAGGTACCGTAGAGGAGAGAGAAACAAAAGGCTTGGACAAGTGGGCATGAAAGTCAAGATTCTGCTCCCCAGAGACAGTAACCCTGAGAAACCACCCTCCTTGTGGGTGAACAGAGCCTCGTCCTGCTGTGGTTTCACACCCGGCTCACTGCATGCCCCTCAGGAACTTAGTCAGACCTACTTTCCTTTATTTATCAAACTGTTTCAACTGATTTGTTTGTATGGTACCCAGATGTTAGGGAGCATTTTAGAGCATGAACCCAAAATGGTTTGCAGGGATCCCCGGGACACAGCGTTAGGAAGCAGATGGGAGCCGATGATGGGACAGGATGCACAAACCACACAGGGGTCCCTGTAAGCCACAACTGGCTGTGTAGCATAGATACAAATAATCCCAGACTCAAATATGTTAGAGCAAGGTGACGCTTTTAGCAATCTAGGCAGGCCCCCCTCCCATCCTGGTTTGCACCGTCTTGGAGAAACATGCATTTACACCGAGTAAATGGCAGAGTCAGGGTGGGAACTCTGTTCTCCTGACTGCTTCTCCAGTGCTCATTTCTGGAACCTGAGGATAACACTGTTTCCACACAGTCCCACTGCTGATACGCACAATAAGGACAAGAAGCCAGTTTGCCTTGCCCACCCCAAAGGAAGTTGTGTGCTACACTTTTGAAATATATTAAGTTTTTTTCACCTGAAGTGAGTCCTTTCCCTTTTTACCTATTCCCCAATGTTCTAGACATGCAATATTTTTACTAGTAATATATACTGGCTACAGTGACTCTCAAAATATATTTCTTGGTTCTACTTTTTGATTCTAAAAGTATCAACAAGTAAATATACATATATATGTCTACACACATATGGGCATCTATATCTATATAAATGCATATACTTTCAAATTTCCACATTTATATACAGTGCAATCAGGACTGCATTCTACAGTTATCACTGCCCCATGCTCTCAACCATCCTTATTATGTTCGATGTAGAAAGGAAAGGAAACAAAAAGGAAACTCTCCACTCTTAAGATAACTTGCTGGTGACCCCTGGTAAATGACAGCCAAGCAAGACTTCAAGGAACTTGTTACTTACAGCTTGAATTTCAGGCAAACATCCTCCTGCATTTCTAATGAAAAACGGATTCTTCTCCCTTCTTTTGAAGTGCTCTTTGGGAATTGTTTGAGTGTTCTTTGCAATCTTTTATACCCAGCCTAAGGACTCTGACAAACTCTCTCTTTCCCTTCAAAGGCTTGTTAACTATGTGATGAATACACCTGTCACTTCCAATTCTAACCTTACTTTCTGTTGTGATGGCTGTAGAATCTGGTATCTATGGCAACTTTTCAGTGGCTCAACATCGATTAAAAAAATGATTGGCTCATCAGGGTTGCCTGGTTGATTGATGGAAATGATCAGTTGCTCAAAAGAATCATGACAGGTAAAGTCTCTTGATTAGCTAGTATTTGCAAGATTCAGAAATTTTAGATTTCATTATTTTCTTTTTATTATTTCCATGCAAAAGTAACTGGGATCTAATTCTACTAAAGTAGTTACAAGTTCATTTGGACTGCCTCGATGAAGGGAACTTGATTCAATTCACATATTTTATTTAGCAGCCAAATGGCTCATTTTGTCTACTTTAGAAAATTTACTGTTTGATTTTCTAATATCTCAGGGTCAGAGACTAATTTATGTGTTTTAAAAAAAAATTAACTTTGGTACTAAAAAAAAAAAAGGAAAATTTAGTCAGGTTTAGAGCATCTGCAAATGAATTCTAAAGATTTTTATTCTAATTCTTCCCCAAGTGTGTAAAACAAGGAAAGACAGTATTGTAGGGGAGAAATGCTAACTACAGCCTGACCTTCCCAGGAAATGTAAATGCTTCATCTTTGAATAGAACGTTTTAAATCAGCATCTTCAAAAGTACAGTGATATATCAGTGATTGTATACAAGATAAATTTAGGTAGTCCACAAACTTCCTTAATAGCCAAGTAGTTATTTATTTTAATGTGACAGTGCTGTTGTTCAAACATTTTTTTTAAAGTGGCAACTTCATATGGTTTTGCTTAGTATTTTATCTTTAAAAATAACTGTATTCACTTGCTAGGACTGCTATGACAATGTACCACAAATTAGGCAGCTCAAACAAACAAAAATCTATTGGTTCACAGTTCTGGATGCTAAGAATTTGAAATCAAGGCGGCAGCAGGCCATGCTTCCTCTGAAACCTGAAGGGGAATCTTTCCTTGTCTTATCCCAGCTTTGGCATCTGCCTGCAATCTTTGGCATCTGCCTGCAATCTTTGGCATCTGCCTGCAATCTTTGGCATTAATTGGCTTGCAGATGCATAACTCTACCCTCTGCCTTTGTCATCACATGGCAAGGCATTCTCCGTCTTCCTTTTTTTTTTTTTTTTTTTTTTTGAGATGGAGTTTTGCTCTTTTTGCCTAGGCTGGAGTGCAATGGTGCAATCTCCGCTCACCGCAACCTCTGCCTCCGGGTTCAAGTGATTCTCCTGCCTCAGCCTCCCAAGTAGCTGGGATTACAGGCATGTGCCACCATGCCTGGCTAATTTTATATTTTTAGTAGAGACGGCGTTTCTCCATGTTGGTCAGGCTGGTCTTGAACTGCCGACCTCAGGTGATCCACCCGCCTCGGCCTCCCAAAGTGCTGGGATTACAGGCGTGAGCCACCGCGCCCGGCCTCTCCATCTTCTTATAAGAGCACCAGTCATATTGTATCAGCGACCCATCCTATTTCAGTATGACCCCATCTTAACTGATTACATCTACAATGACCCAACTTCCAAATAAAGTCAAATTTGGAGGTAGTGGAGGTTAGGACTTTAACATACAAATTTTGGAGGGACATCATTCAACTCATTAACAATAACTAGCCCATTAAGTCTGTGATTTCACAGATAATATTGCTTAGTATGAGGCTAGAATAGCTTTTGTTTTTAAGTTACAGTTGATGCTTTTAAAACTAAATAGGGATGGCATGTGAACACGGCAAAATTTGTCAACATTGCACCGAGAACGACAGAAGCTGGAGAGTGGGCTTAACTGCAAAACCAGCCATAAATGATCCCCCGCCCTATTTCCTCATCCCTTTACAAAAATGTTCCCTTGCAGCAATTCCCATCAAGAGGCGGAGTCTATTTCTCTAACCCTTAATTCTGGCTGCCCTTATGGTTTGCTTTGGCCAGATTAGCAAGTGTGCCCTAAGAGGAAGCTCGAAAAATACTTGCTCATTGTGCTTGCCCTCTCTCCCAGGCTGCCCTGCTGACAGATGAGAGAGATGACACAAAGTAGAACTGAGACAACCAGCTAATGATCAGCAGCCCTTAAGGTGACCCAGCTGTGGACTCCAGACACAGACTTTTGCCCCAGACAAGGCTAGCCAGCCCCGTGTCCACATTAGCAGAGCCATCTAGCTGAACCCAGCTGAAATTGCCTGCAGAATCTTAAGCTTAAATAGGAAAGAAAGGAAAGAAAAGGAAAGGAAAGGAAAGGAGAGGAGAGGGGAGGGGAGGGGAGGGGAGGGGAGGGGAGGGGAGGGGAGGGGAGGGGAAGGAAGGAGTGCTCTTTAAAACTATCCATCAAACTTTCTAATCAGTTTTCTGTTTATTTTGCCTGGTGATTACAACAGATAGCAGCTTCACCAATTTTATAGGTAATTTTTTTCATCAAAGCTGCTTTTAGGGTATCAGAAATGTTGGTTGGGGATGAAACACTGTATTGCTCAGAGTTCTCTTAAAGGGACAGAATTAATAGGAGGGGTGTGTGTGTGTGTGTGTGTGTGTGTGTATAAAGGAGTTTATTAAGTATAAACTTACATGATCACAAGGTCCCACAATAGTCTGTCTGAAAGCTGAGGAACCAGGAGAGCCAGTCTGAGTCCCAAAACTGAAGAACCTAGAGTCCAGTGTTGAAGGCAGGAAGCACCCAGCTCGGGAGAAAGATGTAGGCTGGGAGGCTATGCCCATCTTTCCTTTTCATGTTTTTCTGCCTGCTTTATATTCGCTGGATACAGATTAGATTGTGACCACCAGATCAAGGGTGGATCTGCTTTCCCCAGCCCACTGACTCAAATTTTAATCTCTTTTGGCAACACCCACACAGACATACCCAGGATTCATACTTTGTATCCTTCAATCCAATCAAGATGAGACTCAGTATTAACCATCACAAACACTGAGATAGTTGGAAGGAAGGTGGGACTGCTGGACAAGGAAGGTATCTTGCAACATTTTGCTTTGAAGTCCATTTACTCTTCTCCCCTTCTCTCATTGGCCTGTGAATTCAACCAAAAATAACCTCAGAGGCAGAGAGAAAGGAGCCAGGCCTACCAGGAGCACTGCAGATGAGGCACATTTTCACCAACATCCCCTGTCTCTCTGCAAGATTTTTTCTGCTTGGTCTGATATCAGAGAAGCCGAGGAAGAGATTTCCATAAACTGTAACAGCCTCCCTTATTGGTGACCAAACCATGGGGCTTTATGGTCATTTTTGATCATTCGTCCCAGAATCCACCCTGGAAGAAATGTTTGAGACCCAACTCTAACAGCGTCATGGAAAGATAATTAGACTCCAAACTGGTATTCCTGAGATTTTTTTAATCCCAAACGGACCCACATTTCCTCTTATTTCCTCCCAATTGCTTTTTCTTACTCTAACCAGAGTGATCTTTCCAAAATACAAAACTGATCACGCGACCTCTGTTTAAAAACCTTCCAGAATTTTCCAATTACTCTTGGAGTAGCAACCAGATTCCTTAAGATGCCTATGTGGCTATATTTGTCTGCTCCATGTGCCATAACAAATACCACACACTGGATGGCTTAAACCACATACATTTATTTTTTCACAGTTCTGGAGGCTGGAAGTTCAAGATCAAGGGGGCAGCAGGGTTGGTGTCCGGTGAAGGTTCTCTTCTTGGCTTGCAGATGATCAACTTCTGTGTCCTCGCATAAATTCCTGTGTGTGTGTGTGCATCCAGATGTCTCTCTCTCTCTCTTCTTATAAGGACACCAGTCCTGTTGAATTAATGACCTGTGACCTTGTCTAATCTTAGTTATCTCCATAAAGACCCTGTCTTCATAAACAGCCACATTGAGAGGGCTTCAAGGTATGAATTTGAGGGGCACATAATTCAGTCCATACAATGGCCTTGTTGGGCCTGTGCTCGGGCCACCTCTCCAGAACCCTCACATGCCATTAACACTTACCCTCTACCCTCCACCACTCTGGTTTGTCCCTTTCTTAGATTGCACCAGTGACCTAACAGTTGTGATTTTATTCTCATCCAGGTGATGGCTTGCCCTCATAAGAATGAAATCTCCAAGATAGCAAAGAAGAATTATATCTAGTTTTGCTCATCAGTTTATCCCCAGGTTCACTACTTGGCATATGGGCCCTTGATAATAGTTTGTGGAACAAATGAGAAGTTGAACAAAGGGCTTAAGATGTATTGTAACTGTGCAGGTCAACATGAAGATATAAAAATTTTCCTACCTAGTCACTTATTCAGGCAATCATTTATTCAGCACCTACTGTGTGCTAGGTCCAGCGAATACAAGGATAAATAAGATAGGTAGATATCAATGCAACTCCTCTGCAGGTTATTATCTTATTGAACCATATTTCCTTTTGCCTTTATATTCAATCTTCAATCTATTTTTGACTAGGTATAAACGAAATATCACAATGCTGAGCCCTTTTTAAATTATGTAATACTTATTTAACTTTGCTGTTTTATTACATATATTACTTGAAAATCCTAATGTCAGAAATAAAAATTATTCCACATCATTAAAAGTTTCAAAGGCAATTATCATGTTTTCAGAGATGTATCCTAATTGCGGTCCCAGGAAAATGACTGTCAATAAAATAAAATCTTTATGGTTTTATGGGTAGCTAAAGAGAGAAAATATAATACAGGTAAAGATTTTAAAATATAAAAATAATTGAAAGATACACACTAATTTTAAAAAGCATTCTCCAGGATTAATGTGACTATTAGATGAGTCACTTTTTTTCATAACATTATAATATGAAATGAATTGGGAGGAAGCAGAAACAAAACACATGTATCAAACACACACCAATGCTTCTAAAAGCCTTGCAAAATCTAATAAATTTAATAAAGACAGAGTTTAGGAGCATTTACTGGCCCCAAAACTTGACTTCAGGCTGGGTGTGGTGGCTCAGGCCTGCAATCCCAGTACTGTGGGAGGCCAAGGTGGGCAGATCACTTAAGCTCAAGAGTTCGAGACCAGCCTGGCCAATATGGTGAAACCCTGTCTCTACTAAAAATATAAAAATTAGCTGGGTGTGGTGGCAGGTGCCTGTAATCACAGCTACTCGGGAGGTTGAGACAGGAGAATTGCTTGAACCTGGGAGGCAGAGATTGCAGTGAACTGAGCTTGCAAAACAAAAAACTTGACTTTGTAAATTCCTTGAAATTGAAAATTGTAGTTACTATTTTGATGTTTACCTGAGATCTGCCAGGCTCTCAGTTAGATACTTTACAGATATTATTCTAATCCTCCCAGTCCGACATATAGAGTAGCAATCCTCACCTCCATTTTACCGAAGGGAAAACTTTGGATCAGAAAGTTTAAAACACAAAAAGAAGCAGAGCTGGAGTTCAAGGACAACTATATTCAAGACAAGACAAACTCCAGCCAGTCTGACCTCAGACGTTCTCCGCACAATCCCAAGCTGCCTCAAAGCTATTAAGAATAGGTTCTGGCTGACTCCCTTTGTGGAAAATCTGAGATATAAATAAGTAAATTAAATGAATTAAAGTAGGTTTTTGTCTCTATTTTGAGACTGGGAATGTGATTCCTAAATGTGTCCTGGAGCCCAGGAGAAAGCAAAAGTCCTAAAGCCATTCGTGCATCTCCATGAAGCAATTCAGACAATTTCCCCTGTAAGAGTTATTTTCACCTAGGCAGACAGTGATCCAAGCATAGCCTCATGCAAGGCCAAACGTCTTCACTAGGAGAGTTGGGGACTGATCTTCTCTGATGTGACATCAGGAAGGGTGAGGTCACACTGTGCATCTTCCCCCCAGCCTGCTACAGACCCTGGTATTTCCATGAGGAGAGCTATCCTTTTGGTTAAGCAGTGTCTACCAGGAATCCTTTTAAAATGCACAGGACGCTAGTAGAATACTCAAGTCATTAATTCCTTAGCTCATTTGGTTGGAGAGCAGTTAGCCAATTGCCTGTCAGTCCTTAAAGGAAGACAAATTCAGCATGTAACTGGCTTTCCCTTTCTTACAAAGTTGTCAGGGACCAACCCTAGCTATGATGCAAATAGATCTTCCTCATTTTGCTACCAGTAGGAGTTCTGTATTTCAACGTTCCCTTCTGTAAAATGGGGATAAAGATAATCAGCACCTCATAGGGTTGCTTCAAGGTGAAATGAATCAAGCAAGCAGCAGACACTGTTCTGCACACTAAGCACAGTACTGAAAACTGTGCCTGGTAGGCAGTGATCACTCGATGTATCTGAGTGTTTTAACCTCCTTAGACCTTAGTTATTTCATTTCTAAAATGAAAGTAATAATGCTGTAAATTGGAAATGCCCGACTTTCCTTGACTTATCTAATAAATACCTATTGAGTGCCTACTATGTGACAGCCAGGATACAACAATGACTGCCATGTACCCATTTCCTACTTTCATTGAGCTTGCACTGTAGAAGGAGAGACAGATATTATTGACAATTATGAACAGTCAGTGACAATCAGCAGACAAACATTTAGTCACATTGTTGCAAGTGCTTTGAAGAAAAAGAACTGGACCAGTGGGACTTTGGGAAGGTCCTTCTGGGGAAGCAGGCTTCAAATTAAGTTGAAGGTGAGGTGTTGGGCAGATGAAGAGTTGGGGGAAGAGATCTCCAGGCACAGAGACCCTTGTGGGTAAAGCCTTGAGGCTGAAGCTGAGCATCCCAGCAATGGTGAGAAATTCAGTAGGAGTCGCGAAGAGAATGACTGAGGGTGAGAAGGTGAAGGCAAGACAAGGTCATGTGCAATCAGGGCTTAGAAGGTCATATTAAAGATTCTGAACTTTATCCCGCAAGAAATACAAAGCTCTAGGGTTGTGAGCACAGGGGGATATGATCTGATTTTTCAACCTAACGTGACTCCTACTGCCGCAGAGAGACTGGGTTAGCTGGAGAGAAAGGGTATTAGGGATGAGGAAGATGGGCTCAAAAGCCACTGTGATCATCCAAGAGAAGAATGGTGGTGGCCAGAAGTGGGGTGGTTGGTAGCAGGAGTGAAGAGTGGGCACAACTGGGAATTATTTTGGAAGTGGAATCAGCAGGACAGGCACATAGAGAAAGGACCCTGTTGTATCTCCCTCCCCTTCTTCTTTGTGAACAACCCCATCCAAATCACATGGAGTGACCAGAGTGGCCCTGGGGTCCCAGAGAGGGACCGTGCTGTGGGACTCTAGTTCACTCACTTCTGCAAACTACAAGGACAACCATATTCAAGACCAGTCTGGATTTGTGTTTCCAGAAACAAGGGTCAGTTTTCCGTGGTGAAGGGAGTTGTCTTGGGCAAAGGGACTGCAGACTACTTGGGGTCCATTCTGAGCATGCGTCAGTCTCCACTTCTAACATTATTTATCATCAGGGATCATGAACACCTAATCGCAGGGGAGTGTAGGAAACCTTCAGTGAGGAAGGAAAAGCAGATTCAAGCTCAGCCTCAGGACAGCAAAAAGCATTGTTCTTGTGAGAGCAAGCACGTGTTGGCCTCTGCTATGGACAGAGGCAACTGTGGCCAACTCATGAGGACATGGATACCTTAGATCACTCCTCACCCACACAGCAAGAGGCCACATGGCTTGTGAATGCAGCAGAAGTGAGGTGAGCTGGCAAATGCTTTCAGGAATCCCTGTTCTTACTGGCCTTAATCTAGCCTCTCATTCCTCAGAAGGTACCAATACTTCCAGAACAATTCTTTTATCCTTCCATTCCCTTTCCACCCCTCTATTCTTTCCTATTCCCTCTTTAGATTCTTCTTTTACAATAGTAGATTAATGTGAATCCCAAGTTTTAAGGTTTTCTCGTCAGATTGGCAGAAGTTTAAAAGACTAATAATATCAAATGCGGAAATGGATGCCAGGAAATGCAACATTATCATTCATTTAGGGAATGTGTAACTTAGTGATGCCTTTTTGAAGAACAATTTGGCAGCGTCTATGAAAATTTTAAGTGTACATCTTTTGGCTGAGCAATCCACTTTCAGGAATCATGCATTAAAAAGTACTTGCTCATGTGCACAGAGGAGGATGTTAAAAGTTGTTTATAGCTGTTTATCGTATAGTATAATATAGTACAAAGCTGGAGACAATTCAAATGACCATCAATTGAGAGCAATTTAAATAAATTGTGGTATTATGGAATACTATGAAACCAGTAAAAGAGGAAATTTTGAACTTAAATGATTTCCGAGACATATTACATAAAAACAGCAAATTGCAAAACAGTTAGAATACTGAGTGCTCATTGATTTTTTTAAAGAAATATGTATAAGGAAGGATACAAGGATGTAAATGCACGAAAGGAAGCTGGAAGGAGGCACTACGCTACTGGCAGTGGACATCTCTAGGGAGAGAAGCAGTGATTAAATGGGGGTAAAAGGGGGATATCCATGATCTCCCAGATATATGAAATACCTGGAACAAATTCATAGAGACAGCAAGTAGTGTAGTGGCTACCTTGAGCTGCAGGGAGGAGAGAATGGGAGTTACTGTTTAATAGGCATAGAGCTTCTGTTTGGGATGATGAAAAAGATTTAGAGATGGATGGTGGCAATAGTTGCAGAACAATGTGTATGTACTTAATGCCACTGAACTGCACATTTTTAAATGGTTGAAGTGGTAACTTTTATGTTAAGTATGTTTCATCACAATAAAAAATGATTAATACAAATAATTTCATCAGGATTTATTTCCAGTGCCGGCATCTGAAGACAAGGAAAGACTCTTCATTCGTAACTAATGGCACTTAATGCCAGGAGGTCACTGAGGGATCTACACATAGGCCTTCCACTCATCAGACTCCACAATCAGAATGCTAACAAGGTATTTACAGGCTGAGCTTCGGTCCAAACTCCCAGGCTCAAGACCCTTTGAAAGGGTCTGCTTTACTGACAAAACCTTCCAAACTCCCTACATCAAATGGTGTGAACTGAGGGACAGACTCATAACTGTCATTTAAGAAAAAAAGAAAGAAAGACCACAATGATTTAACTGGGTTCACAAATGCTCCTACTTGGAGTCTCTAGCTAAGTGAATGCTCCAGCATTTTTATAGCATGCATTTGCCTCATTGCCGAGCAGTGGCTGGCTTTCTCCTTCTGTCAGCTGGCTTCTTGGAGACAAAGCCTCTAATGATACCGAGTCGTCTCTGCAAATGAGACTAGAATTAAACTACCTTGTCCCCAGACATGTCACATTTGGCATCTGCACATCATTACTCGAAGCTCATTCAACAAAGCAGAGGAATAACATTGATTATACTCAGCCAGACCACTTTGCAGAGAGAACCAAACAAACACAAACAAACCCAAGTCTTGTAATGTTTCACTGCTCTTCTATAGGCATCTGTCAGAATTAAAAAGAGGAGATGTTTATGCTGGGACAGGAAGACCGGGTCAAAGGTGAAGGGAGAAAGGCTCCAGTACTTACAAAGAACCCAGGGCAGGAAGGCAAATGTCATTGATAGAAAGTCCATCATTGCCACAGGTAACCAAATATTCTCAGCCTGTGATTTTTACAGGCAGGTGATTTATGAATCATGACAAAACAGAAGGGACATACCTCAAGCTAATGCCCATTTAGATGAGAGGATAAAACCCTGGTGTTTACTCTCGGCACTCTTAATATCTCAAATGAATACTAATCGGAGATGTTTATTGAAAATGAGAATGATGCCATTTTTCCGCTGTATCTCATGTCATCAGAACGACCTTGCACTTGAGAACTGCAAGGCAGGAATTTATTCGGTCTCCAGGAAATTGTGAAAGTCTAAATTAGCAAATTTGAGCTATCCAAGCACCACTTGAAAAATATAGAACAAAGCACTGAGGAAGAAGCAAAAAATAGCATTTGGCAGGAAAAGGGGCACAGCCTAAACTTTTAAAAACCTGATATTGCTTTCACAACACAAAAGAGTAAAGGAAAACTGCATTTTGTGTTAAAAATATAGGTTGACTTCAACCCCACATTTAGGATGACCTCTCCCCTCTCAACTGGTCCAAGAAGTACTTAGAGTTCCAGAGGCCTTAGTGTGTCCTGCCCTGCCTCCCCACTCACTGCAAGAATGCCCTTCACAGCCATGCCAGGGTCTCGGAGCTCACTGCCTCACCTTGTGGGGGACCCCTCCCCCTCATGAGCTGAGATGAAATCTCTCCCCTTAGAGTTTACATCCCCAGCGCCTTCCACTCGGCGCAGTGCACCAACACCAAAGTCATCTCCCTCATATCTGTTACTGCCTTTAAAGACGGCTCTCATTTTTCCCTTCCGCAAACACTTCTCCAGGTAAAACATCCTCCAGTGGTCGGGCAAAGTGACTTTTCCAAGCACTAGACCTCTGCCATGAAATCCTAGTCAACATTCCACCCCTTTCAGCTGAAGAGTTTCTTTGAAGCATACACTTAAAATAGCAAAGATCTCCCTTTCCCCAACTAATACCACTCTGAGCTGTTAATGATCAATTGCCCTTGGTATGCAGGAGACTGCCTAAGGCAGACTTTGAAGTGAAAGGTTAGAAAGGAGTGGGAGAAGAGCAATAAAGTATCAGAGTATCACACTAGGAGGCAGAAGCAGTGAAAACACAAAGATGAAGAGGGAGAGATGATTAGAAATAGCCTCAATCACAATTTTACCTCAGCTGGATATGATGCACACACATGCACAAACACACACACACACACAAACTCATTAAGTATCCCAGACAAGCAGCCAAATAGCTCAGTACACCACCTGACATCTTCCTTCTGACCATTAATGGATCCTGCATTTTCTCCATTTTAACATCTTAATCGCTTACCCATCATCTTCTTTCCATATGGGTTTAGAGACAGTGCTTGGTTAAAGAGCTTCAATCTCTTACGAGCAGCCCAATGAAGATAAGTGGAATTATCAAAATTCTCTGTGAACTAAAGCCTCAGACTGCAGAGATTTCTCACATTGAATACTTTCTAATTGTGACCAGGAGCCAGATGGAATAACCTAATAAAAGTTCAAACCAGGGGCAGGCAGAGCTATAATGCATATGGTCAAGTGGTCTGTTCTGATATGGAAATTTCCTTGGCAGAATTGAATAGGTTCTATAGGCATTTTCCAGACTTTAATCTCTCTGGCTGATTTTTCAATTGCAAGTCTCCATCACCATCCCCCTCCCTAACCCCAAATCTGTGCTATAACCCGTCAAATCAGCTAATTTTTTCTCAAGTCCTTTTGTTTTTACATTATTAGGAAAAAGCAAAGCCCACTTCTGACTGCAAATGTCAAACACAAAGTAATCATTTATTTACTTTTTGTCTAATATAATTAAAATGGGAACCTTTTTTCCCCTTGCATGTTGATAAGTCTTCTAAATATCTCATCACTTCAACTGGTTTTCTTATATTGCACTAAGTAGCACAATGCCCCCCTTTCTCAAGTAAGTGGTGATAAGGCGAATGAAAGGGGAGTATCAAAAAGGATAGAAGGAAGTCAGCTATGGATTACTCTGTCATCTCCTTTGGTAAGAAAATATTATGAATTTGTTTCACTTGCATAAGCAACTTTACAAAGCACTTTCACACAAATGACCTTGAGTCTCCCAACACACTGCAGAGTGAGCAGAGAAGTAGTTATTGTCCCCTTTTAAACACAAGAAAACTAAGGATCAGAGAAGTCAAGGAATTTTTCCTATGTCACGATGACTCTCAAACCCAAACACATAGTCCAACTTGTATTTGGGATCCACCTGTCACTTTTTTAAAAAACTACTAGGACACCTGCCTGGCTCTAGCTTTCTTGCAAAAATAGAGATCCTAAGAAATTCTGGAAACTCTGGCTATGCCAACTCTCCTGACTGTGTCCCTCTCCTATTGCCCAAGGTCAATGCTAACACCATCAATATTTATCAAAGTGTTTCATTGTGTTCCGTTTGCCACCTCTTCATCCAGCCCTCATATGGGCAAGTCACCTGACACATCAGTTTCCACTGAAGCATTCTCAGTGAAGCTCAAGGAGATTGAGTAACTTGCCAAAGTCCAAAACTAGTCCGTGATGGCACCAGGATATGAATTTAAAATTGGTGTAATTCCAAGTCTTATTATAGGCATGATAAAGTGGGATTCAGGGATTCCTAGAAATCCCTGATGTTACAATTGGGAAGTTACATTCTCTGTGTACATCATACTGGAGTCGAGAATTCTCAGCACGAAAGAGTCTCATGAACTTTATAATCCTACCATGCAAGATCCCCAGAGAGAAACAGTTTTGCACCTGGAGTGGCTCCTGTCACAGATGATAGTCTTTGGAGACAAAGACACCTAGGCAGAAGTAGTTTTGCACCTGGAGGGGTCCCTGTCACAGGTGATGAGGGTACAGTTTCCATGAAGACCTTCAGGTTGCGGCTTTGCCCAGAATAAATCTCAGAACCTCGCTGTGAACCAAGTGACTGACCCCTCTCTCCCCATGCCTACCACCCTGGCTCTCGATGATGTGTTCAGCCTGAAACCGGTTCATCACCAGCTGGTACAGCCTGGTATGCCCAGACTCCGCTTCTGCCAAGATCCTTCCAAAGTAGCTAGAGAAAATTAAACTTAGAGCATATCCTCAAACAAACGGAAAAAAAAACCATTCTAGATTACTCTACGAAAGCCCCTAATTCAGGTTAACATTGTGTTAAGCACAGATGCATGTCAAGACCCGGTGCATGGCTACAACTGGATGACAATGCCAATCACTGCTTACTGCGCTCTAACTGCATGCCACACACTGTGGTAACCCCCTGAGCAACATTATCTTATTTACTCCTCATTAACCCCAGGAGACGTATATTATTATTATTATTCCTATTGTCAGTGAGAACATCAGAGCCTATAGTGATTAAGAAATTGGCCCACAATTAAGTAGCAGTCCAGTCAGGATTCAACTCCTGTCTGCCTGATTAGAAGTTCTGGGTTCTTACCTGCAGTATTATCATTAAATCAACTGGGCCTAGCCAATGAAAAAAACTCAGATGCTTGAGATGGGCTGGAACAAAACACAAATAGTCAAGTGCTTATTTCAAACTCCAAGTCTCCCCAATGATGCTGGGTCCTGGCAAACAGACACTGAAAACAAGCTCCTTTCCAAAGTACTTTCTGCTCTGGGCCAACTCTAAATACCATATAACCAGACTTTCTCTGTGTATTTTCGGAACTTTCTCAGGCATAACAGGAATGAAAACACTCATCCACTGTAGGGGGAAATGGAGATGGAGTGTAGAAGAGACGCTTAGCAAGCAGTGCTGGCGTCGGGGTGGGTAAAGGGAAGGGCAGCAGGGCCCTTCCTCCCTGTTTTGGGTGCAGTGAAACCCACCCCAGCTGGCCCAGCCATTTCCCTGAGCTCCTTCTCTTACTTCTTCCTCCAAAGCTTTCTTCATCCTTCATTTTCTACCTCTGTCATCTTGATGCAATGTTCCTTTTCCCTTGACCATGGCAATCAATGAACTGAAAGGAGACACAGAGAAGAGGGTACCCAGACGAGGGGGAATTGCATTCACAAGATGGGGTTCGGGTACCTCTGAACTCATTTGTAAATCTCCACTAAGAAAACAACAAGGCAGTGGCAGGAGACACAAAGCCCCTCTGGCCTGGAAATACATAGCTCTGGATTCTAATTCTGACCAGCTGGGTATAACAGCTTAAGCCTCTGTTGCTTTGACTGGAAAATGGGAGGATATGGAATTATCTTTCAAGTTCCTCCTCAATTCTGCATCCTAGGATTTCATTATGTGAACTATGGTCTAAAACATTATCGTAAAATAACTGGTCCACTCTGATGAAATTATTCCTACGTGAGACCCAAACACCATTAACTACCCTCCCCCGTGGGAATTGATGATTTGGTGACTCGTTTAACTTGATCGCTGTTAAATCAGGCTAGATGATTTAGGCCTTTAAGGTGGATCATTTTTTTCCTCTTGAAATCTCACTTAATCAAACAAATCCCATCATTGCCAAACTTCTGCTTTGAGTGGCAGGGACGCACCTCATGACGACGCTATTTTCCCATCTGGGAAGGGTTTCCAAGCAACAAGCGTGAATCATATTTTCCATCTGAGTGTAAAATCCACCCCTTCTGGAGAACGTTTTGGCTTTACGTTATTTCCACACTAATGTTGACTTTGTCAGACTTCTCAGGCAAAGAGACAGTAAAGACAAATAAGAACAAAGTTTAGGTGCTAGGCATTAAGTGTTTTCCTTTCAATCCATCTTCAGGGTCAACAGCTTCTCTTCCCAGGAAGGACAAGTCCTCTTGCTTTTAGGAGCTTATCACCCATCCTGGGCAAAGGTACAATCTGTTAACAAAGAACTATTGTAATCAAAGGAATTTAACAGAAAGGTTTCTTTTGCTGCTTGCCTGGGAAAGAAAGATTTTCTTGCCCTAACTAGTTATTAAAGCACTTGTGTTTAAACCAGGGATATTTCAATGACATCAGAAGATGACCGACCTAAGCCTTTGTGAAAACTAAAATTGCCACTTGAAAATATTCTGTTAACTTTCCATTTTCTTGCATTTCCGTTTTTTAAAAATATCTTGAAACCTTCTCTTAGTGGCTATCCTGATTCAGTTAACCGAAGGAACTGTTTTTGTTCTTTAAAGAAGGAACATAGGAACAATAATATTCTTTGACCTTCGTTGAAGGTAGCTATTTAGAATTTGCTAAATTAGACAGGCTGAACATTTCAGTTCTTTTGGACACACTCATCTGATAAGTCTTTGATGCATATCTCTATCGGTTTGCGGTAAGGGCAAAAATTAAAGGCAGGTGGGGGAAGCAAGCGGAGTGCCTAAGAGGCAAATCTAGAACATGTTACAACATTGTTATTATTGGCTGGAGTCAGAGCTCTGCATCTTTCCCCTACATCAGGAGTTTGTTTGGCGACACAGAGGGAGGCCTCTTATTGGATTCATGTCGGGCTGACAGTGGGTAGAGAAGAATGGCTCAAGATGAGAGGAGGGAGAGAAAGAGCATATCCTAGAGGCCAGAGAACAGTGTCAAAGGGAGGAGGTTTGTACAAACAAACTTCCTGGTTTGTTTGGACACTGTAACAACTTGTGCCTTAAATATAATAAAAGCTATCATTATCAGTGTTTAAATTAACAGCCCACCTTGAAGGTCAAAATAATTGTTTTTCTGCTACTTGGGAGATATTTATAAAGTTGGATCCCAAGACTGGAAGGTAACTTCAGAAATTCCAAATATGATTAAAATCAGAGATTTATCCCCAAAAAGACAATTCCTTGCTCTGCTCTTGTGTTTGTTCCCTTCCTCCTTGTCGTCTCATGGAAGTGAGTGGTTAGAGAAAAGAAAAAAAGGATGAAGGGAAAGGGAAAACGGATCGGTCAGTTTAGAGAGCCGACTTGCTCCTCCTCTCTCTCCATCATCAGTGTCGGGAGGTATCAGCAGCTAGACTGACTACCTTGATTTTTCTGTCCTCCGTACAGGAAAATTCCACCTTATTTTACTCTTCAAATTTATTCATATTTCCTTGTCAGCAGACTTTACCACTGACTGAAACAGAACATTGTAAGAGCTCGAAAAGGCCCAATTCATGCTCTGAGACTCAGACGCATCCCTGGGGAGAAGGGCTTGCTGTCTCTGTCAACGTCAAGGTACAGGGCTTTTGCATACAGGAAAAGGATATGGAATTTATTTCACACACCTCATGCTTGCACTGTTTGTGCACAAATTTTGATATTCACCTGGAAACAACTAGAGCATATGTGTTGGCTCAAGAGCAATCTACTAACAAAGCCCTGCTGGCCCTCTGGAAGCAACAACCCCTCGTTTGCTGACTCACTCCCAGAAAGCCATTTCTAGGAGGTATTAGCCAACACCCCAAGTGCCGGAGGCTGCCCGGGGGCTGGAGTGTTGAGAACAGTCCAGGATATAGTTAAGGTAGACTTGGAGATGGGACACCTGGCTATGAGTTCCGTTATGTCGCCAGGTGCCCTCAAACGCTCAGAAACTTGACACTGAGTCACCTCCACCATGTGCACACCAAGCTGAGAACCACTTTTCTCTCCTGCTCAGGCTCCAAGCTTTGGACCCCACCCCCATGTGAGACTTGACTTTTGCTGCCACTCAGGGCTCCAGGGAGCCACAGAAGTTGGCACGGGACAGGATGAGATACCTTTCACCTCTGTCGTCTGCCACCCTTGTGCTCCAAGCTCTACTTGTTTTTCTGTTCTCCATAGCAGCTACACCATTTTACACTCCCACAAACGAGAGTTGTGCACAAAGCTTCCAATGTTTTGACATCCTCACCTACACTTGTTACTTTCTGTGTACAAACTTCGCTTTCACAGTGCCTCCCATCTCCTAACTCCTACCACCGTAATAAGAGCTAACTTTTGTTGAATGCTTACCTCAACCCAGGGGCTTTCTATGGATTCTTTTAACAATGAGGAGGTTGAGACAGGAAGGTTATCTAATACAAGCAACCTGCCTATATTAGTCTGTTTTCATGCTGTTATAAAGAAATATTGCCTTTATAAATTACTGGGTAATTGACTTTAATTGACTCACAGTTCAGCATGGCTGGGCAGGCCGCAGGAAACTTAAAATCATGGTGGAACGCGGAGGGGAAGCAAGGCACCTTCTTCACAAGACAGCAGGAAGAAGTGCCAAGTGAAGCGGGGAAAGAGCCCCTTTTAAAACCATCAGATCTCGTAAGAACTCAGTAACACGAGAACAGCATGGGGGAAACTGCTCCCATGATTCAATTACTTCCACCGGGGATTGTGGGAATTATGGGGATTGCAATTCAAGATGAGATTTGGGTGGGGACACAAAGCCTAACAATACTATTGCCCAACATCACAAAGCTAGCAAACAGGGATTTAAAGATAGATTTTTGAACTTCTCCAGCTATGCCCTTAAACTGTATCCTACCTACCCTGTTGTTGAGATACTGATCACATCAGGGTTGCCCTTGATATTGATCTGAAACCTGCGTAAAAATTGGGCAGGGGTGGGGTGGGAGGTGGAGGTTCATGCCACAACCCTCAGGATGGCCCTGGCTAGAGAGTGCATCACCTATCTTCCCTCAGCGCGGGATCCTGGATGGTGGTCTTAAGCCATCAGTATCAAAACCACCTGGGAATCTTGTAAAAGACCCACACTCCTGGGCCCTGTCCCACACCTGCGCAATCAGATTACTGAGGCTGAGCCAAGGATCTTCGTGTTTAGCAAGCTTTCCAGGTGATTCTTATATACACTATCATTTGAGAATCACAGATTGGAGAACCACAAAACTTCCCCCAAATCATCTATGGAACGATACTTGTTGACGCTTTTTTTTTTTTTTTGGTGGGGGGAGGAGTTTGGGGAGGAATTTCTCATGTTGATCTATGAAGCATACCTATAGTGGCAACAAATGCATTTTAACAGAATACATCATCTGTTCCCTGACAAAACACTTTTAGGAAAGAAAAACAATCCCCCACCAAAAAAAAAAAAAAGAAAGATTGAAAAAGTGGAGAAAATTCAGTGAACTACAAGGCTATTTGGTTTGTTTTGGTTTTCATTAGCTTTGTTTTGTTTCATTTCGTTTTGCTTTGTTTTTTTTCCCCCCCTCTTGAAATATTTTGATGTTGTAGCCTGCAGGGCCCACATTCCTTAAAATGTTTTTGCCCTGCAATTTCCGAGAAAATCTGGAGCTGGTGGTCCACAGAAATAATGCCAGGGTTAGTCCCTGGGAGCTGCCCACAAGCTCCCAGCAGCCAGTGGGAGAGAGGGTGGCAGCATGACCCCTTGTCAATAACCAGATATGATCAGTCTTCCGGGAAGGGGTTGTATTTTAGAAATATTGTCATGGAAATGTAGTATTTCAGACCCGAAAAGAAATGTAAAGATTGTGAGGTGGAAACCCCAACTGTTATTGTCAAGGACTAGAGACAGGAAGAGCCCACCAGCACTGGGAACCTGGATTGGGGTTTCTGACTTCTAGTCCAGATTCTGGAGAGACCCCACCAGTGTCTCCTGAGGGTCATTTATTTGTACAGCCTGTCACAGTTTCATTTTCCTTCTGCCTCCCCTTTCCATCTGTGCTATTATTAGCCTTCTCTTAAAACTAATGTCTTTAGTCAAGTTTATTCAAGAAGCAAATTTATAGAAGGTCCCAATCCTCCCTATCTGAACCCCCCAGAGAGGAAGGACCAGACGAATTTAGACAAGGCAGGGGATGTCCTATTACTAAATTCTAACTAGATATGTCAGCCCCCTGGGGCTCTAAGCCTGGGGATCCTGCTTCTTCTTTGTCAAAAGGGAAGATTACTGGGAGGCCAAGACGGGTGGATCAACTGAGGTCAGGAGTTCGAGACCAGCCTGGCCAACATGGTGAAACCCCCATCTCTACTAGAAATACAAAAGTTAGCCAGGCGTGGTGGCATGTACCTGTAACCCCAGATACTCTGGAGGCTGAGGCAGGAGAATCGTTTGAACTCGGGAGGCCAAGGTTGCAGTGAGCCGAGATTGCACCACTGCACTCCAGCCTGGGTGATACAGCGAGACTCTGTCTCAAAAAAAAAAAAAAAGGAAGATTGGCAAATGCCAGAGAACCATTAAAACCATGAACCATGCTACTGATTAGCTGAGGCTTGCCTTGATTCATCTGAGGATTAAAAGAATTGAAAAGGGGATGTAATTTAAAATATAATTTAAAATCCACTCTGCCTGCGGTCCTCTCCAGCCCACCAGTGTGGCCCACTGTTTGGTTAAGGACGCCTGCACTTTGACAGCCACACCACACACCCCGTGGCCTCAGGTTGTGTTCTAGCTCTCCCCCTTGACTGTTTCTGTTTATGCTGTGCAGAGACACTAGATCCTGTCACACAGTGGAATTGGCAGTGGTCACCCTTTCCAGATAAACGCATGAATGAAGAGGCAGGTTTCTCTTTTCTTCCCCTGGTGGTGACTCTCATGCCCTAAAACAATGAAATGTACAAAGGTGAGATGTCTTAAACCACTCTTCAGCTCAAACATCTTACTTGTTTCCTGCTCCCTATAAAACAAGATATGATATAAATCAGTCTAGCATTTAAGGCCCTTCACCACCTGATTTCAGCATGCTTTTTACAGAATCAAAGTCCTTCAGAATTAGGATTAGATCTGGAGTCCTTCTGTTCCCATGGAGTCTCCAGCCAGGCCTCCAGTACTTCAGAATCAACCAGGGGCACCAAACCCACCAGAGGCAAGTGCTTCTCAGCCTAGCTGCCCCTGGGAATCACTTAGCGAGCCTTGCAAACTCCCAAAGCCTACACTGCTCCCAAGACCCATCGAATCAGGATCTCTGGAGTTCGAACTGAGGCATCCCTAGTTTTAAAAACATCTCAAGTAATTCCACTGTGCAGCAAGAGAACCACGACCCTGGGACCACACTTCATATCTACGGAAACATGATGTTCACAGGATGGACCCAGGAGTCTCTATTTTAAATAAACACTTGGGGAATTGTAATATAAAATCAGATTTGAGAACTAGGACTAGTTCAGATCCCATAGTCTATAGATTAAGGAACAGAAGCCCCATGCTCAATCACAGAGCCTACATCGAAAACTAGTTAGTAGCAATACTAAAAGCAGAATCCATATGTCCAGATTCCCTGTCCCATGCTCCTTCCATGATGCTATTCTGCTTTCTAACCTTTCCTCACTCCAACTTTCCCATACATCTTCTGCTCCAGCTGGGCCCATCTGTCCATTGACCCCTAAATACACTGTGGCTTCTGTCATGTTAGTACCACTGACTCCACCTGGAATAGTCACACCATTCCTTCCAGCCTAAGTCACACCATTCCTTCCAGCCTAACTCAGTCCTAGGCTTGGCTTTCTTTAAGGTTGGTCCCATTTCCTGCATAAGCTTTCTTAGCTGCCACTCCTGCACACTCCCCCTGTCCCTTCCCTTGACCCCTGTAGCACTTACAGCCACAGCTTAGCATTGAGTTATTCTGTGGTAACACAGACTAGAATGTGCCAGAGGCGAGAGACCATGGCTTATGCTCATCTCACATCCGCCCAATGCACTCAGAATAAACACTCAGCAAATGCTCCTCCATTCCCAGACAGAAAGCCTCAAGACTCATTCAAGTATACCTTGTTGAAAATCACCTTTTAGGCCCCTTTCAGATATCTGTTGCAAAGAGCAAAAAAGAATTCCTTTCTGGGTTTCCTTTCTCCTATTTCCTCTTAAAAGAACGGCCTTGGCTTTATGTCACTTGCAATTAAGTGACAGTAAACTTGATGCCCAGAGTATCTAACATTTCAAGAGATCAGCATGACATATGCATAGATATTATGCGTGTCTTCTTTTGTGTGCTGTCTTTCAGCAAATGTCAATGGCTTTTCAGAATAATAGACACTCCCGGGCTATTGCCACAACTACACATGTACTGCCAAAAACCACTCAGTTCTAGAAATATGCAGAAAATCTCCCTAATGCCTTGGGAAATGAAGGGACATACAAATATGGCAGCTCTCATCATTTACAGCACTTAGCTCAATTACCATCTTCAAATCAAAAAGCACTGAAGCTTCCAAACCTGGAGCTCAACTTTAAGGTTCCTCATCAAGAAAATTCTGCAGTTTCTCAATGGTTTTTATTAGAGCCATAGTAAGCTGTATGGATATTTTGTGTGTATAAAAAGTGACTAAGCATGCCTGTAATCCCAGCACTTTGGGAGGCTGAGGCGGGTGGATCACGAGGTCAGGAGATCGAGACCATCCTGGCTGACATGGTGAAACCCCGTCTCTATTTTTAAAAAATACAAAAAAAAAAATGAGCCAGGTGTGGTGGTGGGCACCTGTAATCCCAGCTACTCGGGAGACTAAGCCAGGAGAATCGCTTGAACCCAGGAGGCGGAGGTTGCAGTGAGCCGAGATCGCACCACTGCAATCTAGCCTGGGCGACAGAGAAGACTGTCTCAAAAAAAAAAAAAAAAGAGAGAGAAAGAAAAAGTGATCAAGATATAAATGACCTTGTGAGTGGTTTACAAGCCAGAAATCTATAATGGTGCAGTCACTTGGAAAAATAATCTGTCATTTCTTCAAAAGGTTAAACATAGAGTTACCCTATGATCCAGCAAGTCCATTCTTAGGTATAACCCAAGAGAAATAAAAACATACGCCTACAGAAAAAAAACTTGTACATAAATATTCATAGCAGCATTATTCATAACAGCAAAAAATGAAAACAACATAAATTTTCATCAACTGATGAATGGTTAAGTAACATGTGGTATAGCCATGCAATAGAATATTCAGCCATAGTAAGAAATGAAGTACAGACACGTGCTATAATATGGATGAACTTTGAAAGCATTATGGTAAGTGAAAGAAGCCAGTGACAAAGAGCTGCCTGTTATATTATTCCATTCATACGAAATAGGCAAACTCATAGAGGCAGAAAGTTCATTAGTGGTTTTCTAGGGCTGAAGGGGAGCAAGGGGTTGGGGAGAACTAGGGAGTGGCTGCTAATGGGTACAGAGTTTCTTTTTGGGGAGATGAGAATTTTCTAAAAGCAATTGTGGTAACAGTTGCACACTTGAATATGCTAGAAACCATTGAATTATATGCTTTAAATGGGTGAATTATAAGGTATATGAGTTATATCTTAATAAAGTTGTTCCTTTTTTTTTTTTTTTTTTTTTTTTTGAGGTGGAGTTTTGCTCTTGTTGCCCAGGCTGGAGTGCAGTGGCATGATATTGGTTCCCTGCAACCTCCGCCTCCCAGGTTCATGCCATTCTCCTGTCTCAGCCTCCCAAGTAGCTGGGACTACAGGCACCCGCCACCATGCCCGGCTCATTTTTTGTATTTTTTTAAGTAGAGATGGGGTTTCACCATGTTGGCCAGGATGGTCTCAATCTCTTGACCTCATGATCTGCTCACCTCAGCCTCCCAAAGTGCTGGAATTACAGGCGTGAGCCACCACGCCCGGCCCCCAAAGTTGTTACATTTTTTAAAGTTTAAAGAAAATTGAAAATTCTAGTTCCTCTTTAAACTTCTTAGTAGCAATATAATCTCGAGCAACTTGTTTAACCTCTCTAGGCTTCTATTTCCTCATCAGTAAAATGTACCTGCGTATTGTAAGGATTAAATAAAATAATCCATATGGGGGTTTAAACTTATAGAAAACCCTCCATACCTGTAGCTATTTTTTCTGTGATTCCCTAATTCCTGGAGGAAGAGTATAAATCTGGGAGCCTCCTGCCACAAATCTAACTGAATTATATATATATATTTATATAAAAGCAGCAGCAATAACGTCAGAAAAGGACTCAAATTAGAGGAAATCTTTCCCAGAATCATTCTTTCTCTTGGTCCGATAGCCCAACCCCATCTTCTCCTTGCCTCCACCCCTATCACCAATGTGAAAAAATAAAAAGACTTAAAAGATCACTTTCCCTGTCTGCATCATTCCCACTCAGTGAACTGCCATTTCAGCTGCTGCAGCGACATTCCAGAACTTCTGGAGGCTTGGAAAAACCAACCAGGAGAAGCAATGTGCGTTTAATTAAAGCAACGGGTAGAAGGCAAATGGGAGAATGCTTACCTGCCGGGTACACCTCACACATCTTCACAGGCTCAGGAAAATTCCATTCTGAAGGGCACTGAAGCTATTACTATCTGGAGCAGCCAGCCAGTGAGAAATTATGCTCTGGGTTTTAGCTCAGCCAGCTTTCATTACTGTTGAGAAATATCACCATATAATTCAACTTAGCTCAAGTCTTACCTCCTCTCTGAAGACGTTCTGGCCATCCCAATCCACAGTGATTACTCCCACCACTGTATTCCTGTAGGATTCATGTGATAACATGAAATCACCCAGGACTGAGGCCAGCACATTAGCAGCTGCTCAAAAACCATCTCCCAGCCATCCTATAGCACTTATTATTGGCACTGGTCCTTTGGCTCCTAGCAAACTCCACCCTGTGTTATCATTTATCTTTTTATATATCCATGCTCCATCTCCCCAGTCCATCTGTAAGTCTGGGGAGAACAGGGATCCTCTGGTATGCTTTCCCTTTTCCCAGCATCATGAGCTCGTCTGGAATAAGGTGATCAATAAACATTTGTTTAGGATGATAACACCCATCCCCCAATTTTTGCAGGATAATGACTGCAAATATGTGGGAGAAAGTAGTACCATAATATTTACACAATTTAAATGCATGTTTTGCCCCTGAGACTTCCAATCAAAGTTGCATGAATCAATGGGAGGATTGTTTCTTAAAACAGTGGAAGGAAGAAAGTTGTACTTAATTAATGACAAACTGTACTCAAAGTGTACTTATAGCTAATCTAGTTGACCCACTCCTCCCCAAACCTGCATCCAGTTGCTATTACGAATTCAGGGCTGAATCTAAGGAGACAAGGTAAGAAGCATTATAGAAGTTTAGCCAAAGACAGGTTATTGAGTCTGAAAGGAATTAGTTTGCATTCTAGTCCAACTTTGTTCTTTTTAGACACATAGAACAACGCTGAGCCTCAGTTTTCTTGCTTGGCTCTTCTAGGATAATAAAATATACATTTTACCATCATTGTGAAGTAAAGGCCCAGTGCTCTGGCTGAGTGCAGTGGCTCATGCCTGTATTATTCCCTGGATTAATCCCAGCACTTTGGGAGGCTGAGGCAGACGGATCACTTGAGTCCAGAGTTCAAGACCAGCTTGGGCAACATGGCAAAACCCTGTCTCCACTGAAAATACAAAAATTAGCCAGGCACAGTAGCAAAAACCTCGTGGTCCCAGCTACTTGGGAGGCTGAGGTGGGAAGATCATTTGAGCCTGGGAGGTCAAGGCTGCAGTGAGTGGGGATCTGGCCACTGTACTTCAACCTGGGCAACAGAACGAGACCCTGTCTCAAAAAAAAAAAAAAAAAAAAAAAGGCACAATGCTCAGTAAATAGCAATTATAATTACTGCAGTGCCTTAATCATGAATTTTTGGAGGTTCCAGAGCTCCCCATACCCCTAAATCCTTTATTCTACTAGTTGAGTTATCTTAGACAAGTTATAGCTTCCTTACTTGTTAAATGGGAATCATACTTTCTATAGTTTGGTGTCTGTGACAAAGACCGCAAGCTATCCATTGTACCTTCCATTCCTCTTCTTCCTGAGTATCAGCTAGGCTACATTTACCAGTCAACCTTGCAGTCCTGGGTGTCTCTGAGACTCAGTTCTAGTCAATGAAATGAATACAGAAATGATCACATGTAACTTCTAAGCCAGAATTATAAAATCTCCCACACTCACTCCTCCATGCTCTTTTCACTCCCTCCCTCTGGATGTTGACATCAAAGATACACTTGGAAGCCGTATGTTGTAGAAGTCTTCCACCGGCCTGGGTCCCTGAATCTCTATGTGGAGCAGAGGCCCCACCTCTGTCACTCACCCCATCCTTGATATCATTGTCCTGAAACCAAATTGAGCTATGTTGTGAAGGAAAATTATTGTGTTAAGCTGCTGAAATTTAGTGGTTTATTTGTTATAGCAGTTTAATGCTCATCCTAATATTTGTCCATAAAAACTTTTGATATTTTGGTAAAAAATAAATAGATATATATATGATATGGAACTATTATGACTCAGGAGTTTATATATTTATAAATATATATAAATTTGAGCTATCATCATAGCTCAATATCCTCCTGAGTCCTGAGTCAAAATAGCTCAATAATGGTTTATTTCCTTCTATTCATAGGTCTGCTACCCACCTGAAAATACACCAATAAAATAATGTGGGAATTTTTGCTTTGGAGCAAGAGTTCCCTAGGAATATATAAATGTACAAATTAGAGGTAACTCTTGTAAGTTTATTATCAGGCAACATTTCTTGGAGAGTTGTGACCATTTACATTCTCAAATCTCTCTGTGATCTGGGATATGATGCTTGAAACTTGACTTGAAGCTGAGAGAGGTAGAAGTTCTAAGACAAAGACTCCCACTTCACTCTCTGCGCAGCAGACCCTTTCAAGTTTTCCAGAGCAGGTCAAACTTGTCTGTAACTTATCAGGCATTCTATAATCATGTATAATGCATCTTTTTTATTGTGGCTAATTTGGAACTGTTTGTTTTCTAAGCTTCTTTTACAATGGAAATTTTTTTTCACTCTAGCACCTCTTTATCAAGGTCTGGATATATAGTTCTTTAAAACCTAATCCTGACTAAAGTCAGCCAGCAATGCTCCATTCCACAGCCAAGCTCATCCTACCCACAGGCAGGGCTTCTGTGGACGTGGTACCAGGTAGTGGAGTGAGGTGGGCACAGGAAGAAATTGGGACAGTGGGGCTGGAGACTGGGAGGATGGGATTAACAGAGGCAGGGAGAGAGAAGCCAGGAGCAAGGCCAATGTTGTGAAGGCGGACTATGACTTTGCAAGTCACTTATTTCAGGCAGAAACAATGAAAGCCATCTGCAAGAAATAATAATATTAGTCATTGTTATTTAATGGGGAAATAATTGCAGATGGACTGGACTAACATTTGTGGGAGGCGAGGATTAGGGTCAAGCGTTCATTATGGACACGACCAAGAAGTGCTGTCCTGCCAAGTCTCCTACTCTGGGCACGCTTGGGCTGCCCATCACTTGTGACAGGCAGTGGTCAGAAAAGTGAGTGGCCACATTGAGTGGCCCTAGCCACAGAGTGGTCTCTAGGCATTTGGGTACACCAGGCAGCCTAAAAACTAGGGGGTCACTTCAGATTGATATTCTTTAAATCCAGTATTTATTTATTGGGTAGAGAAGGCTTTGGAAAGGAATATTTCATTTTTGAAGATCCATGTGGAGGTGCTGCCTACTTCTCTGGTTAAGTGTAATAACCTGAATTAATTGGCAGGCTGTTTCGAAATTTTCCAGTGACGTCTTAACACTTCTGAGCAATTGCCCAGCAGACCTGCCCCTTAATTGGGCTCCTGAGTGATTTTCCCTGTTGAGGGAGTCCCCGGGTGTAAACGGACAAACCAGACACACCCCCAGATTTTAACCCATCCCTCCTCTTCCCCACCTGGAAAGAGGATCTCCTTTCAGGACTAAGAACCTTTAACATCTATTAATGACTTACACTTCAACGCAACCAAGTGTGGGATCACATCCTACGTTTCTAATGACTCACTTTGGAAAAGGAGGAATGATAAGGCAAAGAGAAATAAAATCTGCATGACTGGGGGAGAAATATTTCCAACAGAAGTGTCTATTAAATTAATATACAATCTCATGAGAATGCTGGTGCAATTCAATATTGAGCTGAGGAAGTGACAAGAAAGTATTTTACTGATGAGACAACCTGTCTCTGGGAGCTTTCACCAGGGTGCCTGCTGTTTTGATTCTACTTCTACTCTTCAGCCTTCTGACTGGACAGCTATTTCTCAGATATTGTGTATGAACGTATGTATGTGATTATATATATAACATATATATGTGTGTGTGTGTGCATACATGTGTGTGCCTGGGCATGTGTGCATGTTTGAACTGCAGTTTGCAAAACCACAAGGTATTTTAGTATTTCATTTTCCTGGATTGTACAAACCATAAATTCATATGACAGTGCTTCCAATTCAAGGCTAAATCATATTGAGGAAACAAAAACATTATACATTTTTTTCAGGTGTTTACATCTGATCAGAAGTACTGAAATGGTACAAAATCATTGTAGGGAAAAACATTTTTGTGACAGAACACAAAGACCCAGGAGGTAGAGAAAAACAACTTTAATTTAGAAAACCCACAATGTCTAGACCTCTTCTGTAATATATAATACTTTGAGTCATTCTGTGTAGTTCCTTAGTATTGCAAAACTAAATGGATATTTCTTCCTGAGACTAAAAATATACATATAATTAATAAAATGTAATTCTTTACCCTTCCTCTCTCTCAAAAAAATAAATTACCTGACCTTCAAAACACGTCTGTGTCTAACTTTGTTAAGGGTTGCCTTTGTGTTTTCTTTTAGCAGGAGACTGATGGTTTAGTCCAAGCTGTCACTCAAACTCTGTGGGTTAAAAGGTCTCCATTTATTTATCTTGGTGCTCATATTAACCAGTTAAATGGTCGAATAGCAGTCAATGACTGGGAAAAACAGATATTTGAGAAGCAAAACATCTGGTACTTGGAAAATTACAGAAGTTCTTTGGTGGAATTTATTATTAACTAATTATTGACTAAGCATAAGAAGTTGTATATTTTCCTACCTTTGAAAATAATAAATCATGCGAAGTGACACACATCATTTACAAATAGTTGGTAAAAATTGTTCTGCAGACCTATCAAAAAAAGAGGCTTCAGGGAGCTTTTATCTTCTGACTACTGACATCCTGGAGATGTGAAGCTGACATGTTACCTGCCCTTCCCCCAAAACACACACACACAGACAAGGCAAGAGAAAAGCCGAAATGTAGAACTGGGCTTGGTGACATTAAGTTGCGGTGACTCTATGGAGAAGGGAGGAGCTGTCTACGCTTTAATGAGGCCAGAATTCACTCTTTAAAAGCAAATTCACCAGCTGCCCACTCAGCATGGGTCACCTTCCCGGCTTCCTCACATCTGTCAGTAATACTGCCAATCTCCGAAGCAAGAAATCCATCATCATTGGCCACTCTCGGCCTCCAACCCTACATGCAATCTGTGACCAAGCCCTGTCATCTCCACTCAGAGCCTCTCCATTTACCCTTCCTCGACCACTGGGAAGTGTTGTTTTAAGTATAAACAAACACAGGGGAATGCCGTTGTCAGGATATCCTGCTGGTGTCACCACCCTGGTCCCAGCCTTCTATTCTGCCAGTGAGGATATGCCACTGAGACCAGGATTTGTTCTGGGGATGAATGGAAGGCACGCAACCCCACTAACACCTTGATTTCAGACCTCACACCTCCAGAACTGTGAGAGAATAAATTTCTGTTGTTTTAAGCCACCTATTTTGTAGTAATGTGTCACAGCAGCCACAAGAAACTAATACAAGGGCAGAGAAAATTATCTGGATCATTCAGAGTTTGCCTAAAATAGGTAACTGAGACACAATTAGCTTGAAGATCTAAGTCATCTCCATATTTACCTTGTTCTCTCCTTTACTTTGGATATGTACAAGGATATGTAATAGCCTCTGAGCTATTAATACTAATGATGGTCATTATTTTCATAATTTTATCTATCATTTATTAGGTGCCAAGCTCTGGTGGCTAACAGCAATTATCTCGGTCTGTTTCCTACATCAGGCAGATCTCATTATCAACCCCATCCTTTGAAGACCTTAGCCCATAACAAAAAAAGTAACCTGGAAATAAATTCATTTATTCCTCTAGATATGTCCATAGCTCTTTCTGCTGAAAGCATCTAACCTACACAAAATCTAATTTTCTGTTCATCTATTTCTCACACCATGGCAACTGGGGGCTCCATAGGTCTCTTGAACTGCCTTTTTCTGTAGACTTTCTGTTCTTGCTTCTGGTCTTCACTGAGGAAACACACGGGCTTCTCCTCCAAGGATAGCCTAGCCCCTGGATCACATGCTGTTCCTGTAACAGAGTCCCCAGCTCACCACTGATCAATCACTTTCTGTCCTGGGACCTCTCTCCAAAAAATGATCAGAGGAGATGTCTGATGAAGAATGCCCGTACCATCCTTGTGTGCTCCCTGGACATTCCTGCAAATGGCACTGTTGTGACAGGAAATGACAGACAGGTGCCCCTCGACCCTTGGTGCCCCCAAGGTGACGGATCGCGAGGTCAGCACGTGGCCTCCACATTTGAGCAGAGCCAAAGCCCAGGCTTTTCAATTGGTGGTATCATAAGTTACAGCTGCAATTGATTAGAGACGGATTCTCTTCAAATAAAGCTTTTCTTTTGTTGTTGTTTTTGTTGTTCTTAGCCTGAAGTCATGCAGAAGGGAAAAATGGAAACTTATTCAAGTGCCAGGTAGGGAAACAAAGTATCTTTTGTGATTAAATTACAGTAAGAGATTGCATTTATAGCTCAGAAGAATGAGGTATCCAGGAAACTTCCAGAAGGAAACTGGAGTATAAACCTGTGCTCTATCACAAACATTTGCTATGATCTTTAATGCCAGTTTTCAAAACCAAGTTTCTCTCTTATTTTTCCCTCCAAAATTTTACTAAAACAACAAGATTTAATTGCACTGTGCTTTTTTCTCCTCTTCAGTTTTTCCTTGGGTGAGGAAGACACTTTGGTGAGAAACAAAACAAGCCTGTAATGTACCAGGCCTGGTTTACGACAAACCTACTAGACTGGTACAACAAACGAGTCTGCCAGCATCCAAGAAGTTATCTTAGGAGACCAAACACTTAACACTTATTCCACCAATGCCAGGACTTTATTCAAAATTTCTTGGCATTGCTCTTTGGAGAATTCCTTCAACGTCTGTTTCTGAACCAACCACATGAAAAGCTAGAGCAGTGCATCATACTCAACCTCCGATTTAGGGCCAAAAATGGCATTGTTGCATTGGCAGTTCTTTGTACTCAACAGACCAGTGCTTCTCTGCAGAGGTCAGGGGAGGTGATTTTGCCCCCATCAGAGGACATTAGTCGGTGTCTGGAGACAAATTTGATTGTCACAACTAGGAAGTGGGGTGCTACTGGCATCTGGCAGTAGAGGCCAAGGATCCTGCTGTGCACAGAACAGTCCTCCACAGTGAAGAATTATCCAGCCAAAAATGTCAATAGTACCACGATTGAGAAACCCCACACCAAACTCAGCTGTAGTTGACTTCAGGACAGTGAAATCCTCCCTCCGAAGATTGATTTGTTATTAGGAAGAATTTCTTGAGTCTTTTGATAGGATTTCACCAGTTAACAACATATTGAACAAAAGCAACATCATTAGGAAAAAAAAAATTTGGTTTCCCCAAAGGAAAATTTTGAAGAGGAACAACTCATTTAATCGCTCTGCTCACTCAGTTGGTTACCAAGAAAGTTGCATGTGCTCAAGGATGCCTTCCTGAGATGCTTCAGTTACACTGTCTCCCAGGCTACAGGTTCTCAGCTTTCTTTTTGAAGCTGCTAAATCTCTTCTCAAAATGCAATTGTGGTTATGTGAAGCTCAATGTTAAAAACAAAAAAAAAGTATAGAGTTTATCTACTTGCAGAAAGGGTAGACAGGAAGGGCTGGAATCTTCCTTGTTCATGGCCACCCATAACCATCACTGCCCCTCCCCATTGTACCCTGTTTCTAGCACTCTGTGAGTGTTACTTTGAAGACCACTGTCCAGCAACTGAGCTGTGAAGGCGCAGAACTGTGTGGATCAGGAGACTTCATGTGATGGTGTGCTGATCCACTTCATGACACCACGTTCTGACCCTTGGGCCTTAAAATATATTCCCTTGGAAATGTTTCTGTCAAGTCAATTTATCTACTAGGTTCTGAGGAGCAACAGCATTGGCTGTCTTTCCTTGAGGACTTCTATTCTAACTAATTAGAAAATCACTTATGTGAATAATGCATGAGTATAATTTATAAAGCAATAGAAGTAACCACAAAGCAGGTGATTTTTCAAAATCCATCATTTTAGCATGCCTTAGGCACTTTTCTGCCCTCCTGACACCTACCTTCAGTGTGCTGAAAATAATGCTATGCTTATAAAGCAAAAATTAGAAATGTTGATTCTAATTTGCCATTTGGACTCTAGGAAATAGGATAGCTTAAGGCCAAGATTGCATTCTACACTCCTAACTACGTGGGATGCTCATCTTTTTTCCAAATAGTCAAAAGCAGCATCAGCTGAAATAATGTACCTAAATTGTAAAAAGTGTTCGGATTAAAATTCCGTAACATTGATAAGGAAATGTGTCAGTCCATTTAGGCTGCTATAACAAACTACCTTAGATTTGGTAATTTATAAACATGAAAAATTTATTCTTTTTATAGTTCTAAAGGCTGGAAAGCCCAAGATCAAGGCACCAGTATCATCTTAGAAAAATGAGACATTCAGGGAACTTCCTAGCAGAAACTGAAATAAAAACCTGTGCTCTATCACAAACATTTGCTATGATCTTTAATGCCAGACTTCAAAACCAAGTTTCTACCCTATTTGGTGTCTGGTAAAAGCCTGTTTCTCATAGAAGGGCATATTCTCACTTTGTGCTCACATGGTGGAAGGGGTAAACAAGGTCCCTGGAGCCTCCTTTATAAGGGCACTTAGCCCATTCATGAGGATTCTGCGCTCATGACCTAATCACCTTGTACAGCCCCTATCTCTTAATACTATTGCACTGGAGTAAGTGTCAACATATGAATTTTGGGGGGACACAAACCTATAGACCATAACAAAAGAAGAAAAAGAGAAAATAATCCCCAAATGCACCAGAGACCATTCAAACTGGGCATCATCTAGGTGGGAATCTCTTAAAATACTATTTTCTACTTGAGATGAAAGGTCCTAATTCTGCCTGCGATCATCAGCCTTCAAGATGGCTTCTGACGCTCCACCCTTCTGATATTCACACTCTTGTGTAGTCCCTCCCACACTGTTCCAGGGCTGGGTCTATGTGACCAACAGCATATGGCAAAAGTAGTGATATGAAACTTCTGAGTTTCCATATTGTAAACTGATCTATGGAAAAGCCCACATGCTGAGGGGCTGAGGGGAGGCCCCCAGCCAACAGCCAGGAGCCTGCAAAAACTGAGACCTGCCAACAACCGTGGGAATGAACTAGAAGAGGATCCTCCCTCAGTTGAGCCTTCTGATGAGACTACAGGCCCAGCCAACAACATGGCAGCTCACAAGACACCCTGAGTCAAAACCTACCCAACTATGTCACTTTTGGATTCATGGCCCTCAGACACTGTGTGAAATAATAGATGTTTGCTATTTTAAATTGATAAGTTGTTGCATAACAATAGATAATTAATATTCTGCCGTACCCTCAGGCCTAAGAGAGATAGATTATGAAGGAAGAGTTTTATGAGATATGTAAAAGTAGGATCAAACTAAGGGAAAGATGATCAGAATTGGGTAGCGAAGGCAGTGGGAAATAGCCACTGTGATAACCCTGTAACTACGAGGACCAGCTTGTTATTTTTATTATCTCCTATTTCCATGAGGTAATCAACACATAAACGAAAAGAGCCTGTGAACTTTCACTGGGACAACAACCAGGACTGAACAGAAAAAAATGGACTTCTACTCTGTAGCCAAGGTTCTAGGGGTAGAAGAATCCCAAGAGAAGGAAGCAGACAGACTCTGGGACCTTCCACATGGAAGAAGAGGAGAAAACATGGAGCACTTTGAGCCTGAAATAGGGGCTGAGAGCTTAACTCCTTGAGGCATTCATTGAACAAACATTAACTGAGCGTCTAGTATATTTAGACAGTGTGTTAGACACTGTGAGAACTGCAGAGCAGCATGTTATTCAGATGGAGGTGTGCATCAGATGCCACGAGAGACTAGTGAAGAGACAATTACATCATAATCAAAAGGCTTTCAAGGCCGGGTGCAGTGGCTCACACCTGTAAACCTAGCACTTTGGGAGGCTGAGGCAGGTGGATTTCCTGAGCTCAGGAGTTCGAGACCAGCCTGAGCAACACGGTGAAACCCCGTCTCTACTAAAATACAAAAGAAATTAGCTGGGCGTGGTGGTGTGTGCCTGTAGTCCCAGCTACAGGCGCTGAGGAGGCTGAGGCAGGAGAATTGTTGGAACGCGGGAGGCAGAGGTTGCAGTGAGCAGAGATTGTGCCATCGCACTCCAGCCTGGGCAACAGAGCGAGACTCCATCTCTAAAAAAAAAAAAAAAAAAAAAAAAAAGGCTTTCAGGAGTAATGGAGAGTTGAAGTGAGTTTTGATGAATTAGTGAGCCAGAAGGAAAACTAGAAGAAAAATATTCCTGGAAAATGCAACAAGCACAATGACACAGAGTAAAAACATCATGACAAGCTAGGAGAATTGCAGGTAATGCAGGATAGTTGGAGGGAAGAACACATTCAGACATTCAGGAGGCTAGTGGAAAATGAGGATATAAAAAGATCACTAGGGCAAAATCACAAAGGTATTTATGAATAGAAGCATTGAGTTTCAACTTGGAAATTAAAATCCATGATTAACCATTGAAAAGCTTTAAGCATGCATGCATTCACTCATTCAACGAACATTAGTGGAGCACCCGCCCCGAGCAAGACCTTACAGTGGCATAGCACTGGGGATACCTCAGTGGACAAGACAGATGTGGTCCCTGCCCTTGTTGCACTTACGGTTCAAAGGAAAACATGTGCAATTGAATTCATATTTTAGCAGATATGATCTGTTTTATGAGTAGTTTTGTAGGGAATGGGTAGGCATGGGAGGGGGAAGGAAGAATGAAGGGTTTTGCTGATGCATTTCCAAAACCATCTTCATTTTCTATCCTGCCCTCTGGCCTCACCTGTCTTCACATTAACAAAAGCACTCTAAAAATTCCATTTCCAGGATATCAGTTTTATATGTGCCAAGCAAGGATCTTTCAAACCTATCCTGTTTAAGCTCCTTTCTCTTTTCTCCATGGCAAGAAAGACTCACCAAACATCAGAATTGAAAGAGACCCTGGGGACTCTGATCCAAGCATGTACAAATATGGAAACCGAGGCCCAGAAAGGGCAAGGAGCACCTGCAAGCTCCCAAGGCTGGTTGCGCAGAGCCGGTGGGAACTCAACCCTCCCGCCACCGCACCTCACTAATGCCATCATCCTTGGACTGCTATGCTTCAGCAGGCGGCAAGAGCAGCATGCAAAAAAAGCCCGGAGCATGGCAGAGATTTGAGCCTCACTGAAACGCGATGGCTTCATTCGACAATCATCCAAGGTCCCAGTGAAGGCTATTTTCCTCCACTCAATTAGACAGAGGACTGGGGGAAGATCAGGCTAGGAAATTCTCTGGGGTCTCATCTGTTAATTGAAGTCATTGTCAGATTTTCCACAGTATGACAGATGATCAAAGATTTCTTCTCCTTTTCTTTATTTCTCCCTTATTTCAAGGCAACATTAGGCCAAATTACAAGTAAGAAATAGTACAATCTATTTTAAAACGGAAATAAAACAGTCAAAGGGGAACGGAAGGGCCTAATCACTTAGATATTTTCAAAGTTTGATGCCAAGGAGCATCCATTTTTCAAGGGGGAAGAGAATTTCATTTTGGATGATTCTGTGGAATTGTGTGAGGTCCATATTGGCCCCGTCTGCCTCAGCCATGCACCAATCCCCTGCTGTTTCAATATGCGCAAGGTCTCAGGTCCTTCGGGCACTGGACGCATCAGTGATCAGCAAATTAACAGCCTGTGTCTATATTGACATTCATGTTCTCATCTTAGTGGTTAATTTATTTAATGAACCGCTTCTGTTCTCATTAAAAGGGTAGGATGTCAAAAATATATTGGACTAGGCAATATGATAAATAGATAGGGAGGGGTCCTCATTCTCAGGGTGAATCGCTTGCATTTCATGCATTTCATTCATTCCATGAACATTTACTTTTGAGTGCCTATGATGTGAGTGCCTGGTCCCAGGGTAGGTCTGGGACCTCCAGCTGAAAAGTGCTCCCTCCATCCAAAAATAGCTAAGTTCAATGGATAATATTAACCAGTTTACAATCACCCAACAATGAGGTGAGTGCCCTGAAACTCTCTGAGCTGAAAGAAGATTGCTGAATAAAGTAACCATCGGACTGAAGATAGAAGTGTTAGCCTAAGCACAAATCTATAAATTTGCTGATTGCTGATAGGTAGTACTCCCAAATAATAGGGGTCAAAAAAAAAAAAAGCTCACCCAACAAGAATAAAACCAAGAATTGCCCATTCCAAATAAAACGGAAAGCAATAGTTCTATCCAAAACAAACAGAACCCAAACCAACAATTATCAGCTTCTGAGGGCATTGGTTGATTTCTGCCTTTCACTATAGCTATTTGTAGATATGTCTATCTCCCCTACTCCATGGTAAGTTCATGAGGACTCTGAGTCCCTGGTGCCTAAAGCACTGCCGGGTCATGTTGATTTCTCAATTCATGTTAGATGCATTGCAGTGAAATTCCAAAATGAGAGATATGTTTTTGTCATAGATAGCCCATCCCTCTCCCCTTGCTCAAGACCATCAATGTATAGAGAAGTGGTTAAAAGCACAGATCCTGGAGTTCAGCTGTCTATGTCTAGATCCTGGCTAGCACTTTCTGGTTATGTGACCTTGGGATAAGTTATTAATACATACTGTGTGCCAGTTTTCTCATATACAAAATGAGGATAGAAACATTACTGCCTTGCAGGCCAGGCGCGGTGGATCACGCCTGTAATCCCAGCACTTTGGGAGGCCAAGGCAGGTGGATCACAAGGTCAGGAAATCGAGACCATCCTGGCTAACACGGTGAAACCCCGTCTCTACTAAAAAAATACAAAAAAGAAATTAGCCAGGCGTGGTGACGGGCACCTATAGTCCCAGCTCCTCGGGAGGCTGAGGCAGGAGAATGGCGTGAACCCGGGAGGCGGAGCTTGCAGTGAGCCGAGATCGCGCCACTGCACTCCAGTTTGGGCAACAGAGTGAGACTCCATCTCAAAAAAAAAAAAGAAAGAAAGAAAAAAAAGAAATATTACTGCCTCGCATTGTTGTGAGTTCCGAATGTTTTAATATATGGGAAAGAATGTGGGGGGGGGGGGCGGAACAAAGTAGGGAAATCCTGCAAAATTTGTCCTCCCCAGGGGCAAAAAAATTTCACTGGAAAACTGCTTCCTATTATAAGCGGATTTGCTATTTCCAGAAAGTTGCCGATTTTGGGGTCTGAGTCACATTGTAGCTGAGTCTCATTCCCACACTTTAGAAGTTCTCCCTTAATTCTTCTTTTTATTAAAGAGAAGCTCTAACAAAGACTAAGCATGTGTTATGTAGCTCGGTGTTTCATACCTTTAAAAAATGAGAATTAAATGAAAACTGACAGCCTCAATAATATTTCAAGTCTCTCATTAATCTACTCTATACCCCTTTAAGTATGTGTTACATGGAAGAGACTGTGAGCCCCATGGAAGTAGAAACCTTATTTTTAAAATCTTTGATGTCGTATCACTTAATACAGCATCAGATGTACAGTAAGTGCTCAATAAATATTTCATGAATAAATAGCTCATTTTATTTTGGGTCATATTTTTTATGTATTTCCTTGATATAAATAAAACTACAAATTACACTGATACATATGTACACGTGTGTGTGTGTGTGTGTGTGTATTAGTCCACTGCTGATAAAGACATACCCAAGACAGGGAAGAAAAAGAAGTTTAATTGGATTTATAGTTCCGCATGGCTGGGGAAGCCTCAGAATCATGGTAGGGAGCCAAAGGCACTTCTTACGTGGTGGTGGCAAGAGGAAATTAGGAAAATGCAAAAAGAGAAACCCCTGATAAAACCATCAGATCTCATGAGACTTATTCACTACCATGAGAACAGTATGTGGGAGCTGCTCCCATGATTCAAATGATCTCCCACCGGGTCCCTC
Organism: Macaca mulatta; assembly: GCF_049350105.2. Classification (NCBI taxonomy): domain Eukaryota; kingdom Metazoa; phylum Chordata; class Mammalia; order Primates; family Cercopithecidae; genus Macaca; species Macaca mulatta. The sequence continues at coordinate 125,298,019 of NC_133417.1, read as the reverse complement.
CCACAACATGGGTGGGGACACACAGACAAACCATATCATTCTGTCCCTGGTTCCTCCAAATCTCATGTCCTCAAATTTCAAAACCAATCATGCCTTCCCAACAGTCCCCCAAAGTCTTAACTCATTTCAGCATTAACCTAAAAGTCCACAGTCCAAAGTCTTATCTGAGACAAGGCAAGTCCCTTCTGCCTTTGAGCCTGTAAAATCAAAAGCAAGCCAGTTACTTCCTAGATACAATGGGGGTACAGGTATTGGGTAAATACAGCCATCCCAAATGGGAGAAATCCACCAAAACAAAGTGGTTACAGGGTCCATGCAAGTCCAAAATCCAGTGGGGCAGTCAAATTTTAAAGCTCCCAAATGATCTCCTTTGACTCCAGGTCTCACATCCAGGTCACGCTGAGCTAGACAGGACTCTAGGTCCAAATCTACCTGTAACAGGAAGCAACTTTCCAGGGACATATTTGCCCCTGGGTAGGACAAAGAGGTACAGATTTTATTTTCTAGTTTATGCAATCATTTCAAAACACCAAATCATAAATTGTGTACCTAACGTTTATAATGGTTATTTCTAGTTCAAATGACACTGGTAATTCCAAATAAAATGCCCCTAAATGCCATCAAGGAGGAAATGCCCCTAAATGCCATATACAGCAACATAGTCACAGGAGAGAGATCAAGCAGCATAGTTTCATCAGACTTATCCCCACTGGGCTTTAGAACCAAAGTGTTCCTGGCTTCTTTGTAGCTTCACTGGGAAATGTAGAAAATTCCCTTCTCATTCTCTCCTATAGCCCTCATTGGTGGTAAAAAGCAAATCACATGAGATGATTTATCTTCATGCAAGTAACAAAAACTAATTCAAATATTATTCCCTTTACTTCCATTTTCTGTCTTCTTTGTGGTGTTACTTTTGGTAACCCAGATGCTAAACAAGACTCTTTATAATAAAGTTAAAAATGATTGTATGCAGATTAGGTCCAATAGGCTTCCAAATTCTGTTAACTTATATGAGGGGAAATTTTTGAAATAATTCTGAGTGGCAAAATACCATATGTAGTATAACCAGTGATAAACACAAGATCTTAATAAAGAGCTACCATTTACAATCTTTTCCTTCAATATTTTAGGAATAAGAGAATAATTTTAGCAAGAAGCTAAAGAGAAAAGTTTAAATTCAGGACATTTTAGATAACCAGAAAGGCTAACTGTGTCTAGATTACAAGAGAGAGAGAACTCCCTTACTTGAAAAATGCAATTAAGAAAAAGGGATGTTAATGAGAATAGTTCTAGGAGAATTAGAAAGTGGAAAATAAAGTCTTTTTGCTAGTTTAACATTAAGACCATGTTTTAGCTTCATTATGCTAAAGAACACATGAAAAATATATGATTTGTTTGTATTTTCTGTAAGGCCAATTTTCTTCAGTTTGTATCACATTTTTTTTAAGTAAGCACATCATATGTTTGTCCAATGTTTAGCTTAGGGACTCACACTAATGTCATCAGTGGAACTGTAGGCTAGGCTGCTCAGAAGAGACACAACTCTACTGCCACCTGATGCCAATATACTAAAATTGCAGGGCCAGATCTTTAAAGCAAAAATTCCTCTAAGGAGACTTTAAATTTGCATAACAAAAACTGCCTTGTAATTTCACAAAAAATACACTTTGACATTAATGCAAATGAGAAAATGTAATGATTTTTAAAAGCTAATTAAAAGCCTAAAGGAGTCAAAATTTTTCAGTCTTGATAAAATTAGCAATATAAAATTTTTACATGACTTCACCTCATTGTTATATCTGGTATTCTCTTTCTTCTTTTGCAATACTGTAAAATCTGGTATTCTCTTTCTCCTTTTGCAAAAATACTTCCAGAGATTTGAACAATTTCTTAAATGGTGGCTTACACAATTGCATTGGTCAGGTTACTGGCACAGCTGCTGTAAGAAAGAAACCCAGAATCATAATGACACATACAAGGTAGATTTTTTTTTTCTTCATTTAAAAAAACAAAGGGCCAGGCATGGTGGCTCACACTGGAACCCCAACAGTTTGGGAGGCTGAGGCAGGTGGATCATTTGAGCACAGGAGTTGGAGACCAGCTCCCATCTTTACAATAAATACAATTATTAGCCGGGCATGGTGGCACACGCCTGCAGTCCCAGCTACTTGGGAGGCTGAGGTGGGAGGATTGCTTGAGCCCAGGAGGTTGAGGCAGCAGTGAGCCATGATCATGCCCCATTGCACTCCAGCCTGGGGGGCAGAGCGAGACTCTGTCTTCTCAGAAATAAAATTAAGTAAATTAAATAAAACTTTTTAAAAAGTAAATAATAAAAAAGGTATGGATATTTGATAATATTAAATAATAACTTTATTTTCTTAAATGGGATAATGGCATGGCAGTTATGTTTTGTTTTGTTTTAAGTCCTTAAATTTAAAGAAGACTGAGTGGAGTGGAGGTGATTAGGTAAGACTGCCGAGGGCTGCTAGGGTTTCTTCACAATTATCAAAGATATCTTCTTGATCATTCTCCTTGTACAAGGAGCACTCCTGCTTCCACCAGCACATGCTGTATACCATACTGCAAAAATAAAAAATAGGAGAAAGGAAAAACACATTCTTTCCTGTAAGGACTTGATCTAGAAGTTGTACACATCACTTCTACTCACTTCTTACTGCCCAAGATTTTAGCCCCGTGGTCACATCCAGAGAAATGTGATGGACACATCTTGCAAATGAAGTCTTTAAGACGGTGACCATGTATCCAAGTAAAAATTCTGTTACTGTGTAATTCTATTACAAAGATTAAGGGAAAGCCGGTGGCCTCAGTAATATTTTGATTCTTTCCTTTAATCTACTCTAGATGCTTTTAAATAGGCATTGCTTTGAAGGAAGACTAGTAAACTGTTCCAGAGCAGAGAGGGCTAAAGGGATATGAAAACAGAATGCAACACACGCTCTAAATGACATTATTAGAACAACTGGCAAAATCTGAGTAAGGTTTACAGATCAACTGATTGTATTGCATTAATATTAATATTATAACTTTGTACTGTGGTTGTGTAAGAGAATGTTCTTATTTTTAGGAAACACATCCTGAGGAATTCACAAGAACCATCTGCCTGTAACTTTTTCTTAATTTGTCAAAAAATATAGAGAGAGAAAGCAAGAGAGAGAAAACAAAAGCGGTAAAATGTTAACATTGGGAGACTCTGGATTAAAGGCATCTGAAAAAACTTTGTACTATTCTTGCAACTTTGCTCTTCAGTCTGAAAGTATGTCAAAATAAAAAGTTAAAAACAGTACTACCTTAATTCTGACTCAAATTAACTCATTAGATCTTTTTTAAGGTGGTTCATTTACAGTTTAGCCATTATGTAACACCTTGATTGAACTCAGATTTCAGAAAATTGAGTAGATTTAGTTGCCATATTTGGTCTAACTTACCCTCCCACCCACCGTCTTACAATGAAGAGGGTTATAATGGAGAAATGATTTGCAGCATTACAAATGGTGAGAGGAAGGCCACACAGGCACAGCTAAAGTAGGCAGGAATCCAGAGGAGGCAACAAGGAGAATTCTTGGACCAGAAGCAGGTACAGACACTCTGCCCCAGCTTCTCCTTCTGCCAGATTTGGGGGGAAAGCAGAATTCTTGTCCATTTATGCTCAGGCTAACATTACCATGACAGTAGCAATCTGCGCACTTCCGTTTCGGGGATGCATAGGAACCTCAGGTCCTCCCAGTTCTTAAACCAAATTTGGCATCAGCCAAGGTTTTATCCTTGTCAGAGCAGACAAAGCTGTTCTGATGCCCAGATGTCCCTGTATGATACCTCCACCTCCAGTCTGCAGTGTTGCAGAAAGTCAGTCTTCCCACACAATCTTCAAAGAGGAAGAACCCTAAAACACCATCTGTTCCATAAAGCTTCTTTCTGATGGAGAGATGCTCCTTGCTTTGATCTATCAGAAGCAGACTGTCTACGGACTGTTCCCCTTCCCCTAATGGTGATATCTACCTTTAGCATGGGACAGAAATACACATCTAACTCTGGGGTCCTGACAGTCAGCAACAACTGCTGACTGGTTATACTTCAATTTTGTTTTAAGCACCAAGCTCCTCCTTCGATGCTTAGATTGTGACATATTTTTCCAAGCGCCCACCTTCACCCCAGTGGTTGAACAGCTCTTAGTAGCACTTCCCAAAGGGGACATTGCAAGCGCAGAGCCCAGGTCCAGGGGTGAGTGGAGACTCTGCTACCATTCAGCTGGTTATGTCATGCCGATTTGAAAGCAGGGAGCAAACGTCCCTCCCCAAGAGCTCACTAGGCTTTGCAGCAAGGAGCTTCTCTTTTTCTGAAGTTACTCAAAAACAAAACCCTAGGGAGAAACCCTGTTGGGGAAGCAGAGGGGGGCCCGTCTCCCTCTTTATGCCTTGCTGTACTCAAAAGAAACAGGAACTTATTCAATGTTTTTAATATGTACATCTGGTAATCATGTCCTGGACTTGCCGGATAACATTCACATCTTCTCCCTTTGGATTTGAAAAACACATACAGATGCTTCTCAACTTACATCCCAATAAGCCTATCATAAGTTGAAAATATCATAAGTCAAAAATGCATGTAATACACTTAACCTAATGAACATTATAGCTTAGCCTAGCCCACCTTAAATGTGCTCAGAGTGCTTACATTAGCCCAGTTAGGCAAAATCATCCAACACAAAACCTATTTTATGATAAGGTGTTGAATACCTCATGAAATTTATTGAATACAATACTGAAAGTGAAAACCAGAATGGCTGTATGAGTACTGGGAATGCTTCACAGGGGTGAGTAAAACGCTATCTCCTCCCCACGTCTCCTAAAAGTGCTGGATAACTACACAGGTTCAAACGATATTCAGCATCATCACAGACCTGTAATCTATAAAATGCCAAATCATCTTGGGAGAACAAAGGAAATGTTGCATGCTCTAACCCTGAAGGTAGATGATTCCTACTTGTTTTAAATCCTATTGCTCTACTCTAATTGGATTCATGAGTCCTATAATGCCTTATAACAGCTACACAGAAGCAATGACCTAGATTCTACTCAACCTTTCTCAAGCCAGGGACTCAGAAGCCAACACTCGAAGGCTGGCCCGTTTTAACTGAACAGACTATTTCAAGTGGCTCTGATCAGAAGCTACAATACATCTGAGGCTGTGGCTATTTTCTTGCCACTAAATTTGCCTGTGTACCTGTCAAATGTTCCTTTTCTCTGCATGACCACTGATCTGATGAGGGGAAAAAAAAAACTGCCTTAGCAAAAAGTACGTGTTTCATTTCCTGATCTTGGCAGCTCTATGCTCGGCAAGACTCTTGGAGCCACCATTGAGCAAATCTTTTCCCTCCACCAGTGATCAATTTGTTGCAAAGGAGAAGGAAAGTTGCAGGACACTTGTAAATAAACAGCTTCTGAAATCAATGTAGTCAGAGAATTACTTTTGTTCCTAATTTATTTTTCCTCCTTCACAGAAAGCTGCCAGTAACCCTGGCCTGACTCTAACACCTCTCAGGGCTGATTCTTCCTCTGCCTTCATTGAAAGGCTGAATACCATATATCCCTGGAACTCATTGGTGAAGGAGGGCTTGGAAATGCCACATCCACACTCTTGAGCTCAAGTCCATTGAGATTGGCTTATTCTAAATCACATGAAGAAGTGCTCCTTCATGAGGTTGTGGTGTCTAACCTTCAGCTAACTGGTTTTTACAGGCTTTGAGGAGACTAACATATTGGGTATGGAATCACCAGTCTACCAAGTCAGTCCACAGAGGGCTTATTTTGCCCTGTTTCTCTTATTTGCACACAGTTTGCACCTTGACCAAGGAACACAGCAGCATGCCTAGAAGCCTCAATGGTACTAGAGAGGCTGAGGACTCAGTCCTTGCTGGAATCATTTAATATTCACTCAGCATTTATCTATATAGCATAGTGACTAATCCCAAGGGCCCTGGTTTGAATCCCAGCTCTGCCACTTATTAGATACGTGACCTTGATCAAGATAATTCACTTCTTTGTGCATCAATTTTTCTCATTCATAAAAGGAAATTACTTCATAGAGCTGTAAGAATTCAACAAACTCAAATGCATAGAAGTCTTAGAATAGAGCCTGGCACAGAGAAGACTCTCAATAAACGTTAGCTTTGCTGTTATAAGCTTCTCTTAATAGCTATCAGCTGTTTTCATTAATTTTGGCCATGTCTACCGGGACCTGAAAAAACCGAAGTGAAAGGTTCACTCATGTTGACTACTACCTTAGGCCATCCCAAATGGAGCAAGGACATAGGTCAATTAAGAACTGGAAAAAGGGGTGATTCTAAATGCCAACTCAGAGCCTCTGACACTGGTCAGATTTACAATGTTATTGTTACCACCCACGCATTCGTCATTATTTTCTTTATGGTGATACCAACCATAATTGAAGGGTTTGGTAACCGGCTAGTCCCTCTGATAATTGGTGCACCCAACATGGCATTTCCTCAGATAAACAATATGAGCTTCTGACTTCTCCCCGCCATTTTCCTACTCCTACTTGCATCCTCAATAGTAGAAGCCGGTGCTGGGACCCGCTGAACAGTTTATCCTCCTTTAGCAGGGAACCCAATACATGCAGGAGCCTCTGTGGATCTAACCATCTTCTCACTCCACTTAGCAGGTGTTTCTTCTATTTTAGGGGCCATTAACTTTATTACTATGATTATTAATATAAAATCCCCAGCCTTATCCCAATATCAAACACGCCTTTTCGTCTGATCGGTCCTCATTACGGCAGTCCTTCTACTCCTTTCTCTTCCTGTCCGGGGTTATGTCCCACCCCCAACACTCCAGTAGACTTTCAGGCAAGGGCAGCTGGTATAATACCCATCACCACCATTCCATCTTTTGCTTTTACCCCTGTCTCCTAGGTCATTTCTTCCATTCTTTTTCTTCTAAATTCTTACCTTTTTAGCATTCTTTCTTCAACACCTATAGAGGCGGTAGGGCTTCGGGCTTCATGAGTGGCACTGCTTAGCATCACTAGACTGGGATTTTGCTGACCCTAAACAGTACATGAAAAGTTCGTATAGATTCGTGCTGTTCACAGCTCAAATGTCTGTCTGGCTCTCCTCACTGCCGCATAGACTCTGTAGGATTCGTGCAGAACATGCCAAGGGGGAAATTCTTCAGATGTGATGGGTTGATATTTTGAAAAAATATTTACAAGGGAAACTTAAAGTAGCTTCTGAGTTTTCTGTTTTGTTTTGTTTTTGTTTTTGTTTTTGTTTTAATAAATCCCTATTATCTCAGCCCTTCTTTTCCTGTTTCTTGGAGCAATGCAAAAGCAGTAAGCCAGAACTGGCAAGACTGGCTTTCGGTACCACTTCTAACATTGACTTAGCATGTGACCTTGGACAAGTACATTTCAGGATTCTCATCTATTTAAAATACAGATTAAAATGTCTGAGCTTATCTCGTTGGGTGTTATGAGGGTCCAGTGAGATGATATATATGAAAGTGTTTTAAAAACTGTACAATTTTTTACAAATATAAAATGATGAAATATCATTATTTATGACGTACTTGATGATGAGTCCTGGAAAGGATAGAGCAGAGATTGTGCCTGAGAAGTAGTGAAAGGCTGGAATTTTTGTTCCAAATCTGCCACAAATTGACCTGATAACTTTGGGCAAATAACTTTCTTTCAGGTCCTTGGTTTTCTCATCTGGAAAATGAGTGGATTGGACTAGCTGAGCTCTAGGTTCCCTCCCAGAAGAATAGCCTATGAATCCAAGCCAAAGAAAAAGAAGAAAACTAATTAAGTTCAAACGATGTGTTTTTAAAAAGATTACATTTTAAAATAATAAGACGGAAGATGCAGAAAGGCAGACATGGCTTATGATCATGACATTCTCTCCACAAATCCATATATGTCCTCATAGCCTGATTTGCCATTAACAAGTAGTTTTTGCAATGCATTATCTCAAGAAGGAGATTTTAAGATAAATGATTTATGGGCAAATAATCCTCATTGCAAATGGACTAATCATAGAAGTCTGCCTGCAGTCTGGTGCCTGCCTGTGCGTATGTTCATGTATGTACACATGTACCCACACACACGCAATTCATTGATACAGAGGCTGACTCTAGTAAAGGTTACTTTGATGTCCGGGAAGCAACACCTCTACAGATACTCATTTCTTATTCAAGAGAGTAAGATGAACTGCCAAAAGTCAATGGCTATTTGGTGACCAAGAAGATAGCTCACCTGACCTGGTTATGGCTTGTGTCCTGTGTTGATACCTTCTAGACTTTGACACTATAATCAGTCATAAGTCCCAATATCTTATCCACTGATGCTCTTCCAAACTGAAATATTTTTCTAGCAGTTTTGCTTTTCTTAGGAAATGCCTAAGATTACTCTTCACCATGTCTCTCAGCATCCACATCTTTCTTGTGCCACGTTTGTTGGTTGAGGTTGAAAGCTGTTAACTTTTACACGTATAAATGCATTCTTTGTCTCCTATATATCAGTCATTTGCTCACAGTTCTATGTTTAAATTTCTTCTTAATTGAACTGTAGACATAAATTAAACCTTCAGTTTGTTATTTTAATAGTAATTGTAACAATTAACCCATAACTGTTTTTATCGCTAACATAATTATTAAATAATAACTGGTGTGTTCATTAACATAATAAGTCTCATTAATTGCATGCCATCTCACAGCGAGATTAACCTATGAAGATCAGGCAGAAAACAGAATGTTAGCAGAATCAGAGACTCTCCTCAGAGCTGTCTGGGAAATCTTTGAAGTTAGGCTTCAGAAGGTGGAGGCGGAGTGCTGAGAGGGCAGGGGGTGCTACAGTGTCAAAAGAGTAACAATATCAAACAAAGCAATACATGTACAAAGAAGGGTTATTGTGTAATTTTGAAAGATGAGTGTCTTAGGGAAATAATACTAACAAAGAATTTTAGGAATGATTACAAAATAAAGGCTTTGGTCTTCAGAACGAGAGAAAATTCTCTCCCTCTCAGCTACATATGTCCTGGGATCCACATAAGATTGGTTTACTGATAACGCCCTGGTGCTGTGTCTTAATGTCTTCAGCTGCTGTAACAAAATGCCTTAGACTGGGTAATTTACAAACAATAGAAATTTACTGCTCACAGTTCTGGAGTATGGGAAATCCAAAGTCAAGGTAGCAGCAGATTCAGTGTCTGTGGGGGCTGCATTCTGCTTCCAAGATGGAGCTTCCTTGCTGCATCCTCGCTTGGTGGAAGAAGTGGGCTCCCTCAAGCCTCTTGTACAAGTGCAGGCATCCTGTTCACAAGGGCTCCATCCTTCTGATCTAATCACCTCCTAAAGGCTCCACCTTTTAGTTCTATCACATTGGAGATTAAGTTCCAGCACATGAATTTGCAGGGGGACACCAACATTCAGAGCATAGCATGCTGATACCATATGTCCCGAGGTTAAATCAGCAACCACTTACCTTTTTGTGTTTTTATTCTTGACTTTTATTCTTTTCCTTCCCATCTTCATTTCTACTCGTTGTTAACTTACCTGCCTACTCACCCTGCCACAATTCCCATTTGCCTACAAAATTTCTCTATCTCAGCCCACCATCTTTCTTTTGGACTTCTGCACTTCATTTTCCTGCCTTTTGGTGGTCATGCTTACAGCAATAACACATACATTAATGTGTTGGTTTGTCCATTTGATGATAGGATTGGACTTGCCATTTGCACACTGCCCCCTTATTTTCACCCTACAACTGAGTTGCAATATTTAAGGTTCTTGAGACTCTCTTTTTTTGTCTGTGTGACAGGATTTCACTCTGTTGCCTAGGCTGGAATGCAGTAGCCTAACCTTGGCTCACTGCAACCTCCACCTCCTGGGCTTAAATGATCCTCCTGCCTCGGCCTCCCGAATACCTGGGACAACAGGTGTACACCACCATGCCCAGCTAATTTTTGTATTTTTTGTAGAGACAGGGTTTCACCATGTTGCCCAGGATGGTCTTGAACTCCTAGGCTCAAGTGACCCACCTGCCTCAGCCTCCTAAAGTTCTGGGATTACAAGCGAGAGCTACTGTGCCCGACCCCTGACTCTCTTAAGGGGGTACATATCTGTGTTCTCTGAAAGATGGTAGGCTTGGAGTTAAATATGATGGGACCTGAAGCTTCCTACAACCAATTCTGCTCAAAAGATGTCAGAGGTTCCTCAGGTCATACAGAATAAGTTCCAAACTCCTCAGCCTGTCCTTCAGAGCTCTCTACAGGTCATTGTTAAACTGTCTTATATCCACCTATACCACCCATCTAGGGTAGTCACTTGTTCCCCTGAAAGGTCGGACAGTGGATTAAATTGACATTGCACAATTTTAATTATTTTGTATGTGTGTTTCTAGAAGTTCTATTTTTATCCTTTTCCAAATCTGTTGGTCGTTTTGAATGGTCTCCTGTTTTTTACTCATACTGTTGACTTACTCTCTTATTTCTCTAAATTTATAAAACATGGCTATTTTATATTCTGTATCCAGTAGTTCCTTTGTCTGAACCCTTTGTAAGACCACTTCTGCTGTTTGTTATCTGTTGTGACTCTCATTCATGGTACTTTAGTTCCTCATGTGTTGTGTTATTTGTATGTATATCCATGTGTGAGTTCATGCCTATTGGAACTTTATATGTGGGAATTATATAAGCCACATGTTGGGTGGTTTATTCCTCCAGAGAGGACTGGTATTTGCTACTGCCAGGTACCTAGGGGCACCATCAACTTGAAACTACTTTAAACTAAATTCTTGGATCACACCTTATACTTTGCGTGAATCCAGGCCCCAAATCGGCACAAGGGCTAGTTTTTGTTATGAATTCTCAGGGGAGAATTTTTTCCTTATTCTGAACCAAAGGCCAAGATACCAAGTTTCTTTCTTATCTCCCCTTGTATGCCTTTATTTTCTAGGTCAGCCTTTCAGTAAGGATGTTGTCCTTCAGGATGTTGTCTCGGTGTTACTGCGGGGGAGTGACACTCCAACTCCCTGCTGTGCATTAGCCTAAGGCATTGTCTCCTGTTTCCCCAAGTGATCACCAGGGATCAGAAGATTCCCTTAAGCCAATTGTCAGCTTTGGTGCACTCTCAGCCATCTGGGCTTGTGTTTCTACCTTGTTTGATGCCTCCAAAAATTACCCTTAATTTTTTTCCAGTTCAGCCATGCATTTAAAGAGTGGTTTACTTCTATTTCATAAGGCTGTTTTTTAGCAGGATTTCAAGATGTCAAATTCACATTATTGCAAAAACCGGAAGACCTACAATTTATAATCTTTTTCAGCACTGTTTCTTGCCCTTAGAAGCTTGACATAACTATAGTAATCTTGCTGTTGAGATGAACAACAGCAAAACATTCTAGCACTGTGCTTCCATAACACCCAGAACCAAGGAACTCTAATTCTCATTTCAGCACTCTAGACCAGAGATCACTAACTTTTTCTACAAAGTGGCAGATAGTAAATATCTTTGGCTTTTAGGCCATATGGTCTCTGTCACAATGACTCAACTCCACCACGATAGTGCAAAAGCAGCCATAAACAAAACAGAAACACACGAGCATAGGTGTGTTTCAATAAAACTTTATTTTTGAATGCTGGAATTTGGATTTCATATATTCTTTACATGTCGTGAAACACTATTCTTTAAATTTTTTTAACCATTTAAGAATATAAAAGAAAATATTTTTAGCTCATGAGTCATACAAAAGCAGGCAGCAGGCTGGAATTTGGCATGTTGTTCATAGTTTACAGACCTCCGCTCCAGACTGTTCTCAACTGGGGGTACAAATTAGGACCATTTATGCAGCTTTTGTAAAACGGAAATGCTCAGGCCCCAGTTAAGACCTACTAAGTGAAAATTGCTACTGATAGAGCCCCAGGTTGTATGTGTATGTTTTTTGGTTTCGATAAATAAACATGATGAGCACCCTTAATTCAGACAGGTGCTCAAGATGCTGCTCTTTCTTGGCCTTCTCAGGGATTTTCACACGATAGTCTACTGTTCACAGTCACCCCATTTTTTTAACTCCAAAGTAGGCTACCTAATTGCCTAGCCAAAGGAGCCTACCACAGTGCAAATATGTAAATATATTTATATGTAAATAAAAGTGACCGATTCCAATGGCTTTTGATATATTTCTTAGGAAAAATGCCTAAAGTTTGCACACACACACACACACACACTTAACGTCTGATAAAGATGTCATCACAAGGCAAAAAGGAACTCAGTCAGCAAGATAGTTTTGTAATTTGGAAACAAAACCGACGTATACCTATATCTCACCCCATACACCAAAATAAATACCAGGCGCACTGAAGAGTAAAAGGTAAAAGAATTAAGCCATCGAAAGAAACTAAAAGGTAACTGAATTGAATATTTGTCAAACCTCTAGAGTAAAGAGAAATTCCTAAGTTTAAGAGATTAGAAAAAGCCACAAAGAAAGCTACATGGATTTAACTGCATAAAAAGTGTAAACCTCTGAACATAATAAGATAAAATAACTAAAATAAAGAGGTTAATCGAGAAATAAATTTGCACGGGGAAGGAAGTACAACTCATTGACAAAACATGGGGGGGAAAGAATCTGAATAATAATCAAAGACATGAGAGTTAATCCCAAATACCATTTGTGGTCTATCAAGTTAGCAAACGGTTTTCAGATAGACAAAAGGACCCATGCTGGCTAGGGAGTAGTGAAACAAACTTTCATATTGTATATTTGCAGTCTGGAAAGGGAGAAGAAGTAGATTTAGATAAGGATTTCGAACCTAACTCTAGCTCCGTAACCTGTCCGAAAAAACTAGAAGCAACCTATAAAAGAGAGGATTGGTTATGGGAACTATAATATAGTCACTTAAGAACAGATTATGAGGTCCTTAAATATTATGTTTACAAATACCATAAAATAACATGGGCAAAGGTTACAATATATTAGGTGAAAGGAGTAGGATATAAAATTATATAAATACTGTGGTTACAATTAAATACAACTTAAATAAATCTATTCGTAAGGGGGAAAAGGTGAAAAGAAATACACAAAGACATTAACTATGTGTGGGTAGTGCATGTTGGTAAGTTTTTTTTTTCAGATTCTGTTTAATAAGACCACATTATAGTTACAATTTTTAAAACACCCTTTTAAAAAAAAGAAATTGTTGTTTGAGAATCAGAGTGTGACAGACTAGCCGGCAGGAAATGGTAATGTTTCAAAGCCATATTCTGAAATCTTACTATAAAAACCCTGATTAAAGTGAATAGTTCATGCGGCAAAATCCCAGAGTACAAAGCTGAGAAATAAGTATTAACTCTGCCCTGCACTTTCTTTACATTTGTTACATCATTAGGACTATAAAGTAAATAGCTACTGTTCTCACTGATAACTAAGTAAAGCCTAATTGTGTGGTTTTAGTCTCAATTAAAATTGCTGAAAATGTGAAATTCTCTCTAACAGTCTCACAGATAAATAACACTTTAAATGCACAGCCTTTAAAGTGCTTAAGATTGGGACTGGGAACTATTTAAGATTTCCTTAGCTTCCTGGAAATCTCTGCACATAGATCTTCGGTTTTAGGTATTTTCATGACACTAAAATTTACCCTTCTGCTTTGTCTGACCTTCACGTAATTTCCCTATTTGTTAAAGGACATTTGAATTTCAAGACAACATACAATTCTTTAAATGACAATAGCATGCAATTTCAGCAACCAACCCACATCTGCCGCAAGCCTTTTGTCTTCAGTCAAGTTCGGAAGAATCTGCTCGAGTTCACAGTGCTTTCTAGGAGAAACGGGCAAATCATAAACAAGTTCTCCCTCAAGGAATGCTCCATGGACCCTCATTCCCATCCCCACTCTTTCGTGCTTTCAGTACTTTCGAACCTGTCTGCTAGAATACGAGAGAATCATCTGCCTACAAGTGAAGGCAGCATTTTTCACGGGAACAGGCACGGTCTGGTTTCCTTGCTCCTGCCGCCAATGCCAGAGCGAAGCCTCCTCCTCGTAAGTAATGTCTGCCTTTGAGGGGATTGCTTTTCTCCAGGTGGTCAAGATGGAAACTGCCTTCACACGCAGACTGATAAACACTGTGTTACAAATCTCATGTGGAGTCACAGTCGACTCTTCCTGGAGACCCTGTTTTAGGGCTTTGCAAAGTGAAGGACCGTCCATTACAGCCGAGCATTTATGCCTTCGAAATGCTCATTTCTTCTTATGAGACAATAAAACACTTCCTGCAGCAACAGCAGGTGAGCACAGAAAGTATCTTAAATATCTGACCTGAAGTGCTAAAGATGCTTAATAATCTTTAAAGTTACCAACAATATTGTTTCCTCCTGTTACCAGGATGTTGTAAAATGTCCTAATTAGTCTTTATGATAATGCCAACACCTCCACAGCACATAAAAAGGACTTTTAATTTTTTAAAAGGACAACTCTGGTTGGTTTGATTTTTATCTCTAATTAGCCTATAATGTCTATATCCCTCTGGCACTCCAGACAGGCAATTTAACAAGAAACTCATACATCATGGGAGACCAGAGAATCGGGTGTGGAAACGAAGGTTCCAGTATTCTGGACACAGAATTGGCTCCATTCTCTTTTACCTCCTGGAAGGTGCTAAACAAGCTTGTCTGCTGCTCAAAGGGGAACCTTCTAAGGCAGCAGTTTCCCAAGGACATTCTAAGGACCTCAGCCAAGTCTCTGCTGTGGCAGGACCAGGATTTGGCAAATCCCAGAGACTCAACCCAGGAAAAGCTCCACAGGAGACCCAGAAGGAGCAAGAAAATGGACCAAGCTGAGAAACCGAGGATAGGAGAAAAGAGGAGAGGTTAATCCCTGGTTCTGTACCAAGGGTTCTGTGGTCCTAGATGGGTCACTCATCCTCCCTGGGTTTGCTTCCTCAGCAATAAAACAAAAAGGATTTTTTAATAAAATAATACACAAAGTCCTTTCCAGCTTTCACACGCCAAGATTTACTAGTAAGTGCAGCTCTGCCAATAGCACAGCTGATGAGCCCAGGTTCTCCGGCAGTGGTAACACAGAGACAGACTCAGGCCACTGGGAACTAGTAACCCTCCTGCGACATACAACACTAAACACTCTCACAGCCCAATTCCACACTGCCCAGAACATTCTAGAGTAGCCCAGAACAGAAGACCATGTGAAGGTCGGCTACAGGTTTCAGGATTGATTCTCCCCAGCGTCTGCCTAAAGAAATATATTCTGGATTTCAGGAGATTCCACTGAGTGATCCTAATTATGCTGCTCCTGAAGAGGGAAGCTATAACAGTAGACCCTCCTGAGTCAAAGAAGCATCATCTTTGCCAAGGAGAGAAAAGACTTCTGTGTATTCAATATTGCTTTTTCAAGTCACTCCTCCAGATATAGCTGAGGGTTGATATGTGTTTGGGAGGCCTCAAGGGTTTTTGTTGAAATGGAGCCATAGCAGGAGGTCACCACATATTGACCCCAGATGATTCCAGTTGTTGACTAATGAGGTTCAACTGGCTGCCCCACTTCCACCCCACCCCCCTTTCAAGCCCCATTCTCCTCAATGAGCTGCTGGCAAAGAAAGCAGGAGCTGAATTGAATAACATTGCTGTTGAGAGACTTTTTTCTTCCAAAACCAAGAAAACCATGACAGTCTTTTATTTATATGTCCAATGCTTCAATTCAAAGCAGTAAGTGCAGTGGCGCTGCCATTTCCCTAGCCACCCTCTCTCATAATGGCACCATTGCCAAGCATCATCCTCAGCTCATCAGCAAGTCCAAGGAGGGCAGGAACAAACCCAGGGAAGCTGCTGTCTTACAGGCTGGCTACTCTAAATGAAATGTGCTCAAGCTTGATTTTCTGCCATTGAGAGAGTGGACTCCTGGTCAGTCTCTCCAAGTATCTGTTAAATCAATCATGCTGTTAAACACATTAACACCACACACATACATATTTTTAACTCCAGTACTGTGAAGTCTGACACAAAACACAAATAAGGTAAGGAAACTTCAAGCCAATTTCTTACTCAAACCGCAACAAGGCCTCCACTCAACTGTTCATCTGTTCTACTCCATTGCTATTTCTCCCAACATTCTCTTAGCCTCAATCCTAATTAATTACAAGGTAGGAGGAAGATAGAAAAATGCATTACAGCAGTGGTCAAGGCTAAAATATTGGCTTGTACAACTTTGAATAACACTCAAGCTTAACCTTTTCCTGCTGAACGTTACTATATTTTTTTTCCTTTTCAGGCCATCTGGTACCCATCAATTCTAACTCTAAATTCACTTTCTTATGTTCTGTACAGGGTGGGATCTAATCACTACTTTAAAATAGAAGTTAGGATATGTTGATTTGACTTCCTCTCAGCCACAAAGCTTGGAGAGAAACAATATTTCTCATACAGAAATGCTGACGTCTTAAAGTGGTAGGATCATTATATTCTTCTGTGAAAACAAATCAGATTATGTGCTACTTGTGGGGTTATGTGGGAATCCTTAAATTATAAAAGACCAATTTGCATAACCATCATCCACTAACCTTTAAGTCACCTTGGAGGAGGATGGCAAAGAATGATATGCTCACTTTCTGTCCTGGCTCGGTGGTGTAGCATGGTATACTGGGTAGAATGGGGCTTTGGAGAATCACAGATCTGGATTTATTTCCCACTTCCACCATTTACTATGTGCTGTTAGTCAAGTCTCTGAACCTCAATTTCTCTACTCATAAAATGGGAGTAATAATAACTTGCAGGGTTTTTGTGAGGGGTAAAAAGATATAATTAAATAGATATAGATATATAAAATAGCACAAAATAGAAGAAAATCAATAAATGATACTATTATTATTATCAAAGGCAAAATAAAAACAAAGTAGAAGCATACTCATCTAAGAATGTAATGATATTTAGGATGCATCCAAGAGCTGCCATAAGGAAACCTCACATTAAACTGATCTATTTGCTCACCTTTCTGGAGCACAGAGCTGCCTCTCACATCTACCCAATACAGATCTCATAGAGAAAGAAAGAAATCAACTTATCCACAAATTACTGTATCATCCTTAGGAAATGGGTAAAAAATGTGCAGTCCCCATCAGCATGACTGTCTAAAGATCTGCAAGTCAAATATTCACAGACATAGCCCTGCTGGTCATTACTAGTAGGACTTAAATTTGTCCAGCTTCCTCTTTAGTAACACCCTGTTACAACTCGTCTGCCTCTTCCACTCCTTCTTGTATGGTATCTCCATCCGACTGGCCCAGCCTTGGCCATGGGTCCTGGACTGGTGCTCAGATTGGTTCTGATCCTCTCCATAGCACTCCCCACTCCACAGTCTGTAACCTTGCCAGAGGACTTTATGTCAGTCAACAACTGGTTAGGAATAGGACTCTGTGTCTTATAACACAAGCATGCTCATCTAAAATTTTCAATAGGACCCTGCTGAGCAACTGCTAGAGTTTATCTGCAGTTATCCTTGCAGTATTAAAATCTGAGAGTCTCCTGAAACTTATAGGGGCACTGAATCCTTCGGGGACCCCAAGAATCTGCTCTATGAATGGCCACCTCCTCTGACAGCCCATGACTGGATCAGACTGTCCCATCTGTCTTCTTGTGATGTTTCAACAACACAGCCTGATAACAGTATGTGACAACACTAGCTCACCAACAACAGTCTTGGAAGATTTATCTTACAAAAAGAAACAAAACAGGGCTAAGTGGGAAAACAGCCCTGCCCTAGAAAGACATATGCAAGGTTGAGGGATGGAGTGGCTGGGCTTGGAAATGAGAAGAGATGCTTCAAACTTCCATTCATATCATCTCCAATGAGGCAGATCTAGCAAAAAGCAGGCAGAAATCAAGGCAGTGGACAAGGAGTATAGGTGAAAAGGTGACCCTTCTTGAGTGGAAGCAGACTACCTATGCTGCAGAGGTATCACAGACCCAAATCAAGGAGCAGGAACACCTACAAAAGCTGGGTGTTGCCCCACCCCTCTGATGCCTGCCTCACTTACCAACTCTAGAACTGCAGCAGCTGCATCAGACAGATGGGTACTTTCCCTCTCGGATGCTATTGCAATCAGGATTCTTCTACCAAACTGCTTCACAGGAGCATAACAAGAATCCTCCACCTGAACAATAGTAACCAATACAGTTGACGATTTTTATGGAGCAAACTTTTATAGAAAGCACATTTAAGTGTGTGTAAAATGAGTAAATAATATCTATTTCCAATGGTAGCTTTTTAATTTAGCCTTATTCTTGGGATTTGTTTAGAATTCTTTCCAAATCATCCAGAATTATAATTACTTCAGAGTCAAAACCTCCTTGGGATTGCTTTGGACTTTAAGCCAACTTAGAATCAAAAACCTATATTGCTTTTCCCAACTGCCAGCTGTGGTTGTTTCAGTCTAGGAAATTGTGATTTTCCTCTTTTACAGCTTAATTCTGAAATAACTTATCACAACTTTCAGCCACAGAGTTCTACTTTCCTTCTATATATTTTACATAGAAAGGAAACAAAAAAAGTTATGCCAGAATAGTCTACAAAGCTTCATGGGGATTTTTCTGTCTAAAGGGTGTTTTCCAGTTTATGTGATTTTTTTTTTAAGGAATGGAAGACCACTTTCCCATGTCATCTCGCTTTTGCCATTGCCCCATCATCACATATTTTGGTTTTTTTTTTTTTTCTGTCTGGGCTCTTATTTAAAGCATTTTGTATAAAATAGTACTCTCAGCAAGGGTTAGCAATTTTCAACTATTTAAGTTGCACAGTAAGAAGTCTGTTCTGAAAGATACGTAGTGGATACATCGAGTTGCCCACCCAACCAATTTCTCCCCCTTTTTCCATACTTTCAGAACTCAAATTTGTTCAAGTGTCTACATGACTCAGAGAAAGACAACTTCACTAAAAGCTCCAGGGGGTAGATTCTGATTTGTTCTCATACAAGCATGGTAATCATATTCTCCTTTGCCAAATGTTGGTCTATAAATGGGCATATGTCCCAAAATTCTGACCAATGAGACATGAAAGGAAAACTACTTGGAGCTTCAAGGAAAAGCTTCTCACTTCTAAAAAGGAAACACTGGAAGAGGTGTGCCCTCTTCTTCTTCGGGAGAACTTCTACATCCCATTTTCATACCTAGAACTACTAGAGCCATCTAACTAATAGTATGAGGATGAAATCAACATACAGAAGATAACAGGGCCACAAAAAGAGAAGCGAAGCCCAGGCCCTTATGAACTGAACCTGTAGCCCATACCCAAACTCTAGGGTCTTCTTACATGAGATAATACATTTTTCTATGGTTAGTCGAGATTTAGTGGAGATTTTTCCGTTACTTGCAGCCAAAAACACCCTAGTAGCTACAAGACCTATAGCAAATAGAAAAGTTTAGCAAAAGCTTTAGAACACGGATTTAACTTGGTTGCATATCTCTCTCCTTGTCCTAACACACAGTCTGATTGCTGTCAGAAGTGTCTGTAATGTGATGAGAAGATGTATGGGTAGAAGTGCTTAGTTTGCACCAAACTCTTAACGTTGCAATTATATTAAATGTTTGATGGCTTTAGTGAACTATTCTGTGAAACTGGTATGTTGTAGAATTGGAATGAATCTTTTTTTTAAAGGCAAAATTGGCAGAGTTTGAAGTCCCAGTGGCTGAAAAAGTCCTAAGAGATAAACCTGGAAGCAACAGTAATGATTTCCAAGGGAAGTAGACCATGGAACAGAAGTATCTCTCGTTCAAGACTAGAAGGTTAGTGATGAATAACTACATAAAATCATAAAATGTGGAGAGAAAAAGAATGTTATTTTGTGAGGATATAGGACTCATGGAAAAATACTCAGTGGAACCAGGAATTGGGTTCAGTGACAGCCATGTTTCCTAGGGCTTTATATATTCCTGTTTGTGACTCACATCTGGCCCTTTTTCAGGGCCTGAATTTTTCATTAGGATTTTAAAATTAGGACTAGGACCTGAATTTTACTAGAATTTTATCTGAATCCTCTTAAGCTGTGGCACCACTTTCATGTGTGCTTCTAATAATAATAATTAACATTTATGTAGAATTTATGCTTTTCAAAATACTTTTACTTTTATAGTCTCTCTTGATCATCCCCATATCCCTATGAGATAAAATTGTTACCCTCATTTAATCAATGAGTAAACTGGGGGAAGATAAATTAAATAACTTGCCCAAGATCATACAGCTAGCAAATGGAAGAGCTGAGTACCAACATCTTCCAACTTCGAGTTCAAAGTTTCCACTTCACTCCGGCCCTTCCTGCTTCCCTATTCCTGTAGGCTGTAACAAATTTGAAGTTATGCTACTGATCAGCAGCGGTTGGTTTGAAAATAAGAAATCTTTGTATTCAAATGTAAACATGAATATCTGAAAATTGCTAATGTAGGCCAAATGTAGGGTTCAAAATGATTGCCAACCTCTTTTGTGCACACAAGCTCCCTAAAACTATTTGTTCTCATATAACATTTAGCTTAAGATGTAATACACAATGCACATATAGTATTTCCCATGTACAATGTTTTCCAGCTTCTAATTCACTTTAGGCCATCAAAAGAGAACATAAAATAACTCCAGAGCTCTAGACTTTTGCAATTACATTGTGGAGAGGGAAAGGAAAGAGTGGGAAGAGTTTTTACAACTGAGAAAATCCAGATTTCTTATTAGTCATGGTCTAAAAATGACAACCCCCTGCCTATTCAGCAGCCTTCCCCTACTCTGCCTCCCAGCCCACAGGCTGCAGCTGGCAGAGCCTACTGCAGATCTGATTTTTCTGCCTGGCAATTCATCTATAGACCTGAGCAGGGAACCAACCCATTTCTGCACAAGCTGGACCGGTCCCCATGTCCTTAGGGGCAGAGTACCACCCAGGAGGGCGGGAATGAAGCATGCGAGAGTATCGAGCTACAGTTCCAGCCCCCAGCCGTGGCACCTGGCCACCCACGGCCCAGCCAGAAGTGGAGCCAATACCAAGATATCACCACATATGCAAGCCTCCTTCCCCTACCAAGAGCACACGGGTCAGCTAAACAAGGTCGCCCTGAATACTCCCCCGCACTTCCCATCCCCCGGAAGCTTTGTTTATTAAAGTTGATGGCAGTGAGGAGAGGCTGGTGAATGAGGTGATGAAGGTTACCTTCCCATCAATGCTGGCAGAAAACGGGGCAGCCACAACTTACAGTTCAAAAGGAAAGGAATGTGTGATTTCTGAAATGCTGGAAGGGGTCCCTGGCTCCCAAATGTATTTCTCCGACAAAACCTCCAATACAGGCAGCCCAGGATGTCTTTGAAAGAGTTACCTCCTTCCTCTGTTTCCCTCTTTTACTCTGAATTTCTCATCACAAGGCCCCTGTTACAAAATGTACTTCCCTTTACAAGAACACCAGTCCAAGTCCTCTCCACAACCCCCAACTCTACCTCCCCCGTTCACAAAACCCACATATTTCCCCTGAGGCATGGAATAATGATCATTCATGAATTAAATCCCCAACCGAGGCCTGCGCTCCAGATGCAAATAGCTCAGAGCAACATAGTTCAAACTTGTTTATACCCTTTTCCCAGGAGGACAGATATATTCCATCCAGTCAAGGTTCTAGGCCTTGGCTTCAAGGACAAGCACCAAAGAATTGGTTTATGTTTCCACTTCTATCATGTCTTAAACTGGGATTCTTGGAAATGGACCCTGAGATGGAAAGTTGCCTGCTGAAGGTTTACTGGGGAGTACTATTAAGATGTAGGGAAGTGAGGAAGGCAGGATCATGCAGAGGAAAAAACTGACCCACAATGTGGTTGCAACACAGATTTCAGACTATCCAATGGGAGACTCTCATGCTGGAATGGCCCCTGAGAGTCGTCCCAAATTGAAATAAGAGGCCAGGCCTTTTATACCCACATTAGCCAGTTATTGGCTATCAGCTGTCTTGTAGGAAAGGGTGCACACCTTGGACGAGGCAGTTTCTCTGGAACTGCAAAGCAATTTCCACTGAGGGAAATGAGCCATTTCAGCCATGAGCCATTATCAGCAAATATTCCCAGGAACTAGGAATGGATCCATCTATTCTGAAGAGAGATCTGAATGGAGCAGAACAGTATCAGTTGCAGCCTACCCCTTACAAATTCAGATCCATTCGCTTTTTATAGCAAATCTGCCCCCATCATAGGAACAGTTTTTCTAATATTCTGGTTGATCTTGTTTTCAGGAAAAAAAAAAAAAAACTTATAAGACAAAGACTTACAAAAGAAAATTCTTGCTGCTACAGTTGGTCTCAAGGCTGTAACTGATACTTATCATTCTCTTCCACCACATTTCTTCTAGATTCCTTTCACTCTTGGCTAGAACTTCTGTTAGTCCAAATGGTAAATCTGATGGGATGACCCAGGCCTTTCTCTCTGGGGGTTCCCAGCTCCTGATTCTCATGTCATTCTCAGGCAGTAGTGGCTTCACTTTTCTTTCCTTTTTTTTTTTTTTTTTTTTAATTAAAACCAGGTAAGTTATTCCAGCAGATCACATAGGAGTCAAATATTTTCTCCCTCACCCTCTGTGTGTAGTAGTAGCCTTCCCTCTTCCTAACAATGAGGATCAATTACTCATAACCGAATGGAATTTCTTTACTTGGCTGCTGGTCTCTTGGCACAAGAAGCCCAAAGTGACTAGGTAGCAGCCACAGTTTAAAAGTCAAAGGGGCACAGCCAGTGGCAGAAGCATCCTTCCTCTGAGAACCAGGACTTCCCACAGAGCCTAGAGTGGTGGGAAAGGGAAGGAGCAATTCCCCACATGAGTCCCCAGGGGTGATGGCGAGGGACACTACTACTTCTCTCATGGTTTCCAGACCTATGCATTCTACCTGTTGAAAAACACCATACAATGACCATTGGGTGTCCTGCTCCCATCTTAAAAATGGAATGCTGATGCGCTGACTTTGCTTTATGACTTAGGGGGTTAGACGTAAACTGCTCATAATGTACAAGTCATTTGATGTCCCATGGTCAGATATGCAATCTATACCAAGGTCCAGCAGTATGCCAGGCATTGCTTGCTGAGTGGTGTATATAGTACTTCTCTGCTGCTGATGAAAAGGCCTAGCTTCAAAGTCCTAGGAGTCCACATTGATATTTTCCTGTTGGTGATTCCCATAAATACCACACAGTTGTTGGTTTGTTTTTTTTTTTTCTTTTACCACCATCAGTAGATCTAGTTCCATAGACGTGGCCAGGCCATGTGGCCCAAGCAACAGAGCTGCTTCCTTCATAGCCTAGGTCTAGGTCTACTGCAGAGCTCTTTCTTCCTCTGGGCTCCACTTCAACCAGACGGACTTCTATGACCTCATGTCAGTGGATAGGAATGGTACAAAATATGCTGCCCCCAGAGCATGAAGCACTGTGCTTCTTTTTTTGTGAGTGAGAAATGCAAGTTGCCATAAATTTTCCTTTACTTGAAGAATATGTCCCAGCATGGCACACACCATTGAACCCTAAAAGCTTCATTAATGAGACAGACCCCTGAATCTTCACAGAGTTTATTTCCCATACTCTGGAGGACATACGACTTATCAACATCTCCAATGTGCCTGCCACTTTCTGTTCATCTGATCTGATTAACATAGCATGATCAATATAGTAGACTATTGTGATATTCTAAGGAATATTTAGATGGTTCCTGTCCCTTCAGATTATACAGGACAAGGAAGAAAAGTTAACATAGCCCTGAAACAAAATTATAAATGACTGTTCTTATGTGTTATACTAAATATAAACTGTATTTTCCAATAAAAATGGAAGAAGATATATTTGTCATGTGTCAGATTAATGACCACATACCTAGCCCAAGGCTGTGTTAATCTGCTCCAGGAAAAAAAAAAAAAAAAAAAAAAAAAAACCCTCACCTCCAGCTCAGGACTTCAATTGAGGATGCTACTTGGTCAAGTTTAGAGTAGCCACTATCATCTGCCATGATCCAACTGGTTTGGGGAGAGCTATATTGGAGAATAAAATAGGGATATGACCAATCCTGCCTTCTTTAGTTCTTTGACGTCAGAGATGCAGTATTGTTTCTGATTCATTCTCAGTTCGAAGAGAGAGGAGGCACTGGCAGAGACTTCTACTTGGCTTCTTCCACTAAGATAACTCTTACCCTTCAGGTCAAGGGAATTTTGCCAACTCCCAAGTAAGTCCATTCCAGTTTCATATTCAGGGACTAGGAAAATGACCAGCAAGTAGGTCTAGATCCAGAGGAACCGCTGTAATCTAGGTCTGTACCAGGATTTCTTTACTATCTGGCCCTGATAACCTTTACTTTAAAAGGGGGACTAGGCTGGCACTTAGGGTTCCTGATATTACTATAAGTCCAGACTTTCTAACAATCATCAAAATAGCTTGTTATTTCTCTTTCCCCAATGCACAATTATCTGAGTAAATGAGTCCTTTGTGAAAAAAAATCTAGGGAATTACTACTGACTACACTTGCCACACTAGAGTCCTTCTTCACAGGGCCCAGCCCAGATTCCATCGATGAGTATGGAACTGAGAAATAGTTCAGGCCTAGAAGCTTGACAAGATATCACAAGTTTTTATTGAGATGACAACCATGAGCCTCTTAATTCTTGATTTCTTTTGATTTGTATAAACTAAGTAATATCCTTGTTGGCTGTCCTTTCAACTTTCTTCTAGGAGTACCATGTTCCATGATCTGCTAACAAGTCCATTATCTTTCTATAGACTGGCCTCATGGAGTTCTGGCTCTGACTTCTCATTGTAATCATTCACCCCACTCCTTGATGCAGCCACCTGGCCTCTCTCCCTTCAGTAGCCTAGCATCCCTATCATCAGGGAGTCCTGTTCTATTACAACATCTCCTTCTATCATTCCTGGCCTAGAGCAGCCAATCCCTATTGAGATTCTTATCAATATTGGTGCCCCTCTGGGATTCCCTGTAGAACTTAGTCAACCAGTGGGTTTTCTGGTCTTACACAGTGTATCTACTCTAGCATGCCCACTTTTTTGGGTCTTTTTATTCCTCCCTCTGTCATTTGTCATATCCTCTACTTCACTTAGTGTAGGTGGACCTTTGCTTTCTCCAAGTTTCTGAGAGTCATTTTGGAAGCATCTTAGTACCATCTCTTGGAATCCTTGCTAGTGTATTAAATTATGTATTACAGAATTCCATATTGGTAAACTCTCCCCCATCCAAATTTATGACCCACTTATTCTTTAGGCTCCAGTCCCACGCATAGTCTCCCAGTTCCTGCTGGTACATGTTGACCAGGACCTGTGGCTACTTTGTTGTATGGTCCCGCTCCTCCCTCAGCAGGTCCAGCTCCTCTCCAGCCTGGTTATATCATAACTCGACCCTCATTTTTTGTTGAATGGCAAAAAAAAGGAAAGAAAAGAAAAAGAGGGGGCATGGAGAGGTAGATGCTGAGAGAGCAAGGCATTATCTTATAAGTCATCTGCTTCACTTGAGCCCTTCTCATGAACTTCAAGCAAACAAAGGGGAACAGTTATTTTCTAACAAGGGGGATGTGCCACTTCTGCAGGCCCAGCAAGTTTGGAAGAACCTGAGAGTTCAAAATTCTAAAGTGCATCAACTCAGATATTCCCATCACAAGAAGGTAGCTCCCTCTCCTTCTCTGTAAGGTCCTCAACTTTAGCAGAGGAGACCTGCCAAGGCTTAAGAATTCAACCCTCTCTGAAGATCCACTACTCCTAAGAATAAATTCTCTACTCTGTCTTCCCTGTAACTGTAGATTAGGGTTTTCTTAAACACTGCCAAGGAGACCTCCGACTTTCATATTTTGAAATGGTTGATTAATCACCCTGAGCCTGCTATTGCTGCTCTTCAAGGAATTAATGGCACTTAGCAACAGTCACCCAATGCCACAGTCCTTAAAGTTACCACTTTCCTCACACCCCTCAATAGCCAATAATATTGCACCAGCCCCCCTTCCACTAGTATCCCGTTTCAGCTCACGTCTAGTGAAAGTTTTAACAATTGCAATGCCTCAGTCTGCTAGGGACTATCCCACCAGGGATAGATATTGCCAGCCATCACTGGCTATAAATGGTGGATAAATGGTGACTCATATCCAAAATTCCATTTTAGAGTCAGCATTCTAGGGCCACACCTAGGACTAGCTCTACTAGATTGAGTTGCCCAGAAATAATCACTAATATGGAGAATTGCATGCTGAATGTTTATCGGGTTGTGGATATTTTACAGGAGATAAGCCTATAAAGAATAAACAAGGAATGTGAGATTGGGAAGAGACCTCACAATGCTTTGGGGAGCTAGAATGATCCTTGAAAGTCATCCCAAATTGAGTCAAGAATCCCAGACTTTTGAATCTCCACATCAAGAAGTCATTGGTCATGGGCTGCTCTCAGGAGAGGGGTGATGGACATAACTTTGGGTAGTCGCCTTCTGTAGGGGAAGGGGGAATTCCCAGTAATAGGTACAGCTGTGAATAGTCATATTGCCAGGATTAGGATGGGTACATCAACCCTGGAGTAGAGATCTGCACACAGCACTACAGTATCCACTATGCATGGATACTGCATATATCCAGGAGCAGTAAAAACATCCTAGGTCTCTTTTAGAAATGTATCTCCTGGCTCTCTCCTCCTTGCTCAACACCCCTCAGCCATATTAGCCTTGTGTCAACACCCTTGTTGATGCTTCTACCTGGAATTTCTCTTTCCCTTGGTTCCTATATGTCTGGCCCTTCCTCATCTGTCACGCCTCAGCCTAAGTGTCATCCTTTCAGTGGCCTTTCTTGACCCCCCTACACAAAGTGGGTTTGCTCTCACACCCACCATTATTCTTTATTATAACACTTTGTATAGTTCCTACTTTGCACTTATCATAATCTGTAAATCTTTGGTATATTTGTTTGCTTATGTATTGATTGTCTGTGTCTCCCTCCAGAATATAAGCTCCAATAGGCTAGGAACCACATCTGGTTACCACTCATCATGGTATCCCTAGTTGCTGGAACCTAGTAGATGGGAGTTCCATACAAATTTGTTGAGTGAATGAATTGAGGAAGAGAAGTCACAAGTTTAATAGACGAAGAAAAATTAGTCATTGACACGAGCAACAGGGCTATAGAAAGCAACTGCCAGGTGTTGAAGCTCCTCTGGGTATATGTGGAACTGTCTAAAGGACAACGGTACGATAGGTGAAGTTTGATTCTAGCACCTCTGCTTCTCATTCCTACTTGTCATTTATACCCCTATGTGGCCAGATATCCCAGAAACGCCTAAGCTAGGAGCCCAGTCTACTTTTGTCTACGCCAGTGGAGGCCATGAGCCAGAAAAACATTGGTCCTAATGTTACTGGGATCTTGTTTGTACTCACTAGTTGGTGAGGTCTGGGTAAATCAGAAAATCAGAGTGCTTTAGGACAAATTTGAGCCAGCGTTTTTCCCAAGGGTAGTTTTCATTTTCAGCCCAATGTCTAATTATGAACAAAAGGGGTATCTCCCTCATTAAAACAAAACCTAGGACAATATATGCTTGGGAAGATATAGAAGTCATCTTTAGATCACAGGACAGTTTGCAGGGCCCATTGGCTCAGATTTTTTTCAGACGTAGATCAAAACCAGAAGACAAACCTTAAGAGGCCTGCTAGTCACCATTAGCCATTAACTAGCCATCTGACCTTCTGAGCAATCACTTAACCTCTCCAGGGTAGGGTCTCTTTGTGTGTAAAGTGACCGTTAAGATGGATGTGGTGAAAAGAGTTTTGGATTGGGACTGAGCATGATCCTGGCCCTACCACATTCCTGTGTGATCTTGCACAGGTACCTCATCATTCTCAGCTTCAATTTCCAATCTGTGGATGCAAGGCTGGATATGATATCCTCTCAGATTCTTCCTTGTTCAGATGGTCATTATTCTTTTCATGTATGTCCTCAACCCTAAAGCAAGTGAGCCCAAGACTTCCAAAAATGGAGGTAATTCTTATGCCAACAACTTTCTTACGGAAAGTTTTAGGTGAAAGAGAACCAGCTTGTAAAACAGATGACTGAGCATTTCTCAAAATAAACATTTGCCAAAGCTAAGTTAGACAGGGAATTGCCTGGAGTTATGAGCTTCAAATACGACATTAAAAGTCTTAATGGAGTTGGAGATTCATTTGGAGATTTAGTATTTATTATTATCCCCCACTGATTCTATTTTCCACTCCAGATTCAATGCAAATGCTATTTTTACCAGCATATTCATTACATTCATTGAATGGCATGAACGCCTCTTGTCGAATTACACAGAAATATCCTGAAGTTGCTTTTAGAAATTGCTATTTTTATTCTGTAGGGTTAATTGAACCTGCTGCTATATATCTAATTTATGCAAAACACAAAGACAGCAAGTTGCTAAACAATAGTGTATTTGGTGCATAATATTAGGAATCAGTCCCTCTAATGTTATGAAATATAGGCTAACAAAATGATCTTTCTCCCCTAAATGGAATAGCTGAACTTTATTTATAGTTGTATATTATATCTATTTAGATCTATGTGAGCTGATAAATATGGTGAGATGCAGCAATTTTCTCTACTAGCATTGACAGATAAAGTTACTTAAGTCAATATTTTGGTAATTTAAGCATTGATAACAAGCTCTTGAATATATTAATGATGATCCATTTCACTACACATCATTATCTGGATCAATTTGTCTATCCCCTCTTTATATAGATTTAACTGGCTCGACTTCCATTCACAGATGTAAAGTATCATCAGTACACATTACTTTTTAGTACGCCTTCCCTCAAATATTGATTTTTAATTTTTTTATCAAATAGAATGTGTGCTCTCATTTTTTGCCACCAGGATACACACACATACATACTTATACATCGTGGTGAAAGCCATCACGTTCTATATAATCTCCCTAAAATGTAGGCACTCTTATGCATGACCATCGGTTATTTTTTCAAGTTATTTCTGTTTCAAGAAACAGAAGCTGATTCTGACCTGTTTAAGGAAAGGTGGGAAAGAAAAGATGTTTATTGGAAGGATCCCAGGTTATCAGCCAGAATCAAAGGAGAATTGAATAAGCAGGACTCAGAAAGCACAGGCACCTCAAGGGGCTCTGCTGGCCCCCAGCAGGAGATAAATAACTCAGAAGTGCTCGGTATTTACTATGTAACTGGCACTGCTATACACATTTTAAAGGTGTTTTCTCATTTAGTCCTCAAATCAATGTCACGAGGTAGGTATCACTATCTCCATTTGACAGATGAGAAAACTGGGGAAAGGGAAATCAGTAACTTGCTCCAAGTTACAGAGTTGATGAGTGTTGGGAGCCAAGACTCCAAGCGACCTTCTTTTTAGAGCACAGACTCCATGCTGCCTTCTTTTTAGAGTGTAGCTACGAAGTGACGGTTGCATCTGCTGCCATTCTCCTGGTGTCACCGCTTCAGATTTCAGATTCGTAGGCAGGAGTGGGCAGGAGACCCTCCCTCAACGGGGAGGAAGAGCCGTACCGTACAACCACGGCCTATGGGATCAATCCCCCTGTGTCACAAGCTTTGCATAAATTAGATATATAGCAGCAGGTTCAATTAACTCTACAGAATAAAAACAGCAATATCTAAAAGCAAGTTCAGGATATTTCTGTGTAATTCTACAAGATGCCTTCATGCCATTCAATGAATGTAATCAATATGCTGATAAAAATCCCCCTGTGTCTCTTCCCAGAGAAAGAGAAATCCTTGTAAGCCAGGCAGCCCAAACAAATGGCATCTATTGCATCATCTCAGTGGGAGAACACTGAGCCTGGCCTCCAAACGCCCGGGTTCTGGTCCATGCCCTGGTGCAAATAATGTAACTTTGGAAAAGCTTAATCAATCAGGGTGTCAGTTACTCCATTTGTAAAGTTAGGCAACTGGATTAAGCTTACCCTATTATTTCCACCTCTAATATTCCACTGTATTTAATAAAAACATGAGCTTTGTATTCTTAGGAAGCATCTCCTTCAGCTGCCATGCACTTGGAAATTCTAATCTACACAGTTTCCTCCCCTCCAAAGCAAATCTCCAAAGTCTTTAAGAAGTTGGTCACAAGAGGCTAGGCAAGGTGGCTCATGCCTGTAATCCCAGCATTTTGGGAGGCCAAGGCAGGTGGATCACCTGAGGTCACGAGTTCAAGACCAGCCTGACCAGTATGGTGAAATCCTGTCTCTACTAAAAATACAAAAATTAGCTGGATACAGTGGCAGGTGCCTGTAATCCCAGCTACTCAGGAGGCTGAGACAGGAGAATCGCTTGAACCCGGGAGGCAGACATTGCAGTGAGCTGAGATCACATCACTACACTCCAGCCTGGGCCACAGAGCAAGACTCCATCTGAAGGAAAAAAAAAAAAAGGGAAAAAAGAAACTGGTCACAAGAGCCTCTCGCCTTGGGTGAAACTCCTCTGCTTTCTTTATTCATCAAGGCCAGAAGTGCTGCGTGGAGTTTGTAACAACAGGAAGTCATCCTAGAAAGCCATTCCCAGTGTGCCATCTAGCCCTCCCTCCACAGGCAGAGATGTCCTAGCAGGATTCTGGCCTGAATGTGAATAAAATACAGATTTTATTACCTCTTGTCTGTATCTAGTAGCCCCACATAACCACTGAAATCAGTCTCTCCTTGACCATTTTTCTATATCTTATCAGAAAGGGAATGGTCAAAGGTCAAGGGGTCAGAGACCTAAAGGCAGCTGACTGAGAAGTTTAGTAGGACTGCGCAGCTGAGCTGTTAAAGGCTTTGGATTGAAGGCTTGAACACCTGAATGCAAGTGTTTGCCCTAAGTCCCAATCTTTCTAATTCCACGTAACCAATTAAATTACCAAATACAATGCCACTCTAAATATGCAATGATTCATCATTTCCAAATACGAGACTTTTATTCTGACCTGTACATTTTTAAGAATTGTGGTGTTCGTAGGCAGAACAGTGGCTACCAAAAATATCAGGTCCTAATCCCTGAAAACTGTAGATGTTGCCTTACATGGCAAAGACTTCACAGATGTGATTAAGTCAACGACCGTGAGATCCATGTGGTTTTCTGAATTATCCAAGTGAAACCTAAGTGCCATCACAAGTGTCTTCAGAAAAGGGAGGCAGATAGAGATTTGGTACACATGGAGAAAGTGATGTGAAGGAGGAGGAAAGAGAGACTTGAAGATGCTTGCCTTAAAGATTGGAGTGATATAACCACAAGCCAAGGAATGCCAGCAGCCCCCAAAAACTGAAGAAGCAAGGAATGTCTTTTCCTCTAGAGCCTCTGGAGACAGCACAGCTCTGCCAGCATCTTGGTTTCAGTCCAGCCATAGTGATTTTGAACTTCTGGCCTCCAGAACTTGGAGAGAATAAATTTCTATTGTTTTAAGCCATCAAGGTTGTAGTAATTTGTTACGGTAGACTTCAGAAACTAATAAGCAGTACATTAGATTATTGTTCGAAAGCTTTTCACCTCATCCCCTGCCCCCCATAGACCCTGCCCACTGATGCAGAACTTGGCCATGAGACTGACTGTCATCTCAAGGCAAATGGAAACTGTGTCTCTGTCCCTTCACTTTGGACTCACCCCCATTGCTTGCTAGCCAATGGCATGTTAGTGAATAGGACACAGGCAGAGGCTGGAGCTGTAAGCTGTGCTTGCCTAGTTGGGCTTTATCTTACATGCATCTTACACAGTTGGACTTCATCTTACATGCTTCTGCCATTGCCAGGGAAGAAAATGCATGGGCAGCTTGCTTGTTTCAGAAGAATCAGAGCACCTGACACCACCTTGAATAGAGTCCACAGCCTGGAGCCTGGCCCAAAATGCCTAGACCAGCCCAGGGCAACCCCAGGAGGCCTGCACACACACACACACGAGTGATAAATGCATGCCTGTTGCTTATACTACTGAGATTTTACAGCTGCTTGTTATGGTTGGAATATGGTTGAACATGGTGGAGATACGGTTGAAATCATTAGATCTAGTTATAATATTTTATTTAGTTATACACATATACTTTAAGATTTATAAAAAATCATACAACACTGTCTTTTCAATTCTCACACTTCATCAAACAATTGTATTAAAATGTTCACAAACAATTCAGATAGCAGTGTGTTTATATTACATAGTTTTCCAGAGCACACCATCTTCACTCCCATCTAGGTTGTGTATGAAATTGAACTGGTAAGTGTTGCACTGGATGTTTTATCCCAATGCACAAGTACCCAGTCTCATAACTGTAGAACAGGATGTGTTATCATTCATCAAAATTCCTATAATGTAGTATCTATTGCTTTTTCAAGTGGTCTTTAAAAGGCTGGTTGATAATGGCATCCAATGCTTGTAATTATGAGGCCATCACCTCAGGATTAATTAATAAATTGCACTAAATTTTTTGCCTCCTTCTTTTTTAACCTCTGAGTTAGGTGATTACCTAGCATTCATCAAAATCATTTCAAGATAATGTGTCTTTTTCAAACTGTTCTCTACCAGTCAGTGACATGATCTTTTTTCAATTACTTGGTGAGTTTGTCACAAAGTTCAGTTGAGGATTCGTAGCAATGGTTCATATGGTCAACTGCTTTTTAAAATATGCAGAAGTAAGATATTTTAGTTGCTGTGTGTTAAGATTAGTAAGGCTTTCTGTTCACATTTACTATCCATTCAGCTTTCTCATTGTGCCAGGTGTTAGAGTGGCCATAGCCATTTTAGAAATCAAGCTAAAAGGAAGTTGAGTTGGGGCACATTTCATTTGAGTTCAGTGGGTGTATTTTGGTGGTTCACAGTCACTTCTGTGCATAGTGAAGTTACTGTTGACTGTCCTGGTGTAGGAACACCCCTACCACCCACTGTGCCCACTTATCTGGCACTAGGACCAGGTCCAAAGGCCATATCAAAATACTCAGAGATCTTACGGCACCCGGGAGGGAAGTATGTGGGTATTAGAGAAGAAACATTATTTGAAATGTATGGAACCAGAAGCCAGTCTGTGAAACATTCTTCCAATCATCAGAGATTTACAATTGTAAGTAGATTTGGTTCTTATTAATGCCTAATAAGAACAGAAGTTCTCTCTTACTAAGGAAATACACTCAATAATGTAGCATATATAATTATAAATGCACCATTGATTTTTTTCTTTTTGATGGGAAACATGTGAAATAAATTTATCAGAATTATTGGATCTACTGGAAAAAAACCCATATCAGCACCACAAACTGAGTACATCGTCTGTAACAGCTCAATTACAAATGAAACTTGCTAGCGGTTTTCTCAAATCCGACAGCCAACGTGAATGTGAATGACATTACCAAGAACAAATTGTGAAGTTCAAAGGAACTTTACTCAACTATTTATAATGTTTTTAAGTTCCAACAAACTGAATTATCTTTATGTTCTTGTTATGGAAAACAATATTATAAAATCATTGACATATGAAAACATGCTTTTGCTTCTAGATTTTGTGGTGCTTGTGATATTGATCAGCTTGTTAAAAGTAGATTGCTTCCTTTATCATTCTAAATAACTGTTCACCTTTGGACAAATTTTGTATTCTTTTTCTTCAAATGCATCCATGAAATTTGATTCCCAAAGGTATATTATTAAACTTAGAGTGATCATCACAACGGGGTTTGAGTCTGAACGCAGCTCTCGGCTCCACCCAATCCTTGGTGCTCTTGGCAGGGGCACACTCTGCTGTCTGTATTACAGATGTGCTTCACCCACCAACTCTCCTTTCTTTCCTTTTACTCAAATGCATCAAAGACCTAGTAGCTTCACAATGAAAGTGTCTAAAGCAGAGAGGGGGTAGAAGAGGAGGAAGGAAAGATTTATTAAGCTCTACTATCAGGGTTCAAATCCTGACTCTTCAATTTTCTAGCTATGTAATTGTGGGTAAATTACTTAATCTCCGGGAATGACTGTAGTACCTCCATCAAGAGGCCTTTGTATTAAATGAGTTAATTTGTGTAGAGGGTTTAAATCAATACCTAGTACGTGGTGATAAACTCCCACTCAAGGTTAGCTCTTATTATTGTTATAGTTATTCCCACCTGCCAGGCCCTGTGTTCAGTGCTAGCATAAGGAGCCTTATCATTTCCATGTTGCAAAAGAAGATGTAGGTTTCACAGAGTTTCACCATTTGTTCAAAATTATATCACATAGCTAATATGAATTAAAGAGGGAAAATTCTGATCCGGGAACATCCATCTGACTCCACCCTCCCTGTTTCCATTATACCAAAGACCTCAAAAATTGATTGTGTTTTCATGTCACAGAAATGAAAAAGATGGATTACGTTGGGGCTAAAAAAAAAATTGTTGACATAATTGCTATGAGGAAAATAATAATTGATGGTTGGGCTGTAGAAAGGCTTATTTGTTGTAAATAAACAGAATATCAAAAAATGTTAAAGAAAATTTCAGTATATGCAATACTTGTAATTTCAAACCATTTACAAATCTAAAGCTATTTAATTTAGAAACATAAAAGCACATTTTCTATGAATTGGTTTGCTCTTAAAATTAGTCTGTTAGATTAAATGCAAAAGCATTTTTATTCAGACAATTCCAACAAATTTTCCAATTGTGCTACCTCTGAGTTGTTTTTTATTTTTGTTACAAATGGAGCTATAAGCTGCAGAACTTTAGGGAATCCAGCAATGCTCCTTTTTTTTGGCCAATGTATAAGGAGACAAACAGTTGAGAACAGAAGAACACAACCACACTAATAAAATAAAGAGCTATTATGTTATGTGGAGTAGGTTTTCTTTACAGTGAGGGGTAGAGACAAAAAGCACTCATTTTCAGAAAAAGAATTCAGAGGAAAAAAGGAAAAGCCCCCTTTTCTTCCAGGCTCCCCAATGGGCTGAACACAACAGTCAAGTTATTTGTGCTTTTGGTGATTTTTTTAAAAAGAATTTTTTAGTCTCTACACAAAATCCTGAAATCCTTACCCATTCTTGAAAGCCTTACTGGTAAATATTATCATCATAGACATATACTACTCTCCCATAGTAAAGAGATTTGTCAACCCACAAACCTGGACCAGAGGCTACACCTGATGTCTCACAGGGAGCATCCTGTCCCTGGGTGGATTTCTTTTGGCCTACACAGGATGCTAATACTTTCTTGAATGTACGGCCAATATTAAAATCGAGATATTTCACATTAAGGTCTGGAATGTTAGCTTTTCTTTAAAAACTAGAACTTCTGTAACATGTCTTACCCCACAGCAAAAATCAGCATGCACTGACGGATAGCTGTTCTGCTTACACAAAGCACACATTTCACAGGCTGCCACAAACCCCACCGCTCCCTCATTGCTCCCTGACAGTGAAGCCAAGCCAAGCATCAGCTGTTACTTATCATCATTCTTGAGTTCCTTTACTACTTCTACTATGGTAACAGTTCTTGAATATTTGGTCTCAGGATCTCTTTATATTCTTCAAAATTATTAAGCACCCAAAAAGCTTCTGTTTGTGTGTATCTACATTCACTATATTAAAAATTAAAACTGAGAAAATGTTAAAATGTAAACACATTTAATGCTGAAGGCAATAAATATTTTTTAGGAAAAATTACTGTTTTCAAAAACAAAAGATTATGAGAAGAAATACATTGTTTTCTATTTTGGAAAGTCCCTTTTAATGTCTAGCTTGGTCGAATGAGCTGGATTGTCGTATCTGTTTCCGCATTCAATCTGCTATGATATGTTGTTTTGGTCCAAACATAAAGAAAACCTGGCCTCAAACAGTTGTATGAGGATAAGCAGTGAAAAAAAAAATGCAGAAATGTTTTAATAGCCTTTTCAGATAATTATAGGTATTTTTCTTTGATATTACATTGAAACTCAGTTAGTAATAACTTAAATGTTGGTTGCAATGTGGAATCTGAAACCATATCAAGTAATTCATTATACTCTGTTACATTAAAATCCACTGCTAGTTTACACTTTGAATGTATCTTCTATCAGTTAGGCCAGTCAATTCTTGTTTCTAATGCAAATTCCTCTGGGAGCATTAAGTGTTAGTAATCTTTTCTGAAAGTATTAAATTATAACAATTACTAGCTCAGCTAGTTGTACCAAAGTAATGTAACTGTTCCAATCAGATAAATAATAAAAAAGGAAAGAATGAATTGCAGCATTGGCTATTGGAGAAAAAAATCAAGAAAGAAAACTATGACAATGCTAGGTGTTTTTATATCCTATCTTAGTTAACCTTCTCAACCCTCAGTGAGGTAGGTCTTACTAGGCCTCCTCTACAGGTAAGGACACTGAAGATGAGACAGAATAACTGACTCACCCAAGTCTATAGATTATAAAGCCCACCCTATCTCCTGTAGACGAGGGGTTGGCAAACTATAACCCACAAGCCAAATCCCCAGTGCACTGCCTGCTTTTGTAAATAAAGTTTTATTGGATCCCAGCCATGCCCATTTTTGTACTTATTACCTGTGACTACTTTCATGGTACAACAGCCTGAGAGATTGTGAAAGAGACCATATGGTCTGCAAAGCTGGAAATATTTACTATCTAGACCTTTGCAGAAACAGTTTGCTAATAGCTGTAGAGCAGTGTTTTCAGCAGTTGTGCTGTTGTGATTTTTATTGTTATGATTTCTTTTTAACTTGGTCTTGTGGACTCTCTTTCTTGAGCATGACCGCAAGCCAAGATAGCCACTCTGTAGGTGAGCTGATAGGGGAAAGTTACATTCGGGTGTCGGATGAGACACAATGAGGAAGTGAACAAAAATTAATAAAACAAAAGAAATTTATTACTCACAAGTCTCAGAGAGATTATAGGTGCCCACAGTGGGAGTCTGGAGGCAGCAGGGAATTCAACCAGTAGGGATAAGTGGAGGAAAAAAGAGAAGACAGAGGGGGAGAGAGGGAAGGGGGAGGGAGGGAAGAGGAAGAGAGAGAAAACCTGTGAAATTATCCCTTTATTGAGCTCCATGGGTATTATTATCCTTAAGGCTTTCCTGTGAGGCTCATTGATTAGCTAATTTACAGAAAACCTCTGTGAAGGCAGGGAACTTATTTACATAAACCCGGTGGTGTGGACCATTAGGTTTTAGTGTGGTGTAGTAGTCCATTCTCATGCTGCTAATAAAGACATACCTGAGACTGGGTAATTTATAAAGGAAAGAGGTTTAATTTACTCAGAGTTCCGCAGGGCTGGGGAGGCCTCAGGAAACTTACAATCATGTGGAAGGGGAAGCAAACATGTCCTTCTTCACTTGACGGCAGCAAGGAAAAGTGCCAAGCAAAAGGGGGGAAAGCCCCTTATAAAACCATCAGATATCATGAGAACTCACTCACCATCACAAGAACAGCAGCATGAGGGTAACCGCCCCCATGATTCAGTTACCCCCACTGGGTCCCTCCCATGACACTTGGGGATTATGAGAACTACAATTTAAGATGAGATTTGGGTGGGGACACAGCCAAACCATATCATGCGGTCAGCAGCTATGGGATGTGTTAGGTTTCGGAGTGGTGAGACAAGGGACAAGTGGGCCATATCACAAACAGGAAGAAGGGATGTTTTAACTAGGCCAAGGATGATAACTTACATCAAGCCTGTGTAACTAAATAACTTCTGTCAGTCCTAAAAATGGATACCAAGGCAGCAATAATATTAAACAAATGTATGCCAGCAATTTTCTCAGATAAAACTCTTATCAGGATGCTCAACAAACACAATAGATAAATAGCCAAATATTGGTAGCACTGTATTTTATAAATTCAAATGTATATAACATTTACTTATTGGTAATTCAATCAACATTTTGGAAAGGTAGCTTTGAGTAACACAACATTTTAAAATTAGGAGTTTATAGAGCTTAATAGCAGTCTCATGTCAGCATTGATGTACAGTTAATACTTCTATTTAGCTTATTTTCAGGATATCTTAAACTGACCCAGAAGCTTGAAGAAGACTGCTGGGAAACATTTGCTTTCCAAGTTAAATCTCCAACAATATCGCCATTTCTACTTACAGCCATAAAATTCAGACATGAAGATAATTAACAAGTAATAAGTATTTATTGAATGAGCAGATGGAAGAATTATCACAATGTGATACAATTATGATTTCACTATTATTGCACAACACACTTTTAATTCAATGAGCATCACTGCTTGCCCACAGTGAACTTGGGTGCCACACCTAAGTGTGGATGAGATTTATAGGTCCCTGTCTTCAGGGAGTTCAGAATCTAGTAAAAGATGCAGATGTGCCAGGGCTTGCCGGGGTCTAACCGAGCAAGGAGCACACATGCTACAATCATGCACTTGTTTCTACAACTTTGTATGAACAAAAAGTTAAACCTGAGCACTCACAAAATGATGTCAAGGGAGGAGCTAGAGAAATAGCAGATAAGACACTAAAGATGAGAAAAGAGAGATGAGAAGACATCAAAGATATACGCTTTTCACTTTGCATTTTTTTCCTTTGGCCTGAAGAGAAATGGAAAGGTTATCATCAGCAAATGCCTAGTATATAGCACATTGTTCTGGATTATTCTTGTATATTATCATATTTAACTTCATAACAACCCTTTGAAATAGGAATTCATTTTGCTATTATATAAACTCAAAGACTGAAACTTGGGTCACTAATAAATTGAAGGACCAGAATTCAAAGCACATCTTAAAAAAAAAAAAAAAACTATACAATCTAGGTTTTCTCCATTACCATATATGGTGTGCTCACCAGGGCTTTAAGATGCACAGGCTTAAGTTAGATAATAAGCCGTTCGGGAAGTACACAACTCTGCCTGAACTAATTTAGATAAGTCACTGGGAAAAATTCATCTAGTCATACCCAGTTCAGTTCTGACTCTCCAGTAAACCAATGTCTACGTATTCCTCCTCATCCTAGAGGGGAATAAAAGAAAGAAGGAAGACAAGAGAGAGGCATTGTTCTTGCACTTGCCCCAATAGAAAGACCAGCAAGTGTAAAATCTTACCATGCATAAGCAATGGTAATATTTTAACATTTAAAATGAGCTCTTCTTTTCTCCCTTTCTGAGTACACTACTTTTGCCCTCATCCAACTTTGCAACCAGATTCTAATCTGCAAAGGGGATAATCCAAATTTGTTCATGAAAAAATGCATAGAGCTATGTGAAATACCTTTTGCCACTGAAAAATAATATTCTGCAGCAAGCTAATGTCTTTGATGATACCAATCCTGCTTCCTGCCTCTAACATTCAAGAGTTAATTCAGGACAATGCAATTCATTGAGTTATCTCAAGGTATAGAGTCATCACCTATGGTTGTGTATGTTGTACACGGCAAAAAGGTAACACCTCTGATTGGGTGACATTCACATTGTGGATCTCATAGCTTCACTTACCTATTATAAAAATGTCTGGTGTTAGCAATCAAGTGTCTTGTAATAGCATAATCATTACAGTAGTCTCCTTATCTAGTTTTGCCTTCTGCAGTTTTAGTTACCAAAGGTCAAACAGTCTTAAAATAGGTGAGTACAGTAAGGTATTATGAGAAAGACCACATTCACATACCTTGTATTATAGTACATTATTATAATTGTTGTGAGCCGATTTATAAATTAAACTTTATCATAGGTATGTATATATAGGGAAAAACATGATATATCCAGGGTTGGTACTATCTGCAGTTTTAGACATCCACTGGGGTCTGGGAATGTTTCCCCCATGGGTAAGGGGAGATTACTACTCTATATGAGAATTTCTGAAGATGGGAAAGAAAGCATCTTGGCAGAGGACCATTTTTGTTAATTTTCACAAAGGTGCTAAATGGGCTAGTAGCATTCATATGTATAGAACATTCCATTTCTTTCTATGCGTCTTGGGCTTTGTATTAATTAGCTATGACTGCAATGATGCTAAGTAACAAACAACTCCAAAAAATTCAGTGATTAATGGCAGAGCTGCTGTTGTAGGTCACTGAATTTTAAAAGAGAGAGAGAGAGAAAGAAAGAGAGAGAGGGAGGGTGGGAGGGACAGAGGGAGGAAGGAAGGGAGGGAGGGACAGAGGGAGGAAGGAAGGAAGGAAGGAAGGAAGGAAGGAAGGAAGGAAGGAAGGAAGGAAGGAAGGAAGGAAGGAAAGAAGGAAGGAAGGAAGGAAGGGGGGGAGGGAGGGAGGGAACGGGGGGGAGGGAGGGAGGGAGGGAGGAAGGAAGGAAGAAGGAAGGATTTATTTATTTTTCATAGGTCTGCAGGTTTGCTGTGGTCTGCTGGACTCAGCTGGATTTGGACTCACTCACTAGCAAGGTTTAGTTCTGCTCCATGGCCACTCATTCTGAGATCCAGACAACATGAGCTACAGCTACCTGGAGCATGCTCATTTCATCGCAGACAGCAGGGGCTCAAGAAGTTAAGCCAAACCACATAAGCGCAGCTAAAACCTTTGTTCATGTCATGTTCTCTTACCTTCCACTCACCAAAACAAGTCTCATGGCCAAGTACATCAGAGGGGTAGTAGGCAAGTATATGACTCCCATGGAGGTAGAGGAGGGAGAGTTAATCCGGCCACAGATCTACTCTATTGTACTCTATGGTAGCAGGAAGATATGTTATAACAAAAGCCCAAATCTGTTACAGCCCAAGGAATATTAGAAACTATCTCCATATTGAGAGAAGTCATTTCCTATATGCCACTGCTTTTTGCACACTGGGTCTTATATACTGTTTTAAAATAGATCAGTCTGCTTATTTTTCACCTTTTTATATATTACTGTGATAGCTGATGAGTCAGCAGTCAGCTTATGAAGGACCAGACAGTAAGCGTTTTTGGCTCTGTAAGCTATATGGTCTCTGTTGCAGCCCCTTGACTCTGCCATTGTAGTGCAAAAGCAGCCATAGGCAACACTTAAACAAGTGGACATAACTGTGTTCTAATAATACTTTATTTATGAAAACAGATGGTGGGCCTGATTTGGTCCAGAGTCATAGCTTACCAGTCTTATAATAGATTAAACGATAAAGGATATATGTATCTCTTGCTTTCACCACCTATTGCTTCATAACATACATACACCCCAAGTCCTAGTGGCTTAAAGCAATTATTTTATTATCTCATGATTCTGTGCATTGACTGGGCTCAGCTGGGTGACTTTTCTGCTCTATGTGATGTTTTCTGCATCTGAAGGAACGTAGGGTATCAACAGGGCTTAAACATTCAAGAAGGCTCATTCACCTGTCTGGCGCCTTGGCAGGGG
This sequence comes from Macaca mulatta, assembly GCF_049350105.2. NCBI lineage: Eukaryota > Metazoa > Chordata > Mammalia > Primates > Cercopithecidae > Macaca > Macaca mulatta. The sequence goes on along the minus strand of NC_133417.1, from coordinate 125,256,733 downwards.
TGAGTGATAGGTTGGACTCAGCAGGAACACAAACAGCTAAGTCCCAGCTGCTGTGCCTCACTTCTCAGTTATGACATAGCCACCTATAATTCCCCAGGGTGAAAGGTGGGAAACTACCTGGCCTCTTTAAAGCTTAGACCCAGAACTGTCCTTTCTGCCTGTTTCAGGAAAACTCACAAGCCATGTTTTTCCTCCGCTCTCACACCATCACAACAACAATCAACCTAGAAGACGTCTGTGAACAGATGGGTGGGGGTTTCTCCCCACCACCAAGCAAGCCACTAGTTCTGCAGCACAGACCAGCTGGGTGTCTTCCAATTCAGTTCCAATATTATCCACCTGGAAAGAGTGTCAGACCCCATAGGCTGAGGGCTCAGGCCCCAAGATGCCCTCCCCATAAGACACTAGTCACAAGTCCAGGCCTCTGGAACTTCTGACCAGCCTGATTCAAGTTGAGGTTCCCAAAACCCCCTCTTTTATTCAATTAATTTGCTGGAATGGCTCACAGAACTCAGAGAGGCACTTACCGATATTTACTCATTTATTATAAAGGATATGATAAATATTACAGATAAAGAGATGTGTAGGGTGGCATATGAGGGAAAGGGTGCTGAGCTTCCATATTCTCAATGGGTGTGCCACCCTCCAGGAACCCGCCAGGTGTTCAGCTATCCAGAAGCTCCCCAAACCCTGTCCTCTGGGGTTTCTATGGAAGCTTCATGATGTCAGCATTCCTTCCCACACAGTATGAGGCAGTGTGGGACCCTCTCTGGAATGAGGGTCTCAACTCACAATCAGAAAGGCGAGGGAAGATTAGATTCTGTTTCCTGAGGCCTCCGCCTAATGCCTAACACACCCAATGTTGTAACAAAAGACTGTAACAAGGGCTGTGGGAGTTATGAACCAGGAACTGTAGATGAAAATCAAAATAATAATTTTATATATTAAAAAGTAACACCACACTGCCACATCCTACTACTAAAGCACCTCGTCTTTCATCTGTCATCGGTGACCCATCTCGTCTGTGCTCTACACTGGCCTGTGTCGGAACGTCAACTTTCTTACTTCTGGACCTTCGAATGTGGTGAAATTCCTTTTAATGCTATACCTTCACACTGCAGAGCAGTTTCCCTATCCTATGACAAAACAGCCAAACACCCTACTCCAAGGACTTCCCTGCCCAGAAAACTGGGGCCTTAGTCCAGACACAGGTGATCTTAATTAAGGTAATTTAGCATAAAAGGCAGGGATTGTCTATGCCTTGAGACACTCTGGGCATCCCCTAAATGAACTGATTGTAAGTGGGCCTCCTCTACCTAACATCAGGCTCCACGTGCCATGGAGAAGCCCACACAGCAGAGCTTGGAAGTAGCAGGGGGTGCCAGGGGTAAGCAAATCCCTGAGGCCTGGGCACAATTTTAAATCCAATTCTGTTCTGATCAATATAACACCCACAAGGGACAACCGAAGGAACCTTTGCTCTTAAACCTGAAAACTCCTTGAAAATCATCATTGTAGATTTTATAATGGAGCTATCACCCTTCTAAGGCCACATGCAATTCTGATCATGCACTAACCAAAATGATAAACTTCAACACTGGGCTTCTGCCTGCTTCCATCAGTCCAGCCATTCTTGAGGTGTCTCAGTCATCATCATCTGCCTCTGCCCAAGACCTACCCTAAGTCATACCAACAAATGATCATGTTGACTTTTGCCTCAAGCCACACCATCTATGCACATTCACTTTCTTGATCACCACTTGCTTCTATCCTGACCTGTCTGCACCTGTGATCTTCATCCTAGTCTCTACCCCAAGACTCAGCCTCTAGCTCAAGATGGGAAGCTGGAGAAGGCAATAAAAGAAACATGAGATTATCACAGATACTTTTTCCAGCTCCACACCTAGAATCATGCAAAGAAGATGACCCAGAAGAGAAGTCAATCATCAGGCTTTAAGTGTGAATGTCCCAGAATATTCCACTGTACTTCCATTGAGTGAAATGGGGGCTGCCCACTCCGTCCCATATTGCATGGAAGGCCTGAGGGATGGTGAATCCGTACAGACCCCTTCCAGATCATGTACCTTTAGTCCAGCCACTGTGCACCTGCACTGTATTCCATGCATTGTGTACCTGCTAGACCATAAATCTGAGCTGTCAACACCCCAACAGAGCTCACAGCAGACATCCTGGAACTGATTCCCCCTAATCCCTTTCTGATCTGCTGTTTGTCTGGCAACTGACTCTTGGTTCTATCTCCCATTTATAGTCCTGCTGGCTTGACAGATGAGTGTATTCTCCCGATCTCTCAACTCCCTGTCAAAGGCACTGGCTTGGTCTTACTCACCAGTTCTCATGTTTTTTATTTTCAGAATAAACCCACACACACACTCAAAGTGCCTGTGAGGACCCCACTGAACTCCAGTCACATCTACTGGGGCCTCTATGGGGTCGGGGTAGGGATTGACAGAAGTCAAGTCTTTTTATCCTGAGGACATGGTCCAAATCAGGGATTCATGGAAGACTGTTGAATAACTGAGTGATACATAAGGACCTTGACCTCATGAGCAATTGTCCTTCCAATCAGAGAAAACTGGCCCACAATGAGCTATTTCTGAATGAGTTTGCATAAAGTGCTGGTGAAAAGTGATACCCAGAGGAAGACTAGCCAGACTGAACTACTTAAGGAAACAAAGCATCTTTGAGAAATAAAATTAATTAACTGCTTCCAAAGGGAGCAGAAAATAGGAGGCTGGGAGGGGCCAGGAAATTTTATATAAATTTCCAAAAGACTAGGGACTTGAAAGTAAACTAAGGGAATTTCAAGCTCTAAATTAAAAAATGCCTTCCAACATCATGGCTTAGCAGTATGTGATAGGCACTCAAAATTGGGATTTGGTTATGTACAAAGCAAAGCTCTGACCAAGGAAAACAATAAATTAAATGCATAAATCGAGAGGATTTGGGCTTTTTAAAAGTTACTGCACAATATTCTCTGAGGGTGATTTCAGACTAGACCTTGACAGGGTGAGATTGTGAATATAAAAGTGAGCTTTTGTCAATCAGAAGGCACTTCTGCAGAAATAAGTTTCTAGAGAATAACCAAAGGGGATTTCAAAGATCTAGTTTACATTCTTTGTGTCTTCAGGCCCATTTCCTTAGGATTTAAGAAACCATAAGGATTTTGAGATCGTGAAACAGTCATATGAAACACTGCTTACTATGAGTCTTACTGTATATGGTGCCCCAGTCAGGGACATTGTATTTCTGTCTGTACTTTGACCAAATTCCTTTGCCCACCAGCCTCCATTCCTCCAATCTTTGCAAAGTTTGCCAGCTTGCTAGTGAAGAGGAAATAGTAGTTATATCCCATCTGTCCTCCATGACTCTCAGGAGCAAATCAGAAAGGGGTGGGGACCTGCTGATAGATGACAGGGTTCTGGAGCCAAGATACACCCACCCTGAGAAGGAAACATTCCATAAGGTCACATAAAAAAAATTCTGTAAGGTCACATAAACTCCAGGAAAGGGGTTATTTTGCCAATATCTGCACTAAAAGAAGATTCTATTAAAATTAATAACTTTTCTTTATCAGGCACTGTGTGAGGAGCTTTATATACATAATCTTAATGTTGCCATTTGATCATAAAGATAATTCAACCTCACAATTTGACTCCAGCAGTATGTTGATCCTGCTATATCCAAGAATTTAGCAGTCAACACACCAGAACAACTGTCATCTCCTTGATATGAGAGGTGTGTGTATGTGTGTGTGCACGTGTATGGACATTTTCCCTGTGTTTCTCTTCCTCTTTGCACCTGTGTGTGATGTGTTTCTTTCCCTGTCTCCCTCACTCTTTGTGTGGCTGCCCCTGTAAATCTCCCACTTTCCCTGAGTCTAGTCTATGCCTTTGTCTATGTATTTACCTCTCTGTCTTTGTGTACGTGTGTTTGTGAATGTATTCCTTTACGTTTCTCTGCTTCCTTATCCAGGCAAGGACAACAACGTGAGAGGCAGTGGGTCTCTTCCTGTTTTCCTTCTTGTGCTGAAAGTCAACAGAGAAGAGAATCAGTCCTCGGGATCTCACTGAGCCTTTCTTAGAATATCCACCACCACTCCTTCCTTTGCTCCCTGTTTCTGCAGGCTCCCTTCTCCCAGCAAACAACCAACTTGGTTCCACACTCGTGTGCATGCATATGCATTCATACATACAGGGCTGCATTTATTCCTGACTTTCTATCCTTCATGTGATAAATAATTATTAACACTTACTAAAAGCTACTATGATCTGAAAGTTTGTGCCCCCCCAAAATTCATATGGTGAAATATAATTCTCAACACAATAGTACAAAGAGATGTGGCCTTTAGCAAGTGATTTAGGTGAATGGGATTCATGATTAGGCATTAAGAGAGGCCCAAGGGAGCTTGTTTGCCCTTGGGCCACCAAAAGACACAGCTAGAAGGCACCATCTATGAGGAAAAGGCCCTCACATGATGTCAAATCTACCTGCTCTTTGACTGTGGTCTTCCAAGACCCCAGAACTGTGAGTAATAAACTTCTGCTGTTTATAAATTATCGATTTTTTTTTTGTTTCAACAATCAGAACGGGCTAAGACGAAAGTTAACTACATACCAAGCACTCTTTGAAACACCTAATATTTACCCATTACAACTCTTTATAAGGGTACTATTATTATCTCTACACTCCAGATGAGGAAACTGAGGCATGGACAATTTAAGTAACTTGCCAAAATTCATACAATAGCAGGAGAAAAGCTGACATTCAAACTCCACAGTCTATGCCATAAACCACTACACCATATTGCCTGTACCTTACAGTCAATGATTAGCAGATATTAGTAGGGAAAGCGATGTACCCTCTTTATTCTCTAATGAGCTCCCAGAACTCCATATGTAACAAGCTTCTCTGAGGATCACACAGTTTTAGTACGCTGAGCAGCACAGAAAATTTGGGGTCATTATGAAGGGGGACTAACTTCTTTGAATACTGGGGGGAAAATCACATTTCCCCTGACTTTGTGTTTAGAGAATAATCAAGAAAATGTTCCCCTTGCTCTCTCACTGAATACAATTTATCTTTATCAAACCAGAAAAGCATGTACCTCCAGCTGGAAGTTTCTCACAAAGCCTGTCGAGATGAAAGGTACAGTAATAGATACACAAAGCAGTTGCTTTTTATCTGTGACGAGCTGGTTTCATATAATTCTTTCATAAAAGTGAAAAATAAGACATTGTGTTTATGTGGAGCATACATTTGTCTGCATCACAAAAAAGAGGAGTGTGACCATCTACTGGGACAGCCTAAATCCTTGACCGTTTGCATTTGGTCTGGCCCAGGTGCCCCATGAATAGTGGAAAACCTGCTTTTTCAGCATGTGAAGTGGCCAATTTAGGCTCAAAGTCACTGCATTTGTTACCTGTCCTAAACAGGAGCCCAACCCATACTTTCTGCTCAGCTAAAGAAAGAGAACATTAAAAATTTAGTAAACAGGACAATTGATGGTACCTGGCTTTGTGTCAAGCAAAAGCCAGTCTCTGCAGTGAAAAGTCCCGACCTTGAAAAGCTGGTTAAAATGGATGATGCGTGGGCTGCTGGCTGGAGAGCCAGCGGGAAGTAGGTCAGTGAAGCTATAGGCTGGCTTCTGTCACTCCCAGCCTGAGCTTGTGCAACTCAAACGGGAAAAAAATGTTCTCAGACAGAAGAGGAGACTGTGTGTGGTTCTGGGCAGCGTGTAGTATTGACAAAACCATCACCACCGAATGAAATCATCGAGGAGAAGCTGTCAGCCCCTGCCACATCCAGGAGCTATTTCTGCTCCTTTAATTAATTAAGGGTTGCCTTGTTTTAGTTTTTATTAACCACAGAAACAAACTTTGTTGTCCACTTTCTCTAGGCCCCACCACGCTGCCACCTCTTACAGGCTGTCCACCAAGCATTTAATGGCCCTGGCTGGGCTGATAGACAGGAGGGACTAATGAGGAAGCCCAAATTGCAAAGGGACTTTGGACAGAGGGCGGAAGCTCTCTGTGATGGAAGTCAAGCCCTGCACCATCCTTTCACCCACCCACCCTCCTCACTCTCCAAGGAGCTGTAATGCCTTGCTCAAGAGCAAAGCTTCTGGAACCTCCTGGGCTCACTTAGCTGTGTGATTTTGGGTCCACTCCTAACTTTCCGTGTCTCCATTTCCTCACCTGTGAGATGGGAGTAAAAAATGTACCCTCATAGGGTCACTGTGTGGAACATTGATGAGCGCCCCAGGAGGAAGCAGATGGTGCACTCAAAGTGGGATAACCCAAGGAGGGTTTCATAAAAGAACTATTGACAAGGGAGTGTGCAGAGTGCAGAAAAAGCACAAGGGAGGGTGCAGCACCCTGAGGCTAGTAAAGTGGGTGCCATGATCAGTCCTGAAGGGGCACCTGGAAGAGTGTAGGTATCCACATCCAAAGAAAGTAAGAGCTCCATGATGCAAGCTATGACCTTCGATGCAGGCACACAGCCAGCTGGTAGCAACCTGACAGCAAGGGAGGCTTATGAATAAATGCATCAACCACATTCTTCTCCTTCCCTTGGGGTCTCCATACGTCCCTTCAGCTGAAACCAAAAGAACCCAACAGACAAGGCAGCCCCTTAATGCATTCCATATGGGGCACCCAGCAGCAAATGGATCTGCAGGGGCAAATGGGAGATGCTGAGCACCAAGAATTCGATGAGGCAAGGTAGTAGATTGCTTAGTGCAGTGCCTGGAACATGCTTTCAGTGCATACTAACAGCTTCGTATGTGTTAACAGGCAGGGATGCCACACAGATGAGGCACCCTAGGGAAAGAAAACTGTGGGCCAGGAAAAGACCACTCAGCCTCACCCTTTCCTGGTTCTGAAGTTTCTGCCTCTGCAGGAGGATCTAGAACCTCAGGGTCGTTGCCCTGCCATGGACACTGGGATCTTAGGCAAGTCCCTTCCCCACTCTGGCCTTTGTTTTCTTGTCTGTTATATTAAGATGTTAGGGGATAAGATGAGTTTAGGTATTTTCCAGTCTAATGTGCTGTGATTCAAGCACATACCCACGATTTAAGCAATTTATAACCAGTCAATCCTAATTGTATTTGTTTTGGGACACAAGACGAATTGCAGGACTTGAGCAACACAATGGGAACTGTAGGTGCTCTGCACATAAGGTTGTGATGCCTGATGCAGTCACTGCCCCTTCCCCATCCTGTTCCAGGGACTCTCCCAGGTTCCTGCCAGCCTCACAGTTTCACACTCACTTCCTAAGAGGAAGCAAAATCCTAAAGTGAAGCGAAGTTGCTTGGCCTGAGCCCCTCCAACATTCCTTGACCCCTCTCCCCTGTTGAGCTCACCTACTCTCAGCATCCACCCAACCAGTATTTTTTTTAATTGCCAAAAGATACCTTTAGTAACACTTTACACATAGCTAGTATGTGTAATATAGGGAAGAGTTAAGATGCCTGGTTCTAGCTAAATTAGAGTCAGACCCACTGGGCTAGCACCTTAGCCAATACTGCTGCTAAAGTCCCTCAGTGGAAGCCAAGGGCTTCATGTTCCTCACGACATTCTTGGTCCCTCTGGAGAGTCTCCCCTCCCCTCCTGTGTGTTCCAAACTAGAGGACCTCAACTAGTCAATTGCTGTCTACAAGGAGATTTTGCAGCCTACACAATAGTAATGGAATCTTACCATCGCAGAGTGCTCAGCTGATTATACAGCCCTTTCACACACATTATTCCATCCCCAGAACAACCCTGTACTTCCCCAACTTCACACCAAAGTAAGCAGCACAGTCAGGCCCGGAACTCATTTTTTTTTTTTAACTCCAAGTTCACTATTACCACACCAACAGCTAACCAGAGACCGCAAGCTAAAGACCAGCATATTTTGTTGTGGTGTCCTAAATGATTTTTAAAATTATTATTTGCATTAGTGCCACCATCTTCTTTTCTTAACGCTATCTGAAATCCTTCCCTCTCGTGCATTGTCTGCTTCCTCTCCTAAGCTCCCCAAGATGAAGGACTGCCTGTCTCACACACGATACTATCTCCCAATGCCTAACCCAATGTCTGACACTCAAAATGCATGCAGTAAGTGCTTATCCACTGAATGAAACACAGAATCCCACACTCCTGTTCTTTTAGGTCATTTACCCTCACTAGGTTGCAAGGCTTCCAAAACTAAAAATAACCACGTTTGACTCAGCAGTGGGTGAATGTCCAGATTACTTTTAGTTTCTGGGTTAAGGAGGAAAACTGGGCCAGACCCAGACAGAACAAACTACCTGGTGGTGCATCCTTGCTCGGGGAATGCTAAAGACCCTTGTGTAACAAATATTGATGAAGGCTGATTCTACTTTTCTTTTTCCCAGGAGTCCCAACCTAAACATCCTACAATTTCTAGAAGTGTATGATTCTCTCCCACAAGACCATGAGCTATTTGGGAAGAAGAATTCTGCCTGGCTGCTGTTTTCCCCCCCCCCCCCCCCAGAAATGAGAAGTGGATCAGGCAAGGCCCTGCATAACAGTTTGATGAATGCTTGAGATTGGCCAGCAACACAAGCCTCAGCACCAGAGTGTGGAATCGTAGAACGTTAGAACAGGAAAGGATTTCAGCAACATCTCAAACTTCTCTGTACAATACATTCGCCAGTAGCTACATGTGGCCGTTTAAGAGTAAATCAAAATTAACTGAAATTAAATGAAGTTGAAAGTTTTCAGACATACTAGCCACTTTTCTAGGACTCAAAAGCCACTGTCTAGAGGCTACCGCATGGGAAGGCACAGATATGAGATGCGAACATTTCCATCATGGCAGAAAGTCCCTTTGGACAGCACTGAAAGGATCTCATTTATAATGAGAGAATTGAGTCTCAGAGAAGGAAAGTAATTTCCCCCGAGTCACGCAGTGAGTGAAAAACGAAAGCATGAGCTCTGGCTTAGGTTCTTACCTAAGTCTCCTGGTTACCGCTCAGCATTTTTTAACCATTACACTGGATTCACAAACCGTGAGGGCCTTGCCTAGAAGAACGGCCACATGACCTCTTCTTTCAAGGAAGCATAACTCTGGATAGCTATTAAGAAATCCTAGATGCACATGGCAGAGAACAAATGCTAGACCCAGCAAGCAAATGACAGGAAACTGTAGCTTCCCACAGAAAGCCGAAGCACCAGAGATCTGAAGCAGGCTGCAATGTGGGCTGTCTTTTTTTTCTTTCTTTCTTTCTTTTAAGCTTCTCAAAATTGTTTTCATTTCCATTTTGGAGGTTAATACCCAAGATGGACACTCTTTTTGAAGAGTCCCTTTTGATTTTAATTTCTTAAAGTCTTCATTTTAATTCCCCTTTCTGTTTATATTATACCCATCCCACAAGTTTTCTTTCTTTCCAGGTAACTTGATCCTCGAAAATGTGCAGAATCCATTTATGCCCACTGCTTTTAATTAAACATCAACTCGTTCTTTCAACTGGGTCTTTTAGGATTTTACATTGTCTTTCCTAAATGTATGTGTCTTTTTCTGAAATTACATCCAATCAAGTTCTCAAAAATGTATTTCTTAATCTTTAAATAGCTGGGAGTGAGTTTTGGCAACAGCTCAAGAAAACCTACAAAAGGGAAGAAGTCGGCTCTACCCCTCTCTCCTGCATAGGAGCAGGGCTCATAATCCAAGTCAGGGTCTACACACACAGACCTCAGGGCATTTAACACCCAACTGAGGCCTGTAAACCCCAGGGTACAGATTCCACATCTGAAAGAAGACTACACATCTTGTCACAGAAACAGCAACGGTCTCTACCTGTTTTTATTAAAGTCACACCGTGAGAAGCAGGATCCAAGGAAACAAGCATTTGCTCTTGATGGCCCAGATTTCCAGCGGGAACATTTGCCACAAGCAGACCCACCAACAAATGATGGCAAGCCAGGTCCCCAGAGTCACCATGTTCAATGGCGGGCCTGGAGGCTGCTGGCGGGACCTGAGAAGTGTGGGGAGAGGTACTCAAGCTCCCAAGGTTCTTGAGCTCCCAAATCAAATCATCCAATTAGGCTACAGATGTCTTCAGAATCTGCAGAGGAGGCCCTCCTGATGGACAAATGCAGTAGGGGGAGAGAGTATTTAGGAAAATTCCACTGATGAGTCATGTTTTTTTCTGGTATGTCTCCTAGGGTTTCTGAAGATTTCATTATCCTCATAAGTGAAATTCTTAAAATTACTGAAAGAGGTGCTTATTGAAACCTATAGCTCTCCATCCCTTGGCAGGCTTTGATTTGAAACATTCAAAACACATCCAACAGCCTCTTCTTCCCTGAAGACAGGGGCTTTAATGTTTAAAAAAAAAAAAAAAAGAAGAAAGAAAAGAAAAAAGCAGGTCTCCTTACACCAGCCAGTTCCCTCCTCTTAAAGAAAAATGTTACCTAAAAATTAAGGTACTGCAGCCAAAATAGAGTAGCAACCTTTAAAATATATGGCCTGCTCTTTGTTCCTAACGAACAAAGAAGCACAATTCTCATAACCTGGAGCCATGTGCGCGCACAATTTCAGAGCCAGGACTGGAGTTGTAATCTAGGCCAACCTCTTTATACTGCAAATGAGGAAACTGAGGCCCAGAGAGCTTCAAGAATTTTAACAGCAAGCAGGTGCTGAACCAATACTTAGGCCAGGTGTCCAGAGTCCAAATCTTTTTGAACAAAAGAAAAAGAAATCATTCTATTACATAGAGTAAGCAGAGAGGCATTTAAAGGTGTAGAATTAACACAAACTCCTTACCCTCCCCAGCGCAGCCATGGATCTATACAATCAAGGGTCAGTTTCAGACAAAAATATAAATTAATTAAAGCAGCAGCACAAACGAAGGTAGTGGGGAGAGCATTCACCCTTTATATGCCATGACTGATGGAAATAAAAGTCTCTGCCTACCTCAGAGGCAGTGAAAATGCAGTCATGCTGGTAAAAGGACTCTGGAACCATACAGTGCTGGGAAAATGGAAGTGATTGCAATTCTAGTGGACCTTGTATAGTGTCAGGAGCCAGCAGCCTCTTCCAGAAGCTGCTCATACCCTATGTAATGTGGCATCTACAGGCAGCATCCCTGCCCTCCCTCCCTTGTCCATCCACTAGGAACAACTACCATGCAGGTGGCTCGGGTAAGAACCATGAGGAGACCAAGCACTTTCTTCTTTCCTCGCGCTTCTTCTCCAGAGTAGGGAGGGATTAACGACCAAGATGCCAGCCCCACATCTTTCCCGCTGGCCTTATCTTTTTGAATTGCCTTATTAGTCGTGGAGAGTGTTTTGTTCTTTCTGTGTGCCCCATTGTGTGTGCACCTTTGCTTCCCACATTCACATTGAGGCTCCTCTTGGGAGGACTGCCCTCAGGACACTGGAGCACCTCCTACACACAGCCAGCTAGGAGTTCCTGGGAATTTGCTTCTCTCCAGGTGGCCCTTGACCAGTGGTGTGGAGGTACACGGGCCCAGTTCCCTTGGACAACTCGGAGTGTAACTAACACTCTACCGTGCCTCTACCCATCAGAATGAAGTCACTTCTGGGACCTTTGGCCTGAGATTGCACTTGCTCACCTGCATCCCCTTCCCTAACCTGGGAGCAGTTCCTTAATAAGTGTTTTGCAGCAAATCCTCTCCTCAGCATCTACTTATAAGAAACCAGGCCTAGAACTTTCATCTCCCTTCTCCCCTTTGCAGCTGGCCTTGTGTTTGGGAGGTGCTGCCTAGCTAGGTCTTCAGAAAACAACTTTTCTCCAGAGGCTTAGACACATACTTGCTTTCTTGTGCATTCCTTGGAATGCTTTTCTATCCAGGATTTTTGCTGTGGTCGATTATTAATGTCTGCTGTGGGGTGGGAAGGAGCTGGGGAAGACGTATTAGCCCATATGTGAAGAATTTGCCATCCCTGGCCTAGAGGAAAGAACGCAAGAAGGTCTTTTTATTCTAGCCCTTAAGTGGGCCTCTAGCATGGCCCAAAGGAGTCCAGACTTTTCTAAGCAATCCTCCTCACTAAGATCCCCAGGGTTTGTTGTACAACCAGCAATTGTACATTGACCTGAAGTGATCAACTCTGTAGGTGCCTCTAGGAATTTGTGGCAGCTGTGGGCAGCTGATAGAAGATATGGTATGAGGAGTTCCTGGGCCTATCTCATCATGAGTACCAAGTGTTGGATTAAGGGGGCTGGAGAGTGGGGAAGGTAGGTCCCAGAAAAGCTACTTTGGTGCAGGCAAACTCTGATAGCATCACCTCACCTTGAAGTTGGGCAAACCTGAATTTGAGCATACACTGTACAAGTACCAGAAGTTAGTGCCAATCTTAGAATGTGTTTGAACATCAAGCCAGTAGGCAAGTAGCAGAGCTGATATTGGAAGATGCTGAAGAGCAGAGTCCATCAAGCAAGCTGGTGTCAGAAGTCTGGAAATAGAGACCAAGTACTGGAAGTCAGAGACATACATAGAACATGTTACCAGAATGACCCTGAGGCTTTCTCACCCAAGTCCCCTTTTCTTCCTTCTTCAGTTTTATTGAGTTATAACAGACACACTATAAAGTGCATAAGCCTTACTTAAGTGAATGAGTGAATTTTTACATATTGATGTAACATTTCCATCAACCCCAGAAGGCTTCTCCTTACCCCTTCCTATTCTAGTCCCTTCACCAGAGGTAACCACAGTTCTGCTTCTATCACCATAAACTAGCTTTGCCTGATCTCAGATATCACTTGAATGGAATGCTATAGGATAGATTCTTTTGTATCTATTTTCTTTTGCTGCATATTATATCTGTGAGATTCATCTATGTTGTTGCATGTATAAGTAGTATATAAGTAGTTCATTCTTTTGTGTTGTCAAGCACTATTCCACTGTATGATTATATCCAATTTACTTATCCACTTGGGTAGATCCCAATGTCTTACTATCATGAATGAAACTGCTATGTACATTTTTGTACATGTATTTTGATGGACATGTGCGCCCCCTTTCCTTGGTGAAAGCTTTCAGAGTAGAATGACTGGGTCACAGGGGAGACAAATATTTACCTCTAGGTGGTGCTGTCAAGTAATTTTCTAAATTAATTGTACCAATATACACTCCTACCACCTATGTTCTACTTGACCCACAGCCTAGTCAACTCTTAGCATTATCAGTCTTTTTAACCCACTAGGGTAGTAGAATCTCACTGCGGCTTTAATTCACATTGCTTATCTAGGGTGCCCAAAAGTTGGCCATCTCTTCCATGGCATCTTAAAGTTTCTGCTTTACCTGACACATGGACAGTCACTCTGATCCCATGGGCTACCCCGGCACTTAGAAATACAGTTAGCGGCCGGGCGCGGTGGCTCAAGCCTGTAATCCCAGCACTTTGGGAGGCCGAGACAGGCGGATCACGAGGTCAGGAGATCGAGACCATCCTGGCTAACACAGTGAAACCCCGTCTCTACTAAAAAATACAAAAAACTAGCCGGGCGAGGTGGCGGGCGCCTGTAGTCCCAGCTACTCGGGAGGCTGAGGCAGGAGAATGGCGTAGACCCGGGAGGCGGAGCTTGCAGTGAGCTGAGATCCGGCCACTGCACTCCAGCCTGGGCGACAGAGCGAGACTCTGTCTCCAAAAAAAAAAAAAAAAAAAAGAAATACAGTTAGCTCAGGACAGAGACAGATGAGTGTGATAAACAGATCTTACTGTAGAACCTTAAGGAAACTGATGGCCACTGGACTCTGACACATCACTGACTTCAGCAGCTACTCTCTGTCCCAGAGTCTCTCCTGCTGAGGTGAAACTTCTAGATGCTTCTCCAGATCAAACTCCAACAAAGCGTTCATCTCACCCAGCAGAGCTGAGGAAGCCAATCTGCCAAGTGAGCTTGGAGAAGGGAGACTGTGAAGACGGCATGACGCAGAAAATCAAGCCCAGAGCATACAGTATGCAGATCTATGTAAATCAAATATAAAAGCCAGAATGCGAGCCTTCAAGTGATAATGCTCTCCAGCTGTCCTAAAGGCTGTCTCCATTCCGGAGAACACCAGGGTGCGCTGGGGAACCAGCAGGCACATAGTTCAGCAAGAAGGGTATGGTTTTCCTCTTTCCTTTAATCTGGGAGCATGAGTTCACTAAGTCCCTAAGGATCCATAAAATATGAAAGCCTGCTTTTTTTTAACTGGTTGTCCATTTGTGTTCACGTAAATGAGGCACAGCTTCTTCCAGTTGGTCTGCAGCTTGAGTCAGATGGCAAGAGAATGTCACCATCCGAGGTACCTGCTGCAGGCCTAGGAAGGTGCGCGATGGCTCTCCTGAGAATCCGGGATGGCAACCCAAGTATTTAACTCAGAATCAGTAGCCTGACTTGTGTCCCCAAGTGCCACGTATGACCTTGGGCAAGTAACTTCCTCTCTGTGAGCCTCATTTTTCCCATCTGTAGCATGAGCAGATTAGACTAGGATCAACTCTGTAAGGTCTCCAGATTTCTCTGAGCCTGTGATTCCAGGTAAGGCCCCTTCAATCTAAATGCTGATCAGAGTGAGTCACTCTGCCAAAGCACGGATGAATCCATTCCCATGTAGAGCAATTAGAGCTGCGCAAGTTCCTGCCACACGTCCAAGATGATAGAAAGCCCAACTTAGATTCTGTGCTGTATCATTGAGCATTAAGACACGACAAGGGCTCTGTTGCGGCATAATAATGCACGCCTGGCTGATTTATGAAGCATCCAACTTAGAAGCGCATTCTTCGGTAACGCCTTGTAGTTTAGGCAGCACTCCATGAAAAACACAGGTAGTGCAGGCAGTTGTGCTCAGATCCGGTTACCATCCACAACTTCCAACTTCCCTGCTCCTGTGCTGCAGCCTTCATCTCCCCTTCCACCCTGTTCAGAAGCTTGGCTGCCCCTGCCTTGAACACACCCTTTTCGCACAGCCAGTTCTCCCCAGTCTGTGGCGCCCCCTATTGACTTTGAGATTTTGTCAGACGCTCCATCACCAACTTCTAAGCTGAGCAATGGGAGCTAATGTCACTGTTGCTTCACTCGTGAAATCTTAGCGATGAGGCCAGGCAGAAGACAAATACTACCAGAGAAACAGAGACGTGAGCCTCCACCACAACCCGTCCCCCACCCAGCCTAATTTTCTCCATAGCACTTATCTCTACCGATGTTTATATTTATTTTTACTACTTTTGTTGTCTGTCTTCCCCTTTGGACTTAAAGTCCAACGATAGCAAGGCCTTTGTTTTGTTCTTTACAGGATTCCGGCACCTAGAGAGTTGGCTGGCATTAAGGAGGCACTCAGTAATATTTGCCGAAGGAATCATGTGTTCATTCAATAAATAAAGATGTCAGGTGGTAGCAATAGCTATCGAGCAAACTAAAGCCGAGTAAAGGGGATGAGGTGCTAGGAAAATGAGAAGCGTTGCTATTTCCAATAAGGTAGTCAGGGTGGGCTCTCTGCTAATGATATGTAAGCAGAAACCTGAAGAAGTAAGGAAGTGAGCCGCTCAGAGATAAAGGGAGAAAATGTTTGAGAATGAACAGCTGACGCAAAGGCCAAGCAAAGCCTCGGCATGTTTACAGAGGTCAGTGGGCTAAAGCAAAGGGCAAGAGCAGAAGGCAATAAGGCCATGTGGTGTCAGGGCCACATCACCTAGAGAAGAGGTCAGTGAATCACAGCCCGTGGGCCGAGTCTAACCTATCACCCACTTTTTTTTTTTTTTTTTTTTTTGAGACGGAGTCTCGCTGTGCTCCCAGGCTGGAGTGCAGTGGCGTGATCTCGGCTCACTGCAAGCTCCGCCTCCCGGGTTCCCGCCATTCTCCCGCCTCAGCCTCCCAAGTAGCTGAGACTACAGGCGCCCGCCACCACGCCCGGCTAGTTTTTTTTTTTTTTTTTTTTTTTTAGTAGAGACGGGGTTTCACCATGTTAGCCAGGATAGTCTCGATCTCCTGACCTCGTGATCCGCCCGCCTCGGCCTCCCAAAGTGCTGGGATTACAGGCTTGAGCCACCGCGCCCGGCCAATCACCCACTTTTATAAGTAAAGTTTTGTTGGGACACAGCAATGCTTATTTGTTCACATGTTGTGGCTGCTTTCCTGCTGCAGCGGAGCTGAGTAGTTGCTACAGACGCCAGTGGCCCACAAAGCCAAAAGCATTTACCATCTGCCCCTTTGCCAAAAAAATGCCAGCCCCTCCCTCGATCACTGTAGGCCACTGTGAGGACTTCAGCTTTTTCTCTAAAGAACATGAGGCACCATTAGAGGAGTGACATGAGCAGACTCACAATTTAGGAGGATTGGGATGGCTGCTGAGCAAAGAATAAATTGGAGGGGTGGAAGCAGGGAAATCAATTAGGAGGAGAAAAATGATGGTGGTTGGGATTGGAAATGTAATCAGATTAGAAGATGCACAAAGTCTAGCCATTCTCACAGCCTGGGGTGAGCAGGGTGCGTTTTGCCCTAATAGATTTTGGCCCTAAGCATCTGGGTTTATGGGAGGGAGTTGGGGAGTCATCCAACTGAAAGTAGGACGACTTTCATCCAAAACTGAAAGTAGGCAGTTTTTTCCAATGCAGGAAAGAAGCCACAGAAATGGTGCTAAAGGTCGCAACGAGCTAATACCCTTTTCCAGTGATCTCCTTCTGGCTGCATAGTCTGGGCTTGGGCTGGGGTGCAGACAGGACCCTGGGTTCACTTCCTGGTACCTTTGATGCCTCGTGATTTCCCTTGCTAAGGCAGACACTCAAATGATTTGAGGGGGCATGGGTACAGGCCCAGACAGAGGCGTGGGCCAGTGCATGGAGTGCCAACACTGATGAAAGATCCTAGAAGTCAAAAGGAGGTGATAACACTGACCAAAGATCACAGAAATCAAAAGGAAGAGAAAAGGAGGCGGTGTCAACAGGAGAGGCTCAAAAAGAAAGTGTAAGAGGGCCTCACATTCTTACAATTAGCCCACAGACTACCAAGACCAGGGATGGGGTTTCACTTCCCACCATCGCCCTCTGCACACCACACACACAGGCTGCCCTGTAAATGAGACATGTATTCCCTGTCAGCTCTGTTCTTGATGTTCTTTTAACCAAACTTCTAACACACACAGTTATTTGAGAAGGGCTCGGTGAGATCATGAGCAAGTCTAAGAAGTCTCAAGAGAAAGGGAATAAAAGAGGAGTTTGGGAGTCTCAGAGCCCTACACTTAAACCTTATAACTACAACTTATTAGCTGTGTGACCCAGTGCAAGTTATTTAACCTCTCTGGGCCTCAATTCCATCACCTGGCAAACAAAGAGGATGAGAGAGCAGAGTTGTTATGAGGATTGCAAATCATGGATAAGAAGCCCCTGGTCCATATCAGCAGCTATTATTGATGAGACAAAATTACGTGATAGAAGGAGTAAGCTTCATTTACCAAATGTGTAATCCTGAGAAAAATAAATAGTCTTTCCCGGCTTCATAGTTTCCCTGTCTTTAAAATGAAGACGATATCACCTTTACCCTAGGAGTCTGGGGATTCAATTAACTCAGAGCAAACTGCAGATATAAAGCACTTAGTGGAGTGTTGGCGTAGAACAGACACTCCAGGGAGCCCAGACACCTTTGTTATTTGTGAAAGGTCCTCTGAAGTCAAGACCTTCATCAAGAGAGTAAGAGGGAGACTGATAGAGCAAGCAAGAGACCTCAGGTCCACAACAGGCCAAGGCCAGAGACAATCAAAGGCCAAGAGACCAGGACTGGTAGAGGTGTAAGGGTGCCCACCCAACACAGAGCAGCCATGCCCAGTTGAATCCACGTCAACCCAGGACATGAATGGCTCTAATAGGCTTCGGTCCTGAATGGGTCTTTCCTTCCCCTGCAACATCCAGGGTTGTGGGGTGGTAGAGAACAAAGGAGTTGTGGTAGACGACCAGGAATCCCTGCGAGGAAGAGGGAGAAATTCTCCTTCCTTGTTTGCTCCTACTTCAGGCCTCCTCACACCACTGACAGGTAAGGGTTGGCAAGCCCTGGGCATTGCAAGGACAACACAGAGCAGGTGTCTGTGAATTCAAAAGTATTAAGGAATCTGAAGACTAGGAAGGATATGTAAGGTCATTTGAGACTGCAGCAGCACAGTGGACAAATCTTTTACTCTCTCTGAGTCTGCTTCATCTGTAAGATGGGGATCAATGGTCCCTGTCTATTTCATAAGTTTAAATAGTTATGACATTTAGCTATGGTTTGAGAAAAAGGAACTAAGTAATCAAGACCATCTCCATTCAATCCATTACAAGTTCCATCTCAGAGACAGGAAGGCAGAAAAGGAAAGAGAAGGGAATGTGTTTAGATGCCTCCCAAACTCCTGACCGGCCACAGAGTCAGTGCAGCAGCCCAGATTCCCAACCCCAACTCTAGCATCAGACCTGGCTGCTCCATCATCAAAGGGTGCCTATTACAGTAGGAAGCTGTGTTGCGACCCTGAACTCCCCCGACACATCCTAAAAGAGCAGTTTAGTTGGACCTAGTGGGTGCTCTAAGGAGATGTGAGAGGAGACAGCATATGGCTGATGAAGGACACACAGCAATGAGCAAGGCAGGAGTGATTAGAAGGCCTCTTCCTGCCTCTGGCCCTCACTGCCAGCACCTTGCCAATATCTGAACCCCAAATGGGCCTAAAATTGCCAGAGTCTGCTGAGCCCCTAACGCCTTACAGGACTTACCTAATCGTCCACCATAACATGCTTATGGACCACATAACGAGAGCTCCAAAAGGGCCTGCTTTGTTAAAGGTGAGAATGAATGAATGACAAAATGAACACTAAATTTTCAAATGCTTATGTTTGATTTCTACTAACCTCAACTAATACCCGTGTCATGAAAATGACACCCTGGGGCTGGGCGCTGTGGCTCATGCCTGTAATCCCAGCACTTTGGGAGGTCAAGGCAGGCAGATTTCTTGAGCCCAGGAGTTTGAGACCAGCCTTTGCTTTTGGTAGAAACTCCCTCTCTACCAAAAACAAACAAACAAAAAATTACCCCAGTGTGGTGGCAAGCACCTGTAGCCCCAGCTACTCAGGAGGCTGAGGTGGGAGGATCACTTGATCCTGGAAGGCAGAGGTTGCAGTGAGTAAAGATTGTGCCACTGCACTCCTGCCTGGGTGACAGAACGAGACTTTGTCTCAAAAAAAAAATTAAAATTAAAAATAGAAATGAGAATGACACTTTGTGCTATCTGAGCTGTAGACTAGAAAGCCCAAAGGACAGATGTCACCTGGGATCAACCCAACCTCTTCTCTTCTCTGTAAAATGACAGTGGCAATGGCTTCTGAGTTTACTTCACAAGTAACTGAGAGAGTCAAATAAGAATGCACATGAACATGCTTTAAATGTAATAGGATGTACAAGGACCTGAAGTTTTCAGAAGCTTCCATGGACCCATTTGAGGTCGAAGGGAAGAACATTACATGGTGGGGTAAAAGGAGAGAGCTTTGATTCTCCAAGCCAGCAAGGCCTTGAATGGTACACAGCCTGCTCACATGCTTTCCTCTCTAGAACTTCATCTCTTAGGCTAAGGATGGGAGTGCCACAGGAATAGATACAGCAGCAACAGCAGCAGCAGCAGAAATAAAAAAGTTATATTTAATGAGAGTTTACTATGTGTAGGGCTCCATGCTAAATGCCCCCATCATTATCTCATTAAGTCTCCAAAACATCTGTTTCGAATGGGAGTGGTAATTAGATTATGATTTAGTAAATATTCATTACCACTTCCCTCCATAGCAGGGATGCATTTCCTGCTCTGTAGGAAATGGAACTTGTAGATGTAGAACTTGGCCACGTATCTTGCTTTGGCTAATGGAATGGCAGAAGTGACAGTACATGAATTGTAAGCTGAAGAAGCATTGCAGGTTCCCTCTCACCCATCTGGAAGCATCAGAGCTCCACCAGAAGAGCCAGCTCCTGCAGCCACTGCTCTCCAGCTGGGGCCCCAGAACAACATACACAGAGCAGACCCAAAACTTGGGTCTGAGATTCATGCTTCTGTGATCTGAGAAAGTTTGCCTCAGTTGACCAACAGCCCTGTGAGTGAGAAATAAATGCCTCCTGTTGGGGGCCACTGAGATTCTGTGGTTGTTTATTATGTAGCAATAGTAGATACTATTAATAATTAAGTTTATAGGTGGGGAAACCAAGGCTCAGAGAGTCTAGGTAACTTACTTAAGGTCAACTAGCATATAAATGGAAGAACTAGGGCAGAACCCAGTTCTGCTAGATCCTAACGACTGGGTTCTGCCTCCTACTTGTTGGTCAAGGAGGTGTGTTTTGTGTCGAGCTGTGTGCAGAGAATAGCCAGAGCAATTAAAAGTAAACAAGATAACCCAGGGCCTAGCCAGAAAGATGGCGAGAGTGAAGCCAGAGCAGCTGTCTCCTTGCTCTCCTTGTACAGACGTTCGTCCCTCTGCACCCTGGAGCCCTGCCCATACCAACTGTCCTTCTCTAAGTCTAGGTCCAAGGCCATAAGGGGGATCCACAGAAACCCCCCAAAGCCAGAAGCAAGCTCAGAGCTCCCTACCTTGCAGTAGGAACCCCTGCTGATACTCTACCCGCCCCCCCACAATGCTCACCCCAGCAGAACTATTTCATGAGACCCCAGTAGATTCCTAATTTTCAGATTGAGGTGGTAAATAATTACTTGAACATTCTCAAACCAACTTTTTAAAGTGTAGGGGGAAAAGAGATGATCTAATCCAGCCACATTTCTGCTTTCAGGGAATATATCTGTCCTTAATCAGAATGATGTCTTGTGTACAAAGTGACATTTTTAATTCCCCAAAATGTATCCTGCTCCTCCCCAATTCACTTAGAGGTACACAGTTCTTTCCTAAGGCATACTAAGATATCCTCATCTCAGTCAGAGCTTTTTATCTCAAGCAATGTAAAATTAGTGAGGAAATGAACAAAGCAGTTGCTCACTAAATGAAATTCCTCAAAGGGCACAGAAACCCAAGGAATTCATTGGACAAGTTATTCAGAACACTAATAAAACTCTGAGCCATAGGGTGAACTGAAATTATGAGAAGAGGCCCAGTCTGACACACACATGGGGAACACCAGGGCTTCCTACTCTGCTGGGCTTCTCCTCCCTGCCCAACTCATATTTCCCTCTGGCTCCTGATAACTCTTTAACCCAAGACATCAGCAACACACTAGACTCTTGGAAACCCCCCATATCACCCAGCTATCAAGTTTGGCTGCATGTAATGGAAAACCCACTTAATAGTGATATGGATAGAATGGAGATCATTTTTCCTCGTGACACTAGAAGTCCAGAGATAGACATTTCCTGGTATTGGTTTGGTAGCTGAGTGCCTCAGGGCAAGGTCTCTGCAGTTCTGTTGGCCTTTCCTTCATGGCCACAAGATGACTGCTCCAGCTCCAGAAATTTCACAGGCATTCTAAGCAGGAGGGAAGAGAATTGGGCCAGAAAGAGGAAGGAAAGATGTCTATATTCGAAGAGCAAAATTTTCCCAGCAGACTTATCATTACACGCCATTGGCCAGAACTCGACATGTCCCACCAAACTGCAGCGAAGCTGAGAAATGGAGCTTTCCAGGTGAGCACTGTATTAATCTGTTCTCATGCTGCTAATAAAGACATACCCAAGACTGGGTAATTTATAAAGAAAAGAATTTTAATGGACTCACAGTTCCACATGGCTGGGGAGGCCTCACAATCATGGTGGAGGCAAGGAGGAGCCAAGTCATGTCTTACATAGCAGCAGGCAAGAGAGAGCTCATGCAGGGGAACTCCCCTTTATAAAACCATCAGATCTCATGAGACTTATTGACTATCACGAGAACAGTACAGGAAAGGTCTGTCCCCATGATTCAATGACCTCCCACCAGTCCATCCCATGACATATGGGGATTGTGGGAGCTAGAATTCAAGATGAGATTTGGATGGGGACACAGCCAAACCATATCAAGCACATTGGTGGTTCCAATAACTTCACACTTAAGAAAAAAGCAGTGACAGGTTATTCTGAGGTGGTTAGGAGTCACTGAGAAACTAACCTACCAAATTTTCCAAGTTGGCATTAGCCTTGGTTGTGTCATCCAGATTCAGTTTGAGGGACAGTTTCAAATTCATCCCATTCCCATGTTAATCACAGCACCATTTTCTCCTTCACTGTAGGGCATTATTTCCCAAATACTAAAGAGGTGTAAGTGGATAGAAGACAATTAATGCAAAGTAGCACTTTTGAGCATCCAGACTTTCCTGTTGATGTGAAGTTCAGAAGGAAAGGAGGCCCTGGGATTTTCCTTTTAAGATGACAACAGTTGTTTCTAATAGCAAATGATTTTCATGTATGTAATAAGCCACTAATAGAATTAACCAAATGAGAGTGACAAATATGAAAGTCTAAGGATATGACCCTAGCATCTGTTGGAAAAAGGTAATCAGACAAATTAGGGTCCCCATAGTAAAGGATTTTTCTGGATTATCTGGAGGAGGTTTTCAGAAACCAAGAAAATTGCCTTGGTGCAGCTGCCCTGCGAACCCTGTCCCGCTGCCTCATTAATGCTTTGATGCAGCAGGATACGGATTTCAAAATGCAAAGGACTGTAAATAGATTATGACTAATGCAACCAAGAAAAGGAGGTGCTGCTGACTGAACAAAGTGCAGAGGTGGTAATTCACAGTGAACGCCAACATCGCTTACTACTGAATAGGAAGACCAGCATTAGGATCACAATGCCACTAGGAGGAAGAAAAGGGGTAATGTCAATTCTGTGCATACCTGTCTTCTCTCCTAGAAGACAGTTTCGTTGACAGAAGATATAGAGGCTTGTTACGCCCCCAATAAAATGAATTTGCAGAGAATTCTTTAATGAATGTGAATTCCCCTATGAAAACTGAATTTCTACATTTTTTGTGAACTCTGGGAAGGATAATACCTGATAGACTCACTCTGTTGCACAAGGGCTGAGACAGAGTTGCCCAAAGGTAATGAAATGGGCCTTCCTCTTTGTTGATGGAAAGAAATCTAAGACAAGGCTGCACTTGTGTCTGTGCACACACTCAACTCTCAGCCACACGGGCATTTTCTATTTGGTGGCTTATTTCTAGGGGAGGGACAGGGTTAGGTTTTGGTTTTGAGGTCCTAACTTTCCTATTTTGTCTGTCCATTTCTCTACTGCCCATACTAGTTAGTGTGCAATTTAGATAGAACATGATTCCAAAGGTAAACAAGCAAGACACATTCATTTCCTGGGACTGCTCTAACAAAGTACCGCAAACCAGGTGGCTTCAAACAACGGAAATTTATTCTCTCACGGTTCCAAAGGCTAGAAGTCCGAAACCAAGGCACAGCCATATGCTCTTTGCAGGCTCTAGGGAAGACTCCTTTCTAGCCTCTACCTCGTTTTCTGATGATTTTCAAAAATCCTTGGCATTTGTGGCAGAATAACTCCAGTCTCTGCCTCTGTCTTCTTATGGCTGTGTCCAAATACACAGACACAATGGATTTAGAGCTCACTCTAATCCCACATGACCTCATCTTAACTTGATTAGATCTACAAAGATCCTATTTCTAAATAAGGTCAGTTTGCAAGTACTGGTGGTTAGGACTTCAGCATATCTTTGGGGGAGGGGGATACAATTCAATCCACAACACAAGACAATCCAAAACTTTAAAAAAAATTTTTTTAATTCTATGAGTTAACTTTATTCCTGCTCCCTTCAGGAGAGGATAAAGATATCATAAGCTGACACAATAACTCCCTAAAATCCTACTCGTCACTTTAATATGATTAAACACACCAATCCTAAAGGCAGCAAAATGCTCTGGAAATAAACTCAGGTTGGCCACATAAGACCTGAAGTATCATCTTCGTTACTAGCTAACTATGAAGTGTGAGTAAGTCACTTCGCCTCTCTGAGACTTTAATTGTTAAACCTAAAAGGTGGGGCTTGGACTAGATCAGTGTTTCTTGAAGTATGACATATAGACCATTCATTGTAGACCAGGTTGTTGTACTCAAAACCGACACTAAAGAAATTGTACTGATAAGTTTTATGCTACAAAATGCCTGGCACAAATCTTAGTTTAGGGTCTAAGTTAACTCTGGATGAATAACAAACCACCCTGGCCAGGTGCGGTAACACATGGCTGTAGTCCCAGCTACTTGGGAGGCTGAGGCAAGAGGATCACTTGCACCCCAGGAGTTTGAGACCAGCCTGGGCAACATAACAAGACCCTGTCTCAAACAAATAAATTTTAAAAACAAAACAAAACAAAAACTCACTCAGGCAGAGAAAATACAAACCATCCTGAAATGTTTTAGTGACACAACAATAATTTATTAGTGCTCTCATGTCTATGGGACTATTGGTTCTGCTGACATGTGCCAGGCTCAGCTGATCTTGGCTGAGCTCACTTTTGCAGCTGGAGGATTCACAAGGGGTAACTAGCTAGTCACGTGTCTGGTCATTGGTTGCCTGTTGGCTGGAGTGATGGGGTGATTAGATCATGTGTCTCTCATCATCCAGCAGGCTAGCCTGGGCTCATTCATGTGCCCAGGTTTTCAAGAACAGCAGGAGAAGAAAAGCCCCAGTGTGCAAGTATTTTTCAAGTCACTGTTAACATGACATTTGCTATTGCCAATTGGTCAAAGCTAGTCACCTGGCCAAGAATGAACTCAGTGTAGAAAGCGACTGCCCGACATTGTGGATAAATAACAGCATAAACAGATTCAGAGGTAATGATTCACCACAGGCTTACTATGTCTTTTACATCTTTCCAGCACTTACTAATCTCCCTTGTTAGCAAACAAAAAACAAAACTCGGGTTCAGAGAATCAGTATCTAGTAAGAATTTAATAGCATTATTTTATTTCAGAATATTATTTTATGGTTTTCTTGCATTCATATCAATTGTTTTATTCATTTATAGGAGTAATACAAAGTTTCCTTAATAAACATATGATCTTTTTCAAGTGAGTTATTTTCAAGAAGATAATATCATTGGCATATAGATATTGCAAAATCACGATACAAAAAGATGGAAATTTGGAAAACACCAGGCCAGATGGATGCCCAAGGTCCCCGCATCTCCCCTGTATCCTGAAAGTGGAAAATAGGCCATGTCTCCACTTCAGTTGTAAGCATTGGTCTAACATGACCAACATGTCACTGGTCATTAAAATAGTTTCACTGCTATTAAAGAAGTTGGCTTTTCACAGAGCTCAAAACAATAAATTGAATAGTAAAAATCAACTGGCTGAGACCTATTCTAATCAAATTGTGCAGGTGACCATGAAGCACCTACTCATTTGTCCACCATCCCACACAGACCCATGGTGATACTGATGTGCCGGCATAATTCAGTCATGGAGCTGAGTGCAGTAGGTTGAACACATTCATTGGACCCTTCATAGCTTACACTGAAAAGCCATACACTGAATGAATGCCGTCACCCAAAGCAGCAGTCCCCAACCTTTTTAGCACCAGGGATTTGTTTCATGGAAGACAATTTTTCCACGGACAGGGTGGGTGTGGCTTCAGGATGAAACTGTTCCACCTCAGATCGTCAGGCATTAGTTATATTCTCATAAGGAGCGCACAACCTAGAACCCACGCATGTGCAGTTCACAATAGGGTTTGTGCTCCTGTGAGAATCTAATGCCACCACTGATCTGACAGGAAGCGGAGCCCAGGCGGTAATGCTAGTTGGCCCACCGCTCACCTCCTGCTGTGCAGCCTGGTTCCTAACAGGCCACAGACTGGTACCAGTCCGTGGCCTGGGGTTGGGGGCCCCTGATCTAAAGAGTTTCCAGAAGCTTGCTTGGTAATAGCCTTTGGGGTCTGTTTGCAAACCACTCAAGAAAATCAATTTTACTACTTTGTGTGTCTTTTTTTTTTTCCCCCGCCCCATTTGATCTCACACTTTACTCATAGAATGGGCTCTACAGGATTTTTGGTAAATTTTTAAAAAGCACAAAGTTTGATCACCTGTGGATCTTGAACTCTGAATGCACTCCCATAAAAGGAGTACTAGGGAAGTTTGAGCCATTATACTGGAAATAACTTGGGAATAACACATAGATTTCTGAGGTGATAATTTAAAGGAAACAACATCCCTTTGGAAATTTCTGTATGTTCACTTAAATCCAGCTCATTGCCATGCCCATTCGCAAATATATGCATCAAATCATATCTACAAATCACCCATATATATGCCACACATATATTCTACCTTAAGAGTAGTATCTATAGTTTCCCAGATGTTTTGGTAGAAGAGAAATCTACTTAAGAGATTAAGTACCTGACCCAGGCTAGGGAAAGTAAGAGAGAAACCTCTTCTTAGAGCTAGAATTCTAATCCTCAGAACACAAAGTACCAACTAATGTGGTCCAAGTAGATACATCCTAGTAAGATGCACTCCATACACAGCACAGGGGCATTTTAAAGATACCTTTAAAATACACATCCTATATATGTAGTCAGTTCATAAACCCCACGTACAGGCTCAGTCCCATTTTTCTTCCCTCAATGTTTAGATTCATTGATAGTCATCAGTTTCTCCCTTCTATGTATAATCAAGAGTTACAATTGGAGAATATGACATTAATTCAATAGTATCAGTGATTTTTCCTTCCTATATATAAAAGAAAACAACCACAAAACTCTAAGCTAAACACCAGCTGCTCTAGCTTAACCCTAATAAAATTACTACTGTTGTTTCATGCTGGCTGGGCAAGGTGGCTCACACCTATAATCCCAGCACTTTGAGAGGCCAAGGCAGAAGGACTGCTTGAGGCCAGGAGTTTAAAACCAGCTAAACACTGGATACTCATGAACATAAAGATGGCAACAATAGGTGGGCACGGTGGTTTACACTTACAATCGCAGCATTTTGGGAGGCCAAAGTGGGTGGATCACTTGAGGCCAGGGGCTTGAGACCAGCCTAAGCAACATGACAAAACCCTGTCTCTACAAAAAATTAAAACATAGCAAGACTCCAGCTCTACAAAAAAAAAAGTTTTATAAAACATTAGCCAGGTATAGTGGCACATGCCTCTAGTACTTTCCACTCAGGAAGCTGAGATAAGAGCATCCCTGAAGCCCAGAAGTTAGAGGCTGCAGTGAACTATAATCATGCCACTGCACTCCAGTCTGGGTGACAGAGCACGACCCTGTCTCTAGAAAAATTAAAATTAAAATTAAAAAACTAAATTAAAAAGTAAAAATAATATAGCATGCAGTCCTAAGTAATTAAAAGTTGAGAAAATAAAGTGCCTTTATGTTAGGTCAACAAAGTACTCAGATAACCCCAAATCCACAGATCTAACCCAGCACAGTCAAATCGAAAATTGTCAGGACTGAGATCTGGTTTTACCTTTGTATACAAGCTAATAATTTAGCTGGTTACTGTCTCATCAGTGCTAGCAGAAAGCAAGAGATTCCTTGGTCAGAGACAAAGGATGTTATTACTTGTAGCACAGCAAGAAGCATGAACATCAGCGTGTGTATCAGTTCTCCTTGCCCCCAGATCTTACTGGAGCAATATTGTGGTCCCAGATGGATCCTGTGCACACAGTAGGTTCGCAGCACAGATGAGGGGCACCGAGCTTAGGGAACATGCTGTTTTATAGTAAGAAGTAAGCAACCCGGTTTCCTATCCCAAATAGAGACAACACTATATTTCTCAAATCTGCTCATAGTAAACACAATCCTAGGAAATGGCCAGGTAAAGAATGGTCAAAGCTTTGCATTGTTAGCATAGCCAGCAAAAACTACAGGGATGCTCAGAGCCCGTGGCAGATTGCCTCTCACAGCAATAAGTAGTCTCTGATTGTTAAGAGACCTGGCTGTTTGCGGTAAGGACAAGCCTGTAGCAGGTATAGTTATCCTGAGACATAACATGCCATCTGTCCACCTTTATGAAGAATCTAAACTCAGTAGAGCATGTGTATGTGTGTGCTCTTACTTTTCCCAGATATGTTTCTGTAAACCATATTTGTAAATCAAGTCATATTTTAAATATTCTAAGAGAGAATCCTGTAGGCAAATTCTTTTATAATGGAGATGCTCATCCCCTAATTCGTAATTCACAGTTTATACATTTGTGGGGTTATAAATATTGGGTTTTCTTAAACCATACTAGTGCAACCCTGCCATTTATAATGAGTTGCGGTAAATTATTAAAAGCAAACATTTCACGCATGTCTCATTTGACCACACCTGTAAAAAGAGTCATTGACCAAATGAATCCCATTCCAACTTTAAAACTATTCCGGTTTTCTTTAAAACTTCCCCAAAACTATTTTTATATTCCTCAATTCCTTGGTCAAGCCAGATGCTTTGGGTGGATGATCTTATTTGTTGGAATTCAAACCCAGTATAGTAAAGTAATCTCCCTATACACAATCTTCTAGGCACAAATTAGAAGGTTGTCATTTAAAAACCTTAGAATTTGTATCTTTTTCTGTCTCATTTTTCTACGTAATTCTTGACCTAGATTTCTTCCCCACAAAGACTCACTCCCCACACCAAAAATATGCTGTTTTCTTACTGATAGGGATTTGGAAATTCCATCATTATTGCTCAACATGGCAAACCTACAGGGCATAACAGGAAGAAAAATGTCTGCTTTTCTCTTGACTAGATTACATTTCATAAACTTGTGAACCATAGTAGCAGTGAAATCAGGTCAAAGTGACATAAAATATCATTTCCCTGCCATACAAGAAAAACAAAACACTAATAATAAGAAAGAGAATTTGTAGCACCTACCAATGCTTTTTAATAGTCCTCCAGGAATCCACAGAACAGAGCGAAGAACATAGAAGGTGCAAAACAAATTTTGTTGAAAATACGAATGTAGCTAGGCATGGTGGTTCCTGCCTATAATCACAGCACTTTGGGAGGCTGAGGCAGAAGGATCACTTGAGCCCAGGAGTTGGAGATTAGCCTGAGCAACATAGAAATATCCCATTGCTATAAAAAACTTAAAACATAAAAATAAAATAAATCTAAATATATATATATATATATATCCCACTCGGTATAATCTAATACCAAGTCTTATATTGGTATAACACTTTCTGACTTATACAGTACTTTTGCATGTACGCTTTCCTCAGATACTCACCATAACCCAAGAAGGAAGGGTAGGCAAAATACTTGGGTCAAAAATAGAAAAAATTGAGTACTCATGAACATAAAGATAGCAACAACGAAAGCCGGGTGCAGTGGCTCACACCTGGAATCCCAGCATTTTGGGAAGCTAAGGTGGGCGGATCACGTGAGGCCAAGAGTTTGAGACCAGCCTGGCCAACATGGCAAAACCCCGCTTCTACTAAAAATACAAAAGTTAGCTGAGCGTGGTGGTGCATGCCTGTAATCCCAGCTACTCGGGTGTCTGAGGTGTGACAATCACTTAAACCCTGTAGGAGGAGGTTACAGTGAGTCAAAATTCCACCACTGCAATCCAGCCTGGGCAACAGAGTGAGACTATCTTAAAAAAAAAAAAAAATTAAATTTAAAAAAGAATGGCAACAATAAACACTGGAGACTAATAGAGTGGAAGTAGGGAGAGGGGCAAGGGCTGAGAAACTAACTACTGGGTACTGTGCTCACCACCTGGGTGATGGGATCGATCATATCAGTATCACACAGTATACCCATGTAACAAAACTGCACCCCTTGAATCTAAAAAAAAATTTTTTTTTTTGAGACTGAGTCTCTGTTGCCCAGGCTGGAGTGTAGTGGCACAGTCTCGGCTCACTGCAACCTCTGCCTCCCAGGTTCAAAAGATTCTCCTGCCTCAGCCTCCCGAGTAGCTGGGATTACAGGTGCCCACCACCACACCTGGCTAACTTTTTGTATTTTTAGGAGAGACAGGGTTTCATCATATTGGCCAGTCTGGTCTTGAACTCCTGACCTCATGATCCGCCCTCCTCAGCCTCCCAAAGTGCTGGGATTACAGGCATGAGCCACCGTGCCTGGCCAGCCAATAAGTAGAAAAACTGATTTTCTTTCAAAGGACATAAACCAACACACTGATCCCCCTCAGTCCTTTGTTCTTTCCAATGCCTTGACTCCATGCTTGGTCACTGGAAAGAGGCAGGCATTTGTTATTACCACCTACATCTGGAGATGGGACCAAATGACCATACAGAGTTCACTCTCCTCTCTACAGGGAGCGTAAAGATGACCACTCACTTGGCTAACATCAAAGGAGAAATAAGAGAGTCAAAATGGTAGCCGCACGGCTTTCTTGAGCAGGGCTCAGGAAGCTTTAATCTGCCCCATTGCTCATTGCTGCTTCTGTAAGGTTTTAGAACCACCAAGCTAATGGCTTTGCTTCAAGGTTTGATCTGATATTTTCTCTCAACAACCTAATTTGTTGTCTCTTATGATGACATTTTGATTCCATGTTTAGTGCTTAGAACTGTCTAATTTTCTTATCTGTCTAGATTTGCAGGACAATTGATGCAACCTTGGGTCTGAGTTTATGGTAAGTGACATGCTCTTTAAACAGCATCTGGGTATTGTGTCTGGTTTTGTCTACTTTGCCACCTTATTTTTTTCTCTTCTTGACCCCACTTCCTCATTCTTAAAAACTCATATTTTAGTGGTATTGTGGTTGTCTTTAGAAAAACTTGGACATACATATTGAAGGCTATGCAGATGTAACAATATGACATCTAGGATTCAATTTAAAATAATCTGATAGCAGTCTCAGTTTGGGGGTAGATGAAGCAAGATGGTACATGATCGGCCATTTGCTATGGCAGATTGCTACACAATTATGTAAAAGCAGCCACAGACTACATGTATAAGAATGAGTGTGGCTGTGTTCCAATAAAACTTGGTTTATGGATATTAATTTTTTTTTAATTGAGATACAGTCTCACTCTGTCATCCAAATGGAGTGCAGTGGGGCCATCTCGGCTCACTGCAACCTCTGCCTCCTGGGTTCAAACAATTCTCCTACCTCAGCCTCCCAAGTAGCAGGGATTACAGGCATGTGCCAAAATGCCCAGCTAATTTTGTGTATTTTTAGTAGAGATGGGGTTTCACCATGTTGGCCAGGCTTGTCTCGAACTCATGACCTCAGGTGATCCACCCGCCTTGGCCTCCCAAAGTGCTGGGATTACAGATATGAGCCACCGTGCCCAGCCCTCTTTCATTTTTTTCTTTAAAGACAAGGTCTTGCTCTCATACGGGCTACAGTGCAGAGGCATGAACACAGCTCACTGCAGCTGCAAACTCTTGGGCTCAAGCTATCCTCCTACCTCAGCCTTCAGAATAGCTGAGACCATGGGTGTGCACCACCACACCTGGCTAATTTTTTTTTTTTTTTTTTTTTTTTTTTTTGGTAGAGACGGAGTCTCACCATGTTGCCCAGGCTGGTCTTGAATTCCTGGGGCTCAAGCAATCCTCCTGCTTCAGCCTCCCAAAGTGCTGGGATTACAGGTGTGAGGCATTGTGCCTGGCTAAAAAACATTCTTAGCTCACAGGCTGTACAAAAATAGGTGGCGAGCTGGGTTTCACCCTTGCACCATAGTTTACTGACCCCTGATCTAGCTACATATCCTCCACCCTCACCCTCCCTAGCTATTTCCTCAAGAAGGCCCCACACCCTTGTTCCCTGTAATAGTTCTCTATTTCTTCTGTACAAATTACCCAGAATTTAGTAGATTAAAACAACATAAGTTTAATCTCTTATAGTCCTAGTAGTCAGAAGTCAAGCAGGAGTTTTTTAGGGCTAAAAATCGAGGTGCCTGTAGATAATGATTTTTATTGGAAACTACCAGGAAAAATCTGTTCCTTGCTTCTTCCAACTTCCAGAGGCTGTGGGTATTGACAGCTGTGTTACTCCAATTTCTGCTTCTGTCCTCACATCTCCTATGACTGACTCTCCTGCCTCCCTCTCTTACTTATAAAGACCCTTGTGACTACATTGGGCCCACTGGATAACACAAAATAATCTGTCCAGGTAAAAATCCACAATTTAATCACATCGGCAAAATCTCATTTGCCATGTAAAGTAACATATTCACAAGTTCCTGAGACTGGGACGTCTTAGACATCTAGGGGAGGCAGGGTATTGTTCAGCCAATTACACTTGTATTTAGATTTTCACAGTGTCAGTGCACACAAAAGAAGGTGGCCCCACTTAGCATGCAGAGACCTTGTGTTCACACAGAAGGTGATTTCCCTTCTCTCCTTATTACCTCCAATAAGAGGCCCCTTCTCCCCACAGAGCAAGGGGAAAGCTGAGGTCAATATTTTCTCTAATCTCATCCTATGACTTGTGACCATTAAACCAGTCACTGCTCCAGTAAGTGATGTAACTCCTAAATCTTTGAAAATTCTCCCAATTCTAATACAAAAATTAGCCAGGTGTGGTGGCATGCACCTGTGGTCCCAGCTACTCAGGAGGCTGAGGTGGGAGGATCGCTTGAGCTTCAGTTAAGGCTGCAGTGAGCTCCAGTTAAGGCTGTAGTGAGCCATGATCATGCCACTGCACTGCAGCCTAGGCAACAGAGCAAGACCCCGCCTGAAAAAATTAAAACAAAACAAAACAAAATACTAGAAAACTCTCTCAATTCTGGCCTTGTTTTCCTCTGAGTTATTTTTAAAGTTACACAAATTCTTCTCAAAGGCATGCCAGAAATTTGCTTTCAGCTTCTTATCTATGCACAGCACAGACAATTGCATCATACCTAAGAGAATTAATGTGATTTAATTATATTATATTTGGGGGTAGTTTAATATCACACTTCTTTTGTATGAGGAATTATTTCTGGGTGAAGTTAAACTCATTTATTATACTCATTCTTTATTCATTAAACTCATTAAGATCAGTGGGATTTGCTTATAAATAACTATGCTACTGATTTGAAACACAGCAGATAAGTGAGGATATTCTAAGAGTACGAGAGCGTGATGCCTCTTAGTTATTTTCTTGGGAATTCATATATTGGGATTCTATGTGTAGCACTCTTGCAAGACTAAATTTATAACATTTAAAAGGTTCTCTCTCGTCTTACCAGGGGAAGATGGACAATAAATAGACTATTGTCTTTAAAAGGTGCTAAAGCCAGGGCCAACACATGTGATTTTATAGGATATTCACTGCACAGGGGTATCCCCCAAAAAGGAAAGTGAGGCTGAAATCTGACCCATGCTCTGCTACCAAGCCATCCATCCTGGGACAGCACTATCAAAAGGAAGGGAACCTTCCTTAAATCACACCAAGTCACTGTGTCATTGTATGCCTACGAACCTAGGCAGCCCCACTCATAAGGTGTGCCCTTTTCTGCTGTGCAAAGGCATCCAATGGACTAGCACAGGCCTTGGCTAAAATCCACTTGGGCTAGCTTAAGCAAAAAAGGGAAAATTATTGCAAGATTATAGGTATTTTCTTGAAACCCAAGAGCAAGAGGTATAGTAAATGTCATGTAAGATTAGAACAAAAAAAAACTACCTGTTAGTAGAGGGAGGCAATAACCAAATAAATCAATATTTATCGGTACGTGTAGTCGTTGCAACAACCTTGTGATATGAGAATTATCTCATTCCATAGATGCAGTCCCAGCTGGTAAGTGACAGAACATTCCAATCTAGGTGCATCTATTGACAATGTCCTTGTGCTGGCCACTATTTGACATAGCCTCTCTTGCCCTGGACATGCAGTTGGTGTTTCTCAGTCTGTTTGTGTTGCTATGACAAAATATCTGAGGCTGGTAATTTATAAAGAATGGAAATTTATTTCTCATCATTCTGGAAGCTGGGAAGTCTAAGATGGAGGGCATTTGGGGACTGGTGAGGGCCTGGTCTCAACTTTCAAGATGGTGAGCCTTGCTGTGTCCTCGGTAGGGCACAAACGCTGTGTCCTCAGGTGTCAGAAGAGGAGAAGAGGAAGAAGCCTAAGCTAGTTCCTTCCAGCCCTTTCACAAAGCACTAATCCTTTCATGACAGCAAAGCCCTCCCTCATAACTTAATCATTTCCCAAAAGGCTCCGTCTCTTAAAACTACCACATTGGGGATTGTTTTAACACAGGAACTTGTGGCAACCCATGCAGACCATTGCAGTGCTCTAAGAGATACTCAGTGGTATTTCCTGTACTTTTTCTTCCAGGAACAAAGGAGGAATCCACTTCCCCCTTGACGTTAAGCATATACATGTGATTTGCTTTAGCCATGGACCTAAGAGGCTGCATGTGTCATATCCAGTTAGAAGCCTGTAACAGCCAGTATGTGATTTTCTCTTCTCTCCTTCCACCATGGTGACCAGAGGCATTCCAGGGAGTGGTGACTCTCTCAGCCTGCATCCCTGAGAGAGGACAATGTAGAGTCCTCAGCCAACCTAAATTTGTAACTCAAATGAAAAAGAAACTCTAACTGAATTAAGCTAAGATTTAGGCTTGTTTGTTCCTGAAGCATAACCTAGACTATCCTGGCTGATACAGCTGTTAAGGGCCTTCTCTCTATATCTAGCAGCTGGTAAATCTTCTCACCCAGTGAGCCACACAAGTTCTTCCCTTTTACTACTTGCCCATATCCTGCCCATCTTTTACAGGGCAACTAAAATCTCTGCTCCCAAAAGGCTTTCCTTAACCCCCACAGCTGGCATTAATTCTTACTATTTGTAATTATGATCATACTCATTATCAACATCATATAAATTAGAACTCAACCCCATCACACATAACATATTTCATCATATGCTGTTTTAACTTGTTTCTTTCTTTGGGAGATGTCTTAACTCTCCAATTAAATGAAACAATGAAACAGTCTTTTGTGGGCAGCAATCATATTGTATATTTCTGCAGCCTCCAGCAGAGTGGCCAGAACATTGGCAGATAGAGCATAGAGACCCAGTAAATAACTATGTCATCAAACTGTCACAGAAAAGAAACACAGGACAAAAGGAACCGCAATTCTAGTCATTCTGTGCCCTGCATACGTAGGCAGATTTGAACAGTGGAGCACTCTTCCATATGGAGGAGGGAAAGAGTTAAAGTTTAGTACACTATAGCCTGAGACAGCTAACATCTTTGGAGGTTATATTTCTCATTAATATAAAAGAGTTAATTATATATCTTGGAAATTCTATTCACACCAAATCTTCCTTTAGGGTTAAGTCATGCATGATCCATTTATATTCAGGCATTAGCCTTGACAGTGTCTTGTTCTGTAGGGCAGTCTTACGCGCCTGCCCTAACGATCCATGGGGGCTTCAGGAAGCTGTTCTCAGAGTAGAACATTTTGCTGAGAAGATGACCTACACTGCAAAATACTTTATATAACCAAAGGCAGGGCATAAATATTTTATAGCATAGAGTCCATGAAAACACATCTTCATTTCTGTAATGTGCTATCTCAGGACATATCGCTGGGGGAACAGGACTTGCCTGAAAGATTCAACAGCTCCAATTTGCCATAGCTCATTAGAATGCCCTAGAGAACAAGCACAGCAAATAATTCTAGATCCCTGCTGCTCGTGGGGTAGTTAATGTGGACCGACCACACAAAAACCACCTTGTGCTTGCAAAGCACATTTAACGAGGAATCAAACAATGTAGGCTGGGAGGAGCCTCCAAGACATCCTTTTTCTGTACTTGAAGAAAGGAGGCCCAGAGAGATGATATGAATTCTCTAAAGTAACACAGTGAATTGGGGTTAGACTTACTGTTAGTCCTTCCCTTTTTCTGACATAACCACAAAATAAAAACCCGTGGGTAAAGCAAGAACAGTAAACCCCTCCACTGATTAGACACATTCTCGACTTTGAAGTCAAGTATCATGTTACCATTGTGGCTTTCAGTAAGCGGTGCTGTGTGTGAATATCCGCAAATAACTTCAAATTTCTCATTAATAATATATGTTTCCATAAATACCATGCCTCATGGAATCCCTCTTTTGGCATTTGTGCATCAACATCTATCATTAATGCGTCAGTGAGAAAATTATTTCCTAGTAAGTGCTCTATAGTGATGAAGTAAATTCCATTAATTCCATTTCACATCATTTTTTTTTTCAGTGATCTCCCACTTTGTTCAAAATTAGGTATACCCACTCAGGTCTCTTGAGCCAAGATGTCACTACACTGTGTAATTAAATTCTAAAATAAATAGCAAGTCCTCAATACAAATCCGACCTTTTTGACTCAGAAAGTCCTTCAAAACTTCAACAGAACAACTAGAAAATTCTTGTTGTGAGTTGCCAGTGAGACCAACAATAGCTTTGTTATCCTTTGTCAAGCCAAGGCAGACAAGAAAAGAAGGATGCACTTTTTCACTTGCTATCTGAGGTTTCTTTTACGCTTCCTTAGATTTGAAGAAATCACTCTATAACCCTGTTTTCAAATGGTCCTTTCAAATGTGGTTTGAATTGTACAGAGATGAGAGAAAAGGGTGGCCCCATTGAAGTCAAACCTAGGCAGAAGCCCATTAAAAGTGAAGCGAAATCATGGAGCTTCTCAGCAATGCCACTGCTGGCTTTGGAAGGAAGAGCGATCAAATGATAAACAACACAGTTGCCTGAGAAATCCTAATTTAGAAAAAATAAGTCAAGCATTCAGCTGAAAATAATATTAAGCCAGCAATCACCCACCTGGCACAGCCTCTCCTAACTTCCCACTGAAAGACTATTATGGCACTGGGAAATGCCAAAATTCCCAAAAACAAAAACCAGCATGGAGGCCAATCTAATTCCAAAATCCAGAAAGAGCTTCTAGTGTGCATTAAACTAAACTGGACACCCAAATTCCCCATTGTACCATATGAAGGACCACCTTTGTATTAATCTGTAACAGGCTGCTAATAAAGACATACCTAAGACTGGGTAATTTATAAAGGAAAGAGGTTTAATTGACTCAAAGTTCCATGTGGCTGGGGAGGCCTCACAATCGTGGCGAAAGGTGAATGAGGAGCAAATGTCTTACATGGAGGCAGGCAAGAGAGAATGTACAGGGAAATTCCCATTTATAAAACCATCAGATCTTGTGAGACTTATACACTACCACAAGAACAGTATAGTGGAAACTGCCACCATGATTCAATTATCACCACCTGGCCCTGCTGTTGACAGGTGGGTATTATTACAATTCAAGGTGAGATTTGGGTGGGGACACAGCCAAACTGTATCAATCTCTATGAAATAAAAGATGACAGATTAGAAGAGAATGGGCTGAAAAGACAGAGCACTACGCTGTAGCTCCTACCTTCCTTCCTATTAGGAAATTAAATGTGTATTAAGTGTGTGTGTGAACCAGAAAACTGTGTAGGTGCTGCTTCTTCACCGGGCTACAATGTTGCCTTCTTACAACTGTATATATTCCTTCAGAAACAGTGACTTTCTATAATCACTTCAGAAGCTGGCTTTCTGTCTCCCCTCAAAATAATACAAGCTACCTGTGGCGCACTGCATACTGGGAAGTGTGGTGTCCACAGGTAAAGTAGTGCTTTAGGGTCAGGGAGGGCAAGGCAAGAGCATTCTGGGAATTATGGTTTTCTTTGTGCATGTACTGTTTCAAAGAACCAATGAAATGGGCAGTGGAGTCCCAGAAGCTGAGTTGCCTATTCTATATGGGGATTTTCACTCATAGAGTTGTACCTTCAGCACATCTCCACTCAAGAAATGAGGAGCATTAACCATCAGCTAGATGGACGGAGAAAAGGGTGAAGGGCAGGTGAATAGACTAACATGGTCATTTGGCAAACTCTGGGTCTATATAGATCTTGCCTTATTCAAGGAAGGAAGACAATAAACATCATAGAGTATATGGGGAAATGCAGCCAGACAAGAGAAAGGGTACAGTGTCTTGAAGACTAAGAGATAGGATATACTTCTGAAAATATATTACCTAGGGGTAAAGAAGAAAAGCTGAAATTTAAAAGGATGCAAGGCAAGGCTTCTATTAAAAAGTCAACATACAAAAGAAAACAACAGAATGATATGAAGAGAAAAATCAGGTCAGATAAGTGATATGGTTTTGATGTGTCCCCCCCAAATCTCATCTTAAATTGTAGTTCCCATAATCCCCACGTGTCATGGGAGTGACCCAGTGGGAGGTAATTGAATCATGAGTGTGGTTACCCCCATGCTGCTGTCCTCATGGTAGTGAGTGAGTTCGCACGAGGTCTGATGGCTTAATGAGGGGCTTTTTCCCCTTTGCTTGGCACTTCTCCCTGCTGCCGCCATGTGAAGAAGGTCATCTTTGCTTCCCCTTCCACCATGATTATAAGTTTCCTGAGGTCTCCTCGGCCATGCAGAACTGTGAGTCAATTAAGCCTCTTTCCTTATAAATTACCCAGGCTCAGCTATGTCATTACTAATACAATAAGAAAAGACTGCCCCAAACCGAAAACAGTAATACATTCACAGTGATAGTGACAAAGGTAATAAAATACAAAGTCAAATCAATGAATCACAGGACTAACTCGAGATGCTATCTGAAAATGCAATGGGCAGAGGTGAAAACAATGAGAGTAAATACAGAAGGAAAATGGAAGAGGAAAAATAAAGAATAAAAAGTAAAAAATAGGGATAATTGGTGTTTCTGAAGAAAATACCAGAATAAATAAAATTAAAGTAATAATAAAAGATGAAGGGAAACTATCTTAGGTGAAAGAAATATGGATATGCCGTATTCTGTTTGAAAGGATTTATCATAAACCAGAAAAAAAAAATCAATGAAAAGGGACATTTCACCTAGATTAAATTTTGCAATTTCTAAAAAGTACACGAATAAAGAAAATATCCTTAAAACATCCAAATAAGGAACAATAGGTTATCTATGAAAGAAAAAATAATTGAGTCAGCCTCAGACTTCTCTTCCATAACACTAATTGCCAAAAAATAATTAGGTAGTATCTAATGAGTTTGAAGGGCAGAAGCCCATTTGTCTTTTATGTGTAAATACAATATAAAATTATTCTCAGATACACAAAGGCTAAAAATATATATTACTCATCTAGCTTTACTTTTTTGAAAAAAAATCACTTGATGTAATTCAATCAACCAAGATATTAAACAAAATTAAGATTTTAAGAATGAAGAAATCAAGATATAAAAGAACTGGTGAGACACACTAAACCCAGCTAACCATAAAGATAAGTCTAAATAATTGTGGCAAATGTGACTATAACACCAAATACAAAGGTCAAAATTTATTCTTGAATGCAAAATCTTATAATGTAAAAAAACGCATTAAGTTTAAAAAATGCAGGATTTGAAATCCAGATTATATAAACAAAGTTGGGGAAGAAAAGGAGAACACTGTGAATAGTATGCTAAATTTCAAATATTAGCTAGACGTGACTCAAAGATACTGGTTTGGCTGGCATTTTACAATTAGAGGAATACAGGTTAAATTATCTTTTTGAAGACTTTAAAATTACTCATTAATAGAATGGAAAAGAGAATGCCTACTTGGGAAAGACAAAACAATAAAAACCTAGCATTTAGCAATAACTATAAATATTCCAAATATCTATCCATTGGATATTGATGAAATAAATTATTATTACTCTAGAACCATAAAGGAATAAAATGCAGCCATTTAAAAAATCACATCATAAAATACTTTGTCGTGGGAAAGAAAATGTAGTCAGTATAGGAAGTAGGAGTGAGAGTTTCAAAAAGTTTGTGCCCTGTGATCCCAATTTTGAAAAACATAATATTTTATATATTATGTATTTTATATTAAAAAAATACAACCATGGGGTGGGGTGGGGGGAAGACTAAAAGGATATCTGCCAAAGAGTTAACAGCAATTACCTAAGTTGAAAAATAAGATTTCTATTTGATTCCATTTGCTTTTCAGTATATAGGTAGAGTTTTTGACAAAACACACTTAAAATAAATATTAACATCATAAAAACAAATCAGTTTCATGCTATGTATCAAGGATCAGCAAGTTTTTTTTTTTTTTCTGTCAAGGGCTAAATAATAAATATTTTAGTATTTTCCATTCATACGATCTCTGTTGCAACTACTCAGCTCTGCCATAGCACTTCCAAAGAAGCCAGACACTATGTAATCTAATCAGTATGACTGTGTACCAATAAAACTTTATTTACAAAAACTGTATTTGGGGTCAGAGTTTGCCTACTGTATATCAATATCTGATATTGAAGTTTTAGAAATTATTTAAGCGTACTATTTTTCTGTTTTCTGTAATTGTTTAGTGCAAATAGTGTGTTTCTAGATCAGTACTGTCCAGTGGAAGTTTCTCTGATGCTGGAGATGTTCTATGTTTGTGCCATCTCATACAGTAGTCACATGTGGTCTTGAGCACTTGGAATGTGGGTAGTGCAACCGAGGAGTTCAATTTTAATTTATTTTAATTAATTTAAATTTAAATAGCCACACGTGAACAATATTGAGCAGTACAGGTCTAGATCACATGCTATTTGTCTATGCTTTCCACTGTGCACACATAGAAGGGTACAACTACTGATTTTATCACTCTACTTTCCTACCAGACAAGATCGTCTCAGACTCAGTGCTTCTTAATTCTTATCAAAACTCCCTTGTGAGGAATGAATATGGTGAAGATTGTCTGAAGGACACTTTTTCATCAGTGTACTTATGCATGTGTCTGACAGTATTCACTCAGCTCCCATTATGTGCAAATACTATACCAGGCTCTGAGAAAGAAAAAAAAAAATATGAGGGTCCCTAAGCTCACATCTTTTTCCCCAAATGATTTAAAGATGCTAAAAAATAAAAATGAATAAAAATGAGCACATGTTCCAAATATACACTGCTTCCAGGGGAAACAACTTAAATATAAGAATAATGGGTGGACACAGTGGCTCATGCCTGTAATCCCAACACTTTGGGAGGCCGAGGTGGGAGGATCATGAGGTCAGGAGTTCAAGACCAGCCTGGCCAATATGGTGAAACTCCGTCTCTACTAAAAATACATAAATTAGCTGGGTGTGACAGTGTGCGCCTGTAGTTCTAGCTACTCGGGAGACTGAGGCAGGAGAATCACTTGAACCTGGGAGGTGGAGGTTGCAGTGAGTCAAGATCGTGCCACTGCACTCCAGCCTGGGCAACAGCGTGAGACTCCATCTCAAAATAATAATAACAAAAAAAAAAAAAGAATAGCGAGGTCAGGCATAGTGGCTAATGCCTATATTCCCAACACTTTGAGAGGCCAAGGTGGGAGGACTGCTTGAGCCCAGGAGTTCAAGACCAGCCTGGGTAACAAACATGCCAAGACCCTGTGTCTGATAAAAAAAAAAAAAAAAAAAAAAGTTAGCCAGACATGGCATGCATCTGTGGTCCCAGCTACTCAGGAGACCAATGCAGGAGGATCCCTTGAGCCCAGGAGGTCAGGGTTATAGTGAGCCACATTCACGCTACTACACTCTAGCCTGGGAGACAGGGTCTCACCCTGTATCAATAAGTAATAAAATATAACAATATTTAAGTTTTTTTAAAAAAAAAGAATAGTGAGAGGTTGCTTGTAAAAGGGTGAAAAGGAGCCCAATTAAGATATCAGGGAATGATGGGGTCTACGGAACTAACAAGGTTGCCCGAAGGGTTAGTTCAATTCCAATCATATATTCTTAACACTCTGTAGGCCAAGTAAAAACTATCTGCAGGCAAGAACCAGCCCACCAGTGGCCAAACAGCAACCACCTAATTTCTACCTTGTTTAAACCCAGAGGAGAAATTTCTATCCTGAAAATCTGGGTTTCAGCTGATTGAAAAATACACGTTCTTTATCTTACATGTAAACTATAAATCTTTTTTAAATATAATTTACATTATGCTTAAAATTAAGTACAAAATAAACACAAAAATGTAGACAGTAGTTTGATGGGTTTTACAGATCGATATACCCAGGTAACCACCACCCTAGTTGCAATTTAGAATGGGAGCTGCACACTCTGGCCTGCCACCTATTTTCGTACAGCCAGAAAATAATGGATTTTATATTTTCAAATAGTTGAAAAAAATTAATAACATTTCATTGCATGTGAACTATATACGAAATTCAAATTTCAATGTACAAATAAAATGTTATTGGGACACAGCTGTGTTCATTCATTTACATGTCTATGGCCACTTTTTGGCTATAATGACAGAGCTAAGTAGTTGTAACACAGACCATATGATATGAAAAGCCTAATATGTTTACTATCTTACCCTTTGCAGAAGAAGTTGGCTGACTCCGACTTACAACAGTGCCATCGTACCAGCAAATTGTCTCATGTCTCTTTACAGTAAATTTTTCACATATTATACCCATCCCCAGTGACCACTGATCCAATTTCTTTCCTTGTAGATTAAATGTACCTATTCTAGAACTTCATATAAATGATATAATATATATATCTTATTTCTCTGGTTTCTGTCTCTCAAATAATGTCTGTGAAATATATCCATGTCGCATACATCAGCAACTTGTTCATTTTCATTGTTGAGTACTATTTCATTGTATGAATATACCACAATTCAATTGTCTATTCACCCTGGGACAGCTAAGTTGTTTCCAGTTTTTAGCTATTATGAATAAATCTGCTGTTGTCATTCATGTACAAGTCTTCTGCGTACAAGTCATGAATGAGTCTCTTAGTTACTTAGTGGAATTGCTGGGTCACAAGATAGGTATGCATTTAACTTCATAAAATACCGCCAGACTTTTGTTCTCTTACCAGCATTGTATCAGAGTCCTGGTTGCATTACATCCCAATAGCACTTGATATTGCCAGTCTTTTGCATTTAAACCAATATAGTGAGTATAATGTGGTATCTCATGATTTAAACTTACATTTCCTTCATGACTAACCACGTTGAGCATCTTTCAATATGCTTATTGGCCATACATACATCTTCTTTTGTGAAGTATCTAAACTGTGAACATTATAACCATTCCTGTTTTTTCTCCTTTGCTTTGGCTACTTGGAAGCTTAGAGCTTAATTGGAGGCCTAAATATAATAATTATACAAGATTTCCTGGCATGTTGGGGCTCCAACTTGAATTTTTATTTCATCATCTCTTTATCCCCTTATTTCCTTTCTCTCCTAAATTTTCATCTACTTAATTGTTATCCCGTGTTTTCGATTTTTTTTTTAACATGATTCAATCCTATTTTGGAATGAAGCAGGTTACAACCAAAGGAAAAAGGGCTGAAACTGGCTGGCTTACCTCTTACAGACAAGGAACTGTGTTGGGCCCTGGGAATATGGAGAAGAATATGTCCCTGCCCTTCAGGAACTCATAGGAAAAGAACCAGAAATTACAAAACAAGTCAACAAGTGCAGTAACAGAAGGTGGTCCCGAAGGACCCTGGGCGTGTGGGAGGTGAGGGTGTGGGAGCTTTTGGGAGAAGATGATTCTTGACTGTGAGTTGACTGAAGAATGAGTCAGCGGTGCCCTGAAAGAGTGTGGTGCCCTCGGGGTGTGGTGGATGTTGGGACGCATGAGAGAATATTGTAAAACTCTTAACAGGAAATGTGTGATGCAAAGGTGTGTGATGTACTCTAGGAATGCACACGTTTTAGCACAAGTGGAACACCAGGTGGGGAAAGTCAGGAAGTGAAGAATAAGCCATGTGACATCTAACAGCCCAA
Organism: Macaca mulatta; assembly: GCF_049350105.2. NCBI lineage: Eukaryota > Metazoa > Chordata > Mammalia > Primates > Cercopithecidae > Macaca > Macaca mulatta. Next base: position 125,213,134 of record NC_133417.1, on the reverse strand, counting down.
AGCAAGTCACATGGCCAAACCCAAAGTCAAAGGGCAGGGAGATGTGGCAGGAACTGCAAAGTCACATTGTAAAGGATGTAACCAGAGGGAGGATGAAGGAATGGGGCGATTCATACACTCTATCCCAGCAGCTTTCCATGGGAGAAGTGTTAAGTACCTACAACAAAAATCTGCACAACAGCTCAGACAAAGTAGATTTCTGAACCACATTTGGGTATAAACGGCAGGCTGGATGATGTGGTTTCATACCTCTGGGATAGTACAGGGAAATATGAGAACAGCACAGAAGATTTAGACTGTTTCAGAAATCCATCTCTAAATAGGTACAACTCAGGTACCAACCACAGAGGACAAAGGGAACCAGAGCCTCTTCTAACAAACTGAAATCTACCAAATGCTGGTAGATACCACACTGTTCTTTGGATTGGATTTTTGTACTTAAAGCTAAAAACAGAGATTCTGCCTCAAAAATTCATGTCAGCATTCTACTGCCCAATTATCATTAAGCATGTGATTATAACCATTGGATCGTTAAACTATAGCTGGCACTAATGCAATTGGATTGTTAAAAAATATTCCTGAGCACCGCTCTTACCCCAGTACTAGTTAACTGCTATGCTAATGTCTTGGCACATGTGACTAATAATGAAATGAGTTATAACTGTGTGTTTGGATCACATTACATTGCTTCAAGTGTATCATAATATTTTATAGCTTAATGGAGAATCTGGCTTATAGCAATACAGGAAAAATAAATCTCAGCCAATCATCATCCATTAAAAAAAAAAAATCTACGGTCAGCAGCTGACAAGATTTTAACCATCAATAACAATTACCCTGAAACCTTTTTGACATGATAGGTAGATATTTAATATCAATAACATAAAATACACCCTTGCTAATGGAGATGTATTAAGATATTGATTAGTTATGCAAGAAAGTTTATGCTTATTCCATTCCCACTAGTAATTATGAGCAGACTGTTGACTACTCCTTGAACCACATCTTTTAGTCCATTTCCCTTTTTCTACCCAAGAGTATACTCGGTTGGCAGATAATCAGAACAGACAGACATTCCTAGAAAATGTGAACCATATGTGCAACCTAAGGCAGCAAGCGTTTGCCGAATGCCTACTAGGTGCACCCTAACTGTGCTGAAGGTGCCAGGACTACACAGTGGAAAGGGACAGCCCCTTTGCTCAAGAGGCTTATCGTCTAGTGGAAGACAGAGAGAGGACCACAGCACACAGAAAGATGGGAATGGGGCATGCAGAGAGGCAGCTAAGCCAGCCCAGTGGGAAACTGGAGGAGCGACTAATGACTGTACCATAAGGCAGAGGAAGCAGAGGAAGGGCTGGGAGGAAGCAGGGGAGCTGGAGCACAGGCTGTAAGAGCGGTGCCTTTTCAACATTTTTCTCAGGTTAATATGTAGACATGACAGTTGCTAGGACACTAACGGGAAAATGTTAAAGGAAGTAATGGGAAAGCAAGATGTGTGGAGACGTATACAAAGGCAGCAGAGGACCACAGGCTGGCTAACACATTCACTAACCCAACCGGAGGGCCTAGCTCAGTTCCCCACAGGAACCCTAGGGCCCAGCTTCCCCTCCCAAGCTGGAGGTCAGGCCCTCAAAGGAAGCACAAGTGTAACCACCTATGGGTTCCTTCTGCCCATCTCACAGACAAAAACAATTCACTGAGACCATGACATTGCAATAAAGAAAAAGTTTAACTGACACAAAGCCAGCCATGCCACTTGGGAGACAGAGTTATTACTCAAATCAATCTCCCTGAAAATTCAGAAGCTAGTGTTTTTCAAGGATAGTTTGGTAGACCAGGGAATTGACTTCTGGGTGGGGAACAAAAGGACTGGTTGGCAGTTCTGGGTTGGAGCCACTGGTCACCAGAAATGCAAAACCTGAGAAGACATCTCGAAACGCCAATCTTAGGTTCTACAATGTCATGTTATCTTCAGGAGTAACTGGGGATGTTACAAATCTTGTGACCTTTGGAATAATGGCCAGTAAGACTCCTCATTCTCCTAACCTGGTGGTCTTTCATTAGCTTTACGAAAGTGGTTTAGTTTTGGGGAAGGGCTATTATCATTCAAATTATAAACTAAATAGCTCCCAAAGTTAGCTTGGCCTAAGCCCAGGAATGATTAAGAGCAGTTTGGAGGTTAAAAGTAAGATGGGGGTCGGTTATATTAGATCTCTTATACTGTGATAATTTTCTCACTGTTTAAATTTTTGCAAAGGCAGTTTCACAAGGGTTCTAGGGCTTGGAAGGGGAAAGTTCAAGACCAAGGGTGAGGAGGAACAGACAATGGGAATTCAGAAGAGGATCCATGGAGGAGTGGCATCTGGGAACTAAATAACTTGAAAATGATCCAAGAAACCAATGTGCTTTTTTTGTATTTCAATCACTATGAATGATTTCAAAGTAAGTTTCATAGCCTCTCTTTCTCGGAAACTTGCCTGCCTTGTAGTTTCTATGCCTACATTTAGAAGGGGTGGTGCCAGCCCCCATGCTGATCCTGGATCCTTACTTCCTGCATGTGTGATGAGCACAGAGGTCTAGAAGAGTCTCAGAATTGACCAAGGAGCCAGAGCTACCACTTTCTGGCAGCCAGTATCTTACCCACCAGCCATGCTGGACTTCATGAATCCCCATATCACTCTCTGGGCATCAGGAAACCAAATGGTGAAGGTGCCACCCCTGCTCTGTCAGGTCTTCCAAGAATGAAGCTTATTTGCAATGCAAAGCAACATGAAAAGTACATTCTTTTAGCATTGAAGACATGTGCCAATTCCCCAGGCACTGGAAAATGGCAAAGACTGACGTTTTGATGTTATTTTTTAAGGCATTTTTTTAAAAATAAAGATTCCCATTCTTTGCCATTCTCCTGAATGGAACAGAGGCAAATGGAGTGAGAGAAAGACTCTTTTAAAATATGGTCTGTTTTTTGTGTGCAGTCTGCTTAGAATGCCAATGCCTGCAGGCTAGAGGGGAATTCAGATGAGAGCATTTCCTTCATTCCAAATTAAAAAACAAGGGAGCTAGACCTCAAGGCTATTTCTGCCTTAAAACTCTTCCTCAAACATGGTGTTTCACAATTACAATACAACGATTAACAAAGAATGATTTTCTTTCAACTAGGAATTGAAGTAAAACACAGACACCCTGCCGGTCACTCTTGGTGGCAAAGTTGCTGCAAAGCAAATAACAAAGCACTGAGGGCTTACTATGGCTTTCTTATCAGAGCCAGTCAACAAGAAGTTTATATATAATGGTTTATACAAAACCTAATTTTCCGCCTTGATGCCCAGGGAGGGGGTCTCTGCCCCACTACAGGGTTCAGTAAAGTACTCCCTGTACACAGAAGGTAATTCCAATTAGATCATGGTAACCAAGACCTCTAAAGCTCAGCAGAGCCCCATAATTGCCTCTACCTAAAATTGTTGTAACTCAAGGCAAATGTTAATGCACCTTTGTACTGCTGAGTCCCTGATGTCTAACTAAAGTTTCATCCAGCCTGTCTAACGCCTATCCACCACCTTGGAGTATCTGTCTTCTTCAACTAACTGGTGAGCGCCTTAGAGCTGGCCACATCCCATTCATCTTCCTATTCTCAACTCCTATGGCAAGATTGGCCTACTAGTAGGCAACTAACATGTGCTTGTTAAACAAACGATGCAGACCTTGACCCCCAGCAAGTTTGTCCCTTGCCCAAGATCACAGCTAATTAGGAACAGAATCAATCCAAGTCTCCCAACTCTCAGCCCTTTGTGTTTCTTTCTTAATGCCCAGAAATGAAGTAGGATATTTCCCTGACCCCTTCACAAGTGGGAACTGGAGTGCAGAGGCACTAGAACTAGCCACCACTTTGGTGCCAGCAGGGGCGGACTCTACTTGCTCAGTCCCACTGTGTTCCACCCTCATGGGGGAGGGGAAGCACAGGTAAGCAGGTGCAGGAGCCAGGGCAAGCGTTTTTGGGTGCCAGCAGAAGTAAAACTCTGTGTGGGCCCCACAGCAGCATCTAGTGGGGTGCCCGTGACCCCTGAGGCCCCAGAAGGAGTGTTACAGTGCCCTTTTAGCTTTGCCATCTGCAAACAGCTTAAGTGTTAACAGCTCAGTGGAGGGTCAGTGTGACAGCCTTTTGCACCCACACTTGTGGCACCTGAGTTCTTATCCAGTGTCCAGGAGGAATGAGGTCACACAAATGAATCGGAGATGGGGAATGCAGGGGATTTTATTGCCGATGAAGGTGGCTCTCAGCTGGAAGGTGAGCTGAAAAGGGGACAGAATGGGAAAGATAAGCTCCGAAGCTACAACGTCAAGCTGTCCCTCTGAAGTCAAGCCGCTTCTATCTGACATCCAACCATAGTCTCTGACAGTCTCCAACAGTCTCCAACATCCAGCTGCTTCTCCTCTCTGCTGGCTGAACCCGGGGTTTTTATGGGCACAGGATGGAGGGCAGGGTGGGCCATAGGTAGTTTTGGAAAAGGCAACATGTTAGCGGGAAAACAAGGATGTAAGTTCTCACTTTGGGCTGCAGTATCAGGCTTTTCAGCTTGAGGATGCGGCCCTTGCCAGGGACTTGCCCTTTTCTGCCCAGAATTTCCTGGTATCTTGTCCCTATCTGAAAGGAGTCAGAGATTATTAATAATGGCTTCCACTTATTGAGTACTTAGGTGCCACATCCCTCCCCCAGTACTATGCATACATTATTAATCTTTGTTACAACCCTAGATGATAGATAGTCCCTATTTTACAAATGCCCAACCAAAGGAGGCATTTGTTCAAAGTCACAGACCAAGTAAATGGCAGAGCTGGTGAGTGGGCCAGACTGGCCTGTGCCCACATCCCATGCTTTCTCACTTCAGCATCATCTCCTCCCTAATGAACAGAGACCAAAAACATTTGTTGAAATGAATCACAAATGGCATAAAACCTTTGTTACCAAACCACACGGAGGCCTGCTCACCTAGCGCATGAAGGCCAAACATTTACATCTGAGATTTTGCAGAAAAGGAAAGAGAAATGGGGGTGTTTGTTTATGGGGCACAATGTAAGAGAACCGGGCAGTTCATGCTTAAGACCCAACCTCCACAATGGCTTATAACAGAGGTTCCCAATCTTTTGGTTTCCCTGGGCCACACTGGAAGAATTGTCTTGAGCCACACATAAAATACATTAACCCTAATGATAGGTGATGAGTTAAATAAATAAATAAATAACAAAAATATCTCATCATGTTTTAGGAAAGTTTACAAATTTGTGTTGGTCCACATTCAAAGCCGTCCTGGGCCACATATGGCCCACAGGCTGTGGGTTGGACAAGCCTGGCTTGTAAGCAAGGGTTTTTAAACTCAGTGGTAAATTTCAGGAAAGCAGAAGTTACAGGCAAAATTACAAATCAATACATGAAGTTATACATGGGTTTGTCCTAAAAGGGTGTGATTTCTTGAAGCAGGGGCTTACAGGTCATAGGTAGTTTCAAAGGTTTTTCTCATTCACTAAGGAAGGGAAGCTTTCTCTAGACACTTGGGCTCAACAGAAAAGAATGTTCGATCTGGCCCATGGATGTGACTTCCTCCAGGCCCCTCTGGACGAAATTTAGGACACAGAATGGTGCTCAGAACTCAGCCCTCAGTTCTCCCTTATCTGAGGTCTGTGTGCCAGTGGATTCATTAGGTGGGGGTCTGGGTTTCTGAAAAACAACCCAGGGACTAAGTAAGATGTGATCTTTAGTTTCTACAGGGGACCAAACATCTCCTGACTCTAACTTCTTTGGCTATTGTTTTAAGCTATTATGACTTTCTTTCTTATCAAGTCACTCACTAACTTCTCAGGGCTAGCTAGATGCCTGGAATTTCCCTTAAAGGAACTCCAGGTACTTCTTTATTTTCATGCCTGGGGAGGAAGCAGCAGGCCCCTAAGAGGGGTCCGTGCTCCATCTCACCCTGACATGACTCAATATATAGTTGATGAATTTTTTTCAAAGGTGTGAAAAACATCAGTTTCCTTTCAGTGAGTATGTTATGAAAAAAATCAGAGTCAAATTAAAAATAAGAAAGGAGAGAAAAAAGTGTTTGAAGAAGCTGTTATACCTGTTTAAATAGTAATAAAACACAAACTAAAGTCCTTTCGGTACAAAAATACGAAGAGGTAAAATCTGCCTGAGAGTTAGGAGGACCCACAGGATTCTGGGAGCAGCTGTTTGCTATGTGCTTTAGTCCTGAGAGGTTAGTAATTTAAGGGGCTCATAAAAATAAGCAAACAAACTTTCAAAAGTCTGGACCTACATCTTCCTCTAAAAAGCCAACAAAGAGCTCCCGCTAAGAGATTGTCACAAACATACAAAGAATCATATTACAACCTCAGCAGTCTTACCTACATCTTGGAAATGTGATCTTTTCTGTTCAAATGTGGTTGAAGTTTGTTGGGACTGGAAAATAGATTATTCTTTCCTTAAAAGGGCATGCTGACTGCTCTGTGGCTAGTACAAGCAGGTTATATCTTGGCTGATTTAGATTTTAGTTCTGTCAGATTGGACCCAAACAATGTGTCTGGTCTGATTCCTTCTGTCTTATCCAGACAGCCAGGATCATGTGGGCTTTGGAGATTTGAGCCCCAGGATACTGAATGCTGGTCTTGAGACTCAAGCTCCACAAGCAAGAATAAGAACTGCAATCAATTTAGAATACTGACTCCAACACCATGGACTGCTGGAACAAAACAGAAGCAGGAAAGATAGAGTCCAGTCTCTTCATTTTATAGATGAGGAAACTGAGACCCAGAGAGAAGGAACCTGTGGACTTACGGACTGTTCTGGAAAATGCCAGTCTTGAGATCACAAGGCCAGTCTAGCAGAATGGCTATGTTTGTTGTTGTTGTTATTGCTGCTTCAACTGGAATTAATTGCAAACATTTAAAAATTAGAAAGCGCAATATGGTGGTTCCTAAACAGAGAATTACCATGTGCTCCAGCAATTCTACTTCTAGGTATGTACCCAAAAGAATTGAAAGCAGGTCAGTCAAGCAGATATTTGTACACCCATTTCCATAGCAGCATCATTTACAATAGCCAAAAGGTGGAAGCAACCCATGTGTTCATCAACAGAAAAACAGATAAACAAAATGAGTGTGTACATTCATCAGTGAAATACTATTCAGTTTTAAAAACGAAGGAATTCAGGCCGGGCGCGGTGGCTCACGCCTGTAATCCCAGCACTATGGGAGGCCGAGACGGGCGGATCACGAGGTCAGGAGATCGAGACCATCCTGGCTAACACGGTGAAACCCCGTCTCTACTAAAATACAAAAAAAAAAATTAGCCGGGCGTGGTGGCGGGCGCCTGTAGTCCCAGCTACTCGGGAGGCTGAGGCAGGAGAATGGGGTGAACCCGGGAGGCAGAGCTTGCAGTGAGCCGAGATCGCGCCGCTGCACTCCAGCCTGGGCGACAGAGCGAGACTCTGTCTCAAAAAAAAAAAAAAGGGGGGAAGGAAATTCTGATACATGCTACGACATGAATGAATCTTGTAAACATGATGCAAAGTAAGACAAGCCAGTCACAAAAGGGCAGATACTGTATGATTCCACCTACATGAGGGACATAGAGCAGTCAAATTCGTAAAGACAGAAAATAGAACGTTGGTTACCAGGAGTCGGGAGTTACTGTTTAACAGTTTGGGTTTTTTGTTTGGGGAGATGAAAAAATTCTGGAGATGGATGGTAGTGATGGTTACACAGCAATGTGAATATACTTAAGGTACCCTTAAAGACGGGTTAAATGGTAAATTGTAGGTTATGTATATTTTATCACAATTTAAAAATTAGATGTTTCTATGTAAATACCCAGACTTTCAGTGTCATTTGAAAAATACAAGGGCTGGTGACAGTGGGCCCGCATCCCCACAGAAATCTGCACAGCAGCTGCCCCCTTAGAAAAGATGCTCTCCCATTTTGTGTGGCCACCCTCTATGCCCTCTTCATCCCTCTCCCTTATCAGCTGGGCATCTGAAGCCATTAGTTCCCAGACTTGGCTATGTGAAAGGAAAATATCTTGGGCACCCAAAATCACTTAGGTAAAGGGAAAATTCAAGCTTGGAACTGCAGAGGGCAAAACTGCTTCCCATTCTATTCAAAGTCATCCCTCCGCTGAAATAAATGCATATCTGATTGCCTCCTTTGGAAAGGCTAATCAGAAACTCAAAAAAATGCAACCGTTTATCTCTCATCTACCTGTGACCTGGAAGCCCCCTTCCTACTTTGAGTTGCTTCAAGTTACTTTGAATTCTCCTGCTTTTGCTTCGAGTTGTCCTGCCTTTCTGGACTGAATCATTGTTCATTTTATATATGTTGATTGATGTCTCATATATCCCTCAAATATATAAAACCAAGCTGTGCTCTGACCACCTCGGGCACATGTCGTCAGGACCTCCTGAGGCTGTGTCACGGATGCACGTCCTCAACCTTGGCAAAATAAACTTTCTAAATTAACTGAGACCTGGCTCAAATTTTGGGGGTTCACAGGTATACACCACAATCAGCTGGAGAACTTTCCAAACCATACCCCAGGCTCCACCCCAGATAAGCGAATCAGAATCTCCGATGGGCGGGGCCCAGGCACCAGTAAGTTTTGAGAGCTCTCCAGGTGATTCTAAGAGGCATCTGGAACTGAGGACCGCCCGGGTTCCTGCTCTGGGATTTGGTTGCACATTGGTATTACCTGGCAAGCCTTAAAAATGACTGACGTCTCCTCCTACCGGTTCTGTATTAATTGGCATAGGGTGTGGCAGAAGATCAGGATTTTAAGAAGTTTACTGGGCCATTGAATCTATGGCAAAGATTGAGATCCACTGCTGTGGGCATTTGAGTTGATATCCCGTGCTGCAGACACACAGCACTTGTCTCACCTCTACCCCACCACCCTGCCAAATTAAATACATCAATAATACATAAAATTATGTTATATGTGTTATATACATATTTATACTTACATATACACTGTTGGCTAAAGGAACAAAATGTCAAGCTTTTAAAGAATTAAAGTTAGTTTCATTCAAAAGTCTTATGGAGGATGATAAGACTATAAACCAAGGCCTCCAGCCACAGAGCAGTCCTGCCAGACCACCAAGGCAGTGTTTCAGCCCATTGCTTACATACAGGTGGTGGAGGTTCTGAATGTGCAAATTCATCTCCAACTTGTTCAGAAGTTACATCGAAGTAAGGATCATATCAAGTCTTCGGTGTGAGAGTATATCTGGTCATAGATTACAGAAGCATAGTCACCAACCCCATTGGACATTATCTTCTGTGTAAGAAAAGGCAAAGCTAAGTAGTGACTCAGGCAAGAGACATGGGAAGCACGTGCCTTACTCCATTTTGTCTTCAAAGCATCTTTCCAGAGAGCTGCAGGTTGTCACAGAGTCAGGGGGTTTGGGAAATTATGCTGGCAAGCAGAAATGAACAAACATGGTTTCTTACATTTGTTACCTTGTCTACAAGACACACACACACACACACACACACACACACACACATCCTTTGAGATCAGTAATTTAAGAGCTCATAAAAATTAGAAAACAAATTGCGGCATGCACACACCCACAACACACACACACACACACACACACCCCACACAGTCCATTAGCCCGTCACCTTACTCTCCATGGTTGACTCCAAATTCATCCCACAGACCAGAGATAAACCTTCATTGGAACACACAGAATAGTTTTCACATTGGAGTTCTAGTGATGAATGAGTAATTGTAGTTTCCTTGGAATTGAAGACAAAATCTACCATTTTCTTGAACATTTACTGCACCCATGCATTTTCTTAGTTATCTCATGTAAGCCTCTAGGGCAACACAGTGAAGGAGACACTGTCATCCTCATTTTCGATGAGGTAAGTGTAAAGGCTCACACGGTGATTACTTTGAAGGGAACACCACTCCTTTGAATGTCTAAGTCCTGGAATTTTTCTTCAAATCAGCCATAATCTTTTACAATCACACCTTGTATGTTCCCAGAATGTTCTGTTAAATAGGATTTTTGTAATGTGATTCTCACTTTAAAGGCACCAAGGGAATTTGGTATTTTTAGGGAACACTTCAGAGAACCATTTTATAAAAACAAATAACCCTTTAGTGCTGTGAACACTAAACTCTTAATGTAGCTGTTTTGTGAGTTAGGTGTTTTTTCAGAGCTGATTTTTTCCCAGTATACTAAATCTGTTTTCAATGCATATCCCAAAGAGTGTATGAGTAAGTAAGAGAAGATTTAAGAAACTAAGTGTTCTGAGTAGAAATCGTAAGCTTTCAAAGCCTGCCCTCTGACATAATAATGATAAAGAAATTTTAAGCTCCCTCCCTCTCTCAATTTTCCAGTTGCAAAATTTGAGTCATTTCTTTGAGTCATTTCTTTCTAGATGAATGTCTAATAGAATTTAAGACCACGTCTCTGCATCCTACTTAAGTGGCCTTTCGATCATCAGTTTTCTGTCATTGTGGCAGATGGGCTGACTGTCTGCTGCAAGGCTGGGGTGACTTGGTTGGCTAAAACAACAGCATCGACCATCCCTAACCCAACTGTTCTGTACTCCACTGTTAGTAACATGAGAAAAACCTAACTCAGCTGCAATCGTCTACTTGGTTGTACCATAGGCAGAGAAATAAACAGAGGCATAGAACTTCACAACAGAGTGTTCCTTTTTAAAAAAAAATGAAAAGTAGAGGATTTTACCAGTTCGCAACCAAGCGCGGCAGTTATATCCTAGGGACCTAACAGAGATAACCTCTCGGTAACTACTGGTAAAAGATGGGGATGGAACACAGAACAAACACCTGGCACTGGACTGAAACTTAGAAGAAGTTACACGTTGAAGTATGGGCAGGCTTTATTCAGAGGCTGGCTTCTAAATGTTCAGAACCCAAATTCACAGGTGGTGGTTACATTCCCTAAGTAGCCTAGAAATGCTTATTTAGTCCTTAACATTCTTGGAGAGTAGCCCAGACACTAGCTTTGCTAAGGTCTGGGCCCTAAAATGAGGTAGGTGACATGATACTGGGAGAAGAGGAGGAAGTGAAAAAGAGACATAGAGAAAAAGTAGAAGGTAGAGGGAGTGAAATATGTTGGCCTGAAACAAAATTCTGAAGTAATAAAATAAACATTTAGGTTTGACATTTCTCAATCTCACTTTTTGAACTACATTCCCAGTACTTCATCAAATTAACACTCAGGCCTAAACTCTCTCCATCCAGTGCTTAAAACTCATCTTTATCTGCTTAAATCAGAGTTCCACTGGGAATAGAGGATTCGTTCCCACCAGACTAACCCTCTCATAGAAGACAACTATAAACCCTTTTAAAAATACAAAAATTAACCCTAAGGCCCTAGAAACTCACCAAAGCAGTGAGAAAATGGAGGCGGGCAGAGGGAGTCTTACTTAGGAGAATGCTGAGTGCTTTTATAGTTCTTTGTCTCTGGACTCAGTCGACACTAGGCCAGGCAGCTAAAAGTGGGATTGAAAATCAGCAGTCTTTTAGCTTGAAGAATGAGTAGACAGACTTTGGTGTGACCAATGCAGCTGGAAAGCCAGAGGGGAAATCCTGGACAGGGGGTGACCAAGGAGAGTGCTAGATTTTTCACATAAACTAAGCCCAAATCTCTGGCTCATCCCTGAACTGTGCATAGTACAGGGCAGACCCCAAGAAGCCTAGCCGGGGCTAAAAGATCTGAACAGATATTTCATCTCCTGCCTACCTCAAAGGAAAAAGAGTTTGAGTCTGAGACCAGCTAATGCTGCTGAAACAAGCAAAAAAAAAAAAAATCAATACTCTTCAGAGGAACATAACAGAATTCAGGGCCTCAACAACATATATACAGAACACAATCCAAAATTACTAGTTGTGTCATGATACAGGAAAATGTGACCTATACTCAAACGAAAAGGCAATCAACAGCGACTAACCCCACAATGGCCCTAATGTTAGAATTAGCAGGTAAGAATTTTAAAGCAGTTTCTATAACTTAAGAATAAAAAGAAAAACTGGCCCATAATGAAGAAACAAATAGATAATTTCATTAGAGAAATAGAAACTATTAAATGATTGAAATTCTAGTACTAAAAAAAAGAATATCTGAAATAAAAAATTGACTAGATAAGTTTAACAGAAAACAAGATAACAAAATAGAGCACCCATGAACTTGAAAAGAAAAATCAATACAAATTATTGAATCTTGAAAACAGGGAAAAAATTTTTTAAAAAAAAGGAGATCATCAGCTGGGTGCATTGGCTCACGCCTGCAATCCCAGCACTTTGGGAGGCTAAGGCAGACAGATTGCTTGAGCCTAGGAGTTCAAGACCAGCCTGAGCAGCATGGCAAAACCAAGTCTCTACAAAAATAAAAAAATACAAAAATTACCCAGGCATGGTGGTACATTCCTATAGCCCCGGCTACTCAGAAGGCTAAGGTGGAAGGATTGCTTGAGCCCAAGAGGTCAATTCTGCAGTGAGCTGCAATCATGCCACTACACTCTAGCCTGGACAAAAGAGCAAGACCCTGTCTCAAAAACAAAAAGGACAATATCAAAAGATCTAACATACATAAAAGTGGAATTCTAGAAGGAAAGTAGAGAGAAAATGGGGTAGAAAAAATATCTGAAACAAATCAGGGTGCAGTGACTCACACCTGTAATCCCAGCACTTTGGGAGGCCGAAGCAGGTAGATCACCTGAGGTCAGGGGTTCAAGACCAGCCTGGCCAACATTGCAAAATCCCATCTCTACTAAAAATACAAAAATTAGCCGGGCATGGTGATGGGTGCCTGCAATCTCAACTACTCAGGAGGCTGATATGAACCCAGGAGGTGGAGGTTCTAGTGAGCCAAATCATGCCACTGTATGCCAGCCTGGACAACAGAGCGAGACTCCATCTCAAAATATTTTATATATATATATATATATATATATGTATGTGTATATATATATATGTATATATATATATATATATATTTGAAACAATAATGACTAACAATTTCCCAAATTGGGGGAAGGAAATTAAATTTGCAGATTCAAGGAGCCTAGTAAGGGCCGGGTGCCGTGGCTCACGCCTGTAATTCCAGCACTTGGGGAGGCTGAGGTGGGCGGGTCACGAGATCAAGAGATCAAGACCATCCTGGCTAACACAGTGAAACCCCATCTCTACTAAAAATACAAAAAATCAGCCAGGGGTAGTGGCACATGCCTGTAGTCCCATCTACTCGGGAGGCTGAGGCAGAGGAATTGCTTGAACCCAGGAGGTGGAGATTTGCAGTGAGCTGAGATCAATCGTGCCACTGCACTCCACCCTGGGCGACAGAGTGAGACTCCGTCAAAAAAAGGGAAGGGAAGGGAAGGGGGAAGGGGGAAGGGGGAAGGGGAAAAGCGGAAGGGAAAAAGGAAGCCTAGTAAACCAAATAAGAATAAATAAATAGAAAAATGCAGCTAGGCACATTAAAATCAAACTGCTAAAATTAAACAAAGAAAAAATCTTGAGTGCAGCCAGAGAAAAACAACACATTATATACAGGAGAATAATAATATGAATGACCGTTGACTTCTGATCAGAGAAAAGAATGAACGCCAAAACACAGTGAAGCAACATCTTTATGGTGCAGGAAGAAAAATCTGTCAACTTGAAATCATGTGTAAGAAAAATATCCTTCAAGAATAAAGAAAAAATAAAAACATTTTCAGATACATGAAAACTTGGAGAACCTATCACCATCATACCTGCACTACAAGAAATGTTAAAGAAAATTATTCAGACTGGAAGGAAATGACCAGTTGAAAATTGAATCTTTAGGAAAGAATAGTATCGAAGTGGTAAAATATGGGTTAAAAATTAATATTTATTTATTTAGAAGATATATGAGCATTTAAAGCACAAATTTAATGTCCTATTTATTGTGTGGTTTATGACCCATAGATGTAATACATATGACAGCTACTGAATAAAGGATGGAGGGTGAGGGTCAAAGGGACAAAGAATCTAATAGTTCTTATATTTTTTATAAAATAGTACAATTTTAACTCTATATGAATACACTATAAAAAATTAGGGAATTGAGGTTATATATCATAATCTCTAGAACAGCCAGTTTTTAAAAAACTGTCAAGAAGTATTCATTCCTAGTGAAAAAAAAAAAAAAAAAAAAAAAAAAAAAGGCTTAAGTCTACAGAAAGAATTCTGAGAAAATGTTCACAGCAGCTTTATTCATGAGTCAAAAATTGGTGTGCATTAACAGGACAATAGCTAAGCATCCTGTACTATATTAATACAGTGGACACATAAAATACTAAATAACAAAAGGAAAGAACTGCTGATATGTGCAACAACAGGGATGAATTTCAACAACATTAAACTTAGTAACAACGTTCTAGAAGAGATTAAATCTAACTGTAGTGAAAAAATACTAAACTTGGAATAGGACAAGATTTGCTTGAGAAAAAATAAGGGAACTTTCTAGGGAGAGAGTAATGTTCCATATCTTAATAAGTTTGTATTACACAGGTGTATGCATTTGTCAAAACTCATTGAAGGGCATGACTAAGATTTGTGCAATTCATGATATGTAAATTTACATCAAAAAATAATGGGGTCAGGTGTAGTGGCTCATGCCTGTAAGTCCAGCACTTTGGGAGGATGGGGCAGGAGGAGTGCGTGAGACCAGGAGTTTGAGACCAGCCTGGGCAACATAGTAAGAGCCCATGTCTATAAAAGTTTAAAAGTCAGCTGGGCGTGGTGACACACATCTGTAGTCCCAGCTACTTGGAAGGCTGAGGCAGAAGAATCACTTGAGCCCAGGAGTCTGTACAGTGAGCTATGCTGGCACCACTACACTCCAGCCTGGGTGACAGTGCAAGACCCTGTCTCTAAAATTTAAAAAGTAAAATTGAACAATTAACAAATATCAAACTCTAGTTAATGATATATGTGTTAAGATATTTAGGGAGAAGTGTTCTGGTGTCTTCAATTTATTTTGAAATGCATCCAAAAAATGAATTAATGGATGGTGTATTAGTCCATTTGCATACTGCTGATAAAGACATAACAGAGACTGAGCAATTTACAAAAGGAAGTTTATTGGACTTACAGTTCCATATGGCTGGGAAGGCCTCACAATCATGGCCGAAGGCAAGGGAGAACAAGTCACATCTAACGTGGATGGCAGCAGGCAAAGAGAGAGCTTGTGCAAGGAGACTCCCATTTTTTTAAAACCATCAGATCTCTTAAGACTTATTCACTATCACGAGAACATCATGGGAAAGACCCGCCCCCATGATTCAATTACCTCCCCCCAGGTTCCTCCCACAACACGTGGGAATTCAAGATGAGATTTGAGTGGGGACACAGCCAAACACAGGAATGAAGAAATAGTTACGTAACAAAGAAAAATGCCAATGTTGAAATATAGGAGGTAGCTTATAGTAAGCTGAATAATGATCCCCAAATGTGTGCACACCCTAATCCCTAAAACCTGTGAATATGTTACCTTACACAACAAGAGGTATTTTACCAACGGGATTAAGAATCTTAAAACGCAAAGATTATCCTAGAGTATCAGAATGGGCCAAATGTAATCCCAGGGTCCTTAAAGAGGGAGGATCCTGACAGAAGGCCAGAGGCAGAACAACTGGTATGACTGCAGAAGCATAGAATGATGGGACCACAAGCCAAGTAATATGCACATCTTCTAAAAGCTGGAAAAGGCAAGGAATAGATCCCCCTTAGAACTTCCAGAAGTAACACATCCTGCTAGTACCTCGATTTTTCATAAGCCTCATTTTAGACCTTTGACCATCAGAATTGTAAGATAATACATTTGTGTTCTTTTAAGCCACTAAATTCATGGTAATTTGTATAGGAGCAGCAGGAAACTCATACACAAATATAACATATATATGGCTGTTCACTGCATAATTCTCTGGGTTTTTCTGTATATTTGAAAATTTTCATGTTAAAATATTGAAATTTTTAAAAAACTTCCATTGGCCAAATGTAGGAATAGGTTAAAAAAAAGCTAACTGTAATATTTTACTCCAATATCTGCTCAGCTAACAACTTCTCAACTCCCTCAATGTTACTTAAAGGTTTTAAGTAGAACCCTTGTGAGTCATTAGAATTTTAATTATCCTGATTAATAAAATCTATAAAATTCCATTAATTTTATTTATCTCCTACTGATTGATAAAATTGCAATCAGTAGGAGAGAAAGTGAAATAAAATTCTCTGGAGAATATAGAAGAAATCATTGATTTTATTTAAGGAATCCATCACACAGGGAGATGGGCCTGGCCTGGAAGCTCTCCTGGATCCCATTCCCTCAGATGTTACCATTGTTTATTTCTTCTTCTACTTCTGAACCCACAGGTCCAAATACCCAAGATGTGTTGTTTGGTTGGTGCAAAGGTAATTGAGGTTTTTGTCATGACTTTTAATGGCAAAAACCACAACTACTTTTGCACCAACCTCATAGTTTACTGTTTCTTTTCTTCCCAGGAATCCAGGAATAGAAGGAAGAAATTAGGATGTGGGTAGGGGCCAGCAGCAACTCTTTGAATGACTGGGTCAATGACTTATATGTAAAGATCAATTCTAAGTTAAGTGCTAATGAATCAGAGATCAGCTATATTAGAGAAAACTAGTCTCCTTTTTACCCAAACAATGACCAATTTTGGTCTTTTCCCTTTTTCTTTTTTTTTTTTTTCCTTTTAGATTTTAGTCATCCAAATCTAGAAATTAGCCTTCATTTTATTATTCTAAGAGTACAACTGCCTTTTAAAAGAACAGTAAAAATTCACACTAATGAGAAAAGAAAAAGCAGGCGAATCTTAAAGTTGATCTTATAATTTCTAGTTCCAAATGGCAAACACAAACTTAAACAAAAATTTTACACCAAGTTGATAGGCTAAGCCATGAATAAAAACAGTAATCATAGTCATGCATGAAAGAACTTGTACACACCCTCTACACAGTTGTGTTCTCAGAAAGGGGGAGATCTGACTTCTCAAAATCTGTTTTTCAAGCAAAATGAATAAACATCTCAAATATTTTATAAGTGCCAAATATGGCAGATGGCATTTGCATGGGGATTATATAACCACACTGAAAACCAACCATAAAGTTCTAAGAATATACACAGAGTGAAAATACCTCTAACTCATCCTCTCACTAACCAGAAAAGCTGTCCCTCAGGGAGGGCCCACAGTCTTTGAAGGCTAGATGGAGAATTGTAATCAGGGGAGAATTCCATTTCTCTGGCTCAAGAATGAAACTGAAATCAAGAGTTCAGTCAGTGCTAGTGTTTTCTCATTATCACAAACAGTCCAGTGATTTGAACCTAACAGCCAGTGAATTCAAGGAGGATCTACTTTGTAAACCCTTGAATTATTTTCATGAAACATACAGATTTTTCAATTTTGTAGTTTTCTGAGCAACAGATATATCTTCAGCAATCACTTATGTCCTGTTTAGTGCTAGGCTTTAATCATGTCTCAATATACATTTTGGATAAATGAATTTATGAATATGTGAAGTTATGTTTTAATAGATGGTCTTGTTCTGTAATGAAACATGAGGGAAAATCTTTTTCCCCCTCAATCAGACCATAACCTCTTTCTTTTTAGAAAGGGAGCCAACATTTATCCCATTGCACCTAGCAAAGGTGGCACATTTAGCCTCTCTACAAGTACATGTTGACTGGTTAATATGGCTGTGGATAGGCAAGTACAAATCTTTGTATGGTCATATGTTTTATGTTTTTTTGAGTAAATTCTTAGAAGTGGAATTGCCAAGTCATGTGGTAAGTACATGTTTGATTTTATAAGAAATCGCCAAGCTCAGGATTTATAAGTAGCTATGTCTACAAGTGGCTATATTGTGAAACTAGATTTATTGAGCTACAATTTTACATAAAATTCACCAATTTTAAGAGTACAATTGGATAAATTTTAACAAAGTTTACAATCATGTAACTACCACTATAATCAAGCCATCACCCCAAAAAGTGTTTTCCTGCTCTTTTGTCACCAATGCCATCTCCCTACTCCCTAACCCCAGGAATCCACTGTCTATCACTATTGTTTTATGTTTTCTAGAATTTTATATAAGTTGAATCATACACTGTCTGGCTTCTTTCACTTATCATAATGCATTTGATATTTATCCACACTGTTGTATCAATAATTCATTTTTTTAACGTTTTTTGAGACAGGGTCTTGCTCTGTTACCCAGACTGGAGTGTAGTGGCACAATCACAGCTCACTGAAGCCTCAGCCTCCTAGGCTCAAGCAATCCTCCCACCTCAGCCCCTCAAGTGGCTGGGACTATAGACGCCAGTCACGGCACCCAGGTTTTTTTCTTTCTGTTTTGTAAAGATGGGATCTAGTGATATAGCCCAGGCTGGTCTCAAACTCCTGGGCTCAAGTGATCCTCTTGCCTCATCTTCCCAAGGTGCTGGGATTACGGGCATGAGCCACCATGCTTGACCCATTCTCATTCCTGGGTAGTATTGTACGGATATACCAAAGTTGATGGGTATCTGGATTGCTTTCAGTTTTGAGTAGTAAGAATAAAATGGCCATGGACAGGCAAATATAAGTCTTTTTATGCTCATATGTTTTATGTTTTCTTGGGTAAATTCTTTGGAGTGGAATTGCTAAGTCATGCAGTAAGTATATGTTTGAATTTATAAGAAACTGCATTCCCACCAGAAGTATATAAGCATTCTGGTTGTTCCACATCCTCATCAATACTGATGGCTCATAGTTGTACCTCATTGTACAGTTTTAATTTGAATTCCCCTAATGACTAAAGTTGTGAAATACCTCTTCATGTGCTTGACAGATTAATTCCAATTACTAGGTTTTTTTTATATACTATTAAGAACCACATCAGAAGGGTCCAACATTTTCTTCCAGAACATAGCCACTTGTAGACCCATAGCTGGGCAGAGTCTAGAATGACTGTCTTGAGATAAACCACACCTAGGAAAAGATGCACGCCTAAAAGGGATCCATACTTTAGAACAATATTTCAAACCTAAAGTTGGATAGTTAAGGCCAGATTAATTATCCATTTCTTCTTCCTTAGGAGAGAGGGTGGGGGGGAAACTCTCATCTCACAAATAGATCTGGAAATAGTGCAGCAGTTCCTTCTCTAACAGTCTTAACTAGACACCCCCACACAGCACATCACTAGCTATCAGATGGCCATATGAGATGTGAAGCCTTCAGAACACTAAATTTGCCTCTCAAAAGAACCAAATGTTAAGCTGTACCACACATGTCGTTAGTCTCTTGTAGTATTCAATTTTCTCTTCATCTTATTATTTTTAGGTGGAATTCAAAACACCCACCAGGGATTTTTTTTTCTTATGAGAGAGAACATTGTTTTGGTAGAAAATGTGTTTAACTCCTAATCATTTGTCAGGGTTTTTTGTTTTTTTTTTTTTTTCATATGAGATGTAGCTTTCCATCTACTTAAAGTACAGTAAATTACTCATATTCAGGACATCAAACAATGTTACCTCTTTACTTAGGAAAAGAATAAAATCAGTCTACACAATTATCCTCTCCATCAGTAACAATCTTGAAAAAAGTTCTAGGGAACTACTTCTCTCTACAATCCCTCCAAATTCTTCACTAGAAATGAGTATAGGCCCTGGGTCTCCTCCTCCCAATTTCTGTCTTCACTCCAACTATATACCGTAAAGCTTACTCGCCAATCATTAATTTGGAGAATCAAGCTCAATAAATTGTATTTTTTTCCAAAACAAGAGGTCTCTTCAGAAGTAATTTTTATAATAACCTTATTGCTTTTCATCAGAAAAGAAGAAAAAAAAGATTTGAGGCAAAAATCCATTTACAGCTGAGATCCATTAATTTGCATCATCTCCTTCTGTAACCTTAATTTGTACTTATATCTGCTTGGTGATTACAAATTTAATTGGCCAGCCCACACTTTGACTCTGTGGGTGCAAAAGTATGGCCAGGATGAAATGAATAAATCTTTCTTTCAGGGACTCTAGATGAATCTATTCTCTTTCATAAACCATGGGTGATGGTAACTACATCTGTATCAAACTAGATTTCAGTTTCCACCTTTAGGATAAAGGGACTATTCCATTTTTATAAATGTTAAATGATTGATTTATTTCTTTAACAAGAATATTTTCCAATGTGACACATATCATTTTAAATAAATGTAAGTTTAAATTAAACATAAGTTTAAATGCCTAAGATTTGGCTAAAGAAACAGACCTGGCATCAGATGAGAACAGTATGTTTCATTCACTTATGTGTTAATTACTCCAACAAGGAATAAGTCCCCAAAGACATTTTTCTTGACATCTATCAATCAGTTCTTTTGTGGAAATTGAAGTTTCAAAATTCAAAAGGATTGATAAACACAATTACAGCTTGCCTCCTTTTCTATTTTCTCATAGTAGTCCTTATCCACAATCCATCTCCGTATCCAGCCCCAGGACCTTTTAAATCCCAAATAGTTGCCCCTGCTGCCACCCCCAGTATACTCCAAAACACCAGCCCCATAACCACTCATGAGCTCACCTTCATTCCCTTCATCTCTGCAGTCACAGGAAGAAGAAAAACACGGTCTAACCCATTTCTGTAGTTGTGCCCTCTTGTGACTAAAAGACTTGGTCTGCTTGAAGCCAAATTCACAATGCAATGTGCAGCAGAGGCATGAGGGAATCTGAAAATAGCATTCTTACAGCTCAAAGCACCATCTTAATAAGAAGCACTGATTTTGCTTTTTAAAAAATTCGCTACACATGGTAATTATTTAAACCATGAATTAGTAATGCTTTCCCAATATCATATATATGTCCAAACATGGTTATTCCCTTTAACAAGAAGTTTACCTGTGGGTATGGGATGAGGGGAGAAACTCAGCTCAGGCTGCCCTAGTGAGCTGCAGATGCAGAGCCCAAGAAGGGTTACAGGCTGGGGCACAACAAGAGTGGGCCGGTGCCCTAGAATTCTCAAGCCACCTGTGCCAATATCTGTCTTCCTCTTTGCCTCCTCCCCCGACTAGAGCAGGGCTGCAACCATGCCACTTTGGAATGGTTCTTCCATGAGGCTGCTGCAATAAACGCTTGCTAGTGGGCCAGTTGATTGAACCTGCAAAGCCTTCCAAACCCTGAAGGCTCACAGACCTCAGGCCTTGGCTAGGATTTGCTCACCACAGGAGCCCGGGGGAGTCTCTGGAGTCTCCCACTTTCACTCTCATGCCTGCCAAGTGGACTCTCAAGTAGAAGGAATTTAAAGGAGAGGAAGAAACCCAGCTTGGAACATGGTATTTCCAATAAAACTGGTCCTTTACCGATCTTCACAGCATTTACTGTTGCACCATACATGAGGCTTTGCCTCCACTTGTGCTCTAAGGATGCATGGTTTCCATAAGCTGAGAAATGAAATGAGAAGGCCAAAGGAGGTTAGAGAATGTGTAACCTGGAGTCATCAATTCTCAGAGCCAGAGTGACCTGAAAGGTCCTCTAATCCATTCATTTTGTTTTAACAGATCAAAGTACTATGATCAAGAGAGGGTAGGTATGGCTTACCCAGGATTATAATCTGGTGATCAATAAATTGATCCAATGCACCCTCTTCCCTTTACAGTGCTTACTGCTGCCACGCACTGTGCTGAGTGCCTCACTTCAGAGATTATTTCATTTAAACCTCACGACAATCCTATAAGGAAGGTACTCTATTCTCATGTTACAGATGAAACTGAAGCCTATTTAAGACACTGGCCAGAGGTCACACAGCAGGTAGATGGAAAAGCCCATGCCTTTAACCATCCGTTTTATACTCTGACATTCAGTATTCCTGCTGTGACCCTAGGAATTTCCTGAATCATCTCTACCTACATTATTTTCAGGATCCTTGTAGAACCATATGTAGTCGTAGAGAGCCAGGATAACCCCTTTCTCCAAAATGTCAAAAAACAGATTGATTGTAGCTGCTTCCCATGAGTAGGATCTGATAACTGTTTCAGTCTTCTCCATACTCCAAGCAAACTGGAGGATTTACAAAAAGGCCAAGTCCACTTGACCAATCTTGAGAAAACATATCCTTATTTCATTTTGAAAGGGCTTCTCAATATTTTCTACATTTCTCACAACCCAAACACTTTTGACGCTACCACCTCCAGCAGTCACAGGCGTCCAACTCTGCCTCTGAACACCTAACATGAACACGTTGACCCAGCCGGCAGCATTCCAGAGCCGGGGAGCATGTCCCACAACCCTCAGGGTGTGTGGACATTTAGTGAGGACTTTCCACTCATTCGAAAACAAAAGGCATGAAGACCTTCTATTGAAGAAGTCTGGTCTGGGATATTCTTTTTTTCTTTTTTTCTTTTCTTTTTTCTAGAGACAGGGCTTCACTCTGCCACTCAGCCTGGAGTGCAGTGGCACAATCACAGAACTCCTGGGCTGGGATATTCTGAAATGTACAAAGTGGTACCAGAGACATTTGAGATGAATTTCCCACACCAGCAATATTTCCCAACTGAGAGCACAGTGGTTGGGCAGAGAGATGTTCTCAGAGAAGCAATATAGGGTCGTGATTAAAGAGAGTAGGCTCTGCAGTGAAACCTTGGTTTGAATCTTGTATCTTCCATTTCCCAGTTTAGAGATCTTAGGCAAGTTAGCAACCTCCCTGAGCCTCTAGTTTCCCCATCTGTAAAAGACAAATAGCAGCTACCTCACCAGGCTAGTGTGAAGATTAGATGAGATAATATAAGTGTCTAGCACTATGCCTAGCACATAGTAACTCAAGTTAACTGTTGTCTTTTTATATTTTGGTTGTATTAACTGTGCCTCATTTCAGGGGAGGATGTTTCTTCATCCCAATTCCAGGAGAGAAAAAAGGATGAGATGGGGGTCAAATTTGGGGCAGAAAATTCTAACGCTGGTGAATTCCAAGGCCAGGAAAATCCAAAGGAATGACTCTAAGTCTGGGCACGAACAGAGAATGCAGCCAATTATACCAACTTTCCAGTACTTCAAGTATATATTTATAGCATATGTTTAGGTGTTTATGCTGTATATGTAATTAGCCATTTTTCTTCAGGATATCCAGTAATTATTTTATCAAATGCACATCTGTTTTAATTAGGCATGTACACACTTTACTATACTGTAAAATGTCAAACGCACTGTAAAATATCTCAGAGTACATTAACACATAAAAACGAAAATTCATGTGACATATCACAAACAGCTGCAAGAAGCTCATAGACCCAACCAGCTGCTACTCCACAACTTCTAGCCAACGGCTGTTCTGTCAGGTCCTTCAGAGATTACTCCCATACTGGAGCTGCAATTTCTGTTTTCAGTTCTCTTGCCTTGATGTGACTGTCAGAAATGATGTGTGGTGATGCAGGTGTAACTTGGCTGGTACCACGCATGCCAACCCATCTTCCATTTGCCAAGCCGGAGAATCTTAGTGCAGATGATAAGACCAAAAATCTCAAACCCAGGAGGGCTTCAGCTGCCAACTGGTACAATTCCCTCATTATACGGATGGGGACACTGAGAA
This sequence comes from Macaca mulatta, assembly GCF_049350105.2. Lineage (NCBI taxonomy): Eukaryota > Metazoa > Chordata > Mammalia > Primates > Cercopithecidae > Macaca > Macaca mulatta. Next base: position 125,189,518 of record NC_133417.1, on the reverse strand, counting down.
CCAGATGGAGGAACTGAACTGGTGAATGAAGTAGGATCATTCTGTGTCATTCAATGTCCGATCCAGTGTTCCTTCTACCCCACTGGTTTCTAATCATGACTGTATCAGAATCATCAAGGGTACTGATACAAAATGCTGATTCCCAGAGCTCACCTTGACCAAGAATCTTATGCAGAAGATCTGAGGTAGAGCCAAGGAATAGATATTCTAACAAAGGGTGCAGTAATACCAAAGCAGCCAGTTCAGGGACCTGCATGGAGGGACTGCAGTGGCCACATCTCACTGTGTTTCTCCCTGACATTTCTTCATACTCTGTTCCTTAGGTTCTCTCCATTTCTGATTGGCAGACACTGACAGGACTTTAACGGTCTATGACTGTTGACTTGCCAGAATATTGGAATTGACTAGCCCGGAAGCACACAAAATCTTTTCTGAAGGGAATATATACTGGTAGATTATCAATGTTACCCCTTAGCTAAGCCATTTCTAATGACATTGCACTCTGGCAAGTGCTCTGTGCGCAGAAGCACATAGTTCCCATGTTCAATTACTTTCCACAGAGAAAAACTTACCAGAAATCCCTCAGCACTGCTGCTAAGTTATAATCTCACAGGTTTTCTGACTTGTTGATCAGCAATAGACCAGCCAATAAGTAACAAGTCAGAATAAAGAAAAATATCGATTACCTAAATAAATACAGATTTGACAGATATGACACTCATAATTTTATATTTTTTAAAAAACTGCTCAGTAAACTTTGAGTAAAAGAAAAACCATGTAGTCTAATAAAGAGCATCTAGAAAATATAAACACAAACCTATAGCTAGCATCATATGTAATGGTAGAAGAGTAAATACTTTCTTCCTAAGATGGAAACAAATATGTCGGCTTTCATCAGTTCTATCAAACATTTAATACCTGGAGGTCTTAACCCAAGCAATAAAAACAGAAAATATAAGGCATAAATATTAGAAAGAAATAGGTAGAACGACCTTTATTTGCAGAAAATATGATTGTCTATGTAGAAAATTCTAAGGAATCTACCAAAATTAAAACCTACTAGAACTAATAAGTGAATTTAACAGGGTTGCTCTATATAAAGTCAATGTTAAAAAAAACTCAACTGTGTTTCTACATACTTGCAACAAGTATTTGAAAAATTAAAAATTTTTAAATAACATAATATCACCAAAAACATAAAATACTTCAGCATAAGTTTAACAAAGGATATGTAAGACCATTACACTGGAAACCATAAACATTGCAGAGAAAAATTAAAGATGACTTAAATGGAGAAAGATACTATATTCATGCATTGGAAAACTCAATATTGCTAAGACACCAGTTCTCTAACATTGATCTATCGCTTTAATGCGATCCCAATCAAAATCCCAGAAGAGTTTTTTTTTACACAACTTGTTTTCAAGACTTACTATAAAGCCATAGTAATTAAGACAGTATGATATTGGTATAAGAATACACAAATAGGGAGGTAACATTCTTTTCAAATGCTCTTGGAATATTCTCTAGGATTGATCCTATGTTAGGCCACAAGCCTTAACAAATTTAAGATGAAAATTATATCAAGTGCATTTTCCAACACAATGATATAAAACCAGGGGGAAAAAATGAGAAAAATTGGGGATTTCACAAATACACGGAAATTAAACAACAAACTCCTGAACAACCAGTAACTCAGAGATCAAAAGGGAAATTTAAAATATATATATATCTTGAGACAAACAAAATGTAAACAAAACATACTGAGATTTATGAAATGCAGCAAAGGCTACTCTAAGATGGAAATGTAAAGGGATGAATGCCTACATTAAGAACAAAGAGATCTCAGATAAACAACCTGACTACAAACCTAAAGGAACCAGAAAAAGAACAAACCTCAGCCCAAAGTTAGCAGTAAGAAGGACATAATAAAAATCAGAGCAGAAATAAATAGTGATTTGAAAAACAACAGAAAACATCAATGAAACTAAGAGTTGCTATTTTGAAAAGATTAACAAAATTGACATTTAGCTAGAATAACTGAAGTGAGAAGATTCAAATAAAAAGGAGGAAACATAATTAATACCACAGAAATACAAAAGATCATAAGAAACAACTATGAACAATTATTTACCAGCAAACTACATAACCTAGAAGAAACAGATAAGTTTCTGGAAACATGCAATCTACCAAGATTGAATCTCGAGAAAGTAGAAAATCTGAACAGACCAATAACAAGGAAGGGGATTGAATCAGTATTGAAAAACCTCTCAACAAAGAAAAGTGCAGAAGCTGATGGTTTCACTGGTGAATTCTATCAAACACTTAAAGAAGAAGTCATGCCAATGTTTCTCAAATTCTGCCCAAAAATTAAAGAGGAGTAAATGTGTCCATATTCATTTTATGAGTGTAGTATTACCCGCATACCAAAGCCAGGCAGCCACATTACAAGAAAAGAAAATTATAGGGCCACTATCCATGATAAAGATATATGCAAATATCCTTTCAAAATACTGCAAACCAAATTCAACAGCACATCAAAAGGATCACACGCAATGATGAAGTGGGATTTATCCCTAGGACAGAAGAATGGTTCAATGTACACGAAACAATAAATGTAACACTTCATGTTAGCAGAATGAAGAATAGAAATCATATGATTTCTCAATCAATGTGGACAAAGAATTTGAAAAGTCAAAGTTCTTTCATAATAAAAACTCTCAACAAACTAGTTATAAAAAGAATGTGCCTCCATGTATACCTATGTAACAAAACTGCACGTTCTACACATGTACCCCAGTACTTAAAGTATAATACAGGTAGCATATGATGAAAAATTAATATATAACTAGAAAATAATGAAGATAACATTTAAAATGGCAATCACAAAAATATAAACCACCTAAAACTAATCTAAAAAGTGCATACCCTTTGGAGAAAATCACAAACTGTATTGAAAGACATTAAATAAGAACTAAATTTTTTAAAAAGTGCCTTAACACAATGAAGGTCATATATGAAAAGCCCACAGCTAACATCATACTCAATGGTAAAATGCTGAAATTTTTTTCTATAAGATGAGGAATAAGACAAAGATGCCCATACTCACCTCTTTCACTCAGTATAGAAATGTCCTAGCAAAAACGATTAAGCAAGAAAAAGAAATAAAAGGCATGTAAGTTCGAAAGGAAGAAGTAAAATTGTCTATTTGCAGATGATATAACCTTATGTCTAGAAATCCCTAAAGACTCCACCAAAAATCTCTTAGAATAAACAAATTTAATAAAATTTCAGGGTACAAAAATCAACATACAAAAATTATTTGTGTATCTATATACTAACACTAACAAATGATCTGAAAAAGAAATTAAGAAAACAATCCCATTTACAATAGCATCAAAAAGAAAATGAAATACTTAGGAATAAATTTAACATAGGAGGTGAAGCTCTATACACTGCAAGAGGAAGAAACTACTAACCATAAAGGACAAATTGATATATTGGATTGCACCCAAATTAGAACCTTCTGATCATTAAAAGATACTTTTAAGAAAATAAATGGGCAAGCCACAGACTGGGAGAAAATATGCTCAACACATATATCTGACAAAAAAAAAATTTGTATGCAGAATAATGAATTCCTACCACTATATAATAAAAGAAATACAACCCAAAACTTAAGCATTCTAAAAAGAAAACTATAAAACTGGTCAATTAGCACATGAAATCATGTTCAACTCCATTAATCAATAGGAAAATGCACGTTAAAAATCACAATGGCATATTATTTCACGTCCACGCAAATAACTGAAATTATAAACACTAACACCACCAAAAGTAGGTGAGAAAGTGTAGCATCTGGAATGTTCATCCACTGCTGGTAGGAGCATAACATGGCACAGCCATTTTCAAAAGGTATTTGACAGTTTCTTATGCAGTTAAACATACATCTACCTATGGTCCATCAATTTAATCCCTAGATATTTCCCCATCTTCATCCATTTTGCACTGGTATAACAGAACACCTGAACTAGGTAATTTACAAAGAACAGAAATAGACTACTCACAGTTCTGAAGGCTAGGAAGTCCAAGAACAAGGCACTGGCAGGTTCAGTCGTCTGGTGAGGGCTGCATCCATGACAGTAGAGGAACATCGTGTCCTCGCCTAGGAGAAACAGGAAGGGCAAGCAAACTAAATGCTGCATGAAGCCTCTTTGATAAGGACCTTAATCCTACTCACAATAAAGGAACCCTCATGGCCTAATTACCTTTTACAGGCCCCACTTGTTAACACTATCATGTTGGAAACACCTGAATTTTAGTGGGAACATATTTAAACCATAGCATTCTGCCCCTGGCCCTCCAAAATTTATGTCATTCTCACAGGCAAATTACATGCATTTTATCCCAATAGCCCCCCAAAAGTTTTAGCTTGTGCCAGAATCAACTCAAATGTCTAAAGTTTAGCATCTCATCTAGATATCATCTAAATCAGATATGGGTGAGATTCAAAAGTGTGTTTCATCCTGAAGTAAATTGCCCTCCAGCTGTGAACTTGTAAAATCAAACAAATTACGTGCTTCCAAAATACAATGGTGGAACAGGCACAGGACAGACATTTCTGTTCCAAAAGGAAGAAATGGGCAAGAAGAAAGGGGTAACCAGTATCAAATTATTAAGTCCAAAACCCAACAAGCCAAACAATTAAATCTTAAGGTTTGAGAATAATCTTTGACTCCATGTCCCACCTTCCAAACACACTGGGGTGGAGGTTGAGTCCCCAACATTCCAGAGGACCCTGCCCCCTGACTTTACTGGGAGCATCTCATGCCTCACCTGTCATGAGCGTAGTACAGTTCCTGCAGATCTCTCAGGCTGGTGTTACACACTGGTGGCTCTGCATGTCTGGGATCTCAGGAGTGGCCCCATTCCCACAGCTCCACTAGGCATTGCCCTAAGAACTACTCTCTATGGTGGCACCAGCCCCATGGCTATGCTGGATGTTGCCCTAGTGAGGACTCTATGGTGACTCTGCCGATGCACTAGGTTTCTGCCAAGGTCCTAAAGCTCTCTGAGGCATCCTTTGAAATGATGGTTGGGGAAGCCGTACCTCCACAGTTCTTGCACTCTGTGTACCTGAAGAATTAGCACCATACGGACAACCACCAAGGCTCATTGCTTGTGCCCTCTGAAGCAGCAGCTTGAGCTCTGTCTGGGTGTGCCTGAGACACAGCTGGGGCAGCCACGGAGCATTGCACTGGAATGCAGGGAGCAGAGAAATAAGGTGGCCGAGCAACAAGATCCAAGGTCCCATGGGTGCCCTGTACTCCTCTCTTGAAACCATTATGCCCTCAAGGCCCTGGCACTCTGAGTCGGTGATGGGCATGGCAGCCTCGAAGATCTCTGAAAAGCTTTGGGGTCATTGTTCTGATGAAGAGCACCTGGCTTCCTTCTAGCCATACTAACCCCCTTCTCAAATGGTCACCTGGTCATACCATTGGTTTTCTCTCCTAAACACACCTTTTTACTCTTTACATGGCCAGGCTGAGAATTTTTCTTTTTTTTTTTTTTTTTTTTTTTTTGAGACGGAGTCTCACGCTGTTGCCCAGGCTGGAGTGCAGTGGCGCGATCTCGGCTCACTGCAAGCTCCGCCTCCTGGGTTCCCGCCATTCTCCTGCCTCAGCCTCCTGAGTAGCTAGGACTACAGGCGCCCGCCACCGCGCCCGGCTAATTTTTTGTATTTTTAGTAGAGACGGGGTTTCACTGTGGTCTCGATCTCCTGACCTTGTGATCCGCCCGCCTCGGCCTCCCAAAGTGCTGGGATTACAGGCTTGAGCCACCGCGCCCGGCCTCATTTTTCAAATTTTTATGTTCTACTTCCCTTTTAATGATCAATTCTACCTTTAAGTCATTTCTGTTTTCTCACATCTTGCTATAAGCAGTTAAGAGAAGCCATGCAGCACCCTGAACACTTTGCTGCTTAGAGATTTCTTCTGCCAAATATTGTTCATTGCTCATATCCAAATATCCTAGTTCATTGCTTTTTAAAAGTCCTAGGATTTGGACATACTTCAGCCAAGTTCTCTGCCATCATAACAAGAGTGGTCTTTCCTCCAGCTTCCAATACCTCGTTCCTCACTTCCAACTGAGGCTTCATCAGGATAGTCATTACTGCCAGTGTTTCTATGAACATTCTGGTCACAACCATTTAAGTGATCACTAAGAAGACAGAGGCTATTCCTACACCTCTCTTCTTCAAGCCCTCATTAGAATTTCCCTTAATTCTCTGTTCACAACCATACAGGCTTTTTCCAGCATTCACTTGAAAACAGTCTCAGCCTCTACCCACTACCCAGTTCCAAAGCCACTTCCATAATTTTAGGTTTTTGTTGTAGCAACACCCCCACTTCTCTGGTACTAATTTCTGTCCTCGTTCATTTTGTTGCCGCTACAACAGAATTCCTGAGCCTGGTTAATTTATAAAAAATAGAAATTTCTTTCTTGCAGTGTTGGAGGCTGAGAAGTCTAAGATCAAAGCACTAGCAGGTGCAGCTGGCTGTCTGGTGACGGCGGCATCCTGCAGAAGGAGGAATGCTGTGTCCTCACCCGGCAGAAGGTGAAAGGGCAAGTGAGCCAAAGACTGCGTGAAGCTTCTTCTATTTAATCCCATGCAACAGGGACGAGCCCTTGTGATCTAATGACCTCTTTAAAGTCCTGTCTCTTAATACTATCACATTGGCAACACCTAAATTTCGGAGAGAATACATTCAAACCACAACATTCTTCAAAATAAAGACAAATTTCCCCCAAAAAAACGATACAAGAATGTTCACAGCAGCTTTATTCATATTCTTCAGAAAACAGTGCAAATGGTTATCAACAAAACAATAGAAAAATAAATTATAGTATAGTAGTACAATGGAATACTACTCAGCAATAAAAATTAACCACTGAAACATGCAAAGACATAATGAATCTCACTGACATGCTGAGTGAAAGAAGCGAAGCTGGATACAAAAGAGTGCACACTCTAGGACTCCATTTATGTATAGTTGTAGAGTGCGTGAAATCAATTTATGGGATTGAAGTCAGGATAATGATTGCCTCTAGAGGGTGACAGAACTGACTGGGAAGGAGTTTTCTGGGGTGATAAAAATGTTCTATACCTTAATAGGGGTATAAGTTACACGGATGTTTATATTTATGAAAATTCATCAAACTGTACAATTAAGATCTATGGTTTTCACAGCAAATAAATTAAACCTCAATTATCAAAGAATAAATAAATATCAAGCAACACAGACACCTATTTTACTAAAATAGTGCTGCCTTCTCTTCTCTGATTCATTTCTTAACTTCCTTAGCTGCGTTCCTGTCACCTATCAAATAATTAACTTGTACTCAAATCTTTGTCTCAGATACTGCTTTTGCAAAAGTCTTTGCTACTGAGAGATGGAGCTGAGATCTGAAAACAGGTTTTTCTAATTCCAAAGTATTAACTCATCACACTGCCTTTGGCACTCATTTACAAATAAAGACTTTATTATATTATTATCAATCTATGACAGGTCAAGTAATCAGAAAACAAGAGAAAAAATGATGTTTTGAATCTATAAGGTTACATTGGCATGTGTGTGTTTGTGTGGGGGGGATGGGTGGGTGGGTGGGTGTGTGTTCTCCCTATCTTACGGAGAAACACCTGCTCTGCTTTTTAAGGATTGTACTAAAAATCCTTAATGCATTCTAAAAATTAGAAGTGATTAGGCCACATTCTCTGAATGCAACACAGTAAAACTGGAAATTAATAACAAATGTGATATGTTTGGATATTTGTCCCTTCCAAATATCATGTTGAAATGTGATTCCCAGTGTTGGAGGCGGGGCCTGGTGGGAGGTGTTTGGGTCATGGGGGCGGATCCTTCATGAATGGCTTGGTGTCCTCCCCTTGGTAATGAGTGAGTTCTCACTCTGAGTTCACACAAGAGCTGGTTGTTTAAAAGAGCCTGGCATCACTCTCGCTCCCTCTCTTACCACGTGATATGCCTGTTCCCACCTCACCTTCTGCCACGATTGGAAGCTCCCTGAGCTTCCTGAGGCCTCACCAGGCCTCACCAACAGATATCTGCAATATTGTATAATATTTTTGTTTTAAAATTTATTTTTATTTATACACATATATATACACACATACATGTATTTACAGGATATGGTTAAAACTGTACTATCATATAATACATAACCACATATATTTCCTACTATTTTAACAGAAGGTAAGATAATAAAGTTTTCAACTCAAGAAACTAAAAAAATGGCAAAATGGAACTCAAGCAAGGGAAGAAGATAATAAAGATAAATAAATACATAAATGAATTAAAAATAGAAAAGCGAAGTTGATAAATGATACCAAGAATTGCTTCCTTGAAAATTCAGCAAAATAGACAAATCTCTGAATAAGCTAATCAATAAGCATAAAAAGCAAAATCATAAATAAATGCATTTAGGAATGAAAGATGAGAGTGGAATACGGAGAAGATTTTTAAATTATAAGTAAAAAATGTACCCGGTATGTAAACATATTAGTAAATTTCTATGAAATGGATAACTTTTGGCAATGGCAGATGAGGGTGAAGAATAACAAATTGAATCAAGAAGAAGTCATTTTATTTTTAATTACCTTCAATAAAAAATCAAGTGATCCTCTAGGTAAGTTATTATACATTTTCAAGCATCCATTTTTTTCAGAGTTTTTGAAGCCAGTTATGTGGTGTTCAATCCAAGATTCTCAACCATGAAGTCCTTTTAAACTCCCTGATGTTGTCCACATGCTGTGGACACCAGTATGAAAGCGATTTTTCTGTAACATAATTGCACCAGGGAGAAAGCCCAAGCGATGCTACACGATTTAGAACAACAGAGGTTTCCAATCCATAACATTGGCATCTTCCTAAATCTTTTTATAACTGTCCTTGTCTTACCTTGGAATACACGGGGAGGCAAGCAGCATGTGTAATCACAGTATAACTGGCCAGAACTGCTTCGTAAATGTCAAGTATGAATCCCATTGTCTCTTCTTCTTCTAATCAATCATCCAAATCTCCACAGGCCTTATTAGCAGGGAGTCTAATGTCTCCCTTTTAAGACTCCTCTCACCCTTTGATAATCCACACTGGCTGTGAACATTTCTCCAGGGCCGGTGGTTACACCTCTTTCTAGGAACATCAGCCATTCCCTCAGTACTCAGCTCCTCTGAGGGAGCCTCCTGGGGCTAGGACCCCCAAATCTAGCTCTGAGTGCTTTGGTTTACATCCAGCTGTAAACCATGTGTAGTGACCACATCCAGCTGCCACGTGAGCCTAGAGAGCTCAGTGAAGGAGTAACCAGGATCTACCAACACAGAGTCCGGGGGCTGCTTTCCTCCCCTAGGATTCATTGCCCAGAGGTCTGGACCTTCCCTTCTGAGCCCCAAAACTACAAGGAGTCTAACTAGATAACATCTCCCCCAGAAAACGGGGCTACTCTTCTAAACTGGTCCCCCCGGCACCTTCTTCCTAACTAATGCTCTGAGACTCTGCAGGTGATTCCAGAGCCCAGGTGGTCACCTGCTCTTCTGAGGGCCACCTTCATGGGTTTTTTGGCATAGGAAAAGACGCAACCCGCAAGTGTACCTATGCCCCATTAAAAGTCACTCCACATCCCTATCCAGTCACACCTGCCATCTTATCCCCATGTATAGGTTAGTAATTTGAAGCTCAAAGACTTTTGCCTAAGGTCACTTGGCTAAGCTTCCTTTCCTAGCTTTCTCTCTTCCTCACTAAGCCCTTGTCCTCTTATTTCCCTCCATCTCTTCTTTCCCCCAGTCAACTTCCTCTTCTCTACCTTTGCGTTCATCAACAAATTTATTGAGAACAAATACTAATCCAATATTGCAGCAGGACACAGATGGTAAAGGAATAAGACATTTATTCACGATCTCACAAAGTTTGTAATCTAGTTATAAAAACAAGATTAGCAAATGACATGAAGCAGTCTTAAATAATTGTTGGATACTAATTTTATTTCTATGTCTCATTCTTTCTCCACCACAAACTCCACTCTTTCCCTTGTCTCTTGTGTTAAAAAAAGTTGACTCTTTTTTATATTTCATTATATACATATATATATATAGAGAGAGAGAGAGAGTGTGTGTGTATATATATATATAATCACAAAGGCTAAAATGTACTTTGAAGTTTATAGGGAACAATAATAAAATGACATCTATGTACTTTCCATTATACTTAAGCAGCAAAAACATTACCAGTCAATGATTGCCTCTTAGTAGGTAAGATAATTTATTCCTGTGGGTGTTTCAGAACAGACAGGATTTGGAAGACTGAGCATTGTCCCAATTAGAAGAGGTATACACACACAGAAAGAAAAGAAACAGTGCAATCAAATCTACGTATAGCTCTTCGGTTCAGAGACAGAGTATGGATCTGATGGCCAAGAATAACAGGACCTTGATCATAATATACTGTGAGAGTTCAAAGAATCTGAGGGCTAATAAAGAAAATAATAACCCCCAATGAGTTTTACTGGGAGACATTTGGACAAGGTTGCATTAGAGGAGAAGCCCTTCATATCATGGGACTGTCCAGAAGGAACTACTGCTCTGAAGGGCAAGAGAACTAGGGAACTCTTGGGAGAGAGGGGGACCAGAAGGCGGCGCAAAGAGGAGGGTTATGTTCACGAGATGTTCCTCAGCAGGATGGTAGAGCGGCTCTAGGTCAGAGAGCGTGGAAGGATGGGAGCTGCTTGGGTCTTGTAAGCATAAGGCCCTGCCTTTCAAAGGCCAGCAGAGGGGAGGTGAGGTTTCGCAGGATATGCAAAGCAAGCAGGCCCTAAGTGGCTAAAAATCTGCTTGCTTGGGCTATTTTTAAAATAATTGGACGTGTAAAAAACTGAGTTTGGCACCAATAGGCCTTTGAGCTAATGAATCTCAGCCTGAAATGAAGAAATAAACAACCCAAGGGCCAATATACAGAGACCATCTTTGGCCCATTTATATAACACTTGCTGAGTATGTGCCCATCAACCCCCTTGGAAGAGGCCCCCATCACATGCCCTTGGTGGCTGCCTCCATGCTAACCCCTCTCCTACCCACAGGGCCCAGTCTATCAGCCACCTGATGATGCTGGGGAGAGAGGGGAACTCTTATTGAAGGGGGTAACAGCAGCAGACCTGCCCAACAGCTCCAAGGATGCCCTATGTATCCAGGGCAGGACAGGACTCTCTCCCTGTCTCAGACCATTGGGGTTTGCTTACCATAGGTAAACTAATAGTCCTTCCAGGTATCTCTAAGAATCAAAAATAGACTCTTCTCTTTACGCATGCACGCGCGCACACACACACACACACACACACACACCTGTCTACAGACTCTTTTTACAAACTATAGACAAATAAAGAGGTTAAACATCCAAAAACTAACAGTTAACAATAAGATTCTCCTCATATTATTCAACGTTGAAATGTAGAAATAATGGTGAATTTCTCCAAAGCTTTCTTTTGACATAGGGTATTTATAAGCTGACGCTATCTGATGCTAATTGGTAAGGAAAAACATTCAGCCATAAAGCTTTTAATAGAATGCTTAGTAATCAGCATATTTCTTAAAAGAGTGTTTCTTTTGACAGAATCAGATACAGGGAAATTTTTAAAATAAGAAGTATCAGTTCAGCCAGTAGCCCCGATGAGACAAGATTATTCCTCTAATATACTTACTAGGAGTTCGCTGCCTAATGGAACTTCTGCGGCATCCCTTCAAAGAAAATTGTATGGTTTTAGAGGGGATACTCTCAGATAGCTTATCCTGATAACGGTTTAAAAAGAGCCAATACCACAGAAAGGCTAGACCTCCAAGGATGAGACCATCTGCCTGCACAAAGTGAGCTAGAGAAGTGAGGCAATTATCTAAATAAATTCATCTCACCTTTCCTCCCTCATCTTATCTCAGGAAAAACTTCTCCAAGCCCAGACAAAATATGGATTTTGTTTGTTTGGTTTTCCTTCTGTTTTTCCCATTTGCTTAATTATCCAGATAAATACGTTATTTGCCACTTTACCCAGAGAAGGGCACAGGATCAAATAACATCATTACATCTTTACCAGCTACAGGAGAAAAAAAAAATCTTCCGTAGCCCTACACCCAGCCTATGTGACACATTTTTATCAGTTTTCTTTCTCCCAGTGGGTGAAATTTAACCAATACTTTGTTAGCGAACGTCTAGTCGTTCCCCAGAGGAAAATTACAGGAGTGAAGATATAACCTCGGCCATACCACATGTGAGCTTAAAAGGATAGATTTCTAGGTCTAGCCACCGTTTTGAAATTAGGTTTTAAAAGGAATAGGTTTGTTGCTATGGATTTGAGGGGCAGAAGGGCTAACATTCACTTACTGTTCTCAAAAATAACAGTGAGTGGAATATTTCCATCCTCTGACAGCTCTGAAGGAGGATAATAATAATAAAAATAAAAATACAAAAATCCCTGTTGGACAAAAGTGAAGCAATGATGGTGGCCAATGCTAACAACATTAACTTTGCATTATTGAGATTCACGCACTCGCTTCATTACCGAAACATCCTCCAGATTAAAACAGACATAACTGGTAGCCTGAAACTAATCGTAAAGGGCTGCCTGGCCATCACTCTGTCAACTTCATCTCCATGACTATTTCCCCTGACAGTTTCTTCGAGGATATTTCAACCAGCTGTAAAAGCTGCCTTCTCCTTCTTTTCTCCCTTTAAAGAAAAAGGCTGCCAGAGAAGTACGGTGCATTAGGGGAGACTTTATTAAACAACTTAATCCATCTCTGCCTGCCTAGCATGGCCTAGGGAGTCCTAATTAATCAATAAGCATCTATTGAACATTCTAATACGCATAATAGTCCTGACTCAGGTGCTTCGGAGACTTCAAGGATCTAGTTAGGAAAATGGAGCACACTGCCCCGTAGAGAGTTTCCTGACAGTATGAGTTAGTGCATGGGGAACGAGAAGTCACATTTGTTGAGGGTTCCTAGCTACAAACACTGAGCTAGATGCCTACTATACATGATTATTTCATTTACTCTGTAGTAGTCTGCTAGGACTGCCATAACAAAGTCCTACAGACAGGGTGGCTTTAAGCAATAGAGATTTATTTCTTTGTAGTTGTAGAGGCCGAAAGTCCAAGATGAAGATTTTGGTAGAGCTGGTTTTATCCCCAGGCCTCTCTCCTTGGCTTGCATATGGCCCCCTTCTCCTTCTTCCCTTTCCTCTGTTTAGCACACATGTCTGTGTCCAAATTTCTTCTTCTTACAAGGATCCCAGTCATATTGGATTAGGGTCCACACTAAAGACATAATTTTGATATAATTACCTCTTTAAATACCTTGTCTCCAAATACAGTCACATTTGGGGACTAGATATTACAACTTCATATGAAATTGGGGGTGACATAGTTCAACCCATAACATAATCCTACCGTAGGGGTGGGATACTATGTCAGATAGGACCCTTTCTGTTTAAAAATAAACAAGCAAAGAAAACAAAAACTGACTCAAACTATGGGTTAAGATGAGGTTCAGCTATGAATAACCAAAAAAGTGACAGTGGCTTAAATGTAATAGACATTTACTTCTCACTTTCAAAAGATAAAAAATAGTCCAAAACTGGAATCGCGTTCATGGTGGCAGGAACCTAGGCATCTTCTATGATTTCCGTTCCCAAGGTCACCTCATGGTCCAAGATGGCTGCTGAAACTCCAACCATGAAGCCTATATTCTACTATGTTGATTCTATTACCAGAAAGGCTCCCCCCTCACAGTTGTAAGATGGTTGCAGCATCCTCACGCTTTATCTTCCCTAAGTTTCAAATCCAGTAGAAAAAAGCAAGAGCCTCTTTTTCAGAAATATTAGCAAAGTAATACTGTGTTTCATTGATCCTGATTGTGTCCATGGCCCATTGCTATAGCCAGGGGAATGTGATACCGTGGTGCCTTGGGCCTGGGCACCTACCCCCACCTTGGCTCAGAGCATGGCTGGGATGGGTCCCAGAGGGAAATTTCGCCTAATGTTATAGTAGAAGAAGGACAAGTAGTCCAGGCACGGTGGCTCATGCCTGTAATCCCAGCACTTTGGGAGACTGGGGTGGGCCAGTCATGAGGTCAGGAGTTCAAGACCAGCCTGGCCAGCATGGTGAAACCCATCTCTACTAAAAATACAAAAAATTAGCCAGGCATGGTGGGGCGCACCTGTAATCTGAGCTATTTGGGAGGCTGACACAGGATAATTGCTTGAATTCAGGAGCTGGAAGTTGCCGTGAGCCAAGATTGCACCACTTCACTCCAGCCTGGGCAGACAGAGTAAGACTCCATCTGCAACAAAGGACAAGTAAATACTGCATGGTACAAACCCCAAATGCCCACAGAGTATTACCCACAAAGTATAGACACGCGCAATGAGACTCAGAGAGGCTGTGGCTTGACCAGGTACCCACATAGCTGGTAGAGCTAGGATTCAAACGTTGGCTGTCTGACTGTGAAGTCCTTCCTCTTTTTACTCTGCTGCATTAACTGCTTTCAAGGCAGGGGCTATCACTATGGGATGGAGCAAGGTGGGAAGACTTCCTGAAAGTGGTGAATTAATGAAGGACAGGTAAGACCAGCAAAACTGAGGTAAGAGCATCACAGACAAGGAGATTTTCTTCATAGTGAGCCAGTGCCTAGAGGCAACCTGTGAGATGGTTATCTTAGCAAAATACCAGGGTACACTGAGGATCAGCTGCTGTTGAGCGAGAGTTTGCAAATGCCTCCAACTGGTAATAAGCTTTCTGGGGAGGAGGGAGAGTGTTTCAGAGCCAAATGCCTTGCAAGAAACCTTTCCACATCCCCTTGGTGAGTCACAGAAACATCAAAAAATAAAGTCCTTGAGAAGTCCTAGAGAAAGTTATTTCATTTGGCTTAAGTATAATAGTATGTCCAAAACAACTTTGTTTGTTTCCCAAAGATTTGTTTATTGGTTGCTTTGTCTTGAACATCTATTAACATCTTTAATATTCTGAAAAATCAGTGCTCTTTTGTCTGTATTTCAGGGCATAAGAATTGCTGATTTAATCCAAACCTTTTTTTCCAGATGTGGAAGTTGAAGTTCAGGGACATTAAGGGATGTGGCCAATATTGTCCAACAGGTGAATGGCTGCCCAGAGACTAGAACCCAAGCATCTACAGTCCCAACCTGCTGGTGCCTAACCCATTTGTAATAACTTGCACGTGTTGGTACTTTCCAAAATACTTTTATATTAAATTATTTTATTACTGTGAGCAGGACTAAACTAAGTCTACCAATGTCCTCATTTGACATTTCAGTTTCCACCAAGTAGTAGCAGAGAGGATCATCTAAGCAGAGGATGAGTTCTTGAATTTCCAAGAAGTCTGTACGTGTGTGTATGTCAGTGCCTGTGTACATGTATTTCCATGAGCTCTTGCACGTACCCACACCAAAGGCAAAGGCACTCAGAGTTAAATTACTTCCCTACCACCATTCAGTTAATATAAGGCTGGGTCTGTTTCTGTGCCCTCCATTTTCTCTATATAGGTTTTGAATAGATACATTAATCAATCAATCAGTGTTTATTGAGTGTTTACTATGCTCTCAGCACTGTTCCAGACCCTGCAGGGCACACAAAACAACTGAAAATCAATCCAATGATCATATATTGAATATTTACTATGTGTCAAGCCCCTATACTAAACATTACGGGAGGTACAAAGTTAAACATGCTGTGGATCATTTCCCAAGCAGCTTACGGTCTAATGAATGACATAAGTGCTCAAATAAATACAACAAAAGGCAAAACATGATCTGAGAGAAACATGGTTGCTTGTCTGTTTAACGGGCGTTTGAGCTGGGGTTGAAGCATACAATCCAATCTCATTGGTTGGGTAGACGGCAGGACTATCCCCTCTGCAGATGAGAAAAGCAAAGTTCTCAAAGCTTCTGGGCTCCTGATTTTGCAACTGAACACAGGAAAGCCTCTAACAGAGGTTCTTAACCCAGGCTGCAAATTGGAATCACCTGGGGAGACTTTAAAACACAGATGTCTGTGGTTCCATCCCTGACTCACTGAATCAAAATCTTGGGGCTTGGTGCTTTAGGATTGCATTCTTTGTTAAAACTTCCCCCAGGTGATTTTGGTGTGGCCAGGGTTGAAAGCTGCTGGCCTCGAGCTATTGCAGCAGGCCAGATGCCCAAGGAAGAAGGCCAAGGCAAGACGGGCTAATAGAAACAGCAAAGAAGCATTGGTGTGAAACACGGTAAAGAAAGACTCAAAGTCCTGATGAGAAACTAGATACAGGGTGTAAAGAAGAAAGCATAAAGGTGGCTTCAAGAAACGAGCAATAAAGCCCTCGCACAGCCTTGGAGAGTGTGCTGGGTGAAAAGAGCAAGGGTTAAAAAGAAGGGTCAAGAGTCCAGTTCAAGTGAAACTGTGGGCCAGGTCTACCCTAAGTTTTATCTACCCAAGGTTTGTGAGGGAGCATAGCCCAGAGATTTGGCTTGGTTCCCCAGCTTTTAAATCATCTTGAAGGCCATAGTTGCCCAGGGAATCCACAACCACTACTCTGCAAACCCTTTCTTAACACAGCTGAACACACCTGGGGATCTCGAAATAACAGGTGCAACAAGAGCTAAGTGATAGGGTTTACTGTGTACCAGGTCTGCACTAAAGCTTTGGCTATATTATCTCATCTAATCCTCACAACAATCCCAGCAAACAAGCCCAGTGGTTATCCTTTTACAGAAGAGGAAACCAAAACACAAAGGAGTCAAGGAACTTGGTGAAGTTTCCAGAACTCATGAGCTAAAGGATTAAAATGTGAATTGATCAAATTAGTGATTTATTCTGCTTCATTTTCCTTTGTAAAAAACATACATTGTGTGTATGGCCTTCAGGGCCTGATATTTGTCGGCTGAATTTTTGCTGGATTTCTATTAGTGCCAGAGACTGAGCTCAGCAGGATCCCAGATCCAATCAGAGGGTATCTGGAAGTTGATGAGAAGGAAACAGGGAGCCCCGGAGGATTTCTGAATGGAAAAATAGGTATCATTTCATTTATTCTCACAACAAAGCAATGAGAAAACTGAACTACAGAGAAGTTAAGAATCTTGCCCAAGTGCCGCTGGGAAAAGAGGCAAAGGTGGGATTTGAACCCAGGTTCGTCTGAGTCTAAAATTGCATCTTTTTACATCATATCCTGTACTGCTTCCCAGTGTATCTGGGTCTAATCTAGCACCCTGACCTGCTTGATGGGCAATTGTTGGCAAATAATCACTTTAATGTGTTTCTCTAGCACCACCCACAGACCCATCTTCCCACTCCCTCCTCTCTCACCTGCTCTACCCCACAGAGGCAGAAACCTTGGCTCTGACCCTGCCTACAGGACAATCCTCTCCTTAAAAGGCCTTACCACTTCAGGTGGCAATTGGGACAAACAGCCAATAGCCTCTACTGGCCTGTGGAAAATGTGGTCGGAAACAAAAGCCTGAGAGAATTTTTTGGCAGCACTAGCAGCCAGTGGGAGCACAGGAGACATTTCACTTCAGTGAAATGCAGAAGGATTCAAATTCTGCAATCTCCACATGCCAGATTGCCACTAACTACTTTTGCTTTCTGGGGCAGAAAGCAGAGGTGGGACACCTTCCAGCTGCTTCCAGGCTAAGGCCAGCCAGGAGGGGTTCAGCCTGCCACCAGCTGCTCTGTCAAGCCACCTGGCTGCCAGACGAAGGGTTTGGCCAGAGCCCTTCTGGAAGTGGAGAAATAACCATCTCTTCTCACCAGATGCAGGGTTAGGCTATGAGCTGGGAGAGGGGTGCCTGGGAAAGTGACTGTTATGGTTATGACCGCATTTGCAGGTTGCTCATCAATTACACGAGCAGAGAGTACCAGCAAGATCATCTGGCCCCTCGCTCCTCCGAGTGCGGTACCCAGTGGTGATAGTTAGTTGTACAGGTTGGCTGGGTTACAGGGTGCCCAAATAGTTGGTCAAACATTATTCTGGATCTTTCTGTGAGTGGTTTTACATGAAGTTAACATTTAAATCAGCGGACTTTGAGTAAAGCAGTTGCCCACCATATTGGACCTCGTTCAATCAGCTGAGAACCTGAACTGAACAAAAGACTGACCTCTCGCAAGCAAGATGGAATTCTGCCACAGACGGCCATCGGACTCAAACAGCAATAAAGGCTCTTTCCTGAGTTTCCAAGCTGACAGTTCACCCAGTATATTTTGGACTTGCCAACCTCCATTACTGAGTGAGCCAATTCCTTAAATCTCTTTCTACATATATACATCCTATTGGTTCTGTTTCTCTGGAGCACCTCAATGAATACACCAGCCCAGCAGCATCAGCGTCTTCTGGGAGCTGGTAAAAAATGCAGAATCTCACCCCCCACCCCAGACCTGCCAAATCAGAACCTGCATCTTACCGAAATCTCCAGGTGAACATGTGGACATTAAAGTCTGATGAGTGTTAATCTAGAGCGCCTCTCTTGTTTTACAGATGAAGAAATAGCTCTAAAGAGGTCAAGAAGCTTTCCCCAAGGTCCCATCGCTAGACCTTGGCAGACCTCACACATGTACAGCACTTTTCTATTTAATCATCAGATTCTCACAGCAGCTGCATGAAGTGGGCAAAGCAGAAACATCCCCATGTTACTTATGAGAAACCTAAGAAAAAGAGATATTAAGTAACTTGCCCAAGGACATACAAAAATTGACAGAGCCAGGACTCCAGCCAGGGATTCTACCTCATTTTGTCCAGTGTTCTGGGGCAGGGATCTGCAGGATTTTTCTGTAAAGAGCCAGATGGCAAATATTCTAGGCTCTATGGACCATACAGTCTCTATTGCAACTATCCAGCTCTGCCATTGTCACAGGAAAGCAGCCACGGTCAACACATGAATGGGTACGATGGTGTTCCAATAAAACTTTATTTATAACAACAGAGGACCAGATTTGGTCCTGAAGCTTTCGTTTGCCAAGCCTCCATCTATTGCTTGATTCTTGAGAAGGTAATCCTTACACAAGCCTTCCTACCCTTGTCGAGAGTCATTGAAAGGAGGAAGGGATTGAATGGGGCTTTGTCCTCCCAAGGAAAAGCCCTCCCCAAATCTCATAGAGCACAGGATATTTGTCCAGGGGACAGGGAGGCTTTTATCCTGGTCCAAAGAGGGTCTGAACAAAACAAGGTAGACATCACCAGGGATGCTGCGTATGGTTGTGCAGGACTTATCCCTGAGAGGGCTCCAGTAAGGGCTAAATTCTTCCTACTCTGTGCTCACCACACTAAGACCCTGGCTCAGGATGCACGGGCTGGAGAGACACATGCTCTTTGCTAATTGTTCTGCCCAAAGGGGTTCCCTTCTGCAGGCTCCCTCCCAGAGGGGATGCCTTTTCTACTGTGCAGGAAAGAACCGCATGCTAGCAGCAATCCTGGGAAGTCCATGTCCCACCGGAGGCTGAGCTGTCCCACCCCAAAGACATCCCTGCAGTGAAGGCCACTGCAGCCGCTCGGTGAGTACACTTGTGTCGCAGAAAGAGCACAAGGGACAAAAGAGGAAAGAAACCCCAGTAAGCCATGTCTGACTCAGGAAACAAAGCTGGGGACCATCCTTTAATGTTTGCATTCATTAATGTTCCTGTCAATTTTAAACATGGGTAGAATTTCCAGACTTTGCAGATCATTTAAAAGCTTAAGGGATTATCAAACCAGTCATTTAAAATGACATTTTCACTGTGCAAATATTATTCTATTAAAGAGCATGCATGGCACAGGCCGAGATCAGCTTTGGCAGGGTTACAGGGCCTTCCTCCATTGCAAACCCCACTGTTTCCTCATAAAGCTGTCAAGCCCCCTCTTAATGAAACATATATAAATGCAATGATGTTAGCCATGTCACAGCAAGCTAATTCATTTTGGCTTTTTCCCGTTGTGCTACCCTATTAAGGGTTTTATGATTGTATCCTCTTAGGATCACCCCCCAACAGGTCTGCCATTGGCCCAAAGAGATGAAATCCAAGAAAGTGTTTAATTTCCAAACAGGCCAAACATCTTAAATAAATAAATAACCAACAGACCTGATTTGAGTGTTACGGTAACATGCATAAGGCAGACTATTGGGGTTTTATAAGGAAAGAGATACTATAAGATTAATAAACAATTCTGTTCTCTTCCCAAGTTCCTTTGACCTGATATAGCTGCTAACTTCAGTTCTTAGGGGGTAGGTTTCCTTCTTTAATTACTGAAAGAAAATTCACTTGGCATGATCAAGGCTTAGCAAAAACCTTTTTAAGCCCCATTTCCAGATTGTCTTTCAAAAAGTGTATCTTTATGGTTTTTCTGGCTCTGCCATTCCTGGAATGCTCTCCTTTTGCTCGTGAAGTCTGACAGATATGGAGAGAGTCCTTTTGGTGTGGTTTTTCCCTTGCAGTCCAGTGAATAAAAATGATTTAGATGGAAGATGTGGAAGCCTTCACAGATCCAGAAACCTTGAGTTCAAACCCTTTTAGGGAACAAGAAGGAAGACTGCCAAAATGATGGACCCCATGAGGATTCATGACGCTAGGGAGGATTATTCACCAACTGTATTTGAGGTTCCTGGACTACAGCCATCTGAAAGTTCCTGTCTTCTTTTTAAGGGAAATAGGGGGCATGTCTTCTCAGGAAAACAACTGTTTCCAGTGACTTTCTTCTTGGCATAAAATTACCTTCCCAAGCTCACATCCCTGAGGAAAATTCACAAATTGGCCCAAATGACTGGATGTCACTATTTTCAGCTGCAGAAATCTGCTCATGTCAATGACAAGCTGTAAATACTGAGCCACTTGGGAATGACTTTTACAACAATTCCACCTATGACTAGGCTTTGACAATTGAGGCCCAGGAAGGAAGATTCTTGGAGGAATCCACAAGTTTGGGTGTTCCTAACAGGAAGGAGCAAGTTCTCATCTCTTCTTCCAACTTCCTCTTTTGTCCTCATTCCAACCATCAGCCCAAACACATACCCCCCCCCACACACACACACACCCCCCCCGTATGGTGTGCTGCCAGATGCTGCATTTGAACCTGACTCCAGCCTCAGCTCCATGATAGCCTGGCATCTTAGCAGAAATGCTATGGACCACAGGACTCTAAGGAAATGCTTGCTCAACCTGCATCTCAATGGGGGCCACTCCTGCAGTTTTAAAGAGAACAGTATTTCCCAGGATGCATATGTGAAAAAAAAAAAAAAAAAACAGATAATTTGGGATTTGGAGCAAACTTTTTTTTTATTTTGGGGAGTAAAAAGTACCACTTAGCAGGCAATTCAAAACTAATTTGCACATTGAAGGCTCTGGAAAATCCTGCAGTAAACATACCTGTTAAAATTTGTGGGATCTAGCATTTGGTAATCTTATCTGACTACAGAAAATTTTATTCAAGTGACATCCATCACCAAGGAACAGTGGCTTGGAAAGTCTAGTAGAACATTGATTAAACACAAACTACCCCCAAAGAAAGAAGCTCTAAGGGCATTAAGTCCGTAATTCGAAAACAGTATATTTTCCAGTCAGCATGAGAGCTTCTAGGTAAGGGAGAAAGATGCCTGTATATAATAATTCTGATTCTTTCAAAAGCCAACAACCTACTCTCCCTCCACCGTACTGTTAACTAAAGCAAATACCACATGGTGTGTGCAGCTGTATACAACTGACACAAAGGCATTTGTGTACAGACCTTCGAAGCCATCAAGGGAAGAGAAAAATTTGTTGCTGGGAAAAAACCTAACTGTGCACTGCCAACACCAATAGTCTTCCTCCACAACAGACTTGGTGCCCGTGCCAAAAATCACTCTCGGTTCCCTTTTTAATTCTGCCCTCCTTTATCCACTAGGACTTGGGGAAGGTTATTTTGATTGGAATTAGACAACCACCTGCAGCTAGATCTTTAGCTGTTATTAGTGTTCTGTTTAAGCCCTTTCACAACAAGCTCATTGAAAAAGACAGTGGACTTTTGAAGTTGCCCAATACTATCTCTGGTGATTTTCTCAAGTTAACAACCTCCATACCAGCCAATTGTGCTAGCTGGGGGAGGTGATAATCTCCTCCCCAGGGTCGTGGTCAGGAATTAAAGGGTCTGGGATAAATTACAGCAGCAATCTCTGCCAAGAACTCTCTTCTCCTTGATCTCGCCCCATACTCCTTTAATGTATTTTTATTTTAACACAATGTTCAGGTGCTGTTCTACCATCCCTTTCCTAAGTTTCTCCAGTAATTCAGGCCTTTGTGTCCTTTCCAAGCACCACACCCACTCAGAGGGAGCCTCATAGGTGCCCAATTTCTAATTTGCCTCTAAACATTGCTTACTTAAAATGATTTCTATCCAGTTACCTATTTCTTTCCAATGGAGAACACGAACAGTTCCCCTTCCTTTTCAAAACCCAACACTACAGCCTTCAATACCCACTACACTTGTAACAATATGTCTTTGTATTTGCTTATCCATTTAGAACTTACAAAGAGGCTTCAAATACAAATTCCCTGTTGACATTCACACAGCACTGCCGCCATTGTTCGGGGACAAGCCCTGTGGGTGCTTGTTATGCGGCTCATTGAACAGGGAGCCAACTGGGGTTCCGTTTTTCTGGATCAGTACCTAAAGGAACTCAACCAAGTCTGAGCTGGCCTCCATGATGAATGACGAAGAGAAAGACCAAGAACTCATCTCTAGTGGCTCAAGGCAGAGATGACAGAACCAAAGTTCCAAGACTCAGAAGAGCCACTTAGTTCCTTGTAATGCTTAAGATGAAACTCATTGGGTGGCCACAGTGTCTTTGATCCCTCAAACTTGGTTCGCCCTTCTCTTGCCACAGCTGAGACCCATTCCACCGATATCCACATTGGGCTGCTTTTCTGAGGATACATAGCGGGATGGTGGGTTTCTGCTTCTTTCTTTTACGATTTTTTATAACCAGTGAGTCCTCATCTTCTCCACTGTTAACAGTTTTCTTTCCACAGGTAAAATTATAAATTAATATTAAAAGAGTTTTTTTTTAATGGAAGAACTCAAAGAAAAATCTCCTAAAACAAGAAGTAAATTCACCATGATTTAAGCCCTGGCTTTACCACTTACAGGCAGGGTTGCCTTGGACAAATTACTTAACTTCTTTGAGCTCTAATTTCTACTTCTGAAAAATGGAGATGATAATCATACCTCCCTCACAGGGTCATTGTGAGGACCAAAGGCATGAATAGACAGTTTCTAGCACCTGATAAGCACTAAATGGCATTTAATTACTATTTCTTCTGTCTGAACTACTAGAAAAACAATAACAAAAATCAATAAGTAATCTATTCTTAGTACAGTGAGCAACCCCCTGCAAACCTGAGGGCTATTGACAGCTATGCCATAGCCCTCCTTTGTCACAAAAGGTCCCTTCCTTCTCTTACAGAAGCTCCAGTGATTTCCAAACTTGTGCAAGATTAAATAGCCTATAAGTGACAGAGGAGGGGTTTGAACCTAAATCTCACTGACTCCAAAAATCTATCCCTTTCCACTGGACCACCATCAAATGTATCGGAAAGAGGAAACTCACCAAAGAACATTATCGTACTTTGATCGATTGCTGAGAGAAAGCAAATGTCAGATGACCCCAGAGACAGAGCTTTTAGTATTATTTTTATGCAAAGTCACTAATCCCCAGCCCCGTTCCCAGT
The DNA here is from genome assembly GCF_049350105.2 of Macaca mulatta. Lineage (NCBI taxonomy): Eukaryota > Metazoa > Chordata > Mammalia > Primates > Cercopithecidae > Macaca > Macaca mulatta. The sequence continues at coordinate 125,165,746 of NC_133417.1, read as the reverse complement.
TCACCCCCAAAATCATTAAGCTAGAATCAGGACAACTCACATGAATAAGGGAGGAGGGAAATCAAGCTCACACAGAAGCATTCTCTAAGACAACTTATACAAGCTAGAAAGATAGACTGTCTCTGCTAAACCTGCACCCTACAATGTTTCAGAAACTTCTAGAATACTGAAAGATCCATGCTGGCTTTCATAAACCAGGATAGTGGTAGTAATGAAGGCAGAGCTGAGAAACAGCCAGCATGGGGCCTGGGTTTGTTTTTTATTTTGTGGGGGTGTTTTGTTGTTAACCCTGCAAATGACAGGCAAATAAATCTGCTTGCTATGCCTAAGAAAATGCTGAAAATATCTTCCCTTTGACAATCTACAGATGCCCTAGAGCACGTCATCGTGGAATAGTGCGGTCCTAACTGAGGCTCCTCAAAGGCCAGGACAGGGCCTTGGAACTGGAACACAGAGAAGGAAGCCATAAGATTCGTCTGTCTGTCCTCGCTGTGCTGGCTTCTGTCGTGCCCCACAACAGCTACTCACATGAGAGCTGAAATGAAGACAGCTTGGACAAGCCAGCAGGCGGGTGACTCTGTAGATGGTTTCAGGCATGTCACCTGTCAGCCCCACTCTGTGCTTCCACAAACAGCTGCATGCTCAGCCCCTTGAAATTCAGAGCAGTGAGGAGGGCTCGGCCCTCAGAACCAGGCAGTCTGGCATTGGATCTTGGCTTGGCCAAGATGCAGAGGGTGTAACCCAGTACTTGATTTTGACAGATAAGGCCACTGAGTCAAGCTCAGACAGTGGATTTGCCAAGGCTAGTGCTGCAACCCGGGTCTCATGACTGCACCACACGACACTGCCTCCCTGGGCAATGGTGCCCCGAGGCAGGAAGGTAACCCACAGTGGGCAAAGGTAGGGCTGGCAGCCATGTAAAGACACAAATTGAGAGACATGGCCAGCCACTGCAGACGCACTCTAGGAGAAGGAGCCATGAAGCGGCTCTGCTTCCTGCATCCCACTCTCCCACAGCACATCCTCCCTGGGAACCGTGTAAGCCCAGCCAGAGGGCATAATGTGGAGAAAGGATGCCCTCCTCTTCCTGCCTCGGATCATTCTTCAGTTCCTGGGCCTCTCAGCCTTGAGAATCCAGAGTCATTAACAAAAGGGCCAGAACCATCAACTGCAGGGCAGAGTGGAGGCCGGTGCAGGACTGTGGTGGTGTGGGCTTCATTCTTCTGCCTGGGTCTGCTTAAAGTCAGGGATGGGTAGGAAACTTCTAAGGAGACCTCAAGGAATGGGCAGTCTCACTGGGGAAAAATAAAACTCACAGACAATAGCTGAAGAAAGTCACATGCCAAAATGAAGTACCGTGCCAAACTTGAGCTTGTCAAAGGTTCTGAAACGAGAGGAAGCCCTACCGTGATCACGTGATCATTGGGGAGGGTGTTGTGACCATTCTGACGATTGGGCTGCATTCAGAAGTTCATGATGCAGCACAGAAATTTTTTTTTTTTTTTTTTTTTTTTTTTTGAGATGGAGTCTCACTCTGTTGCCCAGGCTGGAGTGCAGTGGCACAATCTCGGCTCACCGCAAGCTCTGCCTCCCGGGTTCCTGCCATTCTCCTGCCTCAGCCTCCCGAGTAGCTGGGACTACAGGTGCCCGCCACCACGCCCAGCTAATTTTTTGTGTTTTTAGTAGAGACGGGGTTTCACTGTGCTAGCCAGGATGGTCTCGATCTCCTGACCTCATGATCCACCCGCCTCGGCCTCCCAAAGTGCTGGGATTACAGGCGTGAGCCACCGGGCCCGGCTGCAGCACAGAATTTTAAAGAGCCACCTCTGAGCCCCTTTAATATGGTTCAGCTGTGTCCCCACCCAAATCTCATCTTGAAGTGCTTCTCCCATAATTCGCATGTGGGAGGGACCCAGTGGGAGATAACTGAATCATGGGGCAGTTCCCCCATAATGTTCTCATGGTAGTAAGTCTCACGAGATCTGATGATTTTATAAGGGAACACCTCTTTTGCTTGGCTCTCATTCTCTCTTTGCTGCCGCCATGTAAGACATGCCTTTCACCTTCTACGGTGATTGTGAGGCCTCCCCAGCCACTTGGAACTGTGAGTCCATTAAACGTCTTTTTCTTTATAAATTACCCAGTCTCAGGTATGTCTTTATCAGCAGTGTGAAACTGGACTGATACACCCTTCAACACCACACCTCATCTTAGGACAAGGCTACTGTCCTCTCTACAAATCTCTCTGCAATGTCCCCCTTCTGAATCTCTTGTCCCAGATAATGTGTCACACACTGTGTGGTTGGAGAGCAAGGCATGCCGATCCCATGCAGCCAGACAACTCCCAGCATTGCCCTGGTTCCCCCCACCCTCGGAGCCAGCCTCAGGTCTAAGCCCTGGTGTGGATTTATAGACCAGGTGCCCGGTGTGATCAGACAGATGGGGCCTTGCCACACAAGGGCCTGGCACTGTTTTACTCCTGTTTCAAATTAACATAAGCATTTCTCAAGGCACACCTTGTATTAAATTGGAAAATAAAATCAAAAGGAATCTACCTTCTAGCCAATAAAATGTAAGGCACCTTCTTCCAAAGTCAGCCTCTTTCTGCACCCAGTTTTATTTTGTAAAGCTTCTTTGGGGGCAGACAAAAAAGATGCTATGTCCTCCCTATTAAGTGCTGTGAGTAATAAGTGCAAGAGGAAAAGCACATAATTGTTTCCCCCTTCCAAGCACAGTGACCTCATTTAGTGCATTGCTGTTCTCTGGCGGCTGGAATGTGAGCTTGATTTCTGGCTGGGAAAACGCAGCCCAACTCCTAACAACAACCCAGGCCTCGGCAGCTCCTTTCTCTTTGTTCACCTGGCAAGGATGCTGGACACAGAGCCCTTGGGTCTTACTACAAGTCTCATCTACTGCAGTTTGCAGGATGAACATAAAGTGGGAGCTGCCCCAAAGGGCTGAAGGTCACGGTACAGGAGACAAGATTTATAGAGTGTTTCCAACAGCTCCATCGGCTCCAGTGCAGGAAAGAATACATGTGTCCCAGTGGCAAGTTCTAGTTGTTTTTTCCTTCTGAAGAGATGTATGAGATGGCAAGCAAACACTGGACACAGAGCCAGCACTGGTAAGAGTGAATAATTCCTGCCTCTATTGCCTGCAAGTTCTTAGACGTTAACTGTTCATCGCCCTAAGTTGTATTTTTATGCCTGTGACACTCCACCCCTAGCAAGGCAATTGGGTGGAGAATCATATTTTAAGGAATCTATCTAAATGCTCCCGGGGCTTCCACATATTTCTGGATCACTTTTATCCCTGGTAGATGGGACCAGCGTGTGAGCCACCATTCTGATTTATTAGCAACCTGGAATTCAGACAAGCTGAACAAAACAAATTAAGTTAAAATATTAGCTGTAAAACAAAGCCGTGTGTTTCATTCCACATCTCCCGGCTGAACTTTGAGAAGGGTAGCCTCTGAATCCAGCATCTCTAAAGATATCCTTTCTCATACACATTGAGGATGTCGCCAACTCTGAGGGATATATCTTGGACAAGTGGTTTAATGGAAAGAACTCTGGATTTGAAGGCACAGGCCAGTGACCATGACCTTGGGCATATCACTTTAAGCATTTGGGCACTAATTTGATCAAATTGAAAGCAACTAAAAATGGTAGACTCAGTCAGAGGTTTCCCAAGGTATACCTCACTGATTTATCTACCTTACTGTTTTCTATTGGGTTGGTGCAAAAGTGATTGCGGTTTTTGCCATTGAAAATAATGGCAAAAAAAAATCACTTTTGCACCAAGCTAATCTATGGGAGACTATGTGAAAATCTTAGCAGAGACAGGAGTCAGGAGAACCACGTTCTTTTCCCTCAAAGGCCAGCATAGTCTAAAACACATGCGGAGAACAGCCCGCCAGCTGAGCGTGCTGGCCTGCTTCCCTCACTCAAGAGAGATATTCATTGCTCTGTTGGGGAAGGAACTCAAATTTCTCAAAGGTCAACCAGGCACCTCACACATATCCTCCTACACAGTAACCTATGAGACTGGCACCATTATCATCCATCTTTATTTTGCAAATGAGGAGCTAGAGATTTCACTGTGCTAAGCAATTGTGAAGGTCCCTCACCTAGAGGTGGTGGGGTCTGAGGTCTGCTTGATCCTAAAGGAGATGCTGTCTCAGATTGTAACACTTACCAAAGTGCTATCACATATTAAAGGGCTTTGTAAACCGAGAGATGCAATGCAAATCTAAGAGACTGTGACCCGAGAGTTATCTCACAACAGCTACAAATTCAGTAAGAGTAGTTCACTCAATTTCAGAAGTTCCCTTTTGACAAGCCTCTCTCTAGTTAATGTTAAGTGTTGCTAATATAGTAGATACTGACTAAACTATACAATAAGTCAGATGTGCCTTCCGTAGCAGCTCCATGTTTATAAATTGAAATTTTAAAAAACTGGCCCAAAGAGCATTGCCCAGTAGACCCTTGATCTTATGGCGGGCTTGGCTTATTGGGATGAGGACACCCAACCTGAATTCTAGTCTCTGCCTGACCACTATACACAAGATTTTGCACTGGACCAGCACTGTGTGAAATTCTTGGGGTAGGGACCCTGCTTTAATTATCCATGTATCTCTAGGGCCTATCAGAGTACCTGTCATATAGTAGACCCTTAATACATGTTTGCTTGTTGAATGAATGAGCACATGGAGAGATTCTGATTATAAAGGAGGCATTGTATGGAATGGAAAACACTGGACTAGCATTCTGAAGACCTGTGTTCAAGTTCTGGCTCCGCTGATTAACCAGCTGAGTGTCTCTGCAAATCAGTGAACTTCCTCTGAGTCTATGTCCTCATCTATCAAAATGGGGTAAAAATTTTTCTCTGTCCGTCTCGTAGAGATGCCATATCAAATGAAGTAATATTTGCAGATGAACTTAGTTTAAGTCTATTCAAATATAAGGTACACCATTTTATTATACAGAGTCAAGGAACTGCAGCATGTCACAACCAAAGCCATTGCTTTTTGCAAGTGGGGAAACTGATGCCCAAAGGGAAGAACAGCAGATCCCAGGCCTTTTGCTCGCTGCTCTGCCTTACTAATGACATATTGACTGACCTCATGAGTGCCCTTGCCAGAGCTGATAGATCTCCTTCAGGCTAAACCCAAGGCACCCACTTCACTCGGTGGCCCATAAGCTTTTGCAAGATGTCTGGGGACACACTTCAGAAGCAGATTGGGTATAAGGCTCTTCATGTGTGACTGCCTCTGTCTTCTGAAGGTTTTGGGGGATGTTGAATGGAGTTTTTTCCAGAATATGGGAAATATGGTTGAAGCCCAGCCATTCAGTTTTCCAGTATGCTTGGGTAGCTCCACAATCTGGCCCCAGTTTCTTTCCCCAGTGTCAATCTTCATCACTCCCCAGTTCATTCCTCTGTCCCTACCAGGCTGCCTCCTCGCCAGTCTCTAATCTGCTTCAGTCAATCTCTGTGACCCCAGCCATATAATTCTTCCCTTTCTCCCTTCCATCTACCTTGGAGTCCAGCCCACCCCTTCTCCATCCAAATACCACATATCCTTGAGAAAGAGCTCAAGTCCCATCATGCCAAGATGTCATCCATGACTATCCAGTTCATAGGGTCCTTCTATCCAGCCAGCCTGCATGTTGACATCTGCTGTGGCTTGAATTGTGTCTCCCAGGAAGATATGCTGAAGTCCTAACCCCCGTACCTATGAATGTGATCTTACTTGGAAATAGGGTCTCTGCAGATGTAATTAAGATGAAGTCATACTGGATCAGAGTGGGTCCTAAATCCAAAAATGTGTGTTCCTCTATGGAGAGAGATTTGAAGACACAGAGAAAACTGGAGTTATGCTGGCACAAGCCAAGGAACACCGAGGATTTCTGGAAACTACCAGAAGCCAGAAAAGGCAAGGAAGGATTCTTTCCTAGAGCCTTTAGAGAGAGTGTGGCCCAGCTGACAGCTTGAATTAGGACTTCCAACCTCCAAAACTATGAGAGAATAAATTTCCATTGTTTAAGTACTCTCAACCCTAGGAGACCAGTACAACATTTTGGGCCACTGGTTGGGCTTAGAGGCACCGGACTCACCATATACTACTGGTCACCTTCTTATGAGCATATCAGAGGCCAATGAACTGCCTGAGGATAGAAACTGTCCCCCAAACTTCCTTGCAGCCTCCCTAGAGCCTGGGTCCTAGTGACTTGATCGATTTAACCTCAAACATGAGGATTCAGCTTCAACATTCCAGCAGGAATGGGGCTGCTTTAGAAAAGGCACTTACTTTCTTCTCAGGTTCAACGAGTAATGGCAAATTAAAAGTAATGCCAAAAACCACAATTACTTTTGCGCCCAACCAAAAGCAACATAATGAAGTAGAATGTGGGTGACTAATTCTCAGAGAATACATCTCCACTTCTTAGCTGCAATCCAGTAGCCCCAATGTATTGAAACGAGCTTACCTGAAACTTTTCCTTATACCCTACTGCCACCAAATCCTACACCAAATGCAGTCCAAACACCAATCCTTAGCTCTCTGTCCCTAGGAGGGCTTTGCCCAACATCCTGACCTTCCAACACTGCCGCCACCTCCACAGACACACACTCACCCACAGTGACCTGACTCTGTATTTTGGTCCCTATCTCAGTCCTCATAATCAAATTCTACGTGAAGTTAACCTTTGAAGTTCAATGGCACAGCCCCATCATAACTAGACAGAGAGATGACCACATATGAAACAGTGCTGGCCTCTGGGCCAGCCATCCCACTCCATGCACTTGGGCCCCAGAGTGAGCATGAGATTGGAAAGGAGAGCCTGCACTGCCTTCACCAGGCCTTAATTTGATCAGGTCTCTGATGGTGTCAGCATCTCATCACACTGAATGTGCATCTAGTGTTTAAAGACCTGCATTTTTCATACAGTGTGGCCTTAAAGTCAAGGTATGGACCTCACCTGGTACAAGACCCATGAAGTGATAACAAGGGTAACTTCTATAAGTGACTTTCCCTTGACCTCTGAGTAGCGTGAGACTCATAGGGATTGCTTCTTCCTTTTGCTTCCCCTACCCTCATCTTCTCCTTCACCTGGGTCATGCCTTGTCCTCCCTCTCTGTGAATCTAAATCCTACCCAACCTTCAATGTCCAACTCAAATATGGTCTTCTCCAATAAACTTTCTTTCATTCCCCAAGTAATGACTCCAGACTCTTAACTCCCATTAAAACCTCTCCTTTGGCATATAGTTAGAATATCTTATTTCATGGATGTTTGAATATGTCTTTTATCTACTATTTAATCACAGACTGGAAGGCTTTTGAGAGCAAAGATCTTATCTTATAATCTTTCCCTTTCAAGGTTTTGGGAATTAAATGAGAAAATGTAATCCAATGGCCGCTGTGATGTCTGGCATATAGTATATTCTCAATAAATGTCAATTCCTTTCCCTTTTACACATCTTTGCATCCCCAAGAGCTCTTTGCAAAGTCTCTTGAATCGTCTTAGCTGCCTAATAAATGTTAAATACATGAATCAATGCATACAAATGGTAATATTTCAACTGTTTTCCTAAGGTCAATGAGTACAGTTCAGACATTTCCACTTTTCTCCCACAACTCCTGAATTTGTGGGCCCATAAAGATTATTTCTGTTCCACACCTCTGAAGCTGAAAGCAATATTGTGATGCTGGAGGTAAGCGGTGGAAGGCTGACAGCGTCACCCAGCAGTGAGTCCAGAGGCAATCATCTAGGGCCTCCAGAACTGGCTGGACAAAATCAGGCAGCAGCCCAAGCAACCTTTAAGCTATTTAACTAATTTAGTCTTTGTAAAGAAATAGTGTGCAGGTAATCCTTATTTTTGCACTCATCTCATACTTTTTCATTAATTTCTAATATTTTCATGTTCTTATAACAGGTATGTGCTGCATCATGTATAGCACCACTTTTCTTAGCAAATTTAAATCCTCAGAGGTGAAACCCAACCAGCATGCCAGTAAGTTAGAATAGAATTGGCACATTTTGATACAGTCAGTTATTAGGAGCTGAACAAATGCTAGATGTTTCTGAGATGAAGTGGCAGGGGGCAGACACAAGAAGACTCCTCCTTCATCCCTACTCCTAACACCAAGGGACCTATTTATGCATTCCTCTTGAAAGGGTGAATGAAGAGTCCAGAAACTCCACAGGGTGGCTGGTCACTCCAGAGTCTTTCAGCTAAACTGTTGGATGGAGCAGGCCTTGCCCTCAGCATTGGGTTACCTTTGTTTATGTTCACAGAAGGAAAAGCCAGCCCAGAGCCCGAGACCCCCCTGGCAGAGGCCTGATTTCACACACATTTTCCCCAGATTCCCATTGGCTTGGCTGGAAACCACATATTAAAACCCACCAATCTTTCCACTTGAGCCTGATGAAAGCTTCACCAGAAACAGCTGCACTTCACATGTGGTTTAAGTTAATATCTTATCCCGATGGTTTAACTCTCGCTGGCTGGGCTGCTTTTTTAATATTCACAATCCTCTTTTGTTTCACATTAAGAATATGTCTTTCATTACTCGCCAGAGCTGGGGGACACAATGAAGCTGGTAGCACTTCATTTTTGAAATGTCTGGAATAATTGTTTGTATTGTGTGTTACTCAAGGACCGCTCCAGGTTGGCTGTCTGAGATGCATACGAAAGTGTTAAAAACCCTAACATGAACGTTGCTAGACCTAGGTGGAACGTTTTCCTATTAAAAAAGTAAAGCCACATACTAATGGCTCAGATTCAGTTTCTAAATCCCAGAGCTCGTTGAGTCAAGCAACACGATAAGTTCATTGCTTTGTTTCTTCCAATGGCTCTCAAAACCGCCCCATCCCTTCAGCATGTAGGAAAGTTTCGTCGATATGTGGCTAATTTCACACACAGGCATGCCACACACATGTGCACGCTTTTGCTTCGTATCCGTACTGGACATGATTAACCTTCAAGTTCATAGAAATCATGCAACTCTGGTTTCCCTGGCAAAAGGCACATCACATTCCAAAGGTTTTGCCTTAGCAGCTCCTCCTCTCAGGATGTGATGTCACCTAGAGGCATCTTCACTGTGTGACATCATTTGTTATGCAACGGTGAGTTTGAGGTGCTGGGAATATTCTGCAGATTTCCACTTGTCTAGCACTTGTATAAAAAAGGTCAACATTGGAAAGACTTCAACAAGCCCCTTTTGTACTCATTAGTCATTAAGATATGGCTAGATTTTTTGATGACTCTTGAATTGTTTTCCCTTATTTTATTTCTGTGTTTCATCCATGGTTTGGGAGGAGGAGGAGGACGAGGAGGACGGGGAGGATGAGGAGGACGAGGAGGAAGAAGAGGGGAATTATTGCTGACCATTAATGAGTATTTGCGTATGTGTAGAGCACTGTTCTGCATGCAATCTAAGTTAAGCCTCACAACGAACCTATCAGTAAAGTATTATCATCATCCCTGTTTTATCCGAGAAGTTGAAGCAAAGAAAAATTAAATAACTTAACAAGATAACATGGATAATAGGTTATTATAGCAGAGACCACTAGTTAACCGCAATATCGTTTTCCCATTCTTCTCCAGTCATAGAACTACAGAAATCAGAATCGTATTGATTACTATTGGCTGGGCATAGAGCCACCCAAATAAAGATTATGAAGTAGGAAGAATTCTAAATGGTCCCCAAGATTCCTACCCCCTGGTGTATATAGCCTTTAAACCCCCTTTTCTTGAGTACAGGTAAGACTGGTAATGGGATGAAATGATTTCTCCTTTAGATTAGGTTGTATTATATGACAGCAGTAAAGGGATTTTACAGATGGAACTAAGGCCCCACATCAGTTGTCTCTGAGTCAGTCAAAAGGGAGATGACTCTGGGTGGGCCTGGCCTAATAAGGTGAGTCCTTAAAAGAAACTGGGCCTTTGCTGAAGAGAAAGAATCAGAGGAATGCTCTTGCTGGCCTTGAAGGTGCAACGCCTTATTGTATAAAGGGTCACATGGCAAAGACTAGCAGGCAGCCTCTAGGAGCTGGGAACACACTCACTGACAGTCAGCAAGAAAGTGGGACCTCAGTCCTGCAATCACAAGGAACTAAATCCTGCTGATAACCAGTAATCTTGGACAAGCATCCTGAGCCTCAGATGGGATCACAGTCCTGGATGATACTTTGATTGCAGCCTGATGAGACCCTGAGCAAAGGACGAGCACTCCCGATCCCCAGAAACTGAGAGATAATAAAGTTGTGTCATTTAAGCCACTGAGTCTGTGCTCATTTGTTATACAGCGATACAAAACTAACGCAGGTTACACTTCCCAAATGCCTTTGCAGTTGGTGTTGCCATGTGACTGAGTTCTGGCCAATAGGTTTTAGCTGCAGTGATGTGAGTAGCTTCCCTTCTCTACCTTCCCTTCCCCTCTCCCCTCTTCTTCTGGCAGGATTATGGATGTTGTGGGAAGCCACCTAAAGCATAGTGGTGAGAGAAACACCCTGAAGATGGTGAAGCAACAAGATAAGAAGAGCCTGGATCCCTCAGATTTTAAGATTGCCATATCAGTCCTGAACTGCTTACACCCACAATGTTAAGTGATCATGAAATAAACAACCATCTTGCTTGTTGAAGGCATTCTTACCTTGTGTCTGTGCTACAGGAGCTGAACCTACCCCGACCTAACTGGCAGAGCTCAAAATGGACCCAGGTAGTGTGATCCCAGAGCCCATTTGCTTAGCTTCTTCACCACCCTGCCTCCCAGACACCATATTACATTACAGTAGAATTGGAATTTCACACTATTAGAGCTTGATGAGATTGTACTGGTCAAGTCAGTCAAACCAGTCAAACGGACAAGAAAGAGGGACTCAGATCACCTGGAGTTATGGCAATGTATTGCAAAGATACCTCTGAAAATGGGGTGTCACGGGAAACTGAACTTTGCATCCCAGTTCTGAAACATACAGCAACCTCATGGAGACAGATGCATGACTCAGCATTTTGGGGTGGTAGCAAGTTCAGTGACCTGCCAGATTTTTTAGCATTAACTTGAAAGAGAAGACACTTTGATTTCATTTGATTTGATTTCTACTAGTCAAATGGGCACCTGGATTAAGCAGACTCTCCCCAAGGAACCCCAGAGGCCTCTGACATCCCTTATGTCCAACCCAGACACAGCCCTTCTGTGGCCTCAGCATATCTGCCCAGTCCAATCAGCTATAGCCAGAATAAAAAGGTTAGTTTGCTCTGCCCATGAGCCATGCCATACATGACATGCACATGAATAACGATCTGAGGTGTTATCGGGCAGAGGTGATGCTCACGGCTCTGCTCCATGTTCTGGGACATGATTGGACTCTCGTTTTAGGGAGGCAGATCCAAGAGAGGGAAGGAGACTTTCCCAGGCAGCAGCAGCCTGCTACTTTCCTGCTAACCAGGGCAGAGGCTGGTCTGCATCCCCCTATCCAGGTGGCCCTCGCAGTCACGGCTTTTCTGCTTCTAGAAGCCATCCCTGAAGTCAGCTGAATTTAGACCTATGGTATCTCCAGTACAGCACTTTGTCATCTGTTTGTGATAATAGTTTTCAAATTCTTGTCACTCCCTCCAGAACATCATTGCAGAACTCAAAACACATTGCATCATAAAAAATGAAGTGGAGAATTAAGGTAATTATCCAATTATTCAAAACCATTTCTTATTCGAATAGCTAAATAACTCTTCAAGTCTCCATTTTACATGTGTTCCTCTGATGTGAATGTGACCCTGGCCTATTTGTTTTTCAGTAAAGTCCAAAATCCAAAATAGCCCAACAGAGAGACCCCCCCTCCCAGTATTCCACAGCCTCAGTAACAAAGCTCCTTATCAGATCTAACTTAAATCTTTCTTGAAACAACTGAAGTCCCTCTGTGCCATCCTCTGCAAGTGCAGAACAGCCAGAGTGCAGGTTGCAGGGTGTTGGGGTGGGGGCGTTATTACAGTGAAATCGGCACACAGATCTCAAGATTAAAGTTTGCTGTTTCTCCAGACTGTCTAGGTGACTGCCTTTTGAAACCGCACATGGCTTATACTGCCATTCGTGTCGTTTAAGAAAAAAATTAAATAGAAGTATAAAAGGAAGCCAGCAGTGTTTTAAGAGATTTCATTTCTACTTGATGCTTGTACTCATTTGCAGGGAGGCAGGAGGAGGGCTTTTATTAGATAGGGTCTCTGGAAACACTTAAAGTTGAGAAAGACCCATGACCCCAATCCAAGCTTCTAGACAGAAGAGAGAGGGTGCAAAGGCAAAGCCCTCCCCTTACTTTCTTCCACATCACACTGGGGTAAGTGGTTTGCCTCTCGATGTCCAGCCTTTACCATTCTGTGTCTCAGAGGCTGACACGCCCCCGCAGCATCTGGGTTCCCCTGCCCTCTGGCTTCTGATTGAGACCGACTGATGGGCAGTGTGATCACTAATTTTAACGTGTCAGCTTGGTTGGACATGATACACAAAAACACGGTCGAACATTATTCTAGATGTTTCTATGAAGGTGTTTTATGGATGAGAATAACATTTAAATCAGTGGACTTGAAGCAGAATACCCTACATAAGTGGGTGGGCTTTATCCAATCTGTGGAAGGCCTTTATAGAACAAAGACTGACCTCCCCCTGAGCGAGAAGGAATTCTGCCAGCAGACAGCCTTTGAACTCCAACTGCGAGAGTTCCCTGAGTCTCCAGCCTCACAGCCTACCCCATCAGTCTTCGGACTCACCACGCCTCCACAATCGCAAGAGCCAGCTCCTTAAATAAACGAATGAATCTCTCTCTTTTTCTCTCTGTCCCTCTGTCTGTCTCACACACACACACACACACACACACACACACACACATACACACACATACACCCCAATGGTTCTGCTTCTCTGGAGAACCCTGACTAGTACAGGCAGCAACACTAGAAAATCAGACCAGATGGAGGAAGGGAAGCAAGTATTTATCCCCTAACTCCTCCCCTGTGGGGTCTGCACACAGCCCCAGCCATCTCGAGGTAGGGGAGCCATGCCCCCCTCTCACACCCTCAGGCCTGCAGGTGAAACCTGCACTCTCTTTTCTTAAATCCAGGGACTGCACTAACCTTGAATGGTTTCCCCACACCATCCTCACTCCTCTACAAATGATCCTCTAATTAACTTCACAATGTATCCTACTATGAGCCTACTGGAACCTTGCCTAACACCAGTGTCACCAGAACGTGGGGGCCATGGCAAAGTTGGTGTGGCATTCAGGGCCTTCCTTGTCTTTCCTCAATCTCCCCTTTCAGTGTGTTTTTCTGCCATGTTCATTCACTCCAAAGACACGTGAAAACACACGGTAACATACTCAGTATTTTCACCAGACTGCGGTTCTCCCCAACATAGCACCCCCACTCACTCTCTCTGGAAGTGAGCACCCCACAGTGTCCTATGCGCATTACCGAAAAACCACAGACTAGTAACTTAAAAATAATTAAGAGGGCTGGGGGGCGATGACTCCACACCTGTAATCCCAGCACTTTGGGAAGCCAAGGAGAGTGGATCACCTGAGGTCAGAAGTTCGAGACCAGCTTGACCAACATGGTGAAATCCTGTCTCTACTAAAAATACAAAAATTAGGTAATCCCAGCTACTCGGGAGGCTGAGGCAGGAGAATTGCTTTAACCCAGGAGGCGGAGGTTGCAGTAAGCTGAGATTGCACCACTGCACTCCAGCCTGGGCAACAGAGCAAGACTCTGTCTCAAAAAAAAAAAAAGAAAAGAAAAGAAAATGAATAAGAGCTGGGAATCACTGCCCATTGTGGCTCTTTGCTATTTCATCACATGCCCCAACTTTGGTCTGTAATCATCTATCCTCCATCTCATCAACCAGTCAGTGGGGTCGGTTGATTTGTTTGTTGTTGTCTTGTTCAACCCAAGTCCCCTTTGTCCCCTGTGGTCGTATTTGTAGCCAAGTTGTTAGGGTATTTAGCGAGGTATGGGAATCTGCGGGAGTAACTGATTGCTTCATTTTGTTTTCACACCACGTGCTCAAGAATGTCTGAGCAGATATGATAGTTTTTGTTTTGTTTTTTGTGTGTTTAAATTGCTTAAGACTCTCCAAAGGCTTTCTTTTAAAAATAAATAATAAATATCACAGGGAAAAATGAAGAACTGTATAGGTTTTAGCAAAAATCATGTGTATGTCTTCTTTTCTTCTGGATTTTCCTAGATTGTGTTAAAAATAGGAACACACGTTTTTCAGCCTGACACTGTGTCTACCACAGAAATAATGAAAGGCAATGAAAAATGGAAATGAGCAACATGACAAAACCAGTCCCCCTGAGGTTTTAGCTAAAAGAGAAAAAAGGAACAAATAGAACCAAGGTTGTAGCAGCACCTACAATTAGCATAAGCAGCATCAATGAGGTGTCAAGGTTTCAGAATTAATGAGTCCCAGGTCAGCCACCCAGGTGATGGCCACGTAGACCAACTAAACAAGAAAGTCCCACAGAAAGGACGCTTGTGGTCAGACAATAGATTCTAAGATTCTAAGCAATGAGACAACTGAAAGTTAGATTGCACATAAACATATTCAAATACAAGCATATCATGTTTTATTGCACGTTGCTTTATTGCACTTCACTTTATTGCACTTCTCTTATATTGCATTTTTTACAAACTGAAGGTTTTGGGCAATCCTGCTTTGAGCAAGTTGATCGGCACCATTTTTTCCATGCTCACTTTCTGTCTCTGTCTCACATTTTGGTAAATCTCACAATCTTTCAAATGATTTGTTATTATATCTGTTATGGTGATCTGCAATCAGTGATCTTTGACGTTTCTATTGTAATTTTTGGGGGGGTGCCATGAACTGTGCTCATACAAGATGGAGAGCTTAATAAATGTGTGCGTTCTGACTGCTCCACTGACTGGCCATTCCCCTGTCTCTCCTATTCTCCTTGGGCTTCCCTAATCCCTGAGACACAACAATACTGAAGGTAGGATAATTAATTATCCTATAATGACCTCTAAGTGTTCAAGTGAAAGGAAGTATCTCACATCTTTCCCTTTAAATCAAAAGCTAGAAATGATTATGATTAGTGAGCAGGGCATGTCGAAAGCTGAGATAGGCCTTTAGCACCGAACAGTCAAGTCATGAATGCAAAGGAAAAGCTCTTGAATAAAATTAAAAGTGGTACTACAGTGAACACATGAATGATAAGAAAGCAAACAGCTTTATTGCTGATACAGAGAAAGTTTTAGTGATCTGGATAGAAGATCAAACCAGCCACAACATTCCTTTAAGTCAAAGGAAGCAATCCTCCCAAGCAAGGCCCTAATTCTCTTCAATTATATGAAGGCTGAAAAGGGTGAGAAATCTACAGAAGAAAAGTTAGAAGGTAGCAGAGGTTCATGAGGTTAAACAAAAGAAGCCATCCCCGGGAGGCGGAGCTTGCAGTGAGCCGAGATCACGCCACTGCACTCCAGCCTGGGCGACGAGCGAGACTCCATCTTTAAAAAACAAGAAGCCATCTCCATACATAAAAGTGCAAGGTGAAGCAGCAAGTGCTGATGGAGAAGCTGCAGCAAGTTATCCAGGGGATCCCGGGAGATCTAGCTCAGATCACTGATGAAGATGGCTACACTAAGCAAAAGATTTTCAAGGAAGATGGAACAGCCTTCCATTGGAAGAAGGCCTCATTAGGACTTTCATAATTCAAGAGAGTAAGTGAACGCCTGGCCTCAAAGCATCAAAGGACAGGCTACTCTTTTGTTAGGGGCCAATGCAGCTGGTGACCTTAAGTTGAAGCCAATGCTCATTTACCATTCCTAGGAACCTTAAGAATTATGCTAAATCTACTCTGTCTGTGCTCTATAAACGGAATGACACATTCCATTTGTGTGCTGGGTGACATCCGTTGACAGCATGGTTTACTAAATATTTTAAACCCACTGTTGAGACCTGTTCAGAAGAAAAGATTCCTTTTAAGATGTAATTGCTCATTGACAATACACCTGGTCACCCAACATCTCTGCTGGAGATGTTAAAGGAGATTAATCTTGTTTCCATGCCTTCTAACACCACATCCATTCTGCAGGCCCTAAAGCAAGGAGTAATTTCTACTTCAAGTCTAATGATTTAATAAATAAATAATGTAAGGCTATACCTGCCATAGATAGTGATTCCTTAGATGGCTATGGATAAAGTAAATTGAAAATGGGAAAGGATTCACCATTGTAGGTGCCATTAAAGACAGTTGTAATTCATGGAAAGAAGTCAAAATACCAATATAAACAGGAGTTTGAGAGAAATTTATTCCATCCCTCATGAATGACGTTGAGGGATTCAAGACTTCAGTGGAGGAAGTCACTGCAGATGCGATAGAGATACCAAGAGAACCAGAATTAGAAGTGGGGCCTGAGATGTTGCTGCAATCTCATGGTAAAACTTGAATGGATATAGAGTAGCTTTTTATGGATGAGCAAAGAAAGTGGCTTCTTGAGATGGAATCTACTCCTGGTGAAGATGCTGTGAACATTGTTGAAATGAATACAAAGGATATAGAATATTATATAACCTTCATTGATAAAGCAATGGCAGGATTTGGGAGAAATGACTCCAATTTTGAAAGAAGTTTTACTGTAAGTAAAATGCTATCAAACAGCATTACGTGCTACAGAGAAATCTTTTGTGAAAGGAAAAGTCGATTCATGTGGCAAACTTTATTATTATTTTAAGAAATTACCTGAGCCTTCAGCAACCACCACCCTGATCAATCAGCAGCCATCAACATCAAGGCAAGAGCTTCCACAAAGGCAAAAAGATTACAACTCACCGAAGGCTCAGATGATCATTAGCATTTTTTAGCATTAGAGTATTTTTAAACTGAGGTACCCACGTTGTTTTTCTAGGCATAATGCTATCGCACACTGAATAGACCACAGTGTAGTATAAACATAACCTTTATGTATGCACTGGGAAAGCAAAAAATTGGGGTGGCTTTCTTCATTGTGATATTCACGATATTCCTGAGGTATGCTTGTAGTTAATACCAGGTAATTGGGCTTTTGAAAACTAATGCACAGTCCTAGTCTGGACTAGTCCTAAGAAAATCAGTGAAATTTTCTTCAGATGATAGAAGGAAAGTTAAGAATCCTTTCCTCGATGGCTCCCACTTAGGCAGCTCTGTCTGTTATCCTCCTCCCCCACCCCCCACCACTATGGTCTTTGGAGGATTCCCACAAAGCCCTGATCTCAGCAGAGGACTAATTTAAGGTGCAATTGCTCTAATCACAGAAGCCTAACTGCATACCCCTTATTGCAAAAAAAAAGGCTGACCCTGTGACACGGTGTTCTGGGTTCTTTAAAGATACATCTCAAACACTCATGCAAATGTGTGCTGTGTCACACTGCATCTGGGCTTATTTTAACATGGAAGGAATACTGTGCATTTCTTACTAGGCAAATGGCAAGCTCTGCTGTGGCAGGCGACTGCATTACCTTTATCACATGGGCTTCTCCGTCCCTGTTTATACCACTGCACATGGCAACTGGAGAGGCGCAGATTTAAAGTAACAGTTTTTGAAGGTAGTTGCATTTCAGTAGAAGACTCCTGAGGTTGGGAAAAACTGGAAGGGTCAAAGGAATGCATCTCTAATAGTGGAAAGATAGGCATCAGGCTGGTGCTTTTGGAGAGAGTATTTCCCCCGTTCGCTCCTCTCTACCTCCCACAGTGATGTGGCCTCTGGGCCAATCCTGGTCCTAGAGTATCTTTCTGGAAATAAATCTATTTCCCTCTTTCAAGCTCAGGAGAGGTAAGCAATGAGTTGCCAGTTGACGTAGTTTGGGCACTTGTCCCCTCCAAATCTCATGTTGAAATTTGATGCCTTACATTGGAGGTGGGGCCTGGTGGGAGATGTTTGCGTCATGGGGGTGCATCCCTCATGAACAGCTTGATGCCATTCTTGCAGGATTGGGTGTGTTCTCACTGTTAGTTCCCACAAGTTCTGGTTGTTAAAAAGAGTCTGGCACCTCCATCCCCTCTCTTTCTTGCTTTCTTTCTTGCCATGTGACACACTGGCTCCTGTTCCCCTTATGCCATGATTGGAAGTTCTCTGAGGCCCTCACCAGAAGCAGATGTTAGTATCATGCTTCTTGTACAGCCTGAAGAACCGTGAGCCCAATAAACCACTTTTCTTTACTAATTGCCCAGCCTCAGATATTCCTTTACAGCAACATAAAATAGACTACTCTACTCTTCTTCATACAGGGGAAGCCAGTAGTCCCCCCAGACCCTCTTCCAACCTGCCCTGGGTTCCTCTGTGGCCTGGAATAAGACAGATGCTGGCAGACTGCCTCCAGATGCTCTCCTGATTGACACAAACATCAGCAACCGTCTCCTCCATTTTGGTTCAAGGCTATCTAACTGCCTCACGCCTCAACATAACCAAAATGCACAATCGAGCAAAAGATTTGGGTCCTGGCCAGCAGGAGTCATTTCTTAGAAGCACGGGCCATCCCATGCAGCTCAGTTGTTGGCAGGGGAGCCCTAATGCCAATTTATCTGCCCACACCTTCATCGTAGCATCTTCGTCCTCAACCTGTAACCATCCATGCATCTTTCCATCAGTCTATCTCCCTGTTTGCTCCCTCTAGTGAGGGTAGTATAAAATAAAATTTTTTTGAAAGAGGAAAGTACTGTGGATGAGCCCAGAATTTCTAGTTTAAACCTGAAGAAGACTGATCCCATAAATAAACACCCCACCTATAAACAGGCACATAAGTCTCCTTTTAGGGTTGATTAATAGAAAATAGACTAAGAGAGATTTCTCACCCACTGTGTTCTCTAAACCATGGGCAAGAAAAGGCTCCCACCCAGTGCCTGGTAGCAGAAATTGAATATAATTTCATGGTCAGTGAATGCAAATAGGCAGTTGTGAAGGGTGGCTTTATAAAAGTCTAATCCCAACCATGAGAGTCTTCTCCCAGGACCCTCTCCAGCTCTGTCACAAGATTGTCTGTAGGGTCTCTCATAGTCAGACTGTGACAACACCTGTGGATTAGTTCATTCTTACATGGCTATAAAAAGCTACCTGAGACTGTGTAATTTATAAAGAAAAGAGGTTTATTTTCTTTATAATATATATAATTTGCTCACGGTTCTGCAAGCTGTACAGAAAGCAGGGCTGGGGAGGCCGCAGGAAACTTACAATCATGGCAGAAAGCAAAGAGGAAGGAGGCACATCTTACTTGACCAAAGCAGGAGGAAGAGAGTGAAAGGGGAAGTGCTACACACTTACAAACAACCTGATCTCATAGCGACTTGCTCACTAGCACATGACCAACAAAGGGGAAGCTCATCCCCATGATCCAATTACCTATCACTAGGCCCCTTCTCCAACACTGGGGATTACAATTCAACATGAAATTTGGGCAGGGACCCAAATCTAAACCATATCAACCTGCATCAGTCTCAACCAAGCCCTTGTTCAAGAGTGGAGTCCACCAAGACAGCTGCTCCCTGGGCAATGCAGGCGGTGTCCTAATCCTTGTCAACCCTTCTACTACCACATGACCCTCAGGTTTTAAGGTCAACTTTTTAAAAAGTTCCATTATCCCTTTTCCTCTGGCACTAGAGACCCATGTCTAGAATCTGTGAGGCCTGGCACATGGGCCTGAGATCAAAAACCTTAATTCTTCCTCCGCGTGAGGACACACACAGTCACCTGGCTTAGTCTGGTTTGGGTTTACTTGCTTAGGTGTTTGATGTTCAAAGTATTCATTTGTTAAATGCAAGCACTGAAATCTACTACAGTTTTTGTCTTTACTTCCTTTTGTAACCTATTGAAACCCCTATAACTGGAAGTAACTCTGACCTCTTCATCTTGTAAAGACCCCATTTCCTTACTGAACATGTAAAGGGACCCACATCTACCATGTTCATAGCTGCACGGTACCGGGCTGGTGGCAGGTAATCAGGAAACACCCCTTAATTCAACATCTCTCAGATTGCAACCAAGTTCCCATTATTTCTGGGCTCAAATGCCAACTGGTAGCTTCTTTCTTCATTAATTCACTCCAATACACTCAATCCTAAATGATCTCTCTCCTTCCTAGTGAAAGACTAATTTCACTCACACACACCCCTCCCAGATCCTCATTCTCTAATCCACCACTGGCATTCTCCTGTCTTTGCACATGACTGTTTTCTCTGCCAACCTTGCAAAGGTGCCACGGCAAAATGGCAAATTGTCAGTCTTGCCAGATGATGAAAAACAGAAAGAGCCAAACAGCACCATATAACCCACAAGGAAGCACTGAACTCTTTGCAGATACAGGTTAAGTTCTAAGACTATCCTTTATATCTAAAAAGGGGGAGTTGCCTACAAATCCACAAATCCTTCTTTCCCAATTTACCAAGCGTGATGCTTGTCTCCAAAGACAGCCACAACCAATTCCTTCCCTCCTCCCATCAAGAAGTGAAGACTAAGTCTCTACTCCTTCCAATCTGTGCAGCCGTGAGCAATCGAATGGGGTGGCAGAGATGCAGGACCAGCCCTGGGCACAGCCCTTAAAAGGATTGCCACTTCCTGCTTTCTCCTTCTTGGAGCCCTAAGCCACCATGTAAGACCAGGTTATGCTGATAGAGGCCATATGGGGACATCACTAAAGTGCCATATGTGAATCAAGAAACCACCTCGGATGTCCTGGCCTCCATCCACCCAGTCCTCCCATCTGAGGCCCCAGACATTCTGAAACAGAGATGAGCTGTCTTCTCTGTGGCTTCCAAATTTCTTACCCATAGAAACATGAAAACTAATAAAATAGGTGTAAGGCACTAGGTTTTAGGGACAGTTTGTTATACAGCAATAGATAGCCAGAACACCAATAAAGGATTCACATTAAGGAAATATTTCAATTTCTGGGCTAAGAATTGCGTTTGTAGGCTAGGCGCAGTGGCTCACACCCGTAATCCCAGCACTTTGGAAGGCTTAGGTACGCAGATGACTTGAGGTCAGGAGTTCGAGACCAGCCTGGCCAACATGGTGAAACCCCATCTCTATTAAAAATACAAAAAAAAAAAAAAATTAGCTGGGTGTGGTGGTGGGTGCCTGTAATCCCAGATACTCAGGAGGCTGAGATGGGAGGATTGCCAGGAGGCAGAGGTTGCAGTGAGCCAAGATCATGTCACTGTCCTCCAGCCTGGGTGATAGAGTGAGACCCTGTCTCAAAAACAAAAAACAAAAAACCCACAAAGAATTGCATTTCTATGCCAGTATCAAAGACAGGGAAACACTGCCTTAAACATATCAGGGTTTTCTTTTCTCTCACATAACATGAAGGCAAGGCCTCCCAGCATTACCTTGGCAGCCTAGAGCCCAGGTCTCTGCAATTCTCTTGTTTTTCCTCATGCATCCAGCTCCAGCCACCAGTATTCCAGGAATTAGGAAGGAAGAAGAAGTAGTGCCTTTATCAGAAAAGCATAACTTTCCTAGAAATGCCCAGCACGGATTTCTATTTCTATCTCATTGGCCAGAACTATTTTGCACAGCCACCCCACAAAAAAGGGACAGAGAAATACAAGGCTTTAACTGGCAATGGCCTCACCGAACAAAACTGGGGTTTGGTTAGAGGAAAGAATGATATTGGAGAGGTAACTAGCTGTCTCTGCCATATTCAATAAGGAAATACATTACATTAGCCAAAGTTCAGAAACAGAGCTGGCTTCTGGGTCAATTCATTGATGTCATCAAAGACCCAGGAATTACCCATTTCCACACTCCACTGTTTGCAGCGTTGGCTTCAGCCTAAGGCCACCTTTCCTCCATGTTATGGCTGGCTGCCAGGAGCAATTGGGCTACATGCCTCCTGTTCATATCCAGCAGGAGAGTCTGGCTTCCCATCCATCTCTCTTAAGAGCAAGGAAGTAAGGGGACACTTTTAAGCATAGACATTAAAATGTGCCTGATACATACTGAAGACCATTCCTTATTCCTCAGTCAATAGGGATCTCATTGCCAACAAAGGACTTTCATTCGCAAGTTTTGGTTAGGATAAAAGTGAGGGGTCTGCAGTCAGTTGGCCTGGGTTTATACCCATCCTAATGCTTTTTGAGCTGTGTGATCTTGAGCAAGTTACTTAGGCTTTCTGAGTAAAAGACTACTTTCTTTGTGTGTAGACAGAGAAGAGCTTATAGTTTCTGCTGGTTTAGGTTTCATGCAAGGAATAAATAAGACAATACATGTAAAGTACTTAGCATGGTGCCTGGAAACCAGCGAGCATTAAATAGATTTTGGTGATTACGATTATGCAGAATGTTTCCCACGAAGCCCCGTGTGAGTTTTGCCAAGAGAGAAATAAATGTAAATCAGCGATGCACAACTCTTCCTTCTCTTTTCTTTGCAGTTTAATGATATCAACTTCCACATCCTGAAAGACTCAGATATTTTGTTTTTACAAGTCTTTCTTCAGAAATGACCTGTTCCATCTCTCATGCTGCTACAGGTAAACTTGAAATTCAAACCGTTCATCTGACACCTGGACTTATCTGAAAAGATATCTGCAGATTTACTACCAAACAATCCATTGGAGGACCCCATAATTAATCCAGTTCCATCATTATCACATCTCTACTAAACATATCATTAAACAGCTGAAACAATGCTTTCAGGGGTATTTTTTCACAATTCATTTCAACAAGAATTTAAGCACCTAATAACCAAATTAGATTACCTAGACAGGAACTCCACCAGTTGTACCATAGTCAGCACTTATGTATAATTACCCCAAAAACTAAGTCAACAATAGTTTTTCAGTTTGACTAAACAGTATAAACAGAACATAAAACATAGTCAGGAAAGGAAACTAATTGCTAATGGTTATTATTAACAATAACAGTTGGTATTACCATAATGTACTAGCTCAGGCACCATGCTAAATGCTTCCTAACATTGTAGAGACTTACTATTATGATTCCCATTTTACAGATGAGGAAACTGAAAATCTAAGAAGTTTAGATCAGAGTTCCTAAGTAGCAGAATCAGAATTAGAAAATCTAGGTCTGTTCTGACTCTAGAGCACAAGCCCTTAAACAGCAAGCACACCAGTAGATGATTGAGCTCTTCAGAGAAACCTCTGGCAGGCACTGAAATTTTATATCCTGGTAGAAAGAACAGTGGGTGCAAAAATTAAAGGTTTTGGAGTCAGACCCATCTGAGGCTCTGGAGCTTATACTGGCTCCAGCCCACCACTGCTTACAATCTTCTAATAAATTCCTATTCTGGTTAAGTTCACTTAATGTTTTAAACTAAAAACCTGGGTAACTATAATCAATTGCAAGAGGGAAGATTACAAAGGTTGGGAATCAGAAATCGGGCAAAGACCAACAGTATCGTATCAAAGGTATGAATAATAGGTATGCCTTCTGGCATCTTTTCCCTGACCAAAATGACACCAACCCTTTCACTACATCTCGGGGCATAATTCCTGATCCCATCCATACCTAGGGAGTGGAAATCACCCACAAATGTCATTGCAGTCTAGGCAAGAAATGTGAGGCAAAGGTCTGGGTAGACAATAACAGAAAGTCTTCTAGTGATAAACTCTTCTCAATGTCAGGAAATTCTTCTTTGCCTGAAAACCAAATCCCCCACGTAGCAGTTTAAATGTTTTTCCGCTGGTTTTATTCTTGGTAGAGGCAGTACAATTATCTACAACCTCTGTAGTCACCTTTCAGGTACTTGAAGGCTTTTCTTTTCCAAAGGAAATAGTCGAAGGTTGGCCTTTTGTCAGAAATTCAATTTTCTGATGCTTTAACCTTCTCTGGGGCTTTCTTTCTAATCTTATTCAAGTTCAGCATGTCCTTATTAACTGTAGAACCCAGACCTGAACCCAGGCTTCTTGCTGAGTTTTGACTGGAGAGAGAAAACGGAGGAAAGGGGGACCTCTTAGGAACTGGTCTTCCCATGTTTATTTATAGATTTCACCATGTCTGGGTTATTTTTCCAATCCAGAAAACAGCCAAAACAGGGCAAGGAGGCGATTGTAGGGACAGAAGTGGTCACTTTTCTGAGAGTGACCATCTCCCCTTTATCGGAGCAGAGGTCCCTAAGCAGGAGTAACAGCTGGTGCTCTCTCCTACCTTCCCAGGATAAAGCCTGCCTTTCACAGCCCATTCCACCACTACTTGAGCTCTCTGCAAATCCTACTTGCATCAGGCACCAAGATGCTGGAATATGTTTACCCTTTCAAAAGATATCCCCAAGGGAGAGAATTTAGTAAGTCTTAGAAGAGAGAGTAAACTCAAGAACGCATCACAAAATTTCAAGGCATTCTTACCTATCTCCTTCACACTAATTTATGGATGTCCAGATTTAGACCCAAATGGTGGCCTGAAACAGCACCAGCCAATAGAAATAGCTAAGTTAATAGGACACCCAGTTAAATTACAAATGTATAATTTACATTTGTGTAATTTTACATTTTCTAGTAGCCATATTTTTTTAAAAAGCAGAAACAGGTAAAATTAATTTTAATAATATATCTTACTTAACCCAGTATATCCAAGATATCTTTTTAATATGTAGTCAAAATGATAATATTTTTAAATTACTATGAAGATACTATACATACCTTTCTCATACTACACCTTCAAAACCTGGTGTGTTTTTACACAACGTATCTCAATTCAGAGTAGACATAGTTCAAGAACTAGCAGCCACCGTATTTGATAGCACAAGTTTAAACCAAAATGCCCCAAATGTGGTGCCCAGACCAGCCACATCCGCATCAACTGGGAACTTGTTGGAAACACAAAATTCCCAGCCCCACACCAGAACTACTGAGTCAGAGACTCAGCATGCAGCTCAGCGATTTGTGTTTTCACAAGCCCTCCAGGTAAATGTGATGCATACTTACTGGTCTATGTGCTGCCAAATCAGAAATGCTTAATCTGCTTTTACTTCATGGCATCACCAATGTCTAAGGGGGGATATGAATCATTAAGAAACTAACTCTTCCGTTTTACTGTTGCTAGGAAGCCTGAAATAGCAAATTTGGTTCCCATGAGCTATGTTTATTTTTATTTTGTGCCAATTAAGTGAGTTTTTCATGGGTGTGCTCCTCTTTTTCAAATAATCCATTGGAACCTTCTTTCCCCCTTGGGTTTGGATTTTATCCCTTCATCCTTCTGGCTTTTTACAGTAATCCCAACTGCACTTACCCTTTCATATCATACACACCTAGGGTTACCAGATTTAGCAAATAAAAATACAGGACACCCAGTTAAATTTGAATTTCAGATAACTGATGAATTATGTTTTAGTATAAGTATGTGCCATTCAATTCTTCCAAGAAATTGCAAGGGTCATACCTATACTAAAAAGTATTGGGCAAATATTGCATGAGATATACTAGAGATTATTTATTTATTTTGGAATTCAAATTTAACTGGGCATCTTGTATTTCACTTGCTGAATCTATTCACACCGTCCTATATCCTTCTGACTCCAGATTCCTCCAGTGACGGGACCACAAAGGCCTCTCGGTCCACTGCAGTGAGAGCTGCAGAGGAGACTGCAGATCTGGCGTCTCATTCCCCAACAACTTTAACTAGAACAAAATAATTCTGGACGAAACCAGCTGCCCAGATGTATTCCTGGGCTTTCCAAGGATGAGTCCTCTGGCTTCCAGCGAGTGCCAGCTGCCTCTTGGGATCAAGCTCTCATTAAAAAAAAAAAAAAAAAAAATCAAATCAAACAAAGAGAACACTGTCAGTCAATCAGAGCTGAGCAAATGCACCCACTTAGCTCACAGCTCAAATTGGGTCTACAGATTTGCGCTATTGAAAAGGAAATTGGCCTCACTTGCTGTGAAACAGCCCCAAAGTGGGGAAATTAATACAGAAGACGCCAAGTCATAATGAAATCTGGCAACAGAAGTGGGTTGTGTGGCATCATCCAATTACAGCAAACACGGACACTGCCTGGGGGAGAAGCCAGTCTGGACACCAAGCAAAATTAGAACCCTACACAGTAATTATTAGTGGAGAGAGGAAATTTGTTGGGATGTTACAAAAATCAGAGAGTTTGATAAATGCGAACAACCCAACAAATGCACAGGATCACTACTCCACACAGCTCCAAAATAAGTGTTCTCAATACCTACCAAACCGTGAGCTCCTCCTATGGGCAAAGCCCTAGAAACCCAGATCTTGGCTTTTGTATCACCTTTTTCATCAGCCCACTGCTACCCGGCTACAAACCCATGTCATTCAAGAATGATACATGCCTGGAGGAGGTTTCCTTTCCTTTCATTGATGTGGCTCTTTCTCCCCATCAGCCTAGTGGACTCTATGGAGCCATAGCCATTAGGATGGTGCCAGGAACAACATCTAGGAGCCCTCAACTTTACCTAGTAAACTAGGGTGACACCAGGACCCTGGGGGTGAGCAGTAACTTGAGGGTGGACGGTAGGAAGGAAAGGCAGGGAGACCAAGACAGAAAAGACTCGGGTGCTCATCCAATATAAATCCATATCAACTGAAACTCCAATTGATAGGGAAGTAAAGAAATGTTATGACCTGCAGTCTAGGCTCCGTGTGGGTTCATGATCAGATGGCATTGCTTTATTTTGCCCTGCAATCTCTTCCACACTTATGGGAGCAAAAATATAGGACTCCAAATGAATAAAAAGGGGCTATGAAACTTGATTGCTTCAGTTTATAGTTTCATATTAGAGTGTGGATTTCAACCCAATTCTGAGATAAAAATGATTTTATTCATTGATCCTAAAGAGTTCATTTGATTTTTAAAAGAAAAACATAATAATGCACAAATAAGGGTTAAATACCAACTGAATAACTATGGGAACTCTATACTATATATCACCTTATTTCTAGAAGTCAACAGAAAATAAAATAAAGTGATATAGCACGGATGTGAGTCTCCTACCGATGATGTAATCGGAAGGAAGAAAACTATTATTTTTACAAGCAAAGTGTATTTTGAGCCAGGATATTTAGAAGGAAGACAAAATTTCTCTTGGAGAGCAAACTTCTTTTGGTTAAAAAGAAAAGTATCAAAATATTGGATTTTGGAAGATGAGGGCCCCTGGAAAAGGTCTGCACGAAGAAGAGGTAAATTGTTTTAGCTAGGTAAGTCATCAGAATTGGGAAGCTGGCTGCTTACCGGTAACTAAAGGAAGAGATTTAGGGAACATGAAAAGTAGAAAAAAGTTGAGAGACAGGATCCCCGGTTGAATGAGAGAGTTGAAAGACTTACGGATGAGAGTGAGAGAAATTCCTATGATGGAAAGGGCCGACGGGTGTGTAACTGTCAGTAAAATATCATCTCTAATTTGCAGTGTGATCCCAACCCTTTGGTAACATACACTATATGCAAAGGCCTGGGTTTGGAGGAACTTTGAAAAAAGTGGGGACTGCATACAACCTTCAAGATGATGCAGGACAGAAAAATGAGATAAAGGCAGCAAGACATGTACAAGAGCAAGAAGTTCAGCAGGAACAAGAAATTAGAATGAGAGGCAACTACAGGAACATGTATGTTTTATGAATCTGCAAAAATACCAGGGAGAAATACCAGTGGAGCTCCAGACTCCAGCAGTACCTGGGATGGAGACTTGAGCCAAAGCTTTTCTATTCTAGATAAAGCTAACCCTCAAAATTAGAGATCTCTGATTTATACTTCCAGAATTGAAGCCACTAAATATTGGAAGGATTGGAAGGGAGGCAGAGAGGAAGAAAAAGAACCAGAACAAAATTTAAAAGAAAAAGATAGGAGTCTGATGACCAAACTTTTATCTGGCATCAGTGCAGCGCTGAAGAACGTACATAACTTACACATCATGGAAAAGACGAGTATTATTGGTATTCATAATGAGATAAAGTAAAATGTACAATAAAGCAGGTGAAATAAATACAAATAAACTGTTAATTACACTACACAGAAGCAATATATTTGAAACAGATTGAGAAGGAGGCTTTACAGTCAGACTTCCCCGGTTCAAGTCCCAGCCCCAGGACCGCTTAATCAAGTGACCTGGACTATTCACCTAACTCTCTCTGAGAATTTTTTTCACCTGTAAAAGAGGAGCACCATACTACTACTTTCTTGATACAGCTGTTGTGGGGAATAACTGAAATAATAATGTATGCCTGTTAAGAGTTCCATGTCTGGCAATGACAAACTGGTTGTTATGGACCAACATTCCCACAGAGATGACTCAGAAAAATTGAACAAATTGCTGATTAAAAACAATAGCTATGGCCGGGCCCGGTGGCTCACACCTGTAATCCCAGCACTTTGGGAGGCCGAGGCGGATCACGAGGTCAGGAGTTCGAGACCATCCTGGCTAACATGGTGAAACCCCGTCTCTACTAAAAATACAAAAAATTAGCCGGGCGAGGTGGCGGGAGCCTGTAGTCCCAGCTACTCAGGAGGCTGAGGCAGGAGAATGGAGTGAACCTGGGAGGCGGAGCTTGCAGTGAGCCAAGATGGCACCACAGCACTCCAGCCTGGGCAACAGAGCCAGACTCCGCCTCAAAAAAAAAAAAAAAAAATCTATTTGACAGCATTGAAGCATTAAGATGGTGAGAACTTGAGGGGCCAAGATCTGGAAAAAGAGGGAAATACAGACAGGTAATCCTAGCATCTTAGGGCCACTTTTGCCCTTGAAACAACTGCCAATTCTGAAAGTAAAAGCAGCTGACAGTTGAGAAGGTAAGCAGAGCCAACCAGAACCCCATGGGTTGGAGGATCAAAAGCTTGACTCCAAGTCCCACCAACATAGAGCGCTCTGGTAAATCCAAAGAATAAATCATAAGTAGATCATGTCTTGCTCTTTATTCTTGCAAAGAATGAAGTCCAAATCAACTCAGTCTCTGATTGGATTAAGGTTATCTGCCCTTAGACTAACTGCTACTAGAAGAAACAGTCAGTGCTTTCTGGAGTAAGCATGACCCAGAGCCTCGAACTGCCCTTACAATTTTCGTATATAATGCCCAGCAGCATGCAGTCAAAACTAACCAAGCAAACAAAAAGATAAACAATCAAAATCCAAGTGGGAAAAAAAGACAATAAAAATAAACACAGAAAATCCAGACATTGATGTTATCCAATCTGTACTTTAAAATAACTACTCCTGGCTGGGCACAGTGATTCACGCCTGTAATCCCAACACTTTGGGAGGCCCAGGTGGGTGGATCAACTGAGATCAGGAGTTTGAGACCAGCCTGGCCAACGTGGTGAACTCCTCCCACCACCTCCCCACATCTCTGCTAAAAATACAAGAATTAACTGGGTGTAGTGGCGCACGCCTGTAATCCCAGCTACCCAGGAGGCTGACGCAGGAGGATTGCTTGCACCCACGAGGCAGAGGCTGCAGTGAGCCAAGATCACATCACTGCAGCCTGGGAGACAGAGTGAGACTCGGTCTCAAAAAATAAATAACTACAACTACCATGCTCAAAAAATTAAATTATAAGATGTACAATTTCATCAGAGAATTGAAACTATATAAGAAAGAAGTCAGTGGCAACACTAGAACAAAATAATACAATTACAGAAATTAAGAATCCAATGGATGTATTTAACAACCGATGAGACAATTAGTGACCTGGAAGATAGAAGAATGAAAATGGAAATACTAAAAAGATGAGCAGTATAACAGTAGAGGATGAGACACATAAAGAATACGCTGAAGAAATTTAATATATGTGTAATTATATTTGGAAGATAAGTGAAAGAATTAAGAAGAAACAATATTTGAAGCAATGGTGACTGGGATTTTTGCAAAATTTATAACAGGAATTATGCCACAGATTCTAGAACTCCAACGGGATTCATTTTAAAAGAAAATCTAGGGACATTATGGGAAAACTGCTAAAAATCAAAGGCAAACAGAACAGGATCTGGTACATAGTATTTTTCAATATCTTCAAAAACAACGGCCCAGGGGAGACGGGTGCACCAAAATCTCACACATCATCGCTAAAGAACTTATGTAACCACATACTACCTGTTCCTCAAAAACCTATGGAAATAAAATTTTTTGAAAAAATATATTAAAGAGATATGCAGTGACATGAAAAGCAGAAAATACACAAAATTGGCAAATTGTACACATGTTTAAATTATTGTGAAAATAATAAACTAAATGTTTCATAAAAAAATAATAATAATGGCCCAGAGATCTGATTCTATGGACAGGGAGTATTCTAACTTTCTAGACAGAAGTAAGTTGACACACTTAAAACAACCTAGTTAGTATTTTCTCTTATTGCTCTTTCAGTAACATAAATAAATAAATAATGAAACACATATATAGAGAGAAATTTACATATAAATTTATATACATACATCTACTTCTATATGCTAAATATATGATTTAGTATGGCTTGGGCATTCAAATTTTTAGGCGTCACAACTTGAAACCTGGGATAGATTCATCCCAAAACCTAAGTTTAGAAATTAAAATGTAACAGTTTAAAATTTTTTTGCTACTATGGAGTTCCAATTGCCTACCATTAACAGTGTACAGGAAGTTTTCTCAATTCTTTTTCATAGCAGGAGAAGGACCCCATGGATCTTTGGGTTTCCTCCTGGGCCCAGACCCAATGACTGCTCTTCCATCTCCCATTGAGTTCAGCCATCAGGCGGACAGATCACCTGAGGTCAGGGGTTCGAGATCAGCCAGGCCAATATGGCAAAATCCCATGTCCACTAAAAACACACAAACTAAAAACTAAAAACACAAAAAAATTAGCTGGGCATGGTGGTGCATGCTCAGGAGGCTGAGGCATGAGAATCACTTCAACCCAGGAGGAGGAAGTTGCAGTGAGCCAAGATGGTGCCATTGCACTCCAGCCTGGGCAATAGAGCAAGACTCTGTTGAAAGAAGAACAGAAATAAAGAGAAAGAGGGAGAGAGGGAGAGAGAGAGAGAAAGAGGAAGGATGACGAGGAGGAGGAGGAGGAGAAGGAAAGAGAGGAAGGAAGGAAGGAAGGGAGGGAGGGAGGGAGGGAAGGAGGGAGGGAGGGGAGAGAGAGAGAAAGAAAAAGAAAGAAAGGAAGGAAGGAAGGAAGGGAGGAAGGAAGAAAGGAAGGAAGGAAGGAGGGAAGGAAGGAAGGGAAGGAAGGAAAGAAAGGAGAATGAGAGAGAGAAAGAAAGAGAAAGAAAGCAAGAAAGCATGAAAGAAAGAAACTAAATAGGTTCCTTCCCACCTGTACCTACATGAGAGTCTAGAAACATGGCTCGCTGGATAGCATTAATCACCAAAAAATACTCCTTTCCGTAATTCCACCAGAGCAAAATTGTGTGTGCAGTTTGTTTGTAGATACTGTCAATCAGAGCTAGACAGTAGTTAAGACAGTAAAAACAGATTCTATTCAGGACCGTTGCAATAAGGGAAAAGAGACCTCAGTATAGAATTGGTCTCAATTCTGAATACAGCATGAACAAATTAGAATTTTATAGCCAAGGAGGAAGGGGGAGGTCACAGGATGGAAAATTACTAAAAGAAAATACCAGGGGAAGGGGACAATTCTGGCTAAACCAATCTAATAGGATTCTTGCTGAAGGCAGACCAGGGTGATCAATAATCACCCTGGGGAATGAAGGAAAATGAGGAATCTGATGACATATTGGATATCGAAGGTGATCAGATATAGAGGAGGTGAGATGGGGTGGGGGTCTGGTTAAATTGTCCTAGCAGAATTCTTGGTAAAATTGGACAATGCAGAGTTACCTACTGGAAAAAAAGGCCAGGAGAGCCTGACTACGTTTTCTTTAGAAGATAATCTTTATCAGTGTCATGCTTATTTCTCATTTTGTTTGTTTTGAAACAAGGTCTCACTCTGTCACCTAGGCTGGAGTGCAATGGCACGATCATAGCTCACTGCAGCCTCAAACTCCTGGGCTCAAGCAATCATCTTACCTAAGCCTTCTCAGCTGCTGGGACTACAGGCATAAACTAATTTTTTTTTTTTTTTTTTTTTTTTTTGGTAGAGACAGGATCTTACTATGTTTCCCAGGCTAGTCTCCAACTCCTGATCTTAAGTGATCCTCCTGCCTTGGCCTCCCAAAGTACTGAGGTTACAGGGAGGAGCCACCTGGCCTGGTTTATTTATTTTTTCTTTTACAAGAACTCTATTATATTTGAAACCTGTTTGTTTATACCCAACGAGTACTTTTTAAGAATCAAGAGCCTGCCAGATATCACTTACTCAATGTATAACTTACTGGTGTTTTACTGGGGGAAAAATGGTCAAGGGAGAAAGGAAAGGCAGAAAAAGAGGTGAAGGTGGAAAGGGGAGAGAGGTAGAAAGAGAAAGATGAGGTAGGAAACAGAAGCCAGAGAGAATAAAAGAAAGAGCAGGAGATCAAAAAGAAAGAAGAAACTGAACCCACTGGACAGCAACCTGAGGGATGGCGCCAACCATCTGCCCAGTAGAGAATAGGGCATAGCCAACCCAAGACAAGGTACTGAAGACACTAGTTTATCAGCATGGCTTTGTTATTTGGTCTGAATTCCTGTGAACATCCAGATCTTCAGACAAACTCATATTTATATGCAAATGTAACAAATGTGCATGGAGTATTTAGTATTAACCATGCCATTCAAAAGGAAAACCCAGGGTTTTCAGAACCTGTTTCTGTATTCAGCCGTGTCTACCAAGGATATAAAACTGAGGTTCTGGCAGATTTCATTCATCCTCACAATGACCCTGAGAGAAGTATAAAACTCTTATAATTGTTCCCATTGTCTGGTCTCATGTTGGAACTTGTATAGAAAATAAGAATTCTTGCCGGGCACGGTGGCTCACACCTATAATCCCAGTACTCTGGGAGGCCGAGGCGGGTGGATCACAAGGTCAGGAGACAGAGACCATCCTGGCTAACACGGTAAAACCCCATCTCTACTAAAAATACGAAAACTTAGCTGGGCGTGGTGGCGGGTGCCTGTAGTCCCAGCTACTCGGGAGGCTGAGGCAGGAGAATGGCGCGAACCCAGGAGGCAAAGCTTACAGTGAGCCGAAATCGTGCCACTGCACTCCAGCCTGGGCAACACAGCAAGACTCTGTCTCAAAAAAAAAAAAAAAGGAAAGAAAAGAAAATAAGAGTTCTTGTCCAATAAACATGACCCCAAATATAGAGTGTATCACTTTACAGAATAACCCTGTTTAACATAGTGTGGTTAAAGTGGAAAATTGTGTGTGTGTGTGTGTGTGTGTATGAGTGTGTGTCTTTTAAAACACTGAACAATTTTACATAAACCTTCTTATCTGCTCCCTAAGATTTCTCCAGAGCTATAAGCAACATATCAAGCTATTTCACTCAGTAAATGACATCCTGAATTTCACTGAGATCATCTGCTTCAGTCCAGGGAAGAGTAGGAATTCTGCAATGACAACGCTCCAACCCTGAAACCTAGGCATCCAGGGCTCAGAACGTGGCTACAATAGCTGAGCCACAGCTAATTCTCTCAAGGCTTGATAAGATCAGATGGAGAGGTTAAATGCCTGGTAAGTCCTACTCCTGATGCCACTCTTTTCAACAAGCAGTTTCTAATTAAGAAGACTTCCCACCTCTTCCTTTGGTTTTCCGTGAGGTTTCTGCCCACTGCTATTAACTTCTGCTGGA
This sequence comes from Macaca mulatta, assembly GCF_049350105.2. Lineage (NCBI taxonomy): Eukaryota > Metazoa > Chordata > Mammalia > Primates > Cercopithecidae > Macaca > Macaca mulatta. The sequence continues at coordinate 125,132,079 of NC_133417.1, read as the reverse complement.
AACTCTGGGCTAATATTGGACATTATTTTTCCTCATTTAAATCATGTGTGCAAGATGGAAAACAAGGGTAGGAGCACAAATGGCATTTTTCTTGTTGTCAGACTATAAGCTCCTTGTGGAAGAAACCTTCTGTGGTCTAGATGACCACTTATAGTATTTAATGATGTGTTTGTTTCTGGTTCTTAATCTGTGGAAAGGAAGATGTTCAAGTATTTGTTGCACAGATGTATTCCAGACATTTTGGGAGGCTAAAAACCATAAGACATAGTTTCCATCCTCAAAGACCTACAGTCAAGTTAGGAAGACAAGAAATAAAGAAGTGAAGAGTTAATAAAAAAACAACACAAGGTTAATTAACAAAACAACAAAAAAGACAAGTCATAAAGCAATGCATTTTTAATTTCCAGATGAATTGCATAGCTAATACTTCAAGAGAACATAGAGATTACTTCAAGCTGCGATGGAAATGAAAACTTTTACAAAGGAAGTAGAACTCAAGCTGGGCCTTAACATTTGCATCAGATTTGATGATCATCAGAGCTTACTATGTGCCTGGCAACATATCTTATTTACTTGTCACAAAACCATGGTAGGATTGATATTATCTACACTTTACAGAAGAGAAAATTAAGGCTCATTAAGGTTATGTAATATCATCCAAAGTCAGGTTTCAAACCCAAGTCTAGCTCTGAAACACACAACCCCACAACATATTGCATGGCTTTTTGATACTCTGTAAAGGTTTAAGCTAAACTCAGAGATGGAAACACACAGTGGCCACGTGCATTGAATATGCTGGTACAGCATGACTGAAAGTGACACCAGAAAGGGGTCCAGATCCAGACCCCAAGAGACGGTTCTTGGATCTCACGCAAAAAAGAATTTGGGGCAAGTTCATGGAGTAAAGTGAGAGCAGGTTTATTAAGACAGCAAAGGACTGGGGGCAGTTCCAAGATGGCTGAATAGGAACAGCTCCAGCCTCCAGCTCCCAGCGTGAGTGACACAGAAGATGGGTGATTTCTCCATTTCCAACTGAGGTACCAGGTTCATCTCACTAGGGCTTGTCGGACAGTGGGTGCAGGACACTGGGTGCAGCCCACTGAGCGTGAGCCAAAGCAGGGCAAGGCATCGCCTCACCCAGGAAGCACAAGGGGTCAGGGAATTCTCTTTCCTAGCCAAGGGAAACTGTGACAAATGGCACCTGGAAAATTGGGTCACTCCCACCCTAATACTGCACTTTTCCAATGGTCTTAGCAAACAGCACACCAGGAGATTATATCCCACGCCTGGCTCAGAGGGTCCCACGCCCATGGAGCCTCGCTCATTGTTAGCACAACAGTCCGAGATCGAACTGCAAGATGGCAGCGAGGCTGGGGGTGGGGCTCCTGCCATTGCTGAGGCTTGAGTAGGCAAACAAAGCAGCTGGGAACCTCAAAATGGATGGCACCCACCGCAGGTCAAGGAGGCCTGCCTGCCTCTGTAGACTCCACCTCTGGGGGCAGGGCATAGCCAAACAAAAGGCAGCAGAAACCTCTGCAGACTTAAATGTCCCTGTCTGACAATTTTGAAGAGAGTAGTGGTTCTCCCAGCACGGAGTTTGAGATCTGAGAACGGACACACTGCCTCCTCAAGTGGGTCCCTGAACCACAAGTAGCCTAACTGGGAGGCACCCCCTAGTAGGGGCAGACTGACACCTCACACAGCCGGGTACCCCTCTGAGGCGAAGCTTCCAGAGGAACGATCAGGCAGCAACATTTGCTGTTCAGCAATTTTTGCTGTTCGGCAGCCTCCGCTGCTGATACCCAGGCAAATAGGGTCTGGAGTGGACCTCCAGCAAATTCCAATAGACCTGCAGCTAAGAGTCCTGACTGTTAGAAGGAAAACTACCAAACAGAAAGGACATCTGCAGCAGCTCTCCCTCTCCAAAGGAACACAGCTCCTCGCCAGCAACGGAACAAAGCAGGATGGAGAATGACTTTGATGAGTTGAGAGAAGAAGGCTTCAGATGATCAAACTTCTCCGAGCTAAAGGAGGAAGTTCGAACTCATTGCAAAGAAGCTAAAAACCCTGAAAAAAGATGAGACGAATAGCTAACTAGAATAACCAGTGTAGAGAAGTCCTTAAATGACCTGATGGAGCTGAAAACCATGGCACGAGAACTATGTGGCAAATGCACAAGCTTCAGTACCCTATATGATCAACTGGAAGAAAGGGTATCAGTGATTGAAGATCAAATGAATGAAATGAAGCAAGAAGAGAAGTTTAGAGAAAAAAAGAGTGAAAAGAAATGAACAAAGCCTCCAAGAAATATGGGACTATGTGAAAAGACCAAATCTACGTCTGATTGTTGTACCTGAGAGTGATGGGGAGAATGGAACCAAACTGGAAAACACTCTGCAGGATATTATCCAGGAGAACTTCCTCAACCTAGCAAGGCAGGCCAACATTCAAATTCAGGAAATACAGAGAACACCACAAAGATACTCCTTGAGAAGAGCAACCCCAAGACACATAATTGTCAGATTCAGCAAAGTTGAAATGAAGGAAAAAATGTTAAGAGCAGCCAGAGAGAAAGGTCAGGTTACCCACAAAGGGAAGTCCGTCAGACTAACAGCAGATCTCTCAGCAGAAACTCTACAAGCCAGAAGAGAGTGGGGGCCAATATTCAACATTCTCAAAGAAAAGAATTTTCAACCCAGAATTTCATATCCAGCCAAACTAAGCTTCATAAATGAAGGAGAAATAAAATCCTTTACAGAGAAGCAAATGCCGAGAGATTTTGCCACCACCAGGCCTGCCCTAAAAGAGCTCCTGAACGAAGCACTAAACATGGAAAGGAACAACTGGTACCAGCCACTGTCAAACATGCCAAATTGTAAAGACCATCAATACTAGGAAGAAACTGCATCAACTAATGAGCAAAATAACCAGCTAACATCATAATGACAGGATCAAATTCACACATAACAATATTAACCTTAAATGTAAATGGGTTAAATGCTCCAATTAAATGACACAGACTGGCAAATTGGATAAAGAGTCAAGACCCATCAGTGTGCTCTATACAGGAGACCCATTTCATGTGCAGAGACACACACAGGCTCAAAATAAAGGGATGGAGGCAGATCTACCAAGCAAATGGAAAACAAAAAAAGGGCAGGGGTTGCAATCCTAGTCTCTGATAAAACAGACTTTAAACCAACAAAGATCAAGAGACAAAGAAGGCCAATACATAATGGTAAAGGGATCAATTCAACAAGAAGAGCTAACTATCCTAAATATATATGCACCCAATACAGGAGCACCCAGATTCATAAAGCAAGGCCTTAGAGACCTACAAAGAGACTTAGACTCCCACACAATAATAATGGGAGACTTCAACACCCCTCTGTCAACGTTAGACAGATCAATGAGACAAAAAGTTAAAAAGGATATCCAGGAACTGAACTCAGCTCTGCACCAAGCAGACCTAATAGACATCTAGAGAACTCTCCACCCCACATCAACAGAATATACATTTTTCTCAACACCACATCGCACTTATTCCAAAATTGACCACATAGTTGGAAGTAAAGCACTCCTCAGCAAATGTAAAAGAACAGAAATTATAACAAACTGTCTCTCACACCACAGTGCAATCAAACTAGAACTCAGGATTACGAAACTCACTCAAAACCGCTCAACTACATGGAAACTGAACAACCTGCTCCTGAATGACTACTGGGTACATAATGAAATGAAGGCAGAAATAAAGATGTTCTTTGAAACCAATGAGAACAAGGACAAAATATACCAGAATCTCTGGGATACATTTAAAGCAGTATGTAGAGGGAAATTTATAGCACTAAATGCCCACAAGGAAAGCAGGAAAGATCTAAATTTGACACCCTAACATCACAATTAAAAGAACTAGAGAAGCAAGAGCCAACACATTCAAAAGCTAGCAGAAGGCAAGATATAACTAAGATCAGAGCAGAACTGAAGGAGATAGAGACACCAAAAAAACCCTTCAAAAAAATCATTGAATCCAGGAGCTGGTTTTTTGAAAAGACCAACAAAATTGATAGACCACTAGCAAGACTAATAAAGAAGAAAAGAGAGAAGAATAAAATAGACTCAACAAAAAATGATAAAGGGGATATCACCACTGATCCCACAGAAATACAAACTACCATCAGAGAATACCATAAACCCCTCTATGCAAATAAACTAGAAAATCTAGAAGAAAATGATACATTCCTGGGCACGTACACCCTCCCAAGACTAAACCAGGAAGAAGTTGAATCCCTGAATAGACCAATAACAGGCTCTGAAATTGAGGCAATAATTAATAGGCTAACAACCAAAAAAAGTCCAGGACCAGATGGATTCATAGCTGATTTCTACCAGACGTACAAGGAGGAGCTGGTACCATTCCTTCTGAAACTATTCCAATCAATAGAAGAAGAGGGAATCCTCCCTAACTCATTTTATGAGGCCAGCATCATCCTGATACCACAGCCTGGCAGAGAAACAACAAAAAAAGAGAATTTTAGACCAATATCCCTGATGAACATCAATGCAAAAATCCTCAGTAAAATAATGGCAAACCAAATCCAGCAGCACATCAAAAAGCTTATCCACAATGATCAAGTGGGTTTCATCCCCGGGATGCAAGGCTGGTTCAACATACGCAAATCAATAAACGTAATCCAGCATATAAACAGAACCAAAGACAAAAACTACATGATTATCTCAATAGATGCAGAAAAGGCCTCTGACAAAATTCAACAGCCCTTCATACTAAAAACTCTCAATAACTTAGGTATTGATGGGATGTATCTCAAAATAATAAGAGCTATTTATGACAAACCCACAGCCAGTATCATACTGAATAGGCAAAAACTGGAAGCATTCCCTTTGAAAACTGGCACAAGACAGGGATGCCCTCTCTCACCACTCCTATTCAACATAGTGTTGGAAGTTCTGGCCAGGGCAATCAGGCAGGAGAAATAAATAAAGGGTATTCAATTAGGAAAAGAGGAAGTCAAATTGTCCCTGTTTTCAGATGACATGATTGTATATTTAGACAACCCCATCGTCTCAGCCCAAAATCTCCATAAGCTGATAAGCAACTTCAGCAAAGTCTGAGGATACAAAATCAATGTGCAAAAATCACAAGCATTCTTATACATCAGTAACAGACAAACAGAGAGCCAAATCATGAGTGAATTCCCATTCACAATTGCTTCAAAGAGAATAAAATACCTAGGAATCCCACTTACAAGGGATGTGAAGGACCTCTTGGAGGACTACAAACCACTGCTCAACAAAATAAAAGAGGACACAAACAAATCAAAGAACATTCCATGTTCATGGATAGGAAGAATCAATATTGTGAAAATGGCCATACTGTCCAAGGTAATTTGTAGATTCAATGCCATCCCCATCAAGCTACCAATGAGTTTCTCCACAGAATTGGAAAAACTACTTTAAAGTTCATATGGAACCAAAAAAGAGCCCGCATTGCCAAGAAAATCCTAAGCCAAAAGAACAAAATTGGAGGCATCATGCTACCTGACTTCAAACTATACTACAAGGCTACGGTAACCAAAACAGCATGGTATTGGTACCAAAACAGAGATATAGACCAATGGAACAGAACAGAGCCCTCAGAAATAATACCAAACATCTACAACCATCTGATCTTTGACAAACCTGACAAAAACAAGAAATGGGGAAAGGATTCCCTATTTAATAAATGGTGCTGGGAAAACTGGCTAGCCATACGTAGAAAGCTGAAACTGGATCCCTTCCTTACTCTTTATACAAAAATTAATTCAAGATGGATTAGAGACTTAAATGTTAGACCTAAAACCATAAAAACCCTAGAAGAAAACCTAGGCAATACCATTCAGGACATAGGCATGGGCAAGGACTTCATGTCTAAAACACCAAAAGCAATGGCAACAAAAGCCAAAATTGACAAATGGGATCTAATTAAACTAAAGAGCTTCTGCACAGCAAAAGAAGCTACCATCAGAGTGAACAGGCAACCTACAGAATGGGAGAAAAATTTTGCAATCTACTTATCTGACAAAGGGCTAATATCCAGAACCTATAAAGAACTCAAACAAATTTACAAGAAAAAAACAAACAACCCCATCAAAAAGTGGGCAAAGGATATGAACAGACACTTCACAAAAGAAGACATTTATGTAGCCAACAGACACATGAAAAAATTCTCATCATCACTGGCCATGACAGAAATGCAAATCAAAACCACAATTAGATACCATCTCATGCCAGTTAGAATGGTGATCATTAAAAAGTCAGGAAACAACAGGGCTCGAGAGGATGTGGAAAAATAGGAACACTTCTACACTGTTGGTGAGACTGTAAACTAGTTCAACCATTGTGGAATACAGTGTGGCAATTCCTGAAGGATCTAGAACTACAAATACCATTTGACCCAGCCATCCTGCGTATATACCCAAAAGTATATACCCAAAGGATTACAAATCATGTTGCTATAAAGACACATGCACATGTATGTTTATTGCAGCACTGTTCACAACAGCAAAGACTTGGAACCAACTCAAACGTCCACCAATGATAGATTGGATTTAAGAAAATGTGGTACATATACACCATGGAATAGTATGCAGCCATGAAAAAGGATAAGTTCATGTCCTTTGTAGGGACATGGATGAAGCTAGAAACCATCATTCTCAGCAAACTATCCCAAGGACAAAATCCAAACACCGCATGTTCTCACTCATAGGTAGGAATTGAACAATGAGAACACTTGGACACAGGAAGGGGAACGTCACACACCAGGGCCTGTCGTGGGGTGGGGGACTAGGGGAGGGATAGCATTAGGAGCTCTACCTAATGTAAATGACGAGTTAATGGGTGCAGCACACCAACATGGCACATGTATACCTATGAAACAAACCTGCACGTTGTGCACATGTACCCTAGAACTTAAAGTATAATAAAAAAAAAAAAAAGAAGAAGAAGAATTCACAGTTTAAACAAAAAAAAAGCAAAGGACTAAAAGAATGGCATTAGGATGAATACCTAATGCATGTGGGCCTTAAGACCTAGATGACGGGTTGATAGGTACAGCGAACCACCATGGTACATGTATACCTATGTAACAAACCTGCATGTTCTGCACATGTATCCCAGAACTGAAAGTAAAATTTTAAAAAATTAAAAAAAAAAAAAAAAAAAACAAGAATGGCTACTCCACAGGCAGAAAAGCATGGGCTGCTTGACTAACTACAGTTATTTCTTGATTATATGCTAAACAAGGGGTGGGTTATTCATTAGTTTTCCAGGCAAGGGGGGGCAATCCCTAGAACTGAGGGTGCCTCCCCATTTTGAACCATATAGGGTAGCTTCAGGACATTTCCATGGCATCTGTTAACTGTCATGGCACTAGTCGGGGTGTCTTTTAGCATGCTAATGTTTTAGCGTATAATGAGCAATAAGGATGACCAGAGGTCACTTTCATTGCCATCTTGGTTTTGGCGGGTTTGGGCCGGCTTCTTTACTGCATCCTGTCTTATCAGTGGGGCCTTTGTGCCCTGTATCTTGTGCCAACCTCTTTTCTCATCCTCGGACTGAGGACACCTAACCTCCTGGGAATACAGCCCAGCAGATCTCACTCAGCCTCATTTTACCCAGCCCCTATTCAAGATGGAGTTGCTCTGGTTCCAACGCCTCTGACAAAAGGTCAGTTGGAGCCTTCAAGATTGAAATTTCTGGGGAACAGTGTGATGAAGCTAAACAGATAGATGGAGTGAGCCTTATCTGTATTTGCCAAATTATACACAGTGGGTATTATCATGCACTTGAGTTAGGAAAGACTTAACTGTTTAACTCAAAATATGTCCACTTCCTATTCTTTCTGAGCTTCAGCAGTACTAAATTCCTATTTAAGAAAAATGCCAGCACTCCAGAATTCTCCATTCCAAACTTGGGATAATCTACATATTATTTTGCATAAGTCTGCATATCAAGTTAAAGAGCTCCCTCTCCCCTTGGTTATATGATGTTAATTCATTGACTAGTGCAACCTTGAGCAGTTTTCTCGTCCCTTGCCTCTCCTGCTTGCGGCCCACCCAAGGAGCAGGTGTTTCACTCCAGGGAGATTCAGGGCCCATTCTGGCAGAAAGCAGTTGACACAGCCGCTTATCAACCCTAGCTCTGAGGCTTTGGAGGAGAGAGCCTGCCCCACCTTGTCGGGAAGAATGACAGTGAACATCTGCCCCCGCGATCCCTGCCCGCCCTCCCTGCAACTCAGAGGCAGAGAGGAGGTATCCAGAAGCCCTTGGACTTTAAATAACAACTTGGGAGAGGAAGAGCGTGGGGGAGAGTAGCCTTGGATTACCTGCAGAGAAGAAATAAGAGCTACAGATAGAATGAAAAATAAGAAAATTACAGCCAGACTGGGCTTCAGCTAAGACTTTCAGCTGTTTTTCCTCCTCTTTTTTCTTCAGTAGGTCAAAAACTATAGTGTTACCAGAAAGGGGACCCTGTCCAGACCCCAAGAGAGGGTCCTTGAACCTCATGCAATAAAGAATTCAGGGCAAGTCCACAGAATAAAGTGAAAGCAAGTTTAATAAGAAAGTAAAGAAACAAAAGAATGGCTACTCCATAGGCAGAGCAGCAGCATGGGCTGCTCGACTGACTAGTTATTTCTTGATTATATGCTAAACAAGGGGTGGATTATTCAAGAGTGTTCTGGGAAAGAGGCAGGCAATTCCCAAAACCGAAGGTTCCTCCCAATTTAGACCATATAGGGTAACCTTCTGGACATTGTCCTGGCATTTGTAAACGGTCATGGCACCGGTGGGAGTGTCTTTTAGCATGAATGCATTATAATTAGCGTACAATGAGCAGAGAGGATGACCAGAGGTCACTTTTGTTACCATCTTGGTTTTTGATTGGCTTCTTTACCACAACCTTTTTTTTATCAGCAACATCTTTGTGATCTGTATCTTGTGCTGACCTCCCATCTCATCCTGTGACTATGAATGTCTAACCTCCTGGGAATGCAGCCCAGTAGGTCTCAGCCTTCTTTTACCCAGCCCCTATTCAAGATGGAGTCGCCCTGGTCCAAATGCCTCTGACAAGAGGACCCAAAGCCCCACAGTATCATGGTAAATGGACAACACTGTTACCTGGAAGGGAAATACAAGCTCCCTTGCCTGCAGCTGCAGGAAAGAGCAGTCATCAAGGCCTGCAAGACATCTACAGTCAACCTCCAAGTGCGTTGGGAGAAGTCTGTCTTACAAGCTGAGGAAAATCCCACCGAAATTCCCTTTCCTGCTGGTTATGTTGATCCCACTACCTACACAACCCAGTGTAGCAGTTGTGTGCTTTCATGCCTATTTTGCAGAATTGACTAAGGATTGAACTCTGATCTTTTTTTTCTCTTGTCCAAATTCCTATCTAAGGTGCCCGGGGAGTCACACCCTACAAACCATGAAGTCTCATCAGAGGGGTTTTGTTACAGGAAAGGGGTCCCAATCCAGACCCCAAGAGAGGGTTCTTGGATCTCACGCAAGAAGGAATTCAGGACGGGTCCATAGAGTAAGTAAAAGCAAGTTTACTAGGAAAGTAAAGGAACAAAGAATGGCAACTCCATAGACAGAGCAGCCCCAAGGGATGCCGGTTGCCCATTTTTATGGTTATTTCTTGATGATATGCTAAACAAGGGGTGTATTATTTGTGCCTCCTCTTTTTAGACCATATAGGGTAACTTCCTGGCATTGCCATGGCATCTGTAAACTGTCATGACACTGGTTGGAGTGTAGCACTGAGGATGACCAGAGGTCACTCTCATGGCCATCTTGGTTTTGGTGGGTTTTGGCCGGCTTCTTTACTGCAACCTGTTTTATCAGCAAGGTCTTTATGACCTATATCTTGTACCAACTTCCTATCTCATCCTGTGACTTAGAACACCTAACTGTCTGGGAATGCAGCCCAGTAGGTCTCAGCCTTATTTTACCCATCCCCTATTTAAGATGGAGTTGCTCTGGTTTGCATGCCTGTGACAGTTTCATTTAATCTTATATAACATGGCTTAATTTCCAACTTCTGGGCATAACATCACATGACAGATAAAGAAGGAAATCAAAATATTTTATGCCCAAATATGTTTCTTTACCATATTTTAAAATGGCCTGCAAAGCCGTTCTTGTGGGGGGAAATTGCATCTGTAAAGAATCTCCATTAACATAACTAGATCTTTCCCCTTCCTGTCCAGGCCCTCTCAATCTTGAAAAGATTAACCGAGAGTCCAGTATCTTTTAGAGGTCTGAATGGTTTTAGAGGTCTGAATGGGATACGTTTACCATCCATTGCCTCTAAGGGCCTTCATCTACATAATAAGAACCCTGGTCTCCACAACCCCTTATCTTTTTTTTTTTTTCTTTTTTGAGATGGAGTCTTACTCTGTCGCCCAGGCTGGAGTGCAGTGCCTCGATCTCTACTCACTGCAAGTTCTGCCTCCCAATTCACACCATTCTCCTGCCTCAGCCTCCCGAGTACCTGGGACTACAGGCAACCGACACCATGCCCAGCTAATTTCTTTTTGTATTTTTACTAGAGATGGGGCTTCATTGTGTTAGCCAGGATGGTCTCGATCTCCTGACCTCGTAATCCGCCTGCATCGGCCTCCCAAAGTGCTGGGATTACAGGTGTGAGCCACTATGCCCCGCCCCAACCCCTTATCTTTACCCTGGCACTCCTTTCTATTGAGTCCAGGTCTTTAGATAATAACTCTTTCAACCAATTGCCAATCAGAAAACCTTTCAATCCACCTCTGACCTGTAAGCACCCCCCTTCCAGTTGTCCTACCTTTCCAAACCAAACTAATGCATATCCCACATGTATTGACTGGTATGTTATTGGTATCATGTGTCTCCCTACGTATAAAACCAAGCTGTAGCCTGACCACTTTGGGCACATGTTCTCAGAACCTCCTGGGACTGGGCCTCGGGCCTTGGTCACTTATATTTGGTTCAGAATAAACCACTTTTAAATATTTTCCAGAGTTTGACTCTTTATTGACAGGCAAAAGCCTGGACTCTTAGTTCCTAGAAAGTCAGGCATGGGTATCTTAGCGTGTGGTTCCCTCAAAACTGGGTAAGAGTTACCCTTTTAGCACCTAAAACACCTCCCAATTCAGCTCCTTTAGAGAGGTGAGAATGACTTCAGCCCCACTTTAGGGTGAACTATTACCTCTCCCTGAGCTCAGAAGAATGGAATGCTCAGAACAGTGAAAATAATTTCAGCACATAGTGAGTGGCAACCCAGGGGAAAGGAAAAGAAGGACCTTCCTTTTGCCCTCAAAATGACATCACACCTGTGTGCAGATCACCCTTAGAAGAGTGATCTTAAAGAGAAGCCATTTTTAATTATTTTAAAATATTATGGAAAAAAGAAATGTTTGCACAATAATCTGCAGCCCTAGGCCATAAAGAAATAGTAGAAATATTATTGGAACCAATATTTTTGAGGAATTAGATGTAAGTATCTGTCTTTTGACATGTCTGTGTTAGTGAGTATGCTTGGTTTGGGTGCCTGAGATGAGAATTAAACTATATGGTGTCAGGCAAAGAATCGACAGGATAGCATTATCTAAAAACACTGAAGAACCTGCAAAGCCAGTAAAAAACAACCATAAAAACAGTTTCTTCCTTAAAAATAAATAGTACCATCATTTGCATAAACCATTACCACTTATGACCTAATTAATATACAACCAAAAAAAATCATGAATATTAGTAAATGCTGGGTTAACTTTTAACGTTTATTTCTTACAATACTGAAATGTTTGTGTAAATGTAATAGGGTACAGTTATCAGTAACATTTTTAGCCCTTCTCTTCCCCCTACCACAAAAGCATGTTCTAACTTCACTGACTCAGTTTCCTCCCCTCCTTTTATTTCAAGGAGGGCTCTGCCATTGCCAGGTTTGTTCTTTGGAGCTTTTGTGAGGCAGAATTTAGGGGAGGGGTGGGGAAGACCAGGGGATAGAAGGAACAGAGACACCAAAGCTGGACCTGATGTTGGAGGAGTGGTTTTTCAGAAAGTTTAAGGAAGAGCCACTCTGGAGAACCAAGGTAATGTGTTAGAATTAATCAAACAGAAATGGCAAATATTTGGAAGTGTTGTTGTGGGCTTTGTATCCAATTCACAGTGTTTAAAAATTTGTAAGAACTAGAGATTTTATAAAATTGCCTTTCAGGCTTTTTAAACTACAACTATGAGACTGGATCACAGGTGATCACAGCTTCAGTAGGGTCGCATGTGCTAATCCTTCTTCTCTTGTACATAAAACTTGTAGAGAAACTGAGAAACCGAAAAAGAAATTAGAAGAGAAACTGCTCTATTGCTGCAACCTGTACCCTTTACCCCTACCTCCATCAACCAAGAGCCTTGCAATGCTAATATCTTCCTGTATGGACAATGGATTGTGTTTTCATATACAACTAGTTAAGTCATTTTGTGAGAGCAAACTAAGTTAATGGCAATAGACCAGTACTCCCAGAGCGATTTGGCCCTCCCAAAGTGGTTGTGAAGATTTAGTAAAATAATATGAAGTGCTCATAAACTATAAAGAACTACAGGAATGTGACATCCTGGCAATTGATCACAGAAGGCGAACCGCAAAAAGATACAGAGGCCTGAAGCAGCAATGGTCACTGTAACTTAGACTTCTATCGAAACTTCATGAAAACAGAAGCAAATATATTCTGTCTAGGTAAACCTCTGGGGTCCCATTGCTTTTCGATCTGGGAGGAAATCTGACTTAAGCCCCATCCCATGAACTGAAAGGTTTTTGGCTGACTCCCAGGGGTCTTCCGTGGTCACCTCTGGCTCAGATTACCTGTTCTGGTGATCTCCCATCATGACACATCTCCCCTTCTGCGACTGTCCTCTTCTTTCTGTCCTGAACCAAGCTGATGTACCTTTCTTTGCCTACTGAACCTTCGAAGCACCACCCACACTAAAGCTGTTGCATATTGTAAACAGACCTTTACTGAAGGTTGGTGATTATAGAGTTCTATCAGAACTCCACAAACTACCTGAAACTAGAACTTCTGGGTCATTTCCACCCCAGGGCCTCCCATACTGGATGTTGGTCCTTCTTCACATCCCACTCCTCCACCAAAGGGCTTCTGTTTGGGCATCATTTCCCCCACTCTTCCTATCTACTCCTCTGTCCTCTCTCACTTTTATTATGCAGAGTCGTTCTGATCTCCCATTGTCTCTTCCAAATCATCCTCTAGAGTTGAGGGAGTAGGGAGAGGAGGCTTCATCTTTCACACCAAGTAAGTGATTATGGTTGTTTCCTAATCAAAGAGCCATCTCCCTAAAATGAATCTACCCATTAGCCTGGCAAGGCAAACCAGCTGCAGTCCTTTTTCTTTTTTTTTTTTTTTTTTTTTTTTTTTTTTGAGATGGAGTCTCACTCTGTCGGCCAGGCTGGAGTCCACAGGCATGATCTCGGCTCACTGCAATTTCCACCTCCCAGGCTCAAGCGATTCTCCTGCCTCAGCCATCCCTGTAGCTGGGACCACAGGTGCACATCATCACACCTGGTTAATTGTTGTATTTTAAGTAGAGACAGGGTTTTGCCATGTTGGCCAGGCTGGTCTTGAACTCCTGACTTCAAGTGATCTGCCCATCTCGCCCTTCCAAAGTGCTAGGATTACAGGTGTGAGCCATCACGCCCAGCTGCTTGGTTCTTATTTTCAACCAAGATTTTCTTTTTCCTGCTGCATATGCCTGTGCTGGTGAAGGATGGCAAGGGCCTGGATATTTTCTTGAATTTTTTCCATCTATTCCTCCCACTTAGTGCTTGATTTTTCATGGCTGGAGAGAGCCTAGGTGTGCTTCGGCTTTCCTGCTGGTTCCCATGTCTGTATAATGAGAGAACAGCTGATCTCCAGTTTGTAAAAATCCAGTGAAATAGCCAACAGCTTAAATGTGCAAATAGAAGTTATTACATTGGCCCAGGTTGGGTCAATGGCCAATTAAGGGGCCCTGTAGCGGCACACTCCATACTCAGGTGAAGATCCCTCTGCTGCAAAAACAACTGGAAGGCAAGATGTGTGGATCAGCTGAAATCCAGCTGAACCTGTTTCTTGACAATGAACCACAAGAGTCAGGAAAGCAGGGCCCTTGGTTTGAATTCTGAATTGATTTTAAAAGAAGCATGGTGTTGGGAGAAAAGTAGCAGGAGATTTGAGTTCAAATGGGAGCACTGCCTCTACCTGGCACTAAGAATTTGGGTACCTCATCTGGAAACTGCCTTAAATCATTTCTGGAGGAAGACAGAAGGTGGATGAATGGACAGACGAACAGATAGATATTTGGATGTGCATTCATCTGTCAAAGGGAGATAATAATGCCCACCCACCTATTTTCAGGAGTTATTGAACATCTGAAAGAGTGCGGTGTTCTTGTGAGCTGGGTATTCTTTTTTTTCTTCTACAGCCAAAAGAGACACTAACATTATATTTTTCTGGAAATGCAGAAACCTGTGCATTTCTAAAGGGCCACTGCTAATGAAAGTTCTGTCGTTGCAGATGACATCTCTTAGGAACAAGGCAAAAGAAAAGCAAACAATCTCTTCCCCTCTTCCCCTGCTAGTTCCCACCCTCCACTAGTCCTCTCCCCATATTCCACATTTGCATTCCATCATCTCCCACCCTGTCCGTTTTTATCCTAAAGCAGTACTTGTTAAAGGCTCTGTGACCACTCCAGCTATTTCCTTTGAGGATGGGAACACTGCCGCCCGAAGCTTCATTATTATGCTAATCGAACTTGGTCTGAGCTGCTTTCATAACTGCCACATTAAAGCGTCCCATAGAGGAGAGGCCTCCAGAGCGATGTGCATTGCACCGGGTGAATATTAATGAAGGATGAGTTCAGAGCAGTTGTTGTTGAGCCTGGCCATCAGGTAAAGGGGTCTCGCTCTCACTGCCATAAATAAATAACTAAGTAAGCAAGCAAACACTCAGATTCTAAAACACAAAGGAACTGGAGCAAAGCTTCAGAGGAGGAAAAAAGGGGATTCTTGCACAGTATAAACATCTTCCATTGCATAGTATGCATCACTTTTATCAAGCCAGGGCAATTGTCCCTATTTTTGAGACAAATAACTTAGGCCTCATAACTGTGAAGACTTATTCAGAGCCTTACCACTCCTCAGTGACAAGGCTTTACATCACTCCAGCCTGCAGAGCAGCCAGTGACAAAGCTGGGGAACCAAGTTAAGCCAAACTGCTAAAAATAAGAAGCTAGAAGGTAACAGAGTGGAGACTGGAGTCCAGTGGGGATGCTTTCCAAACTGACCCCCGGGCACAGTAACAGTGCACGGCTGTCTTGTATCCTGATGAAAGGCTATCATAGTCAACCCCCTGACTCACTTTGCCTAGTTTTCAGTGTTGTCCCATGGAAAAGTAAAGAAGGAAGAAGACCCACGGGTTCCAGAGGAATTTCTGGACAACTCAGAGAGGATGGGAGATAAAAGGCCCTAGACTGGCAGCATCAGGAGACAGGAGCTGAATCTCCCTTCCCAGATATAAATCAAGAGCTGAGCCAAGAGGAGGTCAGTACCTCTCCTAGTCCCTGCATGCCAAGGGCCCACCAGGGGGGTTCTCATAAGCAGCCCATCTCAGTATCTCTCTTACTTCCTAAAGGAGTCTCAGTTCTTTCTTCTTCTAACCCGAAGAAGAAGAAATCCTGAAAAAAGTATTGCTAACTTCTGCTCCCATGAGTTAGAGGTGACTATGACATTCCATATCTTTCTCACTGAGAAGTCTGTGGCCCTTAAATCTTTCCAATCCAACATGAACACCCCTCATTTATGTTAGATACATGCTATAATCCTTCCCACGAGCAAGATAAAGATTCACGCATGGTGCACTCTCCAAGAGTCATTCCCAGCCCCTTCCTTCCTTGCTGGCAGATGCTAGAATATTCTCCAGATGTTTGCAGCAACCCTCCCTTCCTACCCTGTGTCTTCAGCCAAGAACACCCCCTCCCATCCCAAGGGTATATGTTAAATGTTAATTTATTTAAGCCAATCCTGTTGATTCCATTCACTTGCCAGTGACAGATACAGACCTAGGCCTGTGATGTAACCCTGACCCTTAAGATACAAGGAGGAGAGAGTTGTGAGTTTCCAGTGCTCTAAAAAGAGGACAAAAGCCTGGGACTTTGGCCTCTTCCTGCATTTGAATATAGGCAGTGCTTTGAGCTGTGGCAGACACAAGTAAAACCAAGATAAAGCCAAGGGAATGATAAGAGGCCATCAGGAGCCTGACATCCCTGCGCTGCTAAAGCTACCAGCTCTTGAGTCACCAGCTGTGGTCTTCTTGTTATGCGGGATAACGGTATTTTTATTATTGTTTAGGTCATTTTTATCTGGATGTCCTGACACTTGTAAATAAAATGGTCCTGCTATACCTCCTTGTTTTTGGGGGACAGAATCTCAATTTTATTTGGGTAACCTACACCTCTATTGATCTAATGTGATAAGTAAACTAATGGCGAAAGCTCCATTTCCTTACCAGAGATTGGTTTAGGGTACAAATGTGACCTAAATCTTCCAATGAAATGGAAGTAGAAGTTTCTGTGGGGGCTTCTAAGAAAGGTTTCTTGTTTAGGAGAAAAAACAAGGAACAGGGATTTTTCTTTCCCTGCTGATATGGGTTGGCTGTGTCCCCACCAAACTCTCATCTTGAATTGTAATCCCCCTCATCCCCATTGTCAAGGGGGAGATCAGGTGGAGGTAACTGAATCATGGGGGTGGTTCCCCCATGCTGTTCTCCTGATAGAGAGTGAGTTCTCATGAGATCTGATGGTTTTATAAGGGAATCGTTCCGCTTTGCTCGGCACTTCCCCTTCCTGCCACGTTGTGAAGAAGGTGCCTTACTTCCCCTTTGCCTTCTGCCATGATTGTAAGTTTCCTGAGGCCTCTCCAGCCATGCGGAACTGTGAGTCAATTAAACCTCTTTCCTTTGTAAATTGCCCAGTCTCGGGTATGTCTTTGTAGCAGTGTGAAAACAGACTGAGACACTTGCTAAATGTCCTCATGCTTGGATGTCACATACACGGAGCTGCAGTAGCCATCTTGAAACCATGAGGGGTACTGTGTATCCAAGGACAAAGTTAATGTGCTGAGGTTGGCGAATCTTTATTGTTAAAGGGATTTCAAGTTGGATTTTCTATTACATGGCTGAGTAATGATAATCTTTAGCCTTATAGTTCAGGAATGGATTGCTTATAGTTATCTATCCAGTCACTTGCCTTCCAAATACTCTTGGGTAGAAGAGGAAGGGGTAGTACAGCAGCCAAATAAAACGAACTTAACATTTGTATCCTATCCAGACCGCAGGAGTAGTGGGTGCCAGTTAAGGATGTACCATGAATACTTGTGGCAATGACAAATTACTGTGGAGTTGTGAGTTTTTATTTTATCATGACTTCCGTTTTCCTTTAATTTAATCATCACTAAATTTTTTATAAGGAAGAAGGAAAGCAAGGGCAGATTAAGAGAGCCTGTAAAATGCATTACATCTTTAAAACATGGATTTCATTACTCACATGCTTATAAAATGCTTTCATGAATATCAAATCTCTTCACACTCCTCCCCCACCAAAAACAGAAAAGAAAATTAGAAAAAGGAAATGGTTGTGGTTCTATTTGCTTTATTTTCCTGCAAAATACTTTGAATCCTATGAAAACCTAGGGGGACTTACTGCCATGTATACTGGGTCTGACCATCATCTAGGGTGGGTGTTGGGCCAGAACATGGCCAAGGGCCACTGTCCCACCTGTGACCAAACAACCACTCCCACCATGGCTGCTACCTGTTGTGCTCTAACTAGAGGCACCAAATGCTTCTAGGCTGTGCAAAGACAAGGTTGAGGAAATTATAATTAACAGGGGCTTGAGTGGCTGCCATTGATCATCAACAAATTTAATGTTACCAGATAGATATAATCAGCTCAGTAAGAAATATATTTTGTGATCCTTTATCTTCTTAACCAAACAGAAAAAAAAAATCACCTTCACAAACTAGTTTACTATTTGGACTAGATTGACTAGTGTGGTTTGGGCCTATAGAGGCTTGTACAGCTGATTTCCAGGTGATCAAAGGGGTTCTAATAGAGAAAAAAATATATATATATGTATATGTATGTGTATAAAATATAAATATATATTTACTGTATTAGTCTGTTCTCCAAAGAATGCCAAGAGCTGCCAGCAGCCACCACACTGCTGATAAAGACATACCCGAGACTGGGTAATTTATAAAGAAAAAGAGGTTTAATGGACTCACAGTTCTGCATGGCTGAGGAGATCTCACAATTGTGGCAGAAGGCGAAAGGCACGTCTTACATAGCAGCAGACCAGAGAGAAGGAGAACCCAAGTGAAAAGGGAAACCTCTTATAAAATCATCAGATCTTGTGAGACTTATTCACTACCATGAGAACAGTGTGGGGGAAACCACTCCCATGATTCAATTATCTCCCACAGTATCCCTCCCACAACACATGTGACTTCTGGGAGCTAAAATTCAAGATGAGATTTGGGTGGGGACACAGCCAAACCATATCTATCTATCTATCTATCTATCTATCTATCTATCTATCTATCTATCTGTCTGTCTATCTATATATGTAACAACTGCCTTAGAAGCAAAAGAGTGCATTCTTTTGAGAGACAATATATAATATAGTAGAGTACAAAGATCAAAAGATTTGTTGTGGTTCTGACTGTATCAGTAAGGACCTGTATATCCTGGGCAAGTCATTTTGCCTCTCTGAATCTCATGACCCAGTTTTTTGTGTTCTGCAGAAAAATATTTCCAAGTCCTAATTTCTGGTATCTGAGAGTGTGACCTTATTTGGAAGTAGGGCCGCTACAGATATAATGAAATTAAGGATCTCAAGATCATCCTGGAAAGCTGGACCCTAAATCCAATGATTGCTGTCTTTATAAGAAGAAATAGAAGGAGACATGGAGACAGAGATGAGAGTGATGCATCTACAAGCCAAAGAATGCCAAGGGCTGTCGGCAGCCACCAGAGGCACAGAACAGATTTTTCATCAGAGCCTCCAAAGGAACCAGCTCTGCCGACACCTTGATTTCTGACTCTGGCCTCCAGAACTGTGACAGAACATACTGTGCTGTTTTTAGCCATCCAGTTTGTAGTACTTTGTTACAGCAGCCTAAAGAAACTAAGATATTTTCCAGTTCAGAGATTACACCTGAAAGCATTGGATTGATTACAATCATCTTTCTTCATTGTGCGATTTTGGGTGGAATTGCAGGGAAATTAAATTTACATAAAAAATAAAGACATCTGAATCCTTTGTTTTGGAATCAGAGGAATGGTGCTCAAAGCCTCACATTCTTTTTCTTTTCTTTTTTCATCTGGATGAGGCATTAAAGCACTCAAGAAAGGGCTGTTTAAAAAATATTCTCAGCCTGTCAAAAATAAAAGTGATAGAAATCTAAGAGGAAGATCTGTAATTTGACCAGAGTAATTGGGGCCTGCATTTACACTGTTGATGAGATTCTAATAAAACTCCGTCTTATTGGGACACAGAGAATAAAGAAACCAAAAGGGATGATTATTTCAGCAAAACTCTTTTGCCTTTTAAAGTTTATTTTAAAATGTGAAGGCTTTAACTCAATAATAAATCTTGTATTCAAGTTGATGGACAGCTAACACTCAAATATGCCACTGCATTTACTCATCCATTCACTTATTCATTCATTCAACCACAACTATACATTGAACCTTCATCATGCACCAGGAGCTAAGCGTCAGGCTAGGGATATATAGGAGATCAGAGCAGAGAGACCCTAACTGTAGAGTTAGAATCTAGAGGGAGGTAGTGGTGGGGGAGGCAAGGGGAGACAGAAAATAAGCAAGTGAACCAACAAATACATAATTACAAGCTGTGATCAGCTCTATAAAGTAAATAGTATAGGGTCAGACAATGATAACAGGGGAGCCTGGCACAGTGGCCCACACCTGTAATCCCAGAACTTTGGGAGGCTGAGGTAGGAGGATCACTTGAGCCCAGGAGTTCAAGACCAGCCTGGGCTACATAGTGAGACCCTGTCTCTACAAAAAATAATAATAACAGGGAATCTGAGCTATGAGAGGGTCTCTCTCTGCATGCAGTATGGAAGTTGATGATATTTAAGGTCTGAAGATACAAAGGAGGAAGCCAGGCAGGGAGATGGGAAAGGGGAACAATCCAGGTGAAGGGAACCACATGTAAAAGCCCAGTGTGGGAGAAAGAAGCCAGCGGGCCCAATGACCTGAAAAGTGGCCCATGTGGATAGTGCAGGGTTGGGGGAAGAGAGGTACAAAATGACGCTGGAGAAGTAAGCAGAGGCCAGATCTTGCAGGACCTTGAAGGCCATGATAACATGTTTGGGTTTCACTAGCAATTTATGTTTAAAATTAAAAAATATATATTCTGGAAGCTGTGTAGAGAACAGATTGGAAAGGGCCAAGAACATGTGTGGGAGATGATTAGAAGGCTCTGGCTGTGATTCAAGAGTGAAATGACAGGGCCTGGACAAGGTGGTAACAATGCAGGTGGATGGAAGTGGATGGACTGAGTGGCATCTCCACTGCATGGAACTAGGAACGATTGCTTCAATCCACTGTGTGTTCACTTAGGAGGCAGTCAGACTGTCCTCTGGGTGACAGCACCAAAGAGAGAGGTCCAAGCAGTTAGCCTTTGATATGCTTTTAAACCAAATCATCTGAAAGGGAAAAGAAATGTTCCCAGATGCCAACACTTGGACTATGAACTGGGATTCATTCTGCAACTTTACAGGAAATCCAAATTATTGCCTTTGTATGTTGAGATTATTGCCCCATTTCAGAGATTTGGGCTTAATGTCTACCAAAAAGGCTAAAGCAGAGTTAATCAGCATTTAAAGAAAAAGGGTGGTAAAGCTGTCCTACCAGGACCTTCTAAGAAGGACCATCAGCTATAAGGGTGTCGAAACCAGGGAATGGGAGGAACAGTAGCAGAAATAGGGGTTCTTACCTGGAAATGAGAATACTCAGGGGACACTCCCCAAGTGTCTTTAAGAACTTTGACCAAGAAGAGCCCAGTTCTGTGTAGCCACCAAGTGCAGCACTCTGGCCCATGTTAGAAGCTGCAAGAAACAACTAAATGAAGAGGAGCTTTTAAACCACCGGAACAAGCACAATAGCTGTGCTGCCTTATGGTGGTAAGTTTCTCTTCTCCAGAGGTATTTAGACAAACAGCAGAATACATGAACAGTGCCTACCAGGAATTTTGTAGGATTCATATATCTGGTATGGGCTGGGTGGTCCCTAAGGGCCTATTAGTCTTCCTTTTAGCAGCTGTTCATGTGCATGACCACAAGTTGGAAGAAGACCCATTCCTCCAGAACATTCCAGCCTTTTGAAAGAAGACTGTCCAAGACCAAATTCCTTCTCTCTTCTCCTGAACAGTATACCAGCTGATATATAGATCCCAAAATAAAGTACTGCAGAAGAACTTGGCAATATCTTGGTCTCTCCATCATTCCTTCCAATGGATTCCACCGCCAAGTGGAATCAGTACACTCACTGGTGTCTGCATAGCCACCTCACTAACCTGACCGTGCAAGGAACCACATCAAAACCTTGTCATGTTACAATGCCTTTCCCCAAATGATGCTAAGTTGGGCTGTGCTCCTGGTGCACATGTGAAGCGTCATTAAATATCATGACAGGATGTGAGCAAAACATCAGGAGCCTTCAGGGATCAAAGAAGCCCAACACAGTTGAAAAGCAGCTCTTTAATAGGGGGGGTGGGAGCAGGAAGTTTCCCTTTGTTAAATAGCAGCCCTAATGACTTCTCCCTGCTTGCCTCATAAAGGCTGCCTAATTATGTCACATATGTCTGCACCTCTCATTCAAGGCCCCCTCGGTGTCTGGGTCCCCTACTGTCAACCTCATAGCCCCTGAGGTCATAAAAGCCAGGGGAGTCGGCTGCTGGAGAGCTGGTTTTGTAGCTGGGTTTTCTGGCTTTGGTTGGACATACAAACAAACTCTCATTATATTTTGGCAGTCAAACCAGGGAATGAAGAGTAACAGTCCTTCCTCAAACGAATACCTGTTTGTTTCATCTTCTTTCAATCTTTTGGAACCATTGAACCGGTATTCAAGATTAAAGGTGGCACCTCATTTCCAAACAGGGCTAAAGAGACCCAAACTGTATCTCAGCAGTGGGCAGACTGTAAATCCAATTTTTCCATTCATCTTGTATCAGGATGGAAACTAACTAGACTCCAGGCAGTCTCAAGGGTGCCACAATAATCCCTGAGGCAACCAACATGGCCAGACCGGCCACACCACATCCTCAAACACCTCCCTCTTCCGGGTCCCTGCAAAACATCTGCTATCTGAATCACTCATTTTGATACTTAATCAAACACGTCTTTGCCCTGTGGTTTATCTATTCTTGCGTATATCTATCTCTCCCCAACTTGATCCAAAGCTACTTATGAGAGATTCGTTTGGTTGGTTTGGTTTGGTTTGGTTTTGGTATACCTCTTTTGGCTCCAGCAGAGGGTTTTGCAAATAGCTGATAACAAATGGATGGATGGATAGACAGTTGGTTGGGCAGATGGATGAAAATAGGCACTGCCATGTTCCAAATCATTAATTACCATTTTAAGATGTGAATCCCCAGCCTCCCAGGTGGGTTGGGTGGTTGCTTTGATCGCATGTGCCATATCTGAACCTTAGTTCAGAGGAGCCCTCGCCTTAGGTTAATTTATATCACAGGAAACTTTTCTCCCTAGTACCCTGGTATTGCACACTGCAGCAACTCATGAATATTCCCACATCATAAATCTGAACTCTGACCTTTGGAAAAGACACATGAAAAACCTCCCTGGCAGAAGTTTTTGTTTTTAACTCTTATGTACCCTATTTCTTCAGGCCCCCTTGTGGCCCATTGCCACCCATTATTACCGCTCCCAGTGTTTGCCTACCAGCTTCGGCGGCAGTGTTCTGTAAGCAGCAGCGTTGCATGATGGGCATTGCCTCTTCAGAGTCAGAGAAGCCTGCATTTAAAACGTGACTCTCCCACTTTCCAGTTGTGGGGCTTTGGGTGAAATACATGACAACCTCTCTGTGCCTCAGTTTCCTCCTCTGCAAATTAACCCTTCTACTGTTGTGAAGGTTTAAGGAGATAAGGCATGTACGAACTAGCACGCAGCAATGTGCTCAATAAACAGTCATTATTATTGCTATTCCCTGATGGTACAGCTTGTTCTTCAGGATTCACAGTCACTAAAGTGGCTGCCTGCCTACAAACGATGCATCCAAAGCACAAACACTTCGTACTGAAAAATATATATGCACATAAACATTTACACATATGTGAAGACAAACCAGCTAGCAAGCATCAGACTTTGTTTTAAAGAAGTGTCCAGATGCAGGGTGTTATCAAGATTTGACTGCCGGTCCGAAACGGTTCTGAGTTGCAGCCCCTTCATTGGGAAAACAAAAGACAGTCATGAGGCCAGGCACGGTGGCTCACGCCTGTAATCCCAGCACTTTGGGAGGCCAAGGCAGGTAAATTACCTGAGGTCAGGAGTTCAAGACCAGACTGACCAACTTGGAGAAACCCCATCTCTACTAAAAATACAAAATTAGCTGGGCGTGGGGGCACATGCCTGTAATCCCAGCTACTCAGAAGGCTGAGGCAGGAGAATCACTTGAACCTGGGAGACAGAGGCTGTGGTGAGCCAAGATCATGCCATTTCACTCCAGCCTGGGCAACAAGAGTGAAACTCTGTCTCAAAAGAAAAAAAAAAAAAAAGACAGTCATGAAAGCTGCCATTTAGTTTTACTTTGGGAAATGTGGGTGAGCCCCCATCCATTCCTCCCCAGCAACAAAGCAACTACTTCGCTCTGTGGGAAGTGAGAAGGGAAGATACAGCCTGATGCTGCCAGTTGTTATTGCCTGTGATTCTGCCTCAGTTTTTTCCTCTGTGAAATGGGACCCTGGATATCTTGTTTCATTCTTGCATAGCAGCTGGGCACAAGGAAGACCCTCAACAAATGCTTGTTGAACTGTTGCTGGAGGCAGGCAGCTGATGGCATGTTTTCTGGCACTATATAGAACTTTCGGGCTGGGCGGGGTGGCTCATGCCTGTAATCCCAGCACTTTGGGAGTCCGAGGTGGGTGGATCGCCTGAGGTCAGGAGTTCGAGACCAGCCTGGCCAACATGGCAAAAGCACGTCTCTATAAAAAATACAAAAACTAAGGCCGGGCATAGTGGCTCACACCTGTAATCCCAGCACTTTGGGAGACCGAAGCGGGTGGATCACTAGGTCAGAAGATTGAGACCTTCCTGGCTAACATGGTGAAATCCCGTCTCTACTAAAAAGGCAAAAAATTAGCCGGGCGTGGAGGCAGGCGCCTGTAGTCCCAGCTACTCAGGAGGCTGAGGCAGGAGAATGGCGTGAATGCAGGAGGCGGAGCTTGCAGTGACCTGAGATCGCGCCACTGCACTCCTGCCTGGGCCACTGAGCAAGACGCCCTCTCAAAAAAAAAAAAAATACAAAAACTAGCCAGACATGATGGTAGGTGCCTGTAATCCCAGCTATTCGGGAGGCTGAGGCAGGAGAATCGCTTGAACCTAGGAAGCAGAGGTTGCAGTGAGCTGAGATCGTGCCACTGCACTCCAGCCTGGGGTCAACAGAGCAAGACTCCATCTCAAAAACAAAACAAAACAAAACAAAAAAAACTTTCAGACTTCAGTTTGTTTGAACATTTGAAAACACGTCAAAACTCCAGCTTCTTTAGGGTAAAGTTCTGGGTAGATTGATTGGGCAGGGGCTGTAAAAATGAGGAGGCAAGGAATGGAAACATCTGATGCTGGGATTTGCTTCTGAGAAGAAACCCTTTAGGACTTTGCTTGTTGTGTTTGACAGGTTACTGTTGTTAGGCAATCACAAAGGCACCCCAGTATGTGGTCCATTTGGGAACAATAAAAGAACTACAAGGGCCAGAACTTGCTCCAAGAAGAACATTTTTAGTTTCTCCTTTGAAGCCAACATTAGATTGTTGGCACTGGAACTAAGAGCTGTCTCAATCTGGAGCTATGTTTCATCTCGAGATGCAAATTCATCCTGCAAATACACACATAGCTCATCACGTGGGTGCAGCTTGTGCTGTGCAGCTCCGGGGCTGCATCCCCAGAGGACTCCGGGAGATCCCCTCACTGCTGGCTGGGCTGCCTCCTGAGCCACCCATGGGGGCATTTGGTGTCACTTCTTCTTGGTAGCCTGATCAAATGCTGGCCTCCAGCTATGCCACTATCACCACCTCAGCATAGAACTATGAACGTTTAACCAACTTCTTTCCCAGTGCAATGTCACTCTGGCTGATGGTCCTATGGTCCCTAAATGAACTCATCTCTTGGCACGGAGCTCACTCCTTTGCAACCAAGACCATTCTATTGTTGAGTAACTCTGACTAGAGAATAATTTTTATACTAGGGTGAAATATGCCACTCATTAATTTCTACTTATTGGTCTCAGTTCTGCCCATGGGAATACTAAGACTACAATAAATGAATATCTCAGAGTATCAAAGGATACTGACTTTACCGCAAACCCCAATTTTTTCATCTTGAATATAAAAACCAAGTTTCAAAATCCATAAAGCTCTCCTCCCATTCTATTCCTCTCTTTTCCTTTATTAGCTTCCTTCCTTCTTTCCCCTCTCCCTGCCTCACTTCCTCCTTCCCTTCTTCCTTCCTTTTTTTCCTTTTTTCATCAAAGCACCTTTAGGCAGGCCCAAATGAGACAGCAGCCTTGGGAGACACAGACACACCCTGGTGTCAGGGCCCACACGCAAGGGAGGCAGGAATCAGGGAACTGAGAGATTAACTATGTAGAGGGAGACTGAGCTAGGAGGAGCCAGATTTCTCACAATCAAAAAGGAAGATACAAATATAGAAAGGAAGAAAACTAGAATGTACCTCCTGATGTTGGATTGGAATTGGAAGCATCAGTATGAATTCATGGAGTTCAGTATATAGAAACAGATTATGTCTATATTATATGAAATATAGATGTAAATTTACATATATTATATAATGTGTAACTCCCTACCTCTACCCATTGATAGGGCCCGAGAGCAGTGACATCCCACTGGCAATGAGCACATCTATTACCCGAATCTTCATTTCTAAATTTAATTCTTCACTAAAAGGAGCCAGGGCTTCTTGGAGAAATCATTGATTCCAGGGCTGGGGCAGAGAAAGTGGAAGATGAGCCTGGAACATCTTGTGCTGCCAAAAAGTAAGGAAGTGCTTCAAGAATGATGGGGACACGTAAAAAATATAGGAGCCACTTTGGATGGGCTCCCAATGGCCAAATCTGGAAAACTTAGGGCATCAAAATAAATTATTATACTAAGAGATTATAACCATTGAACAAGATTGAAATCCATAAATCTATACATGGACATACATTTTTATATGAATAAATAAATGGGGAGAAGGAAAGCTTTTCTTTGTGATAGAAAGACAACTACTAAATGCAGAAAGAGCCATGACATTAGAAATTCACCACTTGACAACCACCATAATAACAATTAATTCAGGCAGGAAACGTCAAGCAAGGCTACAACTAGTGGTTTAAGGTGGAGCGAGAGATGGGATTTTACACAATATCGAAATGCCTCCCACAAGACATGTATTAAATGCCATGGTGGGAGGAGGGTATCTTTACAGCAGAGCGATCTGCAGACACCATTTTAATCAAGGGATCAGAGTTAATACCACCAGTAGCGGGTCAAATGGACGTCATGTACCTACCACCCATAGATTTCAATGGAAGGAACCCAGCATTCCTGATATTTTGGCTCAAAATACATAACTTTGGTCACATCAAGAGGAAACAATGAACCAACACAAATTGAAGGACATTCTACAAAATAACTGTGCTGTTTACTTCAGAATTTTCAAAGTCATAAAAGTCAAAGAAAAACAGAGGAACAGTTCCAGATTGAAAAAGCCTAGAGGGACACAATGACTGAGGGCTACCTGTGACCCCCGCACGGATCCATTGCTATAAAGGATGTCTCTGGGACATCGGCAAAACTTGAGTGGGGTCTCAGGGCAAAGGATGTACAGGAGTTCTTTGTACTATTTCTGTAAATTTCAGTAAGCTTAAAACAGTTTTAAAATAAAAATTAAAAATGTATATAGGCAGTAATCCAGTGCTTTTTAAAGTTTCCCCCTTAAGAAAACTCTCTCTACCTAATAATACTTAAAATCCCATCAATATGATTTCTACCCATTCCCATCCTCCTGCTTTCTCAGACTTAAAGTTTTGAACTTTGTTCAGAGCAAGTGTACCTTGGAGAGAGAAGACTTTAAGCCAACACTCATTTTCAATAACGTTTCCCAAAGTAGCTTTGCTAATTGGTATTAAGGAAAAGAAATTTTTATGCTTAAAAAATTCTGAAAACATCATTATGCAAAGTTTCTTTACAGCAGAACTCCTCAGAGCCTTTATGAGATTGATGTGTATTTTAAATTCACTTGAAGAGAAATAGCATTTGGAGTTACCTGATCATTGCACCTTATGTTGCGAAAAACACGTTTTAGAAAATACTGGCTGACAGATTCCAATCAGCAGGCAATAAAGCATTGACACTTTAGATTTTGGTGTAAGATGGCCTGGGTTCAAATCCTGGCTGCCCCACTTAGTAATTGTGTGACTCTAGGCAAGTCAATTAAATTCGCTGCGCCTCAGTTTCCTCATCTGGAAAACTGAGGTAATAAGAGTTCTTACCTTGGTGTTGTGGTGATAACCAGAATGATAATAAAGATAAAAAGTTTAGCACAGTGCTGGGCACAGGTAAGAATTCAATGCATGTTTGCATGGCATATTTTGATATTCCTTAATTATTCTTTCTTGGGGGCCTGTTTGGACCGGAACAGGGCCTTTGTGGGTGGAGCCATTAAAGAATACCACCAAGGTCAGGAGAGGACCAAATGGGCTGCAAGAACTAAGAAGCTGTGGTACTCAAGACAAACTGCCCTGACATCCCAGCTTTGAGAGTATCGTTGTCCAAGCCTTCTTTCTACACATCCGCGTAGACACCCCCAGGACCCCCAGTATGCTGTAGGGTCAAAGACCTAGACAGGGCGAAGCTGCTCCATCATTTACCCAATCACAGGGAACCTGTCTTCCCAAGGACGAACAAAGTGCAAGAAAACACTTTCCCCTTTGCAAATAACTGTTGTTACTTTCCTCTCTGCGGACATATTCAACCGGTCCACTGAGTTAGCACCCCACCAACTGTCTCTGGCCCCTCAGCCCTGCCGTCCCTTGCCATGGAGAGGAAGGAGGGGTTTGGAAAGTGTGGCTGCCTGCCAAATGGGGTGACCCAAGCTGGATCCCATGCCCCAGAGTCACCACAGAGGAGCTGACCCGGGGGCGCTGTCAGCTCACCACAGACAGGCTTCACCAGCGCTTCAGAAAATGAAAAGCTTTATTAAACTTTCAAGTCCAGAACAGATGTGTCCAGACATAAATATTCAAAAGAGCCCATCTGTTAGGTAAATCGTCTTTCCGTGTAGTAACGAGGGACCGTACGTCAGTGAGACCCCCATTGCTATGAGAGCCCAGGAGTGCTGGAAACCCCGCAAACAGATGCTCCTGGTATTCAAAATAAAAGCAGCCTGAGGAGGAGAGGAAACTCAAGCGAAGACCACAGCCAGGGGGCATTTCACTGCTAAGCCAGTCAGGGCCTCCGCGCCACCAGCAGCCCCCAGAGACGTGATGTCAATGAGGGAACTCCAAAGGATCGAATAGGCAGGGGGGTCAAGAGAAAAACCAAATCCCCCCACAAACACCCTCAAGCTAGGTTTTGGTTAGAGATGTTAAGCTTCCTCCCTGGACTGCAAAAATGTACTTATCCTCCCCCAGTCAGTTAATGCCTTAGGCAAGGCACTTCACCATTCTGCCTGGGCTTCCTCTTTTGAAAAATTTAATATTCTCCAGTGAACATTGTAGAGTGGAAATAATAACAATAATGAATAGCTCACACTATATAGCCTTACTGCGTGCTAGGTATTGGCTCATTTAATGTTCCCAGCACCTCTCTGAGAAAGATACTCTTAGTATTCCCATCTTAGAGATAAGAAACTGAGACACTGATAGAATGAGTGATTTGCCCAAGGGGTCAAGGCTGGCAAGTGCTGGACCAGGATTTAAACCCAGGCAGACCAATCCACGGGCTGAGCATGTGCCACCACCACGCTAAAATGGCACAAAAATAAAAGACAGAACTGCTTCCTACCAAGGAGATCACACTCTAATGTAGAAAAGTGAAAGACACATTAGGAGATCAAAGAAAGCACACAAGAAACTGCTTGACAATCCTGCTTCACAGAATAAGTGTGGTGCGTCCCTAATGAGGTGCTGCTGAGGAGAGAGGACCTGGCCCCCACTTCCAAGCTAGATCCAAAGTCCTTGGTGTTAGCTCTCAGACTGGTCTGCCTGCTCCGCGTCCCCTCCTCTCTCATCTACTCCCTTTGTCCTGCATACATTTGTATTGCCCTCTGTCTGCATGGCTCACCAGCTCCCTGTAGCACAATCCCCCAGCTCCTTGCCAGGTGACAGTCTTCCCAACAGGCTCAAATCTCACATTTCCCAAGTCCTAAAAAATTCAGCCACCCAGCAAGCTCCCTCCCTCTTTGGAGGTCTTCCAATAACTGTCAGGTGCCCCACTCTTTCTCTGAACATGTTTCCAGTCTTGTGCAATTAGTTAACCCATAGGCTGTTCACGGGTAACTAAGCTTACTGTAGCTAAGGTATTCAAGTGCTTAACATAGGCTCAGCTCTGCACACACACAGCCCTATGCTCCAGTTACACTTAGTTTCTTCTCACCCTCCAAGAACACACCAAGTATCATTATAATAATTATATAATTATAATAAGAAGAATTTCTGTTTGTGTCAAAGAAGACTTTTTGGGTAAAGTATAACATTCCAAGCAAAACAAGTTTAAGCCAAAAAATTTAAAAGGAAAGGTATTGACTCAAGTAACTGAAACGTTCCCTGAAAAGCCTTGGGGGTGAACCGGTGCAGCTGAATCCGAATGCCCCCTTAGGATCCATCTCCTTCCTGCCAGCCCTCCCATTAGCCAGGTGCTCAGGGTATCATACAAGATGCCCCCTGCTGCTTCAAACTCACGTCCCACTAATCTACCAAATCCAGCAGACAGAAGCGTCCTCTTCCTAGTTCCTGCAGCCTGGGGTCAGGCACCGTCTCTGAACCAATCACTGCTGCCTAGAAATTCAACAGTCTCATTGGCCAAGATGGGGTCATATATCCACCCTTGGGCCCCATAAGGAGGGGCAGAGGGAGCAGCCTCACCAATGTGGACTCATGGTGGGAGAGGTGTTTCCCCAAAGGGTATTCTATTCTGAGTGCTGTTACCAGAAAAAGGGTGAATGAACACCAAACAGGCAGACACCACATCTACAACAACCAAAACTCATATCCACTAAATCAATCCATTTGGTGAGTGCTTCCTATACACCAGGATTAGGTTAACAGTTTCTACGACTGAAGATTACATAAGATACATGTAAAGCACTTGGCCCAGGCTGGGTACATAGCAGCTGCTTGGTAAATGGCAGCTACTGGAGACTAGGTAGGTTCTATTATTATCTCCATTTCACAGAAGGGGAAACTTGGCTAAAAGAGATTAAGTCATTTGTCTCAGGCCACACAGCTTTGAGAGGTAGAAATGTGAGCGTTCAAAGCCTGCTGATGTCTACTTTCGTCCCCAGCTTACCTGGGAAACCAATCAAGACCCAGCTCAGACAGAGTACAAAAGATCCCTCCCCTGAATCTTGTGCATCCCTCTGTTACAGTACCAAAGCCCCATATTGCAGCACTTTATTTTTTCCATTCTATGATGTATTGTATTTTTCACATTTCAAAGTTTCTGAAATGAAGGCTCAACATTCATTTTGTATAAAGTGGTAATGTTTCTTTTATCCCCAAAATATCCTTTTAAATTACCACTGCATCTTACAATCAATCCATTCTTTTCTTTTTTTTTTTTTCTTTTTTGAGACAGAGTCTCGCTCTGTCCCCCAGGCTGGAGTACAGTGGTGCAATCTCAGCTCACTCCAACTTCCACCTCCCGGGTTCAAGTAATTCTCCTGCCTCAGCCTCCCCAGTAACTGGGATTACAGGTACCCACCACCACGCCTTGTTAATTTTTGTATTTTTACTAAAGACAGAATTTCACCATGTTGACCAGGCTGGTCTCGAACTCCTGACCTCAAGTGATCTGCCGGCCTTGGCTTCCCAAACTGCTGGGATTATATGCATGAGCCACCATGCCTGGCCTCGATCCATCTTATAATCAAGGAAATGTGGCATATGTTTCTAGGTCTAAAATACAAGCTCCTTGAGAAGAAGCTTATTCATTTTGTGGCCTGAACACTTAGCTCAAAGTCTTTCATTGTGTGTTGATTAATGCAAGGAGTGTTATTCAAAGAGATGTGTCTTTAACATTCATTCATTCAACAAATATTTATTGAGCACCTATTACGTGACAAGCCAGGACATAGGGATGTAATGTCAAACAAAACTGGCGAGGTACCTGCTCATAATATCTTTGTTGTGTCTTAATAGGGATAGACATGACTCACAGCGGTAAGGGGAGAGCTGTGCCCCAAAGCTAGCAACCTATGTGCTATGAGCTAAGATGAGAAGCCAGAAGGTTGCAGAAGATAAGGGTAGTTAAATGTAAGTTTACAAAGGTCTTCAAACACATGCTGAGGAGTTTAGATTAAAGGTAGGAGGCAAATGGGAGCTCCTGCCGATTTCCGAATGGACGAGTGACAAAATCAAAATAGCACTCGGAGAAAATTAGCCTAGCTGTTGGTTATAGAATGTACCAGGAGGGGTGAGGCTGCAGGTGAAAACACTCTCCAGGAAGGAGGCTGCTCCAGAAATCAGCGTGTGAGGAGATCGGAGCCTAGACTCCGCGGGAGGCTTGGCTGTGTCATCGGCTGGAGAAGGTCAGATCTCAGAGATAGAATTGTGAGCCCATTCTGAAAGGAACAGTCCAAGAGAGGAAGCAGTCAAAGGTGACTCCAAGGTTGAAGGCTTGGGAGGCCAGGATGCCCCTGATGACCATGGACACAGGAGATGCCAGGATGCTTAGGAAGACAGATTTTAGGTGCCCTTGGGAGACCCAGGCAAAGAGAGAGGGTAAAGGTCAGAGCCAGGGAGGAAGAGTGAATACGAACCACATCTACCAAGTCAAGGGTGCCAGAGATGGACCTACCTGTCCAGAAAGCAGAGAGAAATGCTTTTCCCTTCTGGGTCCGGGAAGGCAGCTCCATAACCCCTTTCTGACTCCAGAGAGGAATAAGAATAAACTCACTGCTTAGATCTTTGTCTTAAATTGAGTTGACAATTAGGCAGAAGACTCAGGCTAGGAAACAGCTAATTGACATAACCTTGAGTCATTGCAGAAGCAAGATAATCAGTGAAGATTCATTAAGCAGGAAAATAAAAGGCACACAGCCTAAGGTCAGACAGAGTTCAAAAGTTCAGCCTCCAAATCTACATGGAAGTTTATTGTCCTCCTATTGTTGCATTCTCAGAAACTCTCATTAAGGGTCTTCGGTGCTCACTTGAATCTTTGGTCATACTCTACTGCATTTTATGGGGGAGGGAGGTTAGGCCACAGAGGTATTTTTGATTCCGGTGACTCTTGGGACACACGCCTTCCAAATGTTAAAGAGGATTCAGGAGGAGATGAACTTAAAGGACTTCTACAATGCCTGGTGCATAGTAAGTGTTCAATAAATGTTGGGTCCTGAAGATGTGTTTGGCTCTGTTAGGGCCTGTAAGAGGGAAAAAAAAAAAAAAAAAAAAAAAGAAAGAAAAGCACAAATACTGATACCTGCACTGAAAGAGACATATGAAATTAACAAACCTTGTCTTAAAGAGCCACGGGTGCTCCTTAGAACGGAAATAAAGAAGACCCACGTCTCTTCTCTTCTACGTTTGTGATGGTGACTGGGCCCTTCTTGTAAAATGTGTAATGCTACTACTAACAGGAATTGGCATCTTCCAGGGTTATTCACCTTCCAGCTTCCTGGCATTTGAGGCCAGACGGAGCCGACTGCCCTTCTGTCTCACTTTTGGTGGTGCAGGCAGAGGCAAATACAATGGGGCGTCTCTTATCAGACTTCCTCTGAGTGCTAGGGTACTGAAAAAAAGGGGGCTCATTAAGAGGAGAGGCCCTGAACCCTGGTGTGTTGCTGGTGGGAGTGTAAAATGGTGCAGCTGCTGTGGAAAACAGCACGGCAGCGCCTCAAAAAATTAAACATAGAATTACCATGTAATGGAGCTATTCCAATTCTGGGTATATACTCAAAATCATTAAAAGCAGGGACTCAAACAGATATTTGTACACCTATGTTCCCGGGAGCATGATTCACAATAGCCAAAAAGCGGGAACAATCTAAATGTCCAATAACAGACAAGTGGATAAACAAAATGTGCTATAGACACATAATGAAATACTCTTCCGTCTTCAGAAGGAAGGAAATTCTGGCAAAGACTACCACATGCACGAGCCCTGAAGCCGCTGTGAGATAAGCCAGTTGCAAAAGGATAAATACTGTATGATTCCACTTACACGAGGTACCTAGAGTGGTCAAACTCTTGGAAACGAAAGTAAGGGGGGCTGAGAAGGGGAGATCGGGGAGTAATTAACGAGTATGGAGTTTCAGCTTGGGAAGATGAAAATGTTCCGGAGATAGATGGTGCTGATTGCACAGCAACATGAATGTGCTTAATGCCACTGAACTGTACACTTAAAAGCGGTTAAAATGACAACTTTTATGTTATGTGTGTTTTACCATATTTAAAAAGGTGTTTTTAAGAAAGGAGTAGAGAGGCATTTGTAAGAGTCAAAATCTTGTGTCTGGCTAATAATGACAGTAGAGATGGGAGGAAAAGCTGCCCTCTCTCCTGGACCTCAGCTTTGCAACAATTTCAGAGTCAATGCCAGCCTTCTAGGTTTTTTACTCCAACCTCTGCCGAGTTGATTAGTTACCTCTGTGCACGTTCCTCCCCAAGGTGGCCGCCGGCCCCTACTGGAACACTGCCTGGGTCAGGATGCTCCTCCGCCCCCGGGCTGCCATTAACTTTCAAACCCTCTCCTCGGTGACAGTTCTTCATAGTGGTTCCCTTTTCTTTCCCACACTGCTTAACCTTCCCTTAATCAGATTCCTGGGAGGAAACTAATTAGTCCAACCCCCCTCTGCTGTTTCCCCACAAAAAACAGAGACTCCAACCGTTTTATAGGGGATGTGACTAGACCAGTGGGCACCTGTTTTTCTTTACACTGTCTTAAAGCGGGGACGCCTGGGGAGCTTCTGGGCTTTAGGCAGACTGCACAAGCTGTGGGAAGGGCGAGGTGCGGGAATTTGCCTCTGGCTTGTGGGTCAGCAGCAGTGTGGGTGCCAGTTTGGGGAATGCCCTCAACTCTCCCCTTAGGTGGCTCTTGGAGAAGACCTGCGGGGTACGCAGAACATTCCTGGAACACCAGCCTGCCCTCAGCCACTGAGAGTGACAGCACCAGGAGCCCAGCCAAGACAAAAATGAAAACACTTGGCTGTGGAAAGGCTCCCTGAGTCTCCAGCTGCCTTGATCAGACCCCCAAAGAGAAAAACAACAAAGATGGAGCCGGTGCCAAAGGCAGAGGCACCCACTGCCCACAGTGACACACCCTCCACCTGATACCAGGACACTAGCCAGTTCCCCTGTCCCCCTGCAAGCGAAGCCAGCAGATCAGGCTCACACCTTCACGGATCAGGACAGGCCAGCGCCCCCCACCCCCCTAGCACCAGACGCAGACAGCCAGGGTTAGAACACCAGGCTGCTTTCACACAGCTCCAACCTGGAAGGTCACAGCACTTTGAAGAACCTTTGGTTTTGGGGTGGGGAAGATAGCCAGCTTTGCCATAATTAAAAACCTAGCACCTCCAGGTGTCAGCTTTTGTTCCTACTGTATGCCTCAGGAGGATTTGAATGGTCAGATTAGCATAGGCCGGACCTTGAAGAGACCCCCTACAGCAACTACTCCCACCCATTTGTTTTGTCTGTGAGGCCCAGAAAGGAGGTTCCCAGCCCGGCCAGTGAGGGGTGGAGCAGGACTGAGTCCAGGCCTGGCTGGGTGGGTTACCTACTCAGTCTGTGTAACTCATCTACAAACACCCCTAACCACTTTTCTCTTTTTTTTTTTTTTTTTTTTTTTTTTGAGACGGAGTCTCACTCTGTCACCCAGGCTGAGGTGCAGTGGTGCAATCTCAGCTCACAAGCAACTTCTACCTCCTGGCTTCAAGATATTCTCCTGTCTCAGCCTTCCTAATAGCTGGGATTATAGGCGTCAGCCACCGCGGCCGGCTAATTTTTTATTTTTAGTAGAGAGGGGGGGTTTCACCATGTTGGCTAGGCTGGTCTCGAACTCCTGACCTCAGGTGATCCACCTGCCTTGGCCTCCCAAAGTACTGGGATTACAGGCGTGAGCCACCACACCTGGCCCCTAACCACTCTTGAAAATCCCATCATATCTGTTACTTCTTTAAGGATAAAGGCTGAGAATTAACCTTGTTCCCTATTCCCCCGAAGTGTCTGACCCAGTGCTGAATGTGTGGTCGGAGCTTGGCGAGTTCTTTCTAAATAAAGGAATTCCCACAACAGCCCCACGAAGGACTTGAGGCAAGGATTAGGGTCCCCACTTATAGAAGAGGAGGGCAAAGCCCAGAGAAGATCCCCCAGTCTCAGCCAGGGCATGAAGGGTCAGGTGAGTTTTGAGATCGATAGAGCCTTCTTTCACTCTCCTGTGACGACATGACAGTAGATAATAAGCATATACCCTCACGCACTCTCATGGGCTCTGGCATCATGTTTAGAGTCGGGCTAAGGTCCTTGGCAATCTGGTAACCTATGGCTTAACTTTATACCCAAACCTCTCTTCCTGCTTCTTGTCTGTGCACATCCTCTTCCCATCAGACCATCCACAGCTCCAGCTCAACAGCTTTCCCAGCTGTTCCTCCTCCCTTTTCCATGGAGTGCAGGAAGCAAGGCAGAATTCCTCGTCTCTGCCTTAGTGTCCAGTTCACTTTCCATCTTCCCAAGTATTGTTGGTGCCCCTTCAAACAAGAAAGGACAGGTGGTCATGTTTGTAGGTGGCATTCAAGAAGCAATAAGTTGGTTTATACATGGTTGTCCAGATGGCCACATTCTGTTGATAGCTCTGACATAGAACTATCTTTCTCAGCAACATAACATTCCCAAAAAGTATCAGCCAGAAAACAGCTAGTCTGATGGCCACAGATGGCCTCAGCACAGAAGCAAATTCATGTATCTAATTCTTTGGGAAGCTGGGCTTTAACAAGGCAAATTTTCCTCTTCATCTATACTTACATTTTCATTCCGACAGATACCTCCATTGTACTAATCTCTTTCCTCTCTAAAAGTCTATGGACCCCAGAAGAGATATTTGCTATTTCCTTTCTCCTGCCTGCCTGGAGGCTGGTGAGTCCCCCATCTTGATTTGTCTTTAGCACCCTCTCTGGTCCCTATAAACTAGGGTGGGACCTTTTTACTATCAAGAGCCACTGTCCCATGGATAAGATCAAAAGCCACACATGCACAGTCACGTACAACTGACTTTATTGCTTGGCTTGTTTTGGAGGAAACAGAAAATTTGCAACTTGCTCCATTTTTAAATTACGACTAGAGAACATGAAGCTTTATTTTCAGTAAATAGAGCCCACCTGTAGCAACTATATAAGATAGGGTGGCATATATTGTTTTCTAATTTGACTTTCTCTTTATTTATTCCCTCCATTCCAATTTCTGCAGCTATTTATATTATTCCACAGCATATATTTGTGTGTATATCTCAAATCATTTTATAAAGTCAATATGTAAAAAAATTTAATTCATGTCACAAATAAGAAAATACCATGTTGTTTTATATATATACATATATGTATATATGAATGTATATATGGCTAATGAAAGGAAAAAGAAGGTGGGGAGGGAGACGATGGGTGGGAAGGAAAGATGGAAAACAGTGAGAGAGCAAAGGGGGAAGGAAAAGAAAGGTCGTTATGGTAGAAACCAAGGCTTATTCACCTGCTCCTCCTGATAGCTAACGCCGGAGTGCACACATGGACACACAAATGTGCACAAACACATGCACACACATACACACTTACATCTTCCCATTGGGTAAAATTCTCCCTCGTGCCGGCTGGTTCTCTGCACCTAACAATAAGAATTGCTGCTAATTATCGA
The DNA here is from genome assembly GCF_049350105.2 of Macaca mulatta. Classification (NCBI taxonomy): domain Eukaryota; kingdom Metazoa; phylum Chordata; class Mammalia; order Primates; family Cercopithecidae; genus Macaca; species Macaca mulatta. The sequence continues at coordinate 125,094,628 of NC_133417.1, read as the reverse complement.
AGGCCTGCTATGTGACAGGTGCTATGCATTTATGATTTACAGTCTTCCCCACAGCTCTATGAAGTGGGAATTTTACCCAGGAAGAAACTGGGCTCAGAAACATCACTAACTGCTAATATTACATTGTAGTGGTTGTGAGCTGTTTCTGTCAGTCCAGGATCCATTTCCCTGTCTTGGGTAACAGAATTTCACTTTTCCTTTGGGGAAAGTGGCCACTCAGCATAATCTATCCCACAGCCACCAAGACTGGTTTGGGGGCAAATACGTGATTTCACCCAGGCCGGTGAAATTCAACTCTGAGAATTTAACTCAAGCTATTCAGAAAGAAGATTTCCTCCCACGGGGACTGAAAATGAAGTAACATAGAAGGAGGCGCTAAGGGTAGGGAGTAAGAAAGAGACTCCGGGAGAGGCAAGAAAGGTTTCACAAGTCCCTGGACTTCTTGGACACAGCAATGCCTGCTCTTCCCAGTTTGGGGAGCCAAGAAACCCCTCTCCCCTTTGAATTTTTTTTCAAACCAGTTTGAATTCTATCACTTGAAACCCAACGGGTCCCAATGAATATTCCTGTGTGTGAGCAGCAGATTCAGAGCGGAGCCACCTTCCCCTAAGCGTGCACTCCCTCTCCCCCAGCACTGCTGCCCCAGAGCATGGAGGGCCAGGCAAGTCCACCAACCTGCTCCATCCCCACACCTGGGAAATCCATGCTCCTGGTTACTGCCTCCCTCTACTCCAGCATCTGCCAGTGCCCATCTCTTCCCTGGAAAATGCTGTCTCAGAGCAAAACAAAGAATCCTCAAGCAAGGGTCTGGCACAGCTAGGTTGTGAAGTTGACACCCTGATGGGGCATCTGAGGCATTTAAACGCACATGTCCATCCGCTCATTGATTATAGCAGAAAAGGCAGGAATGCTGAAAAGATCAACTTTTCTCAAAGAAATTGAAACCAAGACAAGAGTTGGATCAAGCTCAGGGGCCAGGGCTCCCCATCACTGGCAAAGAGATTTCTAAAGAGGGGAAAAGTTAGTGTTAATTCAATCCCAATACTGTGGCCCAGTTTAAAACAGAGACACAACCCTAAACCTGAGATCTAAGATACAGTGGGAGCTTATAAATCATCTGATCTAACATTGCCCAGAACCAGAACCCTCCCACAATATCCCTGACCTGAGCAGTGAGCATCAGCCTTGGTATGATTTTGCAGTGATAGGAGAATCACTACCTAATAAGGCAGCCCATTCCATCACTGAGAAGTTCTGATTATCAGCCAATTCTTTCTCAAATGATAAAAATAAGAATGATTAATGTAGAAGAAAAGATGGAAGAAAGAAAAAAGGAGCCCACAAAATCAGAGTATGGAAATAATTCTGGGTTTAGAATCAGAGTGGAAGAGAGAAAAGTTTGATGGGTTGAGGAATATAGAGAATATCAGAGATGGGGAAATGTTTAAGTCTTACTGTACATTAAAAAATATAGTTACTTCCCTTGATATTCTTTCCAGAGATACCAGTGTAATTTTCATTTAATTTAATTGCTTTTGGTTGCTGGACTGTGTTCCTTGGAGTGCAATTCTTTGCCAAGGTTGGACCACATGAGGCCCAGTTTGGGGCTGAGTTATATTAATTTCAAATCTACTTCCTTTTGAATCTCACCCAAGTTATAAGGAAGGGATGTAGGGATAAGACATAGAACCAACCATGGAGTACAGGATAGAGACTTAGTTACAAAACAGCTAGAAATGAAGTTACCACAAGCAGAGCCTGTGATCAGAGGGGGACTAGATGGAAGAATGGCCAATTTGATGGTGAACCACCTGAGCAAATTAAATTGCATAAGGACACCATTGGTCCCAGCAACTACAGGCTGAATCAAGTATGAGAAGAGGGAAGCTATGGAGATGGGGACACATCAGGTCATCAGAATGTGGATCTGTCAGAGTCATTCATTGCAAGCAACAGAAGCTGACTCTGGTGGATTAAGCAAAAGGAGTTTATTAAAAGGGTATTGGACAGCTTATAAACTCCTTGGGTAGGTTGGAGAAACAGCTCTAGGCTAAGCTTTCAGAAATGACATTTAACGCCATGCACAATGATACAGGATTTGCCTGGTTTAAAAATAATAATAAAATAATAAAATAAAAAGCCTGTGCCTCCCACTCTGATACTACCAAGTCCTGAGTGCATATATGACTGTGACAGACCATCCCCTGCCTGGGTGAAAGCCACCCACGTCTGCTCTGCAAGTCTGACATGCAGCGACTGCCACCCTCAACAGGCAGATGTCTTTACTGCCACCCTCCCCAGACCAATGGAATCCACACTTAGCCTGTGTTCTCACATTGCTCATGTCTGAGCCGAAGTCTACCTCTGTGGCCTCTAATGGGTGGAACTGAGGTCACCTGCCTGTGCTCTGGTTGCAAAGGAAGCAGGAAAATTACTTTTCAGGTTTCTATCTTGAGGAAATGGGGCTCTGTACTAGTTTGTTTGACCTTTTGTTATAAAGTATCACAGACTGGGTGGCTTAAACAACAGAAAATTATTTCTCACAGTTCTGGAGGCTAGATGTGCCAGATCAAGGTAGGGCTGGTTTCTTCTGAGACATCTCTCCTTGACTTGGAGACCATCTCCCTGTGTTTTCACAAAGTATGATGGTGAATTTTATGTGTCAACTTGACTAGATCAACAAGTGCCCAGATATTTGGTTAAACATTATTCTGGATGTGTCTATGAGAGTGTTTCTGGAAGAGATTGACATTTGAATAGAATTAAGATTTGAACTCAGTAAAGCAGATTGTCTTCCCAGTTTGAGTGAGCATTATGCAACCCCATGAGGGCCTGAATAGAACAAAAGGCAGAGGAAGGGAGAATTTACCCCTTCTGTGTGACTGTTGAGCTAGGACATTGGTCTTCTCCTATCCTTGGACTGAGACTTATTCCATCAGCTTTCCTGGTTCTCAGGCCTTCAGACTTAGATTGAACCATACCACTGGCTTTCCTGGGTCTGCAGCTTGCAGACAGCAGATCCTGGGACTTCTCAGCCTCCACAATCATGTGACCAATTCCTCATTTTATATATGTGTGTGTGTGTGTGTGTGTGTGAGAAGAATTACTGGAAATCGAAAATAAAATATTAGTGCACAGCAGCTTGATAACAACAACAAACAAATGCAATATTTCATTATTTCAGTTCACTCCAGAGCTTTTCAAATTAATGTGGCATAGTCTGGTTTGAATCTTACCATTGGTTTAACTAAATCTTTTTGGCTTTTTGCATATTCAGCCTTAGACTATTTTTCCCACTGTTCTGTATTTAATTCTGTCCATTTAATAGTAAAGCAGTAGTTTTTAATGTATAATTCCTTTTGCATCATCACCTACTATTACCTTCACAGCACTATGAAACTTTGTACCAGTATTTATCAAGTGTCTACTATGCCTGTACATGTTAATATGCTCATACACTCATTGTCACAGCAATGCTGCGGAACAGGTATTAATTTACCATTTTACAGATGAGAGAACTGAAGCCCAGAGAAATCGAATGACCTGCCCAAGGTCACATGGCTAGTATTTGACAGAACCAAGCCTCAAAGCAAGGCTTTCTGCCTACAAATGCAAAGTTCTCTTCAATGTACCTGGCTACCTTCTGCAAGGCAAGACCAGCAGGGAAATACCAATAACACTGACACTTTCAGGAATCTTAGAGGTCCTCTACTCCAGCTTCCCCAGTCTATAGACAAAGGGGCTGAGACCAGCAGGAGCAAATCACCTCCTGAAGGCCACACAGCCAGTTGGTGGCAAACTGGGATGAGAGTCCAGGTCTGCTATTGTCCCGATCTGACATACATGAGTAAGTTTCATGACTGTTAAGGGATTTGGAGACCAGAGCCTGAGAATTAGCCAGGACAAAATCCCACCTTGGCCTCCTCCTCATCCTGCCTCAACTGCCTCCTTCATTTCTTGGTCAGCACTTTAACTTCTGGACACAGATAAAATGCTGAATGTCACAACATGGAGCACAGGGCAATCAATTGCCCATGGAGTGACATTTGATACATGGAAAATAGGAGGAAGAAAGAGGTTGGCCATTAAACTCCTCACCCTTTATTTCTTCAGTGGACAACTCTGAGATGTAGTTTCTCCTTAATACGTGGTTTCTCTTTGCAGTCCTTCCACAAAAAGTCCCATGACCAAGCAAATACACCTGCTGAGTGATCTGCCGCATCTGTGTTTTGTTGAGGTTCATTGAGAAGCAATGAGCAGTGTAATCATGCTTTGCACACTGGCGTTTCACATCTTTCCTTGCCTCAGTTCTTTTTTCCCTCATCCTCACAGCCCTATGACTGAACCTTCCAAATAGTGTCAGCACTTTAGCCCTTGCTTGCCTCAGGCTCTTCTTTCAGAGAACTCTAGGCTAAGACAACCATTGTCATGATTCCCTACTTTAATCCTTATGCTACCACTTTCCAACACTAAATGTTGCCTTTTCACCTCTTAAAAAAAAAAAAATGTAAATGCTTATTTCTCCCTGGGCCTGAAACCCAATTCTTTAGCCACGCTCTTGACTGCTTCCCAGGAGAGCTGATATAATTCCTCTCAGGGACTCAGCCTCCTCCCACAATGGTCTGCATTCATAAATCTTCAGTGGCAGTTATGAAGTCTTCTTTCTTGACTTGTCTGACATTATAATTCCTTGTCCCCAAACTCCATGAATATCTATATTAAGATCCTCTTAACTTCAGGAACTATTCATCATCTTTTCTTTTTCTTTACTCCTCACTTTCTCTTTTATTCCTCCCAATCTCTCCTACTCACGCCCTTACTCAAGTAACTTGCCCATCATAGACTCAAGGCTTTCTCTCATGCCATTTTCTTTCTTTTTTCCTAAGCCTGCTAAGCTCCCCTCTCCAGCTTTTCAAACATTTATTGAAATTTCAGCTTTCTAAAAGGCATTCCCTAAAATATATTAATATAGAAAAAATGTATGGCTACCTCCACTGATCAATTTCAGGGTTAATAGGGCATGATGCTATACATATAACCCACACCTGGTACACCTGGTACTCCCACAGCTCCCCAGATATACCTGTCAGAGTACTTATCACAGAATATTAGAATTGATAAAGTATCTATCTTCAAGTAAACCGTGGGCACCTTGAGTTTAAGGAGGCTGTCTTTAGTATTTTAGTTTTTCTAATATGTCGCACATAATAATAACTTTTTAATGTTCATTGAGTAAATTAATGAATGAATAGAAATATTTACCTATATGATCAATTGCTGCTGCATCAAGTTCCAAGAAATCCATTCAGATTTGTTGGTTATCTGGAATAGTTTTGTATATCAAATACTGATTAAAAGACATGAGATATCAATCAGGAATTTGAAAAGCTATTATATTCCAATGGAAAATGGGAAACAAAAGTCATAGGCAATACATCAAAATAGAAACATACATGGCTAGTAAGCATGGAAAGATGCTCAGCTTCACTAGGAACCAGAGAAGGGTAAATTAAAATGAGATATGGGGCTGGGCACGTTGGCTCCCGTCTGTAATCCCAGCACTTCCAGAGGCCAAGGCAGGCCGATCACTTGAGGTCAGGAGTTTCAGACCAGCCCAACCAATATGTGGCAAAACCACGTCTCTACCAAAAATACAAAAATTAGCCAGGTGTGGTGGCATGTGCCTGTAATCCTAGCTACTTGGGAGGCTGAGGCATGCGAACTCGCTTGAACCCAAGAGGTGGAGGTTGCAGTGAGCCAAGATTGCACCACTTCACTCCAGCCTGGGCAATACAGTGAGACTCTGTCCCAAAAAAATAAAACAAGATAAGATTTTTTTTTAACCCATCAGATGGGCAGAAATTAATAAGAGGAAAAATATTCAATGCTGACAAGAGTGTAGGCAAAAAGCTCTCTCATGTATCCTTGGTGGAGCATGAATTGGCACAGACTTTTGGAAGGGCAATTGGGCCATGTATCAGATTTTAAAATATATGTACATTCCTTTTGATGGAGCAATTCCAATTTTCAGAACTTGTTCTACTGAGAGACCAGCAAAGATATCTACACAAGGGTGATTATTAGAACACGGTTTATCATAACAAAAATAGGAAATATTTTAAATATTTGTTAATAGAACACAATGAATTATGAATATTTGTATTATAAAATATTAAATAAGAGATTCAAAAGATAAGTTAGAGCTTTTCTCATAGAATGCCTGCCTAGAGATGTTGTTGGGAGAGAGAGAGAAGAAGGTCGCAGAATAACACGTATAGTATGATCCCATTTATGTGAACAGAAACAACCTCTGTGTGTATGTGTGTGAATGCACAGCAACCAACAAGACCTAGAGAAAAGGGAAAGGAACTGGACATAAGGGGAAGTGGTCACATGGGTTAAACTCTTTTCATTGTGTGTGTGTGTGTGTTTTGTTGTTGTTTTGTTTTGTTTTTTGATGGAGTCTCACTCTGTCGCCCAGGCTGGAGTGCAGTGGTATGATCTGGGTTCACTGCAAGCTCCGCCTCCTGGGTTCACGCCATTCTTCTGCCTCAGCCTCCCAAGTAGCTGGGACTACAGGCACCTGCCACCACGCCCGGCTAATTTTTTGTATTTTTAGTAGAGACAGGGTTTCACCATGTTAGCCAGAATGGTCTCGATCTCCTGACCTCATGATCCGCCAGCCTTGGCCTGTCAAAGTGCTGGGATTACAGGCGTAAGCCACTGTGCCCAGCCTCTTTTCATTCTTTATGCTTCTGTGTTGTTTGAATTGTTTGCAGTGAGCATATGTTCCCATACTACTTTTGTAAGTCAAAGAGATGACTGACTGGTGTGACGTAGATATCAACCTTGTGTCAGTTCTTAGATCCACTAAACCTGGGAGCTGAAATGAGCCATAGCATCATCTGTTTTCCAGGGGGTTGTAAATTGCTTTCCCTAGGGTTCCACAGACACACCTACATGGGGCAGAGACCACACTTAAACCCACTGCACATCACCATGTACTTCCAGGAGCTCCTGTTCGTGCAGTCTTCACACCAAAGCTTCTCCTGCCTTCTCTGTTTAACTAGACTGAGACTACAAAATGTGCTATTGAAAACAATTACGATTTGCAACTACAGATGTAGATAAAACAGGAGTTTCTCATTGATGTACATCCAAAATAATTTGCAGAATTAAATTTAATACATAAGCCTGGATTGCAAATATTATCCAGAATGCTAATTTCAAATGTTTACATTCATCAAAATAGCCCCCATTGTTCTTGGTGACTGAGTTTATAATAGACAAATTTATTTTTAAAACCCATGCTAATAAAATACCATTTATTTCATGTTGAAGTCTATATATGATTTTGTTTTTCAAGAAAAGAAAGAAACAAAGGTTTGAAAACCACGGTTCTAATCCAACTTGCTCATTTTTCAGATGAGGAAACTGAGCAGAAGTAAAGGTGAGTGATGACTAAGATTTCACCATTCATTTATCAGAGCAAGGCAGCCTAGCCCTTGAACCAGAGCTTAGCAGTAAGTGCTCAGTAATGAACTTCCTTGACTATGGTGTGCTCTTTTCACACGTGTTACCTGATCTAATCTCACAGCAAGCCAGTGTGGTAAGGGTTGTGATTTTGCCAGGGAGATAAACGAGACTCTGAGATGTCAAAACTTTTCCTAAACTGCACAGTTAATAGGTAGAGTGGCCCAGCCTCCAGAGAGAGAGAACTCTTCTCACCACATCACTGGGCCCGATTGCTACAGGCAGTGAGTAATCTCTAGTCTAGATTATAAACTCCCTTAAAGCAAGTACTACATTGCCATTTCCACAAAGCTGCTAATAAATCATAGAGACACACACACACAAAAAGACGCTCACTAGTCAGATCTACAATCCGCAAAGATCTACTCATCACCCGCCGTGTACCTAGCCTGCGTTCAGTGCAACGGACGCATTGAAAAAGAAGATCCCATCGTCGTTAAGAAAATGTACATCTATGCTGCCCTAGTCACGGTTCCTGGTTGCGTAAAATATAAACTAATTTAGTTTAACTTAATAAAAATGTGTTCATTGGAGGGATTAGAGGGATTACTAGAAAGGCTAGATAATGCAACTCTAAAAACAGGGGGAAACAAACAGAGGCCAAACAGGCAGAACAATATCCAAAATTATGCCATGGAAAAAATCAGGCTACAGATACCATGCACCACCCAAGGGCCCCACCAACTAGAGACACCATTTGCTGCTATTGCTGCTGCTGGAGAAGATAATTCTAAACTGGCCTCTGTTTTATTATAACTCTGAGTCAAAATCTCAAAAACAAGCATTTGATTGGCCTACCGTAGATTAAAACCCCAAGCATAAATATCTAACTGGCTTAGTTAAGGTTGCATGCCCAAGTACTCACTGTCAGTTAGTACCAGTTAATGCCAAGCTGGGAGAGAAAATTTCTACCATCCTCTGGCTTGCACTGTGGGAGATGGGACATGCCTTCCTTCGTGTATTAACTATCTATTGCTATGCAACAAATCACCCCAAAATTCAGCAGTTTAAAACAATAAATATGTATTCTCTTACACAGTTTCTGAAAAGTGGGACTCTGGGAGCGGCTTGGCTAGAGAGTTCTGGCTCAGAGTCTCTCATGAAGTTGCAAATAAGAAGCTGGGTGGGGCTGTGGTCATCTAGAAGCTTACAGAGGCTGAAGGATGCACTCCCCAGGTGCTTCACTCACATGGTCAGCTAGTTGTTGGGAGGAGACCTTGGTGCCGCACTGTGTAGACCTGTCCAGCAAGCTGCTGGGGTGCACTCATAACACGGCAGCCGCCTTTCCTCAGAGCAAGGGGTCCGAGACAGCAAAGCAGAAGTCACAATGTCTTCTATAGTCTAGCCTCATACTCACATACCCTCACTTCTGCCATTTGCTATTGGTCACACAGAATAACCCTGGCACAATGTGAGAAGGGGCAATACAAGAGCATGAAGACAAGGGACGGGGTCAGTGTCGGCTTTCTCGGAGGCTGGCTACTGTGCTTGGATTTCTCCAAAACAAAGAAAGGTGTTAAGAGACTGGACAGCCGGTAACAGTGAATATTCATTCCTGGTACCTCCTAGGTACAAAGCCTGCCTTCTAGTTGCGTACACTTTGATAGAAGAAAAAACTAATAACATAAAATAATGTTTTCTCTGGCTGGGTGCGGTGGCTCACACCTGTAACCCCAGCACTTTGGGAGGCCGAGGCGGGCAGATCACCTGAGGTCAGGAGTTCAAGACCAGCCTGGCCAACATGGTTAAACCACACCTCTACTAAAAATAAATAAATTAGCTGGCGGTGGTGGTGGGCACCTGTAATCCCAGCTACTCAGGAGGCTGAGGCAGGAGAATCACTTGAACCCAGGAGGTGAAGGTTGCAGTGAGCCAAGATCATGCCATTGCACTCCAGCCTGGGCAACAAGAGCAAAACTCCATCTCAAATAATAATAATAATAATGTTTTCTCAAGTTAATATGAATGAATGTCAAATTATGTATGTTCTGGGTGACATCATTCACTACTTTGAGTTATGTAAAGAAATGGAGATAAGATAGCACTAAAGACAACTTTACAATTCTACTTGGACTTGGGCTTAGAAATAACATTCACACATACAAAGCTGAGATTCGAGTGAAAAATACGTTTCCATTTTTGGTGTGTTCCTAGGTGCTCTTTGTACCTTTGGCAGCAATGATTCCAATAATTGGGGAAATACATGACCTACTGAGGCATTCCAAATCTTCCAAATCAAGCTCATTAGAGTCCACTGCTTTCATGATGGACTTTTCCATATCTGATAGCAAATTAAAGACAGTGAAGATGTTTCAAAAGCTGGCCAGGCCTAAGGCACAAAAGCAGAAAGCTTATTATCCTTCCTTTCTCCAACTCACTTGCTTCTTAGGCATGAAACACCCAGCCCCATCCTCTCCTGAACTTGACCAGTTAGCTTTACTTATTTCTGTTCTACTCCCCTTCTCCAGTCCAAAATTTCTGCTCCAGTACATTCCTTTTATTTCCTTTACTCAAGAATGAGATTGCCCCAACCTGTCCAACATGGTGAAACCACATCACTACAAAAAATACAAAAATTAGCCCAGCGTGGTGGCACACTCCTGTAATCCCAGCTACTCAGGAGGCCAAGGCACGAGAATCGCTTGAACCCAGGAGGCAGAGGTTTTAGTGAGCTGAGATCGCACCACCGCACTCCAGCCTGGGTGACAGAGCAAGACTCTGTCTCGAAAAAAAAGAACAAAGAAAAAGAATGAGATTGCCTCTACACATTACCAGAAAGTAAAATAAATGAAAAAAAAAAAAAAAAACAGAAAAACAGAAACCCACGAACTTCTTATTTGTGTTCCTACTCAAGACGACCAATGTCATTCTTGCAATTCTGAGCCAAGTGCCTAAGAGATAATGGAGTCCTCTTTAAATATTTGGGCATCTGGGGTGCCAGGTGAACTCGACTTCACGACATTCCTAGTCTGCTCTAAGCAAGAAACAAAACATATATTTAAGTTTCCCAGCAAACTAATGTGCACATGACAAGAGCTGTAATCAATAAGTAACTTGATAAAGTGGATAAAAATTGACTCGCAGGGTGTGGCACATCCTATTAAGCAAATTCAACCCAGACCACTTCAACCCAGACCACTTTCAATAAGCCATACCAAGCTGCAAAACTCAACAACCAAAGTCTTTGTGCGAGAAGCTAGATCAATATTTTAAACCCAAACTCCTTAACGTTGTACTACCAACAAACCAGGGGGAAAAACGATGCCTTCTAAATCCAAAGACAGAAAAAAGGATGGGGAAAGCAGGGGAGGGGCCAGAAATATGTAGGTTGTAAGTTACACACAACTCCCAGGAAATAAATCTGTCTTTCCTGAACTACACAGATGCTTAAATCCACCAGTCCAGCCACAAGCGATCCTTCATGAATACTGAAAGAGGAGAAGGAAATATTCAGGTCACAAATTTATCTGATTGAAAGTCAGCAACTAAGTGAAACCTGCAAAAGTTTGATTTCTTTTTCATTAATATTGGGGGAGGAAAGAAGATACTCTGAGATGCCAGGCACAGAGGAAAGGGAAGCATTGCAGGCTGCAAATTTTTTTTTCAAATTGCATTAATACCATCATATAAATATTTTCATCTGTGAGGAAAGTGTGATTCTGTGTAAAAGAGTTCTCATGAATAAGTATCAGGCATCCAAAGCAGATCTCCATTGGAATTCCAGAAGCATTTCTGCTGCCCTACCTGAACACCAGCCTCTTCTTACCTGGCCACAATAGCCAATCAAAAAAGCAATTCTCAAAATTATAGTCTGCTGACAGAGGATATCAAAGGGCTAAGTTTTGCTGTGCTTTGATTGGATTCCAACTTATGGGGGCCAGCAAACGTCTGCTCTTATAAGGCTCTGACAAAGAGATGAAACAATGTTGGCATGATCGCCAGGGTAAATTATTTTATAGCCATTTCTTCTCCACCTTGGTCCCCCTCCAAAAGAAATCACCTAATCAAAACTACTTCCAATTGTTTTCATTTGCAACTCAATTTTCTGTGAACTCATTGAGGGCCTACTATGTGTGGAGCACTACAGGGTATGTAGGACTGGAAAATGCCTATGACAAATGTCCCTCAGACAGGTGACTCCAAAATTATCCAGTGAAATCAGGGTGAAAGAGAGGCAGCTGGTAGCTCCTAGAGGCCCCTTGCAGATGGGCAGTGGAGGGTCAGCCTGCCATCAGACATCGCCATTCACACCCTAGGTGTTTGTAAATGTGGCTGAGTAGAAATGGCAAGGGCTTGAATAGAGTCCAAGTCCTGGCCATGCCACTGGATTTTGGCATGGTACTGAATTTATCTGGGTCTCGGTTTCTTCATCTGTAAAACAGACAGAATAATACCTATATCATGGGGGTGCAGGAAAGATTAAAGTCATAGGTAGGATGCTAGGAAAGTGCTGGAAGCCAAGTAAGTGCTGAGTAATTGTCAGCTACTTCTCTTTTCATGAAGAAGGTCGTTAGCAAGGGCTCAAGGGTGGTACAGAGAAAACATGAACTCTATTCCCCTGACCTTGTGTCTGGTACAAGGACACCTGGAACAATAACAAGGTAGCTAAGCTCCCCAGCTGACACTGGCCCTGTCAGCTCACCTGTTCACTGCTGCAGGGCTGAGCAGAAAGAGAATTGCCTCGGAGTGGAGATAAATTGGATCCAACCCTGAGAAAGATGATTGAGGCATTTCAGAAAGCAAAAAGCTAATGTGAATAGACAGTTTCCAAAGCCATTCCTCCCCCTTTGTAACTGAACTGGACAGCCAGCCAATCCTCAGGGAAGGGGAGCGTCTCTACAAAGGGCCCCCTACTCACCCAGACTCCATGGAAACCCATGGACAAAGAACCGGGCAAAGCACTTTGGTGGATACGAGCACAGTCAAGATAGGGTTCTGTCCCCCAAGGAGACTACAAGTAAGTCAGGAAGAGGAAACAGATATGGATCAAAAGTTATCTGTTTGGCCAAGCACAGTGGCTTATGCCTGTAATACCAGCACTTTGGGAGGCCAGGGCAGGAGAATCAGTGAAGGCCAAGAGTTCAAGACAGCCTGGGCAACATAGCAAAATCCCATCTCTACAAAACAGTTTTTTAAATTTTTTTAATGTTATATGTTTTGTACACCAGTGTTTGTAGAAACACTATTCACAATTGCCGAAAGGAGGTAGCAACACAGATGTCCATGAACAGATGAATGAAGGGACAGAATGTTGCATATATGTGCAATGGAATATTTTTTAACCTTAAAAAGGAATGAAATTCTGATACATGCTAAAACGTGGTTAAGTTTTGAGGACATTATGTTAAGTGAAATAAGCCAAGCATAAAAGGACAATTATTGTATGATTTCACTTATGTGAGGTACCTAGAACAGGCAAATTCATAAATATAATAGAGGATACCAGGGTCTAGGAAGAGGAGGAATGAGGAATTATTGTATTAAACCCTCTAAGCGTGCAAAGTTTCTGTTTGGGAAGATAAAAAATTTCTGAAAACGGATAGCAGTGATGGTTGCACACACTGTAAATGTATTTAATAACACTGAATATACACACTTTAAAAATGGTTAAAAAGAAAATAATCCTGGGACCAGGTGCTGTGGCTCACGCCTGTAATCCCAGCACTTTGGGAGGATAAGGTGGGCGGATCATGAGGTTAGGAAATCAAGACCATCCTGGCTAACATGGTGAAACCCGGTCTCTACTAAAAATACAAAAAAGTAGCCGGGCCTGGTGGCAGGCACCTGTAGTCCCAGCTACTCAGGAGGCTGAGGCAGGAGAATGGTGTCAACCCAGGAAGTGGAGCTTGCAGTTAGCCGAGATTGTGCCACTGCACTGCAGCCTGGGCAACAGAGCAAGACTCTGTCGAAAGAAAGAAAGAAAGAAAGAAAGAAAGAAAGAAAGAAAGAAAGAAAGAAAGAAAGAAAGAAAGAAAGAAAGAAAGAAAGAAAGAAAGAAAGAAAGAAAGAAAGAAAGAAAGAAAGAAAGAGGAGAGAGAGAGAGAGAGAAAGAAAGAGAGAGAGAGAAAGAAAGAAAGAAAGAAAGAAAGAAAGAAAGAAAGAAAGAAAGAAAGAAAGAAAGAAAGAAAGAAAGAAAATAATCCTAAAATTTGTGTGAGACCACAGATATTCTTGTGAATCTCAAATATCCAAAGCAATATTGAGCAAAAAGAACAAAGCTGAAGATATCATGCTACCTGATTTCAATATACACTGTAAAGCTACAGTAATCAAAATAGCATGGTACTAGCATGAAAGCAGAAATATAGAAATATAGATCAATGGATCAGAATAGGGAGCCCAGAAATAAATCCACACTTTTACAGTCACCTGATCTTCTACAAAGTTTCCAGGAACACATGATGGGGAAAAAACAGACTCTTCAATAAATAATATTGAAAAAACTTTTATCCACATGCAGAAGAATAAAATTGAACCCTCACTTTATTTTTATTTATTTATTTTTTTGAAACAGGGCTTCACTCTGTCACCCAGGCCAAAGTACAGTGTCACAATCATAGCTCACTGTGACCTCTAACTCCTGGGCTCAAGCAATTCTTCTGCCTCAGCTTCCCACGTAGCTGGAACTACAGGCACGCACCACCACACCTGGCTAATTTTTAAAAACATTTTTGAAGAGGCAGGGTATTGCTATGTTGCCCAGGCTGGTCTCAAACTCCTGGCCTCAAGCAGTCCTCCTGTCTCAGCATCCCAAAGTGTTGGAATTATAGGCCTGAGTCACCATGCCTGGCCAAGAAAAAGCCACTTGACATTGATATAGAAAATTATTTTTTTGGATATGACTCAAAAGCTCAGGCAATAAAAGCAAAAATAAATGTGGGGTTGCATCAAACTAAAATGTTTCTGCACAGCAAACAATCAACACAGTGAAGAGACAATCTACAGAATGGGAGAAGATATTTGCAAATCATCATCTGATAAGGGGTTAATATCCAAACTATATTTTAAAAACTCAGACAATTCAATAGGAAGAAAACAAATAACCCAACTTAAAAATGGGCAAAAGGACCCGGATAGACATTTCTCAAAAGATGACACACAAATGGCCAATGGGTATACGAAAGTACGCTCAACATTACCACTCATCACGAAAATGCAAATCAAAACCACAATGAGCTATCATTTCACACCTGTTAGGAGGGTTAGTATCAAAATGTCAAAAGATAAAAAATGTTGGTGAGGATGTGGAGAAAAGGGAATCCTCGTACACTATTGGTGGGAATGTAAATTCGTACAGACATTAAAGAAAACATTTGGGGGTGCCTCACAAATTACAAATAGAGCTATCAGGTGATCCAGCAATCCCAATTTGGGGTATATGTCCAAAGAAAATAAAATCACTATCTTGAAGAGATACCTGCACTCTCATGTATATTGCAGTATTATGAGCAATAGTCAAGATATGAAATCAATTTAAGTGTTCATTGACAAATGAATGAGTAAAGAAAATGTAGACTACACACGCACACACACAAACATACACACACACACAATGGAATACTATTCAGCCTTTAAAAAGAAGGAAATCCTGTAACTTGCAACAACATGGATGAAACTGGAGAATGTTGTGCAAAGTAAAATAAGCCAGGCACAGAAAAGCAAATACTGCATGATTTCACTTACATGTAAAACCAAAAAAAGTTGAACTCATAGAAACAGAGAGTAGAATGGTGGCTACCGGGGGTAAAAGGAGTGGGAGATGTTGGGGGGACTGGGGAAACGTTGGTCAAAGAAGAGTACAAACATTCAGTTAGACAGGATGAGTAGGTTCTCATGCCTGTGATCTACAGGAATGTAGATTTTATATACTACGATCTATTTCTATATGCTACAAAATTCCCAGGAGAGTAGATCTTAAATGCTCTCACCACAAAGAAATGACTGGTATTTGAGGATGTGAATATATCCTCAAATGAATAATGAACATGGATATGTTCATTAGCTTGAATTAATTATTTCACAATGTATACCTATAACAAAACATCATGTTTTATGCCATAAATATAGACAGTTTTAAATTGCCAATTATACCTTAATGAAGCTAGGAGGAAATGGTTAAAATGGTAACTTTCATGTTACACATATTTAGCACAATTTTTAAAAGACCTTGTCCACTACAGCGTCTGCCAAGACCACTCCCTCACACGGCCCCCCACCTCACACATTTTGTGCTATGTTACTTCCTCCACCCCTAGCCATAGGAGATGAAACCAAGAGTATTGAACAAATGAGCCCATTTATAGGTGTGCAAGGTTTATATGATGTGGCCCAAATGTAAGAACTGGCTCTGAGCTTGTGATGGTTCATACTGGGTGTCAACTTGATTGGATTGAAGGACGCAAAGTATTGATCCTGGGTGTGCCTGGGAGGGTGTTGCCAAAGGAGATTAACATTTGAGTCAGTGGGCTGTGGAAGGCAGACCCACCCTTAATCTGGGTGGACACCATCTAATCAGCTGCCAGCGAACATAAAGCAGGCAGAAAAAGGTGGAAAAGCTAGACTGGCTTAGCCTCGCAGCCTACATCTTTCTCCCATACTGGATGCTTCCTGTCCTTGAACATCGGACTCCCAAGTTCTTCAGTTTTGGGACTCAGACTGGCTTTCTTGCCCCTCAGCTTGCAAACGGCCTATTGTGGGACCTTGTGATTGTGTGAGTTAATACTACTTAATAAACTCCCCTTTATATATACATATATATACACACATATATATCTCCTATTAGTTCTGTCCTCTAGAGAACCCTGACTGATGCAGAGCCCATCTGATACTTGCTCAAAAAATTTAACTAGAAATGCAAAGGAATGGAGATCCCTAGTAGTAGGAGCTAAAGCTGAAAAGTCATAATGCAGAAGATAGGACCATGATAGACCATGTGCAAGCTAAAGTTTGGAGGATATAAAAAGTATTAATAAGAAGGCAGGAAAAAAAAAAAAAAAAACCACTGTAGGTTGTACCTGTCAACCTAACTGTCAAGGTCCTGGCAGGCAAAGGACTGCACACTCAAACCAAGTAATTGAGAAAGGTTAGATGAAGAGCTTATGTTCACAGCTGGGGGCAGGGTTCAGGGGAACTAATAAAGGAGGATGCAGTGTCTGAAAGCCAGTCACAGCAAGGTCTCTTACCACCCCTAGGCCTGAGGGGCCAGGCAGGGAAGAGTATCAAAACCACAAGAGAAGAGCTGCCTTAGGCACAGGGCTGTAGCTTGCCCACAGCAACCCTGCAGGAAAGGAGCTGGGGGAATGCTGCCTCAACTTCACCTTCCCCCTGCTTCCTTTTCTCCTGCCCTGCCTCTATTGGTCAAACCAAACCACAGCCAGTGGGCAATCCATTCAAGTGTGTCCTCCTTATAGTGGCCCTTTGCAGAAGAGATAGCAAAACTGGGCTTGAGTTGTATGGCAACTGGTTCTGATGAGCTGAAATGGAGAATCGACTGTGAATTCTGAATGACTCAGGTAGGCCAGGCCCTTACTGAACCCTTCTACAGGTTCCTTCTTCACCAAGGAACAATGGGACTTGTTTTAACCAATCAGGCTCACACCTAACAAGAGTGGTAGTTTTCCATCCTTAATTGGGATAACCACCCTGAAACCCTCTTCCTAAGTCATAAATAAATAAATAAATAAATAAATAAATGTAAACACTTGACTCTTCATCCTCTGAGAACAACTCAGTGGATTTATTCACTGGTGTGTATTCCTTTGTCTGGCAAGTTAATAAACTCAGTTTGCTTGTCTTGGCTTCTAATGGTCTTTGTTTTACATGGTCCAACCTCCCAGGCACAGAGCAGGGAAGGGAAAGGTGAAAGGTGGATCTGAAGGGCTAAATGAAGCTACTCAAGTGAACAAAGACGGCCACAAAATGAGCAGATGGTGGAAGGAACAGTCCCCAAAATGATGGTGCACAGGTCTGCATTTACAAATGCTTGTGTTCCCCATAGCCACCTTCAGGACTCTGAGCTCCATCTCCAACCCTGCTCTTCTCAAGGCCTGGCTCTTTGGTCCCTGCCTGGGTTCCCAGGACATTGTCCCTTAAATACCAAGATATCCATGATGCATGAGGTCACCTTGACTGCCCTTCTGGAGCTCCCCATAGGACCTCTGTCCTCCCCACCTGGGACTTTCTCCCCACAGGATTCAGTGGGCCACCATTTGAGGGTTCTATGCTTTTTTCCTGCCCCCTCCCCACTGAAGTATCCAAGGTGATGAGGAAGGGAGCCTCCCTGCCTCTTTACATGCTGTCCCCTCTCTCTCCTAAAAACCTCTATAAGGCTGGGCAGGGATTTGGGAGGTTCTTTATTAAAGAGTTAGAACAAGTTGCAAAAGGGAATATGACATAAGAGAGGACCAATTTAAGTTCTTAATAACTTAATCTTTCCCCAGCATCATCCAAAAAGAAATGCAGGAGGGTTTCTTCTCAGGTCCATCTTAGAAGCCAAACTCAAGAGGAAAGGGACCTTCTTATCTTTACACGGCTGCCCTTGGTTTCCACGGTGGATCATTCTAGAAAGGTCAAGATTTAATTTTCTTCCAGTGACACTTAGAAAAAGGCCCAGGATGTATAGAGGACCCAAGAGGAGTTTGGCCCTTGCAACCAAAAAGCCAGACTCAAGCCCTGAGTTCCAAGGAAAGAGAGAGAACCATGGATGACAGGTGTCCAGGCCAAAGACTCTGCTAAATATGTCACATTAAATCACCCATCAGCATCCAGGCAGCAAGCAGGGGAAACCAATAACACAGCATGGTTGACTTGAGGATGGAGGGCAAGGAGGATAAATTTAAGTAGACGCATACACTATTTAATCTGCGACTGGAAATTCTATGGCCAAAACATGTGGAAAGCAGCTCCGTGAGCAACATTTCACAGGGTTTTCATCAAAGAAACTCAGCTGCCTACCTCTCTTGGGCTTATTTCCCAGGAGAAAAGAAAGTAAAAGCATGCAGAATGCCCTCTGTGTCTTTGGCATTGCATGTGTGTATGTAAGAGACTGTGAGTGTGTAAGAAGGACAGGGCGAGAGAGTGTGTATAATAAAGTAAGTATGTGAAGAGCGTGTATGAGAGAATGTGCACATGAGAATGTATGTGAGAGCAAGTGGAAGAGAGTGTACATGAGGGTAAGAATGTGCAAAAGAGAGTGTGTGTGTATTTGGTACGTGGTATTTGTATGTATGGTGTGGTGCATTTGCACATTTGGGGACATGTGAGGGTAGGAGTGAGAACAATTTCAAAGAAGGCAGCCCCAAGAGGGGACACATTCAAGTCATGCTGGAGAATTAGGAGGAGTGACAAGAAGGAGCATTGGGCAGTGGGTGAGCAGGGCAACCTGCTCCCTGGGGAGCCCTCTCAAGGACATATTGACCCTGTTAGCAGCAGCATCACCTACCCAAGGCCAGCTTCACTAAGGATGGCCCCATGGTGGGTCTAACACATGGGCAAACTAGATAGCCATCTAAGGGGCTAAAAAGGGTCCCAGTTGCTCCCCTAAATTTTATCTCCTCCACTGACCTGCTGCAATGCCCAAATTCCCACTAGGAAAGTCATCTCGGCCCTTAGATGATTTCCTCTGTTTCACGGCAAATATTGCTCCTAAAAGTCTGCATAGGTGGTTCTCAAACTCCAGGAGGAATAATCAGAAGGTCCGTTAAATCTCAAGGTGCCGGGCCACATCCCCAGAGCTTCTGGCTCAGTAGATCTGAAGTGAGGCCGAGAATTTCCACTTCTGCAACTTCCCAGGTGGTACTGATGCTGCTGCTCAGGGACCACAGTTTGAGAACCACTAGCCCACAATGATAGACTCCAGTGGTTTCACTGAACTGGTTTCTGCCATTTGGCAGGGGCAGATACTGCAGGGACTTATAGAAGTGGAAATTCTCGGGCCTCACCACAGATCTACTGAGCCAGAAGCTCTGGGGGTGGGGCCCGGCACCTTGAGATTTAATAGACCTTCTGAGATTCCTCCTGGAGTTTGAGAACCACCCACACAGACTTTAAGGAGCAATATTTGCTGTGAATATTGCTCCTAAATATTGACCTTGGTGCTGTAAATTTCAACAGTGTATGCCAAGAAAGGTAGACTGAGGGAAGGTGCTGCTCCAGCCCACCTCATCCCACTCAAGGACCGAATCTGCACCAGCCAACTTGAGGGAGGAGGAACGCATTGGGGGATGAGGTAGGAAGTAGGGAGACCTCTGCTTCTTTTCCCTGCCAGGAGGCCACACTGAGCAAGCTCCCGGCATGGGGGCAGCCTACTGCCGCTATCTGAGGACTCAGATTTGGCAGGTGTGGAGCAATCCCACGGTGGGACTCCAGGGCCACTGCTCCCTTCCTGTTTATGTTTACTGTTCACGTCCAAAGCTGCTTCTCCAGACTGGGCTCTGTTTACCCAAAAACTGCAAATGAGAGCTCTGCATGTGACTTCGAGACATCTGTTTTCCCTTTGCGTGTTTCTCATTCTGATTCCCCTCTCCCGCCTCTTGTCTTTCTCTATCACAATGCAGTTTCCCAGAAATAGAAATTCGACAAGCTCCAGGAAAGTCCGAAGGGTCCACTTGGTTTAAACTACAATTGAAAATCTTCCTGCTTGATTCATCCACTTTGAAACAGAGAGAGCACGTGTTCCTCGGAGTTGGAGACAAAAGGGCTACCCCTTCCCCCAAACCATACGACTCGGCAGGATTGTTTCAGGACTGCAATTTGAACGGGCTCTTTCGATTTTAAAAGTGGATTTCTAAATAGTCCATATGGTACCTTTTTTTTTTTTTTTTAAACAAAGTATAGCTTTCAAAGGTCCGGCTAGCTAATCCTTTGTATATTAAAGAATTCTTTTTTTTCTTTTTTATCTATCACAGGTATTCTCTGGGTCAGACCAGGAACAAGGATAAAAACTTAAAAGATGAGGAATAACTGACTGACCAGTGAAAGATAGTCATCACAGCTCAATACCTAGACACAGAAGGCAGCATTGCTCTAAAATTCATAAGGCAAGATTGTGGCCTCATAGGGTAATGGAAGCGCCTGGGACAGGAAGGGCCAGATAAATTTATACCTGTTTCATTCTGCAGCTCTTTGGGGACCCAATTTTGTTTTGAGCAGCTCTTCAAGTTGAATACTAAAGCTATGAGCCCAAACTCTCCAGCTCCCACTTTCAAACCCCACATACAGCACCTCCATGACCAAACACTCATCATGTCCCTACATATGCCCTTGTAGGGGTCCCCTTTGGCAGCCCTTTCTCTACAACCACCAAATCCGTCTTGCTCAAAGCAGCATGAGCCAAGTGAATGCACCTCCCACCCACACACATGCAAACACATATACACATGCACACACACACACACACACACAGCAGCTATCTTTCCCTATCCTCACTATAGTCTTCATGAGATGTGTTCCAATAACAAAATCACGGTGCTGTGTATTTCTTGGCATTTATAGCAACACCTTGTCAGGTTTCCCCAAATCCATAAATACCCTCACACAAAAGTCCCCCTTTATAGCCCAATATGGAGGAACTCAACCATCTGCTTTCAGATTTCAACTGTTTCCACTTTGTTTTATGGGAGGGGATTAGGCCTGGATTTCCTCAGGTGCCCGGGTTTCATTCTACTGCCTGTCAGTTTTCCCATCTTTAGCCACATGTGCAGGCTGATAAGCGGAGCGAGACACTCATCCCACCTAACGAATGGTCCTTGTCAGTGAACTTTAACCTCCTTTGTGTTGCCCTTTATGAAGCACATCTTTCACTCTCTTGGGGAAGCTGAGCAAAAAAAAAAAAAAAAACCCTGCTCAGGAATGATGCAGCCAAATGTTGCTATTCAGCAAAGCACAACGGCTGGAGAATCCCACAGATAAGAAAGTGCAGCTGTGGATGATTCTGAGCTTCTGAGTGAACAGAATGAACAGAGTGGCTTTTGGAGAAATAAGGAGATGTCTCAACAAACAGCAGTGGTGTCCTTAAACCAGGATGAGAAGAGTTCAGATCTAACCCTGGGTGCTAGGCAGGTGTGCTGTGGGTGAAGGGAGAGCCCTATTGCAGCTTAGAGCAGAGATTCTCAAAGTGTGTACAGTCCTTGGATCAGCAGTATCAGCCCCGCCTGAGAGCTTGTTAGAAATGCAGGCGCTACTAATCAGAATCTGCCTTTAACAAGATCTCCAGATGAGTGCGGCACACATCAAAGTTAGAACAGCACAGGCTCATCCGTCAGCGTGGGGTGGTGCATGTTGGCCCTGTTTAGCTAGGGGCCAACTGTGACTAGTGCAATGGGGGAAGAGACTGGACTGCTTTGGAAAGTCCCAGATTACAGGCCTGGTTCTGTTACCAGCTGGCTATCCGGGTCAGTCACTTCACTTCTTGGGACAGCTGCAGAAGAAGACCCCTGGTTTTCAAATTTGACTGCACATTGGAATCATCTGGAATTTTTTTTTTAATACAGGTCGGTTCCACCTCCCAGAGTTTCTGCTTTAATTGGTGTTGGGTGCAGCCTGGACATTGGGGCTTTTTTCAGTCTCCCCAGGTGACCATAATGTGTGACTAAGTTTGAAAACCATTATACTAGATGGGGTTCAAGTCTTACTAGTTCTAAAACCCAATTATTTAGCCAATTCTATCTGTTTCTAGATATGTGTCAGAGGTTAAAAAAAATTACAAAGACCTAAAGCTAGGACAATCCCTAGGACTTGATTTGTTTTATTACATCCCGGATTTAAGTAGGCTTAAGAATAATAATAATAATTGAAAGCTCTGATGAATTGGGTTCCAGTTAATTGAAATGTTACTCTAATATATTTCTTTTAGTAGATTTCATATTTCATACAGGGAGATTCACAGCATGAACTCTTTCTCATTAGAATCTCCACTCTTAAATTTTATTTAAGCAATTGGATGACTTGCCTATTTTTTCCTTTGAAGTCAACTTATAAATGTATAGTGAGTGCTGTCTTCTAATACCAACTTATGATCTTTTTCAAATTCACATGTTCATTTAAGTTAGAGGAAGATATTTTAAAATAAAGATTTGAGCTGTTTTCAATATCCCTTTTGAACCATTGCATTGCATTTCATCCCTTCCCATGTGGATTTCTTGCTGTTTTATTTGGAAAAAGACACTGTGGTTTTGGTCTCCATTGACTGACCTATTTAGCTTCCCCGCTTTGGATAAGTTTGGCTAGGTGAATCAATTTCTATAGTTTTCTCTGAGTTGTCATTTTTAGTGACAAGCAGAAAATTGAAATTTGCAAGCCATTAGCTGTTAAGATGGTACATGAGATTTTAAGATTTGTTTTAAAAAGAAAAAAACTCAACTGTTTAGGAGTCCTTTTTAAAAAGAAAAAGCTTTCTCTATATTACATGATGTATTTTTAAGAGAGCTTTAATAAATCTAAACACATCTTAGCCTTAAGGGAAACTGAATCATGGTTGGCAGAGCCATCAGGAACAGGGCAGCCCCCTCCCTGTTTCCTCAGGTCCCGCAGTGTTTGGGGGCTGCTCTCTCTGAACACCTGCTTCATCCCTCTCTGTCCCAGAACCAGCTTTCTTTGATTTACCATACTTGTGACAAAACATGGCACCCCACTTTTGAGTTAAGTATTATAATAATACCCATATGCCAGCAAATGGCCCCAAATCCACGTGGCTTTCTCAGCCACAGCTCCAAATGCCCAGGAGAGAGGATGTGATAGCCCAGCAGGTGGTCAGGTGTCCACACCTGTTTCTATCTCTGGCCACTGATGGGTGGGGGACAAACATGGCTGCCATTAACCACCACATTGGAGAATGAGAAGTAGAGCTCAGAGAACAGGGAACATCAGGAACTGGACAGATTCCCCAAAAGGGCTTACCACTACTACCCACTTACTTGAATAATAGAGTTTCAGCAGCAGGTTCTCCAAGACCCACCGTTATTCCTCTAAATTGGGCATTTATCATGGCTATCAGAGACACTGCCCCCATTTAGGCCTCCTATCCTTACTTAGCAGAGGGGAGGCAGTAGATATCCCGTGAATCTATGTCGTCTTAAGCATGATTGGCATGGAAAGCCTGGTAGTTGTCCCCAATATCCATTTCTTCTTCCGTAGAATTAGAACTCATAGTTAGGCACATGGCCAACCAGAATAAAGATTACCCCTCTTAGCCCCTTTGCATGTGGCCATTTAACTAAGTTCTGGCCAGCAGGG
This sequence comes from Macaca mulatta, assembly GCF_049350105.2. NCBI lineage: Eukaryota > Metazoa > Chordata > Mammalia > Primates > Cercopithecidae > Macaca > Macaca mulatta. Next base: position 125,070,865 of record NC_133417.1, on the reverse strand, counting down.
TTTAAACAGAAGTGATTGAATACATTTGATCTATGCTTAAAAAGGGGTGGGGCTCTCCCTCTTCTCTTTCTCCTTCCTTCATTCTGCTGCTTAGAACACGGAATATGGTGACCAAACGTCTTGGACTGTGGAGATGAGAGGACACTAAGGTTGGCAGAGCAGCAACACAGAAGTCCTGTCCCCTGGTGACGACAGAGACCAGACCCACCATATCAGTTTCACCTTTTACATGAGAGAGAAATCCAGGTCTACCTTGTTTGAAATCACTATTATTTTTTATTTCTGTCACACACTGCAGAAACTATGTCCTAACAAATATTGCTTGTACAATCATAAAGTTCTAGAACTTGAGTGTTATCATATAATTTAGAAATTATCCAGTCCAACTCCCTGCACTGTACAAATGAGGATTTTGTGACCCAGAAGAGAGAAGTGACTGTCCCATTACATATATGGGACTAGACCAGGTCTTCTGACCCCTCCCCACCTATTCACAGACCCAGGACTTTTTTCTTTCTTTTTTTTTTTTTTTTTTTTTTTTGAGACAGAGCCTCACTCTGTCACCAAGGCTGGAATGCAGTGGTGAGATCTCAACTCACTGCAACCTCCACCTCCCAGATACAGCGATTCTCGTGCTTCAGCCTCCTGAGAAGCTGGGAATACAGGCATGTGCCGTTGTAATTTTAGTAGAGAGGGGGTTTTGCATGTTGTCCAGGCTGGTCTCGAACTCCTGGCCTCAACTGATCTGCCCACCTCGGCCTCCCAAAGTGCTGGGCTTAACAGCCGTGAGCCACTATACCCGGCCCCCAGAACTTTTTCCATGACACTATATTGATAGTATGTAGGTAATGAATATTCAACAATGTATGCTCAAATTTGGCTTTTAGAAACTTTTTTCCACAGACAAGATACTGTGTGAATGAAACAGTAGCAATCGTCTCCTTATCAAGGAACAAAGAGCTCTCTAGTCAAGAGCCTGCCTACTTTTTATTCTTCACAGCATGCACTTTGGGTCCTCACTGTCTCTGCACTCCCTCGAAGCCAGATTTAGCATAAGGTGGGTGTGGTGGGACATGCAGGAAGACATTTAATATCCCTGGCCTCCCATTCCTCCTTTGAAAACTGAAATTGGACAAGATCCATCCGACTCTGACATTCTAAAGTTCTGTTAAGGTTGCAGTCTCTCCAGTCTGATCCTGACAAAAATGTGATTTCTTTTGAAACCATTTCCCACCTTCAAAGGAAAAAGCTAAGCGTTTTAACAAAAAGGCTTCAAGCACAGTGCATCTCATACTCCCCACTGCCCGGGCCTCAGGAAAGCCCTCCTAGAACTAGAGGAATGAGATGTGGTCGGCAGAGTGACAGGAGCCAATCAGGCGGCTCTCGTTGTGCTAACCCTGTATTTGCTCTTTTCCTTTCACTTGTTATTTTGTGGAATAGGATGGAGACAGCTGTGATTCACTGTCCCCCAGAGTGCTTCTTGGAAATTGGGACGTTCCAGGGCAGAGGTGGAAAGGAAAGAGCAGTGAAGAACTTGCTTTTGATCTTTCATTCAGTTTGCCCTTTTTGGTGTTTACAATAATGGAACCTGGGTTGGCACTTCCATTTTTACCCATTTTGTGGGGAAGAAAAGACATGTATAGAATCTCTGCACACACACACACACACACACACACAATATAATGGTACCTTATCTCGGACTCATCACTTGCTTTTAGAAAGAAAAAACTAAATACATGGAGAGATGAGATCAGAAAAGAAGTAGGAAGAGTCCCCAAAAGTTGTTTGCGTCTACTTCCCAGTAGGAGTGAAGAAAGAAGAATGCAGAGGAAAATCAAACCAGCACTCAACAAGGTACACAGAATCATCTACTTCTGGGTTATAAAAATAATTAGAAATTAAGCCTTTAAATATTTGAATCTTTTTTTCTTTGCTTCTCACACTTTAAAGCCGGGAAATTGACATTAAAGCATCAGCAAGGCCAGGACATGGGGTAATCACACATCCACCAGAGAGAATTTATAAAACCCCTCAAGAGAGTTTCTTTTTTTTTTGAGATGGAGTCTTGCTCTGTCACCCAGGCTAGAGAACAGTGGCGCGATCTCGGCTCACTGCAACCTCCGCCTCCTGGGTTCAAGCCATTCTCTTGCCTCAGCCTCCTGACTAGCTGGGAATACAGGTGCCCACCACCATGCCCGGCTAATTTTGTATTTTTTTAGTAGTGATGGGGATTTACCATGTTGGCCAGGCTGGTCTTGAACTCCTGACCTCAGGTGATCCATCCGCCCCGGCATCCCAAAGTGCTGGAATTACAGGCGTGAGCCACCACGCTGGGACCCCTAAGAGAGTTTCTAATCTGTAAAAATGCAGGCCTTGCTCGGAATTGAGGAAGACAAGACACAAAGCTCAGTGAGACTCAGAGGAGTGTTTGTCTCCATCTGGCCCTGGTACAGAAGCAACACCTGGATTAAGCCACATTATATCTCCTGCCAGAATGAGCTGCCTAGGAACCAGGTGACCCACTGTGTACTTCTGCTCTCAGAATGCTTCACCTTTCCCAGTTCAGCTCCCAGGCCCTAGGGAATCATGAGTATTTATCTGCTGGGCCATTCATCTGAGACCCAGAGGAGGAATCCAAATGCCAAGATGCTACACTAAGTCCTAGCCCGAGCCTCTCCTTTTTGGTGGGTGATCACAAGATGCCAGCCTCTGCCAAAGGAGAACATCTCCAAGTGAAGTACAAGGCTCTCTAAAGTAGGCTGATTTATCTCGTCTCTCTTGAGAATAACCCCACTTCTCTTTCTGAATGAGAGGTTGACCAGTTGTGCTCTCGGTGGCTAAAACTAGCAGGGAGCTACAGCCTAGGGTACTTAACATACATTATCTCATTTAACCCTCCACAACTACTTACCAGCTACACATGATTGCTATCCCCATTTTACAGATTCAGAGATTAAGTGATTCACCCAATATGATATGACCTGTTGGTGGTGAAGCCAGGATTCCGGCTCAGAGCTGAGCTCTTTACCACTAAATTACAAGACCTGCCACGAAAGAGTCATCAAAGGGCACTTTGGGAGGCCGAGGCAGGCAGATCACTTGAGGCCAGGAGTTTAAGACCAGCCTGGCCAACATGGCGAAACCCTGTCTCTATCAAAAAATACAAAATATTTAGCCGGGTGTGGTGGCGCATGACTACAGTCCCAGCTACTCGGGAGGCTAAGGCAGGAGACTTGTCTGAACCCGGGAGGCAGAGGTTGCAGTGAGCTGAGATCGTACCACTGCACTCCAGGCTGGGTGACAGAGCGAGACTCTGTCTCAAAAAAAAAAAGCATCAACGAGGCAGCTGTTTGGGCCTGGGCTCAACGTATGTTGTCATCCTCTACTTCCTGAAGGAAAGCCTCTGGAAATAGTCCCTACGAGGCGTTAGACACTGGGACAGCCTGTTACCTCCCATTTGGGAGTTGCTTTTCTTCAACACTTTTGCTACATTGTGGATAGAGATAATGAGTTTTTTCCTAGGTTTCTCTTTTGAATATTCTCTGTTGTAAAGAACATCAGTTCTAGCAATTATCAATTGTTTCCATAATTGGGTTTCTCTACACATTTCTGAAAAGCTTTTTAAAAAAAAGTTGAATGCATGACATTATTTATTTCTCTTGTCACAGAATCTCTCTAAAACGATCCATTATTTTCATGCCTCTTAGATACTCAGGCTTTAAAAAAAAAAAAAATCTCCTTTGCAATCGGGTTTCAAAAATAATGCCAGGAAGATTTTTACGTCCACACACAGGATCAAGATTTTGGTTGTGAGTCAGTCCAACCCTGTGTTTACCCGGCAGGCACGTGGGCAGCAGGGGTCTCAGGGGACGGGTGCAACTCCTACTATCATGGCCTCTGTTTCAAACCCTAGTCTCTGTCCCATCAGTTTCTACCAATTGCAAATAACTGAATTACAATCTTTCCTATTGAATAAATTGTCTTTAAGAAAAAAGACTGTTCTTTATCCACTTGAGATAGCTACTTCAAATTTCAAAGCTAATAGGTTGAAGAATGCTAAGGAAGCAAAAACAATCACTAGGCAATGTTAATTAAACTTGAATCAAATCACTAATTAAGAACAGACCCGGGAAAACAAAACTTTCTTCAGCCAAATTGAAATCTATATGTGAATTACTAGTTGAATGCATACTGTTTAGCCTTTCAACTGCAGGTCATAATACAATTTCAGGAATGTGCTTACTGAGGACAAGCAGCTCTCATGATGCTATTCACTGCATCCAAATTCTAACATCCACTTCTGCGCCAACGTTTTATGAACTAAGAGGATAACATTAAAATGGCCTCCGCTTTCATAAATTCAACCTTGCCAGTATTTGTGAACACTGAATTCCAAAAATTATGTCATAAATTTAAAAATTTTACAAGCCACTACCTCTTCTTTAAGCTCAAAGACCATAAAAAGATTATGAAGTGACATCTCTCCAAAATGTGTGCAATCTCCTGGGCCAAGGGAGACTTCACAGATCAAAGAGGAAGGTGTGTGGTCCCAGGGGGCCTGGGCAGCCTATTCCTGCAGCTCAGAGATGCCTCCACATCTTGTAACTCCTGCAATTTTACCCTTAAAAATGAAACTTAGAAACTAATAGATAGCAACAGATATTCAGATTCCAAGTGAACATGGGCATAATAACTATTACCACGTGCTCCTGGTACTCAGATGCAATCTTGGAGACCTCACTCTTCTTCCAGCCATCCTTGAGTTGCTGAGTTAGTGACTCAGTGGCTCAGGGGAGGGGATGGGTGCTTGGTGTGACTGGAGGCTCATAAATAAACTGCAAAATTGGATTGCATTCATTCATTCTTTCAACACTGATTTATCAAGATCTATTCTGTGCCAGGCAATATTGCATATAAACTTCCGAGTAGCATGAAGATCCAAGCAGGCTCTTGGAGCAGCCCTTAGAAAATCTGGGATAGGTAGGGATCAGCCCAACCTCCACTTTCTCTTGGGACTGCTTTTCCTCCCTCTCCTTCCCTCTTTTCAATGACAAACTCTCTTTCTCTCCCTGCCCCCTCAACCCTGCTTTGAGGAGGATACCTGAAGCCAATCACTTCCATGCTGGAGACTTCCCATACACCAGCTTATTTCATATCCCCTTGGCTATATATGGGAGGCAGCTTAGATTAGCAGCAGCTGCAGATGGCCATGGCTTCAGAATACCTTTGACAGAGAAGCCAGCATGAGCCTGATAAAACCTCAGCCTGGCAGCTGCCACAGGCTTCTCACCTCACTCAGAGCCAAAGCTCAAATGTTAACAGGAGGCCCACAAGGTCGTGCACCATTTGCCCTTTGCTGACCTCCCTGACATCTCCCTGCCTTGCTCTGCTCCCATTCCCAGAACACACCAGCCACATTTCTGCTTTAGGGCCTTTGTGTTGGCTGTTCCTCTGCACACTCTTCCCTGATGCCAGCTGGGCCCCTTGTTCATCTCCTCTAAGTCTTTACACAATTGTCACCCTCTCAGTGAGGCATTCTCTGACTGCCCCATTTAAAACTGCAACCCTCCAAACCCTGCCCATACACACACACATGCACGCACACACACACACACACAAGTGCACACACATACACCCTCCCTGTCTCCCACCCCCAATCATAAGCTCCTGAGGGCAGGGGTGTTTGTCCGTTTTATTCACTGCAGTAGCTCCAGTCCTTGGAGAAGGACCTGAACACAGCCGGCACTCAGTAAACATTGATTGCATTAATAATCACACGAAGAAACTGTTTAAAACATAGGTTTCCTTCATTATTCTGTGGCCTCTTATGGCACTTCTGATGTGGTATAACATGAATGGACTTAAGTGAGGCAGTAAGTCTGCATCAGGCCACCAGTCCCTTCTTTTCTACCAGTTTTTTCTTTTTTTTTTTTTGTCCCATTTGTTCTTGTGTGAACAGAAAGGATCCATATGAAGAACAGAGGATGATGCGGGGTGCTGGGAAATTACTGTGGCCTCTTTTCAGAAGCCACCTACAACATCATATGATTTAAGGAGCAAAAGAGATCCCTGTTCCCAAAACCAAATCTCTCTTTGCTCTCTTTAACTCTTGGTAATGGCTAGAGCTGGTTCACAGAGACTGCAAGGTCTCAAAAAGTGTCGTCTATTTTTCTCTTTGTGTTGTGTGGCATATGATACTTCAGTTTATGAGTCCTAGAAGAAAGAAAGGGCTCTCCTGCCTAGTATCCATATAAGTCCCTGAGAAGCATTCTGATTGGCTCACTTCTGCCATCCCATGAGAAACATTATAATTGACCAGGCTTGGATTTTATGTCCACTGCTATGGTCAAGACTAGAGGCAATGTCTCTGGAACCACTTAACGTAGAGAAACAATAGTTATTCTTTGGGAGATTGGCACTGCAATTCAAAAAAAAAAAAGGATAAATAGAATAATGAGGAGATATTAATAAAACCAACAGGAAACCAGTAGAGAGGCGCTGCATGCAACCCGACTTTAGTGAAAAAGAGGTTCTTCTGCATTAACTAAAGATTAATGGTCCTTGAGAATGATGTCAGCAAGTTGGTAGAGTAGGAGATACCAGCCCTAATCCTCCTAAAAAAAACAATTAGACAGCCGTCCACAAAGGAAAATAGTGCTGGGAGGGCTCAAGGTATCATATAAGAATGTGCAGAAACACAAAATAACGAATTGCCACACAGAAAGAATTGCTGGGGTGATAGACATACTTGAGACATCTGGAGATAGCTAGGAAGAAAGAAGAAGGGTAGGGGCTATCAGTATCAACCATATGGCAGGTGCCACCTTGGTCCCCAGTGGCCTGCTCCACAGAGGACACTGGCAGCCTTCACCACTGAAGTAACCAACAGCTATCACCACTGAGAACTTCTGGGATAAGGAGACACTGCTGCATACTCCTACCAAGAAAAAGCTATGTTGTACCACCCTGGGACTGGGGCCATCACCCCCCAACCCTGCCTGAACCCTAGACCCCAGAGGTGCAGTTGCTCCATGCACGCTCACACTCCAGATCCCAAATCCATAGCTGTACCATGCATGACTGCATTCCAGACCCCAAATCCATGGCTGTACCATGCACACCTGAAGCTCAGACACAAGAGTCACCATGACTGTGGGCTAGCCTGGCCTTAGGCCCCGGAGCCACTATCAGTCCATGTGTACCAGCATTCCAGACCCTGGTTCTGTGGCTGCTGTATGAGGACCAGTACTGCAGATGCAATAGCAACAACTGTAGCACCATAGCAACTGCTTCCCTGATCTCTGAAGCGGTGGTAGCTCTGCAAATGCCCACACTCCAGACCCTGAACCCACTGTCAGTTCCACGTGAGCACACACTCCAGACTCTGGCTCTGTGGCTGCTCTGTGGGCATGGAGCTTCAGATGCTAGTGCCTCCCATACCATGAGCCCACCGTGAGCCAGGCTCAATGCCAAGAGGAATCCCCTCAGGCACAACTTTCCCCATGTAAGAAAAATATACCAAAAAAACTCCAGCGGCCTTTAACACTGGAGACCCCAATAACCCTCACTATAACTGTGGATACCTACCACAGCCTTGGCCACTGAAGGTCTTTGGACTCTTTGCCAAACACAACTTCATCTGACAGAGCTGCATGAACACTATGCCACTGTACCTATATGAAGTGGAAACCCACCCAGCCAGTGCTCTCCTATTCAACCATTGGTGAAGTTCTTTCCCCACTGAAACTAGTCTGTAGTATCTGGAAAAGCTGACTGCTTCATCAAATGTACAGACATCAATGCAAGGCAACAAGCTATGAAAAACTAAGGAAACATGTCACCACCAAAGAAACACAATAATTTTCCAATAACCAACACCAAAGAAACAGAAATATACAAAGAATTCAAACTAATTGCTTTAGAAAGTTCAGCAAGCTACAAGAAAACACTGATAGACAACTTCAAAAAAAAAATCAGGAAAACAATACATGAACAAAACTAGAAGTTTAGCAGAGATTAAAAAAAAAAAAAAAAAACAGTGAAAAAGAACCAAACAGAAATTCAGGAGCTGAAGAATACAATTAATAAAATAAAAAATAGGTTGGGCTCGGTGGCTCATGCCTGTAATCCCAGCACTTTGGGAGGCCAAGACGGGCAGATCATGAGGCCGAGAGATGGAGACCATCCTGGCCAACATGGTGAAACCTCGTCTCTACTAAAATACAAAAATTAGCTGGGTGCGATGGTGCATGCCTGTAGTACCAGCTACTCGGGAAGATGAGGCAGGAGAATTGCTTGAACCCAGGAGGCAGAAGTTACAGTGAGCTGAGATCATGCCACTGCACTCCAGCCTGGTGACAGAGTGAGACTCCATCTCAAAAACAATAAATAAATAAATAAAATAAACAGCATCAGCAGCAGGCTTGACTGAGCAAAAGAAAGAAAAGACAGAGCATTTTAAAATGTCCATTCAGAGGATAAAAAAGAAAAAAGAACCAAAAGGACAGAAGAAAACCTGCAGAATGTATGAGACACCATAGAGAGCTAACATTGCACTATAGGAATTTTAGAAAGAGAAGAGACAGAGAAAAGAAAGAGAAAGCTTATTTTAAAAAAATAATGGATGAAAACTTCCCCTGAAGAAAGATATTAACATCCAGGTATACGAAGCTCAAAGGTCTCCTATAAGGTCCAACCCAAAGAAGACTTCACCAAGCAAGGCATATTACAACCAAATTGTCAAACATCAAAGACAAAGAGAGAATCTTGAAAACGGCAAGAAAAAAGAAACTCCTCACATATAAAGGATCCTCCATAAGGCTACTAGCAGATTTCTTAGCAGAAACTTTGCAGGCCAGGAAAAAACTGGAATGATGTTTTCAATTTAAGCTCTGAAAGAAAAAAAAAAATTCTGACAACCAAGAATACTTTATCTAGCAAAACTTCAAAAAAATTCATTCAGAAATGAAGGAGAAATAGACTTTCCCAGATAAGAAAAAACTGAAGGAGCTCATTACCACTAGACCCGCCTTATAAGAAATACTAAGGAAATTTTTCAAGCTGAAACAAAAGCATGCCAATTAGTAGCATATGTTTATGAAATATATATCATATGTTTCATAAAAACATATAAAAGTATCAAATTAACTGGTAAAAGTAAATATATAATAAAATTTAGAATACTCAGATACTGTAATAGTGATATGTAAGTCATTTATGTCTCCAATATAAAGGTTAAAAGCAAAACTATTGAAAATTATTACAGTGACAATAATTTTATATTTGACAGATTATGTAAAAAGAGTAAATTGTGACATAAAAGACATAAAATGTGGAAAAGAGGAGTAAAAGTGTAGAGTTCTATCAATCAAAATTGAGTTGTTATCAGCTTAAAATACACTGTTATAACTATAAGGTATTATATGTAAGTCTCATGGTTACCACAAAACAAAATCTAGTAGATACATAAAAGAGAAAAAAAAAAGAAATCAAAGCATACTAGTACAGGGTATCAAAGCATACCACTGAGAAAATCATTAAATCACAACAGAATACAGTAAGAGAAGATGGGAGGAACAAAAGATCTATATAACTGCCAGAAAACAGTTTTTAATGGCAACAATAAGTTATTACCTATCAATAGTGACTTTTAAAGTAAATTAATTAAATTATCCAATCAAAAAGCATAGAGTGGCTGAATGGATTATATATATATAAATATAATAAAATATAATTATATGCTGGCTACAAAAGACTCATTTCAGCTTTAAGGACATACATACACTGAAAGTGAAGGAATGAAAAATGATACTTTATGCAAAGAAAACCAAAAGAGGGCAGAGATAGCTATACTTACACAAACTCAACTAATTCAAAAACTGACAAGAGACAAGGAAGGTCATTATATAATGATAAAGGAGTCAATTCATCGAGAGGATATAACATTCGGAAATGTACATGCATTCAACATTGCAGTACCTAACTAGTTGAAGCACATATTAATAGATATGAAGAGAGAGATAGGCAGCAATACAATAATTGCAGGGAAGTTCAGTATCCCATTTTCAACAATCAATAAATCATCTGGACAAAAAATCAATATGGAAATAGAGGATGTGAACAACACTATAGATAAAATGGACAGAACAGACATATACAGAGCATTCCATCCAACAGCAGCAAAATACACATTCTTCTAAAGTACACGCGGAACATTCTCCAGGATAGATTATTTGCTAGGGCACAAAACAAGTCCAAACACGTTTTAGATTGAAATTATATCAAGTATCTTTTCTGACCACAATGATATGAAACTAGAAATCATTAACAAGAGGAAAATTGGAAAATTTACCAATATGTGGAAATTAACATACTCCTGAACAACCAATGGGTCAAAGAAGAAATCAAAACGGAAATTTAAAAGTAGCCTGAGATGAATAAAAATGGAGACACAACATACTAAAACTTATGGGATCCAGCAAAACGGTTCTCCAGGCATTTTTCCTAAACAGGACTTAAAAGAAAAAAATTAGATACTGGGTTTCACTATGTTGTACAGGCTGTACTTGAACTCCTGGGCCCCAGCAATCCTCCTGTCTCAGTCTCCTGAGCAACTAAGACTACAGTCACATGCCACCATGACCCCAGCAAAAAAAAAAAAAAAAAAACAGTTCTACAAAGGAAATTTATAGTGAAAACATCTGCATTAAAAAGAGTAAAGATCTCAAACAACCTAATAATGTTATGCTCAATGAACTGAAAAAAAGAACTAAGCCCAAAGTTAGTAGAAGGGAGAAAATAACAAAGATCAGAGCAAAAATAAATAAAATAGAGAGTAAAAAACAATAGAAAAGATCAATGAAACTGAGAGTTTTTTAAAGATAAACAAAATTAACAAATCTTTAGCAAGACTAAGAAAAAATAGAGAAGACTCAAATAAAATCAGAAATGAAAGAGGTAGCATTATAACTGATAGCACAGAAGTACAAAGGATCATAAGAGACTACTATCAATGCTTATATATCAACAAATTAGATAACTTAGAAAAAAAAATAGATCAGCTCCTAGAAATACACAAACTACCAGCACTGAATCATGGAGAAACAGAAAATCTGAACAGAACAATAATGAGCAAGGAGACTGAATCAGTATTCAAAAATTTTCCATCAAAGAAAATCTCATTCTGATGTGTTATAGCACTATAGGATGATGATAGTTAACAATAATATATTGTGTTTCAAATAGCTAGATAGAGGATATTGAATGTAAGAGGAAATTTAGCAAAGAAATGAAAAAATGTTTTACATGATGGATACACTAATTACCCCCAATCTGATCACTATACATTATATGTATTGCAATATCACCATGTACCCCCAAAATATGTACAATTATGTATCAATATTTTTTTTTTATTTTTAAGCAAAGAAAGAAAAGCCTAGGACCTGATGGCTTCACTGATGAATTCTACTAAACATTTAAAGAATTAATATCAACCTCTCTAACTCTGTCAAAAAACTGAAGAGCATGGAATACTTCCAAACTCATTTTGGAGGCCAGATTACTCTAATACCAAATCCATATATGGACACTAAAAATAAATAATAAAATTACAGGTCAATATCCCTGAGGAAAGTAGATGCAAAAATTCTAAACAAAATACTAGCAAACTGAATTTAACAGCACACTAAAAGGATCATTCACCATCACCAGGTGAGATGAAAAGATAATTCTATATATGCCGATCAAAATATGTGATACACTACATGAACAGAATGAAGAATGAAAATGATACAAACACCTCAATAGATGCAGAAAAAGCACTTGACAAAATTCAAAATCCTTTCATGATAAAAATTCTCAAAAAACTAGTTATAGAAGCAATGTACCTCAACACAATAAAGGTCATGTAAGACAAGCCCATAGCTAACGTTATATTCAATAATAAAAAGTTGGAAGCTTTTCCTCTAAGATCAGGAACACAACAAGAATGCATACTCTTGTCATTTCTACTCTGTATAGTACTAGAACTCCTAGCCAGAGTAATTAGGCAAGAAAGAGAAATAAAATACACCCAAATTGGAGAGGAAAAAGTAAAACAGTCTCTGTTTACAGATGACACAATATTTTATACATATAAAACCCTAAAGATTCTGCCAAAAAAATTTTAAAATAAATGAATTCAGTAAACTTGCAAAATATAAAATCAACATACAAAAACCAGTTGCATTTCAATACATTAAAAACAAACAATCCAAAAAAGAAATTAAGGAAATAGTCTCACTTATAGTAGCATCGAAAAATTAGATTCCTGGGAAAAAATTTAATCAAGCACATGAAAGATCTGTACATGAAAACTATAAAGGAAAACACTGAGGAAAGAAATTGAAGAAGACACAAAGAAATGGAAAGGTATTCTATATTTGTAGATTGGAAGAATCAATATTGTCAAAATGTCCATACTACCCAAAGCAATCTACAGATCAAAACTTCTGCGGCGTTTTGCACAGAAATAGAAAACCAATCATGAAGTTCATATGGAACTAACAAAAGATCCTGAACAGCTAAAGCAATTTGAGGCATCACACTTCCTTATTTCAAATTATATTGCAAATCTATGGTAATCAAAACAATATGTTACTAATATGAAAACAAACACATAGACCAATAGGACAGAATAGAAATCCCAGAAATAAACCCCTTCACACCCGGTGCTCTAATTCTTGACAAAGGTACCATGAATACACAACAGGAAAAATTATAGTCTCTTCAATAAATAGTGTTGGGGAAACTGAATATTCACATGCCAAAAAAAAGGGAAATTGGGTCCTTATCTTATACTATACACATAAATCAGGTCAAAATGAATTAAAGATTTAAACATAATGCCTAAAACTATAAAACTTCTAGAAGAAAACAAAAGGGAAAAACTTCATGATATTGGTCTTGGCAATGATATTTTTGGATATGACACCAAAAGTACAAACAACAAAAGCAAAAATAAACAAAGGAGACTACATCAAACTACAACATTTCTGCACAGCAAAGGAAACCATCAACCAAATGAGAAGCACATCATGCAATGGGAGAAAATATTTGCAAACCATATATCCAATAAGGGCTTAATATCCAAAATATACAAGGATCTCATAACTCAAGAGCAAAAATAAGTAAATAAACAAACCAATTTTTAAAAGGGCAAAGGAACCAAATGGACATTTTTCAAAGGGGATACACAAATGGCCAACAAATACATGAAAACATATTCAACATCACTACTCATCAGGGAAATGCAAGTTAAAACTATATCGCCTCACACCCATTAAAATAGCTATTATCAAAGAAGAGATACCTGCGCTACCATCTTTATTGCAGCACTATTCATAATAGCCAAGATTTGGAAGCAACCTAACAGATGAATGAATAAAGAAAATATGGTACATATACACAGTGGAGTACTATTCAGCCATAAAAATGAATAAGATCCTATCATTTGCAACATCGATGAAACTGGAGGTCTTTAGGCTAAGTGAAATAAGCCAGGCACAGAAAGACAAACATTGCACGATCTCACTTATTTGTAGGATCTAAAAATCAAAACAATTGAAGTCACTCATGAAGACAGAAGATAGAAGGATGGTTACCAGAGGCTGAGAAGGGTAGTGGGGAGTGGCAAGGAGGTGGGGATGGTTAAAGGGTACAAAAAATATAGGAAGAATGAATAAGACCTAGTATTTGATAGCACAAGATGGTGACTATCGTCAATAATAATTTAATTGTACATTTTGAAATAAGTAAAAGTGTAATTGGATTGTCTGTAACACAAAGGGGATACGAACTATACAACTTGGTAAATACTTGAGGGGATGGATACCCCATTTTTCATTATGTAATTATTATATGTGGCATGCTTGTATCAAAACATCTCATGTACCCCACAAACGTATATACCTACCACGAATCCACAAAAATGAAAAATAAAATAAATATAATAAAAAGAATAGCTATTATCAAAAAGTCAAAAGATAACAAGTATTGGTGATGATACAGAGAAAAGAGGACCCCTGCGCACTGTTGGTGAGAATGTAAATTGGCGCAGCCATTACAGAGAACAGTAAGGACGTTCCTCAAAAAAATAAAAATAGTACTATCATATAATCCATAATTTCACTTCTGGGTATGATATCCAAAGCAAATGAAATAGTATGTCGAGGGGATAACTGCACTCCCATAGTTGCTGCAGCATTATAAGATATGGAAACAACCTAAGTGTTCATCAATGAATGAATGAATACAGAAATTGCTATACACACACACACATATACACATACATATATATATATATATATAAAATAAACAAAATACGATTCAGCCTTTCAAAAGAAGTAAATCTTGCCATTTGTGACAATATGTATAAACCTGGAGGACATTATGCTAAGGGAAATAAGCCAAACACAGAAAAACAAATATTGCGTGATCTCACTTATATGTGGAATCTAAAAAGTTGACCCATAAAGGCAGAGAATAGAATGGTTGTTACCAAGGGTTGCAGGGTAAGGGAAATGTTTGTCAAAGGGTAGAAAGTTGCAGTTACAAGACGAATAACTTCTGGATACCTAATGTACAGCATGGTGACTATAGTTAATAATACTGTGTTAAATACTTGAAATTCTCTAAGGCAGTAGATCTTAAGTATATGAATATGTCAATTAGCTTCATTATCAATATCATTTCACAGTATATATGTATGTCAAAACATTATATTGTACACCCTGAATATACACAATTTTTGTCAATTATATTTCAATAAAGCTTTTCTTTAAAAAAAAAAAAAAGAAAAGAAAAGAAAGGTCATGTGCTGTGGCTTATGCTTGTAATCCCAGAACTCTGGGTGGCCGAGGCAGGGCGGTCACCTGAGGTCAGGAGTTCGAGACTAGCCTGACCAACATGGAGAAGCCCTGTCTCTACTAAAAATACAAAATTAGCTGGGCATAGGGCACATGCCTGTAATCCCAGCTACTCAGGAGGCTGAGGCAAGAGAATCGCTTGAACCCAGGAGGCAGACGGAGGTTGTGGTGAGCCGAGATCGCACCATTGCACTCCAGCCTGGGTAACAAGAGTGAAATTCCGTCTAAAAGAAAAAAAAAAAAGAATGGTCCCTATAGTCTTGAAGCCAACCCAAGGTTTTCCAAGGTTTTCACTCTTTCCTTCCCTGCCCTTCTCAAAGATACTATCAAAAGTCCCAACTTATAAGTGATATGAGAACTCAATGATATCATGATAACATTTGTGTATCACTTTACTTTTCCATATGTTTTATTAAACTAGGTGTATAATATATGAGCGATGATACTTACAATTTACCATTATGGAAACTAGTTCAGAGGCTCAAAAAGATTACCTTCAAAGTCACTGGGCTAGCAAAGGCAGGACTCACATTCTGGTCTTCTGGCTCCAAGTCTGTGCTCTTTGCACTAAAGGGTGCTTTTCTTTCATCACAGAAACCTCAAATAATGTGTTCTTAAGTGAGTGAAATATTGTGCCTATTTTAATAGATATTCAGTGTTACAGGCATACGCCAAAGGTAACGTTTTTTGCTACTCCAGAATTTGACAAGTCGAAACCAGGATCCTCAAATCAACTTAATATAATATTTTCACATTTAAGACAGAAAAAGCTTTCATCCATTTATTGGGACACAGATGCAGCACTGGTAGCATTTAAATTATAGTGCTATGTCCCGATGTGCCCTGACCCCATCTTTGTTTTTGTTCATTTTAAAGACGAGCATGACATTCCTGAAGATTTCTTGTACACCTTTTAACAAGTAGTTACGAATTCAAATCAGGTGGCAATCCCAGGATCCAGCTGTTGCTTCTCCAGCTCACAAAAATCTCTGCAAACCTCCCAGAGTGCTAAATTACTACCTCACTCCTCTTCGTTTAACCTCAAACTGGGTCACCCTCTAATCAAGAAAAATTAATGACTAGCAACATATTTTTCTTTTCCTTTTAATTAGAGTAATTCCACCCTGGCAGTCACTCTCAGACTGAACTATGCTAATAACGAAGTTTTAATTCAGAAAAAAAGCAACAAGCAATCTAAAGTAACTAAGCCATCCCATTCCTGGTTGACTGCTAGTCGTGAGTTCAAGCCAGTGTCCAATTTACCATGAAGCTAATGAGCCTTCAGCTTCAGGGCCCCAAGAAATAAGTTCACGTGGTCATAGGTTTTTGTAAGTTTTTTAGCAGCAAGACATTTTAACCACAATTGGTTATGACTCACCTCTCTTTCCATTCTAACTTTTCCTCCAGCCTACTTCCCCTCAGGCTGCAGAGTACTGGAGTGGCTGCTGGCATTTTGGGAATCTAGATAAGGATTCATTTTCAGTTTGAGTTTGGAGGACTATATGTATGCAATCTGTAGTCACTGTCATGTATAGGTAAGTTAGTGCTGGCTGTCCTGGTACAGAAACGGTTTTCATGAATACACCTGCTACTCACTGGGACCACTCCCCCATGCCGCAAAGCTGGGGGCAGAGGTCAGAATTCACACTGCATTAGACTGCACATACTAGGCAAAGTGCTTAACCTCTTGGAGCCTCAATTGTCCACCTTTAAAATGAGAATAATGTCAGCACCTATATCAGAGGTTGTTAGTTATTAAAATAGATTATTATTATTACTATTTTTAAGACTAACATGACTTACTCTGTATTAGGCACAGTGTTACTTGCTTAACATACACAATCTCAATTAATCCCAGGTTTAGAGAAATGAAATAATTTACCAAAGGTGACACAGCTTATAAACTGGGGAGCCAAGAGATAAATATGAGCATCCTTTAACCCACGATGCTACTTGTGGGCTAAATCTAGACACTCAACGTCATCATTAAACTGGGTCAAGCCATGGCCAAGTGCTCACTAGAGATTGATGACAATCAAGGTCAGGCTGGGAGCCATGTAGGACTTTCTGTCTAGAAAGTCTAGGGTGTAGTCCAAGGATCAGGACAGGTATCATAAGCTGCAGGGAAACATTAGCAAAAATGACGAGTGTCAAGCACACTGCTAGGCATGTTACCTATGTGTAATTGGTATCATTTTATATTTATTAAATGAGCAAAAGAAGTTTGAAAATAAAATAATAACATCCAATGCTGGCAATATTTTGCCAGCCTGCTACACTCATTTATTCATGTCAGGTATATAAATTTCTACACTCTGCTGGAAAGCAATTTGACAATATATATCAGGATCCATGAAGATATTCATACCCTTTGACACATTAATCCCACTGTTGGAAATGTATCCTAAAGAAATCTTTGAAAGGAAGCAAAAAAATCTATTTATACAAAGATGCTCACTACAATGTTATTTGTGATACTGAAACTCTGAAAACCTCCACAGTGACCAAAAAGGATAATTGATAGGTAAACGATGGCATATGACCTTGATGGATGACATGGGTTCACTGAAATGATTCATGGGGGACTATGTGAGAACATGAACAAGCACATCATATTATGTGAAAAAGAACTCAATGGCAATTACATTATTTTTGTAACTATGGATCTGTGTGGATAACAGCAGGAAATAAAACCAAACAACTGTCCTAGGGAGAAGTATTGTGGGAGATCTTATTCTCCTTACACCTTATAATGTTCTTATTGTGATGATTAATGAATGTTGGGGTGCTATGGTTTGAATGTGTCCTCCAAAACTTGTGTTGAAATGTAATGGCCATTGTGACAGTATTAAAATATAGGACCTTTAAGAGGTGATTAGGTCATAAGAGCTCCACCTTCACGAATGGATTAATGCCATTTTTGTGGGAGTAGGTTAGTTATCTCAGGAGTGGGGTCCTGATAAAAAGGATGAGTTTTGCCTCATTTCCTCTCTTGATCTCACATGTTCACCACGTGATGTCTTCCTCCAGGTTATGATGCAGCAAGAAAGCCCTTACAAGATGCAGTCCCTCATCCTTGGACTTCCCAGCCTCTAGAACCTTGAGCTAAACAAGCTTCTATTGTTTTTTTGTGATTTTTTTGTTTGTTTTTTTTTTTTTTGAGATGGAGTCTCGCTCTGTCACCCAGGCTGGAGTGCAGTGGCCGGATCTCAGCTCACTGCAAGCTCCATCTCCCGGGTTTCCACCATTCTCCTGCCTCAGCCTCCCGAGTAGCTGGGACTACAGGCACCCGCCACCTCGCCTGGCTATTTTTTTGTATTTTTTAGTAGAGACAGAGTTTCACCGTGTTAGCCAGGATGGTCTCGATCTCCTGACCTCGTGATCCACCCATCTCGGCGTCCCAAAGTGCTGGGATTATAGGCTTGAACCACCGCGCCCAGCCCGCTTCTATTGTTTATAAATTACCCGGTCTCATATATTCAGTTACAGCAGCAGAAAACTGACTTAAGATGTGGGGAAAAACAGAAAAACAACAAATAAAAACAGCATGGGTGAGAGGAACAGTCCAGTGGATAAAGGGCAGGACTGGCCCAGGACTAGAGACAATGCCGGCAAAGAGCTCAACTTGGTCCACAAGCCAGACCAGGACTCTGGCTTTCTACCCTCCCAATCAGTAACATGTCTGGACAGAGCAGCACCCTCAGTTGCCCTGGATTTGTTTCCTTCATTGTACTGTTATACTTCAATGTGCTATTGCCTTTATCAGCCAACTACACAGGGTTATTGGGAGGGTCCATTTAAATAATGTTGCCCTTCACTTAAGAACATTTTCTGACAGTAATCCAAAGATATTTTTTGCAGTCAGTGGTACAGCTTAGTCCTTCCATTCCAGATTTTGGGGTAGAACAGGTTTAATGACTTGCACCTAAGTCTTTACCTCTGAGTGTTCATATGTAATGATCTGGCCACTTCATATACTGTTGTAAGCCACAGGCTCAAGTTAATTTACTTATTATGGGAGATGTCTTCTCTGCTCTTTCTTGCGTGCCTTTCCTGGCACACTGGCCACCCATCCTCTTCAGAATCCAACTCTGAACCATCCAGGAACACCATCACTGTGAGCTGAACCTCCAAACCCAGAGCCTCATCTCTTCTTGGTGTTGTTTCCTCTCTGGTCCACAAAGCTAGTGGTGCAATGGAGCGTTTGAGCAAAATGACCTTCCTGAGTTGCTGCTTAGCAGACTCTAGTCATCTTCAAGGTTCAACTCAACCATCACCCTATAGCACTCTTTCTCAACCTTGACATTCATGACATTTGGGACCATGTAAGTTTTTCCTGTAGGAGGCTGACCATGCATTGTAGGTTATTGAGCAGCATCCTTGGCCTCTAGATGCAAGTAACAAATTCCATTCCCCTAGTTGAAATAACCAAAAATGTCTCCAGACATTGCCAAATATCCTTTAAAAGCCAAAATCCATCTCCCATCTGCCTCTTCTCCACCACCCCAACCAGCAGAAGGATTTTCTCTTCTACCTGTTCTTTCCTAGAGTATATATAACTAATATTTAAGTATCTCCCTTATAGCCCTAGTCATTTCATTCTATGATTAATTGTCTACCTGTGTGTCATTCAAGGCAAACCTTGGTTTCCCCAAGGTAGAAGCTGTATCTTGAACAGCAATACATGCCCAATGCATAGCACAGGGCATGGCACAGAGGAGGTGCTCAGCACATCCTGTGACATTAAACCATGACTCCATTCATCTCAGGAACTTCCAGTGACAAGCAAACATGATATCAACCTAGGGTAATAACACTTCCTTCTCTCCCAAACTGGAGTGGAAAGGAGAACTGGATGGTGTGTTTATTTACTGGAGAGGGAAAAAACTAGATTTTATGCTAATAGAGATGTTCAAGAAAGTCTGGACTTGTGTTGGGAATTAGTTTCAATAAAATTCTACTTTGAGACCTTGCTAAACCGTACCCACAGGGACTAAACTGCCTAATTCCAAGAGAAAAAAACCAAGAAGGAATAATCCCAAAGCCTCCAGGCATTGATTTATAGATGGTGAGACTCCCTAAATCTCATCTGATATTATTTACAATAAGATCTCCTGTGTGTCCCCAGTGGATAGACTGACAAGCAAAAACGTGCTTAACCCAGGACATGAGGGATTTGGGTGAGCCATGGGTGAAAGGTCACTGTAATCAGGACACACAGCCCAGAACCAGATTCCAAGAAGATGGATGCCGAGTTGTGTCAAAAGCGCTTGAGAAGAAAAAGCATTATCCTCTAGCAAATTCTACATAAATAACCTTGACATAGGGCAACTCTGAATGAAATTGACCTTCTAATAGATAAATAAGACTTTGAGGAATTTTCTTAATTTTAAATGAGCTTAGAGAGTTTGTAGGCAATATCTCTGTCCCATTGTGGCTGGATTAATGAGTGCGCATGCACGCATGCGTGTGCACATGGCCACACCTCTTTTTCTTAGTGGTGGGTTGGCTTCCCCCACCTTCATATATGGGACTCAAGGAAAAGGAATAGGTGGTTTTAGTGAAACCAGAGTCAGCAGTGGGGTTAGAGAGCCCTGCTTCCTCAGGGTTCTCCACATGCTTGAGGCCTAGGCCCCTTTCCACCAAGCTCTGGGATGGCAAAAGGCCCCAGGGGGAGCCCCTCCAGCCTCAGTGTCCTGCACAGACCTGTTGGCCCCAAAGCTTCTTGGCTCTTTTCTCCTATAGAATCACAGTCAGCCTACATTGAAAAAAAAAAGCCAGCATTTGGGAACCTGGGCTATAGTTGAAGAACTCCCGGGAGACTATCCCAAGTTCAACCTGACTGTAAAGATGAGAGCAAGTGCCCTCAGTCACCAACAAAACATCTTCCCCAACTCCACTGGGCCTGGAAATCTCTTCAGATGAGACACAGCCTTTCATCCCCCCATGAGAGCCAAGACTCAGGTGGTCAGTCCACCAAGGAGATGTAATAAACCTCCCTCAGAACATTCACTGTGAAGCATAAACCACTGCTCGTTGAGATTGTCTTCCCCTTTCCCCCACGCTGCCTTTTCTCAAAGACAGAACCTTCTTATCCTTCAGGCTGGAGGTTAAATGCCACAGGCTCAGAGAGGCCTGTGAATCTTGATCATAACTCGTTGTGCATGTTCTTCATACCCCTCTGTGCTGGGCCACACTCTGGGTGTAAGTATCTACTCCCCACTCAACTCTAAACTCCTCGAGGAACGAGATTACATTCATCTTGCTCACCCATCCTACACCTATGCCCAGCATGGTGCCTGGGGCATAATAGGTTCTTCATGAATGTTGTTAATTTCATTAAAAAACAATAAAGCTTCTTCTCCAGAGAAGATTCTGATAAGTGGGTAGGAAGAGATAGGGCTGTGTGGTATGCCAACGCCAGGCCTATGGTGCACAGTCCTCCCAGCTTCGTGCCACCATGGGTAAATAACTGGGTGTGCTAACAGACCAAACATCACTCTGTAATCACCATGCTACCTGGCATATGCACTTTATATTAATGCTTACAGCATAGCCTATGACTAATGCAAGAATATGGCACTCTTTGCATAGCATGGGTACCCAGAGCCATAATAATAAATCCCAGGTAACATGGTTTGCTAAAGAAAATTTTTGCAAGGCTAGAATTTCAGAGAAATGTGGATGGGAGCCCAGGAATCTGGGAAAGCCCAGCATCAGAGCTTCTGCCTGCTTGTGGCATCTCCGCATGGATAGGCTGGTAACCCTCATCACCATCTGATTACCTCTCTTATGGTGGAACCCAACCCGATGTCAGCCCATCTCTTTTGCTTTATCCTTTAAGCTCAAGGCTGTAAAGTATAATTTGCACAAGGGATATCTAAGTGTCTCTTTTTTTTTTTTTTTTTTTTGAGACAGTGTGTTGCTCTATCACCCAGGCTAGAATGTAATGGCACAATCTTGGCTCACTGCAACCTCCACCTCCCAGGTTCAAGCAATTCTCCTACCTCAGCCTCCCAATTAGCTGGGACAACAGGCGTGCACCACCACGCCTGGCTAATTTTTGTATTTTTAGTAGAGAAGGAGTTTTACTGTGTTGGACAGGCTGCTTTCAAACTCCTGACCTCAAGTGATCCACCCACTTCTGCCTCCCAAAGTGCTGGGAATACAGGTGTGAGCCACTGTGCCTGGCCTAAGTGTCCATTCTTAAAGCCAGACCTCCATTAGACTGATTCAGTGGCATGGGAGGAAAGGAAGAAAACATGAAAGATTAAAGGAAAAAAAAAGCATCAATTGATTCCTAAAAGGGTTAGAAAACAAACTCATGAAATTGGCTTGTTGCCTGTACCCCCGGCTGCCCTGGGGAGCTAAATAACTCAAAAAAAGGAACTTTGTGTTCACATCCTACTTCCCTGCCCCATTCCCACATGCATGGATTAATATGAAGGAGAACTGGTCTTCTGAAACATGCGTAAAACCACAGTGCAACCTGGAAATTGAAGAATGGGGCTCAATGAATCTATTTGAGACAACCTCTGAATCAGACTCATATCTCTAAGCCCAAATACTGGATCTGCAGTGACCAGTGACCCCCCAGAGAGGACATGTTAAATCATCCAGCTACAAACAGGCTACCCAATTTAGCAGCCAGTTAGAACATGGTAATAACCATGCCTCCAATGTGAAAACTATTCCAAATAAATCTATGGGCCCACAGAATATTAAGACTCAACAGGTTTCATTAATTTCCTGAAGCATACTTGTTTGTAAAAAAATCTGAATGGAAATTCTGTTTGGATAATAATTTCTTCAAATCTTTAATCCCACTTTTAGTTATCAGTCTCCAACAAATGAAGGAAGAAAGTGAAATTACTCAACTTCAAACCCCAAATATTTTGGCAACTTTGAGCTAACTGAAGGCCTCAGATGGGATTATCTTTTGTCTTTCTCCAAATTTCCGAGTTCCATGGAAGGTTTCTGGATGATAAATTAATATGGCACCAACTCCATGTAGCACAACCCAGCAGGATCTTGGCCAATAATTTTTAAAAACAGTAACGTCAGACTCTATTAAAGAACTTAGGGACTTTTTTTTCTTTACTTACTTTTTCTCTTTAACATGGGCATTGCTATGCAACATTCTTCAGATGGATTTAACCAACTACAAATAATTGAAAGGCATTTTAAATCTTACTTAAAGAGCTGCTGTTCTTATTGACGATGCAAACAAGTGACCTCTAAATTTAACCCATTACATCTGAGCCTTCCCAGCCACAAATATTTGTGAAATGCCACAAAAAATATATAAACAAGAAAACATCTAGGCAAAAACATGGGGAAACCAGTGAGGAAACTTTGGGGAGCTTTGTTGAAAATTTATATTCTCTCTATCCAGACCTCAACACAAAACACTTTTGGCAAAGTAAAGTAACATTTTATTATGACCTGAGATTTTCACACTAAACTCCTCATGTTGAGTGCATCATTTTCCTAAATTAATTAGTCCTAAGTAAGCCTTCAATCAAAGCAGCATAAAGCTGATTCTCTCCACCCCCCTAAAATCCTAAATCAAGGCTCAGATTTTAACTTATTGATGCAAAGGTTTACAGAAAGGCAACTCTAAGCACCTATTCCGCATAACAAATCCTCCAAAACTTAGTGGCTTAAAACAACCAGTAAGATCTTTTGCTCATGATCTTGCGGATCATGAATTGGGGAAAGGATCAGCTCAAGACCTTTCATCAGTTGCAGTCAGATGGTAGTGGGACTGCAGTCATCAGAAGGCCCGACCGGGCTGGATATCTAAGGTGGTGCACTCCCATAGCTGGTAGTCGATGCTGACTGTTGGCTGGGAGCTCAGCTGGGGCCATTGCCTGCAGCAAGCACCTACACGTGGCCTCTCTATGTGGTTTGGATTTCTCACAGCATGGTAACTGGGTTCTGAAAGGAAGCATCCCAAGAGTAAGTGTTTCAAGAAACAAAAGCAGAAGGTATACAGCCTCTTCTTACCTAACCTCAGAAGTCATGTTTGTCACTTTCACTGCAATCTGATGGCTGAAAGTGGTTCACTGAAGCTGCTAAGATTCAAGGGGAGAGGAATGTGTCCCGTGTCTCAATTTGAGAAGCATCAAAGATTTTGTGGCAAGTTTTAAAATCTGCTACAGTGCTATCAGAAGTGACTGCACCAATGCTGAGGACAGATCTAGCCTGAGCTGCATCTTTCTTAGTCAATACCACCCTTCCCCCTGTGTACTGTGTTACCTAACAATCTCCTGGCTATCTCTGGGAGCCAGGCAACAGTTCCTTTCTTCTACAATTCAATCGCATGTATCTCTGATCCCCTCCCTGGACCCAGCTCAAGGAAGAATATACCAGTAGCACCACAGTGTACAGTTGTGAAGGTTGTACACTATGCAAAGGCAACCAGCCAAGTTGTGTGCCCTTGTCTAGTCATACACCTTGCTCAGAGCAGCATCCATGCAGAGAGGCTGTTTTGCCTAATTTGTACCAAGGTACTACACAGGCTAGCAATCCAGGCTGCTCAGCTCTCTCTCAGAGATTTCCACCATTCATTGCCATCTACTTTCTAGTTTCTCATGTTCCTATGAAACTTACTGCTGTGTGAATGATAAGAGGAAGGGCAGGGAGCATGTAGTCACTGCATTGCAGCAGGTAGTGATGCCACTAGAATGTACAAAGCTCTGAGGAGTACAGATGGGAAGATGCCTCTGACTGAGGAGGTATAAAAAAGGGGGCATTCTTGCAAAGTTGACCTGCAAACAGGCAAAGGAAAGATGCACAGTCTTTGAGTTAGAGAAGAGGAGGACAGGGGGAGTCATTCCCAGCAAAGAGACTAAAAGTATAAAAGGATAAAAGGGAAGATATAAGTAGATAATAGTATAGCAATGCCTTTGACTGGAGCACAGATAGGCACAGAAAGGAGGGGGATATTAGTCAAGAGATAAATTAGATGGGCCCCGCGCTTCTATGGACAAGGGCTCTCCTATAATAGCACCTACCAGTGCCTCACCCAGATCCCCTCAGATCTCATGTAGGTTCTGTGTGCTCCTCCCCAGCTCCCATGTGCTTTGGTTGCCTGCACCTGCGGGTGACAGCCCACGGGTTTCTAGCGCCATTTTGGCCACAACATTTGGCGACCCAGAAGTACCTGGGAGCTTACAGAGGGTTGCACACAGCCAACACCAGATTAGTGAAGGAATATGAAAGCCCAGCACCCTCACCTTAGTTGGTGCAAACTCTGTGGGGTGATTTATGCTGCAGATCACTTCACAGATGAGGCTGAGGCTAGAAACATCACCTGAAATCTCACCCCGCTTAGCTTCCTGCTCTTTCTCCCTTGTCCTGCTTCCCACTCCCTTTGTTATCTCCCCTGAGAGCACACCCTTCATTATCACTGCACACAAACCCTCATCTCAGGACTAGGAGCAGGACCCGAGCTGTAAGGAATGTGCCCATGTTCATTTCTGGTTTGACTTTAGCCTAATAAGGCCTAAGTAACCTCAAACCAAATCAGCACAAGACTGACTCTACTATCCTTCCATCTCAGCCCACTGGGGCTGCTACAGTAAAATAGTTGAGACTGGGTAATTCATAAATAACAGAATTTATTTCTTATAGTTCTGGAGGCTGGAAAGTTCAAGATCAAGGCACCTGCAGATTCAATGTTTGGTGAGGAACCTCAGTGAAAATTGGTGCTTCATTGCTGTGTCCTCGTGTGGCAGAAGTAGGGAGGCAGCTCCCTTCAACATCTTTATAAGGGCACTAATCCCATTTATGAGACCAGAACCCTCATGACATAATCACTTCCCAAAAGTCCCCACCTCTTAATTCTATCACATTGGGTATTAGGTTCCAAAGTGTGAATTTTGGAAGGACACCAACATTCAGACCATAGCACCCTCCTACCTCCACCCTGCCCCACCACCCCCTCCCCCACCAAAAAGAAAAAGATTTACCTCACCAGATACACTTGCTCTTATACCATTATGGCACATTGAAAGAACTAGAATAGCTAGAATAGCTTTTCAACGTTGGCATCCTCTTCATTCCAGGGTTCCATAGAACCTTAAAAACCACAGAGAAAATAAGATACCAGTTACCATGCTTTGCCTTAAGCAGATGTGATAGTCAAAATGTTTAACAATACCATGGCATAGGCACTAGATTTAGAATAGACAACAGCTATAAACAAACAGTATCTTGTGGCTTTCTAATTGTTCTTGGTCAAAGAAGACGTCCATTTATAACCTGAAGTTTCCCAGAGCTCAAAGACAACATCTTAAACTTCCTTGTCACTTCCCAAGTGCCAAGTTAAAATAATATCCCAGGTCTGTCATTTACTATCTGGGTGCCCTCAGGTAAGTTACTTAATCTTCTAAGCCTTTGTTGCTTCTTGTGTAAAGGAGAAAAATAATAGCACCCTTCGTAGGGTTGTTATGAGGATAAAATGAGATAATGCATGTAAACATTATAGGGGTAAGCTAAAGGGATACAAAAATGAACCCTAAAGGTATAACACCTCAAACACAAAATATTTCCTGTTTGCATGATAGGCCCAGGAATGTGAACCTGGTTGATGTTGTCCTTGCTCTACATGGTAATTCAAGGGCCCATTCCCACTCCTTCTTGTGTCTCTAGGGCCTTTCTTCAATCAGCAAAAAAAGAGAGAAGGGAAACAATCAGAGGATACACACCCATTCTTTTGAAGAGCTCACCTGGAAGTGGCACACATCACTTCCCCTCGAGGAGAGGCGCCATACCTCACTGCAAGAGAGTCTGAGAAATGTATAATAGTTTAGCCTTGTGTCTGGTTACAATCACATTACTCTAGGGGAAGCAGGGACTAGATTCTGATACAGAGCTTGCATCATCTGCCCTAGTACTCAATAAATATAAACTATTGCAGTTATTGTTTTCTTGTTAGATAGCCAGTGGGTGCTTGCTGGATGCTTGAAGGATTCAGTGGAAATAAGAGAGAAAATGGATGTTGCAGGGCAGAAACAACAAGAAACGCGAATACGGATGAGTGACGATGGAGAGCGCTGTGTAAAGGGAGGTACACACAGTGCCAAGGTTAGAGGGGGCAACACAGCATGTCTGCTGTGTGAGGAAACACTACAGCCAGACCCTTCCTGGGACTTCTCATCAGCATCTCACACAAGCTAAGTCCACTGAGAGCCACAGCACCAGACGGTCTGAGAGTCCCCTTATGATTACCACACTCAGAAAATCCTCTCTTGCCTTAAACAACGTAAAGGTTGTTTTAAGTATGCAATCTGAACTAATTTGAATTCTCAGCTTTGAATGGGTTAAGGGCCAGAAGAAAAAGCTTGCCACTCTAACGGCATCTGAGGAGTGTACTAAATTCTCGTTGATGGTAATTAGCATCCCGCTTCTTTACTGTGCCCATACAGTATTTCCAAATCAATTGCTCAGCGTTAGTGATTTCTGCTGGGATTGATTTAATAGTCTAATATGAAGTCTCAGCCCTTCTGTACAGGTTAATTACATGTGGTCTTATACATTCTAATTTAAAATACTGCCTTTGCAATTATCATCAGCACTAAAGCAGAGCACTAGTAATGAAGATGGGCTTGAATTTTTTTTTCCAGAAGTAATGAATTGAAAAACTGAAATTACTTTTCATTTCTTTGGCACTTACCATCTCAATCTCTCTTCTCTTCTGCGGAAAATATAAATCAGGGTCTCCTCCTTATTTCAGATTTTTATGAAAACAGGCAAGATGGCCTTAGAGAAAACAGAAGCCTTTCATTTTGGAACAGGCAAGACTTGACTACCTGGTCAAGGGCTACCTGGGAAGGGCTGCCTTCCCCTACCCTAATCTCCCAGTTATGGATGTATTTACATGCAATTATATGATGTTTCCTATGAGGCAGGTATTGCCCTAGAGCTTTAAAAACAGCAACAACTGGCCTGGCACAGCGGCTCACGCCTGTAATCCCAGCCCTTTGGGAGGCTGAGGCGGGCAGATCATGAGGTCAACAGATTGAGACCATCCTGGTCAATATGGTGAAACCCCATCTCTACTAAAAATACAAAAATTAGCCGGGTGTGGTGGTGGGTGCCCGTAATCCCAGCTAGTTGGGAGGCTGAGGCAGGAGAATCACTTGAACCCGGGAGGTGGAGTTTGCAGTGAGCCAAGATCATGCCACTGCACTCCAGCCTGGCAACAGAGCGAGACTCCGTTTCCAAAAAAAAAAAAAAAAAGCAACAACCACACAGGTACTATATGAGTTTTCTAGGCTGTGTAACAAATTACCCTGACATATAGTCACTTACAACAGCAAAGTCTTACCGGCTCATAGTTTCTGTGGGTCAGGAATCTGGGAAAGGCTTAGTTGGTGATTCTGGCATAGGGTCTCTCATGAGGAGACAGTCAAACTACTGGCCAGGGGTGCAGTCCTAAGGGGCTAGAGGATCCACTTCCAAGCTCACTTAGGTGGCTGTTAGCGGGGCCCCAGTTTCCCACTGTAGGGGCCTCTCTATAGGCTGCCTCACCACTCATGACATCTGACTTCCCTTAAAGCAAGTGATCAGAGAGAGAGAGAGAGAGAGAGGAAAAAAAAGATAAAGGACAGAAAGACAAAGAAGAAAGAAAGAGAACAAAATTGAAGGTGCAGTATCTTTTATAACCTAATATCAGAAGTGACACACCACCACTTCTGCTGTGGTCTACGGGTCACCCAAAAATACCTGGTACTACATAGCAGAAAACAACACGTGGGCGTGAATACCAGTAGGTGGACCGTGGCAGGCTGGGCTGGCTATGAATTGGTGTTATTATTGGTCCTGATTTACAGATGAGGCACAGACAGGTGAAGTCACTTGCCCAAAGTCACTGTTAATAAATGGCAGAGCCAAGATTTGAATCTGGCTGGTCATTTTGGCTTCAGAAACCAAGCTCTTAACAATGACTCACACACAGAGAAAGATGTCCATTCATTTAATTTAACACATGGTTCAAAAGCAGTGTATAAGCCAGCCAATAGTGTTCATTCTAAATGAATAGCTGATGGGAAACTTGCTGAGGATAAAATCTCTGAACTACTCAGCATCATCATCACAAAACACTCCTCAGCGTCTCCCAGCCTCTGTTGTTTGAGGTAAAATAATTCCTTTTCCTAGGAATTCCTTACTTTCTTGGCAAATTAATCTAATAGCCATCATTATCACTATCACTAGATTCTTTCTAAATGTTGCACCTCACACCACACCACTAACCATGTCTTCCTGCTCAAACGCCTAAGGAGATGACCGCTGTAATCACGGTCAGTTCTACGCAATGATACTGCTGTGTTAAAATCCCACGATTAATCACCCTCAGCCTTCACATCCAAAGGCCACACGACCCAGTCTCTTCAGGTGTCCCTGTTATCAGTTCCAGCTTCAAACGCACATCTGTACCTGTCTGACATTGCGGGTAAGACTGGATCACAGACCTGGGTCCGAGGAGGATTGAGTATCATGGGATCTTCCACTGGATCATGAAAGAGATTTTGCTAGCCAGTATTCTAGGCACTTCACACATGTTATTTCACTTAATTCTTCTATATCCTAGAAATATAATAATGATAATAATACTAATAACTCCTAACTGTGAGAGATTGCAAGCTTGTCACATGCCAGGCCCTATGCTAAGTGCTTTATAGACTTTAATTCATTTTATCTTCACACAAACCTGAGAGATAAACTCTATTTTTGTTCCCTCACGACAAATAAGCTCAGAAATGTTAAATGACTGGCCCAAAGTTACGCAGAGCTGGAATGCAAACCTGTGTATGTCTTATCATAAATGCCATCTTTCCACCTTGACAAGGAACTGGCAGAACAGCTGGGTGCTGCTCCCGACCCACCTTCACACCTGTCCTTTCAGAATCAAATGGCCAATCCAAAGATTTTTCTTTCTTTTTTTTTTTTTAATGGAGTCTCACTCTGTCACCCAGACTGGAGTGCAGTGGTGCAATCTCAGCTCCCTGCAACCTCCGTCTTCTGGGTTCAAGTGATTCTCGTGCCTCAGCCTCCCGAGCAGTTGGAATATAGGCATATGCCACCACGGCCAGCTAATTTTTGTATTTTTAGTAGAGATGGGTTTCACCATGTCGGTCAGGCTGGTCTCAAACTCCTGACCTCAAGTGATCCACCCGCCTCAGCCTCCCAAAGTGCTGAGATTACAGGTGTGAGCCACCACGCCCAGCCAGATTTTTCTAAACAAAAATAATTTCCTCCCTTCAAGAGATTCTGGAGCCAGGAGTTAAGATGCCTTTTTTGTTAACACTTCTCCACTAGCAAATAAAACAATATATTATCAGGGATTAGCAAGCCTTCTTAAAGGGCCAGATAGGAAACATTTTCAGCTTCATTTCTGGGCCATATGGGCTAGATCACAATTCCTCAATCTGCCATTGTAGCTAAAGGAGCCATGAACAATACATAAATTAATGAGCATGGCTGTGTTCCAATAAAATTTTATTTGTGGACACAGAAAGCTGCATTTCATATAATTTTCTCATGTCACAAAATATGCTTCCTTTCACTTTTTTTCAACCATTTAAACATTTTAAATCCTTTCTTAGACCACAGACATACAAAAACGGATGGCCATAGTTTGCTGATGCCCACAACATACAACACAGGAGGTCAGAAGTTCTCCCAATGAGTCAAGCAACTGGGTTTTATCAAATCAACAAAAACCCAATTATTGGGCAACGTATTGTCAAGAGGGGCTGTTCTGAACATAAATGTGTTATGTCGAAATATAACACAAGAGACAAAATCAAGTGGATGAAGAAATCTCTCACATTTTATACCCTTCCTAGAAGACTGGCTGGGAAAAGTTGATGAGGAATGTGATGTTCACTCCACCAAAATATGCCTTAATGACAGAGACTTGGATTTCCTGATCATGTCTCCTATTAGACTATAATAGGGCTGGGCCTACACAACTCTGTATCCCCATGCCTTCCCTCATGAGGTCTCTCAATAAATGTTAAATTAATTAAGAAAGAAAGAAGAGGAGAGAATGGGGAGGGAAGAAGAAAAGAAGGAAAGGAGGAAGGGAAGAAGGAAAAGGGAAAAAGGGAGAAAAAGAGGGAAGGAAAGAAAAGAATATAAACTATTTCCTATCAGGTTCTGTATTAGTCCATTTTCATGCTGCTGATAAAGACACACTCAAGACTGGATAATTTACAAAGAAAAACAGGTTGAATGGACTTGCACTTCCATGTGACTGGGGAGTCCTCACAATCATGGTGGAAGGTGAAAGGCGTGTCTTACATGGCAGCAGACGCGAGAGAATGAGAACCGAGTGAAAGAGGTTTCCCCTTATGAAATCATCATATCTAGTGAGACTTACTCACTACTACAAGAAGAGTATGGGGGATACAGCCCCATGATTCAATTATCTCCCACTGGGTCCCTCCCACAACATGTGGGAATTATGGGAGCTACAGTTCAGAATGAGATTTGGGTGGGGACAGAGCCAAACCATATCAGGTTCTTTCCTAATATATTTCAATAATTCATTTAAAAGGGAGCTGCTATCTGATAAAGTAAAAGTCAGTGACTCACTTCTCGTCATTTTTGAGCAATATACTATTTTTCAGAAACACCATCTTCACATTCTGCTTGACTACAGAATAAGGAAAATTATTTCTATTTATGCCTATGTCTAGGAATATACCCTGTAGGATTTTAAGAATATCGAAATTGTGTTCAATCTTTTCAGTCAATGTGTTAAACTGTCCCCTGGAACACAGAATATGAAAACCAGGCTTCCCACAACACACACTACAAGTTCCTGGGACAATGGGACCAACCCCATTAGACACTAGGTTTTTGGACAGCAGAGACTGTCTTATTCACTTTAGTACCCTGGGGATCTGGCACTGCAAGGCACTCAATGTTTGTTGAATGAATGAAAAGTAAACGAGGGAAATGTTTCACTTTAAGAGAATTAAAACCTATTTTCCAACAAGGCAATAGCACTTGAACAAGGTGGGTGTTCCTGGGAGATAAGAGACGCTCAGGAGAATTGGATAGCAGAAAACAAAAGTGAATGTTACTAAATGTCAGAGAGAGCAAAACCAGAGGCCATTCCTATGCTCAGCACAAATACTCCCCATTAGAGATGACTTGAAAATAATCCAACTAAATTTACTTCTTTGTTAAATGAGAAAATAAAATCCTAAATTGCCCTAGGCTAAAATGGACCTGAGTTAGAATCAACATTTTTCAAGATGAGGGGGAAAGCAAAGGAGTCAAAAGACCACTGTCACAGCAAAGGTGGAGCTACTGTTGAAGTCATGTTTTTATTCAGCAAAGAAAATTAAACCAGGCCACTAACATTAAAAATAAGAATAACCATTTTTTCTGAGTGTGTGTTTAGGTTTTTCCTTTAGCCAATATTCAACTTGTTTTAGCCGTAATGATCTGATGCTTTTCTAACCTCTTAACCATGTCTGGGGCTCAGTCAATTATCACCAAATAAACACAGGTCAGAAATGAAAGAGCCAGTAGGTTTTCCATCTAGAAAACAGTGCAGTTTTCAGGCAGGGAAGGTAACTTTTGTATCAGGGAAGAGACATATCCTTCACACCATTGTTTATCTCAGCACCAAAATGATTCTTCACGTGACTTAAGTCAGTCAAACCACGTTGGCAGGTGGATGATCCTGCAGATGAGGCCACAGGGATCTGCCACATAGGGCTTGCACTCCAGTCTCCCCCTACGGCCTGGCTTTGGTAGAAATATTATGAGATAAGGCTAAGACAAGCTATCTGATCTCCACGTCCATTTCCTCTTCTTCCTGGGTGCATAGTCAGACCATACTTCTCAGCATCCTTTGCTTTAGGTGTGGCCATGTGACTGCATTCCAACCAGTAGAATGTCAGTGGACATGGTGTCTACTGCTTTCAGATGTGGCCCATAACACCATTCTCTTGTGATCCTCCATACTCTCCCTCCTCAGTCATCTTCTGGTAGACCAGCCCAGGGATTTTGGAAGCCATGTGTTGAAGATGGTAGAACCATAAGATGGGAAAAGCCTAGGTCCCTGATAACTCCTGGATGACAGCCACCTACCAATCATGAACACTCTTTCAGATGCTGTATTAGTTTGCTAGGGCTGCCATAACAACATACCACACACTGAGTGGATTAAACAACAGAAATTTATTGTCTCACAGTTCTGGAAGCTAGAAGTCCAAGATCAAGTTATTGGCAGGGTTGGTTCCTTCTGAGGGCTATGAGGGAAAATCTGCTCCACAGCTCTCCTCTAACCTTGGATGGTTTGCTGGCAATATTTAGCATTTCTTGGCTTGTAGAAGCATCACCCAGTTTCTTGCTTTTATCTTCACATAATGTTCTCCGTGTGTGTGTGTGTGTGTGTGTGTGTGTGTGTGTGTGTGTGTAGGCAAGTTTCCCCTTTTTATAAGGAGACCAGACTTACTGGATTAGGGACCACTCTGATGTCCTTATCTGCAACAACCCTATTTCCAAAACAAGTCACAGTCTGGGGTACTGGGGGTTAGGACTTCAACATGAATTTTGAGGAGATTGAACCCACAACAGATGTCATGTGTTAGGTCCCTGAGAGTTTGTGGTTTATTTCTTACAGAAGCCAGCATTTCATTAACTCAAACAAATAAGATAATACATATAAAGCACACGGCACAGTGTTGTACAAATAATGTTTACTCAGACAGACGGTGTCTGCTATTATGGCCCTCTGGCAGAGCTGGATTTAACGTGAATCTAATAACACTTAAGTTTCAGGGCACCTAATTTCCAAGGGACTCTTCCAAGGACCTGTCCTTAATTCTATACTCATAAGTTTGTATTCATTGACCTCCAAAGAGAGCCTCCAAAATGATCTAAGCTTCAGACTCCACAGGACCTGAATCCACCCCACTCTCTGGTCCACGTCTTCATTACTTCTTCCCTAGACAACCATATCTTAATTGGTCACCATCCCTCTAATCTGTTCTGTATATCACTGCCAAATTAAGCTGCTCAAAACTCACATCATCTAATTGCTTAAAAACCTTCCTGGTCTCATCCCTCTTTGTGCATAAATTATAAAAGCATTTACTGAGCACCTACTGTGTGCCAGGCACAGTGCTAGGAGCTGGGAATACAATCAAGCACAAGTGAGTCTTGCCCTTAATGAGCTTACAGTAAAGTGGAGGAATGAATGAGTCAATTATTGCTCAAAAATGCTGCATGAGGAACAACCCCAGAATTTCAATGGTTTATTTTTCTTCCTCACAGGTCTGTATACTGGCTGGGTGGCTCTACTTTAAGCTACAAGTTGGATTTGGGTCTACTCTGCTCTCCATGGCTCTCTTTCTGGGGTCAGCCACTGTCCAGGGCATGCTCTTCTTATACAGCCTGGCAGAAGCCAAGAGGGGCAAGTGGAAACAAGCAATGCCTCTGAAGGGCTGCATTCAGAGCTGGTTCACTGGCACTTCTACCCACATGCCTTGGGCCAAAGCAAGCCACATGGTGTATTAATCTGCTAGGGCTGCCACTACAAGGTACCACATGCTGGGTGACTTAAATGACAGAAATTTATTTCCTCACAGTTCTGCAAGCTCCAAGTCCAAAATCAAGGTGTCAGCAGGTTTGGTTTCTTCTGAGACCTCTCCCCGTGTCTTGTAAATGTCTGCCTACCCCTTGTATCTTCACCTGGTCTTTCCTCTGTATGAGTCTGTGTCCAAATTTCCTCTACTTGTAAGGACACCAGTCATATGGGATTAGGGCACAGACTATTGACCTCTTTTAACTTAAATTAGCTTTTAGAAGCCTTATCTCCAAATACAGTCACACTCTAAGGTCCTGGGTGTTAGGCCTTCAGCATATGAATTTGAAGGGTATGCAATTGAGCCCATAACACATGGCCCAACCCAACATCAATGAGGTGAGAAAGTGCACTCCATCCAGCATGGCAAGGGTGGGACAAGAGGCAAGAACTGTGAACAAAGTAACTGATATGGACAGCAGACAAGGAAATAGAAAAGGGCAGTTTCCCAGCAAAGACCCCATCCTCAAGGCTGGAGACCCATAGCCCTAAATGGGGACAGGCATTCCTGTTTTTGCACCCAAAAAGTTGCCTTTTGGCCTGCCATGCCCCTTATCCTGTACCCATACAAACCCCAAATCCCAGGCTTCAGAAGCAGATGAGCAGATGAGGAGACTAGGAGACAAGCAGACAAACAGCAGAATGACACAGCAGGAAAGAGAGAAGAGGAGGAACATCTGAACGCCAAGAGGAGTTCAGCTGGAGGCGATTGGAGAAGAGTCAAGCTGCTGGATGGCCAAACTCCAGAGGAAGATCATCTCCCACTTCATACCCGCTTCCAGCTCCCCATCCATCCCACTGGGTGCCACCACCACCAATCAGTAAAACCCTGCATTCATCTTCAAGTCTGTGTGTGACCCAATTCTTCCAGGATGCTGAACAAGTACTCGGGATACAGAAAGCTGTCACACTGTCCTACAGCCCTTGCAGAAAGGCAGAGGGTCCACTGAGCTGGTTAACACTCAAGCCATCGCAGACGCGAGGCTAAAAGGGCACACTGTCACACATGCCCACTTGGGCTCCTGCACCTGCTGATCTGTGTGCTCCCCCTCCTGTCAGGGGTTTGAGCAGTGGTGGTGACTGAACAAGTAACCCACACCCCTGTCACATGTCCTGAGAGGGGGATCAGGGAACTCTACTGTTTCAACAGCAGCTGCCACTGGGAGACAATGATGATGCAATGTCATAAGCACCAAAATGGAAGAATAATGCAACAGGATAAAATCCAAACATGCCTGACATTTGAGCCCCCTTAAAATTTGACCCCTGATTACCCCTCTCCTGATCTCTGAGTTACTGTAGAATAGCATCAAGCCCCTTCCTCAGAGGCACATAAAGCAACAATGACAAATGCAGTAGGATGTAGTAGAAAGAGATGCCTGGTTGGCTAAGACCTGTTACCTTGCACGTGACGCACTGGGTTCTCATCCAGAGTGAGCCAAAAACCACCTGTGTGCTCCTGGGAAAATCATTTTCCATCTTGGAGCCTATAACCTGATTTCTAAGATGAGGAAACAGACTAAGGTCCCCAAGATTGTTTGACCTGGTTTCTTTCCTTTGTGTTCCACAGAACATTAGTCCCAGGAGATGTCATGCAAATGAATGGTTCCATGAGCAAATACACTTGGGAAATGCTGCGTGCAATATCCCTTCCCTAGAATAGCAAAAGCTATGAGAAGGCCTGAATTTTTTTTTTAATCCGTTTTACTTAAACTGTCCCAGATGTATTTGCTCTAAGAATTTCTCTTTCTGCCCCTTCTTATAACTGGCTCAGAACCAATGACCTAACATCCTTAGCATGCATAGACTTGTAGAGTTGGGGGTTTTTTCATATCTATGTCTTGTCAGGACATAGATTCCCTACACCTGGTGCTTTGTGAATTCTTGCATCTAAGTTGCAATGTCCCACAGACTACAACACAGCTACCTCTCACCAGGCCCCACAGGTCCTCAGCCCAGTCTTCTTCATTTTCTGAAAGCTCCACGAACAGGACACAAAAAGCACCAAGCACCACCCTTCCATCCCCAGAGAGGCCAATCCTCACTAGATACCTGGTGACCTA
Source organism: Macaca mulatta (assembly GCF_049350105.2). Taxonomy (NCBI): domain Eukaryota; kingdom Metazoa; phylum Chordata; class Mammalia; order Primates; family Cercopithecidae; genus Macaca; species Macaca mulatta. The sequence continues at coordinate 125,034,278 of NC_133417.1, read as the reverse complement.
ATGCACTTAGTCCCTATGTTACTCAAAAGAGTTTTGTGTCTCCCTTTTTAGAAATTTTCTCCAGAGTCTGCAGTGTGTTTCCCAAATATCCTCACTAATGGCATATACTTTGCGGAAAGATTTGAGTTTGGGAAACAATAAAAGTCTTCTGGAGCCAAGTTTGGTGAATAACTTGGGCGATGAAACTGAGAAATACTGTTTTGCATACAAAATGTAGAGTACAATTCACCTCATCTTCCAGTCAGGCCCGTTCCCATCTGGCTCCCAGGTTGCTGAAACCAGAATAGTCATTCCAAATGAGATCTCCCACGCATTCCAGAAGCTCCACACACCATATGCTGAGTGGTCTCTGGCTCCCTTGAATGGCAAACAATTATGTCCACTTGTTTGTTTTGTTCCTTTACTTGGCCCCTTGTCTGAACAGAGACGCATAATCCAGTGTTTCTTGCATTGCGAGTTCTCGTGGGGCCATTCACGTTTCTGTTGCCAGCTATTGTTCTGCATTCAGAAGACCATCCCCAAATTGCACATTCACATCTTTAATTGAGCCAAAGCCATTTTAACACCTCCCTTTCTTCCCCTCTCCCCTGATCCTCTGCACACGATCGCTCTGCCTCTCTCTGGCTTTGATCCCAGGGTAAGGATTATTTTGGTTTTTAATACTATTCCTGTAATTCAGTAGTCAGCTTGTGCTTTTTCCTTCCTTCAAATAACATTTAATTGCTTTAACACAACTTTTTCAATGTGCCAGAGGAGTGTTCTTTGAAGATCTAAATTATCCTCAGAGCTGGTCTCTCAACGTGGCTGAAATTTGTGCTGACTTTTAATAACCAGAACATGAAACAAAAGAAAGAAGTTTTATGCCACCTTTCTCTGAGAGCAGTTTAAGAGTGGCTATATAACCAAAGATTGTCAGAGCTAGAAGGTAATACAGAGGTCATACATTCTTAGCTGGTCCCAAACTTCATTAGACATAGAATTTGTTTTAAACAGAGGTTTTCAGAATCCCGAAATATTGAAGAAATAAAAGCAATGAGGGGTTCTCAGGACAGTTTAAATCTTCAGATTAGCTTTAAACGCTTCACTATTTACAAAGTATCTGAAGCTGCTCTGTCCTTGGACTTTGATTGCAGCCTAAAAACGCAGATATTTTACTGATAAGGAAAGTGAGGCCCAGAGAGACTCCGTGAATACAACAGAGCAAGAGGTAGAACCTTGGCCTCCTGAAATCTGCTACCACTCATGGCCCTAAACCTAGTCATGCACCTGAAGCACTGGTAAAAACACAAATCTGGGCCAGGCACGGTGGCTCACAACTGTGATCCCAGCACTTTGGGAGGCCGAGGTGGGCAGATTACGAGGTCAAGAGATCGAGACCATCCTGACCAACAAGGTGAAACCCTGTCTCTACTAAAAATACAAACGTTAGCTGGGCATGGTGGTGGGTGCCTGTAATCCCAGCTTCTCTGGAGGCTGAGGCAGGAGAATCGCTTGAACCTGGGAGGTGGAGGTTGCAGTGAGCTGATACCACGCCATTGCACTCCAGCCTGGCAACAGAGTGAGACTCTGTGTCAAAAACACAAAACAACACAAATCTAGTTAAAAACACAGATTTGGGGTACCCAGCCTCTGAGAATTCTGATTCAGTAGATCTGGAGTAAGAACTTGGAATCAGGGCCGGGAGCAGTGGCTCACACCTGTAATCCCAGCACTTTGGGAGGCGGAGGTGGGCAGATCACAAGGTCAGGAGATCGAGACCATCCTGGCTAACACGGTGAAACCCCGTCTCTACTAAAAATACAAAAAATTAGCCAGGCGTGGTGGCGGGCGCCTGTAGTCCCAGTTACTCAGGAGGCTGAGGCAGGAGAATGGCGTGAATCCGGAAAGCAGAGCTTGCAGTGAGCCGAGATCGCGCCACTGCACTCCAGCCTGGGCGACAGAGCGAGACTCCATCTCAAAAAAAAAAAAAAAAAAACGAACTTAGAATCAGAATTTTTTTTAAGTTCTCTGAGAGTCTAATGGAGATATGGGTTTAGGAACCACTAATCCATACCATCTGGTCCTCTATGGTCAGGTACTTTGATAACTGTTCTTAGGGAAAGAAAATACCCACTCCCCACATACATACAGAGAGAGAGAGAGAGAGAGCCAGAGAAAGAGAGAGCCCCTAGATTTGCTCAAAAAATGACTGTCACTAAAAATGATAGCGTGCATTGGGACTGTTTCAATCAGATCCAAAAATTAATTCGTGGGTAAATGCGTTATTTATAAGGTACCACTCAGAGGGAATTCGGCCAACATTTTCTGCCCCTAGATATTTGCCTTGGCATTTTATAGGCACAATCCCTGAACAGTATCTTAAGATTGATCATGATTTGCCTTTTGTCTTTTACAAAGTAGCCTGCTATGCATTATCTTTTTCAGTGCATTCAACAATCCAAAATATGGGTAAAGCAAGTCTTATTTTTCCCATTTTACCTACAGTACAACTGAGACTCAGAGAAGAAAAATGGCATACTAAGGCAACATAGCTAGTAGGACTTAGGGCTAGATCAAAAACTAAAATCTTGGATTCTGTATCCAGTATGCTTTCTTAAAGCATTAGAAAATAATCTATATTACTGGAGCTTCCTCTTTTTTGCTCACTCTAGCATAATCACAAATAATATTATAAAATGGAGAACTCAATAACTCTAATAGCTATTTAAAAAAAAAAACACTATTGATGCTCACAGCCCAGACTTCATGATGTTTGTTCTAATGTCCTCATTTGCTACTACACTATCATTGTAAAATGAAAACCACTCAACAGAATTGTATCCTTTCACTTTCTAAAATCAATTTCTACTTAGTCTGGGAAGTACAGTAGTCGGTTAAAACTCAAATATGGGAAAAATCTGCATCACAAGTTATTCATCAACAACCATAAAAAGTTGATATTTATTTGAATTGTAAAAGGAAGTAGAATTGCTGGAAATCAAAATAAAAGAACAATCTGCTTAAGAAATGTGAGCATTTCACACTTGGGTTACATTCAAGGGAACCAGGTTAGCCACGGCCTGAGTAAATTGATTATTTTTTTCCCTCATCATGATCAATTTTGCATCAATGAACTGCACTGAGGATGTTGCAATTCAGTTTGATTATTAGGCTGGCTAAAGTCATTGCTCCACTCCAGGGACGGATCATTTCAGTCACAGGAACATTGCTGTTGCTTGCTCAATTCTTTTTGGATATGAGAGGGAAGCAAATTGCTTTGACTGAACCTGAGGATGCCCCAGGCTTCCTACATGTGAAGTCAGCACTGCTCCCTCCCAGGAAGTGGGCAAAATTCTCTGGGTACCAAAATATTTTTAATCAGAAGGGAGTTCCCCAGCCCCTCTAGAAGTCCCTCTAGATTCCCCCCTTTCTCCTGATATTTGCTGTGTTTCTCTGGTTTTTCTGTTTCTAGAAATCCCTCTAGATTCCCCCCTTTCTCCTGATATTTGCTGTGTTTCTCTGGTTTTTCTGTTTTGTTTTGTTTTGTTTTGTTTTGTTTTGAGATGGTGTCTCGCTCTGTCACCCAGGCTGGAGTGCAATGGCGCGATCTTGGCTCACTGCAAGCTCCGCCTCCTGGGTTCAAGCAATTCTCCTGCCTCAGCCTCCCCAATAGCTGGGATTGCAGCCACCCGCCACCACGCGCAGCTAATTTTTGTATTTTTAGTAGAGATGGGGTTTCACCATGTTGGTCAGGATGGTCTCGAACTCCTGACCTCAGCTGATCCACCCGCCTCAGCTTCCCAAAGTGTTGGGATTACAGGCACGAACCACCATGCCTGGCCCTGTATCTCTGTTTAACTGATTCCTTTAAAAATAGTTCTAAGGGTCTTGCCCTGCTCATATTAAAATATACTATAAAGGTACAATAAGTAAAACAATATAGAAGAGGTTCAAGAATAAACAAATGAAAAAAATCTCAATATCTTAGTGTGAGTCTCTCTCTCTCTCTCTCTCTCTCTCTCTCTCTCTCTCTTTTTCTCAGTCTTCCCTCTCTCTCTTTTATTGGTAAGCTGCTGGAGGACCAGTTATCTTTGGTTCCCTTCTGAACCCCTAAACATAGAACAGGACAAGACCTGGTAGCACTTAATGGGTATTTTTTGAATGAATGAATGAAACACTGACAACGTTTCACATGGAAGAGGAAACATTCTATCCATAATAAAAGAGGTAAAAGAGACTCAAGGGAGTAGCTGAGTGATACAAGGGGGAAGGAGTGGGGAAATAGGAGAAGTCAGAAAAAAAACGCCTAATAGGAATTGTTTCTTCTTGTTGTTGTTGTTACTGTTTAATGAATGATTATCTTTCTTGTGTCCCACTAATCTTGTGTCCCACAGCCTCACAAAACACATGCAAATATGCCACACCTTCTACGGGGAAGAGAGGGGCTATAGTTGGAGGAGCATTTTCATGAATTTTTATAACAGGCATATATTCATATACCTTTCACTCAGGAATTCTAAGATTCATTCTATAAACATAATTGGATAATTTTTTAAAGGTATAAAAATGATGTTTATCTCAGAGTTATTTATAACAGTGAAAAATAAAAAACAACTTCAATATGTATCAATAGAAAAGTTATTAAGTAAATTCATCCGTATCCATACAACTAGATTCTATGCAACCATTTAAAAAATAAGGTGTAGATTTTTATGTATTTTCATGGAAATATATCAACAGAATATTGGTAAGTTAAAAAAAAGCAGCTAACAAAACAATAGTAAGTGCAGTATAAGATGATTTTTGGAAAAAATATACAGATACTACTTGCGTAGGGAAAGTCTGCAAGAATATCAACAGTGGTCAGCCCCGGGCGGTATGTTCCTCCCACTTGACCTTTCCTAGAAAAACTATTTTCCTTTTTCCAGGACATACAGCTAAATACACTGTACTACATTTTTGCAAAGAAAAATATAGTCATTTTTTCACCAGCCATCCAACTTTCTACATATAGAATTCTATTTCCTCTCACCAACTATAAAAAATGTACCCCATCGATTATAAGGTGTTGATGTGAGAGGAAGATTCAAATACAGCTTCAGATTCAGTCCATTTTAAGGCCAGAAATAATTGTCCCTTTCCATCAAACACAGCATGCCTAGAATGTCCAGAGGTAATATTTTAAGCATTAGGATTAAAGATTTGCAAAGTAATTGATGGCGAAAGTCCCACGTTGGAAGACTGAAATAGCTGAGCCATTTACTTGGGAATAGCTAGCTTAACTCAAGGAAAGTTACAGATTCCTTGTTTTCAACGGGGAAGAGGCCCCAGGAGAAAACAGAAGAGAATCTTATGGCTTCTTATCATTCAAACCTACTCCTCCGCAGCAAATCTGAACTTCACAGTTATTACAACCTCATAGCCACCTTTTCTGCTTGCATGTGGGCTGTTACCAGGGGAGACATTTCTCCGTTTCACCCCCACCCCCTAAAAACATGGGGAGAATGTTAGATGGATGAGTGACAGGAGTTCTGGAGTTTTCTCCTCCCTGAACCAAGGACCGGCATCATCAACACCTACTCTCCTGGGTTTAACGGAGGAAAACAGATCCCCAGAAAAGTCTTAAACGCTTCCTTTGGTTAGAAAGAGGGATCAGAAGGAAGGAGAATGAGGGATGAAGGGGTAGGAGAGAATCAGGAGGAAAACAGGAAAGAAGGGAGGGAGGGACAGAGGGAGGAAGAAAGACACCCATTCCTTTCTCCTGATACAATGTCCTGGCTGAACTTGTGTCAAGAGCAGAAATTGGTTTCACAAACACGACAGAGCTAAGAAACAAAATCATCATAAGCTCATATGTTCCACTGATTTGATATGGTTATAAAAGTAGAATAGCCTCCGGATAGAAACCTGGTTTCTGAGATCATAGGCCCTATTACAACAAAATTTCCCTGTAACAATTCAGACCCAGGTATATGGAAAACACTTCACTTGCACAGTTTTTCCCAGTGTAGTAAAAATTTTATTTCATCCACAAGAGAGCCTGTTTTCTCCCGGAAAGAGATATGAGAGGTTTAGTAAGGGAGTGGCTCTGTGGTGGTTGCTGACCCAGTTGATCGAGGTCAGTTTTCTCCTATCCAGGGACCAGGGATTCCTGCAGACATTGAGAAAGTCACCATTTGTGTGTTTCCCTAAGACAGCCTAGAACTGAGCCTACGGACAGCCTCAGCACCAAGCTTCTCACCCCAGAGATAATCCCTTCCACACGCTGTCTGCTCCAGGGGTCTCCTGCTACTCTGGGCCGAGCAAGCTATGAAACCTAAGAGTTCTGGAAATGCTAGGCAAGAGAGTATTGGTAAGCCTCCCTTTCTATGTCCTTTTCCTTATTCTAGGCACCTAGGATCCTTCCCATGTTAAAGCTTCCTCTTAGGAAATGAGCTTATATCAGTCATTTCTACTTTAGTGGGAATTAAAATATCCCCACTTCCAAAGGCACTTTAACTTATAGCCCTTTACAGTTTACAGTTGCTTACAGTGTGAGAAGGAACATGTTGTTTCTTATAGGAATCAGGCATATTTGATTAGACTATTCTGGGGGTGTGAGTGAGAAGGAAGACTTTTCCAGCTCCTTGAAATCCCACCATTTTCTGAGTGGATACCTAAAACAAACATGACCCCAAAGCAAAAAGGTCACAGCCATAGAGCTGCCCTTTGGAAAACTGCTTCATGGTCATATCAGAGGGAAGTTTTTTTGTTGTTGTTTGTTTTTTGTTTGTTTGTTTGTTTGTTTGTTTTTGAGACAGAGTCTTGCTCTGTTGCCCAGGCTGGAGTGCAGTGGTATAATCTCAGCTCACTGTAACCTCCACCTCCCGGGTTCAAGCGATTCTCCTGCCTCAGCCTCCTGAGTATCTGGGATTACAGGCACCCACCACCACATCCGGCTAATTTTTGTATTTTTAGTAGAGATGGGGTTTCACCATGTTGGTCAGGCTGGTCTCAAACTCCAGACCTTGTGATCCGCCCACCTCGGCCTCCCAAAGTGCTGGGATTACAGGTGTGAGCCACTGTGCCCAGCCAGGAAGTTCATTTTTACACCATCTCTTTGAATGGCCACCTCCCACACAGACAAGCTCCACTTCTCTTCCCCCATAACCCTAAGGATTTCCCCCATGCTGATGACTGGAATGGATTCCACCCTCAAGGAAATACAGTCTCACTGGCTGGAGAGTAGATGCCACATAGTACAATCACCTGTAACTTTCAATGATGAATTGCATATTTACAATTATTTTAATTACACTTGAAAGGACAAAGATCAGGAACAGATGTCAGACATTCGAATTAAAATTAATGATCATTTGTTAATGGAGTGAAGAGCCATTCATCATTTTATTAGAACAAATTCTTAAGGCCATATGGGACCTTTTACAATGGAGCAAATCTTTATTCTCTTTAGTATATTAAGATTTTGATTAATAAAAGGCAGAAAACAGGGTTTCCCCAGTAACATTTCTTATTCTTTAATGTCTGTAGTTACCAACTAGTATCAAAAACCGGATATGTTCCAATAAAGTAAGTATACAAATGTTGACCATTCATTGACCAAATGTTGACCAAGATGTGGTGACCAAGATGTGTCTACACTTGCCATCTCTTCCTTTTTTTTGTTAGACAGAGTTTCACTTTTGTTTCCCAGGCTGGAGTGCAATGGTATAATCTCAGCTCACTGCAACCTCCACCTCCCGGGTTCAAGAGATTTTCCTGCCTCAGCCTCCCAAGTAGCTGAGATTACAGGCGTGCACCACCACACCCGGCTAATTTTTGTATTTTTAGTAGAGACGGGATTTTACCATGTTGGCCAGGCTGGTCTCAAACTCCAAAGTGCTGGGATTACAGGTGTGATCCACTGCGCCTGGCCCCACCCTTCCTCTTTAAATTAATTTATTCAATGAATGTTTATTGAGTGCCAAACACCATGATAGGCAAAGAGATATCATGATGATCAAAAGTAGGCATGGTCTTGCCTTCCTGGGTCTAGCAGTCTAAAGGAAACAGATATTAATCAAACAATTTCACTCACAACTATGAAACTGCAACTGTGACAGGTGATAAGCATGTGCAAAGGCCCTGTGACAGAAGGTATCCTGGGGCATGCAATGAAAGGACCAAAGGTCAGACTGATTGGATAAGCAAGCCACAGGAGAGACCTGGTGTGAAAAGAGCTAGAAGAGGTAGTTAGGGACTTGAAGGTTATGGCTGGACTTTTCTATTTCCCCTAAGAACAATGAGAAGTTATTCAAAAGGGAGAGAATCAGACTCAGATTTGAATTTCAAGATCACTCTGGCTGCAGTGTGGAGTCTCAACGGGAGGGTGAGAGACAGAGCTGGTGTGTAAAGACCAGTCAGGTAGGATCTGCAGTAGTCCAGGTGCAGAATGGTGGAGGCAGGAGAAAGACCAAGGGGTGGTCTTGGCAGAGTGCTTGTTGTGGGGCTGGGGATGGAGATGGAGAGATGTGCTTGGATTCAAGAGATGTTTAGAAGCTCTCCAGGACCAAGTAGTGGATTGGATGGGGACCTCGGTGAAGACAAGCAAGGTGTTGAGGGATGGCTCCTGGGCTTCTGCCTTCCAGAACCCGATGGGCGGTGATGCTGTTCACTAAGAAACAAATGGCTGGGGGACACCCAGTTTAAAAGGGAAGCTTCTGGATCTCTGGGGGATAGATTCATGCATGCCCTTCCCTGACCATGTCACCTCATCCAAAGCCACAGCTATGGTGGGGGAGATGGTGGTGTTAAAAAGGAACAATGAGTGTGGCCACCTTTATTTGTTTGAGGTCCCACAGTCTCCTTCCCTGGGTATATTAGCACTGGGAAGCATTTGGGGATTATCCAGCCCTGACCCCTCACTGGACAGGAAAGTGAAGGGATCTTCCTCAACGTAACAGAGCAGAGGGGCAAGAGCACCAGGGCCAGCGCAGAAGAGAGTGCCATAGACAGAAGGAATCACAGGAGCGACCCTCAGAGACCGGCCAGCCACTCAGCAAACATGGCTACCCAGCACCAGCCCTGGAAAAGACAGGTATCTTTTTTTTTTTTTTTCTTTTTTTTTTTTTTTGAGATGGAGTCTCGCTGTTGCCCAGGCTGGAGTGCTGTGGCGTGATCTCAGCTCACTGCAACCTCTGCCTCCCAGGTTCAAGCCATTCTCCTGCCTCAGCCTCCCGAGTAGCTGGGATTACAAGCATGTGCCACCACGCCCTGCTAAATTTTGTGTTTTTGGTAGAGACGGGGGTCTCACCATGTTGGCCGGGCTGGTCTCGAACTCCTGACCTCAGGTGATCCACCCACCCACCTCGGCCTCCCAAAATGCTAGGATTATGGGAGTGAGCCACTGCGCCCAACCAGACAGGCATCTTATAGGCAACTCAAACCCAGTGTGATCAGTGCTGTGATGAGAGAGACAGAGGGTGGCATGGGTGTTCACAGGAGCACAGACAGTTCCCAGGAAGGAGTCAGACATGAGTTCTTATGCTCACACCTGAGCTGAGTTGTAAAGACCAGTGGCGGGTATTGGAGCGTTTCCAGAAGAGCAAGCCGCGGGCCAGAAAGGATGGAGTATAACCCTGAGCAGGTTAGGCCCCTGGTGACCCTCTTTTCCACCTCCTCTGCCGTGATCCTTGCTAGCATAATCCTCTCAAGAAGTTTGGGCTTTCAGGAAACAAAGCTAAGAAGAGTGTTGCTTCTCTTCAGGTAACTTTTGCTTTCTCCCCAGAAAACATAAGCCTCTCTTGGGGTTAAATGCAAAGTCTGGGTACCTCCTTCAGAGCGCAGGAGTCACAGTGACAGGGAAAAATATAGCAAAATAAAACACTAACGACTCTCTCAATATATCACCCTTCCACGAATGTTCTGGAAAGTTTATGGGGACTGCAGGGTACAGGAGAGACTGGGGAGAGGAATAGGGGAATTGTTTAAAATACAGTGCTTCTGGCACAAGATGGAGGGTCTGGATTAGGGAATTTCAGCACTTTTCTGTGACCAGTGAGCAGATATTTGAACAGGCCTGCAACCTCGAATCATTCCACATAATTTGCCACTCTGGTCTTCCCCACAGGGAGCTGTACCTACCCAAATAGGACACCAGGTTAGAAAAGAAGAAAAGCATAAGGCAAGTGGGGAAAGTAGACTTAGTTTCCACCCCAACAGAAGTGAGTATATGAAGATATTTTCTCCTCTCCAACCTCCAAACCCAGGGAATTGAAAGGAGATCACAGTTCAGCAACAATAAAAGACAGGTCTCGCTCTGACTCCAGAGCAGCGTGTGAACTGGGTACAGAGGAGGGTTCCCTGGCTGACAGTAATGAAGTGACAGCAGATGTCAAAGTCTTGCCTTAAGCTAATCAAAAGGCTGCTGGCTGCCTTCATCAGCAATGCCTGTACCTCACACAATCAATCTCCTTCTCCCTCCCACCTCCCCTTAGTACACACATGCACGCATGCACGCACACACAATCACGCATGCACACACATTTATTTGGGGAGTTTAAAGAGGAAAAAGCCTTTGTTCTCAACAGACTCCAATGCCCTTCCGCTACCCAACTGACTACACCCCCTTCCTCCTTTCTCTCCCTCCTGTGGTCATACAATGAGGAAACTTTAAGATCGCCTCTTCACAAAAAGATGTGGGCCCCTACTTTAGCATATTGTGGGCAACGTGTGGGACAATTCTCTGAGGCTTAGGACCAGCCCAGCCACAGGATACCTTTTCTCCCACTGCTGCCGAGAGATGGGGCTTGCAGAAGCAGAGCTGACAACAAGCACCAGTCCCTTGCAGATCGCTGGCCTCCAGGGTAGATTTGCCCCAAGGACAGGGCACTGGTATTCTTTTGAGATTGATGCCTTATCCTTCCTACCCTTGGTTTTCCGGAGCCACTCAGGAATACCATTGGAATGCAGCCTGTGCTTGTGCGGTTCTCCCTTTTCAAATGCAAGGCAAAAATGAGTTTGTCAAGATTGAGCTGTTGAGCCTGCTAAAAACGTTCCTGAGTGAATACCCCAGGGCTCAAGCAATCAATCCCCCGTTGCAGGGGATGGGCCAGGCAGCCTCAAGTGTAATTTAGGGCTTTGCTTATTATAGGCTCAGACCTTGTTTGATGCGCTGGAGTGGAAAAAAGTTCCCTCTCTGCATGTGGCCGTGTCCTATGTGTCTATCGTATCTTTCACAATGTAAACATCAGAAACAGATGGGGAAATCCAGGCCGGTGCCAGGCCAAACAGCACTCACTACAGACAATACACCATGGTGCCAAGACAAATACGCTCTGTCGATATCACTAATTTATAGCGCACTGGAACCAAGCAAAACAAATAACAATTAAGGCCCAGAAATCTTAAAATGAATAACCTTTCTGTACGCAAACTCAATGTCACTATTAAAAGGCCATCAACTACAACGAATATATGAAACATAACAATGAAATCCTTCTTATGTGAATAATTACTGAATAATTACCAGGAAAGGGGGCATTTCTCTAGCTTGCAGAGTCTGTGGGTTTTGAACATTAAGCCTTGCTTTTGCAGAGCACACAGATGCCTTCAAAATGCTTTTGCAGACTCGGTGACACTATGATAACACTGGTGCACAGGCCCTTATGCCCCCATTTTCCAGATGGGACACCTGGGGATAGACTGAAGGGGGGAATGGCCCAGTCACATTGCTTTAATGGACAAAACAAGGTCTCAAAATTAGGTCTCCTGATCTCTAGTCCAGTGTCCCTTCCACCACCATTACTTCCTCCCATGCCCCTCTCTCCATACTAGTTCTCTTAACTAGGGAAGCAAGTGCAAGAAACCTCTTAGACCCTGAATGGGCAAAGCTGATGGTACAGCAGGGACCCAGCCTTTGCAATGCCCAGGTATCCTTCCAGGAATATTGGAGCCCTTGGGTATTTACTCCCATTCAACCCATTGTCGCTCCTCAATAGCTGATGCAGGTGCCTTAGCAGAGGTGAAGGCTACCTATGTAGCCACAAACTATGAAGCCAACAGGCTTCAGCTGAATGGCTTCCTATTTCAACCAGGTATAAGCTTATCTTAGGGGTCACGGCTCAATCTCGGGAGTGAAAAGAATTCACCTAGCCAGGCATATGGTGGCTCACACCTGTAATCCCAGCACTTTGAGAGCCAGAAGTAGGAAGACTGCATGAGGTCAGGAGTTCGAGACCACCTTGACTAACATAGCAAGATTGTATCTCTGTTAAAAAGAAGAAGAAGAGAAGGAGAAGAAGCAGCATTTACCAGAAAATGCAGCCAATCCCCTCTGCCTGCAGTTAGCCCACCTGATGGTCACTTGCTTTATCTGGGCACAGCCCAGCAGCAGTACTGCCCATCTTGCATGGGTCATGCTGAAGAGATCCGACTCCCACCGGAAGAAGGACCCTCTAACTGCACATACCACACAGCTCTGAGAGTCATTGGCAAGCGCAGTGAAAACTGTTCTTCACCCATTAGATTCACAGAACGTGCAAAACAATGATCATTTGAGCAATGGCAATGGTATGGGGAAATGGGAACCCTTATAAATTGGTGGGAGGAGAGCAAATTCCTACAATATATTTATAGGCAATTTTGCAATTTTAATGAAAATATATTAGGCTGAACCATTTGAAATTGCCAATAATCAATCATCTTTGGCCTACAAAAATGTCATATGGTTCAACAGAAAACAGTGTGCTTGCCCTTCAATTTTGCATATTTACTTCTTCGTAGCTACCATAGAGAAATGTTGGCACATGTGCACAAATATCTCACACGGTAGCATATGGGTGCCAGGAAGAGTTTGAAAATAACCAGGCCAGGTGCAGTGGCTCACACCTGTAACCCCAACGCTTTGGGAGACGAAAATGGAAGGATTGCTTGAGCCCAGGAGTTCAAGACCAGCCTGGGCAACACAGTGAGACCTTTGTCTCTCCAAAACAAAAAACAAAAACAAAAATTAGCCAGGCATGGTGGCCCATGCCTGTAGTTCCAGCTACCTGAGGGGCTAAGGTGGGAGGATCACTAGAGCCCAGGCGATGGAGGCTGCAGTGAGCTGTGATCGTGCCACTGAACTCCAGCGCGGGTAACAAAGTGAGATCGTCTCAAAAAAGAAAGGAAAAAAGAACAACCTAAAATGCCCATGAATATGAGAATGGGGGAGAAATGATAGATCCCCACTGGGGAATACTATGCAGCAAGTAAAAACATAGACCTTTTCAACAAATTAATTGCAAAGAGAGAGGGAGAGAGAAATGGAAGGGGGACCTGTGGGTTAAAGGAGACTTAAGAGATGTATCAATCAATGGCACTGTGTGGATCTTAATAGGATCCTGATTCAAACAAATAGTTTTTAAACTAGATGAAGCCTGATATTAAGGAATTATTAATTTTTTAAGTGTGGCAATGGTATTATGGCTTTTTAAAATAGCCCTTAACTCGGGAGAGAGGAGGGAGAGGCAGGGAAGACAGAAAGAGAAAGAGAAGAAGGGAAGGAGTTATGACAACTCACTTCAGCTCTCTGCTACCCAAGAGCAAAGGGGTCCCTGGCAAGCAAAGAAAACTTTCTTGAACGCTTCTTCTAGTAACATCTACTCCAAAGTAAGATTCTCAGTTTGGGAGCCTAGGCTGTAACCCTGAACTAAGCTGATGATTCACTGGTTTGATCTGCACCCAGTCTGCCCTCCATTACTCAGGATAGCAAAGAATCGGCTGGAAATTGCATGCTGGATTCTGCAGAGAAAATAATGTGCACATCTGAAATATTATTCAGTTGTCTGAGAGCTGCTAGACTACATTCTAAGCTGACTTCATAGAGTATTTATAACTGCCAAAACAAGTTATTTCAAAAATAAATATGGTATTTTTAGCCCAGTGTCGTTGATAACCTATTCCGTGAAGTCATAAGCTCAGCTAAGACGCAGTAGCACAGCTCCAGTCCCCGCTGGCTGCCAGGGATCATCTGCAGTGCAAAGGCTGTCCAGCTCGCCGGGGTGATGGACCGAGGCCTGCCCGCCTCCAGAAGCTTGCACATTAACTCTCGACGGGCAAAGGAAGTCAGGCCAGATCTCTGCAGAAAGCAGCACTCGCCCTCAGCTCCCCATCCTCCCCCGTAGGCGATCAAAATTGAAGAATAAAAGGGAAAGCGCAGCAAGTATAATGGAAAAGGAAAAAGAAGCATGGGGAGGAGAAGGGAGGGAGGGAGCCAACACTACCTCAGCAGATGCTAAGAGCAGCCAAGAAACCAGAGGGGAAATGAAAGAAGAGAAGGCAGAGAGGAGGGAAACCTAAGCAGGAGGTTGCTCCATGACCAGAGTTAACAGGGCCACTTAAGGGTACAGAAGACACTGCAGGGACCCCCGGCCCTGGACTGAAACCTGTGCGCCTGAGATGGAGCTTTCTGCAAGGGGAGCGAGAACCCAGGGAGGCTGGGTCTTCAGCTCGCTCTAGTTTTTTGCCAACATTTTCCTCTCCTGCTGCTGCTCCTCCTGCTGCACTGTGATAAGGACTCTCCAGGAGGAAAGGATCAGAAAGTGTTGGCTCAGGCTAATCTAGTTTTAAGCCTCAGCTCTTCCACACGGCTGTGTGACCTTGGGCAAGTTACTTAACCTCTCTTGGTCTCAGTTTCCTCAACTATGTAGAGATGACAGTAGCACCTGACCTCCAGGGATGCTGGGAGAATGACACAGAGTATTTATACAGTGTCTGCTACATAGTGGGACCCCAGTAAGTAGAGGATCATGTCCTCATTACCGTTTGGCCTCCTATTCCCAGTCCCTCTCTCCTATACCACTAATTGACCCTCTTTATATAAGGTTAATATACATAATTTGTAGTCATTTGGCTAAAGTCTAGACAGGGACTATGGGAGGAGAGAGGAGAGATGAGCTCAGGAACTATTGTTTGAGAGAGGTCAACAGCACTGGTGATGATAATAGCATTCCATGTTTCAGGCCATGGAGTCAGCCATACTTGCTTTCAAATCCCACCTCTACCATTTACCAACTACATGACCTTAGGCAAGTGTATTAGCTTACTATGGCTGCTGTAACAAATTGCAGCAAACTCGGTGGCTTGATACAACTCAAATGTCTTCTCTTACTTATTACCTCTTTCTGGAGGCAATAAGTCCAAAATCAGTTTCACTGGCTAAAAGCAAGGTGTTGGCAGGGCTGGCTCCCTCTGAACACTCTTATGGAGAATCAATTTCCTCCCTTTTCCAGCTTCTAGTGGCCACCTGTGTTCCTTGGCCTGTGTCCCCCTCTTCCATCTTCAAAGTGCATGGCTCCAGTCTCCACCTCCACCATCACACCAGCTCCACTGACTCTGACCCTCCTTCATCCTTCCTGGAAGGGCCACTTGACTACATCGGGCTCACCAGTATAATCTGGGATCATCCCCTATCTCAAGATCCTTGCTTTAGCCACATCTACAGAATCCTTTTTGCCATAGAAGGTAATATTTACATGTTCTGGGGAATACAACATGGACATATTTGGAACCATTATCCAAACTACCATTGCAAGTGAATTTGTATCTCTAAGACTTGTCTTCCTCACCTATACAAAGAAAATGATACCTACTCTAGTGGTTCCTGTTACTTGTCAACTTGGCTATGCACAATACCCAGATATGTGGTCAAATACCAGTATAAATGTGGCCATGAAGGTATTTTTTAGATGAAATTGGCATTTAAATCAGCAGACTTTGAGTAAAGCAGATTATCCTCCATAATATAATGGGCATCACTCCATCAGTCGAAGTCCTTTTGAGAAAAAAGACTGATGTGTCTCAGCCCCAGTAAGACAATGAGGAACAGTTCCATGGCATGATGCTATGAGCATATATGGAGGTACAAGCAACGTTCACCATATTTAGGTAGTGGACATATTATAGCTGCTTTATTCTCCCTGCTTCTGTCCCTCCCTAGCCTTGTGCCCGAGAAAAAAGGGATTTTGCCTCCAGGTTGCCTTCGGACGCAAGCAGCAACTTCAACTCTTCCCTGGATCTCCAGGCTGCTGGCTCCATCCTGCTGATTTCAAACTTGCTAGCCCCAACAATTACATGAGCCAATTACTCTTTTTAAAAAATTAAAATACACAAACAGACACTCACACACACACACCTACACACACGCATACACACAGTCCTATTGCTTCTGCTTCTCTGGAGAACCCTGACTAATACACCTACCTTGAAGCTTTGTAGTCCAGTTTAAACAAGATAAAACATGCAGAGTGTTTAGCTCAGTGTCCAGCATATAAAGGTCAATAAATATTAACCGTCAGTGTTGTGCTTTTTTTAACACACACACACACACACACACACACACACACACACACACACACAAAGCCTCCAAATGTGAATTGCTGTTATGCCACAATAGCCATTGAGTTCATTGAGTTAGTTGTGAAGAGCAGGACCAAACCTACCTACCTCAAATCACTCTTTAGGAACCTCCCTACAACAATAGACATGCCTCAGGGCACTTTCTATGGTCCCCTGTTTGTCCTGAAAATAGGGATGTGCCCTCATAGAGTCACTTCCTACAAATAAAAGATGAACTGAGTGCTCTGAGCAAGCCGACAATCGGTGGCTGTCAACCCTCATCAGAAACCACAGCCACCACCTCAGCATGCGGACAGCAGGCTTCACCATCGCAGATGTCACCATGGGAAGGAATGGAGGCAACGAGCCAGCAAACAAAAGTCAGAGATGTCTGCCCATAAGAAGATACCCTGAAATCACACCTCTTGGTCACAGGCTCAGGGACAGGACTAACATACCAAGCATGCCAGTCTCAGAGATGAAGGTGACCTCCCACATGAGCGCTGACCCAGTGAATGAGATAAAAGGGAGGGAGACAATGAGGAAAGAGAAAAAAACGCACAGCAGTTATGTCCCCTACTAAATATGGTGGACTTTGCTTGTGCCTCCAGACACTCATAGCATCACACCATGGAACTGTTCCCCACCATCCTACCAGGACTAGCTTTGAAAGAGGACACCTGCTAAAAGGTAGGGAAACATCATTTTAGGCATGCTCTATTTGGGTTGTCATATTTTAGCAACCCTCAAGCGTATTTCTAGGAGCTCACTGGAGTGAAGCATATGGGGCTGTTTAGGGGGTTAGCGGCTCAGCTCTGGTAGGCACTCACATCTTCTCTACCGTGGGAGTCGCAGAAGCTCGAATTCATTGCGCTAGGGCAGGCAAAGGTGTCTTCAGTTCAAACACTGTGGCAATTTGCATGGCAATTTACACAACAACCCTTTGTCCCGCTGTCATCCCAAAGAAGCCCTCCCAAAAGTTGAGGGAAAGCAGCTCAACTGTCTACAGTCTGCTTGACATATGTGATTTCCCCCTGCCTCTTGCCAGACAGAAGGGGAGGGGACCCGGGGTGTGGGTTTTACCGTGGCGGCTGGCGTTCTTTGACATTGTTCAGTGGAGAGGCTGTTTAGAGGAAGACGGGGAAAGTCATCATTTGGCTGCATTGTAAGAAAACCTAATATTGGAAACTATTTGTGATTAGCTAGGAGTTAACCTTTCAAATAGTACTAAAAATGGTTACTCCGTTGGTATAATGCTCTTCACTTTTCAAAATATATTTCCATTTATTGTCTCCAGTGGGGATAAGAAAGTTTTGTGTTAGAGGTCGAGATAAAAAAATTCTTTTCTGAAAATGAGAAGACTTAGAAGAAAGACCCTTCCAGAGTTTGACAGTGGGATGGAAAAGCTCCACAGAAGGAGGTGGAGGGTGCAGGGGGAAGTCCCCTGTGAACTTGGACAAGTCACTTCCTCTTCCTAGACACCAGATCGTTTTCTGGAAAATAGAGGAATTGAATGAGACAACTGTGTTAAAGCAAACTAAAAATGGCCTGAGAAGGACTCAGTACTTCAGTATTTGAGTCTTTTTAGACAAACTTAACCTAACTTAATAGACAGATGAGATTGAAAACCTGACTTAGGAGTATGTGTCTGCAACAATGGCTGAGTGCTGGCCAATCCCAGCGGCCATGCTTCAACCACTCACACATTGCTGAGTGTTCAAACTGTCTTCAAATGAGGCAAACGCCAAGCTGTCACCAATCCAGCTGTTTCTGTACCTCACTTCCGGTTTCTGTACGTCACTTCACTTCGCTTTGCTTGTCTACAAATTTGTTCGATCACGAGGCATCCCTGAAGTCTCTCCGAATCTGCTGTGATTCTGAGGGCTGTCTGATTCACAAATCATTCATTGCTCAATTAAACGTCTTCAAATTTAATTCTGCTGAAGTTTCTCTTTTAACAACTGAGATGATGACTGGCGCCTCTCCGCAGTCAAAATCCCCCACAATCCCAAGAATTATGATGGCACGAGGAAGAATGCTAGCCATGTTGTAATGTCCCTCACACTCTGTGTGAATTTATTCATTCATGTAACCAATATCTACTGAGTGTTGACTACACACCAGGCACCAGGCACTATTCCAGGTGCTGGAGATACCACTGTGGGTAAATCCAAGTCTCTGCCCCGTGGAATTGGCATTCTGAGCGGGGAGACAGACAAGAAACTTGATACATAAGTAAAATAAATGTTTAGTATGTTTGATGGCAGTAAAAGGGAGGAGAAAAAAGTAAAGCAGGAAAGAAATGAAATTTTAGAGGAGAGGAGAGTAAGTTAAATGTGATAGAAAACAAAGTCTTCAAGTTTTTTGAGGAAAGACCTGAGGGGAGAAAGAGAAAAGAGCCATGTGCAGATGAATGAGGGAAAGTATTCAGGGCAAAGGAAACCAGAAGTGCAAAGGCCGTGGGGCAGCCTCAGGCCTGGTGTGCTCCAGTCACAGTGAGGAGGCCTACATGGCCAGGGCAAAGTGATCAGGTGGAGAAGAGAAGGAAGTAAGGTTAAGGCAGAGGAGGAGGAGAACCACGTAAAGCCCCAAAGACCACTGCGAGACTCTGGCTTTTACCCTAAATGAGATGGGAAAACACTGGACAGAGGAGTAACGTGATCTGACTCAGGTTTAAACAGGGCCACTTCAATTTCTGTGTTAAGAGAAAGGAGCCATGGGCCCTCATCCATGACCAGGGGCCTGGCACTGGAGACCTCCCAGTGGACCTGGCCAAAGCTTATGGCAGGGTTATGGGCTGAGCTGTGTCCTCTCAAAATTCATGTGCTGCAGTCCTAAACCCCCAGACCTCAGAATGAGGCTGTATTGGAAGATAAGATCTTTAAAGGGGTAATGAAGGTTAAATGAGGACATTGGGGTGGGCCTTAATCCAATATGACCCATGTCCTTATAAGAAGAGATTAGGACAGGAATATGCATGCACCGATGGAAGACCATGTGGAAATATAGGGAGAAGACAGCTTGGAGTGCTCCAACAAAATGTCATAGACTAGGGACTTAACCAACAGGGATTTATTTCTCACAGTTCTGGAAACTGGAAGTCCAGCAGGGTCTATATCTGGTGAGGGTTCTCTCCTTGGTTTGCAGAAGGCTGCCTTCCTGTTATGCCTTCACATGGCCCCAGGTGCAGGCAGGTGGACGAGTCACATGGCAGGAAGAGAGAGCTCTCTGGTGTCTCTTCCTATAAGGAAGTTAAGCTCATCATGGGGGGCTCCACTCTCACAACCTCATCTAAACCTGATCACCTCCCAAAGACCTCATCTCCCAATATCATCACACTGGGGACTAGCGCTTCAACATATGAATTTAGGGGGATGCTATGCAGTCTATGGCCATCTACACACCAAGGAAAGAGGTCTCAGAAGAAACAGCCCTGCTGACACCTTGATCTTGGAACTCCAACATCCAGAACTGGGAGAAAATAAACTTCTGTTGTTTCAGCCCCCCACCCTGTGGTGCTTTCTTACAGCAGCCCTGGCAAACTAATACACAGCAGATTTACCCTGGGTGTTCGTCCAAATGCCCTCTTTACATTGAGAGGACCACTTTGGCCCATAGGGTCAATGAGGAGAACAGGCCTAGACCCACTTCCTTCAGAGACAGTGGAAATCAAGAGCAAGTGGAGGGGGCCGGGCGCAGTGGCTCCCACCTGTAATCCCAGCACTTTGTGGGGCCAAGGCAGGTAGATCACCTGAGGTCAGGAGTTTGAGACCAGCCTGGTCAACATGATGAAACGCTGTCTCTACTAAAAATACAAAAATTAGCTGGGTGGGTGGTGGGCACCTGTAATTCCAGCTACTCAGGAGGTTAAGGCAGAAGAATCACTTGAACCTAGGAGGCAGAGGTTGCAGTGAACCGAGATCACGCCACTGCACTCTAGCCTGGGCAACAGAGTGAGACTCTGTCTCAAAACAAAAAACAAAAGAGAGAGAGAGAGAGAGAAAGAGAGAGAGAGAGCAAGTGGAGGGGGCCCAGGACAAAATACAGAGTGGAGCAGGTTGAAGGCAGAGCAGGTTCAGACCAAGTGAAGACGGTCAGACAATCTTGCCATTTCCATAGATTATTTACTGGTAGATAAGCCTCGATGGCCAGGTGGATCAGGCTAACTTAATAGGCATACGTCAGCATACTCTTTCTTGGTGCCGAATCTTAATGTGTTGCCTTTTGCCATTGTCACAGCAGGAAGGTGGTCAGCCTGAATAGTGCAATGTTTTTTGTACCAAAATCTTTCTCCTCTTGCAAACTCCTGCAAGAAACTCATTTGCAGGTGATTCTGTATGCCTACAGGGATGGGCTCAGAGGAAGTCCAGCATGCCATGCTCGGTCAAGAACAAAGCCCTGGAGAAAGGCCATCAGGCGTCCCTCCTGGTCTGACACTGGATTTACCATCCAAGTCTTCCTAGGCCTCCCCATACCTTGAGCACCTCTAGGGCTCCAAGATACATGTGACAACTTCAATGCAAGGCAAGGGATGGATGAAGTGGGGACATGCCCAACAGGACCTGGAGTAGCAAGTAGAATTGCTCCTGATACCCCAAAATAAGACAAGCCTGGCAGGAGTGATGGTTCCCAGCAAAAGCAGAGCACCTTGCTGGGATCACCATTCCACCACAGCTGATCAGTCTTGTAAAGAAAGCTCCCATCGTGAACTTCTCCAAAACTTTCATAAATACTGCAGGGGACTGGAGTCTTATATAACATGTGATGGCAACAATAAGAAAACAATACTGATAACTGAATGTGATGCCTTTGTACCTCCAGGATTATGTAGGAAATCTCCTGGGAGAACACTAGTTTACATAGAGTACAATTATCAGACATCTTCTGTGTCCTGTGATCCCACAAAATTAAGCAGCTTGAGTCACTGTGCTTTCCAAGAACAGGCCTTGTGCAAATCACTGAACTTCTCTAAGATTCCATTTCCTTATGCCTAAAATAGGTATAATAGGAGCATCTGCTTCATAGGATTGAAAGGATTAAATAAGATGATATACTTAAAGTACATAGTATATTATCTGTCATATGATTTTTAAGCTGTTTTTTGAGACAGTCTCTCTCTGTCCCCAGGCTGGACTGCAATTATGCTATCAAGGTTCAGTGTAGCCTCTACCTCCCGGGCTCAAGCAATCCTCCCACCTCAGACTCCCGAGTAGCCGGGACTATAGGCATGTGCTACCACTCCCAGCTAATTTTTTAATTTTTGGAGAGATGGGGCCTCACTGCTGCCCAGGCTGCTCTCCAACTCCGGAGTTCAAGTGATCCTTCCTCCTCAGCCTCCCAAAGTGCTGGGATTATAGGCATAGGCCACCATGTCCAGCCTAGTAATTGTTTTTAAGGAGAGGAGACTGGAGTGAATGAGGATGGCCAGGGAGCAGGTGGGACACAGAGCCTGAGCTCTACCAGGGGGCAGGCCAGTGAGCCAGTGTTACCTAAACAAGCCAAAGAGGGCCTCTGTATATTGGCTCCTAGGTTGTTGACTTCTTTACAGAAACTGAGACTTGTTAGCTCAAAAGCCTACTGATGAGAAACTCAATTTTTTACACATTCAACTGTTTTCAGTGTAACCCAAATAACCATATCAGCAGCCATTTAGAACCTGACTGCTTTGCATGCCCTGCAAAACTGCACCCAACATCTGTTAGCCATACATAAGAGAAACCCCATGGCTATGAAGACCCCCAGTCACTGCCACCCTTTGGAGCTCTCTGACCCAAATCTTCCCCTCCAGACTGCTGAGCAACTTCATGTAGACATCTAAGACCCCTCTCCAAGTCCCCACTCCTCTAGAAGCTCCCTTGCCCTCTTACCCTTCTGAGGAATGACCCTAAACCATAGCCTCTGGGCAGTCTCATGCTGCAAGGGACTTCCCCTGCATGCCAGCCAGTCAGGGCGTCACCCAAATAAAGCTTGCATGTGCCACTACCACATCACAGTCATATCTTTTTCCTTTCTTGATCAGCCCCAGAATCCTTCAAACTCCCTAAAACCAGTGTCTCAAAGAGTGAAATCAGCACAGGTCTGGCCTAAATCCACAATTATATGAGTCTAGGAAGCAGCCAGTTCTCAGAGTTCAACAGGCAGCAGCGGCAAGGCTCAGAGGACCACCCTCCAGCCACAGCCTGACCAGCGACTGGACCAGTCTCTCAAGAGGGGCTGGCCAATGCCAGGCAGAATGTGTGGACCCCAGACAAATAGAGAACTATGAAAAGAGGGACAGCAAAGAAGGGGCCATGCATCATGGCTGGAGGAAGCAAGGGGCTCACACTCCTCCTCACAGGTTCAGTGGCTACAGGCAAGGATAGGGCAAAGCAGGAGCATGGGATCTGCCTCATTGTCAGATATCTGACAATCTGACTACATATCAGCTGCCTAGACAGAGGATCTGGGAGGGCAGGGTGCTGCTGAGGATGCAATGGTGATGGTCATGAAATAAAGATGATGGTGGCAATGATGACGATGGTGATCTTGGTGATGATGCTGATGGACATAGTGATAATGGCAATGATGGCCCTGGTGATGATGATCATGATCATGAAGACAATATTATTGAAAAATAACATGTATTAAGCACTTATCATATACCAGGCACTGGGTTAAGCTGCGTTATTTAAGGTGTATAATTTAATTTAATCCTCATAACAACACTATCAGGTTGTTTGTCCTCCCGCTTCACATATGGGAAAACTGAGTCCTAGGGAAGTTAACAAACTTGTCCAAAGAAATATTGGAATCAGAACTCAATGCCAGATAGCACCCTCCAATTCCATACTATTATTCCATACTATCATAGAGAACCAGTGGCCCTCTGAGAGATAAGACAAAATCTGTTCCATGTCCTATTTTGAAAGTTTCCAAAACCACACAGTCTCCCAGGAAAGAAAAAGAAACATTGAATGTGCAGTACATAACAGCACTTCTAACATCAAAGAGGCCTGAAGCTCAGAGGCTGTACCTCTGTGACCCCTAGATATCCAGGTGCAAAATGAAAGTTTCAGCCACCTGTGCAGATGTGCAAGTTCTTGGAAGGCAGGGCTGTTACTTATACACTGTGGGCAACACCCCCAGAATAAGGCTGTATAGAGAGCACGGCATCATTGCTTTGTTGGCACCAGCAAAGAACATGTCAAAGAGGAGCATTAGGAATTTATCCACCCAGGAATAATGAGCTAAATAGATGCACTTTGAAAAAGTACATGCAGCCAGTGACAGCATCAACCAACCTGTCAGAAGTACAAGCAGATAGAAAATAATTCTAGCTTTCCATTAATGGCAGGGTACTTTGTTTTACTTTCAAATGCAGGGAAAAAAAAAAAGCAACCTGCTCAAGGTGGGTGGCAAGCTATGTTTCACATGCTATGGGAAACTGTCATGAAAGATGTTCACGTCTTCACCAAAAAGTTCCCAGTAAGAACTAAGGAAGAATGCAAAGGCCAGTAAAATCCAGCTCTGCACCACTGCTGCTCAGAAATTTGTGCCTCTTTCTGTGATCTAGACAGATAAAAGGAAAGGCCTCCTTTGTAAAAAGCCCAGTGATGGCAGGAACAGGAAGTGAACATAAACCTGTGATGTAATTTAAAATGGGGCTCTATTCGTTTCTATCATTATCCAGTCATTTCCTGATGTTCATCTTGTCTCCTCAATGAGATGAGAAGCTCCTTGAAGCCTAGGATTATACAATTCCTTGCTCTAATTTCCCCAACACCAAGCAGCACAGAGGTAACACAGCATGGACACCGGTTGCCTATGAAGGAAAATTGATCTTATGCCAGCCCACATTGGAGGCCCCTCAAGTCACTTGGGACCAGAGACAATCATTATTGACACTACCCATTTTTCCCATAATGGCAAGCAGATGACTGCCAACTGATATTTTCCCTTAGCAACAATCTCATGATTGGGAGTTCTGTTCTCATCAAGAATTCAGCATCAAATCAGTCATAGCCATGACTACAATCACTTAAATAGAACACACATCATTCAAAAGAGTAAAATTATTCTCCAAGCTGCAGAACTTTGGAGCTTGCCTGGAAGGTGCTTGAGTCAGCTCCCTACACTCCACACAAGCAGAACCAGAAGCCCTGGGCAGGTGAGGGACTCGAAGCCACCCAAAGAGTTAGCGGCAGAGCCGGGATCTGACCTCCAGTCTGTGGTATTCTCTCCCCCACACCTTACTGCGCCCCTTTGACAGTCTCATAAAATCAGCATAAATGTATCACCTTCATACATTTTATGGAAGTTCTCAAAGTACCCATTTAAAAAGCCCAACTCTACTATATCATAAGGCAGAATCCCCCAAAATAGTTTTCCTAATATTCATCCCACCAAATGCTAACAGATGCTGTCCCAGAGACCCGCCCATGTGCTTTTAGCCTTCACTCCCACCCTTCTGTACTGAATTATGGAGTATCTGGGACCCCAAAAACTACATTTCCCAGACCCTCTTGCCAATAGGCTTCCAATTGGATTCTATGAGGGTAGGGAATAGTGAGCGATATGGTGTGGCTATGTCCCTACTCAATCTCATCTTGAATTGCAGTTCCCATAATCCCTATATATCATGGGAGGGACCGAGTGGGAGGTAATTGAATCATGTGGGTAGTTACCTCCATGCTGTTCTCATGACAGTGAGTGAGTTCTCAAGAGATCTGATGGTTTTATAATGGGCTTTTCCCCCTTTGCTTGGCACTTCTCCTTCCTGCCATCATGTGAAGAAGGACATGTTTGCTTCCCCTTCCACCATGATTGTAAGTTTCCTGAGGCCTCCTCAGCCATGCAGAACTGTGAGTCAATTAAACTTCTTTCCTTTATAAATTACCAAGTGTCAGGAAGTTCTTTATAGCTGCATGAGAACTGACTAATACGATGGGTGATTAGATGGTAGGATGGATTAATTTTCTATTGTGCTGGAACAATTTACCACAAACTCAGTGGCTTAAAACAACATGCATTTATTATCTCACTGTTCTGTAGAAGTCCAGTGGGCTCAGTTGGGTACTCAGCTTTGGGTCTCACACAGCCAAAATCAAGGTGTTAGACAGCCTGGGCTCCCGCCTGCAGGCTCTGGGGGAGAATCTACTTCCACCTCTTCTGGTAGGTTGTGGGCAGAATTCAGCTTCCTAAGGCTATAGGACTGAAGTCCCTGAGTTTCCTTGCTGCTGTCAGCTGGTGATTCTTCTCAGCTTCTAGAGGCTGCCCACATTCTTTGGTTCATGGCCCCTTCCTCTGTCTTTGAAGCCAGCTACGGCATATTGAATCCTGTCATGCAATGAACCTCTCTGACTCCCTGTTCTGCTTTCCTTTTTCACTTTGAAGGGCTCATATGATTACTTATGTTGTGCCCACATCAGATCAGCCAGCATATTCTCCCGATCATAAGGCCAGTCGACTAGTGACCTTAATTACATCTGCAAGGCCCTTTTCTCCAAGTAGCATGATGTATTCATGGGCATAATACCAGAGGGCAGAGATCCTGGGGGCAAAAATTCTGCCTACCACAGACAGCAACACCCCTCCAGGAGTAGCAGGGGGCTGTGGGGTCCAGGAGCCTCGCATAGATCCAAACTCATTGCTCAAGCCTCTTTCTGCATCCTAGCACTAGTGCTTAGCACCTCCCCAGTTGTCCCACCATCTGCTGGGTCCCACCATGCTCTGCATCTCTCTTTTTGGTCTCAGCACCCTGTGAATTACCCCCAGGATTGCAGAAACAAGTGTATTTCCAGGTTCTGTAACTCCATGTCCACCCTTTGGCTACTTCCTGTCATTGTGAATCTCTAGATCACACCGACTTTTTAAACTAGATCTCTGTCTTCAATCTGAATTCTTAAAAGGCTTCTATTTTCCTGAGCAGATTCTGACTGGTGGAGGTACCCTATGATGGAAGGGCCCTGCAGCCTTGGGAAACACAAAGTCAACCAAAGTTAAGCAGTTTTTCTTCCTGCAGAACTTCTCAGAGCATTGAATCTATGAAGGGGCATTGTGGATATCGAAAAGGGGGATCAAGCAGAAAGCATCACTATTTCCAAACATTGTTTCTCAAAGCAGCACTTGTTTTGTAGAGCATCTTGTGGACCTGGCGTTCGTAAAACTTTGACAAATACTGTCACCATTTAAATCCTCTCAAGTTATCACATAAGTTCTAATCAGCACTCAATATTTGATTAACAAAAATTGTACCTATGTTTATGGAATTTAGAGTAGCATCTGGGAGTTGATTCTGATGGCTAGGAAACTTAAAACTGATATAATAAACTTATTTTTGCAGTTTCCAACAGTTACCTTTCTACCAGGTGTGGAAGATCCCTCCAAAGAACTGTCATCTCAAAAATAATGATCAGTGAAGGGGCTTAACCAGGTAAAGGCCAGATTTCCTTCTAGTTATTGCTTTTAGGAGGCTTAACTGTGAATGTGTGTACAGCAGGTTTCCTTCCATGCCCTCTGCTTGCTCCTTCCTCTGTGGTTTTTCTTCTCCTCCCTAGCCCCATCCTGTTGGCTGCTTGGGCTCCCCCTCTCCCTCACCCAGGGAAAGCAGATAACCCCAAAGGAGAAACAGATCAAAGGAGTCACAAAAGGCCCCACGGCAGAACAAGGGTTAAAAAATCTACTCCCCTCTTGAGGAATTCTTATACAGTCATTAAAAATGATAATTACGATGACTTTGCAGCAACATGAAAAAATGCTTATGATATAATTAATGCTAAGTGGAAAATGCAGAACACAAAATGATAGCTACACTATGATTACAACTCTTTAAATTGTATGTTCGTGGGGACAAAACTGGAAGGGAACATAGGAAAAAATCAACATAGTATAATTTGTCGGGGATGATATTGGTGTCATGAGCGAATTTTTCCTCTCTTTATATTTGGCTAATGGTTATATAACGCTGAGCAAATTTTTACAAACTAAAATAAAGAACAGCCTTAAGAATGTGTGGAAGTGAGAGAGGATAGTCATTCATCCTCATTTTCCTGAGGGTGAGAAAGTGGGATCTATAAATTAGGATAGGAATAGTCAAGCTGTTTTTTATCTCAAAATGCCATTTGGTTTTTGTTGCTTAAAAGATAATGCATCATGCATCCGAGTGGCCAACTATGCCCTATTTGGGGAAGACAAGACTTATGTTACTGTATTAGTCCATTCTCACACTGCTTTAAGGACATACCCAAGACTGGGTAATTTATAAAGGAAAGAGGTTTAATTGACTCACAATTCCACAGGGCTGAGGAGACCTCAGGAAACTTACAGTCATGGCAGAGGGGAAGCAAACATGTCCTTCTTCACATGGCAGTAGCAAGAAGAAGTACAGAGCAAAAGTGGGGAAAACCCCTTATAAAACCATCAGCTCTTGTGAGAACTCACATACTATCATGAGAACAAGATGGGGGAAACCACACCCATGATTCAGTTATCTATACCTGGTCCCTCCTATGACACATGGAGATTATGGAAACAACAATTCAAGATGAGATTTGGGTGGGGACACAGCCAAACCATATCAGTTACTAATGGTTTGGGGCTCTGTCTTAGTCCATTCAGACACCAAACACCATAAACTGAGTGGCTTATAAGTAGCAAACATTTCTCACAGTTCTGGAGGCTAGGAGGTCCAAGGTCAAAGCGCCAGCAGATTTGGTATCTGGTGATGGCCCACTTTCTGTTTTATAGGTGGCACCATCATGCTGTGTCCTCATATGGTAGAAGGGACAAAGAATCTCTCTGGGGTCTCTTTTATAGGGCATTAATTGTATTCATGAGGGCACAGCCTATCAAGATACCTCACCTTCTAACACCATCATCTTGGGGTTAGGATTTTAACATATGAATTCGAAGGTGGGGAGCATAAACACTCTGTTGCAGGCGCTAATCTAAAAGGTGACTCCATCATCCTTAATTGTGGCAGGAAAACAAGAAGAGATCAGAGCTTTTTGCTGGGTGTGGATGGGAACTGAGAAAACTGAGAAGAAGGACTAGCAGGGAGGACCCTGAATAGGGCCCATTTACCCAAGGTCACATCCCAGAATGTTGTCTATGAGGGTTTATAGCAAGGAGATGGCAATGGAAGAAATGCACCAGCCACAGGCCCAGGGTATCTTACCAGCAGGCCAGCCCCACTTTGTGTATGAGGCACTTGTACCCCTTCCCTCAGAGCACCTATGTCCAGTGGTCCAGCGATGGCATAAACAGACACAGTACCCTGCCTGAGCTGTGGTTCTCAGGACTGGTGAGCGCAGAGAGACCTTGTGGACTAGCCGGGTGGTGGAGCAACTCCAGGGAGCACACTGAACACATAGAATATTCAAAGCTGGGTGGACAGGAGTACAGGCTGGAAGAAGGGCTGTTGAGAGTGTTTCTGGTCAGGGAAGCAAGATGAACATGTGACAGTGAGCAGGGCTCCCCTAATGACATTTTGGCCAAGAAAGCAGCCCGGAGGTACTCAGCCAGGAATTCATTGTGGAGAGTGGGACTGTGGGGTGCTCAGAAGCCAGGCAGTATGGAAGGAGGGGAAAGGAGGAGGGCTTATTTCAGGCCATTGGGAGGCTGGCCAAGAATCAGAAGTGTGGCAGGCCCTAGGAGGAAGTGCTTGGCAGCCAGCAGAGCATGAATTGGACAGACTCCTGGGCTACCAAACACTATGGAGGTTGTATTAGTCCGTTCTCACACTGTTAATAAAGACATACCCAAGATTGGGTAATTTATAAAGGAAAGAGATTTAATTGATGCACAGTTCTGCAGGACTGGAGAGACCTCAGGAAACTTACAGTCATAGAAGAAAGGGAAGCAACATGTCCTTCTTCACATGGCAGCAGCAAGGAGAAGTGCAGAGCAAAGGAGGGGGAAAAGCCCCGTATAAAACAATCATCTCGTGAGAACTCACTTGCAATTGAAAGAACAGCAGCATGGGGGTAACCGCCCCCATGATTTAATTACCTTCCACTAGGTTCCTCCCATGACATGTGAGGATTATGGGAATTACATTTCAAGATAAGATTTTGGTGGGGACACGGCCAAACCTTATCAGAAGTCAAGAACAGAAGCTGAGGTCTGGATAAGCCCAACTCCCAGGCATCTGATGGCTCTATAGGGCAATGTTGTCTTGAGCTTCCCACTCCCACCTGCAGCAGAGGTGCTGCTCAAATGCTAAATTTGATCCCGAGAAAGGATCACAGCTCTCAAATACCTGTCAAGTGTGCTGGATACCTGCCAGGTGTACCCAGAGCCTGAGCTACCAGCAATGTCTGAGTTCAAAAGGGTGAGTCATGAAAGTGGTGTGAAGAAGGCATGTAGCAAGCTGAAGAAAAGTCTCCCAAAGATGTCCACCGCCTAATCCCAGGAAAAGTACATGGCAAAAGGGACTTTGAAGATCTAATTAAGGCCATAGACATTAAAATGGAGAGACTATCCTGGATTATCTACTTGGCCAAATGTAATATCAGTGTCGTTATGAGAGTGAGGCAAGAGGGGTCAGAGTCAAATAAGGAGATGTGACAATAGAAGCAGAAGTTAGAGTCATGTGAGGCCACAACCAGCCTCTAAAAAGCCAGAAAAGGCAAAAAAAAATGATTTCTCCCTAGAGCCTTAAGAAGCAACACAACTCTGCCAACATCTTTATTTAAGCCCAGGAAAATTGATTTCAGACTTCTGACCCATAGAACTGGAAGATTATAAATTTGTGCTGTATTAAGCACCTATGTTTGTGGTTCTTTGTTACAGCAACTATAAGAAAGCAATGCATGGAAATTAAAAACAAAAGCCCCAGGAAGGCAGCAAGTAGAGATCTTTAAACCACAGCTGCAGATGCTTCAGGGCTGGGGCACTTGATAGTGTCAGACAGTGATTTTGCACATAGCAACGTGGACTTCTGAGTAACAGGAGACAGGCTTCCAGGAAGCACTCAGATTGTCGGGTGTTTGTTTCTGCCTTAGACAAGTTAAAATATACCAGACCTGCTATTACGTACCTGACATACACTTCCTCATGTAATTCTCAGAACAACTCGATGATGCAGGCACTATTGGCATTCCCATTTCACAGAGGTAGAAACTGAGGCTCAAGTAGGTGAGGTTATGCACCCAAGCAAGAGAGCTGGGATTTGAAACCAGGCAGCCTGACCCCAGAGCCTACGCTGAGAACCACTATATTTTGTTGTGTGATAAAAAGAAAAGAGTGCTAACTGTACTGTCTGCCCCATACAGCAGGAGCAGGCTGTCCAGAAAGTGGGAGCAGAGAACGTGTATTCTGTGGAGAGAGCTGTCCCTCTTAATTAACTATGTGGAGTGTGTTTGTGGAGTAGCAAGTGGGCCCAGAAAGGCCTGGCTTTAGGCACAGAAAGACAAACTTTGCATGTTCTCACTGGTTTGTGGGAGCTAAAAATTTTTAAAAATGAACTCATGGAGATAGAGGGTAGAGTGATGGTTATTAGAGGCTGGGAAGGGTAGCAGGAAAGTGGGAAGTGGGAATGGTTAATGGGGATACAAATATAGTTAGATAGAATGAGTAAGATTTAGTATTTGATAGCACAACAGTGTGTCCACAGTCAACAGTCATTGTTGTATATTTTAAAATAACTAAAAAATTATAGCTGGAATGTTTATAACCTAAAGAAATGATAAGTGCTTGAGGTGGTGGATAACCCATTACCCTGATGTGATTATTACTCACTGTTCGCCTGACTCAAATATCTCATGTACCCTAGAAATATGTATACCTACCATGTACCCATAAATTTTTTCTTAATTTAAAAAAAATAATAAATTTTTTAAAATAAAGGGCTGACTTTCTAGAACTCCAAATAATAGACTCCATACAACCTAGGCAAGACATTCTCCGGGCTTTGAAGGCTTACCCTGGTGATCTAAATGTCCAAGAATGTAAGGGATTGACTGAATAAATTATAGTTCATCGATACAATAAAACATTAGGCAGCTTTTTAAAACGATGGTATAGATGATGTAGATCTATATTTATTGACATAGGGAGATGTTCCTAATACATCATTAAGTCTAAAAAGCAAGCGCTAAACTGTCCACAGCAGGAACACACACACACACAGAGAGAGAAAAGGTCTGGAAATATATATACAGAAAGCGTTCACAGTGATTATCTCTGAGGAGTAAGAAAACAGGTGATTTAGTTTTTTTTTCTCCTGCTTACTTATCTTTTTTCTCAATTTTCTACAATAAAAAGAAATTGCTGGGATAATCTTTAAATGTGGGAAAACTGAACTTTGGTACTTGCAAGCAAGGAACATACAATGATAAAAAATGTTTTGAATCATTCACTTAGCAGACCAAACACAGATAAATTTACATCAATTTCATCCTTACCACCACCCAGCCAGGTAAGGATGGGAGTTCCCATTGTTCCAGAATTTTTTTTTTAATTGAAGCTCAGAGAGTTTAAGTAATTTTCCCCAAAATCACCCAACCTGAAAGCAGTAGGCTGGGATTTAACATACATCTGTCTGGCTCCAAAGACGATGCTCTCTCTACTACAAGACTAATATTTAAGCTCTAGTACCATGCGGGTTTCAAACAAGCAGGAATGTTAGAAGGAATCTAAGTGGACCAGAGGATATTGAGAGAAAATAAGGAGAGGATTGGGAAGGCCAAGAGTTCACGAATACCCTGGAGCAAGGTCTCTCAACCTCAGCACTTCTGATGTTTTGGGCATAATAATTCTTTGTTGCAGGTGAAGGGAAGAGGTCTGTGCTTTGCAGGATGGTTGGAAGCATCCCTGGTCTTTCCCCATAGATGCAGTAGCAAGCCACCTAGCTGTGATCTCCAAAAATGTCTCTAAACATCGCCAAATATCCCCTGGAGAGCCAAATCACCCCTGGCTGAGGGCCACTGCTCTAGAGAATTGTTACCACCAGAATGACATGGCAGTGGCCCTGGAACGCTGTTTGTTACTTACTATTCATATTCAGGCTTAAGCTAACCGTATAGTGTGGTAACTCCACAATGTTAGCTCTGTCCTCCTCAACTAATCCTTTAGTCCTTATGTATGCTGAACTCAAACAACTCCTTCAGGCATTGTTCAAAACAAATGTCCTAATTGGTGAGCTCCAAGTGACATTGTGGCTGTTGTCCTAATCTCCAGAAAGGACAGAAAATTAAGTTGCACCATTCCAAGAACAACCCCTTGAATGGGCCTTTTGCTACCCTTCTGTGGGGGTTCATCCATGCCCCTGCATTCCCCGAATTAAAAGTAAGGGAAGCTGTTTTTTTCTTGTAAATACCAAGCTGTGCAGTCATTACAAGCTTGCTTGGAGATAATCAGGGCTGACACTTGCTGTACGTGCAGGGTTTATTGGAGACCACCCACAAAGTCAACTCAATGCAAAATGACACTACTAAGTAATCTAATCCCAAAATGTAGATTTCATTCCAACAAATTGCACACAAGTGGTCTCCTGCTGGTTTAACTGTTGCCTGGAAAGTCAAACCCAACTGCATCCGTGGCAAATATGTTAGCACAAAGCATCCAACCATAAACAGAGAATGAAAATGCCATGTCTGGGACTGTAAACACTGGATATTGCAGAGAAGAACATGAACTCCTTTATACTGAGTTAAAATATGATTAGAAGATGAGTTTGAATACCCCACCTTTGTCCTAACTCATTCCCCCTTTGAATCAAAGACCAAAAACAGTAACCAAAAGATGAAGCAATTAAGTATATTTCTCTTTGCATCAAAAACTCTTGCATACTGCTTTCTGCAGGGTCTTATGTTTTGAGATTAACCAAAATTTTACTGCACCAGCACCATGATTTTATCCTTACATGGTAAGTATGTATCTATAGCTCCAAAACACACAGTCCCCGCCCTCCAATAGAAAGGGCATTTTGGCCAGGCACAGTGGCTCATGCCTGTAATTCCAGCACTTTGGGAGGCTGAGGCAGGAGTTTTGCTTGAGCCCAGGAATTCAAGACCACCCTGGGTAACCCAGCAAGACCCTATCTCTACAAAAAAAAAAGAATTTTAAATTAGCTGAGGCCAGGCATGGTGGCTCACACCTGTAATCCCAACACTTTGGGAGACTGAGGTGGGCAGATCACTTGAGGCCAGGAGTTCAAGACCTGCCTGGCCAACATGGCATGTCTACTAAAAATACAAAAATTAGCCAGACGTGGTGGTGCATACCTGCAGTCCCAGCTACTCGAGAGGCTGAGGCATGAGAATCACTTGAATCCTGGAAGCAGAGGTTGCAGTGAGCTGAGATTGCACCACTGCACTCCAGCCTGGGCAACAAAGCAAGACCCTGTGTCAAAAAAAAAAAAGGAGGAAAGGAAAGGAAAGGAAAGGAAAGGGAAGGAAAGGAAAGGGCATTCTATTAAAATATTCAAAGAAAAAATCAGGTATACAGTTGGCCTTCTGTATCCATGTGTTCCCATAATAGCAGATTCAACTAATTGTGGATTGAAAATATTTGGAAAAAATTAAAAATGACAATACAACAATAAAAAAATACAAAACAACAATATAGTAAAACAATTATTTGTATAGCATTTACATTGTATCAGGTATTGTAAGTAATCTAGAGATGATTTAAAGTATACAAGAGGATGTATGTAGGTTATATGCAAATACTAGGCCATTTTATATAAAGGACTTGAGCACCTGTGGATTTTGACATCCAAGGGGGCTCCTGGAACCAATCCCCCAAGGATACCTACAAAATACTGTATAAATAAAGAATTGATGAGATCAGAGAATTTTTTTTAATGTCTCATAGGGTAGAGTTTGACCACAAATTCAGTGTAAGCCAACAATTTGACAAGGTTCCCTAAAAGGTTAATACCATCTTAGTACGCATTAATAGAGTTTACCTCTTGGCTTAAAGGAAATAGCAGTCTTTGGTCAAGTGATCTGGCCACATGTACAGAACAGGTATTCTAAGACTGACATTAGGGTGGACATCTGTGGTGTTTGGCCCCTTGGCATCATTTTGGGTAATAGCACACCATAGGGGGTGCCATCTTTGAGTAGTAAAGTCTGTCCCGGGTGCCATGAGACAGGACTCTCCAGTCTGTGCCTAACTCAGGTCCCCACCAACTCATCACCCTGAAGGCAGAGACTGTCTCTTAGCCCTCTTCTGCCTCCCCTCACAGCACTGAAAACAGTGCTAGGCACATTGTGGGCACTCAACAAACGCCTGATGGATTTTCAGGGAAATCTGCACTGAGATCTTTTCTACATTAAGAAGCTAAGAAGGAAAGAAAAATGACTATAGCATTTAGACTAGTGATTTCCAAACTGAGAGTCACAACTCATTAATAAAGTTTAAGTAGTTTAGTAAGTCCATAACCAATATTTGTGTCTTGAGAAAATGAAAACAAAATGTGTCTATGAAGAAATCTTCAGGGTGCTCCTCTCCTGTTTTGTAGAGCTACATTAGCAACCCCTGAAATCCAAGTCTCCACCCATTCTGTACCTGTACCCACAATGGAACATGGCTGAAGAAAGTCATACAACCACACCCACTGGTCTTCCTGTAATTTGCTTCCATTATCTTGACTGGGTCCATATGCCAGTCATTACACTCCATCCTGGCCCTGCTACCTTCCAAGACAACTACCCTTTCCCATCCTCCAGGTCCTCTTCTCCCATCCTGTCTCTCAGCACCTCACCTGGCTCCTACATCACTGAGAAAATAGAAGTTCTTAGAAAAGAACTGCCACAGTCTCCCACCTCCACTTCTGCCACCCACCAGCATCTGTTCCCATCGACTCTACCTTCCCCCCTTCCTATGGAGAGACCATCCTTGCTGCTGGAGAAGGTCAGCCTCTTCACCCATACACCAGATTCCACCCGCTCCCACTCAAGGACATGGCCCCAGCAACCTTCCTCCTCTCTTACGTTATCAAAATTTTCCTTCTCTAGCAGATTATTTCCCTTGGCATGTTATTTCTCTCACCTACAACAAAAACAAACCTTTTCTCCCTCTACTTTCCCTCCAATTACCACTCCATTTGTCTGCTCCCCCATATGATAAAACTCCTTGCAAGAGTTGTCGAATCTACTTTGCCAAATCCTGCTTTCTCATTTCTCTTTTATATTCCCTTCAGTCACGTGATTACCCCCATCACTCCACCAGAATTACTCTTGGCAAAATCACCAGAAACATCCACACAGCTACATCCAACTCCCAATGCTCAGTGTTCATCCTACGTATCACTGGACATGGTTGCTCTCTTCCTTCTCCTTGAAATACTTGCATCGCTTGGTTTTCAGGCCGCCATACTCTTCCAGCTTTTCTCCTTATCTTATGGCCATTCCTTCTCATTCTCATTTATGGACTCCTTGTGAGTCCATATTAGAGCCTCCTGATCTCCCCAGCCTCCTCATTCTGGAGAGCCCATGGCTCAGCATTTGGATCTTCTCTGCATGCCCCACTCGCCTGGTGTTCTCATCCAGTTCTTTGGTTTTAAATTCCATATGTCCACTGATGATTCTCAAATTTCTATCTCCAGCTAGAACCTCTGTCTCAACTCCAGACTCATACATCCAATGTCTTCTCATCTTTCCCAACCTGTGTAGACATCCTGATACTCTCCACCCCAAAGTCTGTTCTTCTGTAAAGCCTTTCCCATCCCATCCCAGTTGCTGGAAACTCAGCCCTTCCTGCTGCTCAAGCACCAAACCGCAGATGCATTCTTTCCTCCTTTCTTTCACACCATGATTCCAATCCACTAGAACATTCTGTTTGGCTCTGTCTTCAAAATATAACCAGAATCCAACAACTTCCCACCACCTTCAGCAATACCCCCATACTCTAAGTCATCATCATTGTCTTGCCTTGATTATGTTACCTTGCTCCCTTACTGTCTATCCTCAACACAGCAGTCAGAGCGAATCTATTAAAACACATCGGATCAGGCTTCCAGCACACTCACTTCTATGCAAAATCTTAACAGGATGCTTTTACGTCTCATCAATCCGGCCCTCTTCTGCCATGAGGGCTACAGAGATGCCACTTGCTCGCAGCTCAATGAATAGATGTCATTGATATGGACAATCTGTTTATTAGGAACTGTTATAGCCAGCTAATCATTTCATTCATAAACCACCAACTAGCTCTCATCCTGGAATCCTTTTGACTAATTCAAGTCAGGTGTGATCCTGTGACCTCCAGGTAAGCAGTGGGGTATCCAGTTTGCCACCCCCGGAGCCATCCATTCCTCTAGCTTTAGAGTCCTGATGTTTCGTGATATTCCCTTCCCTGAAAAATCTCCAGTCACCCAACCCCATGCAGGTGCATGCCTAAAATCTGTAGCTGCAGCAGCTCCTGCTGGTATCAGTGCAGCTGTTTCTTTTCATGAGCCTCTTTTGTACACTGACGTATCTGAAAAAAGAGGGGGAGTGTATTGAATTTCAGGAGATAAACCAGCTGGCTTAAGACAGAGGAGGAAGAAAAAGATGACACGGTCAGTGGGACACTTTTCATGAGAACATATTTCCAGAAATCCAGGTCCATGTGGGGTATTGCACAGTGTTAATCTTGCCCCTGAGATATGGATTAAGGAGATTCTGCCCATAAAGATGCATGCCTTTCAAATATTCCTCTGAGTCTGGAATGTAGAGACAGCTTAGGAGCTCAGAATCTGAACATTGTCACTGTAGCCTGCTCTCCAGTTTCAAATTCACTTTGCTTTCTTCCCTGTTTTAATTTTTATTTTTTCCAGGTGTGGAGATTGGTTAAGTGGCCACAACGTACTCTTACTTAACAACATCAGCACCGACTGCTTGAGGACTCAGTTAGCTAAACTGGCACTGGGGCCAACATGCGACTTTTTGACCCTGTAATTGCAAATATGGAGCTGTTTGTTTTTTCAGAAGTGTCTAAAACATGTGGAACAGGTATAAAGTTTCCACATGAGCCAACCTCTTTGGTTTGCTCTGATTTAAACAAACTGCTTCCCACAGCTGTGCCAAGAATATCCTTTCCAGTCTCATCTTTTTGAGCAACCCCAAGCTCAGAGCTTTCCAAAATGGAATTTTACCATGTCTCAGATGTGGCAAAATCTTAAACCAACACTTCTCCATGCCAGAATAATAGCAACCTAGCTCAGGACAATTAAAGCTGCATTTCTATTAAACAAGATTATTAACACGGTAGAAAAGAGGAGACTATTGCCAATTAAAGCTTTGAAGCAAATAATCGTAGATAGAATCCCTCACTGGAGCTAATCATTACAGCAAATGACATTTGAAATCTTCTTTCCTACTAACTATAGGAATTAAACACTAAAACAAGTTGCCAGCACAGCATTTGATCTTCTGAGCTCAAAGTGCACTTGTTCCAAATTGCAGAGCCTTGAACTCAATTGGGACAATGCCTTCTTCTGCCCAAATGAGCTAAAAATAAGTTGCAGTGAAACTTACTAATCTAGTGTATGCTAGTGACAAAAATTGAGGCCTGGCAAAGCTGCAGGGAACAGAGTTGAGTGCTGGGATAAAGCAAGCTCCAAACAGCCTGTCTCACTTCTTGTCTGGAATTACCTGCCCATTCCTTGAGCCAATCGGCCCAAGTGGTTTACATGAGCTAACCAAGTAATCAAGGCTTCTGTGGGCCAGTTAGCTCTGCTGGGGTTTTCAGTCCAAGACTACACCCCTTACTTGGTCATTCACTCATTTAAAATGCAAGCTCCTTCTCCCCATGGAGAAACCAGCCTGCAGAGGGTGAGGGAAAGAATTATCTACCTTTGCTAAAACAGCTCATAGGTTTTTGCTAATGATAGATTGGGATCTTGCCATCATCAAAAATGGAGAGAAGAGAAGGCTACTGTGGATTCTAGATTGGTGAATAGACTATGAAGTGAACGTCCCATTCCAAAAAGGCCCTATTTTTCACATTTAATACAATAAGTATGCATATGTACCCAACAATTACTCATGGTGAATGTCATAGTAATAACCCTGGCATTTTTATAGTACTTTACAATTTACAAAACACATTCACACATGTCAATATTTCTTAATCCTATTAGATGATAATGGTAAAATAGGCATTATTACCCTACCTTATAGATTTAAAAAAAAAAAAAAAAACGCTGACGCTCAAAGAGATCAAGTCATTTACCCAACATCATTCTGTGAAGCAATTAGAGAACTCCCAAGTCCCATCCAGACTTCCTAACTCCCAGGTGCTCACCTCGACACATACTGTTTCCTGGATGAATAGATTTTCACACCTGCCCCTAGAGAAATAACAAAAAGCTCAAAGTTGCAACTCTGATCAATCTCGTGTGTGCAGATAAAATGGAACACATTTATCTTTAAGGGGAAGAAATATGGATTTTTCCATCCCTTGTCCCCCACTGTAACTAAGCACAACTGTGTCCACATGTCTATGACCAAAAGTATTAAATTTTCCATTACACTGGTCCTTCTCACCAGCCACTTAAGGATCACTTAAGAGCTAAACAATTATTGTGACCCTTCCTTCCTCACCCAAATGCCACGTGTACTCCCTGGAGTAGAAGCCCCTTGGCCAGGCGCAGTGGCTCATGCCTGTAATCCCAACACTTTGGGAGGCCAAGGCGGGTAGATCGCGAGGTCGGGAGTTTGAGACCAGCCTGGCCAATGTGGTGAAACCCCGTCTCTACTAAAAATAGAAAAATTAGCTGGGCGTGATGGCACATACCTGTAGTCCCAGCTGCTTGGGAGGCTGAGGCAGGAGAATTGCTTGAACTCAGGAGGCGGAGGTTGTAGTGAGCCAAGATCGCAACATTGCACTCCAGCCTGGGCAACAGAGCAAGACTCCATCAAAAAAAGAAAAAAAAAGCTCCTTCTGGGAAGGGACTCACGATGGTCTGCTGTGCCTAGGAAAGCTCATTTCACTTAAAAATGTTTGCTTTTTATCAGTCTGGAAAAGTAAGAGTCCATCAGGCTGGAGCAAGGAGCCTGGCATAGACCACCTTGCTTCCTCCCTAATGATGCTCACTGTCCTCTGACACAGCATGAGAGATGGGACCTTATGGCAACAGGAACAAAAACAATAGTCCATGTTCAACACAGCCTCTAGGTTTTGAAACTACCTATTGTTTCCTATTTAAAGGATTTCATACATGCAATACTCTTCCTACTGAACATAGTAGTGTATAAAGAAAATAAGTCTTAGACTCCACCCCAGAGAGTAAATTAAAGGAGGTTGCTCATCTCTAAGGCAGCTCCATGATGTGAACAGGCAGGGAAGCACAGTACCTGTTCAGAACACTGAAGGATTAAGGGTGGACAGGGCACACAGCTATAAGCTACAAACCAGGGTTAGGTGGAATAAGGAATATTACAATACGGACTCTGCCTTGGCCTGTCCAAGCAGACATCATCAACGGATCACAGCACCCTTTAATCCAGCCAAAAATTCTGATCCTCCACACTGGAACCCACGCTTCAGGAAGCCACCACCACTCACTTGGGATCACAAGCAAGATGCCACCTATTTGCCAACTTTGTGTTTAAGGCCATTTTCTCTAAACAGAAGTCTGTTTCACATGTTAAACATAAATCATGGTGCTTCTTCATATTCCTCTGAGTCCAAGATTCCTGATATCAGATTAACAATCCAATTTGATGGCCTGGACTCTTGACCTCAATTCTTGGTTGCTCTCTGCCTCTTCCCAATTGCCAGTCCCCTAAACCCCCTCCTACCCACCAGGGATTCTGACCCAACCTTGGTGACCTGCCCCAACTCCTGATTCCTCCTGGTAGCCTTCTTGTCATTCTTCCCACTGATTTAACTCCCCATCACTGGAGCTCAGCAGGAAGTACCTTGACTAGCTCAAGACTACCCTCCATGCATGCATAATGGCACAAGGGCACTGAAGAACTGAAATAGGCAGGGAAGACGTAGGAGAATTCAAGAGTCATCAAGGAGAAAGGAAGAAGCCTTAGCTGATGGTTCACAGTCGCCCTCCATGTGGAGTGTATCTGAAGGTGGGGCCCAGTCTTCACATACCCCATCAGAGAAAGTGAAAGATTCCAGTCCTGGATTTTTCTGCTTTACAGTGAAGTTTCTGCCTTCGAGGTAAGGAGCAGATGTTTCCTAAGCTCCCAGGGATTTATCTGCCTTGTTCACACCTTCAGCAGACAGTTCATTGCAGTTTTAATTTATATGGTTCTGTCTCACTGGTGGGACAATAATTCTCGCTCCACTTTAAGTCACAAAATGGCAGCATAAAGGAAAACCAGGCTGTGTCTCATCACACCCAGCTTGCATCCCTCCCTGCTCCTCCTTTTCTTTATGCTTCACATGCTCCCTGAATCCAAACAATACAGTCAATCTCAGGTTTGCAAGTTGCTGCCAAGAGAGGCCCCATGGCACAGCAGGGAGATCATAAATCTGGAAGCTGCTTGCTGGGTTCAAGGCCCAGGTCAACCAACAACTCACCAGCCAGATCACCCGCCATCTCTGAGCCTCAGTGTATTCATCTGTAACCTCAGGGTAGGTTGATCTTAATGATTTGTAAGGTCCTTTCCAGCCCTGACATTCTGTTAAACTCAAGTTTATTTGTGAAAGGAGCCTTTCAATCTCTGCTCACCTTGTCCCATCCCAAGCCTAAAAAAGCTACCCAAGTGCCCCTCTGCTGCGCCCACCCTTTAGGCTTAGACCCACAGAGGGAGAATCATTCCCAGCTGCCGGCAGCCTAATCCAGCTGCCATGCAGGGAGTTTCATTATGCCTGTTTCACATGGGTCATGTCAAGTCAATGTGTATTTCTTAAATGCCTCTGACAAGCCCAGAAAGAGGGTGGAGCCCCCCGGGATCTCAGTGACTTCGTCTGCGAAATAAAAGGCTTGCATTTGCTAGACTTCTAAGTGTAGCCTTCAGAGATGCCTCCCACCTCTGAAGTCCTGAGATTCAGGACTCCA
The DNA here is from genome assembly GCF_049350105.2 of Macaca mulatta. NCBI lineage: Eukaryota > Metazoa > Chordata > Mammalia > Primates > Cercopithecidae > Macaca > Macaca mulatta. The sequence goes on along the minus strand of NC_133417.1, from coordinate 124,993,009 downwards.
CTGGGGGAAGGGTGGCTACTGCCCAGGGTTGCCAACTGCCAGCTCCACTCCTGACATGGCCCAGGACCAGTTCCTTTCAAGCCTGTGCACCTTAGGCTTCATGTGGGCAGGGTAACCCCCAGTCCAGATATAACCACATGGAGATGAGGGGATGTGTGTGTGTCATGAACACAGTCACATACCCAACACTTTCTCCATGGCTGAGTCCCAGCCCTGCCTCCTCCCTGGCCCCCAGCTCTCCGGGCCACTCTGAGATGGATGGCAAAGAGGCAGATGCTTGTCTAGATGCTGTGATTGAAAGGGAGTCCCCACATACCCTCAAACTATCTCCGTCAAAGACCTGCCTAAAATCCTCATCACAGGCACTCCAATTCTTTACATTCAGGAATCTTACTTCCAGAAGTTTCCTGTTAAATGTAAATATACACAGAAGAGTCACATGTACTCAGCCTTGGACTTCTTTTTCCAATGCCACCCTTTCACTAACATGTACCAGCTCCCTTCACTACTCCCCAGTAGCCTGAGTCCAGAGCTAAGATCTCTGGCAAACACAAGAACTCCGCCACTAAGAGAAAGACACGAAACCTAAATTTATGGGGGGGGAAAAAAAGCAAACAAAATAAAAAACAAAAAAAAACTAGATAAGAAGAGGGAGAAAACAAATTGTCATGCTATCTGACTTCCAACCTGATTTATGCCCTCCCACAACTAGGGAAAGAAATAGGAATTGGAAGAGGGATTGCTTGGAAAAGAAGAAAAGGATAAGGGATAACGTAATGGTGATTTTCATACCCGTTGCTTCATGGGTGTATTTAGGAATAAAAGTTCTCACTTTTTAGAGTTGTAAAGCCCCATCACATTTTATTTGATTTGGCTACATGCAACTCTCCTTAAATTACTGCACATGTTTATAAACTTGAAAGAATAAAAATTAATTTTGAGTGGGGAGACTTAGAGGGATACGTGTAGATACACAGAAGGAAACCACAGATATGCAGAATTGGAATTAGCTCTCTGCCCTTCGCACTGAAGCCAGAAGGAAAACTGGAGTCACCCCGCATGGAGCAGAATTTAGACCACATGGAAGACTTTCCTAAAGACAGAGTTATTGAACTGAAAGAGAGAATTAGAGGAGATTGGGAGATTCCTTTTTTTGTAAATATTTTTTAAACAGAATCCGTCCCATTTGTGAAGGGGTGAGATATGTACCCCGCCCCCCCCCCCGCCATCGTTCATAAGTTGAAGCTGTAATCTCCAGAGTAGCTGTATTTGGATACTGGGCCTTTAGGAAGGTAATTAAGGTTAAATAAAGTCATTAAGGTAAGGCACTGGGTTTACCAGCAGAAAATACGGCAGCATCCCCTTCAGGAGTTCAGCAATCTCCTCACAATACTCTGGCCCATTGGTTCTAGAATCCATGTGTTTTTTTCTAACATGCCACCTCCAGACCTACTCAGCCATCCCTTTTTTTTTTTTTTCTTCTTGGAGTCTCGCTCTGCCACTCAGCCTGGAGTACAGTGGCGTGATCTCGGCTCACTACAACCTCTGCCTCCCAGGTTCAAGTGATTCTCTTGTCTCAGCCTCCCGAATAGCTGGGACTACAGGCATGCACCTCCATGCTCAGTCAAGGGATCCAGATTTGACCTGTCAAGAAGTAAGAGGATGATGCTGTAGAGAAATGGGAAATAGCCATTTTCCCTCACAAACAAACCCAAGAGGGGCAGGCAGTGTGAACCTGTATACCTGGATGGGTTTTTTGTTTTTGTTTTTGTTGTTGTTTGTTTGTTTTTGAGACAGTCTCACTCTTTTGCCCAGGCTGGAGTGCAGTGGTGCAATCTCAGCTTACTGCAATACCTACTTCCTGTGTTCAAGTGATTCTCATGTCTCAGCCTGCCCAGTAGCTGGGATTACAAGCATACACCACTACACCCAAGTAATTTTTGTATTTTTAGTAGATATGGGGTTTTGTCATGTTGGCCAAATTGGTCTCAAACTCCTGGGCTCAAGTGATTGGACTGCCTAGGCCTCCCAAAGTGCTGGGATTACAGGTGTGAATCAATGAAGAACCAATGAAGAGTCTGATGCGTTATGCTGGGGACAGTGTCAGGGGACAGCTGCCTTCAGGAAGCTGGAGGTGCCAGATGGGGAAAATGAGGGAATTTTAAAAGGAAATTTGGAGGCAAATATCTCAGCTAAGCGTGGGCTTAGGGAAAAGAATTGAACTGCCTCTAAAAGTTGGGACAACTTGCCTGTTTTGAACAAACCTCTGGTTAACATTAACAGTAGAAATCTGTACTTGATAAAGGACTTCTGTTTCAAAGCTTTTGAAGGAGAAGAAGTGAGGCTACTTTTTCTTTTTTTCCTAGTAAATATTTGCATCAAAATTCGCAAGTTTGTTGCTATTAAAATGAGGTGATGTGGGTGTTTGCATTGGTACTAAGTGGAGCAGGTAAGCTGTGGAGTACTGGTAAGCTGCTGGAGGCAGGACTTGATTTGTAGTGTTTGCCAATTTCCGGGTTATAAATACTCCCACCAAGGCTGATTTCAAGCTACCAATGGTTTAACAAGCAGCTTGCAAAATTCCTGTTTAACCAGAGTCTCTGGCAAGTCACCACCAGCTGTCTGCAGCCAACTTCTGCAAGGCATGCTAGCTGGGCAGGTGGCAGGTGACCCAGCACAGAACCAGCAGGGAAAGGCAGAAGACCAGAGAGCGGAGGAAAAACCCCAGGGGTGATATCAGGAACGCAGGCAGATCCTCCTTTCCAGGATGCGTCTCTTCACGAGCACTACATGAGGTCCAATGTCATGGTCACCCAGCCATCCCACTTCCTGGAAGGGAGAAGCACATTTCTGTTCTTTGGGATGTGCTACCTTATCCCCCGCACACTGTGATTGTGCCATCTGGAGTCCAAGGGAAGAGCAGCAGCCACAGAGAATCCCCCAAATCCACCACAGTCTTAAACTTCCAACATGTCCACAAGAACTTTAGTTTACAGAAGAAAGAAAACAAATGGAAGCAAGGAAATTTGATTTAGAACAGATCTTCACTAACCATTGTAAAACCAATGAGCCCCACTTCCCCAGGGACCCCAAGAAAATTCCTATGGTTTCCTCTATAAAGTGAGGAAGAGAAAAGGAGTTCCCCAAATCCATGTTTGGATTTGGCCAGACACGTGCTGAATGTTTTTCCCCAGCAGATAGCAATAGGACCGGAGCAATTCCATCACCCATGTGCCCCTGACCTTCTGTAGATGACACCTCTTGACTGACCTATACTTTGCACGCTCACGTATAATTCATTTAGAACTTCATTCTGTGGTCCAGTGTGAGTCTCAAATAAAATACAAACATACATTTTTGTTTCCAAAACCAAACCAAACGCAGAAGCCAAGACTGGGGCTTATGCCTCCCTAGCTTACCCTTCAGTACCCAGCCCTGAGCTCTCCGCTTGGCCAATGTTCCATACATTTTTGTCTTTCTCCCCTGCAGAAATTCACCAGGGGGTTCTCTCTAAAGGCTTATGCCAGTCACTTCCAGGGTGTTATGAAACCTATTTTTTGGCCCATGGGGCAGACAATTGGGTAGAATTTGAGCCAGCACTGGCAAGCATTAAACTAATGCTTGATGAAGTGGATTAACAAAAAGGATTATCAATACATAACCTAGTGGTTCTTATTATATGTATGTGAGTTATCCATTTAAGAGTCCAGGTAGGGTAATACGTTTAAACAGTGCATACGTAAGAAGACACAGAGGGTGCGAATGATGCATATGTTTCCACCAGCCCTCTGGCTGTGCTTCAAGCTGAAAACTCCTGCATTTCCTTGGACTAAGGAACGACAACTAAGAAGCCATTTATCGGGAACGATAAAGGAGAAAGGGTGACCTCTGCTGGGGAAATGAGTTTGTATCTCATGATTTTCCCCAACTCTGTGAAGAAAAAAGTGAATAGAGTGGGTGGAGGTAGAAATGTAACAATATCCTCCACGAATGAATGATCATTTTTCCCCACTAACAATTTTTACAATCTCACCAACAAAAGGTCATTGTTTGTCTGGTACAGGATCTCTTTAATGATGTGTAGAAATGAGATTCGACTAGGTTTTTATAATGTTTAATAATCATTCTCTAGAAAAAAATGAAGAAATGCTTTCATTTGGAACTGAATAATTTCCTTTATTTTCCTTTTTCTTTTTTGATATTTCACTAATGAAATGAAGATTTGCAACTGCTTTTTAAACATGAAAACTACTTAGAATAAATGAAAGTCCAGCCCCCAAATGCCTCATCAAGGTCTACATGTATTTGTTGAATAAATCCATATTTTAGGAATTAAAATATTAAAAACACTTTCAAACAATCTCTACATTTTACAATTGAACGTTTTATGAAAAACGGGAAATACATTACATTGCTTTAAAACTCAGCAATGCTCAGAACAAAATCACTTCCGTGTCGTTCTCATTACGTTGCTTGACTTCACTCCTTTGCATATCTTTCATCGCCTTTTGACAAGCAAAAAACATGTTGTGCTACTGATCCTCCAACAGCAGTCAGTTATTAGTCGGACTTTCCCTGATTATAGACATCACTTTGGTCTCTAGCTTTGCCAAGTTTAAAGCAAAATACCTAACTTCAAGTTTTCCATAGAAAAGCTGGGGGAGATCTTTTTAAATCTAGTTTTTTAATTGTGTGATGCCAGTGCATATGTAATTCTTATGTGTGTATAATTAGGCTCGTCGAGGGAGGGAGTGAAGAGGGGACACACAGGAAAGCAGACTTGGAATCTCATTCAGAGTTATAGAAGCTGGATTACACTTTTGGGAAACCATATGTCTTTTGGGAGCCATGACTATAAAAGACATCAGTATCCACTGTAATGGAACCCATGCTCTATCTTTACCAATAAAATTTAACAAACAACTTAAATAGAGTGTTTCTTTAAATGACTGTTTATAAGCCATACATAATAAAAGATGTGTATCTTTGTCAGATGCTTTGCTTAAACCAGTGCACACTTTCTTCCCACTTCCCTCAGCCTGATGAGACAACAGACTATTTCACGGTCAACAGCTTTTTGGAAATTGGGCAGAGAGGACAGAGAAAGGGAAAAGAGTAGATTTAACGTTTATTGGTTGGGCTCCTGCCTGGGCCTAAACTGGGGTGGGCAGGGAGGAGAAAAGAATAGGAGTGAAAACAGGTCAAACAGGACTCATTCCCAGCACTTGCCATGACCTCTTTATTCCTTTGCTTTTTCGTCTAATATCATAAATGTCTTCATTCTTTCCTCAGAATATCAAGGAGATGTTCCATTCCTTGAAGGCAATGTTTTTGCTTTCTTTTGTTTTATTTAAAAAGTAGACAATGAATTAAGAAATTAATCAATTCTAAATGTTCATATTTATTTAAATGCCAGTAGGCATCAAGTTTTTAAAAAATTAACATAAGACCCTAAAAATTCAAGTAATTGTATCTAATATTAATGACAAGAAACAGTAAAGATGGAAGAAACATATTTCTGAAACCATATGTATTTCTTCGACTTTACAGGTGTAATCATTCATATTAGCATTTGATAGACAACCATCAGTTACGGAAGTCACTGCAAAGGCCTAAGTCATTTCTCTCATTTGATTAATATATATTAAGCACCTGCTATATGCCACACACTGCTCTGGGCATTAGGGAGACAACTCTAATAAAGTCAGATTTCTTTCTGGTCCTTCTGGAGCTTATAATATCATGCCAGACATCAATCAACCATCCACAATTATAAATATAAAATTGCAATAGCGATGAGTGCTACCACCGAGAGGTAGATGGTGCTACGGGAGCATTGTTTTTCTTAAAGAATCCTGTTCTTAAAATCCATCTGCATAGTAGGAAAATCCAGCATTGTTGAATTCTGGCCTACAGCAGAAATAGCTCAAATCAAAGAACTAAAATCAACATTTTATAGGAACAACATGACCGAGCAAACTCTGAGGTAGTAGTCAAAAAGGTTCTTGATTCAATTTAAATGTATTTGTTCAGCATCTATGCTATGTAAAGAAGTGCTTATCAAACTTTCATGAGCTCGGGAATCTCTTGGCAATCTTGTTCAATGCAGATTTTGCCTCTGTAGGCCCAGGGTGGGGCCTGGGATTCTGCATCTCTAACAAGCTCGTAAGAGATGCTGATGCTTTGGGTCCCTTGATCATACCCTGAGTAGCTCCAGCTCAGGCAAAGATGCTGAACTAGTGAGGCCACTGAATGTCCACCCCACCTCTCACCCCCATTAATCCCACAGGAGCCAGAAAAGTAAAGAAGAGAACATTGTGAGAAGCTCTTAAGTTGACTGGGAATGTTTTTTCAAATGAGGTTGCAAAGTGGTGGCTTCGTCCCAAGGCAGGAAGCAGCCCAGCAGGGTTTTAGGAAGAGAAAATAGAAAAACTGTTGGAATTCTACTCCTGCTTCCTCTCACCAACCCCATATCACCTTGGGGCAAACAGTGCCTACACCTCACCTGCCAAGCTCAGATATCCTCAGAAGAAACTGACCTCTGGAAGTTATTTCTATGTCTCTTCCCCTTCAAACTCCCAGGGCTGGAAAATTACAATCTGATCTTGATGGTGGGCCTCAAACTTGGCTGCACACAGAAATCACGCGGGGAGTTTGAAAGTCCCGCTGCTTGGATTCCACCTCCAGAGATTCCATTGAAATTGCTCTGGGGCACAACGTGGGCATCCAGATTTGTAGAGGCTTCCCAGGTCATTTGAATGTGCAGCCAAGATTCAAAACCACTGAATTCTGACTATCTCCTGCAAACCTGCTTCTCTCTGAGGGACAAAACATGAAGGCCTTACCTAAAGGCTTATTTTGTGGGATAAGGAGCAACAGAAAATAATTTTCAGAGCTTTCCACCCTGGGGCTCACCTAGCCCTATCCTCTGAGTTCACTGGAGCTAACAGGCCTGGACCTGCCTTTCTCAACATGTACTGCCTGTGGAGTCAGTGCCCTAGAGAAAAAATGAGCACACAAAACAAAATAACAGGACATTTGAGGAGCACAGACATCTCAAAAGGAAGAGGGCCTCCTGGATGACAAATTCCAACAGAAGCAGAAATATTAGGACAGATGGATCAAGTATTTTTAATCATCCTAGTAAATATGTTAAAAGATAGAAGGAAAATTAATAAGAAGCAAAAAAATACATAAAAGAATCAAGCAGAAATACTAGTAATAAAAATATAAAAATACAAATAAAGAGCAGAATTGATACTACTGAAGAACAAATTAGTGATTTGGGATATCAGATTGAAAAAAAATACATCAGAAGGTAGAAGAAAAGGACAAGGAAATAGACAATATATCAATAAAAAGAAAAGCTAAGAGATAAGGAAAACAGATGCAGAGGTACTAACATCCAAACAATAGGAGTTCCATTTTAAAAAAGAAAAAAATGGAGGGGAAAAAGATTTGAGGATATAACAAAGATCAATTATTCTGCCACATCTATAGAGAGAGAAAGAGAAAGCAGAATATGCACAAACACACACACACACGAGAGAGAAAAAAAAGAAAAACTCATACCCAGGTACACTATAATAAAACTTAAGATTTTTATAAAACAGAAAAAGTTCTAAAAGCTGTCATAAAAAGAGGAGACCACATACAAAAGAACGACAATCAGATTGGCATCAACGATATTGGATGCAAAAATAATGGAGTAATGTTTTGACAGAATTGAAGGAAATAGAATTTAGAACCTATTATTTTATAGTCAACCAAACTGTCATTCAAATATTAAGGTCAAATAAAAATATTCTCAGGCATAGAAGATTTGCTGCAGAAAGATGTGCACTGTAAACTGTTTTGGCTAAAGTACTATGCATGAGAGAGAAAAATCCAGGAGACTCAGCAAGAGATTTGTGGAACAAGGGTGATCAAACACCTAAATACTTATTGCTTAAAAAGCAAAAAGCAAGCTAAGACCAATGAAAAGGAGAAAATATATCTGTAACAATGCAGAATTAAAAGCCTAGGTTATATCAACATAACAGGGCAGGGGAGGGAGCAAAGAATCCTAGATTTTTACTTTATTAAGAAGAATTAGGGAGATAAAAATATATTACTAAAAATAAAAGTAAGAAAAATAGAAGAAAGCATTGAAAAAGTAGCACAGCTGAAATAACAAGTTAGAATTATAAAAATTGGTCCATGTATGTCATTTATTATAACAAAGGTAGATGGATTGAGCTCACCACTTAAGACATTAGGTGTGACAGATTGGATTCATTTGTAAAATTTTGACACATGCTATTTACAAAAAGGCATACCTCAAACATACAGATATGCAAAGACAGAAAGCAAAAGAATGGAAAAAGACGTAATACATAAATATTAATCAAAAGAAAACTGACATAGCTATATTAATTCCACAAAACATAGCCTTTAAGTAAAGAGCATTATTAAGAAAAGAAGACCCTTAGACACAGCAATTTGCTCCCAGGTATAAGCACAGAGAAAATCATATGCATGTGTAGCAACTGAGACAGATAGAATCTAAAATGGTCACCAACTATCCCTTCCTTCTGGTATTTATACGTGCAATCTCCTTCCTTTGACTGTGGGCAGGACTGGTGAATTGCTTCTAACCAATAGAATATGGTCATGGTGATGGATGATATGTCTGTGATTACTTTACCTAAGAATATAAGGTTTGTCATGCCTGCAGACCCTCTTCTTTGCCAGCTTTAATGAAGCAGGTGATCACTCTGAGGAGGCCCACATGACAAGAAACTGAGGATGCCCTCTGCCAAGAGCCAGCAAGAAAATGAGGCCCTGGCCTGGCAATCTGCAAAAACCTGAATCCTGCCAACAACCACATGCACTTGAAAGTGAATCTTCCCCAATCAAGCCTTGAGATTAGACCACAGCCCTGGACAACACCTTACCCTGGACAACACCTTAACTGCAGACTTCTGAGGACTTGAAGCAGAGGACCCAGCTAAGCCCTGCCCAGACTCCTGACTCACAGAAACTGTGAGATAACAAATGTATATTATTTAAGTAACAGAGTTTTGGGTTATATTGGCTGAGCATAGTGGCTCACACCTGTAATTCCAACACTTTGGGAGGCCGAGGTGGGTGGATCACTTGAGGTTGGGAGTTCAAGACCAGCCTGGCCAACATGGCAAAACCATGTCTCTGCTAAAAAAATTTTTTTAATTAAAAAATAATAATAACAATGGGGTTATATTGTTATGCAGACATAGATAACTAATACAACAAGAGACATATTTAAGACTGTCAGTAGTAAAACAAAACAATAACAAAATCCTGGAAACAACCAAATGCTCGTCAAGAGGAGACAGGAAAAAACAAACTGTGTAACAATATGGATAAATCTTAACATTATGATCCTAAGTGAAAAAAATGTTAATTACTAAAAGATTACTTCAGCATGATACCCTTGTAAAAAATTAAAAACAAAATCAAATTCATATATTATTTAGGAAGACAAACATATACAAATTTCTTGTGAAATTAAACATGACGTTCTTATAAAGTTATACATAAACTTACCACATGACCACTATAGATGTTTATTATATATAAACAATACCACTCCTAGATATTTACTCAAAAGAAATAAAAACATGGTGGGGCGCTTACACCTGTAATCTCAGCACTTTGGGAGGCCAAGGTGGGCGGATCACGAGGTCAGGAGATTCAGACCATCCTGGCTAACATGGTGAAACCCCATTTCTACCAAAAAATACAAAAAATTACCTGGGTGTGGCAGCGGGCACCTGTAGTCCCAGCTACTCGGGAGGCTGAGGCAGGAAAATGGGATGAACCCAGGAGGCAGAGCTTTCAGTGAGCTGAGATCAGGCCACTGCACTCCAGCCTGGGCGACAAAGCGAGACTCCGTCTCAAAAAAAAAAAAAGAAATGAAAACATATAGCCGCACAAAAACCTGTATATGAATGTTTAAAGTAGCTTTATTTATACTTGCCAAGACTGGAAAAAATCCCAGTGTCCTTCAACTGGTGAAGAGCAAAATATACTGTAGTACACAACAGAACCCTGCTCGGCAACACAAAGCAACAAATGACAACAAACATACAACAACAACAAAGCAACAAACATACCACCACATGGATGAACCTCAAATGCGTTATGCTGAGTGAGTAAATCCAGACCCAAAAGACTACACATTGTGTGATTCCTTGTATATGACTTCCTGGAAAAGGCAGAACCATGGAGATAAGAAACTGAGCTGCTAGGTTGCCAGGGGCTGGAGGTAGAAGAGAGGAATTGACAACAAAGAAGCAGGAGAGAACACTTTAGAGTGACAGACCTGTTCTATATCTTGATTTCGCTGGTAGTCATACAGCTGAATTTATGTGTCAAAACTCATAAAAGTATACTCTAAGAAGGGTGAGTTTTACTGTATGTAAATTATACCTCACTTAAATAGATACATATACACACATCGGGTAAGTGCTTCTTTTGACAATCCCCCAAACCACATCCTCCACCCTGCCATACCATAGTGCCCCTTCCTGCTCCCTATGCAAAGAACAAAATGAGAAGTTGTGTCATTGGAAATGTTATGGTTAAAATAACTACAGAAAACAACCTGGAATGGGAACCGGAGGAGAAAAAGGAAAGTTTCAACAATTAAAATGATGTCTAGAAAACAGTCAGGAAAATGGAGAGCATGTTCATTCCTCTGTTTGCTTTGGGATGCATGTCTATGACTTTACAATAGTGAATCTCATTTAGCTTAAAGTAGGAAGTCACTGAGTCATTGTCCAACCACCTGCAACCCAGGGAGACTTATCCCAAAGTCAGTAGCCCTATTTCTTCCAGATTCACTTTGCCTTGGAACACCCTGATAAACGGCCCATTAGCAGCCCACAAAGAGATTAAGAAACAATTCCGTTTAAGAGAATGCACAGTTTAGCAAAATGATCCTTGAATCAGAATGTTCTGCTTCTGCTATCTTTTATGAACAAAAGGAGCAGAAGTTTTGAGGTCAGTCAGCCTGACCATATTTTGTTCTTATCTCCCTATTTTCTACTCCATAATGAAATTTAAATAGCTCACTATCACTAAGTAAATAATTGGCGCTGTAACAGCCTTCTGGAAGCTTTTAATTGTGTCAAAGCAGCTCTTCAATTCTAAACATTCCTTACAACCGAATGATACTTAGAGCTTTGGGTGCCTTGTTGGCAGATGGAGACGGGAACACAAAATGGGATAAGAAGGCAAGAACTTCCCATTAATCATAGCAGTGTTCCTTTATTCCAAGATCATAAAATGCCTGAAATCACAACTTTGTCTTGGTGAGGGAGGGAAAGGGGCCTGACTGAGAAGCAGAAAGTCTAGGTTCTAGTTTCTGCTGGGCCCCTGCCCAGCTTCCTAATGTGGAACAAGGTGCTTAATTACCTCTTTGGACCTCATTTTCCTTCTGTGTACCCCAGATTCTGTAGCCAGGGCGTCCCCTCCACATTGCCCCAGGTCAAGGTGCTCTACCAAGCAATAGGCTTACCCCCAGTTCCAGATTTGGAGCTTCTCCTCTTCACTTTGCTGTCTGTCCAGGGATCTGTTTTGATCTTACCAATGTCCTAGGGTCCTTGTGGAGAAGTGTCCCCACAGGGTGGCCAAATTATGGCATGCAAGAAAGACTCCAGGCACTGGCCAGACACTGCTAACTCAAGATAAAGGGTTACCCCAGACAACGCTTTCCACGATCAGAAACCACTGGGAAATCCATCTGAAACAAATGAAATAAATTTCTTTGCCGCATGACTTCCCAGAGTCTTTATTTTCTCATGTACTTTGAGACTTTCCTAGAGGGAGGGACTGAAGTATTTGACTAAGGAATTAATTTTTTTTCAAAGATCTATGCTCAGGTCTGACACGCCTTAAAAAAGCTGGTCCAGATTTATGATTCCGTCTGTTGATTTTTCATTCATTATCTTCACATCAGGAGGGACTCAAACTTGGCTGCAGAATAGCATCACCTGGGTCCACTCCCTGGGTCTCGTCCCCAGGGAGTACAATCACATTTGTCTGAGAGGTGGGTACTGCTTTCAGTTCTCCTACAAAGTCTGACGTGCAGCCAGCATGGAGAGCCGCTAGCTCAGGCAGCAGGGGAAGGGGCTTCCTGCTCCGGAGCATATTCTAGAGTATACAAGGGGGAGCCCGACTCCCAGTATTAAGGAGTAAACCCAAGAAAGTGTTTATCTCTCCACCCAGAGTCAAATCTACAAGCCTCCTAAGCCCCCTACCTACTGGGAGGATCTCTGTGGAGGATGTGGAATGAGTAACAGCATTTCCTAACAGTTACTCAATTAGGATTCTGGCCCTAATCATCTCTTTTAAAAACCCTGTGGACTTTTCCTTTCAAAACAGAAATAACTTTACTGATTTTCTGGTTGTAAATTTAATGCCTACTCATGGTAGGGGGTGGGACTACGTAGAAGTGTAAAGCGAAAACTAATTGTTCTTAATCCCCCTGCTGTGAGCATTTTGTATTTACTTCTAGGCCTTTATATGTTTTTAATGTTGCTTTGTAACTTGTTTTTTTGTTTGTGTTTTTGGTGTTTTTTTTTCACTTATCAACATTTCTCAAATGTCTTTTCATCTCAATATAAATAAAACAAGATCATTATTTTTAATGGTATCACCATATTCTAAGTAGACCATAAATTATTTAACTGAACCCCGTGTTTAGCTATTCTAGTGTTTACCATCAATAAAGGAATAGACATCTTTGCACATACATCTGATTGGTTTCGTAGAATACATTTTTAGAAGTGGAAGCACCCACTCCAAATCCCAGAAGCCAACAGAACCCACTTAGGTGGGCTTCCCTTTCTATTTACCATCCAGGGGTATTGCTTTTACTTCTCATTTCCCCACTCTAAGTCCCTCCAGCTTTCTCCACTCCCTAGCTCTTGTAAAGTATTTTCTAGCTGCTGTTGATTCATGTCCCTCCACCTTTTATTGAATCTCCCTCAAGGTTCTCTGTTAAAGCCAGTATTTTACTTTAGAAAGTCTTGGTTCTATGCAAATCTTCACTCTCTTTGCACCCCCTTCTAGTTCAGGCTGGAGGTCTCATCCCCCAGCAGAGGTCACCAAATCCTCTTTTAAGGAACGAGCAAGGGGAAGCAAGCTGAGGTTGTTCATTCTGGAAAGTCTTACGTGACCTCCTTTCCACACACACCCTGGCCCCTCCAGCCTTCCCCAGAGCACCTGCCCTTCCCTCTGCAGTAGCACTTGTCACTCTGTGCTATGATTATTTACGCGTCAGTTTTCCCTTGACACTGAGTCCCTTGTCCCCATCCCTGTGCCTCCCGACTCCACCACCACCCTGGCTGAGAAGATGCCTTCAGGGTTTACTGAATGTCTGCTATTAAAAGGCCACATTTTTTCCAGGAAAAACTCCAAGTGGTCTTTCTTTATAACTATGACCCACACCCTCTCTTTTTGCCAAAAAAATGACACAGTCTCAAACTCACGCCTAGGCTGAGGCTGACTCCTGTGACCTCGCCGCTGTCAGAGGCATTTGAACCACAGCAATTTCATCTTGAATTGGGGCTGAGTAAAATAAGGCTGAGACCTATTGGGCTGCATTGCAAGGAAGTTAGGCATTCTTAGTCACAGAATAAGATGGGAGGTCAGCACAAGACACAGATCACAAAGATTAGCATGCCAAAAGACAGTCCCACCAGCGCCATGACAGTTTACAAATGCCACGCCAATGTCAAGAAGTTACTCTATATGGACTAAAAGGAAGAGGAATCCTGAGTTCCAGGAAATCCTCGCCCCTTTCCTGGAAAACTCATGAATAATCCACCCCTTAGTTAGCATATGATGGAGAAATAACCATAAAAATAGCCAACCAGCAGCCCTTAGCAATGCTCTGCCTGTGGAGTAGCCATTCTTTACTCCTTCACTTTCTCAATAAACTTGCTTTCACTTTACTCTGTGGACTTGCCTCGACTTCTCTCTTGTGAGAGATCCAAGAACCTTCTTTTGGGGTCTGGATTGGGATCCCTTTCCGGTAATAAATACCACTGAACTACGGAGAGCACATTACATCTTCCAATGATCAGGCATCGAAAGGAGCTCCGCTTTTCTTACTGCATTTTCCACACTGATGCCTACTGATGTCCCCGCCTGGCCTTTGGCAGGGGCAGCAAGGTTGCTGATAAAAACCCTCTCGATGCCAGGGAGTGACTCTACCAGCAGATGGCTTAGTGTGTTTCCTTCTTGCCAGCTCCATTTTCACATGACTCACAAGTTTATTCATTCATTCAACCAGTCCTTTGCTACTGGAAACCCTATGGTAAAGCAGAGACACAGTCCCAGTGTTCAAAGAGGTTAATTTTAGGGAATCCAAAAACCAGTAAACAAACAAATAAAATATGTATGAATTTTGATGAAAGTTTTGAAGGAAAGAAAAAGGAGGCTAAAATAAAGAATAAGAAGTTCTTATTATTGATTACTCTCAGTGATCAGGGTAATTAGGGAAGGCCACCTGCCTGCAGTAGGAAAGGAAGGAGAATATCCTTCCAGGACAGGGAACAGCACCTGGCAACTTTGAAGCAGAAAGGGGCCTGGAGCCTGGTGAGGCAGGGGCAAACTGGAGGTGAGTTTGGGGAGACAGGCAGGAGTGTTGATGTGTATATTTAGATACGTGAGTTTTAGATTATCTGTTGGAATTCAGGGTCCAGTTGGTCATTATCAGTAAGTTACCAAGAAATTACAAAATACCTCGGGTTTTTTTAGTATCTTCCATAAACAAAAACTTATTATCTTTGACTTTTCAAAGTATCTCAAACCATGGTCATGTCAAGACCATCCACTTGGATAGAATGAAACGGGGGCACTATATTGAAGGAGAGTCACATAAAAATTATCTGAAACTCTGATTTTAATGTGTTTTCAGTTTATTTGAATCAAAAAACAAAGCACATCTAGAGGTGTCATTTTCATTTTGTTTTTTGTTTTTCTTTTTTTCTAGTTTCAACTTTTTAATTACAAGATCTTCACAGATTCTTCCATGAAGGAGGGAGGATACAAGAGGAGGAGAGGTAAGATAGAGCCATTTTATACAAGTTTCAAAATAGAAATGTGGGCCCTCCTTTGGCACTCTAAATAGTATGGCTTAAGCTGCTCTTTCTTAGTTTCTTGTACCTATTTCTGCCCCTCTCTGGGGCCCCACTTCTAGCCATGACTTCTTTCAATGGAGGTATTTTTGCCTTCAGCCTCCTGTTTATTTATCTGGCCCCAAAGTTAGAACATATGCAGGCAAGTGTCCATGTAAACAAGGTCTGACCTGAAAGGACTGCATAGATAAGGACCTGTGTTCTGCTTCAGAGAAGGGAGGGCCACACTGGCTAAGGCAAGCAAGTGTTACTGGGAAATACGACAACATTCACACAGTCTTCCTTAGTCGCGGCTGTTTGTGAATACGACATGCATTGAATCCTTCTGAGTGCTGCCTTTAATACGCTACCTCCCAGTAAGAACATCTCCAGCTACTCAGCTTCAGAAAGTTGGTCTTTAAGGATTTCCAAAAGCAACTGAAATCTGAACTCCTGGAGAAGGGGGAAAAGGCAGAGAGATGGAAGGCACAATTCCATCACAAATTGCCTAGGTTAACATGGCTCCATCAGCCTTTTTATTCTTACCCTGAAAATAATTTCAAAAACAAGTGTCTTTGAAATAAGTCACTTTGCAAACACATACTAGGGTCTTAGAAGGGTCTTTGAAGGGGTCTTTGCAACACTGCCAGGAGTGCTGAGAAGACAAAGAAAAGTAAAACACAATAATTGTCCTTCAAACTTTTTTGCTGATTAAATGTTAGAAGATTCTCATCATCTATAGGGCAGGAGGTGGATGAAGGGGAACCTAATGAAAACAAAGCCAAAAGCACTACATAGTTAACCTAAGAGGTTAAAAGGGATTCAAGGGAGGAAAATTCGCCATCCATCTGTGAGTATCAGGCATAGTTTGACAGAGGAATTTTCTCTAAATTCTATTCCGCTTCTTAGGCCTCAGTATTGAGGTAGGTGTTGAGAGAGGTTGGGTCTGCCAGGGTCAAATTTTCTTGGCACTTAAATTACAAGGAAACATTGCAGAGTTTGTGCAACCACAAGAAATTTCAAGGTTCTGAAATTTTAAAAAGAAAGGCTAAGATTCTAAAATTTCAATATGGACATGCCAACCAGCTGAACCCAAACATACCTTGTTTGGTACAGGCTGGGGGTGAGGGGTGCACTTCATTTTGCCATACTCTGTACTAAGGGCTCCTTTGTTGCAATGGGTTGGAAATATGTGTGCAGGAAAATCACCCAAAGCCTCAGCAAGTGTTCTCTGGTTCCTTCCATATCTAATATAGGGCAACACAGCCAGGGTTCCTTGTTTAGTAAGAAGGCACATAAAATAGACCAGTGCTCATGACCAATGAAGGGGCATGGTCTTTCCAAACAAACAGAGCCCCTGAGAGTTATTTTAAGGCCAGGAACATCATGTATGCTGCAAACATCTGGATAATGTTCCCACTCCACACCCAAGTAGACATCACAAATCGATCATAACCCTCATTCTCACCAAGCCCAGATGCTACCCCAGAAACCTTTTCAACATAGGACTCCAGGAAGTTACTACCATTAACAGGAATTGTCACAAGAGATGAAACCCAGGGATCCTCTCTGTCCTCAACCTTGTAGCAGTTCATGATGTGGGAGTCTCATCTTCCCATGCAAAGAACAATGGGGTGGGTGGCCATTAAGGGTCTTGTGGTCTTGGGCCCTGCCAAAAGCTTTACGGAGACTTGAGGTAAATCATTAAGAAGATGGCTGCATCCTCTTCGACAAAATGAATTTGTTATGTACAATCTTCCAAGGCTTCTTGAATAAATAATACTCTTACCTTTTAGGTTGACTCGGGTTTGAGCTATAAAGTAGATATAAACCTTTGGAGGTTCCAACTTTCAGAGCAGTTAACTTGAGGGGCTAAGTCACTTTCAAAAGGGCTTTAAATGCCAAGCTTCCCTCCACCAAACATGTTAAAGACTCTTAACTACCTGACAAAAAAGGAAAGGAGGAAGATAGATAAATATAAATTCTACCTGCAGCAAGGCACCATGGCCATTTGAAAATGAATCCCAAATGAGCATGAAGCAGCTATGGGAAAATGTGATTCTATTTACATAAGTCTGATCTATACACACTTCTTCAGAAAGGACTCAACTCTGAAACCATCACACGCTGGGCTCGACCTGCAGAGCCTTGTGGCTGAATAGTTGTCAAGTGTGAACCATGGGCCAAGGGCAGAGTAACCTCATGGAGAGGCAGGAAAAAAAACTGGACATTTATCACTGAAAGCACACATGAGGCCATGTTCACAAAGCACAAGTCAACTGCTCTGAAGTCATTCTGAGGTTTTCACCCAATCAAGAACAGTCATTCTCATTCAGGGGCTGCTAAGGTCAGTTGGACCGTGGCCAGTTTAATTTCGAGCAGTGGTTGTCAAACATTCCCTGGAGGTGCCTCAGAGCTGCGCAGCAGGCAGAGGAGAGGGAGGCACAGTGGACAGGACTGATACAACACCCAACAAGCACACACATGCTTCCCTCAGAGCGGCTTCTGTCATCTCCTCTGCAGCTTGATGCCCCACATAAGATTTCATTTGCAAAGAAAGCGTTTCACTACCCAAAATAAAAGATTTTTTTAATTCCTGGCGTTTTCTATTCTAAGACATGGTCAGACATCAACAGGATCCCCAGAACCAAAACCAACATACGGCATAGTAGGGAGACAAATGTTCCTGAACCAAAGCAGAACATGCAGGACTGAATATTTTTTATTTCAATATAATTTTAAACTTAAGAGAAAAACTGTAAGAATAAAAATAGTAAAAGAATGCCTGTATTTCTAGGCTGAGCACAGTGGCTTTCGCCTGTAATCCCAGCACTTTGGGAGGCAGAGGCAGGCAGATCACCTGAGGTCAGGAGTTTGAGACCATCCTGGCCAACATAGTGAAACCCCGTCTCTACTAAAATCCAAAAAAAAAAAAAAAATTAGCCAGGCATGGTGGTACACGCCTGTAGTCCCACCTACTCAGGAGACTGAGGCAGGAGAATTGCTTGAACCCAGGAGGCAGAGATTTCAGTGAGCCAAGATGGTGCCACTGCACTCCAGCCTGGTGACAGAGCAAGACTCCGTCTCAAAAAAAAAAAAAGAATGCCTGTATTTCTTTTACCAAGATCCACCCATTATTAACAGTTAACCCATTTGTTTTATTATTTGTCCTTCCTCGCTCTCTCTCTCTTTTTCTATGTGTATAGTTGATCCTTGAATAATACAGGTTTGAACTGTACTGGTCCACAAATACCCAGATTTTTTTCAATAAAAACATTGGAAATTTTTTTGGAGATTTACAACAATTTGAAAAAACTTGCAGATAAACTGCATAGCCTAAAATACCCTAGATGAAGCTATTTTAACCACATAGCTATAAAAATTAAGAAAAAATTAGGTATGTTATAAAAATATATGTAGATACTAGTCTATTTTGTCATTTACAACTGTAAAATATACACAAATCTATTATTATTAGATGATATTTATCAAAGCATATACACACAAATACTTCCAGACCATATGTGGTATCATTCACAGTCGAGAGAAATGTAAACACACATAAAGACGTAGTTTGAAATCGCCACTGCATAAAGTTCACTGCAGTACATACTGCACTATTGTAATAATTTCATAGCTACCACCTATTGTTATTGCAGTGAGCACAAATTATGTGAGTAGATGCTGTGCAACACTAATCATCTTCACGTAAGCAGTCGTCTCTCCACTACATCCTTCATCACGGTAAAATGTGACCTCTCGCGGTTCTCGTATATTTTTCATCATGTTTAGTGCAATACTGTAAACTTTGAATAACACATGGAACCCATACCGAGTGCCACAAGTGATGCTGGAAGTGCTCCCAAGAAGCAGAGAAAAGTCATGACATTACAAGAAAAAGTTAAATTGCTTGATATTTACCAAGATTGATGTCTGCAGCTGTGGTTGCCATCATTTCAGATGGACGATTCATCTTGTAAACAGATGAGGCAAACTTACAGTATCAATAAATACAGTACAGTGCTGCAAATATATTTTCTCTTTTTTATTATGTTCTTCATAACATTTTCTTTTCTCTAGCTTACTTCATAACAATACAGTATATGATACAGATAACATACAAAATATATGTTCATTAACTGCTTATGTTATCAATGGGGCTTCTGGTCAACAGTAGGCAATTAGTAGTTAAGTTTCAAGGGAGTTAAAAATTATATGAGGATTTTTGACCATGGGAGGAGTCAGTGTCCATAACCCCTACACTGTTCAAGAATCACTGTATGTGTTGGCCGGGCGCGGCGGCTCACGCCTGTAATCCCAGCACTTTGGGAGGCCAAGGGGGACAGATCACGAAATCATGAGGTCAAGAGATTGAGACCATCCTGGCCAACATGGTGAAACCCCGTCTCTACTAAAAAAATATAAAAATTAGCTGGGTGTGGTGGCACACACCTGTAGTCCCAGCTACTCAGGAGGCTGAGGCAGGCAAACTGGTTGAACCCAGGAGGCAGAGCTTGCAGTGAGGCGAGATCACACCACTGCACTCCAGCCTGGGCAACAGAGCAAGACTCCGTCTCCAAAAAAAAAAAAAAAAAGAAGAATCAGTGTGTATGTGTACGTGTATACATTCTCTTATATACCCAGAGTATCATCCTCAACTTCAGTAAATTTAACAATGAAACAGTACTTTTATCTAATCTACTGTCCCATTTTTGTCAATTGACCCAATAATGTCTTTACAGCATTTTCCCCTCCAGAATGGAATCCAGTCTAGGGTCAGGGATTGAGTTTAGCTGTCTCCATCTTTCATTGATCTGAAGCACTTCCAGACCCTTTCTTAGCCCTTCATGATGATATTTTCCAAGTCTAGAGCCCTGCCCCATTTTTAACAGAATGTTTCTCATTTAGAGTTTGTCTAATATTTCCTCATGACTCGGGTTATACATTCTTGGCTGGAATATGACAGAGGTGCCATTGTGTCCTTCCCAGGGCATCACATCAGGAGGCACACAACATCCATCTGCCCTCACTGCAGATTTTGAAAACCTAGTCAAGCTGTCAAATTTCTCTACAGTATAATTGCTATTTTTGTTTCCCTTGGAAATAATACTCAGTCTGTAGGGAAATATTTTTAGACCAAACAAATATCCTGCTTCTTATCTAAATTCCTCCCTAGTTTTTGCATCCATTGGTGATTCTCACTTGATGATTCTTGCTGATCTTTGCCATAATGGTTCTAAAATGCTAACTTACCAGCTCCAGCCCTTCCTCCCAATTTATAAGTTGGCATTCAGCATTTCACTGTAAGCAAGAGCCCTTGCTTTTCCCCATACAAATAAAGTAAACATTTTACCCATTTATTATCAATAGGGACTCATAAATTCTGATTTTTAATAGTTTATAATTCATTAATACTTAATTACTTAAATTGTCACAGATTTAGCCAGCGGAAGTTCTTTCAGGCTGGCTCCTGTGTCCTTGTGACATGGTCCCATCTCTTTTTGAGCTCATTTTTAAGTTCTAGTATCAGCATAGCAGAACATTCTGTTATACTAGAAATTAAGAAAGTTCCAGGCTCACCTGGTACAGCCTGCCCTAACCTGGAATCAGTTGGTTCTCCCAAGAGCCCTGAGTCCTTTTGGTGGGGAATGGAATTAGAGACCAAGATCTGGGCACAAGGTGTGTCCATTGCCACTGAGGTGTTACGGCTTCTTGGCCCTTTCAGCAGACAAAACTAGGTAATACACACAGGTGTATATATTCATGCAAATTTATATACACACATACGTATGCATTTTAGAAATATAATACACAGTGATATCCCAAATTTCAATCCATCTCTACAGGGCTCTTTCTTGCCTTCTCCCCATTCCATATATTGTCACTTTTTCCTTAATGAGAACCCTGCTTCCCAAAAGCAACACATTTACTCATTTGCTCACTCCTGTAATACATATGTCAAACCTAAATAACAGAGTGGGAGATTCTCTGAAAGAAAATGATATTTATTAAGGAGTCGCACTGCAATGGGAATGCACACGCCATAGTAAACTATGTGCGTATTCAGGGAGGTTGAGACAAATGAAAGTTTTTAAAGGAAAAATGAGGGAAATTACATAAGTTGCTTTGAGTCAATTATCCTTGGCTACAAGGATCAATAACAAGGGTGGTGTCAGTCTGAAGTTGGATGGGCAGTTGCTGGACAGACATCCTTGCAGAAGTATTTTCTGTGTAAAGTTACAGTGACCTTTGTGCAAGGTTGTGGTTTTTGCAGTGTTTTGCAATAGTTCTTATTATCAGGCATACATTCACAAGAACTCTCCCTTCATATCCTTCCCTGGCTCCACTTGTCAGGATTTTAACACAAGTGACTTCCTTTTGATTGTGACAACTTCCACAGATATAAAGTTGTTTCAGAATTGCTTTTTCTCAGCAGGGTGCAGTGGCTCACACCTGTAATCCCAGCACTTTGAGAGCCCGAGGTTGGTGGGTCACCTGAGGTCAAGAGTTTGAGACCAGCCTGGCCAACATGGTGAAACCCCATCTCTACCAAAAATACAAAAAATTAGCCAGGTGTGGTGCCATGTGCCTGTAGTGCCAGCTACTCAGGAGGCTGAGGCATGAAAATCGGTTGAATCCAGGAGGCGGAGGTTGCAGTGAGCCGAGATCTCGCCACTGCACTCTAGCCTGGGAAAGACAGCAAGACACCATTTCAGAAAAAAAAAAAAAAAGGAGGAGGAGGAGGAGGAGGAAAAGGAGGAGGAGGAGGGAGGATAGAGGAGGGAGGAGGGAGGAAGGAGGAAGGAAGAAAGAAAGAAGAAAGAAGGAGGAGGAGGAGGAGGAGATGTAGTAGTAGTAGTAGTAGTATGTATGTATGTACAATTCTACATATTCCTTCACCTAAGTCTGAGGGTACATAGTCAAATACTATGTTCATAAGTTACTAGGATTAGTCCTTTCTTTTTTTCTCTTCAAGGTGGTTATGGTATTCATTTGGAAAACAATTGGCTAATTTGTTTCAGCCTGCATTCAGTTTTAGGGATTTTTGCCCTTTTCCATCCTTATTAATTTTACTTTAGAATATATAAAACATTAACATGCTTCTGAAGGTCAAAACTACGCAAAAAGATCTATTCAGAGAAGTATTCCTCCTTCCATATTTCTTCTGTCCTATTCCCTTCACCAACTTTAACGCTTCCTGATTTATCCTTTGTTTTTTTTTTTTAGAGATAAACAAGTATATGTTTTCTTATTTTTCCTTCTCTCTTACATAAAAGATAGCATACCATATATATTATTTTGCACTTTGCTTTTTTCTCTTAACAATATCTCTTAGAAATAATTCCACATCAGTTGATAGATAGCTTCTTCATTCTCTGTTGTTGTTGTTGTTGTTGTTGTTGAGACAATGTCTCACTCTATCGCCCAAGCTGGAGTGCAGTGGCGTGATCTCGGCTCACGGCAACCTTCACCTTCCAGGCTCAAGCAGTCTTCCCACTTCAGCCTCCCAAGCAGCTGTGACTACAGTGATGTGCCACCACTTCCAACTAATTTTTCTTTTTATTTTTGTAAAGACAAGGTTTCACCACATTGCCCAGGCTGGTCTTCTATCCCTGGGCTCAAGCAATCCACCCACTTCAGCCTCCCAATGTGCTAGGATTACAGGTGTGAGCCACCTACCCAGCCACTCATTCTTGTTTACAGCTGTATAGTACTCCATTGTGTGTGAGTACCCATAATTTAGTCAGTTTCCTGTGCTTGGACATTAAGGTGGTTTCCAACTATAATTAATAACTTTATGCATTTTTTTGTATTATTAGAAGTATATTTTCAGAATAAATTACTATCAGTTTAATTGCTGGGTCAAAGGATAAATGCATATATAGTTTTATTAGCTATTACCAAATTCCCCTCCATAAAAATTATGTCATTTTTCATTCCTACCAACAATGGATAAGAATACCTGTTTCCCTATAGCCTTGCCAATGAGTGTATTGTCAAGCTTTCAAATTTTTGCAAATATGATGGGGCAAGTTTGGATTTCAAGGAAAGGAACACAGCTATGCACATTAAAGATTTATGATGGAAAAATAAAAACCAGACATAGAAAGATTGTTGGAGAGATTGAGGTCAGGATAGATGACCAAATGCATTTTACATTATAAATATATAAATTAGGAATTAAGAAGTACAATGAGATGAAAGAAGAAAGAGACTAGAACTAATAAAAACCCAAATTACTTCTCAATCTCTGGAATTCAAAAGATTAACATTATATGCAAGAAAGAATCCAGTTTTGCCAAGTGATTGGTGAATTCTGAGGTTACACACTTAGACAGTGATGATACCAACATGTATCTTCTCCTCCCAGCTGAAATGCCAAGGCGTTTTTGTTCCTTCTTCCTCAGATGCCACCTCTGTACCCTGTATATATTTATTCGATGGCATTTGTCTCATGTATTGCAATTATTTATTTTCAAGTTTGTCTTCTCTCCCAGACTATGAACTTATTGAGGACAGGACTACATCTTATTCCTGTCTATATTTTTATTATGGAATAATTACAGATGAGCTTGGTCTCCAGCAATTAAATCTTGGTTGAAGAAAAAGAAAAAGAAGTGGATTGGAAAATGAAAGTATTTAGTAACAACTAGAATAGAGGCACTGTATATCAAAACATCAAGGTTCAATACAGTGTGAGATTCTTCTTCAAAGAAAGCCCTTTTTTTTTTTTCCGTTAACTTACTGGCTCTGAAACAATACTTTCTTAACCTATATTTAAATATACGTTTAGAAATCAGGAAAAGAGAAGGATGTCACATACCAGGGATGATGGCTAATGTCTAGTGAGCAGAAACTTCATGAATTTTGTCAAGATTAATCTTTTGGTGCCTAAGTAAATCTTCAAGCTTTGATTACAGGTGTCAGTGCAGAATGGCACCTTGGTGAGAAAAGGAGATCAGTAGGATTCAATGAAGCATGAAATTTAAGCACAGAAGCATTCACTAACAGACATCAGTGGCTAATAAGGCATCATTATCACTAATGTAATAAATAACTAACTTTGAGAGATTGAAAACATTTTACATGTTACTTTTTAGATTCTTACAGCTTCAAGAAATAAATTTTGTGATAGTCATTTTACAGAAGAGGAAACCAAGTCTTACTTTATCCAAGATCATTGGATCCTGGTTTTCTGAACTCTATGGCTGTGCCCTGCAGGCCAAAGCAGCTGTGTTAAAATCTAGCAAATGATTAGAATTGACTGGAAAAACAGGAACCCAACTCTAATTAAGGAATTTGCTAATTACCCTTCTCTCTGCAGACATTACTCCATTCTTGGTCTTCAGCCCTGGCATGGATTTGGCCTCTATCATGGTTTTTGCAAAACAGCGATGGCAGACAGATTATTGTTTCCAAGTTACATTTGGCTACAAAACAAATCCCTTCTGTCCTTTCTAGAGCTATGTCCCCAGCCCTTGGAAAGCAGAGCTGCCCACTGCACCCTAGAAACCATATTAAGCCTAGCTTCTCACCTAGGCTTTCCCAGGCATCAGCTTCCCAAGGCTCTGGGTCCCACTAGCTTGCCTCTTGGCTTTTCCTTCCTCTCTTGTCCCATTTGGACCTGGTAACATAGGCTCTGGGCAATCTACTTCCTGACCAACTGGGACATCTGGAATGCAGCCCCCAGAACCACCCCCAGAAGAAAGTGCCTTCCCATCAGCTGCTGCGATGGGCCCTGGGGACCCTGGGGTCCCTAGTTCGAACCTAGTGGTGCCTTTCAGGCCCACTAGGGGTACCAAAAAGAGGGCCAGAGGCTACTGGGGGGAACGTAAGGTGTGAGGGAGGGAAGGTGATAATGCCACAAGGCATTATCAATGCTTAGTGCCTACCCCAGGCCAAGGCTTGAAATTGTCAATGACCAAAACAAAGGACAGGTTGTCAGATCTGTGTGTGCTCTTCCAAGCCCACGTGGGAAAGTCAACTCAACAAGTTTTCTATACCACCTACAACAGAGCACTACAGAAGTTAAATATAATCAAGGAAAAATGAGAATAATGTGGAGAGAATAAGTGGTATCAGCACACAGATCTAGATATTTCTGTGTTCCCTCTCTCTCTATTCACAGTGCCACCACAGGCATAGTGGTTGTCTTAATCCATTTTGATTGCTATAACTAAAATGTCATAGACGGGTGGCTCAAGCCTTTATTTCTCACAGTTCTGGAGGCTGAGAAGTCCAAGATCAAGGCATGAGCAGATTCAGTGTCTGATAAGGCCTTGTATTAGATTGTTCTTGCATTACTATAAATAAATACCTGAGACCGAGTAGTTTATAAAGAAGAATTTTAATTGGCTCACAGTTCTTCAGGCTGTACAGGAAGCATGATGCTGTCATGTGCTTATCTTCTAGGGAGGCCTCAGGAAGCTTACAATCATGCCAGAAGGCCAAGGAGGAGCCAGCACTTCAAATGGCTGGGACAGGAGGAAAAGAGAGAGGAGAGGGGTGCCACACACTTTTAAACAACCAGATCTCACAAGAACTCACTATCATGACAACAGCATCAAGGCCAATGGTGTTAAACTGTGAGAAATCACCCCCATGAGCCAATCACCTCTTACCAGGCCTCACCTCCAACACTGGGGATTACATTTTAACATGATATATGGGCAGGGACAAAGATCCAAACCATATCAGGCCCTCCTGCTGGCTCACGGAAGGCTGTCTTCTCATTGAGTCCTCATGTGGCAGAAGGGGTAGGGAGCTCTCTGGGGTCTTTTTTATAAGGGCACTAATTTCATTCATGAGGACTCCATCTTCATGATCTAATCATCCCCCAAAGACCTCCCCACTTCCAAATACCATCACACTGGAGATTAAGTTTCAACATTCGAATTTTGAGGGGACAGAAAGATTCAGTCTACAGCAGTGGTTAAGGGTACCGTCTCTGGAACCAGCTGCCCAGGTTCAAATTCTGGTTCTGCTACTAACTGTGATGCTTGGGCAAGCAAATTACCTCAATGTCCCATTTCCTTCATCTGCAAAATTGAGATAATAATAGCAGGACCTACCTCATAGTGCTGTCATGAGGAATCAATGTGAAATACATGCAAAAACACTTAGATCAGTGCCTGGCACACGTTAACTATGGTTTCCACCACTTCACTTTACTCAGGCTCCAAACTTCTCTTATTCCCAACCCATTTCTAATCACTTGTCAAGCCCAGTCATTATGTGCCTGCATATCTCACATATTCTCCCTCTCCTCTCCATTCTCTTCACCACTACTTGAACTCAGACTCCGAGGCATAACCTACCATTTGCCTTCCCCAACATCCCTTCTCCCTTTTCTCCTTAATGAACTCTCCATTTTAGCCGGGCACATGGCGACTCAGCTAAAAGACTACATTTCCCAGACTCCCCTCCAATTAGATGTGACCATGTGACTAAGTTCTAGCCAATGGGAAGTAGGCAAGCATGTTATGTGGGACTTCTGGGAAGCTGTTCTATAAAAACATGCTTTTCTACCCAGTTCCTCAACTTTGCTGCTGCAATGACCTTGAGAACGACAGCAGCACTCTAGGGATGGCACAGCAGAGAGCTAGAAAAGGACTAGATCCCTGATAACTTTGTGGTGTGTACACATCAATTCTGGACTGCTTACCATAACTTCTTTTATATGAGAGAGAAATAAACTTAACTTGTAAATGTTCCTAGTACAGGCAGAGGAAATTAATCTTGACCTCTCCGTTTCCCAGATTACAGGAATGGGTTCCTAATTTCTCTCCCTCTATATCCCCATCTGACCTCTCTCCCTACACTGCTGCCAGACTGATTTCCCTGAAGCACAGCTCAGCACCCTCACGGAGTCTTCAATGACCTCCCCATTGCCCAGTCTTCTCAACTACCATGATTTGCCCCCCACCTTCTTTTCCACTCCTACCCCCACTCCTTCCCTCTTTTCCCAACCAAACCCAATTATGTCTCATTTCACGTTCTCATCCCATTCTGTCCTGCCCTCTGTCTTTACCTATATACTCTCCCTTTAGACTTTATGTACCCAATTCTGGACAGTCTTTCAGGGTTCAGATGCCATTCAGCCTCCTCAATGGAGCCAGTCTACCCCTAAGCCAGGAGTAATTCTCTATCCTCAGAACCTCCCCAGCGCTCACCTCCTGCTTGTGTCAGGGAAGGTAACAAACATGATAAATGTGAAGCAAGTCACAGGATTAAGGAAGCTCACAAGCCTCTTTTTCTTCTTTTTAAACTTTTTGTTTTGAGATCATTATAGATTCACATGCACTTGTAAGAAATAATACAAAGACATCTCCTGTACCCTTTACCCAGTTTTGCTAATCACACCATATTCAAAACCGTAGTACAATATCAAAGCCAGAAAAATGACATTGATACAATCCACCAATTTTAGTCAGTTTTTTTTGTTGTTGTTGTTGTTTTGTTTTGTTTTGTTTTGTTTGTTTTTTTTTGAGACAGAGTCTTGCTCTGTCGCCCAGACTGGTGCAATCTCGGCTCACTGCAAGCTCCACCTCCCAGGTTCAAGCGATTCTTCTGCCTCAGCCCCCTGAGTAGCTGAGATTACAGGCACGCACCACCATGCCTGGCTAATTTTCTTTGTATTTTTAGTAGAGACGAGTTTCACCATGTTGGTCAGCTGGTCTCAAACACCTGACCTCGTGATCCACCCGCCTCAGGCTCCCAAAGTGCTGGAATTACAGACATGAGCCACCGTGCCCAGCCTGGATTTCCTCATTTTTATGTGTGCTCACACGTGTGCATGTGTGTGTGCATTTGGGCTTCTACAGTTTTATTACATGTGTAGATTAGTATATCCACTACTACAGTCAAGATACAGAACCATTCCAAGGCTTCGTTCTCCTGTTACCCTTTCATAACTACCTGCATACATCCACCTCACTCCCACCTCACACTCCCATTGCTAACCCCATCCATCCCTAATCTGCTTTCCATCTCTACCATGTGTTATTGTTTATATAAATGAAATCATACAATATGTAATCCTTTGGATTGACTTTTTCACTCAGCACATTTCTCTTGAGATTCATCCAAGTTGTTCCGTGCACCAGTAACTCATTCCTGTTTATGGCTGAGCCGTATTCAGTGATATAGACGTACCATAGTTTATTTAACCATTCGCCCACTGAGAAACATCTCGCTTATTCCCAGTCTTTGGCTATTACAAATGAAGCTGCAATCAATATTTGACTACAGGTTTTTGTGTAGTCTTCCTCTTTTTTTAAAAATACAAATGCAAATCCCGGTGGACTTTTGCTACAAAGATGTTATTTCCTTTAAAGCTGTAAGTTAAACAAGAGAGTCACAAGCCTCCTCAGACCATGATCCCTGCTCAGAGGCTCTGGCATCTTCTTGAGCAGGACACCATACCAACACTGGGGTTCCTCCTTCTGGCTTCACATCTATGGGTGGGGTTCACCAAACCCCAAACCACGCCCCCCATTTTAAACCTGCTGTCAACATCCTCCATGAAAGCCCTCTTTCCAGAAGCTAGGAAAGAAATAGAAATAAAAGCCCAAAGCAGATTTATCCTGGCTCAAGTAGACATTACATATCTCAGAGAACCTTCAAACTAGAAACTGCCTTTTCAGGGGTTCTCTGCCCCTTATGAGGAGTCATTGGGGCCATTTCCTCCCATCTTCTTTCATTACATTTTGTCTCTTTCTATCTTAACACACCCTATAGTAACGGTGTGTTTATGTGCATCCCTTCCCACCCCCAGCTATACTTGACTTCTCTCCTGGTAGTCTGTAAACTCCTTGGGGAAGAATCTAAATTTGGTTCATGTTTGCAGCCCTACCAAGCATACCTAGACCAATACCTCGCATGAGTAGCCACTCATTCAAGCATTAAATTAAAATAGATGAGATTTATTAATTAACTGCATCAATGAAGACCAGACTTGGCAGAAATAATCTATGGAAAAGACAGAGCCCAAAACCATCATACAAAGAAGGGATCCACTTGGATTTGCCGAGGAAAGGAAGAAACACTGTTGAGCAGGGTTTTCCAGGACCCTAGATTGATATTCTGGAAAACACTCTCCCTCTGCCTCTCTCATGAGCACACACTGGCCCTCCGAGCTACATGCGGGAGATCCTCCAGCTCTATGCTGGCTTTGGGAACTCAAGAATTTCTGAAGTCAGGTATCTCAGGGCCCTTCGATTCTACTATTAATATATCTGGGATAGCTGGTCTTCTGGAAGACCAGTGACAGTTTCAAGGGAAACCTCAGACCCAGGCCCTACAACTTGCACAATTTTTCAACTCCCACATTCTCCATTCAGTTTTGGAATTAAAAATAATAATAATAGGCCAGGCACGGTGGCTTATGCCTGTAATCCCAGCACTTTGGGAGGCCGAGGCAGGCAGATCGTGAGGTCAGGAGATCGAGATCATCCTGGCTAACACGGTGAAACCCCATTTCTACTAAAAATACAAAAAATTAGCCGGGCATGGTGGCGGGCACCCAGTCCCAGCTACTTGGGAGGCTGAGGCAGGAGAATAGCGTGAACCCGGGAGGCAGAGCTTGCAGTGAGCCAAGGTCGCGCCACTGCACTCCAGCTTGGGAGACAGAGCGAGACTCCATCTCAAAAAATAATAATAAATAATAATAGTAGTAGTAATAAAAGGCTATGTGTGTGTTGAGAATATGGAGGGGAAGGCTGGAAGTAAATTTATTGAGTAAATATCTTCCAATCTGCATAATTCGTTGTAAGAAAAGTCATTAGACTCATATCAGGTCATCTTTGTGAAAGCCAGTTAAGTGACATTGTTTGGACTTGCAACCAAGGCAAGAAATCCTATCTTTGGAAAGGAAACAGTAATTTTATTATAAGATAGGCTATCAATCTCAAAATAATTACTGATGGTCAAGGAAAGATTCAAACCAATTAGGTTTTTTGCTCAAGTTGATTCTGTCCCCGCTTCCAGTACTCTTGTGAAGTCTTTATATAATCCAGAGCAAGTCCCTCCTCACCACAGGAGGTCACAGATGAGAGGGGCAGCCTGACCCAGGTTTCATGCAGAGCAGATGTCCCCACTTCAAGCCAATTTGGAAACAAGAACTGTGCTCTCCAACTCTAGCCTCTCATTATCTGTTTATATGAAGTTCTATGTAACTGGAACTGCTTGGAAAACTAAGCCATGTGGAAGCCATTTAAAATCATTTCACTTCTAATTATAAACCAGATAGAGTCATTTTCCTGCAAGGGCAGGAACACTTCGGAGACTGTCAGGGTTCAGAACATTCCTTGGGTGACAGGTGGCTGGAATATTTAAAGAACTCTCTGTGCCCAAGATAACCTTGACTAGAGGAGCGAGCAAGGGAATTTTAAAGATATATGAAGTTTCCATATGAAGTTGGAGCACGTGAAATACTTACTCAGACCTGATTTCAGAAAATGCATGGGACAGGTGGGACACTGGGTTTCCTTGTGAGGCCACATGGGAAGGATAGACTGGGCGTTGGTGCTAGACCGAGCTGGGCTAAGTAAATGAGCAAGTTATAAGTCTCTCAGAGCCTCAGGTTATTTATCTATAAAAGATGAGAAATGTCTATTTGCAGGAT
Organism: Macaca mulatta; assembly: GCF_049350105.2. Taxonomy (NCBI): domain Eukaryota; kingdom Metazoa; phylum Chordata; class Mammalia; order Primates; family Cercopithecidae; genus Macaca; species Macaca mulatta. The sequence goes on along the minus strand of NC_133417.1, from coordinate 124,962,235 downwards.
TATTGTTCTAAAAACTAAACGAGGCTGGACGCAGTGGCTTACGTCTATAATGCCAGCACTTGAGAAGGCTGAGATGGGAGGATTGCTTGAGGCCACGAGTTCAAGATCAGCCTGCACACCATAGCAAAACCCCATCTCTACAAAAATTAAAAAAAAAAAAAATTAGTCAGGCATGCTGGCACATGCTTGTACTCCTAGTGCACAGGAAGCTAAGGCAGGAAGATCACTTGAGCCCAGGAGTTTGAGGCTGCAGTGAGCTATAATGATGTCGCCACACTCCAGCATGGGCCACAGAGCAAGACCCTGTCTCAAAAATAAATAAATAAAATATAAGTGAGACAATGTATGTGAAACCATCTAGCCCTGTGTTCAGCACATGGCTGCTCCATCACTACATGGCAATTATCATCCTACTTATTATAAGTCATAATTATACATTTGGAATAGTAGGTCAGGACTGGCCTACCACATATGACTGGCTGTGCTTATGCAAGAAGTATTTACAATGGCCCAGGAAAAGTGAACGAGAGAAATACAATCTCCAACTTCAAAACTGTTACATAACTCCCAAAGCTTTTTACCTTTTCCCATCTTCCTCCCCATTCTCAGCCCTTGCAGACAGAGTGATGCATCTGAGAAATTCAGTGTAGGATACAACATTCAGGACTAAGGACTCAATGTGACCTGGGGATCAACTTTCTTGATCTTGCAGGAAAGCACATGTACAGCTCCACGAGAGCTGACTAATAAGCTGAACCATCAGAGTCATGGAGGCCAGAACGTGGTTGGACGAGATGAACGTGTCCACTAGTCTGGACTCCAGGAAGAAATGGTTACAAGTAAGGGATGTTACTGACCTATGGTCCCAGGTATGATCAACTCTGGTTTGGTAATCTGCCCACTGGAAGTTTAATGGACTGTAAATAAAACAGTGATTTCAACAGCACTCAGTTGCCTCATTTGATGAAGCCTGGGGGGCAGCTCCTTGTAAATCCACTGCATTTCACCAGTTGCCCATAAAGTTTAGACATGTCAGTGGTGTTTATTTTCATGGTTGGACAGGTCATCTTGGGTTACAGCTTGGTAATCCAACCTACATGTGAAGAAAAGAGTGCAGATGTAAGTCAGAAGCAATATTCAAAATATTCTGATAGCCAGGATGACACTAATACAGACCAATCAAGCATGAGCTCTGTAGCAGGAAGGACACTGTCCCTTTCCACAAAACGGATCCAACAGCACCAGTGCATATAGGCAGAGTTGCTTGAATTGAATTAATTTTTCTTCACACTGGTAGTCAGAATGCACATTTACCAGCTAGCACTAGCTTTATACAAAACTTGAAAGCCAAGTTTAATCCTGTGTGATTAAAAACACTGAGCGCCACATTCCCTCAAACTGGGCTTAAACGCAGAACTCAACAGGTTTGTAATTACATGCAATGCCACTATCTGGCATGACTATAATACCATTTTACAACACAAAGGAGAACTATTGAGTTCTATTCACAAGAGAAAGTGCTACAGTGATTCTTCTCTTGGTGGGATAGAAAGCATATGTCACAGCATATATTTTTTTCTGCAATTAATTTTTATGAAACCAAGCATAAAAGATAATGCACCTGATTTCTGTATTTGTTTTAATGTACCCTGGGGAAGTTCTAACAAAGCAGGAGAAGCAGGAACAATGATGGGACCCATCCGGATTTCAGCAACTGAGTAAGCAGATAGCCCCAGTGTGAGAAGTAAACATGTTTTGTTATCCTTGAGTGCCTTTCCTCCTCCATCCCCTATCCCCCATTCCCTACCAGGCAAGACCACACAAAATCCAAAATCCACCCCCAAATGGATGAGACTTGCCTATTTCACAGGTCCCTAAAGAAAGCCCACTTGGTCTTCATCCCAGTGACTAACACACCTCATTATCAGAAACCTCTGCCTCACAACTAAGCCCTATGTTACTGAGATGTCCAGCCCCTTCTGACTCCCCCACATTTCCCCAGGGCGCACTTGCATGCTTCAGACTCCCTCCAAAGTATGGGCACTGGAGCCCCTCTCCCTGACTGAGTTAGTGGGTGTCATTGCCTGCAGAGCCCCCAAGAGAACCCTGGAGCAGAGCCTCAGTGGGTAGGAGGGACAAGCCAAGAATGAGGGACACAGGGACACACCAGGCCAGGCTAGGTGGGTCCTCCGCCCCACTCTTGCCTCAGGTGCTGGCAGGATGCCAGTCATCACAGCTATTTCTCTGTGCTCCCTTCCTCCCCCACTTTGTGGACTGCAAGCCATCCCTAGAATGCAGGATCCAGGTGGGCTCAGCTTTCACTGCCTCATGGCCCCAGGGCCCCAGGCACCATCTCTGCTCCAAGCATCCTCTGGAGAATTATTAGTCTCTCCTCCCAGACCCTGGTCCCAAAATGTCTGCTCACACCTCTTTTTCTGAAAAATAAAACTACCCGTCATCTTTCTCCATGTCTCCAGGAGTCCCAGACCTCCATATAGGAGCAGGAGACAGGGTACTTTCAGTCATTCAAAGATTTATTCTCCCTAAGAAACAAGATATCATCAGGCATGGTGACTCATACCTGTAATCTCAGCACATTGGGAGGCTGAGGCAGGAGAGTCGCTTGAACCCAGGAGTTCAAGACCAGCCTGGGCAACACAGTGAGACCCTATAACTACAAAAAATTTAAAAATTAGCCAGGCTGGCAGCATGTGCCTGTAGTTACAGCTACTCAGGAGGCAGAGGTGGGAGGGTCACTTGAGTCTGGGAGGTCAAGGCTGCTGTGAGCTTAGATTGCCACTGCCCTCCAGCCTGGGTGACAGAAGTGAGACCCTGTCTCAAAAAAAAAAGTAAAACCAGGGGAAACAAGATATCTTTCCAAACCTTTCTTGCTAGAACAGGGAAAATACAGGTTTAATCTCCAATAGAGCACACTGCTACATTTACAGTGTACATTTATTTTCAGTTTTTTAATTCCCTCTATAGTGAATACAGAATAAAATTGATGAGTCCTCTCCATGCAGTCCTTGAAAATTATTGTAGTAAATCTCCCTATGATTCGTTTTTCTTCAGTTAGAACTTAGTTCATTTCCTTCACATGCCAGATAATTCAGATAAAATCCCACTAGAGCAAATACAATTAAGTGAATGTTCTACATAAAGCAATTGGCCTTTTATTAAAAACTTCATTGTTAAATGCCAATGTGAAAACAGTAATTTTTTTATTTCAGCAGCTTTATATTTACACTGACTGTGGATGCATGTCTCAGTTCAAATTGGTAGCAATTTACTAATTAATTAATTGCATTAAAGAGATTACAAGGTTAATAGCTGCTGTTTCTGATCATCGTTGCTCTTTCATGCAGGGTATTAAAAAGTAAAAACATACTGGTATTTACAGAATGTGTGTTTGCACCAAATAAATTCAATCTAATCCAAGAAGAGGGGTTCTTTCCAGTGCAGGGAATATCAAATTTGGTGCAAAACCCAAAAAACTAGATTTGACTTTTGATTCCCCGAATTACTCCATCTCCTTTTTCTCTCCACTAAAAATGTATTTGACAGACTTAGATTTCAAATGGGAAAAATGATACCCTAGTGGTAGCTATAAGTGGGTAACAAGATCTGCCCAAGTTCCCTGAACGTGGATGTCACTCCGCAGTCTCACTTTCCTATCTGCAATTGTCCTTTGCACCTGACCTTGGCATCTACATTTCTCTTTGGAAGCTGAGCTCAGTGCACTGTTGAGCCTATTCCATTCTTCTAAATATTAATACAAGCACAGAGTTGGACATACAAGCTTAGAGAAGCTGCATTGGAGGTGGAAGCTGCATTAGAATCAGCCATAGACCCCTCAGACTCACTGAATCAGAATTGCTAGGAGCAAAACCCAGCAATGAGCATTTAAACAGGCTCAGGCTTAAGCGTGAGCACACGAGGGACACAAAAGGAGATGATGATGCTGTAGACAAAAGGTATCCTGCAAATGTCCATGCAGGAGGTTATTGGATTATTAGCCACAGTGTGAGGCTACAATACTGTGAGTGACAGTGTGTGTGGCCTACCTAAAGGGCAGATTCTTCCCAAAGCCAGTTGTCCTAGATCAGGACATTAAAACATGGTGGGCGGGCTTGAGATAAGAGGTGGGGACTTCCTCTTTCTGGACATAGTTCTCCTAGACTGGACTCTAAGTATATAGAGATTCTCAGGGTGCCCCTGGGCAATGAGATGGAAAAATTGTCTTTGATGAGGGCCACAAGCTGGGGGCTGCCAAGAGAGGCCCCAGGGACAGAGCTGTTCCCATTGCAGCCACAGCTGGCTGCCCATACTCACTAGCTGTCTGTGGGGAGCTCCCTTTGCCGTTCCCCCAACAAGCCTGCAGAAACATCAGAACCACACACCAGCCTGGTCTCAGCTGTGCTCTACGGAAAGATCTATGTCTTCCCTTGGCCAGAGCTGTAATCAGAGAACAGAGTTAGAGCTAGTGAGTGAAGACAGCAGTAAACAGTCCCCCAGGAGGATGACAAACTTCCAGAGAAAAGAGTTGGAACCAGGAGTTCTGCTGGTGAGAGTCAAGTAGTGGGGAGAGGGCTGCGGCATTGGGGGAAGACTGAGGAGGGCCTTGAATGCTATGCTAGGAGTCCAGAAGGCCTGGGAGGCCTTTGAAGAGTTTTTAGCAAAAACAGCATTATGATAAGATTTGTGTACAAGAAAAATAACTGTAGCAGGCAGAATGGATTGCCTGGGGGAGGGCAGTGTGGAGGGGAGAAGGAAGCAGAGGGATGGGTTAGGAAGACACTGCAGTCATTGGGTTCGGATGATGAGTAAAAGGGAGCACCTGCATCATTTTCTCCATCTGTCACTTCCAGACACACCATCAGGCCCTCATCCTTGTCCCTTCTGCCCAGGACACCCCTCCTAGGAGATACTGTCTGGACAGCCCCACCTAGGACTGGCCAGAACCCTATTAACTCCTACTTCCCTCTCCTCCCCCGGCACCAGCTAAACTACTTAGAATGATTATTTTGTTTAAAACCAACTCTGTTCAGCTGTGGTTATTTATACCTTTCTTTGGTCCCTGGGAAGGCAAGGGCCTTTGGGAAGAAAACAACCCCTCCAACTAATGCTCCTGAAGACCCCTTTGCTGTTTCCCCAACAAGCCTACGGAAACGTCAGAACCACACACCAGCCTGGTCTCAGCTGTGCTCTAAGGAAAGATCTATGTCTTCCCTTGGTCAGAGCAATAATCAGAGAACTGAGTTCAGAGCTAGTGAGTAAGGACATCAGGAAACAGTCCCCCAAAAGGACAGCAAACCTCCAGAGACAAGAGGTGGAACTGGGAGTTCCAACTGCTGGGAGTTCCTTGTTGAAGTGAAGCTCACAGGCCCAGTCCACACAAATACTCCTTCGTGCTTCCTCACTGGTAGGGTGAGGGTGAGGGGTCAGGGTGAACGTGCTCCTTGCATTGTTTTGTTCTTCATTTTAACTATAATCCTATCCCTTTTGCTGTGCTGCTTTTTGCAGTGCATCTGGCTCAGCTCTCACCACTTACTATGCGGCAGCCATGGGAAGACACCTCACCTCACATGCCTCCAAATCTATGTGAATCATTCCCAAGGGCCCCAGAGCCTGCCCTCTGAGAACTATGTTACCTTCGCACTGAGGTCAATGACTGCGCAAAGCTGCAGATGCCAAGGCAGGTCAGTCTGAGGCTGGTGGATGACTTTGGCTCTGAGACTCCCCAGCAGCCTTGCTTAACCTTGCTTTATTTGCAAAGCAGTCTAAGATGCTACCACCCAGCCTTCCCTCCCCACTCCCTCCTGCATTGGGGTGGGGTGGTCGCTCTTGCATCATACCCTGATATCTCCCAGACCTTTTCCCAGCTCTCTCCCCATTTTCCCTCACATAGGAGTTTCCTCTAATAAAATCCTTGCGTGTCTAATCCTGTCTTGACCTCTGCTTCTCCAAGGACCCAGATAAACACAGCTGTCCAGAAAAGAGAGACAACAGTTGTGCATTTGGAACTGGGGCCCTCTAGCCCCTTATTCTTTCATTTCTGAAACATTCGTGGAGAGCTTAAGGAACTCCCAGCACTGGGGTGGGGGGTGGGAGAGCAGCACTAAGGTGGCGCTTCCAGGAAGAGGCAGGTTGGGGATAGGAGCTCAAAGTCAGATCAGAATCTACCAGTCTGAACAGCACCCTGGACACTACCAAGAACTCAGCATGGCTCCATCTCAGACTCTAACAGAAGGAAAGACAGAAAGAAAACCCTTCCTTACACTGCCCTCTCTGGGAGATTTTTCACACCCCTAATAGAATGACAGTTGTGAAGAACACCTAGCCAGCTTGATTGACAGGACCCAAGTACAGGTAAGGCAGAAGAGGAGCCTGAAGGATTAGAAACCATATAGGAAACACTTCCCAGCAAAAACCCAAATGTGAAATCAAGCGATTAAAATGCCTTACTTGCAACAGGACTTCATGGCGGAAACACATAAAGTCGCTGCCAATCAGGTGCTCTTGGTGAAATTTTTTTAAAAATTCATTTAGACTTTTAATGAAAATGAATGCTGGGGCATGAGAAAATTTTGTTAACCCTCAATGTTGCCTAATCGTGGCTAACAAGGATTCTCATACTTCTACATGACTGAGGATTAAGCTGCTGACGGCGAGTTTATTAAGTGAAGTCATTGTAATGAGGCAGCCAGCTAACTCTGCAGAGCTCTGCCCTGTGGTTCATGGTGGGTATCATTTAACCAGGAATCGTGAGTTGATGGACCTCAGTAATCACGTTAATCTGCCTTTTCGTTGTAATCTGGAGGATGTGACAAAAAGGAGTTTCAACACGATCTGCAGACAAGTTGGATCAGAGGAGTTGACAGAAGTCTCTTTATCCCACCAAGAAAATCAAGGGACCTAAAAACTGTTAAGACTCCATACCTGTCACTAGGAAGTTAAACACCCCCAAAGAGCATTCACAAAGACAGACCTGTGAGAGAGCTAACAGAGAATAATGCGGAACTCAGCCAGTCTCGGCAAGCAGACTTTGCGTTGCAGTGTAGTCGGCTTACCCAGAGGCTGGGAGCCAAAGGAGTGTTTAAAGACATCCATCTAGGTGGGGGATTGTTGCTAGCAGAGCCAGCTGCAAGCAAACTATGAAGTGGCAACTCACTCTCTGCAGCTCCCACCTTTCCCTTTGCTTGTCCTGAAATGCTCTTTCAGTCTCTGTCCTAAAGATCCTGTTCCAGACCTAAGAGAGAGAGAGAGAAAGAGAAACTGTTCAGTGTTCCATTTAGTTATTCTATTTCCTGCATTACCACAAGCCCGCTACAGTGGGGTTGGCTGATACATTTCTAACGGTAATGTTTGAATTGCATTTGTCCCCTGTCCTGCACCATAAGCACCCTCTAATATCTCCAGGCTTTTAGTGCAGACCTGCTCTGCCTGGGCCTTGTCATTACTGTATTGGAAGAATGAGGACTGGTGGTTTCTAACAGAGAGTGAAGCAGGAAAGTAAGAAGGGAAGGCAGTCCCAGGAGACGGCATGAAGGTGAGGAGAGAACAACAATGAAGACAAAGGCAGGGACACAGGTCAACACAGGCACAGCAGAAGAACAATATCCTAGAGGAAGATGACCCTCAAAAGGAGAAGGCAGACACTTGGGTAACATGTATACACCTAGCTTTGTTTCTGCTTTTTAAAAATTTATTGCCATAAAAGACATGGAATCAATGTAGGTGCCCATCGACATGGCCTGGATAAAGAAAATGTGATACACAGACACCATGGAATACTACACAGCCATAAAAAAGAACAAAATCCTGTCCTTTGCAGCAACACGGCTGCAGCTTGAGGCCATTATCCAAAATGAATGAATGCAGGAACCAAAAACCAAATACCACATGTTCTTACTTAAAAGTGGGAGCTAAATGTTAGGTACACATGGATGTAAAGATGGGAACAATAGACACTGGGGACTCCAAAAAGGGGTAGGGAGGGATAGAGAGAGACAAGGGTTGAAAACTACTGGATACCATGTTCACTATTTGGGTGACAGAATCAACAGAAGCTCAAACCTCAGCATCACACAATATACCCATGTAAGAAACCTGCACATCTACCTCTTGAATATAAAATGATTTGTTTGTTTGTTTGTTTTTTGTTTTGTTTTGTTTTGAGACAGTCTTGCTCTCGCCCAGGCTGGAGTGCAGGGGCGTGATTTTGACTCACTGCAAGCTCCACCTTCCATGTTCACGCCATTCTCCTGCCTCAGCCTCCTGAGTAGCTGGGACTACAGGGGCCCGCCACCACACCTGGCTAATATTTTTTTGTACTTTTAGTAGAGATGGGGTTTCACCGTGTTAGCCAGGATTGTCTCGATCTCCTGACTTCGTGATCTCCCCACCTCAGCCTCCCAAAGTGCTGGGATTACAGGCGTGAGTCACCACACCCAGCCGAATATAAAATAATTTTTAAAAAGAAGTCAGATTTAAGTATAAAAAAATTAATGCCATAATGTACATAATTGAAATGAAGGCTAGTTTTGATGTAGGCTTACCTGAAGGGTGGTACTGTCCTTACATTTTGGTTTATACATTTCAAAAATGTCTGACCTGCCCAAATATCGCCTATATAGTTTCTAAATACCATAATGTTTGCTAAAAATCCATAGCATAAGAATTAAGACAACATGATGTGAGAGCAAAGTATTCAAAGAATCTTAACCTTAAAAAGGGAAAGCTTTAGAATCGGGGGAGTGAAAGGGGCTGAAGGCAAACATAGCCTCAAATCAGGGATCAAGACTCAGAGAGGTTAAGAGTCTCATTCAAGGTCACACAGTGGAGATGAAGCTCCCAGAGCCACGTCTTCATTTAACTAATGCTAGGTTCTTTCCACTATAGTCTGGCCTGAGAGTGTCCTTCCTTGTCTTCTGAAGAAAAAAAAAATTAATATTTCATTTTTGAGGTTCTCAATCATTTGAGATTAGAACTTCTGTAGGACAGTAAAGCCTTGTTTAATGTTTTTTTAACCAAACTGTTTCCCCAGGAATCTGTTCTGGTCCTTTGCTTGTCGCTCCCCTTTTCCATGTTTGATTCAAGCCTCTGGATTTATTTAGTCATGGCTGGAGTAAAAAGAGAGGGGAGGAGACGGCACAAGAACATCTTTAATAACCATAAGATGGCTGGCCGCTAAATCCTTTTCAAGAATTGAAGCTTTTGCTGTCTCGCTGCTTTTCAGTCAAATTACAGGGAATAATGTCTTGGATGATTAGGTCTGTGATGAAACTGGTTATAGAAGCTATTTCAGAACCCACAGTGGTTCCCACTTAAATCTAAACACGAAGACCTGTCGCAGATACTCTATCTAAAACTATTTCAACGTGTTACGCTCTTCTGCACATGTCAATATTCTCTCCTTCGCAAAGGTAATCAATAACTAGGGAGAAAAAAAAAAGCAGATATTGGCGAAAAAACATATTTGGCAATCCTTGGCTATGTAAAATACTGCTTCAGTGCGGCAACCTTCAGTTGTATTTGCTGGCTTTGTTATCTGTGTAAGCTGTCCTCTGAACTACTTTTGTTCTCTGTGTTTACTTTTGAAATTGAATTTTTTTCATTCTAAAGTGCACTGAGGATGCCACTGTAGACAATCCAAGCTCGTGCAGCATAGAGTTAAGATTTGATAACCATCTGGTTTAGTTTGATCATTCGAGGCCATCAAATCAGTTCTTTTAGTCGCAAATGACCATTTGTGGGTCTGAGGGCATCCCACATAGCTCTGAAAAATCAGTCATGTTAACTGGATAATAGGCAAACTCCCAAAGCCCTGTGTACGGTAAAGACCTCTCCTAGTTGTTGTTAACAGGCTTGAACTATTACCACGGACTTTTGTCTTAATTCATACCTTACTCTATGAAGAGTTTTCCAAGGCAAACTTTACATGCTATGATGGGGATCACAACAACCAAACAAAATAACCAGGTCGGGTGGTATTTTCCTTTCTTGAATATCAATGTGCTTTTTAATTTACCGTATGAAGAAAGCTACGGCAGGTACAGTATTTAGGAAATGCTAAGCAACTTGCTCTATAACGCTTGAAGCAACTGGTTTCTGCCCTCAATGTACGAGAGCTCTCCTTCCACACCCATGACCCCTGGGGAGAGAAACAAATTCAAAGGTAACCACATCCTACTTACTTTTGGCAAGTGGGATTACTCTCTACTGGAACCGTTAATAACAACCCCTTTCCGGGGTTTTGTTTCCTGCCCTGAATTCACTGCAGATTGGGTATAATAAAGAGGATAGGAAGGGGCAAGTAAACTCCTTTAATACCATGTCTGAGAGGCCGCTACACCGTGGAGAGCGAGCCAGAGTCTATGGTAACTAGCCCCCTCTCCAGCTGCGGGTGAATTGCTAGAAACAGAGTCATCTTTAGAAGTACGAAATAAGCTAAGAAATGTGGATGTGCTTTGTAAATGATAAAGCAGACAAATGTTTGTCGCCCCTGTTACTTTGGTAAATGTAAATGCAAAAATTCTCAAATACCCTTAGTGATGAACAAGACGTTCACTCACAGGAGACCTAAAATGAGACCCAGGAACTGCTAACGCTGTCCTCTACCTGCTCAGGTTTCAGTTCTTCCCACGAAAGCCTCAGTTTGCAGGGAGGTTTTTTTCCCCCCTCTTTGGACATCCCCAGCTGCCTGAATGTGCTCATTTATAGGGCACTCTGTGACTGAGGGGAGCCAAGGATAAAAGGAAAAATGGTATTATCAAGGACACAGATCGAGAAGGAAAGTCCACCAACTTCTATGTGACCAGTAAGACAGCAGTGGGAATATGCCAATAGCATGGTGGTAAATGGTTTTTGGTGGGTGTTTTGGGAGGCGGGGGCGGAGTTTAATGGATTTTTTTTAACATTTTATAAATACGCTAAAGATTCATGCAGTGCTGCCAGCAGTGGACGTCAGCCTGGGCCACATGGCTGCATACTCCTTTGCAACTGCCCCTGTGATGGCAGAACCTTTCATCGCACCTTTATTGTTTACTACAACCCTGGCGTTATCTTCAAAATAAAGAAACAAGCCACCTTTTCTCTGGCATGACTTCTGTTGTCACATGACCACTGCTGGCTGCACCTTCCTTCTGAGCTCTGGCTTGCCTTACTGACCATGGCCATCACCATGTTACCCACACCAGCAGAAAGTTCCGCTGTCCCTTGGTCTCGTTCACAGAGATGACATACAGATTTTTCACTTCTGTGTGGTCTGCACACTTGATCACATTTCCTACAAGAAGACCCAGGGAAATCCAGAACTTCACATAGGAGGACCTACCACATCCTCACACTTCAACATCTTCAGAAAGAGCATTGGTAAATATTTAACAATTGCTCTCTGGGAAAAAATGAATGCATACATAGACATACAGCATGTAGATGTTTGATATAAATCTTACCAATATAAAGGATCTATAGCAGCCAATTTACAGATAATAACAAATTATACTCTTTATTATAAACTCCATAGAGCCAATAGATTCTCACACAAGGCTTTGTTAATTTTTGCAAAATTCTTGTATCTGTACTCAATCGATGGTTGGAATAGATAAATGAGTGTGGTTACAACATGAATGTTGGTTGATATTTTCCTTTACATTAATAAGAGAAAAGAAAGTGAGATAATAAAGATGTATATCAGTATTTTCACTTGCTCTTCAATGACATGAGTGATTGCTTGCTGAATCAGATGATAATTTCAAATACCAGGAGAATTTCCAAAGCTTTTTTTACTATTCACAATGTAACAGTTATGGACATGACACAATTTTACGTTTAATATGCATTATTCACATCTTCTCCATCACTTTCTTAAGTCTAGGTAATCAATAAGACAATCAATCAAGCCCTGATTTGTACCATTTGCAGATTTCCAACGTGTAAATGTTCCTACCAAGGTTGATTCCAAGCTACCATTTTGATGTCATGGACTGCAGAATTGGGAAGAAATGTGCAATAGCACACCGTGATATACTGTTTCCACCATACTGATAAAATGGGTAGAAATAACCTCATGATCATAGAGAATAGTAAAAAGGTAGTAGAATAAATAGGAAGTAATGAGTTTTGAGAATTTATTGCCTTTTTCATGTAATTTACTTTATTGTAAGTTTACACAATTTAATTTTTAAGAATGGCTGTGTTTAACAATTGGCTTGCAAATTTCCTGAAAATTTGACAATCAGCTCTCATGAGCTGGTATGAGCCACTCCAGGACACCACAGGAAAATGCCCAAAACACACCTGTGTGGGCTGGGAATTTTTGAGAGGCTGAGCATTTGAGGCATTCATACACCTGGATTTTATTTTATTTTATTTTATTTTATTTTTTTTTGAGACGGAGTTTCGCTGTGTCGCCCGGGCTGGAGTGCAGTGGCCGGATCTCAGCTCACTGCAAGCTCCGCCTCCGGGGTTTACGCCATTCTCCTGCCTCATCCTCCCGAGTAGCTGGGACTATAGGCGCCCGCCATCTCGCCCGGCTAGTTTTTTGTATTTTTTAGTAGAGACGGGGTTTCACCGTGTTAGCCAGGATGGTCTCGATCTCCTGACCTCGTGATCCACCCGTCTCGGCCTCCCAAAGTGCTGGGATTACAGGCTTGAGCCACCGCGCCCGGCCAACACCTGGATTTTAGATTTTAGGGAAGTTGCCTAATTATGAGCCTAAGTTCTTGAAGTGGTGGTTAGGATGTGGAGAAGCCCATCTGAGCTCCTGGCCAAGCTCCTGGCCAAGCTTTGAAGGCTCCTCCTAGATGTCATTGTTAATCTTCATGTATGATCTTTCTAGTCCAACTAATTATACCTATTTTGTTTTGTTCTGAATATCACCCATTTGACAAGTAGGTTTACCAAACCTAGCCTTCTCCAAAGCACATCCTGTGCCTGAAGTCTGATAAGCTTGGCTCCACCATGAACCAACCGTCAGCTGATAAATCACAGGAAGATGACTGGCCAGGGGAAGGCTGAAGGATACCTGAATAATTTCATGATAATCATCTGGAAGATACCTGATCTAGGAAGAGGAGGCAGGAAAAGAAAGATTGCTGGACCATGTTTGAATGCAATAGTATGCCTGGTAAGAAGAAGGAGGAGACAGTGAGCAGTCACATGGGTTGGTACCCAGACCCTTAATTTAGGGTTTGGTGAAATCTTGCTACCACTCCTTTGCCCCTATTGCTTAGGGGAAATTCAAACATCAAAATCACCTAAAGTCAGAGGTATCTTATTTGGTGCACTTGAAGGTTGACATGGTTCTCCTGTAAGGTCCAATCACCCTTGGGTCAGAAAAGCGTTGAAGTAGAGGGCTAGTTGCACACACAACTTGGAGAAATCCTCCTGATATTTCCTACAACTTCAAAGAATGATGGACATTTGAACACCCAACAAGAGGGAAAGAAGAATCATGATGAAAAGTCTGCTAAGAGTAAGCAGAGCCAGAGAGATCAGGGTTAAAATCTCTGCTTCCCCACTTACTAGCTGTGTGACCTTCAGTTAGCTTCCTTAATGGTAACATGGGAATAATCATTTTACTTGCATTTTAGAGTCATCTGCAGATTACATTTAAAGCCTCTAGCAAATAGTAAATATATAATATATTAGCTTTAAAAAATATAAAAAGAGGAAGCACCTATAGTTGTTTTTAAAAGCAGAAAAATACAAATTTATTTTCAATTCTGTAGTATATCAGGAAAAATGGCCACAGTATTCTTGCAGCTTCTCTCATCAAGTGGTAAAATCCATTTATCCAATCCTCACATATGGACTTGGCATGTAACTGGCTTTGGCCAGTGGAATATTAGCAAATGTGACACAAGCAAAGACTTGATAAGTACTTGCACGAGTTCTTGAGAATTACTTCCCTTCTTGCTGATGGGAATGCTTTTGCTGTCATGTGACCAGCCCGTTGGATAATGGGAAGCAGGTGGTCATCACCCCAGTTGTCACCACATCAGCTGCCACACATGTGAGTGAGGTCATCCTAAACTATCCAGTATCAGCTTAGCTGACCAGAACAGAAGAACCACCTAGTTGACTCCAAGAATCATGAACAAATAAAATGGTTCTTGTTATAAGCCACTAAATTTGAGGGTTGTTTGTTTTGCAGCAACAGCTAACGGATACAGTTCTGACTGCAGCTATATAAAGATACTTACGCATTGAAACAAGATTTAAGGGATACTGAGCTAAAAGCCTCTTGCCCTCAACTGCTCACAATCATTTAAGTGAGAGAGACAAGACATAGAAAGAGATAATACAGTTCAGCACAGTACTTGCCAATGGGTTCAGGGTGGTATTAATTTTTTAAATGTTCTCTTAATAGTATGATCAGTTTGTTCTTACAGTTTTTAAACTGAATTAAAAGAAGTGACCTAAGACTGTTAAGCTAGCGTCTGCCTGGAGTGGAAGTTACAGGAGACAGAAAGAAGATGTGAAGTTTTCCCATGTGTACCCTCCTGACTCTAAAGGAGAGAGCCAGCTCAGCCAAATCATTTTCATTACCTTGAACAACCCCATATCAAAGTCAGGATGTGTGGATTTACCCAAAGTTATCTACTTTATCATTTCAATTAAACATATGCTTGAGGAATCTAATGAAGAAGGCTTGAGTGATGGCCGTAGAATCAATAAAGTCTTTCTGGACTTATCGATTTAGCATTCTCCATGCAGTAGAATTGATTTATGTCCTCAGATTTATTTTGATAACTCAATGATAACTCCACTATTCCTAAATTAATGTCATCTTTTCCTCAGGCTAAACTTTTTTCTAGACAAGAAAAAAATCTTATATCAAGCCAAACTGATTTTGCTAAGTAATTCCATGGCTAACAGGATGCCATAAATCAAAGAGAACCATGTACTACTATAATTGTAAATCATCCTTGTCATGGAAAAGTACAACGGCATTTATTTGTCAGTATTGTGATTGTATCATGCAGGGCCTCTTTCCTGTCGAAATTCACATCTTCCAATACAAACTCTATCATTTCATTGCAATTTAATAAATTCAATAGATTGCTTAAAAACCGCATTAATTTCCATCTCCTACAGCTTAAATTCCCAGAACATGCGAGATGGATAGGTCCTAATTTCTAATTAGCACAATCTTATTGAATGAGATAAGCCATCATCTTTGCATGAGACATATTCATCTTGGGCCTACACAAGCAAGACAGTGCCATGTAAATGGGTATATTTGCAAATGCTTTTGGGGAAAAGTATTTTCCAACCATATCTACAAAGCAAAAGGAAAAATGGAGAAATTTGTCAATTAAAAAATATCAGAATGACATAGTCCAATTAATTACCAAGTCTGTGAGTCCACCTCCTACACAACTCTGAAATCTACCCAATTTTCTCTATTGGCCCAGCCACCATCAGGACCAAGAGAGCATCACTGCTTGCTGGATGCTGCGATAGACTCCTTGCTTCTCTTGCTGTCACCACTGCCGCCTTTTCCAATTCATTTTCTACATTGCAGCAAGAGGGCTTGTTTTCAAAAATGCAAATCTTATTATAACATTACTGCCCACTCCTTCCCCTAGCTCTCAGAATAAAGAAAAATAAGCTATCAAAGCCGTCTGCAAGACCCTGCTTGCCTCTCCTAACTCATCTGTCCAGGCCCCTGCACTCTCTGTTCCAGCCAGGCTGGGTTTCTCTCAACACCTCTGACACGCCCCCAGAGTCCCACACACATGCTAGTCTCCCGACCTACAGCACACCTGCACCCTCTCTTTGCCAAGCTAATCCCCACCATCTGATAGCTCCGGGCTCAAACACCACTTGATATGATTTGGCTGTGTCCTCATTCAAATCTCAAATTGTAGCTCCCATAATGCCCATGTGTCATGAAAGGGACCCGGTTGGAGGTATTTGAATCATGGGGGCGGGTCTTTCTTGTGTTGTTCTCATGATAGTGAATAAGTCTCATGAGATCTGATAGTTTTATAAAGGGGAGTTCCCCTGCACATACTCTCTCTCTTGCCTGCTGCCATGTAAGATGTGACTTTGCTCCTCATTTGCCTTCCACCACGATTGTGAGGGCTCTCCAGTCACGTGGAACTGTGAGTTCATTAAACCTATTTTTCTTTATTAATTAGCCAGTCTCACCAGGTGTGAGTCTCACAGGCTCACGCCTGTAATCCCAGCACTTTGGGAGGCCAAGGAGGGCAGATCACCTGAGGGCAGAAGTTCGAGACCAGCCTGACCAACCTGGAGAAACCCTGTCTCTACTAAAAACACAAAATTAGCCAGGCGTGGTGGCACATGCCTGTAATCCCAGCTGCTCGGGAGGCTGAGGCAGGAGAATCGCTTGAACCCAGGAGGCGGAGGTTGCCATGAGCTGAGATCACGTGATTGTACTCCAGTACTCCAGCCTGGGCAACAAGAGCAAAACTCCATCTCAAAAAAAAAAAAAAAAAAAATTAGCCAGTCTCGGGTTTGTCTTTATTAGCAATGTGAGAACAGACTAATATACCACTTCTCCCAAGAAGGGTTCCCTGAGCCCCGAGTGGGTTAGACCCTTCCACAACCTGTACTTCTCCTTTACAGTCTTTTGTGCTTCTCTGCTTAGTTTCTGTCTTCCCTGTTAGACTGTAGCGTCCTGAGGATAAGGACAATGTCTGCTTACTCCCCACTCCCCTGTCATACTGATGCTTAGCCCATGTTTGATTACTTCTTGACTGAGATGGGGCAGGCAAGTGGGGACAGGGACCAAAAGAGCAGGAGCATTCACTGGGACAGGGCTGATGTAAATCCAAGTACACACCAAAGGGCCCATGGGGGAAGGCGGGCCAGCAGTGTGCAAACGGCAGGTGCTGCTGTGACCGAATGTTGACCCACCTTCTTAATTAATGGACCTTTTCATTTTTAAAGAACTTCAAACCAACAGAAAAGCTGCAAAAATAATGTAACCAAACCACCATATATCCTTCACCCAGATTCACACATTCAAATTTTACCAACTTAATTTGTGTATTTAAACCTCTTAAACAGTTATCAATTGGAGACAGCTAAAAAACTTAGTCTGGCCAACTAGGCGAAACCTTGTCTCTGCAGTTTTCCAGAGGTGGCAAATTATTAAAACCCAGTAAAACCCCAAAACCAGGAAAGTTTCAGGTAAAGTAAAATTCCTAGATTTTCTCTGAGCAAATGCAAACCACCTCTAAGCACAATTCCAGGATCAATCTGGCCTCTAAAAATCCTCCAGAGGCAACCCCCTTGGGCTTATAAAACTTTAAATCAGATCAAATCCATCTTTAATGCATTGCTAGGTAGGTCAATAGCCAAGCACAAGCTCATTCCCAAATATAGGTGCCACCTCTCCCGACTGGACCAAAGTGAGATACAGAAACAGAGTTAATAAGGGCAGGGACAGGGGCTGGTCACAGAACAAGCACAGCCAGGGGATATTCAGTAAATTAAATGGCCCCATGGGAGGCAGTTCATACTCGAAAGAGCAATGTAAACTATTTATGATCGTTGATGGGCCCTGAATTAGTTATAACTTCCTAAAGAAAAAAATCTTGAAATTTTCACAAAGCCAGCACTGAATATGGCCACACAATGCTCACTGGAGGTCAGGAAGGAGAATGAGCTATTAGTCTGTATTAAGGAGCGAACACCGCGGTAATGGCAAACTAGCGTGTAATACAAATGCGGGCGGCCCGACCTTGACTGCCGTTCAGTGCTGGGCACTCCATCTCAAAAGGAAATAGACGAGGCCACGGGAGGGCCACAGGGTGATTAGCGCATCGGTGAGGGCTCAAAATCTCTCAATGAGGAAAGGTTTAATTATGCAGGCAGCTAATTAGGAAGAAGAAAGGAGAAAATGGACAGAGATGTGTACATGAAAAGATGAGGATTCGTGGGTGACTAAATGAGGCCCCAAAGGTTCTAAATGAGACTTTCACAAAACACATCCATGAGGTTGCTTTTGAAAGAAAATTTTCAGTGGATCAACAAATTCTTTGGAGGAAATAAAGGGCTGGGCTCCACAGAGCAGTTCTAAATATCTAAATAAATATGTGCCTGTTTGGAATTGACCAGACACTTTAACCAGTTATGAACTGTGTCTTATCCAGGAAACTGGATAGAATAGAGTCGTGAATTCGGTTGTTTGTGATTGTTGGAAAAGACTGCCATAGCTACAAAGAAATGACGGGATACTCAGACAAGGGTCAGCAAACTACGGCCCTCAGGCCACTTCCAGCCTGTTGTCTGTTTTTATACTGTCAGCAAGTTAAGAATGATTTTTCATTTTAAAGTGGTTGAAAAAACTCAAAAGGAGAGTACTATTTCATGACACATTAAAATTATATTCATGTTCATGAAAATTTTTTGGAACACAGTCACACCGTTTTGCTTTCACACCATGACAGCAGAACTGAGGAGCTGCGACAGAGACTATATTGAGCCACAAGTCTAAAATATTTACTTTCTAGGCAGGGCACGGTGAGTCACGCCTCTAATCCCAGCACTTTGGGAGGTTGAGGTGGGCGGATCACCTGAGGTCAGGAGTTCGAGACCAGCCTGGCCAACGTGGAGAAACCCTGTCTCTGTTAAAAATACAAAGATTGGCCAGGAGTGCTGGTGCATGCCTGTAGTCCCAACTACTTGGGAGGTTGAGGCAGAAGGATTGCTTGGGAGGTAGAGGTTACAGTGAGCCGAGATTGCACCACTGCACTCAAGCCTGGGCAACAAAACCAGACTCTGTCTCTAAATAAATTGATTAATTAATTTAATCAAATATTTACTTTCTGGTCCTTTTCAGAGAAAAAATCTGCCCACCTCCACTCTAAGGTGTTGTGTGTTAAATATTTCCACGGTGGCCAGGGCCCCACGCAATCAGCAAGTGCTACCGTTCCCATGCCTGGTATCAGGGGACCGTGTAAACCTATGGCTAGGGTCCCCCGCCTGGGCCCCAGGGTGGAGATGCTCAAAGGAATGCCAGTAAAGCAACCGGAGGAAGCTGCTGCACCAGCGAAGAGGGCCACATACCACAGCAGATCCCAGTCGGGGTCGTCCAGAAGCCTGCTGGCCTCCTAGAGAGGCTCCCTAGCAACCTGGAGTCAGCCTGCTCGGAACCTTTGACTTCACAGAAGCATTTGGTGAGTGCTCAAGGGCTTTTTGTGCACCAGAGCCAGTAAAATGCCATGTTTGCCAGCATGTGAAATGCCCAGGGATATCAGATACGTCTCAATTTTTCAGAAAGTTTTTTGGAAAAAATAAAAACTAAGCTATAAGGGAAATATTTTATTTTATTCCTATAAATATAGTACACTGCATTGTGACTCGGCTAAAAATATATATGTGGGGTTTAAAAAAAAAAAAAAGTCTATTATCCCTAAAAACAAGAATAAAATCATTAAGCTAAAAAGAAATATCTTGGTATTTATGAATATGAGTTGCAGTGAAAAAACACTTAAATTCATAACATAGTGGAATTATTCAAATTCTATATTTATCTGTGTGGTCTCTGGTTTTCCTTTTTGTTTTGTTTTTTGGTAAGAGGATGAAAAGCGCTCGCCTTTGCAGAAATGTATGTTGCCATCCTCTGCCACTAGGGGGCAGCATGCCCCATTATTTTACCTCTGTCTCAGCCTTCCAGCTGTCCCTAATAGCAACGTGTTTAAGACTGACAAGAAAACTCGTGTATATAATAAGCAATTAGACATTGTATAATGCCATATATTTGATGGATATGTTATGTGTATAGTATTATACAATATGCAATATATCTCATGTTGTAACATATACATTATTCATATATAAAGTATAAAATTTTATTTTGCATATATAATACATCATTTGGGAAAAGTGGGGAATGTATCCTATACACCAGTAAACACAGCAAGCCTCACTGGAGCACAAAAAAATCCAGTCAGAGTTCACCTGCTTCTATTAAAAGAATGAGGGCAGCTGTATTTGATGTTAAAGAAGGGATTAGGCCTATCAAGGTCTTCCCAGCAGAAAGTTCCAGAAGGTACGGATCACCTAGAAGCCTGCATGGTCACTGACCAGCTTGTGGAAGGAGAGGGAGGACGGGAGTCACGGGATGTACAGACTCAGTAGCCAAGGAATCTCAGAGATGCCCAATCTAACTCAGAAGCCAAGAGGCCAAGGGACAACAAAACCAAGAGGCCAGAGCACCGCAAGGACACAGGGAGCCCTGGAGCCTGAGGGAGAGTCCAGAGCTGCAGGCAAAGCCGGGTCAAGAGTCCAGGCTTAGAAACAGCCTCAAACCAGCACTCCAAATAGCTCAGCGAGTCACATAGTCAGAATCTCAAAAATGTGACTTTAAGTTCATTTCCAAAATAAGACAAGGAGTGGCAGAAGGGAGATTCAAATTCCAACCTGTTCAGACATTCTGAAACATAAAACCCTGAATGTTTGGGGGCAATTAATCCACAAAACATCTCAGTCCGCTTCTAACATCTGCCTCTGGAGCAAGGATGGAAAGCACTGGAAATGAAGGGCTTTCCTGGATCTGGGAATCTGGGTGCACAGGCCAGTTCCCAACATTCATGTGAACATCCCTTTTCTGCAGTCAGGACTAAAGCTGGCTTCTGCATGATCCACGTACATGAGATCTGCACACATGAAATGTCTTTGTGCTGCTTCTCAGCATACATCATACTTTTCCCATGAAACATTTCATTTAAGACCAAAAAAAAAAGACCTATGAGATAGGTATTAATATCATACCCACTGTACAGATGAAGAAACAGACACTGAGAGCTTAAGCAACTTGCCCGAGCTCACAATAGTGAGTGACGTGACGGTGCCGGGACTTAAAACAGAAAACTCTTTGTATTAGTCCTTTTCATACTGCTATAAAGAACTTCCAGAGAATGAGTAATTTACAAAGGAAAGAGGTTTAATTGACTCACCGTGCAGCATGGCTGGGGAGGCCTCTGGAAATTTACAATCATCGCAGAAGGCGAAGGGGAAGCAAGATACCTTCTTCACAAGGTGGCAAGAAGGAGAAGTGCCAAATGAAGGAGGAAGAGCCCCTGATGAAACCACCAGATCTCGTGAGAACTCACTCACTGTCACGAGAACAGCATGGGGAAAACCACTCCATGGTTCAATTACCTCCACCTGGTCTCTCTCTTGACGTGTGAGGGTGACGGGGATTACAATTCAAGATGAGATTTGGGTGGGGACACAAAGCCTAACTGTATCACTCTTCTTGCTTCAAAATTGCCTGTTCTTTCTGCTACATTTGCTGCCTCCAAAAAAAAGTATTTATCTGAGCCAGGAAGTGTATAAAAAGGCAAGCTTCAATGAGCACAATAGATTGGTACACATCGGAGGCACTCGAACCAGAGCAACTCCATCTTGAACAGTGGCTGGGTGAAATGAGGCTGAGACCTGCTGGGCTGCATTCCCAAGAGGTTAGGTATTCTTAGTCACAGGACGAGATAGGAGGTTGGGCCGGGCGCGGTGGCTCACGCCTGTAATCCCAGCACTTGGGGAGGCCAAGGTGGGCGGATCACGAGGTCAGGTGATCAAGACCATTCTGGCTAACACGGTGAAACCCCGTCTCTACTAAAAATACCAAAAATTAGCCAGGCATGGTGGCGGGTGCCTGTAGTCCCAGCTACTAGGGAGGCTGAAGCAGGAGAATGGCGTGAACCCAGGAGACAGAGCTTGCAGTGAGCCAAGATCGCACCACTACACTCCAGTCTGGACAACAGTGCAAGACTCCGTCTCAAAAAAAAAAAAAAAAAGGAGGTTGGCAGGACCATTATCACAAGATACAGGTCACAAAAACCCTACTGATAAAACAGGATGCAGTAAAGAAGCCAGACAAAACTTGCCAAAATCAAGATGGTGACAAAAGTGGCCTCTGGTCATCATCACTGCTCATTGTACACTAATTATAATGCATTAGCATGCTAAAAGACACTCCCACAAGCAGCATGACAGTTTATAAATGCCATGGCAAACTCTGGAAGTTACCCTATATGATCTAAAAGGAAAGGAATCCTTAGTGCTAGGAAATCCCTCCCCCACCCACCATCCCCCTGCCTTTCCCAGAAAATTCAGGAATAATCAACCCCTTGTTTAGCATATGATCAAGAAGTAACCATAAAAATAGCCAGCCAGCAGCCCTCAGGTCTGCTTTGTCTATGGAGTAGCCATTCTTTTATTCTTTTACTTTCTTGTAAACTTGCTTTCACTTTACTCTGTGGATTCGCCTCAAATTCTTTCTTGTGTGAGATCCAAGATCCTTCTCTTGGGGTCTGGATTGGGACCCCTTTCTGGTAACATATACATTAAAAAGAAAAAAAACAAACAGGCAAACATAATAGAATTTTTCCAAAGGCTAATGGGTAGCCAGAGGCCATGAGAGAAAAAGAACAGGAATTAGGGAAGAAAGAAGGAAAGGATTCGAATCACAAGACAGGAAGATGGGGACTAACCTCAGAAGTATATTTTCAAAGCAAGCGTAAGAGGTGCCAGCTGGCCGGCGCAGTGGCTCTCGCCTGTAATCCCAGCACTTTGGGAGGCCAAGGCAGGTGGATCACAAGGTCAGGACTTCGAGACCAGCTTGGCCAATATGGTGAAACCCCATCTCTGCTAAAAATACAAAAATTAGCCGGGCGTGGTGGTGCTCGCCTATAGCCCCAGCTACTCAGGAGGCTGAGGCAGAAGAATCACTTGAACCCAGGAGGCAGAGGTTGCAGTGAGCCCGGACGACAGAGTGAGACTCCATCTCAAAAAAAAAAAAAAAAAAAAAAAAAAAAAAAACCAAAAAAAAAGTGCCTGCTGCATTTGGTGGCTTAAAGTTCTTAAAGTTCTGAGGGAGTCTTTGGCGGAATAGTGGAATCAGGAAAGGTGCCTGGTATGTAAAAGGAGCTGAATCAACAGCAGTAGAAGGAATGCATGAAAGAGGCAGATTTCTGCCCGGTCTAATGGCAAAGGACAGCAGTGGAAGCAGGGGCACTCCAGGGACTGAGCAGAAACAAAGCCTCTAACAGCAACTGCACAAAGCCGCATTCTTTGCCTAATTACTTAAGCCTGAGTGTGTTCACCTGCAAGTTTCCTGCTGGTCAGAGGAAGCAGTTTTGTTTCTGTTGTTGATGTCTTGGTTGAGGGAGGGGCTCCGGGTGATTCTAAAAGATAGACAGGGCAGGACAACAGGGAGCAGGGAATGTGGCACACCGGATGCCACGATTCCACACACCACAAGTGGTTCTATTTCAGCCCAGAAATGATGAGACCAGCCTGGGATTTGCTACTTTTCCCATTCCTCCTGCTATGTTCTTTGCTTTAATGAGAGAGAAAAAGGGAGAGAAGGAGAGAGAGATATAAAGGAGAGAGAGAGTGAATATATATCTCTAACAGTAAGAAAATAGCCATGTATCCATGCAACAGGAAGGCAGGTAAAGAAAGGGGGAAGGCCGGGCATGGTGGCTCACACTTGTAATGCCACCACTTTGGGAGACTGAGGCAGGCAGATTGCCTGAGGTCAGGAGTTCGAGACCAGTCAGGCCAACGTGGCGAAAGTCTGCCTCTACTAAAAATACAAAAAAAAAAAAAAAAAAAAAAAAAATCAGCTGTGCATGGTGGCGCGCGCCTGTAATCCCAGCTACTCCGGAGGCTGAGGCAGGAGAATTGCTTGAACCAGGAAGGTAGAGGTTGCAGTGAGCCGAGATCACGCCACTGCACTCCAGCCTGGGCAATAGAGTGAGACTCTGCCTCGAAAGAAAGAAAGAGAGAGAGAGGAAGGAAGGAAGGAAGGAAGGAAGGAAGGGAGGGAGGGAGGGAGGGAGGGAGGGAGGGAGGGAGGGAAGGAAGAGAAAGAAAGGAAAAGAAAGAAAGGGGGGAAAATGGTCATTGAGAAATTTCCAGCAAAGACTGGCCTCATGGAAACCCTGGCATGTCCCTGGAGGGGCTGCAGATCAGGTGAGGCTGAGTCAAGCACTCAGGGGCAGATCTAGTGTCTGCCGTAACCTCTTCTAGTTGTGTTGTAGGACTTTCTCCTTAGTTCAGCTAAAAACGGAGTCCTTTTCACATAGCCAGGAGAGATTAGGCTCACAGCCACTTTGAAGGGTGAGAAAAATTGAATTTATTGGGCAAAAAGGAAATAAGAACTCTCAGTGAAAGTCTGGGAATTGGAGGGATCCCCAAGGAAGCAGAGGCCAAGGGATATGGTCATTTTTCTCTGCCTTCACTGGATTTCCATCTTTTGGAAGTGGATTTTCTTCTTTTGATACAGGATTTATTTCAATCAAGTCACTAGGTCACAGGGGGCCTTACTTCATTCTCTTCCATGTCCTTTGGGGGTAGTGGGATGGAAACTTCAAATTGATATCAACTTCTACTAAAATGGTTTAACAGCAGAAAAACCACAATGAAGAGAATTGTCAAGAAAGAGTAGAAGTTGAAGATGATAGCCAGTTAAATGATGGCCAGTTAAATAAAGTCCTTAACAATACATGGTGAGGAGCAGGCAGCAGCTGTGCTTGGATAACAAGAAATTCAATGCACGCATTTAACAGAAATGTTCAACTACAACAAGCACTATTTGAAGACTAACAGGAACAATTTTTTGACGATTTCAAACAAACTTGCTTTTCAGCATAGTTGCACCTAATTTAAAGTATTTAAAAACAGCTCATCAGAGCCCCTATTTGTCATAGACTTTTGAGTTTATTTGGGACTGTATTAGTCCATTTTCATGCTGCTGATAAAGACATACCTGAGACCGGGCAATTTACAAAAGAAGGAAAAGAAAGAGGTTTAATTGGACTTACAGTTCCACATGGCCGGGGAAGCCTCACAATCATGGCAGAAGGCAAGGAAGAGCAAGTCACATCTTACATGGATGGCAACAGGCAAAGAGAGAGCTTGTGCAGCGAGACTCCCATTTTTAAAACCATCAGATCTCATGAGATCCATTCACTATCACGAGAATGGCATGGGAAAGACCCACCCCCATGATTCAATCATCTCCCACCAGGTCCCTCCCACAACATGTGGGAATTATGGGAGCTACAAGATGAGACTTGCGTGGGGACACAGAGTCAAAACAAAACAGGGACCATTTTTTTTTATCTTTAAAATTGTTGTAAATTTCTGTATGCACTTTGCTCTTTTATTAAACTTACTCCAAGGTGAGCCTTGACTCTTTGATGGTAGGACAAGATCATACACTAATACCAGCATGGACCTGCTTTCCCATTGTGTCTGAAATGTGAGTCAAGTAGTATCAGCCTGCTATGACATTAACATTGCCAGGATAAATCTTTTACAGAAATCATTTCGATTTTATTCAGTATTTAGTAGTGAAAGATATTCATGCTTTAATGGTAATACATTTCTGGTTTAATATAAATTAAGGATGTTTTTCAGTTGTGCACAAATGCTGGTGGTTTAGTTTTGACAATTGTTTATGTATGTCATGTTAAGCTTAGGTTTAAAAAAGTAAAGCCAGTAAACTAGGTCTTTGTTATTTGCTTTAAAAAAAAAAAAAAGAAAATAAATGTGAATGTGTTTGGTGCATTAAAAACAAACAAACAAAAAAAAAAACAGTCCAGACTTCTTGTTCCACACACGTTTCTAAGCTGGAAGGATGTGGGTCTGACACCACTACTGGTCATCTTATCTGCCGCTCAAAGGCAGCTCTTCAAGGACAAAGGCAGAAAGGAGAGCTGGAAAGGCAACAAACTCCCAACGATAAAATGTATGTTCTTGGATACAAACATGTCTGAAGTGAGTCCATTCTTGGGCTTCCCAATCACGCGAGTATTTGTTGTTCTTTCAGGCTTGGGTTTCGTTTCTACAACATGCTCACCTCTTTTCCCCAGTGGTTCTTGCTTCCCACATCAGCCTCTGCCCACGCCATGGCTTACTCTCCTCCCATCTCTACATATTTAACCCTGAAGTCTTTAAAGTCTCCACTCAAATGCCACGACCTCCCACATGAAGTCGTTCCTTACCTCTCCTGTGCCAACTCACCTGTCCCACCTGGACAGGCCCCTGACACTTTATCTGTACTTTTCTCTGTCTGTATCAGGATGACATTAAGCCTCAGGGCACAGAAAACTACAGCAGCTTAGATAAATAGGGATTTGTTTTTCTCACATAAGAGGTCGTCTCATGGAAGGCAGCTGCCAGCTTTGCTTTGGGGGTCTGACAATGTCAGGGACAGCATCTCCACAGTGGCCTTTATCTGGTACAGTCCCCAGATGGACTTGGAAGACCCAGTTCCTATCCCCTTCCTGCATGTAGTTCTCAGAATAACTTTAGAATGTGCTGGAATGCAACATCCTGAGATAGGACTGCCTGAAAGAGCTTGGCTCTTTTCCTGTTCCTCCTTGGGTATGTAAGATCTTGAGTTAGAGGGAACTGTTCAGGACAGCCCACACTTTGTTCCTCTCTTCCCTGGAAGCAGGATGTCCTTCCAAGCTTGGCTCAGTGAGTCATGGAACCCCTGAGGCTTTTAACTGGAAATGAGCTATCTTTTAGGGGCCCTCAGCTGCCATGAAAGTGGGGCACAAGCAGTGGAAACTCCATCCACACTGGGCAGCTGTCTTGAACACATTCACATTCCTTAGGGGACTGACTCACAATGGATCCCAGTCTCCTTTGTCCCTTGCTGACTGTCAGTGAGTAATAAATCCATTTCCTGTAACTAGCTGTATGTGAATATGTTCTGTCTCACAGGACTCAGGCAATTGGTAAAACTACAGCCTGCAATGCAATGGGCAGAAGTGTTCAGACTTCTAGTCATGGTGGTTGGCATATGTGATGGTCTTTGCTGTCCTCCAAGCACTGGGGGTCCTCTCTTGTGATTGGTTATTGGTGAACCCGTTTCTCAGCCTCATGGCTGCAAGACAGCTGCCACATATCCAGGCATCATATTTGCTTTCCAGGTAAGAATAAAGGAGAAGTAGGAGGACCAGTTGCTTACTCCTCTTTTATCCGGAGAACAAAGGTTTTCCTGGAACCCACTAGCAGACTTCCACTTAGAATTCATGACCCCAAACCACATCATCACTGACTAGTTACAACGGAGGGCAGGAAATGAGGATTTAAGTCCCCTAGAGTAGACAAAGAAAACAAGAAGGAGATTGGGAATGGCTATTAAGTCAACCTAAGAATAGTCACTGCCCTGCTTGATCAAGGCCCTGGTCACAGTTGTATCTTTTATTACAGTTTTTTGCATGCTAAAATCTAAGCCCCCTCTGGTAAGGGGCTGAGTTCTCAATCACTACACCCTTCAAAGAGCCTAGCACATGAGACTTTGATGAATCTATGCCTGGTGACTGTGGCACTGCTACTTGCTCAGGTTCGTGGGGCCTCCTGGCAGGCTGAGCAGATTGTGGCTGCAGTGGGGTAATTAAATGTGCATCCTTCTTTGATCTCTAAGCTCTCCTGTTTGAAATTCATCTGAATGGAGTGGAAAGATACTGGGGACGTGGACTCCCCTGCCTTGTCTAATCATCCAGAAAGGGTTAAACCATTTCTATTTCGGGTCTCTTGTGATCAAGAAAGCTCTGCTGGCAGGAGTGCCTATTTGGTGCCTTAAAGGCAAGCAATTGTGGGAATTAAGAATTAGCTCTCACCCTGACTATTCTCTAGACATAGTTAGAATAAAAGCAGCAGTGACATTGCCAATGACCCAGATGTTGGAGAACCTTGTATTAAGCCACAGAGGCCCTTGCCTCCAAATCCTATAATATTGCATTAACACAGGCTCAACCTGTAGAATTGGATTTAAATCCAGCCCTCGAATGCTCACCCTACTCCAGCCCCTTCCCCACACCTAATCTCATTTTGTCCTCAGAGTGCTGAAAATAATGGTAATGTAGTTGCCGTGGAAAGTGACTGTGTGAGCATATTTTACATTAGAAAGGCTCTTAATAAAGTAAAAGTGCTTTAAATGCAGGAGTCTCTCCCTTTACATCCCTTCTGCCTGGATAATAAATGATTTGTTACAGTTTCAAACTTCCGTGGCCTGCTGGGTCCAGGGGCTGGAGACAACCAAGCAGCCCTGTCCTGGGCACAAGGTACTCATGTGTGCTGGGATGTTGGGTCCAGACCTACATGAAACACAGGACAGGGAACGAGTCAAGACAGAGACTGCTTTATGGCCAGAGGCTCTCCTCCACTTTTACTCATACATGTCAACAAAGTAATAATAATAATAATAGCAGTTACCATTTGTTGAGTACTTAGGTGAAGAGCATTGCACACATTGTCTCATTCAATTTCTCCAACCTACCTAGAGGCTGGGCGCTATCATTGTCCCCATTTTACAGATGAGGAAATTGAGGCCTGAAGAGGTCAAGTCACTTCCAGGATCACACAGATAGTGGGTGGGAGAGCTGGGACTCATGCCCATGAAAAGCCCCATGCTGCCTACTCTACCTCCATGTTGGAGTAGGGCAGTGGTTCTCAGTCAGGGGTGGTGGGATACAACCACCTGGCAAGTTTTAGGGGCCCCACTCAGACCAATTAAATCTTAACCTCTGGATACGGGGCCAGGGCATGCCGAGGCTTTAAGCTCTCGGCTGCATGCTGCTGCTGTGGTCTGAATCCTTGTGTCCCTCAAAATTCCTATGTTGAAACCTAATCCCCAGTGTGATGGTTTTACAAGGTGGGACCTTTGGAAGGTGATTAGGTCATGAGGGCAGAGCCTTCCTGAATGGAATTAGTACCCTCATGAAAGAGGTTCCAGAGAACTCCTCCACCCCTTGTACCACGTGAGGACACCACGAGAAGGCACCACCTATGATCCAGAAGCTGAGTCCTCACCAGATACAAATCTGCCTTGATCTTGACTTCCCAGGCTTCAGAACCGTGAGAAATCAATTCCTGCGGTTTATAAGCTACCAAGTCCACGGTATTTTGTTATAGCAGCCCTAAGGGACAAAGGCATCCAGGTACAGTGGAAAAGGCACCTTCCCTGGAGTCAGGCCTCTGGAGTGGCGTGCTGGCTCTGAGCCTCACTAGCTGCCCTGCCCACTTCCCAAGGTGTTTGCAAACACCCTGTGTGAACGCTGAAGGGTTCAGTGATATATGACAACACAGGCCAGGGTCCCGGGCAACAAGGTCCAAAACCAGCTCTGAGAAGTACACCCAGAAGCCATGATTCTGTGATTCATCCCTTCACCATTGATTTTCTCTATTCATTCAATAAGCATTCACTAAGCTTTTTTGGGGGGGAGGGGGGTGGAGTTTTGCTCTTGTTGCCCAGGCTGGAGTGCAATGGCACGATCTTGGCTCACAGCAACCTCCGCTTCCCAGGTTCAAGCGATTCTCCTGCCTCAGCCTCCCTAGTACCTGGGATTACAGGCATGTGCCACCACACCTGGCTAATTTTGTATTTTTAGTAGAGACGGGGTTTCTCCATGTTGGTCAGGCTGGTCTTGAACTCCTAACCTCAGGTAATCTGCCCGCCTAGGCCTCCCAAAGGGCTGGGATTACAGGCGTGAGCCACCGCACCCAGCCACACTAAGCACTTATTCTGTCCAAGGCTTTCAGCTGCAAAGGGAGGAAGACAGAATTCCTTCCATCCACAGGAATCATCTTGCCATTCCCTGCCCTCAATCTATTTATGATCTAACTGAGGAGAGCAGCTGGCATAAGATAAAGCACAACATCCACATGTACATCAAGTGCCAGATGAGTGGCACAGCGAGGAGGGCTTTAAGGGTTCTCACAGGGAGTGATCTCCAAAGTCAAGGAGCTTCATAGGAGGGGAGGGTTAGGGCAGGGCTTTGGAATGCCAGCATAGCCTTCCTGCTGGGCAGTAGAGCCTACATGTTCCCGCTGGTCCAGGGAAACCCTTCCCATCCTAGGTCAGTTCTGGCCCGAGCAGGACTTCTGGTAGCCGGTCCTGGAGTCTGCAACTCGTTGCCCACCATGGCAGGAGGGCAGGATGGCGGAGAGAAAGAGCAAATCATGTTCTCTTTGGCAGTGGGGTGACAGCAGGACAGCAGGCATCTCCTGCCCCATTAGAACACCTCAGCAGACTTGAAGATGGGTTTTCTCAGCTGATAAATCAAGGCAACAGTACCTTCGCACAGCGCCAGCGGGAAGATCAACCATTACAATGACCATCAGCTCCACCACCATTGATGGAGCCCTCTCCAAGGGCCAAACACAGTGCTCACCACGTCATTCACTTTAGGATCTCAGGGAATCCTCCCAACAATCATGGAAAGGGCACCGTTATTATACCCTGTTATCCAGAGAAGGAAACCTATTCTCAGAGAGGTTAAGCAATTTTCTCAAGGTCACATAACAAATCAATAACACAGCTGACTCAAACTCAGACCTGTCTGATTCTAAAGCCCACCCCCATACCATGACACACCATACAACAGGAGTTTGTAACTTGGAGTCCATGGATAGGATTTAGGTATCTTTGATCTTAGATGGGGAAACAATAGTACCAGAATTACATCTCTGTTCAGTGGCATACGGGGGTGAGGGAGGGAAGCAATGGGAACCTTTGGCCCCTGAAGGGATGTATTTTATCACTGACAATCTTTTTTTTTTTTTTCTTTGGCAGAGTTTTGCTCTTGTTGCCCAGGCTGGAGTGCAATGGCGTGATTTCGGCTCACCACAAGCTCCGCCTCCTGGGTTCAAGTGATTCTCCTGCCTCAGCCTCCCAAGTAGCTGGGATTACAGGCATGTACCACCGCACCCAGCTAATTTTGTATTTTTAGTGCAGATGGGGTTTCTCCATGATGGTCAGGCTGGTCTCCAACTCCGAACCTCAGGTGATCTTCCAGCCTCTGTCTCCCAAAGTGCTGGAATTACAGGCATGAGCCACCGCGCCTGGCCACTGACAATATTTAAAGCCCATGGTACATACCAATAATAAAATAAAGACTGGCCAGACGCGGTGGCTCACACTTGTAATCCCAGCACTTTCGGAGACTGAGCAGGAGGACCACTTGAGCCCAGGAGTTCAAAACCAGCCTGGGCAACATGGTGAAACCCTGTCTCTACAAAAAATACAAAAATTAGCTAGGCATGGTCGCATGTGCCTGTAGTTCCAGCTACTCGGGAGGCTGAGGTGGGAGGGTCGCTTGAGCCTCAGAGTCTGAGGTTGCAGTGAGCTGAGATTGCACCATTGCACTCCAGCCTAGGTGACAAAGTGAGACTGTGTCTCAAAAAAATAAAAAATAAAAAACGGCAAGATCAACTTCAATTTTTTCATTGTTTTTAAATTTATTACAAACCATGTACTCCTTTCTGCCTGCATTAACCTCTAATTAAAATTTAACATTTCTCTCAATTATGAATGTAGGCACTCACATGGAGGTATTAACATACCTGTGACTTTGTCACCAACAGAACCACAGATATTTCATATCACACTACAGTTGTTACAGTGTCTAAAATAAACAGTTTATACTCATAACTACTTCAGTAGTTATGTACTGAAGTTATGTACTTCAGTAGTACTGAAGTAGTTATGAGTAACATTAGGGTGATTATAAAACTATTGCTAGGTTTTATTATTTAATGGGCTAATACAAAAGATAAACTGTTACTACATTCACAAATTTGATTTTGTTTTGTTTTTTAGTGCTTGGATAGCCATATTACAATATGATCCACTTCCTTTATAATCTTATGTATTATAAAAGAGGTCCCTGGCCGGGCACGGTGGCTCATGCCTGTAATCCCAGCACTTTGGGAGGCTGAGGCAGGTGGATCACAAGGTCAGGAGTTCAAGACCAGCCTGGCCAAGATGGTGAAACCCTGTCTCTACTAAAAATACAAAAAAAAAAAAAATTAGCCAGGCGTGGGGGCAAGCACCTGTAATCCCAGCTACTCAGGAAGTTCAGGCAGAGAACTGCTTGAACCCAGGAGGCAGAGGTCACAGTGAGCCGAGATCACGCCACTGCACTCCAACCTGGGCAACACAGCCAGACTCCATCTCAAAAAAAAAAAGAGGTCCCTAACCTCCAACAGACAGTCACACACAGAAAATGAACAGTACTCGCTACCCACTCTCTTAGGTGAAAGTGCTATATAAATGCTGGAAATATTACAATCTTTGTATTATTTTACTTTACACGTTTGTGTCTTATTTCCCCCAAATAAATTGCCAGCTCTTGAGAGTGTGGACTGAGTCATATAGTTCTTCCTTTCCTCCACAGGCCTTTAAAAAGCATAACTCACCACTGCTTATTGATTCCCTGGCTGGTAGAAATC
This sequence comes from Macaca mulatta, assembly GCF_049350105.2. Lineage (NCBI taxonomy): Eukaryota > Metazoa > Chordata > Mammalia > Primates > Cercopithecidae > Macaca > Macaca mulatta. The sequence goes on along the minus strand of NC_133417.1, from coordinate 124,929,991 downwards.
CCTCAAGCTTCCGTAAACTCAGTATCACACGACCAGGAGATAAACAGTATGGCAGGAGGAAGAAAGGTATTGAGATCAAACCTTCCGGATGGTTGGCAAACCCTGTGGATGGGGTGCTGGAACTTGCTCCTTAGAGACTAAATACATCTGTAGAGAAAAAGGTCCATTGGAATTTTCCATCAAGGCTGATAGGGTGGGGCAGAGTGCCCAAATGTCATGGGAAGTGAAGTGGACTCCAAGCTGGGAAAACACTCCTGGACAAGATGGCATCATTTTTATATGCATTGGAAGCCCTTATGAAATAACATCAGCTGTCCCGGGATCCCACGTTCCTACAAAGAACCCCACTCTACCCAGAACATCACACAACTCCTGACTCCCTGGCCCTAGAAAACTGAAGGGGGTTCTGGGACCCTCGGTTGTAGCTAACGTCAAGAGACTCTGACTGTTTCCATCATCTTTGTTGTATCCCCAAGACTTTGTGACAGAAAACCACCACCATTTTATTTTGCTCCGAATTCCTGTGGGGATTCAGGTACAGTGGTGACGGCTCTTCTCTTCTCCACGATGTCTGGGGCTTCCAAGGTGGCTTCTGCACTCACAGGTCTGGTGCCTGGGCTGTGATGGCCAAAGGACTGGCCAGAACACCTATACATGGCCTCTCCATGTGGGTTGGGCTTTTCACAACGTGGCAGTTGAGTTAGAGAGAAGCCTTTCTAAGAAGGGGTTTCTAGAAAGCAAACACTTTCAGAGCACCAAGTGGAAGCCATGTGGCCTTTTCAGTCTTAGCCCTTCCACCACACTCTATTGGCCAAAGTGGAATCAAGAGGAAAGGTCATAGACTCCATCCCAGATAGAAAAAGTGCCAAAGAATCTAGGAGTTATGTTTTACAACCACAGTACTGGCCAAGCGAATTCCTTGCTTCCAAGCATAGAGATAATATCTAGACTCCCCAAGGGGCTACACATGGACTGGTCTCGAACTTGGGTGGGAGAAGAGTGGGTGCTGAGGGCCCCAGCAAACTCCTCAAAGTTGATTCTCAAGAGTGTGTTCGCCCTGCCCCAAGAGAGATGCCCAGAGGAGGCTCAGTCCACAGGCAGCCCTTCACAAATGAAAAGAACCCTCGTGTCGCTATTACCCACAACCCCACCTTAATTGTTATTCCTCCTGAACATCTTTTCACCTCCAAATTACCCTCCAGCAAAAAACCTGCTCCCACAAAGCACGCTGTGCATGCCAGTGTGTCTCATTGTTCCTTTATTAAGACACATCATTCACAAACACTATGCTTCTTAAAAGATACCCTCAGCTGTCACTTACATAACAGAACTTGGCAAAAACAGATGGAGCACGCCAGCGGTGTCTTTGCCTGGGGCAGTATATGCTAATATCTTGGCACAGGCACCTTGAGCTGCTTTTTTTTCCCAGCAAAGTTCCATCAGCTGGAAAGTTCGAAGGGGCGAGCAAGATCATGGAAAAGTCAGTAGAGGAAGCTGTTCCTTTTTTTCCTCTGGAAAATGAAACCACCTTTTCATCAATCAAATAGTGGGAAAAATCTGTAGAGCTACTCCTGAAAACTCAGCAGAAAGGAGGAAGCTTGATGCGATCTAAAGAAAGATACGACACACAATAAGAAGGGACACGCGTCCCAGGATGTAGGAGAAAAGAGCATTTCGGAGAGAAGGAATGACAGGCACAAAGATGGGGAGGCAGGAATGTGCCTGACTTGTTCCCAGAGCATTGAAATAGCTGGTCTACCTGGAGTGGAGGGTTTGGGCTTGGGAGTTGTAGGGGCCATTTATTATTTCGCCTTCCTAGAACAACACCCCCGCTTCTTTTGGGAAACAGCTCTACTTCCATTTGGTTCTCTATAGCCCTGGCTGGGCTAATCCTAGAGACTGGTCCGTTTGACATCAGTAATTGACCCAGGGATAGGCAAACGACCGGGCCAATTAGAGCCCGTTCCAGCCCAACTGGAGTGAGTGGGAAGAGCTCTTTTCTCTCTGCTCTCAAGAGGAGAGGCAGGAGAATGCACAGGGCTAAGAGCCCAAGCTCTTCAATCAGAGTTAACTCCAGATCCCAAAACTCTTTACCAGCTTTGTAAACTTTGGAAGGTTCCTCACTGAGGCTCCATTTCTTCATCTGTAAAATGGGGATAACAAGACCCACCTCATAGGTTCATGCCATGGATTAAATGAGATAAGCAATCCAGGTGCTTAGAATTAAGATGCAGCCCCAGAGCTGCCCGCACCATGGTTCCAACTTTAGGGTACTGGCCAGCCTGTGAGTTAAGTCAGTCCTCAAAGGAAGCAGGGATGAGAGGAAGTTAAGCAACAACCTGGCCTTCCTGCAGCTTGGTGATAGGAGTCAATGAATTTGCCATTTCCAAATGTAAGCTGACTTCAGTTTGATTTCTGTTCATGGCACCTAAAAGTGCTTGAGTTGTATTTTTTAATGCAAAAATATACTTAGAAATACATCCACAATGTATTTCTCTAATTATAAAATCCATGCATTGAAATAATCCTAGAGTTTTGTAACCATTCCTTTCTTCTTTTTCCTTTCCCTAAAATCAACTTTGCTAAGCTCTCAAGACTACAAGTCAAGCTGGAGGAAGCACCAGGAAGGAGCAGGGACGATGGGACAGGGATTTCAGTTGTGGACATGGAGGAGAGGATTAAATAGTCCACCAGCCTTGTGGGCCCCCAATTCTAAGGATCCCCTGAGCCCCTGACCTTCACTCCCCAGAACCAATGAGAGCCCAGGTCAGAACTCAGGTTCAATATCCCAAATCATAACAAAATCAGAGAAGCAGAATCCTCAGAAGAAACCAAATGGAAAACCCAAGAGGACAGGAGAAGATGTCCATGCTCAGCACTGAAACTCACCATTGCTGTGGGAGAATAAAAGTATAAACATAACAGAGAAGATAATATTATAATTATTTGCAACTAGTTTTGACTCTACACCTGGAAAACCAAAGAGAATAGAGTTAAAACAAAAACAAAACTGTTAAAATCAATAGGATAATTCAATAAGATGGCTAGCTATAAAAATGTATATATAAAAGTCAATAGCTTGCTACATACACACAACTGATTGGAAAATATAATGAAAAAAAAAATCCCATTAAAAAGCAGCAATCAGCTGGGCGCTGCAGCTCACACCTGTAATCCCAGCACTTTGGGAGGCTGAGGTGGGCGGATCACCTGAGGTCAGGAGTTTAAGACCAGCGTGGCCAACATGGCAAAACCCCGTCTCTATTAAAAATACAAAAATTAGCTAGGCATGGTGGCAGATACCGGTAATCCCAGCTACTCGAAAGCCTGAGGCACGAGAATCGCTTGAACACAGAAGGTGGAGGATGCAGTGAGCCAAGATCGTACCACTGCACTCCAGCCTGGGCAACCAAGCAAGACTGTCTCAAAAAAAAAAAAAAAAAAAAAAAAAGGTAGCAATTCAAAAAGTAAAAACAAACCAAAAGGCTACATACAGATACACCTAATAAGAAATTTACAGAATCTACATGAAAAAAAATTTTTAATTTTTTTTTTTCTCCAAGACAGGGTCTTACTTTGTCACCCAGGCTGGAATGCAGAGGCGTGATCTCAGCTCACTGCAGCCTTTACTTCCCAGGTTCAAGTGATCCTCCCACCTCAGCCTCCTGCATAACTGGGACTATACTATATGTGCATGCCACCATGCCCAGGTAATTTTTGTATTTTTTGTAGAGACAAGGTTTTGCCATGTTGCCCAGACTGGTCTCAAACTCCTGGGCTCAAGCAATTCGCTCACCTCTGCCTCCCAAAGTGCTGGGATTACAGGAGTGCACCACCGCACCCAGCAGAAAAAATTTTAAATTCTAATGAGGGCCTTATATAAATTTTTAAAGGCCAGCAGATGATAAGACAGAGTGAGAGAACAGACATATGGACTGGAGAATAGAGATCAGAGGAACCAGATAAAATAGAAGCGTGGAAGAGAGGAAGAAAGACAAAATCTGTCATTTTTCTTGGGCCAGCAAGAGGGGGGCTGCAGGTGCTTTCCCAGAGGACCCATGTTCTGTGCACTAGTGGGGAGGAACTGACCTGCATGGCCACCATGAATCCCTGAGGCACCCGTCCTCCCCTGGGGTCATGTTGCACTCCAGGCCACCAAAATTTAAGGGCAGACTGGAGACTAAGTAAGTCAGCCAAGGTGGCCACTGGGCAGCAGAGGCATTGTTGTTGGCGAAAGCAGCATCCCATCCCAGCTGATGAAAATCAGAACCCCTATCTCAGATCCCAATTTACAGAGCATTTGCACTTTCATGAGCCTATATCTTGCTCCCAACTTCTGTGAGACAGGAGAAACCCGGGGCAAATGTCCCTGTGCCTAGCTTCCTGAAGATCAACTTGGATTTTTTATTAGTCCATTCCCACTGCTATAAAAAACTACCTGAAACTGGGTAATTTATAAAGAAAAGAGGTTTGACTCACAGTTCCGCATGGCTAGGGAGGCCTCAGAAAACTTACAATCATGGAGGAAGGCGAAGAGGAAGCAGGCACCTTTTTCACAAGCCGGCAGGAGAGAGAGACTGAAGGGGGAAGTGCCACACTTTTAAACCATCAGATCTCATGAGAACTTACTCACTATCACCAGAACAGCATGGGGGAAATCTGCCCCCATGATCCAATCACCTCCCCGATCAAGTCCCTCCCCTGACAAGTGGGGCTTACAATTCGATGAGATTTGGGTGGGGACACAGCAAAACCACATCAGATACCCAAGTCTCATGTGGTTCATCGGGTGGCAGACCCTTTCAAATGAATAATTGTATGACTTTCAACTATATTCACACTGCTTGAATATCACATTTAAAAAAAAAAATTGTACTTCAGTAGTGTTAGGGGTACAAGTGGTTTTGGATTACATGGATGAAACGTATTCAAGCTGTTTTAAATGAGAGCAGGACAAGAATTAGAATCTTACAATCCATGGCAGTCCTTTCTCCACAACACTTAGTAGATACCTTGATATATACATACCTACTTGTTTGATATGAAACACGTAAGGGGAAGATAGGAGAGGAATCTCTCATTCTGATTCAGTTGTCTGAAAATCCTTGCCTTAGCTCATTCCTTTGAGCCGAAGGTATTGAAGCCGTCCTTTAAAACGCAAATATCATCTAGGAAGAGTGACACATAAATCATTGTCTTTCATTAGTCCCACAGACCAGAGCAGTTTATCAATCACTAATTTTTCTCCATGCTACTCAGAGAACGCTAATGTGGAACGTGTCTAGACTCACTGAGTGGGGTGGGGTTGCAGCTGGCAGGACACCTGTGTTCTGGCCTCTGTGTTTTCACTTGCGAAACAAGTGGGGATGGATTTGATGATCTTTGAAATCCTGAGGCTCAATGCCCCCCGCTATAGCTTGAATGTGTCCTTGCAAAATTCATAGGTTGAAAGTTAATCAACAATGTGAAGTGTTAAGAGATGGGGCCTGTTTAGGGGGAGATTAAGCTCTCATGGGTGGGATTAGTGGCCTTATAAAAGAGGTATGAGGAAGCAGTTCACCCTTCCATTGATCTCAGATTTCTCAACCTCCAGAACTGTGAAAAATAAATATCTGTTGTTTATAGATTACGCATCCCAAGGAATCTTGTCATAGCAACCCAAGTGAACTAAGAGACCCCCACATCCATCAGAGGGTAAACTCTACCTCGTACATGTGTCTTGGGGATGCTGGCACAATAGAGTCTCGCCTCGTCCCGTCTCTGGCATCTGAATCCAAATCTCTTTGTTCTGTTAGGCAACTGTTTGGGGCTTTTTATTCATTTGACAGGTGGATCTTTTTGAAGTTCTCATTTAAAACAATTTGATATTCAAGCTGTATGTGTGTGGTTGAAAGTCATAAAATTATTCATCTGAAAGACCTTTCCTTTTCTCTCAGATACCAATTGAAGTGTGCAGCAGTTCCCCCGAGCAAAGCTCACTGCCTAGAAAGATCTTTTTCAGCAGCGCTCTGCCATCATCACTAAATTGAGTTATTCCAACAGCCTTTGATGCTCTGGTTTTTTTTTCCTAAGTGTGCGTATGAAAGCTGAACAGCAACATAATTTAATTCTTCAAGATTTACTTTTTAATCACCAGGGTGGTTCTTGTGGGGTACAGAGAGTTGACCCCATTTTCTCAAGTTGAAATCGATTTAGGTCAAATAATTCTTGGAATTTGAATTAGATATTTTTCTGCTTATCGGCAAGCACTTCAAGTTTCATTTTCCAGCAGCTGGGAACATCTGTGCTACCTATGAATTACAGATGATTTGAGAAAACTAAATGTGGGCAAAGAAGATATTCACAACTCACTGAATTCTATCGGCAGAATTCTTCATAATGAGCTGAATTGGTGTCGAGGTACAATTGTGTTAGGTGTCTGAGTTCCTTTTATGCAAGAAAAATGAGACAATTACCAAGGACTAAGAATGTAATCAAAATAATACAACCACTTTACTGTCGAATAAGAAATCTTTCTATAAACAATATGGCATATTATTCCAGAATAAAAATATTTACCATGAGGGGATTCTATTGAAAACTGTACCATGGAAAGTTAAGAGGCTTCTTCCCCTTAACTCAAATGTGCACCCACAGCATTATTATCTGATTATGTAGTCAATGAACAAGGAACAAATATATGTATCTAGAATAAAGCACCCTGTTTACATCAAGGTATTTCTTCATACAGGGATTGAATTTGAATACATAAATATGTCCATATGATTTGTTAATTACCTTTAGTAATAAACGTATGCAAAAAGAGTCTCTGAAAAGTCAACTGATTAAAGAAAAAAAGCACGGGATAGATTAACTTGAAAATCAAAGAAGTAAGACAAAGCATCTTGGGTGAGCAACCAATAACTCCACCCCTCAGCTGCTTGCAGACTCATACTTTCATTTATTTGACCATCTGGGAATTCAATGAATTAAAGTCCACAGCTGTCCAGCCCTCCTCTCATACTCCCAGTTTAGGAGTTTTTAGGAAGACAGGGCAGGGTGATGGATCCCCAGGCCTGAGGCCCATAAGGATGTCAATTTCAGGGAAGTTCTAGGGATTCCCGCTAGACCAGGGTTTTGTGAGAGCTTTGATCTCCCCACTAAGCCAACAAAAACATCTGCAGCAGGACAGAGAAGACTGAGACACCCTTATATCAATTCAGTAAATACTTCCTGAGCACTGATTACGCTTAACCTCATGGGGGCTCCAGATCAAGGATTCAGGCATAACGTGACACAAGTCGAGTTCCAACACACATCGGGCACCCAATATTTACTGAATGAAGGGTGGGCTGAAGAAGAGGGCGGTGTGAATGGAGAACAAGACAATGGACTCATAGTAATTGCACAGAAAACATTTGAGGACTTAATAACTGTCTGGGTGGAGAAATGAAAGAGAAGGGAAATTGAACTGTGGCCCCAAAGGTTTCTCACCCAGGGACCAATGTAACAGGAATACCAAAGGTGCAAATAGGGACATTGGAGGAAAGAAGGATATTCTGATAGAGACTGCAGCCTACCTGTCCTCAGAGAGGACTTGTTCAGAGCTAGCACAAACCCCTCCAGGATGGCTTCCCTTGGAGAGCTGAAATTGGAGGTCCAAGACACAGAATTGTAGAAACAGATTCTCCAGTTGGGGGTCTCATTAAAGGCCTATATTTCAACCACCCATATGATCCATTAATTTCTGGTTTATGCTACCCAGATCTTCCTTACATGGGCCCCAGAGCTGTTTCTCTTTGTTACTCAGATTAAAATTTTCAGAATTTAACATTTCCATCTTTTTCAATTTATTTGCCCATGGTGCTTAAAAACACGTTCTCCAGGTCTTTATGATCTCATTTAATTTCGCCCAGTCTCCTCCCTCCATAGAAATAGTTACTGACTTCGCTTTGCCTTCCTGAGACTTGGCAGACCTGCTTTCATTCAGGAGGCATGAAGGTATCTGATGCCAGGAAAGGGAAGCCAGTCATGGGTTCAGGCTTAACCAAACTGCATCCATTGTGTACAACTGGTCTAAATGATCTAAATTGCTCTGATGTTGTGTGACTCCCTAGATGTCATGCACTGATTAAGAGTCTGCCTGTTTCTTCTGGGAACCCCCATCCCAGAGTCAGAGGGTTGCAGTATCATGGGGCAGGGAGCGTGTGGCCATGGGATGGGACAGTCACTCAGCTGGCTCAGAGACTCATCTCTGTGGCCATGCACAGATGGAAAAGCAAAAGGAAGCTGGGCGGAAGCCAGAGGACGCTTCCTGCTGAAGCTTCTTTCTGAATATAAAAATGCCCAGGGGTATCCTCATTCGAAAGATGCTTGGCCGGGCACGGTGGCTCACACCTGTAATCCCAGTACTTTGGGAGGACGAGGCAGGCGGATCACGAGGTCAGGAGATTGAGACCATCCTGACTAACATGGTGAAACCTCATCTCATCTCTACTAAATAAAATACAAAAAATTAGCTGGGTGTGGTGATGGGCGCCTGTAATCCCAGCTACGCGGGAGGCTGAGGCAGGAGAATGGCGTGAACCCGGGAGGTGGAACTTGCAGTGAGCAGAGATCACACCACTGTACTCCAGCCTGGGTGACAGAGCAAGACTCCATCTGAAAAAAAAAAAAAAAAAAAAAAAAAAAAAAAAACCCAGAAAGATGCTTGCGCTAGAAGTTCCTTCAGGTGAGATTGGAGTCTACTGCTTCCCAAACTTCTGTCACCTGGATCCCACCTTCAGAATTTTTGCCTTCGTTTTATCACACTTATATTTATAATTTTCTTAATACTTTTTGCTGAAGTCAACTCACACTGTATTTAAAGTTACTTTCTAAAAAAAAAAAAACTTTATGTCACTGTTATAAAAGGGAAAACCAATTTCACTTGCCGTATAAGGGCAAAATGTGAGATAACCATAAAAATAAATGTAATGAAAAACTCTCACAAATTAATCCCTGCTCTCTGTTAGAAGGAGATTAGCAACTGCTAAGAGAAATTGTTGAAAACATATTAGCACCAAACTGAGACATTCTCTTTATTAAATCAGAATTAAAAGTAAATTAATCATTATAACAAGAAACACTTACACAGAACTCTCTGCCAGGCACAACTCTCGTGACAACCCCAAAAGGCAGGTATCAATCTTATTACTTTGAGAAATGTGGAAACTGAGGCATGGAGAGATTAAGTAACTTGCCCATAGTCACTTACATACTAAATGGTAAGGCCAAGATTCACACCCAGCCAGTCTGGCACCAAACAGAATCCTTTGGCCAGGCGTGGTGGCTCATTCCTGTAATACCAGCTACTTGGGAGGCTGAGGCTGAGGTGGGCGGATCACTTGAGCCCGGGGGTTCGAGACCAGCCTGGCCAACATGGTCAAACCCGTCTCTACTAAAAATACAAACATTAGCCGGGCTTGGTGGCAGGCGCCTAGAATCCCAGCTACTGGGGAGGCTAAGGCAGGAGAATTACTTGAATCCAGGAGGCGGAGGTTGCAGTGAGCTGAAATCGAGCCACTGCACTCCAGCCTGGGAGACAGAGCAAGATCCTGCATAAAAAATAAAAATAAATAAATAAATAAATAAATAAATAAATAAATAAATAAAGGAATCCCTTTCTCATGATGTTGCTTAACGTTGTGCATCCATCACCTACAATCCCCACCCCCCACCCCAACTCTTCAGCCACCACTGATCGTGAGCAGCCTGAATCAGAAGGGAGGTGTGTCAGGCCAAGCTCACGTATCCTAGTATTCACTGCACCGTGACCTGGATCAGAACAAATCCTGCTCTCAAGGCCTATCTGCCTTATTAACTTATTACCTTCAACAAGTATTTCCTTTACAACTCACTTATCATCTCTGTTTCTAGGTGAACTCTGCCTGTTGCTCTGCTTCCTGTTGTTCAAATAATATGGTCCTTTTTTTTTTTTTTTTTTTTTTTTTTTTTAGACAAGGTCTCACTCTGTCATCCAGGCTGGAGTGCAGTGGCGTGATCACAGCTCAGTGCAGCCTCAGCCTCCTGGGCTCAAGCCATCCTCTCACCTCAGCCTCAGCCTCCCAACTAGCTGGGACTATAGACACACACCAACATGCCCGGCTAATTTAAAAAAAAATTGTGGAGATAAAGTCTTACTCTATTGTCCAAGCTGGTCTTGAACTCCTGGGTTCAAGCAATCCTCCTGCCTCAGACTCCTCAAGTACTGGGATTACAGGTGTGTGACACCACACCCAGCCAACATGGTACTTCTTAAAAGAACTGGACACACTTCAAGAAACTTGAACATTTAACACTTAATTTTCAGCCTCACCATCTTCAGGCTTCAAACTAATCACATTGTTCCTGGGGCGGGAGGAGCGACGGAGACATCTCACCCAGGCCGCTGCAATTCCTTCAGGAAAAAGCGAGACGCAGCATCTCCACGCTTGAGAGCTGATTAAAGAGGCAGCAGTTCCAACCATTTTAGAATTATTGACTGAAGAGAAGACTTTGGTAATTGCTCAAGCCTGGGTTGGTGACTTAATATACTCATGTTTGGATTAGTTAATAGTTCAGTTTCAAGAGGTTATGATTGTAAATCCCAGGACTGCTGGCTTAGCTTCAGCGTGCAGCTCAGGACAGTCTGTGAAGTTGCCATTTACCGTCAATTTCCTCTGAGGCAGAGGTAAAAGAAAATGGAAAGAGGGAATATTTGAATATCAAGTGAGTGCTTTTAATGCCATGCCAATGTTAGCCCCTGGAGAATCCTGGTGAAGTTGACAGTACAAGTTGACGACACACAGTGAAGCTGACAGTAGACAGGCTGGGACCATACTTCATCCCCTTTCGAGTGGCACATTCATTCCTCAAAACCTAGGGGGTCAGCCAGGCGCAGTGACTCATGCCTGTAATCCCAGCACTTTGGGAGGCCAAGGCAGGCTGATCACAAGCTCAGGAGTTCAAGACCAGCCTGGCCAATATGGTAAAACCCCGTCTCTACTAAAAATACAAAAACTAGCTAGGCGTGGTGGTGCACACCTGTAGTCCCAGCTACTTGGGAGGCTGAGGCAGTGAATCACTTGAACCTGAAAAGCGGAGGTTGCAGTGAGCCGAGATCACACCACTGCACTCCAGCCTGGGTGACAGAGCGAGACTCCATCTCAAACAAAAAAAAAAAAACACCTACGGGGTCATGGTGGTAGAAAATACATGGACTTGAGTTCCCTCTCCTCACCCATGACTCCCCCACTTCAGTGTCATCCCCTCACCCTCAGGTATCTCCTCCACCACCTGGTTTGTTTCTCTGCCCCTCCTGGCTGAAGCCATCCTATCGAAACCTCTCAATTAATGTTTCTAAAGCCACCCTGATTGTGCCCGCTCTTAAGGACAGGCCAGAACCCATTGCTGGCAGATTGGCCCTGCCAGCCCAAATGGTGATCTAGGAAAAGACCTGTTTATAGAAGCTCATATTTAGCTTTGAACCTGATAAATTACTTACATTAAAAAAAAAAAAAAAATCCAGGGCTTTCCTGAGGCAGAAGCCAGGTCACTCCCTGATTGGACCTTATTTACAAAATGTGTGCAGAACAGGCTAAAATAAGTACAAAGCCAGCAAAGCAAAAGGAGCTGGGAGCACTCACCACAGCCGATGACAGCCTGTCCCCTGGAGCCCAGCCAGGAAAACACCAGCTCCTCTTTCGGCAGGCAGTTCACACGTCTCAGTTTACAGCAGTGGGGTCCTAACTGGACTCAAACACTGCAGAGACCTCTACCCACCACCTTGCCCTTTAATAAACCACTACTTTCCTAAATGAGGCAGATGGAGTTTTCTTGCCCCTTCCGAGCTACAGTGATAGAAAAGCCACCCCCAGGCTTTGGTGGAGTGGCAAAAAGAAATTTCAGGAGCATATTAACATGTTAGGCTTTTTTTTTGACATGGAGTCTTGCTCTGTCACCCAGGCTGGTGTGATCTTGGCTCACTGCAACCTCCGCCCCCCCATGTTCAAGCGATTCTCGTGCCTCAGCCTCCCAAGTAACTGGGATTACAGACATGCACCACCGCACCCAGCTAACTTTTTTATTTTTAGTAGAGGCGGGGTTTCACCATGTTGGCCAGGGTGGTCTCGAACTCCTGACCTCAAGTGATCCTCCCACCTTGGCCTCCCAAAGTGCTGGGATTACAGGTATGAGCCACTGCATCCTGTCTAATGCACTTGACTTTTGCTCTGAGGGGGGCTCAGGGTTAGCAAGAGAAAGATGGTTATCTTATAGACTTTCCCCCTTGGGTGGCTAGAAAAGCCAGTCCCAGGCCCAGAAGAAGGTTAAGTTTTCTGAGAAGCTAATGAGGGCCCCTCCTGAGTTCTGGGTAGGGTGAGGCATGACTCACCTGGTCAATGGTTTTGTAAAATTTGCAGAAGTAAGACATTTTTGTATGCTTTTTCTCGAAGAAGACCTCTAAGTATAAACTTCAGGCTCCACAAAATTCAAATCTACCCCTGCCAGACCTGCGACTGTGCCCATACCTCCCTCCTCCTTTTGCACAACGTGAAATTTCCCTGCTGATATGGTTAGCCTGTGTCCCCACCAAAATCTCAACTTGAATTGTATCTCCCATAATTCCCATTTGTTGTGGGAGGGACCCAAGGGGAGGTAATTGAATCATGGGGGCCAGTCTTTCCCATGCTATTCTCATGATAGTGGATAAGTCTCATGAGATCTGATGGGTTTATCAGTGTTTTCCGCTTTTGCTTCCTCCTCATTCTCTCTTGCCACCACCATATAAGAAGTGTCTTTCACCTCCTGCCATGATTCTGAGGCCACCCCAGCCATGTGGAACTGTGAGTTCAATTAAACCTCTTTTTTTTCCCACTCTCAGATATGTCTTTGTCAGCAGCATGAAAACAGGCTAATACACCTGCCGACACTAACTGGTTGACACACTAACCACAGAAACCATAAGGTAAAGGAAGCAGTGATGGGACCCACAAAGGGGACAGAGTCAGAGAGGAGAAAGAAAGTGCCAGGAAGGAAGAGCCACGAAGGCCTCCAAGGGGACTGGTGAGGAGCAAGGTGGAGAACTGCTTTCCAAGGTCTTTTAGACTCAGGATAGTCAAGGCAGCCTTGTGTAGGGCAACCAGACTGGCGGGGTTCAATATGGACTCTACCACTTATTGGCTGGGTGTTCTTAGGCAAGTTACTTGACCTCTCTGTGCCACAGTCCCCTCCTTGGCCAAGTAATAAAGAGTAGGTGTCTCATTGGATTGTGAGGATCAGATGAGCATTGCATATAAAATGCTTAGACCAGTGTGTGACACATAGAAAGCACGAGCGGGTGACAGTACCTTCCGGCTTTATCAAACATGAAATGCACAGCTAAGGTATTCTTTACAACAGGGATCCCCAACCCCCAGGCCAAGGACTAGTACTGGTCCGTGGCCTGTTAGGAACCCGGCTGCACAGCAGGAGGTGAGCAGCTGGTCCAGCGAGCATTACCGCCTGAGCTCCACCTCCTGTCGGATCAGTAGTGACATTAGATTCTCCTAGGAGAGTAAACCCTATTGTGAACTGTACGTGCGAGGGATCTAGGTTGCATGCTCCTTATGAGAATCTAACTAATGCCTGATGATCTGAGGTGGGACAGTTTCATCCAGAAACTATTCCCCCATCCATGGAAAAATTGTCTTCCATGAAACTGGTCGCTGGTGCCAAAAAGGTTGGGGACCGCTGCTTTACACAATGCCAAGCCCACTGTATATTTTGTCACTCCAATAGCTTGCAAGTGGTAACACTATCTTCCTTAAAAGCACTCAGAGACCAGCTCCCCTTGCCTACTGTATATTTCCTACACCAGCAGTAGGGACCTGTCCCAGGCAAGACCTACTCCACTTTCCAGTATACTCCCCACTTCCTTTCACACAAACTGCCCATTCTGGCTGGGCACCTCTTTCTCTCCCCAGGTCAAGCCATGCTCCTCCCAGCCTCAAGTCTTTGCTTTACCCCATCAGGAATGCCTTTCATCCTCCTTTCTAAATCTAGATATCTGAATTCCTGTGACATTCAGGTATTTCCTTCTTCATTCTTGCACTTAATGATTGCCCTCTGACTCAACAAAGAAAGCATGGCTTTGTGTTCATGCTAATGATCATCTGAGCTTCCGCCAAAGAATGAGAACATGAAGGAGAACAGGCATGGGGGAGAGTGGCAGGGAGGGGGTTTATACTTGTCCCTTCATCTATTCATTCATTCAAGCGATGGTTGTGGAGTGCTCACCAGTGCTTATATCCTATAGAGGGATACAGCACACATCAGAATTACCTGGAGGGCTTGGGAAAACATAGATTCTCAGGGCTAGAATTGGCTTATGAATTTGCATTTCTAACAAGATCCCAGATGATGCAATGCTGCTGGTTCAAGACTACAGTTCAGGTAGCACTGCCACAGAAGGCAGCCCCCACTTGGCGACTGATCTGTGATGATTCTGATTCACCAGTCATCTCTGAGCAGCATTCCCTCACCCATGCATGCGTTCCTGCCTGCATCAGGGTCTCCACACACAGAGTATTTCCTCTGGGATACTCTTCAATACTTGTACTTTCCTTACAAAGCTTGCCTGACTTCATCAGAGCCTCCCTACGCAGCCCCCACCCCGCCACATGAACACACACACACTTCCCTACTTCTGCTCCTTGTTTCTTTCATAGGACTTTCCAGAAACAAGTATTTGTTTGCTTGTTTCTCCCACTAGAATAGAAACTCCACAAAGGTGGGAACAATTTCTCTTTAATTTTCCTGTGAATCCCCATGAGGTGGGAAAAATTAAAGAAAGAAAGAAAAATAGAAATTTAAAAAGAGAAAAAACAAGCTGCCTGTGTTAGGCTGACTCATTTCAAAGACAGTAACAGGCAACGTTTTGATAATGTTATCTAAGGGCCAGAGCTCAAAGGAATGTGCTCTGAAGACTCTCCTAGTACTCCTCAACATAAGGATGTGAAGAGGTAAGTTTTCCTATCTCCCCTTTAGTGTAAGTAAACTCCCTCCTCGAATCCCATCCCCTGTGCTATGTAACGATACCTTGCTCCTTGCTCTGTAAATTTTATGAGTTCCTGTTTTTCCTATAGTTAATGATTGTAGGTTCCTGCTTTTTCATCTAAGCAGTATAGCAAAGGTTACCAGACATGCCTGAACAGGTCTAGCTTGCAGCCAGCTAGACGCCACGGTGGGAGTCGCAAGATGAGTCTTTGTGAAACTCCTTTGAACTAACCAGATGACCATCTGGGCTTCATAGTGAGGAGTATACTAAACCTGAGTTATGAGCCTGCCTTAGTTTGATTAACGGCCTTTATCTTGCCTCTGTACATTCGTGTTCATGCCACCTACAAGTAGGTATGTAAGCAAAACCTTGTCTTTGTTTGGGGCCCAGTCTTTGGACGTTGGGTCTGCTGGGTCTGAGTGCACTCAATAAAAGATCCTCCTGTGTACCCTGAGGTCTCTCTTGCCCTCCTGATTTTCTGCAATACCCGGTGTCTAGCAAAGCGCTTGGAAGATAGCAGGTGCCCAATAAATGTGTTGATCCATTAACTAACTCTTCTGACATTATTTGGTGAGTGCCCACTCTGTGCCAGGAACTGTTCTAGGTGTTGGGGATACAACAGTGGACAAAATTGACCCAAAATACCCTCAGTTAGTGGAGAATACATTTTCATGGGGGGAGCCTGATAGTAAACAGGGAGTGTGATAAATGATTATATTTTATAAGACACTATAAGGTGTTAAGTGCTGTAGAAAAAAGTGAGCAGAGCAAGGGAGCAGGAATGCTTGCAATGGGGAGCTGGGCTGTGGGTTGAGATTTTAAATTGAGTGGTCAGTGTGGCCTCATGGAAACGGTGACATTTGAGCCAAGATTCAGGAGCTGAGGGAGTTTGCCAAGAGGATATCTTTGGAAAGAGCTCTCCAGACAGTTTAAAGTCCTTAAGGCAGCACTGCGCAATGGAGCTTTCCGAAATGATGTTGTCTACCTGTGCTGTGCAATACAATAGCTACAGGCCACCTATGGCAACTGAGCACTTGAAACATGACTAGTGCAACTGAGGGACTCAACTTACTTACTTTCTTTCTTTCTTTCTTTCTTTCTTTCTTTCTTTCTTTCTTTCCTTCCTTCCTTCCTTCTTTTTTTTGAGAAAGGCTAGAATGCAGTGGCATGATCATGGCTCACTGCAACCTCGAATTACTGGGCTCAAGCAATCCTCTCACCTCAGCCTGCCCTCCTACCTTTTTGAGGGAAAGAGGTTTAATTGACTCACAGTAGCTAGGACCACAGGCACACACCACCACATATCAGCAAGACCCTGTCTCTTAAATTTTTTGTAGAGACAGGGTCTTGCTGATATGATTTGGCTCTGTGTCCCCACCCAAATCTCATCTCGAATTGTAATCTCCATGTGTCAAGAGAGGGACCTGGTGGGAGGTGATCGGATCATGGGGGCCGTTTCCCCCATGCTGTTCTCATGATAGTGAGTGAGTTCTCACAAGATCTGATGGTTTAAAGTGTTTGGCAGTTCCCCCCCCACTCTCTTTTTCCTGCCACTTTGTAAAGAAGGTGCTTGCTTCTCCTTTGCCTTCCACTGTGATTGTAAATTTCCTGAGGCCTCCCCAGCCATGCAGAACTGTGAGTCAATTAAATCTCTTTCCTTCATAAATTAACCAGCCTCAGGTAGTTCTCTATAGTAGTGTGAAAATTGACTAATACAGTTGCCCAGGTTGGTCTCAAACTCCTGGGCTCAACCAATCCTCTCACCTTGGCCTCCCAAAATGCTGGGATTACAGGCGTGAGCTACCACACCCAGCCTTCAACTTTTTCTTTTTCTTTCTCTTTTTTTTTTTTCAGATGGAGTTTTGCTCTGTTGCCCAGGCTGGAGTGCAATGGCATGATTTCAGCTCACTGCAACCTCTGCCTCCTGGGTTCAAGCAATTCTCCTGCCTCAACCTCCTGAGTAGCTGGGATTACAGGCATGCGCCATCACGCCTGGCTAATTTTTGTATTTTTAGTACAAAATACAAAAGACAGGGTTTCACCATGTTGGCCAGGATGGTCTCGATCTCTTGACCTCGTGATCCACCTGCCTTGGCCTCCCAAAGTGCTGGAATTACAGAGGTGAGCCACCACGCCCAGCCTCAACTTTTATTTTAGTTGAATATAAGTAGCTGCACTTGGCTAGTGGAAATGAATCAAGCAGTGCAGCCCTAAAGCATGAACAGGTGAAGTGTGGCACAATGGAGGGGGCTGAGGGTTAGTGGGAGATGAACTCAGATAGGCACAACAGGATGGAGAAGGACTTTGTTGGTCATTGCAAGGACTCTGGCTTTTATCCCAAGTGAGATGGGAGCCATTGGAAGGTTCTGAGAAGAGCAGGGATATGATATGATTTCTGCTTTTAAAGGATTCCTTTAGCTATGGTTTGAAAGTAAACACAGAGGGGCTGAGGGGAGATGGAAAGAGACCAGTTGGGAGGCTGGGAGAGGCAGCTAGGTGAAAGACAGCGGTGGATCAGACCAGGATGCAGCAGTAAAGGCAATGCTAAGTGTCTGGTTAGAGATAGATTTTGAAGGTTGAGCCCATAGGATTTCCTGACAGATGCTGATTAAAGCATATATTAAGCTCCCAATACATGCCAGGCACTAGCTATGAACTACTTCTGATCCAGATTTGCCAGAGAAATGTCACCCAGACTTTGACTGGTACCAGCTCTTCCTAAGACTGATTGCACCACAGGGCATTTCTCACTCTCAGTGTCCCACAGTTTGGTCTTCAAACATTGCCTCTTCAGATCAGAGCCAATATAGCCTGCTGGCACTGTGAAATGTGTTGTTATTCTTATTATTATTCACCCAGCATCACTGCATGGTATCTACATTAAGAAAATAGATGACTTGACTCCTCCATAAATCCTTCATTCTCCTGCTTTATTTCCCTGTCCATCACCTCCTCATTTATTCTTAATATTCAGGTTTTTGCATTCAAGGCCAGGCCAGCTCTCTCGAGGACTTCCATCTTCTTCCCTGCACATCTGCCCCGTCCTCCTGGGACTCACACAGCCTGAGGATGGGAAATTGAGTCATCTGTCTTCTGTAACCATATGGATAAGATGTAGTCATTACCGTTCTCAGCATTGTTGTGCTTTGGAAGCTAATTAAGACAATTAGCTATTAAATACCAAAAACAATTAAGCTAATTGAAATAAACCATATGCAGTTTACACCCTTGCATAGACAAAAAAATTAACATGTGGCTGAATGGTAGTGCTACAAACACTCCAATGCCAAAATAAATCAGGGACTATGGGAACCAAAGATGGAGATGTCTTAGCACCCAATCCGTTTACCGCCACTAAATGTTTCTCAAAACCATTCGGCTTGATTTTTGGAGGTTTCTTGTATTCTGAAAAAGAAAAAAGTGCATTCCTGTCCAAATGTTTCTTTCAGGCTGTAAAACAGCAGAATCATGCTGTTTCCCTGCCTCTGACTCAACTCTGTGGCTGGATGCAGCACAGAGGAGAAAGGCCGCCTTCTCAGGGGACCTCGAAGCCTGTCTTTCAAAGTTAACCAAATCTCTAGGTGGAAAGGCGGTGTCCCATGGTTTTAGGTTGAGACTGGAAGTTTTAGATCACATTTCTAGTTTCCAGAGCGGAGCCAGAGGAGAAAAGAGAGACTCTACAGATGAGGGGTGCTCTGTAAGGAGTGTGTTTATCTGGAATTTTTTCAGCTGCAAGCGCCAAAGAACTCAACTAGAATTTGCCTAAACCGAAAATGGAATTTAGCTAAGGAGGACAACCTGCAGGGACCAGGAACTCAAAGGCTCCCAGGGACTCAGCCCAAAAAAGACTGTCTGTCTGTCTGTCTGTCTGTCTGTCTGTCTGTCTGTCTCTTATCTCTGCCCAGTTCTGTGTTGGCCACACTCTGGCTATATAGAGGTCCTCCCTCTCTGTGAGGCAAGGACCACAGATGCTGCCAGTGCCAGTTTCGCAACTCTAGTGGGTGAAGAGAACTCCTTATAACCAATGACCATGTATCCCCTTGTCTATACAGACCTGACCTTTGGACCTTTCACCATAACTGTAATATAGGATAGGATGATTCATCAGATCCACAGGCCCATCTCTTCCTGCTTCCATCTCATTTATGGCCAATTAGACACACAAGGGATGGAAAAGCTTGCAGAAGAGCAAAGCTAATAACTAGCTACATGGTCCCTAGATCGAGAAGCTAACAAAAGGATCTGACTTTGATGGAGAGAGATTAGAAATGGCAGTGCCTAGGGAAAAGTGTAAAAGGGATCTGAGCATTCATAAAACTGCATTTTTGTAGTTTTACCATCCTGCCATTTCTATGCTGGATATTAAAGAAATGAGATTAAAGAAATGAGATTAAAAAAATGAGGATTCCATTCCTCCAGCATCTACTTCAATCACAGTCCACAACAACCTTCTGTAAAATGAGGGAAGCAATGAGGTAGAGAGGAAATCCCCCTAGGAAGAACTAGCTTTTTCCTCCTCTATAACTGATCTGAGACATTATCCATTTTTTTATTGACATTTGCTATTTGGGAGGTGGAGTCATCTAGTATCTAAACCCACTTCCTATGTATGAGAAATTCCCTACCTTAAAAGCAGTCCTGGTAAAAGTTTAACAACCATCTATGAAAAAAAGGAGGGGAGGACCTAATTTATAGTGTCTGCTGATTTTTCTGGTGTAAATATTCCCACAATGGCCAATTGCAAGCTATTAGTGTGATGTCACTGAATTGGGAAGAAATGTGCTATAGCACATCACTATAGAATATTTCCACCATATACAGATATAACAGACATAAATAACTTCCAGAATATAGGCAATAGTAAAAGTAACAAAATAATTGGGAAGTCATGAATTTTGAGTATTTAGTACCTTTATTTTTAATATAATGTATTTGCCTGTGTTTGAATATAATGTATTTTTTAATTATACATTTTATTGAATTAGTGTCACAACCAGAATATTGACATGGACAGGGCAAAATTAAAGAACATTTCAATCACAATAATGATCCCCCAAGTTGCTTTTTTATAGCTGTCCCCTCCCTAACCTCTGGAAACCACTAACCTGTTCTCTATTTCTACAACGTTGTCACTATAAGAATATTGTATAAATGGAATCATACAGTGTGTAACCTTTTGAGATTGGCTTTTTCAACTCAATGTTATTCTCTTGAGATACACAGTTTACTGTGTTGTGTGTGTCAAAAGTTTATTCTGTATCACTGCACCATTAACCATTCACCCATTAAAGGACATCTGCATTGTCTCAGTTTTTGGCTATTGCAAATAAAACTGCTATAAAATTTGTTTAGTTTATTGTGTGAATATAAGTCTTCATTTCTTTGTGATAAATGCCCAAGAGAGCAATTGCTGAGTCATATGGTAGTTGTATGTTTAGGTTTTTAAGAAACTGCCAAACTGTTTTCCAGAGTGGTTGTCCCATTTTACCTTTCCACCAGTAATGTATGAGTAATCCAGTTTCTCCACATCCTGGCCAGCATTTGATGATATCACTATTTTTCATGTTTCTCTGTCTCTCTTTCTCTCTCTCTGTCTCTCTCTCTCTCTCTCTGACATCCTGATAGGTGTACGGTGACACCTTATTATGGTTTTAATTTGCATTTCCCTAATAGCTAATAAGGTTGAACACCTTCTCATGTGCTTATTTGCTATTGCATATTCTCTTTAGTAAAATTTCTCTTCGTGTCTTTTGCCCATTTTTTAAGTGGATTATTTGGTTTTTTGATGTTGAGTTTGAGAAGTTTTTTTTTTTTGAGACAGACTCTCACTCTGTTACCCAGGCTGGAGTGTAGTCGCATGATCTTAGCTGACTGCAACATCTGCCTACCGGATTCAAGCGATTCTCCTGCCTCAGCCTCTCAAGTAGCTAGGATTACAGGCACATGCCACCACACCAGGCTAATTTTTTGAATTTTAGGTAAAGATGGGGTTTCACTGTGTTAGTCAGGATGGTCTCAATCTCCTGACCATGTAATCCGCCTGCCTCAGCCTCTCAAAATGCTAGGATTACAGGAGTGAGCCACCATACCTGGCCCTGAGGAATTCTTTATATAGTCAAGACACTAGTCCTTTATTAGATATGTGGTTTGCAAATATTTTTTCCCACTCTGTACTTTGTTTTTTCATCCTCTTAACAAGGTCTTTTGCGGCACAAAATTTTAAAATTTTAGTAAAGTCTATTTAATCAATTTTTTTTTCCTTTTATGCTTTTGTTGTCAAGTCAAAGAACTCTTTGCCTAACCCTAATCCCAAACATGTTATCCTATTTTCTTCTAAAAATGTTTATAGTTTCAAGTTTTACATTTAATTCTATGATGTATTTTGAGTTAATTATTGTATAAGGTATGAGACTTGCATCAGAGTTTTGTTTGTGTTTACCAGTGGATGTTCTTCTGGTACATTATCATTTGTTGAAAAGGATATTTTTTCTCCAATGAATTACTTTTGCACCTTTTGTCAAAAATTGGTTGAGTATATTTATGTTGGTCTATTTCTAGGTTTTCAAATTTTGTTCTATCAGTCTTCGCATTATCCCTCCACCAATACCACACAGTCTTGATTATTGTAGCTATACAATAAGTCTTAAAATCAGGTAGACTGATTCATCCCACTTTATTCTCCTTTTACAAAATTATTTTAGCTATTCTGGTTTCTATGCCTTTCCATATAAATTCTAAAATAATTTTGTCTATATCTAAAAAAAAGCTTTGCTTAGATTTCAATAAAAATTGCATTAAACCTATATATCAGTTTAGGACAAATTGACAACTTTACAATGCTGAATCTTCCAATCCATGAACATAGTATACCTCTCCATTTATTTAGATCTTCATTGATTTCTTTCATCAACCTTGAGTAGTTGATATAGTTTGGATATTTGTCCTCTTCAAATCTCATGTCACCTCAATGTTAGAGGTGGGGCTTAGTGGGAGATGTTTGGGTCCTGGGGGTGGATACCTCAAGAATGGGTTGGTGCCATCCTCATGGTAATGAGTGAGTTCTCACTTTGTTACCACAAGATCTGGTTTTTAAACAGTGTGGCACTTCCCCACCCCCTTGCTTTCTCTCTCACCATATGACACACCTGCTCCTCCCTCACCTTCCACTATGATTGTGAGGTACCTGAGGGCTTCACCAGAAGCAGATGCTGGCACCATGCTTCTTGCACAGCCTGCAGCATCATGAGCCAAACAAATCTCTTTTCTTTATAAATTATCCAGTTTCAGGTATTTCTTCATAGCAACACAAAATAGAGTAATGCAGAAGTTTTCAGCATATAGATTCTGTAAATTTTTATTAGATTTATAAAAAAGTATTTCATTTCTTGAGTGGGCTGCATATGGTATTGTACTATTAATTTTGGTATACATGTGTTTACTGCTAATATATAGAAATGCAATTGATTTCTGTATATTTATCTTGTATCCTATGATTCATCTTGAACTAAATCACTTGTTCCAAAAGTTTTTTTGTTTTGTTTTCATTTTTATAGATTTCTTAGGATTTTCTATGTAGATAGTTATGTTATCTGCAAACAGGGACAATTTTTTTTCTGACCTGTATATCTTTTGTTTCTTTTTCTTGCCTGTTGCACTAGCTAAAACTTCCAGCACTGAATTGAATAAGAGTGGTAAGAGAGGATATCCTTACCTTGTTCCCAACCTTAGGGGAAGTGCAATCAATCTCTCACCATTAAGTACAATATTAGCTGTAGATTTTGTGTAGACACCCCTTATCAAGTTGAGGAAACCCCCCTACACTTCTATTTTCCTAAGAGTTATTAACATAAAAGGGTGTTGAATTTTGTCAGACGCATTTTCTGCGTCAATTGATAGGATGATGTGATTTTTTTTAACTTGTTAACATGGTGGATTACAGTAATTGATTTTTAAATACTGAAACAGCTTTTCATTGCTAATAAATTCCACATGATCATGATATATAATTTTTCTATATTGATGAATTATACTTGCTAATATTTTGTTAAAGATTTCTTGCATCTGTATTCAGGAGAGATGCTAGTCTTTAGATTTCTTTTTGAGGGATTATTTTTGTCTGGTCTTGATATCAGAGGAATACTAGCTTCATAAATTTCATTAGGAAGTAATCCCTCCTCTTCTATTTCTGGAAGAGGTTGTATAAAATTGGTAGCAATTCTTATTTAAATATTTAGTAAAATTCTTTAGTCAAACCATCTTGGCCTGGAAATTTGGGGGCAGGGGTGGTAAGGAGGAGTTTTAAAGTAAGAAATCAGCTTTCTTAATCTTTACAGGGCTATTCAAATTGTCTCTTTTTTTTAAGAGATGGGGTCTCACTCTGTCACCCAGACTAGAGTGCAGTGGCTTGATCACAGCTCACTGCAGCCTTAAACTCCTAGACTGCAGTGATCCTCCCACCTCAGCCTCCTGAGCAGCAGGGATTACAGGCACAAGCCATGGTGCCCAGCTTCAAATTAACTCTTTCATAGAGTGAGTTGTGGTCATTTGTGTTTTTTTAAGAAATGGTCTATTTCATCTGGGTTGCCAAATTTATGTGTGCAAACTTGTTCATAGTATTCACTATTAGTCTTTTGATGTATGCAAGGTCTTCAGTGATATCTCACTCATTTCTTTTTTTTTTTTTTTGAGACGGAGTCTCGCTCTGTCACTGAAACCTCTGTGTCCCGGATTCAAGCAATTATCGTGCCTCAGCCTCCCCAGTAGCTGAGATTACAGGCATGCACTACCACACCCAGCTAATTTTTGTATTTTTAGTAGAGATGGGATTTCACCACTTGGCCAGGCTGGTCTCGAACTCCTGACCTCAGGTGATCCACCTGCCTCGGCCTCCCAAAGTGCTGGGATTACAGGCATGAGCCACCACACCCAGCCTGTTTCATTCTTGATATTGGCAATGTGTGTCTGCCTTTTCGTCAGTCTTGCTAGAGATTTGTCAATTTTATTGACTTTTTCAAAGAACATATTCTTGGTTTCATTGATTTTCTCTATTGTTTTTCTGTTTTCAATTTTGCTCGTATCTACTCTTATCTTTATTATTTCCTTCCTTCCATTCACTTTGGGTTTAGTTTGCTTATCTTTTCTAGGTTCTTGAGGTAGGAGCTTAGATTATTAGTTTGAAACTTCTCCTCTTTTCTAATGTACACATTTAATGCATATATTATTTCCCTCTCAGCATTGCTTTGGCTGTGTCCCACAAATTTTGATGTGTTATATTTTAGTTTTCGTTTAGTTCAATAATTTTTTAAATTTTCCTTGAGTTTTCCTTTTTGACTCATTAATTACTTAAAATACGTTGTTTAGTTTCCAAGTGTTTAGAGATTTTCCTATTATTTTTCTGTTATTCTAGCTTAATTCCATTGTGGTCAGAAAACTCTATATTATTTTAATTCTCTTAAGTTTGTTGCAATTTGTTTTATAGCCCAAAATAGGGTTTATCTTGGAATATGTTCCATGACCACGCAAAAAGAATGTGTATTCTGACGGTTTAGCCTTAGTGTTCTATAAATGTCAGTTAAATCTTTCTCTCAGTTGATGTTGAGTTCTTCTATATCCTTGCTGACTTTAGCTATCGATTGTTCTAGAAATTGTTGAGAGAGGGGTGTTGAAGTCTCCAGTTACAATTGGGATTTGTCTGTTTCTCCTTTCAGTTCAATTGGTTCTTGCTTCTCCTATTTTGCAGCTCTGTTGTTTGGTACATGTACATTTAGGATTGATATGTCTTCTTGGTGAATTGACTATTTTACCATTATAAGTGTCCCTCTCTGTCTCTTACTGCTGAGTGATACAAAGGTTCTGACTCCCCACTAAGCATCCTCTGGCACCATCCAGTGGGAAGGAGGAAGGGTGCCTTATTACTGCAAGGTGGGGCTGAAAGTCCAGGTTCTACTTCTCCTATGACATCACTCCATCATGAGTATTGAGCTGCCTTGACAGTTTCTTAAGGTTGGAAGTATAAGCCGCCAATTTAGCCTTTGTTGGCCTGAGTCGGGATGGGGCGATCACAGATTTTTCTGCTGCGTTTGGCCGTTAGTGTCTGAAAGTTTTCTATCTTGCTCTGTTTCTTCTTTCCTACTCCTTTGACCAAAGAGAGCAGACTTTGGTTGGGGCTTTTCTGCCTACACCTATTGACATTTCTGCATTGCCAGTTTCTTCAGCTCCAAGTCTGGGATATATGACACAAAAAGAAAATACAAGGAACTCAGTAATGTATTATTCTTTGGGTCCCAACGTCCCTAGCTGGGCTGCCTTCTTCTTGCCTCCATTCAGAGTCTTATATTTCTTTTATACTTTGCAAGAGGAATAGAGACAGTATATCTACTATAATTTACTTTTTAATAATGACTATGTTTAACCACCAGTTCACAAGTCCCTGAAATTTTTACAAACAGCTCTTGTAAACTAGCTCCAACACATCGCTACTGAGTGTCAGAGCCAGAGCTGCCTCCCACCACAGAAGCTGAAATGCCACAAACCTCTTTCCCAGCCTTCTACAACTTGGACACAGACACATGATATAAGTCAGTCAGGCACATTCGTCTGAAACCTTGTGATGGATGCAGGTAGGAGTGATGGATGCAGAGAAGAGGGACAGTGCAGAATCCTCCTGGTGGCCATTCCAGGGGTGATATCCCCCACCAGGGGCTCAACTGTGGCATCTCATGTTCCACAGCAACAGCCACATTGCCACCGGCTGTTTTCTGTGGCATGTCTGTGACCATGGTTCTGACCAACACTGCTTTTCAGTTGGAGTCTCCTACCTTCCCAGTGATTCTGTGAATGGCTTTTCAACAGCTCTGTTTCTGCCTAAATCAGCTGGAGCTGGCTTTGTTTGGTGCAAATAAGAATTTTAACTGATACACATTCCCACTGGCTCTCAGCAGCAAACCCCCTGGGAAACAAAAAACCTCAGCCTCTACCACAGAATGTCCTTATTCTTGCTCAGGGGAAATTATCTGAGGAATAATTAACAGCAAACGGAACAGCAGAATGTAACTTAGAAGGGCTTACTGAGAGGGACTGCTAAGACCCCAAAGCCATCACGACTTAACCTGCTTCCTCAGTTGCCAAATACCCTCCTCAGCAATTCTGATCCCCCACACAGTGAACGTGTGTTTAATTATAGTCTCCTGTGAGATGAGCAATTTGGCATGGTGCAGAATATACCATCTAGCCTGACCTTGGGAACAAGACAATCCAATGACACTAAAATCTTACTTTCCTTTCTCCCTTTCCCACTTCCGCTCTCTCCCCCTGCACTGCTGGAGACTCACTGGTTAGGAAAGTCTTTTATGTCCTTGAGGGTGGATTTTGTGCACTGAAAAGACCACTCTGAGATTTACTTAGGTTTTGAAAATTAGTATTCAATTTATTAAATTTATAGATTTAGAAATTTATAGCTCTTCCTTACGCTTTTAAAATCACCTTAGGAATCTTATTATCCTATTTATAAGTCTAGCAAATATTAACAATCACTTTGAGAGGGTCTTGATTAATGCTTAGCCCCATTTACACACTTAGTTAATTAAACATCTTTAACATTTTAAATGGCATTTAATAAATTTAATAAATTCAATTCCTTTTTAAATACTTCATCTGACTGACAAACCTTCCCAAGTACAAAAGTAATTCTTACAGACTTAATAAATTCAGCATACAAGACAGAGTGAATCTTAAATTCTCTTACATGTCCAAACTATATGTAAACTTGGAAATGTTTCAACTTATCACAAATTTCAATCAATTATTCAAGTACATACATTAAAATGAAATATTGAAGGTGGTCTAATATTCCAATAGGCCAAATTCTCCAAAATTATGCCTACACAAATATTATATGTGTACAAATTCTTTAACTTGAAAATATGAAAACTATAGTTTTGATTCCCTTAAACATTTGTGTGCTTAATTTTAAATTTTCCCAGGGCTAAAAAAATTAAATGAAATGAAAATAAATTTTCCCAGGGCTACTAAAATGTCTACCCACAAGAGAGGTATTCCCTTCTCAGCCACCTGAGGTTGCTAATCAACCAGAGATTCTGGGTAGGATGCTAACTGCATCCTAGCTGCTGACTCTATGGACCTATCAAGCCCTATTTCCAGTTTCTAACTTTCTAACTTAAAGATGGAGGTGGCTGAGTAGACTAGTTCCTTGATTACAAGTGATCAGTTACTAACGGTCAAGGCAGAGTAGAGTCCATAACTCCCTATCCAGGTTCTATACCTGACTGTGTATTTATGTGACCCTTAAGGCTTATAACTATATATTTGTCCATCTATCTCTACAGAATCCTGCATCGTTTTCACGTGCTTCTTATCTCATAGGACCACACACCTCTTACAGATGTTTAAACGTCACCTAATTGAATCCTGGTGATCTCTCACAGCTTTGTCCAACATCCCGAGATCATTCTCCAAGTCACTGCTCACCCCTACCCCTCACCCTACCCATCCTACCCTCTGTGGTCTCTGAGTTCCTGATTCCCCTAGGAATGCAAAAATGGACTCCCCCAGGATCTACGTACCTTTTGACCTGGCGAAACTAAAGGAGAAAGTTCCTAAGCCTAGTAATTCTGCTGAGAGATTATTTGGGGGTTCCTATAGCACTACAGCCACTGCTTCCCCCCTCCTGAACCCCCTGCTTCCTGAGCAAGCACTGCAGTGATCAGGGTCTGTTGAAAGAACAAAGTCTATGAAGGAGGTGCTGGAGCCAAATTCCTAATCTCTCAGAAAGATGAGGCAACTTAGCCAAAGTCCAGTTAGTGACTGAGTGAGGCCAGAACCAAGGATTCCCAACTGCCAGTCCCCATGTTCTGGCCACCCAACTGCAATGCCATCAACAGCAGCAAAGCCAGCAAAGCAAGAGAGGTGCTCACAGATCACAGCCCCAACCAAGCAGCCTAAACATTAGAATGTGCTATGTGCGGCCCTTTCTTTTTTTTTTTTAACTTTAAGTTTCAGAATACATGTGCAGAACGTGCAGGTCTGTTACATAGGTATACGTGTGTCATGGTGGTTTGCTGCACCTATCAACCCGTCACCTAATGCATTAGCTATTTGTCCTGATGCTTTTCCTCCCCTCACCCACCACCAACCTGACAGGCCCTGGTGTGTGTTGTTCCCCTCCCTAAATCCATGCATTTCTGTGCAGCCCTTTCTGTTGGTTGATAAACAGAATAGAAATAGGCATGGGTCCTGCCCTCAAGCTTACTTTCTAAAATAAATATGCATACTGTGTATTTGCATTTCCATATCAAGGAGAAGCAATAATAAGAAATAACTTTCAACCACAGTGGAAATCGTGGTGGAAATCAACCATAGGAAAGAATATATTGGTTTAGGACAATGGTTCTCAAACCCTGACTCCATATTAGAATCTCTGGGGTTTTGAGGGAAAGGCAGGGGGAGGGGAATGTTAAATAAAATACCAGTGTGAGCCTGACACGGTGGCTCACACCTGTAATCCCTGTACTTTGGGGGGCCAAGGCTGGAGAATCAGTTGAGCTCAGTTCAAGACCAGCCTGGACAACATAGTGAGACCCTATTTCTACAAAAAATAAAAATTAATTAATTTAATTTAATACCAGTGTGAACCTGTAGAGATGAGGTTCAGACACTGATATGTTTTGAAACACTCCAGGTGATTCCAGTGCTTAGCCAAAGTTAAGATCCTCTGGCTTGAAGCAATGATTTCTGATATTTTAGTCCTTTCCCTGGCATTGTCACAATTTCTTGCTGTGTATGCTCCATTAGTCCATTCTTGCACTGCTATAAAGAAATACCTGAAACTGGGGCCAGGTGCAGTGGCTCATGCCTATAATCCTAGCACTTTGGGAGGCCAAGGTGGATGGATCACCTGAGGTCAGGAGTTCAAAACCAGCCTGGCCATCACAGCAAAACCCCATCTTTACTAAAAATACAAAAATTAGCCAGGCATGGTGGCACGTACCTGTAATCCCAGCTACTCGGGAGGCTGAGACACGAGAATTGCTTGAACCCAGGAGGCAGAGGTTGCAGTGAGCTGAGATCACACCACTGCACTCCAGCCTGGGTGACAAAGTAAGACTCCGTCTCAAAAAAAAAAAAAAAAAAAAAAAAAAGAAATACCTGGAACTGGGTAATCTCTAAAGAAAAGAGGTTTAATTGGCTCACGATTCTGCAGGTTGTTACAGGAAACACAGAGGCTCTGCTTCCAGGGAGGCCTCAGGAAACTTACAGCCATAGTAGAAGGTGAAGGAGAAGCAGACATGTCTTACATGGCCAGAGCAGGGGCAAGAGAGAGAAGGGAGGTACAACAAACTTTTAAATGACCAGATCTCATGAAACCTCACTCACTATCGCAAGAGCACCAAGGGGCAATCCGCTGCCATCATCCAATAACCTCTCACCAGCCCCCACCTCCAACACTGGGGATTGCAATTCAACATGAGATTTGGGCAGGAACACAGATCCAAACCATATCATATGCCTACTAACTGTGCAGTTATAAACTTAGTACTTTTCCTTTAAATCAATTCACTATTTTTAACATATGTATTTAGACTTATCCTACACAATACTGTCTGCAAAATTATGGGGCTCAAGTACTCATTATGTTTTTTTCTAAAACACATGAAAATATATAACTGTGACAGCTAAACTATCAAAACCCCATCTACAATCGTCTCACGCACCACTACTGGTATTCTTCCCCACTTGGGGAAACACTGCCTGGGGACTCCTTTGATCTCAGAGAAACGTTCCCCAGTTCTGGGCTCTTTTCAGTAGTTTTGAGGACTTGCTGCTTTGTATTTGTTGACACAACTTGGTTATTTTAAAACGTTGTTTGCTGATTGGGTACAGTGTATATTGCTCGGGTGACAGGTGTACCAAAAGCTCAGGAATCACCACTCAAGAAGTTATCCATGTAACCAAACACCATCTGTTCCCCAAAACCTACTGAAATAAAAATAATTTTAAAAATTAAGTTTAAAATGTTGTTTGCTGTGTAGGCCACATTCGTGGGAAAATTCCACCTATCTCAAGAGCCTGATATCCTGACCAGCTGCTCTAGGCCTTACAGTCTAGGCAGGATGTCCCTGGAAGAGACACCACTTCCTGAGAATGTCTCCTTCCTAAGCTCCCCCGACCCACCTGCTCTCTCCCAAGCCTGGAAAAGCTGCACGAGCTCCCTGGTGGCCCTAGAGCGCAAGGACCGCTATGGTCTCTCTTCCGATAACCAGTTATCACAGACGAGCACGCACTGCTCACTGGATCTAAATGTGGTGGAGTCTGCGACCTCTTGGTCCTTCTTTCTCTGCCACCAGCTCACCCCCTTGCCCTCCATGCACCCCTGTGACCAGGCACTGTAGGAGGCATTAGGAGTACAAAGGAGACTCAGGCCAGGTCTCTGCCCATCTCACAGCCTAGAAGGAGACAGACAAGAACACGCAATGGGCATGCAGTGAGAGAGGAGGCGTGGCAGGGGATGCTTAGGGACTCGCAAATGAAAGTCTGGTTTTGCACCCTCCTCCATGCTCCCCTCACCCCCACCTTCCTACCAGCTCTGAGCCCTTGCTCCCAGCCCCTTCCGCATCACCAGCTGTGCCCCACCTCCTCTTTGTCCCTCCTCTCCCATGGTCCTGAGCCCTGTCCCTGGAATTGCAGGCATTAAAGAGCTCCCTGCTCCTCCTCCCCATCTCCCAAATTCAACTGTGACTCATCCACCATCCAGAGAACATCCCAGTGGCTGTCCGCTTAGTCAGCACTTAATAAAGCATTGTTCAGTAAAAAGAAACAGTTCCAACAAAATTAAAAATAATCTCAGTAGCAGGCTCAAATATTAAATCTTCCTTCCAGAACATAAATCCTACAAACACTGGAGTCTGCTCTTTGCACAAGTGGTGAATCACAATTATATAATTTATTTATCTGAAAACCACATTCTTCACTTTGCATTTCCTTTTTTGCCACACTGGATTCAATCCACCACTCCCTGCTTGCCCAAAATCTGTTTTATTGTTGTTTTCGGCAATGGCTTAATCGCAAGCTGCACGGGCAGTGCTTGGCGCAGGTGCCCTTGAGTTCTGTGTCACCTTTCCTTTGCTGCTCAGAATTCCCTTTGAGAGTTCCAAGTGTCAACAGGCATGATCATTATTTGAGTCACCTGATAAGATACAAGAAGAAATGTCACGCAGGCTACCAAATGGGACACATTATTGCCACGTTCTGTGCCCTAAAGGAGGGGCCCAGGGCAATCCCAGCAGATGGTCTATGAGCTCTGACAGCCAGACGCTGTCACAAGGGCATCAGATATCTTGAGTGAGCCGAATCCTCAGCGTGAACAAGAAAGTGACAGCCGCCCTCTTTGCCCAAAGTAAAAGAATGAGCTAGCACTCCTCAGGGCCTGAAGTGGGCCTGAACTTGTCCGGGGATAATGAAAGCTTTAGGCAGCTGCCCAAGATGTGGCCATAACCCCACTCAGAAAGCAGTAAGGGGAGGGGGAAATGGCGACAGGCTGGATGTCCTTACTGAAGGGCTGGTGCACGTGCACGTTCCCAAAGCCACTTCCAGTCCAGAGCAGATGGCAGAGAGGCCGGATGTTCAAAAATACAATGGCTTTTGTCCCCTTTTTAGTAACTGTCCTGTCCTACCCCCAGAGCTGGGCCATCAGGGCCGGCTGGGGCTCCCCTCCACTAACTCTCCTCTGCACCTTGAAGAGGGCCGGAGTTGAGGGCCCCAGCACTCCAAGAGAGGAAGGTCAGAGGCCCGGTGAAGAGAAAGTCAGAGGAGGAAACACCAGGGCTACAAAGGGCTTCAGGACAAACTCTGAATGTCCCCAAATGACATGCTCTCTGACCAGCCAAGCCCCAGGCCAGGCCCATTGCCTTTCTATGGGTTTGCCGTGTGTCTGGTGTCCCCCGTGTCACACGCCCAAGCTGGGTCTCTCTTTCCTCTCCTATCCCCCTGGGTCTGCATCCCTGGCAGCCATTTTGGTTGCCACAGCGTCCTGGGTCTTCTCAATCCTCCATGGTCACCCTGAGTGTGTTGGGTGAGCTCAGAATGTTAGCTAACCCTGGCCTCCTGCCCTTCCTAAACGACGGCTGCCCTCCCTTGGTATGGATGTGGTCGTCTTTAAATGAGTAACGCTGCCAGGGTGACAAGCGGTTATCACTGGCTGTCATTGAAGCTTTTTCGCCTATTGCTCCGAGGCCTCAAGCCCCAGCTTTGCTGGAGCCCACCCTGACCCACCAGCCGGGACCAGGACTCATTCCCCGTGTCAGAAGGCCCCGCCCCTCTTCATTTCGCAGTGGAGGAACACCCACAGTTTGCAGCGATTTGCCAAGCAGAGATGACTGACACCATCTGTGTCCAGTGAGGAATCCAGCTTTCTAGACCCACACTGACATTTCCTTGCAGGGGCTGGAAAAAGTGCAGTTCCTTCCTGTGGGGTCTAGGAATCCCCGAGACCAAACAGGGGAACCTGACCGCATCCAGGCTGGCAAGGAGAAGCAGGACTCTGGGAAGGAACCAGGGTCCTCACGTGCAAAGCCTCTCCACCAAACTTGTCTGAGTGGCCCCTGCCATCTGTGTTTAGAATCTTCTCTGCACTGGTCCCTTCTAGGTTTTGCGTTTGACCTTGACTTCGTTCCTTGGCAAAGTTCTTTTGAAATTCCACCCAGCCTTGGCCAATCTAAAGGAAAAGGAATCTTGTCCTCATATACACCAGGGGAGAGGCTAAATGTAGTTAGAGGCCACATGGCACCAGAGACCCAGGGAGCCTAGGTGGACAGGAATAAAATGCTTACACCCGGACAATAATCCAGGGCATCTGGAGGGCTCTTCTTTTCCTTAGGAACACAACAAACAGCCTCACGGTGGCCTGTCCCTTCTCTCCTGACCAGTTTCGGGGCACCAGCTGTTGGCCTGAACCTGGGAGTGTATGATAACCGCACCTGACGGCAGGAACTTAAGCACAGCCTGAGAATGGCCCTGTGTGGCAGGCGCACCTGAATGTATGTTCCAAGCTAGGGAATCCAGGAGTCGCCAACCTGGAGAGTCCTTCCTTGTCTACGAGAAACATCTGAGCCCCCGGGCTGTGGAACACAGCCATAAAGGTAAAGGTCCAGGCCCAAGTCTGGGTTGAATGAAGATCCCCAGGTGGAGGTTGTTAGGGGGAAGGTGCTAAGTGGAAATGCTACAGAAACTGCTTTTTGCAAGCGGTTGTGGTTCCTCCTGCCCCCGCTCACCACCGCTAGACTCTCTCCCCTGTATGTAAGACCCAGTAAAACCCCATGTCTCGTTTGCTAGTCTGGGTCTCTTTTCCCACCTCTTGAGCCTGGTGCCTTCGCCACTGGAGTTGATAGGAGTTCAGCACATCGGGGAGCAAAATTGGAAAAAGAGAAGAAAGCAGCAGCACCAGCTCCGGAGGAAATTGCTGGGGGCTGAGGGATCCCCGGCCTCAGAAGCTCTGAGCTGCCCAGAGCTGCGGACCACGGAACGTGCCTGTCCGGGCTGGTCTCCCCGGGAGGAACTAGATGCACTTGAATGGGCTCTCTGAGCTCCGCGGATCCACCAGGTGGCAGTGCTGCTATTCCTCAGCCGGGACAGAGCCTGCAGCACGCGAGAGTAGCCACCAGAGGGCAACGGGGGACGATGCGCTCCTTCAGGCTGGGGGTTGCCTAGCAACTATGACGCAATGGGCTCCTGCTCCCCTCAAGTCTCCCAGGTTATTTCTGGCAAAACTGAGACTGTTGCACAAGGAGTGGCCTCAGGAATCCCAGAACTGCCTCTCTAAAACAGTAGAATCTAAAATGGTCCAGGGTCCCCAAATCCGGCACCACCCTGGCGTCTAGGGGATTGGGCTGCTATCTCTGCTCCTCCGAAGGCCAGAGATCAAGAAAAGAAGAGAGACATTTTCCATTCCTTCTGTGGCCCCGCAGCCTCTGATTTCCGCAGTGGCTACACTGGAGCAACTTTCTCCCTCTCCCCTCCCCGGTTCTCCCTCTTGCTAAGCAGGAGCTGGATTCATGGGCATGTGACCTTGAGCAGACCTTGAGTGCCCCCACCCCCACTGCCCGCTCCTCGGTCGCACTTGAGGGGGCCTGGGGGGTGATGATAAGGCCCATCTCTGGCCTTCTGCAGTCTTGATTCTCTCTTTTTCTCCCAAGGACTCTGTCCTTGACTCAAACCTCTCCCTGGTTTTGATGACCCTGAAAATAGAATTCTTCCAATTCCAAATGGATAAGTATGACCTGGGAAACCAAAGATGGAACCAAGAAAGTGAGGCAGACACGAGACAAGGAGTGTGGTTATAATGAGCTCAAAGCCTGTGCCGGTCTGGTCTGTGAAAGGTGAGGCGAGGTCAACGCCCCGGGCAGAAGTCATGGGGGCCACTCTAGCCATGGCATCAGGAGTGGTTCCAGGAACATCTCTGGGTCCTGAGGAGCCCCCCGGCCCGGGGCTGGGCTCTACCTGAGGCCCAGATGTCAATCCCTAAGGTCTTGGGGTCTCTGAGGGACACTGTCTTCAAGGGTCACACTGGCATGTGCAGCTCATTGTACTCATCCTGGCCATCCTCATCGAAGTTTGGTTCAGCATCTTCCGAGTCCAGCTGCAGAGGGAACAGAAGGTTGGGGAAGGCAGGGAAGCATGCTCATCCCCTCCCATTTTCCAGCTCCTCCAACCTGCAGTCCTCCCTGCTCCCCGACCTTTCCTGAGCCTCTCTGCAAGTACCATGACCCTGGATGGCAGCATTGCCCTTGGCCAAAGCCTTCAGGTCACCTCCCAGATCAGATACCAGGCCCCTCCTGGTGATAATAATAATGATTATTATTATGAAGCTCTTTCCTGAGGCCACTTCTAGTTGCTGTGGTACCTTTGTACACCATGTTTGAGTATGGATGAATTGCAAAAAGATGTCTTTTCCTCTAGTTGACAAAAACAGGGCTCAGGGTGAACGCCAGTGCCACATCAACCCTGTAGCCTCTCAGCTGGGTGTTTCTGGTCAGGCACCACCTGCACAGCTGTGTGCAGCAGCCCCGTGCCTACTCCCGTACAAAACCACCATCGGAGGCCTTTACCTGGACTAGCACTTGACCCTCCCAACAGTCCTATAAGGTAGGATCTATGATTACCCCTATAATACAGGTGAAAATAAGATTTCGGAAGGTGAGATAACTTGCAACACAAGTTTCAACTAGTGCAACACAAGTTACAACTAACACAACTAGTGGGTGGCCAAACAGAGATTGGAACCCAGTGCCCATTTGCCCTCATACTGTTTCCCCAAACCACCACCCCCTTACCGCCTGCAGCTCCCTGTCCTGGAAGAGCCGGGGCAGAAGGCAATGCCTCAGAGGCACCGTGAGCAGCAGCAGGAAGGGAAAGGCGAGTGAGGCCGCCGTGGACTTGACCACCCAGAGCAGTGCGATGCAGCCCAGCTGGATGCAGGTGAACAGGTGCATCCGCCACGTCTTCACCTGAGGGAGCAGCCGGTGGGCCTCAGTGCACAGCATCCCGGCCTGCTCCCACCCATATCATGAGGAATTTGGCTCCCAGGTCCCACTTTCTCCTTCATATTCATCCCGTCCATCGATGCTCCCAGATCCCTCTGGATCCCCTTCCTATCACCCCACTGCCCCACCCCCATGCTTCCTGGCCCTACCTTGGTCACATAGGGCTGCTCAGGATGGTGCTTTGCTGGCATGAGGATGAGCAACAGACGCTGGGACAGCTGGATACCAGACAGGGACGTGACCCCCATGTACAGGAAGATCCCAAAGAGCACAGCCAATGGGATCCGACGCAGCACAGCCCCCATGACGATGGACAAGCCTGGAGGAGGTGACACAGACCCGCCTGACTCTCAGACAGCCCCCGGGAGGATGGACAGGCCTGAAGGAGGTGACACAGACCCGCCTGACCCCTCAGACAGCCCCCAGAAAGAGGGACAGGCCTGGTGGGGAGGTAACATGGACCCACTGGACCAATCAGCTTGGCTTTATCACCATGAACAAGAGAAGAGGGGGCAGGACAGAGAGCCAGGAAAGGACTCCGGGAGGAAGCGGCTAGGGGAGTGTTGGGAAGCAGGTTTGGGAGTCAGATCAAGGGCAACACACAGCACACTGGGCGATTCAGAGTCAAGCCTGGGATAGAGAGGATGTAAGGCCATGGGGCCCAAGGAAGGGGGTGTGCAGGGTGGAGGCAGGCTCTCACCCACGAGGCTGGCGATGAGCACACCAGTGACCCGCTGCTCCCGCACCTCCTGAATCTGGGGCTTGTCACCAGGCGCGATGGCAGTACGCATCACTGTCAACGCATTGACATGGGTGACAGAGCGGACCGTGGCAGCTGTGAGCCAGGGCAACCCAAACAGCCCACAAAGCCCCCCAAGGGAGCCAATGAGGAGCAGGTCCAGGTGGAAACCAGAGCCCTTGAGCAGCCTCCGCGCCTTCTGGCTGACAATAAGCCTGCAGGGAGAAGGTGGGAAGGGGGATGTGGCTGGCCCGGCAGGGGCAGGGGACAGAGACAGGCATACAGAGAGACGAGATGGTAGGGGGAGGACGTGCAGACTACAGTTCTCCCCAGGACTGCCAGCTGCTTCTTTCAAGTTCCCAAATTGAAGTTCTCACATTGAAGCAAATGTGAGCCAAATTCTCACACTGTGAATATTTAAAACACCACAAAAGCCAGATGCCAGATCTTACCACGTTATTGTGGTTTAACCAAAATTAGATACATGTGAGCATCCCTGGGTGCAAGCTTAGACTGCTAGAGTGTTCTGAGCACTGTCAAGTGCCACCCTGCAAAGAGTGGTGGCAACAGATAGATGTCACATCAAACCATCACGGGGAAACCATGCCCCTGCCCCGGATGCCACTGCTCTCTGCTCCTCCCCCACCTCCTCCTCACCCCTGCCAGCTTCTCCACATACACTCTCTTCCTCAAGGCTTGCCACCAGCTCCCACCCTCCTGGCACCCTGATACTGATAATGATGTCCCCGCCATAACCCTGAAACCAAGCCAAGGAGCCAAGGAGCCTGGCCTCGTCCCTCCCACCTCCTCCTCCCATCTCTCTCACGCCGTGATCTGTGTCTCCATGAAGATCAGGATGAGGACGAGGAGGGCGGGGACAGCAGCTGCCACCATCATCCAGGGCGGGAAAGGACGGGCACTGCCCAGGGGTGGGATGAACCATGAGCGCTTATCAGGAGAGGTCACTGAGAGCCCTGTGGGCACAGTCAGCTTCTACATGGCAGGAAAACAGGGTTCAGGGCCACAGCCTCCCCATGCTGGGAAGCCCACCAGGCTGCATCCCCAATACCAGGACTTCAGGGAGTTGGGGTGTGAACAGGTTAGGGGGAAATTAGTTTTGCATCCTCCAAAACTCACTGTCCTTCCAAGGATCCAATAGAGGGCAGGCAAGTGAAGCGCCTCCTCCCTACGCCCCAGAGCTTCAGGGGACCTGTGTGGGATACCTGTCACTCTGCTCCCAGCCCTACACCTGCTTCTCCTGGATTCTTCACTCAGGCTCCCTGGGGAAGGCCCTCAGCCAGAAGCCCCAGCCCCATCCCACAGGGCGGCCACTCCACTGGGAAAGCTGAGTTCAGGCCTGATCCCAACCCCAGGGCCCATGGAGGTGTGTCGTTGGCTCCCTTTCCTGGCCTTGGGGTGAGAGCAGCTGCCACAGGCTGGGGCTCCCTCACCTGCGTGTAGGTGTCTGTGATGGAGTAATCCACCAGGACCATCACCAGGATGGAGATAGGGATGCCAAAGTCCCCGATGATGCGGCGAGCCTTGAGAGGGGCCGGTCGGGGAAGGGAGCAAAAGGTGGAGGCAAGGTCAGCAGACTAACACGGGGCTTGCCATCTCTGGCCCTGCCTGGGTCCACGCTGGAGCCAGAAGACCTCCCACCTGCCTCTCAACCCCATAGGTGCCAGCGCAGCCTGGGAGGCTATTGTCTTGATTAGACTTCTCTGAGCAAAGGGCAAGACGACACCCAGGGAAGAGGCTTCCGAAGGGGTAGGGGCTGCCTGGGCTGGGTTTTGGTCCACAGGCTGATCGGGGAAGGGGTGCAGCCTCTCTGGGGAGCTGAGCCTGGCAGTAAAAGCAGGAATTGTGGGACTCCTGGGGACTCCACACCCAGCAGCCATGCACCTTGCCCCCCAGGAAGCGGCTGTTCCTGAACTTGCGCAGGAAAAAGGCGATGAAGAAGGTCCCGAGCATGAGGATGAGTGACAGCAGTGCCGTATTGGGCTGGTTCCTCGGGCTGGGTGGGCCCTCGGTGGGGGGCAGGGCACTGCCATTCGGCTCCAGACCAGCATCCAGGGACCCCTCCAGGGCCCCCTCAGCGGGGTAGAATGGCAGCAGTGGGTGCTCTGTGAACACCTGTGTGTGGATAACAAGGACACCTTGTCACTCACCTGGCAGGTGACCTGATTTCATCGTCATCAGCATACCTGTGAGAGAGAGGGTGTCCCCTCCATACCTGGTCAGACAACAGTAATGCACGGACATCCAGCTGCACCACACACACACACATAACACACACATACCACACATACAACACACACAACACATAACACAACACATATATAACACACACAAAAAACACAACATACCACATCCACACCACACACACAATATACACACATAAACACACACACAACATGCACACACAGGCACACACACACCACACACACACACACACCACACACACAACATACCACACACCACACAAACACAACACACACACAACACACCATACTCACACCACACACACACACACACACATGCACACACACACCACACACATACAACACACACGACACATAACACAACACACACATAACACACACAAAAAACACAACATACCACATCCACACCACACACACAATATACACACATAAACACACACACAACATACCACACACCACACAAACACAACACACACACAACACACCATACTCACACCACACACACACATGCACACACACACCACACACATACAACACACACGACACATAACACAACACACACATAACACACACAAAAAACACAACATACCACATCCACACCACACACACAATATACACACATAAACACACACACAACATGCACACACATGCACACACACATGCACACACACCACACACACACACACCACATACCACACAAACACAACACACAACACACCATACTCACACCACACACACACACACACACACACACACACACTCCTCTACAAAAGATGACCTAAGGACAACCAGCCCCTTAGCACTGACAGCTCCCTCCCCATCACACACCTGTGCAAGTGAGTCCTTATTACTTATTACTAAGCCTCCAACCAGGTGCCTGGAGTCGTGACCTGGTACCCACCCTCTGGGTCTGACTCCCTCCCCTTCAGTTCAGACCTAGCCTAGGATGTCCCTACAACCCCTCACTTCCAACACAGTCCCTCTCCTTGTCCCTCAGTTTTCTGTACCTCCCCCTCCCATGCTGTCCTCCCCAGGGCAACGTCCACCCCCATCTCTGCCACCCCTAAGACCTCTCTGGACCTCCACCTTGTAGAGCTTGTAGAAGGTCTCGTAGATGAAAATGAGTGAGATGAGGAAGGCAAAGATCTCCTGGGTGAAAGGCGAGATGTAGCGGACCAGGAAGCTGCCTTCGGCGGCCACTAGGGCAAGGACGAAGACCACCAGCCAGAGGCCAACCCACACCCGGCCAGTGAGGTACTCCAGGTCCTGGGCTCGGCAGAACTAGGTGGGGGTGGAAGCGGTCATTACCCACAGGTGGCCTGCCCTGGGTGTCAGTGCCCCCTGGAATAGGCAGTGGATGAACTCCGAGGAAGAGGGAGAATGCAGGGACCCATCCCCTAGGTAAGGAAGAGTGTGGGGCAGGATGTAGGTAAGGAAGAGTGTGGGGCAGGATGGATGGAGCAGGACAAGGCTCCACCTCACCTTGAAGAAGGCTTCCTCAAACACAAGCAGCGGCCCAGAGAAGCCAACCACGAGCAGGGGCTGAGCTCCCAGCAGAGAGAAGAGGACGCCGAGCACAGCGGTGGACACGATCAGCTCAGACACGCCCATCAGCCCCTCGGTCTTCTCTCCTGCGGCAGCACGGGCAGGATGGCCCTAGCCTGGCTCTGTCTATCTGCCCCCTTCCTCATCTAACTTGTCCTAAACTGGGGCCCCCAACAAAAGCAGAGCAGCCCCTTAGAACGACAGGCAGGGTCCATTCCATACCCCATTGCTCCCAGACCCTCCCCACTAGCCCCCAGTGGTGATCACTGGATCCCCCATCCCTTACACCTCTCCCACACCCTCTCACTTTATAGCCCCCCAAAGGTGATCTCTGGGATTCCCTGACCCAGTATCTCTATAAGGTGCTCACACCTTTGCTAGCACATCTAACCACTGGCCCCTAATGCAATCACACCCAGACCCAGAATCCTGCAAGTGAGACTAGGACCAATAGTGACTAGAGGAGCCCCTCAATTCCCCAAGCCCCAGTCCCTTACCCAGCAGCCCCCCGAAGGTGATAGCAGGGCTGAGGGCTGCGAAGTAGATGAAGAGCACAGCGGCCACACACTGGGAGTGCAGCGCATCTCGCAGGTCACTGGGGTAGTGCGGGTACCGGCGCCTCACATCCCGCACGAGCCCCCCAAATACCGAGCCCGTCCGCAGCAAGGGGTCATCTTCAGGGGTCGCCTCAGAGCCCCCCAACTCCAAAGACAGTTCTGGGGGGACAAGGGGCTGCTGGGGCACAGACCACTCCCTCTGGCTTGGAGGCCCCAGGCTGTCGGGATCAGGGATGCAAAGGACTCCAGGAGTCAGGACGGGGCTGGGGTCACAGCCTTAGGGCCCTGGGATGGGGGAGTGTGTATTGGGGGCACTCAGCCCCCCTCAAGGGTCTGACCTTTCCCAGGGGCCGTGTAGCCACCCCGTGTGGTCATCTCAACTTTGGTCTGTTCACGCTCCCGCCGCTTCCTAAGCAGCTCTCGCTGGAAGGCAGCCACAGAGCGTAGCAGGTCGCGGCCCTCCACCTCGGACGGGGGGATCACAATGCTGCCATCCAAGAACTCGCTGATGGCGCTCAGGAGGTCTTGCCGGTCGTCTGCCTGGTAGGCAGCCTCATGAAACAGCTGGGGGCAATGAGAAGGCCAGGACCCTCAGGGACGGCCAAGGGAGCCTCCAGGAGGGAGACTTGAGGCAGGTGTTGGGTCACTGAGCTACAGGCAGGGTGGACATTCCGCCATAGATACTGGGCCAGTCCAACAGTGTTGGCTGTTGGAACACTGACACCCATCCCAGCAGGCCAGCGAGCCACTGCCCCAAAGCCCCAGGTGCCCTCCATTCCCCCAGGAGATGCCAGACTTCCACATGCAGCACC
The DNA here is from genome assembly GCF_049350105.2 of Macaca mulatta. NCBI lineage: Eukaryota > Metazoa > Chordata > Mammalia > Primates > Cercopithecidae > Macaca > Macaca mulatta. The sequence continues at coordinate 124,888,530 of NC_133417.1, read as the reverse complement.
TAAAGGGACAATGCCTGGCAGAGGAGAGGCTTCCAGAGCCATTCCAACTGGATCAGCCACACCTTACAGGCTGATAAATATTGTGAACATTGCCCCTGGCTGAAGGACCCTCCTATCTAATCCCAGGAGAAGCCACAGCAAAGACCAGCACATCCAGCCCTCCTGATCAAGTCTCACGTCACATCCAAAGCTCTGGGGTCTGGGCTTTTCCCCGTATGTCACCAGCCCCTCCCACAGCCACAGCTCAGGGCTCTCTCTTCTCCCCTGGGCCAACAGCTCCCCCCACCACTCTCCAGGGCATGGCTTCCACCCAGGGGCCTCTAGCACCCTTGCCTCTATGGACACCACTGTAGACAATGAGAGGGACAGGGGTAAGCAGGGCCTAGGAGAAGAGGCCTTGAGAGCCAGCATGCACCCAACCTTGTCAGACATAAGGGTGGCAATGGAGCGCCCAAGCTCGTGATAGTCAGTGCTGGTGTGGCTGGGCCCCAGCATCACGAAGAGAAAGCGGACCGGGACAGGGACCTCAAGCACAGACTCCAGGAGCACAGCCTCATTCAGCCGCACAAAGGCTGCTGCAGGCTGCTCCAAGAAAGGCACACAACCTAGGGGAAGAGGAAAGCACAGGGTGCTGGGCAAAGGGGAGCAGTCAAGGCAGGCCCTGGGGCAGCTATCTAGGGCTATCATGGACAGTTGAGCAGGTTGTAAACTGCACAAAGAAACCCCAGTCTAAAGGGGCACTATTCACTTGTGTGTCTATACATTGATTACAATTCACCAACAGATGGAAACTCAGGGTATTAAAGAAGGGTTGCTTTTTTTTCTAATTCCAAGTCCAAGATAGCAGAAAATTGGACAGGAAGCAGGCAGGGGACTATGAAAGGGCTGGGCTAAGACAGGTTGTGAGGAAGAGCAGGGGCCAGGTGGGAGCCTGGAGGGAGATGGAAGAGGCGGCCTCCAGGCCAGAGCTCAGACAAGCAGGCCCCCAGGAGACGCACACACACGCTGCAGACCCTGCCCGCAGCACCCGGCCCTCCTCACCCACAAGCACAACGGTGGCCTCAGCATCTTCAGGGATCTTCTCCAGCAGCTTCAGGCTTTTCCCCCGGTGACCGTCTCCCCCAGGCATGTGGAGGGGCTTCTGAGGACGCAGAACTGGAATAGGGCTGGGACCCAGACCGGAGGCCGTGGCAGGCCCTCCCAGCCCTGGCTCCAGCCCTGGCTCTGAGACCTGCTTCTCTCTCCCAGAGTGGGCAGGTACTGCACTGTGGCCCCACACTGGGAGCCACCAGCTGGGATGTGAACCCTACCTCGACGCCCCCTACTACCACCTCAGCCTTATCTTGTTTAAACAGCTCCTGTGGGTCTGCCACATCATCACACTCAAAGCTCCTGTGTCTCAGGGCAGGGACCCCTCATACGGGTCTCCACTAGGTCCCCCAATGCCCAGCATGATGCCAGTAACCCAACCTTCCCAACCCGCTCAGTGAAGTCATTGATGACCTCAACTGAAACTGGACACCCTCTCAGTCCCCTGGCCCAAGCTAGAGCAAGGGCACTGACCTCCTTGGCGTCAGGGTCATGTGGCCAGAGTGGGGCTGGCTCCCCCAGGTCATCAGCCATGGTAGGCACCGCCCCATCAGGACCATGGCTGGGGGTTGGGTGATGATTCCCCAGAACCGAGTTCATGCTGGAGCTCGATGGGTTTCGGGGAAAGAAGCCACTGTCCTTGTCATCGTTGGGATGGCTGGAAGGGGCAGGGTGAGGCAGGTGAGGAGGAGAGGCTCATGGTAGACTGAGGTCATGAGGTGAGTAGTGGAGGGTCAGGGCCTCCATCCCTCTGCCTCAGTGTAAGAAGAAACTTTCTAATGATTGAAAGTGTCAAAAGATAGAAATGAGCTCTCTGTCACTTGTGGTATTCAAGCAGAGGCTGGGAGCCACTCAGAAGAGGCTGTGCTCCTGGAACGGCAGCTGAGCTGGACAGGCCCCTCCCAGGCACCCAACCCCGGCACCTGTGTTTCAGTAGCAGGGTACGTAGGACACTGGCCCTGTCCTCCGGCCGGATCTGGTCAGACACAATCATGGTCTCCACCACGAGGTGTGCAATGCCTGGCAGGGTGGTTTGCTCCAAGTCCAGGAGGGCAGCTCCTAGGGGGACAGTCAGGCACAGAGAGGGCACACAGTCCCATCAGACAGGATAAATCTCCTCCCACTCTGCCTTGCCCCCCAAAAGCATGGGAATGTGCTGGAAGGGCAAAGCGCCCAATGTACCAGGCGGATACACAGCTCCATATTGCCACAGGCCAGCCACAGAGGGGCTGTGAAAATGGAGCATGGGAATGAGGGCACGGCCCCTCCCCACAAGGAAGGGGAAACCATTTGTTGACTGACTACTTGCACCAGATACAGCCCTGCCCCTCGGGGCTCATGGGCTGCCCAAGCAAATGGACCCCATAGTCCCAGGTGGCAGCAGGATCTTGCCTGTGCCCAGGACTCCAGGGAGTGTCCCTGGGAGCTGAGCAGCCTGGCACAGACTGAAGAGGGCATGCAGCCTCAGGTCAGGCCTGGGAGTCCCTACCATGGGCGATGGTCCTCCTGAGCTCCAGAAGGCTACGGAAGGAGAGCGAGGCAACGTGGGGCTTCCCCCAGCGCTCTGTCTCCTCCTCCACATCCTCCTCAAACTTGATCCAGCGGGCCGTCTCCCGCCAGTGGGGCTCCTGGCTGCGGTCCAGCATCAGCTCGTTCAGCTCCACGAACACCTGGGGGACGTGCCACAGGTGAGGGCCTGGGGACCAATAGGTGTGGGGAACATGGTAACGGGGCAAGGCAGGGGGGCAAGGAGAGGAGGGCTCCAGGGCCGAGGGACATGAGGAAGCCACAGGCCTACCCACTCAGCATTCTGACCTCATGAGGCCTCCGGTCCAGCTTTTTCTTCTTCTTCTTCCTGCGAAGGATGGGGGCCAGGCCACTGGGACTGCCCCTCCCGCCCTGTGTCCGGGACGGCTTTTTCACTAAGTGTCGCCGCACACCAGGGTTGTCCTCCAGTCGGTGACCTGCAGAGAAGATGGGCTTAGGGGTCCCACAGGTCCAGCTGGGGGCCTCGGGGTCACGGCCCAGCTCCTTCTGCCCAACCCATCTACTTAGTGAGCTCTATAGTCACCTACAGGCCATGCCGAAGGGAACCACATAATCCCATGTGGCCATTTCATTGATAAGAAGACTGAAGCTCAGAAAGAGGGAAGGACCTCCCCATGGTCACCTGGGACCACCGGCCAAGGTGCAATCCAAAGGTAGACCCAGCTCAGTCCACAGCCCCAGCCAGACCCTCCAGCCCCTGCCATGGCCACTGCCCCTCCCTCTCTGTCTGGGTCCCATGACTGGCACTGAGTCAGAGTCCCAGGGCACTGAGCCCCCAACACTTCCCATGCACCCTCTCTCTCTCTCAACACCCATGTCCCCTCCCCGAAGGTACACAGCCCAGCAGACTCAGGCAGGGCTTCGCTCCCTTCCTCCTGCCTGCCCCACCCAGGCCAGCAGCAGTCAGGGAAAGGCCAGCAGCCCCGTTACTCACAAGTTGGTGGCCGTGCCATGGGGCCCAGCTGGCCCCTGATGGACTCCCACAGGCCACCATCCTCAAAGTCCAGCACAAACATCTCTAAGTCTTCTGAGGCCAGTGAGTCTCGAGGACTGGGGGCTGGATCCCTCCCAAAGCCCTGGCTATTGGAGTACCCAGACCCAGGGCTCAGTGCCCCATTGGGCTCAGGGTCCTCCTCCAGTGGGCTTGTCATTCTCCTGGTGGCCGAAACCTCGGCCCCCGCTCCCTGCCAGACCCCTTGGCTCTCCTACAAGGTGGCAGCCTGGACAGCGTGGCTTCTGTCCAACCAGAGCTGAAGGTGGCACAGCCTCCCGACCCCAACTCCCCACGTCCACAAGCCTACTCCTGGCGGCATCCAGCCCCCACCCTGGGTCTGTAAACACGCCCTTCCCCCGCCCCATCCCGCTGCTACTGCTGCCATCGGATTGTTCCCGTCCCTGTCCTCAGGCCCTGGCAACTTTCCATGACGTATTGAGCTTAAAGCCCTACCCTTCCCCCCACCCCGCCCACACACTGTGGCTCCGAGGAGGAGGAGGGATCAGTGATGCCCCTGGCCTGGGCACAGAGCCCCATGGGTGATGACAGGTGGCACAGAAACCAGGGCACTGATAAGATGGAAGGAATGTGCCGAGATCACAGCCAGGCCCAGCCAAGGGTAGTGGGATGGGAGTGAGGGGTCCTGCCACAGGGAGAGGCAGGGGTCCAGAGCAATGGCTCAGACTCAGGGCCTGGGTTTGGAGGCGATCAAAGAGCTAGGAGACAAAGAGTTCACCCTGAGAAGAGGGGCCTTGGGGAGGGATACAATGATGTGAAAAAGAGAGCTGCCTTTTTCTAGGGGTGACTCAGAGGACAGAATCAGGACTGAGGTGTGAAGTGTCAGGAAAGGAAATCTCAGCTCTGGCCATCAGAGAGGGTGGCTGGGTGAGGTAGTGAGTTCCCCATCACTGGCCACATCCCAGCAGACAGGGATTCAGAGAGGACTCAGCCCTGAGTGGAGGACAGCTCAGAGCCTCTCCAAGGTCACTCGGAGGCCGGGAGTCCGTCGCAGTGGACCATGGGGGCTGCCACAAGGTCTCACTCACTCTTCATGTCGTCCAGGTCTGCAGAACCCAGCATCTGGGCCTCCGCCTCATCTGTGGGCACCTGCTGCTCTGGACCACCCGGGTTGCCCAGGGCACTGCCTGGGCACAGTCGCTCCCGAAGGTCATAACTGGCCGATGGGCTCCAGGGCCGGCTTTTCTCCCCAGCGATTCGGGAGGCCCGGGCCCGGGGGCTGGGGGAGCTGGGGAGGCAACACAGCAGCCTTGGACTTGACAGGGCCAGGTCGGTGGTTCCGTCACCGTCCCTCAGCTCAGAGCAGGGCCTGGAGTAGACCCTGAGCATGAGACCCAGGCCCCTCCTGGGCAGAAAGGACGCTAACCCAGGCCCCCCTTCCCATCCCATGGCTCCCCCTTTCATCCACCTTTCTCCTCATCCTCTCTACTCTGTCACTCTCTCCCGGGGAACTCCTAACCTCTTCACTCTGCTCTTCTTTTTTTCTCTCCCCTTGTTCTCTCATCCTTGCAAATCACGAGGACAGAGAAGGATCCCCAACCCCCTCCCATACCCTGCTTCTCTTCTCTCAGGGTCAGAGCTGGGGACACTCCCCAGGGTCAGGAAGGAGGTGACTGCCAGGAGCTCGGGACCCTGCGGCTCTGGGCTGGGCCCTGCTGAGTAGAGGCTGCAGCCAGTACCTGCTGGAGTGCTGGGGGCTCTTGTCAGTGCGTGGGCCCACCGAGGGCAGGGGCTTGGTGACAGCAGCCCTCCCAGGGAGGCCTGGACTGTCATCCTCGTCACTTCCAATGGAGAACTGCAGACACAGAATATGCCCTGGGGCCCTGCCCCAACCCACCATGCAGCCCCCAACCCTACCCAGCCTCACACAAGCCCCAACATGGGCTCCTCCCCTCCTCTCTGCACCCCTGACCTGCCACCCCTCCAAAGGGAAGCCCCTACCTTTGCCTTCTGTGGGGTCCCTGAGGGTGGGGGTTCCACAGGTTCTGCCTCAGATTCTCCTTCCTCTTCCTCCTCTTCCTCCTCTTCCTCATCCACTCCAGCTCCCCCCTCCTCCTGGATGGGAGGGGTCCCCTCGGAGGGGGGAGCAGAGGTTTTCTCCTTCTTCCTCTTCCTCCTGGTGTGCCGGTCAGAGGTGGGGGGCAGCCGCCGCAGCTTGTGGGGTGGAGGCAGGCGCGCTGAGAGCGGGTGGTGGGTGTGGTGGGATGTGTGCCGGTGAACTGGGGGTGCAGGAGATCCAGTTGAGGCCCCCACAGCAGAAACGGGGGCCCTCCCCACCCAAGGGCACACACTTTCCAGCTCAAGGCCGCAAACAGGGGAACCCTAGTCCTTCCTCCAGGGCCATGACCCCCCAACACCTGTGTCCACATGCCTGTCATTGATGAGGTCTGGTGGAGTGGGAGGAGAGGGTGGATGGACAGGGAAGGTCATGAAGGGGGCTGGGAGGGGAGACGTGATACAGCAAGGAGGGGAAAGGCGGAGTTGGAGGAGTCGAGGTGGGACAAGGAGGGAGTGAGTGGGGCTGAAGGGGAAGAAGAAGGTCACCGTGGAAGGGCCCAGGCCCGACTCCCTAGATCTCCCCTGGTCTGGGGCCCACCTCCCCTGGCAGGCGGATAGGCGATGGGTGGGGGAGGCAGGATGACTGAACACGGCATGTGGCCCAGCACAGAGTCCAGCACAGTGTCCGGCACAGGATGGCACTGGGTGACCAAGCCGGAGGTGAGCGCGGTGATGGTGGCGATGAAGGTGATGGTGGCGAGGGCGGCCGCACTAGGGGTCCCCAGGCTACCCACACTCAAAGTCCCGCTCGCTGTAGCTGCGGCTGGGCTTCTCAGGGTCCCAGGCCGGGGGCTTGCTGATGAGGTCCCCAAACCTGCTCACAGCCAAGGTCTTCCCCAAGTCATCGTCCTCCTCCTCCACGTCTGGACTTAGAGGGGGCTCCTCCAAGGGCACCCGAACCTGCAGGCCCAGACAGCCTCTGCTAAGGACCCCTGACCCATGAAGGCCCCACACCCACCCCAACTCCAAGCCCTAGTTGGGGGACCTCAGCAGGCTCTCGCACCATCGGGCCCCCTCCCATTGCTCCCAGACCTGTGTCAGCATCCCAGAAACCACCCTCTCTGGGCTCCCAGAGCTTGTAAAGAGAGAGGGCTACCGATCTGGAAAATACCAAAAGCCCCCCTCTTTCTCCATAACCCCCAGCCCAGCTCATCCCTGGATCTGGGGGTGGGGTGGGTCCGTGGGTCTGCCAGAGGACGCCTCAGCCCACCCTAAGGCCCCTCCCCTCTCCTCCCCCATCTCTCCCCCGCCCCCGCGCACGCCGGTCACCTGGGGTAGGGGGGAGGCGCCCCCGGGCGGCGGGATCACTCCGTTGGCCATGGCCGGGTAGGCGGCTGGGGATGCTCTCACTCACTAAGGGACCCGAGACCCGGGTGAGAAGGAGGGGCCACTGAGGGGGCCTAGCGGGGAGCCCTGGGGGAGGAGGGCGGGGTCAGGTTCCTTGCGTTGGCGCCCCCCACCCGGGAGCCGGATCCACGCTCCCGGCCCAAGCGCCCCTCCGAGGCCCATCCACGCCCGGGACAGCCCGGGTCCCCCGCCCTGCCCGGCGCGCTCCGCCCCGCGGTACCTCGGGGCTCCGGAGCCTGCGAGGCCCAGGCGGGCCGCCGCGCCCCATGTCCCCCGCGCTCGCTCTGGAGCGCAGCCGCGACTCGCGTCCGGCCCCTCGCAACGCAGAGCCGGGCTGGCCGGGCGGACGCAGGCGCCGGAGCCCGCAGCCCGCGGCTCCACCTCCTCGCGCTCCGCTCCGCTCCGCACCTCCACCGCCGCCGCCGCCGGGCCGCACAATGGGAGCGGGCGGGCCGTGACTCACCCCGCCCCGGCCGGCGCGCCCCCCACGCGCGGGCCCCGCAGCACCCCACCTGCCCGCGCGCCCCTTCTCCAGGCGCCCCACGCATGGCTGGGGGCGGGGGCGCGGCCCGAAATTCCCACAATCCCCCAGATTCGCTCCCCCACCCTGCTTTTAACCTCCCCTCCCCTCCAGAGCCCAGGAAGCCACCCCCCTCCGCAGACACAGGCCCCTCCAGTCTTGGGAAAGGAGCTCACAGACCCCTGGAAGCACCCACCACCTCCCCTTTCAGTTCCACTACAGCCTTGCCCCTCAAAGTCCTGGCTTCTGTCGCCCGGCACCACCCAACGTTTGACCTTGACACAGTACCTCCCCCTCCTCCAGCCTCAGCTTCCCCAACTGTAGCAAGAGGGGCCTGCAACAGTGGTGTTCCAAAGTTCTCTCCACCTCTAAGATTTTATGGCTTCGTTTCCACATTTCCTCTCCCTTCTCCCCCCATCCCTGAGGTCACATCTCATTTTCCAAGGGCAAAAGGTCTTTCGAAGGAGCTTCTGGACCCCAATCGGCCCCTATCCTGGGATCAATGAAACTGAACTTCTACACAGTACCATGCCCATACAGCCCTGTGACCTTGGTACTTTACCCTGTCTGACCCCTGGCCTCATCTAGACCTCAGCTCAACCCAAGGAAAGATTTTCTGTGTGCATAGCCTTCCAAGGGGAAGGGAGCTAGGATCTGTTGGACGCCCATATTGTCTTGTGTGTGCTCACAGCCCTGTGCTAGCTAGGTAGGCCCTCTCCAGACTGACTGCCTTGTCTCAGGCATAATAATAAGAGGAGCTGTTATGATTCTCATTTGGTCAGCAGAGGACAGTGGAGACTCAGGGAGGCTCCTTACCTGCCATGATCACAGCTGGAAAGCAGGCTGCCGACAGGTTTGGGCATCATTATCCATGTATTGAAGGTGACTCTCCAAACCACAGACAAAAGTTTTAACTGAAAGAGATGTGCTGTCCTCCTAGGTCTCACAGGGTGAGTCCCAGGGTGGGAATTCCTAGGGTGGGAATCAGCTGTGCCTAGGCAGAGCATGTGAAGTGTGCCCCAAAACCCAGAATGGGAAGCCCAGCTGTTAAGGGTTGAATTGTATCTCCCAAAATTTATACGTTGAAGTCCTAACCCCTGGTACATGAGAGTGTGCCCTTATTTGGCAATAACATTCTTGCAGATGTTAAGATAAGGGTGAACTCCTCATCCATTATGACTGGTGTTCCTATGAAAAGGGGAAATTGGCCAGGGGCAGTGACTCACACCTGTAATCCCAGTACTTTGGGAGACCGAGGCAGGTGCATCACCTGAGGTCAGGAGTTCGAGACCAGCCTGGCCAACATGGTGAAACCCCATCTCTACTAAAAATTAGCTGGTGTGGTGGTGCATGCCTATAATCCCAGCTACTCAGGAGGCTGAGGCAGGAGAATTGCTTGAACCCAGGAGGCAGAGGTTGCAGTAAGCAGGGATTGTGCCAGTGCACTCCAGCCTGGGTGTCAGAGCAAGATTACATCTAAAAAATATATATATTACATATTATATATATTATATATATACACACACACGCATGTTTATATACAAGTAAAAAGGAGAAATTTGTACACAGAGACGTGCATTCAGGGAGAACACCTTGTGAAGACTGGAGTTATGCTGCCACAAGCCAAGGAACTACCAAAGCTGGGAGAGAGGCCTGGAACAGATCCCTACTGCCTTCAGAGGGAGCCTAGACCTGCAGACACCTCTGTGTCTGGCTTCTAGCCTCCAGATCCGTGAGACAGTAGATTTCCATTGTTTAAGCCACTTGGTTTATGATTCTGTGTTACAGTAGGCCTAGCAAACTAGAGCTATCCCAATTATTTATTCCTCTGAGCCAGGCAACGTGGTTCCAAGTCCCTACCTTGAATTTTGTTTTGGTAGGGCCTTCACGTCCTTAGAGATACTCCAGAGCCTTGGAATCTTTCCTAGGGCTCTGGTCTTCAATCCACCTCGACACTGTGTTCCCAATCCTGCTCCTCTAGCCGGTAAAGTCAGACAGCAGTTACTTTAATACTGAGACAGCCTGAGAAGGGTCTTGCCACTGGGAGCCCTGGTGTACATCCATGTACATCCTGCACGCCAAGATGCCATAAGGGTATCACAGGACTCATCCCTCTGAGGCTCCACCCACCCCAGGGAGTATGCTGAGCACAGGTCCTCATCTTTTGGGAGCCCCAGACCCCCATCCTTTCAGTTGGAGACTCCCGCACCCCACCCAGAGTCTGCAGCTTCATTCTCTACCCTTATAGACCTTCCTCTCTCCTCCACCCCTCTGAGATGATGGAGCAAAATCTCCCCTTGAAGAGCTTTTAGAAACCCATGTTTATCTCTTTCTTTCCAGGCTGGGGGCAGTAAGATGATGCTGACACCCACCAGTTGTTTCATACCAACTCATCCTATTAGACATAAACGCATGCTTTTGTTAGGCCCGCTCTCCTCTCTGACATCCTGCCTGCAGCGCACCTGTAATCGTCAGTCCCCTACAGTGTGTTCCTGATGGGGTCTTCATTTCTGTGACAAAAGAGCACTCCTTTCTTGCACAAATGATGGCCATTCTGGGTATGTGTCAGCTTCTAGCTTAGAGCCTGTAGACACTGAAATGGTGACAGGAAAGGTGACAGCAAAGGCTGAAGCCAGCAACAGGCCAGCTCTGAGCAGTAGCCAACTGTCACACCCTTCCCCACGGTCCAGTCTCACAGGAACGTCCCCACCCTGCATGCTGGCACCCCAGTACACTTGTCTGCACATGCAGCAGCACTACAGCCTGTCCCTTAAGTCCGAGGGAGCAGGAGCCATCCTGCGACACCACCCAGATGTAGAGGCAAAGCACATCGTTCTCTGGGCTCCCCATGAATGGGCCAGAAGCACTCGGGTGGATTCCTCTCATGCTGTTACCTGAAATCACTCTGAGGGGCCAGCATGCTGGGAACTAGACCAGTATGGCAGATAATTTGTCATCTGTGGCCACCCAAATCTTTGAAAACCCACTTTTACATTCTGATCATTTCTCCTAAGTCCTCTCTTGCCAAGGTAGAAGCCGGAAAACCCTTGCAGCCAGGGCACAGATACTGACCTCGGTTCCACCGGTCAGACTCACCTGTGCAAGACCTGAATTTAGAAGTGAGCAACGTGCACAGGAGACTCAGACTTCTGCAGGCATGGAAGGCGGAGAAGTTCTCATGCTGTGGCTGGTCATTAGTCGTTGCTCTCTATTCCTCCCCAGAATACTACCTAATCCTCATTATTTTTTAATAAATTCCTTTCCAGCTTAAAGTGGCTATTGTTTGCAACTAGGCATCCTGACTGCTAGAATCAGGGGAATGGGCTCTAAGTCTGGGTCATGGGATGAGCAGGCACCAGACATTAGTGCTGCCAACATCAAGGAGCTGGCAGAGAGGATGTGAGGGAATGGCCCTCCTGTTAACAGGCCTGGGTAGCCCCTGCCTCTCTTATGATTACTGTGTCATTCCCTATCGTCTCCATCCTGTACTCTTAAGGATAACAACAATGATAACTTCATTATTTTATTTTTTTTTTATTTTTTATCTTTTTGAGACGGAGTCTCGCTCTGTAGCCCAGGCTGGAGTGCAGTGGCCGGATCTCAGCTCACTGCAAGCTCCGCCTCCCGGGTTCACGCCATTCTCCGGCCTCAGCCTCCCGAGTAGCTGGGACTACAGGCGCTGCCACCTCGCCCGGCTATTTTTTGTATTTCTTAGTAGAGACGGGGTTTCACCGTGTTAGCCAGGATGGTCTTGATCTCCTGACCTCGTGATCCGCCCATCTCGGCCTCCCAAAGTGCTGGGATTACAGGCTTGAGCCACCACGCCCGGCCAACTTCATTATTTTAAATGCAGGTAGTGTTTCCCGGCTCACAAGCCACTTTAATATTCATATTTTCATTGGTTCCTCACAACAACCCTCTGTGGTAGAGCATCTTAATCCCATTTGACAAGTGAGAAAAATGAGGCTTGGGAAGTTTAATTGGCTTGCCCAAGGTCTAAGGCTCATAGGCAACATGGCCAAGAAGCAGATGCACGGCTTCAGGCTTTACATCTAATGTTTATCCCCATATACCACAGTACCTCCCCGCACCATGTCTTTTTTTTTTTTTTTTTTTTTTTTTTGAGACAGAGTCTCGCTCTGTCACCCAGGCTGGAGTGCAATGGCGCAATCTCAGCTCACTGCAACCTCTGCCTCCCGGGCTCAAGTGATTCTCCTGCCTCAGCCTCCCTAGTATCTGGGACTACAGACAGGCACCGCACCTGGCTCATTTTTGCAATTTTAGTAGAGATGGGGTTTCGCCATGTTGGCCAGGCTGGTCTCAAGTTCCTGACCTCAAGTGATCCACTTATCTCAACCTCCCAGAGTGCTGCCATTACAGGCGTGAGCCACCACACCCAGCCTCCCCCACCATGTCTTGATGCCTCACACAACTGTTAGACTTTCCATGCCATGGGCACAAACTGAAATAGACCACTAACTTCCCAGATCGACTTTTCAAGGAGACTGCATCTTTGCGACTAGCATCTGTACGGGGGAGTAGTTAAACGTGAGACCGCTAGAGCCAAGCGGCCTGAGTTCATAGCACAGTTCTGCCACTTGACAATTATGTGACTTTGATAAGTTATTTGCCCTCTCTGGGACTCAGATTGCCTATCTGTAAAATCACAAAAATATCAGGGTTGTTGAGAGAATGAAATGAGTTCCTTTGTATAAAAGAGTGACTGACCTATAGTAAGTGCTCAACACTGTTAGCTAGTTTCAATACTACTACAAATCTAAGAGACGAAAGTACCAAAAAGTGCTCAAATAACTTGCAGTGTGAAAAATGGTGAAATGTACACACATAAAATAAGCAAAAGCTTGCCCTTACCAGAGCAATAATTCTAAGAGCCATACTAAAGATGACAATTGCAAACTCTAAGAAGGCGGGGAGATCCAGAATGACTTTTACCCCACCAGGGTAGATTGTGACACTCTTTGGTCATGGACCAGTCTTTGCCTTGGTAACCCTAACTTGGCAGGCTAGAGAGTTTCTGGAATAGAGCAGGGTATGGGTTGAGCTAGCCCCAGTTTCACTTAGACTCTTGTGAAAAGGATCTCCCCGCTCCCCAGAGCAGAGCACCCAGTGCCATTTGCTGCTGACTGGCCTGGTGGTGAGTAAGACATTATTTTTACACAAGAGATAACACGGCATTGAGAAAGAGCCCAGACTCTGGAGTTAGAGATGCTATATATAAAATGCCAGTTCAATGCTTGGCACAAAATAGGTGCTCAATAAATGAAATTCTTATTGTTTACTATTGTTGTTACTCTGCGGTGGTTTATCCCGTTATAATTTATGGGTTGCTTGGTAAATTTGGACTCAGCTTTTAAATAGATCCAATCTCAGGACAGCACCAATGTCCCTGAAGTTCCTCCCACCCCTGCAGACTCCACCTTCCAGCTCCCGTCTTTACTGATGTATTTGATTTATTTGGCTAACAGAGAATTTTGAAATATGGATCTATGTCCTTACATGCTCCTCTTCTGGCCCTACCCAAGCAGGTAGCCTGCTTTGAGTTTTGTTATTTGGGGCGAATGGGTAGGACAGAAAGCAGAAATCGCCTACGAGCCCTTCTGCCTTTTGTTCTTCCAGAGCCAACGCTTTAGGGAACCAAAGGAGGTTTGTGAAGGAAGAAAGAGGAAGAGGGTTAGCAAGAGAAACAGTGTCTTGGCTGGAAGATGGGGAAGGAGTGGAGGAGCAGACCCTTTGACCTCCCCAATCAGCAAAGCAGGAGGGTCTCCAAGATGCAGAGAGGGGAGAAAGTGAAGTCGGTGAGTCCTGCTAACCCTGTGGGATGGGGGCTTGAAATAAAATGAGGCTGTTTTGCGAATGTTGTAAAGTAACACTTCACGCACCCAGTGTGTAAACTGAAGCTCACACACTCACTCAGAACTCCATGCTAGGTTGCGTATATGTTGGTGAAAAAGTCCTGGACCCTGTCTTGAAGACAACAAACAAGCAAACACAACTTATAATTAAGAAACATGGCAAAAGCCATGAGGGGAAAGGCCTGCTACAGTGAACATTCAGGAAGCAGAATTAGGGACATCTCGGTAAGGAGGTGACAAAGAGGAAAAACCTGAAGGGAACGAAAGAACTGGCCATGCCATGAAGGGTGAGTTGGAGAAGTGGGGAGAGGAGAACATTCTAGACAAAAGGAAGGGCCCAGAAAGGCCCTATGGCAGGAAAGAATAGTCTGCCTGGATATTTAGGTGATCTGGTTTGTGTTTTTCCGGAAGAATGTGGTTTCCCTGGAAGTTGGTGCCACAAGGAGATGAATAGAAAAGGACTGAAGGTCAGGAACGGTGGCTCATGCTTATAATCCCACCACTTTGGGAGGCCAAGGTAGGTGGATCACCTGAGGTCAGGAGTTCAAGACCAGCCTGACCAACATGGTGAAACCCCATCTCTGCTAAAAATATAAAAATTTAACTGGGCCTGATGGCACATGCCTGTAATCCCAGCTACTCGGAAGGCTGAGGCAGGAGAATCGCTTGAACCCAGGAGGCAGAGCTTGCAGCGAGCTAAGGCTGTGCCACTGCACTCCAGCCTGGGCAACAGAATGAGACTCCAGCCAAAAAAAAAAAAAAAAAGGGAAAGAGACTGAAGGGTGAAGCAGGGTGGGCACTCTGGAAGGCCTGAGAGGCAACCCAGTTGAGAGGAAAGGGCACAGATTCCAGGCAGATGGCCCAAGTTTGACATCTAGTATCCCCTTGGTGAGATTCCCTGTATTGAATCTGAGCCTCAGCTTCCTCACCTGTGAAATGGAGATCACACTTTTCATTCAGGGTGGTCACACTGAGTGAAGTAATGTGAATGAAATTATTAGAGCAGGTGCTCAGAAACAGTCACTATAGCAATATTCTCCTACTGTAACCTTACCCAGCCTTCACGACCACCTCCAGGGCACCTTTCCCCATTCCCTCCCTGGACCAGAAGCTCCTTGAAGGCAGGAGCGCGTCTGATTCATCCTTGGATCCCTGCCCCCATCTTCTCACATACAGCCTGGCACATTCTAAGAGCTCAATAAACGTCTGTGGAATTGAAAGCAAGTGCACAAGTAATTATAGTAACTGGTAAACTGAAGAATATTTTTGTGGAGAATGGAGAAGTCACTGAGTCCAAAACAATCAAATGACAAAGATGGGTCAAAAGAACAACACCTATGCTATGGTTCACTCCTGTCCCCAGAAGCGTCTGAGGACATATCCACATAGAAACACATTAAAATGCAGGCTTTTTTTTTTTTTTTTTTGAGATGGAGTCTTGCTCTGTCACCCAGGCTGGAGTGCAATGGCACTACCTCAGCTCACTGCAACCCACTTCCCGGGTTCAAACAATTCTCCTGCCTCAGCCTCCTGAGTAGCTGGGATTACAGATGCCCGCCACCATGCCTGGCTAATTTTTGTATTTTTAGGGATGGGGTTTCATCATCTTGGTCAGGCTGGTCTCAAACTCCTGACCTCAGGTGATCCACCTGCCTCAGCCTCCCAAAGTGCTGGGATTACAGGCATGAGCCACTGTGCCCAGCCTAGGCAGGTTTTTAACCAGCACTTATTTCCTGTTTTATGGACCACATAGTACTTCCATATATGTGATTACACACAACAATTTTGTGAATTAGGTAAGTTATTGATCAGTCTCATCCCCATGCAGTAGATGAGGGAACAAGGGTGAGCACTTTTGTGATTAAATAGGGAGCCACAAAACTAAGGCATAACCCTGGATCTTTTAGAGCTAAATCCACCGTGTCTTTTCCTATACCACGACCACACCACACCACCCCTTGAGTAGATGAATAGATAGATGTGAAATAGTGCATGTACTCAGTGATGGGCAAAACATAACGCACAGAACCATGGCTGAATTTTCAACCGCAGCCAAGCAATCTGGGTAGGGTCTCTTCAGAAGCTACCACAGCATCTTGACAAGGGTGGAGGATGTCACCCTGTCCTCCACGTGGCAAAGACGGACCCTCTCCTACAGAGAAAAAGAGACAGGTCTGTCGAGCTGGTCTTCTCCCTGCTTCTGAAGTCTTAGTAATGGAGTTTTCTATCACTTAGTTAAGTCACTAACCCCCATAGGGCCTTATATAAATTTTTAAATATAATTCTTGAATCTATAATACAGAGAGTTTTAAATTTTTCTAAGTATAAAAAAAAAACCCTCAATACCACCTCTGTGCCCCTTCCTCCTCATCCTCATCTTCATTCCCCACCACCAATTTCCTGCTTCTCCCTTGGATTTAGTTTCAGGTGAGAGGATCCCTTCTTTCCACTGCTTTCCGGGAGCCAGAGGTCTGCATCCTTCATGCCAGCAACCCCAAGGCCAAACAGAGGCCAGGGGATCAATAAGCACTTGCTGGAGGGGAAAGGCCAGACTGAATGGAGGAATCGATCTCTGGGAGTTGTCCAGGGTCGAGGGCCTCCTACTGACACCTGTGCTGAGCGCCAGTGGGAAATCAGTTGCCTTTGCTCAGAGGGTGGAAGGGTCAGAGGGGCAGGTGCACCTGGGGCACCTGCTCCTAGTTAGGTGCAGAACTAAAGGGACAGACACCTCCAGGAGTGGTGATGACCTCACCCTTGACCTCTGTCTTCTGCGTCACTGAAGAAAGAGCACTTCTGCATAAAGACTGTAGAAGACCCCACTGCACTGTTCTGGAAAACAAGGTGTTCACAGAGATGATAAGCACAAAGAAATGGAAGGAACTCCTCTTCCAACTCCCTGCCTCACACTTCTCTACCAGTCACCCTGAATGACTGGAGATTATTCTGCCCCATCTGCACCATGGCCTCATTTGACCTGACTTCTGGGGAAGTGCCTACAAACAGGCCTGGTGTGAAGGGCAGGCTCTGGCCAGGGAAAGGCCTTCCTCAGGACCAGCACCAGCTCCTGTTTGCAGATGGTCCAACTCACTGACCGAGAAGGGGGTGTGCACGTTGCCGAGAAAGTGGACTAATATTTTTGGGAAGTTTTAATTTGCTTCAATTAAAAATTGAGGACAGTTCTAAGCAAAACAGAAGTAGGTGAATTTATTTTCTGGGCCTCTGCACAGATCTTTCTGGGCCCTCAGCTTCTGCAGGCATTTCCAAGGGGCCTCTACCCCAGCCAGCATTTCCCAACTAGCCGGTTCCATAACTCCTACCGTTTCCTCCCCACTCTCCCACCAAGCAGGCCAGACCTGCCAGGGAGAAACTAATCTTAGAAATCAATCTTTTTTGTGTGTGTGAGATGGAGTCTCGCTCTGTCACCCAGGCTGGAGTACAGTGGCGCAATCTCGGCTCACTGCAAGCTATGCCTCCCGGGTTCACGCCATTCTCCTGCCTCAGCCTCCCAAGTAGCTGGGACTACAGATGCCCGCCACCACCGCTAATTTTTTGTATTTTTAGTAGAGATGAGGTTTCACCGTGTTAGCCAGGATGGTCTCAATCTCCTGTCCTCATGATCCGCCCACCTCAGCCTCCCAAAGTGCTGGGATTAGGCGTGAGCCACCGTGCCCGGGCCAATGTTTGCCCAGGCCGATCTTTTTTTTAAATGGAATTGAGTGGCTTCATTACCCTTTTCTGGGGAAACTTGTGTACATGCACTGAGATTTCTGAGCAGATACACAAAAAATGGGTAAGAATGCTTGAATCTAGAGTTAGGGGGTCAGGCATATGAGAGCAACGCACTACATTCTTAAGTGCAGTGTACATTTTTTTTTCCTGTATACATTATCTTTCAAATAAATTTTAAATAATTTTAAATAAATGTAAAAGTACAGGATTTTCAATGACCCCTTTTCATTTTTAAATACTTCACCCCATGGATTTAGAGATGCAGTGGCCTGGTTAGGCCAGGCAACCCTTCCCACAACCTTTCCAGGTGGAAGTCCCCGGTGACACAGCCCCAGTCCTGCTGTCCCACCAAGCAGTCGGGTTACAAAGTGGTCAAGGCCATAGGCCTGACACAAAAAAGTGAGCTGGATTAATCATTCTGCCTCACTTCAGAACAGGAACCAAGAACCACGGCCTCTGCACAACTGTGTGGCTGCAATGATTTCCATTGTGTTCATTCTTCGATACAAGAGACAGATCTCAGCCCAGCTCAAGTTGGAATCAGGGTTTGTTTAGTTGGAACTCTTGGTGGCTCATACTTGCTTCAAATTATCTTAAGCCATAGAAACGGGGAGGGGAGGGCTTCCTTTTTAGCTTATGTTACCTGGAATCACAGGGGTTTCTGTCTTTGCGCACAACTAGACCCAGGGGCTTCAAAGATATCCCCAGGATCTGGCCCTGATCTCTCCACCCGGTCGTCTTCCTCTCTCTCATGGCTCCACTTTAGGAAAGCGCCTCCCCAAAGCCAGCAGCTCCAGGCTTATCCTCTCAGCAACCCTGAAAGGAAACTTGCCTCTTTCTTGGTTACTCTAGTCAAATGCCTGCGCTGGGCCTTCATAAGCCAAACCAAGTCACATGAAGATTCCTGAACCAATCACTGGGGCCAGACTTGGAGACAAGAGGTGAGGGAGTGGGGCTGACCATCCAGGCCTCCGGGCTGAGTGAGGTGGTGCTGAGAAGGCAATGGCAGGAAGCAAAGGTCACCACTCAACTCTACACACCCTCTCCCCAGACACTCTCTGCGAGAGCCTGAAGTCCTCACTACTTCCCACATAAAATTCAAGAGAGCGGGACTCTGTGTGGCCCAGCAGCAATTCCATGCCAGGCCACATGACAGGTCACTGCCAGCTTGGGGCTGTGTGCCCGTGGGTCATGAGTTCTACTGGATCCCCCACGCTGGGACCACAGTTGGGTTGGAGATGGGGTCTCATGGTACAAACAAGGCTGACTGGAGCTGCCCATTCAGGAAAGGTGATGGGCGGGATAGCTTCTGTCAGGAGGTTAGGGGAACGGCAGGCCTTATGAGTGACATCTAAGTACCACACATGACCTATGAGTTGGAAACAACTTTATTGATACCTGAGAAAAAGTGCAGGAAAAATATTCCTCCTGACCACGTGGCCTGTCCCCTGAGGCCAGATCATTCTCTCGCCTCTCCCTTAAGCCCTGGGTCATTTGGTGCCTCACTGGCTAGTACCCAGAGGCTGAAGAAGTCCACAGCCAGAGCCTGGAAGCCAGACCCAGAGACCAGCAGAGGGAATGTCTACAGTGTGGCTCCTGAGGTCAGGGCCAAGGTCGGCGTGGGACCCTCATCGGTCAAGGGCCAGCGCCTCTTGGATCACAGTCCGGAGTCCGATGGAAAACAGCTCCTCCCACGGTTCCCGGATCCAGGCAAGCAGGGCTGTCAGCTGCTCCTGACACACTACACGGAGTGCCCAGAAGCTCTCCAGCCGGGACACCTGGCAGAGCGAGCAGTTAGCAAGGCGAGGCTCATGGGGACCACATCAGGGTGAGCCCAGGGGAGGTCTCCAGGAAGGCCTCACTGTCTCCACCTTGGCTCAGTGCCTCACCCCTCCCCCAGGCCCGTGTCACTCCGCATAAAAGATCCTGACTGAGCTTTGTAAACAGAATCCAGTCAACGTTTACTAAAAGCCTCCAGAGGACCTGTCTCCTTCATCTTCCCTGTTGTACAGAAGATGCGGACACAATTTCAGGGAACTGTGGATTCAATTCCTGGCTCCACCACTTTGGCCTGGGCAAACTGGTTAACAGCCCCAAGCCTCAGCTTCCTCATCTGTAAATAGGACCAGTAACAGTATCTCCCCAGGTGGTGGTCACAAAGGCCAAACGGCTGGCATACAACCGGCCCAATCGTGCCAACTCAAAGCTGCCGGAAACCTCACTGAAAGCCTCACAGCTGGCTGGGCGCGGTGATTCATGCCTGTAATCCCAGCACTTTGGGAGGCCGAGGCGGGTGGATCACGAGGTCAGGAGATCGAGACCATCCTGGCTAACACGGTGAAACCCCGTCTCCACTAAAAAATACAAAAAAAATTAGCCGGGCGAGGTGGCGGGCGCCTGTAGTCCCAGCTATTCGGGAGGCTGAGGCAGGAGAATGGCATAAACCCAGGAGGCGGAGCTTGCAGTGAGCTGAGATCGCCCCACTGCACTCCAGCCTGGGTGACAGAGTGAGACTCTGCCTCAAAAAAAAAAAAAAGAAAGAAAGCCTCACGGCTAATAAATGGCTGGGCTCCCAGTCCAGGTGTCTCCCCCACCTACAGCTGCCTCCCTCTCTGACTTGGTGCTCATCCAAGCCCAGAGTCCCCCAGTTCCTCCAACACCAGTTCTCTCATCTGTTTTTTGTTTTTTTTGGGTTTTTTTGGGTTTTTTTTTTTTGAGACAGAGTCTCGCTTTGTCGCCCAGACTGGAGTGCAGTGGCACCATCTCGGCTCACTGCAAGCTCCGCCTCCTGGGTTCACGCCATTCTCCTGCCTCAGCCTCCAAGTAGCTGGGACTACAGGCACGCACCACCACGCCTGAATCATTTTTTGTATTTTTAGTAGAGACGGGGTTTCACCGTGTTAGCCAGGATGGTGTTCTCTCATCTGTAAGTGCCATCTTGCCGCCAATGCCCAGGGTTCCGAGACCCATTCCCCACCCTGCCCTCATGGCCCCAACCTGTGCTCGCCATCTCCCCTCCCTCCCTCTCTCACTGGACATACACACACACACCTCATCGTAGAAGAGCAGCCGCAAGTCCTCAGGGGCTGAGCGGTAGAGCAAAATGGAGCTCAGGCTGCTGAGTGGCTGCTGCTCCCTGACACGCACAACAGGGCCCGGCCCGGAGGGAGGCACCTTCTCAGAGGCTTCGCCAGATGCTGCTGGAGGTGGGGGCTCTGCCAGGGGCCCTGCAGCGTCCTCCTCTAACAGGAACAGGGTGGACGGAGTCAGCAACAGGGATACAAGGCAGGTGGAAGGGCCTGTAGGGAAAGAGGCACCCAGAGTGGAAGGTCATGGAGGGGCCCAGATTCCTGGGGCCAGCGTCCCAGTGCTGCTGGGAAGAGGCGTGAACCACACTCAGGTGGGTCACAAAGCAGCCTGTGCCCCTGGGGCCAAGACCCTCCCTTTCCCAAGCTCCAGGCATCTCTAGTCTGGAACACCTCTGAGGCCTACCACCCTCCACTGTCCCACACCCACCCTACACAGAAACAAGGCTCCGCCCTCGCCCTCTCTGACTGATGAGGCAGGGCCGACTCAGCCACGCTGCTCCACTTCATAGAAAGCCCGGGCCTGAGAGCAAAGGCTCTGGGTAACTGAGGATCCTGGGGGCCTCCTGACCCCGCCTAGAGAGTCAGGGCACACTGAGGCTGTTACTTGGCTATCCTCTCAAGTGAGAGGAAGCCCAGGTTCCAGGAACTGTCAGTGGCTACGAAGGCACTGTACGGGTGCTGGGCGTGGGCCAGTGCCTGTGACAAGGTGGGGTACAGAGACCAGGGAAGCATCAGCAGCACAGAGGCCTCACCTTCCACCAGGAACGCCCGAAGGTAGAAGAACTGGGGAGCCTCCGAGGATGAGTCTTTTTCCAGCAATGGCCTAGGGGGAACATGGCAGGCACAGGAAGATCCGCTAGGGGGTGGGAAGGACTTGGAGGGAGGGGAGTGGGAAGAAAGACTTGCAGGGCATTGGGAGGAGGCGTTAGGGGCCCATGGGGGGCATGGCATGAGGACAGGTGGCTGCCCAGGACCTACTCAGCACAGGGCCATGTCTGGTGCTCTGTGAAAAAGAGGATTGAGCAGCAACCCCAGCCTCTGCCTCCTATCGACTCACCAGAGCCGGTGCTGGGGGGTGACCTCCTCCTCTGTGGCACTGACACAGTTCCTCCAGGCAGGGGGCAGAGACTGCAAGACATCTAGACAGAGCCAGGCCAGGGAACTTTAGAAGGCTCTGCTCTCCTCCAGCCTAAACTCACCACCTCTCAATCCCTTTCTGTTCTCCACATTTCTGGATTTGAGAAACTTCTACAAGGGACAAGTCCTGTTCCCTCTCTGTCTCCGCTACTGAGCACCAGGTGGGGAGCTCGGCCCCAGGACCCTGCCCACCCTCCTGCCTTCCCTTCCCCCCTCACCAAGGAGCTCCTCTAGGAAGGCCCGGCAACGCCTGGCATCTCGGGGCAGCAGCACACAGCGGCCCGCCCCAGCTGCCCACTCCAGCTGCAGGCTCTGGCCTGCCAGGCCCAGCTCTATGCCACTCAGATCTTGCAGGGGAACGGCCAGGGTCAGCTGCAGCCAGCTAGCTGGAGGCTCACTGTGGAGAGAGGACAGAGCGATGGAGAAGAGTGAGGGTGGAGTGAGAGTCCCAGGGAAGCCCTGCCCTGGCTGCACCCGCCTCACTCACTGCATCACCCCCGTGCACTTACCGCATTTCCATCTCCCCCGTCACTCACCCCATCTCCCCCTCACTCATCACCCCATCTCCCCCACCACTCACCCCATCTCCCCCTTACTCACCCCATCTCCCCCTCATTCACCCCATCTCCCCGCCTCGCTCATCACCCCATCTCCCCGCCTCGCTCATCACCCCATCTCCCCGCCTTGCACACCCCATCTCCCCCCTCACTCATCACCCCATTTCCCCCTACACTCACCCCATCTCCCCCCTCACTCATCACCCCATCT
Organism: Macaca mulatta; assembly: GCF_049350105.2. Lineage (NCBI taxonomy): Eukaryota > Metazoa > Chordata > Mammalia > Primates > Cercopithecidae > Macaca > Macaca mulatta. Next base: position 124,866,360 of record NC_133417.1, on the reverse strand, counting down.
CCCCACCTCGCTCATCACCCCATCTTCCCCCACACTCACCCCATCTCCCCCCTCACTCACCCCATCTCCCCGCCTCGCTCATCACCCCATCTCCCCGCCTTGCTCACCCCATCTCCCCCCTCACTCATCACCCCATCTCCCCGCCTTGCTCATCACCCCATCTTCCCCCAACTCACCCCATCTCCCCCCTCACTCATCACCCCATCTCCCCACCTCGCTCATCACCCCATCTCCCCGCCTTGCACACCCCATCTCCCTGCCTTGCACACCCCATCTCCCCCTCATTCACACCATCGCCCACCTCGCTTATCCCATCTCCCCCTCCACTCACCCCATCTTCCCCCTCACCCCATCTCCCCCCCTCACTCACCCCATCTCCCCCCGCTGGCCCCATCTACCCCCTCGCTCACCCCATCTCCCCGCCTCACTCGCCCCATCTCCCCCCCTCGCTCGCCCCATCTCCCCCTTCACTTGCCCCATCTCCCCCCTCGCTCACCGCATCTCCCCCCTCGCTCACCGCATCTCCCCAGTCACCTTCAACAGGTACAGCCTGTGGTCAGACACAACCACAAGGCACATGAACTCCCCGGTGTGGCCTGCCAATGCCACTGGCACCTGGGGGAAGAGGAAGTTGGTGAGACACCTGATGGGAGGTCTGGGGAGGTGGGGCCAGACTGAAAGCCGAGTTCCTGGTGACAGCACCCTCGGCCTGACCTTCCCACTGCCCACCCAGCAGTCTATGGAGCTTCCCTGACACTCGACAGCCTCTTCATCCACCATCGCTCTCTGCCTTGCAGCCCCTGCTCGCTCAGAGTGTCGGCAGCTGGCTTCCCTGCCTGTCACCTCACCCGCTCCACGCTCCACCAGACTAACTGTTCTAAGGCACAAAACTGACCATCACTGCCCCATTTCAAATCCTTCAGTGGCTCCCGGTGGCCCTCAAGACCAAGTCCAAACTCCTTGGCGGACACAGGAGGCAGCTCCTGACCTGGCCCCTGCCAGCCCACCAGAGTCCTCTCAGGACCCCTGCCCCTCACCCTGCACATCCAGATGCCTTCATCCTGGGCAGCTCCCCCTACCGGTGACAGTCTCGGGCCTCCATGCATTTGCTGCTTCCTTTACCTAATACATTCTTTTCCTCCCTACTCCTTATCCTTCAAGACTTAGCTTAGACATCACCTCCCAGGAAGACTCCTTGACCCACTCAAGCTGGACTAGATACCCCTTCTAGGGCCTTAGCCCGATTACAGCACTTGCATATTACACAATCATTGTGAACTTCTCACACCAGACTGTAAGATCAAGGGCAAGATGGATCTGTAGATCCTCAGTGTCTAGCACAAAAAGTGCACAACAAAGGCCTAATAACATCATGGGTTTATAATACTACTAGAAGGCCCCACTGATGAGTGCCAGGGGCTGGGCAGCTTCAACACGACCTCTGATGCACTCCTGTGTGTCAGGGAGGCATGGCTATCTCCATTGCAGATGGGCAACAACTGGGACTCAAATGCCAAGGAATGGGTCCACGGCCACACAGCAAGCAGCTGCTGGGGTTGAAACCAGAAGCCAGCAACAGGTGACTCCAGAGTGATCTGACTCAGTTGGCTATGATGGAAACGAGTGGGCACCCTGGCCAGCTGGGGGCATAGGCAGTGTCAGGGAGCACAGACCTTGAGGCAGCACTGGAACTCCTCCTGGGCCTCGCTGAGCACCTCAACATCCAGGAAGAGCCGGAGTCGGTGGTCCACAGAGCGGAGGCCGCAGCGCTCAGGGGCTGAGGGCCATGAGGGGACATCAGCCTGCCCGTGGCAGCCCCTGGGCTCCATCTCCACCTCCCCATCAGTGTCCCTTCCCTTCCCCAAACCCATCTATGTCTTGTTTTGCCTATACTCACGGGGACTGAGGCTCCAACTACTGTGGTCACGGGTGCTCAGTGCCTGAGGTGGGCTGTTCTTGGCCCTGTCATGGTGGTCACCATGGCCAGGAGGGTGGCAGACAGGGCTGGCAGACGGAGAGGGAGCCAGAGACTGCTCTCCCTGTTTCTGCTCCCTGTTGGGGGTTCCCCCGGACACAGTCAGGAGAACCACGTGGTCACTACCACAATTAGGACACACAGCAGGAGATTCTGGAGGGAAGATGGACACGGTCCCCGTGAGCCTCCCCCACAAAGTGCCACAACTCCCACCATGCTCTTGATGTTCCTTTCCCACTCTCAGGTCTTCCCTGAGCCCAAGTCTCCAGCTTCATACACAACTACCGCACCCCAGCCCACCAGCTCCCTCTCTCCCAGTACAGCTGCCGACTGATCACTCCCCAACCCAGGGAGGGATGAGCTAACCCTGGCCCACAACCTCCTCAAAGTGCACTCTACCTTCTAACTCTAGGCCCTCTCTGACTGGGTCAAATACAACCAGGCCCTGCTCTTACGCCCTCCTACAGACTTGGGCTGATCAAGTTACTTCAGGGCTCTCCTAGCAACGTCTGAAAGACCAAAATCAACAGGTCTCGAAAGACAGAGAGAACTCTCTTGCCATATTTGGGTCCAATTCTAGGCTCCATCAATTAATGGCTCTGTAATCATGGGCAAGTCATCTAAGCTCTATGAACCTGGTTCCTCATCTATAAATTAGGGATGACAATAGAGTCTATCTTATACTCATCCTTAGTGTCAGGAAGCTGGGAAGGAATCAGGACACGGATCAGCAATGAGAGACGCAGCACTCTGAGCAGCTGCACTGTGCTGGGCGTGTGCTAGCTCCCATGCCAGTATGATCACATTTCATTACCAGAGAAACTCTCCCTATCCCATTTTGCAACGAGTAAAGAAAAGATTAAATCCTTTACACACGCTGCCCAGGACCATATAGCTTGGGGCAACGGCAGCAGCTACCATTTACAGGGGACCTTTGTGTTGTGCCAGGCCCTCTGCTTGGTGCCTTACTGTCACATTTAAATAGCGTAACAGCACCATGGGGTGAGTTCATTCCCTTCTTTGTTCAGAGGAGGTAACTGAGGTGCAAATGAAAGAACAGTTGGCCAGGCACGGTGGCACATGCCTGTAATCCCAGCACTTTGGGAGGCGGGCGGATCACGAGGTCAGGAGATTGAGACCATCCTGGCTAACACCGTGAAACTCCGTCTCTACTAAAAATGCAAAAAATTAGCTGGGCGTGGTGGCGGGCGCCTGTAGTCCCAGCTACTCGGGAGGCTGAGGCAGGAGAATGGCGTGAACCCAGGAGGCGGAGCTTGCAGTGAACCGCAGTCGCGCCACTGCACTCCAGCCTGGGTGACAGAGCGAGACCCCATCTCAAAAAAAAAAAAAAATGAAAGGAGAACAGAGCCCACAGTAGCGTTCATTAATAACACCATCATGGGCCGGGCGTGGTGGCTCAAGCCTGTAATCCCAGCACTTTGGGAGGCCAAGACGGGCGGATCACGAGGTCAGGAGATCGAGACCATCCTGGCTAACACGGTGAAACCCCGTCTCTACTAAAAAAAATACAAAAAACTAGCCGGGCGAGGTGGCGGGCGCCTGTAGTCCCAGCTACTCGGGAGGCTGAGGCAGGAGAATGGCGTAAACCCAGGAGGCGGAGCTTGCAATGAGCTGAGATCCGGCCACTGCACTCCAGCCTGGGCGACAGAGCGAGACTCCGTCTCAAAAAAAAAAAAAAAAAAAAAAAAAAACACCATCATGGAAGAGGCTCCCGAGTCCACAGCGACTCATGGTGTAGAGCCAGGGTCCGGGAGGGGCTGGCGGCTGTGTTTGTTTGCACTGTGTCGCTAAGGCTGCATGCCCAGGCTAGTTCACAGTGGGGAACAGAGCAGGGCTCCATTTTCTGAATAAAATGTAAACCCCTGCTCCAGCTGCCACCAAGAAGAGAAAACTGGCTAATAAAATTCTGGCATTTCCACATAGCTGTTATCAAGAATATTTATTTCTTCTTCAATGTATTCTTTAAAGATAGTACTTTCTGACCGGTCTACAATGGAAACAATTCTTGTTTTAAGGATTAGCGCATGAAGAAATGCCACAGGACATTATGTAGCTTCCAAGGTCAGCCGGGAAGGACAAACCAAGCCAACTCCCCGAGCATGTCACTCAACAGCTACACTTGCTGGCAGGTGCAGCACCACCATCCAATACTGCGTGAGGGCTCGTCAGGTTTTATGTAGTGTCTGAAATATCAGCCAAAAAAAAACCCAACACAATCAAGGTTTCAAGTTATGAAAAAATAATGAGTTCAAGCACAGTTACAGAGATTGCATTTCCTGACTTTTAGAGTTAAAAGAAAAAAAAAAACAAAAAAAGCAGGATATAGTTTCTTCTTTTTTTCTGTTTTCCTTTTTGTAAATGCAGCAGGCAGGCGGTTTTCTTTTTCCTCCAGGCAGAACAACTGGTCTCCACTCTAGCCCCTTCTCCCTGGGGCTCCCCCTTCACACTCCCCTACACAGAGCCACTTTCCCTGCAACAGGGGAGGCGTGTGGGCAGAGAGGTCAAGGGCAGGCCTTATACCTGTCTTTTGGAACAGAGGCCTCCAGCCTTCCTCACTGTCCAATCCCAGCCTGGGCTCCTCTGGCTTGAACTCATGGCCACAGCGTAGACACTGGAATCTACCCAGCAGGAGGTCCCTGGCCTCCCCAAGCTGTTCCCGAGCCACATTGGTGACTGGGGTCAACACAGCAAGCAGCTCCTGACAGAGGGTGGATCAGAGGCAGCTGTGAGCAGGCGGACCCCAGAGGGACACCTCTCACAGGCCCCTGGCCCTCAGGCCTGCTGCCGCTCCCCTCTGGCTCTCTTAATCCCCACAGCCTCCTGGGCCCCTACTCTAGGCCCCATCACCTGGACAGCTGCGTGGGCATCAGGCTCCAGCACCAAATAGCGACGCAACTGCCGGTCAGGGCAGATGTAGGAGAAGCGCAGACTGAGGACGGGGGCTCCAGGGAGCAGATCTGAGCCCTGCGCAGAAGAGGGGGACTGGGTGAAAATCAGCAGGAGCAGTGATCAGAGGGATGAGGGATGCTGAGAGCGTGGAGGACGGCAGGAGCTCTGGAGCCTGTTAAAGGCCTGTGCTGACGTCCAAGCTCGAGCACAGAATCCCTGCTCCTCAGCCCAGCCTCCCAAGCACTTGCAACCTCTGAGGCTCCCCTCCTCGACTCCTAGTGCCAAGGAGAGACTGTGGGAAATGCCCAGCCCAGTGCAGGGCACACAACAGCCATGTGCCCATAGCTGGCTCCTTCAGTGCCCTGCCGCCCCCAACTCACCGTGGGCCCAGGTGATCTCTGGGCCTGGGCCTCTGGCTCTATCTCAGCAGCCTCCAGACTCTGGAGCTCCAGTCGCTCCAGGGTGCGAGCTGCTTGGAGTTCCACCTCAAACAGGTGGGCAGAAGTGACCCTGAGAAAGCATTCCCTGCCCCGCATGCCCTCAGGCCCCTCCAGGGGACACACCAACATGGGGCGACAGAGCTCCGCTGTGGAGAGACCGAGAGAAGCCCTGCAGGGAGGGAAAGTACCCACACGCCGCCCTCCCCCGCACTGGCCCTCCACCCACCAGGCCCCACTACGCACAAACATCCCAACGGCCGCTGGCCCCAGCTCGCCCCAGCCCACAGAGGGCTCACCTTCCACTTCCTTCTGGTCCTGCTCCTCTTCTTCCTCCTCTCCTGCCTCCTCTTCTCCCTGTTCCACCATCTCCCCCTCCTTCTCCTCCTCCTCCCTTTCCTTCTCCTCCTCCTCCTCCTGTGGCTCTGCCCTGACCTCCTCTGACATTTTTTGTGGTGACTCCCGGGGGCCTCTGGCTTCCTCCTGCAGGGGTGGAGGTCTGGGTGTAGTGTCAGGGCCCTGGGAGCTGGCTAGAGGTGTGCTGGGGGCAGGAGAGGTGGGGGTGGCCGGCAGAGGGTTTCCAGAGGCCTCCAGGTGACTCCTGTACTGCAGCCAGTTGCGGCCAAACCGTTCCCGGAAGCTGCTCATGAGCTCCAGCTCCCGGTGCTGCTGCACGAACCATCCTGGGCAGGAGGGGAACCCAGAGCTGAGCAAGCCCACCCCACACAGATGGCCCCAAATCCTTCAATGGTGCTCCTCAGCAATGAGGGGGCAATGGACTGTGTATGGGGACAGGGGCAGGGGAGGCTACAGGTGTCCCCTCCGCGGCATGTACTGAAGTGTGTCCTATGGAACACTGTGGTCAAGTGCAATCCAAGCTGCACATCCTATGCTGCTTCTGGAGACTCAGCATGCATGACAGCATCCTAAAGGTCCTGAGACGGCCTGCAGCGAACACATCTATTTCTCTTCAACCTCACATTTCCCAAACTTCTCTGGCCACAATCCTTTTATATATATATATATATATACATATATATTTTCTTTTGGTTTTGGGTTTTAGTTTTTTTAAGAGATGGGGTCTTATTCGGTCACCAGGTTACAGTGCAGTGGCACAATCACAGCTCACTGAAACCTTGAACTATCAGGCTCTAGCGATCCTCCTGCCTCAGCTTCCCAGGCAGATAGGACTACAGGTGCACATCACCATGTCAGGCTAATTTAAAAATTTTTTTGGAGAAATGGGCGTCTCTCTGTGTTGCCCAAGCTGGTCTCAAACTCCTGGGCTCAGGCAATCCTCCCACCTCGGCCTCCCAAAGTGCTGGGATTACCGATGTAAGCCACTGCACCTGGCCTACATGATCTCTTGACACCCCACAAAATTAATGTTCCTCAAAAAGTTTTCAAAATGCTCCCAGAAGCAGTCTTCTCCTTTCTCTAAACTAAAAGAAAAGAAGAAAAACTAAGAAGCCCTCTATAATACTCTACCAACAAAAAATAACATTTCTTCCAGCACACCTTCACCGTAACTTAAAAATCAGAGTGAGCTGGACGTGGACGAGAGAGTTAGTGGGGTGAAGCTGACTTACCAGCTGGAGGGGGTTTCAGAGTTCGGGGCTCCGGGTCCGTATCACTGGGTTCAGAGATGCTTGCCCGCCTTACACGGACTCGGCTCTGAGGTTAGTGGAGGGAAGAAGTTCTGTGAAAGCCAAGCCTCCAGCCCTGCCATCCACGGCTGGCCATCCAACCTATCAAAGAAACCCCGACCACGTGCAAGCACAGTTCCTACCATTCCCTGCCCACTGCAGCCCAGAGTCCCCAGAGAGACACCCCACCCCAGGCATGAGGCAGCGGAGGACGCTGCTTACCTTAACCTTATGAAGTGGGGCCTGGGCCAAAACACCCCCCGAGGAGAGGCTGTCACTCAGGTCAGGGCCACCTGAGGTTTCAGGAGTACTCCCCACTGGCCAGGGCAAAGGTGGGCCCGTGGGGCTGAGCCCCAAGGATGTGTGAGTCTGGTATTTGACAACAGGAAGGAGAGAAAGGATGGAGACTGGGAGCACCTCTGCCTTGCCCAAGCCAGCCAAAAGGCAGGACCCTACTTTCCACTGACCAGGAAGACCCTGTCACCAGCCAGCCCTGTGTTCTCTCCCCAGGGCCCTCCCTTCATGTCTTCCCCAACAGTCCTCGCCCCCTGACCACACCGACCTGAGAATCTGTCAGCAACAAGACCTTGCCATCGAGAAGGAACTGAGCAAAGACAAAAAGGGTGGGGAAGGGAGTATGTGGTGGGGTCCATCCTGCTGAGTTCCAGGTATTGACAACACAGTAAGCAGGGTCCAGGTCCTCGGCCCCTCACCCAGGGATGGCAAGACGGTGCAAGGTAGGGGAGGACTGGGCAGGAAAGAGGAAGCAGAGTGGACATAGGACGATCACTCACGCCAGTAGCAGCCTCCCTCGCCCGAGGTGACAAGTACTGGGCAGTGGCCACTCGGTGCGCAGGGTGGAACCAAAGAGGGTTCCCCTCCAGGTAGAGCTGAAGGGCAGGAAGCGGAGAATGAGGAGGGCCTGGGGCCTGGCCCTCCCTGTGTGAAGAAGGCACTGACCAAACCAGCATAGGGGGGTGGCTGCAAGGGTGGCTCTCAGGCCCCTGATGCACTGTCATCTCACCTTGCGGAGCTCAGTCAGCAGCCACAGTGGCGACAGCTCCCTATGTCCTTCTAGTAGGTTGTATGCCAAATCCAGGTGCCGCAGATTCCTCAGCTGCTCCAGGCCTGGGATGGGGGCAAGAAGGAAGGAAGGGCACGCAGATGAGTACACGCAGGTGAGTGTGGTACATGCACTCGGGGAGGGTGCACAGAAAGACCAGCCGGAGCACCCCTGCACTCCCCACAAGCCCTCTCAAGGCTCTAGAGGCACATGGTACCCAGGCCAGCCCGAACCTCACTCTCCCCCTTCCCCTCCGTGCTTGCCCCATCACACACCCCCACTCACCATGCAGGCTCCGAAGCTCGTTGCCTCGCAGTATCAGGATCCCCAGAGCAGCCCCTGAGGGTCCCATTCTTGGCACCAAATGCAAGCGATTATAGGAGATGTCCAGATGGTGGAGTTCACACAAATCCTGGCAGGGGTACAGGGGTGAAAAAGATTCTCTTGTTGACCAAACTCTAGTCAGGGTCCTCTGAGATCTCTTCTAGACTAGGCCTCAACCTCGGCCTATATAAAACTGCACACGCTCGGCACAAATGATTTCATCCACCCCTACTCCCACGTTAAAAGACTTGAACAACACCAGCACTGTTCCTAATAGTTCAAGGTCACATCTTGAGCATGGTGACTCCAACCCCCTTAAGTTCCTGCCTGGGAAAAGTCAAAGCTGCCAAAAGAATTTCCCATTTGTTTCAGCCAGCTCCTAAAGATAGGGCCCCATCTCCCAGTCTCTGTAAAAGGGTAAGGGCCTTATTTTGATAAGTGCCAGTTAGTTAGCAAACCCAGATGGGTTTCACGTGGACCAACCTTATTTCCACTTTCCCAGCTCTGCTCAAGGCCCTACCATTCCCCTGCCCATTCCCCCACCTTTTAAAATGCCCAATCGGCCAGGCGCAGTGGCTCACGCCGGTAATCCCAGCACTCTGGGAGGCCAAAGAGGGCGGATCACTTGAGGCCAGAAGTTCGAGACTAGCCTGGCCAACATGGTGAAACCCCATCTCTACTAAAAATACAAAAATTAGCTGGGCGTGGTGGCGCGCGCCTGTAATCCCAGCTACTTGGGAGGCTGAGGCACGAGAATCACTTGAACCCGCAGGCACCACTGCACTCCAGCCTGGGTGACAGAGCAAGACTCCATCTCGAAAAAATACATAAAATAAAATAAAATACCCAGTGACCCCTGCACAAAAATAGACTACACTCGACCCTCTTCACTACTGCAATTGTTTATTACTGATTAAAATCTAGTGTCCAGCATCATCCATGACAGCCACCTAGTGTCATGACTTGAATTGGGTCAGATTCATCGTCAGACACCCCCAGCCTTCTCACTTGGGACCCCAAGCTGCACACTTTTGATGCCTTTGCCTTCGCTCCTGACTGATCAATGGGGATTCATCAGTGAGTCTGACTCCCAGCCCAGTGCCTGTGACAAACATCCACTGAAGCACAGTGAGGAAGCTTTTGACTCTCATGATTCCAAGTACACTCACGAAGCTTGGTTAGAGTCCCAAGCTTTGTGTGAAAGGCACCTCCTAGGCTGGAAGTTCTTCCTCACTCTGTTTCAAGCAAGAATTCACTCCCTGACTCCTGGGCTAAAAGTACTTCATGGCTGTGTTTTGAGTCCTCTCTGTTTTCCCTCCTTGATCCTGCTCCTCCCATGGACTTCACAGTCAACTGAAACCCTCTTCTCAAACCACTGCTGACTACACAGTATATGTCACCACTACGGCACTAACTCTGTCCATTTCCTTTCCTGTTCGCAACACTCTACTAAGGATAATCTGGAACTTCAACGGCTTATTTGGGAAACTTAAGATCTCCCCAGTCTGGCTCCTCTAAGAGCCCCTATTCGCATCACCTCTGCTCCCCTTTCCTCCTTCTCCCACCTTTCCTCTTTCCTTCAGCTCCTGAAGGAACCCCTGACAGGTTCCCCTTCAAGTCCCCTCCTTCTTCACCCCTACTCACCCTGCTAGACCGTTCCCTTCATATTCCAGACCCTCAACTCCCTACAGTCACTCAAAATTTAGGTCCTCTGCCCCTACTGGGGGTCTCAAGGGACTCAGAGACCTTCAAAAGCAACCAACTGAGGGTTTAAAAAAAAAAAAAAAAAACAACTCATGGAAACAGACCATTTAACTCTTATCATCCACAGAGTTACTGTTTTACCCTGCTTCCTAAAAGTTCTTACAATCGGCTACAGCCCAGAGTACTCACCTTCAACAAAAAGAGACTGCTGCAGAGACTCATAGAAAAGGACTATGCTAGGTCCTTCAGGGCAAAGGCTTTTGGTGGTATTGCTTAAACAACTTTGATATCATACCACTGGACCAAGTCAGAATTTCCAAAACTCTAATGAAAGAGCTGATGGATTTATAACACTGCTAACCCAAGATCAAGCACAATAAGAATTGACTACATAAAACTGAATGAACTGGTAAAGAATGAGTATAGTTTTAATGGCTTTTGTTTAAAATACTGTTGGTTCTTGAATGTCCTATTTTCCGGATATAAGGAACCTCTTTCCCTTTTCTTTTATGTGATCTAACACATGAAACAGTTTAGTAAATTATACTTTTATAAAAAATATATATGAAGCATTTATCTTTTCTCCATGCCTGATCCCTCCAGAATTCAGGAACTCCCATTGGGCATTCTTATTTACGTGGCAATATGGTTATTTTCACAGGTTCAGTAGGGTCAGCCCTCCTTGTAACAGGACATAATGGGGAAAATTGATTATATAACGAGGCTTTGACTGGACTTTTAAAATATAACTGGAATGTCATGTTTTAAAATAATGCATAAAATCAGATACGGCCAGACAGTTTTAAGGAACGAAAGCTGACTCCACGGAGCCAATGCTTACAAAGCCCTCTTGGAAAAACCAGCCTGCCACTTGGCTTACAGGGTTCCCAGACTTACAAATTAGTGGCAAAGGCTAGATCCTGGCAGGCCCAGGAATCTTAGGATATTTTGGAGACGTTAAGAAGAGAAGAATTCACAAATCTATAGGTACTCTACGTGAAGTCTGATGGCACGTTCTTAGCTTCCTAACCTCGAGAGGGTTTAAAAGTCCAGTCTGAGAGTCCTTATAAAAAGTTCCAGGAAAGCAAACTTAAAAAGGGCCTCTGTGGTCAATTACCTTTCTTACTACACTTATGTAAATAAGCAGACCAGATCTAACAGGATCAGACTTATTCTGTAAAAAAGAATCATCCTACTTTCACTGTCTTTAATCAAAAGGGGAGTGACCTTAGAGAAATCTGCTTTAATGAAAAAACTATTAATACATCCTTATGGGTTACCAGATTCTAGTCCTGTTCATTTTCTTTGAAGTTGTATTATCTACCTGTCAACTGGAATGGGTCCTGCTATCCTACACATCAGCCCTTACCAAAGTCTCAATTCTTCTCGTTTTCTTCATTATTTGGCTGCAATTTTCTAAACTAACATTTCCAATTTTCTTCCTCCCAACTTGGCATCACTGAGAACTAAAACCTGAGTGCCCAGATCCTTAGTGGAATTTTAGGTGACTTATAGCTGCCCTTTCCCCCAAGGATCTTTTTTTTTTTTTCTTGAGACGTAGTTTCACTCCCGTTGCCCAGGCTGGAGTGCAATGGCGTGACCTCTGCTCACTGCAACCTCTGCTCCCCGGGCTCAAGCAATTCTCCTGCCTCAGCCTTCCCAAGTAGCTGGGATTACAGGCATGCACCACCATACCTGGCCAATTTTGCATTTTTGTAGAAATGCGGTTTCTCCATGTTGGCGTCAGGCTGGTCTCGAACTCCCAAACTCAGACGATCCACCCACCTTGGCCTCCCAAAGAGCTGGGATTACAGGCATAAGCCACTGCGCCAGGCCTCCCCCAGGATCTTAACAAAAGCCCTATGAGCTAAAGTTGGACTAGGTGATATGAACTTCAAAAGATACATCATCTACAGATCACGTGTGGATAACCTACATGCCTGGAGCTACTGTGATATGAGCCTCTTAGAAAGTCCACTGAGGCCGGGTGCGGTGGCTCACGCCTATAATCCCAACACTTTGGAAGGCCAAGGCAGGCAGATTACCTGAGGTCAGGAATTTGAGACCAGCCTGACCAACATGGAGAAACCCCATCTTTACTTGTAACCCCATCTTTCACTTTTATTTGTAAAAATACAAAATTAGCTGGGTGTGGTGGTAGACGCTACTCGGGAGGCTAAGGCAGGAGAATTGCTTGAACCCAGGAGGCGGAGGTGACGGTGAACCGAGATCACGCCATTGCACTCCAGCCTGGGCAACAAGAGCAAAACTCCATCTCATAAAAAAAAAAAAGAAAAGAAAAAAAGAAAGTCCACTGACACTCCTGTATCTTCCAGACTCTGTTCAGGGAAATAAGCATGACTGCAACACTGTCTATGCCGTCACCACAAACATTCAAACTACAAACCAAGAAAGCCATCAGTTGCCACCGCTATCCTCATTCCACCAGCTAAAGAAACATAGAGCTCAACATCTAGAAATCTCAACTGGCTGCCCTCTGGACTCAGAAAATGGATTTACAGTCTCTTTCAACCATTCATCTTTGTTTTCCTTTTTGTTTCCATAGAAATGTCTACCATTAAATGCCCGGTCACTCGCACCATCCAGCAAAACTCATCTCCTACCAAGTACCAACGAATGGCTCAGTTGGTTTTTAGTGAACAAAAGGAAGTGATCAAGGAAGAAAAGGATTTATATTGTTCGGGGGAAGGCGGAGTGTCTCTTCTTTCCTCGAATTAGAGGAGGGACTGACAAAGATTCTCACCTTGATCAAACCCTACTTGGGCTCCTCTGGGCCTTCTTTTTGACTAGGCCTCAACTTCGGCCTGTTAAGAACTGCAGACTTGTTTAGCACAAGTTCAACAAAATTCAACACAAAGGATTTTTTTGACTCCTCCAACCCCCACAGTAAAAAACTTTAACAAAAACAGCAAAGTTCTAACATATGGATACATCCCTAGAATGGCGACTTTAGCCCCCTTAAGTTCCTGCCTGGGAAAAGTCAAGGCTGCCAAAAGAATTTCCCATTTGTTCCAGCCAACACCTGATGACAGGGCTCCCGTCTCCCAGTCTTTGTGGGAAGGTAGAAGCCTAACTTTTAGCAAACCCAGAAGGGCTTCATGTGGTCCAACCTCCACTTCTGCTTTTTGTACATTTCCACTTCCCTTACTCTGCTCAAACCCTCACAGTTCCCCTTCCTATTCCCTCGCTCTCCTTTTAAAATGCCCAGTCACCTCTGCACAAATTAAAGTGGCGTTCAGTTTACGTTGCACCCTCCTCCCCGCTGCAATAGTTTATCACTGATAAAAATCTGTCCTTACCACTTTAACTAGCTCGGCTTTATCTCTGACAGGTGGATGGGAGGACCCAGAAGAAAGGTTCTTCGTCATGATCACAAAAGCGGCCAGTTTCTGAGTTAGGCACTAGACTAAGCAACATCAGGTACTTCTTCACAATCATTTTAATACTATACAAGCAGGTATTTGGCCAGGCGTGGTGGCTCACACCTGTAATCCCAGCACTTTGGGAGGCCGAGGTGGGTGAATCACCTGAGGTCAGCAGTTCAAGACCAGCCTGACCAACATGATGAAACCCTGTCTCTACTAAAAATATAAAAATTAGCCAGGTGTGGCGGCACGTGCCTGTAGTCCCAGCTACTTGGGAGGCTGAGGCAAGAGAATTGCTTGAACCCAGGGGCAGAGGTTGCAGTGAGCTGAGATTGCACCATTGCACTCCAACCTGGGTGACAGAGCAAGACTCCATCTCAAAAAAAAAAAAAAAAAAGCAGGCACTCTTGTGATTTCTATTTTACAGGTAAAGAAACCAAGAGGTAACTAACTTGCTCCAAGTTGTACAGGTATTAGAAGTTGAGATTTGAACTCTGGTTTGTCTGATGCTAGTGCCTAAGCAGTGCTATCTCCCAGAATGCAGCTCCACCCTCATGGCAAGAGCAAGGTGGGAGTAAAAGCCGGTCAAGGAGAGAGAGTGAGAACAGAGCAATCAAAGACCCATGGTGTACCAGCTGCCAGACTGCCCATACTCACCATCAGGAATCCCTGGCAGTCCTGGACTTGATTGTGGCTTAGGTTCAAGAAACGCAGAGCTGACAAGAGGCGCTGAGAGAGATGGGAAAGAGGCAGAGAATCGATGTTCACTACAATACTATCTGGTCAACCAGCTGGTCCTCCTCCCCAAAGGCCTGGCCTTGCCCTTCCTCGAAACCCTCTCAAGGCACTCACCAGGGAGCTGTCTAAGGCGGTCAGTGCATTGTAGCTGAAGTTGGCAGAAAGCAGAGCCAGCCAAGGGAGGGCAGAGCAGAAGTCACCACCGCAGGCTGAGAGGAGCTCCTGAGTGGGCGGATGGGTGCTTCATTACCCCACTCTCCCCCTCCTCCCCATGCCAAGGCCAAGCTCTACCACCCAGTCACTCATTCATTTTTTATACACTGAACTCCATCTGAAGATACAGGCTTAAAGCCCAGGTCCCTGACCCAAGAACTCACTGTGGGGAGAGTGGGAAGGTAGACACTAGAATATGTAATGTAATACGGTAGGTACGACTGTAAATATATGGGCAGGTACTGAGTGCTGCGGGAACACAGAGAGGGAGGGAGGACACTGTCTAGCAGGAAGCAGGAGGCAGGGAGAGCTGCAGAGAGGGAAGAATATCAGAGCTCGGTCCTCTACGTCTCTCAGGATGAGGCGTCTGAGCTCACCCCTCACCCTCCTTACCTCTAATGTCTGGAGGCTCCTGCTGCAAATCAGGGTCTCCAGCTGGGAGTAGATGCCTCGGAGGCCATGCAGAGAGTGAAGGGGAACACCTCGGAGCTGGGACAAGGAAAGGGGAGGGAGGAAGGCAGAACCCCACAGAAGACAAAGACCTCATCCCCATATCTCCTAGTTGGGAGGAGGGAGAAGACCACAAAGCCCAGCTATGGTTTAGGGAAGCAGTAAATGGAAAGACAGTGGATATCACATTACTGAAGAGCAATGGGTATACTCAGGCCTGGCCTCCTCACCAAAGAGGCCCTTCTCTTTCCTATCCCCAGGGGCGGCCTCAAGTTGGGTGCTGTGCACCAACATCCCCCCGTGTCCCCATACCTCCAGGTGCCGAAGGGATTTGAAGGGGAAAATCTTGATGGGCCCTGGGGGGCCAGGACCAGGAACATGGACCAGCTGAAGAAAAAAAATAAATAAATAACTCCATTTACTGAGGCACAGCAGATCTCCCTGTCCTCAACATTCCTTTCTTAGCACAACCACTGGTACCTCTGACACCCTCTGGATCCTGGCAGTGCAGACTTTCGCACCCCTACCCTACCCCCAACGTCCATCATTCTCTTGGGCTCCTTGCACATCCTGCCCCTTCCCCACACCCAGAACCTTGAGTGAAAGCGTTTTCTGCAGCACATCGAAGAGAAACTGAAGCTGAAGGATGACAGGAGAGTCAGCAGGATGGGAGGGCAGAGCCACAAAGCCTGTCTGGCCAGGGCCCCACGGCCCCAGGTGCAGCTCAAATACATGGTTCAGCTGTTGCAGTGTGGGAGTGAGCAGGCTCAGGGTGCTACAGCCAGACAGGACCACATCCCCTGCAGAAAGAGGGGCAGACAGGAGGGAAGACACAGTGAAAAGATGTTTCCCTTTATTCTAAGACTCTGCTATGCCAAAATATACCCACTCCAATCCATATTGTAGATGTTCTATTGCAGGATCAAATTTTCTATCTCCTTCACAGCTCAAAAGCATTCAATGGCTCCCCTCATCTTCAAAAAAAAAAAAAAAAAAAAAAAAGTCCTACGATTTCATTCAGCCTAATGAGACTGCTTGGCTACACAACTCCAACCAACTCTTCCAAATTTTCTTTCACCTTCTGCTCAAAAGAGCTTCATCTACTGACAGTGCTGGAAATACAGCCAACTTGGTTCACAGTTCTCTCATGTTCTGAAACACCCCCTTCCACCACCCAGCTTGAGACCAGCCTCCTCCAGGAAGCTGCCTCAAGAAGTAATACTGCTGAATTTTCACATTGCAGTCACTCATTATTACATAAAAGTTAATTGGATGTCTTATCTTTATTTCATTTTCTGATTGCAAAGCACATCTGTAGAAACTTTCAAGCAATACTAAAAAGTATGCCATAGAAAGAATAACTATTCGTTACAGCACTAAGGCATTGTTACTGCTGTCTGTTAAAAATGCTCTCTCTAATGAGACTTTCATCCTTGAGGACATCTTTTGATCACCCTGGTATTCATCACTGCACCTAAAAAAGTGCAGCTACAAGCTAGGCATGAAGGAATTTTTTTTGGCTTAAAAAATATAATAAGTATAGATACAGTCAAAAGATGTTGCAGAAACAGTACAGAAAGGTCCCCTATATCCTTTACCCAGTTTTCCCTAACGGTTACATTTTATATAGCTATAGTACAATATCAGAGTCAGGACACTGAGCTGGGCGCCGTGGCCCAGGCCTATAATCCCAGGACTTTGGGAGGCCAAGGCAGGTTAATCACTTGAGGTCAGGAGCTCAGGACCAACCTGGCCAACATGGTGAAACCCATCTCCACTAAAAATACAAAAAATTATTCTAGGACTCTAACCTCGTCTCTACTAAAAATACAAATATTCTAAGCTGGGCATGGTGACACGCACCTGTAATCCCAGCTACTCGAGGGGCTGAGGCAGGAGAACAGCTGGAAGCCAGGAGGTAGAGGTTGCACTGAGCCGAGATTGAGCCATTGCACTCCAGCCTGGGTGACAGAGCTAAACTCCATCTCAAAAAAAAAAAAAAAAAAAAAAAGGGCAGGCACAGTGGCTCACGCCTGTAATCCCAGCACTTTGGGAGGCCAAAGCAGGTGGGTCATGAGGTCCGGAGTTCAAGACCAGCCTGGCCAATATGCTGAAACCCTGTTTCTCCTAAAAATACAAACATTAGCAGGGCATGGTGGCACACGCCTGTAGTCCCAGCTACTCGTGAGGCTGAGGCAGAAGAATCACTTGAACCTGAGAGGCGGGGGTTGCAGTGAGCCAAGATCACATCACTGCACTCCAGCCTGGGTGACAGAGCGAGACTCGGTCTCAAAAGAAAAAAAAAAAAATCAAGACACTGATGTTGGTACAATATGTATATATAGCTATATGCTGTTTATATAAATTCCTGCAGCCACGCAATCAAGATACGAAACTATTCTGCTGCCACAAAGCTCTTCTCCTGCTACCTCCTTGTAGTCACACATTCACACACCCACCATTCATCGCTGAATAAATTAACAAGTCCTACAACCTGACATGAAGGATTCTGTATGTACTAGACACTGAGGATGGATACAGACATGGTTCAAGGACTCTTCCCACGCTCAAAGGGCCTCCTAGTTGTCTCCTCCCAGAGAAGGATATAAGACATTTGCAAAGTTATCAATATAAGCCAGGAAATGAAACTGCTACTGGCCAGGTGCCGTGCCTCACGACTTTAATCCTAGCACTTTGGGAGGCCAAGGCAGGTTAATCACTTGAGGTCAGGAGTTCAAGACCAACCTGGCCAACATGGTGAAACCCCGTGTCTACTAAAAATACAAAAATTAGCCGGTCATGGTGGTGCACACCTGTAGTCCCAGCTACTCAGGCGGCTGAGGCAGGAGAATCACTTGATCCCGGGAGGTGGAGGTTGCAGTGAGCTGAGATTGCGCCACTGCACTCCAGCCTAGGTGACACAGCAAGACTCTGTCTCGAAAAGAAGAAAAGAAAGAAAAGAAAGCTGCTAGAAAGAGAGTTTCCACAGATATCATCAATGGGAGCATGGAGTGATGGAGGACAGCTACCATTAACTGTAGTATGTACCAGATGACTTTGATATCTCATTCAAACTTTCTCAGAATCTCCCAAAGAGCACTGTTAACCCCCATCTTACAGATATGAAAATTGAGGTTCAAAAAAGTGAAAAATCTTGATTGAGATCATATAATTGGCAGGAAGTTACTTCTCCTATTTGATCTCAAAGCTAAGGCTTTTTCTACCACAATTAATGCCAACCAAGTACTCAACAACTACTGTGGCTCCACTGTGCCCAGGCACAGTGCCAACAACCAGGGAAGTCATTACAATAACAATAGCTCCCAACTGTAAGCAGTTACTATACTTGCAGGCATTGTACTAAATACATGAATTACAACGAATCCCCACAACTGTTAAGTACAATCATTATGGCAATGCGTGAGGAAAACTGAGCCTCAGGAAACAGTTTGGCAAGTTTGAAAGAGGGTTGATATTCCAACCCAGGTGGGTCCGACTCCAAATCTCGTGCTTCCATCTACTGTACTTAGTATCTTGCTACACGACAATGATTATGATCGATATCAGTCCCTGGTCCTGAGGAGCTTTCAGTCAGGTAACGATCACTTCCTTCTGACAGTGTCAGAGAAGGCACGGAGGGAGGGATACCGGAGTTTGGCCTCAAAGGACGGCTAGGGTTTGGGCTATCACAGGCAAAGGCCCCCTGTAAGGGCGAACAAATCTGGAAATAGTAAAGAAATTGAACTCTGACACCTGGTGACCCTACCAGTCGTAACTCCGTGACTCTCAGGGCATGTCTCCAGAAGGCACCACCCCCACCTCGTCCGAGGCCCAGCTCAACCGGAAGTCCACTCACCGGACTCCCGCAGCAGCCCCGCGAGCTTCCACACCAGGGAGTCCCGCTGAGCGGTCGTCATGGCCACGGGACGCTAGGGGGCGGAGCCTGGGGGAAAGAGGAAGCGGAAGAGCCTCAGGTGGGCGGTAGTGCCAAAAGCCCAGGGCGTCCACGCAAACCGAGGCGTCGTGCAGAGAAAAAGGCGAGAAAGAAGAGCGAGGAAGAGCATCTTCCTGGCCGCCCTTTGGAGGAACATAAGCCCTGGTCAGACATACCGACCCTCCCCGTTTGGTCCTCCTACCAGCTCAGCTGCGCGGCGCCTATCAATGATGGAAAGGAAGTCCCTCCCCGGAAGAAAATCTAGCCAAGGGACGACCGGAAAACACGCCTCTGCCGCCGGAAACCGCGCCCTAGGTCATGCAAACGAATCGAAAAGGGGCGGTGCGGGGGCTGGCTCGGGAGGGGCGGTCTCTCCGCGGTTGTGGGTACGGTGGCGTCCTGGGCTAAGTGTCCCGTATCTGGGTCCCCGTTATTCCCCCGCCCTGCGCAGCGTGGGACTCTCGCTTGGCTTTCGGCGAGCCTATCGCGCCATTGAGGAAACCCTGACTCGTTTGCAAACTGCGCGGGGAAGCCAAGTTTAGAGAAATGGAGCTTTCTGTTAGAGAAAAATTATTTCGAAGCAAACAGTCATTTTCCAGTGAAAGGAGAGCGTGTCCGCCGTAGGATGGACTTAGATCGTGTAAAAGCTGAGGCTACCAAGGATATCACCTCTGGGGTCCTTTGCTTCTTTTCCTTAGTCTCCCTCGAAACTCGTGTATCTTTCCTTCAGCAGTACTGGGCTCCACGCGAACCTAGTCCTTTGTCTTTACCCTATTACCTTTCATAACATCCTAGTTGAAAAGTAGTTATTCAACCGCGTTTGAAAATGAGAAAACAGGTTCACAGAAGCTAGGTTACTTGCGAAGGTCGTTCAATTAGTAACCAGTAGCGCCAGGACTGCGAAAGTTTCCTGCTTCCGAATTCTCATGGTAGCTTTCACCAGGCTCCCCGTCAGATGCTATTGTCAACTACTGAACTAGATTAGCAAAAAGGTCTTTTACAGAATTCCTGGTTTTCAGGGAAAGTTTCTTTCATGAAGTGCCCCGTTTCTACAGAGGAAAATCAAAATGAATCATAAGCCAGTTGAAAGGAGGAATAGGGTCATAGTCATCTTGATCCCAAGTTGCCAGATTTGAAAGATTTTATTTTCTAAAGACAAAATACTTGAAATGGCAAATATTTTGAATATTTGAACCACACAATTTTGCATTCATGGCATACTACTTGTGCTCTGAGCTGAAAGCCTTTTAGGTTAAATAAAATAATTGCATTCATGGCATACTACTTGTGGTCTGAGCGGAAAGCCTTTTAGGTTAAATAAAGTAAGTGGAGATACATCCGAAGCAGTGTTGGAGCTCAGAAAAACAATACACCAAAATATGGCGCTTTGGCATGCTGACTATTTTGAACGAAAAGATACTGGAAGCCTCAGGCACAGTCTCCCTGACCTTCTGCCCTCCTGTCTCCCAGCCGCCTTTCTCCCCCAAGGCAAGCCATAGAAACCAGAATTCCTCTTCCCCAAGATGAGTCATAGAAACTAGAAGCCCTCTCCTGCAAAGCCAGCCATAAAACCTAAACTTCCCCCACCTTTCTATGTAAGAGCTGGCTGTGGCCAGGCGTGATGGCTGTAGTCCCAGCACTTTGGGAGGCCGAGGCTGGTGGATCACCTGAGGTCGGGAGTTGGAGACCAGCCCGACCAACAGGGAAAAACCCTGTCTCTTCTAAAAGTACAAAATTAGCCTGGCGTGGTGGTGCATGCCTGTAATCCCAGCTACTCAGGAGTCTGAGGCAGGAGAATCACTTGAACCCGGCAGACAAGAGGTTGCCGTGAGCCAAGATCATGCCATCGCACTCCAGCCCGGACAATAAGAGGGAAACTCCATTAAAAAAAAAAAAAAAAAAAAAAAAAAAAAAAAAATCTGGCCATAAAGAACTTATCTGGCCTACCTTATCTGATAGTAGGCCCCTAAGACCCTCATTTTGGAAGAGATCCTGCCTTATACCTGGGAGGAAGGAATACTACACAGAAAGGCCTTGTTGGGTTTCCCCCTGCTGTCTGTTACTATTAAGTGGCACACTTTTTGCCCAACCACATTACTCCAGACTGTCCATTCTTCATAGAATCTAAGCATTAGAAACAGTTTTCCCTGGCTGTTTGGGTAGCCATTTCTGAAGGCTATGTCATGTAAAACTTTGATTAAATAAACTTCTTAGTTTATTTTAAGTTTTTCTCTTAACCTATCTTTTGTTATACGAGTGTCTGCTCTGACCCTTATGGTGAGGAAGAAAGGTATCACACCTTTTCAGCCCCTGCAACAGCTAACTAGTATGCAAATACAAAGTCAGAGTAAGAGCTCAGTATATTTTGTTGACGTGTTAATCCTATAACCTGACGATTGTCAGTCCCTGTTTATTAATCATCTGGAACTTAGGAGGGCAGATTCTCCCAAACGGTAACTGCCAACTCTGCCCCTCTTGGGCAAGAAACAGATACTTTTGACTTTTGAAGTCCCTGACATTGCAGTGTCTTGAAATCCGTTTCAGCCGTGCCTTTTCAACCCATAGTTATTTTCTGAGAATTGCTCCACCTATATGGGTAGCCCCTGTAGCCAGATTTGCTCTGTATCCCTTTGCTTCTCAGAAACTTGGAAGTGGGACAAAGGCAGAAGCAGAGAAAGCTGAACTACAGAGGAAGAGAAAAATAGATCTGCTAAGGGAAAGCAACAGGAGACTTAATAGTTCTTGTTTCCCTCCCCCTTGTGAGGCCCACTCTCCTTTCTACCCTTGGCCTGTAGGGGAGGCCTTGGCTGCCTTCCAGAGAATTCTCCCCCGCTTTTTCTGTTTTGTTTTTTTTTTAGGCCTAAGAATCTGAATGTATTTCTGTAAATTGCTACCATAAGAACCTCAACTAAGACAAAACGTTTACAAAACAAAGTCTAAAAGGGAAAAAAATTCCCATTCATCATAGTCAAAAAATAAATTCTAGATATAAATACACATACATGCTTATAATATTTTGAGAAATAAGCCAGATCTATGTGAAGAGAACAAGAGAACTTTAGGACATCAAAAATGACCCAGCCAGGCACAGTGGCTCACGCCCGAAATCCCAGCACTTTGGGAGGACAAGGAAGTGAGTGACTTGAGGTTAGGAGTTCGAGATCAGCCTGGCCAACATGGTAAAACCCTGTCTCTACTAAAAGTACAAAAATTAGCTGGGCGTGGTGGCAGGCTCCTGTAATCCCAGCTACTCTGGAGGCTGAAGCAGGAGAATCACTTGAACCCGGGAGGCAGAGGTTGCAGTGAGCTGAGATGGTGTCATTGCACTCCAGCCTGGGCAACAAAAGCAAAACTCCTTCTCAAAAAAAAAAAAATTATCTTTATTAAAAAGGTATGCAGCCGGGCATGGTGGCTCCCGCCTGTAATCCCAGCACTTTGGGAGGCTGAGGCGGGTGGATCACGAGGTCAGGAGATCGAGACCATCCTGGCTAACACGATGAAACACCCTCTCTACTAAAAATACAAAAAATTAGCCGGCCATGGTGGTGTGCGCCTGTAGTCCCAGCTATTCGGGACGCTGAGGCAGGAGAATGGTGTGATCCCAGGAGGCAGAGCTTGCAGTGAGTCGAGATCACACCACGCACCCCAGCCTCGGTGACAAAGCAAGACTCCATCTCAAAAAAAAAAAAAAAGGGTATGCAATGCCATTTCAAAAATTCATGTTGCTGGAAAGTAGCATAACATATACGGCTGCTATTGTATAATTTCATACTATCATCAATGAGTTTGCATTTCTCAAAGGCATGCTATGATATCACTCTGTTAACTTGCAAACACTCTTCTAAGTTTTAGTCCCCAGGACTAGTACTCCACCTAAAATCAGAAACGTCCAGTTGGTTCTTCCAAGCACCAACACCAGCTGCACATGACGAAGAACTCCTAGCACTCTGGTACTAGAGAGGCACTACTTATCTGCCTGGGCCTCCACCCCCATGTTATTGTGTGGAGAGAGAGCTGCTGCTGGTAGCTTCCCTGCCACCCCTGAGTTTCCTGGAGTAGGCTCTACAAAGTGCTGACGATTAAAGAGGGTAAGGAAAGGTGTGCTTGTTACTAGCTTAGGTTTCAGGGATGAAAAGAAGGTAGAAGGCCAGGTGTGATGGCTCCTTGTGTCCGGAATTGGTTCCTTCTGGTGGGTTCTTGGTCTCGCTGACTTCAAGAATGGAGCCGCAGACCCTCGCAGTGGGTGTTACAGTTCTTAAAGATGGTGTGTCCAGAGTTTATTCCTTCAGATGTTCAGATGTGTCCGGAGTTTCTTCCTTCCGGTGGGTTCGTGGTCTTGCTGGCTTCAGGAGTGAAGCCGCAGACCTTCTCAGTGAGTGTTATAGTGTTAAAGGTGGCACGTCCAGAGTTGTTTGTTCCTCCCGATGGGTTCATGGTCTTGCTGACTTCAGAAGCAAAGCCACAGACCTTCGCAGTGAGTGTTACAGCTCTGCGTCTGGAGTTGTTTGTTTCTCGCAGTGGGTTTGTGGTCTCGCCGACTTCAGGAGTAAAGCCACAGACCTTCACAGTGAGTGTTACAGCTCATAAAAGTAGTGCAGACCCAAAGAGTGAGCAGCAGCAATATTTATTGTGAAGAGCAAAAAGAACAAAACTTCCACAAAGTGGAAGGGGACATGAGCAGGTTGCCACTGGGGTGGCCAGCTTTTATTCCCTTGTTCAGTCCGCCCACGTCCTGCTGATTGGTCCATTTTACAGAGTGCTGATTGGTCCGTTTTTACAGAGTGCCAATTGGTGCATTTACAAACCTTTAGCTAGACACAGAGTGCTGATTGGTGTGTTTACAATCCTTTAGCTAGACAGAAAAGTTCTCCAAGTCCCAACCTGACCCAGAAGCTGGCTTCATCTCTCATCATGACTTTAGTCCCAGCACTTTGGGAGGCCAAGATGGGTGGATCACTTGAGGTCAGGAGCTCAAGACCAGCCTGGCCAACATAGCAAAACCCTGCCTCACAAAAATTAGCCAGGTGTGGTAGCGTGCACCTGTAGTCCCAGCTGTTTGGGAGGCTGAGGCAGGAGAATTGCTTGAACCCAGGAGGCGGAGGTTGTAGTGAGCTGAGATTGCACCATTGCACTCCAGCCTGGGAGACAGAGTGAGACTCCATCTCAGAAAAATAAAAGAAAGAAAAAGAAAAAAAAAGAAGGGAGAAGAGAGTATCTTCATACAAGAATGAAGAATGACAGCCAACCACATAATACACATCTCAGATCCTGCTTATTTCTGATATCTTGAACCGTGCAAGACCCAGGAGCCCTGCCTACAGGGGAACAGATGTCATAGTTCACCTTTAGGATATGAGCCATTTTCCTGGGTCTAGACTTCCCCGCTCTGATGCTGCAACCTCCAACAGATCAGATAACTGAGACCTACAGATTCCACCAAAATGAAAATGTTACACTTGGATTGGGGGTAATGGGGGTGAAACTGAATGATCTATTTGTTTCATTTGTTTCATCATCTTGGTATCTTTAGCTGGGCATGGTGGTATGTGTCTGTAGTCCCAGCTACTCAGGAGGCTGAGGTGAGAGGATTGCTTGAACCCAGGAGTTCAAGGTTGCAGTGAGTTGTGATCACATCACTGCACCCCAGCCTGGGCAACAGGGTGAAAAAACTTGCTATCTTTGTGGAGTAGGAAAGGGGGAAGGATGGAAGAGAATGAAAAGGTATGAATATTACCTCCAAATATAGTTTTGGTAAAAAGAGTTTGTACCAGAGAGGAATCCGTATGCGTAGTAGCCACAGCCCCAGGATTGAGTGGCCGGAGGTAGTTCTTTCTATAAGTAACGTTGGCTCTGCTACTAGACTTGGCCACAAAAGACTGGCCCAGGAATTAACTCAGTTACCGAAGTCAAAAACATATAGGACACATCAGCCACACTGGAGGAGGTCTAGCATGAGAACTCTGAGTTAGACCGTGACCAGGCAAGCTCATCAGAGCCTGGTTCTGGAAGAGATTTAATTTGAGGCACACAGAGGGAAAGCTTGAGAGGCAGAAACTAAGCTCACTGAGAAATCAGAGAAGCTGGGGCCTGAGAATGACTGACTGAAAAGAAAGCAACAGAATAACAATATTCCAGTGACCCAGCATCTGCTCTGCTCTCCCCTCCTGAGAGGACTTGACCATTCTGCACAAAATAAACTGAGGGCTTCCATGAGGAGCTCTGCAGTAAACCCGACGTTATCTGAGAGTACCTTTGATTCTTTTCACTGTCTATCCTGGAAAGCCATGGAACCATTTGAGAAGAGGGTTAAGAAGGGCTATAAGAAAGACCAGAACTATGTGCTTCATTCAGGACACAAGAAAAGGAGAGATGAAGACCCCAAGAATATTGTAAATAAGTAAAAAAAGAAAAAATGGTCTTCAAAGGACAGAAACTTGATACAAAATATGGATAGAGTTGGTTATGGAGAAGAGAGGAAAGCAGACAGAATCCAAGACAGGAAGGAAAATGCAACCTGCTGTTTCAGGCATAACCCACAGAAGGCTGGTTGGTAAAATCACATATAGTATGTGACAAGTGTCTTCCATCTCAGTGCTCCCTACACACATGACCAGAGAGAGGAAGGAAATGATCCACAGCAAGGAGGAAACTGCACATAGAATAGCAGTCAGCCAGGCACGGTAGCTCACACCTGTAATCCCAGCACTTTGGGAGGCCGAGGCAGGTGGATCACGAGGTCAAGAGATTGAGACCAGCCTGGCCAACATGGTGAAACCCTGTCTCTACTAAAAGTATATGGTGCACACCTGTAGTCCCAGCTACTTGGAAGGCTGAGGCAGGAGAATCGCTTGAACCTGGGAGGCAGAGGTTGCAGTGAGCTGAGATGGTGCACTCCAGCCTGGCGACAGAGCGAGACTCCGTCTGAAAACAAACAAACAATAAACAAACAAACAAACAAAAGAATAGCAGTCAGCCTTGCAGTGTTAAGCATGGGCTGATGGGGAAAAGGAAACAAGAAAACTGAGATCACATGGCTTAGGGTCTCCAGGACTGAGGTGAGCATAGAGGCTGCTTTTTACTCTTAAAACCTCTGGAGAACCACAAAGCTGGAGCTGTCTTTCGTTCTTTTGTTCATTCAACAGATATTTACTGAGCCCTGACTGTGTGCCAGATCCTATGTTAGATTCTGGGTGAATACGCCAGGTGTGGTGGCTTATGTCTGTAATCCCAGCACTTTGGGAGGCCGAGGAGGGCAGATCACCTGAGGTCAGGAGTTCAAGACCAGCTTGGCCAACATGA
Source organism: Macaca mulatta (assembly GCF_049350105.2). Lineage (NCBI taxonomy): Eukaryota > Metazoa > Chordata > Mammalia > Primates > Cercopithecidae > Macaca > Macaca mulatta. The sequence continues at coordinate 124,840,281 of NC_133417.1, read as the reverse complement.
TGAAAGCCCGTCTCTACTAAAAATACAAAATTAACCGGGCATGCTAGTGCACACCTATAATCCCAGCTACTCAGGAGGCTGAGCAGGAGAATGAATCACTTGAACCCCGGAGGTAGAAGTTGCAGTGAGCCGAGATCACGCCATTACACTGCAGCCTGGGTAACAAGAGCGACAACAAAATTTATTATCTTTACAGTTCTGAAGGTCAAAAGTCCAAAATGGGTCACACTGGGTTAAAATTAAGGTGTCAGCAGGGCTGTGTTCCTTTCTCACCAGGGGAGAACCTGTATTTTTCTTTTTTTTTTAAAGACAGGGTCTTGCTTTGTTGGCTAGGCTGGAGTGCAGTAGTGTGATCACAGCCTACTGCAGCCCCAATCTCCCAGTCTCAAGAGATCTTCCTGCCTCAGCCTCCCAGGCAGCTAGGACTGGATGTAAGGGTGATATGACTGTGACTTCTGTCACCCCATTGATTACCAGGGTTGATTGGGCTAATCTGGCTGGCTAGGCGGGTGTCTCCTTCCTCCCTCACCTCTCCATGTGCGTCCCTTCTGAAGCTGTGTGCTCAGTTGAAGAGGATGGCCATCCCCGATAGAGGAGGACTGGTCTTTGGTCAAGGGTATACAAGTACTGTGCTCCCCTGCTAGAACTTCCAAACAAGCTCCCAAGTAGCTAGAACTACAGGTTTGCACCACCACACTCAGCTAATTTTTTATATTTTGATCTTTTGTAGAGATGGCTTCTTGCTGTGCTGCCTATGCTGGTGTTGAACTCCTGGCCTCAAGTGATCTTCCCGCCTCAGGCTTTCAAAGTGCTGAGATTAGAGGTGTGAGCCACCATGCCTGGCCAGATAACCTGCATTCTTGTCTTTTCCAGCTTCAAGAGGCTGCCATCTTCCCTTGCCTGTGACCCCCCTCCATCTTCAAAGCCAGCAATGGCTGCCTGACTCTTTCTCACATCACATCACTCTGACACTAACTCTCTTGCCCTGCTCAACATTTAAAGACCCTTGTGATTACACTGGGCCCACCTGTATAATCCAGGATAATGTCCCTACTTTATGGTCAGGCCAGGTGCAGTGGCTCAGACCTGTAGTCTCAGCACTTTCGGAGGCCAAGGCAGGTGGATCACTTGAGCCCAGGAGTTCGAGACCAGCCTGTGCAACATGGGGAAACCCCATCTCTACAAAAACTACAAAAATTAGCCAGGCATGGTGGTATGCACCTACAGTCCTAGCTACTTGGGAGGCTGAGGTGGAAGGATCGCTTGAGCCTGGGAGGTCAAGGCTAAAGTGGGCCATGACTGCACCACTACATCCAACCTGGGTGACAGAGTAAGACCTTGTCTGAAAAAAAAAAAGAAAAAAGAAAACGATTTTAAGGTCAGCTGATTAGCAGCCCTAATTCCATCTGTAATTCTCCATTGCCACATAACATAACATATTCACAGGCTCTGGAGATTCAGATATAGGCATCTTCGGGAGGGGAGCCATTTTCCTGCCTATTACAAACATGGGGCAAGTTATGGTAGTGATAGCACTGTAGGAGATGGTTCCAGTCCAAGACTGCAAGCTGAATACATGTCAGAGCCTCTCCCTCCCATCCCAAATGCCTAGAAATAGTAGTCCCACCTTACCCTCAGGGGGTTACTTTCTAAGACCCCTTCCACCGCCAGTTGGTGCCTGAAACTGCATATAGTATACTGCGTTATATACCAGATAGAATACCAAACTTTCTATATACCATGTTTTCCCTACACCAGGGTGTCCAATCTTTTGGCTTCCCTGGGCCACATTGGAAGAAGAAAAATTGTCTTGGCCCTCCTAATGTATTAAGAAATCTTATGAATTTGTGTGAGGTTGCATTCAAAGTCACCCTGGGCCACGTGTGGCCCACAGGCCGTGGATTGGACAAGCTTGCCCCACACATAGAGACTATGATAAAGTTTACTTTATAAACTAGGCACAGTAGGCCTGGTGCAGTGGCTCATACCTGTAATCCCAGCATTTTGGGAGTCCTAGGTGGGCGGATCACCTGAGGTCGGGAATTGAAGACCAGCCTGACCAACGTGGAGAAAACTGTCTCTACTAAAAATACAAAATTAGCCGGCTGTGGTAGCATGTGCCGGTAATCCCAGCTACTCAGGAGGCTGAGGCAAGAGAAGTGCTTGAACCCAGGCGGCAGAGGTTGCAGTGAGCCAAGATCGTGCCACTACACTCCAGCCTGGTGACAGAGTGAGACATTGTCTCAAAAGTAAATAAATAAATAAAAATAGACACAGTAAAAGATTAACAACACTAACTAATAGTAAAATAGAACAATTATAACCATATGCTGTAATAAAAGTTATATGGATGTGGTCTCTCTCTCAAAATATCTAATTGTGCTATGCTCACCTATTTTCAGACCACAGTTGACCACGAGTAACTGAAACTGTCATGGTGTTCGAACCTAAGGGACTCCCATCTTTGGTGAGGGCGAAGAAAATGAGGCTGGGACTTGCTGGGTTGCATTCCCAGAAAGGTAGGTACTCCTAGCCTCTAGATCTTTACTAAACAGACCCAGATGTGGGAGTGTCCCAATATCCTGATTTTTTTTTTTTTTTTTTTTTTTTTTTTTTTTGAGACAGAGTCTTGCTCTGTCGCCCAGGCTGGAGTGCAGTGGCACAATCTTGGTTCACTGCAAGCTCTGCCTCCCAGGTTCACGCCATTCTCCTGTCTCAGCCTCCCAAGTAGCTGGGACTACAGGCACCTACCACCACGCCCGGCTAATTTTTGTATTTTTAGTAGAGACGGGGTTTCAGCACGTTAACCAGGATGGTCCTGATCTCCTGACCTCGTGATCTGCCCGCCTTGGCCTCCCAAAGTGCTGGGATTACAGGCGTGAGCCATTGCACCTGGCCTTATCCTGATATTTTGAGAACAGAAGCACTTCTAATTTTGCTTTAAAAACAATAATATCGATTCTTGCAAAATGTATTAAGAAAATTAATCCTTTATCACAAACCCTTGTAGCAGAGCACATCTCCCCATGATCTTTTTTATCCTGTATATAAACAAGTGGTGTACCTAGGGTGGACACGTTCCTTCTCTTACTTTCGGGAATGCCCTACTCTGTCTATGGAGGATCTGTACTGTCTTGTTCTTTTTTTTGAGACAGTGTCGCCCAGGCTGGAGTGCAGTGGCACGATCTCGACTCACTGCAACCTCCACCTCCTGGGTTCAAGTGATTCTCCTGCCTCAGCCTCCCAAGTAGCTAAAATTGCAGGCACACACCCAGCTAATTTTTGTATTTTTATTAGAGATGGGGTTTCACCATGTTGTCCAGTCTGGTCTCGAACTCCCAGCCTCAAGTGATCCACCCCCTTCAACATCCCAAAGTGTTAGGATTACAGGCGTGAGCCACTGTGCCCAGCCACCACTTTATTTTCTTAATAAACTTGTTTTGGTTTGCACTATGGACTCACCCTGAATTCTTTCTTGCATGAGATCCAAGAACGCTCTCTTAAAGGTATGGATCAGGACCCCTTTCCTGTAACATCTTTCTGGCAAACCATGGAAGTGACAATACTGAAGAGACACCTGGTCCAAAGGAAAATCATCTGTGCACACCAATTGACTGACTTTAGGTAAGTGGAGTTCATATACCTGGGTAAAGGATGGGATTGAGTTAGAGGCCCAACTTAGGGGACTTAGAATCTTTCCTAAGACAGAATGGGTTAGAAGGCCCTCTTAATAAAAGGGAAGAACACTTGACCAACTTTGGGTTAGAGGCCCAACTTAGGAAGGTTAAAGTCCCTTCTAAAATGTAAGGGGTGAGAGGTCCCTCTCAGTAATGTCCCTCTTGGTGAAGAATGGGTTTGGCACCACAGGGTGTTAACTGCCATGCTCTTTGTATTAATCTGCCTTGTGTTCTTCACTGCATGAATCAATTTATTGGTGCTGTTTCTGTTTCACTGTCATTTTCAGGAGACTTTATTTAACTGGTCTTAGGGATTTTAACATACTCTTCCCCTCCGTGCCTCCCAATATCCATTCGTTTAATTGTGAAACACTGGGAACAAGAAAGCATTGAAGGCCCCATCTCTAAAATTGCTGATTGAGATTGGGTATTTAACAGCTGTGAGCAGTAAGATTAGATAGATGCGGTTATGTTTTAATGCCGCTATGCCTACTAGGTGTGATCTAGAAGCACTAGGATGGAAATCAGGGGACTTTTCTCCTTGCTGTTTGTTTCATTTTGCACACTAAACAAACACTTCCTTCCTTTCTTGGATTTGGCCAAACCAGCTTTGCTTGGCCAATCCACATTGCCACTATTGCCCAGAGCCTGTTTGCTCTGGTTATTCCCATCGAAATCCTCTCTTTTTCCTTTGCCTTATTCAACATTTCTTTTGTCAGAGTCCACGTTGTGGTTTATCTAAGAGTCATGGCTCAGCTCACTTATATTATTTAGACAGTGTAAATAAGAGAATTCAATTTTTGGCAGGGATCCCCTCATTAATGCAGCTGGCCTTAAAAACCTCTCTTACCCTTTTCAGTGGAACTCAGTCAGTGGCAATACAATCTTGCAGGTTTGGAACTTTTCTTTCAACATCACCTGCGTCTTTCATGGGAACCACGGCATCCATCCCAAAGGACTCCCCACTAGGATATATTCTTGAACATTGGGACCAGTTTAAACTAAATGGGCTTAAGAAGAGAAAACTGTTGTTTCTATATAATACTGTTTGGCCTCGGTATTATTTGGAAAAACAAGAGAAATGGCCTCCTACTGGAACTATGGCCTTTAAAACTGTACTTCAACTCAATTTGTTCTACAAGCGGGAGGGAAAATGAAATGAAATACCATATGTTCAAGCATTTTTGCTGCTCAGTCCGGATGACACCGTGCAGGAGGTGCATGCGTGTTTGATGAGAGGAAAGGAAGAAAAAGAACTAGACATCTTAGATGATCCTGTGACACAAGCTCCACCCCCAGTTCAGCAGGCATTTTTGGGTGGAGCAGAACCTCCTTCTATCAGCTTTGAAGGTTCAGATTTTGTCCGTCCTTTCTCCCTCTAGTCCACCTGAAAGTTCTGTTGAGAACCCTTGGTCACCTCCTCCTGACCTGCCTAGTCCCACTCTATACCCACCACTCCCTAAGGAATTTGGCCCCTCGAGTACTACTCATAGTGGAGCCTCTTATCAACCTCTGAAGGGAAATCTTTGTCCCCTTAGAGAGGTGGCAAATGGGGAAGAAGGCACTGTGTGAGAGGACATGTCTCCTTTTCTATGACTGAGTTGGCTCTATGTAAAGAGAAGTTTGGTCATTTCTCTGAAGATCCAGGAAAATTCCTAGATGAGTTTGAGAAACTAACTCTGTCTGACCTATGGTTTAATGTAGCAGGAGCTGCATGTTTCATTGTCTCTGTGTTGCACAGTGGAAGAGAATCTATTTGCGGGACAGCCAGGACCCAAGCAGATGAGGTATTGGCTCCAAACCCAAACCATAATGTATATCAGGCAGGAAGTGTAACAGTTCCACATCAAGATCCACAATGGAGCTGGGCACAGTGGCTCACGCCTGTAATCCCAGCACTTGGGGAGGCTGAGGCGGGCGGATCACCTGAGGTCAGGAGTTCAAGACCAGCATGGCCAACATGGCAAAACCCTGCCTCTACTAAAAATACAAAAAAATTAGCCAGGTGTGGTGGTGGCCACCCGTAATCCCAGCTACTTAGGAGGCTGAGGCAGGAGAATTGCTTGAACCCAGGAGGTGGAGGTTGTAGTGGGCTGAGATTATGCCATTGCACTCCAGCCTGGGTGACAGTGAGATTCTGTCTCAAAAAAAAAAAAAAAAAAAAAAAAAAAAAACAGATCCAGAATGGAACTATCAAAGGAGCAGGGGAGGAGAGATCATATGGTCACTTGTTTGTTGGAAGGGATGAAGAAATGTATAAAAAGGCTTGTTAACTATGAAAAGGACACCAGGGCCTGTTGGGGGTGGTGTGGGGAGGGAGAGGACAAATACCTAATGCATGTGGGGCTTAAAACCTGGATGACGGGTTGATGGGTGCAGCAAACCACCATGGCACATGTATACATATGTAACAAACCTGCACATTCTGCACATGTATCCCAGAACTGAAAGTAAAATTAAAAATAAATAAATAATGAATAAAATAAAATAAATAAGAAAAGGTTAAGGAAGTTTCTCAGGGTAAAGATGAGAATCCAGCTTTGTTTCAAGGGCGTTTAGTTGAGAGAATTAGAAAATATACTAACACTGATCCTGCCTCAAAGGAAGGATAAACCCTTTTGGGAGTACATTTTATAAACCAGTCTGCCCCTGATATGTGTAGGAAACTACAAAAAGCAGCTATGGGTCCCCAGACTCCTATGGAACAGTTTTTGGATGTGGCATTTTTTGGTTTTTAATAACAGGGACAAAGCAGAGGAAGCAGAAGGAGTAGGAAGTACCTCCCACAAGGTGCAGCTCTTGGCTGTAGCCTTAAGCTCACCTTCCACATGGGGTTGCCCTCCTGGCTCTTGGCCTGAACAAGGGAAGCTAAAAGGTGGGAATCCCAAAGCTGGTGTCCGAGTCACCGTGCCTTGGGTGTACATCAGTGTGCACACTGTAAGAAAACTGGCCATCGGAAGGACTGCCCAGCGCTTTGACGGGAGCCATCGGCACCTGAAACAATGATGGCTGAAACAGCCAGACCAGCTCAAGAGTGACGGGGCCGGAGACTTTCTGCCAGAGCCCCTGTCGGACAACTACATATCTCTCCAGAGGAGCCTTGGGTAATGCTTGACGTGGCAGGTAAGAATATTAACTTCCTTTTGGATATGGGGACTGCTTACTCTGTTTTGACCCGTTATAATGGGCCTCTGTCACCCCAAAACTGTATGGTCAGGGGGATAGATGGACAAGCTCATAGACACCATTTTACCTATCCTTTAAGCTGCTCTTCAGGGACTTTGGTTTTCTCATATACTTTTCTTTTCATGCCCTACCCCCTTGTTGGGAAGGGATTTGTTGACTCAGCTGCAAACAGTGGTATCTTTTGGTTTTTGTTTGTTGGTTTGTTTGTTTGTTTGAGACAGAGTCTCACTCTGTCACCCAGGCTGGAGTACAGTGGTGTGATCTCAGCTTACTGCAACCTCCACCTCCCAAATTCAAGCGATTCTCCTGCCTCAGCCTCCCAAGTAGCGGGGACTACAGGCTGCTCGCACCACCATGCCTGGCTAATTTTTATACTTTTAGTAGAGACAGGGTTTCACCACGTTGGCCAAGCTGGTCTTGAACTCCTGACCTCAGGTGATCCGCCCGCCTCGGCTTCCCAAAGTGCTGGTATTACAGGCATGAGCCACCATGCCCGGCCACAGTGGTATCTTTTGGAAGCCACCAGGCAGATGAGGGATTGCTCTTTCTCCTTTCCTGTGATAAAGGAGGAAAAGCAATAGGGGACTTATCTACTTTACCTATTGAAGTAACCTCCCAAGTAAATCCTATACTATGAGACACTAAGATTCCAGGCAAAACATTAAATGTTCCCCCAGTTTACATCCAACTTAGGCCTGGTGTCCCATAACCCTGGAAAAGGCTTACTTAAAACAATAAAGCAGATAACTCAGGCCTGTGAACTATGTGCCTGGAATAACCCAAATAACCAATCTTTACCTCCTTCTTCAGTAAGGCCTGTTCAGCATAAGAGAATGTACCCTGGTGAAGACTGGCAAATAGATTATACTCAGATGCCCCCATGTAAAAGGTTTAAATATTTATTAGTATTCGTTGACACCTTTACTGGTTGGATCGAGGCTTTTCCTATGGGGTCCGAAAAGGCAATTGAGGTTTCTAAATTCCTATTAAAGGAAATAATTCCTATATTTGGGCTGCCTAAGAGCTTGCAGAGGGATAATGACCTGTGTTTCACAGCAACGATTACCCAAAACATATCTTCAGCCCTAGGAGTTCAGTACTGCCTTCACTTGGCATGGAGGCCACAATCTCCAGAGAAAGCAGAAAGAGCCAATCAAACTCTAAAAAGGACTCTGCCTAAACTATGCCAAAAAACATCATAAACCTGGCTATCTTTATTGCCCGTAGCCTTGTTACGGGTTCCAGCGGCCCCCAAGGGAAAGGTGCAGCTCAGCCATGTTGAAATAATGTATAGAAGGCCTTTCTTAACTAGAGACCTCCTAATAGACATAGATACTTTCAAGCTACAAAATTATGTAATCAACTTAGGACAAGTGCAAAACACACTCCTTGAATATGGAAATCAAAGACTCCCTTCCCCCACTAAGGAAGAGAATCTGGTTACAACCCAGCAGGGAGACTGGGTTCTACAAACACTTGGAAGGAAGGATCCCCAGCAGATCAACTTTTCCCAAAATGGAAGGGACCTATCAAGTTCTTCTCAGTACCCCAACTGCAGTGAAATTTCTGGGAATAAACAGCTGGGACCATTTATCTTGAATTAAACCTGTCTCTTATAAAGTCCCACAGGCTGACAGAACACAAGAGACTGATCCCACTTATTCCTGTGAGCCAACCAGTGACCTCTGGCTCCCATTCAGAAGAAAAGAAAGGGCTGGGTAATGTAAGGATATGGATTGGCATTCTGCTTTTGAGTACAAGTTGGAATCACGCAGAGTAACTTATTTATTGAGTGGGCACAGGCTTTAGCCTCTACATAATCAGACCAACTGTTGGGTACATGGAGAATTGCCACTTCCCTCCGCTTCCAGATTGCCCTGGCATATTCAACCGGCCAACCAAAATTTATGGAGATTTTATTATGATTGAGAAACTGAATATTATAAACATAGTCCCTCTTTTCCCATGTATCATAGCTACACAGGCCATAGCGCGTTCCCCTCCTGTGGAGAGACAAGAAGGCATCTTTTAAACCTAATTAGGAAACAGCTAAACTCCATCCCAACTTTAGGTTACACTATACATGATGAACTTGGCTAAATGACAGCTGTTCAAGTGCAGGTATTGGGCAAAGTGCCTCTGTGTTTTTTGTTTGTTTGTTTGTTTGTTTTTGAGACAGAGTCTCACTCTGTCGGCCAGGCTGGAGTGCAATGGCACGATCTCAGCTCACTGCAGTCGCCACCTCCTGGGTCCAAGCCATTCTCCTGCCTCAGCCTCCCAAGTAGCTGAGACTACAGGTGCGTGCCACCATGCCTGGCTAATTTTTTGTATTTTTAGTAGAATAACACTTTCACCGTGTTAGCCAGGATGGTCTCGATCTCCCGACCTCATGATCCACCTGCCTTGGACTCCCAAAGTGTTGGGATTACAGGCGTGAGCCACTGCGCCCAGCCACACCTCTATGTTTTGAAAGGTGCAATAATAGTCACCACCAGACTAGAACCCATGATACGGGATGGCTGCCACCTCAACAATGTAATCAAGCTGGAGTGCAGTGGTGCCATCAGGCTTACTGTAGTCTTGACCTCCTTGGCTTAAGCAATCATCCCACCTCAGCCTCCCAAGTAGCTGGGACTACAGGCATGCACCACCATGCCTGGCTAATTTTTAAAATTTTTTTTGTAGAAACAGGATCTTGCCACGTTGCCCAGACTGGTTTTGAGCTCCTGGGCTCAAGCAAACCTCTCTCCTTAGCCTCCCCCAAATGCTGGGATTATAGGTGTGAGCCACTGCACCTGGCCAACAGGAATAATTTTGTCTCCTCAGGAAGTATGCTTGAGGAGCGGAGGAGAGGTAATATGATTATAGTGGTGGATACATGGATTCTTATACCAGACTTCTGGAGTCCAAATCCTGGCTCCATCACTTACTAGGGATGTGACTCTGGATAGGTTTGGGTTTTTGTTTGTTTGTTTTTTGTTTGTTTGTTTGTTTTGAGATGGAGTCTCGCCCTGTTGCCCAGGCTGGAGTGCAATTGCGTGATCTCGGCTCACTGCAACCTCTGACTCCCTGGTTCAAGCGATTCTCCTGCCTCAGCCTCCTGAGTAGCTGGGATTACAGGCACGTGCCACCATGCCCAGCTAATTTTTGTATTTTTAGTAGAGACAAGGTTTCACCATGTTGGCCAGGATGGGCTCAATCTCCTGACCTCATGATCTGCCCACCGCCTCCCGAAGTGCTGGGATTATAGGAGTGAGCCACTGCACCCGGCTAAGTTATTTTATCTCTCTGTGCCTCAGTTTCCTCTACTGTGCAATAGGTATAATATGAGTGCCTACCTCAAATGGTTGTTACAAGGATTGCATGAGCTTTTAGTTCTAACATGCATAAGGCACATAATTAGTGCTATGTAAGTGTTCCGTATATAAATAATTGCCGGGCATGGCATGACACCATTTGTGGGGGGAAAAAAGATACACACCAGATACGCACATGTGTATCAACTCATGGAAATGTGTCTAGAAGGATACCTGCCTCTGTGGAGGGGACTGGAATTGGGAATAACGATCAAGGGGAACTTCAGTTTTATCTTTAATATTTGAATATCTACTGTGATAACGTATCTCTGTGGCTTATGAAATCAAGAACAAGTAATTTTTTAAATAAAAATGTAAAAACAGGCCAGGTGCAGTGGTTCACGTCTGTAATCCCAGCACTTTGGGAGGCCGAGGTGGGCGGATCACAAGGTCAGGAGTTCGAGAACAGCTGGACCAACATGGTGAAACCTCGTGTCTACTAAAAATATAAAAATTAGCCAGGTGTGATGGTGCACACCTGTAATCCCAGCTACTCAACAGGCTGAGGCAGGAAAATCGCTTGAACCTGGGAGGCGGAGGTTGCAGTGAGCCGGGATTGTGCCACTGCACTCCAGCCTGGGTGACAGAGCAAGACTCTTGTCTCAAAAAAAAAAAAAAAAAAAAAAATTAAAAAACAAAGTGACCAGGAAGTAGTGTGAAAGGACACAAAGATAGATGTGTACCCGCCCCCCACCCGCTACACCCTTGTTCTGCTCTCTAATCTTTGCACGTACCAGAGGTTTCGTAAGTTCTGTAAGTACATGTTTCTCTTTCTGAGGCCAGGTCACAAGGAATGTTTAAGTAAGATAGCCAGGTCACAAGGTGTGTTTAAGCAAGATAGCCATAAACTGGTCGTGCAACCTGATGCAATATAATTAACTGCCTTTGTGTAAAACTGCTCTTCCGCCTCAAGGGTTGTACTGAAATATCAGAAATGGCGGGAACCAATCATAGTTTGCCAAATCGCTTTGTTCAAACTCCAGCCAATCATACCTCTAATTTGTATAATGATTCTATGCCTACTTTCCTTAGACTATATAACATTGTTCGGAGCTCAGTAGGGGAGCTCTCCTGCCCGTCTCGTTTCACGAGCAAGTGAGAGCTCCAGGTTCGAACCTGTAATAAAGATCCTTGCTGCTTAGCTTTGACTCTGGACTCTGGTGGTCTTCTTCGGGGAATAAACGGTCTGGGCATAACAAATGGGGGCTCGTCCGGGATTTCCCCCAAGCCCACCAGACCCCCAAGTCAACGGATCTTAATCTGTAGGTAAGCCGGCTTTGTCACTGTCTCTGTCTTTGTCTCTGTCTGTCTCCCTGAAATTTCGCGAAATCCGTAATCTGTAATCTGTATTGGTCTGTTCTGTAAGTGGCACGGTCTTGGCGGACGCGCTAGAAGACAGCCACTCGGGACTGGTGGGAGACGTTCCCCAGTGCCCATCTGGGGGCCTCCATCCTTGGTTGCCCCGTCTGACTCAGGTCGGAAGTCCGACACGCGCTCGCGAATGCTCATCGTTATTACTGTCTGTCCGTTATTGTTAAGTGTTAAGTGTAAGCCCAAAACGAAACATAAAACCTTTTCTTCCCCCTCCAGGACCGGACCTGTCGGATACTCCCCTCTGCTTCACACTCATTTTCGTCCCCCCTTCTCTTTGTAGGAGCAGTCCAAAGATGGGCAACAACCAGAGCACGCCGCTCTCACTCCTTGTTACCAATTTTAAGGATGTGAAGGCTCAGGGGCGTAACTTAAGCGTAGAACTAAAGAAGGGAAAGCTAGTTACTTTCTGCCGTTCGGAGTGGCCCTCTTTCGGCGTAGGGTGGCCCTCTGAAGGAACTTTCTGTCTCTCTATTATTACTAAGGTAAAAACTAAGATTTTCCTGCCAGGGCAGTCAGGACATCCTGATCAAATTCCTTATATTCTAGTGTGGCAGGATCTTGTGGAAAACCCACCACCCTGGATAACTCCATTCATCCTTGAGCCCTGCAAAGTCCTAGTAACGCGACCTACAAGACAAAAGACTCCCTCTGCTCCCTCGGCCCCTGTGCTGCCGGACAGCCAGGACCCCCTAACGTTAGAACCCACATTTCCCCCACCATATCAGCACCTTATCCCGCAGGACCCAGTCCCCCAGGGTGGTGCTTCCGTAGAGGGAAACCGAGAAGCGGAAGCAGCCGAGAGTGAAAGTAACCTGGGGGGGCCGGCCGGCCGAACACGAGGCCGCGTACAGCGGGACCAAGCTTCCCGACTCCCTGACTCCACTGTAGCCCTGCCTCTCAGAGAAATAGGATCGCTCGATGATACCGGGCTCTCCCGTCTCATGTATTGGCCTTTTTCCACCAGTGATTTATACAATTGGAAGTCCCAAAATGCTCGGTTCTCAGATAATCCCAAAGATCTAACCTCGTTGTTAGACAGTGTCATGTTTACTCACCAGCCGACCTGGGATGACTGTCAACAGCTCCTCCGAATCCTGTTCACAACGGAGGAGCGGGAAAGAATCCAAGTTGAGGCCAGAAAACTGGTTCCAGGAGATGACGGCCAGCCAACTGCAAATCCTGACCTCATTAATGCGGCTTTCCCTTTGACCCGGCCCAGATGGGACTACAACACGGCAGAAGGTAGGGGACGACTGCTCATTTATCGCCAGACTCTAATGGCGGGTCTCCGGGCTGCAGCTCGCAAGCCCACCAATTTGGCTAAAGTATATTCTGTGTTACAAGGTAAGACAGAAAGCCCCGCTGTGTATTTAGAGAGATTAATGGAAGCCTTCAGACAGTTTACCCCTATGGACCCGGAAGCACCGGAAAATCAGGCAGCGGTAGTAATGTCCTTTGTAAACCAGGCAACACCAGATATTAAAAGAAAACTCCAGAAATTAGAAGGTTTAGAGGGAAAGCAGATTCAGGACCTCCTTCAGATGGCCTAGCGAGTTTATAATAATAGGGATACTCCAGAAGAAAAACAGTTCAAGGCAACCAAAGAAATGACCAAAGTCTTAGTAGCAGCTTTCCCCCAGGCAGGAAATGGCCAAAACAGAAAGCAGAAAAAGCAAGGCCCTAGGCAAGGATTAGAAAAAGATCAGTGTGCTTATTGCAAGGAACGTGGCCACTGGATTAAAGACTGCCCAAAGAAACGGAGACCAGCTAACCCTACCTCCGTACTCGTTACCCAGGACTCTGACTAGGGAGGACGGGGTTCGGACCCCCTCCCCGAACCCAGGGTAACTTTGCAAGTGGAGGGGTCCCCAGTTCGCTTCTTGGTCGATACTGGGGCGGAACGCTCAGTCCTAACCAAACCAATTGGAAAAATGTCTAAGAAAACATCCTGGGTGCACGGGGCCACAGGCATCAAAAAATACCCCTGGACAACCCAGAGGACTGTAGACTTAGGAACGGGAAAAGTCTCCCATTCCTTCCTAGTCATCCCAGAGAGCCCCTGCCCTCTACTAGGGAGGGACTTGCTGACAAAGATGGGGGCCCAAATCCACTTTGAGCCAGAAGGGCCCAAGATAACTGATTCCCAAAACAGGCCAATATCTATCCTGACTGTCACCTTAGAAGATGAGTACCGACTCCATCAAGAGCAAAAGCCCCCCGATCAGGGAATTGACTCTTGGCTCCAGCGTTTCCCTGAAGCGTGGGCAGAAACTGGGGGCTTGGGGCTAGCTAAACATCGACCTGCCATATTTGTGGAAGTTAAGCCAGGGACGGACCCCGTTCGGGTTCGGCAATATCCTATGCCCCTGGAGGCAAGAGAAGGAATTACGCCCCATATCCGCCGACTCCTAGACCAGGGAGTCCTACGGGCTTGCCACTCATCCTGGAATACTCCACTGTTACCTGTTCGTAAACCCAACAGTACGGACTACAGGCCAGTACAGGATTTAAGAGAAGTTAATAAAAGGGTCATGGACATACATCCCACTGTGCCCAATCCATACACCCTTCTGAGTGCCTTACATCCCAAAAAACAGTGGTATACCATTCTTGATCTAAAAGATGCTTTCTTCAGCCTTCCTCTGGCTCCCAAAAGTCAAGAACTCTTTGCATTTCAATGGACGGATCCTGAGAGGGGCATCAACGGTCAGCTAACATGGACCAGACTGCCACAAGGGTTCAAGAACTCGCCAACTCTGTTCGATGAAGCCCTTCATGAAGATCTGGGTGAGTACCGGCGGCAACACCCTGAAATAACTCTTTTGCAATATGTTGATGATCTCTTAATAGCGGCCAGGTCCCCGGAAACTTGTGTTCGAGGGACTGAGGACCTCCTGAAGACTCTGGGGGAGCTAGGCTACCGAGCCTCAGCAACAAAGGCTCAGATCTGCAAGTCGGAGGTAACTTATCTGGGGTACCTATTAAAAGGGGGGCAACGCTGGCTAACCAAAGCCCGAAAGGAAACAGTCCTACGCATCCCTAGACCCCAGTCAACACGGCAAGTGAGAGAATTCCTGGGGTCGGCAGGGTTCTGTAGGTTATGGATACCCGGATTTGCTGAGTTAGCCAAGCCCCTATACCAGGCAACAAAGGAACGGCAGCCCTTCAATTGGACGGAAGAGGCTGAGCTGGCCTTTCAGCAAATCAAAACTGCCTTGTTATCAGCCCCCGCGCTGGGGCTCCCTGATGTCTCCAAACCCTTCCACTTATACGTGGATGAAAGTAAGGGTGTTGCAAAAGCCGTGTTAACACAGTACCTAGGCCCCTGGCAGAGGCCAGTTGCCTATTTGTCAAAAAAATTAGATTCAGTGGCTGCTGGCTGGCCACCCTGCCTCCGGATAATCGCGGCGACTGCCCTAATGGTCCGAGACGCTGATAAACTTATCATGGGGCAAGAGTTGCGCGTTATAACCCCGCATGCCATTGAAGGCGTCCTCCGGCAGCCGCCGGACCGATGGATGAGTAACGCCCGGCTCACCCACTATCAAGGACTGCTGTTAAACCCCCTCAGAATAACTTTTCTGCCCCCAACCTCTTTAAACCCTGCTTCACTGCTGCCAAATCCAGACTTGGACGCCCCGTCCCATGAGTGCACTGAGATACTGGCTCAGGTGCATGGGGTGCGGGAGGACCTGCAAGATCGTCCGCTCCCCGACACAGAACTCACCTGGTTCACTGATGGCAGCAGCTATGTCCACCAAGGCCAGCGGTATGCAGGAGCGGCTGTAACGTCAGAGACTGAGATACTTTTTCAGGATGGACAGAAGCGTTCCCAACTAAGAGAGAAACTGCTCAGGTTGTAGCAAAGAAAATTTTGGAAGAAATCCTCCCCAGGTATGGCTTTCCCGTCCAAATAGGGTCAGACAATGGACCAGCCTTCGTTGCTAAGGTAAGTCAGGATTTGGCTTCCATTCTGGGGGCAAATTGGAAATTACATTGTGCTTATAGGCCCCAAAGCTCAGGACAGGTAGAAAGGATGAATCGGACTCTGAAGGAGACCTTAACTAAATTGACCATGGAGACTGGCGCTAATTGGGTAGTACTTCTCCCCTACGCTCTGTTCCGGGCCCGAAATACCCCTTACAGACTAGGCCTCACACCATATGAAATCATGTATGGCAGACCCCCACCCCTGGTCCCCAGTCTAAAAGATGACTTACTCAAACCTGAAACTGAAAATGTCTCTGAGCTCCTGTTCTCCTTACAAGCCTTACAGAAAATTCACCAGGAAATTTGGCCCAGACTACGAGAACTGTACGAGGCAGGACCTCCGCCGACGCCTCATCCGTTCCAGCCGGGAGACTGGGTCCTAGTCAAGCGCCACCGGCAAGAAACTCTTCAACCCAGGTGGAAAGGACCACTGCAAGTACTCCTGACTACTCCCACCGCTCTCAAAGTAGAAGGCATCGCTTCGTGGATCCACTACACACACGTCAAACCAGTGGACCCAACATCCGACCTTCTCGAGCCGTCTGGAGCACCGGTTACATGGACTGCAGACAAAGCTAAGAACAATCCCTTAAAGCTAACCCTGCGCCGTCATCCCCATAGCCGTAACCATGTCTAGCTTACCTATGCTTTTATGCCTTATGCATCTGACTCTCCTCACTGCTGCGCCGTCTAATCCCTATGTCTGGAGGTTCTGGCTCTATGAAAACAAAACTCACCCCGGGGAAACCCCCCAAGCGGGTAAACTGCTAGCTAGCACAGACTGCCCCCCTCAGGGTGTAATACTATAGTTTACCTCAATTTCACTAGGTTCCAGATTGCCCAACCAGCAACACCCATGATCTGTTTTGAATATGATCAAACTGAATATAATTGTAAAAATTATTGGTGGCACCAGAGTGCAGGTTGCCCATATAGCTACTGTAAGACGCACTCTGTCCGATACTGGAGAGAACGACAAGGGTGGTATTTTTACAAAACTGAGTCTCCCGTCACTTACACTTGGATAATTAGAGACCCATGGGACTCTCGGTGGACAACCCCACAACATGGGGGAGTATATTACTCATCAACTAGTACCTGGCCCAGTAGCCATTTATATCTGTGGAGAAGTCTAGTCCAGATTCAACCCTTAATCCACACACAAATCCACAGGCAAGAAACCAAGTTATCACAAGACTTGCAGCCCTTCTCCTGGCTAACTCTATTACGGGAAGGGCTAGCATTCGCCAACCTCACTGGTTTAGGCGACCTGTCCTCTTGCTTTATGTGTGCAACCCTAGGAAGACCACCATTAACGGCTGTTCCTCTATCCTCCCCTCCCACAAACTATACAGGTTTTAACTCATCGATAGTCACGATACCCGATGTAGCCCTGTACCGTGACCCATACCAAGAGAAATACCCCTATTGTTATTCGGCATTTAGCAACAGCCTCTGCAACCAATCGGCTACATACCCTAATAGTCCCATATATGCTCCCCCTGGTGTGTTCTTCTGGTGTAATATGACTCTGTTAAAAACTCTGTCCAAAAGCATCTCTGACGGACAGTTGTGTATCCCTGTTACCCTAGTTCCCCGACTGACACTGCTAACCCCGGCAGAGTTCATAGGCTGGGCAGGGACCGCCCCAACTAAAACTGCGCGACATAGACGAGCAGTTTTTCTACCACTAATTGCCGGAATATCCTTAACCACCTCTGTCGTCGCAGCGGGGTTAGCAGGAGGGGCCCTACAACACTCCATGATAGAAAACGACAAGCTGTTACAACAATTCTCTGTTGCTATGGAAGACTCCGCCTATTCCCTAGCCTCCCTTCAGCGGCAGCTCACCTCCCTAGCACAGGTCACCCTTCAAAACCGCAGAGCCTTAGACTTACTCACGGCTGAGAAAGGAGGTACCTGTATGTTCCTCAAAGAAGAATGCTGTTTCTATATAAATGAGTCAGGGTTAGTTGAGGAAAGCGTCCAACGCCTACACGAACTAAGCTTAGAAATGAAAAAGCAACAATTCACTACAGCCGCTAACAATTGGTGGAGCTCTTCAATGTTTTCCCTTCTGGCACCCCTTTTAGGCCCCCTAATGTCTTTACTACTTCTATTCACTATAGGCCCCTGTGTGGTAAATAAAATTTTACAATTTGTCAGAGAAAGGTTTGATACCATCCAACTAATGGTCCTCCGTAGCCATCACCAGCCTCTCCTGCACCCAGAAAGTGAGGCTATATTATAAGACTCTGGAAATCCAAGATTGGACATCCAGTTACTTATGAGAAGGGAGAAATGAAAGGACACAAAGATAGATGTGTACCCGCCCCCCACCCGCTACACCCTTGTTCTGCTCTCTAATCTTTGCACGTACCAGAGGTTTCGTAAGTTCTGTAAGTACATGTTTCTCTTTCTGAGGCCAGGTCACAAGGAATGTTTAAGTAAGATAGCCAGGTCACAAGGTGTGTTTAAGCAAGATAGCCATAAACTGGTCGTGCAACCTGATGCAATATAATTAACTGCCTTTGTGTAAAACTGCTCTTCCGCCTCAAGGGTTGTACTGAAATATCAGAAATGGCGGGAACCAATCATAGTTTGCCAAATCGCTTTGTTCAAACTCCAGCCAATCATACCTCTAATTTGTATAATGATTCTATGCCTACTTTCCTTAGACTATATAACATTGTTCGGAGCTCAGTAGGGGAGCTCTCCTGCCCGTCTCGTTTCACGAGCAAGTGAGAGCTCCAGGTTCGAACCTGTAATAAAGATCCTTGCTGCTTAGCTTTGACTCTGGACTCTGGTGGTCTTCTTCGGGGAATAAACGGTCTGGGCATAACAAGTGAAGAATGGGTGAAGAGCTTTGCCACCTGGGAGTGAAGGGGAGGGTCACAGAAAAGATGGTATCAGAATTGGATCTTAAAGGAAGCACTGAGGTAAGGGCACAGCTGCTCACGCCTGTAATCCCAGCGCTTCGAGAGTCGAGGTGTGAAGATTGCTTGAGTCCCAGGAGGTCAGGGCTGCAGTGAGCCAAGATCATGCCATTGCATTCCAGCCTGGGTAACAGAGCCAGACCCTGTCTTGAAACAAAACAAAACAACACAAAAGGAGGTGTTGCTAAAGACATGAGCACTTGAGAAGAACATTATGTATGTGGAATTTGTGTTACCAGAGTTTGGGTGTTGTGGTTGGGTGGGGAGAGGAAAGGAGGACTGGGTAGATCCGGCTGAAAGGAAAGGGTTAGGATTGGTTGTCAAGGGCTTTCCGACCACATGAAGGAGGTTGAACTTTGTGTAGACAATTTTTTAAGCCACCCTAAGTAACATGATCACATCAGAAAAATCCTGTGTCAGCCATGTCGAGGGTGGATGGAGGGCAGGGAGTGACTGGTTTAGGAGGCTGCTAAATTGCCCAATCAAGAATTGCAAAATAGGAGAGACAAAGGGGTTGATTTGAAAGATAATTAGGAGGAACAACAAATAGTACTTGCCCCTCAGCTTCTACCCCACCTTTCTGTGGTAACTGTCTCCTGCTTTGGGGACATCACCTTTTTTCACTTTTAGCCCTTGTGCTTTAGGCTGGAGGCTCTATAGGTAGGACAAGTGACCTAGGCTAAGGCATTAACGCAGGCCAACTTTCCTGGAGTAGCACATGACGTTAATAAGTCTAATCAGGCCATCAAGACCTGTCCTGGGACTTTTGTTTTGTTTTGCATTGTTTTAAATACAGACAGGGTCTTGCTTTGTTGCCCAGGCTGGTCTTAAATTCCTGGCCTCATACAATTCTTCTGCCTTGGCCCCCCAAAGTGCTGGGATTACAAGCATGAGCCACTGTGCCTGGCTTTGTCCCAGGACTTTTGTAAGTGAACTCCCTCCTCCTGGACCAAGTTGCATAATGATGGGAGCCTGTGCTGCCTGGAGTTGCCATGGACCTGGGACGGAGCTGATCCAGGGAAAGTAGTCTATAGATGGATCGTAGTAGCATCTTTTGAGCCCAGAATTGAGCCATACCTTACCCAGCTGTGCCTGTGGATTTATCATGAGCCAATGAGCCAGTGCTGGTGAGTTTTTAAAACTTTTTTTTTTTTTTTTTTGAGATGAAGTCTCACTCTGTCACCCAGGCTGGAGTGCAATGGCACGATCTCTGCTCACTGCAAACTCCGCCTCCTGAGTTCCAGTGATTCTCCTGCCTCATCCTCCCAAGTGCTGGGATTATAGGCAAGTGCCACCATGCCTGGCTAATTTTCATATTTTCTGTAGAGATGGAGTTTCACCATGTTGACCAGGCTGGTCTCGAACCCCTGACCTCAGGTAATCCACCCACCTCAGCCTCCCAAAGTGCTGGGATTACAGGCGTGAGCCAGCGTGCCTGGCTTAAACCCACTTTTTTATCTAATCCAGTCTGAGCTGGATTTTCTGTTTAAACTGACTCCAAACAAAGGGTATTCACAGTACGTCCCTAATGATTAGCATTGGGAACAGGGAGCATTTTTGAAATTCACTGCTCTTGGGTTGGTGTCATGATGAGGATAGAAGACAAAACGATGTCTGTAGCCACTGTTGAGCCCCTCTTAGGGAACTGTGAACATCCTTCCTAATTCACTACATTGGCAGAATCTAGGTCTTAGAGACCTTAGAAGGGGTGGCTCCAAACACTGCCTGTCAGACGTTGGGATCTCACAGATTTCACAGAGCAACAGAATTCCAAAGAAAAATCTTAAATTCCAAACTAGAATTGCCAAGTTTAAATTTTGTTGGGTAAAAACGTAAACAAACAAAACCACTGCCTTCTACCCTCTTCATAACATC
Source organism: Macaca mulatta (assembly GCF_049350105.2). Taxonomy (NCBI): domain Eukaryota; kingdom Metazoa; phylum Chordata; class Mammalia; order Primates; family Cercopithecidae; genus Macaca; species Macaca mulatta. The sequence continues at coordinate 124,819,887 of NC_133417.1, read as the reverse complement.
GTGGAAGAGCCAACACTGTCACACACCCACAAGCAGAAAAGGTAATAGGTAGCAATGAAAGATAGCCCTTATAAAATGGATATATTTGGCTTTGTGAAAGACTCACTCATACTCACTTTTCTCATTTTGTCTCAGACATGTGCACGCTTTTCACTTGCAATACCAGTCTGCTAACTGGCCTCGTGGAGAATCCTGTGCCCCTCAGTAATCTGCCCCCAGCCCTCAGCACCCATCCTCATCCCCAGGACAGGGAGCATCTGAATAACACAGGGTTCTAGGGGGCCCCAGCAGGAAGAATGAAGAGCTGAAACCTAGCAGGAAAATTGAAGATCCCAGTGAAAGACCTTACTGTTTGCACAGGGAGGATCTAGCCAGAGAAGCCAGGCAGGCAGCACGTAGAACATAGACAGGCTTGGAAAAAACCTCCCCTTCCCACCACTGGCAGAGCCCAAGCCGCTGTCTCCCCAGCCCACTGCCTGAATAGGGATGCACAGAGCCCTGAGCACAGAGCTTCCAATGCTGGGTCAACATGAAGGTCCTGGGAGAGACTGGGGACTTCGAACAGGCAGGTTTCCCCCTCCAGAACAGCCTCCTGGGGGACTCAGTGTCAACAGAGACTGGGGCGTGTACAGGAGCATGTACATGGCTCTGAAGGCTTCTGTGCTACAGGGAACAGTGGCTTATTCAGGTTAGCTCCAGTGGGGGAGGGGTGTTGGTGTAACTGTGACGGGGTGGGATTCTTTCTCACTGGAGCAGGCGCTTACCCTTCCACCCCATCAAGCCAGCCTGGTAGAAGGGAGTCTTTGACCAGTAAAAGACTCTGGTTGGATAAATACACACTGTATTTGTGCAGTCAATATCAGAAAGTGTTCTCAAGTTCCAGTCTGATGGACCCGAACATCCCAGCCCTCCCCCTAAGCACGCGCGCCCACACACACACACGTTGGAGACTGGATGGAACCAGTGACAGAGCAGGGACCCTGGGGTGGAGCACAAGGATAACAAGACCCAGGGGATAACGAGGACAGTGAAAAAAGCAGGGAGGAAGGCCAGAGGAGAGAGGTTTCCCAATGCCCAAATCCGGAGACAGAACGGACTGATAGGAAACGCAATGAAAAAAGAAAAGTACTGTTTTGCACCGTGCCCTGCACGCGCAAATTCACAAAAAAAGCTTTTCTATTTTCTGGCAATAGTCTCAGTCTTTCCACTCTTCTGATGCTAAGGGCTGAGTTAAGGGATTATATAAAGATGTACAGAGGACATCAAGGGAGCCAAAGAGTTCATGAACTGGAATCCTAGTGCAGGAGGCCTCACGAAGTCTGCAGCAAGAGTCAGTGGCGGATTCAAAGAAGGGCCCTTGGCAAACCGAAATCCTCAGGTCTTTTGGTCAGGTGATCTGACCTTAACACAACACCACCTCTTTGCCCTTGTTAATTTCTTTCTGATGCTGCCAACACATATATCTCTCCCTTACATCCCACCCGAGCTTCCCAAGTGACTCCAAGATCTGGCCAACTCTGGACAATTGTCTCAGTGTGGCTCCAAAGGTCACAATCTCTGACCAGGCTACAAATCACCTGACCTTGGGCTAAGTGCCCATCAGCTGGGGCAAAGAATGGCAGGGGAGGGGACTTATGGGACTTATGGCTGCCTTGGATGTGGGCACATGAGTGCAGCAGTCTCCCTTAGGTGTGCAGGGAAGGCACCCTGATTGACATGTCTGGTTCAGCTTGCACAAGTCCAGCTCTGTCTCCAGGGTGGCTCTCCAAGGAGCTTGGAGCACTATTGTGCCATCCCCAAGCATCGTAGATTCCCGACCGATACACATCCAGTTATAGCTCTTGAACTTCATGTCTCCAGAGTCAAGTGTGGCTGAGTGACCTGGGATCTCACAGTCCCATGCTCCTGGGGGCCCAACTCCATGTCGGAGAAGCTGGAGAACGTATGCCAAGTTGTATGCACTGTGTTCTTTATTGAGACAGAAGTGGGATGGGGAGGGTAACCCATAGGCAGAGAAGTGAAAGGAGGGAGGAGTGGAAGCCATCTATTTCCCAACTCTGCCTTTCCTCCCAGCTGATGATGGTGGGGGCTTAGCCACCAGCCATGGGATTAAGAAGGAAGACCCACCCCCCTTAGACCCCTTAGATACAAGCACAGTGTTGCGTGAGAAGGTTGGGCACTGTTTCATACTTGAAAGAGTATCCTCCATCCGAGGTGGTGCGGACATGTAGGGGCCTCATGGTCCCTGGGAGAGCAGCACAGCAGGGCTGGGCCCCTGGCAGCAAGGAAGGGGGCTGGGCTGGGGTAGGGGGAGCCCCAGGGACTGGAAGGGGCAGGTTTGGTGGGATGTGCAGCCCACAACCACCATGGCAGTAGTGGAAGATAAAACTGGGAGGGTACACGATCCACCGTTCCCAGCCCAGCTCCTGGAAGGAGATGTTCAGTGCTACTCTGTGGCAGTTGGCGTGGGCAGCTGGTTCCTCCGGAGGCCTCTGCAGCAGGCGCAGAGCAGAGGGAGACCAAGGCCAGGACATCGGGGGAGTTGAGCGTCGGGCTCTCTCCCCTCCACTGGGTGGTCTGGTCCGAGTGTGGGCCACCAGGAAGGGCGTGGCCTCAGGCTGGGCTGAGCAGGTACAGAGGGGACAGCGCAGCAGCAGCACCAGGACGGGGTGGGTCAGCAGTGAGAGAGCGGAGGTGGCCAGGTGCAGCACGGCCCAGCGAGGGGGGGCATGGCCTAAAGACATGGGCACAGCCACAGGTCCTGCCGGTGACAGTGCCAGCAGGCCTAGCAGGGGCTCAGAGCTATTGGAGGCTGCTGTGCCCTGCCTGTCCAGCCCAGTGTGGAACCACAGGTGGGCTGAAGTCACTTGGCGGCTGCGTGTGTGCTGGGATGGCCGGAACATGTATGTAAAGAGGCCCTCCTCAGCCTCCTGGGCCAGCCCTCCGGCAGTTGGCTTGTCCTCACAGCTGGCACCTGCAGGAGACAGAAGAAAAGGGAGAGGGCAGCCCTGACTGGCAGGGCCTGGTACCCCTCCTCTTCAGCAGAAGGGATGTGGCCGCCAGTCATGAGCCAATGATAGGCTGCACTCTGCTCCATGCCCTCCAGGATGTGGGGACTCTCCTGAGTTTGGGGAGAGCTTCTGTAGGCTCCCCATTTTTAAATTTCATCATGAAAGGACTTTAAAAAACAGAAGACATTGCCAACTTCTCTCTGAAGTGGTTTTACCAATTAACATGCCCATCAGCAGTGTGTAAGAGGCCCTGTCTCTCTCCACTTCACCAGCACTAAGAATTGGTATTAGACTTCAATGCTTACTCACCAGACGGTGTTAAACAGTATCCTGAGTGGTGTCTACATGGATGGTTGTTATGTTACTGTTTTTTTTTTTTTCTTTTTTTTTGAGAGAGAGTCTTACTCTGTCACCCAGGCTGGAGTGCAGTGGCATGATCACGGCTTACTGCAGCCTCTACCTCCTGGGCTCAAGCAATCCTCCCACCTCAGCCTCCTAAGAGACCACAGGCGTGTGCCACCACACCCAGCTAACTTTTGTGTTTTTTGTAGAGACAGGATCTCACTATGTTGCCCAGGCTGATCTCAAACTCCTGAGCTCAAGCAATCTGCCTGCCTTCACCTTCCAAAGTGCTGGGATTATAGGTGTGAGCTATCACACCCAGCCGTATTACTTTTTTTATTTTTTTATTTTTTTTGAGATGGAGTCTAGCTCTGTGGCCCAGGCTGGAGTGCAGTGGCGCCATCTCGGCTCACTGCAACCTCCGCCTCCCGCTCTGCCTCCCGGGTTCAAGCAATTCTCCTGCCTCAGCCTCGCGAGTAGCTGGTGCCACCATGCCTGGCTCATTTTCTGTATTTTTAGTAGAGACGGGGTTTCACCATGTTAGCCAGGATAGTCTCGATCTCCTGACCTTGTGATCCTCCTGCCTTGGCCTCCCAAAGTGCTGGGATTACAGGTGTGAGCCACCGCGCCCGGCCCATATTACTCTTTATATCTTTGGCATGTCAGGAATATTATATAATAAATTCTTTAAAATAATTCCATTTTTAAAAGACAAGTTTACACCAAAAAAAAAAAAAAAAAAAAGAAGAAGGAGGAGGGAAAGGCGAGTGGGAAGGAAGAAAATGGAGAACAAGGAGGAGGGGGAAGAGGAGGAGGGCTGTAACTCAGAACAGAGGGGAGTCCTTTCAAGAATGTGTAGTTGGCATCCTCACACTGACACACTCATAGACTATACTAATCATCCTGGAGCAGCACCCGCTGATGGACTGGCAAGTGGAACTATACTGTTACATGGCTTCTTTCATTATCTAGTCACAATTGGTCCATTTTGCAGGTACGGAAATTGAGGCTTAGAGAGGTGAAATGACGTTCAACGACTAAGTGGCCAGACTGGAATTTTGCCTGATCCCAAAGCCATCCTTCTCCCCACTGTGCTGCTAACGGACCAAAGTGAGGGAGGCAGGGGTCCTCTCTTAAGAGAAAGGTGGACCAGATGACAAGAAAGCCCACCCGGAGGAGGGCTTATCCATCCAGTCAGTGAAACAAGGGGACGCACATATGTCGAGACAGGAACTCAAGAGAAGATAGACTAGTTTTCCAGAAAAGTTTCCCAACTAATCTTTTGCCTGTATCTCTGATAGCTTCTCAGTCTCAGCTACCTGGGAGTAAAGAAACAGGGTCTGGAGCAGCGAGCAGAGGCAGAGATAGGAGGAAAGGTGGCAGGAAGGGGCCCAAGCCCAGACATCTCCATCTCTAGAGACCCCTGGTCTCCCAGCGCATACCTCCCAAATGCCTCCCACCTGCCATGCACTCTAGGTACAGCCTCTCACTTAATCCTGAGAGGTTGGCGTTATCACGCATTTTACAGATTGGGAGACAAGAGGCATAAGGAGGTTTAATAACTGGCCTATTGTTGCAAAGCCACTGAGTGGTAGGGCTGGGATTCAAACCCAGGTCCACCTGGCCCGCAAACCCATGCTGTGCCTTGCTGCTTCTCAAAGTCACCCTGCCAGTTCCCCCACCTCGTTACCTGTGGCTGGGAAAAGGATGGCCTGGGAGACATCCTCCTCCTCCGTGGGCTCAGAGCCCCTGCGTGTGAAGCCCCCCAGGGCATGTCTTCGGAGCAGCCGCCTGACTCCAGGGTCCCCACCTTCCCTGGTCACCACGGGGGACCCCAAGGCATCCAGGAACAGGGCCCTCACCTTGGCCAGAACAAGCTCCCGGGCCAGCTCCGGCCCTTGGCAGCTGTGACCACCCTGTGGGGCCAGCAGCAAGAAGAGCAGTAGGGGCAGCACCATAGCTCACCTGGCCCTGCTAGCGGGGAACCCACACCCTCCCCCGTGCCCTTTCTGCCAGGGTCTGCCCAGGGCAGCTCCACTCTCCCCTCCCCATCCCACACCCACCCTCTTCTACCCTTCTCACCCAGTCTTCTCCAGTCCTTTCCACGCCCCACAGTCCGAGTTGCCCCTGCCCGTGGCATTGAAACCTCCTATCTCTGACGCAGATGTCTGTGGCCATGAGCCTTATCTCCCACTCCCGCCAGCGATGTTGGGGAGGGACTGGGGAGGATTTCGCCCCAAGCGACCTGACTCATACAAGCAAACATTACAACCCCTTCTCCTACACACACACACACACACACACACATACACTCTCACACACACACACACGCACTCTCTCACACACACACACACATCCAGAGGTTTACATCAGGTGGGACAGGAGCCTGGGAGCTGCAGCCGGCCAGCCCCGGAAAGTGTCATTTGTCAGGGAGACACAGTGCACCACCCCTCAGACCTTCTGGGGCCCCTTTCAATAAGCAGCTGCTGGGCCGGCCAGCCCTTGGGGGAAGGGCTGGAGCCGGGGCTAGAACCGGGGCTAGGGCCGGGGGCAGGTGGTCCTGCCTGCTCTATACTTAGCCCAGTGGAGCCAGTCTGGGCTCTTGTCCTCCAGCTGTGTCATCAGAGAATATTTTTGGGATTGGCAGCTGCAGGCGCCTCTGCCACTCAGGCCCAAGCCTGGCGGGAGGCTAGGGACCTGGCGGCTGGAGGTGGGAGGGAGGAGGGGGAAGAGGCCCAAGCTGTGGGAGGGGGCTGGGAAGAGAGGCTCCCAAGAGCAGGAAGCCAGGCAGCGGGCAGGAGAGGCTGCGGGGCCCCTCGCTGGAGAGGCAAACAGGAAGGACTGCCCCCTGAGCGCCAGGCTTCGGCCCGGGAATCGCCGCCGCCGCCGCCGCAGAGCTGCAGCTTGGGGCCGAGGGTAAGGAGGCGAGCCGGGAGCAGGAGGCCCGGGAGAGCTTCGCGGGTACCCGCGCCTGGTCCGCAGCCGCGCCCCGGCCCCGCCGCCCCTGGCCTCGGCTCGCCCTCGGCCCACCCTCCCCGTTGGCCGCTGCAGGCGGTCTGAGACAGCTGCGATGAAGGCGAGCTCAGGGGACCAGGGGAGCCCCCCGTGCTTCCTGCGCTTCCCGCGGCCGGTGCGGGTGGTAAGTGGCGCCGAGGCGGAACTCAAGTGCGTGGTCCTGGGGGAGCCGCCACCGGTAGTGGTGTGGGAGAAGGGCGGGCAGCAGCTGGCGGCCTCGGAACGCCTGAGTTTCCTGGCGGACGGCGCGGAGCACGGCCTGCTGCTGAGCACCGCACTGCCTACCGACGCCGGGGTCTACGTGTGCCGCGCCCGCAACGCGGCGGGCGAGGCCTACGCGGCGGCCGCTGTCACCGTGCTGGAGCCACCGGCCTCCGAGCCCGAGCCGCAGCCCGCCGAGCGCCCGCTGCCACCGCCGGGGTCCGGGGAGGGCGCCCCGGTCTTCCTCACGGGGCCCCGATCCCAGTGGGTGCTAAGGGGGGTGGAGGTGGTGCTGACGTGCCGGGCGGGGGGCCTCCCTGAGCCCACGCTGTACTGGGAGAAGGACGGGATGGCCCTGGACGAAGTGTGGGACAGCAGCCACTTCGCGCTCGAGCCCGGCCGCGCCGAGGAGGGCCCCGGCGCGAGCCTGGCGCTGCGCATCCTGGCAGCTCGGCTGCCGGACTCCGGCGTCTACGTGTGCCACGCCCGCAACGCGCACGGCCACGCGCAGGCGGGGGCGCTGCTCCAGGTGCACCAGCCCCCTGAGAGCCCGCCCTCGGACCCCGACGAGGCCCCCGCGCCCGTGGTGGAGCCGCTCAAGTGCGCTCCTAAGACTTTCTGGGTAAATGAGGGCAAGCACGCCAAGTTCCGCTGCTACGTGATGGGCAAGCCCGAGCCCGAGATCGAATGGCACTGGGAGGGCCGCCCGCTGCTCCCGGACCGCCGCCGCCTCATGTACCGCGACCGCGACGGCGGCTTCGTGCTCAAGGTGCTCTACTGCCAGGCCAAGGACCGTGGGCTCTACGTCTGCGCCGCGCGCAACTCGGCAGGCCAGACGCTCAGCGCGGTGCAGCTGCACGTGAAAGGTACGGCGGCGCCCGGGGCCTGGGGAGGGGCCTCTCGTGTCCTCCGAGGCCCTCCGAACACCAGCCCTCCTCGGTGCGCAGCACTGCCCCGAAGACTGGAGGAGAGGAGGTCCGCGGCAATATTAAAATATCAAACCCGCCCGCCTCCCGCTCTCCAGGGATTCGGATTTACTAGGTCTCCCGGGTACTCAGGAACTTCTTAGCAAACTCCCCAAAAGATTCCGAGGCAGATGGTGGAACACCACTAAGGAGTGATTGATGTACAAACCTGGAGGGCGGTAGAACTCTTCTCCCCTAGTGGTTTTCAACGTCTTTGTTATTTTACTTCTCCTTCCCCAACTGAATTCACAACCAGAGTCCCAATATATGAGACAGATAAAGGAGTATTTTGTGGGCCTAAATTGCTAAGTCTGCTTGTATAACAGGTACTTCTAAAGCATCAGTGAGAATAAGGAGGCTATTTTATTGAATACAGGCATTTGAAGTGAAGACTGCATTCATGAGTCCAGGCTCTGAACCCTGTGGGAACAGCCTGGGTGCGTCTGTCACCTTGAGAAACAAGTGATTCAGTAGAAAGCTAGACAAGGGAGGACAAATGTCCTGTGTGTTTTTACTGTTCTTTGATTAAACTACTCCCCACGTTTGCAAGAAGAGGAAGGTGAAGGAGAGAAGGTTTATATTTCAATGTTGAATCACCAACAATATCCAATAAACGCTTACATTCTCATAAACAGAAAATTCAAAGGGAAAAAAAAAAGCACACCCCAAACTCACCATTAGGTAACGCTCCCCATAATAGGATTTCATCACAATGCAAAGGATTATACCTTCACTAGTTATTGTCCAGATTTTTCTCTTGGAGGAAAAAAAAGTTGGTAAATTCTCCTGAGTCCTGCCTGGCACGCAGTCAAGGATGTGGCCCCTGGGCTGCGGTGGTGGCCTCGCTGGTACAGTTCAATGCACACAGATTTGTCAGGCTGGTGCTGATCTGGACCTCCATCAGGAAAGAAAAGCCCCGAGGGAAGGCTGGAGGAGCTTCCCAGAGTTGGATACACACACACTGAAACTTGCTTCTCCAGCAGCCTGAGTTAATTCTCTAGTTTCTAACATCCTGTTTTCTTTTCTTTCTTTCTTTCTTTTTTTTTTTGAAATACACTTTTGAAAGGGGTTAAAATAGCCAGGCGAGGTGGCTCACTCCTGTAATCTCACCACTTTGGGAGGCTGAGGCAGGAGGATCACCTGAGGTCAGGAGTTCGAGAACAACCTGGCCAACATGGCGAAACCCTTTTTCTACTAAAAATACAAAATAATTAGCTGGGCGTGGTGGCACGTGCCTGTAATCCCAGCTACTTGAGAGGCTGAGGCACCAGAATTGCTTGAACCAGGGAGGTAGAGGTTGCAGTGAGCCAAGATTGCACCACTACACTCCAGCCAGGGCAAGAGAGCGAGACTCCATCTCAAAAAAAAAAAAAAAAAAAGAAAAGAAGAAAAAAAGAAAAGCGTTAAAATATTTTAAATTCTACTCAGACCCTTGTGGAATATGTGAAATGCCTGGGGCGGGGGGGCCTAGGGAACGATTTGAAAATCACCAGTCTAGGGCCTAGAGGATCCCAGAGAACAGTTTGGAAATCATCAATCTGATCCAACCCCTTTTGTCCCTTTCCCCATTTTACAAGTAAGGAGACTGAGGCCCAGAAGCGTTGAAATGGACTTGCTCAAGGTGATGTGGCTAGTGTCAGGGCTGGATGAGAACTTAGGTCATCTTAGGAACCACCACTTCCCTTCTGGTAGTTTTCTGTGATTCCACAGTGCCCGCTGGCTCTGCATAAAGAGCACATGGCATGAGCTAATGCGATTTGAGGCGTCCTACACCTAGTCTGGCCCTTCTCCAGAGCCCTCTCTTGTCTCTCCCCTCTCCACAGAGCCCCGCCTCCGGTTCACACGGCCCCTGCAGGATGTGGAGGGCCGTGAGCACGGGATTGCCGTGCTGGAGTGTAAAGTACCCAACTCCCGCATCCCCACGGCCTGGTTCCGTGAGGACCAGCGGCTGCTGCCCTGCCGCAAGTATGAGCAGATCGAAGAGGGCACTGTCCGGCGTCTCATCATCCACAGGCTGAAGGCAGACGATGATGGTGTCTACCTGTGCGAGATGCGGGGCCGGGTGCGCACCGTGGCCAACGTCACAGTCAAAGGTCAGCTGGTTCATGGGGAAGAGGCTGAGGCGGAGGCAGGCAGGTGCTCAGATTCCAGGCTGATGGATTCCCGTCGGCATCTCAGGGCCCATCCTGAAGCGCCTGCCCCGGAAGCTCGATGTCCTGGAAGGAGAGAACGCGGTGCTGCTGGTGGAAACTCTAGAGGCTGGAGTTGAGGGACGCTGGAGCCGTGATGGGGAGGAGCTGCCAGTCATCTGCCAGAGCAGCTCGGGCCACATGCATGCCCTGGTCCTTCCAGGGGTCACCCGAGAAGATGCTGGCGAGGTTACCTTTAGCCTGGGCAACTCCCGTACCACTACGCTGCTCAGAGTCAAATGTGAGGGCAGGAAGGCCTCTGGACAGGCAGGGCAGGGCAAAAGGTTGGCCAGATGCCACAGCTGGGTTGGTGAAGTAGATTTAAGGTGGAAGGGCTGTGGAGGCCCGAGCAAGGCCGGAACACATCCCTGCCTTGGTCTCAGGTGTCAAGCACAGTCCTCCAGGACCCCCTGTATCAGCAGAGATGTTCAAGGGCCACAAGAACACGGTCCTGCTGACCTGGAAGCCTCCCGATCCAGCTCCCGAGACCCCATTCATCTACCGGCTGGAGCGGCAGGAGGTGGGCTCTGAAGACTGGATTCAGTGCTTCAGCATCGAGAAAGCCGGGGCCGTGGAGGTGCCGGGCGACTGTGTGCCCTCCGAGGGTGACTACCGCTTCCGCATCTGCACAGTCAGCGGACATGGCCGTAGTCCCCACGTGGTGTTCCATGGTTCTGCTCACCTTGGTGAGTTGGTCCTGCCAGACCCACCCATCACTTCTCCTCCCTTCCCCAGCCCTCAGTGCTGGTCCTCTCACAGGCCTGCCATCTGCCAGCCTCTGCCCTCTGCCACCCCTTCTAGTTCTGACAGCTGCACTCTGTCCCTGTCGCAGTGCCCACAGCTCGCCTGGTGACAGGTCTGGAGGATGTGCAGGTATACAACGGGGAAGATGCCGTCTTCTCCCTCGATCTCTCCACCATCATCCAGGGTACCTGGTTCCTTAATGGGGAAGAGCTCAAGAGTAATGAGCCAGAGGGCCAGGTGGAACCTGGGGCCCTGCGGTACCGTATGGAGCAGAAGGGCCTGCAGCACAGACTCATCCTGCATGCCGTCAAGCACCAGGACAGTGGTGCCCTGGTTGGCTTCAGCTGCCCTGGCGTGCAGGACTCAGCTGCCCTCACAATCCAAGGTTGGTGCCGGTGGGGACCTGAGTGGGCAGAGAGAGTCAAGACACAGAAGTCCTGTTGGCAAAACGAGGCAGATGTTGGTCCCATTTCTTGTATCGGGGCCAGGAGAGCAAGGAGCATCCGTGATGGGCTCAGGTTGAGGGCTCAGAGGTCCGGAAGGCCAATTTCAACTTACATGCAACATCCGGGGCATTGTTATCTTGATATATGTCAGCATCATATCCCAATTTTCTGGAGTGCTTTGTGGTTTACAGAATTCTGTCACATTTGTCATCTCATTTGAAAGACACAGACCCTGGCTGCTAGTCCCTGACTGCCTCCTGCCAAGTTGTCTAATTGCTGACACTGTCACTGCAACTTTCTACCTGCCAGGCACAGTCCTAATCACCTTACATACATTAACACAATCTTCTCAATGGTCCTGTAAGATAGGGTTTTTCGTTTTGTTTTGTTTCATGTTTGTTTGTTCGTTTTGAGATGGAGTCTCTCTCCGTCGCCCAGGCTGGAGTGCAATGGCACGATCTCAGCTCACTGCACCTTCCACCTTGTGGGTTCAAGTGATTCTCCTGCCTCAGCCTCCTGAGTAGCTGGGACTACAGACGTGCACCACCATGCCTGGCTTATTTTTGTATTTTAGTAGAGACAGGGTTTCACCATGCTGGCCAGGCTTGTCTCAAACTTAAGATAGGTTCTTTTGACATTCCCGTTTTATAGCTGGGGAAACAAGCACAGAGAGGTTAAGCGACTTGCTCGAAGTATGGAGCTAATGAGCACAGGTGCTGAATTATGAACCCAGGCAGTCTGGCTCCTGATCACACTGTGCCACCTGTTGAAAGGGGGAAGGAGGGGAACAAGGCATCCCTGAGGAGGACAGCTGGAGGTGGGGTGCTGAAAGTTCAAGGATCACGCTAGCATGTGCCGTGTCACCATTGCTGGAGTTTATAAGACCAGTCAAGGAATCTGTTGGCACCCATGTGCCGGGTCTTGGGGTGATTCGCTGTCAGCGTCGCAGGCGGAGGGCCAGGCGAGACCTGACCAGCAACCAGAGCAGCATTTCCAAAATGGGCACCCGGCTCACTGACATCAGAACCACGTGGAGGGCTGGTTTATAATGCAGATTTCCTGGCCCCTGCATGCTTGGGAGTCCAAGAATTCTGCATTTTTAGCAGACTCCCTAGGAATTCTTACCCACAGCCAAAGCCCTGCTCTTAAAGGTTGGTGTGTAAGCCTAAGCCTATTTTTAAAAACTCCAACAACAGCAGTGATTCCCTCTGATGCATCCAACACTGAGCCCATGCACCGGAGGGAGGGGTGCTGATCTGTGCTTCTCCCCACACAGAGAGCCCGGTGCATATCCTGAGCCCCCAGGACAAGGTATCATTGACCTTCACAACCTCAGACCGGGTGGTGCTGACCTGTGAGCTCTCAAGAGTAGACTTCCCGGCGACCTGGTACAAGGATGGGCAGAAGGTGGAGGAGAGCGAGTTGCTGGTGGTGAAGATGGATGGGCGCAAACACCGTCTGATCCTGCCTGAGGCCAAAGTCCAGGACAGTGGCGAGTTTGAGTGCAGGACAGAAGGGGTCTCCGCCTTCTTCGGTGTCACTGTCCAAGGTCAGGAACCACGCCAGCCTGGGCTCCTACAGCCAACTGTGGGGCCGCATAAGCCATGCCCTCTGGTCTGCTGCCTACTTGGGGGAGTCCTTTACAAGGAAAGCCCAGTGGCCCAGGGGACATGTTTCAGATAACTCTGCACTTGCTGCCTTTTTTTTTTTTTTTTTTTTGAGATAGGGTCTCCCTCTGTTGCCCTGGCTGGAGGGCAGTGGTACGATCTCAGCTCATTGCAACCTCCGCCTACTGGGTTAAAGCGATTCTCCCCTCAGCCTTCCAAGTAGCTGGGACTACAGGTGCGTGCCATCAGACCCAGCTAATTTTTTTTATTATTCAGTAGACACAGGGTTTCACTATGTTGGTTAGGCTGGTCTTGAACCCCTGACCTCAAGTGATCTGCTCGCCTCAGCCTCCCAAAATGCTGGGATTATAGGTGTGAGCCACCATGCCTGGCTTGCTTGCTTGCTTGCTTGCTTTTTTTAAGATGAGGGTCTCACTGTTGCCCAGGCTGGCCTTGAACTCCTATGCTCAAACGATCCTCCTTCCTAGCCTCCTGAGCAGCTGGGATTATAGGCGTGCACCATGCACAGCGTGCCTTTGCCTCCTAAACCCCTGATACACTAACACTGCCTCGCTGTCCACATAGCCTCTGCTGGGTTGGGTGGCAGAACAAAATGCAATTAAGGGGAGGAGAGATGGGAGCGAACACTTTTTGGGCGCTTACTCTGAGCCAAGCATTATGCTAAGTATTTTCAGTATACACTCTTTGATTTAATCCTCACAACTAGATGAGGGGCAATATATCTCCAGTTCACAGGCAAAGAAACAGAGGCTGTAAGAGGTTTTGTGACCTCTGTCACACCATAGCTTGGAGACACACGCAGGATTATTCTATTCCTGCTGCCTCAGAGTCAAACAGAGTATTGAGTGCAGTCGCCCCGTGGTTCTCACAAGGCAGCCCATAGGCTGGCTGCTTTAGGAAGCTCCTGGAAGCTGGTTATAAATCCCTGGACTGTCCAGAGCCACAGTATCCAGGGTGGAGCCTGAAGATCCTCTCTTAACAAGTGCAGACTCTCTGAGAGAGCAGCTTGGGAAGCACAGATCCCACTCATCTCACTGAGTGGAAGTCCTGTTTTCCACGCTATTGCCAGGGGCCACACTGGGGCCCTGCCCGAATGTACCCAGTGACAGGGCACCCACTACCTGGAGAGTGGCTGTCTCACTGTTGCTACTTGTTGGATCATCCTTCACCTCCTGCCTGCCCTGGGGTCTTGTAATAGAGGCAGTAAGCATGGCCCTGATGTGACTTGTGACAGTGACCTCCCTTCAGCCTAGACAAATGGTGGCTGCCACTCTGTGAACTCTCTGTGCCTCCTTCTCTCCATGTACTCACTCCGCCACCTCTGATCCTTTGGGGACCCACAGAGCACTCTGATGCCACATGATCTCCTGCCATGCCTCACCTGCCATGCCCTCAGCATTCCTTGTCATTGTCCCTGAGTTCCTACACAGCAGGGCCTTAGCCCTCCCCCAGCGTCCTCCTGTGCAGAAACAGTGTCTCCTGGCCACACAGCTAGTTTGGACTCCTTGTGCGGGGGTGTCTGTGCGATGCCATCTCTGCTCCCCACCCAGATCCCCCCGTGCACATCGTGGAACCCCGAGAGCATGTGTTCGTGCATGCCATAACCTCCGAGTGTGTCATGCTGGCCTGTGAGGTGGACCGAGAGGACGCCCCTGTGTGTTGGTACAAGGACGGGCAGGAGGTGGAGGAGAGTGACTTCGTGGTGCTGGAGAACGAGGGGCCCCATCGCCGCCTGGTGCTGCCCGCCACCCAGCCCTCAGACGGGGGCGAGTTTCAGTGTGTTGCTGGAGATGAGCGTGCCTACTTCACCGTCACCATCACAGGTGGGGGGCCAGGTGGGCCTCAGAGGCACGGGGGAAGGTGCCCCTGCTCCTGCTGGGGCAGCTGCCACACCTTCACTCCTGGGCCCCTGTTCCCCGCCCCTGCTGCCCTCCCACTAGCAGATCAGACCTCCTCCCTTTCTCCTCAAGCTACGGTCTAGTCACACTCAGGAAACGTGTTATCATAAGCACATTGGTCTTGGCTAAGGAAGCCCTGCTTTCTCTGTTCTCCTAAAAACCTGTACCAAGGGAAATCTTTGGGGACAGTGAGTTTATTGCAGGGTAGGGCAGAGTCTAGGGCGGGTGGTCTTAGGCACTAGAGGGGCCAAAAATTCTTGGAGGAGGAGACCCCCAGCTCCATCTGGGGACCCAACCCTCCTTTCCTCAGTTCCACCCTTCATACCATCCCTGTCCCAACCCAGAGAATGTGGAGTGTTTCTACAGCCGAGGCTGACCCCGTGGTCCCCGCCGTGTGGCTCCTGTGCAGCACAAAGTCTGCTGTGCTTTTGTGACAGCTGTATTCATGTGTCTCTAGCTGTGAGTAACCGTTAGCTGCTGTGAGATGCAGTCTCTGGGAGGTCCCTCTTCAACACATGGCCTCCTTTCCAGGGGTAGGGGACACAGCTGCATCAAGGAGGGTGGCAGGGCACACCTGGCCCACCCCTCATGCCTGGCAGTGGCTGTCCCTGTCCTCCAGACGTGTCTTCGTGGATCGTGTATCCCAGCGGCAAGGTGTATGTGGCAGCAGTGCGCCTGGAGCGTGTGGTGCTGACCTGTGAGCTATGCCGGCCCTGGGCGGAGGTGCGCTGGACCAAGGATGGAGAGGAGGTGGTGGAGAGCCCCGCGCTGCTCCTGCAGAAAGAAGACACTGTCCGCCGCCTGGTGCTGCCTTCTGTCCAGCTCGAGGACTCCGGCGAGTACTTGTGTGAAATCGACGATGAGTCGGCCTCCTTCACTCTCACCGTCACAGGTGTGGGCCCAGCCCAGCTCCCTGGGGTCACAGAGACAGCCCTGAGCCCTGGAGGAGCTGGCCACATAGCCCCAGCTAGCACCCTGGGGAGGAGGGAGGTGTGGGCTGCGGGTGCATGTGCCAAGGTTCTTGCTGAGATGAGCCCGGGCCCCTATTCAAGGAAATGAGCCCCTCCCCGGTGCCCAAGGCCAGGCCTAGCTCTGCTCCACAGCTCATTTACTGAGCACTTTCCCTGGATCAGGCACTGGGAGTAGCAGGTGAGTAATGCAAACACTGTCCCTTTTCTGAGAGAGCTGCCAGGCTAGGTGAGGTGACAGCTGTTTACCAGGGGTCGCAAACGGGCAGTCCTGGGGCCCCGTGCATTCCACACGTGTGCTTTGTTTGGTCTGCAGAGTCTTACCAAAGTCAGGACAGTTCAAATAACAATCCGGAGTTATGCGTCCTCTTGAAAAAGCCGAAGACCCGGCGGCTCTGGTCCCGCTTCCCCCCATGGCGACGAACAGCTGGCACTGAGTAGCAGCTGCCCCTGTAGTTTGGGGCCCACATTCCTCTGTCCCACCGCCCTGCCATTGCTTTTTGCCTTTCCCCAGACTGCTTCAGCCACTAACCTAACCTGGCCCCTGTGGGCATTTGAGTTTGCGACCCCTGTGTTAAACCAATAAACATGCAAATAAATGTACAGTGACACCTGGTGATAAGTACTGTGAGGGCCAAGGGCAGAGGGCTCAAGAGCGCAGAGCAGAAGGGTCAGGGAGGGCCTCGGAGAAAGTTGCCCTTCCACACACAGGAGCCAACAGCGCGCAGACACAGCTGCTGCCCTCCAGGAGTGCACAGCCTGGCAGGAAAGCCAGACGCCTTCCAGGATCTTACAGCATGGGTTGTCGAGGGTCCCTGGGCTGGGAGCCACCACCCTGGCCTGGCGACAGCAAGTGCTTTCAAAGCTGATACTGGAGCTAAGTGGGGTGGGGTGTGGGCAGGAGGTTGGGGGAGAATATTCAAAGCGGGAGAAGCACAGGACAACTGTGGAAGTGACGGAGGTTCAGTGCTGGAGACTTCCGGGCGACGGCTCACAGCATCCAGCCCAGTGTGTGTGTCTGGGGTTGGGGGTCCATAGGGCTAGGCAGCTCTGCGTGGCACAGAACCCCAGTGGCTGCATGGGAGCCCCCATCCTACTGTGGCTATAGTCCTGTCCTCCCTCAGCCCTGCCCTGAAAGTCATGCTCCATACTGAGCTGTTTAGGGCCCCCCACTCCCTGCACCCCAGCTAGTGCACCCTGCACACACAAGCCCACAATGCCTAAGAGGCCTTCTGCACACACTCTGCCCTGTAGTAATCACCTTCACCCTCTCCCACTCAGCCGTGGCCAGACATAATGGCTGCATACACACAAACTCCAGCCCATGCTCAGGCTCCCCACAAAACACCAGGCTCCCCACAAAACACCAGGCTCCCCACAAAACACCAGACTCCCCACAAAAACCAGTCTCTTCACAGGGAAGTTCACACAAACACCACCTCTGCTCTAGGCCAGAGCAAATCAAGTCTGACACCAAGCTGAGGTCCCGGGGCTGGGTAGCCACCCTGGTCCCCTCACTGATCCCTGTCCTCACTCCACTGCCCTCATCACCTTCCCCACCCCTCAGGCAGCTGCATTCTGGTCTCTCCTGGCTCGGCCCCAGAGGACCAGCCTACGACCCTTAGAGCAAGGAAGCCCATGGGGGAGGCGGGTTATGTGGCTCAAGGCAGGAATCTCCATGGAGGCGGGAGTGCTGAGTGGGGAGCTTGTGGTTACCTCCGCCCATGCGTGCCCCTATAAAACACCCCCCAACCCTGGCCCCCCTGACTGGGAAGCTAGCAGTTCCTCAGCCCAGCCACCAGGGGGCCAGAGGCTAATGGAGCACTAGTCTCCCTGAAACTTGAAGATTCTGGGGGAACCTGGGGCAGCGGGGGTGTGGGCAGGTCTGGGCTTCATGCACTGGTCACCTCTAATATTGACATGGTTCCCTTTCTGCAGAGGAGTGACCAGAACTTGGAGATGAGCTCTCAGAATCAGCATTTAGCACCCCTGGGGAACTCTCAGACAGACGTTGAATGCAAAAAGCATTATTGAGTTCCTGCAAGCCTTGGCTTGGAATTCCTGCCACTACCTGTGGAGTCTGAGCCTCCCTTTAACAGAGGGTATTTCTTCCTCCTGCCCCAGAGTGGGTGTAGCCAGTGTGACCTTAAGGAAGTTGTATAATCACTCTGTGCCCAGTCCCTTATATGGAAAATGGGGATAAAACACTACCTTCCTCTTAGGATTGCCATGACAGTTAAATGTTTCAAGTGCTTGGGACTGTTCCTGGACCTTAGGAAGCATCATATCAATGTTTGCTATTGCAGATCCACCATCCCTTGTCCATAGTTCCAAAATTCCAAAACTCTCAAAATCGAAAGTCTTTTTGTAAGTTTTGTATTCCAAGTCATTTCAGTAAAAACCTGAGCTTCATTGCTCTGAAGCTATTTCTATGCTTTAATTATCGTGCCAAGGGTGAATATCGCTCTAGCTATATATCTATAAGATATGAGTGTCTTATAGATATATTCTTGTATCTGTAAGATTCTGTATCTTTCAATATATCCTGCTTAGGGTGAATGTAATATGTGTTACACCATAGACATGTTAATGTGACTGATGAAGGGGGAGGCCCCCATGGGGGCTGAGGAAGGTATGTGATAGATGAGAAATGCATTATTTCTGGAATCCAAAGCATTCTGGATTCTGTAACACCTCTGGCCCCAGGGATTTCAGAGAACAAACTGTGGACCCATTATTGCTTCTTATTATTATTTTACTTATTATTCTCATTATCATGTGGGTGATGGGGACTTCATGCTGCCAAATGGCTCCAGAGAGGCTGACGGTGAGCTTGTGACAGGCTGTGGTTGTCCCCACCCTGCAGAACCTCCAGTACGGATCATATATCCCCGCGATGAGGTGACCTTGATCGCCGTGACCTTGGAGTGTGTGGTGCTGATGTGTGAGCTGTCTCGGGAGGATGCCCCTGTGCGCTGGTACAAGGATGGACTGGAAGTGGAGGAGAGCGAGGCCCTGGTGCTGGAGAGGGATGGGCCACGCTGCCGCCTGGTGCTACCTGCTGCCCAGCCCGAGGACGGGGGGGAGTTTGTATGCGACGCTGGAGATGACTCGGCCTTCTTCACTGTCACTGTCACAGGTGGGCAGTCTGCAGCACACAGAGGAGGTAGAGAGGTAGGGGGCTAAGGGACAGACACCCACCTAGCCCCACCTGTCCCACCCCATCCCTAACCCTAACCCTAACCCTAACCCTAACCCCATCCCCAGCCTTCCCCTTATCCACCTTCCTCGTGTTTGGCCATCAGAATCCTGCTTAGCCACATCAGGTCAGGACCAGAGGCCTGGTGGGAGGGTGCCCAGCAATTAGAACCATTTGTTCATTCATCCATTCATTTAATACTTATTGAGCAACTACTATGTGCTTGGCACTGTTTTAGATGCTGGGGATATAGTAGTGAACCAATAAGACTAAACCTCCTGTCTTCACAGAGCTTACACTCTAGCGAGGATGAACAGACAAAAAATAAGGGATGGTTTGTCAGGTGGTAACGAGTGCATCAGAGGCAAGGCAGGGAAAGGGGATAGGAAGTGGGGGTGGGTATGGAGTGAGCTGTGTAGATCTGGGTGTGAGTCTAGATCTGCCTCTTTCTGTCTGTGTGACCTTAGGCAAGTCAGTTTCTTCTAAAAAGGCCTCAGGTCCTCAGCTGTGAAGTGCAGCCAGCAGCTGTGCACCTCTTGGGGGTGGTCAGAGTAACTGACTGAAAAACACAGGGTTCTTAGGACAGTGCCTGGCACACAGCAGCTGCTCCATGGACTGCAGCTGGCACCGTTCTCAAGAGCTGGGCTGCCAGTGGGGAGGGCTGAGGATCTGGTGGGTGAGGGAGGAGAGGCCCGCTGGCCAAGCCCATGTACGCCTCTCTCTGACCACCCACCAGCCCCACCAGAGAGGATTGTGCACCCAGCAGCCCGCTCCCTGGATCTGCATTTTGGGGCTCCAGGGCGCGTGGAGCTGCGCTGTGAGGTGGCCCCAGCTGGGTCTCAGGTGCGCTGGTACAAGGATGGGCTGGAAGTGGAGGCATCAGATGCCCTGCAGCTGGGTGCTGAGGGGCCCACCCGCACCCTGACCCTGCCCCATGCCCAGCCTGAGGACGCCGGGGAGTATGTGTGTGAGACCCGGGATGAGGCCATCACCTTCAACGTCATCCTCGCTGGTGAGTGCTCCTGGCCAACCCGGGGCAGGGAGGCAAGGGCAAGCATGCGCTGACACCCTCCTCTCTTGTCCAGAGGCCCCAGTGCAGTTCCTTGCTCCAGAGACAACCCCAAGTCCGCTGTGTGTGGCCCCGGGGGAGCCAGTGGTGCTGAGCTGTGAACTGTCCCGGGCTGGCGCCCCCGTGGTCTGGAGCCACAATGGGAGGCCTGTGCAGGAGGGCGAGGGCTTAGAGCTCCATGCCGAGGGCCCCCGCCGAGTCCTCTGCATCCAGGCTGCAAGCCTAGCCCATGCAGGGCTCTACACCTGCCAGTCGGGAGCAGCCCCAGGAGCCCCGAGCCTCAGCTTCACTGTCCAGGTGGCTGGTGAGTACAGCCTCGGCACTAAGCCTGAGAGTGGCACCCCAAACCCTGTAGGATTCCTGCTTTTCCAGCATGTCCTGCCCATCCCTGGCCCCGCTTCTCTTAGTACCCTCCCCATCATGCCTCCCCCTGCCCTCCTCAAAGCCCTGAGCCTCTCCCCCCCAGTGACCTCCAGCTCTGACTCCACAGAGCCCCCTGTGCGGGTGGTAGCTCCCGAGGCAGCCCAGACGAGGGTTCGGAGCACCCCAGGCGGGGACCTAGAGCTGGTGGTGCACCTCTCCGGGCCAGGGGGCCCTGTGCGCTGGTACAAGGACGGGGAGCGACTGGCAAGCCAGGGACGGGTGCAGCTGGAGCAGGCCGGGGCCAGGCAGGTGCTGCGGGTGCAGGGGGCACGAAGTGGGGACGCTGGGGAGTACCTGTGTGACGCGCCCCAGGACAGCCGCATCTTTCTTGTCAGCGTGGAAGGTAACAGCGTACCCCTCAAACCCTGTGGGCTCTGGCACCCCAAGGACCACCTGGTACACTTTAGGGCCCCCTTACCCCTCCATCCCCGCTTTGCTGCCTCTGGCTCCAACCAGGGTGTGCATGACCATCACTTGGATAGGGGCTCAGGGCTCCCCTTTCCAGAAACCCTCATGTGAGAGGGTTAAAAGCATAGACTGGGCCGGGCGCGGTGGCTCAAGCCTGTAATCCCAGCACTTTGGGAGGCCGAGACGGGCGGATCACAAGGTCAGGAGATCGAGACCATCCTGGCTAACACGGTGAAACCCCGTCTCTACTAAAAAATACAAAAAACTAGCCGGGCGAGGTGGTGGGCGCCTATAGTCCCAGCTACTCGGGAGGCTGAGGCAGGAGAATGGCGTGAACCCGGGAGGCAGAGCTTACAGTGAGCTGAGATCCGGCCACTGCACTCCAGCCTGGGCGACAGAGCGAGACTCCCTCTCAAAAAAAAAAAAAAAAAAAAAAAAAAAAAAGCATAGACTGGTGGTTAAAAGCAGAGGCTCTGGCGTCCACCCACCCAGGTTCCAGCCTGGATTTTGTGCCCCAGTAGCTGTGTGACATTGGCAAAGTTGTTCAACCTGTGTGAGCCCCAGTTCTGAAAAGAGGGGATAGTGCTTGTCTTATAGACCTGTTGTGACAAGTAAATGCTGTAAATAGGGTCCCTGGTAAATGATATTATTAGTGCATCACCAAGGTGGGGTGCTAGGCTAGGATTGCGAGGAACTGACTAAAAGAATTGGCAGGGAGCTGGCATCTTGTCCTTTGGGCCACCCGTGTGGTCGATACATAGTAGGTCCTCACGGAAGGTTTGTTAAATGACTGGGGATGAGGGCCTGTACCCTGAGGAGGGGATGAAAAGGAGAGAGGAGAAAAGACCCAGCCCAGCTCACTGCCTGACCGTGCCCCTCAGAGCCACTGCCGGTGAAGCTGGTCTCAGAGCTGACACCACTCACTGTCCACGAGGGCGATGATGCCACGTTCCGGTGTAAAGTCTCCCCACCAGATGCCGATGTCACCTGGCTGCGCAATGGGGCCGTCGTCACTCCAGGGCCCCAGGTGGAGATGGCCCAGAATGGTTCAAGCCGCATCTTAACCTTGCGAGGCTGCCAACTGGGTGATGCAGGGACCGTGACTGTGCGGGCAGGGAGCACGACCACAAGTGCCCGGCTCCATGTTCGAGGTTAGGTCCTGGTGAGGATGAGGTGCTCTGTGTCCTGTGCCTGTACTCCCAACTCAGACCCCAGCAGCCTTGCCCATCTACCTAGGGACAGACCAGTGGGATGGAGCAAGGGGCCAGCTTCCAACCCCACCAGGCTCCATGGCCTCCTCCTTCTTCCCCACCAGAGACAGAGCTGCTGTTCCTACGGCGGTTGCAGGACGTGCGGGCAGAGGAAGGCCAGGACGTGTGTCTCGAAGTGGAGACAGGCCGAGTGGGTGCAGCGGGGGCTGTGCGCTGGGTACGAGGTGGGCAGCCCCTGCCCCACGACTCTCGCCTGTCCATGGCCCAGGATGGGCACATCCACCGCCTCTACATCCATGGTGTCATACTAGCTGACCAGGGCACCTACGGCTGTGAGAGTCACCACGATCGCACACTGGCCAGGCTCAGCGTGAGGCGTGAGTGCCCTGTCCTCTCTTAATGCATTACCCACCCCACAGCACAGCCTTTTCTGGCTGTCCTGGAGTCCCTCAGGCCCCCACCAAAGTGCCCCTCACCGCTGAGAAAAGTCAACCGTGGCCGTCCCAGCAGCAGCCTGCCCAAAGCAAAACTTTTCTTTTTCTAATATTTTTTATTTACCTTAGAAGTCCATGTGGATTTTGCATTCCATTGCATATTTCAAGTTGGCTTTGCTATAAACACAAATATTCTCCAGAAAGACCTGCCGTGGGCATCCTTCAGTCATGTATTCTAGGGATACACATACCCACTTAAGTAGCAGGGATGACTGGCAAACAGCACCCCACACGTCCTACCCAAAGCTGGAGCCCTCTGTTTCCTGTGTGACCTCATGCAAGTTAACCTCTCTGAGCCAAGTCTCCTTAAAAATGGGGCTGAGACCAGGTGCAGTGGCTGATGCCTGTAATCCTAACACTTTGGGAGACCAAGGCAGGAGGATCCCTTGAGGCCAGTAGTTTGAGGCCATCCTGGGCAACATAGCAAGAACCCGTCTCTACAAAAAAAATAAAAATTAGCCAGGCATGGTAGTTACTAGGGAGGCTGAGGTGGAATGATTGCTTGAACTCAGGAGTTTGAGGCTGTAGTGAGCTATGATCATGCCATGGCATTCCAGCCTGGATGACAGCAAGACCCTGTCTCAAATTTTTAAAATGGGGTTGATCCCCGTCTCAAGTGTCTCTGGGAACATTAACTGAGATGAAAATTCTTACACAGAGATTGGTGAATGGTTGTCATTGGTGACACATCTGTTCTAACTTATTTCATTCAAGAAATCATCACAATAAACCTGTGTCCCAGTGTTATTCACCTTGTACAGCTGGGGCAACTGGGGCCCAGAGAGGTCAGGCCATTTGCCAAAGATCACACAGCACACTAACTATGTGGTAGAGCGAGGTTCCATTCTAGTGTGTCTGACGCCAAATTCCATGCTCCTTCAAGTGTCACAGTACCCCTCACCCAGACTCCATGACCCCCTAACTACACTTCTCCCCCTTCCTGTGCCCTCATCTCCTAACCCTAATATAGCCCTCCCCCTGCCAAGTCTGTCCGCTGTGCCCCTTTCTTCCTGCACACTGGTTCTGAACTTTTTTGGTCAGGACCTTAGGTTGGATGTTGGGGGGTGTAGGCAGGACCAAGGGATGAGGATCGACTGCAGTCCCTGCCCAGAGCTGGAGGCCTCATCCTCCCTTTCTCCATCTCCCCCGGCCAGCAAGGCAGCTGAGGGTGCTGCGGCCTCTGGAGGACGTGACCGTCAGTGAGGGAGGCAGCGCCACCTTCCAGCTGGAGCTGTCCCAGGAAGGTGTAACCGGGGAGTGGGCCCGGGGTGGAGTCCGGCTGCATCCAGGGCCCAAGTGTCACATCCACTCAGAGGGCCACAGTCACCGACTGGTACTCAAAGGCCTGCGCCTGGCTGACTCAGGCTGCGTCTCCTTCACGGCGGATTCCCTGCGCTGCGCAGCCAGACTCGTTGTGAGAGGTGTGGCTCCAGGACCACAGCCTGCCTGCTGACCTGTGTGGCCCTACTCACCCCAGGCATGAATACTGACCCTCGACTCGTGTGACCCCCATTGACCATGCCTGTCTCAGTGTGGCCCTCATTGACATCCCTGCCAGAGTGTGACCCCCCCCCCCGACTCTTAGGCCGTGTGTGGCCCCAGAGACTCCTCTGCCTGAGTGTGGCCCCTGACTGCCCCAGGCTCAGCCAACCACTGACTCTGCTACTGTGAGCATGCCCATGCCATTGTGGTCACTGCTGTCTGCCCGCCTGCACACCATCCCACTGACCACTCTTAACTTGACCCTACTGGCTACACTGCCTGCCATGGCTCCCTCTGCCTGTCCAGTCCCTCAAATCCACTGACTGCCTGAGGGTGACATCACTAGCAACTCTGCTTGAGTGTCCCCCATGTTTGCTTCCAGCCCCAGGATGTTCCTACTGACCACTCCACTGGCATCTCTGCTTGTTTCCCCATTGCCCTCTGGCCCCCAGCTTCTCCCCCACTGACCACCTTAAAGTGTGACTCCCGGTTGGCCACTCCTAACCCATTGGCCCTGTGGCCCTGCCTACCACCGCCCCCCACCCCCCGTCCCCACCACTGACGGGTCCTTCTTGGACCACTTGTCCCAGCTCATCCCCCACTCGCTAGTGTCCTCTACTGACACCTTGTGCCCAAGTGTATGTCCTCCTTGTCCCTACAAGATTGGTCCCCATCCTGCTCCCTCTGCACTGTCCTCCCTCTCCCACTCCCAGAGGTCCCAGTGACCATCGTGCAGGGGCCACAGGACCTAGAGGTGACCGAGGGCGACACAGCGACGTTGGAGTGCGAGCTTTCCCAAGCTTTGGCTGATGTTACCTGGGAGAAGGTCAGATCCCAGCCCCAGCCCAGCCCACTTCAACATAACACCAACAATAATAATGCCCCAGACAGAAACAACTAATACTTAAGCGGATGTGCCTGGCACTGTGCTAAGATTTGCATTGTATTTTATCCCTTACTCCAAGGACAACTCTAGGAGGTAGGTCTTGTCACTGTGATACCTATGAGGAAACTGATGCTCAGTGGAACAAATTACCTACCCAAGGGCAGACAAAAGGTAGAGCCCATATTTGAATCCAGGTTTGCCTAACTCCAGAATCCGTGCCCATGTCCCCTGTGATCCATACCTGGCTCTGGGCTTCCCGAGCACCTTGGCGGCCCTAAGGTCCCCAAAAAGTGACACTTTTTCAAAGAGGCTCCTGGCACGACCCCAAAGGCGTGGGGACAGCCCGACCCCAGCCTGGGAACACGAGACACGCATAAACGCGCCTCGAGACTGCTTGGCATTAACAGAGGGTGCTGCCGCCTGCCAGGGCCGGGGTCGCCTGTGCCCAGCCGGGCCCGCCCCGACCCTCTGCAACTCACGCCCCTAGGACGGGAACGCGCTCACTCCCAGTCCGCGGCTCCGGCTCCAGGCCCTCGGCACGCGCCGCCTTCTCCAGCTGCGGCGCTGCAGCCCCTCGGACGCTGGGACCTACAGCTGCGCGGTGGGGACGACCCGCGCCGGGCCGGTCCGCCTGACCGTGCGCGGTGGGTATGGGGTGATGCGGAGGCTGGGCACTGCTTTGGGCATGAGACTTGCGAAGCGGTCTTCCCCCGACCCTGCTGACCGCGCGTGCTTCTAGGAAGGGGGCGTGGAGGGGGCGTGGTCGGTACCTGCCCTCCACCCCGCCCCGCTCACGCCCCGGGCTCCGCCCCAGAACGTACGGTGGCGGTGCTCTCCGAGCTGCGGTCGGTGAGCGCCCGTGAAGGCGACGGCGCCACGTTCGAGTGCACCGTATCGGAGGTCGAGACCACAGGGCGCTGGGAGCTCGGAGGCCGCCCGCTGAGACCCGGAGCCCGCGTCCGCATCAGACAGGAAGGTCTGGCCTCCTGGTTACCCTCTCGGGCCCCTCGCTGCCCCGCCCAGACTCGGACAGATCCCGCCCCACCGGGACAAGCCCCGCCCCTGACTCGGACGGGCCCCGCCCCGCGGCCCTGTGAGCCTCGTCCCCAGTCTTTCCCCCGCCCCCAGCCCCGAGTCTCGGACCGCTAGTCTTCCCGCTCGGTATCCCGGTTCCGCCCACCCTAGCGTACACTAACGGTGTCCGAACCGACCCAGGGGCCTGCTGCGCCCCCACCTTCGTCCCTAGCGCTCCTCAGAGGCGGCTCCGGCCTCGCTAGCGACCCCCTCACCCCCAGGGAAGAAACACATTCTGGTGCTTAGCGAGCTGCGGGCCGAAGACGCCGGTGAAGTACGCTTCCAGGCGGGGCCCGCCCAGTCCTTGGCTCTACTGGAAGTGGAGGGTAAGCACCTGGGGCGGGAGCCACAGAGAGTACATCCTCTGTCTCCTGCCATGGGACTGACGGACTTGGGGCTGGCCCCAAGAACGCTGCCTCTCTCTCTTCCCCTCCCCCCGAGAGGCTGTCCTGGGTCGGGTCACAGAGGGCAGCGCGTTTCCCCGGGAAGAGGAGACTTTGGGTCTGAGGTGCAAGGGAACGGACTGGTGGCATAGAGGGCTAAGGCCAGGAGTGGAGGCTGCAGGGAGGGAAGATGCATCTCTTCTCCTGGGGGCCATGCGTGTCCCTATTAACTTAAGCTCCTGCCCCCTATCCCCAGCATTGCCTCTCCAGATGTGCCGCCACCCCCCTCGCGAGAAGACCGTTCTGATGGGCCGCCGGGCGGTGCTGGAGGTGACTGTGTCCCGCTCGGGGAGCCACGTGTGCTGGTTGCGGGAGGGGGCCGAGCTGTGCCCGGGAGATAAGTATGAGATGCGCAGCCACGGCCCCACCCACAGCCTGGTCATCCATGACGTTCGACCTGAGGACCAGGGCACCTACTGCTGCCAGGCCGGCCAGGACAGCGCCCACACACGGCTGCTGGTAGAGGGTGAGTAAAGTCAACTGGGCAGAGGCAGGAGAGCGAGGGCGCCTGGGAGCTGATGGGTTAAGCCACACTTGGCTTTCCAAGACTTGGGGTGGCAACGGGTCCTGGGATACGTCGGAGGTGGGGATGGGGGAGGGGAAGGGTAGAGCACACCTAGGGCTGGAAAGCCCTGGAACCGCTTGGCTTAGATCAGCTGCTCCTGGTCAGCTGTTCCCACCTTTCTACGCCCCTTCCTGCCAGGCTTCTCCTCTCTCCTGCCACTGGACCATGTTTGTCTCTCTTGAACAGCCCTGTTTCTACCAGTTCCTTTCCTCCCCACTTCCCCAACACTGCCTGCCTCCAGCCTGTCCCTCCTCTCTCCTGCCCTCTGCCCAGCTTGCCTCTACCCATCTCAGCAAGTTCCATGTCAGCCTCGGCAGAAGCCTCTTTCTTTCCTTTTCCACGTAGGAGACATCCCACCTTCTATCCCGAATCCCAGCATTCCCTTCAGGTGCTGCCCTGTGCCCCATCCCTAGCTGACCCCCACCTTCCTGCTGCCAAGACAGCCCTGACCAAGACGGAGAAAGGGTAGGGCATAGCCTGGGGCCCCAGCTCTTCCTGTACTGGTGTCCAGGCTCTGCCAGGGGAGAGAAAGGTGGTACCCACTCTCTCCCCAGCCACATGTGGAGTCATTCCTCTGCAGGTAACTAGGAGGACCGAACCAGGCCAGGCGGGTGCCCTTGGACAACTTGGAAGGCGTGCGCCCTTACCCTGGGCAGGGGTAGAGAGACAGGGAAACCAGAGGTGTCAGGAGACAATAAAAGTGCTACAGCTCATTTCCTTGCCTCTCTGAGTGATGTGGGAGGGCAGACCTTGCCTGGAGCCTCTGTGCAGTGAGCGACACTGGGGACCGAGGGCTGTAGTGCTTGTACCTGGCCCATGAAAGTGCCAGCCACCAAAGACCACCATTCCTGGCAGAGGCCACGCAGTTTGGCACATTTATAAAAGATGTAAAACAGAGTGGGGTGGGGGAGACAGAAGCATGAGGTGTCCAGGTTGGCATGACAGACACCAGACATGCACCGTGCATTTCAGCCCCTCCCCAACTCCCTTCCCAACCCAGCCCAGAGCAGCACCCCCCACCCCCATCTCCTGCCACTGCCCTCAGGCTGGTGGCTTTGCAGAGGCCAGGGGACCACGGTGAGGGGTGCTACAGTTTGCCCCATAGACAAGGACAAGAACCCTTAGATGAGTCTGGCTGGGAGGCAGGGCGATGGGAAGGAAGGTAGCCCCTCCGCGGAGACATGCAGGAGGTGGCCCATGGGACCCCGGCGGGGGGTGAGGAGGTGGGGTTGAGCCTGGAGAAACCCTACCAGTCAGAAATCTAAGGCAAGGGTCCCAGCGTCCCCTCCAAGCCCGCCCACCCCTGCACACATACACACAGACACACGGGCAACACACTCACAACCCTGAGCACACCCCAATGGGGTTCACACCCCGAGTTCCTCAGGAGCCTCTTGGGAGCTTGGGAGGGGGCTTTCCTCTCAGGCCAAGACTCGCCTGAGACAATCCTCCCTTCTAGTGACCAGGCCAGCCCTCTCCAGGCTGGGGAGAGGGACAGCCAAAGCCAGGGGGCTAAGTGGCAGCCTAGCAGGCCTCCCCGAGCTGGCAGAGCTGGTGACAGCAGAGTCTAGACAGGCAGATATGGCTATACCCGCACCGGGGGGCCTGAGCAGGCTGTCAGAGGCCCCCGGGACCCATACTCATAGTCCGCATCTGTGGGTGAGGCCATGAAGGAGCTCAGGGAGCTCCCGGTCTGCCGGTCTCGGAAGCTCTGGATATAGCTCTGTGGGGGAGCAAACATAGGTGTGAGAGTCCCACCGCAGAATCCTGCCCTAAAAGCCACCTCTTCCTGAATTCCTACATGCCTGACACCCCTATAGACTGCCATAGATCCAGAGTCCACAGCCCTGAGACCCCACCACATAACCATATCCCACTTAAAACCCATACTGAGGGCACCTTTCCCCCAATCCCCCCATCAGCTGGACCCACCAAGCCCCTGGTGCGTGGCCTCCGATGCATGGACAAATAGGCCTTCTAGATAGCAACCAGTCCATGGGGAAAGCCCAGTCCTGTTTGGACAGAGTTTCCACACTTCCTTCTCATTCTGGCTGGATGGGCCCAGGGAGCTCACCGGGGAGAGGACGTCTCCATTGAAGCGTTTGATGGGCACTGGCCTGCGCCGATAAGCAGGGTCTGGGGGCCCAGGCCTGGGAGGAGCCCGGGGACCTCTGGGGGGAGCCCGAGGAGGTCTCTTTTTCCGCCTTTTCTCCTTGCGATCTTCCTGCTGCCGAATCCGCATCAGTTGCACACGTCGGCGCTGCCGGCTGATGACCACTGTGGTGGGATGGGTAGAGAAGGAGCTCAGAGGACTGTGCGCCTTATTTCCCCTGAGCCCTCCCTCTCTCTTCCCACCTGAGGCTCTAGGCTTCCAGATTCCTCTTGTCCATAACCCCTTACTCCCACCCTGTCACTTCCTTTCCTGGTCTCCTGCCTCTCAGAGGGGACTTCCCGCTGTTGTTGTTTTCTTCCATAGGTCTTTATGGAAGACTCCTAGGCTTCCAGGTACCCCCTTCCAGGCTGTCATCCCTCTCCCAATCACCTAGGCCAGCCACCATCATCTTTCCACTGGACAATCACAGCTGCTTCTTCACTGGTTTTCCCTACACTTGCTCCCTCTAATGCTTTCTACACTCAGCAGCAGAATGAGCATCCCAAAAACTAAATTAGATTCTATCTTCCCCTACTTTAAACCCTCCAGTGGTGTCTTATTGCCCTTCCAACAAAATGTGGAGTGCTTCTTATGACCCAGAGGGTCCACGCAATCACCCTGGCTCCCACACCTCACCTTCCATACTCCTGCCCCACTTCCTCAAACAAGCTGAGCTCATTCCTTCTCAGGGCCCTCGCCCTTGCTGTTTCCTCTTCTCTAGCTCTTTGCATGGCTGGCCCCTTAGCCTTCAAGTGCCTGCTTACATATCACCTCCTTCAAGTAGCCTTCCCTGACCACCCTAACTCTAATAGCTTCCATAGGTCACTCTTTCACATTACCCTGCATGTCTCTGTCATATCACTCTACACAACTGGAATCATCTGGTTTGTTTGCATCTCTGTTATCTGTCTCCTGCCTGCCCTGAATGTACACCCATAAGGACAGGAACCTTGTCTGTGTTATCTCTGCTGTATCCCTGGTGCCTGGAATGGTGTCGGTGCAGAGCCAACACTCCATATGTTGTTGTGGAATGAATGATGGCACCTGGGTCCTATCCTCACAGACCCTGAGCAAGTCAGCTCTCTACAGCCATCGAGGCCTTCTGCTGCTGTCCCCTACTCCTCAGTCACTCGGCCCCCCACCCATCCCTGGCCACCCACTCCTCTCATGTCCACCTTGGCCTGTGCCCCCTTACCTTCCGTGTGGGAGTCCCCCTCAGCTGTCACCCGCCACTGCACCAGAATGCCCATGAGGCTGAGCAGGGGCCAGAGTGCCAGCAAGGCCCAGCTTCGCCAGCAGAGGGGGGGCACAGGAGCGGCCCGGAGTCGCTCCACCACGTAGCGCCCCAGCAGTAGCAGCTCGGCGAAGTAGTCAGCGGCAGTGGCGATGAGCGCAGCACCAGTCACGGCGGTGGCCAGGGTAGTGAGTGGGCGGGGCCAGCGCAGAGTGAGCAGGGCACAGAGCAGGCCGCCCCCCAGCAGCAGCCCCAGTGGACCCCACACGGAGCCTGGCTGGTAGTAGGGTGCGGAGCCCAGCAGGGCAGCAGCTGCGAGCAGCAGGCCAAGCAGC
The DNA here is from genome assembly GCF_049350105.2 of Macaca mulatta. Taxonomy (NCBI): domain Eukaryota; kingdom Metazoa; phylum Chordata; class Mammalia; order Primates; family Cercopithecidae; genus Macaca; species Macaca mulatta. The sequence goes on along the minus strand of NC_133417.1, from coordinate 124,789,505 downwards.
AGCCCCACCAGGAAGAGGCCCACGCTGCGCACGAGCATGGCCACCAGCCCGCAGAGCAGCCCGATGCCCAGCGCGATGCCCGCGCTCGCCCCAGCACTCAGCTGCGTCTCTAGCACCCGCTCTCGGTAGCACAGGAGGAAGATGACCACCGAGCCAAACAGCAACCCAGTGAGGAAGAGCACTGCCTTGAAGCAGCGGTAACCTGGAGGGGAACAGGGGCTAGTGAGGGGCCAAGATGAGGGCACCAGGCTGGAGGGAGCAGGTCCGAGGGGTCAAGGACATGGGATCCCAGGGGAACCAGAGACAAACACACTAAGATCAGAGAATTGAGGGTCACTGGGGTCATGAGGGCATCAGTGATGGGGCCATTGAGGTCAAGGGAGGTTAGAGAGATAGGGCTGTTGGCAGTCAATGGGAAAGCAGACATAACCATTGAGATCATGAGGGTTGATATATTTGAGGATCACAAGAGTTAGGATAAATCTTTCGAGTCAAGGGTGACTCCGTGCATTGCTGTCATTGGGATCATAGGAGTCAGAGAGATAAGTCATTGGGATCCCAAGAGGATCAGCAAAAGAGTCAGTGGGGTCTTTGAGAAGGGATTGCTCACAGAGATGAGGTATTTGGAAATCATAATAAACTCGAGGGCTGGGCGTGGTGGCAGCACTTTGGGAGGCCGAGGCGGGTGGATCACAAGGTCAGGAGTTCGAGACCAGCCTGATCAACATGGTGAAACCCTGTCTCTATTAAAAATACAAAAAATTAGCCGGGCATGGTGGCGCGCACCCGTAATCCCAGCTACTCAGGAGGCTGAGGCAGGGGAATCACTTGAACCCAGGAGGCAGAGGTTGCAGTGAGCCAAGATCGCACCATTGCACTCCAGCCTGGGTGACAGAGCAAGACTCTGTCTCAAAAAAAAAAAAAAAAAGTTGAGAGGTGAGGGTCACACAGGTTCAGAAAGATGAGTTTTTGAGGGTCACAGGGCTTCAGAGATATGGCACCACTGAAAGGTTACAAAGAGGACAGAGAAGCAGAGTTATTGGGGAGTTGTCCTGGAAAATGAGGTATTTGTAGGTTAGGGAGATTGACAGAAATAGAATCATTGAGAGTATAAAATGATTTCCAAGAGAGAGGAACACTGAGACCAAAACAAGGAATTACTGGGATCACAGTATGGGGAGGGGTGATCAAATGATGAGGTTATAGGGATTAGAGAGGAGTAACCAGTGATCAAAGCTAGGAGTAATAGAGGGGGTCAGAGGGATGGAAGGTAATGACATAACTGGAGGTGAGGGGAGGTGGAGGTCACTAAGGCTTACATGAGGTCACACAGAATCAAAGAGAAGGAAATAGTGTTTGTGGAGTTTCAGAAATAAGGAGGTTATAGGGCCATTAGGCCCATTAGAGATACCTGAAAGGGTGAGGGAAGTGGAGATTCTGAATAGTTGGAAAGATGGAAATCAGAGGTGGGGGTCAAGGAGTCAGGGAGAGCCAAAGAGAAAGATAACAGAGGAGAGTCACTTCCAGGAGTAGGGGGAAGTATGAGAGTCCAGGAGGCTCTGTGAGCAGAGAGAGGAGTAGGGTGTGGACAAGGGCTCAGAGTCCATGAGCCTGGGAGTAGTGGTATCCAAGAGGGGTAGGATGTCAGGAAGCCCAGGAGAGGGAATATGAGGCCACATTGAGCAACATGCAGAGGGAGTGGGTACAGATATGGAGGGGGTGAGGTGATACAGAATCCTCAGAGGCCCAGAACGTGTCCTGAACCCTTGCGGGGGGCACTTCCTCCTGCCTACTCTTCAGTTGTTCAGCCCAGAGTTTGGGGGAGGAATGGGAGGGACCATCTGGCTCCCAACCCTGTCTACCCACCCACTGTAGGAGGAGGCTGCAGAACACAAGTCTTGCACTACCTCTGCCCAACCTGGAACCCCAGCCCCCAAGCCTCATTTGCCCCCCACAGGTCCCACTCACCTATAATTCTCCTCCCAGAGGCTTTCTTTGGGCCCCCAGCTTCAGAGCTCACTCTCCCCTCGGAAGTTCTGTAACTCTTGCTGCAGAGCCACTGGTCACTTACTCCCATTACAGTGGGCCACTAGCCCATATGGCACATTTATGCATATTCGAAAAAGGTGTGCCTTTCTCTAGGCAAAGCAGCTTTGTACCAAGGCCCAGATTTTGTCAGGCAGAGCATGAGCTGGACTTTAGCCCCCACTTGCCCACTCAGCTGAGTTCCCTTATTTAGTACCCATCCTGTACAAGTATTCACAGCAGCTCTGATTACCGGAGCCTGCCTTATAGGCTGGATGGATGTGTGTGACCACCATCCAGCCCGCTCTAATATGTATCCCAGGTGTAAATGCTCCAGGGAGTCTCCTCCCTGTCAGATGATATGCCCTATGGTAAGGGACCATGTGTAATGACCCTGCTAAGTGTTTTCAGTGCCTACCTAGCACAGTGACCCAAACACATCCTCACCACAATAGCTACTATCTATTGAATGCTTATTGATTCTTATAACACTACATGAGACAAATGTGATCATTGTTCAGATGAGAAAACTGAGGCGCAGACAGATTAATGTGCCCAAGACATCACAATTAGTAACTGCAAAGCTAAGTAAATTCAAACTCAGGTGTGCCTAATCCAAAAACCTGTGTTTCCTATAATATAGAGTCTAGACAATCTATAAATGTGTGGGATGAAAGAAAAGGAAGAATTATTCACAATGGTAGAGGGATTCAGAGAAGACTTGAGGGGCTCAGAAAAAGAACTCGGGAAAACACAGGGTAGCTCAGGTGAGGGATGAGATGGGGATCTCACCGAAGAAGCAGTAGACGACTCCAAACAAACAGCACATGATGCAGACGAGGGCCGGCAGTGCCTGGTACCTGCGCTCCAGGGGCTGTTCACAAGGGGCACCCCAGAAGGCATCATCTGGCTCAGGAGGCAGTAGCTGGAACCGCAGTGTTGCCACAGTCCCCGGCATAATGCTGGGAATAGAAGGGAGTCACCCTCCCAAGTTAACCTGACAGAGGGAAAGTTGGGGTCACAGAGGAGTCCTGGGTCCCCACCAGGATGGGGGTAGGAGAGGGATTGGGAGAACTCAGCAAGGACAGTGGACAAAGGAGTGGTATCCACATTTGTGCAGCTCTGGAAGCATCTCTGGAGTGGAGAGCAAAGACAAAGGGAAACAAAAGTGCCTGGCTAGAGGAGACTGGGATGAAGTTAAAAGAGGGACGGGAGTCAGGGGGGATGAGGGGAGTGTGCTGCCAGTGAGAAGAAGGCAGCCAAGAGATTCGTCTGTGGGCGGCTCAATATGGGATTGTCCAAGATTTACCTGGGCTGGAGGCGACCTGAGCTTCTGAGTGAAAGAGACTGTGTAGACGCCCGAGGGGCCGGGGTTGCGGGGCGCCACAGGCTCCAATTGACTGGGGTCCAGGGAAAGTCCGTCGTGCGAGGAAGGGGGCTGCTGGGCCGCAGAGACTGGTCTCGGCGCGGTGGCGGCGCCGCTCCACCTCCAACACCGGCTGGCACTCCAGTCCCGCGGCGTCCGGGAACTCGGTTTGGGCCTGGGGAAGGGGAAGGAGCAGGAGCCGGGGCTCGGGCCGCCCCAGAACCGCGGCCCCATGCCCTGAGCCCGCCCGCGGCCTTTGGTGCTGATGGACAGCTCCGGCCTCTGCTCCTGACGTCACTCAGGGCGCACCATCCAGGCAGGGGCGGGCTGCTTCTGACGTCACCCGGGACGCACCAACCACGCCGCGGGAGGCAGGGGACTCCGCCCCCGGCGTCTCCCTCTCCCGCACCGAGGTGGGGGCACTTCCGGGGGCCCTTCCCCTTTAACCTCCCCCTTCTCCTCCCTCTCCGGTAGCGGGAGCTCGAGACCCCACCCCGGGGGCGGGGCCCTTGCAGTGACACGTCGGACAGCTGCGGCCGCGGCTGAGGCTCTGGGGCCGAGCGCAAGAACCCTGCGCACCCTAGAGCAGCTGCTGGAGGGGAATCGAGGCGCGGCCCCGGGGATTCGACTCGGGTCGCTGGCTCTGCTCTGCGGGGAGGGAGCGGGCCCGCCCGCGGGACCCGAGCCCTCTGGATCCGCCCCCTCCCCGGTCCCGCCCCCTCGGAGCCTCCTCTGGCTGCTCTGGGGCTTCGCCAGGGCCGGGGACCCGCGGTCCGGGCGCCATGCGGGCATCGCTGCTGCTGTCGGTGCTGCGGCCCGCAGGGCCCGTGGCCGTGGGCATCTCCCTGGGCTTCACCCTGAGCCTGCTCAGCGTCACCTGGGTGGAGGAGCCGTGCGGCCCAGGCCCGCCCCAACCTGGAGACTCTGAGCTGCCGCCGCGCGGCAACACCAACGCGGCGCGACGGCCCAACTCAGTGCAGCCCGGAGCGGAGCGCGAGAAGCCCGGGACCGGCGCAGGCGCCGGGGAGAATTGGGAGCCGCGCGTCTTGCCCTACCATCCCGCACAGCCCGGCCAGGCCGCCAAAAAGGCCGTCAGGTAGTGATCGGCTGCGCCTGCTCCACCCACTGGGCAGCGGCTGGGACGCGCGCGGGGAAGCAGCCCGGGCCCGGGTCGGGCTCCGGAAGGAAGGGGCTGGCGAGCCAGGAAGTCTTTGGGCCCCGATAACTTCCGATGGCCCTGCCTTCCCCAAGAGTCGTGGGGCCAGTCCGAGGCTTTCTCTGGGCCCTATCCCGGCCTGGGCTGAACTTGCTGGCCTGTGTCCTAAACCGACTCGACCCGATGGCTCCCCAAAGATCCTACTAGCTCCCTGGCTGGGCTACTGGGGTTAGAGAAATGACTTGTATATAGGGTTGAGTGTACAGAAACAGGGAAAGAGAAAGGCGAGAACTAGGATTTACCTGGATCTCTTGTTCCTGAGTGGGTTACAAGGGCCACCTCAGGGTGAGCTGGGGGAGGGAGCGCCCATCCCATTAATGTATCTGCTGATGAGTTGAAATAATTTCTAAGTAACATTGGGTTCAAATGCTGGTTCTGCAATTTACCTTCTGCTTTAACAAAGGTAAGTTCCTGGAGCCCCTGAGTCCAGTTTGCCCCTCCCCGCAAAAACACTCAGTACACCCCTATGCCAAACGTTCCTTTATATCATTTATGTGAGGCATTTGTGGCAAAATGACATATTTATATAGAAATGAGTAGATACATGGTATGTCCAGCATTTGGCTGGACAGACAGATATAATCAGATATAATTAAACAGATATAATCAGTCTCATTTTACAGATGGCTCAGGTTAAATAACACGCTTAAGGACATAGCTACTAAGTAGCGAACCCTGGAGTCAGACCCACAATATCTCTCTCCTATCTGGGTGGGTGTTGCCATCTCACAAATGCAAAGAACTACCTGTGTAAGACCATTTCGTTTAAATCCTCATGACCCCTGGGAGAGAGGGTTTATTCTTATCCTATTCATAGGTGAGAACACAGATGCAGAGAAGACGCGACCTGCCAGAGTTTGTGCTGACCACCCCCTCCACCCCCCTCCACCCCCCACCCCGTTGTCTTTTTCATAACCTTGTGCCATCTCCTCCCCTAGGACCCGCTACATCAGCACGGAGCTGGGCATCAGGCAGAGGCTGCTGGTGGCGGTGCTGACCTCTCAGGCCACGCTGCCCACCCTGGGCGTGGCCGTGAACCGCACGCTGGGGCACCGGCTGGAGCGTGTGGTATTCCTGACGGGCGCACGGGGCCGCCGGGCCCCACCTGGCATGGCGGTGGTGACGCTGGGCGAGGAGCGACCCATCGGGCACCTGCACCTGGCGCTGCGCCACCTGCTGGAGCAGCACGGCGACGACTTTGACTGGTTCTTCCTGGTGCCTGACACCACCTACACCGAGGCGCACGGCCTGGCCCGCCTAACTGGCCACCTCAGCCTGGCCTCCGCCGCCCACCTGTACCTGGGCCGGCCCCAGGACTTCATCGGCGGAGAGCCCACCCCCGGCCGCTACTGCCATGGAGGCTTTGGGGTGCTGCTCTCGCGCATGCTGCTGCAGCAGCTGCGCCCCCACCTGGAAGGCTGCCGCAACGACATCGTCAGTGCGCGCCCTGACGAGTGGCTGGGTCGCTGCATTCTCGATGCCACCGGGGTGGGCTGCACTGGTGACCATGAGGTGGGATGATAAGCTATCCCGGCGATACCTCCTGTCATGTTCAAATCCCTCTGAGAGGCAAAGGGGTGGTGGAGCTACAGGCCTGGTTTTCCATGCCAATTCGGACATTTATTTTCTATCCCTGTGACCCCGGGTAGATTACTCAATATCCTGGGCTTCAGTAGCTTCCTCTGTGCCAATAGAAATAATTATTGCTCGGAGTTGTTACAAGGATTAGGGAAAATAAGGGAGCCTTGTACATAATAGGCATTTGATGTTAGTTATTGTTTTAGCCCTTGGACAGCTCTGAGACAGGACACATGCCCATTTCGCAGATGAGCTAGCAGAGGCATGCTGAAGGTCACACAGACTCACAACTGGTCAAGGTAGACTTAAACCCTCAGACTGTAAGTCCACAACAGGTCATAGACTGAGGAGATGAGATACTCACTATGAGACAATGGAAGACAATGCCAGCTCATAACAGATCCCCTCCCTTCCTCTCCCCAGGGGGTGCACTATAGCCATCTGGAGCTGAGCCCTGGGGAGCCAGTGCAGGAGGGGGACCTTCGTTTCCGAAGTGCCCTGACAGCCCACCCTGTGCGTGACCCTGTGCACATGTACCAGCTGCACAAGGCTTTCGCCCGAGCTGAACTGGAACGCACATACCAGGAGATCCAGGAGTTACAGGTATGGTCTAGGTCTGGGCATGGCGGAGTGAGGGGCACAGGATCTGAGAGGTCACAGAGATCCCAGAGAAATGAAAAGTTAGCACTAGAATCACAGAACAAAACTACTTCCCAGCCCCTGCCTGTTTCTACGTTCTCTGATGAGCCTCCAGGCTCTTAGGCTGTCTATGCTGGGGAAATGATAGGTAAGGACCCTGGGTGGGCAGGGGACTAGTGACCCATCCTGAGTGGCACCTGCTGCCTACCCAGTCCCCCAGCTGTGTGCTGCTCCTCTGGTCTGCCCCTTACTCATGGCCTGTTTCTCTGATCCAGTGGGAGATCCAGAATACCAGCCGTCTGGCCGTTGATGGTGACCGGGCAGCTGCCTGGCCTGTGGGCATTCCAGCACCATCCCGCCCGGCCTCCCGCTTTGAGGTGCTGCGCTGGGACTATTTCACGGAGCAGCACGCTTTCTCCTGCGCCGATGGCTCACCCCGCTGCCCACTGCGTGGGGCTGATCGGGCTGATGTGGCTGATGTTCTGGGGACAGCTCTAGAGGAGCTCAACCGCCGCTACCACCCGGCCTTGCGGCTCCAGAAGCAGCAACTGGTGAATGGCTACCGACGCTTTGATCCAGCCCGGGGTATGGAATACACACTGGACTTGCAACTGGAGGCACTGACCCCCCAGGGAGGCCGCCGGCCCCTCACTCGCCGAGTACAGCTGCTCCGGCCGCTGAGCCGCGTGGAGATCTTGCCTGTGCCCTATGTCACTGAGGCCTCACGTCTCACTGTGCTCCTGCCTCTAGCTGCGGCTGAGCGTGACCTGGCCCCTGGCTTCCTGGAGGCCTTTGCCACTGCAGCACTGGAGCCTGGTGATGCTGCGGCAGCCCTGACCCTGCTGCTACTGTATGAGCCGCGCCAGGCCCAGCGCGCAGCCCACGCAGATGTCTTCGCACCTGTCAAGGCCCACGTGGCAGAGCTGGAGCGGCGTTTCCCCGGCGCCCGGGTGCCATGGCTCAGTGTTCAGACAGCCGCACCCTCACCACTGCGCCTCATGGATCTACTCTCCAAGAAGCACCCACTGGACACACTGTTCCTGCTGGCCGGGCCAGACACGGTGCTCACGCCTGACTTCCTGAACCGCTGCCGCATGCATGCCATCTCCGGCTGGCAGGCCTTCTTTCCCATGCACTTCCAAGCCTTCCACCCAGCTGTGGCCCCACCACAAGGGCCTGGGCCCCCAGAGCTGGGCCGTGACACTGGCCGCTTTGATCGCCAGGCAGCCAGCGAGGCCTGCTTCTACAACTCCGACTACGTGGCAGCCCGTGGTCGCCTGGCGGCAGCCTCAGAACAAGAAGAGGAGCTGCTGGAGAGCCTGGACGTGTACGAGCTGTTCCTCCACTTCTCCAGTCTGCATGTGCTGCGGGCAGTGGAGCCGGCGCTGCTGCAGCGCTACCGGGCCCAGACATGCAGCGCGAGGCTCAGTGAGGACCTATACCACCGCTGCCGCCAGAGTGTGCTTGAGGGCCTCGGATCCCGAACCCAGCTGGCCATGCTACTCTTTGAGCAGGAGCAGGGCAACAGCACCTGACCCCACCTGTCCCCGTGGGCCGTGGCATGGCCACACCCCACCCCACTCCTCCCCCAAAACCAGAGCTACCTGCCAGCCTCGCTGGGCAGGGCTGGCCATAGCCAGACCCCAAGCTGGCCCGCTGGTCCCCTCTCTGGCTTTGTGGGTCCCTGGGCTCTGGACAAGCACTGGGGGAGGTGCCCCCAGAGCCACCCACTTCTTGCCCCAAACCCAGTTTCCTTGCCCCCTGACGCTGCTGATTCGGGCTGTGGCCTCCACATATTTATGCAGTACAGTCTGCCTGACGCCAGCCCTGCCTCTGGGCCCTGGGGGCTGGGCTGTAGAAGAGTTGTTAGGGAAGCAGGGAGCTGAGGAGGGGCATCTCCCAACTTCTCCCTTTTGGACCCTGCTGAAGCTCCCTGCCTTTAATAAACTGGCCAAGTGTGGACTCGTGATTCAGAGGTTTTGAAAGGGTAGACAGGCGTGGGGGAGGGAGAACTGGCTAAGCACACAGGCTCCCCTGCCCCTGCTGGGGCCTGCCTTTCCTTTCACCCGGGACCAAGTCATGCATGTGCCCAGCCTCACCCCAGCCCCCAGTGCGTGCTTGGTCACACATACACACAGAGAATTCTTTATGCCTCTTTATTCCCAATCTCATCAGCACTTTACAAAATCAGACTGGAGGGAGAGAGGACTGAGAAGGCTCCCTTCCCACCCTCCAAGCTCAGCCGAAGTCTGGAAGGTCTCCTGCCCCCTCCCTATAGAAGGGACTCTAGGGGTGGGGCTGGTGCAGGGGGAACTGGGAGCTGGGCCAGGCCTGCTGGGCCATCCTCTCCCCCTGCCAAGAGGGGAGCTGGGCCTGGAGAGGGGCAGGAAGCAGGACCAGCCCAGCACTCCTGAGTCCTGGGGCTCTCCCTTTCCTGCTGACATTAGGGCTGGGACCCTGGCTGTCCCTAAATCACCCACCCGTGTAGCCCTACCCACCTTCTACATCTGTATCCCCCCACCCGGCTTTCCCTAAATATATACAAATGTACAGAGGGCTCCCCCTCCCCGGCTGGGATGAGCTCTATCCTCCCCTCCCTCTCTCCTTCCTTCCCTTCCTCTCCATGAGGGCCCATGGCCTGGTTTCCAGCCCTCCCGGGGCACCAGCCTGGGGGTAAGGGGTGTGGACAAGAAGGACCTTTGTGCAAAGCAGCTGACATCAGGGCAGGGGAGGATAAGAGCAGGAACTGAGTCCTGGCCCTCCCAGTGAGCACCGCCCCCAGGCCTTTCCCAGGAGCAGGAGGAGAATGTGCTGGGGATCCCAGGAGAGGTCTCAGACTCCTGGATCCTTTCAGTCACAGCACCATCCTAGCAAGCGAAATCTTCAAAGAGACCTCCTGGGGGACCGTGGGGGTGGTGATGGTTGGGGAGCAGGCTGCTGGCTCCCCCACCCTCGGCATGGCCCCGGCTAGGGCAGGGACTCTGCAGGAGAAAGAAAAGAGGGAGTGGCTAGGGAGAACTCATGGGGGCAGGGACTCTGCCGAGAAAGAGTGGGACAGGGAGAGGTCAAGTGCTGTCCCCAGGGCTCACACTGCCAGCCTTTCCTTGTCACCTTGGGCAGAGGCTCCAGGGCCCACTCCACAGGCTGGTTCAGAAACCATGGGGTCTCAGTCCTGGGGAGGGGTGGCTGCACGCTCTGTAGAGCTCATCCTCACCTGTTCCTTCAGCTCCTGAAGCCCCAAAGTGGAGATGCCCCCAGTGGAGGTCCGCAGGGGGGTCTTGGGACGCCTCCATGCCCGCTTCAGTCGATCCCAGGACACCTTGAGGTTCAGGGTGGGGGACAGCAGTGGGCTCAGGAAATTGGTTGAGGAGAAACGTGAGCCTTACCATGCCCAGCTGCCCACAGGACTCACTGCCACAGCAAACTCCCAGTAGGACACCCTGTCCTCCTCACCTATCCCCTTCTCCTGACTCTGAGCCCTCAGGCCTGCCAGCCAGTCAGGGGACCCTGGCAGAGAACCCTGAACCTGACTTCCCAGCCAGGCCAGCTCCACCAGGCACCCCGCACTGCCCCCTTCTGCTTTGCCCATGGCCACCACTCCCACCTTGCCTTCCCGGGGCCCTTGCCTCATAGATGTAGTCAAGGATCTCCAGCAACGTGAGGATGCTGGCCCCAATGAACAAGCCCATCTGTCCCCCGAGGTCTCCTGGGAAGCAGGAGAGCAGTGTCAGAGGAAGCGGCCGGGTCGATCCACCCACACACAAGCTGAGGGGGACACCAGTCTCACCCAGCAGGGCTGACAGGCCATAGGCTGCTCGCTGCTCTATGGCTTCAGAGGTCAGGGCCTCAAAGAAGACGTCTAGGACCAGGAAGTTCTCCCTGTGGAGACAGGAAGCAGGGTATCCGTGTGGGCCTCGCTTCCTGAGAAGGCTGGCAGGGGCATCCTGGATCCAGCAGATCTTGATCAGAGACCTCTGCATAGGGAAGTCAGTGACCACCCCCTGGACTCCCCAAGGCTGTGAGGGGAGGCAGTCCCGGATGTGTGTCAGCTTCATCTTTTGAGGGGTAGCAAGGGGCCTGGGAGAGCAAAACACAACTCCTGGACCTGAAGGAAACCCTGCTCCCTCCTCTAAAACAGCCAGTGGTGTTGCCTTTGCCTCCTCCTTATGCCTCTGCGGACCCTTCAGTGACCCCTGTTGCCTGTCAGTCCACTCCACAATGCCACTTCTCAGTGTCCTGGGCAGCCGGTGGCCTGTCCCCGGAACCTTCTTCTGCAGCCGCTGTCTTTTCTCCTTCCTCCACACAGCTGCCTATGGCTCAGGCTCCACACCACACCACTGCCCCGTGCCACACCACCCCTCTGCCCAACGTCCTCTCACTGGACACCTCTCCATCACCTCCTCTCGCAGACCCAAACCCAGGGCCCTAAGAGGCGAGCTCACGCCTCCCAGGCTTCCCTCCCTGACTGAGGCCTGAGAATCAGTCCTACGTTATCAAACGTAGGCTCATTGACAAATTGTGGCATGGATTTTATGTCGTAATCATCTGTCCCCACAGAACTCAGCACTGGGCTTGGCACCCAGACCATGCTCCGAAACTGTAGACTGGCTGGAGGGGACCAGACCAAAGGCTCAGGGCGGTCCCTCCTGCCTCCCCTTGCAGGGTACTGTGTTTCTCTCCGGTCTCATCCTGTCCCTCTCCCTTAGAGAAGGGGAGAAAGCCACATAAGCAAAGCACTCGGAAACGTGGCATATGTGTAATGATGGAGATCTGTACGGATGCTGGGAGCTCAGATGAAAGGTGTTTGGACCGGGAGGTGGAAACACTGAACATGACTTGAACAATGAGTGGGGCTGCTTAGAAGAAAAGGGCTGTGGCCAGGCACGGTGGCTCACACCTATGATCTCAGCACTTTGGGAGGCCAAGGATGGTGGATCACTTGACGTCAGGAGTTCAAGACCAGCCTGGCCAACATGGTGAAACCTCATCTCTACTAAAAAGACAAAAAAATAGCTGGGTGTGGTAGTGGGTGCTTATAATCCAGGCTACTTGCGAGGCTGAGGGAGGAGAATTGCTTGAACCTGGGAGGTGGAGGATGCAGTGAGCCAAGATTGTGCCGCTGCACTCCAGCCTGAGTGACAGAGCAAGACTCTGTCTCAAAAAAAAAAAAAAAAAAAAAGAAGAAGAAAGAAGAAGAAGAAGTAGTAGTAGTAGTAGCAGTAGTAGTAGTAAAGGGATATGAAAGGCATTCCTGGTAGAAGACTTATCATAGAGATGCAGCCCACTCCCCACCTCCACCATGCCCAGCGCCTATTGAGGGCAGCCTCCACCACACACACACACACACACAGACACACATTCTCTCACACACATACCCATTCACAGATACACACAAAGTGTGCATGCACACACACATACCACACACTCACATACACATACACTCACATACACACCCACAGGAAACACACACATACACATGCCCCACACAGATACACGCAAACATGCGTGCACACACACGTACACACCCACATACACCCCACACACATACACACCCACACCCACAGACACACACATACACACATATGCTCACACACGTACACACACACAGAGTCACACAGCCACCGCCCACAGGCACACATACCGTATGTAGGTCTCATTGCGGTTGTACTTCCTCGCCAGGTACCGGGCTGAGCCCCTGTTGGGGATCCTGACCATGGAGATCTCTTTCCCATAGCGCGTCAGGTTGCAGGGGGTGGGGCAGAAGCACGGGCCCTCGGGGCCCCCACCCAGGGAATCTGCAACACAGAGGCAGCAGCTACAGTGGGAGTTGGAGAAGGGTGGTCCAGTGGCCCACCAGCTGCAAAGAGGAGGCCCGGGGGCTGTCCTGAAGCAGGCACACCCACACCAAGGGCCTTTACTGGCCAGCCCCGGTGCTTCCTAGAGGGGACTGGCTGCAGGTCCCCACATGAACCAGCTTCAGACTGCTCTGGAGAGCAGGTGTAAGCAGAACCCCCCAGCACCCTCCCAACCCCCGGGACTGGGGGGGTCCTCATGGCCCAGAGGGAGAACAGAGCCCATCCACCAGAGCTAATCAACTATGTGAGGCCTCAGACACACAAGGAGGTGTGGAGAGGATGCTGGGATGCATGGATGGGTGGGTGGATGGATGGATGGATGGATGGATGGATGGATGGATGGATGGCAGATGGCCAGATCGATGGATGGGTGAACAGAAGAACAAATGGACCAACAAGCTTCCCAGGCTCAATGCGCTGGGCTTTCTCTGCCTGCCCCTTCAGTTCCACTCTCCACTCTTCCACCTTGCTCTGCACCCTACGAGGCTGATCTCTGACAAATGCATCACCTCAACTCCCTTGTCCTCTGGCTTTGGGTTGAGTTTGGCCAACAGGAGCCCCTGGCAGAAACAGAAGGTGAGAGGGAAGAGATGCCAGGGTATTTCTCCTGCCTGGCTTCCTCACTGCCAGGCCGTAGGTGGTAGAGGCTGTGCTGCTCCTCCAGCCATGCTGCTGTCAGTCAGTCCTCTCGGACAGCCACAGGTCTCTCCTCCTGCAGGCCTGGTGGGGATGAAGGCTCCCCATGTTGCCAGCTCTGTGATCTCCCGCTGTGCCTTGCAGCTTCTTTACTCCTGATCACACATCTGTTCCTTCACTAAACACCTCCAATCACCCCTGTGACAGATGCAGGTGGTGTGGGGGACAGAGAGGGGCTGGATGTGTGTCTGGCTGCCCAGTGTCTCAGACCCAGCCCCAAGGCCCCAGGTGTCTGGATTACTGCAGCCAGCTTGGCCAGTCCCTGACTTTGAGTCTCCTCCCCACCTACCCATTGTCCACACCTCATTGGACTCACCTGGCATTCCTGCCTTGCCAGAGGCCTTTGTGGGCTTCCTAGAGCCTCCCTCCTCCATTTTTTTTTTTTTTTTTTTTTTTTTTTTTGAGACAGGGTAACTCCATAGCTCAGATTAGAGTGCAATGGTGTGATCCCAGCTCATTGCAGCCTGGACCTCCCAGGCTCAAGCCTATCCTCTTGCCTTAGCCTCCCAAATAGGTGGGACTATAGGTGTGCACCACCACACCCAGTTCACTTTTTTATTTTTTGCAGAGACAGGGTCTCACCATGTTACCCAGGCTGGTCTCGAACTACTGGGCTCAAGTGATCCACACAGCCTGGCCTCCCAAAGTGCTGGGTCTACAGGTGTGAGCCACTGTGCCTGGCCTCCCTCCTCCACTCTTTCCACTCCCTCCCCTGTTCTCTGCCCTGTGGCCACACAGATCTTTCAGTGCCCTGGACACAGCATGCTGTTTCTGGCCACAGGTCTTTAGTGTATGTCCCCCTTTGCACCTGGCTCTTATACAGCCATCAAGCCTCAGCTAATGTGTCCCTTCCTCTAGGAATCCTCCCTACCTTCCCTGGCTAGGGCTGCACACCCCTCCTTGGGGCCTTGCCACACACCCGAGGCTCCCCTCTCCAGGAGTTAATGGGCTGTGTGGGAATGGCTGCCCACAGCCCTGCCGGGCTATAAGCTCTCCAAGGGAAGGGCTGTTGCCCCCACTCTCACCTCCAGTACCCAGCACAGGCTGTAAAGGTCTGGAAAATGCACGAATCGATGAATGGATGGATAGATGGATGAACTGCAGATCAGGCAAGATCTGTGGACAGATGGGGTTTGCCTTACCCACACTGATAGCCAGCAATGCATTTTTCCTGAGACCAAGAGAGAAGTCATTTCACTTTCTCAAAGTGGGTGAGCTCATTGGTTGAACCAAGATGAGAAGCCCAGCCCTTCACTCCCAGTCCTGGCTTCTCTGTAACCCCCCCACCCTGCTGCCTCCACTTACCCAAGTGTCTGTACCTGCAGAGGTCTGCAGACCTCTCCCCGACCCCACTGAAGTATGGGCTAAGGCTCAACCCCCAGGAAGAACCCTCCAGGAAGAGACTGGGAGGGGAGGAGCCAAGACAGTGAGGAGAAGAGTGGACAGAGACATGAAGAGGCTGATGGAGAGGTAGGGAAGGGTAGGCAGCACGGACCCAGTGTGTGGTCGGCACACTCGATGTAGATATTTGGTGGGCAGATGGTCTCATTGCCTGAAAGGAGAGAAGATTATTCCTAGAATCTACGATCACTTCCCCTGTCCCCCACACGCCCAAATGTAAGCACATACATGCATGCACACACATATGCACACATTTGCATAAATGTGCTTGAACACCACACACACAACCCCCACAAATATGCAACCATGGATATAAATGAGCATACATGTACACAAATACATATCAACATGCACACAGGCATCTGCATGCCAGCATTCCCACAGGCATATGTGAAACCATGTTTAAAAGTCCCAAACACACACATGCACACTCACACGGGTACAGACACACACATATGTTGTATACATGCGCCTGCCTGTGCACATGAGCAGTGCCTTGCCCCAGGAGGCTCTGGAGCCCAGCAGGGTGGCATGGAGGGCTAGCTAGGGGTGGGGTGCCCACCTGGCATGTGCACCATCCGGCAGTGGCAGCGCTGAAGCACAGCCTCCTTTTCACAGCGCAGCCGGCAGGCAGACACACTGTAGGCCGAGTAGCCCTGAAGCTCAGGCTCCCTGAGCTCACTCTCCGCGCGGCAGTTGCCCCAGGGCTGGGGCAGGTAGGTCAGCTGCAGAGGTGGGTCATGATGAGGTCATGCTCAGGAATCCCACCCGGTCCTCCAGTGCCCACAGCCCCAGCAAAGTCAATACAGCTGGCAGGCTGTGAGCTTCTAAAGGGCAGGTTTGCTCTGCATCCCCTCTGAGCCCAAAGGTGAGCCCTGTGCCCAATCCAGGGCCTGGCAGGAGGTGCTCACCCGCTGTTCCTGGCAGGACACAAAGGTCTGGAAGCCTGGGGACACCCCGAACCCCAGCTGGTGGATGTAGGGCGGCTCCTCCTGGCTGTGGATCTGCACCCGAATACCTGCCTCAAACGACGTCTCATCTGCACAGCAGAGATGGGGACCTTTGGAAACCCATCCCAGGCAGAGGGCCCAGGCCCCAGTCCCCAAGATGGCCCTTGTCCCTTTCCGGCCTGCGTACTTGTCTCCCTCCAGATGGGTAGGTACTCCTCCTGCTGGATGTCCAGCATGATCTCCAGGCCACTGCCCATGCCCCCTGCCCGGCTGGGCAGCGAGCTCCGCGGGTCCGCGTTGAAGGTATAACACTTCCCATAGCGAGTATAGACCTGGGAGGTGGGGTGAGAGAGCAGGAGGGGAGATGAAAGTAGTGGCCAAGGCAACTCCGAAGTTCCCTGCTCCCCGCCGAGGGCCACTAGATCTGCTTGGACACTCCAGTCCCATATCCTAGCAAGCAATGTATAGCCCAGTCTCTCCAATGAGCGCCAACTTTTCCACTGATGGCCTCCCTTAGATGATTAAAAGGCATCTCCAACTTAACATATCAGCACATCAACACCTTCCCAAACGCTGCCTGCCCCACACCATCCTCCTCCTCCCTAGTAAACCACCCCACTATATCCATCCAGTTTCTCAAGTCGGAATTTCTAAAATCTCCCCATCCATCATCCCTGCTTCTTTTTCTTTCTTTTTTTTTTAGATATGGTCTTGCTCTGTTGCCCAGGCTGGTATGCAGTGGCACGATCTCGGCTCACAGCAGCCTCAACTTTCCAGGCTCAAGCCATCCTCCTGCTTCAGCCTGACAAGCAGCTGGGATTGCAAGCATATGCCACCAAGCCTAGCTAAGTTTTTTTATTTTTTATTTTATATTTGTAGAGACAGGGTCTTGCCATGTTGCCCAGGCTGGTCTTGAACTCTTAGGCCCAAGCAATCCTTCTGCTTTTGGCTTCCCAAAGTGCTGGGATTACAAGCATAAGCCACCACATCCAGCCTCCAGGCCACTTCTGAAATATATTTAGAATCCATCCACTTTCCTTCCTTCTCCAGCAACCCCCATTTTGCCATCTCCTTCTAACTGGTCTCCCACCTTGGTCCACCATTGCCCCTCCCTACTGGAAGCTATGGTGCCCAGTCCACGGTGCTCAGATCCAATGAAACCACTCACTGACTTACCCAACAATAGCTTCCCATTTCCCACATAACAAAGTCACGCTCCTTCCCTAACCCAAAAGTGCCCATGTGATGTGGCCCTTGCCTGCCTTTCCGCCACCTCCCCCATATCTGACAAGTTCAGACACTCGGACTCCTTTCCTCCTCAGGCTTTTGTTGTTGTTGTCCCCTCTCCTGGAATGCCACTGCACACACACTCTTGGTATGGCTAGCTGCCCATCGCTGAAGCCTCAGCATGTCACACTCATACATCACACAGACACGTTCAGTGTCACCGTCCTTGCATCCACATGTCTGTTAGTTTGCCCCAAGTACTTATCAAGACCTGAGATGATCTTGTTCATCTACTTGTCTCCTGTCCATTGTCCATCTCCCTCAATGAGCGTGTATGCTGCACAGAAGCAGTGAGCCTGTCTGGTGTCCCCAGCCTCCGGCCCAGTGCGGGGCACAAGGGACACTTAATAAGCTGTCTCTGCAGCACAGAAGCCAGGCTCCCTTTTCCTCTGCGGACAGTTCTCCTGCATGGACAGCAGATGGCGCTGGCGCCCCGGAGATGGAAGCCCAGGCTCCTGCTGGGGATTTAGCTGCCGCCAGCAGCTGCGCAGCGGCAGGGGTGGAGAAGAGGCTGAGGGAGAGGAGGGTTCTAGTTCCCCCGTGCCAGGCTTCCCCAACAGAGCCGAGCCCCTGGGTCAAACCCATCACAGGCAGCACCTTCCCTGGGGGCAAGGGGTCGGCGCACTCAATCACGCTCTCCCGCTCCCCCTCCCCTCTCCTTGGGAACATTTTCCACTGGTAAAAGCTGGGAGAAATAGCAGGAAGCAGTGTGGAAGGAAAAAGAGATCCTGAATGCCTGGTTTCACAGGGGGAGTGCAGAAGGAAGAGGGGCCGGGTGGAGAGCAGCGAACCAACTGAGAGTCCTCCCGAGACCTCCTAGGGGTCCCCATCCCTGAGAACTAGACCACCCTGCTGCGGTGCTCTGGGAGCTGCAGCCCGGATCCTTCTCTCTCCCACAGTTCTTCTACCACTCAACCACCCTGCCTCCCGTTCCCGAAACAAAAACGTGTGCACCACAAACAAAGCACCCTGAGTTTACAGAACATGGTGCCGTCTACCGCTGCCCACATCCCCTCAGTACCAGCTAGGTGTAGTTGTCCCGACTACTGCAGATGAGGACATCACAGCTCAGAGAAGTGAAGTGACATTCAAAGTCACACGGCTGGGAAGAAGGAGAGGTGCACCTCATCCAGGGGTCAGGGGCAAGGCTCCAGCTGCTCCCGCAAACCATTGCTTGTACCCCCACCCCAAGCCTACCCTACCTCAGGACCCAGCTCCTGCCCCAGCCCCATCCAGGTAGATGAAACAGGAATGGGCCCCAGGCCCGTCCCCTTCTCTTCTCCCATTCCCCTTTCGCTTCTGCACCGTTCCTCTTGACCTTCCTCACCCTTTCTTCTCCATATCGGCTTCCCTTCAATTCCTCACCTGTCCCCCGAGTCTTCTCCTTTCCTAACACCCCACACACACCTTTACCAGCTTCCAGGTTCAAGTTCTTGACCCCATTGGTATCACCCCTGCCCTCCTCCCTATTATGTGTCCATCTGTGGGGCAGGAGTGGGTGTCACGGACAGCTCAGGAGCGCTCAGTATGCCCCATGCAGTGTGCTAAACGCTTCACATGGTCTATCTGGATGAATCCTCACAACTACCCTGTGAGGTGGGTATTATTATCTCCCCATTCTGCAGAGAAAGAAATGGAGGCTCAGAGAATTCAGCTGGTTTCCCAAGATGTTCAAGCTCAGGGCTTCTCAAATGCTATTATGCACATGAATCAGGGGGATCTTTTTAAAGTGCAGATTCTGATAGAACAGATGTGGGGAGGGGGTTGGACAAGGCTGAAAGTCCATGGACCACACTGTGAATAGAAAGGCACTAGATGAAGGGGGAGAACCCAGCAAGACAGCCCGACTCTAGACCTGTGCTCTTATCACAAGTCACTGGAGGTGGAGGAACCCTGAAGTGGGCTGGGTGCAAGATTCCTCTGTCCCATCCGGGTGCAGTGGCTGACACCTGTAATCCCAGCACTTTGGGAGACCGAGGAGGGCAGATCACTTGAGGTCAGGGGTTCGAGACCAGCCTGACCAACATGGTGAAACCACATTTCTCCTAAAAACACAAAAATTAGCTGGGCATCGTGGTGGGCACCTGTAATCCCAGCTACTCGGGAGGCTGAGGTAGGAGAATTGCTTGAACCCAGGAGGCGGAGGTTGCAGTGAGCTGAGATCACACTGTACTCTAGCCTGGACAACAGAGCGAGACTCCATCTCAAAAAAAAAAAAAAAAAAGTCCAGGCCCTGGGGGTCATGCCTGTAATCCCAACACTTTGGGAGGCTGAAGCAGGTGGATCACAAGGTCAGGAGTTTGAGACTAGCCTGGCCACATGGTGAAACTCCCATCTCCACTAAAAATACAAAAATCAGCCGGGTGTGGTGGCAGGCGCCTGTAGTCCCAGCTACTCAGGAGGCTGAGGTAGGAGAATCGCAAATGGCTGAGATTGCACCGCTGCACTCCAACCTGGGTGACAAAGCGAGACTCTGTCTCAAAAAAAAAAAAAAAAAAAAAAGGAAAAGAAAAACTTCCTGGTTCCTAGTGGTTTGGAAAAGGCAGATGGGAGGCATATATTAGTATTTGTAGAAATCTGAAAGTACTCAACCTCTTCCTAATTCAAACCAAGAAGATGCTGGAATCAGCTCTTGCTGACACAGCCAGTTTTGCGTATACGCTTCAGTTGAAAGGCTAAAGAAGGCATGGTCGACGTGGGGTACCCATATTATGAGCTCCTCACTCGTGTCGCTCAGCATTCAGCACCACCTTGGCGGAGCCCTGTCTGTCAGGCACCATTATGGTCTCTCTGAAGCTCAGCCTCACCCATGGGACCATGAACTCCTTGTGACCAGGAGTCCTGTTTCCCTCTTGGCATCCCCAGAGCCCAGCAAGATTTGCAGAAGGAGGTGTGAGATGGGAGGAAGGAAAGCAAACACTGTCAAACATCCCCACTTTGTACCAAGTCCTGTGATAGGTGCTTTTGATCTATTTTCTCTTTTGAGTCTCCAAGAAACCCATATGAACTAAGTATTGTTGTCCCCATTTAATGATTAGGTACCGGAAGCTCAGAGAAGGAAAGTGACTTGGCTAAGGGCACACAGCAAGTAAATGACAGCCGAGATTCATACAGAACTGAACCCTGTGTCAAAGCACAGTAGGTGCTTATAGAACACCTGGTGGGTGTTCAGTGAATGAATGACTCTTGGAGGTTCCTGACTCTCGGAGGGGCTGGGGCAGCGTCCCTACCTGGTACCTACAACAGACACACACAGACATATGCTACATGGCACCGAGCCCACTCCACACAGGGCAGAATGAATGCCTAGCTGGCGAGGGTGGTGGTTCCTTGGCACACAAACCCTCAAGGTGGCTGTGCAGAGTCAGGGTGACAAAGGGACATGGGTGGAAGTTGTCTGGGTCTCAGGGATACTCTGCAGGGAACAGACCGGCCAGACTGGCAGGAGGAGGATACTAGCACAGCCTGGGTCAGTCCTGACTGCTGGTCAGAGCGCAGTGTTGCCCAGGAGACAGTCCCTGGGCCAGGCAGGCAGGGGCGGGTGGAGCCATCAGCTTCTAAGTGGCAGACCTCTGGTGGCAGCACAGCCCACAGCTTCTTCCATGGAGACGGCACGGCAGCTCTGCCACAAGGTCCCACAGGTTGTCCACTGCTCCCTCCCCATGGACTGGCCCAGGAAGGGGGGGCACAGTATGCAAAGGAGTTGAGAGTCCAGGGTCCAGTCACAGAAAGGGGAAGGTTGTGGGCCAGGGAGTGTCCTGATGGCAGAGGGGCTATCTCCAGATCACCAGCTCTCAGTCTCTGGGTGCTGTCCTCATCTCAGACCCCCACCTCCTCCTTTGGTCTGGCCCTCCTTGTCTCTCTGCCTTAGCTCCAGGCCCACACTGCTAGCCCTAGCAGGTGCATGTGGCTTCCCAAAGCCCCTCCCGGCCTTGGCTGACAGCTCCTAGACAGGACTATGTCTGTGCTGCACACAGACCCTCGGGTCCCCTCCCCCACCTTCCTTCTGGCCAGCCCCTGCCTGTCCTTCTCTGATCACCTCCCCTTTAGTGTTGGCCTGAACCCCGGCCCGGGTCTGTCTGCCTTGCTAGCCTCTGTTTCCTGATCTCAGTCTGTCTCTCAAGTCCTTCCCTATCCGCCTGGCCTGTCTGTCCCTGCCCCTGATTTGTTATCCACCCGGACTCTGTTTCTCTGCTCCTGCCCTCTGTTGACCTGTCCCCTCCCCTTGGCCTCTTTCTCTCCCATTGTCCTGGATGCCCCCTGGCCTTTTTGTCCCTTGCCCACTGCATTCTCTATCCTATTTGCCTCTTCTCTATCCATCCCTTAGTCTGGCTGTACAGTCTTAGCCTCTTGTCTTCCTACTAGACTTTTCCCTGGGCCTGAGGCTCCCTACCCTGACCCAACACATCGGGAACCCCTCTCCAGGTGCCCTCCACCTCCTTCTCCAGCCCCTCTCTCTCAGGATCTGCCTGAGACAGTGATGAGGGGTTGGAGAGAGCTGTCCAGAGCTTGCTCCTCCTGAGAGCGGTGGCTTCTCTCAGCCCTCGGAGCTCCATCCATTCACAGCTTCCATTTCTCCAGAAAACTCTCCCTGGCTGGCTTGCTCGCATCCTCCCTCCCTTGCAGAGCCCACAGGGTTAACCGGCAATTAGCGGGGCCAGGGCTCAGAGCTATGGCAGGGAGAGGGCCCTGGGCCTCCAGGAGATAAGAAGCAGCCAGGAGCTGCCGAGGCCAGGCTAATCCCAGAGCTAATCTTCGGCCTGGGCTTTATCTCCACTGCCTTCTGGGCATCCTGCCTCTGGTCCCGGCACCTCTCCGCCCTGACATTCTTCCATGGTGTCCCTTCCCCCAAATTCTATCAGCTCTCCCCTTGATGGGGTCCACCCCATGCCTCTCACTTAGGCACTCCCAGAATGAACTCCTCTGCCCCTAGGTCCAGAGTGGGCTAGTGGAAGGGGGTGCATCTTCATCTGCTCTGGACTGTGACCAGCACCCTGGGGTGGAACAGCTCCCAGGGCCTGGCTTTATTCAGGGGTGGCACAGTATCCAGGTTCAAAGCCTTTTCCTTCCCTATCCTTTCCAGGGGCAGAGGAAGGAAGATAGCACCAACCAAAATGCCTAGGGTGTCTGCACTGCTCAGAACTTCGAGATCACTCAGTACTTCGAGGTCACTCAGTCCAATCACTCATTGTACAGAGGCAGAAACAAGCCTAGAGATGGCAAGGTTCAGATCCAAGGGCATGCATGCAGAAAACAGGGGCAGATTCAGAAGTAGACCCCAGGTTCACAGGCCAACATCACCTCCCTGGGAGTCGGCAGGTCCTAGTTTCAGCCCTAGTTCCACCACTGACAGCCTGTGTGACTTAGGTTAGTAAAGTGATTTATCAACTTCTCTGGGCCTCAGTTTCTTCATGTGTCAAGCAGAGACAGAAATCCCTGCTTATTTCACAGATTAGTTGTACATCTCAAAATAGTGGAAGTATGTGAAAGGCATTTGCAAAGTGCAGTCATATACATATACCAGTAATAAGGGTTTTGTAGAGACCAGCATGAACCAAGCTAGGGCAGAGACTGATCACTATGTGGTGCTGGAAATGGATACACAGAAGGCTCATAACATGGGGAAAGGGGCATATATTTTGTAGCCTGACAGAACAGGGTTCAAATCCAGCCTCTCCCACCAACTTTGGACAAACAACCTCGGATGTGTGATTGAATCTTGCTGAGCCTCGGTTTGCTCATCTGTAGAAGGGGAATGGTAATTCCTCCTCCTAAAGTTAGATGAGAGGATTAGAGATCAATTCAGTGATTCCTGGCAGATGCTCAAGGGAGGGGTGAGGCCCTTTGGGGAATGGAGCTTCCCGCCAGGATGCTGCAGTCATTTTCATCTTGGATCCCCACTGGGTGCATCCTCACAGGGCATCAAGCACCTTGCAGGCTCTCTCTGCAATTTGGGAGTGGCTTAGAGGATGGAGCTCTGTCACAGCGAAATCCCCAGGCTCTGAGATACGCCTCTCCTACCGGATGGAAAGCCCAACCTAGTTTACATCCAGGCCTTAGCTTTAGTTAAGTCTGTGGGATTCAGATTCAATCGATTAACCTCTCCGATCCTCCATTTTTCATCTGTAAAATGGGAATAACCACAGGCGCCCTTCAGAGGTGTTATGAGGAAAGACAGAATGCACGTAAATCATAGCAACCACTAACATTTACTTAGTACTTACCTCTGCGCCAGGCACAGGTCTAAGTACTTTATGTAGATTAACCCCTTAATCCTCACAAAACTCCTATACTGGTGGTAGTCCTATGGTTTTCATTTTACAGACAGGGTAACGGAGGTACAGACAGGATAAGGAAACTGACAGGGCAGGCAGTCTGGGCCTGGAGTCCACCCATAGCCACCGTGTGACATACACCTGGCACACAGTACCTACAAATAGTAGGCACTCAAGAACTGGTAAGTGTTCAAACAACACTCATTGTCCAAACTTGTCCAACACTATTCATTGAGCCTGTGCTCAACAGTGTCAGGCACTGTGCTTTGCACTGGACATACAACAGAGAACAAAACAGACAGCCTCTGCCCTCAAGGAGTTTGCTGTCTGGCTGCAGAGACATTCATTCATTCAGAGTACTTACGGGCCAGGCGCGGTGGCTCACACTTGTAATCCCGGCACTTTAGGAGGCCAAGGTGGGAGGATCGATTGAGCCGAAGAATTTGAGACCAACCTAGGCAGCAGAGCAAGACCTCATCTCTACAAATAATAATAAATTAGCCAGGCATGGTGGCTCACACATGTAGTCCCAGCTACTCAGGAGGCTGAGGTGGGAGGATATCTTGAGCCCAGGAGATTGAGGCTGCAGGCAGCCCCCGTGATGGCACCACTGCACTCCAGCTGGGCAACAGAGCGTGACCTTATCTCGAAAATAAAAAAGAAAAACAAAAAAACAAAAAAAAACAAAGTGCTTATGGGGCACTTACAACATAAACACCGTGAACTGCACCAGGCATGTTCACAAATCCACCAGTCACACAAATGGATAAATTATTACTAGTTGTGATCCTTGTTGTGATGGGGTGACCTAGCCAAGGCCACCAAGGTGGAACAGGAGCTCAATTTGGCTGGCAGGGTCAGGAAAAAACTTCTCTAAACAAGCCACCTGGCTCACCCAGGAGGGGCATCAGACCAGGCCACACTCAAGAAAGAGGAATACACAGCCGCCCTCAGCAGGCCTGGTTCTACACGTGCATACAGGGGCCCCCCACCTCCCCGCCTCCACTCCACTGCCACCCATGAGCTTTTCAGGGCCGCTTCCTCCCTACGGTGGATCTAGGAGGCAATGGCCGCGGTGTTTGTTCAAATGTAAATGTGTGAGCTGTGGTGGAAGGGACAGGGGAGCCCTAGGAGCCAGGGAGGGCTGGGGCTGTGGAAGAAGGCTGTGGTCCCCGGCGGGCGCCGCGCTTCCACGGGAGAGAACGGGAGGATGAAGGCCTCCGGGACCCAGGTTAACAGTCAAAACCGTTGCCCGGGCAGCGACCGCTTAGGCCTTACACCCTAGAAAGTCAATTTTTAATTGGTGAATTGGTAACTAAGTCCTTCCCTGACATTCCCGCCCCTCGATGCAAAGTTCCTCGTCGAGAGTTTTGCTTACACAGTGGAGCACACACCCACAACCAGGCGGGAGTTCAGGAGACAAGACAGAAGGAGGCGGCGGGGACGGTGGGTGGGTGGGTGTGCGCCCGCCAGGAGCCCTGGCCCCCCGCCCTCTCCCGCACACACAGTCTGGCCGCCCAGGCCTGGCCCACCCGCACCCAGAGGGCCGCACCCACCGGCTCGCGCGCCTCGCCGCCCCCCGCTCCCTCCCGCGGGGCAGGCATCCATCACGGCGCCCGAACGCCCTCCCTCCCATCTCCTCTGGGCTCCTCCGCTCTCCTCCCTGGGTCTGCCTCATTTGCATTCCCCCGGCTCCCGGCTCCTCAGCAAAGTGACCTCCGCACACAGCAGCGCCAGAGGCTTCCACCGCGGAGGGAGACACCGCCGCCCTCCCCCGCCGCGGCCGGAGAGGGGGCGACAGGGGCCGGGGTCCCAAGGAGATGGATGCGGATCCGGGCCTGGCTGGCTGACCTGAAGCGGCTGAAAGGCCCGGGGCCGAGGGGCACTGAGGGACTCGGGTGCTCGGGTGGGATTTGAACCTGCGACCTCAGATCCCCAGCCAGGAGGGAGTGAGACATGGAGATCAGCACGAGGCCCGGAAGGCTGCGGCCAGAAACGGAACCCCTGCTGGGAACCCGGGGCTCCCCAACGTCCCGTTTCCTTCCCCCGTGAGCCCCCACTGGGGAGGGGCCGTCGCCCAGGGGTTCCCAGCTCTCCCGGGGGCCTGCCCAGCCCCCACCTCGCCCCCTGAGCCCGCCGAGCCGCCTCCCCTCCCCCCGTTTGGTATTTACACCTTCCACACATTTGTAAGCTATTATCCTGTCCACGCTTAGTCACCGCTGAGCCAAGCGCCACGGATTTAGCTCCTTTAATCTTTCCTCCTAAATCAATCCTCCATTTCCCCTTAATCATCCCGTGGCTCCTCTCTGAACTCTTGCTGCCGCCTCGGCTGCTGCAGCCCGTGCCTATCTCTCTGGAACTGCTCCCCCTCCAACCCAACACCCACGGGTGTCCCAAGGGCATGGTGAGCATCTGAGGGGTGGGTTGGATTTCCAGCGCTGCCAGCCCCAGACTAGGAGCCAGGGGAAGAAGTGCAGACCCCTGCCCATCTCTTCCTGGAAAACACACCACTGAACCTTCCCATCTCCACTCTCAGGGTCTCTGCCCCTCTGTCCTCCTCCTGCCTTCCCACCCTCACTCATCCTTCTGAAGACCCTAAGTCTCCACCATGATTTGCAAAAAATCAAAAAACAAACAAACGTGGCAGATCTTCTCTCCTTGGCCCTCCTGCCCCCAGTGCTGGCCGTTCCCACCTCCTCTTCCCAGGTGCTCAAAGGAGGTGGGCTGCAGGGCTAGCCTGGAAGGGCAGGGAACACTTATAACTCAGCAGCCTGAGGCCGGCCTCTGTTCCCTCCTCCAGAGTGGCCGTCCATGTCTCCTGGACCACCTCAGGCTCCACCACCTTCACTTCCTTCCACCTCCCCATGGGACCCACTGACTCAGGGACTCAGTAGCTTGGGTCTTGACATTCCAATGCTCCCTGTAGTGCTCCCTGGGTGCCCCTGCCTCTCCATTCCTGATCCTTCCTGCCCCCTGCCTGGACCTAGCAGAGGCAGCCCTGCCGCCAGCCACAAGAGGGAGCAGATTCCTCCCAAGAAGCAGAAGGGCAGGGGTGGGGGTCCAGGAAGGAGTGGGGCAGGGGAGACAGACAGAGGATCAGAGGGGGACAGGACGTGGGGCCATTTCTTCAAACGCTAATCAGCATCTTCCGGCAGTGTCTGAGAAGCTGAGCTGATAATGAGCCCAGCTCGGGGCTGATTCCTGATTAATGAAGAGGCCACGGGGCTGCTGAGTGGGGCTGGGTGGGGCATGTCCCTCACGGTCCTCCCACTGCCCTTGAAGACCAGCCCTCTGAGACAGTAACAGTCCCTGCCCTTCCCTGCCGGGCCACACCACTTACATCCCTTCCAACCACTCCACTGCCCAAACAGGCAGGCTGACCGCACCCCTCCAGGAGGGTCTGAGCCGCAGCTGGTGTGGGGTGGAAGGTGGAGAGGGTGGGTGCAATCTGAGGGGTTGGCAGCCCTCAGTATTTTTTAAATCAGTTACTGTTCTGTTAAAATAATCACGGTTTGAAGCTGCTTTTGACACACTGGAAGACCCAGCCATCCTGGGCTCCTCACACAGGGCAACAGTTAGCTGGGGCTGAGGAGCAGCTGCGTCCTTCAAGACTAAGTGGTCTTCAGTTCTCCTCAGGCCCCACCCTTCCCTACTGTATCCCCCCACCCCAACCTGACCTGCCTGGCTCCTGAGGGCAGCATCCGCCCTGAACCAGATGTTGAACAAAATGTGCTTAAGGCTCATGCTTCAGAAGAAGCTGGGACCACGGGGAATAGAGGGCTGGACAGGCTGGGGGAGTCAGAGGGACGCCTGTGCAGCAGATTAGAGGCTTGGACCCACCTCAGTGGACACCCCCTCCCTTCCACAGCCAACGGGGCAAGGGGCAGCCCTTGGAACCTCCAACCCAGTGGCAAAGGTGTGGAGTTGGGATGGAGTGTGGAGTAGCTCCTCCCAGGGCCAAGGGCAGGGGGTGGAAGGCAGAGACTGTCAGTATTGGCCTGACCACACGCTGGGAGGAGAAGGGGCTAAGGAGGTCGCTGGGACAGAAGGAGTGGATGCTGAGCAGCCCGAAACTGGATCCTGTGACAGCCAGAGAGAGAGAGAGAGAGGGCTTTCATGCTGTTCTGTGCCTCAGAGCTGTCCTGGCTGGTGGTTGGGTGGGGCAGGGAGAAGAGAGGAGGGCAGGGAGGGGGACTGCCCAGCTGGAAGAGGCCTTGTCTAATTGTGCCTGATTAGTAGAGAGGAAGAGAACAGGGCTAGTGATTAATAGTCACGGCAGTCACCAGCGTGTGGGGAAGGAGGGTCGGGAAGGGGAGGGAGACCGGAGAGCCCAGAGGGGATGGAGATAGTGAGGCACCCACAGGGCCCCGGGCTCCTAGCCCTCCAGGGGCTGCCTGGACCCTTGAGGACCCTGAGGAGAGGGGCTGGCTCCTACCCATGCCTCCACAGGGCTTCTCCACCTCCCCCAGCCTCAAATTTCCACACAGTAACATGGAAAAGACCAAGGTCATGTCCTGCACCTGGGAAGAAAGGCACCTTTGCTCACATGGTGTTTCCAGACACCCCACTGCCCCCAGCCCCCAGACACAGACCCTATCCTCAGCTCCATCTGAGATCGCAGCCCACAGAGTAGACGGCATGACTTCCAATCACAGCCGGCAGCTACCCCCCTATATTCTGTGGTCCCAGTTGTAATCCCAGCCCTGCCCTACCCAGACAGTCTCATTCCTAGGGTCATTCAGAGCTGTGCTGTCCAGCGCGGCAGCCTATAGCCACGTGTGGCTCTTTGAATTAAAAATTCATTTTCTCTGTTGCACTAATCACATTTCAAGTGCTCAACGGCCACATGTGGCTAGTGACTACCATGTTGTACAAGCACAGGTGCACAGCGCGTCCATTACCACAGAATGTTCTATTGGCCAGCACTGATCTAGACAGTGTGTGCACACTTCTGCACCTATGCACACGTGCATGCATATTTTGGAGGGCTGAATAGAATGGGAATGCTAGAACAGGGCAGAGGAGGGTGTGGGCCACAGGGTCAAAAGCGGGGGGATGACTAGGTAATGGAGAGTAATGAAGATGCCAGTACATGGGTCGGAAACCAGTAGGTGGTGCTGAGAACAGTCAGGTTAAAGATAGCCAGGAGTTGGGGTGGCGGCATTTATAACAGCTGACGCTTACACAGTGTATACGATGTGTGTGCCAGGTAGTGTGCTATAAGCTCTTTAGGAGCATCTCTTTAATCCTCACAGCAACCCCCAATTTTTAGGTTCTAATATCCTATTTAAAGAATACACAAACTGATGCTCACGAAGCTTTTTGGCTTCCCCACGGCCACACAGCTAAATGGGTGGAGCCGAGGTTCGAATCCTGGTGGTCCCCAGGTGAGAGGAGATGCGGAATTTTAGAGCCACCCTTGCATTTTACAGCTCAAGAAATGAAGCCTCGGGAGAAAGAGTGATTTCTGCCTTTTAGCAAGAGGGCAGGCTGAGAGCAGGCCGCAGTGGGGAAGGTAGAACTGGGGCTTGGAGGAAGGGGGTGTGGGTAGCAGATGGCGGCAGGAATCAGGGAGGAAGGGAGAGCTGTCTACAAGGCTGGGGGTGGGGGACATACAGGTGGTAGAATGGGTAGGAGTGAGATGGTATGAGACTGAGTGAGGAGGGGAGGGAGAAGAAGAGAGGAGCAGAGGTAACTAGCTGGAGCTAGCCATGGTGCAAAGCACTGCCTCCCAGAGCCCTCTCCTCTCTCCCCTCTTCCCTCTTGTCCTTTCCAAACTGTGCCCAGCCTGCCTCATCCCCTAGGTCTTCCCAGCTCTCCTCCACCCAGAATGGCCTCTCCCTCTCTGAACTCAGCATCTTACTACCCATGCACCTCGTCTGGCAATTGATCCTGGCACCTTATGACACCACTTGCATGGCTGATTAACTCTTGCATGGTTGCTTAAGCTTCTGAGTATCTCTGTCCCCACTCTACCATGAGACTATAGGCTGCTTGAGGACAGGGACTGGGGACAGGGCTTCCCATCTTTGCTGTCCTCCATAGCTCTGAGCAGGGAGTCCAACACATAGTAGGCATGCAGAACTCCATGTTGATTGACTGACTGATTGGGAATGCATCAAGGGATATTAGGGAGCGTGGGGGGAGAGCGATTGCAGTGGTAACAGAAGCAAGAGCAGCAGCAGAGGGGACTGGGGGAGGGCACATTACCCGGAGTAAAAATAGGCTGGAAAATGTGACATTTATTAACTTGGATTCCGGAGGAAAGGTCACAGCAGAGTGGGGAGTGGGAAGGAAGAAACAGGGAAAGCAACAGAAAACACATAACAGCCCCTTGGTGAAGCCTGTCCCTGTCTCTGACCATCTCACCACTCATACCCTGGCAGGCTCCCCACCAACCAGCTCACACAGCCATCTCCCCACCATAGACCCCAAATCCCCATCATTGATTCCAGGTCCTCACCACAGAGCTGATTATGGACCTCATGTCCTTTTTGGAGACCCCATATCTTCATCTCCTTCCCCCTTCTCCAGCCTTTCCCCTGTAATACACCCCATCTTCCCCACTGCCATGGATCATGGGCCCCCAGCCCAACCTGTAATTCCAGACCCTGGTGAATCTGCAGCAGACTCAGCCCTTGAATGCCAGACCCAAGAGAGAGTTACGCTCAGTAGACAGGGGATGCAGTGTGTGCAGAAGGGTAGGAGGCTGGGCTGGAGACAGGGGAAATGGAAATCCCAAAGGGGAATTCCTGTCCCCCAGTGGTTGCTATGCCCTCTACCCCTCACTGTCCTGCACCAGGGCCAGAACCTCAGCCCACAGACTTCTACCATCCTCCTCTCTCCAGCCCCAGGGCACCAGAGGGCCTGTGGGAAATCCACCCACACTCCTCCGGGCCATCCCCAGGATTCCGGGGACTCACCAGCCTTGATCAGGGGATCCCTGTTCCTGTATCCTCCAGGCACCGCCTCCTAGCCTGGAGACCAAGCAGAACCCTTTGCCTTCCTCCCCTTACTTCCTCACCCCCTCCAGCTCTTCCTCTCCTTTCCTCCCACCGAGGTCTCATCACCCTTCCCCTTTCCTGCCCACCCCCAGCTCCCGCTCAGGGACACAAAGACCCCATTGATTTCTGCCCCAACAGCACCTGCTGAGCCTGAGCTCTGCCCAGCCCCCAGTACGGACTGGTGAGGATTGAGGACAGCAGAGTCCTGTGGATCCCAAAGGCCACACTCACCCTCCATACCCCATATCCTCCTCCTCGGGGACTCTACCAACCCTGGCTTTGGGGAGCAGTGATTTTCCCTAGGAGAGGGGGTGTACAGCCGGACAACAGGCCAATACCCCTGACTCTTCTCCCTGCACAATGCTCCCCCTCCTGTCCCTCGGTTTCTACCTAACTCCCCTGCCCAATGGCAGGAGGCCCCAGACACTGCAGACATGGTGGGGGCCAGGAACCTTGTTGGCTGGAGCATGTTTCCTGGCGATCCTGAGGCAGCGGGTGAGTGAGAACCTGGTGGGGGTCCCTATCACTGGGGCTGGCTGCTGGAGGCTGGGCCAGAGTGGGCACCATGTTGACGCCAAACATTTGCATATGCACTGGGCAGCGGTAACAAGGATGAAACATACACGCACACAGACACACAACGCTGGGAGCAAACTGTGGACTGGGGACAAGCATCTTGAGCACCATGAATACTAGATACCCTGTGACTATGGGTGAATGGAGCCCTGACAGACAGGCGGCGTACAAGACACGCCCACCCCCCTCACATACCTGACTGTGGGAGGCGTGCATGGGAGAGCAGCCCAAGCTCACACCCCTCTCCTGGAGAGGGTGCGTGTGTTTGTGCTCACACATAGGTGAGAGATGGCGCCAGCAGTCTCCAAATGGGGAGCAGCAGTTGGGATAGATGGGGGGGGGGTGTCATGAGAAGGGATGGCATCCACAGTGGGACCCTGTGCTTGGCAGCTAAGCGAGAGCTGGGAGCTAGAAATGGAGATGAGTAGCTCTCTGGGTGTGGGTGTGCAGGTGTGCATGTGAGTGTAGTGGCAGGGACAGTGAGTGTGTGTGAGCGAGGGAGTGTGCAGGAAACTGTGTCCCCCAGCAGTGTGTGTGTGTGTGTGTGTGTGCGGGCATGTGTGCATGCACCCATGCTGGGGCAGCAGTGAGGGTGAGTTATGCACATAAGAGTGAACCAGTGATTCCCAGTGTAAGAGCCAGATCTGGGCATGGGAGCCGCTATAACAGGAGACAGAGGGGGACTGGCCCTCGGGAGGGCTGGAGGGCAGAATGAAAGAGGGATGTGTGAGGGAGTCTGTGAGGCGGGCATGTGAGAGACACAGAGATCCAGAAGAGACACTGGCACCTAGTGTCCTGAAGACGGGCTCTCTGCAGCCTGCCCAGCAGGCCAGCTCCCCAGGAGGCCGCCTGGGGTCCTTCCCTAGATGGAGCCCCCCAAACCTCCCCTCCCCATCTCCTTCGTTTGGTGGGAAGAATCCAGTAGCCTCGGAAGAAAAAGGGAGCAAGAGAAAAGTGGGAGTCAGTTGGTCTGGCCTTGGGATGGTATGTCCCTTCCCTGCAAGCCAGCCAGCTCCAGGACACCTGGGCCCACCCCAGGAACCCCCACCCCAACTCCCAGACCTGGGCACTGCAGCAGCAGCAAGAAGAGTGCTACAAGAAGAGTAGCAGCAGGCGCCCCAGGGTAAGCCCTATGAGCGGCCACTGCTCCATGGCTGGGAAACCAGAGGGAGATGCCAGGCTTGGAGAGACACGAGGCCAGCCTCTGGTGGCAGAAGGAAGGGAAGCCCTGTTGAGGATGCCCCTGCACACCACTGCCACCACTCCTTCCCGCTCCCCAGCCTCCAGCCACCCCAGGCCAGGCAGCCCAGCTGGCAGAACTCACCACAGAGAAGTTGCTGGCGGAGCAGTGATGCCCACTGAAGTTGCAGCTCTTGAGCATGTCGGCGAGCTGGTGGCCAGTGCGGTTGAGGATGTCTACCATGTCAGGCTCCGGGTAGCGCAGGCCAGCGGCACGGTGCCCATCCCGGTCTTTGGGGGGCAGCCCTGTCAGATTGGCCAGGTGGAAGATGTCGGCATCGCTGAGTGCCGAATGCCGGAAGCGGTTGATATTGCAGAGGGTGACAGCCGGGAAGCCCGCCACTGGGGCTGGGGCAGCGGGGTCCATGGCCACCAGGTGAGGCCGGGTCAGGTAGCCCCGGGCCAGGCCAGCCGCCTGGTACAGGAAGGCAGCCAGCGAGGTGAGTAGGGCCAGTGCCCACAGGGTTCTGCGTAGTCCGTGGGGGCCTGGACCACAGGCCCGGCCCAGTCCATGCAGGGTGCTGGTGCTGGCAAAGGTGGCCAGGTCCCGGGGGGCTGCTGCCCCCCGAGCAGCCCCGAGGAGGCTCTGCTCATCCCCTGCCTCCTTCTCCTTGGGTTTCGCATCCTCCTCAGCAAATTTGATTTTGCACACAATCTCGATCGGCATCTGTCCCCGGCTGCTGGGACTGGCCAGAGCCTCCCTGCCCTGTC
The DNA here is from genome assembly GCF_049350105.2 of Macaca mulatta. Classification (NCBI taxonomy): domain Eukaryota; kingdom Metazoa; phylum Chordata; class Mammalia; order Primates; family Cercopithecidae; genus Macaca; species Macaca mulatta. The sequence goes on along the minus strand of NC_133417.1, from coordinate 124,756,687 downwards.
CCTCCCTAGCCAGCAGCCCTGGTGCCCTCCCGAGTGGCGGTAGTAGCAGCGGCTGCTCTTCTAAACTCAGGGCAAGCGGGAGGAGGACAGGGACAGGGTGGGGGCCCGAGGTGGGGGAGTCACTCCCACTCCCAGCAGCTCCGCAGCCCTGGTGCTGCCTCTGCCGCTGCTGCCTCTGCTGCCGCTTGTCTCTCTCCTCGATCGTCTCCTTGTGGCTTCCCTTATCAGCACCAGCACAGCTGTCAGCCCCTGCGTGTGTCCCTGCGAGCGAGTGAGCGAGTGAGCGAGGGAGCGAGCGCTGCTCCGCCACGCCACGCAGCCCCAGCCGCTCCACTCAGCATGTGCTCCGGAGCCCACCCCGTGCTTAATAATTCAGGACATGTCAACAGCGTTTCACCGGCAGCACGGGCGTCAGGAGCCAGGCCAGGGAAGGGGGCAGTCCCCAGCTCGGGACAGAGATCCTGAGACTGGGGCTATCCCCCAAACTCCTGCTGCACCCTAGCCGCTCACTGGGTCCCCAGATCTCCCCACTCCCTGGCCACCCGGGGAAGGGTGCCGTGCCCAGGGTCCTCAGCTCATTCTTTGCCACTTTCCTGGCCCACACCCCATGAAGGGTCAGCCAACTCTATCCCCCCACCTCCTGGCCTCCGAGACTCCTGACTCCAGCACCCAGTCACCACCTGATCCCACTACCCGACTCACAGCAGCTTCCACAAACTCCTTGAGAGAGCCACTTGTTTGAATGAGGGAGGGGAGGGGGGCAGAGGAGGGCAGGCTAGACAGACCAGGGGACAACTGTGACTCCAAGATTCTCAGCTTCCCTGGAGCTTTGCTCCTGATTTCAACACCCACCAGCCCCTGCCCCTTCTGGGAAGCTGGCTACCCTCACCCTCATTTTGCCCCCAACCCCAATCTCAGTCATTTATATGTCTGGGACAGAGAGAACCCTGGCCAGCTTGCATATCTGTGGCCACTTTGCTTCCCCAAATGTTCCCCAAATCGCTTGCCACAATCAGGCTTCAGGGGAGGGGTGTTGGGTAAGCAAGCCAGGGAGCAAAGGGGAGGTATGTTTTGGGGGTGCTCTATATGTAGGGGGACAGGGCATGCAATGAAGGGAGAGGAAGAGCCCCGGGGGGGGCATGGAAGGGAGCAGGAAGATGTGCTGGGTGTCAATGGGAGCAAATGCTCTCCTAAGTAAACGGGTTTGAGGGGTGCCTGGCAGAGTGGGGCAGGAGAGCCCTAACGGGTCTGCTGTGTTCTTGTGGAGGGGAACAGCCATGTGGGCCATCATCATAGGCAGGGGTGGGAGCCTCAGTTGACCGGCCAGTAGGGGATGCATCCGTGCCCCCAGGGTGGGGGTGGCAAGAATCAGTGCTTGTGCTCTGGGTCCCCATGTGAGAGCATGTGCCCTCACAGGGGAGGAAAGGGGGGCTGATTAATCCGGGCGCTAATGAGCAGCAGGGAGAGGAAGCATGGACGGGCGGGGGGAGGTGGCTCCATCGATCCAAGCCGCGGAACCAGCAGCTGAAAAAAAAGTGAGAAGGGAATCGATCTGAGGGAAACGGCAGCTGCTGGGGATTAGAGCCCGAGGTCCACCCGCGGCCCAACGGCCACCCCGCCCCCTGCGTCAGGCCTGGCCCTGCAGCCTCTGCCTGGCCCCAGGGGAGGGGTCCAGGGATGGCTCCCTTGGCGGCCAGGAGCCACTTTGCCCACCCTGGCTGCAAGGCCAGGTCAGGCCCCATCACCAGCATGGAGCCTGCCCACACACCCAGCCCTGGCCACGCACGGTGCCCTGCCTAGGTTGTCCCTAGCCTTTAGGCAAAGTGGCTTCCCCAGGGACCCCACAGCTGGGCTTCCCCACAAGCCTCCGATGAGTCTGGGTCAGCTGGTTCCCCAAGCTGGGAAGATAAGACCCCTGGGGCAGGGTGCTGCATCTGGCTGGGACATAGTGTCCCAGAAGGGAAAGTGGGATTGGCATTGGACGAAGCCTCTGAGTTAGCACTGAAAGTGGCCAAGTGACCACAGACAGCCCCCTCTCTCTGTCCCATGCCCAGGTAGCCCCATCCTATGCTCTCCCCTTTCTGGTAGACTTCCAGACCTTTCCAGAGCTCCCCCGCACTGTTCCTCCCCATCCTTCTCTCTCTTCCCCTTTCTCCTAATATTGATTTTTCTTTACTGTTTTTTTTTAAAGGTGACTTAATTGCTTTTTAAGGTTACTTCAGTCTGGGTCCCTGCCAAGAAAGCGGGGAACTGCCCCCCAAACTCTCCCCAGCACTCGTTACTACCCGGAAGTGCATACGTGTCTCTGAATTCCCCCACCATCCATTGAGATCTTGGGGTCACACTTCTCCGACAACATACTGGCCTCCACCATGAGACAAATCACACCCTCCTTCCTCCTGAGGGATGGCAGGACGCCTTCAACCTCTATAAGGAAATAAATCGGGTGGTAACTGGGTATAAGGGGCATGTGGGGGGTGCTGTGAGGGGAGCTCCAGGCTGCCAGGAAGTGGAGCAGCAATTAGCTGCATGCACACCCCCACCACTGCCCCACAGCCAGCTGTCTCCAATTGTTCCCAAGCCCCCAGCTCCAGTCTCCCAGATCTCCAGGAATCTGGTGATGTTCTGGGGGAGTGCCCCCATCCTTCCAGCTCATCTCTTGACCTTTCCCTTTACTTCTCACCAGGCCCTCTGGCCCCCTCCCTGTCTCTCTATACCCCCTTCGCCTCTGGCCCCGTCCCCTCTCTCCTCCCTCTCCCCGCTTCCCTGCCTGCCTCCCTCTCTGCCCGGCTGCAGTTGGGTGATAATCTCCCTCATTTAGCCCCCCGGCTGCTTCCCCGGCTCATTGCCCAGCTGGTCCCTGGGGCCCGGCCCAGCTTCTTCCCCACCCCCACCCCAGCCCTGCGCCCAAGCTCCCCCACCCCTCCCTGCTTCCCCCACCCACTCCCGGGGGACCAGCTGCCCCTTGCAGTGAGGCATCAGGGACAAGTGTGGCTGGCCAGGCCCTTAGCTGGGTGTGAGCAAAGGGGGCGGGGCTGTTAGGGACCCTGGACTGCGAGTGCGGGGGAGCTGGGTGTTGCGGGGTCAGAATGTGAAGCCTCATCCCAGGTTCCTCTGCTCTCCGGTTGTCCCCATTCCTCAGATTTATTCCCAGTCCAGTTCACCCGCCTCTGCCCCCCAGGGGATGAGCTTCCTGACAGTGAGAATGAGTGGTAGTTGGACTGGGATGAGGTTTGGTAACGGGGCCAGGTGGGGGGTGCGTGCAGAGCGGGAGAGAGACAGGGAGAGCATGGAGATTTTGTTTGGGCAAAATGCCCCAAAGGCAGACCCAGAAACCTCCCAGGATCCAACTTGGGGGGTTCCAAGGGCGCTTTCTCAAAGCACAGGAACCCCCAAACTGATACCCAGATTCCTTGCCTGGCTGGCCCCATTCATAAATGCTATGACCCCCCGAATTCCTAGACAGCATTCTCCTAAAGGTGCCCAGCCTCCCCCTGCGCGCAGAGGACACCCTCCCCAGCCCAGACACCTGGCCCTGGTGCGGACCAAGTGGTGAGCCAGTGTGGGACAGATGTGGGCGGGAAGGGACCAGGAATGGGGGGCTGGGGCCGGGGCTGGGCCAGGCCTGGCTGGTGAGCACACAGCGGTGACAAACGGGCTGTGCGGGGGCCGAGGGGCGGGGGGCGGACGGTGGCTGATTTATCTGGGTTATTTATGCCGTGGACGAGGCAGGAGAAGCGGTTAATGAGAGTCCCAGCGAAGGGGGGTGGGGAGGCCCGAACGTGATCTGAGGCGACTGAAGAGGGTTAGCGTCCCGCCACCAGGCCCTGCCCCCACTGTCCGCAAGTACTCCCTGCACCCCCACCCCATCCTCCTAGGGCCAGCCCAGCCCAGCACCTTCTCCCGAGTCTCATACCAACACTTCCCATCTCCTTTCAGGTACTCCCAAGCCGAGGCAACGGGTCCCTGGGACTATAAGGACACCAGGTCCAAGACCAGATGGGGGCATCAGGAGGAAGTGGGGAAGACACCAGGAAAGGGAGGGCAGGAAGATGAAAAATCCTGGCTGGCCAGAAACTAACAAAGTCCGTGGGGCCTGCAGGGGAGGGCTGGGATGGACACAGCCATCGTGGGAGTGGGTGTGCAGCTGACAGCCTCAGAGCTGAGGCTGTGGAGGGCAAAGGGCATGGGGTAGAGAGGTGGTGTCAGCCAGTAGCCACAGCGGGGGCCTGAGTGGCAGAGACAGGCTGGCCGGGAGGGGGTGCTGGTCAGAGAGCGGAGAGAGCCAAGGAAGGAGGGGAGAAGATCCAGGAAGGAGGGGGAGAGGGCTTTGCAGCAGTGAAAGCTGCTGGGAGCAGATAAGGCGGCACAGCAGCAGGAGGGATTAGAGCTCAGAGGGGAATGTGGGGAGCGGCGTGGGATGGGGGGGCAGGGAGGAGAAGGTTGAGGGCAAGACACTAGGGCCAAGGAGATAAGTGGGAAAAGTGAGGGCTGTGAAGGTGGCAGGGTTTCATCAGGGGCCAAGAGGCAGTCATCGACGGGGAGAGGAGAGAAGGAATTCCTGATCCTTCTCTCCTGTTTTGGGAGAGGGGGACCTTTCTGCCACTGACGGAGCCCCTCCTCCACTACACCCCATGCATGTCGGGGGCAGCAGAGAGACGCACTACCAAGGGTTGAGAATGGGGGGGATTTTGGGGTGAGGGCAGTGGCAGGGGCCAACCCTAGCAGCTGAGCTGAAGGCTAGACTGAGAACACACAGCACCCCCTTGAGGTGGCCAGTGGAGCACAAGGGTGCTGCAGCGATCAGTGCTGGCACCGAAACCTTGTAGTGCCCAGGCTGTGGCAAAGATCAGTTTCAGAGGGGGCTTCTTCATGGGGAGGGGTGTGGGCTTGGAAGGAGGGCAGATGGCTTCCTAGGGATCATGCCTCAAACTCTAACACCCCTCACCACCCCCCGCCCTCCTGCTCTCTGAGCCTCCCAGGATGTACTTGGGGTGGGTGAGGCCCCCCACTCCCTCCAGACCAGAGCCCAGGGCAGTTCAGAGGTGGCCATGGCGGCAGAGGGGAGCCTTGGGGAAGGAAGGGGAGCAGGAAGGGCTGGGGGAGGGGAGCGGGGGTGGCGGGCGGGGCCGGGTAATTGCATGTTTGCCAGTTCTCCTGTCTCTGCACACAAGGGAGCGTGTGTCGGTGGGTGTAGCTTCGCCTCAAGGAGTATGTGTCTGTTGGCAGAGGTGTCAGTGTGTCTGTCTCAGGGGTTTGGGTTCTCCTTGGCCCCCGCCCACCCCTTTCCCCCCTTTGTGTTTTGGGGAGTGCAGCTCTGGGAACACCCAGCTGTGCTCCGTGCGGATGCAGCAGATGTGGCGGGGCCCCAGCTGTGCCTGCTTCCCGGAGAGGGGGAGGGGGCTGCAATCTGCTCCCCCGATAATGGCTGCTAAGTGCCAGGGGGAGGGGATTGAGATGGAGGTGGGACTGGGTCCCCCAGCAGCTTGGCTGAGGGGACGGGAGGGAGATGAGGGCTCTGCCCCCACCCCACCCTGTCCTGGCCAGCCTCCCCCAAGTCTGTGTTCTTGGCTCAGCCTTTCCCCCTTGGCTTGCTCCTGAAGCCCATCCAAATTTCTCTCCACACTCTGTCCCTGTCCCCGGCTCTCCTCTCCTGTCGCCCCATCCAGCTTGGTGCCAGGGACCCACCCCCCTCCCCGGCCCCCAGTTTGCTCCCCCTCGCTGATTTTACAGAATAATCTTTTTATGGAAACTGAAAAAAGCACTAATGGCAGGAGCGCACCCCTCCCCCGCATCCCTCCCCCGCTCATCCCCCACTTCCCACCCCAGTTCCCTCTTGCTTCTCCCTTCCCAGACCCTCCCCGGGCCAGTGCCCTCCTACTGCTACACGGCCAGTGACAGTTGGGCACAGGGTCCCAGCAGCGGTGGACAAGGGGGCTCCCTGCACCCTGTCCAGGGGCAGGTGCTCCATCTTGGGTCTCTCAGAGATGGATGGGACTGTAGGCCCCTCCCAGCACAGAAGTGGGATGGGGAGGAGTGGGGGCGCATGTCCTTAGACGCCCCCCAACCACGGTGACTGCTTCAACCTGGGGGGCATGTTACAAAGACCTCAGCTTCACTAGCGACACCCCCCTTCAAACACTGACCCTTTCCCCTTCCAGTGCCTTTCCCCACCGTGTCCCCCCCACACTGGGTCTAGGAGGAGGATCCCGGGGGCCAGGGTCTGACACAGACTTATTGGATTTCACGGTGTTTTGCTGAGAAAATAATTAAATTATCATATTTATGATAGAGCTGCCATGGCCTCTGCCAACCACTCGGAACAGAAGGGTCAGGACTTGGGGGGAGGAAAGGGAAGGGACCTAGCTCCTGGTCCTAGGGCCCACCCTCTCCCAGCCCCTTCCTTGGGGTGATGACCCCAGCCCAGAGTGGGGACCTGCAGCCCCTCCCACTCCCACGAAGAGAGATAATGAAGGTCTGGGCTGGAGGCCGGGACAGGAGGAACTGAGGAACTAGGGACAGCTTATAGGTCAGGACTGCTACACCATGTAGATTATTCCCCACACACTGGCGCAGAGCCCACGGGACCTGAGGGACCTGGGAGGTCATATCTAGCCCAATCCCCAAGTCACCCTCAGTCCAGCTCCTGAGAAAGTGCAGCTTCCTAACTGCTGGGCTACGAAGCTATGAAACCCTGGGCTCTGTCCTGGAGCCTGGTGCTGATAACAAGGTCCCGGCACCCTGCCGCCTGCCACCCCTGCCTACTGCCAGGACCCCCTCCTTTCTCCCACCCACGCCCTGCACCCCCCATTCTCTTCGGGTAATTAGATTCCTCTCAATTAGCAGATTACGATCATTACCAGCTCATCTGGCAACACAGCTCTGCACCCACAGCTGGGGAAGGGGGGCACCGAGAGGGGCACATGGGGGTCATGGGCAAACATGAGAGATGGCTGGGAGAGGAGGGCTGAGGCCTCCCAAAGGGCAGGGCCAGGAGGACAGGAGGTGGTGAGGGCCTTCCCAGAACAGGGTGCCTCCCACTGTGCTTCGAAGAGAATGGCACCAGCTCAGGCCCACCCAGCCTGCCAGGGGAGTGGAAGACAGAGACATGAGGCCTGGCGTAGAGGCGAAACCCCCACCCTGCCAAAAGCCAAGCTGGGAGCAGATGGAGCTGGCAAAGCGGAAAACCGGCCAGGGCTGGGCTCGGCAGGAACTGAGCAGAGCGGGTTGTTGGGATCAGCCTCTGGGCCTGTGGCCCCAGTTCCTGTGCCCGCTGCCCAACCGAAATCCTTCACCCTTCCCTTCGGAATCCTTGCACATGGGGGCCTGAGCCAGGCTCCGTGGGGAGGAACAGGGAGGCAGGAAGGCAGGGGCAAAGGCGGGGGCCAGGCAGGCTGGGGAGCCTTGAGGGCCTTCCTCCCGAGCAGCGCACGAGGCTGAGGCAGTGGGAGGGGGAGATTTACCAGGGCTCCAGATTCATTATTCATGAGCCCGCAGCAACGACTCCAATTTAAATGCTAATGTGGGGGGGCCTGACTCAGCTGCCCTGCTTCCGCCCCCACCCCCAGCCCAGACATAAGTAGAGTCCGTGCTGGCTCCAAGGTTCATGGGGTTTATTAGGGAGTCGGGAGGGAGAAAGCCCAGGAGTCCCCAGGCCACCCACATTGCTCCCCGGCGTGTGACGATCCTGCCTGGCTTTCTCTGGTCCTTTCTAGACAGAGGCTGGCCAAGCAGGAGGCAGCCTTAAGGGGAGCGGGTAGGAGCTGGAGGCCTTCTGGCAGCCCCACTCAGAGGATGATCTGGTTGGTGAAGCTTCGGCTCAGCTCCTTGTGTGGCAGAACAATCGAGTTCAGGATGAGCACCTCGGCAGGGATCCGGACTCGGCAGCCTGCGGCGTGGATGAGGGCATCAGGGGAGGTCATGGGAGGGGAGACAGGAGCAGGGAGCTGGGGGCCACTGCCAGCAGGGAGGGACCCCTCCTGCCCATCTGTGCCCCTGGCCTCATGCCCCTGGTGACTCACACAGGGCCTGGCACACAGCAGGCCCCTGGTAACTGTTTGCTCAAAGAAGAAACACGCGTGCACACAAGAGGAATGAATGCTCCCCAGAGTCACTGGCCATCAGCTGTGGGGTTCCCCCAGCCCTGGCCCCCAGGAAGCCATACCCAGGATGGTGATGGCAGGCAGCAACTTCCCATCCTTGAAGAGGCTCTCACTGTCCATGCGGGCTCGGGGATCATTGGGGTTGGGGTCATTGGGGGTACCCTCCACGCGGGCCCAGCGTCCCACGGTGCTCCCCCAGCCCACAATGCTATGCAGAACACACGTGTGCTCCTGCCAAAGAGGAGGGTGAAAAGTAAGGGGAAGGGGTAGGAGGCAGCAGGAACCGGAAGGTGTGAGGTGGGGCCAGATGCAGACCCCATGGCGTTCACCCTTCTCTGTTCTTGGGGGGATACCTGGGCCCTCCCCGCAGGCTCTTGGGGTGTCACATGCGGCTGTGTCTGCTGGTGCCTACCTGTAACGTGGCTCCATGGAGGACAATGCTCTCCCGGAGCCGCACACCCTCACCCACGGTCACCCCCTTCCCGATGGAGACGTTGGGGCCCAGCTGTGGAGAGAAGCACACACCATAAGCCCTGGAGGGACTTGGAGGATCCCCAAATCCAACTCCCTTCTAGAACAGATAAGGCAGAAGCGACCTGCTCGAGGCCACACAACAGGCTGTGACAAAGTGGAGAAACCAGCACCCAGAACTCAGGCAGTGTGGGCACCCTCCATCCATCCGACCACCACCCTCCCCTCCCTGGGGCTGGGCCCAGCACTCACCACAGCCGAGGGGGCCACCTTGGCAGTCGGGTGGATGTACACATTCCCTAGAAGCAGAAGAGAGGCCCTGGGGGCAAATATCCCAAACCGAATTTGGATCAGGGAGGGGCAGGGATTGAGGCTTCAACTCTGGACTCGAGGTCAAGAAACCTGGTTCAGAGGGCAGAGGGGCTGGGGTGGAAGCCAAAGGTTAGGAATTGGGGCAGGTTGGGTACCTCGGATCCGTGGGCCCCCTGGGGTGTGCTTGGCCAGCCGTTCTGGGTGAGTATCCTGGTATCGGCTCAGGTAGAGGCGGGAGGCGTAGAGGGCTGAACTGGGGGCCACAAGGGGGGCAGGGGCTCAGGGGTCAGCAGGGCCTGTGCCCACCACCCCAAAGTTTCAATCTCCAGGGGATCCAGCCTTCCATACCCGGCGGACTTGATCTGGCTCCAGATACCATCAGTGAGATGCACGTATATCTGGCCCTGCCCTGCCAGGGCTGAAAACACATCCTGCTCTAGGCGGATGGTACCTGCCCCTGGCCACAAGCCTGGTGAGTCCTCCCTGGCAGAGAGGAAGAATGCTGACCTCAGTCCCCCGGCTGAGCCCCGGCTGTGGGGCTAACACAGTCTCCCGGGGACAGGAGTGGGAGGGATTCCCACCACCTCTCTAAGCCCCTCTCTCCAGGTCTGGTCCGGTCCTCTCCAAAGGGCTGCTCTCATCCCAGGAAACTCTCCCAGCCAGCCCCAGCTCGGGTGGGTGCTATCACAAGGGAGCCCCAGGCAGAGGCCTGCTTCCCATCCCTGCCCCATTTCCAGAAGGAGTTCCCCCCATTTTCACATTCTCGTCCCCATTCAGCCCTTTACCCCCTCCAAGTTACCCTCCCACTCATTGGATGGAATGAAACACAGACAGACTCACCCCAGAGCAAGGCAGCTGGTGAGGGCAGAGACAGTCACAGAAAGAGAGGGAGAGAGAGATGGTAGATGCCAGCTCAGCAGAGACAGAGACAGAGAGGCCAGGAGAGATGGAGAGGGAAGCAGAGACACGGGTGGGAGTGAGAAATGGCTATGAGGGGAGGAGGCCTTACATGGGGCGATGTGGGGGTAAGGCAAGGATCCCTAGAAGGGAACAGCTTCTAGCCCTAGGAGGGAAGACCCTGGGACTGGCGAGCAGGGCTCTAGGTGCTCTGTTCCAAGAGGAGCCTCAGCCTGAGAGTGTGCATGTCTGTCTGTGTGTGCACGTGCACACGTCTGCACCCGAGCGTGTGTGCGCCCAACTGTGTGTTGCCGTCTGTTCTGAAAGACGTCTCTGGGACACTCAGGGCTTGGCAGAAATGGACCAGAAGGGGAGTGGGCAGGCAGTGACAGAGGAGGAACTGGGATGGATAAGGAAGAGGGACAGAATGAGGTTAGAAGGGGAGGGACTCAGGAGGCTCTGCTGGAGATGGCAAGTGGAGAAGGGAAAGGGGAGGAGGAAGGTGAGCAAGTTGAGATGGAGCCTGCAGAGACTGGTATGTGTTGGGGTCCGTGACTGGGGGTACTTGGGGTCACAGGGCTATGGGGCCTGCCTCACAATTGCCCATCCTGCTGATTACGCTGGAAGACATCCCGAAGAGGCTTCAGGGCTTCAGGAGAAAAGAGGTAGATGCCGCAGTTGATGATGTCACTGATAAATGTGCTGGGTTTCTCCACATAGTGCAATACCTGTGAACAGAGCAGGCTGGCTTCAGTAGAAGAAGTTACTACTGCCACAGTCCCCTAAGACCCTCTGATTTCCAGGCCCTTCCTGCCTCTCCTCCCTGCTGCCAGGGTGGCCTGGCTAAAATGCAGTGCATGTCCGCAGCCTACTGCTGCCTGGCTTTAAACCCTGAGATGACTGCCCTTCACCTGATTCACCTTCAGATAAGTCCAAAGTCCATGGCTTTCCCTGCCTGATCCTCCCCACCGCCTACCTCTCAGACGCGTTTCCACCCGACTGCATGCCTGTACCTGGAATGGCCTTTCTCATCTCTTCATCTGGAAAGCCCACCTTTCCAAACCCAGTTGACACGGTCACTCTCTCTGTGCGTCCTCTCTTGCTGGCCCCAGAGTTAGCTATTCATGCCTGGGCACTCCTGAGCTCTGGCCACGCCTCACCCTTGGCATTGTATCATTTGCAAAGGTTGGCTTTTGATTCTGTCACTCCTATTAGACTAATGGTGCCCATGAGGCAGGGGCTGCACCCATTTGGCTCTGTTTCTCTCACACCTACCTGGTGCTTAGCACAAAACTATCTATGTGTATGTGTGTACATGCATGTGTGTGTGAGTGTTTATATGTATGTTTTATATTAAAGCACGAACCAATAAAAGGGGTATGTGAGACCAGGTATGGTGGTGGCTCATGCCTATAATCCTAGCACTTTGGGAGGCTGAAGTGGGTGCATCACTTGAGCGCAGGAGTTCGAGACCAGTCTGGGCAATGTGACGAAACCCTGACTCTACTAAAAATACAAAAATTAGCCAGGCATGGTGGCACATGCCTGAATCCCAGCTACTCAGGAGGCTGAGGCAGGAGAATGGCTTGAACCCAGGAGGCAGAGACTTCAGTGAGCCGAGGTCACACCACTGCACTCCAGCCTGGGCAACAGGCTAAAAAAATTTAGCTGGGCGTGGTGGCTCACACCTATAGTCCCAGCTACTTGAGGGGCTGAAGTGGGAGAATGGCTTAAACTTGGGAGGTCGAGGATGCAGTGAGCCAAGATCGAGCCAAGATCGCACCAAGATCATGCACTCCAGCCTGGAAGACAAAGTGAGACCCTGTCTCAAAAAATAAACAAATAAATAAAGGAGGGAGGGCTATGTGAAAGTCAAGAGGAGTAGGAGAAGGGAGTTTCACAAACCAGGAGAGAGCCCTGCTACCTAGCCTATCATGTTCCTGCCTCCGGTATGTTATTTCCTACCTCCAGGCCTTTACACCTGCCATTCCCTCTGCCTGTAATACCTTCCTGTCTCTGTCATGTAGACAAATGGGACTCCGCTCAGACCTTGCTTCCTGCAGGAAGCCCTCCCTACTCCTACCCTGGCAAGGCTGGGCTGGGCCCCGCCTTGGTGTTCCCATTATGCACTGTGCATACATTTATTACAGCACCACCTGCAGGAAAATTAACCATTCCCCCCTCCCCCTGGTCAATCTCTCTTAAACGGATGTAAGATGATTAATCGGGAGCGTCTCACCTGTCTGACAAGACTAGGGCCCACCCCATACTGTGCCAGCATTCTCTAGAGGCCTGAGGTAGAGGGGATGATGACACAGAGTAGGCGCCCACCAAGCCCCCTCTCCGCTCTCACCTCATGTGTCTGTGGATTCTCAACGATGCAGCCGTAGTTGAGGGACTGCGTCCTGTTAGCCTGAAAGACAGACACACCCGAGATAGTGACCTGCCTGCTCCAGGGCAGCCACCTCTGTTTTTCCTTTCTTTCCCTCCCCTACAGCACCTGGCATGCAGCTCTGCCACTGACAGGCCTTCAGCAAGGGTGGAAACTGACAGCTGCCCTCCCCCTCCCTACTTCTAAACAGCCAGAGGGCTCGGGGTCTCCACTAACACCTCCATGCCTGCCAGAGCAGCGCATCTCCCTCCTGACACCAGCTCCCACACCAACGCCCAGGGTGCCCCTGCCTCCCCAACACCCTGAATTCCAGGAAGCTCTTGGGGTCACCTCCTCTACACCCTCCAGTCCTCCTGACCCCCTCACCGTAGTGCCAAGGAGTAAGAAAGGGTGACGCTGGCGTCGGTGGGCTTCCAACATAGCACTCAAGGGGAAGTCAGAGCAGACATCAGCATTAAGCACGAAGAATGCCTCGGGGCTCCCAGCCAGGATCTGGTCTCGAAAATGGTAGAGACCACCCCCTGTGCCTAGGGGGGCAAATTCCTGCAGGTACCTGTCCCCAGGGACCCAAGAGCCAGCTCAGTGGATCTTAGGAAACAGACACCATGAGCCAGGGCACCTGACCCCCACCGCCTGCTCCCAGGAGTACTCCTGCCCAAGGCCCACAGAGAAACTCTATATATTCAGGGATTCAGTGATGTCCAAATAAGAATCCTTCTACTAGGTGAGGATGAACTCTGGCAAATGCTGACTCAACCCACTCCCAAGAATTCAGAGGCCTAGGGCATCCTCCCCACCCCCATATATGAGTGTGTGCACAAACACCTGACTGGAAGGTTAAACTCCTGCTGGGCGGCTTCTAGGAACTGGGTGAGGGGCTCATCAGGTTGGTAGAAGCCAATGAGCAGAATCTCCTGCATCCCAGGGACCTGAGGAAAAGGGAAAGGCTGGGAGGAAGAATGTCTAACAGGAGGTGATGTTGGGGAAATCCTTAGGGCTGGCCCAAAGTCCAGAAACCAGTTTTAGTCTCAGCTGTGGGGTCCCAGGGCACTCACCACTCTGGGCTATTTTCTCCTCTGGACAATGAGGAAGTTGGAGGAAGTCGGAGGCCTGATCTTTTTTTGTTTTGTTTTTATGAAAAAAGGTCTCGCTCTGTTGCCCAGGCTGGAGTGCAGTGGCATGATTTTGGCTCACTACAGCCTCCACCTCCTGGGCTCAAGCGATCCTCCCACCTCAGCCTCTCGAGTTTCGAGGACTACAGCCATGTCACCACCTGCCTCAGCCTCTAGAGCAGCTATGACTACAGCCAGGCCACCACATCTAGCTAATTTTTAAACTTTTTGTAGAGAAGGGGTCTCTTGATGTTGCCAAGGCTAGGCTAGAACTCCTGGCCTCAAGCGATCCTCCCAACTTGGCCTCAAAAAGTGTTGGGATTACAGACATGAGCTACCATGCCAGGCCTGATCTTTCAATCAATTATTATTACCCCCACCAACCAGAACTGGGACTCACTCTAAGAAAGACTTTGCCTACCAAGCTGCATTAATCCATTCCCCGCCCCCCGCCCTCATTTTTATTATCTGTCAGCCTAAGCTTGAGATCAGCATGAGGTAAGGGTACCATGTATCAAGGGTCTGTGTTGTACTAGGCATTTTACAAATGTCATTTCTAAGCTTCACCACCCAACAAAGTAGGTCTAATCTCCCCCATTTTACACATAAGGAAACTGAGTGTCAGAGAGGGTGTGTTATTTGTTGCAGGCCTCACAGCAGGCAGAGACTGAATTCAAACCAAAACCTTGCCTGTCTCAATACGAAAAGCAATAAAGAAATGAGCATCACGGTGATCAAGGATATGAATTTGTGCCTGGTTATCATTAAGAGTCTCCATGCTACGGCTTTACATTGTCTCCAAGATCCTTGCCTGATCTCACATTCCATACTTTAAAAATAGGAGTGAAATCTGAGCAGGAAGAGGCCAGATGAGAAACTAGATTAGGGGAAGACAGCAGGGCAGCTGCACAGCATAACTTGAGGGGGCGCCATTCACATTGTCATCTGTGAATGATGGTCCTTGGAGTTATGCCTGGTGGGAAGAGATTATGGTTGGGAAAGGGGGAAACATAGCATGAAGATGAGCAGGAAGTGAGGGGAGAGAGGGGAGCCCCTGAGGTTACCTGGGCACAGGCTTCAATATGATGTTGGATCATAGGGACCCCTGCCACAGGAAACAGTGGTTTGGGCACCTCAAAAGACAAAGGTCTGAAGCGAGTTCCTGGGAGAGGAGAGAGAACGTTTTGGCTTCCTGCCTTCCTCTGCCCCCATTCTGCCTACCACACCAGCCCAACCTCCTCCCCCCATTCCCCTGGCACCTCACCCTTTTGAGGGCCTCCAATCAGGATCACCGCTTTGAGCATGATGGTGACTGCTACCTAAACTTCAAATCCCAACAGAGAAATCAAGCTCAGATCTCATACCCCAACCAAGCCCCAAAACCCAAATAGCAACACTTAACCCTCTCCCAAGATGTAAACCCAAAGCTCAATATAGTCTCTGCCTGGACCCAACACCTCACAAATCCCACACATCTCAAATCCCAGCGGAGAAATCAGGCTCAGATCTCACACCCCAACCAAACCCCAAACCCCAAATAGCAGCACTTAGCCCTCCCCCAAGATGTAAACCCAAAGCTCAATATAGTCCCTGCCTGGACAGAACCTCACAAATCCCACACATCTCAAATCCCAACCCAGATTCCAGTCGGCCTTCAAACCTCACAGTGATTCCTCCCAAATTCTGAAATTCACGCCCCACAATTTGATCTCTAAAAGACTTCCCTCTGGCCATGAACAAATTCTGCAAATTCAGAAACCTGGCAGAGACCCCCTTCTCAGACCCAAACCTCAAAATACTGAAGCCTCAAACTCACTGATTCCCAAAGTGTTGTGTCTTCATTCTAGATATTAAGCCCTGAATCCCAGTAGTGAACCCTGAATATTGAACAGCAAATCCCGAGTGGGCCTCAGATATTTAATTTAAATCCTGAACCTAACCCCCAAGTACTGAACTAACACTGATCTGAATTTGGCGAACCCCTAATCCCAGGAAAAATCCTCTATATGTTGAACATGAATCCTAAAACTAACCTCTATATATTGAACCCCAAATCAAAAGACAGGTTTCCTTGGCATTTCAAACACTGAACCTATTGACCCCCCTCCAGTCCTAATACGGATGACTGGCTGGGTCTAAATCTCTGGATTCGGAGGACTGCTTGATTGTTCACCCTCTGAACCCCACAACTGACTCTGTCCAATAAACCCTGGCCTCTCATGGCCAGGGATTGTGGGACCAACACAGGCGCGGGCGCACCCACGGCCAGCCAGGACCTCGGAGCCCACCCTCTGTCTAGAGGCTGTCCCCCGCCCCTTACCCCTTCCGCCACCTCTCCACCAGCTCCCTTTACCACTAGCTCCCTTTACTCCAGCTCTGCCGCCCGCTACTGCAAGCTTCTTCCGCGCACGTGTCTTCTCGCAAGTCGCGAGAACTCATTCGCAGGTTCTGCCGGGAATTGTAGTCTGAACTTTTCACCGCTTTCAAACTTAATGGGAGAGGAGAGCGGTGCTGAAGTCCGGGGGCGTGGCCAAGGTATCGAGGGGCGGGGTTAAATGAGAAGAAGGGTGGGGCCTGAGAAGCACAGCCTGGAACTTAAAGACTGGGACCAGAGCTGTCGGGGAATGGGCACCGGGGCAGCAGCCGAAGTGAGAAACTGGGTCCCAGAGGAAAACGGGACTAAGGACAGCAGGGGGGTGTGGCCAGCCCTGGAAGGGGCGGGGCAGGGGGCAAACAGCCACGAGGGGCTGGGGCTGGAGGCGCACAAAAGAGAAGGCGAGGTCCCGGGCCCAGCCCCCGGTCCCGCTGGGAAGTGAGGGCGCCTTGGACGGTGAGGGCAACTGTATCAGGTTGACTGTCTGAAATGCAGCACGGCGCTGGGCGCTCTCCAGACTTTCCTGTGACTCCAGCAGGCTGTGACCTTGGCGTGGGGGTGTGGAATACGTGTGGGCGCGGGTGCAGGGGAGAGGGAATGGCGACGTGGAAGAGCAGAACAGACGCGGAGGGTCAGAGAGCCGCTTTATTAAGCAAGCTAGAGGAAAGCTGTGGGTCCCACCACCCCCAGGCTCGGCGCCAGGGCGGAAGGTCCGGGGGTGTCGTTCAGGCTACGTCCACGCGAGCGAAGCTCTGGTCCATGCCCAGGCTGTTCTCCACGTACACCTCGTACTTGCCGCTGTCCTGGGGTGTGGCCCGGCGAATGGTCAGCGTCGTGGTGGTGCTGCCGATCTCGAAGAACACCCTGCGGAGGGGTGGCGGGGAGGAGGGCGGAGCCGCGGTCAGTACAAGGGCGCACTAGGCCGGGCTCCTTAGCCAACTCTGTTCCTCGCCGCCCAGTCCCCGCCCCCATCACGCTCGTCAGATTTCTGGGCTCAGTCCCACCCAAGTTCCAGCCCCAGGCCCTGCCTATGCCGCAGGTCCCAGCCCTCGCCTGTCATCCTCCTCGATGTCCTCCCCGTCCTTGGTCCAGCCCACGTCGGGCGCAGGCTCTCCCAGGATCTCCGCAGTCAGCGTCACGGTGGCGCCTTTGCGCGCCTTAGTGTTATCGGGTCCCTTTTGAATCTTCGCCGGGACTAGCGGAAGGAAAGGGGAGCGAAACCCCGTGAAGGACCTGGAGATGAGGCAGGGCATCACTTCCCCAGCTAATACCCGGCACTAAATACAGATGCTTTTAAACTCACAGCGTGACGTTGAGCAAATCATTAGCCTCTCTGGTTTCATCTCCTTGGCTGTTAAAGGGACTTATCCCTACCTCTCCTACTTCTCGGGGTCGAATAGAGGATCAAGAGATAAGGCGGGCGAAAGCCCCTGAATGTTTTCACACATCTCGCGGTGCCTCAGAGACCGCTCCGGGTAGTGGAAATTGCCCAGAGTTGGGAGTCAGAAGACCCGTGTCCAACCCTGGCTCTGCCTCTGACTTGCTGTGTGACCTTGGGGACCTGGAGCCGCGTGATGGAAGCCCACAGAGGACTGCTTAGCCCGGGTGGGGCTGGATCCCGAGGTAGGGAAGGACGCACTTGGCTGGCGGCGGCGATGTGCCCAGGCCGTGCCCGGCGCTGGGCTGGCAGGGACCCTATAGCTAGGCCCAGAGGTAAACGCGCAGCTGGACCGGGCTGCGGGCTCTGGCTGGTCTGCGCCCTGGCGCTGCGCCCGGGGCGCGCGTACCTTCCACGAGGATGCGCGCCGAGTCGGAGCACTGGCCGAAGGGGTTGGTGACGTTGATGCTGTACTGGCCTAGGTCTGCCAGCTCGCCGTCGCGCACTACCAGTGCCACTACGTCAGGGTCCTCGAAGATGTAGCGGTACTTGGGCCCGTCACGTAGCTCCTTGCCGTCCTTACTCCAGCGGATGAATGGGTCCGGGAAAGCCGAAATGCGGCAAGTGAGCTTGGCCGCGCTGCCCTCAATCAGCACCACGTCCTTCAGCGCCTCCAGTACCCGCGGCGGCCCCTTCTCGCGCAGCTCCTTCCGGGACCTACCCCCGGGCCGAGTCAGGCTCCAGAGCTCCCAAGACAGGCCCGGCCGCAGCCCTTTCCGAGAGTGCACCATCTCCTGCCTGCCCCCTGGGCCCGCCAGACCCCTAAACGTGTGGCTTGGTAGGGAAAAGGACTGCTCCTGAACTGCTGCCCTGATAGGATGATGCATTCCTGCCGGCCACTCCTCCACATCTCAGTAAAGACCCTCCCCTAAAACCAGTCATTCTAGAGGCTGCTGAAGCCCCTCAGCCCTTCCCCAAAGCCCATTCAACAATGCGCTCTCTGCAGCTCCCTTCCTCCACAGAGCTCCGGGGTTCCCTCTTACCTGTGGCCTCGGTAAGAGGCCTGGATGCGAATGGCCGCACTCTGGACCTGTAGGTCATTGATGTCCAGGGTACATCCAGGAGGTGGGGCCGCAGCCACTGACTTTTTGGCAGGAGCTGCTTTAGACATCTGGAGAGTGGGTGACAAATACGGGGGTCCAGGTTGAGACAGAGGGTCCCACCTTCAGCCCTTTTCCTCCATGGTCAGAACATTCAAGGGGGTGGAAGAATGGGAGTGTCTGCGGCTTCTCTGAGGATAGGACTTACCGTGGAGGGATTGACCTAGGGACTTGAGTCGCCTGGCTGGATTGCAGGCAGCACAGAGCCCTTCTGGATGGCACAGTAGGGGTGCAGGCAGGTGCTCAGCCCTGGGCTCGGTTTTATACATCACTCCCCTCCTTGCCTTGTTTGGCGTGGTTGCCCCAAGCCCCCCGGGACCCCATCCCCCTCCCTCTGACCCAAGCAGGCTCTTTATTTAGCCTGCGGATGCCTGGGATGCTGGCTCAGCCGCTGGGCTAGGCCCGTGGGGGGAAACCCGAGCGGCTCTGGGGTGCACCTCGTGTCAGCACCTGGACAACTGGACAGCTGGATGCTGCCCTGTCCCCTCCCAGGGCAGGGGGTATCCATCCCACTCCCAGGAGGACCACATTCAGCCCCTAGCTGACAAGAGATCCAGCTTCCTACTGGGGCAGTTTTTCACTCAGGTTGGGCTCTGGATAGTCAGACAACACACCCTGTTGGTAAGGGGTTTGAGTGTTTCGGGGGTGTCCCTGAATAAAGCCAGAGTAGCAAAGGGCTTGGGCCTCAGGGCCCCTACAGCTAATGGCAACAGGGCCAGGTGGCTGTCAAGACCAATCCAGAAGCTCCTTGCTCTTACCCTATCCCCAACCCCAGGAGTCCAGGGTTGTCACTTCCACACTGTGCCCCCTGGTGGTAAACTGAGATAAACCGGGAGGGGACGGGAAAGATTTTTTGAGAATAGCAGCCCCTCCATGCCATCCCTATCCCCACTCACTCCCCTCGATGTCACATGGTAGGGGCTGTTTAGACTGCACTGTCCTTGGAGATTAGCACCACTAGTGGCTCCAACCCTAGGTCTGCCCAAGTCCTTTTTGGGGGCATAAATTGGTGCATCGGGGCATCAGACCACCTGGGGTGAAGGGGTTCAGTTAACCCCTCTGGGGCTTGCCTGGAGGCCAATCTGCCCAGGCTGGGCACCTGGCAGAAGCATTGCTTCCATTCATTGGAACTACCCGCCCTAGTGTGGGGGCACTGTCACCTTTTGATCAGAGCAATTTTGACATAGCTCTGCTGACATAAATTACCTTTGCTCCTCTGGGTTTGGAACAAGCAGTTCACATGCCATTTCCAATGGAGATGGGAAGGGAGCTCAAGATCAGAGGGGGGACGGGAGAGAAATTTTACCATTTATCAAGATACGAGTTCAGGCACCTCATTTTTATACAAAACACTTGCAGTGTGTAGGGGATTGGAGATTCTCACAGGCAAACTGTATATCTTCATCGCTAAAATGACAGGTAGGCAAGGCGTTGTTCTGGTCCCTTCCAGCTGGCTTTAACATCCTGTTATTTTATGATGATGAGGATTGCCTCTTCCCTGGGGTCCTGAGAAGCTAGAGAGGCTGGGCTGGGCTGGGCAAAAGGGTTGTCTGAGCTGGAGTCAAGGGGCCCTCATCCTCCGTCAGCAACACAGTGGTGTCAACTCTCTCTACCCTGGTCAGAGGCTTTGTTCCTTTTACTTTGCCAAGAACAGAATTTTGAAGGTGGGGATGAGGGGAGCATTTCCTCTGGAGGCAAGGAGATCTGGGTCCCCGCCAACCCCCCAACCCCTCATCCCCAACCTCAGGGCAGGGCAGCTCAGTCCTAGGTCCCAGTGACCATTCTATGGCATTGCAAGGTTGTGGCTAGAATCAAGGTGCTTTAGCACCCAGCAGACCTCCTAACTTGCCATGCGGACAAGAAGGTCCAGGCTAGTGTGTCCCTTAGTCCTAGGAAAATGCTGGACACAGCAGACTAGAGCACTCCCATCTGGTGCTCTCCATGTGCTCTGATTTGTGCTGTGACATGGAGGGTGAGGGGCGTGGGCCTGTCCTAGTGTTTCTTTTTGAGATGGAGTCTTGCTCTATCACCCAGGCTGGAGTGCAGTCGTGTAGTCTTGGCTCATTGCAACCTCCACCTCCCAGGTTCAAGCAATTCTCCTGCCTCAGCCTCCTGAGTAGTTGGGACTACAGGCATGCGCCACCACAACTGACTAATTTTTGTATTTTTAGTAGAGATGGGATTTCACCATGTTGGCCAGGCTGGTCTTGAACTCCTGACCTCAGGTGATCCAGCCACCTTAACCTCCTTGTCCTGGTTTCTTCTGCAGCTCCTCACACTACCTACTCTTGCCAACCATCAGGATGCAACCCACTCTGCTCCAGGGGTCAGGACCAGAACTCCTGCCTGTCTTCTGGGCAGAGTGAATGAGGCTGAGCCAGGATTGGGGTGAGGGCTGGCCTATTTCAGAGCCCAGCATCCCCCACATTGTGATGAAGGAACATGTGACAAGAGGTGGCGGCTACCAGAGCCTGGTTGCAGGGGTTCAGTGGATCTGCCAGCATTCCAGAAACTGCAAGGGGAGAAGCAGACCACAGTCTCCCGTCCCTCCAGGAATAAGGAGAGGTGAGGGGCCAGGAGGGTCAGAGGAGGGGGTTGGAAGGACCCAAAGTGCTAGCTGGTATATCCTGGAATGTGTGTTGGGGAATGCCCAGAGAGGGCTAAATGCCCCTGTCCCGGACTCAACCCTTCCCAGCAATCTTCCCCTCCAGCCATCCCTCCCAACAGACACACAGGTTATGCTGCTTGCCATTTTTATTTCCTTGTGACAGACAGACAGACAGCTGGATGGCTGGGAGGGATGGTCAGGACAACATGGGCAGTAGGGATCGGATGGAAGGGGAAACTTCATAAAAGTCAATAAATAAATAAATATGAATGGGAAGAAGGCCAAAGGCCATGGAGGGGTGCTGGGGACATCCTTGGGCCAACAGAGAGCGCCCGGGGCTGTATCCACTGGACAGGAGGATACAGCGAGCTGAGTGACTGCTGGCCTCCGGCTCTCCATGTTTCTCCTCTAAGGGATGCTGACAGCTGGCCCACCCCACCTCCACCTGAGTCCTCTCTTCTCCCTCCACCGCCTCGCTGCCTTCTCTCACGTCCCAGCCCTGGGCCCTTGCCACTGTATCTGTGTCCTGCCCCTGCTTTGCCATACTGACTCCCAGCCTACTGCCCTGACACCCTGGGTTCCTTCCTCTTCCTCCTCTCCAGCCATGCCCATCTTCCTTGGTTCTCCCTGAGATGCACTGATCCCCAACCCAGAACCTTCCTAGAGCCTCCTCCTTCCTGTCCCTCGACTTCTTTTCCTCTCCACTTCCCCATTCCCCTCTTGTCCCTCTGCCTGTTCCCACCCTGCCCAGCCTGGCCAACGGGTCTCCCACTCTGGCTTTGGCCTGGGGTGGCATCAGGTCGAGGCCCTGGGGTCTCTGTCCTTGCAGGTCTATGAGGTAAGAGCCCGGCCAGATGCTGCTGCTGGTGGTAACCGAAGCCCCAGGCCCGCCTGGCTCAGCGTGGGCCCTGGAATGTCCCGTGGCATTGGTGGAAACCCCAGTTGAAGCCCGAGGCCTGGCTGTGGTCCGTGCCTCTAGGGGCCGCCAGGGTAGGAGCGCAGCAGCACCTTGTGGCGGGTGGCGGCCTCAGCCCGGCGCCGCCTCTGCTCACCCAGGAACTCCTTGAGCCGGTTGGTGGTGAAGGTGAGCGTCTGGCGGCGCAGTTTCATCAGGTAGGCGTCCTGCAACCATGGGTGGGCCAAGCAGTCCTGCAGGGAGGGCCGGCTCCTGCCAGGCAGAGCCAGGGATAATGAGCCTGGAAGGACGGCTCTGGGAGTTGCCAGGGCTCTGTCCTCCTGCAGACCCATGTCCCAATCCTGGATCCACCCCTACATGTGTGATCTTGGGCAGCTCAAGAGCTCAGTTCCCCAATCTCTGGAATGGGGGCAGTGATTCTGCCTTGCATGGGGTTGTCTCAGGCTTTAAATGGTAGGTAGTATGACCACTTAGTAGAAGCAGCAGACTTATTCCTAAGAGCAGGGGAGGAGCTGGGGAATCTCTGGCACAGGCCGGGCCGGGGGCAGGTGACACTGGGAGATGGCAGGTGTGGGGCTCACTCACCAGGGATGTACTGAGAGGACCTTTCGCAAGAAGAGGGTGGCGCTCTGGGATGTGTTGGGGTACAGCTGGAAGGCATCAAAGCGGCCCCCCACAATCCGAGCCTCCGTTTCCTGGGGGTCTGGCTCATAGAACGGGGAGCGTCCACTGAGCCTGTTGGGGAAGATAGCTTGACTGACATAGGCAGACTGGAGGCCAACACCCAGGCCCGGAAGGACATTAGTGTCGGGTGCACAGTGCTCAGGGCCATGCTGCTCTGTACCTGAGTGTGAGTGTGCGGTGTGATGTGTGTACAGAGGAGGTGGGGCATGGGGGAGAGGGTGTTGGCAGAAGGTGAGTCCGGGAGCTCACTGTGTGGGCAGAGAGGGCTGTGGCGGGTAGGGGACACTCACATAATGTAAGTGAGCACACCCGCTCCCCAGATGTCCGTGGCAGAGCCGATGGGTTCTCCCTTCACCATCTCCGGAGCTGACAGGAGACAGAGGCCAAGCTGACCCAGCTTCCTGGTGGCAGGGAAGTGGGGGCGGGGGAGGTCCCTGGGTGCTTGAGCAGCAGGACAATGCCCAGGTCACCAGACCATAGGAATGACCAAAGTGGCAGGCCCTGAAGCCCAGTAGGCAGGACAGAGGTGGTGGCATACCCCAAGAGACATATGGGACACCTGAGGAATTAGCCTGGGCACAAAATGGAGGGGGTCCCCAGAACTCCAGAGGGGCTGAGAAGCAGGGTGACAAGCTCCCTTGGATTAGCTCCAAGGTATGGCTCCCATTCACAGAGAGTGTGGCTGACACCAAGATTAAAAGCCTTCAAAATCAGCCTGGCTGGTTCTAATCCTAGACCTGCCACTTCTAGCTATGGAACCCTGGGCAATTTACTAAACCTGCCTGGCTCTCCATAGCCTCGTCTGTAAAGTGTGGCCTGTAGAACCACACTAAGGAAGAGCGATCATGAACGTCAAGCACTTAGCAGGTTACTCAATGTAGCTGGTTCTCCTTATTTAAATAAAATAATAATTGATTCTCCTGTCTTTTTGGCTTTAGCGAATCCCGTCTCTAGCATTTATAATTGTCTGATTGCACAAATCCTTAACATCAGATGTACACCTCAGTTTCCTCATCTGTAAAAGGGGGCTAATATTGTGTCACACTCCAGGGTTATTGTAAAGATCAATTGGAAGAAAAATCCACATACTTCATTCATTGCTTGCATACAGTAATCACTCAATAAGTGGCACATATGTAAGTGAAGTGGGGTGAGCCCTGGCTGCTGCCTCTCCGGCAGTGCCCTGTCCCCACCCTGGCTGGCAGCTGGTCCCCTCACCCATGAACTCCAGCGTGCCCGTGCGGTGGCCAAGGGGCCGAAGGGCCTGGGGGTTGTAGGGCTGGGCACTGCCGAAGTCCACGATCTTGAGGGCGTTGTCAGGGGCCAACAGCAGGTTGTCTGGCTTGATGTCTAGGTGGAGCACATGGCGGCCGTGGAGGTAGTCCAGGCCTTGTAGCAGCTGCGCCACGTAAGTGGCCACGTCATCCTCAGAATACCGGAACCTGGGAGAGCAGGGGTGGAGCAGATGACACCCGGCCCAGCCTCCCCTACCTCTTCCTCCCTACTCCCCCAGAATGCCCAGCTACCTGTCACTGAGCCCACAGAGGAGCTCCCGGTTGCCGCAGCTCTCAGCAATGAGCACGAGGTACCGAGGGGTGATGTAGGCCTCGTGCAGGGACATGATCCGCTCGTGGTGCAGGGTCCGCAGCACCTCGTACTCCTGCAGGACCCGCCGCTTGCCCTCGGCAGCATAGGGCACGATCTTGGCCACGAACGTTCGCCCCGTGGCGTTCTCCCGGCACGCTCGCACAACACCAAAGCGGCCCCTGTGTGTCGGGGGGAGGGTCACCACAGGCTCAGAGGAGGGAAGGGGAACACTTCACAGTGAAGGCTAACGGAGGAGAGCAGGGACCCCTAGGGGCAAGAATGCAGCAGTTCCGGTGTGGGCTCCAGAGTTCAATCCTAGAAACCAGGCTTCGAGTCCCAGCTTTGCCACTCACTGGCTCTGTACCTTAGGTAAATCCCAGAACTTCTCTAACCTCAGTTTTGCCACCTGTGAAATGGGTGATGCTAACAGCGCAGTGTCTCTCAGAGTTGCGAAGATTCGATGAGATCACATGGCTAAAGCCCGCAGTGTAGTCTGGCACATTTAAACTCAATGATGCTAATAACCCAGGTCTCAGCACCTCCCCTCACCCCAGCCAGTACAGTCTGGTCTTCTCTCCGAAGCCATGCGCTCCAGACATTTGACCCACTCCCCTATGTCCTCTTCCCTTCCCCAGCCCTGCTTGCCTGGCTTTCTCCTCCAGGAAAGTGTAGGGTTTCTGAGGGGGGCCCTGTCGAAGAGTGGTACCCTCAGGCCTGGGAGAGCTTCGGGGACTGCTCCCAGGGGAGCTGACCACCTCCTTGGCCGGGCTGAGACTCCGCACAGTCACCTTGGTAGGCTCAGGAGGGGGCTCAGGGGCTGGGGGCTCAGGGGCTGGTGGTGCAGACACGAAGGAAGTCACCACATACACAGGAGTAGAGGAAGACGCTGGTTTAACCCCTTGAGGAGTGGAGGCTGGGGTCGGGGTCCCAGTGTCAAGGACGAAAGACTTGGGCTCACTTGGGGTGACCTGGGTACTGGGTGGGGTGGGCTCTGCTTGCCGGGCAGCCTGCAGGCCCCTGTGTCTTCGTGGAGGGGTCTGGGGTGGCGGACCCACAGCCTTGAGCGAGGACAAGGCCTGGCTGGGGGCTGTAGGGGGAGATGAGGGGCTGACAGTGACTGACGGGGGGGTGGGGGCAGCAGGAGCTGGGGGTGGGGCCAGTGAGGTAGGAGAGTCAGGAGGCGGGGCCCTGGCTGGCCCTGAGGTGACAGGGGCCTCTTGGTGGGCAGCAGATGGCACAGCTGAAGAATCTAAGAGACAAAGAAAATCACCACCACGGTGCCTCGGGGCAAGGCCATGGTGCTCCCCAAGAACCCTATGCTCAGGGCCCCCTTCCTCCCCCACCCCACACCATTGCACTGACCTTGAGTGCCCCTGACAAAGACCTTCTCAGAAGGGTTGCTGAAGGGCCCCTGCCCAGCACGGTTGGCACAGGCCACACGGAACCTCACAGTCATGCCAACTGGCAGGTGGCTCACATTGTAGTAACAGTCGGGGATGCCTGAGCTCACAGGGTGCCACACAGACTCCCCTATAGGCAGTATGGGGGAGGGGCTGAGGTCACAGAAGGGGTGACGCCAGCTCCCACAGTGCTATCTGTGGAGCCCGGGAGGGCACTGGCCTTCCCAGACTCCCCCTGCCGCTCCCCCCACCCTCCGGCTGCCCCATCCTCACCATCCACTCGCCGCTCCAGGGTATACGTGCAAGGTGCCCGGCTGTCTCCCGGCTTCCACAGCACCAGCGCCGTGTCCTGGTAGGTCTGGGGCACCTCTGGAGGAGCTAGCTTTCCTGGGACTCCTGGCAAGAGAAAGAAGAGTCCCAGTGAGCCCCTACACCCTAGCTAAGAGCCCCTCAAGCGCTGCCCCGCCATCCCCCTCACTACCCCCCTGGGGCCCTGCCCCAGGCTCACGGGCCACAGCCACGGTACAGGAGCTGGTGATGCTGCCCAGGACGTTGGTGGCGGAGCACTCATAGAGCCCGGCGTGCCGCTTGCCCACCCGAGGGATGCTGAGCAGCTGCCGCCCATCTTTGCAGGACACGATGATCACTGAGGGCTCTGACCTCAATGACTTCTTGTCTGGGGACAGGGAGAAGCAGGAGGAGCTGCTGAGTGAGCTAGCACATGTCCAGGCCCCCTCACTCACTCCCTACTCCAACATCCCCACAACCATGCTCAGCCCCCACCCTGGCCTAGCCCCTCCCATCCCCTGGGCTCAGGGCCACTGGCTGGCCTCCCTCTCTGTGGGAG
Organism: Macaca mulatta; assembly: GCF_049350105.2. Classification (NCBI taxonomy): domain Eukaryota; kingdom Metazoa; phylum Chordata; class Mammalia; order Primates; family Cercopithecidae; genus Macaca; species Macaca mulatta. The sequence goes on along the minus strand of NC_133417.1, from coordinate 124,730,447 downwards.
GCAGTTTCCTTACCTTTCATCCAGGAGATGTGCGGTGCAGGGCAGGCTGCTGGCAGGCAGAGCAGGGTGGCTGCCTCCCCCTCCAGCAGCACCTGGTCCTTGAGTTTGATGTGGAAGACTGGGGGGAAGTCTGGAGGAAAAGCAGAGACAGCCATCTGTCTGTGGGGGCCCTGACCCACTTACCGCTGAGGGAGGGGTGGAGAAGGCCTGCAAACAGCCATCAGGAAGCAGCGTGAAACCTTGTCTCTTCCCAGGCAGATGTGGAAAGTGGAACCCCAGGCCATGCCTTCAAGAATTTTCTTTGGGGCAAGCATCACTTTCCCCAGACCCTCACTGTGCTGGACTGCCTTTTCCTTGCACTGACTATTGACGATGCTACTTATGTCATGGGTTTGTAAATCACTGACAGCAGGGCCTGGCACTAATTAAGCGGTCTATAAGCATTTGTTAAATAAAATAAAAGCAAACAAATGTTGAAAAATTATAATGGTTAAGATCCTGCAAGACCCACCCTCTCTGGGGCACAACAGGGCAAGTGAGAAAAGAATTGAGGTGAGTTAGTGACCTGAGCTGCGATGGGACCGAATGAGGAATGTTCTTTCAGAACATGCAGTCTCAAAAGAGTTGCAGTCTAGGAAGATGTGGGCAGATCCTGGAAGTGTGTCGGCCTCCAGGCCCCTCTTCCCACCTGCCATCCGGGGACAGGGTCGTAGGTCTCCTATATACTCCTTCAGGTCAATTAAGTGGTGAGAGCTTTTGAAGGGGCAAGAGACAGTATCTGCCTGACCTTGGGCAAGTCATTTACTCTCTCAGAAGCTCCATTTCTAATCTGTAAATCAAGGAAAATAATACCGCGCCCACAGGATTCTTGCTGTGACAATTACAAGGCATGTCAAGTGTCTGCCATACAGTAACTGATTATAAATACTAACTTTTCTTGTTGCTAGCATTATCTCAATAATATGGCCAGCAGAGAAGCCTGGAGCAGACGCCCAGGGAAAGGCTGTTTCAGCAAAGCAGAGAAATTGCCTTCACAGCCAGCTGGTGGCTGTGCACATGGTAGGGCTAGGGATGAGACCAGTTTTCCTTCCTCCAATGTAGCCAGCCTGTGACTCCTTAGTGCCCTGAGGATTTGAGTGCATGATCCCTGGGAATATCCCTTTAGAAGAATCCCAGTTCGGCCATGGGGGTGGTGGGTGAAGGGTGGGGATAGGGGAGGACTTGGGGGTGGATTTTATTCACCTGGGCAGAGAAAGCTGAGGAGCCTTGGGAGCCCCAGCTGCTGCCTGTCTGAAGAATTGTGGGGGACTGGGAGTGGGGATGAGCCAGGCAGGAGAGGAGTACTCAGCAGGAGTGGTGATCAGGATGGCAGTGTGCCCCCTTCCCGCTGTACCCCACTGCTCCCCAAGGAGGGGTCCCACACTGAGGCTCCAACAAGGCAATGTGAACACAGTTTCTCAATGGCTGCCTCCAGGCCAAGTGAGGGTACTGGGTAGCAGGGAGAGAGAGAGAGAGGCCACCTCTCTCAGAGGTGAAAGTGACCCAGGCCCAGCCCTGCCAGCCCCGCCAGCCCCACCCCCATTCCCAGGGGCCAGCCCTGGTTGTTAAAGTGGACTGGGACAGCCTTGTTTCTGCAGAGAACAGGGAGGGGATAAGGTAAGGGGACACTGCCTAGGCAGGAAATCAGCTGCATAAGCAAAACTGGGCCGGGAGGAGGCCCCAGGTGGGAAGGGATCAGCTGTCCCCAGGCCTCTCTGCTGGCTGATCGCTTTCTTTCCCCCTCATTTTCCACCCTCCCTTCCCCACCAGCGGCCCTTCCCTCCCTCTTTTTCTCTCACTGCAGCCCCCTTTGCCCTGGCCAAGGCTGGACACAATCCCTACAAGCCCAGCTGAGGCAAGACTCGACAGCAACTCCATTCTGAGTTTTACCAGGAAATGGGGGAAGAACAGGACTGGTGGCTTGTCAAGATCCTGCACATAGCCTGGCTTCACGGACTCTCTCCTTTCCTGCATGCTGCTCTGGAAAACCCAACCTCCCGAAGCCTTTGCTGGTCATCCTTGAGTAATGCGCCTTTTTCAGGCAGGATGGGGTGACCCCACGTGGGGAATGCCTCCCTATCTGGAGCTCCAGGACACTCAGGCAGAGAAACAGAAGAGGGCAAAGAGCTGGCAAAGAGCTCCGAAGGCTGCTTTTCTGTACAGAAGGGTCAGGGAGGGCCAGTCAGGTGTTCGGAGCTGCAGGGCAATGGAGACTTAGGGGGCACAATACAGGTCGTGGTCCTCTAGGCTGGAGAGAAAGTGAGTGTCTTTGGGTACACACCCAAGCACACACACATCTAAAGGGGAACTGTGGGGGCAGGAGAGCCCTATATCTTGAGCTCCTTGAAAAGTGCAGCCAGTTACAGAAACCTTCTAGGGTCTCCCAGGAGAGAGGAGGCCAGCCCCTGACAGACATAAGTATGGTGTCCTGAAGCCCCTTCCCAGACCTGGCTGCAGAAGGTCACACAGTTCAACTTCAGCTGCTCCACTTACTAGCCCTGCGACTTGGACAGATCCTTAGCATCACTAAGCCGGTTTCCTCACCTGTACAATAGAGACAATGATACTAATATTTCCCAAGCAATGCTGCAGGATTGAATAAGGCAGCGCTTGTAAAGTGTTGAATAGAACACTTAGCTTCTCTAATGAATGACAGCTACTGCTATTGTTATAGTTGTCTGAGCAGACCCCTTCCACTAGGCTCATCAAGGTGGCCCACCCCTCACCAGCCATGACAGCTCCCTGATATGGGTAGGGGATAGCAGGAGGGGAGGAGGGTCCTCACCCAGCAGGCCTCTATTACCTGACTCACTGCGCACGTACTGGTGACCCAACTCCTCTTGGATGCTGGCAGAGAGGTTTGGTTGCGATAACCCCTTGTCCTTCCGCTGCCGAGAGAAGCCCCAGCGGAGCCGGCTTCGGCTTTCCCCTGGGGCTGTGAAGACCCAGGCCCGTTAGCATTTGCTCAGTCGGTACCAGCAAGTTCACACCTCTCTGCAGCCCTCAGCCCAGAGAACCAGAAGGAACACCTAGCCCCACCCTGCCCTGCTGCCACTCCTGCTTTCCTCCCCTCCAGCCCTGCCGATTCCACCCTCGGGGCCTCAGCCTGCCCCTCGTGGGTGTCCCCAGCCCCTCTGCTCCTCCCACGGCCTCTCTCCAGCGCACCCCAGCCTCCTCTGCACCTGCTGCCCTACCCCTGCCCCTCCTCACCTGAGGAGCCCGACGTGGCGCTGGCCTCGGAGCCCAGGGACTCGGCGGAAGGCGTGGTGGCGCCGGCCTGGGCGGCCAACTGATTGTGCGGAAGGCCGAGGCGCCGCAGACTCTCGCCCTCGGACGTGGCCCTGCGAAGCCGTCCGAATAGCGGTGTGCTGCGGCCCGACGCGCCCCCCGAGTCCTCGCTGCTGCCGCTGCGCTGCAACCGGCTCGACAGCCGCTCCAGGGTGGAGCTCAGCCGCCTGCGCATCGCCAGCACGGGGGAGCCCCGCGCCGAGCTCCCGCCCTCCGAGCTCTCTCCGTCCCCGCCGCGGGCCTCCCAGGCCGGGTGGCGCTGCGCGGGAGGGGTCCGCCGCAGCCGCTGGGACAGTGAGAGCGAGAGGCGGCGGACAAGGCCCGGCTCCCCGACTGCCCTGAGGTCCTGCACCGAGCGCGAGCGCTCAGGCCGTCGCACCAACTCCAGCGGGGTCCCCGCCGGGCTGGGACGGTATATGCCATCCTCTTCCTCGGCCCCGCGGAAGGGGCCGCGCTCCTCGGAGCGGGAGCGGCTCAGCAGCCGCAACCCCCGCGACAGGGGCGATTCGCGGCTGCGCTTGAACTTAGCCTCGAACACGGCCTCCGACTCCAGGTTTTCGATGCTGCTGCTGAGACTGCTGCCTGGCCTGGGGGGCACCGTGGGAACTCGGGCTCTCTCGGCTAGCACCGGGGGAGCCCCGGCTGAGGGCACACGCTTCTCGGGGGCTCCCGGAGGTGGGGAGGCCACCCTGGCAAAGACAGCTGCGTGGGGCTTGAGCTCTGAAGGCGACGCGGCAGGGCCCTGCGGGGGTCCCTGGGCGTGACCTGACAGCTGGAGGGACTGAATGATCTGGGCATAGGGCGTGAGGGGCAGCGCTAGGGTTTGCAGGGCCTCAGGGCGTGGTGCAGGCTTGGAGGCTCGGACTGGTTCTGGCCTGGGCTCTGGGGCCTTGTCTTGGGCAGGCTGGGGTGCAGGGGGCTGCGGGGCATCACTAGGTGTGGTGGCAGAAGGTTCTGCAGACTTAAGGGCACTGGGTTTGGGGACGCTGGGCCGTGCAGGGCTGGATGGCTGGGCCTCACTGAGGGCAGACAGGGAAGGAGACTCCTGTAGCCTACGGGCTCCAAGCCTGGCCACGGGGATCTCGAGGGGCGCCCCCGCTCGGCGGTGCCGACCCCGGGGCTCTGCCTCACCCTGGGAGAAGCTGCTGCTCTTTTGCAGGCCCCTGTTCTCGAGTGGGGGCTGGTGGTGGGGCGCTGCCTCGCTGGAGGCAGCTCGTGCCATCCGGGGATCCCGGGCACGGCCCCCCAGGCTCTCCAGCAGGGGACCCCTGAGGCCGCTGACCTTGCCATCCTCGGGGCCTCCCCGCAGCAGCCGCTGGCGCAGGGCCTGCAGCCTCTGGGCATACTCGCCCTCACCCAGGCCTCCCCGGGCCAGGCGGGTGGCTCCCGGGCTGGGGCTCCGGCGCTGCGGCAGTTCCACAGACGCCGCCTTCTGCAGGCCCCGGCCCGGCTCCCGCGGCCCGGCCCGGGGTAGGGCGCTCTCAGCCGAGCTGCCCCTACGGAGTTCTCCCCGCTTGGGGCTAGCCCCAGCTGCGGGCTCCTGGCCTAGGGAGGGGAGGGCCTCCGGGCTGGGAGCCTCCTGGTCCTGAGAGGGAGCCCTTCCCTGCTCCTGCCAGTCCATGGGGGTGGCAGCCCCAGTCTCTGGGGTCCCCAGAGCCTCATCCTCAGTGGGAATATCGGTGAGGGACACCCGGGAGCCTGAGAACTCGGGCTGCAGCGGGCGGGGCACTGAGGGCAGCTCTTCCAGCTCTTCCTCTTCAGAATCCGAGGAGGATGAGAGCCCCCCACTGGGGGGTGGCCTTCTGGGCATGGTCACCCACACCCGCTCTGGGGGAGCCCGCAGCAGCTCCGGGATGGGGCGCAACACCAGGTGGCATTTGTAGCTGATCTGGGAGCGCTGGAGACAGGTTACTGGAGTCAGACCTGAGGGACCCCTGGGGCAGGATTGTCCCCCCCAGGCCCACCTCAGCCCTGGGGAAGAGGCCTGAGCATGCAGAGGGTCAGGGAACAGGCAGGAAACTGGGTATGGAGCCAGTGAAAGCGAGAAGACAGGAGCAGGAGATGAAGACCCATGGGAGGGGGAAGGCGGTGTTAGAGAGAAGGAGAAGATGGAAAGCATAGAGGCTGGCCTGCCACACTCACCTGCCACCTCCTCCGGGAGAGGAATAGCTTCAGGTGATCTGTGCTCATCTCTGCGCCCTTTGCCTGAGTCTGCAAACCCAGGAAAGAGGGCTTGAGGGAAAGCTGTCAACCTAGACCCTCCAGGTTTGGCAACAGAGAGGCAAACTCCATGGGGCGGGGTGGCAGGAGAGAGTGGATTGAGCAGCACTGAGTCTGGGCTCCTGGGATCCCCTTTCCCTTGGGTCTGTCAGGACAATGCCTACAGCCAGGGTGTTCTTAGGGACAAATCCCCTAAAGCCCCCAAGGGGGAGGCAGGAAAGTGGTAGCTCCCAGAGGTAGGCTTCTGAGCTTCCACCAGGGCTCATGGCCCTGTCCTGGTAAACCAGCTGCCCTGGGAGGCCTGTGCTCTTAGGCCCCTTACCTAGGCCCTGGCTCCTCAGCTCCTCTCTGTCTCCATGTAGGGCCAACACCCCAGACATCTGGAGCCTTGGTGGTCCAGACCAAGATGGATGCTTCCCTCGGCTACCCACCCAGGCTCTCTTCCGGAGCTCATTTCAGGTCTGAGAAAGGAGGCTCTTAATTCAACTCCTGACACCAGAATGACCTCAGCCTTCAAATCCGCTCCCAAATCCCCAAGACTCCATCAATGCCTGGCACTGTGCCCTGAGGCACTGGGGTTTGAAGATGAATGAGTGAGAACCGAGAACCTGCCCACATGAAGCTCATAACCGAGGGGCTGAGCCTGCCTGGTCACCCCCAACGCTAGTGTGTGGGACCAGTGCAGGACAGAGATGGAAAGGCAGAAGTCAGGAAGACCAGGGTCTGGTCTCAAGCATGGGGGAGAACTCCACTGAGGATGCCCAGGATGGAAAGGTCCAGACGTATGCCCTGGAGTCCAGGATACCCCAACTCCATCCCTGATTTGAGCCTGTTTCCTTGTCAACAAAATGGGACTAATAATGTCTTCCTTTGCAAAGCTATTGTGAGGTTAATAGGTCATATGCATATTCAATGCCTAACGTGGTTACTGCACATAGTAGGTACTCAATAAATAGAACTGTTAGTAACATTCTCCCTCCCTCCACCTTTTGTGCCACCACTTTGCAGACCAGACTCACTTTGAACCAAGGATGTTCTAGGGTCTCCTCTGCGGTAGGTCTCCTGTGAATGAATGAGGATTAAGAAGGGATTTATCATTCAGTCATCCAGTCAGTCAATAACTGTTTGAGCAAACAGGGCTCCTAAGGACTTGGGGGCTTGCATGTCGAGCGGCAGGAGTCTGGGAGGAGCAGGCAGGTGGTATGAGGGTGACCCTGCAGGTGGGGGCTCCCAGGGCCTTGTACTTACAGGCGGTCCTGCACCAGCACTTTGATGAGGAAGCCCCGGGCCTCCCTGCTCAGGCTCAGGAATGTGGTCTCCTCGAAGGCCACGTTGTAGTTTCGGATGTTCATCAATGTTGTCCGGTCATTTTCCCCAACAAACGGGGAGATTCCTGTCAGACTGCAGAGGTGAAGAGGGGTGTCGTGCGGGGCAGGTGGGGACAAAGGGGGATGCCAGTGGGGGCACAGGGCTGGGGACAGGTGGAGGCTCTGGGGTTGTTAGGATGACAGAGGCTGGGCAAATCTGGGTAAGAGGCGAGGCTGCAGACTCTCTTCTCCCCTGTCCCCTCCCCAGCCCCCTGATGGGCAGAAAGGTGGTGCTGCCTTGGGGCCTAGTGGCCTGTGCTTTAGAGGACCTGTTCCATCCATCCTCCAGTGTGGCCTCCCCATGAGTGAAGAGTCTGTGCCAAGGGGATGTGCCCATCCTGAGCTCCACTCCCTTCGAGTCCAAGTTTTAGACACTCAGAGCCAAAGAGTTCTCTGCCTCCATGGCCCTGAGCCTGCGCTGGGCTCTCTCCATCCAGGGTGCCCACCTCTTACGGAGGGGTGTGGGGACAGGCAGAGTGTGGGCATGCAGACCAGGGCGTCCAACTTCATGCACATGAGGCTTCTTGCAGTACAAGAAGGAGTGGGGGGTGTGGAAGAGAAGGGGGTGGGCTGTAGCCCTGCAAAGGTCAGGGGTGGACCTGCCAGGAGACTGCTGGGACACTGCAGAGGGGTCCTTACCAGAGGAAGGCAACAACGCCCACAGGCCTGTGAGGAAAGGAGAGTGATGGGTAAGAGGACTGCACCCCTCTGACTGGAAGGGAGCAGTTCTTCGCTACTGCTGACCTGAGTGAGCGGTTACCTCCCTGGGAACACTGCCATGGACAATGGGCACAGGAGTGGCTTCTTCAGGGAGGACCCTGAACCCACAGGTCCAGATATGCCTGGAGAAATCCAGGGTCATGGCAGGGCTGGTCCAGGAAGCCCAGGGAAGTCTGGGGACCAATGGGACCTTGCCTGCCTCACTGGAGGAGGCATGCTGGCTGCTGAGGGCAAGGCGCAGCTTCCAGGGGAGACGAGGAGTCAAGGACTAACAGGGCTAAGGCCTTGAGAGAATGGGGCAGCCCTGACTCATGACGGGCAAGGAGTAACATGGGCAGGAAACCCTGCAAGCAACGCCTCCAGCCCACTGTCAGAAGGAATCCAGGCTCGGTAAATCTCCCTGTCAGTCAGCGCATCCCCGGCACAGCCCCAAGGGCAGCTGCCCTGGCCCACCCAGCCCAGCATGCCAGCCTTACCAGATGTCAGTGACTCCAGACACGGGGCTCTGATTGACAATCTCGGGTGCTACAAACTCAGGTGTGCCATACTGGCAGTACTGGGGCTCTCCTGGAGTCAGCTCCTGGGCATTCCCAAAGTCACAGATCCGCACCTGCTCTTCACCCTCGGCACCATCCCACACCAGCAGGTTCTCAGGCTGGAAGACACAAGGCAAGGTGTGGGGGCCGAATGAACAAGGAAGGACAGTCCACTCCTGGCTCCCACAGGGCCTGTCTGCTCTCCAGTCCCCACCTCACCTTGACATCGAGGTGCAGCACGTGGCTCTGGTGCAGGTAGTGTATTCCCTCTAGAACCTGCCGCATATAGGCCCGGATCTGTGGAAACAGGGGGCCCAGAGTCTGTGGGGGCAGGGTGGTATGTGTCTGATTACCTCCAGGGCGGCAAGCGGTCAGGCTGTGCCTGTGGAGTAGCCTTCAGATGGCTCATGGAAGGGGCTGAAACACAGGTTTGGGGTTGCAAAGATCCAAGGCTACCATGTGCACCGGAGGGTACAACACAATTATAGGGAGGAGCCATCGCATGGTAATAAGTAGAATTGTGCAGTGCACAATATGTACAGCCTGACATGGCAGGACTGCAGCGAGATCAGTAAAATCTAGGTGGGGCTCCTTCCAGGAGAAATGTTTGGGGGATGCTTAGGTGATGGAGTGGGAAACAACAGTTAGGAACTGGGCTGGGTGTGCTGAGATTTAGAGAGAATAGCGCAAGTCCCAAATAGACAGGGGTCTGGTATCATTGGATGGGGACTCTGCTGCCTGCCTAACAGTGCTCTCTGCCTCCACCCCTGGCTTCCTGTGGACACAGATGGCATGCTCAGGACCCATTTGTTGATTCTCAAAGCTCAGGTGGGTGAAGGCCGGTGCCCAACCTGGCCCCTGCCACCCACTGCCCTCACCTCAGACTCACACACGGTCGGTTTCCTGGCCATTCGCTCCAGCAGCTCCTCTGTGCAGCTACATCTCAGATCAAGGAGAACAGTGCCCAGCGCCAACTTCCCAGCCCACCCCAGAGCTCAGGGCGGGTCCCAGCTCAGCATGAGGTTCTCCATTCCCTTACAGAAGACCTGATACTAGTCAGAGACTATCTCTCCCCTCCTCCACATGTACCCCCTCCCCACCTCCTGTCTTCTGAGGGCACAGGTGGGACATCCCTGCTTGAACTCCCACTTTCTATGGGATCTCAGACAAGTCACTTCACCTCTCTGAGCCTAGGTTCTCCCAGGAGTAAGACGAGCATGAAATTTCCTCTCCTGCCCACCCTGCAAAGCATTTATAGGGATCAAATTACAGCAGAATTCTGTTGACTGTGGATGGGACTTCTTGACTCTATTTGAGAATGACCTAGAAGGTCCATGACATGGAATAATTTGTCATTTTGCTGAGGTTTGAATTCAAACAGTGCGGGCAGGAGGCTCATGAGCAGGTTACGGTCACCCTGCTACTGGGGTGATGAGCTGATCACCCAGCATCCTTACCTTAATGTGCCTTTGCTTAACCACAGCCTTCAGGAAAGGGTAAAATCTGTTCCTTATGAAAACAGCCTCCAAATAAAGCCAAGTATTGATCTGAAATGGGGTCACTTCAAATATGCAGATGCATTGTACTGCATTTCATGATGAAAAGCATAGGCCACGTGCTAGCTGTGTGACCTTGGGCAAGTTATTTAACCTCTCCATGCCTGTCTCTTCATCTGTAAAATGGGGATAATACAAGTTAACGATAAAATTCCAGGAGATAGGAATATATGAGGATTAAATAGGTTAATATTTGTAAGACTCTTAGAACACTGCCAGGCATACATGAAATGCTATGTAAATTGAAGCTAACAATGGGCTTAAAACTGTTGGTTTTCATAGCAGTCTCCAGATGTATCCCTCCCAATTGTCAATGGGACTACTTTGTAAACTGTAAAACATGTTGCCTATTGGACGTTATAAGGACCAGTCATTTAGGCATGGATCCTCCCAGCCACCAGCCTGTCCCAGGATACAGCTCAGTGACAATGACCAGTCCTCGGCGCCTCTCGAAGGCCTCATGGAAGTAGAGGACACAGTCGTGCTGGAGCCTGGCCAGCAGCCGGGCCTCCCGACGCGCTGATGCCTTTGGCTTGGCCTGGCTGGGGATGAACTTGGCCGCAAACTCCAGGCCGGAGCTACGCTCCACCACACGCCGCAGGTAGGAGAAGGCACCCCTGGTTGACACCGGGAGGGGGTCAGGGATCAGCCATCACTGTGGCCCTCTCCACACCTCCCAGCCCTCAGACCCAGCAGCCTCCACTGGCTTCCCTCCTAGCCCCACACCTGCCGATCTCCTGGTGGATGTCATAAAAGTCGCTGAGTCTCCTTCCTCGATGGTCCTCATCCTCCCCGACCCCTTCGACCTCCATAGCTGTCTGAGCTGGGGCAGAGATGTCATGGTGTTAGATGGGAGGGGAAGAAAGCAAGCAGGCCAGAGACTGGGACAGGTGGACAGAGGAAGGAGACAGAAGAGGTGCAAGAATGTTGGGGGCTCAAGGTGGAGGGCTGGGCTGGGGGTGTGGTGGCTGGGAGTCCAGGGCTGGCTGCTTCCTGGGCAGAGCATGGCGGGGGTGTCACATCAGATTCCAGGAGGTGGGCGCTTTACCTTTCTCCGGAACACCTGCCCACCTGAATGCACAGCCAACTCTGCTTTGCAGGAGACCTCGCCCGCCAGGTTCCGGGCCGTGCAGGTGTAGACGCCTCCATCCTGGGCCCCCGTGCTGAGCACCACCAGGGAGCACTCATTCTCCTCGTACACGAAGCTCACATGGCTGCTCTCGGTCAGCAGCACTTCGTCCTGCAGAGTTGGGTCTCACCTTCAGGCTGGGCCTGGCCTCACCTCTGCCTTGGGGCCAAGAGCCGCTGTTCCAGACCCCGTCCTCATCTACTCTGGGCAGTGCATCTCTTCCCAGGACCCAGAATCAGCTCCTCCCTTATCTTTCACAGAAAGCCCTGCGCCCCTCAGCTAGTCAGTCCTCTGCATCCCTTTCCTCCTCCTAACCACGCCTCCGCCCGGGCTCCGCCCTCCTAAGCCTCCCAGGACCCTACCACGCCCCCAGGGAGCCCCTCCTCTCCCTCCCAGGATCAGCCAGCAGCACACTCTGACCTTGTACCACATGATGTCCGGCAGTGGTTTTCCCTCAACCACCACGGCAAAGCGAGCAGTTTCCCCAGCCCCCACCTCCACGTCCTCCATGATGGACTCAAACCGAGGGGCCTCTGAAACACATGGGGATAGGAGTGGGAAGAGAGGGGGCAGAGGATCGGCTTTACCCTGCCTCCTCAGCCCCTCCCTAGAGCCCCCATCAGCGACTGGCTCAGGCAGAACGCTAGACCCCCGCCTCCCAGCAAGCCACCGTCCCCCACCCCCCACCAACTGGGACAACAGAGTTCCCCGCCTGGACCAAGCGCCCCCGCCCCCGTAAATCCAAACATGATGTTCTCCAAATCTCAGGAAACCTGGCACAAGGTGCAGGCTTGCTTTGTTCGACCTTCAGTATTAATTCAGCAGCTTTGAAATTAGGAGATTTTCACACACAAAAGAAATCTGGATTTCCTGCCTTTCTTGAAAAATCAGGACTGGCCATCCTGTGTCGCTCCCGTCACTGCATGAATCCGCGGGCGAGGAGCGGCTCAATGCTGCCCCCTGTGGGTGGCCGCCCTTCTTCACAGGGCCACCCGCTGGCTTCTGACTACCTGAACTTGGCCCCCTGCAGGTGGCTCAGCCTGTGACCCTGAATTAAGCTCATGGATGGCATTGCCTCTATCTTGGAGTTTTTTTCTCTGAATCTTTGAAAAATGTTTAGAGGGGCTTCTGTTAATAGCACCTGGGAGATGGCAAGATGAACAAGTAACCCCTAAATACCAAACCGTCTAGAAATGGACTCTATCTTCCACATATGATTGTGATTTCATTCTCCATACATATCATGTGGTCATATGATTTCCTGGTAAAGCAGCTTCTAATTCTCATGATGAAATTAAATACATATTGCAATGTGCTTTGCAAAGGAGGCTGTGACTTCCAGGTGTCCTCCGCCAGCCCCTACCCCCAACCCCAGCATGTTTGAGCATCTCAGCTTGAGGAGAAGCAGGATGAGTCAGGTACTTGGGAGGGCAGGGTGGCCAGGTGTGGACCCCCACCCTTCACAGGCACACAGACAACAGGGGAGGCCATCCTGGGGATGGGGAAGACACTGCAGTGAGGTTGACATGGAGGAAGGGGGGCCACCGCTCCACTTGCCCTGTCTGGGTGTGGCAGGGTGGGGTCTAGTGGAATAGGAGTGTCAGTGCAAGCCCCAGCTCCATCTGAGCCCTGGCTGGCTGGGCTCAAATGGGGCTCCATCAGTCACTGTTCCAGCTAGGCTGTGCTGCAGGGCTCTGAGGGCCAGGGGCCCCCCAAACTTCAGGGTTCCTCCTATATCTGGGAAGAAAGGTGAGTCCTAAAGATGAACTGCCAAGGAGTAAAGTGGTGACTGAGTGGAGAGTGCTAGGGACAGGACAGGCAAGGAGGGAGACACTTAAAAGAGCACCCAGCCATCCCACCATCTTCACAGCAGGGCCGGAAGGGTTCCCTGTCTCCTCGTTACACACCCTATTGCCACTTCTCTTCCACTTCACAGATGCCTCCCCTCCCCTCTAGGAATCCTGTCCCCCATGGGCTGGGAGGTGGTAGGCGCAGTCTGTGAAGGTCAAAGCACCTGAAAGTTTCAAGTGAGCTTCAATGGTCGTTTGAAAGCACCAGAAAATGTCCATTTACCCATGATAAGATTGCCTGTTCTAAGTAAAATGTCTCTTTCTTTGCTTTTGGTTGGATTTGTATTTACTCAGCAGGTAACCCTGCTTAGCCCATGTTGATCAAGAGTTCTGAGTGGCAGTTACATATGTCTAGAGTTAATTAACAAATTAGAAAACCAAACAGTTAGTACCTAATGCATTAGATAGCAACTAGTTTGAGAGACTACATCTTTAAAGGAGAAATTATAAAAAGAATCCTAAGGCCCAGTGCGGTGGCTCACACCTATAATCTCAGCACTTTGGGAAGCCGAGGTGGACGGATTACTTGAGGCCAGGAGTTCGAGGCCAGGAGTTCAAAACCCGCCTGGCCAACATAGCAAAACCCCATCTCTACTAAAAATACAAAAAATTAGCTGGGTGTGGTTGTGCATGCTTGTAGTCCCAGCTACTTGGCAGCCTGAGGCACAAGAATCACTCGAACCGGGGAGGTGGAGGTTGCAGTGAGCCGAGATGGTGTGGGTGACAGAGTGAGACGACTGTCTCAAAAAAAGAAAAAAGAATTATTGCTGCAAACATTGGGAGGCTCTGTCAAACAGGCTTGTGCCAAAGGGCCGCCAGGATCCTCAGGGCTGGCAGTCTGGTGATAAGATGTGCTCACGGGTTTCTTTAAAAACCAACTTGGTCTTCTCATGTTTGTTATGTCTGAGATACTATTTCCTATTATGTTTAACACAGGAGCTAGGAGTCAGGCAGCCACACTTGAACCCAGTCCGGTACTTATTAGGTTCTGTGAACTTGGGCCAGTTACTCTTAGCCTCAGCCTCAGTTTCCTCATCTGTAAAATGGGAATAATACTACCCCATCTCACAAGGCTGATGTAAACATTAAATGAGGCAATACACATAAAGTGCTGAGTACTGAGACTGGCACACACTAGGCTCAATACATCTTTTTTTTTTTTTTTTTGAGACTGAGTTTTGCTCTTGTTGCCCAGGCTGGAGTGCAATGGCACGATCTCGGCTCACTGCAACCTCTGCTTCCCAGGTTCAAGTGATTCTCCTGCCTCAGCCTCCCAAGTAGCTGGGACTACTGGGGCCCACCACCATGCCCAGCTAATTTTTGTATTTTTAGTAGAGACGGGGTTTCACCATGTTGGTGAGGCTGGTCACAAACTCCTGACCTCAGGTAATCCACCCATGTCGGACTCCCAAAGTGCTGAGATTACAGGCGTAAGCCACCGCGCCTGGCCAATAAATCTTATTAGTATGATTGTTGTCATTATTACTAGTATGGTATTTGTATAGCCATGACATGGACAGGCCTGAGGACATGGGTTTAGATCTGCAGCAGTATCAGGCGGGTTGTGTACCTGGGGGTGTGAGGAGAGAGCTTTGGGCCTTTGAGGGAGACTAGGAAGAAGGACCCGCTGTCACCCACCTGCCAGCTCCAATGTGACCAAGCAGGTCTGCGTGCCGTGACGGTTTCGGGCAGTGCAGGTGAGGGCCCCCATGTCCCGGCGGCTCACCCGGCAGATCCGAAGACAGTACTGGTCATCATCTGGCTGGCTCAGCTCGTACACACCTGCCCGTGCCTCTAGGAGGGCCCCTCGGCAGCTAAGGGACACATGACAGGGAGGTCACCCAGATCTTGCCCCAGGAAATTCTGGCCAGGCTGGGCCAGACCTGAGCAGCCACATGTGGGAAAGGGGCTCACCTCCTCCAGACGACCTGGGCCTCCACATGGTTGAATGTGACGGTGACACTGGCAGGCTGTCCCTCCACCACATACACGATGTCCGGTTTGTCCAGCACGGCAGGGGCCTCCTCCAGGGGTGGGCCTGGGAGAAGGAGAGTGCAGGCTCTGTGCTGGGCTTGACGCCAGGTCCTCAGCACACACCACTCCTTTAACACCCCTCATCAACACTTGAGCTCCGTTTTTATAGATGGGGAAGCTGAAGCTCAGAGAGCTTTAGCGATTTGTCCAGGGAACACAGCCAGGGAGTGGCAAAGCTGGGGTTGTGGGGTTGGACTCCAGCAGGCCCGATCCCAAAGCCTGAGCTTCGGCCACTGTGCCCTGCTGCTTTCAGGAGGGAGAAGGAAGTGTATAGACGGGCCAAGGTCCTGCCCAGCCTGGTTGCTCCTGCCAGATACCATGTGCAGGCCAGCCCTTCAGCCTCCACCACAGGGCCCCGTTCCCCATCCCAGCATCTCCCACCCCTACCCAACAGGAGCACCCAGGCTCACCGTGCTCCAGCAGCTGTACAGGCTCAGAAGGGGGCGAGGGCTTGCTGCTGCTCTTGACAGTGGTGCTGAGGACCCGGAAGATGTGCTGGACCCCCTTACGCAGCCCCGTGGCTGCCCACCCTGGCTCCCGCAGGCCTGTGACCAGTGCTGTCCACTGGTCCGAGCCCAGCACCTGGTGCTGCACTGTGTACGTTAGGGAGTCCGGGTCTGGCGGGAGAGGAGCTACTAGAGACTGGTGTTACACGAGCAGCACCCCCTCCCCATCCAGCTGGACTGGGACCCTGGAACTCATCATTAGTCTGCTCTGAGGACATGCCTCAGTCCCTGCTGTTGCTTCCTCTCTGTCCCCCAATCTGCTCTTGCCCAGCCACTTCCCTGGGATGTTTAGAGCCAACAAGATACCAGTTACAGGTACAGATGGGGCTGGAATTGAACTCTAATTCCTTGATACCTGAGGCAGGGAAACTGAGGCAGAGTGGAAGGAGATCCTGGACAAGAGGAGGAGAGGGCATTTGCAAGTCCTGACCCAAGCACCCAGTCCCTCTGAGAATAGGAAGGGAATGTGGCAGTGCCCCGTGCCTCCTCTCCTGACCCAGAGCGAGAACACCATGCACCGTGGAAAGAAGACGGGCAAAGCTGTTCCTGCCAGCATTCCATCAGCTCCTGCCCCTGCCCATCTGTTTCTAGGGTCTGGCCCCCATGGTGCCCTGCCTGAGCCTGCGCTGTCCACACCCCTTCCCCACCCACGGCCCTGTGCAGCCCTGACCCACCAATGGCCATGTCCAGACTCCTGGGGGGGTTCCATGTGAGTGTGACCATCCTCCCCGTCACAGCCACCACCTGCGGGGCACCATCTGGAGGGCCTGGGACCACATCTGAAAGCCACAGGTCAAATGTCTGCTGGGCCCAAGGGCCCAACAGCCCCACAGGATCACCAAGCCTCAGGGCAGGAGTCTAGGGCCTGGGGTCTCAGCCGCAGGGGCAGGGGCAAGGGCAAAATGGGGGGGTCCCCAGGGGATGGAGGGGAAGGGAGCTGATGTGGAGGCCCCTTTCCCTGAGACCCCAGGTAGTGCCAGAGGCCAGGCTGTGCATGCAGCTGACCACGAGGGTGCCTGCCTCACCTGTGACATACAGGTGGGCATAGCAGGCAGCTTTGCCCAGCTTGTTGGCGATGACGCTCTTGTAGACACCGGCGTGCTGAGGCCCCACGGCAGGGAACACCAAGCGATGGACATCCCTGTCTGGTGGGGGAGGGACAGTGACACTGGGCCTGAGCCTGGAGGATACCTTGAGGGGTAGGCCTATGCCATCCCGGGCCTGGTCCCTCATCCCCATCCACTGTAGGGAGGAGGCAAATGGGGAAGGATGGGGCAAGGATGGGGCAGACAGCAGGAAGTGCATCCACAGCAAACTCCGGGTCCCGGCCCGAGCTGGCTTCCAAGTCTACATCTGCCCTGACCCCTCCGGTCTGTTCCTCCAGTGTATCAGGCCAGGCAACTTATCATCTTTGCTTCCTCCTACACTGGGCACCCTCTAGGGTCCCTGCCCCTGTTGACTGGCCCCTCGTCTCCCCACCTCTGCAGGGTCACAACCTCTATGTCAAAACTCGAACAAGGTTTTGCTCCCAAGGCCCCTCCCCTAAGCCCTTCTTCTCCATCCCCAGGCCACTGCCATTCTGTCTCCAGCGCAGCTGCAGGGAAGCCCTCCAGGAGGGCAGCAAAGCCCTCAACCCGAACTCCCTGCCAGCCACGTCTCTGATGCTCCTCTGCATCTCGATACTGGCAAACCGTCAGGCCCCTGAACGAGCCGCTGAGTTCCATCTCCAGGTCATCGCTCGCAACATTCCTCCCTTGTGGAATGCTCTCCTCTTACCTGAGGCTTCCTTGTCCTTCAAGACATAGTTCAAGTGGTGCAGCCCATGAAGCCCTCCTGCCCCTGGCCCGCTCTCTACCCCTCATCCTCGGACTCCTCCCAGGACCCCAACCCTCTCGCTTGCACATCGATGGGCACTGGCCCACACTGCTTTTCACAGGTGGGGGCTCTTCCTCTTGCATAAGTCGTAGCTCCTGACCTGGCCTGCAAGCTCCTTAAAGACAGGGCTGACTTTGTCAGATCTGCTTGTCCCACCAGACCCAGAACCTCACACACAGTAAGTGCCAAATACATTCTATGATATATTACAAGAGTTGCCTGCTCTGTGCCCAGCCTGTACCAGGTACCTGACATGCTTTCCCCACCTGGAATCCTCACAACAACTCTACAAAATTATCCCCATTTTACCAATGAGGTCGGAGATATTGACTTGGTCAAGGTCACACGGCTAATAAATGAGGGCTTGACCTTGGTTCCATGTGATTCCAAAGCTCTTTCCCTACTCCCTGCTCCCTGGATGATAAGGAAGCTGTCTCTGGCGAGGACACAGAGAGGAGGCCTGCACTGTCCTCCTTTGTGTCAGGGCTGTCCCCAGACACCCCTCCCTTCTCTTTGCAGTTATCTCCGCATAGAACAGTTACCCATTCATTTATCTCTGCTGACACTATTTATAAGAGAAGAGAAGCCAAGGGCTGCCAGTGACCCTAGATACAGGCAGAAGCAGAGACGCCAGCTCAGATCCTGAGACAGACACTCACCCAGGACCTCAGAGCAGACTGAGACAGGGAGGCCTGCTGCTGGGAATGACAGTCATGGGAGGCTGTGGGCAGGGGTGGGAGCAGGGGTGGCATCACTGGAGATGGGCGGGCGGGCAGGGAGAATGTAGCATGGGTGACAGGGACATCCTGGTTAGGAGCTGGGCACCAGGGTCAGACAGTCCTTTCTTGCCTCTGGGCAGCTTCCTGTATCTCTTTAAGCCTCAGTTTTCTCATCTGTAAATGGGGCTAATAGTACCCGCCTTATAGGCCTGTGGCAAGGTAAGATGGTCCTTGTCATACCTTTAGCTCTCAGGGCCTGGCACTTAGAAAGCACTTAATGAAGGTGATCTCTGTCATGTTGCAGCCGTAAGAGGAAACTGTCATGGGTCACAGAGTGGGCACTGTCTTATGGGAGGTGGGCAGACCTCACACAAGACTCAGATTCCTTCAAGGATGGAACTGAGATGCTCCCATGAGAAAATGTCCCAGGCTTAGAGGACACCAACCCAAATATGTTCCTCTGTGTCTCCCCTGACCCCTTCTTCTTTATTTGTTATTTGTTAACAACACTGGGCAGAGCACCCTTTCCATGCCAGACACTGCCCACACCTGCTTTTTCATTGCAGTGTCTCCAGGAAGTACCACCACTGATGATAATGGCTACTAAAACAGGAACAGTGAGACGTCACACCTCCCGACTGCTTGCCAGGTGTCAGGCCCTGCTCTAGGGCTTATATGTATTAACTGATTTAGTCTCATAACAACCCAATTACAGATGAGAAACTGAGGCACGGAGGGCTTCTGTAACTTGCTCATGGGCCCGATGCAGGTTAGCAGCAGGCTGTACTACCTGCCCAGTCAGTGCTAACAGGCACCGAGGGGTGACTCAACAGATGAGTGCTGTGCTGTGCAGGCTTGCAGGGGAGGCAATGACCTCACAGTCCCTCTGGGTTCCCTTCCCCCAGGTGCCCTGTCCCTGGTCAGGCTACAGAGGGAAGGCCTGGGGAAAGCTGGGGAGAGGGGCATTGCAAACCAAGAGGATGCTGCAGGGGACACTCCCGGGGTCCTTCCCAGACACGTACACTGTGTCATGCGCCGGTCGTCGCTGCTCTGGATGCGGTGGCCATTGTGGAACCAGCTGATGGTGGGGTAGGGCAGGCCGGTCACCTGGCACTCTAGCATGGCCTCCTTGGCCAGTCCCACCTCCAGGTCCTGCAGTGGCCGCAGGAAGTCGGGAATGGACAGCCGCTCCAGCTCACCCTGCTCTGGCTCCTCGGGAATGGATGGCATCTTCTCCAGCTTCGAGCTGCAAGACCATACGGCTGCCCAGAGGCCCAGGGCCATGCCTCCCACCCCAGGGCTAGGCTGGCCCCTCACAGGCAGCCCTGGCATCACGTGGGGCCCCGGTGGTACCTGGGGCCTGAGGCGGCTGTCCGGGGCTCTTCTACATACAGCTGGGCTGAGCAGTGGGCCTGGCCATGGGTGTTAACAGCACTGACCGCATAGAGCCCCTCGTCCTCGCTGCCCACATGGGCAATGTGGAGTGAGTGCAGACCCCCATCCTGCCGTAGCCGCAAGTTCTCACTCTCCTCCATGGGGCGGCCTGCAGGAGGGAGGAGTGGGAATGCGGAGCAGGCACAGTGACAGGCCCTGCCCTCTGGGTGTACCCCATCCCCGCCTGGGTCCTTGGGGGGCCCTCAACACCTGCAGCCTAGGGGCCGTACCAAAATGAGTCCAGGTAACAACAGGGGGTGGGGTGCCGCTGATCTTGCAGTCGAAGCGGGCAGCTCGGCCTTCCAACACCTCCACATCTTCCAGCAGCCGTGTGAACAGGGGTGCCAATGAGGGCCGCACGGTCAGCCGGGCACTGCAGGTCAGCTCATCTGGGGGTCAGGGGGCAGCTCAAAGACAGGGAAGGCCAAGGAGGCCCAGGCATCCCAACCCGCCACTCCTGACCTAAGGCTGAAGCTAGAGCCTGGGCAGAGCCCAGCAAAGGCTCTGGGTACCCAGGGGAGGCAGTAGGCACAGATCCAGAGACCAGACCTTCTCGAGAGGGTGGAAGTCAGCAAGGGTGGGCTCAGGCTGCCATGTGGGCTGGGGACTCCATAGGAGCCTAGGGCCTGGCCCCAGCTCTCCCCTCTTCCCCTCACCCTGCCCACCCTGGATGAAGCACAGCCCAGCTCTGACAGGGTCCTAGAAGCCCAGCCCAGCCCTCCTCCATCTCCATCTCAGAATTCTCCTCCGTGCCGGGATCATGCCCATGCTCCTAGCCACCTGCCCCAGACCCAGAGCAGATGCCCCTTGGCCCCACTCTACCAAACTCCAAAGAAGCTTCTAGAAGAGATAAGGGTCCCTTATGCTGACCCGATGCACCCTCCTGCTTCGAAAGCCCCTCCAGCTTCTGCTTAGCTCTTCATCATCCACAACGTGGTGAGGCAGGTACCATCATCTCTGCCCTTCCATGAGGGCAGGCCCAGGTCAGAGATAGCATCAGTGGTAACAATGGCTGGCATTTATTAAGCAGGTGTGCCATTTGAAACCCATTTCTGGAATGGTCGGTGCCCTACCCTCTCCTGGAAAGGCCCTTTGACAGGCCCTGTGCTTCGTTCTTCACATACACTATCTCATTAATCCTACCAATCCTTCTACAAAGGAGGCATGATCACCATCCCTGTTCTACAGATGAACAGGCTAAAGCTCAGAGAGATGAAGTGACTTGTTCAAAGTTATGTGGCTGGTGACTTGCAGGGCAGGCGTTGGAACCCACATTCACCTCAGCAGACACATTCCCTCCTAGGAACAGTTAACCGTGTTGCAGCCTTTCCTTTGTGCTACGCACTATTCTAAGTGCTCATTTTACTGAGGCCAGGGCAGTGTACTAGCTCCCACCCCCCACACTTCCCCTAGGGGTTGGAGCTCTGTTTCCCGGGCATCTTATTCTGCACCTCCAGTCCCCTCCCTCCATCTCTTGGGCACCCACGGCAGCCCTAAGGCCTGAGTGGGGAGTTACCTTTGGCTGTGCTGAGCTTGCAGGTGTAGACGCCACTGTCGTCCTCATGTACAGATGTAAGCAGCAGCTTGCATTTGCGGCCATCGAAATGCATCTTGCATTTGAGCAGTGCAGGCTGCAGCAGGCGACCACGGCACAGCCAATCCACCTCCACATCAGTGGGCCCCGCCACCAGGCACTCAAACAGCGCCATCTCCCCGGCCCCCACGTCCACGTCCTGCAGGGGGGCCAGCACGGCCAGGGACCGGCTTTCAGGGTGTGCTGAGGGGAAAGCAGCCACGGGGGCCACGCACAGAGCAGAGACACACAGGGTGAGGGAGACACACATACGCACGCACAGAGAGACAGACAGACACAGAGAGAGAGATGCATTTTGTTCTCTGGAGATGGGGAAAGCCCACCCACCTGGCCAGGACAGCAAGGCATGCCCAGACCTGGCTTCAAGATGTCAATCCAAGCTAGGCCAGGGAGGGTAACTCATGGAGGCAAGAGGGAACTGAGGGAGGGGAAACCGAGAGGGCCATGTGGTGGCAGAGACAGCGGCGGGGAAAAAAAAAAACACAACACACCAGCTGGGTACAAACTGGACTTTATTTGAGTTAAGAAATAGGTGTTTCCAAATCTCTCCACACTCACTACAGTGGCCCCTTGCCCCTGCTCCTGCACCAAACCTGGTTAACTCCCTCATTCCCAGACAGAGCATCCCCAGCCCTGACAGGGAAGGAGGGAGCCCCAAATGGTCCCTCAACCTGCCAGGGCCAGGGCTCAGCCAGGCTGTTCATCAGCACAGAGCCTGGGGCCTCTGGCTTTTGGTCTTTTGTGGAATAGAAAGTGTTGTGCCATTTGAAACCCATTTCTAGAATGGTCAGTGTCCTAATCCCTCCTGGTAAGGCCCTTGTCAACAGCCCCTGCTCCTTGGGCCCCTCCACGCCATGCCCTAATCTCTCCCATTCTGTCTCACCCCACCTCAGCTCAGAGGCATCCTTCCCTGACTGTCACAGACACACAGACAGACAAACAGATAGACAGGCCTGTAGCAGCAGTAGCACATGCACTCGCCCGGTGCTCCCCTTCAGGGAGAGACTCAGGGGGATGATACCCCTCACAGCCGCCCCTTCCCAGCACTCAGTCCATCTGTGGGCCTCCTGGCCTGCACAGCCATGTGTCCACTTGGGGAGGGAGGATCCACAGGGGCCCATGGGCTATCCCCCTGGGGGCTGCATGGGGTGGGGAGGGGAGGCTGGGACGGGTCCGGGCCGGCGGGCCTGGGTCTGTGGGCAGGAGGCAGTGAAACACAGCGAGGTCCGAGAGGTGCCTGAGACAGGGGCGCGGCTCGGAGGGTAGCGGGGGGAGCGCAGGTGGCCCCCTGAGCTCACTCGCCTGTGTACAGACAAAAACCTCAGTCAGCAAGCGGCAGGTTAGTGCAGCATACGCGCACGCGCACACACACACACGCATGCACTCACACATGCACGCACACGCACACACCTATGCACACACACATGCATACGCACACATGCACACACACGCATATATGCACGTGCACACGCACACGCACACATGCACGCACAGTCACGCAGACCTGGCTAGGGCCCTTCTGCATAGAGGGCTGCCTCTCACACTGCCAGGGCAGCACTGCCACTCTTGGTTCCCCCAAGGTCAGCTCTGGGCTGGGAGGGCCCGGCAGCTAGTCAGAGACTGGTTCCTCAGGGTTCCTGGGCAGGCAGAGACCCCGGGCAACCAGGCATTCATGGGATCAGGAGCATCCCGAAGCCTGGGGGTGTTGGAAGGAATCCCCAAGAGAAAGTAGCACCGAGACACGGGTTAATACAGAGAAGCGAGGCAGAGCCAGGCCCTGGAGAGGAAGCAGGCCGAGGAGGAAGGCTGAAGAATCTGGAGACCAAGGAAGTGGCAACTACAGGAACGGCGGGCACAGAGGAGGGGAACTGAGGCAAGGGGGCCAGCAGAGGGACCATGACTGTCAGGGTCCGAGCTCTGAGTCTTGGGGAAGGTCAGGGGCTGGGGGCTGAGTGAGAATCGAGGAGAGGAAGCAAGACGCCATTGAGGCAAAGGGTGAGGTGGAAGGCAAGACAAACGGCTGTGGCCTTCGGGGAGGAAAACCCACGGCCCTCGAGGGCCCCCTAGCCAGGGCCTGTCATTCCTGCTGCCTGAGACAGCCCCTTCACATAATGCCCCAGGCTCTGGGGGCCTAAGCCTCTTCACACGTCACAGCTGTGCTCACCCTGGCATCCTAGGGTCCCTGTGATGCTCCAAGCCTAAGCCACCCCAAGGGCCCCTCCGAACGGGTCCAGCCACCAGACTCTCCCCACCGCTACCTCACAGTAACTTCTGCACAGCAATGGGATGGGAGGGTGGGCAAAGGGGTGAGAGGAGAGGGGGAGGGGGATGAGGGAGGGTCCTGGGCAGAGCAGGGTGACAAAGGCTCAGAAGAGTGTAGAGAGCGCTTGGCCAGTGGCAGGTGCAGGGTCTCTGGCTGCCACCAGGGCTCCGTGATGGAGCAATAGGGAAGGTGGTGTCGTGTAGTAAGCTGAGCACAAAATAATGTGCTGTGCAGCTTTGGGCAGGTCACTTCCTGTCTCTGGGCTTTGGTTCACTCAACAATAATATAAGCAGCTGGACTAGGGGACTGGTGGCATCCTCTAACTGAGGCTGCGTGAGAGCGGACCGTGGGGGCAGGGAGGGACCAGGGCCAGGTGGGCTTTCATGGAGAAATAAGGTACTCACCTCGGACCTCCAAGCGGGCCTCGCATTGCCGAGCGCCATACTCATTGACCGCTTTGCAAGTGTAGAAGCCAGCATCGCCACGTTCTGCAGCCAGGATCCGCAGCTGGCACAGCCCACCCTCAGCCTCCTCCGCAAAGCGCCGCTGGTCTGGGCGCACGGGCTGGCGGTTTCTCAGCCTGTCAGAGGGGCGAGAACTCAGTCCCGGGACCCAGGGGCCTGATGTGCGTGCACAGGAACTGGGGCTGCAGCACTGTGTAGGCCTCTCCTTCCCTGTGCAGTTTGCCCAGTCCCCAGATCTGTCCCACCGAACGCAGGCATCCCTGGTTTCCAGGGCTAGGTTTTTACCCCCCCTCTGCCATCCCACCCACCTCTAGGAGCTTCCAGGTCACTTCTAACTGCCTGGAGCTCTCCCTTCTCAGAACCCTGCTGCACTCAAGAGTGGAGCCGTGCTATTTAGCTCTTTTTTCTTTTCTTTCCTTCTTTTTTTAAACAGGGTTTTGCTCTGTCACCCAGGCTGGAGTACAGTGGCACGATCACAGCTCACTGCAACTTCTACCTCCCCAGGTTCAAGCGATTCCCCCACCTCAGCCTCCTGAGTAGCTGGGACTACAGGCACCGCCACCATGCCCCCCTAATTTTTGTATTTTTTGTAGATACAGGGTTTCATCATGTTGCCCACACTGGTCTTGAACTCCTGGGCTCAAATGATCCTCCTCTCTTGGCTTCCCAAAGTGCTGGGATTACAGGCATTGAGCCCTTATGCCTGGCCCTATTTAGCTCTTAATAATTCTTAAACTTCCCCATTTCTTATTTTTATTTATTTATAATGGATAGATAGCTTTCCCACTTCCCAAAGGGGATATGAAAAAACTTACAATGTTTAAAAACAAAACAAAACAAAACAGTGGGGTCTGGGCACGGTGGCTCATGCCTATAATCCCAGCACTTTGGGAGGCCAAGGTGGGTGGATCACCTGAGGTCAGAAGTTAGAGACCAGCCTGACCAGAAACCCTGCCTCTACAAAAAATACAAAATTAGCTGGGTGTGGTGGCACCCAGCTACTCAGGAGGCTGAAACAGGAGAATCCCTTGAACCCAGGAGGTGGAGGTTGCATTGAGCCCAGATCACGCCACTGCACTCCAGCCTGGGCGACAAGAGTGAAACTCCATCTTAAAAAAAAAAAAAAAAAAAAAAAAAAACTCACAGTGGGGACCAGACAATCAATTAAAAATGAAAAACAGAACTCAAACCAATAAAAAATTAGTAAACTGAGTAATCCATGTTCCAGGCACCTGGGATGAGCAAGGCCCCTCTGCTTAGACCTACATTGAACTCTGGGCTGCTGGCAGCTCAGCAACAAATTATTGTGTGCTTTTTTTTTTTTTTTTTTCAGCAATAGGATCTCGCTATATTGTCCAGGCTGGAGTGCAATGGCATGATCATAGCTCACTGCAACCTCAAACTCCTGGGCTCCAGTGATCCTCCTCCTCACCCTCACAAGTAGCTGGGTCTACAGGCATGTACTACCATATCCAGCTAATTTTTAAGCAATTTTTTGTAGAGACAGTCTCACTATGTTGCCCAGGCTGGTCTTGAACTCCTTGGCTCAAGCAATCCTCCTTCCTTGGCCTCTGAAATGTCTTGCTTCTTGCCAATTTGGGGAGGGGGGTGTTTTTGTTTTTGAGACAGGGTCTCACTCTGTCACCCAGGCTTGAGTGCAGTGATGTGATCTCAGCTCACTACAGCTTCCACCTCCCAGGGTCAAGTGATCCTCTCGCCTCAGCCTCCCAAGTAGCTGGGATTACAGCCATGCACCACCACATTTGGCTAATTTTTTTGTATTTTTAGTAGAGACAGGGTTTCGCCATGTTGGCCAGGCTGGTCTCAAACTCCTGGCCTCAAGTGATCCACTCGCCTTACCTCTCAAAATGCTGGGATTATAGGCTTCAGCCACCATGCCCAGTCATTTATCCCAAATGGACAAATGGACAGACATGAGACCCAAACCCCTCTCCCGAAGGGGAAGCCCTAAATAAGCCTGGAACGTGGGGCAAGGGACAGGGTGCCGGGGGGAGTACACTGCTGTCCCTAAGATGAGGCCCCCGAGGCACATTATGGGGAAGCCCACCAAGGTTCCATCTTCTTCCACCCAAAGCCAGACCTCCCAGAGCCAAGCCTAGCATAGAGTCGCTGGTGGGTGGTGGGAAGTGCGGCTACTCACCAGGAGACCACAGGCTTGGGTTCCCCCTGCACACGGATGCTCATGATGACATCTTGGCCTTCTCTTACTGACTGGTCCATAAGTGAGACCTGAAGCGGGTACCCCAAAGTGTCAGGGAGAGACAGTCAGGGCAGAGCCTTGGGTCCTGGGGGCTGTGGAATCTGAGACGGAGGCCTCTTCCACAGCCAGACTGAGACTGGCTCTGGGTAAGAGCATTTAAATGAGAGCCAAGTTCCAGGTCTTGCTGGTGCCTAAGCATGGTCCCAAGAACAAGGGGTCACCCAAAGGATCGAGGACACACAGGAGGCTGGGCCCCAGCCTCAGGGGTCTGACCTTGAAGGTGGGGGGTGCCTTGGAGCCAGTGTCAGAAGAACGGCGGTTCTGGCTGGGACTGGTCTTCATGGTGGGGGTTCGAGGCCAGGTCTCCCCAGGCTCTGGAAACTCCTCTGGAGGGCTCAGGTACTCCTCGTCGGAGGTGATGGGGCTGCTGAAAGGGGATGCAGATCCACCTGGAGAGAGACAAAGATAGCTGCCAGGGAGGAAGGCTTGCAGAGAGCCTGGGAGAGCTGGCTGGAATGTCGCCCAGAGACCAGGAGTTGCGGCAGCTCCCCACAGGCCAGCCCTGCCCGGACTTCACTCCCAGGCTCCTGTGACCTCGCCCAGCTGCTTCCCTTCCCTGAGCCCCTGGAACCTTGTCTGTCACTGGCTCTGCCAACACTGACCCTGCTGATCCTCCCGGGAGGGGACACCATAGGGAAAGGCCTGGGACAAAGGGTTCGGGCAGCAGAGGGGCCACTCCTGAGCCTGGCGGGAGAATTCCACTGGAGCAGGGAACCCACATTCCTGACATGGACTAGTGGCCTAAACTACCAACTGCAGGCTCTGAAAGCAGGGGGTGCAGGTCTATGGAACCCTGGAGCAGCATGGCTAGGATGCCCATTTCTTGGGCAAGCTGGGCCTGGTGCAGAGGAACACACACCACAGACAAGACACACCCTGACCTCGGTCCAGGGCCAATGAGGTGGCACCATCTAGCCTGCCCCTCCCCCTTTCCCTTCTCAGCTTCCTGCCGTGCAAACCCCAGGGGCACCTATTGGCCACAGCCCTACAGCCTGCACCCCCAAACACTTGAGGGATATAAAAACAGAGCTGGAGTCATCCACAGAAAAGGGCAGCTCAGCCTGGGGAAGAGGAGGGGGGCACCAGAGTCAGCCTTGTGGGAGGGGTGTCCCCAGGGCCCTGACGCCCTCCCCTGCAACTGGCCAGGGGCCCAGTCTCGCTGAACTGGCTCCTATCCGACTGCCAAATACAGACATGAAACTGCCACAGCCCCCTGGCTTCTTCCCCAGGTCCCCCCACCCCAAGCCCTCAGCAGGGCTGTACCCCAACTCACCCCGAGGCTCTGCACACAGACGCCCAGCCTGTGCCTGTCCTGAAGGCTCTGCCCTGGCACCAGGCCCTTCTGCTGCCTGCCCACTGCCCACCCCAGCCTGTCTCCCCAGGGAGCAGGAGCCCAGCCTGTCCAGCCTGCCCAGCCCCACTCACTTGGCTGACCCCGCTGAGGCCCTACACGGAGAAGGCCCTGGGGGAGGGGAAGGCGCCTGAGGAGGGGAAGGAGGAGGTTGGATGGCAGGCCGGCAGGCAGCTGGCTGGGAAGCTGGTGCCTGCCGAGACCACAAGCAGCCTGGGCCCTGGTGTGGAGGGGGAGGAGAGGGGAGAGGGGAGGGCGGAGTGTGGCCGTCTGGATTTAGCCACTCTGCTCACTCCCAAGCCCTGGGATCTGTCTTTCCTCTCCTTACAGCTTCGGACCCTGACAAGAGCAAAGCCCGCTCTGCAGCGCCTTGACTCAAGGTGTGGGGCCTCCGTCCCCGAGCAAGACAGGGGAGGGGTGGCACTGCACTGTGCCAATCGAGACGCTTGCCCTGATCCATTTGTTCCGACACATCCACCAAAGGAGGTGCCTGTGGGAAATGTTCCCTGTGTTGCCCCTTGCTCTGATGGAACCACCAAGATTCCTGATGTGGGAATGTGCTAACGAGTCTCAAATACTGCAGAGCCAGGGCATACCTGTTTTCTTTGGCCCCGAAAATCAGAGAACTGTCAAGACCTTTGCCCTCCTTCCCAGAGGTGGCAGAAGAATCTGAGGGGGCCCAGAATCCCACCTCTGCCCCTTCATCCCTGCCATGGAAGCTCTGGCCAGCAGCCACCCCAGGGCACTAAGCCCACATCCAGCCTTCCTACCCATTCCCCCGGGCACCTGTTGGCAACTTGCCCACCACCCATCAGCCCCGCTAGGGAGGACAGCGGGGGCTGATTCCCCCAAATGGCCCCTTGTCATGAGCACCCATTTGTATCTGGGTTGGGGAAGGGGCTTGGACACGGAGCCTGAGAGAAAGGGGCTGTTCAGGAGGGGTCACATGTCCTTCTCCCTCTTCCTATCACCTCACCCCCCGCAGGGACACATTCCCAAGCCATGACCTGTGTTTCCCAGCATGGCCAGTGAGGAAGGAGGGCTGGGGGCTGGGCAGAGGAGGGGTCCATTGTTCAGGGGGGCTGTCTTGAGATAGGGTTGGGGAGAGAAGTCAGAATGGCATTTGGTGCTTAAGGCAGCTGATGGCTGAGATCACAGGCATGGCCCCGCAGGTGGGCGGTCCTACCCCTCTGTGGAGCCTGGAGTCCTGCCCCAGGGTCACCTCCAGGCTGGACAGTACTGAGGAGGCTCACAGGCCCAGGGACCAGGAGCGGAAGCAGAGCTGAAGACCAGATGGTCAAGGTTTGCAGGGAGCCTCAGAGACCCCTGGTGGTGGCCAGGGGAACATCATGCTGGAGGGCATCCAGTCACCAAGCGAGCCCCTATCCTCAAGCCCCTTGGAGAGAGAGACTGTCAGAGCAGCCCAGGCCTCTTCCAGACAAGGCAGTAGCCCCTGCCCCTCCACACCTCCAAAAGTGAGTGACCAAGGAGGCTGATCAAGGATTCCTGAGGCTCCATACCAGAATCCGGTGCCACCTAGTTTTTTCCCTGGCCCCATAGCCAAAACCATCTTTGGAACCAGTCCCTGACATCCCAGCCCTGCTCCACCTACAAACCCAACTCTCACTGTGGGAAATACAGTTACATCAGCCAGGAAGGAGGGGGCAGGTGCCCCCCTAAACCTAAGAGGCACATACACTCAATGGCCCTGAACAACCTGCCACGGAAGTACCGCCCCTTCACACTGGCTCCCAGTCCCCCACGCTGACCCAGTGCTCACGTCTGCCCTTCCAACATCACTCTCAGCTCAAACTCATTTGATGAAAATACTGGCGTTAGGAAGCACACAGGGAACTCCCTCTCCTCAGACCAGCACATCCACCGGCCCCAACTGTTTCAGTGTCCCCTGATGTGTTCTCACAATAGACAGAATTGCAGCCACTACTGCGACTATCTAGTACATAAAAGGTGTCACACACGGCCCTTTGCTTCAGGGCTTCTCAGAATGACACTTGACCTACTCACATCAGGACCACCTCGGGCTCATTTAAAATATAGATTCTTCAACCTTACTCCAGCCTGCAGAATTAGATTTTCTGAAATGAGATGTCAGGAAACTGCATTTTAAAAAGCACCCCAGGTGACTCTTAGGTACATGAAACCTTAGGGACCACTGCTGACCTACATGGGAGGACAGCCCTAAGAGGTGCCATCACTGAGCCCCTCATCACTGGACCATTCAACCTCAGAGCAGGGCTTTGAACCTAGGAGGTTTGGCTTCACAGCCTGTGTGCTTCCCATGGCGTGACCTGGCCTTCCATCTTGGGCACAATCTCTAACTCTATGGCAGTGGTTTTCAAAGTTTTCTGTTTATCAGAATCACCTGGAGGGCTCCTTAGACCACAGAGTGCTGGGCTCCACCCACGGAATTACTGATTCAGTAGGTGGGGGCTGAGGCCAATAACCTGCATTTCTTAGGAGTGCAAAACGCTTATTGGAAAAAAAAAAAAAAAAGAATCTGCATTTCTAACACAAACTCAGGTGAGGCTGATGTTGCTGGTCTGGGGGCCTCACTCTGAGGACCACTGCTCCATGGTCTTTTCCCCAAGCTCGCCTCATAGGCAGAGCCTCATGACCTTTGTGGCTGGGTGTCATGTCCAGCCTCACCTCTGTGAGTCACCCACATTGTTCAAGGCCTTGAAAAGTCATGGGGGTCTCTGCCTACTCACTGCCACCTCACATGCAGCTCTGCAGTCCACACAGCCCAGCCCCTAACTGTTCAGAAGGGCCCCCAGGCCCAGCTGCCAGTGCTAAGGAGTGGCAAAGACACAGTCATGTCCTCAGGAGCCTTCCGGGTGGTGGGGAAGACAAGCCAGATACACATGCAACTATAAGAGCAAGCAGGAAGTATCAGGTAGCAAGAGAGCAGCAGGTAAGGGGCGTGGGAGTACAGAAGGCAGGAGATGACTTTTGGCTCAGGGAAGAGAGAACTGAAGGAAGAGGCAGTATTGAAATTGCAGTTTGCAGGAAAAAGGGAAAAATATTACAGGCAGAGGAAAGTGCATGCAGAAAAGTTTGAAGCAAAAGGCATGTGTGCAGAGGACTATAGCTCAACTGTCTGTCTATAAACTGGGTAAAGAAGTAAGGAGTGGGGCATCCACTGTTCAAGCACGTGTCTCCTACTGCCACCCGAGGGCCAGCCTCAGGCCTCTGGCTCCTTTTGCCCTATGGGTGCAGATGGTAGAGGCCACCTGAAGGTGTGCAGCCTTTACTCTGCAGGCAAGGTGGACTCCTTACAATTCTTTTTTGGTTTGTTTTTGTTTCTGTTTTTTGTTTTGAGACAGTCTCACTCTGTCGTCCAGGCTAGAGTGCACTGGCATAATCTCAGCTCACTGCAAACTCCACCTCTGAAGTTCAAGTGATTCTCCTGCCTCAGCCTCCCTAAGTAGCTGGGATTACAGGCTCCCACCACCACACCTGGCTAATTTTTGTATTCTTAGTAGAGACAGGGTTTCGTTATGTTGGCCAGACTTGTCTCAAACTCCTGGCCTCAAGTGATCCACCTGCCTTGGCATCCCAAAGTGCTGGGATTACAGGTGTAGCCACGGACCCAGTCCATAAACAGTTTTTCTCCTTATGATTCTTGAGGAACGGAGTGATAGGCTGCAGGATAGCCAGCATTTGCCTGTGGCTTAGCCCTTCCCAGCTGGCCCTCCACATGCGCTGTTTCAGTAGGTCCTCCACAGGCAGTTCTTGAAACGTCTGCTGTGGTAACCCCACTGTGGAAAAGTCAGGGAAAGGCAGGACATGGCTGGCCAGGAGGTGGGCATTTCCACAGGGTGCTGACATAAATATTTCCTCTTGGACTGAGAATGGTTGTCTTAGTTCAAAATGTACAAGCTGTCAGATCATTTCACATGGTCAGCCTGACCTAGCCCTAGAAGTGAAGTGATTAATTTTTCTTTTTCTTTTTTTTTTTTTTTTTTTTTGAGACAGAGTTTCCCACTGTTGCCCAGGCTGGAGTGCAATGGCGCGATCTTGGCTCACTGCGACCTCCACCTCCTGGGTTCAAGGGATTCTCTTGTCTCAGCCTCCCGAGTACCTGGAATTACAGGCGCCTGCCACTACATCCAGCTAATTTTTTGTATTTTCTGTAGAGATAGGGTTTCACTATGTTGGTCAGGCTGGTCTTGTACTCCTGACCTCGAGATCCACCCGGCTTGGCCTCCCAAAGTGCTGGGATTACAGGCGTGAGCCGCTGCGCCCGGTCATGATTAATTTCTTACATATGATTATGTTAGTTTGCTCCAGGTGAGAAAAAGTGGCTGCAACAACAGTAAATGAGCTCTCCATACTTCTGACAGGCTGTGAGTGATGGCCTCCGTTCTAGGTACCAGCCTCGGGGCAGCCACCTGTCAGGCAGACCTGTTTCTGGCAGACAGGAGGGTGGAGGAAGGGCTGAGTCTGGGCAAGGGGACCACACCACAGTGCTTTGTCAGGTGTTGTCCAAACCCCCATCAAGGACTGACGATGGGGGCCATGTGGCATCCTCCCCATCGGCAGCCACCGCCATCACAAGGGAGAATCTGTAACTATGCCACAGGTGGCCAGAGACCAGGGGCAAGAGAAGATAGGGACTGACATGGATGCCAAGGTTTTCTTCCTTGTTTTTGTTTTCATGGCCCCCAATAAACAACCTATTTTCTGCTGTGGTCATGTTGATTCTATGAGTGGGACCGGAATGTGCTTTGATGAGCTATATCCCCTGTCCCAAATGTCCTGAGTCAACTCGCCCTCCTCACAGACCCTCAGGAATCTCACCGAGTAGGTAGCCTGACTGGTACGAAGATCCTCACTTTGCCGCCAAGCAAACCATGACAAGCTAAGGTACAATGAAGAGGCCAAGGTCTTGGCTGGAAAATGCTAGAATCTTGGGCTCAAATATAGGAGACCTGTAGTTGAGGGCAGGACTGGAGGTGGCAGGATGAGGCCCAGGCCCATGGGGCCTCCCATATTCCCGCTTCCTCCTGCCCAGCACCCAGAGGACCTCCTCTCAGGGCACATAGTGGGGAAGCTGGGTGTGCTCACATCAGGCATGCAAGGAAACAGAAGGACCACAGCTGTGCCAGAGGTGGGGAGTCAACAGAGGAAGGAGAGAAAGCCCCCAGTCTGACCCACCCACGGAGGGCATCACCAGTGCCCTCCCAGTGAGCTCATGAGCTCAGTTCCACCTCAACCTCAAACTTCTTCAGAGCAACAGGAAAGGGGGTCGGATAGCGTCATGGTTAGGAATGCAGGCTTGAGAGACCGAGACAGTGCTTCAAATCATAGCTCCAGCCTCTAGCTGGCCCTAAGCTCCTAGAGCTGACCATCCCAAGAAGGCAGCCACTAGCCACCTGAGACTATTTAAACGCAGTTATTAAAATGAAATTAAATTTAAAATGCAGTTCCTCAGTCACCGCAGCTGCATTTCAAGTGCTCACTAACCATGTGTGGCTAGGGTTACCATACTGGACCATGCACATATAGAGCATCTTCATCACCACAGAAATGTCTATTGATCAATGCTGCTCCAGACAAAACTGCTGGGATTACAGGTGTCAGCCACTGTGTCCAGATAGCAATTTGCTAAAGTTTTCCAAGTCTCAGTTTCCTCATCCGTAATGTGGGCATAATAATAGAACCTACCTCATAAGGCTGGATTAAACAAAATAATCCAATCAACACAGGGCCTGGTATATACGAAGCACTCAGTAAGTGCTAACTGGTCATGTATTATTTATTTATTTACTTACTTACTTATTTATTTATTATTTTTTTGAGACAGAGTCTCACTTTATCACCCAGGCTGGAGTGCAGTGGCACGATCTTGGCTTATTGCAACCTCCGCCTCCCGGGTTCAAGTGATTTTCCTGTTTCAGCCCCCAGAGTAGCTGGGATTATAGGCGTATGCCACCACGCCTGGCTAATTTTTGTATTTTTAGCAGGGATGAGGTTTTGCCGTGTTGGCCAGGCTGGTCTCGAACTCCTGACCTCAGGTATCCACCCGCCTCAGCCTCCCAAAATGCTGGGATTACAGGTGTGAGCCACCGCACCCGGCCTGGCCATGTACTTTTATTTGCACCCCACACTAAGTTTATTTGCTTCATGGGCAGTTACTTCCATCACCCTAAATCACTGTTGCTGATAACATCCCTAGGCAGATTGCAAGTGCTAAATAAAGGCTGCTGGCCTGGTGCTAGCTCTACCTCACTTTCCTATCCACATTTTTGTCTTCTCATCCGTAAAATGGGAATGTCACCACCTGTCACATGTCCCTCCAAGGGATATGTATGGCACAATGTTATCGCCAGGAAGAGATGTGAAAGGGCTTGAGAAAGTCGATGATACTCTCCAAACAGAAGAAACTGTTTAGAGAGATGTAGCACTTGGCACCTAGTTGGCACTCAATAAATACTTGTGTGATGGATGTGGGCAGCGGTGCGGAATGCTTTGCTTTGGTTAAGCACACTTTTCACACTCCCTAGCCACCCGCCCCCATCCACACATCCGCTTTGGGAGAATGACTGTGGTCTCAACAGAATTATTCAGTGGGGTGGAAAGGATGGGAGGGAACTGAGGAGCTGGTAAGGACCAGGTCCTGCCCGCACAGACCCTGCCCCCTAAACCACAGTCCATGGGGCCGCATTCTCTAGTTATCCATTCCCTGGTTCCCATGGCTCCCAACCAGGAATTGAGATCTGTAGACCCTCAAAAGCAGGCCCTATTGGGGTGGACCCCAATAGGGGACTGGGCAGCCAGCCCTGGTTACCATAGCACTGGGCAGGGGGAGGGGGAGGAGCAAGAAGGGGAGGGGCAGGAGCAAGAGAGGGCGGTGGCTGCACGCAGGCCTCTTCCCACAAGACACTGCCCAGTGCCTCCCTCTACCTACTCCCCAGTGGGCCCACGGGCAAACTGCTGGACACCGTCCCCTGATTCCACCCCTCACTCCCTGCAGACTCCAGGCCTGGGACCACCCCTTGCCAGATGTCTGTGCCATCCTCAGGTTCCACCCACTTTTGCTGCTCTCAAGTCCACTGGCCCCCATCCAGTCACTCTGGACTAAACAGTGCCTTGTAGGGTAAGAAAGTCAGCTTGCTCTACACAGCCAGAGCCAAGTCTGGACCCACATGCCTGCCCCCCAGGCCCTGGGGCCCCCGAGCCAGCCTGACTTAAGGAGGTGCTGTCTTGCTGCAATGCCTGATGCAACAGACTAATGTGATGAAGGCTTTCTGGCTCCCCAGGGCAGAGGTGCAGAGATGCTGTGATGAGCTGAGGATACAGGGGCTGGGAAATACGGAGGGTCTGCAGGATATGGCCTTCCAAGGGGAGAGGTGGAGTCCCCAAGGCACAGGGTTTCACAGGGCTGAAGAAAGGGACAGAGAAAGATAAGGCACTTCCCAGATCCTCGTAGAACCCTGAGCTCTTGTACACAACATCACTCGTTAATAACACTAACAACTAACATTTGTCTACAGCTTTACAGTTCATAAAGCTCGTTCACACATTCGCTTTCATCCGTGAGGATGGTGTCATCATCTCTGGTTTACAAATGAGGAAACTGAAGCTCCGGAGGTTCTATGCCGCAAATACAGAACTCCCAGTCAAGGGCTGACAGCTGCCTCGCCCCAAGTTGCCTTTCCAACCTTAAAAGGCTCCCAAATGGCCCTGAGCCAATATCAGGGCACCCCGCATCCCACCCCTCGCCAAATTTCAGCCCAAGCCAGGTATTGACTGGAGTCCTGGAGCCAGGCCTGGGCCCCCTCAGGGGAGCTGGGAGCTGAGTCAGAAGCCAGATCTTGGAGGTGATGGAAGGACAGAAGCATGTGGTGGAGGGACGGGCATGATTCAGCGGGGTAGGAGGGGTAGGAGGAGGAGAAAGCCTGGAAAATGGGCTCCTGGGAGGGATATGCAGCTAAGGAGGATGAAGACCTGTAGTGGCACAAGCCAGACCATGCAACCAAAGGCTCTGTTGGAGCACGAGACTGTGTTCAGACGCATCAAGAACTCCCTCACTGCTCAGGTGCTGAGGCCCTGGGACGGGCACACAGGCTCTGCCATCTTGTCTCCTGCAGCCCTTCGTGGAAGAAAGGGACAGAACATCGTGTGCTGTTCCCCATCTTGGCATGTCCCGCCTTCCCCGTGCCGGTCTAAATCCCAGCCTCCTTCAGGGCGCCAAAGTTTCTCAGCGCAGGCATCCCAGAACACTAAGCAACTGCTCGGATGTCCTCAGCACTAGATTCATCTGCCCCACACTGTCCCCCAACCTAGGTCCTCTGATCCAGGTCTGGTCACCCAGTGGGAACCCTCTTGAGGGTTGAGTGTGTTTTCCTCCTGTAACGCCCCCTGACCATCCTCACCTCCCCGAACCCCAGGCCTGGGGTCAGTGCATTGTCAGGCCCAGCAAGCTGAATGAGCTGAACTGGCCATGTACACCGACACTGATCCAGCTGAACCAGAAAGAAACTGGGCTGAATCCCAAAGAAAGTAGTCTGACACCAAGTAAGGGCTTTCACAAAAATAGAAAACAAGGCGGTCTCGGCACTGCCAGCCCCTGAGAAGTGCTCTTCGCTGTACCCTTTTTACGACTTTGGGTTCAAGAAAAGGAGGGGGGAAGTGGCTTGTGGCACTCGAAAGCATCTCTTTTTACTGGGAGGGGGGACTGTCTTACAGGGGAAATGACTTCAGAAGGCTCGTGGTGGCTCTGAAGCCCTGTGAGCAGAGAGATTCTTTTTCTGGGAAACTCAAGGACAATTTGCTTTCCCCACAGGACCCTGTTCAGGGAAATGCCATGGGAGGATGGCATTTAGAGGATAGCTAAAGACAAATTTCACTGACTTCATGAATTGGCCAGCCTTGTGTGTGCCTTGGGGATTTGGCCCCTGCCCTGAGGCCAGGGCCATTTAAAATGCTTTCACCAGAGCTGCTGACATCCAGAAGGGACTGCACGGACTGTGCACGCTGGCGGGGAACCCGAGCTCAAGGCTGAGAGTGGGAAGGGAGGGGGATTGGGCCTGGGCCAGGGAAGAGTCACAGTTTGCCCCCACCCAGTCCCAGGGTTGATGGGCTCCCTACCGGGTCTCACGGTCAGTGAGGCGGCACAGGTGGCCTGGCCCAGCTCGTTGATGGCCGTGGCCATATAGCTCCCGGCGTCCGCTGCCCTGGCCTCCCTGAGCAGCAGGGTGTGCCGCTCACCCTCAGCCCGGAGGAGGAGGCGGCCCTCGCTGCGCAGCGCTGACCCATCCTTGTGCCAGGACACTGTGGGGAGGCACGGGGACCCGGCTCGCCATGGCCCACGGGCGCCCACCGAGAATCTCTCACTCCTACCCC
Organism: Macaca mulatta; assembly: GCF_049350105.2. Classification (NCBI taxonomy): domain Eukaryota; kingdom Metazoa; phylum Chordata; class Mammalia; order Primates; family Cercopithecidae; genus Macaca; species Macaca mulatta. The sequence continues at coordinate 124,693,852 of NC_133417.1, read as the reverse complement.
ACACACCACACAGGAGCCCAAACCTCTCCTCTCAGCACCCCAGGGAATCCAGAAAAGTCCACCCTCATTTCAGGAAGCCCAGGTTGCCCTCCCCTCTCTCAGGGGTCCTGGGAAATGTCCCTGAACACACACAGAAGTCAGGGCAGCCCCATGGAGGGGATAATTCCCCTCCTTCCCACCCCTCCCATGGAGGAGTCGGGGGGAACCTCCCCTTCCCTTCTCACATGCCCCCTCCCAACCTTGACCTCACCTTGGCCCAGTACTGGAGCTCACCTTGGGGCGGGGGGTTGGCAGTGACGATACACTTGAGCAGCACATCTGCCCCTGGTGCCACCACCACATTCTGCAGGGGGATCTCAAACATGGGGGCCTCTAGGGGCTCTTCTCCAGCGGACACATAGGAGTCATCCGAAGACTCTGTGGGACACAGGAGTAACGGGGTAAGGGGCCATGATCCCTGCAGGGATGACAGCAGGAGAGGGAGTCCTGGTGGCCTGCATCCTAGAAAGTCAAACCCAGACAGAGGGGCTTCTAGAAAGCAGGGACTGGGGGAGAACAGGGTCTGCCTCCTGAATGTCCGTAGGGAACAAAGGAAGTCAGAAGGAGCATTCTCAAACAGGTCAGGGCAGCCTTGACTCCATGGTAGTCTGACTGTTCCTCAACTTCATCCACAGTTAGAGCGTTGGCTTCTGGAGGAAGACAGGACCGCACTGCATATGTCTTTAATACATCAGCCATCGTGTATGGCGTACCACGCCCTGTGCAAGGCACTTGGAGGGGCACAAGCTTTCAAACAGACAGCACAAACTAACAGCAACCCAAGACTTAAGTAATAACAGTGGTGGCACAGGGCAACACGAGGTGAATTGTCAAATGTGTGAAGCCATCAGATTCACAAGAGTGAATGGTAGGTGGTCTGAGAGGCCTACAAAGATCAGATTTGATTTCATCCATTCACCAAATAGTGACCCTGTACTCCCGGCATACTGAGTACTGTACGGGTACCAAGAACACGAGAGGAAGGACCATGTGGTCCCTGCTTACAGGAAGCTCATACACACAAAGAGATGACAAACTCCACTGTCATGGGTCTCTCTGGGCATTCTCCAACTCTGACATTCCGTAAGCTAGATAAAGGATGATGTATGTAGCCAAAAAAGCAGTGAAAATCCCAATTCTGCTGTTTTCCGGCTACAAAACCTTAGGCAAATTAGATCACCTCTCTGAGCCTCAGTTTTGTTATCTGTAAGATGGAGCGGATAAGACTCTCTGAAACTGACATATAGGCTGAAATGAAATAACATCTGTAAGGGCCTAGTTAACACAATGCTGGCACATGGCTGTGTGTTTGCAATAATGGTGGCCAGGAGGATGATGGACAGGGGCCTAATTATCTCTAAAGATTCTGAGGTGGTAATACTTAAATGCAAAATAATTTTGATGAAGAAAAATACAGACTAGGCCGGGCGCGGTGGCTCAAGCCTGTAATCCCAGCACTTTGGGAGGCTGAGACGGGCGGATCACGAGGTCAGGAGATCGAGACCATCCTGGTTAACACGGTGAAACCCCATCTCTACTAAAAAAAAATACAAAAAAACTAGCCGGGCGAGGTGGCGGGCGCCTGTAGTCCCAGCTACTCGGGAGGCTGAGGCAGGAGAATGGCGTGAACCCGGGAGGCGGAGCTTGCAGTGAGCTGAGATCTGGCCACTGCACTCCAGCCTGGACTACAGGGCGAGACTCCGTCTCAAAAAAAAAAGAAAAATACAGACTAGTAAGTGCAATAAAAGAGATCCTGGCAGGGTCTCCCAGGAGCAGCAGGTAGAGGCATCTATTCTGGAGGAGCAGTGGAAGTGGGTCAAGGACACCTTCTGCCGCCTCTCTCCAGGAGTGGGCCTCCAGTTGATGCGCAGGATGAGGGGTGGGGTGCAGAGTCATTCTCCTGTTGGTGATGTTGGTCACCACCCATGGGAAGGTTGGGAGACAACACACAGGCAGTCATTGTGTAGGGACCACAGTCAGCTCAGCCATGCAGGGTGTAAGCCTGGGTGAGGAGGCTAGAAGGGGAGGCTGAATGGCCACACATGGATCAGGGGATGGTGCCCGAGTGGGAGAGGCAGAGTAGAGTTTTGTGGCATAAAGCGTGTCTGTAACAGGAATTTGCAAATTATTTCAGACCATCTACCATCTCTCCCCAACAGAGGGATTGGGGGCATGAAGGGGAGCCTTAGGCTCCCACCAGTGCATCCCCCCCAGTAGTGGTTATTGATCCAACAGCCTAGTGGGCCACTGGACCCAGGGGAGCTATGGCGGGCATCTGGGCACCAATCTTAGCTCACAGCCTCACCCAGCCTCCATCACAACACTCAGGCTCCACCTCACCAGTGGCAGTCCTAGCACAAGGACTTTCACAATCCTTCACTCAAAGTGGAGCCTGTGTCTGCGCCTTCTCTGGCAAACCCACCCTTGCAGCAGACTAGCAGCCCCAGGCGAAACCCCCGACCGAACCCCCCACCCCCACCCCCACCCCCCCTACTTCCCCCCCACCCCCGCTCCTGCTGAGCCGTCTTGCTCTCCACAAACGCCCCCCACCGACCTGGTCCAGGCACCTTGTCAGCCCTCCCTGAGGCCTTACCGAGCTCAGGGGAGGTAGGCCGGGCCCGGCGACCTTTGCCCTGGCTGCGGGCCCCTCGACGGTCCCAGGGCCCCCAGGGACCGTCCTCCTCCGGCCCTCTGCGCAGCCTCTTCTCTGCCTCGGGCCCCGCCCTGTTCTTCTCCAAGGTCTGGGGTACAGCAGCGCCCTCCAGGCCCGGCGTGGCCCAGGGCAGGAAGCGCACGGCCTGCGCCGGGGGCTCCCGCTTCCGACCGGGGGGTGCTTTCGTCCTGGCCTCGGGAGGATCGGCGGCAGGGGGAGGCACAGGGCTCCTGCACTCCTGGATGGCTCTGCTCCGGGTCAGCGGGAATTGGTCCCGACGCCTAACCTCCTGCTGCGGGCCTTCCCCCGGCTCTGTCCTGCCTGCTGGCCCGCGGCTCCTGGGCCTCCCAGGCTCGTCCCCCGGCTTTCCCGCGCTGCTCGGAGGGGGCGGCTGGGCAGCGGCGGGGCTCACGGCCCGCGATGTCTTGGGGGTGGAGGGTCGAGAGAAGAGCGGGGGCTCGCCGGGCTCTCGAGGGGATGGGGCGCGCTGCAGCGTGGCGCGTAGGGACTCGTGCGAGCGCACCAGCTCCTCCCGCGACGTGGAGCGGCGGATGCGGCCCAGCTCCTGGGCGAAGCGCAGCTCGAGGTCGGAGGCCGGGCTGCGCTGCCGCGTGCGCTCGTCCAGCGAGGCCGCTTTCTGCTGGAACAGGCGGCGCCGCTCGGCCACGCTGCCCGGCGCCCGCAGTTCTTCCTGCGAGGCCCCGGGGGTGCCCCACGGCGCTCCGCGCTCCGACTTGGGCTGCTCCAGAGAGCGGGCCTTGCGCAGGGGCACCCAGGGCCGCAGGGGCGCCGGTGGCGAGTCGCTGCGCTCCAGGCTGCGCCGTCGCTCCTCGAAGAACTGCAGCTTGTCCAGGATTCGGGAGCCGGCGCGCACCAGCCTAGGCGAGCGGCCCAACGCCGACAGGCGACCCGAGGCCTCGCTCAGTGGCGTCTGGGGTCTGGATTCCGCAGTGCCCGCCAGGGAGGGCCCGGAAGACTTGGACTTCTTCCCTCGCTTCTCTTCGGTGGTGGTGTCCTCGGGCAGCACAAGCTCCTGAGTGCGGCGGTGGGGCGACGTGGGGGTGGCTGTGGGCTGGGCCTGGGGTCCCGGCGGGGACCGCTTCCCGACCCGAGGGGACGGTGGGGGTAGCAGAGCGGATTTGGAGGGAGGCGGCTGAGCAGGGCGGCGTGGGGCTTCGCTGGCCAGCTGAGGCTGAAGGTCGGGCTCCTCCCTGCGCAACCCGCTCTGAGGGACGCTGCTGCAGAACCAAGATGGAGAGGGGTAGAGGATTCAGAGGGCCTCCTCTCCTAGACCCTCAGCTTGTGATAGGAATTGGGTGGTGGGCATGCTGGGCAGGCTTGGGGGTGACATGGGCCAGATCCTCCTGCCCCCCACCCCCCACCCCCACGAGGAGCGCACAGCCAGAGCAGGTGCTGGGGAGAGGCCGGCGGCTCTGGAACCACAAGATTGGGCTAATGGCTGGGTCTTGGTACAGACTCAGCCCTAGGACTCAGGCCAGCCTCCTCCCCCCAGCCCTGGAAGCCGAGAAACAGCGGAAACAGAACTGAGCATGAGGGAGAGAAAAGAATGAGACTTAGGACCCAAAGGATGAAGTGGGGAGGGAAGACAAGAAGGTGGGGTGGGGAGGGGCGCTCTCAGGAATGCAGCCGCCCACTCATTCCAGCCCCCAGCTGGCCCCCACACCCCTGCCCATCATCGGCAGGGCACACCCCTTCCTAGTGGTCCCTGGAAGCCAAGCAACAGCCTCCTGGACCAGGCACAAGCCTTTGGGGAGCAGTGCCCCATCCCTAGGATTCCCTGGCTGCTGTGTAGACCTGAGCCCATACCTGCCGCCACCACCAGCACTGATGGGACACAGCAGGTGGCGACGGAATGCCCAGGCTCCTACTCCCCTTGCTCAGTCTGCCCCCAGGATAGGCCTTTGACTTGCGCTTCCCCTGGGAAAGCTATCTTGAGTCCTTGGAAATCCCCCCTGAGAAGCATAGAAGGCCCCCCACAGGGGTATGCTCTGAAATAACTCAGCTCGGAAATAGCTACTAAGTGGGCCTGAATAGGGAGTGTGGGCGAAAAGGAGGAGGGAAGGAGCCGGTTACCCCGGAGTATCTCTTTCACTTAACAGAGCTTTGGTGCCCAAGAGAGCTGGGTCTCAGTTTTCCCCATCTGGACCCTTGCCGGGGCTGGGGCGGGTGAGGGGGCACATCACACATAAAAATTATAAAGATTAGAAAAAAAAAAGGAATTAGATGTATTATCATACCTGACACATCAGAGAGAGCTTAATAAAAATCTGTAAAATGGCTCATTGAATATTTCCTGAGTGCCAGGCTTGTACCAAGTGCTTAAAATGCATTGAGTCATTTAATACTCACAACAGCCCTGTGAGGTAAGGACTGTGATCACCCCCATTTACAGATGAAGAAACTGAGGCATAAAAAAGGTTAAGTGCCTTACCAACGTGACACAGCTGGGAAATGATTGGTGCTAGGATTGAAACCCAGGCAGTCAGAATCCTGAGCCCTTATTCCTTCCAAAGTGTCTGGGTTTCCAGGGGCACAGAAGGGAGGACAAGTAGTAGGGTGCCAGTCACAAGCAGTTCTAGGGGTCCCGAGTTAAGGATATTTTAGCCTACCTGAGTCAGCCACCCACATGACAGACCCGCCTCTGACTGGGGCTAAAGGGGGCGGTGGCAATGCAGAGTGCCCTGAGAGACAGAAACCCCAGCCAGCCACCTGCAGGGAGGAAGTGTCTTCTCTGGGGGAAGGGCCGCAGAGTCCCCAGGGAAGGGCCTCTGGGAAGTGGGTGAGGCCTGGGGAGAAATTGAGGACAGCAGAGGAGGCCTGTTGCTGGCAGCTCTGAGCTCCAGGCCAGTCTCTGTACCATAGACATCACTAAGGAAATGGGTTCCTCCGAAGTTGCCATAGCAACTCCAGGCTCTGGCTGGGGCCTGGTAAAGAAAGGCAAGAGGGAAAGGCAAGCCCAGGGCACAGGAGCACCGGGTAAGGCCAAGAAGATAAGCCAAGGGAGCCTCCCCCTGGCCATGGCCCAGCCCTGGCCCTCTCCCCTGCCCACTACTAGCCACTCTATCACCCTCAAAGCAGCCTCCCCCACCAGGCCCCTTCTTTCTCCTGCACGAGGGTGCCTGCCCCCACACCCATACCCATCACAAACCAGGCCCCTCTCAGCTCCCCAAATGCCCCCAGTACCTCTATCATCAGCCACTCCCCTCTTCCACTATAGCGCTCTCTCATGTATCTGCAAGCCCCAGATCTCCAAAAATGGCTCCAGTGCCTCACTCCAACACCTCCGCTCCTCACACTCCCTCCCAGGACAACCTTGAATCCCACCCTCAGGGACTTAGGGGTTTCCCATGAGAGAAATAATTGTAAGCCCCCTGTCACCATCACTCCCACCCTCTCCCTCCAGCCTGGCCCCATTTCCAGCCCCTCCCTTTCGCAGCCCCCTGCCGCCCCCAGCCCACGGCCTCCTGCTTTCACAGGCCCCTTGCCCCATCTGCCCCTGGCCACCTCACTCTCTTCTCTCTCCTGCTTGCTGGCTTGTTCCCCTGCTCTCTCCTGCTCTCCCGGGAGCTGCCGTGTGGAAAGGTTCTGTTCCTCCCAGAAAAAGGCCCACATGGGAACAGGAATGTGCAGAGAGATGAAAAGGCAGCAGCTGCTGAGACAGCAGGCACGGAGGGGGCCCCTGGGTGGGGGGAGGGATCCTGGGGACAACTGGAGCCTGAATGGGTGAGGCAGAAGAGGACCCCTGAGAAACTGGAGATCTTGGAGGAGACAAGGAAGGGACAGAAGGGTCCAGGAGACCATGGAGATGGCATGGTGAGCCAGGACAGGTGGGAGCAGGGGGATGTGGGCGGTGATGGCTCAGGAGGAGGAGGGAGCAGTGTGGGAAGATGGAGTGGCAGCAGGGGGTGAAGAAGTGCACAGAGAGATGGATGGGGCAGGGTGATGGGTGGAGGCTAACGGAGCAGTGAGGGCAGCGCAGGACAGCATGGTGAGATGGGGCAGTTCGGGCCCAGGTAAGGCCGTTACTTACACGTGGATAGAGAGCGCCCGTCCTCTGTACAGGCTGAATGCGCTGCCGTACAGGTCACTGGCCACGGAAAGGCTATCCTCTGACCCCCAGCTTGCGCCCACCAGATTAGCTCGAGATGCCCGCACCAGCGGCTCCACCCCCAGGTGCCGTGGCCCGGCCCCGGTTGCCTGTGCTTGCCTTGGGCTGCCCGGGAGGCGGCGGGTGCCACCCCCACTGCCCGCTTCCTGCTCCAGGACCGTCTGCCCGCTGCCCCACCAGCTCACTTGCTCTTCCGAGGTGCCTGTCACGGAGGTCGGGGGTGTGTCCAGGGAGGTGCCCACCAGGGTGTCAGAGCCCCCTAGAGAAAGGAGCACCATGAGACTGAGGCACCCCTTGTGGGAAACCCGCCTGCCTGCTCTTTGTACACCCCAGGAGCTCACCCGTGGGGGTGCTGAAGGCCCCGTCATCCCGAAGCTCCAGGCGCTGGGTCCCCTGCACATCGCTGATGTCATCCTCAGCCGTCTCTGAGTCTGGAGAAGAAGGGGTCTGTGTGGGCAGGGCCCTCCTCCCTCTGCCTCCAACTCTTCCCTGTTGCCTTCTGCCTCCCTGCCAACAGCAGGCTCCATCTTATCACTGGCAGGGCTGCCAGCACCTCCTCTCTTTTGCTCCCCACATCTCCTGCCCAGCCTGGGCTGCTCAGGATAACCCCTCCCATGACAGTGCCGTGGCTCCATCTCTGGGCCCCTGGTTACTCACGTTTACCTCCGTAGGGCCCTCCAAACTGCCACCCCCTCCCCATCTGCCAATATCTTAATGGATTATCAGGGCCTCCTCCATTCTCCCTCCTCCCATTGTCAGTGAAAGCTTAAGCTCCTGTGCACCCCCAAAATCATCAGGTCCTAGGTTCCAAGGTTCTAAAGTCTGGGTTCAAGCACCCCAGGAACAAAGAGGAGTCACCTCAGAGTCGTACCGCCAGGGCACTCGACCAACCGCAGGGCCAGCCTGTCCTCTACCCCAAACCAGCTGGAAGGCATCGGGTGCAGCTGAGGCAGGGTGAGGAGAGGCCGGGGCCGGGTTGGAAAGCGGGGGACGCGGGGGGCTAGAGCAGGAGCCAGTTTCCTACCGTAACTTTGCTTTCTGCAGGAGCGGAAAACTTCGCTTCCATAGGAGCAGCAGGAGAGAGACAGGGACAGACTGTTATCAGAGCGTTTGTGGGGCAGGGCATGGAGGGCAGTCAGGACAGAAGGGGCATGAGGTACCCAGTCCCCAGAGGTGCCCTGTGGCAATGGGTGAGGAGGGAGATACCTGGGATGTGCCCAGCACTGGGGACCCCCATACTTGGGCTGGTTATTCCAGCTGCCCCAGTGGTTCTGGTATCCTTGGCACTTACTGGTGCCGCCACTGGCCACACACACACACACACACACACACACACACACACCTGCTTGTGTTCAGTCCAGCCGCAGACCTGGGCCTCCCATTAGGAGTCAGGCCCACCCTCTATTACAATATTTGCATTGTGCTTTGACCCTTCCTTGCAAACCAACCCCTTATCTGTCTGCATCATGATGTGACAGGCACCTTCCTCAAGGTCCCTCTCTTCTACTGTTGAATTGTCCTCAAAAATGCCCAGTGGTTAGGTTAGGAGCAAAGGTTCCTGGGAGTATTTTCAACTTTCCCAGATTCTATCAGGTTCTATGCCTCAGTTTCCCTCTGGCTGCCATGACAAGCAGGAGCCACATACTGGTTGCCAAAGCATGGCAATGAACTCCTTCCCACTAGGCCTCACATGGAGAACACGGCACCCAGTGTGCTAGCGAGCCGCCCTCCCTGCTGCCGGGTCCTCTCTCAGCTGTAGGGCACAGGGGGCCTGGTCAGGTGGGTGGTAGATAAGTGTGGGGTGTGTGGGAGGGTCCCATATCTCATGGGCTGTCTTCAAGGGCCTTGATGCCTCACAGAGGGACAGGGACCAAGAGGAGGAGTAGGCATGGGCTAGAGCAAGGACGCCCACGGTCCACGCACCATGGGTGAGTCGGCCAAAGGCCCGGCGGGAATGGCCGGTTTTCTGAAAGAGAAAAGCCAGAATGAGTAGTTGAGGGGGAGGCTTGTTCTTAAGGTCCCTGTGCCTCCCATCCAGTACTGCAACATCAAGCAGAAACTCATTCCCTGGCCAGTGTGTGTGTGAGAGGGGAGGTGGGCAGAGACCCAGAGTGACCAGCTTCCCCGGTAGGGAATGGCTCCCCTGCCTTCTTCCAGGGTACCCAGCTGGGCTCTTGCGAGGAGCGGGGGAGGAAGGAGAGAACGGCAGGCTGCAGGTGGAAGCTGGAACGTCCCACTGGACAGAGGCTCACAGCCTGGGACCAGGGCAACAGCCCCAGAGAAAGAGGATAGAAGACGAGGTAGTCAGGCTCAGTGAGGAGAAGGAGAAGATGGAGATGCGGGGGGCAGGGTGCTTGAGTGACTGGGAGATGAAGGAACGAGGGCGCAGATTCCTGCTGGGGGAGGACAGATACCTGGGTAGGTGTGGGGGAGGGATGTTGGGGGCAGAGGGCCAGAGCCTCACGAATGCAGGAGGCCCAGGTGCGCGGAGGACAGGGCAGGGCTTGGGGAATGTGTTGAGCTCAGCGCGGATCCGTGTGCGTTGCATTCAGGAGCTCCGAAGATGGAAGGCTCCAGAGTGGGGGGCTGGGGCAAGCCGGGCGGGGGGCCGGGGCCCGGGGTTGAGGTTGGACAGAGGAGAGAGAAGAAGGGGTGGCAAAGAAGCAAGTGGGCGCCCCACGCCGAACGCTGCAGCGGGGGTCTTCCCCGGTGGTCGCGGGGATTGCGGGCGATCGAGGAGCGGGGGGATCTGCCCTTCAGCGCGGGGAGGGGCCTGCGCGCCCAGGACGCAAACCCGGGAGCCCCTAGATCGCGCCCGGCCCGCCGCCTCCAGCGGGGCTCGGGTGGGGCAGGCGCGGCTCCAGCGCCCCCTCCACCGGGCCCAGCTGCGGTGACCCGCCCTCCCTCCGGGGCGCCCAGGCCTCCCTGCCCCCTCCCGGCGCCTCCCGCCCCCGGAGCCCTCACCTGGAAACGCTTCTTCACCCACAGCTTCTTCATGGCGGGGGAGGGGGCCGGGCCGGCGGCCGGGCGAGGAGGGGACGGGCGGGGGCGGGGCGGAGTCGGAGGCGGGGCCGGGGGCGAGCTGGGGAGCGGGCGGGAGCCGGCGCGGGTGGCGGAAGGAGCCCGGGGCCTCGGGAGCCGGGTGGGGGTAAGGCGGCGACGGCAGCGGCAGCGGCGGCGGCGGCGCTGGAGTCCGCCCCTCCCTCGCCAGCCTGCACCCCACCTGGGGCCCCTTCCTTGTCCTGTCCCCCTGCTTACCCCGGGGCGGCCCTCACCTGCCTCCCTACACGACCACCAGTCACCTCCTGACGCCGAGAGCCGCGGACCCCCACCCTGTATCTGCCTCCTGAGCCCTAGGCACATGAGGAAACTGAGGCACAGAAAGGGGTGCAATGGCCTCTAGCTCAGGCCACTTTCTGGCAGCCCAGCGCAGCCTCCTCCCACCCTCACCTCCTCCCACGGGGCCTCTCTGGAAGGTCAGCAGCATCTCTACTTGCTCATTCCACAAACATGCGCGCACACACACTGTGCCAGGCAGAACCGAACTCGCCGAAGGGCACAGCGCCGGGTGGGGGCGCCTAGGTCAAACGCAGGGCAAGGGTCCTGGAAGGTGTGGACTGCGTGTTAACATGGACTCAGACTGAAAACCCCCAGGCTTCTCAAGGAAGCCAGAGAGGGCTTTATCTTACCTTACCTCTCGACTGTCCCATGCGCGCCCCCTACCCCCATACATTCATACACACAAGCAAAGGTGCACAGAGGTACCCCCTTATTCACAAAGTTGGCCAGTATTCTCACTCACAGGGAAGCACACTCACCAAATTTTTTGTGTGTTCCACCCGACCCCTGCCCTGTTCAGCACTATGCACACTTGGCATACACAAAATTCTATCCTCCCTGTGACCATTATAGCTATGTTTCTTCAGCGGTTACTAAGTGCCAGGCACTTTACAAATGTTACTTCATTTACAAAAACCCCATGAGCTTGAAACCCTAATCAATAATCCTATACCCATTTAATGGACAAGTGACTGAGTCTCAGAGAAGTCCTATCACTTAGAAAAAGCCATACAGGTGCTGGGATTCCATGTGTCCTGGAGATGGGAATTATCATCCCAGTGAGCACAGGGAGTGCCAATCCTGGTTTCTGAGTTGTGACTACTGAGTAACTATTAACAGTTATTGCATGTTTGGTATGTACCAGGCATTGTGCTAAGCACTCTATGTGAATGAGCTCAGTTAATCCTCATGAAAAGAGGAAGACTGAGACACCGAGCGGTTGCTTGCCCAAGGTCACACAGTCAATAAATTGAGGGAGCCAGGATTCCAACGTAGGCAGATGCATGAGAATCACTTATGCCCAGGAGGTGGAGGTTGTAGTGAGCAAAGATTGCACCACTACACTCCAACCTGGGTGACAGAGCAAGACTCTGCTTCAAAATAAATAAATAAATAAAATATAGGGATAGACTGATGAGTTTTATTCAGCCTGCACAATGTTTGGGCTGGAGCAATCATGTCTGAGCTCAGCACACCTCCCTCATTATCAGTTTCTCCTTGACCCCTGCAGTTATTTGAGTTTGTGGCCCCTTTATTTTATTTTAGATTTCTTTACTGTTTTAGAGACTAGGTCTCACTCTGTTGTCCAAGCTAGAGTGCAGCGGTGCCATCATGGCTCACTGCAACCTCGATCTCCTGGGCCCAAGAGATTCCCTCCACCTCAGCCTCCTGAGTACCTGAGACTACAGCTGCATGCCATCATGCGCAGCTAGTTTTTAAAAAATATTAAATAGAGATGAAGTCTCATTATGTTACACAAGCTGGTTTTGAACGCCTGGGCTCAAGCTCTTCTCCAGCCTCGGCTTCCCAAAATGCTGATATGATAGGCATGAGCCACTGTACCTGGCTGCTTTTTTATTCTAAAGTTTAGGTCGTGTTTTGTGCATTCTGAGTGCATACAGGTGTTCTTGTTTCCTAGAGCATCAAAGCAAATTACAAGTACAGACACATGCACAGGGACATGCGCTGAGAGGGCACATATGTGTGTCCACACTCATTGCAGCCAAAGGACCCTGAACACCCATGGGCACTTTCCCTGTACACCCCTAAACACACCCACTCATAAACGGGGAGCTGAGTGAGGAGAGGGGGTAACTTGAGCCCCTGTTCCCCAGGAGAATCCGAGGGGCTGGCACATTCCATGGCAAAAATAACCAATGGGCAGCGGGCGTGAGTGACGGGACAGCTGGGCCCAGGAGGGGCCGGCAGGATTCTGTGTTCCTGCTCTGGGTCGGCACTGCTCACTCTTTAGGGCTGGCCTGGAACGTACTCTACGTGTGGGCCTCCCCAGCTGGTCCCAGGTTGCCCCATTTTTCTCCCATAGCTGGGCAGCTGTGTCTCCCTGCCACTCACCCAAACCCAGACTTCCAATTTCTGCACTGCCAGCATTTCCCTCTAACCAGAGAAAATTCAAATCTTCATCCTATGCCACAAGCTCCCCCCCATCTCCCTTTTGTCTCCTCTTTCCTGACTCAGTTCAGTTTCTCCCTTCTCCCCTCATTTACCACCCTGCTCTGTATTTCTGACATACTATGTAATTTACCTATTTACTATGTTTATTGCATATTGTCTGTCTCCCCTCACTAGAAAGTTATCCCCTGGAGGACATACATTTTGGTATCCCTCAACCCCCTGACTCGTGTATCGAAAGCACATAGTAGGCACTCAATAAATATGGGAGGGGGTGGCAGAGCTGCAGGTGGAGAGCGTAAGCAGTGATGGGAATGGGGACAGTAAATCTTCCTGCAACCGCTTCCATTCATCCAGCCTTCCCTCTTCTCTGTCCTAACCCAGACTCTTTCCCAAGAGGTCTTCAGCCAGAGGAGTGACCATCTCTCATTCCACTCAGGATTCTCCTGGAGGGGGCCCCAGAGCTCCTCTCTGCTCCCCCTCTGGCCTCTCCTCCACTCGCTGGTCGGCACTTGGCCTACATGGATGTTGACACTCCCCATACCCATTCCCAGCTCCATACTACTTTCCACCTGGCTTCTCTAGCCAGACATTCTAAATTCCAGGTGAAAAAGAATAACTGCAGAATATTCCTCAACACAGGTTCTGGTACATTCCTCCACCCTTTCCTTGCTTAAATTGGCCCTCCCTCCCTATCTCTAAGCTCTCCCCTCCAAGCCTTCAAGTCCCCAGGATGGTTCATTGCCATGTATTGATCTCTGGCCCTTCTGATTAACACCAGAATCTTCCAGACCCTGGCTATGAAGCTCCAATTAACACACCATGTGAGCATCATCAGTTCACCTCTTCTCTCAAATGTGCTTTCTCCTGCTTCCCCTCTGCCCTTTACTGTAGGTCTGCCCTTTAGCCACACACGCACACCCACAGCTTTGAGGGTAGCACTTGTGCAGGTGGGAGCCTGATATTTTGAAAAAGAAGAATGCCTGCCTATCTTGGAGACTAGGCCAGAGATGGATTTGGGGATACTGACGGAGAAAGATGGTGACGATGACAAATCCTCGACAGTATTCCCACACTTCTCTTTCTATGGACAGGCAGTATGGACCCAGACTCAGATACCTGACTTTCAGACCTGGCTCTGACACCTCACTAGTCATGGGAACTTGGGTAAATTTCCTCTTTGAACACCAGTTTCTCTATATGAATAATGGTCATAACAGTAACCTAGGGTTTGGAAGATTAAATAATTAAATGAGACAGGGTACTTATGCATGTTAAGGATTCTACAAGTATCCTGCATTTCTGCCATCTTCACCCCCTTTGTTTCCTATTCTTTCCTCATTTCTACATCCCCCAAATATCAGCACCACCACCCCATCCTCCAAACTCTCCAGGCTGTAGCCCACTCGCCTTCTCATGACCCCAACCTCCCAGAGCCATGCCCAAATCCTTCCATCCTTGAGCTAACATATCCGGCTTCAGGAGTGCCAGGAACCTAGCATCACTCTGTCTTATTGAGCCAGCAATCCCAGCCAGGAAAGCGTGTCCTTCCCTCTGCAGCCAGGTCCTTGCTTGGCTTCCTCGAGTACCCTGAAGTCCTCCTGCTGTTGTTTCCAACCAAGAAAGTTTTCCATGAGTAAGTCTGAGCAATGCCGAGCTGCTTGCCCGGCTGCCCTGGAGCAGGAGCTACCACTGGGCAGGGGCTGGTAGAGGTGGGCAACAGAAGGGATAGGAAGCCAGATTCACCCAGTCAGTCCCCAGCATCACCAGAGCAAAGCCCCTCCCTCCTCCAAAGCATGTGGGATAGGTGTAATAATTATACACATGGTTCTTTGCAATGGGACAGACTGAAGCCTCCAACTGTTCTGCTACCTTCTATCTGCACAATCAGGACATGTTCTCAAAGGTTATTTGCTGCAGTCCAATCCTCTTCCTATTCTCATATGAATGTCAAAGGGCCCTGATTCGGCCCCACAGCACCCAGGGCCCTTTTCTCACCCCAAGCCTCTCAAGCCTGCTGTTCCACCAGAGCAGCCCGGCCCACTGTCCGCCTGGCCTCTGTCTAGGTATGCCCAGCCAGGCTCAGCTCTGCTGACCACACCACCAAGACTGCAGAGGGGCTAAGCAAACAGCCCTGCTGGGGGCTCTCACACCTCATCACCGCTTCCCATTTTGAGGGACCCAAGTCAGGCCAGGAGGCACCCATCTTGAGAAATGCCAGGCCTGGGCCAATCATATGGCAGCTACTTTCCCAGCACTCTCCCTCCCTCTCTTGCTCTCTCCTCTCTCTCCAGAACTTCTTGAGGAGTACAAAGCCCCCACAGCCAAAACCAGGAGGACTGGGTTCTTAGCTCAGGGATGGCCATAACTAGCTATGTCTCTAACTAGACTAGTACGTCTTAGGCAGAGCTCCCTGACTTTTGGCCCACAGTGTCCTTGCCTGTGAAAGGATGTGTTTGGAGCTGCAGTTCTGTGTGGTCCTTTCCAATCTTAAATAACATTATAACCGTTACTCTCCTCAGCTCTTTCTTTCCCTTCGCTAATCTCTCCCCCAGTCATATTGTCATCAACTCATCTATCTTACCCTTTGATCTATGTTCTATTTTCAGCCCTCTTTGCCCCTGGGGGGACCAGAGCTGAGATCCCCAAGGAGTCCATGCCTTCCCCAGCCCCAAGGTCTGCTAGAATGCACCCCATCCCCTGATCCCAGGCTCGGGAAGCCTGTACCTGTCCAGGTGCTAGGCCAACCAGGAGAAGCCAGCCATGGTTCTCTCTGGCCCGGGCCTGGCCACAGAGACTCAAGGAAGGTGGGCAGAGCAGGGCTGGGGGAGAGGAGATGCTGATGGAGAGAGGCCACCCCGGCTCCCTCTCCTGACTCGGTTGTGCCCTAGAGACTTCTTGCCCTCCCGCTGCTGAGGGCTTTCCTCCCTGTGTCTCCTCCCCAGCCTCTAAGGATTTACCCCTGCACAACAGCACCCAGGGGAGTGACATGTCCCTCTTAAAAACGCCCAGGGGAGTGAACTCCCAGCTCCTTGCCATCTCTCCCAGCTGTAGCCTACTTCCTCAGAATTCTGTTTCTCAGGGCTCAGCCTGCCCAAGGCTCTGCCTTTGGCTAGAGAAGAACTACTTGGCTTACTCAAGGGCTGAGGAAATCAAAAAGGAAGCCCCAAAACGGACCCAAGGCTAACAGCCTTGGCCTGGCCTCCATGGTAGCCCCAGCTGGACCATGAGCACTGGGCCCAGCCTCCTGCCCTCCCCTTCTGCCTTAGGCCCTCAGCTTTTTCTTCACATTGCACCTGGAAATCTATGGGCGGGGGTCAAGTACTGGTCCAGAGCATGCCCCTTCCATGTTCTGGAAACATCCACCCTGGAAGCTCAGGTAGACATGGTCCACGAGCTTCCCATACCAGCTCCACGTGCCCATCCCTCACCTGTTTGCACCACCACACAGAATCCAGAGCCCTCCACAGCACCTAAGCAGGCACACGCCTGCATGTAGACTCTCAAGCACTCACCTCCATTCATGCCCATGGGGCCCTGGCCCTGGCCCTGGCTCCACCTCTTCCGACCCTGGACCCTGTTCACACGTGGCCACCCATAGGCCTCTTCCACCCTGCCTAGAGCTGACCACATCAACCCTGCCACGGCAATGGCCTGCAGGAAGCTCTGAGCTATCCCTTCAACCGTGCAGCCTGGACCAGAGGAGCTGTCCCCCTCCTTCGGACACGCACTCCCTTGTTAAGGGGCTGATCCGAGTGTCAATCTCATGTTTAAATTATGGAGCTGAAGGGCACCCTTTCCCCCAGGAGGCTTTTCTCTGCAGGAGGTTGAGAACTTCCACCCCAGAATTACCTGAGAGGCAGGAGTGGGTCTCAGGCTTGGCTTACCAACTGCTTGCTGCCCCTTGACCTCTGACCTTCCTGTGGGGAGCCTCTCTACCTTGACACCCCATTCCCTGCACTTGGCTCTTCATCTCACTTCTGGGCCCGGGCAGCCAAGAAGCCAGGGCACCTGGGAAGAAGGCGGAGGAACCAGTATCTAGTACCTTACCCACGTGGCCTGGGCAGCCCTTCTCTACCTCTGAGCACCCCGCCCCTGCCGGGCGCGGCCCCCACCTGCCCATTACCTCCGACCTCCAGCACTGTGAGCACCGCCTCACAGGAGGCCCGACCCCGCTCGTTCTGGGCAGTGCAGCTGTACACGCCGGCGTCCTGCGCCCCGCAGCGCCGCAGCCACAGGCAGCTGGGCTCGGGGGCCGGTGCGGGCAGGAGTTGCCCATCCCGGAACCAGCGGAGGCTGGGTTGGGGCGTCCCGCTCACCACCACCCGCAGCCGCACGTCGCTGCCCGCGCACACCGCCGCGTTCTTCAGGGGCCGCAGGAAGACCGGCGCCTCGGCCACGGCCGCGGGAGCCCCGCCGCCGGCCCCCACCTTGGCCCTCTTCGGGGGCACCCCGGGGCTGGGGGGTGCCCTCTTGCCCGCGTCCTCCCCTCGCGTGCCCCGGGCTTTCTGCATGACCACCGAGAGCTGGGCTGGGGGGACGCCGGAACTGGGCGGCCACGGGGGCACCCGCGGGACGGTGCCCTAGGAGACGATTCTGGGGGGCCGGCGGCCTGTCTTCCTGCTGCCCGCCCGCCTTCGGCCTGTGCTACCCAGAAGGTCACCGGGGCGGCCGGCGATTGCGCCTGGGGGCTATTTTTAGGCCCCCCGGCTCGGGTTGCGAGGGAGCCGTGGAGGGAGGGGGCAGCAGAGGAGGGACTTGACTTCACTCGGCTCCTTCTCTCCCTCCAGGAGCCCCCATTGCCGGCCCGGCTTAAGGGAGTCCCTGGGTATTTGTTCCAGGCTCTCTCCTCCGTAGTGTGCCTGGCCCCCCATGACCCACTGCAGGGAGTCAGGTTTTTCCTGGGCTTAATCCCATTTCCCTTCCTCCCCTCAGACCCCTCATCGCTGCCGGACTCGGCTGGGAGGGGAGGAAGAGGAACGGTCGTGGTGAGATGCTTGAGAGGTGGTTTGGGAGGCAGGCCCAAGTAGAAGTGAGCAGACAGCTCCGAAAAGTGACCATGGCCTCCCCCGGCGCCTCCATTACAGCTGGCGAACAGCAAGACCAGGAGCCTGGGAATCAGGTGGATTGGGGCCCCTAGCGCGCCCTGCCCTTACTTGCTGGGTGATACCAAACCTCTCTCAACCTCCAAGTCCTCATCTGTAAGAATGGGTGGTGGAATAGGGTTGCAATAGGCAGAAAAGAGTGGGCAGGACATTCCAGGCAGAGGGAACGGCATGAACAAAATGAGCCTGATGAAAACAAAGGCGTTCTGGGAATTAGAGAGGTTTGGAGGATTGAACCGCAGTGGGTGGGGTGAGTGGAAGAAGGGAGGTGGGGCCTGGAGAAGGCTTTGGTTGCTAAGGCTTTGGTTTCTCTACCCTGAAAGCAGGGGGCGCCACTATACAGCTTTAAGCGGCAGAAAAAAAAAAAAAAGGTGGGAGCTGTGTCTTAGGAGGATCCTCTTGGCGGCCACAAAGTGGAGGATGCATAGAAATGGGGGCCAGTTCAAGTAAAGGCGAGATTCCCAGCCTCTTTGCCCCACACTGGTTCAGTAGCTGAGCTGGGAAGAATCTGCACATTTAACAAATGACTCAACTGATTCTGTTGTGTCTAAGTGTTGCACGTTGAGAAACATCAAGAGTCCAGATGAGACCTTTATGATAGAATAGTTCTGTATCTTGGCCGGGCATGGTGGCTCACGCCTGTAATCCCAGCACTTTGGGAGGCCGAGGTGGGTGGATCACTTGAACTAAGGAGTTCAAGACCAGCCTGGCCAACATGGTGAAACCTGTCTCTACTAAAAATACAAAAAATTAGCCGGATGTAGTGGCTCATGCCTGTAGTCCCAGCTGCTCAGGAGGCTGAGGCAGCAGAATCGCTTGAACCTGGGAGGTGGAGGTTGCGGTGAGCCTAGATGGCACCACTGCACTGCAGCCTGGGCAACAAAGTGAGATTCTGTCTCAAAAAAACAAACAAACAAACACCAATAAAAAAAAAAAAACAAGCAAAAACAGAATAGTTCTATATCTTGACAGTGGTAGTTGGTGGTGGTCATGTGGATCTACACAAGTGATAAAATTGCATAGAGCTAAATGTGCATTTGCATTTGTACGCAACACTAAAAGTGCATGTAACACTGGTAAAACTTGCAGAAGGTAGGTGGATTATACCAACCCCCCTTTCCTGGTTGTGATACTGTACTATAGTCATACAAGATGTTACCCTAGAAGGAAACTAAGTGAAGGTAATGCAGGATCTCTCTGCATTATTTCTTATAATTGCATGTGAATCTACAGTTATCACAAGGTAAAAATTAAGAAGTCCAAGTAGGAGACCCAGGCCTGACCTTTAGCCCCGAGGGATGAAGCCCAGGAAGGGCTGAGAGGAGCCATGAGTATTCAGAGGCAGAGAATGTTACTCTTACCCTTGCCTCCTCTTCCCCATCCTCATTCTGGGATACTGAAGTCAAAGAGAAAGAGAGAGAGCGCGTGAGAGAGTATGTAAAAGGTATAGGAGGAACCATTTAAACACTGAATTACATCCATAGAGATTAAGAACCTTGAGGAATAATCTTTTTTATAGTTTGCATACATTAAAGCTTTTTTTTTTTTTTTTTTTTTTTTTTGAGACGGAGTTTCACTCTTGTTTCCCAGGCTAGCATACAGTAGTGCGATCTCAGCTCACTGCAACCTCTGCCTCCTGGGTTCAAGCAATTCTGCTGCCTCAGTCTCCCGAGTAGCTGGGATTACAGGCATGCACCATCACACCTGGCTAATTTTGTATTTTTAGTAGAGACGAGGTTTCTCCATTTTGGTCAGGCTGGTCTCAAATTCCCAACCTCAGGTGATCCACCTGCCTCAGCCTCCCAAAGTACTGAGATTTTAGGTGTGAGCCACCACACCTGGCCTAAAGCTTATTTTTTTGTGAGGTGCAGTTCTCTGGGCTTTGATAAATGCATAGAATCATGTATCTGCCACTCTAGGACCATACAGAGCAATTCCATCACCCCAAATATTAGCTCATGTATCCCCTTTGGAATCATAGACTCTACCATAGATCCCCTCCACCAACCCCTGGCAACCACTGGTGATGAATCGAATTCTAAAGTGTAAATTGAATTCTAGAAGGTGAAAATATGGGGGAAGTCATTGCAAAGTGATGGTACATCAAGAGAAAAGAAATAGAGACTATTTTGAAAAACAAATAACCAAAGCCACCCAACACTCTGCCTCTAAATGTGTGTGGAATGCAGTGGCTAGATTGTAAATGTTGGCTGGTTAGTTGGTTGAATAAATGAACCACGTGGGCTGGGCGTGGTGGCTCACGCTTGTAACCCCAGCTCTTTGGGAGGCTGAGGCAGGTGGATCACGAGGTCAGGAGATCAAGATCATCCTGGCTAACACGGTAAAACCCCGCCTCTACGAAAAATACAAAAAATTAGCCTGGTGTAGTGGCTTATGCCTGTAGTCCCAGCTACTCAGGAGGCTGAGGCAGAGAATTGCTTGAAACCGGGAGGCGGAGATTGCAGTGAACCGAGATCACACCACTGCACTTCAGCCTGGGTCACAGAGCGAGACTCTCTCTCAAAACAAACAAACAGACAAACAAACAAACAAAAACAATAAATGAACCCTGGGATCTCAAGCAAGTTACCTAGCAACTCTAAGCCTCGGTTTTCTCATCTATAGAACGGAGGTAGCACAACTCAGGGTTTTAATTATTTATTTGTCCATAATTTTTTTATTGATTCATCCACAAATATTTTTAAGTTCCTAATATGTACTGGCACTGTGCTAGGGACTAGGAATATAGCAGTGAACAGACAAAGATTTCTGCTCCCGTGCTTTTACTTGAGAAGAGAGACGAACAACAAATACAAAGAAATAGGCTGGGTATGGTGGCTCACGCCTGTAATCCCAGCACTTTGGGAGGCCGAGGCAGGCAGATCACATGAGGTCGGAGTTCGAGACCAGCCTGGGCAACTTGGTGAAACCTCATCTCTACTAAAAATACAAAAATTAGCCAGGCCTGGTGGCACGCACCTGTAATCCCAGCTACTCGGGAGGCTGAAGCAGGAGAATTGCCTGAACCTGGGTGGCGGAGGTTGCAGTGAGCTGAGATGGCACCACTGCACTCCAACCTGGGCAACAGAGTGAGACTCCATCTCAATAAGAAAGACAGAAAGATAGAAAGAAAGAGAGAGAGAGAGACAAAGAGAGAAGGGAAGGGAAGGGGAGGGAAGGGGAGGGAAGGGGAGGGGAGGGGAGGGGAGGGGAGGGGAGGGGAGGGGAAAGGAAAGGAAAGGACCTATAAAGACTGTTACAAGGAGGTAAATACTGTGGACAAAGCTTAAGGCAAATGTCAAGTGTGGTGGGAGATTGCACTTTCAAATAGGGTGTGGCTGGAGTTGGCCCCGCTGGGAACATTTGAGCCAATCTTGAGTAAGAAAGCAGATGATGCAAATGTCTGGGGAGGGCTGCTTCTGGCAGAGGTGGGAAAATGCCTGGTGGGCTCCAAGAAGAAGGCCAGAGAGGCTGGAGGGAGCAAGGGGTGGAGGGAAATGGGTCAGACAGGCGGCAGGTGCCAGATGGCCTAGAAGTTTGCAGGCCATGGCACTTTTGTTCCTGGTGAAATGAGAAGTCATCTTAGGGTTTTGAGCAGAAGAATTACATGATCTGACTTACGCTGTAGTGATGGCATTAAATTATTATATTAAATATTCAAATGAATATTAACTATTTAAAAGGGCCTGGCACACAGCCTGGAACATGACTTGTCTTCTGCCTTCCTAGATCCGTAATTGGGGCATTGGTTGATTTGTGTGCAGGAGTCTGTGGGCCTGGGTGGGGAGGGCACAGGTCCATGCGAGTCACTGGTGCCCTCTTCTGGGAGGAGCCCACACTAGCTGTGACAGCTGGAAGCCGGCAGGCTCTGGCCAGGTCAGGCACTTGGGACAGCTGGCTGCAAGTCACTGGTCTGTCTCTCAATGTGGGCCCCACAGTGCCCTGCAGCCTGGCGCCTGGCTGGATGTGTGTGCTGCCAGTCTGCCCTGCCTTGCGATCACAAGCCTCTGGTGTCATGGAAAGAGACCTGAGCTCCAGAGGCCAAGGAGCCTGGGGCCCAATCCTCCTTTGCTACAGACTGCTGTGTGACCTTGGCAGGTCACCCTACCTCTCTGGAGGTACCACCGGGCACTTCTTAAGCCATAATGATGTACCACACGCCTGGCACATGGGAAAAATCTCAGTAAATGTTCATTGAATCAGTGAATAAAGTGGGGGTCATCAGCCCTTCCTGGTTAATATTTAATTTAGAGAAAAGTAAGTAAAAGTGCGCAGTAGGTATTCATTCATTAAGTATTTAAATATTTAATGAGTACCTACTATTTTTCTGGGCATTCTTCTGGGCACTTGGGATACAGTAGTGAATAAAATGGATAAAAACTCTACCCTTAGGTACCTGACATTTTAGGTGTTAAATTGAACGTTATTGATGCATTTGCAGATGTGCCTTGGGGGAGCTTGTGGTGAGAGGAAGGAGAGAGGGGTGAATGAGTAGAATAGGACAGGGGCCTCAAGGGACGGGGGGGAAAAGGTACCTGGAGTGGACGGACAGACAGGAAAGTATCTGCTGAGCCATCAGTCCTGGCATACGGTATCTGCCTCCACGATCCCTTCTGTGCCATCCTGTCCACTGGGATCAGAACTGGTCTGGGCCTGGTCCCTGGCGTCCAGTGGGAAGCCAGTCAGCATTCTATGAGCCTGTTACTTCTTCATGTTCAGAGTCTTGAAGGGTAAAACAGCAGAGGCCAAGGAGCAGGAAGAGGCTTTGCTGTGGAGGTGATGGGGTATGTGTGGGTATGTTTTAGGGAGGGGCACACTGAAGAGCTGGTTGTCTGTATACGGCCACACAGGACGCAAATCTTTATTTTATTTTATTTTTTTTTATTTTTAAGAGACAAGGCCTCACTCTGTTGTGCAGGCTGGAGTGCAGTGGCGCAATCATACCTCACCACAAACTCAAACTCCTGGGCTCTAATGATCCAGCTGCCTTAGCCTCTCAAGTAGCTGGGACTACAGGTGCACACCTGTAGCAAGCCCTGCTTGCTTTGTTGTTGTTTTGGGGGTTTGTTGTTGTTGTTGTTGTTTGAGACAGAGTCTCACTCTGTTACCCAAGCTGGAGTGCAAACTCCACCTCCTCGGTTCATGCCATTCTCCTGCCTTAGCCTCCCAAGTAGCTGGGACTACCGGCGCCTCCCACCATGCCCGGCTAATTTTTTTTTTTTTTTTTTTTTTTTGTATTTTTAGTAGAGACCAGGTTTCACTATGTTAGCCAGGCGGGTCTTGAACTCCTGACCTTGTGATTCACCCGCCCTGGCCTCCCAGAGTGCTGGGATTACAGGCGTGAGCCACCGTGCCCCGCCCCTGTTGTTGGGTTTTTGTTTTGTTTTGTTTTGTAAAGACCAGGTCTTGCCATTTCCTAGACTGGTCTCAAACTCCTGAGCTCAAGTGATCCTCCCACCTTGGCCTCCCAAAATGCTGGGATTATAGAAGCCACTGCAGCCGGCTGAAACCCAAATCTTTTTTGGTTTGTATTTGCCCATTCCCTGGATACTTTTGGTCACTGCTCAGCTCTTAAGAAGAGAGGCAAAGATTAGAACCAGAATTTCTAGTTCCAGATAGGCTGTGCTCAAAGAATCCTTCCCCCGCACTGGGGGATAGAGGGTGGCTCTGGGCCTTCTTTCTTCTCTGGGGACGAGTGGGTAGCAGTCACAGGAGACAGGTGTGCTGAGGAGGAAGAGCTTTATTTCAGAACTGTCCCCAGTTGGAAGGGGCCACGAAAGAAGCGGTGAGTTCTCTGGCTCTGGAGCCATTCAGGCAGAGTTTAAGGAATGCTCATGAAGGATGTGGGGCAGGGTCGAAAAGGGGGTTTCTGCACCGCAAGGATAATTGCCTGGGAGACTTCTGAGGTCTGACTCTGAGAGCCTGAGAATTCTACGTTCCTTCCACCTTAGTGACTAGTCTGTACCTAAGCATTTGGTGAGGTGGGGGACGGGAGGGGAACTGCCTCCAAAACCTCCCCTAACCAGTGTGTCCCTTTATCTTTTGTGGGACAGATAAGTGCACATAACTCATTCAGGGAAAAGAAGGATTCCAGAAACTACTCACAGATATACACACCCCCTCTAATCCACCTGGGCCTAGCCCTGTCCAGGTGTTTCCATCACAGAGAAGCTGGCTCAGACTTCAGGGGCCCCAAGAGGCTCAAGGATAAGAAGCCCCTTACCCATCCCTCCTCCTCCATCCCAGTACAAAGACATTGGAAATGAGACTTTCAATTTTATTTCCTGTGAGGGTCATTGTGGAGTTTCTCTACAGGTTGACTGGGGTAGTTCTGGGGCCTGTAGGGTTCACCCTATTTGAGGACTAGGGGGAAGGAAATGACCATGAGTCACCAGTGGCAGAGGGAGGGGACCCAGGGCTACACCCCAGCTACTCCCAGGGCAAAGCTGAAGAATACAACAGAGAAGGGGCCTTCTTAGAGCGAGGGGTGACTTGTGAGCCAGGGCCACATTAAAGGAGGGGAAGAAAGAGACACCAGAAAGGCTTTTGGAAGTTTCTGGAAAAGTCAGTTTGGAAGGTCAGATTAAGGACCTTAAGACTAAAACCTCCTGAGGTTTATTTCACATACAAACTGTCTGAGCTTATTATCTTTGTGATCTCTACCCTCCTCCTGACTCCTTTAAAGGATAATCCCTGAAATCTCAGAGGAGAAACTTGAAGGCTGAGGCCTACATGGATCCATCATTTCCTACATCTTTGATCCCCTAGAATGTATTTTTTAGGAGAAGTAAAAGAGAGACAGACTTCACTCTGCCCCCTACCCCACCTCTTAGCTATCCAAGTGCTCCAAACCCTATACTGAGTCACTAAGGTTTCCCCACACATTCAAAATGCCTCCTTTAACTCATGTATGTCTCATGCATGTGAGTCTTGTTCTAAACACTCTATTTTGTTCATTAATATGTGTATATTTCCTCTTCATTAACTAATCTGTTAATTATCATATCCTTATAATATATTTTGATGTTTTATTCTATGATTTCCTAATTTTTTTCCTTTTTCTTTTTTTGAGACAGAGTCTCACTCTGTCACCCAGGCTGGAGTGCAGTGGCACAATCACAGCTCACTGAAGCCTCGACCTCCTGGGCTCAAGCTATCTTCCCACCACAGCCTCCCAAGTAGCTGGAAGTATAGGCTTATACCACCATGCCAGGCTAATTTTTTATTTTTTGTAGAGTCAGGGTCTTCTTACATTGCCCAAGCTGGTCTCAAACTCCTGGGCTCAAGAGATCCTCCCGCCTCGGCCTCCCAAAGTGCTAGGATTATAGGTGGAGCCACTGTGCCCAGCCTAATTTTTTTCATACGTCCTACACTTCTAATTTCTAATTTTTTTCATATGTCCTACACTCCCCTCCCATCTTCTCTAATTCTCTTAAAATTTTTATTTGGTATTTTAATTGAGATTGCATGGCATTGAAATTATAGATGAATGGAGAACAAATTGACTTCTTCAGAGTATTGAACCTTCTTATCGAAGCACAGAATAGATCTTTCCATTTTTCCAAACATTATTTTTCCTGAATTGGCTCCTGTGTATAAAAATGGTATTGGAAAGAGTTAATAGAAAGAGGCCATTGGTTCACATCTTAATCCCAACACTTTGGGAGGCTGAGGTGGCAGGAGGAGCAATTGAACCCAGAAATTCAAGACCAGCCTCGGCAACATAGAAAGACCTTGTTTCTACAAAAAATAAAAAGTTAGCCAGTCATGGTGGCGTGAACCTGTGGTCCCAGCTACTTGGGAGGCTGAGGTGGGAGGATCACTTGAGCTCAGGAAGTCCAGGCTGCAGTGAGCTGTGATCATACTGCTGCACTCCAGCCTGGGTGACACAGGAAGACCCTGTCTCAAAAAGAAAAAGAGAGACAGAGAAAAAAAAGGGGCTGTTGACATCTTTGGAGAAGGGACTGGGGGAGCCCTACTTCACAGCCAGTCAGTGGGGAGCAGCTACATCCTTCAAAAAGAATAGCAGGTGGTGTCCCCCCAGCCTGGCCGACCTGAAGGTGCAGTAGGGAGCACAAGGTGGGCCAGTCCTGGAATTAGGGCCTAATGAGAGGTATTTGTGGTTCCCCAACAAAAGCCCCTATCCAGCCCTCCCTGCCCCATACGCTGCATGCAGACAGCAAGGCCAGGAGGCTCTGGGAACAGAAGTGGGTGCGAGGCCCTGGGGAAAGTCTGGCTGGGCAGGAGGTCAGTACAGTCCATCTCAGGGTGACAGGTGGCATCACAGGGCCCCAGGGGCCCCACAGGAGACCTGGCAGTCAAGACAGCAGGGGCCAGCTCGGCTTGTGTGCGAATCTCTTTATTGTTTCTCTTCAGAGCCCCTGTAGCGGGGGAGGGGAGGGTGTGGGGAGGTGGGTGCCCCTCCCACCAGCCTGAGACCGCTCTCTGCCTCTCTCCTCTCCTCTCTTCTCCAGCATCTCACCCACTTTCTCTCCTTCTCAATCTCCTGCTCCCACCTCCAGCACCTTCGGGGATTCCCTCTTATAGCCCCTGCTTTCTAAGTCCACCCTGGGCTGGGGAAAGGAAAATAAGAGACCGCAGGGACAATTTCAAGTCCCCCAGTCTCCACAGGGGCTAGTCCCCCTGGCTACCTGCCTGGCTTTCTCTCTCCTGGGCTGGGGGCTGGGGAGGTCTGTGGGGCTCAGTCCTGGCCCTGCAGTATCCCAACACCCTGCTCTGGGGCTATCTCCAGAGCCAGAGGCTAGTGCCTGAGGTCACAGAGGTGGGAGGGACAGGGCCATTGCTCCAGCCTGGGCTCCATCCAGCACAAGAGCCAGGCTCACTCACTGCCAACAGCCAAGGCTCACGGTTGGGGCCCGCAGAGGTGGCCGGGGCGTGCCCTGTGACCAGGCAGGGATGGGCTATGTCCCTGTTGGGGACCACGAGGGATGGCCAGTGAGGAGGGGTCAGAGGCTGTGATGGGAGGACTGAGGCTGGGTGTGGTGTCCTGGGATGGAAGAAGGCTGGCTTCAGGGAGCAGTGAGTACAGGGGTGAGGACGGTCTCTGGTGGCAGAGGGTCTCTGTCTTTAGAGCACTTCATGCTGCTGCTGTGTGGCCTCACTGACGACCTGGGGAAGAAGAGAAGCCCAGTCCAACCATGTGCGAGCCAGAGAACAGAGCCTCAGCCCTGAGCCATCCCCACCCCAGGGCCGCAGGATCTCTCTTGCCCCACTAGCCAGGGACCTAGACCAGCACAGCTGGGTGGAAGACAGTCTCCCCAGACACATCCATAGCCCCCACCAAGGGTAAGGAGCCCAGATAGACCACTCACCTCCCCATCCCGTGTCTCGATGGTCTTGATCATCACCGTCTTCTTGGTATGAACCTCAGAACCCCTTTGCTCAGGGCTGGTTTCTGTAACAGGGTCCATCGCACACTCAGCCTGACCAAGTCCAGGCTGGGCTGTACCAGGGGCTGGGAGTCCATCTGGGGCCACACTGGGCAGAGCCCTAGCAGACCCCAACCCCCCTCAAGACAGGCTTGTTACTTCTTCAAGACTTTAATACCTGTCCTTCAGCCTAGCACCCAGCAGGTTGTTCTTCAGTCCCCAAGGCCAGTCCCATAGTTTAGAGGGTCTCAGGAGCCAACAGATTTGCTCCATGTGCAGGACGGTACAGGAAGGTAGGGGATCCCTGAGGCCCAGGCTGCACAGCATTGACATTCCCCACACCTCCTAGTTCCTCTCCACCCCCGGGCCCCAGGAGAGCCCTGTACACATTTGTATCCTGGGACTCCCCTTCTTCAAGATTGAACCCCAAAGCCCAGTCTCAAGACACTCTTTAGAGGACCTTACAGTACCCATCTCCCTTTAAGATTTCAGGGCCGGGTGGGGTGGCTCATATCTGTAATCCCAGCAGTTTGGGAGGCCGAGGCGGGTGGATCATGAGGTCAGGAGTTTGAGACCACCCTGACCAACACAGTGAAACCCCATCTCTACTAAAAAGACAAAAATTAGCCAGGCATGATGGCATGTGCCTGTAATCCCAGCTACTCAGGAGGCTGAGGCAGGAGAATTGCTTGAACCAGGGAGGCGGAGGTTGCAGTGAGCCAAGATTGTGCCACTGCACTCCAGCCTGGGCGACAGAGTGAGACTCTGTCTCAAAAAAACTCTGTCTCAAAAAAAAAAAAAAAAGTTTCAGATGAGCAACCTGATGTCTTAATCAAAGTGAGATGGAGCAGGAATCAGTCTCTGACTCATTGTGCTGATGGTCAGTCACTTGCCATTCTGTGCCTCAGTTTCCTCACTGAGGACGCAGAGTGAAGTGGTGCCAACCATACTTGCCCTATGATGGCCACAAAGCTATTGATTTGGAAAGCACTGTGCAATGTGGTTGGGGTTTTTTTTGTACTATGAAGTTTTAAATGCAAGACTCATATTTGGTGTCCGTATAAACAACTAACTGAAAAGAGAGGCTCTGAGTTGTATAGGAAAGGTCAAATGGAGGTCCTTGGTATTATGAGTTTGGTGTTCATGAATTTCCTTAGCTAGCAACTAGCCTGTGATGAACGTTGTGACTCGGTGGAGCACAGCGTGTATTTTTTCCTGATGGAAATGTACATCGAAGATAGAAAAGGCTTGATCTAGGAAAGGAGAAGCTGCCAAGGACTCCGACTTGCTTTCCTAATGCATCATTATCGTGTGTTTCTCTGCTCTCTGGGGTTGGAAAGCCACCCGATCTGTATATTACTAATGTCAGAATGGCAGAATGCCCTAAGAGCTCATTCTTTTCATTGTTTGGCTTTGCTAAGATTTGGCTTTTCTTTTCCAACGTGCATCCAACATCTTGCTCCAGCAAACTGGAGGTGTTCAACAAGCAACCAAGGTGGTGCTTGGCAATGTGCCAAACAGACAATGGGCCGTGGGTGCCTTAGAAGGCAGGTGGTATGAGATCTTCCTGAAGCCAGGTCCCCAAGGACACTCCTGCTACTTTCAGAGTCTGGGATTCAGAACAGAGTCTGCTTCCTGATGCCCAATACTCCAAGAAGGTGCAGGGGACATGGTAAATACTATACAATATAATCACATAAAAAGCTCTCTCTGTCATAAGGTGCCTCATCCACCTCTACCTAAACTCCCCCACCTACCCGCAGGGGCCCCCTTTTTCTTCCCCAGACTCCAGGTCTGTCCTCCCTGGCCCCAGGGTCCCATCCTCCCTCCTGGCTGGCCTCGGGCAGTGCCCATGCTGGACTCCTGGCCCCTGCAACTCCAGCCTCCGCCTGCCAGCAGACACTCACCTCGGAAGTTGAGGGCAGAGAAGGTTTGGATGGGGAGATTGATCCTAAAAGGGAAGAGACCAAGCCTCCTAAGAGTTAAGAAACCTCCCATCATTCCCTGAGACCGCCCATCAAGGCTCACCCTGGTCCTTTCTAAACCCCATCCTCAGCTGTCCCAGTCCCACGGACCCCAGCACTCCTGCCACCCATACTGCTCAAGGAATGGGGTCAAAGGTCAGCTAGAGCTGTCCCAGGAATAGTCTCTTCTGGAAGGATCATTCATTTCAACTGTGACCTGCTGGCATGACACCAGGATGCGCAACCCCACTGCACCCTCCAGAGCACCAGGATTTCCTTCTTGCTTCTGGCACTGAAAGTCATATCAGTAGCAGCTGTGGGTGATATCCATTGCTCATGCCCACCCTCCAGCCAGGCCAGTTCTGAGAGCTTACTATTTAGGCCTAATGCTGGGAAAACGTAACATGCCTTTAGCTACCTTCAAAGGCCATCACATGAAGACGTCATTTTACTAAATCTGAAGTTTCTCTTTATGTGTATACCTATATCTAAACATGTCTTCTGTTTTTCAAAAATTTCAGATATTATTTTTATGAGTATCAGGGGGTACCAGTTTTTGGAGTAATTGATCTGTTTTAAATTGAGGTTAAATTTACATACAGTGAAATGCACAGATCTTTAATGTACAATTCAATGAGTTTTGATCAATGTCCACGTCTGTGTAACTACCAGTCCAAATCAAGATATAGAACATTTCTAGGCCAGGTGAAGTGGCTCATGCCTGTAATCCCAGCACTTTGGGAGGTCAAGGCAGGCGAATTACTTGAGGTCAGGAGTTAGAGACCAGCCTGACCAACATGGTGAAACCTCATCTCTACTAAAAATACAAAAAGTCAGTTGAGCGTGGTGGCACACGCCTGTAATCCCAGCTACTAGGGGGGCTGAGACAGGAGAATCACTTGAGCCTGGGAGGCAGAGGTTGCAGTGAGCCAAGATCACGCCACTTGCACTCCAGCCTGTGCAACAGAGCAAGACTCTGTCTCAAAAAGAAAAAAAGAAAAAAGATATAGAACATTTCTGTTATCCCACAAGGTTCCCTGGTGTCCCTTTCCAGTTGTATATTGTTTTCTGTCTAGAGGTGGGTTGCTCTGAGCATGAAGTTTATGTCTTTTCCTCCGAGCATGTGCGTGTGCTTACGTGTGTGCATGTGTGTGTACACTCATGCCTTCTGTATGCATCTCTTTACCTTCTCTTAGCCTATCCCTGTGCAAGGCTTCTCTCCCTCCCTCTCTCTATTTGCCTCTAACTGCTCCCTCCATTTCCCTCCTCATCTCTCCCCATTCTGCTTTCATCTCTCCCTTGACTGGCAGTAATATTTTATTATTGGTTGCTGAATATGTTTTTTTGCTACTGGTTCTTAATTCTGAAGGTGGATAAGGGAATACTTATATTTCTCTTTTTATAAATGCTGTTAATTAAATTGCTTTTTACCCAGGTGGCCTTGGTTAATTCTCTGCAATTAATACAGCAGTGGCCTCTTGTATAAAATTGTTTCCAGGCTGGGTACGGTGGCTCACGCCTGTAATCCCAGCACTTTGGGAGGCTGAGGCAGGTGGATCACCTGAGGTCAGTAGTTCAAGATCAGCCTGGCCAACATGGTGAAACCCCATCTCTACTAAAAATTCAAAAATTAGCCAGGCATGGTGATAGGTGCCTATAATCCCAGCTACTCAGGAGGCTGAGGCAGGAGAATTGCTCGAACCCGGGAGGTGGAGGTTGCAGTGAGCCAAGATGGTGCCATTGTACTCCAGGCTGGGCAACAAGAGCGAAACTCCGTCTCAAAAAAAAAAAAAAAAATTGTTTCCATGTCTTGTTGAGGTAGCCTCCTGGGGACAGGAATGGGCCACCCAGCACCACCCACTTCCCCACTCCGGCTCCTGCCTGGCCCCTCACCGGCTCTCCTCTCCCTCCAGCAGTTTCCGGTAGGTGGCGATCTCCACATCCAGGGCCATCTTCACATTGAGCAGGTCCTGGTACTCGCGCAGGTGGCGGGCCATCTCATCCTTGAGGTGCCGGATTTCCTCCTCCAGGCGCGCGATGTTGTCCTGGTAGCCACTGGCCTCACTGGCAAATCGGTCCTCCAGTTCCCGCATCTGCCTCATCAGGGAATCGTTCTGCAGGAGAGGGGGAACCCAGGTCAAGGAAGGGAAGAGGACACTGGGAGCCCAAAATGAGGAAGGACACAGCTTTGGGGCTGGCAGGCAACTCCAGATGGTCAGGCCCAGGACATGTTGAACCCTGAACTCAAATGAAATCTATATGTGGACACTCAGAATAAAATAGATAAAAAGGAACATCTGTGTTCAGCCTCAGAGTCCGCACACAGGCAGATGCCCCAGGAACCCCTGATTCTTTAGCATCCAACTGGAATCCACTTGTCTGGTTTTATCCCTATTGTAGATTTAAGTAGATGAAGGCCCAGAGAGGGTCTATGATGGGCCCAAGGTCACAAAGTGAGGGTGTGAACTGCAGACAGGAAGGGGCAGGGCCTGGCCAGGTGGGTAGGGACTCACAGTGCCCTTGAGGGCATCAATCTCGCAGGTGTAGGACTGGATCTGGTGTCGGTATTCCATCATCTCCTGCTTGGCCTGGCGCAGGGCATCGTTGTTCTTGTTGGCTGCCTGGGTCAGGTCTGACACCTAAGGGCGGAGAAAGGAGCCCAAAAATGAGGAGGATGCAGGGCACAGGTAGGGATGAGCAAGGGAGCATGGAGCCTCTGGGCTCTCCTCCCATGGATGATGCCACAGGCAGCACATCCAAGCTGGGGCTCAGGGTGACAGAGATGCCAGTCCCTGGGTGAGGCCACCCACCTTCGACTTGTACCACTCCTCAGCTTCAGAAATGTTCTTAGCCGCGATAGTCTCATACTGAGCCCGGATGTCCCTGAGGGCGGCAGTGAGGTCTGGCTTAGACATGTCCATCTCCACCTGGACCTGCTGTTCCTGAAGCTGAGCCTGCAACTCACGGATCTCCTGTAGGGCATGGCTGGGCTTCAGTCCCCTCTCAGGGCCCACACAGCACCCTCACACCCCTATTCCCAGCCAGAGCCTCACCCCAGCCCCACTTTCCGGCTGCTTTCCCCATGGCCCAGTGACCCCAGGAAGAGGGGCCAAGGCATACCTCTTCGTGCACTTTCTTAAGGAACGCGATCTCCTCGTTGAGAGATTCAATTCTGCGCTCCAGGTCAATGCGAGCTAGAGTAGCTGCATCCACGTCCTGGGAGAGGCCAAGCAAGAAGGACATAGTCACCACCACCCAGGTGGGGTAGAGCAAAGCCAGAGGCCATGCGAGGGGAAAAGAAGGGCACTCACCGCTCGGAAGGCAGCCAAATTGTTCTCTGCTTCTTCTTTCAACTGAATCTCCTCCTGCAGCCTGGGTGGGACAGACAGACAGACAGACAGTTGTGGGCGATAAAGCTGGCAGTGGAAACGACTGGCCGGGTGCTGACCAGGGAGTAGGTATGGGACAGAGCGGGAGGGCCTGGCTGCTGGGTAGACACAGGAGAGAAAGGGAGTGGAGAGGCCCCACCCATCCAGGGAGGGCACAGGAAGTGGCCCAATCTCTGCCCAGGAGCCACACCCTTGAAGTCTATGTCCCCACCAGATTGTGTGACCTCCCTGGGGTTAGAAACTGTGTCTATTTTATCCGCCTCTGTGTTGCTGGTTCCCAGCTCCAGCCTGGCCAATATAACTGCTCAATTAATATTTATGACTTTGGTGGCAGGAGGGTGACTCTGCTCACTTGGCCTGTCAGAAGTGGGACCAACAGATACGCTATACTTGCTGCCCTTTTCGTTTCAGGAGCCTGGTGAGGCCTACAGTCAGGTCCTCCCAAGCTCTCTGAGAGCTGTGGCCCCCACCTACTCCCTTTTTCTCCAGCCTGTCTATCCACCTTGTAAAAACACACAGTCTCAGCAAGTCCCCAGGGTCAAGCTCCCCACTCCACCCTGCCTCCCCAGGGCCTCATCACAGCTGAGCTGAGAGCTGTTGCTTGGACTCTGGGCCCTTGCCCTGCTTTCCCTGTCTCCTATCAGCCTCCCTTCTCCCTCTGGCTACACTGCCCTCTGGGCTTCCTGCAGCCCTTCCTCTGCCCATCAACTACCTGACCCCATAAACATCGCCCCAGCATCTTAAAATGCTTTTTAAGGGGGCTGCCCAAATGGCACCGGGTCCCCTAAATTCTCCCATATCCACCCCCTGATCTATGTCCCCAAGAAAACTCCTATGCAAGATGGGATCGCAGGGGGAGAGACCTGGAGGTCACGGCCCCTTGAAACACACGGGTGGAGGACCCTTTCCCCGCGTGGGGCAGGAGAGGGTCCCGGACCCCGGGAGAAGGCATGTGCTGACAGCGGGACCCCAGCCCCCAGGCCTAGCCCCCTGTGCCCCGCCCGCGGAAAGAGGAGTCTGGGGCGCCGGGCCCTCACTTGGCCTTGAGCCGCTGCAGGTCGTCGAGCAGGTTGTCGCGCTCGACGTCGACGCGGGCGCGCTGGTTAGTGAGCACCTCCACCTGGCGCCGCAGCTCGCGCAGCTCCTCCTCGTAGAGCTCGGCCACTCGCGTTGGCTCGCGGCCCTTGAGCCGGTTCACCTCGGCTGCGAGCGCCGCGTTCTGCTGCTCCAGGAAGCGCACCTTCTCGATGTAGTTGGCGAAGCGGTCGTTGAGTTCCTGCAGCTCCACCTTCTCGTTGGTGCGCGTGGTCAGAAACTCCTGGTTCACCGCGTCGGCCAGAGAGAAGTCCAGCAGCTCGCCCGCGCCATAGGAGGAGGGCGCGCGAGTGGTCCCCAGCCGGCTGGCCCGCAGCGACCCCAGGCCCCCGGCCCCGCCCGACGTGCGCGACACCTGGTACACGCGGGACGTCACCGAGCTGGAGGAGCCCTTAGAGCCGAAGCCCGCCCGCGGGAACACGGGCGAGCTCAGCGGGGAGCCGAGCGGGAAGCTCGGAGCCCCGCCGAAGGTGCGGCGGTAGGAGGACACGCGCTGGCTGGACGAGTAGGCCTGGCTCATGGTGGTGGCGCGGGCGAGGCTGGCGGGCACACGGAGGAGGCGGCGGGCAGGCGGCCGGCCGGAGAGTGGATGCGGCGAGGGAAGACAGGGCCCCCAGCCGTCTGCACTATTTGTATCCCTCCTGACATCAGCCCCCGCTGCCCCTCCCCTGACAGCTGCAGGATCCCGCTGTCCTGCCAGGAAAGGGCGGCCCCTGGCCGTGGGGGCGGGGAGGCCAGCTACCCCGCAAGAGGCCTGCGCCCCTGAGTCAGCCAGTGGGGGTCCTGTGACAGGCAGGCCTGCCAATCCTTCGCCAGGGCAGCAAGCATGCCTGCAGTCCCCAGGCGGGCCTCTTTCAGCCCTGGTTATCTCCTCGTCCTGGCCGGGGAGGGGGTCAGGGGAGACAGCAGAAGAGAGGCTTCCCTTTAGTTTGAGGGCCTCCTTTTTGGTCAAGGAGAGACTTTGGGTCATTTCTTAAAGGGTCAAGGCCTGCTTCCAGAAAGGCCCCAAACCACCTTGTTCCTAAACATTGTCTTGAAGTTGAAGAGGTTTGGGAGGTCTCAGGCAAAGACCAGCCAGGCTGGAGGGTGGGGTCTCTAGGCAGGCAGGGAGGGCCGGGAGATGCCTGGCAGGCAGAGGGATCCTGGCCAAAGCCTGCCATGTATATCTGCAGGCGAGCTGGCCCTGAGCCTCAGTTTCCCTCTGGACTGGTACAGGCCCTCTTCCTCCCCCCTACTGTGGATGGCGAGGCCTCAAGTTTATAAACAGTAGGGTGATTTCCAGAAAGGGTCTGATGAGCTTTCAGTTTCCAATTGCTATGTCCACTCCCACCCCCGCACAGACTTTGTCTGGCTCCTGCCCCCAGGGTCCCCCACCCCCTCCCTGATTCATCCCCCTACTCACACCCCCCACGCCCACACACACCAGGGGTTTGTGTTTTGTCAGGAGCTGCATGTCAACCCAACCATCTTCCTGGCAGCAACAGCTGCCAACCCCAAATACCAGAGTGAGTATTTATAGAGGAGAACGCATCGGCTGGGAAACAAGGCACAGGAGAGAAGCTGTGGGGGGCAGGGGGTACCTGAGGAGGCATGGATGGGCGTCAGATAATCAAGGAAGACTAGGGTGACAGCCCCAATCACTTCCCACCCCCTATAATGCTCCAGGGCCCCCCCCCCGCCCACAAAAATGGAGCCCCACAGAGGGCCTGCCCAACCTCCAAAGCCCCCTCCTTAGTACAGGGCACTTGCTGACCCCTAAGGACATCCACCATTCTCCATGGGCACTGGCTGTGTCTCTACACCTCCACCTGGCACTCCAGGCCCCTCTTGGACTTGACCCTTTTGGAATGCAAACCCTGGAAATAGAGCGCTCTATTAGGAGCCAGTCACTGGTCCTACCCCAGCCCTGCCATCACCAGCTGGAGGGGTTACTAGTAGGCATGTCCTTGTCTGAGCCACAGCTCAGGCACGTCCTCTCTGAGCCCCAGCTTGTCAGATATAAAGTGAGAATGGTTAGCCTTGCTGTGCTACCCTATAAGGGTTTAAAGAGGCTCAGGCCCTACTAATGTATGTAGCAACAATAATACCTTACAGGTACTGATCACCTAGAGTGGGCCAAGCTGCTGAGCACTTCACACCCATGACCCCCAATTCTCCAACCCTAGGAGGTAGGGACTAGCATCATTACCATTTTATAGCTCAGGAGGCTAAGGCGGTCTGACCCCACAGCCTGTGCTTTGGCCCCAGGATGGGCGTGAATGTGCCAGGTAAATTGTAAAGGAGGCTTTGTTACTGAACTCTTTTCAAAGCCCTTTCCCATTAAGTGTCTAATTTTCATCCAAGCTACAAGCTTCTGAAATAGATGGGGGAGTTCCAGATATTCTTATCCAGCCCTCGAGTCAGTGCAAGCTGTTGTGTTCTCGTTATTTTTGTGTCTCATCTCCCAGACTGTATGCTCCTGGAGGATTTTGGAGACCATGTGGATCCTTAACACACTCAGGCAACACCATCTTTCTCATTGTCATTCAAAGTAGCCTGCAAGCTTTCTTTTTCCATTTCCTTATTTTGATGACATGCTGTGCCTCCTCCCCATCCCTCCACCCCTAAAGACCCTGATTCCAGCCAGTCTTATTACTGCATTCCCCTGACTTCAGTGACTGGGTCAAGGAATGGGCCTGGGAATGAGCAGGACCAATCAGAGACCTTCCCTGGAATTTATAGATCGAACTGGGATTCTTTAACTGGAACCTGTGGAAGCCATGTTTCCTGCCCCCTGGGGGAGTAGGAAGAAAGAGGTCAATATGCAAGAAGCAGAGAATGTTGGAGAGGAGGAGTGGGCCAGCCCCCTGGTTCCTGCAGTGCTTCCCTCAACTTTGTGAGTTGAGCTCCCCCACTGTCCTTCCTGGCCTTGGGCCAACAAACTTTCCATTTTTTTTTTTTTCATTTAAGGTACTTGGTATTGCTTTGATCACTTACAGCCCCAAGAACCAGATTAATCTTCTGAAGGGGACTCTACACCCATTTCTGTGATGCTACTGGGACAACATTTCTGGAGCTCTTCTCTGTAAATGATCTCCAGACCACATAAGGAAATTGGCCTTTGGACCAGCCCAAGGCCTCAGTTCCTTGGTGAAATGAGGCAGAAAACAAAAAAATCATGCCATCTATTGTCTAGTCAAAACCAACAACCACCAGACTTGGCCCCAAACCACTTGGGACTGTTTTCAAAATTCAGTTCCACCCCTGAGGATTTGCTACCATGGAGGGTTGCAAATCAACACCCCGAGGCTTGGAAGGCAGATGAAAGAGGAGCACTCCAAAACATTCTGTGAGCTGGGCAGCACCACTGGAGGGAGAGTTCAGCCTCCTGAGAGGACCACTCAGGATGGGACACACTAAAAACACTGACAATTTATTTGGATGGGTAGTGTACATGGTACAAAATTCAAGATGTACAAAAAGGCATAAAATGAAAAGTAAGTCTTCTTCCCACTTTGACGCCCAGCCACCCCAAACACTGCTTCAGAGACAACCAGGTTTTGGTTGTTGTCAGTTCCTTTCAGAGATACTTCATGTACACACAACCACATTTGCTTATGTGGAGCCCCCACTTCCGAATCAACCTTTTTTCAATGACATAGAGCTTAGAGATGGTTCCATTTTAGTACATTGACAGCTAAGTCACTTTTACGTTGTGATAAAATATACATAAAATAAAATTCGCCATTTGAGCCATTTTTTTAAGTATATAGTTCAGTAGCATGAAGTACATTCACACTGTTGCACAACTATCCCCACCGTCCATCTGCAGAACTTTTTCATTGTCCCAAGCTGAAACTCCATATGTATTAAAAATAACCCTCCACCTTCCCCTCCTCCCAGCCCCTGGTAAACATCATTCTACTTTCCGTTTCTACGAATTTGACTCTAGGTACTTCATGCAAGTGGAATCATACCATATTTGTCCTTTGGTGACTGGCTTCCTTCCCTTAGCATAACATCTTCAAGGTTCATCCATGTTGTGACATGGGTCAGAATTTCCTTCCTTTTTAAGGCTAAATAATATTCCATTGTATGTATATACCACACTTTGTTTATCCGTTGATGAATATTTGGGTTGTTTCCAACTTTTGATTATTGCAAATAATGTTGCTATGAACTTTGGTGTACAAATATCTGTTCAAATACTTACGTTCAATTCTTTTCTGTAGATACTCAGATGTGGAACTGCTATATTATATGGTAATGCTATGTCTAAATTTTTGAGGAACTGCCATACTGTTTTCCACAGCAGCTGCACCATTTTACATTGCTACCAGCAATGCACGTGGGTTCCAATTTCTCCACATCCTGGCTAACACTTGCTATTTCCTATTTGTTTGTTTGTTTTATAATATTAATAGTAGTCATCCTGATGGGTGTAAACCTCATTATGGTTTGTTTGTTTTGTTTTGTTTTTTAGAGACAGGGTCTCACTCTGTCACCCAGGCTGGAGTGTAATGGCACGATCATCACTCACTGCAGCCTCAAATTCCTGGACTCAAGCGATCCTCCTGCCTCAGTCTCCTGAGTACCTGGGACTACAGGTGCAAGCCACCATACCTGGCTAATTATTTTACTTTTCCATAGAGATGGGGTCTCCAAACCTATGTTGCCCAGGCTGGTCTCAAATTCCTGGGGTCAAGTGATCCTTCCACCTCGGCCTCTCAAAGTGCTGGGATTACAGGTGTAAGCCTCCACACCCAGCCTTATTTCGTGTTTTAAAGATAGGGTCTCACTCTGTTGCCCAGGCTGGAGTGCAATGGCACGATCATACCTCACTGAGGATTTAAACTCCTGGTCTCAAGCGATCTTCCTGCGTCAGTCTCCCAAAGTGCTGGGATTATGGAAGCAAGCCACCATACCTGGCTGCTCATTGTGGTTTTGATTTGCATTTCCCTAATGATCAGTGATGCTGACCATGTTTTCATGTGGTTATTGGTAATCTGTATATCTTCTTTGGCAAATGTCTATTCAAATCCTTTGCCCATTTTTGAATTGGGTTGTTTGGGGATTTTTTGTTGTTGAGTTGCAGGAGTTCTTTATATACTCTGGATATTAATCCCTTATCAGATATATGATTCGCAAATATTTTCTCCCATTCTGTGGTTTGCCTTTTCATTCTGCTGCTAATGTCCTTTGATGCACAAAAGTTTGTAATTTTGATCAAGTCCTATTTATCTATTTTTTCTTTTATTGCCTGTGCCTTTGGTGTCATATCCAAGAAATCATTGCCAAATTCAATGTCATGAAGCTTTTCCTCTTTGTTTTCTTCTAATAATTTTATATTTTAGCTCTTATGTTTAGGTATCTTGTCTGTTTGTTGTTGTTGTTGTTGTTGTTGTTGTTGAAAAAGGGTCTTGCTCTGTTACCCAGGCTGGAGTACAGTGGTGCCATCATAGCTCACTACAACCTCAAACTCCTGGGATCAAGCGATCCTTCCACCTTGGTCTCCCAAAGTGCCGAGATTACAGGCATGAGCCAATGCACGCCTGGCTGTTTTATCCATTTTGAGTTAATTTCTATGTATGGTATAAGGTAGGAGTCCAGCTTTGTTGTTTTGCATGTGGATATCCAGTTTCTCAGCACCATTTGTTGAAAAGACTCTCCTTTCCCCCAATGAATGGTCTGGGCACCTGCGATGAAAATAATTTAACCACATGTGTGAGGGTTTATTTCTGGGCTCTCTATTATATTCTATCGGTCCATATGTCTGTCTTTATGCTGGTACCACACACTGTTTTGATAACTGTACCTTTGTAGTAAATTTTGAGCTCAGAAAATGTGAGTTCTCCATCTTTGTTCTTTTTCAAACATTTGTGGCTATTTGAGGTCTCTTGAAATTCCTTATGAATTTTAGGATGAATTTTTCTATTTCTGCAAAAATGTTGGTGGGATTTTGATAGGGATTATACTGAATCTATAGATCACTTTGAGTAGTAATGGTATTCTTAACAATATTAAGTGTTCCAGTTCACGAACATGGGATGTCTTTCCTTTGATTTTTGCCTTCTTTGATTTATTTCAGCAATATTTTATAATTTTCAGTGTACAAGTCTTGTGCCTCATTAGTTATGTTTATTGCTAAGTATTTTATTATTTTTGATGCTATTGTAAGTGCAGTTGTTTTAATTTATCATTGAGATGATCATGTGGGGTTTTTCTTCATTCTGTCAACATGAAGTATGATACTGATTGACTTTTATATGTTGAACTATCCTTGCATTCCAGGAATAAATCCCACCTGATTATAGTGTGTAGTCCTTTAAATTTTGCTGCTGAATTTGGTTTGCTAGTATTTTGTTGTGATTTTTACATCAATATGTACAAGGGATATTGTTCTGTAGTTTTCTTGTAGTGTCTTTGGCTGGCTGGCTTTGGTATGAGGATGATGCTGGCCTAATAGAGTGAGCTAGAAAGTATTCCTTTCTCTTCTAATTTTTGGAAGAGTTTGAGGACTGGTGTTAGGTTTGTTTGTTTGTTTGTTTGTTTGTTTGTTTTGAGACAGTGTCTCACTCTGTCGCCCAGGCTGAAGTGCAGTGGTGTGATCATGGCTTACTGTAGTCTCAACCTCCAGGGTTCAAGCAATCCTCTTACCCTCCCACCTCAGCCTCCCTAGTAGCTGGGACCACAGGCGTGTGCCACCATGCCTGGCAAACTTTTTAATTTTTTTTGTAGACAGGGAGTCTCCCTATGTTTCCCCAGGCTGATCTCAAACTCTTGGGCTCAAGTGATCCTCCCACCTTGGCTTTTCAAACTGTTGGGATTACAGGTGTGAGCCACCATGCCCAGCCAGGTGTTAGTTCTTTAAATGTTTGTTAGAACTCACCAGTTAAGCCATCTAGTCCTGTACTTTTCTTTGTTGTGGGGTTTTGAGTCATTTTTCTTAACATCTTTATTTGTATTTCACTGCATAGACTTGGTATAATTTATTTGGCCAGTTCCTTATTGATAGACATTTATGTTGTTTCCAGTCTTTTGCTATTATAAGCAATGCTGCTGTTAACATCTTCAGGACGCCTTTGAACATAAATTTTGGTACTTTTTTTTGAGACAGGGTTTTGCTCTTGTTGCCGAAGCTGGAGTGCAATGCGTGATCTCGGCTTACCGCAACCTCGGCTTACCGCAACCTCCACTTCCCAGGTTCGAGCGATTCTCCTGCCTCAGCCTCCTGAGTAGCTGGGAATACAGGCATGCACCATCAGGCCTAGCTAATTTTGTATTTTTGATAGAGATGGGGTTTCTCCGTGTTGGTCAGGCTGGTCTCGAACTCCCAACCTCAGGTGATCCACCCGCCTCAGGCTCCCAAAGTGCTGGGATTATAGGCGTGAGCCACCACACCTGGCCACTTTTTTTAAAAAAACATAATGTCACATTATTTAGTGGTCAGGCCTCTTCCTTAATTGACATTGGAAATGGAAAGGTCCACCAGGACAAACGATTTCATTCAGCATTTACCAGAAAAGGGGACAATTTATAAATTTGTGTATGTGGGATGGTGCCTTGCACAGTGGGTACTGACAATAACTTTTGTTAAATGAATTAAGGAAAGAAGTTAGTCCTGCTCTCTGTTTGAAATATTTCCAGATTATTCAAACCTCAGAGTTTTAGAAGCTTACAGTCGGACCTCAGCAGGTCATGAGGCTGACTAGTCTCATGCTCCCACTTCTCGCTGAAGTCAGAAGTCTTCTTTACTGTGGCTCCAGCAAGCACTTGATCAGCTTGAATCCTTCCAGTCCCTGGGAACTTACTGTCTCTGGGCCACACATTCCATTCCCGAAGAGTCCCTGAGTACCTAACATGTCTCCACCGCAGCTCTGCTGTTAGAAAACCTTTCCTTTGCCGGGTGCAGTGGCTCATACCTGTAAACCGGACACTTTGGGAGGCCGAGGAGGGCAGATCACCTGAGGTCAGGAGTTTGAGACCAGCCTGGCCAACATGGCAAAACCCCGTCTCTACTAAAAATACAAAAATCAGCCAGATGTAGTGGCATGGGCCTGTAATCCCAGCTACTCAAGAGACTGAGGCAGGAGAATCGCTTGATCCTGGGGGCAAGGAGGTTGCATTGAGCCGAGATCATACCACTTCACTCCATCCTGGGTGAAATAGCGAAACTCCGTCTCAAAATTTAAAAAAAAAAAAAAAAGAAGAAGGAAAAGAAAAGAAAGAAAGAAAACATTTCCTTATACTCAAAGCCAGATGATATGTCTCTGCTATGCCACATATTCTAACCTGGGAGCCAAGCAGAGCAAGAACCCCCCTTTCACAGATCTGCCCTGCAAATATTTGGGGGCAGTGCTCATGCCTTTTGGAACACTGCCTGTTTCATCACTCCCAGCTTCTCTCCTTTCCCTGACCAACTGAACCAGCAAGACCTAAACTTGTCATGGCCTCTGAGTGTCCCACAGGACTCGCCCTGCCCACCTTGTCAATTGCAGCTCACTCACCTCTCCTTCAGACTCCCCTTGCTTCAGCCTCTTTTCTGTTGGGTGAGGCTGCCCAGCTCTCTCCAGCCTCCAGACCTTGGCCTTTGCTGTTCCCTGCTGTCCCCCAAGCACAATGTCTGGAGGGCATCAGGATGCCCCAGCAGATCTCTGAACCTCACAGAGGGTTCTCTGGAAGATGAGGGCCCTGGCTCTACCTAGGAGCCCCCAGATTCCATGCATGGCATGGATGGAGAGCAGGTGGCTAGTATGGGTGGATAGCTGAGGTGGCTTGGCTGGCATAGGGCATTTGGATTAGAAAAAACGGAAATAACTCAAAAAGGAGAGAACTGGCCCTTTACCCTGTCTGGGAGAGCGTCATTTGCTCTGGGATTCCAGGTGTGAGGCAGTGTTAATGCCTCCTGCAGTGCGCCCTCTCTCCATGGACTAATACCCACCCACAGGGGCGCCCTCTGCTCCTTCTTCCAGGGCCCCTCTCCTCCTCTCTTTTTTCCCCAGCTGGGGACCTTGTGCTTCCACCCTGAGCTGGGTTGGGCCAGGAGGCAGCCATTGCATGAGAGAGCCTTGGGGAGAGCATGGCAAGGATGAACTCTGGGGGCCTAGGCCCTCATCAACTGTAGCACTAGGTCATTGGCAGGGGGGTGAGGGGGCTGTGGTGGCAGGAGGCACAAGCATAGGGGTCGGGGGTAGAGTGGTCAATTGGAGGCGAAGATATAGGTGGACATCCTGGGGGTTTACCAGCTGACTGGGTTTACCAAGTCCCTGGCC
Source organism: Macaca mulatta (assembly GCF_049350105.2). Classification (NCBI taxonomy): domain Eukaryota; kingdom Metazoa; phylum Chordata; class Mammalia; order Primates; family Cercopithecidae; genus Macaca; species Macaca mulatta. The sequence continues at coordinate 124,651,369 of NC_133417.1, read as the reverse complement.
TCGGCCCTGTTGTGATCCCAATGTGAGAGAGGTGACCAGGCCAGGTCACCTCTGGGGTCCCCTCAACTTCTGACAACCTGAGACTCTGGGTCCCAGCAGGGGGTGAGAACAATGAGTGGTCTCAGCTGAGTTTTTCTCTTGGGACTCACTGTCTGATGCCCCCTGGCCTCCCTGCCCAGAGCCCCTCCCTCCAGCAGCCCTCTCCCATGCATCCCCATCCCCTCCATTCACCTTCCCCCAGCTGGAGCAGCTGCTTGACCTCCACAGGCTGCTGAGGAGCTGAAGTGACTGTAAAAGGGAAGGAATGTCCAGAGGCGGCTGTTTCTGCCTGATATCACCCCGGGGGAGGCTGGAGAGTTGGGGGCCCAGCCGGGATGGCGTCAGGATTCTCCCTGAAACTCATCCCTCTCCTGGTGCACTGCCTCCTCCCCAGGCTCAGCCAGCAATCCACCCCCCTCCTATCGGCCATGCTCCACATCTCATTGGCTTAAGACATTCAGGACATATCCTCCCTCTCCTAACTTTTTCCACCTCCAGCCCCCAGACCCTCTCCTAGGCCCCTTCCTTCACTGGCACCCCCACCCCAATTCTCATCAACCCCTCCTTCATCATCCTCATCACCCCCACAGCCCGACCTTGCTCCTTCTCCAAGGGGGGCCCCACAGCCCCGACTCCTGCCCCCTCCTGCCCCACGCTCCTTTTACAGACACAGAGTGCTGTGGACTTTCTGCCAAAGTAGGACAAGTCTGGGGCTAATCTCACCTCCTCCCCAGCCCCCAACTTCTCCCACCAAATAGGACAGCTTAGCCCAGGAAGGAGGATAGGAGAAGAAGGAGGCTGGGCCTCAAGGGGGAAGAGCTCATGAGATGATAGAGATGAAAGGGCTTTGTGGACTCTCAGTACCCTGTAAATTTCAGGTGTTATTCGCCCAGTAAGAGATGACGGGGAGGAGAGGATGGGACAGAAGGGTGGACGGAAGGGAAGGGGGGCTTTGGTAGCATTAAGAAAGGTCCCAGGACAGCACAGTGGCTCATGCCTGTAATCCCAGCACTTCGGGAGGTTGAGGCAGGAACATTGCTTGAGCCCAAGAGTTCAAGATCAGCCTGGGCAACAAAGTGAGACCTCCTTGTCTCTACAAATTTTTTTTAAAACAATTAACCAGGTATGGTGGTGCATACCTGCAGTCTACTGCACAAGGGAGGCTGAGGCAGGAGGATTGCCTGAACCCAGAAGGTCGAGGCTGCAGCAAGCTATGACTGAGCCACTGCTCTCCAGCCTGAGTGACAGAGAAAGATCCTGTCTCTAAAAGAAAAAAAAGAGAAAACGCCCCAGGGAAGGCTTCCTGATGCATTGGGAGCACGTGGCTGAACTGGGGGCCTGTCCTGGACCAGCTCTGAGACAAGCTGTGTGACATTGGACTGGTCACCTCCCCTTTCTGGGTCTCGGTTTATCCTTGCTTAAAGTGAAATATCCTTGGACATACCTCCCTACTCTGGCCCCAAAGAGAGGGTGAGAGATCTGTTTCTTTTTTCTTTTTTTTTTCTTTTTTTCCTGAGACAAAGTTTCACTCTTGTTGCCCAGGCTAGAATTCAATGATACAATCTCCACTCACTGCAACCTCCGCCTCCCAGGTTCAAGCAATTCTCTTGCCTCAGCCTCCCGAGTAGCTGGGATTATAGGTGCCCCCCACCACGCCTGGCTAATTTTTATATTTTAGTAGAGACCGGATTTCACCATGTTGGCCAGGCTGGTCTGGAACTCCTGACCTCAAGTGATCCACCTGCCTCGACCTCCCAAAGTGCTGGGATTACAGGCATGAGCCACTGCACCTGGGCCCCTTCTTTCTTTCTTATATTTCAACCTAGATGAAGAAAAGGAGTTGCACCCCTTCCTTGGAATTCTCTGTTGGGATCTCGGTGCCATCACTCCATTCTCTCTTCTTCCTGATTCATCCCCATTCCTTTCATCTTGCCTCATAGGCTTTTTTGGTTCAGCCCCTCCAGTTTGGTCAGATCCCTGCCCTCCTGGGCCCCTTCCAGGTTTCCTACATCCCTCTGAGGCTGTGAGGCTTTAAACAGGGCCTGAGCAAGCTGGCAATGACCTCACAGGGCCACTATGCACAGCTGCTATTTATAGCCTTATAGGATCATCCTCCTCTTCCTCCAACCAGCTGAGTCACGATCAGCTTGGGGTCCACTCAGACCCCAGGGCCTTCTCTGCCACTCCAAACCCCAGTCCACCATGGCACCCTGAACTGTTCCTGCCGCTGTGCGGGATGCTTTATTCTCCGAACCATCTGAGTACACAATGAAGATGAGTGTTGGGTTCTACACAATGCCCTTTTTTGGGCCCTCAGTGTTGTATGTTCTTATAGCCCAGCCCTTCATCCTTCTGTCTTCTCACACCTGCCAGATAGGCAGCCCATGACCTCAGTTCCACTGGACTCTACAGAGGTGTGGGCAAGGGGAGGAATTTGAGAAGCATCTGATAGGCCATGGCCAGAGTTCAGATCCTGGATCTCCCACTCCTGGGTTAGTTTCCTCACGTCTCTGAGCCTGTTTCCTCATCTGTGAATGGTAATTACAGCATAGGGTTGTTGGGAAGATTCAATGAGAAACTTGTCTACAAAGCACTCAGCACAGTGCCCAGCACACTTTGAGTGCTCAGTAAGTGCCCGCCATCACGAGTGTTTTTTGTATCCCCTTTTGACCAATAAGGAAACTGGTTCAGTGGGGGCCAAGGATTTGCTCAAGTCCTTGCTTCAGGTCAGCAGGTCAAGGCCAAGATTCAGACCCAGGACTGCCTGACTCCAAAGCCCTAGCTCTTCCTATGGGCTGTGGTGCCTTTGACAATAACACGGCTACCACTCACTGAGCATCTACTGTATACCAGGCACAGTATTATGGATAGCTGCCATATAGAATCACTGTCTCTCTAATCCTCACAACGCTGAAGTAACTCTTATCCCCATTTTAGAGCTGTGGATACTAGCCTCAGAGAGGTTAGGTAAGTTTCCTAAGGTTGCACAGCAAGTAAAAAACAAAGCCTGGATTAACCCTAGTCAGTCTCCTAGAAGTCCTGCTTATGTCTCTGTGTGGTCTCCAAGGCCTTACCACATACTGATTTGGCAGACACAGCCCTAGGTTCATCCCCTTTTAACTAGGCCCCATCAGGGACTCTCCAGGAAAAAGTCCCTTGTCCAGTATTGGACAAGTCCCTCCTAATATTCTGCTCTGCTCCTCTCTCCAAAACCCTTGCCCTCCAGAGAGGGTCTGGGCATGGAGGGGGAGGTTGGCAGGGAGTCAGGCCCCATTGACAGAGGAATCTGAACCTTAGCCCACAGGAAAGGCGGGTGGGGAGGACACTGGAAATTTCCCATCTGAGGGATAAAGAATCCAGTGGGGGCCCCTCTGCCCTATGCCACTCACAGGCTAGTCAGGCACGGGGCTCCCCACAGGCTACAGAGGCTCCCCTCAGTCCACCTTGGCCCCAGACTGCCCCCAACTGGCCTGGGAGCAGCCTCGGGTAGCAGCATCCACACCTCTGTCCCGGAGAGGCTGCCAGGAGGACTGAGACCAAAGTCCAGGCTTGATCTGCCGCCTCAAGTTTCCGAAAAGATTCCGGGGTCCACTGCCAGCCCCTGGGGATTCCCACTGCCCCAGCTCGTGAGTGCCAGATGCTCCCAGAGTGCATCAGGAATGTCCCAGATCCACTTCCCTTCCCAATTAAAGATCCCCAGAGTTACAATTTGCTGAAAACAGAGTGCTGGCCTTCTTTCTCCCTACCCACAGCAGTCAGAACGGTATGCCCCAACCGCCCCAAAGGGCCCTCCTAATGCCCCCACCTCATCTAGCCTCAAAGAGATGGGGCAGGTGCTCCCTCTGCCCTCTCCCAGGTGCCCCAGCCACCCTGGGTACCAGAATAGACCACTGACCGCCTGCCCTTGGAGCTGGGAGGGGCCACAGCCGGTGCTGCCACTCAGGCTGGGGGAGGGATCGGGCAGAGAGGAGTGGGCAGGATGGTGCTGGGACTGAGAGGGTGCTGGAGGGCTCCAGGCTGTTTCCAGCAGATCCTCTGTGCTGTACAGTGAGTTCCCACCAACACCCTACAAACAATAGTGCCCCCCTACTCCCCAGCCAGAACAGGGCTTGCAGCTCCAGGCACCAGCTCAGAATGGGGCTGAATCTATGCTCCAACTTCTCCCAACCTCTCCTCTTCTCCTCTGGGACTCCACGCCAGCCCCAGCCCCGTCTAAGTGAGGAGGCCTTTATTTGGTGACCCCACATTCTAGCTTTTTGGTGTTGAGAGGGCTTCAAGCCTGGACTAGGATCCCTGCCCCCACCCCTAGGTCCCAGGCTGCTTCTCCTGGCCTTCCAGCTGCTGGTCCTCTGCAGTTCCCTTCTTGGACACCTCTCCCAGGCCCAGGCCCGATTTAGCTCCTTTAATCTTCCCGGTAACCCAATCCGGCCATTTCCTGAGCACACACTGCACTTCCCAAATGGCCCTTCCCTGGAGAGTGGCCGGGGCAGGGTGGCCTCAGCTCTTCCCTGGACTGAAGCACCCCCTACCTTCCTGCCCCAACATTCTACTCCTCTCTTTTTCCCCACCCCTAGGAGGTCCCAGGGCCTCTGGCTCTGCAAGCCTCTGTTCTGCTGTCCCAGCCTCTAAGTAGCCCAGGCCCGAGGCCCGAGCCCCCATCTCCAAGCCCAGCCCAAGTCCTCACCTGGTGCTTTCCTGCTTCCCGGCTTTGGTTGCTCGCGCTTTTCCTCTGCTTGCAACACCCTCACCTTCACAGGGCATTTCTTTTTTTTCCTTTCTTTTTTTTTTCCCCCGAGATGGAGTCTTGTCCTGCTGCCCAGGTTGGAGTGCAGGGGCGCAATCTCAGCTCACTGCAACCTCTGTCTCCCAGGTTCAAGTGATTCTCCTGCCTCAGGCTCCCTGGTAGTAGGGATTACAGGCACCTGCCACCCACACCCAGCTAATTTTTATATTTTTGTAGAAACAGAGTTTTGCCATGATGGCCAGGCTGGTCTCAAACTCCTGACCTCGGATGATCCGCCTGCCTCTGCCCCCCAAAGTGCTAGGATCACAGGCGTGAGTCACTGCGCCCAGCCTGCTCATGCTTTTCCTCTGCCTGGAACACCCTCACCTCCACAGGGCATTTCTTCTGGTGCAATGCTTACCATCTCCCTCTCATGGCCAGCTCCAGCCTCATTTCCCAAGTTCTTCTCAGAGCCCAGAGTGGCTTGGAGCCCAGACTGGAACCAAACTACCAGAGACCCTGATCCCAGCTCTTCCTCGCTGTGTGACCTTGGGCAAGTTGCCTTCCTCCTTGTGTCTCCATTTCCTCCTCTGTAAATGAGGGTGATAACGCATTTCTCAGAGGGTGCCTATGAGGATTCATTGAGTTCCTTGATGTAAAGTGCTTTGAATAGTTCTGGGGACATAGTAAGTGCTATTTAAATGTTAAATGAAAATTATCTTTCCCTGCCTTGTATTACTATGACTTTATTTCATCCAAGTTAAGACACCATGAATTGTGAGACACTTCATTTATTTAATAACATCATTTCAAGGGAAAAAAGAAACATTACCATGTAATGTACAAATTATAAGTCATCTTCCAATTTCAGAATGTGTAAGTTGTTCAGGAACAGTAATATTTGTGTGGTGTGTGCGTCTTCCTGCTTATAAGAGAGTCCTCATTTCAGCCTTGTGTGCACTTATTACTTATGGTTAGTGCCCAAGGGCTTGAGTTCAAGTCCTTACTCCCAAATTTTATTTAGGTAAGCAATCTTGGTTAAGTACTTTGACTTCTTTAAGCCTTGATTTTTTTTCCTAAATAGCCTAAGTAACTCACAACAGTTGTAGTGAATATTAAGCAAGTTCATATATACACGCACATATATATATAAAGTGTTTAGCGCCATATTGGATATTCAACACAAAAGCGCTATCATTATGGTGTTGATTTTGAAACGTTTGTTGAATTGAATCACACATCTCCAAAGACCGGGGACGCGGAGACGATCTGGTATTTCATGGTCCAAGTGCCCTCCAGTGGCCATAAGGGGAAGCTGCAGGCTTCCGATGAACTTAGGGGAGCCCTTCCTTAGCCAGCCCGGGAAATAATTCAGCCACGCCCACCCATAGTCAGGCTTATCCAGTTTTCCTGGAATTCTTCACGTTATATTTCATTTTACAAAGACCTTAAAGGGCTTCTAAAAAGTAGGATAAGAGACTAAAAGGCAGAGCTTTAGCCCAGGAAGGCTGCAGCTTGGCCATACCCTGTCCTCAAAGCCTGTAGGCCCAGGGCCCCAGGCAGGCAGGCAGGATGGTGAAATGCCATGCCAAGCATCACTTCTCCTCTGACCCAGACACTGTGGATCTGTATTATGAGAGAACTCACTTGCCTACATCCAAAAATCTAGCAGAAAACAGCATTAGCCCATTCTAAGAATCTGCATCCATGCTTTGACATATTTGTCATTTGTTTACTCATGCACTCCTTTCTTCAATTGTTCCTTCATCCATCAATATTTATTGAATACCAAGCTTGGCAGCCTCACGTCCTAGGTGCTGGGGGTTAAAAAGATCAATTTAACACAGACACAAACACGGCCACCAAGAGTTGTTCATAATGTCCCAGACACCACATGCAGAGTTAATCCTTGTATTCGAGTGTTTACAGCTTCTCTGTGTGGCTGAGGGGGCAGGCGGGGGGGGGGTGGCACGGGCAGAGAAGTGAACATCAGATCCAGGCTGCCTGATTTCCCCCGACGAAACGTATCCATAATGGGAGCTTTGTCTGGCTAGGTCAGGGAACTGACTTCCTCCTCCTGGGCCACACTGCTGCTCTGAGAAATCCTCCCTGATCTCAAACACTGACCAAACTCCCAGCTGCATCTATATCAGTATCCCTGGTCTCTCCTTCCCCACCATTGCCCTTTACCCAGGGCCCAGAGCCGGGAGTCAGGGAGGAGAGGTGTGTTTTTAACCCACCTTGCAATGGATGGCCTGGCCAAGGCTGTTACTTACCGTGACTTAGCAGCCACATGCAGCGTATTGCCATCTCTGGCTCACTCCCCCTTGCCAAGGACTGAAATGAAGGACCCTCACTCTAGAGCATTGCCAGGGGTGTGCGGGGGGGCAGGGGGGGTGTCTGCAAGTGCCCAGGGTCTGTCTTTCTGGAAGATGGCAGGAGGGAGAGGAAGACCTGGTGAGTGTCTATTACTGATTGTCCCTGGGACCCTGGTGGCCTCCCGGAACTGCCACCTCCCTCCTTCCCTTCATGATCAGACTTTTCAAATGTCCTCCCCACACCCATCTTCGGTTTCCCCTTGCAGGCTCCTCATTGTCCCATTTCCTCAGAATTCTTGCAGCTGCAGTCACACAGGCTATTGGTCCCCTGCTGGATCCTCTACTCCTAGACCAGTGCTGTCTCACAGAAATACAGTGGAAGCCACGTATGTCATTTTGAATGTTCTAGTGGCTGCAATTTTAAAATGTAACACAAACAGGCTGGGCATGGTGGCTCACGCCTATAACCCCAGCACTTTGGGAGGCCGAGGCGGGTGGATCATTTGAGGTCAGGAGTTCGAGACGAGCCTGGCCAACATGAAGAAACCTTATCTCTACTAGAAATGCAAAAATTAGCCAGGAGTGGTGGCAGGCGCCTATAATCCCAGCTACTTGGGAGGCTGAGGCAGGAGAATCGCTTGAACCCAGGAGGGGAAGATTGCAGTGAGCCAAGATGGTGCCACTGCACTCCAGCCTGGGTGACAGAGCGAGACTTTGTATCCAAAAAAAAAGTAATAAAAACAGGTGAAATTAACGTTACTAATATAGCAATGATAGTATATTTAACAATGTATCCAAAATACTATCATTTTAACCTGTAAGCAATATCTTAAAATGGAGATATTTCATACATTTTGTACATAATCCAATGTGTACATTGTTTTACAGGTATAGCACTTCTCAGTGTGAGAGGTACTTGAAGGTGTAACCACATGTCAAGGGCTCAATAGCCCTGTGTAGCTGGTGGCTGCGGTACTAGCCAGTGCAGTTCTAGAGCCTTCATTCTCTACTTGGCATCCACACTTTGGCTGAGTCCAGTAATTATCCCATTCCCATGTGGCCTGTCTCCCTTGGGAGATTCGAAATCCATCCTCCCCCAGGGGCAGAGTCCTCATTTTACTCATCCCTCTGTCTCCCAGGGCACCATCAAACTGTGCGCCACACCCAGGAGGCCCTCAAAGCATGTTTGTTGATGGGAGTGAGCGTTGGGGATTGATTTTTGTGGTTCAGTTATGGCTGTAAATGGTGTTTTATAGATTGCTTCTATAGAAGCACCCTGCTGCAATATTAGCAGAAACAAGCAGCAGTGGTTGTCAGCATAGGCAGAGGCCTCAGGGCAGATGGGGCTCCCTGAATCAGGCGCGGGAAATCCTGCTAGACGAGATACCATTTCTCTGGTTTAAGAGCCTGTCATTGCCACAGCGTGCTCCTCCAAGCAACCTCATCTCTGTTAGAGCTCAGAGATAGCCCCTGTCAGAGTGCATTACACAAAGGATGTGTCTCCAGCAGCCCGCCACCAGGTTGACTGCTCCTCAGGGCAGAAATAGAAGTTATTCAGGTCGACAAGAGCCTGGGCCACAACAGATACACAAGGCATGCATTTCGAATGAATAAATGAATGGATGACCGGAGCCAGTGAAGCCTCTCATTCATGTCTTCATGCCCCAGAAAGTATTTATTGAGCACTTACTACATCAGACACTGTGCTTGATACTGGGACACAGCAGGGAACAAGGAAACAGGGAGGGCCATGTCCTCCTGGAGCTCACATTCTGATGGGAGAGACAGACAATAAAAAAGTAAACACGTATTAGTGAAATAATTAGAGCATTGGCTGGCAGGAAGCAAACAAAGGGGCCAAAATGGAGAATGAGGGAAGAGTTCTTCAAGGAAAGAAGAAAGTCTCTATCCTTAGCCTCCCAGAATACAAGACACCCCGCCCCCAGGTCAGGTGCCAACATTTAGACATTGGCCACCATATACATCAGCCTGAGGCTTGGGGTTCCCTGAGGATGTTACTGCTTCAGATTGCACTGATGATGTCATAATGGGCTCTAGGGATGATGCAGAGCCCTGGAAGTTGGGGCCCAAGGCAGGGGGATGATCTGGCAACAAAGGCACCCGGTTCAGGCCTGTCCACTCAGACCTAGTCTCCGGCCTTGGGAGGAGGCGAATAGGTCACCATGGCTCGGAGCCTCTCCACCATGTTCGTCCCCAACAGCTGGCTCAGTGGCTACCACAAGGTAACCGGGGCCTGTCTAGTTCTGTGGTCAGCAGGAGTGTCCCAGCCAGTGCAGACACATGTTCCTGGGCACCGGCCTTCCGTGAGCCATGCACTGGCTTAGGCATTATGGGGATAAAGAGATGAATGAGATAGGGTCCCCTGCTCTCAATCTGCTAACAAACTAGACCTCCAGCAAGTGGGTTAACAGAATAATACTCATCATCATCTTGGCTAACTTGGGAGGATTTAATCTTTCCAAACAACCCTGTCTGGTGCCCTATTGGCTCCACATTGCCCAACAACTGAGTTCAAGGGCAACCCAGCCATCGGCACAAGTGTTTTTTGAGAATTTAGATGAGTGTTTCTCAGGGTGATCTAAAGATGGCAGAATTACTTGCAGCACCTGTTAAAAGTGGAGATCCCTGGGCCTCAGCCCAAATCTTCCAAATCAGGATCTTCAGGTATGGGGCTCATGAATCTGCATTTTAAAAAGCACTCAGGGGATTCGCACCCTAAACACTGCCTTAGAGTTTAAACACCTGTCAGTTTCCAAGCCCCATGTCTGCTGGACCAGGGTGGGTTGGTTTCTGTTTGAGATGGTTGTTGGCCTTTGATATTTTTATTACTGATGAAAAGCCATGATTCATAAGCTGCTGGTGGCCAGCTGTCAGTTTGGAAAGGAGTCAGAGGCCACTGAGAACAGAATTTTCTATCTTTTCAACCCATCTATAAAATGCCTACCTGAGCAGACACTGTTTAAAAGCCATTAAAATAGCAGACACAGAATCACCCAGTCCCTGGAACTTTATAGACATATTTACTCAAACTCAAGTGCTTGCAAAGAGTAAATAAACGGGAAGCAAAATGAGTAAGCATCCCTAGAAACACGAACTGAAAGTAAACAGCCCTGTTCACTAAAATAAACAGGACAAATCCAGTGAGGATTAAATGACCTGTAGTCGGGTTGAGAGCCAGAAATGCCCCATCTTGGCTCCCAGAGAAAGGCAAGGGCCTGTGCCCGCCACCTGGAGGGGGTGCGTCAGAAGCTGTATTCCTTGGGGGCTCAGAGCCGGGCCTGCAAGGGCAGACATTACCCTCGGGTGGTAGGAGTGCACCCCAGGCCCCCTGGCATCCTGCTACAGGGCCTGAAAACCCTCATGTTTAAAGATTAAGAAGTGTGTCCTAAAAGTCTTCTGAAAAAGACCACGTTTTCTAGAGGCATATTACCCCAAGTTACTTTTTTTTTTTTTGAGATGGAGTCTTGCTCTGTCGCTCAGGCTGGAGTGCAGTGGTGCGATCTCGGCTCACTGCAACCTCCACCTCCCGGGTTCAAACGATTCTCCTGCCTCATCCTCCCAAGTAGCTAGGATTACAGCCATGCACCACCACACCCAGCTCATTTTCGTATTTTTAGTAGAGACAGGGTTTCACCATGTTGGCCAGACTGGCCTCGAACCCCTGACCTCAGGTGATCCTCCCACCTCGGCCTCCCAGAGTGCTGGGATTACAGGCATGAGCCACCGCACCCGGCCCCAAGTTACTATTATTTGCCATTTATTCACTAATTTAGTAAACATTCATTGAGATCCTACTACATGTCAGGCCAGGCACTAAAGATATCAAGAAGTGGTGCATAGACCTGTGCTTAAGTTGCTCACAGTTTAAAATGAGAGATAATACTGGCTCACAAGTACTGTCCACTTAACTATTTGAAGAACTCAGTGATGAGCACCCTACATGCATTATCCCATTTACTCCTCATAACATTACGAGGTTATGACTATCTTCCTCTCATTTACAGATGAGGATGCTAAGGCTCTAAGTCTGTGGTGTGATGGTAGATGTTTAACAGCTAGCTCTCTGGGCCAGGTGTGATGGCTCACAACTGTAATCCTAACACTTTGGGCGGCCAAGATGGGAGGACTGCTTGAGTTCAGGTGTTTGCCACCAGTGTGGGCAACATGATGAAACTCCATCTAAAATTAAAAATTAAAAAAAAGAAAAGTATCCAGGCACAGTGGCTCACGCCTGTAATCCCAGTACTTTGGGAGGCCAAGGCGGGGGAATCACTTGAGGTCAGGAGTTTAAGACCAGCCTGGCCAACATGGCAAAACCTTGTCTCTACTAAAAATACAAAAATTAGCCAGGCATGGTGGCACATGCCTGTAACCCTTGCTAATCTCCAATCTCATGACTTTAAATAGCATCTGTACCCTGACAATTGTCAAATTTACATATCCCCAGCCCAGATATCTCTTCTAAACTATATATAGTCTCACGTATCCAATTGTTTTTGCACAGTGTCCGTGTGGGCCTAATAAGAATCTCCAGTGTAATGCCTTAATCTGAACTCATTGTTCCCCAAACCTATTCCACCCACATTCTTTTTTTTTTTTTTTTTTTTTTTTTTTTTTTTGAGACGGGGTCTCGCTCTGTCACCCAGGCTGGAGTGCAGTGGCCGGATCTCAGCTCACTGCAAGCTCCGCCTCCCGGGTTCACGCCATTCTCCTGCCTCAGCCTCCCGAGTAGCTGGGACTACAGGCGCCCGCCACCTCGCCCGGCTAGTTTTTTGTATTTTTTAGTAGAGACGGGGTTTCACCGGGTTAGCCAGGATGGTCTCGATCTCCTGACCTTGTGATCCACCCGTCTCGGCCTCCCAAAGTGCTGGGATTACAGGCTTGAGCCACCGCGCCCGGCCCCACCCACATTCTTAATCATGTGGAGACTACTTGGAAGGCTGAGGCACGAGAATCACTTGAACCCAGAAGGCAGAAGTTGCAGTGAGCCAAGATCACGCCACTGTACTCCAGCCTGAGCAACAGAGCGAAACTCTGTCTCAAAAAAAAAAAAAAAAAAAAAAAAAAAGGAAAAGAAAAGAAAAAACCAACTAGCTCTCTGGAAGAAAAAAAATGGCCTGATTTGTAGTGTTTGCCAATCTCAATAGTGTAAATACTTGCAGGCCTGTCTCAAGCTTCCTGCCTGATGTCTCTGAATGTGCAACAGGAAAGAGATGGGGGTGGGAGGGGAGGGGGGCTGGCTCTGGCACAACACGGCAAACACGACCCACAGCTAATAAATGCAGGAGCCAGGATGTGAGCCAGGTGTGTGGATCCCGAGCCCACACTCATAACCGCTTTGTTATACTGTCACTAACTACACAAGAGCATTGACATTCAAGGGGGATACATCTTAAGACCTTTGTGAAGTGCCAGTTTTACAGTATTCCATAAAGCACGCAGAGTTAGTAACCAGCACTTTCCTATACCTCTTTGTTTTCATCACTAACAGGAGCAGTTGGTTTTCCTTTGAGGGCCATTCTAAAAACCTTTTTATTTGGAAATAATTTTACCTTCCCAAGAGGTTGCAGAAATTGTACACAGAGGTCTGTGTGCCCGCCACTCAGTTTGCCCAGATGGTTACATCTTAGATAAGCACAGCACAGTATTACACTCAGGAAAGTGACATAGGTAAAATGTGTGTGCATAGGGTTTGATGCCATTTTTTTCCAGGTTTGCCAGATTTAGCAAATGAAAATACAGGAAACTCAGTTAAATTTTGTTTTTAGTATAAGCATATCCTACGCAATATTTGGGACATACTTATACTGAAAAGATTATTCCTTTTTTTTTTTTTTTTTTTTTTTTGAGATGGAGTCTCACTCTGTTGCCCAAGCTAGAGTGTAGTGGCGTGATCTCAGCTCATTTCAACCTCCACCTCCTAGGTTCATGTGATTCTCCTGCCTCAGCCTCCCAAGTAGCTGGGATCATAGGTGCCCACTACCATACCCGGCTAATTTTTGTGTTTTTAGTAGAGATGGGGTTTTAACATGTTGGTCAGGCTGGTCTCGAACTCCTGACCTCAAGTGATCAACCTGCCTTGGCCTCCCAAAGTGCTGGGACTACAGGCATAAGCCACCACGCCTGACCCTTATTTTTCTTAAGTTCAAATACATTGGGCATTCTGTATTTCATTTGGCAACCCTAATTTTATCACAGGTAGAGTCATAACCACCACTATAATCAAGACATATAACTATCCATCACCATTAAGATGTTCCTGAGCCACCCCTTCATAGTCACACACATCCCTCCCCGAATCCTCCCCAGCCCTGAGCAACCACTAATCTGTTCTCCATCTCTATAATTTTGTCATTTTTTTCACTCAGCGTAAGGCACCTGAGATCCAGCCATGGTATTGCATTTAGCAACCACTTGTTCCTTTCTATTGCTGAGTATTAACCCATGAGGGTCCTTTTTCACAAAGAACAATTATTTTTCAAAATTTCTTTAATTCAGTAAGTGTTTCTTGTATATCCACTACCTGCCAGGCACCGAGGATTGCAGCAGCAAAGTAAAATTGGTTACACGTCACAGGCCAGCAGGTTACTTCCAGTTGACAGAGACTTCTTCCTGTGGATCCTAAGATAGGAGATGACACTGGTGCTAGGAGGGGAGGACTGGCCTCCCTGAGCACTACCCTCTGGAGACGCTAGGGAAGGCTTTGTGAAGGAGCTCGGGAGGCAGGGTTTGCTGATGGATCTGACATGGGGTGCAAGAGAAAGAGATGCACCAAGGCTAACACCAAGAGTTATGACCTGAAATTGGAAGGACAGAGTTGCCATTTACTGAATGTATGGCAGACACATCTGACGGCAATAACCGAAGCACATCCTGAAAATGACCCTGAATGGCAGATATACTTGATATGTGTTTGGAGTTCTGAGCTGAGAAATCCTGGAGTGGGCAGCCTAGAGATCCTCATCTATGAGGAACCTCTGAGCCCCCTTCCCATCCTGTGGAACAAGGGCCATACAGGGGACCGAAGCCCTTTATTTTGGGTTAAATGAAGGTTGCCAGGTGGAGGTTGTTATGGAGCGGGTGTTGAGGGAAAATGCATGCTTTCTGCAGGTGACAGCGGTTCTACTGTCCAGCTCACCACCACTGGACCATCTTGTATGTAAGTTCTCCTCAATAGACCCCACGTCAGCCAGGCCCAGTGGCTCATCCCTGTGATCCCAGCACTTTGAGAGGCCGAGGTGGGCAGATTGCTTGAGGTCAGGAGTTCGAGACCAGCCTGGCCAACATAGTGAAACCCCGTCTCTACTAAAAATATAAAAATTAGCTGGGCGTGGTTGTGCATGTCTGTAATCCTGAGGAGGCTGAGGCAGGAGAATCGCTTGAACCCAGGAGGTGGAAGTTGCAGTGAGCTAAGATCGCACCACTGCACTCCAGCCTGGGCGACAGAGTGAGACTCCCTCTCAAAAAAAAATCTTGTCTTGTTTGCTGGCTCTGGGTCTCTTCTTTGGCCCCTTGAACCTGGAGCCTTCCCTATTGGAGTGGACAGGGCTTCAGCACAACACTGAGATGGGAAGAATGTGGATGGAATAGGTTTGGGGTACAAAGAGTTCAGATTAAGACATATTACACTGGAGATTCCTATTGGGCACACACATGGAAACTGTGCAAAAACAATTGGATATATGAGAATATATATAGTTCAGAAGAGATATATGGGCTAGGGATATGTAAATTTGACAATTGTCAGGGTATAGATGCTATTTAAAGTCATGAGATTGGAGATTAGCAAGGGAGTGAGGGTAGAGAGAATTCTAAGCACTGAGCCCTGAGGCCTTCCATTTAAAGATGGGAGATGAGGCCAGGCACGGTGGCTCATGCCTGTAATCCCAGCAATTTGGGAGCCCCAGATAAGAGTATCACTTGAGGTCGGAGTTGGAGACCAGCCTGGCCAACATAGTGAGACCTCATATCTATTTTAAAAACATGAAAATAATAAAATAATAACAACATTAACGATGGGAGATGAGGAGGAGCCAGAAGAGACCCAAAGGAGTGGTGGTGAGGGTAGTAAGTGTCTAGGAGGCGAAGTGAAGAGAGTGCTCCCAGGAGAGCAAGCAGCTATGTCAAATAGGACCCATGGGTCAAGGACAATGAGGACTGAAAATTGACCATTGGGTTCAGCATTGTGGAGGTTGTTTTTGACCTTGACAAGAAAAGTTGTGGTGGAAGGATGGTGGTAAAACCTCATTCTAGAGGGTTTACAAGAGAAAGAGAGAAGAGGAATCGGGAAAAAGTCAGTCTAGATAGCTCTTTTTAAAAGAGATTTACATAAAGAGGAGAAGGAAAATGAGGCCACTGCTGGAGGGAGACTGGGGGTTAAGAGAGGATTATTTTTTCATGGGAGAAATTATAGCACATGTATATGTTAATCAGCTTGACCCACCAGAACTGTGGAGACTGATAATGCAGGAGAAAGGGAAGAACTGTTGACATGGTGTCCTTACGTAAGCAAGACGGGTGGAATCTTGTGCACAAGTGGAGAGGGTGGCCTTGGATAGGAGCACAGATGGTTCACCCACAGAAATGAGGACAGCAGAATATGGAGCTCAGATCCTGGTAGGAGCCTAGGCGTGGCAGCTTAAAACTTGCGGAAATTCTCTTTTGAAGGCTTCTATTTTCACAGTAAAATGGGAACAATGGTCCTCAGCTGAGAGTGGGGATGGAGGAGGACACTGGATGAAACTGTCCTCCAGGAGAGCAAAGCAGCAAATGGTCCAGGAGATGCAATAGGACCTCTGGGCAGTACAAAGAACACACTTAGGTTAGTGGTTGAGTTTAAAGCAAGCTTGTCTGACTGGGTACAGTGGCTCACTCCTGTAATCCCGGCACTTTGGGAGGCCAAGGCAGATAGATCACTTGAGGTCAGGAGTTCAAGACCAGCCTGGCCAACATGGTGAAACCCCATCTCTACTAAAAATACAGAAATCAGCCTGGCATGGTGGCTCATGCTTGTGAGCTGCTTGAGATGCTGAGGCAGGAGAATCCCTTGAACCCAGGAGGCAGAGGTTGCAGTGAGCTGAGATCATGCCACTGCACTCCAGCCTGGGCAACAGAGTGATACTCTTTCTCAAAAAATAAAAAATAAAAATAAAAAAAATTTTTTTAAAAAAAGGGCAAACTTGTCCAACCCACCGCCCATGGACCGCATGCAGCCCAGGACAGATTTGAATACAGCCCAACGCATATTTATAAACTTTCTTAAAACATTATGAGATATTTTTGAAATGTTTTCAGCTCATCAGTTATTGTTAGTGTTATTATTAGACCAATTAGCTATTGTTCGTGGCCAGTTCAAGACCAGCCTGGCCAACATAGTGAAACCCTGTCTCTACTAAAAATACAAAAAATTAGCCAGGCATGGTGATGCGTGCTTGTAATCCCAGCTATTCAGGAGGCTGAAGCAAGAGAATCACTGGAACCCAGGAGATGGAGGTTGCAGTAAGCCAAAGTGGCGCCACTGCACTCCAACCTGGGCAACAGAGTGAGACCTATCTCAAAAAAAAAAAAAAAAAAAATTAACTGGGTGTGGTGGCAGGTGCCTATAATCCCAGCTACTTGGGAGGCTGAGGCAGGAGAATCACTTGAACCCAGGAGGGAGAGATTGCAGTGAGCTGAGATGGCGCCACTGCACTCTAGCTTGGGCGAGAGAGTGAGTCTCCATCTCAAAAAAAGAAAAGAAAAGAAAAGATATATGTATCCTATCAACTCACAATGAAGTGTATGTAATGACTGCTATGTTCACACAAAAGTATTTGCACTTTAATATGTGTTAAACCAAAAAGATGAATGAATAATGGTAGCATTCTTAACATCAGCTAAGATCTGCCGGGGAAGATTTTCTCAGAAGGCCAAGGGCAGGAATGATTCTCAGAAACTTTTTCTTTCTTGATCTCTAGTCATCCCATGACTTTCCCATCTGAACTCCAAATCCATTACCATTCCCTTACCCAGAGGTGACCATTATCCTTCCAAACCTGTTTCTATCCATTTACATATGTATTTACATAACATCTAGAAATATAAATTTAGCTCATTGTGTGAGTTTTATCTAAATGTCCTCACCTTAGATTCTAGAAATTGCTTTTTTTTTTCACTCAACAGTATATTTGGAATTCTTTTCTGTAACAGTTCCTAAAGATTGACCTCCTTTTTTGAAATTTTTATTAACTGCTACACAGCACTTTAAAATACTGTGTCTCAAGCATTCAAATCATCTAGGAATCTTGTTAACATGCAGATGCTGCTTCAATAACTCTGGGGTAAGCCCTGAGGTTCTGCATTTCTAAAAAGCTCCCATATGTTATCGATGTTGCTGGTCAACAGATCACACATTTAGTAGCAAAGATGTACAGTATGAGTGGAGTAGTGTGCTGGGGCCAACTTGGACAAGCTCATGAAAACTGATTGTCAAATTTCCAGGAATTTGGTGAGTTTGTTGTTAAACACAGCAATCATTAAAAAAAAAAAAAAAACTAAATTATATACACTTACAATTAAATACGTTATATTACAGATAACAAAAACCAAAAATCCATCACTTTTCCAAACATTTTACTGCCTTCTTAAATCTGTGCTGTTGATGTTACGTCTATCTATTGTGTCTGCATGGTGGAAATCTACATAATGGCATGCTTCTGCACAGCTCTTCCCAACTCCATTCAGTGACATCATCTCGACAGCTTGAAATCGGCCATGGGGAACATTTACACCATAGAAATTTGGGTATAAAGGTCTTCTGGGGTGAGCAGGTCTATGCAAACCTACCCCCAAAGTTCAGGGAAGCTGAAAAGTCGAAGAAAGAGGCTGACATATCCAGTCTCTCAGAAAGAAACATTTCATAGGGACTTATGAATAGAGGCCATACTTTCAGAGATGAAATGGTAGATTACCCTGCAAATCCAGGGCTCCATAGGGAAAGAGTGTGTTGAATAATTGAAGTTGACCCCTCAGGCAAAGTCATGAATGCTATGTGAATCTGCCTAAGGGCAGGATTTATGGTAATAGTAGGTAAAGTAGAAAACTTAGAGTCATTCCTGGAACAGAGGTTGTTGAAAAGTCAACATGGCAGATTAGCTTCCCAGATGGAGTTGCTTTAGCCTCCAGAAAACGCCTGCATTACCCCAAGCCTTCTCCAACACTTGATATTACCCATCTTTTCCATTTTTGTTAATCTGCTAAATAAAAAGAAAGGTATCTCATTTTTATTTATTTATTTTTTGAGATGGAGTCTTGCACTTGTCGCCTGGGCTGGAGTGCAATGGCATGATGTTGGCTCACTGCAACCTCCGCCTACCGGGTTCAAGCAATTCTCCTGCTTCAGTCTCCTGAGTAGCTGGGATTACAGGTGCCCACTACCATGTCCAGCTATTTTTTTGTATTTTTAGTAGAAATGGGGTTTCACTATGTTGGCCAGGCTAGTCTCGAACTCCTGACCTCGTGATCCCCCCACCTTTGCCTCCCAAAGTGCTGGGATTACAGGCATAAGCCACCACGGCCAGCCAGTATCTCATTTTTAACTTGCATTTTCCTGTTTAAAGTAAGATTAGGTGTCTCATATGTTCATAACCAGAAATTTAACAATATTTCTTGCTCTTGTAAATACAGCCTTTTTACTTTTTTTTTCTTTTTTACCCAAACCAAAAATGGTCAATAAGAACCTTTTTTATTTTTATATTTTCTAGGTGATTATTGTACAAGAAAGTCAGTGTTTTTTAAATTAGGCTACCCTTCCTACCAGTTCTAATAATAGCTTGATCGTTTATTTTCTTGGGGATTCTAGGTAATCATATAATCTATAAATAATGACCAATTTTACTTTTCTGCGTATACAATTGTTAATTTTGTTTTGTGGTACTGGCTCTGACTACAGCTCCACACTGTCTAGCAGCAGTAATAGCTCATCAGTGTCTCACTTCTGATTTGAATAGGAACACTTCTGTATTTCCCCAGTAATGTTTGCTCTAGATTTCTTGTAGATGTCCTTTATCCTCTTCCTGGTTTCTTAGGGGATTCTTTTTTTTAATCAAGAATGGAGGTTCAATTTATCAAATGTTTACTTTCACTTTCTTTTTTTTTTT
This sequence comes from Macaca mulatta, assembly GCF_049350105.2. Classification (NCBI taxonomy): domain Eukaryota; kingdom Metazoa; phylum Chordata; class Mammalia; order Primates; family Cercopithecidae; genus Macaca; species Macaca mulatta. The sequence continues at coordinate 124,632,131 of NC_133417.1, read as the reverse complement.
TTTGAGACAGTCTTGCTCTGTCGCCCAGGCTACAGTGCAACTGCGCAATCTCTGCTCACTGCAAGCTCTGCCTTCCGGGTTCACACCATTCTCCTGCCTCAGCCTCCCGAGTAGCTGGGATTGTAGGTGCCCACCACCACACCCGGCTAATTTTTTTTTTTTTTGTATCTTTAGTAGAAATGGGGTTTCACCATGTTAGCCAGGATGGTCTCGATCTCCTGACCTCGTGATCCGCCCGCCGTGGCCTCCCAAAGTGCTGGGATTATCGGCGTGAACCACCGCGCCTGGCTCACTTTCTAAGTTATGCATTTTGGTGATGTTTGAATCTATTACACAAGCATGTACTCTTTCCTGTGATCAGAAAGAACATTAAAAGTGGTTCCTTATTCAGGTTGTCTCCTTCCCTTATACATTGTAGCCTTATTTCAGCCCTTTCACTGTTCTCCTTGAATGTGTCCCCTCCCCAGGAGGTGGAGGACAAGAACGTTCTCTCCATGTCCTGCTCAGCATTGAGCTTTATACATAATGGTATGTATGTATGTATGTATGTATGTATGTATGTATGTGGAGACAGAGTCTCCTGCTGTCGCCCAGGCTGGAGTGCAGTGGCACGATCTCGGCTTACTGCAACCTCCGCCTCCCGGGTTCAAGCGATTCTCTTGCCTCTGCCTCCTGGGTAGCCGCTGGGATTACAGGCACGCGCCACCACGCCCGTCTAATTTTTGTATTTTTAGTAGAGACAGGGTTTCACCATGCTGGCCAGACTGGTCACGAACTCCTGACCTCAAGTGATCTACCCACCTCGGCCTCCCAAAGTGCTGGGATTACAGGCGTGAGCCACTGCACCAGACCCATAACGGTATTTCAACAAATGGTTAGGGAATGCCATGAATTTCAGCCAGCATCTAGTGCGTGAATTCTTGAAAACTCCCCTGCCATATCTACTAGTTTGAAGTGAGGGCTGCAGGACCTTTCCAGCCTCTCCCTATCCCACCCTGTCACTCCCGACCCCACGTATATAGACGGCAGATTGCTCCATAAACCTGTGATGTCTGGAATTTTGATTGGACCCCTAGTAGCTGGGCCCTGTTTGGGATCTAGAGGCCACCAAGAGTCCTGATCAGTTCCTGCATCTAGGAAGGTGCATAGGGTTTAAAACTGCTACTCACTACTCCTGACATGGGAATACTGGAAATGCCAATAATATGGAATTTTTTTTTTCTGTTGTTTTAACAAATGGAAAGGGCACAGACATCAGAGTCAAATTCACCCAAACAGATTCACCCAAACAGCTATGTGATCTTGGGCAAGTCAACTTCTGTGTCTGTGGACCTCCCATGTAACATAATACTTTACCAAAGTGTATAGAAAAAGGTCCAGAAAAGATCTGAGAGAAGCCTGTAGGGTTGTTCAAAGCCTCTGCAATCAAATTGATGGAGCTCAAACCCCACCTGTGCCGTTTATTACTCGATGGATCACTCGTCTCCGTATCTCAGCTTTCCTTATCCATGCATAAACTGGGGACAGTAAGAGTACATAGTTGATGGGCCAGATGTAAAGATGAAACGAGGTAACAAGCCAAGCTTTATCATAAAGCTAAAGCTCACCGTGAGCTCCCCATGGTCATTAGCCTTATTGCTTTGTCACAAGGGCGGCTGTGGCGAGAGACAGCACTTTGTACCGTACCCGTTGGACCCGGTGAGCTGGAAGGGGCGAGTTTTTTATTGCCCTCGCTGCACGGGGCACGGGGAAGGGGGCCGTCCGCGGCTGTCCTAGCACCTCCGCGGCGGCAGAGGGCTCTGGCGGCAGCTGCGGGTCGCTCGGCGGGGGCTAGGGGGGTGCGGGGCGGGCAGCCCCCGCAGGGGCGGAGACGGGGGCGGGGCGAAGGCGGAGGCGCGGCCTGGAGAGGGATGGGGCGGAAGCGGGGCGGACGGTACGGCGAGGGGGCGGGGCGGACGAAGAAGCGTGACTAGGGGCGGGGCGTGTGGCGCAGCCTGGGGAGGAGCGGGGCGGAGTGGGCGCCACTGCCTGACTAGGGGCGGGAAGCGCAGGGAGGCCTGACGAAGAGCGGGGCGGGCTGTGCGGCCAGACTAGGGGCGGAGCAAGGGCGGGGACAGGGCGAGTGGTGGGGTACAGCGAGGGCCGAAGCGGAGGGGGGAAACCCGGTGAGGGGCGGGGCAAAGCGGGGAGGGCGGTGCAGCCTGGCGAGAGGCGGGGCGGACGAGGAAGCTTGACTAAGGGCACGGCGGGCCGTGCTGCCTGGCGAGGGGCGGGGCGGACGGGGCGGCCAAGCTAGGGGCGGAGCAAGGGCGGAGCAAGGGCGGGTGCAAGGCAGGTGGTGGGGGCCCAGTTAGGGGCGGAGCGCATAGGGTAAGCCCGCCGAGGGGCGGGGCGGCCCGGCCTGGGGCGGGGCGGGGCTGGGCGGCCGGGGAAGCCTGATGACGGCCTGCGCGTGCGGCTCGGCCTGAAGGGGCAAGCGGAGGACTTGCAGGGCTGGTGAGGGGCGGGGCAGGCGGCGCGGTGGGGGCGGGCCGAGCCCGGAGGCCGGATGAGCGGACACGACCCGACGCGCGGAACCATGCAAGTAGGTGGCTCCCGACGGCCCCGCTCGAATTTCGATCCCAAACCGGGTCCGGCGCCCTCCCGGGCCCAAGCTTAGCGCGGTGCTGCAGTGGGGCCGCCCGACCCAAAGCGAAACCGAAAGCCTCGCGGAGGGTGACCTGACGACGTTCCTGGGACTGGAAGGGGGAGTCCTGCGAGAGACTAGGTGGATGAGGAGGAGTCAGGGTGTTCCTTGGAGTACAGGGCTTTGGCTCCGGGCTGGGGACGCGCACGTGATGCAGGCCGCCTCAGAGTATAGGGCCCGCTTGGGATCCCGGAGTTTGGGAGCAGAACAGTATTTCCTAGCTGGGCAGGAACATGGGGGTGGGACTTAGGGAGTCGGGCTAAAGTTCGGATTAAGGGGCGGGCCCGGGTCGTGATCCTGGGCCGGCGGGCTGAAGCTTTCAACGGAGAGTTTCAGCCCTGGGTTTGGGTCTGTCGGTGGGGACGGGCATAAGCAGAGGTTTGTGCCTTGGAGTGGTCACTTCTGGGGGTGGGGATGGGAGAATCCTCGGAACCTGGGTGAAAGGTCAGGGGTCCCAGACCTCGTAAAAGTCTGAGCGCACCCTCCCCTAGGTGGCCATGAACGGTAAGGCCCGCCAAGAGGCGGTGCAGACTGCGGCCAAGGAACTCCTCAAGTTCGTGAACCGGAGTCCCTCTCCTTTCCACGGTAAGTGGTGGCCAGGGCAAGGGAGAAGAGTGGAGGCTGATGTGTCCCTCACCAGCTTCCATCGCTGTGAGAGGGTGCTTTTCCCACAGCTGTGGCTGAATGCCGCAACCGCCTTCTCCAGGCTGGCTTCAGTGAACTCAAGGAGACTGAGAAATGGAATATTAAGCCGGAGAGCAAGGTACTGGGGGTGGGGTGGGGATGGAAAGGCGGGTCCCTAGGCTGGGTCTCAAAGCCCTGTGTGCCAGATGGCTAATGCAACTCACACCCCTGCCTTTCCTCCCCTTCTCCTCAGTACTTCATGACTAGGAACTCCTCTACCATCATAGCTTTTGCTGTAGGGGGCCAGTATGTTCCTGGCAATGGCTTCAGCCTCATCGGGGCCCACACGGACAGCCCCTGCCTCCGGGTAAGGAAATGGGACGGTGTTGGGGTGGGAGGAGATGTCAGGGGGAGTACAGGGCAAAAGAGAACCAGGAGGTACAAACTGGAGCCTCTATCCCCTGGAGTAAGGGAGAACGTAAACTTTTTGGCCTCTTCCTCCACACTTTGAGTCTTTCATGTGACACTAATATCCGCTGTCTGTGTAGCTGAAGTCTCATCTCCACATCTCGTCATGAAGCCTTCTCTGATTTCTTCCCCATCTTTACACTCAGGTGAAACGTCGGTCTCGCCGCAGCCAGGTGGGCTTCCAGCAAGTCGGTGTGGAGACCTATGGTGGCGGGATCTGGAGCACCTGGTTTGACCGTGACCTGACTCTGGCTGGACGCGTCATTGTCAAGGTGGGAACCGAGGTTGGGAATGGCAGAGCCTCCTGGGAAGACTGACTGCCACACTCCTCAGGGTACCCGTGGGGAAGAGGGGTGGAGGCAGTCTGGTCAGAGGACCGTCCTGCTTAGTCTGAGTGAAGACTGACCACTGGGATAGGAGGCACCCTGGGCTGACTTGGTCTGGCTGGCCACAGTGCCCTACCTCAGGTCGGCTGGAGCAGCGGCTGGTGCATGTGGAACGGCCCATTCTTCGCATCCCACACCTGGCCATCCATCTGCAGCAAAACATCAACGAGAACTTTGGGCCTAACACAGAGATGCACCTGTGAGACTGGGGTGGGGCTGCGGTGGCTGGGAGGGGTGGAGAATGATATCAGGTGATTATTACCTAATGGTAGCCACAGTCACATTTTACTCTTGGGACCCAGTTAATTTCTAAGGGTCCTCACAGCCTTGCCATTTGGGGAGTGGGCTGGGAATTGAAGGGCAGGGGCAGTTGCCCATCAGGAGGCACCTGAACTTACCAGATGCCCCACTCTGCTGTGCCCTCGTCACAATCCCCCCCCAACCCACATCTCCCCACAGAGTCCCCATTCTTGCCACAGCCATCCAGGAGGAGCTGGAGAAGGGGACTCCTGAGCCAGGGCCTCTCAGTGCTGCGGTAAGAGTCCCCTGATCATGGGGAGTCCCCTGAGAAGAGGGGAGGAGAGGAGGAATGGACTCTTCCCAGCGTCTTTCTGCTCTGCAGGAGGAGCGGCACCATTCGGTCCTCATGTCTCTGCTCTGTGCCCATCTGGGGCTGAGCCCCAAGGACATAGTGGAGATGGAGCTCTGCCTTGCAGACACCCAGCCTGCGGTGAGGACTGGCTGTAGGAACCTGTGGGTGGAGGGCCTCCAGGATCCCAGCCACCCGTAGCCAGTCCTGCTGAAGCACCCTTCACCTCCACCAAGCCCTCAGTGACTCTCATCCCCATTCTTCACAGTAGACACATCCCTCACTGTTTCTAGGTGGTGATTCTCAAAAAGACAAGTTCCCCACCCCAGACCTGCCTGCTAGGACTGTCTTGGAATTGGCCCTTTTTACAGATTCCACAGGAGTTTCTTCTATAGGTGGGCCCTGTCGGCTTTGACCCACACTGACACTGAACTGCTTAGGGAAAGAGGTCTGGATGTGGCCATCTGTTCTCTGTCTCGCTGTTGCTGATGGTCAGAGATTGCTAAATCTTTGGATGCTCTGTACTGCTTGAACATGTACTGAGTTTCTGTTTCTGTTTTTTGACTGGTTTCCTCTGTTCACTTCTTTGGGCTTTTTGGTAACAATTCAGCCCTTCTTCTTCTTGACCCACAGGAAGAGGTCAAGAGCTATTGGCCTCCACCCTTCTGTTCCTCAGCGCCAGCCCAGCCCCCTTCTCCAGTCTCTGCTCAGTCCTGCCCAGCAAGGAATCCCAACACTTTGGGAGGCCGAGGCGGGAGGAATCACATAAGGTCAGGAGTTCAAGACTAGCCTGACCGACATGTTGAAACCCCGTCTCTAATAAAAATACAAAAATTAGCTGGGCCTGGTGGTGCGTGCCTGTAATCCCAGCTACTCAGGAGGCTGAGGCACGAGAATCCTTGGAACCCAGGAGGCAGAAGTTGCAGTGAGCTGAGATCAAGCCATTGCACTTCAGACTGGGCAACAAGAGCGAACCTTCATCTCAAAAAAAAAGAAAAAAGAAAATAGTGCACTAAGCCCGGGGTCAGGGAGAGGTTGCTCAAGAAACCAAGGAGGCCCTTGGGAGCAAAAGAAAGGTGAGTAAGGGTGGAGGGTTGAAGGTCGGGCTGACTGTCTTATCTCTCTAGGTCTTGGGTGGTGCCTATGATGAGTTCATCTTTGCTCCTCGGCTGGACAATCTGCACAGTTGCTTCTGTGCCCTGCAGGTGAGGAGCTGGGGCACCCTAGGCAGTACATACCACCAGCAGAGATGGCATGTTTGGGGTCGGAAGAGCTGCCTAAAGCCCCAGCAGGTTGTGAGAGAGGGCCATTGTCTACCTGCTCAGTCTGCTGGTGCTGGATGGACCAGGAGGGGGCCCTAAATGCTGCAGCCTCAGCATCACTACCTTTGGACTCTGTCCTTGCACTGTCAGGGGGTTGAGGCAAGAGGAAGGCTGACAAGTTGATTAGAGCACCACGGTGTCTTATCCTAGCCTTGCTCCTGCTGCTTCTCCTGAAGTTAACCTCTGCCTCAGGGAAAGGCCTTATCATCCCACAAGGCAGTATCATCCACCTCCTTCTGCTTCCTACTCCACCCCTCAGGCTTAAGCCCCAGCCTTCTCCCTGTTTCTTGGGATCTCAGTCAGGTAGCCTGTCTTCCTAGTCACCTTGCTATTCCCCACCTTCTCTCCACCCTAGTCAATTCCCTTTCTTTCTCTGCTCTTGCCCTTGATCTCCCTCTGCCTTTTTCTGCCTTTCCTTCCCTGTAATCCTGTGGCTGGAGATAGGCTTTGAGCTGTAACTGAGACCAGAGCCGGACCTGGGACCTGCATCCACTTCTGCAGGCAGCCAGCCAGTCATGTCACCTTGATGGAGTCTGTCACCTCTTTGAACGTTAGTCTTTTCCCTGAGGCCAATCAGTTTATGTGATCTGTGTAGCCTTTTGACTTTCCAGGACTTTCAGCTCTTCCTCTCTTCTTCCTCCACATCTTCCTACTGGCTTTTGCATGGGAAGGTAGAGAACACCCAAAGGATGGTGCCTCCTGTCCCAGTTGAAAAGGTTTCTACCTAGCTATTGATTTGGCAACAAAAGGAAGAAAAGGAAGGAGTGAGGGGGAAGGGAGGGAAGGAAGGAAGGAAGGAAGCAAGAAGGAAGGAAGGAAGAAGGAAGGAAAGAAGGAAGGAAGGAAGGAAGAAGGAAGGAAGGAAAGAAGGAAGGAAGGAAGTCGGTCCCTACCACACCCTAAAGGTTTCTACCTATGTAGCTATTGATTTGGCAAAAAAAAAAAAAAAAAGGAAAAGGAAAGAAAAGAAGGCTGGGCATGGTGGCTCACGCCTGTAATCCCAGCACTTTGGGAGGCTGAGACGGGCAGATCACGAGGTCAGGAGATCGAGACCATCCTGGCTAACACGGTGAAACCCCATCTCTACTAAAAATACAAAAAAAAAAATTAGCCTGGTGTGGTGGCGGGCGCATATAGTCCCAGCTACTCGGGAGGCTGAGGCAGGAGAATGGCGTGAACCCTGGAGGCGGGGCTTGCAGTGAGCCGAGATCGCACCATCGCACTCCAGCCTGGGCGACAGAGCGAGACTCTGTCTCGACAAAAAAAAAGAAAAGAAAGGTCCCCACCACACCCTCTGCCAGGCAGTGCCCTAATTGATAAAAGCCATGGCCACGGAAGGCAGACAGGGGAACGTGTACACCCAAGGTGCTGGTGGACGGGGAAGTGTGCACACCCAAAGTGCTGGTGGGCTGAGTTCCAGCAGAAGGAAGTTGGAGATGATGCTCTCATTTCCTTCCCTGAACCAGGCCTTGATAGATTCCTGTGCAGGCCCTGGCTCCCTGGCCACGGAGCCTCATGTGCGCATGATCACACTGTATGACAACGAAGAGGTACGTGGAGGGTTCTGGGGAGGGTCCCCTCTGCAGAGTCTTCCACAGCCAACTTGTGCCAGGCATCCACCATGAGCCAGGGCTCTTCTGGGGGCCCCAAAGACAGAGGAGATGCCACCTGGGCCTTCTTAGCACTTGGTGTCTCCTCTGACTCAACATACATCTGCTTATTCGAGGGTGACCGTCTTTCCTGTATCTCTCTTTGTGCCACATGGTGAGCTTCTTCCTTTAGGACAGGGACTCTACCCAGTCCCTCCTCGTAGCCCCAGGGCTCAGCACAGAGTAGGTCCTCATGATGCCTGTGTGTGTGAGGCTGCAGTCTCAGCTGCATAAGAGAGCTGGAACAGATAGTGCTCTCTCATGTAACAACCCAGGTCAGAGTTAACAGTTTAGTAGGGGTCCCTGCCATCCTGAACACATGACTTCCATTTCAGGATTCAGGGTGGCCGTTCCAGCTCTGGCCATCATGTCTGCACTGAGTTAGTAGGAAGGGCAATTTGAATTTGGCAAAAAAAAAAAAAAAAAAGGAAAGAAAAGAAGGCTGGGCGCGGCTCACGCTTGTAATCCTAGCACTTTGGGAGACTGAGACAGGCGAATCACGAGGTCAGGAGATCGAGACCATCCTGGCTAACACGGTGAAACCCTGTCTCTACTAAAAATACAAAAGGGGCAGTAGACACCCCCTGGCTTTAAGGGTGTAATCCAGAAATGACATTCATCACTGCTTACATTCCACAGAACTTAGCTGCAGGGGAGCCTGGGAATGTCATCTCTAGCTAGGTAGTTAAGTGCTCAACTACAACTTGGGTGTTCTGTTATAAAAGATATCATGGACAGTTAGCAGTCTCTGTCATATGCATAAAAGAAAATTAACCAGTGTGGTGGGGCACCTCTGCTGAGGGTCACAGGATGACCCTGTCATCCTGTGATGTGAGGGTCACAGGAGGAGGAAGGGGAGTAGTGCAGGAAACCCATCAGTACTGTTAAGACTGCGAGTTAGTTTGGCCTCAGCCCACTGTCCAGTGTTCAGTGATGACCCCAGGTTAGGGGTGTTGCTAAGAACACCCAGTGACTCAGTGGGGTTTTGGGCTAGTTGGGCAGTGGACCCCTCTCACTGGCTTCCAAGATCAGGCCCCTGAGCCCAGATTCCCAGAGTCAGGACTCTGCTGTCGCCAGGTGGGGTCTGAAAGTGCACAGGGAGCACAGTCACTGCTGACAGAGCTGGTGCTGCGGCGGATCTCAGCCTCGTGCCAGCACCCGACGGCCTTTGAGGAAGCCATACCCAAGTCCTTCATGATCAGCGCAGACATGGCCCATGCTGTGCATCCCAACTACCTGTGAGTCTCTAGTGCCAGTCACAGTCTTCACATAACTGGGGACCCAAGCGTAGCCTGCCTCAAGGCTCTGCCCTGGCCCCAGCCTCTTCCTTTCTCCCTTCTTCATTCTGCTGGGAGGTTCAGGGGCACTTCCTTTTCACTACTCCGAGACCAACTCGATCAAAGTCATGCAATGCCTAACCCAGGTGTGTGGAATAGCCTTTGTCTACAAACTTGTTTCCATCTATTACTAGAGGCTGCCCGGAACCCTGTGTATGGAATGACTCTAAAGTCCCACTGGGCTGGGCGGGAAAGAGTGGTGATCTATTAGTGATGTCTGCCATGGGAGGGTGGTGAGTGTTGACAGGCCTCCTCCTGTTTGCTATGCCTGGCCCTTACCTGTCTCTTACAGGGACAAGCATGAGGAGAACCACCGGCCCTTATTCCACAAGGTGAGATGTGCCATTTCTCCCTGGGGACTTGGAGGCCTGGCTGTTCTGGGCCCCCACTCATTCCCTTTGGGCCTGTCATTACCTCTGCCTCACCCTTGACTCTCCCCAGGGCCCCGTGATCAAGGTGAACAGCAAGCAACGCTATGCCTCAAACGCAGTGTCAGAGGCCCTGATCCGAGAGGTGGCCAACAAAGTCAAGGTCCCCCTGCAGGTGAGGGCGGGCCCCGCCTGGCAAGGTGTGATGGAGGGAGCTTGGTGGGGACACAAACAGATGGGCCCCCCATGAACAGGGAACCTGGTAGATGGCCTTCAGTGGAGGGGGTCCCAGTAGAGTGAGAAAAGTAGGGATTTTGAATATAGCTGGATTCCATGCTGGCTCTGCTGCGGTGCTAGCTGTGTGACCTTGGACTAGTCTCCTAGCCTTTCTAAGTCTCAGTTTCCACATCTGTAGAATAGTGATAGTGATGCCTACTTTGCTGGATTTCTATGAAGACTGAAGGTACAGTGTGCTCCTGGCACACGGTAGGCCTGTCTTTCCCTGCAGCACCCCCACTTTCCTGTGTCTCGTACACACCCTAGGAGCTTCCACAGGGAAAGTTCAGGGCTGGGGAGTATGGAACCCCAGCTACTCATTTTCTCTCTTGCCTGAGAAATCAGCCATCTAGTCCTTTCTCCTCAGTGTGTTTGTGTGTGTTTGTGTACATATATATGTTGTATACATATATGTATGTAACACAGTATTGTACGTACGCATATATACACACATATACTGTCATGCATTGCTTAACAATAGGGATACGTTCTGGGAAATGGCATCATTAGGCAATTTTGTTGTTGTGTGAGCATCATGGAGTGTATGTACACAAACCGAGACGGACAGCCTGCTGTGCACCCAGGCTGGGTGGTGTAGCCCATTGCTCCTAGGCTGCAAACCTGTACGGCTTCTTACTGTGCTGAAAACTGTAGGTAATTGTAACAAAATGGTAAGTATACCTAAACAGAAAAGGTACAGGAGGCCAGGCACGTTGGCTCACACCTGTAATCCCAGCACTTTGGGAGGCCAAGACAGGCAGATCACTTGAGGTCAGGAGTTCAAAACCAGCCTGACCAACATGGTGAAACCCCATCCTACCAAAAAATACAAAAATTAGCCAGGCGTGGTGGTGCATGCCTGTAGTCCCAGCTACTTGGGAGGCCTTCCCTACTTGGGAAGGATCTCTTGAGCCCGGGAGGTGGAGGTTGCAGTGAGCTGAGATCTTGCCATTGCACTCCAGCCTGGGTGACAGAGTGAGACCCTGTCTCCAAAAAACAAAACAAAAAAAAAAAAAAAGAGAAAGAAAGAGAAAAGGTACAGCAAGCATATGTTATAAAAGATTAAAAATGGTCCACCTGTATAGGGCACTTATGAATGGAGCTTACAGCACTTGAAGTTGCCCTGAATGGTGAGTGAATGTGAAGGCCTAGGACAGTACTGTACACTAGTGCAGATTTTATCAATGCTGGACACTTAGGCTTTATTTTGAAAATTGTATTTCTTCAACAATAAATTAGCTGACATTTATTTATTTATTTATTTATTTATTTATTTTTGAAACGGAGTCTCGCTTTGTCACCCAGGCTGGAGTGCAGTGGCGCGATCTCAGCTCACTGCAACCTCCATCTCCCTAGTTCAAGCGATTCTCCTGCCTCAGCCTCCTGAGTAGCTGGGATTATAGGCACCCACCACATACCCAGCTAATTTTTGTATTTTTAGTAGAGATGGGGTTTTACCCTGTTGGTTGGGCTGGTCTCGAACTCCTGACCTTGTGATCTGCCTGCCTGGGCCTCCCAAAGTGTTGGGAGTACAGGCGTGAGCTACTGCGCCCGGCCAACTTTTTTACTTTGTAAACTTCCATTTTTTAAATTTTTGACTCCTTTGTAATAACACTTGGCTTAAAACGCAAGCACATAGTACAGCTATTCAAAATAATTTCGTTTTTGTATCCTTATTCTATAAGCTTTTTTCTATTTTTAAAATTTTTAGTTATTTTAAAAATTTTTAAACTTTTTGGTTAAAAACCAAGACAGAAACATACACATTAGCCTAGGCCTATACAGGATCAGGATTATCAATGTCCCTGTCTTCCACCTCAACATCTTGTCCCACTGGAAGGTCTTCAGGGATACTGACATTCAGGGAGCTGCTATCTGCTATGATAACAATGCCTTCTTCTGGCAAAGCTCCTTCTGGCACAGCTCCTAAAGAACCTGCCTGAGGCTGTTTTACAGTTAACTTTTTTCTTCCCCCCAATAAGTAGGAGTACATTCTAAAATAACAATAGACCGGGCATTGTGGCTTACGCCTGTTATCCCAGCACTTTGGGAGGCCGAGGCGGGCGGATCACTTGAAGTCAGGAGTTCAAAACCAGTTGGCCAACATGGTGAAACCTCGTCTCTACTGAAAATACAAAAATTAGCTGGGTGCGGTGGTGCACACCTGTAATCCCAGCTTCTCAGGAGTCTGGGACAGGAGAATCGCTTGAACCTGGGAGGCAGAGGTTGCAGGGAGCCAAGATGGCGCCATTGCACTCCAGCCTGGGCAATGAGTGAAACGCCATCTCAAAATAAATAAATAACAATAAAAAGCATAATATAGTAAACACATAAACCATAACATAGTCATTTATTATCATTCTTAGGTATTGCATGCTGTACATAATTGCATGTGTTATGCTTTTATATGACTGGCAGCACAGTAGATTTATTTACACTGGCGTCATCACAGACAAGTGAGTCATGCATTGTGCCACAACATTGCGACAGCTGTGATGTCACTAGGCGACAGGAATTTCTCAGCTCCATTATAATCTTATGAGACCACTGCCATGTAGTCTATCCTTGACTGAAATGTCACTATGTAGTGCATGACTGTCTATTTCTATATCTATCTACCTGTCTATATCAGGGACTCGGGCATGGGTGGTCCAGTGACAATCATAGCAGGCAAGTTCTGGCATAGTCAGGCGTAGAACCGCAGCATCCTGACTCCCAGCCCAGGGCTCTTTCTGCTGTACAGTGCTAGCTCTTCCTTTCAGAAAGCTGAATTGTTCTGCCCCCAGAAAGCCTTCTCTGATATTGGATATTGGAGCTGAGACCTAACCACTGAGAAACAAGCAGCTATGGGAGGGTCCCAGCCAGAGGGCACAAGTAGAAAGGCCCCAAGGGGACCAGGAATGAGCTCTCTATTAGGAGGAGAGAAAGGCAGGATGGTAGAGCCAGGATGAGAGCAGGAGGGGGTCAGGGAAGAGGCCCAGCTCAGTGATCATGCAGGAATACCTAGGCCATGGAAGGGCATTTCAATTTTATTCTAAGGCAGTGAGAAGACATTGGGAGATATTTCTTTAATAACTTACGGCAGAAGTAGGACACATGTATTTTAGAAAATTAGAAAATACAGATAGAGATGAGAAAGTAAAACACTAATCTGCAGAAATTTGGTGTAGTCTTCCAGATTTTTTTCTATGCATGAACTTCATATACAGTTTTTAAAAATGATATTATATTGGATATATTTTTGTTGCCTCTTTTCACTCAGTCATCTTCACCTTTCTATTTCAGTTTTTTTTTAATTGTTTTTTTAAAATTAGAAACGGTCTTGCTTTGTCTCCCAGGATGGAGTGCAGTGGCATGATCATAGCTCACTGCACCCTCAAACTCCTGAGCTCAGGAGATCTTCCTGCCTCAACCTCCCAAGTAGCTGGTACTACAGATGCATGCCACCATGCTGGCTAATTTTCTATTTTTAGTTAAAATGGGGTTCTTGCTATGTTGCCCAGGCTGGTCTTGAACTCCTGGCTTCAAGCAATCCTCCCATCTTGGCCTCCCAAACTGCTGGGATTACAGGCATGATCTACCAGTCTCAATCCCATTTCAGGAAATTGTTGTTTCAGTAAACCTGTACCTCATCTAATGCACAGATGACTTTCCATTTTCCCCAGTTATCCTCAAAATATTTTTTTACAGTTATTTGACCCACCCTAGTATCCAACTCAGGACCATGCGTTATATTTGGCTAATATGTTGCTTAAATGTCTTCTAACGTAGCACAGTTCCTTCCACCCCTTTTTACATTGGCTTATTCAAGAAACTTCTGGATATGTCTCCTTGCTGCCCCATGGTGTCTTTCGCTTGTCTGTAAGCCCTGTATTTCCTATCAACTGGAATTTCTAAAGACTTGATGCATTCAAGTTAAAGTTTGTTTTTTTTTTTTGACAGAGTGAGAGTCTTACTCTGTTGCCCAGGCTGGAGTCTAATGGCGTGATCTCGGCTCATTGCAACCTCCACCTCCCCAGTTCAAGCTATCCTTCTGTCTCAGCCTCCAAAGTAGCTGGGATTACACGTGTGCACCATGATGCCCAGCTAATTTTTGTATTTTTAGTAGAGACAGGGTTTCACCATGTTGGCCAGACTGGTCTTGAACTCCTGACTTCAAGTGATCCATCCACCTCAGCCTCCTAAAGTGCTAGGATTACAGGCGTAAGCCACTGTGCCCAGCCTCAAGTTAAACATTTTTGGCTAGAAGACATGGCTGGTGTATTCATATGGCATCACACACATGATATCTGGGTGGGTCACCCTTAGCCTTGCAAAGATTGACCACTGGACCAGTGATGGCCTCTTACCCCTTCATTATATGGTGGTTTTCCCACTATTGACCTGACAGTGACCCATATAAGTGATGAGTTCCCTATTAACCAGACACCTAATGGTTTTAACACAGTAATCCTTGCCTAAATCAGTAATTTCATTAGAATTTACCGAAAAATGCCTGCTTCCCCTGAATTCTTTCAGTCTTCCATTCTTCTGTGAAGTGGAACTTCTTCCCTCCAATCAACTAGGGTTCTTTGGTTATCATGGAATATCATTCCTATTGGAAAGCAGGATAAATGCTAATTCTTTCTGTTATCCACTTTTCAAGGTGAAATGTCATCTCAAATAGTGACAAAGAAGGATTTTTCCTTTTCCTTTTTCCTTTTTTTTTTTTAAGACAGGGTCTCGCTCTGTCGCCCAGGCTCTGCTCACTGCAACCTCCTCCCCCCAGGTTCAAGAGATTCTCATGCCTCAGCCACCCGAGTAGCTGGGATTACAGGCGTGCACCACCATGCCTGGCTGTTTCTTGTTTTTTTTTTTTTTTTTTTTCCTTTTTTCTTTGAGTTGGAATCTTGCTCTGTGGCCCAGGCTGAAGTGCAGTGGCGTGATCTTGGCTCGCTTCAAGCTCCGCCTCCTCGGTTCACACCATTCTCCTGCCCTCAGCCTCCCGAGTAGCTGGGACTACAGGCGCCCACCACCACGCCCGGCTAATTTTTTTATATTTTTAGTAGAGATGGGGTTTCACCGTGTTAGCCAGGATGGTCTCGATCTCCTGGCCTCGTGATCCGCCCGTCTGGGCCTCCCAAAGTGCTAGGATTACAGGCGTGAGCCGCCATGCCTGGCTGTTGCTTGTATTTTTTTTTTTCTTTTTCCTTTGAGTTGGAATCTTGCTCTGTCGCCCAGGCTGAAGTGCAGTGGCGTGATCTCGGCTTACTTCAAGCTCCACCTGCTGGGTTCACGCCATTCTCCTGCCCTCAGCCTCCCGAGTAGCTGGGACTACAGGCGCCCACCACTAGGCCCCGCTAATTTTTTTGTATTTTTAGTAGAGACGGGGTTTCACCCTGTTAGCCAGGATGGTGTTGATCTCCTGACCTCGTGATCCGCCCACCTCGGCCTCCCAAAATGCTGGGATTATAGGCGTGAGCCACTGCACCCGGCCTGTTTCTTGTATTTTTAATAGAGACAGGGTTTCACCATGTTGGCCAGGCTGGTCTCGAACTCCTGGCATTATGTGATCTGCCCGCCTTGGCCTCCCAAAGTGCTGGGATTACAGGTGTGAGCCAGCACACCTGGCCTGCTTTTCCCTTTCTGACTATCATAGATCATGGAATTTCATTTATTCAGTGTCCACTATAATTATTATATTTGATGTGTGAATTGTCATGGCTTTGACCAATGGGAGCCCCTTCAGCATAACCCCTGTGGCCTTTGACTCTTGGAAGTCTCCTTGCTCTTTGGAACAACAAAAATTGCAGGCGTGTCTTGTTCATTTCACCCCCCAGACTCAATAGCTTTTGATGAGCAATGGTATTAGAGACCATGGTCTGGCACTGCAAGTGTTCATTGTTCTTTGGGGAGGGGATGGTACTTTGGGAACATTTCCATGGACACAGCAAGAAAAAAGTACATATTTTAAAAATCATGAAGCCAGGTGCAGTAGCTCAGGCCTGTAATCCCAGCACTTGGAGAGGCCGAGATGGATGGATCAGTTGAGGTCAGGAGTTCGAGAACAGCCTGGCCAATATGGTGAAACCCCATCTCTACTAAAAACACAATAATTAGCTGGGCGTGGTGGTGGGTGCCTGTAATCCCAGCTGCTCGGGAGGCTGAGGCAGGAGAATCACTTGAACCCAGGAGGCAGAGGTTGCAGTGAGCTGAGGTCGTGCCACTGCACTCCAGCCTGGGCATCGCAGGGAGACTACATCTCAAAATAAATAAAATAAAATAAAAATGTTTAAATAAAAATCATGAGTTAATACCGTAATTCTTATTCATAAAATTATTCTTGGTTAGTTAAATAGTTATTACCAATTTGATTTTGTAATTCT
Organism: Macaca mulatta; assembly: GCF_049350105.2. NCBI lineage: Eukaryota > Metazoa > Chordata > Mammalia > Primates > Cercopithecidae > Macaca > Macaca mulatta. Next base: position 124,616,061 of record NC_133417.1, on the reverse strand, counting down.
GTTTCCTCTTACACTGAAAACCTTGATATCTAGCATCGTATTTTCATTTTCTTATTGACTCTTTTACCATAATACAAAGAAAATCATTTCAAAATGTCAGTAGCAATATTTTTAAAGACATTAATATCACTGAGTGTTCTTTTTCTCTGGGTGTGGATATTAAGCAAGAGGGTGACAAGGATGGATACTTTTTAAAATCCCCCTTCCTGCTGTGTGGAGAATGGATTGGAACTAGGGTGGTGGTGATGGAGAGCGAATGGGACCAATTCAGAATATATTGTCCTTTGGGGTCTGCCATTTAGCATTGGCTTTGATTTTTGCTCCGAATGGACTGTCTCCCAAGCCCCTTCCCGCCCTGCAGTTCTAAGATGGCGTCCTCCTTGGCTCTGATAAGCACACACTGCATATTGCTCATGAGTCTCCTTCTCCCCCTAGGATCTCATGGTGCGGAATGACTCCCCTTGTGGAACCACCATTGGACCTATCTTGGCTTCTCGGCTGGGGCTGCGGGTGCTAGATTTAGGCAGCCCCCAACTGGCCATGCACTCTATCCGGGAGATGGCCTGTACTACAGGAGTCCTCCAGACCCTCACCCTCTTCAAGGTAACCCACCCCAGACCCTCTCAATGGCAGCTGGGCTCCTTCCCCTCTAGTGCCTGGATTGGTTGCTGGGACAGCATTGCCATCACAAAGTGACTGGCCTGAGTAGTGGGGGCTGGTTGTCTTACTGGGGCCATGTAGGAAAACAAGGGTCCTGGCCAACCACAATGGCTCATGCTGTAATGTCAACACTTTGGGAGGTAGGATGATTGCTTAGGCCAGGAGTTTGAGATCAGCCTGAGCAACATGGCAAGACCATGTCTCTACAAAAGAGAAAAAAGAGATAAAACAACGGTACATATTCTTCTAAAGGCTCAGGGGCCCTGACCCAAAGAAATGGAAAATGAAGGGATGGGAAGAGGGTATCAGGGCTGAGAAGACTGGGGTGGCTGTCAAGAACAGATGAAACCTCGGTGCTTCTCCTGCTGGAACATAATGTTGGTATGAGGTGGGTGGTAGGACATCTCCATCTGGTCACTCACTAATTTCAAATTCCATGTTGCCTCCCATTATAGGGCTTCTTTGAGCTGTTCCCTTCTCTGAGCCATAATCTCTTAGTGGATTGAGCCCTCTTGGAAAGACTTCCCTGCCATCCCTTTGCACCTGAGAGGGGAAGTTCTTAGCTGAGCTGAAGCTGGATTATTAAAGTGGATTTTCACTCAGACTCTCCGTGCTATGCTTATTTGGAGACTAGAGGAGTGGGAGTTGAACCTGGCTTGAACCTTTGGAACCAGAACAGCTGGGGAGCAGGTGGAGGAGCCACACTCCTGGGAGATGATGGTTTTAAATCTGATTTTAAATCTCTTCTCTGTCTCAAGTCCATACCTGAAGTGGGTGAAGGGTGGGCTGGGTCCTTAAGCGGAAGATCACTTCTCCCACCCCTAGTCCTCCTCCTAGGAAGTGGCCTCAACGGTCTTTCCTCCTTCCATCCCCAGAATAGGTGTCCCACTCTGCCCTCAGATATCCTGTTCAGCATTGGGCCCCCTTCAGAGCTGCTCTGGGCAGCCAAAGCTGTTTCCCACCTCCCCCAGTCCCTCCCCAACCCCTCTCAGGAGCTGCAAAGAGAAGGGCACAGTCTATACCTTATCACCCTTCATCATCCACTTCTCAGCAGTCCCTGGTATTACTTGGTTGTGAACATATTATCAGGAAAAAAGATTATCACTGAAAAAATTGGAAAAGTCAGTCTGGCTGGGTGCCATGACTCACACCTGTATTCCCAGCACTTTGGGAGGCCAAGGCAGGTGGATCGCTTGAGGTCAGAGTTCAAGACCAGCCTTGCCAACATGGTGAAAAAATACAAAAAAATTAGCCAGGCATGGTGGCGCATACTTGTAATCTCAGCTTCTCGGGAGGCTGAGGCAGGAGGATAGCTTGAACCCAAGAGGCATAAGTTGCAGTGAGCTGAGATGGTGCCACTGTACTCCAGCCTGGGCAACAGAGCAAGACTCTGTCTCAAAGAAAAAAGGCCGGGCACGATGGCTCATGCCTGTAATCCCAGCACTTTAGGAGGCTGAGGCGGGTGGATCACCTGAGGTCAGGAGTTCAAGACCAGCCTGACCAACATGGAGAAACCCTATCTCTACTAAAAATACAAAATTAGCCGGGCGTGGTCGCACATGCTGTAATATCAGCTACTTGGGAGGCTGAGGCAGGAGAATCACTTGAACCCAGGAGGCGGAGGTTGCAGTGAGCCAAGATTGTGCCATTGCACTGTAACCTGGGCAACAAGAGTGAAACTGTCTCAAAAAAAAAAAAAAAAGAAAAAGAAGAAAAAGTCAAAGTCTGTTTATAAACCAATCTCCTTCCTTCCACTAAAATAATGTACAAACTGGTGTCCTTCCAATCTTTTTGATATCTATATAAAAGTTTATGTCTATATAAATATTCCACTTCAGCTTTCTAAAAAACTTAATATAATATAGAGATATTTCTATATCAATACATATAAATTTAATTTAGCAATGGCAAAAAGTTAGAATTCATCTAAAGATTTCTCAGTAAAGGCAAAGCCAAATACACTATGAAATGTCTGTTATAGGTAGCTATTGAGAAAAAGGTAAATTGTATATTGTATGTACTAACATGAAGAGATTACAAAGACATTGTTGAGTAGAAAAGGCAGGTTGCAGAACTGGACATAGGATAAGGAATTTGTGCAAAACCCATGTACCTTCAAAATACTATTATGTGGCCGGGCATGGTGGCTTATGCCTGTAATGCTAGCACTTTGGGAGGCTGAGGTGGGCAGATCACTTGAGATCAGGAGTTCAAAACCAGCCTGGCCAACATGGTGAAAACCTGTCTCTACTAAAAATACAAAAAATTAGCCATGCGTGGTGGCAGGTGCCTGTAATCCCAGCTACTTGAGAGGCTGAGGCAGGAGAATAGCTTGAGCCGGGGAGGCGAAGGGTGGAATGAGCCAAGATCGTGCCACTGTACTCCAGTCTGGGCAATAGAGCAAGACTGTCTCAAAAAAAATTAATATATATTTTTATGTGTGTATAAATATGCATGTAGATGTATACATGCATAGAAAAAGCCTGGAAAAATGCACATCAAACTTTTACAGTGATTTTCTGGGTTGGGAGTGACAAAAGAGCCTTACCCTTTTTGTAATGGTTTCCTTTTGTATAACAGAATGTACCATGTATTACTTACATAAAAAATTTTACCTTAGCACTATATTTACTCTTACAATTGGTGTACAGTATTTTATTGTATAGATGGTCATTATTCAGTCTTTTAATAATGGTCATTTAATTTTTTTCTTCAGTTGACAAGTCTAAACAACACTGAGATAAATATACATATATTATTGTACATTTGCCTAAGTTTTTCTCATGGGATAAATTCTAGAAAATGCCAACTGAACTATAGTGACAGCAGACCAGTGGTTGCTCGAATGTCAAGGATTAAGAGAGAGTTTGGTTGCAAAAGGGTGCAAGAAAACTTTAAGAGGGTGATAGAAATGTTACCCCAGAGATGGAAGAAAATCAACATATAAATGGACCTGTGCAATTCAAATCCATCCACTTACATGTGGATTTTTTCCAATAAAAGTTATACTGGTCAGGCGCAGTGGCTCACACCTGTAATCCCAGCACTTTGGGAAGCTGAGGTGGGCGGATCATGAGGAAAGGAGTTCCAGACCAGTCTGGCTAACATGGTAAAACCCCATTGCTACTAAAAATATAAAAATTAGCCAGTTGTGGTGGTGGGCATCTGTAATCCCAGCTACTCAGGAGGCTGAGGCAGGAGAATCACTTGAACCTGGGAGGCGAAAGTTGCAGTGAGCTGAGATCACACCACCGCACTCCAGCCTGGGCAACAGAGCAAGACTCCATCTCGAAAAAAAAAAAAAAAAATGTTATACCGATATGCCTGGCTCTTCTGAACCCCCGCCCCCGCAACCCCCTATTCTACCTCTTCCGCCTCTTCTCCCACTAATACTCCAACCAACCCCTCTTTTCCTCCTCCTTGGCCTACTCAACATGAAGACGATGAAGATGAAGACTTTATGATGAGCCATTTCCACTTCCACTTAATGAATAGTAAATATATTCTCTCTCCCCCGCTTTTTTTTTTTTTTAAAGACAGTGTCTTGCTCTGTTGCCCAGGCTGGAGTGCAGTAGCAAGATCTTGGCTCAGTGCAACCTTCACCTCCCAGGCTCAAGCGATCCTCCCACTTCAGCCTCCTGAACCCAGCTATTTTTTTAATGTTTTGTAGAAACGGATTCTCACTACATTTCCCAGGATGGTCTTGAACTCCTGTCCTAAGCATTCCTCCTGCCTCAGCATCCCAAAGTGCTGGGATTACAGGCATAACATTTTCTTTTCTCTAGCTTATTTTATTGTAAGAATACAGTGTATAATACATAGAACATACATCATATGTGATAATCTACTGTTTATGTTATCAGTAAAGCTTCCAGTCAACAGTAATTACGTTTACGGAGAGTTAAAAGTTATACATGAAGGCTGGGTGCAGTGGCTTACGCCTGTAATCCGAGCACTTTGGGAGGCCAAGGTGGGCGGATCACTTGAGGTCTGGAGTTCAAGACCAGCCATACCAACACAGAGGAACCCTGTCTCTACTAAAAATACAAAATTAGCCGGGCATGGTGGCACATGCCTGTAATCCCAGCTACTCGGGAGGCTGAGGCAGGAGAATCACTTGAACCGGGGAGGCAGAGGTTGTGGTAAGCCGAGATCACGCCATTGCACTGCTGCCTGGGCAACAAGAGCGAAACTCCATCTCAAAAAAAAAAAAAAAAATTATTGGGGTATAATTTCAATATAATAAATTATACAGTTAAAGTGTAAAATTCTATGCATTTTGACAGATATACCATATACACCTGGGACACCACCACCACAATCAAGATATAAAACCTTTCCATCATCCTCTTGTACCCCTTTGCAATCAATCAATCTCTCTCTCCACTCCTGACATCCAAGTAACCATTGATCTCCTTTCTGTCGCTATAGATTAGTTTACCTTTTCTAGAATTTTCTTTTATTTTCTTCTTCTTTTTTTTTTTTTTTTTTTGGAGACGGAGTCTCATTCTGTCACCCAGGCTGGAGTGCAGTGACACCATCTCGGCTCACTGCAACCTCTGCCTCCCGGGTTCAAGCCATTCTCCTGCCTCAGCCTCCTGACTAGTGGGGATTACAGGTGCCCGCCACCGCACCTGGCTAATTTTTTTTTTTTTGTAGAGGCAGGATTTCATCATGTTTGCCAGGCTGGTCTCAAACTCCTGACCTCAGGTGATGTGCCCGCCTCAGCCTCTCAAAGTGCTGGGATTATAGGCGTGAGCCACCACGCCCAGCCCGTTTTTTCTTCTCTTCCTCTTTCTCCTTTTTTTTTTTCCTCCTCCGCCTTCTTTCTCTTGTATTTGTCCATTCTCCTCTTTTCCTTAACTTAGTCTATTCTGTGTATTCTTATTCTATTCTAAGTACCAGGATTCTTATTTGTTTGTTAATGCTAAGTGTGGTGGTGGTAAACCCTGCATGCTGTAGTATGACAGTTACTAGACTTTCACTGAGAGGTGGCTGTCCTTTGTAGGCCAGTTCACAGTAGGGTTCACAGTAGGGAATGCTACCAGAGAACTGAGCTCCCTGGTGTTAATGGTGATAGTAGGACTTCAGAGTAACAGTGGCCAGGTGGCAGCACTTTACCATCATAGTTTGTGGTGTTTTCTGTCTCCTAATTATGCTGTAAGCATGGATTGTGTGTGTGTTTTGTTTGTTTGTTTGTTTGTTTGTTTGTTTGTTTTGAGACAGTGTCTTGGTCTGTTGCCCAGGCTGGAGTGCAGTGGTGCAGTCTTGGCTCACCGCAGCCTCAACTTCCCATCCTCCCGCCTCAGTGCCCCTGAATAGCTGGGACTACAGGCATGCACCCCCACACCCAGCTAATTTTTTTAGTTTTTAGTAGAGACACAGCCTCACTATGTTGCCCAGGCTGGTCTTGAACTCCTGGACTCAACCAATGCCCCCACCTTGGCCTGGTATTACAGGTGTGAGCCACCATGCCCAGCAATTATGTGTATTCTTCCCCTTCTTTCTCTCTTTATTGACAAAATGATTTTAGGAGAGTATCTAGAAAGGTTGGACTTATGCAGCTGCCGTTATCCTATTGGGACTGCAAATGTTACTTGTTAATGCAGTAAAATGTTGAAGGGTTTTGTAGAAGACATTGTTGACAACTTACCTGTATCTATCACTTTTACCTTTTCAGTGTACACAGTACCATTTTCAGCTGCCAGCATCTGCGCTTCTTGCCCGAGGGCTTTCCCAAGGGCTTTCTTTTGCTGCTTGACTACAGTTTTCCACTCCCATGGCAGTTGGAAGTGCTGGGGAATTCAAGCTCCATCCCAGAGCAGCTCTAACCAATAACTGGCAAGACTTTGTGTCTGAATACCGCAGCTCCCTCCCACCTGGGGTGAGAGAACTCTGAGGCGTGTAGTTTACACTGGCTCCCAGAGGCCCCCTAGCAGAATTTCGCTCCAGAGTTAAGCCTGATAACACATGCCTCGATTGGCCACCTCCCCTTCCTTGTCTCACTTCCCCACTCCCTAACCAACGTGTTCCTTCACCTCCCAATAAATTCCTTGTACACAGATCCTTGTTTCAGGGTCTGCTTCTGGGATAACTGAAACTAAGTTAGAAATCTTCTGAGATTTTTGGATAAGGATGTCTGCTATTCTATTACGATTCAACATTGTACTCCAGGTCTTTAACTATGTACTAAAACAAGAAAAGGAATAAAAGAAAGGTGGAAAGGGAGAAAAAAACCTTTCTTTTTATATTATTTGTTATGTAGAAAATCCAGAAGTTACACTATTTGAATTAATAAGAAAGTTATTTATTTATTTATTTATTTATTGAGACCGAGACTCACTCTGTCTCCCAGGCTGGACTACAGTGGTGTGATCTTGGCTCACTTCAACCTCTGCCTCCAGGGTTCAAGCAATTCTCCTGCCTCAGTCTCTCAAGTAGCTGGGAATACAGGCATGCGCCACCATGCCCGGCTAATTTTTGTATTTTTAGTAGAGACAGGGTTTCACCATGCTGGCCATGATGGTCTTGATCTCCTGACCTCGTGATCGGCCCACCTCGGCCTCCCAAAGTGCTGGGATTAAAGGCGTGAGCCACTGTACCTGGTTGTAATAAGAGAGTTTATCAATACAGCTGACTGAAAAATCAACATACAAATATCAATTTTATTTCTACATACCAACAAAAAATGGGTAGAAAATGAAATTTTTAAAAGGTTTACTTCTACAAAGCATAAAAATCAAGTACCTGTCAATAAATATAAAGTTATGCAAGATCTCTACAGAGAAAATCTCTGTGTGTGTGTGTGTGTGTGTGTGTGTGTGTGTGTGTGTGCTGTGTGTTTTGAGACAGAGTCTTGCTCTGTCACCCAGGCTGGAGTGCAATGGTATGATCTTGGCTCACTGCAACCCTCGCCTCCCGGGTTTAAGCGATTCTCCCGCCTCAGCCTCCCAAATAGCTGGGATTACAGGCATGTGCCACCATGCCCGGCTAATTTTGTATTTTTAGTACAAATGGGATTTCACCATGTTGGTCAGGCTAGTCTTGAACTCCTGACCTCAGGTGATCTGCCCGCCTCAGCCTCCAAAAGTGCTGGGATCACAGGTGTGAGCCACCACACCCAACCTCTATAGAGACAATTTAATGAAAGAAGGTCCAAACGATTTGGAAGATATCTCTTATACATGATGTGAAACTCAATATTATAAAAATGTTATCCTCCAAACTGATATATAGATTCAGTGCAATTCTAATAAAAACGTCAACAGTTTCTCTCCTCCTCCTTGCTTTTCTTCTTTTTGTGTGGGAGTTGACAAGCTGATACTTTTTTATAGCCAAGATTTAAGCTGGGTGTAGTGGTGCGTGCCTGTAGTCCTGTCTACTTGGGAGGCTGAGCTGGAATGATTGCTTGATCCCAGGAGTTAGAGATCAGTCTGAGCAACATAGTGAGACCCAATATCTTAAAAAAAATTTTTTTTAAGATTTGAAGAAGACAACTGCCTTATTAGTTGTCAAAGCTTATTATGAAAGCTATAGTAATTAAGAAAGTATATTCTTGGTTCAAGAATAAAACTGACCAATAGAACAGAGTAGAGACAAATGAATATTTGATACTTGATTTATGACAAAAGTGGCAATTTTGTTTTGTTTTGTTTTGTTTTGTTTTTGTTTTTGAGATGGAGTTTCGCTCATTGCCCGGGCTGGAGTGCAGTGGCACAATCTCGGCTCACTGCAAGCTCCGCCTCCTGGGTGCAAGTGATTCTCCTGCCTCAGCCTCCTGAGTAGCTGGGACTACAGGCACGTGCCACCACGCCCAGCTAATTTTTGCATTTTTGGTAGAGATGGGGTTTCGCCATGTTGGCCAGGCTGGTCGTGTACCATGATAAAGTGAACATCCCAAGAATGCAGGTTTACTTCAACATATGAAAATTAATTAATGTAATACATTATATTATAAAGAACAAAACCCACATTATCTCTATTGATGCAGAAAAAGCATTTAGTACAATCCCAAACCCTTTCATAATAAAAATACTCGACACTCAGAAGTAGAAAAGAGCTTGCTCAACCTGATAAAGGCATCTATGAAAAACCCACAGCTGGCTGGGCACAGTGGCTCCCGCCTGTAATCCCAGCACTTTGGGAGGCCGAGGCGGGCAGATCACCTGAGGTCAGGAGTTGGAGACCAGCCTGGCCAACATGGTGAAACCCCATCTCTACTAAAAATACAAAAATTAGCTGGGTGTGGTGGCACGTGCCTGTGATTCTAGCTACTAGGGAGGCTGAGGCAGGAGAATCGCTTGAACCCAGGAGGTGGAGGTTGCAGTGAGCTGAGATCGCACCACTGCACTCCAGCCTGAGTGACAGAGCAAGACTGTGTCTCAAAACATACAACACACACACACACACACACACACAGACACATTTGTTGACAAATCAGGTAAGTGTACAAAATGGCCGGGCACGGTGGCTCACGCCTGTAATCCCAGCACTTTGACATGCCGAAGTGGACAGATCCATCCCTTGAGTCCAGGAGTTCGAGACCAGCTTAGGCAACATGGCCAAACCCTGTCTATACAAAAATTCTCTGGCCATGGTGGCATGCTCCTGAAGTTTGAGCTACTTGGGAGACTGAGGTGGTAAGGATAGCTCGAGCCTGGGAGGCTGAGGCTGCAATGAGCCATAATCACACCATTGTACTCCAGCCTGGATAACAAAGCTAAACCCTGTTTAAAAAAAAAAATCACAGAAGCAAAAAACCTAAAAAGTTAAATATATGGTTCTTCTCTGTCTTTTTAAAAATAAACTGCTGTGCTTGATATGCATCAAGCAATTTATTTTTATTGTATATTTTATTCTTCGTTTGGATTTATAGTTTTATAGCCTTAAACATCTAGCTGATATAACACTGTTTGACCGGTAAACCCAGGTAGAGTAAAACTGTATGTCTGCATTCTATCTAATGCTGACAACTCCGAAGACATTTCTGTTTTTATTTTATCAACAATCTTTTTTTTTTTTTTAACAGAGCCTGGCTCTGTCTCCCAGGCTGGAATGCAATGGAATGGAGTCATCTCGGCTTACTGCAACCTCCGCCTCCTAAGTGCAAGCGATTCTCCTGCCTCAGCCTCCTGAGTAGCTGGGATTACAGGCGTGTACCACCACGCCCACCTAATTTTTGTATTTTTAGTAGAGATGGAGTTTCACCATGTTGGTCAGGCTGGTCTTGAACTCCTGACCTTGTGATCAACCTGCCTCAGCCTCCCAAAGTGCTAAGATTACAGGCGTGAGCCACTGTGCCTGGATTTTTTTTTAAAAAATATATATAAACAAGGTCTCACTCTGCTGTCCAGACTGGATTGCAGTGGTGTGAACACAGCTCACTGCAGCCTTGAACTTCTGAGCTCAAGTGATTCTCCCACCTCAGCCTCCCTAGTAGCTGGGATTACAGGCGCCCGCCACCATGCTGGTTTAATTTTTTGTATTTTTAATAGAAACAGAGTTTCACCATGTTGGCCAGGCTCCTCTTGAACTCCTGACCTCAAGTGATCCACCCACCTCGGCCTCCCAAAGTACTGGGATTACAGGCGTGAGCCCCTAAGCCCAGCCTAATTTTTTAACTTTCTGTAAAGACCAAGTCTCAGTATATTGTCCAAGCTGGTTTCAAACTCCTGGGCTCAAGCAATGCTCCTGCCTCAGCCTCCCAAAACACCGGGATTAGGGGTGTGAGCCACTGCACCCAGCCTGCCAACAATCTTAAAACTAATTTTATTTACCCAAGAGACTTAGTAAGGCCCTTGTGTTCAGATTCCTCTCTGTGTCCCCATCTTTGGAGGAAGGATACTTTTCACATGGCCCCCGTCAGGGGAGAAGGATCAGGGAGGTCAGAGAGATTGTCCTGCACATGCTGTTTCTCAGATCCCTCCAGCTTGAAATATTCAACATGCCAGTGTGCCATGTTTTCAGGTGGCGTGTCCTGAACCCTGTCATTGGATAGTATAAATGGCTATTCACTCTAATAATCTGTTGAGCTGTATCTTTACATTCTGTCTACTCCTGTTCATGTGTATTACCTTTCATAATCAAAAGGTAAAAATGCTTTTTTATAAAAGAAAAAAGCATAAAAGCTTCTAAACACAAAAGTTGGTGTCAGAAATATTCTAAATGGAAAGAGGAAAAGAGTGGCTTCTAAGACGACTGGATTATCAGAAGTAAAGAAATGCCCCGCTTCTTGCCCAATAAACCACAGAAGCTCCCAGAGTGGCCTTGAGCAGAGAAGAGATGAGAGAGACCATCAGCTGGGCTCTCCAGGGAAATCCACTTGTTTTCCCCAGGCCAGCCCCAAAGGGGCGCTAGTCTACACTGAACTCTCAACTTCCAGGCAATAGAGACAGCCCTTTCTCTGCTGCTTTATTTGACAGGTTAGGAAAGACTGAAATGTTCAAATAAAAATGAACAACAACAGAAAGCCTCAACAAAGGAAAGCCAGATGCAGAGGATCATGGATCCACATACCCTAAATGCAAGGGAGAGCCTGCTCTCTGGGCTCCAGAGCCTTCCACGCATGGGCTACCCCAGGAATAAGAGGGACTCCTCCCTGGGTCTCCCCACTCCTGACTCCAGGCTTGCCTCCCACAGCAGGTGACACTACTAAGCTTGTATGCATGTGCCAGCACACATTTATATATACAAGTGCAATATGTACATGGTAATGCATACATATATTCTCAAACCTACACACATACACCTCACACACAAACATAAACATATATATACCTACACACACATAAACACACACATGCAGACTTACACATAGACATTTATATGGAAACACATACACATAAGCATACATACACACACACAACACAGGTGCACATGCACATACAATGTGCATACATATACAGCCACAGGCATAGACACACATATACACCTGGATACATATACAAACCCATCACACACACACATACATATGCTCATTCACATACTACAAATACGTACAAAAAGGCATACACAAACACATATGCACACATGCACAACACATACAAACACAGACCCATGCATGTAGGCATAATATATACATGCATGCATACTCGTGTGCACAAAAAACACACACATGTGCAATACACAGACACATATACATAAATGCAAGCATACACATATGCAAACAATACATAGATACATGTCACACAAACATATTGCTATTTATTTACCCATATATACATATGCAAAAACATACAAACACATATACACACAAACACACACAGCTTTACGTACACACCCACAAACACACACCCCACATACCCACAGGCACGTACTGCTCGTGACAGCCATGCTACAAGATGATCTCCAGTGATCCTTACCTCCTAGAATTCATGCTTTTGTGTAGTCCCTCCCACAGTGTATCAGGGTTGGTCTCTGCGGCCGGTATAATATGGCAGAAATGAAGTTTTTAAAACTTCCAAAGCTAGGTTTTAAAAACACTGTGGCTCTTGCCCAGTTCACTCTTTCTCTCTCAGGTCACTCACTCCAGAGGAAGGCAGCTGCTGTGTCATGAGGCACTCAAGCAGCCATATGGACAGGCTGATGTGGTAGGGAACTGAGACCTCCTGCCAACAGCCAGCATCGTCTTGCCAGGAGGGTGAGTGAGTCATCTTGAAAGTACATCCTCTAGCCCCATGCAAGCCTTCAGAAGCTACAGCCAACCCCGCGTAACATCTTCACTGCAGCTTCAAGACAGACCCTGAACCAAAAGTACCCAGCTAAGCCTCTCTCACATTCCCAGTCCACAGAAACTGTGAGAGAGATGTTTGTAGTTTAAGCCACTAAGCTTTGGGGTAATTTGTCATGTAGCAATAAGCCATAGATATTCTTTGCTAAAACTGGAGTTTTAAAAAAAGTAATAGATAATGAATACAAGTACACTACACGTACACATATACACATTGACACACACATCCCATCTACATACACAAATACATCTCCACCACATACAAACCTACATACGCACACACAAACACACATGCATACAGCACACATTGATTCACACAAACACATGCACGCACATATTCTAAATGGAAAGAGGAAAAGAGTGGCTTCTTCTACATGTACACACATACAAACACATGTACACATGAGCAAGTCTTGAGAACCCACTTCTAGAGTCTTCAGGCTCATCACCATCTAGATGCCCACCTGAGGCTCCTGCAGAGCTCTGACCCCTGACCCATCTCTGAGGAGCTGCCTCTTCTCTCTTTTTTTTTTTTTTTTTTTTGAGATGGAGTTTTGCTCTGTCACCCAGACTGGAATGCAGCAGTGCAATCTCAGCTCACTGCAACCTCTGCCTCCTGGGTTCGAGCAATTCTTCTGCCTCAGCCTCCGCAGTAGCTGGGACTACAGGCACACGCCACCATGCCCGGCTAATTTTTGTACTTTTACTAGAGACAGAGTTTCACCATGTTGGCCAGGCTGGTCTTAAACTCCTGACCTCGTGATCTACCCGCCTCGACCTCCCAAAGTGCTGGATTACAGGTGTGAGCCACCGTGCCTGCCCTGAGGAGTTGCCCTTTCTCTAGGAGATTCCCACCAGAGGTGATCCTGTCCTTGAGGGAAGACCTTGTTTCCCGACAAAGGGTGGTGGCCTGGCTCTTGCAGACCTCAACGCGATGATAGCACCATCCCCACTGGCTATCCAAGAAGAGGCACAGGCACGGGTGGCCTGTGCCTCACTGTCTCCCAGCCAAGATGACCTACAGACAGGCAACTCCTCAGCGGCCTCCAGTACCGAGCCCAGTTGTGATGAGGTTGACTCAGGCCTCACCCTCTCCCTATCAAGATGGGCAGCCTTTGTTCCCTGGGGTCAGCTGGGCTGTCTCACGCCTTCCCCCTGGTGAGCTGTAAGGCAGGTCTCCTGGATTCTGCTCCTGATTCTCTACCAGACCAGGCCTCTCTGCCCTTCTAGGTTTCAAAGTCTTTCACCTTGAAACCTTGGGGCATGGGCCAAGATCTACAAATCCCAGGGAGGCTGAAGCTGAAAGGAACTAGAATTCGACTCACAATGCATTTGTGCAACACGAGGCTGCTTCATATCCGTCAACTCATTTCATTTTCACAGTCATCCTCATGAGCTGCCCATCTGATAAGAGCACTGAGGCAGAGGTGTTTCATCTGTGCCTCAGGACCCAAAGTCTGTTTCATTTTTGAGCATCCAGGCTGAGCTAGGTCCTGAGCCAGACACGGAGGGTGTGACAGCAAATGAAACAGACGTGTCTTCTGTCCTCTTGAAATTTACATTCCAGTGGGGAGATGCAAATAAACAAGCAAACAAAGGAAGAAGTCCATTGGGCGCGGTGGCTCATACCTGTAATCCTACAACTTTGGGAGGCCAAGGCAGGCGGATCACCTGAGGTCAAGAGTTCAAGACCAGCCTGGCCAACATGGTGAAACCTCTTCTCTACTAAAAATACAAAAATTAGCCAGATGTGGTGGCAGGCGCCTATAATCCCAGCTACTTGGGAGGCTGAGGCAGGAGAATTGCTTGAACCCAAGAGGCAGAGGTTGCAGTAAGCTGAGATCGCCACTGTGCTCCAACGGACACCAGAGCAAAAACTCCATCTCAAAACAAACAAAACAAACAAACAAACAAACAAAAAACACGAAGTCATGCACAGTGGTAAGTGTCATGAAGGTAATGAAGTGACGATCATTCCTAGGGACCAGAAACTAAAACAAAGAGATTAGCAATGGAGGGTGGGGAGAAGCAGAAATGGCCTCTGAGAAGGACTCAGGTGTTCAAAGAATGGAAAGGAGGCTGGGAACAGAGAGAGCAAGATGAGAGAAGGAAATGAGACAGGAGAGGAAGGCAAGGCTAGATCATGCTGGGGCTCATAGGCCGTGGTCGGGAATTTAGCGTTTATTCAAAAGTGTAAAGGAGGTGATCCATTGGACAGTATTAAGCAAGGGAGTAACATGCTTTAATTTATATTTTAGAAAGCTTCTCCCGGTGCTTAAGAGATTATAGGGAGGCAAGAGTAGAACAACAAATATTCAACAAGAATGACTGAGCACCTACAGAACACCAGACACAATCCCAGGCTCCTAGAACATACCCCAAGTCATTAGTTACTCCATGCAACTTGATGAGATGCAATTTCAGTAACAGGCGAAAGATGATGGCCGACTGGGCATGGTGGCGCATGCCTGTAATCCCAGCACTTTGTAAGGCTGAGACAGGAGGTTCACTTGAACCCAGGAGTTTGAAACCAGCCTAGGCAACATAGCGCGATCTTGTCTCTAATAAACATTTAAAAAATAAAAAAAGAAAGATGATGGTGGTTTGAACAAGGGCAAAGGCATTGGGTCTGGGAAAAGATGTAAACTGTAGGAGAAAATTTTTGCAGGGAGAAACCTGAACAATGTGTAGGAGGTGCCACTGACAGAGAAGGAGCATCAAAAAGAACAGTAACAGCCAACACTAATTGAATGCTTATGATGTATGTTTATGATGTGCCGGTCCCATCATATTTCTAAATCCTTCAAAGGTGCTAAATTTATTAATCCTTCTAAGAATACTGTAAGCTAGATGTTACTGTCAAACTCATTTTACAGATGAGGGAACTGGGGCACAGAGGAAGCAAAAAACTGCCTGCAGGTACTTGGATTTGGCTCCAGCACACTGTCTTTTTTGCGGAGAGAGGGGTAGGAAGAGCGAGACAGGGTCTTGCTCTGTCGCCCAGGCTGGAGTACAGGATCACAGCTCACTGACGCCTTGACCTCCTGGACTCACATGAGCCTCCCAAGTAGCTGGGACCACAGGTGCATGCCACCATACCCGGCTAATTTTTAAATTTTTTTTTAGAGACGGAGTCTCACTATGCTGCCCAGGCTGATCTCAAACTCCTGGGCTCAATCGATCCTCCCACCTCAGCCTCCCGAAGTACTGGAATTACTGGCGTGAGCCACCGCACCCGGTCCCAGCACACTATTTTAGCAAGTAAGGGACACTGCTTCTCAAGAAGGATACCCAGTGTCATTTGCCAATATTCAATTCTGGATTTTATCAAACCCCCACCCCCATCGTTAATCCCTGGTGATAAGAAGTGGGAGTGAGGGGCAGGCAATATGGTGTGCGTGTGTGTGTAGCGGGGTAGAGGGTTGGGATTCTAGATACAGGTCGACCATATTCAAGCAACACCCTACTCTTAAAAGCAGGACTCCGACGTCAAGACAGGGGAGAGCCGGGGTTGGGGACCTTGCCGCAGCCGGCCCGCGATTGGCCGCGCACACAGCTCAGAAGCCGGGAAAGTGTGAGGGATGGGAAGAGAAAGCCAGAGGGCGTCTTGGAGGCAGGGTCTTAAACGTCGGAAGATGGAGTGGAAACTAGAAGAACTAGGAGGATTCCAATTAGGAGTTGGGCAGGAGGGAGTGCCCAAGGGACAGAGATCCGGGTCATGCGAGACGCGCCGAGGGGTCAGGGCAAGGTACCCAGCGCTGGAGGGATTGGCATCTCCGGCAGAAGGAGCCCGGACCGCGGACATCCAGTCTCCACCGACGGAAGAGCCCACTCCCGGGCCGGGGCCTCCCCTCTACCTAGGGAGGCGTCTGGGGGAGGAAGCAGCAGAGGATTGGGAGGAATCCTAGGCTTCTCCTCACCCCCTACCCCCGACACCCCACACCCGATGGCCACGGGTTCCTCCACCTGGTGCTCGAGCTTGGCCACCAACGCGGAGGGCTTCCTGCGGCGCCGTGTGTGAGCAGGGTGCCTGGTGGGCAGAGGGTCACGCCTGTGAGGATGCCTGGGTGCTCTCACTTCCCCCGCTCCGCCCTCGCCTTTGGGAGCCACCTCCAAACCAAACCCCGCTGCTGCCTCGGCCCAGGGTGTCAGCGCTGATGACAGTAGGGGCGGCGCCCAAGGTCGCCCTTTACTTGTCAGTCCTGGGACTGCTGCCTCAGTCCTGAAGTCCCTCCCCACGTGTAGGGAGCTGGGGCCTCTCTCTATATGTTTTTATCTTCTCTCTCTTTCTCTGGAGTTTATTTTTTATAATTAGCTTCTACTTATGCCAAGAAACACCGGTTTTTCCATTTACAGTAGCAAAGTTGCCCTTTAAAACAATTTCACTTGGTTGGGCACAGTGGCTCACAGCTGTAACCCCAGCAGTTTGGGAGGCCAAGGCGGGTGGATCACTTGAGGTCAGGAGTTCGAGACCAGCCTGGCCAAAACACAGTGAAATCCCATCTCTACTAAAAATACAAAAATTAGTTGGGCTTGGTGGTGCGCACCTGTAATCCCAGTTGCTCGAGTGGCTGAGGAACGAGAATTGCTTGAACCCGGGAAGCGGAGGTTGCAGTGAGCCGAGATTGCACCACTACACTCCAGCCTGGGTGACAGAGTAAGACCCTGTCTCTAAATAAATAAATAAATTTAAAATAATTTCACTTAAATAAAAAGCATGAATCATCAACTTGAAGAGTAAGCCAGTAATAGCACAATGGTACAAAGATAAGTCAAAAATCACATTGGTGGTTCTCAAATAACTAAAGTTTGGGGAAAGCTGTGCTTCCATTTCGTTAAAGTTATTAGTGTTTTGTTGTTGTTGTTGTTGTTGTTGTTTGTCTGTCTGTTTGTTTGAGACAGAGTTTCGGTCTTGTTACCCAGGCTGGAGCACAATGGCGCCATCTCGGCTCACTGCAACCTCCACTTCCTGGGTTCAAGCGATTCTCCTGCCTCAGCTTCCCGACTAGCTGGGATTACAGGCATGCACCACCACACCCGGCTAATTTTGTATTTTTAGTAAGAGACGGGGTTTCTCCATGTTGGTCAGGCTTGTCTCAAACTCCCAACCTTAGGTGATCTGCCCCCCTCGGCCTCCCAAAGTGCTGGGATTACAGGCATGAGCCACTGCGGCCGGCCAGTTATTAGTGATTTTTAAATAACAACGTTATTGACATATAATTCACCCATTTAAAATGGCTTTTAGTATATTCACAGAGTTGCACGACCATCACCACAATCGATTTTGTAACATTTTCATTACCCCAAAAAGAAAACTGTGACCATTAGCAGCCACTTCCCATTCCCTCCTCCAACCACCCTCTTCAGCCCTAGGCAACCACCAATGTACTTCCTCTATGGGTTTCCCTGTTTTGCACATTTCTTATAAATGGAGTCATACAACATGTGGCCTTTTGTGACTAGCTTCTTGCATTTAGCATAATATTTCCAGGGCTCTTTCATGTTGTAGCGTGTATCAGCACTTCTTTTCCTGTAATTGATGAAGAGTATTCCCATTGTATCTTATTTCTCCATTCATCAATTGATGAACATATGAGTTGTTTCCACTTTGTAGCTATTATGAATAATATAGCTATGAAATTCATGTACAGGTTTCTGTGTGGATATCTGTTTTCATTTCTCTTAAGCATATATCTAGAAGTGAAATTGCTGGGTCATATGGTCACTCTATTATTTAACTTTTTTTTTTTCTTGAGATGGAGTCTGGCTCTGTTGCTCAGGCTGGAGTGCAATCGTGCGATCTCAGCTCACTGCAACCACCGCCTCTCAGATTCAAGTGATTCTCCTGCCTCAGCCTCCCGAGTAGCTAGGACTAGAGGTGTGCACCACCACGCCCAGCTAATTTTCGTATTTTTAGTAGAGACACAGCTTCACCATGTTGGCCAGGCTGGTCTCGAACTCCTGACCTCAGATGATCCACCCGCCTCAGCCTCCCAAAGTGTTGGGGCTGGGGCTACAAGCATGAGCCACTGTGCCCAGCCTGTTTAACATTTTGAGAAACTGCCAGACTATTTCCACAGCATCTGGACCACTTTACATTCCTAGCAGCAGTGTAGAAACATTCCAATTTCTGGCCCAGCACGGTAGCTCATGCCTGTAATCCCAGCACTTTGGGAGGCCAAGGCAGGGGGATCACCTGAGGTCAGGAGTTCAAGACCAGCCTGGCCAAGATGGAGAAACCGCGTCTCTGCTAAAAAAAAAAAAAAAAAGTTAGCCAGGTATGGTGGTGCATGCCTGTAATCCCAGCTACTTGGGAGGCTGAGGTAGGAGAATCGCTTGAACCCAGGAGGTAGAGGTTGCAGTGAGCTGAGATTGCGCCATGACTCTCCAGTCTGGGCAACAAGAGTGAAACTCCGTCAGAAAGAAAGAAAGGAAGGAAAGAAGGAAGGAAGGAAGGAAGGAAGGAAGGAAGGAAGGAAGGAAGGAAGGAAGGAAGGAAGGAAGGAAGGAAGGAAGGGAGGGAGGGAGGGAGGGAGAGGGAGGGAGGGAGGGAGGGGGAGGGAGGGAGGGAGGGAGGGAAAGAAAGAAGGAAGGAAGGAAGGAAGGAAGGAAGGAAAGAAGGAAGGAAGGAAGGAAACATTCCAATTTCTGCACATCCTCACCAATGCTTGTTATTAACTGTCCTGTTGATTGTAGCCACTTTAGTGTGTGTGAAGTGGTGTCTCATTGTGGTTGTTTGTTTTGTTTTGAGATGGAGACTTGCTCTTTCACCCAGGCTGGGTTGCAGTGGTGCGATCTCGGCTCACTGCAACCTCCACTTCCTGGGTTCTAGTGATTGTCCTGCCTCAGCCTCCTGAGTAGCTGGGATTACAGGCACACAACACTATGCCTCGCTAATTTTTGTGTTTTTAGTAGAGATGGCGTTTCACCATGTTGGCCAGGCTGGTCTCAAACTCCTGACCTCAAGTGATCCACCTGCCTCGGCCTCTCAAAGTGCTAGGATTAAAGGCATAAGTCACCACGCCTAGCCTCATTGTGGTTTTGATCTGCCTTTCCCTGATGGCTCATGGAGTTCAGCATCTTTTCATGTGCTTATTGGCCAGTTGTTTATCCTTTTTGAGAATGTCTGTTCCGATTTTAAATTGGGTTATTTGTCTTTTTAGTGGGGCCCTCGCCTTTTTTGGCATCATTGTTAGGATCTGCTTGTGAACTGGAGGATAAGAAAAATTAGGATGGGAAAACCTGACTTCTCTTCCACCTGACCCCATCTACCTGGATGGAGATGATCTGTATCCAGGAGGAGGGTCTGTATCATAGAAAGGTCATGCCCCCATAGTGAGTTGGGTATACCGTGGCTTCCAGGAAAAGGATCTGGACTCGCCAGCCCTAACTGTCTGAAGCTAGGTTCCATACTGTAGTCTTCCAAGGATTCCAGAACTCCTCCCAGGAAGCAGCTGAACTTCCCCCATTATCTAGCCTGCCCACCTGTCTGTGCATTCAGTTTTTGTAGCCATCTGAGACTCTGTTCAACTCTCCCTCCACAGGCTGCCTCTTTGCCTGAAGACTCTGTTCTTACCTGGAAGTCTGTATCAAGAGTGCGTGAGACCCAGAATATGAAGAGGGTGGCCAGGGAGGGAGACAGGATAGATAGCTGGGAAGTGGGGACCGGCAGAGGAATGGAGACGTGGGGATATGGGAGTGACAATGGAGAGGATGCTGCCTTTTGAAGGCTTTTGGCCCAGTTACCTACTCATTTCATTCTTGTTCCCTTAGGGGGCAGACCCAGGTGGGAGTACTGCAGGCCACGCCCCTCCAAGACAGCATCCACGTGGCCTTCCGATACTAGCAAGGTGTACTCTGGCAGCCGGTGCCTCAAGGTGAGACCTGGGAGGGCTAAGGAGAGGGACTGGGTTTGGTCAAATACAGGGGTAGATACAGATAGAGGGAATCTCCAGCTTGACATTAAAACCTCCTCCCTTAACTTCCCTGCTTGAAACTTTCGCATCATACCGCCTCTGGAGCCTTACCTGACCAGTCTGTGCTAGAGATGGGCAAGACAGAGTCATGGTGCAACCTAAGCCAGGGACTCGTTCCCACATGGACTCTAGAGGAACACAGCAGAGGCCACTGGAAGTCCCCAGAAGAGGCCAGCATCCATCTCCCTGGGCCTGGCTTACCACCCCTGGTACTGTCTGATGGCTCCAGAGCTAGGAATCTTGCAGTCCTCAGCCAGAACCAGCCCCCGCTCCCACCCCCACACACATACTTCAGACTCTGAATTAAGGAGGTGGGCAGTTCAGAGACTATGACAAGTGGAAGACATGAAAGGCCAGAGTGGAGGGTGGAAGGATATTTTTCCTGGGGAAAAGTATCTGACGCTTTCTAAAAGCAGAGTGTGTGACTTCAGGCTTCAGAAGGGAGATCCGCTTTGAGTTCAGATTACTACTAATAATCATAGTGTATAATGTGTAATGTCCTAAGGTTCTAGTTTTTTTTGTTTTTTTTTTTGAGACAGAGTCTCACTCTGTCACCCAGGCTGGAGCATAGTGGCACAATCTTGGCTCACTGCAACTTCCGCCTCCCCGGTTCAAGCGATTCTCATACCTCAGTCTCCCAAGCAGCTACGACTACAGGCATGCACCATCACGCCGGGATAACTTTTGTATTTTTAGTAGAGACGGGGTTTCATCATGTTGGCCAGGCTGGTCTCGATCTCCTGACCTCAAGCAATCTGCTCACCTCAGCCTCCCAAAGTGCTGGGATTACAGGCAATAAGCCACCATGCCTGGCCTGGAAGCACACTTTGTATCTTTAACCTTATTTGATTCTCACAGCAGCATCATTTAAAAATTCCTATTTGTCCCTTTCTAACAGGTGTAGCTAAAAAAAAAAAAAAAAAAATTAAAAGTGAAAATAAAATACAGTTCCTATTTGATCACTTATTGCTTGCCAAACAATAAGCTAGGAAATGTGTGTGCACTATCTCCTTTCATTCTCTCAATCCTATGAAGTTCATCACTTCATGAGCGAGAAATAAGCTCAGCAAGTTTGTTTCTCATGGCCACAGGGTTAGAAAGAGCAAGGGTTTAAGCCACGGCGGTGGGCAGAAGGCAAACTCCTGTACCCCAGTCAGCCTCCAGACCCCCCTCCACTGGCCCTCTACATTGTGGTACCTGTGCATTTTGGAGAAAGGAAAAATTCTAATCACACTTTTGTTTCTGGGATGGGCCAATCAGAGTGCCCCAAGTGTCAACTCACCCCATCCTTTCACTCTGCAGGACTGTTCTGGAAGGATGATATCACTCAAGGTGTGAGGACCCAGCAGACAGAGCACATGCCCTGGCTCCATGCCCCAGAGGCCTGTCTGAGATGTGTTGGGCCTATGGTTGGTCCGCACTGCACCTGCCGGTAGACAGAGGAGCTGGGAAGGGCATGAGTATCAGGGCTGCAAGCAGCAGCCATCAGGAGCTCAGGGAATGGAACAATAAGAGCTCCCATCTGATTTCCACCAGAAGGAATCCACAATCCATTAGTGATGTCTGCACGGGGAAGGGGCTGGAAAGTACAGTTCCCATTTGTTATCCCTGCTTAATCTTTGTTTTCTAGGGGCAAGCACAAGGAGACTCTTTTTTCCTAAGGTGAGGTTCCCTCAGAGATTTTGAAATCCTTCACTTGGGCCCCTTCTCTTTTCCTCTGGGCCTGTTCACCATTTTCTCCTCACTCTTGGCTCCTGGCTTCCCTCCCATCAGAGCCCCACGACCAGAGTGAGCAGGGAGCAATGCTTTAACTCTGAAGGGTTTCAGAGGTCCTGAACCAAGAGGTGACCAGCCACACCAAGGCCCCGCTGCAGGTAAGGGCCTGGCGTTGTTCAGGAAGCCTGAGCCCAGCAAGGCCTATTTCAAGAGGGAGGCAGAGTGATGGAGGGGATCGACATTGGCAGCATGAGGACTGACAGGGCTTCACTAAGGCAGAGCCTCATGGAGAATCTTCTGGAAGCATGGGCCTGATGGATGGGAAGGAACACAGCTTTCCACACAGACAGACCCAGGCCAGTCCTGGCACTGCTGCTTCCCAGTCATTACCTTACTGAAGCTCTACAAGCCCTCCTTCCACATCAGTGGAGTGGTCATAACGTTCACCCTCCCTGGCTGCTGTGAGGATTAAAGGCAATATGATAAAGGCCAGTCAGCAGTTCTTGATGGAAGGAAAATTCTTCATTTCCCCACTGGAGGGCGTCCCACTTTCTCTGTCTCTCAGAGTCTCCTTTTCATAGATTGCTGCAACTCAGGAAGCAGGGACTGGGGCTTCCTAGGGCTTGGTCCTATACCATCAATCATGGGCACAGAAATTGAAGGGTCTACAGAAATCTGCTTCAGAAGTTTTTCAATGTTTTTTAAAAACATATAGGCTCTCTGTGGGCTGGTCGTGGTGGTTTATATGCCTGTAATCCCAGCACATTGGGAGGATCACTTAGGGCCGGGAGTTGGAGACCAGCCTGGGTAACATAACAAGATCCCCGTCTCTACAAAAATTTAAAAGTGTGGTGGCACATGCCTGTATTCATAGCTACTCAAGAGGCTGAGGCAAGATTAGCTTGAACTTGAGTTCAAGTTTATAGTGAGCTGTGATTGCACCACTGTACCCCAGCCTGGGTGACAAAGTGAGACCCTGTCTCAAAAAACACAAAACACAACCCCCCCACCAACAAAAACATATGGGCTCTCTGTTTTTCTGAGAATTCCAAGTGTGCCATGACCCCAATCCCAACCTCACCCATTCTTACATATACATACACTGTATACACATATATGTGCATGTGTATGTACGCGTGTGGGGGGCACTTCTCTCCCTGAGTGAGAGAGGAGGGCCCAGAGCCCCTCACATCAGCCCCCCAACCCCCTTGTTCATCTCTGTGGTGTTGACTAAGTCACCTGGGCAAGGCTCTCAGACATTTCCTTGGGACCTCTGAGCCCTTTGGAGCTCAAACGGAAAACTACCTATCTTGTGCTTCCAGCCGTCTTTACAGATGACAAGATCAGGTCCAGGCTGGGCAAGTGTGGAGCCAGGACTGGCCCCCATATCCTGACTCCACACCTTCCCCCTGCACAGCCCCTACCCTTCCTCTCAGCGACCCCCGTAGAGGTTGGGTTGTTTCACACACCTTAGGCTAAGAAGGGCCTCAGGAGGTTACATTTAAACTTAGACCTAAATGACAAGGAGGCAGCCAGGGCGAGATCTGGAGGAAAAGTCCCCAAGGCAAAGAGGCTTTCAAATACATCTGCTGTTAGATGAGATTCCGGGGCTTGTTGGGGGAACAGACACAGGCCTGTGACAGCAGACGAGCTTGGAAAATAGTCCCAG
Organism: Macaca mulatta; assembly: GCF_049350105.2. Taxonomy (NCBI): domain Eukaryota; kingdom Metazoa; phylum Chordata; class Mammalia; order Primates; family Cercopithecidae; genus Macaca; species Macaca mulatta. Next base: position 124,592,312 of record NC_133417.1, on the reverse strand, counting down.
GACTACTTGGGGCTTGTAGTCCATAGACAGGGGGTTGGTGTTATTCAAAGTGTAGTGGGAAGGCATTGGAGGATTTTAAAGGAAGAGAGTAGGACAATATGATAAGCATTTTATAAAGACACACTGATGCTGTTGGAAAATGGATTTTGAAATGGACAAGAGTGGAAACAGCTAGACCTGTTTGGTGCAACCAGGTTGTCCAGGTGGGATCCTAGGTACCTGGAACTAAGATCGTGGCAGTGGATCTGGAAAACTTCTAGATGGGTTCCATTAGGGCAACTTGTACCTCAGAGGTGCTCCAGCCCTTCAGCCCTTCAAGGAAGCTGGTGGTCCCCGCCCCCCATCACCATGGCAGCTGGGCTCCTTTGCTTGGATTGGCTGCTGGGCCACATCATTAGTCCTGTGACTGACCCCATGATGGGGACTGGTTGCCATGGTTCTGTCAAGTATGCAAACAAGGAGCTGCTATGCCTCAGGCTCAGGGAACCTGAGAAATCCCTAATGTGTCTCATGGAAAATCCCAGGAAGGAGATGGGATTAGAGATGAGGAACAAGGGAAGGGCCTTGAGACTGTTATTGAGATTGGTTCTGCACTTGGTGGGGGAGGGGAGCAGGGGGAGTGGCAACCACTGCCTGGGTGCATTAACTGAAAATCCCTTGTTTCTTCCCATTTTAGGATGTCTTTAAGCCATTCCCTACTCTGAGTCACAACCTCGTAACTGATTAAGGCCACATGGGAAGCTTCCCATCCTCACACTTTCCCTGATGCTCTCGGGAAGGACAATTTCAGGCTGAACCAAATCTGGATTATTAAAGTCAATTTTCAAAAAAACTCAGCAGACTTGTCTGAAGGCAGGATGGGTGGGCTGGGGGACCAAGCCAGAGCCTTCCAGGTGAGAGCTGGGAGAGGTGGGAGCCAAATGCAGGGAAGCCTGGGGAGTGGGCGCAGAGAGCCAGCCCCTGGTTGTCCAAAGGCCTCATTTCAGATGCCTTTTTCCTTCCATGGGTCATTTCTAAAGCAGGTGAAAGGCAGGGTGGCAAGGCAGCCATCCCCACACAGCCTTCAGATGTGTCTTACTGGTCTTCCTTCCCCTGACAGAAGGAAATCTCCCCCTCCAAACTCCTGGTCAAGCCGTTCTGGGACCCTGCTCTGCCTTCAGAGGTCCAAGGTACCCTTTCAGCATTAGGGTTCCCTACACAGCAGTCATACAAGCCCCACCCCAAGAATCCACAAACAATTCCACAGCCAAATGCTATGCACATTTCACTTTTGGTACCTATGGTCAATTTTCCCCTGGGAAAGGGGAGTCTAGCCACCAATGTTCAACCCAACCAAGCTCCAGCGGGTCCCATGCCTTGCGTTTTATGTTTCTCAAAGCACTTGCACACTCAACTCAATTACTTTGTTTTGTTTTGTAAATTTTCAGTGTTCATTGGGTAGTCAGCTCATTCAATCCTCGTAAGTGGGAGCACAGGAGAAAATATCAAGCCCCTCCACTATGGAATGCAGAGAAATTACAAGAGAGTCCTTTGGTATATAGGCTCAATGATGCCACCAATATATGTCCTCTCCCCTGTCGCTTTGCTTGTAAGGACATCGATAAATATAATGCTCAACTACTCATATTTATTTATACCTATTTTTATTAGCTAGATTGACCCTTGCCACACACTTTACTTTTCCCCATCAAACATTTTACTTTCTTTTATTCAACCCACATTTGTAAAGATTTGTGCTTCCCTGTGCCTGGCCTCTGCAATACATACTTCCTGCCTCAAGGCAACTGAAGGCTAGGCAGGAAAGTAAGACATACATACAACGTACTTGTGCAATAGATATTGAACACCTGTGCAGCAGACCAGGCAGGTGCCCTGCCTCATATCCAATGGCCCATCTCTGAGGTTACCTGCAGCAGCAAGTGGACAACGTCGATGTGCTGACAGCTTCCCACCTCGAACCTTGGAAACACTCTGATTCTTGTCCTGTGGGTTTTCTGGAATGCCAGGAGAACTTGCATACCTGTGCACCAGAGAGCCCTGAAGTGCCTGGGACTTAACACCCTCAGGGGCAATCATCAACACGTTAAAAGCTGAGTTAGTTGGGCGTGGTGGCTCACGCCTGTAATCCCAGCACTTTGGGAGGCCGAGGCAGGTGGATCACCTGAGGTCAGGAGTTGAAGACCAGCCAGGCCAACATCTCTAAAAATATAAAAATAATCTGGGCGTGGTGCTGGGAGCCTGTAATCCCAGCTACTTGGGAGGCTGAGGCATGAGAATCCCTTGAAACCGGGAGGCAGAGGATGCAGTGAGCCAAGATTGTACCACTGCACTCCAGCCTGGGCAACAAAGCAAGACTCTGTCTCAAAAAAAAAAAAAAAAGAAAAGAAAAAGGCTGAGTTAGTGGGTAAATATTCCAATGTATCCTCCCCTTGGTGGGATAAATTTGAGACAACTTCCACAGGGATCCTCAGGAGCCCCCAGCAGGGTTGATTTCCAATTGCCCACAGCAACAACCTGCTCACCAACATTCTGTTTATTGGCTTTTCTCTTTCCTTCTCTCACTTTCCCCTTCCTTCACTTGTGCTTTCAGGGATGACCTGCCACCTAGACCACCTGCACCCAATTTTCGTTTCAAGTTTCCTTTTGGGTGAATCCAAACTAAGATGATCTGTTATGTTTTGGGCTCAGTCCTAGGCACTAGGGATACAGTGGTGAACAAGACAAAGTCCTTGCTTCCATGAGCTTGGAGCTATTTAATGACCCTATAACCCACAGGAAAAAGTCCAGGTTTCTTATATGGTCCATATGGCCCTCAGTCTCCTGCCAGCCTCTCCTGTCTCATTTAAAGGCATTCTCCTTTCTGCCTGTGTGGGTGCTTCAGCAATTCAGCCCCTCCTTGTGTTTCTCAAATTGGGCCTTGCTAGTTTACACAGCTCAGTCCTTATACCCACAGTACTCTCTACCTCTAAGTACCCACCAACACACCTCATCCATCTTATCCTAAAAATATGAGCTTAATATCCCCTTCTCTACTGTGCCTTCTCTGACCTGCCAATTTTTTCATCACCCTCTTCTCCATGCAAACTCAGTGTTTGACTTTATACCTTGTAAGTAGGTATACCTTGCTTTTCCTTGGGGTCACTGTATATGACTGACTCATCTCTGTGTCATAAGTACCCAGCATAGTACCTAGGTACAGCACAGGTACTCAACACATATTTATTGAGTAGAGTTAAATAAACATAGTGGAGAAAAAGAGCTACAGCTGGAAGACTGTACTGCTCCATCCATGAAATTGGTGTTGAATTCTGTCCTTAAAAATGGACCTCTCGGCCGGGCGCGGTGGCTCAAGCCTGTAATCCCAGCACTTTGGGAGGCCGAGACGGGCGGATCACGAGGTCAGGAGTTCGAGACCATCCTGGCTAACACGGTGAAACCCCGTCTCTACTAAAAAATACAAAAAACTAGCCGGGCGAGGTGGCGGGCGCCTGTAGTCCCGGCTACTCGGGAGGCTGAGGCAGGAGAATGGCATAAAAACCCGGGAGGCAGAGCTTGCAGTGAGCTGAGATCCGGCCACTGCACTCCAGCCTGGGCGACACAGCGAGACTCCGTCTCAAAAAAAAAAAAAAAAGGACCTCTCCACTCTGACAGTCTGTGACCCTTGATTGTACGTGCAGCTGGGTGATATGGAAAGGCCCCAACAAGGAAGAAACTTTTTGAGCTGGCCCTGGAGCTCTGGGGTGGATTTCAGTAGGAGGTGATAAAGTATGGACAATAGCACAGAAGATGAAGAAGTTGGAAAGCAAGAAGATTAGTGGGTGAACGAGTACTTCTGGAACAGCTGGAGGTAAGTCTGGAAAAGTAGGTTTAGGCTTGATGACGGAGCTCCAGGCTTTATAATTTAGGTCTCATTTTTAAGAGGCCATGGGGAACACTGATATTTTGTAGTCAAAGAAACAACATATTTGAAGGATGAATGCAGGAAGAGAGAGAGGGGGGAAATATATGAGAAGGAGGTAGTCAACTAGAACAGTGATACGATGACGTACATGTGCTCTAAGGGCCTGAAATTGGGCAGAGATGGAGCAAATGGATAGGAGACACCTTTGAGAGTTGTGCTGAAGAGTGAGTTGAAAGGCCTTGGCAACTATGTGGGTTTCAGTGAAGTGATAAAGAGAGAAGCCACCTAAATTTAGAGAACTATTGCCTGGGAAAATAATCATGCTACTTAAGAAAAAGGGGTGACTGGAGAAGGAAGGATTTGAGAGAGAAATTTGGTTTACTCCTAAGAATTAAAGCCAGAGGCTGGCACGGTGGCTCACGCCAGTAATCCCAGTGACTCAGGAAGCCAAAGTAGAAGGATTGCCTGAGGCCAGGCATTCAAGACCAGCCTAGACAATATAGTAAGATCCCCATATATACAAAAACATTTCTAAATAGCCAGGTGTGATAGCCCCTGCCTGTAGTCCCAGCTACTTGGGAGACTGAGGTGGGAGAATCCCTCAAGGTCAGGAGTTCGAGGTTATAGTGAGCTATGATCATGCTACTGTACTCCAGCCTGGGTGACAGAGCAGGACCCTATCTCTAGGGGAAAAAAGAAGAAAGAAGGAAGGAAAGAAAGAAAGAGAGAGAGAAAGAAAGAAAAAGAAGGAAAGAGAAAGGAAGGAAGGAAGGAAGGAAGGAAGGAAGGAAGAAAGAGAAAGGAAGGGAAGGGAGAAAGGAGAAAGGAAGGGGAGGGGAGGGAGAGAGGGGCAAGCCAGAGGCCTATTCAGGATCATCACTCTAGAAATTCCTCTTTTGGCCGGGTCCAGTGGCTCACGCCTATAATCCCAGCACTTTAGGAGGCCAAGGCAGGTAGATCACCGGAAGTCAGGAGTTTGAGACCAGCCTGACCAACACGGTGAAACCCCGTCTCTACCAAAAATACAAAAATTAGCCGAGCGTGGTGGCAGGCACCTGTAATCCCAGCTACTTGGGAGGCTGAGGCAGGAGAACCGCTTGAATCTGGGAGGCGGAGGTTGCAGTGAGCCAAGATTGCACCACTGCACTCCAGCCTGGGCGACAGAACAAGACTCTGTCTCAAACAAAAAAAAAAAGAAGAAAGAAATTCTCTCCTCTTTTCTCTATCATTTTCTCCTCATTTCTAGATAGCTCCCATACACATACAAACATCCTGGAATAGCTCCCGTATTAAAAATAGAAGAACAACAGAAAACTTGATTTCTGCTCCTGGCAAGGGTAGACTTGATCATTTATACCAATCTTGCTGAAGACACCTTGTCTTAGTTTGTGTTTAGCCCCCAACTTCCCCTAAGAGTTCAAGAATTGGGCTTAAATGCAGGTAGCTTATTTTTGGCTATGATCCTAAAGAACAGGCGTTGGTCGGGGAAGTGAGAAATTAAAACTGGAAAGTAGGGAAAATCAATTTAAGAGTGTGTAATTGAACTACTTACCACTGTGGACAATTAGGGTTCAAGCTCACCAGGGACTCTTGAGGAGCCAAGGAGAATATGCCTGTGATTTGTTTGCCTAAGACTGAGGGGAAGGCAGTGCTTATTGACCAGCTTCTGTCCCTGATTAGTCAAGAATAGCCCAAGTCAAGGAAATCTGTATATAGAGGAGGTTTGTTCATGCATTAGGATGTCTGAGTAGATTCTTGCAGGCACCCCGCACTGCAGGGACAGATAAGTTTTAGGGCAGAAAGCTAGGCATTGACTGCACAGCCGAGACAAGTTGCTCTCAGGCTACATCTACTCCCATCTGGCTTCCACAACAATGGTTGGAGTAGAGATGGGCTGGGAGGATGTGAGGTGGAGCACGAGCCGTGTCTAATATACAACTAAAAATTATGGATGAGATCTAAAGCGTACCGTCTTAATGCACCAAGGAACTATCAAGATAATGAGAAAATAATGGGGCCAGATAGCATCCAGGAGGGGACAGAATCCAGAGGGATAAGAAAGCTTGCTAACTGGGTAAAAGCAGCTGAGAGGCTGAGCTAGAATTCTGCCAGCCTTGTGGGACTAGAGAATCAAATGTGGAAATTCACAGCCTGTGAAGAGTAAGGTCTCCGGTTTAAAACAAACAAAAAACAACAAGAACAAAAAGTTTCTTCATTTTCCCTTAGGACTGCAGAGTTACACCCGAGAAGGGCGAAACTGAGGTACACTAGCTCTTGTTCATAAAGCAGTCAAGCTTCAACTCATCCGAGGAATCCTAAAATTAGATTAAGGTGATTTTAGATTGCTAGTGCAGGTAGGTCTCAAATTATTTCTGCTTTTTTTTTTTTTTTTTTTTGCTTTGCTATGTTTTTGGTCAAACGGTGTGTCCAGCACACAATCAAAGATAAACAGTCACAGTAACACGAGGAAATGAGACAATTTGAGTGAGAAGCAGTAAAAATAATAGAAAACAAAAATAGTACCACAGTGTCGCCAGATACAGATGAAAAATCACGGCTTACTCTGCTCATGGCAATAAAGGACAAATTTGAAAATATTGTCAGAACTGAAAACCATCAGAAATTTCAAAACAAATTTGGAAAAGAACCAAAGAAAAATTCTAGAATTTAAAAATTCTAGTACTGGCACGGTGGCTCACGCCTGTAATCCCAGCACTTTGGGAGGCCGAGGCAGGCAGATCACCTGAGGTCAGGAGTTCAAGACCAGCCTGGCCAACATGGTGAAACCCTGTCTCTACTAAAAATACAAAAAAATTAGCTGGGCATGGTGGCAGACGCCTGTAATCCCAGCTACTCGGGAGGCTGAGGCAGGAGAATGGTTTGAACCCAAGAGGCAAAGGTTGTGGTGAGCCGAGAACGCACCATTGCGCTCCAGCCTGGACGACAAGAGTGAAACTCCAACTCAAAAAAAAAAAAAAAGAAAAGAAAGAAAGAAAAAGAATTTTAGGTTGTCCATTATTTTCTTTTGGCACATTGAGGACATCAGTATAGTATCTTTTGGGTGCCATTATTGCTATTGGCATAACTGTAACTTGTGCCTTAAAAGTAATCTTCTGGCCGAGCGCAGTGGCTCACGCCTGTAATCCCAGCACTTTGAGAGGCCCAGGTGGGCGGATCACGAGGTCAGGAGATCGAGACCAGCCTGGCTAACACGGTGAAACTCTGTCTCTACTAAAAATACAAAAAATTAGCCAGGCATTGTGGCAGGCGCTGGTAGTCCCAGCTACTCGGGGGAGGCTGAGGCAGGAGAATGGCATGAACCCAGGAGGTGGAGCTTGCAGTGAGCCGAGATCGCGCCACTGCACTCCAGGCTGGGTGGCAGAGCAAGACTCCGTCTCAAAAAAAAAAAAATATATATATATATATATATATATATAACCCCAGTTTAAAAATTCATGGGATAGGATTAATAACAGATTAAAACAGTGGAATAGATAATTCATTCATAAACTGGAGTACAAATAAGAAGAAAATACTGAATAAAGGCTGTTGAAAATACAGAAGTGAGGGTAAGAACTATACAGGAACTGGGAGCAGTGGCTCAGGCCTGAAATCCCAGCACTTTGGGAGGCCGAGGTAGATGGGTCACTGTAGTCCAGGAGTTCAAGACCAGCCTGGGCAACATGGCAAAACCCTGCCTCTACAAAAAATACAAAAATTAGCCAGGTATGGTGGCACATGCCCGTAATCCCAGCCACTCAGGAGGCTGAAGTGAGAGGATCACTTGAGCCCAGGAGGTTGAGGCTGTGAGCTGTGACTGTGCCACTGCCCTCTAGCCTGGATGACACAGAGCAAGACCCTGTATCAAAAAAAAAAAACAAACTATATAGGATAGAGCAATAATGTTTAACACGCACTTCACTGAAGACTGAAAAGGAGAGGTGAGACAGAATGGGGAGATACAATACTTAGCGTTAATGGCTTAGAGTTTTACAAAAACATATGTAAGCCTTCAATGTAAAAATTCCCGGCCAGGTGCGGTGCCTCAGGCCTGTAATCCCAGCACTTTGGGAGACCGAGGTGGGCGGATCACCTGAGGTCAGGAGTTCGAAACCAATCTGACCAACATGGCGAAACCCGTCCTACTAAAAATACAAAAATTTGTCGGGCATTATGCCGGTCACCTGTAATCCCAGCTACTGGGGCAGGAGAATCTCTTGAACCCGGGAGCCAGAGGTTGCAGTGAGCTGAGATTGCACCACTCTACTGTCTCAAAAAAAAAGAAATCCCAAAGAAACATATGCAGGATTAAAAAGAAAAAGAAGAAAGAAATCCAGAATGTGTACTCTGCTGTTGTTGAGTGGAGTGTTCTGTAAATGTCAGTTAGAATCAACTGGTTTGTGGTGTGATTAAGTTCTTGTAAGCCTACTGCTGTTGTGTCTACTAGTTCTCTTGATTACTGAGAGAGAAATGTTGAAGTCTCCAAATATAATTATGGATTTGGGACAGGTGAGATGGCTCGTGCCTGTAATCCCAGCACTTTGGGAGGCCGAGGCAGGTGGATCATCTGAGGTCAAGAGTTCGAGGCCAGCCTGGCCAACGTGGCGAAAACCCGTCTCTACTGAAAATGGAAAAATTAGCTGGGCATGGTGGTAGTCACCTGTAATCCCAGCTACTCAGGAGGCTGAGGCATGAAAATCACTTGAACCTTGGAGGTAGAGGTTGCAGTGAGCCACCGTACTCCAGCTTGAGTGCCACCGTACTCCAGCTTGATCATGCCACCGTACTCCAGCTTGAGTGACAGAGAGACTCTGTCTCGAATAATAATAATAACCATTATTATTATTATTACTGATTTGTCTATTTCTCCTTTTAGGATTGTTCATTTTTGCATCATGTATTTTGAGGCTCTGGTGTTAGGTACATACACATCAAGAGTTCTATGTCTTCTTGATGACCTGACCCTTTTATCATTATGTAATGTTCCTCTTTACCCTGGTATTTTTCTTTGTGCTGAAGTCAGTTAATCTGATATTAATATAGCCACTCCAGTTTTTATTTGATTCATCATACTTTTTCTCATTTGTTTACTTTTAACTTATCTACATAGTTATATTTAAAGTGTGTTTCTTGTAGATAACATGTTGTTGGGTTATTTTTTAAAGTCATTCTGGTCGTTTCTGTCTTTTAATCTATATGTTTAGACAATGTACAATTTTTGGTATCTTTGGATTTACATCTGCCATTTTATTGTTTCTTTTCTGTTTGTTTCCTCTTTTTTCATTGTGTTGTTCCTTTCCTCCCCATTCCTTCCTTAGATTATTGGAACACTTTTAAATATTCTATTTTAATGTATCTGTTGTAATTTTTTACTATATTTCTTTGTTTAATTTTTTCAGTGGATGCTTTGGGGATTACAGTATACATACTTAATTTTTTCAAGTCTACTTTTAATCACTATTTTACCATTTTAAGTGTAATATAGAAATCTTACCAGGATACAGATCTCTTTACCTTCCCCATTTATGCTGTAGTTGTCTATTAGAATCAATTACATTTACATACATTGAAAATTCTATCAATGTTATAATTTTTGCTTTTTTATTTTTGACAGGTTGCCCAGGCTGGAGTGCAGTAGTGTGATCATAGCTCACTGCAATCTCTATCTCCTGAACTCAAGTGATCTTTGTACCTCAGCATTCTGGGTAGCTAAGACTACAGGCATACTGTCCCATCAGACCCAGCCAGACCCAGTGAATTTTTTTTTTTTTTTTTTTTTTTTTGAGGGAGCAGCTCACTCTGTCACCCACATTGGAGTACAATGGCATGATCTCAGCTCACTGCAACCTCCACCGCCTGGGCTCAAGCAATCCTCCTGCCTCAGCCTCCCAAGTAGCTGGGACTACAGGCACACACCACCACACACAGCTAATTTTTGTATTTTTTTGTAGAGAGAGGGTTTCGCCATGTTTCCAGGCTGGAATTTTTTTAATTTTTAGTAGAGATGACGTCTTGCTATGTCACCCAGGCTAGTCTCCAACTCCTGAGCTCAAGTGATTCTCCTACTTCAGCCTCTCAAAGTACTGGGATTACAGGTGTGAGCCACTGTGCCCAACCTTATTTTATTGATTGATTGATTGATTGAGACAGGGCCTCATTCTGTTGCCTAGGCTGGAATGCAGTAGTGCAATCATGGCTCACTGCAGCCCTGACCTCCCCGGGCTCAGATAATCCTCCTTCCTCAGCCTCCTGAGTAAGTAGGACTATGGGTGTGTGCCACCATGGTTGGCTAATTTTTTTTTTTTTTTTTTTTTTTTTTTTTGTAGAGACAGGGTTTTGCCATGTTGCCCAGGCCGGAATTTTTGCTTTTAACCAAATATATTTTAAATAACTCACAAGGGGAAGAATAGCCTATGATATTTATTCAGACACTTGTCATTTCTATTCTTCTTCATTCCTGATGTTTCTACTAGCAATTAATTATCTTAGTTTTTCTTCATCTGAGAATATCCTTATTTCACCTTCATTCTTAAAGTATATTTTTACTGGATATAGAATCCTTAGTTGACAGCTCATTTCCCTCACAACTTTAAAGATGTTATTTCACTTCCTTCTGGCCCCCATGGTTTATAATGAAAAATTTGGTTTTCTGAATCCCATTGTTCTTTAGTCGTGTGTTGTTTAAGATTTTTTCTTTGTTTCAGTTTTTAGAATTTTTATTATAATGTGTCTGAGTATATAGAAGTCTTTGAGTTTATTCTATTTGGCATTCATTAAGCTTATTGAATCTTTAGGTTTACGTCTTTTGACACATTTGGGAATTTTTCAGCCATTATTTCTTCAGATTTTTTGTGTGTACTACACTTTCTCCCCTCAATCTGGAATTCCAATGACATTGATTTTGGACTTTTGATATTGTCCCACAGGTCTCTGAAATTCTGTTAACTTTTTTTTCCCAGTGTTTTTTCTCTCTCTTGTTCTGATTGGATTATTTCTGTTGACCCATCTTCAAGTTGACTGACTCTTCTGTCATTTCTATCCTGCTTGGAGCTCATCCAGTGAGTTTTTATTTTGGTTATTATATTTTTTCATTTCTCAAATGGCACATTGGAAGAACAAACAGAACAACCAATGACAGGAGATGGGACTAGAGAAATAAGCCCAAAACTGCCTAGACAGAGCTTTGTAGGCAACAGTAGAGCATCTAGATCTTATGCAAAGTACAGAGGAAAAATCACTGGGGATTTTAAGGAACAGAATAGAATGATGTGATATACAATTTTAAAAGGCTATTTGAGAATGTATTGATGGGGAAAGAGTGGAATCAATAGATCAGCTAGGAAGTGTTGTCTTGGTCCAAGAAGGACTGTGGTGACCTGGACGAGGCAATCACAGTGGAGCTGAGCACCTCCATCTGGCCCTGCACTACCCCCACAGGCAGCCTGAACCTCAGGGGGCTCTAGATCCTTATGCTTCCAAGGAAATTGCTTCTAGACTCCTGTCACCATGGCAGCTACACTTCTCCTACCTGGATTGGTCGCTGGAGTGGCATCATCAGCACTGAGTGACTGATCCTCACAATAAGAACTGGTTGCCATGGTGCTACTAATTATGCAAACAAGAATCTGCCTTTCTTTTGCAGGCTCAGGGTCCTTGACTAGCTCTGTACCTAAGGAAAAATCAGGGAGGGAGAGAAGATCGTGACACTGGAGCCAAGGGGAAGCTAGCTGTCAGGTGGTTGCTGAATCACCATTCTTAAAGACTTGCCCAAGTCAAGACTGCTACTAGAGGCTCTTATATAGTGGGGTGAGGGGAGCTTATATTGTGGAGGAGGAGCCCCTAGCACATATACACACAAATTTCAAATCCCATTTTCCTCCCATTTTAGAGCTTCTTTGAACTGTTTCCTTCTCTGAGCAAAATTTTGTCACAGATTGGAAGGCCTTCCTCCTCTCCCAGCCCCATTACCCTGCAGAGAGGCAGTTCTAGGACAACTTGCTACTGGATTTTTTAAAGTGGGTTTTCATGAAAATTCTTTAAGCGGGCTTGTCTGGAGGTAAGACAATGTGGGCCCCAGCCAGAGCTTCTGAAGTAAATTATGTAAAACCAGAACAGAGGGGACATTTGAGGCAGGGATTAGAACAGTAAAACTCCTTAGTACACATGGAGCCTGGGCTTCTGATCTCCTTCTCCTTCCAGACATCATTTGTAACATGAATGTAAGGCAGGGTAGGACCACAGCTGAATTACAATCTTCCTTCGCCCACTCTCCCCAGCTATACTTTACGGTAGTCTTTCTTTCTTCTTGAGAAAGAAAGTTCCTTCCTATGAACCCCTGGTTCAATAGGCCTGAGAACCTGCTAAGTCTTCTGAGGGTATTACTCTCAGCTTAGAATCCCTTCCAATGAACAGTAGAAAGAAGAGTAGCATCAATGTTCCTGTACATTTATCATTTTGATAGCCATTCTCCTGGTGGTTTAAAATCTTAAAATAGGCTGGGCGTGGTGGCTCAAGCCTGTAATCCCAGCACTTTGGGAGGCCGAGACGGGCGGATCACAAGGTCAGGAGATCGAGACCATCCTGGCTAACACGGTGAAACCCCGTCTCTACTAAAAAATACAAAAAACTAGCCGGGCAACTTGGTGGGCACCTGTAGTCCCAGCTACTCCGGAGGCTGAGGCAGGAGAATGGCGTAAACCCAGGAGGCGGAGCTTGCAGTGAGCTGAGATCCAGCCACTGCACTCCAGCCTGGGCGACAGAGCAAGAGTCCGTCTCAAAAATAAATAAATAAATAAAAAATAAAATAAAATAAAATCTTAAAATACTGAGAGGAGCACACTCACCTTTGTTCAGCCCACTCAAAGACCAATATTTCCCTTTTTCCAGGAGCATTATACTTCACAAAGCAGGTTCACATTCATTTGTTCTTAGGCTTCAAATTATTGCTGTAAATTTATTTTAAAATAATATGTCCAGTACATAATCAGTGATAACCAGATAAACCTCTAGCTTCTGGCGTGACAAGACAGAAACTTGTGTCAGACCCTCCTACTAACATTGAATATATACTCTAGGCAAAATAATAAAGATAACTGTATGAAAGCATGGAGACTGATCAAGAGTTAGAAACCTACAGGGAGTATCATCCTCACAAAAAGGAAGTCCACCAAGTGACTTCTACATGTATAGGCTTTTTCTCTGAAGATACTTCAGAGTTCACTGCAGTACACAGGGAAACAGCTCTGTCAGCAAGCGGCAGTCTTACTAACTGAGGAAGCAGCTTTTGGAGTATAGAGATGCCAGAGCAGCTGAAATTGAGGAAGAAATTTAGAAAATGAGTAAATTACAGAGAGAGGAACTCAAAATCTGCATACCAACTCCCCTCAAATCCTTAGCTATCTTCTAAATGGCACTTGTGCAGGGTGAGACTTCAAGGAACCTACTGAGAAAGTCAAATATCTGGACAGAGATTTTGGCAGCTGTCACAGTGTTAGGGTGACCGAGTTTGGAGTTCAGGACCCACAAAATAGAGAGTTTTGGTAAATGACTTTGGGTTTCGTTGAAATCCAAAAGGACCACACCTTAGCCATAAGCACCATATCCCAGGACTAAGAGATACGGCCTAGAATTGAGAACAGGATGAAGTAATCCTTCCCTAACCAGACTGCCACAGGATCAAGACTTTTTGCCAAAAATTTAATTGCCTGCCAGAACAAACTCAAACTATTACCCTTTAAAGATAATAATATAGTTCTGTGTATTGTATTGTAAAATCCTTTGTAATGTATCAATCCCAAATGTTCAGTATACAAACTCTTAGGTTTAAATAATCCACTATCTTGACCTCCCAAAGTGCTGGGATTGCAAGCATGAGCCACCAAGCCCAGTTTAACAAATGTTTTAAGCTTAATGAAAAAAAAATTTTTTTTAATGCCAGTCTAGGATTTAGAAAGCTCAAAAACTAGCTTATAAGTACACAAGAATGAAAGCAAGAGGTCAGTTAGCTAGTTAGTTATTACAACAGCTCAATTTAAAAGAGTGCAGTGTCCAAGGCCTTGCATGGTGGCTCATGCCAGTAATGCCAACACTGTGGGAGGCCACGGTGGGAGGATTGCTTGAGCCTAGGAGTTTGAGACCAGCCTGGGAAACATGGAAAAACTCTGTCTCTATAAATTAATTAATTAATTAATTAATTGGCTGGGCATGGTAGTGCACACTTATAGTCCCAGCTACTCTGGAGGTTGAGGTGAGAGGATGGTTTGAGCCTGAGGTTGAGCAGAGGTCGAGAGGAGGTTGTGGTGATCTGAAATTGCAAGACTGTCTCAAAAAAAAACAAAACGTATAGTGTACAGTGGTTTGGACCAGGGCGATGGCAGTGGATGTGGAGTAAAGCGAATGGATATGCCATATATATATATATATTGCAGGTCGAACCTATATGATTTCTAAAGGTTTTTAAATGGGTCAGAGTAAAGACAGTATCAAAGATAATAAAATAAACTAAATTCCTTGAGTGCCTACTGTTTCATCGCTGTTCATATTTAATTCTCACAACAAACCTGAGTAGGTACAATTAGCACCCGTATCTTATACGCCATCCGTTTCTCCAACCTTAGGACTGGGAGTACAGGCGGTGGTTCTTGGGACCCAGCTAATGTCCAAAAGAAGCCGGGTCAGGAATTCCAAGAGGTGAGGGTGGGGAGGCGGTAGGGGAAGGAGCTAGGGAGGCGACCGCAGGGGCAGGGCCCGCTCGCTATTGGCTGAACTGCCGAGGAGGGTTAAACAGATTCCGCGTCGCGGACTGGTGGGAAGCTTCAGCCCCGCTCAGCCCCTCGGCCACGGCCGTTACCTTCACTGAGACTCGACCGGGGAGTGAGCACGCCGAGCCTGGGAGGATGCAGCACCCACTGTGGCCTGGGGGCTCCGAGGGGCTCCGGCTGCTTGTCTGCTTCCTGCTGCTGAACAGCTGCCCAGGGGGCTGCAGCGACATTAGTGCCCACGGTCAGGAGGAATCCTGGGGGGTGCGGGCAGGGCCCGGAAAGCGATCCTGAGAAGTGGGGGTCTGAACGGGACCTCCAGGCTAGGAAATTTGGAAGTAAAAGAATGTGCTTAAGGACGTGAGAAGAGAAAAAGGTAGAGAGCATCTCGCGGAAAGAGGCGTAGGCGTGGGATAGGCTGGGCGTATGGGGTCTGGACCCACGAGAAGGGCGTTCAGGGGAAAATTGGGGATTTGGAAAAGAGGTCGGAAAGACAAATGGACAGAGAGAGGTAAAACTGGCCTATGTGGCTACAGGAGAAGCAAGAAAGGCCAGAAAAGAGATGACCAGGGCTGCGGGTATCGGGGTCTTGGCTCCAGGGAGAAGGCTGGGCGGGGAGACGAGCTAGGGCTTCCTCGTGCTGTGATCCGATTTCCAATAAGGGGACCGCTAGGCTGAGGGAAAGCAGGGTGGAGGGGGAATGGGACCGTCCTTCTCCCCGTCCCCTGCACCAACCCGGGTAGACACCGCGCTGACTCACGCGCCCGACTGCGCAAACTCGAGAATTCCTGCGCAGAGTGCATGGGGAAGAGAGCGCAAACTCCTAGTCTGTCGCCCCTTCTCACTGCCTGATTTTTTGGGCTTAAGAGGCCAATGCAGCGGATTCAGGAACAACTGTGAGGGGAGGCCTGGTGGCAATGAGAGGATGAGGGCCGTGGGGAAGGACCGCCAAGCCTTGCGGAGATGCCTCACCCACATTCCGCCCAGCGCCGCCGCCACGCCGACTTCCCCACCTTTCAGCCCCACGGACAGCGCCAGGCGCGCTCGGGGCCCAGGCCGAGCCCGTGCGGGTCACCACTCCGTCCCACCAGTCTGGTAACGCTGCCTCAGAGAACCAGCTCCCCTTCCCGAAACTCTTTTCCTTCTCCTCAGGGTGTTGGGGGTTCCACTCCTTCTTTAAGGAGGCTTTCTCATCCCCAAATGTCTCTACTTAAAACTTTCTTGTCACGCTCACCCCCCAGGAAATTATTAGACATCCACTTGATTGGGTAGGAAAATTCCCTTTTTTAAAGACCTGTCCAGAATGACTCATGGTAACTACACTATAGCAAAAAACAGACTGTCCTCCAGCCCCATCTCACTTATCTGGAAGAAGGAAGGTGTGCATAGCATTAGGGGTTCTCTTCCCCAACCCCTGTCCTTCCCCCATGCACAACTGGGCAAACTGTGGGTTTCAGGAAAAGGATGCAGACCCTCAAACCCTAAACAAATCAATACTTTTTCTTTCTAATGATTCCAGGCCTTCTCCCTAACACTTCCAGGCTTCAATGACTTCCCTAAGATGAAGCTCACCTGTTTCCCCAAACCCCACCTACCCACCTGATTACCTTTCCCGTGTGCTTAGCTTTCTGAGCCTCTGCTCACCTGAACTTCTACCTTTGCCTGTAAGTTTGGTTCTAATCTGTAAGTTGGTACCAAGAGTGAACAAGGCCCAGGGGCTGAAGAATATGGCAAGTGGTGATGGAGGAAGGGAAAAATTAAAGAAGGAAGACTTGAAGCAGGCAAAGGTGCTGGTAGGGGGAACAGAGGTCAGGGGTCCAGGAGCAACAGTACAAGGAACCTGCTTCTCTTCAACTGAGATGTGGAAGGCTTCTGGCCAGATTCCTTGCTGACACCACTATTTTGCCCTTAGATGGTCAGGACCAAGTAGGAGTAGGGCAGCTTTGGCCCCTCCAAGGATTTGCCACCCCAGTCTTCCAGCATTTACAGGTTGTGTTCCAGCAGATTTTGCCCCAAGGTAAGTAAAAGCTGGAGAACAGAGGTTGGGACCTGGTTAGATATGGGGAGGGGGAAGAGGGGCTATCTGACCTGAGGACAGGCTTTCTGTTCCCCAAATATCTCTACTTAAAACTTTCTTGTCACATTTACCCCCATGGGGATGAGACAGGAGTAGGGGTGGGATCTGGATGGGTGGACTATTTGCACTAGAACAACCTGGAAGAGCCCAGTAGAGGCTTCTAGGGAAAAAAACACCTGAAAAAGGCCAGCATCCAACTCCTTGAGACTAGTCTCCCCTCAACCCCGGTACTATATGAGCTTTCCCAAAGCCAGGACTCCTCAAGTTCTCAGCCAGGAAAACACTCACCCACTTCAGCCTCTGAGTAGGAAATTGTATGACCAACAGATGGAAGGAATGAAAGGGAGTGGAGAGTCCATTGTCAACATGTGGCTGACCCTGTTTTAGAGCAGAGTTTCATGAATGTTGGGGAGGAGAGAGTCAGATAGGAAATCTTCCTTGAGTTCATATTACCACTGCTAATGCCTAATATGTGCATAGTGCCTTAGAGCAGTAGTTCTCAAAGTGCACCCCTGGACTGGCAGCATCAACCTCACCAGGAAACTTGTTAGAAATGTGAATTTTTGAACTTCAGCACAGACCTACTGCATCAGAAGCCCTAGGAATGGGAAACAGCAGTCCGTATTTTAACAGACCTTGCAGGAGAGTCTGATGCACACGCTAAAGTTTGATAATCACTGCCTTGGCATTTTCTAAGCACTCTTTACATTCCTAACCTCATTTAATCCTCACAATAGCATCAAATGAACCAGCAAAGAGACTGTCATCATAATCCTAATTTGAATATTATATGCTAGGCACTATGCTAAGCAACTTTAATACATCATCTTGTTTAATTCTTTCTGTAAAATGTAATCTAATGTGTACTTGAGGGAAAGGTTGATCTGATCCCTGGAGTGGATCTGAGTGTCCCAGGTGTCAACTCACCCCATCTTTTCATCCTGCAGGTCTGTTCTGGAAGGATGATATCACCCAGGATGCCATGATCCAAAAGATGGAGCACACCAGCAGACTGCATCCCCAAGATCCATGCCTGAAGGATGGCAAGGCAGTTTTCCCCACTAAAACCGCTGGGGTGAGGTGCGTGAGACCTGTGGTCATTCCAACCATTCTGGTAGACAGACGGAACAGGGAAGGAATGTGTGCTAAAGCTGCGGGTAGAAGTTTCCAGGAGCACTGTGAGGAGAATAATTCAGAGGTCCTGTTTGGAATCAGCAGAGAACAATTTCATGATCCATTAGCGATATCTGCAAAGGGAGGGGAGGTAGGTGTGGCAAGCCTAGGTCCAGTGTGTCATTCCCTGTCTCTTCTAGAAGCAAGCAAGAGGAGAAACTTTGACTCCTATTCCCCACAGTGAGTCTCATGTATCTTCTCAAGAATTGTGAATCCCTGACTTTGTATCCAATTGCTTTTCCTGTGGGGCCCTCTAACCCTTTTCTGCCTCCTTCTCAACTCCTGGTTTCCCTCCTCACAGAGCCCCCTGGCCAAGGTGAACAGGGATCAGTGCTTTACCTCCAAAGTGGTTTCTAAGGTCCTGAAACAAGAGGTGGCCAACCCTGTCAAGGTAAGGGGCTCACTTTTTCTTGGGAGGTTGGACCTGTTTAAATGAGGGAGGCAGATAGGAAGAAGAGAATGGGCATTGGGATGAGGGCAGACAGCTGAAGGAAAGATTTTTCCATTCCTAATCAAAGGTACCCCTAATTTCCTGTATCTCTCAGACTTCCTATAGGCGTTCATATGGGGGGCTGGACATGATGCAGGCGCTGGGAGCCTCTAAGGAAGAAATTATCTATAAGATCATGCATAGGCATTGAGTTTAAAATAGGCATTGAGAGTTTAAAATAGGCATTGAAACTGCAGAGTTTTCAAAATTAAAGGTCTTCCTTTTTGCCATATACGCCTTTGTATACAGCAAGTGATAGCAACACTCCCTCGATGAATGGGAGGTGCAGCTCAGAGACCCTCACATTCAGCCTCCCCATTGCTCTACTCTATGGCCTGGGCAAGTCACCCAGGCAAGGCTCTGAGACATCTCCTTGGGATCTTTGAACTCTTCAGAATCCAGAATGGAAACCGCCCATCTAGTACTACCATCCATCTTTATAGATGAGAAATTGAGGCCCAGGCCATGGGATGTACTCAAGGCCACACCATGGGTTTGTGGCAGAGCTAAGACTGGACCCAGGTCTCCTGATTTCCAGCTCTTTCCCCTGCACAGTCCCTGCCCTTCCTCTCAAGAACTGCAGTGGGATTGGGTCATTCCAAACATCAGACTCCTCCACATTGAAAAAAGAGGGGGTTTTTTTGTTTGTTTGTTTTTGTTTTTGTCTTGTTTTGTTTTTTTGGACTAAGACCTAAATTATAAGAAGGTGGCAACCAGAGGAAGATGTAAAGGAAGGGCATCTTAGGCAGATAGGCAGAGAGCATTGCCACTACAAATGTCCTGAGATACCCATACCATGGCATGTTAAAGAATGGACAGAAAAGTCAGTGGCAGAAGATGAGGGTGGAGAATTAGACCCAGGACTGACCACACAGGGGCTCACAGATCATAGCAAAAGGTTTGGATTTTATTCTAAGTGCAGTGGTAATTTAACTGGGAAATTTTAAGGAAAGGAATGTCACAATGTGATATGATTTTAAAAGGCCTCCCTGGTGATGTTGAGGAATGAACTGTAAGGAGAGCAAGAGTGAAAACTGAGAGATCTGTAAGGAGAGGCTCATCCTGGTCCAGGGAGACCGAGGTGGCTTGGATTTGGGTGGTGGCAGTGAAGCAGGGCACCCCCGGCTGGTTGCACCCTCCATCTAAAGGCAACCTGCACCACAGGGGGTTCCAGCTCCTCATACTCTCCAAGGAAACGGATTCCTACTTCCATATGTGGCAGCTGGGCTTCCTAAGCCTGGATTGGTTGCTAGGGCAACATAATCAGAGCTCAGTGACAGAAATGACAGAGACCTACCTGTGGGGGACTGGTTGCCCTGGTGCTCCCAGGAATAACGCAAACAAGGAGCTGCCATTCTTCTCCAGACCTGAGCTCAAGGGCAAACCATGGAGAGATGGGGCTACATGTGAGATCCAAGGGTACAGGCTCTCAGTCAGTGAGCTGTCACCATGCCGAAGGGTTACTCAAATCAGGCTGTTACTACAGTATTTGTGGAAGGAGGGCAGATGAGGGAGGAGCCATCATCTCACATCCTGACTCTAGATCCCTTGTTTCTTCTCATTTTAGGACTTCTCTGGACCATTTCCTACTGTGGGCCGCAACCTTGTGGCTGATTGAGACCTCATGTGGAGCCTCCCTGCCCCAGCACCCTTCCCATTGACCTTCAGAGGGGCAGTTCTTGGATGACCCAGATCTGAATCATTAAAGTAGACTCAAGCAAACACTGTCTGTGGGCGTGTCTTGAGGCAAGATGGGTGGGGGTTGAACTTGGCCAGAGCCTCCAAAGGGAGGGAGGTGGGATGAAAACATGGGGTGGGGATGAGGGGAGCACAACTCTTGACTGATGGAAGGCTGACTTCTGTCTTGTTTTCCTTCCACTGATAATTCCTGGAGTGGGGAAAGTGTGAATGAGACCACAGCTGGAATGGCAGCCCCCCCACCCCCAGCCACATCCCAGCCACACTGTGTGGTCTAGTTGCCCATCCTTTCACATTATGGGGAGGTGGACTCCATATTCATTTATTTTACCCCTCATGCCAGGCAGGCCTGGCCCCTGCTGTTTTTTGAGGGTCCCCACCTCCAGCATTATAGCCCCTGCCAGGCTTTCCCACCCATCCTGTCTACAAGGACCAACAGATCAGTGCTGAGGTCAGAGTGTACACACATTGGATATTCTGATCGTTCTTGCCAGTTTGCTCCTGGTAGCTTAAAATCTTAAAAGGCAGTTGGTAATCTCACCACCCATGCTCAGCCAACAACCAAACACTAGAATGTCCTATTTGCAGAGCTTTATACATCTTGAAGCACTTCCACACACGTTGGAGGCTCACAGGTATAACCAAATGGGCAGGTATCAAGGCTGGGTTTCTTGGCCAGGCACAGTGGCTTACACCTGTAATCCATCCCAGCACTTTGGGAGGCCAAGGCGGGTGGATCATTTGAGGTCAGGAGTTCGAGACCAGCCTGGCCAACATAGTGAGACCCCCATCTCTACTAAAAATACAAAAATTAGGCTGGGCACGGTGGCTCACGCCTGTAATCCCACACTTTGGGAGGTGAGACAGGGGGATCACCTGAGTTCAGGAGTTTGAGACCAGTCTGGCCAACATAGTGAAATATCATCTCTACTAAAAATATAAAAATGAGCTGGGCGTAGTGGTGCACACCTGTTATCCCAACTACTTGGGAGGCTGAGGCAGGAGAATCACTTGAACCCAGGAGGTGGAGGTTGCAGTGAGCTGAGATCATGCCCCTGCACTCCAGCCTGGGCAACAGAGCAAGATTCCATCATAAATAAATAAATAAACAAACAAACAAAAATTAGCCAGGCATGGTGGCACACTACTCAGGAGGCTGAGGTAGGAGAATTGCTTGAACCCGGGAAGCAGAGTTGCAGTGAGCCAAGATCGCACTACTGCACTCCAGCCTGGGCAACAGGGTGAGACTCCATCTCAAACAAACAAACAACAACAACAACAAAAAGAAAACACTGGGTTTCTCTAACGAATTGGAACTTGGCCACACCACATCTTCCCCATTTAAACAACCCAGAGAAACTACATGACTAGTTCTTAATGATCCAGATTCTCAGTCATGCTGCTGTGGTTGCCCTTTCCCTTCTTGTTGTGTTCAAGGACGTAGCTAAAGCCAACGTTAGACCAGTCATACTCATTCGTACCTAGTTCTCATCAAATCAGTTAACCCCTGCCACTCATCCATCTTTCCTTCTTACACCTTTCTTTCTCATTCATTTTCAAACATGTATGTAATCATGTGCTTCACTGTGCCTGGCCTTTATGCTGAGTCACATATTTGGTTCCTGCCCTCAAAGACCTTTAAGAGTAGTCAGGGCGGGGTGCGGTGGCTCATTCCTGTAGTCCCAACACTTTGGGAGACTGAGGCAGGCAGATCACTTGAGCCCAATAGTTTGAGACCAGCCTGGGCAACATGGCAAAACTCCATCTTCACAAAAATTCAAAAATTAGCTGGGCATGGTGGTGTGCAGCTATAGTTCCAGCTACCTGGGAGGCTAAGGTGGGAGGATCACTTGAGCCCAGGAGGTCGAGGCTGCAGTGAGCCATCATTGTGCTACTGCACTCCAGTCTGGGTGACAGAGTGAGGCTCTGTCAAGAAAGAGTCAAGAAATAATCAAGAAATTAAGAGGCTCTGTCAAGAGGCTCTGTCAAGAAATAGTCAAGAAAGTAAGCCACATATAACATAGCATCATTCAGGTATCTACAGGGAGTGAATGCAGTGGACACCCCACCCCATATCTCCTGGCCTGCATCTCCATTTGCCTGCAGCTGCAGGGGAACAGTTCTTGAACCTGTCAACCTTCCCACTTCACGTTGTAGGATTCTACTTCTCATCCTGTAGGTTTTCTGGAATGCCAAGGGACTGCCCACCTGTGCCCCAGGCAGCCCTGAAGCACCTGGGATGTAATGCCCCTAGAGGCAACTCTCAAACAGTTAAGGACCAAATTTAGTGCAAAAATATCCCAGATTCCACCAGCCCTTAGTGGACTATTCTGAGGAATGTTCAATATGATTCTTCAGAGGGTCCCTAGTGAGATTCAGCCTAGTTGCCCACAGTGGTAACCTGTTCAGCAATGCACTTAATATTGTTGGCTTTTCTTCCTTTTATGGCTTACTTTCCCTGTCCCTCATCTGTGATTTCTGGAATCATCTCCCACACGAACTACCTGCACCCAAATTCTTATTTATTTATTTATTTATTTATTCATTCATTCATTCATTCATTTATTTTTGAGGCCCAGATCTCACTCTGTCACCCAGGCTGGAGTACAGTAGTGCAATCATACCTCACAGCAGCCTGTCTCTCAGGATTCTTCCACCTCACTTGAGCCCGAGAGACTGAGGCTGCTATGAAAAATTGGAAGAATCCAATTCTTCCACCTCACTTGAGCCTGACTAGCTGGTACTACAGATGCTCACCACCACGCCTGGCTAATTTTTTTGGTTTTTAGTAGAGACAAGGTCTCACTATCAAACTCCTGAGCTCAAGCAATCCTCCTGCCTTGGCCTCCCAAAGTGCTGGGATTACCAGCGTGAGTCAACATGCCCAGCCCAAGTTCTTGTCTCACTCTGCTCTTAGGTCCACACAGACCAAGCCTACTATGTGCCAGACACTCTTCTAGGCCCTGGGGATACAGTTGTGAAAAAGTCAGAGTATCCACTGCCATGGATTTGGTTATAAATCATTGACTAACTGCCTGGGTATAGGGAAGAATCTAAGCAATTTATCTGGCCCGCAGAGCATTCAAGTTCTTGTCTCACCAACCTCTTCAACGCTGCGGTGTTTCCCCCATTCTGCCATCCTATGGGCGCCAGCAATTCAGCCCTATTTGCATTTCCCCAAACATGCCCAGCTGGTTTATGCTTCTGGGCCCTTGTATCAGCAGTTCCCTCTGCATATAAGTACCCCATCCCCAGCACACATTGTCAATCTTATCTGAAAAATCTAAATTATCCTCTGTGGTCCATTCTCTGACCCTCCTAACATCACCCCCATGCCCAGAGCAAAGTTGCAGAGGTTGGAAAGGAAAAACCTATAGGGGACATTAAATAATCTGATAATTCTGGGACATGGCGAATGGGTAGGAAAGATGGGAGTTTTTAGAAAGGAAAGCAGGTTCAGTTCCTATTGCAGAGGACTAGGTTATCTGATTTGGGTAGTATCTGATAGGTAATGAGGAGACACTAAATGTCTTTGAGCAAGAGAACACGATGAAAGTTGTGCTTAAGCATAGCGTCACATTTCTGTTTAAGGATGGATTAGAGAACAAGAGAAAGTGGAAACATTTTAGAAAGACTGTTGCAATGGTGGGGGTGTGCCACACAGGACCTGAATGGGAGTGAAAGAGGACATGTATGAGAGATATTTTGAAGGATGAGTTAATAAGCCTTGGTAACTGTTATGGGTTGAATTCTGTCCACCCCCAAAAAACAATCATATGTTGAAGTCCTAAATCCCAGCACCTCCAAACGTGACGTTATTTGGAAATAGGGTTGTTGCAGATGTAGTTAGTTAAGATCAGGTCATTAGGACAGACTCTAATTCAATGTGATGAGTGTCCTTATAAAAAGGGGAAATACACAGTGGCCAGTGCTCATAGTCCCAGCTACTCAGAAGGCTGAGTCAAGATAATCGCTTAAGCACAGGAGTTTGA
Organism: Macaca mulatta; assembly: GCF_049350105.2. Taxonomy (NCBI): domain Eukaryota; kingdom Metazoa; phylum Chordata; class Mammalia; order Primates; family Cercopithecidae; genus Macaca; species Macaca mulatta. Next base: position 124,568,224 of record NC_133417.1, on the reverse strand, counting down.
GACCATCCTAGGCAATATAGGGAGACCCAATCTCAAAAAAGGCAGGGGCAGGATTTGAAGACAGCCATAGCTACAGCAAAGACGATGTGAAAAGTTAAAGAGAATGGAAACCATCCACAAGGCAAGGAGAGAGGTCTGGAACAGATTTTCCCTCACAGCTCTCAGAGAGAATCAACACTGCCAACAGCTTGGTTTCAGATTTCTAGCTTCCAGAGCTGTAAGACAATAAATGTCTGTTGTTAAAGCCACCCAGTCTATGGTACTTTGTTACAGCAGCCTTAGCAAACTAGTGCAGATGACAGGGCTTTGTTGAGAGAGGAGCCTTACCTGAATTTAGAGATGTTGTGACTGAGGGAATAAAAGTGCCATTCACAGAATAGGAATATCTGGAGAATTCGTTGGAGAAGGAAAATGGATTTACTCTGAAGAGTTAAAGCTGGGAGCTCATTTAAGGACATCATCACAGCTGTGTCCTCCTCTCTCTTTCCTACTTCATTACCTTTTCTTTGGATGTCTGATCATTTTTGTCAACACATGCTGTAGTATCTTCTATATTTATTTTTTCCTGAATTTCTGCTTCTGGTAATGATGTACCAGGTCATTACCTCAGGCCCTTTGGATGTCTGATAATTTTCGTCAACACATGTTGTAATATCTCCTATATTTATTTTTTCCTCAATTTCTGCTTCTGGTAATAATGCACTAGGTCATTACCTCAAGCTCATACTCCTCAGGCCTCCGCTGAAGACAACTTGTCTTAGACTGATTCCTCCCAAAGTCAAACTGTGAAATAAGGTCTTGTATAGGGGTTGTTTAGTTTGGGAAGATATCACAAGATCAACATAAAGTATAACAATAAAAAAAGAAAATAAAAAAAGAGTGGGAGAATGAAAACAGTGAAACAGAATGAGTTGTAAGCCACTGGGAATCAGCTCTTCTGGGGACTCTTTAAGCATCATGTACAAGATATACCCTACAATTGTCCTTCAGAAAGAAAACTATTTATCTTCTAGTTTCCATCTGCCATTGGATCAAGAGTTGGCCTATGGGACGTTAATCTCCTCATACTTCCAGGTTTTTCATGGATGAGAATGACTGAACAGATTCCCAGGAGTGCCTAATACTGTCGTAGCAGAGCATACTCAAACCAAAAACAAGAGATATTTAGTGCAGGTGAGGCAAGTGGTGTCAGATGATGCCTGCATGCTGCTGCTGGCTGCAGCAATGGCTGGAGTTAAAAGATAACTCAGGCCAGGAAAGGTGACTTACACCTGTAATCCCAGCAATTTGGGAGACTGAGGCAGGTGGATCGCTTGAGCTCAGGAGTTTGAGACCAGCCTGGGAAACATAGCAAAATCACATTTCAAAAAAATATATAAAAATTAGCTGGGCATGGTGGTGCATGCCTGGAGTCCTAGCTACTTGGGAGGTTGAAGTAAGAATTACCTGAGCCTGGGAGTCCAAGGCTGCAGTGAGCTGAAATCACAGCACTGCACTCCAGCCTGGGCAACAGGGTGAAATTCTGCCTTAAAAAAAAAAAAAAAAAGTGGGTGAAAAATTACCAAAATCTTTTTTAAACCATCAAGGAGCAAGCAAGAGAGTGAGGAGAAACTGACACAGACCAAGATCCAAGAAAGGAACAGAATCCAGAGATAGTAGACCCAATGTTGCAATGGAGAAATTACAGGCTTTTTCTGCAATGGAGAATTGCAGAAATTGCTGGAGAAATTTTCCATTCTTAAGAAGTAGATTGGCCGGGCACGGTGGCTCACGCCTGTAATCCCAGCACTTTGGGAGGCCGAGGCGGGTGGATCACGAGGTCAGGAGATCGAGACCATCCTGACTAACATGGTGAAACCCCGTCTCTATTAAAAATGCAAAAAAAATTAACCTGGCGTTGTGGCGGGCACCTGTAGTCCCAGCTACTTGGGAGGCTGAGGCAGGAGAATGGCATGAACCCGGGAGGCGGAGCTTGCAGTGAGCTGAGATCCGGCCACTGCACTCCAGTCTGGGCGACAGAGCAAGACTCCGTCTTAAAAGAAAAAAAGGAAGTAGATGACCAGCCTGGGCAATGCAGTGTGACCTCATCTTTACAAAAAATAAAATTATTGGGGCTGGGCGGCACGCACTGGTAGTCTTAGCTACTTGGGAGGCTGAGGCAGGAGCATTGATTGAGCCTGGGAGGTCGAGTCTGCAGTAAGCCAAGGTTGCACCGCTGCACTTCAGCCTGGGTGACAGAGAGAGACCCTCTCTCTCGGAAAAAAAAAAAAAAAAGAAGAAGTAGAGAAAACACTGATTTAGACAGCCTGTGGAGCTAGAGGAGTAGATGTCAGAATCCAGGGCTTGTGAAAGGAAGAATTCTAGTAAACTTCTCCCTGTTTTGGCCTGGGAACAAGAAACAAACTCCAAGCATAAAGATAAAAAAGTAAAATTAGCTGGGCATGGTGGTGCATGCCTGTAATCCCAGCTACTCTGGGAGGCTGAGGCAGAAGAATCACTTGAACCCAGGAGGCGGAGGTTGCAGTGAGCCAAGACTCCGTCTCCAAAAAAAAGAAAAAAAGATACAAAAGTAGTAACCCTTGCTTAGTCTGCAGTATGGCTCTGAAATTGGAGTAAGGTTATATTAGATTGCTAGTGCTTTCAGGCACCTGCAGACATAAATGAAAATCCATCAAAACCTTAAATTATTTCTACAAATAATTTTCCAAATACTACGCTCTGCACAATAGATAACAAAAACAGACTCACAGTGATTTCAATGAAAAACATTGGTTCCAGCATAAAACATCTGTGCTCGCTATATTCAAACACATGAAGACCAAACTATAATTTTTGACAGGAAACCAGAAACCACAGAGAGTAATATAAATATATATATATATATAAATATATATATTTATGTATATAAAAATATTTTTATTTTATATTATTATTAAACTCCAGCCTGGGCAACAAAACTGAAACTCCATCTCAAAAACAAAAACAAAAACAAAACAAATACAAAAACAAAAATTAGCTGGGTGTGGTGGCTGACACCTGTAGTCCCAGCTACTGAAGAGGCTAAGGCACGAGAATCGCTTGAACCCGGGAGGTGAAGGTTGCAGTGAGCCAAGATTGAGCCACTGACCTCCAGCCTGGGTGACAGAGTGAGACTTGGTCTAAAAAAAAAAATATATATATATATATCTTTAAAAGAACTAAATATACCAAAATACATGTGGCAAAAACTGATCAAACTTAAAGGAGAAATAGAAAAATTCACTTTTATAGTTGGAGATGTCAACACCACTCTATCAGTAATTAATAGATGAAGCAAGCAGAAAATCTGTAAGGCTATAAATGATCTAAACAGAACTGGTCGACATTTAGAATACACCATCCCAGGGGAAGGGGTTCTACTTGTCTCGACACCATACAGGTGGCTTGAGAAGATGTCCTTTGAAGACCCAGTATAGTTTCTGTGCCCTGCAGCAGCCCAAGTGCTTTAAAGCCGTTTCAAGCTGTATAGTTTGCACACCCATCCCAGTGGAGGGGAAAGGGGATAAGGGTTTCAAGGCAACCTTTTCTGCACTTTGCTGAGAAAAGCAAAGGGCCTTCTATGAAGGACAAAACTTGCAGAATTGGGTGTGTGGGAGAGCAAAAAAAATACTGTAGATTGAAGATCTACATTGAGCATCTTCACAGCCCACAGCCTTCTTCCCAATAGTGTTAACTCTGCATTTTTACAGCATAGCATGTGTGCAGTCTTTGGCTACTACTGGTGTATTATTTAGGGGAGGGAGGGATGGGGAGGGGAGAAAGGGAGATGTATAGCATCATTTTGGTTAACATTTGGGGCCTGATAGGGGAAATGGTGAAGCAATGGAAAAGAACAGACAACTAATGATTTGCTTCTATGTCCAGAATATTTTACCTTAAAAAACAATGTCATTGACACCATAAATAAGGACTGTGAGAGACTGTTTAAAAGCTGTGAAGGTCTGAAACCTATTAGCCAAGGTGTTCCCTGCCTAAACTTATTGCTGTTCCTACAAAGGACTAAGTCAGTTCATAAGTTACCAAAGTTCCCATTTTGGAGATGGAAATTGATGAGGAGGGAAAGTCTTTTATTGGAGAGTATACAATACAAGCAGATTATTCTGTCTCAGTGATGCTAATTCCTGAAATTAGAAGACCCTTTCTTTTCCAGTAATGAAGTTATAAGTATCAGCTTGTTCATCCAAGCCACTGGCTGAGGTGTTAGGGAAGAGAAAGAGGGTGGTAGAGGAGATAAGACAGTAGGGAAAGACAAGGGCCCATGCTCTTAGTGGGAAAAACTCTTGGAGCCATTTTTAGTGGGGAGAACTCTTGGAGCCGTTCCCTTTTTTGAGCGTTGAACTCTGAAACCATTGTTGGCAGGGTTCAGTCACTGACAGCACAAGTTTCACTGAATTGATCCAAGAGTTTAGTGATTTCAAAAGCATTGGTCTCAGGAGAAGATTAAACTTTCATATTGGGCAGTGGTTCACTTTAAAACACAAACACACACACACACAAATTTAAGAAATCCTAAGAAGTAACTGATAGCCAAAATGCTCTGTCTTGAGTCATGAGATCCATCAGTTCTTAATAATTGTCTAGACTTGCATCTAGAGCTACTGTAAAGTCCTTTTAGGTATGTGTTAGATTTCTGTGTAAACTTTGTTTAAATGTAAACTTCATACTACACTGTCAGTTTTTGTCTTAATAAAACTATAAATTTATATAAAAAAAAATACACCATCCCAAAACTGCAAAATAACATTCTTTTTCTTCTAGAGACAGGGTCTCACTATGTCACCCAGGCTAGGGTCCAATTGTGTGATCATAGCTCACCATAGCCTTGAACTCCTGGGCTTGAAAGATCCTCCTGCCCCAGCCTCCTGAGTAACTAGGACTATCGGGTATGCCACCATGCCTGGCTACTTTTTTAATTTTTTTTGTAAAGATGGGGTCTAGCTATGTTGCCCAGGCTGGTCTTGAATTCCTGGCCTCAAGTGTTCCTCCTGCCTCAGTCTTCCAAATTGCTGATATTATAAGCATGAACCACTGCTTCCAGCCAAAATATAGTCTTCTCAAGCTCACATAGAATTTTCACCAAGACAGACCACCGTAAAAACACACCTTTACAAATTTAAAAGAATAGAAATTATACAAAATATGTTCTCCAACCACAATGGAATTAAAGTAGAAGTCAATAACAAAAAGATAGCTCAAATATCTGAAATCGTCAAATATCTGAAAAACAACACCCTTCTAAATAACCCGTGGGTCAAAGAAGTTTCAAGAGATACTTTGTTTCATTTTATTTTTACTTTTATCTTTTTGAGACAGTCTTGCTCAGTCACCCAGGCTGGAGTGCAGTGGCACAATCTTGGCTCACTGCAACCTTTGTCTTGCCTCCTGGGTTCAAACAATTCTCATGCCTCAGCCACCTGAGTAGCTGGGATTACAGGCATGTGCCACCACGCCCGATTAATTTTTGTGTTTTTAGTAGAGATGGGTTTTTGCCATGTTGGCCGGGCTGGTCTCAAACTCCTGACCTCAAGCAATCTGCCCGCCTCAGCCTCCCAAAGTGCTGGGATTACAGATGTGAGCCACTGTGCCCCACCCCAAGAGAAATTTTAAAATTAAACAAAAATGAAAATACAAATTATCACAATTTGTGGGATGCAGTAAAAACATTGCTTAATGGGAAATGTATAGTGATGAATGCGTATATTAGAAAATCAGAATGATCTAAAATCAATGACACTGGCCTAGTGCAGTGGCTTATACCTGTAATACCAACACTTTGGGAGGCTTAAGTGGGAGAGGATCACTTAAGCCTCCCAGATTGTACCAATTGGCTAAATTAATTGTACCAATTGGCTAGGCCAGCCAATTGGTACAATTAATTTAGAAAACAGTTTTATATTAGCCATTAAAGTTGAACATACACTTGTTAGGGCTCATCAATTTAACTCCCAGGTATACAGTGGTTCTTAAATTTCAGCATGCATTAGAATCACCTGGAGGGATTGTTAAAGTCAGAGAGTCACATTCACAGTTGCTTCTTCAGTAGTTCTGGAACTCAAGAATTTGCATTTCTAAGAAATTTTCAGATGATACTGACACTGCTGGTCCAGAGACCACAGTTCAAGAACTACTAGCTTAGAGAAATGCACACATATGTACACAAGAGACGTGTGTACAGGAATATTCATAATAACAGCCAGGCGCGGTGGCTCACGCCTGTAATCCCAGCACTTTGGGAGGCCAGGGCGGGAGGATCACAAGGTTAGGAGTTAGAGACCAACTTGACCAATATGATGAAACCTTGTCTCTACTGAAAATACAAAAATTAGCAAGGCGTGGTTGCGCGCACCTGTAATCCCAGCTACTCAGGAGGCTGAGGCAGGAGAATCACTTAAACCTGGGAGGCAGAGGTTGCAGTGAGCCGAGATTGTGCCACTGTACTCCAGCCTGGGTGACAGAGCGAGACTTTGTCTTAAAATATATATATAAATTATACATAATAATACCAAACCTGAAACAACCCAAATGTCCATCAGCAGAAAAATGGATACAAGTTTTTTTGGTTTTTTTTTGAGATGGAATCTCACTCTGTCACCCAGGCTGGAGTGCAATGGCGCAGTCTCGGCTCACTGCAACTCCACCTCTCAGGTTCAAACAATTCTTCTGCCTCAGCCTCCCGAGTAGCTGGGATTACAGGCATGAGCCACCACACCTGGCTGAGACTACAGGTACGTGTATCCACGCCCAGCTAATTTTTGTATTTTTTGTAGAGACAAGGTTTTGTCATGTTGCCCAGGCTGTTCTCAATCTCCTGGGCTCAAGTGATCCTTCTGCCTCGGCCTCCCAAAGTCCTGGGATCACAGGCATGAGCCGTTGTGCCTGGCCTCTACAAAAAAAAAATTAATTAGCCAGACATGGTGGCTCATGGTGGTGGCTACTCAGGAGTCTGGGGCAGAAGGATTGTTTGAGCCCAGGAGTTGAAGGCTGCAGTGAGCTATGATCTTGCCACTGCACTCCAGACTGGGTGATAGAGTGAGATCCTGACTCTGAATAAGTAAATAAATGTTTAAAAATGTATTAGTCACTGTTAGAGGTCACAACACTACACCGACTTATTATTTTGCAAAAGGGTAAAGAGAAAAAACTAAGAATGTATGTTACCTTTCCAGTTGGAGTTGCATTTTAGTGTAAACTAAACCCAGTTGATGAGAGAAAGCCCTTCTTTACAAAATAAAATAAGTGATAAATGTGAATGGAATGATAGGATTATAAAACTCTCCATTTTGCAACCTCTAATGAAATCATTTAATAAAGGATGGATCACCAATGAATAGTGAAGCCATTAGGTGAAAAGTTGATGAGGAATTATATAGTCTCATAGTGCCAAAGTATCATCCAAGGATTACATGCTGGTCACATTAGAAAAACACAGCTTTACATGCAGAGATCTGGCTGTCTCTATCTTAAATCAGTGATCAATTTAAACATCACTAATAGAACAAGCAGACATCACGTACTTCCTGAAATGATGCAATGAGAGGCATCTTGCTTTAAAAATTCTTTAATTTGATACAATCAAGACTTCATATATAACTTCTAGTTTACAGGAAATACAGGTGATATACAGGTTATACACTGGAGAAATACAGGGAAATACAACATGAAGAAACAATTAGACAAACCCAGAAGAAGACTTCTAAAGAAAAATTGACCTGGTCTATAAACATGACGATGTCAAAAGTGGGGGAGGGGAAACAGGAGATAGTGTCTATGCTAATTTACAGAGAATTAAGAAACATAACAAAGGCAGTGGTTGTCTTTAATTGACTGTTATTTTGAACAAAACACCTGAAAAGAAAAAACATTTGGGGGAAAAAAATCTGAGACATTTGGATATGAACTGAGCATTAAATGATATTAAGGAATTATTGTAAATTTTTTTAGGTATTGTAACGGCACTTAGGTTATGCAGGAAAATGTCCTTATTTCTTGGAGATGCATAACGAAATATTTAGAAGAGAAATGTCATGATGTCTATCATTCATGTTTAAATACTAAAAAGAAGCAAATATGGTAAAACATCAATAACTATTAAGTGTGGATGATGAGTGTGTAGCTATTCATTATGCATTTCTGTCCTTTTTAAATTTTATTTTATTTTACTGGAAAGCAAGAGAGGAAGGAGATCAAACTTGAACTTAAGAAGCTCACTCTCCTACTTATTGGATGACTAGAGTGGAAGCAAAAGAGCAGTTAGCTGATTGTTGCAGTGGTCGTGGTGAAAGGGTACAGTGTTTTAGTTCAGGTAGTGAGGATGGACAGAAGTGGACTGATGGGAGATGTATTTTGCAGGCAAAAACCATGAAATGATTGATTGAGTTGGCACAGGGGGAGAGAAAGGAGAGTCAAAGCTGATGATGAGGCTAGGCCCGGTGGCTCACACCTGTAATCCCAGCATTTTGGGAGGCGGAGGCCGTTGGATCACCTGAGGTCAAGAGTTCAAGACCATCCTGGCCAACAAGGTGAAACCCCATCTCTACTAAAAATGCAAAAATTAGCCAGGCAAAGTGCCCTGTGCCTGTAATCCCAGCTACTAGGGAGGCTGAGGCAGGAGTACGGCTTGAACCCAGAAGGTGGAGGTTGCAGTGAGCCAAGATCACACCAGTGCACTCCAGCCTGGCCAAAGAGCAAGACTCCATCTCAATAAAAAATAAATAAAAGCTAATGATGAAAGCTAATATGTATGGAGCATGGAGTATATACCAGTCCAGTCATCTTTCTAAGTGATCCACATTAGTGTAACTAACGAAATCTTCACAATCTTCGTGTGAGGCAGATACTAACTATCAGTACCTCCACTTTGCAGATCAGGAAACTTGGACGCAGACAATTTAAACAAGGTGCCCAAGGTCATACTCTTAGTAGATGCCCTGCTAGAACTGGAATCTAGGCACGCCTAACCACTTCTTCTTAAGGAAGAGACCAATACCATCAATGACAATGAGTAAGAGTACTTATTCTACCCGCTTTTCTGCTTCTCGTCTTCGGGTTTATCATTCTGGACCCACCTATCTTTCCTGGCCCCCCACTCAACTTGACCCTCTTCGCCCACCCTGGGGCGGGGAGACAGAGGTGGTCCTAGAAGAGGGCCACAGGTCAAAAAGGGGTGGGGCCAAGTGGGAATTCTAGCGAAGCGCCTACTATTTGACGGAGGAGGGATGGGCTGGGTAGGTCCCCCTCTCCGACAGGGCTCTTACGCCATATGTGACGCAAATTAGCTTACGAGTCGGGGGTGGAGGTGTCGTCAGCACCCGCCTGCTGTTGGCCGCGCTGCAGCGAGAGGGGCATGTAGACCCCGCCTCGTAGGGAGGTGGGGAGCGGCAGGCCCCGCCTCGGCCCCTCCGGCAGGCTCCCGCCAGCGTCGCTGCGGCTCCGGCCCGGGAGCGAGCGCCCGGAGCTCGGAAGGATGCGGCGCCCGCGGCGGCCTGGGAGTCTCGGGGGATCCGGGGGTCTCCGGCTGCTCCTCTGCCTCCTGCTGCTGAGCAGCCGCCCGGGGGGCTGCAGCGCCGTTAGTGCCCACGGTCAGGAGGAAACTTGGGCTGGCGGGTGGTGGGGGGCGGGGAGCAGCTTGGGGCCTGGAGCGAAACTCGATGGGGGTGGGGGTGAAATGTCATGAAGCTCGGGTAGAATATGGGTTGGGGGAGGCATGCGAGATGAGGAAGGTGAGAGGGCGTCTGGGAGGAAAGGGGCGTAGGCCTGGAGGTGGGGCTGGGAATACGGGGGCGGGACCTAAGAGAATTGGGCTCAGGGGAAAATTGCAGGTTGGGGAGAAGGACGCGGGGTGCATGTGGGCAGAGGGACTTAGAGACCGGCTGCGAGACCACAGGAGAAGCCAGTTGCTCCGAGGCGCCTGGGAGGCGGTGACAGGCGCTGAGGAATGGGAAGAGGAGGGGGCGGGGACGTGGCGGGGAGGATGAGGGAACGGTGATCTCTGGGCAGTGGAAACCTGGGCCGCAGGCATAGAGTCCCAGCTGCGCCAAGAGAGAGACCAGGGTTTCTCCGTAAGCCTAGAAAGGCTGATTGCAGCGATTTGATCTCCTGTAACGGGGGACAGCACGGGGAGGGGGCAGAAGAGGATGAAGAGGGGAGGGTCCTCTCCTGTCCCCCTCCCCACAGCCAGGCCTGGTGCTGACTCACATCTGTGCGGACAGAGACAGTCAGCGCTGACTCACGGGCGGGGGGTGGGGGTAGGAGGACGGCGCGTGGGGGAAGGGGCGCAGCCTCGCCGCCTGGCGCCCTCTTTCCCCACCCGGGCTTGGAGGCCCGAGAGGCAGAGTACTTCCTGTGACGCTGTGGGTTGGCAGAATAGAACAGAGGGCTCAGGTCTAGTGGACAGTCCTCGCTCTGTGACCCCTTCCTCTCTGGTAACCGCCTCCAGGCGAGCCCTTGGCGGCGCCAGACTTAGAGCTTCAGCACCGCGGACAGCGCCAGCGGCTCGGGACAGCGCGGGAAGAGCTGCCTAAGAGGCACCCTCCCCAGCCCCACCCATACCTTCTTTCCCCCGACCGGGGGAAGTGTGCTAGGGTTTCCACCTCTTCTGAGTTCCAGGCCATTATAGGATGCTTTTGGATATTTGGGAAGGAAATTCCTCTTTCAGAATTTGGCCAAAACCTCTCCTACAGTAATTCTATGAGTCTCTCTCCCTGCACCTGGAAGGTTTCTTCCCCATCACTCAGTTAAGCAAACAGGCTTTTAAGGATACAGACTCACAAATTCTTAAAATCCAAAACTAGATCCCATGATTCCTTTTAAGAATTTCAGGCCTGATTCCTACTCTCCTCCCAGCTTAAGGCCTTCTTTAGAATGAAAGAATAAATTGCATCTGCTTCTCCCTTTCCCAGCCTGTCCACCTATCTGCCCATTCTCTGTGTGTGGGTGTCTGAGCCTCTGCTCACCTGTTCCTCTACAGGCTGTCTATTTGACCGCAGGCTCTGCTCTCACCTGGAAGTCTGTATTCAGGGTGAGTGAGGCCCAAGCATAGAACTCACAAGATGGGGGTGGGGTGGGGAGAGGGGTAATAAAAAACTAGAAGGGGAGAGAAGGCCCAGAAAGGAAGAGGGCTACTGGACTCGAGAAGAAGGAAGACTTGCCTGGAAGAGGAGAGGTAGGGGAGGAGGTGAAGAGAGTACTGTTCATTTGCAACCTGGACTTTGGAAAGCCTCTTATTCAAGCCCCCTGCTGACACCACTTTTGTGCCCTCAGATGGCTTGTTTGGGCAGTGCCAGGTGGGAGTGGGGCAGGCCCGGCCCCTTTTGCAAGTCACCTCCCCAGTTCTCCAACGCTTACAAGGTGTGCTCCGACAACTCATGTCTCAAGGTAAGGTCTGGGTGCACTGGAGGAGAGAGATTGGAACTTGGTTAGTTATGGGTGGGGAAGAATATTGTTCTACAAGGAATATTCTTATCACCCCCACTGCTGGAGCCTCATCTTCCCAGATCTTGCTGGAGTGAGAGGTGGAACCCTAGAGATGGGCTATTCACATTTGGACTCTCTGGAGAAGCCCAAAGGAGGCTTCTAGAAGAAGTCACTGGAAAAGGCCAGCTTCCATCTCCTTAGGACCAGTTCCTCTCCCTGGCAGAGCCAAGAACTCTGGAATCCTCAGCCAGGATAATATTCCACTCACCCATTCTTCATTCAACAAGTATTTATTGAGTACTGACTGTGTAGCAGGCATAGTTTTAGGTATTTGGGATGTGTCAGGGAATAAAACAAAGATCTCTGCTAACTGGAGTTTATGTTTGGGGGATAAGGGGAGGGAACACACTATAAAAGTTAGAAAATACATAGTGTCTTAGAAGATGATAAATAGCATGGAATATTACAGCAGGATAAAGGGATCAAAATGGTGAGGTAGAAAGCTACAGTATTAAATCAGGAAATCAGGTGGTCAAGGTGGACATTATTGAGACTATGAAATCTGAACAGACTTTTTAAGGAGGTAGGGGAGTTTGTCAGAAGGTTATCTAGTGGAAGAGTATTTCAGGCAGACCAAATAGCTAGGACAAAAGCACAATTCTGAAGAACACCATGCAGGCCAGGGGACTGTAGAGGAGTGATGGAGAGGAAGAGTAGAAGGTCCAGTCAGGTAGGTAATGGGAGAAGGAATGTGGATCACTTTAGGGCCTCATAGGGGAATGTATGGACATTGGCTTTACTCTGAGTAAAGAAGGAAACCATTACAAGATTTGGAGCATAGGGGTGCATGATCTGATTTACACTTTACAAGCATCACTTTTGCCGCTGTAGTGAGACTAGAATAGATGGAGTCAAGAGTTGGTGAGGGGGACCACTAAAAACAGCCACAATAAGTTGTTCTGTCTATGGAGTGCCATTCTTTTGTTTCTTTACTTCTCTAATAAACTGCTTTCACTTTACTAAAACAAACAAACAAAAACTACAATAACTCAGATAAGAGATGAATATGGATTAGGCCAGGGTGATTGCAGGAAGGAATGAAGGATGACAGAATTCTACATTTATTTTTAAGGTAGTCAGCATTATTTCGTGAAATATTGGATATGGTTATAAAGAGAGGAGTCAAAGATTTTTTGGGGTTTTTTTTGTTTTTTGGTTGTTGTTGTTGTTGTTGTTTGAGATAGAGTCTTGCTATGTCACCCAGGCTGGAGTGCAGTGATGTGATCTTGGCTCACTGCAACCTCCACTTCCCAGGTTCAAGTGATTCTCCTGCCTCAGCCTCCCAAGTAGCTGACATTACAGGTGCGCACCATGATGCCTGGCTAATTTTTGTATTTTTAGTAGAGACAGGGCTTCACCATGTTGTCCAGGCTGGTCTTGAGCTCCTAACCTGAAATGATCCATCCGCGTGGGCCTCCCAAAGTACTGGGATTACAGGCATGAGCCACCACGCCCAGCCAGGAGTCAAAGGTTTTATTTACTGAATAACTGAATAAGTGGAGATGTCACTAATTATAATGTGGAAACTTGCAAATGGATCAACTTTGTGGGGGTGTTCAGCTTTGATTATGTTGAGTTTAAGATGTCTACTCAAGTGAAGTGGGAAGTTGAGTACATGAGACTGGATTCTGAGAGACAGAAGTCTCAACTGTAGATATAAATTTGGAATTCTTTGGCATATAAATGGTAATTAAACCCATGGGGTGGATGAGATAACCAAAAGATTGAGTGTCTATGAAGAAGACCAAGGATCAAGTCCTAGATAATTCTTACATTAAAAAGACCAGGCCAGGTGTGGTGGCTCACACCTGTAATCCCAACACTTTAGGAGGATGGGGCAGGCAGATCACGAAGTCAGGAGTTCAAGACCAGCCTGACCAACATGGTGAAACCCTGTCTCTACTAAAAATACAAAAATTAGCCAGGCGTGGTGGCAAGTGCCTGTAATCCCAGCTACTCAGGAGGCTGGGGCAGGAGAATCACTTGAACCTGGGAGGCAGAGGTTGTGGTGAGCTGAGATTGCACCACTGCACTCCAGCCTAGGTGACAGAGTGAGACTCTCCATCTCAAAAAAAAAAGAAAAAAAAAAATGAGGACCAGGAGAAAAAGAGGAACCATCAACTTCCTCTCAGGGAGACTGAGAAGGGGAAGCCAGTGGAGTAGAATTAAAAACAACAGTGTTCATTGTTCCAGAAGCCAAGAGAAAGTGTACCAAGGAGGAGGAGTGACCAACAGTGTCAAATGATGATTACGGGATAAGTAAAATAAGATATGAGAATTGACCACCAGATTTGGACATGCAGACGTCACTGGCGATCCTGATGAGAGCAGCTTTGGTAGAATAGTTGGGAATAAAATCCTGAATAAAGTGGATTAAGAGGGAATGGAAAGAGAGGAATTGGATACAGTCAGTACAGACAACTTTTTCTAGAAGTCTTGCTGCAAAGAAATGGAGTGATCCCTGGAGAAGAACGTGGGATCAAGCAGTATTTTTCTTAAGATGGAAGAAATTGCATACTGTTTGCATGGGAATAATGTGAATAATTCAGTAGAGAACAAAGGAAATTATGTAGGAAAGAGGAGAGAATGGCAAGGAGAATATTCCTGAGTAGGTGAAAGGGGACGAAATCTAGAGCTCAGAGGAACTGGCTTTAAATAGGAACATAGACAGCTCATCTAATGTGAATAAGCAAGGAGGCAGGTGTGGATGTTGGTAGACACCAGAATACGAGTTAAGAGAAGCACAGATTTTAAATCCAGAACCAGAGAAGAAAAAATGAGGGTGAAAAGTGGGAAATTATTCCTTCAGAATAACTCCTGACAGCAGAGATTTTTGGGGAAAGAGTCAAACAGGAGAGCTGTCTATGAATAAGATGATGATGATAACGATGATGGTGATGATAATGACAACACTGAAGATGATTATACGTGTTTAAAACATGTGGATTGTGCTTTAGAGTTTTCTAAGCACTTTGATTTCCCTGATCACCCTTGATCTCACAACAGCTTCCTGAAATATGTATCATTTCCACTTTACAGAGAAAGTTGAGGTTCAGGGTCAACACAAAGAATAACAACAATAGTAATAATAATTATGGTAATAGCATTTGTTAAAAGTTCACTACATGACAGGCACTATTCTAACTGTTTGATATTTATATGTGTTATTTTAATGATAATAACAATCCTAGGAGGTGTAAATCCCCGTTTTATAGATGAGGGAATTGAGGCTTGGAGAGGTTCAGCAACTTGCCCAAGGTTACATCAGTAGCAAAGGCAGGATTCAAACCCAGGCGGTCTGGCTCCAATAGCTGTACCTGAGGGTGGGAAGAGGACAGCTCAGATCACCCACTGAGTTTGTCCCTCTACTCTGACAAACCCCCTGAGCTGCAGGGCAGAGGGTACAGTTCTGATCCCCAGTGGTCCCCATTACTGGATCCCTAGACTCCTGAACCAACTTACGCTATACTTTTTCCTGACAGGATTGTCCTGGCATGATGACCTCACCCAGTATGTGATCTCTCAGGAGATGGAGCGCATTCCCAGGCTTCGCCCCCCAGAGCCCCGTCCAAGGGACAGGTAGGCAGCCTTTCTCGACAGCTCTAGCAATGGTGAGGCTGGTGAGTCTGTGGTTGTCCTAATGGATGCGGGGGAGGGGAAGGAAGTGGGCACCAAGGCCAGCATGCTGGGACACAAGTAAAGAGGTGCAGGAACGGTCACTCTCTGACATGCTCACATGGTCAACAGGAGCTGAGCTCATCTCTAGGGATCCAGAAAAACAGGGGCATTTTTTAAATGTTTTGAAAAACTTTTACATTGGATACTTTAAAAGAAGCATCAACGTAGTCATCATGGGAGAAATTAGAATTTTGTTGGACTGAAGTTGTTCAATATTCCATTTCATTATTACGTGAATTTCTATATGACAGGAGCTGTCATCATCTTTTTGTGGTTAGGGCCTCTAAAGACATCATCCAGACTCTGCAAAGCAGAGAAAGTAAATGAGGTTTACGGAGCTCAGACGGTGAATACCAGGATGAAGACGGCATAGTGATGGGGGGTGGAGGAGCAGTCCCGAATATTTGGACATACACTTGGAGAGCCAGGTGTGGGGACATGGCACACGGGGCAACGGGGACAGCTGCAGCCACAGTTCATCTAGAGAAATTCCTGGCTGCCTTCCCCTGCTCCTGTTTGCCCCTTCTCCATCCCCAGCCTCATGATTACCCAGCCTTTGCAGCTGTTTCAGAGACCCAGCCATGCTCACCAGGAAGGCAGATACCTCTGCCCTCAGCTTGGCCCTCTGGTCCCTCCCCATGCCCACCCAGCCCATCTCTCTTCCCCTGAGGTCACCCAGTTTCTAAAGAGGTCAGGCCTGCTCTTAACTGCTGAGCCTGCCTGGACCCGACTAGTTCTGCCTTGCAGGCTCTCTATGCCCTTCCCCCGGCTCCAACACATACACTTTGCTTTCCTCTACAGGTCTGGCTTGGCACCCAGGAGACCTGGTCCTGCTGGGGAGCTGCTTTTACAGGACATCCCCACTGGCTCTGCCCCTGCTTCCCAGCATCGACTTCCACAACCACCAGTGGGCAGAGGTGGAGCTGGGGCCAGCTCCTCTCTGTCCCCTCTGCAGGCTGAGCTGCTCCCCCCTCTCTTGGAACACCTGCTGCTGCCCCCACAGCCTCCCCACCCTGCCCTGAGTTACGAACCTGCCTTGCTGCAGCCCTACCTGTTCCACCAGGTAAGCCCTTGACTCTGGTCCCACCCTGACCACAGTCTCTCAGCCCGGACTTCTGCTCTTACCCAGATTTCTGGTTTTTCACAGTTTGGCTCCCGTGATGGCTCCCGTGTCTCAGAGGGCTCCCCAGGGATGGTCAGTGTCGGGCCCCTGCCCAAGGCTGAAGCCCCTGCCCTCTTCAGCAGAACTGCCTCCAAGGGCATATTTGGGGACCACCCTGGCCACTCCTATGGGGACCTTCCAGGGCCTTCACCTTCCCAGCTTTTTCAGGACTCTGGGCTCCTCTATCTGGCCCAGGAGTTACCAGCACCCAGCAGGGCCAGGGTGCCAAGGCTGCCAGAACAAGGGGGCAGCAGCCAGGCAGAGGACTCCCCAGAAGGCTATGAGGAGGAAGGACTAGGGGGTCATGGAGAGAAGCCTGCTTCCCCCGCAGTGCAACCAGGTAACAAGGTCCTCAGCATCCACCTCCCTGTGAGGGCTGCTTTGGGGGAACCATGGTTGGGCCCTTCCTTGACAATCCATGCATTTGTTAACTTGTCCTTAAATTCATTCATATACTTAAGGAACGTCTACTGACAAGCTGTTCTATGCCAGGCACTAGGAAAGTGGTGGGGACACTGTGGAGAGTGGAATTGACGTGACTCTTTGCAGTGGAGAGTCAAAATGTCCTGAAGTTTGATCTGGGTCCCAGAAAGACCTTTCCCGCAAAGTGTGGACAAGGACTGGGAAAGGGAGGGTACCCCTTGGTGTCCTGGTGTTTGGGAAGAGTCTCTTAATATGCTAGTCCCCTCCCATCCTCACTCAGTCATCAGCATCCCACAAGTTCATCGCGCAATCAGCCCTGAGCTCTGTGTCTGACTTCCAGCAGATGCGGCTCTGCAGAGGCTGGCTGCTGTGCTGGCGGGCTATGGGGTAGAGCTGCGTCAGCTGACCCCTGAGCAGCTCTCCACACTCCTGACCCTGCTGCAGCTATTGCCCAAGGGTGCAGGAAGAAATCTGGGTAAGTGTCCAGGCAGAGGGAGGGACCACCATCTCCCAGCTCCATGGAGGCCGCTTGCCCTGCCTCAAGACCACTTGGAGTAGCCTGGAGGGGAAAAGTCAGGCTTTAGGGGAGAGAGTTCCTTTGAGACACAGGGTCATTGCCAGCAAGGCAGGGAGCAAGGGGGTAGGGTGGTGAGCTTAGGAGTTAGATCAGGAAAGACTAGAGGGTGGAAGTAATGGAAAAAGCAGCCAACAGAGAGTGTGAGCAGGAAAAAGGAGGCATCGGGAAGGATGAGTTGGTGACAATGAAGGCTTAAAAACGGGCATAGCCAGTGCTAAGGAGAAGCCAGTAATTGATGTGTAGAGAAATAATTGAACAAAGAGTAGCTTTGAGAGAGACGGCCAATGGCAGAGGCAGAGGGAGGAGTTAATAAAACAATAAATTGGGAGGAGGAAGCAAAGAGGAATGAGGCCAGGCTTAGGATGAGACAGTAACAGGGTCATGGTCACTGACTGAGATGAAGACCACAGCAAATGTGCCAAGTTCAGGGTCTCTGGCCCTTTCTCCCACTTGTGTTGTGTAGACCTTGGCCACGGCCATTTTTCCAGACTCTTGTTTTTCCTGTCTTGCAGGAGGGGCTGTAAATGTTGGAGCTGATATCAAGAAAGTAAGTCCCCAGCACCTCCTTGACTGATAATCACTCCATGGCAGCACGCCCCCTCACCAAACCTAAATCTCAAATTCAGGACCCAGAATCTGTATCCTCCCACCCCTCATTTTGGGGGGAAACCAAGGCCCAGAGACCACAAGTTATTGCCTAAGGTCTCCCAACAAGTTGATGGCAGAACTGGGGCTAGAAAACCAAATTCTTAATTCATTCCTCTTTTCACTGCCATCGTTTCAGATCATACTAGGGGAGGAGGGAAGTTTCGAGCAGGGAGCCCTTCCTGAGCTTCTGTAGCTGGAGGAGCTCTGCTTCTTTCTGTTTCATGTGTTGGATTTCTAAGACTTTGTGGCTAAACAAAAGTCTAGAAACCACTGCCTGACTGTTTGTCTTTTGCCCTCACCCCAGCTTCTCTTGCTGCAGGGGTTTTCTGTCTCCAGGCCCACTCTGTGGATTAGCACAGACCATTTTCAATCATTCAATCCTTTATCCATTCATGCATCCACTTACTTGTCTCAGATGCTCTGGTGTCCTCTCTGTACCCAGCACCGCAGTGGTCCCTGGGGGTAGAAAGCGAAAAGCAGGTCCTGAGCTCCACTGTGGAGAGCTCCGAGTCCAGGGTACCCCTTCCCCTAGCACTGTCCAGAGGCCACACCTCCACCCTCTTCTAAACAGACAATGGAGGGGCCAGTGGAGGGCAGAGACACAGCAGAGCCTCCAGCCCGTACACCCCCCATGCCTGGACACCCCACTGCCAGCCCCACCTCCAGTGAAGTTCAGCAGGTACCAAGCCCTGTCTCCTCTGAGCCTCCGGAAGCTGCCAGACCCGCTGCCACATCTGTCCTGCTAGAGAAGAAAAGCCCACTGGGCCAAAGCCAGCCCACAGTGGCAGGACAGCCCTCAGCCCGACCAGCAGCGGAGGAATATGGCTACATCGTCACTGACCAGAAGTAAGGGCTGCATCCTGGGAAGCCTTCCCGTCTGCTGGGAGTTGGGCTGGCCTGCCTGGCCAGAAGCAGAGAGCAAAACGTGCAGATGTGCAGGGACAGGGAACTGGCGGGCTGCTCTGCACCCCTGGAGTGGCCTGCTTTAAGAAAATGACTGAGAGGGTTGCCCCACTTTCCTTCTTCTGCCTTCTCCCATCTCCAGGCCCCTGAGCCTGGCTGCAGGAGTGAAGCTGCTGGAGATCCTGGCTGAGCATGTGCACATGTCCTCGGGCAGCTTCATCAACATCAGGTGGGGCTGGCACCTTGCTGGGGCAGTGGCCGAGATCTAGAAAGCAGCTTGAGCAAGGAGGTGGCTGGAGGGGCTTGGGGAAGAAGGGCAGACAAGCTCTGAGCTCAGGGATGCTCCCAGTTGTGTTGAAGGTCCAGCTACACCCAGCCTGTTGCTGGCCCCATCCAGCATCTTCCTTGCCTCAGACGCCCCTGTATGGCATGCCGGATCTGCTCCAGCCCCATGCTCTAATGGGGAGAGGGCTTCGGTCTGGGGTGGAGAAGGCAGTAACATAGCTCCTATCTGGCAGTGTGGTGGGACCAGCCCTCACCTTCCGCATCCGGCACAATGAGCAGAACCTGTCTTTGGCTGATGTGACCCAACAAGCAGGTAAATATCTCTGCGACCTCAATCCCAGGCTTGGCCCCAGCCCCATTCCTAAGTGGATATATCCAGGCCTGTGACTGATGCCCCCTTGAAATGTTCCCACCCCACATGGGCCCTGCCTGCCGCTTGGCAGAGCAAGACAGAGGATGGAGACCACATGGGACTGGAGCGAGCCTGACCTTTGTCCTCCCTGCAGGGCTGGTGAAGTCTGAACTGGAAGCACAGACAGGGCTCCAAATCTTGCAGACAGGAGTGGGACAGGTATGCGCTAACTGGAGAATCAGTCAAAGGCCCCCGAGGGCTGATATTGTCCACAAGAGCTGGAGGCAAGCCAGAGGGGAGAACTGGAGCTGAAACCTCAGGTGTCCGTAGGCCCGGCTGGGTGGGCGCGGCCTTCGCTCAAGCAGCCCCTCCCCCTGCCGTTCTCTTTCATACCAGCAGATGGCGCAGGTGTCCCTTCCCTGCAGGACCAGCCGTGTGCAGTAAAAAGACCTGAGAACTAGTTGAGCCGCCCTTAGCCTGCTGGAGCAAAGTCTCCAAATTCCAAGGGAACACCTTGCACAGAAATGACATTATATTCAAAATATGTTTTGTTTGTTTGTCTGAGACAGAGTTTCACTCTTGTCGTCCAGGTTGGAGTGCAATGGCTGTATCTCGGCTCACTGCAACCTCCGCCTCCTAGGTTCAAGAGATTCTCCTGCCTCAGCCTTCCAAGTAGCTGGGATTACAGGCACCCGCCACTAAGCCCGGCTAAATTTTTTCTTGTATTTTTAGTAGAGATGGGGTTTCACCATGTTGGCCAGGCTAGTCTCGAACTCCCGACCTCAGGTGATCTGCCCACCTTGACCCCCCCAAAAAATGCTGAGATTACAGGCGGGAGCCACCACGCCTGGCTTATACTCAAAATATCTTTGTCCTCTGCGTCCAACATGGATGCCTCACATTCTACAATTCAATTCCTAGGGTTCTCCGTCCGTTTTTAAATGCAAACACTCCTGGTGGGGGCCTCTGGCACTGCACTGTAGTTGAGTTGATCCGATGGGGATTGAGAGCCCATCTGGCTGTACCACCATACCCCTGCTCTCCCAGCTTTGCCCCAGGAGATGTCCTAACAGGGGCTGTGACAGGGGAGCAGGGTGAGGAGCAGCTCTGAAATCTCCCCGTGCCACTGCCTCCCTTGATTCTAGCCTTGTTCCCACAGAGGGAGGAGGCAGCTGCAGTCCTTCCCCGAATCGCGCACAGCACCTCTCCCATGCGCTCAGTGCTGTTCACTCTGGTGGCCCTGGCAGGTGTGGCTGGGCTGCTGGTGGCTTTGGCTGTGGCTCTGTGTGTGCGGCAGCATGCGCGGCAGCGGGACAAGGAGCGCCTGGCAGCCCTGGGGCCTGAGGGGGCCCATGGTGACACTACCTTCGAGTACCAGGTGTGCAGCCCCAGAAGCTGGTTGAGCAGAAGAAATGCAAGGGGCTTGGGAGTCTGGGTCTTGCGTGGAGTAAGGGTAGGAACTGAGTGGGGAGTGAGCCCTCATCCCCGGGAAGGTCCGGTGGGGGCTGGAGAAGCCCCGGTGGGAGGGAGTATGGCATGGGCCTTTATGAACACATGGGAATTGGGAGCATACGGTGCCTGAGGTTCTTCTTGGTGCTGTGCTTCTGGGGTTCTGGGATTCCACTCTGTCACGTCTGAGGTTAACATAAGCACCACCCAAGCAGAACAACCCTGAAAAGGATCAGGGCCAGGCAGAAGACCCTCCCCCAGAGGAGCTGAGTTTCACTGAAAATCAGTCAAGGACAAGCCTAGGAGCCCAGAGCCGAACCCAGGGCCCTGCTGAAAAGTTTCAGGGGACTCTTGGACCTCACCTGATTCTTCCTCCACAGGACCTGTGCCGCCAGCACATGGCCGCAAAGTCCTTGTTCAACCGGGCGGAGGGTCCGCCGGAGCCTTCGCGGGTGAGCAGTGTGTCCTCCCAGTTCAGCGACGCAGCCCAGGCCAGCCCCAGCTCCCACAGCAGCACTCCGTCCTGGTGCGAGGAGCCTGCCCAAGCCAACATGGACATCTCCACGGGACACATGATTCTGGTCAGGACAGGGCCTGAGCTCAGAGTGGGTGAAGGAATGGGATGGAGAGAGAGGCCAGGCTGGCTGTGTGGGCCAGAGCCAGACCGTGGTGCCCCCACAGGCATACATGGAGGATCACCTGAGGAACCGGGACCGCCTGGCCAAGGAGTGGCAGGCCCTCTGTGCCTACCAAGCAGAGCCAAACACCTGTGCCACCGCGCAGGGGGAGGGCAACATCAAAAAGAACCGGCATCCTGACTTCCTGCCCTGTGAGTGAACCCTACTGGTCAACCTGGCCCAGCCCTCTCTCTGCTGTGAGGTCTGGAGGGTTTGGGGTGAGGGGTTGGGCTTCTGGCTGAGGCTGAGTGGCAGAGGTCCCGCGACGCCAATGACCAGAGGGCCATCTGTGGTGGGGTGTACAGATGACCATGCCCGCATAAAACTGAAAGTGGAGAGCAGCCCTTCTCGGAGCGATTACATCAACGCCAGCCCCATTGTGAGTGGCCCTGACTCCAGCCCCCACCTCTGCCCCATCATTATCCTGGCCCTAGGCACTCCATTTCCCCATGGTCACCTCCCACCCCACCAACCCCCTGGAGTGGTGGGGCCTGATATCCTAGCAAGGAAAGGGGGAATTGCCAGCCTTCTTAGACCCTGACCCACTTGCTTTGACCACGCCTGTCCATAGTGGCATTTCCCACACTGGCTCATGGTGTATCTTCCCTGCCTCCAGATTGAGCATGACCCTCGGATGCCAGCCTACATAGCCACGCAGGGCCCACTGTCCCATACCATCGCAGACTTCTGGCAGGTGGGCTCTTAAAGGGAGGGCTTCTCTGGGGTCCTTGTGGCCAGCCAGGTCCCAGGGAGGTTAGAGTGGAGCTCACCTGGGTCTCTGTCCCTAGATGGTGTGGGAGAGCGGCTGCACCGTCATCGTCATGCTGACCCCGCTGGTGGAGGATGGTGTCAAGCAGTGTGACCGCTACTGGCCAGATGAGGGTGCCTCCCTCTATCATGTATATGAGGTCAGCAGGGCCCCACAGCAAGGGGACAATGGATGTGGGGAGAGTAGATGATGGCCTTTTCGTAACTTTTTCTTCACCAAATGAGCACTCAACAGTCTTTTTAAAAAGCCTTTTATTGGCCCTGCTCATGATTCATACATATATGAATATATATAAACACATATATGCATATACATATATTCACATATGTACATTGTGTGTGTGTGTGTGTATATCCTGTCTAGAGTCAAAAAACATTCATAGAGACTTATGATAAAGGCACAGAAATAAAACTATAAAACCACCAAAACCGAGGTAAGAAGCTAATAGCTAAGTGTATATTAGACAGGGAAGATAAGTATACCCAAATACTGAGATTAAGACGTACGTTAATTGAGCCTAATTTAGCTCTGAGTTTCCTGGTGGCCAAAGCAAAGAAAGAAATACCCGTTGTATATGTTACTAATGTAAAAGAGAAACAAACTTTTTCATTCGAAGAGAGACTAGGTGGAGGGGTGGAGAAAGAGGGGGAACTGGGCAGAGGCCAAGCAGGGAAAGAGAAAGATTTCAGACAAATGGGAGAATGTGAGCCCCCACTAAGACAAAAGACCTTAAGAACATAACAGAAGCTTCTCATCACCAGATGAGCCTGAATAGTAATTTTTTCCCCACCAAATAAGCACATGACGGTTTTTTTAAAAGCCTTTCATTGGTCCTGCTGGTAGTTAATGAAAAAAATCCAATAAGAGTATTACAGAATTTCATACAAGTTTATGGTACGTGTAGCACCGACACTCCGGTAGACCCTGCGAGGGAGAGGGAGGAGAAACTCCGACCTCGAGAGGCTCACAACAATAGTTGTGTCTGGGTGGAAAAGCTACCAATGGTCCTGAGCAGTAGATAAGTGACAGGTAGCCAGGGTTCCTGGGACCGCTGGAACTTATCATTTGAACCGTCCTGGGAGGCCGGGGGGTGGTTGGAGAGACCGAGAAGGTCTCGAGGAGCGCGCGCGCAAACGCTGGGACTGGGGCAGCCCGCGGCGCTCAGGTCTGGGCCCCTGCCGGGCAGGTGAACCTGGTGTCGGAGCACATCTGGTGCGAGGACTTTCTGGTGCGGAGCTTCTACCTGAAGAACGTGCAGACCCTGGAGACGCGCACGCTCACGCAGTTCCACTTCCTCAGCTGGCCGGCAGAGGGCACACCGGCCTCCACGCGGCCCCTGCTGGACTTCCGCAGGTGAGCGCGGGCGCCCCCGCCTGGAGGGGCCGCCTGGGCGGGGGCGGAGCCGAGGTCCGCCCGCCAGCTCGGCCTGGAGCCCCGGGTCGGGCCTGGAGCCTCGGCCTCTGACTTCTGGCCGCCCCCTCCAGACCCCACGCTCCCACCCCTAAAACCAGGCCTGAGGCTCCGGCTGTGCCCGTCCCCGCGGCTCCACCACCCGCGTGGGCCAGCTCCGCGCCGGCCGCTGCTGCTCCGCTCCCTCTCTCTCACGCTCCCGGGACTGGCTCCTTCTCCTCCACCTGCTTCCTCCAGAGGGCCTTTCGCTTTCTGGTTCCCCTCCCTCTCCGGGGTCCCTGCTTCCTGTCTCCTTCCTGGTCCCTCCTGCCCCGCTGTCTCCAGGCCCTGCACTGCGCTGCCTCGCTGCCCCCTCCGTCTCTCACTCCTGCCTGCCCATCTCCCACCATCCCTCCTCTTCATCCCTCGTTCATCCCTCTCCGTCTCTCCGCCTCTCTTTTTTTTATTTATGTGGCTTTCATTCTTTTTACTTTCCTCTTTCTTCCTCTTCTCTCTCCCCATCTCTGTCTCACTCTGTCTCTGCCTCACCCTTTCCTTCTCTCTCCATTTCTCCCTCTCTGCCCCCTCCCCTGTTTTTCTCCACCTCCCTCCCCTGTCTGCCAGTTTCTCTCTGCCATTCTGTCCGTCTCTCCCTCTCCCTCCCCCTGCGTGTCTTTCCTCTCTCTGTCCTTCCCTCTCCCTTCTTCCCTCTTTCTCTCTCTCCCTCACAGCTGCCAGTGTCATTTTTGTGATCTGCAGCTAGTATTCTCACTCCAGTTGCATAGTCACAAAAGTGATCATTGGCAGGTGTGGCTGCTGCATGGACAGACAGGACATGTGGCCCGGGGACCACCCCGAGCTGGGAGCAAGGGGGACAGGGAAGAGGCAAAGATTGTCAAAAGGAGTGTGGGAGGATCTCTGGATTCTGGGGCGCTCAGTGGAGCAGGTGGGGACTAGACAGGGGCTACCTGAGGGGCTTACCCTTTTCCAACACTGACACCAAGACAGGTCAGCCCTCCAGCGTCCCCTGCCTTTCCCAGCCCCAGACAGGTACTTGGGAAGCCTGCCACCAAGGGCAGGGGCCCACCCGCACTGCACCCTTCTCCTGGTTCTCTGTCCCTTGCCAAGCTGGTCTAATGTCTCTAGGTACTGGACAGAGGAGCAGAGCTGGGGGTGGGGACGTGGGTATAGTTTCTGAACCTCTGGACAGCAGTTTCTAACTGGGGTCCCTGAGGCCTGAGACACAGGCATCTTGAAAGCAGTGCCAGGGTATCAGAGCTATTTCCTTTTTTCCACATTTAAAAAATCGTGATAGAACTAGTGCATGGATCTGTTTTAAAGCTGCACGGATAAGCTAAAAGATTGCTTTAGGCTGGAATTATGTAAACTCAGTTGGCATTAGACATCCAGAACAAATAAATTGTTGCTTAATAAATGTAGTTCGGGGCCAGGCGCGGTGGTTCACGCCTGTAATCCCAGCACTTTGGGAGGCCGAGGTGGGTGGACTTGAGGTCAGGAGTTCAAGACCAGACTGGCCAACATGGTGAAACCCCGCTCTGCTAAAAATACAAAAATTAGCCAGGCATGGTGGCAAGCACCTGTATTCCCAGCTACTCAGGAGGCTGAGGCAGGAGAATCTCTTAAACCTGGCAGGCAGAGGTTGCAGTGAACCGAGACCATGCCACCACACTCCCACTTGGGCAACAGAGCCAGACTCCCTCTCAAAAAAAAAAAAAAAACAGAAAAAATAAATGCAGTTCAGTCAAGCCCCCTGAGAAGGAAAACAAATTAATAAAAGACACCCTAAGAAAGTGACCCTGAGCAAGCTCCTTGGCCTTCCTCCGTGCCCCTACCTGTGAGATGAGGATGATGACACATGCTTTAGAGCAGAGGTCCCCCACCTTTTTGGCACCAGGGACCAGTTTTGTGGAAGACAATTTTTCCATGGCTGGGAGAGGGGGGTGGTTTGGGGATGAAACTGTTCCCCCTCGGATCATCAGGCATTAGATTTTCATAAGGAGCTGGCAACCTAGATCCCTCACATGTGCCGTTCACCATGGGGTTCGTACTCCTATGACAATCTACTGCAATGGCTGATCTAATAGGAGGCGGAGCTCAGGCGGTAATACTCACTTGCCCACCACTCGCCTCCTGCTATGCGGCTCGGTTCCCAGCAGGCCACAGACTGACACCGGTCCATGGACCAGGGATTGGGGACCCCTGCTTTAGAGGGTTGTTGCAAGATTTGATGAAGTATGTAAAATCTAGCATAAGTGCCTGATACATAGCAAGGGCTCAATTAACTCTAGATGCTGCCTATTATCATTATTAAATGAACAAAAACAACTATTGTGACTACTTTTCTACCCCAGCCCTCTGACATAACAGCCAACGAGCTAGAAAACCATGTGGACTCCTATAAAGCCATTCTAAGTCACCTGGTCCCATAGCTGAAGGACTGCGAAGTTCCAAACTTCAATCTGAGAACCCCTAAGAAGATCTTCCCTAGTTCTGGCTTGCAGGGATATCAGGAGTATGCAGGTGACTCCCAAAGCAGAAAGGTCATAAAGGACAAGGGCAGGTTAGATGGGTTCACTGAGAGATGGAGAAGCCCCCTACTCCTCACTGAGACGTGGTCAGGAGCAGCAGAGAAAGGTCTGAGGTCCAAGTGGACCCCAAGCCTGAATGTAATGTGGCCACAGAATGCCTGTGCTGAAGTGAGACTGCTCCAGGGAGATAGACAGTAGCACAATGTCCCGAGTTGAGGGGTTGGGGTTGTCTTCCCTTGGCCCGGGGAATGCTATGCCCAGGGCAGCCTGATGTCACAACTGTTAAGGACCACTGGAGCCTGAGTCCGGAGGAGAACAGCCTGGGTGGTCATAGAGGATGGCAGAGGGGCAGAGCAACGATGTAGCAAGACGGACACCCTTGAAGTCACCAGAAAGCCTATTCCCTTGGACTTGGGCAGAGGCGGCTCTTAATATGATGATGTATTATCATTAATAGTTGCTACTATGTATTGAGCACCTATTGTGTGCCAGACCTGGCACTTAGCTCTTTACATGGGTTATCTCATGTGATCATTGTAAGAACCCTAAGGAGGTTATTCTTCCTATCCTCCATTTTACAGGTAAGAAAACTGAGGCTCAAAGAGGTTAAATCAGTTGTTCCAGGCACATAGCTTGGGCACCTAGCTTGTAAGGCGAGCCCAGTGCCACCCACACCAGCTCTGGTTCTTTGCCTCCAGCCCTGGCTCCTTTCTCCGACCATCTTCCCCCTCTGCCCCCGGCAGGTGGGGAGAAAAGGAAGAAAGAGAGGCCCATGGCATGTGTTTCGGCTTCCCTTTCCCTCTCTGCTGGTGCCCACTGGCCCTCACACCCATTTCTTGTTGCAGGAAGGTGAACAAGTGCTACCGGGGTCGCTCCTGCCCCATCATCGTGCACTGCAGGTGGGTGGAGAGGAGGTCCCTCTCTCTGGTCCAACTCCCTGTGTGCGTCTCCTGTGCACATTGCCTGCCTGTCCCCTTGGTGCTAGCAAACCAGGCATGGGCCAAATCCAGCACACCACCTGTTTTTAGTGGCCAAGACCTAAGAATGGCATTCACATTTTTAAATGGGTGAAGAAAAAAGAAGAAAAGTATGTGACACAAACTGTATGTGGCCCACAAAGTTGAAAAATATTGACCATTGGCCCCCATACACAAAAAGTTTGCTGAAGGCTAGAGAGGCCCATCCAGTTCCCTCCTGTTGCCTACGCTTCAGGGCTGAGCCATGGCTCTCCTCTTTGGTTGTCCTATTGCCCAAGTGACACCCACAAGTCACAGACTCCCCTCTCAAGGCCCAAGTCCCAGCGTGCAGGTGCTATGAGCTTTCCTTCATCCTCAGCTCACTCACTCCTTCTCCAAGCCAACCCAAAGGGGTCACCCAGTGTCCTCCCCTCCCCCAGGCCTTCAGGCCTCCTCCATCCCTCCTCCTTTCTGCTGCATTGCAAGCTAAACCTGTCACTAACTCCTGTTTCAGTGATGGTGCAGGGAGGACCGGCACCTACATCCTCATCGACATGGTCCTGAACCGCATGGCAAAAGGTAGGGAGCTTCCCCATGGCGCCCACAGCCCCCAGGCCCTTTTTAGAGGCTCCCCAGCACACAGGGTTGGGAGCTCAGAAGGAGCAGGTTGTCAACCTCTAGGCTCTGCCCAGCCCTCCAAAGCTCTTCGCCTCCAGGAGGCCCCAGGTTTTCTGGGTCCTGTCCTCCTCTGGACACCCCCTGAGCAGTCCCATCCCCACCCCCATCTCCAGGAGTGAAGGAGATTGACATCGCTGCCACCCTGGAGCATGTCCGTGACCAGCGGCCTGGCCTTGTCCGCTCTAAGGTGACCTTGCCTTCCTGCCCCAACCCCAGCTGCCACCCTTCCCTAGCACCCACTTCCTGGCCACCCCAGGGAAAGCGGCAGCTGCCAACCTCTCCCACCTGCCTCTGTCCCTCCTCCAGGAGGACTCCCCTCCTCCCAGGGGACCTGCCCAGGGCCCCACACCCCCACCAAAAACTCCCCACTTTGAGGGCAGAGCAGAGGTCAGGCCTCTCCGTGACCATCCTGCCACTGCCCTTCCCCAGGACCAGTTTGAATTTGCCCTGACAGCCGTGGCGGAGGAGGTGAATGCCATCCTCAAGGCCCTGCCCCAGTGAGACCCTGGGGCCCCTTGGCAGGCAGCCCAGCCTCTGTCCCTCTTTGCCTGTGTGCGCATCTCTGTGTACCCACTCCTCACTGCCCCACCGGCCACCTCTTGGGCATGCTCAGCCCTTCTAGAAGAGTCAGGAAGGGGAAGCCAGAAGGGGCACGCCTGCCCAGCCTCACGCATGCCAGAGCCCGGGGCATCCCAGAGCCTGGGGCATCCCACGGGGGTGCTGCAGCCAGGAGAAGAAAGGACGTGGGCAGCAATTCTACCCAGAGCCTTCTCCTGCCTACATTCCCTGGCCTGGCTCTCCTGTGGCTCTCCTGTGTTTCCGGGAGCTCCCCCAACATCTATGTGTGCCCCTCTATGCTCCAATGTGGAAGAACAGGGTGGAGGGTCGCCACACCTGGCTCCCCTTGCTTCTCAGCCCCAGGCCTGCCTCCTTGACTCACACTTGGGCGCTCCGCCCTCCCTGGCCTCATGCCCAGCCTCCTCCCACCACCCTCCCACCATGTGCTGCTCAACCTCTCTCCTTCTGGCGCAAGAGAACATTTCTAGAAAAATCTACTTTTGTACCAGTGTGAATAAAGTTAGTGTGTTGTCTGTGCAGCTGCAACCCAGACTCCTACACATTTCTGTCCGCTGGGCATCTGGACTCCAAACCCAGCCTAACCCCGCAGCCGGTCCCTGCTGATCTCTCAGAAGGTGCAGAGAGCACAGCGGGAGAACACCAGCTGCCAGTAAGGCCCTCCTAGGCCAGAACGCTAGGTTAGAAAGAGGCTTCCTACGTGGCCAGCAGTCTCCAAGGTGCTTTACATGATGAGTCTCATTTTACAGATGGAAAGACTGAGGCACAGAATTTGCTTGTGGTAACACATAACACAACTTGTAAGATTGTAAGGTGGCTGGGCGCAATGTCACACACCTGTAATCCCACCACTTTGGGAGGCTGAGGCAGGCAGATCACCTGATGTCAGGAGTTGGAGACCAGCCTGGCCAACATGGAGAAACCCCATCTCTACTAAAAATACAAAATTAGCCGGGCATGGTGGCTTGCGCCTGTAATCCCAGCACTTTGAGTGGCCGAGGCAGGCATATCACCTAAGATCAGGAGTTCGAGACCAGCCTGGCCAACATGGCAAAACGCTGTCTCTATTAAAAATACAAAAAAAAAAAAAAGGCCATGTGTGGTGGTGGGCACCTGTAATCCCAGCTACTTGGGAGGCTGAGGCAGGAGAATCGCTTGAACCCGGGAGGTGGAGTTTGCAGTGAGCTGAGAGCGTGCCGCTGCACTCCAGCCTGGATGACAGAGCAAGACTCTGACTCAAAAAAAAAAAAAAAAAAAGAATAAATATAGATAGATAGATAGATAGATAGATAGATAGATAGATAGATAGATAGATAGATGGTAAGGTGGAGTTAAGAGTTTGCACCTGGCTGACTAACCTCCTCTCTACTACCTCTCCTCTCAGTTCTTTTTTTGTTTTGGGGGTTTTTTTGGAGACAGAGTCTTGCTCTGTCACCCAGGCTGGAGTGCAGTGGTGCGATCTCGGCTCACTGCAGCCTCTGCCTCCTGGGTGCCAGTGATTTCCCTGCCTCAGCTGCCCGAGTAGCTGGGATTACAGGCATGCACCACCATGCCCGGCTAATTTTTTGTATTTTTAGGAGAGACGGGGTTTCACCATGTTGCCCAGGCTGGTCTGGAACTCCTGAGCTTCAGAAAATCTGCCCGCCATGGCCTCCCAAAGTGCTGGGATTACAGGCGGGAGCCACCGCGCCCCGCCTCCACTCAGTTCTTGGCAGCTGCTTTGTGCCTTTCTGCTGCCAGATTGAGGTAAGGCCTGAACAAGGTGATATTAGCAAAGTGCCTGCCACACCTTAGGCAAAACTATAGCAAAACTCTGACAGTGAGTTCAGGCTGGGCCTGTGAGATGCTAGGACAGGCGTTCCCCTGGGGATAAAGGACACACTGTCTCACCGCAGCTCCCAGAACCCTCCACCCTGTATGGCCCCAGAAGGTATACTCACCTACATGTCATGAGGTATCCTTGGACAGAAGTGGTGGACATGAAATAAGGCAAAAAGAGCCTTAGGCCTGGCATTACTTGGGAGTTAGGGCCACTTACCTATGCTGAGACTCAGTCTCCTTAAATAAAAAACAGGGCAAACACCATCTGCCCTGGAGCCGGAGTGAAGGGACCCGCCAGCTGACCACAGGCCGTCCCGCTGTCTCACCCACACTCTGCTGAGGTTCAGCACCAGTGATAGCCATCTCAAGGGCTAGACAGATGTAGATGAAACAGCCATTTGCAAACTTCCACCCAACTCAGGATGGAAGTTTGAAATTCCTCTTTCAGGGTAGGCTGCTTCTTAGCTTTGAGAAAAATATAGTAGAGGCCCTTTGGTGATTGATGCTGAGGCAAGAGCCCGTCCTAGAATGGAAGAGAGGCCTGGGGAGCCACCCGGCCCTCCCTGACAACGGAAAGGTGCTTGTCCCAGCACGGTGGCTGGAGATGAAAGGGAAGGGGTACCTGGCTTTTTCTTCTGTGGGCCCTGGGCGGGCTGGACTCGTGCCACTCCACGTGCCACTGGCTCACACCTTGGGCTGAGCCAATGAAACCTGCCCAGGGGCTTAGTCTGTGGGCCTCGCGGGGGTACAGTTTAAAGGTTTCACTGTGTGTTCTCAGCTTTCTGTGCTTTTAGTCTTTTTTTCCTTTCTTTTTTTTTTGAGACAGTCTCACTCTGTTGCCCAGGCTGGAGTGCAATGGCTTGATCTTGGCTCACTGCAGCCTCTCCCTCCCAGGTTCAAGCGATTCTCCTGCCTCAGCAGCCGAGTAGCTGGGATTATAGGCATATAGGCAGGCACCACCACATCTGGCTTTTTTTTTTTTTTTTTTTTTTTTTTGGTATTTTTTTAAGTAGAGACGGGGTTTTGCCATGTTGGCCAGGCTGGTCTCAAATTTCTGCCCTGAAGTGATCTGCCCGCCTCAGCCTCCCAAAGTCCTAAGATTATAAGCATGAACCATCGTACCCGGCCTCAGTTAAGTCTTAACTGAGTATGGTCCTAGCTGTGCTGTGAAGTGCTAAGGGGTGAGGCCCCTCATAAGAGCAGCATCAGCTGCTAGAGAAAGCTGGTTGTGGGCCCCCAAGAGGTGACAGGAAAGAATGGAGCATTGCCTGGTGTTCCATAACATACTTGGGGAAGGCAGCCTGGTCAAAGAGGGCACTTCTGCCTTCAACTGGCAAGGCCTGCACCTCTAGCTGTAGGGGCATAAAGGGAGGTGTGAGGCCTGAAGTGTCACCCACTGTCCCTTAGAGGCCCTCCTGGGCCACTCCGGAAAGTAGGAACACAAGAACACAACATGCCACCGAGCTCTCAAAACTCAGTTTTATTGACTTCCAGCATTTCCCCCTGGATCTGAGCTCAGCCCAGCTGGTTTTGGTTTGTCTCTGAGGCTCAGTGTTAACGGCGGCTAGCTCCACCACTCCCCTCCCTGGCCACTGGGATCCCCAGGCAGGGAGGAGGAGAGGCGGCTCATCTGTGATGTTGGAAAGAACGGGCAGCAGGGTCAGAGGCCAAAGAAAGCCATACAAGCAGCAGCATGCCTGGAGCTGCCATCACATGCCAAGCCCCGCCACACACACGCCCCTGCGGGTGGCCTTGCCCTCAAAGCTCTCTGCCACCCACACTCCTCAGCTTTCTGGGGCCACACTCTGCTCAGGCGGACATGCTACTCGCCCTGGCTTGTTCCTGGGACCCCAGGCTGCCCATGGGAAAGGAACCTCTCCCAGGTGCTGCACAGCTCTGCCCTGCCCACTCTAACCCTGGGGCTAGCAAGATGTGTCAGGGGAACCAATGCTCAGATCATTCCTCCTTCATCTACAACCCTGCCAGCCCTCCAGGGATAAATCAAAAGACAAAATCTCCCCATCTCACAGCGAGTGACAAGCCGACCTGGGCTACTACATGTCCCAAGATGCACAGCTCAGTAACCACGCACCACCTCCCCCAAGCGGGATCTATCAGAAATGAGGCCGGGCGCACCGCACTCTGGGATTTGTAGTTCCCAGGAGCCAGCACGAAACACCCAAGGAAGAGAGTGCACAGGCTAAGACTACTGCCGCCTCCCACCCGGCCCCCACCCACTACCCAGGCCCCAGCTCTACACTCAGCATGGGTGAGGGGGAGAAATGGAGGGTCCCCTCCCAGCACATGGGGGAGGGCGCTGTCCTGTTGGAACTGTGCAGCGATTCTGGATCCCGGCATCCAGCTCAGAACACATCTGGGGAGAGAGCGGGGGCGGGGTGACAGGAGAGAGCATCAGCGGCAAGCTGTGGAGGATGGGGCTCAGCATGCAGACCTGGGCTGGCCGCATGGCCTCTCCCTGAGCCCTGATGTATGGTAGGGAAGCAGTATGGGTGCAGTTCCCACCTAGGCCTCCCTCCTGGTTCCCCCTGGTCCTATCCCACCTCTTCAGAGTGAGCCAGCCTCACCTCTGCCTAGTCCTGAGGGTGAGGGCAGGTTGAGGCAACGGGAAGAAGGGAGGAGGAGTGGGCTCCAGTTCTGAATCCGGACAGCTGAGAGGCTCCCGCCCCACCCAGCTAGCCTCCCCAGAAGACCTCACAGCCCTACCGGCCCCAGCATCTTCCTCGCCACATTGAGGCCTTCTCGGGGAAGGAAGGAAGAAGGGAGTCCTAGCCAGACGGCAGTGAAAGCAAGCGATGCGGCCCGCAGGGAGTTGCAGAGAGAATGGGAGGGAGGAGAAGCAACACCAGAAGAGAAGCAACAGAGACAGTCAGAGCACAACATGGCACAGAAACCAGGGTTGGGGGTCTGCAGCTTGACCAGGAGAGCAGGAGGCTCCACTCCGCCTGCGCTGCTCCCCAGTGGAGCTGCCGGCTCCGGCTCAGACAACCCTAGGCCAAGTCCTCCTTCCTTGACACCATCAGCAACACAGGTGGCAGAGGACCTGGGCACAAAAGGCCCAGCCCAAACCACTAATGCCCCTTGGAGCTCCCCATCCAATAAATGCAACCTGGCTCCTCGGGCCCTTCCACTGTCCTGACACCCCCCACCCTGGGTTTCACCAGGGACCTATCAGTCCTGGGCTGAGCACAGCAAATCCCAAGTCCACAGTGGGGTGCAGGGGGCCTGGGAGGGAAACTCGTGGAGGGAGCATGGAGTTGCAAAGCAGTTCCTACAACTCAGGATACTCCCCTCTGCTCTTCCCACAGTGAGCCAGACCCCCAGTCAAGACCTGGATCAGGTCAGGTTGGGCCTGGTGGTCAGAGGATGAGGCAGCGAGAGGCCTTCTCCTCTGGGGATGGGCTGCGTTTGGTTGCTTCACCCCTCGCACCCTCCTGGGTCCCTCCCAAGCCTGGATCTTGGTGCTGGGCCTTGGGCCGCCCCTGCCGTCGGTGCTGTGCCTCCCGCCCACCTGCGGGTTTCTTCCCAGCTGCCTCCATCTCTGACAGGCTGTAGGCCATGGCCAGCTGCAGGTCCTCATCCTCAGAGAGGTCGCTGTCCAAGGGACATGAGGCAGGGGTCTGCTGGACCTGAGTGCCCCCAGACCTGGAAGTGACTGACGGCTGCTGCTCGCGACGGCTAAGCTCCAAGCCCAGTGCCAGGTCATCTGGGACACCTGCAAGAGTCACAGCCACCATGAGGCCCCAACCTGAGCCGGGGTATTACTGCCAGGTTGCCTCACACAGTAACGACCTTGACCACTTAAGAGTCTCTCATTTGGAATTGGCACACATGCATTCTGGCACCTAGGGTTGTGATTTTGAGCACAGGGAAGTATTCAGCTCTACCAGGTAGGAGCTCCTACCCTTGGGCAAGTCACTCAATATCCCTACCCCTCCCTTTTCTCATCTAGAAAGTGGGAATGATGGCCGGGCACAGTGGCTCATGCCTGTAATCCCAACACTTTGGGAGGCTGAGGTAGAAGGATCACTTGAGCCCAAAAGTTCGAGACTAGCCTGGGCAACATAGTGAGACCCCAACTCTACAAAATATTTAAAAATTAGCTGGGCATGGTAACACACGCCTGTAGTCCCAGCTACACGAGGGGCTGAAGTGGGAGGACTGCTTGAGCTGAGGAGGTCGAGGCTGTAGTGAGCCATAATCGTGCTGGGCTGGGCACCAAAGCAAGACCCTGTCTCAAAAAAAAAGAAAAAAAAAAAGAAAATGGAAATGATAGTGCCTTCATACTCAAATTGTTCCACTGATTAAATACGTCAGCCCATGTAAAGGGCTTGGTGCACAGTGCTCGGAGTCAGCAGGCAGGAAAGGTGAGCTATGGTGACGGTCCTGCACAGCAAGGTGTTGCAGAGACAGTTCTGCTCCGGCAATCATGCGTCCTGAGTTTGACTCCTGGCCCTTCCCCTTACTTGGAAGAAAAGAGTCTTGAGCCTGGGCTACTTGGAAGTTAGGGTCATTTAACTATGCTGCAGCTCAGGCTCCCCAAACTAAAACTGAGTGGATACCATCTGCCCTGTGTACTCCCCCAGATGCTTGAAGAATACAGAGGATATCGTATATCTGGAAGTGCTTTAAAAATAGTAAAGTGCTTTGCAAATGTAAGGCACCCCACTCACAGTGACGGCGATGGCTTCGTGAGACTCCTCCGCCCCCTTCCCAGCATTGCCATCTCTGATCCTACCAGTCTGGCCTGTTGCCACTCCCTCCCAAGCCCCAAGAGAGTTCAGAGAGCAGCAGTTTGGGGAGGAGGCTGCTGAGGTTGGGGCTGGGGCTTCCCGCCAGGGGCTGGGTGGTGGAGCCACTCCTCACCATTGATTGTGACTGACTTCAGCTGCCCATCCTCCTCCACTTCCACCCGCTCCTGCCCGTTCTCCATGATTCTGTGAGAGATAGCACAGTTCAGGCAACGAGCAGTGATGGACTCCTGCAGGTGCTGGTCACAGTTCTGGCCACCGCAGTAGAGAGTGCAGACTGGGCCCTGCCCTCAAGGAGCCAATTTTCTATTTGAATACAGCTACCCAGCAGACCTCTTACACCTCTATGGCCCCAGAAGGAGCTCTTACCTGCGTGTGGTGATGCGGCGTCCTTGGACAAAGGTGGTGGACGTAGAAACAGAGCGAAAAGCACCAGCCCCGGGACTGAAGGAGAAAGATGAGGAGGAGAAATCTGGCATCGGGACAAGGGAGGAGGAGGAGAGGTGGTTAGAAGAAGACTGCGCTGCCTATCGTGGTCACCGAGGCGCCAGGCCTCCTCGCAGGGCTGCTGGAGGCAGGGCTCCCAACACAGGAGACAGGCTTGGAAAAGCAACAAGCTCAGTCCAAGGGTTCCAGGAATCGGAGCTTGCAAAAGTGGGAAGGGGCAAAACTTACCAGAGTGCCCAGGGAAGGAGGAAGAGAAGGTAAAGAAAGGGCCTGAGTGTCGGGAACCCCGGTTCTGAAGCTCTGAGAAGGGGCCCAGGTCATCTGCAACAAGTAAACAGATTAGCAATCCTCTGGTAATGACATTTCCCCCCAAAAGTGTGTGAGCCCTGCTGTTAAGTCTGGAAGTATAAATGCTAAGCAACTGGGTAGGGTTTTTCTTTTCCGCTTTTTAGTTGGGCTTATTTATAATTAAATTCCTTTTTAATGTTGAATTCGAAGACGCTCACTAGTTAATTCTGTCCACAATAAAGAATAAAGGAAGGAAGGAGGGGGCAGAGGGATGGAGGACAGATGGCTCTTTCAGTACAGGCAAATCATCATGACGCGATGACAGGCAGACACAGCTAGGAGTCCAGCTCTGCCATGTGCTATGTGACTCTGAGCTATTGGCTGTGCCTTGGTTTTCTCATCTGCAAATGGAGATAAAATTGTCCACCTCTCAGGGTTCACTAGAGAATTAGGGAATGTAAAATATTTGGCACATATCAATCATTAAAAAATACCAGTATCTGTTTTATAGGTAATAATAATAATATTGTTAACAAGATGCTTTGAGTCTTGCCTTCACAGCTCTTACTGTAGAGGTCTAACAGTGTATTATTGTCGTTGTCATTTAATAAAGTGAGTCTGTGAAGTGTCACTGTTGGATCACGGGGGTTCTGGCACATGTATGGTTCTGTCCCAGCTCTCACTGGACCCAGCTCCACAAAATCTTCTGTCCATGGCATTCCCATCCCCTCTCAGCCTTCTACCTCAGGGCCTCCCAAATGATGGAAGGACAGGCCTGGAAGGGGAATTTGAGCCATTCAGAGGCTTCCGGCGTCCACTCACCAAAGAGCTCTGCAAAAGGGTCTCCACTCCCGAAGAATTCCCGGAAAACCTCCTCGGGGCTTCGGAAGGTGAAGGTGAAGCCAGGCCCACCACTGCCAGCTTCTGCCCGAGATGGGCCAGTTCCTGGAAAGGCAGGATAAGGAGAGAGCTTAGGGCATGCATCCTGCCCTGAGCTGGGGACCTCACCTAAGGCATGGCCAGGAGTCTGAGAAAGCCTCCACTGCAAGAATCTGCCCTGCCCCTCTCCTCCCTGCCCCACCTCCATTCCTGGACCTCGTCACTCCACCTACCTGTCCCCGTCAGCCCTTCCCGGCCATAGCGGTCGTAAATCTCCCGCTTGTGCTCTGCAAAAAGAGACCAGATGATTTCACCCTCCCTCTGGGATGGCCTCCCCTTCCAGGCTAGGACGCTCAAAGGATTGTCCAGAGACTGACACTCTGACACTTGGCAGGGGAAGGCAGGCACAGAAGGGGACCCATGGCACCCCTGCCATAGGTTTAGGCAGCAACTCAGCCTTTCACACAGCCGACCTCTTCTCATCTGGAAAATGGCTGTCATCACAGCACTTAACGCACAGGGTTGTAGCAAAGATCAAATGAGACCATCCACGTAAACTGCCTACCAGTGCCTGACACATAGGAAGTGTTCAATAAATGTTAGCTAATGATTACTACATTATTATTCACCAGGGCTTAGCCTAAATGTCACCTCCTAAGAGAGGCCTTCTACAACCACCAGAACAAAAGCAGGTGCACGTTATTCCCTAACACTCCACCTGCCCTGTTTCTTCCCTCTAGAATACTCTTCACAAGTTGTAACTGTCTGTGTGTGTGCCTGGTGAGTGTTGGTATTCCCTGCCCCTCTGGGCAAGGACAGTGCCTGCTTGTCCTCCAGTTTCCCCAGAACCCAGAGAGTGCCGGACACTGTCAGCATTCAGTGAATTACATTTTGAATGAATCAATAAAAAGGCCGACCTGGATTCATATTCCAGCTCTGCATGGCCTTGAGCAAGTTACTTCACCTCTCTCAGCCTCAGTTTCCTTGCCTGTAATATGGGGGTGACAGAACCTGCCTCATAGGACGGCTGTGAGAACTCATGGAGATGACACCCACCAATGCCTGGCATGCAGGAGGCTCAGCTCACATGAGTTACCTGCCCTGCTTCCTTCTCCTTGCAGGTCTCATGCCAGTCACTCCTACCAGACTCTGGGGAGCAGATACTGAGCTGTCCCTGTGGGAGGGGGAGCTTAAATGTCAGGCACAGAGGAAACTAGGGTGGCAGAGACATTGCTTTAAGAAAATGTGAGCTGGGGCATGAAGTAGGGAGTGATGTGCTGGGTCCTGCCTGATTCGGGCCCTTACTGTCAGACAGCACTTCATATGCCTCCGCCACCTCCTTAAATTTCTTCTCGGCAAATTCTTTATTATCTGGGTTTTTGTCTGGGTGCCACTGGAGAGCCTTGCGCCGATACCTGCAGAAAGTGGGTGCAGAGGAGCGGGTTGGGGGACAAATGCAGGCACTTCCCACCCAGGAACAGAACGACCCGTTTTCCCATTAGCCCATCACTGTCCTTTCACCGCCGTGTCCCAGTCCACCCCAGCTGCTAGGGCTGCCTCTGTGTGATGTTTTCATCAAGTTCCACCCTCTCTCATCTGCCACCAGTGCTAGGACCACGTGTACAAGCGGATACAATGCCAAGGTGAGAAGGCCTATCCCTAGCCCCTCCCTAGGGCTCGCTGGACTGGGGCTGCAAAGCTTGGGGCACATGTGGCCTCGAAGAGTACAGGGACACCGGCCCCTCCTCCTCACAGAGCCTCGGCATCTTTGCACTGCAGCCTGAGAATGCCCAAATCTAGAGGGAAGAGGGAACGGGGAAGGGGGAGGGGAAGGGAGGGGAGGGGAGAGGAGAAGGAGGAGGGGAAGATCCACTGGAGAACAACTCGCAACACAGTGCAGCTCCCAGCGGAACTAACTACTTCACTCTCTGGACGTTCTGCTTGTACTCTACCAGGGGTCTCTTTCCTCCCTGCAGGTGTCACTCGGAGGAAGCCCCCCACCCCAGGGCTTTCTAAGGACCTGGTTCCCTCAGACACCTACAGGTGTCACTCTGAAGTGCCCCATGGTGGTGGCGGGTGGAGGGTGAGAGGTTTTCTGTTGCACACGGAGGCACTTACGCCTTCTTGATGTCATCAGCAGACGCACTTCGCGGCACGTCTAGGATCTCGTAGTAGGATGCCATGGCAACTGGTCAATCGTCAAGCGGGCCTCCTTGGGGCTGCAGGAGAGAAGGAGTCAGGCGGAAAAAACCAAGAGCCCCTCCCTGTGGCTGCAGCAGTCTCCCCCCGGGTGGCGGGAGGCGCTCCCAGTTGGAAGCGGAGCCCACTAGGCTCTGCTTGCGGCCGGTGACTAGGCTCCCTCCCGCAGCCTTATCTGCCCCCGAAGGCCGGGGCCAAGAGCTATCTTGACTCCCAGGCCCAGGAGCCCTATCGGGCCCCCCCAACTCCAGCAGTCCGACCCAGGGCCCCCAGCCTGACCCGGGCCCCCGGCTGCACCTCCTCCGCCGGGAGTCCCGGCCTCTTGCGGCGCCCCGCCCCTGCCCCCCGCCGGGAACCGTCTGGCACCCGCAGCCCGGCTCGCGGCTGCTGCGTAGGACGCGCCCGGCCCAGCTGTGCGCGCAGGCATGCGTCAGCGGCGCGGAAACTACTAGAGACCGGGAGAAGGCCCGCTCCGCCAGTCCCCTGGCGGGGGTGGGGGCCTGCAGGGGCTGTCGGGAGAAGAGGGCGGAGCCAGCTATTTTGGGCACGCACCAGGACGACGTCAGCCCCAGCTGGGACCTGGGAGACTGCTGCCCCGCCTCCATCCAGGCGAGACTTTGCTCGCACGGAAGCTGGGGCAGCCCACAAACAAGCCGCCCGGCCCCCAGGTCCCTCTGTCACTTTCTTATAAACATGAGCGATGATCCATGCTTACTCACCCACCTCGAGGACTCGTACTCCTCCCTCCCTCCCCCGACCACAATTCTAACTCCTCCCCCTTCTTCAGCTCCCAGCTCCAGCCCCAGGTCCCCCAGCAGGCTGCCCTGGCTTTCCTGAGTAGGTCAGAACTGCCTTTTACAGCATCTCGTGGCATTTCCTTCATCAGTCTTCTTAGAGCCACAAATTAGCATTTATTGGTTTGATTATTTTTTATTACCATTCACCTCACCCACTAGAATGTCGATTTCACGGGGCAGGAATTGTGTGTTTTTTCTCACTGGTCTATTAGAGCAGCTGTCGGGGTTCAAAACTACCCGTAGGATGAATAAATAATGAACATCTGCAAACCTCTTGTTGACAGTTTGGACACATTTGGGGGAGGTGAGGTAAAGGGGACAGTAGAACGGAATTCCCCAGGTTCAAGTCTTCCCAAACTGATCCTGACTAGGCCTATTCCACTGCAAAATGTTCCCTGGGTTCAGGCCTCATGGGAGGGTTAGGAAACCTTCCAGAATTGTCTCCTGCTTGATCCCATCCAGGCCAATCCACAGGCGTTAGCTGAGCATTTTTCTGCATTCAAGATGCTGTCAGGCCGTATAAAGAAGAATGTGGCCCAAGTACTGCCTTTGCAGAGCTTGAACTTGATAAGATACCAGCCCATCAGTGTGGCCCGCTGGGAAACCCAAGGCTTTGGAAACAGTACAACCTGGCATTACTGTGAGACTTGGGAAAATCTCTGAGCACTCTTTTTTTCTCACTAAATATAGGTAGTGCCTAGGGTTGTTTGAAAGTCAAATGAGACATGGTACATATTAGGTGTTACTGCGGTCCTCGCTGGCATCGTGATTGGCTCAAGCAATAATGGTTACGTGAGTCCAGAAAAGTGCTTTAGGCTGGGGGACCCAGAAACACTTCGCCAACGAGAAGGGCTTGAGCCGGACGTAAGAGAAGAAGGTGGTGTGAGTGTCCTGTTTTCCTGGCCGCCCACCATCAGAACCTCCTGCCTACATTTGGGGAATTCCCATCGCACGGGCCCTAATGGGAAGCATGCCACCATTTGCCACAAAGCCCCAATGCTTGCTCTCCCTGACTCGGCTCTAGGGTTGCAGGCAGAAGACATCAGCTCCGCCAATCGGATGCTTCAACTGGGACTTTGAATCTGGAGCAAGTCACGGAGAAGCAGGGCTGGTTGAGGAATTCATTTCTGCGGCGGCGGTGGAGGCGATGGGGCCAACAGCGGCCTCTAGTGTCTGGAGGAGGAAATGTCAGTGCTAGTGCCGCAGGTGAGGGAGGAGAGTAGGGGGATCACTGCGGAGGGTGGAGGGGACAGGAGTCTCCTACACAGGCTGTCCTGTGCCCAACCTTGAGTGTGGTGCTGGCTGCCCAGCTTCCCTGGGTGCCTGTCTGATTGCTGACCCTTGTTTGCTGGCCTTTGCATTGATTCCAGTGCCATCCGATATCTCTGTAATTGTTGGGGGCAGCGAACTTGAAACAATTTGCCAGTTAGCTTCTGCTGTTTACAAGAGTCCTGACTGACACAAAGACTAAGAGTTAGCCTTGGTATAAGAGGAAAGAGTGATTGGGTTAAGTCACTCCAGATTTTCCAGATCTCTGCCTTTTTCTTCTTACTCTGCCGTCCCAACAGACATTTGTCTAGCACCTACCGTGTATGTCTTGTTATATTAAGAATAAGAATATAGCAGGGCGCGGTGGCTCACGCCTGTAATCCCAGCACTTTGCGAGGCCGAGGTGGGTGGATCACCTGAGGTCGGGAATTCAAGACCAGCCTGACCAACATGGAGAAACCCTGTCTCTACTAAAAATACAAAATTAACCAGGGTGGTGGTGCATGCCTGTAATCCCAGCTACTCGGGAGGCTGAGGCAGGAGAATCACTTGAACCCGGGAGGCAGAGGTTGCGGTGAGTCAAGATGGTGCCATTGCACTCCAGCCTGGGCAACAAGAGAGAAACTCCGTCTCAAAATAAATAAATAAATAAAATAAGAATATAAAGAAGCTTAAATTCCAGTCTCTGTGCTCAAGGGGATAGGACATAGACAAATGACAACCGAGGGAAATTATATGGAACACATCTAGCAGACAAAGGTTTAATTTCCTTTGTCCACAAAGAAATCCCAACTAATAAAAGACAATGCCATTTTTAAATGGACAAAGGGACAGGCAGCTCACAGGAGAGGAAATACTGGCTTTTAAACATATGAAAAGATGCTCAATCTCGTTCACAAAAAAAAACGTAAACCAAAGCTACAACAGGCCAGGCATGGTGGCTCATGCCTGTAATCCCAGCATTTTGGGAGACCAAGGCGGGTGGATCACCTGAGGTCAGGAGTTTGAGACCAGCCTGGCCAATATGGTGAAAACCTGTCTCTACTAAAAAATACAAAAAGTAGGCCGGGCGCGGTGGCTCAAGCCTGTAATCCCAGCACTTTGGGAGGCCGAGACGGGCGAATCACGAGGTCAGAAGATCGAGACCATCCTGGCTGACACGGTGAAACCCCGTCTCTACTAAAAAATACAAAAAACTAGCCGGGCGAGGTGGCAGGCGCCTGTAGTCCCAGCTACTCGGGAGGCTGAGGCAGGAGAATGGCGTGAACCTGGGAGGCGGAGCTTGCAGTGAGCTGAGATCCGGCCACTGCACTTCAGCCTGGGCGGCAGAGCGAGACTCCGTCTCAAAAAAAAACACAAAAATACAAAAAGTAGCCCGGTGTGGTGGTGTATGCCTGTAATCCCAGCTACTCGAGAGGCTGAGACAGGAAAATCACTTGAATCCAGGAGGCGGAGGTTGCAGTGAGCCAAGATCATGCCATTGCACTCCAGCCTGGGCGACAAGAGTGAAACTCCATCTAAATAATAATAAATTTTAAAAGAATAATAATAATAAAGCTACAGCAAAATACTTTGGGGTTTTGGGGGGGTTGGTTTTCTTTGTTTTGTTTTTTGAGGTAGAGTCTTGCTCTGCCACCCAGACTCGAATGCAATGGCACTATCTTGGCTCACTGCAACCTCCCAGGTTCAAGCAGTTCCCCTGCCTCAGCCTCCCAAGTAGCTGGGAGTACAGGCATGTGCCCGTAATTTTTGTGTTTTTTGTAGAGACGGATTTTCACCATGTTGGCCAGGCTGGTCTCGAACTCCTGGCCTCAGATGATCCACCTGCCTCGGCTTCCCAAAGTGCTGGGATTATAGGCCAGAGCCACCACACCTGAGCACATGGCCCCAACAAAATACTTTGTTTCTCTTATTGGATGATTGACAAAGACCAAAAAGTTGAATACATTGTATGGGCAAGGCTGAGGGCACAGGCCTTCTTATAGATTGGTAGTGGGAGGGTGGGTAATTTGGTGTGACTTTTTTTTTGAGACAGAATTTCGCTCTTGTTGCCCAGGCTGGAGTGCAATGGTGCAATCTTGGCTCACTGAAACCTCTGCTGCCTGGGTTCAAGCAATTCTCCTGCTTAGCCTCCCGAGTAGCTGGGATTGCAGGCGTGAGCCGCCGTGTCCGACCTGGTGTGACTTCTAAAGAGAGCAAGATTTAAAATGCATAATCTTTGACCCAGAAATCTCAATTCTAAGAATGTATGGTTATACATGAAAAAAAAAATACAAGTGTTGCAGCATTCTTTTTAATAGCAAAAGATTGGAAACAATCTAAATATCCATTAATAGCAGACTGGTAAAACAAGTGTTGGTATGATATATGATGGAATATTATATTGTGACCAAATAGAATGAGGCATAGCTAACGGTATTCATATGGACCATCTTCCAGATTTATTATTAAGTGAAAAAACAAGGTGTAGAACAAAGTGTATACTGAATGTGCATACAAGTATGGTAGTACAGATGGAGCATCCCTACTCCAAAAACCCAAAATCTGAAATGTTCAAAAATCCAAAACTTTTTGAGTACCTGACATGATGCCACAAGTGGAAAATTCCATACCTGACCTCATATACACAAACTGTTTCATGCACAAAATTATTTAAAACATAGGCCAGGCTCAATGGCTCAGGCCTGTAATTCCAGCACTTTGGGAGGCCAAGGCGGGAGGATTACCTGAGGTCAGGAGTTTGAGACCAGCCTGGCCAACATGATGAAACTCTGTCTCTACTAAAAATACAAAAATTAGCTGGGCATGGTGGCAGCCGCGTGTAATCCCAGCTACCCGGGAGGCTGAGACAGGAGAATCACTTGAACTTGGAAGGCAGAGGTGCAGTAAGCCAAGATCACACTATTGCACTCCAGCCTGGACAACAAGAGCGAAACTCCATCTCAAAAAACAAAACAAAACAAATATTTAAAACATTATACAACATTCCCTTCACGCAATGTGTATCAGGTGTATATGAAACGTAAGTAAATTTCATATTTAGACTTGGGTTTCAGTCCCAAGATATTTGGGATATTTCATTATGTATGCACAAATATTTCAAAATCTGAAAAAATCTGAAATCCTAAACACTTCTGTTCCCAAACATTTCAGATAAGGGATATTCAACCTATACATATGTAGACATCTCTGGAAGGAAACACTAACAAAAACATTAACAGTGGTGGCTGCCAAGAGCGGAACAAGATGAAAGAGACTTATTTTTCTTGTTCCTAAATCTCTCTGATACTTTTCGAATTCTGAAGCATATGCACCTAATAACTGTTCAAATTCATACTGATTGTTAAAAATTGAGTTGGGGGAAATAAGACATTGACAAGAAGCCAAGTGCTATCATACAAGGAAGCCCATGCCAAGCGCCAAATGAAAAATAGAGACAGAGGTAGATGCTGAAAGAATCCAGAAGAGAGAGAGCTCCCTGGGGCTGGGTAGGTTCTGGATGGCTGTGACCTAAGCTGGAAGGAATGGCAACATTGAGACACACAGGGGGAGGTGGCGTTCCAGAAGGAGGGAATGGTGACAACACAGCTTTGAAGCCAGGCATGTTCCTGACACATCAGAGACCAGGGAATAAATTTGTTGGGTAGAATCTGAGCTTGGGAGCCTGTCTCTTTTGTCTGCCTGCAGAAGGCAATTGTACTTTGGCTTTAGAAGTGTCAGGGATGAAAGCATTTCCCCTGCACTGAGGGAGTCCCCAGGAGCCAAGCTGGGTGGTGCTCCCAGCTGCCC
The DNA here is from genome assembly GCF_049350105.2 of Macaca mulatta. Classification (NCBI taxonomy): domain Eukaryota; kingdom Metazoa; phylum Chordata; class Mammalia; order Primates; family Cercopithecidae; genus Macaca; species Macaca mulatta. The sequence goes on along the minus strand of NC_133417.1, from coordinate 124,523,384 downwards.
CAGGAGGTCTGGGTTGCCACCTCTCCACACCCACGCCCAGTCCAACCCAGGCCTGCCAGGGCCTGCCAGCAGAGTATTACTAGCAGGAAGACGTCAGGGAGATAGCTATATAACCACCCAGGGTGGGCTGGCTGGTTCAGCAGACAGGAAGGGAGATGAGCTGCCTCTCTGGATCCGTAGCCATCTTGGCAGGTGAAGAGCTCACCTCCCTCCCCACCCCCAATCCTGGCCTCTCCCAGGCCCTCACCACCTCCTAGGAGATGTTGGGGGATGTTTTCCAAAGGGCACTGATAGCCCCAAAACCTGGCCCCAAAGAAGCCTCTACCCCCATTCAGACCCAGAAGCTGGGACTCTCCCCTCTACATCAATGCCCTCCTTCCCAGAGCCTGGGCAGGGCAGTGTGAAGCGTCACCCGCTCCCTGCCCCTGAGGCACCTGAGTCACTGTCTGGGCACTGGGGACCTGGCAGGCTCAGAAGAGGTGGCGTCTGGAGGGGTGCCTAGAATCACTGTGGGCAGGAAGTGGGGGCACCTAAGAAAAAGGTGGGGGAGCAACATGTGATTTGGCGCAGGCTAACCTGGGTTTGAATCCCGACTCCTCCATTTATCACTTTGGGCGAGTCTTTGAGTCTCAGTCTCCACATCTATAAAATAGGCATTCATTGAACAAGTTCATCCAACAAATATTAATCATCTAATATGCCAGGCAACTGGGGTAATGAGAACAATGAAAAACAGTCCAAGGCCTGTCTGAGAGCTTCTGTTCCAGTGGGTGTAATAACTGTACTAACCTCAGAATTAAATAAGATTGTATGGATACAGGACGTAGCACATAGTAGATGCTCACTAAATGATGGCTATTTCTTGGGGTATGAAGGGCTCCCAGAGTAACACCTTTTCCCTTCCCAAGTTTGAAAGCAGTTGATAGAAAGACACATAAGTCAAATATATGGAGATTTAAAAGCCAGCCCTTTTAGCAAGGCATAGTGGCTCATGTTTGTAATCTCAATACTTTGGGAGGCCAAGGTGGGAGAATTGCTTGAGCCCAGGAGTTCGAGACCACCCAGGACAACATTGTGAGATCCTGTCCTTACAAAAATTGTATTGTATTGTACTGTATTGTATTGTATTGTATTGTATTGTATTGTATTGTATTGTATTGTATTGTTGTATTGTATTGTATTTATTTTTTGAGATGGAGTCTGGCTCTGTCGCCTAGGCTGGAGTGCAGTGGCACTACCTCAGCTCACTGCGACCTCTGCCTCCTGGGCTCAAACGATTCTCTTGCCTCACTCAGCCTTAGGATTTAAAGTTTGCCATCTGTTTGGAAGTGGAGGTGGGAAGCTGTGCATGCATAATGCCACAGGACTGATAAAAGGTCAACTGTTTTTATCAAAAAGTGGTGAGTGTCAGGGCCGGGCACAGTGGCTCACCCCTTAATCCCAGCACTCTGGGAGGCTGAGGCTGGTGGATCACCCGAGGTCAGGAGTTGGAGACCGGCCTGACCAACATGGTGAAACCCTGTTTCTACTAAAAACATAAAATTAGCCTGTAATCTCAGCTACTTGGGAGGCTGAGGCAGGAGAATTGCTTGAACCCGGGAGGCAGGGGTTGCAGTGAGCCGAGATCGTGCCATTGGACTCCAGCCTAGACAACAAGAGCAAAACTCCCTCTGAAAAAAAAAAAAGAAAGTGGTGAGTGTTGACAGAGATTACTGGGAGGTAATCTCTACCCTTACAGTCCTACCTTTACAAGCCATTCTCCCTTTGTGGCTGCCACTGCACCATTCTTCTGCCTCAACCAACTCCAGTATCAGGGCTCTCTATTACCCCAAACTCCTGCCTGGAGAAGACAAGCCTCCAGATCTCAGGAGGGGCTAGCGGGCACTAGATTACTTTAAGGATCACTTCGGATCCTCCTGGCCTCACTGGGCTCTTGTTGCAGCTCCATGTGGGGTCCCACCGACTTCACATATGTTCAACTTAACAGCACCTCCTCCTCGCCCAGGGTTTCCTGATGACTCTACAGCCGAAGTGTGTGTAATCCACCAGTGCAGGGGAGTTAATGCTGGATGGGGCGAAGGTTTAACCAGTGGAAGAACAGAGCCAGTGCATAAACCCCACCCCCAGCCCTCACCTGCCCACTCACCCAAGAATGGTTCTGAGATGCCATTTATTCAGCTGCATTTTCTCTAGGGTGAATTCTTCCTCTTTCTGTGCTTTACTTCCCTTGGCCCCCATTCTGTTCGCTGTAATTGCACTCTGTAATGAAATCTAAAATCAGATCTGCTTTCTGGGGAATAGAGGCTAAGACACCAGTGTTCCTACCTCTCGTGGAGAAGAAGCCCTCCCCACATGGTTTTTCCCAAGAGAAAAAGACATTCGTGAGACAATAAGGCCACAGCACTTTATGTAGGACAGACAGGCAATATTCCCCTAGTACTCATCCCCCACTTCTTTTCCTCCCCCCCACTAAGCTATCCATGCCCACCTCCTTGTAATCCTTCTCCAGGGCAGTCATATCCTCATGGGCCTCAGAGAACTCACCTTCCTCCATACCCTCACCCACATACCAGTGCACAAACACCCTCTTGGCATACATCAGGTCGAACTTGTGGTCCAGGCGGGCCCAGGCCTCAGTAATGGCTGTTGTGTTGCTCAGCATGCACATGGCACGTTGCACCTTACCGGGTCACCCACAGGCACCACAGTGGGAGGCTGGTAGTTGATACCAACCTTGAAGCCTGTGGGGCACCAGTCCACAAACTGAATGCTGCTCTTGGTCTTGATGGTGGCAATGGCAGCGTTGACATCCTTGGGCACCATGTCTCCATGGTACGGTAGGCAGCAGGCCATGTACTTGCCGAGCCGGGGATCACACTTCACCGTCCAGGCTCAAAACAGGCATTGGTGATCTCTGCCACCGACAGCTGCTCGTGGTATGCCTTTTCTGCAGAGATGACTGGTGCATAGGTGGCCAGGGGGAAGTGGATGTGAGGGTAGGGCACCAGGTTGATCTAGGACTCCATCAGGTCCACATTGAGGGCCCTGTCAAAGCGCAGAGAAGCTGTGATGGAGGAAACTATTTGGCTAATGAGGCGATTGAGGTTGGTGTAGGTTGGGCGCTCGATGTCTAGGTTGCGGCGGCAGATGTCATAAATTGCTTCGTTGTCCACCATGAAGGCACAGTCTGAGTGCTCCAGGGTGGTGTGGGTGGTCAGGATAGAGTTGTAGGGCTCGACCACGGCTGTAGACACCTGGGGGCTGGGTAGATGGAGAATTCCAGCTTGGATTTCTTGCCATAGTCAACAGAGAGCTGTTCCATCAGGAGTGAGGTGAAGCCAGAGCCAGTGCTCCCGCCAAAGCTGTGGAATACCAGGAAGTCCTGAAGTCCTGTGCACTGGTCAGCCTAGATAGGGAAGGGGAGGGGAAATGTGGGGCATGGAGCACAGCTGATGGACAGGAAAGAACCAACTGTGCTGTTTTAAATTCCCAAAAGTTTCACGAACTCCTTGGAAGACTTTTCCAAGAGCACAAAAGAGATCCTCATAGAGAGGGCCCAGGGCCCACCCTTTCTCCTCCCTGTCCCTCTTCCTCTGAAATCTCCTGAGGTCCTTAACACAGAGCTCTGTTGTATGCTGGAAAAGAGGGGTATGATGGTGGGTGGAGTTGGCTGTCTAGGCTGACCAGTGCGCAGGACTCCAGGGCTTCCTCATCTTGTTGTCATAACTTGCCAACTCCACCCACCATCATATCCATACCCCGCTGATTTAACTTTGGATGTTTCTAGAGGGCTTCTCTACTAAGAACAACAATCCAGGAACCTCATCCCCATCCTTTGTAAAAGTCAAGGCCAATCATAGAGGCTTTGGGCTGACATTCTTTGAATCTCTGCCTTTCACAGGGACTTCCGCCCACATCCTTGTAACACAAGGTGGTATCCTGGGAATGCTTATGGACCCCCACAACTTGGCCAGGCAGCCCATCAACATGTTTGCCTTAATGGACACCCTGCCTAGCACCAGGCCAGCCACTTCAGAGATGCAGGGGACCCCAGCTCCAGGCTGGAAGCTATAGTTGGCCCCCCTGATCAGAGTGCAGGACCTCTCCTCATTGGTCCTGATCCTGTGTGTTTCTCCCAGAGGCTGAAGCTGTCCTTCCCCAATCTGGTGTCCAGACTACCTCACAACAGGAATTCAGATTCACTCCCCCTGCCCCAGCCCTCAGCCCTTTCCTCACCAGCTTCCGAATCCGGTCCAGTACCAGGTCGATGAGCTCCTTCCCAGTGGTGTAGTGGCCTCGGGCATAGTTATTGGCAGCATCTTCCTTGCTTGTGATGAGCTGCTCTGGATAAAAGATCTGGCAGTATGTACCCGTTCAAACTTCATCGCAATGGGCAGAGTTTTGGGCTCTACCTCCCTTTGCGATACAGCTGCTGGAGCCCCAGGGTACCCGAAGGGAGTGGGGTCACCAGCTCCCAGGTTCTGCATTCAGGCTGCATTCAGGCTGCTGCTATTACCTGTTTGGATGTGTTTGTGCTGCTTGGATGTGTTTTTCAATAAGGAAAGGGATGTGCAGTGGCCTACAGACTCAGGAGCTGAGTAACAGTGATTCTGTACATCTGGAGTTCTAATTGGCTGCAGCACCTGGGAAGCTACACCACAAATGCCATGCTCTGCAGTTATGGAGTAGGACTTGCTGTGGTACCCAGGGACAAGGTCATGGCTGGGACTGATCATCACTCACCGATCACAGCAGGCTCCAGATCCACAAACGCTGCCTGGGGCACATGTTTCCCAGCCCCAGTTTCACTAAAAAAGTGTTGAAGGAGTCATCCCCTCCCCTGATGGTCTTGTCACTGGGCATCTGCCCATCAGGCTGAATCCCATGTTCCAGGCAGTAGAGCTCCCAGCAGGCATTGCCAACTGCACACCAGCCTGCCCTACATGGACTGAGATGCACTCACACTGAGTGGGCAAAGGGCAGAGAATGGCCTTCACAGAGGGAAACATCATGCCTGGACATGGTTCCTGCCTGCCTTCCTTGAGTGGCTCTTTGACTGAGGGCCAAGGTTCCTGGACTCTACTCTGCTTGCCTCACCTCCTGCGTCTAAGCATTTACTGGTGGCATTGAGGAGCAACAGGCATTGGCTCTAGGGGCTGGGCCAAAATCCTTGGGGGAAGCAGAAGATGTGGGCAGTTCTGAGATTATAGACTCTTGCTCAGTGCCTGTCTCAGTGAGGAACGCTGAAGTGATCAAATGAATCTAGAAGTGCAAGATAATCAACCCCCAGTGTCCAGAAAGAAATTAGGAGTCATTGGTGAGGGAAGCAAGGGAAAATAGTACAAAGATAAAGTACACGAGACATTAGCTCCAAATTTGGAATAATGGTGCTCTCTGGCAGGGGAAGCAGATAGATGCAATTGGAGACAGATTCTATTTCTCAAGCTTGACAGCTGCTGTTCATCACATTATTCTTTTCTTTTTCTCTTGAGACAGAATCTCACTTTGTCACCCAGAGTACAGTGATGTGATCATAGTTCACTGTAGCAGGCTTGGACTCCTGGGCTCAAGGGATCCTCCTGTCTCAGCCTCCCGAGTAGCTGGGACTACAGGCATGCACCACCATGCCTAGCTAAGTTTTAAATTTTTCTGTAGAGACAGGTCTCGCCATCTTTCCCAGGGGGGTCTTAAACTCCTGGGGTCAAGCAGTCTACCTGCCTTGGCTTCCCAAAGTGCTGGGATTATAGGTGTGAGCCACCGCTTCCAGCCTATCATGTTATTAGTTATACCTTTTTGCATTCCTGAAATATTTCTTAATTGTTTAATGAGGATGCCTTCTCCAAAAATGTAACACTTCACTGACTATTTTTATATAACACAAGGGCCTGACTTTTCATGATTTTTAGATGACTGAGATTAATCCAGAAATAATCTGTATTCCAGCCCCATTACTTCTCTACTTGTCTTGAGCAAAAGTCTTAACCTCTTGGTCAGTGTTCTCCTTTTGAAATGTGGACAATAATAAGAGCCCCCTCCTAGAAAAACTATGAGAATTAAATGAAAGAATGCATGAAAAGTGCCTGGCCCGCTGCCTAACACACACCAGGGTGTGCCGTGCATGTTGGGTTCCCCTTCCAATTTCCTACCCTCAATCCCTGATGTCATAGTAAGAGAAGGTAATGAATTGAGGCTAGGCGCAGTGGCTCATGCCTGTAATTCCAGCACTTTGGGAGGCCGAGGCAGGTGGATCACTTGAGGTCAGGAGTTCGAGACCATCCTGGTCAACATGGTGAAACCCCCTCTCCACTAAAAATACAAAAATGGTGCATTCTTATAATCCCAGCTACTTGGGAGGCTGAGGCGGGAGAATTGCTTGAACCCAGAAGGCGGAGCTTGCAGTGAGCCGAGATTGCACCACTACACTCCAGCCGGGGCCACAGAGTGAGGCCCTGTTGCAAAAAAAAAAAAAAAAGATAATGAGTTGAGCTAAGACCTCAAGGATGGGAGAAATCCCAGGACCAATCCTGGGGCTGCCTTAGCTCACCAATCACCTGCCTGGTGCTGCATCTCTGAGCCTGACCAGCCAGTTCTGTCCACAGACCCAGACATCGTCCGGGCCCCCAGAACTACTAGCCCATTGCAAGGTGTCTCTGGCCCCTCCAGGAATGATGTCTCACACTGGAGGCAGCAGGTTTGGGGCAAAGAACTCGGCCTCTGGCCAGGTGCAGTGGCTCACACCTGTAATCCCAACACTTTAGGAGGCCGAGATGGGCAGATCACAAGGTCAGGAGATTGAGACCATCCTGGCCAACATGGTGAAACCCTGTCTCTATTACAAATACAAAAATTAGCCGGGTGTGATGGCATGCGCCTCTAGTCCCAGCTACTTGGGTGGCTGAGGCAGAAGAATCGCTTGAACCTGGGAGGCAGAGGTTGCAGTGAGCCAAGATTGCGCCACTGTACTCCAGAAGGAGACTCCATCTCAAAAAAAAAAAAAAAAGAACTCAGTCTCTGGAGTCACACAAACCTGGCCTCAAACCCCCATCTCTCTGCGACCCAGTACTAGCCATTTCACCTCAGCTTCCCTAGCACCTTTTTCATGACTGTAGAAAGAGAAGAAGCTCATAGCCAGCGGCCTGTGTTGTTACATTGCTTAGTTCTACTTATTAAGCACTAATAAGATGCCAGGTGAAGGTGGCACTTTATACACATTATCTCATTTAATCTTTACCACATTCACCTTAGGTAGGTAGTTTTATTACCCCCAATTTATAGATGAGGAAACTGACCCTCAGAGAAGTCAAGTAGCTTGCTCAAGGTCATGAGCAAAACCGAGAATATTAAGAGCAGGGACGGCCTGGCACCAACCATGCTCTTCACTGTTCTTCTATCCTGCCTGGTAGGGAGGTGGGTAAAAGATATCAAATGAGCCCCAGGCACAGCCAGCTCTTGACAGATGGGAGCACCACCCTTTCCCTCCTCCTTCTTCTCCCCACTGATCTGTAACTGACATGAGAGGTCAGACAAAGGCACAGCAGATGGGCAGGGTGGAGTGAGGAACCAGAGGGGAGAAGCTTCCAGGGAGGTTGTGTCCCCATGGTGGGAAGGTGGGACCAGAGCCCAGCGGTGAACCTGTGGCAAGGCCCAGGGTCTGGAGATTCTCAGCCAGCAGAGGAAATCGCCTACACTTTCTGCTCAAGTCCTGCTTCTCCCACACTCCCCATGCCTAAATTCAGACCCCCTCAGCAGCCCTGCTCCTCAGCCTAGGCTCAGCCCCACATCCTGGTTACCATCGAACTTTCCTTCCCTACCCCCTGCAATGTCCCCTACACCTGCACACTTGGGGGCCACAGCCACATCTGGAAGTCTCTTTCCCTCTCCCTACCTCACCACATACTGTAGCCCCATCAACATCTGGACTCCCAAGGTACCGTCACGCCAGATATCTTGGGCCCACTGGGACCCTCACTTGCATGCTTTCTGCCTGCCTCACCCTCCCAAAGTGCTGGGATTACAGGCATGAGCCACTGCACCTGGCCTATTACTGTTCTTAACCTGTTACTATGCCTAATTTATAAAAGCCCCTTCTACTCACCATGCTGCCTGGACAGGGGCTGGCTGGGGTCCTGTCTCTCTGTCTGCTGCAGGATAGTGAGCAGGGATGGATCTATGAGAGGCCTGCAGCAGCCAGCCTCCTCTTTATACTCTCTGGGTGGCTTTCAGCGGGTGTATGTTGTTAGAAACTGCCTGGGAGGGCAGGGCCTGTTGACTTGGTCACAGAGCACCAGGCAAGGACTGGGCCTGCGCCCAAACAGGGGATCCAGCTGAGGTGGGCAGAGGAGGGGCCAGGGCTAGTAACTCCACACAGGTATCCAGGCCCCTGGGTACATGGTACCTGTTGTCAGTCACGCAATCCCATTTCCTGGTGGCATAGCCTGCACTTCACAGGTGGAAGACGATTTAGAAATCAAGGCCCTGAGCTCCAGCACCGCCCCCACCCATTAAACCCCCTGCACTCCCCTGCCCTAGGGTTGGTGACGACTGTAAGTCAAGTGTGGGTGGGACTAAGAAGATTCTCTACAATGATCCAGAAATGATGAGTCCTCAGCCAAGAGATCAAGCCTCAGGACATCCTGCTTGAAAACTCAGAATATCATAGAACGAGCAACCTAGTGCTTGGTTTTAATCCCACCTCTAATAGCTACTAGCACTTAACTTCTTTTTTTTCTCTGTTTCTCATCTGGAGAATGGGGAGAGGTAGTATTATGAGGTCTAAACAAGGTAACCTTTCTTAAGTGCTTAGTCCAGAACGGCTGTTGCTCTCCAAGGGCAAAGCAAGAGCAGGGCCTCAAGGCACTTCCTAAACATCTCCTCCTAGCCCATGGCAAGTCGCTGCTGCTCTAGCCTGGCCTTATGTCCCCAGAAAAGGAGTCTCCTGATCGTCTTAGGCAAAATTCTGAAATAAAAAGGCTAGTCTCTAGCATTTGTATCCTGCTTTATGCATTTTTTTTTTTCTTTTGAGAAGGAGTCTTGCTCTGTCACCCAGGCTGGAGTGCAGTGGTGCAATCTCAGCTCACTGCAACCTCCACCTCCCGGGTCCAAGTGATTCTCCTGCCTCAGCCTCCTGAGTAGTTGGCTTTACAGATGCCTGCCACCTGGCCCGGCCAATTTTTATATTTTTAGTAGAGACACGGTTTCACCATGTTGGCCAGGCTGGTCTCAAACTCCTGGCCTCAGGTGATCCACCTGCCTCGGCCTCCCAAAGTGCTGGGATTACAGGCGTGAGCCACTGCACCTAGTCTTCTTTATGCTTCTTAAGGCACCTTCTCCCCATACCTCCTTTGAATCCCTCAACAACTCTGTGAGGTAGGCAAGGCAGGGCCTTCCTTTCCCAGGATGAAGAAAAGGAAATTGAAGTCCCTAGTGTCCTGCCTGAGGTCACGTGGGGATTAATTAGTGCTGGAATTAAGATTCATCTGGGACTCGGGTTCTGCTTCCCCTCTTTCCACAGCAGCCCCTCCTTGGTCTTTATCTCCTTCCTCCCAGTCTTCAGTTCTGTGGCCAGCCAGGGTCACTCCCTTCTGTACCTGTCAACTCTCTTGCCTCCTGCTAGCTTCAGCATCTTTGTTTGACTAAACCAGAACCCTGGTTAAATTTATTTTGTCCCCAGCTCTGTGTCTGCACTCACCCAGTTAAACAGTGGCCATAGAAAAATCCAGAACCATGCCGACTGATGTTTTGAATGCATGGCCACTAGCCTCAAATGGACCCTCATGTTGCTCGGAAACCACACCACACAGTAGCCCCCCACTAGCCACAGCTTCACTTTCTGCAGTTTCAGTTGCCTGCGGTCAATCATGGTCTGAAAATATTAAAGAAAAAGTTCCAGAAGAACACAATATGTAAGTTTTAAATTGCACGCCATTCTGGGTAGTGTGATGAAATCTAGTGCTGTCCTACTCCATCCTGTCTAGAACATCCCTGTTTGCAGGGTATCCACACTGTAGATACTACCTACCCATTAGCCACTGGGTGGCTGGATCCCTTATCAGATCGACTGTGGCGATGCTTCTGCTCATGTAACCCTTATTCTACTTCATAATAGCTCCACAGCTCAAGAGCAGTGATGCTAGCATATTATTACCATCGCTTTATTTCTCTATATCATTATTGTTCTTTTTTTTTCTTTTTCTTTTTCTTTTTTTTTTTTTTTTGAGACAGGGCCTCACTCTGTCACCCAGGCTGAAGTGCAGTGGCGTAATCTCAGCTCACTGTAACCTCTGCCTCTTGGGTTCAAGCGATTCTCCCACCTCAGCCTCCCGAGTAGCTGGGATTACAGGCACATGCCACCACACCTGGCTAATTTTGTATTTTTAGTAGAGATGGGGTTTCACCATGTTGGCCAAGCTGTTCTCAAACTCCTGACCTCAAGTGATCTGCCTGCCTCACCCTCCCAAAGTGCTGGGATTACAAGCATGAGCCACTGCACCTGGCCTATTATTGTTCTTAACCTGTTACTGCGCCTAATTTATAAATTAAACTTGGTCATAGGTATGCATGTATAGGAAAAAACAGTATATAAGGTTAAGTACTATCTGCAGTTTCAGGCATCCACTGGGGGCCCTACAACATATCCTTGTAAGTAAGGGGGGACTGTTGTACAATTCTCCAGTCCCTCTTCCAGATAGCAGCCAAAACCAGAACTAGGTCTGCCAGATTTAGCAAATAAAAGTATTTTATATAGCAACCCTATCCAGGAGGTAGTTGCTAATGTGAATTTTTCAGCCACTGTGTTACATAGTGCAGTTGAAACAGGGGCTTTTTCAGAGTCCCTCTCATCCCAGTAAGCTAGGGAATGATCTCAAGTTGGTTAACTTTGGCTTTGGTTACAGACTGAAGGTTAGAACTCTTCTGTCTCCCACCTGGAACAAAGAGGCCCAAAGAGGAGACCCAGCCACCCAACACATCGAAGATAAGAAAGCTCAGCCTTCTACTGGGTTGGCCCATGAAACCACGGACTTCAGGAATTATTGTCCAGATGGAGTGATCTGGGGCCCAGAGGGCCCACTGGGCTCAAAAATCTCTTGTGTAGCACTTAAACTTCTCCCAACTGGCCTTGGGAGTTGGACTCTCAGAGTCAGCCTAGGTATCACTAACCCCAAAAAGAAAACTATGCTAATGGCAGTCAGCTGCCTTACATAAAGAAAAGTGAAAAGACTGAGTTTTGTGATCTTGGCTCACTGTAACCTCCTCCTCCTGGGTTCAAGCAATTCTCCTGCCTCAACCTCCCAAGTAGCTAGGACTACAGGCATGCACCAACACACCCTGCTAATTTTTGTGTTTTTAGTAGAGATGGGGTTTCACCATGTTCGCCAGGCTGGTCTCAAACTCCTGACCTCAGATGATCCACCTGCCTTGGCCTCCCAAAGTGTTGGGATTATAGGTGTGAGGCACTGTGCCTGGCCAAGACTGAGATTTTTAAAGCATTTTAATGCATCTGGTTTAAAACATAAGAGGCCGTGAATACTCTTAATTTCTTCAAAAAATGTTGAGTGCTTGCTGTATGCCAAGCACCATTTCAGGTGCTAGGGATACAGTGATGAACACAAAAGTTTATGCTTTTTTTGTAGGGGGGATGGAGTTTTGCTCTTGTTGCCCAGGCTGGAGTGCAATGGCGCTATCTCGGCTCACTGCAACCTCCGCCTCCCGGGTTCAAGCGATTCTCCTGTCTCAGCCTCCTAAGTAGCTGGGATTACAGGCACATGCCACCACGCCTGGCTAATTTTTGTATTTTTAGTAGAGATGGGGTTTTATCATATTGGTCAGGCTAGTCTCGAACTCCTGACCTCAGGTGATCTGCCCACCTCAACCTCCCAAAGTTCTGGGGTTACATGTGTGAGCCACCATGCCTGGCAAGTTTATGCTCTTAAGAAGCTTACATTCTAGCCTGGGCAACATAGTGGGACTCTGCCTCTACAAAAAAATTTTTTTTAATTAGCTGGGTGTGGTGGCACATGCCTGTGGCTGCAGCTACTTGGGAGGCTGAGGAGGGAGGCTCACTTGAGTACAGGAGGTCAAGGTTGCAGTGAGACAGGATCATGTCACTTGCACTCCAGCCTGGGTGACACAGTAAGACCCTGTCTCAAAAATAAATAAAATGGAGCTTTTATTTTCGTGGGGAAGACAGACAATAAACAAACAAGAACATTCCAGATAGCAATAAGCATGTGAAGAAAACAAGGCAGGATAATGGGACGGAAAGATATGCAGGGGCTGCTATTTTAGACTGAACAGAGAAGAAGCCACTCTATAAGAAGGTGATATTTGTTTTTGTTTGTTTGTTTGTTTGTTTGTTTGTTTTTGAGACAGAGTCTCGCTCAGTCGCCCAGGCTGGATGGAGTGCAGTGGTGTGTTCTCGGCTCACTGCAACCTCTGCCTCCCGGGTTCACGCCGTTCTGCTGCCTCAGCCTTCTGAGTAGCTGGGACTACAGGCGCCCGCTACCACGCCTGGCTAATTTTTTGTATTTTTAGTGGAGACGGGGTTTCACCGTGTTAACCAGGATGGTCTCGATCTGCTGACCTTGTGATCTGCCCACCTCGGCCTCCCAAAGTGCTGGGATTACAGGCGTGAGCCACCGTGCCCGGCCAGAAGGTGATATTTGAACTGAGGGCTGAATGGTGAGGAGTCAGGGAGGCAAGATCTGGAAAACGGTGCTCTAGACAGACAGAATAAGCAAGTGCAAACATTCATAGGTGGGAACCAGCCCAGTGTGTCCAAAAACCCAGAGTGAGGAAGGGAGAGAGCTGCAAAAAATGAGATCATAGAGGTGAGGGGCCTTGGAAGGAGAATGGCTTTTATATAAGTGTAACGAGAGGGTTTGAAGCAAGCGTCATTGCCTAGCTTGTGTTTCAGAGAGATGACTGCAACTGCTGTGTGGAGACTGCATTAGAGTTCCAAGCCTAGAGGCAGGAAGCTAGTTCAGAGGCTTCTGGAGGCATCTAGGAATAACGGGATGGTAGCAGGGGGTGGTGAGAAGTAGCTGGGTTGGCAGTAAAGTGAAGGACATACTAGTGTAGGCGGTGGCAGAGCTTCTCAACAGCCTTGCCTGCCCCTGCCCCAATTCTTCGCTGGCAAGGTCCTGATTTTATTTGAGTATTCACCCTTGCTCAAGGAAGACGGCTTTCCCCCAGACCTAGGGGTGTGTACAGATTAGTCCAAACCATCCATGGCCATTTAACTCCCTCCCTCCAGTGACTGGTTTAGGCAAGAGCTAGTGAGATAGAAGGGGGAAGTCTGCTAGGGCGCTTCAAGGAAAGGTTTTTCTCCCGATAAAAAGAGATGTGGGAGGAAGCCCCCCATTTCCTGCCTTAAGACAGAGTCATATAAGGACATGATACTTAGAGCTGCTGTATCTTGTGTTCCTGAGGGAAGATGTCACCCGCTCTTTGAGGATGACAGAGCAGAAAGTTAGAAACACTGGAGTTATTGGTGACATGACTGAATCAACCCTGGAAAGGCCCTATACTCAGATTTCTTGTGGAATAATAAATACCCTCATTGTTCAAGCCACTGATAAGTTAGGCTTTCCATTATTTGCAGCCAAAAAATTCTAACTTAAAAGAGGGAGAGGGGAGAGAGAGGAAAATGATCCTAAAATAAAGATTTTATCTATTTATTTATTTTTATTTTTATTTATTTATTTATTTATTTTTTTGAGACAAAGTCTCACTCTTTTCCCCCAGGCTGGAGTGTGATGGCGCAATCTCTGCTCACTGCAACCTCTGCCTCCTGGATTCAAGCAATTCTCCTGCCTCAGCCTCCTGAGTAGCTGGGATTACAGACACCTGCCACCACACCAGGCTAATTTCTGTATTTTTAGTAGAGATGGCGTTTCATCATGTTGGCCAGGCTGGTCTCGAACTCCTGACCTCAGGTGATCTGCCCACCTCGGCCTCCCAAAGTGCTGGTATTACAGACATGAGCCACCGCACCTGGCCAATCCTAAGATTTTAACTCAAGTACTTGAGAGGAAGATGATCACTCAGACTGGGAAGCCTAGAACAGAAGCAGTTTTGGCAGGGAGTGGGGTGAGGGTAGAAAACAGAGTTCCATGTTGACTGTGTTATGTTTGAGTTGTCTAATGGACTTTCAAGTGGAGATGTCAAGAAGATAATTAGTCATATGAATCTGAAGTTCAGAGGAGAGGTCGGAAATGGAGATATAAATTTGAGTCATCAGCATATATATGACATTCATTTCTTTTTATCCTATTCTTTCACTATTGTATGGGAGTGTATATACTCTAGTTCTATTCCTTTTTAAATAATTCCAAAAATGTTACAATAACTTGTTATTATGAATATTAAAAATATACCTAAAAGTAGAGATAATATAATAAAACCTCATATATTCATCGCCAGGCTTCAACAATTGCTCCTTCAGGGAGAAAAATAAATGAAGGAAATAAGAGAACCTGAGACTGGGTTATGGGGAACACCATTTAAAGTTAAACTATCAGAGGCCACCAAGAAGGAGGGGCCAGGACAAAAGCTAGGAGCCAGTGCTGTCATCGAAACCAAGAAAAAAGAATTTCAAGAAGGAAAGAAGAATCGACCATGTGAAATGCTGCTGTGAGTGGCTGAGAAAGATGAAGATGGAGATGTGTGGCCTTTGGATTTGGCAAGAGGCAGGCCACTAGAGACCTTGGCAAAAGCGTCTCAGCAGGGCATGTGAGTCAAGTCTGCAGGGAGAGTATTGAGGGGTGAATTCATGGATATGTGTTGAATAGGGCTACCCGTTTTGTAAAGGCTGTGCTGTGAGAAGGAGGATGGCTGGGAGACGTTCCAGTCTGGAAAAACTGAAGGGTGAACATCACTAAGGCTGTGACTACCTCTCCCAGATGGAGTCAGTGCAAACATTTTAAACTTTGAATACCTTGCTGCTGTGCTCCAAGATAAAGGTGAGACGCTGGGAAGGGGTCAGAAAAGATGGAGATGATAATGGGAAGGGAGAAGACGGAGAGAGACGCAGAGGGAGAGTACACATGTAGGTAGATGGGCTGAAAAGTAATTCAACAGGAGAGTGAATTAGAAAAGTAATTCAACATCTGGCAGCATTTTCTAGATTCTGTACATGTCTGTGAATGTCTAAAAGTTTTTAATCTGGTAAAATGAACCATTACCTGCATACTCACCCAGAGTTTATGGCCCTAATTCTGGGGATCTGTATACATCCTGAGGACACACACACACACACACACACACACACACACAAAATCAGAAGCAGAATCTGTATTTCACTAACATGCCCTGGGCATTTCTTTCTTTCTTTCTTTTTTCCAGATGGAGTCTCGCTCTTGTTGCCCTCGCTGGAGTGCAGTGGCACGATCTCGGCTCACTACAACCTCTGCTGCCGGGTTCAAGCAATTCTCCTGCATCAGCCTTCTGAGTTGCTGGGATTACAGGTGCCTGCCACCATACCTGGCTAATTTTTTTTTTTTTTTTTTTTTTTAAATTTTTGGTAGAGACGGGGTTTCACCATGTTGGCCAGGCTGGTCTCAAACTCCTGACCTCGCGATCTGCCTGCCTCGGCCTCCCAAAGTGCTGGGATTTCAGGTGGAGCCACCACTCCTGGCCACCTTGAGCATTTCTTCCTGCACCCATGTCTTCTCCATTTTGTCAGCTAGAAAGCATGCTCGAGGGTTGTAAACTCTTAGCTACAGTGGCCAGGGTATCATAAATGTGTAACGTGGGCTGATCGTATGAAGTTAAAGGACAACAGACACGTGTGTTCTGTGTCAGGGAGACACAGAGAGTGATGAGGACTGTGGCAAACTGGAGGGAGCTTGTTATCCATCTTAAGATGGTAGCTTCTGCACACCTCTGTTGTTGTCATATTATTTTCCTACTGTTACTGTAACAAATTATAATAAAAATCATAGCTTAAAACAACACAAATTTGTTATCTGCCAGGGCAGGAGTTCCGAAGTCCAAAATGAGCCAGGTGGGCTAGGCACAGTGAATCATGCCTGTAATGCCAGCGCTCAGGGAGGCTGAGGCAGGCAGATCATTTGAGCTCATGAGTTCAAGACCAGCCTGTGCAACATGGTGAAATCCCATCTCTACTAATACAAAAAGAAGAAGAAGAAAAAAAAAAACTAGCCAGGCGTGGTGGTGCACACCTGTAGTCCCAGCTACTCAGGAGGCTGTGGTGGAAGGATGGCTAGAGGACGGGAGGTGGATGTTGCAGTGAGCCAAGATTGTGCCACAGCACTCCAGCCTGGGTGATAGAGCCAGACCTCGTGTCCAACAAAAACAAAAACAAAAACAAAAACAAAACAAAATTGGGCTGGGTATGGTGGCTCATGCCTGTAATCCCAGCACTTTGGGAGGCCAAGGCAGGTGGATTACCTGAGGTCAGGAGTTCGAGACAAGCCTGGTCAACATGGTGAAATTCTGTCTGTACTAAAAATACAAAAATTAGCCGGGCATGGTGGTGCACACCTGTAATCCCAGCTACACGGGAGGTTGAGGCAGGAGAATTGCTTGAACCTGGTAGGTGGAGGTTGCAGTGCACTGAGAGCTGAGATCACACTACTGCACTCCAGCCTGGGTGACACAGAGAGACTCCATCTCAAAAAAAAAAAGAAAAAAAAAAAAGCCCAAAATGGGCCAAGTGCAGTGACTCATGCCTATCTCAGCAGTTTGGAAGGCTGAGGCAGGAGAGAGCTTACAGCTAGAAGCTCTAGACCAGCTTGGGCTGGTCTAGACCAGCAAGACTCCATATCTATAAAATATATACAGTGTGTGTGTAGTGTTTCTTTTTTTTTTTTTTTTTTTTTTTTTTTGAGACAGAGTTTCGTTCTTGTTGCCCAGGCTGAAGTGCAATGGCACAATCTCGGTTCACCGTAACTTCTGCCTCCTGGGTTCAAGCAATTCTCCTGCCTCAGCCTCCTGAGTAGCTGGGATTACAGGCATGTGCCACCGCACCTGGCTAATTTTGTATTTTTAGTAGAGACCGAGTTTCACCATGTTCGCCAGACTGGTCTTGAACTCCTGACCTCCAGTGATCTGCCTGCCTCGGCCTCCCAAAGTGTTGGGATTACAGGCGTGAGCCACTGCGCCTGGCTGTATGTATATTTTTTTGAGAGAGAGTTTTACTCTGTTACCCAGGCTGGAGCGCAGTGGCTCCATCTCAGCTCACTGCAACCTCCACCTCCTGGTTTCAAGCAATTCTCCTGCCTCAGCCTCCTGAGTAGCTGGGAATTATAGGCTCCTACCACAATGCTTGCCTACTTTTGTATTTTTAGTAGAGACAGGGTTTTACCATGTTGGCCAGGCTAGCCTCGAACTCCTGACCTCAAGTGATCTTCCCACCTTGGCCTCCCAAAGTGCTGGGATTATAGGTGTGAGCTACTGAACCCAGCCATAATATATATATCTATATCTATCTATCTATCTGTATATATATACACACACACACACACACACACACATATGTATATATATGTATATATATAGCTGAGTGTGCTGGTGCCTGTCTGTAGTCCCAGCTACTAGGGAGGCTGAGGTGGGAAGATTGCTTGAGCCTAGGAATTTGAGAGCAACATTGCAGTAAGCCATGATTGCACAGCAATCCAGCCTGGGCAAGAGAGCAAGATCCTGTCTCAAAAAAAAAAAAAAAAAATGGGTCTTACAGAACTAAAATTAAGGTGTTGGCTGGGTTGCCTTCCTTCTGAAAATTCTAGGGGAGAATCTATTCCTTGACTTTTCCATCTTCTACAGGCTGCCCATATTCTTTTACTCATGGCCCCTATCCCTCGTGAAAGCCAACAATCACATCATTCTGACCTCTACTTACTTTTGACCTCTTCTTTATTTCTTAATTTTAATTTTTTGGTAGAGACAGGGTCTCACCATGTTGCCCAAGCTGGTCTCAAACTGCTAACCTCAAGTGATTCTCCCACCTCAGCCTCCTAAAGTGTTGGGATTACTGGCATGAGCCACCACACTAGGTCTGACCTCTTCTTCTTTGACTCTGACCCTTCTGCCTCCCTCTTTCATTTATAAGGACCCTTGAGATTACACTGGGCCCACCTGGGATAATCCAGGATCATTTCCCTATCTCAAGATCTTTACCTTAATAACATCTTCAAAGTCTTTTGCCATGTAAGGTAACAGTCACAGGTCCTGGAGATTAGGATGTGGATATCTTTGGGGGGGGGGACGTTCTTCTGCCTACCATCTCTGAAGTGAAACAATTCTTCTGACACACATTTAGCAAATGCTAACCAGATGTGCTAAGCACTATGGTAGGCACTAGAAACAAAGATGAATAAGACACAGTCCTTACTTGCAATAGTTTGCTATCTATAATAGCAAGATGGACATGTACACAAATAACTACAGCATGATGTGCTATATGCACTAAAATAAATGTCACAGGTACTTACACAGTGCCTTGATGAGAATATGTACATCTCTAAATTCATCTGATACTCACAATCTGAAGTTGTTATCCCAGTTTTCCAAATGAAGAATCTGCACCTGAAGGTCAAAGAGGTTTAGGGTTTTTCCTAAGATAGCTCAAGTCTCTTACTACATTCATTCTGCTAGGATAGGAGAGCACAAGGAAAAAGAGGTTCAGGGAAGGTGTGCAACCTACTGCCATGTGTCCTGTAGTCACCACGGATGCTTCCTTTGTAGAGACCATGACCTTATTCCCCAAAGCAGCCTCATTATATGCCCCTGTCAGTTTGCTTTTTATGAATGAGTCTTGTTCTCCCAACCAGAAGGCAAGTCTACTGGGAAGAGAGACCTTGTCATATTTCACTATATTCCTTTCCATGCCTTGCCTATTTTGTTGCTAGAGAGTTGCCATCACGAGTTCTTTCATGGTATTGTGTTGTGTTGTCAGGTGATGGGGGAGGGTCGGGTGAATCCTTTCCAAGTGATGTAGAGCCGGGAAGACAGGTTTCTTAAGATCTGCAAACCAGCAGCACCTGGGGCACTGCCAGATGACTTTCCCCAGTAAAGGGAGACAATTAGAAAAGGCAAGGCAGGCCGGGGTGGTTGCTCAGGCCTGTAATCTCAGCACTTTGGGAGGTTGAGGTGGGTGGATCGCTTGAGCTCAGGAGTTTGAGACAAATCTGGACAATATGGCGAGATTTTGTCTCTACTAAAAATTAAAAAAAAAAAAAGTCTGGGCGTGGTGGCTCACACCTGTAATCCCAGCACTTTGGGAGGCCAAAGAGGGGGGATCATCTAAGGTCGGGCGTTGGAGACCAGCCTGACCAACGTGGTGAAACCCTGTCTCTACTAAAAATACAAAAATTAGCCAGGCGTGGTGGTGCATGCCAGTAATCCCAGCCACTCGGGAGGCTGAGGCAGGAGAATTGCTAGAACCCGGGAGGCGGGTGTTGCGGTGAGCCAAGATCATGCCATTGCACTCCAGCCTGGGCAACAAGAGCGAAATTCCATTTCAAAAATAACAATAATAATAATAAGCTGGGCATGGTGGTGCACGCCTGTGGTCCCAGCTACCGAGGAGGCTGGGGTGGAAGGATGTGGTAGAAGGATGGCCTTGAGCCGGGAGATGGAGGTTGCAATGAGCTGAGATTGCACCACTGCACTCTAGCCTCGGTGACACAGCAAGACACGGACAAAAAAAAAAAAAAAAAAAAAAAAAAAGAGAGAGAGAGAGGGAAAGCAGAAGTAGCTTGAAAAGATAGGGTGGGGAGAATGGAATGAAATGTAGAAAGAAGTGCTTCTGCGGAGACCTGGGGCAGAGTGCTGAGACCATTAACGTGCAGGTTGCATATCCTGCTCTTGGCTTAGAGACAGAAGACACCGCGAAAGAACCATCCAAGATATGAGAATCTCGATTTTCTTCTTTTCTCTTCAGAGTCAACAGATATTTTGTTAGCTTACAACAATGTTTCCACTATGACATCACTGTCTCCTTTTCACCCACGAAAATGTCAAGGACTCAGTGAGGTTAAGTCACTTGCCCAAGGTCACACAGGGTAGCCTGGAAGAGAATCCAGGTCCTGAGGTCTCCGGGTCAGCACTCCCACAGTCTGGCAGCAGGTGAGCGGGCAGGTGCCCGCAGCGAGGGCATCATAGTGACACCGCTGATGACGGGGCCACTAACCCGCGAGCCGCCGGCAAGCCGCGGCAGATTCCGGGGTCGGCCCGGGCAGACAGGCTGCGGGGCTCGACTCTGCGGGAGGGCCTAAGGCATCGGCACTCTGGGGCTCAGGCTGTGCAGTTCTGGGTCCTCGGCCGCCCACAGG
This sequence comes from Macaca mulatta, assembly GCF_049350105.2. Lineage (NCBI taxonomy): Eukaryota > Metazoa > Chordata > Mammalia > Primates > Cercopithecidae > Macaca > Macaca mulatta. The sequence goes on along the minus strand of NC_133417.1, from coordinate 124,503,090 downwards.
CGTCGGCGAAAGCCTGCCGCCCGGGCCGGGGACCAGGAAGCGTCAGGCAGCTGGCAAGGGTTCCCCGGGGACGCGCCACAGCCTCACAGCCGGCCCGAGTCTCCTGGGAGGCGGGGCTGGAAGGGTATGGGTGAAGGCCAGTTGAGGCCGCTTGGGAAGGACAGCCTCGCCTGCTCCCGACCTAAGTCGGAACATCTGGATGACCGGTGCCTCCAGGACGCAGGTGCAGGTGAGACTCGCCCTGCCACAGCACCCTGCGTCTCCGCGGAGGCCCTAGGGAGCCCAGCGGGTAGGCTTAAAACGAAGAAAGAATGGTTAAAGCCCGAGTCGCGACTCTTAATCCCAGCCCGACAGGTGAGGAACCAGTGCGCAGCTTGGGTAGGGTACGCGGCCAGGCTCCTCCCCTCGGGGGGCCTCTTACCCCTCCTGGGAGGCGTGGCCTGCCGGCCGCCCAGCCCTTAGTGGGCGAGCGGGGAACGCGGGCCCCGCCTCCCGCCTATAAGGGCGGTGCGGCACTGCAGCTAGCGCAGTTCTCACAGAGACCCGTCACCCCGACTCAACGTGAGACGCACCGCCCGGACTCACCATGGTGAGTGCGGCCCCGCCGGGGTCGCGCCAGTCCCCTAATTGCCCCTCTCCTTTGGGGAACTTTCCTTCCAGGCATGCTCGGGGACCTCCACCAGGCGTTCCAGGTCTCCAGGAGGTGCGAGGGTTTTGCATCCTCCCTCCCCAACCCCCTCCTGGTGACTTTGGCCGAGCCGTGTAGTTCACCTTCGGTGGCTGGGGTTGGGGCTTGGGGTAGAGTGCAACTCTTCAGTAACAGAGAGGAACCCTTCTGGCACTCTGCTCCTGCCTTACCGAGCATTTGTGTCCCGACTCTGTATGAGAGTCACACGGGCCTGCGCCCCGTCCTTTCCGCGGGCGAAAGAAGACGCGCTTGGCTGCCCTCTTGCATCCCCAGTCCCCGGTCCCCAGCACTGACCGAGCACGTGCTTGGCATTAGAAGGTGGAAGGGGGTCGGTTTACCTGGTGCCACATCCCCCTTTCCTCTGTGTGTGCATTCCAACTATCCACAGAATCACCCCCCACTCGTGACTCAGCACCCCGCTTCTGAGCTGAGAGGGGTGGTGGGAACGGAGTTCAGCCTCCTGAAGCGAGCTGGCCCTCTCCAGCCGGAGCCCGGGTGCGCGGATGGGCAGAGACAGCTGGCGCTGAGCACTGCGCGGGCCGAGGCCAGGTTGGGGGGGAGGGGGAAGAGGTGCATGTAGGGGGTGGTATTTATAGCCCAGGAGCGGGGGCCGAAACCCAATCCCCGCTTTGGGCTGGGAAATAACTGGAAAGACTCCACCGGGAGAGCGGATGTAGGGCTGGGCTGCAGGATGGCGCCCACCCTGCCCTGGACAAGGCGGGTTACCTCTGGGGCCTAACCACAGGTTCCACTTCCTTTTCTGGGTATTTGGAAACCGTCACCCCGCCATTTCGGTGTGGGAAGGGCGCGCGGGACCTGCCGGACTTTAGTGCTTTAGGGGTTAATTTGGGGCTGACAGGGACGGAGCCTAAGGCAGTGAGTGTCCCAGTACCCTCAAACCTTGTTGCTGGCCCCTGCTGTCTGAGCTTACAAGCATTACCGTCGCTATTTCCGTGCGGGCTGACACGGGAGATGAAAGTGGTGAAGACACCCAGGGTGTGGGGGTGGAGGTGGGGAGAGGAACCAGATGGGATTGATCCCCAGAGCCAGATAGGATTTAAAGGTGAGGGAGGAGGGCATCCTGATGGCGTGTGGTCAGTTGATGCCAGATTGGATGGTTGAGACACCTCTGCAGCTTACAGGAAAGAAAGAGGGAAAGGGTTCTATGAAGTCTAGCTGTTCATACTCAAAGCAAAGAATCAAATGGGGAGGCCTCTAGCTGTAAACCCATACCTCTAGGAAACCTTTTTTCATGTGGAGCCACAGAGCTCACTTGACAGATTCCCCACTGAGAAGTGGGCTAAGAGGTTGGCCTGCCCTGCTGGGTGCATCCAGGTGGGGAGTCCTGTACCTGGGAGCCCGGGCAGGCTGCTAGCCTCTTCTCACCTCTGCCCAGCCCCAAGCCTCCACTTTTGCCAACTGAGTCATCCTAGCTGGTAGGCAATAGGGTGGAAGAGAGACTTGCGAGGTGAGGTGAGGACTTGTTAATGTGGGGCTCATGCTGCGTCCCCTCTCTCTATCCCTCAGCGTGAATGCATCTCAGTCCACGTGGGGCAGGCAGGTGTCCAGATGGGCAATGCCTGCTGGGAGCTCTATTGCTTGGAACATGGGATTCAGCCTGATGGGCAGATGCCCAGTGACAAGACCATTGGTGGAGGGGACGACTCCTTCACCACCTTCTTCTGTGAAACTGGTGCTGGAAAACACGTGCCACGGGCAGTTTTTGTGGATCTGGAGCCTACAGTCATTGGTGAGAGAAAGTGGAGACAAAACTGAAGGGGGTGGAGCATGACTCAAAGCTTCTCCCTGGACAGAGAGGGTATTTAGACCAGGCATTCCTGGCCCTGAAAATTCCTAGCCGTATTTGAAGCTGCAGAAGGCAAGCTGATCTCAGACTGGCCTGGGCAGCCGGTCTGGGTTTCTCTCACACACTGATATCTCAGGCTGGCAGGAGGATGAGTCCTCCATGCATCTGGCCACAGCTACCACCCTGGGGGAGGAAGGTCCCTGCTGAGCATAGTTTTGTGGTTTTTGCTCTTCCAGATGAGATCCGAAATGGCCCATACCGACAGCTCTTCCACCCAGAGCAGCTCATCACTGGGAAAGAGGATGCTGCCAACAACTATGCCCGTGGTCACTATACCATTGGCAAGGAGATAATTGACCCAGTGCTGGATCGGATCCGGAAGCTGGTGAGAATTTGTCTTGGGAGGGAGGGAACTTTTGAGACTGTGCTAATGGTCAGGAGTATTTTTTTCAGATCCCTTTCAGGGAGTCATCTCTAACTGTACATGGTCTCAAATGTGGTGCTGCTATGGCATCCTCAGTATTTGCCCTGACTGCTGATGTATCTTGCACTTTATGCAGCCGGGTGATAAGAGTCCCTCAGGCCCCTCCCCTACCTAAACAGTTATTTCTCATTCTTGCCTTTCAGTCTGACCAGTGCACAGGACTTCAGGGCTTCCTAGTGTTCCACAGCTTTGGCGGGGGCACTGGCTCTGGCTTCACCTCACTCCTGATGGAACGGCTCTCTGTTGACTATGGCAAGAAATCCAAGCTGGAATTCTCCATCTACCCAGCCCCCCAGGTGTCTACAGCCGTGGTTGAGCCCTACAACTCTATCCTGACCACCCACACCACCCTGGAGCACTCAGACTGTGCCTTCATGGTGGACAACGAAGCAATTTATGACATCTGCCGCCGCAACCTAGACATCGAGCGCCCAACCTACACCAACCTCAATCGCCTCATTAGCCAAATCGTCTCCTCCATCACGGCTTCTCTGCGCTTTGACGGGGCCCTCAATGTGGACCTGACAGAGTTCCAGACCAACCTGGTGCCCTACCCTCGCATCCACTTCCCCCTGGCCACCTATGCACCAGTCATCTCTGCAGAAAAGGCATACCACGAGCAGCTGTCGGTGGCAGAGATCACCAATGCTTGTTTTGAGCCTGCCAACCAGATGGTGAAGTGTGATCCCCGGCACGGCAAGTACATGGCCTGCTGCCTGCTGTACCGTGGAGATGTGGTGCCCAAGGATGTCAACGCTGCCATCGCTGCCATCAAGACCAAGCGCAGCATTCAGTTTGTGGACTGGTGCCCCACAGGCTTCAAGGTTGGTATCAACTACCAGCCTCCCACTGTGGTGCCTGGGGGTGACCTGGCCAAGGTGCAGCGTGCCGTGTGCATGCTGAGCAACACGACAGCCATCGCTGAGGCCTGGGCCCGCCTGGACCACAAGTTCGACCTGATGTATGCCAAGAGGGCGTTTGTGCACTGGTACGTGGGTGAGGGCATGGAGGAGGGTGAGTTCTCCGAGGCCCGTGAGGATATGGCTGCTCTGGAGAAGGATTACGAGGAGGTGGGCATCGACTCCTATGAGGACGAGGATGAGGGAGAAGAATAAACCAGCTGCCTGGAGCCTGTTCACTATGTTTATTGCAAAATCCTTTCGAAATAAACAGTTTCCTCGCACGGTTTCTTGTCCCCTCTGAGTGCTTGAGCTTCTGCTGCCTTCCCCTTCATGCTGCTGCTGCTCTCACTGTTTGCTGTTCATGACCCTTATCCCTTCCGTCGAACGTGAGACCTGCAAAGGGGCCCTTGCCAGGCCCAGGAAGCATAACCCCAGGGACTTTAAATCGAAGCCCTAGGGGTATTCAGTATAGGGAGGAAATGAGGACCAAATCCAGGCACAAACTGTTGAAGGATGAGTCTTCAGTTCCTTTTCAAGTAGGAGTTTAATCCAGTGGTTTCTGTCTTTGAAAGTTAGACTGCTACCCTGTTCTTCCTGCTGCCTCTACATTTACCAACTCTGGAAGCAAGGCTTGGCCCAGACTCCTCTGTGCATTATGAGGGTTTGGGAGTGGGGCTGGGCTGGCCCAGAGTTCCTGGGCATGGAGCCACATCATAAGCTTGGGGGATGGGAGGGAACACAGGCAATCTCCTAGAGTTGTTTGTGCCACTGCACCTCTGAGCAGCTTTGCATAGCTTCCTGTCTTGCTGCTTTGCTGGAGCTGGGGCTGTGCCATTAAAAGTCAGGTCATCTCCCCTCTGTTTGTGATTTCTTTCTGGCCTCAGCCTCCGTGCTAGCTGGTGGGAGACTCCTGCTAGGGCCCTGGGGAAAGCTTCAACTTTGCTAACAGGAGCCCCAGGCCCCATGCTGATGTCAGCCTATGGGGTAGACATGGTTGGGGGGAGGAGGCTTGGATCGCAAAAGAGCAGGAGATGCCAACCCTGCCCTTGCCTTTCTTTCCTGGTGTTTCAGGGAACAGTGCTCTTCCCTAGGGAACAGGTTTGAAGCCCAGCTAAGACAGGGCCCCTGTTTACTCAGCAGAGTAGGCAGGAAGTGGCAGCTGGATACTGCCACACCACACTGCCTCATTAATCATTAACCATGTATGAGCTTGAACGATCAGGGAGACATGGGCCAAAAACAGTTGCTGCTGCCACCTCCACTCCCCTTGCCCCTAGGCTGAGGATGGGAGACCTGTAATCTCCCCGTACCAAAGCTTCCTCAGGTGTCTCCACCCAGAGGCCCTTGCCTGGCAAACCGGCTGGGCTGCTCTAAGCTACTCACCCCAGGAGTGAAGGAAGGAAAGAACTAGTTGAGTGCTTTTAGGGGGCCCTGGTTCTTGACACAGGCAAATGCCAGCTTGAGCCCAAGCAGCTTTAAGTTTTGATCTAAGACGAGCTAGAACTGTCCACGGCTAACCAACCTCCTGTGGAATGAAGTCACACCATTGCTGACTCTGCAGCAGTCCTCCTCCTTCCCAGGCAGTTCTCCTGGAAATGGCAACCAGACTTTGGGCCCCTTGCACCTCTTCTCTTACTCTAGGAACACTGAGACTAAGATCCACACCAATCTGCTTCCACTTTATTCTTGTTTATACATTCTCCTGCTCCCAGATTTGGAGGCAGAACACTATGTGAGCTCAACAGTCCTGCTCAGAGCCATGCTCCGTATCCCACCATTTCCCTTTTCCCAACCCCCACCCACTCCCACTCAGTAAGGCCCCTTGCCCAGGTTTTGCTCTTGGAAGAAAGCAGAAGAGCAGATGCAGGACTAAGATGATTGTCCTGACCCCGCTACCCCCAAGTGTAAGAGCAGTCCTGGATGGAATGGGTAGAGATTCCAATGAGGGATGGGAACCCTCTTTCTGAGGCACGAGGGGCCATCTTCTCAACCTGCTGCTTTTTCAGATTTGGGTAGTATGCTGGCCAGGAGCTGGGGGCTGCAGCGCCTCCAGCTGACTGAGGAGGAGAGGAATGTGAGGACGCTGATGCGGGTCCACGGTCATCATCGAGGCCAGGAGCTGCCGCAATGCTGAAGAATGCCTGTGGAGGGAGGAGTGCAGGGGGACTGGATGACACCTATCTGTCAACCCAGCTAATACCAGGGGGCAGTCTGAAGTACTTGATGCCCCATTCGTTGCTTGCTCACCTGGGGCTTTGTGGGATGCTGAGTTGGTTCTGCACAGCAAGGGCCACACTGTCACCCTTTTGGAACACCATGTCATAAGGGCCTTCTCCAAACATCATGGCATATAGCACGCAGCCTAGGGACTGAGCATAACTTGGTTAGTCCCTAGAAGGGGACCAATGGAGATAACATCGCTCCCCTTACTTCTGTGGTAAAAGACTACATAAGCTAAAAAGAATAAGCTGACCTCAGCCACATGGCACCACCAGGGCACAGAGAAACTGCCAGTCGGTTGGAGGCCTCCGCAGCCCCTGCTTAGCTTAGCCCCTGCTCTTCAGTACTGATACTGAGCTGTACTCACCTTGTTCGGGGCAGGGATTATACCACATCCGGTGCAACTGGGTACAGTATCAGTGACAGTTCCCAGGAAGGAAGTTGAAGTGGATGGGGACATACTGTGGTTCCTGGGGCCCCATGCAACAGAAACCAACGACCTACTCTACTCCACAGCAGGTACAGAGCCACAGCCCTCCCTACCCAGATACCCACCCACATGCTCCTCACCCAGACATCAGTCCGCTCATCGATGACACAGTGACTCTGCACAGAGAAGAGCTCTGGGGCTCGGTAGGAGATGGTGCACCGCTGGGCTGCCCAGTCCTGGAACAGTGATCCCAGAGCTCAAAAGTGGGGCACTCGTCATGGTCATGTGACCAAACTGGGGCATGCACCAGAAGGGGTGGGAATGGGGAACAGGTGAGAAAAGGAACCTGGAGATTTTTTTACCTGCAGGGTCAGAGCCTGGCGGGAGCCCTCCACATTGATGCATGCTTGATTCATAGAACCCAAGTCCATTAAAACTGGCTGCCCCTCATCTCCGAGCAATATATTGGTGGGCTTCAAGTCCCTGTAGGGAAGTAGAAGTGACCTATGAGCATCTCTGGACAGGAAGGCTGGAATCCCAGCAAGCAAAAGAATCATACAGGCTGTTTCTTGGGAGAACAGAAACCTCCCATTTCTCTTGGTAAGGCTCTTCCTCTGGGCCCCAGCAAGCATACAGGGTCCTCCCACTGACCTGTGGGCATAACCCTTGGCATGAATGGCCTCAAGGCCTCTGCAGATCCCCAGCAGCAGCCAAAGGATTTGATCCTCAGTCAGGAAGTTGCCTTTGTCCTTCAGCCTTTCTATCTCATTCCACAGCGTACCTCTCTGCAACACAAGTTTCCCTACAGTTGGAGATGTTTTTGGAGCCTCTGCTCCTTAGGCCTGATCCCTTCCCTATGTCAAAGCCTATCAGCCCTTTCATGATACACACCTCAAACTCAAAATCTAAAGTGGCCAAACCCAGGACATGGTCCCTGCTTCCTAACATGCTGGACTGCTCACATAGCCCATGGGTAGGTGGCTCTGTTGCAACCCCCTCCATAACCGGGAGTCTTTCTGACCTTGAAGAACGGTAGCAGCAGCCAGGCCTCATGCTTAGCACCCCGCTCCCTCAGACAGTAAGCCACGAGGCGAAGGATGTTTGGGTGACTGAAGAGGCGATGCATGTCGGCTTCTCGCTGGGCCTCCTCCCGGTCCTGCTGCTCGTGACACAGGATTCGCTTCAGGGCGTAGAAGTGTCCATCATGTAACCCTTCCACTAGGTCCACATAGCTGAACCCACTGTGGGCCAAAGGGGTCAATGAAGGGTCATGGTCATCTCCCACATGGCTAAGACCTAGCGAAATTTCCTGGTGGGGAGTGGGGTGTCCTTCCCATTTAGCAGAAACCCTCCCAAGATGTGGCTCTAAGAGAAATCTGAAGAATATTACACTGTGAGCTCCTCAGGAGCAGAGATACAGAAATCTTTGAGGTCCTATGGTCGTAATAGAGACCTCTGCACGTGACAGATGCTAAATAAATAATAGCCAACACTTTTTTTTTTTTTTTTTTTGAGACTGAGTCTGGCTCTGTCACCCAGGCTGGAGTGCAGTGGCCGGATCTCAGCTCACTGCAAGCTCCGCCTCCCGGGTTTACGCCATTCTCCTGCCTCAGCCTCCCGAGTAGCTGGGACCACAGGCGCCTGCCACTTCGCCTGGCTAGTTTTTTGTATTTTTTAGTAGAGATGGGGTTTCACCGTGTTAGCCAGGATGGTCTCGATCTCCTGACCTCGTGATTCGCCCGTCTCGGCCTCCCAAAGTGCTGGGATTACAGGCTTGAGCCACCGCGCCCGGCCCATAATAGCCAACACTTATCAAGTACTTAAGAACCACGCACTGGGTGAGACATTTTATACACATTATCTCATTTAATCCTCACAACTCCATCAGTGAGGGATGATAATCATCTCCATTAAACATATGAAAAAAACATGGTTTATCAAGGTCACATGAGGTGGATTTAGCAGGCCTGGCTCCAGAATCCACCTTCTTGATGCTGTGTAGCTAGGCTCTGTCAGGTGAGAGGAGATAGGGATAGGGATAAAACCCTTGTGCCCCAAGCACGTGCACACCGCTTTCCTTCAATGACCACAACCTTGAGGCCTAGTTAACTGACTTCCAAACACTCACCCCTCCCCCAGTTTCTGGATGAAGAGGTAGCGCTTATTGTCAATGATGACAGTTCCCCGAGAGCAGACACACAGCGCGTGGCCCATAATGTTTCAGTCATCCTCTTCAAGGACAGTCTGAGGCTACCGAAGAGCTCGTCCAGGGTGAGTGGGCTCTTCCAGGAGATGCGCTGGGGGCCAAGCGGATCATGCTGGAAAGAAAACAACGGCAGGGTCTCACACAGGTCCGGCACAATCTAGACGACTCATGAAGTACCAAGGCGGAGAGCTCAGGCCCAGGTCTCTGGAACCTACACTATTGTCTAGAGAAAATGGGCCTTGCTCCTTCGCCAGCTTCAAGCGGCGGGGGTCAGGGGCCTTATGGCCTCAGGATACACAGCGGCTACCGGGCCACTTCCTCCAACCCCAGCCCACCTTTGGGCAGGCCCCGCTCCCACACCCGTCGCGCCGCAAAGACAGAGCACAGCGTAGTTTCAGAGGACGTGCGAAGCTCACGCCCACTCCTGGCAGGGCCCACCCCCGGCCTAGGAGCCCAGAGTCTGGAATGGGCCAGCCTGCACTCCCCGACTGACCTGGCTCGGGACAGAGCGAAGCGCCACCGACCGGAAGCAGTGCTGACATCATCAGTCCGCGGCGGCGTAACGGCCCGCGGTATCTTAGCAACCGCTGGGCATCTGGAGGATGTGGGGGCGCGGAGCTGAGAGGCCCAGGGCGAGCTAGGTCTAGGGGTGGACGGGTCCCAGGACCCTGGTGAGGGTTCTCTACTTGGCCTTCAGTGGGGGTCAAGACGCAGGCATCTGCGCCAAAGGGGAGCAAAGCCGGGCTCGGCCCGAGGCCCCCAGGACCTCCATCTCCCAATGTTGGAGGTAGGAGGCTTCATACCTCCGGCGCTCTGGGGCAGAAAGCGGCTACTACACTGCAGCCCGGAGGGGATTCCAGGTAGGGGCGGGTCTGGTGGCCTGGTCTCCTGATCCCTTACAACCTTCCGGGCTCTGGCCTGTATCCCACTACCTCTACTCTCAGTGGTTAAGAGCTCAGGCTTGTGAACCAGACTTTCAGTTTCTAAATTGAGTGTTAATAGCATACTAGGTGTGTAACCTCGGGCAAGTTACTTAACCTCTCGGATCCTTACTTTTAGTAGCTGTAAAATAGGTATAATAGTACCTAATGTTAAGTAGCTTAACTGTGAGGCCAGACTGACTAGTTCAAACGCCAGCTCTGTTAACGTAGTTGTGTGACCTTGGACAGGCTACTTAATGTTTCCCTCCTTTCCTCTCCTCCTCTGTAAAATGGAAATGATAATTATCTACTTCATGGAGTTGTTTGAAGATTAAATTAGATGTACAGTGTTTAATACAATATCTGACACATAGCCTTCAGTACATGTCAATAAACAGTAATTATTATTACCCTGATCTTCACATCCCATTCTTGAGATTGTAAAGTCAAAAGAAAAGGAAATTCACAAGTTTCCAAGCCTTGGCACAAAGCAGTTGTCCTTAACATCTGTTGCTGAGGCAGGCAGGGTAAGCTGGAGAGGGGTGCACTTCCAAAGAAGGTGGAATGGCCAGGAGGGAATTGCTGTTTTGCTGAAACGGTGCTCTCCAGGAAAGAGGTCCTTCTCGTGACCTGGTTCCTTCCTTCCACACCCCGGATCACCCTGAAGATTTTCCAACAGTTTCCCTTGATTCTGAACCTGTTTTAGCCCTTTGGTTCTGACATTCATTCATCCAGATTTAACCTACTCTGTGCCAGACCCTGTGCTAGAAGCTGAGGATTTGAGATGAACAGGGCACTCCCTGTCTTCAGGGCCCCCAGTCAAGTAAAGCCATGCTTCTCGATTTCAAAGGTGCTTAGGATCACCTGGGAATCTTGTTAAAATACAAGTTCTGATTCTATAGGTCTGAGGTAGGATCTGAGGTTTTGCATTTCTTTTTTGTTTGTTTGTTTTTTTGAGATGGAGTCTCGCTCTGTTGCCCAGGCTGGAGTGCAGTGGCAGGATCTCGGTTCACTGCAACCTCCGCCTTCCGGGTTCAAGCAATTCTCCTGCCTCAGCCCCCACCCCCACCCCCACCCCCACCCTCGGAGTAGCTGGGAATACAGGCGCGCGCCACCAGGCCCGGCTAATTTTTGTATTTTTAGTAGAGACAGGGTTTCGCCCTGTTGGCCAAGCTGGTCTTGAACTCCGGACCTCAAGTGATCCACCCGCCTCAGCCTCCCAAAGTTTTGGGATTACAGGCGTGAGCCATCGTGCCCAGCCAGATTCTCCAGTTCTAACAAGCTCCCAGGTGACGTTGATGAAGCTGGTTCGTGAACTGCACTTTAACATGATGTAGAGGATTTTACAAACTAGTAGAGTAAGGGGGTGGCTGCAGGCTGGAGAGGAAGTCTAGGCTAACCGCCTGGCAACTTGAGGTGATCTCCGCCCCCTTGTTCGCTGAGGTTCCCTCCCAGGAATCCGACACGTGACGGTCTGTCCGCCGTCTCAGTCTAGAGGAGAGCTGTAAGCGCCATGGCTCCCAACAAGCCGTCCTGCCTTCGCTCCCTGCTGCTGCCGCTCAGCCTGACGCTACTGCTGCCCCAGGTAAGATGAGGCGGCGAACCAGCCGGCCGGTTGCGGTGACGTGGGATCAGATACGGCGGATGAGAGAAAGTCCAAAGTAACAACCAAACAACCGGCAGGGGTAGTTCCATCTCCTCTGCTCTTGGCAGGCGCTGACCCTGGACGCTCCCTCGACCCAGGCCTCTGCTGAGCAGCGTCTCTTTCTCTTTGTAGGCAGACACTCGGTCGTTCATAGTGGATCGGGATCATGACAGGTTTCTCCTAGACGGGGCCCCGTTCCGCTATGTATCTGGCAGCCTGCACTACTTTCGGGTACCGCGAGTGCTTTGGGCCGACCGGCTTTTGAAGATGCGATGGAGCGGCCTCAACGCCATACAGTTGTAAGAAGTGCTCGCAAGAGCCGTGGAGGGATGGGACCTACTCTTTCTACCGCCCCCTTAGAAAGGAGGTCGGGACAGGAAGACTGCCAGGACTCCTAGGCCAAGGGTGGGAAAGGGCAGGCCAAGACCTCCTTCCAACGGCTTCCTGGAGATTCCCTGCAAGGCCTGAGCCCTTAGGCCTCCCTGGCATCTCTCCACCTTGGGCCCTATTAACCTTTTCCTTTCTCAGTTATGTGCCCTGGAACTACCACGAGCCACAGCCTGGGGTCTATAACTTTAATGGCAGCCGGGACCTCATTGCCTTTCTGAATGAGGCAGCTCTAGCGAACCTTTTGGTCATACTGAGACCAGGACCTTACATCTGTGCAGAGTGGGAGATGGTGAGTTAGCTGGAGAAGGGATAGAACCAGTTATCCTTGTGCAGTTCCTAGACTACTCCCATCTGCCCACACCCTAGGGCCATCTCCAGCACTATACTCAATTCCTTCGCTTCCTACCTTCCCCACCACACCCCACAACAAAACCTACATGCTTCTTTGTTCTCTTTATGTTTGTCTCAGGGGGGTCTCCCATCCTGGTTGCTTCGAAAACCTGAAATTCGCCTGAGAACCTCAGATCCAGGTGAGTTGAGACAAAAGATTTAACACAGAAGCAAGTAAGTAAAAAGGGCCATTTGGGTGCCAAAAGCAGAAGACACCATTCCCAAATTGGAGGTCATCATTCATCTACCAAGTGTTTCCGTCATACCCAGCAGGATGCTAGAAACTGGGGGACCAGACAGACCCCCATCCTGTGCTGTAGAGCTTATAATATAGTGGAAGAAACTGATTTAAAAAAAAAACAAAAAACGGCTGGGGGCGGTGGCTTATGCCTGTAATCCCAGCACTTTCGGAGGCCAAGGCGGGTGGATGACCTGAGGTCAGGAGTTTGAGACCCACCTGGCCAACATGGCAAAATGCCATCTCTACTAAAAATACAAAAAATTGGCTGGGCGAGGTGGTGGGCGCCTGTAATTCCAGCTACTTGGGAGGCTGAGGCAGGAGAATCGCTTGGGCCCAGGGATTGGAGGTTGCACTGAGTCGAGATGGAGCAACTACATTCCAGCCTGGGTGACAGATCAAAGAGACTTTGTCTCAAAAAATAGAAAATCCTATCAGCTGTATCATCACAAACATTAAATTTAAGTGCTTTTTATCACCCCCATTGCCTCCACCCTGGTCCAAACCATCTCTCTCAGCTGGCTTATTTTATAGCTTCCTAACTGGTTTCCCTTGTTTGCCCTCTCTCCCATACAATCTGTTCTCAGTAGAGCAGCCAGTGTGATCCTGTTCAAATATAAGTTTAAAGATACATCTCAGATCTTGTCATTTCTCTGCTTAAACCTCTCCAGTAGATTCTCATCTCATTCTGAATATGAACCATAAATTCCTTAATGTGGTAGGTCCTACACAATTGGCCCCAGTCACCTCCTCGACATTATTGCGTTTCTCCCCCATGTTCACTCTGCTCCAGCCACAGTGGCCTCATTGCTGTTCTTCAGACCCACCAGGCCTTGGGCTTTGAGGCCTTTGCATGTGGTGCTCCTTCACCACAAGCTTCCTGCAGAAGTTACCTTGGGGAAGCCTTCCTGGTTTCTCTTTTCTCTCTATATACATACATATATATATGTATGTGTATATATATATACACACACACACACATATATATATATAATTTTTATTTTTTTTGAGACGGAGTCTTGCTCTGTTGCCCAGGCTGGAGTGCAGTCACGTGACCCTGGCTCTCTGCAATCTCCGACTGCCAGTTTCAAGTGATTCTCCTGCCTCAGCCTCCCAAGTAACTGGGATTGCAGGCACCTACTACCTTGCCTGGCTAATTTTTTGTGTTTTTAGTAGAGACAGGTTTTCGCCATGTTGGCCAGGAAGGTCTCAAACTCCTGACTTCAGGTCATCCACCCCCACCTTGGCCTCCGAAAGTGCTGGAATTACAGGCATGAGCCACCACACCTGGCCACTCTCTCTATATTTTAGGCTCCCCATATACCACCATTCTTGTTTGTTTGTTTTGAGATGGAGTTTCGCTCTTGTTGCCCAGGATGGAGTGCAGTGGTGCAGTGTCAGCTCACTACAACCTCTGCCTTCCGGGTTCAAGTGATTCTCCTGCCTCAGCCTCCTGAGTAGCTGGGATTACAGGCACGCGCCACCACGCCCAGCTAATTTTTTTGTATTTTTAGTAGAGACAGGGTTTCACCATGTTGGCCAGGATGGCCTCAATCTGTTGACCTTGTGATCTGCCTGCCTCAGCCTCCCAAAGTGCTGGGATTACAGGCATGAGCCGCTGCGCCCAGCCTTACCACTGTATTTTATCCTCCTTCCTTGCTAGGGAATACAATATTTTATGTTTTATTATTTTATCTTTTTGAGATGGAGTCTTGCTTTGTCACCCAGGCTCGAGTGCGGTGGCATGATGTAACCTCACAGCAGCCTCCGCCTCCCAGATTTAAGCAATTTGCTTGTCTCAGCCTCCTGAGTGGCTGGGGCTACAGGTGCATGCCCACCATGCCCAGCCAACTTTTATATTTTTAGTAGAGACGGCATTTTGCCATTTTGGCCAGGCTGGTCTCAAACTCCTGACCTCAGGTGATCCGTCCACCTCAGCCTCCCAAAATACTGGGATTCCAGGCATAAGCCACCATGCCAGGCCATGTCTTTTTTTTTTTTTTTTTTTAAGAGACAGGGTTTCACCACGTTGTCCCACTGGTCTCAAACTCCTGGGCTCAAGTGATCCACCTGCCTCAGAGTCCCAGAGTGCTGGGATTGCAGGTGTGAGCCACCACACTCAGCCAGGAATAGAATATTTTAAATTATTGTGTGCATGAAGCAAAGTTTGTGTACATTGAACCATCAGAAGTTAAAGGGTCAGATGTGGAATTTTCCACTTGTAGTATCATGTTGATGCTCAAAAATTTCAAATTTTGGAGCATTTAAAATTTCAGATTAAGGGTACTCAACCTATATAATAATGTTTTAATTGCTTATTTAAATCACCCGCATTGTCAGTTACATCAGGGTACAGGTCAGACATTCTACATTTCTGTGAACTCCCATGCTACTTTGTACCAATCTCAGGTATAAGTTGATTACATAATAAGAGCTCTAGGCTATGTATTTAACATTTTTCTTATGTTTATTTTTTGTGTAGATACCATTAAATTCACATAAGCATCTTACTTTTTTTCTCTGTCGCCCAGGCTGGAGTGCAGTGGTGCAATCCCCGCTCGCTGCAACCTCCACCTCCCAGGTTCAAGTGATTCTCCTGCCTCAGCCTCCAGAGTAGCCGGGATTACAGGTGCCCACCACCACACCCGGCTAATTTTTTGTTATATTTTTAGTAGAGACGGGGTTTCACTATGTTGGCCAGGCTGGTCTTGAACTCCTGATCTCGTGATCCGCCCGCTTCGGCCTCCCAAAGTGTTGGGATTACAGGCATGAGCAACCACGCCCAGCCTACATTTGTTTTTAAGAGACACTACTTTAAGGTTTCCTATGTTCAAATTTCATTGACAGGCAAACATACAAGGTGCTTAGGGTTAGGAATTTCTTGACAAGAGTCATTGCTTCCCATATTTAGTGGTGAGCAAGTGTGATGGTAGCCCCTAACGCAGAAGCTCTGCTCCTTCTTTTAGACTTCCTTGCCGCAGTAGACTCCTGGTTCAAGGTCTTGCTGCCCAAGATATATCCATGGCTTTACCACAATGGGGGCAACATCATTAGCATTCAGGTACAAAGGGGAAGTGACTGGGGCAGGGGAAAGAGGTACAAGGGGTCCTGGACCTCAATCCCATAGCTGGGTTCCACTGTCCCTCCCCTTTGGCAGGTGGAGAATGAATACGGTAGCTATGGAGCCTGTGACTTCAGTTACATGAGGCACTTGGCTGGACTCTTCCGTGCACTACTAGGAGAAAAGATCTTGCTCTTCACCACAGATGGGCCTGAAGGACTCAAGTGTGGCTCCCTCCAGGGACTCTATACCACTGTAGATTTTGGCCCAGGTCTCATGCAAGGGCTGGGAGTGGAGTCTGGGGAGGGGACACCTCTTCCACGATATTTATCTTTTTCTTTTGCCTCCTTTTCACAGCTGACAACATGACCAAAATCTTTACCCTGCTTCGGAAGTATGAACCCCATGGGCCATTGGTGAGGGGCCAGAGGGGAATCAGTGAATCAGGGATAGGAATGGGTCCAGCTTAGTTCCATCTCACTCACAGCTTCTTTCATTTCACACTCTAGGTAAACTCTGAGTACTACACAGGCTGGCTGGATTACTGGGGCCAGAATCACTCCACACGGTCTGTGTCAGCTGTAACCAAAGGACTAGAGAACATGCTCAAGTTGGGAGCCAGTGTGAACATGTAAGTAAAGACACTGGGGGCAATATGAATCTGTAGCTGGGAGTTGGGGATGAAAGTTAAGATTCAGTGAGTCAGCTTTTACCTGTTCCCCCACCCTCTCTCACTTCAGGTACATGTTCCATGGAGGTACCAACTTTGGATATTGGAATGGTGAGTCCAGATGGTCCCTGGGATGGAAGCAGGGAGGTAAGAAGGAATTAGAATCTAAGGGCCAGATGGATTAGGATGTCTAGAAGCTGAATATGGCCACCACTGCCCCCTCTGATGGCAAAATTCTCTGCATGAAGCATGCTTAGTAGTGCCTGTCATCTGAAATAGATGTTGAATTAAATTGGCTCAACTTCAGGTGCTGATAAGAAGGGACGCTTCCTTTCAATTACTACCAGCTATGACTATGATGCACCTATATCTGAAGCAGGGGACCCCACACCTAAGCTTTTTGCTCTTCGAGATGTCATCAGCAAGGTACCCTACCACTTCATTAAGCGCCAAAGGCTTTTATTAATTTGGAGGAAGGGAGTGCCCACATTGTAAAGGGATCCCATAAATTGGTGGTTATTGTCTGGGCCACAGAGCCCTCTGAGCATCCCACTGAAGCATTTCCCATTCACCCAAATGGAACTATGTGTGAAGACACACAGGTGTGCAAAATTACTGAGCCTCCATGACCCCTGAAGCCCTTCCCTAGGCCCCAGGTTAGGAACTCTGCCCTAGAGTCTTGGAATAGGTATTGTTTTCTGTGGTTTTCCTATGGCTCCTGAGAGAATTTGGGCTCAGTTCCAGGAAGTTCCTTTGGGACCTTTACCTCCCCCCAGCCCCAAGATGATGGTTGGACCTTTGACTCTGCACCTGGTAAGTTCCTCCACATCTTTTCTCTAGTATCACACCTTTTTTTTTTCTAGGTAGCCTATTCTTTTTTGTCCTCTATCCAGAAACTTCCCTGATATTCTGATTCTTCTCCCTTATTCTAATAGGTTGGGCATTTGCTGGCTTTCCTAGACTTGTTATGCCCCAGTGGGCCCATTCGTTCAATCTTGCCAATGACCTTTGAGGCTGTCAAGCAGGTAAGGCATAAACCCACATCTGGTGGAGATGACAACCTCCCTCAACAGCTACAGCCAAAAGTTCCTTGGCTATAGCCACAGTGTCCTCTTTTGTTTGTCTGAAGTACTCATTCTTCCACACCCAGGACCGTGGCTTCATGTTGTACCGAACCTATATGACCCATACCATTTTTGAACCAACACCATTCTGGGTGCCAAATAATGGAGTCCATGACCGTGCCTATGTGATGGTGGATGGGGTGAGAACCTAATTCCAGGCCGTAAGCCCCAAACTCCTCCCTTCCCCAGGAAGCATTAGCCTTAAGTTCCCCATATTTACACTTTTCCATCTGCCTGCTCACATTTGCAGAGGGTTCCAGGGATAAGCTGGGATGAGGAAGAGTTTAAGGATAGAGTTCTAGAATAGATGGGTGATAAATGGCTACATTCTCTCTGCCCTCCAAATAAGTATCCTAATGTGGTTTCCTATGCAGTGGCTAAGAGCTAACGCTGAGCCTTGCTATCCTATCTCCTATCCACAGGTGTTCCAGGGTGTTTTGGAGCGGAATATGAGAGACAAACTATTTTTGATGGGGAAAGTGGGGTCCAAACTGGATATCTTGGTGGAGAACATGGGGAGGCTCAGTTTTGGGTCTAACAGCAGTGACTTCAAGGTGAGCTAGCTTTGCCTAGTTACATCCCAGGGCTTGATTAAGGATAGCTTGGCCTCAAAGCTTAGTGAATGATGACTTTTCATTTTCCTTCCCTACAGGGCCTGTTGGAGCCACCAATTCTGGGGCAAACAATCCTTACCCAGTGGATGATGTTCCCTCTGAAAATTGATAACCTTGTAAAGTGGTGGTTTCTCCTCCAGTTGCCAAAATGGCCATATCCTCAAGCTCCTTCTGGCCCCACATTCTACTCCAAAACATTTCCAATTTTAGGCTCAGTTGGGGACACATTTCTACATCTACCTGGATGGACCAAGGTATTGCTAATGGTGGTGGTTTGGGTAGCGGGGAGGTAAAAGAGAAAAATCACAGGAGGGGAGCAGAAAGTCCTCTGATTAGAAACCCAAAAGGGTATGATTCTACCCCTGGAGAGCTGACCCTTTCTTTTCCCCTCTTTCCTGCTCCCTATTCCCCAGGGCCAAGTCTGGATCAATGGGTTTAACTTGGGCCGGTACTGGACAAAGCGGGGGCCACAACAGACCCTCTACGTGCCAAGATTCCTGCTGTTTCCTAGGGGAGCCCTCAACAAAATCACATTGCTGGAACTAGAAAATGTACCTCTCCAGCCCCAAGTCCAATTTTTGGATAAGCCTATCCTCAATAGCACTAGTACTTTGCACAGGACACATATCAATTCCCTTTCAGCTGATACACTGAGTGCCTCTGAACCAATGGAGTTAAGTGGGCACTGAAAGAAAGGTAGGCCGGGTGTGGTGGCTCACGCCTGTAATCCCAGCACTTTGGGAGGCTGAGACGGGTGGATCACCTGAGGTCAGGAGTTCAAGACCAGCCTGGCCAACATGATGAAACCCCGTCTCCACTAAAAATACAAAAATTAGCCGGGTGTGATGGTGGGCTGTTTGTAATCCCAGCTACTTGGGAGGCTGAGGCAGGAGAATTGCTTGAACCCAGGAGGTGGAGGTTGCAGCGAGTGGAGATCGTGCCACTGCACTCCAGCCTGGGTGACAGTGAGACTCCATCTCAAAAAAAAAAAAAAAAAAAAAAAGAAAGGTAACCCTTGGACCTGGGACATGGAGTGGGCAGGATCCCTTGGTGCTGGCCATGGTGACCATAAGGAACTAAAGGCCACAATGCCTCTGAATGTAAGTACAAGTACACATTCCTTGCCAAACTTTATTGTGATTAAAGTTCCAGAGACAGTACCAGCTCCACATGCCTCTGTGGCCCTGTCTTTGCCCTGGTTCCCGAGTGTCCTTCACCCCCATCTTCCAAATAACCTCTGGTTTCATGGGGATGAGAAAACCTAGGGCTGTTGTGAATGTGCCCTCGAGCTGTAAGAGATCAGGAAGAGGGCCTCCCTGCCTGACGGCGATGATCCTGGAGGCAACGTGTGGAGCAGAAAGAGAAGTCGAGGTAGTGAAAGGGAGTGAGGCCTTGGAGGGATGCCCCACAACTCCAGCAGCGTCTGAACAAGAGGAAGAAAAATGGCTGGACAGGTACCCCAGAAACTTTCCAATCCACGCTCTCCCAATCCCTCCTCCTGCCATTTCTATTTTCACTGCAGCATCTGCCAGAACATCTCAAATCTCAACAAGCCTTCTGAATACTGTGCAGGTACTCATTTCACCTGCTCCCAATGGTCCCTGCAACATTACAGTACACCCACTCCCTCATCCCCCGCCCCATACCGAGTATTGACGATTGCAGAGTCAGGGATTGGAGGGGTAGGGGCTCCCAACTGGGCAGCGAGTCGGCGATCTGCAGCCAGAGCTCTCTGAGGGAGACAAGTTGTGTTAAGGACAAGGCCCCAGTGGTGAGCAGGGCACCAAGAGGTGAGAGCTGCACGCTGGGGAAGGGGCTAGACCAAAGGAAGCCTTTCCATGGACAAGAGAACCTCCAGTCTCACTTTCTCTTGGTCATTGAGGGCGGCAAATCGCCGCTGCTCTTCTCGTTCACGCTCCTCCTGCTCCTGCTGCCTCCGCTGCTGTTCCTCCCGTTGCCGCCGGGCTACCTTCTGCTCCCTTTTCCGTGCAGCCTGCCGTGCCTCCATTTCTGGTGTCAATGGTCCTGGCACCTGGAGGATTTCAAATATAAGACCCTATAAGCTATCCTTGGTAAAACTGCAAGAAGTAGAAAGGATCTAGCCAGGAATGGTGATGTGTTCCCACTCTGCTTGTCCCTCCTATTCCAGCTGACCTGAGCCTTGTTGTAATCATAGGCATCTGGATTCTTCTCCATGAACCTTCGGAACTCATTACGTGTTGATTTGTCAGCCGCAACAGTGTAAGGTGGCTGGGCCCGAGAGTCCCTAGGCGCAAAAACTCCAAAAATGGGTTTAACTTGCCTCCTGCCTTTCCTAACATCACCCAACCAGACCAAGAGAATATTGTCAAGTAGTCAGTGCCAACTTTAACCTCCAAATTATCCTCTCTATACCCAAAATGACTCAGGATGGGGACCTTTACTCACTGCACAGTGGGGTCGGCACCTGCTTCCAGCAGCAGACGAACCACTGAGCCTCTGCCAGCTGCAGCTGCTGCATGCAGGAGAGTAAAGCCACCGGAGCCCAAGGGGGCACTGAGCAGAGACAGAATTCCAGGGTCTGCAGGGCTGGGTGTTAGCTGGAGCTTCAGCACTCCAACATCTCCAGCTCGGCAAGCAGCAAGCAGTGCATCCCAGAGCTCTGGCTGACCAGGGGCTTTGGCCTCATCCAGCAAAGGACCCAAGGGGGCTGCAACTGCCTGGGATGACTGTGCAGAAGGCTCATCTTCTTGAGGTTGCTGGAGAAGAGTCCGATGTGCCCCAGCCTCCTGGTCTCGGCTTTTCTCCTTCTTATTCCTTTTTCTCCTTCTCCGCTTGGGCAATACTTCAGACTCACGAAGATCCAGAGTCCCCACAGTCAACTCTACTAACTCCAACTCTACCTGAAAGCCATCTTCTCCCTCTGACCCTGAACCTAGGGAAAAACCTGACATGTGAAATCCATCTAGGGAGTTCTCAGAGGGTGGAAGCAGATGCATAAGAATGAAAGCCTGAAATGAAATTGTTTTTGTCACTCAGATAAAGTAGCACATCAAGAGTTGAGTCCATTATATCACATGCAGAAATGAGACTCTCAGCCCAGACAAGAACAAGTCGCTGGACTCTCCCTGTGAGCAGCCTTAGGATGCTACACAATAGAGGAAAACATGGAAGCAGCCCTCAGCCTCAAACCACAGCATCCAATCAAAGATAAACTATGTGAGATCCATGCAACACATGCACGCATCTGCTCCACGCGAAGACTTTCTTAGCTCTGGGGAAACATCCATAACAAAAGAGATAATAGGCCAGGCGAGGTGGCTCAAGCCTGTAATCCCAGCACTTTGGGAGGCCAAGGTGGGCGGATCACGAGGTCAGGAGATCGAGACCATCCTGGCTAACACAGTGAAACCCCGTCTCTACTAAAAATACAAAAAATTAGCCGGGCATGGTGGCGGGCGCCTGTAGTCCCAGCTACTCAGAGGCTGAGGCAGGAGAATCACGTGAACCCGGGAGGCGGAGCTTGCAGTGAGCAGAGATTGCGCCACTGCACTCCAGCCTGGGCGACAGAGCGAGACTCCGTCTCAAAAAAAAAAAAAAAAAAAGAGAAAATAGATTTGGAAAGGTCACTAAACATGTCTCAGTAATTGCTAAGATACAGACACTGTGTGGGTGTGTGTTTAAATAAGGAAATGGGTCAGTTATGAGAGTAGAGAATTTGCCACTGCATTTTTAGGACAGAAGCTCAGATCTGACAGTTGCCAGATAGTAATCAAACCCTGTTTGGGAGATTCCTCATTCTGCCCAAGTGCTTCCTTTTCATCACTGCAGATCTTTCTTATTTCTTCCTCAGTAGGCTTCTTTCTCTCCTCTCTTACTGTTTTCCAGTGTGTCTGAGGTAAGTGCAGTCTGACTGCTTCCCGAGGGTCGTCTTCTGCCATAAAACAAAAGATTTTTCTCAGCCTTATCTGAGGAGAAGCTAGTGCAGATTTCTCTCAATGCAGATGTAGCTGGGCTGCAGTGCAAGGCTTAGAAAGTCCTCTGGATATACCAATGAGAATGGAGGCTTAGGTTGGAGAGAACAGGAAGGTCTAGGGAATTGGGATCTGGAGCAAAGGCTCACCATAGATATGCAAAGTGGTCAGCTTATGGAGCACACGCTGTAGCTCTTGGAAGGTGGGTCTGCGGGTGGCGAGGGGGATATCCCAAAGTCGGGGATCCCCCCTTTGCAGGGGTGCCCCCTTGCCTCCAAAGAACAAAGACCGGCCAGAGCGGGGAGCACGCAACAGTATTGTACCAGCCTCCTCCAGCGCCTTAGCCCAGCCTGGCCCTGCCAGCATGTCACGAACATCCTAAAGAAGAGAGTAACTCAGTCCTGCATACCTTCACTTGGTATTTTTAAATCTCCAACTAAAAAAATGGCCCACAGAAGTGCAAGGAGTGGAAAGTAGAGAATAACACGGAGAAACAATGAGAGGACTAAGGCTCCTGGGGAATCCCTCATCTACCTTTGTCTACCTATAATGAAAATTGGAAGGATATGAGTCAAAAACCTTCCTACTTAACAAGTGAGTTGAACTGAGATGCAAAGAGTATGGATCCGTACCACCCGATCTAAAAGGCTTAACTCACCTTATATAGTGTGGCTTCATTGTAGCGCCTCAGGCTGGCTCCAGCAGAGCGTGATGGCCCACCCCGGGCATCCCGAAGCCCCTGGGCTGTGCCCCGCTTGGCCCGCACCGTATAGCGGTGAAAGGTTTTGTGTGTCACCACTTCTCTTCTGTAGACAGCACAGACTCAGTACTGGAGACCAGCTGGTGCTCCCTAGCTAACAGGATCCACTCCATCCTTACCCCCATGCAGCACCCTCTCACCCTTGAAATATGGCACCAGCAAAGTGCCCAGCTGCAGCCATGAGCACCACGCAGTCTCTGGGACCTCTACTTTGCAGGTTCTGTAGCAACAGTTCTGCCTCTCCTGGGGGATCCTTGATGACAGAGAAGCATCAGAAACATATCTGTTGCATTCACTGAGAGCAAGAAACGAAGGGCCAATATTCACAAACATTATCTCGTTTAATATTACCACTCTGAGACTTGTTTCCATTTGACAAGCAAGGAAATTTGAGGCTTGGAGAGGTAGTTAAGATGAAGTGGTAGAATCACAATTCAAACTAAATTGGTTTGTTTCCAAACTTAATTCCCTTAAACTTAATCCTTCCACAATTCAGGCCAGTTTCAATCCAAAACTATGTTGTCAAGCGTGATACCCACACCCAACAGGAAGGAAGAGAAGCAGGGAGAAATGCACTAGGCTAAGGGAAATCTAGGCTGGGTGTACAAAAAGCTGGGGTTAGCCATACAACCTGTACTGTCACTTGCCTGATGAGGGCCTAGGACACAGCGGTAGGCATAAAGAAACTGGCCCTGGGCATTCTGGAAAAGAACACGATGAGGGTAATAGCCTTGGGGTTGGCTAAACTTCTCAAATGTAGCCCTCTCCTGATCCAGTGTCTGCAAGTCCTCCTCACTGGCTGAGTCTGAGTCTTCTGATCCCGAGATGCTGGAAAGATATCCTGAGGACAGACAACACAAGATACAAAGTTTGGTACCCCATCTTTGTTCTTTCCTCAAACTCTAAACTAGTGCTTTCTTATACCTCCATGTCCTACTCCTACATAGGCCCCTACCAATCATCACCTGCGGAGCTCTGCTTTTCAAAGTCCAGGGCAGACAGGAGAGGCTTGTCCTTGAGACGTTGCTTTAGGTTAAACCGATGCCAGTCAAGCTTATAATGTTCCCTCTAGTACAAAGACAAAGAGTGAGATAAAGGTAGAAATATGCCCCAGCCTGGCCTTGTGTACTGGCCAAGACCAGTTATAGAATTCTAGGAAGTACGACCAGGTAACACCGACTGCCTCAGTCAAAGCATGGACCTTTATGAAGACAAATCAAATGTCTACCTCTCCGCACCCACCATTACACTTTTGCTTCTAACATCTAGCTCTGCACCTGACCTATTACCTGTTCTTGGTGGTTCTGGAAGGTTTGGTCACAGGATGAACAGAATAACTTGTCTGAAATATCCACAGGACCCTGGAGTAGCTTTATTTCTGGGCTTTCTCTCTCCCCTGAGCCTAAATAAGGGAAGAGGAATTAGACATAGAAAGGGAGCCCAAATCCACAGTGGCAAGAATTATATTCAGTGTGTGATATACAAAGCAGAGGAGGATACAAGAGATGGCATGATACTGCCTTCAAGGAATTTACATTCTAGTAGTCATGAAATAAACAGTACAGCAATCACTTAATGCAATAAACATGCTTCTGAAAAGATGTATGTAAAATGAATGGAAATAAAATTGGCCAGACGCAGTGGCTCATGCCTGTAATCCCAGCACTTTGGGAGGCCGAGGCGGACAGATCACGAAGTCAGGAGATCGAGACCATCCTGGCTAACACAGTGAAACCCCGTCCGTCTCTACTAAAAATACAAAAAATTAGCCGGGCTTAGTGGCAGGCGCCTGCAGTCCCAGCTACTCAGGAGGCTGAGGCAGGAGTGAGACTCTGTCTCAAAAAAAATAAATACATAAAAAATAAAGTAAAATGAATGTAAATAAAAGCTGGCCCTGGGCATTCTGGAAAAGAACCCGATGAGGGTAAAAGCCTTGGGGTGGGTTAAACTTCTCAAATGCAGCCCTCTCCCGAGATCCAGCCAATGCAAGTCCTCCCCACTGGCTGAGTCTGAGTCTGAGTCTTCTCTAATTTTTTTTTTTTTTTTTTTTTTTTTTTTTTTTTTTTGAGACGTGGTCTTGCTCTGTCACCCAGGCTGGAGTGCAGTGGCCGGATCTCAGCTCACTGCAAGCTCCGCCTCCCGGGTTCACGCCATTCTCCTGCCTCAGCCTCCCGCGTAGCTGGGACTACAGGCGCCCCCCACCTCGCCCGGCTAGTTTTTTGTATTTTTTAGTAGAGACGGGGTTTCACCGGGTTAGCCAGGATGGTCTCGATCTCCTGACCTTGTGATCCACCCGTCTCGGCCTCCCAAAGTGCTGGGACTACAGGCTTGAGCCACCGCGCCCGGCCGTCTTCTCTAATTTAAATTAGCCAAACAGATTGTTTAGGCGAATCCTAAAGAAAATAATTTCGGTTCGGTTTAAAATTATTTTTAACTGTACAAAAACCACTTCCCAAATGCTATTTTTTAAAGTTTACATTTCCAATTAGTGTACAGTTTGTCTAAGAAGAGGTGCAAGAAAAGATTTAGCCAAACTAGAGTTACACAAAACAGGCCCGACACGGTGGCTCAGGCCTGTAATCTCAGCACTGCGGGAGGCTGACACAGGCAGATCACTTGAGGCCAGGAGTTTGAGACCAGCCTGGCCAACATGGTGAAACCCCGTCTCTACTGAAAATACAATAATTAGCCGGGGGTGGTGGTGCGGGCCTGTAGTCCCAGCTACTCGGGAGGCTGAGGCAGGAGAATCACTTGAACCCGGGAGGCGGAGATTACAGTGGGCGGAAATCGTGCCACTGCACTCCAGCCTGGGCGACAGAACAAGACTCTCAAAAAATAAAGCTATACAAAACAATAATACATTGTTTTATATTCAGCAAAAAGGAATAATTTGAGTGGCGCCCGGTTAAATGTGGAATATATCTGAGAACTTTATCTCTACAAAGTTTAAAATGTTTTTGAAAGGAATGGTGTTAACGTGAGGAGACATATGCGATGGCAAAAAGACTTGTTTGAAAACAAGGGCTGTGCTGGAAATTACCCAGAGATTAAGTTAATTTAATCAAGCAGAAAAATCAACTGGCCTCCTAAATTCGGGAATACCAATAAGAATGTGTTCCCTGAACGAGCAAAACGCTCTAAGGAGCCCTGTCACGTTTCACTGAAACCTTCCCGGATACCTGAACAGGAAGTACGCGGAGCCCGGGCCAGAGCCTCCCCAGGCGCGTGGCTCACCAGGCTCAGGCCCTGAAGGATCGGAGCATCCGCGCTGAGGTCAAACAGGGAGATCGACGCAGGAGCCTGGGCTGCATCTGGAGCCGGCGACATGGCTGAGCAGAAATTACTTAGCAGCAGCTCCTGGAGTAGAAAGCGTGTCAGAAACAGAGCTCCTGCAAATGAGATCCTACTGCTGCGTCTCCTGCCTGCCTGACTTCGTTTCTCCTGCACCGCAAGTATTCTCGTCCCTCATCCTGCTACCAGCGGTGAGATGAATATCTTGACCCCAGTCCGGTTTCTCAAACCCCCAGGCTCGGCCCACAAAAGAATGAAATGGGCATCCAGCTCCCAAATCGAGTCCAACAGAGTTAAAAATCACTGAGGTTGCCTAGCCGAACTGTCTTCGTTACCCATGCGACCAGCAATGACTGGCCCACGTAAACTCGCCCACGCCCTTACAAGCCGCACCAAACGTCCCGGGAGCTGAGCGGCACGCAAGTCCTCAAGTCGACAGCCGGATTTCTGCAGCACAACAATCCCCGTCACTACGGAGCAGCGAAGAGGACAACCGGCGGCGTCCGCACCTGAGCCCCGCCCCACGTACAGCACACTATTGGGCCGCTGACTGTCCAAGACCCGCCTCGAGCCTTTAGTCTCATCCCTGAAGCCAAGAATTGGCAGTTGTGTCTCCACCCCCCGTGCTTATTGGCCAGCCTGGCTGCGGGTGACAGTGAGTGGCAGACACCGGGCCTAGCGCTCCGGATCGGGCCGGGCCGAGCCGAGCCGGCGGAGCCTCTGGAATCACACGGGTCGCTGTTTCTGAGGTGAGACGTGAGACGGTTATTGGAATCCCAGGGCCCGTGTCTGGCCTTGCTCAGGGGTGCCTGCGGAGCCCTAAGTGAGCTCGCGGCAGGTAACGGGGGAAGGGGCGCCGCCGGCGGGGCGGGGGCGTGCAGCCGGAATGTTTTGATTGCGGGCGCGCGCAGACGAGGGCGCGCGCGGGCGCCGGGGCCGCGCGCGAGGTTGTCCGCTGTTGGGAGCTGCCAGCCCTTGGCCTGGGGCCGGGCGACCCTGGGGCGAGGTGGACTCCGGTCCACGGTCGCCGCGGCTGGATGTGGGGAGGCAAGCCAGCCCACCCGGGCTATCAGCTGTAGGGCTGACTCGATCCCTGCAACATCCGCAGGAACCCCTGAGCCCAGGCCCAGCCGGCCGGGGCTCCACGGGCCCTGGTCCACACGGACCCTGTGAGTGGTGACTTCCCTGAGGGCCAGGACTCTCACTAGCCCAGGGAATCCCACCGGGGCCAGGCTGGGCCAAGATCCACGGCCCCCAGGGGCTGCACGGACAGGTGAGTACCACGACCATGCCTGGCTCCCAGGACCTAGGGAACCCACAAATTCACCTAGGATCTGGGGTCTACACTGACCCAGTCAAGGTTTCCCATCCAGCAGGTTTGCTCACCGGCTGGATCTTTGGTGCTAGGGAAGTAAGAAAAGGGTGACCAGAAAGGTCCTCTTCAGGAAAGACTCTCTTGGGGTTTTGTGGACCTTGAGAAGTATGTCATTTCTGAGGCTAAGGTGGGGCAATGAAGAAATAGTCCAGAGGGGCCCCTGGCCTCAGGTCTGTACCCATTCATTCTCCATGGGGTCCCTAAGTTATTTCTTGAGACTCTGGAGTTGGAAGAGTGGCCCTGTTTAGCGCAGCCAGAGGAAGTGCTCGTAGTCCTGGGCTGGAAGGGTGCTTCTTCCTCACTGCAGCCTTCCTGCCCCATGCTTGGCCTCCTCTTCATGGGGTGTGGATGGGTGGGAGGGTTGGGTTCCTTTATATCCCCACTCCCCACTCTCTGGGGCCTGACATCTTCTCCTCCAGCAGCTGCAGAGCATCGAGGGCTGGAGTGGAGCACATACTGTCCATGGAGCTGGTAGGGCCATGTGCTTTTCTCAAACATTTGTTTGCAAAGTGCTTCCAACCTGCTAGTCTCTTGGGAGACCAGGGTTTCCAGGATGGGTGGGGGAGGGACTTTTCTGTCCATTAAATAGAAGATGAAACAGCCCCCAACAAAGGGGCAGATTCTGGCTTTGGGCCAGGAAGGTAGCAGTAGACGCCCAGACTGGCCAGTTAAGGCCCCCCCAGCCCTGAGCTTACTGCCTTCCTTGTGTTACTACTTCTCTGCCTCTGAGCCAAGCAGGCTGGTAGTGGAGACAAAGCCCAAGGGTACTTTCTTACTCCTTTTTGCACTAGGCAGGGCAGCTCGTGGGCAGCAGCTAGAACTGAATCAGGGTCTCTTCTTCCTCATTGGCAGGTGGTCAAGGTGGACAGGGGGTGGTGGTGATGGCGCAGTTTGACACTGAATACCAGCGCCTAGAGGCCTCCTACAGTGATTCACCCCCAGGGGAGGAGGACCTGTTGGTGCACGTCGCTGAGGGGAGCAAGTGTGAGTTCTTGGACATGACAGCCATAGGGAGAGCTGATGGAAGACCATGGAGGGAGCAAGGGGCATGTGTTCTCCCAGAGCTCTGACATCTCTGTTCCTATCCCACAGCACCGTGGCACCATATTGAAAACCTTGACCTCTTCTTCTCTCGAATATCCTTTGTGTTTCTGAGTTGGAGCTCTGGGACCGTTAGTGTCTCTCTAAGCTGGGTCTCTGGTGGAAGGTGGGGGTAGGTTTGACTCTAATACCTGGAATGGGGAATGGAGCTTATCCTGAGGCTGAAAGAGGCTGGTGAAATCATCGTTAAGTAATGATAGCCCACATTTACCAAGATCCGTGTGCCCGTGTCTACTTTGTGGTGTTAATTTGTGGAGCCTTTCTAAGGGTAAGCCTCCATTTTTTTTTTTTTTCTTGAGATGGAGTCTCTGTTGCTGCTAGAGTCCAGGGGCAATCTCAGGTCACTGCAACCTCCACCTGCCGGGTTCAAGCGATTCTCCTGCATCACTCACTCTCCCACGTAGCTGGGATTACAGGCACCTACCACGATGCCTGGCTATTTTTTGTATTTTTCATAGAGACAGGGTTTCACCATTGTTGGCAAGGCTGGTCTTGAACCTCCTGACCTCAAGTGATCCACTCCCCTCGGCCTCCCAAAGTGTTAGGATTACAGGCGTGAGCCACCACACCCAGCCGAGCCTCATTTTTGATGGGATGTTAATAATCGTAAAAAGTAACATCTTTTGACTCATTCTGTGTCAGCTCTGTGTTAAATACTTTACATGCATTATCTCAGACCTAATACTCCTATGAGATAAGTGTTATTCATTCCTAATGTGCCACTGTGGACAGACAAAAGTTGAGAGGTTAAGTAACTTGGTAAAGTCACACAGCTAGAAAGTCACAGAGCCAGGACTTAAGCTTGAGTGTGTTGATACCAAAGTCTGTGCTCTTACCTGCTATCTTTTCTGACCACTTTTTCTTAACAATTATACGTTTATAATCTGCACCAGAAGAATGGCTTCACATGTATGCTCATCGGGGAGATCTTTGAGCTCATGTAAGTATAAGAAGGGACAGATGATGTGGTGAAAGAATACGTCTTAGTCTTTCCTCTCCTTGCACTCACACCTGGCCCAACCTGCCAGTACAACTCAGTCCTAGGCTAAAACTTTGTAAACCTCTGTAGTTCAGGGACTGGGTGTGGCACCAAAACTTACAGCTTCACCTTTCTTTTTTTTTGAGATGGAGTGAGTCTCACTCTGTCGCCCAGGCAGGAGTGCAGTGGTGCGATCTTGGCTCGGTGCAGTCTCTGCCTCCCAGGTTCAAGTGATTCTCCTGCCTCAGCCTCCTTAGTAGCTGGGACAACAGGTATGTGCCACCATGCCTGGCTAATTGTTTTTGTATTTTTAGTAGAGATGGGAGTTCACCAAGTTGGCCAGGCTGGTCTCGAACTCCTGACCTCAGGTTAGGTTATTCACCTACCTCGGCCTCCCAAAGTGCAGGGATTACAGGCATGAGCCACCATGCCCGGCCAAGCTTTCTCACAAGAAAAGCTTTCCAAGGCTTATCTCTTCCATGAAGAGAACCCAGGCCTTGGTTGGGCGCGGCAGCTCACACCTATAATCCCAGCACTTTGGGAGGCCCTAAAAATACAAAAATTAGCCAGGCGTGTGGTAGCGCACGCCTGTAGTCCCAGCTACTTGGGAGGCTGAGGCACAAGAATCACTTGAACCTGGGAGGTGGAGGTTGCGGTGAGCTGAGATTGTGCCACTGCACTCCAGCCCAGGTGACGGAGTGAGATTCTCTCTCAAAAAAAAAAAAAAAAAAAAAGGAAAAGAAAAAAGAACTCAGGTCTTGACCTTGATCATCTCAACGCTCCAGTGGAAATTACATTGTTCAGTCAGGAGGTCTCAGAGATGCCAGCCACAGAGAAAAGCCTCTGTTCTGCCTTGGCTGTACCATGGCCTGCTTCTAGGCAGAGAGCCTCCTGGGAGAGAGAAGCCATATAGCATTGCCAAAGGGGAAGGGGCTAAGAAGCCCTCCTTCAATCAGAAAACTCCCCCAAGGGCTTTTAACTACAACCTCAAAAGGCAATCAGGGACTGGAGATCAGAGACCCACAGGATGAAACCTTCAAGAGTCCAGAAGTGGTGGCTGAGGTTACCATGAGGTGAGGAAAGCAGGCTGCAGCTGTGGCAGCTGAGGCTAAGAGCAAAGAGTGGGCCTGAGACAGTTCTGTGGGGCTGAGGAGCAGAGAGGGCCCACTGGGAGTTCTCCAGGCCCTTCCAGTTCCCAGTCTTGTTCTGCTACCTCCATACTCTTCTCTTTCCACTGGGTTTCACTGGGTCCTCTCTGGCTCTCAGACTGCACTCCTTCTTTCCAACTCTCCAGGCAGTTCCTCTTTGTGGTTGCCTTCACTACCTTCCTGGTCAGCTGCGTGGACTATGACATCCTATTTGCCAACAAGATGGTGAACCACAGTCTTCACCCTACTGAACCTGTCAAGGTCACTCTGCCAGACGCCTTTTTGCCTGCTCAGGTCTGTAGTGCCAGGTAAGGGCTGCAAGTCAAGAGGACACCATAGCCTTGAGTTCTGCTAGCAGGTGGGTAATAGAGTGGAGTCTGAGGCAGCAACTCATACTCCAGAACTGACTCAAGCTCAGTCTTGCAAAAATACTTCAGGATAGCAGCGTCTCTGCCAAGACTCCTTCCTCAAGGGCCACCTCTCCTCCCCTTCTTTTTTCCCACCAGGATTCAGGAAAATGGCTCCCTTATCACCATCCTGTTCATTGCTGGTGTCTTCTGGATCCACCGGCTTATCAAGTTCATCTATAACATTTGCTGCTACTGGGAGATCCACTCCTTCTACCTGCATGCTCTGCGCATCCCTATGGTAAGACTGGGAAGTTGGGCACTTAGCCCATAGTCTAAGATGTATTGGGAGGTATGGGTGTATACCTGGGCATCAGTTGTCCTTATCTGTCATTGGCAGGTCAGGAAGTGTCTCTTAAGCTCACAACCCCTGAACCTCACTTCTAATACAGGGCAAAGGGGTCGAGGCAACAACTCCACCTTCCATACTTTGTCTCTTCCCCACCTCACCCTGCAGTCTGCCCTTCCGTATTGCACGTGGCAGGAAGTGCAGGCCCGGATCGTGCAGACTCAGAAGGAGCACCAGATCTGCATCCACAAACGTGAGCTGACAGAACTGGACATCTACCACCGCATCCTCCGTTTCCAGAACTACATGGTGGCACTGGTTAACAAATCCCTCCTGCCTCTGCGCTTCCGCCTGCCTGGCCTCGGGGAGGCCGTCTTCTTCACCCGTGGCCTCAAGTACAATTTTGAGCTGATCCTCTTCTGGGGACCTGGCTCTCTGTTTCTCAATGAATGGAGCCTCAAGGCCGAGTACAAACGTGGGGGGCAACGGCTAGAGCTGGCCCAGCGCCTCAGCAACCGCATCCTGTGGATTGGCATCGCTAACTTCCTGCTGTGCCCCCTCATCCTCATATGGCAAATCCTCTATGCCTTCTTCAGCTATGCTGAGGTGCTGAAGCGGGAGCCGGGGGCCCTGGGAGCACGCTGCTGGTCACTCTATGGCCGCTGCTACCTCCGCCACTTCAACGAGCTGGAGCACGAGCTGCAGTCCCGCCTCAACCGTGGCTACAAGCCCGCCTCCAAGTATATGAATTGCTTCTTGTCACCTCTTTTGACACTGCTGGCCAAGAATGGAGCCTTCTTCGCTGGCTCCATCCTGGCTGTGCTTATTGCCCTCACCATTTATGACGAAGATGTGTTGGCTGTGGAACACGTCCTGACCACCGTCACACTCCTGGGGGTCACCGTGACCGTGTGCAGGTGGGCCAGGGCCGCGGGGGGGAGCAAGCCATCTAGCATTCCTGGGAAACGCTTACATCTCACCATGACCCTGATCCCACTAGGTCCTTTATCCCGGACCAGCACATGGTGTTCTGCCCTGAGCAGCTGCTCCGCGTGATCCTCGCTCACATCCACTACATGCCTGACCACTGGCAGGGTAATGCCCACCGCTCACAGACCCGGGACGAGTTTGCCCAGCTCTTCCAGTACAAGGCAGTGAGTGGAGTTGGAGTTAGGGCCTGCTAGAGACTGGCTGGTAGCTTGGTGGTGAGGGCTGGGCTCTCTCCTGCTCGCTTGTGACCTTGGTCCCGCCCTTTTAGGTGTTCATTTTGGAAGAGTTGCTGAGCCCCATTGTCACACCCCTCATCCTCATCTTCTGCCTGCGCCCACGGGCCCTGGAGATTATAGACTTCTTCCGAAACTTCACCGTGGAGGTCGTTGGTGTGGGAGATACCTGCTCCTTTGCTCAGATGGATGTTCGCCAGCATGGTCATCCCCAGGTACTGGGAGAGGGGGGAGCCAGGTGGCCAGGGATAATGCTGGAACATACAGTGTCTTTGGGAAAACCGCAAAAAGACACCTCTTCTGAGTTACACAAAGGCAATCCTATACCAGGGGCACACTGCTTGGGAGCCTGGGCTGGATTTCAGCCAATTTGCACCCTTGGCCAAGCTCCCTTAAGAAAGGCACAACACAAGTAACTGCTCAGCATGCGGCCCCGCCTGGGGTGGGGGGCACCAGGGCCCCTGGGAAAGATTGACAATGCACTGTGGTTTCCATCCTCCAAGGGTAAGGCCTCTCCACTAACAGGAAAGGTGCAGGAAGGCTCCTGGCAGAGAACAGTCCTGCTTACTCTGCTCTTCCTTGTGCAGTGGCTGTCTGCTGGGCAGACAGAGGCCTCAGTGTACCAGCAAGCCGAGGATGGAAAGACAGAGTTGTCACTCATGCACTTTGCCATCACCAACCCTGGCTGGCAGCCACCGCGTGAGAGCACAGCCTTCCTAGGCTTCCTCAAGGAGCAGGTTCAGCGGGATGGAGCAGCTGCTAGCCTCGCCCAAGGGGGTCTGCTCCCTGAAAATGCCCTCTTTACGTCTATCCAGTCCTTACAATCTGAGTCTGAGGTGTGTTCCTGGGGACTGGGAGATGATGGGCAGAGTGGACTTCAGGAGCTGGGAGTTGAGGACCGGGCATGGGGTGGAAGGCTTCCTTCTGTCTCTTCAGTATGCACCACTGGGGCCTGAGATACAGAATACTACGGGACCCCGGAGGCCTTTTTCGTTCCTTAAGAATTCTACCTACCCCTTTCTTTCATAGCCCCTGAGCCTTATTGCAAATGTAGTAGCTGGCTCATCCTGCCGGGGCCCTCCACTGCCCAGAGACCTGCAGGGCTCCAGGCACAGGGCTGAAGTGGCCTCTGCCCTGCGCTCCTTCTCCCCGCTGCAACCCGTGCAGGCGCCCACAGGCCGGGCGCACAGCACCATGACAGGCTCTGGGTGAGTAAATGGGGGCCAAGATGGGAGGGCATGGCAGCCCTCAGCAGCTTGTGTGGGTCTTGGAAAAGTTCACAGCTGCTGTCTGTCTGTACTGGGAGAGACAGGGTGGATGCCAGGACAGCCAGCTCCGGGAGCAGCGTGTGGGAAGGACAGCTGCAGAGCCTGATGCTGTCGGAATACGCGTCCACAGAGATGAGCCTGCATGCCCTCTATATGCACCAGGTGAGTACGCAGCTGAAAAACAGAGTGGAGGGTTTAGATGCGGAGAAGTAAGACTGGGGTTCCAAACCCTTCTCTGCCATTTACCTGCTCTGCCACCCCCAATCCCGTATCTACTTTCTTAATATCCTTTTTAGCTAAGCGTGCTCTCATCCAGGGCCTTCACACGCTTGCAGTTTCCCCTGCCTAGAATCCACTTCCCTGGGATATCCAGATGGCCTCCTCCTTCTTCTTCGCAGGTCTCTGCAGCTGCCGTTTCCCTGAGACTTTCTCTGATCACTCTCAGTAGGCTTCCTTGCCCACCCTTCTGAGTCTTCCTGTCTTAGTTTTCTCCATAGCATTTAGCACCATGTGACATACCGTGCTTTTTCCTTATTTATTTACTTATTCTATATCCCCTCTACCAGTATATAAGCCTCACAAGGGCTGGCATTTCTGTCTGTTTTGTTCACTGCTGTCTCTGCACACCTAAAAGAGTGCCTGGCCCTTAGACCATCAGTCGGTTTGTTCTTGAATCAAATGAATAGGTAAAATGAGGGCCATTACAACACAAGCTTCTTCGGGGGATCTGCTGTGAATGTAACCTGCAAAGATGAGAGGTATATTACACACTATTAACATAATAGGTGCTCTGAGGCAAGGATTCTCAGGGAAGGGATAAAGCAGGAACTGACTGATAGCAGGTTGGAGGGCAGCTGTTTCAGATGGACATCCTTCTGTCCCCCACTAATGAGCCCCCCATTTCTCCAGCTCCACAAGCAGCAGGCCCAGGCCGAACCTGAGCGGCATGTATGGCACCGCCGGGAGAGTGATGAGAGTGGAGAAAGTGCCCCTGATGAAGGGGGCGAGGGCGCCCGGGCCCCCCAGTCTATCCCTCGCTCTGCCAGCTATCCCTGTGCAGCACCCCGGCCTGGAGCTCCCGAGACCACCGCCCTGCACGGGGGCTTCCAGAGGCGCTACGGTGGCATCACAGGTATCTAGTTGGGGGGTATAGAAGGAAACAGGCTGCAGGGAAGAGTAGTTCTTCCAGGGCCTCTCATGGGGAGGAAAGTGGTCTGAGGGACCAGGCCCAAAGACTCACCCCCCCAAGCAGCCCCCAGCCTGTTCCTCATTCTTGTGTTCCTTCTGTGAGTATACTTACTCTTACTTGTCTCCAGATCCTGGCACAGTGCCCCGGGCTCCCTCTCATTTCTCTCGGTTGCCTCTTGGAGGGTGGGCGGAAGATGGGCAGTCGGCATCAAGGCACCCTGAGCCCGTGCCCGAAGAGGGCTCGGAGGATGAGCTACCCCCTCAGGTGCACAAGGTAAGGGCCCCAGGGCCTAGGAACAAGTGCCAGAAGTAGTAACTTACAGGGTGAGGTAACAGCCTTTCAGGGGAAGGAAGGTATGCCCCACCCCCACGCAGAGATTCTGTACCCTCCCCTCCAAAATACACTACCCCTTCTTTTCTCAGCTGCTCTGCAGGGCTTGGTTTTTCCTTTCCTTACCTCCCCAGGAATCAACCTTTCCTGTCCCTTTATCTCTAGGTTTCTATGGGGCTAGCAGGTATCAGCCAGTAGCTGAAGACTATCTCTGTTACCAACCCTTTCTCTCCACAGGTATAGACAAAGCTGAGCAGGGTTCCTATGGCCCAGGATGGAGGCCACCGCTGCCCTGCCATCCCATGCCGTCTTTCCGCCACGGGAGGGCTCCTCTGAGTGTTGCCTGGCCCCACGTGTGTGGTGTTTGTGTGTCTGTGCCTGGCCAATGGAGGTGCCAACACTGGGCGCTTGCCACAGCCCCAGGAGAGGAATTTGGGGCCTAGGAACCGAGGGCACACAGGACTCTAGCCTCATCCCCAGGACCCCCTTGGCTCAGAGTGTGGTGCTAGAAACCGGTCCCCAGCCCAGCCCCAGTACTGCCACCTTTACACCTACCCCTGCAAGTCTCCAGAGGGCTGCCCACCACAGAAGCTGCCAAGCAGGGAGAACCTGTGCCAACTGTGGAGTGGGGAGGTTGGGCCTGGACCCTCAACCCTTGCAACCTTCCCTAGCCCCCTCAATAGATGAGCAGGTCAGGCTGTGGCCCTTACCTCACCCGCAGTTCTCGCCCAGTGCTGCAACCGGCTCACCTCTCTCCGCTTCCTGCACATCACTGGCCTGTGTGTGCTGCTTGCTCCTGTTCTGTTTGCTTGCTCCCATTCCGTTCGGCTTTTGCTTTGCGTTGGGGTGAAGGCCCTAGCTTCCAGCTCCCCTCAACGCTATCTTTTGACACTAAGAAAGAAGGTTTCTAAATTGTAGGAGCAGGATGGAAATACTTTGCTGCCCTTTCCAACTTTTAGGATGGGCCCCCAGGAGACTAAGGTCTTCCTGGGCCCTCATTGCTGCTTATCGTACCCCCCATCACCTGCACATGGGACATACCGGGCTGGAGGGTGACCTCAGCTGTGTACGTCCCAGCAAGAGAGCTCTGGCCCGCATCTCGCTGTCCCCTGGAGGGGGATGAAGGGCGATGCCTCGCCCGAGGCTTTGGGCTGCTGCACTGCATGCTGGGACTGCTCCTACTCTGTCCCACCCCTCACCCAGCTGTGGTCCGGCTTTGGGAGAGTGGTGAATTGCGCTGCCCGAACTCGGAGCGGAGCAGGGTACGGACCGTGTACAGCTTGATAACCCTTAATAAAAAGGGAGTTTGACCAGACTTCTTCTTGTCTCGCGCGGTTAGAATCCTGGGAACAAGAGAAATGGGATGGACTTGGCCGGGGTCTAGAAGAAAGTTATGTTTAGGCCGTTGCTCAGATACGCTGAGCTAGGCGGCTGGCGGAAGGGCAGCTTCCGACCCCCGGTTCTGTGGAGGTCTGTTTCCAGCCCCAAGCCACGATTCCGTGGAGGTTTCCAGCCGAACGTGGTGGTCAGATTTCCCTCTCTGAGCACGTAAACAAGCCGGCTCTGCCCCTCTATTTTGCATTCCTCGCGTGCACCATTTCCCCCGCCCCCCTTCGGAGACATTTGGCCAATGGGAACCCTGGTAGGGGCTGGAGGCGGTCATGTGGGCGGGGCTACAGCTGTGGAGCTCGGTGCGAGTCCAAAACCGAGCATTCCCGTGGGCCTGCAGTCGGCGGAAGGGTCCCAGGCCCAGAGCGAGCGGGGCTGGGCTCAGACGGCGTACGTGCCCTGCGTGAGTGCGTGGCGGCGGCGCGTGCGCGAGGGGAGTGGGCAGTGAGGCCTGGTCCACGTGCGTCCCTTCCCGGGACCCCCGCAGCTTAGCGCCCAGCGGCTACGTGAGCCGAGCACCCGGATGTCCTCGCCCCTCTCCGAGTGATCAGTCCCGTCCTTTGGTCCCGCAGTGCCCTTAGCCCTGGCCGGCGTCCACGCATTGCCATGGTGACTGTGGGCAACTACTGCGAGGCCGAAGGGCCCGTGGGTCCGGCCTGGATGCAGGATGGCCTGAGCCCCTGCTTCTTCTTCACGCTGGTGCCCTCGACGCGGATGGCGCTGGGGGCTCTGGCCTTGGTGCTGGCTCTTCCCTGCAGACCCCGGGAGCGGCCCGCTGGTACTGATTCGCTGTCTTGGGGGGCCGGCCCTCGCGTCTCTCCCTACGTGCTGCAGCTGCTTCTGGCCACATTTCAGGTGGCGCTGCCCCTGGCCGGCCTGGCTGGCCGGGTGGGCACTGCCCGGGGGACCCCACTGCCAAGCTACCTACTGCTGGCCTCCGTGCTGGAGAGTCTGGCCGGCGCCTGTGGCCTGTGGCTGCTCGTCGTGGAGCGGAGCCAGGCACGGCAGCGTCTGGCAATGGGCATTTGGATCAAGTTCAGGCACAGCCCGGGTCTCCTGCTTCTCTGGACTGTGGCGTTTGCAGCCGAGAACTTGGCACTGGTGTCTTGGAACAGCCCACAGTGGTGGTGGGCAAGGGCGGACTTGGGCCAGCAGGTGAGGGACTCTGTAGGGAGGGGGAAGCCTCTGCAGGCCGGGCCTGGGAGAAAGCACTGCCTGTCCAGTCACACTGCTTCCAGGCTTTAGGATGCCTCTAAGCAAAGGGAGAAGGGAGGGGCTGAGTCCTGCGGGGAGCTGATAGCCAGCTGGTGGGGTGTGCCTTTGCTGAGTCACTGTGGTTTTGCTTTTTTTTTTTTTTTTTTAAGCCTGTAAGTGCTGCATGTGTTCCTGACACCAGTCCCTGGCCCTATTATAAGTAGTAATACAATGAAATTTTATTCTCAATGATACTCTCTCCACTTATATTTCCTTCTAGGTTCAGTTTAGCCTGTGGGTGCTGCGGTATGTGGTCTCTGGAGGGCTGTTTGTCCTGGGTCTCTGGGCCCCTGGACTTCGTCCCCAGTCCTATACATTGCAGGTTCATGAAGAGGACCAAGATGTGGAAAGGAGCCAGGTACACCTCAGTTTCTTTTTTTTTTGGAGACAGGGTCTTGCTCTGTCACCAGGCTGGAGTGCAGTGGCGTAATCTCGGCTCACTGCAACCTCTGCCTCCCAGGTTCAAGCGATTCTCCTGCCTCAGCCTCCTGAGTAGCTGGGACTACAGGCGCATGCTGCCATGCCCAGCTAATTTTTGTATTTTTAGTAGAGACAGGGTTTCACAGCGTTGGCCAGGATGGTCTTGATCTCTTAACCTCGTGTTCCGCCTGCCTCAGCTTCCCAAAGTGCTGGGATTATAGGCGTGAGCCACCGCACCCAGCCTCTTTTTGTTTTTTTTTTTTTTTTTTTTTTTTTGAGACGGAGTCTCGCTCTGTCGCCCAGGCTGGAGTGCAGTGGCCGGATCTCAGCTCACTGCAAGCTCCGCCTCCCGGGTTCACGCCATTCTCCTGCCTCAGCCTCCCGAGTAGCTGGGACTACAGGCGCCCGCCACCTCGCCCGGCTAGCTTTTTTTTGTATTTTTTAGTAGAGACGGGGTTTCACCGTGTTAGCCAGGATGGTCTCGATCTCCTGACCTTGTGATCCGCCCGTCTCAGCCTCCCAAAGTGCTGGGATTACAGGCTTGAGCCACCGCGCCCGGCTCTCTTTTTGTTTTTAAGACAGAATCTTGCTCTGTCGCCCAGACTGGAGTGTAGTGGCGCAATCTCGGCTCACTGCACCCTCTGCCTCCTGGGTTCAAACAATTCTCGTGCCTCAGCCTCCCAAGTAGCTGGGATTTCGGGTGTGTACCACCACACCCAGCTAATTTTTGTATTTTTAGTAGAGATGGGGTTTCATCGTGTTGGCCAGGCTGGTCTTGAACTCCTGACCTCAGGTGATCCACCTGCCTCGTCCTCCCAAAGTGCTGGGATTACAGGCATGAGCCACTGCACCAGGCCTCACCTCAGTTTCTGAATCCTAGAGTCTCTTCATTTTATTCCCTGTCATCATTCCTTCCCTGCAAAATGAAATGCTTCTTTTCCAAATATCAGTTTGCAACTTAGTTTTTCTGACCCCATCAAGGATCACTTGTGGGTCTGAGATACCTGGGAGCTATAACCCAATATGTTTTTCCCTAATGGGTTTCTGGCTAGTGCACTTGCTTGATTTCTGAGCTCCCCTCCTATGTGTTTCACCATCCTAGGTTCAGTCAACAGCCCAACAGTCTACCTGGCGAGATTTTGGCAGGAAGCTCCGCCTCCTGAGTGGCTACCTGTGGCCTCGAGGGAGTCCAGCTCTGCAGCTGGTGGTGCTCATCTGCCTGGGGCTCATGGGTTTGGAAAGGGCACTCAACGTGTTGGTGCCTATATTCTATAGGAACATTGGTGAGCAGGAGGAGCACCAGCTCAGTGTGCTGGTCCTTCATCAGTTTGGTGGCTGGGGTGGTCCTTACCTAGGGAGGTGGGACAGAGCTGGGTGGTCAGAAAGAGGCTGTGGCTGGTACCTGGGGCCATTTTGCCTGAAGAGAGTCCTGGGTGCCATAAGTGGGCTCTGACCCATTTTCTCCACAGTGAACTTGCTGACTGAGAAGGCACCTTGGAGCTCTCTGGCCTGGACTGTTACCAGCTACGTCTTCCTCAAGTTCCTCCAGGGGGGTGGCACTGGCAGTACAGGTATGAGAGACTCCGCCCTCACCCTGCTAGGTACAGTCCCTTCCCACAGGCATTCCCTCACCATCCACCTCCGTCAGCATTCCTCCCCAGCCCCCATGTGCTCTCAGACCTTTCACTTCCTGGTGCTGGGCTGACATCCCTCAGCTCCCAGGCCCTACTGAGGCCTCCCCTGGCTCCCTACAGGCTTCGTGAGCAACCTGCGCACCTTCTTGTGGATCCGGGTGCAGCAGTTCACATCTCGGCGGGTGGAGCTGCGCATCTTCTCCCACCTGCACGAGCTCTCACTGCGCTGGCACCTGGGGCGCCGCACAGGGGAGGTGCTGCGGATCGCGGATCGGGGCACATCCAGTGTCACAGGGCTGCTCAGGTGCCACCCCAGTGGAAAGGGCATGTGGGAGGGTGGAGCCAGAGAAGCAGGGAGAGGGGCCTGTAGGAGGAAGAGAACAGACCTTGCCTGAGGAGCTGCCCCTCCCACCTTAGTGTTTTTTAAATCATAGGATTATTGTATACATGCCCTCCTAATAACTCAGGTAATGCAGGCAGAGGGCAAATCTCTTTCGAGCTGCCCTCACTTCTTCAGAGCTTCCCACTGTTTAGTATGTTGGGTTCTGCTCTTTTTTTGAGACAGAGTCACGCTCTGTCACCCAAGCTGGAGTACAGTGGTGTAATCTCTGCTCACTGCAATGTCTGCCTCCCAAGTTCAAGCAATTCTCCTGCCTCAGCCTCCTGAATAGCTGGAATTACGGATGTGCACCAACGTGCCTGGCTAATTGTTGTATTTTTAGTAGAGACGGGGTTTCACCATGTTGGCCAGGCTGGCCTCGAACTCCTGGCCTCGTGATCTGCCCACCTGGCCTTCCAAAGTGCTGGGACTACAGCTGTGAGCCATCGTGCCCGGCTGGGTTCTGCTTTTTTGCATTTTTACATACATACTATATATGCAGACTCACATAACTAATATGGTATCGTGGAGGTTTTTGCTAAAACAAATGGTATTGTGACATAGCCATCATTCTCAGAGTTGCTTATTACCAGAACATTATGGAGATATGTTTTTCTTTCATGCCTGAAGGTCTCCTTCATTCATTGTAATTGATACAGAGAATTCTGTAGTTTGGGCATGGTTGATTTAGCCACCCACCTCTTGAGGATAGAATCAACTAAGACTGGTTCCAGTCTGTTGCTTGAAAATAAAACACTACCCTGAAATGTCTAGAGGCAGGGTTGCTGGGTTTAAGCCCCCAAACCTTTCTTATTCACTTGACCTGCCCTCCTAGCTACCTGGTGTTCAATGTCATCCCCACGCTGGCCGACATCGTCATTGGCATCATCTACTTCAGCATGTTCTTCAACGCCTGGTTTGGCCTCATTGTGTTCCTGTGCATGAGTCTTTACCTCAGTGAGTGCTGCTGGGTGACACCATCTCCGTGAACTATCCAGAGACTCCCTTGGCCATGAGCTCTGTCCCCACTCAAGTGACCCACCTATGGGAGGTGTTGGATTGGTGGACTTGAATGGGCTCCTGGTGCTCCTCATGTGATGGGCGGGTCTCTTCTATCAAATCAAACCTTAGCTCAATCTAGCTGAGGGGGCTGGGGAAGGACATTCTTGTCACGTTAAGTCTGCACTGTGGACACAGGTCAAGGAAGCCTCATTTGTGTAACAAGATGCAGCTTGCTTTCATTTGTTTACCAAAAGCGTTTTCTACACATGAGGCTTTGTGCAGGTTGCAGAGATGCCTCCCTGTGGAATCTGGGTCTCTGGGCTTGAGCATAGGTTTAGTGTGTACATGGCAGGTAGTGGACATTGACATTTGGTCTCTGCTTTTGGGGATGATGTCCTATTCTGTTCCCCATCCTGTCACCCGCCAGCCCTGACCATTGTGGTCACTGAGTGGAGAACCAAGTTTCGCCGCGCTATGAACACACAGGAAAATGCTACCCGGGCACGAGCAGTGGACTCTCTGCTAAACTTTGAGACGGTAACAGAGGCCCCAGTGGCAGTGGTGTAAGGTGTGGAGATGTGGAGGAGTGTGGCTAGGACCACTGGGGCTGACAGAGAGCTGGGGGTGTGATGTTTGTGTGATGTTTGAAATAAGGAAGGATGACTGAGAGTTGGGGGGAATGACCCGAGTGCCATGTGTTGTGCCCATACCAAATAATTTTGGTTTGAATTCATCAGGTGAAGTATTACAACGCCGAGAGTTATGAAGTGGAACGCTATCGAGAGGCCATCATCAAATATCAGGTGAGGATGCTAGTTTGAGGCCTCCAGAGAATAATGCCCTGGCCTGGTAGAATTTTCAGGGCCAGGAGTAATAGTCGAGTGTTGGGGTGGAAGGGGCCTGGGCCCAGGTTTGGACTCACTGATGGCCATCGTGTATAGGACATTCCTCTTCCTGTGTTACTGCCCTCAGGGTTTGGAGTGGAAGTCCAACGCTTCACTGGTTTTACTAAATCAGACCCAGAACCTGGTGATTGGGCTTGGGCTCCTCGCCGGCTCCCTGCTTTGTGCATACTTTGTCAGTGAGCAGAAACTACAGGTGAGGCAGGATCTTGGATGAGAGAGTGGGGCACAAGGAAAAGGGGGCCTGGGGCCTGTGTCTGGGCCACCAGGCTCTTGGCTAGGAAGTGGGCAGGGTGACACAAGAAGAGCAGCCTGCAGGCCTCCCGTGACGTGGTCCGCTTCCTTGATCGCCACAGGTTGGGGACTATGTGCTCTTTGGTACCTACATCATCCAGCTGTACATGCCCCTCAATTGGTTTGGCACCTACTACAGGTAATCTGAGCCCTGGCCCTCACCTGTCCAGGGCACATTACTATTTCCTGGCTACTCAGAGAAGTCCTAACCAGCACCTTTTTGCAGGATGATCCAGACCAACTTCATTGACATGGAGAACATGTTTGACTTGCTTAAAGAGGAGACAGAAGTGAGTGAAGGGAGAGGAGTAGGATTTGGGGAAGGAGGAGCTGTGTGGTGTTTCTTGTGCTTGGGAAATACAAAGCTGAGAACCTCAGCACACATGGGTGGTGCCCTTCCAGGTGAAGGACCTTCCTGGAGCAGGGCCCCTTCGCTTTCAGAAGGGCCGAATTGAGTTTGAGAACGTGCACTTCAGCTACGCCGATGGGTGAGGCCTTCCTTTGCTTTTCTGTGCTTTTCTGCACACTGCCTTCCTGCCTCTCACTGCTCTGAATCCCTGCTTTTGGAAAAGAGCCTGGGCAGGGGAGGGGCAGGGCCTACTAGCAGCTCTGGTGATGGAAGGCGCCTGCTGAGCAACCACCCTTCCTTGTAGGCGGGAGACTCTGCAGGACGTGTCTTTCACTGTGATGCCTGGACAGACACTGGCCCTGGTGAGAGGAGACTCAGCCACTTGGCCCAGATGCCTCAAGCTTCCCTCATTCAGTGCCCATGGTAGCTCGTGACCCAGGGTGTGGAGTCAGAGAGCCCAGTCACGACAGGCAACAGGATTGAATGGTGCAGCCTCCACGGACATCAGTGACCTCTTGGAGAGGGAACCTTAAAAGCCAGTGGGCCTCAGCCGGGTGTGGTGGCACACGCCTGTAATCCCAGGACTTTGGGAGGCTTAAGTGGCCAGATCACCTAAGGTCAGGAGCTTGAGACCAGCCTGACCAACATGGTGAAACCCCATCTCTACTAAAAATGCAAAAATTAGCTGGGCGTGGTGGTGGGCGCCTATAATCCCACTACTCGGGAGGCTGAGGCAGGAGAATCACTTGAACCTGGGAGTCGGAGGTTCCAGTGAGCTGAGATTGTGCCATTGCACTCCAGCCTGGGTGACAGTGAGATTCGATCTCAAAAAAAAAGAAAAAAAAGCCAGTGGCCCTGAGATTTTTTCCACTGTTTCCATTGCAACAGGTGGGCCCATCTGGGGCAGGGAAGAGCACAATTTTGCGCCTGCTGTTTCGCTTCTATGACATCAGCTCTGGCTGCATCCGAATAGACGGGCAGGACATTTCACAGGTAAGGTTGCTCAGGAGAAGACTGTAGTTTAGGGGTCTGTGTGTGGAGGAATGATAAGGGCTGGGTGTCCAGAGAGAGTAGATGTCACCCTTGCAACAAAATAGGGCCATTCTAGCATGATATAACCTACAGTCACACAAGTAAAGTAGTCCTATGAAGGATTTGTGTGGTGCCATAAAAGCTACAAAGGTGGCTCATGCCTGTAATCTCAGCACTTTGGGAGGCCGAGGCAGGTGGATCACTTGAGCCCAGGAGTTCAAGACCAGCCTGGGCAACATGGCACAACACCCTCTCTACAAAAAATACAAAAATTAGCTGGCCATGCTGGCGCACACATGTAGTCCCA
The DNA here is from genome assembly GCF_049350105.2 of Macaca mulatta. Lineage (NCBI taxonomy): Eukaryota > Metazoa > Chordata > Mammalia > Primates > Cercopithecidae > Macaca > Macaca mulatta. The sequence goes on along the minus strand of NC_133417.1, from coordinate 124,459,026 downwards.
CCAGGAGGCTGTAGTGAGCTGTGATCATGCCACTGCACTCCAGCCTAGGTGACAGAGCAACGCCCTGTCTCAAAACAAAAAACACACACACACACACAAAAACAAAGGTACAAAGATCTTCTGTAGCCAAGTGTGGTGGCTTACACCCGTAATCCCAACACTTTGGGAGGTCAAGGCAGCAGGATCATTTGAGTCCAGGATTTTGAGACCAGGCTGGGCAGCATATCCCGACAACCCCATCTCAACAAAAAATTAAAAATTAGCTTGACATAGTGGCAAGCACCTGTGGTCTTAGCTACTCAGGAAGCTGAGGTGGAAGGATTGCGTGAGCCCAGGAGGTCAAGGCTGCAGTGAGCCGAGATTTTGCCACAGCAATCCAGCCTGGGTGACAGAGTGAGACTCTATCCCAAAACGAAACCAAACATTGGCAGCAATCTGGTGAAGCAGGAAGAGAAGATGGGGAAACACAGAGGAGTGATTTGCCCACACGGCTAAGGTCTGGGGCAGTGATGGTGGGATTCTTAACAGGGCCTCTTATCCCATGTGCTTCTGGCCAGCCCACCCTCCCTCCCAGGCCCTGGGGGTATCTCACAAGGCAGATTGTGTGGTCTTTTGGCCCTAGGTGACCCAGGCCTCTCTCCGGTCTCACATTGGAGTTGTGCCCCAAGATACTGTTCTCTTTAATGACACCATCGCTGACAATATCCGTTACGGCCGTGTCACAGCTGGGAATGATGAGGTGGAGGCTGCTGCTCAGGCTGCAGGCATCCATGATGCCATTATGGCTTTCCCTGAAGGTAAGATTCCTTTGCAGAGAGTCCCCTCCCCTCCTGGTGTTGTCCTGTTAATCTCTGACCCCTGTTCCCTCCGTTTCTTGTTTCTTCCACGTAAGAAACGTGTGGTGGGTAATATCCACAGGGTACAGGACACAGGTGGGTGAGCGGGGACTGAAGCTGAGCGGTGGGGAAAAGCAGCGCGTCGCCATTGCCCGCACCATCCTCAAGGCTCCGGACATCATTCTGCTGGATGAGGTGCGCCCTGGGTCTCCTCCCCTCCTTCCTCCCTTATGTATGCTCAAGCCATTCCTGCTGGGCACTGTCCCCACCTAGAACAGATATCATGAATCCACGTCTCACAAAACACACTTTACAGTTCTCAAGCCCAAACAAGGCTCTTGTATATTCTTGAGGCCTCAGCCAGCAGCCTGCCTCCTCCTTCCATTGGGGTTTTGAGTGGCAGGAACAGTTTTACCTGGACCCTCTCTACAGGCAACGTCAGCGCTGGATACATCTAATGAGAGGGCCATCCAGGCTTCTTTGGCCAAAGTCTGTGCCAACCGCACTACCATCGTAGTGGCACACAGGTACAGGACTACAGGCCTGGGGCGGCTGGCAGTGTGGCCGCTTTGGGTGGGGTAGTAGGCAACTGATCTTTGACTTCTCAGGCTCTCAACTGTGGTCAATGCTGACCAGATCCTCGTCATCAAGGATGGCTGCATCGTGGAGAGGGGACGGTAAGAGACATAGATCAAAAGGACAGGTCTTCTGAATTGAGAGCTCCAGGAAAGGGGGCGTGAAGTCCCAGAGGCTTCTGGAGGGGACCTCCCTTGCCCATCCCATCCTCTCTGCGGGCTGGCGGCAAGGACCCTTGGGGTAAAACTGATGGTTGGGACTCACTTTCCTCCTCACCCCAGGCATGAGGCTCTGTTGTCCCGAGGTGGGGTGTATGCTGACATGTGGCAGCTGCAGCAGCAGGGACAGGAAGAAACCTCTGAAGACACTATGCCTCAGACCATGGAACGATGACAAAAGTTTGGCCACTTCCCTCTCAAAGACTAACCCAGAAGGGAATAAGATGTACGCCCCTTCCCTAGCTTATTTCATCCTGGTCTTGGGGTGCGGTGCTAGCTATAGTAAGGGAAAGGGACCTTTCAGAAAAACACCTTTTGGGGAAATAAAAATGTGGCCTGTGTGAGGATCACTGTGGCTTTGTGGGGTGGGGTACTGCAGTGGGCCTCTACCCGTATGTCAGGTGAGCATTGTTGATGCGGCTTTTCTGTTTGAGGTTAGAGAGGAGAGAGAAACACACCACTTGTATATCCTATCAACTGCCAAGATCCTTTATTTTCTCCAGGACCCTTCCTGCCCACTCCATGTCAGGGCAGCTCCAGCAAAAGGGAGATGACATGATGATAGGACTGAGAGCAGGGCCTGGCCAGCATCCACCGAGGGCCCAACCAGGCAACAGTTGCTAGCTGCTCTCTCCCATGCAGCTGGAACACTAGCAAGGCCTTCCAGAGGCTCCCAGGGCGACCTCCACATCACTCTCGCTTGTCTCTGCCCTCCAGGCTACTCCGGGCCGCCTCTCCCTGTGTACCCTAGAGGTGTGAGGGCCACAGTCCTCCTCAGGTGAACCTCCCTCCCCAAGCCCAGGGCCCTAGCACAGGCTGCAGTTGGATGGCTTCGAGCTGCGGCTCTGGGCCTGGAGCAAGGAGAGGGGAAGGAAGGGAAGACAGGGTGCAACGTCAAGGAAATGAGGGGACGACCCTCATTTCAGAGCTCAGCACAGGCTGGAGTCATACTGAAAACCAAAGGACAACCACCATTCCAAAACTCTGCACCACTCAGAAGAACCCCCATCCCTGACTTCTTCCTCCCTCCCACTGCAGCACCCATCTTCACCCCAGCCTCATACCTGCTGCTGCTGGTATTCTGCCTCACTGGCTGACAGTGCTTGTGCTAAAGCTAGGTCTTCTTCCTCCTGACAACTGGGAGGGAGGAACAGTTTAAGTTGGATGATGGTAGGATCTAAAATTTGAACATCTGCTCTGTGTGTGTCGGGCCTCACGGTGCCGAGCACTGCTGGGGATTATCTCAATCTTCATAGCAACACTACAAGGTGGGTGTTAGTATTGTCCCCGTTTTTATAGAGGAAATGAAGGCTCCATGGGTTAAATAACTTGTCAAGGATGATACAGTTCATCTTAATTTTGAGCCCAAGTTGCCAGCAATTATCTTGCATTGTGTCAGAGTGGTCCCACCTACCTCCCTCCAGATCAAACCCTTGCCCACAGCTTGCCCTTTCTCAAGAGGGTAGCATACCTTGGAACCTGGGGTTTGGTCTCTGCCAGGGACATTTCCAGGGCCCGCTGCAGAGCTTCATCCTCACTCTGCAAAGGGAGAAAGAAGACCAGTGTCCTTGGACTTCACTCTCTGTGTGTTTGTTTCTGTCCATCCAACCTCTGCCCAACTCACCAGGCCATTCTGCAAAGCAATCACTGGAGGGGCTGTCCAGGATGGAGACTGGGTTGTGGCTCTATGACCAAACATTGAAGAGGTGGAGGTCAGAGGTGTGAAAGGGAAAAACAGGGAGCAGGGAAACGGGCAGGCCTACCTGCTGGGAGAGGGACAGGAAGGAATGGTTCGACTTGGGCTGGGGACAGTGCTTGTAGAAGCCACATTTTGTGCTCTGGAGATGGCAGCAAGTCTGTAGGGAAAGATATTGTTGGCATGTCTCCAAGAACCAGCCTTACCCAGGAATTCAGGAGGGGAATTCTGGAAAAACATGCACTTGAAAAGGAAGCTAAAAGACTCCCCTAGCCGACAGGGATATGGTTGAAGCTCCCCAATTTGTAACGACAGAGCTTGAGTCAGTTCCAAAAGAATGCAATAGTCCCAAAGGCAAGTAGAAGACTTGGCTGCAATTACCCTGCCCGGCTGGTTGGGTGCCCCTCCCCAGAGCAATCATGGTCCAGTGGGTGCCGGTGCTTGATGCAGAAGTTTCGGCTACACCGTTCACAGGTCAGTTTCATCATTTCTCGCTGCCGGCAGCCAGTGCGTTCACACTTATTGGTAAAGATCTGAGGTGAAGTGAGAAGGTTGTCCCTGCTGAGACTCTGACTAGCTGTTTGGGTTTCCAGGCATCCGTAGTTCCGACCCCTACAATGTTTACCTTACGTTTTTGCTGTGCTGGATCAGAGCGACAGTCTCTGTCAATGTGCTCTCCCACAGCACGGTCAGGGGGCTCCCCTCTGGCCACAGGCACAGGCACATTACAGAGAGGGCACACAGGTACCTGGATATCCTATAGTCAAGGAGCAAGGGTCAGTGTGTGGCCCACCCCAGTCCAACAAATCTCTGGTCCTGAAAGAACTTGGATAGGACCCAACACAAACACTCAAAAAAACAGTGTTTCCCAGCACTGACAGCCTCAGAAAGACAAAAGGGAGAAGAAATGTAAGACACGGATTTGGGGGATTCTGCACGCATTCTCCATCTGCCCGTTTTCACCCTGAGGATCGCCCCCTCACCTTTTGGTAAGCAGATCCACAGTGATGCTGGGCGTAGGCCACATGGTCTGCGCAGAAGATGCCTAAGCAGGCATCACACTTAAGCGGCAGAAAATCTGCAGAGAGTTGGTCGGATTGCAGGTACAGGGGGACCTCGATGTCCTTCTCTCTCACTCAAGCCTTCCACTCAGCGGAAGGAAAACACCATCCTATTTGCGACACACCGCCCCTTCCCAAGTCCATTACCTCCTTGGCCCCGCCCCCTCTGCCCCTGACCCCCCCCCAACTTCAAGCCCCGCCCCCCGGCATTGCCAGCCTGGGAACCCACCCTTCCCTCCCCACCTGCGGTTCAAAGTCCCTTTCCGCTGGGCCGCGCCCCCCGCACGCTCCGCCCCTCACCCAAGCGCTGACAGCTCGGCTCCGAACAGTGAGCCCCGAGGTCCGGAAACTCCATCGCCAGGCCGGGTGGGGTCTGCTAGGAGAAGCGACGAGTGCTGAGAGGCTCTAGGGCTCGTGCTCCGGGTCCGGACCGCGACCCCGCACTCTGGCGGGCTCCCTGCCCCGCCCCTTCCTCTCCCCCGCCCAGCCCGTATTACCGGAGCCCCCGCGCCAGCCGGCCCACGGCGCCCGCTCCTCCCTCGGCGCGCGCGGCGCGCTGACGTCATCACGCAGGGCTGGCGCGTCCGGCGCTGTCTCCTGGCAGCCGGGGAGCGCCTGGGTCGAGCTTAACCCCGCCTTGCTTGGGGAGGCTGAGAGCCGGAAGACTGTCCCGAAGCGACAGGATGTTAGTGCGCTGCTCCGCGACCCTGGGCGAGGGCGTATTCCGCAGAGGGTCTCTCTGAGGGATCAGGGACGGGCGAAAGGGCCAGCGAAGGCAAAGACAGATATCTTAGGGGATGGAAGGCTGGGTGGTTTGGGGTCTTTCACAATTCGGTCCTTAGCCCGCTTCACACACGATGCCTTCCTCCTGGCCATTTTGTTCACGGTCACGGCTGCCCTTCGTCTCCACCAGCTGACAGCTCCCATATTTCCCTGAAGTACAGATATCTCTAGAGCTGCAGATCCCTCCTCCAGTTTCGACTTTGGTACCCTCCTCAGTCTGAACTAGGTGCACCTGCTATGTGATCTTCCTTCTTCCATTCTAGCACCCATATCACTAATGAGCTGTCCCCCAGCCCCTATATAAGTATACTGGGAAGTCAGGAACCACGTCTACCTTGTTTCGTGTTAGGTCCCAGCACCTAACAGTGCCTAGAACAGTGTGGTCCTCAGTCTTTAGTGTGAATCCAAATCGCCTACAGAGCAAGTTTAAAATGCGGATTTCCGGGCCCTGGAGCTTCTAATTCAGTCGGAAGCACCTAAAGGAATTCTGACACAGATTGCCCATGCACCACACTCAACACTAGCCTAGAATATTCTCAGTGATCATTAAATAAATGTAGTCAGGACTACAGGCACAAGCCACTATGCCCAGCTAATTTTTAAATTTTTATTTTGTAGAAATGGAGGTCTCACTTTGTTGCCCAGATTTGTCTTGAACTCCTGGCCTTAAGTGATCCTCCTGCCTTGGCCTCCCAAAGTGCTGGTATTACAGACGTGAGGCACTAAACCTGACCTATATATATATATATGTATTTTTTTTTTTGAGACAGAGTCTCACTCCGTCGCCCAGGCTGGAGTGCAGTGGTGCGATCTTGGCTCACTGCAACCTCTGCTTCCTGGGTTCAAGCGATTCTCCTGCCTCAGCCTCCCAAGTAGTTGGGACTACAGGTGCACGGGGTTTCACCATGTTACCCAGGCTGGTCTCGAACTCCTGACCTAGTGATCCACCCGCCTTGGCCTCCCAAAGCGCTGGCATTACAGGCTTGAGCCACCGCACCCGGCCAATATTCTTTTTATTTTAAATTACTTCCAGGACTTTATAAATGCTTTTATTTTGTTTCAATATATAAACTGTCAGATTTCAAATAATTGTTTTCCAGTCTCATTATAATCATTTGATTCTAAATTTCATTTATTCCTTTTTTTCTCTATATATATTAATCAGTACAATTTAGAATTGTAGGCTTCCAGTCCCAGCATGGTGGCTGATGCCTGTAATCTCAGCACTTTGGGAGGCTGAGGCAGGAGGATCACTTGAGCCTAGGAGTTCCAGCCTGGGCAACATAGTGAGACCCTGTCTCTACAAAAATAAAAAGAATTGTAGGCTTTCAGTTTGGAGAAACGTGTATGGAGCAGACTAAGCAAAGATAAACACTGCTGCTCTCCCCACTCCCACTTTACAAATGCTCAGATAACCAAAGCCTTGTGGAACTCAAAAAATAAAAATCTTCGGATCTCATTTTTGAGCATGAGCCAGAATGCTTGAAGTGCCATGTAGTCATTTGTTCTTATGTTGCTATAAAGAAATACCTCGCTAGGCACAGTGGCTCATGCCTGTAATCCCATCCCTTGGAGGCCAAGGTGGGAGGGTCACTTGAGCCCAGGAGTTTGAAACCAACTTGGGCAACATAGCAAGGCCTCCCTCTCTACAAAAAATAAAAAAGTTGGCCGGGTGCAGTGACTCATGCCTGTAATCCCAGCACTCTGGGAGGCTGAGGCGGGCGGATCACGGGGTCAGGAAATCAAGACCATCCTGGCTAACATGGTGAAATAAGTCGGGCATAGTGGCAGGCACCTGTAGTCCCAGCTACTCGGGAGGCTGAGGCAGGAGAATGGTGTGAACCCGGGAGGCAGAGCTTGTAGTGAGCCGAGATGGCACCTCTGCACTCCAGCCTGGATGACAAAGCGAGACTTCATCTTGGGAAAAAAAAAAAAATACAAAAAATTAGCCAGTGGTGGTGGCAGATGCCTGTAGTCCCAGCTACTCCGGAGGCTGAGGCAGGAGAATGGCATGAACCTGGGAGGCGGAGCTTGCAGTGAGCCGAAATCTTTTTTATTTTTATTTTTATTTATTTTTTTTTTTTTGAGACGGAGTCTCGCTCTGTCGCCCAGGCTGGAGTGCAGTGGCCAGATCTCAGCTCACTGCAAGCTCCGCCTCCCGGGTTCACGCCATTCTCCTGCCTCAGCCTCCCGAGTAGCTGGGACCACAGGCGCCGCCACCTCGCCCGGCTAATTTTTTTGTGTTTTTAGTAGAGACGGGGTTTCGCCGTGTTAGCCAGGATGGTCTCGATCTCCTGACCTTGTGATCCGCCCGTCTCGGCCTCCCAAAGTGCTGGGATTACAGGCTTGAGCCACCGCGCCCGGCTGTGAGCCGAAATCTTACCACTGCACTCCAGCCTGGGCGACAGAGTGAGACTCCATCTCAAAATAAATAAATAAATCCATCCATCCATCCATACATACATAAATGAAAATTTTTTAAAAAATTTAAAAGCTGGGCATGGTGGCATCCACCTGTTGTCCCAAATACTCGAGAGCCTTTGGTGGGAGGATTACTTGAGCCCAGGAGGTCGAAGTTGCTGTGAGCTATGATTGTACCACTGTACTTCAGCTGGATGACAAAGTGAGACCCTGTCTTTAAAAAAAAAAGAAAATCTGAGGCTGGTTGATTTATAAAGAAAAGAGGTTTAATTTACTGATGGTTCTGCAGACTGTATAGGAAGCATAGTGCCAGCATCTGCTCAGCTTCTGGTAAGGCCTCAGGAAGCTTCTAATCATGGCAGAAGGCCTAGGGGGAACAGGCATGTCACATGGCAAGAATGGGAGCAAGAGAGAGAAGAGGGAGGTCCCTGAGTCTTTTAGAAACCAGATCTCATGTGAACTAACTGAGTTAGAACTCACTCATCACCAAGAGGATGGCACTAAGCCATTTATGAGGGATCCACCCTCAGGTTCCAATCATCTCCTGCCAGGTCCTACCTCTAACATTGGGAACACATTTCAACATGAGATTTGGAGGGGACACATATCAAGACCATACCATGCCATAACAGACTTACCTCAGAGACCCCAGCGACCACAATGAAAGTGAATGAAGCTCTCACAGTACTCTCTCTCTTCCCAGGCAAACATTTTTCTGACTGATGGGTTATAGTCCTGACTAAGCTCTCTGTGCTGATTACCAGCCCAGGGGTCTTCTCATTGGGTGATGCTGTCGTCCCACGATTTAAAAAGAGTGCCTGCACAAACCAAAGTCACTATTCCCCAATACACAGTTTGGATGTAGCCTCCTTGCTTCCTGAATAAAATAATCCAGGAGAACACTGAGAGAGAAATCAAATAACATTTTGCAACTTGAATAAGCTGTTTCAGGAGGTATCAATTAACAACTGAGCATTGCTTAAGTCTCTTTTATTGTAGACCAACAAAGCATACACAGACCTGCTAAGCAGCCTTGCACTTTAGCTGTGGGTAACTATGAGCTGCAGCCTCTCACTGGGATAGTAGACATAGGTTCCCTATAAATTCGCAGGCATAGTTATAGCCAGATACCATTTATCTTAGCTTTAGCAGGTCTAAAGCAGACAAGGTCAAAGTGAGGATAGTCAGAAAAGGTGTCTTGGCTCCAATTCTACTTGAATATTAGTTTAATGGTATTTGTCTCAATGGTTTTCCTCCTCTCAATTGACCCTTAGTGAAACAGTGCCTATAGAAATGGAAAGAAAAGGTCAGGCAAGATGGCCCATGCCTGTAATCCCAACACTTTGGGAGGCTGAGGCAGGAGGATCACCAGAGGCCAGGAGTTCAAGACCAGCCTGACCAACATGGTGAAACCCTGTCTTTACTAAAAATACAAAAATCAGCCAGACATGGTGGCAAAAGAGCAAGACTATGTCTCAATAAATAAATAAATAGGAAAAAAAAAAAAGAAATGGAAAGAAAAACTAGCACTTATTGTTGAGTCCTGCTCTTCCTCATGTGTTAGCTTATTTAATCCCCTGTGAAACCTTTTGAAGTAGATATCATGTATCCCCATTTTGCAGATAAAAAAAGTGAAGTTGAGAGAGATTACATTACTTGCTATGAAGTCAGAATCTGGGCCCAAATTTTTGTATTGTCTTCAGTTCTATGTTCTTTCCATCATACAAATTTGCCTCCCAAAAATCTACTGCTGGCCCCTCTTTAACAAATTAAAAAAGGAATTTGTTTTTTTTATTTTTATTTTTTGAGATGGAGTATAGCTCTGTTGCCCAGGCTGGAGTGCAGTGTCATGATCTTGGCTCACTGCAACCTCTGCCTCCTGGGTTCAAGTAACTCTTCTGCCTCAGCTTTCTGAGTAGCTGGGACTATAGGTGCCCGCCACCACACTCAGCTAATTTTTAGTAGAGATGGGTTTTCACCATTTTGGCCAGGCTGGTCTAGAACTCCTGACCTTGTGATCCACCCACCTCTGCCTCCCAAAGTGTTGGGATTACAGGCATGAGCCACCATGCCCGACCCGAAAAAAGGAATCTTAAGTGATGATTTTTCTCAGAGTGTTTGTAGAAAATCCCAAATCTCTCCATGGGTTATCAAAAATCAAACACCTTATCAGTGCAAGGTATTTAAATATCTAAGTGAGAGAACCAAGATGGGGAAGCTGTTTGATTGAAGCTGGTTTCAGATCCTAGGAGATTAGTTGGCTGGCATGACTGCCTTCCCTGAGCTGCCTTGCTCCCTTGGATGTGTGATACACAATCTTTGTGACAATACTCAGCCATTTGTCCTTAGGTGTACTAGCTCTCCCGTGAGCTCATTTTAGATGCCTAGTTTAGACAAATAGTTCAGATTCATATAACTTTACAGGTTTTAAAGTGATTTCATATATATTCAATCCACTAAAATATATAAATGTGTGTGCGTGTGTGTGTGTGTGTGTGTGTGTATATATATATATATATATATTTTTTTTTTTTAACTCCAGCTAAATACCAACTGGAGTTATCAGGTCTTAGATGCAGCAACTAGTTCAAAATGAGAAGGACCAAATACAGTGGCTTTCCAAGTATTTCAACTTTGACCCACAGTAAGAAATATATCTCCTCCCAATGTATATAAATATAAAATCAATGTTGTTTAAGCTGCACCGAATTGATTTCACAGCCCACTAATTTCATAACTCCAAGTTTGAAACCCATACTCTAATGGGAAGGTGCGGGACACGGAAATGGGAGCCAGTAATGGCCGAGAGTGAGGCTGGAGAGGCAAAGTAAGAGTGCTCCAGGCAGACAAGATGCAAAATGCACTCCAGCCAGAGGCGGGCCTGGGGAGAGCAGCGCAAAGGTTATGGATGACCTTCACGTAGAGCTTAGAGGAGTCTGAGGGTGCAAGAGGCGAGAGGTGAAAGACAGACTCTGTAAAATGTGGTAAAATGAATGCATATGATTTTATGTTTGCTTCCTTCCCAAAGCCCACCGAAATAACAGTAAAACAATAAGGAGAACAGAAGCAAAAACAATACATGAAGATATGACAAAAACATTTTGGGAGCTAAAAAGCTGATGGAAGAAGAAAAACTGACTGGGGTCCGAGGAAGTTGAAACGGTGCGAACAACAATCAGCAGGCCAGTGTTGACTTTGGAGCCGCTGAAAAGCTTGGGACTGGGAGCATCAAGCTTTCCAAAGGTGGGGGTGGAAGGAGGAGGCTGGAAATGAAGGGTGAGTTTAAAGTCGACATAAGGAGCAGTTAGACCCCCATGTTCCCTCCTTCAGCCTGGGCAGCTGGGTGACTGCCCCTCTCCCACTGCCCCCGCCCCAGGAAAGGCAGGAGGTACATGGGCTCTCTGGAGAGAATGAACCAGTGGGGCCCTGGGCTTCAGGGCAGCTGAAGGTAGAGAGGGAGAGAAACTGCAGCTTCTTTCTCCTGGCTGTAGAGCACTGGCAGCCAGGTTCATGGTCCCCAGGCTGGAGGCTGCAGGGTTCTTCTTTGGGAGAACCGAGCAGCCTAAAAATTCTCTGGGCATTGAGGGATCTCAACACAACGGTTGTCTCTGCCACCTCCCCCTGCAGGGAAGATGCAAATCATTGAGTTTTAGAGAGCATTCAGTTGGCCTTTAAGTGCCTGTGCTCAAATATGAAGGAGCAAACCAGGATTGGAGGTAAGTCTCTTCTATGAAAGACAGAAGCCAAAATAAAGACATAAATGGTGGTGGGGAGGAAAACAGGTAAATACAGGGAATATAAAAATATAATTTATATAACTAGACTACTAATAATATAATAATATAACTTATTAAGAATGATCAGGGCTGGGGGCAGTGGCTGACGCCTGTAATCCCAACACTTTGGGAGGCTGAGGTGGGCGGATCACCTGAGGTCAGGAGTTCAAGATCAGCCTGGCCAACATGGTGAAACCCCGTCTCTACTAAAAATAGAAAAATTAGCCAGTGTGGTGGTGGGTGCCTGTAGTCCCAGCTACTCAGGAGCCTGAGACAGAAGAATCACTTGAACCTGGGAGGCAGAGGTTGCAGTGAGCAGAGATCGCGCCACTGCACTCCAGCCTGGGCAACAAAGCGAGACTCCGTCTCAAAAAAAAAAAAAAAAAAGAGAGAGAGAGAACAATTAGGCCGGGCGTGGTGGCTCATGCCTGTAATTCCAGCACCTTGGGAGGCCAAGGCGGGTGGATCACTTGAGGTCAGGAGTTTGAGACCAGACTGGTCAACATGGTAAAACCCCGTCTCCACTAAAAATACAAAATTTAGCTGGGCTTGGTAGCAGGTGCCTGTAATCCCAGCTACTCCATAGACCGAGGCAGGAGAATCACTTGAACCTGAGAGGCAGAGCTGAGATTGTGCCACTGCACTCCAGCCTAGGTGACAGGGCAAGACTCTGTCCCAAAAAAAAAAAAAAAAGATTAAGATTAATACACTATATTCAGGGAGCAGATTTTTTTTTTTTTTTGAGATGGAGTTTCACTCTTGTTGCCCAGGTTGGAGTGCAATGGCATGACCTCGGCTCACCACAATCTCTGCCTCCCAGGTTTAAGCGATTCTCCTGTCTCAGCCTCCCTAGTAGCTGGGATTACAGGCATGTGCCACCATGCCCGGCTAACGTTGTATTTTTAGTAGAGATGGGGTTTCTCCACATTGGTCAGGCTGGTCTCGAACTACCGACCTCAGGTGCTCCACCCGCCTCGGCCTTCCAAAGTGCTGGGATTACAGGCGTGAGCCACTGCGCCCGGCCCAGGGAGCAGATTTTTCATTTAACACACAGGAGCAAAAAAGCATAAAAAGGGATATTCAAGCCAGGCGTGATGGTGTGTACCTCTAATCCCAGGTACACGGGAGGCTGAGGTGAGAGGCTTGCTCAAGCCTAGGAGTTGGAGTTCAGATTGAGTAACATAGTGAAATTCTATCTCATAAAAAGAGGGGGGTTGCGGGGGGAAGGATATTCAGAAAATAAAGCTCTTAGACTTTTAAAAAAATATAATCACAGAAATATAGCACATTCCGAAGAATGGGTACAACATAAAGTTGAGAAAATATACAAAGTAGAACAAAAAATGTAAGGAATGGAAAATAAGCAAAGACTATCAGTCCAGGAGTTTCAAGATTTTATGAACAGGAGTGCCCAAAACAGAAACTAGATGAGAGGAAATTATTTTTTAAAAAGTGGAGGTTGGAAGTCAGGCACGGTGGCTTACTCGTGTAAGCTCAGCACTTTGGGAGGCTGAGGTGGGCGGATCACTTGAGGTCAGGAGTTCAAGACCAGCGTGGCCAACATGGTGAAACCCCGTCTCAACTAAAAATACAAAAATTAGTCAGGCTTGGGGCCGGGCATGGTGGCTCAAGCCTGTAATCCCAGCACTTTGGGAGGCCGAGACGGGTGGATCACGAGGTCAGGAGATCGAGACCATCCTGGCTAACATGGTGAAACCCCATCTCTACTAAAAAAAAATACAAAAAACTAGCCGGGCGAGGTGGCGGGCGCCTGTAGTCCCAGCTACACGGGAGGCTGAGGCAGGAGAATGGCGTGAACCCGGGAGGCGGAGCTTGCAGTGAGCCGAGATCCGGCCACTGCACTCCAGCCTGGGCAACAGAGCGAGACTCCATCTCAAAAAAAAAAAAAAAAAAATTAGTCAGGCTTGGTAGTGGGCACCTGTAATCCTAGCTACTCGGGAGGCTGAGGCAGGAGAATTGCTTGAACCCGGGAGGCGGAGGTTGCAGTGAACCAAGATCATGCCACTGCACTCCAGTCTGGGCGACAGAGCCAGACTCCATCTCAAAAAAAAAGAAAAAAAGAAAAACAGGCCGGGCGCGGTGGCTCAAGCCTGTAATCCCAGCACTTTGGGAGGCCGAGACGGGCGGATCACGAGGTCAGGAGATCGAGACCATCCTGGCTAAAACGGTGAAACCCCGTCTCTACTAAAAAATACAAAAAACTAGCCAGGCGAGGTGGCGGATGCCTGTAGTCCCAGCTACTTGGGAGGTTGAGGCAGGAGAATGGCGTGAACCCGGGAGGCAGAGCTTGCAGTGAGCTGAGATCCAGCCACTGCACTCCAGCCTGGGCGACAAAGCGAGACTCCGTCTCCAAAAAAAAAAAAAAAAGAAAGAAAAAAAGAAAACCAGCTGGGCATGGTGGCTCATGCCTGTAATCCCAGCTACTTGGGAGACTGAGGCAGGAGATTGCTTGAACCCAGAGGGCAGAGGTTGCAGTGAGTCAAGATCACACCACTGCACTCCAGCCTGGGCAACAGAGGGAGACTCCATCTCAAAAACAAAACAAAACAAAACAGGCTGGGCATGGTGGCTCATGCCTGTAATCTCAGCATTTTGGGAGGCTGAGGCGGGTGGATTACCTGAGGTTAGGAGTTTGAGACCAGCCTGGCCAACATGGTGAAACCCCTCTCTACTAAAAATACAAAAATTAGCTGGGCATGGTGACACGCGCCTGTAGTCCCAGCTACTCGGGAGGCTGAGGCAGGAGAATCACTTGAACCTGGGAGGCAGAGATTGCAGTGAGCCAAGATCACGCCACTGCACTCTAGCCTGGGCGACAGAGCGAGACTCCCGTCTCAAAAACAAAAAAACAAAATGAAAAAAACCCTGCAATCTGAGGAGTTTGTCTGTTAAGATAAGGGAGGTGACCAGGTGCGGTGGCTCACACCTGTAATCCCAGCACTTTGGGAGGCCAAGAGGGGCAGATCACGAGGTCAGGAGTTCGAGACCTGCTTAGCCAACATGGTGAAATCCTGTCTCTACTAAAAATACATAAATTAGCCAGGTGTGGTGGTGGGCACCTGTTATCCCAGCTACTCGGGAGGCTGAGGCAGGAGAATCTCTTGAAACCAGAAGGTGGAGGTTGCAGTGAGTCTAGATCGTGTCTCTGCATTCCAGCCTGGGCGACAAGAGCAAGACTCCATCTCAAAGAAAAAGAAAGAAAAGAGGAGAGGCTGCCTGGACCTTCTCCTGAACCCCACCTCCTATCATTTGTTTGGAATCTGTTTTCAAGGAACTTATTTGTGTTCTGTCTCTTCAAACTCGCTTTCTTGAGTCAGATTCGAGCTCTGTTCCTCAGTTTCATGTCCTGAGAAGCTTCCTGGCTGCTTTTGTTTTCCCTCAGCCAGAATTAGCCTCATCTTCAGGAAAGTTTAAGTGGTCCCTTAACATTAAAACCAAGGTCCTAGTGGCTTTGAATCTTTCATCACAGCCTCTAAGCCCTCTCCTGCCATGGGGCTAGCCACCTCTACCTTTCGGGGGCCTGTCGTTAGCTTGTCTGAGCTTAGTCTTGAAGAGTGACTCAGGATTGTCCAGGTGAGATGGACAGAAATGTGGTCCTTACTGAAAGATGCAAATACAAAGAGAGGAATGAGAAGGGAGGGTTATAAATACCTGCTGTTCTGGTGTTGGAATATTCCATTAGTGGCAGGAAATAGGGAGAGATATGAAGTTGAACAGCCAGGTAATTTTTGTATTGTTTTGAAATGTGTGTGTATAAACATCTATATTCAGGTGGCAAAACTAGGGTTCAAACTCACCTCTTGCTTCCAAGTTTAGCAGTTTTTCCATATAACCAGAGGGTACTATCAGTTAGATCAGTGGTGATCCACCAGGGCAATTTTGCCTCCTGGGGATATTTGGGGGGTGGGGAAGCAGGAGGGGGGTATCTTTTGGCATTAAATGGGTGGCAAGCAAGCAAGGATGATACTAAACATTTTTTTTTTTTTTTTTTTTTTTGAGACGGAGTCTTGCTCTGTCGCCCAGGCTGGAGTGCAGTAGCGCGATCTCCGCTCACTGCAAGCTCTGCAGCCTCCCGGGTTCACGCCATTCTCCTGCCTTAGTCTCCGGAGAAGCTGGGACTACCGGCGCCCACCACCACGCCTGGCTAATTTTTTTGTATTTTTAGTAGAGATGGGGTTTCCCCGTTTTAGCTAGGATGGTCTCGATCTCCTGACCTCGTGATCCGCCCACCTTGGCCTCCCAAAGTGCTGGGATTACAGGCGTGAGCCACCGTGCCCGGCCGATACTAAACATTCTATACAGCCTGGGCAACATGGCGGGACCCAGGCTCTACAAAAATTTAAAAAATTAGAATGAATAAGACCTAGTATTTGCTAGCACAACAGAGTGACTATAGTCAAAAATAATTGAATTGTAAATTTAAAATAACTAAAAGAGTGTAATTGGATTGTTTGTAACACAAAGGATAAATGCTTGAGGAGATGGATACCCCCATTTGCCCTGGTGTCATTATTACTCATTGCATGCCTGTATCAAAATATCTCATGTACCCCATAAATATATATACTTACGATGTACCCACAACAATTAAAAATTTTTTAAAAAAATTTTTTTAATTAGCTGAGAGTGGTGGCACATACCTGTAGTCCCCATATACTTGGGAGGCTGAAGTGGGAGGATTGCTTGAGCCCAGGAGGTTTAGACTACAGGTGAGCTGTGTTCATGCCACTGCACTCCAGCCTAGGCAACAAAGTGAGACCCTGTCTCCAAAAAACAAAACAAACAAACAAAAAAAAACAAACCCAAAACCAACCAAACAAAAAACATTCTACAATGAATAAAACAGTCAGCCCCACCTACCACCAAATACTTATCTGGTTCAAAAGTCAGTAGTACAGTCTTTGAGAAACCCTGATTTAGATGAAATCTAAAACTGGAGCTATTCTGAGTTCAAATCCCAGTGCCAGTAATTACCAGCAGTTAGAAATGGAAAGACCAGCGCACAGTGACTTCACTGGTATTTCAGTACCTACTTTACATAAAATGGTAATTTTTTTTTTTTTTTTTTGAGACAGAGTCTCACTCTGTCACCCAGGCTGGAGTGCAGTGGCCGGATCTCAGCTCACTACAAGCTCTGCCTCCCAGGTTTACGCCATTCTCCTGCCTCAGCCTCCCAAATAGCTGGGACTACAGGCGCCCGCCACCTCGCCTGGCTAGTTTTTTGTATTTTTAGTAGAGACGGGGTTTCACCGTGTTAGCCAGGCTGGTCTTGATCTCCTGACCTCGTGATCCGCCCGTCTCGGCCTCCCAAAGTGCTGGGATTACAGGCTTGAGCCACCGTGCCTGGCCTATTTTTAAAGCAAAATGTTCAGCATTAAAAACAAAATTGCTAAATACATTTGAAAGACAAATACTTATGTATTTATATATAACTAAATGTAAAAATATGACTTAAACATAATTATTTTAGTATAAATCAACAGATAGAATAACATGTTGAAGTAAAAAATTAAACTCTAATAAAAATGAAAATGTAATCATAAATAATTGAAAATAAAATTATTTGCTCTTTTTATTTTTTTATTTTTTGAGACGGAGTCTCGCTCTGTCACCCAGGCTGGAGTGCAGTGGCACGATCTTCGCTGACTGCAACCCCTGCCTCCCGGGTTCAAGCCGGGTTCAAGAATTCTCCTGCCTCAGCCTTCTGAGTAGCTGGTATTACAAGCACGTGCCCCCTTGCTTGGCTAATTTTTGTATTTTTAGTACAGATGGGGTTTCACCATGTTGGTCAGGCTGGTCTCGAACTCCTAAGCTCAAATGATCCACCCACCTCGGCCTCCCAAAGTGCTGGAATTACAGACGTGAGCCACCATGCCTGGCCTGCTTTTTTTAAGAATAGACATCTCTTAAAATATATAAAAGTGTTACTGTTAAGTTGCAAATGTATTTTTTGTGCAAATTTTGCTAGCTTCTAAAAAGCTGTTTCTGGTGTTATACTACTGAGGAGAATGGTAAAGAAATAGTTATAATTTAACTTCACATAGTTATTTGATTATTTCTCGTTTAAATAATCTCATCTCTTGTGTGGTAACTTTGAGGAGTTTTAATTTTTTTCCTTTTTTTTTAATAGCTCTCATGATGCTGGATGAGATCTTTTTGAACAATTTTTTTTTGTTTCTTTGCATAGATGTGTTTTGTTTTTGTTTTTGTTTTAAATTCTGGTAAGCTCTAGTTTTTGCTTCAAAGGACATATTTTTGGTTCGAATCCATCTTCTTTTTTCAAGTATTATTTATTTATTTATTTATTTATTTATTTATTTATTTATTTATTTATTTTTTAGAGATCAGGTCTCGCTCTGTCACCCATTCTGGAGTGCAATAGCATGATCATGGCTCACTGCAGCCTCAAACTTCTGGGCTCAAGGGATCCTTCTGTCTCAGCTTCCCAAAGAGCTGGGATTACAGGCATGAGCCACCATGCAGAGCATTATATCCATCTTCTTCAATTTCATTGAATATAGATTGAGATTCTGATGCAGAAAACTCATTTAAAATTTAATGTCCTATTTCTAAGGTCTACTTGTTTAAAGAGTCTTTGAACTCTTTAATAGATTAACTATTGTTGTAACAGAAGCTTGTTTTGTCCATTGACATTTTTTTCTCCTTTTGAAGTCTGTGGAATGCAACAATGCTTTCCAAATAGGCTCTTGTGTGTTCAAATTTTTAATGCAGCTATACCTCATTTACAAATGATCTAGAAATCAGATTTCTTTTTTTAATGCTTAAATAATTATTTCATCTAGGGCCGGGCACAGTGGCTTACGCCTGTAATCCCAGCACTTTGAGAGGCCAAGGCAGGCAGAGGTCAGGAGTTCAAGACCGGCCCGACCAATATAGTGAAACTTCGTCTCTACTAAAAAAAATACAAAAATTCACCGGGCATGGTGGCGCGCACCTGTAGTCCCAGCTACTCAGGAGGCTGAGGCAGAAGAATTGCTTGAACCCGGAAGGTGGAGGTAGCAGTGAGCCGAGATTGTGCCACTGCACTCCAGCCTGGGCAACAGAGTGAGACTCCATCTCAAAAATAAATAAATAAATAAAAGGAATTATTTCATCTCACCTAAATTTCTGTTTTGGTACTTTAAAATGCGAGGATATGTGGGAATACCAGAATTCTGAAAAATGGTATTGTGATCACAACTAGCTGCGTGACTCTGGCCAAGTCATTTTACCTCAATAAGCCTTCAGTTCCTCATCTATAAAATGGGGAAAAAAATCAGTTCCTACATCAATGTGAAGATTAAATAAAATGATGCATGTAAAGCACTGAATTCTATGGCTAACATATACTCGATAATTAACAAACGTTTATGGTTTTTTTTGTTGTTGTTATGAGACAGGGTCTTGCTCTGTTGCCTAGGTTGGAGTGCAGTAGCTCAGTTACGGCTCACTGCTGCCTCAACCTCCCGGGTTCAAGTGGTCCTCCTGCCTCAGCTTCCAGAGTAGATGAGATCACAGGCACAAGTACCTCACGTGGTTAATTTTTTATTATATA
The DNA here is from genome assembly GCF_049350105.2 of Macaca mulatta. NCBI lineage: Eukaryota > Metazoa > Chordata > Mammalia > Primates > Cercopithecidae > Macaca > Macaca mulatta. The sequence goes on along the minus strand of NC_133417.1, from coordinate 124,440,083 downwards.
TATAATACAATTTTAATAAAAAATTAAAATAACATATAAATAACATATAATATATAACATATAAAATATATATAATAAAATTTTTATTATATATTATATATATAAAATTTTAAAAATATATATATTTTGTAGAGATGGGGGTGTCTCACTATGTTGCCTAGGCAGGTCTTGAACTCTTGGCCTCCCAAAGTGCTGGGATTACAGGCATAAACCACTGCACCCAGCCTATTTTTATTAAGATGGGGCCTCACCCTGTTACCTAGGCTGGAATGCAGTGGTACGATTATAGCTCACTCTAGCCTCGAACTCCTAGGTTCAAGTGATCCTACCACCTCAGCATGAGCCACCACACCCAATTTGTTTGTATATTTCTTTAGTTATTACTAAATTTGTTCATTTCCCATTTCCCAATTTATCAAAAAGATAAATTGTCTTTTTAATTAAAAAAATTAGTACATTGTCAGTCAAAATCCTTTAATATAAATTCTAGATAAATTTTGTGTGGTAGTTTAAAACTGTATCTACAAATTCTTTGATACTTCTTCCTTCAAGAGGTGGATTTTTTTTTTTTTTTTGAGATGGAGTCTTCTTGTGTCGCCCAGGCTGGAGTGCAGTGGCGTGATCTCGGTTCACTGCAACCTCCGCCTCCCGGGTTCAAGCGATTCTTGCGTCTTAGCCTCCCGAGTAGCTGGGATTACAGGCACGTGCCACCACACCCAGCTTATTTTTTTTTTTTGAGACGGAGTCTTGATCTGTCACCCAGGCTGGAGTGCAGTGGCACAATCTCGGCTCACTGCAAGCTCTGCCTCCCAGGTTTATGCCATTCTCCTCCCTCAGCCTCCCGAGTAGCTGGGACTACAGGCACCCGCCACCACGCCTGGCTAATTTTTTTTCTATTTTTAGTAGAAACGGGGTTTCACCAGGTTGGCCAGGATGGTCTCGAACTCCTGAACTCGTGATCTGCCTGCCTCAGCCTCCCAAAGTGCTGGGATTACAGGCATGAGCCACCACACCCAGCCAACTACCCAGATACCTAATCCTCAGAAGTAGTGTGAGATAATGTTTGTTGTTTTAGGCTGCTAACTTTAGAGTAGTTTGTTATGCAGAAATAAATTATCAGTACACTTTGGTATTAACACTTTTTACTGAAGTGTTGTCTTAGTCCATTTGGGCTGCTATACCAAAATACCTGAGACTAGATAATTTACAAACAATCAACGTTTATTGCTCACAATTCTGGATGCTGGGAAGTCCAAGATCAAGGCATCAGCAGCTTTGGTGTATAGTGAGGGCCCATCCTCATCGATGGCATCTTCTATGTGTCCTCAAATGGTAGAAGAGGCAAACAGATTTAGGCTATCTCAAGTCCTTTTATAAGGGCAGTAACTCCAATTTTTTTTTTTTTTTTTTTTTTTTTTGAGACAGGTTCTCTCTGTCACCCAGGCTGGAATGCAGTGGCATGATCCTGGCTCACTGCAACCTCTGCCTCCTGGGTTCAAGCATTTATCCTGCCTCTGGCTCCTTAGTAGCTGGGACTACAGACGTGCACCACCACGCCAGGCTAATTTTTGTATTTTTAGTAGGGACGGGGTTTCACCATGTTGGTCAGCCTGGTCTCGAACTCCTGACTTCAGGTGATCCACCCGCCTTGCCCTCCCAAAGTGCTGGGATTACAGGTGTGAGCCACCCTGCCTAGCCTTTTTTGTTTGTTTGTTTTGTTGTTTTTGAGAGAGAGTCTTGCTCTGTCTCCCAGGCTGGAGTGCAATGGCACAATCTCAGCTCACTGCAACCTCTGCCTCCTGAGCTTCACCATGTTGGCCAGGCTGGTCTCGAATTCCTGACCTCAAGTGATCCACTGGCCTTGGCCTCCCAAAGTACTGGGATTACAGGGGTGAGCCACATGCCCAACCCACTAATCCCATTTACGAGGGTGGAGCCTTCATGATCTAGTCATTTCCTAAAGGGCGAGATTTGGGTGAGGGCACAACCAAACCATATCACAGGTGCAGTGGCTCATGCCCATAATCCCAGCTTCTCAGGAACCTGCGGTGGGAAGATTGTTTGAAGTCAAGAATTTCAGACAAGCCTCGGCAACAAAGCAAGACCTTGTCTCTAAAAGATATTTTTAAAATTAGCTGGGCTGGGTGCGGTGGCTCATACCTGTAATCCCAGCACTTTGGGAGGCCGAGGCAGGTGGATCACCTGAGGTCAGGAGTTCGAGACCAGCCTGACCAACATGATAAAACCATGTCTCTACTAAAAATACAAAAAGTTAACTGGGCATGGTGGTGTGAGCCTGTAGTCCCAGTTATTTGGGAGACTGAGGCAGGAGAATCGCTTGAACCCAGGAGGTGGAGGTTGCAGTGAGCTGAGATCACGCCACTGCCCTCCAGCCTGGGAGACAGAGCGAGACTCCATTTCAAAAAAAAAAAAAAAAAGTGAGACATTTGCAAGTGAAGGGATAGAGTGTGTGTGTGTGTGTGTGTAGAGCAGAGATGGGGGAGGGCAGCACAACTGAGCAGTGGAAAGGACAAGCTGTTTGGGGTTTGCTGTTGCTGTAACAACAGGCCAGGGTCAAATCTCAGAATACTTCTTTTTTTTTTTTTTTTTTGAGATGGAGTCTTGCTCTGCTGCCCAGACTGGAGTGCCGTGGCATGAACTCGGCTCACTGCAACCTCTGCCTCCCAGGTTCAAGTGATTCTCCCACCTCAGCCTCCTGAGCAGCTGGGACTACAGGCACACGCCACCACACCCGGCTCATTTTTCTATTTTTAGTAGAGATGGGGTTTCACCATGTTGGCCAGGCTAGTCTCAAACTCCTGACCTTGTGATCCACCCTCCTCGGCCTCCCAAAGTGATGAGATTACAGGTGTGAGCCACCGCGCTGGCCCAAAATACCAACTTTTAAGGGAGCAGACAGAGGAAGAGAAGTCCAAGCTGACTTTAGTTGGAAACTAAAAGCAAAACATGGTGATAATATTGTCCTTCCATGATGGAATTATTCTTAGAATCACCGCCCTTGATCATTATACTTTTGAAGATCATTTAAATTTACTGTTTTGCAATATTCCCTTGACTAGAAAATTAAATTCTACCTAGCACTATTATCAACCAAACTCAACTCATATCTGCCCTCTGAAGTCCTGCAGACAAACCTTTGAAGTTGGGAGCCAGCTGATATGAACCAATTCAGCTGTCTTCTTGGATTAGAGGTTCCCAGTTCCTCCAACAGTTTGTCTTATGATGATTTTCAGCCTTCATTTCTAGCAGTCATCTCCTGGACATACTACAGTTTGCCCACAAGCATAGCAAGCCATCCTCTGGAATTATTAGAATATTTGTGCACAGGACACTAGAATTATCACATTTCTTGTTTTGGAGACTACGCTTTTATTAATGCAGCCTAAAATTAAGTTTACAAGCAGCAACATTAAACTATTAGCTGTTTGAATACATAGCTAAAATGTACTGCCTCCTCCCCCAACATAAACATGTAGCCAACTCTTCTCCCCGCAACCTGTACTTTCCTTTTTTTTTTTTTTTCTGAGACAGAGTCTCACTCTGTCGCCCAGGCTGGAGGGCTGTGGCCGGATCTCAGCTCACTGCAACCTCCGCCTCCCGGGTTTACGCCATTCTCCTGCCTCAGCCTCCTGAGTAGCTGGGACTACAGACGCCTGTCACCTCGCCCGGCTAGTTTTTTGTATTTTTAGTAGAGACGGGGTTTCACCGTGTTAGCCAGGATGGTCTCGATCTCCTGACCTCGTGATCTGCCCGTCTCGGCCTCCCAAAGTGCTGGGATTACAGGCTTGAGCCACCGCGCCCGGCCCCCAACCTGTACTTTTCCAATTGATTTTTGTTTAGCTTAATTGTAGGTTTCACATTTCTGCTTTTTTCTTTTACTCATATGAAAACCTTTGGCCTTTTCATCATGGGGCATAAAACGGCCAAGACACCTGATAATAGAAAAAAAAATCATAGACAAACATGTAGCAACCATCAGACCATGGTGAATGTAAAGAATAGACCCTCATGAGGCCCGGCGCCGTGGTTTACACCTGTAATCCCAGCACTTTGGGAGGCCGAGGTGGGTGAATCACCTGAGGTCAGGAGTTCGAGACCAGCCTGGCCAACATATTGAAACCCTGCCTCTACTAAAAATACAAAAAATAGCCAGGCATCGTGGCACGCACCTGTAATCCCAGCTACTTGGCTGGCTGAGGCAGAATTTTTTGAACCTGGGAGGCGGAGGTTGCAGTGAGCCAAGATTGCGCGCCATTGTACCCTAGCCTGGCCACAGAACAAGACTCCATCTCAAAACACAAACAAACAAAAAAGAATAGACCTTCATCAGACTCCAGGCCTCTGGAGAATATTCTGATCCAGCTACAAGCTTCTGGTTCTATTGTCAATGTCCAATCTTAGTAAGAAAATGGATTGACCGGGCGCGGTGGCTCAAGCCTGTAATCCCAGCACTTTGGGAGGCCGAGGCGGGCGGATCACAAGGTCAGGAGATCGAGACCACAGTGAAACCCCGTCTCTACTAAAAATACAAAAAATTAGCCGGGCGCGGTGGCGGGCACCTGTAGTCCTAGCTACTCAGGAGGCTGAGGCAGGAGAATGGAGTGAACCCAGGAGGCGGAGCTTGCAGTGAGCCGAGATCGCGCCACTGCACTCCAGCCTGGGCAACAGCGTGAGACTCCGTCTCAAAAAAAAAAAAAAAAAAGAAAATGGATTAAAGATAGGACATGTGGCAGCCATTGTCTGATTGGTTAATTCTTTTTCTTGAATTGCTTGCTTATTGATTAGAACTGTTTTCCCATTCCCCTCTGAAATCTCTAAATGATGGAAAAGTTCGAGTTCCTTCAGTGACACAGGACAGGGGCTCAGTCAAACCCTGGAATGATTCTCAGTCAAATGTGAAGCAAACAGAAAAATTCTTACACACTTAGGAAAGACATGGCATAAAAGTCAACCTCAGAAAGACAGGTAACATTACCATATGGTACCTCCAGCAGAAAGACAGGTAGCATTGCCATATGGTACCTCCAGCTGAAGGCGGAGGACATGAACTCATAAAGGAGGCCATCTGCTCAGTTCTGTGCAGAGGAAGGCTTGCCATGTCCACTCTGTTAAGCCAAGGTTATCAGATTGGTTCTCTATAGTTCCCACATCCTTGTGCATCTTCCTACCTGTGCCCTATTAATGGACAGGCGCTGTTTGATGCATTTGCTGAAGCCAAAACTGCTTGGGTTTGAGTTCTGGCTCCACAATTTACTGGTACCTGTGGCCTTCAGGAAACAACCTGTCTATAAAATGAAGTTAATAATAGTACATATCTGAGCTGTGAGCAAAAATCTTAATACCTATAAATTACTCAGAGCAGAGCCAAGCACATACAATGGACTCAGTAACTGTTAAGATACTATTTCTTCAGTGTTCCTTGGCTCCAACTCATTTCTAACACAGTTTGTAAAGGTCCTCTATTGCTTGTTTGGCTTCCCCAGCGTAGACAAATCTGGGCTGAGTTGTTAGCACGTAGATGGGTGAAGACTTCTTAAGAAAACAGTGCTAAGGTTGTAGGCCACATGGTAAAACATAATTGTTATGGTCCCAAATTTCTACTGATTGGGAAGACAAGGCAACTTCCTCCTGCATACACTTTATTCACACATGCTAAATCTCACTAAACAGATCACACTGTCAGGGAAGATGGCTAAGGAGAAGCTAGGGTTGTCAAGGTAATCCTTGCTTCCGCCGTGTTTTGCAACAAGGTAATAAACAGCCAGAACAGACTAGGGTGAAGCAGGTAAGGGTGAGGAGAGAACGAAGTGCAGTGCAGGGGGTGGAAGGCAGCTCACAGTCAGGGAGGCAGCAGTTCTAGCCAATCAACACTTTATTTTTCAAGTCAACACCTGCACAGATGTTACTGTCCACTTCCTGACCCTAGCAGAGGGTCCCACTACACTTGGATCACCCAGAGGAGCAGTAAGGAAGCTCCTCATCTCAAGACAGAGCGCATGCTCACCAACTCCAGTGCTAGCGCATGTACTGTGGGATCCCTGCTCTCCTGCATCATGAAAGGCCGGGCTGAATGGGGCAAGGATGCAGTGAAGGTTACACAGACTACAGTGACTTAACAGTGTAACTACTGGCCTGACCCACTGCCCCACGTTTACTTTTTACTTCCCAGACCAGGAGCCTCCCTAAAGCTTGGCCAGTGCCCATGGGATAGGAGGAGCTGGCAAAGGATGGGGTTGAGCTGCTAAGGACAGGACACAGCAGGGAAATAAAGCAGAAAGGAACACAAGAGAGAAAAATTATAAAGTGCCTTAACTAAACAACCAAGTGGGACATGAGGGCACAGCAGCACAGGTCCCTGAGGATAGGAGGAAAAAGAAAGGGCCAGACCACCAGGGCTTGGGGCATAGTGGAATGAGAATAGAGATGAGGCAGGGAGGCAAGCACAGGCTGTGGGAAGGACTTCCCTAGCCCTGTTCACATCCACTAACCCAAATGGAAAATTATTTACAAATTTAAAACCAATCCTAGGCACAGGTACTGCACCATGCCCCCAGGACAGCAAGCAGGCAGGCAGGCAGGCAGGGTGGAATGGCTACCATCCGACAGCCAGCTTCCCCACGCACTGCCCCTCCCCAGAGTGGTAGGCAAAGGAGGAAACAGCAACACTCCTAGCCAGGAAGCCCTACTGTGCCTGCAGCTCCTTCCCCAGTGGCTCATGGCTCTGCCATGGCCTGAGCTTCTTGGTCTGACTGTACCAGAGAATGGGTGTTGGGCCCCAGGGGTGGAGCATCAGGGGGTTTTGGAGGTGTCTCTGGCTCCAAGCCCAGCTCTGCATTCAGCTGCTCCAGCTCCCCCTGATCCAGCAACTCAAAGTCCTCAGTGGTGAGTGCCTCTTCTTCCTCAGGGGCAGGCAGGGGCTGGGGTGAGTCCTGGGGAATAGGTGGGAGAATGGAAGGGGAGGGGGCCGGGTCACTTCCAGCAAGGCAAAGTGGAGGTGACAGGGTGCTGGGCAGAGCAGTGAGGCCACCACTCACTGTCTCGGGGCTCAGTGTCTCCACTGGTCCTCCAGGGGAGCATTTCACTCCATCTGGGGGGGACCCTGCCCCATTGAAGTGCGTGTTCACAAAGTGGAGGGGGGATGAGAGCCGAAGCAAGGTTTCCTTAGCTGCCACATCTTCTTCCTCTTCCTCTGAGTCCAGGGCTTGCCTTGACAAGGCTTGAGGACGGCCCAGTAGGTCTTCGGGAGGGGCCAGCTCTGCCTCCTCTCCCTCCCCCAGGTCCCGGCTTAGGGTCTCCTCTGGTTCACTTGGCAGGCTCTGCTGGTCCAAATCTGTGCAGAGAACAAAGAATTAAGGATGGGCCTGCTGCTGCTCTGATTAGCCACAACAGCCAATGAATTTAAGGATGAGAATTCAAGACATGGAAAGCTGGGCCAAGCCCTAGGTGTTAAGGTCTTTTAGGAGCTGAGTAGAATTAGAGTCAGTGGGCCAAAGAGCACAGCAAGTACCCATGGTAGGTAACACAAAGATTGTAGGGGGGTGCAGCAGGGCAACAAAGGGCTACCCGTACCCTCGGAGACATCAGTCAGCTGCGGAGTTGTGGCCCGGGATACGGAGAAGCCACCACTCTCCAAGATAGAAGCCTCCTCATCTGACAGCTCTGAGTCTGTAATGGCCAAGGCCAATGCTGTTTTCTTCACATCCACCTGGCAGGAGAACCAGGATGAACACGACATGTGAGGGGCTAAGAGAACCAATTTATCAGGAGCATCCCCTCTCCCAAAACCTCTGGCTTCCACATCCTTTGGAGGTGGCAGCTCCAAAGCAGAAATATTTTTCCTCTGGCTTTCTGTTTGACACCCCGTCTTCCCTGGACCTCACCACTGGGGAGAAGCCAGCCAGCTCTGCCTCGCTTTCGCTCTCTGTCTCTGCCAGTGGCTCATCACCTCCTGGGGGTGCATTCTTCCCTTGCCGCTCTAGAAAAGCAAGAGTAGTAGAGCAGTGACCAAGCATGAATGATGGGAGGGGAGACAAATACAGTTAAAGAACTGGAGAAGATCTCAATTCCAGGGCATCGCATGAGCCCCAAACCAAGGCCCTCCCGCTCTTTCACCCTCCTGGATTAGGGCAGCCCCTTACTCCTCTTGTCGTGTTTGTGATGCAGGGCATTGGCTTCTGCCTTCATGCTGTAGTCCAGCTGCATGAGCAGGGGCTCCAGGCGAGTGTACATCCTCTGGATCAGCTCATGATAAACCACCAGGGGCCACAGCAGGATACTCAACACTATGGGTTAAGAATGTCAACTAAGAGCTCCCTACATCAATTTCCTAAGAGCCCCCATTCAGCTGGTCCCTAAACTGAAGTGCTGAAGGTAGGCAAGGTCCTTTCCCAAGTCAGTGCCAACCTCTTCTTGCCACATCCACTGCCCTCCTCCCCAGGTTAAGTCTTCCACAGTTACTAATACTAAAGCATCCCTGGAGATCTCCACAAATCAGAAACTGAGCAGAGACCATAGTCTTTCCTCTGGGTCAGTCCAAGGAAAGAAAAAAGGAGAGGGCTTTAAATAGGGCAGGGACAGACCCTACTCACAGACAATGTAGGAAATCATAATCCCTGGAACATAGTGTCCCAGCACAGCCAACACAGCACAGCCAGAGCAGACTCGAACACAGAACTGCAGAGAAGAGCACAAGTCTAAGAACAGCACACTGAGATATGCGCCCCGCTCAGCTGGGTAAAAAACTACTGCTCAGCTGGTAGGATAGGTATGTCCTCGAGGAATGGGGTGGTCCAGTTTGCTTAAGAGGATGCTCAAGACCACCAATTCAGGAAGCTGCCAATAGATAGTACCCACCACCTATAATTCACACTCGTCTGCCTTGGCAGGAGAAAAGCGTCAGGCTATCAGAAGCTTATTTCCTGAGGTGAGACTGCCTCCTGCACGAGGGACTAGCTGTGAATGTTGCCTCAAAAAGGCGCCCAGGCCTCTTCTTTCAGGGTCTTCAACCCGGGAATTTACATCGCTCCACTCCCATTCCCCACCACCTCTACACCCCTTCAGTGTAGTGAACTGTTATATGATGTAGGGGAGGTTACCTGAGCTGGATTCTGCCTCTTGTACTGCAGCAGCTCCTGCAGGTGAATCTGGAAGGTGAGCCAGCTCTCAGCCAGGTATCTGCACAACTCGGGCACACTCAGCAGGTGCGGCCGGGCGCCTGACCCCGCACCCTCACTGGGGAGACATGACATAACCCCTAGAGGCCTCAGATACCAGATTCCTAGACACTTAAATCCCTCTGAGAATGCCAATGACATCTTTAATCTAAAAAAGTAAACAACCCCACCTCCCAAAAGGAGGCTGTCCTGGTCTTAGGAAGCAAAGCCAGGAGGACCCAACCCTCTGCCCCAAAAGGAGCAGGCACAAAACCACCTACACAGGTGCCTAGGACCATGAAAAACCCATGGCTTGTTACCAGTTCATTCACAATGCTGGGGCACTGCCCTGCTCCTTGGTGACACCGGCACCGGCAAGCAGGACAGGATGTGGGCATTTGTCTTCAAGAGGTGGCCTGTACTCACCTGTCAGAGTGTGGCTCCTCTGGGGATGATGCTAGAGAGAGCGGAGAGGGACAAATTATTGAGTGGTAGGGGCCCTGGGAGACACTTCCCAAGGCAGAAATCGCTGTCCCTCCTCTGCAGCCCCAGAGCACTTTCTTCAGATACCAATGGGGGAGCTGTTACATGTTTTTGTTTGCCTCTGTCTCCTTCTTTAGACATTAATCTTCTCCAACATGAGAACTACATTTTACTCATGCTTATCTCCCAAGCAACTCACACACAGCCTGTCACCTATTAAGCAAATTATATGGATAACAAGAAAAACAACACTGACGTTCTATTTATACAGCTTACATGTAAAGCACTATCATAAGCATAGGATGTGTATTAACTCATTAATCCTCTTCTCACCTCTCTATAAAATAAAATCTATCATCCGTGTTTTACAGATAAGGAAATTGAGGCAAACAGAGATTGAGCTACTTTTACAAGGTCACAGACATGGTAGGTGGCAGAGCAGGGAATGGAACCCAGGCAATATGGCTGCAGACTTCACCATTTTAACCACTGCACCTACAGTAGCATTAATTTGGGAAAGGGGCAATTTTCATTTTAGGGAATTCCCTACAAAAAGGAAGTGGGCTATGCCTGGGAGGCAGGTGGCCTGCTGTACGTTCCCCCTCACCATTTAACTCCACCCAGCAGAATCAGGCACCAAGCAAGTGCCCAATGGGTGCTTACCGAATGAAGAAACACTCACCTGACACGTCAGGGAGAAAGCGAGGCTGCCAGAGATCCAGCAGAAAATAGGCCAAAAGTGAGACGCTGAGTAGGAAAAAGGGCCGAAGGGACGAGGAAGACAGCAACCTTAGGGAGAGACAGGCACCTCAGCAGTGAGTGGGTGAGAGAGACTCATGCATCCGTCTCAGAAGGTGGAAAGGCGCCTACTGATGGGGGAATGGCACCTCCAGGCCTGACTCGCGACTCGCGACTCGCGACTCACGACTCACGACTCAGAGACGGAAGAAATCTAAGCGGATGTCAGCCTGCAAAAACTGGGTACGGGTCATGCCCCCCAGGCCAAGTGATAACCCAGAAAGGGGAATGGTGCTCTCGACCCCTCCCTCCCAAGCTCTCCCGCTCATCCCGGCCCCGCCCCCTCCTCCGCGGCCGTTACCAGAAGAGGCCGTTGAGCGCGGCAGCCGTGACCAGGCTGTGCAGCGGCTTCTCCCACACCAGCAACCGCTGCGCCGCCGCCAGCACCGCCTCCCAGCCGCGGAGCCGCAGCCACAGCGTCGTGGCCAGGCGTCCCACCGCCTCGGCCGTGGCCGCCTCCTCCTCTGCCTCGCTGGTGGCCTCACTCATGCCTAGGCTCAGACCCAGACCCAGGCCGAGGCTCAGGCCCATCCCCGGCCCCGCACCCGCGCCGGTGTTACCCCCGCCACCGCCGCTCGCCATAGCCCCGCCGCAGCCGCCGCCCGAGCCCGCGAGGAGCCAGGGCTGCGCGGCCGCCGCCGGGGGCGCGTCAGGCGGAAGGGGGCGCAGCGGAGGACGGCAGAGGCTGCGGACGGGCGTCACGTGACGGCGGAGCGCTGAGCCCGTCACGTGACGCGGCCTAACCGCCCGGATAGGGCGGCCCGCGCGTGCGCGCTGGCAGCTGCCGCTGACTCGTCGGCGGCCGCTGACCCTTCGCATGCACAGGTTCGTTTTCTGGTTGCCGAAGTCACTCGGGGTCCAAGTCCGGTTCCCGGTCTGGGCAGTCGAGCCGTTTTCTTATCCCACAGTGGGCAGGGTGGCTAGGGAGTGTGGTGCTGCCCCGGTATCCACGGTGTGGAGCAGGAAGTGGGCTTCCAGACTCCCAGTATCCCCAGTAGGATCTGCTTCTGCTCGGGAAGGGCGGTGGCCGTCCCATTACTCAACCCTCATCGCACTGGCCCTCCCAGTTCCCTCCCCTCAGTGGGCAAACAAACACACCAGCGCGTGACTCGACAGACTCGAAAACAGCTTCATCTACTCAGAAAAGTTGTTGATTTCCTATCTCCTTAAACGTTCCCACTTCCACATACCGGAGCTCCTTCCCACCTCGGCCTACTCAATCATGAGATCGGAGGCGGGAGATGGGTTTAAAAACAAAACCTTGGGTGGGTGCAGTTTACTTTTGGGTGGACGTGTTGACACGTTTTTGAGGCCTTACATTCGCTTAATATCACAATTTCCGCAGTAGCCTTAAGTTTAAAAGTTCAAATTACACTATAAAAAAAACAAAAAACCCTGAGTTTCTCTTCCTTTTCATAGTTCACCCACTGCTAAATGTCGTGTATCCTTTCAGACGCTTTTCATATGCATTGCTGAGTGTGTATAATCTCTCCTTCTAAAAAGCAACTAGGAACAGCTTCCTGTTGTGGGTTTCGTTTTATTCACATTAACTTCTCCATTGCTACGGAAAGGTCCTACTGGCTTGTTCATCCTCAGTGCGGCGTGCTCCCCTAGGAAGTGTCCCCATTTCTCAGGGGCGCCTGGGGCTCAGCTCTGGGACTTGGTCACGTTCGGTGAGACCAGGAGTTCGAGTCCGGCTCCTGTCCGCGGGTCGGCGCGGGAGGCTGGGCTAGACTGGAGGCAGGAAGTGCCAGGCGCTGACTTGCGGGCGGCACCCCAGCGGCTTGTAGACGCCGGGCGGACGCGGCACAGGCGGAGTACGCGCCTCGCAGCCGGGTCTCTTTTGCTCCGCGAGGTGAGCGCAGCCCGGCTGCTCGACGCCTCGCTTCCCTGGCCTAGGGCCTCGCGCCGCGCCAAGCCCGGGGCGGAACAGGAAGAGGCGCCCGCCAGCCCGGGCCCCGCCTTCCGCTGTCCGGGGAGGGAGCTGCGAGGGCGAGGGCGGCGGCCAGCCCCGGGAGGCAGGCGGGCAGGTGGACAGGCGGGCAAAGACAGCTCCGCGAGCCCCCTACAACTCGTTTCCTTCCGTTCACCTTCGCAGGGCGGCGACTGGCGGTGCGATGGACCTGACCGGGCTCCTGCTGGACGAAGAAGGCACCTTCTCCCTCGCCGGCTTCCAGGACTTCACGGTGAGTGGGCGGCCCGCCCCTTCCCCAGCCTCTCGGCGCGCCCCTCCGGGCCCGAGCGGCGCCGCGAGCTCTCCTGACTGCTGTGCCGGGATTGGGCGGCAGCTGCTCGAGCAGTGCCTCCTCGAGGCCGCGGCCGCTTGGGCCCGGAGGGAGAGTCGCGGAGTATGGGAATGGGGGTAGGGGTGGCCACACAAGGGCCCTTCTCGGAGAACTTCTCCCAGGGAGCCCTCGATGGGGGTGAGGGTATTCCTCCCTCTGTGGACCAGGCTGCCATTGGCAAACGATTGACAGAACGCCGGTCTGGGTAAGGCACGGGCCCCCTGGCAAGCGAGGCCGGACTGTCCCCCGCACCGCCTTCCAGCCCAGAGCCAGGAGCTGCATCATACCTTTCCCTGCCCTTCACCCTCCGCTGCCCCTGCCCTGTTTCAGTTCCTCCCAGGACACCAGAAGCTGAGTGCCCGGATCCGAAGGAGGCTCTACTATGGCTGGGACTGGGAAGCCGACTGTAGCCTGGAGGAGCTCTCCAGCCCGGTGGCAGGTTAGGCAGTGTTTTGTGACTGGACAAGTGAGAAGCATGAAAATGGGGTTGTCATCAGCCACTAAAATGACTCGAGGTTTGCCCCGTGGCTGCACTGTCTCTTCATTGCTAGCTTGTTGGTACTTGGTTCAAGAGGGCAGTTTGCATTTCTCATTCTTATTAGCCCAAATGAATAAAAAACATTGCTGCCACATATGTCTATATAAATCACTCTTGATTTATGTATTGAAAACTTAATTTTCCAAGGATATCCATCATACGTTTCCCAAATAAACAAGGCATGTTCACAGATGAACAGCAGCGGTAGACAAATCTGGATAGTTTCACGTGACAGAGCAATATGCTTTCCTGTTAGAATGAGCTGAAATTCAAACTTGGAATGGGCTTTTTGTCTCAGTGTGGGAGAATTTGATCTCTATTTTGTTACTATGGTCCTGTCCCCAAGGCCTCAGAAAATACAGATCTGGCTCTTCTGCTAGCAGTGGGGACTGGTGTGTTGTGGATGGGTGCTTGTTTGCTCACTCGGCCTTCCTTCTGTCCCTTGCAGACATTGCTGTGGAACTGCTCCAGAAGGCAGCCCCCAGCCCTATTCGCCGACTCCAGAAGAAATACGTAGCTCATGTGTCCCGGTGAGCCTGGAATTGAGGATAGGATGAGAGTGTTTGGGCCATAGAGAAAGGGGAATCGTTTTTTCTTTCTTTTCTTTTCTCTCTTTTTGAGATAGTCTCGCTTTGTCACCCAGGCTGGAGTGCAGCGGCACAACCTCGGCTCACCGCAACCTCCACCTCCTGGGTTCCAGTGATTCTTGTGCCACAACCTCCCCAGTAGCTGGGACTACAGGCACATGCCACCGCCCTTGGCTAATTTTTGTATTTTTAGTAGAGATGGGGTTTCACCATGTTGGCCAGGCTGGTGTCGAACTCCTAGCCTCAAATGATCCACCCACCTTGGTTTTCCAAATTGCTGGGATTATAGGCATGAGCCACCGTGCCCAGCCAAGAGTAGTTTTTTTTCCCCAAAGATAACAGGAGCAAGCATCATAAGACTTGCAAGAGCTGAAGGACCCTTGGGTTTAATTAGTGATCCTTTCTACCACCCAGGGAGGCATGCATCTCCCCATGTGCTATGATGCTGGCTCTGGTGTACATTGAACGGCTCCGCCACCGAAACCCAGACTACCTGCAGCACGTGTCATCCTCTGACTTGTTCCTGATCTCCATGGTGAGATACCCCCTCCCCGTCTCTCTAGAGAGCCAGGAGCCTGCTGTGAATTCTGCTCCACCACTTCTGGTTCTTCTGCAGATGGTGGCCAGTAAGTACCTCTATGATGAAGGGGAGGAGGAGGAGGTCTTCAATGATGAATGGGGAGCTGCTGGGGGTGTGGCCGTGCCCACTCTCAATGCCTTGGAGAGGGGCTTCCTGAGTGCCATGGTGAGTAGCTCTTCTCTCTCTTGCTCAGTTTCCCTGGCCCGTCTTTAATCATCCTTTAGTCCTTTGTTCTCTCTCAGTCTTCTGTTGGTTTGTCATTTCTCTTTCTGTCCTCTTGTGCTTTTGTGTTATCTTATCTCTTCAGTACTAACCACAGGTTTTGGAGATGTCCTAGAGCAGTGAGACCAGGAGCGGAACATTTCCTCACCTCTATTCCTCCAGGGCCCCACAGGGTACACTCTGAGTCAGAGTTTATCCTATTGGGTTCTGAGTATTTGTGTCCATACTTTCTCTCCCCCTAGATGTTTAGCTCCTTGTGGGCACGGACCATTCTCAGGGTCATTTTCTCCCCTCTTCCTTAGTGGAGGGTATAATGTGAAACCAGGCAGGTGGTGATTCAATGAATTAATGTATAAAAGCTTTTGAGACAGTATCTGGCACATGGTAAGTGCCAAATATGCATTAGCCATAGTGGCGGTTGTAGTTCTTGCTATGGCTCTTATTATTAAATGACTGTGGTTCATCCAAGTCTGGTTTGATGTCCTCTCTCCTTACTCACAGGATTGGCATCTCTACACTGACCCTCGGGAGATTTTTGAGGTGCTGAGCTGGTTGGAGAGCTGGTAGGTTCTCAGAGTTGGGAAGAAGGGCTCGAGGGATTTGGGGACTGAGGCCTCAGCCATAGGAGCTAGAGATGAGAGTCTCTGTAACTGGGGGAGGGAGGAGACAAGAAAGAAAATTGCCAAGATAGTGGTTCTCAGACCTGTCTGTCCTCTTCTTCATCACCTTGGGGAAGGTGAGAAGCAGCTTATTTAAAATACATGTCTTGGGTGGGTATCGTAGTTAGGTCTGTAATCCTAGCACTCTGGGAGGGCGAGGCAGGAGGATTGCTTGAGTCCAGGAGTTCAAGACCAGGCTGGGCAATATAGCAAGACGCCTGACCCTACCAGAAAAAAATATTAGCCAGTTGTAGTGGTGTACACCCATAATCCCAGCTACTCAGGAGGCTGAGATGAGAGGATCACTTGAGTCCAGGACGTCAAGTCTGCAGTGAGCTATGATTGCACTACTGCACTCCAGCCTGGAAGACAGCAAGATCCTGTCTTAACAAAGTAAATAAATAAGATATAGGTCTTGGTCTCACCCTTAGTTTCTGATCAGCAGATAGCCTAGGAATCTGGATTTAACAAGCTTCCCAGTGTTTCCTGGTGAGTCCTGAGTGGTATGAGGATGCCACTAGGCTGGCTGTAGGACAGTTGCATACTCTGTCATTCTCCACTTCCCCCAGTGTGGCTGAGCAGCAGGGACAGCGGCGGGGCTGGTATACCTACACAGACCTGTGTGTGCTGCTGGAGCAGCCAACCTGGCAGTTGGCCCTGGCCTCCCTCTGCCAGCGGCTGGTAAAGGTGAGGAGAGGCTCGGAAGGATAGGGAGCTTGAGCAAGCCGGTGTGTAGGGTGGGATGGTGTGAAGTGATTGCTGAAAGGCCCAGGATATGGGGTTGGGAATAGATGGGCAGAGTGGGGTATAAATGGCTATAGAGACCTCCAGCTGGAACACAAGTTTCTAGAGACAAGGGGTGAATGTGTTAAAGACAGAATCCTTCTTTTTTGCCTCCTCTCCTGCAGCTGTCCTGCCTGTTAGCTGTGGCATATGTGAGCAGTGTGGCCCTGGCTGTGGCATCGGTGGCCGTAATACATCAGTCTTTGGGGCTGTCCTGCACCCCTGCACCTGGGCCGCCTGACCTTGGACTGACCTCCCATTGCCTCCTGGAGCCCTGCATACCTTCTGTGCCACAATGCCTGCCGTCTCCCGCTAATGTCTCCAGCTGCCTGAAAGGCAGCACAGGGCTGCGGTCACTCTGGGGCAGTCTTCTGGCCTCACTGACTCCTCCACCTTTGCCTCCCCCAGACCCCCCTGCCCCTCCCACTCTTCTTCATAATTGCCACCTTTGCCAGAAGCTCCAGAGAGACTCCCTAACCTGCCATGCCTGCCACCACCCCAACCATACAGTCCCCACTGTGCTGTCCAGCCCCTGGTACCATACCTATGGCCTGGCTCCCCACTGGCCTTGGAGCCCGGTGCCCCCGTCACTTCCTCAGCCTCAGCAATGTTCCCTTTTCAGTGTCATGGAGCTGGCTCGCCTCAAGTCTTTCATTTTCCCAGGCTAGGCAGGGCTGCGAGGAATGCATTAAGAGGGTTTGGGAGTTTCCGAGAACCTGGAGGAGCAAAGCTTGATTTAGAACCTGTCTGCCTCTCTGGGTCCTTGGCAGGTCCCCTGTCCTCCTGGGTGGGAGCTTACGGGGTGGTGGGGCAGAAGGACTGAAGGTCACTCCTAGATCTCAGTGGCTGGCTGCTTGGCCAGGACAGTGATGGCGCCAGGGAGAACTTCTGCTTGGTGACCAGGGACATGTCCCAGATGGACACAGGAGAAGCCCCTCTCTGCCTACCTGGGATTTTCTGGGCTTTTACTTTTGAGTTCTCTAGGATGGAAGGGTATATGTGGGAGATAAGGGAAGTGGGGTGAGAGGAGAAAGGATATGTTGGCATGGGCCCGTGTGATGTCCCTGAAGCAGAAGAGCCAGGGACTGATGGGGTCAGGTGGGAGCTGCTGGGTGAGGCAGGGAACCTTTTCACTCCCATTCCTTAGCTTTAGTCTAATGGAGCCAAGGACTGCTGGGACCTTCAACCCTGACCTTTTGTCATCCAGTCTTCTCTTAGTGTCCTGCTCCTAGGTTCCCTTCTCTTCTGGTTCCTCTCCCGGGTGTTCTCTTCCCAGGCCTCTCTGGCCACTGCTTTGTATCAGGGTTTTTCACGCTTTTGTAGAACTGAGGTTTCAATAAACAGTTTCAGTTGCATGGCCTGGACTTTTCCTTCTGCGGCAGCCCTTGAAGATCTTTCCTCCCTGTGTCTGCCATCCAAGCCTCCCTGCTTCCTGATCCTGTCATCTCACAAACTCTTTTCTCAGCCTCATCTTAGGACTTTCCTATCGTTTGATAGGCATAGCCTCCCATTTCCAACTTTGTTCCTGCTCCTAGGACCCTGGGCCCTTAGTACTGCTCAACTTGGGGTGCCATGGGACACACAGGGTGACTGTCCTGTGCCTGAGTTGGCCGTCTGTCACTTTTTCTGGGTGAGCACTCTCCTTGTGGATCCCGAAGCACATCTCGTGGAGAGTGGCCAGGCCTTGTATCCAGCAGAGCCTTGTGAGCTCCTGAAGGCAAGCCACCAGGACACTTCTCTCTCCTGACCTCCTAACTGGTCTGACACATGGTGATGGTCACATGGTGCTTAACAATTCCAAGAACTTGAAGAACTCCAAGGCTGGGTCGTCACTGGAAGAAGGAAAACAATCTGGGCAGCTTGGCTGAGGGTATTTGGGACTGCTGAGGATCCTTCTTGGAGGAGGTGGTTCTGCCCCCTCGGGAGCATTTTGGAAATTTATGGGCCATTTTTTCATTGTCAAAAGGATTCGAGGGAATGCTACTGGCATTTCATCAACCTGGGCGGGACGCTAGACATCCTGAAATGCTCGCTAGACATCCTGAAATGCTCGGACCTCCCTTGCTGTGAAGAATTCCCAAGACAACTTTTGAATGACTAGCTTTATGTATATGAAAACCCTATTTATCTGAGCCTAGAACGATCTTTGCACATGTAAACGTGAAATAGTGTTTGTAGCATTCTGAAAACACTCAGTTTGCTAGGAATTCATTCCCTTGTAAATTAAAATGACTTTGTTTTGCTTGGCACCTTTTAACCAAGAGTTTGTTTGCATTTTGGAAAATCGGGTTACAACATCAGAGTCACCAATAAAGCACCAATATCAGCTGGCATTGCAGCTGTTGCAACCACAGCGATTCTCATAGGGTGTGGGATTGGACTACTTCATTGTACTTTATTGTCTTCTGGTTTAGTTGTGCTTAAGCCTTCACATAATGAAATACATGTTACTATAAATTTTATTCTTTACAGTGAGCACGTTTCAGGTAGTTGTGGTTGTCACGTGATGTAGGATATATTATCCCCAAGTTTCTTGTTTTCTTTTTTTATTGACACAGTCTCCTTCTGTCACCCAGGCTGGAGTGCAGTGGTGTGGTCTCAGCTCACTGCGACCTCTGCCTTCTGGGTTCAAGCAATTCTCGTGCCTCAGCCTCCCGAGTAGGTGGGATTACAGGCATGTGCCACCACATCCAGCTAAGTTTTGTATTTTTAGTAGAGATGGTTTTACCATGTTGCCAGGCTGGTCTTGAACTCCTGACCTCAAGTGATACACACAGTGTGGCCTCCCAAAGTGTTAGGATTACAGGCATGAGCCACCACACTCACCCCACAAGTTTCATTTTGAAGTAGTCCAGGGGCCTTGGTACTGCAAGGGGTGAGGACTGTGGATCAAATAGTGATGGTTTTAAATGGGAGGGAATAAAGTCTGCAAAATTTCCCCAGATTATTTTGAAGAGCTCCTCTCCTCCCCACCCCTCCTATCCTACTTTCTACAGCCTGGTCTAGGGACAGGAAATCTGGAAGAAGATTCTTGGAGGAGGGCCCCAGAACTCAGCTTCCCAGTTAATGGCTGATGGAATTTGCACAACAGCTGGGCAAAGGTGAAAAGGCGGTGCCCTGCCCCAAATTCCTTATAACTTTGCTCCGCTTCATTGACACTCCCACCCTCTCCCCACCTTTTCCCCACCCCAGGCTTCACCCAAACTCTGACCTCTTACTTTCTACTTAACTCTGGTCCCGGGCAGCCAAGACAAAGCGAAAGGCAGGGCAGCATGAGCCGATCACCCCTCAATCCTAACCAACTCCAATCAGTGGGCTCCCAGGATGCCCTGGCTCCCCTGCCTCCACCTGTTCCCCAGAATCCCTCCACCCACTCTTGGGACCCTCTGTGTGGATCTCTGCCCTGGGGCCTCAGCTGTCTTCTAGCTCTGCAGGTAGGAGGCAGAGGTGCAGGAGTTGGTGCTGCCTGATGGTGTGTGTGGGGAAGTAGGTGTAGATGTGAAAGCCTCTGGAAGTATTGCAGGTATTTCCACTTCTCTGAAGACTGCCCTCCCCATTCCTCCACCTGCAGCATGTCTTGGTCATGGCTTCTCTGCTCTGTGTCTCCCACCTGCTCCTGCTTTGCAGTCTCTCCCCAGGAGGACTCTCTTACTCCCCTTCTCAGCTCCTGGCCTCCAGCTTCTTTTCATGTGGTGTGTCTACCATCCTGCAAACTTGGATGGGCAGCAGGTGAGAGGAACCTCCCTGGAGAGAGGGGGCAGAGTCCTGAAGGGTGGGAGAGGTTTGGGGGAGCCTTGTTGGCTGCCACATATTTCCAGACCTGCTGGGGCTGCTGTTCCTACAGGCTGCCTCTTGTCCAGGCTCCATCCTTAGAGTTCCTTATCTCTGCTCTGGTGCTGACCAGCCAGAAGCTACCTCTGGCCATCCAGACACCTGGAAACTGTGAGCACAGAACAAGGGCAAGGGGTAAGGGTGGGGCTGGGTTATCATCTGAGCATGCAGGTGTAGGTGGGTGCAGGATTGAGATTGGGCAGTGGTAAGACTGTGAGGCACTGTAGGGGGCTTGGACCTGTGCCAGGAGTGTTACTGTAGAGCAATGGGTCTCCATCCCATTCATCTTTCTTTTCTCCATGCCCCAAACTTTTCCTAGCCTCCCTCATGATGCACCTGTGTAGGGGACCTAGCTGCCATGGCCTGCAGCACTGGAACACTTCTCTCCAGGAGGTGGGTGTCTAGAGGTGAGAAGGGATAAGGGTGGTGCCAGGCTTCAGGGAGCTCTTATTTCCATTATGCAGAGACTGAGATGCTCCTGGAAAGGAGTTGGGGGAGGAACCCATATCTAGAATTAGGAAGACCAGGCTGAGGCCAGTTTGATTGAACAGAATATTTTCTCTCCAACCTCTCCTCTCTTCTACCAGGTGTCCGGGGCAGTGGTGGTATCTGGGCTGCTGCAGGGCACGATGGGGCTGTTGGGGAGTCCTGGCCGCGTGTTCCCCCACTGTGGGCCCCTGGTGCTGGCTCCCAGCCTGGTTGTGGCAGGGCTTTCTGCCCACAGGGAGGTAGCCCAGTTCTGCTCCGCTCACTGGGGGTTGGCCTTGCTGTACGTGAGTCCTGAGAGGCATGGGATGGTGCCCAGTGGGGGTGTATGGGAGGACTAGGGGAGGGCAGAGCTGCTGGTCCTACCAGATTCAGCAGCGACTGGAATAGGGACATATTTTATATTTGGAATCCAAGACTTTCCCTTGATTCATCTGGTCTCCTTGACTTTCACACTGTTTTCTGCTGTCCCCTAAGGTGACTTCCTATTCCTTCCATGGGAGTTTCCTTCTCTGGGACCACCCCCCGCTTTTATGGTATTCTGCCTACCCCCACCTCATTTCCCATGCCTCAGGATACCCAATGCCTCTTGCTCCTAAAACCTTCTCTCTCTTAGGGTTATCCTGCTCATGGTGGTCTGTTCTCAGCACCTGGGCTCCAGCCAGTTTCATGTGTGCCCCTGGAGGCGAGCTTCAGCTTCATCAACTCACACTCCTCTCCCTGCCTTCCGGCTCCTCTCGGTATGTGTGGGTCTGGGCAGGGCAGTAGAGGTCAGAAGGGCTGGCCTGGAGTGCTCACTCCATCCCCTACCTTTTGGCTTCTGTCTAACCCTCCAAGGGTGGCTCAGAAGGTTCTGGGGGAGGAGTTCTTTCCTCAGTCTTGCTGCTCAGGTGCTGATCCCCGTGGCCTGTGTGTGGATCGTTTCTGCCTTTTTGGGGTTCAGTGTTATCCCCCAGGAACTGTCTGCCCCCACCAAGGCACCGTGGATTTGGCTGCCTCACCCAGGTAGGTTTTCTCCTAGTCCTCCATTCTCTTGTTCAAATAAAGGTATCTATTTATTTGAATTCAAATAACTTAATGGATTTTATTTCTGAGTTAAATGCTGTGTTTTTTCAAAACATACAGGAGAGAGAAATTACCAGTCTGAGAGACAGACAATGCTAGCCCCTCACTGCAGGTGTTTTGTTGTTGTTGTTATTGTTTGTTTGAGACAGGGTCTCACTCTGTCACACAGGCTGGAGTGCATGGCGTGATCATGGCTCACTGCAGCCTCAACCTCCCAGGCTCAGGTGATCCTCCCACATAAGCCTCCAGAGTAGCTGGGACTACAGGTGTGTGTCACCATGCCGACTTTTGTTTGTTTTTTGTAGAGACAGGGTTTCAACATGTTACCCAGGCTGGTCTCAGACTCCTGGGCTCAAGTGATCTGCTTGATTAAGTGCTGGGATTACAGGCATGAGCCACTGTGCCCCATCCCACTGCAGGTGTTTTTTTTTGGGTCAGTGTTAGGAGACAGACATCTATTGTTTCTGTAACCCCCGATATTCACTACCAATACTCCTTACCCAATGAACACATTTATGTTACCAGCCCCTATGGGCATTTGACTTGGCAACCTATGCATAAAGATTGCTTTTGAGGCATTGTATGTGAAATTTGCTCATTCTTCTATTTATTTATTTATTTATTTATTTATTTATTTATTTATTTAGACAGGGTCTTGCTGTGTCACCCAGGCTGAGAGCATTGATGCAAACATGGCTCACTGCAGCCTCAACCTCCTTGGCTCAGGTTATCCTTGTGCCTCAGCCCCACAGGTAGCTGGGATTACAGATGTGCGCCACTATACCCGGGTAGTTTTTGTGTTGTTTTGTAGAGATGGGATTTCACCATGTTGTCCAGGCTGGTTTTTCTTTAATTTAATAAGGATCTGTTGAGTGCTGATTATGTGCTAGGCACATGGTAGGGGACATAGTGATGACCATGACAGACACAGCACTTACCTTCAGGGAGCTTATAGTCTATTGGGGAACATAGATACTAAAGAGTCACCCAAAGAAACATAAAATTGCCACTGTGGGAACTGTAACCAAAGGGAGATACATTGTGTCCTAAGAGCTTATAATGAAGGCCAGGCACAGTGGCTCACACCTATAATCCCAGCATTTTGGGAGGCAGAAGCAGGAAGACTGCTTGAGGCAAGGATTTCGAGAGCAGCCTGGGTAACAAAGCAAGACTCCATCTCTACAAAACATAAAAAAATTATCTGGGCCTAGCGGCACATGCTTGTAGGCCTAGCTACTCAGGAGACTGAGGCAGGAGGATCCCTTGAGCTCAGGAGTTGGAGGCTGCAGTGTGCTATGATCGCACCACTGCATTCTAGCCCAGGCGACAGACTGAGACCTTGTTTATAAAAATAAAATAAAATAAAATGCCAGGCGCCATGGCTCACACCTGAAATTTCAGCACTGTGGGAAGCTGAGGTGGGAGGATTGCTTGAGCTCAGGAGTTAGAGACCAGCCTGGGCAACATAGTGAGACCTTGTCTCTATTAAAAGTAAAAAAAAAAATAGCCTGATACAGTGGCACGCACCTTTAGTCCCAGCTACTTGGGAGGCTGAGGTGGGAGGATCGCTTGAGCCCAGGAGATTGAGGCTGCAGTGAGCTATGATTGCACCACTGCACTTCAGCCTGGGGAACAGAGCAAGGACCTGTCTTAAAACAAACAAATAAACCAAAAAACTTATAATAGGGAATTTGAATTTATCCAGGAGGTCAGTAAAGATATTCTTTTTTTTTTTTTTTTTTTTTTTGAGATAGAGTTTCACTCTTGTCACCCAGGCTGGAGTGCAATGGTGTGATCTTGGCTCACCGCAACCTCCACTTTCCAGGTTCAAGTGATTCTCCTGCTTCTACTTCCCAAGTGGCTGGGATTACAGGCATGCACCACCATGCCCGGCTAATTTTGTATTTTTAGTAGAGATGGGGTTTCACCATGTTGGCCAGGCTGGTCACAAACTCCTGACTTCAGGTGATCCACCCGCCTCGGCCTCCCAAAGTGCTGGGGTTGCAGGCATAAGTCACCATGCTCGGCCTAAGTAAAGATATTCTTTAGGATGTGGCCACTGATTTGAGATGGAAGACATGAGTAGGAGCTAACTAGACAAAGGCAGGAGGGAAGAGCATTCTAGTTGCAGGATATGCATATGCAAAGGTCCTGTGGTGGCTGGGAGCACAGCATGTACAAAGGCCTACAACAAGGCCAGTGTGGTAGGAGTGAAGGAAGTGAGGCAGAGTGTGCTGGGAGATGAGGCTGCAGAGAGAGGGAAGGCCAGACCAAAGAGGACCTTGTAGACCATGGTAAAGGGATGGGTCTTTCTCCTTAGAGTTCAGTAGTTTTGTCCCAAGACATTATCTTCAAAGACATTGAGGCATCTAGGATTCTTGTGGCACAGGCTGTTGGAGGCAGGGGGTACTCCTGACTTGAGTCTGGCCCCAAAGTGGCTCCTTTTCCCTCCCCAGGTGAGTGGAATTGGCCTTTGCTGACGCCCAGAGCTCTGGCTGCAGGCATCTCCATGGCCTTGGCAGCCTCCACCAGTTCCCTGGGCTGCTATGCCCTGTGCGGCCGGCTGCTGCATTTGCCTCCCCCACCTCCACATGCCTGCAGTCGAGGGCTGAGCCTGGAGGGGCTGGGCAGTGTGCTGGCCGGACTGCTGGGAAGCCCCATGGGCACTGCATCCAGCTTCCCCAACGTGGGCAAAGTGGGTCTTATCCAGGTATGTGGACCTGGGATGGGGGTGGGGTGGGGTGGAGCTAGAGGGGAAGGAGAAGGAAGGAACTTACACCGATTGATTGCCAGGTGCGCCCAGCACCTCACATCAACTGTCTCACTTGGGGAGGTGCCTAAGATTAGACTTTGGGCTAAGAGAGTGGGGAAGTGAACGAATCACCATGGAACTCCTGTGCATGAGGCACAGTACCAAGGCTGGGGCAAAGAACCAGTCACATAAAGTTCTGCTCTCTTGGGGACTTCATAGAGGGAGACGCAGACAGTTGAAGGAAAAAAAGTATCTTTTTAAAAAAGTGGCCGGGCGCGGTGGCTCAAGCCTGTAATCCCAGCACTTTGGGAGGCCGAGACGGGTGGATCACAAGGTCAGGAGATCGAGACCATCCTGGCTAAAACGGTGAAACCCCGTCTCTACTAAAAAATACAAAAAACTAGCCGGGCGAGGTGGTGGGCGCCTGTAGTCCCAGCTACTTGGGAGGCTGAGGCAGGAGAATGGCGTGAACCCGGGAGGCGGAGCTTGCAGTGAGCTAAGATCTGGCCACTGCACTCCAGCCTGGGCAACAGAGTGAGACTCTGTCTCAAAAAAAAAAAAAAAAAAAAAAAAGTGGGCCAGGCATGGTGGCTCATGTTGTAATTCTAGCATGTGGGGAGGCTAAGGCAGGCGGATCACTTGAGGCTAGGAATTCAAGACCAGCCTGGCCAACATGGTAAAACCCTGTCTCTACTAAAAATAGCTGGGTGTGGTGGCGTGCACCTATAATCCCAGCTACTCGGGAGGCTGAGGCAGGAGAATCACTTGAGCATGGGAGGCAGAGGTTGCTGTGAGCCAAGACCACACCACTGTACTCCAGCCTGGGCAACAGAGCAAGACTCCATCTCAAAAAATAAAAAATTTTTTAAAAAGTGAAGAAAATTTCAGAAGGCGATAAGTGTTATATAAAAAAATCAGGATAGCGGGATGGAAAGGAGGCACATTTAGACTGGCCAGGGAGGCTTCTTGGAAGAGTAACATTTGAGCTGGGATCCAAATGATGAGAAGGAACCAGTAAGGCAAAGACCTGGGACAGTCCGAGGAAGTGGTTGTGTCTCCAGTGTCTTTTCTTCATGCAGGCTGGATCTCAGCAAGTGGCTCACTTAGTGGGGCTACTCTGCATGGGGCTTGGACTCTCCCCAAGGTTGGCTCAGCTCCTCACCACCATCCCGCTGCCTGTGGTTGGTGAGTGGATGTATCAACAGGGCTGGTATTGAACTGGTACTCCCCAGTATGGCCCGATCAGTTCTTTAGGATGGCACCTTTTCTTTCTTTCTTTTTTTTTTTTTTTGAGACGGGGTCTTGCTCTGTCGCCCAAGCTGGAGTGCAGTGGCGCGATCCTGGCTCACTGCAAGCTCCGCCTCCTGGGTTCACGCCATTCTCCTGCCCCAGCCTCCCGAGTAGCTGGGACTACAGGCGCCCGCCACTGCGCCCGGCTCATTTTTTTTGTATTTTTAGTAGAGACGGGGTTTCACCGTGGTCTCGATCTCCTGACCTTGTGATCCGCCCGCCTCGGCCTCCCAAAGTGCTGGGATTACAGGCGTGAGCCACCGCGCCCGGCCGGCACCTTTTCTTTCTAAATAGCTTTCCTGGATGAATGGATGGATGGATGGATGGATGAATGGATGGATATGAGCATGTGTCAGTCTCAATTTCTCAGCCTAACATCTTGGTCTCTTGATTGGGCTTCTGGGCTTCCTGAAGAATCAGACAACCTCAGACCGGGCATGGTGGCTCACACCTGTATCCCAGCACTTTGGGAGGCCCAGGCAGGCAGATCACTTGAGGTCAGGAGTTCGAGATCAGCCTGGTCAACATGACAAAACCCTGTCTCTAATAAAAATACAAAAATTAGCCAGGCATGCTGGCTCATGCCTGTAATCCCAGCTACTCAGGAGGCTGAGGCAGGAGAAATCGCTTGAATCCAGGAGTAGGAGGCGGAGGTTGCAGTGAGCCGAGATTGCACCATTGTACTCCAGCCTGGGTGACAGAGTGAGACTTGTTCTAAAAAAAAATAATAATAAAAAAAATCAGTCTCTTGGGTTTTATTTTTTCCCCATTACAACCTGCTTTCCCTGCAATACTCCACACTATGTGAGCCCCCTTGATTCCTCCTGACCCCCTTGATTTCTTCTGTATGAGACAGGTGGGGTGCTGGGGGTGACCCAGGCTGTGGTTTTGTCTGCTGGATTCTCCAGCTTCTACCTGGCTGACATAGACTCTGGGCGAAATATCTTCATTGTGGGCTTCTCTATCTTCATGGCCTTGCTGCTGCCAAGATGGTTTCGGGAAGCCCCAGTCCTATTCAGCACAGGTAGGTGGAAGGGAAGGGGAGTTGCTCAGTAGCAGGAAAGCAAGGAGTTGAGGCTCAGGCTCCCCCGGCTCCTGGCCCCACAGCCTTCTCTGGGCTTTGGTGTAAATACTTCATTCATTTGTTTAATGGATATTTATTGAGCACTATGCTAGCCATTTGGGATACAAAGGTGCCTCCCTTTATTACAGCGTAGTAAAAGAGATGAGATGTGTAGGAAAATAACAAGAAAGGTTCAGATAAAGAGCTATGGTGCTCAGTGGCAAGAGAGATAGCTTCTGTTTGAGGTGATCCAGTAAGAGAGCTGGTCTTGAAGGATGGTAAGTTTTAAACATCTTTGGTGAGAAGGTCATTCCTCATGAAGGAACCATCATTTATACAAAGACACAGAAGTGGGAAGTCTTAGGATATGTCCTGAGAGCAGTAAATTGCTTAATTTGTCCCACCCAGTTCTCAACTGGGTGATTTTGCCCCCATGGGGACATTTGGCAATGTCTGGAGACATTTTTGGCTGTTACACATGGAGGAAGAGGGAGTTGTTACTAGGGTTTAGTGCATAGAAAGATGCTGCTAAACATCCTACACTGTACAGGACATCCCCCCTGTACCACCACCCCCAACCAAGAATTATCTGGTCTAAGATGTCAGTAGGACTGAGGTTGAAAAACCCAGGATAGAGCATAGAGGGTAAAAACTGGGAGATGAGGTTGGGCTTAAATACTAAGCTTTCTAGAGAAAGGGAACCTGGAATAGTCAAAGCATATATGGAGGGTGTGTGGATGATCAGAACATAGGGTGTTGAGCAGGAATCCTGTGAGAAAGGCCTGGATTTGGAAAGTGGTTAGACAGGTGAGAGGGATGAAATGACAATTCAGAAAGATCTGTCCTTAGTCCAAGACTTAGGTTTAGGTCTGGGAGGGCAAGACTCCTGGGCTTGGATATAGGATCAGAGTTCCCTTCCTGCCTGGCCCCAACCTTTCATAGGCTGGAGCCCCTTGGATGTATTACTGCACTCACTGCTGACACAGCCCATCTTCCTGGCGGGACTCTCAGGCTTCCTACTAGAGAACACGATTCCTGGTAAGTTGAGGCCAGGCCCCAGCAGACTGGGGAGTGGCCAGGAAGCCATCCCTCCCTGGGATGGGCAATGGCCTGACAAACCTCTCTTTTGCAGGCACACAGCTTGAGCGAGGCCTAGGTCAAGGGCTACCATCTGTTTTCACTGCGCAAGAGGCTCGAATGCCTCAGAAGCCCAGGGAGAAGGCTGCTCAAGTGTACAGACTTCCTTTCCCCATCCAAAACCTGTGTCCCTGCATCCCCCAGCCTCTCCGCTGCCTCTGCCCACTGCCTGAAGACCCTGGGGATGAGGAAGGAGGCTCCTCTGAGCCAGAAGAGATGGCAGACTTGCTTCCTGGCTCAGGGGAGCCATGCCCTGAATCTAGCAGAGAAGGGTTTAGGTCCCAGAAATGACCGGTATGCCTACTTCTGCTCTGGTTAATTTAGCACTAACTCTCATCTGCTGGAGAATCAGCTCCCAAACCGTTCTTTCTCGTAGGCAGAGGGTATGTGTGTGTATATTACATGGGCCCGCCTAGAGGTTCCATTTCCCAGTAGGTTGGGTTGCCTTTCCTTGTCTTAATTAGGCCTAACTATTCCAGAGCAGAGGCCATGATTTAGCGGACCATGAATGAATGAGATTTTGCCTGTGTACTATCAACGCCACTTGAACCCCAGCATTCACTTTAATACTTATTGAGCATCTCCCATGTGCAAGGTCCTGGAACTACAGGGTTAAGACAGGGTCCATGCCCTCTCAAGGCGTTTACGGTTTAAAAAGACCTTTGTAATTACTAACGAAAATGCAAAGCAGAAAGCAGTCTGTAATAAAGATTAAAATAATGCTGTGGGAGCAAAGAGGAAGGGATAATGAATTCTGATTGGGGACAGTGGGAAAGGCTTTATGCAAGAAGCAATGAGGATGGCGTTGACAAATGAGGAGGATTTTTGGTTTTTCAGGTTCGAGGTCCAGCTTGAGCAAAGCCATGAGTTGTACAAAGTCCAAGATAGCTGAGAGGTTTCAAATTTCTCAGTAGTGAGGAGCATAAGTACGGGGATGATGGAGAAATGAGGCAGGAGAGGTAAAGGATGAGATCAGATTATGGGACTTATGCCTGGGAGACTCCTTCCTTCAACAACTCTAGTGCTGGTGGAGGACCTGAGAGAACTTACCTACGGAACTTCCATGCCTTATTTTGTTAAAAAGAGACTGGACAGGTAGGGGAGGGAAGAGAAGTGACTCAAGTTTGACAAATCCAAACCCGGGCTCCCCTTTCCTACGCCTGGCCCTCTATTCCTTCTACTCGGCCAGCGTGACTCCAAGACGCGCCACTACCTCTCTACTAGCTGGCCGCCCGGCCTCTCCTCCAGTTACCCTGCCACTGCGGCGCTCCTCTCATCAGCGTCCCAGGCCCAGAAGCCCCGCCCATGCCAGGCATAGGCCCCGCCCCTGTGTCCCAAGACCCTGCCTCCTCTTGTGGGGGGGAATCGGCCTCTTACTCTAGGCCTTTCGGTTTGCGCGAGCGGGCAAGAGAGCGTGCGTGCGGCGAGGAGGGTGGGCGGTCTCGCTGCCGCTGACGGTAGGTGGAATCGCATTCGAGTCCGGGCAGAAGCAAGCCAGCGAAGGGCTGCTCAGACGCTGCGGGTTGGGCCTGGCTTGGGCATTTTCTCCTTGGAGGGAGCGCGCGCTGCCGGGTACCAGGGCAGGCCTCCGGGGGGTAGGCGGGGCCGCGCGTGCGCAGTCCGCCGGCTGCGGCCCGGCGTGGATGGTGCGGCTCGAATGAGGGTATTCCTTGGCCGCCTGTTTGGTGCGACGAAGCCTCCAGTGGCCGGCTTTGTTGCCTCTTGAAGGATCCCGAGCCGCGTCCCAGTGCAGCCAGTGCTGTAGAAATGGGAAGGCGGATGGCGAAGGCTCTTCTAGCTGGGGCGGGTGGAAGCGGGACGCCCGGCGGCTCCTGGGGTGGGGCTGTGATTATGGGACCTAGGGTTCGCGTTCTCCCAGGGGGACCGGGCGGGGCCCAGCCGGGATGCTCTCTGGGCCCCTACTGCCCTCTGCAGGGCGTCGGAGGAACTGCCCAGAGGAGTCATTGCTGAGGAGCGGAACTCGATGCAGATAAAGGTTCTCAAGGGACCCCTCCGCCGGGATGCCCCTCAGCGCCCCTCCACTCAAGAGAAATAAACCCGTAAATCTGGTTAATGTGAATGCTAAAGGCAGCCTTGAAGGAAAAAAGAAAAGGGTGAAATGTGGAGGCCTCGGACGCAGAACGGGACGCGTGTGGTGGGAGCAGGCAGCCGGGGTCTGGTGCACAATGTGTCAGGCCGCCTTTTTATAGGGTCGGTTACTGCTGGCCGCATTTTAAACTCCTCCCCCTTTACCCAACAAACAAACAAAACCCATCAATTTGAACTTCCGGGCTTTCCGAAGGAATGGGCTAGAATAGTAAATCCAATTTTGGCAACTGTTAGAGTACACTGGGGCGTGCCTATAAGGGAGATGAAAGGGTTTGGCGACTTTATTTGCGTTTGTGACCTTTGGCAATGTGGAGCTCTTGTCCAGCTAGGACTAGCTTAATCATTCCATGACCACTTCTGTCCCCATAAGAGCAGCATGTGGGAAATGTGACGGAAACACCATCCTCCAAACACAAGGCTTTGAGGATGCCGTAAAGAAAGATCACCATATATATGTATCTGTATGCATATCTATATATGTTATGTCACAAGTCACAAGGTCACACTTCAGAAACTAGGGGAAATGACTGTCTTAATCAGACTTAATAAGGAATTTCGTTATTTACATTCTAAATTTTTCCTTCCTGGTGCTTCTCTTCATTTTGTATTTGTAGACTGGAATAATGAAGGAAATTGTCATCTTTTTTTTCTCCCCCACAGGAAAAACAATCACATTCTCTGTCAAGCAGCCGTAGTTCTGATTGTCTACTAGGTTAAGCCTACTACTTTAGCTGCTGAGATAGAAAAGTTGTTTTGCAGGGGTTCCAGGCTGGGCATGGTGTCATTGGTGGCAGTGCACTGGAGTGGGAATGTGGAGGAAGAGTTAAATGGAAATTAATTCAGTCTTTACCTCTGTGATGTGCTCTGCCTTGTATTCATGATTTCCTAGTCATTCTGGTTCTTGTTGAAATGAAATTTAGGTCTTTTCTGTTGCTCCTGGACACAGGTTCTTAGCTCTTTTTTGTGTCATGGATCCCTTTGAGAGTTTGATGATAGCTGTAGACCTCTTTCCCCCTCCCCATGCATATATACATGTATGCATAACATTTTCTTACAATTCTAGAAGATTCACATGCATTGACTCTAGATTAAGAATCTCTGTTTTAGGGATTTAAAAAAAAATCCTGAGAGCTTCCTAAACTCTGTTTTTAGATAATGATCAAACACTTTGAATTTCCTGGCCCTGACACTATGACTTATGATGTTTTATAAGACAAGAACTATTCCTTCTCTTCTAGTTCTGGGAAAGGATAGCAGTGACATATTTATTAGCAATGTGATAAAGGTGGAATAAGAAGGGTTTAGGTTTCCACATTATGCTATAGTATTAGAAAGCAGAAATACTAACAGCAACATGTTGAGGCTTAAACACTGTGGAAGAAAGATTTTCTGTCCTCTAGGAACATAATATGGGGGAAAAAAACCCTCAAGATTTTAAATATACTTTTAGTGGCCAAAGGTAGTAAAGTCAGTGATCAGCTGGGTGTATACTGGGAGAACGTAAATCCATGCCTTCTGTTTTATCAGGGAGGATTTTCATGAGATTTTAGTTGATACAGAGTGGTTTAGGTGGTACCCTTCTTAGGCCAGCATGAGCCTGAGGCACTTTACTAAATGAGGACTTTTTTGCAGATGGAAGAACTGGAGCAAGGCCTGTTGATGCAGCCGTGGGCGTGGCTACAGCTTGCTGAGAACTCCCTCTTGGCCAAGGTTTTTATCAGCAAGCAGGGCTATGCCTTGTTAGTTTCAGATCTTCAACAGGTGTGGCATGAACAGGTGGACACTAGTGTGGTCAGCCAGCGAGCCAAGGTAAGTATGAAGAGAAGTACTGCTGTGAGGTGGTGGGGGATACCATTCTTTCCTAGTGAAGGTCGGGGATGTGAACATCAACCAGCTTGCTGGCCTGTAGATTCCCAAGGAAGGTTGAATTGGGTTGAGACAATTCCAGTTAATGTCCTGTACTTCTGCCTGTAGCCCTGGGAATCTTCATGTGTGTGTTTGTGTGTGAGAGAGAGAGAGAAAGAGAGAGAAAAAGTTAGTTTCTCTACCCTATGCATGATAATGAATATATTATTTGATCTAGATAGACCTTTTTTTTTTGCCCAAGGCAGAATTTTGAAGTAGGCCAGTTGATCTTTGTGACTGTCTTCTTTTTGTTTTCTTCTTTCCCGTTGTGATGTTTTTATCTTCTGTCCCCTTCCTCTCATGTCCGTTGTCTTCATGTTAACCAGGGCTTTCCTTTGCTGTTACTTATGAGGGAATTATTTTCCTATTAGCACCCTTACTGTGTACCACTGCTGTCTCTTTAGGAGCTGAACAAGCGGCTCACTGCTCCTCCTGCGGCTTTCCTCTGTCATTTGGATAATCTGCTTCGCCCATTGTTGAAGGACGCTGCTCACCCTAGTGAAGCTACCTTCACCTGTGATCATGTGGCAGATGCACTAATTTTACGGGTGCGGAGTGAGCTCTCTGGCCTCCCCTTCTATTGGAATTTCCACTGCATCCTAGCTAGTCCTTCACTGGTAAGTGCAATTTGAATATGGGGTTTGGGGAGGGATGCCAGTTGCTTTGAGATGAAGCTTTAGGTGCTTTTATTTTTTTGCAAACTTTGTTTGAAATTCTCCAATCAGAAAACTTTCCTTGACTATACAGAAGACAAAAAGGATTCTTGACTGTTACATCCTTTCCTTGCAAAAGGAGCAGAGTATTGAGTGTCTTTTTGCATTAATTAATTTATTCAGCTTTTTTTTTTTTTTTTTTTTTTGAGACAGAGTCTCGCTCTGTTGCCCAGGCTGGAGTGCAGTGGCGTGATCTTGACTCACTGCAAGCTCTCTCTTCCCGGGTTCACGCCGTTCTCCTGCCTCAGCCTCCCAAGTAGCTGGGACTACAGGCACCCGCCACCAGGCCCGGCTAATTTTTTGTATTTTTAGTAGAGATGGGGTTTCACCATTCACAGGATGGTCTCAATCTCCTGACCTTGTGATCCATCCGCCTTGGCTTCCCAGAGTGCTGGGATTACCGGCATGAGCCATGTGCCCAGCCAATTTATTCAGCATTTTAAAAGCATCTACTATGGGCTGATTGTTGGTTATCCAGACCTGAAACAATATAGCCTCTTCCTGGAGTTCATAATCTAGTGAGAAGACAAACAGGAAATTATGATAAAGTATGATAGGTTCTTTGATTGAGGTAGACCCTGGATGGTTGAGGATTGGAGAAGACCTCTTTGAAGAGACCGTTACTGAGCTGAGTTTTGAAGATGAGTAGGATAAAATAAATAGAAAAGTCATTGTAGGCGAGAGGTGTAGAGATGTGTAAGGATGTGTAAGTGAGGGGCAAGTTCGGGAACTTCATGACTGCTGTGTAGATAGGAAGGAATGAGAAATGAGGGAGGCAGTGGCCAGATCTTGAAGGATTCTAATGAGTTTGGATTTTATCTCAAAGGCAACAGGATTCACTGAAAAACTTTAAACAGGAATTTTACATGATCCAATTCATGGTTTATCAAGAATATTCTGGCAACAGGGTAGAATATGTACCAGTGTTAGGTACCTTTCTAAACATGATCTCATCATTTAATCCTTGCAGCTGTCCTTCAGGATAAGTATTATTGTCCCTGTTTTTCAGAGTAGGATACTGAGATTGAAAGTAACTTGTCCAAGGCCATCAGCTTATGAATAAATGAGCTGGAATTTGAATCCCAGAATAGTCTGGTCCAAAGCCTCATTTTTAGAGAGTAAGGGGATAATATCCTCTACTAACTCATAGCTTTATGTTTCCCAAGAGATTTTATTAGAAATGAAGAGTGGACATTAAAGACTAGTTTTCTGGAATAACAGACAGGGTTTCAGTCAGTAGCACTTAGGGGACAGGGTCTTCTTTGCGAAGCCTAAGAGTATATATTTGTTAGCAGAGGGATTGGAAGACAAGAGGACATCATTTTTTTCTTCTTTAGTCTCCCACCGGGGATGTGATGCTTTGGCATCAATGGAAGACTGGATAGAAAGACTTTTTGAGAAACTGTTTGCTGATGTTTATTTTTGATTTGGAGCCCAGTAAAACTAGAACTGAGTGCTGAGAGAATTACTTATTCATTTATTAACTTCTAAGGCCTATCAACAGTGCTTAGCATATACTCACATTTGTTTATTTTAATTGAATTTCTTGTGAAATATTCCATCTTGCAAGTAAATAAAATTTTAAAAATAAATTAAAAAATAAAATTAAAAGTTTTTTTTTGTAGAGATGGGGGTCTCTCTGTGTTGACCAGGGTGGTCTCAAATTCCTCACCTCAAGCAATCCTCCTGCCTTGGTGTTACAAGCCTGGCCCCATCCCATATTTTATCTATTTCATTTAAAACATTTAAACTTTCTAAGTAACACCAGGGGGCAGTGTTTCCTCAATAATGTTTGTTCTGGGACCAAACCATTTGGGTGACCTTTGGGAATCCCTAGCAATAGCTAATCTCATTTTGTATTACATGGACCTAGAAATGCAGAATACGTAGTGTGATTGTGGAGGCAGTTCTCCTTGGAGGCTCATGGACTCTAATAGTTTCTTCTTTCAAAAGAATACAGTAAGGAACACTAGTATAATGATATTACAATTATATAATATCTATATTATAATATAGATTAGCATATAAATATATGTAATATATAATACATACTATGTTAACATATGTTATGTTAATCTATATTAACATAATATATAATGATATAATGTAATATATATTATATAATATGTAATGATACAATATAACATGTAATATAGAATACAATATAATATAAAAGTATATAAAGAAAAACTAGCTATTCTAGGCAAATTCCTCTAATTGGGGAACTACATTAAAGGAAAGAGACATCAATGTGTAGGGAGGGATGAGTCTTGGTTTGCCATAGGAAGAAATTAGATTTGAGCAATTGATGAACAATTGTGCTTCAAGTTAAAATAAAATACTTATCATTAAAAGAAGAATGCCCCCCTAGGGAAATGCCTGAACTTGAGAGAGCTTTATATGGAAAAAGAGCCAGTGGACACGGGTAAGGATGTAGGTGGATACTATTTCAGGCTTGTGTGTATGTCTGTAAGGTCACACAGTCATAGTTTTTGTTTGTAACTCATTCTTGTGATCGTTTTCATTTAATTTTTTTGAATGAGTAATTCTTTAAAAAGGCAAACATTTCAAACAGCATTTAAGTGTATACAGTGAAAAAATAGATCTTTCTACCCCTTTCCCTAGTCCCTCCTTTTCCTTTTCCAAAGCAACTACCAATATCAGCTACTTGTGAATTCTTAAAGCTGTATGTGTATATACTGTATATATATCCTCATATAACCAAATATATATCTGTGTATATGTGTATTTTTTGACAAATAGTATCATGCTGTACACACTGTTTAGTACCTTCCTTTTTTCACTTAATTGTAGAACTTACCCACTGCTTCACTTGGCCAGCCTTAAAAAAAAGAACTTAGAGATTATTCATATCAACACATTCAGAGGACCTACCTTTGTGTTTTCTTTCTCTCTTTTTTTTGAGACGGAGTCTTGCTCTGTCGCCCATGCTGGAGTGCAGTGGCACGATCTCGGCTCACTGCAAGCTCCACCTCCCGGGTTCATGCCATTCTCCTGCCTCAGCCTCCAGAGTAGCTGGGACCACAGGCGCCCACCACCACGCCCGGCTAATTTTTTGTATTTTTAGTAGACACAGGGTTTCACCGTGTTAGCCAGGATGGTCTCGATCTCCTGACCTCGTGATCCACCCACCTCGGCCTCCCAAAGTGCTGGGATTACAGACGTGAGCCACCACACCTGGCCTGTGTTTTTAATGGCAACATAGCATTTAATTTCATGAATGTATCATATATTTAATTGATCTGCTATTAGTAGACACCTAAGTCTTTTGCCGTTATATACGGTAACTATCCTTGTATTTACTTTTTCTGCATGTAAATGTGTGAGTAAATTCCCCTAAGTGGAATAGCTGGGTCAAGGAATATTTGTATCTTTTAATCTTGCCACATAACATAATGCCAAATTGTCTTTCAGAGACATTATGCAGCTTAACTCCTTCCAGTTGTACACGAAAGAGGAGAATGCCGGTTCCTCATACTTCTCCAGCATAACATACTCACATTAACAAGCTAATGGTTCCTAAGTCTGCAAGAGTATTATGGAATATGTTAGGTTTTGGGTCTCTGCTTGCTTGCTTGCTCTCTCTCTCTCTCCCCCTCTCCCCCTCCTTTTCTTTCTTTTTCTTTCGAGATGAAGTCTCATCATATTGCCCAGGTTGGTCTTGAATTCCTCAGCTCAAGCGATCCTCTCACACTGGCTTACCAAAGAGTTGGAATTATAGCATAAGCCTCCGTGCTTGGCCCCAGGTCTCTGTGTTCTAACACTGAGTCCATCTTCATTTATGACAGACTTCATCTCTTTCTGTTTCCTGTTGTCTGTTCTTTCTAATGTCTAATATAAATTTTGATATTCCACATTTTAGCTTTCAGATTTGTCATGTCTTTGGACATTTTTTGATTCCTAGGAGCCACATCCAAAGGTTTCTTTTCTTTTTTTTTTTTTTGTGAGACGGAGTCTCGCTCTGTCGCCCAGGCTGGAGTGCAGTGGTGCGATCTTGTCTCACTGAAAGCTCCACCTCCCGGGTTCACACCATTCTCCTGCCTCAGCCTCCCGAGTAGCTGGGACTACAGGTGCCTGCCACCATGCCCAGCTAATTTTTTGTATTTTTAGTAGAGACGGGGTTTCACCGTGTTAGCCAGGATGGTCTCGATCTGCTCGAGACCAGGTGGATGACCTCGTGATCCACCTGCCTCAGCCTTCCAAAGTGCTGGGATTACAGGCGTGAGGCACCGCACCCGGAGGTTTCTTAGTGGCAGAAAGAGATAGGTTTTAGAACCAGCAGACTTGAATTTGTAACTCAGCTCCACCACTTTGAGACTACTTGTATTAATTTGGATAAGTACTGAATTTTTATGATTCAGTTTCTTCATCTGTAAATAAATCAACCACAACCTTACTGTCGAGTCATGAGGATTAAATAAAGGCACATATGAAATATCACTTATGTTTAGCATTATAGTGGACCTGTGAGGGCAAATATTTCAACTCCATAACTTTTCGTTTTAAAAGAGATGCTGGGGCCAGGCACAGTGGCTCACTCCTGTAATCCCAACACTTTGGGAAGCTGAGACAGGCAGATCACCCGAGGTCAGGAGTTCGAGACCAGCCTGGCCAACATAGCGAAACCCCGTCTCTACTAAAAATACAAAAATTAGCCGGGCATGGTGGTGCATGCCTGTAATCTCAGCTACTCAGGAGGCTGAGGCAAGATAATTGCTTGAACCCAGGAGGTAGAGGTTGCAGTGAGCTGAGATTGTGCCATTGAACTCCATCCTGGCCAGAGGGAGACTCTGTCTTTAAATAAAAAATAAATAAATAAATAAATAAATAAATAAATAAAAGAGATGCTGGGGATGATGGCTCATGCCTGTAATCCCATCAGTTTGGGAGGCCAAGGCAGGAGGATTGCTTGAGACTAGCAGTTTGGGACCAGCCTGGGCAACATAGTGAAACCTGTATCTACAAGAAAATAAAAAAATAAAAAAAATAGCTGGGTGTGGTGGCATGTGCCTGTAGTCCTAGCTACTTGGAAGGCTGAAGTGGGAGAATCACTTGAGCCCAGGAGTTCAAGCCTGCAGTAAGCTGTGATTGCATTACTGTACTCCAGCCTTCACTGTATCTCCTGATATGATTCATCTTGATCTTTTTTGTTTATTTGTTTGTTTGTTTATGAGATGGGAGTCTTACTATGTTGCCCAGGCTGGTCTTGAACTCCTGGGCTTAAGTGATTCTCCCTCTTTAACCTGCAGAGTAGCTGGGATTACAGGTGTGTACCACCACATACAGCTTGATTCATCTTGAGATGGAGACCTATCATTCTGCTCCCCTGCTCATGACTTATGAACACTTCTATGGAAAATCTGAAGACTTTGGAGAAAATTATGTATAGCTTTTCCTCTGAAAAAGATTAGCAACTCCTATTTTTATATCTATTACACTTCCTAACCTCCTTAACTGTTGTGAGCTCTTTGATGGCAGAGGCCTCATAGGGTCAGAGTACATATTAGGAACCCAGTAGATACCTGTTGAATTGACTGATGAACTGTATATCTTCATATATTGCTGTCTATCAATTACGGGGAGTGTCCTTGACATCCTAAAGCACTTCAAGATTTTTCCTTATAGTGTCTGTGGATTTGCTTTGAACTATTTATACATTATTATTATTATTATTATTATTATTGTTATTTGAGATGAAGTCTCTCTCTGTCACCCAAGCTGGAGTGCGGTGGCATGATCTTGGCTCACTGCAGCCTCTGCTTCTCAGGTGCAAGTGATTCTTGTGCCTCAGCCTCCCGAGTAGCTGGGACTATAGGTGCGTGCCACCATGTCTGGCTAATTTTTTTTTTTTTTTTTTTTGAGACGGAGTCTCGCTCTGTCCCCCAGGCTGGAGTGCAGTGGCCGGATCTCAGCTCACTGCAAGCTCCGCCTCCCGGGTTCACGCCATTCTCCTGCCTCAGCCTCCCCAGTAGCTGGGACTACAGGCGCCCTCCACCTCGCCCGGCTAGTTTTTTGTCTTTTTTAGTAGAGACGGGTTTTCACCGTGTTAGCCAGGATGGTCTCTATCTCCTGACCTCGTGATCCGCCCGTCTCGGCCTCCCAAAGTGCTGGGATTACAGGCTTGAGCCACCACACCCGGCGACTGGCTAATTTTTTGTATTTTTAGTAGAGACAGGTTTCACCATGTTGGTCAGGCTGATCTCTCATTCCTGGCTTCAAGTGATCTGCCCACCTCAGCCTCCCAAAGTGCTGGGATTTTTTACACATTTTATCTAGTCTCTCATATGCCCATTAACACATATTTTCAAAATTTCTACTGATCATTAAGTTAAGGCTATCTGGTCTAAGGGAAATCATTTTAGTGTTCCTCTAACTTTGAAATGAATTATACCTCAATAATTCAGAATGATGTAACCCAATCCTATGAAATTATTTTAGCAGTTACAGTATTTACTGATAAAAAACTTTTTTAAAACCAAATAGACGTTGGGGTCTGACAGATAATTTCAGTTGCCTGGTATGGCATTATCATATTTAATTAGACATGATATTAATTAAAATCTGTTCCTTGTCATGTTTCATGTTGTTATATAATATTTACTGTCACTCAAAGAAATTGCTATTGAGGTAGCTATCCAGAGGGAAGCTGGTTATTAATTTAGGAGTTTCTGTTGTTTCAGTGCTGCCACCAGTTGGATGGTGTTGCTGCTTGCGTAGTAATGACAATTATTTCAATTCAAGTCATCAAATATTCACTGTCATTTATACAAGTATTTGCCTGTTTTCCTCCTGATCTACTTAAACAGTACCAAACTTTTTTTTTTTTTTTTTTTTTTTGAGATAAGGTCTCACTCTGTCACCCAGGCTGGAGTGCAGTGGTGTGATCTCGGCTCACTGCAACCTCCACCTCCTGGGCTCAAGCAGTTCTCCCACCTCAGTCTCCCAAGTAGCTGAAAATACAGGCACGCCTCACCACACCTGGCTAATTTTTTTGTATTTTTAGTAGACATGGGGTTTCACCATGTTGCCCAGGCTGGTCTCAAACTCCTAAGCTCAAGCGATCCGCCTGCCTCGGCCTCCCAAAGTGCTGGGATTACAGGTGTGAGCCACCATGCCCGCCCAGCAGGACCAAATTTAACAAAACAATTCCTAGGAAAGAAGATTGAGTGTAGAGCAGATACATTTTTCCAAAGCTGAACTTCTGCCACATTCTGAACAGTACTTCCTAGAGGGTTAAGTTTTTGCTAAGGACCTCAACTGGGGGTCAGTGCCAGGTTGGGATGTGCTATGTGGTAGAAGGAAGAGTCTAGTATCTATAGCTGGACTTTATTTCTGGCTCTCCCCTCTGTGCCAGAACCCTTCCATTTCTTGGTTTTTGGTTTTGGTACAAAAGCTGCTGCCACTAACTTCCTTTCTTTCCACCTCCCCACATCCAGTCTTTTCTCTTCTAATCTAACAGAAATGTGGAAAAAAGTCTTTTCCTCTTAATTTGAGCCAAAGCACAATTAGAACTTTTAGTAGTAACTTTTACCTAGAAAATGAATGGAAAATGAAAACACAAAGGTCTGAAAGAGGCCAGACGTCTGATCTGGATCCAGGTGAGTCTGGCTTGCACATATTATGGGACACTGTAGTACCTTTTCCTCGTTTCAAGCCTGTTGGGGTATCTTGTCTAAAAGTACTCCTTTTTCAGGTCTAGGACAGGGGTTGGCATACTATGGCCATGGGCCAGTTCTGGCTTTCTGCCTGTTTTTGTAAAGCTCTATTGGAACACAGCCACCTGATTTGTTTACATATTGTCTGTGGCTGCTTTTGTGCTACAACAGGAGAGTCAAGCAGTTGCAACAGGGACTGGATAGGCCACAAAGGGAAAAATATCGACTATCTGGCCTTTTTTTTTTTTTTTTATGGAATCTTGCTGCGTCACCCAGGCTGGAGTGCAGTGGCGCGATCTGAGCTCACTGCGAGCTCTGCCTCCCAGGTTCATGCCATTCTCCTGCCTCAGCCTCCTGAGTAGCTGGGACTACAGGCGCCCGCCACCACACCCAGCTAATTTTTTTGTATTTTTATTAGAGACGGGGTTTCACTGTGTTAACCAGGATGGTCTCCATCTCCTGACCTCATGATCCTCCCACCCCGGCCTCTCAAAGTGCTGTGATTACAGGCATGTGCCACCACGCCTGGCTAATTTTTGTAATTTTTGTAGAGACTAGGTTTCATCACGTCGCCCAGGCTGGACTCGAACTCCTGGACTCAAGCAATCCTCCCACTTTGGCCTCCCAAAATGCTGAGATTACAGGCATGAGCCACTGTGCCGGCCTAGCTATTTTTTCTTGACAGGTTAATGGACACCTTGTGTAGGTGAATTAAATGATTATTCTATTTAGCTATACCTTATCATATGAGAATATTACCCTATTTGTACAGCATTATGGCTGTGTTTGCATTCTTCTTACCTCTTGTTAAAAATGGGGGGTGTTGGCCGGGCGCGGTGGCTCACGCCTGTAATCCCAGCACTTTGGAAGGCCGAGGCGGGCGGATCACAAGGTCAGGAGATCGAGACCATGGTGAAACCCCGTCTCTACTAAAAATAGAAAAAAATTAGCCGGGCGCAGTGGCGGGCGCCTGTAGTCCCAGCTACTCGGGAGGCTGAGGCCGGAGAATGGTGTGAACCCGGGAGGCGGAGCTTGCAGTGAGCCGGGATTGCGCCACTGCACTCCAGCCTGGGTGACAGAGCGAGACTCCGTCTCAAAAAAAAAAAAAAAAAAAAAAATGGGGGGTGTGGGCTGGGCACAGTGACTCACACTTGTAATCCCAGCAGTTTGGGAGGCTGAGGCAGACAGATCACCTGAGGTCAGGAGTTCGAGACCAGCCTGACCAACATGGTGAAACCCCGTCTCTACTAAAAATACAAAAATTAGCCGGACGTTGTGGTGCGTGCCTGTAATCCCAGCTACTCAGGAGGCTGAGGCAGGAGAATCGCTTGAACCTGAGAGGTGGAGGTTGCAGTGAGTTGAGATTGTGCTACTGCATTCTAGCCTGGGCAACATGAGCGAAACTCCTTCTCAAAAAAAAAAAAAAAAGGGTTGTGTGTAGAGTGGGTTGGCTTATACCTTCCTAGGCTAGTTCTTGGTAGGTGGCTTGCTTCTATTTTAACAATAACCTTAGACTACACTGCATTTGTGGGAACAGATTGAAACTCCAGGCTCCTTCTGGGCTATCATGAGCCCTGAAGTGGCTCTTAGTGTCTGTATCTAATTTGACTTTCAAGGGTCTTTACCTTCTGTTGATTTTTGTCTTCTGTTAACGCTTTAGCTAGTGTACTCTGTTTTTGCCACACTTCCTTTCTTGAGGGCTACTTGGATCTTCTGCTTTTCTTGTTTGTTTGTTTGTTTTCTTGTTGTTGTTTTGAGATGCAGTCTTGCTCTGTTGCCCAGGCTGGAATACAGTGGCGTGATCACAGCTCACTGCAGCCTTGACCTCCTCGGCTCAAGTGATCCTTCCACCTCAGCCTCCTGAGTAGTTGGGATTATAGATGCATTCTACCATGACTGGCTAATGTTAAAAATTCTTTTTTGGTAGAGATGGGGTCTTACTATGTTTCTCAGGCTGCTCTTGAACTCCTGGACTCAAGTGAATTCCTACCTTGGCCTCCCAGAGTGCTAGGATTATAGGCATGAGCCATCTCAGCTGGTGGGATCTTTTTTTTGAGAAAGTCTCACTCTGTCTCCCAGACTAGAATGCAGTGGTGCAATCTTGGCTCACTGCAACCTCTGCCTCCTGAGTTCAAATGATTCTCATGCCTCAGCCTCTCAAGTGGCTGGGATTACAAACACCTGCCACCAAGCCCAGTTAATTTTTGTATTTTTAGTAGAGGTGGGGTTTGACCATGTTGGCCATGCTTGTCTCAAACTCCTGACCTCAAGTGACCCACCCGCCCTGGCCTCCCAAAGTGTTGGGATTACAGACATTAGCCACTGCATCAGCCACCTTCTTAATATATGTAATTATTGTATGTATGTTTACATTCATGTAAATGGGTTACTTGCCTATGAAACTGTAAGTTTCTATAAGAACATTTATTTTCAGTATTTTTTCTAGTACCTAAACCGAATTGGAGAGTACTTTTTAAGAGTCTTTTGGCTAATGGATATCTCTTCCATCAAAGGTCTCCCAACATTTGATTCGTCCTCTGATGGGCATGAGTCTGGCGTTACAGTGCCAAGTGAGGGAGCTAGCAACATTGCTTCATATGAAAGACCTAGAGATCCAAGACTACCAGGAGAGTGGGGCTACGCTGATTCGAGGTGAGAGGACATTCTTGGAGGAGTCGGGTGGGGAGTGGTATAGATAGTCAAAGAGTCTTAGGAAAGAGGGAGACTCATTTGCATTAGAGAGGTGCTTCCCCCAGGATGCCTGCTGAATACTAATCAGAAACTGGAGTCTTGATACTAGGTGACTCTTTTTTGTTTGTTTGTTTTGGAGATGGACTCTCACTCTGTCAACTTGGCTGGAGTGTGGTGGGTGATCTCAGCTCATTGCAACCTCCGCCTCCTAGGCTCAAGGATTCTTCTGCCTCAGCCTCTCAAGTAGCTGGGATTGTGGATGCACGCCACCATGCGTGGCTAATTTTTTTGTGTTTTTAATAGAGATAGGGTTTCACCATGTTGGTCAGGCTGGTCTCGAACTCCTGACCTCAAGTGATCTGCCTGCCTTGGCCTCCCAAAGTGCTGGGATTATAGGCGTGAGCCACTGTGCCTGGCCTGGGTGACACTTTTCTCTGCCTCGAATACCTGACTGGAGCCCAAGTGGCCAATAGAAGCTGTAACTGAGTCCAGACATGCCCTAGGCAATGGCGGGGAAAGACTTTGGAAAGGAGCCAATAACTATACAGAATTATACCAGAGCAACATGGACTTGGGAGTTTAGGAAGTTTCATGGCTCCAACTTCAGAATAAAAATTCAATTTGGCCTTTGTTTTTGTGGCAGGAAAAACTCCTAGAGCAGATGCTACCACCAAACCTGCC
The DNA here is from genome assembly GCF_049350105.2 of Macaca mulatta. NCBI lineage: Eukaryota > Metazoa > Chordata > Mammalia > Primates > Cercopithecidae > Macaca > Macaca mulatta. The sequence goes on along the minus strand of NC_133417.1, from coordinate 124,396,576 downwards.
ATTTGTTGCTAATCACCCTCTCCCACTACTGTTTGCCCACATGCTCTCAGCCCTTCTTCTCCCACTGAACTAGGTGTCTCTGCATGATGCACCTTCCTCCTCTTTCCTAAGTAACCCTGTTTTGTTCCCTTTCTATCAGGTAAGAAGCTTATCCTATATGACTCATGTTTCTTTTCTTTGTTCCTTCTTATTACAGATCGATTGAAGACAGAACCATTTGAAGAAAATTCCTTCTTGGAACAATTTATGATAGAGGTAAGGTATTTGTTATTTTCTTGTGTGTCTTTGCCCTACTTCCTCTTTCCAGGTGCCCGAGTGACCACTTGTGTTTTGGGTATTAGGTGGCTTGTGTGGTTGGAATGCCCTTTGTCCAAAAAAGTTGCCCATAGAAAGTCTGATAAGGCTTGAGATGTACTTAGGGAGGATGAGGGGAAGAAGGGGGAAAGAACGGAGGAGGCGAAAGTGGGCTGATTGATACTTATAAAACATCTCTGTTAAAGTACCAGGGATTTCATTTGGAATTCTCTAACCTTGGAAAGGTTGGTTGACCAGTTGTTAAATTTTTGCTTGTTGATATCTGGTCATAAGGTCTGGACTGTAGAGCAGAAGGGTAGGCGTCATTACTTGTCTAGGCCCTTTCAGGATCCAGCAGGAGACGAAGGTAAAAAGCTTAGGGCTACCATTTGGGAGCTGTCTTGTGGGCACAGTAGGTTGTGGAAAATCACAGTGTTTATACAAGGGGACTGGCAAAGGAATGAATGGGGAGTAGATAATTGTGGCCTGTCAGAAGCTCCTGCCTAGGTTTCCCTTCTAAGGATTGAGCTCAGCCAAAAGAAACATCTATTAAATGCCAAATAGGGAAAGTATTAATAATAGTGACCTTTGATTATGCCAGTCAGTATTGATCTTCTTCCCTCACTCTTCTGTGACTTGTTGGTTATACAGTTAGTACCTTAGTATTATTGCCCCATTTTCTTTTTTCTTTTTCTTTTCTTTTTTTTTTTTTTGAGGTGGAGTTTCGCTCTTATTGCCCAGGCTGGAGTGCAATGTGCGATCTCGGCTCACCACAACCTCCGCCTCCCAGGTTCAAGCAATTTTCCTGCCTCAACCTCCTGAGTAGCTGGGATTACAGGTGTGTGCCACCACGCCCAGCTAATTTTGTATTTTAGTAGAGATGGGATTTCTCCATGTTGGTCAGGCTGATCTGGAACTCCTGACCTCAGGTGACCACCTGCCTTGGCCTCCCAAAGTGCTGGGATTACAAGTGTGAGCCACTGTGCGCAGCCTATTGCCCCATTTTCTAATTATATATATTACCCAAGTTGGTACTTTATCATGTAAGTAAATAATGCTATTATAATCTGGTGTTATATATAGATTATTTATATTTCTGCATTGTCTTCTGGATTAATTTGTAAGCTCTTTGTGGACAGGGTCTCTGTCCCATACCTCTTTTGAAACCTAAATTAGCACTTTTTAAAGGGCTAGGCATAAAGCAAGTATTCTTTATTTGGAACCTCCCGTTCTGCCTCTGCGCATTGACTGAGCTACAATGCTTGGGGTCTAAACACTAAATGCAAAAAATGTGAGATAGGTGCTCAGTCCAGGTACTGAAGCAATTGTAAGTCTGGAGAAGAAGGAAAACTTGTATTGCTAAGTCCTGAAACAGAAAAGTTTTCAAGTCTTTTTGTTGTTGTTGTTGTTTTTGTTGTTTTGTTTTGTTTCTTTTGAAATAGAGTCTCACTTGCTCTGTCACCCACACTGGAGTACCATGGCACAATCTTGGCTCACTGCAACCTCCCTCTCCTGGGTTCAAGCAATTCTTCTGCCTCAGCGTCCCAAGTAGCTGGGATTACAGGCACGCACCACCACACCCAACTAATTTTTGTATTTTTAGTAGAAACAGGATTTCACTATGTTGATCAGGCTGGTCTTGAACTTCTGGCCTCAAGTGATCCACCCTCCTTGACCTCCCAAAATGCTGGGATTATAGATGTGAGCCACCATGCCCAGCCTAGAAAAGGTTTCAAGTTTTTATGGGTAAAGAGAGACCATTAAACCTAAACTTGTGACTGAGAGAGATTTCTTAGGCCGTTTTTCTCTTAGATAGCTTCCCCTGTCTATAAGTTTAGGTATTAAGGCTGGGGATAACATACTGGTTCCCTGCCTCATCCCCTTAGTTAAGCACCGCAAGGCTTGTTCTTAGCTCAGTAGAGAGGTCTCTTCCTGATCTAGTGCCTGCATACCTACCCAGCTTGACTTCTTAACATTTTTCTCTATGTACTTTATGCCTTAGCTATATGGAATGACTTTTAATTTCCCCAAATGCTGTTTTATCTTATCTTTAGGTACACATTCTTCCCATGATCTAGAATGCCCAATGTTCTGGCCTTATCTAACTTGTAAACTTCTTTTTTTTTTTTTTTTTTGAGACGGAGTCTCACTCTGTTGCCCAGGCTGGAGTGCAGTGGCGTGATCTCGGCTCACTGTAAGCTCTGCCTTCCGGGTTCACGCCATTCTCCTGCCTCAGCCTCCCGAGTAGCTGGGACTACAGGCGCCAGCCACCATGCCCGGCTAATTTTTTGTATTTTTAGTAGAGACGGGGTTTCACTGTGGTCTCAATCTCCTGACCTTGTGATCTGCCCACCTCGGCCTCCCAAAGTGCTGGGATTAAAGTCATGAGCCACCGTGCCTGGCCCTAACTTGTAAACTTCAATTAATCTTCTAGATGTCAGCTTCACATTGTTTGGGAGACCTTTCTGTACTCTGCTTGTAAGGACTATTCTTCTTCCCTGCTGCTATAGTACCTTGGATTATACCTCTGTTTTACCTCTTATAACATTGTAATATTACTGTTTGTACATTTGCAAGGCTATGGCTTTCTCCTCCACTGATCTGTGGACTCTCTGAGGCAAGGACCATGCTGAATGCGTTTCTATATCCCCAGCACTGTGCATGGTGCCACAGGTAGTAAGTCTTTGATAAGTTTGGGTTAATATTTTGAGAAGTCTAAGCTAGGGGAATTTTATAAAAATTATGACAGTGTGGCCTGTGGATACAATGTTACTTTTTTTTGGCTGGAGTGCAGTGGGGTGATCTCAGTTCACTGCAACCTCTGCCTCCCGGGTTCAAGAGATTCTTGTGCCTCAGCCTCCTGAGTAGCTGGGATTACAGGTGTGCCCCACCACGCCCTGCTAATTTTTGTATTTTTAGTAGAGGTGGGGTTTCACCATGTTGGCCAGGCTGGTTTTGAATGCCTGGCCTCATGCAGTCCATCCACCTTGGCCTCCCAAAGTGCTGAGATTACAGGCGTGTAATTAGCCACTGCACCTGGCTCAGTGTTGCTTATTAGACCTGTATTTGGGGCCTTCAGTTATTCTCATGGCTCATTTTGCAGCTTTGGATAAATCACTTCTCATTTGTAAAATTAGAGGCTTATCGTTTTCATACTATAGGTTGGGAGGAGCCCTGCAGAATTGAATGAGAAGGCATATAGAATTTAGGTGGCAGCACAGGAAGAGTATTAGTGTTTTGGAACCAGCTACTTCAAGAATACTGGTCCCGTAGGTTCTAGGTGGATCAATCTCATAGACTTATAGAATTTTATTTTATCTGGAAAGGAAGTGAGAGATAGGTAGTTGTAGTTATAGCTTTCTATTTTATAGATGAAGAAGTTGAGCCTCAGAGAGGTTAAGTGACTTGCCTAAGGTCATATAGCTGTAGCTTTATGTTTAGGACTTCCCACATTTCTTGACACATAGTCTAGGATTATCTCTGTTTTGTTTTGCTACTTTAACTGGTTGTACACACCAGTTAGGAGAGATATAAGGGCTAGGATAATATGGAATTCTTGTGACCTCTGGGGTCATTGCACTGTCCTCAGAATGTCCTGTATAGCTGCTAGAACTGAAAGGTTTCCTACTGGGGCTGTAGAACTTATGACTGCTGCATCTTTTTAGTTACTCTGCTTGCCCGGGGTCCTACAAACAGGACACAGAAGGGTCATGGGGTCACCCAAGACTGAACTGAAAGGATGTGCCATCAAAATAAGCAACATGGAATAGGAAGATAAACAAACCAGGGAGAGAGCTCGGGATGAAGGCACAGGGGGGCCAGGGCTGGTGTCAGAGGGCCATGCGGTCATTGCCTGGGGTCAGTTTTTAAAATTCTCATTGGGATTATTACTAGGCAAGAGGCTATAGACAATAAGGCACAGGGGGCAGTAGGCCAGGCAGGTTGCTAGGATACTGAGGCTCGGGAAAATAAGAATTGAGCAGGGGTTACTTCTCCCTATTTGGTCCTTTTGTTTTTCCACTTTCTCTAAGAGCCTCTGATTTCTCAATTCTGGGGAACCCAAGGAGCTAATTGATAGTGGCCTAACTAGAGGGGGAATACTGACAATGTTGACTCAAGTCAAGGCTGGGTAGTGTGCCTGTTGGCATGATCTTCATGGAGGCCAAGAACCCTATATAGGGCATTTTATAGGACTGGGAGTTGAGAGGCATCTTTAGGAGTGAAAGAAGAGTCAGGGACTTAGGGACTGTTGTTACATGGCAGTAGGAACTGTATGAAAAAGGAAGTTTAGGATGACTGGGCAGAGCCCACTCTCAGTCTAGTCCACTGGAGGGAGTTCCTTCCCCTGGCCCTGTCCATGCCTCGCTCTCTCCATCTGGTTGCCATCAGGCTGTGTGGCTGCTGGCGGGCTCTTTATTTATTTATCCCAGTGTAATGGGGTGAGGAGGGAGCTGGCCTAAGGCTGGCATTCCAAGGCCATGCCACTGAGCCACAGGCGGTTTGCATGGGTGTGTGAGTCACTGGGGCTGCATGCTGCTCAAACCAGACGCGGCCAGGCTCAGGGACAGCAGGCAGCCCAAAATAGAGCCCCGCCCTCTACAGCTGGCAACCCCTGGCTAGGAATCAGCTCTTGACACCAAAACCTGGGCAGTTGCATGAAGTTGGCTTCCTTTGGTAGGGGTCCCTTAGCAGAGATGGAGATTTTGCAATTCTTTTTTTTTTTTTTTTGAGATAGAGTCTCACTCTGTCGCCCAGGCTGGAGTGCAGTGGCTGGATCTCAGCTCACTGCAAGCTCCGCCTCCCGGGTTCACGCCATTCTCCTGCCTCAGCCTCCCGAGTAGCTGGGACTACAGGCGCCCGCCGCCTCGCCCGGCTAGTTTTTTGTATTTTTTTAGTAGAGACGGGGTTTCACCGTGTTAGCCAGGATGGTCTCGATCTCCTGACCTTGTGATCCGCCCGTCTCAGCCTCCCAAAGTGCTGGGATTACAGGCTTGAGCCACCGCGCCCGGCCGAGATTTTGCAATTCTTTCCTCCTCTTTCTTCATAGGAAGGTATTCAGCATAGCAGTTGTTCTTACTGCTGCATTCTGAATGCCTTATAAGTCTTAAATAATCTGTTCAGTATAATACCTTAGCTAAGAAATTAGGGGGCTATAGTTAACGTTGATTTGACTTAGCATCCTAAATGCAGCCATGGTTGTTATATTCTGTCTAGTTTTAGTTACTGTCTTCAGCTCCTGTCTGGTTGCAGCCTGATTCTAGAGCAGATACTTTAAGCTATGAAGATAGTCACTGCTGCTCTTATGAAGCAACAGCTTATATCACTTGGGGAAGATGGGCAATGCTTTAACTTGAAAATTGCCATCCTTTTAAGCTTGTTCACAGTTCTACTTGTTTTTTTTGGCTGGCTCTCCATCTTCTGCCTGCCTCTTAAAGGTTAGTGTTTCCCAGGATCAGGTCCCCGATCCTCTGATGCTACACTTTCATTCCTCTGGGTCGTCTCCTCTAGACACCAGCGTCAACTATTGTTGGTACATCACTGAATACCAATTTTATATCTCCACTGTGTTTTAGGCCCATATTTCTTTCTGCATATTTGGCATTTCTACCTGGATGTCCCACATAAAGCACATCCTGAACATGTCCAAAATGAATTATCTACTCCCCCAGACTATTTCTCTTATATTCCTTAAATTGGGGAATTATACCATTATCCGTTCAGTTTTCTAAGCTAGAAATTTGGGAGTCACCCACTTTCCTCTTTGTCCTTACTTTCAAAGCCTAATTTATTGACTGTCTTTTGAATCTGCCTGTCTTCTCTATTCCAGCTTCCGTTGTCTGAGATTAGCCATTTTTCTCTCCCCTTTCCCCCACCCACCCCCCCCTTTTTTTTTGAGACCAAGTCTCACTCTGTTGCCCAAGCTGGAGTATAGTGGCATGATCTCAGCTCACTGTAACCTCTGCCTCCTGGGTTCAAGCGATTCTCATGCCTCAGCCCCCTGAGTAGCTGGGAATACAGGCTTGAGCTACCACACCTGGTTAATTTTTGTACTTTTTGTAGAGATGGAGGTTCACCATGTTGGCCAGGCTGGTCTTGAACTCCTGACCTCAGGTGATCCACCTTCCTCGGCCTCCCAAAGTGTTAGGATTACAAGTGTGAGCCACTGTGCTTGCCCTTTCTGTCCCTTTTTTGGCTTGACCATGCAGTAGCCTCCTAACTTGTCTCCTGGTCAGTTCTTATTCCCCTGCAGTTGAACTTGTAGTTTTGTCAGAGTGATGTCTTTGAAACCGAAACTTGATTATGCCACTTTTTTGCTTAGAATCCTTTAGTGGTTCCCAGTTTCCTACAGGATAAAGTTCAAACTCCTTGCATGCCACACATGATCATTTATGATTTGATCCTGTTGACCTCTTCAGCCTGCTCCTCTAGCATTCCACTATAGCGCCTTTAAATACCATCTTGTGATGAATCCCACATTTATTCTTCACTGTAGATCTTACCCTGAAACTCCAGACTGTTCAACATTTTCATGAAGAAGTCTGAAAAATATCTTAAATTCAACATGTCCAAAATTGAACTTCCAGTCTTATGCCCAGATTTGCTTTTCCAACAACTCCTTCCCATCTAAGTTGATGGAAGGTTCATTCTTTCACTTTTAGTTGGGTGAAAAAACCTTGGAGTCATCCTGACTGCTGTCCTCTCACTTCCTACAGTCAGTCCATCAGCAAATCCTGTTGGCTCTACCTTAAAACTATGCCCATATTCCCATCTCTGCTGCTGCCATACTGGAGCCACCATCATCTCCTACCTGCATTATGGCAAAAACCTCCTTACTGGTATCCTGCAGCTACTCCTACCCTCTCCTGGCCTATTATCAACAAAACAATCTTATTAAGTTACAAGATATTCTTCTGCTCAAAGCCCTTCACTGGCTTAACACTTCATGTATAGAGTAAAATCCAAAGACTTCACCATGGCCTGTAAAACCCTATATGATCTTATAGAACTCTCTTACCTTTCTTACCTCATCTCCTACAGTTCTCCCTCATTCACTCCACTGCATACACACTGGCCTCTTGCTGTTTTTCTAACACTCTAAGCATGCCCTGCCTTTAGTCCTTTACATTGGTTGTTCCCTCTGCCTGGAATGTTCTTTCTTCAGATATTTGTGTGGCCAACTTCCTCACTTCCTTAAAGTCTGTAGTAGTTATCCATTGTTGTGTAACAAATTGTCCGAAAATGTAATGGCTTAAAATAACACACATTTATTATCTTGCAGGTTTCTGAGAGTCAGGAATCTGGGAGCAGCTTAGTGGGTGCGATTCTGGCTCAGCATCTCTCATGAGTTGCAGTCAATATGTCAGCTGGTAAACGCAGTCATTGTAAGATCTGGATAAGATCCAAGCTTTCTCATGTGGCTGTTGGCAGGAGGTGCCATTTCTTGCCACATGGCCTGTCCATAGGGCTACTCACAGGACCTGGTTTCCTCCAGAGCCAGTGATCCAAGAGACAGAGACCAAGGCCGGTTGTGGGGCTCATACCTGTAATCCCAGCACTTTGGGAGGCCAAGGCGGGCGAGGTCAGGAGTTCAAGACCAGCCTGGCCAACATGGCAAAACTCCCTCTCTACTAAAAATACAAAAATTAGCTGGATGTGATGGCATGCACCTGTAATCCCAGCTACTCAGGAGGCTGAGGTGGGAGAATTGCTTGAACCCGGGAGGCGGAGGTTGCAGTGAGCTGAGATCACACCACCGCACTCCAGCCTGGGTGACAGAATGAGATTCTGTCTCAAAAAAAAGAAAAAAGAAAAAAAAGAAAATGAGAAATGAAACCAAGACCAAATGGACCTGCAGTCCTTTTATAACCTAATTTCAGAAGTTACATTCTATCACTATCTCACTGTATTCTTTTTATTAGAAATGAGTCTGGCCGGGCGCGGTGGCTCAAGCCTGTAATCCCAGCACTTTGGGAGGCCGAGGCGGGTGGATCACAAGGTCAGGAGATCGAGACCATCCTGGCTAACATGGTGAAACACCGTCTCTACTAAAAATACAAAAAACTAGCCGGGCGAGGTGGCAGGCGCCTGTAGTCCCAGCTACTCGGAGGCTGAGGCAGGAGAATGGTGTAAACCCGGGAGGGGGAGCTTACAGTGAGCTGAGATCTGGCCACTGCACTCCAGCCTGGGCGACGGAGCGAGACTCCGTCTCAAAAAAAAAAAAAAAAAAAAAAAGAAATGAGTCACTAAGTCTAGGTCACAGTTAAGTGGAGGGTAATTAAACTTCACCTCTTAAGGGGAGCTGTGTCAAAGAATTTGGAGACATAGCTACATAGACTACATCCATCTACATGGACTACAACAATGTCTTTATTCAAATGTTACCTTCCCAATAGAGTGTACCCTGACCACTCATTTAAAGTTGTAAGCTCCATTTCTCCTGCTTTGCACCTTAGAACTCCCATTTCACCTTACCATCCTCTACTTTTTATTTTTTCCATAGCATCTAGTTTCCAACATATTGCCATAACATTTACTTATTTTATTATGCTTATTGTTTATGGTCTACTTCCTGTCAGTTAGAGTGTAAGCTCAACAAGGACAAAGATGTATGTTTTGTGCACTGGTCTAGCCCAAGTGCCTAGAACAGTGCCTCCACACATAGTAGGGACTCTATAAGTATTTGTTGAATAGATGAAGGACTTGTATCTTCCCACTCTTTTTTATTTTCCTCATCTTACGAATAGGCCATCAAATAATCACCTGTTGGTAGCCTTAGACATAGGCAGCCTCACATGTAATAGATGAATAGCTTATATTCCCATTCTACTACCTGCCTTATTTCTTTGGCATTTATGTTTTCTGAAAGGCAGTCCCAACTTTGGGATGAAGTATATATAAAGCTTGAATCTTTTATTATTGAGAAATCCCAGAACCTCTCTTTTTTTAGAGCCAGTTAAGAGACTGATACCTCAAAAGTCAAAAGAGTGAGTACTTAACAAAATCCTGGAAAGAAAATTAGTCATAGAGTCACAAGGGCTCCAATTCCACAGTTGGAAGGGCTACCCTTTTACCATGTACCTATTGTTCAATAGGTAGAGCAAGCCATAGGATTCAGGGTGTTTTTTTAGTATCCTTGTGGGCATCATAAAGAAGGATAAGTCTAGATGCATGAGAATATGCTCCCTCCTATTGTGTGTGTCAGTTCTCTGACCTAGAAAAACTTGCAGTTAGTTCATCCTTTCAGTATTCGGTCAGGTGCACGTGGGCTGAATGAGGTTCTGTGAACATATAAGGTATGATAATTATTGCCATCAAAGAGCTTACAGTGCTTAGTTAATGATAATAAGGGCCACAGTAATGGAGTGATTAGAAAAAGCTTTCTATAAATGGCAGGACTTGAATTGGGCTTTGATTGAGGTTTTGATTGAAAACTATGTGGAAGGCATTTTAGGTGGGAAGCACATGGGCAAAAGATGGAAAATAAGAATAAGAATGGATGAGAGGCCGGGCGCGGTGGCTCAAGCCTGTAATCCCAGCACTTTGGGAGGCCGAGACAGGCGGATCACGAGGTCAGGAGATCGAGACCATCCTGGCTAACACGGTGAAACCCCGTCTCTACTAAAAATACAAAAAAACTAGCCGGGCGAGGTGGCGGGCGCCTGTAGTCCCAGCTACTTGGGAGGCTGAGGCAGGAGACTGGCGTGAACCCGGGAGGCGGAGCTTGCAGTGAGCTGAGATCCGGCCACTGCACTCCAGCCTGGGCGACAGAGCGAGACTCCGTCTCAAAAAAAAAAAAAAAAAAAAAAAAAAGAATGGATGAGGATTAGTAGAAAATAAAGTTAGCAAGATAATAACTTGAGGCTAAATTGTGGGAGCCTTAAATGTTGGGCTGGCAGATTAGTGTTTTATTCTGAAAGTGGTTTTCAGCTTTTTTTTTTTTTTTTTTTTTTTCGCCTGTAACATTTATTTCTCCACTTAGTTCAGTTGTTAACAACTGTCATTATGTGCAGTGATTCTCAAGCAGGGACACATCTCCTAGGAAGGAGATGGGGCACATTCTCCTTGCACTTATTATTTACTGTTGCAGATAGTGGGAAGCCATCAAAAATTTTGACTGGAGAATTGACATATGAAGGTAATCTTTAGGAAGATTAGGCCCTTGGTCATATGCTTATGTGATTTGAAGAATAGTGATGCCATTGATAGACTAGGAAGATCATGGGTGGGGTCAGTTAAACCGTGGGCATATAAAAGAATGGTTTTCCTTATTAAAAATATGAATGTACCAGTATTTGAGCTCTGGAATGAAGGCTTATTCATTCCAGAATGAAATCTGGAATGAAAATCTCCAGGGAGGAAGGTATGGCTGTGCATGTTTCTCAACTACAGTTTTTTTTCTAAATTTCGCCTTCTCTTCTGAATCCTGTAGTAACCAGGGGTCACCACTTCTTCTTTTTTTCTCAAGAATAGCTAAAAAGACCTCTTTATTTTCCTTTTGCAAAGGTTTATAAGGGCTTATGCTTTCAAAAGGAAATTTGTTAGAAATTTTTTTTTTTTTTTTTTTTTTTTTTTTTTTTTTTTTTTGAGAGGGAGTCTCACGCTGTTGCCCAGGCTGGAGTGCAGTGGCGCGATCTCGGCTCACTGCAAGCTCCGCCTCCTGGGTTCACGCCATTCTCCTGCCTCAGCCTCCTGAGTAGCTAGGACTACAGGCGCCTGCCACCGCGCCCGGCTAATTTTTTGTATTTTTAGTAGAGACGGGGTTTCACTGTGGTCTCGATCTCCTGACCTTGTGATCCGCCCGCCTCGGCCTCCCAAAGTGCTGGGATTACAGGCTTGAGCCACCGCGCCCGGCCAGAAATTTTAAAGTAAATTTTTTTTTTTTTTTGAGACGGAGTCTCGCTCTGCCGCGCAGGCTGGAGTGCAGTGGCGTGATCTCCGCTCACTGCAAGCTCCGCCTCCCAGGTTCACGCCATTCTCCTGCCTCAGCCTCCCGAGTAGCTGGGACTACAGGCACCCACCACCGCGCCCGGCTAATTTTTTGTATTAGTAGAGATGGGGTTTCACTGTGGTCTCGATCTCCTGACCTTGTGATCCGCCCGCCTTGGCCTCCCAAAGTGCTGGGATTACAGGCGTGAGCCACCACGCCCGGCCAAAGTAATTTTTTTTCTTTCTTTTTCTTTTTTTTTGTTGAGATGGAGTCTCTCTCTGTCACCCAGGCTAGAGTACAATGGCATAATCTCGGCTTACTGCAAGCTCTGCCCCCTGGGTTCATGCCATTCTCCTGCCTCAGCCTCACGAGTAGCTAGGACTACAGGCGCCCGCCACCACGCCCGGCTAATTTTGTTTTGTCTTTTTAGTAGACCCGGGGTTTCACCATGTTAGCCAGGATGGTCTCGATCTCCTGACCTCATGATCTGCCCGCCTCGGCCTCCCAAAGTGCTGGGATAACAGACGTGAGCCACCGTGCCCGGCATTTTAAAGTAATTTTTTAAAAAAATTGTTAACATTTTGAGAGAGAACAAAAAGGAAATCAATATAGAAAGTACAAATGGGGCTGGGAGTGATGGCTCAGTGGTGGCTTAGTTCAGTTGAGGTCGCGAGTTTGAGATCAGCCTGGCCAACATGGCGAAACCCCATCTCTACTAAAAATAAGAAAACTAGCTGGGTGCAGTGGTGGGTGCCTGTAATCCCAGCTACTCAGGAGGCTGAAGCAGGAGAATCACTTGAACACGGGAGGCGGAGGTTGCAGTGAGCTGAGATTGTGCCACTGCACTCCAGCCTGGGCAACAGAGCAAAACTCCATCTCAAAGAAACAAACAAATCAAGAAACCAAGTAGGGGCTAGGCGTGGTGGCGCACGCCTGTAATCCCAACAGTTTGGGAGGCTGAGGTGGGTGGATCACCCGAGGTCAGGAGTTTGAGATGAGTCTGGCCAACATGGTAAAACTCCATCTGTACTAAAAATACAAAAATTAGCTGGGCTTGGTGGCACAGGCCTGTGATCACAGCTACTTGGGAGACTGAGGGAGGAGAATTGCTTGAACTCTGGAGACTGAGGTTGCAGTGAACCAAGATTACATCATTGCACTCCAGCCTGGGTGACAAAGAGAGACCTTGTCTCAAAAAAAAAAAAAAAAAAAAGGAAGAAACCAAGAGGGAATACATTATGAGAAAGACACTGTCTCAAAAAAAGAATGAAAGAGGACAAAGTGGGTAAAAATTATCCATTTTGGGTTTCTGATTCTAAGAATCCCAATAGCAAAGGACTTTCCCATATCTCAAATTCTCTTATCCTAAAAAATCTCAAAACCAGATTATTACAAAATCATATATCTATAGGGGCCAGTCATATTACATAAATATGTATATCAAGCTGGATAGAAGACAATAGAGAGTTGTAGGGGCCTGTGGAAAACAAAATCATGCATGTTCCTATATCTATATCCAGATAGGCTAGCATAGTTGAACAGACTCCGCTCCAGGAGGTTGTATATCTTACTTCACTCAGAGGAAGTTACCAACTCTGCCAAATTGAAAACTGTTTTTTCCTCTGTTTTGCTCCACCAAATCCACCATCAGTCTCTCATTTGGTTTATTTATTTATTTATTTTCTAATAGAGACAGGATCTCGCTACGTTGCCGAGGGCTGGTCTTGAACTCCAACTCCTGGCTCAAGCAATTCGCCTGCCACGGCCTCCCAAAGTGCTGGGATTATAGGCGTGAGCCATTCTTACTTGCTTTAAATCTCCAGTCTGAGAAATATGGTTCAGATTTGATTTGTGAGGCAGTGATGATTGATGTTTGATGTCTTCTTTTTTTATTTTGAGAAGGAATCTTACTCTGTCCCCTAGGCTGGAGTGCAGTGGGCGATCTCAGCTCACTGCACCCTCCGCCTCCTGGGTTCAAACAATTCTCTTGCCTCAGCCTCCCAAGTTGCTGGGATTACAGGCACTTGCCACAACACCTGGCTAATTTTTTTTTATTTTTGGTAGAGACAAGGTTTCACCATGTTGGCCAAGCTGGTCTCAAACTCCTGACCTTGAGTGATCTGCCCGCCTTTGCCTCCCAAAGTGCTTGGATTACAGGCATGAGCCACTGTGCCCGGACTTGATGTCTTACTTCTGACAAATACCTAGCCCTTTTGGGCCTAACCTATAAGCTTCATGTACCTCCAGAGATTTTTGTGAAGATTTACACAGTTGAGTCTCTCTCCTCTTCCCCCTAGTAGAAGGGTTTCATAAAAATCCATTTGTTACAGTATGGTCATTTAATAATGCCTTAGCCTATTTTTTACAAAATCAATGGCTTATTTATAATTAGACTTAATTTAAAAACATAAGATGAAGATTTTTTTCACATACATGTTGAATATATACATATATTTATTTATTTATTTATTTTTTCATTGAGACAGAGTTTCACTCTTGTTGCCCGGCTGGAGTGCAATGGCGCAATCTCGGCTCACTGCAACCTCTGCCTTCCAGTTTCAAGCGATTCTCCTGTCTCAGCCTCCCGAATAGCTGGGATTACAGGAGCCCACCACACCACACCCGACTAATTTTTGTATTTTTAGTAGAGACGGGGTTTCACCATGTTGGCCAGGCTGGTCTCGAACTCCTGACCTTGTGATCCACCCACCTTGGTCTCCCAAAATGCTGGGATTACAGGCGTGAGCTACCGCACCTGGCCACATGTTGAATATAAATGGATTATGGGACATACAAGTGAGAATGCCTAGGAAAGAGTTGAAAAAGTACAGTTGAAGCTCAGGTAGAAAAAAAGGATCTACAGAAATAGATTTGAGAATCTTCTACAAAGAAGTGATATTTGATGCCATGAGAATGGATGGATCTTTAACTGGGCAGAGTATGGAAAAAAGAACAAAGACCCAAAGATTGAGATTTGGGGAATAGTCATAACTGGAAGGAGTAATAGGAGCCAGTGATGGAAATGTGAGACAGGAAGATAATCAGAATAGCATAGTAGATTAGCCAAGAAAGGGTAACTAACAAATATAAAGTCCGTACTCTGTGTGTGCTAGACACAGGTGCTTTATCTAAGTTATAACTTAATCCTTACAACAAACCTGTGGGCTAGGTGATATCTTCAGTTGAAAGATAAAGAAGCAGAGGCTCAGTGGTGAACTAATTTGCCTAAGGCCATTCAGTTGATTTACCCATATTTGTCTTGACTCAAATCCGGTGCTATTTCCATCACCAAAGATGGCCTCAGTGTCATGTGCAGGAGAGAGACCAAAGAGAAGGGGTAACTGACTGACAGAGGAAAGGCCATTAGGCAATTCATGGTCTTGGGCAATATCAGAAGAAAGCAGGCTGTTAAAGAACGATGAATGGATAAGGCAATGGAGACAATGAGTGTAGAACTCTTCACCAGAGAAGTTTCACAATGAGAAGGAAATAAATGAGAGATAGCTGGAGAGCTAGAAGTAGTTAAGCGAAATAAGATGGAAAGGTGCATATGTGTTTGAAGGCAAAGGAGAAACCAGTAGAAAAGGAAAAATTTATGCTGATGAAGGGAAAGGAATGGTGTGGAAGCAGGAACCTGTGGTATTGAGCCAAGTGGAAGGATTAGTTCTTTCTCTGGGATTTGTGGATGGCATGAAGGGATGGGCAGTACTTTGAAGATAGATGACTAGATTTCTGCATACTTCCAGCTTCTTTCCCCCAGGAGAGGCAGCCTTTTCATCCAATAATTTTTAAAGTCTTTTCCAAGGGCATTTAATTTCCCTGACTTAAAAAGAGAGTCAGATAGTTAAATGACCTTTCTGTTATGACAGAAATAGTGAAAGGGACAGAAGTAAAAGCACAAGCTATATTATTTTCCTCTTCTGAACTCTCAGTGTTTTCTCTTTCCTGTGTCACTTATCACTTTTGCCTCGTATTCTAAGAATTGCTATACTTATCTCCCTGTTAGCCTACAGAGTACTCAAGGGCAGAACTGTCTTGCTCATTTTGTTTCTTCTTGTAATTTCTAACTCTACCTTAGGGCCTTGTAGATAGAAGGTCCCTGGTTGTAGCCTTTTTAAAGGTGGTGGCATGAGAGGAATCTCTCACATTGGGACATGTTGTCTCTGGTTGTAGAAATTAGGAGAAAACAAAGAAAGTGTCAAACAACTGACCTCTAAGTTTTACCTGGTCTGTTGGCTTCATAATTTTAACAGTATACCCAAAGCGTTCTCTTATATTCTTCACTTATGGGTGATATTTCTTTTGCATAGTGGGCCACATTGAAAAGTGAGAGTTCTATAAAGGCTGAGTCCTGTAAGTTGGCAGCTTAGCTGTCCAGTATTTAGGAAATGAGACTGCAGGATTCACGGACATCCTTGTTATCTTCCATAAGGGAATTGTGAAGGGAGAAATTGCCAGAAGATCCCAGAATAACTTTTTTCATTCAGTGTGGGAGATCTTTGGTCTATTTGTTTTTCTATTTAGAAGTTTAGACTCTTCGTGGACAGTACTTATTAAGCCCATTGAAGATACGAAACTTGATGGAATTATACTGAAAAGTTAAAACGTGTTTTCTGCCCTTAAAAATGGACTTTTGATGCAGATTAAACTGCTGGAATTTACATATCTACAACAAATATTCTAAATACATTATATATATATAGTACATATATATAGTATATATATAGTATGTGTGTGTATATATATAGTACATATATATAGTACATATATATAGTATATATATAGTACGTGTGTGTATATATATAGTACATATATATATAGTACATATATATAGTATATATAGTACGTGTGTGTGTGTGTATATATAGTACATATATATAGTACATGTGTGTGTGTATATACATAGTACATATATATATATAGTACATATATATATAGTACCTGAGAGGAGGAAGAAACGGATTCATTTGGCATTTGGTTGGGATCTGGGGTTCATAGCAGGCCAGTTTGGGAAAAGTATTTTTGGAAGAAGTTACTCTTGAGGTAAGAGTTCAGAGGAATATTACGTGGGGAATGGCTGCTGAAGGAAAAGACACAGCTAGATCTTTCACTGAGTTACACAATCTAAGGGGCTTTCCTGAAGTGTGGTGGTTTGAGGGAATCCTTTAAAAGGTCTTTGGCTTTTGTTAATCTTATGCTTGAAGCCTGAGCAATTCTGATGCTATACATTGCTCTCTTAGAATCTTTTACTCCAGAGAACCCCTTCTAATTTGGTATGGATAAAGCTAGCAATGAAGAGAAATTCTGAGATGGGATAATACTGCTTGGTTTAAAGAAGGAATAGTTGATGGCAACCGCATTCTGTTTTCTGCAGCTGCCAGCAGCTAGGGGAAGAGCATAGTGAAATTGCTGAGTTTAGTGAGTACATAGGAAATGCAAGTCTTAAGCAGAGTATCCCCCCCTAAATTTGGGGTAACCTCTCATACTGAGGTGTAAAGAAAAATCAATATAAAATGGATAAGATTAGCTCTCTGCAGAGTAATCTATCCAACAGTTTATAAATACATTGCTCGTGAAACTAGATTATAAATCTCAAGGGCCTGGGCCAGTATCTCAATGAAGGAAATTACAGCCTCTTAAATATTTTGTCCAGATTAGAGCCATGGAATTTTGAAGTGACTTTATCAATCTAAGGCTATATCAAGCCACTCTCTTTTACTTATGTGGAAATTGGGGTCCATAAGGATAAAATAACTCTACATAGACAAACAATTGTAGAATTTGGTACCAGAGCCCAGGACTCTGCCTTGCACCAGAGCCCAGGACTCTGACGTTCTGGTCCAATGTTCTTCCATCATGTCCGATTGCCTTGCCACGTGTTATATGTGTTGGAAGTTTTGTGGGCAGTAGGCAAGATTGAGACCAATTTGTGAGCAGTATAGAGACCTAACTTAAAAGATAGGAAAATGGTTCAAAGCTAGAGCGCTGTGCCCCAAGTACTGCCTCTTTTCTTATTCCACATTCCTTTCTTGCCACTTTTAGTCTTGTATGCCTCTAGACTCTTACAAGCAATTAAAGAAAAATCTTTATGTAATTAATTTATGATATGTGAGGAAATGTACTAACAGAGGAACAGAGTTGTATAGAATCCAAAACAAGAAAAACCAAGGAGTAACTATTTATTAATTTATCTAGCACAATGCCAAAACAGTGATTCAGTAGAACGAGATGAATGTCTAGCTTGCACAATGTATGTAGACTATCCCCTAAAGCTATTTGCCGATTTTTGCCCTTTTCCTGTGTTTAACAAGTAGCACTCTCAATATTTATTCAGCTTCCCAGGAAAAAGCAGCTGAAGATATTTTAGTAACTGGACTAGACTTCACTTTGTAAACTAATAAATTGGCATTTTAATTTCAAAATTAGTCTCTTATAATTTTTAGTTAACATCAGCCAATCTTCTAAAGTCTGAACATCCCTAAATGAACTAATAAAAACTGAGTTAGAGACTCTGGACCTTTGGTGACCCCTGCAATGTACAGAGTCCCCAGGAGGTGCTACCTGAACAGCCACGCAGGGTCTTTCAATTCATGTATCTATTTCTCTCCCCCAACATGTCTTATCAAAAACACTGAATGCTGGGGGCTCCTCTAACACCATCTTAGAATGTCAAGCTGCAGTTTTTTTTTGTTTTTTTTTTTTTTTTTTTCTTTTTGAGACAGAGTCTCGCTCTGTTGCCCAGGCTGGAGTGCAGTGGTGTGGTCATTGCTCACTGCAGACTTGATGTCCCAGGCTCAAGTGATCCTCCCGCCTCAGCCTCCCGAGTAGCTGAGACTATAGGCATGTACCACCATGCCTGGCTGATGTTTTTGTTATTTTTAGTAGATCCTGGGTCTCACTATTTTGCCCAGCTTGGTCTCGAACTCCTGGCCTCAAGCGATCCTCCTGCCTCAGCCTCCCAAAGTGCTGGGATTATATACCTGAGGCACTGCACCCAGCCTCAAACTGGATTTAAAAGCACATCACAGACAAGTATTTGGAGAGTGCTTATTTGATGCTGTGCCTTTTGTTCAGTACCATAAGTGGACTCAACCATGCAACCCATTTCATCCAACCTAACATGTACAGAAAGAAATCTTCCCCTCAGTTCTGGGGCTCAGCACAGCTGGAGAAGCCTTTGGACGGTAAATGGGAGATGTGGAAGTTCTAGCTTGGAACAGATCTCTTCGAGCACTCTTTTAACTCATAACTTCCCTTTCTTTAACTTATCAGCCAGAGAAGGAGGGAAATATTGATGCCTTATTGCCACTCTGTTTTCTTACAGCCATTTTGGGAAATTTTGTGTCAGAGGACTTCCCAGAGTTTTGTTCCTCTGATCTAGAGAGCCCTAATACTTCTGGGTCTGAGGACTGGTTCTAACTGTACTTACCTTGTCAGAACCACCTGGGAGGACCAGCAGTAATACCGACCAGTAGCCCCTCTCTCCTGAAACTGCTTCTGGGGTCTCAAAGCCTGAATCAAATGACCATTGTACTAGCCTTGTATTGGGGCTCAGAACGTCAGTTTTTGGCTTATCCTCATATATAAATATAGGTCTCTCTAGATATAAAAAGTGAGAAAGTCTGTAAGTTGCATTTTTTTCTATACCCCCTTTCACAGGACACGCTAATGAGATGCATATCATTAAAGGCCTGATGTTTTGTGGGACGGAGCCTTTTAAACTGGATGTGCCTGGCTTAGTTATGGCAAATATTTACCAAAAAAAAAAAAGAAGGGACATACCATATAAAATTAGAGTTCTGAAAATAGAACTGAGAGAGGGAGAAAGAAAAAAAAAAAAAAAAAAAAACCAGGACAGAAAATACAGGCCAGTCTGTTTGGGGAAAAGGGAAAAAGAGATAAAATGAGAGAAACCTCGGCAGTAAAAACAGCATCTTGGTAAACAGACTATAAAAAAAATTGTGACCTGCTTTCTGGCAGCCCTGGCGGCCGTCGAACGGGTGAAGGTGGCGGAGCTGGCGTCTGTGTGGACACACCGTGCCCGGGGCGCACGGCTCCCCTGGCCGCGCAGGGCGTTAAATTTAGCCACATAATGATGGGCCTGAGGAGCAGCCTCTTGTTGACCACACCATAATTACTGCTTCACTTTATGAATTTTATTTTGCTTATTCTGTTTCCTCCTTCTTTGGCATGAAGGAGGCCTGGAGTGGGGGGAGTCCCGCCCCCACATCCCTCCCCTTACAGGACAAATTAGTCTTCATAGAAACTTGGGCTCTTGGACTGCCAGGATAAAGAGTAAGCTCCCTTGATTAATCAGAGAGGGAGGAAGGTTTGCTGGTCCCCAAGGCTCTTGATTTATCATAGCAAAGTCATAGGTGGGACTTGCTAGCCCCACTTCTCAGAGCTCTTGGAGAAAATGTCCCAAAGTCTTTCGTCTTAGATTAGATGGCACCTTCATGTGAGTCTGAGAGTTGAGACTCTTTTTCTGTTTATGCCTCCAAGAGTTAGACTCCCAGGTTTTGGATTTTTGGTCTTTGGTTCTAAACTTCCTAGCTAACTCTTTGGAAGTTTAGTTTTGACATTCTGCATCATGTATAGGCGTATTGTTTTACATATTTCAGTCTTGATGATAACTGAATTCTTGAAGCTGAGGATCTAATGCAGTCAAGTAAGTTTGTTTAGGTAAAAAAAAATGGTTGTTCAGAATATTCTTTTTTTTTTTTTTTTTGAGACGGAGTCTCGCTCTGTCATCCAGACTGGAGTGCAGTGGCACAATCTTGGCTCACTGTAAACTCCGCCTCCCGGGTTCACGCCATTCTCCTGCCTCAGCCTCCCAAGAAGCTGGGACTATAGGCGCCTGCCACCACGCCCGACTAATTTTTTTGTGTTTTTAGTAGAGACGGGGTTTCACTGTGTTAGCCAGGATGGTCTCGATCTCCTGACCTCATGATCCACCCGCTTTGGCCTCCCAAAGTGCTGGGATCACAGGCGTGAGCCACCACACCCAGCCCAGAATATTCTATTGAAGCCTCAAATATTCTTCTTCTTGGGCACTTGGCTAGATGATGATCTTCTTGGATTTAGTTCGCTACAGCATACCATGGCCTTTGTTAGAGTGGTATTCCAAGACTTAATTTTACCTGCAACTCTAGGGAAGGGGCCAAAAGCCCCTGCTCTCAGACCAAACCATATGGGGGATAGAAAGTAGGCTATAGGAAGTGCATTAGAAGAGTTGTATGGACTAGGTACTAGGTCATTGGGGGTGAAGTTCTTGAAGGGTGACCTAGGCTGGCAGCTACTTATGGCCCCACAGTGGCCCTCGAACTGAGGAAGTGGTGGAAAAGGAAAAGCAAACAGGGGTTGTGGTCAGGGTTCTGGCTGGCCGGTCATTGGCCAGGACTCTCCTATTTGTGTGTCAGGGGTGGTTGGGCTTCTCCTGAGGCCAGGCAAGAACGTGTCAAGGAGAGGCTTCTTGCAGCTCTTGTTTTCCCAAAACAAAGGAAGCTCCTTGCATTGCTGGAAGTCGCGTGCTTGGATGCTGAGTTTGTTATTGCCTGATAACCTGGCCACCAACTCCTGCCCTCCTCTTCACCCCATACAGTCAGTGGCTTGGTGGGAGCAGCTTCCTGTTCCTCATCTGAGGTAGCAGATTCACTCTCTATTGTACCCAGAAGAGGGAAAAAAAGAAGAGAGCTAGCCCCCCTACCACCAGACTTATCCTCTTCCCTTCCGAAAACTTTCTAGAATAGTGCGTTTCAAAGTAATCTGACATATGGTCTTAATGTGCCTAACTAGTGTGCAGCATGTACCATATGTGACTTACCATACAAGTTCAGTAGTACTCAAACTGTACTATACTCTGTTCATTGAGATAAGTCCTCTGAACACATGTTTTGATGTCCTGGTAATGTCAAGTTACTTTAAAAGTTTTAAAATGCTTACACTCAATTTCTATACTTACCGCGTCATGGGCTAGTTACAAAGAGTTCACAGACCAGCACTGACCAGTTTGCTGATCATACTTTGAATAGCATTGTTCTAGAAGCTTAAGACCTGGTGAGTTGAGCTATTTCCTAATGGAGATAGAGGTCTTGCTCTAAACCTGTTCAGTGGGGATGAGTAGAAAAAGGAATTCTCAGGAAATTTCAGGCAGTAAAATGCAATCTGATCTCAATTGCCAAGTCATGCCAAAGAGCTCTGACACTGAGGTAGAAGATTGGACTAAAGGTTTATTTTCCAGTGCCAAGGTTCTTTGATTCTAAGGTTAAATGGTAGTGCCAAGAGATAAAATTAATGACCATGATGATTTTCCTGTATGGGATTGATTTTAAACCTTAAACTGCAGTTTAAGAGGAGATAAGGAAGAAAGAAAAGGAATTAATGTTTTCATAGAGTTCATTTGCTAGTTTATCATTATCATCTAGATATGAGGTCTTTCTTATGAGGCCTTTCAGATTGATCACCTGTTTGGTCAGCATATCTTGGTCTTCTGTTAGGAGGCCACCAAATTGTTTTTAGAGGTTGAGAGATCTTGGATTGAGGAGAAAAGTAAATATTGGCAGAGTTGGTGGAATTTAAGTAAGAGATAAGAAATGGGCCTTGGGCCGGGCGCGGTGGCTCAAGCCTGTAATCCCAGCACTTTGGGAGGCCGAGACGGGCGGATCACGAGGTCAGGAGATCGAGACCATCCTGGCTAACACGGTGAAACCCCGTCTCTACTAAAAATACAAAAAACTAGCCGGGCGAGGTGGCGGGTGCCTGTAGTCCCAGCTACTCGGGAGGCTGAGGCCGGAGAATGGCGTAAACCCGGGAGGCGGAGCTTGCAGTGAGCTGAGATCCGGCCACTGCACTCCAGCCCGGGCGACAGAGCGAGACTCCGTCTCAAAAAAAAAAAAAAAAAAAGAAATGGGCCTTGGATTAGAAATGTAGATTACTGGCAGGGTTACTTGACAGCCCTCTTTGGAGGTTGCTGGTGAGGGGATAATATTCAAGAAAAGAGGCTAATATCCCAGGTCAATAGGACAGCTGATTGGAAAGGACTTGCCACATCATAAAAGGTTTTTCTTTGCCAGAAAAAGAGGGAGGAGTAAGGGGACTGACTGAGAGAGAAGACTGTGTGGAAAGTAAGCTAAGCACTTAAAGGACTGGAGAGTCCCATGAGGAAGGGTGTGGGAACCTGCTGGGTTCCATGGAAAGAAAAGAAGTAGGCCATGTCTGAACCTCTGTTTCTTTTCTTTTTGACACCTCCCTAGCCCCAGGGATCTACAGTCGGGAAAAGAAACCAAATGGAAGCTGCTGATCAATGTAAATCTGGTCATGTGTCCCTGCTTAAAACTGTTCAGTGGCTTCCTGCTGTCCTTAGGATAAAGTCCAAACTTCTTACTAAGACCGTTAAGGCCCTTATGAGCTGGCCACCAAAACTTACATCTTCAGCTTCATCTGCTACTCTTCTGCTAGGCCACACTAACCCTTACTCCCCAACCCCATCCACACTCTCCACCTTGCTTCTTAGATCTACACTTTTGTCACAGTGAACTGCTGTCAGTTGCTAGAGCCCGTCATTCCATTATCTCTAGTCCTTGGCACATGCTGTTCCCTCTGGAAACCCCCTTCCACCTTTTCACTTGGGTAACTCCTGTTTATTGTTTGGATTTCATTGAATATGTTATTTCCTCTAGGGAATTCTCCCTGGCCCTCCGAGTTCAGTTTACTTACCCTTCTTATGTGCCATTCTGTTTGCTCTATCGTAGGCCATATCAACACTGTACTATAATTACTGGTTTTTCTGGCTCCTCCTACTAGGTGGTAAGTTCCCCAAGGGTAGGGATATTATGTCTTTAACTTGTCTGATCCGTTATAAATACTCAGTAAATTTTTGTACTACTATGAATTCTGCAGAGAACTTTTGCCTTTTTGATTTCATTTGATTTGCATAACTGCCTGGTAAAATGAGCAGGCTTCCTTGAGTAAAGTTCAACACAAATATATTGATCACCTACTCAGATAAAAAGAAGACCAAAGTGACGTAATTATTGTTTTGAAAGCCCACTAGGGCCACTTAAGGATGAGGAGATAAGATGCGTTGGCTCAGAAAAATTGAATGGCCTCGAGTTGCACAAGTAATTGGTGGAAAACAGAACCTTGTCCTTTGACTTTCTAGTGCAGAGCTTTTCCCTGTTATCCCATGCTATCTTAGAGACTTTGTTCTAATAAAAGATATTTGAAAAGGGAGAAAAGTCAGAGAGTAAACAGCATTCCTGTAACTCATCCTAAAATCTGCCCATTGAACCACAGGTTCTGAAATTACAGAAAAATGACAAAGCCCCAAAGTGGAATATCATTACACAGAAGGTCAAGGAAAAATGTTAGGACCATGAAACATGGAAATGAGCTAAGACACAGTTGGAGGGAATCCTCTATCTTGGAGAAGGATCTAAGAAACAGTAACAATTTCAACTGCCAAAATGTTTTCCTTGGGGCTACCCTCAGAACAGAATAGCCAAGTGGGATGAGAGCAGAACTGGGGGGATATTTGCTGGCACTCTTCCAACTCTAGCAATTTCTCAGCCACTGAACAAGTAAGGCAGAGGAGCTAGAACCTTTAGGGCTTCCTCTCAGCCCTTTTTATCCCTCAGCTGTTGGGGGCTGGGTGTCACCCAAATCAGTGGACACCTAGTCTGTAGGCAGGGCTGGCCACAAGGCCAAGTTAAAAATTATTCCTGTGCCCTGCCTTTGGGCAGAGAAGAGCATAGCCTGGGTTCTCTCACCGGCAGGGATCAGTAAATTCTAGCCATACAGGACCCAGACACTCTTTGTCCAGCTCTGTTTTCCCAGTGTCTCCTGGGGAGTGATTCAGGGCCAAGGTGACAGTGGGTTTGGAGCCCAGATGAAAGGATCTCAGGGACCACAAGACAAGATCCCTTGTGTGGTGGCCGGCTGGAAAGAGGAGGGAGTGAGTGTGTGTGGAGGTCAGTGACGCAATTGCCCTGACTCGCAGGGGTGGAGGAGGAGAAGGCTCGTGGTGTGTCTCCTTATAAAGAGGCTCTTACCACATGAAGCAGGGGTGAAGGTGATCCCAGTGTGAGTCACTCAAGAAGGGACGCTGTGTGCCCAGAGCCCAGAAGAGAGGACTTGTGGATTTCCCACTCTTTCCTTCTATGATTTTATGCGTAATATGGGTTGCTTTAGTCACTCAAGCTGCGCTGCTTCTCTTTCTGTCCTCTAATCCATTCTTCCCCCTTAACTCTGCACTATCTATGATGTGTATGGGTTTTAAGTCTATCCATTGTTCTTGCTCTCTCTAGGTTTTTTATCTTTTTTAATTTCCAAAGTTTGGAATCTATTGATTCCAAGAAACTCAAACCATCCTAATTGTGTTTGCCTTTGAGAAGATGGTCTAGTGGCTCTTTGCCAAGCATGGTTGTTCTTAGATTGTGTTTGCTTTCCTCCTTATCTTCAACCAAGGCAGATATCATATCCTGGACTGGAATCTGAAGGGATTCTAGGGGGCCCCTCAGTTGAAGGCAGCTCAAGTCTGGCCTTTATTGAGGTCTGGGACTGCAGAGAGCTCTGGGGAGTGGCCCTGTAATCAGCCAGCCACCAACCCCACACTGCCTTGTAATAAAGCAGCACTATATTTGTTCTGTTTATAGTCTTCTCTGTAATAATGTCACAGCCCTCACTCCTCTCTCTCTTTGGGGAGATTTTCTGGGTAATAGAAAATTTTAAAATGTTAAAGAGTGTTGTAGACTCCGAAAATGTTTTTATCTAGGACGTGTCTTAAGTTGGGAAGATGCCCAGGAAGTGCAGGCAGCCCGTGGCCTTAAGAAGGAGTGTGCTGTGGTGAGCGTGTTGTATGTGTGTGCACTGTGGCTGTGAGGACCATGTGTGAGGAGGGGCGGTGTGGGAGAAGCTGTGGGTGTGTGTCGTGTGGTTGGAGTAGGTGTGGGGTGCACTCCTCTCGTGGTGCTGGTGGTGAGTGGAGAGTGTGGTTGGAGTGGGGGGTATGAAAGGTGTGCAGAAGGGGACAGTGCAGTGATGGAAAACCCTGTTTGGGCAAATTTCAAAATGGTCTGATATGCTGGATGGTGAGAACTCAAATTTAGCTCCAGAATGGAACCTTTTAAAGCTTACATTCCACTCATTCTTTCAACTGATGCCTGCTTTCCTCTGCTTCCCAGCCTTTTCAGGCCTAGGCTCCACAGTTTTGCTGATATCAATTCTTTATTCCTCTTCCCTACTACTCCCAGTTCCTCACCTCTTTCTTTGTTAACCAGGAAGAAGTCAGAGACAGACTGTTGTAGAGGGAGTGGACAGTAAGCCATGCTGATCTAGGTTGATGACAGCTGGCCTGATGTCCCAGGCTGAAGGCTTTGAGGTTTGCCCAGGGTGGCTAATGTTGGGGGCTGCCATTGCTAGGGTTATTGCTAACAATTTCGATTCCTCCTATTTCCTTCTCCCTCTCTCTGCCTCTGCCCCCACCGCCCAGATTCTATAAATACTTTATTATATGGCACTAATAAAACTTCAAGTATTTCTTTTTATTAGAGCTACATAATATGGTAATTGTGTGACAGAACACAGCGCCTGAGAGTAGCCCCCACCCTCTTCCTAGGTGTGGCCTCTCACCACCTCAGCTTGGGCTAGGCCTACAGGCCTCTCTGTTCGTCTTGAGTGTGGGTGAAGGGGGCTGGATCAGCTTTTCAGGCAGAGCTAAGGGGTCAAGGCCTTTGAGTAGGATCAGGCTAGGCGAGTAAAGAGGCACTTTTCTAGTTTTAAATGTAGTCTGTCTTGGTGGATGAGTACAGCAGGAATCTTATTAGCATTAATTCCAGCCACTGCATGGGGTTACTTAACCTGCCTTTTCTTTTAATAGTTCTGTCATGTGACATAGAAGTAGATTTTGAACTTAGACCCAGGGCTAGGAGTACATGGGTTTCTTTGGTCAACTCTGATTCACAGTACTTTTTGTTTTGTTGTTTTTGTTTGTTTTTAATAATGATCATCATTCTTTCTGATGTTTCCTGGGTTAAGGATCTGTAGGTGCAAAAAGAATCTGACTCCTTCTGTCTCTCACTGCATCAATCCTAGAATAGCTTTCTGCTTAAGTCTCAGTCATTGTTCTCTGTGTCCACTAGTCTCGTGGGAGGGTATGGGGCTGGAAACTCCAGTCTATAGAACTTTACTTACTGTTAATGTGTGATCTACAAAATATGTCTTTGTTGCCTAATTGAGCCTTATAATTTGATTCTGGTTTTTGTCCTATGTGATCTGACTGTCAACCTTTCCTACCCCTCTGCTGTAGCTATTGAACTAGGTCAGTGTATTCCCACCAGTGTTTTTCTGAATTATGATTTAGCCTCTACATCCTAACTTCTGCAAAGCTTGAGAATTGGGGATTCCTGCCTGGGTAGCTACTAACAGAGCCCCCCAGTGCCAGGGACGTAGGACACATGTTTAGTTCTTTCTTAACTGCCTGTGTGCCCAGTGTTTGCACAGGGGCCAAGCTCCAAACTGGCCTCCACTATCCACTCTTTACTCCCCACGGGGATGTATGGGCATATGTGCTTTCTACCTTTTGGGCCTAGCCAAGGTTAATATTAGACCTTCTAGCTGGGCTGCTGTTCCCGAAAGCCACAGGGTGTTGTTAATATTCATGTGACCGCAGAGGCTCATCAATATTCATGAGGTATCTGCAGTCTTCCTTCAGGCCCTTAGTTTGGAGAAAACAGGAATGATTAGAGTTTCTAGAACTTAAAACTAACCCTATTTCCTGGAGTCTATTGAGGAGGAGGCAAATCTTAAGAGTAAATGTCTGGGCCAGGAGAAAAAGCATTTTCATGCCAATATCCTAAACTGGTCTGGCAACTTAGTGGAGTTGTGCTGAATGGCTGTTATTAATGTTATCATCCTTATCCTGCATTTATTGAATACCACTGGGTTTAGGTTCTTGTACCAGTACTATGGGGGATAGGAAACTAGCATATTTAAGTACTTCCTGTCCCAAGGGTACAGAGGTAACTAACATGATTCCTGCCCCCAAGAAGCATATGGCTTAGAAAGGGAGATAGGTGTACACACCTATCTTACCAAAGTAAGAGTGCTATAATAAAGACAAACATGAAGTGCTCAGTGAGGACAGATGAGGATGTCATTCCCTGGTGGGGATATTAGTGAAAGATTCCCAGGGAGCTCTTGAAAGGTGCATGGATCTAAGGAAAGTAAAGTAAAATTTTTGTGACTTGGCCAGGCGCGGTGGCTCAAGCCTGTAATCCCAGCACTTTGGGAGGCCGAGACGGGCGGATCACAAGGTCAGGAGATCGAGACCATCCTGGCTAACACGGTGAAACCCCGTTTCTACTAAAAAATACAAAAAACTAGCCGGGTGAGGTGGTTATAAAGTGGTCTTCTACTCCTTAGGTGGGAGATGTTGCCCCACCTTTTTTCTTGAAAGATTTAACTAGTAAGGGCTCCCAGTTGCGATATAGTTCTTGGTATATTTTGGGTGTTTAAAAAGATGAATATAATTCCAGACTGTAATTAAAAGAATAGCATGAAAACCCCAAGCCACCCTACCATTGTATTTAGCATTAGTTGAACTTTTCAGGTTTTAAACAATTTTCATCATTTTTATTTATTTATTTATTTATTTAAGTCTGTTGCCCAGGCTGGAGTGCAGTGGCGCAATCAGGGCTCACTGCAGCCTTGACCTCCCAGGCTCAACTGATCTCCCACCTCAGCCCCTTGGGTAGCTAGGAGCATAGGAACACACCACCATGCCCAGCTGATTTTTTGTATTTTTAGTAGAGATTGGGTTTCACCATGTTGCCCAGGCTGGTCTCAAACTCCTGGACTCAAGTGATCCACCTGCCTCGGCCTCCCAAAGTGCCAGGATTATAGGTATGAGCCACTGTGCCCAGCTGCTCTTGAGGTTTTAATGTCTCGTGTGAAAGATGCGTGGGGGCCTTAATGCCCATAGAAAGAATCAGAACAATAATAAAAGAGGTGGACATAGAATAAATAAGAAAAATCCAAGGACAATGGAATTATTTAATTCAGAGAGTAGATTGAATGGTAGTTCATTCTTTTAAATATGGAAAATTAACACATGTAGGATAGTAAATAGCTTTCCTGCATTTCGCTCACGATAGTACAAGAAAGGATTAACTTGAATTATAAGGATGTAGTTGAAGTGGAGAGAAGAATTTTTTACCTGACCTGATTATGTTACTATGTTACTAGGGAAGCTTTGGGAACTCCTTTCCTAGATTTCTTTCTTTTTTCTTTTTTTTTTTTTTGAGATGGAGCTTTGCTCTCGTCGCCCAGGCTGGAGTGCAATGGTGCAATCTCGGCTCACTGCAACCTCCGCCTCCCGGGTTCAAGCCATTCTGGTGCCTTAGCCTCCCACTAGCTGGGATTATAGGCATGCACCACCATACCCGGCTAATTTTGTATTTTTAGTAGAGATGGGGTTTCACCATGTTGGTCAGGCTGGTCTCGAACTCCTGACCTCAAGGGATCCACTCGCCTCAGCCTCCCAAAGTGCTGGGATTACAGGCATGAGCCACTGCGCCCGGGTGATTTCCTTAAGATTCTTTACATAATGATAAGTATAGTATAGTCCTGCTTGGAACAATTAGAGGACGAGGTTAGGAGAGGACATGGCTAGCCCTAAGATTTGGTGGCTCTCTATTCCCCTAGATTTATTCCCCTCATACTAGGGTCGATCAGAGACTTTTCTGTCTTCTACAAATGGCAGTATACTTGATGGAGCCCCACATATTTCCCAAGTTGACATTTGGGGAAGTACTTGCATATAATTTAAGCTAGCAATCCTAGGTATTGAATAAATATCACCTCTTCTTCATTCTTTCTACAAAGACTTGTAAATCTTGAGGTCTGAGGAAGCTGACCTTGGACGCTGGCATGCAGTTCCTAGAGTTAGGTCCAGGAATGGGGTTTAGGGAAAAGCATAGCCAGAAAGAATAATATTAACAATTTTTTATATACTCATTAATTGCCACCTACTCTGATTCCTTCTTCTTACATTTCTTTATTTTGCCTTTTTCTAAAGCCTGTTTATATTTTTGTCTTGATCTTTGCTATTCACATAGATTTTCTTTAAGATGAATGAGAAATTGCTACACTACCTTGTTGGGTCAGATAAATGATCCTAGAATGTAGCCTTTCTGAGAGTATGGACCTTGTGTGACTCACTCCCCACTGTACCTCCAGTTTGTGGCTGGCATATAATAGGGGCTATAGAAATTGTTAAATGAATGAAAAAGTATCTTTGTGAGATGAAGTGACTGCTCAATGAATTTTCTACATATTAGAATGTTTGCCCAGAGTGAAGATCATAGGAATGATACAGCAGCATAATATATCGAAGTCATTGCTTTTTGGGTGATACTGCATTTATTAGTGTTTGATGACAAACACTAGATCATGTCCTCTCAGTGCTAAATTAGAATTTCTGCCCCAAACTAAGAAAACCAAAACAATGTGGTATGCTAATTTCAAAATATGTGGACTCTATTAAGTAGCGAAAGGGTTTGTTGAGTATTCGTCATTCTCAAATCGGCCAGACTCTTGGAGAAGGAACTTCACAAAGAGCTGTAGGACTGGATGTAAAAATCCTATGCGAAGGTTCTGGCTAGTTAGGGTCCAAGGAAATAGGAGAAGATTGGAGCACTGGATTTCTCCAGTGTGCTCCATAGGAGTACTCCCTTTAATAGAAATCATGGTTTCTGTTCTCTTGGATTAAGTTCCTTTAGGATTTATGGTGAATTAAGGAAGGTAAGCTTGAGGTCCACTCAATTCAAAGATCTATTCTACTCAGTTGTCATGAAAGGACAGCAGGTGGCGCCAAAACATTGTCCTACTTGTGCTGGGCCAGGGGCAGGGTGGCGGGGAGGACTCAGGTTTGTGAGGGGGAGGGATTCTCTTCTGAAATAGGGATGGGAGAGTGGGAGATTGGTTACCCTGGCTGTTGCTCAGGTAAGAAATTCTTGTAGGCTTAATGTCTTCTAGCTCCCCATCACTGGGATCTCTACCCTTAACGTCCTGATTTGACAGGAAGGTTGATGGGGAGAGGGGGATCCCAGCAAACCAGAGTGGAAGACAGTTCACTTTCTGTCCCAGGCAAGACTCCTTTAGGGCTAATTCCACCAGATGCCATAGTTTCTACACTATTGTCTCATTCTGTGAGCCTCTTTTTCTTTTCTGTGAATTTGTTTCTGTCTTTTGACAGATGCCTGTCTTGAAATACTTTCCTTGCTTCAGGACACTTCTTTACAGATAGGTTTCTTTTTTTCACTTGCCCCCAACTCTCATCTCTGTGGGAGACTGGGAGTGGGGTTAAGGGAGTGAGGCGTGGAGAACATTGGCCCCTCGACTAATTTAAACTGCAGGTACTGGTGGGGATGCAGAGGAAGAAAACAGGGAAAGCGGTTTGTTAGAGGCTTGTTGGTCCTGAGAAAGAAGCAGAGCACTGTCAAGACTGTGGGACACCAAAGCAGATGGTTCAAGTCCCCCCAGGATCTGCTGAAACTCCGAGTCTGCCCTTTAGCGTCTATCTGTGTGCTGGAGCGGGCCCCAGCTCCCACCAGCCACCATTGATTCCCACAGCTCAGTCGTTAGCTCTCTTCCAGCATTGTCCCTGACGCCCCTAATTTCCCCACTCCCTTCCTAAGCCCGCCGGGCTGTCTCCAGCCTTCATTCCTTCAGCTTGTTCCTTGGGCCTCCCCCTTCCCTGGGGCGGGTTTAAGGGCTGGGCGGAGCTGTCCGCCTGAATCCCCTGTGGCCCCTTTGGTTCCTGATTCTATATATATCCCTGTCCTTCTCTGCACAGGGTTTGATATGGCTTTATGGGCATTTCCATCCGCTTTACAGACACAGCCATCACAGAGGCGTGTTTCACCCGAGAAACCTCAGCGGAGCCTGGCCTGTAGCGGACTCAGTCTGGCCCCCTGAATCAAGGCTCTCTTCTCTTCCTGCCCTCCCGGCCCCTCCCCCTCCATCTTCCCACTGCCTACCCCCAAGTGAATAACGGAGCTCTGGGGAGCACTCAGTCTCCTTGGCAGAGCATTTTGGACCCCCAGAGACTGGAGAATTCCTTAGTGTCCATTCTCCACTATGTTAGTTCGGGGAAGGTATGAACCCTCACTTCTGGCTTAGAGTCTGTTGTAATAGGGCAGTCCAACATTTCGTGAAAAGAATGAAATCTATTGGGTGCTGGCAGGTTCTCTTGAGGCGTCTGAAGAGAAAGAAGAAGAGCCTTTATAAACTGAGGCTGAAGAAGCCAATGGGGGCCTAGTGAGAAGGGCCAGGAGCAGAGCTAGGTTATGTGAGTTCAAAGTCATGAAGGGGCAGGGGTCCTCACAGCAGTGGGTAGGAAAGAATACTCCCCTAGGAAATTCTCTTTGGCTCTTTCCCTGGCCAGGAGATCAAACAGTGGAATCTGGTGTAGAAAGGGAACCGCATAGAATAAAGGGGAAACCTATTAAAAAGGCTGTATTTGCATGGAGTAGGAATAGGACCTGTTCACCCTTACCACATCCCCATTTTAGGATGTCTAACGTCCCAAATAACAATTAATAGCTACAACTTTTTATACCTATTGTATGCCAGGCATCCTGGCTGTAAATCTTATTGTTAATCTTCACAACCTTTTTACAAGTTGGTATTTTTCTATGATACAGAGTAAAACTGAGATTCAGAAAATATGAGTTGTCCAAAGTCACATAGCTAATAAATAAATGATGAAGCCAGCTTTCAGACCCATTCAGCTGAACTGAAAGCCTATGCTCCTTCCACTATACCATATCACCTCCCTTTGGAGCCCATAAGAAGGCGACAGAGCTGATTCTGAGTTCGTGGTTTGAAAAATGTTTAGTCTCTTTCCGTTATTTAAAATTTCACATTTCCACATGGTTCTCTGAACCTGACACCTGTGTTTACTTGTGAGTTTCCCCAACATTCTGGCTGATTCTCTGAGCCTGGGAACTCCCAGGGCACCAGGATACTTGGCTGTGCCCCATGAAGGATTGGCATCTGTGTGTGCATCTCTTTGTTACTGACCAGGTGAGTCCAGGCAAGAAGGTAGCTCACTGTTGCCTAGAGGCCTTCATCCCTGGCTTAGAGACATCAGTCCATTTGTGACTCTGCTGTCCAGAGTAGCCTGGCTAGGTATTTTCTTTCCCCTGCAATGTTTACTGTTCTTTCGTGGGATTTCAGGTTTCCATGATGGCGGAAGGCTTGTAAAATGAAGGGGTGGAGAAGGGTTACCGTGGCAGGAGCCTGGGCCAGGCCAGGTCGAGCCAGCAGCACAGACAGCTTTTATAATGGTCTGCAGGGCTGGGAGGCTTGTAAAGGCGATGCAGGCAGATAGGGGGATAAATCATGCAAGCAGTGGGCAGGGTGGTGAAGCCGAGGTTAGGAATTAACTTTGTGTTGGATGGAGCCCAGGTTGTGGGATGGGAAGAGAGGCCTCTCCTCTTTTCCTCTCCTCTCAGCTCTGTTCTTTGCCTCTCCTTTCTGTTGGCTCTATTCACTGCAGGCTGTGACATGTTTGCCCTAGCCCTTCCTGTCCCTCCTCCAAGTTGCCTGAACTAAATCAACAAAGGAGAGGGTACCCCAGAGCAAGGGGAAGAAAGTATTCCATGCCTCTCCCAATCAAACTGGTTTGTTTGTTGCAAATGTGGAATGGAACCAGCTGATCCGTTCCTTCCTATAGCCATATACAAGGGTACCCATCCCCAGTTTCTTTCTGCTTGTTCTCATGTATTATGGCCTTTACAGAAAATGGACCTGAATCCTTTGGGATCATAAAGAAAGCAGAAAGGCTGGGTATGGTAGCTTACGCCTGTAATCCCAGTACTTTGGGGGGCCAAAGCAGGCTGATCGCTTGAGCCCAGGAGTTCGAGACAGCCTGGGCAACATGGCGAAACCTGTCTCTACAAAAAAAGACAAAAATTAGCTAGGTGTGGTGGTGTATGCCTGTAGTCCCAGCTCCTGAGGAAGCTGAGTTGGAAGGATTGCTTGAGCCTGGGAGGTCAAGGCTGCCGTGAGCTGTGCTCACGCCACTACATTCCAGCCTGGGCTACAGAGTGAGACCCTGTTTCAAAGAGGAAAAAAAAAAAAAATCCTAAGAGATATATCCACCAATTGCAATGTGTAAACCACCTTACTTGATCTTTTTTATTTTTATTTAAAAAAAGAAAAAGGAAATTAAGAAATGCTCTTTGAGCTGTTCTAAGTTTCTCCATTTTGATGCAGTGTCTCAGCTTGCCTGAGCCAGGGTATAGACCTTGACTGGTTTCTTTTGAGGGCGGAGGCAAATCCAAATCACTTCATTCAGAAATTATATATTTTTGATGTTGTTTGAGACGGAGTCTCACTCTGTCGCCAGGCTGGAGTGCAATGGCGTGATCTCAGCTCGCTGCAACCTCCGCCTCCCAGGTTCAAGTGATTCTTCTGCCTCAGCCTCCCGAGTAGTTGAGACTACAGGCACGTGTACCCATGACCAGCTAATTTTTGTATTTTTAGTAGAGTCAGGGTTTCACCATGTTGGCCAGGATGGTCTCGATCTCTTGACCTTGTGATCTGCCCGCCTCGGCCTCCCAAAGTGCTGGGATTACAGGTGTGAGCCACCGCTCCAAGCCAGAAATTATATTTGATATGATAACATCTTTTTCTTATGGGGTCTCTGTATGTCATAATTGCAAATAAGTAGGGAGCTGGGAAAAATGCAGAGACAGCCCACATGAGTTGTCGGAGTGGACTTTGTGTATGAAAAGAAGTCAAGGTTGAATTTTCTCTGAAGACTTGTGCATGTGTATACAGCGGCTGAGTGTTAAGAGGTGGGTGCTTTTTGCAGGGACAGTATTTATAAGTCTCTTTAGGTCAGAGTTATATCTATTGTGATCTTTGTTTCTCCTTCTAGCCCTTTGTGTAATGCTTTGCAGATTGTGGCTGATCAATACGTATTTTTGACTATTTGCTCAGGCTCTTGACTTGCATGATCAGTCAACCCCCAGGCTCTCTTCTTCTGTTCCTCCCTTCCCCTCTACCATCTCTCACCATAAATTATCCCTCTAATCATCATAGCTTTCAAGTGGATGGCTCAGCCCAAACTAAAGTCATTGACTACATTTCTTCCTTCCTAGATCTGTAATAGCATGGCCACGTTTCTTTCTAATTAGGCCCTAATTGAAAACTGGTTACATTTGGACTTTTCTTCTTCTTTTTTGCTTTTTAGTTCCACTGGTGGAAAAACATTAAGCTGAGGTTTGGGTTTTTCATCCCCCTGCCCCCTTTCTTCTTCTTCTTCTTCTTTTTTTTTTTTTTTTTTTTTTAATATGGTGGGATTCTTTTGGAAAAGCTGTCCCCAGTCTGTTGGAGCCCCACTCACAAACCCCAACCTCCTAGAAGACCGGGTCTTTTCAAGTGGTTTGCATTGAACACGTCGGAGGCCCCCAATGCCTGTGACAGTTTCTGTTAATTATAGAGGCTCTTTCCCCCTCTCACATTAGTCAAAGGAGTTTTGTGTGTTTTAACAGCGTTTTCCCTTGGCTTGAATAAGACTCTGTTCAGGCATTTCCTAGGCCTGGTAAGTCGGCAGCACTCACTGGTACCCGGTAGCAATGTTTCCTTATTTGCCTCTCTAGGGGCTGCAGAGACTACAGTAGAGGGATGCTTCCTAGCATGCTCGAAATTTAGTTGTTTCTGGATTACAGATATAGTTCTTATAAAATCAGAAACCTCTACCATGTCTGGGCTCCAGATATAGAATTAGATGGGCACTGGTGTGTGGAGATGTTCTCCAGGTCTGTGGGTCACTTCTTCATGCTTGCAGTCTGCTCCCAGCCTTACCCAGTTTCTGTGTAAGAGTCCCCTTCTTGTCCTTCTTGTTGGGCTGCATCAGAGCATTTTCCTGGGATCTTGGCTTCCATTTTCTATTTCTTAGGCCTGTGTAAGCATTACCTCTTGTAGGCCTGTGCAGTACTTATGCTACTGTCATCTTCAATATTGGAGTGCCCTTCTGTCTGGAAGCCCCCAGTAATGACATTTTGCTTGCTTAGGCCAAGACATTCTAAAAGGAATCAGTCTAGGCACATGATCTGCTTAGGGACTTCTCTGAGACCGATATACGAGCTTGACGAGGAGAGAGTACGAGATCACTGAAACAAACAATATTCAACTAGAAATCCTATGTGGGGTTGCATTTTGCTGAATCGAGTTGAATGTAGGCAGCCTGAATTTAGTCTGGGAGGTGATCAGCAGGGTCTCACAGATGGAGTTATGGGTGGAGAGTGAGGAGACCCCTTCATAAGCAAAGTGTCCTTAGACATGTCACTTCTAATTGCTGGATGACAATTGTTTGTCCCCTTGTGGGCTTGTGTGTGTGTGTGTTTTCATAGATTTCCTTAATGTGCTCAAAGCTGTGAACTTCTCCCTAAGAATATTATGCTTTTGAAGATGCTTGTTTTTAGCCCCTGCCCCACTTTCCTAGCCTAGAAACCTCCCTGCCTAAGGCATTGGTTTTATTTGGATGAGAATATTGTGGGAGGAGGATCCTGAAGAGTGATAGACTGAGTTCTGTTTCAGGCTTCTCCTGTGAGCATTGTTGCTGAGAATGAGAGAGAAGAACTTTTTTTGGAGTATTAAATGGGTGACGGTCATCATTATGATAACTCTCCCTTTTCTAGAAAGGTATTCCAAGTATGGAATATCTTGGAAATGATAGCATTTCTGGCTATAGCTTCATAGGTTTGCCAAGGATCTTAGGCTCATACAGGTAAGGCCAGCTAACTCCACTTCTCTATAGTTTATAGAAGGTGACACTAAGACTTATGGTGGGGGAGAAAAATGAGAGTGGACTGAGAAAAGGGCTCTTTTCTATGTCAGAACAAAAGCCTTGGAGGCCCTGAGTGGCTAAACTTGGAGGCTTATCAGTTATCTGGAGCCTCTGAAGAAGGACAAAGCCAGAGAAAGAGGGTTATGGAGATAAATAATGATAACATTTTAAGATAAGTTCTTGATGGTAAAAATGTCAGATTACAAAAAATATATATATATATTGAATCAGAATTCAAGGAAGCTGGTCCCTACCTGGAGGATAGTTTCTCCATTTTCCTCCCTTTTCCATTCCTGTCCATCTCTCCCTCCTCAATTTGTTTTGAGTTTGTGCTTCAGCACGTATTTGGTGCACCAAATGCAAATCATCTTGCCCTGTGACCACAGAGACTGCAGCGCTGGAAATTCTTCCTGAATTGCTGACCTGGTTCTGCTGTACGTTGTTTATATTTTATGACACACGTTTAACAATATAAACTGTAATATATTAAGGTAAAACATTGAACAAGTGAAGCAAAGTCAAAAGATGCTGGTGACACGTTTGGTTAGCACTGAGGAGGTAAAGTACTTTGACTTAGTCGTTGCCTTTTTCATATGCCATGATAGCTGCCTGCCTACCCCATGATTTTAAGATGTATAGCATAAACAACATACCACATAAAGGCACAAGAGCTCTCTGTAAAACTGGACAAGTAATTTCAGCAAAATCTTTTCGTGTATTTTTATTGGAAATACTTTCAGAATTGTGATTCTTGGTGGCAGAGTGCGTGTGTGCACGTGTGTGTGTGTGTGCATGTGTCATGTCCTACCATGTGGAGATGGATCCGGTCTTTTTCTGCTTACTCTGATTCATTGTGAAAGTCATGAGTGTAAAGGAGGGCATAAAAGAGGGCAAAGTTTCAGGGGTTTGGAACAGAACTAAGTTGCCCAGCATCTGTGATGTTTGTTCCTGAAAAACTTCAGGTTGCTAGAGATCAGCTTTCAGGGAAGTAGTATTGATTAGTCCTTTCTCCTCCTTCATATCTGGACCTTTTGCAACCTGAGTATGGCTTTTGGGGCCTGTTTGAGCAGGTTGGCCTCCCTGTTATCCTGCAAGAAGAGAAGGGTCTAGGTGTGTGCCCCTAGGGGACTTTTACAAGTTCAAGGCAAGGTCAAGCTCTCCTTTCTAGCCCTTGACTTTGTTCCTGGAGAGACTGCAGTTTTTGGCCCGTTTGGAGTATAAAAGTGCACAGTTAGCTGGAATAGAATTAATAATAATGATGATTTATATATGTGTGAAGTTTATGGCTGGTCCTAGTCTTTGTGAATTAGGACAATATTTTTGTATTATTATCCCTGTTTTATAGATGAGTAAACTGGGGGTCCTTGAGTTTCCCAAGGTAACATAGCAAATAAGCAACAGAGCCAAAACTCAAACCAGGTCAGTTTAAATTGTTCCATTAGGTTACTTAAATTGGTCACCTGGTCTTCTACCTTATGACTCTTGCTTTGACTAAGGGCCAGGGTTCAAAAGGATAAGCTCCCCAGTGTTCTCACCATTTAGTTACAATCTGTGTTATATTTCTTATTCTTTTTAGCAATTTTTTCCTCTCTGAAGCTTTCCTTTTCCACTCTATTCCTATTTCTCTGACCCCCACTTTCAGAGACTGCCTTATTTGCTTTCCTAGAAATTCCCCTTTTAAGGCTTTTGGGAACTTTGACCTACCAGTAGTAACTACATTTAAGAGAGTGTTTAAAATGTCTCCTGCCCCTCTCATTCATCCCCCCACCCCGAAAGCGTGGCCTCGCCCCATCCTGCCATGATGCTGGCCAAACGCGTGGGGCAGCTGTGGTCAGTCCCATTTATAAAGCTGGTAAATATGGGACCGGTTTCTGTCCCCTCCAAAGGTCAATATTTGTACAGAGGTTTAATTTTAACTTAACAAGCAGTTGTTTTCTGCAGCTGCCCTGGTGTGTTGTGTTGTGTGTGCTTTCCTTTCCCCTTCCTTCCCACTGACTGTATGTGTGTGTGTGTGTGTGTGTGTGTGTGTGTGTCTGTATTCACACTGTAGACTTAATTCTGATCTTCAGAACCTGCAGCCCACTGGCTTGGCCACACTGTCTCATGAAAGACATTTGGGGCGAAGGGATCTAGATAAGGGGAGTGGGCCTAGTGTGTGGGATAACTAGATTTTTTTCTAGGGGTCAGGGGACAGAGAAGACTGTTTATTAGTATTCTGTAATACTAGTGTCATCACATATCTTTCCCTTGTAGGAGAGTTTCTAGAATGCAGGATTTGAGAGCTGGTCCCCTCTTTTAAAAGCTGTACCATCCCCTACTTTGCTTTTTAAGTAGTGTTACCCCTTATCCAAGAAACCTGGGTTCTAATTTTGTCAGCTGCCTTTTGAGTAAATGAGGAGAATGGGTGAGATAAATCTGGCTTCCACCTTTTAGTACTATGCTTTTATGAATAATAGAGCATTGGTCTGGGTATCAAGAGTAAATTCTATTCCAGTTCTAAAATCATCTTTAAAATGATTTCCCCACCTCTGGTCCTTGGTTAAGG
Organism: Macaca mulatta; assembly: GCF_049350105.2. NCBI lineage: Eukaryota > Metazoa > Chordata > Mammalia > Primates > Cercopithecidae > Macaca > Macaca mulatta. The sequence goes on along the minus strand of NC_133417.1, from coordinate 124,357,951 downwards.
AATATGATCTTTATTCGTTAAAAGGATTTTGTGAGGATGGGTGATGTTTTATTTAAAGGAACTTTGAGCTGTTTTAAGTAAAGAGAAATACTTTAACACTAAGCTCATCTTACCTACCCATGTCCCTTTTCACCAAGCTATTTAAGTTCTTTCTGCTTGCGAGCATGTTCCTGGCTCGGCCAATTCAGTCCAACATGCAGTCAGCCCAGACTCCTCAGAGCCAAAGGATCTGAAATGGAGGAGGAGCGCTGTGATGAACAGTAGCATATGGACTCCATCCGCGGTGGCCGCCTCCTTCCTGTTCCCTGAACATCTGAGACCGGTGCCCCACCTCAGGACCTTCTCACTTGCTGTTCCCACTGCTAAGAATGGTCTTTCCCAGATATCTGCATGATTCATTCCTTCACTTCCTTCAGGTCTTTTTTCAAGTGATACCTTCTAATTGAGGACTTCCCTGCCACCCTATCTAAAATTTCAGCCCCACCTCCACCCCCACCCCACAAGCACTTTCTGTCTTTGTCTCTGCTGTATTTTTCTCCATACCCAATATACCACAGATTCTACTTTTTTTTTTTTTTTTTTTTTTTTTAAGACAGTGTCTCACTCTGTTGCCCAGACTGGAGTGCAGTGGTGCAAACACAGCTCACTGCAGCCTCAACCTCCTGGGGTTCAAGCGATCCTCTCACCTTAGCCTCCCGAGTAGTTGGGACTACAGGTGCACTCTACCACACCTGGCTAATTTTTATATATTTATTTTTGTAGAGATGGGATTTTTCCATGTTACCCAGGCTGGTTTCGAACTCCTGGGCTCAAGCAGTCCTCTTGCCTTGGCATCCTAAAGTTCTGGGATTGCAGGGTGCAGTGGGTACCCCCTAGATTCTGCTTTTTAATTACGTTGATTTTACCCCCTATGAAGACACGGATTCTCAATGAGGGCAGGGATTTTTGTCTGTGTGTTCATTGCTATCTCTCCAGTGTCAATAGAACAATGCTTGGCACATGCAAACTCCCGAAATGTATTTGTTGAATACATGGAAGGAAGGAAGGGAGGGAAGGAAAAGTAGGCTCTTTAAGCTCATGATTCTTCATAGGGGGTACATACTCAATCGGGGAGATGGTTAGGATTATTTGGAAGTTTTTTCAAACTATTCATACCCTTACCAAAAAATGTTTGATATGCACATATCAAAAAACTATCCACCCCAAGATAGTTAAGGATTATTGCATAATATGCCATTGTTACTGATGAAAATCTGTGGTATTCCTGTCTGACAGGGCCTGTTTCCTTCTGGCCTGTGAATTACAGGCAGTCCTGAGGGCTAGGAGGAGATTTGATGTTTTTCTCTCCTTTCTCACCTTTCCCTACCTCATATATACTCCCAACCCACACCTCCTTGCCCCTCCCCTTTCCTTTATTCTCTGCCAACCCGCCTCCAGCACGCAGAGTCTGCCTACATTGTGAATGGTTGTAGCTGGGACACAGAGAGCCCTTGATGCAGCAAGCGCTTCTTGTGACATCAGCTCTGTGGCTTTAGGGGGAAGGCTGTGGCTCCGGGTCCCCAAGGGAGGGGGCTGTTTTTCTCTTCTTGATCCTTCACGTTGGTGCCCGTCTGACTTATAAACTTTAATGGCCAGTTTTAAAGGTTACTGCCATGGGGCACCTTTGTTGCCAGTTTTAGTTTTTTAATTTGGAAACTTTTTTTTTTTTTATCCTTTGTGGTCTTGGGAGGAAAGATTTGGGACCATTTGGGGCTGGGAATTGGTATTTGTGGGTGATGATGAGATAGCACAGCAGCATTCTGGTTCTGGCTCCAATAACCAGAATCCCTGGCATATTATCCAGTTGCCCAAATGAACCCCAAAATGAGAAGGAAAAGACTGGCATTGGGATGTGTAGTCTTAGGCAGCATCAGTCAAGGATATAGAGGGTTGGGAGCTTATTGTTCTGTCTGAGAATGGTAACCATAGTTTAGGTGCTGGGGCACTGGAAAAAGAAAAAGATATCTCATTCTTAGTCTCTTAACTCTTCTTTCATCCCTAGTCCCAGTCCTTTGTTCTGAATATAGATGTCATTGACAATGGTTAAGTCTAATTGGGATGGGAACAAGGGTTCAGATGTAGAATTGACAGTGGGGAATGTGGCCCATGGTGGTTGCCCCACTGTAGCACAGGTACAGAACTAACAGAGTAAGCTTCACTGAGTCTTTTTGCCATTAACTCTTATGCCTTATTAAAACTTTTTTTTTTTCCCACCCAGGATAACTTCACAAAACCTCATATGCCAAAAAAAAAAAAAAAAAAAAAAAAAAAAAAAAAAAGAATCATTGCCTATCTCAGTAATCTGGTAATCTGTATCTCTAGGGGGAAAACAGTACTATAGAATAATACTCAAATAATAGCATCTTGGAATCAGAAGGGTTTATTTATAGCACTCTCATAAAACTATCTTATTCAGGTCCTCTATCTGAAACTAAGAATACGTGGGATTTAAAATGTATTTGGTGAGTGCTAGAAAAGAATTTTTAGAAGTTTAGTTCGGAGCGTGCCTCCTGCCTGGGTACTTTTTTTGTGGGTGACTAGAGTAGTAACACAAATAAATGGACAGATAATCTAACAAATAGATCCCAGGAAGAGGCAAACACATGAATCCATGGGTGCTTAGATGCTTGCTCAAAGACTTATGCCCTTTACTTAACTGTTGGCTGGTGTCCTTGATAGCCAAAACCCGTCTCTCGCTCTCTAGCATTTGTATGGGTTAGACTGAACTCAGGATTCAACTCTGGATGAATTTAGAGAATTCAGGAAAGGAGGCTGCTGTGGAAGGAGGGACACTCAGCTCTTAAAGATGTGTGGAACGAGGGCAGAGCCTTCTGGACAGTTTTGATACTGTTCACAAGGCATATAATACAGGGTCTTGGATTCAGATCTCACTCCTGGCTATTCTTCCTGGGCTGGACAAAGCTAGATTTTCATCTTGTTCCCTGTATTACAGGGCGGGGGAGGAGGTATGGGGGTTGGCTTGGGGCTGGGCCACAATTAGTGACCTGGAAGCTGGGCTGGGCACCCAGAAGCTATAAATAGCAGTCATGGCGCAGTCGCTGAGCAGACTCGAAGCCCAGCCAGACTAGCCGCGTTTCAAGTGGTCTGGGTGGGATTTTTTTTTTCTCTCTGTTAACCGTTTGTACATCTGGTTTCCTCAGTGTTGGTGGGGCAAGGGAGGAGGGTGGGGCTGTAAGCAGAACAAGAAGTTCGTATGTGGAGTAACTTCTTGATTAGTTTTGCCATATGTATATCTTGGAACTTCTAGGGCCCTTAGAACCACTACAGACTCTGGGAGTGAGAATTGTGGCCCTTAGGGGGAGATTAGGCTCCAGAGCAGGGCATGTGGTATGGGAAATACAGAAGTCCTGTAGGGCACCTGCCGCTAATTTAAGGTATGGTGAATGTTCCTGGAGAGGGAGAGAAGTGGGGTCCATATGGAGCAACTAAGATTATTTGGGAGTAGCCTGGGGCTTCTTATTTCTCCTTACTCTATGAAACGGTTCCTCTGTTCCCACCATGCCAGTCTGCTTACCTTCTTCCTGATAGACATTGCTGTTTCTTGCTTCTCTGCATTTGTTCCTGTCACCTGCCCTGGATTTTGAAATCAGAATACTTTGATTTGAATTCCAGTTCTTCCACTTTTTTGATTTGTCACCTGGGCATATTATTATGCTCCCTGGGCTTCATCTGTCAGATGAGCAATTTTGATTGGATACACCCTGAGGTTCCTTCTAGCTTTTGTAAACCATAAATTGGTTTCAATCAATCGATTTCTATTTTTCCTCTTTAGGAAGAAAATTCACTTCTACTGAGAAGCCCTCCCTGAATGATCAGTTCAGTTATCTTCCCCTGATTTGACAGATCATTAGTAGTTATATAGTTTATTTATCCTCCTTTCTCTTGCATATATCATACGTTTCTTTGCAGTTATTTTCTTGCTGTTTTCACATACCTTTTTTCTCTTCAAGTAGATTAGAAGTTTGTTGAAGCAGGACACCATATCTTCTGTATCTCTCTCTCAGCACTCACTGTCAAGGTTGTGGGCACCATTGAAGCCCACTCAAGCTTACTGGAAGGCAGACTTGGAGTAGAATGGGAAATAGGAAAAAATGAATATTTTTTCAGCAGATGCCAGTTTGAGAGGTGTTTTTGTTATAGTAAAATGGAAAACAGCAAATGAGAACACAGGTAAGAGATTTCATGCATTTTACCAAACTGTGGGATTCCAGTTCACTGCTTTGCTGACTCTCTCTACTTTTTCTTTTCTCATCTTCTCTTGAAGGTGCTTTTACTTATGAGCACAGCCTGAGTCTGTGGGCTTTTTTGGACGCTGTTTAATAACATTGAGTATGGAGCTACATTTTGCATAACGGTAAAAGGACTTTGTGTTCCAAGCATAGGCTCTTTGTATTAAGTTTCAATAATCCATCTGTTGTAGGCCTCCTTTATGCCCGAAGATGAGGATATAACACTTGTAGATATCTGTGAAAATGTATATGGCCTTGTTTTCTCTGAGTCCAAGGAGAGCAGTGTCTCTTTTGCTTGGCTTTCTGTCGCAGGGCTTTGATCTCCCGTCCCTTGTCTCATCCTTTCTCCTACTTTGAGCCCACTGGACCAGGCTAAACAATTCCTCCCCTCTTGGGTGTTTACACTCTCCCAGTGTTAGCAGAAGGTTATCGTGTCTAGTCTCAGACGTCACTTAGGCCATCTGTCTAACTTGAGCCCCTAATCACTCCTTTTTTATCCTTTCCTCCCCCACCCCAAGTCAATTATGTGACTCTCCCTGGAACTTCTTCAAACTTATCTCTACAGTTTTGGTGCCAGGGTGGCTGATATTGGGCACAGGAGCCAGGCAAAGTCTTCTTAGAACCAAGAGAAAGAAACCATTTCTCTGTCTTCAAGGCATGACGCCTCCTAGTCCTGGGATTTGAGGCAGCTTAGTTTTGCTGGTATTACCTTTCTTTCCATTCATTCATGGAATGAACGTTTAGTGAGCACTTAGTATATGCTGGTGCCTTATTAAACACCAAGAATATAATTCTATTTTATTAAACTTAAAAGACATTTAAGTAATCACTATATGCAAGGCATTATGTTAGAGGATGGATGTTCAAGGACAACTGAAACCAAAACCTTGCCTTCAAGGAGCTTGTAACCCCATGGAAGAACTGGACATGTAAATACTGAATTGAAATACAGTATAAAACGAAATGAGAGCAAATATAGGTCCAAGTAACATACCATGGGAAAATGAATAAAGAAGATTTAATTGTGGCCATTTGAAGGAGGGAGAATTGTAGGCAGCAGAAAGGAATCAGGGAAGACTTTAAGGAAGAGAAGAAATTTGAGTTTGACCTTCATAAATGAGATTTCCTTAATTAGAGGATAGGAAGATGGTGTATTAGACAGAATGAACAGAATTCATTCTTTATTTCAAGAGGTTTTTTTGAAAGAATGAGAAAAAGACATATTAAATGGAACAGCATTTGTTAATATTTCTTCTTTAAATACTTTGTGAACACCTCCTATGTGCCAGTCACTGTTCTAGAGGCAGTGGCAGAGCAGTGACCAAAGCAAAGTCCTTGTTCTCATAGAGCTTGCAGTCTAGTGAGCTGTCAAAACGGATGTGGCAGGGTTTCCCTTCTGTCCCATTGCTGTGATAATTAACCACATGTCTTACTGTACAAGTTCTTTGAATTAAAAAAAGTCTCTTTCCTGTCTGGGCAGTGGATATCTGGTGCCACCTACATCTTTCTAGATATTTCTTCTTAGCCAGATCTTTGACAAGTCAATAACAGACCAGATTCTGCACAAACCTTAGACAATAGTGACAGTTGATACTTTTGATTAACACCCTATGTTACTGGAAGATTATGAGGTGTGTTATTTTTATTTTATAATATACTTTCTAATTATTTGAAAATTAGTAATCTGCTTATGGAACAAATGGTAAAGACTAAACTAGAAGATGTGTTTAAGCAGAATATCCCCTCTCAATCAATTAGTGACCAGCACTCAAGTATAATCAGGTTTACCTTGATGAATCCTCTTCATTTCCCTCAGTTCCTGTGATACATCTGAGTGCTTGTCTTCCACCCCAGCTGATGTGTGTTTCTGTTTTACCCATGATCTCTTCATGGCTTTAGGCCATTTTAATTTGGTCAAGTTAAGCCTTTCTTCCCAAGTCTGCAATTGCCTTTGCCTCAATTCTAAGAGAGGCTGACAGTAGGAATGAGTCCAAAATTCCATTCATTTTATATTCACCACATCTGGGTTTCTTTTAGCATCATTTTCCCTCTTGAGAACATTTTCAAGGTTTTCCTAATTTTCTAGTGGTTTCTTCTTTTTTGTTGTTGTTGTTGGGGGGGGGTGCCTTTTGGAAGATTACTGCGAAGTTTCCAGCATTGATTATCTAGTCTTGAGTCTATTTATGTATATCCCTCTTTCTCTACCACCTTCTCTCATGTAGTAAAAGTTGTTTTCTTCTCTTCGTTTATTATGTAGGCGTCTTATTCTTGAGACCTAAGTTGTGGGTGATACTTCTCCTCTATTCCCCTTTGTTTCCTAGGGAACCTCTGATTCTTCAAAGAGTAGCCTGGATAGATCTTGCACCCTCTTGTAAGGGAACACCCTGGGTAGAGAGAGCAGCAATTAAAGTTTTCATGTGTGCTGATCTCACTGCAGCAACTACCCTAATTCTGTCAGTTCTGGAGCTCTCTAGCTAGACATTTGCAGCTGTCAATACTGCTCTCAACCACTAGGGGACACACTGTTTCCCTTAGCTCTTTTGGCATAGTTGCAGGCAGAAATCCCTTTTTTCCTTCAGTCAGTCTGTACCTGGTCCTGGGGCCACCATGTTTGGCCCTGCAGGTTGTGCATGGCACAGCGCCAGTGAGTTCCATTCTCATAAAGTAGGATGCTCCTGGATTCATGCAGGGCAGTGACCCTGACTTTGTTCAACCAAGGCAATGTCATTTTGTTTTTTAAACCTGAGACAAAACAAAACAAACAAACAAAAAAACAAAACCAGAACAACAACAAAAAATGTTTGGGTAAGAATAAATTATTCCCAAGACTATCATAGCATTATTCATACAGATAATATAAATTCTATTAAATACCTTACATATGTGTGCTCTAGAGTTAGGCAAACCTGTGTTTGAATCCTGACTACCACTTACTGGCTATTTGACTTCAGTTGAGCTGACTTTGGTCTAAATGGAGGCTCCAGAGTCTGGTGATCTGAGTTGAAACCTGGCTCTACTTAATTACTAGCTGCGGGACTTTGAGAAACTTACTTAACCTACCTGGCTTCAGTTTATTTTGGTGTAAAATAGGGATAATGTTCTCTTTAGAGTTGTGAGAGCTCAATGAGATATACTTGAGTGCTATTTGTAGTGTCTGGCACATTAGAAGCATTTGAAAGTATTAGTTATATGTGTAAATTGTTATTCTTAGGTTTCTTTCCATTTAGCAGTCATTCTGTTTTTAAAAAAATGGTGGTCAGGCATGGTGGCTCACGCCTGTAATCCCAGCACTTTGGGAGGCTGGGCGGATGGATCCCTTGAGGTCAGGATATCAAGACCATCCTGGCCAACACAATGAAACCCCATCTCTACTAAAAATACAAAAATTAGCCAGGTATTGTGGTGCACGTCTGTAGTCCCAGCTACTTGGGAGGCTGAGGCAGGAGAATCGCTTGAACCCAGGAGGCAGAGGTTGCAGTGAGCCTAGATGGCGCCACTGCACTCCAGCCTGGGCAACAAAGCAAGACTCTGTCTCAAAAAAAAAAAAAAAAAAAAAAAGTTAAAAATAAATAAATAAAAATAGTGTCCTCTTGGTTCAATGTTTATGCATATAACCTAATCTGAAAACAGTTTTCAGCGTTTTTTTCCCCCATTTTTGCTTTTTTTTTTTTTTTTTTTAAAGAGTGCAATGGTGTGATCTTGGCTCACTGCAACCTTTGCCTCCCAGGTTCAAGAGATTGTCTTGCCTCACCTTCCCAAGTAGCTGGGATTATAGGTACACACCACCACGCCTGGCTAATTTTTGTGTTTTTAGTAGAGACAGGGTTTCACCATGTTGGCCAGGCTGATCTTGAACTCCTGACCTCAAGAGATCTGCCTGCCTTGGCCTCCCAAAGTGCTGGGATTACAGGTGTGAGCCACTGTGCCCGGCTTTTTTTTAATTTTTATTTTTTTAATGTTGCCCAGGCTGGAGTGCAGTAGCTATTCACAGGCACAATCCTACTACTGAGCAGCATGGGAGTTTTGACCTGCTCTGTTAACAGCCTGGGCTGGTTCACCCCTCCTTAGGCAATCTGGTGGTCCCGCACTCCCGGGAGTCACCATACTCATGCTGAGCTTAGTGTGGACACCTGATCGACATAGCTCACTACAGCCCAGAACTCCTGGGCTCAAGCGATCTTCCTGCCTCAGCCTCCTGGTAGCTGGAACTATAGGCACACGCTGCACCCAGCAAGTTTTCAGTGTTCTTAAACTGAAATATCCCCTGCAACCAAAATAAAGAAAACCAAAAAAAAAAATAGTTCACATTAAAACAAGAATGAGTTGATCTTCTCCTATCAGTTGGCAAAAATTAAGATTATTATAGCTCTGACTAGAGTATGAAGAATTGGGCACTTTATACAATTTTGGTTGGAAGGTATATTGGTACATTTTTGGAGGGCATTTTTTTGGTAGTGTCAGATATGTCCTTTAGCCAGTGGGTATGTACTCTATAAAATTATTAACATACAAAAATACCTAATAAGCATGCTCAAAGCAGCATTGTTTATAATACAGAAAGTTGGAAACAGTTTAAAAGTCCATCATTATGGAAATATGAATAAATTATGGTTTATCCATATAAGGTAATGCAATGACGCTATTAAAAAGAATGAGGGCCGGGTGCGGGGCTCACGCCTGTAATTCCAGCACTTTGGGAAGCTGAGGGGGGCGGATCATGAGGTCAGGAGATCAAGACCATCTTGGCCAACATGGTGAAATGCCATCTCTACTAAAATACAAAAAATTAGCTGAGTGTGGTGGCACATGCCTGTAATCCCAGCTGCTTAGGAGGCTGAGACAGGGGAATCGCTTGAACCCTGGAGGCAGAGGTTTCGGTGAGCTGAGATCACGCCACTGCACTCCAGCCTGGCAACAGAACAAGACTCCGTCTCAAAAAAAAAAAAAGAATGAGATAGTCGAGGTGTGGTGGCAGAGGCCTGTAATCCCAGCGCTTTGGGAGGCCGAGGCAGGAAGATCACTTGAGGCCCAGAGTTCAAGACCAGCCTGGGAAACATATTGAGACTCCATCTCTAAAAAAAATTAAAAATTATAAAGTTAGCCAAGCACAGTGGCACGTTTCTGTAGTCCCAGTTACTCAAGAGGCTGAGGTGGGAGGATTGCTTGAGCCCAGGAGTTTGAAGCTGCAGTGAGCTATGATCCTGCCACTGTGCTTCAGCCTGGCAACAGAGCAAGACCCTGTCTCAAAAATAAATAAATAGGCCGGGTACGGTGGCTCACCCCTGTAATCCCAGCACTTTGGGAGGCCAAGGCAAGCAGATCACCTGAGGTCAAGAGTTCAAGACCAGCCTGGCCAATATGGCAAAATGCCATCTCTACTAAAAATAAAAATTAGCCGGATGTGGTGGTACACACCTGTAATCCCAGCTACTCAGGAGGCTGAGGCACAAGAATTGCTTGAACCCGGGAGGCAGAGGTTGCAGTGAGCCAAGATGGTGCCACTGCACTCCAGCCTGGGCAACAGAGCAAGACTCCATCCCCAATAAATAAATAAATAAATAAATGGCCTTGAAAAGATGACCATGATATACTGTTACGCAAAAAAAAAAAGGCAGAATGCATAAGAATATATGTAATGTGATCCCATTTGGGATGTTTATACCAAATAGAAAAAAAGTCTGGGAGCATACACATCAAATTGTTCACAGTGGTTTCCTCTGAGAGGGGGATTGGAGTTAAAGAGAATAAGTCTTTTATTTATATACATCTATAGTGTTTAAATTGATTAGTATTTTAAAAATAATTTTGTAAAATGCCCATAGAGGAAGAAATATAAATGGGTGAATTTTCCCAGTACCAATTCTTTATCTTGATAGAGTTCTTTGCTACTTCTTAGCTTCCTGGGTCCAGATTACTTTCCTCAACCCTGTCTGGCTTGGTGGGATTCTTGGTCCCTGTGGGAATCTGCATTCTAATTCTCTTCCAGAGTGTATAAGCACTAGATCAGATTCTCTGGATTCTTAGTCATATTTCATTGCTGCTTTTTTTTTTTTTTTTTTTTTTTTTAAAAAAAAAGACAGTCTTGTTCTGTCGCCCAGGCTGGAGTGCAGTGGCACAATCTCAGCTCACTGCAACCTCTGACTCCTGGATTCAAGTGATTCTCATGCCTCAGCCTCCCAAGTAGCTGGGATTACAGGTGCGTACTACCATCCTCAGCTTTTTTTTTTTTTTTTTTTTTTTGCATTTTAGTAGAGACCGAGTTTTGCCATGTTGTCCAAGCTGGTCTCAAACTCCTGGCCTCAAACAATCCACCTACCTCAGACTCCCAAAGTGCCGAAATTACAGGTGTGAGCCACCATGCGCAGCCAAGTTTCACCATTCTTGAAGGTTTCCTTAGCTCCTGGACCTTTGAAGACCCTGTTCTCACATCCTGATAGATTTGTATCTCTTTGATCGACTTCCTCATATTAAAGCTGTTGACGCTTAGAAAACTATCCTTTTGTTCTAAACTAGTTCTAGCCTAGGGTTGGTAATTACTGCGTGATTCCTGACTATAGTGTGAATATGTCATGTGCCATGTTCCCAGAAGATTCTTACTTTATGTCCACCTTCTTGCCACAATAACCGAAGGCTTCCTTCTCCTGTATTAAAGATGTGCCTCCACTATACCACCCCTTCCCTCAGTGGACCTCCCACTGGATGCCACCTACCAGTTTCAGAAATACACCTTGCATTTCCCCATTCTGTCCTCTTTTCCTACCCTTCCCCGGTTCCTGGGCCCTACCATTGTACCTTCTGAAATTCATAGTTTATAATCAGCAAAATCTTCTTTATCTTCAGTCTCTTCCTCGAGCATTACTTTCTCCTTCTTGGTCAGAAACCTGGCCTTCCCCTCAAGACTTTTCCCATGTCTTTTCTGCCGCACTCTCACACGGTGGCTGTTTCTTCTTTCATAGTCCTCTTACTACTGAGTATGGAGCTGGGATACATGTCTTCCTTATTTCTAATTGCTGGTTTCTGACCATGTCTGCTCCCTCTTCTTTAAAAAGCCCCAGCTTTGAGTCTGATGCATCTGAACCTGTCACCCAGGACTCTTCACTGTTATAAAATGCACTGACTCTAAGTAATTCCCACTCATTTCTTGAGGAATTTAGCTCCTGACTCACTACTGCCTTCTCCAGTACTTCTCTAATTATCTTGACTCTTGCCCTATCTCATTCACTGACTTCTCTGGACATACTCTAGAGCAGTGGTTCTCAACAAGGGGAGGTTTTGCCCATAGGGAACATTTGGCAAGGTCCAGAGACATTTTTGGGTCTCATAACTTGAGAAGTGCTACTGGCATCTGGTGTAGTGAGTAGAGTCCAGGGACACTGTTCAATGTCCTGTAGTGCACAGGACAGCCCTCCAGCATGAAGAATTGTTCAGCACAAAGTGGCAGTAGTGCCACTGTTAGAAGCTCTGTTCTAGAGTCTGCTCTAGGCCTTGTAATCACCAATCATTGCACTCCTCCATATTCTCAGTTTTATACATCCTACTTTCTGAGCATATCTCCATCCTCTTTTTCCAGCTGTCTTCTGCCTTGACTCAACATTCCTTTAATCCTACAGAGAGCTCCAGCCCATTGATCTTACCTTCCTTTTCATTGTCCTGACTCCTGTGATACCCTGCCTCCCTTCCTTACCCAGCTTCTATGGTCAATTATAACCATTCCCTTGCGCGTACTCCTGATTTTATTGCCCATTTCTTGTGTACAGTTAAACTCAACTTTCTACCTCCTCCATACCTATGCAGTCAAATGTAGTCAGAAAGCAAAACGTAACAACCATGCTGACTAGTTTCATCATTTTATTTATTTATTAAAAAAATTTTTTTAGAGACAGGGTCTCGCTGTGTTGCCCAGGCTTGTCTCGAACTTCTGGGCTTAAGCAATCCTCCTACCTTGGCCTCTCAAAGTGCTGGAATTACAGGAGTGAGTCACTGCACCCAGTCTGACTAGTTGCAATTTAAATTCTTGACCCTGCCTCTCAAATGCACCCTTAATGCTGCCAGACAATTAAATTTCCCTAAAAAAGAATAATCAGTCAGAAATGAACTTTTGCAGACTTAAACCATACTTCTGCTTCCTCCTAACATATGTACCCTCAGACACTGCTTTTCCACCTGTGTGCAAAGATAAAGTAGCCTTGCCTCTGTCTAAAGGCTGTCTCTCCATTTGTGCATTAGATTCTATCTCACCTATCAAGGAAATTGCTCAGTAATTGCCCTCTCCCTAAGTTTTTGTTTTCTATAACATTGTTATATTAGTATTCAAGTGTACTATTATTCTTCCACCTTAAAAAATCTTTCTGACACCCCAGTTTGCCCACCAATCACCACCCTACATCTTCACTCCCCTTCCCTACAAAACTCCTTATAAGTGTTGTCTATTTTTACTGTGATCTTACCTTCCTTTTCTTCCAGTTCTGTCTTAAAACCATTTAAATGGGGTTTTGGGTCTCATCACGCCATTGAAATTGTTCTTGAAAAGGTTACTAATGACTTTTACGTTGCAAAATCCAGTAAATAGTTCTCATCTCTCATCTTATTTGGTCAAACAGCATTTGATAAAGTTGGTCGCTCAGTCCTTCTCGACATAGTTCGTTTGGTTTCCAGAGCAATACACTTTCCTGGCTTTATTTTCTGCTTCATCAGTTACTTCTTCACAATCTTCTTTGCTGATCTCTTCTCTTCTGCACTACCTCCAAGGCTCAGTCCTTGGCCCTCTTCTATTCTCTACCCACATTTGCCCTGTTGGTGATCACTTTCAGTCTCATGGCTTTAAACATCATCTTTATCCCTGTGTCTTCAGCCCAGTTCTTTCTCCCAAACCCCAGACTTGTATATTCAACTACTTGTTCAACATTTCCACCTGGAAGTCTAATAGATCAAACTCAACATATTCATATTGAACTTCTCGTTTCTTCCCCACTCCCGCCAACCCCCACATCAAGCCTGCTCATCCCATAGCCTTTTCCTTGGTTAGTGGCAACTTCATCCTTTCAGACTTGCTCAGGTTAAAAATCTTGGAGTTGAGCCAGATATGCTGGAGCACATGGGTAGTCCCAGTTACTTGGAAGGCCAAGATAGGATGATCTCTTGGGCCCAGGAGTTTGAATCCAGCATAGACAATATAGCAAGATTCTGTGTCTGAAACAAATAAATCTTGGAGTCATGTTTGACTCTTGTCTTTCTCTCATACCCCACATCTAATCCATCAAGAGATTCTATTGGCCCTTCTTTCAAAATAAATACAGAATCTGCCTCTGCTCTAGTACCTTGATCTGAGCCACCATCATTTCTTGCTTAGGGGACTACAGTTGTCTCTGGGTTTCCATCCTTGTTCTCCTATACAGATGTCCCTTGACTTATGATGGGGTTACATCCTGATAAACCCATCATAAGTTTAAAATATCATAAGTTGAAAATGTATTGAATACACTTAACCTACAGAACATTATAGCTTAGCCTATCTTAAGCATGCTCAGAACACTTACATTAGCCTACCGTTGGGCAAAATCATCTAACACAAAGCCTATTTTATAATGAAATGCTGAATATCCCTGAATATCTACTGAATGCATATCACTTTCACACCATTGTAAAGCCAAAAAAATCATAAGCCAGGAATTGTCTATAATCTCTTCTCAACCTGGAAGCTGGAGTGATTCTTTAAAGTTCTGAGTCAGTTCATGCCACTTCTTTGCTCAAAACTCTGCAAGGGATTCCATTTTACTCTAAGTAAAAATAGTTGTCACAGTGGCTCACAAGGCCCCTTCTTATCTGATCCCTATAATCTTTCTGACCTCATCTCTTAACCACCTTTCTCTCTCTTACGTCACTCTAGCTACATTGGTCATCTTACTGTTTTGTTTAACACCCTGGGCACACTCCTGTCTCATGCCCTCTGCTTCCAGCACTTGTGCCCCAGATATCCATAGGCTAATTCCCACACTGTCAAATCTTGCTAAATGTCATCTCATCAAAGCCTACCCTGATCACTTTATTTCAAATTGCAACCCACCTTTTCATCCCTACATTCCCAATCCTTTACCCTACTCTTTTTTCCCCCCATTGCATTGAACATTTCTTAACATAACTAATATTGATGGTGTTCTACTGCTAAAATATAAGCTCCTCAAGGGCAGGAATTTTTGTATGTTCTGTTGACTTCTGTGTCTCAGTAGCCAGAAATAGTACCTGGAACATAGTAGGGCCTCAATAAGTACCTGTTGAATTAATACTTGTCTACTTTTAGGCATGATTGCAGAGCAAAAATGACAGAAAATCTGAGTCAATTGAGTAGTAATTTCATATATCTCTACAGCACTTTATGTTTACAGAATCTTTCCCAGGTCATTGCCAACTCTTTCTCCTGCTTCCTCAAGTATTCTTCTCCTGAGGGGGGATTAGTCTTGCACAGTTCTATCAACTTTATGCAATAAAAATTCAAAGAATTAAAAAATACATAAATAGCAAGAGATAGGTCCTCTCACTTTCCTCTGCCTTGAATTATTTAGAAAGAAGGAAATCTTAGAAAGCCATGTATCCGTGATCCAAGTGGCCCTCTCTAAGTTTGATTCCTTGATTTCTGGGCTTTGATGTTGAGTTTTAGGACATGTTTCTGTATGAGGTAGAATGCTTTGTATCTAGGAGCTCCTTAACATTAGTCTCCACCTGTCTCCCTGAATCTAAATTTTGGTTTATCAAGCCTCTTACTCTTTGCCAGTTTTTTTTTTTTTTTTTTTTGAGACAGAGTCTCGCTCTGTCACCTAGGCTGTAGTGCAGTGATGTGATCTCGGCTCACTGAAAGCTCTGCCTCCCGGGTTCACGCCATTCTCCTGCCTCAGCCTCCTGAGTAGCTGGGACTACAGACGCCCGCCACCACACCTGGCTAATTTTTTTTTGTATTTTTAGTGGAGACGGTGTTCCACCGTGTTAGCCAGGATGGTCTCGATCTCCTGACCTCGTGATCCACTGGTCTCAGCCTCCCAAAGTGCTGGGATTACAGGCGTGAGCCACGGCTCCCGGCCTGCCAGTTTTTTTTTAAAGCTTCTCTATCTAGGCCCAATTCAGATGTTGTCAAATTGATACATTTATTGCTTCACCAGCTTTTATCTGGTTTTCTGCTTTCAGTCTTCCTCATTACCTCGTGGAAAATGTTTTGAATTTTGTGTGTACTTTGAAACCTGCCCCTTAGCTCTCTGATTGCATTTATAATAGTACCCATACCCCTCCTCCCTGAACTAGATCCTAGGCTCTTAAGAATTTAATCAAGAAACTAATCCTGCTATGGATGGTGCTCTCCCCATTGGCTGTGAGCTCTCATCCCTGTGGTAAAGGCTTCCTTGAAGCAGTCCAGGCCTGGCCACAAGAAGTTGGCAGAGGCTAAGGAGTCTTTAACTTAGGTTTCAGTTGTATGGGGAATGATATGGGAAGGAGACAGCTATTAAGTGACCATTAGGTTTAAAGCATTGTACAATATCACCCAGAAACACATGCTAAGAACCTGATGGTAAGATCTTTTAACAGTCAGGACTACTAGTAACCAAATAATTTATCATCTGTCAGTTAAAAGATATACCCATCAAAACTGGAGACCCGGCATATTGGCCTAGAACTCTACACACTGTGTCGGTCTCTTTTTATTATGGTAGGCTTTTGTTTCCATTGTCTTCCCTGACTTACTCTCTCACAGATCTTTCAAAAGCCACCTCGGTAGTTAGGCTGAATGGAAATGGGAAAGGAAGAAAGCTGATTTAGCCAAGTGTTTCCTTAGCCATACCCACTGCCCACCTTCTAGGATGGGACCAATGTGGTCTTCCACATGCCTTGGTCAGTCTTTTCTTTAGATCCTCCTAGGTGCTCTTCTACTCTGGCTAGTGGCCTTTGGGATGGAGTGGGGGTTGTTATTACCTGGGGTGAAAATCAGAGGGACTAAAATTCCTCTCCCACCCTCTTCCTCTGTTTTGGTGGTTTGGAGGGTCAAGGCCTTGACAGATAATGTTTTATTATTAGCAGGTGTTCAAGATGCCCTGTAACCAGAGCCTAGATTTGGTCTTTCCTTCTTCCCCTCACCTGGAGATGAACCCTGGCGTGCTGTTCTGTTGCCTAGGGTCAGCCTGGTGTCAGGGCTGCCTGTTTGTGCCTCCTAAGTGAGCCTGAGGATAGGGGGTTAGCACACTCAATGGGAATCCTACACCCACAGCTATGACTTCCTGCAAGGAAGTGGAGAGATTATCAGTTAGGAAATGCTAAATTAAGTAACCAGGGCATTCTCTCCTGCTTAGTGAAACCTAGATCCAATGAGTGTGAGATGTACTGTACCTAGAAATGATCTGGGCATTTTGGAGTACCTGGACAATAGCCAGGAGTGAGGACAAGGATGCAGAAATTCTGAACCAGGGAACTAGAAGTCTCAGGAAGTAGCTCTTAGCCTCAAGCCTGATCATATCCATTTAGGAAAACTTCTTCCAAATCAAGCTGTCTTGACTCTTCTGCAGATTCAGACTTCTCTCTTTCTCTAGTCCCCTTTTCCCAGCACCCAGCCACAACCTCCGTTTCCACAGTACTGTCAGACTCCTGCTCTGAGTGGGGGGTCTGAATTGAAGTATATCTTAATTTCCAGTTCTTTTTTTCTCCCTACCCTCCATCTTTTTCTGGGATCTTTTTAATGGCTAGTAAGTCTTGCTTAATTTTCCCCAGACACTGGATGCTAGGGTCATCCTAACATTTTAGATCAGATCAGATCCCTCCATCACCACCCCAGCCATGGGTTAGGCAGGTACCCTGTTGAGAATGAGTCTTCTAAGTTAAACTGGTGGCAGACAACTCAGGCCTAGCAGTTGACCTTCTCCCCTTCGACTTCCTAACCTCAAAACCTGCCAGTCTTGATTTCCTGGAAAGTGGCTTTGTATCTAGAACTTATTTTTCTCTAGAGCCTCTCCTCAGAATCCTTGCCCATCTTTAAACTTGGAGTCTAGTGGGACCAGGCATTGACACAGGCTGGAGATGTTCCTCAACACACGTTCCATGCTTGCACTTCGGTAGTCACTGCTGATGTTGTATTAAGTAACTTCATTTTCCAATTGTGTGTTTGGTTTGATTTGGTTTCACTGTGTCTTTTAAAAATATTTTTACTATAAAGTATTTAATACACACAAAAGAACATATAATAAAACAAACACTATATACCCACTATTCAACTGCATTTTTAAACAGTTAATAGTAATATTCAGTTCCTTTCCCAGTCACTTCTCCTTTCCTGTTTGCCCTTAGTGGGATTAAAAACAGTGGGAAGAGCAGCTGGAGAGGCCTGCAAGGTCATTCTGTTCCCTTCTCCACAGAAGTGGCCCCAGATCTACGTCTGTCTTGTGGGAGTTTAGGCACTGACCATTCTGTGTTCAGAGCACAGTTTATCCCCCTCAGTTTTTCTCTGTCAGTAGTATCGAAAATCTGTTTTAAGACACATTTTGCAAGAGGACCTCTGATAGCTTAGGATTCTTCTTCTGGCCATTTATATATCCCTCTTGTCCTTGTCTCCTTAAACCTAAAGATGCACAGTTTCAGGTAGTGCCCTGGCTTCTCTATTAATTGTTCATCTTGCTCCCTTTCTTCTGGCTCCTATGAGTTCACTGTCTACCTGTTGATTAGTCACCCTGCCTGCCAGGGTAGCCCTCTATGTAGAGGACAGGCAGCTTTACCTCCTCCCTAAGGTATTCGGCAGTGGTATCTTCTACAGGAGATTTATGGAAATCAGCCGCTGTGGGCTTTACAGAATCTGGAGTATACATACCCTGAACTGATTATAAATTAAGGAATTTCTCATCTGGAAGGCTGTTAATATACACAGATATACATAGTGTCTTGCAAACATGTTTCATTGAGCACTTTTTTTTTTTTTTTTTTTTGTGAGACGGAGTCTGGCTCTGTCGCCCAGGCTGGAGTGCAGTGGCCGGATCTCAGCTCACTGCAAGCTCCGCCTCCCGGGTTCACGCCATTCTCCTGCCTCAGCCTCCCGAGTAGCTGGGACTACAGGCGCCCGCCACCGCGCCCGGCTAGTTTTTTGTATTTTTTTTAGTAGAGACGGGGTTTCGCCGTGTTAGCCAGGATGGTCTCGATCTCCTGACCTCGTGATCCGCCCGTCTCGGCCTCCCAAAGTGCTGGGATTACAGGCTTGAGCCACCGCGCCCGGCCTGAGCACTTTTGTTTGAAGTATTAGCAATTAATTGTGAGGCAGAAAAATCTCCTTAATTAGCTTAAGTGAAAAGGGGATTTACTGAATAGGCACAGGGTGGTCTCTTGGTACCTAATTGCAGATGGCTACCCATGCCTCACAGGAACTGGACAGGCAGCTTCTTTCTCTGTGATCTCAAGATCTCTTATCTCTGCCCCCTACAGCCAATTTGTTTCTACTCCTGCAGACCATTGACTGGCATCTGGCTTTGGCTCCCCTTACTGCTAACTCTGAACTGGCTCTATGTGGTCTTTCTGATTATGCATCCACTGTTACCCAATGAGAGTCTTTACATCTTTACAGCAGGGGTTTTTACCCTGGGGTCTATGGATGCCTTGGGAATTCATGCTTAGAGTTCAGGGTTTCGTGAATGGAATGAGGGAAAGTTGCATCTTATTTTCATTAACCTGTAACTGGAATTTAGCATTTCCTTCAATTATAAATGTAAGCAAAAGACACTGTGTATTAGAAGTATCTGTCACCAGTAGAAATCACAGATACTTTCATATCATTCTATACTGCTGCAGATATCTTGAAATACAGTTTTTGCTGATTACTGCTTGAAATTATGGTTATTAGACTCATTGCTAGATCTCATGATTTAATGTGTTAATAAAGAAGCTCGTATGTTATAATATTACAGATTAGTTTAAAAATATTTGAATAATAACATTTCAATTAATTGGTTTCCTTTGTAATCCTGTAATTTTTTTTTTTTTTTGAGACAGTGTCTCACTTTGTCCCTCAGGCTGGAGTGTAGTGACACAATCATAGCTCACTGCAGCCTTGAACTCCCAGGCTCAAGCAGTCCTCCCTTCTTAGCCTCCTGAGTAGCTGGGACCATAGGCATGTGCCACTCAGTACACCTGGCTAAGTTTTCACTTTTTATAAAGACAGAGTCTCACTATGTTGCCCAGACTGGTCTGCTCTTCTCTCAAAGCAGACTGTACATAGACCTGTATCATAGAACTGAACATATTTTGCTAAACCCACAATCAGTCATTTATTTCTTTGTACCTAGAATAATGTGGCTCAGAGAAGGTGTCAAGTAAATAGTTCTTGAATGAATAGGTCTGTTTGCTTATGTGGCTTGAAACTTTGTCCCCAATTCTGCTCTCAGGACATTATCTCCTGCTATTAAGCAAGGATTTATTCATTAATTTTATATACACACACACTTGGTATATACACACACCCTTGTTCATTTAATAACAAATTTAAAGAAGCTTTTTCAACAATCCTTTGAATTTTGTTATCACCCAGTGCTGGAAAATGGTGTTCCCTTGGCATTTCCCCAGAGAGTTTGCAGCAGAATGTATTTCCTAGAGTTTAATTCAGCATTCCTAGACCTCAGGCTAGCTTAGCAGGAAGTAGCCTTTAGAACGAAGTCAGACTCAATGGTAGAGAAGCTTAGACTGTGGGAAGCAGCCATCTGAGAAATCCAGGGCATCGAATTTGAAAGGCGCTGAGGGCTCAGCACTTCCAGTTCAGTCATTTCATCTCTACAGGACTTTGGGAGACTCTTGCCTCCCTATCCCCATCCTCACCCCACCCTCCACCCCAGCCATGTGTTTCTTGCCTGATACCAACCATGTTTGCCCTTAGAATGCTGATAGGAATAGCTTTATAAGGAAAGAACTTGCAGAAATGGCTCTGAGGTTATGCTATTTACCCTAGCTTAAACTCCACAGGAATCTAGGACTGCAGAAAAAAGAACTGAGACGTCACCAGAGTTTCAGCTTCTGGCTTTTTGGACTCGGTGCGAGATTGGCAGCCAAGGGCTCCTATCTAACTGGGCTAGTCATAAGAGAGTCCTCAGCCGGAACTGGGATAAACCTGCATCCTAAAACTTTTTCCACAGATACAAACTGTAAGCTCTATGAGGGCAGTGGCCATGTCTCTCCCCCGAAACTGAATTCCCAGCACATACTTCAGTGCCTGGCACATAGTAGGTACTTATATTTGCTGGATGAATGGTCCCTGAACTCTAGGTCCCTGAACTCACAGCCTAATGGGGAAGACAGGAAATGAGTAAATGAATAATGGAAAATTATTATAATTACTTGAGGAAAATGAATAGAATGCTGTAAAAGCACTTCAGGTGATATGGTCAGGGGGCCAGAAGAAGTGACATTTAAACTGAGAGTTGAAAGATGAGAAGAAACCAGCCGCTTGAATAAGTTGGAGGACACAGATGGCCCCTTAATAGTAATTCAGAGGAGGAAGTGTGTATACCTATCTAGATTTTTGTAGGCTATTTGTGGGAAAAGAAGGGCCTACTGTTGATTCACGGTTCGTCTATTCACTGCTGCCCCCACCCCACACTGTTCCTTACATATCCGGCTTTGTTTAGTAAGGCCTCAGACCTAGTGCTGTTGACTGGGAATCAAAGGCTCCAGTGTGTGACTAGCTGTGAAGAACAATTATTTGTTTATGTGTCTGACTCTTCAGCCAGACTATGAGCTCCCTGAGGACAGTGAACCCTGTCTTATCCTTAGGACACAGCATGCTATAGTGTATCCTTGGCAATTTTGTTTAATGATTGAATTAATAATAACAGTTAATACTTATTGAGCACTTCCTATGTGCCAGACATGATAGGGAGAACTTTACTTGCATTATCTCATTTAATCCTCATAATAACTCTATAGTGCAGGTAGTAATATCATTCCCATTCCACAGCTGAAGAAACTAAGGCTTAGAGATGAAATAATGGGTCAGGGATTTGAGTGTAAGCAGTTGAACTCCAGAGCCCACACTGTTTTTGCTGAAATAAAGTGATTTTCCTAGTTGCCTTCAAATAGTTGAGAGTGCATGGAACTCTCAAGGGAACAGAATTAATATGTTACATACATTGTCTCATTTAACAATCCTTGGACAACCCTCATTAGTAGGAATTCCTTTACTCATTTCATAGAGGGAGAATTGAGGCTCAGAAAATTAAGTCACTTGGCCAAGATCAAGATCATAAAACAAACATGTAAGTGGTGGACTTATTTTCAAAACCAGGTCTGTCTGACTCTAGATCCTGTGGTCTTTCAACATGCCATGCCACCTCCAGTCTCTCAGCCACTGGTAGGTATCTGCTCCACTGACTGCTTAAAGTTCTTTAAAAGTTGTCCAAGCCTGTTGGGAGCCTGAGCATCTATTCCTAAAAGAGGAAATAGAGTGGAGAATAGGCAAAAGAGATGGGGAGAATAGAGACTTTATCTATTTCAAAACTTGTTTTTAAAATTAGAGCTATAATCCACATACCATGAAATGTACCAAAAAGTATATACCAAAAGTATATACAATTCAGTGGTTTTAGTGTATTCACAAGGTTATGCAACCACAACTACTATCTAATTCCAGAACATTTTCATCACCCCAAAAAGAAATGCCATACCTATTTGCAGTCATTCTCCATTCGCCCTGTCTCCTATCCCCTGGAAATCACTACT
This sequence comes from Macaca mulatta, assembly GCF_049350105.2. NCBI lineage: Eukaryota > Metazoa > Chordata > Mammalia > Primates > Cercopithecidae > Macaca > Macaca mulatta. The sequence goes on along the minus strand of NC_133417.1, from coordinate 124,335,944 downwards.
CTTTGTCTTTATGGATTTGCCTATTCAGTGTATTTCATAAAAACGGGATCATACAATATGTGGTCTTTCGTGTCTGGCTTCTTTCACTTAGCATTATGTTCTTAAGGTTCATGTATTAAAGCGAATATCAATACTTTATTCCTTCTTATGTTAGAACAAAATACCATTGTACAGTATACCACATTTTGTTTATCCATTCATCCGTTGATGGACATTTGGGTTGTCTCTACTTTTTGGCTCTTATGAATAATGCTGTTATGAACATTTGTGTTCACATTTTTGTGTTAACATATGTTTTCAATTCTCTTGGGGATGTACCTAGGAGTAGAATTGCTGGGTCATATAGTAACTCTATGTTTAACATTTTTAGTAACTGCCTCGCTGTTTTCCATAGTGATTCATCTTTTATTAATAAACTTTTAAAATTGAAGTATAAGATGCATGTAGGAAAGTGCCCATATCAGAAGTGTACAGCTTGAAGAATTATTACAAAATTAACATAGCTGTGTAACCAGCACCCAAATCAAGAGCTAGAAAATTTCCAGTACTCAAAAGTACTCCCCTATTATCTGCCAGTGTCTACCACCTCCAAAGGGTAACACCACTATCCTGACTTCTAATATGATCATTAAGTTAATTTTGCTTGTTTTTGAGCTTCATAGAAATGGAATAATACAGTATATACTATTTTGCGTATGACTTCTTTTACTCAACAAAATGTTAATTTTTTTTTTTTTTTCTTTTCTTGAGACAGGGTCTCACTCTGTTGCCCAGGCTGGCCTGCAGTGGCACGATCACAGCTCACTGTAGCCTCGAACTCCTGGGCTCAAGCAATCCTCCTGCCTCAGCCTCCCAAAGTGCTGGGATTACAGGTGTGAGCCACACACCTGACCCAAAATGTTAATGCAATTCATCCATGTTGCTCTTTGTAGCCATACTTTTAAAATTTTCACTTCTGTATAATATTTGATTGTAAAACTATACCACCATGTATTTCCCTAGTTGTGTTGGAGAAATACATAGAAGTGGAATGTCTAGGTCATAGGTGTGTATATTTTTAGATTTAATAGATACTGCCAAACTATTTTCAAAAATGACTGTATCAATTTATAACCACACAAGCAGTTTAGGAGAATTCTGGTTGTACTATTTCTTTGTCAACACTTGATATTATCTTCCTTTTTCCTTTTAGCCATTATGATGAATATGTAGTGATATTCTGTTGTGGTTTTAATTTTCTCAATGAGGTGCTGTACATTTTTATGTAATTATCAGTCATTTAAATATGACTAAGACTTAGGTATGACTAAGTCTTTTTCTTACTGATTTTTAAGAGTTTTTAATATATTTTGGAAATGAGTTCTTTGTTGGTATATGTATTGCAAGTATTTTCTCCTACATTGTAGCTTGCTTTTTTGCTCTCTTAAATATCTCTTTCGATGAACAGAAGTTCTTAATTTTAATCTAGTCCAATTTATCAATCTTTTCCTTTATAGTTTGTGTCCTGTTAAGAAATCTTTACCTCTTCAAGGTCATGAAGATCAGTACCTTATATTATTTCCAGTGTGTGTGGCAGGTGGAGGAGGTGGTGCATCACCCTATACAGTAAGATTTCTCAGGGCAGAGAGGACACTGCCACCCTCCAGAGAGGCGGGCAGCAGGCGGGATGGGGGCAGGGAGTCCATGAGAACGTGGCTGCTATGGGCTGTGTTCCCAGCTGTCAAGCGTGTAATCTGGAGTGAAAGAGAATCCTTTTGGTGGTGGAGGTCCTACAGAGGATACTGCGGGGTACTCTAAATCAATTTTGTACCCTAGACACCCAGTTGACTGTCCTCTCTTCTCCACTAAGACAGGAAAAAAAAAAAGGAATCTGCACTCCTGCACAGTGCCAGTAGCACAGGGCAGGGATGAAGAGCTTTCAGAGCCACACTATCGGCCTTATAGCTGTGATTTTCTTTTTGTTATTAAATCTGATGCTTTTGTTCTTTCCAGTTTCTACCACATTGTTTCATTTCCATTTGGGAAGAGGATGTTGAGGTGGCTGAATTTGAGAGAGGTACTAAAATAATGTTCAAACTGCTTGTTTCCCTGCTAGGCTGGTCGGAGCCCCTTCCCTGAGCCAGAGCTGACAGGAGCTGCTTGTTCTTCTTGGAGAAGGAGTGGGAGTAGAGAAAAGAACGAATGAGAGTTGCTCCTACACTTTCTGAGGGGCTCTGAGGATCCGTCCCCCCCAGGAAACCACTTTCGTTCCCCAAGCCCCTCTGCTGCTCGTTAGTTGCCCTCCAGACTAGAAAGCCATGGTTTGTGCTGGGGCTGGGTGGGGCTCCAGGGACAGTTTAGGCTCTGGCCCTCCAAAGGGGAGGGGGTGGCTATAGAGCAAGCAGAGGGTCACAGCTCAGTCTGTACCATTTGCTTGTCACCTTGAGAAGTTCCACCTTGTCTAGCAAAACCTCCTTTCAGAGGCAGCCACCACAAAGGGCTCTTATGAGAGCTACTGCCCCACCCCCACCTTCACTTCCACTCCCTTTACCATTATTTTTCTTTGGGGGCAGAGCTGAGGGGCCTTCCTGCTATGACTCTGAGGGGCTGTACTTATTTTAAAAGGAGATTCAAGTCTAGAGACTTCCCATACCAGAGATTCATTTTTCTGATTTTCCAGTATACTTGGAGGACACTCAAGGGGTGAAGTAAGGCTTTCCTTTTCTAGAGGGCATTTTGTCTTTTCCCTCTTTCAGCCTCTTGAGCTATTTGGAGATTTAAGAAGAGAAGTGAGAGCCAGCTTCTAGTACCACTAGACCTCAGAACAGGGACCACTTCCTTACAGGGGTAGGAGATGGCAGGGAGAAATGGATGTCTCATTGGTAAGAGGCATTATAATATAGTGATTCAAGTGTAGGTTCTAGAGTTCAACTTCCTGGGCCTTCTGTTTCCCCATTCTGCTGTGACCTTGGTCAAGTTACTTAATCTCTTCAAGCCTTTGTTTTCTTATATATAAAATGAGATTGGGCTTCAAGTCATGACAAATAAGTAACTTAAAAAAACCAAAAATAAATAAAATGAGAATGATTTTAGAGCCCAACTGATAGGGTAACAGTGGAGGTTAATTGCAGTAATGTGTCAAAATGCATAGCCTAAGTACCTAGCACATAGAAAGCATTTACAAAGTTAATCTTACTAATATTTTTCAAGCCTTCTGTTTGGACCTCTTTTCATAGTCTCTCTTCCCATCCCCCTCCTTTTCTGACCCTGCAGTCCAGAGAGCTAGCCAGGCCTCAGACTGAACCAGAAAAATCTGAACAGTATACATAGGACTTGGACTTTGTCTCAAACTGTTTTGAACTCTGCACCTATCTTACTCCATTGCATTTACAGCATCGTGAGAGAGAGGCAGCAAAATTATCTCATTTTGAAGGGAGGCCACAAAGAAAGTGATTTAGTAACTTGACTAGATTGCATACATGCATGTTTGCTATATGACTGTATGGCTGCATCCATTCTCCCACCTTGTTTTTAAAGGTCGGGGGGGGCGAGTTGGACTATGACTTAATTAATTTGCAAGGTCCCTAAACACAAGATTAAGTTTGGGTTTCTGTGTGTTCTTTTTCCTTATAGCCCAGCACTGAGTGGATGCTCAGGAGCTGGAGGCTAATCATAGAGCGTGGCGAGGTCGGCCGCAACAGGGCAGCATGATCAGGGAAGACCTTGTTGCAGGGACAGACCCAAACAAAGCTAAATCAGACCAAACACAGGGGCAGTGTCAGCTGTCTCTTCAGTTTCACATTTGGACCTTCAAGGGCAGTGTGCCTTGTGTATTTAGGGTACTATGTGTTCTCCCAAATCACCAAGGTTTCTGATCAGTGAACTGATAGAGGGGTATTCTGTGAGGACAGAGAGAGAGACCCAGTATCAGAGTTGGTTATTGCCTGAAACTCAGAGATAGCTCATCCAAGTGAGCTGCTATGGAAAATTTGAAATGAGGAGAAAGGAGAATGAAACAGTTGTCTTCTAAAAATCCAGATATCACCACCCTATCTCTTTTCTCTGTCCTGAGAATTTTTTCTCTCAGACTCTGAGGAAACTGTGAAATTAATCCCCTCAAAAACCATTTGGCTGTTAGCTGTTTTTATGATCTATATCTGCAGGTCGTATTTTTGTGTTTTCCAGATAGCCCTTATTGAGTGTATATTACTTGAAAATGGAAATGACAGAGCATTTGCACAAGCCACATTAGGAAGCAGGAAATGGTGGTGAGAGAGTTCTTGGTTCAAGCATTGTGGGATCAGTTGGGCTGTGCAGAATACTCTTGCTAAAATGTTGTTGGAAGCAAGCTGTTTGTGCTTTGTGTGCTTCTGGAGAGAGTAGGAGCTTTACTCTTTACTGTTATACTTGCCACCCAGAAAAGAGGGTGGAGAGAATGAAGATGAAACCTTGGCCTCTTGGGTAGGTCCTGAAGAATTGGAGAGTAAAGGAGAGCTTTGAGAAGCAGGGGCTATTTGGGGGGAGGTAGGGAGACAATACCTACTGAGCAGACACCCTTTAACATATCATCCCATGGAATCCTTCCATCAGCCTCATCAAAGTAGCTGTTGGTCTCCTCATTTTTCTGGTAAGGGAACAGAGGCTAAAAGGGGTTAGTAACATACCTGGTAACTGGCAAAGCCGGGATTTAAACCCAGGACCTTCTGATGCAAAAGCCATGCTGCCTCGGTCATTACTAGAGACCGAGGAGTCGGCTAGTGTGGTGATGGTGGGCAGTGAACTACCCACAGGTTACTGGGTAGATTTCTGTGTCTCCCTGATCTGGACCTTGACTGGATAATAGTGTGCTTTGGGACACCAATGGAGAGAAGTTAATACAGATGCTCCTCAACTTACAATGGGGCCGCATCCCAATAAATCCATCCTAAGTTGAAAATAGTAGAGCCAGGCGTGGTGGCTCATGCTTGTAACCCCAGCACTTTGGGAGGCCAAGGCAGATGGATCACCTGAGGTCAGGAGTTCGAGACCATCCTGACCAACATGGTGCAGCCCCATCTCTATTAAAAATACAAAAATTAGGTGGGCGTGGCAGCAGGCGCCCATGGTCCCAGCTGCTTGGGAGGCTGAGGCAGGAGAATCGCTTGAACCTGGGAGAAGGAGGTTGCAATGAGCGGAGATTGCACTCCAGCCTGGGAGACAGAGCAAGACTTCATCTCAAAAAAAAAAAAAAGCGGAAAGAAAGAAAATATCCTGAGTTGAAAGTGTGTTTTTGACTTATGAGACTATCCAAAGATAGCCCCATCATAGGTCAAGGAGTGTAATGAATGCCTATCACTTTCACATCATCAGTAAAATAGAAAAATCCTAAGTCAGGGACCATCTGTAGTTGGATCAGACCTGGTTTCTCTATGTACTTTATCATTAGGGCATTTCTTAAGTCCACTTAGCACTCACTGGAGTAGGGCCAGGCAAGAAAAGTCTCAGTGTGCCTTGCAAAGGGAAGGAACAGACATTTCTTGGGCACTTACTCAATTCTCTCATTTAATTCTTTCACATATTCTGTGATGTAAATGTTGTTAGTCTTGATCCCTCAGTGCCTGACTCCCAATGTCTCCCCTTTCCCTCCCCTCTCTCTCACAATAAACCATTAAGTATGATGGCTTGCCCACAGTGTCACAGCTAGCCAGTAGAAGACCACCTTAGGTACAAATCCACATCTTGGAGACCTTAAGGCCAGAACTTAAAGTGTATTTCTTTTTTTTTTTTTTCTAATTCCTGAATAGCCTTGCTTCTTCCTCTTTGAGTGAGAAGCTACTTTGGGCTTTCTTTTTTAAACCTTGATACTATCCTCATGCATTGGGTTCATCTTTCCTTCTGACTCTCAGCGTTCTACTACTGCAGTTGGGTCAGTGTCGTGGATCCAGGGCCATTTCAGATTATCTTTGATTTAGGGATTTCATTTGGATGGTAATAGTACCATCTCACAGAGTATACATTTTAATTAGCTATATATTTGTTGGTGATCTCCCCTCTAGAATGTAAACTTCAAGAGAGCAGGGAATTTTATCTCTTTTGTTCACTACCGTATTCCGAGCATCTAAATAGTCCCAAACACCACAGTAGATGATCAGCAAATATTTGTTAAATATGAATGGATTGGCAGAGGGGGAGTTAGTTTCTTGAAGAGTCCTTCTCTTTAGAGTCTTCTTCCTAAACTACATTTCTTGTTCCTTTCTCTTTATTCTGGCAAATTCCCTGGCCATTTGAGACCTTAGAAGAGTTTTCTAATGTGCTCTTATTCCTAAGGGAAGCTGATGGTTCACATTGCTGTGATTCCCTAAGTGGAGACCCGGGCTCCCGAGGGAAGGAAGTTTGTATCCAGACCAGCAATGTTTACCACATTGCAAGAGGGAGGAGCGGAATTCTTACTCTTAGGGAAGTCACGTGTTGTGAGCCCTGCCCTTGCGATATTGTGATGGTTAGTGCCAGGGCCTTGGGGCTGTGCCAGTTTCTGGGGCGGGTGCCAGAACCAAAGACATGCTCAAAGGCTGACTCTGGAGAGCTCCAGTTAGCTTATTTTCCCTTTTTCTTCATTAAACCTATATCCTCAGACTGTGGGCCCATATTTATAGGGTGAGCAGTAGATCAGATCTAGCCTTTCTTACCCAGGATTCTAGAAGTTTCTTTTCTGAAACTCAGAGGAAAGTAAGGCAGGGAGGAGAGGCAGATTTTGTATTTGTAGTTGAAAATGCTAATTGGAAGCTCTCTAGAAAATCCTGAGAGAGTCTTGGGTTTTCTGGACCACTGGGAGTGAGTTTAGACCTCATGAAGATGAGAGTTACCTCTAAAGAGGGGAGGTTGGACCCTCAGAGCCAAGATGGGCTGCAACAGGGACAAGAAGGGGAAATAAAATGCCCTACAGGATTTCTGTCACTTTGGTTTGCCTAAAGTTTCTGGTATGGCTGTATACCAGGGTCCAAAGTCCCAGCGAACTGGAGATCGGAGAGTAATATAGCTCTTGTGGCTGTTGAAAAATCACACTACTAGAAGTAAGTAATGAGGAAGTACTAAGAGTTTAGGTAAATGTAACAGAGAATCTAAAAAGCGAAGCCTGGAAGCAGCTCTGGATTCCTCGTTGTTCCATCAATGCTAGTTTGGAGCCAAGGAAGCTTTGGCAAACAGTTGTAGAGCAGAGAAAGCCACTTTGTGAAACAAAAGGAAATTCCCTTGGGCATAACCTTAAAAAATGAAGTCCTTTGCAAACTAGTGAATGTGAACTTAGCCTTCTAGTCTTGTTTCCCATGAGACACATCCACATATCCTGTCTTCACACCTTTATGCTTCACTTACTTCCAGCACATCCAAAGTCTAACTTTGCAAGGCTTGTCTTAATGTCACCACCTCTGATGCTTTTTGCAGAATTCTGTGTCAAAATTCATCCCTTTCTTCTTCTCTGGTTCCCTATTACCCTTTGTTTAGAACTCTGTTATAGCAAATCATTTGAAAAATAAAACAAAACAACATATGTCTGCCTATCTCCCACATGCAAATCTTTGAGGTAGGGACTCTGAGTTACTATTTTTTTATTAACTCAGACCTGTTAGGAGGGAAGGATTGATGCATCTGTTTCCCCTGCCTTGAATCCTGTAGTGCCTGGCACATAGCAGACTCTCAGTAACTTTTTTGCTTACTAGAATTGATTCTGGGTTAATCAGATGAACACATTCTACAAGTAGGCTGACCTGACTCTTCTTTCCCTCCCCACTTTGGGCAGTGACCCGCATTGTGGCTGGTACATCGTGCTCCTGGCTCAGTCGCACCTATGGCAGGGGGCACTATTTACTTTACTTACTCCTGACTCCAGCATTCTCCCTTTGATCTCTGCTGCCTGCCCCAGATAGCCACTACCATTGTCCTGCCCCAGGAGCTAATGTTTCTCTTTCCCAAGCTCCTGCCTCTCCACCTCTCTTCCCTAGTATATTTTGAGAATGAGGCCCAAGGAATCTATGATAATGGGGAATGGCTAGAATGGGATTAAGAGTATGGTCTCTCAGCTCCCACGGGTTCCAGTCTGGTCCAGCTGTCTCCTTTTTATCTGCTCCCTTTTCTTGACACCTTGGGGAACTTGTTCCTCAGCTGGATGGCAGGTCATCTGGGATGTGAAGGATTGCAGGTTGTGATCCTCGGAGAAGCTGGATTGCCCTTTTGACTAAAATTTTGCTGTTCAGGGAAGTAAATAGGATAGTAATTATATGTGTGGGCCCTGAAGCCAGACTGCCTGGGCTCTAACCCTGTGCCACCACTTACTAGCTGGGACCATCTCAGCCAAACGGGGTCATGCTAGTGCCTACCGTGCTCATTTATTCACACATAGTTACTGAGCCTCTACCGTGAGGTGACCTCAGCGTTCTTCTAGATGCCAGGAAAATAGTAGTAGAAAACACAAAAATGGTTTAATACATTTTAAGTACTTAGAGCAATGTCTAGCATATTTAAGTATTCGACAATTCTAGCAATATGCTGTTGCTAGGACTTTTCTGAGAATAGATGGTCAGGTGGAATAACTTTGCCAGCAACTGCAGGACCAGATCTCTCTGAGAAGGGGAAGGACAGAGGAAGGGCTTAGATTAGTTTCCACATTTAGACACAGGTCCAACATTTCTGGCACTTCATTTTGAGGTTAAATACTTGAGCTGAGTGAAGGTCACCCTGAAAAATTGATGAATCTGTTTGATTCCATGGAAAGGGCAGGAGGAAATGACTCTGGACTGCCTCATTCTGCCTAACCCATTTGTGTAGATAGCACAGTGCCTACCAAGTCATGTATGAGTGACCCTAAGAGAGGCTGCATTTCTTGGGTAGTATGAAGGGAGATGCTAGAGGTCAATATATAAGGAAGGAGGGCAGCTGTTTGCCTCCCCACCATCAGGGCTCTCTGGCTGTGGAGGAGAGAACCCTCTTTTGAAGGCGGTGTCTTGAGAGTTAGAGAGCTGAACTTAGGAAGCAGAGTGAGGTAGGGTAGAGGTGGTGTGGCCTGATAGTTTACCTTCCCTGTTTCAGTTCATTCCTCAGGGAATGCTGCCAGAGGGCTGTTAGACTCCTAGTGTGATTACTGGCTAGAGGCAAAGTTTGGACTCGGGGCACTGATTCATTGCCTGTGGTTTCCAGTGAAAGTCCAGGCCTGATATAGTCTTTATGGGGATAGGGTTGGAGTAGAAATGTATGTGACATTTCCTGGTAATCAACAAGGTTTTCAGCTATCCTGACTGGTTCAGCACCTGCTTTCCTGTTTCTCACACTTTCTCTTTTCTACCTTTCTCCCACGAGGGGCTTTCAGAAATGAATGCCCTTATAGCACAAAAAGGTGCCCTTGACCCACGATATGGGCCAATCCAGGATTCTTGGGTTGGTTCCCATGTGAGCTGCTGGCATGGCTGCTCTTGGGGACCTGCTAACTTGGCTGGGAACCATGGTGATTTGCACGCCTAGGAACAGGTGAAATAGTTCTGGGCCCTTTCCAAGATTCCGAAGTGCAGCCAGGTTTGGGACCACTAGATACCCTACTCTTTCATCTCATTTTTATTGCACTTTGTTCAGTCTTCAGCCATTCCCTCAACCCAGTTCAGCCAAGTGTATGAAACTACAACTAGGCAAATCATTTTGCTCTGGATATAAGTCCACAGTTCATTCTGTAGTGAAGGAAACAGATAAATATAATGTAATCATAACAGTGTTTCTCAGCCTTTTAAAAATTATCACTTCCCTGAGGAACCTTTTAAGACATTTTTTGCCTAATCACTCCCTCTCAGGAAATTTTAATGCCATAGATATACCAAAAAATCTATGTACGCTGTGTGTGTGTGTGTGTGTGTATGTGTGTGCACGCTTTATGCTTTAAAAGAGTAAATTTTTTTTACCCCTCAAGAACAGTTTTCACCCCCTTGGAGGAATCTCAGCCCACTGTGAGCATGTGGGTGATAGAGTAAAGGAGTGTGGGACAGCAGTGGGGAATGGAAAATGGCAGGGGGCCTCAAAAGTTTTGTCAGCTTTGTTTTTCCTGTCTCCTCTGCCTGAACATCACAGCTCCATAATTTTTTCTTGTGTTTCAGTCTGTCATTACCATTTTGCTCTCTCTCCTTTATCCTGAATTTTATCATGTTTCTCTAGTTTAGGAATGAATTTAATGAAAATAGTAATTTGTTCAGCTCAGGGAAAATTTAGGAGAAATAATTTCCTAAAGTAGCCCTCTAGGAAATCATCCCTTTGGAAAAAGAGCCTAGAAATCTATAGGGTATTCATGGGAAAACATAATAGACCTAAGGATTAGGGGAAATAAGATATACATTTGGAGTTGCCCTTCAGAGGAGATGTCCCGAGAAATCTTTATATTGGTGCCACCAGGCTTGGATATGGACGCCCCCTATTGGATCTAACTGCTTTATATTCATTTGGGGTTGATGCCAGTTCTGCATGTGGGGTATTAGATCGCTTCTCCAGCAGTACAGTGTAACCAATGACAGTATCTCCTCTCTCTTACAGAAACTGCCAGAGGCATGCAGCATTGGTGATGGAAAGCCCTTTGTCATGAATCTGCAGAATCTGTATATGGCAGTCACCAAACAAGAGGTCCAAGTGGGACAGAAGCATCAAGGCACTGGTGAGCACTCCAGAGGTACCTGGTCTGTCTGAGGATACAATTAGGATCTAGGTTTATGCTGTCCAATATGATAGTTTTCTAGCCGCATATAACTATTTAAGTTTAAATTAATAAAAATGAAATAATACTAAAAATGTATTTTCTCTTTTGCACCAGCCTCATTTCACGTGATTAGTAGCCACATGTGGCTGGTGGCTACCAAGTTAGTGCAGACACAGAACATTTCCATCACTGCAGAAAGTTTGATTGGGTGGCTCTGGTCTAGGTGCTTAGAAGGGTTAGCAAAAGAACCAGGAGAAAGATTAGTTTCCCTGGCTGGGTGCAGTGGCTCACACCAGTAACCTAGCACTTTGGGAGGCCAAGGTAGGAAAGGCCAGGAGTTTGAGACCAGCCTGGACAACATAGCAAAAACCTCATCTCTTAAAAAAAAAAAAAAGTTAATCTCCATACCTGAGACATGTCAGGGAATATGTAGAAGAACAGCTGGCTATTTTGAGTAAAGGAAACTCTCATCCTACCTGCTGAAAGTGGGCCTGGGGAAATCTTCATAGCAGAAACAGGGCTTTCTGAAAGTCAGCTGGAAGTTGGACCTGTGGCTACTTCTGTCTACTTACATATTCGTACCAAACCCTGGCCTTTATCAGAATGCTTGGTGAATACTAATGTCTTCCTGGTAAGAAGAAGGCATTTATCACTATCTTCTCTTGATCTTTCTGATTTCAGGAGATCCTCAGACCTCAAAGAGTGCTTCCCCGCAAGGAATTCATAGCCAATGTGTAAACCAGCCAGAACAACTGGTCTCCTCAGCTCTAACCCTCTCAGTGCCTGAGAAAGAGTCCACAGTAAGTCATGAGCAGCTTCTTGGATGGTGTTCTGAGAGTTGGCACCTATATCCCCCAAACCAGTGGTCCCTGAAACTGCTACTTCATTGGCACTGCCTCAACAATGTTGAGGGATATTTGTGACCAGGCTCCAAATTGTAGGTGTCTAGATGGAGAGTCATGGTCTTGCACATCTTCCCTTGCTGTCTCTTCTCTGTAGTTCTTGTACGAATGATGTGCCTCGACTCCTCTTTCACCTTATCCCACTTCCAGTGATGGCCAGTGATGACCAGTGATAGTCAGCGAGGCTGTTCCTTGGGGGAGAAGGGACATCTCCATCTCCTGCTTAGGGTCTTATATCACATTTGCTGCCTGACATAGACTTCAAAATACCTATGTCAGACACTTCCTGAATGCCTCTTCTTTCTAGCTGGGCATGGTGGCTCACGCTTGTTATCACAACCTGTGGGAGGCCAAGGCAGGAGGATCACTTGAAGCCAGGAGTTTGAGACCAACCTGGGCAACAAAGTAAACCCTATCTTTACAAAAAACAAAATTAGCCAGATATGGCGGCATGTGCCTGTGGTCTCAGCTGCTTTGGAGGCTGAGGCAGGCGGATTGCTCGAGCCCAGGAGTTCAAGGCTGCAGTGAACTATGATTGTGTCCATGTACTCCAGCCTGGGCGAAAAAAAAAAAAAGAAGGCCTCATCCTAACCAGGAGCCATGAGAGGAAGAAAGTTCCTTTCCTAATTTCAGTGGAACTATTTCAAAACCCCTACTAACTTGGGTTCCCTTTTTTCTAGGGTACTTCAGGCCCTCTGCAGAGACCTCAGCTGTCAAAGGTCAAGAGGAAGAAGCCAAGGGGGCTCTTCAGTTAACCTGTTGTGGCCTCAGCTGCTGAGGATGGACTTGGAGAATAGCTTCCAAGCTTCACCTTGAAAGAAGCTTGCATGGCAGCAATATTTCTAAAACAGTGACCCAGTCAGAGGCCTACTGTAAGGGCAAGAAAACTGAAGTTCATGTTGACAGGTCCACAGGGAATTGGCCTTCCTATTCAAGTGGAAGCCAGTCTCTGAGAATCCCATGCTCTCCTCTCTTTTGGTGGAGGTTCTGTAGATTCAGGTTTCTACCATGGACTTTAGGTATATAGGACAAGTCAGCAAGAAAGCACCACACACTCAGGGAGCCTTGTCTACCTTTCCCTAGAGTCTCTAGCCAGCCAGCCCCCGACACTCCTCAGAGACCCACTTCTGTCTTTTGCATGGAATAAGAAGCACTCACACTCCCCTGCTTTTGGGATCACTTATGCTGTGGAACTCATAACCCAATTCACTTCACTGGGTACCACCCCATTGTTGTCTCTGGATGAAGTCTAGCCATCAGTCCAGTCCTTCAGATTCTTCTTAAACTTCTCTGCAGTGGCCAGAGCTAAACCTCCATTTGGAAACTTCGATCTTGAGAACTCTCTTCATGGTGGGCACAAGATAGATAGATGATTGCTGCTTTCCTGTGTCAAACTTGAATGCATTTTTCTCTTTGTTTCCAAAGTATAGGCAACAGGTTAAACTACCATGCGGGGTAGTTTATCGATCCTCCCACCTCATCCTCCTGAGTAACTGGGACTAAAGGCACACACCACCACGCCTAGCTAATTTTTGTATTTTTTGTGTGTGTGGAGACAAGGCTTTGCCATGTTGCCCAGGCAGGTCTTAAACTCCTGGGCTCTAGTGAGATCACTGCCCACCTCAGCCTCCCAAAGTGCTGGGTTTACAGGCATGAACCACCATGCCTGTCCCATTTCTGGTTTATTTACTTGTGATGGTTAAATGCCTCCTTATTCATATATCTTGTATATATACTGGTGTTTCTGTCCTGATGTCAAGTCTCAAGAGAAGATGATCAAACAATAATAAAATAATTATAATAAGAAAAACAGGCCGGGCGCGGTGGCTGGCCGGGCGCGGTGGCTCAAGCCTGTAATCCCAGCACTTTGGGAGGCCGAGACGGGCAGATCACGAGTTCAGGAGGTCGAGACCATCCTGGCTAACACGGTGAAACCCCGTCTCTACTAAAATACAAAAAAAATTAGCCGGGTGAGGTGGCGGGCGCCTGTACTCCCAGCTACTCGGGAGGCTGAGGCAGGAGAATGGCGTGAACCCGGGAGGCTGGGCTTGCAGTGAGCTGAGATCCGGCCACTGCACTCCAGCCTGGGCAACAGAGCTAGACTCCGTCTCAAAAAAAAAAAAAAAAAAAAAAAAAAGAAAAACAATAATAAATAGCTAACATTTATTGAGCAGTTAATGTATACCAGGTACTCTAATGAGCACCTGACATTGATCCTCATGGCATTGTATGAGGAAGATGCTGTTAACCCACTAAGAAATTGGGTCTTGAATGAGTAAGTGACTTATCAAAGATCGTACAGCTAATAAGTGACAGCCAGAATTTAAGCCCAGACAGCTGAGTTCTTCGCAGCATTATTATATACACTAATGAAAACATTTATTTTCCAGAAAGGACATTAGGTCCTTCTTTCCAGTCTCCCACTGTAAACGTCTGTATCCCATGACCTTGCCTCTTTTCAATAGGATGTTCTACTCCCCTGGGCCTCTTCAAGGAAGGAGCTCTTGAGGACTCCAGGACTTACCCTCATGCTTTTTCCTGCTAGCAGAGTCTGAGAGCTCCACCAAGGCTCCTTCCCAGTCACTGCTGATAACTTTACCCCCAGACCAGAGGACCCTAGAGTGTGCTATGTGGTAGTGACTGTCATCGAAGTGAATTGGGAACTAAATAAAAACAGCCTATCAGCTGGCTTACTTTGCCCTTTCGTTTCTTTCTTTCTTTTTTTTTTTTTTGAAATGGAGTCTTGCTCTTGTTGCCCAGGCTGGAGTACAATGGCACGATTTTGGCTCACTGCAGCCTCTACCTCCTGTGTGCAAGCGATTCTCCTGCCTCAGCCTCCCGAGTAACTGGGATTAGACACCCACCACCAAGCCCAGCTAAGTTTTGTATTTTTAGTAGACACGGAGTTTCACCATGTTGGTCAGGCTGGTCTTGAACTCCTGACCTCAGGTGATCTACCTGCCTCGGCCTCCCAAAGTGCTGGGATTACAGGTGTGAGCCACCGCACTTAGCCGATCTTTTGTTTCTTTTCAGCATAATTTAGATAGTCAGATTTCATTATCTACAAGGCACATGGGAAATGGAAAGGCTTCCCAAGCAAGCTTGGAGAAAATACGGGTTCTTCACCCTGGGCATTCCCTGTACTCTAAGAACACAGACTCAAGACATTTTTCATCACAGCGGGGCCAGAGGCCTGTGAATCCCTCAAAATAGTAGGTAAAATCTTAAGAGCAAAATGTTGATGTTCTCAAAAAGAATGTGTGACCTTCCAAAAAGGTTAAGTAATAGTATAGCTAGTAACCTTCCATCCACTGCCCCCCTCATCCCCAAAGGTTGCTGTCTCCATGGGGGTATTGCTTAAATACGTCCTTAGAGAAACATTGCTACGAGAGGCCCTGCCATAGGCATTCTTGCCCTGAAGCCCTTACCCCCAAAAACTAGGGGTAGTGGTTGAGCATCATTCATCCTAAGGCAACTCCAGGGAAATCCCTGCTTTGACAAATTGGCCTAGCCAGGCTGTATTCCAGCCCTGCCCCCTGGCTTGGGCCCCTCCCTGAGGCCCCCAGCCTGGCCCAACCCCCACTCTACATGCACATAAAAGGGTCGAATTCTCGTGGCTGCTCCATAAATTTTATTCCGTAAATATTAGTTTTCCCTGTGTTTAATAAAGCAGTGGCCCACCTCCCCGCCTACCCGCCCGCTCCCCGGGGCTGGGGCTGGGGCCAGAGCTGGCTGGTGGGAGAAGGGACTCTTTCAATTGCTTTGGAGTATTTTTAGAAAAAAAAATAATATAAGGTGGTTTACACGAGCAAGCCAGCAAACCAGGAGCAGGACTTGGGACCTCGAGGAAGTTCCTGCAGGAACTCGACCTAAAAAGTAGAGAAATAGCGCCACCTAGGTTGCAAGGCCTACTTGGCCTTGCCGGCTGGTCCCCCGTAGTTAGCTAGGACAGGCATGCTCTTTGCTTGGAGAGAAAGCCTCATCCCTTTCCACTCCAGCTGGATAGCACCTCCTTTTCTCATGCCTCAATGGGGACTTCCCCAGCAACTCTTAAAAGCAGAGCTCAGGCTGGGTCCTGAAAGATACCACTAGGGTCATTCTCTTCTCTTGTCACCAGGCAGCCAGTCTCCCAGATCAAGGAGAATTTCCAAGGGATAGTAAAGTTATTGAGAAGGCAAAAAGAAAACTTCTAGTCTCTATCTTTCCCTGACTCCTGTGGAGCTAATTCCTATGGTGTAAGGTGGCAAAGAGTGAGATCTGTGTTCCTGTGCTCTGAACTGGAAAGAGTCTAGCCTGTTGAGACCAAAATCCTTCCACAGGCCTGGTGCAGCGCACCCACAGTGAGCACTGGGGGAAGAAGAGATGCTCACATTTCTTGATACTCAGCCCTACTGCTGCTTGTTTTTATCCAGCAGTACATTTGGACTCCCTTTTCTTTCCTTCCTTTGGACCTCCCATTTTCCCAAGCCCTTACCTCCTCCTTAGCCCACGTCTGTTGGGAGATAAGCAGGGGCCCCTTGTATACTCTGTACAAAGCTGGCGGAGGAGTGGGGAATGGAAAAGGCTATGCTGCTCCTCCTGGTTTCATTCCTTACATTGTCACCAGGAGCATTTTTCTCTCTCCATTTATTCTGTCTCTCATTTTCTCCAACTTACAAAACTACACAAATTCACTCCAAAGAGTATAGGGTAAGCCTAAATTCTCTTAATAGCCCTTCCTCATGATATGGTAAGCTCACTTTGTCTGTTCTGCTTGTGCTATTAATGTAGACTGTGTTAATAGACACATTTCTTGTGCACTTTTCTGTTTTCATCCTTTCGTTAGATTATACTCTTTGAGAACAGGGTCAGTGTTAACCCTAACTCAGAAAATATCACTACAGGGGTATTATACCATTAAATAATATAATTTTACGTTAACTAGGTTTTGATATAATCAGAATATGTTTTTCTAAACTCTGCTGTGAAATAGTTTCTGTCTTCTAATTTTTCTTGAAGAAAAATCTGTTTGAAAGGAATAAGTGACATACTGCAAGGAAGCTACCAAACTCAGAGCTCAAGAACCTTGGTTCCTCATCTCTGTTACTAACATGCATAAATGTATGGGCTAGCAAAATTGTAATGGATTACGCTAGGCTCTTAGATACAGAGGGGAATGCAGGAAGAGAAGGAAGCCCACGCTTTGTAGGAGGGGGGTTCCCAGCTGCAGTGACGCCCTGGAAGCTGCTACAGGGTACTCTTGTCCAGGGCAGCTCATTGCTCTGTGTTTTTTCCTTGTGTTCTTGGCCAAGGCCTCAGAAGACCTCACCATGAGTGGAACATCCAGTGTGTGGAGGGTATGAGGTAGCTTGTCTTATGTGAGGAAGAGGGACCATAGGGAATCCTTCTCTATTTGAGGATCTAGAAGTCCATCTGTTCTTGATCTTTCATCCCATCTTCTGAGACTTTTTTTTTGTGGTGGCCTTTTATGTATCCTTTCAGCTCTGGGCTCTCAGTTCTCTATCCTAGCACACAGGAAATCATTAGGTAGCACCGAAGTATTCTAGCAAAGGCTTCATCACTCTTCTCAGCTATTAAGTCCCACCCCACTCAGTTTCTCTGTTTGGAGTCCAACAGATTTTGCTACCCTTCCACCCACTCAGCACCCAACTCTCATGGGTTCTTGAGAATCTGGGCCAGTCTACCAGGGGAACCCGGAAGAAGCACTGGAAGAGCTCCAGGGTGTGGGGAGCGCACAGCCATTGACTCACCTGGGAAGATTGTGCTAGGATTACTTGTCCTGCTGGGCCAAGGGCCAGTAGTTAAAGGAGCATGCAGTGCCACACTGTTCCTCCCTCCCCTTACTCTGGGGCCCAAAACAGTAGCAGAGTTAGAATTGGGGAGTAGGGCTCAGGGGCTGCTGGGAGTCCCTTCTGAAATGTGTTGTATTTACTTTTTCATATTGGCAGCTGGAAGGGGAAGCCCATCCCAGCTCGGCATTGTTGTCTAACATGGTTAATCAGATCCTATAATCCTGCTGTGGAAATATTGGGCCTCACTCAAAACAATAGAGACTGAGAATATTGTGGTTAAATTTCAACCAACTGCCTCCCTGGCCTGTTTGCCTAACCCCTACCCCCCTCTCCCGGGCCAGAGTCCTCCCAGCTTTATGGACCCCTGATAGGATTGACGGCCAGTCAGAAATGGGTGACAGGAGAGGGGAGAATGGAGTAGGGGAAGGGTGATCCTCTTGACTGCCACTTCATCCTGGCTTTTCCCTCCTACCTCAGGCCTTGAAGGCTGAGCAGGGAGTGGTGAAAGGGGTTGGAGCTAGTAGGGAAGCTCCATAGAGTGTGGGTCTCCACTCAGGGGTCAAGAGCAGTACTGTTGGGAATCATGCATGATAAAGACAGCCCTTACTCAAGACAGAAAAAGCCTGATGCCACACAAGAAGGAAAGACTGCCAATTTCATTTAGCATTGTTGCCTAGGGGGGATTTCAGGGTGTCCTGTCACGTGGGAGGAATGAGGAGGCACTAGTTGCGGAAGGCAAAGCTGGTAATAATTTAGGTTTTGTTTCATATATGACAGCAATACTAATAACAGTGTGATGACATTTGAAGGTGATACTGATGGCCCAACTTGAGTGGTTTTCTGGTAGTGGTAATGTCCATTGTGTTGCCCTCTTTCATAGGTGTGAATTAAATCTGGCAGGAAAATTTACATAATTAGAATGGCAAGACAAAGGGAATAGATCATTTCAGAAGGACAAGCTGTACAATGGTATTTTGAATTAAGAAAAAAAGAAAAGATTGAGTGTCTGGATTGTACTAAAGGGGAAATTTGAGACTGGGCTCCATGGCTTACACCTGTAATCCCAGCACTTTAGGAGGCTGAGGTGGGAGGATTGCTTGAGGTTAAGAGTTTGAGACCTAGGCAACATGGCAAAACCCTGTCTTTGCAAAACATTTTTAAAATTAGTGTGGTGGGCCGGGTGCAGTGGCTCACACCTGTAATCCCAGCACTTTGGGAGGCTGAGGTGGGTGGATCACCTGAGGTCAGGAATTCGAGACCAGCCTGGCCAACATGGTGAAACCCCATCTCTACTAAAAATACAAAAATTAGCTGGATGTGGTGGCGCGCACCTGTAATCCCAGCTAGCCTACTTGGGAGTCTGAGGCAGGAGAATCGCTGGAACCTGGGAGGCAGAGGCTGCAGTGAACTGAGATCGCACCACTGCACTCCACCCTGGGCGACAGAGCAAGACTCCATCTCAAAAAAAAAAAAAAAAAAAAAAAAAAAAATTAGTGTGGTGATGTGCGCCTGTAGTCCCAGGTACTCAGGAGGCTGTGGCAGATTGTAGGCTTATTGAACACAGGCAGTATGTTTTTGTGGCCATTCAGCAAGAAGCATAATGCCCCTGTTGGTGGTGATAGTGAATAAGCACTCAATGCAGTCAGTAAGTATACGATTTGAGTTAATACGTGTTTAAGGATTCCTGTTTCTTGTTGAATGTGGGTTTCTCTATCTAATTCCCAATACATTTCCTACAACCCTGTGCCGTTCCCTTAGTGATCTGGAATGTTTTCCCACTGGATCTTCTCATTTGCAGTTCGAGTCTGTGAATACCATGATGTTTAACCAACATGAGGTTTAAGCCAACTTTATAGGCTTCCTGTATCTCCCTTCCTGGTCAGCAATATAGCCCATTTTCTGGAGCTTCCAGTGGGGATCTTTCTTCCCACTGAATTCTTCCTATTAGTTATCTAAGTGGCTTAACCATTGAAATGTTTTCCATCACCTTTAGATCCTTTTGAAACCACTTTCTCTACCTGCTTCAGTTCCATTTGATGACTGCCATTATCTCTGAGATTCCCATCCCTCTGGATACCTCTTAGGTTCTCACAGCCAGGAACTATTTCCTAAGTTGTCTTTCTGGTGGAAAGCTCAGCTCCTACTAAGCAGTCCCTGCTTCAAAATGGCTTTGATCGGCCGGGCGCGGTGGCTCAAGCCTGTAATCCCAGCACTTTGGGAGGCCGAGACGGGCGGATCACGAGGTCAGGAGATCGAAACCATCCTGGCTAACACGGTGAAACCCCGTCTCTATTAAGAAATACAAAAAACTAGCCGGGCGAGGTGGCGGGCGCCTGTAGTCCCAGCTACTCGGGAGGCTGAGGCCGGAGAATGGCGTGAACCCGGGAGGCGGAGCTTGCAGTGAGCTGAGATCCGGCCACTGCACTCCAGCCTGGGCGACAGAGCGAGACTCCATCTCAAAAAAAAAAAAAAAAAAAAAAAAATGGCTTTGATCAATGACCCAAAGGAGCCAGGCCAGTCTCTGAGTCATCACAGAGCACCCTAGGTGAGAAACCCTGAAGTGTTCTCTGCTGTTGCTCCACCCCTACCCTATATGAACAGATTAAATAGTTTCATTTGGCACAGTTCTGCTATTTTCATTTGTCAAACTCTAAAAATGCACACACACTTTGACCGTTCACTAGTCCATAGTACGGGAACTGGGGCCTCACTGTACTTCATCTCGTTGACTGGTGACCCCTCCAAAAACAGTGTGGCTGTGACTTGTGCCTGGTACGTCCCAGGTACATGACAGCCAAGTACAAACTCAAAGTCAGCTGCCTCACAAGCTGGGTGTCCTAGTGAGGAGTCTTCTCTGCCTTTTGCTGAAAATATCACTGTGTTAAATTTCCCCTTTATTTTTAAAATTTTCATTTATTTATTTTCGAGATGTCTCACTCATTCTCCCAGGCTGTAATGCAGTGGCACAATCATGGCTTACTGCAGCCTCAACTTCCTGGGTTCAAGGAAAGCCATTAGGCCCAGCCTGAAGTTGATATTTAAAGGATAGATTCTTTCCCCCAAATTGTTTCATTTTTAAAATTTTTTCTCCCATGGGGTCTCACTGAGTTCCCCAGTCTGGTCTCAAACTTCTGGGCTCAAACAATCTCCTTACCTCAACTTCCTGAGTAGCTGGGACAATAGGTGAGTGCCTCTACACCCAGCATTCCTCTCAAATTTTTCAAGTGTGGGAGCCAGGTGAGGTGACTTGCACGTGTCATCCCAGCACTTTGGGAGGCTGAGGCTGACGGATCATGAGGTCAAGAGATCAAGACCATCCTGGCCAACATGGTGAAACCCCGTCTCTACTAAAATTACAAAAATTAGCTGGGCATGGTGGCGCACGCCTGTAGTCCCAGCTACTCTGGAGGCTGAGGCAGGAGAATCACTTGAACCCAGGAAGAGAAGGTTGCAGTGAGCTGAGATTGCGCCACTGCACTTCAGCCTGGTGACAGAGCGAGACTCTGTCTCAAAAGAAAAAAAAATTTTTTTAAGTGTACGAAGGAGAAAGAACCATGAGAGGGTTTCTCTCTCTCTCTCTTTCTCTCTCTCTCTCTTTTAAAGTTTAAAAGAATCCTGTATGTAAATACTGTTTTGTTACCTACTTTTACTTAATTATGTTGTGTCTATATTTACATGTCAATACGTAAATCTCTTTAAAGGGTAAATTATCTTCACTCTGAGCTTTACAAAAAGTTTGAAAAACACCCTCGTGATCAGAAAGTAGAAAATTAAGCTTACTCACTCCATCCTCCTCTCCCGCGACTCTCCCACCTAGCTTTATTTTCTGTAGTCACAATGGTCTCCTTGTTATTTCCATGACGTGCCATGGTTCTGTCTGCCTAGAATGCTCTTCCCCTAGGTACCTGGTTGGTGAAAACCTTCTCCTCTTTCAGGTCCTTGCTCAAATCGCACCTTCTCAATGAGACCAACATTAACCACTCTATTTAACGGAGGAATCTGCCTTCTGACCTTGCATCCCCCTCCTGCCACAAGCTGGCTGCACCCCAATCCTTTCACCCTGTTTTAGGTGCTTGGAATGTGGTGTTTTGCCCATAGTCCTTTCTTATTCTTTTCTAACACATTATTATTATTACAGATGGTCCCCAATGTATGATGGCTCAACTTACAATTTTTTGACTTGATGATAGTGCAAAAGCCATCTGTATTCAGTAAAAGCCGTACTTTGAGTGCCCATACAATCATTCTGTTTTTCACTTTCAGTATAGTATTCAGTAAATTACATTAGATATTCAACACTGGATTATAAAACAGGTTTTGTGTTAGATGATGTTGGCCAACTGTAGGCTAATATGAGTGTTCTGAGCATGTTTAAGGTAGGCTAGGATATGACATTTGATAGGTTAGGTATATTAAATGCATTTTCAACTTAGGATATTGTCAACTTACAGTAGGTTTAGTGGGTTCATTGTAAACTGAAGTGCAACTATATATTTTATTTTATTTTATTTTATTTTATTTTATTTTTTGAGATGAAGTCTCACTCTGTTGCCCAGGCTGGAGTGCAATGGCGTCATCTTGGCTTACTGAAACGTCCCTCCTGAGTTAAAGTGATTCTTCTGCCTCAGCCTCCCTAGTAGCTGGGATTACAGGCACGCACCACCATGTCCAGCTAATGTTTGTATTTTTAGTAGAGATGGGGTTTCACCATGTTTGCTAGGCTGGTCTTGAACTCCTGACCTCAGGTGATCCACCCACCTTGGCCTCCCAAAGTGCTGGGATTACAGGTGTGAGCCACTGCACCCAGCCTGTTTATTTATTTATTTGTTTAGAGACAGAGTCTTGCTCTGTCACCCAGGTTGGAATGGAGTGGTGCGATCTTGGCTCACTGCAACCTCTGTCCCCCTGGTTCAAGCAATTCTGGTGCCTCAGCCATTTGAATAGCTGGGATTACAGGTGGATACCACCATGCCTGGCTAATTTTTGTATTTTTAGTAGAGACAAGGTTTCACCATGCTGGCCATGCTGGTCTCGAACTCCTGACCTCAGTTGATCTGCCCACCTTGGCCTCCCAAAGTGCTGGGATTACAGGCATGAGCCATGGCTCTCGGTGTTCTTATGTTCATTTTAAATTGTCTGTCTCCCCAACTCCTGTTTACTAGAATAAAGTTCCATGAGGACAGGGATTTTGTTTTGTTTTGTTTTTTTTGTTCTGTCACATTTCAAGCACCTAGAATGGTGTCTGGCACTTAGTAGGTTCTCAAAAAAATTTTTTTTTGTTGAGTGAATAAATGAAGAAAGATTATCACACACATGAGACACCCCTGTTCACACCAGCAGTATCTTGGGTGGTTTTAGAAATTTGTGGATATAAATGAAGTCTGTTTTGTTTGGGGCACTCTGTTGTAGGATGTTAGCTATAACCAGAATAGAATAAACTTGTCATTTTGCAGAAGCTAAGAGTACAAGTTACTAAAAAGTAATTGACTGTATCCTTTCTTGCTTTCTTTGGCTACAGATCCCCAGCATCCTTAGGGTACCATCTCTACCCAGAGGGACCGGGTAAGAGACTGTGGGTAGACTAGTACAACCCAATTACAGAAAGCTGATAGGTGTGCCAGGGAATCACTTGAGTGTTATTGAACATTCACTGAACTAGTGTTTTCTAAGATTTTCTATTAAGCAACTCATTTCTTCTCAAATAGAGACTGGAGTAGAAATAAAGGTTAGGCATGGTGGCTCAGGAAAAAAAAAAATAACTCATTAGTTAGTCAATGTGTTATAATCCATGTACAGAGATATATGTATGTATGTTGTTTTTCTTCTTCTTCTTTTTCTTTTTTTTTTTTTTTTTTTTTTTTTTTGAGACAGAGTCTTGCTCTGTCGCCCAAGCTGGAGTACAGTGGTGCAATCTTGGCTTACTGCAACCTCTGCCTCCGGGGTTCAAGCCATCCTCGTGCCTCAGTCACCTGAATAGCTGGGATTATAGGCGCACCACCACACCCAGTTAAATTTTGTATTTGTAGTAGAGAAGGAGTTTTGCCATGTTGGCCAGGCTGGTCTTGAGCTCTTGCCTCGAGTGATCCACTGGCTTTGGCCTCCCAAAGTGCTGGGATTACAGGTGTGAGCCACTGAGCCCAGCCCTAGATAAAAAAGACGTCTGTCTTTTTTTCTGTAAATGTCTTTCTATACGATAAGAGTTTCCCACAATCTTTGGTCTCTGATTTGAGGGAAAAACACTCTGTAACTAATTCTGCCTTTTCCTAGCTTTTCAAAGTCATCAAAGCAAGGTCTTTAATGCCTGACTCTCTCTGAAGTACCTCGTAATGAGCTTATTGTTTGAGCAAAGGTAACTTGACATTCCCATTTCTAATCAACAGCCAGCTTTCAAAGCATTGTTAGTTTTGAGTGGCTCTAGTTGGATCTCCAAATGTGACCTGGACTGATCAGAGGCTTGAAAGGTATGCTTTTATTTCTGCACATGGGGCCAAATTTGCTTACCTTTTGGTAAGGTAATTTTGAAAAGGTAAGGAGTTGCTTACCTTTTCAAAAAATCAACAGTAGAAGTCAGAGTGACACCATCCTGTTGGGGAAGTGGTCAGTCAAATAAAGTATAAGGTGTTAAAAGCCCAAGAAGAAGGTAACAGTTCTAGAAGGAGGAAAAACAGTTACTTCAATTTAGGAAGGAAAATGGTTGACTTGAACAGAGGTGGACAACCCAGCATGCTTGCTCTGGGAATCACTCGCCAAGAAACTGTTACCATGGAGTCAACAGGGGCCTGGATTCCAACTCCAGCTCCCTATTGGACAAGCTGTGAACCTGAGTTTCTGCATTTGTAAAATTAAGATAATAGTGTGAACTTCATAAGGTTTTTGTGAAGGTTTTGTGAGATGATACTAGGGTTTCCTCTCTTTCTTAGATCATCTAACTTGGCTCTTCATTACTAGGCCATCATCTTTGCTTGTACCACTCCCCTTTCCTGAGTATCCTCTTCATTCTTTTCAGTCGTTCCCTTCCCTCCTTCAGAACTGATTTTATCCAAGAGGTCTAACCCCAGGCTAATCACTTCTTATTTCCATATTCTCCTAGACCAAATTCATCTAATCTATTAGCCTATCTAGTTTAAAATGCATTATTCTGTATTCATTTGTGAGTAGCATTTGTGGCTTTGTAATTGTCTTTTGTTTTCATGATTTATCTTTAAGGTTAAATAGTAAATTCCTCAAGGACAACTGTATCTTCTACTTTTCTGTTTGCATTCTGTGTTCTTATGGGCCTATTATACAATAGCATCAAGGTAGATATTCACTAATAGAAAGAGGTAGGGGCTCCTAATCACCACTGCTGTCTTGGGGCACCACACATGAGCCTCCTTATGTATTCCCCCTAGATGAGTAATAGGAATCAGAAAACTGCTGCTATTCCTAAGTGAACCCAGCAGAGGATAAAAGTGAATTATAAGTAACATTTGTACTTTAAAGCTTATATTTGTTAACCCTTTCAACAACTCTATGAGGTATATGATATTATTTTCATTTTATAGATGAGAAATGGAAGTTCAGAAACATGTCTAAGGTCACACAGGTAGAAGGTAGCAAAGATGGTGTTCAGGCACGGGTCTGCCACCTCCACGTCCACTGTTTCTACTGAGCCAGGGTTGCTGTGCACTGGGTCACTGGAGGGTGTTGGACTAACTGCATTCCTGAAAGTTGTCTGGTTGTGGCTTACCACCCTTGGATTTAGAGCTGGATTGATCCAGTCGAGTGGCAGGATTAGGAGAAAAAATACTAGTCGACTATAGAAGTGCGGACCTATGCAGTATGTACATGGATGTGAAGATATGCTATAGAATATCATGTATATACTATAAGTACAATGTATTTGTACTATATAGCGTTAAAGTAAGATTAACTAAAAATGCTAACATGGTAGTCTACTAAGTAGATATTTAAATTATGTTCTATTATGTATTTCCCTCCATTTCTAATTTTTTTTAAACTTTCACTTTTCTAAACAAAAAATTAATCGTATTATCCAAAGCAATAGATAATTTGTTATCTTCAAAATAGAGCTGATTGAAGGATAGAAGAGATCTAAAGGTGAGAGAAGAAAGTGATTTTACCAGCAGGCTCAGGTGGGTCGAGCCCAGTGAGGCTCGATCACTGCATCTCTCTCCTGATAATGAGGTCACATGTCCCAGGCTGTAGGCCATTGGAGCTTCCAGAGTGGCATACTCTGCCCCTGTCCAATTTTAATACTGCTGGCAGAGGCTGGCAATGATCAGAAAAATAACCAGGTCTTGTTTGATAGGTCTAAGGAACTACTAGCCCAGTTTAAAAGCCACCCTACACCTACTGAACAGCTAAGAACATAGGCAACCAAGAAATGACCCGGGTACTGAGGCCCCAGGTTGGATTTAAAGTGTTCCAGGTCACTTTATGGTGCTCCCAGTCTCCGCCCTTCCTCCATTGAAGGAGGTTGGACTGATGTTGACCCAAATTTGAGATTCAGATCTTGGAGCACCATTATGTCCTGAGAAAAGAGTACAGCTTTGGAGTGAAAAAGCTCTGCGTTCAACTTTTAGCTCTGGGACCCCAGGCAAGTTACTTGGCGACTAGATCTTGGAGTTATAGATTTGTAAAAGGAGAATAATGTCATGCACAGAGGATTCTTGTGGAGATTTTACTAATTGTGTAAAGCACCTGGCAGAGAGAAAAAACTTGATACACTAGTCTCCCTCTGCTTCTCCAGCACACACCCTTATCACTGCTCCTAAGTTAGCATGGCAGAGGAGGGTCTGGTCTTAGTGAAGCCCAATCTCAACCAACGAGGTGGCTCTGCTGCAGTGGCACACCTGATGACAAGCTATGGCAGCACTTACAGCATAAGAACTTATTTGACATGGATCAGATCTTTACCAGATTTGTATTTAATAGGTTAGAATCACAGTCTGAGAGAGGAGAAATGAGAGGAAGAATGGAAAAACTAATAAATGATTATAAATTAGAACCTCTGAGAGAACTTAAAGAAATTGTTTCTTACTTGGAGAAAAGAAGAATGAAAGTAATTTAACAACTCTTCAAGACAATGCATGAAGGATAATCAGCAGGATAATGGCCCTAAACCCCAAGGCCAGAAAAAGAGGAATGAGTTGAATTTGCATTAGAGAGGGAGGGAGAAAGACTAAATTTAAGGCGAAACTTCTCTAGAAGAATATTATTAAACACTGGGATAGGTGACCGCAGAAGCCTATGGAATTTTCTTTCATGCAGCTCCATAAAAACAGAGAGCCCCTGTTTGTCTGGTTTGTGAGAGGTACTGACCCTGCTCCAGAAATCTGAGGTAGTGGGGCAGGAGGGAAAGGAGATGGAGAATATCGCAGAGATAGTTCTTGAGCCCTGGAAAATACAAGTTAAAGCTCTTGGAAAGCTTTCAGGGAAAAGAAGGAACATTCATCTTTGACTAGGAAACAGAATCTGAATGCCAATGCAAGAAAGAACATGCGGAGTGGGGAGAAGGTGCGGGCAAAGGGGAGGAAAGGAGGCGATCCATTTTGTTTCCACATTGCAGGCACCACTCCACTCCTAGTGGAGCAATCCTAAATTTCTTTCTGTGGGCCTCAGTTTCCTTTCAAGCGCTTAGATTAAGCACTCTCTTGAGTCTCATCCAGTCCTGAATTTGTGTTTATAAAACTGATCCAGAGAGTGTGAGTAAATCTGTGAAGAGCTACTTCAGCCCCAAACCCGGTGGTGTTGGGTGGATTGGTCCTGCACAGAGGGACAATGCACCTGCCTAGGCGAAAACTGGGGCTGGGCCAGAGTCATAGGCTTCAATCCCTGCTTTTCAGCCACTAGCAAGTTGTTCATCTTCTCTGAACTTCAATATCTTCATTTGTAAAATGTGGACAGTAATAGCTCCTTTGGCCGTTTTGAGTTTAAATTAGATAATGCAAGTAGAACAAGTAGTACAATAATATCTAATAACTCCAATATTCAGGAATATAAGTACCAATAAAATGGTACCTATTGTATTAATAGAATTTGGATGATAATTTTTAAGCCTTTTTATTTCTCATCTTTTCATTTCTACCTTTATTGGATTTGCAGAATCTATTACAGTCAAATCATATAGTTTGGTGTTGTGGTGGTGATGTTTTTTGTTTGCCTTTAACACACTGCCTTTACTTGTTTTGACAGAAGGGATCCTAATTCATTCAGCTTTCCCGAATGTCGTATAAAAACACATAACACATGTTCACGTTCCTAGTTGTTTCTACATATTCTCTGCTCTTTTAAATGTGTAATATAGAAGCAAGTAATTATTTAGCAGTTCCGATGGCTTTGCATCATTTTGGCATTCATAGCAAGCCCTCGTTACTGAGATATTTGCGGCCCCTCTTTAACATGGTCAGTCAGGGTTCCTCGGTATTCTGTTGATGTCACCATTTTAGCTACCCTTTTCTGCATATTGACCTATCCCTTTGCAACTTCATATTGTCGCTTTTAACAGTGTTTCCAACTTAAAACCCCCTATTTGACTCTTCAAAAGGCTAGACTCCCCACCCCCAGTTTGACGCCAACAGGCAGGCTGTGGGATGTGCACCAGGTTGATACAGAACCCAGCTCCACCAAGCTGAAAGGGCGCGTCGCCTGGGCCAGGGTGGGGCACCAGGTTATGAGCGGCCTCCTGCCTTTTGGGTTTGCTTCCCCGCAGGGGACACCGTAGGCGGCTGTGCGGTCCGGTCACTGCCCCCCGCCCCTCGCGTCCGGCCGCGCCGTGGGTTGCGGTCTCCGTGGGGGTGGCAGCTCCTGTCCGGGAGGTTTGCGCCTGGCGGGGCACCCCAGAGCCGCGAAGAGCCGGTAGGCGAGGCCAGGGCGGGGTGGGGCGCGTCCAGGCGGGGAGGGCAAACTCGGGCAGCGCAGGGGGCGCAGAGGGCAGCGGGCGGGCGGACGCGCGGCGGAGGCGCGAGCGGGACTAGGGCTGGCTAGTGCCGGGGCCGCCCGCCCGAGGGGGAGGAGGCTGTGTTGCCCTTGCTGCAGGTTCGCTGTCGAGCGCACAGGAGGCAGGGACATGGGTAGGGTGCGGTCTGCGCGGGGCCCGAGCCCGGATCTCTTCCATTTCCCCTCTCACTCGGCCCCGGGCCGCGCCGCAGACGGCAGCAGCTCCCGCTCCGCCCGAGCCGCCTGACCGCCGGGCCGGGGTGCTAACCGCGGGGCCCTGCAGCCCGCCGGCCCGGCCAGCCCAGCCCAGCCCGGCGGCCCGCAGCCCCGCCGCCCGCCGCCCCCCGCCGCCGCCGCGTTGCCAAAACAAACGGGCCGGCCTATTTATTGGCGGCCGGCGAGCCCGGCAGCTCAGAGTCGAGGCGCCGAGGGGGACAGCGCGCCGCCACCAGCTCGGGCCCCGGGCCCCCGCCCCGCACTTGAGTCCCGCCGGCCCTGGCCGCACCGTGCCGCCCATGGCGCCCCCGCCTGGAGCCCCCCGGAGCCACCTGGACGCCTGAGCCCCCGCAGCGCTCCCGTCGACTCGCCTGCCCATCAGCCCACCAGAAGCCCTCGCCCGCCGCTTCCCCGGGTTCCCTGGCCATGTCTCCCGCCCGGCTCCGGCCCCGACTGCACTTCTGCCTGCTCCTGTTGCTGCTGCTGGTGGTGCCGGCGGCATGGGGCTGCGGGCCGGGCCGGGTGGTGGGCAGCCGCCGGCGACCGCCGCGCAAACTCGTGCCGCTCGCCTACAAGCAGTTCAGCCCCAACGTGCCCGAGAAGACCCTGGGCGCCAGCGGACGCTATGAAGGCAAGATCGCTCGCAGCTCCGAGCGCTTCAAGGAGCTCACCCCCAATTACAATCCAGACATCATCTTCAAGGACGAGGAGAACACAGGCGCCGACCGCCTCATGACCCAGGTGAGCGCGATCCGCCCTACCAGCGCGCCGCCGCCGAAGCACCGCCACCTGCCCGGCCCTACCCACCCCCTGGCACCTTTTCTCGACTGGCTGGCACTCTCCCTGGCACCTGCCCCTCTCGCCAAGCCCCGCTGCCTCCTGCCCACGATGGGCTGGCCAGGGGTCCAGGCAGGAGTGTCGGCATCCCCAAGCCCGGCGGAGACTGCTAGAAGAGCTCCTCGCTGCCAAGCCCCACAGCCCAGCAGGTTGGCGGCGGCTCCTCTGCCCCAAAGTACTGGCAGCTCAGCCAGACGCGGCACCCGGAGGTACCTCTACCCGGCTGCCTCCTGCGCCTCCGGGACCCACGCAGTCCTTCCCGGCCTAACCTTCTGCACAGCTGTGCCCCTTTCATTTTGAAACCTTTCGGCATCCCTGAGGCAAAGAATCTCTTGATGCGTAGGGGCACCACGGTCTTTCCTCCCTGTGCGCTCTTGGTTCTATGCGCTGCCCCCTCCAGGAGCAGCGTCCGTCCCGGCTGGGTCTGGGATTAAGAACAGCGAGGAAGAGTTGAATGGGGAGGCGGAGGTGGGAAAGGGAACCCGCTCAGCGAGCCCACGTGTCTGTTCGGAGAGCTGAGGGGTGCTACTGCGGTGGAAGGGTAGGTTATTGGAGTCTTTGGGCTCTGGGACTGAGCTTAGGGGATTCCTGGGCTTGGTGGTGGAAGAGAGGGGCTGAGATGCCGAAGGAGGCAGGGAACAGGGCTGACGCTAGTCTCTGCATGCTGGGAGCAGGACCCGCGCTCCACCCAAGCTTAGAGGCGCAAACTTCCTTCCCTGCAGCCAGGTCCGCGAGGGGAGAGACCTTCACCCCCTTCCTCCGGGGTCTCCCGAGGCTTCCCCCTGAAAGCAGGCCCCTGACTTTCTAGATCCGTTGGGAAGAGCAGCTAGACTCAGGGCCCTCAGCATGCACCCTGGCGCCGGGGCTGGCCGGCCGGTGTCGGGGCCGAAGGTTGGCTGGTGGCCGGGCCGGGCCGGGCGCCGAGGAATGCAGATAAGGATCCGGGCCACGGGCTGGGCAATCATTGACAGCGCACGCCCGGGCTCTGGACCCGAGAGGGGGCGGTGGCAGTGAGGGAGAGAGGCGGGGAACCAGGGCTGCAGGCGGGCATAGGTGGGGGGCTAGAAGCCTGACAGCAGGGTCTACAAAGGAGCAAGCGGAACTCCCTCCCTGGGCAGTAAGCACCCCCAGCCAGGCTGTGCACCAGCGAGGACCTGCAAGGCCCTGGGTTGTAGCTACTATTGGCTCCTAGGAGGCTGAGTCCAAGGGTCTGTGAGGCCCAGGCTCTGCAGGGTGGGGGTAGGTTGAGACTTGGGCTGCCCACACTGGTTGGGCCTTGAATCTCAGAGTCGAGGACTGGTGGAAGGGCCTTTCCCCTCAGGCCAAGGCCTCCGCCCCAGCTTCTCAGAGTCAGCCGCACAGCCCCTTAGGCTCTCAGGACCCAGGCACACCAGGAGGCAGCAACCAGGGATGGCCGCTTGGGTCCTTCCCCCAGGGCACGGCTCTACTCCAACTCCACATGAGGAGGGTGGTGGAGCTGGCTCCCTGAGATCAGAAGCTTGGTTTATGGAGTTCCTTCCCACGGTATAGGGGCGGGCCACCGGTGCAGAGGTCCTGGAGGTCTGGGATTGTCAGCCCCTTATGCGCCTTGCAGAGAAGACGCTGCATGTGGCCCGGCATTGGGCGGCCCTGGCGCTAGTCCACCGGTTTCTGGTTCCCTGGCCCTGTCGTCTCTAGCGGGGGTGTGGGCCGGTTTGGGATTATAAGAGGGTCCCGGCAGGAGTCCTCGGTGATGCTCGAGGGATCCAGGCAGGCCGGCGATTCCCCTCCAACACACCCCCTGAAGCTGCTGAGACGCTCTGCACCTGCCGCGCCTCCAGAGCCCGTCGTCCCCAGGCCTCAGCCCTGAGGCTGCGGTGACACCTACTGGGCACCTCGGGCCTTGCACGCCTCGCAGGCCCGCCGCAGGCAGTCGACTCTGCTGCCACTCATCCCTCCCGGCAGCTGGCTGGCCCTCCTGCTGGAGGCACAGAGGGACAGGGCGCTGAAAGATGTAGTCCTGTCTGTGGAGGGATGGATACCCGGAGCTGAAGACAGCACAGGGAGGCAGGAGACCTCTACCTACCAGAAAAGGCGCCGCCAGGGCGCTTGCCTCCATGCCTCCTCCAGATTTGTGATACCGTCGTGCGGTCTAGATCCCCGGGGGAG
Source organism: Macaca mulatta (assembly GCF_049350105.2). Lineage (NCBI taxonomy): Eukaryota > Metazoa > Chordata > Mammalia > Primates > Cercopithecidae > Macaca > Macaca mulatta. The sequence continues at coordinate 124,304,430 of NC_133417.1, read as the reverse complement.
GCTGTATGCTAGGGAGGGAGCACTTCAGGGCCCTCTGTTCCTAAGGGAGAGGGACAGCACCCTCCTGGGCTTCCAGCTCCCGTGGGTGTGGCGGGAGAGTTCTGGGCGAGGCTGCGCCTACACCTGCACCTCGGCAGTCTCCTCCCGCCGATTTCGCTCCAGCTGATTTCGCGCACATTCCTCTCCCAGCGCTGTAAGGACCGCCTGAACTCGCTGGCTATCTCCGTGATGAACCAGTGGCCCGGTGTGAAGCTGCGGGTGACTGAGGGCTGGGACGAGGACGGCCACCACTCAGAGGAGTCCCTGCATTATGAGGGCCGCGCGGTGGACATCACCACATCAGACCGCGACCGCAATAAGTATGGACTGCTGGCGCGCTTGGCAGTGGAGGCCGGCTTTGACTGGGTGTATTACGAGTCAAAGGCCCACGTGCATTGCTCCGTCAAGTCCGGTGAGCCGCCGCCGGGGGGCTGGGCCCGGGGCCGGGGCCGGGGCCGCAGGGCGTGGGCAGGAGGCCTAGTGCCAAGAAGGTGAAGAGGCCCGCCCAGGGATGGAGGCAGGGATCCGGGGGAAGAGGACATCGGCGGCGCTCTCCAACGCTACTCCTGACCTTGACTGCCTGCTCATCCCATGCCTGGTAGTGTCATGGTAGGAGCCTAGGGAGATAGGGCCCTGTCCCAGGGCTGCTGGGTGCTGACCTGGTGGCCCACAGTCCAGAGCCTGCCACAGGAGGTGCAAGACAGAGCAAGCTGGACAGATGGAGGAAGCCAGGCTGCCAGAAAAGGCCTCCCCACCCCACCTGGTGCAGAGTAAGGCGGGTGGTGGGGCCAGGGGCCGGGATATGCCCAGACACCTGCATGCCTGACCAGGAGCCCAGAGGCTCCGAACCCATCACCCAGCTGCAGGTCAGCCCTCCCTGGGGCGCAGGCGTCCCCAAACTCAAACTCTACCCCCCATGCCCTGAAGCTGGACATTTCAGGGCAAAGCCAGCCAGGAGAGCCAGACTAAACAAAGTGGACTCAATAAAGTGGATTTTCCCAGATTGGCCGCATTGTTGATCAGAATCGGCAGGCACTGGGGCCTCACCCCTCCCTCAAGTCTTGTCAGCACCCTGTCAACTACACCAAACCCAGCCATGGAGGCTCCAAATGGTTCCTGTGTGGCTTCCAGCCTAGCCCCATCTGGCTGCCGGCTCAGCCCTTCACACTGGCAGCATGTAGTAGTCGCACTCTCATAGACCTGCACACTGAGCCCAGGCCCACATGTTGATATTCCTGACCCTACCCTGACCCACAACCACACCCTGAACCTTCCACTCAGTACTTCCCTGCCAACTGTGTCTACTGCAAGCCCCATCCACCCTTCACTGCAAACACCAGCCCACGACGGCCACTTCTGTTCATTACTCCTGACCCCCAAACACTGTTCTCCAGCTCACTTGCTGATGCCGCAGTGTCCTGTCCCTGCACAGGGACTCAGCACATGAACTGAAGATGGTGACTGTGTCCTCGCCCCTGGCTTGCTCCTGACCCAACCATTCACTCCGAGGCTGCCCAGGAGTCTGCCTTCGCCCCACTGGGTGGGCTTCTCCCACATCCCTACGTTCAAAGGGCCAGCTCTGTTACAGAACCTGGGGAATCAGCCTGAGAGGGCAATTTTTGGGGAGTGTCTGAGCAAGGGGTGAGAAATAAAACATCTAGGCCTCGGAGGAGCTAAGCAACCTCCCGCTCCATGAGGCAGCCCTTTCCTTCTCATCCACTGGGTCTTGGAGCACTACTGTGCTCCCCTTGTTGGCAAAGTATTAGGCTGGGGAGGAGGGGGCAGAAGATCACATTGGAGTGAGGGGATGGGGGGCAGTGAAGTGTGGGTTCAAGCCTGCATAGGAAGTGGGGGGCAGGAGCCAGGATATGGTGACAGGGGCTCTCTGGGAGCAAGAGGAGCTCTGGCTGGCTGGGGTGGCCAAGGGAGGATCGTTGTGACCGGGAGGCCGAGCTACACAGCAGTAACACCTTCATGTCCCTTTCTCCCACAGAGCACTCGGCCGCAGCCAAGACGGGCGGCTGCTTCCCTGCCGGAGCCCAGGTACGCCTGGAGAGTGGGGCGCGTGTGGCCTTGTCAGCTGTGAGGCCGGGAGACCGCGTGCTGGCCATGGGGGAGGACGGGAGCCCCACCTTCAGTGATGTGCTCATTTTCCTGGACCGCGAGCCCCACAGGCTAAGAGCCTTCCAGGTCATCGAGACTCAGGACCCCCCACGCCGCCTGGCACTCACACCCGCTCACCTGCTCTTTACAGCTGACAATCACACGGAGCCGGCGGCCCGCTTCCGGGCCACATTTGCCAGCCACGTGCAGCCTGGCCAGTATGTGCTGGTGGCTGGGGTGCCAGGCCTGCAGCCTGCCCGCGTGGCAGCTGTCTCTACACACGTGGCCCTTGGGGCCTATGCCCCACTCACAAGGCACGGGACACTGGTGGTGGAAGATGTGGTGGCATCCTGCTTCGCGGCCGTGGCTGACCACCACCTGGCTCAGTTGGCCTTCTGGCCCCTGAGACTCTTTCACAGCTTGGCGTGGGGCAGCTGGACCCCTGGGGAGGGTGTGCATTGGTACCCCCAGCTGCTCTACCGCCTGGGGCGTCTCCTGCTAGAAGAGGGCAGCTTCCACCCACTGGGCATGTCCGGGGCAGGGAGCTGAAAGGACTCCACCGCTGCCCTCCTGGAACTGCTGTACTGGGTCCAGAAGCCTCTCGGCCAGGAGGGAGCTGGCCCTGGAAGGGACCTGTGCTGGGGTGCACTGGCTCCTGCCATCTCCTCTGCCATGGAGATACATCATTGAGACTTGACTGGGCAACACCAGGGTTCCCCACCCCCGCCGTGGTGTAGTCATAGAGCTGCAAGCTGAGCTGGCGAGGGGGTGGTTGTTGACCCCTCTATCCTAGAGACCTTGAGGCTGGCATGGCGACTCCCAACTCAGCCTGCTCTCACTATGAGTTTTCATACTCTGCCTCCCCCATTGGGGAGGGCCCATTCCATCTGTCTTAGGCCCCTTTGGGTGGGCTTGCACCTCAGTTGATGCTGCTAAATTCCCTGGGAGCCAGCATGGAGCTGGCTGGACCCGATGCTGTCCAGAACTGGGAAGGCCACAGGGGTGGGGCAGCCATCCCGGCCATTCTGAGGTATGACATTCCTCCCCGGCCACACTCCTCAAGACACATCCAGAGACTGTTGCTGTCAGTGGGCAGAGTTCTGTGTTCTGGCCAATGTGACCATAGTGCTGGGGACTGGGGGAAGTGGGCTGGATGTGCTTGCCACCCCCCGGCCTAAGCTCCCTCTTCTGCTGAACCATGATCCCCACCCCTTCCGCTGGTCAGTCTCCCATACCTTATTTATTGGCGCGGAGGGGGAAGCCCATGGGAGAATTCTGGGGATGTTTTGGTCTTTTCTTCCTTTTGTAATAAAAATTATTTAAGTTGTTAGAGCCACAGAGTCCAAGATGCTGAGAGGGGACAATTCACGGATAGTTTGGAGCCCTGGAAGGGTATGTCCAGGGTTTTCTTCCCTCCTCAGAGAGGCCTGGCTCACCTTCCTCCAAGGACAGAAACTCCAGGCCTCCCACCCTCCCTGCAGGTCTATTCCCACCCAGTAGCTCTGCAAAGCCCCTACAGAGAGCTGTGCTCTGCACAGGGCAGGGCCTTTACACACTGACCTCACCGTTTACCCCAAACAAGGATGGATCCGAGAGAGAACAGAGATGACTAGTCCATGGTCACCTCACTCATCTATAATCATGCCCTTGTGCTGTTGGGGCCTGGGCTTCTGACTCTTCCCTGTTGGTAATGGACTACAGTGTGAAAAGATTCTGTAAAATTCACATCTATCTTGTGGACTATTCTGACTTCTTGGACAGGTCAGAGATCTCTAATCCAGCAGTTCTGAAACGTCAGGATCACCTAGGAAGCTTGTTTAAAGATGATTCCTGGCCCCACTTCCAGGATTCCACTTTTTTTTTTTTTTTTTGGAGATGGAGTCTCACTCTGTTGGTCAGGATGGAGTGCAGTGGCACAATCTCGGCTCACTGCAAGTTCCGCCTCCTGGGTTCACGCCATTCTCCTGCCTCAGCCTCCCAAGTAGCTGGGACTACAGGTGCCTGCCACCATGCCTGGCTAATTCTTTTTTGTATTTTTACTAAAGACGGGGTTTCACCATGTGAGCCAGGATGATATTGATCTCCTGTCCTCGTGATCCACCCACCTTGGCCTCCCAAAGTGCTGGGATTACAGGCGTGAGCCACTGTGCCCAGCCCAGGATTCCACTTTAATCGATCCAGTGCAAGGCCCAGGAGCTTAGTTTTGTAAACACCCCAAACATGGCAGATGGTCCATGGGCCACACTCAAGAACTACTGCTTAGTCCAGAGGAGGCCCGGTTTACTGCCAAGACAGCATGACCCCCTTCTTTACTTTCCCTCCATCCCTCCATCCCAAGGCAAATTTTTCTATACTCACTACAGATAAACTGAGGTTCTAGGTCCAGTGATACAAAATTTTCAGGAGTTTTGTGAGTCAGTTGAAATAGGCACAGTGGCCATAGAACACTGGAAATTGGCAGAGACTACAAATTAGGGTTTCCCCCCACCTTGGGGAGCTAGTTGTTGAAGTGTGCCACTGCCCAGGCTCTGTCCTCTTACACAGATGACTGTGTTGAAAGTGGTGGGGATGACTGTTCAGACTCTTAGCTTATCCTCTCCTCACATCCATTGAAGAAAATGCCAGAGAAAACCATTATTCTGTGGTCCGTGTCATCTGGAGAAATCGGGCTCCACTGGCTGTATTGATAATTTCTATCATTTAATGATGACTAACCCTTGCTAGGCATCATTCTAGATCTTTACATTCAGTAGCTCATTTAATACTCATAATGACCATACGTGGTGTGTACTTCATTTAATATTACTACTTTCCAGAAGAGAACACAGAAGCCCAGGGAGGTTAAGAAACTTGCCCAAGATTACACAGCAAACAACAGAAGCAGAATTTGAATCCTTCCAGACTGGCTGTTGTGCACATTGTTTTTACCCCCAAGCTTTTCCTCTGGGGAACTCAGGTTCTCTCTGGAAGGTCACACTCAGCATCTGAGGTCTGGAAATCTGCTTTGTCAACACATCTAGAGTGGACCCATCTCTCTGTGGCAGACTCTTACTGACCAGGCTCACAAGGACCAAAATGTTCATGAACTCATTCACAGTGAGAAATATCAGGCCTAGGTCAAGATGCTCTTGTCCATTCATTCACACATTATCTACCCGTAGACATTCTACCTGGGAGATCAGATTGCAGTGATAAGTTGTTGGTGAGTGTGGATGCATGCAGTGGATGACTCCCCAGGTCATGGGGGAAGGAGTGGGGTCGGGGGGCGCCTCTCCTACTGGGGTTGGGCACACGTGGTCCAGCAGACAGTCATTTGGTGTCCCTAGACCTTTCTGTTCTAGATAGGCCTCCTCAGGGAACAAATTCATTTTTCAGACAAAGATTTCAAAGACTTCAAAGACAAAGAACTTTGTATGAATTCAGTCCCTCAAAAGAACAAATTTGGGGTGGGAATGGGACCCTACAGCTTTTCCTGGAATCCTGGGCCCAGATATGAAGAAACAAGGAGACAGCCTGGAGATCATCTTTCGTGTCTGCAGTGTGGTGGCCCAAATCTCTCCCATCCTCCGTACAGTGCCGAGACCCAGAGGAGGGTCATTTGCACTGCCCAGACCCAGGCAGTGCAGATCCAACGCCTCCTTCTCCACTTGGGCCCAAGCCTAGCCCCAAAGGCTGCTGCATCCACAACTGTGACGTTCGCTCATAGTCAATGCTTATTTTATTTTTTTTATTTTTTGAGACAGGGTCTCATTCTGTCACCCAGGCTGGAGAGCAGTGGCATGATCTCAGTTCACTGCAGCCTCTGCCTTAGGTTCCAGCAATTCTCCTGCCTCAGCCTCGCAAGTAGCTGGGATTACAGATGCATGCCACCAAACCCAGTTAATTTTTTGTATTTTTAGTAGAGATGGGGTTTTGCCATGTTGGCCAGGCTGGTCTCAAATTCCTGGCCTCAAGTGATCTGCCCACCTCAGCCTCCCAAAGTGCTGAGATTACAGATATGAGTCGCCGCGGTTGGCCAATCTCATAGTGTTAATGGATGCCACTCCATGTCAGGCACTGTGCCCAAGTTGGGGGAAAGAGGCAGTGCCTGTCTTCAGTGAACTCCTAAGTTGGGAGGGAGAAGTGTGGGAGACAGGGATATCCACATGGTGCACCAACTGCTGTGGCTGACATCCTTACAGTGGCTACTGAAGCACCATGGAGTGGCTGGTGACTAGGAAGACTTCCTGAAGGCGATGACGCTACAACATGGGGCAAGAAGGAGTTTGCCTGGCAGGCATGTGGAAGAGATCCAGGCTAAGGACATAGTTAAATCAAAGGTTTGGGGGCTTGCAGGCTTAGAGGAACCACCATTAGGCCAGCATGGTAAAGTTATGTGGGTCACGTGGGCTTGGCAAAAACCAAAGTGGAGAGAGGCAGGAGGCAGATGACACAGAGCCTGTGTTGCATGCAATAGGACTCAATCCTGGGGGCCCTCAAACAGGGGAAGCTCATGACTAGGTTGCTTCCAAAAGCTCATCTGGCTACAGTATGGAAGGCAGATCAGAGGGAACAATCGTGGAAGCACTACTGGGAAGTTGGTGTCCTAGACTAGGGAAGTGGCTCTAGGGTCATAAAGAAGGTGACGGATTGTAGACACTTAGGCAATAGAGTGGCCAGGATGGAAGCCAGGGTTGGATGAGCCAGGGGGATGAGAAAAGGGCCCAGGTCAACTTTGGGGATTTTAAATAGGAAATCCAGCTCCCCCACCCACAGCATCCTTGACCTTGGACCTTGGTCTTCTTTGGCCTTAGTGGCTGCACCTGTAAGGGTGATGTCCAGGGCTTTCCTGTAGAGATATCCTCTCTCCCTGTCATCCAAGGGTCTACTTGTGTTCAAGGGACCCTCCAAGCACCTGTTCTGTCTGCCTGCCTCTCTGCTCTGTCTTGGAAATGTATGGGAAAGAAATTCAGAGTAGCCTCTGATATCCCAATCCAGGCAAAATGCAAGACCTGTGCCTAAGTCCACAGGTCCCTGGGAGGACCTGGAGTGTCAGGGTCTAGGAGTCACAATGGGGGAACTTCCTGGCTGCGAGGCCTCTGGAGCTGCCTGGGCCAGTTACCTTCTATAGAAGCTCACTGCACCCTGGTTCCCCTATCTGGCTGTGCTGGGGCCTCTCCGTAAGTACTCTTCCTCAGGCGGGCCTTGCAGCCTCCTCTCTTTTGTTTGGAAAGCCCCAGTCACCGCTTGCATGGCTCTTTGGAAGCCCTGCAGGCCTGCACTCAGCCATCTTCCCTAAGACACACAGGGCTCAGGATAGAATGGCTTCTGACAGTGAGTGGTCTTGTGTTGGAAAGGGCTGAACCCAATGCACATGGCCTTTAGACAGCAGAGCCTACTGCTAGCACCTATGCCACCTGTGTGGGAACTGGAAATAGGAGCCCTCCATTGAAATATTTAGTAAGAAGTGCTCCCTCAGGGACACTCAACTAGAAAAGGCAGCTCTCCTGGTCTGGTGCCCGGAGCAGGAAGTCCATTTAGAAGAGACTAGTGCAGGGTATATGCTGGGACTTTCAGAGCATGTCTGGATTGCAGTCCCCCTGCTCACTCAACCTAGAGCCCTGTGCAGTGTACAACTTTTACAACCATCAATTCTGGTCCTGGTGGGCTTAGGCTTCTGCCAGGCTCAGCAGATTCTGCCAGGGATGAAGATTCAGACAGAAGCTCCACACAGTGTGACGCCAGAGGAAGTGCAGAGCGATTAGACAGGACTAGGGGCAGGATGCGCAATGCTCAGAGACTTCCTGGGGCCGGTGTTGGTCTGGGTCTTCAGGGGTATGAGTGACTTGGGCAAGGGCAGGTGGGTGGATCATCAGGAGCAGATGTACAGAGGGGAAGTTCAGGGCATGCCCAGGGATTGGGAGCCAGTGTAGTTGGGGCTATTTGAGGAGGGGAGACTTCAAAATGGGAGGTGGGGAAGGGAAATGCTGTATCCCATGGCAGGAATGGAGTTGAGGGCCTGGAGGGAAATGCCCCAGCAGGTTGTGTCCTAAAGAGGCCTGGGCTCCCACAATGGAGGACTTCTCTGGAGAACACAGACCCAGCGTCCCACCTTGGGGGCGCCCCTTCAGGGCAAACCTCCTTGGCAGGGTAGGTGGTGGCAGCTTCCCAGCCTGTGCCCTCTGGTACCTGGGTAGTTGTGCCTTCTGGGGCTCGGCCCCACCTCCCACACCTCAGCCTGGTTCTCAAAGCCTCTTTGTTTCACGGGGCCAAGTGGTGGCCGGCTCGGATCTGATAAGGCTCAGTTGGGTAGATATAGCCCCGCCCTGTGTGCCTCACCGGCCTGAGTCACACCTGCTGCCTGGCACGCATGCACATCCCATCCACCCCAGCTGGGCCTTCTGCCCAGGCAGGGTCAGGGTTTGACTTCTGGGCTGGCCTTCCCTGCAGCCTATTTAAGAGCTCTCTCATCTGTGTGGGGAAGAAGAATTGGGGAATTATTACCCCCATTTCAGAGATAAATAAACCAAGGCCCCAAGAGGGAAAATGCCTTGCCCACAGCCATATCTTCCATAATCTATTATGCACCTACTATGGATTAGGTGTGCTACGTGTGATATTCACATGTCTTTTTTCATCCTAACAGTGTGTGACATGAGGTTGTTCCTAATTCCTACTTTGCAGATGAAGAAACAGAGGCCCAGAGAGGTGAAGTCATTTTCTTAAAAATCAAACATTAGCAGAGTTCAGACCAGATCCCAGGTCTCCCACAGCAGCAAACTAAGAGGATGGGAGGGACATACTCCTCACCTCAGCCTAAAGGACTGATGAACTTGGTATTAACCAGAACCCTGTTAGAGAAGGGAGTTCTGGAGGAATAATGTTCTAGGTGCTGTGAGGGGATCCAGGATAGGGTTGGGTTGGAGGGATGGTCAAAATATGTCCACAAATTCTTTGACACTTCTCCTGTAGAGATGCTGGGTCTACCTCAAATCTGGTCTGAGGCTAGGTCAGAAAGGCCATGCAGCTTCTGCCTGGTTCTACACTAAGACTGCCATGCTGGAGAGTGTGTGCACCTAACCTATAGAGAGGTGTTCCAGTCCATGGTCCAATTGACACCCCAGCTAACAGCCAGAGCCAATTGTCAGCCATGGGAGTGCACCATCTTGGACATTCAGCCCAGCCGGGCCTTCAGATGGCTGCAACCCTGGCCAAAGTCTGAATGCAACCGCATGAGAGACCCCAAGCTAGAACTACATGGCCAAGCTGCTTCCGAATTCCTGACTCACAAAACCACAAAATAAAATGGCTGTTTGGAACCTTGACATTTTGGAGTAACTCCTTACACAGCGATAGTAACCAGGACAAAGGGCAAAGAGGGAATGTGGACTAATGAAGGCTTCTCCTGAGGCTTTCCAGAGCCTCAAAACACAATTTGGCACAAAGGCTTTTAAAAATGGAGACTGCATGAGCCTGGAGGAGGTGTGGCCTAACCCTTTGTCATCTGAAGAGGCAGCACAAGAAAACTATGAAATGGAATAAACTTGGGGCAGATGGAGATGGTGACAAAGGGGAGGATTGAATGAGCACATCTCCCCACATTCAGTTGATTGAAAAAATCAACTGTACATCTGCCTTTCTGGCAGTACCGCCACAGAAGCGAGGAGCTTTGCAATGATTCTAGAAGAAAGGAAGCTCGTGGATACAAGCTTGTGGTTAGCAAGAAGTTATACATGGTCAATTGGAGAGAAATGTGATTAGAGATTTTTAAAACCCAAACGTTAAATGTTGAAGAAAGTGCTCGAGGGTTGCAGCCAGAGCTGGGAACTGGATTGGACATGCCTGTGGACCGTTGCTAGCCACATTTGCTCAGAATGTCCCTGCAAGCAGAAAATGCAGGACCTCAGCAAGAAAGTTCAGAAAGTACCCTGTTCCCCTAGCAAACTCCAGGTGTATTTGCATCTGGCTTCTGCACACACCTCTGAATGGCTGACTTAGGAAAACTCAGAGGAAAGGAATCAGGTAGATGATAGGGAATGGGTGTGGCTTGGGAGAGTGGTTGGGAGTGTAGGAGTGAAAAGGATAGTGTGAGGACAGGGTTCTTGGTTTTGACCTATTAATCCTAGAGAAGCAAAAGATGGGGATGATCAGAATCTAAAAAGAGAGAGAAATAGCAATTTTATAGTGGAGAATCCCAGCAGATACCACTTTAGCCAGTTATCAAGCTAGCATCACTGATAATGCATATCAACACTATGATATAGTGCTCTGAGAAGGGCATATCACCTCTGTGTTACCCTCACTCTAATCATGAGAAATCATGACACAAACCCAGAATGAACCTTTTACAAAATAACTGACAGTACTCTTGAAAACAGTTAAGTCATGAAAGGCAAGGAAAGACTCAGGACACGGTGAAGGATACTAAGTAGGCATGAAAACTAACTGCCAAGTGGGATGCTCAACTACTGGAACAGGAATAGAACACTAACGGACAAACTTGAGATATCTAAATGCCATACTTTTGTTAATAGCATTTGTGTATCAAGGTTAATTTCCTGGTTTTGTTCTATGGTCATGTAAGATGTTAACATAAGGGAAAGGTGGGAGAAGTGTTTATGAAAACTGTCTGTATTATTTTCATGACACTTTGGTACATCTAAAATTAGCTCCGCTGGAGTGGTGGCTCACTCCTGTAATCCCCGCACTTTGAGAGGTCGAGGCGGGAGGATCGCTTGAGCCCAGTAGTTGAAGACCAGCCTGGGCAACATGGTGAAACTCCATCTTCACAACGAAAGTACAAAAAAAAATTAGTCTGGCATAGTGGCACGCACCTGTAGTCCCAGCTACTGGTGGTGGCAGATTGGGTGGGGGTTGGGGGGTGATGTGGGAGGATTGCTTGAACCCAGGAGGTCAAGGCTGCAGTGAGCCATAATTGTGCCACTGTACTCCAGCCTGGGCAACAGAACAAAACCCTATCTTGCTAACAATAATAATAATTTTAAAAAGAAAAATAATAAAATTAACTCAAAAAATTTAAAATGCAAAAATAACTAACAAACACAGAAAACTAACAAACACAGAATCTTATGGACCAGTCAAAGGTGGGCTCTCTTACCATACCTGAGTCCAGGCTGACTCCCACACTGAGGAAGGCCAGCCACACTGAGCTGGTGGTCATATCGTAACACCTTCATTTGAGAGAGGGCTCTAGTCAGAAATGGAGTGGAAAAAGGTGTGAGGAATTAAGTAAGATGGAAAGTCACAGAGTAACAGTGTTCTTCATTTATTCAGAACCTGTAATGAACCAGGCACTGTGCTAAGTTTCTTAATTCTTTTGTCTCCCATAAACCTCATAACCTTTGAGGTAGCAGTTATAGGTTTGCCTGTTTACAGATGAGGAACCTGGTTCTTACAGAAATGAAGGAAAATATTATGCAGTTGATAGCTGATGGTGTTGGGATTCAAATTCCAGTCTGCTTGGCTCCAGAGTCTTTTTCCTAGCCACTCCACTGTACTGTCTTCTCGGGGGTGTTGTCATTCAGTTCAGACCTCGGGATTTCTGCGTTAGGGTAAGTGGAGAAAGAGGCGATAGAAGGTTGGAGGAAGGAGAAAGTGGGATGGCCTGGCCAGCGGGAGCTGTCCGTGGTGCTGGTCATAGAACCAGCTGGAGACTGTGTAGGTGAAAGCAGCAAGGAGAGCTACCACAGAGAAGGAGCAATGTTTAGACTAGAAGAAAACAAGTAGTTAGCTGTGTTCACAATTCCTTCCCCAGTGAGTAGGATCAAGAAGGGGAAAGATTTCAAGTTGAAATAAACAACCATATATACAGTAGCTAATAAGGTAGGGATTTGCCCTTAGGTGTGACTTGCACCTAGTACAGTATGGCTGTACTGGTTGTTTATATCTGGAAATACTTTGGTGCCAGTGGTAAACAGTCACTTACTGAGCCCTAAATTGCCCTGGACGCTCTTCCAGTCCCCTCCCTAAACTACTCATGCTTCCTTATGACCCTGGCACAATGTGGGCTTCCAGGACCCTGGCTCTGGCTCTAAGGCCAACTGGTGTCCAGCTCACAGGTCCATTCTCATGCTCATAGGTGCACACACCTTACCAATTGTTACGTATTTTGATTACAATCCTGTTTGTTCCCATTTTACAGATGAGGAAAGTCAGGTTTAGGGAGGTTTAACCGTTTTCCTGACATTGCTCAGCTATTAAAAGCTGGAACCAGGACTTGAACTTGAGTTTTCTGAGATTAGACTTCATGTCATTTTCCCTCCATCCTCCTACTGTTAGCTTGTATGTCTTTCTACTCTGTGGTGGGGACAATGAATAGAGGGAGAAAGTTATCTATGGGGCCTGAGTTTTCATAGGAGAGTTAGAAAATCCTGGCTGGGCTGGGTGCAGTGGCTCACTCCTGTAATCCCGGCACTTTGGGAGGCCAAGGCTGGTGGATCATGAGGTCAGGAGATGGAGACCATCCTGGCAAACACGGTGAAACCCCGTCTCTATTAAAAATACAAAAAATTAGCTGGGCGTGGTGGCAGGCACCTGTAGTCCCAGCTACTCGGGAGGCTGAGGCAGGAGAATGGCATGAACCCGGGAGGCAGAGCTTGCAGTGAGCCGAGATCGTGCCACAGCACTCCAGCCTGGGTGAGAGAGCGAGACTCCGTCTCAAAAAATAAATAAATAAAATAAAATAAAATAAAATAAAATAAAAAGAAAATCCTGGCTGGGCGTGGTGGCTCACTCCTGTAATCCCAGCACTTTGGGAGGCCGAGGTGGGCAGATCACGAGGTCAGGAGATGGAGACCATCCTGGCTAACACGGTGAAACCCTGTCTCTACTAAAAATACAAAAAAAAATTAGCCGGACGTGGTGGCGGTCTCCTGTAGTCCCAGCTACTCAGGGAGCTGAGGCAGGAGAATGCTGTGAATCCAGGAGGCGGAGCTTGCAGTGAGCCAAGATCGTACCACTGCACTCCAGCTTGGGCAGTGCAGTGCAGGAGAGCAAGACTCCGTTTCAAAAAAAAAAAAAGAACAAAAGAAAAAGAAAATCCTGTAGGGGTCCCAGGCAGAAAGGAATGCTTTCCTTTAAATTTTCTTGCCATTTGGCAGTCTATCCCCAAACCCTGCCAGTTTTGGGCCCCAGCAGCCCTTTCAGACTGGAGTTGCAACCAGTCTCTTAACACCTTCCAATACCAGTAGCTGCAGGGGACCATGACCCTCTAATGCAGAGAATGTCCTCTGTCTGCTCCTAGATCCAGCCCTAAACTACCCAGTGGCCCTCTTAGCTACAGGCTTTTCTCGCTCTCTATCTCCCACTCCAGACTGGGCTGAGAATACTTACCCCACTCATTTCTGAGGACAGGAGCTTCTGTGGGAGTGCCTACCTTTTCTTTTTCTGTTTGTTTGTTTATTTGTTTGTTTTCGGTATACCTTTACATTTTATTTTATTTTGTTTATTTTTTTATTATACTTTAAGTACTAGGGTACATGTTCACAATGTGCGGGTTTGTTACATAGGTGTACATGTGCCATGTTGGTTTGCTGCACCCATCAACTGTCATTTACATTAGGTATTTCTCCTAATGCTATCCCTCCCCCAGCCCCACATCCCCCGACCGGTCCCAGTGTGTGATGTTCTCCACCCTGTGTCCATGTGTTCTCATTGTTCAACTCCCACCTGTGAGTGAGAACATGCAGTGTTTGGTTTTCTGTCCTTGTTATAGTTTGCTTATAATGATGGTTTCCAACTTCATCCATGTCCCTGCAAAGAACATGAACTCATCCTTTTTTATGAGGAGAGCCCACCTTTTCACCTCCATCCCTCAAGTACAACTTGAATGCAAACTGATTCCAGAACCAACACTCAAAATGGAGTCAGAATCTCAGGACGGAGAGAGGCAGGAGAGGGCTTTCTAAGTGCTGGATCTGGGTGGACTTGTAACTGGATAGCAAGGCACCCTGGTGTCTCCTCTTGTCATTCTCCATCCAGAGCAGCAAGGTAGCCTCCTTCTTGGAGAAACAAAGCAGGAGGACGTGGATATGGCAAAAATTTCCCACTTCTCCAGCATGCAGCAGAGAGGCTGGATGCTTGTAGGAGGTGCAGGTGTGCAGAAGGCTGAGCGGCTTACCTACAGAGATCTCCCATTCAGTGAATGTTCTCTCTCTCTCTCTCTCCCCCTCCCTCCCTCCCTCCCTCTCTCTCTCTCTCTCTCTCTGTGTGTGTGAGAGAGAGATTTTGTTGATTGCCTACCATATGTCAAGTACTTTACACATACCTTATCACTCAATTTTCCCACCTGCCTTCTCAGAATTATCCCCAGGTAACAGATGAGGAAACTGAAGCTCAGAGAGGTCATGTGACTTGCCCGAGGTCATGTGACTTTCCCAAGGTCACACAGACAGTTAGTAATAGAGTGGGGATTAATCTCAGGTCTACCTGATTTCCCAGCCCAGGGTCTTCTCTATATGATGGAGGGCATAGGGGTGTGGGAAGATACCTGGGAAAAAGAAGCTTAGAAAATGTATTTTTTTTGTATGTGTGTCGAAGTTCAAATCATGGAGTGTGCTTTTACCTTTATTATTCCTCACCCCAGCTTCCAGGCCAGGAGGATCTGAGGCCATCTCCCTTCCATCCTTCCTCCCTTCTCCTACATCCTGATAATCAGTTTCCTGTATCATCACCCAGTCTTGAACCCATGATCTTTTTTTTTCTTTCTTTCTTTTTTTCTTTTCTTTTTTCTTTTTTTTTTTTTTTTTTTTTTGAGATAAAGTCTCGCTCTGTCACCCAGGCTGGAGAGCAGTGGTGCGATCTCAGCTTACTGCAACCTCCACCTCCCAGGTTCGAGCAATTCTCCTGCTTCAGCCTCTCGAGTAACTGGGATTACAGGCATGAGCCACCATGCCCGACTAATTTTTATGTTTTTAGTAGAGGCAGGGTTTCACCCTGTTGGTCAGGCTGGTCTTGAACTTCTGACCAAACTCCTGATCCACTAGCCTCAGCCTCCCAAAGAGTGGGCATTACAGGTGTGAGCTACCACACTTGGTCGCCTCCCCCATGATCTATTTTTGGGTCTAGGGAGAATATGATCAACAGGTCCCAGTACCCATTATTTCGCTGGTTCTGGGCTCCTGGAAAGGGAGAGTTTCAAAGCAAACCCAGCTTCCTCTTTTCCCTCCTCAGGCTCAATCTGTTGTGAAGCCTCTTTCCATGTGTGTGCCTCCCTGGGCAAAGTCCAGCACACAGGCTTCTCCCTGGGAGTCCACCGATGTCAGTTGCAGTCACTAGGCATCAGGGCTTCTAGGAGGCAGGTAGACACCTACAGAAGCAGAGCCTACAGGGGCCCTGTTAAGAGGAGGAACCATCCCCTTTAATTTTTCCAAACCCAGAATCCACCATTGAGCAGGCAAGAGCTCTGGAAGGAGGCTCCCCAGTGAAGAGGCACAAGGACGCCTTTAGCATGAGCTGTTCTTCCTCCTTGGGGTTTTCCCACTGAGATTCCTGGGGCCAACACAAAACCCTGCCCCCAAAGTCCCTATTTCTTTTTATCCTAAAAGTGAACCAGTTCCTTTCCTTGTCCCTAAGGTCTAGCTGAGTCAGGCTGACCATTTCAAAAAGAATTTGGGGAAAAACAAAAAGGAAATCATTATAGAAACTACAAACAGCGTAAAAGTCGTCATGTCCAAAGTGCAGGTTTCAGATTCTGAGAATCCCGTTAAAACCAGTGAAAAGCTCACTGAGTTCCACATTCTTTGATTCCCGGAAAACTACTAATCATGCTGGCGTTATTTGCCTGCCCCTTCCCTCCAGCCCTGCCAGTCTCTGGCCATGTGATCTCCCAGGCCAGCTCAGGCCACTTTGTCATCTCAGTCCATCTTTCACCTTTCACAAGTCAACTCCAACTCTCCCAAAATGATAGCTTATCTTCTGTGTTTACCCCTCCACTCACTAAGCTCTCTCCGTCTAGTCACGTTTCCCCTTCCATCTGAAAGGAAACCGGTTCGCTGTCTTGGGGAGCAAAATATCCTTAGTTACCCAAGAGTAACTTTGAGACTTTCAGCTTCACGTACTAAGGAGTCTTCACAAAATGGGACCCTTCCTCCAACACACATGCCAGCAAATGAACCAACGGGCTTCCAAAAGTCTACATTATGTATAATAATTCCTTTATACGTTAACCTTCCGATCCCTTCAAGAGTTGTTTTTCTTGTTGCTGAGCAAGAAGAAATGCCGGGAGAAAACGCAGAGGACACCTTCCCTGTCATCAGCAAAAGGGATCTATTTGCAAAGCAATATTCAAATAAGAAATAACTGCGGGCTGCTTTTAAGTTAACAATTGCAATCACAGAGAATGAGGTTCTGTCTCTATGCGTGTGAGAGTGCCAAGCCCACCGAGGAGCTTCCTGCGAATTTGGTCGTCAATTAAAGTCATGATTGCTGGAACGTCACGACAACTAGGGGGCTCTACATTACCATGTCGCGACAGGTAGAAGCCCGCAGTTACTGCCAGCAGGAAAAATCAGGGAATCAAAACTGAATACAGAAAATAAACTTGGGCGGCGCATTCGCCTTCTACGAATCTTGCCTCACTCGGGCTGCCGTCGTTGCCCTGGGATATCTGAAGACGCCGTTTCCTGCGCGTCCTGTGTCTATGGAGACGGCAATATGGCGGCGATGTAAGTTCTGAGCGTTAGTCCCAGGGTCCCAGGGTCCCAGGGTCCTAGGGAGCGGCGCGAGTGGCCAGGGAAGGTGTCTGTCCCGGGAGACCCTATCCTTCGGGAAATCGTGGCCAGAGGTCCCCTCCATGCTCTTCAGAGAGCCCCATGGGACTGAGTCTTGGGCGAGATCAATCAGACTAAAGATCCCGAAGAGAAAGGAGAGGCAGCTCTAAGTGTATTTTGTCCCCCTTTGTTTCATCTATTTCTTTCTCCCTCGACTCTATACGACGACCTGCCACTTTTTCTAGTGGTTATCTTGGAGATTTTTAGATCAGCAATTAGGCAAATAAAGGAAGCTCATGATACATATTTTCAAAGTTCTCGAAATTGGAAACTTCAATTTAAAACAAAACAAATTCAAAACAAAACAGAAAAACCTCTCTTGCCCAGTCTCTTCACAACGACTGCAGATGTGTGAGTCTTTTGGAAGAATAGTGCAGGCTAGTGGGGAAGTTATGGTTGTTAATTACTATAACATAGATTTGTTTAGTGCTTTTTCAAATCCTGTTTCATTCGAGCTGCACATCAACTTTGTGAAATCGTCAGGATAACCCACATTTTACAGGCGAGGAGACTGAGGCTCCAGGAGATGGAGAAATTTGCCTATCCCCGTAGAGTCTGAGAAGATGCTGGCATCCAGCTTCCCTTGCCCTGGGACCACTTCCCTAGCCCTATGACATGGGTTGGACCAGCTTTCTACCCCATCATCTCTCATCTCTTCTATGCACTCTCTGGAATAGTTTCATGTGTTGAGTGGAGACTTTTTCAGAGCTCTGAGGCAGGAGCTGTCTGTACAATCCCCTGAGGTCAGAGGCATTAACGAGTCAGGGCAGGGCTGCAAGACCATCCCGTGGCAGAGAAGTAATGGACTCTCTCTGTGTCTCCTCAGCTTACATTTTCTTTGACTTCATCTGAACATCCAGTTCACAGTTGGAGGTAGGAGCCTTGCCTGCCTTGTCTGATGCCTAGCACAGTACCTGGTACATAATAGGCACTCAGCAAGTGCTTTGTGAATGAACGAATGACTGAATCTAGATAGTCCCCTCCAGAGGGTTTAGACATGTTGCCAACTAGGAAAACCAGGGTCAACAGAACCTTCCACTTTGGAAGGGTGATGCTGGGTGGTGGGGGAGGGATAAGAGAGTGTCTGATGGAACTGTATAAATTCCTAAAGGGTGATCTTAAAATTGCTAAATCTGAATACATTAAAATAAGGAACTGAACGACAAACTTGAAAAAGGATCATTTTAGGTTAAATAAATGGGTAAGTCACACGTAATCATAAACTGTTGTAAGAATTAAAATACCTGTAAGGGAGAATTGCTTGAACCCGGGAGGTGGAGGTTGCAGTGAGCTGAGATCTTGCCAGTCTGGGCAGGAGAGTAAGACTCTGTCTCAAATAAATAAATAAACAAACAAACAAATAAATAAGGGCAACAGAGTGAGACTCTGTCTCAAATAAATAAATAAATAAATAAAATAAAATCCCTGTAAGGACCTTACAACACTGCCTGCCATGTAGGTTCTCAGTACATGTTAATAGACATTATTATTTTTGAGATTGTTATTTGAAGAAGAGGGGGAGGATACTGAGTAGTCTGAAAAATATACAAATGTTCAAAAAAGGTATTAAAGTGATGCTGTCCAATGTGGTAGCCAATAGCCATTTGTAGTTATTCGGCACTTAAAATATGGGTAGTCCAAATTGAGATGTGCTATAAGTGTAAAATGCACACCAGATTTCAAAGACTTAATACAAAATACGAAAGTAAAGTATCTAAATAATTTATTGATTATTTACATATCGACTTATATATCGATTATTTACATATTGATATTTACATATCGATTACATATTCAATGTAGTATTTTTGATATGATAGGTTAAATAAAATATATCATTATAATTAATTTTACCTGTGTCTTTTCACTTTTTTAATGTGGCTACTACAATGTTTTAAAGTACACATGTGGATTGCATTATATTTTGGGGAGCAGTGCCATGTTCTGTGATGTCATGGATGATGGCTTCGTATCAAGTGTAAAGGGAAATCAGAGATGAACCATTTGTGGTAAGTCATAGGGATCTGCAAACCACTTCCGCATGTGCTTGAGTGGAGCTGGCTTAGTCTTGGTGTGTGAGTGTGAAAATTGCTGTCCTCTTATAGAGGTAACAAAGTCACACTTGAGTGTGTGTGCTAAGGGAAGCCAGCTAAAGGAAGAGGGGATTCAAGGTGATGGAGCCAGAGCTAGTCTGAGATACTTTGTGTCCCTTAGATCGAGGTCAAGCATCCTCTTGAGCATTTGGTGAAAACTGTGGCCATTCCCCCTGGAAAACAGACATGTATGCATACATAGCATCTGGCATATCCTTTACATATGTGTCACATATATTTGCATATGATTTCAGCTACAGTCATCAGGGATCCTGCTGCTCTAGAGATGGATTGACTTATGCTTCCATTGATCTATTTCAGTGATGTTTACCTTAACAGGTTGTAGACTGGTGGAGGAAACCCAGAAGGTAGAGAATCCGTCAGTCTCATTTGCCTCTTCTTTCCCCCTTATTCCTCATCTCACAAGAGGCAAGAGCGTTCAGAGGAAACAAGCAGAGAGTAAAAGCCAGATAAAGGTAATGCACACACTTCAGTAACACCCACTGGAGCTTGCTGAGCAGTGCCAAGAGTGGCCACGGAGGGGCATAGTGGGGTAGGCCTTGTTCCCAAGTCTCTCTTTGGAGTGCCTTTCCTGATGGTGAGTCCCTAGGCTCCCAGGCAAAGCCCTGGATCTCGTGTACAGCCTCATTCCTCATGGTGCCACCTAGCACCTGTTGCCAGAGCTGGAAAGCAGACCCTTTCCTCCATGACAAGGATGGCTATGAGAGTCTCCTCCCTCAGCCTCTCTTTCTCATGTCACTCCTGTCTCCCCCACCCTCTGCTCTCTTCCCAGCTCCATACTCAGAGTGTTCCCTTTGGACTGTGTCCCAAGGGCCTGATGCTTACACAGGCTCCAAGCTCCATCATGAGGTCCAGGAACAGCAGGGACCACACCGTGAACTCTGGCGGATCCTGCCTGAGTACCAGCACGGTGGCCATCCCCGCCATCAATGACAGCAGTGCAGCCATGAGTGCCTGCAGCACCATCAGTGCCCGGGTAAGGATACAGCCAGGGCAGGCAGAGCAGGGTGTAGCAGGGCCAGGGCAGGGCATGGGGGGCAGGGCACTGGGGTGGGAATCTGAGAGGCCCTGACTCTTCCCTATGCATCTTAGCACTAGACCCTGTCTAGACTTTCCTTGTCACCTTTTTTCCACTCAGGAAAGAAAATATTACATTGGCCATTGAATACACTCAGTAAATATTGAAACTGAGAATGTAAGCTCCAAAAGAAAAGGGATTTGTCAGTCCTGTTCACCATTGTAGCACCAAGCACACTGGAGTGCTGGGAGCAGTGAGTGCCTGAGAGGCCATGGGATAGGAGAGTGCCAGAGAGGAATGAGTCAGAGGCTGGTTGGATAGCTAGGATTTCTCTTTCCTCAGAAAGTTCTTCTGGCCTTGACCCCTAGGACTTTGTGTTTGACCAATAATGTATGGATGCTGTTTACTTTTTGCAGCTCTTTGTAGTTCTCTCTATGTGATGATGCAGCTGTCCAGGGGTGTGACTATGGGCATGGCTTTGTGTATGATACAGTGTGTGTCTGTGTTGTGTGGTATACAGTGCCTAGCTCCTTAGATGTGCTGCCCTTGCCTCCCTGTGAATGGAGGGTCGTGTTTTAGAAGACATCTCTGTCCTCTGTGCCATTCCGGGCCTGTTTGCCCTTGGATTCACTCACTGCCCTTCCCTGCTCTGCTTTGAGCCAGTAGGAGATTGGAAAGTGGGAGGAAGGGAGAAGCCAGGGCATTTCTCTTCCTCTCTCTGCTGTTCACGGTGTCTCTGTCAGCAGCTGCATTTCCCCTGTGGCTCCAGTTCCCATCAGACAGGCCTCAAGGCTGTATTGACCCCACCACTTCTCACCTAGGTGTGGTGGCAGCTTCTTGATGTTGCCAACTCCCAGGTTCCCTCACTACCCATGGTTATGCAGTAAATTCCCTGGTTTTTGTTGTTGTTGTTGTTTGTTTGTTTTTTCTTTTTTCGAGACAGAGTCTTGCCCTGTCACCTGGGCTGGAGTGCGATGGCGCAATCTCGGCTCACTGCAACTTCTTCTTCCTAGGTTTAAGCGGTTCTGCTGCCTCAGCTTCCCGAGTAGCTGGGATTACAGGTTCCTGCCACCATGCCCGTCTAATTTTTTGTATTTTTAGTAGAGACAGGGGTTTCACTATGTTGGCCAGGCTGGTGTTGAACTCCTGACCTTGTGATCTGCCCACCTTGGCCTCCCAAAGTGCTGGGATTATAGGCGTGAGCCATTGCGCCCGGCCACAGTAAATTCCCTGTTTTAAACATTCAGAGTGGCTTTTGTTTTCTTACCTGGACATTGGCTGATGCACCAACTGATATTTATAGTAAATTACCTCCCATAATCCATGTCACCTTTCTTCCATAGGTGACTCAGGAAAGAAAATAGTATGGTGGCCATCAGACACACTCAGTAAATATTGAAACTGAGAATGTAAGCTCCAAGAGAAAAGGGATTTGTTGGTCCTGTTCATCATTGTAGTCCCATAGCTAGCACAGTGTCCGGTGCATTATAGGTACTCAAAAAATATCTGTTGAATGGATGACTATATCCTTATATTATGCAACAATATAAAAGCAATACTTGGTCAAAGATTTAAAAAATGGTGGCCGGGCATGGTAGCTCATGCCTGTAATCCCAGCACTTTGGGAGGCCAAGGTGGGTAGATTACCTGAGGTCAGGAGTTCAAGACCAGCCTGACCAACCTGGTGAAACCCTGTCTCTACAAAAATAGAAAAATCAGCCGGGCATGATGGCGGGTGCCTGTAATCCCAGCTACTTAGGAAGCTAACGTGAGAAAATTGCTTGAACCTGGGAGGCAGAGGTTGCAGTGAGCTGAGATTGTGCCATTATACTCCAGCCTGGGCGACAGAGCGAGACTCTTACAAAAAAAAAAAAAAAAAAAATACACACACACACACACACACACACACACACACATAGTATAAAATATATATATATATATACACATATATAGTATCAAATACACACACACACACACACACATATATAAAATGCCAATGAGTTGAGTGCTCATGGCAATGACCGTGGTAGGAAAAGGCAACCAGTTCATCCTCCCTCCACCTTACCACCCCAGGGAGGGTTTCCATGCCCCCTCCTTCTTCATCTAGAAAGGGGTGATGGATAAGCCTATGGAAAGATTTTCCATTACAGATGGAAATGCTGCACATGGCAGTGCTAGCATCAATCACCAGGAGCAGCCCTTAGAGTGGCCTCAGAAGTCAGGGGATGGGTGAGGTGAACAGCAGACAAATTGACTCCTCCTCTGCCCCACCAGCCAATTGAGGAATGGGAGAGGGAATGGTGCAGAGGGAACTGTGGTCTGGAAAAGGACCTGGGATAGACTGCTCTAGCTAGGAGAGGCATCTGTAGCAAGGGGCAGGGCTGGGAGAAAGAAGAGGGGAGGAGGTACCTGATGGGGTGGTATCTGAGGGCGCACTGAAGAACAGAACAGAAGCCTGCATTTGTGTGCTTGCACAGAGTGGCTGATGGGGCTGCCCAGGGAAGGCTTCGGGGGCAGGGGCTCTAGTTGCAAAACAGTTCCAGTCTTGGAAGAGGTGATATCTGACTTCAGGGCCTACCTGCCTCTCACTATCTGTCTCCAGACCATCCCCCAGGGGTGAGGGGTGGTGTCAATCATTGTTTTTCTGTCTTGTCCTTTATTTTCTTGGTGGTGGAGGAGGAAGACCTTCACCTGTTCTCTGGATCTTGGCATCCTACCCTGCTGATACATCCTTTCTGCTCCCCCTTCTCCCTGCCACCCGAACAGCCTGCAAGCTCCATGGACACTCAGATGCACTCCCCAAAGAAGCAGGAGAGAGTGAAGAAGAGGGTCATCTGGGGCATTGAGGTGGCCGAGGAGCTGCACTGGAAAGGCTGGGAGCTCGGAAAGGAGACCACAAGGAATCTGGTTCTGAAAAATCGATCCTTGAAACTCCAGAAGATGAAGTACAGGTACCAGTATAAGGGATCAAGGACCCAGTGCCAGAGCATTGAGCCCTGAAAGCAGGCTCTCTTCAAAACAAAACAAAGCAAACAAAAAACCTTCAACATGCCATATAAAAGCCAGTGAGTGTTTAAAACACGTGCAGTATGAATAATTGTGCAGCTATAGTCTATTCTTTTTCATTGTGGTATAGTGTCCCAATGTGTGCCTGTACCATAATGCATTCATCCAGAATGAAGCGAGTTTGGACTGTTTCTAGTTTGGGACTGTTACCAACATTCGTGTATATGTGTCCAGTTACATAAGTACGAGAGTTTTTCTGGGGAATACCAGGTACTATGAAGGCTCACGTGATTTTGGGGTCTTATGAAAGTGGTTTTTTGTTTGCTTGTTTGTTTTTCTGCGTAGTTGTTAAATTAGTGTCCTTGCGGGATGGAGCCATCTATTCTGCCACCTTGCTCCACCTTCTGTCTTTTCTGGGGAATAGACACAGGAGTAGAATTGCTGAGGCTTAGGCCATGTACCTGTTCACTTTCTGTAGATAAACCAAATTGTTTCCCAAAGTGCACAGATTTCTTTAGACGCCCACCAGCAGCGTTAGAGAGTTCCCATTCCTCCACATCCTTACCAATAACTGCTATTGTCAGAATTTAAAATTTTTGCCAGTAATGGTAACTTGTGGTTTTAATGTGCATTTCCCTGATTACTGATGAATGAGGATGAGTGTCTTTTTGTAGGTTATTGACCCTTTGCATTTCTTCATGTGTGAAATTTATGATCAAGTCTGTGGCCATTTTTCTATTACATTATCTTTTCTTTCTCCTTTTTGGTATAAGTTCTTATCCCAATTAAAAACCCTTTGCCAGTTATGTGTTGTGGATATCTTCTCTCATCTTTTTTTTTTTTTTTTTTTGAGACGGAGTCTCGCTCTGTCGCCCAGGCTGGAGTGCAGTGGCCAGATCTCAGCTCACTGCAAGCTCCGCCTCCCGGGTTCCCACCATTCTCCTGCCTCAGCCTCCCGAGTAGCTGGGACCACAGGCGCCGCCACCTCGCCCGGCTAATTTTTTTGTGTTTTTAGTAGAGACGGGGTTTCGCCGTGTTAGCCAGGATGGTCTCGATCTCCTGACCTTGTGATCCTCCCGTCTCAGCCTCCCAAAGTGCTGGGATTACAGGCTTGAGCCACCGCGCCCGGCCTCTTCTCTCATCTTATGATTTGTCTTTACTCTCTTTATTGTGTCTTTTGAAGAATAAAAGTTCTGAATTTTAAAGGTATCAACTTTATCAGTCTTTTTCTTTTATGATTGGTGCTTTTTTATGCTTTTCCTAAGAAGTCCTTTTCTACCCCGAGGTCATTAAGATATTTTCCTCTAGTATCTTCTAAAGACTTCATATTTTTGCCTTTTAATATTTGTCTTTTATCTATATGGAATTGATTTTTATGAATAGTAAATTTTGATATCTGGTTGTATAAGTCCTCCTACTTAATTCTTCTTCTTTTTTTTTTTTTTGAGACAGAGTCATGCTCTGTTGCCCAGGCTGGAGTGCAGTGGCGCTATCTCAGCTCACTGCAAGCTCCGTCTCCAGGGTTCACGCCATTCTCCTGCCTCAGCCTCCCAAGTAGCTGGGACTACAGGCACCCACCACCACGCCCAGCCGTGTTAGCCAGGATGGTCTCGATCTCCTGACCTCGTGATCCACCCTCCTCGGCCTCCCAAAGTGCTGGGATTACAGGCGTGAGCCACCACGCCTGGCCTTAATTCTTCTTCAAGATTGTCTTAGCTATTCTTGGCCCTTCTTTTGATCTTTTATATAAATATTCAAATCAGCTTACCATACATGCACATAAAACTCTTCTTGAGATTTTGATTGGGATTTAATTGGACCTATAGATGAATATGGGGAGAAATGATATCATTACAATATTGAGTCTTTTAATCCATGAACACGGGCTATCTCTATATTCATTAGGTTATTTTTCATGTCTCTCAATAAAGTATAAAGTTTTCTCCATAGACATTTAGCACATCTTTAGTTAGATTTATTCATAAGTATTTTATATTTTTGCTGTTGTTATATATGACATATTTTTTAGTTGTTTCATTTCTGTCTGTCTGTTGCTAGTTTTTAAAATGTCATTTTTATATAGGTATTGTGTTCAGTGTCTTGGCAAATCCTCTTATTAATTCTAATAATTTATTTGTTAGTATTCTTGTTTTTTCATGCACACATTTGTATTTTAAATGGAAAATGACATTATTTTTTTCTTTCTAGTCCTTACACTTTTTGTCTTTCCTTACTGTGTTGTTAAATAGAAAAGTGTTGAACAGAAGTGGTTATAGGGGCATCTTTGTTTTGTTTATCATCTCAGAGTAAAGGACTGCAATGTTTCACCATTAAGCTGTCTGGTAGGATTGATTTCCTGTAGGATTTCTGTAAAAGTGTATACATTGTCAGATTATGGGAATATTCTTCTATTCCTGCTTTGCTGAGAGGTTTTCTCATAAACACACATTAAAGTTTATCTAATTTCTTCTTTCTTTTTTCTTTTCTTTCTTTTCTTTCTTTTCTTCCTCTCTTTCTTTCTTGTTTTTTTGAGACAGGGTCTCGCTCTATTGCCCAGGCTGGAGTATAGTGCATTAACATGGCTCACTGTAGCCATGACCTCCTGAGCTCAAGCAATCCTCCTACCTCAGCCTCTCAGGTAGCTCAGACTGTAGGCATGCACCACCGTGCCTGGCTAATTAAAAGAAAATTTTTTTTATATAAACAGTATCTTGCCATGTTGCCCAGGGTGGTCTCGAACACCTGGGCTCAAATGATACTCCCGCCTTAGCCTCTCAAAGTGCTGGGATTCCAGATGTGAGGCACTGTGCCTGGCCTGTGGAAAGGTTTTTGACCACCCATTCCATGTTTTGGTGTTTTTAGGCAGAGCAGCCATAATATTTATTGTACAATTACTGGGTCAGTTTTGATAAATTATATTTTTATAGCAATTTTTTTCATCTAAATTTAAACATTTGTTGGTGTAAAGTTGCTGACAATGTCATCGTCTTATTAATGTTTTGAAAGTCTGCAGCAGCTGTGGTTCTGACCCACTGTGGGATGCTACAGCTCTGCTGAGGTCTCTGGAAAGGCATCCCCGGCCCCACCCTCCTCAGCTTTGGTTCCCCTGCCTCAGTGCTTGGGGACTCTTTAAAATCTGGGCAACCCTTCCCTGTCCCTGTCCCTTTCAGGCCTCCCTACTCATCAGAGGTACAAACACTACTCCCTTTTTGTTCAGAGTGAAGATCTCTGAGAATAGGAGGGGGAGGAGGAGAACGGGTCCTCTTGTAACCAAACCCCTGAGTTTCCACCTCCACGTGCTCATCTCTTGATCTCTTTCTCTGTGGTCCCAAGGACTCAAGCTCCCTTGGCTGCAGGGCTTCCCTCGTTTCCTGCCTCTTCCAGTTGTTCTGAGCCCTGATCTGAGGTGCTCACCTCCCGGCTCTCTCCTGCAGGCCCCCCAAGACCAAGTTCTTCTTCACAGTCATCCCTCAGCCCATCTTCCTGAGCCCAGGCATAACCCTCACGCTCCCCATCGTCTTCCGGCCTCTGGAGGCGGTAAGGTCTGCCACAGTGAGCGACGGCAGGGAGGCACCTGGGAACAGTGACCTCAGAACAGAAAGCAGGACAGAGCAACCAGGAGCACCCCCCCGCAGCCCCGCCACACACACACACACACACACACACACACATGCTGCCCACTCCAGCAGCAATCCAGCTTGGGAGGCCCTGTCAAGGGCTTGGCCCCTCATCTCATTAGACAGAGGGCGTTCCCCAGGGGATGCTGGGGGTAGAGGCTGCAATATTATATTGACCATCAGAAAGCCCTACATTCCGTGGCCGGGGATGGTGACTCATTTCTGTAACCCCAGCACTTTGGGAGGCTGAGGCAGGCAGGTCACTTGAGGCCAGGAGTTTGAGACCAGCCTGGCCAACATGGCAAAACCCCATCTCTACTAAAAAATACAAAAGTTAGCTGGGTGTGGTGGCGCATGCCTGTAGTCCCAGCTACTTGGTAGGCTGAGGCAGGAGAATCACCTGAACCAGGAGGTGGCTGTTGCAGTGAGCTGAGATCTCACCATTGCACTCCAGCCTGGGTGACAGAGCAAGACTCCCCCCCCCCAAAAAAGAAACCCCTTCTACATTCCTTGGCCTCTTCCTGCCACCCCCCACCCACATTTCCTCAAAATACTTTTTCTACAAAAGAGACTCTAATCTTTGAGACCAAGACAACATAGGTGCCCAGCTCCCCTCAGAGTCTGACGTGGGGACCACGGCCCAGCCCTCCCCTCAGTGGTTGTGTTGGGGGTGGCTGAGGGTGGGCTGGATGTGCAGTCCCTGAGTGCCACTGATGGGTGACTGCCTCTGCCCCGCCTCACACTACAGAAGGAGTACGTGGACCAGCTGTGGTTTGAGAAAGCGGAGGGGATGTTCTGTGTGGGCCTGCGGGCCACCCTGCCCTGCCACAGACTGATCTGCCCGCCATCCCTGCAGCTGCCCATGTGTGCTGTGGGGGACACGACCGAGGCCTGGTTCTGCCTGGATAATGTGGGGTGAGGAAGAGGCTGAAGTGCAGGCGGGGAGAGCAAGAGCTGTGAGGAGGGTGTCTGGAAGCAGGAGAGACAGGCATTCCCTTGTGGGGGTGGGGTAGTCTGAGGTCTGCCCAGCATCCCTGACTTGTTACTGCAGGAGCAGGGGCCAGAAGCCCAGTGCCCTGACCTGCCCCCCACCCCCAGGGACCTGCCCACCTTCTTCAACTGGGAGTTCTCCAGCCCATTCCAGATGCTGCCAACCATGGGGCTCCTGGAGCCAGGCCAGGCCTCTCAGATCAAGGTGACCTTTCAGCCCCTTACAGCCGTCATCCACGAGGTGCAGGCCACGTGCTGGTATGGGGCGGGCAGCCGGCAGAGGAGCAGCATCCAGCTGCAGGCTGTGGGTGAGGCCCGACCTCCCACCATCCCCAGACTGGCCCCTGCTGCACCTTCTGGGGCCTCCAGGCCTCAGTGTCCCCCACCTCCCATCTGGCCTGCCCTCCACAGGGCCTCCACCGGCCTCCTGCCCTCCCCCCAGCCCCGAAGGCTTTGCCTTTGTCTTCCATGATGCTACAGACTAAATTTTCCCTGGGGCTATCTGCCTTCTTCAAGGGGCTGTTCAGCTGGGGCCACAGAGGCCCTGGCGGTTTCCCCCAAGACTCCCCCATCTCCGACCCAGCCAAGTGCGCCCAGCTGCTGGTGAGCATAAAGCACAAGTGCCTGGAGGACCAGGATGCCGAGGGCTTCCAGAAGCTGTTGTACTTCGGCTCTGTTGCTGTGGGCTGCACCTCGGAGAGGCAGATCAGGCTACACAACCCGTCGGTGGTAGGCACCAGGCGGGAGGGGCGGCAGGACTCATGGCCTCCAGGACTGGAGTCTCCTAAAATCACCGCCTTGCTGAATGCCCCCCTTTCTTTCTACACCTTTGGCCCCAAGCCTCATATAACCCATGTCAGCTGTCAATAGGTGTGTCCTTCTCCTCAGCTGGGGGCTGGGCTGGGGTATACCCCAGCCAGAGCCACGAGCAGCCCTAAGACTGTCCTGACCCCGGGACCACAGTTAGCTGTGATAGTACCTTGGGGAGAATTAAAAGGCAGGTCCACCGCGGGGCACATGACTCGGCTCCTTCTCTCCAGAATGTGGAGGCAGTCTGGCTAGTGAGGCACAGGGTGGATGCCAGCTGCCCCTACCCCTTTGGCTGGGCACGCCAGTACAATGCATAGACTATCGCATCGTACAGTGCTCCACTCCGCGACCTGACCCCTTGTCCTTCTACCTGGCCCTACAGGTAAATGCCCCCTTCAGGATTGAAATTTCCCCAGAAGAACTGGCCGAAGACCAGGCCTTCTCATGCCCCATGGCCCGTGGCGTCGTGCTCCCGGGAGAAAAGAAATGCGTGTCAGTGTTCTTCCACCCCAAGACTCTGGACACCAAGACTGTGGACTACTTCTCCATCATGCCTTCTGGCTGTGCCTCCAAGACCCTGCTCAAAGTCGTTGGTTTCTGTAGAGGTACTGGTGACCCCAGCGGTCTCCCCTGGGGACAGGAGCAGCCCATGCTGAGGATTCTGAAGCGCTCCTTCCCTGCTCCTAAGAGCCAGGGCTACCTTGCCTCAGCCTGGGTGTCTGCTGCCCTCTGGTGGCGCCGTGGGGAATCATTTGTGACTACCTGGAGATTCCAGTCCCACGGGCACCCAGTGATGCTGGAGTTCTGCTCAGGCTGCCAGGGCTCTGGGCCTCTGTAGCCTGGCCCTGAGAGTTCCACCTCCCTTCAGTGGGACCTTGTCTAAGACATTCTTGGGGAAGCTAATACCCCATCTCCTGTGTCCAGGCCCTGCTGTGTCCCTGCAGCACTACTCTGTCAACTTCAGCTGGGTCAACCTTGGGGAGCGCTCTGAGCAGCCCCTGTGGATTGAGAACCAGTCAGACTGCACGGCCTACTTCCAGTTTGCCATGGACTGCCTGGAGAGTGTCTTTAGCATCAGGCCTGCCTTCGGGACCCTGATGGGCAAGGCCCGCATGACCCTGCACTGTGCCTTCCAGCCCACTCACCCCATCATCTGCTTTCGGCGTGTGGCCTGTCTCATCCACCACCAGGTGAGTCGTGGGGAGGGCATGAGGCTGAGGGAGGAGGGGCTCCCCTGGGGCCCAGTCATGGTGACAAGGCTTGGTGGGCACTCCCCTGTATTCTGGAACTTCTAGAGCTGTCTGCCTGGTCGTCTCCCACTCCTGGGTCCCAGCCCTAGCTTTTGGAGCCAGTGTGCGGCCTGGGCACAGGGGAGATCACTCTGTGCTAGTCTTGCCCTGCTACCAGGCCAGGCGCTTTGCTACTGCTGTGCTCATGGGCTGGGAGAGGGCGGTTTGGACCCGCGGTCCCCCACTCTCCCGCCGAGCCCTGCAGGCTTTGCCTTTTCTTGGCCTTCCATGACTTCACAGACTAATTCTTCCCTGGAGCCACCCCACATAGCATGCATAGGGCAGAGAGCTTTCAAGTTAGACCCCAACCCTAGGCCCCTGGGCATGATCAGACACACTGTGCCCTGACCAGCGGGGCCTGGCCCAGATGGCAAACAGGGCTGAAATGTAACCCATAATCCCTCCCTGAGCTAGTGCCCAGGCTCAGGCTGTGTCTGTGTATCTGGAGGAATGGGTGCCTTTCTCTAATTCTCGTGACAGTTTAGTATGGGCTAGGGGAGGCCTTGGGAATGGAGGAAAGAACAGAAGCCCAGAGGGAAGCCTGATCAGGCCGCATATTCTCCTCCCTTGGGAGGGCCGGAATTCTAGTTTGGCAGGCCTCTGGGCTGGCAGTAGGGTGGGTGGGAGAATGCCCAGGGACCATGGCAGAGGGGGAGGGTGGGCAATGGCTGAGTGCCCTAAGGACGGGGGTGCTCTCTCCTGACCTTCCCTGGACTCCTGCTGTGCCCTGGCTGAGCCAGACCACTGCTGAGTGCTCGCTCACTGGCCACCTGGAGCTTCTGCCCCACTACCTGTTACCCTGTCTGCCCAGCTTCTGTCCTCAGTTCAACTCCCCAGCAACCCCCTTGCCCCACCACCCCTCCCATGCCCCATCACGCACAGACAAATGTCACAGGACCCACTGTTCCTGGACCTGATGGGGACCTGCCACTCGGACAGCACCAAGCCAGCCATCCTGAAGCCTCAGCACCTCACCTGGTACCATATACACCTGGCCCGGGGCCTGACGCTCTACCCCCCTGACATCCTGGATGCCATGCTGAAGGAGAAGAAGCTGGTGCAGGACCAGAACGGGGCCCTCATGATTCCCATCCAGGTACATGCCCTCCCCAGCTGCATATCCCTTCCCTAGTGATTCTTGGGCAATCCCGTGCCCCCAGAGTCCCATGGGCACCATTAGTAGTTGGCGTGACTGGTGCAGCCTTTCCTAGACAGGAGTGTGTCCAGGAGGGGCCACAGCAAGAGGAATGGCAGTTGGGCCCTGTCCACCTCTTTCCCCATGCAGGATCTGGAGGACATGCCGGCCCCGCAGTACCCTTATATCCCCCCCATGACCGAGTTCTTCTTCGACGGCACCAGCGACATGACCATCTTCCCCCCACCCGTCAGTATAGAGCCTGTCGAGGTAGACTTTGGTGCCTGCCCAGGGCCTGAGGCCCCCAACCCTATACCCCTGTGCCTGATGAACCACACCAAGGGCAAGATCATGGTGGTCTGGACACGGAGGTCTGACTGCCCCTTCTGGGTGACCCCAGAGACCTGTGACGTGCCCCCTCTCAAGTCCATGGCCATGCGCCTGCACTTCCAGCCGCCTCACCCCAACTGCCTTTATACGGTGGAGCTCGAAGCCTTTGCCATCTATAAGGTGTGTGCACACAATGAGAGGGAGGAATGCGGGGTCTCTGCTGGGAGCCTGAACGGCTGGGTGGGGTAGCAGGGGGTGACCGAGGGCGGCTTCGGGCTCCATCCTCTGCGTGCCAGGCTTTCTGTTGGCTGGACAGCAGCCCCTATGGGTTTGTCTCCTCCAAAGCTCCTGGCCCAGCTAGGTCCATCTGATTTTCTCATTCTTATGTAAGTTTCCCCTCCCCTCCAAGGGAGGATTCAGCTGAGATCGAGCTGTTTGGGAAAACTGGGTGCACAGGGGGACACTCCCTGGGGTTCCTGGCTAGGAGGCCTCCTGGCTTCTCTACTAGTACTTGAATTAAGAAGTGGTCCCTCTAAAGGAGCTTCGAGTGGGCAGGAACCTGGGCCTGGAGACAAAGTCAGCAGCACCAGGTGATTGTGATGGGAGGGGCTTCTAGCTCAGCTTCCCTGGGTCAGGGAACTCTGAGTGCTGGCTGTCCCCAGCCCTGCTGTTCTGGCCCCAGATGCATGGTGCTCTCTCCTCATCCGTTAGTACTGCCTGTCCCTTTCTTATTGGCTCTGCCCACCCCACTGCCCTTGCCCATTGGCCAATGTGTTGGGGCCCAGAGAAGAGTAGGGCTGTGCAGTCAAGATCAGGGTCACTTACCAGCTGTGTGACCTTGGGCAAGTTCCTTAATGTCTCTGAGTTCTGATCTTGTCATCTCTAAACTTAAGACCACATCCGATTTTTTGAGGAGGCTTTCCGAAGTGGAGGCTTTAGTTGCCTCCATCCTAATGCCTTGGCAGTGGGGTGACGTGGAGGTTTGTAGGAACAAGGTTGTAGACGCCTGGCTCTGCTGAGGCTGAGCCTGTCAGATATTTAGGTTACAGGCTGTAGACCTGCACAGTCCAGTACAGCCACTGTCAGCCACACGTAGCTACTGAGCTCTTAATATGTGGCTGGTCCCAACTGAGAAGTGCTGTGAGTGTAAAATGCACACTGGATTTCAAAGACTTAGTATGAAAAGAATGTAAAATATCTCATTACTAATTTTATATTGGTTATATGTTAAAGTGATAAGATTTTAGATCTATTGGGTTAAATAAAATATACTATTAACATTAACTTCACGTGTTTTACTTTTTTAATGTGGCTACTGGAACATTTAAAATGACATTTGCGGCTGGCATTTGTGGCTCACATGATATTTCTATTGGCCAGCGCTTCTCTAGGCTCATTCCTACAGAATGAATGGTGCTTTCACATCCCAGCCCCACCCTCCTCCTGGGTTGTGAGGACTAAAGAGAGCGTTGCTGTATGGACGCAGGGCCTAGCTCCCCGCGGGAGGGACTTGGTTGGGATGCTTGTTCTCTGCACTGTCTTCCCAGGGAGGCCCTCCTGTCTGTGTCCAGTGTAGGACTCCTGCAGCACAAGGGTAGGGAGGGGCAAGGTGGGGCACCCCACAGGGCAGACACAGGACTCTGAGCTTTTCCGTGGGTCTGGCCCCCCTGCAGGTCCTGCAGAACTACAGTAATATTGAGGAGGACTGTACCATGTGCCCATCCTGGTGCCTGACGGTGCGGGCGCAAGGCCACAGCTATTTCTCTGGCTTTGAGCACCACATCCCCCAGTATTCCCTAGATGTCCCCAAGGTGAGTGTGGTCCCAGCAACAGTGGGAGGGAGACAGAAGAGCCCTAGATTCTGCCTTGGCCTGCAGATCCCTCTCGCCTTCTCTGATGGCCTCAGAAACACATCTTTGCACCCTCCCTGGCTGTTCCCACCTCCGCCGTGCCCATTCTGGGGATCTGGGCCAGTTGAAGACTTGCTTCTGGGCCCTGACACTGGGACTGGGGGGAGTCTGGGGCCTGGACAGCTGGCCCCTTGCTGCTCCATTGGAAATACTCACTGGCTCCTGTGACTCTCAGGTTCAAAACCCTCCAGCTCCTGCATTTGTTTGTGTCCTGTTTACTGCATTTGTTTGTGTCCTGTTTACCCCAAGTCCTGGGTGTGGGCCCAGGGATGTGACAGCCACACCAGCAGCCCCTGCCTTTGGGAAGCACCCTGCCCTATGAGAGTGACAGCCAGCCCCATCCTCAGGAGATCATAATTCCCAGGCCACCCCAAGGCCCTTAGAAGCCCTGACCTGACAAGCAAGAGGACATAGGGCTGAAAAGCACAGAGCCTGGGGCCAGACCTCCAGCTTCCAATCCAGTTTCGCCTTCGATGTCTCCTCCAGT
The DNA here is from genome assembly GCF_049350105.2 of Macaca mulatta. Lineage (NCBI taxonomy): Eukaryota > Metazoa > Chordata > Mammalia > Primates > Cercopithecidae > Macaca > Macaca mulatta. The sequence continues at coordinate 124,270,814 of NC_133417.1, read as the reverse complement.
CTCCATCACCTGGAGGTTTTGCATTAGACTTCTGGTTGCTGGAAAAGCACCACTTTGGGACAATGTGCTTTGGGTTGATTCTGCTCCCCTCACCACCTACACTTCTGCCCTCCTATCCCGAACCTATGCCACCCCAGGATTCAGCTTGGAGGCTGCTGCTTCCCAAAGGCCTTCCTGCCTCACAGAGTCCCCCTCAATACCTCCCTCAGCCCCCTTCCCTTGGCAGTTCCTCCTGGTGGGTTGTGGACTTTATGCAGCCCAGCAGATCTGGTGTCACTCCCTCACTGGCTCACACACAGGCACTGTCACCCCAGCTGGATGGGGACCTCTGGTCAGGGATTGCAGGTTTTGTGTTTTGCAGCCTGCTCAGCTCTCAGCTGGTGCTGGCCACAGCCTGGATGCCTGAAGAGTGTTGGGAGCTGAGATTGTCCGGGCTGGTTTCCATCAGTTACCTGCATGAGAATCACCTAGAAAGGGTCACTTGCTTTTTTATTTTGTGTTTGCTGATATAGAATTTTGCTCTGTCACCCAGGCTGGAGTGCAGTGGTTCGATCTTGGCTCACTGCAACCTCTGCCTCCTGGGTTCGAGCGATTCTGTAGCCTCAGCTTCCCATGTAGCTGAGATTACAGATGCATGCTACTACAACTGGCTAATTTTTGTAATTTTAGTAGAGATGGGGCTCACCATATTGACCAGGCTGGTCTTGAACTCCTGCTTCAAGTGATCCACCCGCCTCAGCCTCCTAAAGTGCAGGGATTACAGGCATGAGCCACCGCACCTGGCCCGAAGGGATTAGTTACTGCAGCCCAAGAGCTTCTGGACCAGGCTCTCTGAAAATGAGTTATCCAAAGGGTGATGCAAAGACACCCTAAAATGAAACAATTTCTACTTTATCCTTGAGGAGCGGCCTTGGAGGCCTGAGTTTCCCAGGGGCCTGTGGCCCCCTGTCTCCCTGTCTGGAGGTCTCTGGAGAACAAAAGCATTCTTTGGTGTCAGCTCATGGCCTCCTTCAATTCCCTGTTCCCAGGGCGTTGACTGGGCTGCAGGGCAGCACCTCGGATTTCCTTGGAGACAACTCCTCCCAAGCCCCCATTCGGCCCTGTGTCCCAGGATGGAACTCTGAGCGAGGGCCACTTTCCTCCTCTCCCACCCCCAGCTGTTTCCAGCAGTGTCCTCCGGTGAGCCCACCTACCGCAGCCTGCTCCTGGTCAACAAAGACTGCATGCTGCTGACCTTCAGCCTGCCCCCCCAGAGAGGCTCAGACGTCATCCTTCGGCCCACCTCGGGCCTTGTGGCACCCGGGGCCCACCAGATCTTCCTCATCTGCACCTACCCCAAGGGCAGCTCCTGGAAGCAGCACACTTTCTACCTGCAGTGCAATGCTTCCCCCCAGTATCTCAAGGTAGGAGGCAGAGGTAGGGGACCTGGGTCCTTGGGAATGGGCCATAATCTTGAACCACCCTTTTCAAGGCCACATTCTGGGGTTGGCCCCTAAGATTTCCAGGGAGCCACTTCCCCTCCAGGAAGTAGCATAGTAGGGAAGGAACCCCCTTGACCACACTGTGAACAACTTTCCCACCCCTCAGGACCTTGCCTGTCCACCCCATGGGGTCTGAGGCCAAGAAAGAGGGTGCAGAGAACCCAGAGGAAGGATCTGGGGGAGGCAAGACACCTGCAGGTGGTAGAGGGATATTTGGGGCCAGGCCAGCAAAAGGTTCTGGGGTAGTGGGTCCATGTCTGGCCCCATGAAATGGTCTATAGATCCTCTCTCAGTCCCTGAGTTCTTTTCAAGAATTATCTCCTGGGCCAGTCACCATTGACTCTGCTTTTGACAGAAACTGCCAGTATACAGGCTGGCAGAGGGCCTTTCACTGCCCGCTTCAAGGGGGAAAAGTTGCCTAGCCATGGCTTCCTGGACATGTGGGTGGAGCTGGGACTGCAGAGTGAGGTCAGGGCACTGCCCTCCTTCCTCTGGCTCTAGGAGGTGAGCATGTACAGCCGGGAGGAGCCGCTGCAGCTGAAGCTGGACACCCACAAAAGCCTCTACTTCAAGCCCACCTGGGTGGGCTGCTCCTCCACCAGCCCCTTCACCTTCCGCAACCCCTCGCGTCTGCCCCTGCAGTTCGAGTGGAAGGTCTCTGAGCAGCACCGAAAGCTGCTGGCTGTCCAGCCCTCCAGGGGGCTAATCCAGCCCAACGAGAGACTTGTGAGTGACTCCCCTCCTGCCAAGTGACGGCAGCCTTCACCTCTGTCATCTCTTACTTGTGCCTATCACAGCCCAGACTTGCCAAGTGCACCCCCTATTCCATCCACAGTAACCTCCCCCACCTGGTGACAAGATGTTAATATTACTCTCACCATCCCCCTACCATTTTACAAATCATTGAGGCTTGGTGGGGCAGCCATTTACTAAGAGCATAAGTTAGGCCGTGCAGGGCTGGGACTAGAACCAGTGTTTCTGATGCCAGGGCCGAGGGGCATGTCACCTCCCCATCCATGGTCCCCAAAGCTGGGAGGTCACTGGGAGGGTGGGTTGCAGCAGCTGGATTTGGGCCCAAATGGCCAGCCACCAGTGAGGGTGAGGAAGGGGACTGTAGTCATAGCGGGGGTGCTGGCTGGGATTCAAAATAGCAGATTCCTGTCCCTAGTCTAGAGCCTTACAGATGGGCTGGGGAGGCCAAACTTGGGACAAGAAGCACCAGCAGAGGCATCTGTAAGAGCCCGGGGGACAGTCCCTTGGGGGGGACAAGAGGCCTCATAGCCTGTGGAGTTGGCCTGGAGTGTTGACATCCTGCTCCCACCCTCACTACTGTCTGACCCTGGGCAAGGGACCCCACTTCGCTGAACCTCCAGTTTCTCATCAGAAAATGAGGCATGGAAATAATGCTACTGACCCTGTGGGGATATAGGATCGAGGGGCTTGGGGAGACTCCATGCATGTGCCGTGTACAATGCCTGGCACACAGTAGATTCTGAGAAAGGGCTGCCAATAGCATGATGCCCTGCAGTGGAGCCTTGGATGGCCGGGTACCCATGGAGGGGCTTCTGCAGGCCACTGCAGGGATCATTTCTGTGACCCCAGACGCTGACGTGGACCTTCAGCCCTTTGGAGGAGACCAAGTACCTGTTCCAAGTGGGCATGTGGGTCTGGGAAGCTGGCCTGTCGCCAAATGCCAACCCCGCTGCCACCACCCACTACATGCTCCGGCTGGTGGGCGTGGGGCTCACCAGCAGCCTCTCAGTGAGTGGGAGGGCTCTGGCAGGAGGGGGCTGGGGGAGGGGCCCGGACATGTGGGAGGGAAGGCCCCAGGGAACCTCACCTCAAGAGGGCAGGGGATAGGAGCCCTCTGCCCTGGACACCCCAAACTTGCTCTTCCTTGAGGGATGCTCTGAAAATGGGGCTGGGAGGGTGGGGCTGTGGGCCTAGAGGAGCCCCCACTCGTGGCTGGCTGACTGTGGCCTCCAGGCAAAGGAAAAGCAGCTGGCCTTTGGGAATGTGCTGGTGAACAGCAAGCAGTCCAGGTTCCTTGTCCTCCTGAATGATGGCAACTGCACCCTCTATTACCGCCTCTACCTGGAGCAGGGCAGCCCTGAGGCCGTTGACAACCACCCACTCGGTACTTGGGCCTGAGCTGGGACTGGGGCCAGGGGAGGTGAGAGGAGGTACTGGTTAAGATCAGTTAACCTGCTGGGCACATTGGCATGTGACTGTAGTCCCAGCTGTTCAAGAAGCTGAGATGGGAGTATTGCTTGAGCCCAGGAGTTCCATGCTACAGTGCACTATGATCACAACTGTGAAGAGCCACTGCCCTCTAGCCTGGGCAACATAGCGAGACCCCACCTCTGAGCCTCAGCTTCCTCATCGGTTAAAAGGGGCCACAGGAGGCGCCTACCTCACAGGGCTGCTAGGTGGGGAAAAGTGCTTAGCAGGTGCCAGTGACACAAAGTTGGGTGTGGTCCCTCTGACCCAGGCTGGGAGGAGGGGCTCCAGTCCCTGTTTCCAGCCTCAGGGCCTGCTGTCCTCCCCTGGTGCCCAGGGGAGGGTATCTGCAAAGGAGCAGGAGGAGAGGCTGGGCCTCCTCTACCCACTGACCCACCGGTATCATCCCTGAGCAGCTCTGCAGCTGGACCGAACAGAGGGGAGCATGCCACCCCGGTCCCAGGACACCATCTGCCTGACTGCCTGTCCCAAGCACCAGTCCCAGTACTCCTGGACCATCAGCTACTCTCTCCTTTCCCACAGAGGTACCTAGACCGCCTAGCATAGAGAGTCAGGGCCAGGGAAGTGCAGGATGAAAGGGGAGGGCTGTGTGAGGCAGTGGATGCCAAGCGTCAGGCAGAGCTGGCAGGGTGAGTGGGGTGTGCTGGAGTGTGCCTTTGGCGTCTGGCATAAATGCCACACACCAGATGTGTCTGTCCAGATGAGTGTCCATATGTGCGTATGCCCAATGCAGTTAGGAGCTGTGCTGACTTACTGTGGAATCTTAGCTCCCAAGCCTCCCTGGACGTCATCTTCCTTCTCTGTAAAATGGAGTTCTTACTAGCCTGCCCTAGGCAGGTTGGAAGGAGTCTAGGGCAGCATAGAAAGGAAATTAAGAGTGTGGACTGGGGCCAGAGGCTCTGGACCTGGATCCTGGCTCCAGCACTTGTAATCTTAACGAGTTGCTTCACCTCCCTGTGCTCAGTTTCAATGTCTCAAATGGGGATAATAAGCTGGGCATGGTGGCTCACACCTGTAATCCCAGCACTTTGGGAAGCCCAGGTGGGAGGATTGGTTGAGGCCAGGAGTTCGAGACCAGCCTGGGCAACATAGCAAGACCCCATCTCTACAAAAATAAAAGTATTAGCTGGGTGTGGTAGCATGCACCTGTAGTCCTAGCTACTTGGGAGGCTGAGGCAGGAGGATTGCTTGAGCCCAGGAGGTAAAGGTTGCAGTGAGTAAGCTGTGATTGTGCCACTGCTCTCCAGCCTGGCAACACAGTGAGACCCTATCTCAAAAATGAAATGAAATGAAATAAATAAATAAAAATGGGGATAATAATGTCACACAGGCCAGAAAAGGGAAGCGAAGTCACAATACCTGCCACCACTTGCATGAACTTTGAAAACATTAAGCTAAGTGAAAGAAGCCAGTCACAAAAAGCCACATATTGAATAATTTCATTTATATGAAATGTCCAGAATAGATAGAGGGAGACAGAAAGTAGATTAGCAGTTGCCTGGGGAGGGTGAATGGGGAGGGATGGCTAATTGGTACTAGGCTTCTTTTTGGGATGACAAAAATTTTCTAAAATTAGATAGTGGTGATGGTTGCACAACTCTGTGAATATACAAAACAAACAAACAAACAAAAACACTGAATCATATGTGTTAAAAGGGTAAGTTACCCAGTATATAATGATGTCTAAATAAAGCTGTTATTAAACAAAATAGTTTGAAAACAAATCACGGCGCACATTAAGTGCAGGCATGTGTATAAGGCACCGAGGACAATGCCCAGTACCCAGAAAGTGTCAGACAAGGGCTGGCTGTTGTTGGAAATGCCCTAGAGCCCAAGAGGGGTCCACTGCTCCTGATGAGGGTCCTGCCAACTGCCCAGGACTCCTGCCCCTTTGGCCTGCATGCCCCCTCCAGGGAGGGTGGGAGGCAAGCCCACTTCTCTCTTCCTCACCCCTCTCCCCAGATAACAAGGCTGGGGAGAAGCAGGAGCTGTGTTGTGTCTCCCTGGTGGCCGTGTACCCCTTGCTTTCCATCCTGGATGTCAGCTCCATGGGCAGTGCCGAGGGTATCACCCGGAAGCACCTGTGGCGCCTCTTCTCTCTGGACCTACTTAACAGTTACTTGGAGCGTGACCCCACCCCCTGTGAGCTCACCTACAAGGTGCCCACCCGGCACAGGTGAGCTGAGCCTGGGGTGCGGGTGGGGGCTGGGGGCAGGGCCTATCTAGGGTTGTTCATGGAACTTTCTGCCCAGACCCCCAGAACAAGGAAGCTGTTTCCCATCTCTTTGAGGGAAGAGCTCTCCAGTTCTTGCCCATCCCTGGAGGGGCCCAGGGAAGGGAGGAATTGGCTTGAGGTCTGAAGAGCCAGCCCATCCTTGTCCCTGAGTCCCAGATTCTCCAGTTCCCACCTGGAGGGAGGGGAGAGCCCAAGCCAGCCATCCCTGGGAGGGCCCTGCTCTGGCCCCATCCCCATCTCTGAGCTCCTTTCTCTGTTCCACACAGCATGAGCCAGATCCCCCGCATCCTCACCCCTTTAAGGCTTGACTTCAATTTCGGGGCCGCACCATTCAAGGCCCCACCTTCCGTGGTATTCCTGGCCCTGAAGAACAACGGAGTGGTGCCCCTGGACTGGTATGGTTTGAAGGGGGCCACTGGGGGGCCTGGGAGACAAGTGCCTAGAGGCTGAAGGAGAACAAGAGCTGCACTCTCTTGCCAGTGGTGGCCTGGCTGCTTGCTGTCAGTGAAGAGTGGGTCCCTCACTGACGGCTGTGGAGGCCAGGGTGTGACTGGGGTTGCCAGCAGGACCTGGGACCTGTCACCAGCTGAGACGTGGTGATAGGCTCAGAAGTGGTGGGACTGCCCTGATGGAGCCTGGGCATAGTGGCCTTAATAGCGTAACAAATGAGACGCATTTGCTGGGTATCTGCTGCACACCAGGACCTGCGCTTTACAAGCCTCTTCTCCTCCAGTCCTGTGGGAAACTCCTCTTCTCTAGACTCTTTCATAGACAGAGAGGCTGAGGGTCAGCAAGGTTAAGGACTCAGCAAAGACCATTCAGCCGTGAATGGACAGAGCCAGGTTCAAAGCTGGATTTGTCCGGTCCAGAGCCCTTGCCTACCCCAGTTAGTCAGCAAGAAGGCTGAGTTGCTTCTACATAGTATGCACTGGCTCGGTGCTGGGGCCCACCTGACACAGCCCCAGCTTCGTGCAGGCTGGGCCTGAATGGGAGCAAGTTGAGGGTCTCTGATGGGGAAGGACAGAGATCTGCTGCCGGGGACAGAGCTGCCCCTGAGGGTCCTGTCTGAGGGGCTTTTCTCCCCCAGGGGCTCAGAACTCGTGCCCAGCAAACATCCTGCTTCCGTGCCTGGACTTTTCCTCCCTCCACCATGTGCCTTGGTTTCCTAGTAAACTCCCTTTTGATGACTTCCAACTTTGCTTGGCTAAAGAGAGGTGAAAAAAAAAGTGTCTCCATCTGGGTCAGACTTGGGAGACAGATCCAGGGGTCTGGCCAGGGCGTGGCAGTGAGTGGGGGAGAATGAAAATATGTAGGTGGGGCTTCTGTGATCAGGAACTCGCTGGCCTGAGCAGAGAGAGCCTTGGGGAATGTGGGGTGAAAGGGGTGGGGTCTGCATCATCGGGGGGGCACTAGCGGCCCCTCACTCTCTGACTGTCCCCTTTCTCCTCCATGGTGGAGGAAGATGGGGAAACTGGCTCTTTAGGGGGCTCCTGTCTGAGAAGGGCCAGAACTGTGAGTAACTGAGGGCTCCCAGCCCTGAATGACTGGGAAGCTTGGCACAGCTGCCAGCCTGGTGGGGAAGGCCAGGGACTGCCTTGAGCTCCAGACCTGCCATTCACTGGGCTCTTTGAATGGGCCCGGAGCCAGGCCCTACAGGGCTCCAGGGAGAGGGGTGGGGGCAGAAAAAGCAATGTTGGCCTGTGTCCTGGAGGGGACCGCACGCCGGTGTTTGTGTAGGAGCAACCAACTCACGCTCTTTGTGGAGAGGGTCCAGGCTGCTGGAAACAGAGGCGGGGGAAACCCAGGCAGCATGCCCAGCCAGCGGGGCCCATCCATCAGGAGATCATCTGAGGAGCAGGAAGGCAGTCCGTGCCTCTTCCAGGATTCTAAGTAGATTGACTCTCCTATGCTTTTTGTGTTGTTGTATTTCCTTTCAATTTCTTAGAAGGCTATTTCTGAAAATTCTAGTCCGTCTCTTCTGAGCTCATAAAGAACAGATGGAGAGTTTTATTCCTGCCAAGGCCTGTCAGAGAGAGCCAGGAGGCAGCAGCAGGCAGGAACCCCACGTGGGAGGGGGAGCTCCAGGGGAAGCAGGGAACCATGCAGCCGCCCCACTCCCTCCACACCTTCTCCCCTTCGCGCCTCTGCTTTATCTGGCCCTGGCCTTTGTAGGGTCTTGCATTTAAGGGGAGATTCTTTTCAGATGTCAAATATGCTGGTTAACGGCATTTGTTCACTCATGCAGTCTTTAATTCATTGGCCACACCTTTACTGCGAGCTTCCTAGATGCAGGCTCTGGGCTGGTCTTCAGGATAGAAATGGGGATGGGCCTAGTCCCTTCCTTCCAGGTGCGGCAGACTAGCCTCCTGTTGCAGGCTCATATGCGCTGTGAAGGAGGTGCAGCATTTCAGAAGGGCTTCCTACGGAAAGCTACAACTAAGCTAGACCTACAGCCTGGCGCAAAAGGCAGAAAGGCTGTGAAGCGCCTTCCAGACAGAGGGCCTGGTGTGTACAATGCGTGGCTGGAGCAGCGAGTGGGAGAGAGTGGAGAGTCTCAAATGAGACTGGGGAGGCAGGCAGGGGCCAGGATGTGCAGGGCCTTGGAATCCTCCTTCAGAGAGTTTGGACTTCTTCCTGAGGACATCGTGGGATGGGCATCGGGAAGTTAGGAGCAAAGACAGGATCAGCTTTCAAGACCTGTCACACTGGAGGAGAATGGATTAGCAGCTTGAGGCAAGGGGACAGGTTGGGAGGCTGTTGTGGTCCTCCAGATAGAGGGATGCAAGATGGCGTAGAAGCCCACACTAGAGGGCTGGAAGGGAAAGGGGTTGGAATTATTTAGGAGGGAGGCTGGGCCAGGCACGGTGGCTCATGCCTGTAATCCCAGCACTTTGGGTGGCCAAGGTGGGAAGATCACTTGAGGTCGGGAGTTTGAGACCAGCCTGGCCAACATGGTGAAACTCTGTTTCTACTAAAAATACAAAAATTAGCCAGATGTGCTGGTGCACACCTGTAATCCCAGCTACTCAGGAGGCTGAGGCAGGAGAACTGCTGAAACCTGAGAGGTGGAGGTTGCAGTGAGCCGAGATCACACCACTGCACTCTAGCCTGGGTGACAGAGTGAGACTGTCTCAAAAAAAAAAAAAAAAAAAAAAGAATGGACCAGGGCAGAAGGCAGTGAGGACAAAGGAGAGGCTGAAATATTAAAGGACTCCAAACTAGCAAGGTTTCCAATTTTACCACTGCTCAATATCCCCAGTAAAATGACAACAGTGGTTTACTCACTTGTAACAAGGCAGACAACATAGGAGCTATGGGAAAAAAGTAAGAAGCTCCGCAGTCCCCTCTCCAAGACCAGCTGCTAGGGTGATGCGGATTCGGAATGTGCCTTTCACACTCAGCATTTGCACAACACACAGACATGCACACATTTACAGAGTGGTTCTCTTTCTTATTTTTACAGTCATAGCCCAATACTATACCTGTTACTTTCAGGAATAGTGATGCTTTCATTCAGCATTATATCAGTAACATCTCCTTTAGATCAATACATATATCTAACGCATTCTTTTAAATAGCTGTATAATATGCCATAATATGGGTGGACTTTAAATCGTTAAATCACTCCTTTATTGGAAACTCTAATTGTTCCCAGCTGCTTTTTTTTCACGACCACTACAAAGAAAGTGGTGATAGGCATCCGTGTATATATGTGCATGCACACATATGTGCTTTTGTTCCTACGAATTGGTTTCCCAAACAGAGACTTCTGGGTCAAAGGGCATATGCTGCTAAAATTCCATCCAAGAGGCTGAGCAGTTCCCTCTCCATCCACCTGTGTTTGAGTCTGTTCTTTCTAAACTTACCAGTGTTGAATGTTACTATTCTTCATGCTTCAGATGTGAAAAAATTTAAGACTGGTTCCTTCTGAGGGTTTGGACTTAGGCCTCCCTGACTCTTACTGAGGCTTCCAGGTGCATGTTGCACGCTTTCTCTCAGGTGTGCATTACATGCTTTGTTTCAGGTGCGTGTTGCGTGTTTTCTCTCAGGTGTATGTTGTGAGCTTTTTCTCTCAGATGTGCGTTGTGTGCTTTCTCTCAGGTGTGTGTTGCATGCCTTCTTTCAGGTGTGTGTTGTGCACTTCCTCTCAGGTGTGTGTTGCGCGCATTCTCCTCGGGTGTGTGTTGTGCTCATTCTCCTCAAGTGTGTGTTGTGTGCTTTCTCTCAGGTGTGTTGTGCCCATTCTCCTCAGGTGTGTGTTGTGCGCTTTCTCTCAGGTGTGCGTTGCATGCATTCTCCTCAGGTGTGTGTTGTGCACTTCCTCTCAGGTGTGTGTTGCGCGCATTCTCCTCGGGTGTGTGTTGTGCTCATTCTCCTCAAGTGTGTGTTGTGTGCTTTCTCTCAGGTGTGTTGTGCCCATTCTCCTCAGGTGTGTGTTGTGCGCTTTCTCTCAGGTGTGCGTTGCATGCATTCTCCTCAGGTGTGTGTTGTGCGCTTTCTCTCAGGTGTGTGTTGTGCACATTCTCCTCAGGTGTGTGTTGTGCACATTCTCCTCAGGTGTGTGTTGCGCACGTCCTCTCAGGTGTGCGGTGTGCGCTTCTGCTCAGATGTGTGTTGCGTGCTTTCTCTCAGATGTGTGTTGTGTACTTTCTCTCAGATGTGTGTTGCGTGCTTTCTCTCAGATGTGTGTTGCGTACTTTCTCTCAGGTGTGCATTGAGTGCTTTCTCTCAGGTGTGCATTGTGCGCTTCCTCTCAGGTGTGTGTTGTGCACATTCTTGTCACTTGTGTGCTGTGCACTTTCTCTCAGGTGTGTGTTGCGTGCTTTCTCTCAGATATGTGCTGCGTGCTCTCAGGTGTATATTGCATGCATTCTCCTCAGGTGTGTGTTGCGCATTTCCTCTCAGGTGTGTGTTGCATGCTTTCTCTCAGGTGTATATTGCACGCATTCTCCTCAGGTGTGTGTTGCACACATTCTCCTCAGGTGTGTGTTGTGCACATTCTCCTCAGGTGTGTGTTGCACGCTTTCTCTCAGGTGTGTGTTGTGCACTTCCTCTCAGGTGTGCATTGCATGCTTCCTCTCAGGTGTGCATTGCATGCTTCCTCTCAGGTGTGTGTTGCATGTGTTCTCCTCAGGCGTGTGTTGTGCGCATTCTCCTCAAGTGTGTGTTGTGCACTTTCTCTCAGGTGTGTGTTGTGCGCATTCTCCTCAGGTGTGTGTTGTGCACTTTCTCTCAGGTGTGCATTGTGCGCTTTCTCTCAAGTGTGTGTTGTGCACATCCTCCTCAGGTGTGCGTTGTGCACGTCCTCTCAGGTGTGCGGTGTGCGCTTCTGCTCAGATGTGTGTTGCGTGCTTTCTCTCAGATGAGTGTTGCGTACTTTCTCTCAGGTGTGTGTTGTGCGCATTCTTGTCACTTGTGTGCTGTGCACTTTCTCTCAGGTGTGTGTTGCGCACTTCCTCTCAGGTGTGTGTTGTGTGCTTTCTCTCAGGTGTATATTGCACGCATTCTCCTCAGGTGTGTGTTGCACACATTCTCCTCAGGTGTGTGTTGCGCGCATTCTCCTCAGGTGTGTGTTGCACGCATTCTCCTCAGGTGTGTGTTGCACGCATTCTCCTCAGGTGTGTGTTGCGCGCTTTCTCTCAGGTATGTGTTGCGCACTTCCTCTCAGGTGTGTGTTGCACGCATTCTCCTCAGGTGTGTGTTGCACGCATTCTCCTCAGGTATGTGTTGCGCACTTTCTCTCAGGTGTGTGTTGCGCACTTCCTCTCAGGTGTGTGTTGTGTGCTTTCTCTCAGGTGTATATTGCACGCATTCTCCTCAGGCGTGTGTTTTGCACATTCTCCTCAGGCATGTGTTGTGCACATTCTCCTCAGGTGTGTGTTGCGCACATTCTCCTCAGGCGTGTGTTGTGCACATCCTCCTAGGTGTGTGTTGCGTGCATTCTCCTCAAGTGTGTGTGGCGTGCTCTCTCAGGTGTGTGTTGTGTGCATTCTCCTCAGGTGTGTGTTGCATGCTTTCTCTCAGGTGTGTGTTGCGCGCTTCTTCTCAGGTGTGTGTTGCGCACATTCTCCTCAGGTGTGTGTGTGCACATTCTCCTCAGGGGTGCATTGCGCGCTTCCTCTCAGGTGTGCGTTGCACGCTTCCGCTCAGGTGTGTGTTGCGCTTCCTCTCAGGTGTGCGTTGTGTGCTTTCTCTCAGGTGTGCATTGCGCACTTTCTCTCAGGTGTGTGTTGTGCACTTTCTTTTCGTTTTCTGGATGCTCCCTGTCGTATCCTCCACCCGGTTTGTAGCTGAAACCAGTTCTGTACCATCTCCAAGAGTGAAATGGGTTCTCCTTTCAGATTGTGACCTCAGGACCCCTTTGTCACTAGTTTTGTCAGCTACTTAAGGTGCATTATCTACTTTACTGCAGTCCTAGGCATGTCAGGGACATTAACTCTGTGCACAGACTTGCTTCTGTTTCAAGAGTGCCAGCCCTCCTGGGGCATCTGTTCTCCACCCTGTGCCCAAGTTGACCTGGACACCCCACTCCCTGGGCCTGCTAGTTGGTGGTGCCAGCCTTCCTAGGTGTCCCAAATGGCCCTTTCCCAAGAGCTTTGTCACAGAAGGGTTCATGGCCAGCTCAAAGTGGCCCCCATATTCAAGCAACACCTTGACTCCTGGCACCCACAGTGGGAGCCCCACTCTTCACTTCTTGAGTTGCCATGGCCCTGTGTCTGTTCCTGGGTTTTGGGGCCATTATTAAATGAGAATCCACAACAGCCACATTTGCTCAGACACACATGGGACAGTTTGCCAAATGGAGCATGAAGTGTGGGAGTCATGGAAGAAGCCTCCACCTGCCCGTCGGGGTCTCAGAGCCCCTGCCTCTCTGTTCTGCCTGACCAGTTCTTTGTATGGCTTTGCATCCGTCTCCCAGGGCCTTCCTCTTTCCAAGTGACCAGCGGATTGACGTGGAGCTCTGGGCAGAGCAAGCAGAGTTGAATTCCACTGAGCTCCACCAGATGCGCGTGCAGGACAATTGCATCTTCTCCATCAGCCCCAAGGCTGGGAGCCTGAGTCCTGGGCAGGAGCAGATGGTGGAGTTAAAATACAGGTGTTCCCCACCTCCCAAGTCCCTTGCACTTCCAGTCATAGAGACCCCTACCCCTGGCCTTTCATTGTGTGACTCCAGGGCACCCCAAATGGCCATTCCCTGGGAGGACCAGCTTCTCACCTGCAGGGGAGGTCTAGTTTCCTTCTTGCCCCATCCCAACTCAAGGGCGAGTTGCTCCCAGGGGCTGGCCAGCTCAAAGCCACAGAAATGTCATGTCCATTTGCTCTCTTTCTTGTACCAGGGCTCCAGAACTCACTCCCAGACTTTTCTTTCTAGCCACCTGTTCATCGGTACTGATCACCTCCCAGTGCTCTTCAAGGTGTCCCATGGCCGGGAGATCCTGGTGAGGCCCCAGAACCCTGGCCCTGCCCTGGTTTCAGGCTGGAGGACGGGGCTGGCTGGACAGGAGCAGGGAGCTGTGTTCTCCTGGGGAGCTGGGGTCCAAATCTCCGCTGGCTGTGTCAGTTCCTCCTGGGGAACTTTTATTTCCAGCTAAATTTCATAGGTGTGACAGTGAAGCCGGAGCAGAAGTATGTGCACTTCACCTCTACTACCCACCAGTTCATTCCTGTTCCCATTGGTGACACACTACCCCCACGGCAGGTCAGTGTTCCACGTTGTCCTGTTGACCAAGAAGGCCTAGGTGTTGGTCTCTAGGTATGAGTGTCAGCCCTTGAAAGAGTAACAAAGACATGGCTGTCTGGAAGCACTTGAGGGGCTGGGCCAGCAGGTTGAACCCCCAGACTGGGCAACTGGGAGAGACTTGAGGGGAGAGGCTGCAGTGTCCTCGTGCCTGGTGCTAAGCCCTTTGCCAGGTCCAGTTCCAATTAAAAGATGAGGATTTTTTTTTCCTTTAGCAAAATGTTCTTCAAACTTCTTTGACCATGAACCATACTAATATATTTGATGTTATATATGCTTATACCCCAGTATATATGTAAACATACAACCAAAGTGGAAGTATCACAAATTGATAATTATACTACTACATGCAAAGTATACTGATATTTTCTTTTTTATTCTATTCTGTCCAGTTTTTAAAATGCTGGACATGACCCACAACATTGATTTAGATGTGCTCACCAGTAGGGCTTAGCCATAGTGTGAAAATCACTGCTCCAAAAAGGATGTCCTTCTGGAATGTGAAGAACTTGGGAACGTTTAGACCTTTCTTTCTTTACTGATTGACGGCAATACAGTTTCCTTGCTCTGGAAATGTACATTGGTCATCTCCAAGAGGGGGACATAATATTTTCCCAAACATTTCACAGCTGTGCAATTTCTAATCATTTAGAAGCCCAAGTGTTTCTGAGCAGGGGCCTCCAGCCATTCAGCCTAGAGGCCAAGGAATGGGCTTCCTGGATCTAGAGGGGAGTTTCCTATCCCCAACTCTGTTCACTTCTGTGGACACCCACTAACCCTCTGGCTTCCCAGCAGGAGCTGTGACAGTGAAGCTGGTTTGAGCTACTGGGAATATGTAGTGCCATTTGCTAAAAGGAGATAAACTGGGAGCAGGAATAGGCTTTAGAATGAAGAGTTTGGTTCTGGCCAAGTTTGAGATGCTAATGAGACAACCAAGAGGGCTTGTCAGGTAGAAGGTGGACACCAAGTGTCTTAGTCCATTCTGGCTGCTAAAACAAGTTACCATAGATTGGGTGGCTTATAAAGACCAGAAAATTTATTATAATTTATTGTAATTTAATTTATTATAATTTATCGTAATTAAAAAGGCTGGGAAGCCCAAGATCAAGGCATGGGCAGGTCTAGTGTCTGGTGGGGGCCCACTTCCTGGTTCGGTGGCTTCTTGCTGTGTCCTCACATGGTGGAGGGGGCAAACGAGCTTCCACAGGCCTCTTTTATAAGGGCACTAATTCCACTCATGAGGGCTCTGCCCCTGTGGCTGAATCATCTCCTGATCATCTCTTAATACTACTCTATGGAGGATTAGGTTTCAACATATGGATTTTGTGGGGACACAAGCATTCAACCCATAGTACCAGGTCTGGAGCTCAAAGGGTGGTCCAGGCTACAGAAATAGAGTCAGCACGTTCAGGAGTGAGTGCTCAGAAAGGGGAAAAGGGGCCAGGACTGAATCCAGATGGACTCTATTCTCTCTGGCTTCAATTTTCTCATCTCTAAAAGGAAGGATTGGACCAGAAGATATCTGGTTTCTTCTAGGACATTCTATGATTCTCAACCTTTGGAGTTGGTCTTTGGTCCTTCAGACCTTTCCGCCCCCTTACTTGCCTTTAAGCAGAACTCCCTCGGCCAGGCGCAGTGGCTCATCCTGTAATCCCAGCAGTGTGGGAGGCAGAGGTGGGAGGATTGCTTGAGGCCACGAGTTCAAGACCAGCCTAACCAACATAGTGAGACCCCATCTCTAAAAAAAATATATTTTTTTGAAGCAGCTGTGTGTGGTGGTGCACGCCTGTGGTCCTAACTACTTGGCAGGCTGAGGTAGAAAGATTGCTTGAGCCCAGGAGGTCGAGGCGGCAGTGAGCCATGATTATGCCACTGCATTCCAGCCTGGGTGACAAAGTGAGACCTTGTCTCAAAACAAAAACAAAAACAAAAACAAACAAACAAACAAAACTTGATGAAGTTAAATTGAAGACAAATAAAATAAGCTGCTCCTTTACAAATAAGATTACAGATTATCCTAAAATGTCACCAGCTGAACATACAGTTAAATACTTCTTGGGTAATCAAGCCACACGAGAAATCAGAGATCTTTAGAGGAGCTCACAGACTCAAAGGGTGACATCATGGAGATCAGCCTGTGCTCCCACAGTGGGCACAGGCTTTCTGGTTTGCAGTCCTGAACTGATGTGGCAATTTTCCTATTCCTGCCCCCTGCAGATTTATGAGCTGTATAATGGTAGCTCAGTGCCTGTGACATATGAGGTCCAGACCGATGTCCTGTCACAGGTTCAGGAAAAAAATTTTGATCACCCCATCTTCTGCTGCCTCAACCCCAAAGGGGAGATCCAGCCAGGTACCACTGCACGGGTCTTGTGGATCTTCTCACCTATCGAGGCCAAGACCTACATGGTGGGCAGCAGCCTGGATGATGTGGGAGGTGGGGTGGTGCTGGCTTCCTCAGCAGGCCTCCCTCTGACCAGTCCCTACTCCAACCCTCCTAACTCCCCAGGTGGACGTGCCCATACACATCCTGGGATGGAACTCGGCCCTCATCCACTTCCAGGGAGTGGGCTACGACCCCCATATGATGGGGGACACAGCCCCATTCCACAACATCTCCTCGTGGGACAACAGTTCCATACACTCTAGGCTGGTGGTGCCTGGACAGGTGGGGAAAGGGGAACTGGGAAGGCCTGAGGCCTTGGGGAAGAGCCTCAGAGCCCAGGATGGCCAGGACAGAACAATGGGGAGGCTGGGAGGGACATGAGATGTAGTTGAGGAAGGACAGAGTCTGAGATGAGGCCTTGGAACTCACCCTCCTCCAGATTCAGGAGGTGGCACCGGCTCCATGAGAGGCCTACCCTGCCACCTAGTGCCCACAGGTGTTTCTGCTCAAGCCGCTCCACCTGCCACAGGGCCCTGCATCCCACCCTCTTATCTGGGATGAGGATGTTAAAAGATGGCACAGGAGTGGGGGTGTTGAACAGTGTCAAGAGGGCCAGGCCCAGTGGTCTTGATTTTCTGACCTCGTGATCTGCCCGCCTTGGCCACCTAAAGTGCTGGGCTTACAGGCATGAGCCACCGCACCTGGCCAGTTCTTATTTCTTTACCTCTACTCTCCACCCACAGAATGTCTTCCTGTCCCAGTCCCATATTTCCCTGGGAAACATCCCTGTGCAGAGCAAGTGCAGCCGCCTGCTCTTCCTCAACAACATCTCCAAGAACGAGGAAATTGCCTTCTCCTGGCAGCCAAGTCCTCTAGATTTTGGGGAGGTGAGAGTCCCCTGAGCCCTTGAACCTCCATCAGAACTCTGGACACATGCAATCCCACCTGACCCCATCCCATACAACCCCATCCCATACCACCCCACTCCATCCCATCCCATCCCACCCCACTCCATCCCACCTCATCCCACCCCACTCCATCCCACCTCATCCCACCCCACTCCATCCCATCCCATCCCATCCCACTCCACTCCATCCCACTCCATCCCACCCCACCCCACTCCACTCCATCCCACCTCATCCCACCCCACACCATCCCATCCCATCCTATCCCACCCCACTCCATCCCACCCCACCCCACTCCATCCCACCTCATCTCACACCGCACCATCCCATCCCATCCCAACCCATCCCACCCCACTCCATCCTAGTACATCCCACCTCATCCCATCCCATCCCATCCCACCCCATCCCATCCCACTCCATCCCACCCAACTCCATCTCATCCCATCCCATTCCATCTTGTCCCATCCCATCCCATCCCATCTTGTCCCATCTCATCTTACCCTGTCCCATCTCATCCCATCCTATTCCATGCCATCCTATCCAATTGCAACCCTGTGAATCTCCAGAGACTCCTTCCCCAAATCAACAGGTGTCCGTGAGTCCCATGATAGGGGTGGTGGCTCCTGAAGAGACGGTCCCATTTGTGGTGACCTTGAGGGCCTCTGTGCATGCCAGCTTCTACAGTGTAGACCTGATTTGCAAGGTAGGAACCAGCCCCAGGGGTAAGGTGGGATGGAGGCATGGCTTCCAATGCTGGGGTGGGGTGAGATGGACTGTGAGATCCCCAGACCCCAGCAAAAGGCGGAAGTCAGCCCTTGGAAGGGAGAGGGCCTACAGCAAAGGCCCAGGGCA
The DNA here is from genome assembly GCF_049350105.2 of Macaca mulatta. Classification (NCBI taxonomy): domain Eukaryota; kingdom Metazoa; phylum Chordata; class Mammalia; order Primates; family Cercopithecidae; genus Macaca; species Macaca mulatta. The sequence continues at coordinate 124,252,975 of NC_133417.1, read as the reverse complement.
AGCTCCAGACCTTGGCCTTCTCTTTCTCTGTCCTGGGCCATAGCTGTACCCACAGCAGCTCATGAGGCAGTATCACGAGGAGCTGCAGGAGTGGAAGGATGAGAAGGTGCGGCAGGAAGTGGAGTTTACCATCACCGACAGGAAAGTGAAGGTGAGAAGGGCTGAGTAGATCTCAAACACCCAGATCTTTCTGACTGGCCTTACCAGAGGGGGCAGAGGTAGTGGGCCAAGGTGGCCTTCCAGGCCAAACCAGCCAGCCTTCCCTAAGAGATTAGATTCCATTCACTAGACTCAGCTTAGCATCTCCACAGCCATCCGGAGAGGCTCTCTGGATAGAGAAGGCTGGCTGTCCATTCCCTGCCTCATGTAGCCAGCATTTAATGAGTGGCTACTGTGTGCTGCACGCTGGGGATTCAGGGGAGACAAGCAGAGCTCACCTTCTTCTTTTTTTTCTTTTGAGACAGAGTCTCACTCTGTCACCCAGGCTAGGGTGCAGTGGCTCACTGCAACCTCCACCTCCCAGGTTCAAGCAATTTTCCTGCCTCAGCCTCCCGAGTAGCTGGGACTACAGGCGCCCACCACTAGAAACTAATTTTTGTATTTTTAATAGAGATAGGGTTTCACCATGTTGGCCAGGCTGGTCTCGAACTCCTGACCTTAGGTGATCTGATCACCTCGGCCTCCCAAAGTGCTGAGATTACAGGCATGAGCCACTGTGTCCAGCCTAGAGTTCACCTTCTGATGGAAGACACTGTGGCTTCAAGGGCAGGCTCTGGAAACAGATTGCCCAGGTTTCATTCCTGGAGTTAATGATTTCTAGCTTTGTGATCTCAGCCAACCTATGTAATGTCTCAGTACCTTCAGCTGTAAGAAGTAGGGGTGGGTACTATTACATCTGGGATTTGCTTCAATATAATCCAGAGGTGGGGCACAGCTTGGACCAGACTGGCTATGAGGTGCTAGTTATTGAAGCTGGGCAATGGGCAATGGAGAGTTCTTTGTAGCATCCCCTCCACTTTTGTATACATTTGAAATTTTCCATATTAAAAAGGTTAAAGATAAAAGCCTAGGCTGGATATGGTGGCTCACACCTGTAATCTCAGCACTTTGGGAGGCCAAAGCAGGTAGATCACTTGAGGTCAGGAGTTCGAGACCAGGCTGACCAACATGGTGAAACCCTGTCTCTACTAAAAATACAAAAATTAGCTGGCAGTGGTGGCAGTTTCCTGTAATCCCAGCTGTTTGGGAGGCTGAGGCACAAGAATCACTTGAATCCGGGAGGCGGAGGTTGCAGTGAGCAGAGATCATACCACTGCACTCCAGCCTGGGAGACAGAGTGAGACTCTGTCTCAAAAAAAAAAGATAAAAGTCTAAAAATATTTTTTAATGTGAGTGAGATATCTGGTTTGTAACATTGTTGTGAGGATTAAATAAGTTAATACCAGTAAAGTGCCTAGAACAGTGCCTGGCACCCAGGAAGTGCTCACTGAATGGGAGCTATTAGTATGTATTTTGGGAGGGGGAGGGTCCGACAATAAACACGAGACAGCACTTTGTCTTGGTTCCTCCCCTAATTTCACAGCCTTTCTTGAATGACTTCTTTCAAGAATGACCTCTTTCAAGAATGACCTCTGGTATTCTTGCTCCTCGGTCACCTTGGTGTCTGCCACACTGAACCCACAGGGAGTCACTGCTCCCCTCTGAAGCTGTGGCCCCACTGTGGATACGAATTACTTCCTAAGGCCAGGCGCCGTGGCTCATACCTGTAATCCTAGTGCTTTGGGTGGCCAAGGCATGAGGATTGCTTGAGCCTAGGAGATCAAGACCAGCCTTGGACAACATAGTGAGACCCTGCATCTACAGAAATACATTTTTAAAAATTAGCTGGTGTGGTGGCTCACAACTGTAGTCCCAGCTACTTGGGAGGCTGAGTTGGGAGAATCTCTTGAATGCAGGAGTTCGAGGCTGCAGTGAGCTATGATGGGGCCACTGAACTCCAACCTGGGTGACAGAGTGAGACCCTGTCTTTAAAAAAAAAAAAAAAAAAAAAAAAGAAAAAAACAACTCTCCTTGGGGGCATGAGAGAAGGAATTTCTGAATTAAATCTTAATGAGGGAGACTGATTTCTCATCTCACCGAACCACAGAGCTCCAGGGCACCAGGGCAAGCACCCTTGGAGCTGCCCACCTACATTTGATGGCATTCACTTCACTCAAGAAACCGGAATTTCCTGGTCTACAGGCAGCACTTCTCTAGGGAAGGTTCTAGAGGAAAATGTGACAGGGAATTGGGCAGGACCAAGAGGGCAGCGAGAGGATCAAAGTGGGGGAGTCTCTTTAGGCCTCTCACATCTTCTTTTTTTTTTTTTTTTTCTGAGACAGAGTCTCGTTGTGTTGCCCAGGCTGGAGTGCAGTGGCGCCATCTTGGCTCACTGCAGCCTCCGCCTCCCAGGTTCAAGCGATTCTCCAGCCTCAGCCTCCTGAGTAGCTGAGACTACGGGCACGTGCCACTGCATCTGGCTAATTTTTGTATTTTTAGTAGAGACGGGCTTTCTCCATGTTGGCCAGGCGGGTCTGGAACTTCTGACCTCAGGTGATCCGACCGCCTTGGCCTCCCAAAGTGCTGGAATTACAGGCATGAGGCACTGCCTCCGGCTGGGCCTCTTGCATCTTAAGCAAGGATCTCTCTTCTTCCACAGAAGAGAACATGCTGCACAGCCTGTGAACCTGTGAGGAAGTACAAGGTGAGGCAGCGAGCCCCAGACCCATCTTCTCGGAACAACTTGGGAGGGTCCTTGCTTTCTCCCAGAGAGACCTCCGACCCCTGGACCAGCCTCCCAGAAAGGAGGGATGAAAGTGCCAATGAGTGGGGCCACACGCTTATGTGATGGGGAACTAGGTCAAGGACCCCATTGGTGATGTGGGTACAGTGCCCAAAACCTTGTCATCCATGTCCCTCCCTTCCCAAAGACGCTGCCTCCCATCAAGAACCAGCAGTCTGTCAGCCGGCCCGCCAGCTGGAAACTGCAGACCCCAAAGGAGGAGATGTCCTGGCCCTGCCCCCAGCCACCCTCTCCAGGCATGCTCTGCCTGGGCCTTACCGCCCGAGCCCATGCCACCGACTATTTTCTGGCTAACTTCTTCTCAGAGTTTCCCTGCCACTTTTTGCACCGGTAAGCTCATGGAAAGGCAGCAGTCACCTTCCTCTTCTCTCTGTCTCCTCTTCCACTCCAGAGCAGGGGCTGCCCAGACCCAACCCATGGTGAGGGGTGGAGCATGGGCAGTGGCAGTGGGACTCACTGAGTGCCTCTGGGCCCAGGATGCCCCATTACCACTTAGGCCCTTTTGAAAGGGGGACGAAACAGCCAGAGCCCCCCTGGAGAACACACCTAGGCACCCCCTGCCCCTCTTTGTTCCTTCTTTTTCCAACTGGGAGTCTCTCTAGCTCCTGTGCTACTCTGAGGGTTTGAGCTTGGTTCTCTGAGCCCAGTAGCACTACATTTGGATTAAGGCTGGGAGTGCCTCAAACTCATCTGTGTCCTCATCACTGGGCAGCTACCACCACAGCTTGTGCCCCCAACCCCAGCATGGTGGCTTGCCCAGGCCACTCAGAATGTCATGGCTGCCACAGGGAGCTGCCAAAGAGGAAGGCCCCCAGGGAAGAGTCAGAGACTTCCGAGGGAAAATCCCCTAACAAGTGGGGCCCTGTCTCCAAGCAGAAGAAGCAGCTCCTGGTTGACATTCTCACCACCATCATCAGGTACCAGCTTACACCCTGGGCCCTCACTGCCACTTTCTCATCCCTTCAGCACATTCAGCCAGAGCCCCTTACATTCCAGCATTCTTCCTTTCTTGAGAAATAGAACTTGGTGGGGCACGGAGGTTCTTGCCTGTAATTCCAACACTTTGGGAGGCAGAAGTGGGAGGATGGCTTGAGCCCAAGAGTTTGAGACCAGCCTGGGCAACATAGCAAGACCCCATCTCTACAAAAAATACAAAAATTAGCTGGACATGGTGGTGCATGCCTGTAGTCCCAGCTACTTGGGAGGCTGAGGTGCAAGGATAGCTTGAGACCATTAATTAGCTTGATTAACTGGGATGTTGAGGCTGCAGTGAGCCATGATCACACCACTCTACTCCAGCCTGGGAGACAGCAAGACCTTGTCTCAAAAAAAGAAAAGAAAAGAAAAACAAAGAAAGAAAGAAAGAAAGAGAGAAAGAAAAGAGAGAGAGAAAGAAAGAGAGAAAGAGAGGAGAGAAAGAGAAAGAGAAAAAATGAAAGAGAGAGAGAAGAAAAAAAGAAACAGAACTTCTTTGCAAGATCCTGCCACTGTCCCCCCGACCCACCCACCTCAGGACAGTGGGGCTCTGATGGAGCTGGCTGGAGGGATTCTCAGGTCTGTGTCCTGAGTTCTGCCCCTTTCCAGGGTTGGCAGATGAGTCTGGAGCCAGTTCACTGTCTCCCCAGGGTTCCTGCCCAGTATGTGTGTGAATCTGACCTGCCCTGCCTCCACCATACTATGCTTGCTTCTAAAAGTTCATGAGGCTCAAAGATGTCTTCCTTGAAAGAAGGGACAGGAGGAACAACTGACCGAGGGCTCCCCTCTCCCCACCTAGCAGCCCCTTTCCCACCTAGCACCTAGCTCTTAAGCCAGGCCTCCCCAGGGGCTTCAGGGCCCCTCAGCAAGGGCCTTCTCCTTCTCCTTGCCACCTAGGGGCCTGCTGGAAGACAAGAACTTCCATGAGGCTGTGGACCAAAGCCTGGTGGAGCAGGTGCCGTACTTCTGCCAGTTCTGGAATGAGCCGTCAGCTAAGTTCAGGGACCAGAAAAACAGCCTGTACTTAATGCCAATCCTGCCTCTACCCTCCAGCAGCTGGGAGGATGGGAAGGGCAAGCAGCCGAAGGAAGACAGACCAGAGCACGATCCAGGGTTGGGGAAGAAAGAAGAAGGGGAGGAGGAGGAGAAGGGTGAAGAGGAAGAAGAGGAGTTGGAGGAGGAAGAGGAGGAAGAAGAGGAGACAGAAGAGGAGGAGGATTTGGGCAAGGAAGAGATAGAGAAGGAGGAGGAGAGGGATGAGAAGGAGGAGAAAGTGAGCTGGGCAGGGATGAGGCCCACACCACAGCCTGAGTCCCAGGAGTCCATTCGATGGCAGTGGCAACAGCAGCTGAAAGTCATGGTGAAGGAGGAGCAAGAACAGGACGAGAAGGAGGCCATCAGAAGGTGAGCAGCCAGGCCCCAGTGAGGATGGGAGGAGGCGAAGTGCAGAAGGCTCCTAGGAGGCAATGGGATGCCAAGGACAGCCGCTGCCTGTATGCACATTTCATCCTCACTCAGTGCTTAGTGAGGTCATGTTGGTAGCTTAAGGCCTCTGCGGGAGTATCAGCTGAGCACCAACACTGAACTTCATTCCTTTTTCTCTGAGAACTGGTTGTTGACATTTACCAAGGCATGACTACCAGGAGAATTGTTATAGTCTGCAAAGTCTTGTAAATGGGCTTCTAGAGCCAGAAAAGGACCACCTGTCTTGCAGGTGGGACTTCCCACTGGGGCTGCCCTACAGATGATTTATGTCCTTGTAGGGATTCCCTAGGCCCCACCCAGTCCCTTCTGCGCCCTCTCATCACTTCCCTACCTTTCTCCAAACTTGACCCTGAGATGCCTACTACATTGCCTGGGTTTGAATCCCACCCCTTAAACCAGCAGCATATTTGGCAACTTGGAATCTTTTAGCCACACTTGGAACGTCTGTAACATTGAAACAAGGATGGCCCATACTGTAGTGGATGAAGGGAGTCGAATGGGAATCTCTGTAGAGCTCGCGGCACACTGTACCGCACGGACAGGCGAGCGAGGAGGCGCGCGGTCACTGCGGCCACGCTCATGCTAGCCCCCGCCCCGTCGCAGGCTCCCGGCCTTCACCAACCTGCAGGAGGCGCTGCTGGAGAACATGATCCAGAACATCCTGGTGGAAGCGAGCCGCGGGGAGGTGGTGCTCACCTCGCGGCCACGCGTCATCGCCCTGCCACCGCTCTGTGTGCCCAGGTAGGGGCGCCGGGGCCAGCGGCCGTGCAGACCGCGCCGGAGGGGCGAGGGGGGCAGGCAGGCTCTTCCCTAAGCCTTGTCCCCACCCCTACTTGGGACTTTTTGTCTTCCAGGATTCTGACCCCGGACACGCTGCTGCCGACGCAGCAAGCAGAGGTACTCCACCCGGTGATGCCACTTCCTACCGACCTTCTGTAGATGCCCGCGCCCAGCCTCTCCGACATGCCGCCTTAGGTCATGCCTGGCCCCCTCTCCGCCACCCCGCCAGTAAAAGCATCTAGTCTTTTTTCTATATCTACCTTGACTTTATTTCCCCGACGAGGGGGAAACGTGCGCGCACGCTTTGAGAGGGAAGGATGGCAGGGAGCAGCCTGGGCTGACTGCAGAGGTGCGGCGGGAACTTAGGGCCCGGGAGGTTGCACTCGCCGCCCGCACTGCAGCTGGACTGAGACCTTGCCGCTAGCTGCCGGCCGCTGGACCGGGTCTGGCCAGTGGAGGGCGCTCCCGGCGGGGCCTGGCTGGCCTTTGCCCCAGCGTAGCTTGGTGCACAGTAACTGAGTGCCAGGCCTGGCCAGCGAAGCAGGTGTCCACAGGGCAGGGCCACCCCTCGCGTTTCCGCGCCGCGCCTGCTCTGAGGCTCGGCACCCCCAGGGCCAACCCCTTAGCATTTGGCGAGCTCCAAGAGCCCAAGAGGCTGGGGAGGAAGGAGAACAGAGGCACGCCGCGGAGGGCCAGGAATTAGGCTGGGGCGGGTCGAGGTCACCACTGGATTTCGGGCCACAGACCCTGCTAAGCGACTCCCACTGTGAATCAGTCCTCGGACGAGGATGGATACCCACCTCTCGGTTCCTCCTAACCCCCGCCTGGGAGCTTCTGTCCTCTGCTTCTCGGCTCCTCCCTCCCAGAGGCAGGTGGGTGGAAAAGTGACATCTGGTGTTGTTCCAGAGGCGCCCAGGTCCCCAGCACCCTCCCCTCCGCCCCCGCCACCAAGGCCTCGGAGAAGCTCCGGTCTCAGAGCCGGAGCGGGGGAGGGACGGGGGGGCTCCGCCTCCATGAGTCAATATTTGCCCCGAGCAAACGGGCGCCTGGACAGGTGTGAGTGTGTGTGTCTGGGGGCGGGGACTGAACAGGCAGTATAAGAGCATACTGAGCCCGGGCTCCGGGACAAGCTCCAAGGCGTGGGCTGGGGACGAAGCCAAGCTAGGCTGGGCCGGGCAGAGGGGCCAGGAAAGCCAAGCGGAGGATGGCTGGGAAGGGAGGGGCGGGCCAGGTGCGCACCTGCGGTGGCCGCCGCGGCCGCCGACGTGTCAGCCGCAGATGCGCTCAGGTGAGGGCGGAGGCTAGCGGGGCGCTGTGCAGCACTGCGCTCGCGGAAGACCAGGACCAGGAGATCACCGAGGGCGACCGCCAGGCCCCGGGCCCTCCGCTCCCGCCCCGCGACGAGCCCCTCGCACAAACCGGACCTGAGCGTTTTGTTCGTTCGGCTCGCGTGAGGCAGGGGCGGCCTCTCAGCACCAGCCCGGGGGCCCGGCCTGATCGCCACGCAGGCACCTGCCGCCGCCACCGCCACCGCCATCGCCACCATACGGGTGGGAGAGGCTGTGCGCCGCTCAAGTGGAGATCCGGCTCCCATCCGGCCCCACCCGCCCTGCCTTGCCCTGCCCGCAGCTTCTGGGCTGCCAGGCTCCATTCTGCGTCGTAATACGGGCTGAGCCGGCTCCAGCGGGTGGCGAAGGGGGCCGTGGCCCAGAACAGAAACCCTTCTGGAGGTGGAAACCCGGATTCTAGTCCGCCTCTGTCCCCGCGACTTCTGTGGCCTTGGGCAAGTCATTTCCCGGCCTCTTGGTTTTCCCATTTGCTCAGTGAACGATTGGTCTGGCCTCCCGCAAGGGCTAGGGCTTCCCCAGCCTCCTGTCCAAGTTCTTGGGCTCCTGGCCATGCTGGGGAAGATGGAGGCCCTCACGGAGTTGGAGCCAAGGCTGATGCGTGGAAAATCTGGGCGGGGGAAGCTGAGGGCCTTCATGGAACCTCAAATCCACTCCTAGGATCTCTTTGGTGCTGCTGACATCCTGAGATGTCACTCCCTGACACCTCCTTGGTCCCTCTTTCAGTCTAACCACGTCTGTGACAGTCAGACTGACTGAAAAGGACAAGCCCCCAGGCACAGCCGTTCACCACCTTCCTCAAACCTCAGAATCCCACGTCCTCACTTCCATCAGCTGGGGTGGGGTAGGTAGGCAGCCCTCAGCTCAGGCAGAGGCAGCCCTGGGAGATGGGTCAGAAGTCCCTCCAAATTGCATGTTCCTAGAGGTGCTGGCTTGTCCCCTCCACCACCACTGGCTCTAGTGCCCCTATGTCACCCAACTACCCAGAGGCCCCAAAGGATCTGCTGAGCCCGAGACCGTGGCACAGAGAGAGGAGGGGGAGGGGGCGAGATGGTGTTGGACAGATCCCTGGCAGGTCTGAGGAGAGGGTGGACTACAGGAGGGCTCTTCATGGAGCAGCCCCAGGGGCGGGGGAAGGTCCTTGGGTCCTGGGCTAGGGTGTGTGCAGCCCTCTCCTGGCCCCCTTGACCTGGCTCTGTCCTGGGCCAGCCCTTTGTTCTTTGCCTGGCATTGGAAGATTTGCCTGTCAGGGGCCTGGCATGGTCCCAGCGCACCTTCCCTGTGTCTTCCAGGGCTTCCTCTTCCCTCCCCAACCATGGCAGGGGCCAGGATTCCACATCCTGGGTCTGCACAACAAAGAGGTCTCTGCCTGGAACGACCCCCTCCCAAACACACACACACACACACACACACACACACACACACACACACACACACGGCCTTGAGGGGAGGGTGGTGAGAAGGAGGCTGCCACCCATTGGGCTGGGATCTTTCCTGGTGACTGAGAATTACTACCCCTTCACCCCGGGGCCTAATTTCCCCAGCCCCCCGCCCCCCATCCATCCCTAAGACTGCGTTTGCTGGCCATTACCAGGGATCTGGCCTCTCATCCAGGTCCCTCCTCAGCTGCCAGGCTGGGGGCGGAGTCTCCCGGTGCTGGGCAGGCCTGCAGGTGCGGGGCTGCATGGGGAGGGGGGCACTGAGCAGCTGGTGTGCGAGGCAGGCCCCCTCCCCCTCCGTTCAAAGCTGGGGCCTGCTTCCTGTCGTCCCTGTCAGCACCCTGGGTGGGGGAGGGAACAGGTAGTGGGGGAAGTGGAAAAGGAACTGAGCAGTTGGAGTGCAGCAGCTGAGAAACAGCAGAAGAGAAATGGAGAAGGATGAGAGAGAGACCAAGAGCATAGACAGAAGGCAGAGGGGTGTGAGAACACAGGGGAGATCCCAGGGGCCGCAGAGGCTGCAGACCCCAGACTGTGAGAGCGAGACCAGAGACAGAGACGACCAGAGAGAAACCAGGGAAGAGGAACAGAGAGAGACACATGGAGACAATTCAAGATAACAAGAGATGTACACTGAGAGGGATGGGGGATGTGGAGACATGGGGTTAGGGCTCAGGGGACCAGAGGCAGGAGGCACTGTGTGTATGGAGAAAGGGGGAAGCTGCGAAACAGCCCCATCCCACCCCAAACTGGGGTGGGAATTAGCCCCAGCAGAGGATAAACAGGTGGTTTCTAGGTGGGAGCCAGGTTTGGAGGTGGGGGGAGGGTGATACCCTTATCTTGGAAGCCCATCTCCTCCCAATAAAGGACAGAATGTGAGGGAGGGGCAAGGCCCAGGCTGTGGCTGGACACCGGGGGCCAGTGAGGGGCACAGATCTGACTCCATCTCTCTCAGTTTCCCTCTTGGCCACAGATGGACAAGCCAACAGCTATAGCAGCTGCTCTGCCCCCACTCGCCCCAATGATTCTGGCCTAGCCTTGGAATTTCTGGGCCTAGAGGCCGCCTAGGGTCTGTGTGAGAGTGGGGGGACCCGGGAGTGGAGGCACTGGGTGGCAGGGGGGAGACTCATACCCAGGTGCTAATCCCCATCCGGCCAAGGCAGTACCAGAGCCTCACTGACCTTCTTGGAGATTAGTCCCCATGGAGACCGTGGCAACTCGCCCCCTCATTCTGGCTAGGCCAGGCGGGTGGGTGGGTGGGGCAGGCAGAGGCTGGATAGGGAGGGGAAGGAACCTTCCAGAGGCATCACAGGAGTCAAGGCTGGGAGGCCCCACCAGGAACGACAGCCAGATTCGTTTACAGGTAAAAAACAGAGGCCTCAAGAGAGGAGTGACTGACCAAACGCCCCAAATGGCGCTAGGACAAGCACTGACACCAGAAGACAGGTCCTCGGCTCGGTTCCCAAGCATTTTTTCCTAGACAGCAGAGGCCTGAGCAAGAACAAAGGAAATTGGCACCCTGCCCTCTGACCCTCCCAATCTTCCCAAACTGAGGTCATGAACTAAGGAGTGGTTCAAATACGGTGAGGCAGGAAGGTGCTCCATCCTGAGCACTAGGCTGGCTTCTGCCAGGGACCAGGGTGAGAAGGAGGATACGGCTCCCAGAGCCATGCTTGCAGCCTGACCACTACCCCAGCTTGGCCAGCCCCAGGGGTGATGGGAAGTACATGCATCAGAGCCAGTTATAACCACAACCACAGCAGCAGCAGCGGCGGACATTTATTGAGTGGACATTGCAGGCCAGTTCTGTTTTACATGCATTTAAATCATCACAACAGCCTCTTAACCCACTATCTTCACCCTTCAGTGTCTGTATGACCCTGGGTGGGTGGCTGAGCTGATGCCTCCCTGGGTGACCGTGGAGTGGGTATGTGCACGTGTGAAAGTGATGGGGCGTATTCGCCTGTGAGTCCAGTACCCAGCACAGCCCGTGGCACATAGTACATCATATTAAATCTTTGAGGAATAAGTCTGCCCATACATGAATATGACATTGAGATTTCTATTGAATCCTAGAACGAGACTATTTGCATGTGAAGCTTGTGGCATCACATCTATGTGCCTGGAACTGTGAATGACTCTGTCTCCATCTGATTGAACATGTGTCTGTGTGTGCCCTCTTCCTGTCACCCTGTGCCAGCCCTGTGGCTTTGTGTCCAGGTGTGTGAGCGACGGTGAAAGCTGCCTGCTAGCTCCCTGGATGGTGGCCAGTTCTCTAACCCCACTGAGAGGCAGAGGAGAGGGGCTCTGTTTCTAGTGGGATAGAACAATGACTCTGTGGGGGTGGGGCTCCTAAATGGCCTAAACTAGACTGGTCTCTGTACCCGTTATCTCTGTCTCCCAGGAGACCAGTCCTGCACAGCCTCAGGGAAGGTGCTCATCTGCTGGTTCTGGGCTCCAGACTGGGGGTGGGGGCGGGGGCCAGAGAAGCAGGGGTGGAAAGGAGGGGCTGGTGATGGTGGCAGGGTGGGGGAAGGCACCCTTCCCTGAATTTGCATCTTCAGTACCCAAACCCTGGATGATTTCCCAGTAAAATGAAGGGGGAGGGCTGGGAGGCAACAGGCTGGAGGAGAGGACATGAGCCACCAGCCCCTCTCCGCTGCCCAGCAGTACTGAGCAGTCAGGCCGTTCCTGGGTTGGGGCTCTAGGTGAGAGAGGTGCCACTTCTTTGGGATTCTCAGGGCCTTTGCTGAGGATGGAGATCTGGGCAGGAGCTTAGGAGTGGGTTTGAGGCTTCCTTGCAGGATCTATGTGTCCCCACATGGCATGTGGGTCTGGGTGGGATCTGAGGGCCTCATGGAGGGGACTCAGGCTCAAAGGATTATCTGTGGGATCTTATGGGTCTGTATGGGATGTGGGTTTCGGTGAAATCAGAGGGCAGGAGACGGTGGCTAGGGGTGGGGTGAGGGCCTGAGGATTTCCCTGTGGGGCCCAGAAGTCCCAGTGTGAGATGGAGAACTGAATGAGGCCAGGGTGGGGGTGTCTGAGGGTGATAAGATCTCTGCGAGATTTTGAGGGCTCTGTGAGGTATCGACTGGGGTTGCTGTTTTTTGTCTACGTAACTCCCGTTCCATGCCCCAAGGCCAGCCTGTGGATGTGGAGGGGGTAGGGGTGACTGTACTGAGCTGGCAAACAAAGCCACCTGGGCACCCATCCTTCAGGAAGCTCTGGGCGCAACTGATCTGGGAAAACAAACAGGAACAGCTGTTAGGGGTGGGGGGGCACGGCAGCTGGGGAGAGGGGCAGAGCTGGACCAGCCTGGTGGGGAAAGGAGGAGACAGGGAGGGGGTCCGTGGTACCCAAGGGGTATCGATCCCAGCGTCCTCCGCTGGCACAGTAGGCAGGGCTGCCTGGAAGCCCCTTCCCCTCAGTGGTTGTTCTCTTTGGCGATGACTGTGAGGCCCAAAGTCAGGAGGGGCCTGAGGGTGTTGGGGAACCCTGAGATGTTTAGAGGTCTTCTGGGCCAGTGACTGTGGGTGGTGTTGGTAGGCATACCCGTTTCTGAGAGAGCTGGTCGCAGCTACTAGAACTAAAAGCCATGGGTGAAGGGGTGAGAAGGTGGGGGTACCTCTATACCATTTCCGAGAGGAGGGAAGAGGTAGAAAAGGGAAAAGGCTGGCTGCCGCCAAGACCAGAGCTTCACACTGGAGGAGGAGAAGGGGCCCTTCTCACACACGGGGTCCCCTCCCCAACTCCAAGCGGGACTCTTAATTCTAACCTGGATCTCGGCTGGACGACCTCCCCACTTTTCCTCCTCCCCTAACCCTGGAAAAGGCGCGACGCACCCCTCCTGCAGAATGCCGCCGCCGTCGGACCCACACGTGGAGCCCGGCCCTCAGGAGTACGCCCAGCCCCTAGCCCCGGTCGGTGCACAGTGTCCAGTCTCCGACAGACACCCCCACACCCTCTGACCAATACTTGACGCCCGCGTCAGGGACAGCGCAGACGCACAGCCTGACGCACTAGCCACCCGCGCCCGCGGTCCCTGCCGACCTGGACCTTCCCTTCCACCCCGCCCTCCGCGCCAGCTTTCGGGCCAGCGCGGCCTGCTCGCGCCCTCTGGTGGCCGAATTCAGAATTGTCGGATAGAGGTGGGGGAAGGAGGGAAGGAGAGATCTGATTCTTCACCCCTCCCCGCTGCCCCGGCTGGTGACACTGAAGGCAAACACTGGGACACCAAGGGTCCAGAACTGGCTCGTGCGCACTCTGTAGTTTGTATTCCCTCCTTGCGGTTTGTATTTGTTCAAACCCCAGCTAGGGTAGGGAATCAGGACACGGTTCTGACCTCATCCCCAATCAAACCTGCCTGAGATTGTCCCATCTCTGACCCATATCCTCCTCACTCGGACTCTACCTCCATGCCCAGTTCTAGGGCCCTGTACTCTTGGCACCCATTTTCATACACACTGCGAGCTCCAACAGTAACTCCTCCAGGGAAAATAGAGGCCCAAGGGAGCCTTTGGCCCCAGGGCCCGCTCTCAGCAACCCAGAACTTCAAGGGTGGGAGAGCAAGCCACCCCCCACCCCACTTCCACTGGAGAATTTTCTCTACACCCATTTTCCGTGGACATTTTGCCCATGCCTGACCACCTTGTTCGCTCACTCGTTCAAGAAGTTTTATTGAGTGCCTACTATGCATCCAGCACTGTGCTAAGTTTGAGGATAACAACTGAGAACAAGACACAGTCCCTGCCCCTTTAAATGGAGCTTACACTCTGGTAAGGCAGATGCTGGTACACCCATAAACATAAGATGAAAAAGATTACTTTACAGCACGATAAATGCTACAAAGAAAAAAGGCTGATGTGATGGACAGAAGGGTGCCTGGAACAGCATCACCAAGGAGGTGACACAGGAGCCAGCTCTGCCACCATCTTGTGACCAAGACACTCCAGGTAGCAAACAGCAAATGCAAAGGCTCTGAGATGGGCTGAGCATGGAACACTGGGAAGAAGGCTTAGAAGGCAGGCTGGTATGGCAAGGCTTCTGGGAGTTGGGGTGGCTACAGCTGGCCTGTGAGCACTTTTTGGCACAGGAGCTCCGATGGACAGTGGTGGAGCACAGGTTTTGGCTTCCAAAGGTCCGAGCTCGATTCTTGCTCTGAAACTGGCTAGCCATATGAGTTTGGACAAGGCCCTGCACCTCTTTGACCCTCCGTTTTCATATCGGTGCAGGTAAACCTAACTCACTGGACTGTCCTGAGGACCCATAAGGGAAGCATGTGACTCGTGGGAGCAACAAAATATTAGCTCCCTTCTCACTAGCCCCTCTTACCTCTGCTGGAATATGCCCACCCACACCCACCACCATTAAGGAAAACTCACAATTTTGCAAGAAGCCTTTGTGTCTCATTAACAGCTGCTGTGGTTAGAAAATTCCACTGTAAGTGGTGAGAAAATTTCCTACCTGGAGCTACCCCTTGGGGCTCCTAACCTTTTTGTGGCTCCCAACCTTTTCCTCTTCCTCCTCTCCCTCCCCCTTTCTCTACACACACACACACACACACACACACACACACACACACACCCCCGCCCCGCCCACCGCTGCCTTTCCCCAGCTTACTCTATCGCCCAGGCTGGAGTGCAATGGCTTGATTTCGCCTCACTCACTGCAACCTCCACCTCCTGGGCTCAAGCAATTCTCCCATCTCAGGCTCCCAAGTAGCTGGGACTACAGGCGCATGCCAACACGACCGGCTAATTTTTGTTTGTTTTTGTAGAGACGGGGTTTCACTGTGTTGCCCAGGCTGGTCTCAAATTCCTGGGTTCAAGAGATCCTCCCACCTGGGTCTTCCAAAGTGCTGGGATCACAGGCGTGAGCCACTGCGCTGGCCCTGCAAGATTTCTTAGCTGTGACCTCTCCACCACATTCCAAAGCCCTCTGGGCCTCCACTTCTACATCTGGGAAATGCAGGACAACAACATCTTCCTCACAGGTCAGTTTTAGAATTGATGGAGTTCACGCACCCGAAAGCCTGAACAGAGAGCTCCGCCTGAACTCAGCGCTTCATCCCCAGCTGCTAACTCTCAGGCAGACGTTGGGGGCCGGAATCCTTAGAGCCTGGAACTTTGTGGGAGACCCGAAGCGGCACGGGTTGGGCCGAGCTGAGGCCCAACATTCTTCCTGCCTCCCGCGGCAAGCCACTCCCTGGGTGGCTATTATGCCTAAACTCTGAGTAAACCGTGCGGCCCTCGGGCGGTCGTTTCCAGCGCCCGGCGCCGCCGCGTGGCGGGTCCGATCACCTCCTCCTCTCCTTCCCGGACCCGAGGACACCCCGAGGACGCGGCGCAGGATCTGGGAACGCACACTTGGGAGGAAAGGGGCCGCGGTGGACCGATCCTCCAGGAAAAAGAGGACTGAGCACGTGAAGCGAATCCTTTGGGCAGAGCCTTCTCTACCTCCGCCCTAGCATCGCCGAAAAGAGAGGCCTGGACTAGGGCCGAGGAAGGCCGGCGATTAGACTCTGGGAAGAACTTCCGCTCCGCGAGTCAGCAGCGCGGTCTTAGCCCGAGGCCCCGGGGAGGTCAGGTCCCTTCGTCCCGAGGGCCGGGCCAGGGAGGGTGAGTTCTGCCCCGAGGCCTGGCACGCC
Organism: Macaca mulatta; assembly: GCF_049350105.2. NCBI lineage: Eukaryota > Metazoa > Chordata > Mammalia > Primates > Cercopithecidae > Macaca > Macaca mulatta. The sequence continues at coordinate 124,237,462 of NC_133417.1, read as the reverse complement.
CTGCCTGGCTCAGGCTGGAAAGAAAGAAAGCGCCGAGTCAGCCTGGGCTGCGGCGGGCGCGGGGTGCGCGCCTCAGCACTTTCTGTTGTCTTCCCCGGGGGTTGGGGCCACAGCGGCGGCTGCGGGAGAGGCCTCGGCTCCCCAGCGGAGACCAGAGCCGACCGCAGCCTGCCTGCTGACTCAGCTCCCCCACCCCCGAAGGAAAGGGTACGGGCAGGGGGACAAGGCCAGGGTATAAAGCCCGGCCCGCCTGGCCGCGCGCAGCCTCGCAGCCCGTCCATTTCTCTCGCGTGCGGCGCTCACCCACCCGGTGAATGCCCGCTGCTGGGGTGGGAAAGGGCGGGGAGAGCGAGAAGAGGGCGAGCCTCTGGCAGCTGGGTCCAGAAGCTAAGGCCTGGTCCAGTCCCCGGGTTCTTCACCTCCTAACCAGACTGGGCAGGCTGTGGCTCGAAACGGGGCTCTTGAGACGCTGAGCGCGTGGTTCCACCCTTCCTGTCCGCAGCAGCATGAGCAGCGCCCCCGCAACGGGCCCAGCGCCCGCCAGCCTCACGCTCTGGGATGAGGAGGACTTCCAGGGCCGTCGCTGTCGGCTGCTGAGCGACTGTGCGAACGTCTGCGAGCGCGGAGGCCTGCACAGGGTGCGCTCGGTCAAGGTGGAAAACGGCGTGTGAGTGATTGCCTGGCCGCGGCTGGGCTAGGTTGAGGGGCACTGGGCTCCACTGGCGCAGGCTCAGAGCCTCAGCACCCTGTCCCGTGAACCCTGGAGAGACCTGCCAACTTGGGAAACCCCATAGCCTCCCCGAAATTCCCCACCCATCCCAAGATAAATCATGGGAAAGTGTGTATTTTTGTGGTAAAGAGACACAGGCGAGAAGTACCCCGCCGTGAAGGAGTTTCTAACGTACTTACATCCTTCCCAGAGTTTTTCTCTGTGCAAAAGTAGAAGGCTCTGGGCTTGGCTTAACAAAAGAAACCCAATCCTTTTCCCTGGCCCCACCCTGGTCTTAGAGTCCAGCTTTTCCCACCCTCCCGCCCCCTACCCCTGCCCCAACTGAGGTCCCAGTTCCTGCTATGATACTCGGGAGGGGTCCTCCAATGTGTCCCTGTGCAAAGGCCTAAACCTTTGGGGCAGGAGCTCTTGGTCGGGAGATCTTCATAGGCAGGAAAACTCCTTCCCAACCTGGGGTCCTTGAGCGGGAAGCCTGGGCTCCTCAAACCCCAGAGAGCAGCAGGTTTGGGACCTTTAGTCTCGAGAGGGGCTGGATTGCCATACAATGGGTGTGTCAGGGGAAGGGTTGGGGGTTGGAGAAAAATACTGTGCTTCTCAGTCTTTTCAATCATGGCAAGCAAGGGGGAGGCAGTGGGGGTGCGGCTCAGGCAGATACCTCCCAGCTCTTCTCCTTTAACAGTTGGGTGGCCTTTGAGTACCCTGACTTCCAGGGACAGCAGTTCATTCTGGAGAAGGGAGACTATCCTCGCTGGAGCGCCTGGAGTGGCAGCAGCAGCCACAACAGCAACCAGCTGCTGTCCTTCAGGCCAGTGCTCTGCGCGGTGAGCACAGCCCACTTCTCCTCCTCTGCCTCCTAACTCCAGGCCCTGGCCTCACCATGGCGCCTGGAAAGGCTGTTCAAGCCCTGCAGGGGGGATATGTAAACAAACTCCGAGATGGGTGGTAGTAGCATTATTTCTCAGAATCAGAAGGGTGTCCCCAAGAAAGTTGGGATTGTGGGCGTAGGCCTGGAATCCAGAAATCATCACCATGGACAGCACTGAGGCCATCCCATTCCTGAGCGTCTAGCGTTCCCTCACATCCAATAGTCCACACGTGTGAGTGAGTGCCTCTGGCGTCACACAGCCCTGTGAGGTCAGGGTGGCTGCTGTTAGCCCCATACACAGGTGTGGAAATGGGGCTCAAAGGGACAAAGTGGCTTGCCCAGGGTCACTGAAAAGAGTCAGTCTCAGTGTGTGTTTGTGTATGTGTTATTGTATGTGTGAGGGTGTTGGTAATGAATCAAATACACCAGAAGAGAGGATCTCATTTTCCATTTGTGCCGACCTGGTTGCTAGTAGGGCTGGGGAGTGGAGAGCAGAGGACCCAGCCCAGGCCAGCCCACTTCCTCTGTTCCAAGAGGCTGAAGAACCCTGCAGTGGGAAGGCCAGAGCCAAGATGCAATCAGTATTGATGCCCTGACATGTCTGTTCTGATTCTGCCATCCAGTACCCCTTAGCTGGGCACTAATCTGTGAGAGGCTGGCTGTGCTGAGGGGCTGGGCAGGGGATTGCACATTTAGTCAATGAAGCCCTCAGGGGGACGGGACAGATTTCTTGGTGAACGGGACAGATTTCTTTAAGGACCTCTGGCTTTGCTCCTGCAAAACAGGCCCATGTCACAAGGTGCTCTCTAGTCCTGACCTGAAAGGGTCTCTGGAAACCCTATCTCCCCAGTCACCTCCTTAGCCCAAAGCCATGGGAGAGGCCAGGTTTGGGGGAGCCTCTGAGCGATCCATTTCCCAGCCTGCCAGGGAGCTGATGGGTTGAGCTCTGGGAGTGCCTGTGGGTCCTAGACAGCTGCACAGCTTGTGTGGGGCAATGGGTAAGGGAAGTGAGGCTGAGGATGTATCTGTTAACAACCCTTTGGAAGCCCTGACCTTTCTGTCCCAACCTTCCTGTGCCTCAGAACCACAGTGACAGCCGTGTGACACTGTTTGAGGGGGACAACTTCCAAGGTTGCAAGTTTGACCTCATTGATGACTACCCATCCCTGCCCTCCATGGGCTGGGCCAGCAAGGATGTGGGTTCCCTCAAAGTCAGCTCCGGAGCGTGAGTCCTGGAACCAGAACTGGGCAGAGAGAAGAGCAGGAAAGCAATGGGGACCAAGGGAGAGGGTGGAGAAAAGCGATGTGGGGAGGGTGCTAAGAGAGATATTGGGGACTTGGAGGCAAGGATGGAGACAGACTGGGAGGGAGGAAATGAGGGGTCCTAGGAGAATGGGGGGCAGAGGAAAATATAGGCACAGAAGAAGGGCTGGAGAACATGAGGGGATGGAGGCAATGGAGGGTCGGTACAGGAGACAGGATGAGAACCGTGATAGGAAGACTGGGAGCAGTAGCCAGGGGAGGGAGAGAGCCACGTAGGGAAAGTTGAAGCAATGATTTTGGAGCTGGGGGTTGGGAGCTACAAAAAGGGGGGCTGCTAGTGGAGAACATAGAGTAGGGGTGGGGGCAGAGCTTACTCCCTGCCCTGTGCCCTCACTGGCCTAGGTGGGTGGCCTACCAGTACCCAGGCTACCGAGGCTACCAGTATGTGTTGGAGCGAGACCGGCACAGCGGAGAGTTCCGTACCTACAGTGAGTTCGGCACACAGGCCCACACTGGGCAGCTTCAGTCCATCCGGAGAGTCCAGCACTAGGATCCATGGCCCCAGACACCTTCCCTGAAGACCATCAATAAAGGTTCCTGAATCTTCCTGCCCCTCTTGCCTCCTTGGTGTCTTGCTTTGTGATGTCCATCCTCATCTTTGCGAGAGTCCCTCCCTGCCAAGCTGATCCTCCCCACAGGCTCCAGAATCCTTGGCTACCAAGCGTAAGATGGCTGAGGTTGTGTGTGGATAGGCTGTGGTGGGGCTGACAGCAAAGTGCTGGTAGAAATCTTAGACATTCTGGCTGGGTGCAGTGGCTCATTCCTGTAATCCCAGCACTTTGGGAGGCCAAGGCAGGTGGATCACAAAGTCAAGAGATTGAGACCATCCTGGTCAACATGGTGAAACCCCATCTCTACTAAAAATACAAAAATTAGCTGGGTGTGGTGGTTCGTGCCTGTAATCCCAGCTACTCGGGAGGCTGAGGCAGGAGAATCGCTTGAACCTGGGAGGCGGAGGCTGGAGACGGTGCCACTGCACTCCAGCCTGGCGACAGAGCAAGACTCTGTCAAAAAAAACAAAAAAAAAACAAAAAAAAAACAAAAAAAAAAAACACCTTGGCAATTCTGTTAAATGGCACCCGTCCCAAACCTCTGCTTGGTAAGGTTCACCACTACGGGCCAGGGGTACTCCTAGCTCAGATGGCACCTTTGCCATCCTGTGGGTGGGGTGGACACACCCCCACAGCAGGGCTCATAGCTGGATTGCAGCTTCCACACATCCCCTGGCCCAGGTACCATCATGCAGGGCAGAACTTCCTTACTGTACACTGAAGGTCTGAGCTTCCTCTGTAATCCCAGAGCATTTTCAACCTTTATCTTCACCCAGTTCCCTGCCGAGTCAGGGAAGCCTGAGCCTCCTACAGTTGTCCCCTTTGCTCCATTTGCAGGAGGGAAATTAGTGGGAAATCCCACTGCTTCCCAAGGCCTTCGAAGGGGAGACTTTCACCCTGTGAGCCCAGCCCCCAGACCCTTTGAGCAATGACAATCCCTTGCAGTGGTGTTGAACTCCAGCATTTAGAAAGCATCTTCATACCTCCTGCCCTCAGCTACTCCATACCACCCGCTCTTCACTCTTCCTTTCCCTCCCTACCCATCAGAAGACTGGTGAGCTGTAGCAGCCACCCCTCAGTTGCTCAGAGGAGGCCTGTGTTCTGGGCAAGTGGCAGGTGCCCACAGGCATGGCAGGGCTGAGTATGGCTGCAGCCATTAGAGCCCCTGGCACTAGTATGGGTTTTTCCCAGTTCCCTCTTCAATCCAGTTGGTGATGCCCCCCGACCCCTACACAGACAGAGCCTCTCAAGAGTCTTAGGACTCCCCTCATCCTGTCCTTCAGGGATTCTTGTGTTTTCAAGTCCCCAGTGGACCTATCAGTGGCGAAGGGTGGCTCTGATTATTGCCCCAGGTCAGGCAGGGCAGGGCAATGCCAGGGAGCAGTTAGACTTGGACCTGAAGTCCCCAGAGGTTCAGCTGTGCAAAGTCAGGCAGCTGCTCCTTTGAGAAGCGCTCTGGACCATAAGTCAGAACACCTGGGACCCAATTCCCTCACCTTGTAATCTGGGGCTATTGACTGCTGTCCTGCCTGTCTCACAGGGCCTGTTAGGAGGATTCCATGAGAAACCCCTTTTCCGTAGTCAGTCAATGTAGGGACATCCTTCCCCTACCTCCCCCACATGGATCCTAGGGTTGGGTCAGGGGACCAAGGGAACGAGCTCTGGGTGGGGTATAAATTTTGCTTTACACTCGAATGGGCTCTAGAGTCCATGGCCCTTGTTGCATTCAGTCCTCCTAATACTCTCCAATTTCATCTACTTTACCAAACTGAGAGTCCAAGGAGAAGCTCTGATGACATCACCCACTTAATTGGTGACAAAACCAGGATTTGAACACAGAGTTCCTGGCCCTAAATCCAGGCTGTTAGGTGGAGGCTGAACTGAGCTGTGGCTAAAAGCCTCAGGCCTCAGCAGAGCCCCAAACTTCTATGGGCCCCAGAGGAACCTGTGGTTCCTGGCTGGTCACGGGCTCCTCCCCATCCCCTTGTGGAATGGCAATATTTACAATAGCTACATGTATAGAATCTGTTCTAAACCCTTCACATGTGTTATCTCATATAAACCTCATCATTCTGTATGGCAGGTACTATCATACCCATTTTATTTTTATTTACTTTTATTTTTATTTTGAGACAGGGTTTTGCTCTGTTGCCCAAGCTAGAGTGCAGTGGCATGATCTCAGCTCATTGCAAACTCTGCCTCCTGGGTTCAAGCAATTCTTCCGCCTCAGCCTCTGAGTAGCTGGGATTACAGGCACCTGCCATCATGCCAGGCTAATTTTGGTATTTTTGTAGATACGGGGTTTCACTATGTTGGCCAGGCTGGTCTTGAACTCCTGACCTCAGGTGATCTGCCCGCCTTGGCCTCCCAAAGTGCTGGGATTACAGGTATGAGCCACTGCGCTGGCCCATACCCATTTTATAAATGAGGAAACGCAAGTACAGTACAGAGGTTATGTTACTTCCCCCAAAGTCACATAACCAAAAAGTGGGAGAGTCAGGAGTTGAAACTAGAACCCAGACAAACTGGCTTCAGAGCCCAGCAGGCCACTTCCCCACTGCTTGCTTTGGGGAGCAGGCAATGAGCAAAGGGAGATATGGAATCCGCCCTTGACTGAGCTGCCCTCCCTACAGGGGGATCTGTGGTTGCTCGGAAGAATCAGCAAGACGGCTTCAGGAACTAGAAGTGTGACTCTGAACTGGGCTCGGGTCTCTGGGTCTTGTTTCCCCATCTGTGCAACACAGAAGTCAGGGGAGTTAATATTTGCTGCAGCCTTTGCCAGCATGGACCTTCTAGGTTTTTCTGGACCTAGGGGTCATGTTTTGCTTCCTACATCTGTCTACAGCTAAGGAGTGGGGGTCACAGAGGCCAGTCTAAACTTGAATGCTTTCACCTTCTGGTCCTCTGTTCGTTCTGGGCAAGCTGACCATCTGCAGAACCACATGGGACCAGCGCCCAGCAGGGTAGGAAAGGGATGAAGGGGAAACTGCCAAGGACTCTCCTGTTGGCTTCCCTAGCTGTACTTGCAGCAGAAGGGGATGGTGAAGATCAAGACCCAGGTGGGTGGAGATGACTGCCCCCCATGCACACATTACCTGGTGCCCCACCCGCTCAGCAACTGATTTCTTGGTAAGACTGAGGCATAAAGCCTGTACTGTCGATCCCTGCCCAGCTCAGAGCTGGGATATTTGGGTAGACCTCCTCTCTAGGACCCTCTCCTTTACACCTCAGCCTCCCACTGAGAGCATTAAGTGGGCGAATTTTGATGCCTCCCAGCTCTCCCAGCTCTTACCTCCTGCCCCTTGCTATTTTCTGTTCTTACCTCCTTCTCCTTGTTTTCTGTCCATAGTGGGTGGGGGAAACAGTAAGAGGAATGAGACGGTAGAGGGATTGGGATCTTGACCCCACCTTCAAGACCCTTCCCTTCTGCGGAGTCCGAGTTTGGTCCACAGGGAACATTCCAACCTCTAGTCTGCTCCCACCGGATTCCAGGTCCACATCCCAAAGGCTTCATCCTTGTCCCACTAGGATCCTCCCAGGACCTGGGATCCCTCATTTTTCCCTCCACATTCTGCCTCCCACACTTCTCCCTGGCTCCCTCGCACCCTCTACAAGCAAAGATGAATACCCCAGCAGGTGCAGCAAATGAGGATGAACAGGGGCCCTGTAGAACCCCAGAAGTAGGACTTTCTAGCCATCCTCAATCGGGCACCCCAGGACCAGGCACTTAGCAGGAGATTTGCCAATTCCCAGGCCTCCTCCACCCCTGGGCTCAAGCAGTGAGAGAGGACTTGGAGAATACCAGTTTTGACAGTACCCATTCCATACTGCAAGGCTGCAGAAGGTGGGCTTCTGGGCTGGAGCCTCATCTTCAGTCAGCATCCTCCTTAGCCTGCCTCTCCAGAGCCAAGAAGTCCCACCGGTACCCAGAGAGGCTCTAGGACACTTGGGAACCACATCAATATCTTTGCATGAGTTAGAAATAGGAATACTTTTTTGGAGTGGATTTCAGCCTTGCACAGTGCACAACCCTGTCTTAACCCCTCCACCTCTCCAGCCTGGTTCAGGGACAGCCAGAATGGGAATAGTGGTGAGGGTGGGTGGCAGACTGGGAGGACAGGGGATAGGGAAGGATGGGAGAGGAATAGTTGTACAGGGAAGTAGCAGGGGGCTCAGAAACCCATCAGGGAAAGCCAGGACAGATTCTCAACATCTTTAGAGGCCTTCAGCAGTCCAGGCCACTACTAATTTGTGGGGACTGAATGAATGAGAAAAGGAAGGGAGGGAGAAGGATGAGAGGGAGAGAGAAGGCTGGAGGGGAGATGGGAGTCAGAGAGAAAAGCCTAGAATAGATGGTAAAGAGAGACCTAGAAGGGGGGGAGAGGACAGAGGAGGGGGTCACCCACCATAAGTTGCCAGGAGAGATGGCCCAGCACCAGGGCCTGAGGCTTGGGGGCCCTAGAAAGGCAGGAAATGGGCCAAAGCAAGAAGGAGACAGGGAAGGGGTTCAGGTCTCTAGGGAAGAGCAGAGAGTGGGAGAAGAGGAGGAGGGAGCGGGGGTGCGGGCAGAGATAAAGGGAGCAACGGCTGCAGGGCCGGGAGCGCAGCGACAGGCGAGAGGGAGGGAAGCGGAAATTTAAAAGTGAAGATGCAGATAACGCAGCCTGGAGACGGGAACCCGGGTGGGGATAGAGGGAGGGAGGGGGAGGAGAGTGAGCGGCGAGCGGAGCGGGAGCAGACTGGAAGAAGGGCACTAGGGAGGGGGCTGTGGCTGCTGGGGTCCGAGGTGGGGCCAGGTACACCAGCCCCATCACTGTTTGCAGAGAATCAGGGAGGCGGAAAAGACACGCGCTCCCGGCCCCCATCAGGGCGCATGGCCCGGGCCCATCCCCCGCGCGTCTCCCCGGCTGCGGGGCGCGGGGGGCTGCCGGGTGCGCTTGGCTGTGGCGCGGCGCGTTGGAGACTTTATTGCGATGGGACGATAAGAGGGGCGGGGGCGGGGTCCTGGGGGCCGAAGCGGCAGCGCTTTAATTAAAACGGAAATTGCGGCCCCTGGCCGCGCGGGGACCAGAGGGTTCCAAGCGGCCCCTTAGCTGGAAGCGTTGCTCCAGGACCCCCCCGCCCCGCGCAACCCCGCCACGCCCGGACTGCCCCCTCCCGCCAGGCCCTGCTGGACCTGGCGCGTCTTCTCCTCCTTGTCACCCGCGGTCTCTTCGGGCGGGGATCGGTGCCACGGAGCGCAAAGCCTGCCTCGCCCCCCTTCCCCGTCCCCCCCATCTCCCACCGCCCAGTCCCCGGCAGCGATGAGACAGAGCGGCGCCTCCCAGCCCCTGCTGATCAACATGTACCTGCCAGGTACCAGGGACCAGCCGGGCGCTGGTGGCACCGGAACCTGGGGCGGGAAGTCTAGGCTCAGACATAGGAAGAGAGTGCTGGGGTCCAGGGGAAGGAGAAGTGTCCGGAGATTCGGGTTGCATGTAGGGCCGATTGTAATTTAGGGCATTGGGGAGACCTAAAGACAGATAGAGAGCTCTGGGTTTCAGTGCAGGGTCTAGAGGAGTTGAAATGAGCAGATTGGGAGCCTGGGGGCCAAAAGCCAGGACTCAGGGACCCGAAAGAGCCTGAGAGGGGAAGCAGGGGTCTCTGGCGTGGTGGAGGACTCTGTGGCCGAGCCGTACCAGAAGGCTGTGGTCCGCGGGCGTCGCCCCTGCGCTCTCTCGGCTCCTCACCTTCCTGCTACTAGCTTCGGGCCGGCCCTCCAGGCGCCCTCCTCTTCTCTCCCCGCGCTCCAGCTCGGCTGGCGCAGTTCCCCGCTCGGCTTTATAAGGCTCCAGCCGGCCCCTTCGGAAAGCGGATTTCCTTTTTCCTGGACGCGTTTCCTGACTTGGGCTCTACGGAGGGGCTCCGCGCAGCGCGCCTGAACCAGGCTCCGGGAGGAGGAGCCGGGTGGCCCGGGCCCCCAGCCTCGCGCCTCGGGACCACAGCACCCCCCTTGAGCCTTGGCCCGGGGCCCTTTTGTCAAGCCCACAACTTCCGCCTGGGGTTCGCCTGATTCTTTTCGTCTGCTGCTTGCAGATCCCGTCGGAGACGGTCTCTTCAAGGAAGGGAAGAACCCGAGCTGGGGCCCGCTGAGCCCGGCGGTTCAGAAAGGTGAGCTGGGTGGCGCGCTGGGCGGCGGAGGCGAGGTTGGTTGGGGTCAGGGCACAGGCGGACAGAAGGCGGGAGCAGTGTGGACTCAGGGTTCACACTGAAGCCCGGAGTCCTGGCCTGGTTGTGGGGAGGCCTTGGGAAGACATTCACTTGGTTTTTGGCTCCTGCATCTTCTGAGCACCAGGAAAAGACTTGCAGGCCAAGGCAGGTGGAGAGGATCCCAGCCCCAGGCCCTTTTGCTGCTGAGTATGGTTTTCCAGGCTTTGGGGCAGGGGCTGGGACACTTAGCGTCCTTTCCCTGCTGGTAGTAGGAGTTCAAGGCCGCAGCACCAGCTGGCAATGGAACCGGGGGAATTATTCCCCAAACACAGTGGGCTTCCCAATCACTAGACCCTGGTCACTGCCACCTGCTTACCCTCCCGCGCTGACCTACGCTGGCTGATCTCTGCCGGCCAAGTCTGCCAGACGATTGCAATTGATTCCCAGGTTCACCACCAGCGCTCCACGGATAGACGATAAATTACCCTTTTGTTGGCTGGCTCTTCAAGCAGCGTCTCCCCACAGTCCCCATCTCAGTCATTACCCTAGATCTCACCAAGAGACAGAAACCACAAAAACGAGGTTTGCGACTGTTTTATTCAGAAGGAAACTATGCCTAACAGGAACGGGCATCCAAACCGCTGAGGTTGCTCCACCTTTGGTGCCAGGTGCACCTTTGTACCCAAATCTTCCCTTGCTTCTCACCCTAAAACTTAACGCTGGGGACTAGGAACCAGGAAGCTCTTTGCTGGGCTGGCTTGAAGGGATTGGGATTGAAATCATGGGAGAGGGTAGCATCTGGATTATAAGCCAGTGGCTGAAAAAGGAAGAGGGGTTCACCAGACTCTATTTGAGACAGTAAGCAGACCAATTCGAGGAAAATCCGTTTTATTCTAAAAAGGAGTGGGGGTAATTGTATCAGGAGTTTTCTCTGCCTGTCTGCTTGAGGCTACAAGACAGGGGAGCAGGAATTCTGGGACTCCACTCACCACTGGCATATCCTGGAAAAACCTCCTTGCTGCCTCCAGCAACCGCGAATTCGAAGGCATATCACACAAAGACAGGAGGAGGTTGGTAGCCAAGCACAACAGCTGCTCGGTCCGTTCCCCTCCTCAGAATTGTTCTTCAGGCCCCGAGAACGATGGCACCTTCGTAGGCAGGAAATCCCGCCTGTTCCGAAAACAAGAGACCAAACTCTTAGGATCAGAGCAGAGGCCTGCGCACCCAAAGGTGGCTAGGATGGGGAGCCCCTGAGAGCTTGCCCCTCCTGTCACGTATAGGGGGCCACTGTTCCTACTCCTGTCGGATGTGGTTACAAGGAAGCCAGCCACCACTCCACCTCAGGTGTAGCCTGTCCAACTACGTCTTTGGGGACTGGCTGGGCCTTGTCCAGCAGTGGTTGGGTCGCCCCGCTGCACGCCTGTCCCTTCCCATCTCTGGATGTGGTCCCGCTGGGATAGAGCAGTCCAATCATTCTGCCCAGTGACGCCCTGTACGGTTGTGCGGCTTCTCCCTAAATAAGAGCGCCGGGCTGAGATGGCGAGTGGCGGCGGGTATCTGTCCTTGCTCGCCTTGGAAAGCCGAATGCCTTGGGGCGCCGCTGTGCTCACGTGGAGTAGGCGACGCTTCCCCTTTCCCCCACAAGTTTCACAAAACCGTGCATCCGGCAAGCTACTTGCTCTTCAATGGAAGCCGCATTTCCATTGTGCAAAAGCGTGGTAAAGGCTAGAGACCACTCTGCTGATCAACCCCTCCCCGGCCGGCTGTTCCTGGGGAACTCAGCTGCACAATTTGACTTGCGCTTTTCCTCCCCCAGTGCCGGTTCCTGCCGGGGTGGGTCGGTTTCCCGTCTGCACTCTTTCCCAGTTCCCGCCTCCCCGCTCCCACCTGTGGCTGACTACCCCCCTCCCCGCAGGCAGCGGACAGATCCAGCTGTGGCAGTTTCTGCTGGAGCTGCTGGCTGACCGCGCGAACGCCGGTTGCATCGCGTGGGAGGGTGGTCACGGCGAGTTCAAGCTCACGGACCCGGACGAGGTGGCGCGGCGGTGGGGCGAGCGCAAGAGCAAGCCCAACATGAACTACGACAAGCTGAGCCGCGCCCTTCGCTACTACTACGACAAGAACATCATGAGTAAGGTGCACGGCAAGCGCTACGCCTACCGCTTCGACTTCCAGGGGCTGGCGCAGGCCTGCCAGCCACCGCCCGCGCACGCCCATGCCGCCGCCGCCGCTGCTGCCGCCGCCGCCGCCGCCCAAGACGGCGCGCTCTACAAGCTGCCCGCCGGCCTCGCCCCGCTGCCCTTCCCTGGCCTCTCCAAACTCAACCTCATGGCCGCCTCGGCCGGCGTCGCGCCCTCCGGCTTCTCCTACTGGCCAGGCCCGGGCCCCGCCGCCACGGCTGCCGCCGCCACCGCCGCGCTCTACCCCAGTCCCAGCTTGCAGCCCCCGCCCGGGCCCTTCGGGGCAGTGGCCGCAGCCTCGCACTTGGGGGGCCATTACCACTAGACGGGGCGGTCGGGTGCCTGCGGCCTCGCCCGCACGCCCAGAGTCTCACCCGATCCCATCTACATCCCGGGGAGGGGCCCGGGAGCCTCCCAATCGTCCTCTAACCAAGAGTTTACTCCACCTGCCGCACTTAGCCCCGGGGGACGGACCGGAGCTCCCTCAATCCGTGTCTGATACTAGATTTGTCCCGTCCCACCCCGCAGTCCCCTGAGGAGAGCGATATGCGCCCTCTTTGACTTTTTTTCTTCTGGGTCTCCAGGTCCCGGAGGGGATTTGTGGACCTCTGCTGTCTCCTAACCACTCCGGTGCATTTCCGCCTGGCTCCTAGAAGCCCCATTCAATATCACATCTCTTCCCACTTTTGCTCTTCCCCAAGGAACTGCTCCCACCTCAGCACGTGGAGGCCTCTCACGGTCCTCCTTCCTGGGACCTGAGCAGATTTGGTGAAAGCCACCCTGCCCCATGACACATGGCCCTCTTCCTCCTGTACTAACACTCACAGGAGGGCCCAGTGTGTTTCTGACCCTTTTAGCCCCATTAAAGCTCCTGAGCTCTACGCTGCCTCCTCTCTCTGTTCTTTGCTGCACCAGAACCCGTGGTTAGGGGAAAGTAGGGAGAGGTTCATCTCGGGCCACAGCAAAGAACTGCCAAGGAAGAGGTCCCAAGAAGGAGGGTGGCGCGGGCTTGGGCGTCGCTGCAGGGAGCGAGGGGCCTGGAGAATGGGCTCAGCCCAAGGAGCCGCCTTGCCTCACACCCACCCTGCCAGGCGACCCCAGCTCACCTCACTCGGTCTTCCACTTGCCCTTCACCCCACCCTATCCATACTTCCGTCCTAGCAGACACCTGCACCCCACCCTCCCCATCTCACTCACCCTTTCACCCACCCCTCACCCGCCCCATCCCAATAGGCACCCCACCCCCACCCCACTCAAGCTTCCCCATCTCACCCACCCGTCCACCCGCCCCTCACTCCATCCCATCCCATTAGGCACCCCACCTCCACGCCACCACCCATCTCACCCATCCTTCCACCCGCCCCTCACCCCACCCCATCCTGACAGGCACCCACATCACATCTTCCCCCTCTCACCCATCCTTACACACGCCCCTCACCCCACCTTATCCCAATAGGCACCCACATCCCACCACCACATCTCACCCATCCTTCCACCTGCCCCTCACTCCACCCCATCCCAACAAGCACCCCCACCCCCCCTCCCCATTTCACTCACCCTTCCACCCACCCCTCACCCCACCCCATCCCAATAGGCACTCCCACCCCACCCCACCTCCCCATCTCACCCACCCTTCCACCCGCCCTTCACCCCATCCCATCCTAACAGGCACCCACATCACATCTTCCCCCCTCACCCATCCTTTCACCCGCCCCTCACCTCATCCCAACCTTCATCCCTTCTGGCTGAGCTTCACCCCACCTCAGCCTTCCCTCAGCCACTTTATTTCATCCCCTTCCCCAACCATCCTCCCCTCCTCATCCTACTCTCACTTAGACTTTCTCGCCCTATCCCTCACAAATCGCCCCCTCCCCCCAACATCTGTCGCCGTCTTTCTTCTGGCTCGGCCTCCTCATTTGCAGAAGAAGGGGTGTCTCCCACCCGGCTCCTGCGCTCGCGGCTCGCAGCCTCCACGCCGAGGCTCGTGGCTGCACCTCCTTCTTGCGGGCGGTGCGCGCCCTCTGCTGGTCGGAGGAGGGTACGCCGAGGGCTTTGTACCTAAGCCGGGGGGGATTTTCTGTGCCACGCCGTGCAAACCCATGTGCCTGGCCACACTGAGGACTGCAGGACCCAGTAGTCTCCAGATCTCCTTTGGCCTTCAGAGAGGAGGGTGAAAGGGGGAACTCTGCATCCCAGGTCTGACCTCTGGAAGCCCGGAAAGTGGGTCGAGTGGATTATTCTCCTGGCTGGGCCCCTTTCCTCACCCCAGAGGCCCTTCTGAATACTGCACCCGCCCACCAAGGCCACTGCCCCTTAACTCCTACCTTTTCCAAAACCTGTTGGCAGGAAAGCTGCCTTAAACGCCTTCGCTTAGAGGAAAACAGCACTGTGGAAGGTGCCTAAAGGGACAATCCCAACCTCAAGGCAACTGCTCCTCGAGGCAAGCCCCTGGCTCCCCTTTCCCCCGCTGCCCTGGCTGTTCTTTTCCACGCGCACACCTCTTCTTGAGCACAGGAAGGGGCAATGCAGGCGGGAGGCTGGGCAGTTGGAGGTGTGGGGTGGGCCTGATGCCCCTTCCCAAAGGATTTAGCCAGGGAAAGAGTCTTTATTCATTTCATTTTATTTTTCGCTTAATTTTTTTCTAGTTTTCCAAAGAACACACACTCAGCATAGAAAATTTGGAAACACACACCCGAGGCCTCCTCCATGAACTATCGGTTGGATGAAGCATGTAAAGAAGCGTGGAGGGGCCGGGCGCGGTGGCTCACGCCTGTGATCCCAGCACTTTGGGAGGCCAAGGCAGGCGGATCACGAGGTCAGGAGATCGAGACCATCCTGGCTAACACGGTGAAAACTCGTCTCTACTAAAAATACAAAAAATTAGCCGAGCGTGGTAGCACATGCCTGTAGTCCCAGCTACTCGGGAGGCTGAGGCAGGAGAATCGCTTGAACCCGGGAGGCAGAAGTTGCAGTGAGCCGAGATGGCACCACTACACTCCTGCCTGGGCGACAGAGCAAGGCTTCATTTAAAAAAAAAAAAAAAAAAAAAAAAAGCCAAAACTATAGTCCTGTTACACGGACGCCACTGTTACTATTGATAATTTGTTGGTCAAAACCCTCTCTTTCTTTTCTCAATGCCATTGATTGATTGATTGATTGATTGAGGCATGGTCTCTCTCTGTTGCCCAGGCTGCCAGGCTGGAGTGCAGTGGTGGGATTTCAGCTCACTGCAACCTCCACCTCCCGGGCTTAAGTGATCCTTCCACTTCAACTTCCTGAGAAACTGAGACTACAGGCATGTACCACCATGCCCGGCTAATTTTTGTGTGTTTTATAGAGACAGGGTTTTGCCATGTTGCCCAGGCTGGTCTTGAACTCCTGGGCTCAAGCGATCCACCCACTTCGGCCTCCCAAAGTGCCTGGGATTACAGGCATGCGCCACAGTGCCTGGCCAATGCCTTTTAAAATTTGATAATACCCTGCTTTCGTAGCTGAATAGAAAAAAAGTATGTTCCAGGTCATTATGCCTGATACGCCTCACGGGGTGGGAGAGTGGGCTGGTGCATTCACCAAGCAGGTGAGCCAGTCTGACCTGGTGAGGTCTTCTGTGACGTGCATGGTGGCAGTGGGGGAGGGGTGCAGCATCAGAGAGTCTCTTTACAGCCCTATTTGCAGGGATCAGGAAGCTGGGAGGAAGAAGAAACATGCTGAGGAGATACAGCCAGGATCCAGAAAGATCTGGGCTGCTGAACATTGTGGGCTGAATGTAACAAAGTAAAATTTCTGTGTTTGTTGTTGTTGTTGTTGCTACTTTTGTTTTTTTGAGATGGAGTCTCACTCTGTTGCCCAGGCTGGAGTGCAGTGATCTCGGCTCACTGCAACCTCTGCCTCCTGGTCTCAAGCGATTCTCCTGCCTCAGCCTCCCGAGAAACTGGGATTATAGGCGCTTGCCACCACACTCAGCTAATTTTTGTATTTTTAGTACAGAAGGGGTTTTGTCATGTTGGCCAGGCTGGTCTCGAACTCCTGACCTCAAGTCATCCACCTGCCTTGGCCTCCCAAAGTGCTGGAATTACAGGTGTGAGCCACTGTGTCCAGCCACAAAGTAAAATTCCTTAGGAAGGACTGTGAGGCCCTGGTCTTACACCTTTAAATGAAACAACAGAAGTCAGAGTCTTGGCAAAGGTGGGGCTCAGCAGAGCCTGTGTGTAAATGAGTAATGTCCTAGCCAATGCAACGCTAAATGGGAACCTGTAGGGTGAAGTGCAGAAAAATCACTGTAATCTGAGGATGAATTGATGGAGCTACGACACCTAAGATGAAGGAAGTGGTCCACTTGGTTTCGTAAGTCTGCCGCCAGGAACATTGTGCACAGTGTTGTTTTCAGGAGGAGACCAAGTGGAGGACACACAGTGTAGTAGACCCAGGAAGTGAAGAGGAAAAACGGTGGAAAGCCAACAACAATGTGAGATGTATCTGGAAAGTCAACTGGGAGAAAGGGGGATGGGAGCTGTCATCATTTATTCAAAACCCTGTCCTGAGAGAAAGGACTGGATGCATGTGACTAAGGGCAGTACTGGGACACGTGGTTGGAAGCTCCAGGAAAACAGATGTCTCGTGATCTAATGAAGAGCCTCTGCCGTGGAACACGTTGGGTGAGTTCACTGTCACCAGAGTGTTTAGCAGACCCTTCTGTGAGAAGCAGAGAAGGGAGGTGGACTAGGCGACCTCTCTAACCTTGAGACTCTTGGAATCCTGTGAAGGAGTCAATAAAGGGGGGATTTTAGTCATTGTTGGGCAGCTGGCTGGCTGAGATATTGTTAGATTAAGGGATCTTCTTACCTATGAAATTGCATCCTTAAAGCTCACCCCATGCCTCTGTTCTTTCCTGTCCACATAGCCAGTTTGGGAGGCTAAGATATAGAACTGGGAACCAGAAATTCTGAGTTCCATTTGCAGCTTGGTAACGAACCTGCTGTGTGACCTTCAGATAATCACTTCTCTTTTCTGGGGTTCCATTCTCATCTCATTAAAATAATAAGGCTGAACCAGAGATTTGCAAACTCTGCTCTGTGGAACTTTAAGGGTCACCTAGGTTCTCTCTGTTCAAAAAAAAAAAAAAAAGAAAGAAAGAAAGAGCTGGAAAACGTCTATCAAAGATGACCTACAAGGTCGAACCCAGCCTCAGAATACAGTAGATGGGAATCCTCTTCTCCAGATTATCTCAGCTCTGGGAGCCCCTGCCTCTGTGATGTCTCCAAGCTCTGAGTTACTGTGGTCTTGGCAGGACTGTACTCCACCCAATCCCTGAAGAAGTCATACTCTTACCACACTCAGCTTCCTGATGATCCAGGCCTGTTTTCATGGACTCTTAACCCCATGGTCCTTGGCCCTCCAAGGTATTGATCCCACCATTGCTTTCCTCTCCCAATCCAGGGTCAAGCCCCTCTTGCATTTTCTGAAGTTCTGAGCCTTTTCTCTATCACCTCGTTCAAGTCGCTAGTGAAAGTATGGTTCACTCCTCTGCCGTATGCTTGCACTACAGTTTACAAAATGCTTTCACACCCATCATTTGATTGACCTCTTCAAGATTAGGAAGACAGGGCAAGTATTGCTTTATCTGCTGGGAGGATAAATAAACCAAGGCCCCAGATGTTAAATGACTTGGTTGAAGTCTCAGGGCTTGTTGTAAGACCTGTATCTTCTTATTCCTCTGCCAGACCCTTTCCCACTGCTCCCGGTGACCTTTCCACACTCCTGAGCAGTCACTGATCACTTTGTTTTTAGAATCTTTCCCATGCAGGATGACACAGACCCATATCTCCTCCAGTAACAGGCACTCTGTGCGACTAAGCTCCACGCTTTATCCCTTGCAGATGGAATTAGAAGCCCTGCTAACATGCAGCTTGAGGACATTCATGTCCAAACTGTTTGGGACCTGCACAGTCACAGTGCAATGATGCCACTGAAGGCACTGAGGCTCACAGAGCACTCTCTCATACGACAGCTCATGTGACCATAGACAGGCATCGTAATGGGCCACTGTGATGCACTTTTCTCAGAGCCTTCTGCTCTTCTGGCCTTCACCTTTCCTCTAATGTGTCTTTGAAATGCACCAAAATGAACTTGTTTCTTGAGCTATTTATAATCCATGTCAAGTGAATCTGCTGATGATAAAAGTATGCTTTACCACTCACTGAACATGACTCTGCCAGGCTCCACCCTATGCTAATGCTTTACAGGTGGTGTTTCCTTTGACCTGGCTACAACCTTGCCAGATGGGGATGGTAACCTCTATTTTCAAATGAGGGAACCAAGGCTTGGAGAAATGAAATGGCTGGGCCAGCCCATGACCTGACAACTGAAATCCTTACCACCCCACTAGATCTCTTCTTGCTGGCCTTCCTGGACAGCTTCTTCCTCATGTAAACATGACCTGCTTCTTACCCAGTACAGATGCACACCACCTACAATTGGTTATAAAGGACAAACTGACAGCTTGCCTTATGAGTGTCCTTGGTTAGGCCTCTGTTTGATAAGAAAGTACATTTTGTCCCTGATAAGAAATAGAGACTCTTTTGTTGCCCCAATGCCTTTTGCAGGCTTTCACTTTCCTAACTGAGGCGCTACAGGCTTGGAGAAGATCACTGTACTCTGAGGTGGAGTGGGGCTCTGATTATATATTGACCTGAATGGTATTTCCTACTTTGGTTTGGTCAGCAGGATTTCTCTATGACACTTCTCCATCTTAGGATGACGCATGTCATGTCTAGAGGTGAATGGTTCAATGTCCCATTGACTGATGTTTCTTATTTCTTTTCTTTTCTTTGTTTAGAGATAGAATCTCACGCTGTTGCCCAGGCTGGAGGCCAGTGACATGATCATAGCTCACTGCAGCCTTGAACTCCTGGGCTCAAGAGATCTTCCCATCTCAGCCTCCCAAGTAGCTGAGACTATAAGCATGTACCATCATGCCCAGCTTGTTTTAATCTTATTCTGCTTTTGTAGAGATAGGGGTCTCACTGTGTTGCCCAGGCTGGTCTCAAACTCCTGGCCGCAAATGATTCTCCCACCTTGGCCTCCCAAAGTGCTTGGATTACAGGCATGAGACACTGTGGCTGGATAATTTTTTTTTTTTTTTTGAGACAGAGCCTTGCTCTGTTGTCCAGGCTAGTGCTGTGGTGCAATCTTGGCTCACTGCAACCTCCACCTCCTGGGTTCAAGTGATTCTCCTGCCTCAGCCTCCCACGTAGCTGGGATTACAGGCACCCACCACCATGCCCGGTTAATTTTTGTATTTTTAGTAGAGATGGGTTTTCACCATGTTGGCCAGGCTTGTCTTGAACTCCTGACTTCAAGTGATCCTCCCACCTTGGCCTCCCAAAGTGCTGGCATTACAGGCATGAGCCACTGCACCTGGCCCCAGTTGACTTTTTCTCTTTCTGAGAATTCTCTCCCTCTGGATCCTGTTTGCTGTTTCTTTCCTAGCATACACTTCTTTGAAAACAAAAGGCAACATAGCTTAGTGGTTTGGGGCTTTGGGCTGGACTTCCAAGGTTTGAAAGCTCTGTTACTTGCAAGCTATGTAACGTTATTCAAGTTACTTCTTTGTGCTTCAATTACCTCATCTGTAAAATTATAATATCCATTAAACCTACCTCATAGAGTTGCTATAAAGATTACATAATGATTTAAGTACCTTGCTACACATATCAGTGCTTTCTATTATTAAACAAGCAGACAAAACAATTCAAAACAAAGCAAGCACCTGCCTCCTCTCCCTCTCATCCCCATCAGATGCCCTCCACATGCCCTGGAAAGGAATCTGGGCTTACTTTTCCACGGCAGCCCACTCCTTGTCCTGGGCCCACATGGTGAACTTCACCAAGAACAAGCCTCTTGACTGGCTATGGCTCCGCAACCACTAACACATGGGTTGGCCTCCTGTTCTCAGAACATCCTCCATTTCCTTATGAAGTAACAAAAGAATGTATTGAATTTCAAATTATAAGATCTCAGCTAGCTACTAGCTATGTGACTTTACGAATATGTCTACACCATTCTGACACTTAATTTTCTCCTCTAAAATGAAGATAATAGTAATGCTTACTTCCCATGATTCTTGTGTAGACTATTACATGAAATTTGGAAGTGGGAAGTTTTCTTGTTATAGCAACTAACATTACCATAACTAATACCCATATTACATTTGATCTTTACAATAATACCCTGAAGTACACATCATTATTTTCTTCATTTTATAGATTAGAAAACTGAGCCACAGAGGGATTAAGAAACTTGTCTAAAGTCACGCAGTGAGAAAGAGCAGTGCAGGATGTGGACCTAGTTTGATTTCAGTGGCAGTGAATTCTCTTAACCACTAAGGATGTGAAAGAGGTTTATATGCTAAAGCCTCCTAGAAGTGATAATAATAAGTGTGGGTACTTATTGAACCTTTATGTGCCAGGTTCAAGAGCTTTACATTCATTTAATTCTTACAGCCCTCTGGAGTTGGCTCTAGTGTTATTTCCATTCTATAAATGAGGAAAACTGAGGCACAAAATGTCAAAAAAGTTGCATGGGATCACAGAGCTGCCAAGGGTAAATATGCCTTTCAAACTCTAGCAGCCCAGTTTTCACTCTATTCCCACCCCTTATTCACCGATCTTCACTACTAGAAGAATGAGCAGATTCTGAGATTCTGAGAGGCCAAGAAAGTAGCAGAACTATATGCCCAAACCTCAGCTCAACCTCAAGCCAGGTACTCTATTCCAGCATTCACCAGGGGTTCCAGACAAATAGCAAAGTGAGAAATGCATTTTAGAAGTCTCGTGTTCTACCGTGACCCTTGCAAATATCTCAAACAGCAAGGTGGAGTAGAAGGAACCCAGATGGGCGTGGTTTCAGACTCATCCTCTGCCTATTCCCTGTGAGACTGAGAAGGCTGCTTACTCTCCGTGAGGCTCAGTGAACTCATAAAATGGAAACACTGATCATACCTGCTTTATTGGTTTGCCACAAGGACAGAGCCTGTGCCTACAGAGTCCAGCACAGAGAGCTGCTCTATAACTGTCATGCCCCCACGCTAATTAGCCCAGAAGCAAAGACCTGCCTTGCAAGTTCATCCCATTTCCCACCAGTCTAATCCTCCAATTCTATACCCAGTTCTCCCTCCATGAGGCAGAGATGCTCTTTCCTTGAGATTCCTTCCTTCCCTGAGGTCAGAGGAGAAGGAAGTAACTAAAGGAGGCCAGAAGGCCAGACTTTGAGCATTAGGTTCCTTTTTCGGCAGAGGAGGTCAAGTTGCTTAGCAACACAGTGGGAGGTTGTCAGGGAGGCTTCAGGCAGCACTGTCCATTTTTATCCTGCAGCATGGAGAGATCTGGAGCAACATGAGATGGGGAGATGGATGGGAAAAGTGATGAAAGATCCCAGGCTCCAGTGATAACCTCTTGGGTTAAGCCTCCTTTCCTATGATCACCTTCCCAATCCCCCAAAATTTCCGCTTGGTTTTCTACTTTTTTTGTTTTGTTTTGTTTTTGTTTTGAGACGGAGTCTTGCTCTGTCGCCCAGGCTGGAGTGCAGTAGCCGGATCTCAGCTCACTGCAAGCTCCGCCTCCTGGGTTTACGCCATTCTCCTGCCTCAGCCTCCTGAGTAGCTGGGACTACAGGCGCCCGCCACCTCGCCCGGCTAGTTTTTTGTATTTTTTAGTAGAGACGGGGTTTCACCATGTTAGCCAGGATGGTCTCGATCTCCTGACCTCTTGATCCGCCCGTCTTGGCCTCCCAAAGTGCTGGGATTACAGGCTTGAGCCACCGCGCCCGGCCGGTTTTCTACTTTTGACACACAGTTCTAGGGCATCTTGCACACACATTTGTGCAACGGCCACGTTTATGACCATGAACATGAGGGCCAGACACAGGACCACCTTGTATTTATTCTATGCTTTACAACTTACAGATCACATCATAGACACAATTTCAAATGATACTTGCAGCAGTTTCATTAATAGTGGGAAAAGGCCAGGCACATGGTTCATGCCTGTAATCCCAGCACTTTGGGAGGCCAAGGTGGGCAGATAACTGAGGTCAGAAGTTCGGGACTAGCCTGGCCAACATGGCAAGACCCTGTCTCTACTAAAAATATAAAAATTAGCTGGGCATGGTGGCGGATGCCTGTAATCCCAGTTACTTGGGAGGCTGAGGCAGGGGAATCACTTGAACCCACGAGGTAGAGGATGCAGTGAGCCCAGATCATTCCACTACACTCCAGCCTGGACAACAGAGCAAGACTCCATCTCAAAATATATAAATATATATATAAATATATATATAGAGAGAGATAGACAGATATAGATAGATATAGATATACAGATATAGATATAGATATAGATATAGATATAGATATAGATATAGATATAGTGGGAAGATGATCATGATTCCTATATAACAGACGAGGAAAACAAAGTCCCAAGATCCCACAGTGAGGAAATAGCAGGGTCCAGATTTGCTGCAAATCTCAGGATAGTTCTACTACACCCTGATGCATGGACTTTAGTGCAGGCATTAGCAACGTGTGTGCATGCCATTCTTAGGGCCTAGTCTCCCGAGATGCATCTCCTCTCATCCCTGATCAGCGGGTGAATTGTGAAGGAAAGACTCAGCTGTTCTTCCCTGTTGGTTCCAACCAGCCTGGGGGGATCCCTGGAGTGGGGAGTTCCAAAAGGGGCCTGGCCTGCTGGCCCAAAGACCTAGACTCAAGAATGCTCCTATGCTAGGCCAGGCTGGCAAAAGTATCTACATACTGACAGCAGAAGCAAGTCCCCTGGCTGGCATTCCAGAGAGAGGCAAGTGGGTCACACCGGGACCAAGGCTTGGCAGCAAGGAGTAAACACAGTCATCCAGGTCACAGGATAGCTCATGGGAGGCCCAGGCCTTCAGGGCTCCCCACTACCTCAGGGACCAGCAAAGATGGTTAGAGCACCCCAGGGCCCCATTCTGGACTCTGTCTCTGTCCTGGTCATTATTTAGTCCCTGTTAATAGTTATTAATAGTGCTGACTAGTATAGCAATAGTTGCTACCCTAACAACAGTAATATGTCATTCCTATCGTAGGCACCTGATAGACACTAACCCAAGATCTTTGTTCCGATCTGATAGACAAGAAAACTGAAATTCAAAGAGGTTGAATCACTGTCTTAGATTAGTAGCTAATATATGGTAGAGGAGAGACTCAAACCTCTGACTCATAGTATTTTGTTCTGTGCCTCATATCACGCTAACTTCAAATGTCACGGAGGAGAAAGGATCCCCAGGGGAACATTCCGCCACCCCCCTCCTATATTCCCAAATTGCAAACGCCCAGGGCCATGTAGTCTAGCACGATTCAGTTGGTGCTGTATCTATACAGGACAGGTAATTTGAATAATTATTTTGATTAAAATTGTATAAACTTCCAGAAAATGATTTTACATGACTCACTTTATCACAACGTACATAAAAGAAGATATTCAAATTTAAAAGACTAATTTAAAAAGCCATTGGTAAAATATGAGAAGCATTCTTATAAAAGTTAGGGAAAAGGAAGGATGTCTTTTTTATCCCTTTTAATATTGTCATCACCACTACCACTGAACATTGTACTGGAGAGCCTAGACAATGCAATAAGACAGGAAAAGATACACACTGTGTGTAAATATTGAGAAGGAAGATATTAAAATGTCCTTGTTTGTAGATGGTATGACTGCCTACCTATAAAACCCAAGAGATTCAACTAGGACACAATTAGAACTAATGAAATTCCAGTAAGGTATAATAAGATCAACACACCAAACAACAACAACAACAACAACAACAAAATATACATATATATATATATGGCTCCCCTATAACCCTGTGAAAAGAAGAAAAGGAATTGGGAATTACAGGCTTACAACAGCAATACAAATGTGCTCCCACATCAACCTAATGAAAACATGAGAAACATCTAAATAAAGAAAACTATAAATATTCACTAAGGAACAAAAAAGAAGACCTGAGTAAATGAAGAGGCTGAACATGTTCCTGGATGGAATGACTCAATATTGCAAAATTGCCAAATCTCCAAATTAATCTATAAAAGTGATGCAGTCCCAGTTCAAGTCACAGAGGGATTTTATGGAACTTGACAGGCTTGGTTCTCAAGTTCTTCTGTACTATGATTAAGAATAGAAAGACATGACGGGGTATTGTGGCTCATGCCTGTAATCCCAGCATTCGGGAGGCTGAGGCGGGTGGATCACTTGAGGTCAGGAGTTCGAGACCAGCCTGACCAACATAGTGAAACCCCGTCTTTACTAAAAATACAAAAATTAACTAGGCACAGTGGTGCATGCCTGTAGTTCCAGTACTCGGAGGCTGAGGCAGGACAATCACTTGTACCCAGGAGGCGGAAGTTGCAGTGAGCCAAGATTGTATCACTGCACTCCAGCCTGGGTGACAAAGTGAGACTCCATCTTAAAAAAAAAAAAAGACAATTTTAGCAAAAGAATAATACTGCAAAACTAGTTATTAAAGGTGTGGTTTGGTACAGCAATAGTTAAGTAGACCAGTGAAACAGAGTAGAGCCTTGAAATAGATTCATATGTGTGGGAATTTCATAAATAATAAGATGGTATTTACTGGGGGTAAAGGAAGACTGTTCAAAGATTGGCACAACTTAGTAGTCATCTGGGGAAAATAATTATATCTCTACCTCTCACCACATATAAAGTTGAATTCCAGAATAGATTAAAGAATGAAATAAAGACACTATAAAAGCACCATAATAAAATTCAAAGTGTTTTAAAATGCAAAGTAAAGTCAACCAGAAACCTAGTATAAATCAAGAACAATTGAAAAGAGAAGAGAGGCCAAGAAAGGTGGCTCACGCCTGTAATCCCAGCACTTTGGGAGGCAGAGGCGGGCGGATCACCTGAGGTCAGGAGTTCGAGACCAGCCTGGCCAACATGGTAAAATCCCATCTCTACTAAAAATACAAAAATTAGAGGGACATTACAGGTGGCAGGAACCTGTAATCCCAGCTACTTGGGAGGCTGAAGCAGGGAGAATTGCTTGAACCCAGGAGGTGGAGGTTGCCGTGAGTCAAGATCACACCATTGCACTCCAGCCTGGGTGACAGAGCAAGACTTGGTCTCAAAAAAAAAAAAAAAGAAAAAAAGAAAAGAAAAAAAGAAAAGAAAGGATAAAACATCTTAGGAGAAGTTAGTTACCATAGTTGTGTTCTAAAAATGTATATTTGGTGGCACGCTTATTGGCAACCAAAGGTAAACATGCAGACTGTCACCCTTTTTAGTCCATTTATTCTTTGTTCTAAGGAGATAAATGGGCAAAGACCTGACACACAAATGCTTATCATAACATTTATCGTAACAAAAAATGGCTATTACCTGAATAAACATCAGCTCTTATTTATCAAGAGCCTACTACATGCCAGGCACTGTGCTAATTCTCGTTATTCAAAGATATGAACAAGTTAATGTGAAGAGAAAAATTTCCCCTAGCTTTATTATTTGAATAAAGGACAGTGGATTTTCTATGGCACTTACGAAAAAGATAGAGAAGTGTTTTTTAAATGCTCTTGGATGGATCCTTGTAAGAGTGTGCACATATGTGTGTCCATGCTCTGTGTGTGGACATGCACCTTATATGTGCTTTTTGTGTAATAGACGTGGCTGCCAGGCTGGATAGGTGCTTAACTCCCTTTATCCAGCAAGGGACATTGTTAAACCCTAGGGATTTGGAAGCAGCTTGAGGTTGGGGGAAGGAGCAAAGGGGCTTTGGAGATGTGTGATAGGGGAGTGCAGGACATGGCTGCAGAAATGTGTTTCTCCTTTTCCAGACACTGTCCAGCATCACTTTTTTTCTGTTCCTCCTTCCTTCTCTCTTTCTCTTTATCTCTTCCTTTTCTCTATCTCTCTCTCTCCCTCCCTCTCTATTTTTCTCTTTTTCTTTCTTTCCTTATAATTTTCTTCTTTTTTAGGTCATAATAATATATTTTCAGGAAGATAAATGCTATGAAGAAAATAAATTAGGGGCATGTGATTGAGGGTAACTGTGGGACAGACTGAGATGAATTCAGGAGATGATGAGAAGGAGGAGGCTATTAAGTCAAGATCTAAGTGACAAGAAGGAGACAGCTGTTTAAATCTCTCTCAGAAATGGGATGACATGACAATGTTTTCAATCTCCTATTTCCACTTCATCGTGCCATTTTTTCATGTCAATAAATATATATTGATGTACAATTTTTTTTTTGAAACAGAGTCTCACTCTGCTGCCCAGGCTGGAGTGTAATGGCTCGATCTTAGCTCACTGCAACCTTCACTTCCCCGGGCTCAAGCGATCCTCCTGCCTCGGCCCCCCAGTAGCTGGGACTACAGGCACAGCCACCACGCTCAACTAATTTTTGTATTTTTAGTAGAAAGAGGAAACTCCTGAGCTCAGGTGATACACCTACCTTGGCCTCACAAAGTGCTGGGATTGCAGGCGTGAGCCACTGTGCCCAGACTGATGTACAAATTTCTTCTTTTTTTTTTTTTTTTGAGACGGAGTCTTGCTTTGTGGCCAGGCTGGAGTGCAATGGCGCGATCTTGGCTCACTGCAACCTCTACTTTCCAGGTTCAAGCGATTCCTCTGCCTCAGCCTCCCGAGTAGCTGGGACTACAGGGGCGCACCCCCATGCCCGGCTAATTTTTTGTATTTTAGTAGAGACGGGGTTTCACCATGTTGGCCAGGATGACCTTGATCTCCTGACCTCGTGATCCGCCCGCCTTGGCCTCCCAAAGTGCTGGGATTACAGGTGTGAGCCACCACGCCTGGCCTGATGTACAATTTTTAATGGTCCATAATATCCCAGTGAATATCAACTTACCACAATTTACTTAATCTCCTTCTAATGTTCATTCAGGTTGTATCCAATTTTTCATTATGATAAACAAAAGTATGATAGGCATCTATGCATCAGATCTTTTCCCACTTATCTCCTTTGGGCAAATTTTTGGAAATGTGGTAGCTAGATCAAAGAGCATGCTGCCTTTCACATTTTGATCCAGACAATCTCCCCAAAAGACTGAACTAACATGTTCATTTTCCCATGCTTTCCCTATGGTTGGAATTTTCCATTTTGATAATCTGTATCAGTGTAAGAGATGGAGATGTAATATCTCATTGCTGTTTTCACTTGAATTTCTTTGCCAATAGTAAAGGTAAGTATCTTTTTATTTGTTTATCATTT
Organism: Macaca mulatta; assembly: GCF_049350105.2. Taxonomy (NCBI): domain Eukaryota; kingdom Metazoa; phylum Chordata; class Mammalia; order Primates; family Cercopithecidae; genus Macaca; species Macaca mulatta. The sequence goes on along the minus strand of NC_133417.1, from coordinate 124,210,350 downwards.
GCTTACATTTCTTTCTTTTCTTTTTTTTTTTTTTTTTCCCAAGACGGAGTCTTGCTCTGTTACCCAGGCTGGAGTGCAGTGGCACAATCTCAGCTCACTGCTACCTCAGCCTCCCAGATTCAAGCAGTTCTCCTGCCTCAGCCTCCCAAGTATCTGGGATTACAGGCACACTCCACGAAGCCCAGCCAATTTTTTATATTTTTAGTAAAGACAGGGTTTCACTATATTGGTCAGGCTGGTCTTGAACTCCTGACCTTTTGATCTGCCTACCTTGGCCTCTCAAAGTGCTGGGATTTGAGCCACCACACTCAGCCTGCTTACATTTCCTTTTATGAATTGGCTGTTTCCAGTTTTAGCTATTTTTCTATTGAAAAATATATTGTGTTGCAAATACATTCTCTCCATTTGTCACTGGTGTTTCAACCTTATTTTTATTGAAAGGATACAAAATAAGTCAGTAACAAAAAAATTATCGGGTGGGAACAAATGTTATGAAGAAAATAAATTGGGTTATGTGATGAACTTTTTTTTTTTTTTTTTTGAGATAGAGTCTTGCTCTGTTGCCCAGGCTGTAGTGCAGTGGCCGGATCTCGGCTCACTGCAAGCTCCGCCTCCCGGGTTCACGCCATTCTCCTGCCTCAGCCTCCCAAGTAGCTGGGACTACAGACGCCCGCCACCTCGCCTGGCTAGTTTTTTGTATTTTTTAGTAGAGACGGGGTTTCACCGTGTTAGCCAGGATGGTCTCGATCTCCTGACCTCGTGATCCGCCCGTCTCAGCCTCCCAAAGTGCTGGGATTACAGGCTTGAGCCACCGCGCCCGGCTGTGATGAACTTTTTTCTTTTTTCTTCTCTATGTCTCTGACATTCAAAAGCTAAATGGAGTCTCAGATGAATCAATCTGTTCCTTTAAGGTCTTTTTACTGCTAAAAAGACATTCTCCACCCACGCCAAGATGCAATATAATAATAATAACAATAAATAATCCATATTTTCTCCAGGTGTTTTGTTTCCTTTTTTGGAGTTAGGGTCTCACTCAGTCACCAAGCTTGGAGTGCAGTTGTGTGATCATAGCTAACTACAGCCTCAAATTCCTGGGCTCAAGTGATCCTCCCACCTCAGCCTCCCAAGTAGTTAAGACTACAGTTGTGTGCCACCATGCTTAGCTAATTATTATTATTTTTTTGCATTTATTTATTTATTGTTTTGAGATTGAGTCTTGCTCTGTTGCCCAGGCTGGAGTGCAGTGGCGTGATCTTGGCTCACTGTGACCTCCGCCTCCCAGGTTCAAGTGATTCTCCTGCCTCAGCCTCCCAAGTAGCTGGGATTACAGGCATGCGCCACCACACCTGGCTAATTTTCATATTTTTAGTAGTGATAGGGTTTTACCATGTTGGCCAAGCTGGTCTCGAACTCCTGACTTCAAGTGATCTGCCCACCTTGGCATACCAAAGTGCTGGGATTACAGGGGTGAGCCACCACGCCCGGCCAACTAAGCAACTTTTCTACCCCTCATCTACACTCCTATCCTGAGTGTGTAGATATGACCTTCTTTGTAGGGTTTGTGGCAAGATGCTGAGAGGGAAGGTCATACTTTTTTTTTTTTTTTGACAGGGTCTCACTCTGTTTCTCAGGCTGGAGTGCAGTGGCATGATCCCAGCTCACCACAACCTCCACCTCTCGGGTTTAAGAGACTCTCCTGCCTCAACCTCCCAAGTCCCGAGTAGCTGGTAGTACAGGCACACAACACCACAGCCGGCTGATTTTTGTATTTTTAGTAGAGACAGGGTTTCACCATGTTGGCCAGTCTAGTCCCAAACTCCTGGCTTCAAGTGATTCACCCGCCTTGGCCTCCCAAAATGCTGGGATTACAGGCGTGAACCACCACTCCCAGCCAGGTCATGCTCTTAAATAAAGGTCTTCAAAGTGTTAAACCTGCTGTCTTGAAGCCCCTCACAGCAAATGCCTATATTTAAAGAGGCCAGAAGTGCTACTTAAAGTGGGGTACCTAAAGAAGATCAGGCCCATACACCTGGCTTCCAGCTGTCCCTGATCATGATGATGTGACTGGAGGGGCTTCTTCAGCAGCCTCTGTTGCAGACATCTTCCAAAGGTGCCCATCTGGTTGCCTGGGGTGGATCCCAGTAAGTGGAGACCACAGAATGTCCTTTTGAATACTGTTAGATGCTCTGGTTGCTGGGCACCCCTCCTGGCAAGCAAAGCAGTTACCATGACAACTTCCCTACATGTCTGTGATTTTTTGCATTTCTGCTTTTCTAATAAGTAGCAAGGTATTCCAGGGACAGGGGAGCATGGCTCCAAAACAGAAAGTCCTCTGTTCCAGGAAGGGGGACAGGGAGGAAAGGAGTGGAGGTGTGTATATGTTATGATTCACCAGTATAAATGCATTTGTCTCCACTTGTGGGTTAAAATGTGTGCCTTTGGTTATGCGTCAATGTATGTATCAACATGTGTCGGGTGAAGGGGTGAATTATCCCTTCTGTCTGTTCATTTGCTTTCCTGCCCTCACAGCTGCCCCTGTGCTGGGAGAGTCACTCCAGCCCTTTGCCTAGGGGAAGTGCTGAGTCATTGCTCCAGCTGGGTTTCTGTCTCCTTTCCTCCACCTCCATCTTTCCTTAGTCCACCCCTCTTTGCTTCTGGTTTCTAAAACTCTGGTCCCCCTTCACCACCTTATCAGCAGCTTGGACTCGCTTTCCCCAGGTTAACTCCAGTTCAGGAAAGAAGGTACCTTATTCTGTTTCTGCACTTACTCCCTCCACCCCTTGCCTTCTCAGAAGAAGGGGTCCTTCTCCTTACGACTTCTCCCACTTAATCCCTGAGAAAACAGGACTCTGACAAGTCTGACCCAGGAGGCTAATTCTTCCATGTATTCGCGTTGATCCTTCTCCAGTCCCTCCCCTCCTAATCGGATTATGGCAGTGTCTCATGCCTTGGGGCATGTCAAAAGTGAGATTTAACTGCATGTTACTCACTGTGGCTTTTTTCTCATTCTATGTCTCCAAGTGCCAGATCACAAGTTCCTGGAGGGGAGTGTGTGTGCAGCAAAGGGTGGGTGCTGTGGCTAAGGGTTCAGGGGCAGTATCCAAACGCATGATGTTTGTTGGAGGTTGAGGGGGGCGTCTGTGTAGGGTCTCTGCTCTCTTTCCCATCCCCTTTAGGCTCCTCTAATTCAGAAATTCTAATCAAATAGCTAGTCTCACTAGCTAGTTCCAAATAAGGTGGACCAGGATTGTTTCCCCAGCCAGAGGTGGGAGAGTAGAGCGGCTGCCCCGCCCGCTTAGTCTGGTTACTATGGCGACAGCCGCGGGGTGACCCAAGTGATCCTCCCTCCCTCCTCCCAAACCAAGAGAGATGACGGCACCGCGCTGACTGCGCCAAATTCCAGCCAATGGGCGGCTGCTCCCGCCTTCCCTTCCGCCAGCTCTCCCCCTCCCTCCAGGAACTCGATTCACAAATCTGGACTGGGGATTTCCGGCTCCAGGCAGGTTACAAGGGCCCTGGGCTGAGGCCAGGGGAGTCGAGTCCTGTAGTCCTGGGAGGGCAAGTGGGAACCGACATTCTTGGGTTCTGGAGCCAGACTTCTATAACTCGCCGCCAGAATAGATGACACCCTATTCCCAAATTATCCGGAAGATCTAGTTGAGGCAGAGTCTGCAACTCTTCCTGCCCCTACAAGCCCCGACCCCACCCGAGTGCGCCCTTCAGCACCACGGACAGCGATCCCGGGCCTCGTCTTGGCCGGTCCCGCCCGGTTCTTTCCGAATCTTCTCCGCCATGGCCGGACTAGGGTCGGAGCTGCCGGCACTCTGTTGAAGCCAGGCCTCTTTGGGCCAATGAAACAGTGAACTGGGCGCTTAGCCACGTGGCTAAGAAGGCAATGGGGACAGAGCAGGGATCTCAGGCTAAATAGCGCATTTTCCCTCTTGTTTCAATACCGGAGAATGCCTTCCTTCTCCCCAGCTGCCCGTGTTTGCCCCTTCTTGGGGATAAAGGGCAAAGGTCTGAATCTCAAGCAGGGATGGGCCTCCCAAGACTCCTGAGTGGGCGTGCGACCGGGGCAGCGTCGAAGCAGCCCCGTGGTGGTTGGGAGATAAGGAGAGAAGTGTGGCAGACAGGCCCCACTTGGGAGTGGTGAATACAGACTTAGGTAGGCCCGACTATGCTCTTGACCAATATATGGTGGGGAGAGATGGGGAGGAAGGGGAAAATAGCAATAAGGACTAGCTAGTTCTGCCTCAATGGGTCACATCACAGAAAGGGCACAATTCCCGCTGTCCCCGTCATTCGGTCTCTAAGTGGCCCAGGCACTAATGAGGAGCTAGGTCAGACAAGATGGAGGCGGAAGTGGGGGGATGGATTCAGCTTTATCACCAGGCCTCACCCTCAGCTACCTCACTTTACTCTTTACCCTCTGTAAAATGGAAGCCGATGGCGGGGGTGGGGATGGGGAAGAGGAGAAGTTCTCAGGGACTTGATCTTCCCTACTAGAGCCCCATCTCTTGCCTTCCTGCCCTGGCCGTGACAGTTCCACTACCACTCCCACTCCCTCCCTCCCGGGGCCCAAAGAAAGACCGGCGCAAAACCATCTGCAGGCGCTTCCAGCGCTTTATAGTTCTTTCCGGGACAGACGGACAGACAGACAGTGCGGCCCGCTCTGTCGGCCCGCATCATTGGCACCTTGGACACGGCCCCAGGCCCAACCCCGTCCCTGGTACTCTACCGGGAGGATTCCTGTCCCGCCTCAGCTCAGCACCTCGGACAGTTCCCAGCCCAGCCTCCCCCCTCCCCCCTCCCTCCGCAAACAACCAAATAAATTAAAAGGGGCAGTGGGGAGGGGAAACAAAAAAGCTAAGGATAAGGAAGCGGGATGTCCCTCCCCCAAGGTAAGAAGTTTTCTTCTCCTCCCACCTGTCCACTGAGGCGCCGCGGCCGGGGTGGTCTCCCAGGTTGATTTTGCCTCCAAACCTCAGCCTCCTGAAAGAAGCCGTCAGCCCCTTCCTCCACCCCCCCAGCTCCCAGCATGCAACACGTTGGAAAAGGTGGGGAGAGGCAGTGGGGGTGGGGCGAGGGGCCATCCTGGTCCTGTCTGGGTGCCTGGGGCTGCAGTTTCTCCTGGCACCTCAGTCGATCCAAATTAAAAACTAATATTCCCTTTGATCTGGGGAGGGGGGTGTGGGAACTCAGTCAGGAATAAAAAATGCAAGCTGACACAAGTGGAGGAAGAAGGCAGACAGGAGGGAAGATGGTGACACATGACAGGAGCAACAAGAAGAGGAGATGGGGACACAGGTGCAGGAGGAGAAACGGGGGGGCCATGGGGTACAGTCAAGCAAGGGGTAAGATGGAGATGCGGACACACACGCCCAAGGAACAGAAAATGGAAAGGCAGGGAGAGGGAGGAAGAAAGAGAGGAACAGGAGAGAGAGAGGGACAGAGAGAGAGAGGAATGCAGACAGGAGGAAAAATGAAGACACAAAAAGGAGGCAAGGAAATGGACAAAACCGAGGGGGAATGGACTGAAGGGAAGGGGAAGACCCGGGCAGAAATGAAGAAATGGGGGCGCAGACAGACGGGAAGAGTGAGGTTGGAGTGCCCTTCCCGCGCTCATCTTTCGTCCCCACTTCACGCCCAGCAAATCCAAACACCGCGGCCTCTGGTGTCCCGGCCTCCACTTTCCCCTGAGGGGCATGGGCGGCTCCTCCTCCGCCCAGCCGGGGCGCTGAGCGGCGGTAACAGCGGCGGTGGCTTGGTGGTCCCGGGGGGTCCGAGTGTGTGTCGGGGGCTGGGGCGGGGGATGGGCGCGGCCCCTGGGTATCCCTAGCGGTCCAGGTTCATAGTCCAGTGCTTGGCTCCGGCCGCGCAGCTGTCCCTGGCGGCCGAGGAGGCGGCGGACGCGCCCCCGTTCGGTGGGCCCCCGCCGCTGGCGGCGGCCTCGCCCTCGTTCTTGAGGTCTTGAAAGACCTGCGTGAAGAAGTGGGGGTCGGCGTTGAGCCGCAGCATCTGCGGGCTGAGCCGCTGGATGAGGCGCAGGCAGCGCTGCCAGAAGCGCTCCTTGTCGGGCTCCACGAGGAAGGGCTTGAGTGGGTAGGAGATCTCGTTGCCCATGTAGGAGTAGGCGAGGTAGAGGCAGGTGAGGAAGGCGGCCTGCAGCTCGGCGGCCGACGCCAGCTCGTCCCCACGCAGCGACTCGCGGCACAGCAGGTACACGAACACCAGGTTGGCGGGCGTAATGAAGGCCTGGTCTTGCCAGCCCTGCAGCAGCAGCGAGCGGTCCACACCGCGGAACCAGCCTACCAGCTCGCCGGGGCTCAGCTCCTTGAGGCGGTAGCAGCGTCGGCACACGAAGTCGCCCAGACAGCGCAGCAGCTCGCCGGTGGATGCCTGCACGATGACCCGCCGCGGCGAGCCGCCAGGCACCGGCGGCGCCGCCTGCGGGGCTGGGGGAGGCGGCGGCGGAGGCTTTCCCCCTCCCGAGCCCGGCGGCTGAGCGGCCGCGCTGCCCCCCGACGGTGGCTCGCAGGTGGCGGCAGCCGCGGGCACGGTGGGCACTGGCACCGCCAGGGGCTTGGCGGTGCCACCGCCGTCGGGGGGATCCCGGCCCTTGCGGAGAAGGTTCTCGCGGTTGCGTTGCTGGACCAGGGGGTCGGGGCCCGTGGATGCCGGCTTGGGTGTCACCTTCTTGCTGCCTTTCTTCTTCTTGGCGGACGCGGCCACCAGGCGCTTCCAGGTGAGCGCCGAGATGAGCACGGACGGCCGCTTGAGTCGGCTCTCGCCTTTGCCGCCCTTGCCCACTGGCGGCGCCCCGTAGCCCCCCAGCGCCTCGTCCCCCGCGGGCGGCGCCTTCTTCTTCTCTTCGGGCAGCCCGCCGGGCCTCCGGCCCTTGGCCGAGGAGGCAGGGGAAAGAGACAACACCGTGCCCATCCTGCAGAGCGGGGCCGGCGCCCGGGCCCCAGCGGGAGCCGCGGGCGGCGCCGCTGCTACTGCAGCCCCGGGGGACCCGGCGGTGGGGGGCCTAGCCCCGGCCCGGGCGCGCGGACAGGCGGGGGAAGGTGGCGGCTAGGCGGCTCCGCTGCTCTGAGCCTGAGCTGCGCCAGCTGCAGCGTCAGCCCCACCCCTTGGGCCCCTTTTTTCGCCGCGCTGTGCCCCGCCTCACGCGGCCAATCCGCTCCCGAGTTGCACTCCTGATGGGCAGCTCCCGTGACCAATAGACTCTCACATGTCAATTTCAAGTCCCGCCCCAATCCCCACCCTCTGTCCTGAGTCTTTTCCCTCCCCCAGTTCCGGGGAAGGGGAAGGCGGTGGTCGTCGTTCGAGTGGTCTCCTCAGGGTCAGAGTTGAGGAGGGGTGGTGGCTGCTCCTACCTCCTCCTCCGGATCCTAGAGCATGGGTCAGCTTGTTCTGATGCACTGGGTCGCGGTAGCAGATAAACCATGGGAACAGCCCTCCTTCCCTCTGCCTTTGAATTTGTGTGGGGGGCCAGTGTGAGTAGTGAGTGCCCTCACCGGATGCACAGGTCCCAGCTGGGTCGCGTTGCAGTGGCTCCTCCAATGTGACTGTCAGGTCTGTTTCCTCTTCGCCACCCCACCTCGCCCACTACCCCCCAGGTCGCTAGAGGGGCTGCAGCAGGCACATTTCTGCCCTGCCTGTTTGGGAGTCCTGGAAGAGCCTTCTTGCAGGTCACAACCCGCCTCCTTGGGGGTTCCAGCTTGAGGGGGAGAGGGGGAGCAGCAGGGTCTCAAATATGCCCCTGAGGCCTCTGCTTGCCGTCCTGATTCTCTGCACTGAGCCTGTGGGGCAGACCCTTGGCTCTGGTCCCTGTGCAGCTCCACTAACATACACAGATCTCACACTTGGGTGGGTGATGGATAAGGTTGGTCCCTGGGGAAACGCTGGAACTTGGATCACTTGGTTTACCCGGTTTTGGATAGTGAACAGAGCCTCCTGTGTGGATGGAAGCCCAAGAAGGTTGGACCAACCTCCTGCCCAACCCTGGGTCCAGGTTGAGGTGGGTTTCATCATTAAATGCTTCCTGCAGGTCAGGTCCCAGCTGTCCCCACTCCCAGGAGCAACCTGTTAGGCTGGGTCCTGCCCACTTCTCTCTGGGTCTGTCTGTTCCCTCCTCAGTACCCATCAGCCCTTTGCCCTGGGTTTTGGACTCCTCAGGCCTTACCTGCAGGTCTTGAGCACAACTGGTTCTGGACCTATTCTATCTGCCTTGTTAGATCATGTCCACCCTTCTTGGAACCTGCTCTGTGTGCCTCCCCCAGCACAAGGGTCTTCTGGCTTCTTAAGTAAGTGGACCTTGTAGGTGCACATGGGTTCGATGTGGAGAAAAACCCCTGCCTATGTATTTCAGTAAATTCTCAAGATTGCCCTCGGAATCACCTCCATGCTCCTCACAGACCACCAACATAGCTCCAAGGATCCACTGCTGTCAGGGTTGATTTGTGCACATATATGTGTGTGTGTCACTGCAGATAGGCTGTTCTAGAATCCATATGGGCTGCAGTTCTAGCTACCAGAGGTACCAGCATTTCCCAGCCATTCCACAGCCCCTGCTCACTCATACCCTCCTGGAGGCCTGTGGTCTGCCTGTCTCCATTCCCCTTCTGTTTGCCGCCATGCACATGCAGCCTTGTACCTCCTCCCTAACTCAGCACTCAATATGCACTTTCTCAGTGGGGTATCTCTGCTCCCTAGGATCTGATCTTTATTTTCTTGCAGCCCAAGCTGACCTGCCCAAACTCTCATTCTCTCCATAGTTGTGGGAAAGTATTCCCTCTTTTCAGCTGCTGTAATTGGCCCCACTTCCTCCTACAAGGTGTTCTGAGTCACTCTTTATCTGCCACCTAGGAATAGTCAGTTCACCAGTAGTTAAGGACAAGTCCTGTAGAGACTGAGTTGCTCTGGTGGAAACACTGGGCATGTGGATCTAAATGGCACGTGAGTCCTTCCAGCTCTACTCCCAGGAGTCCCTCACTGGCATAAGGCCTATCATTAAGGTCATTTAGGACCATGTCTTCTAAGCAGCACCCACAGAGTGTCATCACTGTGGTACCCTACTTCCGGCCCAGCTCTGACCTCCTACTGTCCTCTTGGTCAGAACCAAGAATTTCCTCCTCTGCTTCAGGAACCCCAAACCAGGTGCCTCAGAGGGTCCTACTCCCCCTCCTAATTTTCCACCTTGCTCTGCCTCTAACCCTTTTTCTGGCTCACATGCTCCCCACTCTCCTGCTATGGTTATCCCTCCGGAATCTCTGAGCTCCTTCCACTGGGCCAGAACCCTCTCTCAGACTGTCAAGCTCTTGAAATCTCACCTCCTCCAAGAAGCCTTTTTTTTGATTGATTGGAAGGGACCTAATACTCTTTCTGACTTCAGCCTTTCCAGCCTCTTCCCCTCAGCAACAGTGGCTGCATAACAACTTGGTTAAGGGCTGGGCTCTGGGTCTAAGATGTGTAAGATGGATATGGATGGAATTTTAAAGACAAGCAGACAAGCTAATCAAAGAGATCCAGAAAGAGTAACAACATTGCTGTTGTATATAAGCCAGTGGCATTGAGAGCTGAGAGGAAGGGTTATTATGTTTCTGCAGGGGGAGAACAAGGGGAATAAGCCTAGTGAAACCAGAAAGACTTCATGGAGGAGGTGGACTTCGTAGAAGGGTGATGGCTTTCCCACATTTGCAAGTGTACTCTTCTGGTTAGGTTATGTTTGGGTTCATATTCTAAGATTCATGTATCTTCATTATAATAGTATCTCTATGTTGCTTCTTGTCTGCCCATCTCCCTTATGTTCCTCTGGGGCAGTGCTGGTTGTATCAGACTCCCTTAGATGGGACAGCCCCTGAGGCCAGGCTCCTTGTATGTCTATATCTCTCTGTAGATTACCTAGAACAGTGCCTATTCAGATAACTGGTTATTCCTGAAGGCTCTTTAAAGCAAATACTCTAGGCCCAGACCAAGAACTGGAGCGCCTAGACTGAGGTTTTAGCCTGGGTAGCATTTGGCCTTATTGGTGAGTGCATCACCATCAAATTCACCATAGATGCTCCTGTCACTCACCCCACCTGGGCAGGTGGGCCCCATCTTTTAAGAGAACATCTCCAGACAATGCTGCTCACACTTTGCCTCTCTTTGGCTCTTCTTATCTCCCTTCTGAGAAGGGAGGCAGGAGATAGGAGTCCTAGTCTATGACTGCTGGTTGTATGACCTTGGGGAAGTAATTTCAGCTCTCTGGGACTTGGTTTCATCATATTAAAATGCAGGGATTCTATAGATTTGATGCTTATTATAAGATAAGAAAATGAATATTAAAAGAATAAGATAACATTTTAGGAATTGGACTAGAAGAGGATTCCTAAAGCCTCCTTCAACTCCACAGTTCTGATTCTAAACAAAATTGTCCTGTGAATCTGTTTCACTCTCCAGCTCCAGCCCTGTGTGCTTCTCCCTAATCTGTTTCTGTCTGATGGGCTCAGTCTTTGTGTGCACAGCATCCGTGTGAGGCCTGCATTTCTGCAGTTCAGCCCAGGAGATGAAGGGGAGGGGAGCTTAGGCTCTCAGCAATGTAAATCTTCCTAGGTCCCTCCAAGCTTTAGAGGAGCCCGTGAAAGGTGAGAAGGCAAAGAAGAGGAAGGCAAGATGGCTGAGGCCCAGGATATCCCCAGTAAACATCAAGGCCCCAGAAACCAAGGTCATTGCACCTCCCTGTCTCCAAGGGGCCCCTACAAAGAGGCTAATGATGACATAGGTTCTTAAAACATCCAGGATGGAGACCCAGCCTGGGCATCTGAATGCCTGGATCTTGCTGCCCCCCGCCCTGGCACCCCCAACTCCCTTGCCCATCAGTCTCAGCTCCTGAGGTGTGCAGAGGGGGTGGGTATGCACCAGCCCAGCCTTCCCTCCCTCTTCTGAGGACCTTACCCCAGGGGAGAAGTGGGTGACTAAAACAAACGAGGGGAGCAGAACCCCTCTACAGATAACAGTGGAGGGGGGAGAGGGTGAGCAGAGAGAAGAGAGGAATTGACAGAGGAGGGGCTGCTAGCTGTCAAGAGGGAGACCCAAATTCTCATGTCTTTCCCATTTCACAGGCTCTTTGCTAGAAGGACTTAATTAAGGAGCCCAAATATAGTTTCTTTTGAACAGTGAATAGGGTTGGGAGCACAGATGAGGAATGTGATGCTCTGGGGTGGGGAGAGAAGGGACCAGTGCTGAGATGCTGGAGGGCCCAGGGTGAAGGGGATAGAGAGGACAGGGGTGAACTGGTGACTCCTTTTCCCTGCCATAAGCTCTGCTGCTTTCCTTGATGGAAGGGGGGCCATTTCTGCCTCTCCCATCCTCAGTCCTGATCTCCCTTCAACTCCCTGGATCCTGCCTTCACCTCCTTTACTGTCCCCTGAGAACAGCTCTCACTGTCCAGTTCTCCCAGCACTCACCAGAAGCTTTAAGTCTTGGTTCACCTTCTGCCTCCACCAAGCCCCCTTTTTGCCTCCTCCCTTTCGTCCCCAACTCCTTCTCCTCCCAGACCCTGCTGGCGCCCAGCATAGCACTACAGATGTAGGAGCAGATCAAGAAGGGCGGGGGTGGTAGCTGTTGCTTTTCTGGGATATTCTTAGCCTGTCTGGGGGCTGGAGCTGGAATCAGCGTTTCCATCTCAACCAGGCAGGTGGCTGCCAGAAACTGCCACTGTGACTGGGTCTTCATCTAGTTCCACATCCCTTACCCTGTCCCTTCCTCCTCTGTCTTGATTTCACCTATGAACACAGACCCTCTGAGAGTCCAGCCTTCCCACCCTTGTGCCCTGGGTGGAAGGTTTCCTCTGCCTATCAGGCGTAGTGCCAGGAAGGTGTGCAAACCTCACTGGAGGCTCTGGGGAGAAAGAAGAGCCTTGGAGAACTCTAGCTCAGATGCTCCCTAGAGCTGCACACAGCCCTCTTCTCTCTGCCCCAAGGCCCTCTTCTTTCATCTGCCCCCAACAACCCCTGCATGATACTCAGTCCCCAGACTCTAGCCACCACCATGAAGGCCTTTCTTATCTTGATTTATAGGAGTCACTCAGGGGCCCTAGAGTTTCAGAAGCTGCCTCCTGAAAGCAGCTGAACCCTGGGGTCCAGGCCTCCTTTGGGCCAGAACAAGGGGCTTACTCACTCAGATCCCTCCCCCTACCTTTTTATTTGAGACAAATTCTCACTCTTTTGCCCAGGCTAGAGTGCAGTGGTGTGATCTTCACTCATTCCTGGGCTCAAGGGATCCTCCCACCTCAGCATCCCAAGTAGTTGGGACCACAGGCATGCATCACCAGGCCTGGCTAATTTTTGTACTTTTTGTAGAGACGGAGTTTCACCATGCTGCCCAGGCTGGTCTCTAATTCTTGGGCTCAAGCAATCTGCCCACCTCAGCCTCAAAGTGCTAGGATTACAGGCATGAGCCACCACGCCCGGCCCTCTCAAATGTCTTTATCAGCAGAGTCAGAGGCAAAGAAGAAGTCTCACTCATTCACAAATCACACACAAAAAAGTTTGTCACCTTAAGAGGGATAGACAGTGGAAGGTCTCCTATGTGGGTTCTGAGGTCATTCGGTCTATGTTCAAATCCAGCCCCTCCACTTATGACCTGGGGCCCTTGGGGCAAGTTTCTTAATTCTTCTGAGGTCTATAAAAGTGGACCATCCAAGGCGCAGTAGGAGATCACCAACCGCAGCCGGGCTGAGGCTGAGAGCATGTACCAGATCAAGTATGAGGAGCTGCAGACGCTGCAGGAGATGACCTGCGTTGTACAAAGACTGAGATCTCCGAGATGAACCGGAACATCAGCCAACTCCAGGCTGAGATTGAGGGCCTCAAAGGACAGAGGGCTTCCCTGGAGGCTGCCATTGCAGATGCCGAGCAGTGTGGGGAGCTAGCCATTAAGGATGCCAACACCAAGCTGCCTGAGCTGGAGGCCGCCCTGCAGCGGGCCAAGCAGGACATAGCGCACAGCTGGATGAGTACCAGGAGCTGATGAATGTCAGGCTGGCCCTGGACACCGAGATCACCACCTACAGGAAGCTGCTGGAGGGCGAGGAGAGCCGGCTGGAGTCTGGGATGCAGAAATGAGTATCCATACGAAGACCACCAGTGGCTATGCAGGTGGTCTGAGCTTGGCCTATGGGGACCTTACAAGCCCTTGGCCTCAGCTACGGCCTGGGCTCCAGCTCCTTCAGCCACACTAGCTCCACCAGGGCCGTGGTTGTGAAGAAGATCAAGACCCACAATGGGAAGCTAGTGTCTGAGTCCTCTGACATCCTGCCCAAGTGAACAGCTGCGGCAGCCCCTCCCAGCTTGCCCCTCCTGCGGCTGCCCCAGAGCCCAGGAGGGAGGCCACTGTGCAGGGGAACACAGGGAATGGGAGACCCACCTGAGGCTCAGCCCTAGCCCTCAGCCCACCCGCAGGGGAGTTTACTGCCTGGGGCACCCTCTTTGCCCATATCTCCAGTTACAAAATAATTCAGTCTTTTTTTTTTTTTTCCCCAAAATAAAACTTCAGCTAGCTCTACCAACTGTTAAAAAAAAAAAAAAAAAAAAAAAAAAAAAAGTGGACCATCATCATAAGGTTGTAAGATTTTAATCATGTGATGCTCAACAATGCTTGTATATCACATGTGCATGGTGTTCATAAATGTTAATTGTTAACAAATTATACTGTCATCATTATTTTTACAGAGCAGGAAAGCTTCGTTTGACCTGTGCCATTAGCATTTTTTTTCTCATTAGAACATTTATCATTAAAGGGCCAGGGTGGTACTATCATTTCTTTTTGTTTGGCTTCTGAAGCCTGAATTTGTGTCTGTGCTTTGCTCTCAGATACTGTGCTCATACCCACGGCTACTCAGACCGTTTCTGGGGGTGGTTTGATTTGCTTCCTAGGGTCATGAAGACCTGACAGCATATGAGGCACTGGTCCCCTTTTCTGGTCTTGCTGCAGGCCACATTACTTTTCTGAAGCTCTGAGTGTCTATTCTAGGCCAGGTTCCACGCTGGCCCCAAGTCCTGACTGTGCTTTCTGGGAGCTGTACTCTGGCTACTCATACCGCACTCCATGGTCTCTCCAAAGCTCCAGAGGCTCTACAGTCAGTTCTGCTTTTCAAGGGCTTTGAGGAAAATGTTCAATAAGATTATTAAACCACATGAGCAGATACTACTTGAGAAACTGTAGCCTACATGGTACTGGGCTAGGTGGTGGGAACACAAAAAGGTGTGAGGTAGGGCTCCAGCCTTCAAAGAATGTACAACATAGGTGGCAGAGATATGAAAAATAGTGAGAAATAGCAGTGAAATGATGTGTCCTATGGCCAGTTACAGATAATGGGATTTAATGACTTGGCTAATCCAATCCTGCCCACCCCCTCCACCTTCCACCATCACAGCTAATCCTTCTCCAGCTTGTCCTAAATTCATATGCACACAGAGTTAGAATTCTTTTTTATTTTATTTATTTTATTTATTTATTTTTTTTGTGACATAGTTTCTTTCTTGTTGGCCAGGTTGGAATACCATGGTGCGATCTCGGCTCACCGCAACCTCTGCCTCCCAGGTTCAAGCAATTCTCCTGCCTTGGCCTCCTGAGTAGCTGGGATTACAGGCATGTCCCACAACACCCGGCTAACTTTCTGTATGTTTAGTAGAGATGGGGTTTCACCATGTTAGCCAGGATGGTCTCGATCTCCCTACCTCAGGTGATCCGCCTGCCTTGGCCTCCCAAAGTGTTGGGATTACAGGCATGAACCACTGCGCCCAGCCAGAATCCATTTTTAACTGTGTTTGCTCTAGTGAATGGCCTTCCTTGTCCAACCCCAGGCTGTGATGATAAGCACTGGTCCCAAGGTAGAACCAGGCCACAGCAATCCCCTGCTCACAGTGACAATGGGTCCTACCCCCTGTGCATGATGAGGCTTAATGAGTAACTCCTGTGTGAAGAGCATGGTAGGTCTGCCTACTGCTCCAGTGTCTTAGACAGGGGCCTTTTGTTGACTTCCTATTTGTCCAGAATTGGGGGCAAGTGGGGGATGGGCTTCAAAGCAGGTTCATTAATTTACACTTGCCTCTGTCTGGTTCCTAAAGACAATTCTTTATGTTGACCTCCTTTGAGTAAAAAGGCATTCCTAATTTATAAGCTAGAGCCCCACATATACTTGCTTTTGATTTTGAGTAGGGAGCAGAGGCAAGTAAGGTCGTCCACTAGATTAATGGGTCCTAAACTACTCTGCCTAGCAGAACCACCTAGGGGAATTTTGTAAACATATAATTTCTGGGCTCTACCTCAGACCTATGGAATCATAATTTCTTTTTCTTTTTCTTTTTTCTTTTTTTTTGAGGTGGAGTTTCACTCTTGTTCCCCAGGCTGGAGTGCAATGGCACGATCTCGGCTCACCACAACCTCTGTCTCCTGGGTTCAAGCGATTCTCCTGCCTCAGCCTCCCGAGTAGCTGGGATTACTGGCGCAGGCCACCATGCCTAGCTTATTTTGTATTTTTAGTAGAGAGAGGGTTTCTCCATTTTGCTCAGGCTGGTCTTGAACTCCTGACCTCGTGATCCACCCGCCTCGGCCTCCCAAAGTGCTGGGATTACAGGCATGAGCCACTGCACCGTCCTGAAATCATAATTTCTTTGGGTGGGCTCAAGATGAAATCCCTGTAAGAAAAAAATTAAAAGGGAGGAGAAAACCCTAGGAAATGGCTGGGTCCCACCTGTTCTTTCTGGAGAGCACCACTGTTGTCTCTCTGGCCAAGCCGCCAGCCCCACCACTCCATGGTAGGAATACCCTAACTTCCTCCTGGGAAACCACTGCTCCCACATTCTCAATCCATGTGGCTTACATGGAGCTAAGCCCTCCCTAAACCACAAGACATAGATTAAAGACATAGACTTAGCCAGCTCCCATCCTAGTGACAATGGTTCAGGGAGGGGCTAGTCCAAACCAGGCCAATGAGACTCAATTCTTGGAGTTTTAGAGGAACTGTTGGGAAAGAAAGGCTTTCCTTCCTCTGAGGTTGTCAAGCTGTTGGAATGAAAGCCTTGAGCTGCTGGTGACTCTCTTGTCCCCACATGGAGAAAAGCCACCTGAAGTAATGCAGAGGAAAGCAGAGTCAACAGATGGGGGGACAGATCCCTGACATAATTTTAGCCCCTAGATCCAGCTAAACCTGATACAGTTGTATGATCCCATAAATCCACACTGTCCCCACTCCCTAACCTTTTTTTCTAATCTTAAGGTAATTTGAGTTGCGAATCTAATTCTTTTTTTTTTTTTTTTTTTTTTTTTTGAGACGGAGTCTTGCTCTGTAGCCCGGGCTGGAGTGCAGTGGCCGGATCTCAGCTCACTGCAAGCTCCGCCTCCCGGGTTTACGCCATTCTCCTGCCTCAGCCTCCCAAATAGCTGGGACTACAGGCGCCCGCCACCTCGCCCGGCTAGTTTTTTGTATTTTTAGTAGAGATGGGGTTTCACCGTGTTAGCCAGGATGGTCTCGATCTCCTGACCTCGTGATCCGCCCGTCTCGGCCTCCCAAAGTGCTGGGATTACAGGCTTGAGCCACCGCGCCCGGCCGCGAATCTAATTCTTGCAAGCAAAAATATCCTGATGAATGGAACTTCCTGCCTGGAGATTTTCCCTGTGGAAATTTGTAACTTCAGGGATGTATGTTTGGTCTGAATAAATGAGGAAGGCAGTCCCTGATATCTGGTTGTCAGTTAATGACAAAATCTGGAAGAGGCACTGTGGACCACAACCTGGGTTCTGATCCTATAGCCTATTTTCTGCTGGAATCTCAAACCTCCCAGTCCAAACCATAGCTGGTGTTTGGAGTTCATCAGGTTCCAAGGACGCTTTCTTAAAGGAAAAGTCATTTCCCTGAGGCCTGCACAATTGTCAAGTCTTTTGGGGCTGCTGCAAGGCTACATTCCTTAGGTATCAACTTCCTGCTCAAATAAGAAATTTGATCCATCATGCTTCTGAATCACACTTGTCCACAACCAGTGTAATAGGCAGCTGTAGCCACACAGAGCTGCTTGTTATCATCAGGGCTATTAGCACAGTGTCTCTGGGGAAATGGGGGCAGAGGTGGGTTTGAGCTTTAAGCTGCCTGAGTTCCTGTTGGCTAAGACTACAGGACCTCTTGTCTGGATTGCCTTTGGGAGGCTTTCTCAAAGGAACGGTTGGGGTTCTGATCAAACCACAATTACCTGGTTACAACATGGTTCACACCTGCCTTTTAAAGAAACTCCAAGGCTATTTTCAAGTAGTTTGTGGATTATTCTGCAATGGCACAATATTTTTCTATCCTGCTTGGTGGTATTCAATGGGTAGTTGAACATCCAGTCATAATTCATCTTTTCATTTTTCTACTCATTCATTTACTCATGCAAATTTTGTATGAGGAACTGTCTTTTAACTTTTTTTTTAATTAAATCTGACTTTTAGACAAATCCTATTGCAGGTGGAGGGATATGCAGTCTTAGTTGGTATGGAGACTTTGTTCTCCCTCCAAAGACTATACATTTCCAGAAAATGGATATTTCCAGAAAATATCCTATTTTAAGCCCAACTGATTAATAACTTTAATTACATCTGCAACAATCTCTTTTACCATATAATGTAACATAATTATGGGAGTATTGTGGGGCAAAAAAACCATGGAGGTCATCTTAGAATTCTGGCTATCACTGTGTCTATTGCTTTACCTATCAATTAGGAGACAATTTTTCATTTTGTTGTTTTTGTTTGTTTGTTTTTAGATGAAGTCTTGCTCTGTCACCCAGGCTGAAGTGCGGTGGCATGATGTCAGCTCACTGCAACCTCTGCCTCCCGGGTTCAACCGATTATCCTGCCTCAGCCTCCCAAGTAGCTGAGATGACAGTAGCTCGCCACCACACCCAGCTAATTTTTGTATTTTTAGTAGAGACGGGATTTCACCATTTTGTCCAGGTTGGTCTCAAACTCCTGACCTCAGGTGATCCACCCACCTTGGCTTCCCAAAGTTCTGGGATTACAGGTGTGAGCCACTGCGACTGGCCTGTTGTTGTTTTTGAGGCAGGGTCTCACTCTGTTGCCCAGGCTGTAGTGCAGTGGTGCAATCATGGCTCATTGCAGCCTTGATCTCCAGGACTCAAGCAATCCTCCTGCCTCAGCCTCCAAGTTGCTGGGACCACAGATGTGTGTGCCACCATGCTTGGCTAATTTTTAAAATTTTTGTGGAGATGGTGTCTCTATGTTGTGCAGCATGGTCTTGAATTTCTGGGCTCAGGTTATCCTCCCACCTTGGCCTCCCAAAGTGCTGGGATTACAAGCATGAGCCACCCCACCTGGCCAGTTGTTCATACTTTACTTTATATAAGTGAGACCATACTATGTTAATCTAATACGTGCTTTTTTTTTTTTTTTTTTTTTTTTGCTTTACATTAAGTTTGTAAGATTTATTTTTGTTGATAACCTTGTTGATGTTGATTTTTCCTGCTGCACAACATTTCATTGTATCAGTGTAGTAAGTTTTACTTATTTGTTCTCTTGGTGACTGATAATTAGGTTGCTTTCAATTTTTTATGATCAAAAACAATTGTGTTATAAATATTATTTTACATGTCTCTGGTGCACATTTACAACCATTTCTCTAGGAATATACCCAGTAGTGGAGTTGCTGGGTTATTGGGTATACATATCCAACTTTACTAGATCTTGTTAAATTGTTCTCCTAAGGTGTTGTGCCAACTTACACCCTGCAATGCATACAAGTTTCTTTCTTTCTTTCTTTCCTTCTTTTTCTTTCTTTCTTTCTTTTTTCCTTTCTTCCTTTCTTTTTTCCTTTCTTCCTTTCTTTCTTTCTTTTTTTTTTTTTTTTTTTTTGAGATGGAGTTTTGCTCTTGTCACCCAGGCTGGAGTGCAATGGTGCGATCTCGGCTCGCTGCAACCTCCACCTCCTGGGTTCAAGAGATTCTCTGGCCTCAGCCTCTGGAGTAGCTGGGATTACAAGCGCATGCCACTACATCCAGCTAATTTTTTTATATTTTTAGTAGAGATGGGGTTTCACCATGTTGGCCAGGCTGGTCTGGAACTCCTGACCTCAGTTAATCCACCCGCCTCAGCCTCCCAAAGTGCTAGAAATACAGGGGTGAGCCACCGCACCCGGCTTGTGCATGCAAGTTTCTATGGCTCCGTATCTCCACCAACTTGTGACATTGTCAGGTTTCAAATTTTGGTCATTCTGATATATGGGCAATAACCTGCTGTAGTGATATATAAATTTTACTTATTCAACAAATAAATGTTTATCAAGTGCCACTACATGCCAGGCAGTGAACAAAATAGACAAAGTCCCTGTCCTGTAGAGCTGGAAAGGCCAACAAATATATATTTTTATATATTGATGTAAGTATTATATAAAACAATGATTAATATTATAATTAACATATTATATATATTAATCGCATGTGGCTTTTCCACTGGCTTACAAGGCCCAGAATGATCTTCCCTCTGCCCTTACCGCTTCAACCCCACCCCTTACTCTGTCCCCACCACACTGGCCTTCCATTTTGGCTTTGGCATTTTGGCTGTCTTTCTCTTCTTGGAGCACTCTCTACCAGTTACAGGTAAGGCTTACTTCGTCATCTCATTCAACTCTTTAATCAAACGCCATCGTCTTAATGAGGTATACCCTAATCAGTCTGCTGTGGACTATTCTTGGCCCCCAGAATTCATTTGTTGAGGCCTAACACCCAATGTGATGATATTTGAAGATGAGGCCTTTAGGGGGTAATTAGGTTTAGATGAGGTCCTGAGGGTGGGGCCCTCTGATGGGTTTAGTGTCTCAAGAGAGCTTGCTGTCTGTCTGCCAGGTGACTACACACAAAGCAGGCGAGACTGGAAGAGATCCCCCACCAGAATCCCACCATGATGGCATCCTGACCTCAGACTTCCAGCCTCCACAACTGTCAGAAATAAATGTATGTCGTTTCAGCTACCCAGTCTATAGTATTTTGTTGTGGCAGCCTGAGCTGACTAAGACACAGACTATTTAAAATTGCATCCTGCCCCTGGCCCCGCCAGTCTCTTATCTCAATCTTCTGTCCCCTGCTCCATTTTTTCCTCTGGAATTTGTGATCTACTAACTTACTAGATAATTTTATTCATTTACTATGTTTGTTGTTTGACCACATACATACTAGAATATGAGATCCAGAATATTTGTCTTTTTTGTTCATGAATGTATGCTAAGTGCCTAGAACTCAGTGAATACTTGTTGAAGGAATAAATGCTGTAGAAGAGGCAGCATTCTATTTCATAAAGTATCTGGGAAGGCCTCTTTGATAAGGTAGACATTTCCCAACTATTACTGGAATTGAATTGAGCTTTTTTTTTTTTTTTTTTTTGATGGAGTTTCACTCTTGTTGCCCAGGCTGGAGTGCAATGGCACAATCTCAGTTCACCGCAACCTCCGCCTCTTGGGTTCAAGCGATTCTCCTGCCTCAGCCTCCCGAGTAGATGGGATTACAGGCATGCACCACCATGCCTGGCTAATTTTATATTTTTAGTAGAGATGGGGTTTCTCCATGTTCGTCAGGCTGGTCTCAAACTCCAGACCTCAGGTGATCTACCTACCTCGGCCACCTAAAGTGCTGGGATTACAGGCATGAACCACCGTGCCCGGCTGGTATTGAGCATCTTTTTGTGATATTTCTTCCTTCTGTGACCATCTGGGATTTTCTCTTTTATTAACTACCTGTTCATCTCTTTTGCTTATTTTCAATTGATTGGTTTATCTTCTCTTTTTATTTGTAGATTTTTTAATATAAATCTTGGATGCCAGTCCCTTGTTAATTACATGTAGTTTATATCTTCTCCTAGGCCACACGTTACTTTTTTTTTTTTTTTTTTTTTTTTGAGACAGTCTCGCTCTGTTGCCCAGGCTGGAGTGCAGTGGCCGGATCTTGGCTCACTGCAAGCTCCGCCTCCCGGGCCTACGCCATTCTCCTGCCTCAGCCTCCCGAGTAGCTGGGACTACAGGCGCCTGCCACCTTGCCCGGCTAGTTTTTTGTATTTTTTTAGTAGAGACGGGGTTTCACCGTGCTAGCCAGGATGCTCTCGATCTCCTGACCTCGTGATCCGCCCGTCTCGGCCTCCCAAAGTGCTGGGATTACAGGCTTGAGCTACCGCGCCCGGCCACGTTACTTTTTTAAAAAATGGTATCTTTTGGCCTGCAATCCCAGCACTTTGGGAGGCCAAGACGGGAGGATCACTTGAGGTTGGGAGTTCGAGACCAGCCTGACCAACACGGAGAAACCCCATCTCTATTAAAAATACAAAATTAGCTGGGCATGGTGGCGCATGCCTGTAATCCCAGCTACTCAGGAGGCTGAGGCAGGAGAATTGCTTGAACCTGGGAGGTGGAGGTTGCCGCAAGCTGAGATCACGACATTGCACTACAGCCTGGGCAACAAGAGCAAAATTCTGTCTTAAAAAATAAAATAAAATAAAATAAAATAAAAAGTGTCTTTAGATGAGTGGAAGTTTTTTAATGTATCTTTTCCTTTAAGGCTTGTGCATCTAATTTTAGAAGTCACTCCCTCACTTAAAATCGATATTCTCCTAAACCTAGCACTTCAAAGGTCTTTAAAAGTTTTAAGGCCGGTGCGGTGGCTCAAGCCTGTAATCCCAGCACTTTGGGAGGCCGAGATGGGCAGATCACGAGGTCAGGAGATCGAGACCATCCTGGCTAACACGGTGAAACCCCATCTCTACTAAAAATACAAAAAACTAGCCGGGCGAGGTGGCGGGCGCCTGTAGTCCCAGCTACTCGGAGGCTGAGGCGGGAGAATGGCGTAAACCCGGGAGGCGGAGCTTGCAGTGAGCTGAGATCTGGCCACTGCACTCCAGCCTGGGTGACAGAGCGAGACTCCGTCTCAAAAAAAAAAAAAAAAAAAAAAAAAATTTTAAGGGTTACATTTGTTTCTTGAAACTATGTGTTTTTATTTGGGTGTGAAGTAGGGATTTTTTCCTTCTTAAACAATGGAAAGCCTCTTTTCCCAGCACCATTTGTGGATTAGCCCTTTTTCCCACTGATTTTCAGTGCCACCTCTGTCATGAATACATTGTCCATATTTGTGTGGGTCTGTTTCCGAGCTCTTTTCTCTTAGACTTGTCTATTTATCTAATCGGTACAGAACTTTTTACTAAGGCTGGGAACCCCAAGGGCTCAAGTCTGGCCTGGGTCACTCTTTGTGTAGCCTTCTTCCTAAATCAGAGCCACACTCACTCTCTCTCTCTCTCTCTCTTTTTTTTTTTTTTTTTTTTTTTTTTTGAGACAGAGTCTTGCTCAGGCTGGAATGCAGTGGGGTGATCATGGCTCACTACATTCTCAACCTCCTGGGTTCAAGTGATCCTCCCACCTCAGCCTCCTGTACAGCTGGGACCACAGGCACACACCACCACGCCCAGCTAATTTAGAGCCACTCTCCTCATGCTCGTTAGCAAGCCAGCCTCTGGCCCCTCCTAGGCATGGTGATATCACCCCTCACCTGTCACAGCTCCTGCCTCTCTCTTCCCAAAAACCTCTGTAGCTTTCACTTCCACAGCATGACTTCTTAATTAGTTTAGTTTTTCACAAAAGACTGGAAGAGCAGTGGCCTGGAAGCAACATCTGAAATATCAACTTTTTTGAGACCAGAGACACCAAGGGGGATTGGCAAGAGGAAAAGATGGAGTTGGAGGCTCCAGGCTCAGTCCTTGGAGCCCTTCTCTCTATATCTACTCTCTAGGTGAAATTCACCCATATGTTGATAACATTCAAATTTACATCTCCAACCTGGATCTCTCCTTTAAACACCAGACCTACTTGAGACCTCCACTTGGATGTATTATAGGCATCTCAATATGGCCAAAACCATTCCTGATACTCCCTGCCCAACTGCTCCTGCTGCTGCTCCCATCTCCGTTAACAGTAATTCTAGTTTACTAAATCTCAGATGAATGTTTTGGAGTTATCTTTGACTCCTCTTTTTATTTCACACCCATATTTAATGCATCAGCAAATCTGGATGGTTCTGCCTGCAAAATATATCCAGAATTCAACCACTGCTCACTACCCCCTCTGCCTCCATCCTGGCCCAAGCCACCATTATCTCTTGCTTGGTTTATTGCAATAGCCCCCTAATGGGTCTTCCTCCTATTTCGTTCCTACCTGCAGTGCCTTTTCAAAATTGTAGAGTGGTCCTGTTAAAATGAAAGTCAGATCATGTCACTCCTCTGTTTAACACCCTCCAATGGCTCCCATCCCTGGTAGAGGAAAAACCTAAGTTTTTACTATGACCTACAAGGGCCTATTGGCAGATTAAAGATAGTCACAAATTATTTGACACTTTTCCCATTGAAAGGTATATTGCATCTCCCCTTCCATGACTTCTTTGACCAATGAAATATGGCAGAAGTGGCCAGTCACAGTGGCTCACATCTGTAATCCCAGCATTTTGGGAGGCCAAGGCAGGTGGGTCACCTGAGGTCAGGAGTTCAAGACCAGCCTGGCCAATGTGGCGAAACTCCGTCTCTACTAGAAATATGGCAGAAGTGCCACTATGTCTGTTTTTGTGCCCAGGCCTTAGGACTGGCATCTTCTATTCCTGTCTCTCGAATCACTTGCTCTTGGAACCTTGAGACACCATGTAAGAAACCCAGCTACTCTAATACAGACCACACGGCGGGGCCCTGAGACTACATGGAGAGGAAGAGGGCTAGCCTTCCAGCTATCTCCCCCAGGCACTAAAAATGAGAGTGAAACCACATGGAATCCTACAGACCAACCCATCTGCCAGTGAACATCAGAGTGACCTTATTTGATGCTAGTAGAGCAGAAAAGAATGCCCAGTTGAATTTTGTCCAAATTCCTGATCCACCAATTGTGAGATACAAAAAGGTGGTTGTTTTAAACCACAAAACTTGAGATAGTTTCTTATGCAGAGATAGAGAACCAAACTAGCTAATCCAACCTTGCCCCCTTCCATCATCTTCATGACCTCATTTACTGCCTTTTTCTTCCCTCACGCCTCTCTAGTCATCACTGCTTCCTTGCAGTTCCTCAAATCCTCCAGACCAGCTTCTGCCCAGGACTTTTGCATGTGCTGTTCCCAGTGTACATTCTTCCACCTGCACATAAATAAAGGAGTGTTAAACTGTAATACTGTTTTGAATCCTACTTTTTTCAGTTTATAATAAATCTTTCTCTTGGAATAGTCTACTAAAACCTTTTTTTTTTTTTTTTTTTTTTTTTTTTTTTGAGACAGTGTCTCACTCTGTTGCCCAGGCTGGAGTACAGTGACACAATCATGGCTCACTGCAACCTCACCTCCTGAGTTCAAACAATCCTCCCTCTTTAGCCTCCTGAGTAACTGGAACTACTGGGGCACATCACCACGTCCAGTGAATTTTTAAAATTTTTTTGTAGACACAGGGTCTCACTATGTTGCCCAGGCTGGTCTCAAACTTCTGGGCTCAAGCGATCCTCCCACCTTAGCCTCCCAAAGTGCTGGAATTATAGTTGTGAGCCACTGTATGTGGCCTAAAACATTTTTTAGTGGATGCACAGTGTTCATTTGTGTGGATATTTGTTTTACCAACATTTAATTATGAAAACTTTCAAACATACAGAAAAATTGAGAGATTTGTACAGTGAAAACACATCTATTTGCCGCCTCAAGTCTATAGTCAACCTTTTCCTATATTTGCTTTATCACATATCTATTCCTCTATCCAACTTGCTCTTTAAAATACATTTCATCTTATTCAACATAGTACTGGAAGTCCTAGCCCCAGTAATCAGTCAAGAGAAAGGGAAAAAGGTATCCAAATAGGAGGAGAGGAAGTCAAGCTATCTCTCTTTGCAGATGATTTTATACCCAGAAAACCCCATAGTCTCTGCCCAAAAGCTCCTAGATCTATAAACATCTTCAGCAAAGTTTCAGCATACAAAGTCAATGTACAAAAATCGGTAGCATTTCTATACACCAACAACAGTCAAGCTAAGAGCCAAATCATGAATGCAATCCTATTCATAATAACCACAAAAAAATACCTATTAATACAGCTAACCAAGGAGGTGAAAAATCTGTCCAACAAGAGTTATAAAACACTGCTGAAAGAAATCAGAGATGACACAAACAAATGGAAAAATATTCCATGCTCATGGACAGGAAGAATCAATAGTGTTAAAATGCTCATATTGCCCAGAGCAATTTGCAGATTCAATGCTATTCCTATCAAACTACCAAGGACATTTTCACAGAATTAGAAAAAAATTATTCTAAAATTCATATGGAACCAAAAGAGACCAAATAGCCAATGCAATCCTACATAAAAAGAACAAAGCTGAAGGCATCATACTACCTGACTTCTAACTATACTATAGGGTTACAGTAACCAAAATAGCATGGTAACAAAAACAGACACATAGACCAATGGAACAGGCTTAAGAACCCAAAAATAAAGCCACACACCTACAACTGTCTAATCTTCAACAAAGTCAACAAAAGCAATGGGGAAAGGACTCCCTAATCAATAAATGTTGCTGAGATAACTGACTAGCCACAATCGAAACTGGATCCCTTCCTTTCACTATATACAAACATCAACTCAAGATGGATTAAAGACTTAAATGTAAAACCTAAAACTATAAAAACTCTAGAAGAAAACATAGGAAATACCACTCTGAACATAGGCCCTGGAAAAGATTTCATGAGAAGACACCAGAAACAATTGTAACAACATCAAAAATTGATAAATGGGACCTAATTAAACTAAAGAGCTTCTGTATAGCAAAAGAAACTATCAACAGAGTAAACAGATGACCTAGAGAATGGGAGAAATATCCACAAAAGTATAATATCCAGAATCTATAAGGAGCTTAAATCAATAAGCAAAAACAAACAACACCATTAAAAATGGACAAAGGACATGAACAGACACTTCTTAAAAGAAGACATACATGTGGAAAAACCATATGAAAAAATGTTCAACATCATTAATCACTAGAGAAATGCAAATCAAAATCATAATGAAATATCATCTCACATCCATCAGAATGGCTATTAAAAAGTTGCTGGGTACAGTGGCTCATGCCTGTAATACCAGCACTTTGGGGGTTGAGGTGGGAGGAGTTCAAGACCAGACTAGGCAACACAGTGAGACCCCATCTCTGTAAAAAAAAAAAATTTTTTTTAACTTAGCTAGGTGTGGTGCCACGTGCCTGTGGTCCCAACTACTTGGGAGGCTGAGGTGGGAGGATCACTTGAACCTGGGAGGCAGAGGTTGCAGTGAGCCGCGATCATGCCATTGGACTCCAGCCTGGGAGACGGTGAGACTCTATCTCAAAAAAAAAATTTTTAAAAAGTAAAAAAATAACGTATGCTGATGATGTTGTGGAGAAAAGAAAATGTTTATACACTGGTGGGAATATAAACTAATTCAGCCACTGTTGAAAAGCAGTTCAGAGATTTCTCAAAGAACTTAAAACAGACCTACCATTGGACCTAGCAATTTCATTACTGGGCATATACCCAAAGGATATAAGTTGTTCTGCTATAAAGACACATACATGCATATGTTCATTGCAGCACTATTCACAATATCAAAGACATGGAATCAACCTAAAGGCCCATCAAAAGAGGACTGGATAAAGAAAATGTAGTACACATACACCATGGAATACTATGCAGCTATAAAAAGAATGGGATCGTGTCCTTTGCAGCAACATGAATGGAGCTGGAAGCATTATCCCAAGTGAATATACACAGAAATAGAAAGCTAAATGCCACATATTCTCACTTATAAGTGGGAGCCAGGCTGGGTGCAGTGGCTCACGCCTGTAATCCCAGCACTTTGGGAGGCCAAGGCAGGTGGATCACGAGGTCAGGAGATCGAGACCATCCTGGCTAACACAGTGAAACCCCATGCCTACTAAAATTACAAAAAATTAGCCAGGTGTGGTGGCAGGCACCTGTAGTCCCAGCTACTCGGGAGGCTGAGGCAGGAGAAAAGTGTGAACCCGGGAGGCAGAGCTTGCAGTGAGCCGAGATTGCGCACCACTGCACTCCGGCCTGGGCCGCAGAGCCAGACTCCGTCTCAAATAATAATAATAATAATAATAATAATAAAGTGGGAGCTAAACACTGAATACATGTGGACACAAAGAAGAGAACAAGATACTTGTTGAGTAAATAATAAAGTGGTTAAGGTATCTTGAGTGCATACCATGGGGCATATACTGTTCTTTGTGCGTGAGATAGATAGATAGATAGAGATGGAGATATATCTATATATAGAATGTGCCTTATGTGTATCATGCTACTTCAGTGGGTAAACAACCCTATGAGGCAGATAGTGCTACTGCCATTTATATTTTATGGAGGAAGAAATTGGGGCACAGAAAGGCTAAGTAACTTCTCTCAAGTCAACAGCTAGATAGTTGCAAAATTGGGATTTGAACCCAGGGTGTCTGGCTCTAGAGGCTGTCTTCGTAACACTACACTGCTTCCTACACCGAGGCAGCTCTTCTGTAAAATGTATTAAGCATAAGCTTCAGGGACTCTCCCTTGGCCGGGCCCCTCCTAAGGTCCTGGAAGGGGCCCTAGTCATGTGTTCAGAGGTTGTGTGCTTTTTCTAAAATTTGCAAGACCAGTATTTTTGTCCAAACTGGTTCAGACTACTGTCTGTTTCCACACCAGCTTCCCCTGTTACAATTCTCTTATGCTAGAGGGTGTTGAAACACTACAGCCATTTCTGGAATCAAGCAAAAATTGGGATAATATTTAATTTGGATTTACTAGGTGATGAGTTTCCTACGGCTGCCATAACAAATTACCACAAACTTGACGGCTTAAAACAACAGAAATTTCTCTCTCACAGTCCAGAATCACAGTGTTGACAGGGTTAGTTCTTTCTGGAAGCTCTGAGGGAAAATCTGTTCCATGCCACTCTCCTAGACCCTGGTGGTTGGCAGCAACCATTGGTATTTCTTGGCTTGTAGATGGATCACTCCAATCCCTGCTTCTGTCTTCACATCACCTTCTCCTCTGTGGCTTTCTTGTCTGTCTCTAAAAAAGAATTTTTTTTTAATTAAAAAAAAAATATATATATATTTTTTTGAGACAAAGTCTTGCTCTGTTGCCCAGGCTGGAGTGCAGTGGCCAGATCTCAGCTCACTGCAAGCTCCGCCTCTCAGGTTCACGCCATTCTCCTGCCTCAGCCTCCCGAGTAGCTGGGACTACAGGCGCCCGCCACCATGCCTAGCTAATTTTTTGTATTTTTTAGTAGAGACGGGGTTTCACCATGTTAGTCAGGGTGGTCTTGATCTCCTGACCTCGTATCCACCCGTCTCAGCCTCCCAAAGTGCTGGGATTACAGGCTTGAGCCACCGCGCCCAGCCTAAAAAAATATTTTTAAAGACAACTGTCACTAGATTCAGGGTCCCACTCTAAAGCCAGGATGATCATATCTCAAGATAATTAAATTGACAAAAATATTTTACCAGGTAAGGTCACATTTGCACGTTCTACAGGTTAGGACACAAATGTATCTTTTTGGGAGGCCACCATTCAACCTATACAGTGAGCTCTAGTTGTATATTCTGCAAATGTTCCTATGTGTAGTTAATTATTGCTTGATATACTGGTATGAGAGTGTCTTCTAGGGATATGACCAGTGCCTACTCGCTTTGCCACCTGACCCAGCATCATGAGGCAATGTAGGATAAGAGGTTGTGTTGCAAAATGGATATGTCCTACAATGCCCAGCACCAGAAGTGTCTGCGTAAGAAAGGCAAACAAGGTTTGAAACGTGTGGAGCCAGACACTTATCTGTAGAAGGGTCTTTTAATTATTGGGTGTGTAAAATTGTATATGGAGAATTCAGTTCTCATACACAAAAATGGAACTTCTTACTTGTCAGGAATATATTCAGTTATGTCTTTAAGTCATACAGCTCATATATGGAAGAAACTTGGTAGTGGTTTCCCAAGCTAGATAACAATCTTAAACATTTATGTAACATTGTCAACGAGTTTTTGAAACCAAAACAAATTTTTTAAAGCTATGAATAATAATTTTTTAAAAACAAATTTTGATCGCCCATGCTAAAGGAAAGACTGAATTGTATTTCTAGTTCAAGATTCTGATATTATCAAACTGATATCATATGAAGACGTAATCACAGAGTATGAAGCCAAGAAATGTGTTTTTAAAAAAAAGTGTTATAGACCAGGTACAGTGGCTCATGCCTGTAATTCCAACACTTTGGGAGGCCAAGGCAGGAGGATCACATGAGTCCCCAGCCTGAGCAACACAGTGAGGCCCTGTCTCTACAAAAAAATTTTTTAATTATCCAGGTATGGTGGTGCACACCTGCAGCCCTAGCTACTCAGGAGGCTCAGATAGGAGGATTGCATTAGCCCAGAAGGTCGAGGCTGGAGTCATCTGTTATCGCAACACTGCATTCCAGGCTGGGCCAAAGAGCAAGATCCTGCTTCAAAAAAAATGAAAACCCAAAAAATATTATAGAGGGATACGCTAAGCAGTTAACCAATAAAAGAGGTTTTTTTCTGGATTTTGTGATGTTTGCAATATTTGTGAGCTTTATAGAATTTATAATTTGACATGATTTCTTTTCTTGTCCTAAATAAATATTCATTTTACTGCCTAATATTATACTCGTAATTTTATAATATCTTTCTTAAGAAGAGCCCTCTTGAATGTACAACCTTCAGTCCCCACAAAGCCTATTCTTTCACCTTCAAATAACATAGGCCCCACCCTCAAGGAATTCACAGTTGGAGCCTGCACAGATTACAGTAAAAGCATCATTCTGGGTAAGACTTCATTCCTTCAGGAAGTAATGCTGCCCTCTCTGCTTCATGCACCAGCACATCAGATAAACACTCTCCCAAGTCCAAAATAATTATATCTTTCCTTTTTTTTTTTTTTAAACAGTAAAAAGAACATTTTTGCTTAACCTGTTTGAGGATAAGTTGCCAACATGGTGCCTCATTATTCAAGAATATTTTAGATGCATTTCCTACCACAAAGAATGTCTTAGTTCATTCAAGCTGCTATAACATAATAGCATAAACTGGGTGGCTTATAAATAACAGAAATTTGTTTCTCAAAATTCTGGAGGCTGGGAAGTCCAAAGTCAAGGTCCTGGCAGCTTTCTTGTCTCCTGAGGGCCCCATTCCTCATAGTCAGCTGTTTTCTCATTGTAAGCTTACTCACCTCCCAAGGGCCCCATTTTCTAGTATCATCAATTTGGGGGTTAGGATTTCAACAAATGAATTTGGGAACATAAACATTCAGTGCATTGCAAGGACTTTCTCCTACCAACCGCAATGTAATTAATGATCAAAACAAGAAATTGACTTTGAAATATGGAGGCTAAATCATCTACACATCTTATTCAATTTCACCAGTTGTCCCACTAATGCTATTTTTCAGTTCCTTGAACCAATCCAGGATCCCACATTGCACTTAGCTGTTAGGTCTCTTCATTGGTGATTTTAACCTTGATCACTTGATGAAGATGGTATGTGCTAGCTTCTCCACTGTAAAGTTACACTTTTTCCCCTGGCAAGATGCTTTGAAACTAAATAAATATCCCATTACTCATAAAATTTTGAATTAATTAATTTTTATCAAATGGATTCATGGATTCCCATTTTATTTAATGTGTTATAATCTGTTACTATCTTTATTTCAATGCTCAAATTGTCCCAGATTTGGCCAATGGGAGCTCCTTCAAGCTAGTTTCTATGTCTTTTTGACAGAATAGATATTATTCTTTCAGCATTTCTTCATTTTCTGGCACAGTAAAGTATTCTAGGTTTATCTTAAATTTTTCCTTCCTTCAGGCCTAGAACCAACCATTTCTCCAAGAAGCCCTGGTTCCTGTTAGGAAAGAAAGGTATTTAGAAACTAAGATCTCGATGCTAGATATGCTCATTGCTATTGGGGTGTTGCTGTTCCTAGCCCCTCTCAGTGGACAGACCTAAGAAATATACTCCACACGCACACAGACACACACACTTCTATATCCATCTATGTATACTGAAAACTTTAAGTTCACACTAATACCTCTAATTCTAATCCAGTACTCCAGCATTCATTCTAGTTTCATCTCTTTCCATTTTGGTGGTGGGTGGGGGTGGATTTTTTGTTTTTTTGAAACAGGGGTTCTCTCTGTTATTCAAGCTGGAGTGCAGTGGCATGAACATGGCTCACTGCAGCCTTGATATCCTGGACTTAAGTCATCTTCCCACCTCAGCCTCCCAGGTAGCTGCAACTACAGGCATCTGCCATCCCACCCAGCTTGTTTTTATTTTTTGTAAAAATGGGGTTTTACCATGTTGCCCAGGCTGTTCTCGAACTCCTGGGCTCAAGTGATCCTCCTACCTCAGCCTCCCACAGTGCTGGGATTATGGGGATTAAGGTGTGAGCCACTGTGACTAGCCCATATTTTTAACTTCTTTCTCCAATAGTGAGAAACTTGGTTTCCATTTTCTTCAATCCGTTTCCTTACTATATAAATCCCTTTGCATGTTACTGATATTCTGTCACTACCACATTCCCTCCTTCCCAAAATTTCTATAAATGTTCTTCTAACTCCACTTGGGTTCTGACACCCTCTGCCAGGTCACCCCTGATGTCAAAGCTCTCCTCACTCCTTTGGGGCCTGACACCTGTGTCACATATGAACATTTTCTTTCCCTCTTGGTGCACCAACATACCACCCCAGACCACCTAACATGTAGATGTCCTTGTCCATCTTTCTGGGCTCTGACACCCTGTCCTGGATCGCCCTTCCATGGAGATGACCTCCTCACCCCATTCAGGCTCCTACATCCTATGCAGATGCTCTTCCCACCCCTATTCAGGCTTGGACATCCTCCACATCAAGCATCATAATAGTAATAAAATGTTGTAAGATATCCCCCTGATATGAGGACCAAGTCAAGAATATCACTATCATTACTTCTGTTTGATGTTATACTGGAATCTGAACTGAAAAGAAATAAAAGGCATAAGTGTGGAAGGGAGAAAATGAAATTGTTCATTATTAAGAGACTACATGACTCTGCATGCAGAAAGTAAAAAGTACTGGACAGAATGAACAAATGAGTTTAGCAAGGTCACTAGATACAAGGGTATTTTAATGATTAATTGTATTCTATATATGAGCAATAACAATTGGAATTGAAATTTTAAAGTATTATTGATATAACATCAAAAAAATCAAATACCCAGAAATAAATCCAGTGAAAGATATTCAAGATTCTACACATGAAACTAGCAAACATTACTGAGAAAAATTAAAGAAAATCTGAATAAATGGAGAAAAAATCATGCTAGTGAATTGCAAAATTCGAGTGTTAATTTTTCCCTAATTTATTAATACATTAAATGCAATCCTAACCAAAATCTTAGTAGGTATTCCAATGGAAATTGACAGACTAATTCTAAAATTTATATTGGGCTGGGCACAGTGGCTCATGCCAGCACTTTGGGAGGTAATCCCAGCATTTTGGGAAGCCGAGGCAGGCAGATCACTTAAGTCCAGGAGTTTGAGACCAGCTTAGCCAACATGGTAAAACCCTATCTCTACTAAAAACACAAAAATTAA
Organism: Macaca mulatta; assembly: GCF_049350105.2. NCBI lineage: Eukaryota > Metazoa > Chordata > Mammalia > Primates > Cercopithecidae > Macaca > Macaca mulatta. Next base: position 124,177,656 of record NC_133417.1, on the reverse strand, counting down.
CCAGGCATGGTGGTGCACGCCTGTAATTCCAGCTACTAGGGAGGCTGAAGCACGAGACCTGCTTGAACTTGGGAGGTGGAGGCTGCAGTGAGCCAAGATGACGCCACTGCACTCCAGCCTAGGCGACAGATCAAGACCCTATCTCAAGAAAGGAAAAGAAAAGAAAAGAAAAACAAATTATGTGGAAATAAAAAAAAATTATGTGGAAATCAAAGAGTCACAATAACAAAGACAATCTTGAAGAAAAAGCATCTGGAAGCCTTATTTACTAGATATCAAGACTAACTATAAATCTATTATAATTAAAACAATGTGGTATTGGTCCAAGGATAGACAAGTAGAGCAGAAGAGAGAGTCTATGAATAGATCTCCAAATTTATGGGCACTTGATTTATAATAAAGGTATGTTCCAATGCCCCCAGGAAAGGATGATTTTCTTCTTTTTCAATAAATAGTGCTGGAGTGGCCAGGCGCAGTGGCTCACACCTGTAATCCCAGCACTTTGGGAGGCTGAGACAGGCGGATCACCTGAGGCCAGGAGTTCGAGACCAGCCTGGCCAACATGGTGAAACCCGGTCTCTACTAAACATACAAAATTAGCCAGGCATGGTGGCAGGTACCTGTAATCTCAGCTACTTGGGAGGCTGAGGCGAAGGCTGCAGTGAGCTGAGATCGCACCATTGCACTCCAGCCCAGGCAACAAGAATGAAACTCTGTCTAAACAAACAAAAAAAAAAGGTGTTGGAGTAATTGTAAATTGTCATCTCTAGCTCATTCCATACACAAAATCAATTTTGTATGGATCATAGATCTAATAAAGCTTCTTGAGGATACCCTAGGAAAGTATTTTCATCACTTGGGGTAGGCAAAAATTTCTTAAACAGATCATAAATCACTAGCCATCTCAAAAACAACTGATAAACTAGGCCAGGTGCTGTGGCTCGTGCCTGTAATCCCAACATTTTGGGAGGTCAAGGCAGGCAGATCACCTGAGGTCAGGAGTTCGAGACCAGCCTGACCAGCATGGCAAAACCCCATCTCTACTAAAAATGCAAAATTTAGTGGGGCGTGGTGGTGGGTGCCTGTAATCCCAGGTACTTGGGAGGCTGAGGCAGGAGAATCACTTGAACCCAAGGGGCAGAGGTTGCATCAAGCTGAGATCGTACCACTGCACTTCAGCCTGGGCGACAAGAGTGAAACTCTGTCTCAAGAAAAAGAAAAAGAAAAAAAGAAAACCAAAAAACAATTGATAAACTAGACTAAATTAAAATGATGAACTGTTTACCAAAAGCCACAATTTAGAGAGTAAAAAGGAAACCCAAAGAGTGGGAGAAGAAATATTATATATAGGCTGAGTGTGGTGGCTCACGCCTGTAATCCCAGCACTTTGGGAGGCCAAGGTGGGCAGATCATTTGAGGTCAGGAGCTCAAGACCAACCTGGCCAACATAGTGAAGCCCTGTCTCTACTTAAAAATACATAAATTAGCTGGGTGTGGTGGTGCATGCCTGTAAGCCCAGCTACTTGGGAGGCTGAAGCAGGAGAATCGCTTGAGCTGGGAGATGGAGGTTGCGGTGAGCCAAGATCACACCACTGCACTCCAGCCTGCGTGACAGAGCAAGACTCTGTCTCAACAACAACCAAAAAAAAAAAAAAAAAAGGAAAAGAAAAAGAAATATATATACTGAAGGACAGGCTCAGAATATAAAAATATTTCCAGAATTATAAAAAGAATAGATCCATTAGAAAAAGACAGATAACTCAATTTTTTTAAATGGGTAAAGGGCTTTAACAAATGTTTTATAAATGGAGATGTCTAAATGGCCATTGAGCTTTTGAAAAGGTACTAAACCTCATTAAAGCTCAGGAGAAATGTAAATTAATCCATGATGCAATTCCACTACAACCCATCAAAATGGCCAAAACGAAAAAGAGAAAATATCAAGTGTTGGTGAGAGTATGAGCAATCTTATACTCTGCTAGTGAGGGTGGAATTGATATCAGCCCTTTGGAAAAGACTCTTTTGCAGCGTCTACTAAAGCCAAACATGTATATATCCTGCGATCCAGCATTTTCACTCCTAGGGTTATACCCAACAGAAATGCACGCATATCCACCATAAGACACATATTAGGATGTGGTTAGCAGGGATATTTGAAAAGGTCTCATACTGGAAGTTTCCCTAATGCTAATTTTATTATTTATCTATTGCTGTGTTAAAAAAAAAAAAAATCACTCCAAAACGTAGTGACTTCAAATGCTAAACATTATTAATCTGATAGCCTCTGAAATCAGGAATTTGGGAGTAGTGTAGTTGAATGGCTCTGGCTCAGGGACCTTCATGAGGTTACAAAGGGGCTACAATGAAGGGATCACAGTCATTTAAATACCTGGCTGGGACTGGCATACCCACAGGCAGACGTCCTCTGGGGGGCTGTTGGCAGGAGGCCTTAGTTCCCTACTAATCCGAGGGTCTGGGGACTCAGTGCCTCACCACACAGGCCTTCCCATGGTATTCAGGCTGTTCCCTTGTTTTGATTTTCCCCTTCAGGGATTTCTATTTACCGTGTGCTGGGTCTTACTTTCCTGTAATGGTTAATATTAGGTGTCAACTTGATGAGACTGATGCCTAGATAGCTGGTAAAGTATTGTTTCTGAGTGTGTCTGTGAAGGTGTTGCCAGAGGAGACTGACATTTGAGTCAGCGGACTGGGAGAGAAAGACCCACCCTCAATGTGGGTGGGCACCATCCAATCCGCTGCCAGGCGGCTAGAACAAAGCAGGGGGAAGAAGGTGGGATGAGCTGGCTTGCTGAGTCTTCTGGCTTTCATCTTTCTCCTGTGCTGGATGCGTCTGTTCGTTCCTCCTGCCCTTGGACATCGGACTCCAGGTTTTTCGGCCTTTAAACTCTTGGATTTACACCAATGGTTTGCTGGGAGCTCTAGGGCCTTTGGCCACAGACTGAAGGCTGCACTGTCAGCTTCCCTGCTTTTGAGGCTTTTGGACTCAGACTGAGCCACTACTGGCTTCTTTATCCCCCAGCATGCAGACGGCCTAAAGTGGGACTTCCCCGTGTGATGGTGTACGCCAATTCTCCCTAGTAAACTCCCTTTCATATATACATATGTCCTATTAGTTCTGTCCCTCTGGAGAACCCTAATACATTGCCTATCTTCATAAAATTACAAATATTTGTAATTTTCTATTTCTTTGAATTTTTTTCATCTCTTTTAAAATTTCAATTTTTCATAATTTCCTCCTTTTCACCTTCTATTTCTCTTAAGGCATCTGCTGTGTTAAGTCACTCCAGTGTTCTTTTAATTTAGTCTTCCTTTTTGAAATTACTTTTTCTTTCATTTCTAATTTTTTTCTGACTCCTGTCAAATCACATTTCAGAGTTTTTCTAACTCTGATTTATTGTTCTTCCATGTCTTGCATTATTCTTAGATGTGTTTCATCTTCTTTCTTTTTTTTTTTTTTTTTTTTTTGAGATGGAGTCTCACCCTGTCACTAGGCTGGAGTGCAGTGGCGTGACCTCGGCTCACTGCAACCTCCGCCTCCCGGGTTCAAGCGATTCTCCTGCCTCAACCTCCCGAATAGCTGGGACTACAGGCGCCCACCACCACGCCCAGCTAATTTTTGTATTTTTAGTAGAGACAGGGTTTCACCATGTTGGCCACGATGGTCTCAATCTCTTGACCTCGTGATCCACCCGCCTGGGCTTCCCAAAGTGCTGGAATTACAGGCATGAGTCACCACACCTGCTATCTTTTTAAATAGTTATGGTTCCAGGGGTTTTTTGTTTTTCTTTTTTTGAGACTGGGTCTCTCTCTGTTGCCCAGGCTGGAGTGCAGGTGTGCCATCATAACTCACTGAAGGCTTGATCTCCTGGGCTCAAGCAATCCTCCCACCTCAAGCTCCCAAGTAGCTGAGACCACAGGCACGTGCCACCATGCCTGGGTAATTTTTTCCAGAAATGGAATCTCGCTATGTTGCCTAGGCTGGTCTTGAACTCCTGACCTCAGATGATCCGCCCGCCTCTGCCTGCCAAAGTGCTGGGATTACAGGTGTAAGCCACTGCACCCAGCCAATGTAGGGATTTAGAGTAACACATTACACCACTGCTATAGCTTTCTTCGCAGAATTCTAATATTCTAGATATTCTTGTAAATGGTGGTTGTGTTCACTTTGTAAAAGTTCACTGATCTGTGCCCTTCATGTGTGTGCAGTTTGTTCTACATATATAAATAGGAAGTTAACCCCCATGTTAGTCAGGATTCTCCAGAAACAGAATCAATAGGATGTGTGTGTGTATGTATCATATTTGGAAAGAGATTTTAAGGCATTGGCTTATGTAACTATAGAGGCTGGCAAGTCCACAATCTCCAGAGTAGATCATCAGCCTGAGGACCCACAAAAAAGCCAGTGTTGGAGTCTGTCTGAAGGCCATCTCAAAATTAGTCATCACACCCCCAAAAAAGAACCTTACTTTGGGTTTATAAATGAGACTTAGAGATGCTTAGTAACTTGTTCAAGCTCACTCAGCTAAAAGGTAATGAACCCAAGAGCAGAACTTGGCTCTCACTGAGGCCAGAGTTTGTGCTGTTTCCACTATATGAGGCAAAAGATGTTCTAATGGGGTCCGGTCCTATCTTCATGGCTACTTTGCAGGTAGGTTCAAGACACCATCCTCCTCAATGGGTGGCTGCAATAGCTCCAGATTGAGCCCACTGCTTTTACCCTCCATACAGCAGCTAGAAGTGTATCAGTCTGTCACATGTTGTCTGAGTTTAATAGTCCAGGGCTGCAATGACTGTTCCATGGTGAGGGGATCCAGTTACCCTCTATTTTGTTGCCCTGCCATCCTCAACATATGGCTTCCATCTCCTGGCCTAGGATGGCTCCTCCAGTCCCACCATCATGTCTGCATTGGAGCCAGTGAGAGAATGGTAGGAAATGGAAGCCTGCACTTACTTCTCACAGCCCATTGGCCAGAGCAATTGGCCAGGTTGTTTTGGTCACATGGAAAAGCTTATATGCAAAGGAGTCTGGGAAGTGATTTTTAATTGGATAGCTGCATGCTGAGCCTAAACTTAGGGGTTCCAATATTAAAGGAATATTGGAAGGGAATATTAAAGGGGGGAAATGAATATTGGGGGATAACTGACACTCTGTACCACAAATGATTTTCTGTTGCTTTTACAAAAATACTTTCTATCTCCTCCGTGGCTTTGCCCTGCCTGGCGCCTGCTTGCTGCTCCAGCCTCCCCTCCCAGCACACGCCCCTGAACTCTCTGCCCTCTAACCGCACACTCCCCCGAACTCTCTGCCCTCTAACCACACGGTGACCTTTCAGTTCCTTGAGTGTTCCATGCTCCCTCCCACCCCAGGGCCTTTGCATGAAACATTCCTTCTGCCTGGAATGCTCTTCTCCTGTATCACCTAGTTAACTCCTACTCATTCTTCAGATGTCTCAGCTGTCATTTTCTCAGGCAGGGCTTCTCTGATTCCATTCTAATGTACGTGTTTTTTTAAGCCTCTGATCTGCCATGAATCTTTCCTCTATAACATTCACCTCAGTTATAATTGTACACCTGTTTAATAACCATTTAACTAATTACCATCTCTTTCTCTAGACAGTAAGTCAATAAAGGACAGATCATCTTGGTTTTGCTCATTGTTGTATCCCTAGCACCTAGCAGAGTGCCAGAGACAAATATTTGTTTTTCTTGAATAAGTGGACAAAGACTCCTTAAAATTGTCTGGATGATACTAACAGGACAATTTCAGCTATGTAGACAAGGTCTCAGACTACATGGCTTGACCCAGAGATCTGTTTTTTAGTCTCTATAGAGAGTCTGGGCTATCTAGGGCCTCCTGTGGATAGAGCGAGTTGTTCAAGTTCTGCCTCATAAGGCTTGGTTCTAATATTCATTGCATTGCACTCTTGCTCCCTGACTGCAAATAGATTCTGCCAGGCTTTTAGCTTGTTGCTCTGATGAGGTTGTATTTACAAAAAAAGAAGCCAGGCAGGTTGAATCCTGCCAAATTGCATCTCTACATAGAAAGCCCCATGGCTGCATCATGTGAATGCCTGGCTGCTCTGCGGTTCAGGGCTTGGAATTTCTAGAGGGGAAAGCACTTGAGAGTGCCCACTGGAGTTAATATGGAGTACACTGGGGAATTTCTGTTAAGTCAAAGATTTACCTCCTGCTTCTGCATTTTTCTGGGTCCAAACACAAAGGCCTCTCCTGACCTTAGAGTTCTGTGTCTGGATGCTTTTGGCTACAAAACCAGAAAACTCCTTCTCAACTGACTTAAACAGTGAGTTTTGCATCACACATCACAAGGAGGCTGGAGGTAGGGCAACCCAGGGACTTTTAACTGAGCAGTTTGCATACTCCATGGAGGACTTGAATTCTTTCCATCCTTATTTTATATGTGTGGTTCTGCCCTTGCTTTTTTCATTTGACAATATATCCTTGAAATCATTTCCAACAGGACGAAAAGAGCTACCTTATTGTTTTCAGACTGAATAGTGTTCCATTTTAAAGACATATCATAATATACTTAACCAATTCCCTTGTAATGAGCACTTACTTTGTTTCCAATCTTTTGCTGTTACAATGATGTGATGAATACTCGTACATAAGTTATTTCACATGTGACTGAGTGCATCCAAGGATAAATTCCTAGAAGTGAGCTTGCTGGGTCACAAGCTATATGCCTTTGTAATTCTGGCAGATGTTGCCAATCTGCCTTCTGCAGGGGTTGTACCAACATACTCCCCTCCCCAAATGTGTAAAGGAGCATTTCAAGTCTTTTTGACACCTTAACTTAAACCTAGGCTAGAAAAAATATGGCAGGTGCCTAGGTGATTTCTGCATAGAGAAACAAAGGTGGGTTGTTTATCAACCCAGTCATTTTAGCTGGCACCAACATAAGCCTCAGTGCTCTTTTTCAATAAATTAGTAATCAGGCCGGGCGCGGTGGCTCAAGCCTGTAATCCCAGCACTTTGGGAGGCCGAGGCGGGCGGATCACAAGGTCAGGAGATCGAGACCACAGTGAAACCCCGTCTCTACTAAAAAAAAAATACAAAAAATTAGCCGGGCGCGGTGGCGGGCGCCTGTAGTCCCAGCTACTCAGGAGGCTGAGGCAGGAGAATGGCGGGAACCCGGGAGGCGGAGCTTGCAGTGAGCCGAGATCGCGCCACTGCACTCTAGCCTGGGCAACAGCGTGAGACTCCGTCTCAAAAAAAATAAAATAAAATAAATTAGTAATCTCTGTGGACTCCCCTGCCCTCACAATTGTGAGGGTACTAGGATGTCCATGCACAGTCCGTATTTCAGAACTTAGTATCTGCAATTTGATCATTCTATCCACAAACTACTCCTCTCTAGAGGTCTTTTCTCCCCATCTCCACCTGGCAATCTCCTCGTCCTCCCTCAGGCCCAGTTGAGATGCCCCCCCCTCCTCCATTAAACATTATCTGACACCCCCAAGCAGAATTAGTCACTCTTCTTTGCTCCCATGGAATTTTGCTCACACCTCAATCATGGCACAAATCACTTGTAATGTAATTATCCACTTACCTGTTCATCTCCCACACCGCATGCCTTAAGGATAGAAACTTCATCTTCATCTTTGGGCCAGCGCTTCTATACATGGTGCCTGGCACATAAACACTTCACAGTAAAGCTTGCTGAAATGAAATCAGGCAAGGGCGCAGTTTTGTGGTGCCTGGTGGCAAAATCAAACAGTATTTATGTTTTCCCTTTTCTGGTAGTGTCGATGAAAAGGTCAAAAATATGGCACTTCTGAATATTTCTTTATATCTTTTTGTGTTCCTGGACTTCTCCTTCTCCTGGAATCTGTCCTGTTCTCAGTGCCTAGAACACTGCCTGGGAAACAATAGGCATTTCATAAATAAATATTGGGTGAATGGGTATCTTTGATCAGAGGAAGCTTCCAAAATGCAGCTGAATTTTTTTTTTTTTTTTTTTTTTTGCCTGCTTGATGTGCCCAAAGGGTATTTCCAAGTCTTTCCAAACCTTCAAGCATGGACCCTCATTTGCCAGTTCTGTGTATTTGGGTTTTATTTCACCTCAAGTTAATGCATGTAAAAGTGCTTAGAACAGTGCCAGCCACTTAGTAAGCATTCAATAAATGCTGACTGTTATTTTTTATTATTATTCCCACTAGCCCGAACATGCTCCCATCAGTCCACCCCTTGTGCTGGGCTCTTCATTTCTCTCCCCACCAGTTAATGTGGCCTCAACCTGGAAAACATCCATGTAAGCACTCAGGTTTCAATTTACCAACTGTGTGACCTTGGGCCAGTTACTTCATCTCTTGGAGGCTCAGTTTCTTCATTTGGAAAATAGGCGTTATCTTAATATCTACCTCTAGATAGATATTAGATAGACATTGTTATGAGGATTAAATGAGCCAGTCCATAGACACTGCTTACCATCATGCAGGGCTCAGAGTCAGCATTTAGCCAGCATCATGATCATGATCATGATCATGATCATCATCATCATCATTGCAGATGCCAAACGCCTTTCATGTCTTCTTTCTGGGAGGCTCATTCCCACAGCTCTTCTGGCTGATGGTAAACCTTTAGCTGGTTCTGAAGTTTGGGGCATCACCAAGAAGCTTGTGTTGACCATGTGATATGGTTTGGCTCTGCATCCCCACCCAAATCTCATCTTGAATTTTAATCCCCACATGTCAGGGGAGGGGTCTGGTGAGAGGTGACTGAATCATGGGCATGGACTTCCCCCTTGCTGTTCCTGACACTGAGTGAATTCTCATGCAATCTGGTTGTTTGAAAGTGTGTGGCACTTCCCCGTCACTCTTTCTCTCTCCTGCTCTGCCACGGTAAGACATGCTTGCTTCCCCTTTACCTTCTGCCATGATTGTAAGTTTTCTGAGGCTTTCCAGTCATGCTTCCTGTTAAGCCTGAAGAACTGTGAGTGAATTAAACCTCTTTTCTTCACAAATTACTCAGTCTCAGGTAGCTCTTTATAGCAGTGTGAAAACGGACTATACAGAAAATTATTTATAACAGCTATAAAGACACCTGGAAATGTGGAAGCAACTTTGGAACTGGGTAACAGGCAGAGGTTGGAACAGTTTGGAAAGTTCAAAAGACAGGAAGATGTGGGAAAGCTTGGAACTTCGTAAAGACTTGTTGAATTGTTTTGACCAAAATGTTGATAGTGATATGGACAATGAAGTCCAGACTGCAGTGGTCTCAGATGCAGATGAGGAACTTGTTGGGAACTAGAGTAAAGGTCACTCTTGCTATGCTTTAGCAAAGATACTGGTGGCATTTTTTCCCCTGTCCTAGAGATCTGTGGAACTTTGAACTTGAGAGAGATGATTTAGGGTATCTGCTGGAAGAAATTTCTAAGCAGCAAAGCATTCAGGAGGTAACCTGGGTATTTCTAAAAGTGTATGCTCATATGTATGAACAAAGAGATGATCTGAAACTGGAACTTATATTTAAAAGGGAAGCAGAGCATACAAGTTTAGAAAATTTGCAGCCTGGACATGTGGTAGAAAAGAAAACTCCATTTTCTGGGGAGAAATTCAAGCCTGCTGCAGAAGTTTGCATAAGTAAAGAAGAGTTAAATAGCCAAGACAATGGGGAAAATGTCTCCTGGCATTTCAGAGACCGCTGAGGCAGTCCCTCCCATCACAGGCCCAGAGACCTAGAAGGAAAAAATGGTTTCATGGTCCAGGCCCAGGCTCCAGCTGCGCTGTGCAGCCTTGGGACATGATGCCCTGGATCCCAGCCACTCCAGCTCTAGCCATGGCTAAAAGGGGCCAAGGTACAGCTCTGGCCATTGCTTCAGAGGTTGCAAGCCCCAAGACTTGGCAGCTTCCATGTGATGTTGGGCCTGCGGGTGTGCAGATGGCAAGAGTTGAGGTTTTGTAATCTCCACCTAGATTTCAGAGGATGTATGGAAATGCCTGGATGTCCAGACAGAAATCAGCTGCAGGGGCAGAGCCCTCATGGGCAGTGCAGTGGAGAAATGCAGGATTGGAGCCCTGACACAGAGTCCCCACCGGGGCACTGCCTAGTGGAAACATGAGAAAAGGGCCACCGTCCTCCAAACCCCAGAATGGTACATCCACTGACAGCCTGCACCATGTGCCCAGAAAAGCCACAGGCACTCAATATCAGCCCGTGAAAGCAGCTGTGGGGGCTGTACCCTGCAGAGCCACAGGGTCAGGCCTTGGGAGCCCACCTCTTGCATCAGCATGACCTAGATGTGAGACATGGAGTCAAAGGAGATTATTTTGGAGCTTTAAGATTTAATGACTTCCGGCCAGGTGCAGTGGCTCACGCCTGTAATCCTAGCACTTTGTGAGGCTGAGGCAGGTGGACTGCCTGAGTTCAGGAGTTCGAGAACAGACTGGGCAACACAGTGAAATCCTGTCTCTAACAAAATACAACAAAAAATGGCCAGGTGCGGTGGCTCACGCCTGTAATCCCAGCACTTTGGGAGGCCAAGGCAGGCGGATCACTAGGTCAGGAGATTGAGACCATCCTGGCAAACACGGTGAAACCCCGTCTCCACTAAAAATACAAAAGAAAATTAGCCGGGCGTGGTGGCGGGCGCCTGTAGTCCCAGCTATTCGGGAGGCTGAGGCAGGAGAATGGCATGAACCCAGGGGGACAGAGCTTGCAGTGAGCAGACATCGCGCCACTGTACTCCAGCCTGGGTGACAAAGTGAGACTCTGTCTCAAAAAAAAAAAAAAAAAATTAGCTAGGTGTGGCGGCGTGTGCCTGTAGTCCCAGCTACTTGGGAGGCTGAGGCAGGAGAATTGCTTGAACCCGGGAGGCGGAGGTTGCAGTAAGCCAGGATCATGCCACTGCACTCCACCCTGGGTGACAGCAAGACTCCATCTCCAAAAATATATATATATATATTTTTTAATGATTTCCTTGCCAGGTTTTGAACTTGCATAGGACCTGTAGTTCCTTGGTTTTGGCCAATTTATCCCTTTTGCAATGGCAGCATTTACCTAATTCCTGTATTTCCATTGTATCTTGGAAGTTACTAACTTGTTTTTTACTTTACAGGCTCATAGGCAGAAAGGGCTCGCCTTATCTCAAATGAGACTTTGGACTTAGACTTTTGAGTTAATGCTGGAATGAGTTAAGACTTTGGGGGACTGTTGGGAAGGCATACTTGGCTTTGAAATGTGAGGACATGAGATTTCGGTGGGGCCAGGGGTGGAACGATATGGTTTGGCTCTGTCCTCACCCAAATCTCATCTCGAATTGTAATCCCCATGTCAGGGAGGGGCTTGGTGGGAGGTGACTGAATCATGGGGGTGGAGTTCCCCTTTGCTGTTCTTGTGAGAGTCAATGAGTTCTCACAAGATCTGGTTGTTTGAAAGTGTGTGGCACTTCCCCCTTCACTCTCGCTCTTTCCTGCTCCACCATGGTAAGACATGCTTGATTCCCCTAACCCTTCCACCACAATTGTAAGTTACCTGAGGCCTCCCAGCCATGCTTCCTGTTAAGCCTGTGGAACTGTGAGTAAATTAAAACTCTTTGCTTCATAAATTACCCAGTCTCAGGTAGTTCTTTGTAGTTAAAATGGATTAATATATCATGTGTTGATGAAGTTCCTGTTCTTCCCTCCTTACCCTCCTATGTGGATTATCTAAAGATATTTATTTCACTCCCACAAAAATGTTTTGTTCTGACCCATTCCCTAGAGCTGAAAGTAGGCTGCGGGAACTCTGAGTGAGAAAATAAGAGCAGCCTACTCCCCTGACCATATTCCTGCCCGATGACCAGTATTTGGGTGACACTTCACCCTGCCACCAATTTTTTGAGTCCTATTTCCCATAGACTCTGTGTTAGTTCATTCTTGTGCTGCTATAAAGAAACACCTGAGACTAGGTAATTTATAAAGAAAACAAGTTTTGATTTGGCTCATGTTTCTGCAGGCTGTACAGGAAGCGTGGTGCCAGCATCAGCTTCTTGTGAAGGCCTCAGGAAGCTTTCAATCATGGCACAAAGTGAAGGGCAGACAGCACATCACATGGTGAAGAGATGGAGCAAAAGAGAGAAGGGGGAGGTCTCAGATTCTTTTTAACAACCAGATCTCATGTGAACTAACTGGGAGAGAACATCACCAAAAAATGGTGCTAAGTCATTCGTGAAAGATCCACCCCCATGATCGAATCACCTCCCACCAGGTCCCACCTCTAACACTGAAGGTTACATTTCAACATGAGATTTGAAGAGGACAAACACCCCAAACATAACAGACTCACTTGTGACTTTGCCCTGTAAACTTTCAGGGAAAATGAGGTCACTTCTGTCCCAGAGACTCTGTTATCTTACCTTCTCCTGGGGTTCTTCATCTAAAGTAGTAAGTGTAAATTCCTTACTGATCCAGTTTTTTTTTTGTGTGTGTGTGTATACACAAAAATTATTATATAGAGAGTAAATTATTCATATATATAGAACTCCTAGGGACAAGTGATCTGCCCTCCTCAGCCTCCCAAGCAGCTGAGATTACAGGAATGTGCCACCACACCTGGCTACAGCAAGGCTTTTGACAGAAATGGTTAAAAGAATTCAAAACTGAGGATCCTAGTGCTGGGGGTGTGATATTTTGTGTTATTGGTCAGTAAGAATGTCTCTTACTTAAGACATGAGTCCTGAAGTTGGTAAGAGTTAATTTATTTAGACAGAGTTAATTTTAATTAGCGAAAACTAAAGAACTTATATATATATAAAATTTATATATATAAAGAATATATATTTTATATATATATATGAAGAATTCAGATGTGTTAGAAATTATGAAGAGGACTATAAGATAACTACCACAGAAGGCAGGTGGAAGTGGTCTCTGTGGAGAAGGAAGAATTGGGGAAGGGCCCATAGGGAACACACGAGACAATCGTTATATTTGTTTCTCACCCTGAGTAGTGGGTACATAGATGTTCACTGGACTATTAATCTTTAAAATGTACATATTCATTTAACACATTGAAGTGTGCATGATGGATTTCATAATTTTTTAAAAGTAAAATATTGTGAAAGAGAAGGGGAGGAAGGAAAGAAAGGCAAATGAAAGGAAAAGAAAGGAAGAAAGAAAGAGGGAGGGAGGATAGGAAGAAGAAAGAAAACTGGATTTGTTAATAGGAAAGAATATATCAATGTCAAATCCCCATTTTGGGCTAGCATTATTCAGTGTCCAGAAAGATAATCTCAACAATTACTCAGTGAATCAGCTTATTTAATTGATGACTGTACAGTTAATTCATGCTCAAAAATCAAACATTCTAAGCTTCTTTCTATGAATACCTTCCAGACCAAGGTTATTAATCTCATGGTTTTAAAGGACAGAATTTCCTGGGGAATGTTGGTCCTCTTGTAGGTGCTACTGCAGCAAAAGTGAAACAATCATACACCAGACCAAAGTAAAAGTCAGTTCTTTAGTTTTCACTAATTAAAATTAACTCTGTCTAAATAAATCAACTCTTACCATCTTCGGGACTCATATATCAAGTAAGAGACATTCTTACTGACCAATTACACAAAATATCACACCCTCAGCACTAGGATCCTCAGTTTTGAATTCTTTTAACCATTTCTGTCAAAAGCCTTGCTGTAGCCAGGTGTGGTGGCACATTCTTGTAATCTCAGCTACTCGGGAGGCTAAGGAGGGCAGATCACTTGTCCCTGGAGTTCAAGGCCAGCCTGGGCAACACAGCAAGGCTCTGTCTCAAAAAAAAAAAAAAAAAAAAAACATGACAACAATAACATGAAAGCCAGGCTAATGCTAAACTGAATTAAAGTATCATAAGGTCCCTAGAGTTATTTTAAAAAGGGTGAAAGTACTAATTCAAGGGTGACTTAATTAAGTCAAGGATGCATGCTATAATATCTAGGGTAATAAAATAACAATAAGAGCAAACATGTGACTACTAATTTACAGAGCAGGAAAATGAAATAATTAGAAAAATATTGATTGATCCAAAGAAGGCAAGAGGTAAAAAATAAATAACAGATTTTTTTATTTAATAATAAAACATCTGTTTTAATAATAAAACACAGATGTGAAAAATGGAAAAAAATGGTAAAATGGTATACTTTAAACCCTAGAGTATCAGTAATTACCACAATATAAATCAATTAAAGGCAAAGATTTTCAGACTGGACAGGAAAAAAACAACTATATGCTGTTATAGAAGACACACCTTAAACATAAGGATGCATAAAGGTTGAAAATAAAGGGATTTTTGGCCGGGTGTGGTGGGTCATGCCTGTAATTCTAGCACTTTGGGAGGCTAAGGTGGGTGGATCACCTGAGGTTGAGAGTTCGAGAACAGCCTGGCCAACATGGTGAAACCCCGTTCCTACTAAGTATACAAAAATTAGCCGGGTGTGGTGGTGCACGCCTGTTATCCTAGCCACTTGGGAGGCTGAGGCATGAGAATCACTTGAACTCAGGAGGTGGAGGTTGCAGTGAGCTGAGATTGTGCCACTGCACTCCAGCCTGGGCAACAGAGTGAGACTCCAGAAAGAAAAAAAGAAAAGAAAAGAAAAAGAAAGGGAAAAGAAAGGAAAAGAAAAGAAAAGAAAGGAAAAGAAAAGAAGGGAGGGGAAAGAGAGAAAGAGAGAGAGAAAGAGAAAGGAAGGAAGGAAGGAAAGAAAGAGAAAGAAAGAAAGAAAGAAAGAAAGAAAGAAAGAAAGAAAGAAAGAAAGAAAGAAAAAAGATTTTTTTTTAAAAAGAAAAAAAAAGTAAGTCATGAAAACACCAGAACAAAGCTGGTGTATCTGTACTGGTATCATAAACATAAGGAAAAAAGTATTGCTAGAGATAATAAGAGATATTTCATAATAATGAAAGGGAAATTTTAATAGGAAAATATAAAATCCTAACTACATATTCAATTAAAAACAGCCTCAAAACATAGTAGTAACTGACAGGTCTAAAAGGAGAAAGACAGAAATCCATAATAATAGTTGGAGATTTTTTTAGCACATCACTCTCAGTAACTGGTAGAATAAGTAGACAAGAAATCATCATTAGGATATAGGAGATTTTGAATAACATGATTCACAAACTGATCTAGATGACATATAAGTATCATACCCAATAGCTGCAGAATGCCATCTTTTCCAATATACATTGAACAATTATCAAAATACCCCCACAGGTTTTTTTTCTTTTCCTTGTAAGCACTTTCAATGAACTCACAATTTTGATACGCCATTTCTCTGTTATCATTTAGTTTTAAACATTGTCTTATCTCCACTGTGATTTCTTTGGCCCATGAGAACATTTTTAGCAAGTGTGTTGCTTAACTTCCAAATATTTTGTAATCTTCTAGTTGTTTTTTGTTATTGATTTCTAGCTTAATTTGTCAGAGATTTCAATCCTATAAAATTTCCTGAGATTTCCTTTATGGCCCAGCTTAAAACAAAACTCAAAAGGATCAAACCATTTCCAAATGACTGCATCCCAGAACAAAGTTCAAACATAATTAAAGGAATACAAAATAATCTAGCACCCAACAAAGTAAACTTTACAATGTTTGGCACCTGATCAAAGATTACCTGGCTTACAAAGAAGCAGAAAAATATCACCTATACGGAGGAGAAAAATAAATCAATGGAAGCCAACCTGGAACTGACATAGGTGTTAGGATTATCAGACAAGGACAGTAAAACAATTGTTACAACTGTATTTTGTACATACAAAAGTTAAGCAGACACTTAGAAGATGCCTAAAATTGGCCGGGCGCGGTGGCTCACGCCTGTAATCCCAGCACTTTGGGAGGCCGAGGCGGGCGGATCACAAGGTCAGGAGATCGAGACCACGGTGAAACCCCGTCTCTACTAAAAATACAAAAAATTAGCCGGGCGCGGTTGTGGGCGCCTGTAGTCCCAGCTACTCGGGAGGCTGAGGCAGGAGAATGGCGTGAACCCGGGAGGCGGAGCTTGCAGTGAGCCGAGATCGCGCCACTGCACTCCAGCCTGGGCGACAGAGCGAGACTCCGTCTCAAAAAAAAAAAAAAAAAAAAAAAAGAAGATGCCTAAAATTAAAGACCTAAACTGATCATCCAGAGATGAAAGCTACAATGTGTGAGATGAATTATACACTGAAAAGGATTGGCAGATTAAATGTAAAAGAGGAAAAGATTAGTGAACCTGAATACATAGACTATGATAAATTTAAGATGTATGTTATAAACCATATGGCAACCACTAAAATAAATAATTACAGGCCAGATGTGGTAGCTCACTCCTATAATCCCAGCACTTTGGGAAGCCAAGGCAGGAGGATCACTGGAAGCCAAGAGCTCAAGACTAGCCTGGGCAACAGAGCTAGACACTGTCTCTGAAGTAATTTAAAAATTAGCCAGGTATGGTGGAGCATACTTGTAATCCCAGCTACTGGGGAGGTTGAGGAGGGAGGACTGCTTGAGCCCAGGAGTCGGAGGCTGCAGTGAAATGTGATCACACCACTACACTACAGTCCGGGCAACAGAGTGAGACCCTGTCAAAAAAAAAAAAAAAGAGTTATAGCAAAAAGCCAATTAAGAAAATAAAGCAGAATTTTAAAAAAACACAAAAATAGTCAACTCAAAAGCAGGTGGAAAAGGAAACAAAGAATGGATAGGACAAATAGAAAACAAATAGCAAGGTGCTGACAAACCTAATCATATTTTAAAAATCACATTAAATGTAATTTCATTAATTAAATGGCACAGATTGTCAGTTTGGATTAAAAAAAAAAAAAAAAGACCCAACTACATGCTGCCTAAAAGAAACACACTTTAAATATAAGGAAACAAATAGGTTAAAATACATACGATGCCAATACTAAAAGAAATTCATAGTGACTATATTAATAACCAGCCAATCCTGGTTAACCTTCGATCTCAACCTGTTAACCCCTGAAATCTAGACATTGCCACACATTCTTTGTGTTCATTTACCAAAAATCTTAAGAAACAGAGAATCAAAGTAACTGGATAGCTATCAAAGAAATTGAATGTGTAGCTAAAAACCTTCCCACGAAGGACACTTCAGGCCCAGTTGGCTTCCCTGGTGAATTCCACTAAACATTTAAGGAAGAAATAATACCAATTCTATACAAACTCTTCCAGACAATTGGAATGGAGTCAGGGCAAGTTCCAAGTGTTCCCCTGTGGCATCAGGCCAAGTACCTCTGTGGGGCTTGGCCTAAAACTGTACTCTTGCTTGACTTTTACCCCCATGTTTTGTTCTGCTTTCTCCACATCCTCCTGGGAGTACTCCCTTGATGAATCACTTGCATACTAATCTTCATCTCAGGGTCTATTTCTGGGGAAACTGACCTAAGACAGACAACGCCTGGATTTCAGGTTTGGGGCAACAGGTTGAGATAGAAAGTTAAGCAGGATTGGGACTGGGGGTAAGGAAAGATAAAGGCTGTGACCATGTTGCATTTTAGCAATCTATATGACATTCCACTAGAGGCATCCAGTAGGCAGTTGGATATGCAGCTTAGGAAAGCCATCTAGGTAGTTAACAGATTTGAGAGTCGTTAGTCTAAAAATAGTCATTAAAGCCCTGGTAGTGGAGGCAAAGAGTGTGAAGGGTGAGAGGAGAGGAGGGCTAGGGCCTGTGCCCCCAATCCCAATCCTACTTAACCTTCTGTCTCAATCTGCTGGATGGATAAATGAAGACGAATCAGCAGACAGACTGAGGAGCAGTTGGAGAAGTAGGAGGAAAAGCAGGAGGTGGGTATTCTCAAGGCCAAATAAAGAGTGTGTTGGCTGGGCACGGTGGCTCACACCTGTAATCCCAGCACTTTGGGAGGCCGAGGCAGGCGGATCACCTGAGGTCAGGAGTTTGAGATCATCCTGGCCAACATGGTGAAACCCCATCTCTACTAAAAATACAAAAAATTAGCCAGATGTGGTGGTGGGTGCCTGTAATCCCAGCTACTCGGGAAGCTGAGGCAGAAGAATCACTTGAACACAGGAGGCGGAGGTTGCAGTGAGCTGAGATCGTGTCACTGCACTCCAGCCTGGGCAACACAGTGAGACCTATCTCGGGGAAAAAAAAAAAAAAAAAAAGAGCGTTTCATGGAGGGAATGGTCCAGAGTCAACTCAGCATTTATTCATTCAGCAACTCTGAGCACCTGCTACCCAGCAGGCACTGTGCTGGGGCATAGGGAGAGAATGGGAAGACAGAAACCTAACTTGGACCCTACTCTCTTGGAATTTACAGTCCAGATGGGAGGACAACCAAACAAATCTCACTCAAAAAAAATTTGTAATTGCAAAGATAGTTTGCATATATTAAAGAAATGCAATATTCCCTGAGGAAGTGGCATTTGAGGTAGACCAGGACAGAAGGGGACTAGATACAACAGCAAAACAAACAATAAAGTTATAAAATAGATAAATTGGACTTCATCAAAATTAAAAACTTTTGTGCTTCAAAGGACACCATCAGGAAAGTGAAAACAGGGCTGGGCTCACTGGTTCAAGCCTATAATCCTAATAATTTGGGAGGCTGAGGTGGGAGGATTGCTTGAAGCGAGGAGTTCAAGACCAGGCTGGATAACATAGTGAGACTCCATCTCTTAAAAAAAAGAAAAAAGAAAAAAAATTAGCCAGGCCTGGTGGCACACCCCTGTAGTCCTAGCTACTCAGGAGGCTGAGGTAGGAGGATTTCTGAGCCCAGGAGTTTGCAACCTCAGTGAGCTCAGTGAGCCATAATAGTACTACTGCACTCCACCCTGGGTGACAGAGGAAGACCCTGTCTCTAAAACAAAAAAAGAAAGTGAAAAGATACCTGAGCATAGGAGAAAATGTTTGCAAAACATATATGTAATAAGGGGCTTCTATCTAGACTACATCAAGAACTCCTAAAAATCAGTAATAAAAAAGACAACCCAATTTTTTTAAAGAAGCAAAGGATTTGAATAGACATTTATCAGAAGATATACAAATGGTTAATAAGCACATGAAAGCATGCTCAACATCATTTGCATAGGGAAGTGCCAATCAAAATCAAATGAGATACCACTTCACACCCAGTAGAATGGTTATAATTACAAAAATGGAAAACAACAAGTGTCAGAGAGTGTATCAGTTTGCTAAAGCTGCCATAACAAAGTACCACAGACTGAGTGACTTAAACAACATAAATTTGTTGTCTCATGTTCTGGAGGCAAGAAGTCCAAGATCAAGTTATCAACAGGGCCATGCTCCCTCTGAAGGCCCCAAGGAAGGATCTGTTCCAGGTTTCTCTCCTAGCTTCTGGTAGGTCCTTGGCTATGGCAGTATAATTCCAGTCTTAATGTGCCGTTCTCCCTGGGTGCGTGTCTGTGTCCACATTTCCCATTTTTATAAAAGACACCAGTAATGTTGGATAAGGGGCCCAACCTACTCCAATATGACCTCATCTTAGCCTCACTAATTACATCTATAATGACTCTGTTTCCAAATAAGTTCACATTATGAGGTACAGGGGATTAGGATTTCAACACATGAATTTTGAGGAGCCACAATGCAACCTATAATAGCAAGGATGTAGAGAAACTGGAATTCTCATATACTGTTGGGAAGGTAAAATGGTACGGCCACTTTGTAAAAATCTCGCAGTTTCTCAAAAAGTTGAACATAAAGCTATCATATGATCCAGCAATTCCAATCCTAGGTTTATGCCCAAGAAAATGAAGATGTATGTTCATTCAAAAAATTGTACATAAATGTTCAGAACAGCATTATTAATAATAGCCAAAGGGTGGAAATAACCCAAATGTCCTTCCACAAATGAACAGATAAACAAAATGTGGTCTATCACACCATGGAATATTACCTGGCAATAAAATTGAAGTACTGATACATGCTACGGCATGGCAGCATGGAAGAAGCGTGAAAACATTATGCCAAGTGAAAGAAGCTAGTCACGAAAGACCACATGATTCTATTTATATGAAATGTACAAAACTGGCAAATCCAAAGAGATAGAAAGTAGACTGGCTGTCTAGGCTGGGGGAGTTGGGGGCAGTGACTACTAAGGGGTTTAAGGTTTCTTTCTGGGGTGATGAAAAAAAATTCAAAATTGATTGTGGTGATGGTAGGATCAATATTCACAACTCTGAATATTCTTTTGTTTTGGGGGTTTTTTTTGAGACCAAGTCTTGCTTTGTCACCCAAGCTGGAGTGCAGTGGTGCGATCTCGGCTCACTGCAACCTTCGACTCCTGGGTCCAAGCAATTCTCCTGCCTTAGCCTCCAAAAGTAGCTGGGATTATAGGTGCCCGCCACCACACCTGGCTAATTTTTTTGTTTTTGTAGTAGAGACGGGGATTCGCCATGTTGGCCAGGCTGGTTTCAAACTCCTGACCTCAAGTGACCCACCCACCTCGGCCTCCCAAAGAGCTAGAATTACAGATGTGAGCCACCATGCCTGGTCTACAACTCTGAATATCCTAAATTGAACTGCACATTTTAAATGGGTGAATTTTATGAGTTTTAAGGTGTGTGCATTATATCTCAATAAAGCTGTTATTCTAAAATAAATAAATCCTAAACTCCCTCCTACGAAAAAGCAAACAAAAAAACACAAAAACAAAACAAAACAAAAAGGTCAAGAACATTCCAACCAAAAAGCAACCACGAGAAAGTGAACTCTAGAATGGCAGGAATTTTTGCCTGCTTTGTTCACCATCGTATCCCCAGCACCAAAACAATGTCTGGAAATAGTAGGTATAAATAAAAGGACCATGTGCAAAAGTCTTGTGTCAGGGAGGTGGATGGCCCGTGGGAGAAAGGAAAGATCAATATGAGTGACTGGGACTACAATGGAGATGACTGGGCTCAACTGAGTCTTTACCCTAAAAGCAATGAGGAGCAATGATGAACTTTTAAGTGGAGGTGGATCAGATTTACATTTGAAAAAACCACTGGGAGGCCAGGTACGGTGGCTTACTTGTAATACCAGTACTTTGGGAGGCTAAGGTGGGAGGATCACTTGAGCTCAGGAGTTCAAGACCAGCCAGGGCAACATAGTGAAACCCCCATCTCTACAAAAAATACAAAAAATTAGCCGGGCATGGTGGCACGAGCCTGCAGTTCCAGCTACTAGGAAGGCAGAAGTGGAAGGATCGCTTGAGCCTGGGAGGCAGAGGTTGCAGTGAACTGAGATCGTGCCACTGCACTCCAGCCTGGGTGCAGAACACAGGCAGCAGGGAGACTTGATTAAAGATAAAGACTGAAAAGTTGGATTAAAAAAAAAAAAAGTTGTTAGTGACCTTGGAAAAATCAGTCCAGGTGGAGAGATGGGGTGACTAATTTGGGGAATTGGAAAGGAAGTGGGACTGGCAAAATTATACTACACTTGATAAGGCCTCTCCCTATTCCCTATAAGTCTCCAGGGAAACAGACCAAAAATACATTTGGCTTGAGAAATAACAAAGACATGTTCCCATGCATATTCACACACAGCCGGTTCACCAGCGGATTCTGTTTCTGTTCAAGGATTCCATACTTCCCACCCTGACACAGAGCGAGGTCCCAGGGCTGAAGTTCATCAGTGGTTGTCTCCTACCAGATGCTAGCCTTCTTTCATTGCTGGGGGAGAGGTGGGTGGGAGAACACAGAGTAGGCTGCCATCATCTGAGATTTGGGAGGCACTTCAGAAACATAATTCGTTCCCTTTTAGCTTCAGTGGGCTAGGTACAATCCAGAACCCAAAGGCAGGCCAAGCAGACACACTTCAACTCCACTCTCTGAAGATGGCGAAATGTTTTAGATTAGGACACTTCTCTGGTGTGACCAGACGTCTGAACTGAACCAAAAGATCTGGGTTCTAGTTCTAGTTCTGCTGGTCTCAGCAGCAAAGCCTTGGGTAAGAGACTTGACCTCTCTGGGCTTCCATCTCCTCATCTCAAAAATTAGGACAATAAACACATGCCCTGCCCTGAGCAGAGTGGTTACCAGTGGATAACAACCATGCAAGGGCAGATGTAGATTTGGGGGCCTGAGCTTATATAATCTCATGGTATTCGTTAAGAAAAAGAATAGAAAATTTAAAATACAAAAGTAGGTACAAATATAAATATTTAAAACGAGAAAAGAAATTACATCATTCTACAAAATTGAAAAAGCTCATGCCAAAAACATCACACACAAAAAATTGAAAATAACACTATTTGTTAAATTAACTGCCTGGCATATCACTAAGCACTTTCTCACCACATTTTTTGGCTGTGTATTCTTTCATGGCTTCTTTAACAACATTTTTGTCATTCTATGAAGAGAAAAGGAAGATAATTGAGTCATTCCTCTCCCTAATGGTGGATCAAAATTTGCTATCGCTGCTAGCTTAGAAAAGATCCAGTTTTCCAACTCCTTATTTTAGGATGGTTGTCAAACTTGGGAAACTACCAAGCCTTTTGTTAGGCGCCATAAGCGATCAAGGAACTTCACATTACCTTATACTGTGACCAATATATCTCCCCATTTTTTTGATGCTGGACATCTATGACCAAGACTTCTGAAACACTCAGGTCACTGTGCTTGTAATTCAGCACAGTAGGGACTTAGGGGTATTCCTGGAAGCCTAGCAAAAACGTAAGCATACACAGGAGCCACATAAACTCAAACTCAGTGTATTCCCTACTCCAAAATGCCTAAAACTGGCCACAGCCACTCCAATGCCTTCAGATAGGCAGTCACAGTGGAAAAAGACAGTGGTCTCTTTAAACCTGTTAAGTTAAAATCATTAAATCTGTTAAGAACAGATTTGGTTTAAAATATCTTAGTTTTGCTACTTACATATATTTTTTAAACCATGATCGTGTGAACACGTTGTTAAGACCTCCCTCTTGCATGGCCATGGAAGGGGCCTGGGTAAGTTTGAGGGCCCAGAAGCAGCAGCCCCGCTAAGCGTCGGGGTTATTTACCGTAAAGGCCCTTTAAAAGGCGGAGCCAAAGGGAGGTTGCCGGGAGGCTAGGGCTAAGCTGAGTTTCTCGGGTCGAGGAGCACAGTGGAGGCGGAGGGGCCTTGCCAGTCTGGCTCGCGGCGTGTGGCCGACCCAGGGTAGCTTCCCAAAGATGAAGCTGTGGCCTCTCCCAGCCAAACCCCACTCAAAGGGGACCGCTGACCCATCCCCGCCCTCCTGCGACCCCTGCTCGGTTCCCAGAAAGGACAGCGACCTCCAACCCGCCCTCGCCCTCCGCAGGTCTCAGTCTCAGCTTTCAAAAGGAGCGCGCCGCATTAGGCCCGCCCCTCACTTCCGGCTTGTAAATGCGTGGGTCCCACAGATCTCGCGATAGCGCGTCTTCTCATCGCTGGCGCTGACCCTGAGCAGCCTCGCCCGCGGTTTGGTTCAGGTCGGCTGAGGTCGGCTGCTGTGTTGGCACTTGGGATCTGGGCTTTTCCCCAGGCCCGTTATGTGGCAGCATCGGCTGGACTGTTAAGGCCTACCGGCTCCTTTAAGTCCACCCGTCCCTAAAGGTTCCTATCGAGAGGCTAGGCGCCGGGAAACGCCTTCAACCCTGTGCTCAGGGTCGTGGTGTGCTGCGCACGAGTGATAAAGACTCAGACGTCGTAATGACCGTTCTGGGCTCTCACTGGGTGCCGAACACCTGGCTCCACACACGTCTTCTCAATGGATACCCACAATAACCCCGAGAGAAAGGCGTGGTTTTTTACCCTCTTTATACAAATGGGGAAAGTGAGGCTCAAAAGAGTGAAGGAACCTGCCGAGGATCACAGAAAAGGATGCGGCCAAAACTCGAAGTCAGTCTGGCTGCAGCTCTAAGGCCCCATTACTATCGTAGAGCAGTTTGTCAACAGGTCCTTCGGTCCCTAGATTTCTAGGGGACGCTGGAGCTCATTGTGAAGTGCTGGGGCTTTGGGTCCACACAGATACAGGTGCATAGGAAAATCCAGGCACCTTCTTTGTTCTGTGACCTTAAACGACTTGCTTAACCTTTCTGGGGCTCATTTTTCTTCAACTGATGGGGTTAATAATAATACTTCACAGGATTATCGTGAGGGTTCAGTGCCTACTCCATAGTAAGCTCTCAATAAATGGAAATTGCTGCTATTGATAATCTTTTATCCTCTCACGTGTTGTACAGTGTTCAAGGAGCAGGAGGTGCTTAATAAACCAGAGTGAATGGTGAATGAATGGAGGAAGAAATGTAGAGTCTGGCCAGACACCGTGTGGTCCTTGCCTCCAGTTCCCTAATCTTATTTATTTATTTTTGAGACGGAGTTTTCGCTTTTGTTGCCCAGGCTGGAGCGCAGTGGCGTGATCCCGGCTTACTGCAATCTTTGCCTGCCGGGTTCAGGCGATTCTCCTGCCCCAGTCTCCCGGGTAGCTGGGATTACAGGCACTCACCACCATGCCCAGCTAATTTTTTTGTGTTTTTTAGTAGAGGTGGGGTTTCACCATGTTGGCCAGGCTGGTCTCTAACTCCTGACCTCAGGTGATCCGCCCGCCTCGGCCTCCCAAAAAGTGCTGGGATTACAGGCATTAGCCACTGCTCCTAGCCAGCCCCCTAATCTCTTACCCACTTCACTATGTGGTGCCACTTCAAAGGGCTTGAACTGGGGAATGACTGTTCCTCTTCTTCCCAAAACAGCTGTGTGTGTGTGCATGTGCGTGTATTTTAACTTGCTTTTGTTTTTGTTTTTGAGGCAGAGTCTTGCTCTGTCACCCAGGCTGGAGTGCAGTGGCGCAATCTCGGCTCACTGCAAGCTCTGCCTCCTGGGTTTACGCCATTCTCCTGCCTCAGCCTCCCAAGTAGCTGGGACTACAGGCACCCACCACCACACCCGGCTAATTTTTTGTATTTTTAGTAGAGATGGGGTTTCATCGTGTTAGCCAGGATGGTCTTGATCTCCTGACCTCGTGATCCGCCTGCCTCGGCCTCCCAAAGAGCTGGGATTACAGGCGTGAGCCACTGCACCCGGCCTTGACTTGTTATTGAAGTA
The DNA here is from genome assembly GCF_049350105.2 of Macaca mulatta. Lineage (NCBI taxonomy): Eukaryota > Metazoa > Chordata > Mammalia > Primates > Cercopithecidae > Macaca > Macaca mulatta. The sequence goes on along the minus strand of NC_133417.1, from coordinate 124,152,653 downwards.
ACATACAGAAAAATACACAAATCCTACGTGCACTTAACTTTTAACACAATGAACAAAGTAGTGTAATCAGGTCCCTGAGGAAGAAACAAATCATTATCAGCTCCCTAAACCCTTCTCCTGTTTCCCTCTATTCACTGCATCCCCTGCAGGGATAACCACTATCATGCCTTTCTAATGTTATGTTATGTTATGTTATGTTATGTTATGTTATGTTATGTTATGTTATGTTACTTTTTGGAGATGGGGGTCTTGCTTTGTCACCCAAGCTGAAGTGCAGTGGCATGATCATAGCTCACTGTAGCTTCGACCTCCTGGGCTGGAATTACAGGCCACTGCACCGGGCCACTATCCTGCCTTCCAACTGCATAAGTTAACTTTGCCTGTTTTTGCAGATGCCACTGGGATCATACAGTGTGCGCTTTTCTGGAACTTCCCAGATCTCCATGTGCCCTCACCTTCAGTGACAGTCTGAGAAGAAGCCAGGTGGGGTTGCTCCCTACATGGTCGGGGGTGCTGCCAAATGCCGCTCATCTCACCGTCACCTGCTGCCTCTCTGCCTGCCCCGTGGCCCATGGTTCTCTGACATCTCTCTCTCACTGAGGTGGGAAAGCATATTCTGTTTCTCATTCTCAGCTCTTTCATAAGGAGTTCCCACAGCAGAGATGTCTGTGTCCTGGTGAGCCTGTTCTTGCCATATACCCCAAATCTTTCCCTTTCCACCAGGAAGGCCTGAGGCCTTAGGGAGTGAGGGTGGAGGTACACTGAGCCCCAATGGTCATGCCCAGCCTCACAGCATTCCAAATAGCACTCCTCCCTCTGCCCTGTTTGGCGGACCCCTTCCCCGTCCAGTGAAACTTTTTTCTCACTCAGGGTGATGAGCTCTCAGGCCTCTGCTATTCCTCCCCTGCAGTCTGCCATCCACTACAGTCCCCCAGCCCACCAGATACTGGGGAACCCCAACTGTGGCCATGGTTTACTTCCTTTTCCAAGGATTTCTGATGCCATGCTGGTTAAGGGACATGGCTTAAGGGTCTAGGTGTGTTACACATGAGGAGAGTAAGGCTCAGAGAAATTTAAGGAATTTTCCAAAACCATATAATTTATAAGTGATGAGAATTAGACCTCAGAAGTGCCATTTGATGCAAGGCTAGAAGGCTAAGTGTCTGCTAAGGACCACCATTCGGTAAGACTAAAATGGGTGAGATGTCTAGGTACTTTACATGTATTACATCTAGTCCTCAAAACAACTTCAGCAGATCGGTGTTTTTATTTCAATATAGCAGATACAGAGACTGAGGTCCAGAGAACTTAATGACTTTGCTTTAGGTCACAGGGATAGTGAGAGACTAAACTAGGATTCAACCCCTCCCGCCGCACAGGCTGACCCCAAAGCCTGGCTCTTTCCTCTGCACTGTGCCACGCTCCCTGGAAGGATTTTGACAAGAGCAGATGTGAGTGGACGTGGAGCTAAGACAGGACAGTTAGGGTACATTCCAGAGAGAGGGACACATGGACCACAGAGGGGCTGTTTCCATTTCCTATTACTGAGTAACAAACCACTCCAAAATTCAGTGGCTTAAAATAACCATTTACATCCCACAGTCCTGTGGGTTGACTGCAATCAACTGGGCAGTTCTCACGTGGGGTCTCTCAAGCAGTTCAGTCAGATGGTGGCTAAGACTGGAGTCATCTGAATGAAGGCTCAACTCGGCTGGATATCCAAGATGACTTTTTTTTTTTTTTTTTTTTTGAGACAGAGCCTCACTTTGTCACCCAGGCTGGAGTGCATTGGCGCAATCTCAGTCACTGCAACTCCCACCTCCAAGGTTCCAGTGATTCTCATGCCTCAGCCTCCTGAGTAGCTGGGACTACAGGCATGTGCCACCAGGTCCGGCTAATTTTTTGTATTTTGGATAGAGATGGGGTTTCACCATGTTGGCCAGGATGGTCTTGAACTCCTGGCCTCAAGTTATCTGCCTGCCTCGGCCTCCCAAAGCACTGAGATTATAGGCGTGAACCACTGAGCCCAGCCCCAAAATGACTTTTTAAAGTCACATGTCTAGCACCTCATCTGGAACTGGTAGGGCCTGCCCAGGCATTACTCTCTCTCCATACAGCCTACCCACGTGGCTTGTTTCGGGTTCCTCATAGCATGGTGGTCTCAGGGTAGACAGACCTCATACACAGTGGCTGACTTGCCCCAGAGGGAACATTCCGAGAGACTGAGGCAAAAACTGCAAAGTTTCCTCTTCCCTCTCTTCGGCAGTCATGCAGCTTCGCTTCCACAGCATGCTCAGTGAAAAGGAAGCATGGACCGACCCTTTCAAGGGGAGGGGACAATACACAAGTGTGAAGCATGATTCACAGGGGACCATCTCTGGGGCCCAGCTATTACAGGGGCCGAGGCAGGAAGGGACAGATCAGGGAACTGCACAGTCATGCTTCAGTGGAACATGGTGCGCAAGTGAGAAAAAACTGGAGATGGCCGTTTATGGCAGATGGTGGAGGGCTTCAGTGCTGAGGAACCTGCATATGGATACACACTGGAGTCTTTAGCTGCCCAGCATCTGAGCCCCCTTCATATGCTGGTGGAGTCTCTCTAATATGAGTCTTAGTGAGAAGTCAGATACTTGCTCCCCTGGCCCCTGGCAGGAAAATCACAGCCAAATCAATGCTCCCAATCAGGACTCTAAATCTTCAGTAAGTGACCCAAGGAGGAACAGGACTGTTTATAATTCACCCCAGAGGCGGCAGCAGCCAGTGCTCAGGGTGGTGGTAGCCATGTGGGAAGCAGCCCCCAAGCCCAGGGGCTGTAGCCCCTTAATCAGGCTGCACTTGGGACAGGATTTAGCTAAAGTTCTAGCTGCCTAGCTTCTCTTGGCTCCTGCTTGCTTCCTGAGCCTGGTCTTGAGGCTTCCCGTCAATTCTGTGAGTTCCCTGATGTCATCCCAGTAAATTCCTCTTCTACTAAGTGAACCAGGGTCTGTTTCTGTTGTTTGCAATTAAGAACCCAAATTGGTACAAAGATCCATTGAGAGCTTTAGTCAGAGGAAATGACATGATCAGAGCACTTTGTGGGAGAGAAAAACAGAACAATAAGATAGGGATGGATTGAAGAGGAAGAAAGAGGAATGAGAGAGGCTAGTAGGAAGGCCGTTGTGATGTTTGAGGTGTGTGGTGAACTAGGATATTGACTGTGTGAATGAAGTAGAAGAATAAGCAGATCTTGGTCACTGATTGAATATAGAAAAGAGCAGAGAAGGTGAGAGTCCAAGTTTACAGCACTTTTGAGGCTCAGTGACTAAGAAAGTGATGACGTGACAAAGAGGAACAAGCAAGTTAAGGAGAACTGGTTTGGAGGGGAAAGTCATTCATTCATTTATTCAACAAATATTAAATGCCTGGTCTATGCCAAGCACTGTGCTAGGCATTGAGAAAAGAGCAGTAAACAAAACAAAGTCTCAGCCCTTAGCAAATACATGCATAAGATAATGAATCTGCATTAATAAAGCTTGAGCTGGGCGTGGTGGCTCACGCCTGTAATCCCAGCACTTTGAGAGGCTGAAGTGGGCGGATCACTTGGGGTCAGAAATTCGAGACCAGCCTGGCCAACATGGTGAAACCCCATCTCTACTAAAAATACAAAAAAATGAGCTGGGCGTGGTGGCAGGTGCCTGTGATCCCAGCCACTCAGGAGGCTGAGGCAGGAGAATAGCTTGAACCCGGGAGGCAGAGGAGTCAGAGGTTGCAGTGAGCCGAGATGGCGCCATTGCACTCCAGCCTGGGCAACAGAGCAAGACTCTGTCTCAAAAATAAAATAAAATAAAATAAAACTTGAGTTGGTGGTATCACACACATACAGCAAAACATGTATAGCTGGCAGCTGGAACTTCAAGAAAGATCATAGGAGGCCGAGTGTGGTGGCTCACGCCTGTAATCCCAGCACTTTGGGAGGCCAAGATGGGTGGATCGCCTGAGTTCAGGAATTCAAGACCAGGCTGGTCAACATGGTGAAACCCTATCTCTACTAAAATACAAAAATTAGCCCGGCATGGTGGTACACACCTGTAATACCAGCTACTCAGGAGGCCGAGACAAGAGAATCACTTGAACCCAGGAGGCAGAGGTTGCAGTAAGCTGAAATCACACCACTGCACTCCAGCTTGGGTGACAGAGCAAGACTCTGTCTCAAAAGAAAAAACAAGAAAGATCACAGGAAGGAATATTGGGCCTGAAGACAGAAGTTAGTAGTCATTTCCATAGACATTTATTTATTTATTCATTTATTCACTTATATTTATTGAGTTCCTACTATGTACTCAATACCATTCTTGGCATTAGAAATACAGCAAAAAACAAGAGAGTCTCAGCTCTCATAGGGTTTCCATTGTAGAGCATGGAGGCAGAGAGTAAACAAATACACAAATACGGTCAAATATGTGATTTACACTATGAAGAAAAATAAAGCAAGGTAAAGGTAAGAGGAAGTTTGCTATGTTATACAGGATGTTCTGCCAAGGCTCCTCTTTTCTGTTTATTTTTGTGGGTTTTTTTTTTTTCTTTTTTGAGACAGGGTCTTGCCCTGTCAATCAGACTGGAGTACAGTGGCTTGATCATAGCTCACTGTAGAGTTGAACTCCTGGGATCAAGTGATCCTCCCGCCTCAGCCTCTCAAAGCACTGGGTTTCCAGGCATGATGTACCATGCAAGGCCCCTCTCATAAGGAGATGTTTCAGTGAGGTCCCAAATGAAGGAAAACAGCATTCATGTGGTTATCTGGAGGAAACCTATTTCAGGCAGAGGGAGGAGGTGCAAAGGCCCTGAGGCAAGACAGTGTTTGGATTGTTCAAAGAATTTGCAGGTGGCCAGTGTGGCTGAAGTAAAGTGGATGAGAGAGAGTTGGAGGAGAAAATGAGGTGAAAGAGGTGGCAGGGAGCCAATCCTATTGAGCCTTGTAAGTCATGGTGACCTGTAAGTCTCAGCTCACTGTAACCTCCCCCTCCCGGGTTCAAGAGATTCTCCTGCCTCAGCCTCCCGAGTAGCTGGGACTACAGGTGCACATCACCACACCCAGCTAATTGTACTAAGTACTTTGGCTCTTGTGCTGCGTAAGATAGGAAGACTTTAGAGACCTTTGAGCAGAGGAGGCACATTGCATGACTGACACTTTAGAAGGATCACTTGGGCTGCTGGGTATGGAATAGACTGGGGTTGTGTAATGGCAGAATCAAGGGGAGCAACTAGGAGACAGCTGTAGTCAATTAAGCCAAGAGATGATGATGGCTTGGACCAGGAAGGTAATGATGGAGGAAGTGACATGTGATCAGACTTTAGATAGAAATTGATGGGGAACTAACATGATCTGCCAATGAGTTTGATGACTCTAGGATATTTTTTAATGGGAATAACTGGAAGAGCATTTGCCATTTACTGAATAGAGAGGATTGAGAAGTACATCTAAAGCTCCAAGAATGGCCAGGCACAGTGGCTCATGCCTGTAATCCTAGCACATTGGAAGGCTGAGGTGGGTGGATCACTAGAGCTCAGGAGTTCAAGACCAGCCTGGGCAATGTAGCGAAACACCTAGCTCTACAAAAAATACAAAAATTAGCCAAGGGTGGTAGTGCACACCTGTAGTCTCACCTACTTGGGAGGCTAAGGCAGGAGAATTTCTTGAACCTAGGAAGTCAAGGCTGCAATGAGCTGTATTTGCAACACTGCACTCCAGGCTGGGCGAAAAGTGAGACCCTGTCTTAAATAAATAGAGGCCGGGCACGGTGGCTCACGCCTGTAATCCCAGCACTTTGGGAGGCTGAAGTTGGTGGATCACGAGGTCAGGAGATCGAGACCATTCTGGCTAACATGGTGAAACTCTGTCTCTACTAAAAATACAAAAAAGTTAGCCAGGCGTGGTGGTGGGCGGCTATAGTCCCAGCTACTTGGGAGGCTGAGGCAGGAGAATGGCATGAAGCTCTGCCAGGAGGCAGAGCTTGCAGTGAGCGGACATTGCGCCGCTGCACTCCAGCCTGGGGGACAGAGCAAGATTCCGTCTCAAAAATAAAATAAAATAAAATTAAATTAAATTAAATTAAATTTAAAAAGCCCCAAGAATAGTGAAACCATTTTCAGCCTTCCTGCCTGCCTGCTGGTCTTTCTTTTTGAATAATTTCACTCAAAAGCCATAATGTAGAGCCAAGCAAGACAAGGCACCCATGTAAGGGCAGAGGGGACATTGGGCTGGCATAGGTTGTGAAAGCCCAAGATGAAAGAAGACAGTGTCTGCAAGGGGAGTGGAGGGAGCAGTAGCAGTGATGATGAACCAGTTACTTACACAGGATTAATCTGATAAGAAAAAGAGAAGTTACAAAAATGGAAAAGGAGAAAACAAAAATAAGTCCCGTGGTGTTGGATTGGAATCAAAGGTGAACTCATTGTTTTTTACATGGAAAGATCAATAGAAGATAGATAGATAGATAGATAGATAGATAGATAGATAGATAGATAGATAGATAGATAGAAGATAGATAGAAGACATAAATGTGTGTATAATAATACATATATTTTCTAGGACTGTCCACTGAGAGGTCTGGAAACAATGACACTCCTAGAACAATGAGCACATCTAGCACCCAGATCTTGGCTTCTACACATCATTCTCTATTAAAAGAAAGAAGCATCCCTTGGAGCAATGGCTGATTCCAGAGCTGTGGCAGAGAAAGTACAAGATGAGTCTGGAACATCTTGCTGTGACAGAAAGTAAGCAAGTGCTCAAAGAATTATGGTAATAGAAACCAGCTTGGCAACTGGACAAAATCTGGGAAATTTTAAGCATCAAAATAAATAATGAGGTAATGAGGAAAACACTCAACATCTGTAATATTGCTGTCAAAGTTGCATAACCTACATCTAATCATGAGGAAACAACAAATAAGCCCAAATTAAGGGCCATTTCTACAATAGCACTGTACTGTTCTTCTAAATTGTCCCAGTCATGAAAGTAAAGGAAAGGCTTAGGAATCATTTCAGACAGAGGGAGACTGGAAAGACCGGCAACTAAATGCAATGAATAATCCTGGACTGATCCTTTGGTTATAAAGGACAGCATTGGGCCAATTGATGAAAGTGCAGTAAGGTCTGGGGGTTATATAGAACCAATGTATCGATGTTAATTTCCTGATTGTGAGCATTGTGTTAGATTATGAAGGAGCATGTCCTCATTTGTAGGAAATATATATTAAAATATTAGGGAGTAATGAGGCATCATGGAGGCAACTTACTCATAAGTGGTTCAGGAAAGGGGGAAGTTCTTTGTATATCATTGTAACTTTTCTATACCTTTGAAATTACTTCAAAAGAAAAAGACAAGGAAAGAGTGAATGAAATCCCTAAGGCAGTGGAGAGTGAGAGGAGGATGAGGCAGTGCAATATTAACCACTGACACCAAAGGGTTCCATATATATAAGGAGAGGGCAGCTAATAATGTGTAATGTTGCAAAAAGAAGATAATTTTTAAAAAGGTTTAATACCTATTTACAAATTTTCTACATTATTAATCATGGCAGCATCTTCATACATGTGCAATGCAATGGAAAGTAAACCCATTATTCCATTCACAGACAATACTGAATGTGCATATGGATTTGACTTCCACATGGAAGCAACTAACAACTTCTTAACTTCCCTGGGCCCTGGGATTCAGAGATTGGAAGCCTGTTCTTACTACAAACCATTAAAGTTTTAAAAAGAAAATCACAATGACATAATTATATTAGCTCTTGTCAGGAGGCCAGGTCCCCCAATTCCTAGTTTTAGACGGGATCTTTTTAAAAATTTAGTGTATTCTGGCCAGGGGCAGTGACTCAGTCTCTGTAACCCCAACACTTTGGGAGTCGGAGGCGGGAGGATCGCTTGAGCCCGGGAGTTCAGAGAACAGCCTGAACAACAAAGCGAGACTCCGCCTCTTAAAAACACACACACACACACACACACACACACACACACACACACACACACCGAAAAACCGATTGTGGTGGCATGCGCCTGTAGTCCTGTAGTCCCAACTACTCGGGAGGCTGAGGTGGGAGAATCGCTTGAGCTCTGGGAGTCCAGGCTGCAGCAAGCCTTGATTTGCACCACTGCACTCCAACCTAGGCGGCAGGGCGAGGCCCTGTCCCAAACAAAATTACATAAATTAATTTAAATAAAATTTAGTGTAATCTAATGATATAATTTGATGCTCACATTTTGGGAGAAAAGAATCTGTATATATAATTATTAATGTGCCCAAGTAACACACGTTCATTATAGACAGATGGAAAATGCAGATAAACAGAGAACAAATTTTAAGCCACCTATACGCCCACCATCCAAAAATAATTTGTTAGCATTTTGATGTCTATTTTAGACTTCAAAATGCAAATCGCATCTATAATTTTTTGCAGTTAAAGAGGGACGCTGCCCTGTGCTATTTTGTATCTTGCATCTTCTCCTCCACCCCCCCATCCATTTAGAGCAAACACGGTCTCAGGAACTAAATATACTTCAAACGCCTCATTTTTAAGGACGCGGCAAGGAATTCCATTGAGCAAATGGACGGTGACTTATGTAATCATGTTCCTATTTAAGGACTTTTACGTTGGGCGCGGAGAGATAGTGCCGCAGAACCTGCGGACCGAGCCGAGACAAGTCGAAAATGGGAGGTTGGTGGACAGCTAGCTAGGTAGCTGAGCTGGGTTTTAAGCACACAGGGACGGAGGAAAGAGGGCCAGCAAGGCCGCGGCCGGCGGAAAGCAATGGGCCGGTGAAGTGGGATTTGGGCGCCGCGCGAGGCGGAGGACGGTTGGTTCCCAAAGTCAAAGGGCAGCGGCTGAGTTGAGACCCACCCAATTAACTGGGGCTACGCGCCCCAAGGCCCGAAAGCTGGTGCGCCGCCGCCTCTGACCAACAGAGGGCGCTGTGTCCTCAGCAGTTCGCGGTGGGCGGCTCCCAGCTGCTGGCCAGATGTAGGCAGCTGGACCGCGGGAGGCGCGAAGCCCTACCCGAGCCCCTGCAGACCCGCAGGCGGAGGAGGGAGGGGAGAAGAAGGGACGGCAGGGGGCAAGGGTGGTGGCAGAGCACTCCAACTGTCTTGCTCTGCAGACTCCTGGACTGCCTTCTCCTGTAGGGCAGAAGAGGGGCGCCTCCCACCCGGGGGGGGGGACGTTTTCTGATTCCCACCAAAGTGCAGTCTGGGCTACCCGTGGCCCTGGGCTGGCTCAGCATAACCCAGAGGGGTCCACAGGGCGGGGTGCAGGGCCTGGAGAGACCCACGCGGCAGTCTGCAGCGGGAAAGAGAGCTGGACTTTAAGGCCTTGAACTTATTGAGAATCCAGCCCTTGACTCCAGATGTTCTAACATCCACACAGACCGTCTCTGAGCTCTTTCTGCTCTGAGTGCTGTGTGCATTGGAGGAGTGAGAAACTGAGGCACAGCGGGATGGAGTACTGAGCAGACCTCTTCTCCCCATATTGTCTGCGGCGGAGAAGCTGGGCTAGAGTCCGAAGCTCAAGTGAAGGACCCCGGGGCCAGGGACAACCCCAGGGACCCCGCCCCCTTGACCTGCCCGCTGTCCCCACCCCTGGCCGCTCCCCAGGCTCCGGCAGGGGTAATCAGCTGCTGCGTGTTGCTGTAATTGGCAGCGCAGACCCGGCCTGGCGCAGGGGCGGGCGAGGGGCTTAATTGCAGGGCTTTGGCCAGCAGTCTAGGCTGCAACTCCACTGGGGGGAAGGGAGCGGGCCCCTTAGCTCCGCAGGCCTGGCTTTGGAGGAAGCCAAAGGCCTTTGGGTAGGTAGCCGGGGATCCCTTCCCCGGAAACTGGGGTTTCGTGAGTTGGGGGGAGGTTGAACCCCAGCGAGGGTGAAAGGCGGAGGAGCGGGATGCCTCGGGAGAGCTGCGGGGGTGGTGGGGGCAGATTCCAAACTCCCCACCCAAACCCCAGAAGCCCTGGTTAGTCTAGTCCGAGACTCCTCCCTCATTCTGACCCCCCTCCCCTTTCTGCTGCCCCGGTTACCCCCCTTCTTGTATCCCCAGGGCGCTCCCACCCTGGGGAAGAATGTGCCCTCCTTGCGCACCCTTGCCATGGCAACGGCACACCCCCACCCCCGCGCACCGCAGCAGCCGGGCCTGGCCCCGCGGGCGGCGAGAAAAGAGGGGGGGGCGGGCGCCTCCCAGCCCCGAGGACACACCTCGGCTGCCCTGGTTACCACAGTAACCGGGGGCATTCCAAAGTGCGCAGTCGCGAAGTGGCAAAGGGCTTCCTCACGATCCTATACCCCCCAACCCACTAGCAGGGGTTAGCGGCTCCAGGGAGAGACCTCCTCCGCGCCAACCCTAACTTCCAGGACAAGGTCCAGAGAAGAATCATGGGGTGTCCCAGCTTCCATACACCGCAAGCCTAGGGAGCAAAGGCATCTGGGGCCCCTGAAAGCCTGGCACCTGAAAAGGGATACCCCAGTCGCCAGCTTGTCCTCCTCCCCCACCAAAGCTCGAGGGAGGCGCTGGCAGCAGGAAGCTGGGGAAGGGCCCGGAGGAGCGCAGGCCCCACAGCCGAACGGTGATTACAGGGACCTGTCCCTCCCGCCCCCAGCTCCCACTCTCATTAAGTCATTTTTTCCCCTGTTGGAAAGTCCCCGTGCCTTGAGCGCAGGGGCTGGGGCGACCGCAGGCAGCTGCCGGCAACCACATGAGAAGTGGGGGGAGGAGGAGAGAAGGGGGCTGTGACTAGAGCCTGGCCACACTCCAAAGTGGAAGGCCCCCTGCCGGGGGCTAGCTAGGGGCACATTAATTTAGGGGAAGTAGAGGGAGCTCCGGGATGACCCTGAACTTGCTTCTCACGCGCCGGGGCTCTCCTACAACTACAAGTCTACCTTTGAGTGCCTCTACCCTGGACCTTGGGTGACTGCAAAGCAGGATGCCTGCGTTCTGATCTCATCCCAGCCTGGCTGCCTCTCCCTGACCCTTAACCCCACCACTACCTTCTAATCTGTCCACCACCCTCATTCTGTTATTTCCCTTCCTCCTCCTCCTTTTTCCTCCTGCAAGGAGGTAACCTAGCGCCCATCAGGTGAAAGGTGTTGGTGGCAGGGGATGTCCTCTCCTTCTCTGAATGATCTCTACCCACCTTCTGTCCTCATTTCCAAATCTCACCCCCGATCCTTCGCAGGCTGTTGGCAAGTTCTTCCTCCCTTCTAAACTGCACCCTCCCACTTTATTCCAGCCCATTTCCCCTATTTCCCGTCAGTTTATTGATCCCTGCCACACCCTTCATCCAGTATGCATAAGCTCAGTGCCATTTGGGCCCCATTTTCCTACCCTCCGTCACCTCCACATTTTCCTAATTTAGGTTCCTTATCAAGTCCCATACACCCCTTTTCAACTGTGGGCGTCAGCTTTCATCCCAGAACTCATCAGCTTCTGGGCTTCACAAGTTAGGTTAACACATATCAGATCACCTTGACTTATGTCATTAAAGCATGTCCCCTCCCTACAACTCCGGGTCCAGCCTCCTGCCCCACCCAACTACCCACCCCTCTCTCTGCACTGAACACATGCTTTGCAGCATGGCTGCTCCTACCTTATTCCAGTCCTGATCCTCTACCTCTCATCTTCAGTCTCCCCTCCCCCAGCTCGGTCCTCCTTAAGCCTCGAAGGCAGAGGAGGGTTAGGCTAGGACTAATGTTGCAGTGGACACTGCTGGGCATGGCAGCACCCCCTCAACCCCAGGCCTCCATTTACCCCACCTCTTCTCTCCTCCTTTCTGGGATGGGAGGGAGGAAGGGGGTGGAAAACCCAGCCCCCACAGCTCTCCTAGGTGATCAAGAGGAAAGGAATGAGGCAGGTGTGTCTGGTTGCTCCTGCCTACCCCTCCTCCTGGGGGACTCTCACCCGCCCGCTTGTGGGGCTGTCTTTTGGGGGATGGGGAAAGAAACCCTGTCCTCCAGAGAAGCAGCAGAGCTGAGCATTTGGAAGGCCCCACTACCATAGGCATGCCTGCGAGCTGCTGGCATTTGAAGGGGAAGGAGATGAGGGGCAAGCTCATGGGGGCAAATCTCCCAGCTGGTGGGCCTACTGGGGTGTATCACTAAGAGGCCCCCCTTTCCTTCTCATTCCTACCCAGGGATAAGGAGACATGGATCAGGGGTGGAAAATATGGAGAATTTGTGCAGGCTGGTCACTGGGGAAAGGAATAAGTCTTCGTCCTTGCCTGGTTCATCAAGAGGGGTGCTATTCTAGGGTAAATTGAGGCAGCCAGCAGGATCCCCAAGTGTGAGCAGCATGAGGCCTGGATGCAGTAGGTTGTGTTCTTTCCCTGAGATCCTGACCTCACTCCCCTCTCCACTGCCCTCCTTCTTGAGGGTCTGTTCCAGAAAAACATCAGATCCAAGAACCAAGGAGAGTGCAACACTGGACACAAACTGCTCAACAGTGTCCTCATGGGGACATGAGGGTGGGGAGGGATTGCTGACCTGCTAAGAAGCACCCTGATGTGGGGATCTGGGAGCACAAGAGACCCAGGAAGAATGTGCCCCCTGTACCTTACTTATATACCCTGCCTGGACTCAGAGAGACCAGAATCCAGACAGTGAGTCTCCGGGCCCTCCTCCGCCACCCTTTTCCCAGCCGCGCCTCCTGGCCCCACCTGCTCCCCGGGGCGCTGGGCTGGGCTGAGCTGGGTCTTGCCCAGGATTACTCCTCTGAGTGCCTCCTGTCTCTGCAGACAGTTGCTGCTGGGCACGGCCACTCGTCCTGGCTTGTGGCAGAGGGCTCAGGCACAAGGTGGGCGGTTAGAGCTCTGGCACCAGAGCCCTTCTCAACATCCCCACTGCTTCCAACCAGTCCAAGCCCCATCTCTGATTTAGAAGATAGTTGTTATTCCTCACTGGCTTACCAGCTGTCACCTCATCCCCCTTCAGCCTGTTCCCCATCAGCGATCCACGTGAGACTTGGACCATGACACTCCCCTGCTTAAGAATCTCAAGGTTCCCATTCCTCTTTAATAAAATCCCAACTCCTTACCTTGGCTTAGAAAGACACACGATGTGACTTTTGCCCACCCTCTGAATACTTCCCTTGCTAGTCTGTCCCTTGATTTCTTCACTGCAATCACAATGGCCCCTCTGCTGTTCCTCCAGCAGGCAGAGATCTTTCTCAGCTCACACTGTCTGCCTTCATATGGCCTCTGCCTGGAATGCCCTTACCCGTACTCTTTGCATGGCTTATGGTGCAGGTCCCAGCATGGGTATCACCACTCAGAAAGGCCTTCCCTGAGGAACCAGCGGCTTTGTCTGAGGAGCCCCACTCCCCACAAATCCCCCTACACCCAGCAGCCTGCACACAGCATTGTCTGAAATGACCTTGTTTGCATATTTACTTGTTTATTGCCCATGCCTCCCCCCAGCAAGAATGTAACTTCCAAGAGGACAAGTGCTGTGTCTCACTTACATCTGTGGCCCCAGTGCCTCACATTGCCACCCCCACGCCCCCCAGAGTGCCGCAAAGAGAGTGCAAAATAAATATTTGTTAAATGAATGATGAGGGGAATGGTAGGGGAGGGTGTCTGGGCCATTTATGGAATTACTTCAGCTCAGTTATGTCTATTTCTTTTTTTTAATCTTCCTCTCTCTGCCCATCAGCTTCTATTCATTCCCTACCTCCCATCTCCAGGGAAGGGGTGAAAGGATGGAGACAGACTGAGGGATTGCCTGGCTGACGCTTGTTTTAGTGTATGGGGCAAACCCCAGCCCAACCGAACTGTCTGGGCTTAGGGGAGGCAAGAAGAACCCAGTAAGTCCTAGAGCCCACAGAAGTGAGTGGTGGGGTTCAGACAGGCCTGGACTGTCCAGCGATCACAGACCTCAGAGCTGAGAGGTTCCTGTAAGATCATGTGGTCCAATCTCCTCTCCCAAGAGCCAAGGCGATGCTGCCTTGCCAAGGCCGTAAGCCTCAGAGGGCCAGGCTCCAGGAGGGGACCTCGTTCAGGGCCCAGGGGACCCCGGGCCGCTCACTTGCAGACGCTGACCCACTCGGTGATGCGGCACTCTTCGCAGACCACGAAGCAGCACCAGTGGAAGCGGCAGTGGCAGCGCTCGCTGCGCGTCTGGCGCAGGATGTTGTGGCCGCGGCCGCAGCACATGCTGCCGCAGCCATCCGAGCCCGCGCTGCTCTTGTTGCACAGGCGGCCCACGGTGCCGGCCGAGTCCAAGCGCGGCTCGCGCTCGCAGAAGTCGGGTGACTTTTCGAAGTAGACCAGGTCGGCGGGGCTGGCCCGGCGGCGCGGCCCGGGAGCGCCGGGAGCCGGCGAGGGTGCCCCCGCTGGGCCCGGCTCCAGCTGGCCGCCGTTGCGGTTGTGCGGCCGGATGAGCGTGGCGCGGTGGAAGCGGCTGCGCAGCAGCGCCCCCACGGTGCGGAACTCGGGCGTCACCTGCCAGCACGTCTTGAGCTGGCAGCTGCCTGACGTGCCGTGGCACTTGCACTTCCGCCGCATGTTCTCCATCACTGCCTGCGGAGGGAGGCACCGTGAGGGGTGACATCGGCGCCCAGCCCCACTGCCCTCCTCCCAGCGCTGAGTCTGGCCTGCTTCTGAAACCCACTCCCATTATACAGAGGCAAACGCTGAGGCCCCGAGCGAGGGTCCCACAACCAGACAGTCAGAAAAACTTCTGTACCTGCTCTTCTGCCTCTGCCTCTCCTACCCACCTCCCACCAGGCCAGGCCCCGGGGGAATTCCCACCTTCCGGCTCCCCTCCTCTCCTGCCCACCTTTCCAGCAGCTGCAGGGGGCCCTTGGGGCTGGAGGCTCTTGCTTCCTGAAGGGGGATCCCAAATCGGCAGGGAAATTCCCTCTCCTGCCACCCCTGGGGTAGGGGCCAGGAGCAGGAGGGTGCTGGCCCCGTTGTATCTCGCTCCAGGGTGTGTGTGTGTGTGTGTGTGTGTGTGTGTGTGTGTGTGTGTGTGTGTTGGGGTGGGGGGCGGTGTTCAGTGAGTTTGAGAAAGCCTTGGTCCCCCTCTCAGTGCTTCCCCTTCCCGTTCCCCCTACATCTCTTTGTAGAGAGCCAAAGGAGGGGCACAAGTGCTGGGGAGACTGCCCCCGGATTATGCTGCCTGGGACTCATTCTGCACTATGCTGAGACCCATGGTTCCTCCTAGGAAAAGCCAGCGCCACCAGGGGCCAAAGCTCTACCTGAATATAGAAAGGAACCAGAGAGAGCCAGGCTCTACAGCCCAGTGAAAGTGGAGAAGCCCTCAGGCCTCCAAGGGAGGTGGTTATGGGAATGAAACCTAACCACCCCCAACCCAGCTCACAACCTCGTCTAGAGTCTCCTCACTAAGAACCCTTTGACATTTTCACCAGAAACCCCATAAGAAGTTGGCCACATCCCCTCCTTTCCCTCAGTCTACTCCGAAAACACACTCTGAGACAGGGACAGCAATGATCCAGGGCCCTTAAACTTGGGCAGTAGGGCAGGGCCATAAGAGAGGGTGCCTTCCCCTCGAGGTCTGAAAGGGCTTCTCAGTGTGCATGTGCAGCCTGTGCTGTCAGCACCACGTGGGAACCAGCCCAGTGCCTCCCCAGGCCAACAGCTCCAAAACATCTGCTTCCCACGGGCAGCAGCCATTAATTAACCAGTTTAACGAGGAGGAGGCACCGTTGGTATGGGCTGGGATGGCGGTGAAGCTTGGGAAAAGAGCTGTACAAGGCAGGCTGGGTGGGAGCTGGACATGACCCAAGGGTAAGTGTGCCTCAGTTTACCCCGCCTCTAAGTGAGGATGGGAATTGCTGAATCAGCTTGGAGTCTTTGTGCAGGAAGATGACCCATCGTGGGCTAAGAGGCCAAGAGAAAGGAGGGTGAGATGGAGAAGGTGCCAGCCAGAGTGAGAGGAAGCCAGGAAAAAGGCCTCAACAGGCTGGGCAGAGTCAAGAGAAGGGATGATGGAGGTGGAATGTTCAGGAAAGGACAGTGCTGAGCTACCATGAGAGCCAACAGAGCATCAGAGTGCAGATTCAACGCTGTAGAACAAAAGAGCACAGGCTCAGAGGTCAACTTCCTGGGGATGAATGCTGCCTGGACCACCTTCTCACTAGTTGCATCATTTTGGGTAAGCTTCTTGGTCAATCCGTGCCTCAGTTTCCATATCTCAACATAAGGTTAATAACAGTGCCCACCTCATAGGTAGTTGTAAGGATTAAATAGGTTAATATGTAGGAAAGTGCTCAAGACAGTGCCTAACACATAGTAAGCAATCGATAAATGCAACCTATTACCCCTTTCCTTTCTTCTACTTTTTTATGTATGTGTGTATGTATTTGTTTTTAATGAATGACCTTTGAGGTAGTAGGAGCATTTGAGGACAGAGGATAAAGGAGGAAGGCACCGTAACACAGTTCCCCAGTAAACCCTAGGAACTTCACTTACACCCCTTACTTTGCAGGAATCCCTCATTCTAGACTGCACAGAAAGGCTGGGAGAGATCACCGGATCATGGAACATTAGCATTGTGGGGAACCTTAGGGATGATCTAGTTCAACCTTCTCACTCCACAGGGGAGGAGTCAGATGGCAGTGCCAGGCCTAGACTCCTGCAGTCCTGACTGCACCCCTGTCCTTTCTCCTGGGTGATCTCCCGAGGAAGTAGGAGGAGCAGGTTGCTCAGCAGGTGGTATGCTGATCCAGGGCAACAGGGCTTGTTTCAGCCTTGTATCCCCAGGCCTAGTCCAGTGCCTGGTGCACAGGGCATACTCAGTGCATGCTTGTTGAATGAGTTAGACAGGGTCAATGAGAAGATTGCCAAGGTGTGACGTGCGGGAGCAATGTGGTCCTCAGAGGAGAGATAGGCCTGGGCAAGGGGTAGGCCCTAGGCAAAGGGATTTGAAGCAGACCTGGGTGTGGGGCTCTCACCTGCCTCCCAACTCGGTTGTTGTGAAGCCTCATTCTTGCGTGGATGTCTCTGTGAGGCTCCCGGGAGTCCAGAAAGTCCTTAGAGAAGCGCTCCCCAAAGCCCATGTCGGGGCTGCAGCCGCCCCACTCCCAGGAGTCCTGCAGGCCTGGGCTGGCTGTGGGCAGGGCTGGGTGTTCCGGGACCCCATGGCTCAGGCCCTTACCACGCTGCAGTGCGTCCAGTTGTAGGCGGTGCAGCTTCCTACGGAAGGCCTCCTCATCCCCTCGCCGGGACGCGTCGCAGCCACAGGCCTTTAGTTTGCCCAGGGCACACGCATTGGACACGGCGTGTACAACACCAGCTGCCGCGATGGCGTAGGCAAAAGCGCTCTCTCGGAAACCTGTGGTTAAAGACCCAGAATACATGGACTCTGGAGGGGCCTCGACACCCCATTCTCCAGCCCACCCTTCTCATCATCCCAAGGAGAAACTGAAGCCCGGTATGTAGGAGACAGTGTGTGTTGTTAGATGGGGCTCAGTATGCAAGGACAGTATGCAAGCCCAGTATGCAAGGACACAGAGTCAAAGAAGGGCAGCAATCACGCCAGAAGCCAGTTCTTCTGCACACAGAACCTGGTGGGGTGGGAGGGAAGCTTCCCAATAGCCCTCTGCTTTTTGTACGCCCTTCTCCTATTCTTTAACATCACCTTTAGTAAACTCAGAATTTGTGTGTCTACATCTCTACTGTAGGGCAGAAAGTATCTGCTAAACACATTCTTTTTACAATCAGGGACTTAATCTATTACCTTTCACGGTGGTATCTGCAATTTTAAAATAAGCCCACAGAATGAGGGCAATGTTTAACCTAAAGAATTCATTGCCAGTGATGTTGCTGGTGGGAATGTAAACTAGTACAACCACTATGGAAAACAGTGTGGAGATTCCTCAAAGAACTAAAAGTAGAACTACCATTTGATCCAGCAATCCCACTACTGGGTATCTACCCAGAAGAAAAGAAGTCATTATACGAAAAAGATACTTGCGGCCGGGCGCGGTGGCTCAAGCCTGTAATCCCAGCACTTTGGGAGGCCGAGACGGGCGGATCACGAGGTCAGGAGATCGAGACCATCCTGGCTAACCCGGTGAAACCCCGTCTCTACTAAGAAATACAGAAAACTAGCCGGGCGAGGTGGTGGGCACCTGTAGTCCTAGCCACTCGAGAGGCTGAGGCAGGAGAATGGCGTAAACCCGGGAGGCAGAGCTTGCAGTGATCTGAGATCCGGCCACTGCACTCCAGCCCGGGCAACAGAGCGAGACTCCGCCTCAAAAAAAAAAAAAAAAGAAAAAAAAAGAAAGAAAAAGATACTTGCACACGCATGTTTATAGCAGCACAATTTGTAATTACAAAAACATGGTACCAGCCCCAATGCCCATCAACCAACAAGTAGATAAAGAAATTGCGGTATACATATGTCACAGAATACTCCTCAGCCATAAAAAGGAACAAAACAATGGCATTCACAGCAACCTGGATGGAATTTGAGACTATTATTCTAAGTGAAGTAACTCAGGAATGGAAAACCAAATATCGTATGTTCTCATTTATAAGTGGAAACTAAGCTATGAGGATGCAAAGGCATAAGAATGACACAATGGACTTCGGGGACTCAGGGAAAGGGTGGGTGTGAGGTGAGAGATCAAAGACTACACATTAGGTACAGTGTACACTGCTCGGGTGATGGGTGCACCAAAATCTCAGAAATCACCACTAAATAACTTATTCATGTAACCAAACACAACCTGTTCCCCAAAAACCTATTTAAATAAATAAATAAAATGATATTTCATATACACAATTTTGGGGGAAAAAAAGAATAAATAGTCGATGATGAAATTCCAGGCCTGAGGAGATGTCAATGGGCAGCAGGGTAAGTCAGAAGAGACGGTCAGCTCCTAATGCTCCCTGCCCCAAGATAGCCTGATAGGTGCATGCCCATCTTAGGCACAGCATAGGACCTTCCCTAATGACCAGACTCCAGAGGCAAAGAAATGGGTCACCAGGGCTTCCCCTTCCTTGTCCACAGGACATCCCTGAAAGCCACTCAGAAATGGGTGCTACCCAGCCACCTTGCCTGTGATCCATCCAGGTCAGCTGAAGAGGCTGTTGGAGGGATGCTAGAGGGAAGCCCAGGGTCCTGCATGGGGTCTGGCATGTAGCAGTGTTGAACATGGAGAAGGAAGGGCAAGCTGAGGCAGATACCTTCCACCAGATGTTCAGGAGGCACAGACTCTCCCTGACCAAGCCACTCTTGGGGGCTGCGGTTGGGCCGGCCTGCCCACTGGCTTGTCCACAATGCCTTCCTTCTTGGTGCTCCAGCCTGAGCCTTTCTCTGGGAACACCTGGACCTGTGGCAGGGGGAGGCCTACTTGCAAAGGAGGGTCGCATTATCAGACATGCAGGCTATCTTTTGCTTATTCTGCATCTGAGAATGGACCAGCTAGGAACAAGTTCTGGTACAAGTCTCCGACCAGCCTCCGCACACCAGAGAGAGGGCAGGCAGCAAGAGAAGCCAGAGGCCTAGGCCAATCCACCTTAATCCTCACCTGCTGCATCACAGAGCCCTGTCCTCCCCTTCCTGCCAAAAACACAAACAAACAAAAAAAACAACAAAAAACAAACAGAAAAACAAAACAAAAAACAGAAAGAAACAGAACAAGCTGTTTAGTAGTTAAGAACTGATTCCTGAAACCAGTTTGCTTCAAATCTTGGCTCTTCCACTTACTAGCTGCTAATAGCTATGTGACCTTGGCCAAGTGACTTAACCTTCTTGTGCCTCAGTTTCCTTATCTGTAAAATAGGGCTATTATCTGCCTCATTGTTGTTCCAAGAATTAAATGAATTGGTAAATTTAAAGTGCTTAGAATAGTGCCTTACTAATTGAGGAAGTATTACTCCAACATTAGCTATTACTGAGAAGTTCTTTCTCCTATCTGACCTCACTCAATCCTGCTGCATTTTTTGGGTCATTGTTTTTTGTTTCACCCTGATCAGGGACAAAGCCCAGCAGCTCATGACCCATTTTAGAACAGGTCACTTGGACCACCAGATGCCTGTGAAGCAGACTGTCTCTCTCTCTTTCCAGCTTATGGTATCTCAGTACATTTTTCCATAAGGAATTCAGCTATGAGCAGAGAAGAGGGGTTGGGGATGGGGCTGGAACCTTCTATGGGGATACTGGGAATTAACAGGAGATGCAGAGGAGTAGAAACTGCCCTGGGAAAGTGGAATCTAAGGAGAAGGAGGATGGAACCAAGCTCCTGGGAAGCACACCCTGCATTTATCCCTTGCCTTTTATCTGTGGAACTCTGAGCACTTCTCTTATTGCTGGGGAGTCATCAGCCTGCTCCTAGGACACATGGCAATACTCAGACCTCCAGAGGCAGCCCAGGCCTCAGAAATCACCTCCACACAGACACTGCCACCACTACCAAACACACACACATTATGCAAAAGGAGAAAACACAGGTCACAGGGGCTATGGAGCTGCATCCAGACCCAGCTCTCCCAGCTCCCAGGTCTGGCATCTTTCTATTGTAGGACATGCAACTCCATGGGAGTCCTGCTGCTGAGAAGGAAACCCAGGTAGCTCAGTTTCTAGTTCCTATCACCTTGTCTGTGCATGGCACCAGGAAAGAGGATGAGGTTGGTCCGGGGAGGTGTGCAGGGCCGACCACCATCTTCTAGGCCCTGTCACATTTAAGGGTAAGCCTGGGGAAATCTGGAGAAATGTACCCCACCGCTGCAGAGTACACCCCTACCCCGTGCAGCTAAAGACACCTTCCCTACACCACCCTGTGGCCTCTGACAGCTGTCATAGCCACGTGCAGAGGTGACAAGGCAGGGCCTGTGTGGCCACCCACTGCTGCAAGTATCCAGGCCTCATAGAAGTCCAGCCCACTGGGTCTGCCCCCAGCTCCTGTTCAGGGCCCCAGTTTCGGTTCTGGCCCCAACTGTCTGGGGCAGACACAGGCACTGTGCCATCTGGCCAGCTGGAGGGGGAGCGGGTGGGGCCATGGCCAGCTGGGCTGCCCGGAGCAGGGAGAGGGGGGCTCGTTAAGACACACAATTAGCCGCCCTGCCTTTGATCTGGGACAGGGACTGCCAGCATCTAAGTGGAGTCAGCTGCTGCTACAGGCCACAGCAGCCAACGGCTGGGAAGGGGCTGGGGGAGGAGGTTTGGAGGGCAGGGGAGGGTGGAGGAGAGAGGATTCAGGAGCCAATGGAAACTAGAAGGGGTTAGAGAAGCTTGAGCCCTACCCATTCAAGTCAAAGAGGGAGGGAAGGGGAGAGGTCTGGTCTCCATTCTCTCCATGCAAATAATGTGCGCATTGCTCATGTGCCTGGGCAGAGAGAGAGAGACTAGTGTGCATGTGGGAACACTTAGGCGTGACACTGAATGGAGCCACACATATGTAAAAACAGGAGTAGGTGTTTGGTGTGTGCGCGCGCGCACATATGCATGTCAGTTTCATTTCTTGGCATGCTCTTCCATTGCACCAGCTCACCTCTCTGGGTACACAGTGGGACTTCATGTTGGCCTTGCAACTTGGGAGATAGTATAAAAGGGGATTGGGTGCAAACTTTAAAGTCAGCTGGCCTGCATTTGACTCCTAGCTCTATGGCTCACTTTCAAGCTGTGTGACTAACGGCAAGTTACCCAGCTTCTCTTAGCTTCATTTGTAAAATGATACTAATGATAGGACCTACAATATGGGGACTGTTTGGGGGTCCTAAAGCACGGATAAAATGTGGTTGAGCGGTGCCCATACAGCAGGTGCTTAGTATATGTTGGCTAATTAATTGGGTATCATTAGAATAATAGAACCTTAAGTGATCCTGGGATATGAGTGCCCATGCCTTGGTTTCCCCATCTGAGCACCACCCCAATCCCTGGAGGCCTAGGCATAAAACCAAGAGGATAAATGTAAAAAGGAGGTGGGAGAAAAATGAGCCAGGGCCATGGAGAGCAGAGCCTGGAAACCCACGCTGCTGGCTTCCCCTGGGCTGGGAGCATGGCTTCAGGGCCTCATGCCCTCTCTTTCCATCCGTTCCAAATGGGTCTGGGCCTTAGGGAAGACAGTACCTAAACTGTGTGAGAGCTCCCAGGGCCTGCTGTGTGAATCTACTACATTTCCCTCCATCAAACCTCTCCCTGACCTCTCCTCCCCTCTCCCTCCAGTGCTGAGCCCAGCTCCCAGCTGCCCCCTCCTCAAATTTCCTCCAGTCCTCGTGTCCACAGTGAGGGAAGGGGTTCTCTGTTCCTCACAATGATCCACTCCCCTCTACCAGATGTTCTGCCCAGTACCCAGCCCAGGAACCAACCATCTAGATTCTTAGCACGAAAAGCTAGGGCTACCAGTGCCATTGGCACTAAGGTCATTGCTGCTCCTGAACTAGGTGAAGCAGCCAGCATGGACTTGGGGCCCTCCCACAGCTTTTTCTGACCCTCTCTCTTCCTACCGGAGGCCCCTGTCCCTGTCCCCCGTGGCCTAGGCTCCAGCACACCTTCATCCCCTCTGCTTGGCTGGGCAAAGCCCTATTGCATGCCTCGCCTTCCCAGGTTTGTCCACTTCACATGCTCAAGCCCTCTTCCCCCTCCCTCTATCAAAACTCCATCCCTCCAGCCCAGCTCATCTCAGGGAAGATGTCAGGACAATTCAATGATAGTAACAGCATTAAAGAAGGCCCAAGGGACCCAGGACCCCAACCCAAGCAGTGTCTGAAGTTTAAACATGGCAGAATCCACATTTAACAGGATCCTAACCCATTGATAACATGGGTCAGAAAAGGCATCAGCACCCAGACATTCCACTTGGAGGAAACGGAGGTCACCTGACCCACACAATGGGCAATGTGTAACTTGGAAAGAAAGGAGATTCCTGGTGGAAGGAAGTAGACCAGGGGCTGGTTGACACCGTGGGTGGCTTCATGGGATTCCAATTTAGCTAGTCCTCCAGAAGATGGGCCAAGATGGACTGAGAAATGACTGCCCCCAGGAGGATGAACCTGCAGGTGGAGTCAGGGGTGCAGTGGTGGCCAGTGGAGGAGAGGATTGGCAGATTTATTTCCAGAAGCCCAGAGTCCCTTCTGAGAAGCAAGAGGTAGAAATGAGGTGTGAGGTGTAGCAATGAGGGGCGTTGATGGGGAGCTGGGGAGCGGAAACCACAGAGGTAGGCCAGTGTCCTGAGGCCCAGGGAAAGTGCCCAGCCCCGCTACTGCGGCTGGAGCCGGGCAGCCACTGTCCCACTCCCTCCCCATGCTGAGCACCTCCCTGCCCTGGCTAGCCCCGGCAAGTCGTCCCTCTCCAGCCCTAACCTCCTCCCTCCACCCGTCCCCCCAGCTCACCTCGCGCTTATTAAACTGCAGGTGAACCCGGGAGCGCCTGGCACCCAGCCAGCCCTGCGCTGTTCTGCCGCTCTGAACTCTCCCCCAGGCTTCAAAGACCCCAAGGTCCTCCAGCAGGCCGCGCGGGCCTGACCCAGCGAGGCTCTCAGGGCACCTGGGTTCACTGGGTCTAGAGGGAACAGGAGGACAGAGGGGATACCAAGGCCGAGGAGAGGGATGCAGAGCTTGCCTTGCCTCACCCGAAGCTGCAGAAGTTAGAACCTCTGCGCCTACCCCGGTCCCCAGCGGGCAGAAACCAAAGCCAGGGCTACGGAGTCCTCATGGGGTACCCGAGGGCCCCGGAGGGAAACGCGGCTGCGGAGAGCGCGGGCGACCTAGAAACCAGAGGGTAGGAACGGGCGCGCGGCGGCGGTGAGCGCCGGCCCAGCCCAGCCGGGGCATGAATGGTGCCGAGGCCAGTCACTTCGTGTCGGCGCGCGGGCGGCGGGACAGGAGGAGAGTGCGGCCCGAGCTGGGCAGGACCCGGGGGTCCCGGGCAGCCGCTCCTGGACGGCTGGAGGGGCGGGAGGGGGCGGGAGCGCGGGGCAGGGCGGGGGGCGCCCTCTGAGAGCGGCGCGGCTGGGGCCGGGAGCCGTCTGCCGCGGCCCGCGGGGATTAGTTCGCGGCTGCATGCCGCCACACGCGTCGGGCTGGGCTCGGCCGGGTAGAAACAGCGCCCGGGGCGCGCGGGGGAGGGAGGAGGGAGCGCGCGGGGGCGGGGCGGGGCGGGGCGGGCGGCCTGGGGCTCGGCTGGTGGAGGCTGGGGTGGCCCCTGACTTGGGGGCCCAGGGGATGCAAGCAGGGGCCCTGATGAAAAGGGAAGGGCCTCGGCTTTCTGAGTTTTCCGAATTTGAGGTACAGCCTGACTCCCCAAGAAGCCTCAAGACCCAAGGCTACAAGGTGTATGCGTACCTCTCCTACTCCACCTCCACTGAAAATTGGACAAGACCTAAGAAGCTAGGGCTAAGGGGTGCCCACAATGTCCCACACAAGCCACTGAGAGGGGAGATAGATACCCAGCTAGGCCCATCCCAGAGGCAGGGCCCCCATCCTTCCCAAAAGATCTGAGTAAAGGCCTGAGATACCAGGCCAGGAGGTGGGTGCGAGGCAGAAGTGAGTGACAAAACCTCCTGCCGTCCCCAGCCCAAGCCACTCTGGTATTGTCAGGGTGGGTCACCCAGAAGTCGGGGAGGGAGGACAGGGAATGGGCTGCGGCTCCTCTGAGCTGTGAGGGGAAGAGGAGTTGACAGGCCTACCAGGCCTGCTGGCAGGAGCCACTACACACAGGCACACACACACCCAGCACCTCTGATTCAGAGAGGGTTTTCCAGAGGCAGCAGGGATGACACACAGGCTGGTGGTGTCCCCCGCCGGGAAGAGCTTCTGCAGTAGGGCAGACTTTTTACCTGTCCAGGCTGCCTCCACCTGCACCATTGGAAAAATTCCTCAACCCCTCCTCATGCTGATTCTGGGTTCTTCCTCATGGGCTCCCCATCCTAAATGTGGTTTTCTAAGTAGAGGGTAAGTAGAGGCAAGCGACAAGTACAGATATTTCCTGGGTTTGAGATATGCAGTGTCAGTGATAGGGCAGGATGACCCAGGAGTCTAGTTCTCAGGCATGGAACCTGCCACTCTCAGCCTAAACAGCCCAGTCTGGAGACAAATTTGCCCCATTTCTCTGTCCCCATGGCCTGAGACCAGGAAGAGGAAGGAAAGCAGCACGGCCAGCAGATGGGCATGTGGGGATGGGAGGATGCCAGCTTGAGGCAGTGGGTTAGAAAAGGCTGGGAATAGATTCTGAGGTGGAGATGCTGGATGGGGCAGGCAGGGGCAGGGGTGAGGGGTGAGGGGCAGGGGTGAGGGGCAGCTACCTCTGCTGAAGATGGGACTTTCATAGGGGATCTTGTTGCGAGTCTCCAGGCTTGAGCAGTTCCAGCGCTGGTCCCTGAATTGGTGTTGGCATTCGTGGATAGCGATCTGGATGCCCTGTATGGCTGAGGCAGCCACATCAGGGTGACGCACACACACCTCCATCTGCCGCCGGCTCAGGCCTGGCAATGTTAGGCACACTGTGTTGGCATTGAGCACAGGCTCCGGGGGGAGGCGGAGGTCCAGAATGTCATTGGGTGCTGACCTGCAGACATGTGGGGTGGAGTGGGTACGTGTTTTGGGGGGACCAGGAGAGCCCCATCTAACAACACACACTCTGTCCCAAAGGCCATAATCACTCCCTCTTCCAACCTCTGCTTCTGAAGGTTGGGCCCATCAGTACACTCCTCCACATTCCTGTTTCCTTGACCTCCTCACAATCATCCTGCTCAATGCGACTCACTCAGCTAGCTGCACACCCACACAGGTAAACGTGCAAATGCACACACATCCACCATGCTGTGGCCACAGTATTTCCTATGCACATTCCCAGGCATAGATGCCCATACACACAGGGTTCCCCAGGAGCCCACTCCCACAGATATGTTTCAGTCACATTCACACAGACACACCTCTGCACACATTGTGGTAGACACACAAACCCAACCCCAGCACACTTACACACATGCACACTTGATCATAGTTACAAACACACACACAAAGACACTCCCATTTACACATGTGTTCATCTTAACATACATTGACCCATGAGCTTTCACATGCACACATGGGCACATACAGAAACTGCTGTTTACCAACACAGTTTGCTGGGATCCTGGGCTCGATTGAAAACGCACACACACACACACACACACACACACACACACACAGCTCTTGCAGCTGCAGTCTCTCACTGATCCCACCTGGGCTACCCTCTTCCAGCCTTCCAACCCCTGCCGCTACCTGGGGCTGAGCTGCAGGAAGGAGTGAGGCAGCTTGGGCTTACTCCTGGGGTGGGGGTGCATTCCCCCCACAGGACAGGAACTCCAGACTGGCACTTGCTCCCCCACACACACACCTCCCCTCCTAGTTGCCATCATACTCCTGGGCACTGCCTTGTCTCCCTGGACTGCCCATATCCTGTCACCAGTCCAACCCCCTCCTATGAGGGAGCTCACTGCCTTTGGTTGGGCACTAGCACTTGCCTATGACCCTGTCCCTCCCTTCTTCCAGGGTCCTCTACCCCAGCAAGAGCATCAGAGGCCCCTGTGGGGGGCCCGGGGTCTCAACTCTCTAGGAGGGCGGAGCATGAGGTGAGGGCTCACCTGGGCATGGCAGCAGCCAGCAGCAGTAGGAAGAACAGGAGCACCCAGAGCGCTGGCCGCGGCTGGGGCTGGGGTCGGAGCCGAAGCCAGGGGCGAGGGTGGGCGCTGCCCATGGCGCGCAGGCCCTGACGGGCTGGGAATGGGGGGCTCACAGCCCGGTGGGACTGGAGAGCCAGGGGCGCCGGCGCATGATCGGCGGGGGGTCGGGGCGGCTGCGACACACAACTCCGACTCGGGTCAGGGCTCCCGGAGCAGACGGCGCCCGCCTCCCCGCTCCATGGGGCAGCACCCCCGGGCACCGCCCTCGGGGGGGGCGGGGGGTGAAGAGCGGGCGAACCGGGCACCTCCTGGCACAGGGGTCCGGGGAATTTCCCGAGGCCCCCCCGCGACAACTCCTGGTGCCTCTCAAGGGTAAGGGGGGCCTGGAGGTGCAGCGGGCTGGGGACGGGAGGCTGGGGTGCCGGGGAGCCCTCCAGCGCAGCGCCGGGAGCCTGCGCTTCCGAGGGCGTGCGAGGCGGGCTGGCAGGGGCGGCGCGGTCTGTGTCGGGCCCCACTGCCTGGAGAGTAAGTGACTGTCCCGGCTCGGGGAGCTCTGCCGCCTTCCCTTTCCTCCCCCCACCCCACCATTTAGTGTCTCAGGGCTCTACCCCACGTGACGTCACGCGGCGGGGCGTGGAGGCGTGTACGATTCCCGAGGCCACTGCGTCCGCTGGGGACTGGGGGTGGGAGCGTCCCTGCTGAGGGCAGGAAAGGGAAAGGTGTTGGGGTCTGTGCGCGCGTGCACAGGAAGAAGCCTGTGCGTGGAGCGCGCTGGGTTGTGTGGGGGATATGTGTTACCGCGAGGTGTGTGTGCCTGGCTGAGACGCAGCTGCTGGGGAGCGCCCCCACCCCACCCCAACACACACACCTGCAGGGGCTGGCGGAGAGGGGCCGGCCTCTCTGTTTCGCCTCCCCGACCAGAGGAGGGACTTCCCCCAGGCCTGCCTGGTGTTAGGCAGGTGTGGGCTCCTGCAGAGGAGTTTGGCAGCCTCTGGCTTCTACTCTCCTTTGCTGTGTGACCTTAAACAGGTGCCTCCTGCTCCTGCTCACGGAGACACCCCTGCCCCTTTGTGAAATGCGGCTCATAGGAACCACCTCGTCTCCTCAGTGAGCCCGGGGAGGCAGCAGTGTCAGGCCCCCAGTAAATGCTTGCGTAGGAGCGCCCTGGGTGGCACGCCCTGGGAGGAGGCGTTGGAGAGCCTTTTAACCCTAGAAGTGGCCCTTGAGATAGTTTACTTAGCTCCCCTTTATTTCACAAGAAAATATCGAGGCTCAAAGAGATCACACAGCAAATTAGCGGAAGAACTAGCACTGAACGCAGCTCTCCTGACTCCCAGCGCAGCAGCTGCCGCCCCAACACTGAGTGTCGCCTGCCTGCGCCCGCAGATACTCTGTCTTGTCCTGGCCCTCCCTGGCCCCACCTGCACATGGTCCTCTAGGAGCTCCCTAATACCAGCCTCCTGGCTCAGGTCTACTTCTCGCTGAGATATCTTCCTGTCCCTCCACCCCAACTGAACACTGGGCCCCTCCTCGATATAGGGCAAGTGTGCTGGGCCCAAGCAAGGGCCTGAGAGCCAGAAGGTAGGGGAAAGGCAGCTCTGCCTTCTGTTTCTGCTGCTAGCCTGGGCCTTAATAGTGGATCCTGCTCCTGCCCTGTGTCCTCGGCATCCTCCTCTGTAAAATGGGCACAAGCCTCCCACACTTTACACACACGCCCCTCTCTCTGAAGAGAGCCCCTGCTGGCTTAGGGACAAAACTATGGGAGCCTCTGGGCTCAGAGACAAAAAAGTGCCCATTCCTGGAATTGCCCATCCCTGGGGAATTGAAGGGGGGGGTGGGGCCCTCCTTGTCCCCAGACTGTCAGGTGGTGGGGGCAGCCTGAGCAACAGCAGGCTGACGGCATACTCCCCCCTCCTTTCCCCCTCATCTCTGCCGGCAGCCACCGCAGCTGTCAGGAATTAAGGGCTTGAGGCTGCTGGGGGTGGGGGTGGGGCAGTGCGGGGTGGGGAGCAGTCTGGCTGGACTGCAGGAAAACAGCCAGGGGCAGCAAGCAGACTGCGTCAGCCAGAGCCTTATTTGACCCCAACTGCCCCCTGCCCTCCCCACTCTCCCCACCATGCTGCAGAAACGGGGACAGCTTGGGACTAGCATTTGGGAAGGGTAAGCGGTAAGGGTAGGGGTGGGACCAGACTCAACACAGGAGGCAGGCACCAGCCCAGGATGGGAGAAGACACCAGCAAGCTGGAGAGTCATGTTCTCACTGGCTGTTGGGGATACTGAGGCCCAGAAAGAATTAAGAACATGACACAGGGAAGGGATTCTTAATCAGCTTGCAGATGTCCTTATTCTCCATCCTCCACTCACACTAGCATTTCCCACGCTTGATGCAGCACAAGTATCCCCTGGGGTGGGCCATTGCGGGAATGCAGATTCCAGGCCCCATGCAGTTGAATCAGCCTTTCCAGGGAAAGGCCTGGGAGTCTGTCTTTCTAGCTAGCATCCCCAGTGATTCTGGTGGGGACTCCTTTTGGGAAATGCTGCTGACCTGGTTGAGGAGCTGATTTAGTTTCTTTTGGCATCTCTCTGATGAGGGGGGTCTCTTTGCTCCCCCACCTCCACTGTCTGTGAAATACAGAGATGCAAAGGAGACAGAGAAGACCTTTTCTTAAAAAAAACAACTCAGGAGGCAAACAGTGATTCCTGAGGCTTGCACTCAGGCGTGGCTCTGCCCTGGTGTCAGGAGGGTCTAGGAGTACCCAAGTCAGAGCACTTCTCAGTGAAGGGAGGGGAGGGTCTGTGTCAGTCCAGAGCCTTGGCAAGTATGTAGGTGAGGCCCAGAGAATGTCTGCAGCTGGGGTTCCAGCCCCATATGACCCACACCATGGCCAAGCCCCTATCGGCACCCCCTAGTCCCCACCCTGGCCCTGCCCTGGGCCCTGGCCCTCAGCCCAGCCCCAGCCCCCGCAGCCGCCGCCTAAGACCACAATTACAGGGGCCACTGGGGGGCGGGGGAGCACTGGGGATGAAAGGCAGCTTGGAGAATGGTTCCAGCTGTGGCAGCTCTGGAGAAGGTCACAGGGAGGAAGGGCCGGGGAAGCATGGGGGTGAGAACAGGTGGGACCCTCACAACCCGAGCCTAGACCAGTCCAGCCCCAGCCCAGTCCTGGTGCCCAGCTGGAGAAGTTTGTCTTGGGGTAGAAGAAAGCCAAGGAGCCACAGACCAATAGGGGGGCTCTTCATTCCGTTGTCCAGGCCTTAGGGGCCACCAACCCTCAGCAAGGTAAGGGGGAATGGCTTGTTGCTCCAGTCTCCCCAAACTCCTAATGTATTTGGTCATTGAAAGAGAAGGGAAATGTTCCCCGAGCCCGTGGTCTCAGGCTGATCCTAGGCCTTCCACTCGGCCTCCTCACCCATCTGCCTGTGTTCTGCCTGTTCCTGATGTGGTCACACGCACATCTGGGGTGCCTCTGTGCACTTCCCCCATCTCCCCAGTTCCACATGTCCCCTGCCACTCAGCCAGCAGGGGACTTTGATGGCTCAGACTTTCTGGGGCTGAGCAGCTGGATGAGCAGGGGTGGGTGGTGGTGGGAGCTCTACTTCCGGCCCCTTCCCAGGCAGCAAGGAGAGAGCACAGATCTATCTCAGGGCTCAAAGAAGATGAGGCTAGAAGTCCCAATGGTGCCTCCCAGGTCATCATTCCCAATCTTCATAGAAGGCAGTGCCCAGACGCCTTCAGGGCTTGGTCACAGAAGATGGACTAGTAACATGTGACCAGCAGTTTAAAGATGGAAGTGCATTCTCCCAATGTGCTAAAAAGCAATCAGGGACCCCTATTAGGTGATAGGAAGTGCTCAGAAAGGTTAACTGATTGACCAAGGTCAAGCTAGCAAACGAGGCATTTTTCATTGTATCATACTACTTCCTCTGAATTCCTTTTAACCTGCCTAGGGTGGTGCCAGTTCATGCCACTTTCCCAGCTTCCCTCTCTGGCATTGTGGAGGAAGATGTCCAGCATCATCCACCCTATCTCACCCCCTGCAGGACCCAGCAGTGGTAGAGACCGGAAGGCTGGCATCCCAGCCCTAGGACTGGGCCTGCCCAGACGTCTCAGACAGTCTGGAACCCTAGAAGCTTGACCCAAGCTGTTTGTAGGTCCTTGCTTCCTTTCAGTCCTATCCTCTCCTGCCCGCCACTCCCTTGAGTTTCCCAGATGTCCTGCAGGTCCTGTCTCTCTGTGTTAATAGAGAAGCTGGGCTCCGCATGCCCCCTGGTGGTCTCTGAGAGAAGTGCAGGAGTTTGGGTTTTGGGGTTTTTTTTTGTTTGAAGATAAGAGCAGAGCTTTGGGGAAGGCAGATCTTATAAACCTTGCCCTCAGGGAGCTTCATTTATCCTCTGTGTGGACCATAATGTATTTCCACTGTCTCCTTTGGTAAGTTAACAGAGTTTCCTTTGGTCAAGGAGTTCTAAGTCCAAATTCTCCATGACTTCTCTGAAGCCCAGACATTTGACCCAAGGGAGCCAAGAAGAGGCAGAAAGGAAAACCCTGGTGCCTCAACCTTCCCACTGCAGCCTGACACCCCTCCCCACCATGAGCCTTGAGGGTTGAAGCAGGCTAGGTCACCAAGTGAATGCAGGGACACTGCGGGGGAAGGACAGGGGTCCTGGAAGCCACGGTCTGTCACATCCAGAATAAGCTCCCTTTCCTTCTGTTTTATTTGAAGAACTGTGCTTTGCTCCCGGTGCCCACCCCGCCCCCCTGTGGTTCTAGAGAGGCTGTCAATTGCAGGCATCTCCCTAGACATCATCTCCCTGGACACCATTATTGGTTCAGGAATAGGCAAATGACCAAGCTGAACAGAAGTCCTTGGGACTTCTGTTGGAGACAACTGGGAAGGTCATTCTTCCTTTTTTTGGATCTAAGACTGCATATAGAGCTGTCATGGAGAAAGTCTGCAGGAGGAGACAATGAGGACAGTATGCCAAGAGAGGCAGAGATAAGCAGAAACAATAGATGCAGAGGTGAGGGAGAGGGAAGGAGATGAGAAAGAAGCCTGTGACACCATGTGAGCCCCTGGGTTCAGTTGTACCTGAATTCAAACTAATCTCTGGACTTCCCTGGTATAAGAGCCATTCATTAATTCTGTTTGGCCTCAGCTAAAAGTCAGGTACCTTCATTTGCAATCAGGGCCTGCCCAATATCTGCAAAGCATCATATGTCTATCCCCATTCTCACAGTAACTATCATTTATTAAACATATGTTTGACAAATTATGTATCATGAGCTATGCTACAGTCTTTCATATCTCAAAAAAAAATTATCCCAACAATCCTGCGAGGGTGTGGGACAGATTATGATGGCTGCAAATTCTTTGCCACTCCTCCCATTGAGAGGTGGAATTAATTTTCCCTCCTTTTGAATTTTGCCTGGCTCTGTGACCTGTTTTGACCAATACAGAGTTACAGTGATGCTATGTAACTTCCAAAGCTGGACTTAAGAGACTTACAGCTTCTGCCTTCAAGTTTGGTACACTCTCTTTTAAAAGCCAGTCTTGGCCGGGCGCGGTGGCTCACATCTGTAATCCCAGCACTTTGAGAGGCTGAGGCGGGCAGATCACAAGGTCAGGAGATCAAGACCATCTTGGCTAACACAGTGAAACCCCATCTCTACTAAAAATACAAAAAACTTAGCCAGGTGTGGTGGCGGGCGCCTGTAGTCCCAGCTACTTGGCAGGCTGAGGCAGGAGAATGGCATGAATCCAGGAGGCGGAGCTTGCAATGAGCCGAGATCCTGCCACTGCACTCCAACCTGGGGGATAGAGTGAGACTCCGTCTCAAAAAAAAAAAAAAGTCAGTCTTATGTAAGAAGTCTGACTATCCTAAGGCTAACATGCAACAAGGAAGCCCAAGTTAGCCACATGGAGAGAATGAGAGCACAAGAGAAGCTCTGTGTCCTAGACATGTGAGTGGGTGCTTCTTGGACTGTCCAGCACAGCACAGCCAATACTGCAGCAGAATGCAGCCATGTGAACCCAGGCCAATGGTTCTGCTGCATAGAGCGGACTTACCGAGCTGAGTTCTGACAAATCATGACCTCAAAAATCCTGAGAAGTAATTACTTTGGGGTTGTTTGTTATGTAGCAATGGATAACTGAAACAGAGCGAAATCCCTTTGTATAAAGAAAATGAGGCTAACTTGGCCTATGTTGTAAAGTTCTAAGCAGCAGCACCAACTGCAAACCCAGAGTGTCTGACCCCAAAGCTCATTTTTTTTTTTGTCTTCCATACCTTCATGGGCGAATCATTCCCCATTGCAGTATTTGGACTGGAGGAAAGTTGGAGGCTCTGAGTCCTGGAAGTTGGGCTATGCCCTCCCTCTTTCTCTCTGGAGGAAGATGAGAGCTCAAGCTTCAGCTCTGGAGAATCCAGAACTGCTCTCTGTCTCCTCACTTTCACCATCAGCTTCCCAAGAGGAACCAGAAGGAAGGAAATATTACTGGGTGCCAAGAGAAATGTTGGGACAAACTTGCTTCCTCTCCCTCTAAGTGTGATTAGAAATGCTGTTCTGGGCAGTCTTTTCAATGTGAATGGGGGTGAAGTTAGTTTTGATGGTAACAAAACCTGGTGGAGCTAATAACATGTGTTCATCACATTCTACAGTTTATAAAGTGCTTTAATCCCATGGGCTTAGGTATCCCCAAAAGTTTACCCAGAAATTCCCCAGGAGTCACAGAAACAGACACAATCCCCTAAAAGTTAAGACAAGGACGAGTTTGAGAGCTGAGCATACCATCGGAAGCTTCTGATGCCCCTGTCCCTTTAAAGAGGAATTGCTAGTTCTTCTCCGGCTTGCAGATCCAGGCCCTAGATGTGTGACAGGAGTGAACAAGAAGAATACCAAGGGGGGATAGTGAGTTTCCAGGAGAGGCCAACCTGGTCGGGAGACAGGGACCCAGGTGATGGCCCCTAAGGTGCTAGTTCTAGCAAAACTACCTTCTTCTGGAGCCTGGCAGCCTGAAGATGGGTCTCCCCGCAAACTGTGGGTCCAGCCCTAGTGGTTTAAATATCTTTATTGATACTAACCTCACCCACCATCCCGTGGCCAGCAGTTCTGGGGAGCCCAGTATCCAGAGGCCTTTAGACTGACTTGTTGGTTTCCTCCTAGAGGCCAAGGGGAGGGAGGGCCTGTACAGTGTCCTTTAAACGCTCCCGGAGCGCCTTTTCGGGGCCGTCCGGCGCCCTGGGCCTTCGTAGGTGGGTGTTCTCTCAAGTCCGTCGCCTCACCATTTCCTGAGGCATGGGAGTTGGGCTTTGGCAGGGAGAGGCTGGGCTCGAGCGGCGCCCGGTGCCGGTGCCCTGAGGTCCCGGAGGTGCGAGCCACCGCTGCGCGAAGTCAGTCTAGGTGCCGGGCGGCGGGTCAGAGGCAGAGGCTGAGCTCCTTGCGCACACGGCAGCGGTGGCACTGCACTACGCAGCACCAGTGGAAACGGCACAGGCAGTTCTCTTCGAGCTGCACGCTCTCCTGGCGGTGCCCGCGGCCGCAACACAGCAGGTCGCAGCCACTGAGGTCCGGGGCGCTGCTATTGCAGGCGCGGCCGCGCGTGCCGGGGGAGCCGGTGCGTCGGTTGGGGGCGCAGAAGTCGGGCGAATCAGCGGCGTAGAGGAGGTCCGCTCTGCCCGGCGGCTTGAGCGTGCGGACGGCGGGCAGTAGGGCCTTGCCGTCGTTAGTGCCCATGACGCGTGAGGCGCCGTGGAAGCGCTCCAGCAGCCGCGCGCCCACTTCGCGAAACGGAGGCAGCTTCTGCCAGCAGGTTCGCAGCGCGCACGAGCCCGACAGCCCGTGGCATTTGCACTCGGTGCGCGTGTGGCTCCGTACGGCCTGCGGGGAGCAGAGGGGCGGACGCATGTGGACAGATGGGGGTGCAGGGAAGGGCCCAGTGGATGGACAGAAAATAAGATTGGGAATGGGAAGTGAAAGGAAGAGGAAAATGCAGACAAAAGGAGACCGCAAGTTCAGGAGGAGGAAATCAAGGAAAGGACAGCTCGGAAGGGAGGAGCAGGAGGAATGGTGAGGATGGAGTAGTATGATGATGACGAAGCAGGGAGACGGGGGACAATATGCAGCGCAGAGATTCCAGGGTCCAAAGCCAGGGGGTGGGGGAGAAAGCAGAATGGACAGCAGGGATGAGATTCTCTCTGGAGGAGGGGGGAGGTGGCAGCTGTGGAGGCCTAGCCCCCTGCCAACCTGGCCCCCTCATTCCTACCCCTCACAGCCCCAGGCGGGGCTGAACAGAGATGCAGAGCCAGCCGCCTGGGCGTCTGTCTCCGCCATCCCGCCCCAGCCCTCTCGGCAGGTATGTGGGCCTGTCCGGACATTCCTCTTCGGGCCCCCTCCTCTCCCTGCCCGATGCCTCAGGCCCGAACCCTAGAGGACACGGTATGTATGGCGGTGTCCCTGGAGAACCCTAGAACTGAGGCATAGGGTGCAGGAGGGCCGGCTGGGAATGCAGTACTGAGAGTGGAACCCAGGCGGCCTCTCCCCTATTCACTGTTTGAAGCAGGGTCTAAGATTTTCCAACCCCACCAAGGATTGATGGCCCAAGAAAATCATTTTTGGAAGCTCAGAATCCAGGGGCTAACCTGACCTTTTGTCCACAGCCTGAGTCTACCCTACCCCCTCCTGGAACCATCACACCCAGACAACCTTCTTGCTCCTGAAGGAGAGCTCCTGGGGCTCTCCTCAATACAGAGGGGAGAGGAGAGGCTGCCATAGCTCTGGGCAGGTGAGACCTGGGTTGGGGTTGCTGGGCAGCCAGTTGGCAAGTGCCCAGAATTGGTCACAGCTGTCCTGGCCTCCACCTGACTCCCTCCAACCTCCACCAGGATTGGTTCCCTGTCCTTCGCTCTTTTCCATTGCCCCTCAGACATGTTCAAACTCTTTCTAGGCCTCTCTCACTCCCCCTGACTTCCCTCTACCCAGTCCCCAGACCTTGCCCTAGCTTCTATCCTGTCTTTCATCCCCACCTTTGTTTTATTCCTCTGCCCCTGCCCAGGCATCCAGACCCCCTACCCACTGCAAGCTTTGCTTCACCTGTCCTGTCTTGAAGCTGTGCCCTCTCTACCTGGGGTCACTAAAGACCCTCAGTCCTATTCCCTGAGTATCCCTTCCCCATTCTGCCCACTGTACCGCCCAGCATCTGGCCTTCTCAGACCCCCAAGTGACTCCTTCTTGAGGTTGGACACCCCTCCTCCCACATGTCCATCCATGCTTGCAGCCCGTCTTTCCGCACATGCCCACTCCCCCACACATTAACGCCCCCTCCACCTACACGCCCTCACTCCTGCCCACACTTTCTCAAGCACGCTCCTGCGGGCACACTCACATTTCCGCACACACTCACTCCGTCGTGCCCCTACGCACCAGCCGGCCCGCCTCGTTGTTGTGCAGTTGCACCAACGCGCGGATGTCTCCGCGTCCCCGCTTGTGCCGCGCGTCCATAAAGAGCCTCGACTTCTCGTCCCCGAAGTCCACGTCGTCGCCGCAGCCTCCCCACTCCCAGGCGGAGCTGCCTTCCGGGGAGCCCGCGGGGCCAGGGGGTCCGGGGGTGCCGGGCAGGCCGGAGGGCCGGGGAGGGGCCCGCCCGCGGGGCGCCTGGCAGCCGCACTGCAGCAGCTCGCCCATGGAACAGGCCTGCGTGACGGCGTGGCTGGCGCCCGCCGCGGTGATGGCAAACACGAAGGCTGTCTCTCGAATGTCTGCGAATGCAGAGGTGCAATCAGCACGGGTTGGGGCGGTCAGCTGGGGCCTGGGACCTGAAACCTGGGACCAGGGGCCTGGGAGGCAGGGTCCTTGCAGAGTGCCCAGATACATGCGACGGGGAAGTGGGGCTCAGGCAACTTCAGCGAACCAGCTCCCCACTCCTCGGGTCCCCCAGCCTGGAGAAAGCAGCCCCACTTCCGCCCCCTCCCCACACTGACCCTGCTGCAGGATGCGTCCAAAGGCCTTGCTGTGGCTGGAGCAGTTCCAGCGGCGGAAGCGGAACTGGAACTGGCACTCTCGCACCCCGAGCCGGGCGCCCCGGGCTAGCTCTGCCACTACTTCCGGCTCAGCCTGGCACAACTCAGCCTGCCTCCCGGCCAGCCGCCGTGCCTTCCTGCAGATGCTGATAGGGTCCATGACCAAGGGGCTGCCCACAGCCCTGGAAAGCAGATAATAGCAAGTCAGGGGTATAACCCTTATAAAGGCTTGGGGTGGAAGGGAGGGAGACCAGCCCTACTTAGCCCCCAGCCGGGAGCTGAGACATGCCCTCCCACCCTACCCCCAAACTGCACTTGAGATTGTCCTGCCTGGCTCTCCTACTATTCCATGTCTGCGTCCCCTCTTAACTAGTCTATTCTGATAATTGCTACAGAGCAAAGATTCAATCTTATCTTCCTGCGCACATCTTTGTAAATAAATCCTTATAGAAACTTGACTGAAGGTGAAAGCAGCTGGCACCAGGTAAACCAAAGTTAAAACTCAAACGTGTAGCCCAAAAGGGTGACAAGGAAAAGAAATCACAGGAGAAAGATCAAGAAGGCTGTCAAGGGAAAGAAAGTATGTGTCATCAAGAGATACCAAAGAAAAGTAAGCAGTATCAAGGAATGATATGGTCCTAGTGGACCACAAGCTGGATATGTGTCAGCTGAACAGCCCGGATGAAAGGCAAGAACAATCCCAGGAAGAGAGAATGCCACAAGATGTCAGAATGGGTTGGGAATGGAGCCTTGCTGAGAAAAGTCACACCCCCTCTGTAGCCCAAGTTTCTCCTGTAAAATGGGTGTGTTGGGCTTTCATCTCTAAGGTGGGACCTCCTACCCTGATATCTTCTGTGTCCCTGAACTGGAGAGCAGGAGGAAGGAGCTGGGGGCCAGGTCTCTGAAGCATTGTTGGAAAGTAGGTGACACTGACCCTTCTCCTGCTCCAGGATCTGTGGCTTTTTTTTTTTTTTTTTTAAATTGAGACAGTCTCGCTCTGTCACCCAGGCTGGAGTGCGCTGGCGCGATCTCACCTTGCTGCAACCTGCACTGCCCAGGTTCAAGCAATTCTCAAGTCTCAGCCTCCCAAATAGCTGGGACTAGAGGCGTGCACCACCGCGCTTGGCTAATTTTTTTGTACTTTTAGTAGAGACAAGGTTTCACCATGTTGGCCAGGCCAGTCTCAAACTCCTGACTTCAGGTGATCTGCCTGCTTTGCCCTCCCAAAGTGCTGGGATTACAGGCATGAGCCACCACACACGGCCAAGGATCTGTTGCCTTCTCTGAGCAGAATGGCAGTGAACCAAGCCCTACCTATTGGGGTGACATCACTGCTGGGGGGCAGGCAATGTTTGGCTTGGTAGGGGAAGACTCCATGGGAAGTTTCATGCACTTCCAGAAATCCCTCCACTCCTGACATTCATTCTGCCTGAGGAGAGAGCTGACATTTCGTTTCTGTACAGCAGACCCCTGAAGGTTAATTCTGTAGGGATTCACACCTGGGGAACCACTTTCATCAGCTTGCTCCTATTTGAACACTTAGCTGGGATCCCCATCTCAAAGGAATGAGTAGAGCGTTTGGGAACAGAGGGTAATTAGAGACCACCCAAAAGTTCTTCAGCAGAGGGCAGAAAAAAAAACTGGGTGGGGGTAGGGGTCCCAGGAGATAGAAAATATAGAGAATGCTGGTAGGTGGTGCCAGAGGTCAAGGTGGCCTACTTTTCAGTGTTGCTTTAGTGCATATCCGCCCCACTGTCCCCATTTGCTCCACAAGTACAGGCTGCCCAGGCATGTTCTGGCTCCACAACAATGAAATGTGATGGTCTTAAATAGAAGCAAGAGGAATTTAGGTCTTAAGGTAGAACTCTCAACACTAAGGACAGAAGTGCTTGAAGAGGTGGTGCAGGAAGATGTGTAATAAGCTCAGTCCTTTACGGTCTACAACACAAACACGTGTGTGTGCGCATGCATTCTCATGGCGCGCGCACACACTCACACACACACACACAAAATCAGGTTGCTGCTGTCATCCTTACCCAAGTAGCTCAGGAACCAGATGTCTCTCAATGGAGAGGCTACAGTCCACATCTTCCTTCCTGTGTACTTAAGACCAGCCCAGCACTGGCCCCCACCCTTTCCCAGCCTAGATAAGTAAAGCAATGGAGGGTGGGTCAGGGCACCCCAGTGACCCAGTGACTTTTGAGAGTTGATTGGTCTCTATGGATCCATCCATCTATCTGTCCCTCCGCTGCCCATATATCCTACCTCATTATAAGAAGGATTGGAGGCAGCTTCCAACATGGCTGTGCAGGGTCAGGAGATAAGACTATGAGCTTTTTGAGCATTAGGACTGCCTTATTTTCCTTTGCATCTCCTGGAAGACTTAGGTACTTAGTTTATATCCTCCCCCAACCCCAATTTGTATTACAAATGAAATTGTATAGTATGAATTCTGTGCTATATGTGAATAATACCTGTAGTATATTATACAACAAACATCATTTAATATGTGGTTTTGAATGAATAAACAAGCCATCTAAGAGAAAGTTCTCACTTGAGCCCAGGCCCCTGTCCACATCTTATTTCATGACTCCTAGTTCATTTCCTCAAACATGCTCTTTTCCCCCACTGAGAGTCAGAGGCAGGGAATGAGTCCTCTCTGCAGTCATCCAGCTCCTTATGTCTGGGGCTCCACCTGTGAGTCGGGGACTCTGCAAGCTCATCTTCCCCACCCCCGCTGCCCCTACTTCTAAGTTCCCCAGCCCCTCCTCCTCAACCCTGCCCTCTGCTAACTCCCTACTTTCTCAGGGTTGACTGGCTTTATCTTCCCAAGGTTACTCTACCCCATCCTTCTCCTCTCCCTCCTCCTCCCTTAAGAAGGCAGGAGGGAGTGGAGATGAGCAAGACAGAAAGACAAAAACCTCTTGACCTTCTCTGTTTCGCAGGGACTAGAGACAGGGAGAATCATGAGGAGTATGGAGGCCAGGGACTTTCAGGAGGTGGGGCTGGGGCTGGGGGGCTGCCCCAGAGCCAGTTCCTGGTCTGGGTCTGGCTCCCCAGGCTGGCTGGCTGCCTGGGAACTAGACTTGTTTACAAGCTGGTCAGGGGGAGGGATGGGCAGTAGTAGCAGCTAGAATCCCAAGGGACCAGTTTGTTCCCTGCCCTCCTGTCCTTGCTCCCATCCTAAATACATAGGAAATGAAACTCCAGAAGGGGCGTGGCAGGGGGCATTGGGCAAAACACCAAGCTTTGCTTCCGATCTCTGGTTTCTGTCAACTCTGTGTGGGCTGAGCCACTCTGAGCAAGTCAGTTCCTTTTGTGGGCTTCAGTAAAACTGAGGAGTTAGCATGAGAGACTCACATACCCCCTATAACTTTGGCTTTTGACACCACATCAAGTAATATCTCCCCCATCCCCACTCACCTTTCACCTTCCTTCCTTTATGCTTCCTTAGACAGTGAACTCTGCTTTTCAGGCCTTTGGGTCAGCATTGGCCTGGGATCAGCCCAGAGAAGATGTGCTCCTTTGGGAGAATTTGCCTGTTTTTGGGTCTGACGCACAGTGGTGGTCATACACAATATATAGGATCTAGGATCCTCATCAAACAGCCATTCCTGGGCATAGAAAAAAATGAGGCTACCCCTGAAAGAAATAAGTTGCGGACAAGAAGGGGCAAGCCTATGGATGGTCATTCTAACCGGCTTGGCCTGCACCAAGGTCTCTCTACTAAGGACCATGGTTGGTAGGATCAATTGCCCAGGGATGTGGTATCAGGGGCCAGCCAGTCCCTGTTGGCAACATCTGTAGACCTAAGCCCTGGAGGTCCTAGATTTCTGGCCTAACCTACCTTTCCATCTCTTGAGTCAGAGGGACAAGAACAATGTCAGAGATCCCCCAGTTCAGCCCCACCCATGTCACCCTCGTTATGCAGATGAGCAAGACAGGAGACAACTGACTCTGGCCACTGGTGGGGGGATCCCTATTGCAAGACACAGTAGATGAATATTTCAAACACAAACAGTGCTGTAGGGAAATGGGCACGTTAGATATCAGAAGACTTCCGGTGGCCTCCCACAGCATCCTCCACACAGCCCCGTACTCCTAGCAGGGTTGATTAACTCCAAATATATTCCAGATAACATCGCTAAACTTCTGGACTCAGACCCACCCTAAGTCATCAAAATCTTAGCATCTCTCCAAACTCACCTCAGATCCCACTTGCCCTAAGGAGCCTCCCTGGGCCCCAATCCCCACCGACCTTCCTCCATGCATCTCCCAAGGTGTCACTCATTTGTGGCGGGGAGGGGAGTGTCTGTTATCCTGCCAGTGGTATAATTAATTTTTCATGTTTGCTTGTCTTATCTTTCCAACTAGGTAGAAAACTCATCAAAAGACAATAAGCTCATGCATGGGCATTCATGGAGTACACTCAGGGTTTTTTGGGATCCACCAGACTTGAGTTTGGATCTGGGCTCTGCCATTTGCTTGTTCTATGATGTTGAGTGAGTCCCTAGCATGTGAAGTTGGCACTTAGTCTTCATTAGATGGATGATGAAAATAGTAATATCCACCTCCCTCCCAGATTACAGATGCAGAGAACCTGTCCAGAGAGTGGGCTTCCTCCAACTACTGGTGTTTGTCTTCCCACTCACACCCTTATTCATCTTTTGAGCCTGCCCAGTTTAGGGCAAACCGTAGGGTGCAGGCAGCATTGTGGATTTCCAAGAACAACCTTTTCTCCAACTCTCTGCTATTTCTTCTCAGCTTGGATCCCTGCGTCTCCTCCTCCTCCATCCAGCCCTGCTCCTGGACCAAATGTACCCTCTAGGACCCTCCTCTTCCCCAGCAGGCCCTCCTGGGTGGATCACTGAGGCCAAAGGGATCACAGCCCACTGGTTGCCCAATGCCCTCTGAAGGATCTCCAAGTCAGCCTCCCTCTATTTCCCCGCCCCTGCTCCTAAGGTCCCCACACTGACCCCACCTCCCACAAGCCAGCAGAGGGAGCCCTGAGCCCTGG
Source organism: Macaca mulatta (assembly GCF_049350105.2). Taxonomy (NCBI): domain Eukaryota; kingdom Metazoa; phylum Chordata; class Mammalia; order Primates; family Cercopithecidae; genus Macaca; species Macaca mulatta. The sequence continues at coordinate 124,111,033 of NC_133417.1, read as the reverse complement.
GGCTGTGGGTGGGGGTGGGGGAGGTTGGTGGTGGAGAAGGGGCAGAAAAATGTTGCCTGACGGCTGCTGAGGCGGCTGGGCCCGGGCCTGTGCCCGCCCGCCTGTCCTGTCCTGCTCTGTCTAACTCGGTAATTACTGCTCCCCCTCCCCCAGCCCCTACCCCCACCCAAACCACCACATCAAAGCCAGTGATGCCCAGCTCCATTAACCCCTGCCTCCCCACTGCCCCCCAGCTACCCCATTCCCCCCTCACCACTCCTAACTCAACTTGGTTCCCTCTGCCCTTCCTCACCCATCTGTCTTCATCACTCTTGGGAGAAGTGGAGGCATTCCCTTCTCTGACAGACTTCGCTGTGCAATGGGCTTCCTATTGGTCAGGGCTGAAGCAGGCGAAGGTGCCCCAGGAGACTGTCCTGGGCCCTCTACTCGCCCTATCTGAGGGTGGGACGGGGGAGCAGGAGAGGCCTGTGAAAGATCCTGTGCCCCTTTCCTGATCTCCCACCCCCTTACAAGAATGAGATACTGAGCCAGAGGTGGACTCAGTCCAGCTCTGAGCTGCCTGGATTCTGGGTGGCCAGGGGCAAGTCATCTTTTCACTGCCTGTCCGTGACCTTGCCGCCTTCACATGTAAGTGAAAATATTGGACCTGATTGTCTCTAAGTGCTTTCTAGATCTACTTTCTAGATTAAACAGAGGTCTCGGAGCTGGAGGAACCAGCCAGAGAGGCCAAGGTGGAAGCCTCCCAGAGGCCTTTCTCTCCCTCAGCTCCTCCTCTGGCAGTTCTGGAGAAGCACCCGAGGGAGTGCCTGGCCTAGGCAGGAAGGAGGGTGCAGGCTGGGGGTGCTGTCACTGACCCACAAAGGACAGGCGTCTATGTTCCGAGTGCCTCCAGCCACCCTTCCGCCAGCCTGACAACCCTGCCCTCGCCTCATCCCCTCCACAGTGGCATTTCTCCATCATAGTGCACATTCTGGAACCCCGCCTTGCTGGGCCTGGTGAGCAAACCTCCTGCTAACCTCTCCCCACCAACTCCTGGCTTCTGATGAGAACAGGGCAGGAGGGGGCTGCACCCCCCAGGAAACGTCTCAGTGCCAGAACTCTGGTGGGCTCAGGGCATGCTCTGGCCTGGATTGGGCCAGCCTCCTTCTGCCCCTGCCCTTTTCTGCTCACAGCCCCATTGTCTCCCTTCAGGGGAAGCTGCCAAGGCGGGAGGCCTGGAGGGGGGAATGGATGGCCAACCCACCCCCTTCTGCACCCCACCCTGGAGCTCAGCAGGGGCCAGCAACAGGACTGCCCGCAATGGGTCAGGGCCCCAGATAAAGACAGGATGGGAAAGGGTGGTCAGGCCCAGCCTGGGTTGGGGGTGGCAGCTAGAAAACCTGACTGCCACAAAGAAGCTGGGGTCCTTTCCCTGCCTCCCTGTGGGGCCAGATGAGGCTGTCCTAGGCCTCTGGCTCCCATTTCCTTTTCCAGGAGGGGGGTGGATGAAAGACAAGATGGGATGGGGGAAGGGAGTGACACTGGGTGGTGTTTTCCCTAGTGGAACAAGGGGAGGGTTAGTTTCTTTCATAGAAAATATAAAACAGGACTGGGCACAGTGGTTTATGCCTGTTATCCCAGCACTTTGGGAGGCTGAGGCAGGCAGATGACTTTAGGTGAGGAGTTCAAGATCAACCTGGCCAACATGGTGAAACCCCGTCTCTACTAAAAATACTAAAAAAATTAGCTGGCGTGGTGTCAGGCACCTGTAATCCCAGCTACTTGGGAGGCTGAGGCAGGAGAATAACTTGAACCTTGGAGACAGAGGTTGCAGTGAGCTGAGATCGCACCACTGCACTCCAGCCTGGGTGAGAGAGTGAGACACTGTCTCAAAAAGAAAGAAAAGAAAAGAAAGGAAAGGAAAAGAAAAAGAAGAGAAGAGAAAAGAAAAGAAAAAACAGAAAGAGGAAGAGGGAAGAGAGCGATTGATTTGACCATTCTATGAGAGTGAGCTATTTTCTACATTCATTGATTGGAGGTATAAATAACGATGGGTCAGATGTTGTAAAGAACTTCCTGGGGGTGGGCAAGGCTGGAGCAGGGAACAGAGCGGAAGCGGGAAACTGGTGACTGGGAAGCTCTCCTTCTCTGCCTCACTCCCAAGACAGGGTTTGACAGGGCCACAGCATAGGCTGGATAACCTGGATGCAATGAGGCTGGACAAGATGACCTCCAGAGAGCCTGGCCAATGTCTTGGAATCTGGGATTCTATAATTCACAAAGATATTATTACAGATGAGAGAAAGACAGAGAGGCTGGAAGCAGAGTTTATTTTTATTGATTGATTGATTGAGACAGAGTTTTGCTCTGTCACCCAGGCTGGAGTGCAGTGGCATGGATCTCGGCTCACTGCAACCTCAGCCCCCCAGGTTCAAACGATTCTTCTGCCTCAGCCTCCCGAGTAGCTGGGATTACAGGTACCCACCACCACTCCTGGCTAACTTTTGTATCTTTAGTAGAAATGGGGTTTCACCATGTTGGCCAGGCTGATCTTGAACTCCTGACCTCAAGTGATCTGCCCGCCTCAGCCTCCCAAAGTGGTGGGATTTCAGGACTGAGCCTCTGTGCCTGGCCTGGAGGCAGAGTTTAGAAAGCATGCATCACATTGGAGTAAGGAGGGGGAGTGAAAAAGGTGGGAGAGAAACTTCTCAGGAACCTGGAGTCAGGTCTCCAAGCCAATTCCAAGGGCATGGGCCACACCCCTGCAGGACTCCCCTTTCCTGACCAAGACAGTCGAGTCACTCAAAGGTCCTGGGGTCCTCTCTGCTTCCAGCCTGGCTGCTGCTAGAATATCAGAGTGGGATGTAAGAGGCCGCTGCAGCTGCTTTCCTGGCCAGCACTGGAGCTCTGACCTGGCCAGGATTCTCTGACAAGTAGGGAGAAGAAGGCCAGTGAAAGCAGGTGCTGGGCATCGGGGAACAGCCTGGAAGTCCCTACTGGGAAAGATGCCAGCTGAAGTGAGACTGGGGGGCTGGGGGAGTGGAAGAGCCTCAGGCCAGTGGGAATTATTGGTCCAACCCATCAACCCACACTTGACCTTGGAGGGCACTGGTGGGGTGGGGAGGGATCAGGAGTGTAAGCAGAGTCAAAGATCCAGGGGAAGGGGGTCTGGGCTCAGACCAAAGAGATGAAGTGTCAGAAACAGACAGGTGACCAGGCGCAATGGCTCACGCCTGTAAGCCCAGCACTTTGGGAGACCAAGGTGAGCAGATTGCTTGAGGACAGGAGTTTGAGACCAGCCTGACCAACATGGTGAAACCTTGGCTCTGCTAAAAATACAAAATTTCGCCAGGCGTGGTGGTGGGCACCTCTAATCCCAGCTACTCAGGAGGCTGAGGCAAGAGAATCATTTGAGCCGGGAGGTAGAGGCTGTAGTGAGCCAATATTGTGCCACTGCACTCCAGCCTGGGTGACACAACGAGACTCCATCTCAAAAAATAAAAAATAAAAGAGGCTGGGCGTGGTGGCTCATGGCTGTAATCCCAGCACTTTGGGAGGCGGAGGTGGGCAGATCACTTGAGGTCAAGAGTTTGAGACCAGCCTGGCCAACGTGGTGAAATCTTGTCTCTACTAAAAATACAAAAACTAGCCAGGCATGGTGGTGGGCGCCTGTAGTCCTAGCTACTTGGGAAGCTGAAGCAGGAGAATCACTAGAACCCAGGAGACAGGTTGCCATGAGCCAAGATCGCACCACTGCACTCCAGCCTGGACGACAGAATGAGACTCTGTCTCTAAGTAAGTAAATAAATAAATAAATAAATAAATAAATATAGAAATATAGAAATAAAGAAAGAAAAACAAAATAAATAGAGGAGAGTGAAGGGGCCAAGGCAGGCAGGAGAGGCTCATTCCCTCTGAGGCACATCTGAGCAAGGCAGTTGGACACCTTATCACCGGGGCCCCTCACTCCTCACCCGGCACACCCTGCAGCTGTGGCCATGAAGGCCTCTGTGTTCTCCCACACCTGCCCGTGTCACCTCCTCCCCCACTCCCTTCTTCCTAGCTTCAGGGTCAGTCTCTCAGGGACCAGGCCGCTCTCCTTTGGCTTGGCTGCCACCCAGGAGTCCCTCCTGAACAAAGGAACCCCCACAGATATAGAGCCCAGAAAGGTGAATCAGCCTGTCCAATGACACTCCACAAACCCGTCTCCAGCACCAACACTCTCCTAGGCCTCAGGGCTCCTAAAGACAAGGTATCTGCCTTCCAGGAGCAGGGAAGAGAGACCTAAAGGACTGTTGTCAGCCAAATGCAGTAACTAGCATAGTTGCCCAATGTATGTGATACAGTGGGAGCACAGAGAAGCCAATGGAAGGAGGACAAGGGGGCAGCTTCAGGGTGGAAGTGGTATTTTAACTGTAAGGATAAGAATGATTTAGACAGACGGGGAGGGAGAGGAAGGAAGACAATGGCCATCAGGGAGGGACCCCATCCCCATACCTTGAAAAAGGGCAAAGTTAGGAAAGGCGTTTATGGGGAAAAGAGATTCCTTTACAACATTTTCCTTGAAACTCTGGATTTTAAATTTAAATGAATCCCCTTTTTCAATCCTGGGGACCCTGGCCAGGAGAAGCTGGGTTGTGAGGAGGGCACCGCACATACTAAGTACCTCCTAAGGTCCTGTTATTCTACACGTCCTCCTACCTAACCTTCCCAGCAAGCCTGCCAGGTGGGGAGACTGTTATCCTATTTCCAGTCAAGACTGAGAGGTAGGGAAAGGAAGTGACTAGCCCAAGATCACAAACATAATGTTTAGATCTTAGATCTATCTGCTTCGAAGCTGCCACTGCATTATACTAAGCCGGATCAAAGGGCATGTGTTCCCTAGTTGGGACCTGGGTCGTCCTCGGTTCGCCCCTTCCGTGACACTCGCGTGGGACGGCTCTCCGCATCACGGAGGATTGCGGCCCGCCGCTCCCTGTGTGGGCATCCCACTCCCTATCTCTCCAGAGCACCGGGATCTGCCTCTCTTTCAAATCTGGGGGGCGAGGGAGGAGCGGAGGGTCGACAACCAGCCAATCACGTGGCAATATGCAAATAGGCACGACCCTGCCTTCTTAAGATTGGCTAACCCGTCAGCGTTGTAGTCCAAGTCCCTCCTCTCTAAACACTGAGCTATTCCGGGCGAGGGTTTGCGGCTCTGGAGACCAAGGGGAAAAAAAGTCCTCTGGATCTGGATCTCTGAGCCGTCCCGGCCGGGCACCCTCCTTCCCCGCTTCGGCCCCACCCCCAGGGCTCGAAGCTCCCGCAACCTTCACTGCCTAGGTGTCCCTTCTAGCTAGGGCCAAGCCTGGGAAGACGCCCCCGTCCCTTGGCTGACCAGGCCCCTCTCCCTTCCCGCAGGACCCTCCCGGTCCCTTATCTCCCAGGCTGCACATTTTTTTTTTCAGTCATGACCCCCACGTCTGGAAGGGCTGGGCGCCTGGGTCCCATTCCTTCCTCTCCTCCTTTTCCTTGCTCGGGTAGGACAAGGTAGAGAAAACCAGGGTCCTGACTCACTTTCCCCTTTATATTCCCTCTCTCGCCACTACGATCCACTCCACAGGAGCCCGGAGAGAAGCTGGTGTGTTGGTAGGCAAAGCAGGGCGGGGAAGGGGCAGCTGTGTGGTCCTCTCTGCCTTGTGGCTTCCCACCTCGTTCCTGTCTTCTCCAAATCCAGCCCCCTACCCTGAATCCAGGGCCCTCCTCACACATTCTTTTCCTCGGGTATGTGTCTTTCCGAAAGCTCTTTCCTACCCACCCGCCTGTTCCTTGGTGAGCTGGGTGAGCGCATAACTTGGCGGGGGCGGGGGGGAGAATCCGGGAGGAGGAAACACAATAGAATGTGCCCAGGGGTTAGGAACCTCGAAGTGGCGTTCAGAAAGGCCCCCGGTGGGGGCCAGAAAGCTGGGCTCTGAAAGCAGGTAGAGCCCGGAGGCTGCGGAACACCCCAATCGGTCCTGGGTCCCGGAGTCCCCACCCTCCAGCGTCCAGAGCCGCTCCAGGACAGCCGGACTCACCACCACAGTCCGCCGACGTGCGCTGGGCACAGGAGCAGCAGCAGCAGCAGCCCGAGGCGGGAGGGCGCGGGCGGCAGCATCGTGACCGCCCTACGGCCGCCGGGGTGGGCAGGGGGCGAGGCTGCGGAGCCAACCGCTGCGCGCGAGGGCCCGGGCTTCAGGGCGAGCGCGGCGAGCTCAACCGCGGCAGCCGGGAGGCGAGGGCTCCGGCGGCGGCGGGGGGGCCCATCCCGGGCTAGGAGGGCGCGGCGGAGGCGGAGAGCTTACGGGGCAGCCAGCGCCTGTGTCTCCTGCGGAGCTCGCTCGGGAGAAGAAATCAGAGCCGGGGGCGGGGGTGGGAGGGGAGCGGGGCCGAGGCGGGGGCGGGGGGCAGGGGGCCGAAGGGGGGTGGCAGTTGCGACAGTCAGGCGGCGGGACTCTGGGGAGCGAGCCGTGCGCCCCGGGGCGGCGGGCGCGGAGCGCGGTGGAGGGCGGGAGCGGGGTGCCGGGGCGGGGCCCAGCGCGCTTCTGGCTGTGGGACCCGCCCGCCTCGCCCCCTCGCCTCGCCTCTCCCGGACTTCGAGTCCCCCGCCGCTCGCGGCCGCCAGGAGTCGGGGGCAAGGAAGAGCGGGGAAGAAGAGTAGAGAGGGGTGAAGGGGGGAGAAAGAGGAGCTGAGGAATGGGGGACGGGCTGGAAGGGAGACGTTTGACAGGTTTGTTGACTGTAAAGAGAGAAAACTTCCCAGGAATGAGGGAGTTTGGGGCGGGGGGCGGTGCAGAGGGAGATGCTGGCGCGGAGGCAAGAGAGGAAGTTGGCCTGGGGCGCGGGGTGCTTCGGCGAGGGTTGTCAAACTGGACCGCCCGAAAGGCGGATGCTGGAGGGGTCATCTCTTTCCGTGTCCCTCTTCGGTGCTGCACGCCCCTTCCTCAGCCTCTCCTTGAAGAAGGGAGGAAGCCATGGGCCTCCGCTCTCGCTCCCCAGCCATTCCACCTCTCAAGCCCGCGTTCCGGGGCGGGGAGGTGGGGGAAATGAGACGGCAAGAGGAGCCGCTCCAGGGCGTGCGCGCAAGCGCTGGCAAGTGTAAGCGAGCGGGAGAATGCAGGTCGCAGACTTTCAAGAGATCGAGGGGTCAGAATTCGCTGCAGCCCGGCCTCCCGTGTCCACGGGTCTCTGCCTCGAGTTCCTCCCCCAACCTGGCCCGGGTAGAAGGGGTGGGAGAGCCAGCTGCAGGTGAGATGGCGTTTATCTGATTTTCTAATGCCACAAAAATGTCTTTGATGCCCCAGCCCCCTCCCCACGGGGGGGAGGAGATCAAAGGCTCCGTGGGGAGGAGGGACAGCTCCATTCATCACGCCATTCAGCTGGCAGTGGGCAGCAGCCCCTGTCCCTCCAGCCCCTGACGTGCCCCAGGGTGCTGAGGGACAGGTGGTGTGGGACATTCTCCCTGCCACTACCATTAAGAGCAACCATCAACCTTTAAGGCTGTCCTGGAGTGGGGAGAACAGATCGAGTCCCTATGGCAGAAACGTCAGGTGCCCAGAAGAAAACTCCTGGTTGTTGGGAGAGAGGGGGACCTGATCGTGGGGACTGAGGTCACTTCCAAGAGAGACAAACAACCTTGGTGACCAGAAAGAGAAGACAAGATCCTGAGTCGCCCAGAGAGGGGGGACAAGTAGATCAAGATGAGGCCAAGGGGCTAAGGGAGGTGACCCCAGGGGAGGAGGCAGATGGGGGAAGGAATGAGCAGACAGAGATGAGAGGACTGGAGAAGTGTTGGCCTTGCCTGCAAGCAAGCTCCGTATCAGGGCTCTGGTGTCCAGTCTGCATCAGCTCAACCCCTTGTACTGGATACAGAGAGTTCTGATGAAGGGACTAGGACATGCTAAAGAAGGGGAACGGGGGAGTCATAGAGAGAGGGTCTGGTCCAAGCACTGCCCTCTCCCATTTTAGCCTTTAACATTATCCAAATGCCACACAGAGCCCCTGCACCTAGTAACTTTGCACACAGTTGCTGTTTCTACGGGGCAATGCCAATCTGGACAGTTACTACAGGTCAATGCCAACTTTGGACACTACACATTCAAAGACATACCCAGGTTGGGTGCACACTCCGGCCATGTGGTACCAAATAGCCAGCTAGAGGGCTCTGGGGGTCCCTGGAGGCTGCAGGTGGCCAGTGGCCAGCCTCCTGGGAGCCACTGCCTGGGTTCCGAACCCCCTGCCCAGCCCTGCTCCCACCCTGCTACTGTTATTGCAGATTATGAAATGCTCTCCCTATCCTGCATTCTTCTCCGAGGCAAGAATTTTAATGTATTTGTCTTTGTCATCAGGGGACCTGGGCTCTGAGACCGCCCTGCCTCTGCCTGAGGAGGGAGCGCCCCAAATCTAGTCCCTGCTGCCTCCAGACCCCAGCCTCTCTCCATTACCACCCCTCCCCCATGCCCTAGCTCTGCTCCCCGCCTCCCCCTCCTAAGACACAGTCTCTCTGTGGGGTGGATAAAAATGATGTTATTGAAACAACAGAATTGGGAGCAGTGGCAGGGAGCAGGGATCAGCTCAGGAAACTGGGGCGTTTGCCAAGAAGCCTTCTCCCCCGCAGGCGGCCTTTCTGCCCCCACCCCCCACCTTTCCTGCAAACATACACAGCTGGCCCCACCCCTCCTGCAGCACTCACTCTGGCCAGATCTTGCAGAATCTTTTGCCATCTCTGGACTCCCCAAGCCCTTGTCCCTCCCCCACACAGTCCCATTCCAGAATCAGTTGGCCCAGTAGTGCCTGCAGAGCATTGCAGGGTTGGGGGGTGGCGGGGAGGTGGGCTGGAATCTGTGACAAGCAGGACTCCTGGAGTCCCAATTCCTAGGGCTTCTGCCCCAGGAGCACCCTTCTGCTCACTCTCCTTTGCCCTCTCCGCATCCTCATCAAGAGGCTGGCTGACATCTGGGCAGAGGCAGAGGATGACTTCTGTTGTTTTGCCCCCAAACCTCCAAAGAGATGAATTCAGATGTTCCTGAGCCTTCAACCCACCAGTATCACCTTAGAAGACTTACAAAGGAGCAGGGGCTGGAGGGGGGTGGCAGGAGGAAACAGACCGTGGTGCACAAAGATAGATGAAGATATGTGACATACTTGCCCCCTCACACACACCAATGACTGGGCACAGGCCTCCAGATAACCCCACAGAAACCACAGGACATCCTCCCTCCCCCAGATAATGCTGTGATTTTTTACCCACAGGTATGGACGGACACACAGATGGGCTGGCTCAGGCTGAAACACATCACACACACACACACACACACACACACACACACACCACCTCTGCAGAGATATGCATGCAGAAGAACGTTCACAAGAGACTAGAGTGGGAATACAGCAGCCCGGAAACGGGTGGCCTGAATGGGGAGGTGACAGTCTGACCCCCCTCCCTATCCTCTGGGCCCTGCCCACCCCACCTTCCTTCGTCGCTCTCCCTTCAATCCTGGGAACCTGTCCATACTATGTCTAGGCCCTGCGCAAAAGGGAGACAGGGAAGGAGAGACTGAAGGTTAAGGAGGAAGGAGGGCAGAGTGGGGGCAGTGGAGTTGGGGGGGAGAGGCAGCTGGAAATAGATAACATCAGAATCGCTGCGGGCGAAAGCAAAGCCCTCTGTTTCTGGCGGATTCTCTCTCACTGTCTTTCTGTGCCTTTTTACATCTCTCCCATGTCCATAATTCGGTCTCTATTTGTGTCTGTCTCTAAATCACTTTCTCTGTTTGTCATTTCTCAGAATGGCTAAAGCTGCAGGAGCCCAGGAATTTGGGCCTGTGACCCTTCCCCTCCCATGAACCTCCCTCTTTCCCTCCCTACTTCCCTCCTTCTGTCCCCAGAACTCCTATCTGTCCTTCCCTCTCTCTGTCCCCAGGAACTCCTATTCCTTCAGGGAGGTGACATGCCTTGAGAATTCCTAAGAGCCCTTGGTTTCTGGGTCCCTGGAGAACAGAGAGAGGAAAGGCCAACCCCTTAGAGAGATGGAGAAAGATAGAAAAAGAAAAGACAGCGAGGAGAGAGGCTCATTTTCCTCTTCCTTCTGCATCGCAGACAGCTCTCCTCCCACACTCGCAGCCCACCTGAAGCCAGGAAAGTGTGCTTTTCCAGAGCAAGGTCGTGGCTCTAGTCAAGGCAGGGATAAGAGAATCCCCTATACCAGGCCCCAGCTTCCCGCAGAGCCCACCTGCCTCCCATCTTCTACCTCTTTCAAGCCTATCCATGCCCCCCCCCCCAGTCCGGGGAGAAAGTACTCAGGGGGAGCTTGAAAGGGGATAGGGGAGCACGGGCTAAGGAGGGAGGGGCTGCTGCTCGCCCACCACAACGGGGCTGGGGGAAAGCCAGGGAACATTTGTTTCCACTTAGCCCCATGGGCCCAAGTGGGAGTGGTTGGCCCCAGGAGCCTCTCCAGCCATCCTGGCCCAGGCTGGCTCCTGTGGTATTGACGTGCGGTGGGCAAAGGGTACTGGCCTGGCCTCAAGTGTTCTAGGGAAGAACCTCTGCCCTCCTCTCCTCCATTCTGCTCCTGGGACACCACCTGTCCCTGCTGCTTCAGCTCTCACTTCTTCGGGAAGCAGGGCTCCTAAATCCAGGTCTCCACAGCCAGCCTCCCTTTTGATGTCTTGTCTGCTGTCTCTCTCCCTGGGCAGCAGTCAGCAAATTTGTAATTGGACAGTGATGTGCCAGGCTCCTAGCTGGGTAGTGGGGGGAAAAATGGTGAGCAAAAGTGGACATAACTCCTACCCGCATGGAGCTGACAGTCTTTAATCACATCATCTCTCAAGCAAAAGGAAAGCCAACAACTTTGACCGTGCTGGGGAAAAGAAGGGAGGGGCCTGTAAGAGGCTGCGGGGTGAGGATTGACCAGGTCACACGGGAGGGGATGGCTTCTCTAAGGAGGGAACACTCTAGCTGAGATGTAAAATAAATAAGTTGGGGTTAACTGGGAGACAAAGGGAGGGAAGAGCATTTCAGGCAGAAGGAGCAGCCTTTCCAAAAGAACTGCAGGGAGGGGGAGGCGGGTGCGATGGAGAGTGGAGGAGAGTGATGGAGGGAGAGTAGGGGGGGTGGGCAAAAAGAGGTTGGAATGAGAGTGAACAGCAGAGCCTGTTGGCAGATTAGGCTAGAGGGATTTGGGGGAAATCAGACCAAGAAAGGCCTTACGGGAATGGAAGAGAATTTTTTCTTATTTTAAAAGCAATGGAAACATTACAGGACAAATTCATTGCAAGAGGGAAGGTAAAAGAGATGGAGGAGGATTTCTAGATTAAAGAAGACCTAACAGATAGATAATTTTTTTTAAAAAAAAGCAGGCAAGGCTGAACTATAGTATTTAGGGGATGCATGTTGGAGTGATCAAAAAAAAAAAAAAAAAGATACTTACCATAAAAGTCAGGAGAGTTGGCCTGGAGGTGGGGGCAGGAGGCAGTTCTATTTTGAGGGACACATGGAGAGGGATGGCTGTCAAGGTTGTCTCTTTTCATGGCAGCTTGTTTCAAGGGTCCTCAATTGTACATTTGTTTTATGCTTTTTTCTGTATTATTTCAACAATATGGATTTTTTTTAAAAAAAGCAATGGGAAGCCAATGTAGAGATTTCACTAAGGTAGTTGGCAACATGGTCAGTTTTATACTTTGAAAAGATGGCTCTGGCCACAGTATGAAGAGGGGATTGGAGGGGGGCCATGCAGAAGGGCAGTTAGGAGGCGCTGTAGCAGTCCAAGTGAAAAATGGTGTGGCTTTGACCTACGTGAATGGCAGAGGAGTATGGGAAGAGCAGACAGTTTCGATCTGTGTCAAGGAAGTCGGGTCCAGTGGATTTGGGGATGGGTTGGGAAAGGGGTTGAGGAAGGGGGAGGTGTAGAGGATGCCTAAGAGAGTTTTAACCTGATTAATTGTATGGATGCTGGTGTTGGTTGTCCCCGCAGCAAGGAACACCGGAAGAGGACCAGCATTAGGCAAGGTTGGGTGGGGGAGTCTGGGACTTGAGTTAAAGATGCTTCCGAAACAGTCAAGAGGAACTGTCAAGTTGGCAGTTGGATAAATGGGTCTGGAGCTCAGAGGGAGGCCTGGGCTGAGTCATCTCAGTATAGGGTGTAATTAACCTGAGATGGCCCAGGGGAGAGTACAGGCTGAGCAGAGCCTCGCTGAGGTGCAGTCTAATGGCTGGATGAAGGGAAGAGGCTGCAAAGGAGACAGAGGAGGGGCTTCACAGAAGCCAGGGAAAGAGAGGGCTTCAGGAAGAGGAAAGTAGGCAACCCTACCAGCCACTACTGAGAGGTCAGACAGCCGAAGATAATGCGTCTGTAGAACACAGAAGGAAAACCACTGAATTAACTAAACCTCAGGATAATTGTGCCAAAGTAGAGACATGATCCTACCATTTTCTTGCTGTAAAACTTCCACAGGCACACCGATGCTTGCAAAACAAAGTTTATACTTCTCCGCTTGGCATCATGGTTCCATCACAGTGTGTCTTTTCTTGTTTTCCCAGTCTCAACTTCCATTTTGTCTCCAGGAAGGATCCAGGCTCATAGCGGCTCTTGTTCAGACCCCAAACCCTGGTCTCCACTCCCCTCCATGCTCTGTTCACACTCCAACTCCCCAGTCAGCCCAGCCTAATCCCCACTCTCAGCAAGACCTCAGCGCTTGTAGCTGGAGGCAACCTCTCGAATTTCCAGTAACTCATAGCACTTTGAACCTGTTTTGTAGGAAATGCAGCATTTTCACTCCACTTGCTTATGAATAAGTGTTTTGGAAGGCATGAACTATGTCTGGCCTCTTGAGTGAACACTTCATCGACTTAGGTTCAGTTGAACTTGGATAGACTGAAAGATTCACCACAGGGCAGGGCAGGGAAATGAAGACTCCACATCCCCCAAACCAGGTCTTCTGAACTCAGGTGGGAAACTGGGGCTACAGGGAAGCCCATTGGATTTCTTGATATCCCCTCTCCTGATGCACACACACCCCCCCTACCACTAAGTCCACAGTGCCTTCTGAGGGAGCCTAAGTACAGGGTCACAGCGCCATCTCCTGGCACCTCCTGGGATATCATACCTCAAGAGAAAACACTTTCTGAAAGTCTATTTCCCAGAGAAATGCAAAATTTAGAGGCCGGGTGCGGTGGCTCACACCTGTAATCCCAGCACTTTGGGAGGCCAAGGCGCGTGGATAATCTGAGGCCAGAAGTTCGAGACCAGACTGACCAGCATGGCGAAACTCCGTCTGTACTAAAAATGCAAAAATTAGCCAGGTGTGGTGGCACATCCCCTGTAGTCTCAGCTACTCAGGAGGCTGAGGCACAAGAATCGCTTGAACCCAGGAGGCGGAGATCGCGCCACTGCCTTCCAGTGTGAGTGACAGAGCAAGACCTTGTCTCAAAATAAATGAATAAAATAAAAAATAAAACAAAAACTAGACTCAGGAAGAACATCAACTTGTTAAACTAAAAACCTTTTAGAAGGGTAAAACTCTAAGCTGACAGAGGTGTGGAAAAATGCACATGAAGCTATAAATTTGACCATCTTTCTCGAGAGAAATGCCAACAAAACTGATGGACTGCTTTGCAGGATCTCACTTCTGGATGGATACCAGGAAGTTATTCAAGAGAAAAAAAATAACCTACTCCATACATGAAACCACAATTATAAATATATTTTCTATGTTAAAGAAGAACTAGAGGCTGAGGCAGGCAGATCACCTGAGGCCAGGAGTTCGAGACCAGCCTGGCCAACATGGCGAAACTCCATCTCTACAAAAAAATTAGCCAGGCATGGTGGTGCATGCCTGTAGTCCCAGCTACTTGGGAGACTGGGCCAGGAGAATGGCTTGAACCCAGGAGGCAGAGGCTGCAGTGAGCCAAGATCATACCACTGCACTCCAGCCTCGGCAACAGAGCGAGACTCTGTCTCAAAAATAAAAGATACAAATAAAAAATAAAGAAGAGCTAGAAGGTTGGATACAGTGGCTCATGCCTGTGATCCCAGTACTTTGGGAGGCTGAGGTGGGTGGATCGCTTGAGGTCAGGATTTTGAGACCAGCCTGGCCAACATGGTGACCTCTCTCTACTAAAAAATACAAAAATCACTCCAGCCTGGGCAACAGCGTGAGACTCCGTCTCAAAAAAAAAAAAAAAAAAAAAAAATACAAAAATTCGGCCAGGCACAGTGGCTCATGCCTGTAATCCCAGCACTTTGGGAGGCCAAGGTGGGCAGGTCACGAGGTCAAGAGATCGATACCATCCTGGCCAACAGGGTGAAACCCCATCTCTACTAAAAATACAAAAATTAGCTGGGCCTGGTAGCACACTCTTGTAGTCCCAGTTACTCAGGAGGCTGAGGTAGGAGAATCGCTTGAACCCAGGAGGTGGAGGTTGTAGTGAGCCAAGATTGTGCCACTGCACTGCAGACCAGGTGACAGAGTGAGACTCCATCTCAAAAAAAAAAAAAAAAAACACCTGGGTGTGGTGGCACGCACCCGTAATCCTAGCTACTCAGGCGGTTGAGGCAGAAGAATCACTTAAGCCTGGGAGGCAGAGGTTGCAGTGAGCCGGAATCATGCCACTGCACTCCAGCCTGGGCAACAGAGCGAGACTCCGTTTCAAATAAATAAATAAATAAGTGCTACAAGTAGATGTAATGCCTACTTGGCAGTAAGGTATGGCTAAACCAAATTTGTTTATTATTTTTTTTTTACCAAGTTTCCAAGAGCTAGAAAATTATATATATGTAAGTTTTTTATATATATATATATCATATATATGTAAGTTTTATATATATATATATAATATATATATATATGACTTGACCACACAATAAAATATTGTGCAGGCATCAAAATGACAAATATATTCATTTTACTGAAACAAGGAACAGTCTCTATAAAATAACGCCAAGTGACAAAAAGAGCACCCAAAATGTCAATTTCACAACAAAGACTATGAAGTAGACACCATGTACAACAACAAGGATCAGGAGAGAATTTTAAACCTCCTAAATAGTTGACATTATTAAATGGTAAAGAAGAACTTTTGAGTTTTTTATTTGGTTAATGCTTGGTTTCTAGTTAGAAACAGCAGTTATTCTGTGAAAATAAAGTAAATAAGAGGGGAACTGATTAAGAAAATATCCAAAGCTCATGGGGCTGGGGACAGTCTGTTGGGGACAGTCAGGGTCAGAGGCCTTCCCCTTTTGTCACCCAGGTTGGAGTGCAATGGTGCGATCTCAGCTCACTGCAACCTTCACCTCCCGGGGTTCACGCGATTATCTCGCCTCAGCCTGCCGAGTAGCTGGGATTACAGATGTGCACCACCATACCCGGCTACTTTTGTATTTTTAGTACAGATGGGGTTTCCCATGTTGGCCAGCCTGGTCTCGAACTCCTGACCTCAGGCAATCCACCTGCCTCGCTTCTCAAAGTGCTAGAATTGCAGGCATGAGCCACTATGCTCAGCCCTTCCCCAAGGTATTTCTCCAAAGCACCTCTACCTCCTAGCACAAGGCCTGGTCCATATGTGCTTCATAAATGTCTATAGAGCCACTAAATGGAAATGATGCAGTGCCTGAAATACCTACCATCTTCTTAATCGCCATTCTTCTCTCAAAAGCCCTTCTGCAATTGCCCCTCAGCCTGTGTAGTTATTTGCCCTGGTTCTATGCTGGCCAGATCATGAAGGAGGGCTGTCACTGAATCCCACAGACTGATCTTCCTAGCTACCTACTGGCAATGCCTCCACCAAAAGTGAATCTAGGGCTGGCCAGAAGGTAGGTCCCAACGAGCAAAATCACTCTCACATTTTAGATTCATAACCAGAACTGTTTAATCAAAACGGGTTGCATGCCTCTTATGTCCTGGCATGTAAAAGGGGTAGATCAGGCTGGACACGGTGGGTCATGCCTGAAACCCCAGTACTTTGGGAGGCCGAGGAGGGCAGATCACCTGAGGTCAGGAGTTCGAGACCAGACTAGTCAACATTGCAAAATCCCATCTCTACTAAAAATACAAAAATTAGCTGGGTGTTGGCCGGGCACAGTGGCTCACGCCCATAATCCCAGCACTTTGGGAGGCTGAGGCAGGTGGATCAAAAGGTCAAGAGATCGAGACCATCCTGGCCAACATGGTGAAACCCCATCTCTACTAAAAATACAAAAATTAGCTGGGCCTGGTGGCGCAAACTTGCAGTCCCAGCTACTTGGGAGGCTGAGGCAGGAGAATCACTTGAACCCGGGAAGTGGAGGTTGCAGTGAGCCAAGATCATGCCACTGCACTCCAGCCTGGCGACAGAGGAAGACTCTGTCTAAAAAGAAAGAAAGAAAAGAAAAGAAATTAGCCAGGCGTGGTGGCGGAAGTCTGTAATCCTAGCTGCTTGGGAGGCTGAGGCAGGAGAATCGCTTGAACCTGGTAGGTGGAGGTTGCAGTGAGCCAAGATTGCACCACTGCACTCCAGCCTAAGCGACAGAGATAGATTCTGTCTCTAAATAAATAAATAAATAAAATTAAATTTAAAAATAAAAATAATAATAGGGTTAGATCACAGGCTGGGTTCTCCAAAAGTAGATGCTGAGATAGAGACTGGGGTGCAAGAGGTTTATTTGGAATCAACACCTGTTGGCAGAAAGGGGAGGAAGCAGGGCTGTGCAGACAAACCTCCGCCCACCCAGGAGCCTTGAGCTCTGGAGGGAGTTTTGCCCATTAGGGTGTCCCTTACTGGGTTGAAATGGCCAGGCCTTTGCACCTCACTTCACTCTGTCACCAGCTACGTGGGCAGCCCCTGCAGAGAAGGGGCTCTGCAGCTGAGGTCAACCTTGAAAGGGCTGACAGCTGGAGACCATCTGCTGACCACACTCCTGCAGATGGTCAGCACATCCTTCCTTGCAGGGCAGCCTGGGCGGTACTCTGTGTTTACTTTGGGATGTTTGGCAGATGAGGAAACTGAGGCCAAGATCATGATCACTGAGTGGTATTAGCATTCCAGCTTGTGCCTCTGCACGTAGCTCCCCCACTCCCACCTGAGCACGTCCTCCTTGCCTATCTCACAGTGGTCCAGCACAACCCCCGCCCCAACCCAAGCCCCAGACAGAGCCACCCCATCAAGAAGAGAATGTTACTAGATGGCCTATAAGTGATCAGAGGGAGCCACAGGTACCTAGCTGGGGCAATGACATCAAAAGCAGGACCCTTTAATGCTCCTTCTTCTCCACTCCTCCTCCTACAACCCTCCACTCCCCACCCCACTATCTCCAGGACTTATAGCCCACACATTCCTGGAACCTCCTGTATATCCAGGTCTCACACCCTGCGCATGCCTCTATCACAGCATGGTCCACCCACTGTGCTCACGTGTCTGCCTCCCACCATCTCCGTCTGCCCCACTACATAGTGAGTCCCCCTGATGGCACAGAATCTGCCATCATGATTTCTTTTTTTCTTTCTTCCTTCCTTCCTTTTTTTTTTTTTTTTTTTTTGAGACAGAGTCTCACTCTGTCGCCCAGGCTGGAGTATAGTGGCGTGATCTTGATTCACTATGACCTCTGCCTCCTAGGTTCAAGCGATCCTCATGCCTCAGCCTCCCAAGTAGCTGGGATTACAGGTGCCCGCCACCATGCCCTGCTAATTTTTGTGTTTTTCCTAGAGACAGGGTTTCACCATGTTGACCAGGCTGGTCTTGAACTCCTGACCTCAGGTGATCCTCCCATCTTGGCCTCCCAAAGTGCTTGGATTACAGGCGTGAGCCACTACACCTGGCCCATGATTTCTTAACTATAGCTTTGCATCATCCTACTTTTAATTTTAGAAGACAAGCAAGATCATATCAGTTGGCTTTGGAAATAAAATGTGATTGAGTTCAGCTCAACCTCTTACGAACTATGGGGCCTTGGGCAAGTAAGTTACTAAGCCTTTCTGTGCCTCAATTTCCCACAAGGATAAGAATGCCTTCCCTGCAGAGCTGTAATGAGGATGTAACAGTGATGGGAAGACACCAAGCCACTGAGCAAGGCCATTACTGAAAAATCCAGGTTCTCCTTCGTGAATAATGGTGGGTTTTTTGGGTTGGTGTTTGTTTTTGTTTTGTTTTGGGGTTTTTTTTTTTTGTTTTTTTTTGTTTGTTTGTTTGTTTTGAGTCGGAGTCTCACTCTGTCACCCAGGCTGGAGTGTAGTGGCGTGATCTTGGCTCACTGCAACCGCTGCCTCCCGGGTTCAAGCAATTCTCCTGCCTCAGCCTCCTGAATATCTGGAATTACAGACATGTGCCACCACATCTGGCTAAATTTTGTATTTTTGGTAAAGACAGGATTTCACCATGTTGGCCAGGCTGGTCTCAAGCGCCTGGCCTCAAGTGATGTGCCCGCCTCCACCTCCCAAAGTGCCAGGATTACAGGCGTGAGTCCCCATGCCCGGCCAGTAAATAATGGTTATTTTTTTTAAGTGAAGAATTCAGGATGAGGATCAAGTCTTCTCATGCTAGGTGAAGATAATGAACACTCAAAGGCAATTCTCAGGAAACCAGATGCACCTGTGCATCATTACACAGGGTAAGGATGACAAATTTACTTGGAATTTCAGGTTTAAAATAAGACCATTTAAAGAAAAACACTAAGGAAATCAAAGTCTGCTTGAGCACAGTGGCTCCCACCTGTAATCCCAGCACTTTGGGAGGCTGAGGCAGGAAAATGGCTCAAGCCCAGGAGTTTGAGACCAACCTGGGAAACATAGCCAGACCCCATCTCTAAAAAAATTTAAAAATTAGTCGGGCGTGGTGGTGGTGCATGTTTGTGGTTCCAGCTACTTGGGAGGCTGAGGTGGGAGGATCGCTTGTGCCCAGACGGTCAAGGCTGCAATGAGCTATGATCAGACCACTGCACTACAGCCTGGATGACAGAGTGAAGCACTGTCTCAAAAAATAAAATAGGGCCAGGTGCGGTGGCTCAGGCCTGTAATCCCAACATTTTGGGAGGCTGGGGCAGGTGGATCACCTGAGGTCAGGAGTTGGAGACCAACCTGATCAACATGGTGAAATCCTATCTCTACTAAAAATGCAAAAATTAGCCAGCTGTGGTGGCACACGCCTGTAATCCCAGCTACTCAGGAGGCTGAGATAGGAGAATCTCCAGAACCCAGGAAGTGGAGGTTGCAGTGAGCCGTGATCACACATTGCGCTCCAGCCTGGGCAACAAGAATGAAACTCTGTCTCGGGAAAAAAAAAAAAAAAATAGCTGGGTGTGGTCGTGGGCACTTGTAGTTCCAGCTACTCAGAAGGCTGAGATAGGAGAATCGCTTGAACCTGGGAGGCGGAGGTTGCAGGGAACCGAGACTGCGCCATTGCACTCCAGCCTGAGTGATAGAGTGAGACTCCGTCTCAAAAAATAAATAAATAAATAAATAATAAAATAAAATAAAATAATTATAGTAGTGCAGGTGGTACACAGATATGGTAAAAATACATAAAAGTGCCTACAAATAATGGCATTTGGGGACACGCAGCCTATGCCGAGGGCATTATTAAACCCATCCATGTGCAGAGGGGAGGAATGAAGCATCCCAGAGGGGGCAGCAGGGCCCACTGCTTCTGAGCACAGCAAAGGACGAGCTCAGCTGAGCATTTGCTTCTCCAGTCCAGGGGTTTCCGCCTGATTAGCTAGAAAGGCATACCGCCCCAGTGGATGACAACTCTGTGCCTTCTCCATTCCTTCCAACAATGGTGTGCTGGAAACAGTGCTGGATGAAGGGTCAGAAGGTCCAAATCCTGATCCTAGGAGATTATTTGAGTGGTTGCTGTTGTTGCTATTGTTGTTGTTGTTTGAGACAGGGTCTTACTCTGTCGCTCAGGTTGGAGTACAGTAGTGCTATCCCGGCTGACTGCGACCTCCACCTCCTGGGCCCAGGTCATCCTCCCATCTCAGCCTTCCGACTAGCTGGGGCTACAGGCGCGCTTATTTATTTATTTATTTATTTAAGAGATGGGATTTCGCTATGTTGCCCAGGCTGGTCACGAACTCCTGAGCTCGAGGGATCCGCCTGACTAGGCCTCCCAAAGTGCTGGGATTACAGGCGTGAGCCACTGCTCCCGGCCTGCTTTGATTTCTTGACCAAATCACTTCCCCACTTGCTGTCTCAGTTTCCCCATATGGCAGTGAGGAGCGGGAATCGTTGCATGTAGTTCCGACCATCTTTTAAGGATTGCCGTGAATCATCAAGCCAGCAGAGGGCGCCAGAGCCTAAGGAGCAGATTTGAGTCACTCTTCAGACCTTCCAGCGGAGGGCAGAAAAGAGCTGCGATGAGACAGGAAAATTGAGCATCAGACTGAGATTCCCTAGGGCCTGACTGGAGGTACAGCGCTGCTCAGAAGAGCTGGGCTTGGGGACAGGGCAAGGAGCCGGGTCCCAGGCCTCGTTTAGGGCAAAGCATTTTATCTCTCTGGGCTAGTAGCAATTAGAGCCCAAACCCTTGGTATTTAAAAAGTAACATTCCATTCCAGCACCACCTTCCCTCGGAGACTCCAGGGTGCGGGGGAGGGGCGTCTGGGGGTAGGGGAGTGGGGGGAGAGCTTAAGATGAGACTTTGCCTTTCACTCTCTTTCTGCTTACAAAGGTGTTTTAAAATGTCTCTTGGGGAAAAGACGTCTGGCATCATGCAAAACTATCGAATTTTACAAAAGACACAAATGCGTCATTTTTACTTCTAAGTTCAAAATGAATTTGTAATTTTACAATGTTTAAACAACACTGACTGTTAGGGCATTATTGGTAATAGCAAAACAAACATTTATTTTTTCGAAAAACTAGAGGCAACCTGAATGCCCATCAATAGATAAATAATTACACATATTATAGCAAATACTGAAAATTGGTACACATAATGACACGGTCAAGACATACTGTTAATGAGGAAACACGAACAGCTCATCCAGGATAAATCATATAAATAGGTGCTTTTCTGGAAGAAAATATAAGAAACGTACAGATTACCCTGGAACTCTGAGAAAGTGGAGATTTACTCTTCAATTTTACACTTCTCTACATTGATTTGGAATGTTCTAATAATGTACTGTTACTTTTGAAAGGTGGAAAAGAATGATCTGGTGGAAAGATTGTGGACCACATTTTCCTTATGCTCAATTTTTTTTTTTTTTTTTTTTTTTTTTTTTTTTTTTTTAGACGGAGTCTTGCTCTGTTGCCCAGGCTGGAGTGCAGTGGCGCGATCTCGGCTCACTGCCAGTTCCACCTCCTGGGTTCACGCCATTCTCCTGCCTCAGCCTACCGAGTAGCTGGAGCTACAGGCGCCCGCCACCATGCCCGGCTAATTTTTTGCATTTTTAGTAAAGACGGGGTTTCACCGTGTTAGCCAGGATGGTCTCGATCGCCTGACTTCGTGATTCACCTGCCTCGGCCTCCGAAAGTCCTGGGATTAAAGGCGTGAGCCACCCCGCCCGGCCAAAAATTTTTTTAACAATAATATTTTATTGTTTTAAATAGGTAATAGATTATAAAGTTCAACAAATCATGGCAATATAACCAAACATAGACGGAGAAATCTTGTTCCCACCGTCACCCCCATCCACTCCACTCTTTCCAGCCCTCTCCCCCCGCACCTCCTGTTAGATCCTGTGGGTAAGCACTTTTATTGTTCACGTATCCTTTCAGCGTTTCTTTATGCAGAATTTAGCAAATACAAATGTCTTTTCTGGTTCCCCCCCAACCTTTTTTTTTTTTTTTTTTTGAGACAAGGTCTCGCTCTGTCACCCAGGCTGGAGTGCAGTGGCGTGATCTCGGCTCACTGCAATCTCCACCTCCCGGGCTCAAGCGATCCTCCCACCTCAGCTTCCCGAGTCGCTGGGACTACAGATGCACACCACCATGCCTGGCTAATTTTTGTAATTTTAGTAGAGATGGGTTTTCACCATAATGCCCAGGTTGGTTGTGAACTCCCGAGCTCAAACAATTCACCCACCTCAGCCTTCCAAGGTGCTGAGATTATAGGCGTGAGCCACCGCGGCTGGCTCTTTTTTTTTTTTTTTTTTTTTTTTTAACTTTTATGGTACATCCACAGGTAAAGTGCAAGTTTGTTACATAGGTAAACTTGTATCATGGGGGTTTATTGTATAGATTTTTTCATAACCCAGATACTAAGCCTAGTACCCATTAGTTATTTTTCCTGATCCTCTCCCTCCTCCCACCCTCCACCCTCTGATAGGCCCCAGTGTATGTTGTTCCCCTCTATGAGTCCATGTGTTCTCATCATTTATCTCCCACTTATAAGTAAGAACATGTGGTATTTGGTTTCCTGTTGCTGCATTAGTCTGCTAAAGATAATGGCCTCCAGCTCCATCCATGTTCCTGAAAAGGACATGATCTCATTCTTTTTTATGGCTGCATAGTATTCCATGGTGTATATGTCCCACATTTTCTTTATCCAGTCTATCACTGATGGTCATTTAGGTTGATTCTATGTCTTTGCTATTGTGACTAGTGCCTCAATGAACATATGAGTGTGTGTGTTACATTGCTTTGGGTTTATAAAGCCAGGAACGGGATTGCTGGGTTGAATGATGGTTCTGTTTTTAGGTCTTTGAGGAATGGCCAAACTGTTTTCCACAATGGTTGAACTAATTTACACACCCACCAGCAGTATATAAGCGTTCTGCCTGCCCTTTTTTCTTTTTTTCTTTTGAGACCGAGTCTAGCTCTGTTGCCCAGGCTGGAGTGCAGTGGCGCAATCTCGGCTCACTGCAACCTCTACCTCCCAGGTTCACGCGATTCTCCTGCCTCAGCCTCCTGAGTAGCTGGGATTACAGGCACACGCCACCATGCCCGGCTACTTTTTGTATTTTTAGTAGAGACCGGGTTTCACCATGTTGGTCAGGCTGATCTTGAACTCCTAACCTCGTGATCCGCCCGCCTCTGCTTCCCAAAGTGCTAGGATTACAGGTGTGAGCCACCGCGCCCAGCCACACCCACCCTTTCTTATACAAATGTAGCATACTCTGTTACTGCTCCGCACCTTACTTTTCCCACCTAACACTATGTCCTGGATATCTTTTTTTTTTTTTTTTTTTTTTTTTTTTTTTTTTTTTTGAGACGGAGTCTCGCTCTGTCGCCCAAGCTGGAGTGCAGTGGCCGGATCTCAGCTCACTGCAAGCTCCGCCGCCCAAGTTTACGCCATTCTCCTGCCTCAGCCTCCCGAGTAGCTGGGACTACAGGCGCCCGCCACCTCGCCCGGCTAGTTTTTTGTATTTTTTAGTAGAGACGGGGTTTCACCGTGTTAGCCAGGATGGTCTTGATCTCCTGACCTCGTGATCCACCCGTCTCGGCCTCCCAAAGTGCTGGGCTGGATATCTTTCTATCTTACTAAAGAAACATCTTTTTCCATTTCCCTCTTTTCTAATGTAATTATTTCATGCTATAAATTACCCTCCTAGTAATGCTTTAGCCATGTCCCGTAGATTTTGGTATGTTATGTTTTCATTTAATTCAGTTCAATGTAGTTTTTATTTCCCTTGAGTCTTAACCCATGGATTATATAGAAGCATGTTGTTTAGTTATCAAGTGTTTGGAGATTTTCTTGCTATCTTTTTGTTAGCGGTTCCTAGTTTGATTCCACTGCAGTCAGAGGATCTACTTATATGATTTCAATTATTTTAAATTTGTTGAGGTTTGTCTTATGCCCCAGGATATGGTGTATCTGATAAATATTTTGTAGACATTTGAAAAGAATGTATGTTTGCTGTTGTTGGGTACCATGTTCTGTTGGTGTTGATTAGCTCCAGTTAGTCGATGGTGCTAGAGTTTTTCTATATTGTTCTATTTCTCTCTATTTATTCTATCAACTGTTGATGAAGGGGTGTTGGAGTCTCCAGCTAGAATTGTGGATTTGTCTACTTCTCTTTCCAGTTTGATCAGTTTTTGCTTCACATGCTTTGCAGCTCTGCTGTTTTATGTATACACATTTAGAGTTGTTGTGTCTTCTTGATACATTGAATTGCTATGTCTTCTTGGTAGATAAAAGATTGGACTTTTTATTAGTATGTAATATCCCTCTCTGTCCCTGGAATTTTTTTTTTCTCAAGTCTGCTTTACATAATTTTTTTTTATTTTTTTCAGATGCAGTTTCACTCTCATTGCCCAGGCTGGAGTGCAATGGCGTGATCTCGGCTCACTGCAACCTCTGCCTCCCAGGTTCAAGTGTTTCTCCTGCCTCAGCCTCCTGAGTAGCTGGGATTACAGGCACCTGCCACCACGCCTAGCTAATTTTTTGTAGTTTTAGTAGAGTCAGGGTTTCACTATGTTGGCTAGGCTAGTCTCAAACTCTTGACCTCAGGTGATCCACCTGCCTTGGCCTTCCAAAGTGCTGGGAATACAGGTGTGAGCCACCGCGCCTGGCCTTACTTTATATGATATTAATATAGCCACTCTTCCTTTCTTTTTCCCCCATAAACTCAACCAAGTGGTAGCTTCTTTCTTTTGATGAATGTGTTTGCAGGATATATTTTTTCCATTCACTTACTTTCAATCTGTCTATATTTTTATATTTGAAGTGAGTTTCTTGTTGACAATATAGAGTTGGTCATGTTTTTTATTCCACTCTACCAATCTCTTGTCTTTTAATTGATGCATTTAAACCATTTATGTCTAATGGCCTATGTGCCATTTTATTTTTTGTTTTCTGTTTGTTTCTTCTGTTTTATCTTTCTGTTTTCTTTCCTTGTTGGTTACTGGTACATTTTTTTATGGTGAAAAGATAAGATATACATATATTTAGAATTAACCTGCTGGACTCAGTTTAGAAGATCCCAATTTTGTTGACAGCATCCAAAGCATCATAATCAGGAGCCAGTCAAACATATGCCTTCTTCTCTCCAAATCAGGGTGGTGACCTTGGGCATATCAATGTCATGGAGCTTCTTCACAGCCTGTGTGATCTAGTGCTTGTTGGCTTTAACATCCACAATAAACACAGCATGTGGTTGTCTTAGATCTTCATGGCAGACTCCGTGGTCAGCAGAAACTTGAGGATAGCATAGTGGTCAAGCTTGTTTCTCCTTGGGGTACTCTTCTGAGGATATTTGGGTTGCCTCCAGAGTCTCAGTGTCTTGGGCCGCTGGAAGGTGAGTGATGTGCAGATCTTCCTTTTTTGTGTGGCTGTGGACACCTTTCAACACTGCCTTCTTGGCCTTCAAAACCTTTGCTTTGGCTTTAGGAGAGGCAGGAACTTTCTTCGTCACTTTTGGCACCATCTTGTGAAAAGGAGTTACTAGAACATTTATTTGGAAATCCATTTTGGTTTATCTGTAGTGTTGTGCAGTATATCTCTTTATGCTTTTTTAGTAATTGCTTTAGGTATTACAATATATAGACATAAATTATCACAGTCTACTGGTTCAGCATAGTACCACTACAAATGAAGTGTGGAAATCTTGCCTTCCTTTACATGTCTTTACCTTTCTGTTTAGGGAACTTCCGTTATCTGTTCTTTTAGGGGAGATCTGAGGGTGACAAATTCTCTCAATTTTCCTTTATCTGAAAATCTTTTTTCATTCATTCCTGAAAAAAAAATTTCACTGGATGTGGAATTCTGAGTTGACAGTACGTTTCTTTCTGCACTTAAAAAATGTTGTGTCAGGCCGGGCGCAGTGGCTCATGCCTGTAATCCCCGCACTTTGGGAGGCTGAGGTGGGCAGATCACAAGGTCAGGAGTTCAAGACCAGCCTGGCCAACATGGTGAAACCCCATCTCTGCTAAAAAGTACAAAAATTAGCTGGGCCTGGTGGCAGGTGCCTGTAATCCCAGCTACCCAGGAGACTGAGGCACTTGAAACCAGAAGGTGGAGGTTGCAGTGAGCCCAGATTGCGCCATTGCACTCCAGCCTGGGCAACAAGAGTGAAACTCCATCTCAAAAAAAAAAAAAAAAAAAAAATGCTGTGCCACTTCCTTCTGGCCTTCATATCTGGGGAGAAATTTGCTGTCATTCGAACTGTTTTCCTCCTATAGGCAAGGTATCCTTTCTGTCTTATTGTTTTCAAGATTTTTTTCTTAACAACAACAAAAAGACAAAAGGAAATCTTAAGGTAAGAGAAAGGTTTGAAAAAACAAGATTTTTTTCTTTGGCTTTAGATTCAGAAGTTTTACTATGATGTGTCTTGGCACAAGTTTCACTGAGTTTATTGTTTGGAGTTTTCTCTGTTTCTTGAATCTGTAGGTTTATGTCTTTTGCCAAAGTTGGGCAACTAAAGGGAGGACTGTAGTTGTAATTGTGTCTTCAGCATACATTTCATTCCTAGTGACCCATCCAGACACAATGCTTTCCTCCTCCCATCTTAACTTTTTTTTTTTTTTTTTTTTTTTTTGAGACAGATTCTCACTCTGTCACCCAGACTGGAGTGCGGTGGCATGATCTCGGCTCACTGCAACCTCCATCTCCTGGTTTCAAGTGATTCTCCTGCCTCAGCCTCCCGAGTTGCTGGGATTACAGGCATGCGCTACCATGCCCAGCTAATTTTTTTGTATTTTTTTGAAGAGGCAGGGTTTTACCACGTTGGCTAGGCTGGTCTCGGACTCTTGACCTTAAATGATCCTCCTGCCTCGGCCTCCCAAAGTGTAGCGATTACAGGCATGAGCCACCACGCCTGGCCTCATTATAACTTCTAATATTATAGACTAATTTTGTCTGGATTTGATGCAGTCAGACAGCATATGCTATTTTGTGTGTGGCATCTTTCATTATATGATTCATTTGCATTATTGCATATACTTGTATGTAGTTCACTCATTCTCTTGACTGTCTACTATTCTATGTGAGCTGATGAATACTGACATGTATTTGTCCATTCTACTACTGGGACATTTCAACTGTTTCCAATTTGGGAACATGTTCTCTCTGAACCAGTCATGAATAGTGTCGCTCTAAACATTCTAGTATATATCTTTTTGTGCACAGATGAATGCATTTCTGTTGGATGCATATCCAGGAAGAGAAATCCTGGGTCACAGGGTAGGCATATATTCAACTTTAGTAGATAACACCAGTTTTCCAAAGTGATTGTACCTATTTGTATGCTCACCAGCAGTGTAAAAGGGTTTCCATGTTCCACATCCCCTGTACTAGACTCTTTTCTTTTCTTTTTTTTTTTTTTTTTTTTGAGATAGAGTCTTGCCCTGTCAACCAGGCTGGAGTGCAGTGGCACCATCTCAGCTCACTGCAAGCTCTGCCTCCTGGGTTCACGCCATTCTCCTGCCTCAGCCTCCCCAGTAGCTGGGACTACAGGTGCCCGCCACCACGCCCGGCTAATTTTTTTGTATTTTTAGTAGAGACAGGGTTTCACTATGTTAGCCAGGATGGTCTCAATCTCCTGACCTCGTGATCTGCCTGTCTCGGCCTCCCAAAGTGCTGGGATTATAGGCGTGAGCCACCCTGATAGAATGAGGCAACACTCTTCTCAAAGAAAGGTTCTCTGAGGGCTCTAGGTAAAATAAGACTGCTGAAGACATATATCCACGCTGGTTTGCAAGCTACCCAGAAGCTCTGTGGTAGAGAACTTGAGCTTGGCCTATTATTGGCATTTAAACATGTGCAGTTGGTGGAGTGGAATTTCTCAAAGGTCAAACTGGGGTAAAGGAGGGAAGAAAGAGGGAGAAAGAGGAGAAGGAGGAGGAAGAGGAGGAGGAGGAGAAGAAGAAGTAGAAGAAGAAGGACGAGGAGGAGGAGAGAAGAAGGAAGAGGGAGGAGGGAGAGGAGGAGGAGGAAAAGGAGGAGTGAGGAGACATAGGGGAGGATGGAGGATGGGCCCTTGAGGCAAAGTCACTGTGCGTAAAAGACATCTGGTAGAGAAGGCTTTACTGGGCAGCAGAGCTGGGATATTAGAGGCTGTAAATCCAGGTGGGAAGTGAGGCTGCACTTGACCATCACTGTAACCCAGTTCTCTCCCTCACACACACACCCTGGGACTCTGGGAAGGAGAGAACTGTGATATAAGGAAATGACAAGTATTACTAGGGACCAACAGGTCAGCTGTGGGAATGCTTTTTCAAGTAGCTGATCTAAAGAAGTAGATGGAAAGTTTCTGTTGGTGTAAAAGGGAGACAGAAGCCACAGAGGTCTGGATGATTAATATATCAAAAAAAAAAAAATATATATATATATATATATATAAACCATTTCCTCTTCCTGGATAACACTAGGATTTTTAAATACTTTAACTCCATTTTCCCCTCTCCCTAATTTATATATTATAGTTGGCAATATTTTACTTAACCCCATAAGACATAATTTTTATTTCACACATAAATATATATATACACAAAAATGTGTGTGTGTGTGTGTGTGTAGTTGCAGTTAGTATTCATTTAGATTTATCTACATTTTTACCAGTTTTCTTCTTCCTTAATTCTTCTTAGGTCTTTTTTTTTTTTTTTTTTTTTTTTTTTGAGACAGAGTTTCTCTCTTGTTGCCCAGACTGGAGTGCAATGGCACTATCTTGGCTCACCGCAACCTCTGCCTTCCAGGTTCAAGCAATTCTCCTGCCTCAGCCTCCCGAGTAACTGGGATTACAGGCATGCACCACCACACCCAGCTAATTTTGTACTTTTAGTAGAGACAGGGTTTCTCCATGTTGGTCAGGCTGCTCTCGAACTCCTGACCTCAGGTGATCCACCCGCCTCGGCCTCCCACAGTGCTGGGATTACAAGCATGAGCCACCGCGCCCAGCCTAGGTCTTCTTAGGTCTTGCATCCAACATGTAAGAGGATCACATTCTTCTTTCTGAATTTTTCTTCATTGAGGTGATAAACTTTGTTTTGATCATAAAACAAATTTTTTATCTTATTTGTAAATTTCCTCTTGGTATTAAAATTACAAATTGGTTGTTACTTTCAGCACACTGAAAATATTCTACCATTTTCTGGTTTCCATTTTCTATTGAGAAGTCTGCTATTAGACTGCCATTTTTTTGGAAGTAACCTGTCGTTTTTTCCAGCTGCTTTCAATTTTTTTTCTTTCTTTGGTTTCTGCATTTTTCACTGCAATGTTTCTAGGTATGGTTTCTTCTCATTTATCCCCCTACAGATTCACAGCCTTCTCAAAGATAGACATTGTTATTTTTCATCAGTTCCAGAAAACCTCGGCTAAACTCTTCAAATAGTGCTCTGCCCCATCCTCTCTCTACTCTCCTCCTGGGATTCTGTTTAAATATGTTTTAGACTTTCCTCCTCTGACCTCTATGTCTCTTCTCTTTCATTGTTTTTTATATTTTTTAAACTCCCTGTATTATATTCCAGGTAAATTCTTCTGACCTAATGTTCAGTTTTCTTTTCAGCTGTGTCTAGTCTGTCATTAAATTCATCTACTAAGTTTTTACCTTCATTTCTGTATTTCTCATTTCTAGAAGCTCTATTCACTTTTTTTCAAATCTGCCATGCTGCTTTTTATAGTTTCCTACTTGCTCCCTACTTTTTCAAATTTATCTTATTAAAACATAGTAAACATATTGTTACATATAAAGTGTCTGATAATGCCAATTTCTGAGGTTTTCATGGGTCTTTCCTGCTAGCTGTCTTTCTGCTGGTTCTTGCTCATGGTTCCTAGTTTCCTTGTGTACCTAATTATCTTCAAGTACTCAGGTACTGTCAGGTACTGTTGGAATAATTTTTGACCTTGGAAAATGATATCTTTCTTCAGAGACCTGAGATCATTACTGGATTCTTAAACCAAGTTCAAGGTTTGATACTCTCTGGACATTCAGATGAGGAACAATTTGACTATAAATCCATGTACGTTTGCTTCTGGATTACACTCACTCTGAGGGTGTGGTTTTTTGAGATCCCAGCTTTCTATATATGGGGTCTCTCATACTCTCAACTTGTGTTGGTCCTGGGCCCTTATCACTTCATGTGGTTCTCGCTAGAACTAGCAGATGCCCTTGAACAAAAAACACTTCTTTTCTCATGAGCTTCACTGTGTGCCCATTTTCCTTTCAGTTAGGCCTAGTAAGTCTTTGCTATCTTGTCTTTTCAGTGCTTTTAAGAAGATGCTCTTTATATTTTATCCAGCATTTTAAGCTGTTTTTAATGGAAGATAGTTTCTGAATAACCTAGCCTGCCAAAACTCTCAAATATTATTTAAGCGAAGTGTATTATTCCCTTTCCTCCCAGAAGACCTCACTTTGCAAACTCAAAGCCAGAAGATGCTCCTGTTTGCATTGTGTCATTTCTTGCCTGAGGCAATAAACTAAGAATCTCCAAGATTAAGTGAGAAAGGGGCTATCGGATAACAGAAAGTGCCCTCCCCGACACGGATACTATCATGAAAGATTTTCTACCACATATGTAAACTGCCTAACATGCTTTCCAGGACATCATCAGGGCTCAGTAAATAGTCTGTGTTGTCATTATTACTATTTCTATATCCAAACTCACCTTGTTTAGGAAGCCTTCCTTTAATAACCTTGTCCCATTCTAATCTCTTTCATTTACTCTGTTTTCTCCAAGTACTTTATTTATTTATTTATTTATTTATTTAATTTTGAGACAGGGTCTCACTCTGTCACCCAGGCTGGAGTGCCGTGGTGCCATCTTGGCTCCCTGCAGCCTCTACCTCCTGGGCTCAAGCAATTCTCCCACCTCAGCCTCCCAAGTAGCTGGGACTTACAGGCATGTGCCACCACTCCTGGCTAATTATGTTTATTTTTTGCAGAGCCAATGTCTTACTATGTTGCCCAGGCTAGTCTTGAACTCCTGGGCTCAAGCTATCCTCCTGCCTTGGCCTCCCAAAGTGCTGGGATTACAGGCATAAGCTACCACGGCCAGCCTCTCCAAGTATTTGTTTTACCCTCATGATAGCTTATTGATTTACTCTAGTTGTTTTTTTCAAATATGCACTATTTCTCAGGAAAAAGCAATGACAGAACATCCCCCAGAAGCCTTTGAGGGTGTCTAAGTCTTCTGTTTCTTTCTTTGTTTCTTTGTTCCTTTCTTTCTTTTATTTATTTATTTTTGAGATGGACTTTCACTTTTGTTGCCCAGGCTAGAGTGCAGTGGCATGATCTTGGCTCACTGCAACCTCCGCCTCCCAGGTTCAAGTGATTCTCCCGCCTCAGCCTCCCGAGTAGCTGGGACTACAGGCATGTGTCATCATGCCCAGCTGATTTTTTGTATTTTTAATAGAGATGGGGTTTCACCATGTTGGCCAGACTGATTTCGAACTCCTGACCTCAGGTGATCTGCTCACCTCAGCCTCCCAAAGTGCTGGGATTATAGGCATGAGCCGCTACATCCGGCCAAGTCTCCTGTTTCTTTGTTAACTCTGATATCAATTAGAATTCTTTCAGCTGCAAGTGACAGAAGACTCAATTCAAACTGCATTAAGCAAAAAAGCCATTCTATTGGTTCATGTAACTCAAAAACCAAGTGGTAGGTCTTCAGCTACAGTTTGATCCAGGGATGCAATGAATGTTAGGAGAACCTGGTCTTTTTAGTCGTAGTGGCTATTTTGCCTTTTATTTTGGCTTCATCTTCAGGCAGCTCCACTCTGCATGGTAGCATCCAGAATCTCCACACTTATATCCTCACAGTTCCAAAGGCAGTGGGAAAGAGTTTCTAACTCCAGCAAAAGTCCCAGGATTCACCCCATTGGGCTAATTCTGTCAATGCCCACTTCAATGTGGCCAGAGCTATTTGGCATGCTAATTGGCTACATCTGAACCAGAGGAATACTTAATGGAAAGCACAGTTGAGCCCTTCCGAAAATCATGTGCTGCAGGTGAATTGAGGGAATGTGGTTTCCTAAAGGAAAACATAGAAGTTTGCCAAAAGAGGGGTAAATGGATACTGAGTATGGAAAAGCAACAACTGTCCACTACAGTTCCCAATAGCTCACAGAAAAAGACTCAGTAATGTGGCCTGTGGTGCAGACTAAATTGCACTGACAAGGTGCTGGTTCTATCCAGGCCCTTGATACATTTGCACAGATGCTGCTCCATCTAGCCACACACAAACAGGACAGAGCAGTTGTGTCCCATGATGGCTATGAAGGCTGCTCTCTCAGCCTCCCAACTGCTCTGGCATAGGGGACCCTATTTGTGATTTATTCAGTAATGGGTCTCATCCAGGCTACTCTCTTGGCCTCCTGAAGCTGTTTTTCCTCCTTCTGATATAAAAATAACACTTAAACAGGATCCCCAACCCCATGTCCAAGACAAATCAGATCTCCAGAGATAGCAGCCAAATTCACCCTAGGGTCAGGGTGCAGGGTCCTTATTATATACCCAGTCTGCGAGTGAGCCAAGAAGTAGGGTTTCAAGAAATATGATGCCATGCCCACAGGCTAAAATCAATCACCCAAGGAGTATTTATTACCCAACTGAAGCAAGTACCTTCTGCTGATTTGCCCTGCCAGAGGATGGGTGGGGGTAGGCTTGTGGTCAGAGCAGGGTGGGAGATCTGAGAGGCAAAGGGCAGGTGCAGGGTCAGGGGAGGGGCAGGGCAGAGCTCTTCTTGAAAACTGGTAAGTCACTATGCTTTTAGTGTTGAGCAGCGCTGGTGTCTACCCCAAGCTGGAGTCCTCCTCCACCGCAACCTTGACAACAGCAGGAGATGGCTACTGAAGGGTCAGAGCCCTCCCTTGCCTGCCTACCTGCCTTCAAAGTCTCATAGTTGGAGGTCTAGAGGGAGCAGGTCTGTGTGTTCCATAAAGCTTAGTGGTTATAAATGTGATGCCTGAGTCTGGGTTTGATTCTTGGCTCCATCCCACTAGCTTTGAGATTTTGATCAAGTTACTTAATCTATTTATGCCTTGGTTTTGTCATCTGTAAAACTGTAAGAGTAAAAGTATTTCCCTCATAGGGTTGCAAGGGATTACATGGGACACGCCATGTAATGTGTTTTGCACAGTGTGTACTAGACACTAAGCACTGCATGGACAGGCAGGGTCATTATCTACATATGTAATTCCTAATCCTACCTCAATCCTGCAACATAGATGTATTAGTTAGAGAGAGGCTTGGTTGCTATAACAAAGGTTCAATTTGTCAGCTGTTTAAACAAGACAGAAATTTAATTATCTCTAAAGTAACAATCCAGAGGTAGGCAGACCAGGACAGGGGTGGGGGATGTTCTATCATTTTCAAACTGCATTTTCCATCATTGGGTTCAGTTTGCTGCTCCGGCTCCCACCATCGTATTGTAATTCTAGTCAGTAGGAAAGGGTTCCCTTTCCTCCTAAGGGCACCCTTATATCATGTAATATATATGCATATAACATTGCTGCTCAAATCTCATTGGTCAAACTTAGTCACATGGCCATACTATCTGTGAAAGAAGCTGGGAAATATAATCTTGTATTCAGTTAAAATTGTGGCGATTTACTAATAGCAGAAGAAGGGGAGAAGAGATACTGCTCTGCTAGAGCTCACCCATCTGGCCATCCCACACAAAAAAACACAGTTACTGCCCTTCAAAAGGAGGCAAGTCAGAGTTCCATGTGGATATAGCACCCAGCTTAGAGTCCAGGGGTGGGCAGTTCCTTCCTCCACATAGATGGACACCCCATGGTCTGGTGACCTAAAAACTAACAGGCATGTGATTTGCACCCCTTAGACACCAGTGGAGGAAGAAGAGGGTAAGCTCAATGAAAACATCTACTCATGCTGGGCACACTGCTATGCGCCTATAGTCCCAGCTACTGAGGTAGGAGGATCACTGAGCCCAGGAGTTTGAGACTAGCCTGGACAACATAGTGAGACAGTCTCAAAAAAAAAAAAAAAAAAAAAAAAAAAATTCCACTTGCGACTGAAAGAATGGCAAACACCCAGCAGCTGCTGGACCTTAATTATCAAATCTGGTTGGGCAGGAATGGCAAAGCCCCTTCCTGGCAGTGGATTAAGATCTTGGTCAGCACATTTGACCACTCCTGGTTCCGCTCTCTGGGAAGGTCTCCCCTTTCCACTCTCCTATGTAGTCTCTGGCTTTGCCTGCTGGGAAGCTGTTCCTTATCCAATACCCTCTGTCCTGCACTGGCAAACTTGTGCTTTTTGCAGTCGTTCCAGTCTTCACAGCCCTCTTCCTGCTGGTGCGGATTTGGAGGGCTGGGAATAAGGCAAGGGAAGTGGTGTCAAACCAGGCTTTGCTGATCAGGTTTATGGTTTCTTTGCCAATACAACACCCTCACAATCTTAGAAGCCTTCTGATTGGCTCCATGTTTGAGTAACCACAGCCAATGGCTTCAGGTAGACTTTATTTTTATGCTTGAATACTCTGGACTTGGTGTTCTTCCTACTCTCCTTTCTCTCAAACTGGTGGTGGCTATCTTGAGTCCATTTGAAAAAACATGCTTCGTGTGAAGGAAATTCTCTCACCCTGATCTCTGTCCACTGAGCCAGTTCCCACTGTCTGGTGAGCAGATGTCCTTGAGAAAGGCTGGGGACCACAGGAACAGCCCTGGCCAAGGCTGTCCTCCCGACTCCATTCTCCTCCACCCTCCCCCTTGCCAGAGTAGGAACATTGAGGGTTGATGGAAAACACATGTAATAAATTCAGCCAGAAATCCACCAGTCTGTTGTTGAGTGTCCACTCCAGGGCCAGGGCTGGGATGGAAGAGGCTGGAAGGAGGATAGAAAGGGAGGGGCAGAGAGAGGAAAGCCGGAGCAGCTGGGTCAGCATTCCCGATCCGGACATTGACTCAGGCTTCGGGAATGCCAAGGAAGGGGGTGGCAGCCGCCGGAGCCAGGCTGGGATCCTGTTGGCACCAGGGATGTAGGCACAGCACTCACAGAGGGATGGGAGCTGGGACACCTGCACACCCAGACATATCTCCCAACCACAGGTGGAAATAGGTGTCTCTTCCCCTGCGGGGAGCTCTGAGTGCTCCCTACACCTTCGAGGTGATTCTCACAGCTCTTCACCTGCCTGAAACACCCACTCCACCTCCTCCACCTGAGAGAGGGACAGGCTCCAGGGACTCAAATCTGGACATCTGGACATACATTGACTGCTCTCCTGGAACTACCCACAAACCCCTTGCCTCATCTCTAGGCTCTGAGCTGGCTGCAACTTGCCCTTTCTAATTCCAGCACCACCCTCTACTGAAATTAGAACAAGGAAGACAGTTACACTGACCTGCCTCCATGTTCCCTGCTTTGGTGCCTGATAATGATGAGGGAGGCCCTTGGAATAGGGGCTCAGAACTCTGAGAGCCCAACTCTGCCCAGCGCCCATGCTCCCACATGCTCCAAGCCACCTCCCCCCATAAAGGGTTCCTCTAGCTTGTCCTCAATGACCCAGGAGGGAGCTGAGGACCAAGCACCCAGATTATCAGGTGCGCCCCTTCCCTCCCAGCAACCCCCAGCCTTTGGGGCTGGAGCGGCTGAGCAAGTAGGGGCCCCTCCCTCTTGTTGCCTGACACCCAATCAGAGAGAAACTGATCCTGGCAGGGCAGGGTGCCCGGGGCCGGGCCCAGAATAGTGCGGCCCAGTCACAGTGTCGCACACTTGCTCTCCGTTGGTCCGGGGCTGGCCACATGGAGCCAGAGCTGGAGCACGCACTGCACAGGGTATGGGGGTCCCAGGGGAGCTGGCGCCGGAGCAGCTGAGGCCAGAAGATTGAGAGCACGTGCTGTGAATGTGTGTCTGTGCGTGTGTGTCTTTTGGTGTGTGTTTGGTCTGGATTTTCTCGTGAATATGGGCATGTGCGTGTCTGGGCATATGTACTGTGAGTGTGTGTGGTTCTGTGTGCCTGGGAGCGTTTGGATGTGTGTCTTTCTGTGTGTGTTTGTGTATGGCCGTGTGACTGAGCATGTGTATTGGTGTGCATGGGTATGTGGGCGTGTGTGCAGGGAGAAGGGGTCTGGGAATGTAAGGCACTTTCCCCACTCCTTCAGAAAGTCTTCTCCCCACAGACCCCTTCCTGGAGCAGCCTTGGGGGTTCTGAGCATCAAGGTAAGGAGACTGCCCCCTCCCTGGGGCCTAACCTCTTCCCCCACTTCCTTGTCCCCCACTTTTCTGGGACCACATTCCCTCCCAGCCTGGCTTTTATCTTCCTCCTTTTGGTTCTTCTTCCTTATTGTTCTTCCTCCTTTCCCCAGGTGTGTTTCCCTCACCTCCTCCTTCCTCGTTTCAGAAGTGACTTTCCCACTTGCTGTGTGATTTGCGGCAAATTGCTTAACCTCTCTGAATTTCTGGTCCCTCACTAGCAAAACAGGGATGATAATAATGCCTGCCTTATAAGGCTGCTGTAAGTTTTAAATGAGAAATATGTTGGAGAAAAGCCCATTGGAAGCTTGCAAATCCTAAAGATTATGAATAACATTTGAATTGATTTTTCTGTATTATTCCCTGTTAATCAAACAGGCCCCATTCCCCTTCCAGAGATGAGCTTCCTAGAGCAAGAAGACAGCAGCTCATGGCCATCACCAGCTGTGACCAGCAGCTCAGAAAGAATCCACGGGAAATGGAGGGCCAAGGCCTCGAGATGGACAAGGCAGGAGGTGGTGGAGGAAGGGGAGCCACCGGGTCAGGGGCAAGGTGAGGCCAAGGCCAGTTCTGGGAAGATGGGAGCCAGAGCAGTGGGAAGTCCCAGAGGAGCCTGGATCTGGGCTCTCACTCGGGTCCCTCCATAAAACACAGAGTTGGACCCAACCCTCATCTTGTGGCCTCAGTCTCCCTACGTGGTAGAGAACAACTGCACTGCAGTGCCGGGGGCCAACATGGCCAACTCAGAAAGATGGGACAGAGCCACTGTCTGGGGTGACTCTCAGGTCAGCCTCTCACCTGCAAAATAGGGCCACAGCATCCAGGCTTCCAAAGGCTGCTGTGAGATGAACGGCAACAGCATATGAGAACGTGCTTTGGAAGATGGAGTTACTGTCCTCTTCCCCTCCTCCCCCAAACAGGTCCCCGGTCCAGGCCAGCTGCTGAGTCCACCGGGCTGGAGGCCACATTCCCCAAGGCCACACCCTTGGCTCAAGCTGATCCTGCCAGGGTAGGCACTCCACCAACAGGGTGGGACTGCCTCCCCTCTGACTGTATAGCCTCAGCTACAGGCTCCAGCACAGATGATGTGGAGCTGGCCACGGAGTTCCCAGCCACAGAGGCCTGGCAGTGTGAGCTAGAAGGCCTGGTTGAAGAGAGGCCTGCCCCATGCCCGTCCCCGCAAGCCCTATTTCCCAAGCTGGGCTGGGATGACGAACTGCAGAAACCCGGCGCCCAGACCTACATGCGCTTCATGCAGGAGCACACCTGCTATGATGCCATGGCAACTAGCTCCAAGCTGGTCATCTTCGACACCACGCTGGAGGTGAGGCCATGGCTCTGCCCAACCTGCACTCGCTCTGCATCCACACAATGCTGCAGCTACCGCTCCCACCCTGCAGGATGCCTTGCCAAGCCAGGTGCCCCTGCAAGCCCCCTGAAAGGACCCCTTCCTAGCACTATGGAGGCCATTTGGGGGAGGGAGAGCTTCTACTCTCTGTGAGCACACGTAATTTTCATCGCAGCTCTGCCACTTAGTATCTGTAGGACTTTGAGTTACTTTACCTTTCTCATCTCTAAAATGGGGATCAAAATGCCTGCTGCACCCTACATAGTTCAGAGGATTCTTGGACTACCCAGTATAAAGCATGAGCAAAGTATGTGTAAGACATTGCAAAGGCCTGGCACAGTAGCTCACATCTATAATACCATCAATTTGGGAGGTCAAGGCGGGCAAATCACAAGGTTAGGAGTTCGAGACCAGTCTGGCCAACATGGTGAAACCCCATCTCTACTAAAAAAAGAAAATACAAAAAAATTAGCTGGGCGTGGTTGCAGGTGCCCATAATCCCAGCTACTCAGGAGGCTGAGGCAGGAGGAGAATCGCTTGAACCTGGGAGGCGGAGGTTGCAAGTGAGCCGAGATCGTGCCATTGCACTCCAGCCCGGATGACAGTGCGAGACTCCATTAAAAAAAAAAAAAAGGCATTGCAGAGTCACTTAGAACAAAGAATAGGGGACTGTTTTGGCAACAGAAAAAAATAGTGAGCTCTGGCACCTTCTCTTCCATTAGGCTAAGCTATAAACATCTATAATCTTATTCTTATCATTGTTGTGCCATGCAGCCTTTCCCAAAACATGGTGTATGTATTGTCCATAGCACATGTTTTGATTCTAGTGGTTCTTGAACAAATATGCCTATTTCAGTAGCTTTGTGTTTGTTTTAGGGTGTGTTAAAAAATATAACCAGCATGTGCAGATAGTACTGTTTAGGACAAGGCACAAAATGAGTCAATATAAAATTTGTCTACAAAACAGTATGTAGATATGCAAATGTTATGGAAATAACTATGCCTCCGGTACTTAGGCTATCAAAAACTAGACTGTGTCTGTACACACATGCCCTCCAAATGGAAACATGAAGTTAGAATTTTTCACTCCCTGGTGTGCCAGGTGAGGGGCTCAGTGTCTCAGGCCACAGCCTTATCTATGTACCACATGTCCGCAGCAATGATCATGTCTAGTGTGTACTGTGTCATGAGAAAGACAGGCCAGCTGGTGTAGAGGAGGGTCCAGGAGAAGGCCCCATGGAAAAACCCTGGGTGAGACAGGGAGGGGACAGCAGGCAGATGGGAGGTGCCCACTGAGGGGCAGAGAGGAGGGTGAGGGTCTCTCAGGACCCACCCTTGACTGTTCTCCCTGGCCCCTCAGATCAAGAAGGCCTTCTTTGCTCTGGTGGCCAACGGTGTGCGGGCAGCCCCTCTATGGGACAGCAAGAAGCAGAGCTTTGTGGGTGAGAAGAGGCTGGGGAGGTGAAGGGAGATGGAGAAGGGGAGGTGGGGACCTCGTACGGTTGTTCTGGGGCCAATCTCTGATATAGCACAAGCTTGGCTTCAGGCCAAGCCCAGCCAGGGGCCAGGGTGGGGGAAAGTCCATCCCGAGTCTGCGTGGCCAGCTGGGAGACCCTGGGGCTCAATTTCTCCATCTGTGGAGCCGCTGTGACCAGCTGACACCTTCCAGCTCTGCTACTGCATGGCCCCATGCCGTAGGTGCTAGGGAGCAAATGCGGGGAGGCAGGAGAGAAAGAGCCCCACTTCTCAGGCCTGGGGGGCTGTCCCACTGTCCTCTTCCCACAGTCCCCACTGTGTCTCAGTGCAAGGAAACTGGCAGGGTGGGGAGGGGATCTGATCCTCAACCTGCTTCCCACCCAAAGGCCCCAAGCTGACCTCCTCCCCGCCCCTCCCCTGCAGGGATGCTGACCATCACTGACTTCATCCTGGTGCTGCATCGCTACTACAGGTCCCCCCTGGTGAGGAGTGGGCTGGGAATCTTATGAGCACCCAGAGGGGCGGGGGCGGAGGGAAGTCCTCCTGGAGCCTGGTGCCCTAGAAGCCCATGTCTGTCTGACTTCTGGAGTCCTGTTGATATCTCTAGGTCCAGATCTATGAGATTGAACAACATAAGATTGAGACCTGGAGGGGTGAGTGGGGAGAGGAACCCGGAAAGGGGCTGTTGGTGAGGGTGGGCCAGGGCCTAAGGCGGAGGATGGGCAGGGGGGATGTCCTGGAGCGAACAGGGGAGGGACAATAGGAGCCCCGGGTGCCTGAAGGAAGGGAAGCTGCCTGGGATTGCAAGGCGAGGCAGGTGACCAGCTCCCCTGGCCTGACTCTGGCTCTTTCTGCAGAGATCTACCTGCAAGGCTGCTTCAAGCCTCTGGTCTCCATCTCTCCTAATGACAGGTGGGTGTCCCTGCTCATTCACCTGCGCCTCCTCCTCCCACAGTCCCCTTCCTCAGTCCCACTCAGCTCTGAACTCACCTCTTCATCCTAGGCGACACACGGACAAGGGAGCCTTGGTGCTCTGCCCTCCTTTTTAGGGGGCTGGGATGGCGGGTGTCTCTCCCCAGGCTGTCTCGAGGCTCACTGCTCCCATCTCTGCAGCCTGTTTGAAGCTGTCTACACCCTCATCAAGAACCGGATCCATCGCCTGCCTGTTCTGGACCCGGTGTCAGGCAACGTACTCCACATCCTCACGCACAAACGCCTGCTCAAGTTCCTGCACATCTTTGTGAGCCTGGGCCCAGGTGGGAGGAAGCGGGAGAAGGGTGATCAGAGGGCCTGAGGAGTCTTCAGCCCTAGGAATCGGAGGGAGGAGCTGGGAGCCCTCTTGAAGCTGCTGGATCCCTGATCTCCACCGGGTCCCCTTCCTAACCAGGGTTCCCTGCTGCCCCGGCCCTCCTTCCTCTACCGCACTATCCAAGATTTGGGCATCGGCACATTCCGAGACTTGGCTGTGGTGCTGGAGACAGCACCCATCCTGACTGCACTGGACATCTTTGTGGACCGGCGTGTGTCTGCACTGCCTGTGGTCAACGAATGTGGTACCCAGCACAGGATGAGAGGCTTGGGCTGGGCTGGGGCCTGGGAGAACCTGGCAGGGGAGAATATGGGAAGGGCAGGGGTTCCCATGCCATCCCTGTGGGGGGTACAGGATGGACTATGGATTAGAAGTCTCCATCTGCTCTGAGACTTGGGCCGGTTGCTTAGCCTCTCTGTGCCTCAGTTTCCTCCTTTGTGAAATGGGATTCTTCACAACACTCATCTTTCTGACTTCACAGGAGGATTTAAAAGGTTATATGCACGAAAATGAGCATAGTGACAGGAAGCAGCAGATTTTAGTTTTAGTTCATCTTAAAATGGAGCCAGGCACGTGGTGCACGGCTGTAATGCCAGCACTTTGAAAGAGGCCAGAGCGAGAAGGTAGCTTGAGGCCAGAAGTTTGAGTTTACATACAGTGACACTTCAGGCTGGGCAACAGAGCAAGACCCTGTCTCTAAAATAATAACGAAATAATAAAATTTAAAAAGTAAAATGTGCCATGGGACCTTGGGCCCCTAGCCAGACCTCAGTTTCCTACACTGAAAAAGGGCTAGAGGGACGACAAGATTATTTCTTTGGTTGAATGATGGCTATGAAATATTTCAAAGCTAAAATCACCATAATTAAGATAGATATCAAGAACTGTTTTCAATTTATTTTTGATTATATAAAACTTCAAACGTATGAAAATGGTACAAAGAAATTGCATAATGAACCACCTATATCCATTGCCTAGATTAACTACTGTTACTGTATTGCCATAAACAGTTCATCTCTTCTCTGAAGTAATTCAAAGTAAATTACAGACATCATGTCATCTCACCCCTAAACATTTTAGTCTGCACCTCTTAAAACAAGTGTATTTTTGGCCAGGGGCGGTGGCTCACGCCTGTAATCCCAGAATTTTGGGAGGCCAAGGTGGGCGGATCACAAGGTCAAGAGATCAAGACTATCCTGGCCAATGTGGTGAAACCCTGTCTGTACTAAAACTACAAAAAAAATTAGCTGGGTGTGGTGGTGCACACCTCTAGACCCAGCTACTTGTGAGGCTGAGGCAGGAGAATCGCTTGAACCTGGGAAGCGGAGGTTGCAGTGAGCCAAGATCACGCCACTGCACTCCAGCCTGTTAACAGAGCAAGACTCCAAAAAAAAAAAAAATGCATTTTATACCACCAAACAAAACCATGAATAATTCATATTATTGTCTGGTATCCAATCCTTATTCTCACTTTTCCATTTCCTCAAGAATGTTGGGCTTTTTTGTTGTTGTTTTGAGATGGAGTCTCGCTTTGTCACTCAGGCTGGAGTGCAGTGGCACCATCTCGGCTCACTGCAACCTCTGCCTCCCGGGATCAAGCAATTCTTGTGCCTCAGCCTCCTGAGTAGCTGCGATTACAGGCAACCCCCACCACGCCCAGCTAATTTTTGGGGGGTGGTATTTTTAGTAGAGATGAGGTTTCACCATATAGGCCAGGCCGGTCTCCAACTCCTGACCTCAAGTGATCCACCTGTCTTGGCCTCCCAAAGTGCTGAGATTACAGGCATGAGCCACCACGACCGGCCAAGATTTTTTTTTTTTTTTTTAGACAGAGTCTTGCTCTGTCACCTGGGCTAGAGTACAATGGTGCGATCTTGGCTCACTGCATCCTCCACCTCCCGGATTCAAGCAATTCTCCTGCCTCAGCTTCCCAAATAGCTGGGTTTACAGGTGCATGCCACCACACCTGGCTAATTTTTTGTATCTTTAGTAGAGATGGGGTTTCACTATGTTGGCCAGGCTGGTCTTGAACTCGTGACCTTGTGATCTGCCCACCTCAGCCTCCCAAGGGAATGTATTTTTTATAGTTGACGTGTTCAAAACGGGACCCAACTGAAGTCCATGGTTTACATTCGTGTCTTTTGTTCCTTAAATCTCTTTAAATCTAGAACAACCCCATTCCCCCTAAATTGTTATGACATGGGTGAGTTGAAAAGCCCGGGTCAGTTGTCCTATAGGATACCCCACATCCAGATTTGTCTGTTTGCTTTCTAGAGCTGGCCTTTACTTTGTTCTCTAGTCCTGTGTTTCCTGTAAACTGAACTTATATCTAAAGACTTGAAGAGATTTGGGCAATAAATTCAAGGCTAGACTATTTCGTAGGTGATGCCGTGCTACTCACACTGCATTTCCTCAGGATGTTCGACGTCAGGTTGTCTCACTCTGGGATGCTAAGTTTGATCCTTGGGTTCTGATAGTGGCACCCTGATGCAAATAGCCCTAGGCCCTCTACACAGCACCCCGGTTCTGATCGGAGGCTCTTCCCTGTCTTTCTCTCCCTGCCCCCACCCACCACTCTCTGCAGGTCAGGTCGTGGGACTCTATTCCCGCTTTGATGTGATCGTAAGTGTCCCTGGAAAGGTGGGATGCTGTAGGGAGACTAAGGGTGTGGGAATGGGTGGGGGGCCTCTGTCAACCAGGGGAACCTTGACAAGTATGCAGGGGTTGACATCTGTGGGGTAGGAGCCCAGGCAAGGGGGTGACTAGGAGCCATGCTTCTCTCTCTGCCCCAGCACCTGGCTGCCCAGCAAACCTACAACCACCTGGACATGAGTGTGGGAGAAGCTCTGAGGCAGAGGACACTGTGTCTAGAGGGAGTCCTTTCCTGCCAGCCCCATGAGAGTTTGGGGGAAGTGATCGACAGGATTGCTCAGGAGCAGGTACCCTGTGCCCTCCATTCATGCCCGCAACACATACAGCCCAGTCCTTCTCATGCACGGCTCCAGCCATCCCTGAACATCAGGGCACCTGGCCTATCCTTCCATTTCATGACCAACTCCTGGTGCCCACACTGGCCTGCACTTTGTCCTGTCCATGGGCCCCTTATGCCAGGGGTCACTGCCAGCTGATCGCCCAAGGCCGATCACAGCCATCCCTAACTGGCTCCTAGGAAACACTCTCTCCCCAGGTGATGGTGGGTTGTTTCTCCTGATTCTTGGCACCAACCTCAGTAGCTGCTGTAGCCCCATGGCTCTGCCCCCTCACTGAACACTATGGACCCACAGGTACACCGGCTGGTGCTAGTGGACGAGACCCAGCATCTCTTGGGCGTGGTCTCCCTCTCCGACATCCTTCAGGCACTGGTGCTCAGCCCTGCTGGCATCGATGCCCTCGGGGCCTGAGAAGATCCGAGTCCTCAATCCCAATCCTCTTCCACACCTGGAAGACAATGAAGGGAGCCAGGGAACTCAGCCTTCATCTTCCCACACCCCTATTTGCTGGTTCAGCTATGATTCAGGTAGGCTCTGCCCTGGGCCATGACACCAGCCTCTTAGTCTTCCTGATTTCCTGGATCTCAGATTGGGATGCCCTGAGGACGGGAGTGGCCAAGCTCAAAGCTGAGCAGCCCTGTGAAAACTACAAGTGTAAGGACTTGCACGTCCCCACTTTGTCCCATTTTCAGCTGACGTCACGGAGACTCTCCTAGGAGGAAGGGACAGAGCCCCGGCTAAAGGCTAAGGCAGCGATGTGACTTCAGACACTCTGGGAAGATTTCCTTGTTCCCTCACAATTCAATTCCCACCTGCTGGGAATTCCATTAGAAGGAAGCAAGTTACGTAAACCTTTGTTGGATGGAATTTCCATCCCCAGTAAGAACTAAAGCTTAAAGGAAGGAGCTTCTACCTCCATGCTCATCTCAGGAAATGTGACATGATCTCAGACTCTTTCCGGGTCACACGTTTGCTAGGGGCTTGCAGAGGATGGGCACAGATTCTGTCTACTCGCCATGGCTGGCAGGAGTCCCCTGTTGGAAAGGCAGCTGCCCCTCCTACGTGGTCACCATCTTC
Source organism: Macaca mulatta (assembly GCF_049350105.2). Taxonomy (NCBI): domain Eukaryota; kingdom Metazoa; phylum Chordata; class Mammalia; order Primates; family Cercopithecidae; genus Macaca; species Macaca mulatta. The sequence continues at coordinate 124,066,844 of NC_133417.1, read as the reverse complement.
CCTTTTCTTTTCCTCACAGGCTTCTTCAGCCTTCCCAGATTGCCCTTGCCCTGCCTGTGTTCCCAGAAGCCCTCGGACATGCCCAGTGCACCATGGCATGATGAAATTAAGGAGAACAGCTGAGTCAAGTCTGGAGGTCCCTGAACCAGAGGCACTAGGATTACCCCAGGGCCATCTGTGCTCCATGCCCACTCATCCCCTTGCAGCCTAACTGGGTCGGACGGCCCCAGTGGGTTTAGTCAGGGCTTCTGGATTCCTCGGTTTCTGGGCTACCTATGGCTCCAGCCTTCAGCTCCTGGGAGTCCCAGCTGTTGTTCCCAGCAATGTCGCCACTGCCCTCCTACTCTCCAGGCTTTATCATTTCAGAGCTGCTGAAATGCTGCTTTTCAGGGGCCACCATGGAGCAGCTGTTATTTATAGAACTGCCTGTTGGAGGTGGGGGTCCTCCCTCCATTCTTGTCCAGAAAACTCCTTAGCTCTCGCAGTGAGCAGTGTTGTGTCCCCAGAGATGGATGGCCTTGTATATGGACCCCTATGAATGAGCAACTGAAAAAAACACAACAAAAGGAACAATCCACGAACTTAGATTTTATAGGTTTCTCTCAAAATGCTGCAGTCTTTGACCTGAACTTGTGGCAAGAGCCTTGTGCTTTCTGAATTCAAAGACAAAAAGGAAATTTGACAAAAATCGCAAGTGGCATTTCTTTTGCATGTAGTGCTATTCTACTGAAATTTCTTTCTTCCCTTTTCTTTACAAAATTGTAAAGAAAATATTAATTCATTGCTTATATAGTAGGTACAACTCGGCCTACAAACTCTAATCTGCAAGAAGCATAACTTTATTTTTCTAACACAGAATGTAATTTCTATTAGGAATCCCATTTCACCAGGTTTTAGAAATTAATCTCAGTCAATTCAGAGTCTCCCCCGACCTTTTCCTGGGGTTAAGCTCGGTGGGGTTGGGGGGGGTGGCTTTAAGTCGTGTAAGACTCTGGTCCTCAGCCATCATCATCTGTCCATTTCAGCACCTGCTTGGACATCCTATCTGGTCATCAGTTGGTCATGCATGGTCTGCCAGGGGCTCCTTCACGTCCACAAAGCCTCTTTGGGGGCCTGTGGCTTGGAGCATATGGAACATTCTAGCTCCTGGCCCTGCACACCCTCTGGCTTCAGGAAGCTCAGTGATTCTGTTCCAGGCCAACTGCTAAGATACAGAGCCCAGTCACCTGTTCCGCTCTGTGGCTTGCTGTTTTCCCAGGCTCTTCCCAGGAAGTGTGTGGGTTCTTCTACCCAGTGCTTGCCTACCCTTATCACTTCCAAACCTGTATGGTGTATTTGTCATACTTTCCCCCTCTTTAGCCGCAACCTCCTTCTCAGGGTCCTTTTCTCAAGGATTCCAGAAATGTCAACAGTCGCCTTGCTCCCCAAGCCCTGCCAACCCATGGAATCTTGACCAGTCAGGGAGAGAAGGGGCTTTTATTCTGTAACCCATCATATATTCTTCCAAATGCACTGTAAGTGTCCCGAGTTCTTGCCATCCACCTTCAGAATCAAGCCTTTGAAATTCCGAAGCCAAGGCTCGCTTCTGCTATGTCACCTTCCCCGTGGCAACGGGCTGGCTGTCCAGAGGAGGGGGAGGTTACTGTCCCTAAAACGTGACTCCTTCCCCTTACCTCACAGAGCAAGAAGGCAGAGGCTTTGTACTGAATTGGTTGGACCATAAATGAAGATGTTCTGTCACTAGACATTTTGCCAAAACCTGAGCGTCAGTGCTGGCTCTGCTGTGGTCCCACCCGAGAAGGTCCAGGGTCTTGGGCTCAAGGGAGAGGATTGGAGTTCGGTGATGGTTGGGTCTGGGCCCAGAGGATCTCTCCAGTGACAGTGCTCCTGGGGAGCCTGGGGCTCTGGAATCTTGTAACAGGTCGGTCCTTTGAGGCTGTGCCTCTGGGCGGCTCTGCTCTGTGCATGAGACAGATCTTCAGTGGTGCTAGGACAAGCAACTGAGAAAGGCACTCTTTGCCCCTCCTGCTCCCCTTGCCATCATGGGAGCAGATCTGTCTCTACCTGTCTGGACTCACCATCCTAAAGACCCGGCAGTTCTTCCCTTCCGGACCTTCTGTAAGGGCACATGCCACCCTCCCTGCCTCTGACCCCTCCTCTGGTCACAGCCCAGCCCTTGCAGCCATCATGGCTGCTAGAAAAGAGTTACGGAGTTGCCACCGGGGCTGCGGCTGCTTTTTCCACTCCAGCTCAGAATCAGAGACGCGCCCTGTGTGCAGCCTGCAGTGCCGCCCACTCTATTCCCGCATGTGAACTTGGGGCGGGGCTGGTTTTCCACGCATTGCTGCCTCCGTGCCCCCAGCCCCTCCTCAGACCTCTGCGGGCCTCTCTGGGTTTCTGTAGCTTCCTCCGCTTTCCCGTCTCTCTTCTCATAACCCCTTCAGTAGCTCTCCGCCCTGGATGTGCATCAGGATCAGCAAAGAAGCCTTACAAAATGCAGATTCCAGGGCTCCATTCCTACGGGTACTAATTTCCTCATTTGGGGGTGGGAATTGAGCAACTGTATTTATTTTCTATAAATGCTAGAGACTTATGATTAATAGCACATGATGAACATGAGACTGGGCTGAGAAATGAGGATGCCCCATGCTCATAGCTAGTCAATCATTTGTCATATGATGGGGTCTAGCTATTATTTAATTATGCCTGCAGTCTCCAAGAAGCAATGACTAAGGGTAGTGGTGCAACATAGATGTATGACTCATTACCATTCTCACCATCCTTCTCCCAGATATCCTTAAATGCAGAAGTGTTCATTACAATATCCTACATGTTCCTTTCATGACAATTGTCCAAGTTTTTGTTTGATATGCATATTAAAGCTGGAGTCACAAATAATGACCTGGAAACAAACTCCTATTACCAAGCCAAAATGCACTAAGAGCTAAAACTTCCACAGAACCTGGGCTGTAGATAGCCAGGCAATACTGGGTACCCCATCTATTTTTGTTTACAAGAGTGCTGCCTTGGCCAGGCGCGGTGGCTCACGACTGTAGTCCCAGCACTTTGGGAGGCCGAGGCAGGTGGATCACCTGAGGTCAGGAGATCAAGGCTTAGCCTGGCCAACATGGTGAAATCCCGTCTCCACTAAAAATACAAAAAATTAGCCGGGCATTGTAGTGAGCACCTACAATCCCAACTACTCGGGAGGCTGAGGCAGGAGCATCGCTTGAACCTGGGAGTTGGAGGTTGCAGTGAGCCAAGATTGCGCCATTGCACTCCAGCCTGGGCAATAAGAGTGAAACTCCATCTAAAAAAAAGAAAAGAAAAGAAAAGAGTGCCGCCTTGTTTAAGAAGACTAGTTGTTTTCTTAAGGTCTTACCCGAAAATATGGATCTGAATTTGGCCAACAAGTTCAAATTAGCTGGGGTATGAGTAACACAATGTGTATCGTCTTTTCAGCCAAATGTCGATCTGCTGTGCAGAACCAACAATCCTTAATCCGCTGTTGTTCTTTCTCTATAGAGGCAGGTTGGGGTTGGCTCTCAGGGAGCCTCACTGTGACATGTCTTCATGGTGACGCTTGGGGGCCCTGAGCTCCTGAGAGTCTCGGGGCCTGGAACTGTGCCCCATCACTGGCCACTGATGAATTCTGTCCCAACCCTCAAACCAGGGGTGATGTGTTTCTCCCTCCAGAGAAAAAACTGCTGGGAAAGGAACTGAGACTATGACCACATCCATCCTAGACATATTACATATGTATCTGAATGAATCACTGTCAAAGAAAGTGATTTTTTCATTTATATTAAGTAAGTCTTGTCCAGGCATTGTGATGGAGTATAAACAGAGGTCATTTCACATACACTTGAAGTACACATGTACACATGAAATTTATGAGAGAATCTCATGTACACTTAGGGTCAGTGCATTTTTCTGTAGGTATATTATAGGGCAATAAATATATTTTAAATATTAAAAAAACAAGTATAAAGATAAATTACTTTGACCATATGCTATATTTTGTTTTTCTCTGTTTGGGGATGGGAGACTTTGATTCTATTCATCCCAATGCCATGTGGGCGGGCTTTCTAGTGGCAGCTCCAGTAGGCAAGGTTTCACATTTGTGTTCATAACTCTTCAACTCTCACATCTTGTGTTCTGTCACTGATGCCAAAAACTTTGCGGGGAGCCTCTGAAGCTGTGCCTACACCTCATCAAAGGGTGAGGAAACAGCCTCACAAGGACTTCGTGACTTCTCCCATCGGCTTAGTTCCTTTCTCCTCTGCATTTCCAGTTTCCAATTTGAGGTTGGATTTTAGGCCCTGTAGATACATGACAGGGCAGTGCTGCCTCAGAACTTCCTGTGGTGCCTCTAGGACATTGGTGACCCCCAAGAATCTTCTGCAAGTATTGATTACATTGACATCTATTTTTATAATAATCTTATCAAACCGATCTTCACAGATTTCTTTCACTTGAGATATAATTAATATGCCATACAATTCACCCTTCCAAAATATACAATTCAAGCCAGTGTGGTGACTCACACCGGCAATCCCAGCACTTTTGGAGGCCAAGGTGGGTGGATCACACTTGAGGTCAGGAGTTCGAGATCAGCATGGCCGACATGGTGAAACCTTGTCTCTACTAAAAATACAAAAATTAGCCAGCAGTAGTGGCTTGTACCTGTAATCCCAGCTACTCGGGAGGCTGACATGGGAGACTTTACTTGAACCCAGGAGGTGGAGGTTGCAGTGAGCCGAGATTGCACCACTGCACTCCACCCTGGGAGACCGATTGAGACTCCACCTCAAACAAACAAACAAAAACCAAAATATACAATTCAGTGATATTTAGTATATTCAGAAAGTTAAGCAAAGTTAGTGATGACCACTATCTAATTCCAAAACATCTTCATCACCCTCAAAACAAACTCATTAACAGCCACTCCCCATTCTCTCGTCCCTCCACCCTTGGCAACCAGTAATCTACTTGCTGTCTGTATAGATTTGCCTATTCTGGACATTTTGTATGCATGAAATCACACAATATGTGGCCTTTTTGTGAGCTTCTTTCCATCTGCATAAGGTTTTCAAGGTTCATCCATAGTGTAGCGTCTTCATTCCTTTCTTATGGGTGAATAATATTTCATTGTGTGGATACACGAGGTCTTCCTGGACTTCCACGTGAGATCAGTTCATTAACTGAGCTGCAAGACTGTGAACACTGACATCATCTTGCACAACTGCTACAAAACCCCAATCCAAGTCTCATCACAGACTTCCCCTCACCCAAGCACCACCCATGTTGTTTTGGCAGCTCGGCCTTGCTGGTTTGAAGGAGCAGCACACTAGGGAAGGCAGAATTCCACTCTGGTTGACTTTGTGACACAGATCCTGGCAGCCTGGGGGCCCAGCCCCAGCCTCTATATTTGCAAGAAGCTCTCACAGGTGGATCACTACACAGGAGGGGTTGAGAGCCATATCTGTATAATCAGTAATTCCTCCCAATTCCCTCTAGGTTCTTCTTTTATTTTTCTTTAGTTTCTTTTTGAGATGAAGTCTTGCTCTGTCACCCAGGTCGGAGTGCAGTTGCACAGTTTCAGCTCACTGCAACCTCTGCCTCCTGGGTTCAAGTGATTCTCCTGCCTCAGCCTCCCTAGTAGCTGAGATTACAAGGGCATGCCACCACACCCAGCTAATTTTTGTTTTTTGTTTTTTGTTTTTTTTTTAGTAGATACAGGGTTTCACCATGTTGGCCAGGCTGGTCTTGAACTCCTGACCTCAAGTGGTCCACTCGCCTTGGTCTCCCAAAGTGCTGGGATTACAAGCTGGGTTCCCCTTCTCAATGTAGAAAATTCTGTGTCCTCCTCTCCCCTTCCCTTTTCTTCCCTTCCCCCTATTCCAGTCTCTTTTTCAGGAAACATTTACTAAGCACCTCTTAGGTACTAGACACAGTTAGACACTGGGATCCAACATTAAAGAAGCCTGATTTGTGCCCTTCAGGGGATTCACAGTTGGGAAGAGAGCTGGATCTCTAACAAAGTGAGCATGCTGACAGCTCAGCTCTGTAAGCAGGGGAGGGGAAGGTGGGACACAGGATTGCTCGGAGAGGTCAGGAAGGGCCCTGCAGAGGCAGTGACATTTGAGCTGAATCCTAAGAAAAAGCAAGCTCTCTGTGATGACATGACAGTTGGGGAAGAGCGTGTTCCAAGAGTGGGGACAGGAGATACAAAGTGTTGAGGCTGGAAAGAGCATAATGTGCTCAGAGACATCCAAGGAATTCAGGCTCAGCTGTGAAAGGGTGACCACAGCCAGGGTGCAGGGTGCCAGGGCACAGTAGGTCTTATGAAGCACAGTAACAACTTTGAACTTGACCTGAGGGCTGAGGGCAGTTCTGAAGTATTTTAATCAGGGCAATGACATAATTTTTTAAATGAGTTCAAACCCTATAATTCCCACAGGTCCAAGAAAGTGAACTTTAGGTTGGCACGGTGGCTCATGCCTGTAATCCCAGCACTTCGGGAGGCCAAGGCAGGCAGATCCCTTGAGCTCGGGAGTTCGAGACCAGCCTGGTCAACATGGCAAAACCCCATCTCTACAAAAAAAAAAAAAAAAAAAAATCAGTCAGGCAAGGTGATGTGCGCCTGTAGTTCCAGCTACTCAGGAGGCTAAAGTAGGAGAATCGCTTGAGCCTGAGTTGAGGATGCAGTGAGCCAAGATGGTGCCACTGCATTCTGGTCTGGGTGACAGAATGAAACCCTGTCTCAAAAAATCAAATTAATTCTTTAAAAAGAAAGTGAACTTCATTTTTTTTCTATGACTCTACCAAAATTTACTGCTGGGACTCTGAATTTTCAAGCCAGTGCCGTAATGCATTGGCTCTCAATGGCAACCCACTTTCCTTTGAGTGGGCTTCCTGTACTAAGGAGGCTGGAAAGTTAAAAGCTATAATCCCTAGGCTCCCTTGCAGCTAGTGCTCCAGGCAGGACTTAGGTTCCTCCTCTCAGCTGTATGTGAAAGATGTGGAAGGTGGAAGAGAGGTAGAGGCCCCTGCCCTTTCTGCTATCAGGAGCAGTCACGAGGCATTCATAAAGGTCCAAGTCCAGTTACTGCTGACTTCATGGGTATTGAGAGGCAGGATGGGGGTCTTCCTGTGTGACATGGTTTGTTTTGCCGGCACAGACCTACTTGAACTTAGTTGAATGGAGTAGCTCTAGAGCCAATAGTTGTAGCAATAGCTTCTAGACTCTCATCCTCCTGATTGTGGCCAACATGGTGCTCCCCAGGCTGCTCAGTGCCTGCTAGAGGTCAACTCTAGCCTGGTCTCGAGCACCTCCAATAATTTTTGTAGCACCCCATTGCTTATATCTCTGCTCTTTCTGTTCAAAGAGGGTGGTTTCTATTCTCTACAACTGCTACTTGACCAACACAGTGCTCGGGAGTCACTGCAGTTCCTGCTTGGTGTGGCCTCAACCAGTGCCACGTGAAACCAAGGCCTCTTTGTGGGGTCTGGGAAAGCAAAAGGTGTTCTCAGTTTCCAAGGACCAGGGTGGCTGTGCCTCTCACCATGACTCAGTGGAGAAGGGGAATTCCCTCAGATGCTGGGTAGTCAAAAAAAATGACAAAGGTCTCCGATAAGAAATAAAAGTCCCTTTATTTTATATTCTACCCAAGGACAGCAATGCGATAAAGCGGTGGCCTTTTATCTGAGAGGGAGTTGCTCAAAAATGATAGAAGTGGCAAAAGCTCAGGGTCTGTGGGAAGTGCAGGGAGTTCCTCCCACCTCTCAAGTCTGGCGGCCTCCTTCTCTCCCTCCTCATCTGAGACAGGCGGCAGCCAGGAACCACTATGCCAGGGCTGGAGCCTCTAGGACAAGCCCCAGCAAGGTGGGGACTCAGCTCAGCACTGTCTCTGCAGGAACTGCAGGCCCACTTTCTTATTGGGAACCAGGACAATGCGGGCCACACTCTTCAACTCCCCCGTCTCTGGGGCCAGGACCACCTTGTACTTCTGGATCAGCTGGGGGGCAAAGAGCACATGTGGTTGGGTGGACTATGTGTTTGCCATCCACTCCCCACTCTGCACACTCCTACCCTGTGCCTCCCTTCCTCTCCTCCCAGGACTCCTCTACCCTTCCCTGCCCACACACCCTTCTAGTCTCTCCCAGCTCACCCTTGCCAGGAGTAGCTGCATCTCCAGCTCTGCAATCCTGCGGCCCAGGCAGGCCCGGACCCCATAGCCAAAGGGCACAGAGCCAAATGGGTGTTGGATCCTGGGGGTAGCAGGCTGGCTGCTCCTCAGCCAGCGGTGGGGCTGGAAGCTCTCAGGTTCAGAGAAGGTGGTGGGGTCCCGGGACACCACGTAGTGGCAGAACACAAACTGGGTCTATGAAGGAAGATTGGGCAGCATGAATGCATCTCTTCGGGGCATGGGGCACTCCTGGGCAATCAGGCTGTCTAGCCCCACTCACATTCTTGGGGAAGAGGAAGCCATCAACTTCAATTTCCTTTTCTATGATCCGGGAATTTGTGGGGACCACAGGGTAGAGGCTGCAGGGAAAAGAATATCTAGGGTCTGCTCTGGATTCATGGGGGTAAAAAGTGCCCCACTCCTTCTCCCCTACCTCTCCCATCTCATCCTTGTCACTAGCCCCAGCCCACCTGTCTTCACTTCCGATTTCCTCCTCTGATTCCCTCCCCACACATAGATCCTGTGCCCCCCAGAACAGCATCCTGTCCTACCGCAGAGTCTCCTTAAGCACAGCTTTGAGCAGCGGCAAGTGGGCAAAGTCTTTGTGCTGGGGCACCTGCCCGGCTGGCACCACACCCACCACTTCCTCGTGCAAGGCCTCCTGGATCTCAGGGTCCTTTGAGAGGTGGTACAGGGCCCATGTCAGCGTGTTGGATGTCTAGGAGATAGAGTGGGAGATGAGGTGAGGGCGATTTCTAGGAAAGAGGCCAGTAATGGGAGGGTGTATGAGTGGGTGTGTGCAAAATATGGGAGAAATGAATTTGCCACAAGCCTAGCAGGAAAAAACATGAAGGTTCATGGCAGCCTCCATGCTAAACACGAATTCACAGTGGGATGAGGGCCAATATGATAGAGAATCGCACCTTCACTGGAGGAGGGGATGGCAACACAGAGAAACCCAACAGGACAAAAGCATTGGAAATATGAACTATAAAGAAAGAAGGTACTGGCCGGACATGGTGGTTTATGCCTGTAATCCTAGCACTTTGAGAAGCCAAGGCGAGCAGATCACTTAAGGTCAGGAGTTCGAGACCAGCCTGACCAGGTGAAATCCTGTCTCTACTAAAATTTAAAAAAAAAAGAAAAAAATGAGCTGGGCATGATCGTGAATGCCTGTAATCCGAGCTACTTGGGAGGCTGACGCAGGAGAATTGCTTGAGCCCAGGAGGCAGAGGTTGCAGTCAGCTGAGATCAAGCCACTGCACTCAAGCCTGGGCAACAGAGTGAGACTCTGTCCCAAAAAAAAAGAAAAAGAAAGAAAGTGTTTGTGAATGAGCTCTTCCAATTCTCCATTCAAATCGCAGCAAGACAGTTGGATAGATGTGAGATGAACTTCCCAGCTGTCAGAGTGAGAAGACCCCAGGTGATGGAATCCATCTTAAAAAAGGACCATCCCCTGTCCACCCACCTCAGCTAAGCTGAACGAGCCCTCTATTTTCCTTCTAGTGCTGTATCCATGGTACAGAAAAAGAAGCAGGTCCTTGGAGGGATGAAGGCCGGGATCAGGTGAAGGATAATGGGGAAATGGTTCAGGATGGGAGCCAGGGGCCCCTGGTCTCACTTTCCCCCTTCACTCACCGTGTCCACTCCAGCCATGAGCAGTTCAGGCAGGCTGCCCATGGCCTCCCGAGGACTGAGCTGTCCACTGGCCAGCAAGAAGTGCAGGTAGCCAGACACCTGGACACCATCTGGCCCCTCTGCCTGCAGTTGGGCCTCCATATCCTCGAGTTTCTCATCAATCAGCTTCTTCCCTGTGACAGCAACAGAGAAGAGGAGAGGACAAAGCCAAAAGTCATGATCTCCAAGGACCAAGAGCCACTCCAACAACTGGTAGCATGAGGGAAAAGGCCTGGGAGAGACTGCTGACGCACAGACCTGGAGACACCCCCATCTCTCTTCCCTGGGCCCCATCCGGGAGTCCTCACCGAAGAAAAAGATGGCATTCCAACCATCCAGGTATCGCTTCCAGAAAGGCAGCACGGGGCGGGTCCACTTGGGGAGGAAGGTGGCATAGAGTGAGTTCTGGAACATTAACCCGATGGATCTGACAAAGGTCACGGTGTCCTCGGGGATGGATCGCTGCAGGCAGCCAATGCGTTTCTCGAACAGGATGTAGCAAATAGCTGAGTAGTGCACAGAGGCCATCACAGGAGGCAGAACCAGGACATATGGAATCCAGCAGCCCTTGAGGAGCAGGAGCACAACCTCCCCCTGACCCATTCCCTTCCCTAGCGCCTCTCCCAGCAAGGGTACCTTCCAAGGCAAAGTAGTAGAAGAGTTGAGCCGTGTCCGACACCTGGTTCCCCGAAGCACTCTCTGCCCGCAGCTGGTCCAGTCGAATCATAAAATCATCAATCACCTCATTGAAAGCATCCGTATAGAGCGCTGCCTCCGCTGGCTTCAGCAACCGCTGGTTCAGAGCCTGGCGCAGCTGGTACCAGTGGTGTCCTTCCCTGCAGGGACGCAGAGGAACAGCACAAACATAAGCCTCTATAGGGGTTCAATTAAGGGAGATCTTCTCACCCTAAAGTCCACCCCCCGCCACCCAGAGTCAAAGGAAATCCCATACTCCTAGAATTTAGAATTATAGAATCACCAAAATCTCAAGTGACAGAATCTTAGAATCCCCAAACCAGAATCTCGCTACAGTAGAGTGGAGTGGGTATGGTGGGCATCTAGAACCAGACTGTCCAGGGCCAAATCCCAGGTCTGACCATTCCTGGCACAGGGACCCTAGGTAGATAACTCCTGTGTGCCTCATTTCCCTTTCTATAAAATGGGGATAATAAGAGTGCCTAACCCGGGTGCGGTCGCTCATGCCTGTAATCCCAGCACTTTGGGAGGCTGAGGTGGGCAGATCACCTGAGGTCGGGAGTTCGAGACCAGCCTGACCAACATGGAGAAACCCTGTCTTTACTAAAAGTACAAAATTAGCCGGGCGTGGTGGCGGGCGTCTGTAATCCCAGCTACTAGGGAGGCCGAGGCAGGAGAATCGCTTGAACCTGGGAGGCGGAGGTTGCAGTGAGCCGAGATCGCGTCATTGCACTCCAGCCTGGGCAACAAGAGCGAAACTCCATCTCAAAAAATAAATAAATAAATAAATAAATAAATAAAATAGAGTGCCTATCTGAGGAGGCTTATTCATATCATTCGAGTGCTTAGCTCAGTGCCTGGCACATGGTGAATGCTTAGTGATTATTGACTGATTATCTTGGAATTATACAGTTCTGGAATATTCCACATGTCAAATAAGGGGGAGCTGAGGAGGCTGAGGAATAAAGGAGGACCAGGTTAGGGTTCCTGGACTCCTCAGGCTCTGAGCCTTCATGCTGTGCTTGGCTCAGTGGGTCAGAAGGACAGGAAGGCCCACAAGGCTAAAGCTCTAGGCTCTTGCCTCAGTCATGCGGTAGATGGTCAGGACCCCTCCCTGGTTAGGTAAGGGTGCTCACGTGGGTGGAAACATACTTCCCAAAAGCAAGCTTAATGTCCAGAGACTGCCCCCACTCCCAGCTGTTCCTCAAACCTATTTCCTTTCCTAAGCAAGCTGGGTATGAGTCCATTTTCTTAAAGGCTAGCTGTAGAGCAACAAGTACAATATGGTCCAATTTTAAGAGCAAACAAAATCCTACCTATCCACATGTATATTTGCATGCTCCTGAATAAAGAGGGGAGAATACACAGCAAACTGTCAGCACTGGTGGCTAAGGAGGATCGATAGGAATGGAAGGGCAAGAGACTTCATATTTTATTATTGAAATTTCCACGGCAAGTATTACTTTTGGATTTTTAAAACCAATAAAGTTGTTTTTTGTTTGTTTTATTTTGTTTTGTTTTTTGAGACAGAGTCTTGCTCTGTCATCCACTCAGCTCACTGCAACCTCCACCTCCTGGGTTCAAGTGATTCTCCTGCCTCAGCCTCCTGAGTAGCTGGGACTACAGGTGCGTGCCACCACACCCGGCTAAATTTATATATATATATTTTTTTAGTAAAGACAGGGTTTCACTGTGTTAGCCAGGATGGTCTCGATCTCCTGACCTCGTGATCTGCCTGCCTTGGCCTCCCAAAGTGCTGGGATTACAGGCGTGAGTCACTGCACCCAGTCAAGTTTATTTTTTTAATACATATTTTTTATTTTAAAAAATTATTATTTCTTTAATGACTTTCAACACCCCACCCCAGGAGCTGCCTTTATTATGTTAGGGGAAAACTGCAAAAAGATAAACTAAAAGTGTTGCTGAAAAAGAAATGAAAACCAGAATAGACCCATTTGTTGGGACTTCAAGTTGTTCCAAAAGTAAAACTCTCAACAGTAGGAATCAGATATACAGAACTTAAATGTGGTTGTTAAAATATCACCTGGGGGAAACAATGGTTCATAAAATGATATTTTACAAATATACATGTTAAAACAAAAATTTTAGATCCCCAAACTTATCATGAGTTAGCAGAATAGCTTTTTTCCCCCAATCATCTGACTCAAAGATTCACAAAAGAGCTTTTAAATGCATGCATATGATATCATCTGTTCAGGAAACTGGCTTTAGAGTAAAAAAAAAAATGTAAATAGATTACAAAGGGCTCTACATAATGTTTAGCTCCGATTCTAAATCTGAGCTGTCATGTCATAGGTGGCCTGGCCCAATGAAAACCTGCAACCTAAATCTTGCCCTCAGTGGCAGATGTCAAGTTAAAAAGATTTTTTTTTTTTGAGATGGTGTCTCACTCTGTTGCCCAGGCTGGAGTGCAGTGGCATGATATCGGCTCACTGCAACCTCCACCTCCTGGGTTCAAATAATACTTCTGCCTCAGCCTCCCAGATGCCCACCACCGCACCCGGCTAATTTTTGTGTTTTTAGTAGACAGGGTTTCGCCATGTTGGCCAAGCTGATCTTGAACTCCTGACCTCAAGTGATCTGCCTGCCTCAACCTCCCAAAGTGCTGGGATTACAGGTGTGGTTTTTGCCATAATTTTTAACTGTGAAAACAGCAATGACTTTTGCACCAACCTAATATTTATTAGTGGAGAGTCAATGAATGGTCCCTGGGCTTCAGCACCTCCCAACAACTGCTCTCTAGACTATCAGGTTCAGAGGATGCAGGGGGGTCCTATTCTGCTGGTTATCCACCTGCCTGCCCTGTGCCCACTGTCTTTAACCTTAACCCTCTATAGCCCCGTTCCAGTCCCTTCAGTCCCCAGCTCACGTGGTGAACGGCCCATAGGTCAGGTCGTGCAGGTCCCGGTGCTCCTTCCATAGCTCCATGTCGTTCCGTACTGGGTACTTGCCCTCTTGCCGCATCACTTGCTCCAAGAGCGGGGCACTGGCCAGGTTCACGTGCATCTGAGGCCCTAAGTAGGACATCCACATTGGACCGTACTTGGCCTTGTAAAGCACCTGTGGGATTCAATCAAAACTGAATAACTGGGCCAAGTTGGGCAGGTGCTTCCAGGACAGGAGATGGGGTGAGGAAGGGTCTGATGGCTACACCAGAGCAAATGGGCTGGACAAAAAAAAAAAAAAAAAAAAGTACATTGTGTATGAGGTAGGCACCAGGATGACCTGTTGTTCCAGAGGAAGAGCAATAAAAAAAAAATGGGCACACAAGTAACTAGAATATTAGAATATTAGAGCAATGAGTGTCTGGTGGAACTAGGGGCATCGAGGTCCTTGGAGGAATGAAGGTTTGGAAAAATGGGATATATGGCAAACTGAGGTATGTCAAGGTGTATGTTGGGGGCCAACATTTTAGGGAAACTGAGCCTTTAAGTGAGGTGTGATAGAAAGCCTCTAGCTCCTTTTTTGCATTTAAATCTACTGTAGCTTGTTGTCAATGAAATGATGAATGCTTTGTGTAATCAACAAGAAAAGAGTAGCCTGATGAGGAACAACAGGAAAAACAATAGGCTGGATAAGAAAGTCAGGGTCCAAATATGAAGTAAGTAAGCCATGTGGTATGATATTTATTTCCCATGAGTTTCCTGAGCTTCCATATGATTTTGTCTTTGAAATCTAACATGACAAAAAAAAAAAAAAGAAGCAAAAAAAATTACTGGCCATGTTATGGACTATAACTCTCAAATATTTTATCTTAGAATTTCTAAAGCACTTGACAATTGATATCCATAGCCTCTATGAAATTGACATTGCTATGATATTCTTATAGTTGCTGAAAATGAGAGGGAAAAGAAACATGTTTCAGGGGATAAAAATTTTAAATAACCCACAAATCCTGAGATTAAATTTCCTAGGTAAGTTACACTTACAAACCGAAAGAAAATGAAACATAGTGGTTTCCTGGGCACTTCGTCTTTCCTAATCTGTTACTGAAGAGAGTTTAAGAGGATCAGAATCGGTTCCAGTATAGAAATTAGGCCAAAGGGCTTCTATAAAAGAGACATTACCAATTAAAGAGATGAAATCTATCATTCAAATTACAGAAGGAAACCTCACCCAACCCATAGTCCAGATAAACTCCAACTTTACTGGGTCTTAGTATTGGTGTTAAAACCTGGATGCTCCTAGGACCAATCCAACATAATTGCCTTCAATATATCACCCATTTACCTGGACATCACCCTGAACCGATGGCTGATTCTGCCAATTACTGGGAGGACAGTCTTGACAAACCCCCAACATGCATTTAGACCTGTTTCCCATTTCTACCTCCCAGGAACACCTGACAGTGTGTCTTAATTTTGAACAGTTGATCGTCTGTAAACTGCAGTGAATACGCCTATTTTCCTGGAAGGAAAATATACTGCTGGTAGGACTCCAGAATAACACATCCCTACTTGGAGGACGATTTGTTAATATTTATAAAAAGTACAAGCAAATTTATAAACAAAGCATAGGACATCCACATAATGAAATAATATGTCACCTTAAAAAGGGATGAAGAAATTCCTTGTATACTAATACAGAAAGATATCCAAGATAAATTGTTATGTGAAAAAGTATATCTTTTGTCTAAGAAAGGGGGTCTAAAATAAGAATATATAGTATTTGTATTTGCTTTTATAGAAAAATACTGGATGGATACATAAGAAACTAGTTAAAGTGATTACTGGACCAGGCATCGTGGCTCACCCCTATAATCCCAGCACTTTGGGAGGCCAAGGCAGGAGGATCACTTGAGCTCAGAAGTTTGAGATCAGCCTTGGCAACATGGCAAAACCCTGTCTCTACAAGAAAAAAAAAAAAATTAGCTGGGCATGGCAGTGTGCACCTGTGATCCCAGCTACTCGGAGGCTGAGGTGGGAGAATTGCTTGAACCTGGGAAGTCGAAGCTGCATTGAGCCATGACTGTACCCACTGCACTCCAGCCTAGGTGACAGAGTGAGACTCTGTCTCTAAATAAATAAACATAAAGTGATTACTATAGGAGGGTCAGGGGAATAGCAGAGGGGGTCAGACTGCTTAATGTGTATCATGTTCTATTGTTTGAGTTTTGAATTATTATAATGTATTACCTATTCAAACTTTTAAAATCTAAAGGTACAAAAAGACATGTTTTCTGAAACAGTAAGTCACCTGACATTGACCAGATAGTTCCAGAAGGCAGGGAAACCTTGCTGGGCCTCTGAATTCATGCAAATACTCCTGAGATTTATAAGTGCCCCAGCCATATCATTTTCCTATAAGTGAGTTTTGTTTTTTTTCTTAAAGGTTCCTTTTAAAAAATACTTTACATACATGTCTATTTTTCTCTATTAAATTCCCTAGTAGGCTTAATTTGTTTCCAGTTTAAGACATTAACAATAATAATTGCACATGTTTCCATAGAGCTGACCATAAACCAGAGCTGTAGTGAGGATTGACCATAAACCATTCAATCCTCACTACAGCTGTTTGGGGTAGGTTTAATATTACCACAATTTTTTAGGAGGCTGAGATGGGTGGATCACGAGGTCAGGAGATCGAGACCATCCTGGCTAACATGGTGAAACCCCATCTCTACTAAAAATACAAAAAAATTAGCCGGGCATGGTGGCGGGCGCCTGTAGTCCCAGCTACTCGGAGGCTGAGGCAGGAGAATGGTGTGAACGCAGGAGGCGGAGCTTGCAGTGAGCTGAGATTGCGCCACTGCATTCCAGCCTGGGGGACTCCATCTCAAAAAATATATCTATATATGTATATACACACACACACGTACACACACACATATATACACACACATATATAATACACATATATACACACACACATATAATATATACACATACACATATATATACACATATATATAACCACAATTTTGCAGATGAGGAAACTGAGGCCCAAAGAAGTTGCTCAAGGTCACTTTATCATTAAGTAGCAGAGTCAGGATTCAAACTCCAAACACCTGGCTGGAGGCCATGCTCTGAACCGCTTACTCCATGGATCCCTGAGAAAACAACTATGTCCTACGAACTGGAAACAAACATAGGCCCTTGAAAAGCGTGTACTATTTTAAAACCACAATACTATGCAATAACAATCTGGGATTCCTCAACTGTGGCACTGTTAATACTCGGAGTGGATAATTGTATGTTGTGGCCGACAGTCGTGTGCGTTGCCGGGTGCCTAGCAGCATTCCTGGCCTCTCCCCACGAGTACCGCATACCCTTTGAGTTGTGGCTACCACAGATGTCTTTAGACATTTCCAAAATGTCCCCTGGGGGACAAAATCACCACAGATTGAGAACTACTGCAATAAATCCAGCCTCTTAATATGTCTCTTAATTCTTTAATTTTAGAAGACCCGTTTAAAACAAATATATACCATTTTGAAGAAATATTTATCTAAAGTTTGATTTCTTATCCTTCTGTTAAGTTCAAGTAAACTTACATATAACATTTTAATAAAAATCTGAACAGCAGTTATCTCAATGGTGGTAAACAGTGCTTTACAAATTAACTTACTTTCTTCTCTATACTGTGATTTGTTTTTCAAATTTTTTGCCACGTTCTTGGAATCAGAGGGGAAAAAGTTACATTTTAAAAGTAGATAAATAACACCAGCTTCTTTCCTGGAATCCAAAGCCTCTGAGACCACTTCCTGGCCCTCAGTATGGAGGTTTCTGGGACATTTCTCCTTTTAGCTAAGTCGTGCCTTCTTCCTTCATGCTTCTCAGTTAGTTTACTTAGTGGAACTTAACAAGGATCTACTTATGTAAGAAGTTATTTTAGAAAGACAGCAGGATACTTGCTGAGAGATACATGCTGTGTCTGTGATCCTACCATTAGATTGTAACCTGAGCCAGTTGGAAAGTCCCAGCATTCTCAGATGGGTCCAGCTGGGAGGCTCAGATGGGTCTAAGAGCCACTTTGCAGAACAAAGATCATCTTTCAGGATGAATGGGAGGGTTAGCCCCCACCTGATGAAACTCCAAAGCGGGAGAATGTTGAATTCATTCAACATTCATTTATGAATCTCATGTCCTGTTCCTCCTATACTGTTCAAGGGGCTAGGGATACAGCAGTAAGCACAGCATAAAAGACCATTCTTAAAGAGTTTGTATCCTAGTGCATGGGCCAGACAGTTGAGAATTTAATTACATATGTCCCTAAATTGTTTTCTAATTATTTTGTGGATGTCTTTCTTGTCTCTTCAACTAAATTGAAAATCCTCAAAGGCAGAAACCATGTCATCATTCTTTATGACATCCCAAATTGTTGGACACACTGCTAAGCACATTAATAAGACACTCAGTACATACTTAACAGTTGTCAATGAATCCAGCAGAAAGAAACATGTTGCAGACAATGCAAAGAACATGAGAGAGACAGAGACAGACATAGAAAGTGGGTGGGGAAGAGGATACGTAGGAAACTGGTTAACAGTAGCTCCTCTGGAGTTTAAGAACCTGTAAGAACAATCTGAAAGGAAATTAAGAAAATAATTCCATTTACAGTAACCTCTGTTATGGACTGAATGTCTGCATTCCTCTCAAATTCTTATGTTGAAACCCTAAACCCTGTGTTGCTATATTTATTGATGGGCCCTCCAAGAAAGTAATTAAGGTTAAATGGGGTCATAAGGGTGGGGCCCTGATCTGATAGAATTAGTGTCCTTATAATAAGAGACACCAAAGAGCTTGCCCTCTAGGGCACAGGGAGAAGGCAGCCAACTACAAGCCAGGAAGACAGCCCTCATTGGAAACCAATCACTGGCACCCTGATCTCTGACTTCTAGCCTACAGAACTGTGAGAAAATAAATTTGTTGTTTAAGCCATCCGGTCCCAGCATTTTGCTATGACAGCCCAAACACACTAATAGATAGTATCCAAGAGATAAAATACCTAGGAATACGTTTAACCAAGGAGGTGAAACAGTCGAACACTGAAAACTACTAGACACTGCGAAGGAAATTAAAGACCCAAATAAATGGAAAGTTATCCATGTTCATGGATTAGGAGACTTAATATTGTTAAAATGGCAGTACTCCCCAGGGCAAACTACAAATTCAATGCATTCCCTATCAAAATTCCATGGCCTTTTTGCAGAAAAGGAAAACCTGATCCTAAAATTAATATGGAACTGCAAGGGGCCCTAAATAGCCAAAACAATAATAAAAAAGAAAACAATGTTGGAACATTCTCATTTTCTGAATTCAAAGCTTACTACAAAGCTACAGTAATCAAAACAGTATGTTACTGGCATAAGTGTAGACATATAGACCAATGGAATACAACTGAGAATTCAGAAATACACTGAAACATCTACAGTCAACTGATTTTTGACAAGGGTGTACAGACCATTCAATGGGGAAAGAAAGTCTCTTCAACAAATGGTACTGAGACCACTGGATAACTAAATGCAAAAGAACGAAGCTGGATCCCTACCTCACTCCATATAAAAAAGTTAACTCAAAATGGATCAACAATCTAAAGAGAAGAACTAAAACTATAAAACTTTTTGAATAAAATATAAGAGTAAGTCTTCATGACCCTGGATATGGCAATGAATTCTTAGATTTGATAACAAAGCCATGAGCAATTTAAAAAAAAATAGATAAATAGTACTTCATAAAAATTAAAAACTGTTGGCTGGATGTGGTGGCTCACGCCTGTAATCCCAGCACTTTGGGAGACCGAGGTGGGCAGATTACCTGAGGTCTGGAGTTCAAGACTAGCCTGGACAACATGGTGAAACCCCCTCTCTACTAAAAATACAAAAATTAGCCAGGTGTAGTGGCACATGCTTGTAGTCCCAGCTACTTGGGAGGCTGAGGCAGGAGAATCACTTGAACCTGGGAGGCGGAGGCTGCAGTGAGCTGAGATTGTGCCACTGCACTCCAGCCTGGGCGACAGAGTAAAACTCCCACCTCAAAAAAGAAAAAAAATGGTGGGGCATGGTGGCTCACGCCTATAATCCCAGCACTTTGGGAGGCGAAAGTGGATGGATCACGAGGTCAAGAGATCGAGAACATCCTGGCCAATATGATGAAACCCCATCTCTACTAAAAATACAAAAATTAGCTGGGTGTGCTGGCACGTGCCTGTAGTCCCAGCTACCTGGGAGGCTGAAGCAGGAGAATCACTTGAACCTGGGAGGCAGAGGTTGCAGTGCCAAGATTGCACTACTGCAACTCCAGCCTGGCAACATAGTGAGACTCGGTCTCAAAAAGAAAAAAAATTTAAAACTTTTATGCATCGAAGGACGTTATCAAGAATGTAAAAAGACAATTTACAGAACGAGAGAAGAGATTTGCAAATCATATATCTGACAAGGGTTTAATATCCAGAGTATACAAAGAACTGTTACAACCCAACAACAAAAAGACAACTTCAGTTTAAAGATAAGCAAAGAATGGCTGGGCGTGGTGGCTCACACCCATAATACCAGCACTTTGGGCGGCCAAGGTGGGCAGATCACTGAGTCCAGGAGTTTGAGACCAGCAATTCAAGACCAGCCTGGCCAATATGGCAAAACCCTGTCTCTACTAAAAATACAAAAATTAGCCAGGCGTGATGGCGCACACTTGTAGTCCCAGCTACTTGGGAGGCTGAGGCATGAGAATCACTTTAACCCAAGAGGTTGCAGTGAGTCGAGATCATACCACTGCACTCCAGCCTGGGTGACAGAATGAGACTCTGCCTCAAAATAAATAAATAAATAAAATAAGCAAAGAACTTGAATAGACATTTCTCCAACGAAGATATACAAATGGCCTATAAGCACATGAAAAGTTGTTCAACATCGTTTGTCATTAAGTAAATGCAAACCAAAGCCACGGTTAACCACTAGAATGGCTTAAAAAGAGAGAAAAAAAGAAAGTTACAGTATCAGTTCCTAGATCCTAGATGAGGGAGCAGAGGCTGGTTTATTCTCATTTATTTGCTCTCTGAAGAAAACGTCGGCAGTCTCTCTTTTCCACAGGAAACAGCATTATTTTTCTCCCAGCAACAAACTGGTAGTAAGCAGCCTTCTGGAAGAGTAAACAGAAATGTGAGGGCTTCCTTACCTTTGACAAGCTGCTAGAACAACGTTCCAAAAAGCAGAAGAAACTCATGCATCCTGAGAATCAAAGCTCTTTGAATGAGCAAGAAATAGTAAAGACCTTATAGGAAGTAAACAATTAATTAGCAGATAGAAAAAGCATTTAGTAACAATGCAAGTAGTTCTGTTTCTTCACATCTTAGCCTAGTCTTTTTGTTGTTGTTGTTCTTTTTAATTCTCAGCAAGGCAAGTTACTTCTACGGAAGGGTGCACCCCTTACAGATGGAGCAATGGTGAGCGCACACTTGGACAAGGAGAGGAAGGGGTTCTTATCCCTGACGCACGTGGCCCCTGCTGCTGTGTCGTTCCCCTATTGACTAGGGCTAGGCTGCACAGGCTAAACTAATTCCTATTGATCTTAGCCTAGTCTTAAATAAGAGGAAACAAATAAGTGAACAAATGTCATTAAAGCAACTGGTTGATTTTTGGGGGAGAAAATATAGTGAGAACCCACATCCGTGGTCATTGCTGGCCTAAAAAGTGCCTTAAGCAGGAATTAGAAAAAAAAAAAAAAAAAAAAAAGGCCTGCTCGGGCAGATGCAGCTGCAGCCCTGGCCACAGCCCAGGGACTGGCAAGCCAAGTGCAGGCTCCATTCCTGCGCCTTATGTGATCCCTTGGTCAGGCACCTGCCTTGTGGACCTCACACCATACACAGAAACTAATCCCAGGTGGGATAAAGATTTTAAAAGAAACTACAAAAAGACAAGAAGAAAATATGTGTGAATATACAATTCAAAAACTTTTTAGAAAAATAGACAAAAAAACAAAAATACGGAATTTACAAAAAAAGAAATATAAATAGTAGGCCGGGCACGGTGGCTCAAGCCTGTAATCCCAGCACTTTGGGAGGCCGAGACGGGCGGATCACAAGGTCAGGAGATCGAGACCATCCTGGCTAACACGGCGAAACCCCGTCTCTACTAAAAAATACAAAAAACTAGCCGGGCGAGGTGGCGGGCGCCTGTAGTCCCAGCTACTCGGGAGGCTGAGGCAGGAGAATGGCGTGAACCCGGGAGGCGGAGCTTGCAGTGAGCTGAGATCCGGCCACTGCACTCCAGCCTGGGCAGCAGAGCGAGACTCCGTCTCAAAAAAAAAAAAAAAAAAGAAATATAAATAGTAAATCTATGCAGAAAATAGGTTCAATCTCACAAATAAGAACATGCAGAATATATATCACGAAGACATACCATTTTCAACTATATTTGCAGAGACTGTTTTTGCAAATATCATAGTTCAAAATGGTATGTCTTTGTGATATATATTCTGCATGTACTTATTTGCAAAAATAAATTGGTTTTGTTTTTGTTTTTTGAGACGGAGTCTCACTCTGTTGCCCAGGCTTGAGTGCAGTTGCACCAACTCAGCTGACTGCAACCTCTACTTCCCAGGTTCAAGTGATTCTCCTGCCTCAGACTCCCTAGTAGCTGGGATTACAGGCATGCGGCACTATGCCTGGCTAATTTTTTTGTATTTTAGTAGAGATAGGGTTCCACCATGTTGGCCAGGCTGGTCTCGAACTCCTGACCTCAAGTGATCCACTCACCTCAGCCTCTCAAAGTACTGAGATTACAAGCAACGTGAGTCACCATGTGTGGCCATGTTTTTGTTTTTTGGAATGGCCTTTGTCATGCAAAAGTATTCCCTTTGCAACTTTTCTGGAGGACAATTTGGCAGGTGCTACATATCAAAGATCTGAACAAATCCTTTATCACAATGGTTCCATTTTAGGAGTTTTGTTCTAAGAAAATAATTGAGAAGGTACACAAACATTTAGTGCTAGATATATTGTTAATCAAAGCTTTAAACATGAAAAATCTAAATGTATAACAACAGGGTTCAGTAAATTCTTATGTAGTCATCCAACGAAATGCTTTTCAGTCATTAAAAATTGTTATATAAGTGTGTTTATTGAAAAAGATATTCATATTTATTTTTCTGTAAAATGGCAAGTTACAAAAGAGAGCATATGGTACGCTTTTATTTTAAAAAACATATATATATAGATGACATATGGGGAAAACAGACAATGCCTGTCTGCTTATAACAAGATCATGGGTGTATCTATGTATTCATCTCACAAACGCTTATTAAGAACCTATGGGTATAAGGCATCGTGCTATGCCATAGGTGTTGGGATTATGGAAGATTTGGATTTTCTTCTTTTTGTTTCTTTAATTTTCTCATTTATCTAAAATATGCATATATTACTTCTGTAAGTTATTTCAATTCTAAATGGCATTTGCTATTAAATGTGGTATGTAGCCACAAAATTAGCATGTAATTGTAATTCATATTTATGTGATTTTTTTTTAAGATAATTTTTATAGGAAAAGAAAGTGCTTGTCTCATGGTCATGTGTTTTTATTTATTTTTTTATTTTTATTTTTTTGTGAGCCATCACACCTGGCCAACTTGGAGTGTCTTATCTTTATTTCTTCTTTTTTTATTAAAAAGAAATTTTTTTGAGATGGAGTCTCACCCTGTCACCCACGCTGGAGTGCAGTGGTATGATCTCAGCTCACTGCAACCTCCACCTCCCAGGTTCAAGTGATTCTCCTGCCTCAACCTCCCAAGTAGCTGCGATTACAGGCACCCACCATCATGCCCAGCTCTACTATTTTTATCAGAGACTGGGTTTCAGGATATTGGTCAGACTGGTCTCAAACTCCTGACCTCAGGTGATCTGCCCGCCTCAGCCTCCCAAAGTGCTGGGATTACAGGTGTGAGCCACCGTGCCAGGCCAGTCTTGTGTTTTTATCTCAACTCAGTCATCCCCAGCTGGCAGTACCAGTTGAGGGGTCAGGGACGGCTTGGCTACAGATTTTGTTCTAGTTTAGCTCAGCACTACCAGGCTGCGTGACTTTGCCATAGCACCCTTAAGACCTTCCACGTATCCATATACACAAAGGCTTGGACTCAGCCTTCCCTGAGCCTTGAAGACTTATTACCCTGTGATCCTCCTGGAACACTGAAGAATGGGAGGCCCCTCCCACTCCTCACTGGCCTCCCCATCTCCCTCGGAGGTGTCCCAAGACAGCTTCTTATCACCTCTCAGGTTCTGAGATACGGACTTTCTGCCTTGTCCTCTCTCAGAAAAGAGTTGCAGAATATAAAACTCCTTGGCTGCGGTCTAGCAGGGGTTTCTCAGCAATGGGGGTACCCCACAACTTGCATTACAGTTATATGTCTCCTTGTGTTTTGCAAAGATCTTACCCCCGTCAAGATGAACAGGACTAGGGCAGAAACCCAAGTCCCTCCTTCTCTAAGGAGGACCAGAGGATTTATGCACTGGTCAAGGTGTGCTGGGGACTTGATGGCAAACACAGTTGTCGAACCTATTCAGCCTTTTCCGACACTGGGCACAAGTCATTGGGGCACCGAGAAATACCCATGGGTATGGTCTAACAATTGCTTTAACTGGATTTGGAAGAAACTCTCAGATTGGACAGTGGACTGATGTAATTTTGTGGATATATTTAAAAGGAATCTCCAGAAACAAAAAGAAACAATAGGATGTATGTATATATAGAGAGATTTATTTTACAGAATTGGCTCACGTGATCATGGAGGTTGGTGTAAAGTTAGCTGAGAGAAAGGAAAAATAGACCCAAAGTCAGGCAAGCAAGTTTTTATTAACCTGCCGGCTGCTCCCTTAACAGTCAGAGAGGAAGCCAGCCCCAAGCTTACAGAATGAGGGGTTTATATTGGGGAGGGGAGTTTGAGGGTGTTCTTTGGTATGGCCGCATCCCGAGGTTATTTGCTGGTTAATTTTGCCACGTATCACCTTGTGACGTTTATGGTAGCAGCTAGATAAACAGGAACTTACAGGAAGGTGTAGGTAAAGTTTGTTTATGCTTCCCACGACCTCACCCCCGTGCAGTCTGGATGGTTTGTAATTGGGGTTTGCTTATCACAGCAAGGTCTGATAAGTGAAGTCTGCTGGCTTCACAGCGGCGCCTAGATAAGGGTTTAGAAACATAAAGAGACTTGGGGGAAGGGTGGGCAGCACGGAAAAGAGTTGCAGAGCATTAGCAGGAGGGGTGGGGAGCACCAACAAGCTTTTTGGGGCAGTTTGTCCCTAACAGTGGGCAAGTATAAAATCTGCCACACAGGCTGGCAGGCTGGAAATTCCAACGGGGTCAATATTACAATGTTGAATCTGAAGGTGGTCTGGAGGCAGATTCATTCCCCTTCTGGGGACTTCAGTCTTTTCGCACAAGGCCTTCCACTGCTTGAACAAGGCCTACCTACATCACGGAGGGCAATCTGCTTTACTCAAATTTGCTTTACTGCCAATTTCATGGGTTGGTTGGTTTGTTTGTTTGTTGAGATCGAGTCTCGCTCTGTCACCCAGGCTGGACTGCAGTGCACAATCTCAGCTCACTACAATTTCTGCCTCCTGGGTTCAAGCAATTCTCATCTCTCAGCCTCCCAAATATCTGGGATTACAGGCATATGCCACCACGCCCAGCTAATTTTTGTGTTTTTAGTAGAGACAGGGTTTCACCATGTTGCCCAGGCTGGTCTTGAACTCCTAGGCTCAAGTGATCCACCTGCCTCAGCCTCCCAAAGTGCTGGGATTACAGGCAGAAGTCACCATGCCCGGCCCTGCCAATTTAATGTTAATGTTACCTTCACAGCAACATCTAGGCTGGTGCTTGACCAAACAACTGAGTATCATAGTAAGGGAGGAGAGCACCCCTTATATCATCTTATGCCCAATTTCTGCCTCCAAAGAAAGAAGAAGTAAAAACTAAAAGGCAGAAATGAAACCCACAGGCAGACAGCCCGGCACCCCACCCTGGGCCTGGTAGTTAAAGATCGACCCCTGACCTAATTGGTTCTGTTATCTATAGATTACAGACATTGTATAGGAATGCACTGTGAAAATCCCCATCTTGTTTTGTTCCAATCTAATTACCGGTGCATGCAGCCCCCAGTCACGTACCCCCTGCTTGCTCAATCAATCATGACCCTCTCACATGCACCCCCTTAGAGTTGTGAGCCCTTAAAAGGGACAGGAATTGCTCACTCGGGGAGCTTGGCTCTTGAGACAGAAGTCTCGCCGATGCCCCTGGCTGAATAAACCCCTTCCTTCTTTAACTCGGTGTCTGAGGAGTTTTGTTTGTGGTTCGTCCTGCTACAATAGCCTAGCTAAATTGACATAAAATTAACTATCACAAGCTGGGTGCAGTGGCTCACACCTGTAATCCCAGCACTTTGAGAGGCTGAGGCAGAAGGATCGCTTGAGCCTAGGAGTTCGAGACAAGCCTGGGCGACATAGTGAGACCCCTGTTCCTACAAAATAATTTTAAAATGCGCCAGGTATGGTGGCACACACCTGTAGTCCTAGCTTCTTGGGAGGCTGAGGCTTGCTTCTAAGCCTCCTTTCCCTTAGACTTCTGAGGGTAGAGGAAGTTGTGCCCACCTTTCCATGGCCTTTTCCTTCTTTTTTTGGGACAGACCAGCAAGGGGTGGCTCCCAGCCGCCCTCCCCTCCCGGTCCCTCCTTGCTGGGGCTGGGACACATGACCCAAGGGCCTTGCATGGCCGGCTGATTATTGGTAAAAAGCACGTATCATCAAAATATAAATAGGTGAACTAAATTATGCAGGTTAGGTACTAGGCTTGCTAAGTGTTTTAAGGTTCTAAACTGCCTTTTGAGTTTTGAGAACTATTTGATTTGCCTACTTCACAATTGGTAAGGCCTGGGGACATACCGAATTAACTACACCCTTAATTATGCTGGAAGGAGTCAGACCTTGGCTACACGTAGCACACAATTAAAACAATTTACCAGGTTTTACATTAAAGTTAAAATTGCTAGGAGTTACCATTGTAACATGTAATTGAAAACACTGAAAATAGATTTATATGCAAGGTGTGTAAGAACAATAAAATGTATTTTTAATAAAAGATTACAAGAAGGCTGGGCATGGTAACCCATGCCTGTAATCCCAGCACTTTGGGAGGCCAAGGCAGGCAGATCACCTGAGGTCAGGAGCTCGGGACCAGCCTAGCCAACATGGTGAAACCCCATCTCTACTAGAAATACAAAAAAATCAGCCAGGCATGGTGGTGCACGCCTGTAATTCCAGCTACTCGGGAGGCTGAGGCATGAGAATTGCTTGAACCTGGGAGGCAGAGGTTACAGTGAGCCAAGATACACCACTGCACTCCAGCCTGGGTGACAGAGCAAGCAAGACTCCGTCTCAAAAAAAAAAAAAAAATTATAAGAAGGCATGAAAATGTAAATTCTTGCCCAGGGTTAAAAGATTGTTTTAAATTAGATAAGATAAAGCTAAAAATTCAAACAAGTAGTGGAAGGATTATAAAAATTAATCTTGCAAAATTCTGTGTGTGAATATATTGACTAAATTCCAAAGGGTATTATATGCTTTTTCTGTAAATTGAGCATTGAAATAAAAGCACAAGGTACTCCTAAGGCACTAATCTGCTCTTTAGCAAAATTTGTGAAGGGTTATAAAAGGTTTTTTGTTTTTAAGTTTCTGAGCCATCATTTTGGCAAAATAAGTAATTTATGATAATCTGGAATTCCATTTCATAACATCAGGTGTTCTAAACCTCTAACGTATTTAACAGACTTCCCAATATCAAACTTCAGTTTCAAAATTGTCTTTCTTGATGCATGGCTTTTTGGATGGTTCAGAGGGTCTCTGGAAAAGGTAAACAGGATAATTTGTCACGTTTAGTTACATGAGATTGCCAAAATGGTGTTCAATCTTCTTTAGGTTATATCTTGGTGAATAATGCTGATATATGTTCCAAAATTGTATGGGATCTCTAAAATTCTGATGTCTGAGTACATGCTATCAATCATAATTAAGGCCAGGCACAATGGCTCATGCCTGTAATCCCTGCACTTTGGGAGGCAAAGCAGGTGGGTCACCTGAGATTAGGAGTTCAAAACCTGCCTGGCCAACATGGTGAAACCCCGTCTCTACTGAAAATACAAAACATTAGCCAGGCGTGGTGGTGGGTGCCTGTAATCCCAGCTACTCGGGAGGCCGAGGCAGGAGAATTGCTTGAACCTGGCAGGCAGAGGGAGATTGCAGTGGGCTGAGATCATGCCATTGCACTCCAGCCTGGGCAACAAGAGCAAAACTCTGTCTCCAAAAGAAATTATAATTAAGGTTGTTAAGATATTGTAAACCAGAGATAACCAAACTTCTTTGTCAACTGTGTTTCTAACTGTAACTACCGTGGGAATTTTGTTAGTCACAGACAATTGTTGTCTTGTTTTAATCCTTTTCAAAAGATGGTTTATAGTAAGCTATAGAACTTTGACAGGTGCTCTCAAATGCAGGTTTCTGATAACTTTGGATATTGTAACATTGGAATAAAGGAAGAGCTGAAACGTTCACAAATATCAAGCAAAAAAAGAACTGAAACAGAACTCAGGAAACTGAAACAAGTTTTTTTGACTTTTGCTTGTAATATTGCTGATCCTTGTTTTGTTTTTCAGAGTCACGGAAACATATTTTGAACTATTTACAGCCTCAATAATTGAGTAAGCTATAAGCCTGTGAACAAAATTTGGAGCATGTTTGTTTCTCTCTGCCAGGTTCCTCTAGAATTTGGAAACTATCTGTGGGTACTCTTTTTTTTCTTTCTTTTTTTTTTTTTCTTTTTTTTTGAGACAGAGTCTTGCTCTGTCGCCCAGGCTGGAGTACAGTGGCGTGATCTCGGCTCACTACAACCTTCACCTCCCAGGTTCAAGCAATTCTCCTGCCTCAGCTTCCCGAGTAGCTGGAACTACAGGTGTGCACCACCACACCTGGCTAATTTTTGAATTTTTAGTAGAGACGGGGTTTCACCATGTTGGCCAGGCTAGTCTCAAACTCCTGACCTTAGGTGATTCATCTGCCTTAGCCATCCGAAGTGCTGGGATTACAGGTGTGAGCCACCGCACCCAGCAGAGTATTCTTAATTTATGACAATATAGTTGTTTGCATCAGTGCAATAAGAATCCATTTTTCATATCCTGGCTAACATGGTGAAACCCCGTCTCTACTAAAAATACAAAAAACTAGCCGCACGTGGTGGCGGGTGCCTGTAGTCCCAGCTACTTGGGAGGCTGAGGCAGGAGAATGGCGTGAACCCGGGAGGCGGAGCTTGCAGTGAGCCGAGATCACGCCACTGCACTCCAGCCTGGGAGACACAGCGAGACTCCGTCTCAAAAAAAAAAAAAAAAAAAAAAAAAAGAATCCATTTTTCGGCTGGGCGCGGTGGCTCAAGCCTGTAATCCCAGCACTTTGGGAGGCCGAGACGGGTGGATCACAAGGTCAGAAGATAGAGACCATCCTGGCTAACCCGGTGAAACCCCGTCTCTACTAAAAAATACAAAAAACTAGCTGGGCAAGGTGGCGGGCACCTGTAGTCCCAGCTACTCCGGAGGCTGAGGCAGGAGAATGGCGTAAACCCAGGAGGCGGAGCTTGCAGTGAGCTGAGATCGTGCCACTGCACTCCAGCCTGGGCAACAGAGCCAGACTCCGTCTCAAAAAAAAAAAAAAAAAAAAAAAAAAGAATCCATTTTTCTTTTGCAATAGGACACAATTGGAGAAACTGTTGTTTTACCAAGGCTTTGACTGGAAAAGTATGCTTCCCTTTAAGGAGTCAAGCTCGACTTACTAAGTCAATAAAAGCCCCTTGGGGAAAAGAAACTGGCCTTATACCCTCATCTACACAGTCCCTGTACAGGGTTCCTGACCTGTGGTCAGTAAAGAATGTCACTCTCTAACAGGCCCAGGAGCTCTGAGTTTACCTTGGGATCTTAAAGGAGAGGGTCACCCAACTCACAGGTATTTGAGGATACAAACCCATGGCTGGGCTCAGCTTTAAAAGGTCTTATCTGAGCTTCCTTGTGGAACAGAGTTCCATCAGAGCCAATCTAAAAGGCCTATGTAGAAATAATTATTCTTGCTGTACTTTATGCAAATAATCAGGTCAAGTATAAGACTAACATCTACTTTGCAAACAACTCAGTCCTATTATGATTTATTTTAACAAAAGTGAGGACTGGAGAGAGAGAAATTATGTTTCAAAACTTATCATACATTTGTAATTACATTCTAAACTCATTCGTTGTTCTTAAGTTTTTGCCTACATTTTTGACTAACCCTGCCTGCTCCTGTGAACCAACCAGCAATCTTTGGCTGCAGCTCAGAAAGAAAAAGGGGATGGACAATGTAAAAATCTGGGTCAATATTCTAGTTCTGAGCAATTATCCTCCAAATCCCATCAGGTGATGGGAATAAGCAGGATGCCCGTCACTCAGAGGTTTCCTTTTTGGGAAAGTAAGACCAAGGGAGCTAACCAAAACCAAGCACCATGCACCCCAGTCTTAGCAAGCATAGCTATAGCCACCAGTAATCTGGGTGTGTCACAAGACATTCTTTCCTCTCCCTTGTTGGAGGAGGACTCAATTCCACAGTTTCACCTTAGCATTTGGCTTATGATAAGGAGTCCATGCAACACCCCCTGAGACACAATTTTATCCCAAACTCAATTCCAAGCTTCAGGTCAAAGCCCTAGGAAAGAAAACTGGATCTAAGGGATCCAGAGGGAGACGATAACAGAGGTTAAAGGGCACAGCACAGGTGAGCATGACTAATTCCTGCTGATTAGGCCAAGCCTCTCATTTCATAGATAAAGGTCATGCTAGTATCTGTGGCATAAATGAGGTCTAGGGAACTCCAAGGCTACTGACACCAGTGGGATTAGAGACATAGGTGAGAATGGATAATTCCTATTCTCTAGGCACTCCCTGCTTCATGGGTGCAGGCCGCTTTGACACCCATGGGTGGCACCCTGTCACAGTTGTTGGGATTCGGGGATGCAAGGATGGAAGAGGGAAAGAGAATGCTCTTCCTTCTCTCCTTTATGCACCCCAGATATTTGGTAGGAAGAGAAGGGAACCAGGGACGCCTGCTCCTCTCTTTCTAGATGAGTAGCCAATCATCTTCAGTCTGCACCCTCTCAAGTGCTGCATCCTGAACCTCTGGGACCCCTTTGAAAAAGCGCCTTCTTTTTTCTTTTCTCCTCCTCTCTCCTCTCTTCACTGACAGGTAATTGTGGCTCTGTACTATACAGGACACTCCTCTCAGATGCATCCTCCAAACTGGGAAAAGTTAATTTCCCAAACCTTAAACTGACTGGTTCAGGATTGGGCTCAGGGGAAGGGAACCCAGAAGCCCAACATGCTGGCAAAAGGGTAAATAAAGTTTTTTTAACCAGTCAGCATTTTAGCCTCCCTCTCCCTGGGCACTGGTAAAAGGCCTTGGGATTTTTGAGCTGAACTTACCCACCCTTTTCTCATTTTGATACATGTTTTCGAAAAACCTGGTTTGTCTCTTCTCATCTTCAGGCCATCAAACTCCAAATGGTCATGCAACCAGAGCCTCGGACAGTGGCCCGTTTTGCCAGGGACCCTTAGGCCTCTGAGGGAGATATGACTGCCGTTTTCCCAAAACAGTGCCCCCTGTCAGCAGGAAGCAGTTAAGATCAATCTTCACCCTTATCCCAATCCTTATTCTAATGGCAGTTAGAGGTACTTCTTTAGAGTGGGGAATGAGACAGCCAAGTAAAAAGAGGTCCCTGGAGAAACTCCGACTGGTCTACGCACTGGGCTGGAGCCTCGGGAGGTTCACGCTGTTTGCAGGGGGAGGAGACTGTCCTCTCCTGTTCTAGGGTGGTAACCTGGGGATTCAGTCTGTGAGATGGGGGCCTGTTAACAGGCACCTCTCTAGCTTTGCTGAATTTTTTTCCTTTTCACCCAATAAATTCCATTTTTCTCACCCTTCTATGTGTCCGCGAGCCTAATCTTTCCTTTAGGGTTGTGTGGCAAGGGCTCCATTTTTAATTGAACTAAGGGTAAAGTCCTACATCGGCCTGGCCAACATGGCAAAACCCTGTCTCTACTAAAATACAAAAAATTAGCCAGGCATGGTGGCACACACCTATAATCCCAGCTACTTGGGAGTCTGAGGCACGAGAATTGCTTGAACCCAGGAGGCAGAGGTTGCAGTGGGCTGAGATCGTGCAACTGCACTCCAGCCTGGGTAACAAAGTGAGAATTTGTCTCCAAAAAAAGAGAAAGAAAGAAACTTGGGGAAAATGTAAAACAAAAGGTTTATGGAAATCTTGTGTGATTTAAAAGATGATAAATTTGATAAATGTATTTATGAAGTTTTATTAAAATTAGTTTTAATATGATAATATACTAATACAAAAGTAAAATTTATTTTTCTTTTTTGAATAAAATTTTCTGTGGTGTTAATAAGACAGTAAAATAGTTTTGTTCACTTTTTACATAAACTGCAAAAAGAAAAAACAGAGAGAAAAGAAAAGAAGAGACAGATTCTGTCTCATGCTGTCTTTTTTGATTGTTTGGAAAATGAGTCTCCTTTATCAAAGAGTACAGGTTTTTTGTTTTTAAGAATCTTTCAGGCCAGGTGGGATGGTTCCTGCCTCTAATCCCAGCACTTTGGCAGGCCAAGCTGGGTGGATCACCTGAGGTCAGGAGTTCAAGACCAGCCTGGCCAACATGATGAAACCCCGTCTTTACTAAAAATACAAAAGTTAGCTGGGCATGGTAGTGCACGCCTGTAGTCCCAGCTACTCAGGAGGCTGAGGCAGGAGAATCACTTGAACCCAGAAGGCGGAGGTTGCAGTGAGCCAAGATCATGCCATCACACTCCAGCCTGGGCGACAGAGTGAGACTCTGTCTCAAAAAACAAACAAACAAACAAACAAACAAAAAGAATCTTTAAATGATCACTTTGGTTAAATGAATGACTATTGTTTTGTGGTGACCTATTTTGGTCAAGTGTTTTAAATCTTTGACATATTTGACAGGCTTTCCAAAAATCATATTTCAGCTTCAAAATTAAGTCATTTTTAACTTTTAACTTTGGGATGTTACAGAGGTTCCCTGAAGCCTCCAAAAGAGAGGTAAACAGAATTATTTGACATGCTAAGTTACATGGGAAGCATTGTCAAATTAGAAATAATGTTTAATCTTCTTCAGGTTACATTTTAATGAATGTTATTAATATATGTTCCAAAATTGTATGAGATTTCTAAAATTCTAATATGTATGTTATAGTATTGTAGGCCACAGAAATAACCAAATTTCCTTGTCAATTGTGTCATTAACTATGACTATTTGAAGTCATTTCCCCAGTTAATTGCTTAATTCTGATGCAGTTTATGAAAATTTCACAAACACGCAAAATCCTAGAATATGATGTCTTTAAGGAGGTTCATGAAAGGACAGAAAGAACCCTGAGAAGCACTCTTGAATTATTTTAAAAGGTTATAATAGTGGCCGGGCGTGGTGGCTCACGCCTGTAATCCCAGCACTTTGGGAGGCCGAGGTGGGCGGATCACAAGGTCAGGAGATCGAGACCATGGTGAAACCCCGTCTCTACTAAAAATAGAAAAAATTAGCCGGGCGCAGGGGCGGGCGCTTGTAGTCCCAGCTACTCGGGAGGCTGAGCCAGGAGAATGGCGTGAACCCGGGAGGCGGAGCTTGCAGTGAGCCGAGATTGCGCCACTGCACTCCAGCCTGGGCGACAGAGCGAGACTCCGTCTCAAAAAAAAAAAAAAAAGTTATAATACTTTATTTATTTATTTATTTATTTATTTATTTTGAGACGGAGTCTGGCTCTGTCCCCCAGGCTGGAGTGCAGTGGCCAGATCTCAGCTCACTGCAAGCCCCGCCTCCCGGGTTCACGCCATTCTCCTGCCTCAGCCTCCCGAGTAGCTGGGACTACAGGCGCCCGCCACCTCGCCCGGCTAATTTTTTTTGTATTTTAGTAGAGACAGGGTTTCACTGTGTTAGCCAGGATGGTCTCTATCTCCTGAACTCGTGATCCGCCCGTCTCGGCCTCCCAAAGTGCTGGGATTACAGGCTTGAGCCACCGCGCCCGGCCAATACTTTAAAATCATATCATTTGGACTGGGTAAGAATTCTTGAAACTTTAGTGAAGAAACTGACTGGTTTATAAAACTGCTAACTCAAGCAGAACAAAAATTAATTAAATGCCAAACAAAAAACAAAAACAAAAACAAAACCTTGCCAGATTTTCATGCTAAATCATCCAGTACTGAAATTGTTTAGATACACAATTTGAATGAACTCCATGGTCTAAGTCAAATTACCTATGATAACTTACCAGTTATTAGTGCTATGCACCTAAATTGGAGAAACAATTGGTATTCAAGAGGACGTAAGTCCGATGTTAAGCATGGACTCACGGAGAACCAGGACAGCCACCTTGTCCTTCCTGAGTCCTTAAAGCTTTTGTTATTAAAAGTTCTGCATTCCATAACTCATCATGAAAAAGATAAAATGATCCAAATTGACCGGGCGCAGTTGCTCACTCCTGTAATCCCAGCACTTTGGGAGGCCGAGGTGGGTGGATCACCTGAGGTCAGGAGTTCAAGACCAGCCTGACCAACATGGAGAAACCCCAACTCTACTAAAAATACAAAACTAGCCGGGCGTGTTGGCACATGCCTGTAATCCCAGCTACTAGGGAGGCTGAGGCAGAAGAATCACTTGAACCCAGGAGGCGGAGGTTGCAGTGAGCCAAGATTGCGCCATTGCACTCCAGCCTGGGCAACAATAGTGAAACTCCATCTCAAAAAAAAAAAGATTAAATGATCCAAGTTAAATATATATACACGTGTGTGTGTGTGTGTGTGTGTGTGTGTGTGTGTGTGTGCAGTGTGTGGCGGGGGGGTAGTGACTTCTAAATTGCTAAAATAGTTTATGACCAATATTTGGTTTGTCAAACCCATATTCCTGGGAAGACAATCAAAATTTCAGGTACATTTCGCTTCCTGATGGGACATTTAAACATTTGTAGAGGGTTTTCATTCTACTGTCATTTTCAATGCAGGTTTTCTGGTTGTATAAAAGCTTTCCCACACAAGAGGACTGATGTTATAACAATAGTTCATTATGCCACCTTGTATTTTCACCAGGTAAAGAAAGCTTTTCATGGCTCACTGACTGAGGACATCAAGCCCTTCACAATCTAGAACCCAAAGAGTGGGTCTTCTGGGAATGTCACAGAAAGACTGCCCTTGCCATCCACACTGCATCAAGACTTTCAGACCTTGAATCTTGGTTCATAATCTCATAACTCAGAAAGGTCCCTCCACATACTCGGAACTGTAAACCCATTAGAAACCTTAAAGTAAAGCTAACCAGAGAAGTTTCTCCCCAGAAGAAGACAGTATCCTTGATGTAGACAGCTTTTTCCCAAGATCACAGATCAAGACTTCTTTACTATCACGAGACTCTTATCTTCCAATTTTTTTTCTTTGCTTATGCCCCTATGAACAGTAGAAGTGAAAAGGGGATCTGTTGTGTGCACTCATGGAGTGTACTTTTATTTATGAAAGATTTTGCAGCCAGCCTTATTACATGGATAACCTTATGCCTTAATAGATGGAAGACAAAGGCCCAATGTAGGTGAGAAATTTTAATGACACATACGTTGCCTCATAGTCAGTCAGAAACAGAACACTGGTCCACTCCTCTTAACCTACATCATGGATTAAAAGATCATTGCCAGGAGGTCTTCACTCTTCTCAAATGGTATCATGTGTTAGGTCCTTTTTTCCATGGTTTGGAGTAAATGAGGCAATGATTGGAAATTTATCCCTCAGCTGGGCGCAGTGGCTCATGCCTATAATCCGACCACTTTGGGAGACCGAGGCGGGTGGATCACTTGAAGTCAGGTGTTCAAGACCAGCCTGGACAACATGGTGAAACCCCGTCTCTACTAAAAATACAAAACTTAGCCAGGCATGGTGGCACGTGACTGTAATCCCAACTCCACTCAGGAGGCTGAGGCAGGACAATCACTTGAACCTGGGAGGCAGAGGCTGCAGTGAGCCGAGAGGGCGCCACTACACTCCAGCCTGGGCGACAGAACGAGACTCCATCTCAAAAAAAAAAAAAGAAAGAAAGAAATTTATCCCTCATGATAGACTCTCTAGCAGATCCTACTGTAAAGGATATGGTTACACAACAGACTTTAAATTCTCTTCTGAAAGTTACGCTAAATAATAGAATTGCTCTAGATTACCTACTAGCTAAACAGGGAAGTATCTATGCAGCTGCTGGCACTTTCATCACATCTGGTATTTTAGAGATTCAGTTGTAGGGGATTAACAAAGAGACTGCTTAGTCAAAGCAAGTAGAATTTTTATCTAGCTGATTCTTTGATCTATTTGATTTTAGTTGGTTTGGTTTATGGGGAACCTGGCTAAGGAGCATACTCCAAACTCTAGGTATTATCCTCTTGATAGTCGTAACAGTAGTCTCCCTGGTGCAATGTATTCTCTCAAAAGTTTTAAATGTTTGCATGCAGCCATCTGTAGAATGTCAAATGGTCTCTCTTCAACTGGAATGAAAAGAGCTAAAAGAAATATGTGACCATGAAAGGCACCATAACCTATGAATGATGTGCTGAGACCAGAAACACAAAATGATGGTAACTGAGAGCAGTGCTAAGGCCCTACGTTTTGTTCATACTCTTACCTAAGTAAGAAACTGACCAAAAGAGGAGAAATTGTAAACAAATTATGGGAGGCCATTGTTTTGGACTGAGCTCATGCACTAGCCTCCAACAGACCACACCAAACCAAAATGGAGTCACTTATGCTAAATGTGACATAATCAAACTAAGACTTTAAGGAAACAAATAGATCCTAGAACAGACTAGGTTTTGTTTTTCTTCTGTAAACAGGACATCCCAGCATAAAGAGGTACCCTCTACTCTAACCTTTACAAAAAATAACCGGAAGTCCTTGTTCCCGTCTTACAAAACCCACTGCTCTGCTATTTCCCAATGGGTTCCAAGAACAAATAAATACATTTACAATGGTGATAGTGACATCAGTGAGTAAAGTCTTGGTCATCCTCTAAAACTGAGATGACCAAAAGTGGGGAATTGTTAAATCAAGTTCAAGTTTAGCCTAACGCTGCCGCCTTATATATTAAGTTTGGCCTAAAAGTTTCTCAGCACATTACGACCTATAATGTAAATGGAGCTGTATACAGACTGTAGCCTACTCTTGTGCCAATCACCAAGTTTTGGGCAATCAGAGATGGCCAACTGTTCAAACCGTGTTCATATTAGGTAAATGCCAAGCTGTAATCAATCTGGCTGTTTCTGTACCTCACTTCCATTTTTTGTATGTTATTTTCCTTTTTCTGTTCATAAATCTTCCACTACGTGGCTGCACTGGAGTCTCTGCGCCTACTCTGGCTCGGGACACTGTCTGATTTGTGAATCGTTCTTTGCTCAGTTAAACTCTGCTAAACTTAATTCAGCTAAAGTTTTTCTCTTTCAACACATTCTTTCCATCTCTTAGCAAGCAATAAATATTAATAGGTCTGTCCCTAAGCTTTTTAATGGCTGCATGAAATTTCATCATATGGATGTACCATAATTTAATTAGTCCCCTACTATGGGACATTTAAATCATTCTAATCTTTCCTGACCACAAATAAGGCTGCCTTGAATATTTTGCATGTCTCTTTGCCCACAGCAGTTTGTCTATAAGTGCAAATGCTAAATTGCATTGATTCATTCTGGCAATGTAATTACAAAACTGGCATAACTCACACATATTTTGCCTTAATACCTAGTTTCATATTCCCATCCCTGAGGCTTTTGGGCCATGTTCGCTGTTCTGCTACAGCCTCAAGGACAACTTCATAGATGTCTACCAGATGACCCTGAAAAACACTCAAGTCCAGTCAAGGTAAATGGACAATAATCTCTGGAAGGCCTGATGGTAACATGAGTGCTAAGGAAGAAATCTATCTAATCAAAGGTTTTTGTCAAACTGAAGAAAGAATGTGTTAACAGAATAGGAGTGGTTTTTACAAAATCCAGAAGAAGGAAGCCAAATAGGAAGAATTTGGCAGCATTTATCACTCATAGTCCAAAGGAGAGAGATAATTAACCTAAAGGAGAGTCACCAGAGAAGTACATTCAAAAGGGTTTCTCTAAGGTCCAGATGGAATTTTCTTCCATACAATTCTACTCCTTTCATTCTGG
The DNA here is from genome assembly GCF_049350105.2 of Macaca mulatta. Lineage (NCBI taxonomy): Eukaryota > Metazoa > Chordata > Mammalia > Primates > Cercopithecidae > Macaca > Macaca mulatta. Next base: position 124,029,003 of record NC_133417.1, on the reverse strand, counting down.
GTCCTTCCAAGCGGTTCAGTAATGTAGTTAATAATTTCTCTCCCTAGGTAACTGAATCCGACGAAAAGGGTGTAGAGGATTAAAGACAGCTACAGATTCCTTCACATGCCTCCCATTAAGAGGTGAAGTCCATGTCTCTAGGCTCTCAGTGGGCTCTGTAACTGCTTTGATGAGTGGAATACAGTGGAAATGAGACTGTGCTGATTTTCAGGACCAGGCCTTAGGAAACTGCAACGATTATTTTCTGTCTCTTGGAACATTCACTCTGGGGGAAGCCAGCGCATGCAAGAGGTCCAAGTGTTCTAAGACCACCATGCTGTAAGGAAGCTCAAGCCAGTCATATGAAGAGAGAGATAACCAGCTGTTCTGGCCAAACCAGGCCAGGAACCAACATGCAACTAGAAAAGTCATCTTGGCCATTCCGGCCCCAGAAGAGGTGACGTGCCAGCTAAAAGCCAGACTCAAGGCCCAGACATATGGCCTCACTTGAGCAATCCTCTCCATCTTTGCCCATTTGAGCTAAAGGCCTGCTCCATCATGAAGCAGAGATAAGTCATTTCCACTGTGCCCTGCCCACATTCCTGACACACAGAATTATGACTATAACAAAATATTTGTTGTTTTAAGCCACCACGATTTGGGATAGTTTGTTATGCAGCAGTAGATAACTACAACAGAGGGTTCTAGTGCAATGGAGTATTATGATTCCTGGGAGGCTTGACTTCCTGTCTTAATTCGTTTTGTATTGATATAACAGAATATCTGAAGCTGGGTAATTTATAAAGAACAGCAATTTATTTCTTACAGTTCTGGAGGCTGGAAAGTCCAAGGTTGAGGGGACTGTATCTGGTTAGGACCTTCTTGCAACATCATCCAATAGCAGAAAGCAGAGGGGTAAGAGGGCATTGTGTGAGGTAGAGAGGGAGGGGTTAAAATAATCTTTTATCAGTAACCACTCCCATGATAACTAATCATTCAGAATCATTCCAATCACCTCTTAAAGGTCCCACCTCTCAACACTGTTGCATTGGAGATCAAGCTTCCAATACATGAACTTTAGGAAGCACATTCAAACCAAAGCACCTCCTCATTAAATAATCATGCGGGCACTCCAGTCCACATTTGCTTTTTTGGATTTGCCCAGTGTGGGCCAGTCCCCAATCATCTGCCCATGCTGAATGTGTTGACATTTAGTTTCTGAAACCTCAAACACCAAGAACTGAAGGGTCAGGCTTGTTCAATCTGCCCACCTCCCTCATTGCCTTTTCTTCACTCTATAATATGTCAAACAACCCAGATCAGGGAGCTGGGAAGAAGGGTGACACTTCTTCCATCAGATGTATCCACTGCTCAGTACCACTCATAGCACCTCCCCTATGCCTAAGACCGTGCCTGGCACTTGGGGGAGAAAGGTAGGAAAGACATAGGCCCAGGCCTCACAGCTTCACAGCCCCAATCTCTAAGCCATATAAACAAGTGATGATAAGAAACGTGATACATGATGGCCAGGCACAGTAATTTATGCCTATAATTCCAGCACTTTGGGAGGCCAAAGTGGGTGAATTGCTTGAGCTCAGGAGTTCAAGACCGGCCTGGGCATAGCGACACCTGTCTCTACCAAAAATACAAAAATTAGCCAGGCATGGTGGTGCATGCCTGTTGTCCCAGCTACTTGGAAGGCTGATGTGGGGGGACAGCTGGAGCTGGGGAGGTCAAGACTGCAGTGAGCCATGATCGCACCACTGCACTCCAGCCTAGGTGACAGAGTGAAATGCTGTCTCAAAAAAAGAAAAAATAAAAAGAAAGATAGAGAAACATGATAACATAAAATGACATATATGTGCTTAGGACATTGGGTGACCTGGGGGAGATTAAATCATTAATCTCCTGGGCACTGGGGGGCACAGGAAGGGTCACAAAGCCAGGCAGTCCATAATAAGAGCTACATAATAGATATCTCATAATTCTCAGGATCAATAAGTTTGAAAGATATTAATTTGATATAAATGTAACATATGTTTACATTTCATTTTTCCAGCGTTCAACATAATTTTTATCAGGAAAGAGAAAGGCACTGGCATTTACGTAGTATGACTTTTACATGTCCTAATTCCTACCTCACTCCCTTAAGTGCTACAGTGCTTCTCAAAGCTTATTTTTATTACTTTTTTGTGTGTGCTAATGCAGTTTTTGACAACTGAGGGCGCAAGGGACATTGTGGTTGGCTGTTCCTACATCCATTCCCATCCTCCCCTTTGTGTGGCAGATACCTTGTTTGCGTGGGAGGGACCCCAATCCCAGCTTAAGGGTGAACCTCCACAGAGGTAAGCTAATTAGGGTATGTCTGTCTCCCCCTGGCCACTTTGATGGGTTCATGGATAGGCAATTAACCCAGGCCAAGCCAGTCAACCAACTCCTGCAAGACAGCTGAGCCCAGGGAACTGCAGAAAAACAGAGATGTCATTTTTTAAATTTAGAGATAGGGTCTTGCTATGTTCCTCAGTCTGGTCTCAAACTCCTGAACTCAAGGGATCCTTCTGCCTCAGTCTCCCAAGTAGCTGGGGGACTGTAGGACTGTGCCATCACACCCAGCTGAAGCTGTAGCTTTGATGACTTCCTGAATCTCTAGAACAAACACACCTGAAGGATACTCAACTATTGGAGTTTTCAGTTCTATGAGCCAATAAAGCTGCTTTATAGTTTAAGCCAGTTTGAGTGGCAATCTAACAAATTCTAACTGATGCAAAGTGAGTAACTGAAACACATTCTCTAATTTTAAAGGGCTATTACCTGAGTTTTATAGATGTACAACACTCCTCTCTCTATTAATGCACACTAGCCACATATAGTGGGAAGGGCTAATGTATTTCCCATGGGATGGCCCAGGTTCGTGTGCCGCAAGACGTTTGGGATACAAGGACTGAAACCAGGGGGCTCTGCTATATCCCAGCCCTGGACTCTCCTTTAAAAAGCCATACATCCTGACTTTCCCCTGCTTTCCTCCTCCTCCTTCTAAAGCCATCTAGAATTTCTTTGGTAGTTACTGCTCTAGACATCATCCTAAGCAAGTCTGCCCCTGAGAAATCCTTAGTTCTCACCCTTGAGGCATTTACTGGGCCTCTCCCATTTCTAAAGGTTAAATCAAGCAGAAGAAGTTAACAAGAGTCTGTTTTCTTGGCTTAAAGCAGGGGTGCCCAACCCCTGGGCCACAGAACAGTACTAGTCTGTGACCTGTTAGAAAACAGGCCTCACAGCAGGAGGTAAGCATCAGGTGAGTGAGCAAAGCTTCATCTGTATTTGCAGCCACTCCCCATCATTCATAATACCACCTTAGCTCCGCCTCCTGTCAGATCAGTGCTGGCATTAGATTCTCATAGGAGCACAAACCCTATTGTGAACTACGTATGTGAGGGATCTACGTTGCACACTCCTTATGAGAATCTAATGCCTGATCTGTCACTGTCTCCCATCACCCCCAGATGGGATGGTCTGATTGCAGGAAAACAAGCTCAGGGCTCCCACTGATTCCACATTATAGCGAGTTGTATAATTATTTCATTATATATTACAATGTAACAATAATAGAAATAAAGTACACAATAAATGTAATGCACTTGACTCATCCCAAAACCAGCCCCGCCACCCCAGTCCATGGAAATATTGTCTTCCACAAAACTGGTGCCAAAAAGATTGGGGACAACTGGCTTAAAGGATCTGGGTCCACAAGTGATTTCAAAACCATCTCTCAGTATTTTCTGACCTGCCCCCTGTCAAACTGAAATAATCAAAAGAATCAGAATCCAGTTTTAAACATTGTATTCAAGTGAAAAGTTGAGAATAGCCATTTGGGAAACACACACTCCAGAAAAATGGGATCAGTGCTCCAAAGTTAAAAGTTAAGTCCTTGCTTATATAGGCAGGAAACAAAGTTTCAGAGGGTTATAACACTTTCTATACAAGGCTGGTTTATGAGTTACAATTTAATTAGTTATCATTTGTTTTCTTTTCCATGCATCTCATTTTCATTTCCTTTCCAATTTAAAATAGTATAGTTAACATTTCATCTTAAAGCAATGTGATAGGCATGAAATCTTTGCGTGAGAAAGATAAAAGGAAGTGAATCTACAATGAAGTTCAACAGTGAAGAGGGAAGGCATCTTCCTTGGCCCCTGTAGACATTTACAATGTTTTCAAAACCAGAGGTAAAGAAGAAAGTTAATTTATAATCAGAGAAACAAAGGTTACAGCTGCTTAGGTTACAGCATCCTGCTTATGTGACTTGAGTCCCATAATCACATAATCACATTCCCTTAAGGCTCAAAATATTTTAAAGTTCCAACAGCTTAGATTTTGAATTACTTATTTTCACACCCCCAAGTCTCACAAACATGAGCCCAACAGGGAAGACTGCAGGAGAGACAGCAGCCACCAGGACACTGCAGAGGATGCAGCCCTGGTTGTAGTCCGTTTTGCCCTTTGTTGCCCTCAGGGTCATCTTCTCCCTCATCCTCAACCTCCAGTCCAGCTTTCTCTGGAGTGTGGCTCAGATCTGCCTTTCCATCCTGGATCCTGCCATGCCTGAGCCTTCATCACCTTAGACCCTCTGCACCTCTCCTACTACACACACCACAGCCTGGACAGTGTTCCATGCAGGCCATCTTCACCCCATGCCTGCTCAAGAGCTCACCATGGCCCCTCAGAGGAACCAGGGCCCTTATCTTGATCTTCAAGGCTGTCCTCAAAGGCCTGTTCTGTCCCCAGTCCCCACAGCTCCTCCTCATTTTTGACTCCTTTCCAGCACAGACACATGACCAGCAGGTGGTTGACTATCCCAGCCCAGGACCAGCCTGCTCCTATCAGTCCCTGACAACCAAGTGTTCTTGTGAAGGCACCCTGTGAATCGAAGCCCCCTCCCTCTTCCCCAACCTTAGAACAGCTTCTCCTCCCAGAGGTCTCTCTGTGAAGTTAACTTTTTATTACTTTATCTCTTTGTCCTCCATCTTCTTCAGAGGAGCATATAAGCCCCATGAGGGCAGAAGCCTCATCTCACTGAATCCCAGCACTTGGAACCATGCCTGGAACATGGTAGGTGCATTTACATTTCTTGCTAGTCATTAGGAAGACAGATCCCACATGAACCCCTTTGGTTCATTTCCTAAATCCTCTCCAACACTGGTCAGTGTTGGGTTTTCCGGTCTCTGTCAGTGAGCGGTGAGCTGTTCATCCCGGCCTCATTTCTGTATTCTGCTGGATAAAACTTTCTTATTAGACATTGGTTTTCTCCCCCAACACCACTGACCTGACCACAAACTGATTTCTTTTTAATTTAATTTATTTATTTATTTATTTTGTGAGACAGTCTTGCTTTGTTGCCCAGGCTGGAGTGCAGTGGCACGATCTTGGCTCACTGCAACCTTCGCCTCCCAGGTTCAAGCGATTCTCCTGCCTCTGCCTCCCTAGTAGCTGGGATTACCAGCATGTGCCACCACGCCCAGCTAATTTTGTATTTTTAGTAGAGACGGGGTTTCACCATGTTGGCCAGGCTGGTCTCAAACTCCTGACTTCAGGTGATCTGCCCACCTCAGCCTCTCAAGGTGCTGGGATTACAGGTGTGAGCCACTGCACCCGGCCTCAGACTGATTTCTTAATAACAAAAAGTACCTTTTCCTTTCGGTCTGTGAGTTTGCTTCCACGATCTGAGAAGCAGCATTGTGTTTTCCCCTAAGAGGAAATTTACCTTGCAAATAACCAAGAGGCTTCTAAAATCCTCCTGAAGTTATTTCCTTTGGAAGAAGTCTGTGGTAGCCAGTATCATGACAGAATTAGTGATTCCCTATCTGTCAGCTTACACACTTGCCTTTGCCACTGTCTTCCCAAGACAGTTCCCTCCTCAGCCTCTGCTCACTTTAAGTCCAGCGTCCAGATCCCCTCCTTGCTGGTGCCTTCCTGATTTACACCCCTCATCGTCCTGTTTATCTCAGCTCAAAGGGCTCTGTCTGTACTTTGCACATTCTCCCTACAGATTTCCAGTTTATGACCATAGCCTCAGTGGGTCCCCAGCTGAGTTCCTGCAGTCTTCACTTTTTGTCCAAAGTCTCCTCACCTCTAGCCTCTCTGTTCCGGTGCCCACCCCCATCCCCAGGACGCGATGCCCCCGCGGGTTACCTGTAACTGGTGCAGCTGCAGGGCATAGCCTTGAACAAACAGCTGAAAGAAGAAGCGCAGCTGCCCTAGACGTGGAATCTCCTTTAAGCTCCGTTGCCGCCGCCGGATACCAGGCCCGGCTCCGGGAGCCTCGGTGGCCTTGTCCGAGGGGAGGGCGGTAGGGATCGTGGCCTTGGCTCTGGCCCCGTGGGGGCAGAGGCCACGGCCGGCCCCTCGCAGCACCCACCTCAACCTCGCGCAGCCCAGCGCAGCCATGGGTTGTGCTCGCCCGCCTGCACCTTTGGGTCGAGTGCGGAACCCCCGGACCCGCCCAGGCAGCAGCTCAGGGCGGGTTCAAGGCCGGGCGCTGGGGAGGGCCGAGCAAAGGCCAGCCAGACCCCTTCCCGCTCACTCCCTCGCTCCTCCCAGCGTCGTGGGGTCTGCAGGAGAGGGACGCGGTGACTCAGGGATACCCACCGCGCCCCGACCAAGGCCTCCGCCACCGACTCCTCACCCCGCGCCCCCGAGGCCTCTCAAATAACTTTTCGCTTGGTCTGAACTCTGGGCGGGGGTGCAGCGAGATTCTTTCGAAACCGGGAAGTCCTACACTGGGACAGGTCCTCGCCCGGCCGCGGGTTCCCCACCCAAGGCGACCCTCGCGTCCTGAAGGGAACAGGAACCGGCCGCGACTAAGCTGCCCCCGGCTTCTCCCAATGGCCGTCCGGATTGATCCCGGAGTCAGTGCGGAGCGAGGGGGGCCAGTCATCTGATCCCTGGAGGGGGGCCGCTGAACAAAGAAATCTAAATATTCGTGTTTTGTTTTTTTTTTAATCCAATTCTTCCCCCACGAACCTCCCCGCCGTGTCTGCCAAGGCAGGATGTTTCAAACTGCAGGTTGAGAGCAGATTTCGTAGATGGCCAGAATAATTTTTAATAAAATGAAAAAAGTAACATAGTATGGAAAATTTATTGCAAGAAGAAAAAAAAGTATTGTCTTATGAATCCTATGTTTCATGTATATTCAAAGTATAGTTTTCAAAAAGTTTAAAAACATGACTCTTGCAAGTATAAAATAAATACAGGGTCAAAGATCACATTCAACCCAGGAATGAAGGACCCAGCAGAACGGTACAGCTGGTTCTAACAGCATTTGAAAAATTGGTGATTTACAGGCAGCCAGAGAAGAAAGGGCCTATTAAGTTCAATTAGACTGACAGCTGAGTTGCTAGGTGTGGCTTTCTATTTATTTATTCAAGGGCTCCTAGTTTCTTGAATCTGTGACTGGATGTCTTTGATCAGTCTGGGGAGTTTCTCTGATATTCTATGTTCAAACATTGCTTCTCCCCATTTTTTTCTCCTTTCCTGGGACTTCAAACTGCTATATGTATGTTAGATCTCCCTGTACCCTTCCTCCCTCTTACCCTGTCTTGCGTATTTTTGTTCCTTTGTGTCTCTAGTTTGTTAATTCTCTCCCCCCAACTTCCCAGACATAGTCTCACTCTGTCACCCAGGCTAGAGTGCAGTGGTGGAATCTCCGCTCACCTCAACCTCTGCCTCCCAGTTCAAGCAATTCTCCTGTCTCATCCTCCACAGTAGCTGGAATTACAGATGCCCGCCACCATGTCCGGCTAATTTTTGTATTTTTAGTGGAGATGGGGTTTTGCCATGTGTGCCAGGCTGGTCTCAAACTCCTGACCTCAGGTGATCTACCTACCTCAGCCTCCCAAAATGCTGGAATTACAGGTGTGGGCCACAGCACCCAGCCTAGACCATATTTTTCATTTGGTTTTTGGACAGGAAGGACAGGAGGCCATGCTTTAAAAACGTGGTGGCACATGCCTGTGATCCCAGCTACTTGGGGAGGCTGAGGCAGGAGAATCGCTTGAACCCGGGAGGCAAAGATTGCAGTGAGTTGAGATTGTGCCACACACTCCAACCTGGACAACAGAGTGAAACTCCATCTCAAAAAAAAAAAGAAAAAAAAAAAAAAAAATATATATATATATATATATATATATATATATATATGGTCTAGTTCAAGACTTAGGAGCCATTAACAAGGTCATAATTCCCTTACATCCTATAGTGCCAAATCCTTATACTACACTTAACCAAATACCAGAAAACACCAATTAGTTCACAGTGTTAGATCATAAGAATGCTTTCTTTTGTATCCCTTTGCACCTCGACTCTCAGAATTTATTTTCTTTTGAGTAGACTAATCCTGAAACTACTATTACCCAGTGGTACACCAGGACAATACTGCCTCATGACTTTAGGGATAGCCCTCGCTTGTTCAAAAATGCCTTGACACAAAAGTTAAGAAAGCCAGAGCTAAAAAGGAGAGCCACACTCCAGTATGTAAATAACATCTTTGTATACAGCCCCACTAAAGAGGACTCAAATAAAAATGCCATTCAAGTCCTAAACTTCCTTAAAAAAAAAAAAAAAAATCAGTTCCCACCACCCAAGACCCAAATTTCTCAACCAAAAGTGAAATACCTGTAGTATATCCTAAACTCAGGAAACTGGACCTTGTCCATCAAACAAAAGTTTACTTAGAAGTAAAACCTCTATAAACAAAAACAAAAACAAAAAACAAAAAAAAAACACTAAGAACTGTCCTGGGTATAGCAGGATTTTGCAGAATTGCTAAGCCATTGTATGAGGCCCTAACAGGGCCAAAACATAAGCCACTCAAATGATCAAAAAACAGGAGGCTTTATCTTCTAGCTAAACAAAGGGGTTTACACGGTAATAAACCACACCTGTTGTTCTTATATTAACAACTCAGGATTAATTAGACTGCCAGCTCAACAGACTTACCAACACGCTACCTGGCTACATAATTTCAATAAGCACACTGCTTAAACCATCTGGGACCCCATCAAAAAATACCTACCAAGTATGACAGTTCCTACCTTTCCTGGAAACTTGAATAACTCCAATTTCTACTAACCTTTGGTCCTTGCTTGTTTAACCTCCTTATAAAGTTTGTGTCTTCTGGATTATAGCAGTTCCATGTCAAAATAATGATCACAGAAAAATTCCAACCAATCCCTGCCTCGGATTCAGATTCTGCTAATAACCCACCCTTGGGACCTTTAAAACAGGCAGCCAGAAATTTCCATGCCCTAACTAGACATGGCCAAACCCAAATCAACAAAAAGTAAATATAAAACATTGACCCCCTCCCTCATCAACCCTTACAAATAAAGAAGAAAAATCTCTGAGGGCAGTCAAATGAGACAGGAATAATACACGGTGGGCGCAGGGAAATAAACAATTCCAGGCAGCAGCTTCACACGACTAGCAAAAGGAAACTGTTAAAACAGCTGCAGGGGCCAATAAGACCCTGAAAACCAAGATGTGGGCCAAGCTGGCTAAGACTGATGGGAACCAACAAAGCACTGGATTTGACTTAGGTTTCGCCTAAGACCTCATTATACACTCGTTAACATGCTAAATCACACACCCACCAGCGCTGTGACAGTTCTAGGAACACCCATATTTGGTATAAAAATGAGTGGTACTGGCTGGGCATGGTGGCTCACACCTGTAGTCCCAGCACTTTGGGAGGCTGAGGTGGGCGGATCATGAGGTCAGGAGTTCAAGCCCAGCCTAGCCAACACAGTAAAACCCCATCTCTACTAAAAATACAAAAATTAGCTGGGCATGGTGGCACGTGCTATAATCCCAGCTACTTGAGAGGCTGAGGCAGAACTGCTTGAACCAGGACCAGGAGGCAGAGGTTGCAGTGAGCCGAGATGGCACCACTGCACTCCAGCCTGGGCTACAGAGAGAGACTCCATCATGAAAAAGAAAAAAAGGATGGCACCACAGTTCCGAGAAATCTTTACCTTTTTCCAGAAATCTTCGTGAATATTCCACCCCTTGGTTAAAGAAACCCATAAAGATGGTAACTCTAAACCCCATGGTACAACTCTCTTGAGCCGGCCCACACTCCCCTTTCTTTAATGTGTACTTTTCACTGCAATAAATCTCCACATTTTCACTATTTTCTGACGCATCCTTGAATTTCTTCTTGCAGTGGTGTCAAGAACCTGGACACTGGCCAGGGTTGAGGTCTCACCAGTATTTGGGGACCTCCCCTAGCCCACCAGTTTTACCTGGAGCTCTGAGTCTCAGTCCTCCCAAGGTGACCGGGCATCTTCCCTGGACACCAGGAGGAAATGGGAAAGAGAGCCCCCATCTCCTGCCACTCCACCTGCTCAGGGTTCAAAAGACCCACACATCAGACAGTGCATGTTCCTTTACCAAAAACCTAGGACATCTTCAAAGGGGAATCACTATGAGGAGAAGCAAACACGTTAAATTTCACCTCTCCCAGGTTGCACAAGGGCAGCAGCTGGGGGCCTTGACTTTCATGACCTTGTGCTTGAGATGTTTCCCTGACAGCGGGAGTGCAGTGGCATGATCTCAGGTCACTGCAACTTCTGCTTCCTGGTGTAGGATATAATAAATTCCTCTTCAAAGGTTTTAGCCTGTAAATTGTTAAGTACAATAAGTTCTGAGATCCTCTCCAAAGAATCAATGTATCAGTTATGTTCAGCTCTCCATTTTAAAATTTTCATCTCCTTGTCCCTAGTTCCAGTAAACAACCTCTTCCTAGCCTCTATCACCTGCTCTGTCCTGAGTCACCCCGGGTCACCTACTCTGATCTAAGTCAACTTGAGTCACCCATTCCCACCAAACTACTCACCCTGCCACTCCGACTTGTACCCCTGCTCTCTTTAAAATAGCCAATTGGAATTAGCTTAGACTATGCAGTCCAACCCTAGCCAACAGGGGAATTACATAGCGGTAGGGGCTACCTGCATCAGGAATAAGAACCCCTTTCCCTCCCTTGTGCAGGTGTGCTCTTGCCATTGTTCCATCCACAAGTCACATCCTTCTATAGAAGTAAAACTGCCTTGCTGAGAAAATTAATGTTCAAGTGCTATTTCTTTGGCAGCACCAAAAATTTATTTATAACACTGGGTTCAAACTATTCTCCTGCCTCAGCCTCCCAAGTAGCTGGGATTACAGGCACCCGTCACCACGCCTGGCTAACTTTTGCATTTTCAGTAGAGATGGGGTTTCACCATGTTGGCCAGGCTGGTCTCAAACTCCTGACCACAGATAATCTACCCACCTTGGCCTCTCAAAGTGCTGGAATTACGGGCCTGACCCACCGTGTCTGGCCAAATTTTTATATTTTTAGTAGAGACGAGGTTTCACCATGTTGGCCAGGCCGGCCTCAAACTCCTGGCCTCAAGTGATCCGCCCAGCTTGCCCTCTCAAAGTGCTGGTGTTAAAGGCGTGAGCCACCACACCTGGTCTTTTCCTCAATTCTAATAGGTATTTGGATCTATTTCCCTTCACTCCATCCTAGAGGTCAAAAACCCAGATAGCTTTATATGCAGCAAACCAAGCCAGAGACCAGAATAGGGGACTGGTGGGAAAGCCCCAGGGCAGCTACCACCCAGCTCCACCAGTTGTTGCCCCCATGCAAATACAGGCCTGGTATTGCTAGAGTTTTGGATTTTTGCAGAGAAGTCAAAAATCTGAATTTTTATGATAAAAAATCTGACAATTTTTTTTAAAAAATGTTTAAGTTAGCTCAAACAAAACCTGTGTATGCCAGTTTCCATCTCGTGCTTTACTATGTTCCACTTTTCTCTGCCTGTTTCTGAGCCAAGGCAATCTTGTTAGAAATACTGCCCCTTTATAAAAAGACTTGCTCCTTATATTACTTCATTTGAACACTACAGAATCCCTAAAGAGTTAGAGGCTGTTATTCTTCTCCTGCCATAGGAAACATGAAGTTCAGAGAGGCAAAGATCAGTAAGTGGCAGAGCCAGATTTTGAACTGAGTTTAACGTTCTTTCTGTTAGATTTGAGGTGAGAGGGGAAGGAGGAGACAGTGTGAACAATTCTATTGCAGAAATGGAAAGTTGAGAGGAGCTCACTCATACCCTGATAACCAGAGGCTGACTGATGGTGCATAAGAAGGTAGAACCCGGCTGGGTACAGTGGCTCATGCCTGTAATCCCAGCACTTTGGGAGGCTGAGGTGGGTGGATCACCTGAGGTCAAGAATTTGAGACCAGCCTGACCAACTGGGTGAAACCCCATCTCTATCAAAAATACAAAAATTAGCTGGGCATGGTGGCACACACCTGTAATCCCAGCAACTTGGGAGGCTGAGGCAGAAGAAATTGCCTGAACCCAGGAGGTGGAGGTTGCAGTCAGCCAAGATCATGCCATTGCACCCCAGCCTGGGCTACAAGAGCAAGACTCCATCTCAAAAAAACAAAAAACAAAAAACAAGGTAGAATCCATTGCCTGAGCCTATATAATGTCATCTGTCTTGAGTAAAATAGTACTTTCCAGCCCTGGTGACTTGAGCTATGGGGGTGGCAACTCACTATCTCAACCAGGGCTACCATGCCAGTGTCCCTAGAAATGGTCTCAAGGACATGTTCTGTCCTGTCCTTCTAAATCAGATACATTCTTATTTGAAATTCCATTTTGCATCAGAAAGTAAATTTAAGGATGCCTGCTGCTGTAAAATAAAGATGTTTCTGGGCTTTGTCCTGGGTTCCTAATATAGAGCTTCTAAACCTTTGGAATTTCCTGACTGGTAGCAGTGTCTTTGTTACTCATGGTGGGCTCCTAGATAGTTTCAAAATGAGGGCTGGTCAGCTGGGCACAGTGGCTCACACCTGTAATCGCAGCATTTTGGGCGGCCAAGCTGGGCAGATCACAAGGTCAGGGGTTGGAGACCAGCCTGGCCAATATGATGAAACCCCATCTCTACTAAAAATACAAAATTAGCTGCGTGTGGTGGCACACACCTGTAATCCCAGCTACTCAGGAGGCTGAGGCAGGAGAATTGCTTGAATCTAAGAGGTGGAGGTTACAGTGAGCCAAGACTGTTCCACTGTACTCTAGCCTGAGAGACAGAGCAAGATTCTGTCTCAAAAAAAAAAAAAAAAAAAAATGAGGGCTGGTTGTGCCAGAAAGACCAATCACATGATTACAGGGTTGGGACTTCAAGCTAGGTGATACCAGCTCAACCTCTGGGAAGGGGAGAAGGCTGAAGATTGGGTTGGAACACGTGGCCAGTGATTCTATCAATTGTGCCTACAAAGTGAAATTCCAATAAAACCTCTGAACGCTGAAGCTCAGCTGCACTTCTCAGTTGGTGAATACAGGGATGCACAAGGAGGGTGATGTGCCTGGATTCCATAGGGAGAGGACAAGGAAGCTCCACATTCAGGACTCTTCTAGACCTTATCCTACGGGTCTCTTCATATGGTTGGTCCTGATTTGTATCCTTTATAATAAAACTATAATTCTAAGCAGAGTATAAAGCTTTTCTGAGTTCTATGAGTCATTTAGTATTGTCAAACCTGAATGGTTTTAGAAACCCCTGAATTTGTACCTCATTGGTCAGAGATATAAGTGGTCTGGGGACCCTCAAATACTTAGCTGGCATCTGAAATGAGAGGAGTTTTGTTGGAGACTGTGACCTTAACCTGCGGAGTCTGCACTAACTCTAGGTAGTTAGTGTCAGAATTGCAGCATTGCACTGGTCCTTTCCTTTCCTTGTGGTTGTGTATAATTACATTGTGCCATCATTGCAAGGGTCACAATCTGATCCACAGTTGCTATTGGCTGATGCTGCCATTAACAGAAACATCCTTGTTTCTGTCTGGTGTCACAGTGTACCTCTATTCCTAACCATAGGGCTTCAGATGCAGCTCATTCTCTCATTCTCTCTCTCTCTCTCTCCCCCTCTCTCTCTCCCTCCCTCCCTCCGTTCCTCCCTCCCTCCCTCCCTCTCTTTCTCTGTCTCTCCTACTTCCACATCCTTTGTAGGCTCCTGGAAGCATCTGCTGGAGAACTTTGAGATAATCTCAGGCCTACCTGCCTAGATATCTCAGATGTCCTCATACTGGGCAAGAGGGAACTTTCGAGGCTTCCCTTCTAGGAAGGAGGTATAGGTCTTTTCTGTTCTGAGATTCTCAAAGTCACTAGGTGAGGAGAAGTTCAGGACACAGGCCCCTATCTCAGGGACACACATCAGCCTAGAAGAAGAGGGAAAAAGAGGAATTGAAGAAGAAAGAGAGAGGAGGAGGAGGCAGAACTAACATCTGAGGGCTTACAAAATGCCAGGCATATTCTGAGTACTTTCCTAACATTAACTCATTTCATTCCAGCATTACCTCTAAGAGTTAGCATTATTATCCTGATGTTTTAGAATAGAAAGCAGAGGGCCAGGCACAGAGGCTCACGCCTGTAATCTCAGCACTTTGGGAGACCGAGGCAGGCGGATCATGAGGTCAGGAGTTTGAGACTAGCCTGGCTACCATGGTGAAACCCCATTTCTACTAAAAATACAAAAAATGAGCTGGGCATGGTGGTAGGTGCCTGTAATCCCAGCTACTCAGCAGGCTAAGGCAGGAGAATCGTTCGAACCTGAGAGGCAGAGGTTACAGTAAGCCAAGATCGCACCATTGCACTCCAGCCTGGGTGACAGGGCTAGACGCCATCTCAAAAAAAAGAAAAAAGAAAGAAGATGGCCGAATAGGAACAGCTTTGATCTGCAGCTCCCAGCGTGATCAACGCAGAAGATGGGTGATTTCTGCATTTGCAACTGAGGTACCTGGTTCGTCTCATTGAGACTGGTTGGACAGTGGGTGCAGCCCACAGAGGGTGAGCCAAAGCAGGGTGGGGCATTGCCTCACTCAAGAACCGCAAGGGGTTGGGGAATTTCCCTTTCCTAGCCAAGGGAAGCCGCAACAGACTGTACCTGGGAAAAACAGGACACTGCCGTCCAAACACTGCACTTTTCTAACGGTCTTAGCAAACGGAAGACCAAGAGATACTATCCCGTGCCTGGCTCCATGGGTCCCATGCCCACGGAGCCTTGCTCACTGCAAGCGCAGCAGTCTAAGATCAACCTGTTAGGCAACAGCCTGGCAGGGGGAGGGGCGTCTGCCATTCCTGAGGCTTGAGTAGGTAAACAAAGCGGCCAGGAAGCTCAAACTGGGCAGAGCCTACCACAGCTCAACAAGGCCTACTGCCTCTAGACTCCACCTCTGTGGGCAGGGCATAGTGGAACAAAAGACAGCAGACAACTTCTGCAGACTTAAATATCCCTGTCTGACAACTCTGAAGAGAGCAGTGATTCTCCCAGCACAGCGTTTAAGCTCTGAGAACAGACAGACTGCCTCCTCAAGTGGATCCCTGACCCCCATGTAACTTAACTGGGAGACATCTCCCAGTAGGGGCCAACAGACACCTCATATAGGCAGCTGCCCCTCTGGGATGAAGCTTCTAGAGGATGAATCAGGCAGCAATATTTGCTCTTCTGCAGTGTCCACTAGTGATACCCAGGCAAACAGGGTCTGGAGTGGAACTCCAGCAAACTCCAACAGACCTGTAGCTGAGGGACCTGTCAGAAGGAAAACTAATAAACAAAAAGGAATAGCATCAGCATCAACAAAAAGATCATCTACACCAAAACCCCATCTGTAGGTCACCAACATCAAAGACCAAAGGTAGTTAAAACCACAAAGATGGGGAGAAACCAGAGCAGAAAAGCACCTCTTCTCCTCCAAAGGATTGCAGCTCCTCGCCAGCAATGGAATAAAGCTGGACAGAGAATGACTTTGATAAGTTGACAGAAGTAGGCTTCAGAAGGTCAGTAATAACAAACTTCTCCAAGCTAAGGGGGATGTTCGAACCCACTGCAAGGAAGCTAAAAACCTTGAAAAAAGATTAGACGAATGACTGACTAGGATAAACAGTATAGAGAAGATGTTAAATCACCTGATGGAGCTGAAAACCATGGCATGAGAACTTTGTGATGCATGCACAAGCTTCAGTAGCTGATTCGATCAAGTGGAAGAAAGGGTATCAGTGACTGAAGATCAAATTAATGAAATAAAGCAAGAAGACAAGGTTAGAGAAAAAAGAGGAAAAAGAAACAAACAAAGCCTCCAAGAAATATGGGACTATGTGAAAATACCAAATCTACGTTTGATTGGTGTACCTGAAAGTCATGGGGAGAATGAAACCAAGTTGGAAAACACACTTCAGGATATTACCCAGGAGAACTTCCCCAACCTGAAAGGCCAACATTCAAATTCAGGAAATACAGAGCCCACCACAAAGATACTCCTCAAGAATAGCAACCCACCACAAAGATACTCCTCAAGAATAGAAACATAATCATCAGATTCGCCAAGGTTGAAAAGAAGGAAAAAATGTTAAGGGCAGCCAGAGAGAAAGGTTGGGTTACCGACAAAGGGAACCCCATCAGACTAACAGCGGATCTCTTGGCAGAAACCCTACAAGCCAGAAGAAAATGGGGGCCAATATTCAACATTCCTAAAGAAAAGAATTTTCAACCCAGAATTTCATATCCAGCCAAACTAAGCTTCATAAGTGAAGGAGAAATAAAGTCCTATACAGACAAGCAAATGCTGAGAGATTTTGTCACCACCAGGCCTGCCTTACAAGAGCTCCCGAAGGAAGCACTAAACATGGAAAGAAATGACCAGTACCAGCCACTGCAAAAACAGGCCAAATTGTTTTTTTGTTGTTGTTGTTGTTGTTTTTGAGACAGAGTCTGGCTCTGTCGCCCGGGCTAGAGTGCAGTGGCCGGATCTCAGCTCACTGCAAGCTCCGCCCCCCGGGTTTATGCCATTCTCCTGCCTCAGCCTCCCGAGTAGCTAGGACTACAGGCGCCCGCCGCCTCGCCCGGCTAGTTTTTTGTATTTTTTAGTAGAGACGGGGTTTCACCGTGTTAGCCAGGATGGTCTCGATCTCCTGACCTCGTGATCCGCCCGTCTCGGCCTCCCAAAGTGCTGGGATTACAGGCTTGAGCCACCGCGCCCGGCCAACAGGCCAAATTGTAAAGACCATCAATGCTATGAAGAAACTGCATCAATTAACAGGCAAAATAACCAGTGAACATCATAATGACAGGATCAAATTCACACATAACAATATTAACCTTAAATGTAAATGGGCTAAATGCCCCAATTAAAAGACACAGACTGGCAAATTGGATAAACAGTCAAGACCCATCAGTGTGCTGTATTCAGGAGACCCATCTAATGTCCAGAGACACTCATAGGCTCAAAATAAAGGGATGCAGCAAGATCTACCAAGCAAATGCAAAGCAAAAAAAAAGCAGGGGTTGCAATCCTAGTCTCTGATAAAACAGACTTTAAACCAACAAAGATCAAAAGAGACAAAGAAGGCCATTACATAATGGTAAAGGAATCAACTCAACAAGAAGAGCTAACTATCCTAAATATACATGCACCCAATACAGGAGCACCCAGATTCATAAGGCAAGTCCTTAGAGACCTACAGAGAGACTTAGACTCCTACACAATAATGATGCGAGACTTTAACACTCCATTGTCAACATTAGACAGATCAACGAGACAGAAAGTTAACAAGGATATCCAGGAATTGAACTCAGCTCTGCACCAAGCAGACCTAACAGACATCTACAGAACTCTCCACCCCAAATCAACAGAATATACATTCTTCTCAGCACCACATAATACTTATTCCAAAATTGACCACATAGTTGGAAGTAAAGCACTCCTCAGTAAATGTAAAAGAACAGAAATCACAACAAACTGTCTCTCAGACCACAGTACAATCAAATTAGAACTCAGGATTAAGAAACTCACTCAAAACCGCACAACTACATGGAAACTGAACAACCTGCTCCTGAATGACTACTGGGTAAATAACGAAATGAATGCAGAAATAAAGATGTTCTTTGAAACCAATGAGAACAAAGACACAACGTACCAGAATCTCTGGGACACATTTAAAGCAGTGTGTAGAGGGAAATTTATAGCACTAAATACTCACAAGAGAAAGCAGGAAAGATATAAAATTGACACCTTAACATCACAATTAAACGAACTACAAAAGCAAGAGCAAACAAATTCGAAAGCTAGCAGTAGGCAAGAAGTCATTAAGATCAGAGCAGAACTCAAGGAGATAGAGACACAAAAAAACCCTTCAAAAAATCAATGAATCCAGGAGCTGGTTTTTTGAAAGGATCAATGAAATTGATAGACCGCTAGCAAGGCTAATAAAGAAGAAAAGAGAGGAATCAAATAGATGCAATAAAAAAAGATAAAGGGGATATCACCATCGATCCCACAGAAATACAAACTATCATCAGAGAATACTATAAACACCTCTATGCAAATAAACTAGAAAAGTTAGAAGAAATGGATAAATTCCTGGACACACACACCCTCCCAAGACAAAACCAGGAAGAAGTTGAATCTCTGAATAGACAAAGAACAGGCTCTGAAATTGAGGCAATACTTAATAGCCTACCAACCAAAAAAAGTCCAGGACCAGATGGATTTACAGCTGAATTCTACCAGAGGTACAAAGAGGAGCTGGTACCATTCCTTCTGAAACTATTCCAATCAATAGAAAAAGAGGGACTCCTACCTAACTCATTTTATGAGGTCAACATCATCCTGATACCAAAGCCTAGCAGAGACACAACAAAAAAAAAAGAAAATTTTAGACCAATATCCCTGATGAACATCGATGCAAAAATTCTCAATAAAATACTGGCAAAACGAATTGAGCAGCACATCAAAAAGTTTATCCACCACAATTAAGCCTACTTCATCCCAGGATGCAAGGCTGGTTCAACATATGCAAATCAATAAATGTAATCCATCATATAAACAGAACCAAAGACAAAAACCACATGATTATCTCAATAGATGCAGAAAAGGCCTTCGACGAAATTCAACAGCCTTTCATGCTAAAAACTCTCAATAAACTAAGTATTGATGGAACGTATCTCAAAATAGTAAGAGCTATTTATGACAAACCCACAGCCAATATCATATTGAATGGGTAAAAATTGGAAGCATTTCCTTTGAAAACTGGCACAAGACAGGGATGCCCTCTCTCACTACTCCTATTCAACATAGTGTTGGAAGTTCTGGCCAGCGCAATCAGGCAAGAGAAAGAAATAAAGGGGATTCATATAGGAAAAGAGGAAGTCAAATTGTCCGTTTGCAGATGACATGATTGTATATATAGAAAACCCCATCGTCTCAGCCCAAAATCTCCTTAAGCTGATAAGCAACTTCAGCAAAGTCTCAGGATACAAAATCAATGTGCAAAAATCACAAGTATTTCTATATACCAATAACAGACAGAGAGCCAAATCATGAGCGAACTCCCATTCACAATTGCTATAAAAAGAATAAAATACCTAGGAATCCAACTTACAAGGGATGTGAAGGATCTCTTCAAGGAGAACTACAAACCACTGCTCAAGGAAATAAAAGAGGACACAAGTAAATAGAAGAACATTCCATGCTCATGGATAGGAAGAATCAGTATCATGAAAATGGCCATACTGCCCAAGGTAATTTATAGATTCAATGCCATTCCCATCAAGCTACCAATGTCTTTCTTCACAGAATTGGAAAAAAACTACTTTAAAGTTTATATGGAACCAAAAAAGAGCCCATATTGCCAAGGCAATTCTAAGCAAAAAGAACAAAGCTGGAGGCATCACACTACCTAACTTCAAACTATACTACAAAGCTACAGTAACCAAAGCAGCATGGTGCTGGTACCAAAACAGATATATAGACCAATGGAACAGAACAGAGGTCTCAGAAATAACACCACACATCTACAACTATCTGATCTTTGATAGACAAAAACAAGAAATGGGGAAAGGATTCCCTATTTAATAAGTGGTGCTTGGAAAACTGACTAGCCATATGTAGAAAGCTGAAATTGGATCACTTTCTTACACCTTACACAAAAATTAATTCAAGATGGATTAAAGACTTAAATGTTAGACCTAAAGCCATAAAAACCCTAGAAGAAAACCTAGGTAATACCATTCAGGACATAGGCATGGGCAAGGACTTCAGGACTAAAACAACAAAAGCAATGGCAACAAAAGCCAAAATTGACAAATGGGATCTAATTAAACTAAAGAGTTTCTGCACAGCAAAAGAAACTACCATCAGAGTGAACAGGCAAGCTACAGAATGGGAGATAGTTTTTGCAATCTACCCATCTGACAAAGAGCTAATATCCAGAATCTACAAAGAACTTAAACAAATTTACATGACAAAAATAACCCCATCAAAAAGTGTGCAAAGGATATGAACAGACACTTCTCAAAAGAAGATTATTTCTGCAGCCAACAGACACATGAATAAATGCTCATTATCAAGGTCATCAGAGAAATGCAAATCAAAACCACAATGAGATACCATCTCACACCAGTTAGAATGGCAATCATTAAAAAGTCAGGAAGCAACAGATGCTGGAGAGGATGTGGAGAAATAGGAACACTTTTACACTGTTGGTGGGAATGTAAATTAGTTCAACCATTGTGGAAGACAGTGTAGTGATTCCTCAAGCATCTAGAACTAGAAATACCATTTGACCCAGTTATCCCATTACTGGGCATATACCCAAAGGATTATAAATCATGCTACTATAAAGACATATGCACACATGTTTATTGCAGCACTATTCACAATTGCAAAGACTTGGCACCAACCCAAATGTCCATCAATGATAGACTGGATTAAAAAATTGTGGCACATATATACTATGGAATAGTATGCAGCCATAAAAAATGATGAGTTCATGTCGTTTGCAGGGACATGGATGAAACTGGAAACCATCATTCTCAGCAAACTATCACAAGGACAGAAACCAAATACCACATGTTCTCACTCATAGGTGGGAACTGAACAATGAGAACACTTGGACACAGGGCAGGGAACATCACACACTGGGGCCTGCTGTGGGGTGGGGGGCTGGGGGAGGGATAGCATTAGGAGAAATACCTAATGTAAATGACGAGTTGATGGGTGCAGCAAACCAACATGGCACATGTACACCTATGTAACAAACCTGCAGGTTGTGCACATGCACCCTAGAACTTAAAGTATAATAAAAAGAAAGAAAAAGAAAACTTGTCCCCCAGCAAAAGAAAGAAAGAAAGAGAGAGGGAGAGAGGAAGGAAGGAAGGAAGGAAGGAAGGAAGGAAGGAAGGAAGGAAGGAAGGAAGGAAGGAAGGAAGGAAGGAAGGAAGGAAGGAAGGAAGGAAGGGAGGGAGGGAGGAAGGAAGGGAGGAAGAAACAGGGAAAGACAGAAAGAAAGAGAGAAAGCAAGCAGACGGGCACGGATTAAAAGTAAATTTCAGGCCAGATGTGGTGGCTCATGCCTGTAATCCCAGCACTTTGGGAGGCTGAGGCAGGTGGATCACCTGAGGTCAGGAGTTCGAGGCCAGCCTGGCAAAACCCTGTCTCTACTAAAAATACAACAATTAGCCAGGCATGGTGGCGGGTGCCTGTAGTCACAGCGACTCAGGAGGCTGAGGCAGGAGAATCGCTTGAACCTGGAAGACAGAGGTTGCAGTGAGCACAGATCGTGCAACTGTACTCCAGCCTGAGCAACAGAGCGAGACTCCATCTCAAAAAAAAAAAAAAAAAAAAAAAAAAAAGTCAATTGCACACCCCAAATAATTTGCCCAAGTCATATAGCTAGTAGGGTCACATCCAGAAATCAGAAACTAGAAGTCCCAATCATTTTACTCTGCAGAGCAGGGAAAACTGACTCCCAGTAATCAAATATTTTTTCTCTAAATATTTCAACACATGTCTGAATGCCAACTTTTACAACGCAAATATTTGACTATTTTAGTTCTCTGTTCTGTCACCCTTTCCCTAAAGGCAGTGAGATGAGATGAAACATTTTCTTTTTTTTTTTTTGAAACGGAGTTTGGGAGTTTGGCTCTTGTTGCCCAGGCTGGAGTGCGACGGCACAATCTTGGCGCACTGCAACCTCCACCTCCTGGGTTCAAGCAATTGTCCTACCTCAGCCTCCTGAGTAGCTGGGATTACAGGTGTGCACCACCACTAATTTTGTATTTTTAGAGATGAGGTTTCTCCATGTTGGTCAGGCTGGTCTCGAACTCTCGACCTCAAGTGATCCGCCCGCCTTGGCCTCCCAAAGTGCTGGGATTACAGGCATGAGCCACCATGCCCGGCTTGAGATGAAACATTCTAACCACTGCTTCCTTACTTAGGATGGGACACTCAGTTAAAAGGGAGTACCTGGAGATGTTGCTATACTGTGAATACTTGAATAGGGCTCCCTATCTTGAAGTACAAGAATTCATTGAAACAGGCCGGGCGCGGTGGCTCAAGCCTGTAATTCCAGCACTTTGGGAGGCTGAGATGGGCGGATCACGAGGTCAGGAGATCGAGACCATCCTGGCTAACATGGTGAAACCCCGTCTCTACTAAAAAATACAAAAAACTAGCCGGGCGAGGTGGCGGGCGCCTGTAGTCCCAGCTACTCGGGAGGCTGAGGCAGGAGAATGGCGTAAACCCGGGAGGCGGAGCTTGCAGTGAGCTGAGATCTGGCCACTGCACTCCAGCCTGGGTGAGAGAGAGAGACTCCGTCTCAAAAAAAAAAAAAAAAAAAAAAAAGAATGCATTGAAACAAGAGGCAGCATGATATAATGGGCAACGTGGTGAAACTCTGTCTCTACTAAAAACACAAAAAATTGCCAGGCATGGTGGCACATGCCTGTGGCCCAGCTACTCAGGAGGCTGAGGTGGGAGGATGGCTTGACCCTGGGAGGCGGAGGCTGCAGTAAGCTGAGATTACACCACTGCACTCCAGCCTGGGCAACAGAGCAAGACCCCTGTCTCAAAAAAAAAAAAAAAAAAAAAAAAAGGCCAGGCACAGTGGCTCATGCCTGTAATCCCACCACTTTGGGAGGCCAAGGCGGGCGGATCACGAGGTCAAGAGTTCGAGACCAGCCTGGCCAACACAGTAAAACTCTGTCTCTACAAGAATACAAAAATTAGCTGGGCGTGGTGGCGTGCACCTGTAATCCCAGCTACTCAGGAGGCTGAGGCAGGAGAATAGCTTGAACCCAGAAGGCGGAGGTTGCAGTGGGCCGAGATCACACCACTGCACTCCAGCCTAGGCGACAGAGCAAGACTCCGTCTCAAAAAAAAAAAAAGAAAAAGAAAACACAAAAACAGGCCTGGTGTGGTGGCTCACTCCTGTAATCCCAGGACTTTGGGAGGCCAATGTGGAAACATCATTTGAGGCCAGCCTGGGCAACATGGCCAGATCCCATCCCCCCTACCCCTCAAAAAAAAGAAGAAGAAGAACAGAAGAAGAAACAACTTACAAAACTATTTCAACAGCTGATTTCACACGCACACACTCGACTGGAAAGGTACATACCAAAATTAACAATGGTGGTAAATTATATGTGATTTTTATTTCCTTATTTAGGCTTTTCTGCATGTTGTGTACATATGCTTACCAAAAGATAAGCAGTACTATTTGTAATAGTCCTTAACTAAAAACCACTTAAATACTGGCCTGGCAGGGTGGCTCATGCCTGTAATCCCAGCACTTTGGGAGGCCAAGGCAGGTGGATCACTTGAGGTCACGAGTTCAAGACCAGCCTGGTTGACATGGAGTAACCCTGTCTTTAGTAAAAATAGAAAAATTAGCCAGGTGCAGTGGCATGTGCCTATAATCCCAGCTACTTGGAAGTCTGAGGCAGAAGATGATCTTGGACTTCCTAGCCTCCAAGATTGCACCACTGCCAGAGTGACAGAGTGAGACTCTGTCTCAAAAAAATAAATAACACTTAAATACTTATGACTGTAGAATGAATAAGTAAACTGTGTTATATTCATACAGTGGAATTAGATGAATGAACCATAACTATACACTACATGGGTGAATCTCAGAAGCATAATGTTGAGTGAGAAACCAGACATAAAAAGGCTACGTACTGTATGATTCCATTTAAAGTTTAAAACCAAAAAAGTGTCTGCTATGGTTTGAATGTCTCCTCCAAAATTCAGATGTTGACAATGTGATAGTATGAAGAGGTGGGGCCTATACAAGGTGATCAGGCCACGAGGGCCCCTCCCTCATGAACGGTATTCGGTTTCCTTATAAAGGGGCTTAACAGAGGGAGTTTCTCTCTCTTGCCCTTCTGCCTCCTGCAACGTGAGGACACAGTGTTCCTCCCTCTAGAGGACGCAGCCCTCACCAGACAACCGAACTTGCTGGCGTCTTGATCTTGGACTTCCTAGCCTCCAAAACAGTGAAAAAATTCAATGTCTGTTCTTTATAGCTGACCCAGTCTGTGGTATTCTGTTGTAGCAGCACAAATAGACTAAGAGTGTTAGAAGTTAAGAAAGGAGTTTCTCTCGAGGGGAGGTAGTGGTTAGCAAGTAGAAGGGGGCACAAGGGGGCTCTGGGGTTCTGAAAATACCTTTTTATTGTCCTGGAGTGCTAGTTTCATGGTTTTGTACACCTCATCAACAAATCCCCCAAATAACACTAGTTTACCTATGTAACAAACCTGCACATGTGCCCCTGAACTTAAAATAAAAATTTTTAAAAATCCATCAAGCTATGCACTTATGATTTTTACCCCTTTATATATATTTCAGTTAAAAGTTTCCATTGAAAGAGGACATCAGCAAAATGGCAAAATTGGAAACTCTAAATGTCCATCGCTCCACAGAAACATACGAAAAAAAACCCCAGAAATGGTCAAAACCAACATTGTCAGAATTCTGGAAAACTTAAAGGGTTACAGCAATGAAGAAAATGCTGAATTAAGAAAAAGACAACTTTAAAATGGTAGCAAAGCATCACTCGTCCTTGTCCTATCCCTTCCCCCAGCTGCGTGGCAGTCTTGAAGAATGCAGCCTGTGTCCCCAGTGTGGGACCCTTGTTCCTGGTTCTGGAGGGAGCAGAGCTGACCTTACTTGTAAATTCCCGTGTTTGTCTGTTCTAACCTGTTGGGGAGCTGTCTGAAGGACTGATGCTAGGTGCCCATCTATGTTTGCCTATCTTGGAACCAACTCAGGACAGAAAAGAGGCAGGGACTGCTCAAAAACACTGCAAGGCAACACTGCAGCATACCACATCAATACACAAAAAAATTAATTGCATTTCTATACACCAGCCATGAACACTCCACAAAAAAATTAAGAAAACAATTCCATTTTACAATAGCATCAAAATAACTGAAATATTTAGAAACAAATTAAATCAAGGAGGCACAAGACTTGTACACTGGAAGCTATAAAACATCAGTGAAAGAAAGTAAAGAAAACCTAAATGGAAAGATAAGCCACGTTCATGGCTTGGAATACTTAATATTAAGATGACGATATTACCCAAAGCTATATTTAGACTCAATGCAATTGCTATCAAAATCCCAATAACATTTTTTTGGCAGAAATGAAAAACAAAATCCCAAAATCCATATGGAATTTAAATGAACCAATAGCCAAAACAATCTTGAAAAAGAACAAAGTCAGAGGGCTCATACTTCCTGATTTCAAAACTTACTACAAAGCTATAGTAATAAAAACAGTGTAAAACTGGAATAAGGACAGACATATAGACCAATGGAGCAGAACTGAGAGCCCCAAAATACACCTTCACATTGAAGATCAATTGATTTTTGACAAGGATGTCAAAACCACTGAATAGAGAAATAATGGTCTCTTCAACAAATGATGCTGGGAAAACTAGGTATTTTCTAGTTTTCTAGAAAACTAGAACCTAGAAGGCACTCAATACATATTATTTGTGGGTTAGGGTTAGGGTTAGGTCCGACTTCATTCTCTTGAATGTAGAAATGTATCATGATGAGCTTTTTAAATTTTATTTATTTATTTATTTATTTTTGAGACAGGGTCTTGCTCTGTCATCCAGCCTAGAGTGCAGTGGAGCAATCATATCTCCTGGCAGCCTTGCCTGGGCTCAAGTGATCTTCCCACCTCAGCCTC
The DNA here is from genome assembly GCF_049350105.2 of Macaca mulatta. Taxonomy (NCBI): domain Eukaryota; kingdom Metazoa; phylum Chordata; class Mammalia; order Primates; family Cercopithecidae; genus Macaca; species Macaca mulatta. The sequence continues at coordinate 124,002,947 of NC_133417.1, read as the reverse complement.
CTGAGTAAAAGGGACTACAGGCATGTGCCACCATGCCAGGCTTTTTAAATTTTTTTGTAGAGACAGGGTCTCACTATGTTACCCAGGCTGGTTTCAAATTCCTGGCCTCAAGTGATCCATTTTAGCCTCCCAAACGCTGGGATTACAGGTGTGAGCCACTGTGCCCAGCCCATGATGAGAAATTCTTAATGCCAAAGATTGATTTGTTAATATCACAGTTCATTAGAAAGGTCATTTGTCTAGGAAAGAAATGGATTTAGAAAAAATTTATTTTATCTCCAGGGATTTGAGCCTTTCATCTTCTGGTAGAGGCAAGTGGACTTAGTGATGTTTACCTCAGGTGTGATTGTTGAGATACCATTTACCAAGCTCATGAATCCTGATTTTGAATCAGTTTCTCAACAACACAGATGTGTCTTAAAATTTATTTTCCTCTGCCAAAGAGCATCCAGATTCAGGATGTCAATCGAACAGTCTTTCCATTTCTAAATATATCATGCATTCCAATGGTTATCACGATTATTCCAGAGAGGTGCACAGAAGACTGATAATGCCATTGCCATAACATTTTGTATTTATTTATTTTGAGACAAAGTTTTGCTCTTGTTGCCCAGGCTGGAAAGCAATGGTATGGTCTCGGCTCACTGCAACCTCCGCCTTCCAGGTCCAAGTGATTTTCCTGCCACAGCCTCCCAAGTAGCTGGGATTACAGACACCCACTACCACGCTCAGCTAATTTTTGTATTTTTAGTAGAGACAAGGTTGCACCATGTTGGCCAGGCTGGTCTCGAACTCCTGACCTCAGGTGATCAACCCCACCTTGGACTCCCAAAGTGCTGGGATTACCGGCGCCAGCCACCACGCCCAGCCGCCATAGCGTTATTGGTAATTGATCCAACCTGGAAACTCCACTCTAGGTATTATAATCCGTGGTGTCCCCACCTCTTCCCCCACAAATTCACATGCTGAAGTGCTGACCCCCCAGCACCTTGGAATCTTGTGACATTATTTGGGAATAAGGTCACTGTAGATGTAGTTAGTAAAGATGAAGTCATACTGGAGTAGAGCGGGCTCCTATCCCAATGTGATAGGAGTGCCCTTATAAAACGGAAAAATTGTACAGAGGGAGAACATGAAGGCAGAGACTGGGCGATGCCTGTACAAGCCAAGGAATGCCAAAGATTGCCGCAAACCACCTGAAGCTTGGAGAGAAGCCTGGAACAGATTCTCTCTCACAGCCCTCAGAAAGAACCAATCCTGTCAACTTGATTTGGGGCTTAAGTGTGCAATTCCATGAGCTCCTACAAATCCATCACCCATGTAACCAACATCCAAATCAAGAACTAGAACACTTCCATCACCTCCGAAAGTTACCTTGTGCCTCTTTTCTTACTATACTATTAATGCCCAGAGGCAACTATTGTTCTGACTTGTTCCCCTAGGTTTCCCGTTCCTAAGCGTCATATAAACTTAAGTACACAGTATGTACTCTTTTGTGTCTGGCTTCTTTCACTCAATGCTTTTCTTGCGATTCATCCTTCTGCGTTGTTGCATAAATCAGTTTATTCCTTTTTATTACTGAGTGGTATTCCACACCAGTTTATCTGATCTAATATTGAGAAGCATTTGGGTTATTCTCAATTTTTTGTTATTATGAATGAAGCCTCAATAAACGTTTTTGGTGAACATGATTTCCTTTTTCTTTTTCTTTTTTTTTTAAGAGAATACTGGGGAGTGGAATTTCTGTCACAGGTAGCTCTCTAAGAAACTGTTAGTGGTCCACAGTGGTTGAACCATTTTACACTCACACCAGCCATGTATAAATGCCCCAGTTGCTGTACATCCTCACTAACACTTGGTCTTAGCTGCCCTTTTAACTATTCCAGTGTTATCCCATTGTGGTTTTAATTAGCACATGCCTCATGAAATGGCATCTCCTGGTGTTTTCTTTTAAATCAGCTTTATTTACTTACATACAATACTACTCACCCATTTTAAGTGCACAATTTGATAAGTTCCTACAACTGTATATAGTCATATATCCACCACCACAATCAAGATACAGAATTTTCCCACCATGTCCTTTACAGTCTACCCCTCCCTCATCTATAGTCCCTGGCAAGCACTGTTCTGCTTTCTGTGACTATAGTTTGCATTTTCTAGACCATTATGGAATAACAAAGCATAGTCTTTTGTTTCTAGCGTCTTCCCGTTTAGTTTTATCCATGGTATTGCATGAATCAATTTATTCCTTTTTTATTTCTATTTGTTTTGCAGAAACAGGGTTCCACTGTGTTGGCCCAGGATGGTCTCGAACTCCTGGGCTCAAGTGATCCTCCTGCCTTGGCCTCCCAAAGTGCTGGGATTACAGGCATGAGCCACCACACCCAACCTCTTTTCCTATTTATTTATTTATTGAGATGGAGTGTTGCTCTTGTTGCCCAGGCTAGAGTGCAATGGGGCAATCTCGGCTCACCGCAACCTCTGCCTCCTGGGTTCAAGCGATTATCCTGCCTCAGCCTTCTGAGTAGCTGGGATTACAGGCATGTGCCACCACGCCCAGCTAATTTTGTATTTTTAGTAGAGACGGGGTTTCTCCATGTTGATCAGGCTGGTCTCGAACTCCCGACCTCAGGTGATCCACTCGCCTTGGCCTCCCAAAGTGCTGGGATTATAGGTGTGAGCCACTGTGCCCAGCCCTTTTCCTTTTTTATATCTAAGAGTATTCCACTGAACAGAGATATCACAATTTAATTCATTAATTGTTGGACATATGGCTGTTTCTAAATTTTTGCTTCTATGAATAAGCTGCTACGAACATTTGCCTGCAAGAGTGGAATTGCTAGATCATATGTTAACGACACGTTTCACTTTATAAGAAACTACCAAGCTGCTTTCCAGTGCATCATTTTGCATTCCCTTCAGCGCCTTCACAGTATCTTAGTATCATACCGACACTTGGTATTTTCCATCTTCTAAGTCTGAGCCACTTTAGTGTTACGTAGTATCTTGCAGTTTAAACTGCTCTTCTCTGACTGCTGACAAGGACTTTAATCTTTCTAAGCTAATTATCAATGCATCCTCAGCTTTAATTATGGATAAAAGCAAAGTATATTTTACCATAGTTTTGTAATATTAGCATGCTGTTTTAATAGTATTGTAACACTATTGTATGTTATCGTACTTTTACTTTAAATGTTTTGGGTGGTAGTTTTGGTCAGTTTTAGAATCCACCACTTTAAATCTGTTATCATATATTATCAGGCACCTTGTTAGGTGCTTTTCCTCCATATTTTAGTCCCATAACTATTCTATGAGGTAGGCTTTGGTGTTCCCAGTTTACTAATTGAAACTTAATATCTTTTCAAAATTTTGTTAGCTTTGACTGTGGCAGTCCCACATAGACTGAGTCCATGTGTCTCAGTCTATTATAATTACGACACAGATGGGTTTAGAAAACACAGATGGGTTTTAGAAAACCACCACCTGCTACTGAACCTTCTTGTGTTTTCACCTGTGAGATATCTGCCAAGAGCAACATATGACTGCTTGCAACTTTCATTGATCCAAAGCTGGTGAAGGGGCAAGCCAAATGAGCTGGTATAGATCCCCGGATATTAATGAGTGGGCAAACTCTGCTACAGGGGGACTCTAAAAGGCCAAGAAGGGTTGTGAAAGACTTGGTCAGAATCTCAGGTGGCAAGAAATGGAGCTCTCTTAGCCATCTGTAAACCATCAGTGTTTCCAAGTCTCACAGCAGTTGGGGTATTCGAACAGCAGTCACAGGTAAGCCTTAATCTTAGAGGACAAATCAAGGGGAACCCAGGAGAGGAGATCCCTGTCTGCCTTTGCTGGTCACCTATCTTGGGTAACTAATTCAGCTAAGGAGGAAGTAGAAAGGTCTTTGTGTCCAGATGATCAATCTCCTTCACTGGCCCTCAGTAGTGTTGGACTGCCCCAGAAGCCATTGGGTATGTCCTTTGGTTAGGGTGACAGGGGGGATAGTCACCCTCAGCCAAACAGCCTGACACCAAGAGAATGTACCTGAAATGACAACTGCCCCTTGGTACAGCTGTTAGGTCCATATATCTGCTCTTTGGATCCAGTTCCAGTCAAGGTCTCTTATTTTCTGTAACCTGCTTCTCCCCTTTCCAGCCACCTGACACCCACCGCACTTGCTTTCCCTTTCTTATCAAAGCTTCTCTTGAAATAATTTAATAATCTCACTCAGTTCACATACTTCTAATGTTTAATGTGCTTCCTTTCTCAGGGATTCTATGCTCTGACTGTGAAGTGTTTAACCAAAGAAACAAATCCCCGGTAGAGTGATAATGTAATAGGAGGCTGAACGGTGATATTTGTGTGTGCACTGGGGTGAAGGTGAGGGTCAGGAGCTATCTAGACCCTGTTCTGGCATCTTCACTTCTAAAATATCTCAATGGCAGCTCCACCTCCTGGAGGAGAGGGTTTTACATTTCTTGCCTATCTCTTCCCACCTGGGGCACAGGGCTTGGACAGCAAGTGGAAAAGGTGTGACTGTGCAAGGTGCCCTCTATGTCCTAAGTACTTTTACTACATTTGGTTTAAATCTTCACAACCCTGCAATGTAGGTATTACATTCATACTACAAATAAATGGGAGACTTAAAAGTTAGATGACGTGCCCCAGGTCACACAGTAAGTGGCAGAACTGGGATTTAAACCCAAGGTCAGCCTGATTCAAGGTTCCTGATCCTTTCCTGATACAATGCCATCTCTTCATTAGTATTTCTTCTAAGAAACTGAGTTTCTCATCATTCCTAAATGGATGCAAAGTAAACAGCAGTGACCGCCCTCCTCCACTTTCCACCCCAAGCCCTTACTCCACTACTCCAGAAATAGCCTGTACTTCATTCCTTGTCTCAGGAACACTCGCCTCCCTTCCTCCAAATAGACTAGGTAAGTTATCAACTTAGGAAAACAACTGACATATTCTGACAAATATTTATTCTACTATACTCCCAAATTTAACTTCCCAAAAAAAATCTCATTCCTTCTCAAAAATTCCTGCTTAGCTGAATACCTCATATTGTGGGCATTCAATGCAAAAGTACATATGCCAAATGCTTAATAAGATTTAATTTTCTCTCTCGAGAGAGAGAGGTAAATGTGATACATAAGTCCCATTCCTTTCCCCTACCCAGCCCACGTCTATCAGATACTCAAATGTGATGAAAATTAAAAAGAATGTACAAGCATGTTTTAAACTACTAAGAGCACTATCTTTCCATTGCTCTTTTTAGGACTTTCATTGCTCATAAGGACTTAATTTCCTAAGTCCTCCCTTCCCCCACCATGCTTCCCCCAATACCCCCATTCAGCAGTGCTGGTTCCCTCTCCAGTTAGAGGAATGGAAATTGATTGGCTGTCTTGTACAGGGATTCTCAGAGGGCAAGCCAAAGAACTGAAGTTGGTTTTCATGGAGTAAACCAGCTCAACCAGGCCTCCGTGCCTAAGTCCTTGCCGTGAAGGCCCAGCCACAACAACACTGCCAGGCAGGCAGTTCACTTTCTCTTAGGAAGGCAGCAGATTCCCCACATCATGTCTGCACTAGAATACTGCAGCCAGCAGGGAGAAGAGGTGGGTCACTTCAATTACATCAGAAAAAATCCAATAGGACCATCAAGGACCTCTCCCATTATGTCCCAACTTTAAAGTCCTTATTATTAAGCAGTCAATGATACCCAGGACTTTGTCACCAAACTTTTACAAATGTCAACATGGCCTTAGGACGGGCCAGACATCCACCTACTCTGTGGCCTTGAACCCAGTCAGGCCTCTCAGTGATCCTTCCAGGGCTCCACCCCACCTCGCCACAGAACTCCAGGAGCCATGAAACATGGGAGTCTCTCTCTTTCCAAAGCTCAGAAAGAATGAAGGCAGCTACAGTCCAGGGTGAGACCAAGTAGCTGAGCTTTCTGCTTGATGTGCAAAGAGAAAACTTGAGTAGCAGGGACACAGGGCCAACTGGCTTCTTATATGCGCCACTGCTAGAAAAAACTAAGTAAAGGGACTACAGGGGCTGGGAAGGAGGCAAGCAGCAACCAGGAAGGGCTGGGTTAGGAAGGAGCACGGCTCCAGAGGAAACCTTTCTGATCCGAACTCTTCTGCTTGTGCTGTCTCCAGGCTCCACTTTCTCATCTCCAGATGAGAGAGAAGTAGAACTTCTGGTTCAAGTGCTGAGGTCCTTTGAGATCTCTGTAAATACAGTTCACTCAGTCAACATTTATTGAATAGTCACTGTTTACTGAGTCTAGAGGAGGGAGGTAGAATCAGTTGAGTACAAAAGTTTAGTCTGAGGTTTGATTGGAAGCCCATCCTGCAATAGTGACTGCTCCTGAAACCCACCAGACCCTGCTTGCCGTAGGGCAGAACACTGAGAAACCACGTTTGTTGCATTGTAGAGAAACCACATCCCCCTCCACCTTCCCCCTGGACTGTGTCCTTTGATACATGGAGACAGGTAACAGCTACTGGGATTATCTGGGCTCCTTCACTGGGGCCATGGGAAATTCACAAAGTTCATAGATCCTCTCGCACCTCACAGAAAGCCAACAGCTAAAGAAGAGATGTCCACGAGAGAGGCTTCTAGAAGGCTAAATGAGCAGTGATGGGGGGTCAGAATAGGAAGACCTAGGGCTGCTGGCAGGGGGAGTATTTGGAAGGAGGCAGTGAAGCCCCAAGACGAGGATGACAGGAAATGGGCTCGGCATGTTGTGGCTTCTCCGCCTGTCTACTGAGGAAGTTCAAAGGCTTCTCCTCAGGACAGGGGATGGGAGAGGGGTGAGGAAAGATCTAAGGAAATAAGGACCTCAGAAGACCCCCTCAAATTCAGAACAAAGGACTTCCGGTCTAAATACGTTCTGTATGTTTTCTCCTGAGCTACAACTCAGCAACCTCACCAGGGCCCCAAACAAACCACACATGGCTCACTTAAGGTAGAAACGAAAACCTGCTTTATAAGGCTGCGTGGCCACCACTGGCTTCTCTGCTGAGATATGAGGTGCCAGCCAGGCAGACAGGTGACAAAGGGTGACCCTTCCTCACCTTCTCCCCATCACTACCATCCCCCCGGCCCTACAAATACCCATCTCTGTAATGCAACCACTTCAAAAAATACTCTGAGGAGGGACAGGGTGAAAGGGGTAGGAGTTCAGACTGGTCTGAACAGCAGGCTGGTTCCCGTGAGGTAGCTGATGCCCATGCTCCTGGGCAGAGGCTTTTGGAGAGAGGCCAATTATGTGCTCACAGCCAGAAGGGAGTCACTGGTTGACTGGAAAGTGGAGGAAGTAGAAACTCTTGAAGTCCGCCCAGAGTACTTGATCACAGGTAACGTCTGAGTGGAAAGGCTGGGCTCTTTGCTGGTGTCCTCACTGTCCTTTGAGGAACTGGGTTTCTGGGGATAAGGGGAAAGGCCAGTTTGAGTCTTCTTGGATTTGGGCGTGGTCCCATCTTCAGAGAGCAGTAGGCTTCCCTCACAGGAGCTGTGTTTTCTGGAGGGAATAGGTGGTGAAAGAAATGGCTGAGACATCGTTACTGAGACTTTACCTTAGGATTTGCCTTCAGAGTCTGGAGCAGGCATTCACCACATTACGGTGTTGTAGGCCATAATTACATGGATATGTAATAACCATTAAAAAATATTCTATTTACTTGAAGGCTTGAGATCTGCAGTGCAAGAGTGAATGGAGGTGCGGGTAGAGGGCTAATGACTTCCCACAGCTAGTGGGTATGGCTGACAGTGGTCGCTTCAGGAGGCGCTTCTGTCCTCCAGCTCAGCTTCCCTGGGCATACCAAGAGCTACCAGGAAAAGGATGCTATGGCTGCATGTCCTGACAGTCCCATCAACCCCCAGCTGAAGAATGCTGATCTCACTGCCACAGTCTGGGAAGACGGGAAGGAAGAAAACTCTCCAGACTCACAGCCAGCAGCCCATCCCTTGCCCAGGCAGCACTCACCCCAGCTTGCTAGTCTCTGATTTGCTGAAGGCATTGAGTATCACGTCATCCTTTGAGACAGTCAGAAGTGTTGTCGGGAGAGACCACTAAGAGCAAAGGAATCAATGAGACCAAAAGGGCTTGGCAGAGGCAAGGCAGGAGTGTTTGGGGTCTTGGGACCCTCCAGCTCTACCTCTAAGTGGATCATGGGGCTCTCCCCTTCCCTACCCCTCAGGTGTAGGCCCGGGTGGGTAAAAGTCTCAGTTCTCTTCTGAATCAGACAAGAAGTTGAGGCCTACAAAGCACTTTTTGATCCTTGAAAGAAAGGTACCCAGGGAATCCTGGAGGCAACTATTCCCTTGAAAGGAAAGAGTAGTGAGACAGAAGCACAGCCTAGCAGAGAAGTGAGAGAGGCCTCTACATACCAATCCAACTCCTGATGCACTCATAAGGCAGAGGGAGGGGCCTGAGAAGGAGCTGTCCTCCACAGTGGCAGCACTCACCACTGGAGCAGAATCAGAGACAACTCCCATGTGGAACCCTTTGTAGCACCAACTCCGGAGCAGATCGACTCCTAGGACAAGATTAGTAGGACTTGTGGTTTAAGAAAGTAGAATCAACTGGCCAATTCTTCTTTCCAGAGAGGCCTATTTCTTGGTATACTGGGATTTAATCTCTCACTAAACATGGCTTTCTGAGGGCTGGGAGGGCACATCACCTTTAAGCTTGTTGCCATGGTATTTCTGTTCCCATTGGGTGGTGAGAATGTTGAAATATCGTGGCTGCTCAAAAAAGCGGAGATAGCGAGAGGAGATATGAGAAGGAAAAATTCGTTCAAACTGACCACGGCGAGAAAACTCATCTTCCATCTCAACCAGAATCCGAACATCATCTGGTGTCAGAACATCCAGCACAGATGCATAGAAGTCCTGTGGTCCAAGGAACAGGGAGAAAAAGTGTGTGACAGAGAGTGTAAACCAGGGGCAGAGACTCAAGAAGCTGGGGGACAGGGAGCACACCCCTGGGGTCCTACAGCTCCAGGACTCTCATGGAACTACTGAGGGCAGCCTAGTGGGCCAGCTCTGAAAGACATCTGTTCCTAAGTCTACTGAACTTAGCTAGTGGGGAAGACACTCTTATTTGGGGTCGGGGGAGCCACTGGGGCTGAGAGGTTAAGTAGTTTGTTGGGTAAAGTCAAGATGAGGATCCAGCAATTCAGATTTGGCACCAGTCCTGTATCTGCCATGCTTAAATCCAGCTCCCTTATCTGCTCTGAGAAAGTCAGCTTCCTGGGGTCTCTCACTGTGCCTCTCAGAGAAAGAAACCAAAGGGCAAAAGTCTACAGCTTGGACAAAAGAGGGCGAGAAAACATGGTAAAGACAATTAATGCTCTCCCAGAATGACAGACATGCCAAAAAATCTCTGTGCATCAAAGGATCACAGGCCTGGATTAAGAAACCCTGCTCTAAAGAAAAGCTGGTTGCAGCCAGGAGCAGAGGCTCACACCTGTAATCCCAGCACTTTGGGAGGCTGAGGCAGGTGGATCATTTGAGATCGGGAGATCAAGACCAGCCCGACCAACGTGGAGAAATCCTGTCTCTACTAAAAAATATAAAATTAGCTGGGTGTGGTGGCGCATGCCTGTATTCCCAGCTACTCGGGAGGCTGAGGCAGGAGAATCACTTGAACCCGGGAGGCGGAGGTTGTGGTGAGCCGAGATCGCACCATTACTCTCCAGCCTGGGCAACAAGAGTAAAACTCCATCTCAAAAAAGAAAAAAAAAAAGAAAAGAAAAGCTGGTTGCTTTTGGGTCCCGAATGTTTAACCAGGGAAGTTTTCTGCTAGCACTGGGGGGAAGACCAACCTCCTACCTGATCAGGAATTTTCTGGGTCAGATAATAGGCTTTCTTCATCTTCTGTGCAGTGACATGCTCTGGAGCCATTCGACATTTGTCCCCGGGGGAGGTGGGCAAGCTACAGCAGAGGCCGGAAAGAAAGCAAAGGGCAGGGTCAGCAGCTTTGTATTTGGAGGAAATATGGAGAAGGTCCAGTCCAGCAGATACCCTTCTCGAGAGAAGACAAAGATGCAAGAACAGAGGTTACTTGAGTAGTAGGTTGGACTAAAATACACTCCCCAAAAGTAACCTGAGAGTCATCAAATATTAAGTGAAAGGGTATAAACCACCATCTTTAGGTTGAATTTGAATGATAAAAAATGAGGACCTTGCAATAAGCCTTATTGTGGTATATACTTCAGTTTGTTTTAATTCGGTGAACACTTAACTATATACCCAGCTCTGTCCTACTGGCTATGTGACCCTGGGCAACTGACTTCACCTCCCTTCACCTCAGTTTCATCACCCACATTACTACAATTACCATAATCACTGTTGAGAGGAATGGTGAGATTCTGTCTCTAAAAAAATAATACTAATGAAAAAAAGATGATTAAAAAGCAACTCTTGCCCCCAAGGAGCTTACGGTATGGCAGGTGGGATACGTCAAATGACAACCACTGGACAGAGCCAAACATGAGTCTACAAGGTACAGTGGGGAAAGCAAGTTTTGTTATCAGGCAAATCAGGATTTGAATTCCAGTCCTACCACTCTCCAGTTGAATGACTTTGATAGGCTACTTAATCCCAAAGAGCTTCAGTTTTCTCCTCTGTAAACTGCAGGTACAAATACTAACCTTACAGGGTTATTGGAAGGATAAATTATAGGGTTTTCCTCACACATCTCAGATAGTAAGTAAATATAAACTCCCTCCTCTCAAGAGTGGTTCCCAGTGCTTTATGGTATGAAAAAAGAAAAAAAAATGGCCATACTGAGTTGGCTTCATGAAGATGTATAAGCTAGACTTTGATGAACAGTAAAGGTTAATGGCAGGTCTGGCTATGGGCATTTCAGGAGGAAGAAACCCCATAAACAGAGGAAAGAACACTATGGGGAACAGCAAGAGGCAATAAACATTTCAGAGAAGAGACTGGACCAACTGGTCCTTAAGGATCATTCTGACCTTGAGGTTGTGTGAGTGATCCAGTTTGTCAGGGCACAGGAGCCAGGAGAGGAAGAAGAGAGATACACCAAGAAAAAGGAAGCTGAGACCCTGACTGCCCAGGTAAGGAGTTAATTTTTTTTTTTTTTTTTTTTAGAAACAGGGTCTTGCTATATTGCCCAGGCTAAAGAGAGTACAGTGGTTATTCACAGGCGTGATCATCATAGTGCACTACAGCTTTGAACTTCTGGCCTTAAAAGATCCCCCTGCTTCAGCCTCCCATGTAGCTGGGACTAGAGACACACACCAGTGTGCATGTTTAAATCTAATTCCTAGGCCTGTGGTTCCTGAGCAGAGGATCAACATAACTGAACATACTTGAGAGGCACTGATGTGGCATGGTAGCATGTTAGTGGACTGTAAGGGCAAGACTGAGCAGCAAGGGAAACCAGGCAGAAGGGAGTACCCAGAATCCATTCCTTCCCAGAAACTACAGCAGGGCTATTCATGCTGCCAGCGGAGCTGTGAAGAAACAGGGGCCTCACCTGGTGGTGGAGCTGCTGCAGCTGCTAGGGCTGGAAATGACATCCTCTGCATTGGGCAGGACAAAACCTGCCAGATTCAGAAGGTCACGAATCATCTGGCCTTTGATGCTGATATCCAGTGGAGAGTTGGAGTGGAGGCTTCAGAAAAAGGATAAAAAGAGCGATCAAAGCAGCACTCCGAAACAGTCTCTGGTCATATGTGCAACTCAGGGCTAGTCTCATTTACTTCCTGGATTCCCTAGGATGAAAGCTGCTCAAACATTCCCATGCAGGATCACCATCACAAGACTCTCTTGCCCCAAAGACGGTGAATAACCTCACTCAGAGTGGTAAACCTGCCCATGACCTTGATCTGCTAAAGGAAAGCAAGCGGTAAGGATCCACTTAAAAAGAACAACTTGCCAGGCATGGTGGCTCACACCTGTAATCCCAGTACTTTGGGAGGCCGAGGTGGGCGGATGATGAGGTCAGGAGATCGAGACCATCCTGGCTAACACAGTGAAACCCTGTCTCTACTGAAAATACAAAAAATTAGCTGGGTGTGGTGGTGCACGCCTGTAGTCCCAGCTACTCGGGAGGCTGAGGCAGGAGAACTCTCTTGAATCCAGGAGGTGGAGGTTGCAGTAAGCCAAGACCACACCACTGCACTCCAGCCTGGGTGACAGAGTGAGACTCCATCTCAAAGGGGGAAAAAAAAAAGAACAACTTACTAGAGTGGCAATGGGAGCGTGAGGATAATGGAAGGATTCTATTGTGAGTGTCCTGAGAATACCACCTACCTTGGGGAAATGTTGACTTCCAGGACCCAGGGCTTGAGGTTTTCGTCTAGCATGATGTCAAAACCAAAGAGTTCGTGGCAGCTATACGGCCGCCGCACATACATCTTGAGCAGACTCGTCACGTAGGGCTCTGACCTGGTCACGGGGATGAGGAAGTGCTCAGTTCAGCTCCTCCCAGAGGGCTCTACCCAGAGCTATCCTGCCAAAAGAGTGGCCCAGAGATAGGCAGGGCAGAAGCAACCCAGGAAAGGTAGCTGTCAAGAGATGCCTCTGATCTGGGACCAGCTCCTGGGGATGAAGTTCAGTAGATGAGCAGAACTTAACTCTGGCCACTCCTTCCTATTCTCCATCCTTAAAACCAAACCACAGCAGGGGCAAAGTCCAGAGCACAGCAGTGTGAGGCCTGGGAGAAAGGAGGGGGGTCAGCGGCAGGCCCCACGCCCAGGTTGGCAATGTGACTCACGAGATGATGGTTTTGACAACAACATCCTTTATCTTCTCCCAGATGGCATCACTATTGACTCCCTTCTGGCTCAGGTAGTTCCACAAAGCCTTCAGTGCCCTGCAGAGGAGAAAGAGGAAGTATTAGGAATTATATTCTAGGAATGAGTGACAAAACAAAGAAAAAGTAAGAAGAGACCTAATGGTATTTTCTTCATATCTCTTCCTTTGACAGTTTAAATTATGAAAGAGACGAACTTGGATGCAAATAGACCAATTCTTTTTTTTTTTTTTTTGAGATGGAGTTTTGCCCTTTCACCCAGGCTGGAGTGAAGTGGCGCGATCTCGGCTCACTGCAACCTCTGCCCCCGAGGTTCAAGTGATTCTCCTGCCTCAGCCTCCTGAGCAGCTGGGATTATAGGCGCCCGCCACCACGCCCAGCTAATTTTTGTATTTTTAGTAGACAGGGTTGCGCCATGTTGGCCAGGCTGGTCTCGAACTCCTGACCTCAGGTGATCCACCCACCTTGGCCTCCCAAAGTGCTAGGATTACAGGCGTGAGCCACCACATCCGGCCTCAAATAGACCAATTCTGAATTGGTAATTGTTATCTCTGGGTCTTATATTAATCCTCCACTCACCATGCCCCTGAACTTCCCAAAACCCCAGAACCCTGTATTCCTCTAGGCCTTCACTGGCCTGGGACACTCTGCCCTCAGTACCATTTGTGGCCCTGGCAGGCCATTTCATCTGCATTGGCCTGGTACTCGGCATTCTTTTTATTGACACTGTAGTTGGTCAGGTGCATGAACTTATTGCCAAGGCTCTTCATGGAAGGAGAATACCTGGAAGTAAGCAAAACAAAGGCAGAGGTAAGATGGTGACAGAGCAGATGGAGAAGGGGCCAAACATTTCCCCAAATACTGAAGAGGTGAAGAACAAGTACACAGATCTTTTCACAGCCACAAGAGCCTGAGAAGTGTGTCTGTTGGCCAAGTTCTGAAAAACCACAGCTAAACTCATCTCCTTTATCCCACCTCAGTCCCGTACACAGGAAGATATTCCCCAGATTTAACGAAGTAGAGAGCCTCCTTATTTCCCATTTCCTGCCTTCTCCCTTGCTAACAAAAACTATCAAAATATTTGTTATTTTCCTGTTTGGTGTCTTCTAGTTTCCCTCCCTCTGAGGAAAACAAATCCCCAATATTGTCAGAGGATACCTCACCACTGTCACATACTTGCAACTGGCAAAGCGGACCAGTCCATCCGAAAAGAGGTAAATCCGCAGAGGATCGTAGGAAGTGACGTAAACATAGATCCGCAGGTCAAACTTGCTGCCGCTGATGAGGTAGGGTTTGTGTAGATACCTACATAAAACAAAGGCCAGCTTCTCATCCAGCCACATGATGGGGCTCAGTGGGAAACCAAGCCACAGAAAAAGCCAGCTAACAGACCCCAAGATAAAGACCTTAGAACCGTTGGCTAAGGAAGCTCTTTGGCTGGGAGAACAAAGGGCAGAAGAACATTGTAAGAAGGGAACCTCAAGGCCAAGGAGGTGGGAGGATGGGGTAAGGGATATGTGCTACAGGCTCACCTCTGTACCAGGAGGGGCCTTCGCTTAGGGAGCTGACTCCACTTATGAATAACCTGGATGCCAATGCCTCGAGCTGATGCTGGCTAGGAGCAGAAAGGAGATGAGATTTGCTCCAGGTCCAATACTCTGTTGTTCCCACTCAGACCATAGTCTCCTGCCCACTGTGATTCACTCACTGGCTTCACAATCCACTTTTGGCGGCTGCTGCTCTCCCATGCTTTGCGCAGGAGCTTGGCGTCCTGGGGCAGGATAAAGGACTGGGGGAAGAAACTGAACTCCTTCTTGCCAAAGCGGCTCTGCATGCGTGACAGGTTCCGCCATAGCCGGTCCTTCCTCCCAATCTGGAATGAGCCTGGGAAATGGTTTAGCTACAAAAGGAAAAAGGGTGAGTGTAGGAAGAGGGCAGAAGTGAGGCCATAAGGAAGATGACAAGACTCACTCTACCATTCCAACTTCTTTAGCAGCACTCCAAGCTGTTGTTCCATCTTACTATCACCACCCTAATGGTCCTTAAGTATCCAACTGCAGAGCACTCACCAAAAGATGATTAAAACACAGACAAAACAGAGTAACGTAAGACAGACATGATATTCACCTTAAGTGCAAAGAAAAAGCTATTACACCTTTTCCATGAAACTCTATGGGATGAGGACAGAAAAGCATTTCACCTTTAGTAAGTCTGGGGGCAAGGGACTCATTCATTCCAACGTGAGACCAGAAGTCCTCTTTACACATATTCAGCTTGGGAGAATGGAATGTGCAGTGGTCATAGGGAAACATAATAAACAGAAAACAGACAGTCTAACTCAAGACACTAAATCAGAGGAAAAAGTGCCTTTGAGAAGCTGCAACTGCAGGATTTCAGAGCTACACCCTCCTATGAGGTTGGATTTCAGGAGAGGGACTCCGCTGCCCCCACATAGCAAGAAGCTCCAAAATACTGCAGCTGAACTGGAGATGTACGTGATCCACTGGAGTCTCTCACTGTACCCCCACCCTGTACTTTCTCCTCTGTACAGCTTCCTGACTTCTCCATGGTCATCATCCTCTTCCCGCCCCCTACCCCCTACCCACATCATCACCCTCCTCTTGGCCTAGTCCAAAGTCCAGGGAAACAGCTCCTCAGAAAGGGCCCCTACCTTCTGATGCTCTCGAATGGATCGGAAACTAGGAGACTTCATGTGGTGACCCCAACAGCCCAGCCAGTCATCGTTTCCTATGGGAGGTACATCAGGAATCAGCCTTGCTAACAGCCCAGTCCAGGGACAGAGAAAGGCCCAGAGGTCCCAGAACTGGGCACAGCTCCCAGACTTGGTTTTCAAAGAGTTGCTATGGAGCTGTCCTACATGAGGCCCTGGGGCCAGGGACAGAACAATGGCCCTTTGTCTCTCAATTCTGAACAACAGGCTTAGCCCAGGATTTCAGAGCTACACCCTCCTATAAGACTGGATTTCAGGAGAGGGCCCCAGCTGCCCCCACATAGGCACGAGGTGTCTAGAGCTCTCCCCCTACTCAAAGCCCATCTATTTGGGGCAAAAAGGACAGGTTCACAGTAAGGCAAGCAACTCACTTTTGCTGATTTTGAAGTGGGACCGTCCAATGGTCTGCTTGACAATGTTGGGGGTCACTGTGCTCATCTTCCACCGGAGCAACTTCCTCTGCTCCCAGGGAAGTTTCTCCACTGGGAAGAATGCAAGGGGTGTAGGGATGGGGGGTGGAGAAGAGCAGAGAGTCATGATGAGAAGACAAAAAAGATGGTATGGCTGCCCATTTTTCCCTGGGCAGGCAAGTCACTATTGCTCCAGATCAGGGTTTCAGAGGAGCACACTTTGGGAAGGAAGAGGGGCTGTGCAGCAATGAGGAACAAAGAAAGGGAAGACTGAAAGGGAAAAGCAGCAAGGTTGGAGAGCATGAACTCAGCATGACATGGCAAGGCTGAAAAGGGTCAGCTAAAGGACAGACAAGAAAAAGGTTGCATTAGACCTACGACCATGTGGGGAACTGAGCACAGTTCTGGAAACCCTCTCCCACCTACTGCCACCTCCTCCCAACTTAGCTAGCAACCTTCTCCCGGGGGCTCTTCTGGGGTTTGACACTTGGCCAGGTTTACCTCTCTCATCCCGAGTGCCAAAATAGATGGTAGGGGGAACGTTGGGAAAGAGACTGTAGATGAGGGCTGGTCGGACAACTTTCTCATGATTGGAAAGGGGTTTGGTCAGAATTTCCATACAGCTTCTAAGACGAAAAACAAACACGGACTAGAGAAAGGGAAAAAGCAACAGCCCTGAAGTGTTGTTACTATGATGTACGATTTCTTTCCAAGTGCTGTCTTTTAACTTGTGATTCTAAAAAGCCAGGTGCTCAATAATTAATAATTATTTTATACATATTAATCCATAAGGTACTAGGCTAACCTACATATAACCACATCATTAAATGTCACCTAAAGACAAGGTTTTCCAATACTTCATTCTGCAATACAGCTCCAAAATTTTCTGTGACAAGACATTGTCTGGGAAAGTCCCTGACAGGAGTGGTTCTGAGGGGAAATGAATGCGGGTGGATACTAGTAGAAGAATGTGCTATGCTAAGATGAAGAAATAAATGAGGGAAGAAAAGAATGATGTGAAAATTACGAAGGAGGAAAACCAAAAAAGATCTGAGGTGTAGAGACTTTTAAATAGAAAAAGGGGGAAAAGCAATAGAAAGAAAAGAAACAGTGATACTTCTAGTTCATTTTATATTTAGGTTTCATCTAAAGATTCATGGACTGTTAGTGCTTTTCTCCATTTTGGAAGTGATTTGTGACACTGGAATTTTAGGTTAACAGTATGGGAACAAAGATCTGGATGTAACGAAGAGATGTGGCTGATCTGGGGCTATGGGGTTCCCTACTGTTATTCCAACAAGGGCTTGGCCAAGGCAGTCTCAAGGGGTGTCAACATAGCAGACATATCAACTACCTGTCAGGTATAAGCTGACAGACTCAGATCGTTCCTTTAACTAGCACTGAAAAATGGAGAAAATAGCTATTACTCTTTACAATTTAGATAATATAATCCACGAATATTATTATAACATTAATTTTTAGTTTAAAAAAGTCACTTTACCTGTTATTATTTTCAGCATGACAGAAATAGGCACTGTACATGAAACATTTCAGTGTTTTAAATCTTAAAGATTTTTAATGAATTTTAGGGAATCAAGTTAAATACTAATTCCCAATGAAAAATTCCTATTAATTCAACTCTATTCCTCATTTTCAAAATTTTTTCTTCAAAGGCTTTTGGTTTACTGAGTAGAGAATTTAAGATTGTTGAAGTCAATAAGAATGAGTTAAAATTTAAAAACAAAGATAGAGGCCGGGGGCAGTGGCTCACGCCTATAATCCCAGCACTTTGGGAGGCCGAGGCAGGCGGATCACCCGAGGTTGGGAGTTCGAGACGAGCCTGACCAATATGGGGTAACCCCCATCTCTACTAAAAATACAAAATTAGCCGGGCATAGTGGCACATGCCTGTAGTCCCAAATACTCGGGAGGCTGAGGCAGGAGAATGGCTTGAACTCGGGAGGCAGAGGTTGTGATGAGCCGAGATCATGCCATTGCACTCTAGCCTGGGCAACGAGAGCAAAACTCCATCTCAAAAAAAAAAAAAAAAAAAAAAAAAAGATAGAAACATAAAATGGTACAGCCACTCTGGAAAACAGTTTTGGCAGTTTCTTAAAAAACTAAACATGCAATCATCATACAACCTAGTAATTGTACTCCTGGGCATTCATCCCAGAGAGATGAAGACTTATATTCACACAAAAATACGTACATGATTATTTATAGCAGCTTTATTCATAACAGCCAAAAGCTGAAAACAACCCAAATATCCTTCAACAGGTGTATGGTTAAACAAACTGTGGTACATCCATACCACAGAACACTATCCAGCAATAAAAAAGAATGAGAACTATTGATACATGCAACAACCCAGGTCAATCTCCAAAGAATATGCTGAGTGAAAAAATGTCAATGTCAAAAGGTGACATACTGCTGTCACTCTATCTGTGTAACATTCTTGAAATGACAAAAAGGAGAACTAGTGGTTGCCAGGGGATTAAGGAGGGAATGGGAGTAGGAGGGAAGTAGGTGTAGCTATAAGAGTAGCAGGAGGAGGAATTCCTACAGTGATGACAACATTCTGTATCTTTTTTTTTTTTTTTTTGAGACAGAGTCTTGCCTCTTGTCACCCAGGCTGGGGTGCAGTGGTGCGATCTCAGCTCACTGCAACCTCTGCCTCCCAGGTTCATGTGATTCTCCTGCCTCAGCCTCCCGAGTAGCTGGGATTACAGGTGCCCACCATCATGCCCAGCCAATTTTTGTATTTTTAGATGATGTTGTATTTTAGTAAAACACAGGGTTTCACCATGTTGGCCAGGTTGGTCTCAAACTCTTGACTTCAACTGATATACTTGCCTCAGCCTCCCAAAGTGCTGGGGTTATAGGCGTGAGCCACTGTGCCCAGCAAAATGTTCCATATCTTGACTCTAACAATGTTAACAACATCCCAATTGTACTATACTGTACTTCTACAAGATGTTACCCAATGGGGGAAACTGAGTAGAGAGTACAGGGGACCTCTCTGCATTCTTTCTTACAACTGTATGTGAAATCTATAATTATCTCAATATCACAAGCTTAATTTAAAAACAAACAAAAAACCCTTGTGAGTCGTCTCACAAGAGTCCTAAACTTCTCTTCAAGAGACCTGGCTTCTAGTCTAGCCATGCTAGAAACTATGACCTTGGAACAGCTACTTCACTTCTCTGGTCCTCAATATTTACACTGGACTTGATGGCTTCCATCTCTAAAATTACATGATTCTTAGAGCACGACAGGAAATGCAGTGAAAATATTGTTGTGTAAAGAAACAGGTAGTGTTTCCAATGATTTTTCTGTTTTTCAGTGGTTGCCAAATTTTCCATAATAAATATACAAATACTTCATAATAGAGAAAAAATAAGATTTTAGCAATCTAAAAGTATTTTAGTCATCTTTAAAATGCAGAGTGGTTTGGAATTCATCTATCTCCATTTTTGGTCAGGTGCAGTGGCTCACACCCCTAATCTCAGTGCTTTGGGAGGCTACAGCAAGAGGATCACTTGAGACCAGAGTTCAAGACCAGCCTGGGTAATATAATGAGACCTTCCCCCACAACTCTACAAAAAAAAATTTTTTTAATTAGCTGGGTGTGGTGGGTGGTCCTGTAGTCCCAGCCGTTCAGGGGGCTGAGGCAGGAGGATTGCTTGAGCCCAGGAGTTCGAGGTTACAGTAAGCTATGATGGATCCACTGCACTCTAGCCTGGGCAATACAGCAAGACTCTGACTCTAAAAAATAAAAATATGTATTTCCATTTTCTTGAAAATTATGTTTAAGCTTCATATAGAGAAGAAGTTATGTGCAATTTGTAGAAGTTAATTAATTAATGAGCAAATGATTAACAAACACCTTTTGTGAATTTTATCTTATATATCAGGAAGGCTAAAGGGCTGTGTAGCAGTCCTGAAGTAGGCCCTTAAGTGTAAAAAAGGTAGGACTCCAAATCAATTACATGTCAAATATCTTTCTCCTATGAAGAGTGGAGGTACTTAATCAACAACCAATATATATAACCCGAAGTAGTTTTGCTTTTCTGGAAGGAGGATGGGTTGGGCTGAAAGTGACAACTTACGCATCAGACTCAGGGTGCCCGTGATGGGATTTCTATCCACCTTCACAGAGAATCCCAGTTCTCGCTCCCACTTTCCAAACAGCTCTGTCTCCACCTTACAGGTTAAGGGCTCTAAAATTGGTGTGCTGCTGCCACACCATCACATTTCACAGAGATGTAGCCCATCTTGTCCATGCTAAACAAGGCAGAGAAGGCTCCCTTTATTCCTAGCTTCATCTAAGGCAGGGTTGATGCAAAGAAAAGCAACCTGACTCTGGGTGCTCCATATATTGGTCAAGCCCAATGATATACAGCTAGTTTTTCATTAAAAATTAGGGCCAGGTGCAGTGGCTCATCCCTATAATCCCAGCACTTTGGGAGGTCAACGATCACAGGTGTGTGCCACCATACCCAGCTAATTGTTTCTATTTTTAGTAGAGATGGGGTTTCACCATGTTAGCCAGCCTGGTCTCTAACTCCTGGCCTCAAGTGATCCACCCATCTTAGCCTCCCAAAGTGTTAGGATTATAGGCATAAGCCACCGTGCCCAGTCCATGATACTGTTTTTGTTGTTGTTGTTGTTGTTTTGTTTTTGAGACAGAGTCTCAATCCGTAACCCAGGCTGGAGTGCAGCAGCGTGACCTCAGCTCACTGCAACCTCCACCTCCCAGGTTCAAGTGATTCTCGTGTCTCAGCCTCCTAAGCAGCCGGGATTACAGGTGTGCACCACCATGCCTTGCTTATTTTTATATTTTTAGTAGAGACAGGGTTTTGCCATGTTGGCCAGGCTAGTCTCGAACTCCTGACCTCAGGTGATCCGTCTGCCTCAGCCTCCCAAAGTGCTGGGGTTACAGGTGTGAGCCACTGCGCCTGGCCCATGATACTGTTTTTAAGCCCCACAGATGAGATGTGCTTCTGGCCCCCCATTACTCCCTGTTCAAAAACTAAAGTCGCAAACACAAAAATTTGGTAAAAATGCATTAGAGTTCTTAAGGCCATTAATGACTTGAGTAGTTAATCTCTTTATAATCTTTAAGAGACAAAAGATGAGCATCTAACAATGATCTATACAGCCACACTTACCTAGAGATCACGGCCACCGATTCGCTAGGGGTGACAGCACTTAATGAGGAGCACTCTGAGTCTCCTAGAGGAAGGAAGAACAGAGAAATTCTGACTAGAAAAGGCTGCAGCACAAGCTTACCAAGCCTAGGCAACTCTTCCTTGAATATCCTGGGCTCAACCCTTCTTGGGGAGCCATAAGCACCACCCTGCTGCTTTGCCTTCCTCAACAGAAGCAAGGGGAAGGTAAGACCAGTGGGACAGGAGGACTAGAGACCAAAGTCCTCTAGAAGGCACTACCTCCCTCTTAAGAACCCCAAACAAATGACTGATGTAGGTAATGTGAGTCAAGGACCTAGTACATAATTGTTAGCCCCCTGCCCAAAATGTCATAACCAACTCCTAGTTGGAAGTGAAAGGGTTCCCTACTCACCCTCTTCCTCTTCATTCTCATCATGGCTACAACAGTCTTCCAAACCATCTACTAGTTCTTCTTCTGTATCTTCAGTCTCAGCCTGATCTGGCTGGAGGTCAGCAGCTGAACTAAAAGAAAGAATCATGCCCCCAGCCTAGTCAACTCCATCAAAGAGGTCACAGTTAGATTCTCATTCCTTCATCA
Organism: Macaca mulatta; assembly: GCF_049350105.2. Taxonomy (NCBI): domain Eukaryota; kingdom Metazoa; phylum Chordata; class Mammalia; order Primates; family Cercopithecidae; genus Macaca; species Macaca mulatta. Next base: position 123,981,235 of record NC_133417.1, on the reverse strand, counting down.
TCTCCCAGTATTTGCCCCTTCTCCATTACCAATCTGCTACGTCTTGCCTGGACCTCACAACTCATTTCTCTTGTCTTCAAAGCTTAGGTCTAGGCATAGCTCCTCAACCTTACATCTCCCATTCTGCAAAGAGGCACTATGTTTTCCATTTCTTTGGTGTCCCTCATAGCATATAAGTACAACATTCTACATCTAAAAAACCATCAATGGGTATCTGGTAATTGACTTGAAATGTCCCTAGGCCACTCTCTGGGAACTCAGAAGAAGGCCTTAGTGGACCAAGTTTCCAGGAAAATAACAAAATACAAGAGAAGGAGCCAACTATGTGCGTGCCCTAACTATAAATGGCTGTCATGCCAAGAATGTCTGAAAACCTGATTTGGTTTGGAAAAAGTAGGAAAGTCACAGGCTTCAACACTTGGTGTTCACAATTCTTATTTCTCTCCTAGTTTTTACTTAAAATAGGGGTTGACGAACTCTTTCTCTAAAGGACCAGAAAGTAAATATTTTTGTTTGCAGGCCAGTCAGTTTATCACAACTACTCAGCTCTACCATTGTAACAAGAAAGCAGCCACAGACAACTGCAAATGAATGGACAAGGCTGCATTCCAATAAAACTTTATTTACAAAAGCAGGCAACAAGCAAGATTTGGTCTGCAAGCTGTAGTTTCCCAACCCTTGCCCTGAAGTGAAAACCAAAAATTCTAGGGCAGCTAAAAACTAAAACCTTCAGAGGTACAGGGTCAATGCCATCCCAAATTATGGTATATACATTCTACTGCTCTAAATGAACCAAAAACATTATCCAACGTACCTAATATCCCTATCAGATGAGTCCAGCTCCCTGGCCTCCTCAGGTCTCTCCTTCTCAGACTGGCCCAGCTGGATGGAAGAGAGGCGGGTGGCCACGTTGGCTATGCCAAGAGTTTGAGGAGAAGGGGGACCTGGAGCTTTGCCTTCTCCAAATGGTGGGGGGTCAATTACAGATTCACAGGCAGGGCTGTGATTGAGCCCACTGGCATGTGAGGCAAGGAGGTGAATGCTGATACGTTTGGTACAGAAGACTGTATTGTCCAACCCCAAGGTATCTGAGGCACCAGGGAGGACCCGACCAACCAATCCAGCATCCTCCTGAGGAAACTGCTGATTTACCACAGGAGGTTTCCACCGCCTGCTCCTGTTGAGGACGTTCCACTGGAAGCTGGGGTTCAGGAAACTAGACTGTTCAAACTGGCAGCCTTGCCTCGGCATCTTCTCAAAGCCTCTTGCAGTCAATTTCCTTACGGCCTCAGTGAACCGAATCTCCTTAGTTGGGGCCTGGGAATCAGAGTTGTCATCCAGAGCACAGGAAAGTGGCTCTGCCCTCATGGCTAAGTTATTCCGGTTATACCAGGAAGAGGCAACACTGGTGGTGGATGTGTCATGGGAGTTAGGGGTAGACAAGGCGATATGGGCACTGGCATCAGCTAGGACACTGCCAATGCTTTTGGGCACCTTATGGTCAACAGGCTGCGGTGCACAGTCTCCAGTACCCCCTGAATGATGCCAGGAGACAGGCTGGATCTTGGGTGGCGATACTGGCTTCAGGCCCTCTGTGGTCTGCAATAAAGGCACTTGCGTGCTATTTGGCCGCATGAAGGAATTATTATTCAGCATGGGCTTATAGGAGGAAGAGAGTGGAGATGGGATCTTCCCTGAGATGGCAGACGCCAGGCTCTTCCCTGAAGGGTTTTCCCCAGCCGCTGCCAAGCAGAGGTATGGTTCTGTGGATGAGGAGGCCATGGGCTGGGCCATGGGGAAGACCATGGAAGAAGTGGCCTTGTCGGCAGTGAGACTGACAGGGAGGCTCTTTTGAGGGAGAGAAAAAGGGCTTTTTTCTGATGGGCTCGAACGCAAGCAGAAAGACTCCAGTTGCTGGTAGGGTTTGTGCCTATAGCTGGAGCGGCGGTATAGGAGGGTGCTGTTGAACAAGTCCGGGAGAGAGTGTAGGTAACAGGAACTGCTGTGGCCTGCAATGACAGCCGTGGTCCCAGAGCTACATAAAGTGCTAGGGCAAAAGAAATATGCTGGCTGGGGTGGGATGCCCAAGAGGGCTGGGCCCAACCCTGCTGACAGTGTCTCCACTTGCTTCTTTTCCAGCTTCCAGATTGGCTTCACTTGCTGATGGGCCTGAGGCCAGACTTTGCCCTCTGAGGGTTTCTCAGGTGGCGTGGCAGACACTGTGCCTGAGGGACCACTCTGCTTGAAGCTGTTTTTCTGGCGGAGGCCAATACTGTAGTGCTCTGCTCCTGCTGAGGCCATGAGGGGCCCACATCATGGCCACACAGTCCCATGGCCTGGCTCAGGTAAGGTGCCACACACCTCCGGTAGTAGCAGCTGCATCCTTGAAGTCCGTCAGTCTGAAGGGGAGAGAAATGATAGGAAATGTTACAGCGCCAGGAGGACGGATACCATGCTACAGTGGTCCTCAGGTAAGCAGTACAGTCCCACTTCAGCATTTTTGGGCAACCAGTCTTGGTCGTCATTTGGGGCCCTGGGAGAACACTAGATTTCCAGGGAGCTTCCAGTGGTCTTCCTATTGCCCTCATATGATCAAAGTTGGCTTCATTAAGGACTAAGACACTGAGGTGCCACCACCACTGTGAGGCCATTCATGAGTCCGCACTCTGTCACTCAGAAAGTTTTTCTCTCTCTCCAACAAAAAATACATCTTTCTGCCTCACCGCCCACAACTTTCCATGAGGGGCTACCTTCCCTCACCCAAAACCAGTGTGGCTAGGTATAAAGCAAATGTGGAGAGAGAAGAGTATCTTCCTTCTCATCAATCAATTCTGAAAGATGAAAGATTATTCGAGTCCAGGTGAGACAGCTCACACCTGTAATCTCAGCTTGACCCCAGGAGTTCAAGACCAGCCTGCCCAATATGGCAAAACCCCATCACTACAAAAAATTAGCTAGGCATGGTGGCATGCACCTGAAGTCCCAGCTACTAGGGAGGCTGACATGGGAGGATCGCTTGAGCCTGGGAGGTGGAGGTTGCAGCGAGCCGAGATGGTGCCATGTACTCCAGCATGGGCAACAGAGTGAGACCCCATCTTAGAAAAAAAAAGGTGATCTGAAAAACTCATTTTACATCTACTGCTCCCTAAATCAACTCAGCTGCCTCTGATTTAGTCTGCTTTTCACGGTTAAGTAGGACAAGTTCAGATAGGAGAACAGAATTCCCTTGCTGACCCCAGAGTTTATTCTGGAGCTGAGACAGCAATTTCATCTCTTGCTAACTACACAGGCTTAAATTCCATCCTGTGTGTTGGTGGGAAAAAGAAGAAAGAAAATTGAACTAAACACCAGCATTATTTTTACTTAAAGTGACTTTATTTCCAGCAGCCATACTGGGACAGGAGAGTTCAGGGAGTAAGAAGAGGACAGAAGCTTTCTTCACTCCAAAGTCCGGGCTTAAGTTTGGGCTTATCTCAGGGAGGAAGAGCCTGTCTCTTGCATCTTCTCAATCAGTGTTTGCTTTAATACAAAACCTCTAAGCCAGCCTTCTGGGTCTCAAACTGTCTGTTCAGCATGGTCACTTACTTTCTAAATCAAATTCACAAAATATTCTCCAATTTTCACAACTGTAGGGAAAGGTAGGCCTGCTTTCATGGCAGCACCTGGGGGGAAATAACGAAAACTGTAAAAAGTCATTCGTGGCCAGGCACAGTGGCTCACGCCTGTAATGCCAGCACTTTGGGAGGCTGAGACGGGCAGATCACTTGAGCTCAGGAGTTTGAGACCAGACTGGGCAACATGGCAAAACCCCATCTCTACAAAAAATACAAAAATCAGCCAGGTGTGGTACATGCCTGTGGTCCCAGCTACCTGGGAAGCTGAGGCATGAAAAACCTTGAGCATGGAAGGTGGAAGTTGCAGCAAGCCAAGATAGCACCACTGCTCTCCAGCCTGGGTGACAGAGTGAGACCCTGTTTCACAAAAAAAAAAAAAAAAAAAAAAAAAGGTTGGGTGCAGTGGCTCACGCCCGTAATCTCAACACTTTGGGAGGCCAAGGAAGGTGGATCACAAGGTCAGGAGTTCAAGACCAGCCTGGCCAGCATGGTGAAACCCTGTCTCTACTAAAAATATAAAAATTAGCCAGGCGTAGAGGCGGGTGCCTGTAATCCCAGCTACTTGGGAGGCTGAGGCAGGAAAATCGCTTGAACTTGGGAGGCGGAGGTTGCAGTGAGCTGAGATTGCACCACTGCACTCCAGCCTGGGCGACAGAGTGAGACTCTGTCTCAAAAAAAAAAGAAGAAGTAGTAGTCATTTGTCTGGGGTAATTCTGAAAGGAATCCTGACATCCTCATCAAGTGTTTTCAGAGTAGCTAGAGGGAAGGAATTAGAGAGGTTTTGTTTTGTTTTGAGATAGGGTCTTGCTCTGTCACCCAAACTGGAATGCAGTGGCGCAAACATGGCTCACTGCAGCCTCTGACTCCTGGACTCAAATGATCTTCCCCTTTCAGCCTCCTAAATAGCTGGGACCACAGGCATGCACCACCACACACAGTTGATTTTTTTTGTTATTGTTAAGATAGGGAGTGGCAGTATCTCACTATGCTGCCCAGGCTGGTCTCAACTCCTGGCCTCAAGTGATCCTCCCATCTCAGCCTCCCCATAAACTGGGATTACAAACCTGTGCCACTGAACCCAGCCCTAAGAGAGATGGTTTTTTCACTTAAGTAATATTTAAAACGCAAAAATTGAGAGACTACCTTGTATTTTGATTAACAGAGTAATGGCCAAGGAAGATCTAAGATTCCTGTCTACAGCTACGAATGAATACCACCAACAGACAGACTGCAGAAGCCACGGGATGTCGCCCTCTTTACCTGCAAAGGCTGACCTACATGGACTCTTTCTCAAGGAGAGTACAAAAAATCACAACGCAGCACTGCCAATATTCAAAATGATAGTGGGCTAAGAACAGCATAAATGCTAAAACTGGATTTTGAAGCCAGTTACCTCAAAATGAGGTGACAGAAAATGGACCACCACACAAGTCCAAGCTATGGAAATACCGTGCTTGGAACAATTACAGAGTTTGCTTATGGTAGAGAAGCATAGAGACAAAGGGAAAAGTCAAATCCTGCCAATCACTTCACAAGACTACACGCACACATGCATGTGTATTATGTACACTCAACATATTCACAAACCCTCACTTAGTCCTCTTTCAGGAATCCACATCTTCCCCACCAATGCAACACAACAGACATACCAAAGTGATAGGAGAATGCCTAAGGAAATGAAAACTCAGGCTGGTCCCCCTGAAAAACAGCCCCACTATTGATTCCCACGTGCATCAAGCTAGCTCAGCTCTTCATTCCCTTACAAGTGCTGTCCCTGGAGCCCTTTCTTCTTCTTCACCCAACTTAAAAAAATCAGCTGCAACATGACCTAGGCAGTCTTCTCTGACTCCTGAGTTTGAACAGGATGCCTCACTTCTCTGCATGCCACCATCACTGCTCACAGAACATTAGCTTCAATAATGAACTAACTCATCAGACTAGGAGCAAGGAGCACATTCTCCTCCAGCTGATGTCCCCAACACAGTAACTGATACACAGGAAGTGCTCAATATTCTGTTGAGTAAACAAACTGGAAAAGCACAGTAAATGAAGGGGAAACAAACTCGAATACTAGTTTGGGCACCTAATGAATGTCTGGTACCATGCTAGGCATTTTATTCATATTATTTCATTTAATCCTAAAAAAAACCTTACATTCACTTTACTGATGATGAATCCAAGACTCAGAAAAGTTAAGTAACTTTTCTATAATTAAATAACCAATAAGTAGTAATGCCTAGATTAAAACTCAAATCTGTCTGAGTCTACAGTGCCTATTAAATGGAATGAAACACATACTTAGACTCTATCCCCTCCATTATCTCTAATCTTTAGGTACGAGACAAAAGCCAGGCTGGAAACACTCCTCCATGTTTATACCAAGGCCCTTTGTGGAAAATCTCTAAAAGCACATCACTGACTTTTCATCATCACCACAGCCGATCAGTCCCCCTCTCCCTTGTAGCCACAGGCACCCACTGCACAACACTTCCTTTTGCACACACTGCTCAATGTTTGCCTTGCTACATCCCACCACATGAACCCTCAGTGCCAAACACAAGAACACAAGTAGCCCAACACCTAGCTGGTTTGGCTTTTAATCCAAAAGAGGAAGAGGGAGGCCAAGAATACACGCCTACCCTCCTCAGAAGCTGCAGGTGGCCTGCTCCCAGATAAAGTGTTAAACAACACACCTGGGCAGGTACTAGAGTAGCGTGAATTCTCTTCTCTCTAAGGTATTCCAGATCTCATATCTCTGCAATAGTCATTTCCCACTTCTTGTCTCCTCTCATAGTCCCTATATGGTTTGCATTTGTGTCCCCACCAAATCTCATGTTGAGTTGTAATCCCCAACACTGGAGGAGGTGACTGGATCATGGAGGCGGATTTCCCCCTTGCTGTTCTCATGATAGTGAGTTCTCGTGAGATCTGGTTGTTTAAAAGTGTATAGCACTGCCCCACTTTCTCTCTCTCCTGCTCCGGCCATGTGAAGACATGCCTGCTTCCCCTTTCACCACGACTAAATGTTTCCTGAGGCCTCTGCAGCCATGCTACCCATACAGCCTGCAGAACCATGAGCCAATTAAACCTCTTTTCTTTATAAATCACCCAGTCTCAGGTATTTATTTATAGCAGTACTAGAATGAATACAGTCCTCACAATGTGTAGTATAGCAAGTTGGAGAAGGGCCACCTGTCTTCCTAAAGAAATATGTCTGGACTCAAGGGCCAACAAGCAGGTGAGAGGACGTTTCTGTAACTCTCTTTCTGGGAAATACTTCCAAAGCTAGTTAAGAGATACCCAGGGTTGGATAAGATGGCTGTGTTAGGAATTGCCAAGCAAAGACAAATTTGTTGCATCTGCAGAGAGTAACTTCAAGAATGCCAAGTAAACAGTATCACTCACAACAGTATCAAATACAAATGCTGCAACCTAGTTTCAGTGTTTGAGGTTCAGTAGTGTCACTTTAAGACAAGGAAATGATGGTTGCTAAAAACAACTTCCTTCCTTCTCTTTATAGAGATTCTTAATGAGATCAAAACCTCAAATGGTTGGGAAGCAGAGGCCTAACTAAAGCATTCAGGCAGCCTGGGTCCCAGACCCCCAATCACTGCCACAGGTCATCTTTTCCAGTATCCTGCCCACTGCTTTAAAGGAATGCAAGTGACAAACTTTAAAAAGCTTCTGAAGGCCCAAAGTCTAAGAAGTGAAGGAAGTTGGCCGGGCACGGTGGCTCAAGCCTGTAATCCCAGCACTTTGGGAGGCCGAGATGGGCGGATCACGAGGTCAGGAGATCAGGACCATCCTGGCTAACAAAGTGTAACCCCGTCTCTACTAAAAAATACCAAAAAATAAAAATAAAAACTAGCTGGGCGAGGTGGCGGGCGCCTGTAGTCCCAGCTACTTGGGAGGCTGAGGCAGGAGAATGGCGTAAACCCGGGAGACGGAGCTTGCAGTGAGCTGAGATCCGGCCACTGCACTCCAGCCTGCACGACAGAGTGAGACTCCGTCTCAAAAAAAAAAAAAAAAAGAAGTGAAGGAAGTGAGAACCTTGTTTCAAAAGCTAACATAGTGAGTTCTGCCATAAAGCCAAAGTCCAGAGAGGCAAATAATGTCTGGCACCCAGACCCTACCGACAGAACATACTTAGAGGGCAATTTTCAGCAAAGTCATCAAACCTATTCCCTGTGATATACTCTGGGCTCCTAAGATGACGTCTGGGAGACCTTTCTGCCAGTGTCCCTTATATTTCTAAGTGTTCTGTGATAATGCACACTTTGTGTATATATGCGCCTCTAGGGTCCAAAAAGCAGACTGCTCATCTCCCAGGAAGTATTTTAGGAAGAAACATCAAAAGAAAGATAACAGGAGAAAAGGTATTTATATATGTAGAAACCTATGTACTGGCTACTAATGGAAGCCCATTTCAAAAACTCCCAACTTAAACAAAGCTAAACTTATAAAGAGTAATTGCTGACTACGTAAATTACAAAGGATTAACTACATATTTATACTACTTAAAGATAACTCAAGGCATTCATCCTTACTCTCTGTTACTAAGTCCAAAGGATCCACCATCAGCTGACCCTCCAATCAGCAGCTTGCAAGGAACTTACTTTAGGGGCCAATAAATTGACCTCACCTGAAAAATAATATTTTGAATAATCTAACATTTTATGGAGCAATGATCTAATGTGTTTCTTGTTCCTACACATGATCCCTAGGGAGCAGGAGGGCTTAACGGGCAAACAGCTTATAAACACTAAGCTATAGCCGGCAGAGTTCAACTTTAGAAGAAAACAAGCCTATTTCTGTAGCTAAGTTCCTCAATCTAGGTCCTCCTCACAGTCAGGCTACATGAGCAGCTACCACCTCGTGGTGACTCATGACAATCAGAGCACAGATCAGTAGTGAATCACATGCAACTCTGAAACAGAATAGCTGGAAGGTTGGGGGAAAGACAAGAGAGAGGAAGTACCACACCCCCATTGAGTAGTTGTGGGAGGTGAAGTTACAAATTCACATAAAGCACATAAAAAGCACAGGGGCTCCCAGTAAACATTTGCAGCATGGTAGTTACAACTCTCATTCTCACTGGCTCCAAATGATCTATCTCCCCTCTGCCCCTTCATAAGCTGTGATGAAGGTGGAAAAATACAAGGAATAGGCAACAATTATTCCACTACAAAACTTCAGCTAGGACAGGTAATGTTCTTTTGTAAAAGATAACTGTCTTGCTATTTGGGAGCTTTTGTGATTTTTTTTTTTTTTTTTAAACAGTCTCACTCTGTTGCCCAGGCTGGAGTGTAGTGGTGCAATCTCGGCTCACTGCAACCTCCACCTCCTAGGTTCAAGCAATTCTCCTGCCTCAGCCTTCCAAGTAGCTGGGATTACAGACACCCGCCACCACGCCTGGCTAATTTTTGTATTTTTAGTAGAGACGGGGTTTCACTATGTTGACTAGGCTGGTCTTGAACTCCTGACCTCAAGTGATCCACCCACCTCAGCCTCCCAAAGTGCTGGGATTACAGGTGTGAGCCAACATGCCCAGCTGATTTCTTTTTTTTTTTTTTTTGGACAAGGTCTCCCTCTGTCACCAAGGCTGGAGTGCAGTGGTGCAGTCATAACTTACTGCAGCCTAGGACTCCTGGGCTCAAACAACCTGCCCACCTCAGTCTCCTGAGTAGCTAGGACTACAGGTGCACATCACCATGCCTAGCTATTTTTTACTTTATTTTATTTTTATAGCAATAGAGTTCCACTATGTTGCCCAGGCTGGTCTCAAACTCCTGTCCTCAAATGATCCTCCTGCCTTAGCCTCCCAAAGTTCTGGGATTATAGGCATGAGCCACCACACCCAGCAGAAACTATTTTAAATGTTACCTGTTAATAAAAGCAGCCAGAGCTCCTTGAAAAATGGCTGATTACAGGGTTAGGGCAGGGAGAGCAGGAGACGGGCCTGGAATATTTTGTGCTGCCAAAAAGTAAGGAAGTGGTCAAAATTTGATAGAGACATGTCAAAAGACCATAGATACAGGTAACATCATACTTAATAGTGAATTATGAGATGCTTTTCCTCTAGGATTAGGAATAAAATAAGACAAAGGATGTCTACTCTCTCCATTTCTTTTTTATTTTATTTATTTATTTACTTTGACATGGTGTCTCGCTCTGTTGTCCAGGCTGGAGTGCAGTGGCACAATCTCAGCTCACTGCAACCTCCGCCTCCCGGGTTCAAGTGGTTCTTCTGCCTCAGCCTCCCGAGTAGCTGGGACTACACGCATGTGCCACCATACCCAGCTAATTTTTTTTTCTTTCTTTCTTTCTTTTTTTTTTTTTTTGTATTTTTAGTAGAGACGGGGTTTCACCATATTGGCCAGGCTGGTCCTGAACTCCTGACCTCGTGATCTGCCCGCCTCGGCCTCCCAAAGTGCTGGAATTACAGGCATGAGCCACCATGCCCGGCCTCCATTTCTATTAGACCCTATACTAGAACTTCTAAGCAGTGTGACATGGCAAGAAAAAGAAATCAAAGATATACAGATTGGAAAGGAAGAAGTAAAACTGTCATTATTTGTAGGACATATGATCTTGTACATAGAAAATCCTGGCTGGGCACACTGGCTCACACCTGTAATCCCAATACTTTGGGAAGATGAAATAGAAGGATCACTTAAGACCATGAGTTTGAGAACAGCGTGAACAATATAGGGAGACATCATCTCTACAAAAAATTTTAAAAATTAGCATAAGCCTATAGCCCCAGCTACTTAGGAGGTTGAAGTGGGAGGATCACTTGAGCCTGGGAGGTTGAGGCTGCAATGAGCCATGATTGCACCACTGCACTTCAGCCTGGGTGATAGAATAAGACCCTGTCTTAAAAAAAAAAAAAAAAGAGAGAGAGAAAATCCTAAAACATTTACCAAATAAAAAATCCTACTAGAACTAATAACCAAGTTTAGTAAGGTCACATAATACACCATCAATATACGAACATCAGTTTTAGTTCTACATACTAGCAACAAACAAACAACATGTAAAAATGAAATACACAATTCCATTCACAACAGGATCAAAAAGAGTAAAGTATCTAAGAATAGGGACTTCTGGTTCCAAAATGGCAGTATAGAAGCAAGCTGGCTTCACTTTCCCTCACAGAAAACCAAACACAAATACACAGCACCAAGATTATCACCAGCAAAATCCCAGAACTCAAATATGAAGAGGAGACAGTTCCTGGGACCACAGAGAAGGGAAAAAATTCTGACAAAGTGGTAAGAAAACTGAACTTCCACATCTGCAGCATCCCCTCCCTCAATCTTCCTGGTACCAAGGACATAGAAAACCTGCCCCCAACTCACAATTTCTAAACTGGAAAAAGTGAGATTGAGATAGACAACCAGGTTGGGTGCACTGGCTCACGCCTATAATCCCAGCACTTTGGAAGGCTGAGGCGGGCAGATTACCTGAGGCCAGGAGTTTGAGACCAGCCTGGCGAACATGGCAAAACCCCATCTCTACTAAAAATACAAAAAATTAGCCGGGCATGGTGGCAGGCACCCATAATCCCAGCTACTCGGGAGGCTGAGGCAGGAGCATGGCTTGAACCTGGGAGGTGGAGGCTACAGTGAGCCAAGATCATGCCATTGCATTCCAGCCTGGGCAACAAGAACAAAACTATGTCCCCCGCCGCCAAAAAAACAACAGACCACCAGCTTCCCTGTCCATGCCTCAACCTACAGAAAGCATCAAGAGTGCCTAAAGAGAGAGAAATATCCCTGAAGACAGCCAGAAACAAAGCAAGGAGGTAGGACTATCATACTCAGTCCTGGACTCTGCTCTGTAACTCAGCCAAAGGAGACACCAAATCAGAGTGGCTGTGCAGCAACACTACTCTCTATAGGAGGTATGTTCTACAGGTCACCTGGGCACAAACCCCTAGCTGGCCTTCCCACATTGCCAGGATATTCCTTTTGGGACCTCCTCCAATTGGGAAGGGCAGTGTTCCAAAGCAGGGGTCCCCAACTCCTGGGCCACGGACTGCTACTGGTCCACGGCCTGTTAGGAAACCAGGCCACATAGCAGGAGCTGAGCATTGGGCAAGCAGCATTACCATGTAGGCAAGTATTACTGCCTGAGATCCACCTCCTGTAGGCTCAGCGGCAGCATTAGATTCTCATAGGAGCGCTCACCCTATTATGAACTGCCCATGTAAAGGATCTAGGTTGCGTGCTGCTTATGAGAATCTAATGCCTGATGATCTGTCACTGTTTCCCATCATCCCCAGATGGGACCACCTAGTTGCAGGAAAACAAGCCCCAGGGCTCCCACTGAGTCTATATTATGGTGAGTTGTATTATTATTTCATTATATATTACAATGTATTAACAGAAATAAAGTGTACAAAAAAATTTAATGTGCTTGAATCATCCCAAAGCCACCTCCCCACCCACCCACCCCAGTCAGTGGAAAAACTGTCTTCCACAAAACTGGTCTCTGGTGCAAAAAAGGTTGGGGACCACTGCTCTAAAGCCAAGACAAACCTGGGGCCAAGATGCCATCTAGTGTTGAAAAAGAGGTAATGACCTAGTGATTTAACAAAAAAGATAGTCAACAGGTTAAGTTACAAAAAAATCTCTAAACAAACATATCCAATAACAACCGAAACAAGCCAGACAGAGAAGACTGGAATAAATAATCCTTCAGTGTAGAGATATATACATATATCCACATATCCACAAGAAATAACAGCAAACAGAGAACTATGACAAAGCAAGAAATGGACAAAGCAAGAAAACAGTGACTGACTCTAATGAAACAGTGATACATGAGCTCTCTAACCAGGAACTCAAAATAGCAGTTTTTTTTGTTGTTGTTGTTTTTGAGACAGAGTCTCGCTCTGTCGCCCAGGCTGGAGTGCAGTGGTGTGAACTCGGCTCACTGCAAGCTCCACCTCCCGGGTTCACACCATTCTCCTGCCTCAGCCTCCTGACTAGCTGCAACTACAGGTGCCCGCCACCACGCCCGGCTAATTTTTTGTATTTTTAGCAGAGACAGGGTTTCGCCGTGTTAGCCAGCACAGTCTTCATCTCCTGACCTTGTGATCCACCCACCTCGGCCTCCCAAACAAAATAGCAGTTTTAAGGAAATTTGGTGATCTCCAAGATAACACAAAAGCAATTCAGAAATTTATCAGAGAAATTTAAAAAAGAGATTGTTAATAATAATGATGTTTAAAACAAATCTTAGAACTGAGAAATAAATTGCTTACCTGAAAAATTTACTAGACTCTTAACAGCACAATGGATCAAGCAGAGGACAGTATTAGTGAGCTTGAAGACAGTCTATCTGAAAATACACAGATGAGAAAAAAGAAAACAGAATGAAAAGCAACAAAGATAACCTATAAGACACAGAAAACTACCTCAAAAGACCAAATCTAACAATTATTGGTATTCAAGAGGGAGCTAAGCAAGACACAGGGGTGGCTTACTAAAAGAAATTAGCAGGCTGGGCACGGTGGCTCACACCTGTAATTCCAGAACTTTGGGAGGCCGAGGTGGGTGGATCATTTGAGGTCTGGAGCTCGAGACCTGCCTGACCAACATGGTGAAACCCTATCTCTATTAAAAATACAAAAATTAGCTGGGCATGGTGCACACCTGTAATCGAAGCTACAGGCGGCTGAGGCAGGAGAATCACTTGAACCCAGGAGGCGAAGGTTGCAGTGAGCTGAGATTGCACCACTACCCTCCAGCCTGGGCAACAGAGTGAGACTCCATCTCCAAGAAAGACAAGAAAGACAAGAAAGACAAGAAAGACAAGAAAGACAGAAAGAAAGACAGAAAGACAGAAAGAAAGACAGAAAGAAAGACAGAAAGAAAGAAAGAATGAAAGAAAGAAAGAGAAAGAAAGAATGAAAGAAAGAAAGAAAGAAAGAAAGAAAGAAAGAAAGAAAGAGAAAGAAAGAAAGAAAGAAAGAAAGAAAGAAAGAAAGAAAGAAAGAAAGAAAGAAAGAAAGAAAGAAACTAGTTACTGGTCTGCAAGAAATTTCACAAAAGGGGCCAGGCATGGTGGCTTACACCTGTAATCCCAGCAGTTTGGGAGGCTGAGGCAGGTGGATCACTTGAGGCCAGGAGTTTGAGACCAGCCTGGCCAAGACGGTGAAACTACATTTCTACTAAAACCAGAAAAAATTAGCTGGATGTGGTGGCACATGCCTGTAATCCCAGCTACTCATGAGGCTGAGGCATGAGAATCACTTGAACCCAGGAGGCGGAGGTTGCAGTGAGCTGAGATCATGCCTGGGTGACAGAGTGAGACTCTGTCTTGGAAAAAAAAAAAAAAGAAACAGAAATTTTTCCAAAACTTGAGAGAGATACATATATCCAACCTAGGCATATAATAATTAAACCTCTCAAGGTTCAAGGGCAAACAGAAGATTTTAAAAGGAGCAAGAGAAAAAGAAGCAAATACATATAAGGGAGCTCCAATTCATCTGGCAACAATATTCTCCTCAGAAATTATCCAAGTGAGGGAGTGAAACATTTCAAAGTGCTGAAAAAAACTGCCCTCCAAGAATACTGTATCCAGCAAAACTACTCTTCAAATATGAGAGATAAAGTCTCTTTCCCAGATAAACAAAAGCTGAAAGAATTCACTACCACCAGACCCGTCTTAGAAGTAATGCTAAAGAGAGTTCTTCAATTTGAAGGGGGGGAAAAAAACTAACATGCAAAAAGAAAACATTTGAAGGTATAAAATCCACTAGTAAAATTAGATAAATGGACAAACCCAGAATAGTCTAATACTCTAATTATGATATGCAATCTAATCATAATTCTAGTATGAAGCCCAAAAGACAAAATTGTCAAAAACAGTAACAGCTACAGCAACTTCTTAAGAAATAGGCAAATAAGGCTGGGCACGGTGGCTCACATCTGTAATTCCAGCACTTTGGGTGGCTCAGGCAGGCAGGTCACTTGACGCCAGGTGTTCAAGACCAGCCTGGCCAACATGGTAAAACCCTGTCTCTACTAAAAATACAAAATTTAGCCAGGTGTGGTGGCGTGTACCTGTAATCCCAGCTACCTGGGAGGCGGAGGCCGGAGAATTGCTTGAACCCAGGAGGTGGAGGTTGCAGTGAGCCGAGACCACACCACTGCACTCTAGCCTGGACGACAGCGTGAGACTTTGTCTCAAAAATAAAAAAGGCAATATGAAAATATGTAAATTGAGACACAAAAAGCTAAAATGTATGGGGGATAGAGTTAAAGTGTAGAAAGTTTTTATGGTTCTCAATTTGTTCATTTCTATTCTTTTGGAGTTCGAGACCAACCTGGGCAACATAGTGAGATCCTATCTCTACAAAAAAAAACCCACAAAAAATTAGCTAGGCATGATGGCACATGCTGGTAGTCCCAGCTACTTGGGAGGCTAAGGTAGGAGAAGCGCTTGAGCCCAGGAGATCGAGGCTGTGGTGAGCCGTGAATATACCACTACGTTCCACACTAGGGGACAGAGCAAGATTCTGTCTCAAAAAAAAAAAAAAGTTATCATCTCTCAAAATGACTTGTTATAGGGTGGGCTACTTGGGAAGTTGAGGTAGAAGGATCGCCTGAGCCCAAGAAGTCGAGACTGCAGTGAGCTGTGATCATGCCCCTGCACTCCAGCCTGGATGATAGGGCGAAACCCCGTCTCAATAAAAAATAAAATAAAATAAAAATAACTACAAGCTGTTTTTTGTAAGTCTCACAATAACCACAGCGCAAAAACCTGTAATAAATCCACTAAAAATAAAAAGCAATTAATTAAACCATACTACTAGAAAAAACTACAAAAACAGTAAGAAAGAGGAATTACAAAGTAACCACAAAACAAGCAGTCAAATAGCAGTAGTTAAGTCCTTACTTATCAATAACAACACTGAATGTAAATGGACTACAAATAAAGGAAACGTGGTATATATACACAACAGAATATAATGGAGCCATAAAAAAGGAATGAAATCCCATCATTTGCAGCAACATGGATGGTACTGGAGGTCATTATGTTAAGTAAAATAAGCCAAGCACAGAAAGACAAATATGGCATGTTCTCACTCATATGTGGGAGCTTAAAAAAATGGATTTCAGAATATAGAGAACGGATTGGTGGTTATCAGAGGCCAGGAAGAGTAGGGGGAAGGGTAGGCCTGTTTCAGGTAATGGAGCAAGAAGTAAGTCCATTTGCTTGAGTTGTTCACTGTTAAAATCCATTTCTACCAGTATAATTTCAAAGAAAAGTTGAAGTTGATTGGTGTGCTACCTGCTTTCTGGTCTGAGGAAAACCAAACTTCCCTTTAAGTAGTACTGAGGTTTTAAAAATGTTTTTTTTAATTTTGCAATTATCCCAGACTTGCAAAAAGTTACAAAAATAGTACAAAGAACTCCTGTTTACCCTTTACCCAGATTCATCAAATGTTAATACTTTACCACACTTGTTTTATTATTCATTCATATTCTCTCTCACATCTCTGTGTGAACCGGTTTTTGAAATGTTTGAGAGTAAACTGCAGACATGATACCCCTTTACATCTGAATACTTCCTAAAAACTTCCTAAATGTTTGCTAAAACCAGGATATTCTCTTATACTCAAAAAATTAACATTGATAATACTATAAACTATATTATTATCTACCATACAGACCTTATCCAAATATCACCAATTGTCCCATCAATGTCCTTTATCTGGCCCAGGATCACAAGCTGTATTCACCTGTCATATCTTTTTAGTCTCCTTTAATCTGTAATAGTTCTTCAGCCTTTATTTTTCTTTAATGAGCTTGATACTTCTGAAGAATACAGACCAGTTATTCTAAACAATGAAACTCAATTTGGTTTTGTCTGAAGTGATGATATATCCTTAGTGGCATCATATCATGAGGCCCATGTCAATTTGTACTATTACTAATGATATTATGTGCTTCATGATATGATGCACTTAAGGATATATCATCACTTCTGCAATTTCCAAACAAAAATGCATCATCTTGAATGTGTACCTGTACCCATTAATCAACCTCTCTAACCGGCCAGTGAATTTGTAAACTCTGGCTCAAGGTGAGTTCAAGGGAAGGCATACTACTCAAGCCTGGCAGATAAAGTTTAATGGAAGCACTTTCTCTGGGACCCATCAACACACAAGCTGGTAGGAGTTCTCCAATACTTAGAGGGAAAATGCTATTTAAATGTGATTCTGTGTAAAACCTCACATCCCAATAAAACACAAGTCCTTGTTGTGTCCTCAATGGAGAAAACAGTTGCTGTCAGCACCCAGCTGAGAAACAGGAACCTAGAGGCTGAGACAAGGATTTTAGGGCTAGAGTCAAGGAAACAAGGGAGCACTGTGGCAAGCTCAAGGGTTTCTATAACCACTGTTATTCAAAAGAAAAGAACATGTTATCTGTTAATCTCCTTGAACATAAGGTGAGAATGTCATACTCTAACAAAGTCATGCTAGAGGGAAGTGAGAGAACAGATCAATCACATTCCCCTCTTGTCCAATTAATCTTTCAGAGTCAGGGCCAAGAAATAAGCTGTAATTGCACAAAGAAGACTTCAATAAAAAATATTCAGGCACAAGGGGATCAAGGGGCTCTGTCCCTGGACAGGCATCCCCACAACACAGAAACTCCCGACATGCCTGTCAGAATGATGCTTTCACCCTGACCTTAGCAGCTCTTCAGTTCCACTTAATCCATCAACAAGTCCTTCCAGCTTCAAATATATGTCTTTGAATCTGGCTATTCTTCCCCATTTCCACTGTCATTACCTTAGTCAAGCTACCATCATCTCTCAACTGCTGATTTCCTGGCTTCCATATCATCTACTTTCCAGACAGTGGCTACTCTTTTCAAAACACAGTACTCTTTAAAACACAGCTTAAGACCATCTGATGGCTCCAAGGACTATGTGATCCGATTCCTGACTCTCTGACCTTATCCAGAGCTACTCTTCCCCTCACGAGGAACGTTCCCATCCGTGGGTCTTTGAGGTTCCCTCTGAAACATTCAGATCTCTGAATGGCTCGCTTAGTTCCTTCACTCAGTATTCAGCTCAAAAGGCCTTCCTCGTCAACCCTATCTAATATGTCCTACCCCAATCATTTCTTATTTCATTACCTTGTTTTATTCCCTCCATTTCATTCCTCCACTATCTAAAATTATTATATGTTAATATTTCCTTACACTTGGCTCAAAAAAAAAAAAAAAAAGATGAACAAAGAAGCTGGTAGTTTTTAAAAAAATTTCCAATGAGATTGGAAAGAGACAAAGATGAGAGACTTATCTGTATATACCTTTTCCTATAATTTTAATTTCTTTTTGTTTCTTTGAGACCAGGTCACTTGGTCACCAAGGTTTGACCTCCTGGGCTCATGGTCCTCCTATCTCACCCTCCCAAGTAGCTGGAACTACTAGTGTGTGCCACCACACTCAGCTAACTTTTTTATTTTTTGTAGAGATGAGGTCTTGCTATCTTGCCAGGGCTAGTCTCAAACTCCTGGGCCCAAGTGATCCTTCCACTTCAGCTTCCCAAAGTACTAGGATTGTAGACATGAACCCCTACACCACGCCCTAATGTTAACTTCTGAGTTTTTAAATTTTTTTTTTTTTAAATAGAGATAGAGTCTTACCATGTTGCCCCAGTTGGTCTCAAATTCCTGGCCTCAAGTGATCCTCCTGCCTCAGCCTCTCAAAGTGCTGAGATTACAGGCATGAGCCACTGGCCCTGGTTATTTTAAAACAAAATAAAAACTTCAATTCTTTATGCATTTCTTTGCTATCTATCTTCCAGAATGAAAGCTCTTTGAGCACAGGGACTTTGTTCAGAGTTTATGTATCCAGTCCTAGAATGGTAATCAGGGCTCATTAAATATTTGCTGAATAAACGAATGCATCTACAACAGCTATGACCAGCTAAGGGGGAAAAAAAAAAGTTTTTCACTCTCTTACGTAGTCACTCTTAACACAGCACAGAATATTTCACCTCTGGTCATCAAAATGTGTGTGAGGCACACACACCAAGGAATGCTCCAGAGGCAACAAACTGGATACCCTTTAATTCAATTCTGACACTCTCTACCTAAAGATAGCATCAGATCGCACAGGTTAAGGGCTCAGTACCACAAGGCTGCTTCCACTTCAGATGCCAACTGCAAGGCACAGGTTGTGACCTGTGCTTCTGATTGATTTGCTATAAATTGGTGTTCCCTGGCCAAGCGCGGTGACGCACACCTGTAATCCCAGCACCTTGGGAGGCAAAGGCAAATTAATTAATTAATTGGGGTAAACTGAAAACCCCCTCCTTTGAATTTGATCAATTTGTTAGAACAACTCACAGAACTCAGGGAAACACTTCACTTACATTTACCTATTACAGAGGATACAGATGAACAGCCACATGGAAGAGATACACGATGCATAGGGCAAGGGATGTGGGAAAGGGCTTGGAGCTTCTGTGCTCTTACCAGGAGTGCCAGGTACATCCATGTGCTCAACAATCCAAACCCTGTCCTTTCGGGTTTTTATGCAGGTTTCATTAATAGGCATGACTGAATAAATCACTGGCCATCAGTGGTCAGCTCAATCTTTGGTTCCACTCCCCTTCCCAGAAGTTGGGGGATGGAACTGAAAGTTCCAACCCTCTAATCACACGGTTGGTTCCCTTGGCAACCAGCCTCCCATCTTGAGCCTATTCAGGAGTCCCCAGCTATCAATCATCTCATTAGCATATAAAAGACATTTATAACTTAGAAGTTCTGAAGGTTTTAGGAGCCAGGAACCAGGGGCACACACCAATTATGTATTTCTTTTTTTTTTTTTTTTTTTTGAGACGGAGTGTCGCTCTGTTGCCCAGGCTGGAGTGCAATGGTACGATCTCGGCTCACTGCAACCTCTGCCTCTCGGGTTCATGCAATTCTCCCACCTCAGCCTCCCACATAGCTGGGATTACAGGCACCCGCCATCATGCCCGGATAATTTTTGTGTTTTTGTAGAGATAGGGTTTCATCATGCTGACCAGGCTGGAGTATTTCTTATTATATCACAGTATCACATCAGCAAAGCTACAAGTTGGACCTCTTCATATGAAAAAGGAGCTCCCTTCTTACCACCATCTCCTTGTTGCTATTTTTTACTCAGTGCATGCACTCTGCCACAACTGTACCCAACCCCTTCAATAGTGTCTTTCCTCCTCCTGAGGCCATTCCAAAATCCTCCACAGTTCTTTCATCCTCCCCCACATCAAATCAATCTGCTCTCACAATGTCAACTATTATCTGCAGAAAAGTCATTTTGCAGACTTGTCCTCTCAAGTTTCATATCTGCATCACCAACTGCCTATTCCACCTTTCCCAATGCATGTCCAACCACTTCAATCTAGTGTGTCAAACTAGCTCTCCACTCCTAATCGTCCCATTTCCTTGAGTGGACCCTTCTTTCTCCAAATCACCTGAGAGGAAAAGTAAGATATTTCTGACTTCTTCCTTTACTTTATTTCCCCAAAGGGAAACCAGTCATGAAATTTAAGACACTCTGTCTACTTAGCATTCTTCCTCCTTTTATTATTTCTACCACGCCCCTAGATCTGGACTTACTGCAACAGTATTGACTGAAGCATGTGTCTCCAAGGTGTGCCCTTCCTAATTCCACCCTGAAGGCAACCTCCAGATTAACTTTGCTGTATTGCTTGATGAGGTCAATCCCTTTTCAAAAATGGTCCATGAGTACTTACTAAACACTGTGGTGGCCCACCCGCATCACAATAACCTGGGATGCAAAGTCCTGAGACTCATCTTCAAGAGGATTCAGTTGGTGTAGAACAGGGTCTTGAGTGCAGTTTTAACAAGCATTCCAGATGACTGTCATGTGAGATTTCTTAGCTTGGGTCCACAAGACTCCACAGTCGACCCTTAATCTTCATTTTTTTTTTTTGAGGCTTATTTCCATTTCCTCCTACCTTGCACTCTGTTATGTGAACTGCGCTGGTCTTACACTGAACTCCTGGAATAAACCTTTCAAATGCCTGTCTGCAGTGCTTTACTCCACTAAGTTTCTTCCTTGTGAATCCTTACCATATTTTATTTACCTTTTCCAGACCCAGCTCAAGATCCACCCTCTCCATGAGCACCTGTGGTGTGTCCCTTTCACATGGTAACTTCCCAAGGCTATCTTACACCACTGTTCACTTACCACATGGATATGTCCTATAAGCTTCATGATGGCTTTTATAGGAAATCTCTGGGGATTAACCTCAAATGCAAAGCCACACTGGCAGAAGGGGGTGGGAAGAACCCTGGTCCAGTTTGGCCTCCTATTAGCAATATTGCCCAGTCTCCTTCCCCAACAACTTTATGGAACACTAAGGCTTCCTAGAACAAAGTTTTAAAAACAATTGACTTAGAAAAGATAGATATGTTCGATGTGAATTATACCTCCACAAAACTGTTAAAAATACAAATAAAACTTGAATAAAGGAATAAGAGTGAAGAATAAAAAACTGCAGAGAGTTGTAGAGATCAACAAAATGGCCTGAAACATCCCTTTCTATTTGCATGGCAGCCTCAGCCCAGTCTCTAACCCCTCCAACACCAAGTGCAGGACTGTTAAGGTAGCAGCCTAACTGATGTCCCTGGCTCCAGACTCTCCCCTTTAAAACACCCAGTCTCAGGAATCTGAACATCCTACTTTGTCATCTTCATGCAGCATTTGGAAACTGACTATACAGTTCTGTCCTCCAATCTTTATGCGGTAATTTTGCCTCAAGTTTCCACCTTAAAGGAGTGTGAATGATTAGTAGCCTATGTTAGAAAATCTATTGCTGGCTGGGTGCAGTGGTTCACGCCTCTAATCCCAGCACTTTGGGAGGCTCAGGTTGGGCGGATCACCTGAGGTCGCGAGTTTGAAACTAGACTGAGCAACATGGAGAAACCCCGTTTCCACTAAAAATACAAAATTAGCCAGGCATGGTGGTGCATGCCTGTAATCCCAGCTACTTGGGAGGCTGAGACAGGAGAATTGCTTGAACGCGGGAGGCGGAGGTTGCAGCGAGCCGAGATCGCGCCATTGCACTCCAGCCTGGGCAACAAGAGTGAAAGTGCGTCTCAAAAGAAAAGAAAAGAAAAGAAAAAATCTGTTGCTGCTCTCACAAACCAACAAGTCTCCAGGGATCAGGCCCAGACCAACTTGGACAAGGTATCTATTTCTAGAGAAAGCAATTATTCATTACCCACTGATTAAATCACTCTCCTATATTATAAGAGAGTGTGGCTCTTGGGAAATGCAGTTTTACTTTCCTCCTTCAACTAGGTGTTTCCCTCGGTCACCGGGGGAACTCAGGACATCAGAAATGGTTCAGTCTACAGTCCACAAGATCTCTGATGAGATTACCTCAGTTGCTCAACAGTTATGTTAGAAGATAGAATTGACTTACGTGGAATCAAATAGAAAGAGAGGAGTGTAGGAATCACATCCATTTTCTCTTATGAGATAAATCCCAAGCTCTCTCTCCCTAAGGAAAGGTGGAGGAGCAATATATCTCTTAAAGCCCTACTAAGAGAGGAAGGTCAAGAATACAGCCTAGTGAGAAGGGTGAGTCCGTATAAGATTAGTGAAATTATAGGTAGCTCTTGTAGAGCACAGTTTAGGAATGCCAAACAAGTGAGCAAACCTGAGGAAAAGATACAGGTTACGGCAGCTAGATCTGAGGGATGTAAATCTACAAATTACTGAAAAGTGAAACCAGTGGAAGGGTTTATGTAACTGAGTGACTCGCTCTCCTGAAGCCTTACCCTTTATCAGCTTCAGGAAGGAGCCTCTTTCCTCCTCCTCAGGTGGGCTCTGGAGCAGCAGTTCTCAAAGCATGGTCCACAGACTCTGAGGGGACCCTAAGATCCTTTCAGTAGTCCTGCTATGTAGAAAATATTATCATAGGCCGGGCGCGGTGGCTCAAGCCTGTAATCCCAGCACTTTGGGAGGCCGAGACGGGCGGATCACGAGGTCAGGAGATCGAGACCATCCTGGCTAACACGGTGAAACCCCGTCTCTACTAAAAAAAAAGTACAAAAAAAAAAAACTAGCCGGGCGAGGTGGCGGGCGCCTGTAGTCCCAGCTACTCGGGAGGCTGAGCCAGGAGAATGGCGTAAACCCGGGAGGCGGAGCTTGCAGTGAGCAGAGATCCGGCCACCGCACTCCAGCCTGGGTGACAGAGCGAGACTCCGTCTCAAAAAAAAAAAAAAAAAAAAAAAGAAAATATTATCATAACAAAACTAAGAGGAAGCTGTGTGCGGTGACTCACACCTACAATCCTAACATTTTGGGAGGCCAAGGTGGGCAAATAGCTTGGGCTCCAGAGTTCAAGACGAGCATGGGCAACATGGTGAAACCTTGTCTCTACAAAAAAAATACAAAAATCAGCTAGATGTGGTGGTGTGTGCCTATGGTGGGAGGATCACCTGAGCCTAGGGGTGTCGAGACTGCTGTAAACCATGATTATGCCACTGCACTCCAGCCTGTCTTCAAAAAAAAAAACAAAGAAAAAGAAAAAACCTAAGATGTTATTTGCCTTTTTACTGTGCTGACCTTTCCACTGACAGCGCAAAAGCAGTAATGAGTAAAACTGCTGGTGACTTAGCATGAATGAAGACGATGGCACCAAGCTGGAGTCTTCCCCACTACACTTTTCCACCACACAGTGAAAGAATACAGCCAGGTTTACTTGATGGCACAGTGCAAATTTTTTTTTTTTTTTTTTGAGACAGAATCTCGCTCTGTTGCCAGGCTGGAGTGCAGTAGCATAATCTCAGCTCACTGCAAGCTCCGCCTCCTGGGTTCACGCCATTCTCCTGCCTCAACCTCCTGAGTAGCTGGGACTACAGGCGC
Organism: Macaca mulatta; assembly: GCF_049350105.2. Taxonomy (NCBI): domain Eukaryota; kingdom Metazoa; phylum Chordata; class Mammalia; order Primates; family Cercopithecidae; genus Macaca; species Macaca mulatta. Next base: position 123,957,702 of record NC_133417.1, on the reverse strand, counting down.
CCGCTACCACACCCGGCTAATTTTTTGTATCTTTAGTAGAAATGGGGTTTCACCATGTTAGCCAGGATGGCCTCGATCTCCTGACCTCGTGATCCGCCTGCCTCGGCCTCCCAAAGTGCTGGGATTACAGGCGTGAGCCACTGCGCCCAGCCCGACACAGTGTAAATTATATTAAATCTTGATCCTTGAGTATGCTTTTTAATATTCTGCGTGATAAAATGTGAAATACATATAAAACATTTATACTGCACACAGAACGTGATGATTATCTCTAAATAAAGCACTTGTGTCATTGTCTGAATTGCAGGATTTTTCTGTGGAACGCCATGTTTACTTGAAAGAATGAATGACACATAAGTAATAGTTATTCAGACTTTGGTATCTGGCAAAGGTTCTGGAAAATGAAACAAGGTAAGCCTGTCACTTCAAGGAAACCAACCGACTGTACTTGTTGCCAATGATAAAATTTGAGCTTCCCAAAGAAAATTAGAATTTTTGCAAAATGGGGCTGGGCGCGGTGGCTCACGTGTGTAATCCCAGCACTTTGGGAGGCCGAGGCACGTGAATTGCCTGAGGTCAGGAGTTCAAGACCAGCCTGGCCAACATAGTGAAACCCCGTCTCTACTAAAAATACAAAAATCATTGTTGCCAATGATAAAATTTGAGCTTCCCAAAGAAAATTAGAATTTTGGCAAAATGGGGCTGGGTATGGTGGCAGACACCTGTAATCCCAGCTACTCGGGAGGCTGAGGCAGGAGAATCACTTGAACCCAGGGGGTGGAGGTTGCAGTGAGCTGAGATCGCACCATTGCACTCCAGCCTGGGTGATGAGAGTGAGACTTCATCTCAAAAAAAAGAAAAAAGAATTTTGGGCCGGGCGCGGTGGCTCAAGCCTGTAATCCCAGCACTTTGGGAGGCCGAGACGGGCGGATCACGAGGTCAGGAGATCGAGACCATCCTGGCGAACCCAGTGAAACCCCGTCTCTACTAAAAAATACAAAAAACTAGCCGGGCGAGGTGGCAGGCGCCTGTAGTCCCAGCTACTCGGGAGGCTGAGGCAGGAGAATGGCGTGAACCCGGGAGGCGGAGCTTGCAGTGAGCTTAGATCCGGCCACTGCACTCCAGCCTGGGTGACAGAGCAAGACCCCGTCTCAAAAAAAAAAAAAAAAAAAGAATTTTGGCAAAATGGTATCTGCCACCATGAGTTTGAGTGCTTCCCAATACTTTACTTCTCTGAAGAGATTGTGGTGATATGATTTTTTTTGACACTATATAATAAACTGTGACATGTGGGAGATCTACATAACTCAGTGAACCAGTATTTTCAAACAGTAGCTCCTCGCATACTGTTTCAGTCAACAGAGAGTCCCCATAGAAGACAATGTCCCATAAGATTTTCATTCCAGGCCAGGCACGGTGGCTCACACCTGTAATCCCAGCACTTTGGGAGGCCAAGGTGGGTGGATCACGAAGTCAGGAGATTGAGATCATCCTGGCTAACACGGTGACACCCCATCTCTACTAAAAATACAAAAAAATTAGCTGGGCATGGTGGCGGGCCCCTGTAGTCCCAGATACTCGGGAGGCTGAGGCAGCAGAATGGTGAGAACCGGGAAGGCACAGCTTGTAGTGAGCGGACTGCACTCCAGCCTGGTGACAGAGCGAGACTCCGTCTCAAAAAAAAAAAAAAAAAAAAAAAAAAAAAAAGATTATCATTCTGTATTTTTACAGTAGCCTTTTCTATGTTTCAATGTTTACATGCATTGTGTTGCAACTGTGTTGCAACTGCAGACAATACTCAGCATGGTGACATGCTGTTCAGGTTTGTAGCTTAGGAGCAACAGGCTATACCACGGCTGTAAAGCATGACTGTATCACTTTACAGAATCATGCATGGATCTAAGACCCAGTCAAAGTGAGACAGATCCATGGATTTTAACGTAACAAAGTATGAAAAGTTCACTGATACCATTTCAGATTCTACACTGTAACTAGCCTTTTCAAAATCATGCCTTGTTTTGCATAGCCAATACCCACAATTATCTGAGAAAACTACTGAAAAACTTCATCCTTTTCCAGCCATATGTGTAAGGCTGGATTTTCTGCATTATTCAATCAAAACAACTATCACAATAGATTGGAGACACAGATACGAAAATCCAGCTGTCTTCTATTAAGCCAGACACTAAAGAGATCTAAAAAACAATGCCACTCTTCTCACTAATATGTTTTAAACAGTAGCATTTTTAAATGAAAACATTAAGTGAACTTATGCTAACCATAACTTAGGTCAGAAATGCTGTTTGTGTTAACTTACTTATGTTAGCATAAAGTTAATGTAAATTGTAACATAACTTATGTAAAAATGTTATTCATGTTAGTAATGGGCTTATTCCCTCTAAATGAATATTTGTTTCTAATATGATAAATATTAAAATATAGGCTGAGCGCAGTGGTTCAAGCCTGTAATCCCAGCACTTTGGGAGGCTGAGGCAGGAGGATCGCTTGAGCCCAGGAGTTCAAGACCAGCCTGGGCAATATAGTGAGACCCCCATCTCTAAACAAAATTTAAAAATAAAAAATCGAATATTGAAATACATATATATCCCCTTTTTCTAACTGAAGATTCCAAAGAGCTTTTTCAAGTACATAAAGAAATCCTGAGCCCAAAAACTCTGAGCACTGCTGGTCTAGAGAAGCATTAGGGTCCAGCTTATCTATGAGGGCTCCGAAGGACAAGGTCCTTTGTATTGTAAGGCCTAAAAGAAACTAGCACTCTCAGTATTTGTTCCCAATTCTGCCAGAAGAGAAGGTAAGAAGTAAAAGGCATTAAAGGAAAACCTTTTATCTGCAATCTACTGACTTTTGGTGATTTACCAAAGCACCTGATCTCAGGCTAAAATCCAGACATTATGATCAGACAATTCCAAGGTCATAGAAGGAATCTAGTGAGAAAGATTCTAAATCTAACTAAATTAGGAATCTAGTGAGAAAGATTCTAAATCTAACTCCAAATTATGAGTATCAGATAGATTCTGAAGTTAAGGCTTCATCTAGATATAGATTTTCAGCAAGTAACAACTTGCTATTCACACATATTAATTTCTGTATCTGGTTATGTATTCTCTCTGTCCCCTTCTTCCTTCCTCTTTCCTCTACCCGTCCTTTCAATGTTGGTGTTCTTCTGAGTTCAGATTTCTCACTCTGCCTGGCACACAGTGAGCACTCAACAAGTGGCAGCTGCCATTATTACCTCTCTCCCAGAACCATCCCTTCCATGTCATGGCTTCAACCACCTCCTATATTCTCAACTCTATCATCACCCAGGCCTCTCTTGTGAGCTCCAGATCTACAAAATGAACTCCTGGGCCTTTCTACCTGGATGTGCTGCTGCATCACCACCCACATGGTCACTGAAATCAGAAACCTACAATCATTCTACACTGCTCCTTGTCCCATTCTCCTACCTCTATTCTGCCACCAGGTTTTGTCAACACTACCATGGTTAAATCTCTCTAAACCCTCTCCATTTCCACTAGAGCAACCATAAAGCCTTCATCATCTCTAGCCTAGGCCACTATAATAGCTTTCCATTGGCTCCCTGCCTCCAATCTAAAATTCTTCCTATTCAACCAACATATTGACACTACAGTAATCTTAAACCCAAATCTGACATTATTTTTCTGCTAATTGTCTTTCTGTGGTTTTCCTGGAACATACTCTTTACTTGATTTTACTCATGTATCCCTAAAAGAATTTTTTTTTTTTTTTTTTTTTGAGACGGAGTCTCACTCTGTCCCCAGACTGGAGTGCAGTGGCATGATCTCAGCTCACTGCAAGCTCCACCTCCCAGGTTCACGCCATTCTCCTGCCTCAGCCTCCCGAGTAGCTGGGACTACAGGCGCTCGCCACCAAGCCTGGCTAATTTTTTGTATTTTTTAGTAGAGACGGGTTTTCACTGTGTTAGCCAGGATGGTCTCGATCTCCAGACCTCGTGATCCGCCTGCCTCGGCCTCCCAAAGTGCTAGGATTACAGGCGTGAGCCACCGCGCCCAGCCCCTAAAAGAATTTTTAAAACCATGTGTTCCTTACATATGAGGTAACATCTAGACCAGACACAGTGGTTCACTCCTGTAATCCCAGCACTTTGGGAAGCTGAGGCAGGAGGATCACCTGGGCCCAGGAATTTGAGACCAGCATAGGCAACATAGCGAGACACCTATCACTACTAAACATTTTTAAAAATTAGCCAGGTGGGTGGCGTATGGCTATAGTCTCAGCTACTCAGGAGGGTGAGACAGGAGGATTGTTTGAATCCAGGAGTTGGAGTTTACAGTGAGCTATGATCACACCATGGCACTCCAGCCTGGATAACCTCCTGGGCTCAATACATCCTGCCACCTCAGCCTACAAACAGCTGGGACTACAGGAGCATGCCACCATGCTTGTCTAATTTTTATATTGTTTTTTGTAGAGAAGAGGTTTCACCATGTTGCCCAGGCTGGTCTCGAATTCCTGGGCTCAAGCAATTAGCCTGCCTAGGCCTCCCAAAGTGTTGGATTTACAGGTGTGACCCAACACACTCGGTCTTAAAAATAGTTATTAACTATCTTACTGAGTAACACACACTTAAACTAAATCTCTTTAAAAATTTTACAAGTTTTACCCAAAATAACTTAAAAACCCCATTGTCCCAAAAGACATTCCCATTACATTTAACTACTGTGTTCTTTTCAGAATATCCTAACAAGGAACACGCTTTACACTAATGGGATTGTGTATTGGGAAGCCTTCCGTGTTAGGAGGTAACTTAAATCACTAAAGGAGGTGTTCCTGAAAATAAGTATTTCCAAAGTATTCTTTGTTTGTATCTGAGGACATTTTTACACTCAGGTCAATACACCATAGTAAAATTTAGGAAGTGTGAGGGATTTGCCACACACAGCCTCCTCCCCTTTTTTTGTAAGGGCAGTTGTAGAAAAAGAGTTCACTGGGGCCGGGCACAGTGGCTCACGCCTGTAATCCCAACACTTTGGGAGGCTGAGGCGGGTGGATCACGAGGTCAAGAGTTTGAGACCAGCCTGGCTAAGATGGTGAAACCCCATCTCTACTAAAAAATACAAAAAACTAACCGGGCGTGGCAGCGTGCGCCTCTAATCCCAGCTACTCGGGAGAATGAGGCAGGAGAATCGCCTGAACCCGGGAGGTGGAGGTTGCAGAGAGCCAAGATCGCACCATTGCACTCCAACCTAGGCGACAGAGCAAGACTGTCTCAAAAAAAAAAAAAAAGAGTTCATTGGGAAGCTGACGATCTGGAAACGTATTCATCTAAAGCTAGATGAGCAAGTGTATCCTTTGGGAGTCTAGGGCCCTAATTACTTCACCTTGAAAACCACTGCTCCAGGAATGTAGTTCTAACTCAGTAAAACATCCAAGGCCCTTTGTGATCTAACCCCTACTAACTTCCCTCTTCCTGGATGGCTCCCTCCAAATCTAGCTCAGGTCTGTCAAACTGTTTCCAGTTCTCTTTTCAGGACTTGCTGTATCTTTCCTAAATCCACTGTGTATATGGAATGTCCTCCCACCTCTTTACTCCCAGAAAACACTTGATAATTTTTCAAGGATTGATTCAGTCCAATGAATAAGTAGCTGCTAACTTTCTGAGCACAAAGTGAGTGGTTTAAATGCAAACAGTGTCTCAGTACTCAGTGCAAGAAACGGAAGAATGGGATGGAACACTATCCCAAAGGGTCCCCCAAATGCTTATTGATTGGCTAAATCAACAGATGTTGCAGTTAAGGAATAGGTGATTTGGAGTATCTGAGAAAGCAAAGACGATTCCATCTAGGAAGGATTAAAATATTTCCTAGATCCAGAATGGGAATGTGAAGACCAGGAGGAATGGGAATAATGTCGTTTTCTAAGTAAGTCCGGATTAAGTATTTCCTGTTCTATCACAGCACACACCACAGTATGGCAAATGCTCGTTTACTTGATTAATAAACTCCTAGACTATAAATTCCATGAAAACATGCTTGTCCTATTAGCCACTCTATCCCCTCAATCCCTTCCACTGTACCCAGGCTCATTAAATACTTGTCAATGTTTACTAAAAATTGTTTAGTGAATGATTAAAGGAATGGATGAATGAAGAATTAAATTCCACAGGATCTCAGATCCTGTTTGAATCTGTAGAGTTTAGGAACGTATTCCTCTACAGATACTGAGGATGGAGAAGTAAACATGTAGATATCCATGTTAAATTCGGCCCTGGGGCCTGCGAGGAGCTTAGGCTCACACCCAGAGAGAATTTAAACCTCAGCACGGCGGGACAGAGGTGGCTCGGAGGCCAGGACTAGGGGATGGGGCAGGGTTCGGGCATCCGGAGGCGAGGCCGACTAAGTTCGCGGGGCGTGGCGGAGAGGAGAAGGGCTCCGAGGAGGCGCGAAGTCCCGGCCACCCGAGGCCGCGGCTCCCTGGCCTCCCGGGTGATGAGAGGTGGAGGGAGGGAGCGGGGCTAGGGTGAGACTGGCCGGAGGGCTGGGGACCCGCGCGAAACGACTCCGGTAAAGGGAGGTCGGGAGCGTGGGACCGGTGGAGGGTCTGGGGTCGGTTCCCGTGGCTCCGCAGCCGCACTCACCTAGGGGATCCACCTTCGCCCCGGCTCGGCACCGGCTCCACGCTACTTCCTCCCTCGGCCTGCTAGGCTACCAGGCAGCCTCAGGCGCCCCTAGCAACCACGCACCGCCACGCGTGACCCGCGCACTCGGCCGCCAGCGCCGCTGCCGCCTGCCACTCACTGCGCGCGCCCCCAGCGGACAGACAGAGGGTCTGGAAGGAGAGGGCGGGAGGCAAGCGCGGGGAATCTCGGGGGTTCTGGGGCCTGTGGGGCGGGTCGTCACCTGCCTCGCGCACGCGCAGTCCGTTCAGTGCGGTGGGACCGGGCGAGCGGAATTCTGGGAGATGTAGTCCCGGGGTTAAAGCGCTGAAAGGCTCCATTCTGAGCGTCCAGGACTCTCCCTTTCTACTCTGATTCTACCTACTCCCTATGGACTGTTTTCTTTTTTAGAGACAGAATCTTGCTCTGTCGCCCAGGCTGTAGTGCAGCGACGTGATCATAGCTCACTGCGAACTTGAACTCCTGCTCAAGCGATCCACCCGCCCCCAGCCTTCCTAGTAGCTGGGACTATGGGCACGCCACCATGCTGGGCTATTTTTTTAATTTTTTTCTTAGGACAGGGTCTCACTATGTTGCCCAGACTGGTCTTAAACTCTTGGCCTCAAGTGATCCTCCTGCATCAGCCTCCTGGTCGCTGGGATTACGACGGGAGCCCCCACGCCTGGCCTGGACTCTTTGGCCTTGCCTCAATTGAAAATCAAAGGGCCCAGTCTCTGTTGAAGGATTTCTAGTAAAAGCCTTTGAGTTTGACCCCAGGAAAGGGGAGATTGCCCCCGATTCACTCTGCCTCCCTCTAACCCGCCCTTCCCTAACCCCAACCTATCCAGCGGGGCAAAATTAAAACCACCTGCCTGCTTTATGGGCTTCAAGTGTGAATTTTAGGAAATACTGACTCAATTCCTTATCTCGTTAGCTCCCCAGGCAAGACAGATCGTGCTACTATCTCAGATGTCCGTAGACCTGAGAGATTTGGAGATCTAAGAAAGCTGGAAGATGAAAGGATCTTTCCTAGGCAATTGGCTACAGAAATAAAGGGGACAAAGATAAAACTAATCTGATGAAAACAATCTGGACCAGAGGAAGGATCTCAATAAATAACTTATTTAGTCAACAGTCGTTGATGGATGCTAAAAGTATTAGATAATCTACGGGAGAATTTTACACTGAAGGATGTACACTGAAGATCACCTATATGTACTAATCAATCTTAGATAACGAAACATGGCACAGCTGTGCATTGTGTTTCTTGATGTGATGCAATTGCACAGAAATATTTATGAAGTATAGTGTATTTTTGTAAAAAAAAAAAAAAAAAGTTGAGTGACTCCAACTGAATAACACTACAAAAAAGCAATCAGACAAATCCAGAATGTGGGCCAATGTACAGAACAAATGACCTCTTCTTCCTTCAACAATTTCAGGGTATAAAAATGGGGGGAGATGTTTTAGATTATAAGAGATTTAAGAATATATTCAAATGTTGGCCAGGTGCAGTGTCTCACACTTGTAATCCCAACACTCTGAGGATCACTTGAGGTCAGGAGTTCAAGACCAGCCTGGGCAACATGGTGAAACCCCGTGTCCAACAAAAAATACAAAAATTAGCCAGGCATGGTGGTGCACACCTGTAGTCCCCAGCTACTCAGGAGGCTGAGGCAGGAGAATAGCTTGAACTCAGGAGGCAGAAGTTGCAGTGAGCCGAGATTGTGCCACTGCATTCCACCCTGGGCAACAGAGCAAGACTTCATCTTGAAAAAAATAGAAATAAAAAAAAGAAATATATTCCAATGCAATGAGTGCAGCTTGTTTGGATCCTGATTCAAACAAACTGTAAAATGACACTTTTGAGACTGAGAAACAAAAATTCTAAGTCCTGCCCCAACCAACTGAATGGACCCCGCCTTGGCTAAGGGGACGCTAGAGCAACCTTAAAAACTGAGTTCGCGGCTATGATGAGATGGGAGGTCCAACATGCCTCAATACGCCCCTTCCTTATTAACCTTTAAGCAGAATTCTTTCCTAAGGAGTAAGCAGAAACCAGCTCTAGAAATCAAGAAAGGGATGATTCATTGGTTTTAGAGGCCAGAACCAGACTCCCTACTCTTTGCACTTTTCTTCCTTTTTTTTTTTTTTCCTTTTTTTTGAGAAGGGATCTCACTATGTCACCTAGGCTGGAGTGCAGTGGCATGAACACAGCTCACTGCAGCCTCAAACTCCTGGGCTGAAGCAGTCCTCCACCTGAGCCTCCCAAGCAGCTAAGACCACAGACACAAACAACCACGCCTGGCCAATTTTAAAATTTTTTGTAGAGACAAGGTCTTTATGTTGCCCAGACTGTCTTTGCAGTTTCAAAGTGAAAACTCATCAGTTTCACAATACATCCCTTCCTAAAACTGACCATCTCCAGATGGGTTTTGGAGGAGGGTGCACAGTGAGGGTTTTCATTTCCTGTGCTATACCTTTTGACATCAGAGGGCTGAAAACTGCTCCCTACGATCACGTGAATGCAGCCATTTTTTGAATATGCAACCCATGAAGAGGCATGAAGCTCAATTGTGCATGTACTTGTCTCTGTCATAATCATGACTCCTCCTATAGCTTATTAAATATGTATATTTAGCCAGCCCACTCTGTGTAAATTTCTGTTCCCTTTACCCCTCCCTCAAAGTACCTGCTATCAGCTTCTGCCAGAAACTATACTTCCTAGCCTGACAGAATGGCCACCTTGCAGGCTGCAACCCTTTATAAGAAATAAAGCTCTCCTTTTCAAATTTATGAACCCCAAGATTCTTCGTTGTCAAGACTATGGAAAAATCTGAATAAGGATTGGGAACATTAAGAACATAGCTGATGTGGTAGGCCCAATGGCTCAAGTCTGTACTCCCAGTATTTGAGAGGCTGAGGTCGGAGGACTGCTTGAGTCCAGGAGTTTGAGGCTACAGTGAGCTAACACTGCACCACTGTGCTCCACCCTGGTGATCCCCTCTCTTAAAAAAAAAAAAAAAGAAAAATAGAGCATAGACAACGTTAAGAAACTACTATTTATTCTCTTATTGTAGGGAGCTGAACGGTGGCCCCCCATAGAGAAGATGGATCTGTATCCTAATTCCAGGAACTTGTAAATATTACCTTATATGGTTGATGGCGTTTAGGAAATGCCACCCCAAAATATGACACTTTGGTATGTTGATTACGTTGGACAAAGGGCACAAGGTAATAGCAGATGCAGTCGGGGGGTTGTCTGAGTTCCTCCAAAAGGAACTCAACTGGTATGAATCCTTTCCCTGAGAATATTATCAACTGGGAAAAATGAACTGAGATCACAGCAGAGGAAACTGGAGGTTCACACTGTGCCCAGACAATCACCTATTCTCCTGAGGGCTGCTGTGAGATAACTTTATTTCCTGAGAGAGTTTTATCTACAGAACAAGACCACTTTCATTTACCATAGAATTCCTCCCCTCACCATCCCAAAACTTGTGTCTCCACCACCTCCCAGAAGTCCCAAGCTCCTATTCCTTCCTGTAGCTCAGGATGCTATATAAGCCTCGAACATCTGACCCTTCTTTGAGTCTCATATTTTGTAGGACACTTACGTGTATGTACAACAATAAATGTGGTTTTTCTCCTGTTAAACTCTTTTTTTTTTTTTTTTTTTTTGGTGACAGGATCTCATTCTGTTGCCCAGGCTGGAGTGCAGTGGCATGATCTCGGCTCACTGCAGCCTCCGCCTCTCGAGTTCAAGCGATTCTCCTGTCTCAGCCTCCTGAGTACCTGGGATTACGGGCATGTATCACCATGCCTGGCTCATTTTTGTATTTTTAGTAGTTTCACCATGTTGGCCAGGCTGGTCTCCAACTCTTGACCTCAGGTGATCCACCCGCCTCAGCCTCCCAAAGTGCTGGAATTATAGGCATGAGCCACCATGCCCAGTCTTTTTTTTTTTTTTTTTTTTTTTTTTGAGATAGTCTCGCTCTGTCATCCAGGCTGGAGTGCAGTGGCACGATCTGGGCTCACTGCAACCTCTGCCTCCCACGTTCAAGCGATTCTCATGTCTCAGCCTCCCGAGTAGCTGGGATTACAAGCGTGCACCACCATGCCCGGCTAATTTTTGTATTTCTGGTAGAGATGGAGTTTTGCCATGTTGGCCAGGCTGGTCTCAAACTCCTGGTCTCAAGTGATCTGCCCGCCTGTAGTCCCAGCTACTTGGGAGGCTGAGGTAGGAGGATTCCTTGAGCCTGAGAGGTCGAGGCTACAGTGAGCCATGATCAAGCCACTGCTCTCCAGCCTGGGAGACAGAGCAAGCCCCTGCCTCAAAAACAAACAAACACCTGAGTAACAAAAGAATAGATATGGTAGCTGCTCAAGTAGTGATGAAGTACACTGAACTATCCTCTACCTGTGTGTGTGTTCAAAAATTTCCAACTGAAAGACAAGATGTTCACATTGAACTTGTTCCCACCCATTACCACTCCACTGCTAGCCTTCTCCATTTCAGTTAATGGCAATTCCATTCTTCCCACTGCTCAGACCAAAAACCTTGGAGTCACCCTTGACTGCTTTCTTTTGGTCATACCCCCACCTCCAATCAGTCAAGAAATCCTGTTTGCTCCATGTTCAAAATATATTCAAAATCTGACTACTTTTTTATCACTCCATTGGTATCACCCCAGTCGCCATCCAGGACACCATTGTCTCTTGCCTGGATTATTATTACAATAGCCTCCTAACTGTTCATCCTACTTCCCATTCTCCCCTACCCTCATAGACATTCACAAGACCAGAATGAAGAGTGATCCTTTTAGGATGCAAGGTAGATCATGTAATTCTCTGTTCAAAAACCTCCAATAGATGCATCCTCCATTCAAAGAAAGAACCCAAGTCTTCACCAACGTCTACAAAGCCTGCAACATCTGGCCCCCACCATTATCTTCCTGTCTCATTTCCTACTATTCTCCACCTTTTTTTTTTGAGACGGAGCCTCGCTCTGTCGCCCAGGCTGGAGTGCAGTGGCCGAATCTCGGCTCACCGCAAGCTCTGCCTCCCGGATTTACGCCATTCTCCTGCCTCAGCCTCCTGAGTAGCTGGGACTACAGAAGCCCACCACCTCTTTTTTGTATTTTTTAGTAGAGACAGGGTTTCACCGTGTTAGCCAGGATGGTCTCAATCTCCTGACCTCGTGATCCGCCCGTCTCGGCCTCCCAAAGTGCTGGGATTACAGGCTTGAGCCACCGCGCCCGGCCTTCTCCACCTTCTTAAACTCATTTCATCCATACTGGTTCCTCATAGCTCCTCAGGTATGCCAGGCATGCTTTCATCTCAGGGCCTTGGCTTTTCCCCAGAATAGGTGCACGACTCACTCCCCTCGCCTCCTTCGAGTCTTTTCTCAAGCGTCACCTTCTAGTGAGGCCTACCCTGACCATCCAACTCAGCACTCCTCATCACCTTTCCCTCCTTTATTTTTCCTCCATAGCTTTTATAGCTTTTATCACCTTTCTACATATTATTCTTTTAATAATTTCACTATCTCCCTGACCAGAATGGAACTCTATCATGGGCACTGTTTTATCTCCTGTACCTAGAATAGTATCTGGCATACAGAAAGTATTCAACTCAAAAAATATACATTCAACTGAATTGAGAGAATCTGGATAGGAGAAAATTATGGTGCTCCCTAGAAAAATATTATTTTTGCTAAAGTATAAACACAGTGGACAATGAAGAAGAGGGTTAAACAAAATTTCTTATAAAAATAAGGGCACTTTACTTATCTTTCATTTCTAAAACAACTGGAATTTAAGGAAGGACAGAAAGGAGTCTCATTTTATGGATGGAGAAATCAAGGCCCTGGAAGCTTGTTCTAAGCCATCCAATGAGTTAAGGTTTTCCAATGCTTCCAATTAGATTATAATTCTAACAGGTCCGACTAAAAGTCCTTTCTGGTAAATTGCACAATCTTTATAATAGCTACCCTTCTAAAGCAGCTTGGATTCCCTATACATTAGAACTCCACTAAATATTAAAATTAGTCACTAAGTCTGAGCAACCTAATTTACCGCTCTGTTGAATCCTACCCTTTCCTATTTCAGCTCCACCGGCCTTGACTTGAAAGTAACCAAATATAGTTCATTTAGGAAGGAGGAAATTGGAAGGCAAGAAATGATATAAATAAGCTGCCAGACCAGGATCTTGTGTGAACAGGACACCAGCACTTCCAACAACACCACATAGAAGCTAAAAGAGGGGTTGAGCCTCCCAACCCTTGTCCTGGGAGCTTCAAGTATGGTGAGGCATAATTTTTATTAAAAGAGTTTACAAACAGAACTATTAAACACACACACACACACACACACACACCCCAAAAAAAATACACTCTCCACACCCACCCACAGATAGGAATGTTGGCTAAGGGCTAAGGAATCCCTCAATAACTGGGACTGATGGCATTAATCCCCACAGCCTAGAGCTGAGACAGGCTCTGTCTTCATCACTGTCCTGGGGCCAGCAAGTCTAAGGCAAAAACCTGCTGGGAGGATTAAAGGAGCTCCAGAAAGGAAGAGATCTTTCAGGTTGAGGTTTTTGCCTAAGGTCCATGAGGAAGTTCCCTAGAGTTAAAGGCACATTATTGGAGAAAAGGCCCCTGGATGTAGAGAAGAAAGGACTCTTCTCTGGCACCAACAGCAATAAAATTTACTGGTTGAAAACATCCTGAATCTGGGAGAAGGAAGAAGCTTTATATATAAATCTCTTCTAGTCTCTTGTTCTCAGTTGAGTTGGCAGCCTGTCTCTTTTCTAGTCTCTTTAGCTCTCAGTTGAGTGGGTGGCTTGTGTAGTAGAATAAGGAAGAGTTGACAATAGCAGGGCAACCAAAGTTGGAGGCTGGACCACAGGAATCTGGAATCACATGCTATGGGTTGGCCTCAGGAGGTGAATGAGTTTCCTGCAGTGTTTGGCAGAGGCAGGCCTAGGACTGCTATGTGGCAGTGACTGATTCCCCAGAGAGAGCAAGGCTAGTTTCTCACTGGCACCCAGGGACACCAGTACCTGTAGGATAGAGAACAGATGATAGAACAGAACATGAGGCTCAGAAATGGTGGTGTCTGGGGCAGGTGCAGAGGACTTTCATTTACCCAGGAATTCCCACTTGAGAAGAGGAAGAAAAAGGAAATGGGCTCTTGAGGACTTGGAATAGACTGAATGGGAGAGGAGAAACCTTGGATATAGGAATCATCAGGACCAGAAGTCTACTTCCATTCTCTTTGGTTATAGACCATGAAACCAAGGCACTAAGGGACACATATACATGTCCCCAGGAAGACTTGATGAATGCAGCAGTAACTCACAGTAAGCCAAAAGGTCTAATTCCCAGCCTTCAATGCAGACCAGTGGGTTCTAACCTCATTACCAACAAGAATCCCATTAATTATTTTCCCCATGGATTGAACAAGATTCCTATAGGATCTTCACCATCAGCCAGGCAAGGTGGCTCATGCCTGTAATCCCACACTTTGGGAGGCCGAGGCGGGGGGATCATGAGGTCAGGACATCGAGACCATCCTGGCTATCACGGTGAAACACTATCTCTACTAAAAAAAAAAAAAAAAAATTAGCCGGGCATGGTGGCAGGTGCCTGTAGTCCCAGCTACTCGGGTGGCTGAGGCAGGAGAATGGCATGAACCCGGGAGATGGAGCTTGCAGTGAGCCGAGATTGTGCCACTGCACTCCAGCCTGGGCAACAGAGCAAGACTCTGTCTCAAAAAAAAAAAAGAAAAAAAAGATCTTCACCATCCTCTCAAATTTCTGTTCTGCATGAACTTCCTAATGCTACCACTTTGAGATGTCATAATTTGTATTACCATATGTAGACATGTGTGATTTCCAATGGGCTTTTTTTTTTTTTTTTAAAGACAGAGTCTCGCTATGTCACCCAGACTGGAGCGCAGAGGCATCATCTCAGCTCACTGCAATCTCCTCCTCCCAGGTTCAAGCGATTCTCTTGCCTCAGCCTCCCGAGAAGCTGGGATTACAGGCACCTGCCACTATACCCAGCTAATTTGTGTATTTTCAGTAGAGACAGGGTTTCACTATGTTGGCCAGGCTGGTCTCAAACTCCTGACCTCAAGTAATCTGCCCACCTCCATCTCCCAAAGTGCTGGGATTACAGGCAAGATCCACAGAGCCTGGCCTATTGGGCTCTTTATATACTGAAAATCGCAGTCAGGCAGGGTGGCTCACACCTGTATTCCCAACACTTTGGGAGGCTGAGGCAGGTGTTCGAGGAGGTCAGGAGTTTGAGATCAGCCTGGCCAACATGGTGAAACCTTGTCTCCATTAAAAACGCAAAAATTAGCCAGGTAAGGTGCGTGCCTATAATCCCAGCTACTTGGGAGGCTGAGACAGGAGAATTGCTTGAACCTGGGAGGTAGAGGTTGCAGTGAGCCAACATCGTGCCATTGTACTCCAGCCTGGGCGACAGAGCGAGATGCCATCTTAAAAATAAATAAGTAGGCTGAGCGCAGTAGCTCACACCTGTAATCCCAGCACTTTGGGAGGCCAAGGAGGGCGGATCATGAAGTCAGGAGATCAAGACCATCCTGGCTAACATGGTGAAACCCTGTCTCTACTAAAAAAATACAAAAAATTAGCCGGGCGTGGTGGCGGGCGCCTGTAGTCCCAGTTACTCGGGAGGCTGAGGCAGGAGAATTGCATGAACCCAGGAGGCGGAGCTTGCAGTGAGCCGAGATTGCGCCACCGCACTCCAGCCTGGGAGACAGAGAGAGACTCCATCTCAAAAAAAAAAAAAAAGTAAATAAATATATAATAAAAATACAAAAATTAGCTGGGCATGGTGACAGGCACCTATAGTCCCAGCTACTCAGTGGAGGCTGAGGCACAAGACTCGCCTGAACCTGGGAGGTAAAGGCTACAGTGAGCTGAGATTGCACCACTGCAATCTGGCCTGGAAGACAGAGTGCGATTCAGTCTCAAAAAAAAAAAAAAAAGAGCAGTTCACACCTGTAATCCCAGCACTCTGGGAGGCCAAGGCAGGTGGATCACATGAGGTTGGGAGTTTGAGACCAGCCTGACCAACATGGAGAAACCCTGTCTCCACTAAAAATACAAAATTAACCAGGCGTGGTGGCACATGCCTGTAATCCCAGCTACTCCGGAAGCTGAGGCAGGAAAATTGCTTGAACCTGGGAGGTGGAAGTTGTGGTGAGCCAAGATCACGCCATTGCATTCCATCCTGGGCAATAAGAGTGAAACTCTGTCTCAGAAAAAAAAAGAAAAAAGAAAAAAGAAAATTGCGCAGAAGAGGCAGGATAAAGTAGTGGTTAAGAGAATGGGGTCTAGACTCAGACTTCTGAGTTCAAAAGCCCAATCCTACACACTGTCCTTGTAACTTGGACAAGTTATTAAATTATTTGTACCTCAGTTTTGTCATCTGCAAAATTAGGATGGTAATAGTTTAAACCAGAAAATAAAGGTAAAATGCTTAGCATCGTGCTTTTCTCATGGAAAGTCTAAAAAAATAGTCAGCACCTTCGTGGCACACAGAGTAAAACTACTCTATCTCAGCATCTCTTAGTCTTCCCTCATCTCCCTCCTGCACAGCTCTAGAAGAGATCAACTGTGGTCCTTGAGATCTCAGACATTTCCCAGCCCACTGGAGCCCTCTTCTAGCTCCCTTCCCTTCTCTAAGGCTGGAGATGGTAATTGGAAAACTCACTCCAAGACACTGTCCCTGGGAGAAACACGGCATAAGTTTCTGGATGTCCTGATTCCAATTCCTTACAGATGATCTCAGATAAATGTTGTGAACTATAGGGGCCCTGATCATCATGGTTCATAAGCACTGTAGGGTATACCTGATGGATGCCAGGCTCCTGTTGCAGGCTCCGGAGGGCAATGAGGGCGGCCTCCTTCACATTTGGCTGGGGGTCTCCACATGCCATCTCTAGGAGTCGCTGGGGTACTTGGCACTGTAACAGCTCCTCTTCCAACCCTTCAGGTCCCAAGTTGCCCAGAGCTGATGCAACATTGCGCCGGATACCAGCCTGAGGATCTCCAAGCAGCTGGGTCATACTGGGCACTGCAACTGCCAGGGCAGGTCCCAGAGGACCAGCCTGATACGTTGCATTGCCCACAGCAAAGCTGGCACTGCACCGCACAACAGGATCCTTGTCTCCAAGCCCAAGCAGCAGAAGGCTGAGCAGTCCAGACTGGCTCTGCAGTGCCCCACGCAGGGCCATGCTGTGTTGGAGCAAGTGTCCCAGGAGCCTATAAGTGTGTGCCCGCACAGAATTCTCTGGGTGGCCCAGGAAGCTGCGCAGGGGCCGATAAGATTCATCAGAGCCAGCCAGAAGCTCTTGGATAAAGGACAAGTAGCTGGGAGACAGGACCCTGGCAGTATGGGCCAGCAGGGAGAGAAGGTCAGAGGTCAGCAGTGGCTGGTCACTCAGGAGGGCAACTGAGAGAAACGAGACAATGGTTCTAGGGGAGGCAGCCACTGTGTTCACAAACTGATTGAGAGAGGTGGGATCCGTGAGCGCCAGGCGTGTGAGGAGGCTGATGGGCAGCTCCACTTGCGTCAATGGAAGATGGTAGCAGCAGACCTGACAGAACAGGAGGTAAAACGATTCAGGGAGAGGGAGAGTATATGCAGCTAGAAAGAAGCCCAAAACCTGGGAGAGACAAAAGCCAAGCTATGGTGAGAAATGCCACAGAGAGCTGGAAGTCCCGCCCCATAGCACTCCACATGAGATACGATGTGGAGCCTGAGAGAGCAGGTTCTTTCCAAGATCATTCCTTACTTTGCAAGGACTCGGTCTCTGCCTTCAAAGACCCACTGTGAAAAAACAAAAAGAAACACCAAAAGAACAAAGACCCACTGTGCAATGCCAAGAATTGCCAGAAACATGATTTCTGGCCAAGGAGCTGAGTCTTCAGTGCCTAGAGTAGGATGTTCTCCCCAGTGAGCATCAACAGAACCAGGTGACGGACTGATGGAGAGGAGGAGGCACCAACCCAGCTTCCACCACGTGCCTCTGCATAGGCCTGAGTACTGTCTCCATGCCAACTTTTGAGTCAAGCCAGCTGCTCCACACTTACAGGGGCCTAGAAGAGCCCTGGAGCTGCTGGGAAGTAAATTAGAGGATATAAGGTTGGCTATCTTCCTCCCCCACCTTCATGCTAGCTGCCCAAGTACCTGCAGCAGATGGGCTGCAACTTCTGAGTCCCTGAGGTCGGCCAAGATATCTATAAGGAGGTCAGCATCCACGTCCAGCGCAAAGGGGAAGCAAAGGAGCTGGCAGACAGAGAGCACCACGACAGGGAGAAACTCAGACCCATGAGGCCTAAGGAGAGGAATGTCGAAGAGACTTGGTCTTGTTCACTTAACTTTTATCATTCCTCCCTCCCTCCTCCAATTCCTTTGCCCAGCTCCCGTTCTACAATCTGAGCCAGTACTTAGGTTTCCAGCCTAAACCTGATCTCATCTTTCTTGCTTCATAGCTCAATCTGTCAGTAACTTCTTTCCTGCCTTCTCTCTCCCTCCCCATTGCTGACTCTGTGGCTCTTCTTCTAGCTCAAACTCACGCGTGGCGCAGTTGATTCAGGAAGCTGGGGCAAAGCAGATGCTTCAGGATGGACATGAGGATACTTCCATGCTGGGACAGGCAGCTCAGGCATAACTGGGGCTCCTGGGTAAAGGTGGCCATGGCCAGGCTCAGCAGGGCTGCCATGCCTGGGAACACCAAAAATAGAGACCCAATGGAACAGGCAAGAGGCCCAGATACCCCTGCTTCCCCACAGTTCCCAGGGCTACACCTATTCAGTCCCTTCCCCATCTTAGAGCAGCTCTAGTGCAGACACCGCTTCCTGTCCCCAGGCAAAAGCAAAAAAAAGAAACCTCTGTGGGTTAACTCAGTTCTGGGCTGCCTCCTCTTGGAGATCAATGCACTCCCAAAAAGGATACTGATAGAAAGATACCCTGGGGAGAAATCAGTGTCCAGTCTGGCTCTGGGCTTGGTGGATTGGATAGCAAAAGCTCCCCTTCCTGTGCAGATGCCTCCTTGGGGAGCCTCAGGACCGTGGAGAAGCGGTGCCACAAAACGGTCCACATTTCTGAACTGGCCACATCCCTGATTAGGCCAGCCTTCCCCTGCTAGAGATAAAAGTGAAAGAGGGCCGGGGGAAAGACAGAAGTCAGGAGTTCGAATGCTTTTATTCATTCCTGTCCCTGACTTACAAGGAAAGGCAATCCCAGAAATAATTCCTTCCGCTTTTCCACCTAGTATTTCCCGGTTGTCTTATTTCACTTTCTTGTCAAACCTTAACCCTCTGACCTCACAACTCATGTGTATGTCTGCTGAAACCCAGGGAATTCATTTTATCCCCTACTGGATCCCAGGGGATGCAGCAAATGGTTTCCTTCAAAGGGTCGGTACTGAGGGCAGGCAGGGAAGTTCCAAGGCTATCACAGGCACAGTAGCTTGAGAGGGGAGGCTGTGGGTTGCTTCTTCATTCCTCTGGTCCAGAGGCTCCCCAAAATGCCCAGTTCCTCTCCCTTTACTTCCCATCCATCCCAAGATGCATCTGTACCTCAGTGAGGAGCTGCAACAGAAGGATGAGGAGACCATCATAGAATCCACAACTACCTGGTGGAGTCAACCGAACCTGTCAGAGAGAAACAAGAAGAATGCAGGTGCCTAAGAGGAATGGGGTGGCCGTTAAACCAAGGCAGGTCAGTGACGGTGCCATGGAGGGAACAGATTTGAGAGTCAACCGGAAGGTAGAATATATGGGGTCTGGGGGAACCATTTGGATGGGGGAATAATGGGGAAGACAGAACAGTCACTGATGACTCCCAAAGTTCTGACTTAGACTCCTGGATGAGTGTTAGTGCTATCACTAGTGATACAACCTGTCTGAAGGCTAACTTAGTCTAGAAAAAGCAGATTAATACTATTACATCGGTGTGTCTATCTTTCAAGTGTGTTGTGGGATAACATGTGAAAATGTTTTATAAATTATAAAGAATTCAGCCGGTGTCGTAGCTCACACCTGTTATCCCAGCACTTTGGGAGGCCGAGGCGGGTGGATCACGAAGTCAGGAGTTCAAGACCAGCCTGGCCGACACGGTGAAATGCCGTCTCTACTAAAAATACAAAAATTAGCTGGGCATGGAGGCGCGCACCTGTTGTCCCAGCTACTCAGGAGGCTGAGGCAGAAGAACTGCTTGAACCCAGGAGGCAGAGGTTGCAGTGAGCCGAGATTATGCCACTGCACTCCAGCTTGGCAACAGAGTGAGACTCCGTCTCAAAAACAAACAAACAAAAAAAGAATTCTACATATATAAAGGATGACAGGCCGGGCACAGTGGCTCATGCCTATAATCCCAGCACTTTAGGAGGCGGAGGCGGGTGGATCACTTGAGATCAGGAGTTCGAGACCAGCCTGGCCAACATGGTGAAACCCCATCTCTACTAAAAGTACAAAAAAAATGAGCCAGGCATGGTGGTATATACCTGTAATCCCAGCACTTTGGGAGGCTGAGGCGGGTGGATCACATGAGGTCAGGAGCTCGAGACCAGCCTGACCAACCTGAAGAAACCCCGTCTCTACTAAAAATACAAAAATTAGCTGGGCATGGTGGTGCATGCCTGTAATCCCACCTACTCAGGAGGCTGAGGCAGGAGAATCACTTGAATCCAGGAGGCAGAGGTTGTGGTGAGCCAAGATCGCACCATCGCACTCCAGCCTGGGCAACAAGAGCGAAACTCCATCTCAAAAAAAAAAAAAAGGATGACAATAATTTGATTATAAAGTCTATCCTTCTTTTTACAAAATGAAGGAAAGATGAGTTCCAAAGGGTCTAAAAATGAAAGGAAGAAAAGTTCTGGGAAATGAGAAAGCAGAAAGAAGCCTACATAATGGACTGATTTCCTGAAGAATTCACAGGATGTCAGCCACCTTTTCCATCTGTTAAGAAGAATAAGTGGGAAAAGCAGAGTGGAAGCTGCAGTCAGAGGTGAAGAAATTATGCATTAGGAAGGACTCTGCCAAGAGCATGAGCTTCTGGAGGAGGAGAATGAAGCAGGCAGGGTTATCACACTACTCAGAAAACCCAGGTTAGTCACCCTTCCTCTTCCCTTCCCTCCCTCACTCTCTAGAAGCCCTGCATATTAAAAAGAAATCTAAAGTCCGGATCAGTCTGGGTTCAGAGGGGCCTATTATCTGGCAACAAATCTAGAAAAGGAAGGGCTCCTTGATTCCTTTTCCATTCCTCAGTTTACTCCATGCTTGCTACCATTTCAGTCTTTTCCCCTTGAATGCAGTCCTAGTGTCTGACTCAGAGAAAACATGCCTGTGCCCTCCCTGGGGGGCCTCACCTCTGCAGGGGCAGACAAGGCATGTGTGGCTGCAGCCATCCATTCCATGGGCTGGAGGTCAAAGGTCACCCCTTGCTGACCAAGCTGTCCCAATAGACAGGCTGCTGCACTCTGTGGGAGAGGTAGAAGAGGAGGAAGAATGTCCAAATCTAAATGGCATTCAGAACAGGCAGAGAGGATTTATGTCTCTGCCAAAAGAATGCCTCCAGAAACATGCAAATTGGATAGTGACTCCCCAACTTCCACAAGGGGTAGATGCTAGGGTGAAAAGGGGAGAAGGGTGAAGGTTAAAAACTTACCACAAGAGAGACGACATGCGAATGAGTAAAGAGAGTAGCAACGTCACTGCCTAGCTTCTCCATTCTGGAATAAAGAGATACATCAAGGGATGCAGCAGTATTAAAGGAGGTTGGCAAGCGGCCTCCCCTCTCCCTTGCATGACGTTCTTCACCTAGGCTGCATGTCTACCTCCAAGGCACAAAGTTGATGGGAGTCTAGGTCTGTTCTTTGTAGAGAAAGCTTCACACTCTCTATCCCAATTCCTCCTAAGGATAGGCTGTAGGGTACCATTCTCCATATTCTTTGTGAGGGTTAGCTATGTGGCTAGAAGACTTCTGTGGAGACACCCTACTTTGTGACTTACCCACAAGGCAGGTTTTGGAGCCGAAAGACAAGAAGGGAGAGGAAGTAGAGTGTCACTTCAGTAGACTCTTCCCAATCTACTACCTTTACCTACAAAGGAAACCTAAGATATCAGAACCACCTCTGGTTGAGACAGTGGGGCCGCCAGGGGAAGCCCACCTGGGCTGCTGGCTTACCTTGCCCTGAACCAACACAAACAGGGATTCCAAGGCCAGGGGCTCCTGCCCTAGAAGACGGCACAGGCGCTCACTGACAAGGCAGCAGGAGTACAGAACCTGAGAGAGAGGGAAGGAGTCTGGCAGTGAGGCAGAGCAGGCCCTGGGATCCAAGATTGAAGGCTCAGCTGAAACACCAGCCAGCCCCTCAAAAGATCTGGTACCCACACTTGGGAGTGTGAGAGAACCCCCTTCTGCCTCTTGCTGTGAGAGAGTGAGACAGGGACCGTTCTCGGTTCTGCTGAGGACTGGCTAATAGTGGGGTCCTCTCAGTTGAACAGATTTAAAAGCAGAAAGGAGTCTTCCAAGGGGTTCTCTCAATTGGTCTCTCTCAGTCTCTCTCTCTCTCTTAGTCCCCCTCTCTTGATCTGTCTCTCTGTTTCTCTCTCTGTACTGGGAGTTAAAAATAAAGCTGTGATGCCAGGAGTTAAGAGAATTACCTTGAGAAGGTGCAGGCACAGGATGGGATGCTGCAGGCCAGAGATGAGGGATGGCCTGAGCTGGCTGCTGTCTTCAGTTAGCTGATTTGCCAAATGCCAACACACCTATAGAGACGTACCTGAAGGCTCAATCCTATCCACATTATTACAACCCTATCCCTCTCATATGTCCAAAATGATCAGGACTCTCAGTCTCTTCCTAGTCACTCTTCCCACCATTCACCAGAAACCTCAGACCCCATTTTATTCCCAGTCTTCATCACCAACAGAGAACCAAAAGTCATGGCATAGTTTGGCCCCAGTGTAGCCAGGTACAGAGGAAAGGATTACTGACCAACAGGGATCAGGAAAGCTGAATCCTCAGTCCTTGAGGAAGCATCAGTGGAGGCTTCAGATCAGCTGCCCCACCACCTGGGCAGTTTATCACTGTGCTCTCTCCCTCACCAACTGGCCATGGGCTCTGGGATTCTGGCTATATCACGTTCTACAAATGGCCCAGGGTGGGAGCATCTGTTTCTGGAAGTACTAAAGGAGGGGCTTAAAAGCTTGTTTTTCTGTCTTTCTGAAAAACCGGGGCTAGCCTCCCCAACTCCTCTGGCAGAAGGGATGAGAGGAACAAGCAATTGTAGCTCGGACCTGTTCCTTGGCATCCCAGCAGTCGGGCAGTCCCACAGGAGCAGTGCATATGGCTGCGAGGGCAGAGGAAATGGCTCCAGGTAGATCCTCACTCTGCTCTCGCAGTGGCTGGCTCACTTGTGGGGCTCCTATGGAGAAAAGCAAAGAGTGACTCCAAAGGCCTGAGGCTCTTGCCCTAGACAATAGCACCAGTACTCACTGATATGGCAGCAGGAGTAGGGAACCTAAGGGAGTGGGAAGAATGCAGGATGAAGTCTGTTTGTTTCCCTCAGATCCCCATTCATCCTCTCAGTTCACAGTTATTTACTGAGCACCTACTAAATGCCAGGCGCTATCTAGGTGATGGCACTAGAAAGAGCAGAACCTGAACTATGCAACAAAGAAGTCAAGAGAACCTCCCTTCCCCACTCAGGTTACCTGGGGGAGTGTGGACAGGGAGCTGTGGAACTGTCAAGCCATGAAGGAGCCCATCCAAGACAACCTGCTGTGTCGTCAGCAAGCTGGAGTAAAAGGCTTTGGAGATGGCCCGGCTGTTCCCATCCATGGCTTCACACAGGACAGTAAAGCACTAAAGGAGACAAGTGCAGAGGTATCATCAGGGCATCAGAAGACTGGGCTTAGTGTAAAAAACAAGAAACCCTGAGGATCTGAGGAAAGAGGACAAAAACCCAAGCAAACACGTGTCTAATTTTAAGCATTCTTCACACCAAAAATGCATTATAACTGCCTTCATTCATGCTTCAAGGACAATAATTTTAGGTGTCAATCCTTCTATTCTCTGATCAGCTGCTCCCTAGATGATGTTTCTCAAAGTGTTTTTTATAGACTGTGAGTATGAGAATTCCTAGCGGTCAGGTGCAATGGCTCATGCCTGTAATCCCAACAGGGGATTGGGAGGCTGAAGCAGGTGGATCGCTTGAGCTCAGAAGTTTGAGACCAACCTGGGCAACATGGCAAAACCTGTCTCTACTAAAAATACAAAACAAAAATAGCCAGGCCTGGTGGAGTGCACCCATAGTCTCAGCTACTTGGGAGGCTGAGGTGGGAGTATTGCTTGAGCCCGGAGGGTGGAGGTTGCAGTGAGTCAAGATCATGCCACTGCACTCTAGCCTGGGTGGCAGAGAGAGACCCTGTCTCAAAAAAAGAAAAGAAAAGAAAAGAAGAAATCCTAGGGATTCCTGGGTCCCTCCCAACTCAGTCCTATTGATTCAGAATTTCAGGAGGTAATTATTCCAACTCCCCATTCTATTCATAGCACATGACATGAGAAGTGCTGGCCAATAACATGAGTCACTGCTGGCCAAAATTTAGGTTAGACAGTAAAAGCTTTCTGACTTGAAAGGGTGAGGGATATTAAAACAGGAAAACAGGATCTCAGACCAGGAAAGTTTGAGTGAATGCTAGCTAAAGGCAGGAAGTAGTCCAGATTTATGTTCCCAATTACCAGTTTTAACAATGACCAGGCAATTATTTACTTCCTTACACATACATGTTCCTCTCTATCTCCTCTGAGGTTAATCAGAATACAGCTACTTTCTCATTCAATCCTCCATTCTCCTGTCCCTTACCTCCAGGATCTAGGGAAAAGAACTGAATAGTTTACTAATCCTCAGGACAAACAAGGTTAGACAATACTAGATGATCTGCAAGTCTTTTCAAGAAGAAGTAGTTCTTTTTGTGGTGCCCTGAAATATGCCAAACTGCTTAAAGCCTCTGGGCCTTTATATATGTTACTCCTTCTGTATAGAATTTCTACTTTGTGCCTCATTTACGTGGCAAACTGCAATGTATTCTTCAGATGCTAGCAGAGATGATTTCCTTCTTCGAGATTTCTTCTATGATGCTCCAAATAGTATTAACTGCATCTTCTTCAGTGGTTAACTGCATCTTCTTCATAAAATACAGTGGTGCTCTTGTATTATATGCAAAGTTCCAATGTACTTTTCACTGTTGTCCCTAATCCCTTTACCTCTCCCCTATTAAATTATCCCTAGTGCCTTGAAGGCAGGCACTTTTTCTTACTCACATGGCATATGGCATGGTGAGAATTCAACAAATGTTTGTTGGATTAACTTGATCTGACCCTACATAGTCGTAAGAAAGGGGATGGGAGAAACACGGGGAAAGATAGGAGATACAGAAATCTGGAAGTGGGAGCAGATTACCATGAGGCTGTCCCTTCGCAAAGTCTGCTCAGAGTCATCTGGTTGGGCCAGAAGTTTCCCCAACAGGTCCAGAAAGAGGTTGGCAGCTTCCTGAAATACCTGTAGGCTGGGGGTGGAAAATGAGCCCATGATTTCTTACCTCTCTACTAAAAGCCTGGATGTGGTGAATCGGTCAGTTCTGGGCAGGTAGGAGAATCTCTGCAAAGGGACCTATCAGAACGTTCTCCCTTCTCCCTTGCCACACACACACACACACACACACACACACACAGACAGACACCCTCCAAGCCCCTTCTTTGACATTTTATCTAGGTTATTCACATATTTTTTTTCTTTCTTTCTTTAATCCACTTGGCTTCCTGGAACATGTTATTTACATCTTGACCTTTCCATTTTAAGACCATGGTGACTGCTGATTCTTAGAACCTATAAGTCTTGAGGCCAAGTTGGAGCTGTCTTAGGGTCCTTAAAAGGACTATGAGTGGCCACTCAGCTGATTCCTAAACCTGTAACAAATCACAGCTTCTTCATACTTGGCCTGTTCCTAAATGGGAAGGGCACATGGGGTAGAAACAGAAGCCAAACTTGCCAACAGTGCAAAAGCACCTCTTATCCTACCTGTCACCTGTCTGGCTCCTCTCCAGATTGAAGGTACAAGCAAAGTAGGCCTGAATCACAGCCATCAGGTCCCGTAAGAAAGTCCCATACCAAGATTGCTGCCCAGGAAAAGGAGAAGAGAGGAAGGGCAATGTGGAGGATGGAAACAAAGAATAGAAAAAACAGTAGAAAGGGTCTATAGAGACCCAGTCAAGTTGATCAAACAGAAACGGACAGAAGAGAAGTATAGGCAGAGAGAGAGTTCTAGGGGTAACAGAGAATCTGCCAATGGGCTGTAAACAGCCTGGATTAAATGTGTCTTGTTTGGCCTGAATAGCACTTTGGAGTATAGGAGGTTCTATTTTTCAAAAATCTTTTTCTCTAAATTCCTTAAAACCACCCAAGATTAATACTCATCAACAAAGTGCAGCTTTCCAGCTGCCTCAGCGTAGGCCCTATTAAGTATTTACACTGACTCTGAAATATTCCCCATCCTCTCAGCCCAGCTACAGTAGGACACAGAAGGGGGAAGTAGAGGTTTAGCCCCAAACACACAGAGTCTCTGTCCCAGCTCTTCCATTTGTTATCTCTGTGACTGTTTACAAATTAGTAACTGTGTATGAGTTATCTTTGAATTTTAGTACTCTGCTCTGTAAGATCAGGTCAATGAAGCCTAGGATCTAACATCTCAAAACACAGTGCTCTAAATATTTAAAAATTACACATAAAAATTTGGGTTTCTACCTTTTCTTAGAAAACTAGAAGATCTGGCAATACCAGGCCCATATTTCCCTGTGGCAACAATGGGCTGGAGGCTGAGGAAAGGATGCCTCTACTCTATTTAGAGTAGGCATGTGAACTCTAGTTCATCATATTCCCCACTACTCATATAGTCACATGCATAGCCTACTTCACAGCTGACATTATCTGCCTGGCCTCAGAAGGCATTAGAGTTTGCAATTAATAGTTTATTAACTAGAAAGAACAGGAAAGAAAATAAAAGGCAGTCAGACCAAAGACAGATGGCAATCTGAATGAGATAAATCCAAGAAAAAGAACCTCTGTGAGTCTTCAGAGGCTCCTGTCCTGGTGCTTACCTGCTGGAGGCTGTTGCTCTCCTGACTGTGCCTGAGTAGACTGAGCGGCAGCCCAGGAAGCCCTGCCTCCCGGCAGAAAGAATACAAGGCAACAGAGTCACTGCAGCTGGAGAGAAGACTGCTTAGGACCCGGAATGCAGGCAGGATGTGGGAAGCACCCTCCAGGATGCCTTTCAGGATCTGAGTGACGTGAGGGAAAGAAGCAATGATTGATATTTTCAGAAGTAAAAGAAGGAGAGCTACATATACCAAGTATCGCCAAGGAGCTGGCAAAGCAGACCAAATGCTTGCATTCCTTTCTTTGCAAGTCTGAAACACAGAGAAGAAAAGCAGGGAAACAGGGGGACTATACCAGGGAAGAAGACAATAGATGGTCAGGTTACCTGACACAGAACACCAGTGACCAGGGGGTAGGGGCCTCTCCTCAGGATCTCTGTCACACTAAATGCCATTCCCATCTGCTCCCTCCCTTCTCCAGCCCTTTACCTTAAAAACAAAAAACATGTGCACTGCACATGCTTCTGAAAATTCAAAACAATGCATATAAAACAATATTATTCAACCATAAAAAGACAAAACAACATTATTCAACTCTAGATCAGGGTTGACAAACTATGACTTACAGATCAAATCTAGCCTAACACTTATTTGTATACAGCCTGCATGCTAAGGATAGTATTATATTTTTATTGTTTATTTATTTATTTTTCGAGACAGAGTTTCACTCTTGTCCTCCAGGCTGGAGAGTAATGGCATGATCTTGGCTCACTGCAACCTCCGCCTCCTGGGTTCAAGCAATTCTTCTGCCTCAGCCTCCCAAGTAGCTGGGATTACAGATGCCCACCACCACACCTAGCTAACTTTTGTATTTTTCGTAGAGATGGGATTTCACCATGTTGGCCAGGCTGGCCTCAAACTCTTGACCTCAAGTGATCTGCCCATCTCGGCTTCCCAAAGTGCTAGGATTCTAGGCGTGAGCCACCATGCCTGGCCAGTATTATATTTTTAAATGGTTATTCTTCAAAAGAAGAACATCTACACCAAGTATTTTATAATATGCCATTAGCTTTTCTAAATGATGGCATTTGCTCATGTAATATTTACAATAACTGAAATAAATAGAATTAGCCATTTTATAGATGAAGAAACTGAAGCTTCTACATAGGTCAAAGAAGCAGTCAAAGATCACACAGCTAATGAGTAGTGCAGCTGGAATTCCACCAGAGGGAGTCTTATCCCTAAAGGCAGAGCTTTCAGTCCGACTCCCCACACTGCAAGTTATCCAACACTAGGAAGAAAACCTGTTAGTGCCAAAAGACAAGTGCAAAGTGCTAAGCCAATTCAATAAGGAAAGGAGAGTTCTTTTCAACAAATGGTGCCAGGACAATCATATATCCACATGCAAAACCGATCAACTTAGATCCTTTCCTCACATTATACGCAAAAATTAGCTCAAGATGGGTCAAAAACCTAAATGTAAGAGCTAAAACTATAAAACTTTTAGGAAAAGAGAAAATCTTTAAGACCTTGCATTTGGAAAAGATTTCGTATACACAACATCAAAAGCACGGACCACAAAGGGAAAAAACAGTAACTGAACTTAATCAAAATTCAACATTTTTTGCTTCAAAAGACACTCTTACGAGAAGGAATGAAAAGACAAACCACAGACTGGGAGAAAATATTTGCAAATCACCCATCTGATAAAGGTCTTATGTTGAGAATATACAAAGAAGTCTTATACAACTCAATAATACAAACAACCAAATTAAAAACTGAGCAAAAGACTTGAGATATTTCACAAAGAAAATATACAAATGGTGAATAAGCCACGAAAACATGTTCAACATTCATCATTAGTGGAACGTATATTAAAATAACAATGAGATACTACCTCACACTTACTAGAATGGCTACAGTAAAAAAGTTAGACAATAACAAGTGTTGACAAGGATGTGAAGAAACAAGAACCCTCATATAATACTGGTGGGAATGTAAAACAGTACAGCCACTTTGGAAAATAGTTCAGCAGTTTCTTAAAATGTTAAATATAAATTTACCATATGACCAGCAATTCTACTCCTATGTAGTTACCCAAGGAAAATAAAAACATATATCCAGGCCGGGCGCGGTGGCTCAAGCCTGTAATCCCAGCACTTTGGGAGGCCGAGATGGGCGGATTATGAGGTCAGGAGATGGAGACCATTCTGGCTAACACGGTGAAACTCTGTCTCTACTAAAAAGTACAAAAAACTAGCCAGACGTGGTGGCGGGCACCTGTAGTCCCAGCTACTCGGGAGGCTGAGGCAGGAGAATGGCGTAAACCCGATAGGCGGAGCTTGCAGTGAGCTGAGATCTGGCCACTGCAATCCAGCCTGGGCGACAGAGCGAGACTCCATCTCAAAAAAAAAAAAAAAAAAAAAAAAAAACATATATCCATACATAGACTTGCTTGTGAATGTTCGTAGCAGAATTATTCATAAAAGCCAAAAAGTGGAAACAACCCAATACATCAATGTCTAATCAACTGGTGAGTAGATAAACAAAATGTGATATATCTATGTAACAGAATAATAACCAGCTATAAAAAGAGGAATGATGATTAACTAAATGGGGGCTGGGGGCAGTAGCTCACACCCATAATCCCAGCACTTTGGGAGGCCAAGGTGGGAGGATTATTTGAGCCCAGGAGTTCCAGACCAGCCTGGGCAACATGGTAAAACCTCATCTCTACAAAATATACAAAAAATTAGCTAAGTGTGGTGGTGCACGCCTGTAATCTCAGCTACTTGAGATGCTGAGACACGAGAATCCCTTGAACCAGGGAGGCGGAAGCTGAAATGACCGGAGATCATGCCACTACACTCCAGCCTGGGTGACAGAGTAAGACCCCATCTCAAATATTAAAAAAAAAAAAAAAAGATGCCGGGCGCAGTGGCTCATGCCTGTAATCCCAACACTTTGGGAGGCCGAGGAGGGTGGATCACAAGGTCAGGAGTTCAAGACCAGCCTGGCCAAGATGGTGAAACCCCATCTCTACTAAAAATACAAAAAATTAGCCAGGCATGGTGGCACGAGCCTGTAATCCCAGCTATTCTGGAGGCTGAGGCAGAGAACTGCTTAAACCTCAGGGGACAGAGGTTGCAGTGAGCTGAGATCGTGCAACTGCACTCCAGCCTGGGCAACAGAGCGAGACTCTGTCTCAAAAAAAACAAAAAAATGAAAATGGGTATGAGGGATTTTATTGGGGTGATAAAAATGTTCTAAAACTGAACTATGATAACAGTTTTAAAATTGGCGAATTTACTAAAAATCATTTATCATACATCAAAAAAGTATAAATCTTATACATAAATCATACCTGAATAAAGTGATACAGGGAACATAGTTTAGCGAGTACCCAGGAAGGAAAAGTACTGTGTTCCAGACGAGCAAAGTAAGGTTTTGCAGGAGGGAAGACTAATTTTGCACTAACTTTGAATGCTAATTAAGCAAAATGTCTTTCCCCACCCCCCTGCAAAATAACCTTATTCTTCTCACTAGTGTACCCGTAGTACAAAATATTGTATATGCAATTGTTAGTTATAATTTCATCAATAAAAAATTAGTGAAAATGTGTTTTCCCTCATTATGTAAGTACTTAACATAATATCCTCCATTTTTGCCTATTGGCTCACAATGCCTAAAATATTTATCATTGAAAAAGTCTGATCCCTGTTCTAGTAGGTATTCTTCCCTTCAGAAACAGAAACCCGAGGGCTGCTCTTTCTGTGTTACTAAATGAGGCTGGCAAACCTCCTCAAATTAAGCAGACAGATTGAAGAATTAGAAAAGGACAAACTTTCTCTTTCTCCTGAAGTCAGCGTATTTCAACGCTCCATCTGTGAAAATAGTCTTGATCCCATCCACAGTGTTTTTCTGCCCATTACCTGCCCTCCAGCCTCATGCAGCTGACTCTGGATGCGCTGGCAGAAGTCAGGATTGCACAGCAAGGTGAGAGGAGCCTTCAGTTGAACAGGCACAGGCTCAGTGGTCTCCAGCAGGTGCTGCCACTCATTGTCACTGTCTGGCTCCTGAGGCAGAGGGGAGTGGAAGGGGTCAGGAGTAGTGTGTAAGTCTAAGGTAGTAGATCCCAACCAGTAGAAACCATGGGGAATCATGAAGTAACTGCAAGGAGCCAGGGACTGCTTTAGCACAGATGTAAATCTTCAGTCACCTGCTAAAAAAGGTACAGCTGGCAGTCCGTGAGGGGTCTTGAAGAGTCTCTTGGAGAACACTGGCATGTGTGCATAAAGACATACTTAGAAAGATGTCCACTGCAGCATGGTTTGTAATAATTTTAAAAAGGAAAAGATTATAAAGTCAGTCTAAGGGAATAAGGGATTATAAAGTTATTCTAAGGGAATAAACAAGGGTCCATCCATATTGGAAAATACTATGAGGTTATTAAAAAGATTGTGAGGGCCGGGCGCGTGGCTCATGCCTATAAACCCACCACTTTAGGAGGCCGAGACTGGCAGATCACCTGAGCTCAGGAGTTCAAGTCCAGCCTGGCCAATGTGGTGAAATCCCCTCTCTATAAAAATACAAAAATTAGCTGGGTATGGTGGCACACGCATGTAATCCCAGCTACTCAGGAGGCTGAGACAGGAGAATTGTTTGAACCCAGGAGACAGAGTTTGCAGTGAGCTGAGATGGCGCCACTGCACTCCAGCCTGGGAGACACAGCGAGACTCCATCTCAGAAAAAAAAAAAAAAAGGCCAGTGTGAGCAGTAGCTCACACCTGTAATCCCAGCACTTTGGGAGGCTGAGGCAGGCAGATCACCTGAGGTTGGGAGTTCGAGACCAGTCTGACCAACGTGGAAAAACCCTATCTCTACTAAAAATACAAAATTAGCTGGGTGTGGTGGCGGATGCCTGTAATCCCAGCTATTCGGGAGGCTGAGGCAGGATAATCACTTGAACCCAGGAGGCAGAGGTGGCAGTGAGCCAAGATCATGCCACTGCACTCCAGCCTGGGCAATAAGAGTGAAACTCCATCTCAAAGACAAAAAGATTGTGAGGCTGGGCATATTAGCTCATGCCTGTAATCCCAGCACTGGGAGGTCGCGGTAGGAGGACTGCTTGAGGCCAGGAGTTTGAGACCGGCCTAGGTAATATAGTAAGGTTCTGTCTCTTTAAAGAAATAATAATAATAAGCCCAGTGCAGTGGCTCATGCCTGTAATCCCAGCACTTTGGGAGGCCAAGGCAGGCAGATCACAAGGTCAGGAGTTCAAGACCAGCCCGACCAACATGGTGAAACCCTGTCTCTACTAAAAATACAAAAATTAGCAGGGCGTGGTGGTATGCGCCTGTAATCCCACTCAGAAGGCTGAGGCAGGAGAATCACTAGAACCCGGGAGGCGGTGGTTGCAGTGAGTCGAGATTGCGCCACTGCACTGCAACCCGGGCGACAGAGCAAGACTCCGCTTAAAAAAAAAAAGAAATAGCCGGGCATGGTGCCATACACCTGTAGTCTCAGCTACTCAGGAGGCTGAGATGGGAGAATTGCTTGACCCCATGAGTTCAAGGCTGCAGTGAGCCATGATTGCACCATTACATTCCACCCTGTTGTCCAGGTGACAGAATGAGACACTGTCTCAAATAAATAAATAAAAAGATTGTGGTACTGAGGATGTATCACTTATGTAGTATTCCTACAAAAATATATACAACCTGAATCTATTCATGAGGAAATAATCAATTTGAGGAACATTCTACAAAATAACTGACATGTACCTCAAAACTATGAGTCATTAAATACAAAGAAAGACAAGAACTGTTCCAGATTCAAGGAGACTAAGGAGGCATAACAACTAAACACAATGTGTGGGCTGGGTGCAGTGGCTCACTGTAATCCCAGCACTTTGTGAGGCCGAGGGAGGTAGATCACTTGAGTCCAAGAGTTCGAGACCAGCCTGGACAATATGGCGAAAACTTCTCTCTAAAAAAAATACAAAAATTAGCCAGGCGTAGTGGCAGGTGCCTGTTAGTCCCAGCTTCTCAGAAGGCTGAGGCAGGAAAATTGCTTGAGCTCAGGAGTCAGAAGTTACAGTGAGGCGAGATCGCACCCATTGCACTCCATGCTGGCAACAGAATAAGATCCTGCTAAATAAATAAATAAATAAATAAATAATGTAATGTGTGATACTGGATTGGATCGTGGAGCAGAAAAAAAATTTTCAAGCCGGGCGCGGTGGCTCAAGCCTGTAATCCCAGCACTTTGGGAGGCCGAGACGGGTGGATCACGAGGTCAGGAGATCAAGACCATCCTGGTGAACACAGTGAAACCCCGTCTCTACTAAAACTACAAAAAACTAGCCGGGCGAGGTGGCGGGCGCCTGTAGTCCCAGCTACTCAGGAGGCTGAGGCAGGAGAATGGCGTGAACCCGGGAGGCGGAGCTTGCAGTGAGCTGAGATCCGGCCACTGCACTCCAGCCTGGGCGACAGAGCGAGACTCCGTCTCAAAAAAAAAAAAAAAAAAAAAAAAAAAAAAAAAAAAAGAAAAAAAATTTTCATAAAGCACATTACTGAAGCAATTAGCAAAATTTGAATAAGGATTATAGATTATTAATCTATCTTAATAGTATCATATCAATGTTAAATTTCTGACTTTCATAATTGTACTGTGGTAGTGTAAGTGAAGGATCTTGTTTTAGGAAATATGCACTAAAGTATTTAGGGGTAAAGGGGCATGTGTACAATTTACCCTAAAATGATTCAGAAAAATGCTATGTCCATAGGGAGAGAGAGAATGATAAAGCAAAGTAGACAAAAGTTTTACAACTGATGAATTTGGGGTAAAAGTGTTGTTAAGGGCTGGGTGTGGTGGCTCAAGCTTGTAATCCCAGCACTTGGGAGGCTGAGGCAGGCAGATCAGCTAAGGTCAGGAGTTCGAGACCAGCCTAGACAACATGGTGAAACCCCATCTCTACTCAAAATACAAAATTAGCTGGGCGTGATGGCACATGCCTGTAATTTCAGCTACTTGGGAGGCTGAGGTAGGAGAATTGCTTGAACCCAGGAGGCAGAGGTTGCAGTGAGCCAAGATCGTGCCGTTGCACTCCAGCCTGGGCAACAAGAGAAAAAATCCATCTCAAAAAAATAAAAAGTGTTGCTATGGTTGGAATGTTCTGTCCTCTCCAAAACTCACATGTTAGAAACTTAATCCCCATTGCACCAGTGTTACGAGGCAGCACCTAATCATAAGTGTTTAGGTCACAAGGGCTCTGCCTTCAAGAATGGACTGATGCTATAAGAAGGCCTTGCAGGAGTGGGTTCATTCTCTTCTGCACTTCTGCAAAGCGAGGACACTGCATTCTTCCCCTCTAAAGGACTGGGCATTTGGGGCACCCTCCTGGAGACTATGACCCAATCTGCT
Source organism: Macaca mulatta (assembly GCF_049350105.2). Classification (NCBI taxonomy): domain Eukaryota; kingdom Metazoa; phylum Chordata; class Mammalia; order Primates; family Cercopithecidae; genus Macaca; species Macaca mulatta. The sequence goes on along the minus strand of NC_133417.1, from coordinate 123,923,416 downwards.
GGCACCTTGATCTTGAACTTTCCAGACTCCAGAACTGTGAGAAATAAATTTCTGTTCTTTATAAATTACCCTGTCTTAGCCATTCTGTTATAGCAGCACAAAACAGACTAAGACAAGGGTATACACAGGAATTATTTGTGGTATTTTCAAAATTATTCTTTAAGTTTGAAATTATTTCAAAAAAAGGCAAAACTAAAAAAAAAACATATTAATAAAATATTGTAGACCGGGCACAGTGGCTCACGCCTGTAATCCCAGCACTTTGGGAGGCTGAGGCGGGCAGATCACCTGAGGTCAGGAGTTTGTGACTAGCCTGGCCAACATGGTGAAACCCTATCTCTATTAAACATACAAAAATTAGCCAGGTGTGGTGTTGGGTGCCTGTAATCCCAGCTACTTAGGAGGCTGAGGCAGGAGAATCGCTTGAACCCAGGAGGCGGAGGTTGCAATGAGCCAAGATTGCGCCACTGCCCTCCAGCCTGGGCGACAGGGTGAGACTCTGTCTCGAAAAGAAAAAAAAAAAAAAGGATTATGGTAAAACTACATGCTCTGGTGTAGAAAGATCCCAGATTATACGGTGAAAGAGGTATGATGCAAAACAACACATATAATAAAACTCAGTAATGTAAAAATAGCAAACTATAAATGTCTATGTGTGCTTATGCATGTGTGTGAAATTACAGAAAGTTTGGAAGGAGACAGACTAAATTAATAATACTAGTCACCTTGGAGACTGACCCAGTGAGGACTTTCATTTTTACCTATGTATTTCCATTTTAAATAATCATATTTTCAGATACTGTGCAATTAAAATCTATAAATGAATAATAAAGCAATACTTTTTAACACAAAGGGAGCTCATACTTACGGAGCTGGGAATCACTGTTCTAGAAAAACATCTACTAGACCCAACATCCCATGAAAGAGACAAAGTCAGTAAGAACCCCTAGGGCTCACCTCATTTTCCAGGTCCACGGCATCAGTGCCCCGCTGGCCCAGCACCTCCGGCCTCTCCTCTGGGAATGCTTGTCCACAATCTGGGGTGGTCCAGTTTTCCCTGCCAGAGGAAGCCAGGGAGTAGAATGGGTTCCAAACCTAGGAGTCTTAGGGTTCATTAACTTGTCCCTCTCTGTAGGCCCATGACAGGAATGAGAAAGAAGCCATATAGGATTGACTAGAGGAGACTTCTTTCTGGGATGTAGGATATGACCAGTACAGGATATGGTGACTACTACACAAATATCCTTAACTGTCTTCTTATTTTAGAGCTTATTCTCGAGTCTACTTTGCAGTTTTCACCTATGGCTCTCAACTCAAAACAATCTTCCCTCTTGGATGGAGATGATCCTTTCCCTTTCAGCCAGCCTTTCAGTCAATGTACCTAAAGAAGAGAAAGTCCCCAAGTTTCCTGATGAATCAGAAAAACATCTATAATTAGAATCCAAGAACCCAGGACTCAGACTCTCAAGGCTCTACCCATATTTAGGCAGTGGCTAGTGACAGGGACTATTTTGTATTTGCTTTGACTAGCATCAAAGATATGCAAGACACCTCACCCTATAAATACCTAGCTATACCCTTCTCACCGAGGTGCAGGTGGCGCCTCTCCAGTCTCTGACTCAACCCAGCTGCTCTTCATTTCTGAGGCTAAGATCCCGGCCAGGAGGCTTGATTCCTGAGGAGTGGCCCCGAGTCTGGGCAGAGGGGCTGTGCCAGGAGCCACCTTGCTGGTCTTGTCCTCTTGCTCAAGGGCAGGTCCTGTGTTCTGATGTTTCTATGGGAGGTAGGGGGCAATACTGGATCAGAGCTATTTGGTTGCCATAGGACAATATGAATGCTATTCATGGCCCTTCTCCAACCCTAGAAAGTCACCCTCCTCCTCTAACTCCCCAGTCACTAGCCTGGTCATTTCACATATTTTCGTCTGCCCTACACACCTTCTGCTTGGCCTCCTCAGCCATGCGTTTATAGGCCTGAGTCAAGATGCGAGACTGATTACCCTTGGGGGCCAATCGATGGGCCTGTTCGTCCTTTAGGACCTGAAGTTCTGGGGGTAGGCGGCTGGTGAATGGAGTCCCCAAATCTGGACCTGCTGGCTCAGTTATTACTGCAGGGAGGGAAGAGGAGGAAGACATGATCATGGGGGCCGTAGTCCCTATGTCCACTTGGCCAGGGACAACTTCAGTGTCTCCAGGCTTCTGTGGAAGAAGATCATTTTGAAAAAGTGACAGAGAGAGAGTGGGGTTGCAAGGGAAGTGGCAAAGGTTAGGCAAAGGGCTAGGAAGAAAGTTCAACCTGGTGGAGGACAGAGGATACGTTAGATCTAGATGGTCAGGGAAGGGAAAGGGAAGTAGTCTGGAGGAAGTACTGGGAAGTACAAGAGCCCTGGGAACCCTGACAACTCACTGGTGACACGACCAGCAATAAAGGGGTGATGTAAGAGGTCTGGCCAGGACAGTCGCTGCCGGGGGTCTTTGGTGAGCAGTCCCTGCAGGAAGTTCTACAGAGAGAAAAAATAGTCCATCAGTCATTCTTTCCCTTCCCTTAAGTCTCTCTCTAACTTATCAGCAGAACTGGCAAACCAAGAATCCCATATCCATTCTCACAGCAGATGGGCTGCTCTTGATCATGCCCTCTGAAAACTTTGTTCAGGTCCCATTTTCCTGGCCGAAATCATGGACAGACCACTGTTTCACCTCCTAGGGACAGGACCCTAAATCCTGCTCACAGACATTTTGTAACCCCAGAAGTAAAAACAAATTTTAGTGCACCAACTTTGTAAAGAAGGGAGAAAAAACACTGGGAGAAAGAGATGTCACCTTCATAATGATCTTCAGACAGCAAACATTCAAAGAACTCCCAAACTATTCACGCTGCCCTCCCTTTGACGATGGTTTGTTTGTGGCTGGGTAGGAACAGATGCATTTTTGGTAAAAAGCACACTCACATGCACAAGTAATTGTGTGAAGGTGTGTTTGGGAGTACTCAAAAACAGAAATCTTTTTGCAAGTCTTCAGAGGTGGAGAGATAGGGAGACAGTCTCTGAAAAGGATATACCATAACAGAAATCTTTGGGGAAATCCTCAACTTGGCCTCAAATAGGAACAGAGGTACTAGTAGATTATGATCACTGTTCTAAAACAAAGTGATCTGTATAACTATGGATCTTGCTGGAGATACCTGTGTATCTGCCCATAGGGAGAATAAATATCCTATGCACACCTCCTCCACTTAAGGTTCCTTCATTTAGATTATTCTTGACAATTATTTGGGCCCCCTCAACTCAACAGGGGAGGAATTTGTTGTTCCTTTTCATCTCAGATAAAGCAAAGCTGTAATGAGGTTTCACTCTGGCAGAAGACTGCATTTAAATTCCATTGAAGATCTATAATCTTGCCCCACATAAAATAAAAGAAGGTTGGGTGCAGTGGCTCATGCCTGTAATCCTAACTCTTTACAAATTGAGATAGGAAGATTGCTTGAGGCCAGACGTTTGAGACAAGCCTGGGCAACATGGTGAGACCCTGTCTCTAAAAAAATTTTTTTTAATTTAATTAATTAAAAAAGAAATAGAGGCCAGGCACAATGGCTCACGCCTGTAATCCCAGCACTTTAGGAGGCCAAGGTGGGCGGATCATGAGGTCGGGAGATTGAGACCATCCTGGCTAACAGGGTGAAATCCCGTCTCTACTAAAAATTACAAAAAATTAGCCGGGTGTGGTGGCGGGCACCTGTAGTCCCAGCTACTAGGGAGGCTGAGGCAGGAGAATGGCATGAACCCAGGAGGTAGAGCTTGCAGTGAGCTGAGATTGCACCACTGCACTCCAGTCTGGGCAATATAGCAAGACTCCATCTCAAAAAAAAAGAAATAGAAAAGAAGTCCAACTCCTCTCCAACTCTCTTCCCTCCTCCGGCCTACTGACTTAGTCATAATGAGTAGGCACCACCTCTATCATCTGCTCCTAATCACTGAACCAACTCCACCAGCTCTCACCATTTTGATAGCTTTAGACTGAAAGCTATGTAGACAACACCTAGAATGTGAACATTGCATCTGACAGGAAATAAGTGGAATAGATGGCATGCAAGAGGACCAGTATCTATCTCTGGTATCTTCCAATTACCTTTTCATTGTAATAAAGCATAGCCTGGCTCGAACTGGAGTTACCATTCTCAGGTTTGGCAAACTTTAGAACACCCTCCCAGAATAAGACCCTGCAGTAGAAAAGCAAGGCTGCCTGGCCCAGCTCCGGCATTGATATGGTTTGGATTTGTGTCCCCATCCAAATCTCATGTTGAATTGTAATCCCCAATGTTGGAGGAGGGGCCTGGTAGGAGGTGACTGGATCGTGGGGGAGGACTTCCCCCTTGCTGTTCTCATGATAGTGAGTGAATTTTCACGAGATCTGGCTGTTTAAAAGTATGTAGCACTGGCTGGGCATGGTGGCTCAAGCCTATGATCCCAGCACTTTAGGAGGCCGAAGCAGGCGGATCACTTGATGTTGGGAGTTCGATACCAGCTTGACCAACATAGAGAAACCCCGTCTCTACTAAAAATACAAAATTAGCTGGGCATGGTGGTGCATGCTTGTAATCCCAGCTACTTGGGAGGCGGAGGCAGGAGAATCACTAGAAACCAGGAAGCGGAGGTTGTGGTAAGCTGAGATCGCACCATTGCACTCCAGACTGGACAAGAGCAAAACTCTGTCTCAGGCTGGGAGCGGTGGCTCATGCCTGTAATCCCAGCACTTTGGGAGGCCAAGGCAGGCGAGTCACGAGGTCAGGAGATTGAGACCATCCTGACTAACACAGTGAAACCCTGTCTCTCCTAAAAAATACAAAAAAATTAGCTGGTTGTGGTGGCGGGCACCTGTAATCCCAGCTACTTGGGAGGCTGAGGCAGGAGAACGGCACGAACCTGGGAGGTGGAGAATGCAGTGAGCCGAGATCACGCCACTGCACTCCAGCCTGGGCGACAGAGCAAGACTCCGTCTCAAAAAAAAAAAAAAACAAACTCTGTCTCAAAAAAAAAAAACAGTGTGTAGCACCTTTCCCTTCTCTCTCTTCCTCCTGATCTGCCACATAAGACATGCCTGTTTCCCCTTTGCTTTCCATCACGATAGTAAGTTTCCTGAGGCTTCCGCAGCCATCCTTCCTGTACAGGTTATGGAGCTGTGAGCCAACTAAACCTCTTTTCTTTATAAATTACCCAGTTTCAGGTAGTTCTGTATAGCAATGCGAGAACAGACTAACATAGCCATTAATTCAGTAACTGCAAAGTCCCGACTCAGCTCTGGAAAAGGATTTTGGAAAAAGGAACAGAGGTAGAGGGAGACAGATTTCTAATGTAAAAGCCATCTCCCTTTCAATATTCATTACCTTAAAGCAGGGACTGATGGTTGAGGGCCAGCGCACAGGGTCCTTGAGAATGAGGCTGACCAGCTGAAAGATGCTTGTAGCATAGAAGGGAGGAGTGCCTACTGCCAGTTCATACAGTATGCAGCCAACAGACCAGAGGTCAGCTGTGTGGTCGTATGGTCGTTCCTCCACCAGCTCTGGAGACATATAGAGTGGTGTGCCTTTGATGGACGTCAGCACCATTGTGTTGGTGCTCATAGCCCGGGCAAATCTGCAGAAGATAACGGGATGGATATGGAAAGAGAAAAGATATTCTAAACCTGGTCACTACTACCTAACATAGAGATATTCCAAACCGGAGCAGCGGGAGCACCTTTGATTAGGTTCCAGAAGACCCAGCAGAAGTCCCAATCTCCAGCTCTGGTTCTAAAATGAGGCGCAAATAAGTCAAGAGTATGGTCTAAGATTCCCTGTGGGGCCGGACGCAGTGGAGTAATCCTAGCACTTTGGGAGGCCGAGGTGGGCAGATCACCTGAAGTCAGGAGTTCGAGATCAGCCTCACCAACATGGAGAAACCCCGTCTCTACTAAAAACACAAAATTAGCCAGGCGTGGTGGCACACGCCTGTAATCCCAGCTACTCTGGAGGTTGAGGCAGTCGAATTGCTTGAACCCAGGAGGCAGAGGTTGCGGTGAGCGGAGATCATGCCATTGCACTCCAGCCTGGGTAACAAGAGTGAAACGCCTTCAAAAACAAATTAAAAAAAAAAAAAAAAAGATACCCTGTGGAACTGGAAGCATAGATGGATGCTAGAATCTTTACCCAAAGTCACAGAGCTTGATGCCACCACCCTTGGCAAGGAGGATGTTCTGAGGTTTCATATCTCGGTGTAGGATGCGGTGGGAATGCAGATAGTACAGGGCTGATACCAACTGAGCAGCAATGGCCTGAACCTAGAGGTTAAAGAGGTGAGAGAAAGGAAAAAAAGGTTAGAAGCAGCAGCTGGCTGACAAATCCAAAAACTTCTCCTAATATTACTGCTAATCTTTTCTTCCTTCCCTTTCTCGCAGAGCTTCACACTATTCCTTTCTTAGTTATTGTTCCCCTTGTTTAATCCTTCTTTCATTTGCTCATTCATTCATTCAAGAAAAATTTATTGAATCTCATTTACTATCTGCTTGACCATGGGCAAACTAAGGTGACAATCTATATACTGACACCATCTACGCTGGTGGATTATTGTAAGGATTGAGTTAAAGCATGCAAAATAATACTCAGAATGGTGCCTGGCACATAGTATATATTCAATACACATTACCTGTTATTAAATAAAACAAAATGCCTTTTTTCAAGAAAAGTAGTCAGACAAACAATCAAGACAGATAAAACAAATATGGTGATTAGGCATGGTGGCTCACGCCTGTAATCCCAGCACTTTGGGAGGCTGAGGCGGGCAGATCACCTGAGGCCAGGAGTTCGAGACCAGCCTGGCCAGCATGGTAAAACCCCATCTCTACTAAAAGTACAAAATTAGCTGGGCATGGTGGCACATGCTATAATCCCGGCTACTGGGGAGGCTAAGGCATGATAATTGCTTGAACCTAGGAGGCGGAGGTTGTTGTGAGCCAAGATCGTGCCACTGCACTCCAGCCTGGGCAACAAAGCAAGACTCCATCTCAAAAAATAAAATTCAATTAAAAATAAAATAATAAAAAAAAGATTACTTACAAATAGTGGTGAGTGCTTAGAAGGAAAGGGAATGCTGCAATAATGAATCCCAAGGGGGGCCTACTTGCTTGAGTACAGAGAAACCCCTAGAATAAATGTGGCTGGAGGATATGTGTAACAAAATCCCACTGCTAACCACTATGTCCTGGTGCCAAATCCTGACTCACCACAACCTTTATTCTTACTGCCCTCTTTCTGGTTCCATTTCACTGGTCCTTCTTCCCTAAAGGTATCTAATAACAACAATGTTAATAGCAACTATTCAAACACATTACATGACTTATCACTCTTCACCATAGACTTATCAGGCAAACATGATTATTATCTTCATTTTACAAATGAGGAAACTAAGCACAAAGAAATTAAAGTAACTTGTCCAAGCAGACCCAGCTAGGAAGGTGCAGAGCCAAGCTTCCTACTCAGATATTTTGGCTCTAATGTTTATATAATTTACTCCCACACCACACTGCCTCTATATACCTAGACTCTTATATTCTTCTCAGAAGTCTGAGAAGAAATGGAGACTCTCAGTGTCCTTAGCTTGCTCTACCAGTTCCTAACCTGGAGAGAGGTTGGTGGTGGGAAGTTGAAGGCAGGAAGCATACCTGGTCTTCGGGAAGTTTTCCATCATCTTCTAGAATCTGAAAGAGCTCTCCCTCAGCATAGTCTGTCACCACCACCACCTACAGAGAGAAGGCAGTGGCACTGATGGCTCCAGATTCATATATTCTGAGGTTGGGAAATTCCTGGAACCCTTGTGCCTGGGGAGACAGGGCCCAAAACTGTCAAAGCACACCTCTTTGTCAGTTTCAAAGCTGTCAAGCATATGCACAATGTTGGGATGCCGCAGACCCCGCATTATTTCAATCTCTCGTTGCAAATTCCTCAGCTCCTTCTCTGAGCGCCCCAATTTTGGGATGAACTTCAGGGCCACGACCTGTCAGGGGTAAGGTGAAAAGTTAATGCCTAATCACACTACTGAAAAGAGCCAGAATTTCAGACTTAATCTCAGAGCTCCAGAAGTCAGACTTTAGAGTGTTTGAGTAACTCTTATTATTTCTGTCAGTCTCCTGCTTCCATTTTCTCCATGGTACCCTGGCCTTATCCAGGCTTTCCCCACTCCTCATCCCAGGAGGAAACAGCATGGGCAAAACATCTCACCTTCTAGGAGAAGTGTTCTGATTTGACCAAAGCAGTCAAGATGAGATTTAGGGGAAAGGAAAGGAAAAAAAATTAAGAGGAAATAATAGAGTTCAAGTGGTTTACCTCTTACTACATGGTGTGCTAGAGACTAATAATAATAATATTTGTTGTTTACTAAGAGCCAGGCACTGTACTAACTGATTTAATGTGACAACATACTTAATCTCAAATGCCATCAATCAGTTGCTGTTCTTATCCCCATTCTAGAGATGAGGAAATTGAGACATAGAGAAGTTAAGTAATTTGTCCATAATTCTAGGGTTAGAAAGCGGTGGAGATGGAACTTATACCCAAATAATACAACTTCAGAGCTTATACTCCATAAGAAGTATGAGAGAGTCAATGCCTTAGGAATATAAACTGGTATACATACATCCCTTCTAGACCCATTTTCCACTGGAGTTGGGGGTACCAAATCCCACCCAAAAGGTATCCCTCTTTGTACAATACCTGAGCACTGTATTTTCTTCGACCCTTGTACACCCTCCCAAAAGAGCCTTCTCCAATCATCTCCAACACGTGGTACTTTTCCATGACAGAGGTTTCAGAATCTCTTAGAAGGAAAAAGGTAGAGACGGTGAAGAGCTATAGATCCAGGGACAATTCCACAACATCTGGGAGGCCTAGTTGGGGCATGGGAAAGGAAAAATGTTAGCCATCTTGCCTTTTCTCTTTTTCACAAAGACCAAGCCTCAAAAAACATGGGAGGGTAGAATGATGCAAAGATGATGCGATCTTGGAACAAACACAGCATCTCTTTGTAGTTCCTCTCCACTTTCAGCCTCCTGTCCCCAACCCGGCCCCATGCCCACCTGACACCTGGTCCCCCTTCTCCCTCATCCAGCTTGGCCCACTCGACCCTGCTCTCTTAACCTAGCATCGCCCACCCAACCCTGCTCCTTCGAGTCTCCCCCAAGTTCCTGCCACTCCCAGATTCCTCAGCACCTGCTCTCAGACCCCCTGGCCCATGCGCTTCGCAAGCCAGGGTCCCTCTCTCATCCCCAGCCTAGGAGATCCAAGCTCCTCGGGCCCAGGGACGGATTCCCTGGCCTTTAGCCCCATATCTTCTGGCTGCCTGCATACGTTGCCTGACTTACAATTCTTCTCCACCCGCCCCTCTCGCCAGTCTCTTTTGGCTCCCTTTCTAACAATTTCACTCGCTAGAACTGGTGAGAAGTTCAGAGGACAAAGGCGCTCAGAGGTGTGGGAGGGACGGCGGACCACACATGGGCACTTCCTGGGACGCATCCGAACTGCCTCTGGGCCATCAGGCCCGGCTAAGGACCCGGAGTCTGCGGTTGCCTAGAAACGACGCTAGCTGCCCACCCCTCTTAGTTTTCCGCCTCCGACTTCCCTAAGGGCATTTCCGGTTCCGGCTGCGGGCCGGTGAAGACATGGCGGCGTCTGCGTCTGCAGCTACAGGGGAGGAGGACTGGTAACTTCGGGGGCATGGGCTTTGGCTGACAGTCTGGGTCTAGTCCAGAGGCCTAGCAGCTGTCGCAGACGGTCCGTACGGCGGGCGTGTGGGGTGGAGCGAAGGATGAGGGATGGCAGAGATGCTGACATCTCCTCTGGGAGATCTTCTAGACTGGGGAACGGGAGGGTGGAGGGGCGCTGATCTGAGTGAGAAGAGACCGGGTCTGCGCCCGCCAGACCAGTTCAGGCCTCGCCTTATCCGGTTCGATCCCCTTTCCTCCAGCTTCACGCTATCCCTTTCTATGCTCCTCAAATGAATTTTCTCAGGGGCTTTGGGGGATGCCTGCCCGTCAGACCTCCCCATCTCCCTTTCGCCTCTCAGAACTAGTGCCCTCCAGTTCGGTACCCCTTTCTCCTTGGATCAGCGTTTTTCCGCCGACGCTTTCCTCAACCTTCTCTCTCCCACACAGCACTAGTGAGGACTATTGTCTGAATAAAGCTTTACACCTCACATAAAGTCCCTCTAGTCCTTCTCTCAAGCATTCTTAACTAAAGACTAGAACATGGAAGGACTCTGGGATTTGGAAGTAGGATCAATGTGGGTTAACTCCGCATTTTATTAGCTGTGTGATGCTGACCAGGCCATCTAGCTTCTGTGAGTCAGTGTCCTCAGCTGTAAAAACAAAGTGGGTGTGGTATTTACCTCAGAATAGTTGAGAGGATCACGATGGATTTGTAATATACTTAAGTCTGTTTTTTTGTTTTGTTTTGTTTTGTTTTGTTTTTTGAGACAGAGTCTCACTGTCACCCACGCTGGAGTGCGGTGGTGCGATTATGGCTCACTGCAGCCTCAACCTCCCCAGGCTCAGGTGATCCTCCTGCCTCAGCCTTCCAAGTAGCTGAGGCTACAGGTCTGTGCCACCATGCCCAGCTAATTTTGTATTTTTTGTAGAGACAGAGTTTTGCCATGTTGGCCAGGCTGGTCTTGAACCCCTGGGTTCAAGTGATCCTCCCACCTCAGCCTCCCAAGGTGCTGGAATTACAGGCGTGAGCCACCACACCCGGCCTCCTTTTCATTAATAACTGAGGTGCAGGCACCTGGGAAGATTAGATGAGCCCCAAAGAAGTAAAGTGATTTGCCAAAAGGTGGAAAATTGCGACTAGAAATCCACATCTATCTGACTCCACACCTTAGATTCTTTATACTAGGACATTCTTCAGTCCCCTCTCCCCCATTTTGTTGTCACCACCTTACCAGCATCCCATCCAGGACCCACATAACTAGGGTAGGCAAAGTATTGAAGGGCCACTTGACTGAGGCTACACCTCAGTGTTACATTGGTTCAGGGAGCCCTGCTAGTACTGGCCTTTATTAAGACTATCTAGACTACTGGTTTTCAAAGTGTTCAGGGAAACTTTTTCTTTTCTTTTTTTAAGAGACGGAGTCTTACTTTGTCACCCAGGCTGGAGTACAGTGGCAAGATCATGGCTCATTACAGACTCAACCTTCTGGGCTCCAGCGATTCTTCTGCCTCAGCCTCCCAAGTAGCTGGGACCACTGTGTCCAGCTAATTTTTTATTTTCTGTAGAGATAGTCTCGCTTTGTTGCCCAGGCTGGTCTCGAACTCCTGGCCTCAAGTGATCCTCCCACCTCAGCCTCCCAAAGTGCTGGGATAACTTATAGTTGACCTGTTCAGGGGAACTTTTAAGATTCAGGGGAAACACCTTGAGCCATGGAGAGAACAACAGTGAGTGCAGCAGCCTGTAGTGCTGTGAGACTCCCATCCCATGTCAGCCAAAACTACACTATTTTCTGTGAGGTGTAAAGCTTTGTATTTTATATTTTGAAGTTTCTGCCTAAGACTTAACAACAACTGACATAAGTCATGCTGGAGCAGCCTTACTCTTAGAATGAAGAGAGAGCAGTATGAGAAAGGAAAGTATGCATTTTTCCATGTATCACCTGGTAGAGCTGTAGACACAAACTGATCACTCAGCTTCAATTTCAATACAACTACTGTTTCTATGCTTATGCATGTGTGTCCTCTGATTTACATCGGAACATGGATGCTAACCTCAACAGGCTGATCTAGATCAACCAGACAGCCAGGGTCATAAATACATCCAGAGTACTCTACTACCTCCCTCCTTCCCTCTTCCTTCTAAGGGAGAAGGTTATATACAGACAGGAAGAAAAAGAGGATGTAGACTAGCTACTATAGCCCAGATACTATTAGGTACTTTATATAAACAAATCACCTTTTATCCTCATAGTAACCCTAGAGAGTAGGTGTTATCATCTATATGTGATAGACAGGATAACTTAAGCTTACAGAGAGGTCACTTCCCAGATCGCATAGCTTGTAAGTGATTGGTACCTGTTACTAACTCCGAGGCTGCTGGCTTTTCCATTACAACACAGCCTTTACACCACCCTAGACCTGTTGTGTTGAGGTTGCTATCTCCTTTAAGAAGGCTTAGGGTGACTGGTGTTAAAAGTGTATGTAGACAGTAGCCAAGGCACTGGGATCCACACTGGACATTGATGTAGGGAAAGGCTGGAGTAATATTGGTAACGTTAATGCTAGTAAATGGGTGCCGTACCTCTAGACCAGAAAGTCAGCCACTAAGGGGAATGAAACTTAAACAGGGAGTCAGGAACCCGACTCTGGGCCCAGTTCTACCTATGTTAAGCCTTGGTTAGTCATTTTATTTTTCTGGAATCCACTTCTTCATCTCTTGGCAGAAATAATGCTTAAAATTCTGATTTTTGTGCCTCCTATTTGGCCAGTTGAAAACTTAAGGTAACATTTTCCTTGTTTTTAAGGAGTTTAGCAGGAAAATGCATTCTGGTAGATTGCCATTTTTCTACAAAGCCCGCGTTTATTGGCCTTAGCAGGCTTCCACAGGGAGAGTTGTAATGGAAAGTCAGTCTACTCCTGTCTATCTAGGGTCCTTCCCTCTGAAGTTGAAGTGTTGGAGTCCATCTATCTGGATGAACTACAGGTGATTAAAGGAAATGGCAGGTATGTATTCAACCAGCGGTGGGCAGGAGTCCCCCTAGTAATGAGGAGAGGTTCTATCCCGAATCTGGGTCTTAAGACAGTGTAAGCCTTGATTCAGAGATAATATTTCTCTTGTGTAGACAAAAGCTATTCCTTTAATCCTACCCCAAAAGAAAGAGTCCAATGTGTACTTTCTTTGCCCACTTTACTGTCTCAACCCCATCCTCCCCAGCCCCCAAGTCCTTACACAGTCACATCTGCGTTTCTACTTGATCCACCTGCAGAACTTCACCGTGGGAGATCTACATCACTTTGCATCCTGCCACTGCAGAGGACCAGGATTCACAGTATGTCTGCTTCACTCTGGTGCTTCAGGTCCCAGCAGAGGTGAAGCCCCTACTCTGTGGCAGCAAAGGGAGGAAGGGGAGAGTCCCTGGGGTGGATCAGTTCAGCAGTAACTTGTTATTTGCCCCCACTAGTATCCCCATGAGGTGCCACAGATCTCTATCCGAAATCCCCGAGGACTTTCAGATGAACAGATCCACACGTAAGTTGAACCTGTCAAACAGGGAAAGCTCAGCTACAGCTTTGCCCAGTGACGGAAATGGGCAGGCCTAATATGTGGTTTGCCCTCTTCCTCCAGGATCTTACAAGCGCTGGGCCATGTGGCCAAGGCCGGGCTGGGCGCAGCCATGCTCTATGAACTTATTGAGGTAAGAGGTGCGCTAGTCTGGGATATGTTCTTTCCTTCGAGCTAGAGCAGTTTCTAGCTGTAAAAGGGAAACCATGGGCCTAGAATCTTAAATAGATCTGGAATCATTAAGTAAGACCTAAATTAATCCAGAGAAATGAGACTCTTCTATTTGAGAAACTTCCCGAAAGACACTGCTTAGTGAAACAACCCACATGAAGCAACACCTGGAGCTCCAATATACACGGAAAACTTCTGCTGTTTGAGATTAAAAATATAAAGTACAGTCTTATTTTCCTCTAGTTTATTTATTTTTTATTTTTATTTTATTTATTTATTTATTTTTTGAGACAGTCTTAGTCTGTCATCCAGGCTGGAGTGCAGTGGTGTGATCTCAGCTCACTGCAACCTCTGCCTCCCAGGTTCAAGTGATTCTCCTGCCTCAGCCTCCCAAATAGCTAGGATTACAGGCATGTACCACCACACCCAGCTAATTTTGTATTTTTAGTAGAGATGGGGTTTCTCCTTGTTGGCCAGGCTAGTCTTGAACTCCTGACTTCAGATAATCCACCTGCCTTGGCCACCCAAAGTGCTGAGATTATAGGCATGAGCCACCATGCCCAGCCTCTCCTAGTTTAAATTTTTTTTTTTTTTTTGAGACGGAGTCTTTGCTCTGTCACCCAGGCTGGGGTGCAGTGGCGCGAACTCGGCTCACTACAAGCTCCGCCTCCTGGGTTTACGCCATTCTCCAACCTCAGCCTCCCGAGTAGCTGGGACTACAGGCGCCCGCCACCTCGCCCGGCTAGTTTTTTTTTTTGTACTTTTAGTAGAGACGGGGTTTCACCGTGTTAGCCAGGATGGTCTCAATCTCCTGACCTTGTGATCCGCCCGTCTCGGCCTCCCAAAGTGCTGGGATTACAGGCGTGAGCCACCGCGCCCAGCTCCTAGTTTAAATTTTTAAGAAAAATGTTCAGAATAGAATGAAGGTGGGTGGCCGAGAGTCAAAGAGAGTGGGTTTGATAGGCCACTGTAGCAGTCCTAGGTCAGGCCTCCACAATGCAGCCTTGGACTTTGTGGAATTCCAGAGTACACTATTAGCTGTTCAAATAACAATTCAAATGCATAGTTCACAGCCCAACTCAATGCCTTGTGAATTTTCTGTCCATTCGGGTTGTCCATGCTTTGACATGCTTTCTGAAAGCTGACTTAGAACAAACTCATTGCCCCATGGGGGAATGATATTGAAGGGGACTAATCAAGAAAGGCCTCCCAGAAGATGAGTTTTAATTGAACATTTTTTTCTCTCAAGGTGTATTATTTTCATCTCCAAGATATATTAAAAGTGACTTAATGAAAGGAAAAACAATTAGGTTGAATTTTGAAACCAGGAAGATCAAATTTTGGGGGAGGGGCAGAGACGTGGAGAAGGATTGATTCCCAGCAGAGGGAGCATCACCAAGACAGAAATGCATAAACACAAGGTAACAAACTGGCCTGGTAGGAGCCAAGTCCAGCCAGTCACTCCTAGGAGTAGTAGACAGGCCTTGCTCACCATTCTTCCCCCTAACCCCCTGTTTAATCAGTGTCTTCTCTCCTCAGAAAGGGAAGGAAATTCTCACAGATAACAACATCCCTCATGGCCAGTGTGTCATCTGCCTCTATGGTTTCCAGGTGGGTTTCTCTCTTGGGACCTGGCATTCTGCTTGGGACCAAGATGAGGGCTGTGAGAGAGCTCTGACTTAGTGCCCTACATCTGCCTTCCCTCTAGGAGAAGGAGGCCTTTACCAAAACACCCTGTTACCACTACTTCCACTGCCACTGCCTTGCTCGGTACATCCAGCACATGGAGCAAGAGCTGAAGGCACAAGGACAGGAGCAGGAACAGGAACGGCAGCATGCTGCAACCAAACAGGTAGACCTTACCAGACCTGCACACTCATCTGACACTCTTAGGCACAGCCTTTCACAACCTTTCCATCCCTCCACTCCAGTGGCTCTTCACCTTTTTAGGGTCATAGATAACCTTGAGATTAATGAACTCTTACCTCTGTCCAGAAAAAAGGGCATCCTTTTATTTTTTATTTATTTATTTATTTTTTTGAGATGGGGTGTCACTCTGCCACCCAGGCTGGAGTGCAGTAGTGCAATCTCGGCTCACTGCATCCTCCGCCTCCTGGGTTCAAGCACTCGGCTCACTGCAACCTCTGCCTCCTGGGTTCAAGCAATCCTCCTGCCTCAGCCTCCTGAGTAGCTGGGATTATAGGCATGAGCCACCATGCCCAGCTAATTTTTGTATTTTCAGTAGAGATGGGGTTTCACCATGTTGGCCAGGCTGGTCTCAAACTCATGACCTCAAGTGATCTGCCCGCTGTGGCCTCCCAAAGTGCTGGGGTTACAGGCACGAGCCACCGTGCCTGGCCAGGGCATCCTTCTATACACTTACATATTGTATGCAGTTTCAGGGGGTTCCCAGATCTCTAGTTAGACAACCCGTGCTCTGTCCCAACTCACTGCTGAACCAGTGTCCCTGTGCCCTTTAGTCCCAGCCCTCTGCAGATTAGGTTGGCTGATGGGTCAGCACCAGGGGACATCCTGGGCTGTGACACAGGCATATGATTTTTCCTCTTTTTTAGAAGGAAGTCGGTGTGCAGTGTCCAGTGTGCAGAGAGCCCCTCGTTTATGATCTTGCCTCGCTGAAAGCAGCCCCTGAACCCCAACAGCCCATGGTAAGGGGTCTTTCTTCCAGTCTGAGCCAGGAGTAATGGCATTTTCTAAAGAGTAAGGAATGGCATCTTGTCTGTGTCACATGGGATCTCTGAAATTGGGCTTGAACTGCCTAGGACCTCTCTGCAAAGCCACATCCCCCACTGGTGGGAGCCTAAGACTCTGGGAGCCCAGACCTGAGGGGCAAAACCAGTGCAGATCTCCTGAGGCAGCCTCAGAGGAGTAGGGATTTGAGTCTGCCTTCTGCTGTTCATTATTTCCTCTCTGCCATTCTTCCTTCCAGGAGCTGTACCAGCCCAGTGCAGAGAGCTTGCGCCAGCAAGAAGAACGCAAGCGGCTCTACCAGAGGCAGCAGGAACGGGGGGGAATCATTGACCTTGAGGCTGAGCGAAACCGTTACTTCATCAGTCTTCAGCAGGTGAGGGAAGGGTTTCCCAGTTGTCCCGTAATGCCACCAGCCTTCCTACAAACCCCAATCGGCCATGGCCCCAGAGTGAGCTTTGTTCTAACCACAGAGATGATAGGCTGATCATGGTCAGCCCAGATAGTAGGAGAGGGGCCTGTAGTTCCCTGCCTCGAGGAGCTGCATCTCCCTCACTGCATCTTGTCACTTCTTTCTAGCCTCCTACCCCTGCGGAACCTGAGTCAGCTGTAGATGTCTCCAAAGGATCCCAACCACCCAGCACCCTTGCAGCAGAACTGCCCACCTCATCAGCTGTCCAGTCCACCTTGCCAACTCCTCTGCCTGTGGCAACCCAGTACATGTGTGAGAAGATTCCAGGGGCTGGGTCAAATCAGCAAAGGTTGGGCGAAACCCAGAGAGCTATGCTAGATCCCCCCAAGCCCAGTCGAGGTCCCTGGCGACAGCCCGAACGGAGGCACCCGAAGGGAGGGGAGTGCCACGCCCCTAAAGGTACCCGTGACACCCAGGAACTGCCACCTCCTGAGGGGCCCCTCAAGGAGCCCATGGACCTAAAGCCAGAACCCCATAGCCAAGGAGTTGAAGGTCCTCCACAAGAGAAGGGGCCTGGCAGCTGGCAGGGCCCCCCACCCCGCAGGACTCGGGACTGTGTTCGCTGGGAGCGCTCTAAAGGCCGGACACCGGGTTCTTCCTACCCCCGCCTGCCTCGGGGCCAGGGAGCATACCGGCCTGGTACTCGGAGGGAGCCCCTGGGCCTGGAATCTGAGGATGGTTCCTAGCAGGACTTGTGGGGGACAGGGAATTGGGGATGGGAGGGGGGTAATAAAGGTATTTGGCCTTGTTTGGCTTTCTTTGCTCAGCAGCACCTAGCCTGTGAGGAATGGCTCTTTTTCTCAATTCCTAGTAAGACTGGGGTGTGGCAGAGCAGTCCCCAACTTCACTCTGAAGTCTATTCTCCAAAGAGCTGGGTAGAGGGTCTGACATCTCAGCAGCTAGTATAGTGGGTTTCAGGGAAAACTAGTGGGATGTCAGCATGTAAACAGAGTCCTTAGGACCCACCATTAACAACCCATTGTGTACACATCCACGCCTGTCCATTATTTATATACATAGAATGCCTTTAGGTAGAGGAATTTAGTTTCCCGTTTTGTGTCTCATCTCTTTATCTTAGGCTGTGCCCCATCATTTGTGTGTCTGGTTGCCTGGCTGATCCCTATAAGCACCTGTGTGTTGGGGTCTGCGTGTTTCCTAAACAAAGGAATGAACACACAAGACAACACAAGACAAGACAAACATGGCGGCCGCCTCGAATGGCGCACTCTGCTTTATTTTATACAGTCGTTTGTGGAATGTTGCCAAGTCACAAGACACATTGTTGTTTTTCTGACCTTTCCCTGAATTTCTGGATTTTCAAGATGTTTACACATAAACAAGCCCCCACCACCCTGCTTCGTTTGCAAGAGCAGGACTTATTGGAACGTCTTGTTTGTGAGCATGTAGTCCTCTACACCTGTGATTGCAGCCCCTGTCTTACTCAAGTACCAATTCAGTGATAAAGGGAGATGAGAGCAGAGTAGTGTGGCAGATGTTTATTGAACTAAAGGAGGAGAGCTGAGCTGAGCCCAGCCTGATCACCTCCTCAGAGACTCAGCATTGTGAATTGCCCCCACAGGGTCATTTTTATACAGCATGAAGTAGCCCTGCACCTGGGCAGGACTGATCTGGGTTGTAGCTTGAAGGACACGTTCTGCAAAGTCCTCAGCTAAGGAAGGTGCCTGCCCTGGATAGAACCTCTGGAACATCTGGGACAGCTGCCAGTGTGAGCAGTAGCCCACATACTCCTTCAGGTCCACTCGCCCGGGGCGTATCAGGGCGGGGTCCAGCCTGAGAGAAGATAGGGAAAGCAGAGTCACAGGCGGTGGTCACACTAGTACCCAACAGAGATGGCTCCTCGACCTCCTGTTCCTCCCAAGGCACTAGGGGAGTGGGTGGGCTCTTGCCTCAGTCTCAGGATGCTTGGCTCCTTCCTACCTGTCAACGTGGTTGGTGGTCATGAACACAATGCGGGCCTCAGTGGAAGCCACACCATCCAAGGCATTGAGCAGTCCACTGAAGGTGAGGCGACCTAGGCCTTGGTACTTGACTGGGTCTGGAGGAAGGCAAAGATAAGGAAGCATGAGTAGTCATAGCCCAGCATAAAATCAGCATGCCCCACTATGTTCCCCTACTTATCCATGCGTCTCATGGGCTCTTGTCACTAACCCAGGCATCCTCCACCAGCCCTCTGGATTTCTGTTTTCTTCCCCTGTTCCACAGTTACTCACTCCCCTTCCTCCAGAACCCCTCACTTACTCTCCACAGCCAAGTCTCGACTGAGAAAAGCAGCATCCACATCCTCCAGGAGCACCAGGCTCTGCTGCGGGGCCACGCTCAGCAGGTGGTTGAGCCGGTCATCAGAGAGGCTAGAGTCTGTGAGGCTCAGCAGGCAGATGCTGTGCTCCAGTTCCCCAGCCAGGGCTGTGCTATGGAGGATGGGATGGCAGGAAGTAGCAGGCAACCTGGAAATGCTTCCTCAGGCCCAGCTACTCTCCTCACAGTCTGGGGACTTGTGTCTCAGAGGCCTGATTTCTACCTCACACCCTAATGTTCCACACATTTCATGTTTATCCTGGTCCCCGGTCCCAAGTTCCCAGATTCATTTCCCTTTCCAACCCCATCAGCCCAGCGTTTCCAAAAAGGCTTCATTTTGCCAAGTTAAGAGAAATTTTGAATACTCACATAAAACTGCTCTTTCCGCAACCAGGGGGCCCATAAAGCAGGTAGCCACGTCTGTAGGGAATGCCTAGGGATAGAGCCAGGATGATCATGTCTTTTGCCCCAGATATCTATGTTCATTCCCAGCCCTGGCCCCTGGAAGCCTGATAATCTTGGTACAGAAGTAAATCATTCTCATACACAACTTTTCATTCCTCTTAATCTCTGGGAATTGGACTAGAGCTTTATATCACCTCATCTGGCCAGAGACCAACCTGTCCCCTCTAAAAATGTCAAAAACAGCACAGCCGAGACCCCAGCTGCTTCTCACCTCTGTCAGTGTACCACTTGGGGTTATCGATGAATTCCTGGACATCTCTGACAATTCGGTCAGCCAGACCCTGTTGCAGAACCACAGAATTCAGTGGTCGCCGGCGGCGTGGATAGCCAAAGGGACGCCATTCAGAGCCCACAGCTGTGTACATCACGGTCTTCCCTTCCTCCTGCTGCAAGGCTAGCTCTCGAGCTGGGAAGGAGAAGAGATAAAGCCAGTAATTCTCTTCACCATGGCTGATTCTTCAGTTAGGTGGAGCTGAGCCAAACAGCTTCCTTCTGGCCCCCTGTTCCCATGGGCTCACCACAGCCTGCTTATTCCACCTCTCCAAACTGCTCATCTGATGTCAAATGTCCCCATCCCTGCAATGTCCCGAGAAAGCCTGCCTGTGCCATCCCACACCTTCCTCCAGGATGTTGAAGAAAACCTTTCGGTCAGTGCCCAGGGCCGTGAAGGTGACAGATTCCCAAGGAGTTCCCGTCTGCAAGTCTATCATCTGCATCTCTCGACTTCGTTCTACCCGGATCCATTTCCCCCGATACCTGAATAAGAACGATCAAAACAGAGTGAGTGAATGGGTCAAACCCAGCTTCCATCGTTCTTTTCTACTCGCACAGCCCTCCCTAGCTCCCAACTTTACCAGATAAAGTGGTTTCCAGGGCTGGGGACAAATTCAAACTTAGTAGAAATACGGCCGCTCTCATGCTGAAGGTACGAAGTCTCGACACTGAGGTGCTGAGTACGGGTACTGTGGCGGGTGAGCCAGCTAAGCAACCAGGCATAGCTCCTGTCTCGAGCAGGGACTTCCAGTGTGATCATGTAATGGCGCCGGAATGCCACCAGGCCCAGTTGGGCACCCTTCCGGGCCAAGGCCAGGGCTGTGCCCACACCCACCAGCCCAAATCCAGCCCCAAAGTAGGGATTGTCCTTCAGGGCCAGAATAAAGTCTGAAAGTGGCATCTTGAAAGGGAAACACCAAACCTTACAGGACCTGGGGTGTTACAAAAACCTAGGGGTGGGGAACAGTGGAGAAGGGACAAAGCACAAGATTACTTTAGAAACTGGACCTCCCCAGCCCTGCCCACAGGTCAGCACTACTGTGTGGGTCAATATCCTCCTTTTGTGGGGTAAGGGTAGTGTTGGAATGCAAGGGTGGAGACTCCAGGCCCCTCATCCCATTTTGCCCTTCATTAGTCTACTCATACCTGTTTCCTACCAGAGGACCATGTCTGGAGATGCCTTAAACCAAAAAGAGTTATATAAACTGGCTTCACATCAGGATAATGGATGGACAAGATTTTTGTCGTCCCTGGGACCAGCTTTGATAAAAAGGGGCCCACTGGCTGCAGTCAGCAAAGGAGAAGCATCCATTGACTTGTCAGTAACCCTATGCCTTGTTATGAGTAATGTCCTTCAAATATCCTCACCCTTACATCCCCAATATCTAATGTCCTGTTTATACCTTTATTACCTCCCACCTAAACTGTCTTTAAAATCATAGTTCTTGAAATGGCATTTTAAAAGGTCTTCACCTTAGGCCGGGCGCGGTGGCTCAAGCCTGTAATCCCAGCACTTTGGGAGGCCGAGACGGGCGGATCACGAGGTCAGGAGATCGAGACCATCCTGGCTGACACGGTGAAACCCCGTCTCTACTAAAAAATACAAAAAAACTAGCCGGGCGAGGTGGCGGGCGCCTGTAGTCCCAGCTACTCGGGAGGCTGAGGCAGGAGAATGGCGTGAACCCGGGAGGCGGAGCTTGCAGTGAGCCAAGATCACGCCACTGCACTCTAGCCTGGGCGGCAGAGCGAGACTCTGTCTCAAAAAAAAAAAAAAAAAAAAGGTCTTCACCTCTGGCTTCACGGAACAGCTACAAAAGGGTCCAGATCTTTCATCATAGGGATAAGCTCCAATTCCATCTCTCTCTCTGCTCCAGCACCTTCAATGGCTGGCTCCCAACAGACCCCTGAACTGGGTACAAACTCAGCCTGGTACTCAAGGCCCTCTACAATACGGCGCCCACCTACCTTTCATGGATTAGCTCCCAACACTACCTGTTCAGTAAATATGCAAATACGCAACAAATATGTTCAACAAGTAAGCAACCTCCCAACTCCTTGTTCATGCAGTTCTCTTGGCTCGGAATGCCCGTTCTTTTCTCCCTCATTCTCCCCAACTGAAAATCTGCCCATCTGCTACTTTCTCCACGGATCGTCACATTGTAGACAATAAGATCCTGAGGGATAAGCGCGAAGTTGTTTCTAGTACACCTCTCCTCCAACCCCGAACCCCGGCCACTTTGCCCTGCCCCTGGCATGCAGGGAGATGAGCTGACAGCAGAGACCTCGGCTGAGCCTCAGAATTGGTATCCAGAATTCCAAAACACCTATGCATGGAAGGCCACAGACAAAGCTCTCCCGCCTCCGGCCCCTCTGCGACACCCAGGAACCTCGCCCACACCCCAGCTCGCGCCTCCAGCCACATGCTTTGGGGTAATCCGTCGCTCAGCCTTCTCACCGATACGACTCTCTGGCCCTCTGTCTCGATGGTTTCACCGCGCCTGCACTTTGGGGAAGCTGCGCTCGGCCCCGCCCCGGGTCCTTTCATCGACTTCCCGCCACACCCACCAAGAAGCCCGCGCCACTCTATCCCAGAGCTCTCGATGGTGCTTCTCCGGCTTCAGGGCTGGAGTTGGGGTGGAGGGCGGGAAAAACCAGAGAGAGAAAACATAGAGTACCCCGGCAGCCGGCAAGAGGAAGAGAGAGTGGCTTCCACATCCCCAATATCCTAGAGGCGGCTGGGCCGGAGGCGGTCGCACAAAGGGGGCACCGGGGGCCGCTCCAGCCGCGGCCGACCATAGAGATGCGGCTCCAGCCGGCTCGGGGTGTGGAGGTGAGTAGCTGCGGGGCGGAACTGGGAAGGGAACGCGGGTGAAGCAAGCTGGAGGCAAAGTTTTTCGAGCCCCGGGATCAGGGTGGGCCTGGGCTCTGGGAACTCTCGGGAGGAGGTACTGAAGGGAGCACCCAGAGGAGCTGGGCCCCGGCACCGCAGTTGCGTCACGCTTCTGGACCCCGCCCGGTACCCGCTGCTCTCAGGACCAAAATCATGACGATGCTCCATCCCAAGCCTTCCAGGTTACAAGCCGCCTTTCCCGTTCGCTGGCTCTTATGATCCAGTTCTCGCCCGACGATGTGGACACTGTCATCACCTCCATTTTACAGACAGGAAAGCTGAGGCCCAGAGAAGCGATGCGACTGTGTCTGTCCAAGGCTACGCGGTGAGTCAGAGCCAGAGGCAAGTGGGAACCTGGGTCCCTGGGCCGGGACCCGTTATTTCTCCAGACCTCCTCTCTGCCTTAGTCTGTCCTTTCTCTTCCTCAGTCCTCCTGCCCGGAAGATAAGCGTATTTCTTCTCTCGTGCCCACCTGTCTCCTACCTCACCTTGCCCTTCCTCAGGTGAAGGTTCTTAATCTTGACGGCTCAGCGTCCTCCTTGGCTCCCCCCGGAGGCCATGTATGGCCAAGCTGGAAGATTCCCCAGAGCAGCGATAATATTCAGTAAGTGGAGACTGCGGTTTCCAGAGAATCCCTCTGGCCACGGGAGTGCACACTTCCCAGCCACCTTGTGAATCCCTATGATCTGTTGTTTTGAGTCGTGGGATTCTGGAAATAGGGACTATCAGATTGCAGGATCTTGGGTTTTGTTTGCTTGTTTGTTTGTTTTTTGAGACGGAGTTTCTCGCTCTTGTTGCCCAAGCTGGATGCGATCTCGGCTCACTGCAGCCTCCACCTCCCAGGTTCCAGCGATTCTCCTCACTCAACCTCCGGAGTAGCTGGGATGATTACAGGCGTGTGCCACCACGCCCTACTGTTTTTTTGTACTTTTAGTAGAAATGGGGATTCACAATGTTAGCCAGGCTGGTCTCGAATTCCTGACCTCAGGTGATCGGCCCGCCCGATCCACCCGCCTCGGCCTCCCAAAGTGCTGGGATTACAGGCGTGAGCCACCGTGCCCCGCCTGGTTTCTTCTTTTTTTTTTTTTTTTCTTTTTGCATCTTCTCTGTGACTCAATTTCATGAAGTGATTCCTATCATTCTTATTAATTACTAATTATTCAGCTTAAACTCATTTTAGCCATGTATAACAGGGTATGCAATTTAATTGTCATTCATTTCTCAGTTATGTTCCCATATTTAGTTTGAGGCCATAGTCAGTTAATGAGTTTGAAATTTCTACAAACGTGTTATGCTATAGGTGAGGAACCACTGGTTTAGTGCAAGATACCTAGCGTTACTCCAGTGCAGCTCCATGTCTGTGCTTCTTCACTGGAAGCTTCGATTGTGGGTGATTTGTGTTCGTTGAAGTGATAACATCAGTATCACAAAGTGATGTCATTGAAGTGATAATGTCAACAAATTACTAAAAAGCTACACATCTAGGGAGAGAGACTGATGGGTAAAAAACAGTGCAGTGTGACCTCGTTTCTGAAAGGGCTGTGTACAGAGTGCCCTCAGGATGCCAGAAGAGAGAAAATTAAGAGTGTCAGGAAGCCAGGCCAGCGCAGTGCCTCACGCCTGTAATCCCAGCACTTTGGGAGGCTGAGGCGGGTGGATCACCTGAGTTCGGGAGTTCAAGACCAGCCTGACCAACATGGAGAAATCCCATCTCTACTAAAAATACAAAATAGTAGCCAGGCATGGTGGCGCATGCCTGTAATCCCAGCTACTCAGGAGACTGAGGCAGGAGAATCGCTTGAACCCAGGAGGCGGAGGTTGCAGTGAGCTGAGATCATGCCACTGCACTCCAGCCTGGGTGACAGACTAAGACTGTCTCAAAAAAAAAGAATGTCAGAAGCCTTCATGGTGGAAGTGACATTTGTGTAGCTTCTTCAAGGATAGTTAATTGGTTAGCCAGACAAGAGAGAAAGATTGAAAAGGGGAAAAGGCGTATCAAGCCAAGAGACGCAAAAGGCTATGAGGGTATGAAAGCAAAAGAGAATGTTGTGAGTCTGGAGAATGGCACATCATCTGGTTCAGAGATCTGCTGAGGGGAGAAGTGGGAGATGAGTCTGGGGAGGTCAGCAGGATCCAGATGATGAAGGAAGGGCCTTCCTTATAATCCATTCTGAGGAATAGTGAGATTATCAAAGGTTAAGAGAGAAAGGGGCCAGGCAAGGTGGCTCACGCCTGTAATCCCAGCACTTTGGGAGGCCAAAGTGGGCCGATCACCTGAGGTCAGAAGTTCGAGATCAGCTTGGCCAACATGGTGAAACTCCATCGCTACTAAAAATACAAAATTTACCCAGGCGTGTGTGTCGCCTGCCTGTAGTCCAGCTAGTAGGGAGGCTGAGGCAGGAGAATTGCTTGAACCCAGGAGGTGGAGGTTGCAGTGAGCCGAGATCACTCCACTGCACTCCAGCCTGGGTGACAGAGCGAGACTCTGTCTCAAAACAAAAAAAAAGGGACTTCTGAGATTCTTTGGCCCCACCTAATTTTGCTGCAGATAAGAAATCTGAGACCCAAATTGCTTAATGACTTGGCTAAGGGCACTTAGCTAGCGGGAGACAACCTGCAGTCATTAATATGTTGGCCAATACTTGTTGGCTCTCTCCTAATGTTCCGTTATCATTTTTATACTTTTTGTTCTGAACATTATCATAAAAGAAAGCCTCTATTTAGTCTTATAAGGTATATGTGGCATATTGCCATGCAAGAAAATGCCTAAGTCGGTGGGCACTGGGCTGTGTACCCACACCAGCTGGGAAGAAAGTAGGAACTCTAACTTTACTTTGTTTTTCTTCTGGTTGGCTTGTCAGCATTTAAGAGGCCAAAACACACAAGTCGGTGGTGATGACAGACCCACTTTTGGACTCACAGCCAGCCCATAGCACCGGAGAGATGGATGGACTGTGTCCTGAGCTTTTGCTGATCCCCCCGCCTCTCTCTAACCGTGGAATCCTGGGGCCTGTCCAGAGCCCCTGTCCTTCCGGGGACCCTGCGCCTTTGCCTACTGAGCCAGGCTGCCTGCTGGTAGAGGCCACAGCAACTGAAGAGGGTCCAGGGAACATGGAGATCATTGTGGAGACAGTAGCTGGAACCCTGACCCCAGGTGCTCCTGGAGAGACCCCAGGTACAAACACAGTTGCAAGCAGGCCAGTGGGACAGGCAGCTCTGAGGTTTTGTCTGGGTTATTTTTGATTCTGTATAAATATGATGAGAACACAAGGTAGCATCCTATTTTTATACTTGGAGATGTTGTCATTTGGTTTGCAGTTGGTGCATGTTGATTGAAGGCTGGCGAAGTGGTGCACAGCCTTCTACCAAGCTTTTGGCAGTCCTTCCTGCAAGGGCTTCATGTGTGTGCTAGGCAGTAATCCAGAAAGTAAGACCTTTCTGACACCTCTGCCGAATCCTGGCTTGTCCCTACTCTTACAGTCCTTGGAGATTCTTTCGTCCATATTGACCCTCCTACCCAGGAACTGCAGCCAGGGATTAAGCAAAAACCCTGTCTTGGCAGGGCTTTCCAGAAGTGATCTGGTATTTCCCTGCCCTAGTTTTTTGTGTATAACATACTTTACTCATCCAAGGCATGTTGTTAAGAATAAGAGTTGAGGCCTGGTACGGTGGCATGCACCTGTAGTCTCAGCTACTTGGGAGGCTGAAGCAGGAAGATTGCTTGAGCCCAGGAGTTAGAGGCTGCAGTATGTTATGATCATACCTGTGAATAGCAACTGCACTCCAGCTTGGGCAATATAGTGAGACCCCTACCACTTTAAAAACAAAACAAAACAAACAAACAGCAGAAGTTGAGCATTTGTATTTATCTCAGATGAAAGATTCTCCCTTTATTCATCCCATTGTCATCACCTCTTATTTGCAGGAAGCTTCCCTGTTTTTTAATTGCCATCCTCCAGCCATAGTTGTCACCACTTCACTTGGCACTGTAGTGTAGTGACAAAGAATATTGGGAAAGATTAGCTAATTTGACCATATAATATTTCCAAACTTCCATATGGTGAAAGAAATTTAAAAAAAAAAAAAAACCTAGGAAAAACATTTGCAATATATAAGAAAGAGTTAATATCTTTTTTTTTTATTTTTTTTGAGACAGAGTCTCGCTCGGTCACCCAGGCTGGAGTGCAGTGGCACCATCTCGGCTCACTGTAAGCTCCGCCTCCTGGGTTCACGCCATTCTCCTGCCTCAGCCTCCTGAGTAGCTGGGACTACAGGCGCCCGCCACCACACCCAGCTAATTTTTTGTATTTTTAGTAGAGACAGGGTTTCACTGTGTTAGCCAGGATAGTCTCAATCTCCTGACCTTGTGATCCGCCCGCCTCGGCCTCCCAAAGTGCTGGGATTACAGGCGTGAGCCACTGCGCCCGGCCAAGAGTTAATATCTTTAAAATTCAAAGAACCACAATAAGAAAAGGGAACCATCTTTTTTGTTGTTTGCTTTCCTTTTTATGTTTTCTTTTGGTTTTGGGGGTTTTGTTGAGACAGGATCTTGCTCTGCCACCCAAGCTAGAGTACAGTGGCACAGTTATGGCTCACTGCAGCCTTGACCTCCTAGGCTTAAGCAATCCTCTTGCCTCAGCCTCTCATGTAGCTGGGGCCACAGGTGTATACCACCCACACCCAGCTAGTTTTTAAATTTTCTTTTGTAGAGACGAGGCCTCACCTTGTTGCCCAGGCTAGTCTTGAACTCCTGGGCTCAAGCAATCTTCTCACCTCAGCCTCCTAAAGTTTTGGGCCATCGCACCCAGCAGAAACCTTTTTTTTTTTTTTTTTTTTAATGGGAAAAAGAAATCTATGTGCAATGCTCTAAAGAAATAAAAGTAGTAACTATATGGAAGGATGCTTAATCTCACTAGCAAACAAATAAATTCCAGTTAAAAATAAGAGATGCGGCTGGGCATGGTGGTTCATGCCTATAATCCTAGCACTTTGGGAGGCCGAGACAGGCGATTGCCTGAGCTCAGGAGTTTGAGACCAGCCTGGGCAAGATGATGAAACCCCATCTCTACTAAGATACAAAAAAATCAGCTGGGCGTGGTGGCGGGCATCTGTAATCCCAGCTACTCAGGAGGCTGAGGCACGAGAATTGCTTGAACCTGGGAGGCGGAGGTTGCAGTGAGCCAAGATTGTGCCCCTCAACCACAGCCTGGACAACAAAGCGAGACTCTGTCTCAAAAAAAAAAAAAAAATAGGAGATGCACTTTGGCATAAATTAAACATTTTAAATAATACCTAGTGTTGACGAGGCTATAGGAAACACCATGTTATAGATTATGGAGATACAAATTAGTATAATCTTTTGAAGGTCAATTTAGCTACATAGCAAATTTTACAGTTTGCATACTCTGACCACTGTAATTCCACTGTAGGAATCTGTCCTACAGAAAGGCATATATACATGCACAAAGATACAAGGATGAGAATATATAGGGGTGCTTTATTTTTAATGGTTGGAAACAGCCCAGATGTCCATCCGTAAGGGCACAATTAATTTATTTTTTAAAATTATTTTTAGAATGGGCAACATAGGGAGACCCCATCTCTACAAAAAATGTAAAAATTAGCCAGGCATGGTGGTGCCTGTAGTCCCACCTACTCAGGAGGCTGAGGTGGGAGAATCGCTTGAGCCCGGGAGGTCAAGGCTGCAGTGAACTATGATCACACCACCACTGCACTACAGCCTGGGTGACAGAGAGAGACCCTGTTTCCCCCACCACCCGCCACAAAAATTATTTTTATTTTTTTTCTCCCCAGGGAAGCAAGGGCAGAATTTCATTTTGATTTGTCCATGCTCTGGAAAAAACAAACTGGACAAGAAAGTACAAACTAGATGTAAATGTACTCAAATATAAAAATATCTTTGATATATAGCAAGTGGGAAGAAAAGGGTCAAAAAGAAACACACGAAATTGTGTGTGTGAAGGGGCTGGGTGGTTTTTCTTCCTTTGTATACTTAGGTATCATTTTAGATGTTGCACTGAAATTTTTTTTTTTTTTTTGTCACCCAGGCTGCAGTGCAATAGTATGATCTTGGCTCACTGCAACCCCTGCCTCCTGGTTTCAAGTGATTTTCCTGCCTCAGCCTCCTGAGTAACTGGGATTACAGGGATGCGCCACCATGCCCAGGTCATTTAGTATTTTTAGTAGAGACGGGGTTTCTCCATGTTGGTCAGGCTGGTCTCGAACTCCTGACCTCAGGTGATCCACCTGCCTCGGCCTCCCAAAGTGCTGGGATTACAGGCGTGAGCCACTGGGCCCGGCCTGAATTTTTTTTTTTTTTTCTGAGACAGTCTCTCTCTGTTGACCAGGCTGGAGTGCACTGGGCAATCTTGGCTCACTGCAACCTCCGCCTCTCAGGTTCAAGCGATTCTCCTGCTTCAGCCTCCCGAGTAGCTGGGACTACAGGTGCGTGCCACCACGCCTAGCTAATTTTTTTGTATTTTTAGTAGAAACAGGGTTTCACCACGTTAGCCAGGAATGTCTCGATCTCCTGACCTCGTGATCTGCCTGTCTTGGCCTCCCAAAGTTCTGGGATTACAGGTGTGAGCCACCACTCCTGGCCCTGAAATTTTTTTTAACAAAATAACAATAAAGAGCAAAAGGACCAGCAGAATAAATGTAGGATAAACCTGACCTTGAGTCATGGCTCTACCACTAATAAACATAGTAGTCTTAACCTCATAGAATCTCAGGACCTTGTTCTCATAAGGCTGTTGGAGGACCAAATGAGAGCATTTATTAAGCCTTTTGAAATCAAAGTCTTGCCCATTGCTTTTAAAACGGCAGCAATTATTATGGAGAATAATAACTATTTTCAGAAAGGATATTCTCCATTTTATCCATTCCTGTGCCTTTGTAAAGCTCTTTACAGAATTTGAAAGTAAAGCTCTTATCATTTATATTGCAGATATTATCCCTAGTTTGTCATTTTCTTTTGGAAGTTTCTGGTTTTCACTTGGGCAAAATATACTGTCTTAATGCTGTCTGGATTTGCTTGTTTATTCACTCATTTAACAAATATTTATTAAGCACCTACCTTGTACCAAGTATTGTGCTAGGAGTCCAAACACACATGCCAGATAGATGGTCCCTGACCTTATGGGGCTTACAGTCCAGGTGTAGGACCAGACTTAAAGTCCATCTGTACTCTACGAATATTAAAAGATTCACCTACATTTTCTACTAGTAACTAACTCCTATGAGTCTTGTTCCATCTGATTCTATGCCTTTCTCTGTCGGTCCTCTGCCTGCAGGTGTCCTGGTAAAGGTGGTGGAGGTGTACTTCTGTGAGCGCTGTGAACAGAGCTTCGCAGAGCCCACTCTGCTGGCCCTGCATCAGTGCAGTGAGACCCATATACAGCCTGTGCAGGGCCTCTCTAGCCCCCCATGCTCTGTAGAGCTGCCTCCCAGCAACCCAATCCTCCCTGGCCCTCTGCAGGGCCAGAGCCCACCAGTTAGTCCCCTATCATGCCCTGTGTGTAGACAGGAGTTTGCCCAACCCCAGGCCCTGAAGAGCCACTTCAAGATTCACCGGGGCACTCCTGACACCTTCTCCTGCCCAGAATCTGGCTGTGTGTTCTCTGCTGAAGATCGCAAGGGTCTGCAGCACCACCTGAGGCAGACTCACAGAGCAGTTCCTGTGCCCTGTTCTTTCCGGGGCTGCCCCCTGCTTTTCGGGAGCCAGCAGGGCATGGAGCTGCACCGGCAGGCGCATTACCCTTTCCACTGCAGCCACTGCAGCTTCATGGGCTCCAACGTCAAACTCTTCCGGCAGCATCAGCGGAGCCATGGTGCTGGGACACAGGGAGAACTTTCTGCCGTTCAGGGCCTTCCATCCCAGGAGCTGCTGCCAGGTATGAGGCCAAGGGCCAAGCAGTTCCTCTCCTGGAGTTCAGCCACAGTTGATCTTATAGGAGAGGCAGTTGTTTCCAAGGCCATGAATGTACATGAATATAAGAGAATCTAGATAGTGGCTCAGGAGGATGGAGTTACTGGATGACATGGGAAGGCATCTTGAAACAGTGGAATATATGGGACAAAGAGGAAGTCTTTGTGACAATGAGTGAAAGTTGGCTTAGGCTACCTGTGGCTTGAAGTTACTTAACCAATATTCTCTAATGATCCATTTCACAGCTTTCTGAGAGCAAAGGCAAAAATGACCATCATTGGCTATGGCCACTGAAGGAATGCCTGTAGACTTTCCTTTAGAGCAACTGGGGATTGAGCAGTAGAAGCCAGGGTTATTTTAAAAAGGAAATAACCGTTTGGGCTAGGCACTGTGGCACATGCCTGTGATCCCAGCAGTTTGGGAGGCCAAGGTGGATGGATCCCTTGAATCCAGGAGTTCAAGAACAGCCTGGCAATGTGGTGAAATCCTGTCTCTACAAAAAATACAAAAATTAGCTGAGTTTGGTGGTGCATGTCTGTAGTCCCAGCTACTCAGGAGGCTGAGGTGGGGGATCACTTGAGCTCAGGAGGCGGAGGTTGCAGTGAACCAAGATTGCA
The DNA here is from genome assembly GCF_049350105.2 of Macaca mulatta. Classification (NCBI taxonomy): domain Eukaryota; kingdom Metazoa; phylum Chordata; class Mammalia; order Primates; family Cercopithecidae; genus Macaca; species Macaca mulatta. Next base: position 123,892,268 of record NC_133417.1, on the reverse strand, counting down.
CCACTGCACTCCAGCCTGGATGACAGAGTAAGACACTGTCTCAAAAAAAAAAAAAAAAAAAAAAAGAGAGAAAGAGAGAGGGAGGAAGGGAAAGGAACATTCAAGGGAGATGGTGTTTTACTAGTTGCCATTCCTCTTGGTCCCAAAAAAGCATGAGAGAGCAGAGGAGCAGGAGGAAACAGAGAAAACAGGCCAGGAGAGGCCAGGATTCTGATAAGAGAAGGAATTGCAGTCTACCCATTCTCTACTTTCAGCCCCCTATGACCTCAGTGACCTCACTGCTGTCAAAAGGGGTGCTCTCTGAGGTGTGAGTTACTTTAGACTGGAACATTGCTAATAACTTAGCTCTTGGTCCTCCTATTTCTGTCTTGAGTGGAAATACATTTATACATAAAACCCAAGATTTCCTTATGCTAAAAGTGGAAGAGGGTGATTATTTCAGCCAGTAGGTGGAGAAGTATAAGCATTTAGTGCTGTCATTGGCTCCTGTAGACTTTATCAAGTTTTATGTCTCTCCAGCTCCCAAACTGCCTCCAGGAGAGAGAGAACCTTCACAGGAAGCAGGTACACCCCTGCCTGGGCAGGAGACAGCTGAAGAGGAGAATGTAGAGAAAGAAGAGAAGAATGACACCCAGAAGAACTCCCATAAGGCTGTGGATAAAGGCCAAGGGGCTCAGCGGCTGGAAGGTAATGACTAAGGCTTGAAGCCCTTGGTGGTGGGAAAGAATGGATTATTGAAACCGTGGTATTGAAGCTCTGGGGTTTGTTTTCTGAGCTTTGGTTCGGATCCTTTTATTCTGTTCTACCTTGACTCAAAAGTCAAGGTCTAGTGGGAAAATGATGAATGAGTGAATGGTAAAGACTTTAGTAATATAGCATTGGGGTAAATCGAGTTTGCTTCACTGGGCTGGTTTTCCTCAGGCAGAAAACTCTAGCAGGGAAGCAGGAGGTGATCTTCATCATAATATAGAGATGCCAGAAGTTATTGATGATAACAGCCTATTTTGTCTGGCACTGAGCCCTCAAATACTTTTTTCTGAATCTTTGCTTCCCAGTTTTTCACCTCAGTAGAATATTTGAAAGTCATCCCACAAGGAGTACAGTTGTTATCAAGGTGAATAAGAAAGATGTGGTTGTATTTATTACCAACTTCATTATTAGCTAGAGCCTGTGAGCCAGTGTTTAGAAGTAAGAGTTCTTTTTCTTTTTTTTGAGACGGAGTTTCACTCTGTCACCCAGGCTGGAGTGCAGTGGCCGGATCTCAGCTCACTGCAAGCTCCGCCTCCCGGGTTCACGCCATTCTCCTGCCTCAGCCTCCCGAGTAGCTGGGACTACAGGCACCCGCCACCTCTCCCAGCTAGTTTTTTGTATTTTTTAGTAGAGACGGGGTTTCACCGTGTTAGCCAGGATGGTCTTGATCTCCTGACCTCGTGATCCGCCCGTCTCGGCCTCCCAAAGTGCTGGGATTACAGGCTTGAGCCACCGCGCCCGGCCAAGAGTTCTTTACTTTCTTTTGGCTCACCCCCTTGGGGGCTCTTTTCCTTCTAACTAATCTTGCTGATGCTTCTGCCTGCCCCCATAGAACAAGGCAGGAAAGAACAAGAATGCTCCATTCAGATTGTTTTAAGCAGCTCTAAACAAAGACTCAAGAAGAGCAGGTAGCTGAGTAAAGCACTTCAAACAGGATGTCACAGCAAGGCCTGAGAAGCCCTTGTGGTTTTGCTTCTCTTAAAACTTGAGTTTCTCACCTTTTCTTTGAGACTACAGTGTTTGAGACCCTTTTGCTTGGTTTCCTGGAGAGAGGCCACACATTGTTTGTGTCTGAGCAAATTGTGGTTCTCCCATTATCTGGCTATCCCCAGAAAAATCTCACTCTCTCAACTCTATTCCCTCTCCCAGGGGATGTGGTCTCTGGCACCGAGTCCCTCTTCAAGACCCATATGTGTCCAGAGTGTAAGCGCTGCTTTAAGAAGCGGACCCATCTGGTGGAACACCTTCATCTCCACTTCCCAGACCCCAGTCTCCAGTGCCCCAACTGCCAGAAGTTCTTCACCAGTAAGAGCAAGCTCAAGACCCATCTGCTGCGGGAGCTGGGTGAAAAGGCCCACCACTGCCCACTGTGCCACTACAGTGCGGTGGAGAGGAATGCACTCAACCGCCACATGGCCAGCATGCATGAAGATATTTCCAACTTCTACTCAGACACCTATGCCTGTCCTATCTGCCGTGAGGAATTCCGCCTCAGCCAGGCCCTCAAGGAGCACCTCAAGAGCCACACGGCAGCAGCCGCGGCAGAGCCGGTACCCCTTCGCTGCTTTCAGGAGGGCTGCAGCTATGCAGCACCCGACCGCAAGGCCTTCATTAAGCACCTGAAGGAGACCCATGGGGTGCGGGCTGTGGAGTGCCGCCATCACTCATGTCCCATGCTCTTTGCCACAGCCGAAGCCATGGAGGCCCACCACAAGAGCCACTACGCCTTCCACTGCCCCCACTGTGACTTTGCTTGTTCCAATAAGCACCTATTCCGTAAACACAAGAAGCAGGGCCACCCTGGCAGTGAAGAGCTGCGCTGCACCTTCTGCCCCTTTGCCACCTTCAACCCCGTGGCTTACCAGGATCATGTAGGCAAGATGCATGCTCATGAAAAGATCCACCAGTGTCCTGAGTGCAGCTTTGCCACTGCCCACAAGAGGGTGCTCATCCGACACATGCTTCTACATACCGGTAGGATGGTTTCCATCTTTACAATAATGTTGTAATAATGATGGTGGTGATAATGGCTACAAAGGGCCTTGCATACATTTTCTCATTTGACCCAAAATTCCTAGAGATAGATCTAGTATTCCAGGTTTACAAATGAGCCTTGAGTGTCACTTAGCTAGTAAACTAGTAGAGCTAGGATTTGAATCCATGCCGTCTGATTCCAGAGCCTGTGCTCTAACCACTGTGGTGCTGTGCCTCTTAAGCCCCTGTCCAGTTCTGCCCACCCCTAGTCAGGCTTGAGTGGGTTAACATCAAGCCTGAAGAAACCCAAACTAGGACAAATTACCTTACGTTGCAATTCATGTTTTGGGATGTGCTAAGAGACAGGGGCGAGGGGACTGAACCGTCCACATGCGTATGGCCTTCTATAGCTTGGGTGTCCATGACACCGAACAAGATCACCTCCAGTGACCTGGAAGTTGCAGATGTTTAACTGGCACTCGTAACTGTCTTCCAGCATTCTTGATGCTTTAGGTAACAACCAAACCAAGCTTCCTGCTACAGCATCATCCCATTTGTGATCTCTATGTCAACATCAGTGGATTGACAGGACATTTTTAGAATTTTCATCAAAGACACTGGTTTGGGAGAAAAAATATTAGGTAGCCTGGGACAAAGCCATTATTCTCATTGAACTCATTCCTGTACATGCTTTAGTCACAGAATCTCATGTTTCTGAGGTCTTTCCAAGAGGTTTAATCTTGTAAGTAAGGCAGGTAAAGATGAGAAAAGAGACAAACTCTGAGACCTACTTTAAGACGACACAGATAGTGTTAGAACTCTGCAGAGTACCATGTTGCCAGCCTTTCACCATAGGGAATGGGGCTGGGTGAGTGGGCAGGGACAACAAGGAGGGGTCCTGAAGGAACCTGGCCCAGCCTGTCAGTGCCAGGTCTTGACCATCAACATGAACAGCTCACCTTTGAGTTCTCACTGAGTTTCACTGACAACTTTGGAACATCTCATATAATCTTTATACAACCTTTTGGAGACAAAGAAACAGACTGCTCGAAGCCACATGGTAGTCAGCTAGGATTTAAACTACCACTTAATGGCTCTATGATTTCTCTGTGCCTCAGTTTCCCTATCTGTAAAATGAGGGTGATAATAGCACCTGCCTCTTAAGGATATTCTGAAAATCTGCGGAGAGACGGCTTTTTTTTTTTTTTTTTTTTTTTTTTTGAGAGTACAGTAGCCTAATCTCGGCTCACTACAAGCTCCGCCTCCCGGGTTCCCTCCATTCTCCTGCCTCAGCCTCCCGAGTAGCTGGGACTACAGGCATCCGCCACCATGCCCAGCTAATTTTTTGTATTTTTAGTATAGACAGAGTTTCACTGCGTTAGCCAGGGTGGTCTCGATCTCCTGACCTCGTGATCCACCCGCCTCGGCCCCTCAAAATGCTGGGATTACAGGTGTGAGCTACCGTGCTCAGCCGAGAGGAGGAGGCATTTTTTTACAAAGTGCTCAGAAGAGTGCTATTCACATAGTAAGAACTTTGTTCATGTTGGCTGTTAATATTTTTATTACTATGTTGGACTTCAGATCAGAATTCTTGACCATTCTGTTCTGTTGTCTCATTTATTTTTCCTTTTCTGGAAAACAAAAGAATTAGGCTAAGTAGAGCAGTTGACCATAGTGACAGCAAACTGTAAAACAAATCAAGAGTGGACTTTAAGCTAGTTTTGAAAAGCTTGGGCTGGGCATGGTGGCTCATGCCTGTAATCCCAACACTTTACAAGGCCAAGGTGGGCGGATGACCTAAGATCAGGAGTTCGAGAACAGCCTGGCTAACATGGTGAAACCCTGTCTCTACTAAAAATACAAAAAATTTAGCTAGGCATGGTGGCGGGCGCCTATAATCCCAGCTACTCGGGAGGCTGAGACACAAGAATCGCTTGAGCCCGGGCAGCTGAGCTTGGCAGTGAGCTGAGGTCACGTCACTGTACTCCAACCTTGGCGACAGAGTGAGACTCTGTCTCAATTAAAAAAACAGAAAGAAAAAGAAAAGAAAAGCTTGGTCTTTACTTTCTTCCCATCTTCATTGGTGTGAAAGTTGGGGGAGTAGTTATTTGAGAGGGCTGTGAAGCAGCCTTCATTATTGTGAGGTTTTCACCGTTGCAGGTAGCCTATGAAGCTGTTGTTCCTCACTGGCATCAGGGCAGCCTTGCTGGAAGAAATGGTCTGTCCACTTGCTCTGTGTCTGACCTGTGTTCTCTCCCCTCATCCTCATCCCCCATATAAGGTGAGAAGCCTCACAAGTGTGAGCTGTGTGACTTCACATGTCGAGACGTGAGCTACCTATCGAAGCACATGCTGACCCACTCCAACACCAAGGATTACATGTGCACTGAATGTGGCTATGTCACCAAGTGGAAGCACTACCTCCGTGTGCACATGCGAAAACATACAGGGGACCTCAGGTACAACAACACACACATAGGCCTCCGTCCCAATCCCAAGAACCTTATGCCAAGCTAGCTTCTTCTTGGATCTAACTTCTGGCCCTATTGCTTTCTCCAATCCCTGGAGAGTCTCCTCCTAAGGCCGGGTGCAGTGACTCACACCTGTAATCCCAGCACTTTGAGAGGCCGGGGCAGGCAAATTACTTGAACTTGGGAGTTCAAGGCCATCTGGGCAACACCCCATCTCTACTAAAACTACAAAAATTAGCTGGGCATGGTAGCAGACACCTGTAATGCCAGCTTCTTGGGAGGCTGAAGCACTGGAATTGCTTGAGCCAGGAGGAGGAGGTTGCAATGAGCCGAGATTGCACCACCATACTCCAGCCTGGGTGACAGAGTAAGACTGTGTTTCAAAAAAGAAAAGGAAAGAAAAAAGAGAGTCTTTTCATAACACCCTTCTCTGTTCCCACTGTCTCAACTGCATTGCCTACAGCTGGCCCCTGTGACTGTGGCTTAGTCACATGGTGAGCACTCTCTGGGCTCTGAGAAGGGAGTATAGACCTACAGTATAGGCCTAGAGGCTAAGGTGTACTTGAGTTCTCAGAGTTTGTCCCTGGGAAAGTGAATAGACTCTATATTCATGCCCCAGTCTTGGCCACTTCCAAATCCAGCAAGTTCTCTGACCTGTGGCACAGCTGGCTAAGGGGTTTCTGGAGCTGTCATGCTTATGTGGGAGAAGGGAAACGAGGCACAGAAACCTGCCCTGTGGAGTTGTAGCCACGTCAGCTCCTTGGAAGTGTACAGTGGGTCATGCTGATTCATGATTATTTTAGGAAGGCAGTACAGAGTAGGGCTTAGAACACAGGCCCTGAAGCTAGGCTGTCTCTGCTCCTGGCTTCCTTTGTAACCAACCTTAGGCAAGTTATTAACGTCTGTGATTTAGTTTTTCTCCCGTGGACAATAGAGATACCAGTTTCATAGGGTAGTGAAAAGGAGGGTTATATCAGGTGACACATGTACAATACTGAGCGCAGAGCCTGGCCCACAGTAAGTATTTACTGAGTGATTCTTAGTTGTTGTGATTAATTATTGTGATTGCCTCCCCCTTTCTCTCCTTGCCAGGTATCAGTGCAACCAGTGCTCCTATCGCTGCCACCGGGCTGATCAGCTGAGCAGCCACAAGCTGCGGCATCAGGGCAAGTCTCTGATGTGTGAGGTGTGTGCCTTCGCCTGCAAGCGGAAGTATGAGCTGCAGAAGCACATGGCTTCCCAGCACCACCCTGGCACACCGGCCCCGCTCTACCCTTGTCACTACTGCAGTTACCAGAGCCGCCACAAGCAGGCTCTGCTGAGCCATGAGAACTGCAAGCATACCCGCCTCCGTGAGTTCCACTGTGCCCTCTGTGACTACCGCACCTTCAGCAACACCACACTCTTGTTCCACAAACGCAAGGCCCATGGCTATGTGCCTGGAGACCAGGCCTGGCAGCTCCGCTATGCGAGCCAGGAGCCAGAAGGGGCCATGCAGGGCCCGACACCCCCACCAGATTCAGAGCCCTCAAGCCAGCTGTCTGCCCAGTCCAAGGGGCCAGGTCACGAACCTGGGACTGTGGTGGACCCCAGCTTGGACCAGGCCCTGCCAGAGACAAGTGAGGAGGTCAACACTGGAAGACAGGAGGGCAGTGAGGCTCCCCATGGGGTTGACCTGGTTGGCAGTTCCAGCCCAGCAGAGGTGGAAGAGGGCAGCTGCACACTACACCTAGAGGCCCTGGGAGTAGAGCTGGAGTCTGTGACTGAGCCACCCCTTGAGGAGGTCACTGAAACAGCCCCTATGGAGTTCAGGCCCCTGGGACTGGAAGGGCCAGAGCTATCTAACTTTGAAGGTATTGGGACTTCTGACTTGGGTGCCGAAGAAAATCCCCTTCTGGAAAAGCTAGCGTCTGAGCCCTCCACAAATCCATCCTTAGAGGAGGCCCCTAACAACTGGGTAGGAACCTTCAAGGCAACTCCACCTGCTGAGACAGCACCCTTGCCCCCGTTACCTGAGTCAGAGTCGTTACTCAAGGCTCTAAGGAGACAGGATAAAGAACAAGCAGAGGCATTGGTGCTAGAGGGGCGGGTGCAGATGGTAGTGATCCAGGGAGAGGGGCGAGCCTTCCGCTGCCCCCACTGCCCTTTTATCACTCGCCGGGAGAAGGCCCTGAATCTGCACTCCAGGACTGGGTGCCAGGGCCGCCGAGAGCCCCTGCTGTGCCCTGAGTGTGGGGCTAGCTTCAAGCAACAGCGTGGCCTCAGCACCCACGTACTGAAGAAGTGCCCTGTTCTGCTCAGAAAGAACAAGGTCTTGCCCAGACCAGATTCACCCATACCTCTGCAACCTGTGCTCCCGGGTACCCAGGCCTCAGAGGACACAGAAGGTGGGAAGCCCCCACCTGCACCACTAGAAGCACAGCTACTGCTTCCGAAAGATGTTCCTTTGGAGCTTCCCAAGGAGCCAGAAGAAACAGAAGAGCCTCTTGCCACAGTCTCTGGTTCCCCAGTCCCTCCTGCAGGAAACTCCTTGCCCAGAGAGGCCCCTAAGAAGCACTGCTTTGACCCAGTCCCTCCTGCAGGAAACTCCTCGCCCACAGAGGCCCCGAAGAAACACCGCTTTGAGCAGGGCAAGTTTCACTGCAACTCCTGCCCATTCCTTTGTTCCCGGCTCTCCTCTATTACCTCTCACGTGACTGAAGGCTGCAGGGGAGGACGTAGTGGGGGAGGAAAACGAGGGACCTCCCAGACCCAGCTTGTGTCCCCATTGAGCAATGGGGACTCTGCTCCCCTGAAGAATAGGAGTACAGAGTCCAGATCTGGTGATGGGGATACAGTTCTGGTTCAAAAGCAGAAGGGGGCTCGCTTCACCTGCCCCACATGTCCCTTTAGCTGCCAGCAGGAACGGGCTCTGAGGACTCACCAGACACGGGGCTGCCCCCTCGAGGAGTCTGGAGAGCTGCACTGCAGCCTCTGCCCATTCACTGCTCCTGCTGCCTCTGCCTTGAGGCTCCACCAGAAGCGGAGGCACCCCACTGCGGCCCCAGCCCGTGGGCCCCGGCCCCATCTGCAGTGTGGGGACTGTGGCTTCACCTGTAAACAGAGCCGTTGCATGCAGCAGCACCGGCGGCTCAAGCACGAGGGGGTGAAGCCTCATCAGTGCCCCTTCTGTGACTTTTCCACCACCAGACGGTACCGGTTAGAGGCTCACCAGTCCCGACACACAGGCATTGGCCGCATCCCCTGCAGCTCTTGCCCCCAGACATTTGGTACCAACTCGAAACTGCGCTTGCACCGGCTAAGGGTACATGACAAAACACCCACCCACTTCTGTCCACTTTGTGACTATAGTGGCTACCTTCGCCATGACATTACTCGTCATGTCAACAGCTGCCACCAAGGCACCCCAGCCTTTGCCTGCTCCCAGTGTGAAGCCCAGTTCAGCTCAGAGACAGCACTTAAGCAGCATGCTCTGCGCCGACACCCTGAGCCTGCACAGCCTGCCCTTGGCTCTCCTGCAGAGACCACTGAGGGCCCCCTGCACTGTTCCCGCTGTGGGTTGCTATGCCCCAGCCCTGCCAGCTTACGAGGACACACCCGTAAACAGCACCCACGGCTTGAGTGTGGGGCCTGCCAGGAGGCCTTCCCTAGCCGACTGGCTCTGGATGAGCACCGGAGGCAGCAGCATTTCAGCCACCGCTGTCAGCTCTGTGACTTTGCTGCCCGGGAGCGGGTGGGCCTGGTGAAGCACTACCTGGAACAGCATGAGGAGACTTCAGCAGCTGTGGCAGCCTCAGATGGGGATGGGGATGCTGGCCAGCCCCCTCTGCACTGCCCCTTTTGTGACTTCACGTGCCGCCATCAGCTGGTACTAGATCACCATGTGAAAGGGCATGGGGGCACTCGTCTCTACAAGTGCACCGATTGTGCTTACAGCACCAAGAACCGGCAGAAGATCACCTGGCACAGCCGCATCCACACTGGGGAGAAGCCTTACCACTGTCACCTCTGCCCTTATGCCTGTGCTGATCCCTCTCGCCTCAAGGTAATGTCAGAGGATATGGGGCAGGAAGTGGAAGGAGTACAGGCTCTGGAGTTACACTGCCTGAGTTCTGTAAAGCTGATGCCTCCAGATATTAGCTCTGTGGCTTTGGGAAAGTTCCTTTACCAAGCCCCAGATTATTCATCTGTTAAAAAGGAGATAATACCAACTTCATAGGGTTGTTGTAAAGATAAAGTTCCATATTGTGGCTCACACCTGTAATCTCAACACTTTGAGATATGAAGGTAGGAGGATCGCTTGAAGACAGGAGTTGAAGGCCACTCGGCAGCAAATTGAGATCCCATTACAAAAAAAAATTTTTTAATTAGCTAGGCATGGTGGTATATACCTGTAGTCCCAGTTACTCAGGAGGCTGAGGTGGGAGGATTTCTTGAGCCTAGGAATTTGAGGCTGCAGTGAGCTATGATCATGCCACTGCACCCCAGCCTGGGTAGCAGAGCAACAGACCCCATTTTAAAAATTAGGGCTAGGCGCGGTGGCGCATGCCTGTAATCCCAGCACTTTGGGAGGCCGAGGCGGGCGGATCACGAGGTCAGGAGATCAAGACCATCCTGACTAACACTATGAAACCCCGTCTCTACTAAAAATACAAAAAATTAGCAGGGCAGGTGCCTGTAGTCCCAGCTACTCGGGAGGCTGAGGCAGGAGAATGGTGTGAACCCAGGAGGCAGAGCTTGCAGTGAGCTGAGATCACGCCATTGCACTCCAGCCTGGGCGACAGAGCGAGACTCTGTCTCAAAAATAAATAAGTAAATAAAAATTTATTGGTCAGGTGCAGTGGCTCATGCCTGTAATCCCAGCACTTTGGGAGGCCAAGGCCAGAGGATTACTTGAGCCCAGGAGTTTGAGACCAACCAGGGCAACATGTGGAGACTCTGTCTTTATAAAAATAAATTTTTTTAATTAGCTGGACCTTGTGGCACATGCTTGTAGTCCCAGCTACTTGGGAGGCTGAGGTGGGAGGATCGATTTAGCCCAGGACGTTAAGGCTGCAGAGAGCTGTGACCATGCCAGTTCACTCTAGCCTGGGCAATAGAGTGAGACCCTGTCTCTTAAAAAAAAAAAAAAAAATTCCTAGCAAGAAACTGAAGATTAAGAAAAATGAAGTTCCATAATGTCTGCTTGCCATATGATAAAGGCATAGAATAGGGTAAGAACAATCTAGATAATAACAGCTAACATTTATTGAGCACTTACTATATTTCTAGCACTATAATTCTAATCATTTCAAAAATATGAGATATAGATACTTTATTCCCCATTTTATAGATTAGTAGTCCGAGAATTAGGGATTAAACCATCTGGGACATAGCTAGTAAGTGACAGAGCTAAGGCAAACCTAGGATACCAAACTGACAAAACTCAGGGACCTGGTTGATAAGCGGCCTATGGACAGGATGGGAGCAGGGAACAGGGTTATCTGCCAACAGTTTCTCTGCCTATTTACCCCTACTTCTACATCCAGTGAGTACCAAAGGGTACACATTTTCTACTTTTTGCTCTTGCCTCTTCCAGTACCACATGCGGATCCACAAGGAGGAACGGAAGTACCTGTGCCCTGAGTGTGGCTATAAGTGCAAGTGGGTCAACCAGCTCAAATACCACATGACCAAGCACACAGGTGAGTCTGTGTGGTTTCACAGGCCTGAAGGGTTCCCTTGTTCCCTGGCAAACCTCACCTCACCAAGGCTGGTCCTTGTTCCAATTCAGGGCCAACATCAATTTTCACATTGGGAGTAGAGGGTAGGCTGGGGTTGTATGTGCCAGAATGGCTCCCCAACCCACTGAAGACCTGTCAGAATCAGAAGGGTAAACCTGAGAACCTGTGCATATGTAATTTCCAAAAGCTTCCCAGGTGACTGTGTTACAAGGTCAGTCATTTTTCCCCTCGTGAGAACCCCCAACTCAAACTTGGGTGACTGAGGGCAGATTTGCCTGGCTCTTATACAGACATGACAGAACTATCATGAGTTAAAAAGGAGAAAGTAGAGGGGTCTCCTGTTCCAGTCTGTCCTTTTCTTCTCCTGGGTATGGATGGAATCCACAAACTCGGTTCTTGAAAGCACACAACCATGTGCCTGTGCTTACTGCATCTGATCTTCCCTGTGTGGAGGAATTGATTAGGAGCATTTCAAGGCCCTCTGCTTTTGTGAATGCCACTTCTTTCACCACTACCTCTTCCCTCCTAAGTATTTCTTTTTCTTTTTTTTTTTTTCTTTTTTTTTGAGACGGAGTCTCACTCTGTTGCCCAGCCTGGAGTGCAGTGGCACAGTCTCAGCTCACTGCACGCTCTGCCTCCCAGGTTCACACCATTCTCCTGCCTCAGCCTCCCGAGTAGCTGGGACTACAGGCACCTGCCGCCACGCCCAGCTAATTTTTTGTATTTTTAGTAGAGACGGGACGGGGGTTTCACCATATTAGCCAGAATGGTCTCAATCTCCTGACCTCATGATCCGCCCGCCTCGGCCTCCCAAAGTGCTGGGATTACAGGCGTGAGCCACCGTGCCTGGCCCCTCCTAAGTATTTCTTTTACTTTTTTTTTTTTTTTTTTTCAGTGACAGGGTCTTGCTCTGTTGCCCATGCTGGAGTGCAGTGGTACAGTCATAGCTCACTACAACCTCAAACTCCTGGGTACACATGATCTTCTTGCCTTAGCCTCCCAAGTAGCTGGAACTACCAAGTACACGCCACCACGCCCACCTAATTTTTTTGTAGAGACAGGGTCTCACTTTGTTGCCCAGGCTGGTCTTTGGCTTTTCGAGTTGAACAAGCAGTTGTGTTTAAATGAATTGACAAATTCCATGAGTACCCTGTGACCAAAAGAGGGTTATTTCCCATGTGGAAACCCTTCCATATTTGAATATTCATTACTCTCACGTAGCTAGTTGGTTAGAGGTCCAGTTAATCTTCAGCATCCATTGGGCACCCACAACATTGATTGCTGGGACTACAACATTGATTTCTTGTTGATGTACAAGGACTCTGTGTTGGAAAGGCACAGAAATGTCAGACAGGGCCGGGCGCAGTGGTCATGCCTATAATCCCAGCACTTTGGGAGGCCAAGGAGGGCAGATCACCGGAGGTCTAGAGTTCGAGGCCAGCCTGGCCAACATGGTGAAACCCTGTCTCTACTAAAATACAAAATTAGCCAGGTGTGGTGGTGCATGCCTGTTATTCCAGCTACTTGGGAGATTGAGGCAGGAGAATCACTTGAACCTGGGAGGCAGAGATTGTGAGCGGAGATTATGCCACTGCACTCCAGCCTGGGCAACAAGAGCGAAACTCCATCTCTCAAAAAAAAAAAAAAAAAAAAAAAGAAATGTCAAACAGGACTGGAGGACTGGAGCATTCCAAAGATATGGTCATTAGTCAACTTGCTGCTTGCATTCTTCATATCCACCGATCAGTAACTCCATGGCCCACTGAACCTTGCTCCACCGCCTTTCAATGGTGATTTGTTCTCTGCCCTGTAGGACTGAAGCCATACCAGTGTCCTGAGTGTGAGTACTGCACCAACCGGGCTGATGCACTGCGTGTGCACCAGGAGACCCGGCATCGAGAAGCACGGGCTTTCATGTGTGAGCAGTGCGGCAAGGCCTTCAAGACGCGCTTCCTGCTGCGCACCCACCTTCGCAAGCACAGTGAGGCCAAACCCTATGTGTGCAACGTGTGCCACCGTGCTTTCCGCTGGGCTGCTGGCCTGCGCCATCATGCCCTCACCCACACCGACCGCCACCCCTTCTTTTGCCGCCTCTGCAACTACAAGGCCAAGCAAAAGTTCCAGGTGGTCAAGCACATACGCAGGCACCACCCTGACCAAGCTGACCCAAACCAGGGTGTGGGCAAAGACCCCACCACCCCCACAGTGCACCTGCATGATGTGCAGCTGGAGGATCCCAGCCCTCCTGCTCCTGCCACTCCCCACACTGGACCTGAGGGCTGAAAGCCTGCCCCACCTGAATAGGAAGAGGGTATGGTCTGAGATGTGCAGACTGGGATCAGCACTAACCTGAGGAGCCTAAGGAAGGACTGGCTTTTGGGGAGCAAGGGTGACTAGAACCCTCCTGGGACTCTGGCTATAGTACTTTGAAATTATCACCCATATAAAAGGGGGACATGGACTACAATGTTGATTTCTTATTGCTGTACATTGTGTTTTTAACCTGCGAGTTCCCGGTTTCTTCACCATCACTCCATCAAAGTCCCTGGCTATAAGATCTGGATTTTACCCACTCAATCTTCTCTTTCCTTCTTACTGTGTCAAGTCCTGTTTTCTTTCAGAATCTTCTAAAAACAGTTGTATCTAACCGCATGTGCTGTTGTGCCTAATGCTCTATAAAGCATGTTAAACAGAAAGTGGTTACTACATTATAGATTTATCCAAATCCCTGTCTTAACATTTCCAGGCTGTCATCTTGATCAACTCTGTCCCCTCTCAGACCTCTGCCTCCCTTTTGTCTCCTTCCATCTTCACTCAGTATTGATTCTGAAACAAGCCTAGGTCTGCCTTCTCTCTGTCCTTGAGCTGTCTTGACCCTTGGCCAGCTCCCTACTTCAAGCTCCTTTGTCTACCTGTATCTATAAAGGGAGGATTGCTACCCACTAAGCCTTCTCCTAGAAGCAACTTTAGCTCATCATCAATCCTCGCACTGGCTCAGCACCTGCAGTAAGGTGTTAAAGCACAAGGATACTATGGAAAGGCAGATGACTAGAGAAGAAAATCTCCAATTCAGAATTCTGTAACTGCTTCACAGTATAATTCTGTAGTGCCTTACTATATAATTGATCATCTAAACTGGGACACACTGGGAAAACTTAAAGAGGGTACTCTTAATAATTATGCTGGGACAACAGACATAAACCAGGATGGTTCCAGCCAGAATCTTCAGGAAGGCTGGGACCACATAATCTTTTGTCTTCTTTTGCCCTGATTCTTAAAAGCCATACTCTGTGTCCTTCCTATGTAGCACATGCAGGAGGTCTCCTGGGAACTTCTTTGTCTACCTTTTCCTTCTCTCACCTGACTACCCAGATGTCCCCACAACCCTTGTACCTCCCCTCCTTGCCCAACAATGACAGACCATATCGAAGCCAAATTGGAGAGAGATGTATTTATACCAGTGGGGCTAAGGAGGAAGCAGTCCAGTGGGGACTGTGAGTGCTGTGCAGTGTTCTCTTGAAAGTCGTACAGTCCTGGGGTCAAGTCTCTCCCTAATCTTGGCCAGGGAAGCCTTGAGCCTTGATTTATCCTTCCCTTGGCTTTGGGCTTTGAGGAAGTTGGGAGTGGAGGGGATGATGCTTCTTTAGGTTTCTCTGTTCCAAGCCCCTCTGAATTTCTAATTGCAATCTGCCCTCACACAGAGTTGATGGGAAAGATTAGTCATAGATGTTGGTATGGGATTGAGCCTACAGCAAGAGGAAGAAGGGAACTCCAGTATAGAGTACACAAAGGGAAAGGGCAGGAAAGATACCAAAGGCTTATGAAAACAAGGGAAGGAAAGAAAAGAGAAAAACGGTGGAAAATCAGGTCCCAGATTTGCTTGTTAGGAAGGATGAGGTAATTTTGTGCCTAGGAATGCACAATCCAAAGCTTGGTTTTCACCACTTCCATTTGTTCTCTAGAGCGTCCTTCCAGGTGTTTCGCACCATCTAAAGCCAGCACACCAACCCTTCCCGTGAAGTGCCCACCTCAGGACTCATCCCCCTCCAGACCTTCCCGAATGCAGATATACACAAAGATGGAAGCTGGGCAGAGGCTGATGCCATCTTTGGACAGCAGGTGAATGTGGCGGTAACCTGGAAGGGGCAGGAGGACAGCATTAAGAAGGCAGTCAGACCTGGGGTATTGGCCAGGGGTCAAAGGGGGCTGGCTCACCTTGTTGCATGCAGCTCCAAGGCAGGGTGTACTGACCAATAAAGTCATTTCGGGATTTCCAGTCATAATCCATTACCACAAAACGCAGCATGGCAAGTTCAGGCACCAGCACCCGGAAACACAGTGTCTGCCCCCAGTATGGATTAAAACCTGAGTTGGTGGATAGAAGGAAATGAAGAAGACATTATGACAGTCTTCTTGACTGGGTTGCTTTTCTTGTATTCTCATTTAATCTAGATGGCAATCAGCATTTTATAGGTGAGGAAGAAGGCTCAGAGTAAGCAAGTAATTTGCCCAGGTCACTGGAGCTTTTAAGTAAAGAGCTAGGATTCTTTGTACTGTTCCACACTGCCTCCCATGTAGGGACATGCAATAACAGAGACTATACTTAATGGAAGGCAGACTAGAAGGAAAACTAATCATGCTCCTACCCCTACTTCCCCAGCACTGCCAGTTTCTCACCATTGTTCTCCACATAGTTGGTCTCCTGCCGTGCTGTGTCTAGACGGACACCAAAGATCTGCACTTTCACCAGTGGATCCACAATGGACCCCTCTTTGGTCTTGTTGAGTTTGGGGAGTTGCTGACCACTGATCACCTGTAACGAGGGCTCTGGAATCTCACGAGTTCCTGCTCAGCCCAGCCCCACCTGACCCTACTCCCAATCCCAGGGGAGGAGAAGCTTTTTGGTTTGCAGAACATCCTCCATGGGTAATATATTTTCTTCTAGTGTTCTATCTGCAATTTACAATGCATCCAAGGGCCGGGTGCAGTGGCTCACACCTGTAATCCTAACACTTCGGGAGGCCAAGGTGGGTGGATCACTTGAAATCAGGAGACCAGCCTGGGCAACATGGTGAAACCCTATCTCTGCTAAAAATACAAAAATAAGCAAGGCATGGTGATAGGCGCCTGTAGTCCCAACTACTCGGAAGGCTCAGATGGGAGAATCACTTGAACCGAGGAGGCGGAGGTTGCAGTCAGCCAAGATCATGCCACTGCACTCCGGCCTAGGCAGCAGAGCAAGACTCTGTCTCAGAAGAAATAAATAAATAAAATAAAATGGATCCAGGTAGAAATTCAACAGTTTGAAAGTAGGCATGCTAATGACAGCAGCCTCTTCTTTTTTTTTTTTTTTTTTTTTTTTGAGACGGAGTCTCGCTCTGTCGCCCAGGCTGGAGTGCAGTGGCCGGATCTCAGCTCACTGCAAGCTCCGCCTCCCGGGTTCACTCCATTCTCCTGCCTCAGCCTCCCGAGTAGCTGGGACTACAGGCGCCCGCCACCTCGCCCGGCTAGTTTTTTGTAGTTTTAGTAGAGACGGGGTTTCACTGTGTTCACCAGGATGGTCTCGATCTCCTGACCTCGTGATCCACCCGTCTCGGCCTCCCAAAGTGCTGGGATTACAGGCTTGAGCCACCGCGCCTGGCCTTTTTTTTTTTTTTTTTTTTTTTTTTTGAGACGGAGTCTCACGCTGTTGCCCAGGCTGGAGTGCAGTGGCGCGATCTCGGCTCACTGCAAGCTCCGCCTCCCGGGTTCCCGCCATTCTCCTGCCTCAGCCTCCTGAGTAGCTGGGACTACAGGCGCCCGCCACCGCGCCCGGCTAATTTTTTTTTTTGTATTTTTAGTAGAGACGGGGTTTCACTGTGGTCTCGATCTCCTGACCTTGTGATCCGCCCGCCTCGGCCTCCCAAAGTGCTGGGATTACAGGCTTGAGCCACCGCGCCCGGCCTTTTTTTTTTTTTTTTTCAAAGAGACACGATGAGACTGTCGTCCAAGCTGGAATGCAGTGGGGCGGTCATCACTCACTACAACCTCTAACTCCTGGGCTCAAGTGACCCTCCAGCTTTAGTCTCCTAAGTAGCCAGGACTATAGTCATGTGCCAGGCTAATTTTTAAATTTTTTGTAGAGATAGGGGTCTCACTGTTGTCCAGGCTGGTCTCAAACTCCTGGGCTCGAGCAATCCTCCTGCCTTGGCCTCCAAAGCGCTGAGATTACAGGTGTAAGCTATCGCTCCCAATCAGCCTCTTTTATAGCACTTCATGTGTACCAGGAGTTGTAAGAACTTCATATTAACAGCTATACTCCTTATAACCCTGTCAGGCAGGTGGTAGTGTTACCCCCATTTTGCAGGTGAGCAGACTGAGGTATGGAGAGGCTAAGGAACTTGCCCAGCATTACCCAATTAGGAAGTTGTGGTTTGAAGCTAGGCAGCTGGCTCCAAAAGCTAAAACTAGACAGTTAATATTCCTGTCAGGCCTAGCCACCTCTTCCCTCACTTCTATCCCAGTTATCTCAGTTTCTTCCCAACAGCTTATTTCCATTGTACCTGGATTAAGAGAGTCTGGGCCTTGAAAGGGCTGATGGGTCTCTCGGGGTGGAAGGAACTTTGGTTATCACGCAGGAAGTCTGGCTTCAGCACATAGCCACAGCCACCATTCTGGCGGAAATGCCCATCACAGATGTCCATTTCAAGCCCTGCAGTCTGCATATTCATGGCCACTGAGGGCCCCAGGAGAAAAGAAGAGCAAGATTCACCATGGAGGCCTTCCAGCCCCTCTTTCAGGGAGTTAAGAAGATAGGTATTGGGTGCACGGTACCTGCTGGTAATACCTCCACTGATAGCACTTCTCAGCCTAGTGATTTTCTTGAGCATTCCCCAACCCTACTGTCACTAGAGAACTTATTTCCCACCTGCTGCTCCTCCACTCCCTCTTCCCAGTTCCTGCTGCTGCCTCACCCATCTGGCAGCCTGCATTCCAGAGTTCCTGGGGGTTGTAGTTGGAAGAGTCTGTCCTCAGGCCGCTGGGATACACACGGCTTAACTGCCAAGTATTGTGCTGCACAAACTCATTGCCTGTAAAAGGGTATAGAGAGGGAGATGAAAGTGGGGTGGAATCTCCCACTTCCCTAGTCCCAAGGACCCTGCCTACCCTTCACCCTTCTCTCCAGCATCTGAAGCTGGCTCCAGAAAGTTTCACTATGCCTCTCTATTCTGTTCCATCCAGACCATCTTCCCCAGCTTTCCTGCCCCTAGACCCTTGAGCCACTATTCATAACTCCTCTACCCATGCCTGTTCTGAGGAGTTTCTGAACTCCTTCATCCCTCCTTAGATACCTTGTCTTTTTTCTTGGGACTTACCTGCCAGTCCTTCGGGCCTGAACCTATCCATCCCACTTCCCTCCCCATCCCTCCATTTTGGTCCTGACCAGCCTCCTTGATGAGGCGCTTGGCCTTGGTTTCAGAGAAAGATGATATCTCATAGAAGTGGTAGTGCTTCTTTGAATGTGTGAAGCTGCGGAATGAGACAGACTTCAAGTAGATAACCAGGGAAGAGAGGGCTGGACACAAGATGGTCTTGGATTTCTGGAAAAGGTGGAAAAGAAGATGGAATTGAACCCTCAGCCGTCTGAGAGAGAAGAAGCTAATGGCCATCCAACCTAAACCTCTGCCCACTGCCTCCCCAGTGTATTCTCCCTCCTGCCTCACCTGCTGGGACAAGAGAAGGGACCCAGGCTTGGAAATAGGAGCCTGGGCCACAATCTGACAACAGATAGACGGACAAAACAGCGGACACGTCACAACCTGGGGGTGGGAATGGGAATAAAGGCGGTCTGCATGTATTGCTGGGATCAGTGTCAGCCTCTGGGCTTGTGTTTGCTCTATGTTACATCCTGGGTAAGAGGTTTTAAATTTATTATTTTTAAACAGAGAGGCATTATCCTCCCTCCCTCTCATTTAAAAAGAACAATAATCTTTGGTCAAAATGTACATGAATCCAGACAGATATGTCAAGGTATGCAAATGGTCATGGAAGTCACACCTGGAAGGATGTGAGAGTCCCAGAGTTATATCTTTGGATTTGTCTCCTGAATTCCCATTTCCATCCCTGGACATGGCAGCATGTTAGACACCACAGCCCCAGAAAGCACAGGATAAGCTAGGAGTCAGTCGGCTGAGTGAGCCACACAAATGCACAAGAGAGAGAAAGGCAGACTTCAAACCAGGATTTTGGAGGCCCCACCAATGGCATCCCTTCTCCCTGTGCCTCCCTTCCCCACAGGGAGATGGACCACTGTAGCATAGCCTTCTCAGAGCCTTCAGCCTCCCCACCTCAAAGCGCTCTCCTTCCTGCTCTGGCTACTGCTGGTCCTTCCTAAAACCCTTTCCAAGAAGCTTTCTCTGTGCCCACTTTGGCTGAGGTCACAGCAATCATTCCAGTAACCCCTACTTACCCAATATAATAATGTTACACATACAGACACACACATCCCCTCATCACTGGTTTTCAAGCTGGCCTTTAAGAAAACCAAGAAGTACAAAAATGTCTTAAGAGTCACTAGGGCACCCAGGAGAAAGCCAAATGGGTGCTTCAACTAGGATGGTTCTGCATTTATCTATTTTGTATAAGATTTCATTAATAAAAAAAATTGAAAGATTGTGTGGCCCAAAGAAGTTGGAAAGCCACTGCAACATACCTATATAGGGCAGTATATAATATATGTTGATGCCATATATGCATTCTTAAATCTCCTTCATTGGGAGGAAGGGTCATTGCTCCTTGGCCCTGCACCTTGCACGGCTCCAGTCTTCACAAACAGGCCCTCAGCTTGTGCAAGTTGACTAAATACCAAAGCAGAAAGACCACTCCTGGCTTACCTTCTTTTTGTCCTTAATCTGAAGGTTCTGCTCCTGGGGCTCAGGCTCAGACTCAGTCTCAAACTGGGACTCCAGCGCCAATTCTGACTCATGCTCACCCTCCAGCCCAGGCTCTACTTCCTCTTCCTCATATTCCAGGTCTTCCTCAAGTGTTAACTTCTTCCCCTTCACCAGGATCTTCCTCCGAAGCTCCTAGGGGACAAAAATGAAGGGGCCTGTCTACTTGTCTGCTCTCGGGTACTCCTGGGAAAACACTCCCCAAAGTGCTGGGATTAGAGGCGTGAGCCACTGCACCTGGCCTGAATAATCTTACTGTGGGAAAGCCTTTAGAAACATGACTTGAAAACTCAGGGCCAGGCGCAGTAGCTCAGGCCTGTAATTTGTGAGGCTGAGGAGAGTGGATCACGTGAGGTCAGGAAGTCGAGACCAGCCTGGCTAACATAGTGAACCCTCATCTCTACTAAAATACAAAAATTAGCCAGGTGTGGTGGTGCACGCCTGTAATCCCAGCTACTCAGGAGGCTGAGGCAGGAGAATCACTTGAAGCCAGGAGGCGGAGGTTGCAGTGAGCCGAGGTCACACCATTGCACTCCAGCCTAGGCAACAAGAGCGAAACTCTGTCTCAAAAAAAAAAACAAAAAAAATCTGTCGATAGCTGCTTGTTATGGGAGAGGTTGGGATTATGATAGGAGGGGAGATTTCCCTTTATATGGTTTGTATAGTCCACAACAACTATGAACTACAAGGAAAAAAAATCAAGATACTTCCACTGAGAAAAAAAAAATGTAAATTGTTTATTTAAAACTTAGAGAACTATAAATAGAATTCTGTGTTCAATTAGATTTTAAGTTAAAATTGTCTCCAAGGACATTAAAGAGCAAGGTGGTCCATCCGAGGATAGAAAAAAGGGAACAAAGAGGGGCATAGAGGAAGGAGCCCAGGTGGAGGAATCCGGAAGCCACAGCAGAGTCTGGGCTGGAGGAATAGTGTCCCTACCTCAGGTGAGGGCAGCTGAGTGGGCAGCACCCCATCCAAGGTGGTGCTCAGCAGCTGCTCCCCCAGGATCTCAGTCAGATGGCGGGCCATGGTCTGTTGCTGCTCCCAGCTGCAGTGGGTTTCCAGGGACAAGATGACTGGGTAGTCTGACGTCTGGTGGTGAGGGGAGGGAACAGTGGATTCAGAGTTCTAAAACACCGCAACCTACTTCTTCAAGTACCTGCTTCCTAGGCCTCCCTACTTACTCACTCAAATGAGTATCCTGATCGCTAAACTCTTCCAACTCCGTTATAGGATTCAGTGAGATCTTGCTGGGTCTGAGGCCCATGCCTGGGACACTGCCCACAGCTAAAGACACATTCACATCTTGGGATCCTAAATCTCATACCTGTGCCAAGTCTGACCCAGGCCCCTCTGGGACCTTTCAGTTTTCAGGCTCTGAGTGGGAAGGCCAGGCCACATTTCCTGGTTATGTGTTCATGTTGCACTCTCATGTTTTCATCCTCCAGATTCCTGTTGTTCTTCAGCCCTGCTCACCACTATCTCTGTGTTTCCTATCCACTTCTTCCAGAAGGGTGATAGAACTTGTTAGAAGTAATAGTTTTTTTTTTTTTTTTGAGATGGAGTTTCACTCTTGTTGCCCAGGTTGGAGTGCACTGGTGCAATCTCAGTTCACTGCAACCTCCACCTCCTGGGTTCAAAGGATTCTCCTGCTTTAGCCCCCCAGGTAGCTGGGATTATAGGCATGTGCTACCATGCCCAGCTAATTTTCTATTTTTCTGTTTTTAATAGAGACAGGGTTTCTCCATGTTGGTCAGGTTAGTCTCAAACTCCCAACCTCAGGTGATCCACCCACCTCGGCCTCCCAAAGTGCTGGGATTACAGGTGTGAGCCACCATGCCTGGACTGAAGAAGTAATAGTTTCTAACCATAAGTAATCACCTCCATAACTATGAATTATTAGTAACACGTCCAACACTTATTCATAATCAGCCTTTAGTATTTGCCTGATGCTTTACAGTTAAATCCTCTCTTGATGGAACTTCCCTTGCACTCCTCCACCCTCCCCAGACCCAGAGCCAGTCGCTCTTCCCTCAGACCTTCTGGCCTCACCAGTGTCCCCATTCTGGGGCTACTACCTGGAAGGCATACTGTGCTACTGTGGCCACGACATCTTTGAACAGGATGCGGGAGGTCAGGGTGTGTCCATGGTAAACGACAGGTTCCCCACTAGGTCCATCCCATACATCCACCTCCACGCAGCGGCACCCCCGCTTCAGGGCCCTGAAAGAACCCCATCCCCCCAAGAGATAGGAGAGGTCAATATCGGATCTTCTACCTAGGGACTGTCTCCCCACTCTGAAGAGAACAGCGCTCACCAGCGCTTACCCATCCAGACCCCTTCAAGCTACATCTGCATAGAGCCTTCTCCATCCATGGGGACACTGCTGCAAGCTCACGCTGATCTCCACCCATACTTCAGCCCACCTGACTCACAGTCCTTCCATAGCAATCTATCACACATTGCCTCATGATGCTTCTGGTGTTCTGGTTTTACTTATTTATTTATATTTACTTTTATTTTTTTGAGACAGGGTCTAAATCTGTCACCCAGGCTAGAGTGCAGTGGTGCTACATGGCTCACTGCAGCCTTGACCTCTCAGGCTCGAGCGATCCTCCCACGTCAGCCTCCCGAGTAGCTGATACTATAGGCACACATCACCATACCTGGCTAATTTTTGTATTTTTTGTAGAGACGGGCTCTCACTATGTTGCCCAGCCTGGTCTCGAACTCCTGGGCTCAAGTGATCTCCCCGCCTCGGTCTCCCAAAGTGCTGGAATTACAGGCATAAGCCATTGTGTCCAGCTGGTGTTCTGGCTTTATATCCCTATACAACACCCTGGTTATTCAAACTGTCAGTATATTTACACCTTAATTTCTCAGCTAGACTTCCTAAGGTGGAAACTATATGTTCCATTCATCCTTGTATCCCTTGAAGCTACTAGTTCAGTTGCTGGTAATAAAAAGATATCTTGACTATTCAATCTAATCTATGATTGGTCACAATAAAATCAGCAACTGCTTATTAGCTATTGACATATGGATTATCTCTTCACAACAACCCAGACAGAATAGGCACTGTTACCATCCCTGTTTCATAGATGGGGAGACTGAGGCATAGAGGTTAAATACTTAGCCCCAGAGTACCAAGTGAAAGAGTTAGAAATTATATCTGATTTATATTTATATATTATATCTGAAAGATATCATTTCAGATGGTCTGACTCCAGAACCTATATCTATCTATCTATCTATCTATCTATCTATATATATATATATTTTTTTTTTTTTTTTTTTTTTTTCTTTGAGACGGAGTCTCGCTCTGTCACCCAGGGTGGAGTGCAGTGGCGCAATCTCGGCTCACTGCAAGCTCCACCTCCCGGGTTCACGCCATTCTCCTGCCTCAGCCTCCCGAGTAGCTGGAACTACAGGTGCCCGCCACCTGTAATTTTTTGTACTTTTTTTTGTAGAGACAGGGTTTCACTATGTTAGCCAGGATGGTCTCGATCTCCTGACCTCGTGATCCGCCCACCTCAGCCTCCCAAAGTGCTGGGATTACAGGCGTGAGCCACCACGCCCAGCCCAGAACCTATATTTTTAACTCCTATTCTCTATTGCCTTCCATTTAACAATCTGTTTATTTATTTGTTAAATATAAATCTGTGAGGGCCTCTGAGTTCCAGGAGAGTTTCATAGCTTGTGAAAGAGAAGTTCCATTTACCCATAGGGTTTCATTACCATTCTCCCACCAATCTTCAATATCTCTGCCAAGTGTCTCTGGTACCCAGGGCTCCTCAGCCCCTAAACCCCCACAACACTGTCCCAATCTGTTAGACACTGACAGCTCCCCTCACTTTTCTACACAGTCCTTCTCATGAGTTGGACCCCTTCTCTACCACCACTGCACCGTATATATCCCTCGACGCTGCTCTGGCCACAAAGCTGGTCCCCCACTAGGTAGGTGTTATGAGAGGAGCAGATGAAGTAGTGGTTCAGGGGTTGAGTCATATCCTGATAGATGGGGAGGCAGGCTGGGTTGAAGATGTCTCCATCCTTAGAGCAGAGGTAGCTGAGGAAGCCATCCATGCTCAGCACATGCCGCAGTTTGCCTGGAGTGTGGATAGGGGAACACTAGGTGAGAAGCTCTGAATGGGAGCATCCCAGCACACCTACAGACCATCCTTCCTCCCACTCCATCCAGAGTCCTGCCTTTCAGATGGCACCCATTCCCAGCCTTTAGATCCCAAACTTGCCCCACCTAGTGTGTATCATTTCAATCATTCCCACCCCCAAAGAATGTTAAAAGGAATCATTAAGATTATTCAAGTCCAGTGCTATCCAATAGAACTTCCTATAATGAGATAAATGTCTTTTTTTTTTTTTTACTTTTTTTTGGTCTTTTTTTATGTTATAGTACTAATGAGAAAAAGTTTTATTCTGCAGTGTCATATATAGTAGCCTCTAGCCACATGTGGCTACTGAGCACTTGAAATATGGCTTGTGTAACTGAAGAACTAAATTTTCAATTTTATTAGATTTTAGTTAATTTAATTTTAAATAGCCAAATGGAGTTCACAGTTACTATAATGGACAACATCCAAAGGGCTAATTTTATAGATGGAGAAACTGAGGCCCAGAGAGAATCAAAGTCAAAGGCTTAGTGACATGGCCAAGCTACCTGTATTTTCTTCCTTGGGCTGTGTACCTGTGACTAACTATGGCCTGAGGATTTCTTCTTACTGTCCATGTTCCCATATGATGTTTTGAGGAGCATTTGTCAACCTCCCCTTAGACTACACTCCCATTGAGGAAAGGGCCCTGTTACTCCTTCCATAGCTCCCTCCAATCTCAGTATGGGCTTTATACAACAACAATAACAACAACAATAACAATGACTTAACAACTGTTAAGCACTCGCTCTATGCCCAGGGCATTCCATGCAGCATCTCACTCATGTTCTCACTAACATGATGAAGTAGATGTAATATAATCTGCCATGAGAGGTGAGGTAACTTGCTCCAGGTGTCATAATTAGTAAGTGTAGAAGCTGGGATTTGAACCCAGGCCGCCAGGTGTCAGAGTCATGCCCTGTACCACTGGGCTGTTCAGTCTCACTGAGAATAATGTTGCTACAAGGAGGCTCACCTGGAAGGTGGAACAACCTGACTCTCATGGCCAGCTTCCTTGCTCCAGGTTTCACAAGTCCTGGAGATTGTGAAGAAGGACAGGAAGTTGGGCAGGAAGTTTCCTTTTATTTTTTTGAGACAGAGTCTCACTCTGTCACCCAGGCTGGATGCAGTGGCACGATCACAACTCACTGCAGCCTTGACCTCCGGGCTCAAGCAATCCTCTGACCTCAGCCTCTCAAGTAGCTGGGACTACAGGAATGTGCCACCAGGCCTGGTTAATTTTTTTTTTTTTTTAGAGATGGGGTCTCACTATGTTGCCCAGGCTGGTCTTGAACTCCTGAACTCAAGCAGTCCTCCTGCCTCAGCCTCCTGTATTATAGGCATGAGCTACCACACCTGGTGGAAGTTTCATTCTTTTTGTTTGTTGGTTGGTTGGTTTGTTTTTGAGACGGAGTCTCGTGCTCTGTCACCCAGGTTGGAGTGCTATGGTTCAATTTCCACTCACTGCAACCTCCGCCTCCCAGGTTCAAGCGATTCTCCTGCCTCAGGCACCCAAGTAGCTCAAATTACAGGTGCCCACCACCATACCTGGCCAATTTTTATATTTTTAGTAGAGAAGGGGTTTCACCACGTTGCCCAGGCTGGTCTCAAACTCCTGACCTTAAGTGATCCGCCTGCCTCGGCCTCCCAAAGTGCTGGGATTACAGGCGTGAGCCATTGTGCCCAGTCAGAAAGTTTCATTCTTGACAGTAATAAATCACTCAGGTAAATTTACTGTTGTCAGATACTTTTCATGTGCATTATTTCATTTGGTCATCAATTATTTTACAAATGAGGAAACTGAGTTAGTTAGATTAAGTGACTTGCTCACAGTTACTCAGTTAATAAGAAGCACAGTGGAGACCTGAGCCCAGGTTTTTTGACTGATACTACTCTCTGTAGCCAGATGTAGTATCTGATTGTCAAGTTCAAGGGAAGGAAACACCAAGAGGGGTGGGGGTCGAAAGTTGAAAGAAATGTAACTGATGTTTACTGGATTCTGCACAGGGAACAGAAGATCCTATTTATTTATTTATTTATTTATTTATTTCTCTCTTTCTCTCTCTCTCTTTTTTTTTCTTTTCTTTTCTTTTTTTTTTTTTTTTTTTGAGACAGAGTCTTGGTCTGTCGCCCAGGCTGGAGTGCAGTGGCATGATCTCGGCTCACTGCAACCTCTGCCTCCCAGGTTCAAGCGATTCTCCTGTCTCAACCTCCTGAGTAACTGGGATTACAGGCTCCTGCCACCATACCCGGCTAATTTTTTGTGTTTTTAGTGGAGACGGGGTTTCACCATGTAGGCCAGGCTGTTCTTGAACTCCTGATGTCAGGTGATCCTCCTGCTTCGGCCTCCCAAAGTGCTGGGATTCCAAATGTGAGCCACAGCACCTGGCCTAGAGATCCTATTTCTTAACCTTTCTTAACTCTCTTCACTTTCATTTTCTGAAATGGTTGCTTTAGAACCTCCATTCTTTTTTTTTTTTTTTTTTTTTGGTCTGAGACATAGTCTGCCTACGACACCCAGGCTGGAGTGCAGTGGTGTAATCTCGGCTTCTACAGCCTCCACCTACCAAGTTCAAGCGATTCTCATGCCTCAGCCTCCCAAGTAGCTGGAATTACAAGCGTGCACCACCACACCTGGCTAATTTTTGTATTTTCAGTAGACACAGAGTTTCACCATGTTGGCCAGGCTGGTCTCGAACTCCTGGCCTCAGGTTATCTGCTCGTCTTGGCCTCCCAAAGTGCTGGGATTACAGGCGTGAGCCACCGCACTCAGCCTACAACCTCTATTCTGAACACCCAAACAAATCTGAAATAATTGATTGTAATGTTTTCTGTGTGACTCTAAGTTTTATGAGGGCAGTGTCCTTGTCTGATCTAGGCACTAATATATCTCTGGTGCCTACCATAGGTCCTGACACATTATAGCAACTCAATAAGCATTCACTGAAATAGTGAATGAATGAATGAATGAATGAATGAATGAATGAATAAAAGGGAGTAAGAGTTTAGACCCAGAATACCTGGATCACTTGTCGAGCTCTCGTCCATCCCAGCTCTTACCCTCATTCTCAAGAGAGGCACTGGCTAAGAGTCAGATGACCTGGGTTTGAATCTCAGTTCCTCTCTCATTATGTTGGCTTTGAGCAAGTCACTGAATCTTTCTAAACCTCAGTTTTCCTCTTTTATACAACTGACTTAATAGCAGGACCCATTTCAACAGATCATTGTATTAGAAAAGGTAGATGCCAGGCGTGGTGGCTCATGCCTATAATCCCAGCATTTTGGGAGGCTGAGGCAGGTGGATCACCTAAGGTCGGGAGTTCGAGACCAACCTGACCAACATGGTGAAACCCTATCCTCTACTAAAAATACAAAATTAGCCAGGTGTGGCGACACATGCCTGTAATCCCAGCTACTCGGAAGGCTGAGGCAGGAAAATTGTTTGAACCCGGGAGGCAGAGGTTGTGGTGAACTGAGATCATGCCATTGCACTCCAGCCTGGGCAATAAGAGCAAAACTGTCTCAAAAAACAAAACAAAACAAAACAAAAAAAGAAAGAAAAGAAAAGAAAAAGGAAAAGGTACATAGAGATATTAGAGCATTATGGGATATGTAATAAAGGACCAATAAAGATTACTGTTGACTTGCAAGGTTGTACTAAGGACTAAATGAAATGAGGAATGTGAAAGTTCCTTGTAAATTATTTATTATTAATGTAAATTTCTCACAATCTGAAGGGAATGGAGGGCAGGAAATGAGTCTACTGAAGAGGCAAGAGGAAGAAACTTTGAAGACCAAGAGGGTATATTTCAGCTGCACTCGTTAAAAGCTAAATAACTGGCCTCCTTATTCCCCCAGCCACGGGCTAACTGGCTTTCTGGCTCAGGGGCTTAGAGACTCAAGAACCACTTGAATTGAAGACAACTCAGGAAAGGGCAGAGAGCCAGCATTTAAAGGAATAGCAAACAGGAACCATGAAAGAAGAACCAGAGGAAAAGGAATCATATGCACTAGAGAAGAGACCAAAGAAAGAGGATCAAGGGTTTTCCGTTTCCAGTGAGAGCAAAGCTGGTATCAGAAAGAACTTCCTGAAAGTAAAGGAAACATGAGCATAATGGAGGAATGGGGAGCCATGGACTCTTCTTCCTCCTGAGAGATCTAGCACCTCAGAGGAAACCTCTGTCTTGTCTGAACAGGGAATGCCTGCCCTCCTTTGGGAGGAGTGGTTAAATGAGATGATTGGGTAGGGATCAGGATAGGGATAGACTCAACCTTCACTCAGGCAGATGGCTGCTTGTCTCTGGACCTTGTAATCATGCCCCTCTCTCCAACCCCTATGTCTGGTGCCTCTTCACCTGATTCATCTTACCACTGTCTGAAGGTTCATAGCGGTCAATGAGTTCCAGAGCAAGCTCGGAGGTGCAGTCTCTCTCCTTCTGCTCCTCTCGGAGGAAATCCAAAAATTCCAGCAGAGTCAGCTTCTGCCCATCAGCTGAAAAACTTTCAAATAGTTCTTGCACCTCAGCACGTTTAGTCAATGCCTTATAGAACTCTACAAATTCTTCTCCTTCCAGAGTCCCAGACTGGGACGTGTCTGCTGCCTGCAAGAGAGGGTTTAGGGGAGAGTGAATGAACCTTTTAATGGGAAATGTTATTATCTTTTTATTTTAATTTTTAAAAAATTTTTTAATGTTTGTGGGTACATAGGTGTATATATTTATATGGTAAATTAGATGTTTTGATATAAGCATGCAATGTGAAATAAGCACATCATGGAGAACAGGAAATGTTATGACCTTGACTTGCACTGTAAAAGCAATTTTACAGACAGATAGATCCAAACATGCTTCCATAAAACTCCCATGGAACTCCTAACATTTAGTGTTCATAGAATAAATCACTTCAGTAGGTAAGAAGCAAAATTTTAGCCATACCATTTGCTACTAGAGAAAATTTTCAACTAGAAAGAATTAAATCTCCCAAAGGTCCCTAAAAGGTCAGAAGATCCCTCCTCCTATTTACTCACATTCTAGCTGGGGTTTTCCTTTGTTCTAGGCACCTGTGAAATTCTGGCCATGGACAGAGAGGTCCTTGAGGTCCAACATAATAACATATTGTTATTTACCTTTCATAGAATTATGACTTTTCAACAAGACTGAAAGGCAAGAATCACCCCCTATACTTCCCATCAAGCCTAGAGCATTGAGCCTAGCACTTAGGGCACATAGCAGAGATTTAACAATTGAGTGTTGTGAACTGGGGTCAGAGGACTTCTGGCCAAATGAAAATGTGGCCTTGTTGGCTGTTGGAAATCCTTCCCCGCAGACTCACCTGAAAAAGACTGAAGGCATATTCTTGGTCCATTTCCACATTCATTAGGTGCAATAACCGCTGAACTTCTTGGAAACTCATCTTACCATCCTGATTTTTGTCTCCACGTTGAAACCAGTCACTCAGCCATCCAGGTATGAGTCAAGGCAAAAGTACTAATGTGTCTGTTTGTGTGTGGAGTTGTGTGTGCACATTCATCCACTTACATCTCTCCCCTGTCTTTCCTGCCAGTCTCTCTCCCCAGTGCCAATCCATTCTCCACACAGCTTCTAGAATAATCTCTCTAGAGCACCAATCTGTCTTGTCACTGTATGGTCCAGGCACCTGCAGGGACCTCCCTGTTGCCTGCAGAAAGACATCTATATTCTGGCCAGACACAATGGCTCACTCCTGTAAACCCAGCACTTTGGAAGGCCAAGGTGGGTGGATCACATGAGGTCAGGAGTTTTGAGACCAGCCTGGCAACATGGTGAACTCCCATCCCTACTAAAAATACAAAAAATTTATCTGGGTGTGGTGGCACACACCTGTTGTTCCAGCTGCTAGGGAGGCTGAGACATGAGAATCGCTTGAATCAGGGAGGCAGAGGTTGCATGGAGCCCAGATCGCACCACTGCATTCCAGCCTGGGTGATGGAGTGAGATTCTGTCTCAAAACAAAAAAAGTCCATATTCCTTTAGGTGTTTTTGTTTTTGTTTTTGAGACGGAGTCTTGCGCTGTCATCCAGGCTGGAGTGCAGTGGCGTGATCTCAGCTCACTGCTACCTCCACCTCCCAGGTTCACATCATTCTCCTGCCTCAGCCTCCCGAGTAGCTGGGACTACAGGCGCCCGCCGCCATGCCTGTAGTTTTTTGTATTTTTAGTAGAGACGGGGTTTCACAGTGTCAGTCAGGATGGTCTCAATCTCCTGACCTTGTGATCCTCCCACCTCGGCCTCCCAAAGTGCTGGTATTACAGGCGTGAGCCACTGCGTCCAGCCTTT
Source organism: Macaca mulatta (assembly GCF_049350105.2). Classification (NCBI taxonomy): domain Eukaryota; kingdom Metazoa; phylum Chordata; class Mammalia; order Primates; family Cercopithecidae; genus Macaca; species Macaca mulatta. The sequence goes on along the minus strand of NC_133417.1, from coordinate 123,861,937 downwards.
TTTTGTATTTTTAGTAGAGACGGGGTTTCACTGTGTTAGCCAGGATGGTCTTGATCTCCTGAACTTGTGATCTGCCCACCTCGGCCTCCCAAAGTGCTGGGATTACAGGCATGAGCCACCGTGCCTGACCCTTTTTTTTTTTTTTTTTTGAGACAGAGTCTCACTTTGTCACCCAGGCTGGAGTGCACTAGGGCGATCTTGGCTCACTGCAACTGCCATCTCCTGGGTCCAAGAGATCTCCTGCCTCAGTCTCCTGAGTAGCTGAGATTACAGGCGCCCACCACCATACCTGGCTGTTTTTGTTTGTTTGTTAGACAGAGTCTCGCTCTGTTGCCCAGGCTGAAGTAAAGTGATGCAATCATGGCTCACTACAGCCTCGAGCTCCCAGACCAAAGTGATCCTCCCACCTCAGCCTCTCAAGTAGCTGGGACTATAGGTGTGCACCACCACACCTGGCTACTTTATTTGTTTATTATAAATAAAGAAATAAAAATTCTTTTTTTTTTTTTTTTTTTTTTTGAGACGGAGTCTCGCTTTGTCGCCCAGGTTGGAGTGCAGTGGCCGGATCTCAGCTCACTGCAAGCTCCGCCTCCCAGGTTTATGCCATTCTCCTGCCTCAGCCTCCCGAGTAGCTGGGACTACAGGCACCCGCCACCTCGCCCGGCTAGTTTTTTGTATTTTTTAGTAGAGACGGGGTTTCACCGTATTAACCAGGATGGTCTCGATCTCCTGACCTCGTGATCCGCCCATCTCGGCCTCCCAAAGTGCTGGGATTACAGGCTTGAGCCACCGCGCCCGGCCTAAAAATTCTTTTATAATTAAAGAAAAAAATTTTTTTGCAGACAGAGTCTTACTCTGTCACCCAGGCTAGAGTGCAGTGGCACCATCTCGGCTCCCTGCAACCTTTTCCAGTTCAAGTGATTCTGGTGCCTCAGCCTCTGGAGTAGCTGGGATTGCAGACATGTGTCACCATGCCCAGCTAATTTTTTTTTTTTTTTTGAGACGGAGTCTCGCCCTGTCGCCCAGGCTGGAGTGCAGTGGCCAGATCTCAGCTCACTGCAAGCTCCACCTCCCGGGTTCATGCCATTCTCCTGCCTCAGCCTCCCAAGTAGCTGGGACTACAGGCGCCCGCCACCTCGCCCGGCTAGTTTTTTGTATTTTTTTAGTAGAGATGGGGTTTCACCATGTTAGCCAGGATGGTCTCGATCTCCTGACCTCGTGATCCACCCGTCTCGGCCTCCCAAAGTGCTGGGATTACAGGCTTGAGCCACCGCGCCCGGCTTTTTTGTATTTTTTTGTAGAGGTGGGGTTTCACCACATTGTCCAGGCTGGTGTCAAACTCCTGACCTCAGGTGATCCACCAGCCTCAGCTTCTCAAAGTACTTGGATTAATTACAGGTGTGAGCTACTGCACCTGGCCACACCTGGCTAATTTAATTTTTTAAAGTTTATTTTATGGGGGTCAGGTGCAATGGCTCACACCTGTAATCCCAGCACTTTGGGAGGCTGAGGCGGGCGAATCATGTTAGCCCGGGAGTTAGAGACTAGCCTGAGCAATGTGGCAAAATCCCGTCTCTACAAAACAAAACAAAAAATTAGCCAGGTGGATTACATGCCTGTAATCCCAGCTGCTTGGGAAGCTGAGGTGGGAGGATTGCTTGAGCCCAGGCTGTCATGGCTGCAGTGAGCCGAGATTGTGCCACCACACTCCAGCTTGGGTGACAGAGTGAGACCCTGTTTCAAATAAAAAAAACTTATTTTATGGTGCTCTACACATTCAGGGAAACTTCTCTAGTAATGAACAATAGAAATTACCCCTGAAAGTATAGTCTTCCAGTTAACTTTTTAATTTTTTGTAAAGATGCAGTCTTCCCTGTGCTGCCTAGGTTGGGCAATATAGTGATCTCCCTGCCTCGGCCTCCCAAAGTGCTGGGATTACAGGTGTGAGCCATTGTGCCCAGCCAAACAGAAAAGTATTTACACAATTCCATCCTCTTCACTAACTGAAGCAGTATGTGAATCTCATTAATCTTTGTACCCATGGCCAGGCATGGTGGCTCATGCCGGTAATCCCAGCACTTTGGGAGGCCGAGGTGGGTTGATCGTGAGGTCCAGAGTTTGAGACAGCCTGGCCAAGATGGTGAAACCCTGTCTCTACAAAAAAATACAAAAATTATCTGGATGTGGTGGCATGTGCCTGTAGTCCCAGCTACTCGGGAGGCTGAGGCAAGAGAATCGCTGGAACCCGGGAGGCGGTTGCAGTGAGCCAAGATTGTGCCACTGCACTCCAGCCTGGGTGACAGAGCGAGACTCTGTCTCGAAAAAAAAAAAAATATATATATATATATATATATATATATATATATATATATATTTGAGCCTGGGCTCAAGCAATCCTCCCACCTCAGCTTCCCAAGCAGCTGGGATTACAGGCATGTAATCCACCTGGCTAATTTTTTGTTTTGTTTTGTAGAGACGGGATTTTGCCACATTGCTCAGGCTAGTCTCTAACTCCTGGGCTCACATGATCCGCCCACCTCAGCCTCCCAAAGTGCTGGGATTACAGGTGTGAGCCATTGCACCTGACCCCCATAAAATAAACTTTAAAAAATTAAATTAGCCAGGTGTGGCCAGGTGCAGTAGCTCACACCTGTAATTAATCCAAGTACTTTGGGAAGCTGAGGCTGGTGGATCACCTGAGGCCAGGAGTTTGACACCAGCCTGGACAATGTGGTGAAACCCCACCTCTACAGACCCCTACAGTCTGGCATAGTGCCTGATATGTTCTGCTTAATAGCTCGTGAATGAATAAATGAATGAAATGGTAAAAATCCAGGAAACTTGGAGTGAGTCTGTGTCACTGAGCCTTCTAAGGGGTTGCTTCCCACCTATATGCCGGTTAATGACACTGGGATCTTCTGTGCAGCTCTTAGGAGAAGCATCTTGTTTGCTCCTCTGCCTCTCACTGCCTCTTCCTCCAATCCTGGGGGTCCTGATTCATGCCTGGCTATGTCATCCGTAGCATCCATTCCTCCCTCAGTATTCTGTCTCACATTGACCTGAGCTGTCCCTGCCCATACCATCTAGACACTTGGGCCTCCCTAGCTGTGCACCCCTTCTCACTTTTCCTAAACCTGTTGGATTTGGCTCCTTCAGGGGTAGAGTGATCCCTCACCCACCCTGACTCCATCCTGCCGATACTGGTCCAGGCGCTCCTGATGGTCCATGCTGGTGACAAGATCCACCAACAGGTGGAGCCCTCGCATCCATATCTGGGCCTCCTCAACACTGTTGGCCACCAGGTCCAGGTTGGAGCGGCGGCCATGGAAGACAACGGTGAAGCCCTGCTCCAGGGGGAGCTCCTCTGTCAGGCTACGCAGCAACTCGGAATCATGGCCATTACGTATTGTCTCCACATCAGAGATTGAGACTGCCAGAGAAGAAGCAGGTGAAGGCATTGAGGAAGGGAGTCCAACAAATAGCAGGGGCTAAGAGTGAAGGACCAGCACCCCCTTCTCCATGACACCATAGAAAAGAACCCCAGCCTCTGCAGACTGAATCCCAAAAAGCATTAGTACAGAGAGATGCAGACCCCAGGGATTCAGGAGTCCATATGAATCACTGATGTTTTCAAAGGCAGCATGGCAAAGGGCCTGTGCTGGGAGTGGCAAGACATGGCTTCCAGCCACAAGCTGGCAGTATGACACAAACCAAAATGACTTAACTCCTCAGTGTCCTCATCTGATATAATGGATAGTCCCCTTCCATAGGCAGCCCCAATGGTGATCACAGGAGGACTGGTGGGGATGACAAATGGAAATACATTTGAAAGGCAGAAGCAGTTATACTAAAGCATTATATCCCTAAGTCCAGTTCTCCCATTCCAGGTTTGAGGGCTTCCTCTTTCCAGATGTCTACGAGGGAATCAGAGAAATTCTTTCACCCTCTTACCTCAGCTGGGGGTGGTACGGATTGTGAGCAATTTGTCTCTAAAACAGACTCTCTTAGATGTGTCCTGTGATCAAATTATTTCCTGTTATTATAAAGAGTTCGGCCAATAAGTGCACACTACTTTGTTTTGTTTTTTGTTTTATTTTGTTTTTTGAGACCAAGTTTTGCTCTTGTCACCCAGGCTGGAGTGCAATGGCACAATCTAGGCTCACTGTAACCTCTGCCTCCTGGGTTCAAGCGATTCTCTGGCCTCAGCCTTCCGAGTAGCTGGGACTACAGGTGCCTGCCACCAAGCCCGGCTAATTTTTGTATTTTTAGTAGAGATGGGTTTTCACCATGTTGGCCAGGCTGGTCTCAAACTCCTGACCTCAAGTGACCTGCCTGCCTCGGCCTCCCAAAGTGCTGGGATTACAGGCATGATCCACCACACCTGGCTGCAATTTTGTATTTAAAAATATTTATCATGATGGCTAACATTTATTAAATGCATTCTGGTTTTACATCGCATGCTAAGTGTTTTACATGTTAACTAATTGAGTCCTTGTAACCTACTGTTTAATCCCCATTTTACAGATGAGGAAACTGAAGCTTGATGTATGTATGTATGTATGTATGTATACATGTATTTTTTTAGAGACAGGGTCTCACTCACCCAGGTGGAGTGCAGTGGTGTGATCACAGCTCACTGCAGTCTCAACCTCCTGGGCTCAAGTGATCCTGCCATCTTAGCCTCCCAAATAGCTGAGACCACAGGCGTACAGCACCACACCTGGCTAATTTTTTATTTTTATTTTTTATAGAGACAGGCTCTCCCTATGTTATCCAGGCTGGTCTTGAACTTCTGGTCTCAAGCAGTCCCCCTGCCTCGACCTCCCAAATTGCTGGGATTACAGGCATTGAGCCACCAGGCCCAGCCATAGCTTAACTACTTGATTTTCCACAGCTACTCAGAAAGTGGCAGAGCTAGGGCTTTAATTCAGGCAGGCTGATGCCCAAGATGATGGTCTTATAATAATAATAACAAGATGTAACCAATGATTTATTATGTTTTACTATGTTCCAGTACTCTCCTGAGCCTTTTAGATAGAATAACTAATTTAATCCTCATTACAGCCTTATGAGGCAAGTAGTGTTATGATCTCTTTTTACAGGCTCAGATATAGCCACAATTAGGACAGCACAAACGCACACCATCATAGGACTTTGGTCCCTCCCCTGCCAGGCTCCTCAGGACTCTATCCACCCATATATCCACCCCCCACTATCCAGGTCACTCACAGCTGGGCTTGGCACTGCCCCTGGCCTGCCGTGCATGCCAGACTGTCATGCCGTCATTCTGAAGTCTGAAGTATCTTAGCTTCTTCCAGCTTTTGGACCTCACCTTGCGCATCGGCATGCCTTCCTGCATCAGCAGCAAGTCCTGATCAGTGGTCAGCCCTAGGTCAGGAAAAGCAGGGGTTAGGTAGCCAGCAGAGAGGGTAGCAGGCCCAGGGAAAGCTCTCAAACAGGGGTCCAGCCTCCTTCCCTTCCCTGAGCTATATGCTAAGCCCTTTTCCCCTGCAGGGACACTCACGGTCTTGCAGCAGGGATGCCATCACCCACTGTTCCACCGGCTGGCACCAGATCACCTAAAGGAGAAAGGAAGAGCAAAGGACTCTGGGTGAATCTTAAAGATAGTCTGTAGCTGATTTTTGCTTCTGATTTTGAGTTTAGTGACTCTGAGACTTTAGATAGGTCTAGAAACCTGCCTCAAATCACATAAGGATCAGAATTTAAATCAAGATATGTCTGATCCCAGAGCCTCCGCTATTTCTCATGGCTATCTTCAGAGAAGGCTAAACCAAAGAGTCCACCAAGCACCCCCTTCCTACCCAATAACCCACAGTCTACTAGTGCCACATTTTGCTCACTCCCCACCCTCTCATTATTAGGAACTAACATCTTGTTGGATGTCCCTTTCAGAAACTAGAATCTCTTCACATCCTAGCCTTCTTATTTCCAGGTAGAATCCTTCCAGCTTCCCTATTCTGGGAGCCCTCTCTATGCTCCCACGTAGACTGTCCAGCTCCTGAGGCGACTAGCGCAGACTTTTTTTTTTTTTTTTTTTGAGATGGAGTGTCGCTCTGTTGCCCAGGCTGGAGTGCAGTGGTGCGATCTCAGCTCACTGCAACTCCCGGGTTCAAGTGATTCTCCTGCCTCGGTCTCCCAATTAGCTAGGACTACAGGCATGTGCCGCCACGCCTGGCTAATTTTTTGTACTTTTAGTAGAGATGGGGTTTCACCACGTTAGCCAGGATGGTCTCAATCTCCTGACCTCGTGATCCACCCACCTTGGCCTCCCAAAGTGCTGGGATTACAGGTGTGAGCTACTACACCTGGCCAGACTTTCTTTTTTCTCTTTGACAATATTTAGTTGTCTTCTTCTACCTTCACATGGTAAAGCATATTTTATACTTTTTCTTTACAGTTATTCTCACAGTTTTTTTTGTTTTTGTTTTTGTTTTTTTTGAGATGGAGTCTCACTCTGTCGCCCAGGTTGGAGTGCAGTGGCCGGATCTCAGCTCACTGCAAGCTCCGCCTCCCGGGTTCACGCCATTCTCCTGCCTCAGCCTCCCGAGTAGCTGGGACTACAGGCACCCGCCACCTCGCCCGGCTAGTTTTTTTGTATTTTTTTAGTAGAGACGGGGTTTCACTGGGTTAGCCAGGATGGTCTCAATCTCCTGACCTCGTGATCCACCCGTCTCGGCCTCCCAAAGTGCTGGGATTACAGGCTTGAGCCACCGCGCCCGGCCCCTATTCTCACAGTTTTAATGGACCAAATAAGTTATACAAGTCTCAGAAACACATTTTCAAATTTTCTCTACCTACCAAAAAAGGGTACCTCTTATAAGATATATGCTGTCAGCCAGGTGCGGTGGCTCATGCCTGTAATCCCAGCAATTTGGGAGGCCGAGGCTAGCGGATCACCAGAGGTCAGGAGTTTGAGACCAGCCTGGCCAACATGGCAAAACCCCATCTCTACTAGAAATACAAAAAACTTAGCCAGGCGTGGTGGCAGGCACCTTTAATCCCAGCTACTTGGGAGGCTGAGGCAGGAGAATTGCTTGAACCAGGTGGCAGAGGTTGGCAGTGAGCCAAGATCGTGCCATGCACTCCAGCCTGGGCGACACAGTGAGACTCCGTCTCAATAAAAAGAAGAAAAAAACCAGTTAGGGCCGGGCGCGGTGGCTCACGCCTGTAATCTCAGCACTTTGGGAGGCCGAGGCGGGTGGATCACAAGGTCAGGAGATCGAGACCATCCTGGCTAACACGGTGAAACCCCGTCTCCACTAAAAATACAAAAAATTAGGCAGGCGTGGTGGCGGGCGCCTGTAGTCCCAGGTACTCGGGAGGCTGAGGCAGGAGAATTGCTTGAACCTGGGAGGTGGAGGTTGCAGTGAGCTGAGATCATGCCACTGCACTCCAGCCTGGGTGACAGAGCAAGACTCTGTCTCAAAAAAAAGAAAAAAAAAAAAAGAAAAAGAAAAAAAAGATATATGCTGTGAAATATAGGACCTGGTTAAGTTGTCCTAGTAGCTGACAACAAACTTCCCTTGAAAAGGACTAGAAAATTTGATTGTGGCCACGCTGATTCTAGTTATGCCCCTATAGAAATATTCAATTCTTGGTTGGGCACAGTGGCTCAGACTGTAATCCCAGCACTTTGAGAGGTTGAAGAGGGAGGATTGCTTGGGCCCAGAAGTTCAAGACCAGCATGGACAACATAGTGAGACCTCCATCTCTACAAAGAATTTTTAAAAATTAGCCAAGTGTGGTGGTATACACCTGTGGTCCCAGCTACTTGGGAGGCTGAGGTGGGAGGCTCGCTTGAGTCCAGGAGGTTGAGGCTGCAGTGAGCTGAGATTACACCACGGAGCTCCAGCCTGGGCGACAGAGCAAGACTGTCTCAAAAAAAACAAAAACCAAAAACCAAAATTCAGGTCATGCTGAAACTGACAAATCTCATAAAATGTAAAGCTCTATGCTTTTGTGTAAGCAAATAACCTACATTTGAATAGAAATATGTTGTGTGTTTCTTTTTTTAAAAGGGTATCACTACCTGAAAAATGTTATGTTCCTTTTTTTTTATTTTTTCTTTTTTTTGAGACAGAGTTTTGCTCTTATTGCCCAGGCTGGAGTGCAATGGCACAATCTTGGCTCGTTGCAACCTCCACCTCCCGGGTTCAAGCGACTCTCCCGCCTCAGCCTCCTAAGTAGCTGGGATTACAGGTGCCCATCACCACACCCAGCTAATTTTTTATATCTTTAATAGAGATGGGGTTTCACCATGTTGGCCAGGCTGGTCTCAAACACCTGACCTCAGGTGATCTGCCCGCCTTGACCTCCCAAAGTGCTGGAATGACATGTACGAGCCACCTTGCCCGGCCATGTTCCTTAATTTAAAAGTTTAAAATTTTTTTTTTTTTTTTTTTTGAGATGGAGTCTAGCTCTGTTGCCCAGGCTGGAGTGCAGTGGCCGGATCTCAGCTCACTGCAAGCCCCGCCTCCCGGGTTCACGCCATTCTCCTGCCTCAGCCTCCCGAGTAGCTAGGAGTACAGGCGCCCGCCACCTCGCCCGGCTAATTTTTTTTGTATTTTAGTAGAGACGGGGTTTCACCGTGTTAGCCAGGATGGTCTCGATCTCCTGAACTCGTGATCCGCCCGTCTCGGCCTCCCAAAGTGCTGGGATTACAGGCTTGAGCCACCGCGCCCGGCCTAAAAGTTTAAAATTTTGACAGTGGTGCACATCTTAAAAGAACTTTAAAAATTGGTAAAGCAACCATTCAGTTAGTGTTCCATTAAAACATCATGCAGTTAGTTCAACTCTCTATATTTTACAGATGAAAAATCAGAAGTCCAGAAATGTGATGTGATTTGCCTGAGGTCACACAGTCTATTAGTGCCCACTCTCTTTTGTGGGAAGACCCTATAAAGTCACCTAGTAGTGACTAAGCCTTCAGGGAGAATGTGGGGGGTCACTAAAAATATAGCTTCCCTGAGCACAAGACCTGGAGAAGAAGACTTTCTTTTTTTTGTTTTTGAGACAGAGTCTTGCTCTGTTGCCAGGCCGGAGTGCAATGACACCATCTCAGCTCACTGCAACCTCCGCCTCCCAGGTTCAAGCAATTCTCCTGCCTCAGCTTCCTGAGTAGCTGGGATTACAGGTGTGTGCCACCATGCCTGGCTAATTTTTGTATTTTAAGTAGAGACGGAGTTTTGCCATGTTGGCCAGGCTGGTCTCCAACTCCTGATCTCAGGTGATCCGCCCACCTTGGCCTCCCCAAGTGCTGTTATAGGCATGAGCCACTGCGCCCTGCCTAGAGAAACCTTTCTAAATGTGTGGTAATGTACAGGTATCCAGAGTGAGAGGGGAAGGTTCAGAAGAAGTCTTTCAGGAAACAATTTCAGGAAGAAAAGATTTTGCTGGCTTAGGATGAATGTGTGTGCCCGAAGGAGACCAGAAGAAACCTCTGATTGGACAAAGGGACCCAAAGTGTTTCCTGAGAGCCAGAAAATCATCTCTGCTTTTCTGAGTGGGGACAGAGTTTGGAATCTGAGGCTTACGGAAGCTATGTGAAGACTGAAGTAGAAAGTAACAGATCTGGCCGGAGGAGATGGCTCATGCCTGTAATCCCAGCACTTTGGGAGGCTGAGGCAGGTGGATCACGAGGTCAAGAGATTGAGACCATCTGGCCAACATGGTGAAACCCTGTCTCTACTAAAAATACAAAAATTAGCTGGGTGTGGTGGCTACTAGGGAGGTTAAGGCAGGAGAATCACTTGAATCCGGGAGGCAGAGGTAGAAGTGAGCCAAGATCGCGCCACTGCACTCTAGCCTGGCGACAGAGCGAGACTACGTCTCAAAAAAAAAAAAAAAAAAAAAAAAGAAAAAGAAAAGAAAAAAGAGAAAAAAGAAAAGAAAGCAACAGACTTCTCTTAAATTTCTTAGGTCCAGCAGGGTGCAGTGGCTCACGCCTGTAATCCCAGCACTTTGGGAGGCTGAGGCGGGTGGATCACTTGAGGTCAGGAGTTTGAGACCAGCCTCACCAACATAGTGAAACCCCATCTCTACTAAAAATACAAAAACTAGCCAGCCATGGTGGTGCACACCTGTAATCCCAGCTACTCATGAGGCTGAGGCAGGAGAATCACTTGAACCCAGGAGGCGGAGGTTGCAGTGAGCTGAGATTGCACCACTATACTCCAGCCTGGGCGATGGAGTGAGGCTCTGTCTCAAAAACAACAACAACAACAAAAATTTCTTAGGTTCTCAGACTCTAGGAGAGTGAATTGGCCTGGGGCTGAAGTCTAACCTCTTTTGCCAATATCCTGGCTTATCTCCTCTCTGAATTTTAGCTCCCACCTCTGGGACATAGGGACTCTAGGATGCGGTGAACTTTGGGACTGCAAGAAGATGGCATTTCCTTCCCTTATGCCTGTGTCCAGGAGCCTCACAATGATGTCCTGAAACATGGGAAGTCTGAGAACAGAGCCCAAGTGCCTGAACACTCTTACTTTGGAGACTTCCTCCACTCAAACCTGCCTTAGAAAATTATTTTTTCCTCCTTTGTCCAATTCTTCTAACCCCAAAGCTTGGCCTTGTTCTTCCAATCCTTCTCCCATTCATGAATCACTATTTTAAACCTGTATTCACATGACTGACATGTGGTCATAAGAGGGCCAGTTTCAAATCAGGGAGCCATAGAGGGTCAGAGCTGGACTTCATTTTATAGAAAAGGAGCCTGAGGACTAGAAAGGTTAGGTGAACTAAAAATAATTAGTGCCAGAGTCACTTAGTGAGTGACAGAACTGGAATTAGAACCAACGTCTCTGGCTGGGCGCAGTGGCTCACATCTGTAATCCCAGCACTTTGGGAGGCCGAGGTGGGCAGATCACGTAAGGCCAGGAGTTCAAGACCAGCCTGACCAACATGGTGAAACCCCATCTCTACTAAAAATACAAAAATTAGGCCGGGCGCGGTGGCTCGCGCCTGTAATCCCAGCACTTTGGGAGGCCGAGACGGGTGGATCACGAGGTCGGGAGATCGAGACCACCCTGGCTAACACGGTGAAACCCCGCTTTACTAAAAATACAAAAATTAGCCGGGTGCGGTGGCGGGCACCTGTAGTCCCGGCTACTCGGGAGGCTGAGGCAGGAGAATGGCATAAACCGGGGAGGCGGAGCTTGCAGTGAGTGGAGATCGGGCCACTGCACTCTAGCCTGGGCGACAGAGCGAGACTCCATCTCAAAAAAAAAAAAAAAAAAATTAGCTAGGAGTGGTGGTGCACACCTATAATCCCAGCTACTTGGGAGGCTGAGGCAGGAGAATTGCTTGAACCCGGGAGGCGGAGGTTGCAGTGAGCTGAGATGGCACCATTGCACTTCAGCCTGGGCAACAAAAGTGAAACTTGGTCTTGGGCAGGAGAAAAAAAAAAAAAGAACAGAGGTCTCCATACAATCAGCTCAAGGATCTTACAATGACTCTGCTCTTAGAAAGGGCCTTCTCTAGAAAGCAGGTTGAAGCAAGGCTAGGAATCAATAAGGGACATAGATATTATGTCTCTCCTCTCCATCATTTTCTGTTCCCTCTGTACTCTGAATAGACTTGCTTTTCTTTGGTCTCATTTTCTTGCTTTATTTCTGTTTATTCATTTTTTTTTGAGATGGAGTGTCACTCTGTTGCCCAGGCTGGAGTGCAGTGGCATGATACTGGCTTACTGCAACCTCTGCCTCCTGGGTTCAAGTGATTCTCCTGCCTCAGCCTCCTGAGTAGCTGGGATTACAGGTGTGTGATGCCACGCCCAGTTAATATTTTTATTTTTAGTAGAGATGGGGTTTCACTATGTTGGCCAGGCTGGTCTCAAACTCCTGACCTCAGATGATCCACCCATCTCAGCCTCCCCAAGTGCTGGGGTTACAGGGGTGACCCACCGTGCCCAGCCTCTTTCATCTCATTTTCTTTCCTTTTCCCATCCCATGCCTGACCTGGTCCTTTTCCTTTCTTCCCAGTTCACTATAAAAATAATTTTTTAAATTTATAATTTTTTTGTATGGAGATGGGGTCTCCCTTTGTAGCCCTAGTTTCAAAATCCTGGCCTCAAGCAATCCTCCTGCCTGGGCTTCCCAAAGTGCTGGGATTACAGACATGAGCTGTTATGCCCAGCCCCATCCCCACCTCACTCTCTCTCCTAATCCTTTCTCTGTCTTCCTATTTGCTCACCTAGGTCAGTCTCTCCTCTTTTCTTCCTTCTCCTCATCCCTTCTCCCCATCACCTCTTCCAGTTGGTTCCCTCTTTTGACTCCACTAATTCCCAATGGCTCTGATTCTCATCTCCTTTGAGATTATGGTCCAGAAGGGAGGACACGTGGGTTCAGAACTCAGTAGCATGCATGTCCCTCTGCTCAGCCTCGCTTTTCTCTGTATCCTAGGAGATTGACCAAACAAACTGCCCAGACAATGTGAGTTAGAACCTAGGTGTTCTAGGTCTTGCTGTTTCCTCTGGTGTCTAATGGTAGAATGGGAAGGATGCCCACAGCTGATGCAGGTGCAGTGAGAAGAGAAGGAACAAAGGGTTTGGGAGTCAGGGCACTGGGAAAAACACAGAGGGTGACGTCTGAGAATAAGAAAGGTTGGTCTTAAATATTAACTCCTAGATGCGTATATGGAGATCTTCAACAATACAGTAAATACCTCTCTAATACAGATATGAAAATAGAGACACAAAATGAGGTGGGAAGTAGCCCAGAGCTGCAGAGCATGATTTGGTCCTCAATTTCTAAGAGACTTCATGTCATTTAGAGATGTACTTTGGCAGAGTTACCAATGGCACCAAGGAGATTACAGTGGGATTCAGGGTGTCTCAGTTCTCTCTGAGGGGTAAGAAAAAAGATAATCATTTTGTCCACTCTCTTGCTTCTGGGAAGGATTATACCTAACCTGGTTCATATAGAGGACAAAATGGCTCTGGTCACAGGTCATAGAATGTTAGAGCTTGAAGGTTCTTTTATAACACATCTAATCTAGACATTCCCAGCTACATCAATAGCCTCTGGAATGTCTTAAAATTGAGATTCCTTAGCCCTACCCAAAAATCTACCAGATCAGAGTTTCCCAGAGTGGGGCTCAATAATATATTTATTTTTAACAGGTACACTTAGTACACAGGCAAGTCTGGGAAACCCTAAACTCTCTCCTATCACAGATCTGGAAGTTGTGGTTCCAGGTCCCGTAGCTAGTTAATGGCACAGGCAGAACTAGAAGTAGGTTTTCTTACCAACATAGCACTCTGGTGCACTAAGAAACTGCCTGGCCCATTGAATAGGCAAAGAACAAGTTCCTTAGGTAACTTTCCAAGGGACTTCCATAACTCTCCCTATTACCAGGGATCTCTGATTCCCCATGGTTCTTGGCCAATCCCTATTTTGCAACCCTCAACAATCTGTTAATAAATCTATGCTAAAGCTTAGTTACTCCAATTTTTTCTTCCCTTATTGGGGGTGGGGCTCACCTCAGTAGTGGCTAGGGTTGGCACTCCTGGCCCTGCATAAGCTGAGAGGTACCTCATATAAAGGGTGACTGATACAGCCAGGAGGAAGGCTGTAAGGATCAAGGAGGATAAGCTAGAGAGAACCAGGAGTTGGGAGCCCTGTAGAGCTGTTGGGATGAGGAAAGGAGTGTAGGGTGCAATTTAACCAGGGTGGATAAGCATCTAGAGGGCAGAGGCAGGGACTCAGGGAAGACAGAGCTTGGAGCAGAGGCTAATCAGAGCTTCCAGACCCTTACCGTGGGCAGGAGAGCAGAATAGCAGTCCTGTGTTTCCTGTGTCTGTGAGCTGTGCTTCCCGAGCTCTGCGATGCTGTGGGATCAGGAAGCCCAGTCTGGCTCCTTTTCTCTTTTGCTCCCCTTGCACTGGCTTGTTTCCTCCCTCTTCTACAGCAGCTGGCTGCTGTGACTGGTGAGTTATAGCCAGAGGGAAGCAGTAAGAAGGGGAGAGGTGTGAGCTCTCTCCAGTCCAGCCCATCCAACTCTTAAAGGCCCAGGACACTGGTCAATGTGAGGGAGTAGTGGGGGTGGGGTGGGGAGAGAAGGATTAAGGGCACCACATCTTCAGGGAGGAGCCCGGCTGCCCTTCATCTTGATGCCAGCCCTCATTGACCCCAATCCCACAGTAGCTCTCAAAGTGAAGGGAGTGTCCTCAGTTGCAGTGCTCTGTGAATCACTGCTTTTCATTCTGGTTCCCGCATGTAATACGGCTGTCTTTGCCCTTATTTAATCTGGCTCCTTTCCAGAGTGTCTGTTTCCACTGGCCTGCTCCTGTATCTCTGAATCCTGCCTGCAGGGCATTCACTCTAGCTCTGTCGCACAGGGAAAGAAAGAAATAAAATGGGAAAAGAGGAAGATGAGGAGAAGGGGAGGACAGGAATGATGACAGAGTGTAGAGGGACAGAGAGGTTAGAATCTATGTATATTTTAGGCACTCATTAAATATTGAAAGAATGCATAGATGAATGTGTGAAACAATTCTTTTTTTTTTTAACATCCATTCATTCCTCCTATAAGCATTTGTTCAGCACCTCCGGGTTATAGGTCATAGCTCTCAGAATGGAGGTAGCACTTTCAGGACATACATGCATGTTTATAAAGATGTGTGCCGAGATGAAGCATAGGCTCAGAGGGGAACTGTGTGAAATGGTGTAATTTTAAGTGTGCTGTGGTCTGGCTGCCTATCATAGTTCCCACAAGCATCCCTCAACTGCTCAATATTTTACCATTAGTGATTATAGTTACATTTTTTAGTCCCATTAAAATAAAATCCTCCTAAGTGATTACTATAAAAGTCAGGCTAGTGGTTACTGTTGGGAGGGGGAGGAATCGTGATGAGATAGGACACAGAGCTGGCTTCTGGCATAGCTAGCTAAACTGTATTTCTAGTTCTAAGTGCTAACAAGGGTCTTCACTTCATAATTTATTAAGCTATATATTCTTTTGATATAGTTTTCTATATGTTTTTAAATTTATTTTTTAAGATCTCATTTAAAATATATATCTGTGTTAATTTTTGAAGGCTTAATTATTTTAATTTTTTCTTTTTCTTTTTTTTTTTTTGAGATAAGAGTCTTGCCGTTGCCCAGGCTGGAGTGCAATGGCGTGATCTCGGCTTAGTGCAACCTCCACCTCCCGGGTTCAAGCGATTCTCTTGTCTCAGCCTCCCGAGTAGCTGGGATTACAGGCACACACCACCACCCCCGGCTACTTTTTTTTTTTTTGTATTTTAGTAGAGATGGGGTTTCACTGTGTTGTCCAGGCTGGTCTCGAGCTCCTGAGCTCAGGCAATCCACTTGCCTCGGCCTCCCAAAGTGCTAGGATTACAGGCATAAGCCACTGCACCTGGCCGATTTTAAATAATTTTTTAAAAATTCAATCCCAAGGTCAAAGTAGATTTTAAATAATTTATACCTAGGTCGGGTTGTCTATATTCTTTACTGAGAGCAGGTTTTGATAGAAGAGTAGTAGTATGAAGGAAGGGGAGGCATTAAGAGGGAGGCCATTTATGGGGAACAGGAAGATTGGGGGGCATCATAGTTTAAACTGTGCTGATTTCAGATTTGACTTAATAGGGGCGTTTTACATGCTTGTCTTGCTATCCCATTTCTACTTCCCCAACATGGCCAGCTTATTTTTCCAAGCCTCACCTTCACAGTCCACACTCCTCTTCTACACCCCCAGATTATGTATTATCTTTCTGAGTCACTATTTGCATCAACTTAATGCTGCCTAACCTCCTTCCCTCCTGGGTGATCTGTGAGGGGTGTTATCACTCATAGTGGATTTTCTGGGAGAGTCCAGATCTCAAATATTCTGTTTCAATGTTTTCATGAACACAACAGTATTCTTCAGCCCATATGTTCTGATTTTTGGGGCAGGGACTTGGAGATTTTCACAAAGTTAGTATGGTTCCAGAGTGCCAAGGCATGCCCACTGCAGGACTCTCATGACACAGAGGGAGGGAGCAGACAGACAGGGCCCCCGGCACAGTAAATGTCCATCTGGTATGGTTATTCCTATTTCCACCGTGATCTTGGCTGGCCCTTCCCCCACTGCTGTCTATTATTAACAGATCCAGAAACCTGATCAGGGCAGTAGCAGCAGAGGGACTTTCTGGGAACCATGCCCAGGAAAAGCCTGGAAGCCCTAAACTGAAATGAAGCAGCAGCTGGCAAAGAGGAAGACCTAAACATGGTACTCTCGCCCTGCCACCCAGGCCTGCCTAGACCCTCTTCCTGACAGCCAGAGCAGATGCCACCCAATTAAATATCTCCGCTTGTCAGGACACTCAGGCTGGAAAGTGTGACATCAGTTCCCCAGATTATCCAACCAAACTACTCAAACTTCTGAAATAAAGCCCAACTCCTTCCTGATCAAAAACGCAACTCAAAATAGTAAATTTCATTTAAAAATCATCAATATAAGGCCAGGCACAGTGGCTCACACCTGTAATTCCAGCACTTCGGGAGGCCAAGGTGGGAGGATTGCTTGAGTCCAGGAGTTTCAGACCAGCCAGGGCAACATAGCAAGACTCTGCCTCTTAAAAAAAAAAATCAAGGCCGGACACGGTGGCTCACGCCCGTAATCCCAGAACTTTGGGAGGCCGAGGTGGGCAGATCATGAGGTCAGGAGTTAGAGACCAGCCTGACCAACATGGTGAAACCTGATCTCAGCTAAATATATAAAAATCAGCCAGGTGTGATGGCATGCGCCTGTAATCCCAGCTACTCAGGAGGAGGCTGAGGCAGGAGAATCGAACCCAGGAGGCAGAGGTTGCAGTGAGCCGAGATTGCAACACTGCACTCCGGCCTGGGCAACAGAGCAAGACTCTGTCTCAAAAAAAAAAAAAAAAAAAGGACTGGGCACGGTGCCTGTAATCCCAGCACTTCAGGAGCCCAAGACAGGTTTATCACTTGAAGTCAGGAGTTTGAGAACAGCCTGGTCAACATGGTGAAACCCCGTCTCTACTAAAAATACAAAAATTAGCCAGGCATGGTGGTACACGCCTGTAATCCCAGCTACTCAGGAGGCTGAGGCAGGAGCATTGCTTGAACCTGGGAGGCGGAGGTTGCAGTGAGCTGAGACGGCGCCATTGCACTCCAGCCTGGGTGACAGAGCGAGATTGTGTCTCAAAAAAAAAAAAAAAAAATCAATATGAGATCACCTGTAGAATTAAAAGCTAGGATATAGAACTTCAAAAGACCAGAGAATATACAAATATACATATCCATATATATATATATATAGCCACTCCTCCATTCTAACAAAATTTAAAAACAGAGTCCCAGTTCTGCTATTCAATTCATTAAGTTGGCATGGGGAGTAGGCAACAAGGTGGTATTTAAAAACCCAGAGAAAAAGAGGATGGAAAGTAGAATGAAAAATACAAATAGTATTTTACACCAGGAGACAAAACTTTCAGAAAAGGTCATAAAACAAAATATAAGTATGTGCTATTGGTAAAAGTCATGTCTACAAGCCGGGCATGGTGGCTCATGCCTGTAATACCAACACTTTGGGAGGCCAAGGCAGGCAGATCACTTGAGGCCAGGAGTTCAAGACCAGCCTGGCCAGCATTGTGAAACCCCATATCTACTAAAAATAAAAAAACAGCCCGGCATCGTAGTGCATCCCTGTAATGCCAGCTACTCTGGAGGCTGAGGCAGGAGAATCACTTGAACACAGGAGGCAGAGGTTGCAGTGAGCCAAGTTTGTGCCACTGCCACTGCACTCCAGCCTGGGTGACAGAGCAAGACTTCGCCTTTAAAAAAAAAAGAGTCTCAGAGGGAGCGGGGAGGGATAGCATTAGGAGATATACCTAATGTAAATGACGGGTTAATGGGTTCAGCACACCAACATGGCACATGTATACATATGTAACAAACCTGCACGTTGTGCACATGTACCCTAGAACTTAAAGTATAATAATAATAATAAAAAAAGAGTCTCATCTACAAAAATGTGTTATTAAAAAAAAAGAAAAGGCCGGGCGCGGTGGATCACACCTGTAAACCCAGCACTTTGGGAGGCCGAGGAGGGCGGATCACTTGAGGTTGGGAGTTTGAGACCAGCCTGACCAACATGGAGAAACCCCGTCTCTACTAAAAAATATAAAAAAGTAGCCTGGCGTGGTGGCGCATGCCTCTAATCCCAGCTACTCGGAAGGCTGAGGCAAGAGAATTGCTTGAACCTGGGAGGCGGAGGTTGCGGTGAGCTGAGATCGCGCCACTGCACTCCAGCCTGGGCAATAAAAGTGAAACTCCGTCTCAGGAAAAAAGAAAAAACGTTCCAGCCTGGGCAACATAGCAAGACCTTGGCTCTACAAAAAAGTAAACAATTAGCTGGGCATGGTAGCACTCTCTTTTAGTCCCAGCTACGTGGGAGACTGAGGTGGAAGGATCACTTGAGCCCAGGAGGCAGAGGTTGTGGTTAGCCAAGATCATACCATTGCACTCCAGCCTAGGCAACAAGAGCAAAACTCTGCCTCAAAAAAAAAAAAAAAAAAAAAAAAAGAATCGCTTGAACTCGCGAGGCAGAGGTTGCAGCGAGCTGAGATCATGCCACTGCAATCCAGCCGGTGTGACAGAGCAAGACTCTCAAAAAAAAAAAAAAAAAAAAAAAAAAGAAAGTTAGAACTCCAATTTTGTTCTTAAGATTGCCTTGGCCGCACACAGTGGCTCACGCCTACTATAATGGCAGCACTTTGGGAGCCCAGGAGTTTGAGACCAGCCTGGGCACACAGTAAGATTTTGTCTCTACAAAAAACAAAAATATGGCCGGACGCAGTGGCTCACGCGTATAATCCCAGCACTTTCGGAGGCCAAGGTGGGTAGATTACAAGGTCAGGAGTTCAAGACCAGCCTGGCCAAGATGGTGAAATCCCATCTCTACTAAAAATACAACAAAAAAATTAGCCAGGGATGGTGGCGGGTGCCTGTAATCCCAGCTACTCGGGAGGCTGAGGCAGAGAATTCTTGAACTCGGGAGGTAGAGGTTGCAGTGAGCTGAGATCACGCCACTGCAATCCAGCCTGGGCAACAGAGCAAGACTCTGTCTCTAAATAAATAAATAAATAAATAAATAATAAATTTTAAAAAATAAAAATAAAAATATTAGCTGGGTGTGGTGGTGCACACCTGTAGTCCCAGCTACTTGGGAGACTGAGGTGAAAGGATTGCTTGAGCCCAGGAGTTTGAGGCTGCAGTGAGCCATGATCACTCCACTGCACTCCAGCATGGGTGACAGAGACCCTGTCTCCAAAAAAAAAAAAAAAATTGCCTTGGCTCTTCTGGCAAAATTTTAGAATCAGCTTACTAATTTTCAGAAAAATAAACCTGCTGGGATTTTACTTAGAACTGAATTTAACAAGCAGATCCATTTGAGAGAATTGGCATCCTCATAGTATTTTTAATATTATTTTCCAATCCATGGAGATGATATATTCCTTCAATTATATAGCTTTTTAATTTCTCTCCAGAATGTTTCATTGTTTTCAATGTAAAGGTTCTGCACACCCTTTGATATATCTATTTCTAGCTACCAGATTTCTTATGCTTTATAAACTATTTTTGAAATTTTACTTTCTATTTATTGTTGTGTATGAAAACATATAATTGACTTTTTTTTGAGACAAAGTCACGCTCTGTTCCCGAAGCTGGAGTGCAGTGGCGAGATCTCGGCTCACTGCAACCTCCACCTCCGGGGTTCAAGTGATTCTTCTGCCTCAGCCTCCCAAGTAGCTGGGACTATAGGCACATGCCACCACACCCAGCTAATTTTTGTATTTTTGGTAGAGATGGGATTTCACTATTTTTTTTTTTTTTTTTTTTGAGACAGAGTCTCGCTCTGCCCAGGCTGGAGTGCGGTGGTGCGATCTCCGCTCACTGCAAGCTCCACCTCCCAGGTTCACACCATTCTCCTGCCTCAGCCTCCCCAGTAGCTGGGACTACAGGCGCCCGCCACCACGCCTGGCTAATTTTTTGTATTTTTAGTAGAGACGGGTTTCACCGTGTTAGCCAGGATGGTCTCGATCTCCTGACCTTGTGATCTGCCCGCCTCGGCCTCCCAAAGTGCTGGGATTATAGGCGTGAGCCACTGCACCTGGCAGGCTTTCACTATTTTGGCCAGGCTGGTCTTGAACTCCTGACCTTGTGATCCTCCCACCTTGGCCTCCCAAAGTGCTGGGATTACAGACATGAGCCACCGTGCCCGGCCATAACTGACTTTTTTTTTTGTATATTGACCTTATAGTCTGTGACCTTGCTAAATTCACTTATTAACATTATTATTATTATTATTATTTTTGAGACGGAGTCTCACTGTGTTGCCCAGGTTGGAGTGCAGTGGCGTGATCTCAGCTCACTGCAACCTCCCCCTCCCGGGTTCAAGCCTACCTCAGCCTCCTGAGTAGCTGGGATTACAGGCACGTGCCACCATGTCTGGCTCATTTTTGTATTTTTAGTAGAGATGGGATTTCACCATGTTGGTCAGGCTGGTCTTGAACTCCTGACCTCGTGATCTGCCCGCCTCGGCCTCCCAAAGGAAGGGGATTACAGGTGTGAGCCACTGCGCCCGGCCTCACTTATTACTTTTTAGGGGTTTGTAGGTTATTTCAGATTATCTATGTACACAATCATATTAGCAAATACCAAGATTTCTTTTTTTTCCTTTAAAATATTTTTTTTTACTGACTGATAAATGGAGGTGTGATAGTTGACAAATGTGTTTAATTCCTTGTCTCATAAAGAATATAATATTTTATTGAGAGGTTTACTGTAGAGTTTTTGTTGATTCCCCCCCCCTTTTTTTTTTTTGAGACAGAGTCTCACTCTGTCACCCAGGCTAGAGTGCAGTGGCACAATCTCGGCTCACTGCAACCTCCACCCCCCAGGTTCAAGCAGTTCTCCTGACTCAGCCATCCAAGTAGCTGAGGTTACAGGCACCCGCCACCACGCCTGGCTAATTTTTGTATTTTTAGTAGAGATGGGGTTTCACCATGTTGGCCAGGCTGGTCTCAAACTCCTCAGGTGATCTGCCCGCCTCGGCCTCCCAAAGTGTTGGGATTACAGGCGTGAGCCACTGCGCCCGGACTGTAGACCTCGTCTGTATCTATCTAGATGATTGTGTGACTTTTCTCCTTTTATGTTGATGTATGAATTGCATTTTTTTTTTTAGATAGAGTCTCACTCTTGCATAGGCTGGAGTGCATTGGCATGATCTTAGCTCACTGTAACCTCTGCCTCCCCAGTTCAAGCGATTCTCCTGCCTCAACCTCCCGAGTAGCTGAAATTACAGGCATGCACGACCACACCCAGCTAATTTTTGTGTTTTTAGTAGAAACAGGTTTTCACCACGTTGGCCAGGCTGGTCTCAAACTCCTGGCCTCAAGTGATCCACCCATTTTGGCCTCCCAAAGTGCTGGGATTACAGGCGTGAGCCATCACACCTGGCGATTGATTTTCAAGTTTTGAATCACTCTTCTATTTTTGCAATAAACCCGTTAGATCTAATGCATTATCATTTTTATATATTGATAGATCTAGTATGTCTGGGAATCTTATATCTACACTCATGGGAGAGGTTGGTCCCTGGTTTTCCTTTCTTGTAATGTTCTTAACCAGTTTTGTTGTCTAGGTTATGCTGCTTCAAAAGTGAATGGGGGCCGGGCGCCTGTAGCTACACGGGAGGCTGAGGCAGGAGAATGGCGTGAACCTGGGAGGCGGAGCTTGCAGTGAGTGGAGATCTCCCCACTGCCCTCCAGCCTGGGTGACAGAGCGAGACTCCGTCTCAAAAAAAACAAAAGTGAATTGGAATTTATTCCCCTTTTCTGGAACTTTGTATTAGATTACTGGCTTTGGTGTTTCTTCTTTTGCAATGTGTGAATTTAAGGTTATATATTTCTTTTCTTTTTCTTAGACAGTCTCACTCTATCACCCAGGCTGGAGTGCAGTAGTGCCATCTTGGTTCACGGCAACCTCTGTCTCCTGGGTTCAAGTGATTCTTAATCCTTAGCCTTCCAAGTAGCTGGGATTACAGATTACACTGCCATGCCCGGCTAATTTTTGTATTTTTAGTAGAGATAGGGTTTTGCCATGTTGGCCAGACTGGTCTTGAACTCCTGGCTTTGAGTAATGCACCCACCTCAGCCTTCCAAAGTGCTGGGATTACGGGTGTGAGCCACCACACCCTGCCGAGGTTATGTATTTTTTACTCACGGCACCCTTGAACTCCTGGGCTCAAGCAATCCTCTTGCCTCAGCCTCCCAAGAGCTGGGAGTACAGGAGAGCACCACCACACTCAGCTTTTATTTATGTATTTAAAAAAATGGGGTCGGCTGGGCGCGGTGGCTCATGTCTGCAATCCCGGCATTTTGGGAGGCCAAGGTGGGCAGATCACTTGAAGTCAGGAGACCAGCCTGGCCCACATGGTGAAACTCCGTCTCTACTAAGAAAATACAAAAATTAGGTGGGTGTGGTGGTGTGTGCCTGTAATCCCAACTACTTAGGAGACTGAAGCAGGAGAATCACTTGAACCCAGGAGGCTTTGGTTCCAGTGAGCGGAGATCACACCACTGCACTCCAGCCTGGGTAATAGAGACTCTTCCTTAAAAACAAAAACATATATATGTATAGATATAGATATATATTTTTTTCTAGTTTCCTTTGCGATTTTCTTGACCCACGGGTTATTTAGAATTATACTGCCTAAGTTTCAAACAGCTAGGGACTTTCTAGTTCTTTTTCCTAGCTTACTCTCACTGTGGTCAGAGAATATTGTATTAAATTTTTTGAAAACTTTTTGAGGCTTGATGGTCCAGCTATGATCAGTTTTGATAAATGCTTAGGTGTAATTAAAAAGAATATGTATGCTATTGGTTAAGAGTGCAAGTGTTCTCTGAATGTCAATTAAGCCAGGTATGTTAACTGTGTTATTTAAATTTTCTGCTTGTTGGCCAGGCACAGTGGCTCATGCCTGCAATCCCAGCACTTTGGGAGGCAGAGGCTGGTGGATCACCTTAGGCCAGGAGTTCGAGACCAGCCTGGCCAACATGGCAAAACCCTGTCTCTACTAAGAATACAAAAATTAGCAGGATGTGGAGGAGGGTGGCTGTAATCCCCGCTACCCAGGAGGCTGAGGCAGGAGAATTGCTTAAACCTGGGAGGCAGAGGTTGCAGTAAGCTGAGAGCGTGCCATTGCACTCCAGCCTGGGTATTAAGAGCGAAACTCCGTTTCCCAAAAACAAAACAAACCAACGCATTTTCTGCTTGTTATATCTGCTTTTGAAATAAACATATCAAAATATTTTTCCAAAAATTAAATTCCATAATGTATCAGGAAAGAAAAATATTTTATTCTATGGTTTCCTATTCCAAATTTTTTCTTTGGGTTTTTGAAAGCAACAACTTTGTATATCCCCCTTTTCCTAGCCTTTAAGCAGCAGGAACAGTGAGCAGAGGAATAACATGTAGTTAGTAAGGAAGGCATGCTCTGAAGGCTACCAATGCTGTTCCTGTTCCACCAAAGAAACAGCCACAGGCCCTCTAAGGCCCTTGAAAAAAGAACGTGGAAGCGTAGGTCAGCTGTGTCCCACTGAGAGCCAGGCATGGAAACAATCCTGGAGATGTGCTCCAAGCCCTGAACTTGAGGAAATGAACATCAAAGTTCATGATAAGGTGTTTCAAGCATTACCTTGTCACTGTGGAAGTCTCTCCCTACACTGGCACTAAGTTCTGGCCAATATGGCCAGGAGTGAAGTTCTGTCCCAGTAAAAGATACTTTCATCAGGCAAGGGGCATCATCCCCCTCCCAGCCTCCCAAATAGCTTTTGTACCTCAGATGAAGTCTCCCCAAAAACATGTTCACAAAAGAACCACCACTGCCATCTTGGTAGGGCTGTGTGTGTGTGTGTGTGTGTTGTGTAGGTGGATAGAGGGTAGAAGCAGGCATGACAAGGATCACCTGACCAAAGTGCCTAGTTACCCATATACTGACAGAATAAAATCTCCAGTGTAAAGGAAAAATTATTTTTACAAAAACAGAAGCATGTTTTATTTCAATCCTATTGAGGGAGAGGGATGGGAAAACACAAAATAAGGGGAGGGGTCTCTTTATATAATACACACATCAGGATCAACTACAATGAATAATATCCATTCCACCCCTCCCCCACCAACTCCTATGTGGGTTCCAAGGCCAGCTGAGAATAGATGGGACAAGAATTAAGACACTTTGGCACAGTAACATGGCCAATGCACCGAAAGATGGAGAGAAGAGAATTTCCCAGGGAGCAAGGCCCTGGGCCTCAGCTGCTTCCCCAGTGGAGGGGGAATGAGAAAACTTTGGCTCAGCAGGAAGGCGGTTGTCAAAAATCAGGGTTACCTTAACTGGACTCTCCAGACTGTATTCAGACTACAGACTAGAGTCAAGATGTGTATCCAGTCCATTCTGTTCTCTGCTTTCTCTAAGATCACTTCTCTTCAGGCTTGCGATTATTGAGGGTTTGCCTGCTTCTCCTCTTCATCTTGGAAGGCAGGGGGAGTAAGTGCTTATTCTGCCCTTCTTATATCTAGGCGACTTAATTACTATTTTCTTGGCTCTAAAAAGACAGAAGCCAACTAACAAGTCCGGCTCTCTTTGTGAAAGTCGGCTTGAAGGAGCCCTTGTGTTGGCAAAACTGCCTCCGCAAATTTTTTTTTTTTTTTGAGCCTGCCCCTTATAGACCCTCCCCAGACTTGTTCAGACACCTCAGTTGGGTGAGATGTGGGCAGAAAAGACTTGGTCCCTCTCCAGAGGTGGATTAAGCAATCCCATCTTTGATTGGAGATGGGGATGAGAAAGTAGGTGCTAGCAGGGGAAAGGACTGGGGAAAGCAAGGCAGTTTACACTTGGCTGCAGATTCAAGCCTATGGATTGTGAAGAGCCATCTAAGCTCCAGAGAAGAGGAAATCTCTGATACGGTAAGAACAAGTGAATATTTTAGCGGCAACCCTGTATTCCCATAGACCAAAAGAGAATGTGTCAAAAAAAAAAAAAAAAAAAAAAAAAAGACTGAGTGAGCAGAATCCAGCCCTCCATCTTCAACCATCTTCAATTTGAATAAAATTAACTCATACGGCTAATACTGCTCAAGTATAATCACGAAGACAGATGGAGCTGCTGAAATTCACACTAAAACAAAGAATAGGATCAAGTAGATTGTCACCTTAATCCCAAGCACCTCCCTTTTAGAGTTATCGAGAAAGTATCTTTGAAAACTTGGATTGAAGGTGAGGTCCACCACCGCCCCTTGTCCCTCAATACAATACCCTTCCAAGACAGCCTGATGAATTAAGACATCTGTTTTAATAGAAGGGAAGTTTTAAAAAGGGAAAGCACGGAGATTTGGGAAAACTAGCAGCTAAAGCCAGAAACAAGGTTAAGGTCCTTGTGGCATTCCAGACTGGGAGTAGAATGGGAGAAGGGAAACAGGTGGTAGGTTCCTGCTGTCCTTTGGCTTTACATCTTTCCCCTGCCCTCCCATTTCTCCCAACAGCTTGATGCAGCTATTGGCCTGCCAGAGGGGATGTAATGCCCAGACCAACTTTTTATTGAGCTTATGCAGCTAACAGACTTGTAAACAGTGCCAATTGACAAAGTTTTGCTGAATATTACAGCTTGTGCCCACTAAACACACCTCTCTCTGAGATTAAAAACAAAAAAACCAAAGTAAACAAATACTGAGAGAGAATGAAGAGACACATCTTGAGTCTTCCAGGAAGGCAAAATAAAAAACGCCACATGGCTTGGTCCCAGGCGTTCACCATGCCTAGAGTGCTGCTGCTATCACCACTGTCTCCCCTCCCTGCCAGTGGCTAGGTAGAGGTAGGGGAGAAGGGTCATCTTGGACATGCTGCAAATACAGCATTTGCTGGTGTTGACACCCTCCTGGGGCTGTGGTGGCAGACTGCTGTGTCAGGAGCCCATTTCCTGGGAGTAGCAGAGGGAGCCCAGGTCCTCAAGACGGCCTGAGATGGCAGCCCATGCACCTCAGCAGGGGTACCTTGCCCCTTTTCTCCAGTATGGTTCAGCATTGAGGTTGTCTATTCCCAGTCGGTGATAAAACCTGAGCTGTTTTTCTCATAGGTTCCCCCTCCTTTCCCCAATTTGGGGGAGTAGTGGGAGGGAACAGGGAAGGATCACTGAGGGGGCAGGGGGATACCCCTGGGATCGGTGACCTGGCCCTCTTGCAGGTTCTTCACCAGTTGTGCAAGCCAGCGTTTCGTGGTGGTGTCATCTTTTAGCACCTGGGCGAAGGTTGTGTCTTTCAGCTGGTCAGGGAGGCACTGCCTGAGTGCTTCACGTGCCCTACATCAGAAACAAACAAACCAACCAGGGAGACCAACAAATAAACCCACATTTTGTGGACAGGGAAGAGCCCCCTTCTTAGACATAAATATTTAGTATACCGTGAATCTATGGCTCCTTAAGACGCCATTAAAATTCTCTAAAGCTGTATTAGGCATAGGCTCACAGATCTCCAAAATCTGTATCCACAAACATTTTCTGAATGATGCCCCAATGTAGAATTTCATGAAAAAGCAAAATTAAAAGCTTCAATAGTTTACTTCCATTCAAACAGCTTTCTGATTTATTACAGTAAATACTGTCAAAATACTCATGTTAGAAATATATGGATTATGGCAAATAAAATATTTCAAAAATCAGTACATTAACAAGGATATAATCAAGATTATGATAACTTAATGAATTTTAATTCTATACTAAGTTATCAATTTGTGTCTTTACAGAAATTGCTTCAGTTTTATGGTTAAAAACCTTAATAAGAGATGAGCAGTGAAAACAAAACTATGGTAGCAGCATTATCAGATGAACTTTTAAACGTTTCATTTTCTTTGAAAAGATGACCAGCAGAAAGTCAAATCTGAAAACCTAAAAAAGGTAAATGTTAACTATTTATAGAGCTATTTTAAACAAAGTTATAGTTTTGCACTCAGACTAGTTTTCTTTAGAAACTAGTCTGACTAGTTTTTTAAACAGACTAGAATTTTAAACAGACACATTTTTAAACTTTGGTGAAAACAAGAACCACTGAAGAACAGGATAAAATGGTCAACAAACAGGTAGGGCTTGAATAAACTCAGTGGCAGGAGACCGAGTTCACATTAAATCAAATCAAGCTAGCTCTGCTCCCAAGAACACAGAAATCGCTCCATTATGTGGTTTAGCAGAATATGAGCAAGTTGCTTTCAGCATGAATTATGGATTTACAAAGCAAAAGGTCAAACATTTCTAAAATGCATTATATCTACAATGTATGATTTCTGGCAGAAAGATTATGAACATAAGCAGATAAAATAATTAGCTCAAGAAACTTATAGGAATCAAGGAGAGAACTGGAAATAGAATTCAAGAGCCCTCTGGGCTGTGTTCCTTTTTAAGAGATCTCTGAAAATATACTTCTCTTTCTGACCACATAGAGTAGCAACAGAAAATTCAAACAACAGGAGTAATGCATTATAAGGTTTCCCTTGGAATCGCCTAGACTCTCTGGAATTTCACAGTAGGATTGAGAGTTACAGTGAGAAGATGAAACTCTGATGGCTATTAAAATTCAGCATTTCAGATTTTTTTTTTTTTTTTTGAGACGGAGTCTCGCTCTGTCTCCCAAGCTAGAGTGCAGTGGCCCGATCTCAGCTCACTATAACCTCTGCCTCCCGGCTTCAAGCGATTCTCCTGCCTCAGCCTCCCGAGTAGCTGGGACTACAGGCATCCGCCACCACTCCTGGCTAATTTTTTTTTGTATTTTTAGTAGAGACGGGGTTTCACCATATTGGCCAGGCTGGTCTCGAACTCCTGACCTTGTGATCCGCCTGCCTCGGCCTCCCAAAGTGCTGGGATTACAGGTGTGAGCCACCACGCCTGGCCAGCATTTCAGATTTTAAAAGGAATTTAAGTTCTGTCTCAGACAAATTAAATGTAGTTATATCCCTACTTCCCTGTCCTAAAGACACAGGAGCTATGCCATGAGATTGGGAAACTGTTCAGCAGAGTATTTCCCTAAAGTCCTATACATCCTATCAGTGTTTACCTGGGGTTATCTGAAAGCCGAAGGTAACATCTCACTACATGCTTCAGCAGACGGGCAGAAGGCTCTTTGGATAGCTGCAGGACCATCTTACCCTGTTTCCCCCAAAATAAGGGGAGGGGTTGGAAAAAAACACACAAAACACAAAAAAATTCTAATTGACATCAGAGATCAGATAGTCCAAGAATCATAAAAGGTTCCAAAATTGTTATTTCTAGTCAGAAGACTGAAGTTGTTCAGTGCCAGTTATAAAGAGATTAAGCTGTGTGATGAGACGTAGTTGTAAAGGGGATAGATGAAAGAACTCACCAAGATCATGGCAACATGGGAGAAACGCTCATACGTCTGACATATATAAGCCAAACCAGTGTCATCTAACAAGATCTTCTGGAGGATGAATGTGGCAACCTGAAGCAAAACAAAATCGAAGAGTTTATGAAGTTGCTCAGATTTAATCTTCTCATTGTCTACTCATTTTCCCAAGCATGACTATCAGTCAGAAAATTGAGCAAGCAGGGATCCTTGTGTATTATGTACAACTTATCATATATGTATAGTACAAAGAATAATAAATATTATCATATTGAACATTACTTTGTACCAGTGTTTTTTTCTAGAGGCTTTACATGCTTTATCTTATTTTTATAATAAATCAATGAGGTAGGTACCATTATTATTCTCATTTTACATACAAGGGTAGGTTCTGCGTAATAATCAAATTCTTAAAAATCAGGAGACCTTCTCATTTATAGAGTACCTACTATGTGCCAGGTATAACTGTTAATCAATAATACACCAGGTTAAGGTCCCAAGTGACAAAGTTACTGTGGCAGAGCTGAGATCCAAGCCTCATTTGAATATCTAAGGCTCTTCTCTTTTCCATAAGCCAAGATGATTTATTTAGCTATGCCTCATCTCTTCCAGATGAAGTAAGGCCTTTCTTTTTTTTCTAGATGGAGTCTTACTCTGTCACCCAAACTGGAGTGCAGTGGCTCCATCTCAGCTCACTGCAACCTCTGCCACCCTAGTTCAACTGATTCTCCTGCCTCAGCCTCCTGAGTAGCTAGGATTACAGGCTCTTGCCACTGTGCCTGGTTAATTTTGGTACTTTTAGTAGAGATGGGGTTTCACCATCTTGGCCAGGGCTGGGCTTGAATCCCTTGACCTTGTGATCCACCTGCCTCGGCCTACCAACGTGCTGGGATTACAGGCGTAAGCCACTGCACTTGGCCAAGGTAAGGCCTTTCTTGTTCTTAAAAGATCTTGAAGAAGTAAGATTTTAAAGTTCCTCTTTGAAGATTATTCTAACAGCAATAAAACATATCCTGGCTGTGAAGCTTATACGTGGCCTCAATTTTTCCCTCAACTTAAGCTCATTAAGTCTTACATAGAAGAGATATTACAACATTAGTTTAATTCAAATCAGACAATCACGATAATGATACTCTTTCTTAGCTGCTCATCAAAATGAATTGTGGAATTATTTTACTATTTTATTGAGGTTATAACACTGTAGTAGGCTGAATAATGGCTCTCAAAGATATCCAGGCCCTAATCACCAAACTCTGCAAATGTTACCTTAAATGAACAATGGGACTTTGCAGATGTGATTAACTTAAGGATCTTGAGATGGGGGATTATCCCAGTTTATCTAAGTAGGCCTTAAATGTAATCATGAAGTGTCCTTAAAATCGACGTAGAGAAGGCCAGGCAAAGTGGCCCATGCTGGTAATCTCAGCACTTTGGGAGGCCAAGGTGGGAGGACTGCTTGAGGCCAGGAGTTCAAGGATGCAGTGAGTTATGATCATGCCACTGCACTCCAGTCTGGGCGACAGAGAAAACACCATCTCTTAAAAAAAAAAAAAAAAAAAGAGAGAGAGAGAGATGTAGAGAGATTTTACCACAAAGGAGAAAGCAATGTGACAAGCAGAGAGAGATCTGAACATGCCACACCACTGGCTCTGAAGATGGAGGGGGCCATAATCCAGGGAATGCAAGAAATGCAGTTCTAGAAGCTGGAAAAGGCAAAGAAAAGACTCTCCTCTATATCCTCCAGAGAAAGCATGACCCCTGATACAATGACTTTAGAATGGTGAAACTCATTTATAACTTGTGACTTTCAAAACTATAAAACAGTAAACTTGCATTGTTTTAAGCCACTAAGCTTCTAGCTTGTGGTAATTTGTTACAGCAGCAGGTTATATAGGAACCTAATATAAACATATACACAGTAAAGTGTGTTAAGTACACTAATCTTAAGTGTTTCTTGAATTTTTACCTATGTACACATTATGTACTATAACCAGATTAAAATACAGAATATTGTATAAAATACAGAATATTTGGGAGGTGGAGGCAGGCGGATTGCCTGAGTTTAGGAGTTCAAGGCTAGCATGGGCTACATGGCGAAACCCCATCTCTACTAAAAATACAAAAAATTAGCTGGGTATGGTGGTGCATGCCTGTTAGTCCCAGCTACTCAGGAGGCTGAGGCACAAGAATTGCTTGAACCTGGGAGGCGGAGGTTGCAGTGAGCTGAGATCACTCCACTTCACTCCAGCCTGGGTGACAAAGTGAGACTCTATCTCAAAAAAAAAAAGAAAAGAAAAAGAAAAAAGTATTTCTACCAACTCATGATTCCAGCATTCCCTTGTACCTTTCCCCAGTCAATGTCCTTCCCTCAGAGATAACCACAAATCCAACTTATTGCCAGTAATTGGCTTTGCTTGTTCTTGAACTTCACATAATCAACATACAGTATGAATTCCCATGTGTCTGGCTTCTTTTGTTCAGCAATGCCTTTGAGAGTCATCCATATATTGTATATTTAAAATAAAAAGTTTAAAAATAGCCAGGTATAGGGATGTGTGCCAGTATCACAGCTACCTACTCGAGAGAGGGAAGTGGGAAGACTGCTTGAGTCCCGGAGTTCAAGGCTATAGTGTGCCATGATCATGCCTGTGAATAGCTACTGCATTCCAGTCTGGGCAAAATAGTGAAACCTCGTCTCTTTAAAAACAATAAATTGGCCAGGCACAATGGCTCATGCTTGTATTCCTAGTACTATGGCAAAAGGCAGGAAGATCCTTTGAGCCCAGGTGTTTAAGAGTAGCCCAGGCAACACAGGGAGACCTTGTCTCTACAAAAAATAAAAATAATTAGCTGAGTGTGGTGGAGCAGGCATGTGGTCCCAGCTACTTGTGAAGCTGAGGTGGGAGGATCAACTGAATCTGGGAGGTCGAGGCTGCAGTGAGCCATGCCTCTGTACTCCAGCCTGGGTGACAGAGAGAGAGAGAGAGAGAGATCCTGTCTCAAAATGAATAAATAATTTAATTAAAAATTAAAAAACCAGTGCTCGCTTAGACAGCACATATACTAAAATTGGAACAACACAGAGAAGATTAGTGTGGCCCCTGTGCGAAGATAATACACAAATTCATAAAGCATTCCATATACATATTTTTAAAAGTAAAAAAAAACAAAAAAATCATTATATCCGCTTACACCCAACTCAAGAATATTTATTAGACTAAAAAAGTAATTTAATGTGACAAGGCACATTTTAGAGCAGAAGTTGAATACTACCAAAAATAGTCAGCAATATGGAAAAGAAACCTTGAAAAAAAATCAAATAATATGAAATTTAAAAATTGAAAGTGATTAGAGAAAAAAATACGAAAGACAGATAATAGAGCATAACATGTTGCTGAACCAAGAGGCTTGAACAAATAAAAGAGAAAAATATACAAATTAACAAAAAAGACACAAGTAATATGCTCTTTCAGAAAAAAATTGAGGCTGGGTGCAGTGGCTCACGCCTGTAATCCCAGCACTTTGGGAGGCTGAGATGGGTGGATCATCTGAGGTTAGGAGTTCAAGACCGGCCTGGCCAACATGGTGAAACCCAATCTCTGCTAAAAATACAAAAAAAAAAAAAAAAAAAAAAAATTAGCCGAGTGGTGGTGTGTGTCTGTAGTCCCAGCTATGTGGGAGGCTGAGGCAGAAGAACTGCTTGAACCTGAGAGGTGGAGATTGCAGTGAGTTGAGATTATATCACTCTGTCTCAAACAACAACAACAACAACAACAACAACAAAAACAAAAACAAATTGGCCCGGTGCAGTGGCTCACGACTGTAATCCCAGCACTTTGGAAGGCTGAGGTGGACGGATCACCTGAGGTCAGGAGTTCAACACCAGCCTGGTTAATATGGTGAAATCCCATATCTACTAAAAATACAAATATTAGCAGGGCGTAGTGGCATATGCCTGTAGTGCCAGCTACTTGGGAGGCTGAGGCAGGAGAATCGCTTGAACTTGGGAGGCGGAGGTTGCAATGAGCTGAGATTACATCACTGCACTCCAGCCTGGGTGACACAGCGAGACTCCGTCTCAGAGGAAAAAGAAAAAAGATACATGATTATCAAATGAACTTTAAAAATAATAAAAGACACTTGCAGGTAACCGCGCAAAAAAGTAAGTTCACCTAAAAAAGGAAAGAATTAGGCTGACCCTGAGACTTCTCTGCAATATTCAACGTTAGAAGACAAAAGGACTATGGCAATAGAGGTCTGAGACAGAACAATGAGGTAAGAATTCTGTACCTTGTCATGCTGTCATTCACGGTTAAAGTACATAGTAAGCAGAAGCTCAAGTACATATAATTGATTATGTCTTTAAAAAAAGTCTGGTTGGCCAGGCGCGGTGGCTCAAGCCTGTAATCCCAGCACTTTGGGAGGCCGAGACGGGAGGATCACGAGGTCAGGAGATCGAGACCATCCTGGCTAACACGATGAAACCCCATCTCTACTAAAAAATACAAAAAAATAGCCGGGCGAGGTGGCAGTCGCCTATAGTCCCAGCTACTTGGGAGGCTGAGGCAGGAGAATGGCGTAAACCTGGGAGGTGGAGCTTGCAGTGAGCTGATATTCGGCCACTGCACTCCAGCCTGGGCGACAGAGCGAGACTCCGTCTCAAAAAAAAAAAAAAAAAAAAAAGTCTGGTTACAGAAGGAGCAGGATTGAAATTTTAAAATTAAAAAAATTAAACTGTAATAATGTACTTAGAATTTACCTGTGGAGTGAGATATGGGTTTGGAGAAAAGAAATTTAGTGTTTAACTTGATTTTCCTCTGAATGGTTTGGGTTTTCCAATAATTGTTTTATAACAATTTTTATTCAAAAGAGAAAAAATATTCATACAAATTTCAAAAGCTTGAAGACAGAAAATGATTCCAGAACCATAAGGAAGCAGCTCAAGAGTCAACACAATGTAAAATCTAAGTTAAAAGCACATACTGTTTTAGAAAGTTCACTTCCAGATTCCATAATTCGCAAACATAAAGGGATAATTTCTGTTGTCAATAAAAAGTTGATTACTTCTTGTTCATCTGTTTTCACCAGGGCCCCTAAAGAAAATAAGGACAAACAAAATTATTTTACAGTTAGGATTTCCAGTTAAAATTAACTTCAAACTGTTTATCCAGTGAGTTGTGGAACTTAAATAACAGAACACAAACTGGGGTTTGTTAGTTAAAGGGATCAGATTCGCACTCATGTTAAAAAAAAAAAAAAAAAAAAAAAAGACGGCCGGGCGCGGTGGCTCAAGCCTATAATCCCAGCACTTTGGGAGGCCGAGACGGGCAGATCACGAGGTCAGGAGATCGAGACCATCCTGGCTAACACAATGAAACCCCGTCTCCACTAAAAATACAAAAAAATTAGCCGGGCGTGGTGGCGGCGCCTGTAGTCCCAGCTACTCAGGAGGCTGAGGCAGGAGAATGGCGGGAACCCGGGAGGCGGAGCTTGCAGTGAGCCGAGATTGCGCCACTGCACTCCAGCCTGGGCGACAGAGCAAGACTCCATCTCAAAAAAACAAAAACAAAAACAAAACCCCAAATTTAGCCAGGTGTGGTGGTGCACACCTGTAGTCCCAGCTACTCAGGATGCTGAGGAAGAACCGCTAGAACCCAGGAGGCAAAGGGTGCAGTGAGTCAAAATCATGCCACTGCACTCTAGCCTTGGCAACAGAGCAAGAATCTGTCTCAAAAAAAAAAAAAAAAAAAAAAAAAAAAAAAAAAAGCTGAGATCAGGGTGCCAGCATGGTATAGTTCTTGTAAAGGCTCTCTTCCTGGCTTGTAGATGGCCACCTTCTCACTATGTCCTCACATGGCAGAGAGCGAATGAGGGAGAACAAGATCTTTGGTGTCTCTTCTTAGAAGAATACTAACCTCACCATGCGGGCCATGTCCTCATTCAAACCTAATTATCTCTCAAAGATCCCATCTCCAAATACCATGACATGAGGGGGTAGGGTTTCAAAGCATGAAATTTTGGGGAGGACACAATTCAGTCCATAGCAGTCAGCCTGTCAATTTCTATAAAAAATGCTGCTGGGATTTTGTTGGAATTACTCTGAATCTATAGATCACTTTGTGGAGAACGAACAACTTAACAATACTGAATCACTGATACACCAATCAATGAACATGGTTTATCTCTGCATTTTATTTCATTAGAAATCAGTTTTGTAGTTTTCAGTTATAGATCATGAATATATTTTAAAAGATTTATACCCAAATTTTCACGTTTTGGTGCTGTTATAAATGGTAGTTTAAAAAAATTTCAGCTGGGTGCAATGGCTCACAACTGTAATCCCAGCACTTTGGGAGGCCAAGGCAGGAGAACCATTTGAGCCCAGAAGTTTGAGACAAGCCTGGGCAACAAAGTGAGACCTTGTCTCTACAAAAAAATAAGAAAATGTAGCCAGGTGTGGTGCCATGTGCCTATGGTCCCAGTTTCTCAAGGCTGAGGTGGGAGGATTTGTGTGATTCCAGGAGTTTGAGGGTGCAGTGAGCCATGATCATGCCACTGCACTCAAAAGTGAGGCCGGGCGCGGTGGCTCAAGCCTGTAATCCCAGCACTTTGGGAGGCCGAGACGGGTGGATCACGAGGTCAGGAGATCAAGACCATCCTAGCTAACACGGTGAAACCCCGTCTCTACTAAAAAAAAAAAAAACACACAAAAACTAGCCGGGTGTGGTGGCGGGCGCCTGTAGTCCCAGCTACTCTGGAGGCTGAGGCAGGAGAATGGCTTAAACCCGGGAGGCGGAGCTTGCAGTGAGCTGAGATCTGGCCACTGCACTCCAGCTGGGGCGACAGAGCGAGACTCCATCTCAAAAAAAAAAAAAAAAAAAAAAAAAAAAAAAAAAAGGGGGTGACAGAGCAAGACCTTGTCTCAAAAAAAAAAAAAAAAAATCAATTTCCTATTGTTCATTGCTAGTATATAGAAATTTAATTTTAATTTTTATTTTTGAGACAGAGTCTCCCACTGCCACCCAGGCTGGAGCGCAGTGGCGCAGTCTTGGCTCACTGCAATCACTGCATCTCTACCTCCCAGGTTCAAGCAATTCTCCTGCCTCAGCCTCCCCAGCAGCTGGGACTATAGGCACATGCCACCATGCCCGGCTAATTTTTGCCTTTTTAAATTCTTTTTCAGTAGAGATGGGGTTTCACCATGTGGGCCAGGCTGGTCTTGAACTCCTGACCTCAAGTGATCTACCCGCCTCGGCCTCCTGAAATGCTGGGATTACAGGTATGAGCCACCATGCCCGGACTTGATTGATTTTTTATATGCTGACTTTGTATCCTGCAACCTTGCTAAACTTACTAGCTTTAGTTTTAGTAGTTTTTTTGTAGATTATTTGGGATTGTCTATGAAATAATATTGTCTGTGAGTAGCTAGTACTGTTTTTTCTTTCTAATTTGAAGGCTCTTTATTAAATGGGAGTAGTGAGAATGAACATCCTTGCTTTGTACTTGATCTTAGGAAAAAAGTATTCAGTTTTTCAACATTAACTAAAATTTTTTCATGCTCAAGTTAATGTTTTTATATACATTTACTACGGGAGATAAGGGTAAACATTTTTTACTTAAGAAAATAATGTATCAGCTATTTCAGCTCTCAGACTCCTGGGTAGCAAAGAACTATCTCTGGGCTTATGAAATGTTAATCCATTCAAGCATTTTTTTTGTTTTGTTTTCTTCCTTTCTCAATGCTTTTTTCTTAAAATTATAAACCACAATCAGGAAATACAATTTAAAACTTTGGCATGTAAGGAGTAACAATTGTCTCATATACTCAACGTAATCCGAGCCTAAAGAAAACATTTATATCCTTAACTCATAAATGTATCATCTAAGTAGGATGATATAAGTTAGGGTTAAGGATATAAATGTTTTCTCAGTCAGTCTGGTTAGAGCTTTATCAATTTTACTGACTTTTCCCCAAAGACTCAGCTTGTCTGGTTTTATTAACAGTCTAATGCTGGTCTCACAAAGAGTTGAGAAATGTTCCCTCCTTTCTATGTTCTGGAAAAGTTTTGTAGAATTGGTTTATTTCTTCTTTATGTATTTGGTAAAATTTACTAGTGAAGACAGGTGAGCCATTTTTATGTTAGAAGGTTTGCAACTACAAAAACAATGTATTTCATAGATATAAAACTATTCAGCTTACCTGTTTTTTCTTGAGTGCAATTTGGCAAATAGCATCTTTCAAAGAATGTTTTCATTTCATCTAAGTTGTGAAATTTATGAGTATGGAGTTGTAAGCAGTATTCCCTTACTTTCCTTTTAATGTCTGAAGAGTCTGAGATCTGAAATTGCTGATATATTATTTTAAGTAAAAAGTATTTTATCCATACCCCCACAGTAAATGTATTTATACATTAACTTGAGCATGAAAAAATTTAACTAGGTGAACTGACAGATTCATATTCCTGGAGTTATGGGAGAATTACAGGTTTTCAGAATGCTTAGTGTATTTGACATGCACATTCTTAGGGCGTTTCAGATATACGAAGCATTCTGGTATTAGAAGTAAGAAAAACAAACAAAAAAAGACAGGGGTGTGTGCCTGTGCCCATGGTCCCTATTACTTGGGAGGCTGAGGCAGGAGGATCACTTGAGCCTAGGAGTTCAAGTCCAGCCTGGGTAACACAGCAAGACCCTATCAGGAAGAGAGGACAGGAGAGGGAGAGGGCGAGGGCGAGGGTGAGGGCGAGGGCGAGGGTGAGGGCGAGGGTGAGGTCAAGTCCCAAATGTAAACTCTTATTCCTTTAATAATACTCTTTATATACTGAATCGAGTTCTTATGCTTTACTCTCCCTGCAATTCCAGCAAATGTTTCTACATATATGCTGAATTTAATACCAAAGGTTAGATCTCAAAGCCTTATTAACAACACTTAGAAGTGTGCCTGATAGGAGTCATCATGTTCCTGATACTTACTGATTAGTGAATGAGACAATGTCAAAGAGAAAAATGAATGACTGGTGTACAAAAATCATGAGCGGCAAGACAAAACACCCAACTTAGACTACTACTGTGAGTATTTCAGGCTTGCAAAACAATTCTAATAACTTACCAATAACTCCAAGGCTGGTGAGCCGAAGATACTCAAAGGGACGTGTTTTGCTGACAGTGTGCAAAAAGGGGTACAAAAAAAGTGGGATGTGTGCTGCGAGAAACGCTGACCTGGAAGAAAACAATAATTACATTCACAGCCCAGGGTTGATTTCTAAGGATCCTGAACTTTCAAATTTCTAGGTGGTTAATTCTGTAAGGCCTTAACATTGTCAGAGCAAGGAATCCTTAGGAAACAATGTTACTGGTCATTAGTTTCAATCAATGGTTCTCAAATGGGGTAAATTTTCCCCCCATGTGGCAATGTCTGAAGACATTTTTGATTGTCACAACTCAGGATTATAGAGCACTGTTGGCATCCAGTGGGCAGAGGCCAGAGATGCCATTAAACATCCTACAATGCACAGGACAGTCCTCTCCTGCCCTCTCCTTCCCACCACAAAGATTCATCCAGCCCCAAATGTTAATGGTGCAAAAGTTGAAAACCCTAGTCCAGGTCACAGTGGCTAAGAAAACACATGATTTTCCCTGTAATCAGCAGAAAGTACCTTACAAACTGATTAACTTAAAATATCCAATTGTGGATTTTAAAAAATAGACCACAAAATGCTATTAAGTGTCCCAGAGATTGTCCCAGATTACCTCCCTCACCTATGACTGAATAATAGTATTCACAGGTGCAGTCGAATAAACCTTACAAACCAAGACAACAAAACAAAGCAGCCATTATCAGGCTTACCTGCTATACTTTAATAAGCACATACTTTTTTCTTTGTTAGGGCATTTCAGATACACAAACCATTCTGAAAACAGTTTAGTCAGGCAACTAATATGGAAACCAGTCTATTATTTTATATTATTTATAGTTATACCTTATAGAAGAGCCAACGCCCAAGATTTTTAACACTCAAAGTACTCTTGTGTTTTTATTAAGTGCTTAAAAGTAATTTTCTTAGTAACTTCTCTAAAGCTATGTAAGGCCAGTGCCAACCTAGCATTCATATTTCATAAGGAAACTTGATAAAGAGGAAAGGCTTTAGTAAGATGACTGTTAAGTACTTTTGGGGTCATAGAAGTCCACAAAGTAGATTCCTGAACAGGATTTCCCTTTTCTTAATTTTTCAGATATGACAGGTGGCAAAAATATTTTAACTCACATGCCAAATCTCGCCTATTATAGAGGGCACTGCGAATGCTATGTTAAGAAGGATTCTGAAGTCAAATCTGGGTTCAGTTGGGGAAAAGTGCTAGAAAAATATTTACTAAATTCCTCTTATATGCCATGCACTATGCCTCACAGATGACATAGTGTTAATAACAGGTTAGGGAGTGAGAAGTAGCTATATGCCTGATACCTTTCCTGTAACGTCAACACTGTTTCTTTAAAGTTCTTTGGGTAAAAGTAAACAAGAATCCGGAAGACCAGGGGAGAGAGAGACACACACACACACACACACACACACACACACACACACACACTCGCTTGCTCTCTCTCTCTTGCATGCCCTTCCTTTTATTATTCAGAGAAAGTTTAGGACCATATTCAATGTATAGCTCCCCCAAATGACTAACCCAAAGCATTTACCTGGTTTCTGGATGTGATGCTACACATTGCAGTAATGCCAGAGCATTGCAAACTCTGTTAGACTGGTGTGCTGTCAAGGTTGGTGGGTTGATAGATGGATAAATATTTACAATTTCCTAAAAAATGGAAATCAGCATCAGATGAATAAAGAATAACTAAAAATTAATTCCCATGGTACTAAAGCAAAACAAAAAAAAGGCAAAGAAAATAGCTCTTAATTCTATGCATCTTTTAAGAACTGAATCATCAAAGAGGGAGTAGAAATAATGCTCATATCCTTTCATCACAAACTTACTTGGCTGAGACTAGCTAAGACATTTCTACATTTGTCTCTAGGAAGATTTCTATGGAGGCAAATGTAGTCATCTACACTTCCTCTTATATTCTCCAGCCACTGAGGCTATCAGTTGAGGGATACTCAAATTTGTATAATCCCTCCTTTTGCCAGCATCCTGCTTTAAGTTACAGTGATGAGATCGCTGGCCAGAAAGTGTCAAGTCAACCACAGTGACTCATAAAGAAGTTTGAATCTGATTAGGTAGTAACTATAGTAAGGACATGAATCAATGGGTGGCGATATGTATAAACAGCAGTGAATATATGCACTATCTGGCAAAAAGTAATGACTTACTCAATACAATTCCGTTTATATATATATATATATATTTTTGAGACAGTGTCTCACTCTGTCATCCCGGCAGAGTGCAGTGGCATGATCATGGCTCACTGCAGACTCCACCTCCTGGGCTCAATTGATCCTCCCACTTCAGCCTCCCAAGAGGCTGGGATTACAGGGGTATACCACCAAGACTGGCTAATTTTTATATTTTTTTGTAGAGATGATGTTTTGCCATGTTGCCCAGGCTGGTCTCAAACTCCTGGGCTCAAGCAATCCTCCCAACTCGGTCTGCCAAAGTGCTGGGATTACAAGCATGAGCCACTGCACACGGCTACAATTTTCCATTTACATTATTTGTAAAACTTTTACATAGAAAAACGTTCCCATAACAAAGATCAGTTTCTTGGCTAAATGCAATAGAGATGGAATGTAAATTTACTTAAGAGTTGAAAAGTTAATCTAATTATTAGGAATCTGGGGCAACACGTTAATGGATGATCATGCCACTACCTAGGTATTTCAGTATTGTGCCATACCAATTAATTAGCCAACAGTGACCATTCTGGTTTGAACCGAACTTTAGTTATCTATTATTTAATGTACAAGTGTATCCACCTTTAATACTACAGCTGTTATATTTTCTTTTTCTTTTTCTTTTTTTTTTTTTTTGAGACAGAGTCTCACTCTGTCACCTAAGCTGGAGTGCGGTGGCCGGATCTCAGCTCACTGCAAGCTCCACCTCCCGGGTTCACGCCATTCTCCTGCCTCAGCCTCCCGAGTAGCTGGGACTACAGGCGTCCACCACCTCGCCCGGCTAGTTTTTTGTATTTTTTTAGTAGAGACGGGGTTTCACCATGTTAGCCAGGATGGTCTCGATCTCCTGACCTTGTGATCCGCCCGTCTCGGCCTCCCAAAGTGCTGGGATTACAGGCTTGAGCCACCGCGCCCGGCCGCTGTTATATTTTCAACATTTCCTTTCCAGGCCAGGCACGGTGGCTCACGCCTGTAATCCCAATACTTTGGGAGGCCGAGGTGGGTGGATCACAAGGTCAGGAGTTCAAGATCAGCCCGACCAACATGGTGAAACTCCATATCTACTAAAAAAAAAAAAAAAAAAAAAAATAGCCAGGCATAGTGACGCATGCCTGTAATCCCAGACACTCAGGAGGCTGAGGCAGGAGAACCGCTTGAATCCAGCAGGCAGAGGTTGCAGTGAGCCAGGATTGCACCATTGCACTCCAGTCTGGGAGACAGAGCGAGACTCCGTCTCAAGAAAACAAAACAAAACAAACAAACAAACAAAAACCCTCAAGAAACATTTCTTTTCCATGGAATATATTATACCTTGTGGTCCTTATACTCTACCTTCCACCTTTCTCCCGCTGTCATGTAGATTTATCTTACGGTACTCCTAAAGCTATGTCTGTCAAAGTGTAGTTCTTAGATCACCTGCATCACAATCATCTGGGGGTGGTGAAAGTGCTTATTAAAATATAGAGTAGAGGGCCCACCTCAGACTGACTAAATTGAATCTCTTGGGTAAGGATCCAAGAATTTGCATTTTAACGAATACCTCAGACCTTTCTAAAATAGGTTCTTACGAATGCAGATTTTTAAAGAATCATCCTCCTAAAGTCTTCAAATCATTTGGGCAAAAGTAAAGAAATATACAAGGGTAATGAAAAGAACTGAACTGCCAATCATGGATATAAACCCACCTGTAAAAGTGCTGCAATAGTACCAAATGAATGCCACAGCATGGGTGCAAGGTCAGGAACAGACTCTCGCTTCTTACTTAGCTCCAGCAAAGCATTTTCCCTTGTCTCAGGACTCGACAGCTCATTGATCCACTGATAGATCTTTTCTCTATCCACTTGTGCCAGTGCAGTAGGCACAGGCTTCAGATGAAGACAAGAAAGTAAATATGAGTTTATTAGAGTCAAACCAAGTCTTACCCTGCAACAGAGTTTTAGAGGAAATATATTTTCCATGAATACCAGGGGAGCTTTTCTAAATACATACATTTGATGTCAACTATTCAATCTCTTTGGCAGTTACTGATGAAAATCTAAAATGCACACATACCCTTTGATAATTCCATGTTTAGGAATTTATCCTGTAGGTATAATTGGGCTGTGCTAAAGATATACCAGGATGTTTACTGTTCCACTGTTTTAAAAGCAGAAAACTGGCCAGGCGTGGTGGCACACGCCTGTAATCCCAGCGTTTTGGGAGGCCATGGTGGGTGGATCACTTGAGGTCAGGAGTTCGAGACCAGCCTGGCCAACATGGCGAAACCCCGTCTCTACTAAAAATACAAAAATTAGCTTGGTGTGGTGATGGGCGCCTGTAATCCCAGCTACTCAGGAGGCTGAGACAGGAGAATTGCTTGAATTTGGGAGGTGGAGGTTGTAGTGACCCAAGATACGGCCACTGTACTCCAACCTGGATGACAGAGCAAGAGTGTGTCGCCAAAAAAAAAAAAAAAAAAAAAAAAAAGCAAAAACAAAAGCTAGGTGTGGTGGTGCATGCCTGTAGTCCTAGCTACTCAGGAGGCTGAGGCACTAGAGTTGCTTGAGCGTGGGAGGTGGAAGTTATAGTGAGCTGAGATTGCACCATTGCACTCCAGCTTGGGCGACAGAGTGAGACTCTGTCTCAATAAATACATAAATAAATGCAGAAAACTGGGCTGGGCGTGGTGGCTCACGCCTGTAATCCCAGCACTTTGGGAGGCCGAGACGGGTGGATCATGAGGTCAGGAGATGGAGACCATCCTGGCTAACACGATGAAACCCCATCTCTACTAAAAATACAAAAAGTTAGCCAAGCGTGGTGGTGTGCCCTTGTAGTCTCAGCTACTTAGGAGGCTGAGGCAGGAGAATGGCGTGAACCCGGGAGGCGGAGCTTGCAGTGAGCTGAGATCACACCACTGCATTCCAGCCTGGGCGACAGTGCGAGACTCCATCTCAAAAAAAAAAAAAAAAAAAAAAAAAAAAAAAAAAGCAGAAAACTAACAAGTATCTTCTCAATAAGAGACTGGTTAAATATTGGTGCAGCTTTATAATGTGATACTATGTAGTCCTTTAAAAAAAGCAGCAGCTCTCTATATACTGAATATTGATACTAAGTAAAAACAATAAAAGGGTTACAGAAGAGCATATAAAATGTTTCCATTAATACATACATATATAAAAATAAAAAATACATTCTTACACATTTACATATAACATTTCTAGAAGGACACATAAAAAACTGTTAACTGTAGTTACCTCTAAGGTTGGGGATTTATAGGGAGACTTACTTTTCATTGTTTACACTAAAACCTTTTGCATAAACTTTTTTTTTTTTTTTAAAAACCATATACACATAATAGTTTTTGAGAGAAAAAAAATTATGCCTTCCCATTACTGGTCCCTCCCCAGTGATTCTGACATCCCCCCTCAACTGAGCAGAAAACCTGTAATTTGGAAAAGCTCTCCCTCTTAATGATTCTGCAATATATTATCTAACTACATCCCTTTGAGAACCATTCATTACTTACTCATGTAGGAAATACAGACTTAATAGGGCATGCTTTCATTATTATGCTAAAGAATCACAATATTCCCCCCAAATCTGAGTATTTTATTATTCTCTACAGTCATCAAATATCTTTGTGATCTTGGTTAAGTTCCTTAATTATTCTTATCTGGAAAACAAGATGGGAGACTAGAAAAATGATAATGGCTACCCCTAAGCTTTAAACTGCTAACAAATTCCTGGTGATTTCTATCTCCAAGCCCAAAATTCTCAGGTAATTGCCCCCAACCATGAGAAATAAAAGAGGAGGTGGGGAAAAGCTATCTACACTTGCAGATGAGATCACTAATGTTCAGAGGAATTAACTCACTCAATTTAACCAGGTATGAAGTTGCATATTCCTGTACTTTTTTGAACTATAATACAGTTTCTCACAGTACTTACAAGTTCCCAATAGACCTTAGCATGACAGAATGATGACCTACACATTGTACAGATGTAAAGACAAAGAACAAAAAGAACTGCCTTTGTTGAAGAACAGAATTAAGCATAAAATAGACTTTGAGTGGATTCAAATTTACTCTATCCAACCTGAATAATGGCCTTTTAAAAATGGAAGCTTGATTATAAGCTCTTAGCCTGATGTTTATTATTTCACTAGCCTGACAGAAAGAACCACAACGTGTTCTGCTAAATAGACTGAAATACAATGCAGCTTAAGCTTTCTTTGAGTGCCTTACAGTAATCTGCTAAAAGCTGTTTTGTAACTCCCTTCAGGGATGGCCCTCAAGGAATCAATCATAGGCTCTTAGAGCAACAATACGATAGAAGGAATCTGGTAGCTTTTTTCCTCCTTTCCCCACAGCAAAAGCAGTGTTGTTCAGGCACTTGCCCTTTCTAGGCAGCCACAAACAGGCCCTCAACTTAAAAACTATTTTTGGAAATGTAATTCCTACCTGAAGATAGGGTATGTGTTTATTTAGAATATTACATCACCTTAGACGCTCAGCAGGAACACAAGATAAAATTTTAGCATTAGGTTTCCTGCCCAGTCTCTTGGATGACCCCACAATCCAGTAACTAAAGGAGGCCTCACAGACACTGGTCTGGCAATACAGTACCTATCCTGATTAATCAGTACCCATTCCAGTCGATCTTCCCCAAAGTCTTGTCATACTGATACCACCATCAGTAAACTCCATCACCCCTACTAGAGCCAGTCTGTGACTTGCAGTTGGCATCTTGTACCCCATCTTTGCCCTTGTAACCACTGA
Organism: Macaca mulatta; assembly: GCF_049350105.2. NCBI lineage: Eukaryota > Metazoa > Chordata > Mammalia > Primates > Cercopithecidae > Macaca > Macaca mulatta. The sequence goes on along the minus strand of NC_133417.1, from coordinate 123,817,400 downwards.
TTTGCATACCATGACTCCTAAACACCAGGCCCCATCCCCACATATTCTCTTTCTGGAGCTGGCCTGATGCCCGCAGAGAAGATGGCACTGCTGGCAGTGGTGTGGGCACTCTGAAAGGCCAATGCCTGGTGCGTACATGGGTTCCTAAAGCCATGGACACCTGCTGCTAGCAGTATTCCAATTTGTGAGATTATTTGTGGGGGCTGCAGCCTCCATGTGCTTTTGATTCTAAGAGAGCTAGAACCATGTCAGATGGGTGGTAATGTGGCCCCCATGGGCACTAGCTTGGTGTTATGGGTTCTGCTGTCATTCTAGCCAAAAGGAGGGCAGTTTGGTGCCAGGAAATATCTAGGGTAGGGATCCTCCTTTTCATCATCCCTGCTGAATTTCACCCCCAATTTAATAGCAGTAGTAAGTTACACCAACTGAATACCCACCTGTCATGGGACGAATACAATTTTTTAAAAATAAAAATGAGAGCTTAAAACATACAGGGCTTACTCTGCCAGGCACTGTCCTAAATACTTATAATACTTATCAGCACTCTCATTTTATAGATAAGGAAAATCTGAGGCACAGAGAAGTTATTTAAAATTTAAATGGCAAGCTAGGATTTGTACCCAGGTGGCACAGGGTGTGGCACAGTGTGTGCCACCCAGTGTGGCAACAGGGCCCACACTTCTGCTTTGCTAATACAGCTTCTCATCTGCCTGAAAGACGAAATCTGATCTAAAGATGACTTTTTTTTCCCCCGCCTGAGATGGAGCCTCGCTCTCTCTCCCAGGCTGGAGTGCAGTGGTGTGATCTCAGCTTACTGCAACTTCCGCCTCCCAGGTTCAAGCGATTCTTCTGCCTCAGCCTCCCCAGTAGCTGGGACTACAGGCATGTGCCACCATGTCCGGCTAATTTTTGTATGTTTAGTAGAGTTGGGATCTCACCACGTTGGCCAGGCTGATCTCAAACTCCTGACCTCAAGTGATCTGCCTGCCTTGGCCTCCCAAAGTGCTGGAATTACAGGTGTAAGCCACTGTGCTCAGCCTAAAAATGACTTTCTAATAAAATATATTACTTGACCTAGACAATATAGTTAATACGTAAAAATCTCAGACAGTAAGTAAAATGTTATCGGTGGTAGTTCAACAAAATATGAAAGAACACTCAGTACCATGAACAGTAGCATTGATGTTAGGAGAAATTCTCTACTTATTGAGATTACAAAGCACTTAATAGGTGTTGTTTTCAGAGAGAAGTCAGTGCAATAGTTTGACATAGTTCCCTGTGTCACATTATGGATCAGATGGGGCATTAATTTACTTAGTGAGAACCACCAATACAAACACACAGACATATAACAAGCAATTTTATAACACACATATAGGAATTTCATTGTTTTGGAGAGTAAAAGGGAAAACATTCTTATATTTTGAGTTATATATTAGTCTATATAACCAGATGATTGGTAAAATATTTTGGACGTCATCCCTAAATAAAACACCAAAACTCAAAATGTATCTTACTCTTCTTCCATATACCAAGAGTTATTTAGGCCCATCTTTCACAAAAAAGAATCTGTAATTCACATCTTTTTAAAAAGAGGTGGGCAATAGAATGGCAGGTGAGGGAAGAGAGAGTTCTGTTGTACTCCCCTTTTTTAAAAACATGGTTTCATTTAATGATCACAACAAGGTAGTTATTAACCTCATTTAACAACTGATGAAACCACAGGCAGACAACAGGCAGATTTACTCCTCATGCCACTCTGTAATGACCACCTCTAAAGATTCCTAGTGCAGATGCTACAACTCTTTGAACTTTTAATTTACTAATACATTTCTAAGGCTGTGGCTGATATGGAACTCAATCTAGTAGCACACATTGCTCACTGACAGGCAAGCAAATTCATCTATGACTTCCCTACTGGAGATTACCTTATTTGAAGCATTAACAATAATTGCAGGATACCAACCAAGAAAGCAGAGGTTAACATTTTTTGAGGCACAGACCCTTTAACAATCAAATGAAGGGCCAGGCACGGTGGCTCAAGCCTGTAATCCCAGCACTTTGAGAGGCCGAGATGGTGGATCACAAGATCAGGAGATCAAGACCATCCTGGCTAACACGGTGAAACCCCATCTCTACTAAAAAATACAAAAAACTAGCCGGGCGAGGTGGCGGGTGCCTGTAGTCCCAGCTACTCGGGAGGCTGAGGCAGGAGAATGGCATAAACCCGGGAGGCGGAGCTTGCAATGAGCCGAGATCTAGCCACTGCACTCCAGCCTGGGCGACAGAGCGAGACTCCATCTCAAAAAAAAAAAAAGAATCAAATGAAGGCCAGGCGTGGTGGCTCATGCCTGTAATCCCAGCACTTTGGGATGCTGAGGCAGGTGGATCACGAGGTCAGGAGTTCGAGACCATCCTGGCTAACACGGTGAAACCTCGTCTCTACTAAAACTACAAAAAAATTAGCCAGGCGTGGTGGCGGGTGCCTGTAGTCCCAGCTACTCGGGAGGCTGAGGCAGGAGAATGGCCTAAACCCGGGAGGCAGAGCTTGCAGTGAGCCGAGATCCGGCCACTGCACTCCAGCCTGGGCGACAGAGCCAGACTCCATCTCAAAAAAAAAAAAAAAAAAAAAAAATCAAATGAAGGCCAGGCGTGGTGGCTCACGCCTGTAATCCCAGCACTTTGGGATGCTGAGGCAGGTGGATCACGAGGTCAGGAGATTGAGACTATCCTGGCTAGTGCAGTGAAACCCCGTCTCTACTAAAAATACAAAAAAATTAGCTGGGCGTGGTGGCGGGCGCCTGTAGTCCCAGCTACTAGGGAGGCTGAGGCAGAATGGTGTAAACCTGGGAGGGGGACAGAGCTTGCAGTGAGCCGAGATTGCGCCACTGCACTCCAGCTTGAGCAACAGAGTGAGACTGTCTCACAGAAAAAAAAAAAAAAAAAAAAAAAATCAAATCAAATGAAAATTGTGGATCCTTTCCTCAGAAAAATACACAACTGCAAAACCACAAAAACCTACACATAATTTTAGGGAGTTCACAGAGTTCCTGCAATGCATCCATGTACCCAGGATTAAGAATCTGTTTATCAAGCTGAAGAACAGGAAAGACCTCAATTTGCAAGTAACTACATGAGTATATAATTGGAACACACACTGGCGTGGGAGCCTGAAGTGGCTTCAAAACCCAGTTTTGCTTTTTCTAGAATTGTGTGACCTAGGATAAGTCACTTAACTTTCCAAACCTCAATTTTCTCATTGTTAAACTGAAGGAACTATATTAGATAATTGCCAGTCTCAGGCAGTTCTAAAATCTTAGAAATTACTTAGTTCTTAGTTGTGAGAGTCTAATCTAAGCGACTTTTTTTTTTTTTTTTTTTTTGAGACGGAGTCTCGCTCTGCCACCCAGGCTGGAGTGCAGTGGCCGGATCTCAGCTCACTGCAAGCTCCGCCTCCCGGGTTCACGCCATTCTCCTGCCTCAGCCTCCCGAGTAGTTGGGACTACAGGCGCCCGCCACTGCGCCCGGCTAGTTTTTTGTATTTTTTAGTAGAGACGGGGTTTCACCGTGTTAGCCAGGATGGTCTCGATCTCCTGACCTCGTGATCCACCCGTCTCGGCCTCCCAAAGTGCTGGGATTACAGGCTTGAGCCACTGCGCCCGGCCTAAGCGACTCTTTTTTAAAAAAATAAACTTTGATGTATAATTTGCATACAATAAAACTGAACTCATTTTAACTGTATACTTCAATAGATTTTCGAGAAATTTATACACCTAAGTAACCGTTACCATAGTGAAGATATAGATCCATTCGCCCCAAAGAGTTCTCTAATGCCCTTTTCAGTAAACCCCTTACTCAGCCTGAAGCAATCATGGGTGTTTTCTGCTACTATAGATTAGGTCTGCCTTTTCCAGAAATTATTAATAGGCAGCAACATTTATTGAGCACACCATGTGTCAGGCACTGTGGATTACATCATTTTATTCTCAAAATTCTAAGAGGAAACAGGTTAATAGAGGTTTAACATGCTCAAGGTCACACAGTCAATATATAGCAGAATGAGACTGAAACTCCACTCTCTAGAATCGATGAGTTCTACCTGGTCTAAAGGAAAGAAAGCACAAATACTCCTCCAAGTTGAAGAAATTACTCTTAAGAACCCAACAAAACTTTCTTAAATTTAATAGTGCCTTAGCACAGAACTCATTAACAGCTGGATTTGGATACACAGTGAGCTCAATTACATAGCTGGACACATAGAATCATCATGAGAAGTCTGATTTAGATTATGAGTTATCACCCTTAACACTTTCAAGAATAGAAAAAAGCTCTATTGTACATTACCGTAGATTATTAATTGTAACCTGCTAGAGTCAACAGTCCTGGCCAGGCACAGAGACAGGCTCACATCTGTAATCCCAGGCCGAGGTTGGTGGATCACTTGCGGTCAGGGGATCGAGGCCAGCCATGGTCAAAACAGTGAAACCCTGCCCCTACTAAAGATACAAAAATTAGCCTGCTGTGGTGACGTGTGCCTGTAATCCCAGCTACTCGGGAGGCTGAGGTGGGAGAATCGACTGAACCCAGAAGGTGGAGGTTGCAGGGAGCCAAGATCACGCCACTGCACTCCAGCCTGGGTAACAAAGCAAGACCCTGTCTCAAAAACATAAAATAAAATAAAAAAATAAAGTCAAAAGTCCTGTTCTTTTAATGAGTGTGTTAAAAAACTTTTACATTATCAAAATTTAGTAACTCTCCCTCCTTTTCTGTTTAATGATTTGTATATGGAAAATGTATTTCAAATGACACCTTTTTTTCCCCTCAAGAAAGCTTAACACACAGATAAGACATTTACCAAAGCAAGTTAGCAATGGTTAATTCCAAGTGTCACAAACACAGTGTACTGACAGTTTAAGTTGGTCTTCTATTTCTGAAAGATCTTAACACATAATGTGAAAAGTATAAAGATGTTTATAAGTTATTTTAAATAAAACACATTGACATTTATCTATAAATGGTAAAGAAAATGATTTCCTTCTCTGAGTAAACTAAAAAATTGATGTTGATGGTTTCTTAAACAGAAAATAGCCAAATTATCAATGTAACTTTATGTTTAAGTGTCAAAATAGCTGTTTATTTTCCTGCCAATAAGTAAAGAATGGAATCAGACTGAAATAGAGATTATTTTCCCAAGTCTGGAGATCAACATGTAGATTTGGGTGTCAGCACGGTATTCCAAGAAAATGAACTTTCTAATAGTGCTGGAAGTACTAAATTAGCTTACCTTCACAATTTTATAAGAGCCAGAATGTATCTTATTTTATTTTATTTATTTATTTTTTAAGACGGAGTTTCGCTCTTGTTGCCCAGGCTGGAGTGCAATGGTGCGATCTCAGCTCACTGCAACCTGTACCTCCCAGGTTCAAGCGATTGTCCTGCATCAGCCTCCCAAGTAGCTGGGATTACAGGTGCATGCCACGACACCACGCTAATTTTTGTATTTTCAGCAGAGACAGGTTTCACCACGATGGCCAGGCTGGTCTCGAACTCCTGACCTCATGATCCACCTGCCTTGGCCTCCCAAAGTGCTGGGATGACAGGCATGAGCCACCGTGCCCAGCCCAGAATGTATTTTTTCAAAATAACTTTTCAAAAATGAAAGTGAGTAAGCAAAGATAAGTTAGGCAATTTGCCTAAAGCTTCATCAGGAGACTAGGGAGGAGAAAGTGAATTAGATCCTTTAGAGTGCAGTGTTTTTTCTACTTGCCAAAGAGGAAGGCATCTGGGAGTCCATGACAGCTTCAATAAAAAGATGTAAAATAACTAATGATGCTGCTGGTTGGGTGGAAAGTGAGAGAAAGACAAGTGTTTGGGGATGCTAGAATTGTCAGTGGGAATCAGAGGGAAATTAAAAACAAAACAAAAACGCATCTCCTTAAAGGCTTACCTCTGGTTGTTTTACAAGCATAATATCCATTATAGAATACCTATGGCATGCAAAGATTTGTAGGTTTTTTTTTTTTTTTCCCTTTGAGACGGGGTCTCATTATGTTGCCTAGGCTGAAGTGCGGTAGCATGATCATGGCTCACTGCAGCTGGAAAATTTTCAAACATATTTTGTAGAGATAGGTTCCTACTGTGCTGCCAAGGCTGGTCTTGAACTCCTGGCCTCAAGTGATCCTCCTGCCTTGGCCTCCCAAAGTGCTGGGATTATAGGTGTGAGCCTTTAATTTGAGAATTAAATTCCCAAAGCTGAAGTCTGAGAACAAGTAACATATCAGTGAATGAACCTAGCCAACCACTGAGCATTTTGTTATTCTTTCTTTTTTTTTTTCTTTTAAAGATGGAGTCTTGCTTGTCTCCCAGGCTGGAGTGCAATGGCGTGATTTTGACTCACTGCAACCTCTGCATCCTGGGTTCAAGCGATTCTCCTTCCTCAGCCTCCTGAGTAGCTGGGATTACAGAAGCCCGCCACCACGCCCAGCTAATTTTTGTATTTTTAGTAGAGACGAAGTTTCACCATGTTGGCCAGGCTAGTCTCGAACTCCTGACCTCAGGTGATCCACCCGCCTTGGCCTCCCAAAGTGCTGGGATTACAGGCGTGAGCCACAGTGCCTGGCCGCATTCTGTTATTCTTATTTAATCTTTAGAATAATCCTGTGTGGTATTTCTGTCCTTATTTATCAGACGAGACAAAAAAAGAAATTATGCTCAATGGTGGCAGTAATGAATATATGAAGATGTTAGGATGTATTCCATCAAGAATGACAACAGCAAGGCTGGGCGCAGTGGCTCATGCCTGTAATCCCAGCACTTTGGGAGGCTGAGGCGGGCAGATCACCTGAGGTCAGGAGTTCGAGACCAGGCTGACCAACATGAAGAAACCCCGTCTCTACTAAAAATACAAAAAAAAAAAAAAAAAGAAAAAAAAAGAAAAATTAGCCGGTTGTGGTGGCTAATGCCTGTATAATCCCAGCTAGTTGGGAGGTTGAGGCAGGAGAATCGCTTGAACCTGGGAGGCGGAGGTTGCTGTGAGTTCAGATCTTGCTATTGCACTCCAGCCTGGGCAACAAGAGTGAAACTCCGTCTGAAAAAAAAAAAAAAAAAAAAAAAAAAAGAATCACAACAGCCTACTACACATTTCTAGCATACTACTACTCAAGAGTCAAAATTTAAGATACTTCCCATACTATCTCAAGTTTTCCTTCTACTGAATAATATCCTGCATTTACATGTGACTACATTCTCTCTCTCTTTTTAATAGACAAGGTCTTGCTATGTTGCTCAGCCTAGAGTCCAGTGGCCATTCACAGGTGCCTTCATAGCACACAATAGCCTGGGACTCCTGGGCTGAAGTGATCCTCCCTCCTTAGCCTCCCAAGTAGCTGGGACTATGGGTACACAACACCTGGCTTACATTCTCATTTGGCAGTACTTTGTATCTCCCTAGCTGAAATGATGATTTACTTACTATTTAAAAAAAGAGATAAAGGCACAGATACACACTTTCATTGTTAGGCAGAAAGTAAGCATCTTCTGAAGTGGCTTTGATTATTCTGGGGACTGTTGCATGCATTAATTATGCTTCTCAAATTCCAGTGAGTTATATGTATCATTACTGTCCCTTTACCCAGATCAGAATAGTGCAGTTTGGTTCAATGGAAGGCATGAAAAATTGAGAATGAGGTGGTTCAACTTTTTATGTTTTAGTTTCCTCACTAGCTAAATATATCCTAGTGAATGAGTGGTATCAAGGAATTTGTCAGAACTGCTATGAGGTCCAAACATCATAAGCGAAAGTGCATCTAAAAGTTCAAATTTTAAAATTAATGTAAGGCATTGAAAATTTAAAGAAACATGTATTGAGTACTTATTATAAGTAATATACTACAGCTTTAATGGTTGTTTAAAAGATGCATTAGAGAGCGACAGAAAATAAAAGGAATAGCTACAGAGTTTGGGAAGGCACAGGGAAAGAGTGGCTCAGTATCAAAGCTAAAATTCTGGAGAACACACAATCAGATTTTGAGAGATGGACAAGTCAACCTTGAAATAATTTCCCTTATTGGGGCCGGGCGCGGTGGCTCAAGCCTGTAATCCCAGCACTTTGGGAGGCCGAGACGGGTGGATCACGAGGTCAGGAGATCGAGACCATCCTGGCTAACACGGTGAAACCCCGTCTCTACTAAAAAATACAAAAAAACTAGCCGGGCGGGCCGGGCGCGGTGGCTCAAGCCTGTAATCCCAGCACTTTGGGAGGCCGAGACGGGCGGATCATGAGGTCAGGAGATCGAGACCATCCTGGCTAACCCGGTGAAACTCCGTCTCTACTAAAAAATACAAAAAACTAGCCGGGCGAGGTGGCGGGCGCCTGTAGTCCCAGCTACTCGGGAGGGCTGAGGCAGGAGAATGGCGTGAACCCGGGAGGCGGAGCTTGCAGTGAGCTGAGATCCGGCCACTGCACTCCAGCCTGGGCGACAGAGCGAGACTCCGTCTCAAAAAAAAAAACAAACAAACAAACAAAAAAAAAAACTAGCCGGGCGAGGTGGTGGGTGCCTATAGTCCCAGCTACTCGGGAGGCTGAGGCAGGAGAATGGCTTAAACCCGGGAGACGGAGCTTGCAGTGAGCCGAGATCTGGCCACTGCACTCCAGCCTGGGCAACAAAGCGAGACTCCGTCTCAAAAAAAAAAAAAAAAAAAAAAAAAAAGAATAATTTCCCTTATTTAACCTGTCTTTCCCTTAATAGCAGCACACTCATCTTTCAACTTGCGTTTCCCCACATTACATATATAATTTGGGAGAAGGAACAAAAAAGCTAGGGGAATTGCAACGACCTAATTGAGGTATAAAAGATACTCTCTACATTTAATAGTTATAAACACTTAGAAACATTATGATAGGAGGCAGAGATACCAACAGCACTGGGAATGACGATGGAGATCAAATCTCAAAAAGCAGTTTTCTATAGCTTAGTCACACTTGGCTCAATTTTTCACTTTTTGTACTTAAAGGCATGGCAATTTTTGGTGCTTTATTTAGTAATTACGTCATTTTGCCTGCTAATACAATTTCAGTACATCACTTTCCTTAAATCATTTCCCTTTGGTTAAACAGAAAAAGCAGAAATGGTCTTCGGGCAGGTGTGCTCAAATCAAATGATCTCCTTTCACCATCATGGCTATGTTCTTTCAGTGGTCACCTTCCCTTCAATATTCTTTCATGCAGCAAAGTATCTCAGTCTTTATCTTGTACTAGGAACTGTCCTGGCACCGGGGAAACCATGTCAACAGGGCCCACATGATCCCTGTCCCTGCCTTCAAGGAGACAGACAACAAATAAGCGAATACAATAATTACACAGGGAACAAGGCTGTAAAGGGTACTCTACTAAAGTTAGAAGCTGCGGAACTAATTTGAAAAGGATAGTCAGGGAAGGCCACTCAGACAGATTTAGGCAGAGACCTGAAGAAAGACGGATTTGGATAAACAGTTTAAGGAGAAGAAGGAGAGTTCAAGGAAGAGGTACCAATTACACTCATGCTGTGTGTGTAAAGGAGGAGGGATAAGAAGAACATTCACTCTAGGCGTAGAGACCACAAAGTGCATGTTGGAGAAGAAAAGCGCGTTGCATTGGGTTAGGTGGCCAGTGTAGCTGAAGCTTGAGGAGGAGACATAAAACGAGATTATAAACGTGGGTTAAGGACCACATCATACAGGGCCTTTGTAGGCTATGGCAAGGAGTCTAGATTTTATTTAAATGCCAAGAGAAGTAGGATTACTTCAGACAGCTGAATTACACTTTCTTTTCCGTTAAAAAATCACGCGGGTAAAACGAGATGTGTCGAGGAAAGTTTTAAACGCAGAGAACCTAAGTCAGATGCAAAAATTACGCACTTCTTCGGGCCTCAGGTTTTCCATAAGTAAAGCAAGTGGTTTGAACTAGAAGCCATTTCCTTCCCGCTGCGACGCGGTGAGTTCTGAGAGCGCGAGCCGCGTCAGATTGACCATGGAATTCCCCTCATCGACGCCGGCGCCCAGAACACAACTGGCGCCCTGAAACTGTTGGTCAGCTCAAAAAATCAATGAATGGCCTGCTACGGGCGCGGGACCAGGCCCTGGCGCCCGCAAAGAACGCGATGGGTCGCGCTGGAGGCCGCGAGATGCGTCCGGCGAGGAAATACAGGCCGGCTCCACCACAACCAAAGCGTGCCGAGGAGGGGAATCGGGGCCTCGTAGGTTGAGTACAGAAAAAATCAGACTAGGGACCCGACACCGGGAACTAGGAGAGAAGGCCGAAACGTGGGTCTGAGGAAGGATTCTGGTTCCAGGCCTGGGGACCCAGCCACTCACCGCAGCCGTCGCCAGGCTGTGCATGTTGTGAGCGGCCGCCGCTCTCCTTCCACAGCCGGACGCGTCTGACCCGCGTCCCCGCTTCAGCACCCCTGCCGCGGAAAATAATGAGCCGCCGTAGCCGCCATCCGCCTCCGGCTCGCTCCGCCCCCTTCGCGGCCCTCTGACCTCTCACCCCTGACCCCACCCACACATCCTCTTCCCGCCTCCAGGCCCTCGGCCTAGTTAACAGTCCCAGAGTATGGCCTTTGCCCCTTAAGATTTAGGATCGGAAGGACGTCCACGACCACTAGTCCCCGCAACTCCTGGCTTTCAGCAGATTTTTCCAGAGAGCGGCATGAACTCTGACCCTCCTCCAAAGGCCAGTGAACGGCGGGAAAGGATGGACAGTCCCGGGAAGACAACTATTGCGCATGCCCGACTGGGCTGTGTAGGAGGGAAATGGTTGGGGGGGGTTCGAAATCGGGTGAAGCGGAAAGTGCGCGTGCGTACTACAGTCACGGCTGGGGCGGGGCTGCCCGGGCTAGGCCGCTCTAGGTGCTGGGGGGCGGGGCGAGGGCGTGTGAGGGGCGGAGTTTTTGGCTGGCGCGCACGCGCCTGTCTGGTCGCGTAGAATGTGCGTGCGTGCGTGCGTGTTTGCGTGTGGTCACAGTTCCCGCCATCAGCCGCTCTCCCTGACTAGGGGTAGCTAGCGGCCTCCCTCCTTTGGGTTTGGTATCCCTACTTCCATTACCCCCGGCTCCTCCTTCTCCGCGCGGGCTCCGTGCTTTCCGCGGGTCTGTCTGGGGGCTCCGGACCTTCGGCGCAGGTAAGGCGGGCCGGGGTAGCTTCTCAATTGAGCCGTTTTCCCTAGCACCCCCTCCCTCTGTGCGATCCGCCCACTCGGCGTTCACTCTTCTGGAGTTCGCCCTGCTGCTACTGAGCCCGCCCACAACCCCTCGACGCACCCCCAGCCTCACAGGTACTACCTTTGGGTGCATTGCCCCGGCTTTCCCCTCTCGTTTGACTTGGTCTCCACTGCCACTCTCTCCCTCCGAAACTCAAACCTGCCCCCTTTTCTCTGGGGCTGTTGTCCGCCACTTACCTTCTAACAGGGCCTGCTGTCTCTTCAGGTGACTTTCGTTACGGCACATCCATCAGGTCTTGGACATGATACTCATTCACTCTCTTGACCATTTTCACCTTCCTCTTGACCAGTCCTCACTGCAAAACATAAATTGTATTTTTGTTGTGCATTTCCTTGCTCCCATTTCTGGCCGCCAGATCAGGTAGTTAGATGTAACTATTTTAAGTCATGATCCATGAAAGGAAATGATGATTGATGACAAAGTCTTGTGTCCTGGAGAGTTGTCCTAAAGTGGTTTTGGGGTAGTCCTCTCAAAATTTCAGCTCTGTATAAATTCCTTTATTGAGGTGGCAATTCCTGACAAGTGTCTAACTGGAAGAGATATCTGAGAGGTAATGTCAAGCAGGCAGTTGGATATAGTGGGTTGGAGATCTTAGGAGAGTTCTGGGCTGGATACGTAAATGTGTGCGGTCTGTTTATGTGTATGTCATCTGCCATATTGATAGTAATTGAAGCCATGGATGTGGATGAAATTGCCTAAAAAGAGTATAGTGCTATAAAATAAAGGCGCCTAGGATGGAGCATTGAGGGATTCCTGATGTTTAATAACCGATAGAGGAGGATGCGTCTTGCAAACCATGAAAGAAGTCATCAGTAGTGTTGCATTCTGCTGAAAGGTAAAATGGAAGGAGGACTGAAAAACCCAGTGATATAAAAGTAATCGCTTGTTTTAAAGATGTTTGATGAAGTAAAATGAATATTTGGGTTCAGTCCTGCGTCCTCTTCTTTTACTCTTGTATTCCTCCCTAAGCTTTAAATTTGATCTATATATTGATGCCTTAAAAATTGTTATTTCCAGCCTATTCCCTTTGTTTTCAGCTCCACATCTAGATAGCCAGCTGTCTGCTTGACATCTCAACTTGATTTTTTTCTTAGGAGTTTCAGATGCAACACAGACAAATCCAAAGCCTTGATCTTTCTCTCCGTATCCAAATTCTTTTTTCTCCAGTGTCCCATTTTATTAAGTGGCATATGACACAGGCTACACACTTGGGAGGCATTCTTGACTTCTACTTTCCAAGTTCTATCTATTCTACTTCCAATATATGTCTTGCATCTTTTTCTGTACATTTTCACTATCACTCTTCTAGTTTAAGCCACAGTCCTTTTTCACCTGGACTTGATTGCCTTGGCTTCCGGTATTATCATCTGTAAAATGGAAATAGTAATTTTCAGCCTATTGGATTGTTATGAGGATTAAATGAGATAACCATGATAAGCACTTGGCACAGAGTAAATGGCCAGTAAGCATTAATTGTTATTGTAATTGTTATAAGCTGATCAACTTCAATACTCTTCTATTTGGTTCCCTTATTTTCTTCTGTTCTTGCTCTTAGTCACTTTCCCAAAACCCAAACCAACCATATATGACTTATCCATTCAGTAGTAACGTATTTATTTGCTTAAAACCTTTTGGTGGATTTCCCCCTGCTAAGTGCTTGTTACATTTAGGATAAAATTCGGAATCCTTACTGTGGTTCACAAGACTGCATAACCTAGTTCTTGCCTGCTTCACTAACTTTACCTTCCTCCTCTCCTTCACTAAACTCTAGCCACATTGATTTTAATTTCCCTAGTCACATCAAGTTATTTTACAATTCAAGGCCTTTAGGGATGCTGTTTGCCTGAATTGTTCCAGCACCACCATCTACCAGTCATCTCCTTCTGCAGTTTTCAACTTAAGTGATATCTTCTCAGAGAAGCCTTCTTGATGTTATCTGTCCTCTACCCCAAGTCTTAATCTTAAGTCTTATCATTCCATGTATCTTGCTTTATATCATTTCTCAGAACTTGTAATTATTGTTATTATTTTTTGAGACGGAGTTTCTGCTCTGTTGCCTAGGCTGGAGTACAATGGCATGATCTCAGCTCACTGCAACCTCTGCCCCCTAAATTCAAGTGATTCTCCTGCCTCAGCCTCCCAAGTACCCGGGATTATAGGCACCTGCCACCACACCCAGCTAATTTTTGTATTTCTAGTAGAGACGAGGTTTCACCATGTTGGCCAGGCTGGTCTTGAACTCTTGACCTCAGGTGATCCACCCGCCTCAGCCTCCCAAAGTGCTGGGATTACAGGTGTGAGCCACTGCACCCAGCCCAGAACTTGTAATTATATATTTACGTGTGTGATTATTTGAAGTCTGTCTCCTATTAGAATATAAGCTAGTGACCACTTCATTTTTATTTCTCAATAATTTGTTAAATAAGCTGGAAGTTGCTGTAAGAACCATTGTGTCTTTTGGAAGCACAAGCTTGCTGATATTCTTGTCATCTCATGACAAACCACATGGCAGAAAACAGGGTTTTCCAGCTTTGGATACTTTTACCCATTTTTATATCATAAAACCATTCAGATTTTAAACTTTTTGAATTGGAGACAAACTTTAGGTCAATTTTCCACTTTCAGTAACAAAACTAATTTTATCTCCTTTGTCCATTTGCTTTATGGATCTTTTTTAAGGAAAGCCTTCAAAAATCAGAGTAGTGGTTTGTATATTTTAACAACAGGTTAATCTTTAAGACCAGTAAAGATGAGATTTCCATAAATAAAGCAAAATTCCGCATTTAAGTCAGTTGTTGGTGAATGACAAAATATTAAAATATGGCCAGCCGCATTGGCTCATGTCAGTAATCCCAGCACTGTGGGAGGCCAAGGTGGGTGGATTGCTTGATCCCTGGAGTTTGATACCAACTTGGGCAACATGGCAAAACCCCATGTCTGTAAAAAAATACAAAAATTAGCTGGGTTTGGTGGCATGTGCCTGTGGTCCCAGCTACTTGGGAGGCTAAGGTGGGAGCATTGCTTCAGCCTAGGAGGTGGAGGTTGCAGTGAACCAAGATGGCACCACTGTATTCCAGCCTGGGTGACAGAATGAGGTTTGTGTCGAATTAAAAAAAAAAAAGAAAAAAAATATTAAAATATAATAATTTTTGTATGTGTAGAACAGGACTTGTGTTGAAAAATAGGGAATTTAAAATGGAGATATATGAATACCAAACACAAGTATTTGGATTTATTTTCTAGGTAGTGATGAGCTATTTAGTTTGGGAAGGTCCTAGCATCAATGGCAACCATTTAGCACTTACCAAGTGTTTGTTATTTTGTTGGAGTATACAATTAGAGTACACAAGTTCTGTGTGTTACCTCCCTGTCCCGTGCCCCACTTCTACCCCCCACTCCCACCTTAGGGAGAAAGTTAAGAAGATACCTAGTGCATAGTTTAGTTGAAAAGTGGTAAAAAGTATAGTTCTTTAGAAAGGATGTTACAGTGTAAAGGATTTGCTGGAGGTGAAACCCCAGAGCTGAGACTGGAAAGGGAAGGGGTTGCCATAATTCACTGATGAGGATGAACTGTGGTCGTAGTTAAAAATGTAGGTTCTGGCATTAGACATAGCTTTGTTTCTCACTGACTTATTTATAAATTATGTAATGTCTCTAAACCTCAGTTTCCTCATCTGTGAAATAGAGATAATATCCCTATCACTTAGGATTATTGTAAAAATTAAATGAGATAATGCATGCATTACATTTAGCACTGCTGGGTAAATGTTGCATAATAAATATTGGGTTGCATAATAAATACTAGGTGGGATGACGGCATAGCGATGAGTTTCTGAATTAGAGTAGTAGCTATTGAAAATCTGGGATTTGAGTAGATGAGCGTGAGGATAAAGCTGATGCTAAGATTTCTTGCCTGAATGATGGTAGAAAGACAAAAGTAGGGAAGTCTGGGAGCTTTTTTTTTTTCTTTTGAGACGGAGTCTTGCTCCTTCACCCAGGCTGGAGTGTAGTGGCGTGATCTTGGCTCACTGCAACCTTCGCCTCCCAGGTTCAAATGACTCTCCTGCCTCAGCCTTCCAAGTAGCTGGGACTATAGGTGCGTGTCACCACACCCAGCTAAATTTTGTATTTTTAGTGAGAACAGATTGTGATCTCAGTGTGTTCAAGATCACATTGGCCAGGCTGGTCTCGAACTCTTGACCTCAGGGGATCTGCCTGTCTCTGCCTCCCAAAGTGCTGGGATTACAGGTGTGAGCCACAGAGCCTGGCCTCTAGGAGCTTCTTAATGAAGTCATGGACTGTATCATCTTCACATCTATAAGCCTACCAGAGTGTCTTGAAAGTGCAGTAGCTTAATAAATGATTGTTTACTAAATGAACAAAGGAGTTTAAAGTTGATGTTGTAGTATTCAGATAGGCAGTGAGAGATGTGCTGGTAGAACTTCAGAGAAAGTTCAGGCCTAGTGAGACCTAATTTGAGAAACAATGTTAGCTTTGAAAGAAAAGTGAAAGCACTAAGTTTACCCACCTTTTGAAATAGTATCAACATGTTATAGAAGTTTTAAGACTTAAGACATTATTATGTAACAATGTTTATAAAATGAACAAAGGACGTATTCTTTGTCACTGACTTCTTGGTTTCAAAATGTAGCAAGAATGAATAAACCAAGATACAAGTTGAACAAGGTGCAGGCTCATCCTGTAATCCTTCATTGCACAGCAGATAAGTTCCTGAAGTTCCGTTGATCTTTTATGTGTGTCTCTGTGTGTCGTGCATCATATTTTAAATATTTTCATTAAGGTAATCTGTAGTTCTTAAATAACCAAGAAGTTAGTCTTTGTTCTGTAAATGATCATTTACTTTTTTTTTGAGATAGAGTTTTGCTCTTGTTGCCCACACTGGAGTGCAATGGCGTGATCTCAGTTCACTGCAACCTCCACCTCCTGGGTTCAAGCGATTATCCTGCCTCAGCCTCCCAAGTAGCTGGGATTACAGACATGTGCCACCACGCCCAGCTAATTTTGTACTTCTGGTAGAGATGGGGTTTCTCCATGTTGGTCAGGCTGGTCTCGAACTCCCGACCTCGGGTGATCTGCCCGCCTCCGCCTCTCAGCCTCCGCCTCTCAAAGTGCTGGGATTACAGGCGTGAGCCACTGTGCCCGGCCCACTTTCCTTTAAGTATTAATTTTGTATATTGGATTCTTTTTAAAAAGCACATTTTTATTTTCTTTAGCTGAGTTGATGGCTTCCGGAGAACTGGCATAGCTGCAGAATATGAGTAGCGTCCCAAGAAGAGTGCTTTGCCTTTGGCACAAGGATCAGAATAAGGGTGAATTGCTATTACATAGAGTTTTTCGGTAAAAGTCACTGAAAAGTAAGTAACGTTTTTGTTTTGGATATATGTTTCAAAGAGCATGCAATCTGGCAGGAATTGACAGTTTTGTGTTTGTTTTGTAGTAATAGTTTTGTGCTTTGGCCATGCTTTCTTTACTACAGAATGTTCTCTAGATTAAGGATGTTTTTCAAAGCAGTACCTAAAACGTGAGCACTTAAATAAATGTACAGGGCATAGAAACATTTTTGCCAATATTATTGCTTGAGCTTTCATGGAATGCTCAAAGTTGAACAGTAATTTTAATAATTGTGAAGATATTTAGAGAAAGAATCTCTGGACATATTTAAAGAATAATTCATTTGGCCGGGCGCGGTGGCTCAAGCCTGTAATCCCAGCACTTTGGGAGGCCGAGTCGGGTGGATCACGAGGTCAGGAGATCGAGACCATCCTGGCTAACATGGTGAAACCCCGTCTCTCCTAAAAAAATACAAAAAACTAGCCGGGCGAGGTGGCGGGCGCCTGTAGTCCCAGCTACTCGGGAGGCTGAGGCAGGAGAATGGCGTGAACCCGGGAGGCGGAGCTTGCAGTGAGCTGAGATCTGGCCACTGCACTCCACCATGGGTGACAGAGCGAGACTCCGTCTCAAAAAAAAAAAAAAAAGAATAATTCATTTTAATTATTTTTTGTCTTCTTAATTTTTTGCTTTAATAAGACAATTACCATTACCGAGTTTAAGGAAACCTTGTCTTTGTCTTAGGTTCATAGAAAGTTTAACTGTTACTGGATCATGCTTCATGCTGAAAAAGAAACTTAGTTTTTTACTCTTAACCAAGTATAGCAAGCCCTGATAATATAATGAATGAGCAAATGTAGCTATCAATTCATTTAGTGCAAAAGCAGGTAATGGACTAAATTGAGGCATTATGAAAAAGCTTATTATATTGGTTCTGCCAATTTTATTTCCTACATCTTTTATATAAAGCTTTTTAAAGAGGGTAATGTCTAAATTGAGTCTTGATTTTGGAGCCAGGAGAAGAAATTAAGGAGGGTTGGGGATGGGGAGAACACGTAAAAATCCTCTAGACATGACCTCTGTGTGTGCAAAGGTATAATGGCACGAGAACATACAGATTTTTGAGGAAATTATAAGTAATTCAGAAGACTGGATTTGGGGGTTTTATTGGGAATAGACAGGTAAGCAGGGCCTGGCCTCTATGTCATGTTAGTGAGTTTAGATTTTATTGTGAGAACAAGTGGAGAGCTATTGAATGATATTAAGCAAGAGAGGGATATGATTTGATCTGCAGTTCATTATAAGGCTGTCTGAAAGGTGTAGGGAGGTAGAATTTTTTTTTTTTTTTTTCTGACACAGAGTCTTTGCTCTGTCACCCAGGCTGGAGTGCAGTGGTATGATCTCAGCTCACTGCAGCCTCTGCCTCCCGGATTCCAGCGATTCTTTTGCCTCAGTCTCCCAAGTAGCTGGAATTATAGGCACGCGCCACCATGCCTGGCTAAATTTTTGTGTTTTTGGTAGAGACGGGGTTTCACCATGTTGGCCAGGCTGGTCTTAAACTCCTGGCCTCAGGTGATCCACCCACCTCGGCCTTGCAAAGTGCTGGGATTACAAGCGTGAGCCACAGCTTCCAATCTGTGGAGGTAGAATTGATGGGACTCTACTGACTTTCCATCTCTAATCCAATACCTGTAATTATCAAGAAAGAAGCTAAAGACAAGTGTCCTGTTTCTGGCATGGGAAACTGGAGTAGGAGAGTGATGTATTCTTTGCAGCACTGAGTGGTGGAGTGGAAAAAAGTCTCAAGGATGTATCCAACAATGAAGTCATAAATTATAATTGCAAAAAAAGTATTACAGATATACATTGCTGGCCCAAGTTTCTGTAGCTCTGTAGCATTACTAGTTTGAGCAAAATGTCATGTTAACAGACAGTTCTATAAATATTTATGGACTTTATTACTTTGATGAATTTATATTACCCAGCACATTATACTAATATCTAAATCTGGCCATAGTAGGCACTTAAAAATTTTTAATGAGATGAGTGAATAATAATAGAGTACTTATGATACTTAACACCTTTAAACTCTCGAAAGTGTTTTCATATCTTTTCTTTTATCTTCAGTTATTTGCCATACAGTAATCAGAGACCTCCAACTAGGGGCCCCCAAACTGTATCCTGCCTGTAAGTGAGTTTTGTTTGATTTGTAGCTGTTAAAAATAAATTTGAATTCATTGCCAAAAATTAAAAATGGACAGTTTTACATAAACGTTTGGATGGCTTTATTTTCTTGAAAAGTTAGATGGTCTGGCAATGCTAGGTTCACTATTTCTACATGGTAATAATTGGCTAGATTGGGTAGCAGTTGTTCAAATTTTGCCTGCTTTAAGTCATTTCTGTCACCTGCTAGCCCCTATAGATAGCTGAGTTAGTGACTCCTGTTAACATTGTATTTATTGAGGTCCTTGGAGAAGGAGGTATTATAGACATGGAATAAATTCAGAAAACAGACATTAATTCCATTAATATTAATAACTGCTGTCTGCTGAGTGCCTAGTATGTGTTATTTCATTCTGCAACACTACAGCATTTGCTATTCCTATTTTGTGGTTGAGAAAACTTATGGTTAAAGAAGGTAAGTTACAAATTAGTAAGCGATAGGGCTGGCTGGCTGCAGATTTCTAGACCTAGCATCATTTTCCTTTATATACTGGCCTTTCTAGCTTTTCTAGTTGAGCTGTTTAGGCAAAAGTAATGTTTAATTGTGTTTAAATTATTAAATTATAAGCAAGAATCCACTTTAGAAGTAGTGTTTTTAAAGGTTTGAAATAGTATAAAATTTGATTTAGCAATTTTAGATGATTGCATGTTTATATAACACACTGATAACATTCTCTGCTATAACTGTAATTTTATTTACTTGCTGACTTTTGCAAAAGCTAATTTGAAGAGTTTTACACATCCCATTATTGCTGTAAGTTTAAGTTTTTTGTGTTTTTTTGTTTGTTTTGAGATAGGGTCTCACTCTGTCACCTACGGTGGAGTTGAGTGGTGCGATCATGGCTCACTGCAGCCTTGACCTCCCTGGCTCAGGTGATCCTCCCATCTCAGCCTCTGGAGTAGTCGGGACTGTAGGAGCACATGACCATGCCAGGCTAATTTTTTGGTATTTTTTGTAGAGATGAGGTTTTTGCCGTGTTGCTCAAGCAATCTGCCCACCTCATCCTTCCAAAATTCTAGGATTACAGGCATGAGCCACTGCGCCTGGCCATTTTTTCTTTTTGGTTTTCAAATATTGCCTGACAAGCACCCAGCCATTTTTAAGTATTAAAAGGAAACCTGAATATTTGTCAAAGATAAAATTGGTAAAGATTCTTTCTAGGAATGGTAGTGTTAAATATAAATGGTAGGTGGTTCTTTGGAAGAGAGGTTTTTTGTTTGTTTTCTCTAGAGATTAAATGATTTTCTCAAATATTGTAATTCTGGAGATTGAACTAACTTGGTTATTTAAAAAATTTTTTACTCATTTAATGTCTTCTGTATATATGGATATGCTTAGATTGCTCACTGTTAGAAGGAAGCGTTTGGTGATATACTTTGATGTTTTGGGAGGAACTCCATTCTAAGAAATGGAGTCAGAGGCCTGAATTTTGTTTTGTTTTGTTTTGTTTTGAGACAGTGTCTTCACTCTGTTTCCCAGGCTGGAGTGCAGTGGGTAATCATAGCTCACTGCAGCCTTGACCTCCTACGATCAAGTGATCCTCCCACCTCAGCCCCTCTAGAAGCTGAGACTATAGGCGTGTATCACCATGCCTGGCTAATTTTTTTTTTAGTTTTTTTTTTGTAGAGATAGAGCCTCCCTATGTTGCCCAGGCTGGTCTCAAATTCCCAGGCTTCAGCAGTCCTCCCACCTCAACCTCTCAAAGTTTTGGGATTACAGGCTGAGCCACCATGCCTGGCTTGAACACACTTTTTTTTTTTTTTTAACTTATATTTGGAAATCCAGACCCAATAGCTTTCATGAAGGAAGAGAATAACCAACACTTTAATGGTGAAGGCAGTTGCTTTGAGAATGGGATCTTATTCCTGTTGACATGTCTTTAGTGGTAGCAGTATGGTTGTGAATGATACAAAATGTAGAATTGAGGCACTAATAAGCACAGTACTGGACACATGGCAAAGAAGGGAAAATGAAGGCACAGAAGAAATGCATGGTGGTTAGAAATTATTTTAATTACTAATAAGTTATAACTTATCTTATTTTTCTTCCTCAGAACCTGCCAGGTGAAGGTGCATTTTTGCTTTTTAATTTGGCTGGAAGCAATTTATTTTTAAAGAAAATATGTCTCCTCTGAAGATACATGGTCCTATCAGAATTCGAAGTATGCAGACTGGGATTACAAAGTGGAAAGAAGGATCCTTTGAAATCGTAGAAAAAGAGAATAAAGTCAGCCTAGTAGTTCACTACAATACTGGAGGAATTCCAAGGATATTTCAGGTATTACCAAATATTGATTTGGAATCGCTCTTGAAGCAGATCATTTAGTAAATAGCTATTGTGTACTATAGTAAACATCACAGTAGCCCTCCTCCTAGATTAATATTTCTTGCTGCTTATTTCTAGGAGATTAATATTTTTATATACGTGTTTTATAAATTATTCAGCGGTATTGTTGTTGGTATATAATAAAAGCAGTAAGTAGTCACCATTATTGAAAATAAAACTTGTGGGAGGAAGCTGACAAGAGTTTGGATACTGTATATCTAAGCTATTTTTAAAACCACTTTAAGATAATTTTAGTTCATCCTTTTTTTCCCCTTAACATATATGATGATGGATTCATCACTATTTAGTGTTAGTTTTTAACAATTTATTAGTGTTTTCTAAAAGCCAGAGTGTACTTCCTGAATAATCCTGCCAAATGTCATGGTATGAATCATTCAAGGATGATTATTCAAGGTTATCTTTACAGCTATTTTCTTCTAACTGTAAAGTTTTGAAGAATCTTCATTTTATCACTGCAAAAATTAATTTTCTTTTCACCGTTTTTTTTTTGTTTTGTTTTTTGTTTTTTGAGACAGAGTCTTCCTCTGTCACCCAGGCTGGAATGCAGTGGCATGATCTCGGCTCACTGCAACGTCCACCTCCCGGGTTCGAGCGATTCTCCTGCCTCAGCCTCCTGAGTAGTTGGGATTACAGGTGTGGCCACCACTCCCGGCTAATTTTTTTTTGTAGTTTTAGTAGAGACAGAGTTTCACCATGTTGGTCAGGCTGGTCTTGAACTCCTGTCCTCGTGATCTACCAAAGTGCTGGGATTACAGGTGTGAGCCACTGCACCCATCCTGTTTTCACTTCTTTATTGCTTCTCTTATGCAACCAAGTTACTCATGTTGATAGGAGTTGAATTTAAGAGCATAATGTTTCCGTTCTGCACTTTAAGATCATACATATTTTACGTACATATATATATATATATATTTTTTTTTTTTTTTGAAACAGAGTCTCCCTCTGTTGCCCAGGCTGGAGTGCAGTGGTGCGATCTCGGCTCACAGCAAGCTCTGCCTCCTAGGTTCACACCATCGTCCTGCCTCAGCTTCCCGAGTAGCTGGGACTACAGGCGCCTGCCACCATGCCTGGCTAATTTTTTGTATTTTTAGTAGAGATGGAGTTTCACCGTGTTAGCCAGGATGGTCTCGATCTCTTGACCTCATGATCTGCCCACCTCAGTCCCCTAAAGTGCTGGGATTACAGCAGTGAGCCCCTGCGCCTGGCCAAGATCTTATATTTTTAAATTAGATTATACAAAAGTGTAATATCCGTTCTAAAATATTCTGTTGAAAAACTATATAACTTTATGCTTGAGAACCTGATCTTAGATAAAATTTCTATTTGTCTCTGCTTTTGAATTGTAAAAATAGATTGCCTATGATTTCGTGTATCAAAGGTAGACTTAAATAAGATAGAGGTGGTGATGGAAATATAGTTTGTCACATCCATATATCTGCTAATTGCTCACCTCATCAAAAGAAAGGGTTTTTTGTAAATACAGACTCTTTTCTTTTCAATCCTCAGCCCAGTTTGGCAGTGAGTAAATATTCAAATGTTTAACCAAACACAGATCTTTTTTTTTTTTTTTTTTTTTTTTTTTTTTTGAGACGGAGTCTCGCTTTGTCGCCCAGGCTGGAGTGCAGTGGCCGGATCTCAGCTCACTGCAAGCTCCGCCTCCCGGGTTTACGCCATTCTCCTGCCTCAGCCTCCCGAGTAGCTGGGACTACAGGCGCCCACCACCTCGCCCGGCTAGTTTTTTGTATTTTTAGTAGAGACGGGGTTTCACCATATTAGCCAGGATGGTCTCGATCTCCTGACCTCGTGATCCGCCGGTCTCGGCCTCCCAAAGTGCTGGGATTACAGGCTTGAGCCACCGCGCCCGGCCCAAACACAGATCTTTAGGAGCGTGATGGTTTTACCTGTGACTTCAGCCTTATCTCAGTTCTAGATCAGTTTACATTCAGCATTCATTTGTTAATCATGTACAGGTTACTGCTATGGATATTGTGCTGAGGGATGGCTGGGCGCGATGGCTCATGCCTGTAATCCCAGCACTTTGGGAGGCTGTGGCAGGAGGATTGCTTGAGCCCAGGAGTCCAAGACCAGCCTGGGCAACATGGTGAGACCCTGTCTCTACAAAAAATAAAATCAGAAACAAATAACCAAGCATGGTGGCACGTACCGGTAGTCCCAGCTACTTAGAAGGTTGAGGTGGGAAGATGGCTTGAGCCTGGGAGCTTGAGGCTGTGGTGGGCTATGATTGTGCCACCACGCTCCAGCCTGGGTGACAAAGCAAGCTCCTGTCTGAAAAAAAATCAGGGTGGTTGTGGGGTGGGGGGTGGTAAGAATACAGAGCTGAATGAGACATCATTTCCTTCAAACTTAAGAGTAACCGGATAGGCTGGGCGTGATGGCTCATGCCTGTAATCCCAGCACTTTGGGAGGCCGAGGTGGGCAGATCACCTGAGGTCAGGAGTTCGAGACCAGCATGGCCAACATGGTGAAACCCTGTCTTTACTAAAAATACAAAAATTAGCAGGCATGGTCGTGGGCATCTGTATTCCCAGCTACTCAGGAGGCTGAGGGAGGAGAATAGCTTGAACCTGGGAGGTGGAGGTTGCAGTGAGCTGAAATCGCACCATTGCACTCCAGCCTGGGCAACAAGAGCGAAACTCCATCTCAAAAAAAAGAGTAACCAGATACATTTTAAGCTGTAAAAATATTACAAAGATCCTGAGATAACACAAGAAAGCAAGCCATTTGCACTCTGAGGATTCAAAGGATAAATAGAAGTTTGCCAAAAGTAGTAAAGGTAGAAGTGATGTTTTTTTTTTTCTTTAACCGTGAATTTTGTGGCCAAAGTGGAAGTGATTTCTGTATGTGGACAACTACGTGAAATGTGAATCGGCACTCAGGGAACTAGAAAGTTATTTTTAAAATATATGGACGCTGAGGAGTGAGTGACAGAAATAAGGCTGAAGAGCTAGGTAGGAACCAGATATTGATGTTTCTTGTTTGTCATAAGGGGAGCAGAAGTTCTAAGGAGCCAGGAATCTCAAATTCACATTTCTTTGGGGTTAGGCAATGACTTTATTTCAGGTAGTAGTGGGAGAATAAGAAGGACGTATAGGAGGTTATTAATGGGAGTTTAGATGAGGAATGAAAGTAAGGAAAAGGGAGTGGAATAAGCAAAAAGGGGAACGGATAGATCTGAAGAGATTTCAAGAAGATTTAAGTCGTAAGATTTGGGAGGTGTGGGAGAAAATTATCTGGGGAGAGTCTTAAGGTTTGAGTGGATGGCAGTCCCTTTTATGTCTTCTGTGATAGGGACCAGAGGGGAAGAATTGTGGTGTGAGGATTGGGAGAGATGAGTTATCTGAGGTGTCAAGCATTCAGAAGGTAAATAGGACTGGAGCTCCAACAGAGGTCTGGGCTTAAGATAGAGGAAGAGTTGTGTGTCATTACCGTATGAATTGTTACTGAAATAGCGGGACTGGATGGGCTTTTCAGTTGTTGAAGGGTTGAAGTTCAAGAAGATTCTCATCTTGTTTGTTAATGAACAAACTTTGCTTTGTATATTTAATTTTTAAAAAGTGGTAAATTGACTGAAATAATGCCTTTAATGTTACCTGTTTTCCTTTTGCATACTAAACGCTTATTTAAATATTTTGGAGTTAAAAGCATTTAAAACAAATTGTTGTGTTTTCCTAGAGAATTTCCACTCAAGGACATAATTTTAAGACCTACTTTGATGCTAAAAATGCATGTATAATTTAAAATTTGAATATAAATTGGCAAAATTGTTTTTCATTCTTATCTAATAACTGACAAAAGTCAGTTTTCTCTAGTTTTAAAAAAAACTCTGAAATACGTTATTAGTTCTTTGTTTATGCTTTTCCTTTATCCTTTTTCGAGGACATATCTTCAGCAAAAGGCAGTTTAGAAACCTTGATGTATGCCTACTGAGAACATTAGAGAATAACGCTGCCTGACTGGCAGAAATTATTTAGATAATGAAGAAACTGTAAGATTTACTAATTTAGCCTTGGAAAAATTTCATTTAAGAGAAAATAAAAGTTATCACTTCATAGCACATTTCCAAAGTTTGGTAGAGTCTAAGATGAATTATTGAACCAGTTCTGTGGAGAGAGAAGTAAGTTAAGAGTTTCCAGGTACATATGATCTTTGAATGAAACTTAAGTGAGTTTTCTTAGTTAAAAAAGAAAAATAAAAGGTGTGCTATATTGGTAAAGGTTTATTGTTGATGGTTTTTGAAAGTTTGGAATTCTTTTGAGGATTATTTAATTGCTTAGAATAATATCTTTTACATTGAAGCTACCCAAATAATTTGCCAAATGTCTTACAAACTTTTGTTTAGCAAAAGACAAAGATTCTACTCCAATTTTTTTTTTTTTTTTTTTTTTCTGAGACAAAGTTTTGCTGTGTCATCCAGGCTGGAGTGCAGGGGTACGCTCTCAACTCAATGCAGCCTCTACTTCCTGGGTTCAAGCTATTTTCCTGCCTCAGCCTCCCGAGTAGCTGGGACTACAGGTGTGCTCCACGATGCCTGGCTACTTTTTGTCTTTTTAGTAGAGATGGGATTTCGCCATGTTGACCAGGCTGGTCTTGAACTCCTGACGTCAGGTGATCTGCCTGCCTCGGCCTGCCAAAGTGCTGGGATTACAGGCGTGAGCCATGGCACCTGGCTTTCTACTTCCATTGAGTTTCCTAAACTGGTGATAGTGTAACCATCCAAGGTTCTGAAATGTGTTAACTCAGTAGTTTTTATCCTCTATAAGTATATTTTAAAATAAGGGATTCCCTACCGTGGGATCAAGAGTTCTAGGATTGTTCTGTAAAATTAATTTTAATAGAAGAGTAAGTCCACACTTTATGTTGTCAGTTGGTTCTTGAAAACTGACTTGAAGTGAAACTATGGATAATGAAACTAATTTTTTTTCCTCATCAACATTATAATGAAGAAAATGATGTTATTTGAGGACCTGCTGTATGTTCTTTTGCTTAGTGTTTATAACACATTAAAAATATCAGAAAATGAAGGGGTAGCAGTGCTACCTTTAATTAATACCTCCATTTGACACACTATTCTTATAAAATAAAAAGTTTTCATGGTTGTTTGCCAGTTAGTACCAAGAACCTATTGACAACATTCATTAAGGGCTTTTTTTAAAAAAATTCTTTATTTTTCCTTCTCTATTACCCTTGGCGCAAGATCTCTGTATAATTAAGGGCTTATTGCATGTGTTTGCATCTCTAAAAGGTAAATCTTTAATTTAAATGTATCAAGAAATGGGAACTTCTTTTGGTTGAAAAAAATTAAATTACTGTGGGGAAGAGTGATAAATGTAGCTTGGAAAGTATAAAGTTTAGTGTTTATTATACAGATTGTTATACTTAGTTATCATACATTTTTTATGATAATTTTCCTTTTGTCTGGATTAGCTAAGTCATAACATTAAAAATGTGGTGCTTCGACCCAGTGGAGCAAAACAAAGCCGCCTAATGTTAACTCTACAAGATAACAGCTTCTTGTCTATTGACAAAGTACCAAGTAAGGATGCAGAGGAAATGAGGTTGTTTCTAGATGCAGTCCATCAAAACAGACTTCCTGCAGGTGAGTACAAATCATCTCAGGGTCTAACATTAGTAGTTTTACAAGAATATGACTAGACTACAGGCCAGTATTCAGTTGAATTCATTAGCATATTAAAAGGATTATACATCATGAACAAGTAGGATTTATTCCTGAAATTCAAAGATAGTTCACCATATGAAAATCAATCTATGTAATACATCATTCTTGACAGAATGAAGGATGAAAACCACATGATCATCTATATTGTTGCAGGTGAAAACATTGACAAAATCCAACACTCTTTCATGATAAAAACACTCAACAAACTAGGAGTAGAAGGAAACGACTTAGCGCAATAAAGGTCATATGCAAAAACTTAAAGCTAACATCATACTTAGGGGTGAAAAACTGGAAATGTTTCCTCTAAGATCATTAGCAAGGC
Organism: Macaca mulatta; assembly: GCF_049350105.2. Taxonomy (NCBI): domain Eukaryota; kingdom Metazoa; phylum Chordata; class Mammalia; order Primates; family Cercopithecidae; genus Macaca; species Macaca mulatta. The sequence goes on along the minus strand of NC_133417.1, from coordinate 123,790,203 downwards.
AGGAATACCTGCTCTTGCCACTTCTATTTAACATAGTACTAGAAGTCTCAGCCAGAGCCTTTAGGCAAGAAAAGGAAATAACAGGCATCCAGATTGGATAGGAAGAAGTAAAATTACTTGTGTTTGCAGATGACTTGATCTTATATGTAGATTCCACAAAAGAATACAATTAGAAAAAGGAGCAGGGTTTTTGGGGGGTTTTTTGTTTTTTGTTTTGTTTTTTTTTTTTTTTTTTTTTAGATGGAGTCTTGCTCTGACACCTAGGCTGGAGTGCAGTGGCGTGATCTCAGCTCACTGCAACCTCCACCAGGGAGGAGAATTTAAATTACAGTTGTGAAAAGTTACCTTGTTGCATAAATCTTAGACACTTGCCTGTTTATGAAAATTATTCTGAAGTTTTACTCTTGCTGTGGAAAATGAGTCCTGTAAAAAAATCACATGGTATGATCAGGTTCCTCTGCCCCCTCTAACCCCTTTCATAGTGGTTTTTTTCTTCTTTTAATGCCTTTACAGGCGCTTTTTCTTTTCTTTTCTTTTTTCTTTCTTTTTCTTTTTCTTTTGGGACAGTGTCTCTCTCTGTCACCCAGGTTGAAGTACAGTAGCAAGATTCCAATATGTTGCCCAGGCTGTTATCGAACTCCTGGGCCCAAGCGATTGATCTTCCTTGGCCTCCCAAAGTGCTGGGATTACAGGCGTGAGCCACTGCCTGGCCCTACAGCCATCTTTTTAGGAAAAAATCTGTTGCTTAAAATGAGTTCTCCACTATTACATTAGTCTTTAGTTCTGTCATCTTCAACATTTTACTATTACTTATATTTTATAGTTGACAAACTTGAATTTTTTCGACTTAAATATGACACATTAAAAACATCAGAAAATGAAGGCGTAGCAGTGCTTCCTTTAATTAATGTCTCCATTTGACACCGTATTCTTGTAAAATAAAAGCTTTTTATGGTTGTTTGCCATTTAGTACCTACTCATTATGTGTTCATGCCACCAAACTGGAGCTATATCAATTTACTAAACTATTGAATTTTAGAATCAAGAAATTGAGGCCGGGCACAGTTGCTCACACCTGTAATCCCAGGACTTTGGGAGGCCGAGGCGGGCAGATCATGAGGTCAGGAGATCGAGACCATCCTGGCTAACACAGTGAAACCCATCTCTACTAAAAATACAAAAAATTAGCCGGGCATGGTGGCGGGCGCCCGTAGTCCCAGCTACTCGAGAGGCTGAGGCAGGAGAATGGCGTGAACCCAGGAGGCAGAGGTTACAGTGAGCCAAGATCGCGCCACTGCTCTCCAGCCTGGGCTACAGAGCAAGACCATCTCAAAAAAAAAAAAAGGGTCAAGAAATTGAATACTATTTAAAATTCTTAGAATATGTCAGAGGCTAGTTTATATCTCTGTTTTAGTTTTATTTCATCGTAGCCGTATTAATGGAATCACTAGTTTTAACAATTGATATGTGTAAGAAAAGCACGTCTTCAAATACATTGGAGTGGAAAGCACAATATACTGTCCGGGGACCCAATTTTGAACAACATAGCATAATGAAAAAATACGGGCTTTGGCCATAAATAGATTTAGGTTGAAATTCTAGCTCTGCCTGTTATTGCTGTGTGGTTTTAGGTAAGTCACTTAATGACTGAGTTTTAATTTCCTAATCTCTAACATGAAAATATCACCTTGGCCAGGCACGGTGGCTCAAGCCTGTAATGCCAGCACTTTGGGAGGCCAAGGTGGGCAGATCACGAGGTCAGGAGATCGAGACCATCCTGGCTAACACGGCGAAACCCCGTCTCTACTAAAAAATACAAAAAACTAGCCAGGCGAGGTGGCGGGCGCCTGTAGTCCCAGCTACTTGGGAGGCTGAGGCAGGAGAATGGCGTGAACCTGGGAGGCGGAGCTTGCAGTGAGCCGAGATCCGGCCACTGTACTCTAGCCTGGGCGACACAGCGAGACTCTGTCTCAAAAAAAAAAAAAAAAACCAAAACCTTGATTTCAGGGCTTCTTAAAGAGTGAGAGCTCATAAATGTAAAGTATGACTTCCCTATGCTAGGGAGTCAGTAAGTCATTGGTGTTATTAAAATAGCTAGCTGTGGGCTTAACTCTTAATTCATTCTGTGATCTTGGGCAAGTCATTTTAATCTCAGGTTTAGTTGCTTTAGCTGCCCAAAGGTGATATATACTTTGCAGAGACTAGAGTAAAATAATTAGTGTAAAAATACTTTTTTTTTTTTTTTTGAGACGAAGTCTTGCTCTGTCGCCCAGGCTGGAGTGCAGTGGCCGGATCTCAGCTCACTGCAAGCTCCTCCTCCCAGATTTACGCCATTCTCCTGCCTCAGCCTTTCGAGTAGCTGGGACTACAGGCGCCTGCCACCACGCCTGGCTAATTTTTTGTATTTTTAGTAGAGACGGGGTTTCACCGTGTTAGCCAGGATGGTCTCCATCTCCTGACCTCATGATCCACCCGTCTCGGCCTCCCAAAGTGCTGGGATTACAGGCTTGAGCCACCGTGCCCGGCCTAAAAATACTTTGAACAGTATAAAGCGTTTAATATAAGCATGGCGTTTCAAATCAGTGGACAAAAGACTAATATTTGATAAAGTGTTATCTATAAACAAGACAAGTAACCATTTAGGAAGATAATACACTTGGATCCTTATTATCTCCTTTTATTCACAGTGACCAAAGATTTGAATGTAAAAAAAGTATTGTAAAAAATACTTTCATCGTAATTTCTGGATGGAAAAGAATTTTCGGGTATTACATAAAAACTAGAATTAATAAAGGAAAAAGATTGAAAACTTGTGTTAAAAAATTAGACAGTCTCTAGCAAGGAACAAAAGACAAATGAAGAAAATCGTAGCCAGAGTGACAAAGTTAATATTACTAATATATTATACAAAGACTTATTTTGCACATCAATAAAAAAAAAAAAGTAGAGAAATTGACAAAAACTGCAGATAGAGAATTCAGGAAGCAAAACAGATGGCCCTTAGACATGAAAAAATTCTCAACTTCACCAGACTCAAATTCCTACTACCACATTGGTAGCAGTGTGAGGGGAAGCAAGATACTCTCATATACTTGGTAGGAGCATAGAGATTTTTGTTTTGGTTTGGTTTGGTTTGGTTTGGTTTGAGGACTATGTAATGATGTAATGATGTCGGTTTAGTTTAAAATTGTATGTTCTCTCAGTAATTCTTATTATAAGGAGTTTATCCCACAAAAATATTTGTGAAAGGATGTTAAGCATTGTTTGCAACTTTGAAAAATTAAAACATTTCAAATGGTCATCAGTCGGAAATCGGCTAACCAAATTAAAATATAAAATTTTAAAAAGTATATGTAAATTCATATTTATACAATACCTCGAATGTTCTTTGAACTACCATTAGTTTCTTCAGAATAGAAGCCATTTATTCTGCTGGATAAACTTACTTGTAGAGAATGTTTTGGAGTATATGTTATCAGAGATACACCTGTCACTGTTTCTGACATCCAGTGTCAGTGTTCATGTTGTCAGTACACAATGACTTTTCCATAGTGTTATTAATGTAATTACCAAATGTTTATTCTAGCTTTTTTTTTTGCTTTGTAAATTTTATCCTATTAAATGTTTTCAGGTGTGTGTGTTATTTAATTTTTTTGCTTCAGATTCTAGCTCTAAATTTTAGTTTCTATATAAGATGTATATTCTGTCAGAAAGAATTGGTTGATAGGCACTTTGATTTGTTTTCTTTTTTTCCTGCTGTTTCTTCTATTTCTTCAATATTATATAAAAATGATAAATCTTTTTGTTAAAGTGAGTGATTTGGGGATTTAAAAAAATTTTTATTTTTGGTCACCAGCCATGAAACCTTCTCAGGGGTCTGGTAGTTTTGGAGCCATTCTGGGCAGCAGGACCTCACAGAAGGAAACCAGCAGGCAACTTTCTTACTCAGACAATCAGGTATGTTCATTTGAATCTTTTTAGCATTTTGAAAAAATGATAGTTGGCCAGGCACGGTGGCTCATGCCTGTAATCCCAGCACTTGGGAGGCCAAGGTGGGTGGATCACTTGAGGTCAGGAGTTTGAGACCAGCCTGGCCAACACGGTGAAACCCCGTCTCTACTAAAAATACAAAAATTAGCCAGGTGTGGTGGCACATACCTGTAATTCTACCTACTCAGGAGGCTGAGGCAGGAGAATTGCTTGAAGCCAGGAGGCGGAGGTTGCAGTGAGCTGAGCTCGTGCCATCTCACTCCAGCCTGGGCAACAGAGCAAGACTCCATCTAAAAAAAAAGAAAAAAAAGATAGTCATAGACTATCAAGGGTATTTCTGCATACCTGAAATGTATCATTTTAGCAAACCCAAACCATAGAGTAAGAGAACTTTGAAGCTCTTTTGTAAGTAAATTTATGAATTCTCTTTGGCTATGCAAAGAGGTGATCACTTAGTCCATTTATTGGACTAAGCAGTGAATAAGATTTCATTTTTGTCGGGTTCTTTTTATAGGTTAGATTTTTGGGGGGACATTTTTATTGAGATATAATTGACATGCAGTAAGTTGTATATATTTAAAGTACAATTTGATATATTTTGACTTACATATATCCTTAAAATCATCATCATAATCAACATAGTGAACTTAACCATAACTCTTGAGTTTTCTTATTGTCCTTAGTAATCCTTCCCTCTGATCCCTATCCAGAAGCAACCACTGTTATGTTTTTTCCCACTGTAGATTAGGTTGTAATTTCTGGAGTTTTATATAAATGGAATGAATGTGTAATATTGGGAGGGCAGGGTCTGGCTTCCCTCATTGAGCATAATTATTTTGAGATTCATACATTCCTTGGTAGGAATTTAAATTGTTGAAATAGTATTTAAATGCATAAGTGTTAACACATATAGCAGAAGCAAGTATTTATGGTTTCACAAGTAATAATTCTCATTAGTGAAGTCATAAATTCAATTTTGTGGGTCATGACTAATTAAATTTAAAAAGTAGAATAGAAAATAATAGAGCATATTGTACATATTAAGGATAAATACTGATTTTTCAAAGTTTTATTTTGGTTTATTTATACATATATATATAATAGGTTTTGATGTAAAATATTTCTTACTATGCGGCCAGGCGTGGTGGCTCACTCCTATAATCCCAGTACTTTGGGAGGCTGAGGTGGGCTGATTCCTTGAGCCCAGGAGTTTGAGACCAGCCTGGGCAACACGTGAAACCCTGTCTCTACAGAAAATACATAAATTAGCTGGGCATGGTGGTGTGTACCTGTAGTCCCAGCTACTTCGAAGACTGGGGTGGGAGAATCACCTGAGCCTGGGAAGTTGAGGCTGCAGGAAGCAGTGATTGTGCCACTGCACTCCAGCCTGGGTGACAGAGTAAGATTCTATCTTAAATATATATGTGTTATATATATACATATGTTATTATGGGATGGGATGATGTTCAAAATTCTGAAAAAGTTGCAAAACAGTGGACATGTAGTATGCTACTGTTTGTATAACAAAAAGTAAAATATTGATTTGTATTTGCATAACAGAACAAGGGAAGAATTAGTGGGAAAAGGAGAAGTGGAAGAACTGAGTGATGGATGGGGATAGTGAGACTTACCATTGGTCTGTGGCTTTTAATATTACTTTGATTTGTGAACCTTGAGAATGTGTCACTCATTTGAAAATAAATTTAACTTTTTAAAGTATTCATTCGGATGACCTTAGAAGTTTTAAAATTTCCTATCCTAAGATTGTAATTCTGTAAAACAAAAGTAATGGGACATAACTTCCATAGAAAAATCACATAGCTCTTAATGTAGAGATATAAAACTTAACTGGCAGAGTGTTCATGTAAAGCTCTATTTCCCAACTAATGCTTACATTGCCATATTCTCTTTGAGTGTTCTTGCTGTGTCTTAAGGGTAGACTCTTTGACTCATCCTCACAGTGAACTCTGTCACCTTCCCTCTCCCTATCATATGTTTCATTCCTCCAAACTAGAACCCCCTCAAGAGTCATATGACTATTTTGTTGGCATTTAAGTTGTGGCAACCAAATGTCACTGTCACTTTTTCTTAACGTGTCATAATCATAATTGGATATTTTTTTCCTCCAAAGATCAGTTCTCATGCTGATCACTAGAGCCATGTCTTTGTGTGTCTTTTTTATTTTTATTTTTTGTTAGTAATTCAAAGTAGTGTTCTTGCCTCCTCTCCAGGTGTGCTGTGGAGTTTTTAAGTTTATAAGAAAGCCATAGGAAAATAAGTGTCAAGCTCAGTTTTTCACACTGACTGTACATTAGAATCACCTGAGTGCTTTAAAAAACAACAACAACAAAAAACAACAACAAAAAAAAAACTGATGAATGAACCTTACCCCAGACCAACTGGAATAGAATCGCTAGAGATATATCTCCATTTGTATGTTTTCCTTTTTTTAGAGATAGGGTCTTGCTCTGTTGCCTAGGCTGGATTGCAGTGGTACAGTCATAGCTCACTATAACCTCGAATTGTGGAGCTCAAGTGACTCTCCTGCCTTGGCCTTCTGGGATTACAGGCATGAGCCACTGCACCTGGCTCCATTTGTATTTTTTAAACCTTGCCATTGGAGAATCACTGTTCTAAAAGTATTTCAGTTAATTTGAAGATTTAACTATCTCAAACTTTATTTTTACAGGCTTCTGCGAAAAGAGGAAGTTTGGAAACTAAAGATGATATTCCATTTCGAAAAGTTCTTGGTAATCCAGGTAGAGGATCGATTAAGACTGTAGCAGGAAGTGGAATAGCTGTTACTCGGACAATTCCTTCTTTGACATCTGCATCAACACCTCTTAGATCAGGGTTGCTAGAAAATCGGTAGGAGAGACTTTTTTTTCTTACTCATTAGCTGTATCTGTTTGTAAATGTCTTTTAGGCCTTTTAGAAATACCAATAATTTGAGGGGAAATAAAGTACAGAGTACATTTTTGGTAGATGTAGTGATTACAAGTGTTTGTCAATGTAGTTTATGTCACTGGCACTTATTGAGCATGAAAATATACAGCATATAAATTTAAATATGGGCCAGGTGTGATAGCTCACGCCTGTAATCCCAACACTTTGGGAGACTGAGGCAGGCCAAACATGAGGTCAGGAGATTGAGACCATCCTGGCTAACATAGTGAAAACCCTTGTTTACTAAAAACACAAAAAATTAACCCAGCGTGGTGGCACACGCCTATAGTCCCAGCTATTCAGGAGGCCGAGGCAGGAGAATCACTCGAACCTGGGAGGCAGAGGTTGCAGTGAGCCAAGATCGCGCCACTACATTCCAGACTGGGGTGACAGAGCGAGACTGTCTGGAAAAAAAAAAAATGGTTTAGAGAATTAAATAATAGTAGTCCCATTTCCTGTCCTTAAGTATGTTGGTTTATGAATTTTTGTGATATGAATTATGGCTTTTTAAAAGTAACCTTTTCTTTGTTCTCTGTAGTACTGAAAAGAGGAAAAGAATGATATCAACTGGCTCAGAATTGAATGAAGATTACCCTAAGGAAAATGATTCATCATCGTAAGTTAATTTAAGGGCCTTTATAGTGTTAGAGCAGTATTTCTTAGACTGGTATTTGTAACCCCTGGGGAAGATTGGGGAAATGGTTTTAATTTATCAGAATTCCAAAGATGGAAGAGCAGAATTTAAAGTGGTTTGGTGACAGTAGACTGTGGCTCAATAGAGAGGGAAATTAGCCATTGCCATTGCTTTGATCATTTCATTGCATTTCTCTTATCCTGCCTTTTTTTAAAATCTGCAGTACTTAGTGGGAGAATAGAACTGAAGAACTCTAAACAGATGTTTCTTGCTGGCTGCTGTTTTAGTGTGAACCCCTTCTTGTCTTCTTTATGCTTAATTTTTAAAAAAATTTACTTTTTTACTTTACTCATGTAAAACGTCAGCCTAGAGGTTAAAGGATGTGAGCCTATGTGTTCTAGGCAAGTAGCATTAATCTTTCAGAGGTGTTTTCTCCGTTGAACAAAAGGGAATAGATCAACCCAGGGTGCTCACCAACTCATAATAATCATCCTCATTTTGTGAGGTTTTGTTTTTTTTTGTCTTCTAGGGGAGAAAACTAATTATACAGTTATCAGTTAAAATCTCAATTAATACCTTAACAGAATCAGTTGGTAGATAGTTAATTGGTACTTGAGGTCAAGGGGTCACCAGAAAGGAGTTGGGAAAAAGCCAAATAAACTTCATGTATTAATTGATTTGCTGCTGTAATATATGTAAAAGTCTGAGTAGGTAGTAGGACTGGTATCTGAAACTATAATCACCATGGACCCAGATTCTTTCTGTCTTATTGATCTGCCATCCTTAATAAGCAGCCTCCATTTTGTGGACTCAAGTAGCCACTTCAGTCTCTACTTTCATGTCTCCATTTCTATTAGTGGAAGAAAGCAAAGGGAGGGCATACCGTTTTCCTTAGGCTGGAAATTGCATATACCACTTTTGTGCATATCACATTGGCCAGAACTTAATCACATGGTTATATCAGGTTATGAAAAGGTCTGAGAAATATGCCTGTGTTCCAACTGTTGTGGCAAAAGGGTACAGTGGTTATTTAGGGACAACTAATACAACTAATAGTCTGCCTTAGTTTGCCCCTACGGCCTCTGAAATAACCCAGTTCACTATTCTTCCATACATAGAACACCCTTTCCTCTATCCAAATGGAGAAGAACGCCAAATCTCATGAGAACATTGTATCCAGCTCAGAGTCTAGGATCTTTGGGTGATCCTTCTCTCTGGGTGCAGTCTTCTCTCTAAGGTCCAAATGTCCCTTGGACCGTGCCCCTCATGGTCTAATACCTAAAAACTAAAAGGCAAGTTAATTTGCATTCCCCGCTCCAGACCTCATGCACACATCATTATACATTGCTGGAGTAGGAACAGAATAATCACAATAAAAATTTCTGTTTAAAATAGACAAGAATAGGAAACTGCAGGGGTCTTGGGACTATAGCAGTGATAAAATCTTGCGAGGTGGAAATTGTGAGGACAGTGAAAGCGATGGAATAAGTTCCTGGTTAGCCCATCTAGCAGTCTGATTCCGTTGTCTGGGAGAAACCACCTTGCCCATTGTACTCCATGTGACCCCTGGCTTTACCCTCTGGCAGGTTTTCCTTGTTTGTTTTCTTTAAAGGCCACCACCAAAATAGATTTTGAAGACTGTATTTTTCATCAAGGCCATATAGCTTTTATAGCCTGCTTCATCCAAGTTTAAAGATTCTTTAAAGATAAAAGAAGCAGGCTTGAGAAAGAATTGGGGCCAATATATGTATATGTTTTTTAATTTTTTTTTTTTCTTTTTTTTTTGAAACGGAGAGTTGTTCTGCTGCCCAAGCTGGAGTGCAGTGGCACGATGTCGGCTCACTGCAACCTCTGCCTCCCAGGTTCAAGCAATTCTCCTGGCTCAGCCTCCCATGTAGCTTGGACTACAAACAGGCGCCACCATGCCCAGCTAATTTTTGTATTTTTAGTAGAGACAGGGTTTCACCATGTTGGCCAGGCCGGTCTGGAACTCCTGACCTCAAGTGATCTGCCCACCTCGACCTCCTAAAGTGCTGGGATTACAGGCATGAGCCATTGCACCGGCATGTTTTGTTTTAACATACTTTTAAATTTTGAAATAATTTAATTTGCAGGAAAGTCACAAAGATAACATAGAATGTTCCTGTATACCCCTTACCCAGCTTCTGCTAATGTTAATATCAAAGTTATTTTCTCACAAAACTGACTGTCTAGTTAACTCTTACCATTGCCTCAGTTTGAGAATCAAAAGCAATTGGATATTTTTATCCCATGGTCTCCAATTACCAGACAATTTTGATTCTAGGCTCTTGGCACAGACAGCTATGTTGTTTTGTTTGTTTGTTTTTGCTTTTTGTTTTTTTTTTTTTTGAGATGGAGTCTTGCTCTGTTGCCCAGGCTGGAATGCAGTGGCATGATCTTGGCTCACTGCAAGCTCTGCCTCCCGGATTCACGCCATTCTCCTGCCTCAGCCTCCCAGGTAGCTGGGACTACAGACTCCCGCCACCACGCCCAGCTAATTTTTTTTTTTTTTGTATTTTTAGTAGAGACAGGGTTTCACCTTGTTAGCCAGAATGGTCTTGATTTCCTGACCTCGTGATCTGCCTGCCTCAGGCTCCCAAAGTGCTGGGATTACAGGTGCGAGCCACCGTGCCCATCCTGTTTTTTTTTTTTTTTTTTTTTTTTTTTTTTTGAGACGGAGTCTTGCGCTGTCGCCCAGGCTAGAGTGCAGTGGTGCCATCTCAGCTCACTGCAACCTCTGCCTCTTGGGTTCAAGTGATTCTTTTGCCTCAGCTTCCCAAGTACCTGGGATTACAGGCGTGCACCACCATGCCTGGCTAATTTTTGTATTTTTAGTAGAGACAGGGTTTCACCATGTTGGCCAGGCTGGTCTCGAACTTCTGACCTCAGGTGATCTGCCCTCCTTTGCCTCCCAAGGTGCTGGGATTATAGTCATGAGCCATCATGCCTGTCCGCTATGTTTCTTTTTTTTTTTGAGACAGAGTCTCACTCTGTCTCCCAGGCTGGAGTGCAGTGGCGTGATCTCTGCTCACTGCAAGCTCCGCCTCCCGGGTTCACGCCATTCTCCTGCCTCAGCCTCCCAAGTAGCTGGGACTACAGGCGTCCGCCACCACGCCCAGCTAATTTTTTTGTATTTTTAGTAGAGACGGGGTTTCACCGTGTTAGCCAGGATGGTCTCGATCTCCTGACCTCGTGATCTGCCTGCCTCGGCCTCCCAAAGTGCTGGGATTACAGGCGTGAGCCACCGCGCCTGGCCTGCTGTGTTTCTTTTCATCACTGGTTGCAAGCTGATTAGCTTTGGCCTAAATTTATATGTCTCAAATAGGACCTTGTTGAAAGCAAAAAGAAGCACTAACACAGACCAGTATCCTTAATTGTTGTACTCTTTTACTGTAGAGCTATAGGTTCAGTGAGTATGAGATCTGCCTTTCAAGACGTTAATATGACCGTATTTATCAAATATTTTACTAAGGCATAAAATGGTCACCACCTTTCTCATCTGTAATATCGGTATTCTTACCTCCCTACCCTCTTACTAAGCCACTGCTACATACTTTAGGTTTGTTACGGTAGCATCCCACTTTTAATAACAAATTTTGTATATTCAAGGTCTAGTTGAAAGGAACAAAATTCACTCTAGCGAGTTTATGCACAAAGGTATTTGTACACAGTAAGTATTAAAAGGCTTACAGAATCATTAGGATAGTTGAAAAGACAGGCTCTAAGTTAAGTTTTCAGGAATTATTTTGAGAGGTTTGCCTCAAACCAGATCACCAAAGATGCTCCCAGCTATTCTATCATTAAGCTAACAGCTGAATTGGAATCTATCATGAAAGCTGTCATCTCTAGAACCATGCTGTCACTTCCGAGATTGGAAACCCTGTACAGAAAAACCAAGGTGATATTTAGCATCAAAAATAGTGGAATAATAATGCTTCTACCTTATTTACACTTTCCAGATCTTGCATGTAATTGCCTTATTTTATTTTATTTTTTTTTAACAACAACAAAAACAAATTTATCTTTAATTATATCAATATTTGTACATATAAAGACGGGTTGAGTCTCAGGATCCTCAAGCCCCAATAGCTAATAAAAAAGGTAAGATAGTAACCTATCTTACCTGGCCCTAAAAACTGGCATCCTCGAGCCCTGACAGCGGCCCATAGATTGGCAGACAACTGCTGAGGGTTCTGGTGTTGTAATATCAATTCTGTTACAGTTCTTTCTCCGAGGAAACGAGCTGCTTTTGTGGCTCTTACGCGACCTTCTTCCTCCATCAGTTGACAGTTTACAAGTGTCACCAGTTTCCTTTGCATTGGATGGCTCAGTGCACTCTGGTTCAAACTAGCTACACCTTTACCTCTACTTCGTGGTTTTAAGTAGAGTGCCAAATCCTCAATGCATTTCTTTGCAACCTCATAGTGTTTATTCTTACCTAGATTACTTAACTTAATTGACTGATGATCTGGTACCTGGGCTCCAACTAACTGGAGAAGTGCAAAGTTGATAGGAAGTACATCAATATCTGTGTTGATGGCAGTCTGGTCAAAAGGACAAGCTTTTCGATGAAGTTTATTCAAGCAGGTCTTGCAAACAGTGTGTGAACAACCTGAACTGATGGGTTTGTGCACATTCTCATCAAATTCATTATAGCAGATTGGACAGGACAGAAATTCTGTCCATTGAGCTGCCTGCACAGGCATTGTGGAAGCTGGATGCTCGGGTTAGCAGTCTAGCAGATCATTATTTTGCTGTGTAGTGTTTTGTAAGCTGAGGGGGCCCAGGTGGGGTCACTAAGGGCGACGGAGGCGCCTCGTCTCGCCGAGGCAGAGCTTGGCGGAGATTTCATGACCTCAAACTCCATCGGGAGCTACAGGGACAGCCCCGTTGGCTGTCCGCAACGAGGCCTCCTCCTCCTCCTCCCTCTCCCTCCACCTCCATCTTCTCCTCCTCCTCCTCACCACGGAGGCGGACCTCAATTGCCTTATTTTCGATCTGATCCAGAACACTAACTAAGAAATGTAGGGTTACTTTATTAGCATTCTTGTTTCTGCACATCAGGGAGGTACACCAGAACGTGGTTGTGCATGCCAGTCTAGTACATTGACTACACTTTTGGGAAGTCCCAGTTGTTCCAATTAGAAGTCTGTCTGATAAGCACTAGGTTACTGATCCTTGTTCTGGGTTACTAATACTTTTTACACCATCACATCTAGATTTTTTTTAAGTTTGCACTCCTTAGAAGCTGACCTAGATGAATATACTTGTGCAAATGACATTTAAAGCAGTGCCTATAGAGGAGACAAATAACAGAGTGGGAGAAGCAGGCCAGAGAAGAAGAGGAAGCCAAGGAAGAGTGTGATCTCAGGTAAAAGTACCACAGAGAATAGGCTTCATCTTGATCTAGCAGGGAAACTCTTGGGTTGTCCCAGCTTGAGGCAGGGAGACTGGGCTTTCATATTTTCATACTGGACCGTCTTTGGTTACCAGTTGCTCTGGCTCTGTCCAGGTGGGCAAAATGTTTTAAGTAGTTCAAATGCAGTCCTCTGAAGAACTACAGATGCTGACTGGTGAACCACATTGAAAATACACAGTTTAGGGGTGTGTAAAGGATAAAAAGGATCTTAGGGACTCTGATGGGACATCACTGTTGTCCACTAAAAGAGTTGGTACTATAGTTCCCCCTTCCCCTAGCTTGTACCGTTTATGTTGAATCCTGTCTTGTATTAAGTTTATTCCATTTTGTCATGGATTCTTCATATTGTTGCTTCCCACTTCCGGGGAAGAATCTTCCAAAAGGAGGCTTAGTGGGATTAACTACAGTGTGTTGCTGCAGGTGATCTTAGGGCCCATATTGACATCTCTTCCTACCATCAATTCCATGCTTCCTCTATTAACACTTCTACTCATCTTGATAGTTTGACTGAATGGCATTACCGAGATCTTCATCTGAGGGATTTGAGCCTTTAGTCACCATATGCTTGTCAGGCTGTGGTTGTTGTAATTGCCCATTATAATTACATGAGAGCTATGCTCATTGAGCATGAGAGCATTAAAAGGCACCCTAGTGAATCCCCCTTATTCCAGATAAATTCCTCACTGCCCTCATTATATAGCAGCAACCCTTCTTCCTTATAATAGTCATTTACCCCTGCCAGTGTGGTAACTCCTTTCCTTTTCTGTGAATCTGCCTGCATGAGGAGCTCAAAATAACTAGGTAACAGCCATAACTTCAGGTTTAATTGTTCTTTAACTGTCTTTCTTGATTAAAAAGCACCCCCTCTGGGAACTAAGACCCACAGAATCTAATTTGGAGAGACAGAAAGCACAAATTCTCCAAGTGAGTTACTGAAAAATAATGGCAAATGGGGCTACTCCTGCTTCTACTTCTTGGTTGCTGGACCCATGTATTTTTTATAAATGGAATAATTTTGTTGGTATCTTGAAGGCCACCCCATTCTTAATGAGATCCTCTGCATACTGCACTTTTAAAGGGTATTGCCGCACTTTATCAGTCCAGCAGCTTTGGGGTAGTACTGTATGTGGTAGGAACTGTGAATCTTCTGGTCATATGCTTTTGTTGTACCTCCTATTCTGCAAAGTGGAATCCTCGTTCTGAGGTATTATGTGAGTTTTCTTGTTAGTGAATGAGATACTCCTATGAGTCCTTGGATAGTAATGCTGGTCAAGGCACTGTAGACAGCATAGGCAAATGTATATAGTAGTTCCTCTTATGCATGATTTTACTTTCTATGGTTTCAGTTACCTATGGTCAACCTTGGTCTAAAAATGTTAAATGGAAAATTCCAGAAATAAATAATTCATAAGTTTTGTTTTGGTTTTGAGACAAGGTCTTGCTGCAGCCCAGGCTGGAGTACACTGGTGTGGTCATAGCTTACTACAGCCTCCAACTCCTGGGCTCAAGCAGTCAAGCCTCAGCCTCCGAAATAGAACTGTAGGCATGTGCCACCATGCCTGGCTAGTCTTGGCTATTTTTATTTTTGTAGGGATGCAGTCTTGCTGCGTTGCCCAGGCTGGTCTTGAACTCCTGGCTTCAAATAATCCTCCTACCCTGGCCTCCCAAAGTGCTGGGATTATAGTTGAAAACTACTGCACCTGGCCCTAATACATAGGTTTTAAATGGTGTACTATTTTTAGTAGCACAACGAAACCTTGAGCTTTCCCATTCTATCTGGCCTGAGATGTGAATCATTCCTTTGTTTAGTGGCTCCACACTGTATATGCTACCTGCCCATTAGACACTTAGTAGCCATCTTGGTTATCAGACCAACTGTGAAACTATTGCTGTGTTTATGTTAAGTAACCCTTATATTACTTAATAATTATCCAAAGCACGACAGTAGTGATGCTGGCAATTCGGATGTGCCAAAGAGAAACTGTAAAGTGCCTCCTTTAAGTGAAAAGGTAAAAACTCTCAACAAAGAAAGAAAAAAAAGATTTTTCTTTTTTTTTTTTTTTTGAGACAGAGTCTCACTCTGTTACCCAGGCTGAGGTGCAGTGGCGTGATCTCAGCTCACTGCAACCTCTCCCTCCTGGTTTCACACAATTCTCCTGCCCCAGCCTCCTGAGTAGCTGGGATCACAGGTGCGTGCCGTCATGCCCAGCTAATTTTTGTATTTTTAGTAGGGATGGGGTTTCACCATGTTAGCCAGGCTGGTCTCGAACTTCTGACGTCGTGATCCGCCCACCTTGGCCTCCCAAAGTGCTGGTATTACAGCCATGAACCACTGCACCTGGCCAGGTTTTTTATTTTTTTGAGACAATCTTGCGCTATTACCCAGGCTGGAGTGCAGCGACACAATCTTGGCTCACTGCAACCTCCGCCTCCCGGGCTCAGGCAATCCTTCCACCTCAGCCTCCCAAGCAGCTGGGACTACAGGCATGCACCACCACACTTAGCTAATTTTTGTATTTTTTGTAGAAATGGGATTTCACCACGTTGCTCAGGCTGGTCTCAAAACTCCTGAGCTCAAGTGATCTGCCCGCCTCAGCCTCCCAAAGTGCTGGGATTACGGGTGTGAGCCACCGTGCCCCTTTGCTGTGGTTGCGAAGATCTATGGTAAGAATGAATCTTCTATCCATGGAATTGTGAAGAAGGAAAAAAAAATGTATGTTAGTTTTTGTGTTGCACCTCAAACTGCGAAAATGCAGCCACAGTACAGGGTAATTGCTTAGTTAGAATGGAAAGGGCAGGTCGGGCACGGTGGCTAATACCTGTAATCCAGCACTTTGGGAGGCCAAGGCAGGTGGATGGCTTGAGTCCGAATTCAAGACCAGCCTGGGCAACATAGCAAGATCTCATCTCTACAAAAATTAGCCAAGTGTGGTGACATGTACCTGTAGTCCCAGCTACTTGGGAGGCTAAGGTGGGAGGATCGCTTGAGCCTGGGAGGCAGAGGTTGCTGTGAGCCAAGATCACACCACTGTATTCCAACCTGGGCAGCAGAGCAAGCCCCTGTCTCAAAAATAAAAAAATAAAGTAGCATTAAATTTGTGGGTGGAAGCCAGGAACAGAATTTGTTCCAGTTGGTGGTAGTTGAGTTCAGTACTATCTGTGGTTTCAGTACTATCTGTGAATGTCATCATATTCATTGTGGGTCTTAGAACATGTACCCTGAAGACAAGGGGGAACTACTCTGTCTAGAATATTGTCAGTCCCAATAAGGATTAATTGCTGTCTTTTTTAGTGTGGAAAAAATCTGATATAATCAATTTGCTACTAAATGACTGGTTTCCTCAAGGGATGCCCTTGGATCAGGGACTCGGTCTTTTCTGTTAACCAGTTGGACATTAAGCAGCCACAGTAGATAAACCTTGGTGAAGGGGAACCCATTTTTTATAGCTTCTATCTGCCACCATAGCTGTTATATTATTCAAGGTCCCTTTGTGGAAATAACAGAATGTCTAAGGACACAAGCTGGCTGACATGCACTGGACATATTATTCATGGTCCCTTTGTAGAAATAACAGAATGTCTAAGGACAGAGGCTGGCTGACATGCACTGGACAAGTTATCCTGCTGATTGTTTAGTGTCTCTTCAGTGTTGTTCTCTAGTGAGCATTAACATGTAAAACAGATCACTCTTTGTCCATACTCCCATAAGTCTATCCATATACCTCTTCCATAAATCATTTCTCTCTGATCTTCCAGGCTTGCTCGTTCCGAGCCCCTGACTATTCATCCAAATCATTTGCCACCACCTAGGAGTCCATGACCCACTTCTCTCTCCATACAAAGTAGATGATGAGATGCATGTCTCAAAGCTCTGCACAGTGGAGGATTTCCCCTCACCACTATCTTTCAAGGCAGTCCCTTAGTGGGACTATCGTGCAGCATTAATTTATTTGCAGTTTGTACCAATGTACCAAGATGACCTATCCATTAATCAGGCCCAGGTTTACTCCTTGTTTCAGCTTGACATTGGAAATGCCCCTAAGGCATGTTCTTGTCATCTCTGCTTTCTTCCTTGGACCCAATTCCAATATACCTGCTTCCATTTTATGATAGATTGCTGTTGTACTCTCCTGGTCTTATGACTTCTTGGGTGTGATAACACCCAGCTCCTGATAGTTAGCTCTGGTTGCACAGTCCCTTGATGACCATCAATCAGTCAGATGCTCTGTCTCTTCCAGGGCTTAATAATATGCCAAGAGTAATATGCCGTACTTTACAGATGAGGTATAATTTTTGGCTGCAGACAGCATGGTCTTGCTCTACAAGGTCTGGACTGCAACTCTCCTGTGGGTGACTCTACACATTGTCTTTGTCCTTTAAGTTGGTAATTGGCTCAACTGAGCTTGTTTTCTCTCTTGAACACAGAAATACTTAGCATCAACCAGTCAATACCATAGTCTTTTTGAGGATTATTTACCCCATATCACCTGCATCTGTTATCTGTTGCTGTATCCAAACCACTCTAAAATTTAGTGACTTGAAATAGTAACTATTCATTTTTGCTTATGAGTTTATGGTCACCTGGGTGGTTCTGTTTATCTGGACCCAGTTTGGCTCATAGTACCTGGATTCTAATTTTGTTAACGCATCTGTGATCAGTAGATGGTTTGGCTAGAGTTTGACTGGTCTAGGATGGACTCACTGATTTAACTGGCCATTGGGTAGTGAGGGTGATTGGGCTATGTGTCTTCCACTGTTAACAGGCTAGCCTGGGATTATTCACATAGCAGTGGCAGGGTTCCAAGAGAGTGAGTGGAAACCTGTAGGGCACCTTTAGGCTTAGGGTCAGAACTCACACAGTGTTAACTTCTGTCACATTGTTTTGGGAAAAGGAAATCACAGGACTAGCCCCATTAAAAGATGAAGAAATAGACTGAATTTATGATGAGAAGCTTGAATATAGGGAGTGAAATAATTTGGGACATTTTTAAACAACTTTATTAAGGTACAATTTACATACCATGTAATTGACCCATTTTAAGGGTATATAAGTCAATTATTTTTAGTAAATTTTTTGAGTTATGTTACATCATCATTATCTAGTTTCAGAACATTTCCATTACCCCAATAAAATCTATTGTGTAATCATTCGACCACATTTCTAAAATACTGGAGATACTACCTGAGCCCTATCCTTCTCTACCTTATTTCATCCTAATTCACCAGAGATAAAAATCTTAGCAATTGTAACACTATAAGATGTCAGAGGTATTACTATCAGCAACAGAATTTCTGTTGCCGTTGCCAAACAAGAGTCCAATTCCAGAATCCCATCCTTAGAGTGTGCTTCCTAGGCCCACTTTTAGTACCAGCTGTTGTAGATTATGTTGCCCAGAAGCAGAATCTGAAATGGAGATTAGTGTGCATATGAATTACTGAGGAAGTACTCCCAGAGAAGATAGTGAAGGGAGTAAGGAAAGCAGTATAGTTAAGGGCAGGAAACAAAGCATGGATGTGATCCTGGAGAAGTCACACAAGGACATGAAGGTTAGTCTTCATCCTGATATTAGAGAAATCTGTTATGTAGCTTCCACCATAAAGTTGTTTTAATCCAAATCAAGAGAGCTGGGCTTCTCTACCGTAGCGCCTGGCTTTGTTTGTGACTCTGAGATTACAGGCAAAGTATCTCTAGTAACTTGAGGGCAGTCCTGTGAAGAAGAGCCCTTGATACTGGCTATCAAAAACATAAGTTGGTATGAAGGTATGGAAGAG
Source organism: Macaca mulatta (assembly GCF_049350105.2). NCBI lineage: Eukaryota > Metazoa > Chordata > Mammalia > Primates > Cercopithecidae > Macaca > Macaca mulatta. The sequence continues at coordinate 123,771,421 of NC_133417.1, read as the reverse complement.
AGAATACAAAAATGAGTCAGAGGGAATCTAGGTGGAGCACACTTAGGCATTGTCTGCCACAGGCTTACTTCATGATGGTTCCCCTTAAATTAGCACTGTTAAAGCATGAACATTTATTTGAATGGACACTCTCTACTTATATGGGTTGAGGTATTTGAAAATAATACAGGGGAGAAAAAGGCTTTTAACTTTGTATTCATGATCCTAAAGAATTTTAATCAGTATAAATTAAAATGCTGTTGCCACTTATCTAATAGTATTTCTATTCATGTGGAATATATAGTTTTGATTTTGATTTTTCTTTTCTTTTCTTTTTTTTTTTGAGACGAAGTCTCGCTCTTGTCACCCATTCTGGAGTGCAATGGCATGATCCCTGGCTCACTGCAACCTCTGCCTCCTGGGTTCAAGTGATTTTTCTGCCTCAGCCCTGAGTAGCTGGGATTACAGATGCCTGCCACCACGCCCGGCTAATTTTTATGTTTTTAGTAGAGACCGGGTTTCCCATGTTGGCCAGGCTGGTCTCAAACTCCTAACCTCAGGTGATCCACCCGCCTCGGCCTCCCAAACTGCTAGGATTACAGGCTTGAGCCACCATGCCCAGCCTGATTTTTCTTTGTAAACCTATAAACTACCAAGCTTGAACAGTTTACTTTTTTTTTTTTTTTTTAAGACCAAGTCTCACTCTGTTGCCCAAGCTGGAGTGCAGTCGCGTGATCTCGGCCCACGGCAACCTCCACCTCCTGGGTTCAAGAGATTCTCCTGCCTCAGCCTCCCAAGTAGCTGGAACTACAGGCACGCGCCACCATGCTTGGCTAATTTTTGTATTTTTAGTTGAGACGGGGTTTCACTATGTTGACCAGACTGGTCTCAAACTCCCGACCTCGTGATATGCCCGCCTCAACCTCCCAAAGTGCTGGGATTACAGGCGTGAGCCACCGCACCTGGCCATAGTTTACTTTTTAATTGATTCTTTTGGTCTTAGTAGCTGAGTCATTTTATCTGGTCTTGCTTTTGGCCAAGAAAATCTAATAATCTTAATGTCTTTGATTTGACTTTTATTTAAAGAAAATCCTCCTTTACTTTTGCTAAGTTAATCAGAATCATGGATTGGATTGGCTCTTGAGATGGTAATTAAAGATTATTTTTGTAATTCTCATTTGTTTAAGTCATTGACCTTTTGAGACTAACAATCTTGTAGCTTAATTTTCAAGCATATCAATGAATTCAGCACTTGAAATGTAAATGTTTTAATGATAACTATTTAAAATTAAGAACAATATTTTTATACACTTGTACTATATTGATGTAAAATTATTAACTATAGGAACAACAAGGCCATGACAGATCCTTCCAGAAAGTATTTAACCAGCAGTAGAGAAAAGCAGCTGACTTTGAAACAGTCAGAAGAGAATAGGACATCAGGTAAGTGTTTGATCTTACAATAAATAAGGTGCTCATTTATTGTATATTTATTAGACTAGAAATAAAAACCTAACCCTGATCATACATCTGTACATTATTTTTATTTTTATTTATTTATATATATATTTTGAGACGGAGTCTCGCTCTGTCGCCCAGGTTGGAGTGCAGTGGCACAATATCGTCTCACTGCAACCTCTGCCTCCCGGGTTCAAGTGATTCTCCTGCCTCAGCCTCTCGAGTAGCTAGGACTACAGGTGTGTGCTATCAGGCCTGGCTAATTTTTGTATTTTTAGTAGAGATGAGGTTTCACCATATTGGCCAGGCTAGTTCTGAAATCCTGAACGCAAGTTATCCACCTGCCTCGGCCTCCTAAAGTGCTGGGATTACAGGTGTGAGCCACCATGCCCGGCCTAATCTGGTGTTAGTTATTGGGTGCCGATTTGTACCCAATACTTGGCTAAAATATTTTAAAGTATTAGAAATCCAGTTGGGACCAGCCTGGGCCATACGGCAAACAGATATGTTGTCATCTAGGTTTCACTGTTCCATTTCTAGAGCACAGGCAAGTAGATTTAGCATAATTCTTAAGGGCCCTAGTATTTTCAGTATGGTAAGTGAGGATTGGCTTCAGTTTCAAGTCCTCAGCCATATTAGCCCCTAGCAAGAGAGTCAGCCTGTCCTTTGAAACTCTGAAGCTAGGCATTGATTTCTCTCTAGCTACGAAACTCTTAGGTGGCATCTTCTTCCAATATAAGGCTATTGCATCTACATTGAAGACCTGTTATTTAACGTAGCCACCTTCATCAGTGATCTTAGCTAGATCTCAATAACTTGCTGCAGCTAGTTATTGAGTAGTTGCTTAATAACTCAGTAGTTGCTGCTTCGCTTTGTATTTTTATATTGTGGAGATGGCTTCTTTTCTTAAACCTCATGAACCAGCTCTTACTAGCTTCACATTTTTCTTCTGCCTCTCTCAGCCTTCATAGAATTAAAGAGAGTTAGACCTTTACCCTGGATTAGGCTTTGGCTTAAGAGAATGTTGTGGCTGGTTTGATCTTCTGCCTAGACCACTAAAACTTGGTCCACATCAGCAATAAGGCTGTTTTGCTTTGTTATTCACATGTTTACTTGAGTAGCACTTTTAATTTCTGTCAAGAGCTTTTCCTTTGCATTGGCTGTTTGGTGCAAAAGGCCTAGCTTTCATCCTGTCTCAGCTTTTGACGTGCCTTCCTGACTGGGCTTAATTGTTGCTAGCTTTTTATTTAAAATGAGATGTGCAACTCTTCCTTTCACTTAAAAACACAGAGGTCGTCGTAGGGTTATTAATTATCCTAATTTCAATATTTTGTCTCAGAATAGGGAGGCCCAAGAAGAGAGACAGAGATGGGGTAATAATGACTATTTGGTGGAGCAGTCAGATAAATTGAGTTCGCCATCTTATGTGGGTGCAGTTCGTGGTACCCCAAAATAATGACAATAGTAACATCAAAGATTACTGATCACAGATCACTGTAATAGATATAATTTAAACGTTTGAAACATTGCAAGAATTACCAAATGTGACGTAGACATGAAGTGAGCGAGCATATAGTGTTGGGAAAATGGCACTGATTGACTTGCTTGGTGCAGGGTTGCCACAGTCTTCAATTTGTTTAAAAAAAAGAAAATACAAAAATACCTGCAATATCTGTGAGCCACAATAAAGCAAAGAGCAATAAAATGAAGTATTCCTGTATTTGATGAGAAGGAAAAAAAGAGTTAAATATAATCAGGACTAATGTATACTTTTATTATTAAATGAACTTGAATGGTTGATTTAGGAATTACGTTTTTCCTTTGTTCATTTGTTTTATAGGGCTTTTACCTTTGCAGTCATCATCCTTTTATGGTAGCAGAGCTGGATCCAAGGAACACTCTTCTGGTGGCACTAACTTAGACAGGTATGCATTGGTTATATGACTTGTGAAAAACTTAGGAGCTCTTTTTTTCAGAATATCGAATGATGGGATAGGCTATGTATTATCCTCTTAAGTGAATATGATAATTTAACAAAATTGATGAGACTTGGTCGGGCGCGGTGGCTCAAGCCTGTAATCCCAGCACTTTGGGAGGCCGAGATGGGTGGATCACGAGGTCAGGAGATCGAGACCATCCTGGCTAACACGGTGAAACCCCGTCTCTACTAAGAAATACAAAAAATAGCCGGGTGAGGTGGCGGGCGCCTGTAGTCCCAGCTACTCGGGAGGCTGAGGCCGGAGAATGGCGTGAACCCGGGAGGCGGAGCTTGCAGTGAGCTGAGACCCGGCCACTGCACTCCAGCCTGGGCTACAGAGCGAGACTCCGTCTCAAAAAAAAAAAAAAAAAAAAAATTGATGAGACTCGTAGAATCCTGACATGTTAGTTAGAAAGTATTCTAGAAATGGGCTGAGCACGGTGGCTCACACTGTAATCCCAGCACTTTGAGAGGCTGAGGTGGAAGGATTACTTGAGCCTGGGAGGTCAAGGCTGCAGTGAGCCATAATTATGCCACTGTACTCCAGCTTGAGCAACAGAACAAGACCCTGTCTCAAAAAAAAAAAAAAAAAAAAAAAAAAAAAAAAAGACAAGATCTCACTATGTTGCCTAGGCTGGTCTCAAATTTCCTGACTTGAAACAATCCTCCCACCTTGGCTTTCCAGAGTGCTAGGGTTACAAGTATTGAACCATTGTTCCTGGCCTCTACAGAATTTTTTTTTTTTTTTGAGACCAAGTCTCGCGCTGTCACCCGGGCTGGATAGAGTACAGTGGTGCTATCTTGGCTCTCTGTAGCCTTGCCTCAGCCTCCCACATAGCTGGGATTACAGGTGCCTGCCTGCAAGCCAAGCTAATTTTTGTAGAGACGGGATTCTACCATGTTGACCAGGCTGATCTCAAACTCCTGACCTCAAGTGATCTGCCTTTCTTGGCCTCCCAAAGTGTGGGGATTATAGGTGTGAGCCATTGCGTCCGACCACTCTACAGAAAATTTTTAAAAAATTAGCTGGGCATGGTGCTGTGTGCCTGTAGTGATAGCTACATAGGAGGCTGAGGTGGGAGGTGCTCTTAAACCTGGCTCTGGGAAGTTTTGTAGTGATACCGTAGATTGCGACTGACAACGTTATCAGACTGTGGACCAATATATATTCTACCATCCCATGTGGATGAACATCCTAAGATCTCTCCTCTGAAGCATTTTTATTTTCCTTTTGTTGCTGTTGTATTTGTTAAGCTACATTCCACAAATTTAGGAATTTCCCTTAAAAATCAATAGCTGTATTACATCAGTGAGTGTCTTTTATTAATAAATTAGAAAAGGCTAGTTGGATATTTAATTGCTGATTCTATAGATAAGCTTTTTTTTTTTTTTAGATTTATTGGATATAAATATATAACATACCTGCTAGGCACTTGTTGAGAAAGTGTGATCATGCAATGCAGCACAGAGGGGGTGATGGTTTTAAATGTAAAAAGTGAGGGTAATGGCAAATGCCCATCAATGATAGATGGGATAAAGAAAATGTGGCATATATATACCATGGAATATTATGCAGCCATAAAAATGGATGAGTTCATGTCCTTTGCAGGTGAATGAAGCTGAAAACCATCATTCTCAGCAAACTGACACAGGAACAGAAAACCAAACACCACATGTTCTTACTCATAAGTGGATATTGAACAATGAGAACACATGGACACAGGGAGGGGAACATCACACACCGGGTCTGTCGGTGGGTGGGAGACTAGGGGAGGGATAGCATCAGGAGAAATACCTAATGTAGATGATGGATTGATGGGTGCAGCAAACCACCATGGCACGTGTATACCTATGTCACAAACCTGCACGTTCTACACATGTGTCCCAGAACTTAAAGTTTAATTTAAAAAAAAAAAACGGTGAGGGTAATGGTAGTCTAATATAGATGCTATATAATGGTGACCTATTAAGTCATATGTTTGTTTGTTTGTTTGAGATGGAGTCTCGCTTTGTCGCCCAGGCTGGAGGGCAGTGGTGCAATCTCGGCTCACTGCAACCTCTGCTTCCCGGGTTCGAGTGATTAGCCTGCCTCAGCCTCCCAGGTAGCTGGGATTACAGGTACCCACCACCGTGCCTAGCTCTTTTTTTGTATTTTTAGTAGAGACAGGGTTTCACCGTGTTAGCTAGGATGGTCTCGATCTCCTGACCTCATGATGCGCCCGCATTGACCTCCAAGGTGCTGGGATTACAGGTGTGAGTGTTTAGAACAGCTCTTTAAGCTAGTAAACCAGAGTGGAACAGTTGTGTATAAGTACTTTGGGTTGGAACCATAAATATGCTGCTTTCCTACTCTGAGTAGAGTGCAAAGACATGAAAATGGGACAACAGTGATTAGCCTCTGCTTTACTGTTACCTGCATGGGGCCAGAACTGTGACCACTTAAAGTCCTATACAGAGTAGATGGCCAGGTAGAAGTAACTACTAAGTCCTTGTCAAGAAGGCTTGGTCATGGAATATAGCAAGGAAACAGAGATGGTAAAAGTAAATGAAATGAAGAGACTTACGTTGGTTTTCTTGGTATACCCTCCATGTCTTAACAGTATTCTGGAAGAAAAGACTAAGGAAAATAAAGGCAAGGAGATTGGCAAAGAAGTAATAAATGAAAATGATGAAAGTCCTCATATTGAAAAGCCTGAAAAAATATCAAACAACAAATACTTTTTAAAAAATCCACATTTTGTCAAAAAATAACAGATGCCAGTGAAGTTGTGGAGAAAAAGGAATGCATATACACTGTTGGTAGGAGTGTAAATTAGTTCAACCGTTGTGGAAGAGAGTTTGGCCATTCCTCAAAAACCTAAAGACAGAAATACCATTCGAACAAGCCTAGGCAACATGGTGAAACCCCGTCTCTACTAAAAAATACAAAAAAATTAGCCAGGTGTGGGGGCAGGTGCCTGTAAATCCCAGCTACTGGGATACTGAGACAGGAGAATCGCTTGAACCTGGGAGGCAGAGGTTGCAGTAAGCCAAGATCGCACCACTGCACTCTAACCTGGGCAACAGAGCAAAACTCTGTCTCAAAAAATAAAATAAAATAAAATAAAATAACCATTCAACCCAGCAATCCCATAACTGGGTATATACCCAAAGAAATATAAACCATTCTATTATAAAGACACATGCATGTGTATGTTCACTGCAGCACTATTCACAATAGCAAAGACATGGAATCAACCTAAATGCCCATCAATAATAGACTGAATAAAGAACATGTGATACATATACACCGGAATACTATGCAGCCATTAAAAAAAATGAGATTATATCCTTTGTGGGGACATGGATGGAGCTGGAGTCCATTATCCTTAACAAACTAACACAGGAACAAAACCAAATGCCATATGTTCTCACTTATAAGTGGGAGCTGAATGATGGGAACACATGGACATATAGAGTAGAACAACACACACTGGGGCTTGTTGGAGGGTGGGAGGAGGGAGAGGATTGGGGAGAATAACTAATGAGTACTAGGCTTAATACCTGGGTGATGAAATAATCTGTATAACAAACCTCCATGCCACGAGTTTACCTATGCAACAAAACTGTACATGTACCCCTGAACTTAAAATAAAACTTAGAAAAAAATTTGTATTTTAAAATTTTAGATGCTACTAGAAAGAAAATACATCCTCTATAAAAGTGGAGAAATCAGATTGACATTGACAGTATTGGAATAGGAAGCAGATAGTTTGATATTATTAGCAAAGTAACAGTATCAAAAACTTCCATACCTAGCTAACTATATTTCAAGAATATAGACAAAGAATGCAGTATTTATTTATTTATTTATTTATTTATTTACTTATTTATTTATTTTTGAGGCAGGGTCTCACTCTGTCACCCAGCCTGGAGTGTAGTGGCATAATCATGGCTCACTGCAGCCTCAGCCTCCTAGGCTCAGGTGATCCTCCCACCCACAACCCCCCCAGTAGCTGGGACTACAGGTGTGTGCCACCACACCTGGCTATTTTTTTGTAGACATGGAGTTTCACCATGTTGCCCAGGCTAGTGTCAAACTTCTGGGCTCAAGTGATCCACCTGCCTTAGCCTCCCAAAGTGCTGGGATTATAGGCAGGAGCCACTGCACCTGACCAAGAATGTTATTTTTCAGATGTGCAAAGACAGATAGAATTCATTCATCAAGAAGAAAACTGAACAAGGAAGGAGTGGTAAGAAAAATCAGTGAACAAAAACAATTTTAAACTATATTTTTTATTCTAAATATTTTTAAAGTTTGTCTTTTTGCTAATAAGTGAATGTGGTAGAAAATTCAAATGACATAGGGTGTATACAGTAAAGAAGATGTAAATCTTCTTTTCTTTCCTAATTCCTAGTATTCATTTTTCCTTTTTAGACATAACCACTGTTACTATTAATAAGATCCTTCTGGCCGGTCATGGTGGCTTAACGCCTGTAACCCCAGTACTCTGGGAGTCCAAGATGAATGGATCGTCTGAGGTCAGGAGTTCGAGACCAGCCTGGCCAACATGGCGAAACCCTGTCTTTACTAAAAATACAAAAATTAGGCAGGTGTGGTGGTGGGTGCCTGTAGTCCCAGCTACTCAGGAGGCTGTGACAGGAGAACCACTTGAACCTGGGAGGCGGAGGTTGCAGTGAGCCAAAGACACGCCACTGCACTCCAGCCTGGGTGACACAGCGAGACACCATCTCAAAAAAAAATAAAATAACATCCTTCTGGGGTTATTTTATGTATGTAAATACATCTTGATATTTTCTATCAAAGGAGGATGTTGTTGGATTAAAAGCAAATAATTAATAAAACATTGGACAATGGAAGAAATACAGGAGTAGAGAAGATTCAGGGAAATTAAAACATTTCAAGCTTTAGTTTCAGAGGAGGCTGCAATTACATAGACACATTAAAAAGTTAAAGATGGCTAGGAGTGGGGCAGTGGTTCACACCTATACTGTCAGCACTTTGGGAAGACGAGGTGGAAGGATCAGTTGAATCCAGGAGTTCAAGACTAGCCTTGGCAAGATAGCAAGACCCCCATCTCTACAAAAACAGGAAAGGCTACATAACTAATCTAGGAATGTAACAAAACCTTGTAACAGCAATATGAGAAGAGAAAATTATAGATCGTTTTTCACATGTGAACACAGAAGAATCCAAAATAAAGTATTAACAATTGGATCTAATAGGGCATTGAAAATGATACACAATGACCGAGTGCGGTATATCCCAGAAATCAAAAGTAAACATTAGAAAACTTTTGGGATTGTGATAGATTTTTAAAACTATTTGATAGCCATTGGTGATACCTACTTTTAGCATATTAGGAACAGAGCATTATGTTCCTAGTTGGATGAAAAGTTATCTGTCAAAAACTTAAATCACCTTACAATTATGAAACTTTGAGAAGTAGTCCCATCAAAGTCAAGAACAGGATGATACGGTTCTGAAGGTTTTAGCCAATGCAGTAGGACAAGAAAATGAAATAAAGAGGTTTGGGGATTGGAAAGGGGAAAAACAGAATTGTCATAGTTTGCAGACAGTGTTATCTGTTAAATATTTAACACAAAGAGAATTACCAGAGGTTATTAGAACAAATGAAAGTGCTCAAGGCCGAGTACGGTGGCTCACACCTATTATCACAGCACTTACGAAGGCAAAGGCAGGGGGATAGCTTGAGCCCAGGAGTTCAAGGCCTACCTGGGTAACGTAGTAACATCCTGTTCTCCACCAAAAAAAGATGAAAAAAGACCCCCCAAGAAAAACCGCTTTATAAGGTTTCTGGAATACAAGATCAATTCACAAAATTAATGGTGTTCCTAAATCCAGCAATAATAAAATATAAACTGTAACAAAAAACAGATTGAGTATTCCTAATCCAAAAATCTGAAATCTGAAATGTTCAAAGTTTCATTAGAAATTTTTTGAGTGCTGATATAATGCACAAAAGGTCATGATCAAAGGAAATGTTCGTTGGAGTGTTTCAGACTTTCAGATTAGGGATGATCAACCAGTAAGCATAATACAAATACAGTATTTCAAAATCTGAAACTCTTCTTTTTTTTTTTTTGTTTGTTTTTTGTTTTGGAGACGAAATCTCGCTCTTGCCCCACAGGCTGGAGTGCAATGACGTGATCTTGGCTCACTGCAACCTCTGCTTCCTGGGTTCAAGCGATTCTCCTGTCTCAGCCTCCCGAGTAGCTGGGATTACAGGCGCCTACCACCACGCCCGGCTAATTTTTGTATTTTTAGTAGAGACGGGGTTTCACCGTGTTGACCATGCTGGTCTCGAACTCCTGACCTCAGGTTATCCACCCGCCTCGGCCTCCCAAAGTGCTGGGATTAGAAGAGTGAGCCACTGTGCCCGGCTCCAATTTTTGTATTTTTAGTAGAGAGGGGGTTTCACCATGTTGGCCAGGCAGGTGTTGAACTCCTGACCTCAGGTGATCCACCCGCCTTGGCCTCCCAAAGTGCTGGGATTACTGGGATTATAGGTGTGAGCTATCGCACCTGACCCTAAAACTCTTCTTTCCAAGCATTTCAGGGATACTCAACCTATACTATTTATAAGAATTACAAAATCAGTGAGGTAGATAGGAATAAGTCTAATAAAATATTTTTTTTTGTTTGTTTGTTTTATTTTTTGAGACGGAGTCTTGCTCTGTCGCCCAGGCTCGATTGCAGTGGCACAATCTCGGCTCACTGCAAGTTCTGCCTCCCGGGTTCACACCATTCTCCTTCCTGCCTCAGCCTCCTGAGTAGCTGGGACTACAGGTGCCTGCCACCACACCTGGCTAATTTTTTGTATTTTTTGTAGAGACAGGGTTTCACCGTGTTAGCCAGGATGGTCTAGATCTCCTGACCTCGTGATCCACCCGCTTCAGCCTCCCAAAGTGCTGGGATTACAGGCATGAGCCACCGCGCCCAGCCTAAAATATGTATTTTTATGAAGAAAAGGATTACTAGGGGACATAACGGAAGACCTAAGTAAACAAAGCTCAAGGGTATCATTTATCCCCAAATTAATAAAAAAAATTAAGGTAGTTCCATTGAAGTCTCACAAAGTACTTTTTACAGACCCCCACACACAAAAAAAATCCAAACTTTTTTTTTTTTTTTTGAGGTGGAGTTTCCCTCTGTCACCTAGGCTGGAGTACAGTGGCACAATCCTAGCTCACTGCAGACTCTAACTCCTGGGCTCAAGCAATCTTCCTGCCTCAGCCTGCCAAATAACTGGTACTACAGATGTGTGCCACCATGCTTGACTAATTGAAAAAAGAGAGAGATGGATGGGGTCTCTCTGTGTTGGCCAGGCTGGTCTCAAACTCCTTGCCTCAGGCAATCCTCCCTCCTTGATCTCCCAGAGTGCTGGGCTTACAGGCATGAGCCAGTGTGCTCAGCCTTAAATTCTGTTTCTTATAAGTAAGCTTATAAGAATAGCCAAGATAATTTTGAAGAAAGCTTAAGAAGATAGCTTGAATGGCCAGATATTAAGACTTAATGTTGGTGTGGTGTAGTGACTCACCCCTATAAATCCTAGCGATTTTGGGAGGCCAAGGCAGGAGGATGGCTTGAGCCCAGAAGTTTGAGACCAGCCCTGGTAATATGGTGAGACCCTGTCTCTACAAAAAAAAAAATTCGCCACATGTGGTTGCATGGACTGGTAGCCCCAGCTACTCAAGAGGCTAAGGTAGGAGAATCACTTGAGCCCAGGAGGTCGAGGCCGCAGTGAGCTGTGATCACGCCAACGCACTCCAGCCTGGGCAACAGAACAAGACCTTGTCTCAAATCTAGAAAAGACAACGTTAAGTGATGGTGATTATTACAGGGGATGCATTAGATTTAATCATTAATCCCTGGAGCAAAATAAAGACCCAGAAACAATCTTGTGCATATATGGGGACTACTTGGATCATGGTACAGGTGAAATTAAAAATTAGTGTAGGATCCAGACTTGTTAGTCAGGTGGGGAAAAAATTAACAAATATTGCAGCCATAAAAAAGAATGAGTTCATGTCCTTTGCAGGGACATGGATGAAGCTAGAAGCCATCATTCTCAGCAAACTGATACAGGAAAAGAAAACCAAACACTGCATGTTTTCACTCATAAGTGGCAGTTGAACAGTGAGAACACATGGACACAGAGAGGGGACTATTACACACTAGTGCCTGTCGGGGGATGGGGGGCAAGGGGAGGGGAGAGCCTTAGGACAAATACCTAATGCATGTGTGGCTTAAACATAGATGATGGGTTGATAGGTGCAGCAAATCACCATGGTACATCTATATCTATGTAACGAACCTGTACTTTCTGCACAGTATCCCAGAACTTAAGGTAAAATTTAAAAAATAAAATCTCTAGCTCTAAAGGTAAGGAATGCATGGGTTAGTGGAATAAATTAAATGACACTACAAATTCAGCAGTTGGACAAAATCTGAAAGTAGCCTATTGTATTAGTCTGCTCTCACATTGCTTTAAGGAAATGCATGAGACTGGATAATTTATAAAGAAAAGAGATTTAACTGGCACACAGTTCTGCAGGCTGTACAGGGAGCATGGCAGTGTCAGCTTTCGGGGAGGCCACAGGGAACTTAGAATCATGGCAGAAAGCAAAGTGGGAGCCAGCACTTAGAGAAGGAGGAAGAGAGTGAGGAGGGGGAGGTGCCATACACTTTTAAATGATCAGATCTCATGAGTACTCTATCAGGAGAACAGCACCAAGTTTAGCACCAGGATAGTACTAAAGTGTTCATGAAGGATCCACCTCCATGATCCAGTCACCTTCCACCAGGCCCCACCTCCAACACTGGGTATTAAGATTTTACATGAGATTTGGGCGGGAACAAATATCCAAACTATATCAGCTATTCTGAGGGACAGCTGGCCTAGTCTCTTCACCGAGTTGATGTCATGTCAAGTAAAGGGTGCAGGGAGTCAGGAGAGCACTCTTAAAGGTTATAAGTGATTTAAGAGATATAAAAACCAAATGTAATATATGGACTTTGATTGGATCTTGGTAAGAATAAACTGGGAATAACACTTTTTTGTAAAGCTGTTGGCAAGGGCCAGGTGCGGTGGCTTACACCTGTGATCCCAGTACTTTGGGAGGCCGTGGTGGGCCGATCACCTGAGGTTGCGAGTTTGAGACAAGCCTGACCAACATGGAGAAACCCCATCTCTACTAATAATACAGAAAAATTAGCCGGGTGTGGTGGTGTATGCCTGCAATTCCAGCTACTCGGGATGCTGAGGCACAAGATTCGCTTGAACCTGGGAGGTGGATTGCAGTGAGCCGAGATTGCTCCATTGCACTCCAGCCTGGGCAACAAGAGCAAAACTCCATCTCTGGGGGAAAAAAAAAAAAAAAAAAAGCTGTTGGCAAGGTTTAAATATGAGTCAGGTATTAGATGATGATAATAAAGAATTGTTAATTTTGAAAAAAATTGGCCGGGCGCGGTGGCTCAAGCCTGTAATCCCAGCACTTTGGGAGGCCGAGATGGGCGGATCATGAGGTCAGGAGATCAAGACCATCCTGGCTAACATGGTGAAACCCCGTCTCTACCAAAAAATACAAAAAAAAATAGCCGGGCGAGGTGGCGAGCGCCTGTAGTCCCAGCTACTCAGGAGGCTGAGGCAGGAGAATGGCGTGAACCCGGGAGGCAGAGCTTGCAGTAAGCTGAGATCGCGCCACTGCACTCCAGCCCGGGCTACAGAGCGAGACTCCGTCTCAAAAAAAAAAAAAAAAATTAACATATAAAAATTAAGAGAAAAAAATTGGCTACGCTCAGTGGCTCATGTCTGTAATCCCAGCACTTTGGGAGGCCGAGATGGGTGGGCGGATCACATGAGGTCAGGAGTTTGAGACTAGCCTGGCCAACATGGTGAAACCTCATCTCTACTAAAAATACAAAAATTAGCCAGGCATGATGGCACACACCTGTAAACCCAGCTACTCAAGAGACTGAGGTAGGAGAATTGCTTGAACCCAGGATGCAGAGGTTGCAGTGAGCCTAGATCGCGCCATTGCACTCCAGCCTGGGTGACAGAGCAAGACTCTATTTCAAATAAAGGAAAAAAATAATGCAGGAATTTTAAGAGCATTGAAAAACTGACAGGAGGCTGATGTAGTGACTCACACCTCTAATCTCGGCACTTTGGGAGCCTCAGGCGGGCGGATCATGAGGTCAGAAGTGCGAGACCAGCCTGGCCAATTTGGTGAAACCCTGTCTCTACTAAAAGTACAGAAAATAGCCAGGCGTGGTGGTGTGCGCCTGTAATCACAGCTACTTGGGAGGCTGAGGTAGGAGAATAGCATAAATGCAGGAGGCAGAGGTTGCAGTGAGCCAAGGTCCCACCACTACTGCACTCCATCTACCCTGAAACAGAGGGAGACTACCATCTCAAAACAAAACTGACAGGAGTGTGAGGAATTACCAAACCAAGAAGGGAGGAGGAAATCCAGAGAGTTCCCAGGCACGTTGGCTGAACCAGAAGAGATTGCTGAAAGACCAAGCAGTAGTTAGTTTTGACACACTCATGAGTCTAGAAGGACAATAGAGGCTAGGACCTACCAATATAGGGAGCCTAGTAGGTTACTCCACATATTTCAATGTATACTGAAGGGTTCCCCCTGGGAATAAGGGTGAGCTAGAAGTAAGCCAGCCTTTCTGTGAATTTTATTCATCTGTATAGCCCAGTTATTGCAAGCACTGAAATTTAATTAAGTTGATTATAAGTGGCTAGTATCCTAGATGATTGACAAAATAAATGTACTAAATGAAAATTATCTCTAGGGGAAGACATTTTCCTACACCTCAACATATTTCTGTAGTTGTAAGACGTACATTTTTTTCACATTAGTATTTAAAATGGAAGAATAGGCCGGGCGCAGTGGCTCATGCCTATAATCCCAGTACTTTGGGAGGCTGAGGCAGGTGGATCATGAGGTCAGGAGATCGAGACCATCCTGGCTAACATGGTGAAACCCTGTCTCTACTAAAAATACAAAAAATTAGCCGGGCATGGTGGCGGGCGCCTGTAGTCCCAGCTGCTCGGGAGGCTGAGGCAGGAGAATGGCGTGAACCCGGGAGGTGGAGCTTGCAGTGAGCCGAGGTCATGCCACTGCACTCGAGCTTGGGCGACAGAGTGAGACTCTGTCTCAAAAAAAAAAAAAAGAAAAGAAGTATATCAGATATTATGACATCTTAAATTGCTGCCAGGAGGCAGTTGTAACATGGTTGGCATTACCTGCACATGAGCAGACTTGGTTGTCATTTGTGGTATTACTGAAAAACTGTACTTTTTAGTCAGACCATTTAACATGACCACTTAAGAAAGGGCAGCGAATTCTAATTGTGATCTGAAAATCTGTGGGCTTCTTTTGGTAAGATTAAAATAACCTCAGTATTAGACCTTGCCAAATGAATGTCGTTGGCTTAGAAGAAAACTCCTGGAGACATAGTGTGGCACTATTTACTATTTAGAAATGCAGCATTAAAAAAAAGAAAAGAAAAAGGAAATGCAGCATCATCGCACTGCTGGGCTTAATTGGAGGAAAAAAGAAAAGAAAAAAAAAATACAACATCACCTTTGTTTTTAGTAGCACAGGCAGCAGCACTGTTTGGAAAAACTGAAAATCTATGACCCTGGGTGGGAAAAATGATTCAGAAGATTCAGATTCTGATGTGAGTTATTAGAAATACCTTAACCAGTTTTATATTTTTCTTTTTGTATAAGAGCAACATGATAAAAATGCATATCTAGTTACATAAAAAGCTTCCAGTAAGAAGTAAAAATTCTAAGCCATAGAAGTCATTATATACTTTGGTTGGCATTATTTTTTCTTTCTTAGTACTACCTGAAATAAATGTTATGTCTTATAATTGGCTGTATCTTAGATTTGATTAAATACTGTTCAGTGTCCAGACATGCAGCAAGACAAGTTAACATGAATTATTACTAGAAGAAGCAGTTTAGATTGGCAGTGGACCACAGGGCTCCACATGTTCTGGAATTAATGAGTCAGTGATTATAAAAGAACAATATTTAACACATCAAAAGAAATAAAGGAGATTTCTGTAGAAAACCTAAAATTCTGAAATTATCACAGATTTAAAAAAATCAAATAGAAAATCTAGAAATGAAAAATACAAAAACTCAAATCTGTTTTGGATGGTTTTTTTCCAGCATATAAAACATAATTGAGACCAGCTTGGGCAACATGGGGAAATCTCATCTCAACAAAAAATAAAAAATTAGCCAAGCATGATGCCTTGCACTTGTGGTCCCAGCTACTTGGGAGGCTGAGGTGGGAGGATCGCTCAAGCCCGGGAGGTCAAGACTGCAATGAGCTGTGATTATGTCACTGCACTTCAGCCTAAGTGACAGAACGAGACCTTATCTCAAAAAAAAAAAAAGGAAAAATAGTAATTGAGAGAATTAGTAATAATTGAGATAATTAGTGATCTGAACGATGACTCAAAAGAGGCTCTAGAATAAAGCACGAAAAAGACAGTACAGGAGAGTGTAGGAGACATAGTTAAAAGGTCTGTTGTGTCTTATTAAAGTATCAAAGAAGAGGGACATTGGGGTATAAACTGTATTTAATGATACTGGCTGAGGATTTTCCAAAAGGGATAAAATCAGACTTTAGAATTAAGAAGCCTAATGAATACCAAGTAGGATTGAGAAAAAGAAACCTACCCTTAGGCATGTCATAGTGAAACTGTAGAAATAGAGACAAAGTCTCAAAAGCAACCAGGAGAAAACATTTCAGCTTCCAAGGAGCAAAAATATCTGACCTTTGACTTTTGGCTGCAGCAATTGTAGAAGCCAGAAATATCTTCAATATGCTGAAATAAAACAACTGCCAACATAGAATTTTATTTGCTGTGAAAATATCCTATAATTTCGAAGCAAAGGTGAAATAGATACTGTCATACAAAACAAAATAATAACAGAGTTTACCCACAAATATGTGCTAAAGGAAATGCTAAAGAAGTTTTTGGGCAGATGGAAAAAGAACTCAGATGAAAGGTTGGAGCTTCAGGAAGGATGAAGAGCAATAAAAAGTTAATGTGCTGTCTATCTTGATAAACTCTGTTATACAGAACAATAGTAGTATCTTGTTGGGTTTAAATGACAATAACGTATAAACCAGAAGGGAAGAAGGAAGACACAGAATAATTAAATGGCGTTAAATTGGTCCTAGTTTCTTTCATTATCCAGGAAAAGGTAAAAGAATCAGCTAACACTAGACTTCAATATATCAAAAATGCACGAGTACACAAATATTGTACTCTAGTTCGTAGTTTGTGTCTCACAAGGGTGTAGGGTTAGCAGTTCTGAAACCACCTCATGTGTATACTTGGATTGAACAAGTAAACATTGTAGATACTGAGATCCAGACTTGCAATGTCAGAGAAAGAAATAAGGAAAGGAAGAAAACTAGTATGAACCTTTGGTGTTCAGTTAGAATCAGAGATGTCAATATGAACTCAAGGTTTTATATATGTATATACATGTATAGATTGATTCAAAATAAACATACATGCATTTGTATGTCTTGGGTTACACACATACATTTCCTAGCTCAGTCCACTAGGGGGGACCTTGAAGCATTCACACCCGAGTAACTGAGCATCCCTAGTGCCAGACCCTGATTTTTTATTTTATTTTATTTTATTTTACTTTAAGTTCTGGGATACATGTGCAGAACGTGCAGGTTTGTTACATAGGTATACATGTGCCATGGTAGTTTGCTGCACCTATCAACCCGTCATCTAGGTTTTAAGCCCTGCATGCATTAGGTATTTGTCCTAACACTCTTCCCTCCCCTTGCCCCCCATCCCCCAACAGGCCCCCATGTGTGATGTTCCCCTCCCTGTGTCCATGTGTTCTCATTGCTCAACTGCCACTTATGAGTGAGAATGTGCAGTGTTTGGTTTTCTGTTCCTGTGTTAGTTTGCTTAGAATGATGGTTTCCAGCTTCATCCATGTCCCTGCAAAGGACATGAACTCATTGTTTTTTATGGCTGCATAGTATTCTATGTTGTATATGTGCCACATTTTCTTTATCCCGTCTATCATTGATGGGCATTTGGGTTGACTCCAAGTCTTTGCTATTGTAAATAGTGCTGCAATAAACTTATGTGTGCATGTGTCTTTATAGTAGAATGATACGTAATCCTTTGGGTATATACCCAGTAATGGGATTGCTGGGTTGAATGGTATTTCTGGTTCTAGATGCTTGAGGAATCGCCATGCTGTCTTCCACAATGGTTGAACTAATTTACACTCCCACCAACAGTGTAAAAGCATCCCTATTTCTCCACATCCTCGCCAGCATCTGTTGTCTCCTGACTTTTTAATGATCACCATTCTAAATGGCATGAGATGGTATCTCGTTGTGGTTTTGATTTACATTTCTCTAATGACCACTGATGATGAGCTTTTTTTCACGTGTTTGTTAGCCGCATAAATATCTTCTTTTGAGAAGTCTGTTCATATCCTTCACCCACTTTTGGATGGGATTGTTTGGTTTCTCTTGTAAATTTGTTTAAATTCCTTGTAGACTCTGGATGTTTGTCAGATAGATAGATTGCAAAAATTTTCTCCCATTCTGTGAGTTGCCTGTTCACGCTGATGATAGTTTCCTTTGCTGTACAGAAGTTCTTTAGTTTAATTAGATCCCATTTGTCTATTTTGGCTTTTGTTTCAATTGCTTTTGGTGTTTTAGTCATGAAGTCTTTGCCCATGCCTGTGTCCTGAATGGTATTGTCTAGGTTTTCTTCTATGGTTTTTATGGATTTAGGTTTTACATTTAAGTCTTTAATTCATCTTGAGTTAATTTTTATGTAAGGTGTAAGGAAGGGGTCCAGTTTCTGTTTTCTACATATGGCTAGCCGGTTTTCCCAGCACCATTTATTAAATAGGGAATCCTTTCCCCATTGCTTATTTCTGTCAGGTTTGTCGAAGATCAGATGGCTATAGATGTGTGGTGTTATTTCTGAGGCCTCTGTTCCGTTCCATTGGTCTATGTATCTGTTTTGGTACCAGTACCATGCTGTTTTGGTTACTGTAGCCTTGTAGTATAGTTTGAAGTCAGGTAGCATGATGCCTCCAGCTTTGTTCTTTTTGCTTGGGATTCTCTTGGCTATATAGGCTCTTTAAAAAAAAAAGTTCCATATTAAATTTAAAATAGTTTTTTCTAATTCTGTGAAGAAAGTCAGTGGTAGCTTGCAGACCCTGATTTTTAAATACTATTATTCAGTACAAGAAAGCAGAGCTCCTTGAAATAATAGTTGATTCCAGGGCTAGAGCAGGGAAAATGCAAGATCAGTCTATAACATCTTGTGGTGCCAGAAAGTAAAGATATGCACAAAAAAGTAAGAGGAAATGTCCAAAGGATACAGGAACCAACCTGAAAGGGTTACCAATGGCCTAAATTAGAAGAATTATAGTAACAAAATGATACTATTGGATTAAACCTGTAGAAAAAAATAAATATGCCTGAGTCCATAGTGAAATGAATGAATGAATGTGTAGAGACTGAACAGCTCTCCTTAACAGAAGAATTCCAATTAAGAATTTTGGAGGATTGTAGGAATGAAATATTACCTTAATCAAATACCGCAGTAATAATTGCAGGCAAAATCTATCATTGGGTGCTAAAATTAGTGGACAAAAGTTTAATGATAAACAGAGTATTTGCATAGTCTCAGAGTATCTCCCTATATTTCTTAATTACAAAAGGAAAAATAGTAACTTCACTGTAGAGAAACCCAGAGATACCTTAACCAAGAAATCAAGATTACCATCGCCAGTAATAAGACATTGTCATTATAGACTCTGTAATATGATGCACTGAGGAGGTCACAATGTCACTTACCTGTTATTGTTTGCAAATGCATAATCTCAATCCAATCATGAGAAAACATCAGACAAACCCAGTTGAAGGAAATAAAGTAAAATACCTGACCATTACTCTTCAAAATTGTCAAAGCCATTAAAAAAAAAGAAGAAATTGGCCGGGCGCGGTGGCTCAAGCCTGTAATCCCAGCACTTTGCGAGGCCGAGACGGGCGGATCACGAGGTCAGGGGATCGAGACCATCCTGGCTAACACGGTGAAACCCCGTTTCTACTAAAAAATACAAAAAACTAGCTGGGTGAGGTGGCAGGCGCCTGTAGTCCCAGCTACTCGGGAGGCTGAGGCAGGTGAATGGCGTAAAGCCGGGAGGCGGAGCTTGCAGTGAGCTGAGATCCGGCCACTGCACTCCAGCCTGGGCCACAGAGCGAGACTCCGTCTCAAAAAAAAAAAAAAAAAAAAAAAAAGAAGAAATTGAGGATTGTAAGAGTAAAGAAACATGACAGCTACTTACACTGTGGGATACTGGGCTAGAAAAAGGACTTTAGTGAAAATACTGATGAAATTTGAATAACATGTGTAGGTTACTAGTTAATAATATCGTATCATTGTTAATTTCCTGGTTTTGGTCATTGTACTATGATTATATAAGATTCTAATATTAGGAGTAGCTGGGTGAAAGCCATTCTGTACTATTTTGCAACTTTTTTGTAAATCTAAAACTATTTCAGGCGGGGCGCAGTGACACAGCTCTTTGGGAGGCTGGGGCCGGTGAATAGCTTGAGCTCAGGGGTTCAAGATCAGCCTAGACAACATGGTAAAACCTCATCTCTACCAAAAATACAGTAATTAAAAAAAAATTAGCAGGGCGTGATAGTGTGCATCTGTGATCCCAGCTACTCGGGAGGCTGAGGCGGGAGAATCGCTTGAACCCGGGAGGCGGAGGTTGCACTGAGCTGTGATGGTGCCATTGTACTCCAGCCTGAACAACAGAGTGAGACCCTGTCTCAAAAAATAAAAAATAAAACTATTTCAAAAGAGAAAGTAAGTGGTTAAACAAATTGTGGTATATTCATACAATGGAATGCTGTCTAGCAATAGAAAGGATGAACTGTTTATACACACAGCAGAATGGATGAATCTCAGAATAATTATGCTGAGTGAAAGACCTCATAAGAAAGTGCATATTGTATGATTCCATTTATATGAAATTTTAGAAAATGTAATCTAGCCGGGAGCAGTGGCTCACGCCTGTAATCCCAGCACTTTGGGAGGCTGAGGCAGGTGGATCACCTGAGGTCGGGAGTTCAAGACCAGCCTGACCAACATGGAGAAACCCCATCTCTACTAAAAATACAAAAAAATTAGCCAGGGTGGTGGCACATGCCTGTAATCCCAGCTACTTGGGAGGCTGAAGTGGGAGGATTTCTTGAGCCTGGGAGGCGGAGGTTGCAGTGAGCCGAGATCGCGCCATTGCACTCCAGCCTGGGCAAAAAGAGCGAAACTCTGTCTCAAAAAAAAAAAAAAAGAAAATGTAATCTATAGTGACAGAAAACAAATCAGTAGTTGCCATGGAGACAAGGTCACAGGCAGAGAGGAGTGGGAGGGAGGGATACAAACGGGCACCAGGATACTTTTGGGAGTAATAGATATGTTCACTATCTTAATTCTGGTGATGATTTCATGAGTGTATATGTGTCAGAACTTAAAGTTATACACTTTAAATGTGTGCATTTTATAGTATGTCAACTATACTAAAATAAAGTTGTTTTTATTTTTAATGCATAATATAATTTTTAGGACATCCATTAAAGTTCCAGACCGGGCATGGTTGGCTCACGCCTGTAATCCTAGCACTTGGGGAGGCCAAGATGAGAGAATCACTTGAGTCCAGAAATTTGAGACTAGCCTGGTCAACATAGCGGGACCCCATCTCTTCAAAAAATATATAAAAATTAGCCAGACATAGTGGTGCATGCCTATAGTCCCAGCTACTTGGGAAGTTGAGGTGGGAGGAATGCTTGAGCCCAGGAGTTAAAGGCTACAGTGAACTATGACTGTGCCATTGCACTCCAGCCAGGTGACAGACCAATACCCTATCTGTTAAAAAATATATATAAATGTATACAATATAAAATATATTATATATAAAAGCCTATATTATTTCCAGACTAACAGAGGGGAGACAATGAAATAAATAGTCAAACATTCTAAAAGAAGGCATAAAGAAGAAAAAAAGGAACATAGTACATGTAGAACAAATAGTAAATTCATCATAAAATTCAAGAAATAAATCAGTACTGACATTACTGATATGATATACTAAATTTATATAAAATTTATATGAATATATACTAAATATTCCAATTAAAGAGATATACAGGATTTAATGTAAGAAGAAAATGTATGTGCTATGTAAAACAGAAACAACTACAATGTAAAGATGCAGAAAGATTGTAAACAAGATGAAAATAGATACATCACATATTATCCAAAGTACAATATTTAGGGGTTTGCAGTAAGGGATAAAACTATTAGATAATGCTAACTTTTAGGTTAGAGGAATGCAGCGTTGTACTTGGAAGGGGAACTTGGGGTTTAGACAATAATAAGGTTGTTTACACAAGTGTTTGTTTTATGAAAATTTATTACGCTCCACATTTGATTTTTATACACTTTTCCCATATGAGTATTCTATTTCACAATTTATTTTTAATTTTTAACTTTTTTTATTTTTTTTGAGACGGACTCTCTCTGCCCCCGGGCTGGAGTGCAGTGGCGTGATCTCAGCTCACTGCAACCTCCGTCTCCCAAGTTCAAGCAGTTCTCCTGCCTCAACCTCCAAAGTAGCTGGGACTACAGGCGTGCACCACTACGCCTGGCTAATTTTTGTATTTTTAGTAGAGACAGGGTTTCTCCATATTGGCCAGGCTGTTCTCAAACTCCTGACCTCAGGTGATGCGCCTGCCTCAGCCTCCCAAAGTGCTGGGTTTACAGGTGTGAGCCACTGCACCCAGCCTTAATTTTAAAATAATAGAGACAGTGTTTTGATATGTTGACCAGGCTGGTTTCAAACTCCTGATGCTCCTGCTTCAGCTTCCCAGAGTGTTGGGGTTACAGGCATAAGCCACTGTGCCTGACCTACAAATTTTTTTTAGGTAAAAAACCAAACAGCAACAAACACATGGCCCAGACAATCAGTAATTTGGGAGCAATTGGTTTGCCTTATAGAAAAGTAAATCTTTTAGAAAAGTATGCCTCACAACATACAGAAAAAGACACTTATAACTGTACTGAAGACCTAAATAGAAGGGAAAGCAAAATTTAACTGTTAAGAGAAAATACAGGAAAAAATTTCTGTGCTTTTACGGTACAAGATAATTTTTTTTTTTTTTGAGATGGAGTCTCGCTCTGTCACCCATGATGGAGTGCAGTGGCATGATCTCGGCTCACTGCAGGCTCCACTCCTGGGTTCACACCATTCTCCTGTCTCAGCCTCCCAAGTAGCTGGGACTATAGGTGCTCGCCACCACACCCGGCTAATTTTTTGTATTTTTAGTGGAGACGGGGTTTCACCGTGTTAGCCAGGATGGTCTCTATCTCCTGACCTTGTGATCCACCCGCCTCGGCCTCCCAAAGTGCTGGGATTACAGGCGTGAGCCACTGCGCCCGGCCACAAGATGATTTCTTAAACAAAATACAAATACAAAGATCTTAAACGAGATTTTAAAAATTGATAAATTTCACAGTATAAAAATATTAAAATTAGAATGTGGGCCAGATGCAGTGGCTCACACCTGTAATCCTAGCACTTTGGGAGGCTGAGGCGAGCAAATTGCCTGAGCTCAGGAGTTTGAGACCGGGCTCAGCAACATGGTGAAACCCCTTCTCTACTAAAATACAAAAAATTAGGCCGGGCATGGTGGCTCACGCCTGTAATCCCAGCACACTGGGAGGCCAAGGCAGGCAGGTCACCTGAGGTCAGGAGTTTGAGACCAGCCTGCCTAACATGGTGAAACCCCGTTTCTACTAAAAATACAAAAAATTAGCCAGGTGTGGTGGCACGCACCTGTAATCCCAGCTACTTGGGAGGCTGAAGCAGGAGAATCAGTTAAACCCGGGAGGCGGAGGTGGCAGTGACCCGAAACCACACCATTGCACGCCAGCTTGGGCAACAAGAGTGAAACTTCATTTCAAAACAAAAACAAACAGACAAAAAAATTAGCTGGCCATGGTGGTGCACAACTATAATCCCAGCTACTTGGGATTGGGAGGCTGAGGCACGAGACTTGCTTGAAACCGGGAGATGGAGGTTGCAGTGAACTGAGATCACGCCACTGCTCTACAGACTGGGTGACAGAGCAAGACTTTGTCTCAAAAAAAAAGGAACCTACTATAAGAGTATAGGAAAGCAATTCAGAAAAGAGTAAACAACTATATGAATATGTTCATTTCAGTAGTAATCAGGACAGTGCAAAATCAAATAACAGTGAAATCAAGTGTCTCTTTATTGGTAAAAATTAAAACCTTTTTTTTTTTTTTTTTTTTTTTTGGAGATGCCTTCTCACTTTGTCACCCAGGTTGGAGTGTAGTGGCGCGATCTTGGCTCACTGCAACCTCTGCCTCCCAGGCTCAATCAGTCTGCCCACCTCAGTCTCCCAAGTAGCTGTGACTACAGATCCTCCCCACCATGCCTGGCTAATTTTCTTGCATTTTTGGTAGAGATGGAGTTTCACCAGGTTGCCCAAGCTGGTCTCAAACTCCTGAGCTCAAGCGATCTGCCCACCTCGGCCTCCCAAAGTACTGGGCTTACAGGCGTGAGCCACTGGACCCAGCAAAAAAATTAAAACTGATAATAGTAAGTAATGTAATCATATGAGGAAATGGAAAGTCACTGTTGTTTGAAGTATAAACTGGTGCAGCCTTTTTGGAAAATAATCACCATATCTCGAAAAATTAAAAATGAAGATTGAAAATACCTCTAACATTTTCACTTCTATGCATATAAACTAGAGGAATTTCTCAAGGAGATTGGGTAAGAATATTTGTTATATTATTTGTAACAGTGGAAAAAGTATACTGTAAGTCTGTCCAAGACTAGGTAAACTAATGTAGTATCCACAAAATGGATAACAGTGAAACTATATGTATTGTTTTCTTTTTCAGGCTATTCACATGGATTATTTTGGTTGTAGATTAAATATGTTATGTATTATAACCCTCTCTGTGTAGGAACAGATTTGCTAGTTTACGTTTGTAGAGTTTTCCCTTAAGTGATCATTATTACTGATATTTCCCTAAATTCAAGATTTTTTTCCTTAAACATTGACTTCTCTTAATCTATTCAGGGAAAATAGTAGTATTCAAAAATTTATTTTGCTTCTTCATTATTTATGCTTTTTTATAGGACTAATGTTTCAAGCCAGACTCCCTCTGCCAAAAGAAGTTTGGGATTTCTTCCTCAGCCAGCTCCTCTTTCTGTTAAAAAACTGAGGTGTAACCAGGATTACACTGGCTGGAATAAACCAAGAGTGCCCCTTTCTTCTCACCAACAGCAGCAACTGCAGGGGTAGGTTAATTCTTTCATTTTACTTTCTTTTTTATAAAGTGATTCAATAGAAGTGTGCTTTGGTGTAAAACATAATTAAAGGAGTCACATTAAAGTTCTAAAATATTTAGAAATTAGATCACTTATTAAAGTTTTGTTACATCCATAAGTAATGTTAACTTCATTTTCTATTCGCCGAACAATTTTAGAACTTTGGAATATATAAGAAAATGTGTATTTTCCAACCCGTTACACTTCATTCTGCGGCTGAGATACTTTCAACGCTTTTTATATATTTTCCCTAGTTTCTTCATGGTTATATATTTATTAAACACAAGAAGGAGATCATAGTATAATAACTGTAGTAATTATAGTAGCTATCTTTTTTATTTTTATTTTTTAATAGAAATGGGAATCTCACTATGTTGCAGGTTGGTAGAATTCCTGGCCTCAAGCAATCCTCTCTCCTCAGCCTCCCAAAGTGCTGGGATTACAAGCATGAGCCACTGTGCCTGGCCAGTAGCGCTGTTACCTAAAGTATTTATTGTGTGCCAGATACTGTCTGCTAAGTGTTTAAATTGATTTTTTTTCTTTTAAATCTTCGCAACAAGTCTTTGAGATAGATATATTAAAAGTCTGGTTTTATGAATAAAGTAAGACTTAGGAAAGTTAATTAACTTGCTCAAAGTGATATAGTCAGTAGTAAATCCGGGCAGTTATGCTCCAATTGCATTCTTAATCACTATGCTATATTGCTTCTCTGTTATCTTTTTCACTGCACATTAATCTTGGCACCCTTGTATGTTAATACAGAACTTTCAACCACGTAAGTGTGCATTTAGGTTTCCCTTTTTTCCAAATATAATTCAAGCTAGAATGAACATTGTTATACACATATGTATGTTTTTACTGCTTGTTGGAACTTTTCTATAGGATAAAATATTGGAAGTAAAATTGTTAGGGATTAAGACTACGGAAGGCAGTTTGAAATTTTTAATTATTTTTCCCAAACTGCTCTCTCATAACCTATCAACTTATTTGTTTTTAATCTCACTCAAAGTACTGCTTTTACACCAGCTTTAAACTTACAACATTACTTGAACAAGTGATATAT
This sequence comes from Macaca mulatta, assembly GCF_049350105.2. Taxonomy (NCBI): domain Eukaryota; kingdom Metazoa; phylum Chordata; class Mammalia; order Primates; family Cercopithecidae; genus Macaca; species Macaca mulatta. Next base: position 123,745,440 of record NC_133417.1, on the reverse strand, counting down.
GCCAAATGGCTTATTCATAGTAGTTTATATGCTTCATATGTTTGCAGAAAACATCATAAAATTTGCAGTGAAAACAATTCACTCTCCTTTCTGCTTACCTGTTGCTTTCTCTAATCTTCATCTTTTCTACTCTTTCTTCTATGATGTTTGCTTTCCAGTCAAATGCTTAATTTCCTTTGTTCTTCATTCTAATTGTTCTACCTCAGTTATCTTGCTGCCTCCTAACCAGACAACATTTTATATTGGTCTTATCTATCCCATTTCATAACCGTTCTTCATCTGGGTCTTTGTCTCTGTCTACCCTGATCTTACTTGTTTCATTTTCCTATTGCCTTCTCTTGTATATTTTTTAGTTTACTTGTGGTTTCTGTTATTCACCTCCTTCAGACTCTTCAGAGCCTTGTGAGTTGCCACCCTTGGTGCTCTAGGCTCCTCCAGTGTTTCTTTCGTTTCTGTATAGTACCTATACCCATCTCTAGAAATAACATTTTTGGCCGGGCGCGGTGGCTCAAGCCTGTAATCCCAGCACTTTGGGAGGCCGAGGCGGGCGGATCACAAGGTCAGGAGATCAAGACCACAGTGAAACCCCGTCTCTACTAAAAATACAAAAAAAAAAATTAGCCGGGCGCGGTGGCGGGCGCCTGTAGTCCTAGTTACTCAGGAGGCTGAGGCAGGAGAATGGCCTGAACCCAGGAGGCGGAGCTTGCAGTGAGCCGAGATCGCGCCACTGCACTCCAGCCTGGGCAACAGCGTGAGACTCCGTCTCAAAAAAAAAAAAAAAAAAGAAATAACATTTTTGAGCAAAACTCTGTCTCAAAAAGAAAAAAAAAAAAAAGATTCAAACTAAGGATCACAATGGACAAGCAAGAATAAATGAAATGACAAATACTTGAACCCAGAAAAGATGGAGAAGGAAAGGTATATTGAAAATGAAGTTTTAAATTGAAGATACCCAAGTGAAAATAATTTCAAATGAAAATGGGCTTTAAAAAGGAAAGTCGGAAAAGAAAAAAAAAAGAAGAAGAAATATAAAAAACCAGAAAGGGCCAGGCATGGTGGCTCATCCCTGTAATCCCAGAACTTTTGGGGGTGGGTGGATCGCCTGAGGTCAGGAGTTCGAGACCAACCTGACCAGTATGTTGAAACTCTGTCTCTACTAAAAATACAAAAATTAGCCAGACATGGGGGCGTGTGCCCATAATCCCAGCTACTCAGGAGGCTGAGGCAGGAGAATTTCTTGAACACAGGAGGCGGAGGTTGCAATGAGCTGAGATTGTGCCACTGCACTCCAACCTGAGTGACAGAGTGACACTCCATCTCAAAAAAAAAAAGCCAGAAAGAAAGTAGTTGAATTAGAAAAAGGCAAAGAATACACCCATATTACATATAATTAGTGTCCCAGAAGAAGAAGACCAAAGCATTGAGACAGAAGTAGTGTTAAAAAACTATAATCCTGCTGGCATGGTGACTCATGCCTGTTATACCATCACTTTGGGAGGCAGAGGTGGCTAGATCTCTTGAGCCCAGGAATTCGAGACCAATCTGGGCAACATAGCGAAACCCCATCTCTACAAAAAGTACAAAAATTAGCTGGGCTTGGTGGCGTGCACCTATGGTCCCAGATACTCGGGGGACTGAGGCAGGAGAGTTGCTTGAGCCCAGGAGGTCAAGGCTGCAGTGAGCCATGATAGTCCACTGCACTTCAGCCTGGGAGATCAGAGAACGAGACCTTGTCTAAAAAAAAAACAACAAAACAACTATAATCCAAGAAAACTTCACTGAAATAAAAGTCTTGAATCTATATATTGAAAGAGTTTTCCAAGTATCTGGAAAATTGACCTAGAATAATCAAGACAAATCTTAGTACAACTATTAGACTTTAAAGACAAGGAAAATCCTCAGTTCCTTAATCAAAAAGATGAAATAATTTACAAGGGCAACAGAAATAGACTGGCATCAGACTTCTCAAAATCATCATGCAGAGCAGGATAACATTAACATCATTTTCAAAAAACTCGATGGAAGGAGGCGTGAAACAAATATTTCATGCCAAGCCAAGATGTCAAATATGTAAGCTAGAGAAAAAAAGTTTGAAGTATAAGAACTTGGAATACTATACACACATTTGCTCTTTCTGAGGACTGTACAGAAAATGAGCTTCATGCATCCAAGAGTAACTGGAGAAACATTGACAAAAGCATAAATGATGAACATTTCATATATTCAGTTATAGAACTAAGACAAACAATGGTGAGAATACATAGAATGGTATATAAACATTATGTCAGCTGGGCATGATGGCTAACACCTGTAATCGCAGCACTTTGGGAGTCTGAGGTAGGCAGATCACTTGAGCTCAGGAGTTCGAGACCAGCCTGGGAAACACAGAAAAACCACGTCTCTACAAAAAATACAAAAAAAAATTTAGCTGAGTGTGGTTGTGCACACCTGTAGTTCCATCTGCTTGGGAGGCTGAGGTGGGAGGATTGCTTGAGCCTGGGAGGTCGAGGCCACAGCAAACTGTGGTCGCACCACTGCACTATAGCTTGAGTGACAAAGTGAGACACTATTTCCCCCCAAATTTTTTTTTTCTGGTAAAGTAGTAAGATTGCAACTAAAAGAAAATGGGCGAAGAGAGAGGAGGAAGAAAGTAGAATAATGTAGTTGACTGTTTCATAAAGTAATAGGTGTGAGTCAAAGGATACCATTTAAAATGAATGGGCTGAGTGCAATGGCTCACGCCTGTAATCCCAACACTTTGGGAAGCCAAGTTGGAAGGATCACTTGAGCTTGACAGTTCAAGACCAGCCTGGGCAACATAGTAAGACCCTGTCTCTACAAAAATAAATAAATAAATAAAATGGGCAGGCTAGGCTAGGCACAGTGGCCCACATGTGTAATCCTAGCGCTTTGGGAGGCCGAAATGGGGGGTCACTTGAGGCTAGGAATTCAAGACCAGCCTGGGCCACATAGCAAGACCCTTTCTCTACAAATAATAAAATAAAATAAAAAATTATCCCAACATGGTGGTACATGTCTTTAATCCCAGCTACTGGGGAGACTGAGGCTGGAGGATCGCTTGAGCCAAGGAGTTTACAGTTACAGTGAGCTATGATCGTACCACTGCACTCCAGCCTAAGTGACAGAGCAAGACCTTGTCTCTAACATAAAATAATAAAATGGGCAGGCTAGATGGTTTTAAAAATTTATGATAAAGGGGTTAACAGCAATGTAAAAATAGTCTAAAACTGTCTTGCAAAGCAAAACTGAACTCTGTGCTGCATACCAGAAATATACGTAGAACAGTAATTCAAAAAGTATTATAATAAAGGGAAGGAGAGATTATTTAATGAAAACAATTAAGAAATCAGAGGCTGCAGTCCTGATACCCAATAAAGTATAACTTAGGTCAGAAATTTGTATGTTAGGCCAGAAACCTGTATATTTCTCCTTCCGGTTCTGTCAGTTTTTACTTTATGTATTTTATAGCTTTGTTTTTGGCACATACACATTTAGGATTATATTAATTACATCTTAATGAACTGACCTCTCTATTGTTATCCCTGATAATATTTTTTATCCCTGATAATATTTTTATTATCCCTGATAATATTTTTATCCCTGATAATATTTTTCTGAAGTCTACTGTGTCTTATATGAATAGTGACTCCACATTTTTATGATTAGATCATCCAGTCTAAATTGATAGTTGAAGTACTTAGACCATTAACATTTTTCACAATTATGGATAAGGCTGAATTTAAGTCCACCATCTTGCTAATTGTTTTCTATTTATTCCATCTGTCCTTGGTTACTTGTTTCTCTTTTCTTTCTTTCCTTTGTGTTCATTTTATCTCTATTATTGCCTCCCACCCCACACCATTTATATTATTATCATACATTTTACTTCTTTTTCTTTTTCTTTTTCTTTTTCTTTTTATATGGAGTTTTGCTCTTGTTGCCCAGGCTGGAGTGCAATGGCGTGATCTCAGCTCACTGCAGCCTCCGCCTCCCAGGTTCAAGCAGTTCTCCTGCCTCAGCCTCCAGAGTAGCTGGGATTATAGGCATGCACTACCATGCCTGGCTGATTTTGTATTTTTAGTAGAGACGGGGTTTCTCCATATTGGTCAAGCTGGTCTCGAACTCCCGACCTCAAGTGATCTGCCCACCTCGGCCTCCCAGAGTGTTGGGATTACAGGCATGAGCCACCGTGCCCAGCCCATTTTACTTCTATGTATGTTACACATCCCACAATACGTAGTTATGTCTTTTTTACAGCCTTACTAATTCATGTACCATGTAGTTACCTATTTAAAGTGTATTATTTGGTGTTTTTTTTTTTTTACTTTAAACAGTCCAGTAGTATTTAAAGAAATTAAAAGATGAGACAGAAATGTATTTTGTATTTTCCCACATGATTTCCCATTTTAAGTGCTCTTTATTCTTTTGTGCAGATCCGAGTTTCTATCTGGTATCATTTTTCCTTCTGAGTGAAGAATGTCGTTTTAACATTTCTTACAGTGCATGTCTCCTGGCAGCAAGTATTCTCAGATTCTGTTTGTCAGAAAAAGGATTTTACTTTTAATTTTAAAAGATATTTCCATTGGATCTAGAAATCTAGCTTATATAGAACTCTAACTTGATAGCGTGTTTCTTTCAGTATTTTAAAGATATATTTTCTTTGTCTTCTGTTTTGTATAATTTCTGACTAGAAGCCTATGGTCTTAATCTTGTTTTAGTCTTAACTTTATAATTATGTACTTTGTTTCCCTAGTTCTTGCATATTCAAAATTTTTTCTCTAGCTTGGATACTTGAAAAATAGTTCGGACCCAAAATCCTTGGGTCATGCTTTCTTTCCTTGGGTTTCTTATAATGCTACTTGACTGTTACCTTGCTTTGTATTTGCTTTTCAGAAATAAGATGCCAGTCTAATTCTTCTGCCCTTGTAAGTGATTTAATCTTTTTGCCTGAAGGCGCTAGGACAGTTTTTTCTGACTGCTTTTCAATATTTTCTCTTTGTTGCTAATTTTTAGCAGTTTTATTTTGATGGGCTTCATTTTGATTCATGTTTATCTCACTTGGGATTTGTTGAGCTTCTTGGATCTGTGGGTTTTTATCAGATTTTGAACGTTTTTATCGATTTTTTTTAGATTTTTTTTTCTGACTCTTCCCTGCTCTGGATTCCAATTATATTTGATATAAATATAATCGTATTTGATATCGTCCCACAGGTTAGTGGGAATCTGTTCTGTTGCTGTGTCTTCAGGTTCACTGATATTTCCTTCTACAGTGTCTAATATGCTATTAATCCCATCAAGTGAAATTTTCATTTTAAATATTGCAGTTTTCATCTCTAAAAGTTTAATTTGAGTCTTTAAAAAATCTTCCACTTTTCTCATTATGTTTATGATTTCCTTTCCATTCTTGATCATGTAGAGCATATTTTAAGTAGTCGTTTTAATATTCTTATCTGCAGTGGTTTTGATTGTTTTGAAACTCCGGTTTAAGTTCTTTTTTTTAATTTCTGTTTTTTTTTTCTTCTTTCTCAGCTGTGTGATCTGCTTAAGTTCTTTTTGAATATAGAGTATCCTTTACTCTAAGGCTAATTTGCTTCGTTTCCTAAAACGTAGTTCGTTTGGGGTCTCTGTTAACACTGTGAATTCATCTAGGTCTCGCTACTCTGACTGGTGGAAATTCAAACTGGTGGAATTTTAGTCCCTGCATGAGTTCTGGGAGTTGTTTGGCCAATAGCTCCACAGTAAATATTCTTTTCCTTGAAGTTGTTCTTGATTAGTGTCAAGAAGACTGAGTTTCACTCTGCATACACACGTTGGTATTCAGCCAAATATTCAAGCAGACCGCTATGCAGATTTCTGGAGCTTTTCCTTTGCTCAGTTCCCTCCTCTCAAGTACTCTGTCCCAGAAATCTCAGCAACCTCAGCTTTTCGAACTCGTTTCTCTCAGCTCAACTTGATAAGATTTCTGGGCTCTGTTTGTGTGCTCCCTGAATTGCAGTTCACAAATTGCCTCCAGACAGAAAATCTGGGTAATAGTAGGGCTCACATCATTTGTTTTCCTTGTCTTATGGATCACCGTTTTGTGCTGCCTATTGTCTGGTATCTGCAAATAGCTGTTTTCTCTATTTTGTCCAGTTTTCTCATTGTTTATAGTAGGAAGGTAATTACAGACTCTCATACTTCCTCATAGGCAGAAGCAAAAACAGTAGTTCTCTCAGGTACTCAAAATTGACATCACCCATGGGCAACACAGGAATATCATGTATTCCTGGATGTAATACCCTTAGGATACAGTAACCCCTAGACATGTGGCTCACACCTGTAATCTCAGCACTTTGGGAGGTCAAGGCAGGCAGATTGCTTGAGCCCAGGAGTTCAAAACCAGCCTGGGTAACATGATGAAATTCTGTCTCTACAAAAAAATACCAAATTAGCCTGGCATGATGGCGCACATTTGTGGTCCCAGCTACTCAGGAAGCTGAGGTGGGATCGTCTCAGTCCAGGAAGGTCGAGCCTTCAGGGAGCCAAGATTGTGCCACTGTGCTCTAGCCTGGGCAACAGAATGAGACCCTCTCAAAAAAAAAAAAAGGATTGGATGTGAGGGCGATCTGGCTGTGACCTCTGTCACCCCATTGTCCACCAGGGTTGATTTGGCTGATCTGACTGGCTCGGCGGGTATCCCCTTCCTCCCTCACCACCCCACGTGTGTCCATCCCAAACCTGCATGCTCAGTCAAAGAGGATGACCACCCCCAATAGAGGAGGACTGGTCTTCAGTCAAGGGTATACAAGTAGCTGCACTCCCCTGCTAGAACCTCCAAACAAGCTCTCAAAAAAAAAAAAAAAAAAGGATGACATGGTATCACTGTTTGCTCATGTGCTCTTCCAGTTTGACCTGAATCTCATCATGAGGAAACAGCAAACCCAGTATGACGGAAGTTCTATTAAAAATAAGGCTAGCTCAGGTGAAGTGTCTCACGCCTGTAATCCCAGCACTCTGGGAGGCCGAGGCAGGTGAATCGCTTGATGTCAGGAGTTCGAGACCAGCCTGGTCAACATGGGGAAAACCCTCTCTATTAAAAATACAGGCTGGGCATGGTGGCTCATGCTTGTAATCCTAACACTTTGGGAGGCAAAGGTGGGCGGATCACTTGAGGTCAGAAGTTCAAGACAAACCTGGTCAACATGAGGAAACCTCTACCAAAAATACAAAAAAATTAGCCAGACCTGGTGGTACACGCCTGTAATCCCAGCTACTCGGGAGGCTCAGGCAGGAGAATTGCTTGAACCTGGAAGACGGAAGTTGCAGTAAGCCAAGATCACACCACTGCACTCCAGCCTGGGTGACGGAGCAAGACTCCGTCTCAAAAAAAATAAATGAATACAAAAATTAGCCGGGTGTGGTGGCACATGCCTGTCACCCTAATTATTTGGGAGGCTGAGGCATGAGACTTGCTTGAACCCAGGAGTTAGAGGTTGCAGTGAACTGAGATCATGCCACTGCACTCCAGCCTGGGCAACAGAGCAAGAATTTGTCTCAAAAAAAAAGAAAAGAAAAGAAAAAAACAGGCTGGGTGCAGTGGCTCATGCCTGTAATCCCAGCACTTTGGGAGGCCAAGGAAGGAGGATTGCTTGAGCCCTGGAGTTCAATACCAGCCTAGGCAACATAGTGAGATCCGTGTCTACAAAAATTAAAAAAGTACCCAGGCATGGTGGTACACACTTGTAGTGGGGAAGCTGAGGTAGGAGGATTGCTCCAGCCTGGGAGGTTGAGGCTGCAGTAAGCCGCACTCCAGCCAGGACAACAGAGCAAGACCCTGTCTCAAAAACAAAAATAAAACAACCCAGGGGTAGGGAGAACTGTGTTCTTAAAAAATGTCAGTGTCACGTAAGAGAAAGCTGAGGACTTACTCCAGATTAAAGAAAACTAAAGAGACATGAAAACATCATGTGATCCTGGACTGAATCTTGTACCTAAGTGAGGGAAAAAAAGCCATAAAGAACCTTAGATCAATTGACAAAATTGAATTAAGGAACGTATATTAGATAGAATATTGTATCAGTGTTAAATTTACTGATGCTGTACAGTTAAATTAACTGTACTGGTTATTTATAAGAATGGTCTTATGAAATACACACTAAAGTATTTGGAACTAAAGGGGTTTAATAAATGCAACTTACTCTGAAATGGTTTCAGAAAAATATATATAGAGAGAGGGATATTAAGTGATGAAGTGCATGTTACAGAAGTATGACAGTTGGTGAATACAGGTAAAGATTTTTGCATCTTTTCTGGAAGTCTAAATTTATTTCTAAATAAAAAGTGTTTGTTTGTTTGTTTGTTTGTTTGTTTGTTTTGAGACGGAGTCTCACGCTGTTGCCCAGGCTGGAGTGCAGTGGCGCGATCTCGGCTCACTGCAAGCTCCGCCTCCTGGGTTCCCGCCATTCTCCTGCCTCAGCCTCCTGAGTAGCTGGGACTACAGGCGCCCGCCACCGCGCCCGGCTAATTTTTTTTGTTGTTGTTGTATTTTTAGTAGAGACGGGGTTTCACTGTGGTCTCGATCTCCTGACCTTGTGATCCGCCCGCCTCGGCCTCCCAAAGTGCTGGAATTACAGGCTTGAGCCACCGCGCCCGGCCTGTTTGTTTGTTTTTTAAAAAACATAGTCTCACTGTGTTGCCCAGGCTTGAGTGCAGTGGCGTGATCTCGGCTCACTGTACCCTTTGCCTCCTGGGTTCAAGCGGTTTTCCTGCCTCAGCCTCCCAAGTAGCTGGGACTACAGGCACGTGCCTCCACACCCAGTTAATTTTTTGTATTTTTAGTAGAGACGGGGTTTCACCGTGTTAGCCAGGATGGTATCCATCTCCTGACCTTGTGATCCACCTGCCTCGGCCTCCCAAAGTTCTGGGATTATAGGCATGAGCCATTGTGCCCAGCATAAAAAGTTTTTAAAATATGTTTGTACTTAGGAAAAAGGTTTGGCAGTACCTAAACACATATATTCTATGACCCAGTAGTTCCTTTTCTGAGCATTCATTTTCAGAGAAATGAATAAGTTACATTTAAGTGAAAAAAATAAATTATAAGTAAGAATGAATAGCACTTTAGGTAAGCCCCCAGTCATGTCATGTTTAGCATTCGTTTTGAAAATGTGTACTTTTCGATTAGATCAAACTAAGTTTTTATTTATTTATTTATTTTGAGACAGAGTCTCACTCTGTTGCTAAGGCTCACTGCAATGGCACAATCTCAGCTCACTGCAACCTCCGCCTCCTGGGGTCAAGTGATTCTCCTGCCTCAGCCTCCAAGTAGCTGCGATTACAGGTGCATACCACCACGCCTGGCTAATTTTTGTGTTTTTAGTAGAGACGGTGTTCCACTATATTGGCCAGGCTGGTCTCAAACTCCTGACCTCAAGTGATCTGCCTGCCGCGGCCTCCCAAAACACTTGGATTACATGCGTGAGCCACCACGCCTGGCCTATTATTATAATGTCATAATGCAGTGGTTCTCAAAGGACAGTCCCCAGACCAGCAGCATCAACATGATCTAGTAACTTGTCAGAAATGGACATTTTTGTGCCTTCTTTTTTTGGACACATTTGTATCCAAACCTACTGCATCAGAAACCTTGGGGTTAGGGTCCAGTAATATGTAGTTTAACAAGCCCTCCAGGTGATTCTGAAACATGTTAAAGTGGAGAACTCCTACTATACTGAACATACTTTAGGAATTCCTGTTGCCTTCTAAAGCACTATTTCTTTAATTTTCAGCTTCTCCAATTTGGGAAATACCTGCTATATGAATGCTATTCTACAATCTCTGTTTTCACTCCAGTCATTTGCAAATGACTTGCTTAAACAGGGTATCCCATGGAAGAAAATCCCACTCAATGCACTTATCAGGTAATCATTACGTACTGTACTTATTGAGTAGCCTTTTACTTCATTGATTATAGAATAATGGAATTTTAGACACTTAAAAATTTTCTGTGCCGTTATTAGTAATTATTCTTTAAAATATCATGCCATGTCGTGCTAACTTTGTATTTTTTGTTTTACCAGACGCTTTGCACACTTGCTTGTTAAAAAAGATATCTGTAATTCAGAGACCAAAAAGGATTTACTCAAGAAGGTTAAAAATGCCATTTCAGCTACAGCAGAGAGATTCTCTGGTTATATGCAGAATGTGAGTATTAATTGTTTTAAAACGTTTCAGAGACCTGACATAGTGGCTCATGTCTGTAATTCCAGCACTTTGGGAGGCCTAGGTGGGCAGGTCACCTGAGGTGACTGAAGTCAGGAGTTTGAGACCAGCCTGGCCAACATGGCGAAACCCTGTCTCTACTAAAAATACAAAAATTAGCCAGTCGTGGTGGCACGCACCTGTAATCCCAGCTACTCGGGAGGCTGAGGCAGGAGAATTACTTGAACCCAGGAGGCAGAGGTTGTTGTGAGCCAAGATTATACCACTGCACTACAGCCTAGGTGACAGAACAAGACTCTATCTCAAAAAATAAATATTTTTAAAATAAATAAAATAGGCCGGGTGCGGTGGCTCATGCCTGTAATCCTAGCACTTGGGGAGGCTGAGGCAGGTGGATCACGAGGTCAGGAGTTCGAGACCAGCCTGGCCAACATGGTGAAACCTTGTCTCTACTAAAGATTAAAAAAAAAAATTAGCCGGGCGTGATGGCACACGCCTGTAATCCCAGCTACTCAGGAGGCTGAGGCAGGAGAATCTCTTGAACCTGGGAGGCAGAGGTTGCAGTGAGCTGAGATTGCACCATTGCACTCCAACCTGGGCTACAGGGCAAGACTCCGTCTCAAAAAAATAAAAATTAAAATTAAATAAATAACATTTCAGAAATCATGGAACTTGACATGATTTTAGTGTGTTTCTTGATTTTTATTTTAAAACAAGATTTGTGTATGTGTGTTCATTATAGATTGAAAAACCTGAGGAGAGGCTGGGTGTGGTAGCTCATGCCTGTAATCCCAGCACTTTGGGAGGCCGAGGCGGGTGGATCACCTGAGGTCAGGAGTTCCAGATCAGCCTGAGTGACGAGGTGAAACCCCATCTCTACTAAAAATACAAAAAAATTAGCTGGACGTGACGTTGCATGTCTATAATCCCAGCTACTTGGGAGGCTGATGCAGGATAATTGGTTGAACCCTGGAGGCAAAGGCTGCAGTGAGCCGAGATTGTGCCATTGTACTCCAGCCTGTGTGACAAGAGCGAAAATCCGTCTCAAAAAAAAAAAAAAGGAAAGAAAGAAAAACCTAAGGAGTTGTAGTAAGACTAAATGTGACTCTTCTATGTATTGTACCATATTTTAATATATAGATTTGATTTACCAGTGCAAGGACCTGGGCTGTGTTAGCTGCAGAAATTACCTTTTTTAACAAAGTGAGGAGTTATTCATTCATTCATGCCAATGCAACTCATAAAATTATTAAGAATATATAATCTCTCGTTTGTTTTTATTCACAAAATATGTAGCCCCCCAAATTCTTATAAGAATAAACCTGACGTTGTTCACATGTGTCACTGACTTCCAAGGGCTTTCGCTGTATAAATTATGTTAATAAGCTATTATTTTTTGTTTGTTTTGTTTTTTGTTGTTGGTTTTTTTCTCTTCTTTTGAGACGGAATCTTGCTCTGTCACCCAAACTGGAATATAATGATGCGATCTTGGCTCACTGTAACCTCCGCCTCCTAGGTTCAAGCGATTTTTCTGCCACATCCTTCCAAGTAGCTAGGATTATAGGGACCGCCACCACACCTGCCTTATTTTTATATTTTTAATAAAGATGGCGTTTCACCATGTTGGCCAGGCTGGTCTCGAACTCCTGACCTCAAGTGATCCACCTGCCTCAGCCTTCCAGAGTGCTGGAATTACAGGTATGAGGCACAACGCCCAGCCTCAATGAGGTATTATTGTGACTAGAAATGTTTTTTTCTGATTAAGGGTATTGTTGTCTTATTAGGATGCTCATGAATTTTTAAGTCAGTGTTTGGACCAGTTGAAAGAAGATATGGAAAAATTAAATAAAACTTGGAAGACTGAACCTGTTTCTGGAGAAGAAAATTCACCAGATATTTCAGCTACCAGAGTATACACTTGCCCTGTTATTACTAATTTGGAGTTTGAGGTTCAGCATTCCATCATTTGTAAAGCGTAAGTAGTGTCTAAGAAATGATTTTCCCTTTTTACTTCTTTATGGCAAGTGATTAAAACTCTCCTACGACATACCAGATGCCATGAATTCTTTTCTGTTGTTAAGACAGGGTCTCACACAGTCGTCTAGGCTCTGGGGTGCAGTGGCGCAACCCCAGCTCATTGCAGCCTAGATCTCCTGGGATCAAGTGATCCTCTTACCTCAGCCTCCTGAGTAATGAATTTTTATCTCATCTTCCTTTCTATGTCATAGGGAAATATAAACCAACAGATTATATCAAACCTTTTTTTTTTGAAGTCTTTATCTTTCTATAGAAATGCTTGGGCTGGGCACAGTGGCTCATGCCTGTAATCCCAACACTCTGGGAGGATGAGGTGGGCAGATTGTTTGAGCCCAGGAGTTCAAAACCAGCCTGGGCAGTATGGGGAAACCCCATCTCTACAAAATATACAAAAATTAGGCAGGCGTGGTGATGCACACCTATAATCCCAGCTACTTGGAAGGCTGAAGTGGGAGGATTGCTTAAACACTGCAAGTTGAGGCTGCAGTGAGCCATGATAACGCCACTGTACTCCAGCTTGGGCAACAAAACAAGACCCTATCTCAAAAAAACAAAACAAAACAAAAATGCTTGGTGGAGTGAGAACTGAGGAAAATTTAAATACTTTATTATATGCTTTAGTATTGACTAAACACTTAATTTTGATCTGTAGTTTTATTTTTTTCATTCTACATCTTTTCCAGTGTAGAATATTGAATTGTTTGGGAATACTTGTTTTTCTTTGTCACTGAAAAAAAAACACACCTTATTACTTGCTTTTTTGGTTGAACCCCATATTATTTTTACTAAAAATATTTTTTTACAAAATAGATCCGAATTTGAATTATTTTTACCTTTGCAATGTTTTTCAACCATATTTACAGTAATTATCCGCACTTACTTTCTACATTAATTTCCATACTTACCAGGATTTCTATAGCCTGCGCATCACTTTAAAATATTTCACTTTGACTAATCTTCTAGTCATCTATAGTACATCTCTGAATAGATTTTTTTCAGTTACAATGTAATTCTTCACAGTCTCTATATGAGAGAGAATTATTTCTATGACTTTCACACATGACTTAATGCAGAATTACTGACTCACACATAGTCTTTACCCATCAACATAGTAAGTATACTGCCCCGTCATATCCTGTTACTCTGTGCCACTCATAAGAAACCTGACTTTGTGGGAATTTTTTCTTTTTCTTCCTGAAAATCTGTGGTATTTTTGAAATTCACAGTTTCACTAGTTTAATTCTAGTTATTAACACTTTTTGTTACTTTTGCCTTAATATGGTAGAGCCTTTTCATTGGAAGCTTTGGGATTTTCTCCAGGTCTAGAAAACTGTTCTCTAAATACTGCTTCTCTTCCATTCTGGAATTTTCTTCAGAAATATTCAAAATCCATATTGGTTCTCCAATTTTCTGTCCTCCATATCTATTTTTCTCAGGCTGCTCAGAATGATAGTGTTCACTGACATCTTTTCCAGCTGTAACATTCTAGCATTTTTAACCAGAATTTTAATAAAGACAGTTTTGCATCAGTAGTCTGTGATACTGCTTGCTTTCATTCATGACTTTATCAGTCTTTTCCCCCTAGTGGATGAATGGTTTTCTAAAGAAAACATCCAGATCTTGCAAGTATGGTTCAGCTTATAATAGCTAGAGAGTCCAACAGCAGTTAATAATATAATAGCCATTTATCCCTTCCTTCTAATGCACCTTCCAGACAAAATTTGTGCAAGTCAAAGTGAGAGGCAAAGTTTTCAGTTATTATTTCATTGAATTGTGGGAGTACCATTCACATTTTTTAATAGCAAAATTTAAGTTGCCTCCATTGAAAATGACCATAGGCAGTCCACCAGCTCTCTGTCAGGTCTGGAGAGCTGGGCAGTGGGATCATTCAGGCAACACAGAAGAAAGGAGGACATATCAGGCTGGGCGCAGTGGCTCACGCCTGTAATCCCAACACTTTGGGAGGTCGAGGTGCGCGGATCATCTGTGGTCAGGAGTTTGAGACCAGCCTGGCCAACATGGCAAAAACCCGTCTTCACTAAAAATACAAAAATTAGCTAGGCGTGGTGGTGCACGCCTGTAGTCCCAGCTACTAGGGAGGCTGAGGCAGGACAATTGCTTTAACCTGGGAGGAGGCAGTTGTAGTAAGCTGAGATTATGCCATTGCACTCTAGCCTGGGTGACAGAGCAAGACTCCATCTCCAAAAAAAAAGAAGGCCATATCAGAGTAGTTGGCTTCTACACTGTGCCAGTGGTGTTAGGCACTCTAATTGTATAGCACCCAGATGTTGGATATGCAGTTGAAGTATGTGAATCAGTGCAATAAGTGGCATGGATTATGGGATATAGGCACACCAGGTGGCTAAACTGGGCAGGATGTGCCAGCTAGGTGGGGATGGGTTCTGTTGCTTCATTAGTAATTTTATTTAGGACAATTCTCTAACACAAAGTAGTTTCTGGCTGAAGGAAGATTCCACACACATTACACTTTGGATTGTAATTTTGTGTATTTATCCTTTGCCCCATCTTGCTATAGGTTTGTTTGGCCAGTTTGGCAAATGTACTTTTTAAAAAAACTATTGCAGTTTAAATTGACTGCTTTTTAATTAATGTAAGGAAATTCCGTGCATTAATAATATATTCTTGAATATGGGGGAAAAAATTTTTTTTTAATTTTTTCTAGAGATGGGCTCTCACTGTGTTGCCCAGGCTGGTCTTGAACTGGCCTCTAGCAACCCTCCCACCTTGGCCTCCCAGATTGCTGGAGTTTATAGGCGTAAGCCACTGTGCCCAGCTTTGTATTTCTTTTTCTCAAACCTGACATCTCATATGTCTGCAAGCCCTTTCAGCTGTACCTTGGAAATACATCCAGAATGTGACCTCTTTTTACCACTTTCATCGCCACTACCCTACACCAAGCCATTATCACCTCTTGTTTGAATTGTTGCAGCATCTTTTAAATTATTTACCATGTTTCTGCAGTCTGTTTTAAACACATAAGCCAAAGCAATCCATTTAAAATGGAAGTTAGTTCATGTCAGCCTTCTGCTCATACAATTAAAAAACCTATGACTTGTATAACCTCATGTAATCTGCCTCTCAGCACCCCTAACCCCATCTCTGTTAACTCTCTGACTTCATCTTCTGTCACACTTTTCCCTTGCTCTTTCTATTTTAACGAAATGAGCTTCCTTGCTTTTGTTCAAAAATACCAGGATCATAGTGCCTTAGAGTCTTTATACTTAACCGTTTCCTCTATTTTGAATTCTCTTTCCCAAAATTCTTATTTTTGTTTTTATTTAACTGCTGATTTATTTCTGAGACAGAGTTTTGCTTTGTCACCCAGGCTGGAGTGCAGTGGCTCAATCACAGCTCACTGCACCCTCAACTTCCCTGGCTCAAGCAATCCTCCCGCTGCAGCCTCCCAGGTAGCTGGGACTACAGGTGCGCACCACCATGCCTGGCTAATTTTTTTTATTTTTTGTAGAGAGCAGGTTTTCCAGTGATGCCCAGGCTGGTCTGAAACTTGTGGGCTCAAGCCAACTTCCCACCTCAGCCTCCCAAAATGCCAGGATTGCAGGCACTAGCCCCCACACCTGGCCCCATATTCTCATTTAGGTAGTGCCCTCACTTTTCCAGATCTTTACATAAAGGCCATTTGCTCAGTAATGTGTTTTCTTGCCACCCTATCAGATACTGTGCTCTGATCTTTCATTTTCCTCTTCCCTACTATGTATTTCCTCCTTACATGTATCACTATCTAACATACTGTATGTTTTACTAGTGTCAATTTCATTGTCTCTCTCTCCTAGTATAATGATGGCTTCATGAGAGGAGGTATTTTTGCCTTGGTTTATTCACTGCTATCACCCCAGTGCCTAGAACATTTTCTGGCATATAGGAGGCTCTATTAGGTTTTCAGTGCTGTGTAAGAAAGTGCTTCAAACGTATTAGCTTAAAACAACACCCATTTATTCATCCCAGCTCTGTAGGTTAGAAAACTAAGCACAGTATGGCTGAGTTCTCAGCTCAGAGTATCATAAGACTGAAATGAAGGTATTACTGCCTGTGCTCTCATCTGGAGCCCAGGTTCCTCTTCTGTCTCATTAAGGTCATGGGTAGAATTCAGATCCTATGGTTGTAGGACTGAGAATCCTCATTTTCTTGCTAGCTGTCCGCTAGAAACACTCATTTCCTAAAGGCTGGCTACAGATCCTTGCCACATGGCCCCCTCATAGGCACTTCACAATAGTGCTGTTTGCTTTTTTCCAGGCTAGCAGACAGTATATATCTTTCTGACCTCAGACTTCTCTTTCTGTCCTCTAGACCCATATTTAAAGGGCTCATATGGGCCAAGCATGGTGGCTCATGCCTGTAATCCCAGCACTTTAAGAGGCTGAGGCAAGAGGATCACTTGAATCTAGGTGTTCGAGACCAGTCCTGACAACATAGTGATACCCCCTTCTCTACAAAAAGTTTAAAAATTAGCCAGACATGGTGGTGCACACCTGTAGTCCCAGCTGTTTGGGAGGCTAAGGTGGGAGGATTGCTTGAGCCTGGGAGGTTGAGGCTGCAGTGAGCTGTGGTCATGCCATTGCTCTCCAGCCTGGACAACAGAGCAAGAGCCTGTCTCAAAAACAAACAAAAGGGCTCATGTGATTGGATCTGACCCATTCAGATAATCTCCTTTTTGAGTCATTCAAAGTTAAGATTAGGAACCTTAATGATGTCTGCAAAATTCCTTTGGGCCAGGTAAAATAACATCATCATAGGTGTGGTAGCTCATAATTATCACAGGTTGGTTCTACCCACACCCAAAGGGGACAGAAATATACAAAGTCAAGGGTCACCTTAGAATTCTGCCTGTTAGAGAGGCACTCAGTAAATGTTTGTTGAATGAAAGACAAATATACTCTTAATGTTTTTCAGTCTTTAGCTGTAACAGTAGGGAATTAGGGTAGAAATATGAATATTACCTAAAGTATTGATAAGACAAAATGAAAAACAGTCAGCTACAACTATTTAAAAGAAATTGCTTCTAGGTAAATTGAGTATGGTGTTTTAATCTCTGAGCTCACGTTTTTAAATTCTATAAAAAATGTATTTGATGACTAAATCATTCTGCTGCCTAATAGAAGTATCCACATATGCACATAAAGAACATGTAGAATATTTATTCATTTATTTATTTATTTATTTATTTATTTAGAGATGGCGTCTCACTCTGTTGCCCAGGCTGGAGTGCAGTGGCAGGATCTCAGCTCACTTCAAGCTCCACCTCCCGGGTTCATGCTATTATCCTACCTCAGCCTCCCGACTACAGGTGCCCGCCACCACACCCGGCTAATTTTTTTTATTTTTAGTAGAGATGGGGTTTCACCATGTTAGCCAGGATGGTCTTGATCTGCTAACCTTGTGATCTGCCCACCTCGACCTCCCAAAGTGCTGGGATTACAGGCATGATCTACTGTGCCTGGCCAAGAACATGTAGAATTTTTCAAGCATTACTTACATAGCCAACAACTGGAAATAACCTAAATGCTCATCAGTATTAACATGGATAATTGGGCCGGGCGCGGTGGCTCAAGCCTGTAATCCTAGCACTTTGCACTTTGGGAGGCCAAGATGGGCAGATCACGAGGTCAGGAGATCGAGACCATCCTGGCTAACACGGTGAAACCCCGTCTCTACTAAGAAATACAAAAAAAACTAGCCGGGTGAGGTGGCAGCGCCTGTAATCCCAGCTACACGGGAGGCTGAGGCCGGAGAATGGCGTGAACCCGGGAGGTGGAGCTTGCAGTGAGCTGAGATCCGGCCACTGCACTCCAGTCTGGGCGACAGAGCGAGACTCCGTCTCAAAAAAAAAAAAAAACCAAACATGGATACTCGTAGAATATTCATACAGATTAAAGCTATACAACAACAAAAATGCAGTAGAGTCATGCTCAGCAAGCGTAGTTAAATATTACAATCATGCCGAACAAAAGAGAGGCCAACTAAAAATTATTGCATAATCCCGTCATAAAAGATTCAAAAACAGGCAAAACATCTATAGTGTTGGAAGACAGAATAATAGTTGTCTTTTGGGACCAGGTGCAGTGGCTCACACCTGTAATTTCAGCACTTTGGGTGGACGAGGCGGGTGGATCACGAGGTTGGGAGTTTCGAGACTGGCCTGGCTAACATGGTGAAACCCCTTCTCTACTAAAATACTAAAAATTAGCCAGGCATGGTGGTGTGCGCCGTAATCCCAGATACTTAGGAGGCTGAGGTAGAAATATCACTTGAAACCGGGAGGCAGAGGTTGCAGTGAGCCGAGATTGCGCCATTGCACTCCAGCCTGGACAACAAAAGTGAAACTCTGCCTCAAAAAAAAAAAAGTTATCTTTTGGGAGAAGGAAGGAGGATAGTGATTGGAAAAGGGTATGTGCAAGGGGGCTTCTAGGGAGTTGACGGTGGTGTTCTGTTTCTTTTTTTTTTTTTCTGAGACGGAGTCTTGCCCTGTCGCCCAGGCTGGAGTGCAGTGGCGTGATCTCGGCTCACTGCAAGCTCCGCCTCCTGGGTTCATGCCATTCTCCTGCCTCAGCCTCCCTGTTTGTGTTTTTATGAGACAGAGTCTTGCCCTGTCACCCAGACTGGAGTGCAGTGGCATGATTTCAGCTCGCTGCAACCTCCGCCTCCCAAGTTCAAGTGATTCTCCTGCCTCAGCCTCCCAAGTAGCTGCGATTACAGGCGCACACCACCTCGCCTGGCTAATTTTTGTATTTTTCGTAGACAAGGTTTCACCATGTTGGCCAGGCTGGTCTTGAACTCCTGACCTCAGGTGATCCACTCACCTTGGCCTCCCAAAGTGCTGGGATTACAGACGCCAGCCACCACACCTGGCCTTGTTTGTTGATTTGAGTGGTGATGAATGTGTTAACTGATAATTTATCAAGCTGTTTACCTGCAACAGGTTCACTTTTGTATATTATGCTATGCTTCAGTTTTTTAAAGTTTGGGGGTTGCTTATATAAAGTTTAAAAATTGGCCGGGCATGGTGGCTCACGCCTGTAATCCCAGTACTTTGGGAGGCTGAAGCGGGAGGATCACCTAAGGTCGAGAGTTCAAGACCAGCCTGACCAACATGGAGAAACCCCGTCTCTATTAGAAATACAAAATTAGCAGGGCATGGTGACACATGCCTGTAATCCCAGCTACTTGCAAGGCTGAGGCAAGAGAATCGCTTGAACCCGGGAGGCGGAGGTTGCAGTGAGCCGAGATCGCACCACTACACTTGAGCATGGGCTACAAGAGTGAAACTGTATCTCACGAAAAAAAAAACCATTTTAAAGAAAGTACTAAATACTTGCAATTGAGGTTTTATCTGTATTAATTTAATAAGGGTTAAAGTAAGCATGAAAAAAGTCTTAAATGTATATAGTTTTTCTGCCTGGTGATAATGTGTCAGTACCGTAAGTTCTGTGGAAGAACAGTGTTTCTCATGTATATTTGTATTTCTTGTGTATTGGTCTGAATGCTTACATGTCTCATTTTATTCTTACAGATGTGGAGAGATTATCCCCAAAAGAGAACAGTTTAATGACCTCTCTATTGACCTTCCTCGTAGGAAAAAACCACTCCCTCCTCGTTCAATTCAAGATTCTCTTGATCTTTTCTTTAGGGTAAATAATATCTTTTGTATTTTCACATAACTAAATTTTATATCATTGATAGTTGTATTTGAAGTTGGTTTCTTCAAGGCAAAGTTTCTTTTTGTTTTGTTTTTGTTTTTGTGGACAGGGTCTCACTTTGTCACCCTGGCTATAGTGCAGTTGCACAATCTCGGCTCACTGCAACCTCTGTCCCCAGGTTCAAGCAATCCTTCCACCTCAGCCTCCCCAAGTAGCTGGATCATGCCACCATATCTGGCTAATTTTTGTATTTTTTGGTAGGGTCACAGTTTCATCGTGTTGGCCAGGCTGGTCTCGACTCCTGACCTTAAATGATCTGCCCACCTTGGTCTCCCAAAGTTCTGGGATTACAGGCGTGAGCCACCACACCTGGTTTTGGCAGAGTTTCAACAAAATTATTCATGGGGAAAACAGATGAGGCGTTTTTAAAATAATAATAATTTTTAAAAGCTTGATAAATCTAATTATAACTCATTGAAAAAGAAAATTAATTGATTAAATAGATTATAAATTTAACTCAATAGCCGGCATTTAGACAACCTTAGAAATAGTTTGTTGGCGGGGCACAGTGGCTCACACCTGTAATCCCAGCACTTTGGGAGGCTGGGGCAGGTGGATCACAAGGTCTAGAGATCAGGATCATCCTGGCCAACATGGTGAAACCCGGTCTCCACTAAAAATACAAAAAATAGCTGGGCATCATGGCCTGTGCCTGTAGTCCCAACTAGTCAGGAGGCTGAGGCAGGAAAATCGCTTGAACCGGGAGTGGGAGGTTGCAGTGAGCCAAGATCACGCCACTGCACTCCAGACTGGAGACGGAATGAGACTCTGTCTCAAAAAAAAAAGTAGTTTGTTATTTGTAAACAAATATTAAAGTATTTGATGTAACATATTCTAAAATTTGGTAACATGAAATTAAAACTGTAGATACCATGTAAGTTGGTATCCTAAGATCTGCAATATAAGAAAATATTCTTTGGCTGGGCGTGGTGGCTCAAGCCTGTAATCCCAGCACTTTGGGAGGTCGAGACGGGCGGATCATGAGGTCGGGAGATCGAGACCATCCTGGCTAACACGGTGAAACCCCGTCTCTACTAAAAAATACAAAAAACTAGCCGGGCGAGGTGGCGGGCGCCTGTAGTCCCAGCTACTCGGGAGGCTGAGGCAGGAGAATGGCGTAAACCCGGGAGGCGTAGCTTGCAGTGAGCCGAGATCCAGCCACTGCACTCCAGTCTGGGCGACAGAGCAAGACTCCGTCTCAAAAAAAAAAAAAAAAAAAAAAAAAAAAATTCTTTGCTTTTTCTTAGGTTGTGTGTACCCTATTAGAAACAGGAAGGAAGAGTCATGTTTATCCAAAGCTGTAGATACATATTTGTGTCTGTGATATACAATTACAGATATTGAAAAAGTTTCTGGAGCATAATCAGACTGTTGTTATAGCAGTCCTTATAACTAGTGGAAATTTGCAAGAATCCCCCTTGATCTATCTAGTAGCAGTCCTTGTTTTGTTGTAGCAAATTGGCAGGATTGTCTTTCTAAGGTATAAAAAATAAAAATAAGGCCAGGTGTGGTGACTCACACCTGTAATCCCATCACTTTGGGAGGCCGAGGCGGGTGGATCACGAGGTCAGTAGATTGAGACCATCCTGGCTAACACAGTGAAGCCCTGTCTCTACTAAAAACACAAAAAAATTAGCCAGGCGTGGTGGCGGGTGCCTGTAGTCCCAACTACTTGGGAGGCTGAGGCAGGAGAATGGCGTGAACCCGGGAGGCGGAGCTTGCAGTGAGCTGAGATCCGGCCACTGCACTCCAGCCTGGGTAACAGAGCGAGACTCCGTCTCAAAAAAAAAAAAAAATGAAATTTAAAAATAAAAAATCTGGCTGGGTGCGGTGGCTCACACCTGTAATCCCAACACTTTGGGAGGCCAAGGCAGGCCAATCACCTGAAGTCAGGAGTTCAATACCAGCCTTGCCAACACAGCGAAACCTTGCTTCTACTGAAAATGCAAAAGTTAGCTAGGTATGGTGGCACATGCCTGTAGTCCCAGCTACTCAGGAAGCTGAGGCACGAGAATCACTTGAACCCTGGAAGTGGAGGTTGCAGTGAGCTGAGATCACGCCACTCCCATAGCCTGGCTGACAGAGCAAGACTCTGTGTCAAAACAAACAAACAAACAAAATCTGTTTATTAAATGGTGAACATTGAGCTCTACCCAAAGATAAATACTCTGCTTTTCTTTTAGTCATTTTTAAACTATTCTTGTTATTATCATAGACTTTTAAGATTTTTCCTATGTATTTTTACCCCAATTTTTTTAAGGATTTCTTGTTTCAGTGTTCTCTAGGTAATGGTATTCACCCCAATCTTTCATCCTTTTAAAGCAGTTGTTCTTAGTGGGCTGTCACGAGAAGATTGAGTTCCGTTATGCGAAAGGGGTAGCGTTACACCTAACAGACAAGAAATTCTACCTAACCTAAAGGTGATCTTATCTCTGCTATGGCCAAACGTTAAAATCTGGATATACTCTTGGTAGTGATTCATATGTATCCGTGGGGAAAAGGCTGAAAAGCCTAAGAATCTTCTATTTTAGAGTCAGTTACTATCATAAATTTAGATATTTTCTTGGGAAAAAAGGAAATTAGAAGTTCTGAAACGGGGCATGATATTATAAGTATATTTTGAGGATTGGGTCTTAATTTGGTAAGGCTCGTGGCTCTAGACACAGAATTTCTAAAACTGGTTCAGAGTTGTCATTCCACTAATGGAACTGATAAGACTAGAGCAAATATTTGCATTGAAGATATTAATGCTGATTCACCTTCATGCTTTATTTTTCCTTCTTTTTATAGGCCGAAGAACTGGAGTATTCTTGTGAGAAGTGTGGCGGAAAGTGTGCTCTTGTCAGGCACAAATTTAACAGGCTTCCTAGGTAATATTTTTTTTTTTTTTTTTTTTTGCTATGGACTAAAGAATTCACAGGTACATTTAATTGCTTTTCAGTTTTTCTTTTTAAAGTTCATACAAATATTACTGAATAAATGAAGGTTACCAGAATGGATTGGTAAAGAGGGTCAGGAAAGCTGAAATGTGCAGAGTGTAGAGAGAGGGTGGAGAGCTAGAATGCTCTTGGATAAGAAAGGTGGCCAGGTGTGATAGCTCACGCCTGTAATCCTAGCACTTTGGGAGGCTAAGGTAGGAGGATCACTTGAGTCCAGGAGTTCAAGACCAGCCTGGGTAACATAGGGAAACCCCCATCTCTACTGAAGAAAGAAATATATATTTAAAGGAAGGAAAAGGGTTTCAAATATTGAAGAGAAAAAGGGTCTTGAGAATTCCAAGAAAATGACAATAGAGGATACAGCTGCTGAGACTTTGGAATAGTTATAAGAACTAACTAGTCAATTTTTAATTTAGTAATGTGTAATATTCAGTTATAATTTGTTGTCCTGTGTTGTGCTGTAGTCTTTCTCTGTTATTCTCATACTTTCAGTAAAAACCTGCTATAGACACACACGTACATAGGAATAAAATAGGGAGTAATTTTTTGCAGTTTGTTCATTCCTTCATTCTGAGGATCTTATAAATTAGTAAATTTCCTGTAATCATAAGATAAATTTTCTGATATAGGAATGAAATTAACTTATATTGTATCTGTTCTGTATAAACATAAAACTGAAGTAGTTACAAAAAATTATTATGTGGTTATAGGACAGCGTTTAGTTCTCTCCAAGAATAGATTACAAACACCAAGGTTATTATTAACATTAAGTATTTATGTAGCACTTTGCCTACAAAGTGCTTTACTTTCTTTTATTAGCTTCAATATTCTGTCAGTAAGTGTGGAATTTCTGGAACCTAGGCCCTAGAGACTAGTTCTTTTACATTTCATAATCTACTTCTTTCTAGAAAATGGGAGTTGGTTTTTTTTTTTTTTGGTTGTTTTTTGTTGTTGTTGTTGTTGTTGTTTTGATACAGAGTCTTGCTCTGTCCCCCAGGCTAGAGTGCAGTGGCACGATCTCAGCTCACTGCAACCTCTGCCTCATGGGTTCAAGCGATTCTCCTTCCTCAGCCTCCTTAGTAGCTGGGATTACAGGTGTGTGCCACCACACCTGGCTACTTTTTGTATTTTTAGTAGAGATGGGGTTTTGCCATGTTGACCAGGTTGGTCTTGAACTCCTGACCTTGGGTGATCTACCCACCTCAGCCTCCCAAAGTGCTGAGATTACAGGCATGAGCTACCGTGCGGCCAGCCAAGGAAGCTGGTTTTAAAGAAATGACTTTATAAAGACTGGGTGTGGTGGTTCATGCCTGTAATCTCAACATTTTGGGAAGCCAAGGTGGAAGGATTGCTTGAGACCAGGAGTTCAGGACCAGCCTGGGCAACATGGTGAGACCCCCATCTCTACATGTTTTTTGTTTTTTTCAAACAGAGTCTCTTTCTGTTGCCTAGGCTGGAGTGCGGTGGCATGATCTTGGCTTACTGCAACCCCCGCCTCCTGGGTTCAAGCGATTCTCCTGCCTCAGCCTCCTGAGTAGCTGGGATTACAGGGATGCGCCGCCATGCTCGGCGAATTTTTGTGTTTTTGGTAGAGACGGGGTTGTGCCATGTTGACCAGGCTGGTCTCAAACTCCTGACCTCAGGTGATCTGGCTGCCTTGGCCTCCTAAAGTATATAAATCATAGCAGTATTATTATATTGACTTAAGAGATTTATATTATATTTTTGACTTAAGAGACTGTTCTTTCCTATTTGTGAGTGGTTTGAGGCTAGGAAGGTGGGAGGAAGAATCTTAAGGCAAAGAATTGGTTGTTACCAGCTGTCACTAAGGAAACCATGTGTACAGTTAAAAAGACTAGTTTTGACCTCACATGCTGGATGTCTCTTCTCTTTCCCATTTTCTTGCTATTTGGTTTTTCAAGTGGGGGGAAAATAAATGCTAAGGGGAATTTTTCTCCTTGCTTTTCTTTCTTTTTTTTTGTTTTTTTTTTTCCTGGTAGATCACTTGTGTTAAAGGTTAATTTATTCCAGACTTATGTGATAGAAGCTTCTGTTTGTCAAATCTCAATATTAGTCTTGTTCTACTTTTGTTTAATTTACTATTCAAAGCCACTCTTTAAATCCCGATGATTAGTCTTGTTGGACTTTCGTTCAGTTTAATATTCAAAGCCACTCTTATTCTTGAAGGGCCTGTTATCGTTATCAAATCTGTTCACAAAGTTGGGCCTCATCTTTGAAGATCAATGATTTTGACTATCATTTTCCTGTTTTATATTACTTTTTTTTTTTTTTTCCTTTTACTGCTCCGTGCATAGCAGGGCTACACTATAGGCAGTGTGTCCAGAGTAGCCTCATATTACCTTTTATTTTGGTTAGGTTATTTGAAATTCTAGTCACAAGATTTAATTTTGACATTGGTTCCACATTAGTTGTGTCCTTGTATTCTCTCAAATTGTAAATTTTTGAAGATCCTGAGTTCTAGCATGCTTTTTAAAGAGAAGTACAATCCATAACTTCAATTTGCAAATTTTTGTTTGTGGCTTCTGTGATGAAGGCATGTATGGTAAGAAACAGTTTTTTATAGATCAGACATTTTTGTATGTGTGCCTGGAACTGAAGTTTATTCCCATAAGATTTTTGAAATTCAATTTTTAAAGTGTTCTTATGAGTTGAGAAATACATTTAATCCATCAAGCAGAGATCGTGTTCTGTATGAGAAGTGAAAAGGTTACCACAATTTTAACCATAAAGAATTCAGTCCTTCTAAAGAGGTAAAAGCCTTTTCAGACCCACAGACAAGATTTGGCATGCAAATTTTTGTAAAGCTTGTTTCTAGATGGGGAAACGTTTTGTATTTCCTCCTTAGCTTTCTACAGAGAAAGTGCTTCTGAAAATAAAAGAATAATTCTCATCAAATCATCTTGAAATAATTAATGTTTACCGTTAAATATAAGAGCTATGTAACATTTTAATAGACATTATTTTACCAGTAGTGGCTATATAAAACCTATTGCTTTTTAAACTATGTAACAGTGAAGTAAATAATTTAAGGATTTAACCCAATATCAATGCCAAATTTAACATTCTTGTCTGCTGTATTTTATTTATTTGTGTTTTTTCTAGGAACATTGTAACTATTTTACCCAAACTGCACTAATCCACCATTGTCCCTGTTTTGTTTTTATTTGTATGCTTAACTGGCCCAATGCCTGTTACCTAACAGGTATTCAGTAAATATTCTTTGATGTGTCTTTGGTTTGGCCAAATGGATTTTTTAAATCAAAAGTCATCTACCATAGTTAGAGTGATCTATTTCACTATACAAGAGATACTTGTATTAAGTATGAATTAGTAAGGTTGTCATCTCCTGTTTTTCAGGGTCCTCATTCTCCATTTGAAACGATATAGCTTCAATGTGGCTCTCTCGCTTAACAATAAGATTGGGCAGCAAGTCATCATTCCAAGATACCTGACCCTGTCATCTCATTGCACTGAAAATACAAAACCACCTTTTACCCTTGGTTGGAGTGCACATATGGCAATGTAAGTCCTTGAGAGACTATGTCTTTACATTCCCTTTTGAAATAGAAAGGCTTTAGTATCTAATCAAAAGAATGACTGAATTACATAATATGACCCCAAGATAAAATCAGATCAATGGCCAGATGCAGTGGCTCATGCCTGTAATCCCAGCACTTTGGGAAGCTGAGGCAAGAGACTCGCTTGAGCCTAGGAGTTTGAAACCACCTATGGCAACAGAGCATGACCTCGTCTCTACAAAAAATAAAATAATAAAGCCAGCATGGTGGCACACACCTGTAGTCCCAGCTACTCGAGACTGAGGTGGGAGGATTGCTGGAGCCTGGGAGATGAAGTCTGCAGTGAATGGTGATCAGAGCAAGACCCTATCTCAAAAAAAAAAAAAAAAAAAAAAAAGGGAAAAGAAAAAATCAGACCAAGAAGGAGATTCTAATTTTGCTTTACTTTGTTTTAGTGTTAAATCACTGCCTGAAGTAATTGAAGATAATGCTTAAAATTTTTCCAAAGTTATTAGTTGTTTTTCATAGTGAGGTGCTTTTTTAGGAAGTGCTCTTTTTAGACTGCTAGAAGACAGTTTGATATACTTTGGGAATATAAATCAAACTTAGGTGATAATAAGAGTCACCTAGACACTAAAAATACTGATTTTTGTGTTTTTTCCCTGGAAGTTCTGTTTCAGTAGGTCTGAGATAGGGGCTTAGGAATCAATATTTTTAGCAAATGCCTCAGTTGACTCTTCAGGACATGCAGTTATGAGAAACCCTATACTCAATGTTATGCCTTCATTCATATATTATCAGCAGTGTAAAGAACTTAAATGGCTACTAAAATTTCTCAAGAAAAAAAGAAGTAATCTTTACTTTAGGTTTTGCTTCATTATGTATGCTGGGAAAACCTTAGGACTTCTTTGAGTGTTCCCCTTTTTTCTACATATTTGCATTACTTTGAAGCCGTATGTTATGTCATTCTTTTCTATACTCAAACACTAGTTTGGTGGAATAATAAAGTTATAGAACTTTAAAGATGAAAGACATTTTAGAGATATTTGTCCAAACCCTTAATTTTATACAAGAGGACCAAGGAAATTAAATGATTTTCCTAAAGTCATACAGTTAGTGTCTGAAAGAGCAACGTCTCATGGAAGTTTACACTAGTGTCTCAAGGGTCTACTAAGAAAAGCATGTGGCCAGAGAGTCTAAGTGTTTTCTGGTTTTTTCCTCTCACAGCTTTTCTTTGTATGTTTTTGCTTGGTACATACTACCTTTTGCTGGTAGAGCTATTACTCTTGCTGGCAGTAGTGCTATGTCACACTAACAGTGTAGACTCTATGTGTTCACAGGCCTGAAGCCAAGCTATCTGACTGTACAATTTGATAGCTTTTAGACCTTACACAAATTCCTTGACTTGTCTGTAAGAAAAACAATAGGATGGTTGTGAACATTAAATGACATGATAATACGTGGAGTTCTTGGCACAGTGTGTGACATCTAATAAGTCCTCAATAAATGAGAGCTATTACTTTAAAAGAACTGAGACAAAGTGATTTTCTCCAGGTTATTTTTTTCCTATGTATTACACTTGACTTCATTTCCAGTGCTGTCTATTTAGATTATTGGATCAAGGAGAGCCTAGAGATGGTATTTCATTTTCTCTTTTGGCCTCTATTGCTAGTAAATTTTTTTTTTTTTTTTTTTTTGTGACGGAGTCTCGCTGTGTCGCCCAGGCTGGAGTGCAGTGGCGCATCTCCACTCACTGCAAGCTCCTCCTCCCGGATTCACGCCATTCTCCTGCCTAAGCCTCCTGCGTAGCTGGGACTACAGGCGCCCGCAACCATGCCCGGCTAATGTTTTGTATTTTTGTAGTAGAGATGGGGTTTCACTGTGTTAGCCAGGATGGTGTCGATCTCCTGGCCTCATGAACCACCGCGCCCGGCCTTTTTTTTTTTTTTTTTTTTTTTTGAGATGGAGTCTCACTCCGTTGCCCAGGCTGGAGTGCAGTAGTGCGGTCACCGCTCACTACAACCTCCGCCTCCTGGGTTCAAGCAATTCTCATGCCTCAGCCTCCCGAGAAGCTGGGATTACAGGCACCCGCCACCAAACCCGGCTAATTTTTGTATTTTTAGTAGATACGGGGTTTCACCATGTTGGCCAGGCTGGACTTGAACTCCTGACCTCAGGTGATTCACCTGCCTCAGCTTCCCAAAGTGCTGAGATTACAGGCGTGAACCACTGCGCCTGGCCTATTGCTAGTAATTTAAAAAGTATTATAGTTGTTTGCTTTTCAAAAGGACATAAAAGGAATTATAGTACAGAATAATTCATTTTATAAGTCAAATATATATCTTTAATAATTCATTTG
This sequence comes from Macaca mulatta, assembly GCF_049350105.2. Classification (NCBI taxonomy): domain Eukaryota; kingdom Metazoa; phylum Chordata; class Mammalia; order Primates; family Cercopithecidae; genus Macaca; species Macaca mulatta. Next base: position 123,716,612 of record NC_133417.1, on the reverse strand, counting down.
TATACATTATATATTTTCTAATTTTCTGATAGTTCTAGACCATTGAAAGCCTCTCAAATGGTGAATTCCTGCATCACCAGCCCTTCTACACCTTCAAAGTGAGTTATATTTCTTATGTACCCAAAATCTGTATTTAAGGATTTGGCTTACCCTAATCTCCAAGATTGCCTCCCTGCCTTTTCATTATTGTTTTTCTTTTTGCATGATAATGCTCTTTATTATCTATACTTTTGAAACTTTCCTGAATTTGATTTAGAATATATTGAAGGATATAACAGATTTTAATCAGTGACACAAGGTTAGCTCATCCTCTCAATATTCTGTCTTAAACCTTTAAAAACTTATTATTGTTAATATGTAATAATTTCATCCTAAAACTCTAAAAATTAACAAGGACATAGGAGTCTAGGGACTTAAGGGATAAAATTACCCCTATTATTCTAAAACACTCTTCCTTAAAGATAGACATAGAATCCCAAAACATTTTTTACCTGTTGTTAGCCAGTCTGGAAATTCTTCTTTGACACCGAATAGGAGTTATTTTGAAAGGGGACAGGAAAACAAGCAAGCATTCTACAAATGCCCTGGTTTTTTTTTGTTGTTGTTGTATAAGACCAAACTTTATCCAAGGAGGGAAGCACATGCCTTTTTTGTTTGCTTTTTAAATATATTTCCTCTGAGATTTTACTAGAGGAGTTCCTGATTAGATCATTTTAATTGATTTAGTTGTCGTTTGACTTTTTAATTAATTTTTCTAAAAATTTGATGGCCCAAAGTACTTTTAGAGAAGAGACATTTTTGTTGTTTAAGGGCTTTTGGGGGGCTTATATAACCATAAAATGACATTTGGGAACTGCTATTTTCTTTTCCTCCTGTTAATTATTTTTCAGTGCAATTAAAACCAGATGACTAACATGACTAGAAATCTGAAATGGTACCGATATGAATACTCTTACCCGTTCTCAAGATACAAATGAGCAATACCACTTGGCTGCTTAGAAAGTGAGCAAGTGATGCATTTACAGGATGAATATTTTTCATTGCTACAGGCAAGCTGCCTTCTGTAAATATAGTAATTATTAATGGAATGCACTCTTTATGTACCAAGTCACTGTAGTTGCAAGAAAGAACTGATTTCATTGGGCATCATTGTACCTTGGCATGGTCATCTGTTCTCCAGGGTCTACTGGTATGAAAATTTGGGAGTTGATCAATAAAGAATGATTAGGCCCTAGAAGACTTGTCATGCCGATCAAACTTAAAAGAGGCTGAGTTATGAACCAGAATACCATTGATTCTTCTACAATGTCCTTTGTCACATTTGACCCTGGTGCAGTGGTAGCCAGGTGTCACCCTCCTTCAGCAAAATATTCATCTGGATAAACAAATTAATATGTTCAGGTTTGCTTGGTGAGCATGAAATCTGAAATGAGGAGTTAAGATGGCTAATTGGCTATTATACTAAAAACCCTTTTGAGCACATAATGGGGGGCTTTTCATGTGTTCAGGCTGGAGTGCAGTGATATCCTGGCTGCCCTGAGCCACACACTATGTTTGGGCTTATCACTGACCACTTGCCTCTTTTCTTTGATCTACATTGCTATGTAATTTTCCTGATTTCCACTTTGGCCTCTTATTTCTTGGTGCCATTAGTCTATATGTTTATTTTCAGTTTTGACATTCAGGTTAATTGTATTTCCCAGTTTTCATTTTATATATATTTTTTGTATTGCATATGAATTTATGTTAACCTCCATCAAAGAAAGTTCTTGTTCTTTGACCTTTACCACTTTTTTCTTTAGTTTATTTTCAGCTTACCTAGAAGACAACACAGTAACACCTTACTTATCTGGCATCATTAAAGGATTCCACATAAGTGAATTTTTATATAACTGAAGCTTACCCTTTTAAGCATTTATCTTTTAAAACATTTTTAACAGTTTGGATGAAAATGTTTCTAAAATATATTATGCTATTCCTTACATTCTTAAATAAAATAACTAAGGATAATTTAAGTATAACTTAATGACTTAAAATCAGCATTTTAAGTATCAATTATTGCACTGTGTTTCAATATGATATTGCCCTCAGAGGCTCTTATTACAAGACAGTTTGCTTTTACATTAAATGACTTTATAGTTCTTGTTTGCTTTTCTTGTGGTTATTCTTTCTCATTTCTTAGCTCTCATTTCTTGATGAACTTGATATACTATTTTATACACCATTTCCTGGGAAAGAAAGGGTCCCTCTAAGTACATGGGTTTTGGAACTGCCTTCCTCACAAGCCTTTTTTTCTTACTTTGGAATCCCTATGTTCTGGAAAGTAGAGGTTGCCAGAAGTCTGACCTACAGATAAGTGGATAAGTGGAATGTTACTGTTATTTTTAAAGTGCATGGGTCATAATTTAAAAGATCACAAATTAGTCTTCATGCACTTTGTTGTCAAAAACATTTATTCATTGCTATGCCTGCATGAATTCAGTAGCATACTTTATAAAGACAATAGCAAATTTCATTGGGGTTGATCATTAAAAGAAAAAAGGCACAACATGATTAGTTTACTGATGATACGTAGTAGCATAAGAGTTGTCCAGTTTTCAAAGCATGGCTCTTTTGGAGTGGGGCAAAGGTAATGCTGAAATATACCTCTTTTGATGCATCTTTTTTTTCTGTTAAGTAATTTTCCGTAATGGAAAAGCAATTTGTTTTGGTATTTTTACATCAAAAGAATAACAAAGACAAATGTTTATCAGACTTTTTTTTTTCCCCCTTAAATTACAGGAAATTCACCTTCAAGTCCAAGAGTTCCTTGGCTTTATGCCTTGATTCAGACAGTGAGGATGAACTAAAACGTTCAGTGGCCCTCAGCCAGAGACTTTGTGAAATGTCAGGCAACGAACAGCAGCAAGAAGACCTGGAAAAAGTAAGTAATATTTTCTTAAAACATCTGACAAAAATTTGTTTAGCTCTTACTGTCCAAACAAATGTCTTTTATAACCATCATCAAACTAATTAATTTTAAAGAAAATGCCTTCTCTGGCTACAGAAATCAGTCTGTTTACAGATGGATCAAGACTTACGATAAATTAGTTGTTCTGAACAAATTACTTTCTTTTTTGCCCTTCAGAGCTACTTTTGCATATTGGTCCTCAAATAATTACTTGCTTTATTTTGGTAGCAGCGTTGTTTATTTGTTTGTTTGTTTGTTTTTTTTTTTTTGAGACGGAGTCTTGCTGTGTCACCCAGGCTGGAGTGCAATGGCCAGATCTCGGCTCACTGCAAGCTCCGCCTCCCGGGTTCACGCCATTCTCCTGCCTCAGCCTCCCGAGTAGCTGGGACTACAGGCACCCGCCACCTCGCCCGGCTAGTTTTTGTTTTTTTTTTTGTATTTTTTAGTAGAGACGGGGTTTCACCGTGTTAGCCAGGATGGTCTCGATCTCCTGACCTCGTGATCCGCCCGTCTCGGCCTCCCAAAGTGCTGGGATTACAGGCTTGAGCCACCGCGCCCGGCCTTGTTTGTTTGTTTTAAAGGCAGGGTATCGCTCTGTTGCCCAGGCTGGAGTACAGTGGCATAATCATGGCTCACCACAGCCTCATCCTCCTGGGCTCAAACAATCCTCCTACCTCAGCTCCCCAGGTAGCTGGGACTACAGGCACACACCACCGTGCCTGGCTAGTTTTTAAAATTTTTTGTAGAAACAAGGTCTCACTATGTGGCCTAGGCAGGTCTAAAATTCCTGGACTCAGCTTCCCTAAGTGCTTGGATTACAGGCATGAACCACTACTCCCAGCCTGTAGCAATTGTTTATGTGAGGGAACTGTAGTAAACATTTTACATCAACAGAGCAACCAAGTTATCTAATTGTTTAAATTATGGATTTATTAATTGGCTTAATATATAGATAATTATATGGATAGTTAATGCTTTGAAGATCTAAGCTTTTCTATGTGTTTACATTATCTTATGCAGCTGTATTTTATTTTAAGCCTCCTTTTTAAATAATAGAATTATTTTAGTAGTTATTTTTGTTCTGAGTTGTTTCCTATCTTACTTTAAAGCCAGAGGTAGTTTGTGGTTGCTCAACTTGAATGAGAAATGAGTGAAAGTCCAAAATTCTCCCAGAAAACAATTTTTGAATATTTACATAATCTTTTTTTTTTTTTTTTTTTTGAGACGAAGTCTTGCTCTGTTGTCCAGGCTGGAATGCAGTGGCACAATCTTGGCTCACTACAGTCTTTGTCTCCCAGGTTCAAGTGATTCTCCTGCCTCAGCCTCCTGAGTAGCTGGGATTGCAGACGTGCACCACAACATCTCCCTACTTTTTGGATTTTGGTTTTTTATTTTTTATTTTTTTTTGAGACAGAGTCTCGCCCTGTCACCCAGGCTGGAGTGCAGTGGTGTGATCTCAGCTTGCTGCATCCTCCACCTCCCAGGTTAAGGCGATTCTCTGTCTCCCTAGTAGCTGGGACTGTAGGTGTGTGCCACCACGCCTGGCTAATTTTTTTATATTTTTAGTGGTGGCGGGATTTATCCACATTGGCCAGGCTGATCTTGAACTCCTGGCCTCAAGTGATCTGCTGGCCTCAGCCTCCCAAAGTACTGGGATTACAGGCATGAGCCACCACGCCCGGCCTAATTTTTGTATTTTTAGTAAAGACAGGTTTTCACCACGTTGGCCAGGCTGGTCTCAAACTCCTGACCTCAGGTGATCCGCCCACCTTGGCCTCACAAAGTTCTGGGATTACAGGCGTGAGCCACCTTGCCTGGCCTTCTTTACATAATCTTGATGTCATTTTTATTTTTCTCATTTATTATTAATAAGACCAGCTAACATTTATAATGGTGTAATAAGCATAATGATGGAATATTTACTGTATAATCTAAATATATCTGGAAGAAAATAAATTGAAAATACTTATAGAGTAATTATCTCTGAGTAATCTATTTTGAGTGAATTTATCTTATTATTTTTACATATTTCCAAATTTTTACAAAATTTATACTTATTTCTATCAAGAAAAAATAATCGTGTATTCTTATATATTTATTTTTAAAGTTAGACTCACCATTTAGTTTATATATCAGTTATTGATTGTTAAATAACCCAAAGCATCAAAGAAAGGAAACTTTAGAAATAAAGTTGCTACTTTAAATGCTAACTAATATTGCTATATTTATAAGTATTCTGGTTTCTTCTAAAAGTAACTCTCTTCTTCAGGATTCAAAATTATGCCCAGTAGAGCCTGACAGGTCTGAATTGGAAAACTCAGGATTTGACAGAATGAGCGAAGAAGAGCTTCTAGCAGCTGTCTTGGAGATAAGTAAAAGAGATGCTTCACCGTCTCTGAGTCATGAAGATGATGATAAGCCAACTAGCAGTCCAGATACTGGATTTGCAGAAGATGATATTCAAGAAATGCCAGAAAATCCAGACACAATGGAAACTGAGAAGCCCAAAACAATCACAGAGCTGGGTAGGTTTAATGAACATTAAACCTCTGTTAAACAAAACATAACTCTTTCAAAGTTTCGTAGTGACAAATGAGCTCCAAATAACCGGAGATAAATAGAAAAATTAGCTGAGCATGGTGGCGTGTGACCCTTATCCCTGCTACTCGGGAAGCTGAGGCAGGAGAATTCTCTTGAACCCAGGAGGCGGAGGTTGCAGTGAGCCAATATTGTGCCACTGCACTCCAGCCTAGGCGACAGAGTGAGACTCCTTCTCAGATAAAAACAAATAAAGGGAGGTGAAGTGGATCTGTATATAACAGGGCTGATGGTATTTTCATTCTATATTATAAAAAGCTTTAAAAAGTGAGAAGCAAATATTGTGACTAGTATACAGATACTAGTGGTAAAGTATGCCGTATCCCTTTAGGTATACATCAGTAGTAAAGCTAACCTTCTTATGTGCATTTAATATATGTTTGTGTCAGTTCTGAGGTGCTTTTCTCACCACTGCTGTTTAAGAAATTCATGGCCGGGCGCGGTGGCTCAAGCCTGTAATCCCAGCACTTTGGGAGGCCGAGACGGGCAGATCACGAGGTCAGGAGATCGAGACCATCCTGGCTAACACGGTGAAACCCCGTCTCTACTAAAAAATACAAAAAACTAGCCAGGCGAGCGAGGTGTCAGGTGCCTGTAGTCCCAGCTACTCAGGAGGCTGAGGCAGGAGAATGGCGTAGACCTGGGAGGTGGAACTTGCAGTGAGCTGAGATCCGGCCACTGCACTCCAGCCTGGGCGACAGAGCGAGACTCCATCTCAAAAAAAAAAAAAAAAAGAAATTCCTATAATTCTTTCATTTTCCTATATGGGAATTTACACCAGGTGTTAGGGTGTGAATAATTCAAGTTCTCCATCCCCTGCACAGTGCATTACTTAGTTTCTATGTTTAGATATATTTAGATACACAACTACTTACCACTGTGTTACAGTTGCCTGCAGTACTCAGTACAGTAACATGATGTACAGGTTTGTAGCCCAAGAGCAATAAGCTATACCATATAGCCTAGATGTGTAGTCAGCTATACCATCTAGGTTTGTGTTAAGTATGCTCGAAGATGTTCGCACAAAGATGAAATCACTTAATGCAATTTCTTAGAATGTATCTTCATCATTAAGCAACACGTGACTGTACATAAAATGCTATACTATTTTTTTGGTAATTTTTATTCATTTTTTGTTATCTAAAGCTATCAATGGGAACAACAGAGCTGAGCCATCCTGCCTTGTACTGTGGGTATTTTGAAACTTTTAGGTAGATGACTTTTACTGTCTTTTCCTATGACCAGTTCAAATTTTTCTCTCTTGATAGCCCCAAGATCTAAACAACTGTATATTGCTAATGTGTTTCAGGTACACCAAGCATAGGATTTTGAAAATGAAGAGAATACTAGAATATCAGAAAATTATTTTCTACATTCTCATAGTTGGAACCTCTTCAATTTTAAATTATTTTGCATGCAAGTAAAATAAGAATTAGTATATCCACATTTAACCGGAAACAAAAACGTGATGGTTTTTATACACAGGCATTAATTTTTTCCTTCTTCATACAAGTATCATTATGCAGTCCCCTTATTACATTTATAATCACTGCCCTTAGGTATCACTGGTTAATATTGGTGCTTTTGTCCCTTCCTGATTTATTTCCTGCTTTCTGCTCTCCTTTTCAGTTCTTTGCCCAGTCCTATAACTTCATAAAATTAACAAAGGGACAGCTACAGGAAGAGGTAATACGTAGCAATGTCCTATATCATGCACTTCAAGGGAGCTACAGTTTTTATAGCGTGAAAGGAGACAAAGTAGTTGGAAATGGCAGTGGGTAATAAAGAGGAAACCCACCCTGTAGCCAGGCTCTGGGGTATGGGGAAAAAACAACCTATACTTCAAAGAACACTAGAAAAATCCATAATGGGAGGCTTTAGAAGAAAAACTGGCCCTGACTAAACACTAAAGAGACCTGACAACCAAATGTAGTGAGTAACCTTAGGAGTCTAGGTTAGAAAAAATTCTACAAAAAATATTTTGGAAACAACTGGAAAAATGAGAATGTGGGCTATAGATTGGAATTATAAATAGAATTACTGTTAATATTCTTAGGTGTGATAATTGTTATGTAGGAAAATGTGCTTTTTAATTAAGAGATTCAGGCTGGGCTGGGTGTGATGGCTCATGCCTGTAATCCCAGCGCTTTGGGAGGCTGAGGTGGTGAATCACCTGAGGTCAGGAGGTTAAGACCAACTTGACCAACGTGGTGAAACCCCATCTACCAAAAATACAAAATTAGCTGGGCATGATGTTACATGCCTATAATCGCAGCTACTTGGGAGGCTGAGGCAGAAGTATTGCTTGAACACAGGAGGCGGAGGTTGCAGTGAGCCGATATTGCACCATTGCACTTCAGCCTGGGCAACAAGAGCAAAACTCTGTCTCAAAAAAAAAAAAAAAAAAAAAAAAAGGCCAGGCGTGGTGGCTCACACCTGTAATCCCAGCACTTTGGGAGGCTGAGGCAGGTGAATCACGAGGTCAGGAGATCGAGACCATCCTTTTTAGCACAGTGAAACCCCGTCTCTACTAAAAATACAAAAAATTAGCGGGGTGTGGTGGCAGGGGCCTGTAGTCCCAGCTACTCGGGAGGCTGAGGCAGGAGAATGGCATGAACCCAGGAAGCAGAGCTTGCAGTGAGCCGAGATCATGCCACTGCACTCCAGCCTGGGCGACAGAGCGAGACTCCGTCTCAAAAGAAAAAAAAAGAGAGAGAAAGAGATTCAAGCTCACGTGCTTTGGGGTAAAGTATTATAATATAGGCAATTACAGTGTATTCACATGGCTCCATAGAAAAAAAAGAAAAATGTGAGTGAGTGTGTATACACACACTCAGTCTCCAAAGACAGCCTCTAGTGAACCATAGCTACCACTATGCATACTCTTGTATAGACCTCTTCACAGTGAATTTGGGAAGGCTATGTGAGTGCAGTAAAATGTGATTGAATTTATTCTGTGTCAAGTTTGTGATTAAACATTAAGGTGGCCTGGCAGCTTCCCCTTTTGTGCTTTTGGGAACCCTAGGCTGCTGTGTAAGAAGCTTGGCTGCCCTGCTGGAGAGATCACATTGAGAAGGAAAGACTCGTGAGATCACCAGAAGAAAGAGGATATCTAGCCATCTAATATCCCCAGCTAATCTTTCTTTTCTTTTTTTTTCCCTGGGTGGGACCAAGTCTCTCTCTGTCACCCAGACTGGAGTGCAGTGGCATGATCTCAGCTTACTGCAACCTCTGCCTTCCAGGTTCAAGTGATTCTCCTGCCTCAGCCTCCCGAGTATCTGGGATTACAGGCGCCCGCCACCACGCCCAGCTAATTTTTTTTTTTTTTTTTGTATTTTTAGTAGAGATGGGGTTTCACCATGTTGGCCAGGCTGGTCTTGAACTCCTGACTTCAGGTGATCCACCCCCCTCAGCCTCCAAAAGTGCTAGGATTACAGGTGTGAGCCACTGCACCTGGCCCCAGCTGATCTTTCTAACCAACGCCACAAAGATGCCAAAGGAAAAAGAAAAAAATCAAGGGAGACATGTTTTTTGGCCTGAGCAGTTGGATAGATAATGGTATCATTTGCTGATATGAGGAAGGCATAGTTGATGAGACAAGGGAGGAATAAAAATTAAACAGGCAAATGGAGATTTCACCTAGTCATTTCAATATACAAGTTTAAAACTCAGGGAAGACATTCAGACTAGAGATATGAATTTGATATTTTGTCAGTTTGTGAGGCTATAGTAATACATGAGATCACTTAGGGAGAGAGCTTAAGTAGAAAAGACAGTCTGAAAAAGTGTCATGATCCCTTTCTTTCAGCAGCCTGTTTTCTCAGTTTCTGATCTTAATTCCAAAATTTTTTCTTCGACCCTATTTTGACTGCCCACTTATAGAAGTCATTACCGTAGACCAGTGCTTCTCAAAGTGTGAACTTAGATCATCAAATATAATCTGTGAACTTCCTGGAAATGCCCATTCTTGACACCACCTCAGACCTACTGACTGAGAAACTCTGGATGTGGGGCTTAGCAGTCTGTGTTTAGATAGGCCCTCCGAGTGATTCTCATGCAATACTAAAGTGTGAAAACCACTCCCCTAGACTTTGTCGTCATCAATAACTGTACCACCTTTGAAATCTTTGTTTCAAATATCCTTGCCTAATCCTTCTTTCCATCCAGCTTACCTAGTGTCCTATTCTGACTTTATTACTTTATTTTTATGAACACTGCCAACCCATTGACTCTTACTTTTTTGCTATTCAGCACCTCCCTCTTATCATTACTTCCTTTCTTAGGCAGCCACATGCCATATTTTGGTACCCTTTTATCTCCTTCCTCTTTTCTTCTGTTGCAGTAGCCTGACAAAACCCAAATTCCCAACTCAACTAGCTACTTTTTCCATACCTGCACCTAAGCTGCTGACAGTTGCTAAAGAAAATCACAAAACTGTGTTGAGTGAACTTTCCTTAAACTCAGGACTACACTCTTAAATGGGCACTAAATGCTACTAGTCAGTTCGGTAATACTTTGTTTTCTCAGTCTCCATGATGTCTTCCTGAAATCTGTACTTCTTTCTCTCTCTTTCTCCATCTCTGTCTCCCTCCCTCCCTCAAATATGCCAAGGCCGTTCTCATCTCAGAGCTTTTGCACTTAAGCTCCTTGAGGGCAAGCACCATGTTGCTTTAATTATCACTATATCCCCAGCTTCTACAACAGTGCTCGGCACATAGATTCTCAGTAAATATCTGTGACTTAACAGTTGCACTGTCTTGTGAATCAACTGAGGACGGGTAGGAATACTAAGTAAGGTTTCACAGTCTCTAGACACTAGCCAGAAGGAATAGTGTGTATAAAGACTCAGAAATGAGAAAGCCCACAGCAAATTAGTGGACCTAAAAGAAAGTTCAGAGTGATCTGTGTGACTGGAGCATATGGTTAAAGGGGAAATGCAAAAGATGAGACTAGAGATCTAAGTAGTCTCTGGTTTTTGCATGGCCTGAAGCCATGTTTAGGAATTTGGACTTTTGTTTCAAAGGCATTAGGAAGTTATTGGATATTTTAAGCAAACAATTATTTTGTAAGGATTTATGGTTGAAGAAAAGACCATTCTGGCTACAGAAGTTAGAGAAAAACTATAGTAATACCTGAGACCTCTTAGGAAATTGTTGCGGTAGTCCAAACCAGAAGTTAGTGGTGTCCTAAGCCAAGGTTTTGGCTTGAAAAAAAAAGTTGATGGATTCAAGAGATGGTTAGGAAATAATCATTTATCTTATGTGAGGAGTGAATGAGAGGGAGAAGTCAAATATGATCCTCAGATTTCTGTCTTTTAAAAGAAACTGTGGAAAATTATCTAATTCACTGAAATATAGAATATCAGGAAGAGAACGCGTTTCAATTAGGGTGTGGGGAAGAAGCAAACAGTGTATTCAGTGTAAGAATGTTCAGTTAAACACATGAATCCCTTTTGATCCATTGTGCAATCTTTAAAAGTGATTATTTCATGGCCATATTTGTCCCCATAGATTTTTAAATAGGTTCTGTATCTGTCTGATAATCTTATCCTGAAGACAAACGTATATTGACTTTAGCATCTTCAAGGAAACTTCCTTGATCTGCTTTCTAACACATGAATTAGTTACTAGTATAATCCAGGATTGTCTGAGGTACATTGAATCATTGAGTGCTCAAAATTATTGGTTAAGAAAAATTATTCGTCACATTTTTGAGTATGTTTTGATAATAAAAGTAATAATACTCATTTTATACTCTAAAATAGCAACGTCAACCCCCAAGTCTTCCTTCCACTTGAAATGCTCATCATCAGTAAACTTTGCATATCTCAGTTGCAAATTTCCAAAACAGATAATCTAATTGGTTGAGTCAAATAATCCATTCCCAGTTCAGCAGGCTTAGATGGGAGAGACAGGCAGGGTCATGTAGACTTCCAAGCTGCCCCTTCTAGGCCATGGGAAGGGTCGTTTCTCCAATAATAGAAGAAAGGAAGAAATTACTGACATCTCTAGGATAATTGGTTTTTGTGTGTTTAATTGGGATTATCTGTAATATAATTTTTCTGAACAATTGGGATTTTTCCACCAAATGCTAAGTTTCTTTTCCTCTTTTAATAAATATTCAGCAATTCAGTACAACTCAAAATGCTAACTAGTTGCTGACTTAGAATCTAAAGCCAAGATGCTGTAAACTTCAGAGTTACCTGTGCTACAGAGAAATACAGTATTAGGGGCCGGGCACAGTGGCTCACACCTGTAATCCCAGCACTTTGGGAGGCCGTGGTAGGTGTATCACCTGAGGTCAGGAGTTCAAGACCAGCCTGGCCAACATGGTGAAACCCTGTCTCTACTAAAAATAAAAAATGAGCTGGCTGTGGTGGCACACACCTGTAATCCAAGCTACTCAGGAGACTGAGGCAGAAAAATCGCTTGAATCTGGGAGGTGGAGGTTGCGGTGAGCCGAGATTGTGCCACTGTACTCCAGCCTGGCCAACAGAGCAAGAGTCTTTCTCAAAAAATAAAATAAAATTCAGTATTAGGGCAGCTAAAGAGCATATACAAACTCAGTAACAATATGCATAGCATGAGTATATAAAGGTAATTCTTACTGGCCAGTTAAATACTTTTTGATGAGGAGGTTTACTTAGTAATGTTTGATATAGTTAACGCTTGTATTTGTATTGAAAATTACTGTGGCCCAGGCATTGAAAATTACTATTACAGGTGGCTCAATCCTGTAATCCTAGCACTTTAGGAGGCCAAGGCTGATGAATCACCTGACGTCAGGAGGTCAAGACCAGCCTGACCAATATGGTGAAACCCCGCCTCTACTAAAAATACAAAATTAGCTGGGCATGTTGGTGCATGCTACTTGGGAGGCTGAGGCAGGAGAATCCCAGCTACTTGGGAGGCTGAGGTAGGAAAATTGCTTGAATCTGGGAGGTGGAGGTTGCAATGAGCCGCAATCATGCCACTGCACTCCAGCCTGGGCAACAAGAGCAAAACTCCATCTCAAAAAACAAAAATAATAATAATAATAATAAAGTTATTATGAAATGGCCGGGTATGGTGGCTCATGCCTGTTAATCCCAGCACTTTGGGAGGCCGAGGTGGGCAGATCACTTGAGGTCAGGAGTTCGAGACCAACCTGGCCAATATGGTGAAACCCCGTCTCTACTGAAAATATAAAAAATTAGCCAGGTGTTATGGTGCACACCTGTAATCCCAGCTACTGGGGAGGCTGAGGCAGGAGAATCGCTTGAACCTAGAAGGCGGAGGTTGCAGTGAGCAGATACTGTGCCACTGCACTCCAGCCTGGACGACAGAGCAAAACTCAGTCTGAAAAAAAAAAAAAAATCATGAAATGTTATTGCTCTAACAATTCAGATAACCAGAAGAAAATCATAACTATCCTGTTTATTTTAGCTAGCCATAGTCTAGAAATTGAGAAGGAACAGGCCGGGAGGGGTGGCTCACACCTGTAATCCCAGCACTTTGGGAGGCCAAGGTGGGCAGATCACCTGAGGTCAGGAGTTCAAGACCAACCTGGCCAACATGGTGAAACCCTATCTCTACAAAAAAAATATAAAAATTAGGCCAGGCATGGTGGCTCATGCCTGTAATCTCAGCACTTTGGGAGGCCGAGGTAGTCCGATCACGAGGTCAGGAGTTCGAGACCAGCCTGACCAAGATGGTGAAACCTCATCTCTACTAAAAATATAAAAATTAGCCAGGCATGGTGGCTAATTAGCCAGGCATGGTGGCCCGTAATCCCAGCTACTCGGAAGGCTGAAGCAGGAGAATCGCTTGAACCCTAGAGGCAAAGGTTGCAGTGAGCCGAGATCATGCCACTGCACTCCAGCCTGAGCAACAGAGTGAGACTCCATCTCAAAAAAAAGTGTGTGTGTGTGTATATGTATATATAAAGTGTGTGTATATATGTGTGTGTATATATGTATATATATACATATATGTGTGTGTATGTGTATATATACACGTGTGTGTGTGTATGTGTATATATACATATGTGTGTGTATATGTATATATACACAATATATGTGTGTGTATATATATAAATTAGCCAGGCATGGTAGCGGGCACCTGCAGTCCCAGCTACTCAGGAGTCTGAGGCGGAAGAATTGCTTGAAAGAGGCGGAGGTTGCAGTGAGCCACTGCACTCCAGCCTGGGGGTAGGGGGAGGGGAGGGGAGGGGAGTGGGGATTTCTTACCTTCCTGAATGTTTTAAACATACACTGTATGTTGCCATACACTCTTTTGATTTAGATATATACAATCCTTGTTTGATTATTAATGTTTAAACACGTGTTCAACATACAGTGTGATAAATGGGGAAAATCGGGCAGGCACAGTAGCTCACACCTGTAATCTCAGCATTTTGGGAGCTCAAGGTGGGCAGATCACCTGAGATCAGGAGTTTGAGAGCAGCTAGCCAATGTAGTGAAACCTCATCTCTACTAAAACAAAAATCAGTTGGGCGTGATGGCGTGTGCCTTTAATCCCAGCTACTTGGTGGCTAATGCACGAGAATTGCTTGAACCCAGGAGACAGAGGTTGCAATGAGCCGAGATCGTGCCACTGGACTCCAGCCTGGGCGAGAGAGTGAGACACTGTCTCAAAATAATAAATGGGGAAAATCTCTTGATCGTTTTGGCCTAATTCTTTCTTCATTTGCTCTAAACAATATTTTATTTCCAGTACTTGGTCAAGTGACACTATGACCTATGGCTGTTTTTTCTTCCCCATCTTTACATAGTGTGTTTCTGATGATTAATTAACTTTTAGAACCATTAGTGTAGATCATTTGTTCTCAAAAGAGAACAGTTTTGCCTTCCAGGGTACATACGGTAATGTCTATCATTTTTGGTTTTCACAACTGTAGAGGGTGGATGCTACTGACATTTAGTAGGTAGAGGCCAGAAACACTGCTAAACGTTCTACAATGAACAGGACATACTCTTTTCCCCTCACCCCAACAAAAGCTTGTCCCACCCAAAATGTCAGCTCTAAGGTTGATCAACCCTGACGTAGATCTAGTAAGGTGAAATTGTATGTCCTAAGCAAATTATAGATGAAATTAGGGTAAATTCCTTTATGAACAGTAGGTGTCACTCTAGTTCAGAAATTTCCATTTATTAGAGAGGATTTTCCAAATTAATATTATGTTCTGCTTCCTCAGATCCTGCCAGTTTTACTGAGATAACTAAAGACTGTGATGAGAATAAAGAAAACAAAACTCCAGAAGGATCTCAGGGAGAGATTGATTGGCTCCAGCAGTATGATATGGAGCGTGAAAGGGAAGAGCAAGAGCTTCAGCAGGCACTGGCTCAGAGCCTTCAAGAGCAAGTAAGAGATATTTATATTGCTACTTTCTCTGTACTTATCTTTCCTGAGAAATAGAATAATAATAACTAATGTGTTGAGCACTTACTATGTGTCAGACGTTGTTCCAGATGATTTACATACAGTAAGTCATTGGGGGAAAAAAAAGACTTGTTTGAGGCAGGGCTTGGTAGTTCATGCCTGTAATCTGAGTACTTTGGGAGGCTGAGGCGGGCAGATCACTTGAGGCCAGGAGTTTAAGACCAGCCTAGCCATCATGACAAAGCCGTGTCTACTAAAAATGTAAAACTTAGCCAGGCATGGTGACACATGCCTGTAGTCCCAGCTACTTGGGAGGCTGAGGCAGGAGAATCACTTGAACCCAGGAGGCGGAGGTTGCAGTGAGCTGAGATCACGCCACTGCGCTCCAGCCTGGGTTTGAAACAGGTACATGGGTAGTTTTTCTTTTTTTGAAAATCCAAATGCAATAAAATGTATTGTTGGTTACCTTTCATAACTATAATTCATTGCTTGCGAAAACAGGATGGGATATTGTAGATTATTCCTAGTCCAAATTTATTTTTTATTTTTTTTTTAATTTTTTATTTTAATTTTTTAGAGACAGGGCCTTGTTATGTTGCCCAGGCTGGTTTTGAACTCCCGGACTGAAGCAGTCTTCCTCCTTTGGCCTCCGAAAGTGCTAGGACTACAGATGTGAGCCACCATGCCTGGCTTCCCAGTCCAGCATTATTATGCAAGCTGTAGAAACAGCCAGTCTACCACCATGATTTTATAATAATATTTTAAGGCATTGTATTTGTTTTGGTTATTTTCTAAGAATATAAATTTTTTATGAATTATTTGAACATAGAATTATCAGAAATAGTATCTAAAATCTAATTTTCAGATTTTAGTGTTAGAACATTTATCTGCCTGTTTATTTATTAAGATAGGGTCTTGCTCAGTTGTCCAGGCTGGAATGCAGTGGCTTGATTATGACTCACTGCAGCTTCAAACTCCTGAGCTCAAGCAATTCTCCTGCCTAGGTCTCTCAAGTACATGGGACCACAGGAGCACCCACCATGCCCAGCTCATTTTTTTATTTTTAGTAAAGACAGGGTCACTGTTGCCCAGGCTGGTCTCAAACTCCTGGGCTTAAGCAGTCCTCCCACCACAACCTCCCAAAGTGCAGGGATTATAAGCATGAACTATTTGCACCCAGCCCTTGCTCTTTTCTTTATGTAGTAACCTATTCTTCAGTGTTCACTTTATGCCACTTGTTTTCCACTGTTACAATTACCTGAAATACCAGATTTATAGGCAATAGGATCTGACTTACAGGTATGATAGTTATCTAATCCTGTGCAATCCCAGTCATGTTAGTAAACATTTACCAAGACTCCCTAGAATGAATGGGTAGGTTTAGTGCTTGTTTGAGGCCTGCTTTGGGTTCATCAGATAATCAGGTTAAGAAATCTAAGCTGAAGGCCGGGCGCGGTGGCTCAAGCCTGTAATCCCAGCACTTTGGGAGGCCGAGGCGGGCGGATCACAAGGTCAGGAGATTGAGACCACAGTGAAACCCCGTCTCTACTGAAAATACAAAAAAAATTAGCCGGGCGCGGTGGCGGGCGCCTGTAGTCCCAGCTGCTCAGGAGGCTGAGGCAGGAGAATGGCAGGAACCCGGGAGGTGGAGCTTGCAGTGAGCCGAGATCGCGCCACTGCACTCCAGCCTGGGCAAGAGCGTGAGACTCCGTCTCAAAAAAAAAAAAAAAAAAGAAATCTAAGCTGGGCACTGTGGCTCACGCCTGTAATCCCAGCACTTTGGGAGGCCAAAATGGGTAAATACCTTAAGGCTGGGAGTTCTAAACCAGCCTGGCCAAAATGGTGACACTCTGTCTCTGCTAAAAATACAAAAATTAAGCTGGTGTCGTGGTATGCGCCTGTATTCCCAGCTACTCGGGAAGCTGAGACAGAAGAATCGCTTGAACCGGGATGCGGAGGTTGCAGTGAGCCGAGATCTTGCCACTACACTCCAGCCTGAGAGACAGAGCAACACTCTTCTCAAAAGAGAAAAGAAATCTATTTGGCCAGATAGGGTGGCTCATGCCTGTAATCCCAGCACTTTGGGAGGCTAAGACAGATGAATCACTTGAGCCCAGGAGTTTGAAACCAGCCTGGGCAACATGACAGAACCCCATCTCTACAAAAAATACAAAAATTAGCCAGATGTGGTAGTGCACACCTGTAGTCCCAGCTACTTGAGAGGCTGCTTGAGCCCAGGAGGCAGAGGTTGCAGTGAGCCAGGGTCATGCCATTCCACTCCAGCCTGGGGGACAGAGGAAGACTATCTCAAAAAAAATAAATCTAGGCTGGCGCAGTGGCTCACACCTGTAATCCCAGCACTTTGGGAGGCCTAGGCGGGTGGAATACCTGAGGTCAGGAGTTTGAGACCAGCCTGGCCAACATGACAAAATGCCATCTCTACTAAAAATACAAAAATTAGTCAGGTGTGGTGGCGCGCACTTGTAATCCCAGCTAGTAGGAAGGCTGAGGTACGAGAATCGCTTGAACCCAGGAGGTGGAGGTTGCAGTGAGCCAAGACCATGCTACTGTACTTTTGCCTGGACTATAGAGCAAGACTCTGTCTCAAAAAAAAAAGAAAGAAAATAAATCTAATTTCTCTAGATCAGTGGTTCTGAATCTTAACTGCACATTCAAATTAACTGGGGAGCTTTAAAAATACTGGAGTGGGCTGGGTGTGGTGGCTCATGCCTGTAATTCCAGCACTTTGGGAGGCTGAGGCAGGCAGATCACGAGATCAAGAGATTGAGACCATCCTGGCCAACATGGTGAAACCCCATCTCTACTAAAAATACAAAAAAAAATTAGCTGGGCGTGGTGGCACGCACGTGTAGTCCCAGCTACTCTGGGGGCTGAGGCAGGAGAATCACTTGAACCCGGGAAGTAGAGGATGCAGTGAGCCGAGATCGTACCACTGCACTCCAGCCTGCTAACAGGCAAGACTCTCTCTCCAAAAAAAAACAAAAAAAAAATTTCTTTAAAAATACTGGAGTGTTCTGCTCTGATACGATTGATCTGGAGTGTGGTCTGGGCATTTGGATCTCTCTTCTTTTAACATGGATTTTTAAAAGCTTCTCCCACTGATTTCTTTTGTTTGTTTGTTTGTGATGGCGTCTCGCCCTGTTGCCCAGGCTGGGGTGCAATGGTGTGATCTTGGCTCACTGCAACCTCCGCCTCCTGGGTTTAAGCGATTCTCCTGCCTCAGCCTCCCAAGTATCTGGGATTACAGGGACGTGCCACCACACCTGGCTAATTTTTGTATTTTTAGTAGAGAAGGGGGTTTCACGACGTTGGCCAGGCTGTTCTCAAACTCCTGACTGTGTGATCCGCCTTCCTGGGCCTCCCAGAGTGCGGGGATTATAGGCGCGAGCCTGGCCTCACTGATTTCAATGGGCAGCCAAGATTGAGAATTGCTATTTTAAAACCATTTCAGAACCAGCTGTTCTAGGGGTTTTTTTGTTTTGTTTTTCTTTTTCTTTTTTTGTAAGAAGTTCTACTCTAGCTATCTTGTCATCAAGATGGCAAACTATTTTACCAGTAATATATCATAGTCATTTGTATTGGAAAACTTTTTTTTTTTTTTTTTTGAGATGGAGTCTCGCTTTGTTGCCCAGGCTGGAGTACAGTGGCACCGTCTTGGCTCACTGCAGCCTCCCCCTCCTGGGTTCAAGTGATTCTTCTGCCTCAGCCTCCCAAGTAGCTGGGATTACAGGCACCCGCCACCATGCCTGGCTAATTTTTGTATTTTTAGTGGTGACAGGGTTACACCACATTAGCCAGTCTGGTTTTGAACTTCTGACCTCAAGTGATCCACCTGCCTTCACCTCCCAAAGTGTAGAAGACTTACATGTATGTATGTTTGTATGTATGTATGTATGTGATGGAGTCTTGCTCTATCTCCCAGGCTGGAGTGTGGGCGCATGATCCCGGCTCACTGCAACCTCCACCTCCCACGTTCAAGTGATTCTCCTGCCTCAGCCTCCCGAGTAGCTGGGATTACAGGTGCCCAACTAATTTTTGCATTTTAGTAGAGAAAGGATTTTGCCATGTTGGCCAGGCTCGTCTTGAACTCCTGACCTCAAGTGATCCACCTGTCTCAGCCTCCCAAAGTGCTGAGATTGCAGGCGTGAGCCACTGCGCCCAGCCAAAACTTGCTTTTAATATAAATAACCAAGGTCTGATTTCTTAGCAAAAATTCCTTTATAGTGCATGAAAAGAAAAAATTCAGCCCCTTTTTTCATAGATGAAAGACATACATACTATTTGTTATCAGCTGACTCAGTTAAAACTTCTCAGATATGAGGATAGGGTTGTAAGAGGACGTGTCTTTAGTTTGGTATACCTGCGTCATTTTGTTGATAAGTAAAAGAGAATCTTGCCTTTTGGTTTCAGAGTAGACTTATTCTGAAGAAAGTATAAAATAAATTTTTTAAAGTATAAAATAACTTTATACTCTAATATGAAAGTATATTTTTTCTTATTCATATGTTGTTTGTAAATTATCTTTTCTGAAGATGACGAAGGAAATTTTTTATCATACTCAACATTTCCCTGTCCTTATATAATTAAAATAGTCATCTAGGCCGGGCGCAGTGGCTCACGCCTATAATCCCAGAACTTTTAGAAGCCGAGGTGGGAGGATCACTTGAGGCCGAGAGTTCGAGACCAGTCTGGGCAATAAAGCAAGATCTCGTCTCTACATAAATGAAAATAAAAATAGTCATCTAGTTTGAGACATTTCAGGAGATGTTGAAGGTACTTTTTGTTGTTGTTTTTTGAGAGTGTCGCTCTGTCACTCAGGCTGGAGTGCAGTGATGCAACGTTGGCTCACTGCAAGCTCTGCCTCCTGGGTTCACGCCATTCTCCGGCCTCAGTCTCTCGAGTAGCTGGGACTACAGGCGCCTGCCACCACGCCCAGCTAATTTTTTGTATTTTTAGTAGAGATCGGGTTTCACGTGTTAACCAGGATGGCCTTGATCTCCTGACCTCGTGATTCACCCGCCTCAGTCTCCCAAAGTGCTGGGATTACAGGCATGAGCCACCCACACCTGGCCAGAAGGTACTGTTTTTTTCTAAGAGAACCTCAGATATATCAGAAAATTAATAGTCAGTGGCATTCATGTAGTATTTGCCAAGCATCCACTGTATGTCTTGGTTTCTTCAGCAAGAATAAAAATAGAAACCTATGAATAATATCTTGTGGAAATGTTCGTCTGGCCGTCTGTTACAGACTTAAGGTGAGTGATATGTTAGAGCTGGCTCTCAAAATCAGCTCAGGAGAGCCAATTATATGCCCTTCCCAACTCTGTGTTCACTGTCACGTTAGTAGCTTAAAATTGACCATGGTGGGAGTATTTATTTATACCATGGAAATTGGAAAATGCTATAAATCAGGGGAAAGGAAAGACATAAATTTGTATCTACTGTGTGCCCGGCACTTTGTTTTGATGTTTTGTTTTTTATTTTTTTGAGACGGAGTTTCGTTCTTGTCGCCCAGGCTGGAGTGCAATGATGTGATCTTGGCTCACTACAACCTCCACCTGCCAGGTTCAAGTGATTCTCCTGCCTCAGCCTCTCGAGTAGCTGGGATTACAAGAGCCTGCCACCACACCTGGCTAATTTTTATATTTTTAGTAGAGAAGGGGTTTCACCACGTTGTCCAGGCTGGTCTCGAACTCCGGACCTCAGGTGATCTGCCTGCCTCGGCCTCCCAAAGTGCTGGGATTATAGGCATGAGTTTACATGCCCAGCTTACTTCTAAGGTTGTGTTTTAAGAGGACAATGTTGAAAAAAGTAAAGAACTTCCCCACATTCCTCAAAAGGTTATATTCCAAACATCCATCAGGTTATAGAAAGTATTCTTAGCAAATGCTTCCAGAGAAACTGATTTTATCCTCATTAAGTAAGTTTAATCAGTACCTCTTTAAATACCTTAGTTTTTGTTCTTTTCCCTTTAGGAGGCTTGGGAACAGAAAGAAGATGATGACCTCAAAAGAGCTACCGAGTTAAGTCTTCAAGGTGTGGAGATCATTTTAATTAATTTTTTTAATGGTAAAATTACCATTCACACATAGAAGAACGTATAAAGAGTGTGTGTGTGTGTGTGTGTTTATTGTGGGGGATAGCATGTGTGTGTGTGTGTGTGTGTGTGTGTGTTGTGGGGGATAGCCTCTCACTCTGTCACCCAGGCTGGAGTGCAGTGGTGCAGTCTTGGCTCACTGCAACCTCCACCTCCTGGGTGCAAGCAATTCTCGTGCCTCAGCCTCCCGAGTAGCTGGAATTATCGGTTGTGCCACCACACCCAGCTAATTTTTGTATTTTTAGTAGAGATGGGGTTTCACCATGTTGGCCAAGACTGGTCTTGAACTCCTGGCTTCAAGTGATCCACCCGCCTCAGCCTCCCAAAGTGCCGAGATTACAGGCTAAAATGTGTTTTTTGATAACAAATTTGAATACCTCCCAGGTAAAGAAATAGAACCTTAGAAGTAACTTTTATATCTCTCCTTTTTGTCTTCCTCCCAGAGGAAACCACTAATCTAATGTTTATATTCATCTTCAGCTTGCTTTTTTCAAAATAATTTTTGTCGTCTATACCCATATCTCTAACAATATGTTTTTTAATTTTGAAAAATTAGCAGGAAAATCTATCATCTGTTTAATGAAAGTTATAATTTTGTCACTGTTACGAGTCCTAGAACAACATGATGTGGCTTCAGGTTCCCTGTGAATTTTCAAGAGCTTATTCTGGGGAAGTCAGTGGGCAGTCATGAGTGAGTGTATTAGGTAGCATAAGGTTCACATGTCATAGCATTTGGCAGAATTAATATGTGGACCAGGTATTAGAAGTCTATGAGATAGGAGATTGAAAGAAGTAGATGTAGGAATCTGTTTCTCAAACAGCTTTTACCTAATCTTTATTTTATCCCCTCCCCTCCTTATCCTCCAGTTTCAGAGGTACCTGGTTCCTGGTTCTTCCATGTCTTCATTTTTTTGGAGACAGGGGCTTGCTCTGTTGCCCAGGGGCTGGAGTGCAGAGGTTCGTTCTCTGTTCACTGCAACCTCTGCCTCCCGAATTTCAAGTGATTCTTGTGCCTCAGCCTCCTGAGTAGCAGGGACTACAGGCGTGCACCACCACGCCCAGCTAATTTTTTTTTTTTTTGAGACGGAGTCTTGCTCTGTCGCCCAGGGTGGAGTGCGGTGGCGCAATCTCCACTCACTGCAAGCTCCGCCTCCCGGGTTCACGCCGTTCTTCTGCCTCAGCCTCCCGTATAGCTGGGACTACAGGCGCCCGCCACCGCGCCCGGCTAGTTTTTGTAATTTTTTTTTTAGTAGAGACGGGGTTTCACCGTGTTAGTCAGGATGGTCTCGATCTCCTGATCTCGTGATCCGCCCATCTCAGCCTCCCAAAGTGCTGGGATTATAGGCGTGAGCCACCGCGCCCGGCCTTTTTTTTTTTTTTTTGAGACAAAGTTTCATTCCTGTTGCCCAGGCTGGGGTGCAATGGCATGATCTTGGCTCACTGCAACCTCCACATCCCAGGTTCAAGCAGTTCTGCTGCCTCAGCTTCCCGAGTAGCTGGGATTACAGGCACCCACCAGCACATCCAGCTAAATTTTGTATTTTTAGTAGAGATGGGGTTTCACCATGTTGGCCAGGCAAGTGTCGAACTCTTGACCTTAGGTGATCCACCTGCGTTGGCCTCCCAAAGTGCTGGGATTGCAGGCGTGAGCCACCGTGCCCGGGTTCCAGCTAATTTTTTGTGTTTGATTTTAGCAGAGATGGAGTTTTGGCGTGTTGCCCAGGCTGGTCTCGAACTCCTGATCTCAGGCAGTTCACCTACCAGCCTCAGCCTCCCAAAGTCCTAGGATTAGAGGTGTGAGCCACCATGCCTGGCCTGGTTCTTCCATGTCTTCTTGTGTTTTTGAACATTCAGTGATGTAAATTAGATTAGTTTTCAACTTTTCCATTGCAGGCTTGGGGTATGGCTTTGGCTTTCTTAGGTCTGCTGAGTCAGTCACACATGTATTTCCAACTTAGAATTTTGATGTTATATTCTCTTTTCCTATTCTTTGCATTCTTAGATTTTCTTTTTTCTTTTTCTTTCTTTTGAGACGGAGTTTCTCTCTTGTTGCCCAGGCTGGAGTGCAGTAGCGTGATCTCGGCTCACTGCAACCTCTGCCTCCCAAGTTCAAGTGATTCTCCTGCCTCAGCCTCCCAAGTAGCTGGGATTACAGGCATGAGCCACCATGCCCAGCTAATTTTGTATTTTTAGTAGAGGTGGAATTTACCATTTTGGTCAGGCTGGTCTCCAACTCCTGACCTCAGGTGATCCACCCGCCTCGGCCTCCCAAATTGCTGGGATTACAGGTGTGAGCCACCATGCCCAGCCTCATTCTTAGATATTCATGTGATTGTAAGTCACACTATACTGTGATTTTAGTGGAGCTAATTATATATTAAAGCAAATAACCATTTATGTACAAATACTCCTGGGATTCTTTATTTAACACCCTTATGCTTCCAATGGACACATATTGTTAAAAAATATATAGATCTTATATTTGTTTAGTATATCTTAGGTGAAATTTAAGAGTTAAAGGTTGAATTTTCTTTAGCTTTTTTGGTACATTTCAAGAAATGAACTTTTTTTTTTTTTTTTTTGAAACAGTCTCGCTCTGTTGCCAGGCTGGAGTGCAGTGGCACAATCTCGGCTCACTGCAACCTCCACCTCCCAGGTTCATGTGATTCTCCTGCCTCAGCTTCCTGAATAGCTGGGACTACTGGCATGCGCCACCACACCCGACTGATTGTTGTATTTTTAGTAAAGAAGGAGTTTTACCATGTTGGCCAGGATGGTCTTGATCTCTTGACCTCTTGATCCACCTACCTCAGCACCCCAAAGTGCTGAGATTACAGGCATAAGCCACCACACCCGGCCAAGAGATGATTTAATACAAAGAAAAAAAGAACATTGACCTTTTTATAATCCTTTTTCTGTGAGGATAATTTATGTTTGCTAATGACACCAAGTACTTGAAATCTAACATATATAGCTTATATAGAATTTAGTGAAATTGGATTATATGTAAAATTATATTCTTTTCTAATTTTATGCCTTTCTTATGAGGGTTAGATCCCTTTATCATATAAATATATTTAAAAGAAAAAGAGCATTTCTTTTACAGATACACATGTCTCCCGTGTTCCCCACGGTGGGCTGAGCGTGTTGGACCCTCTTATGTTTTATGTTTTCTTAGAATGATAAAATGTGTACCTCAAGCTGTTTTATCTTTCTAATTATATCTCTTATGTCTATTCCAAGAATTTTTTTTTTTTGAGACAGAGTTTTGCTCTTGTTGCTCAGGCTGGAGTGCAATGGCGCAATCTCAGGTCACTGCAACCTCTGCCTCCCGGGTTCAAGAGACTCTCCTGCCTCAGCCTCCCAAGTAGGTGGGATTACAGGCATTAGCCACCGCTCCCAGCTAATTTTTTTTTTTTTTTTTTTTTTTTTTTGAGACGGAGTCTCGCTCTGTCACCCAGGCTGGAGTGCAGTGGCCGGATCTCAGCTCACCACAAGCTCCGCCTCCCGGGTTCACGCCATTCTCCTGCCTCAGCCTCCCGAGTAGCTGGGACTACAGGCGCCTGCCACCTCGCCCGGCTAGTTTTTTGTATTTTTAGTAGAGTCGGGGTTTCACTGTGTTAGCCAGGATGGTCTCGATCTCCTGACCTCGTGATCCGCCCGTCTCGGCCTCCCAAAGTGCTGGGATTACAGGCTTGAGCCACCGCGCCCGGCCTTTTTTTTTTTTTTTTTTTTTTTTTGTATTTTTAGTAGAGACGGGGTTTCACCATGTTGGTCAGGCTGGTCTCGAACTCCTGACCTCAGGTGATCCACCTGTCTCAGCCTCCCAAAGTGCTGGGATTACAGGCCTGAGCCACCGTGTCCAGTCTATTCCAAGAACTTTTATAAGATTTTGTCTTTGTATTCTTCAGAGTTTAACAACTCCTTTGTGGATGCATTGGGTTCTGACGAGGACTCTGGAAATGAGGATGTTTTTGATATGGAGTACACAGAAGCTGAAGCTGAGGAACTGAAAAGAAATGCTGAGGTAATTGTTTTCATCCCTGAGGACAGTTGGTCAGATTCAGTGTCACTCCTCCTGCTCTTTACTTCAAAGGCCCCACTTTCAGTGTCCATTGCAGGTTCATTTTGGCCCTTGCAGTAGCCATTACATGGTCTCATTTTCTCTTGTCATTTGCTGTTCATTTTTCACATGCAAGATTCAAAACAACAACAGAAAAAAACAGGAATACATCCTGACCACTTTGTATGCATGTTAGGTAAGAACTCAGTAAAGGCATGTGTGTATTAAATTACCTTTAGTTGGCCAGGCGTGGTGACTCATGCCTGTAATCCCAGCACTTTGGGAAGCTGGGGCAGGTGGATCACCTGAGGTCAGGAGTTCGAGACCAGCCTTACCAACATGGTGAAACCCCGTCTCTACTAAAAATGCAAAAATTTTGCCAGGTGTGGTGACACATGCCTGTACTCCCAGCTACTTGGGAGGCTGAGGCAGGAGTATCGCCTGAACCTGGGAGGCAGAGGTTGCAGTGAACCAAGATTGTGCCATTGTACTTCAGCCTGGGCAACAAGAGCAAAACTCCATCTCGGGGGGAAAAAAAAATTACCTTTAGTTACACTGAATAACTATCATCTTTATAGTTAAATACCAAAAACGGTTGTTGTGCACTGAAAACTGTTGAATTGGTGATGTTAATTAGGGCACATTGAACTCTTTTTTTTTTTTTAACCCTTTTTTCTCCCTTAAATAATTGCTTTTTCCCCTCAAATTTTGATTATCCAGGATCCTACCATCCTAACACAATTACTATCAACACTTTGACATATTTCTTTGTTATTCTCACCTCCATGTATGCTTTTTTAAAAGTCATAAGTATAGTTTTTATTTCATTCGGTTTTTTTTTTGTTCTAGAGACAGAGTCTCACTGTGTTGCCCAGGCTGGCTTCAAACTCCTGGGCTCAAGGGATTTTCCTGTCTCAGGCTTCCAAATGACTGGGACTAGAGGCACACACTGCCGCACCCAGGTTATCCTGTTTGTTGAAGGGTAGTTATTTATAAGCTTATTTTTAATGCCTGTACAATATTGACTCAAATGAATATCCTATTTAATTTTTAGCTAACATTGAGTATTTGTCTAAGTTATTTGTAATTTTTCACTATGATAATAAGTTGGGAAACTGTATGCTTATAGCATTTTCCTTATTTTATTTTATTTTTTAAGTTTTTTGAGACAGTCTCGCTCTGTCACCCAGACTGGAGTGCAGTGACACAATCTCAGCTCACTGCAACTTCCTCCACCTCCTGGGCTAAAGCGATTCTTGTGCCTCAGCCACCTGAGTAGCTGGGATTGCAGGCATGAGCCACTATGCCTGGCTAATTTTTGTATTTTCAGTAGAGATGCGGTTTCACCATGTTGGCTAGGCCAGTCTGGAATTCTTGGCCTTAAGGGATCCACCCATCTCTGCCTCCCAAAGTATTGGGATTACAGGTCTGAGCCACTGTACCTAGCCAAACACAGTTTTTTTTTTTTTTTTTTTTTTTTTTAAGGCAAGGTCTGTCTGTCACCCAGGCTGGAGTGCAGTGGCATGTGCTCTTGGCTCACGCGTTCGTTTTCTATATTTTAGAATTTCTTCTTTTGTATTCTCCAGAAGTAAATTACTAAATTAAAGTTTATGAACATTTTAAATTTCTGGTTTACATATAGCCATATTCCTTCCCCGATTTTTTTTTTTTTTTTTTTTTTTTTTTTTGAGACGGAGTCTTGCTCTGTCACCCAGTCTGGAGTGCAGTGGCCCAATCTTGGCTCACTGCAAGCTCCACCGCCCAGGTTCACGCCATTCTCCTGCCTCAGCCTCCTGGGTAGCTGGGACTACAGGCACCCGCCACCACACCCAGCTAATTTTTTGTGTTTTTTTAGCAGAGACAGGGTTTCATCATGGTGGCCAGAATGGTCTTGATCTCCTGACCTCGTGATCCACCCACCTCAGCCTCCCAAAGTGCTGGGATTACAGGCGTGAGCTACCATGCTCGGCCTTCCTTCCCCAAATTTTACCTTATAGTGATGTCTGTAGTGCATGAATATCACTTTTCAGTTTTGCTTTACTTTACCAAAAATATTTTAATCGTATTTTTTAAAATACAAAAGTTCACTCTGATCCCTACAGCAACATAGCAACTCTTTTTAATATTTTCGTTCTCTTGTCCAATGCCTAACTCTTAACGTAACTGTTTTTAATAGAGCTATAGTTACTGTTTGCATTCATATGGGTTTGGAAAAAAGGTTAACATATTCCTGATCCATGTAGTTTTTTTATATCACTGAATATTAATTTTTTTTTTTTTTTTTTTTTTTGAGACGGTGTCTTGCTCTGTCGCCCAGGCCGGAGTAGAGTGGCCAGATCTCAGCTCACTGCAAGCTCCGCCTCCTGGGTTTACGCCATTCTCCTGCCTCAGCCTCCCGAGTAGCTGGGACTACAGGCGCCCGCCACTTCGCCCGGCTAGTTTTTTGTATTTTTTAGTAGAGACGGGGTTTCACCGTGTTAGCCAGGATGGTCTCGATCTCCTGACTTCGTGATCTGCCCATCTCGGCCTCCCAAAGTGCTAGGATTACAGGCTTGAGCCACCACGCCCGGCCTTTCACTGAATAGTATTATATTGAATTGAGATACTAACCAGTCAGCTATTATTGGGTATATTGTTAGTTCCAACTTTTCACTAGATAATGCCACAGTAAATAATTCGATACATATACTCTTTCTTTTGACTTACTTCCTTAGAATAAATTCTTAGTTGGGGGTGGAATTCTTGGGTCAAAGGGTATGAACAGATTTTTTAATTGATTCTTACTATGCCACACACCGAAGCTTAGCCATGTCAGCTTTAATAATAAATTTATATTCAGTGTTTTGCTTTTATTCAAATGAAGACTTAAAAGTTATACCCACTTCTGTTTTCCAGACAGGAAGTCTGCCTCATTCCTACCGGCTCATCAGTGTTGTCAGTCACATTGGTAGCACTTCTTCTTCAGGTGAATAGCCATCATGATTTCAGCATTTTATCAATGAACTAGTCAGCATTTGCTCCTTATTACATTGCTCTTTGCCTAGCTTTGTGAGGTATGTTTTTCTTTTTTCTTTTCTTTTTTTTTTTTTTTTTTTTTTGAGATCCAGTCTCACTCTGTCGCCCAGGATGGAGTGCAGTGGCACAATCTCAGCTCACTGCAGCCTCTACCTCCTGGGTCCAAGTGATTCTGCTGTCTCAGCCTCCCAAGTAGCTGGCATTACAGGCATGCACCACCAGGCCCAGCTAATTTTTGCATTTTTAGTAGAGATGGGGTTTCACCATGTTGGCCAGGCTGGTCTTGAACTCCTGGGATCAAGAGATCCACCCACCTTGGCCTCCCAAAGTGCTGGGATTACGGACATGAGCCACCATGCCCAGCCCATGAAGTGTAAGTTTTTCAAGAAAATCTTTGAAATCTACTTTAATCACACTCAGTGTGAATTGTGTTAATAGGTGTAACTGTTTTGATTTCTCTATTCATAAGTGACCTAAATTCCCCTGAACAAAATACATTAATCAAAAATGGTGTCCCAGTGTAGCATATGCCTCCTTAATTCTCTGTGTATATAAAAATATTTTTTTCTTATTTTCTTTTCTTTTCTTTTTTTTTTTTTCCAAGAGACAGGGTCTCACTCTGTCACCAAGCTGGAGTGCAGTGGCACCATCATTAGCTCATTGCAGCATTGAATTCCTGGGCTCAGGAGCTCAAGAGATCCTCCTGCCTCAGCCTGCTGAGTAGCTGAGACTACACGTGCATGCCACCACACCTGACCAATTTTTTTAAATTCTTTGGATGGACAGGTTCTTGCTTTGTTGCCTAAGCTGGTTTCAAACTCCTGGCCTCAAGCAGTCCTCCTGCCTTGGCCTCCCAAAGTGCTGGGATTACAGGAGTGAGCCACTGTGCCTGGCCTGTATGTTTTTTCAATAGGTTTTAGACACAGTGTTGAGGATAAGTTGAATGTGGTAGTTTTTTTTCTCTTTCTCAAACTTCCTGCACCTGAGATAAATTCAGTGTGTTTTTATTTTTTATTTGTTTATTTTTTGAGACAGCATCTCGCCCTGTCTCCCAGGCTGGAGTGCAGTGGTGCTATCTCGGCTCACTGCAACCTCCACCTCCTGGGTTCAAACAGTTCTCCTGCCTCAGCCTCCTGAGTAGCTGGGACTACAGGCACATGCCAGCATGCCCGGCTAATTTTTGTATTTTTAATAGAGATGGGGCTTCATCATGTTGGTCAGGCTGGTCTCGAACTCCTGATCTTGTGATCGCCTGCCTCAACCTCCCAAAGTGCTGGGATTACAGGTGGGAGCCATGACACCCGGCTTCGGTGTGTTTTTAAAAACCTTGATTTTAAGATGTTATTTGTTTCAGGTCATTACATTAGTGATGTGTATGACATTAAAAAGCAAGCGTGGTTTACTTACAATGACCTGGAGGTATCAAAAATCCAAGAGGCTGCTGTGCAGAGTGATCGAGATCGGAGTGGCTACATCTTCTTTTATATGCACAAGTAAGAAACTTTGCCAAATAATGAGTTAAAAATCACCTGAACTCTTTTCTTTGTTGTTTTTTTGTTTGTTTGTTTTGTTTTTTGTTTTTTTTCCTTTGAGGATAAAATGTTCCCATCAGTTGATTGGTTGAAAATTTTTGGTTTTTGTTATCTTTGGTTAGGGTCTGTCTCTTGATATTTCCCTGTAAGTCCAGAATATTTTCTCTCATAACTCAGCATTAATTGCTTATTACACAGTAGTATCTAGGTATGGAAGTTTGGATAATTTGTTTTATGATAGAAAATGTCCTGTCATAAATCTTTTTGGTCATCCAGTTTTATCAGCTAGAAGATCTGATTTATATGGATGGGAATTACCTAGCATGTTCATTAAAGCTAACTATTGTCAGTTCCCCTCTATTCTTAAAAATCAGCATTCAAAGGGTTAAGATCAAATGAGTGAACTGCTTTTTTAATAAAATACAGGCATGAAATGGAATTGTAAAGGTCTTTTTTTTTTTTTTTTTTTTTTTTTTTTTTGAGACGGAGTCTCGCTCTGTCGCCCAGACTGGAGTGCAGTGGCCGCATCTCAGCTCACTGCAAGCTCCGCCTCCCGGGTCTATGCCATTCTCCTGCCTCAGCCTCCCGAGTAGCTGGGACTACAGGCGCCCGCCACCTCACCCGGCTAGTTTTTTTTGTATTTTTTAGTAGAGACGGGGTTTCACCGTATTTAGCCAGGCTGGTCTTGATCTCCTGACCTTGTGATCCGCCCGTCTCGGCCTCCCAAAGTGCTGGGATTACAGGCTTGAGCCACCGCGCCCGGCCTGTAAAGGTCTTATCTGTATAAATTTTATTTTACTTTTTCTCCTGCCTGTTCTTTGTTTCTACTTACTAAATTTCCTGTTTTATTTTTTGCTTGTTTTATCATAAGGGAGATCTTTGATGAGCTGCTGGAAACAGAAAAGAACTCTCAGTCACTTAGCATGGAAGTGGGGAAGACTACCCGTCAAGCCTCGTGAGGAACAAACTCCTGGGTTGGCAGTGTGCGCTGCATATTCTTACTGCTGCCCACCTCACCTTTCCTCTGCTGAAGGAGAATTTGGAATTCTGCTTGATGCGGGAGCAACAAACAGCTCAGGGCCAAACCAAAAGACAAAAATGGGAGTTACATAGAATGCTCCATGCTATTTTATGGAAATTTTGGTCTCACATCTGTAGCTGATTATCCTCTTTTTCTCCTATAAGAGTGGCACTTCCTTTTGTCTTAGGAATACATGTTGTAAATATATATCTGTGTGTGTGTGTGTGTATACACACACACACACACACACACAGGATGAATGGAGCCTTAAAGAGTTAGGATGAGCCCCCAGAATATGCCTGCTCAAAATTAATAGCACAGCAGTTTGGAGAAGAAATGAAGGTGTCAAAGAGTCCGTTCACCTGAGAAATGTGTGAAGATGTACTTATCAGTTGGCTTTTAACTTTTATGTTCCTTGAGTAGTTTCACTCAAGTCTGTAACCTTTTGTGTGTTTCCTTATTAGTAAAGTTCACTGGAAAGCCAGCTCTTCATGTTACACTAATGACAGTTTGTTCTCTTTGCAAGAGAGGGACATTGCTGTCACCTGACTTGAGGAGCTGTTTTTTTTGTTGTTGTTGTATGCAAATTTCATGAATTTGTGATGTCTTTGCTGTTTACATGCAGTCCCAAGAAATGGATTGTTGGTGCTTTGGAATATGTTACAGTCCCACATTTGATATTCCTCATATACTTTGCTCTCTCTAAGGAGATTTCTTCACACAGTATGTTCATCATATATCATCATCATTATTTTGGTGGTAAAGATAGAATCTTTTTTCTTTTTTTGTCATTCTGCCATGGAGCAGCATTACCCTAATGGATTGCAACCAAAACTTTAAACAGGTAGAAAGATATTTCTCCAATTGGGACTCCCCAGCAGGAATACTTAGGGATAAGGAAGAATGCTAGCATCTCTGTCTCTCAAATATAGGGAGGATTAGAAGAGTGTTCTTCTGATAAAGCTAAAATTCTGGACCACTAAAGCTAAAAGCCCTATTGCAAGTATGAAATTAAGTACTTGAGCTATAGGACAAACCTTGGGCATTTAACCATTTACTGTCTGGCTTTGCCTTTAAAATAGGATTGCAATTAAAATGTGATTGGCTTAGGTAATCCCAAGAACTAAAAAATAACAAAGGTGCGTAATATATTTATCTACTTTTTAGGTGCTCTGAGTTGAGGCAAAGTAGAGTGGCAACATTAAGTGCTATGCTAGTCACTTAGCTGACATAATCAGCTTGGTTAAGCAGCTTATGAAACCATATAAAGAATTCTTTTGAGGATGGAATTCTGTCCACAAAATAATTTTGTGAGCCCAGATGTCATTAGGATCACACAGAGTTAAGTGTAGCAAAAGGAAACCATCGTTGTATTCTTTCATGATTTTTCTTTTATTATAAACAAGAGATTATTCTTTAGTTCTCAGAGGTAGGGACAAACCATATCAGGTTTTCAGAAGGAAAAAACATTTTAAAACCCACCATCACTTGAGAGAATCGCTTGAACCCAGGAGGCAGAGGTTGCAGTGAGCCGAGATCACATCATTGCACTGCAGCCTGCGTGACAGTGAGACTCCATCTCATTAAAAAAAAGAAAAGAAAAGAAAAAAAAACACACAAATCATCATCACAGAAGATGCAACATATTTTCTGAAAGATTGCCTTAAGAGAGCTCCAGCCCTACTCTTGGAACTTGGATGTATTCTAATATAGTAACCTATTCTAAGTTTTGATTCTTTGAATTATAAATGGCCTCACCAGTTTTGCTTAACTACTGATAAATGTTTTGCCTCCTACCATCTACCTATATACATTATTGTAATGAATGTTCCAAAATGGTAGAGTGGTAGAAAATGCCAGAGTAGTTTAGAGCAGAGGAAAATATTTGTTTTAAAACTAGCTTTAAAATTTTGTTTCATTTCTACCAGGAGACTCTTTAGTTTGGTTTGATTTTGCTTGGAAATAATTGGTTTTCTTATAAATGAGTGAAGTGGTGATAAAATTCTTTGGCTAGTTATTAATTATTTTACCTGTCTTTGCATTTGAGAGGCACTGTTAAAAATTATTGGGAAAGATTTAAAGTGCAGGCTGCGTTAAAACATGGAGAAAAATAGAAATAATGCCATAAGTCTAGATTGCCTCATGAAGCAGCCTCATTTGAATTGCTTTCATAGCTTTCATGTGTGTATGGTTTAGAAGTACACTTACCTCAGAAACCTGATTTGATCTCATGTCTTGGGCAGGAGTTGTTGAAATAGGTTATGGGAATATATAAGTTATCTCACTGCTCATGTACTTGCATGTTTGGGACTCAAATTTTACTTGATGTCTGTCCATTCTTGTGGCCCTGTCAGCCTTCTCCTTCCTTTACTCCTTTAATCTATTTCTTTGACTACCAATGGAGATTTCAGCTGGACTATGTTGATGGGGCTTGTTGTTTTTTTTGAGCTGGCTGTATATATTTTAAAATTATAAATAGATAATATATTATTTTTTGCACATTGTTATCAGTTTGCCCAGAATTGGGGATAGGGCAGTTAGCATGTTGGGGCCAGGAAGGGACAAGTTAGATAAGGACTGAGTGCTTCCGTTGCAGGCAGTTTGCACAATACCTAATTAACCTTCCTATTGAAAATACCAAATGTGTGGTTACATTACTTTAAATGACATTGAATTGGAACTTGATGGCAATTAGTTCTAGATACAGCATTTTGATCTTTGTTGGAATTTTAAGGGAAAAATAAACTAAACTTCATATTTGTTTATTTTAATCCCCTAATAGTACTGAAGGTTGGAAAGTTGCATGTGGCTGGATGCTGTTAATTTCTTTAATAGCCATGACTACAATTTAAGCCTATGAGAAGATAGACTGTTTCATAGGGATGTATTCACATGTGTGTGCACACTCAGGAGTTTTGTCACAGCAGGATAGAATAAGCAAATCCATGAATTGGTCTTTTGTTAATACTTTGATTCTAAAAATTATTTGTTTACTTGCTATGGTCTGTTCATTCTGGGCCTAACTTTAAAGGCTCAATAACAAATACAACAAATGTAAATATGTTTACATTTTAAGACATATGCAGTGGTACTTACAGATCAGTTAATTAACTCCAGAAAGCAAATGTTAGACTACACATTTATTTTTCTCCTTGATCAAGTGTAAAATTCTGAAACAGGCTTTAAAATATAAAACCTCAGTAAAATAATCCATGAATTTACTGATTCTTCTATATCGTGTATAGTTACCATTATGTAACTATACACATGTACAGCTACAGATATAGTTGTATAATGAAAATTATCTGCAAACACCTAAATTAAAGAGAGAAAAAAAGTAGTTTGGAAACTCATTTGTGGTCTACTGAAAAGAGGTTATATTAAAGCAAATAAAAATATTTTCCTTCTCTGTCCTCTGAAATGATTGCAGTGGATACTCTTAGTTATCCCATTTTGTGGGGGTGGAGGGCCTTTTTAATTTAATTGACCCCCCAAGGTGGTCTTTTGTTTTAAACGGGCAGTGGGGGAGGAAACAGAGCTGGATCTCCAAGTACATGTGGATTTTTAGAAAAATCAACAACCCAACACCAGATGCAAGTCACATAGAACTGTTCCAATAAAATGGATGAATGTTTTTTTCCTCCCCATTTTGCTTTATACTGAGTATTGCACTTTTGCAAGTGTATGCAAAAACTAAATAGACTTCTGCCCTCCTCTTTTTATTGCATTACTTCAAAATTCTAATTTTGTCTCTACTGATATGTCTTATTAACATCTGAAAAAAATATATATATTTTATTGGAAAATTCTAGTTTGTTAGGCCTTGAAAGTTTTGTGACAGTTATTTTGCTGTGTTTCACCACAATCATTCACCTTATGGCATGCTTTGATTACTAGACTTCAGGCAGTCTCATTCATTGTATCATACTTACACACAATAGTAAGTTGTCTCCATGTGTGCTATGTCTGAGGTGTATGGAGTTTTTATTTAAAAAGTGTGCCAGGCTGAATATAAGCATTTGATTTTGTAACATTGGACTTTTCTTAAAAGTATAGAAGTTCAAAGTATAGGTATGTCCATTGGCATAAGAATAGAGAGGGTGAGAGTCTGGACCAGGATCCAGGTTTGTCCAGTCAGACACCAGAAACTGGTCTTCAAAAATAGTGGGCCTGTGTGAAGAGTGAGACCACGTGTGGGTGTGCACACCTCCTGTCCCCAGGTTTCCCTCCCTTTGAGCTTATCCTTCCCTCCCTAATTTGTCTGGCCTATTGTCATCGTTGTTTCTTTACATTTAAGGAGAGAAAAACAAAAATGAGATTCGTACACTTTGCCTAATTGAGCCACTACCAGGTTTTCTGGCAGCTGTGGCCACATTATTTGTGAGATGATTTTTTTTCTTTATGTTCAGAGTGACTTCTGATTCTGATTCTTTATGTTTTGTATGGAGCGGCACTTTTATCTGTGTTTTAGCAGAACTGTTCCTCTGTATCCTTTACGGTTTTTGTTTTTGTTTCCTTTTTAAATTATGCATAGAGTTTTTTTGTGTGTATGAAATTA
Organism: Macaca mulatta; assembly: GCF_049350105.2. Classification (NCBI taxonomy): domain Eukaryota; kingdom Metazoa; phylum Chordata; class Mammalia; order Primates; family Cercopithecidae; genus Macaca; species Macaca mulatta. The sequence goes on along the minus strand of NC_133417.1, from coordinate 123,681,377 downwards.
AAGCCTTTATTAACCTTCTGTTGATTTGACTGTTATTTCTGAAAAGGACACATTCTTGCTGATACTTATAACAACCTATTCAAAGTTGTGGAAATCACCTTCTGTTGGCTTTCTGACATGGACTTCCTTGCAGCGTTGTTACTTCTTAAAAGGAACAGAATGGCAAACCAGTGTTTGGCCGTAGTCCCCATTGATTATTGTTATTTTCATCTGAGGAGCCTGTGAAGCTTTGCGGAGGCTTCTGGGTAAGTTTGTAAACCTAGCATTGGCCTTCACTAGGCTCTTCCTTTGCCTTATTATTAAGGGTTGGGAGAAGAAGTGAAATAGCATATGCATTTCTTACTTGCCTTTAGGTCTCAAGCCTAGCCCCAGTGGATGTGCTGCTCTCACAGTACTGTTTGGTATTTGTGAAACCTCCTAGAGGGTAGTCTTGTGGACCATTCAACTCTCCTTCAACCCTTTAACTTACCCACTGAGTAAGGCAGTAAGGAAAGTAAATGTGAAAAGGAAAAGCTGTTACTCTGGGGAAGATGTAAACCTGCAAAATGCTTCAGCCTACCTGCCATAGATAAAAATGAGTCATGATAGAGGACAAGCTAGGTAGGGTAGTGCCTCAGAACTCTAATGTTCCATGGAGTGTTTGTGCTCTTCTAAGAAGAGAAGACTCTAGAACAGGAGTATTAAAAATGATGCAATACCTCAGGATAGAAACAATCTAGCAACCTTCTTAGAAGTTGAAATGAGGACCATAGGCTCCTTTTGGGGAATCATCTTTCTGAAGGAATAGGTACATTATTAAACAAAAGTGGCATTTGCCACAGAAGTTTGTGCTCATAGGCACAAACTTTAACTGCAAATTTTCACTTCAATTGGTGTAGGACTAATATCAGTGAGAAAATGAGACCCCACAATCAGGGTAGGGTACTGCTTTACAACCACAGCTCCTCTTCTCAAAATAGTCCTTTTTCTTTCTTCAGATTTTGTTGCTTCCATCGAGGCAGAGCGGAGAAGGCAGCTGGAGTCATCCCAAAGGCCTGAGTGAAATCTTCAATGGACAGGTGCTCCTAGAAGAGAGGGACCAGAGGGCAAAGGTCACATATCCTTTCCTCCTCCCTTACCCTCAGGTGCCGTTTGCTCAGATGAGTCATATAGATGTGGTGTATAATCAAATAAATGAAGAGTAAACACAAGCAATGTCAGGAGAGCCAGAAAAGGGATGGAGAGGAGGCGAATATGGTATTTTGGTATTCCAGAGGTTTATCCCTGGATTTTTTTTTTTTCTTTTTTTCCCAGACCGTGTCTTGTTCTGTTGCACAGGCTGGAGTGCAGTGGCACGAACTCAGTTCACTGCAACCTGCAACCTCCACCTCCTGATTTCAAGCGATTCTCCTGCCTCAGCCTCCCAAGTAGCTGAGATTACAGGCATGCACCACCATGCCCTGCTAACCTTTGTATTTTTAGTAGAGATGGGGTTTTACCATGTTGGCCAAGCTGGTCTCGAACTCCTGACCTCAAGTGATCCACCCTACTCGGCCTCCCAAAGTGCTGGGATTACAGGTGTGAGCCAGCACACCTGGCCTGATCCCTGAATTTTTAACAATGAAAAGATAGTAGTGTAGTAGATTGAGATCTTCTTTTTACAAGGGTCAAGTTCACATTAGCCCAAATAAGCATTAGGACTCTTCTTTCCAAGCCTTAGTTTTCCTCTCTATTAAATGGGGAACGTTTCTTTTTTTTTTTTTTTTTTTTTTTTTTTTTTTTTAAAGACAGAGTCTTACTCTGTTCCCCAGGCTAGAAAGCAGTGGCACACGATCTTGACTCACTGCAACGTCCACCTCCCAGATTCAAGCAATTCTCCTGCCTCAGCCTCCTGAGTAGCTAGGACTACAGGCACCTGGCACCACGCCCGGCTAATTTTTGTATTTTTAGTAGAGATGAGGTTTTGCCTTTTGGCCAGGCTGGTCTCGAACTCCTGGCCTCAAGTGATCCACCCACCTTGACCTCCCAAAGTGCTGGGATTACAGGCATGAGCCACCATGCCTAGCCATTGTTTTTTTTGTTTTTGTTTTGTTTTTTGAAACAGCGTCTTGCTCTGTCACACAGGCTGGAGTGCAGTGACACAATCTCAGCTCACTCTAGCCTCAACCTCCTGGGCTCAAGCAGTCCTCCCATCTCAGCCTCCCGAGTAGCTGGGACCACAGGCATGCACTACCATGTTGCCCAGGCAGGTCTGGAACCCCTGAGCTCAAGCATCCACCCGCCTTGGCCTCCCAAAGTGCTGGGATTATAAGCGTGAGCCACCAACCCCAGCCAGGAACATTTCTTAAAGGCAAATTTTCACTTGCTTTTATGAAAATGAAAATAATATTACATATGAAAGTGTACTGAAAACAAATTAGGCAGGCATGGTGGCACACACCTGTAATCCCAGCTGCTCTGGAGGCTGAGGCAGGAGAATCGCTTGAACCCAGGAGGCAGAGGTTGCAGTGAGCTGAGATTGTGCCACTGCACTCCAACCTGGGCGATAGTTTTCCATCTCACAAACACAAAACATAGTATGTTGCTCATTTACCTCCACTTAAACAGTGAATCCAAGCTGCCCACAAAGCAAGCAGATGAGCCCTATAAGGGTATCTGCTCTAGTCTGGGTATGTGAGATTTTATTAGGGCCAGGTGTGGTGGCTCATGTCTGTAATTCCAGCACTTTGGGAGGCCAAGTCAGGCAGATTGCTTGAGTTCAGGAGTTCAAGACTAGCCTGGGCAACATGGTAAAACCCTGTCTCTACCAAAAAAATTCAAAAATTAGCCAGGTATGGTGGTGCACATCTATAGTCCCAGTTACTCAGGAGGCTGAGGTGGCAGGATCACTTGAGCCCAGGTGGCAGAGGTTGCAGTAAGCCAAGATAGTACCATTGTACTCCAGCCTGGGTGAAAGAACAAGACCCTGTCTCAAAAAAAACATTTTATTGCTGTCACAGGACATACAACTCTTCTAGCAAAAGACTGTCACCCTCAGGAGAAGTCTCCCTCCTGGGCCCTACTTTGCTTTGGATCAAGTTAACAGACTGCCTGCAAGGGAAGTAGGACCCACTCCAGCCCTAATGGATGGAGCAAAGTAGGAATCTAGTTTCCATATACTGCTGTGGCACTTACAAAGGAACTGAGGCAGATTTGAATATTCCCATTTTCAGGTGATGCAGTTAAAGTTTAAGAAAGTCAGGCCGGCGTGTTGGCTTACACCTGTAATCCCAACACTTTGGGAGGCCAACGCAAGTGGATCATGAGGTCAGGAGTTCGAGCCAAGCCTGGCCAACATGGTGAAACCCTGTCTCTACTAAAAATACAAAAATTAGCTGGGCGTGGTGGCAGGCACCTGTAATCCCAGCTGCTCCGGAGGCTGAGGCGGGATAATTGCTTAAACCTGGGATGCAGAGGTTGCAGTGAACGAGATGGCGCCACTGCACTCCAGCCTGGGCAACAGAGCAAGACTCTGTCTCAAAAAAAAAAAAAAGTCAAGGTCACCTCATTCCAATATATGTTCCACTGCACCATGCTGACCTTCTTCCTTGAGTTTCAGGTATACTGTAAAGCCCTCTTGTCAGCTTTCAACTCCCAGACCTGCAAGGTAAGCTATTAACACTTGCAGTTGGCCACAATTTTACCATTATGGATAGCTTCATCACTCTTGGCTTACAGGTTTGGTTCCCAGTTAAAAGGCAACTTGTTGGCCAGGCGCAGTGGCTCATGCCTATAATCCCAGCACTTTGGGAGGCCTAGGCGGGTGGATCACCTGAGGTCATGAGTTCGAGACCAGCCTGGCCAACATGGTGAAACCGCGTCTCTACTAAAAATACAAAAAAATTAGCAGGCATGGTGGTGGGAACCTGTATTCTCAGCTACTCGGGAGGCTGAGGCAGGAGAATAGCTTGAACCCGGGAGGCGGAGGCTGCAGTGAGCCAAGATCATGCCACTGCACTCCAGTCTGGGCAACACAGTGAGACTCTGTCTCAAAAAAAAAAGAAAAGACAACTTGTTAATCCTCATCAGTTTTTTATATTCTTCTGTGAATGTGTCAGATTATTTTTTAGGAGGAGGTTTTGCTTAGAGAGTGGGAGGGTAGCAGCAGAAGGTACAACTGAGGTCGGGGGAAGGATTCCAATAGAAGACACTAGGAAGGCCAAAGAACAAATTCAGAACTAAATTTTGCCTAGCTTTTTGAGTTGAAAAAATATTTGGATAAACAAGTAATACTAGCTTCTCTCATCCTGTGAATGATCCAGAAGATTAGATAGCACAATTTTACATTTTTACTCTTGGCTAGGAAATCACAACTGGGAGTCACTACCTTTCTAAGCTTTGGGTGTCTTCAGCCATAAGATGAAGGAATTCACTGAAATGACTTTTGTTCCCAGCACTAAGATGATAATGACACTGTTTAAGGCAAGCTAAATACCCTCAAGGCACACTCAGTTAAGAGTCCCAAATTAAAGTTGCTATAAAACAGCATCTCCCAGCCTTCATCTCTGCTGCTCTAAGCACCAAGAGGTAGACAGTGTAGAGGCGAGACTTGTGGGTTTCCTTTAATACTTAGGCTGCTCTGCTAAGATGGAGTTGCCCTAGGGAACATTTTATTGACTCCCACAGAGAGCCCTGAATTAAATAGCTTCTTAGTAAACACCTATAGATGGATTTCAACCTCAGGGGGGGTCTGATGCTCCAGATTTCTAACCTGTCAGATTTGCCTCCCACCCTGGGCATTCTCTCCTTAAGTTTCCTGGAAGCCTTTCCCACTCCCCGAGGCAGAGTAGGGGAGTATTTGGTTTTGGTTTGGGGCTTCTTTTTGTTTTTTGTGGGGGAGGCTGAGACAGGGTCGTGCTCTGTCACCCATTCTGGAGTGTGGTGACAATCACAGATCACCTGCAGTGCCAATCTCCTGGGCTCACCCTCCTGGGTAGCTGGGACAACAGGTGCTGGGTAGCTGGGACACCCTCCTGGGTAGCTGGGACAACCGGGCTAATTTTTGTATTTTTTTGTAGAGACAGTGTCTCACTTTATTGCCCAGGCTGGTCTCAAACTCCTGGGCTCAAGCAATCTGCCTGCCTTGGCCTCCCAAAGTGCCTGGGATTACAGGCATGAGCCACTGCACTCAGCTGAGTACTTGGTTTTGGAAGAAAGAGGATAAATATAAATGATTTGGGGATCAGTGGATGGGGAAGAGCTGCCATACCCCACATCTGTGTGTAGCACCCTCCCCCCAGGTTCCTCACAGCTGTGGCTGCTATGTCCTAGGTCTTTGCTGTCTCTGGTTCAGCCTGGCTCTTCAGTTTTGTTAGGACTGCTGGACTCTGACCCCTCAGGCTAGATAGCAGGGACTACCCATCCTAGTGGACTTGTATCTTTCCGTTGGTCCTGTTCCTGAACCTGCAGTCCTGCCAGCTGATTACCAGCCTCACCCATGCCCACATCCGCCTCCCTGTTGTTTACTCATCAGTGCACAAATACTTAGATTACCATCTTGCTCTGCCTGCAGCCAGACCCACCACCCCACTGTTGTCACTGGCTCACCTTGCAAGATTGGAGCAGACAGATCTGAAAACCTCTCCTACACTCCCACATGACACTGAACTCCGCTCTCCCACAAGAATGTATACTACTTCCATGATTAAAAAAATCAGCTGTAGTCGGGTGCGGTGGCTCACACCTGTAATCCCAGCACTTTGGGAGGCCAAGGCGGGTGGATCACAAGGTCAGGAGATTGAGACCATCCTGGCTAGTGCAGTGAAACCCCGTCTCTACTAAAAATACAAAAAAATTAGCCGGGCGTGGTGGCAGGCGCCTGTAGTCCCAGCTACTCAGGAGGCTGAGGCAGGAGAATGGCGTGAACCCAGGAGGCGGAGCTTGCAGTGAGCCGAGATTGTGCCACTGAACTCCAGCCTGGGCGACAGAGCGAGACTCCGTCTCAAAAAAAAAAAAAAAAAAAAAAATCAGCTGTAAGCCGGGCGGGCGCAGTGGCTCATGCCTCTAATCCCAGCACTTTGGGAGGCTAAGGCGGGTGGATCACAAGGTCAAGAGATCGAGCCCATACTGGCTAACATGGTGAAACCCCATCTCTACTAAAAATACAAAAATTAGCCGGGCGTAGTGGCAGGCGCCTATAATCCCAGCTACTCGGGAGGCTAAGGCAAGAGAATGGCGTGAACCCGGGAGGCGGAACTTGGAATGAGCCGAGATCACGCCACTGCACTCCAACCTGGATGACAGAGCAAGACTCTGTCTCAAAAAAAAAGAAAAAAAAGTCGGCTGCAGGCCAGATGCAGTGGCTCACGCCTGTAATCCCAACACTTTGGGAAGTTGAGGTGAGTGGATCACCTGAGGTCAGGAGTTTGAGACCAACCTGACCAATCTGGTGAAACCCTGTCTCAACTAAAAATACAAAAGCAAATTAGCCGGGTGTGGTGGCGCACGCCTGTAATCCCAGCTGCTTGGGAAGTTGAGGCAGGAGAATTGCTTGAACCAGGGAGGCAGAGGTTGCAGTGAGCCGAGATCACGCCATTGCACTCCATCCTGGGCAACAAGAGTGAAACCCCATCTCAAAAAACAAAACAAAAAAATCAGCCACAGGCCGGGTGCAGCATCTCATGCCTGTAATCCCAGCACTTTGGGAGGCAGAGGCAGGTGGATCACCTGAGGTCAGGAGTTGGAGACCAGCCTAGCCAATATGGTGAAACCCCATCTCTACTAAAAATACAAAAATTAGCCAGGCGTGATGGCATGCGCCTGTAGTCCCAAGCTACTAAGGAGGCTGAGACAGGAGAATTGCTTGAACTCAGGAAGTGGAGGTTACAGTGAACCAAGCTTGTGCCACTGCACTTCAGCCTGGGCAACAGAGACTCTGTCTCAAAAAAAAAAAAAAAAAAAAAAAAGGCCGGGCGCGGTGGCTCAAGCCTGTAATCCCAGCACTTTGGGAGGCCAAGATGGGCGGATCGCAAGGTCAGGAGATCGAGACCATCCTGGCTAACCTGGTGAAACCCCGTCTCTACTAAAAAAAAAAAATACAAAACACTAGCCGGGCGAGGTGGCGGGCGCCTGTAGTCCCAGCTACTTGGGAGGCTGAGGCAGGAGAATGGCGTGAACCCGGGAGGCGGAGCTTGCAGTGAGCTGAGATCCGGCCACTGCACTCCAGCCTGGGCGACAGAGCAAGACTCCGTCTCAAAAAAAAAAAAAAAAAAAAAAACGCTACAGAAAACTGATTTTTAAAAAAGAATCTAAGCCTTCTTTGCTTCTATCATGATGGGGCTGTCTTGAGTCTGTCCATTTAAAATTAGCAATCCATTTCTGCCTTCCATCAATCCTCTGGTTCAATAACATTGGCTGCCCTCCTTTAGAAATACCCCCTTTATTGGCCAGGCGTGGTGGCTCATGCTTGTAATAGCACTTTGGGAGTCCAAGGCGGGCAGATCACCTGAGGTCAGGAGTTTGAGACCAGCCTGGCTAACATGGGGAAACCCTGTCTCGACTAAAAATACTAAAATTAGACAAGCGTGGTGGTGTGTGGCTGTAATCCTACCTACTTGGAGGCTGAGGCAGGAGAATCACTTGAACCTGGGAGACAGAGGTTGCAGTTAGCTGAGATCACGCCACTGCACTCCAGCCTGGGCGACAGAGCAAGACTCCATCTCAAAAAAAAAAAAAAAAAAAAGAAAGAAAGAAATACCTCCTTTATGCTCCATGGCGTGATGGTAACAGTGGGACTCCAAAGGCCTGGTTCTTGCTCTGGCTTTGCAACTAACTAGTAATGTTAGGCAAGTCACTTCATCTCTCTGGATCTCAGTTTTCTCAGGTATAGAACAGGAGATAATAACAGCTTTCATTTGTAGAGTACTATGTACCAAGGGCTGGGCTTACCTTGTCATCATACTGGGATCATCCCAATGTTACAGTGAGGACACATGTGCCTCCTAACCTTCCAGCAACCTCACAGATGAGAGAACCAGGAGAGAACACAGGAATGTGCTCTCTAAGGTAAAAGGCAGAATTGAAATTCTCTGGGAACAAAACACTTTATATTGAGTCGAAACCCTTAACAGACTTTGATGTTCTGAGAGAGAAACTAGGTATCTCTCTTCTGTGATCCCTTGATTCATTTGTAAGACTACTTTTTGACTTATATAGAGTATATTATCTCTCCTCTCAATACCCCTAAGCTAGATTGGCAGCCTATTTTGGATCTTCGTGAAGTGGGAATGAATATTAGAAATGTGTTCTTAGGCTGGGTGCAGTGGCTCACACCTGTAATTCCAACACTTTGGGAGGCTGAGATGGGAGGATCACTTGAGCCCAGAAAGTTGAGGCTGCAGTAAGCCATGATTGCAACAACACTCCAGCCTGGGCAACAGAGTGAGACCCTATCTCAAATTTAAAAAAAGTGTCCAGCCCCAAACTCCATTCCTCACACGCACACAAAAAAGTGTTTTGAACAAGCTCTTCTTGCTGTGCTAACCACAGTTACCGCATGGACCATGTGCTGATGAGTCTTAAATTCATATCTCTGCCCTGGTGTTCCTCTGAATTGCCTGCCTGCTGAACATGTATCTAAACCTCAAAGGATGTAGCTACCAGTAAACTAAGCTCAGCCTGATCCAGTTTTCTATCGTGGAGAATGATGCTATTTTCTCTTCTCTCATACTCTTTATCCAGTAATTACCAAATATCGTTGATTTTACCTCCTAAATGTTTCTCTCCACCATGACCTATTCTAGATTCCCACCTACCTATCAGCCTGAGAGCAGCTACGCTGTCTCTCCTAACTGGTGTTCCTATGGCTGCTCTTGCCACCTTCCAGGCTTTTGTTCAATGAGCAGCTGTAATTATTATTAGTTTTTTGTTTTGTTTTTTGAAACGGAGTTTCACTCTTGTCATCCAGGCTGGAGTGCAATGGTGAAATCTCGGCTCACTGCAACCTCCACCTCCTGGGTTCAAGTGATTCTCCTGCTTCAGCATCCCAAGTACCTGGGATTATAGGCACAAGCCACCACGCCCGGCTATATTTGTAATTTTAGTAGAGTTGGGGTTTCACTATGTTGGCCAGGCTGGTCTCGAACACCTGACCTCAGGTGGTCCGCATGCCTTGGCCTCTCAAAGTGCTGGGATTACAGGCATGAGCCACCGTGCCCAGCCCAGTGTAAGTCTGTCACTCTGCTACTTCAACCATAATGATACTCCCCTTCACTGCCAGGATACATGATACGATCCTTAACTTGGGGTAGAAGGCACTGCCAGTTCAGCCCTGCCTCCCTCCCTGGCTCTGCACACCACAGCCACTCTGGCTATCTTACAGCTTTGCCCCCATTTTTATCCCTTGCCTTTGGGCTTCATGTTAGCTGTCCCTTCTCCAGAACTAACTTACTTTGTCTCAATAATTCCTGTTTATCTTTCAGAAGGAAATCTCTAAATCAGGCTCCTCTTTGTAATACCTTTTTTTCTTTTTCTTTTTTTGAGACAGTCTCACTTTGTTGCCCAGGGTGGAATGCAGTGGCATGATCTTGGCTCACTGCAACTTCCACCTCCCAGGTTCAAGCAATTCTCATGACTCAGCCTCCCGAGTAGCTGGGATTACAGGTGTACACCACCACACCTGGCTAATTGTTATAGTTTTAGTAGAGATGGAGTTTCACCATATTGGTCAGGCTGGTCTGAAACTCCTGACCTCAGGTAATCCACCCGCCTCAGCCTCCCAAAGTGCTGGGATTACAGGCATGAGCCACTGCACCCGGCCCTGTTTGTAATACTCTTCACAGCTCCTGTACTTCACTTTCTGGCACTTAACCCTTAAATTAAATAATAGTGTAACCAGGCTTCTCTGATCTCTCTCCTCCTGAAATATAAGCTGGTATGAAGGCAGGATCCCATCTGTCTTGTTCATCCCCAGCACCTAGTCACCTGTAGGGCCAAATCTGGGAGTCAACTATGGTGGTCCAACAAATGGACTTATTTGTCCTCCTTTGAGGGTCTGACCTACCTCCTTCCTGCTGGGATCCACACCCTCGGGGAGCTCCTCTACAGGCTTGTTCACTAGCTGCTCGAGGGGGAAGATGGGCCGAGACCCAGAACTGAGGTTGCTGTTAGCATTGAACACGTCCACTTTCGAGCTTGTGACCTCCTAGGAAAGAAAAGGAAACCACTGGTTACTTAGCTGGTGTGCAGCTACCTCCCAGGCTGCCTTTCTCTCTGAAGTCTCTAGGGCACCACCTTCCAAGAAGCCTCCCATGTCCCACCCCACCCTGCCACACATACACTCATAAGAACACAACATAGGCCGGGCGTGGTGGCTCAGGCCTGTAATCCCAGCACTTTGGGAGGTTGAGGTGGATAGATCACTTGAGGTCAGGAATTCAAGACCAGCCTGTCTAACATGGTGAAACCACGTCTCTACTGAAAATACGAAACTTAGCCAGGCATGGTGGTGGGCGCCTGTAATCCCAGCTACTCAGGAGGCTGAAGTAGGAGAATCATTTGAACCTGGAAGGTGGAGGTTGCAGTGAACTGAGATCATGCCACTGCGCTCCGGCCTGGGCAACAGAGAGAGACTCCTCAAAAAAAAAAAAAAAAAGCCAAAAAAAAACACACACACAACATAGAGCTTAGTGGTCTGTTCTGACCAAAGTCCATTGGTGAAAAATGACTCTTTTCTTTAATGATTCATTAACTTTCCCATGGCTTCCCCCAGAGTTTGAGATCTAGCCTGGATATTTGTGACCCTGTCTTACCTCTTGTGAAATTGTCATCTATAAAGTCACTTAACCTTGACCTATCTATACGTGCCAGTCTGTACTGTCAGTCCACCAAGAAAGGTTTCATGAGTGCCGTAAGTTTTGACCATCTGTTGATTATACCCCAGTGTGCTTGTGAACTTACTCTTGAATTCTGGACACATTCCTCAGAGTTAGCTCTGTCTTGTTCCCTCTGTAAGCCTGTGAACTTCTCAAAGCAAAGGTTTTGATTTCATATTCCCATGTCCCAGGCCTAAAGGCTAAATACATTTCCTTTTTTGGGGGGTGGGGGGACTGCGGAGGGGCAGGGGTTTTTTTTGAGACAGGGTCTGACTCTGTTGCCCAGGCTGCAGTGCAGTGGCACAATTTCAGCTCACTGCAACCTCTGCCTCCTGGGCTCAAACCAACCTCCCACCTCAGCGTCCTGAGTAGCTGGGACCACAGGCACATACCACCACTCCTGGCTGTTTTTTATTTTTTGTAAAGATGAGGTTTCCCCATGTTACCAAGACTAGTCTCAAACTCCTGGGCTCAAGCAATCCACCCTCCTCGGCCTCCCAAAGTGCTGAGATTACAGGCGTGAGCCCCTGCGCCCGGCCTAAATACATTTCTGTTAACTCACTGAAAGACCAAAGGAATTGTAGTTATTCTACCTAGAGAAGGGACCCCAAGGGTGATGGTGTGTAGAGACAGCATTCTTTCTCAAAGTGTAGTCCATGGACTAACTACATGAAATTACCTTTTAAAAATAAGATTTAAAAGATGCAGATTCCTAGGTGCCAATTCTTAGTCTATAAACCAGAATATTTGGGAATGGGGCCTTGGAATCTGCATTTTAATATGCTTCCCCCTTACTCCCTGCCCCCAGTTCCCAGACTTTTATGCATGATAAAAATCTGAGAACCAGGCCGGGCGTCGTGGCTCATGCCTGCAATCCCAGCACTTTGGGAGGCCAAGGCTGGGGGATCACTTGAGGTCAGGAGTTTGAGACCAGCCTGGCCAACATGGTGAAACCTCGTCTCTACTAAAAATACAAAAATTAGTCAGGCATGGCAGCACACACCTGTAATCCCAGCTACTTGGGAGGTTGAGGCATGAGAATCACTTGAACCCGGGAGGTAGAGGTTGCAGTGAGCCGAGATCCTGCCACTGCACTCCAGCCTGGGAGGCAGAGTGAAACTGTGTCTCAAAAAAAAAATTGAGAACCATTTCACTAGGAAATTGAGGAAACAAAACCACTAGAGGCACTGGAGTTAAACAGCAAGAAGAATGAGAAGTAGGGAGAAATAGGAGGGAAAGCACAGGACACTGGTGTCTTCTCTGCAGCATTCTTGGCTCCCACAGGTCTGACCACCAGCTGGCCACTGCAAGGCCCAGCCACCCTGCCCCGGACTCACAGCAGTGATCTGGCTCCAGTCCCTAGAGTTGCCAAGCTCCACCTTCAAGTCCTCATAGGATTTGGCGTTCTGCACATAAAGTAAATAACAGATTAGACCTGGATCTCAGCAGAGAAGATGGATGAGAAGCCGTTTTCCCTCAGGAATGGAAAGAAGGCTGGTCTGGGGCCTAGTGGTAAAGGAAAGAGGATACACAGGCTGAGGCTGGAGGAGGGTCCCCGAAAAAGGAGATTAGGTGGTGAGGTTGGGACCAGAGGGGCTGCCAGATCAGAAAAGGTCAGGGCAGGCTATATTTGTCCCAGCTCAGCCTGACTTGGGGATGGGGAGGATCTTTTCCCACCTGCAGGGGCCAGGGCAAGAACCGCAGGCAGTGTGGAGAACCCGGCCTAGGTTATGTAGGCTCTGGGGAATGCAGGGCTCCTGGGGATGGGCGGGGGTCCCCCCAGATCCTAGAAGGGATCCCTGCCACAGAGGAGTGAAGGGACCATGGCTCTCTGAGGAGTCCCATCTCCATATCCTAGAGCACACTTATGCTGAATGAATGAATGAGTGAATGAGGCTGAGAGAGAAGCCAGCACACACTTGAGGTGAGGGAAGGGTGATAACTAAAGTGAACTGAGAAAACCTGGCATCTTGATATGCTGCCTTGAGTAAAAACTAAACTCAGCCCATCTAACTGCAGAATTTAAAAAACAAACCAACAGATTTAAGGAAATTAAGCTTTCTGCTTCCCTAAACCCATGTGTTATGACAATTTAGAGCACCCAGAGCCACCAGGCCAGGCTTCACTCTACCTTGGCCTTCTTCCTACAGAAAACCTTTGCTGGAGTTCCATCCTGGGGATCTGCCCCTTGCTTCTATGTGGGGCCAGTTTAGGAAACGCCCCGTGGGAGCTTGGCACACCATCCCTCAGGTAAGGACCACATACATGACCCATTTTGCTTAGAATTTAGCACCAGGGGCCGGGCGCGGTGGCTCAAGCCTGTAATCCCAGCACTTTGGGAGGCCGAGACGGGCGGATCACGAGGTCAGGAGATGGAGACTATCCTGGCTAACATGGTGAAACCCCGTCTCTACTAAAAAATATAAAAAACTAGCTGGACGAGGTGGCGGGCGCCTGTAGTTCCAGCTACCGGGAAGCTGAGGCAGGAGAATGGCGTAAACCCGGGAGGCGGAGCTTGCAGTGAGCTGAGATCCAGCCACTGCACCCCAGCCTGGGTGACAGAGCGAGACTCCATCTCAAAAAAAAAAGAATTTAGCACCAGGAAGACATTTGTCAATTCTTTAGAACCAGCATGTTTCAGCTGGCACGGAGGATCCACCGTGTTGCTGCAATGATGAGAACATTCTCACCTGTGCTGCCCAACACAGTAGCTGACAGCCACATGTGGCTAGTGACAAACTGAATTTTGAATTGTGTTTAATTTAAATAATCAGTACATTTCTTACCTATACTATCCAGCAGCTTTGCTCTAAAAGTAGTGTGCAAACAAGGCACTGTAATTAGCCTTGATTTTTGATAGACTTCTTCCCTCTCACCAGGAGGCCTAATGGCCTTAGTGCAGCCTTACTTTCTATTCTAAGCCTCTTCTAGCCCCTTTCTAAATCAGCAGGTCATACATCCCAAAGAGACAGAATGGCCTGCGGGAATCAGCACTGATCTCCAGGCAGGGCTAGAGAAGGACATGCTGGGATGAGGCCACTCACACTCCACTTAAAGGGATCCCAAGCCAGGAACCAGCCTGTGAAGGTGGGGGGCTCGTATCCCTGCTTCACCACAATGATGGGGGTCTCGGGGTCACGCCCGCTGGGATGGGTCTTGAGGTATTCCTGCGCGGTGATGGCTGCAGCCTTCTTCTCCTCCTCATTGGCATGTTTCCCAATCCAGAAGAAGACCTATTGAGAAATCCAGGAGATCAGTCCGTCCTTCCTGTCCTCCCTGGCCCACAGGGCTCTGCCTCAGTTGTCCAACAGTGAAGCCCTGACTTTGACCCTGTCTCTACCACTACCAGCCAAATGACCTAGGGCAGGCACCATCTGGCCTTGAATTTGTATCTGCGAAATTAGGAGGTTGGACAGATGCCTTGTACTTGGATATTCTGCAAATGTGTGTCCCCCAGACTGTCCAAAGCCCAGGATTATCAAAAACACTCCTGCTCTCATGTGAAATAAATAGGACTTTGGGAGAGAATATGCTCTTCCCTGCAGCCTCTCTTGAGCACGTTACTCCCCACCTTCCTTCTTTCTTACACTTCTGGTGTTCATACCATTTCCAGGGAGAAATTATGTGAGGACCAATAAAATGTTGACACTTACCTAACCTTAAAGCCACTCTTTCTTGGCCCTGGGGATTGAGGTGGCTGGGAAGAGGGGTCCCCAGGCCCTTGGTCCTACCTGGTCCCAGACATCTAGTAGGAACACGTCATCCTCTTCCAAGTCATCCTGATTGAAGTCAGGGATCTCTGTGGCCAGGAAGCGCCCAGTCTGGTTGGAACATTCAAAGAGCCGGGGAGTGATGACCAGGTTTTCTTCCTGTAGTCTGCAGGATGGAGAGAAGATTGTACTGGCAGAAGGAAGGTATGGCAAAAGGAGATTGAGGACAGAACTCTGAGGAAGGGACTCTGGCATGGAAAGGTCATTTCCAGCAAAATGCTCTGTCTTCTGATTGATAAAAGGGTCCCCTCTAATTCCAGGAGTGCTCTGAGGGAGAAATTGTCACTGCTTTCTGGACATGCATTCCAGTGGCTTTTGCAGAGCCTTGTTAGGAAGTTCTTCCTGATATCTTCCCTCCATCCCTCCTGCTGCTACTACAGTACATGCCCTTTTGCTTTTGAACTAGGGACCAGTGGATCATGGATATTCTCTAGAAAAACCATTTGAGCCAGGCACAGTGTCCCATGCCTGTCATCCTAGCACTTTGGGAGGCTGAGGCAGGTGGATCACCTGAGGTCAGGAGTTCGAGACCAGCCTGGCCAACATGGTGAAACCCCGCCTCTACTAAAATACAAAAATTGACCAGGCATGTTGGCAGGTGCCTGTAATCCCAGCTACCCAGGAGGCTGCAGCATGAGAATTGCTGGAACCTGGGAGGCGGAGGCAGAGGCTGCAGTGAGCCGAGATTGCGCCACTGCATTCCAGCCTGGGTGACAGAACGAGACTCTGTCACAAAAACAAAACCATTTGAAAGAGGGCTTGTAGCTGGTGCCCCTCAGCATCCCAGGCCTGTATCAGGACCTAAAGGCAGGCTGGCCTCTGGCATCTTCTTACTGAAAGGCAAACCTCTAGCACTGCCCCTCGCTTTGAGCTGCCTCCTATGGCCAGGAATTCCCTTTGCCAAGAAAATACCCCACCAGGTCCCAGGCATACTGAAGTGAGCAGCACAGACACAGCCCCTGACCAAGAGGCTCCAAGGGCATGGGCTGCCCTTGATTCATCTTGTATCCCTGGGGGCCTGGCACAGGGCCTGACACACAGTGTCCTTAGTCCATGCCTGCTGTAGGTTCTGAGTGTGGGGATGGAGGCTCCCCCACCTTGGTAACCTGGAGGCAGAGGGACCTGAGAGTTACCTCTTGGTGTTGGCATAGGGGGCCTTCCCGCCCAGGGCCATCCAGAAGTTGGCTGGCTCCTGCCCTTCCACCACCACTTGCTTCTCCGTCCGGGAGATGGTGTCAGCAACCATCTTGGCCATCTCCCGCTCGTCTCCGCTACAGCCCTAGGACAAAAAAGGGTTGGCCAATTTCTAGTGCCACCCCTACCCCCACCCTCCTACCACATTCACTACCCAGAGTTCCACGGTCTAAGAGGGCTCTCCTGGGTCAGGACTCTGTGTATACAGGCCACACGGGGACAATTACATGCTCTCCTCTGTCCTTGACACTCCAAAGAATAGAAGAAACTAGAGAGTATTTTGAAGGGTCAAGAGGGACTCCAAGAGGCTATGCATTCTTCTTACAGAGATCAAAGGAGAGGCAGTGACAGGCTCAGGATAGTGAGAGAGAGCCCAAGACATAAAGACAGACCAACACAGGGACAGATGGAGGTGGCCAGAGAAACAGAACAAGAGAGACTGACTCAGAGAGGCAGAGAATCTGAGGATGGTCATTGACGAGGCAGAAAGATAGACCCAGAGCTACTGAGGAGGGAGAGACTGGGCTCCAGAGGTGGCTGAGAACCGAGCAGGCACAACTTAGTTGGCCAGGGGTTCCTGCCCTCACCTAGGGGCTGCTGTGAAACTGGGGGACTGCCAGGACCCACTTGGGGATGGGGAGACCTCTAGGCCCTGAACACACCTTCCCACACCATAGGTAGCAGCAGGACTGGGTCTTGAGGACAAAGACATCATTGGAATTGAGGAAATTGGCCCGCGCTGGGACCTCAAAGGCCTTTGTGTTGTTGGCACCCGTTCCCTGGACCTGGAACAGTCGTGTGGAGGGCCCAGGCTCCAAGTTGTTAGCTCGGGAGGTGCCTCCCTGCAGGTGAGGGGAGAAGGCAGGGAGAGAGAGTCAGGAGTCACATAGTAAAGAAGATGATGAAGGAACAGAGGGGCACAAAGAGAACCAGAGAGGGACAGGGTAGGGCGGGGAGGCTTGCCCCTGCAGCTCCTCTGATGCTCTGTCACCAGGTCTTTCTAAAACATTGTTTGCATCATGGCGCTTCTCTGCTGAAAAACGTTCAGTGACTCCCCGTTGCTTATAGCCTAAAACCCAGCTCCTCAACTTTGCCTTTGAAGGCCGCACATGACGAAGATGCAAACTGCCTTTGCAGACACTGCTGCCATCAAACCCTCCAGCTTAGCTCTGCCAGGCTTTTTTTTTTTTTTTTTTTTTTTTTGAGATGGAGTTTTGCTTTTGTTGCCCAGGCTGGAGTGCAATGGCACTATCTCAGCTCACTGCACCCTTCGCCTCCCGGGTTCAAGCAATTCTGCCTCAGCCTCCTGGGTCGCTGGGATTATAGGCACCCACCACCATGCCTGGCTAATTTTTGTATTTTTAGTAGAGACAGGGTTTCTCCATGTTGGTCAGGCTGGTCTGGAACTCACGACTTCAGGTGATCCGCCCACCTCGGCCTCCCAAAGTGCTGGGATTACAGACGTGAGCCACAGCGCCTAGCCTTTTATTTATTTATTTTTTTCCTTGAGACTGAGTTTTGCTCTGTTGCCCAGGCTGGAGTGCAATGGTGTGATCCTGACTCACTGCCTCCCAGGTTCAAGCGATTCTCCTGCCCCAGCCTCCCCAGTAGCTGGGATTATAGGCACGCACCACCACATTCAGCTAATTTTTGTACTTTTAGTAGAGACAGGGTTTCACCACGTTGGCCAGGCTGAACTCCTGACCTCAGGTGATCCACCTGCCTCCACCTCCCAAAGTGCGGGATTACAGGCGTGAACCACCACACCTGGCCAGTTCCACCAGGCTTCTGATGTTCCCTACAGAGCCTCTCCCCCGGGCCTTTGTCCTTGCTGTGCCCCCTGCATTGTGTGCCCTCATTTTACCTCTGCTAAACTCTTCAACTCTGACCCAAATGTCAAGACAAATGTCTCCTCTAAATCCCCTCCTGCCCATAAACTCTATGACATTCCCAGATTATTATACTCCGGCTCCTCTTTTGACTCAACTTTTACTTCTGGCATTTCTTTTTTTTGTTTGTTTGTTTGTTTTTTGAGACAGAGTCTCTCTCTGTTGCCCAGGCTGGAGTGCAGTGGCACAGTCTCGGCTCACTGCAACCTCCGCCTCCCAGGTTCAAGTGATTCTTCTGCCTCAGCCTCCCGAGTAGCTGGGACTACAGGTGCACGCCACCACGCCCAGCTAATTTTTGTATTTTTAGTAGAGACAGGGTTTTGCCCTATTGGTCAAGCTGGTCTCAAACTCCTGACCTCGTGATCCGCCCGCCTCAGCCTCCCAAAGTGTTGGGATTACAGGCGTGAGCCACTGTGCCTGGCCTACTTCTTGCATTTAACCACATGGTTCCTCAGACTGTTGGTTCACTGCTAATATGTCTGTCCTCTCCCAACAAGATGGCGAAATGTATTAGCATGCCATTCTTCTCCTTGCTTGGGGAATTGCAAAGGACTGTGTGTTTAAGGCACTCAATAGGCAGATTATTGCTTAAATGATTGCATGAGATGTCTGTTTCATTATGTTGGAAGGCACCAATGCAGTTTTCACAGGTGTATCATTTAAGCAAATCTAGCCAAAATATCTTCCTTTTTTATGTAAAGGATTCAAGGAGTTGGGGTGTAGAGGGCAGGCAGTACTTACATATGGTGAATGTGCATTACATGTTTTTGTTTTGTTTTGTTTTCTTGAGATGGAATTTCATTCTTGTTGCCCAGGCTGGAGTACAGTGGCACAGTCTCAGCTCACTGCAACATCTGCCTCCTGGTTTCAAGCAACTCTCCTGCCTCAGCCTCCCAAGTGGCTGGGATTACAGGCATGTACCACCATGCCCAGCTACTTTTTGTATTTAGTAGAGATGGGGTTTCACCATGTTGGTTGGGCTGGTCTTGAACTACTGACCTCAGGTGATCCACCCACTTCAGCCTCCCAAAGTACTGGGATTACAGGTGTGAGCCACCACACCCGGCCTTTTTTTTTTTTTTTTTTGAGACGGAGTCTCGCTCTGTCACCCAGGCTGGAGTGCACTGGCCGGATCTCAGCTCACTGCAAGCTCCGCCTTCCGGGTTTACGCCATTCTCCTGCCTCAGCCTCCCGAGTAGCTGGGACTACAGGCGCCCGCCACCTCGCCCGGCTAAGTTTTTGTATTTTTTTTAGTAGAGACGGGGTTTCACCGTGTCAGCCAGGATGGTCTCAATCTCCTGACCTCGTGATCCGCCCGTCTCGGCCTCCCAAAGTGCTGGGATTACAGGCTTGAGCCACCGCGCCCGGCCTTTTTTTTTTTTTTTTAAAGACGGAGTCTCGCTCTGTTGCCCAGGCTGGAATGCAATGGCACGATCTCAGCTCACTGCAACCTCCGCCTCCCAGGTTCAAGAGATTCTTCTGCCTCAGCCTCCTGAGTAGCTGAGATTACAGGCACCCACCATCATGCCTGGCTAATTTTTTGTATTTTTGTAGAGACGGGTTTCACCATGTTGGCCAGGCTGGTCTTGAACTCCTGACCTCAGGTGATCTACCCACCTCAGACTCCAAAGTGCTGGGATTACAGGCATGAGCCACTATGCCCGGCCCAATTACATGTATTTCTAAAGTAACCAAATGGGTTATTTCTATTACCAGTTCCACATAGGTGATAGAACCTCCAGGGTAGTCTCCTATGAAGAATGGGCTTCACCCTAAGTCCTGCTCCCACCACCCATCCACTTCCCCATCTCCTGGATGCCTGTCTTGCCACAATGGGTACTGCCAGGCACCTCAGTTCAGCAGCCACACCTGGTATACCACCATGCGTCCCTTGAAGATGGACATAAGATGAGGCGGCTCCTTGCCCATTGGGACCCGGATCTGGACTGGTTCACCATTGTACTTCTGGTCCAGGATGACGGCTTGATAAGCTGATGCTGTAATTTCATCTTGGCTGGCCTGGCTGCCCTGGGGATGAGCAGGAGGGAGTGAATGGGATAGGGTCAGCCCCCAATTCTGACCCCATCCTCAGCCTCAGCAACAACTCCATCCCCAAGTCTGACCTGGTCCTAAACCCAATTTTCTTCCCCACCAAACTCCACTGTGAAACAGCCAAAACCCCAATCTGACCCAGACCTCAGTTCTGATCTCAACCTCAAACCTAATTCTTTCGCAGACCCAGCCCAGCCCTGACCTACCTGCAACCCCAGCTTTAACCCCAAACCTCCTCCTTTCCTTACTGCTCCTTCTTCAGGGAAGCATCACAGGCACCACACCACTCACTCCTAGACCCACTCCCTGCTCCCTCACATCTAGACACAGAATCCCACGGGCAGAGCAAGTGATAAGAATGTGCAGAAGGCAATGAAAATTGGAAGGGAGACTCAGAGAACCAAATGGAAAAGCGCTGTGAATGGGGGTACTAGCTGGACCTCATAGCCAAAGCAGTCCTTCTTGAAGCGGTGAGATCCCCATCCCCAGAGGTATTCAACCCAAGGGTGATGGCCACTTAGCAGGAGTATGTACAAGGTGGAGCTAAGCCGGCTATGCTCTGGGTGGGACGTGGCGGGACCTGACCTGCCAGATGTAGAGCAGGTAGTGCTGCTTGTTTCCGATGAGGTAGGTGTAGAGCAGCAGGTAGCAGTCACCCCCATAGAAGTGGCCTAGCCACTTGGAATCCACAGGTACCAGCTCTAGGTTCTCAATGCGCCACACCTAGGGCCAGTATCAGGCCAGGGTGAGGTCCAGGAACAGGTTCCACCATCCCTGCTCCACCCAGCATGGGCCTCTCTGCCCTCACATACCTGCACTTCCCCACTCCCATCATCTACCATCTTCTGCTGGGCAGCCACCTGAGGCTTGACATGCATGGATGTGGCATCAAACTTCACCTGTTCCACTTTGGCTAGAGTAGGGGAAATCATGACACCAATTGTCACCAGCTGAGGCCCCCCAGGTCCTCACAACAGCCCTGAATGGTGGCTACAATTCTTAGACCCATTTTCAGATGAGGAAACCGAAGCAAGAGAGATTCAGTAGCTTACCTGGTTGCACAGAATGTGGCAGAGCTACAGTAGAGAACCATATCTCCCTCCCTCTAAAACTCCTGCTTCACCAGTGCCTCCCAGGGAGCCAAGAGAAGCATAAGAGCAAGGCTTTAGCTTTGTTGATCTACATCCTGACCCCTGCAGCATTCAGACTTCAAGCCTTGACCTTGTCTCCCAGCTCAATAGGGAGCTCTGCAATGATGGAGGCTGTACGCTATTATTTCTCCTCTCCTAGGTGCCGGGCACCGAGCTTGCCCTCAGCAAATACTGGCGGGTAAGAGACTGAGCTGTTTGGTTTCCAGGGAGGCCCAACCCCTTCCCAAATGAAACATCACATCACTCTCAGCTCCCTTTTTTTTTTTTTTTTTTTTTTTTGAGACAGAGTTTCACTCTTGTTGCCCAGGCTGGAGTGCAATGGCACGATCTTGGTTCACTGCAACATCCACCTCCCAAATTCAAGCGATTCTCCTGCCGCAGCCTCCTGAGTAGCTGGGGTTACAGGCATGCACCACCATGCTTGGCTAATTTTTTTTTTTTTTTCAGTACAGACCGGGTTTCACCATGTTAGGCTAGTCTCGAACTCCTGACCTCAGGTGGTCCACCCGCCTCAGCCACCCAAAGTGCTGGGAATACAGGCATGTGCCACCACGACCAGCCCTCTCGGCTCCCTTTTTGTGACAACTAGAGTTTGTCCATGTCTCCACCCGCTAGGATAAGCCCAGAGCCGATGTAAAAGTCTTCGTGGAAGATGCATGTCAGGGAAGGAGGGTGGGTGGTGGACCAAGTGGCTCTCCTGGCCCAGCTCCTGGATCCTGGCTCCCTCACTGCCCCATGACTGGCCCTCACCCACGGAGCCCACAGTGTGGGTTTTGCCCAGGTCTGAAGTCCGGTTGGATGCTGTCCACTTCTGGAATAGCTGCTGAAAGACGGCCGACTCAGCCCCATCATTCTGCACCTCCACCTGTGTGCTTGGTGGGTACTGCTTGGCTTTGATGAAGTTCTGGGAAGAGAAAGGGCTGGAAGCTATGCCCCTCCCCTAGTCCCCACTCCCAGTGCAAGCCAAAACCTGGCTCTAACCTAACGAGATCCACCATCAGATCTACCCCTGGCACCAAAACTGAACCCAAACCCAATCCCAATGCTAATCCCCAACCTAACCCTACTCTGACCCCCAGCATCAAGGTAAAATCTGATACCGCCTGAAACCTAATACTGGCCTCAAGACTCACTCTGACCTCAGCCTCAAATCTAATACCCAAACACAACTCTGACCCCAATCCCAAAGCCAAATCTAACTCCTAAGGTGACCCTACCTCAATGCTAATCCTAATGCCCAGTCCCCAATCCAACACTGGCACTGGCCCCAAGCCAGTTAGGGTTATGGCTCCAGCCCCAGCAATGACCCCAAACTCTGACTTGGTCCTGGTCTGAGCTGACCCAATCCCCTTCTGTAGGAAGCCAGCCTCCTTCCATTTCTCCTTCCCTTCTCTAAACTCAGCTCAGGTGCAGGGAGTTGAGAGCCCATATCCTGAGGTGGCCCCAGGGTTGTCTGGTGGTTGGCTCCCTGGTGTGCAGAGAACCCCCAAGATGACTATAGAATGGCCCCTCAGGCCCCTCCCATTGGGCCGTGCCCAGCCCTCATCCTGCTGCTCCCAGCCTTCCCTGCCTCTGCCTTGGCGCTATGCCCTGGTCTGAGCCTGCCTGCCCACCCCATGCAGCTATCTGCTCTCTCCCTCCCATCACTCTGCCCTCCTCCTGGATCCCCACCCCTACCAGCGCATGGCTCATGGCTCCCTTCTTCTCTTGCTCATTGGCTTTCTTCCCCTTCCATACGTAGATCTTCAGGCCCCCCTGGTCCAGGATGTAACAGTCCTAGAGTCGGGAGAGGTAAGAGTCTGATGGAGCTGGAAGTGCTGGACTGGGACAGCCTCACACACAAAAAGAGTCTCTCCCTCCCATGCCCACCCCAAGCCCCCTGGAATTTTTCTGGCTTGAGGGAGAGGGGGCCAGGCTGCAGTGGGCTGGGGGGTCTCCAGACCCTCCCACCTCGTGACTGAGCAGGTCCTGCGTCAGCGGCCGTGTGGCGACTTCCCTCACCACCAGATTCCCCTCAGCGTCAGACACACTGCAGGACAGAAGCAAGGCATAGATGGAGAGGGGCCCCAAGCCCCTCAGCCAGGGCACCTGCTCCCAGGGAGTCCCCAGCACCCAGGAAGACCCCACTGGGCACTTACTGGTACAGTTTGAGTGCAGCCTTGAGTGCCGGCTCCACCACTGTGTCGGGCACAGCTGCCTTCAGCTCCCCGCGCTTGCCCAGCACATGGTTCATCACCTCCATCAGCTTCGGGGATGCCGATTCATTCTCTCCGTCCACCACGCCTACATAGGTGCGCCCTCCCCGCTCCTGGTCTCGGATCTCTTTGGCCAGAGTCATGCCCTGCAGGAACGCCCCTGGTGACCCATCGGGAGTAGTAGGGGAACAAGGCAGTGTCTGCCACCCCACACCCTGCCAGGCAAGCCCAGACCACCTACAGCAGCAGCCACAGGGGTTGAGACCCCTGCCCTGCTTTTCCCTGTCGGAGGGGTCAAGCTTTTAAGGCATGTAAGGAAACCAGGGAGAAGGCAGCTGGGAAAGCAGGTTTCCCCACCGTCAGGAAGGTGCTCAAGCAGGCTTGCTGGGCTTTCTGTTCTGACAGTGTGGGAAATGTATGCTTAGACTTCACAGTTCCAGACAACAGCTGAGCCCCAAGGATCACAGTACTCAATCTCTTCCGCCGGGTGCGGTGGCTCACACCTATAATCCCAAAACTCTGGGAGGCCGAGGCGGATGGATCACCTGAGGTCAGGAGTTCAAGACCAGCCTGGCCATGGTGAAACCCTGTCTCTACTAAAAACACACAAAAAATTAGCTGGGCATGGTAGTGCACACCTATAATCCCAGCTACTCAGGAGGCTGAGGCAGGAGAATCACTTGAACCCAGAAGGTGGAGGTTTCAGTGAGCTGAGATCATGCCATTGCACTCCAGCCAGGGCAAAAAGAGCAAAACTGCATCTCAAAAAAAAAAAAAAAAAAAAATCTCTTTGCCCCCAAACATGCTTGCAGCCTCACAGTGCACACACAGCGTCAATGTGCTGTGAGTATAAACACACATACGCCCATGCCCATTTCATTCACCACTGGATCACCAAGGCTTAGCACAGGCTCTGCCACACTGTAGAGACTCATTCTATCTGAGTGGATTGACCACAAGCTCTCACACACAAACTCCAACATGCACACCTGCCCCAAACACATGGAGAGTGATCCACCTTCAAACACACTGTCCCCAATAGTCAGTGGGGAGAGGCCTGGGGAAAGGAGCAGGTGGGGGCAGTCGAGGATTTGAGAGGGAGGTGTGGTGCATGGGAAGGTTTACCCTGAGTCTCTCCATGCGGTTACTTTCAGGTCCATTCCACTGGATGATAAGCTTCCCGAGGTCCAGGAGGAAAACATCCCCTCGGTTGAAACTCTTCCAGGACATCTCTACCTAGGGAGCCATGGGGGAAGTGCAGACCCCACTCAGAGCTCGCCTATCATCCATCATCTTGGCCACCCCTCCTTGCCCCTCACCCCTCCTCAGCCCCTGCCCTCCGCCCTGGGCCTCACAGCCCTGGCCGATGCTCCAGTGGGGCCTGCCTACCTCTCCAGCTACCACGTTCCTCTTGCCCTTGACATGCAGCAGCCTCTGGACATCATAGGAGTTGGTCTCCACGTGATTCATGCCAGAAGCCACGCCTCCTTTCCGGATCCTGAGAAGAGGTGAGAAGACCCAGGGGAGTGGGCTGGGAGGTGTGCCTGGCCCCTGTTCTCCCAGGTCCTGGCTGCCACACTGAGGTCACCTGAGGGCCAGGCTGGGAGTAGGCGAGGTGAATGAGGTGCTGAGGATGCAAACTTTAGGGAGTCACTCACTGTCAGGTCCTGAAAGTGCAAGGTTGGCCTGTGGCATGCCCTTGAACCACCCTGACAGTCAAAGCAACCTTAAACTCTGCACCCTAGATCTTCACTCATCTCGCCATTGTCCCTGCCCTGTGGAGAGGCCTGCAAAGAAGGGTCATGATATATGAAGAGTAGGAAATGTGTTAATAGGCCAGGTGCGGTGACTCCTGCCTATAATCCCAGCACTTTGGGAAGCCGAGGTGGGCAGATCATTTGAGGTCAGGAGTTCCAGACCAGCCTGGCCAACATGGTGAAACCCTGTCTCTACTAAAAATACAAGTTAGCTGGGCATGGTGGCGGGTGCCTGTAATCACAACTACTCAGGAGGCTGAGACAGAAGAATCGTTTGAACCCTGGGGGCGGAGGTTTGCAGTGAGCCGAGATCACGCCACTGCACTCCAGCCTGGGTGACAAGAGTGAGACTCCATCTCAAAAAAAAAAAAAAAAAAAAAAAAGGAAATGTATTAATAAATAGGGACAGAATCCTGAGGACAGGGGATCAAAGTGGAAGAAAAAACAAGAAGGGAGAGGTGCCACTCCAGTGCCCACAGGAATGGACTACTGCTGTAGTGTGGGAAGAGAAGAGCAAGACAAAAAAGAAGAATGGGAACTGTGGCTAATTAGAGAGCCCCCGGCTTGTCCTACAGGTCAGTAACAACTCAGCTCCAGAGTGTGTGTTTTCCTGGGGAAAGCTAAGCTAGAACTTCAACTTGTACAGAAAAGCCAGCAGTCTGGTCTGGGAGTGGTAGCTCATGCCTGTAATCCCAGGACTTTAGGAGGCTGAGGTAGGAGAATCACTTG
This sequence comes from Macaca mulatta, assembly GCF_049350105.2. Taxonomy (NCBI): domain Eukaryota; kingdom Metazoa; phylum Chordata; class Mammalia; order Primates; family Cercopithecidae; genus Macaca; species Macaca mulatta. The sequence goes on along the minus strand of NC_133417.1, from coordinate 123,655,811 downwards.
AGCCCAGGAGTTTGAGACCAGCCTGGGCAACAGAGCAAGACCTTCATCTCTACAAAATATATATATAAAAAAATTAGCTGGGCTTGGTGGCTCAGGCCTGTGGTCCCAGTTACTCAAGAGGCTAAGGTGGGGCCGGGCGTGGTGGCTCACACCTATAATCCCAGCACTCTGGGAGGCCGAGGCGGATGGATCACTTGAGGTCAGGAGTTTGAGATCAGCCTGCCTATGGTGAAACCCTGTCTCTACTAAAAATACGAAAATTAGCCAGACCTGGTGGTGTGCACCTGTAATCCCAGCTACTGGGGAGGCTGAGGCACGAGAATTGCTTGAGCCCAGGAGGCGGAGGTTGCAGTGAGCCAAGACTTTGCCACTGTGCCACTGTACTCCAGCCTGGGCAATAAAGCAAGACACCATCTGGAAAAAAAAAGGAAGAAAAAGAAAAGCTGGCAGTCTTGGTTTTTAGTGTGGTAGGCCTGCATTAGAGATGGGGGAGCAGCCATTTGTCTATTGGCCAGAGTTGGGCGATTAGGCACTGAGCTCTCCAGGACATTCAAGTAGGAGCTGATTTACAGAGATTCACAAGAGTTACAGAATTTCAGAACAGCCTCCAGACCAAGGGCAGAGCAGTGGCAGAAATAAGAGTTGGGGAGTGGAAAAGTGAAGGACAATCACCAAAAACTCATGAGAGTCCCCCTCGTGCCTCCCCCCACAGTTCCAGGGTCCCTTCCCCGTCCCAGGTCACCTCCCCCTGCTCCAAGTGTTCTTCCCAGACCCGAACAGGTCTGGGTGTCCCTGCCTCTTCAGCCCCAACCTCTCCATCCCTACCACTCATCCTCATTCCCTCAGCCTGCAGCCCGCCCTCCCTACACAAGGCCTTGCTTGAAGTAGCCTCGGAAGGCCTCGCTCTCGTTGCCCTGGACCTCGCGGTGCTGCACAGCCCGGCCCTTCAGGAAGTCATCCATTTGTGTGGTGTAGATGGCAGCTGCCCCCTGCTCATCCAGGGATGAGTCCTGGCCAATCCAGTAGTGGATGTCATAGGACAGGTTGCTGGCTGTCTTGTGGATCTAGGGAAAAGGTGTCCAGTGTACCCGAGACCCTGGGCTCCCACAGCCCCTCCCACTCTGTGTGACCTCCCACACAGGTGCCGTCCAGGACCATGGGGGAGCGTGGCACACGGCAAGTGCACTAGGCTAGTGGTTAGGGGCCCTGAGTCATGGCCCAGCTCTACCATTGACTCTCCGAGACATGGCTTCTCCTCTCCAGGCCTCACTTGCCTCACCTCAGAAACAACTTGCTTATGCCAGGCACAGTGGCTCACGCCTGTAATCCCAGCACTTTGGGAGGTCAAGGCGGGCGAATCACCAGGAGTTCAAGACCAGCCTGGTCAACATGGCAAAACTCTGTCTTTAATAAAAATATAAAAATTAGCCAGGTGGGGTGGCGGGTGCCTATAATCCCAGCCACTCGGGAGGCTGAGACACGAGAATCACTTGAACCCGGGAGGCAGAGGTTGCAGTGAGCCAAGATCGTGCCACTGCACTCCAGCCTGGGCGACAGAGCGAGACTATCTAAAAAATAATAATAATAAATACATAAAATAAAATTTTAAAATGAGTCAATATAAAGAAAAAAATACAAATGTCTTAATAGTACAGGTGGTACCAGGGTGTGGTGAAAATCAAGGTGATATGAAGATGACTACGAGGCTGGGCATGGTGGCTCAGGCCTGTAATCCCAGCATTTTGGGAGGCAGAGGCAGGTGGATCACCTGAGGTCAGGAGTTCAAGACCAGCCTAACCAACATGGTGAAACCCTGTCTCTACTAAAAAATACAAAAAAATTAGCTGATTGTGGTGGCACGTGCCTGTAGTTCAAGCTACTCTCAAGGCTAAGGCAGGAGAATCACTTGAACGTGGGAAGTGGAGGTTGCAGTGAGGCAAGGTCGCACCACTGCACTCCAACCTGGGCAACAGAGCGAGACTCCTTCTGAAAAAAATTTTAAAGAAAGAAGGTGACTATGGATTTTGGAAATGTGGACTCAAGTTAGGGTGATATGGCAACAATGCAGAAGTTTCCCCAAGAATGTGAATCCACAGAAATTGGCCTTAGCTGGAAGCCCAGTGGATCAAGGGCAGCAAGAGCCTCTGACCTCTGTAAAGCCACCACAAGGTTGGGCACTTGGGCATACCCAGTAAATTCTGTCTTGGGGTGAAGCCAGGCCAGCTCTCCCCATGGTCCCCAGCCTGTTTCCTCCCTGACACCACAGTGGGTTTTGCTGTCTGCTCAGCCTCCTCCTCTGCCCCTGACTCACAGCCAGGATGATGTAGCAGTCACCATCGAAGAAGCTCCCAAAGGTGCTGGAAGGAACAGGCACCATCTGCATGGCCTAAGGAGAGAAAAGGGGTCAGAGGGGCTTCCCTGGACCACCAGGACCCCTAGGCCTGGGAGGAGGGCCCAGGGTAGGAGGCATCGGAAAAAAAGAGCCGGGCCCAGGAATGAAAGGAGAGAAAAGGAAGAGAGAGGGAAACTGTGTGAGGGGCGGGAGAAGGAAAATCAATGGTGGGAAAGGAAGGGACGAGTGAGGAAGAAGAAGTGGAGAGGAAGGTTGAGAGACAGAGGGAGAAGAAATGGAGAAAGGGAAAGGGAGACCATCCGGGGTGTGGATGATGCGGGAGGTGAGGGGCTGAGCTCTCAGGGGCTGCAGGGCAGGAGCAGAGGAAACTAAGAGAAATCCCAGGCCTCTGCCTTGCCTCCCTCCACCCCAGGCCTGCGAGGCCCCCATGCCCAGACAGGGCCTCACCTCGATCCTCCATATCTGCAGCCCTGGGGTGGTGATGTTGAGGGAGCCTTTGACTTGGGCGCTCAGCTTGGTCATGGTGAGTGAGCCTGGGGGAGAAGGCATTGGGAGCAGGGGCACCCTGAGTTCAGATGCTGCCCTTCCAGTCTGCCCCTAGAGAACTCCCAACAGTGCCAGGAGGTCGCAGGCTCAGGGGCCTGGGGGAGCATAGAGGGTTACTCCTCACTCAGTGACCATTTCTGCTTGTTTAGTACCGAATCCGCAGTGTCTAGCACAGTGACTTTGCTCGATAAAGGAAGAGATGTGGAGGGAAGGAGTGAGGGATGGATGAATGAATGAATGAATGGATGAACAGAGTGAACCCTCCCACTGTGAACCACTCTCTGCCCGCTAAACTGGAAGGAACGCCCCTCCCCAAGCTTTTCTCCTCACGTCAGCCCTTTCTCCATTTTTTTTTTTTTTCCTTTTCTTTTTGAGATGGAGTCCCGCTCTGTCACACAGGCTGGAGTGCAGTATCGTGATCTCAGCTCACTGCAATCTCTGCCTCCCAGGTTCAAGTGATTCTCCTGCCTCAGCCCCCCGCATAGCTGGGATTACAGGCATGAGCCACCATGCCTAGATAATTTTGTATTTTTAATAGAGACGGGGTTTCCCCATGTCGGCCAGGCTGGTCTCAAATTCCTGACCTCAGGTGATCCACCTGCCACAGCCTCCCAAAGTGCTGGGATTACAGGCGTGAGCCACCGTGCCCAACCAGCCCTTTCTGCTTGGACCTGTAGCTGTGTTCACTCCAGCTGCTCATGAGCCTCACCTGGGGAGCTTCTAAACGTGCTGATGCTCCAGGCTCTGGCGGCATCCCTGGGGATTCTGATTTAATTAGGTCAGGGTGGGGCTGGGCATGGGTGCTTTGTTTTCTGCCTTTTGGGAGGTGGAGCATGGGTGCTTTTAAAACTCTCCGGTGATTCTGATATGAGCCAGGGCAGACAGCCACTTGTGCCCAGTTATTCTCCTCCCTAGTTTTAAGGCTCCTCCTCACCAGGCCAGAGGCCACCCCGATCTCCATGGAGCCTATCACCCAGCCTGGCAGGGAGCTGCCCTCCATGAATGCTCCTTGAACTGATTAATGAATGAAAGGGCATGTGGCCAACAGGTCAGGCCTCCACTCGCTGACAGCCTGAAATCTCAGTATCTAATCTCTCCTTGCACCTTGACTTTGAGTCACCTCTTAGTGACTTGGCCTTTTAGTACTTAGAAACTCCCTTTTCTGAGCCCTGAGGAGTGGCTGCTGCTTCCCTGGCATTCTAGAGTTTGAGGTAAGGCCCTGCCCAATCTCTTGATCAGTGCCTCCTCTGGCTGATCATAAGCAGCTTGCTGTGTATCTGTAGGAGCCCCTTGGGCTTGGGTCCCATCTGATGGCCTGTTGGCTATGGCCTTCTCCATCAGGCAACCATGATATCCTCCATCAGGTATTTTTCAACCCACCAAGTCCCCAGGGCTCCCAGGATTCCTGGTCTAGCAGAACCAAGCTGGGTATAAAGGAGGAGACCATTTTCTGTTTCATTTCTATCATCACCTTTGTCTCTGTCCCCTCCTTTCATCCATCTATCTATCTATCTATCTATCTATCTATCTATCTATCTATCTATCTGTCTATCTATCTTTTTGAGAAGGAGTTTCACTCTTGTTGCCCAGGCTGGAGTGCAGGGGCGCTATCTCGGCTCACTGCAACCTCCGCCTTCCGGGTTCAAGTGATTCTCCTGCCTCAGCCTCCCGAGTAGCTGGGATTACAGGCGCAAGCCACCAAGCCCAGCTAATTTTTGTATTTTTAGTAGAGACAGGGTTTCACCATGTTGGCCAGGCTGGTCTTGAACTCCTGACCTCAGGTGATCCACCCACCTCAGCCTCATAAAGTGCTGGGATTACACGCATGAGCCACCTTGCCCGACCCCGTCCCCCTTTTTCTTTGACACTCACTAGCTGTATGAACGTGGACTTCCCTTCTTCATCTATGAGCTGAGGGAGTCAACTTAGGGGGTCAACTAAATTGATGATCTCTAAAGTCTCACCCAGGGACATGCTGATTCCAGGGGTAACTGGCAGCAAAAGAAATAGAGGGTGGACATAAGGAGGCACTTCTTGCTCATCAGAGGGGGGATTCAGGGCAGCAGGGACTTGAAAAAACCAGTGCTCCCCCTCCCCAGAGAGAAATCAGGATTGGCCAGCCCCCACAGGCCAAAGGTGGGCAAGGGGACTCAGGAGTGGCAGCTCTGAGACGTGGCCCCCCTACCTGGTGTATACCTTCCAGCTGCTCCTGCCCTGTACCCATGGTTGGTCAGAACAGATGCTTCTCCTCCACCCCTTGGTAGGGCCTCCTCCTCACTTCTCCTGTCTTCCCTGAACTGCCAGGAAGACCAGGGCCTCTCACTTCCCCCAACCCTGCCACCATGGGCCTTGTTTGGATTTGAGTTGTCTCCTTCTTCAGCCTGAATTCACTGGCTTCCTCAACTCCTGGTACTTTCCCTTCTGTGTCCCCAGACCAGGGAAGGGCACCGTCACCCCAAGACCCCAACACCAGCCATCTGTGCAGCATCCTGGACTCCTTTCGCTTCTGCCCTTCTGTCCACCTAAACTCCCTTGAGTCTCCCCACTACACACAGCCCCCTGGCCCCTCTCTGCTGGCACTCTGCCCTCTAGAAATGCCATGCTGCCAGCAGGCCCCACCCCCATGCTGCCTCTCACCCCATGCCTGCTCGCACTGCTCCCACATGGAACGTTCTCCCCACCTTTCCCATACTAACATGCTCTTCTAGACTCAAGTTAGATCTCATTTCTTCCAGGAGACCTTCCCAGAATCCTCAGGCTGGACAAGGAGCCCCTCGGCATCCTGGACTGTCCCCTCTCTTGACCTCCTGACCACATGGTGATGAAAGAACCTGTTTGTAAGTTTGAGGTCCCTGAGCTCCAAGACCTAGATATGTTTGTCTTTGTAGCCCCCAGCTCCTAGCACATAGTAGGTGCTCAACAAATACTCATGATGCTGAAAGGCTGAACTGTAGGATGGAAGGAGGACCCTCCCAGGGCGTTGGAGGGGTTTGGGCTCCTACTGTCTGCAGGCCATCCAGGCCATCTTGTGTTTCTTTCTTTTTTTTTTTTTTTTTTTTTTTGAGACAGTCTCACTCTGTTGCCCAGGCTGGAGTGCAATGGTGCGATCCTGGCTCACTGTTATCTCTGCCTCTGGGTTCAAGCGATTTTCGTGCCTCAGCCTCCTGGGTAGCTGGGACAATAGGTGTGCGCCACCACACCCGGCTAATTATGTATTTTTAGTAGAAACTGGGTTTCGCTATGTTGGTCAGGCTGGTCTTAAACTCCTGACCTCAAGTGAGCCACCCACCTCAGCCTCCCAAAGTGCTGGGATTCCAGGCATGAGCCGCTGCGCCCAGCCCACCTTGACTTTCTTATCTGAGCCCTGTTGTACTCGAGGTGTGGCTCTGTTGTATGTGGGGTGCTGCCATGGCCCCTAGTTCCCAGTGGTGCAGCTCTGAGCTAGACAGGAATGTGGTGGGGCAGTGAAGGTAAAGTCCCACCCCTCAGACAAAAGACATCCTCCTGCTTCCCAGGCTTGTGATAGCAGAGGGAATAGACACCCACCCAAACCCTCCAGCCCAAAGGCTCTGCCCCTCAGTGGCCTGCAGGAGGCCCCAGCAGATGATGTCCCAAGAAGACAGTAGCCAGTGTGTCCTCAGAGCCTGGTCTGCACCTGGCCCCCATCCCTAGTTCTGCTAAATGGGCCCACAGTGGCTGGGGAGGCTGATGGGGCAGCTCCAGGTAGAGGGAAGATAGGGCAGAGGTGCATGCTCAGGTGTCCCGGCATGGCCCAGGACCTAAGGCCCTGCCACCTCTAGCCCCTTGCCTCTGCCTTTGCCTCTGTCTTTGCCCATTCAATTTCTTGTGGCTGTTGCTCATATGCTACGAGTGAGGAGGCAGGGCCCTGAGGTCCCAGGAGTGTCAGAGGAATGGTGACACAAAGGATAAAACACTCCAGATGAAGAAGAAATGGGCAAAGAGATGAGCTGGTGGGGAGGGGGCTCGGGGAGTGAGGTCAGGGAGACTAACTAGTCCCGGTCTGCCCAGGACTGTCCTGGTTTTAACTCTAGAAGTTCCAGGGCAATTGGGATGGTGACACCCAAAGTGGGATGGGGCTAGCCACAGATAGGAGACTGAGAGAGCCATTGCCTGGGGCAGGGCCAGCAAAAGTCTCTCCCTGGAGGCCCAGGACAGACACGCGGGGCTCCCAGCACTTCTCACACTATCCAGAGTGCCAAGCCTCCCTCTCGAGCCCATACCAAGGTGCTCCAGGAGGCCCCAAGTTGCCTGAGAAAAGCAGAGGACCCCATCCCCTCACACCATCTAAGGTCTCCATGTGTTCCCACCAGGTTGCCTTACCTGTCTTGGGGAGGCAGCTGCCACCTGGGAGATCTCAGGGAATTGTGGCAAGCTGGCTGCAGAAGAGCGACCTTTGTCCCCACCCCCACCCCCTAGGAACTGCCTTCACCATATAAGGGAAGATAGGGCCCCAGAGAGGTGAGGGGGTGGGGAGGCAGGTGCTGCCAGGTCCCTGGAGCCCAGAGCCCTTGACAGCCTGACAACGAGAGCTGATGTGCCCCACCCTTGGCTTTTTTTTTTTTTAAGCCTCACTCTGTCATCAGGCTGGAGTGCAGTGGTGCCAACTCGACTCACTGCAACCTCTGCCTCCCAAATCCAGGTGATTCTCCTGCCTCAGCTTCCCAAGTAACTGGGACTACAGACATGTGCCACCATGCCTGGTTAATTTTTGTATATTTAGCAGGTAGGGTTTCACCATGTTGGCCAGGCTGGTCTTGAACTCCTGACCTCAAATGATCCAGCCGCCTAGACCTCCCAAAGTACTGGGATTACAGGTGTGAGCCACTGCGCCCAGCCCCTCCCTTGGCTTCTGAGTGAGCAAGGGATGGGGTGCTTTTCTGCCCAAAGCCCAGGACCTCACCACAGGCAGACAGCACTGTCCAGGCAAGGTCAGCGGCGCCTGAACTTTCCCCCTACCAACCAAGAGAAGGAGGCTCAGCTGTCCTCCCACCTTCCCTGGGGTGAATGGTTCACAGGGAAGGAGAGGCAGGACCCTGGGGTTCCAGAAGCCCCAAACCCAGGGATGCAGGGGCTCATACTCAGGGCCCCTCCAGAACAGATGGGAGGTCTCTTAGAGGTCTCTTCTCAGCATGATCCTCACTTAGCAAGTGCCCCCGTCAGCACAACTGCTCTTCCTCTCCACCGCCAGAGGCACTGGCTCCACCTGGAGTGTTTTTTTTGTTTTGTTTTGTTTTGTTTTTTTGTTTTTGTTTTTGTTTCTGAGATGGAGTCTCTCTCTGTCACCCAGGCTGGAGTGCAGTGGCATGATCTCGTCTTACTGCATCCTCCGCCTCCCGGGTTCAAGCGATTCTCCTGCCTCAGCCTCCCGAGTAGCTGGGATTACAGCCACCCACCACCACACCTGGCTAATTTTTGTATTTTTAGTAGAGACGCGGTTTCACCATGTTGGCCAGGCTGGTCTTGAACTCCTGACCTCGTGATCCGCCCACCTTGGCCTCCCAAAGTGCTGGGGTTACAGGCATGAGCCACCGCACCCTGCCCACCTAGAGTTTTTATGAGATGCCATAAAACAGTGCCTTTGAACTCTGTTCTGCTACCCTCTCCCAGAAGCCAAGGTTTCCATGTCTGATCCCTGACCCTAGGGGATCCATCTCACTCAGGCAGGAAAGGAGTGCAGCCATCTCTGGCGTGGGTCTCGCTGAGAAACCAGCTTCACACGCAAACTTAGCACCTTGGGCAGCTGCCTCCCAAACTTCAGAAATTCTATCACCTGTGAAGTCTGGTATTTAGGAGGGTGACATGAAGTTGGCTGGGTGAGTCCCTCCTTCTGATCACAGCCTCCCAAGAGTTCTGGAGACCAAATGTACAGTAGTCCCCCCTTATCCAACAGGGGATACATTCCGGGACCCACAGTGGATGCCTTAAAATCTCGGATTGTACTGAACTCGGCTGCCATCAGCTGGAGCATGTTTCTGTTCGTGTCTTCCACCCACAAACTGAAGCCTTTTCCATTTTCACTAAGCGCTTATCCTGCACTGTGGCCACACTTTTGCAGTTTGAGGTACAACAGCAAAATTAACACAAATTTCTGTTTCCTTCTTCACAATTTCATGAACAGAAGATGCATTCTTATCATAGATCTTAGCAACCTCAGCATATGATGATTTTTTTTCTTTCCTTATTGAGAACGATTACCTTTTCATTTAAAGGAAACATTTTATGGCTTCTTTTTGGCACACCCAAATTGCTAGCATCGCTCCTCTTGCATTATTTAGTAAAATAAGGGTTACTTCGGGCAGAGGGTTGTTTTTATTTTTGTTTTTTGGAGATGAAGTCTCGCTGTCTCACCCAGGCTGAAGTTCAATGGCACGGTCTTGGCTCACTGCAACCTCTGCCTCCTGGGTTCAAGCAATTCTCCCATCTCAGCTTCCCGAGTAGCTGGACTACAGGTGCGTACCACCACACCCAGCTAATTTTTCCTGTATTTTTATCAGAGACAAGGTCTCACCATGTTGGCCAGGCTGGTCTCAAACTCCTAACTTCAAGTGATCCGCCCGCCTAGGCCTCCCAAAGTGCTAGGAGTACAGGTGTGAGCCATTGTGCCCAGACCAATAAAGGTTACTTTGAATGCAAGCCCTGCAATGCCATGACAGTGGATCTGATAGCCGAGACGGCTGCTAAATGCCCGTCAGGGAGCGTGTAGCGTGTGGAGGTACTGGACAAAGGGAAGACTCACGTTTCGGGTGGGATGGAGTGGGGCGGTGGGAGATCCCATCATGTACTGAGAATACTGTGCAATTTAAAACTTACGAATGGTTTATTTCTGGAATTTTCCGTGTAGTATTTTCAGACCATGGTTGACTATGAGGTACCTGAATTGGTGGATAAAGGGAGAGTGCTGTGTTTGTACACAGGTGGGGCATGTGTGTAGTATATGTGTGTGCACACGCTCATGAGTTGTCTGGAAAGAGGAGTAAACACTAGAGGTGCTATTTTGTTTCTTTTTTTAAAAAAAAAATATTGCTGGGTGTGGTGGTGCACACCTGTAATCCCCGCTACTAGGGAGGCTGAAGCACAATAATCGCTTGAACCCGGGAGGCAGAGGTTGCAGTGAACTGAGATTGTGCCACTGCCCTCCAGCCTGGGTGACAAAGTGAGGCTGTCTCAAAAAATATATACATACATAAATATAAAAATATATAATCCTGCCTTCTATGTCACAGATTATGAAAAAGAAAAAATAGGCCGGGCGCGGTGGCTCACGCCTGTAATCCCAGCACTTTGGGAGGCCGAGGCGGGCGGATCACAAGGTCAGGAGATCGAGACCACAGTGAAACCCCGTCTCTACTAAAAATACAAAAAATTAGCCGGGCGCGGTTGTGGGCGCCTGTAGTCCCAGCTACTCGGGAGGCTGAGGCAGGAGAATGGCGTGAACCCGGGAGGCGGAGCTTGCAGTAAGCCGAGATCGTGCCACTGCACTCCAGCCTGGGCGACAGAGCGAGACTCCGTCTCAAAAAAAAAATAAATAAAAATAAAAATAAAAAAGAAAAAATAACACTTTCTTGTGAATAAAAAGGAGTATATATATGTGTGTGTGTGTGTGTATTATATATATATATAGAGAGAGAGAGAGATACACTCGATTACAAGGACAAGAAAAAGGAAGGTAAAAACTCACCTATATTTTCATTACAGAGATATTCTCCAGATAAATCACTGTCACTGAATTGTTCTGGGATATTTCTTTCAAGTCATTGTCCAGCACAGGTATCTACCTGTCTGCATGTGTGTATTTATTTATTTATTGAGATGGAGTCGCACCCTGTCACCCAGGCTGGAGTGCAGTAGCGCAATCGCGGCTCACCGCAACCTCTGCCTCCCGGGTTCAAGTGATTATCCTGCCCAAGTATCTGGGATTACAGGTGTCCACACCATACCAGCTAATTTTTGTATTTTTATTAGAGACAGGGTTTCACTATGTTAGCCAGACTGGTCTCTAACTCCTGATCTCAAGTGATCTGCCCGTCTTGGCCTCCCAATGTGCTGGGATTACAGGCATGAGCCACCACGCCCGGCCCTTTTTTCATTTTTTCTGAGACAGAGTCTCTCTCTGTTACCCAGGCTGGAGTGCAGTGGCATGACCTCGGCTCACTGCAACCTCCGCCTCCTGAGTTCAAGTGATTATCCTGCCTCAGCCTCCCCAGTAGCTGGGATTACAGGTACCCGCCATGATGCCTAGCTAATTTTTGCATTTTTAATAGAGATGGGGTTTCGCCATGTTGGCCAGGCTGATCTTGAACCCCTAACCTCAGCCTCTCAAAGTGCTGGGATTATAAGTGTGAGCTACCATGCCTGGCCTGTGAGCATATATTTTTAACTGTCATATGATATATCTTATTTTGCAATTTCTTTCTTTTTTTTTTTTTTTTTTTGGAGACACAGTCTTGCTGTGGTGCCCAGCCTGGAATGCACTGGTGTGATTATGGCTCACTGCAGCTTCGACCTCCCTGGACTCAGTGATCCTCCCACCTCAGAAGTAGCTGGGACCACAGGCACACATCACCACATCTGGCTAATTTTTGTTGTTGTTGTTTGGTAGAGATAGAGTTTCCACCATGTTGCCCAGGCTGCTCTCAAACTCCTGGGCCCAAGCAATCCACCTGCGTTGGCCTCCCAAAGTGCTGGGATTACAGGTGTAAGCCACCGCACCCAGCAACTTCCTTTTCAGTTGTTTTATAGTAATTCATTAGACAGCACAGTTTATGTAACCAATACCTCATTGTTGGACTTCCAAATTATATCTAATTATTTGATACTCAAAGAATGCTGTGGTAAATATTCCCATTTCCAAATATTTGCCATTAGATTACATCCACTATCGCTTTGGGATAGATTTTAAAAAGTGAGGCCGGGCACGGTGGCTCATGCCTGTAATCCCAGCACTTTGGGAGGCCGAGGCCGGCAGATCATGAGGTCAGGAGATCGAGACCATCTTGGCTAACATGTGAAACCCCGTCTCTACTAAAAATACAAAAAAAAAAAAAAAAGTAGTCGGGTGTGGTGGCGGGTGCCTGTAATTCCTGCTACTCAGGAGGCTGAGGCAGGAGAATAGTATGAACCCAGTGGGCGGAGGTTGCAGTGAGCCGAGATCACGCCACTGCACTCCAGTCTGGGCAACAGAGCAAGACTCTTACTCAAAAAAAAAAAAAAAAAGTGAGATTGTTGAGTCAAAGACGTGAATAGGAAAACTGCCTTCCAGAAAAGCTGCATGAATGGATAGTCCCACCTGCAATACATAAGTGGCTGAGTCTCCATCTCTCCCCAGTGCTCTGGTACAGTATCGACGAAGCTCTCTATCAGTTTGATTGACAAAAAAGAAAACAGTCATTGTGTTGATTTATGTTTTTTTGATTACCAGTGAGAGAGACCATTTTAAAATATATTTATTAGCTATATCTCCCCTCGTTAGTTTTTAATTAATTTGTTGGTATTGTTTATAGAGTTAATGTCTTAAGACTGGTAATTTGCCTACCATTTATGTGATACTTGTCTCTAGTTTCTTGTTTGCCTTTTAATTTAGCCGGGAGAATCGTTTGGTGAACATGTTCTTAAAAATTGTTTCCAATGTCTTTGTTATGATAAATGTCAAACATATAGAAAAGTGAAAATAATAGTACATGGACTCAAACATTAACATTTATCATATTTTATTTATTTATTTATTAAGACTATATCTCACAGGCTGGAGTGCAGTGGAGTGATCTCGGCTCACTGCAGCCTTCGCCTCCCGGGTTCAAGTGATTTTCGTGCCTCAGCCTCCACAATAGCTGAAATTACAGGCATGCACCACCATGCCCAGCTAGTTTTTGTATTTTCAGTAGAGACAGGGTTTCATCATGTTGGCCAGGCTGGTCTAGAACTCCTCACCTCAAGTGATCCGTCCACCTTGGCCTCCCAAAGTGCTGGGATTACAGGTGTGAGCCACTGCACCCAGCCCATGCCTTTCCTTTTATTGTTATATCTCTTCAATGTTTTTCTTTTGTCTACAGTATTTTTATTTTTTTTAATTTTATTTATTTACTTATTTATTGAGACGGAGTCTCACTCTGTCGCCAGGCTGGAGTGTAGTGGTGCGATATCGGTTAACTACAACCTCTGCTGCCCAGGTTCAAGCGATTCTCCTGCTTCAGCCTCCCTAGTAGCTGGGACTACAGGCACGCGCCATCACGCCCAGCTCATTTTTGTATTTTTAGCAGAGACAGTTTCACCATGTCGGCCAGGATGGTCTTGATTTCTTGACCTCAAGATCTGCCCGCCTCAGCCTCCCAAATTGTTGGGATTACAGGCGTGAGTAACCGCACCTGGCCTATTTATTTATTTTATTATTTTTTGAGATAGAGTCTTGCTCTGTTACCCAGGCTGGAGTCCAGTGGCGCGATCTTGGCTCCTTGCAACCTCTGCCTCCTGGATTCAAGCGATTCTTCTGCCTCAGCCTCCCGAGTAGCTGGGATGCCACCATGACTGGCTAATTTTTTGCATTTTTAGTAGATATGAGGTTTCACCATGTTGGCAAGGCTGGTCTCGAACTCCTGACCTCAGGTGATCCACCTGCCTCAGCCTCCCAAAGTACTGGGATTGCAGGCATGAGCCACCACGCCAGCCTTTTGTCTACAGTATTTTTTAAACGTAGTATATGCTGAACATTTTGTCTTCAGTATTTTTTAATCTAGAAGAGTTCTTTCACGTTTTCCCCCCATGACATTGACTTACCTGAGTCAAAGACAGTTGCCTTGTAGAATGTTCACGTTGTGGAACTGAGCCTTTCCTTATGGTATTATCTAATTTGTTACATTTCCTTCTGCACTTCCCACAAACTGAAAGTGCATCTAGTAGGTCCTGGTTAAACTTTTTTTTCTTTTTGAGACAGAGTCTTGCTCAGTCACCCAGGCTGGAGGGCAGTAGCACTATCTCAGCTCATTGCAATCTCTGCCTCCTGGGCTCAAGTGATTCTCCTGCCTCAGCTTCCAGAGTAGCTGGGATTACAGACGCCTGCCACCACACCTGGCTAATTTTTGATAATTTTAGTAGAGACAGAGTTTTACCATGTTGGCTGGGCTGGTCACAAACTCCCGACCTCAGGTTATCCGCCCTCCTCGGCCTCCCAAAGTGCTGGGATTATAGGTGTGAGCCACTGCGCCCAGCCTAAACTCTTTTTTCAAGAATACTTCAAGGACAGTGTTTCTCAAACTGTAATGTCATTAAGAATCACCTGAAAATCTTTGTAAAGTACATATTCTGATTCAATAGAACTGGTAGGAAGGGGAGCTGAGATTCTGCATTACTAGCAAGTTCCCAGGTGATTTTGCCTTCTCAGGTGATTTTCCCAGTTGAACCATTCTTTCAGTATCATGGTCAAAGGTAATGACTTTGCGTGGCATCAGAAGGAATATATAATGTCAAGTCATCCTTGCATGAGTGTTGTGAAGGTGAATCCCTTGGTTACAGCAATGTCAGGCAGATACCCTTATGTTTGTTGTTGTTGTTGTTTTAGATTGCCAAACTACCCATGTCCACATATACCTTTCTGTATTGGAAAGGCACAGCTCCCCCTTTACAATTAGAAGTCATCTTGGTGCTGAGTGCAGTGGTTCACACCTGTAATCCCAGAACTTTGGGAGGCTGAGGTGGGTGGATCACTTGAAGTCAGGAGTTTGACAGCAGCCTGGCCAACATGGTGAAACCTCGTCTCTACTAAAAATACAAAAATTAGCCAGGCACGGTGGTGTGCACCTGTAGTCCCAGCTACTCAGGAGGCTGAGGCACGAGAATCTATTGAACCTGGGAGATGGAAGCTGCAGTGAGCCAAGATTGTACCACTGCACTCCAGCCTGGGCAACAGAGAGACTCCATCTCAAAAACAAAAACAAAAAAACACAATGCTGGGCACGGTGGCTCATGCTTGTAATCCCAGCACTTTGGGAGGCCAAGGCAGGTGGATCACTTGAGGCCAGGAGTTCAAGACTAGCCTGGCCAACATGGTGAAACCCTGTCTCTACTAAAAATACAAAAATTAGCCATGGTTGTGGCAGGTGCCTGTAGTCCCAGCTATTCAAGAGGCTGAGGCCAGGAAAATTGCTTGAACCTGGGAGGTGGAAGTTGTAATAAGCTGAGACTGTGCCACTGCACTCCAGACTGGGTAACAGAGTGAGACCCTGTCTCAAAAAAAAAAAAAAAAAAAGAAAAGAAAAGAAAAAAAAAAAGAAAAACAAAAAAGAAGTCGTCTTGGGGTGACAATTTGGCAGCACAAGTTTTTGATTTTTTTTTTTTTTTTTTGAGACGGAGTCTCGCTCTGTTGCCCAGGCTGGAGAGCAGTGGCCGGATCTCAGCTCACTGCAAGCTCCGCCTCCCAGGTTTACGCCATTCTCCTGCCTCAGCTTCCCAAGTAGCTGGGACTACAGGCGCCCGCCACCTCGCCTGGCTAGTTTTTTGTATTTTTTAGTAGAGATGGGGTTTCACCGTGTTAGCCAGGATGGTCTCCATCTCCTGACCTCGTGATCCGCCCGTCTCGGCCTCCCAAAGTGCTGGGATTACAGGCTTGAGCCACCACGCCCGGCCAAGTTTTTGATTTTTTACTTACCACTTTCTACTTCTTTTATAATAACTCATTTTTAAATAACTTTTCCTTCATCTTACAGTGAAGTATTACTTTTTATTTTTGTTTTTCAGACAAGGTCTCACTCTGTTGTCCAAGCTGGAGTGCAGTGGTGCAATCAGGGCTCACTACAGCCTCGACCTCCTGGGTTCAAGGAATCCTCCCACCTCAGCCTCCAGAATAGCTGGGACTATAGGCTCTCACCACTACCTCCGGCTAATTTTTTTGTACTTTTTGTAGAGATGGGGTTTTGCCATGTTGCCCAGGCTGGAATGGAACTCCTGGGCTCAAGCAATCTGCCCACCTGGGCCTCCCAAAGTGCTGGGATTACAGGCAGGAGCCACTGCACCCGGCTTACTTTTTATGTCTGTTACCCATCCCTCCCCCTCCCCCACCCCAGTGATTTACTCCCTGCTACACCCAAGAACCTGGTGCATAGTAGGCATGCAATGAATATTTAAAGGAAAGAAATGGAAATGGAACTTATGATTTCTTTCTTTTTTTTTTTTTTTGAGACAAAGTCTTACTCTGTCACTCAGGCTGGAGTGCAGTGGTGTGTCACTGCAGCTTCCGCCTCCCGGGTTCGAGTGGTTCTCTTGCCTCAATTCCTAAGTAGCTGGGATTACAGACGTGTGCCACAATCCCCAGCTAATTTTTGTATTTTTAGTAGAGATGGGGTTTCACCATGTTGGCCAGGCTGGTCTCAAACTCCCGACCTCAAGTGATCGGCCCACCTCCGCCTCCCAAAGTGCTGGGATTACAGGGGTGAGCCACCGTGCCTGGCAGAATTTATTGTTTCTATCTTTGCTATTATATTTAGGAAGCTAAGTGTGTTTTAAATTTGAACTATTTTTATTATTTATTTATTTATTTTAAGACAGAGACTCGCTCTGTTGCCCGGTATGGAGTGCAGTGGCATGATCTTGGCTCTGCTCTATCTCCCAGGTTCAAGCCATTCTTCTTGTGATCCACCTGCCTCGGCCTCCCAAAGTGCTGGAATTACAGGTGTGAGCCACCATGCCCAGCCTATTTTTATTTTTAAAATTGAATAAGGTGGAGCACGGTGGCTCATGTCTGTAATCCCAGCACTTTGGGAGGCCAAGGCAGGCAGGTCACCTGAGGTCGGGAGTTCGAGACCAGCCTGGCCAACATGGTGAAACCCCGCCTCCACTAAAAATACAAAAAGTTAGCTGGGCGTGGTGTCAGGTGCCTGTAATCCCAGTACTCTGGAGGCTGAGGCAGGAGAATCACTTGAACACAGGACGCAGAAGTTGCAGTGAGCCAAGATCGCACCATTGCACTCCAGCCTGGGCAACAAGAGTGAAACTCTGTCTCAAAAATAAATAAATAAATAAATAAAATAAAATTTAATAAATGTACCTGGTAAAATAATTCAAATTACAAACAGAAATGTAACAAAATGTGTCTCTTATACATTAGATGAATCTCATTCCCCCAGCCTCACTCCCCAGGATTAGCCACAATTATCTTCTCAGAGTAAGTGAAAGTATATATTTATATTTGTGTCTATTTTTATATTTTGCCTTCATAGGAATACACCATCATTGTTATGAATCTTGCCTTGTTTCATTTAACAGTATCTCTTGGGGCCGGGCACGGTGGCTCACACCTGTAATCCCAGCACTTTGGGAGGCTGAGATGGGCAGATCACAAGGTCAGGAGATCGAGACCATCCTGGCTAACACGGTGAAACCCCGTCTCTACTAAAAATACAAAAAATTAGCCAGGTGCGGTGGCGGGCGCCTGTAGTCCCAGCTACACGGGAGGCTGAGGCAGGAGAATGGCGTGAACCTAGGAGGCGGAGCTTGCAGTGAGCCGAGACTGCGCCACTGCACTCCAGCCTGGGTGAAAAAGTGAGACTCCGTCTCAAAAAAAAACAAAAAAAAAAACAAAAAAAAACAGTATCTCTTGGAGATCATTCTATATCAGCTTGTATAGTTCCTCCTCACAGTTTTCATGACTACATGGTATTCAATAACAAAATGTATTTAACCAGTCCTTTATTGGTGGACACTTAGATTATTTTAAGTGTTTTGCTGTTACAAATGATACAGTGGGCTGAGCAGTGGCTCAAGACTAATTACCACACTTTAGGAGGCTGAGGTGGGTGGATCACTTGAGCCCAGGAGTTCGAGACCAGCCTGGGCAACATAGTGAGACCCATTCTCGTTTTATTTTGTTCTGTTCTGTTCTGTTTTGTTTTGTGACAGTGTTTTGCTCTTGTTGCCCAGGCTGGAATGCAATGGCAGGATCTTGGCTCACTGCAACCTCCGCTACCCGGTTTCAAGCGATTCTCCTGCCTCAGCCTCCCAAAGTAGCTGGGATTACAGGTATGTGCCACCACGCTCAGCTAATTTTTTTTTTTTTTTTGTATTTAGGAGAGACAGGGTTTCACCATGTTAGTCAGGCTGGTCTTGAACTCCTGACTTCAGGTGTTCCACCCGCCTCAGCCTCCCAAAGTGCTGGGATTACAGGCATGCGCCACCGCGCCTGTACCTATTTTTTTAAAAATAAAACAAATTTTTTAAAATGACACAATGGGCCAGGCACGGTGGCGCATGCCTGTAATCCCAGCACGTTGGGAGGCCGAGGCAGGCGGATTACGAGGTCAGGAGAGCGAGACCATCCTGGTTAACATGGTGAAACCCCATCTCTACTAAAACTACAAAAAATAAGCCGGGCGCAGTGGTGGGCACCTGTAGTCCCAGCTACTCGGGAGGCTGAGGCAGGAGAATGGCGTAAACCTGGGAGGCGGAGCTTGCAGTGAGCCGAGATGGTGCCATTGCACTCCAGCCTGTGAGACCCCGTCCAAAAAAAAAAAAAGTTGTCTGCATTTTTAAAAATATTTTTGGGCTGGGCATGGTGGCTCACGCCTGTGATCCCAGCACTTTGGGAGGCCAAGGCGGGCGGATCACAAGGTCAGGAGATCGAGACCATCCTGTGAATGGTGAAACCCTGTCTCTACTAAAAATACAATCAGCAGGGCGTGGTGGCAAGTGCCTGTAGTCCCAGCTACTCAGGAGGCTGAGGCGGGAGAATGGCGTGAACCCGGGAGGCGGAGCTTGCAGTGAGCCGAGATCAAGCCACTGCACTGCAGCCTGGGCAACAGAGTAAGACTCTGTCTCAAAAAAAAAAAAATTTTTTTTGGCCAGGTGCGGTGGCTCACACCCATTATCCCAGTGCTTTGGGATGCCAAGGCGGGTGGATCACAAGGTCAGGTTTGAGTTTGAGACCAGCCTGGCCAACATGGTGAAACCTTGTCTCTACTAAAAATACAAAAAATTAGCCAGGTGTGATGGTGGACACCTGTAGTCCCAGCTACTCAGGAGGCTGAGGCAGGAGAATCGCTTGAACCCACGTGGTGGAGGTTGCAGTGAACAGAGGTCATTGCTCTCCAGTCTGGGCGACCGAGCGAGACTCTGTCTCAGAAGAGAACAAAAAAAAAAAAAAAAAAAAAAAAAAAAAAATATATATATATATATATATATATATATGTGTGTGTGTGTGTGTGTGTGTGTGTGTGTATATATATATGGATATTCTCAAATCACTCTCCAAGGAGATTGCACCCGTTTACAGGCCTGTTTCCCTACATCTTCTTGAGTGATTGTGTGTGTGTGTATGTGTGTGTGTGTTACAAGCAAACAGGGAATCTCCGCCCCACACCTGGCTCTAGTAGAGACATTTTCACATCTGACATCTCCAAAGCCAGAAGATGTCACCTTCCTCCATGTCCTCCACTCCTGCCTCCAGGGCCAGCTAGCTACCTCTTCCTGCCAAGTTATCTCCTATGTCACATCCATCTCTCCTTCCTTTCCTCTTTTTTTTTTTTTTTTTTTTTTTTTTGAGACAGTCTTGCTCTGTCACCCAGGCTGGAGTACAGTGGTGTGATCTCGGCTCACTGCAAGCTCTGCCTCATGGGTTCAAGTGATTCTCCTGCCTCAGCCTCCTGAGTAGCTGGGATTACAGGCGCCTGCCACCATGCCCGGCTAATTTTTTTTTTTTCTTTTTTTTTTAGTAGAGATAGGGTTTCGCCATTTTGCCCAGGCTGGTTTTGAACTCCCGAGCTCAGGCCATCTGCCCGCCTTGGCCTCCCAAAGTGTTGGGATTACAGGTGTGAGCCACCGCACCTGGCCCCTTCCTTTCCTCTTCATTCTGCCTCAGTTCAGGTCTTAATCCTCCATCTTTGGGACCATGCCTGTGGTCTCCCAATAGTATCTTGTATCCTCGTACGCCTAATTTAGCTTCCAACATGCAGCTGCCAGGTTTCAGCACAGCTCACTCTTGCTCAGGGTTCCTCAAAGGCACCCTCTGCCTGCAAGAAAAAGGCTACTCCCAGCCAGGTGCGGTGACTCACACCTGCAATCCCAGGACTTTCAGAGGCTGAGGTGGGAGGATCGCTTGAGCCTAGAAGTTCCAGACCAGCCTGGACAAAATAGTAAGAACCCATCTCTACAAAATAAAAATAAAAATTAGCCAGGCTTGGTGGTGCATGCCTGTAGTCCCAGATACTCCCACAGGCTGAAGTGGGAGGATGGCTTGAGCCCAGGAGGTCGAGGCTGCAGTGAGCCACGATCATGCCTTCCCACACCAGCCTGGGAGATAGAGATCTTGTCTCAAAAAAAAAAAAAAAAAAAAAGGCCACTCCCATGGTCTGGCCATAGATCTGCATAATCTATCCAATCCTGCATTCTGCGGCCTCATTTCCTCATTTCCAAACTCCTCTGAGCCTCGCTCCTCCAGGGAGTGTTTTCCAATCCTCCAGGGCTGCCCAAATAGGGCTAGGTGTCCTCTGTCCTCACTCGCCTTCCACGGTTCTCCCGTGCTGCATTTGCAGAATTGCAGTGATCATCTGTTCACGTTTCTTTCTCTCCACCCTACGGTGTGAGTTCCCTGAGAGCAGAGGCATAGCCTGGTCCTGGCACGGTGCCTGGCACACAGTACGCACCTGATACATGTGATTGACTTGAACTTCATGTGGCTAGAGGGTGTGTAGGTAGGTGGTGGTGGAGGGGAAGGCTCACTGTGGTCTCAAAGTCTGGAGCTCCTTTGCGTGTTTATCTGGTCTCTGCGATGCAAATCTGGCAGGATCAGTGTTTGCATGGAGAGCAGAAAATAAGAGCAGGACCGGAGGATGAGGGCAGAGACCGGAGAGGACTGGGTATTTACCTAGCCAAGGGCTCTTGTGATCCAGCCCAGGCCAAAACTGAGACTAGGGTAACTGCAGGTTTCTTCAGGTAGGTGCTTATTGGATCTTTTCTACCAGAGAAAAGCAGTGGAAGGAGGACAAAGGACGGTTTCACACAGCGCTGACTCCTCGTCACACAGACTTGGGGACCGATCAGCGTCTGGGGCACCAAGAGGCAGTCTGGGGGCTGGATTCACGAGGTAAGGTGTTGAGCAGACGGGACAGGGAGGTGGAGCAGGGGCGCAGGCACCAACACTTGAGAGAGGCACTTCCCCCTTCTTCCCTGGGTGTGTGCAGTGGCGGCTCCAGAAACGCCCCACCCCTGGGAAAGGGGCGAGTGAGGCTGGCCCCATCTTTCCAGCCCCCGGCGAGCTCCAGCGTCCGCGAGGACAGGGAGGCCTCTAGCGGCTGGCGAGGGAAGCAGGCAAAGGCCGGCTGCGGAGGGCGGGAGGGCATTTCCTGCCCGGGCCTGGGGCCGCGCGCTTTCGCAAAGGAAGTGCCTCCGGGACGCAGGGCGGGGCGGGAAGTGGGGCGGGGGCGCGGCCAATGGCAGCTCAGAAGCCGCAGAGGGGCGGGGCGGGCCTAGCCCCGGCGCCGACCCCACCCAGGCTGCCCCGCAGAGCTAGGCGCCGAAGCCCGCCGCACCCAAGCCACTGGAGCTTTCACCCCGAGCCTCGCCCCGCTCCCCGCCTCTGCCTTCGGGGCCGCACAAGCCCTGCCCCTGCCGCTCCAGGGCAGAGGCCGCGCCCCCTTCCCCGCCGCATTCCAGGGCTGCCCCTCCCCAGGCCTTCGAATTTTGCTTACCAGCTAGCAGTATCCCGTTGTGTGTCCAGGCATTTAATTAGTCCTGCCAAGAGGGTACATCTCCATTTTGCAGACCACATCCCCGAGGCGGGGAGAGGTAGAAGAACACAGCCTGGAGGCTCAAATTTGTGCTCTGACGCTGCCCATTCCCACCTGAAGTGTCGAGGGACGGGCAGCCCCTCCAGGTGTGCTGAAGCGGGGGTCCCACGGCAGGTGCAAGGCCCACACCCCACTTGCTTAAGTACCCCGCAATAACCACAGAAACAAGATGGGGGTCTGGCTTTCTCTTTAGTTCTCATTACACTGGGGCTCTGTCAAAGAGAAGGCACTTAAATGGGAAGGCCACCTGATGCAGGCCAACCATACTCGCCCCCCCACCTGCTCTGGGGTAAGGGGGCACAACGACATCGCCATTTGACATCCCCCTTGGCACTGGTATGTGGGTCCCCTTAACCGTTAGACCCTGGGGAGAGCCCAAGGCCTTGACCTCCGGAATTGCCATGTTAGGAGGAGGGGCTTCAGAAACAAGAGTCGGAAGGCAGGATATCCTGGGAGCTGCCCCCAGCCAGCAGGGGGCTGTAGGGGATGGGTTGGCACAGGGGAGGGGGACAGCTTGGTCGGGCTCCCTGGAGATCCCCAAACCCCACAAAAGGTCCCACCTCCTACAGATCCCGCAAAGGCACCAGTGAAGTCGGGTGGGTGAAGAGGCACTGATGAGCTGGCTAGAGACCCCCCCACACACACACTTAGCTGGTGTGCCTAGCATAATGCTGGGCACAGAAGGTGCTCAAGAAATGCTTTTTTGAATGAATGAACGGAGCAAAGGGATGTGAGGGACAGAGGACAGGGCCTGGGGCCCCTTGGCCCAGCTTGTTCCATTCAGAAAATAGTTTAAAAAAATGTAAAAATCCTTTCCCTCCCTCCCCCCAACGTCTGGGCCCAGGAAAGGGGCAAGGGAGGGGTGTCTCTACCCTGACCCTTCCCTCTCTCCTTCCCCTAAAAATCTATATACACATGTACATATTTATATGGCACCACAAGGGGGGTCTTGCCTATGCCCCCACACTCAGAGCTGGGGGAGCCAAGCCCCAGGGCTGGTTAAGGCAAAAGTCTGAGGTCGTTGCTTGGATGATGCAGGGAGCAGCCCTCAGCTGTTGGCCCTGGAGAAGCTGTACTGTGGGGCCTGAAGGACAGACTCCTGCTGCCTTCCCCAGTGGTAACAGACCTTCTCCCCTCCCTCCAAGGCAGAGGCAGAGGTTGGTAGGGGCCCTCTCAGTCCCAAGAGAGGAGGTGGGGCAGGGGGAGGGGCTGGTTCTCCCCTCCCAGCCTAGAGCTGTGCCCCTGGGAAAGCTGGGCGGGGAAGAGGGGGCTCTATGCAAGGCACTTGATGTTCACCATTCCCAGACTGGGGGTCCAAGGCAGGAACCCTGCCTCCAGGAAGCAGAACCGGAAGGGGCCAAGGGGCCCGATTTGGCAGCAGAGAAACATGGCAGCATGGACACAGACAGAAAAAGGGAGCAGCAGGCAGGGCCCCTCAGGTCCCCTGAGAATGGGGGAGGAGGTTCGAAGGCACTGACATGGGGCCTGGGGCTCACAGTCCTCAGTGCAGCCTGCTGCCCCTGCACCGCCTGGCGAGGCTGGTGGGGGAGACGCCCGCTTCCCCATGGCACTGAGTGTGGCGGTGGCCCGTGGGTTTTCCTAACAAAGGCCTGGGCAGTCTTCCTGGGAGGAGGTGTGGGTGTCATTGGTCAGGGGCAGGTCCTGGCCCCATCACCCTCACTAGCTCCCTGGCCGTGGCTGCCTGAGCACTGAGTACACGTCGTCCACGCGGCTGAGTTGCTCGAAGAAGGGGAGGAGGTCGTGGAGCTCTGTGTCACTCATGTTGTCAAACCACGAGGCCACTGGTACCTGGGGAAGTGGGTGTAGGAAGGTGAGGGGGGCAGGTGGTCCTGAGTGCAGAATTTCCAGGCCAGCCCTATGTAGCTACTACTCAGATCATGAAGTTTCTGAAAACCCCTCACCCATAGTGTTCAAACTTTTTTGACAGCAACCCCCAGAAAAACACATTTATAAACCTAACAATGCCAAAGCTTCACAATTCTTAACCTTATTTGTGCAAAGCACTCGGATACTTTTTTTTTTTTGAGGCAGGGTCTTGCTCTGTTGCCCAGGCTGGAGTTCAGTGGTGCAATCTTGGCTCACCACAGCCTCTGCCTCCAGGGCTCAAGTGATACTCCTACCTCAGCCTTCTGCATAGCTGGGACTCCAGGCATGCATCACCATGCCTGGCTAGTTTTTGTATTTTTTGTAGACATAAGGTTTCACCATGTTGCCGAGGCTGGTCTTGAACTGCTGGGCTCAGCTACCTGCTCACCTCAGCTTCCCAAAGTGCTGGGATTACAGGCATGAGCCACTGCACCCGACGGGATATTTTCTATTCGATTTCATTTTATTAAAATTCCCGATCAGGACCCACTAAATTAATTATGTGAGCCATCAGTAGGTCACAACTGGCAGTTGGAAAAGTTGAAACTTTCCAAACTCGGTTGCCCTTTTGGGGCCCCTGTGCATGGCAGATGCTCTGCTGTGTGTGAGGGGAAAGGACCACATGGCTGCAGGGCAGGTGGACGAGGGCAGTGGGCAGCAGGCACAGGCAACTGAATGCAGGAAGGACTGGGAGGGCACCCACCCCCCAAATGGGAATCCGGGAGGCCAAGGTGGCCTGAATGGACTGACCCCTTCCTGGGCCTCAGCTCCTGTCCCAGTCCCAGTCCAGCCCACACTCACGGCATTGTCCGGATGGAAGACATAGGAGGCAGGTGAGTTGTCCAGGATGAGCACCCGCCGCAGGTCTCGGCCCAACCGGCTCAGGTCCTTCACATAATTCCCCCGGTGGAAGACACAGGACTCTCGAAACAGCCGGGCCCGGAAGGCCCCCCATTTGTCCAGCAGGTCAGCTACTGGGTCTGCATACTGGGAGCAAGAGGTGGGTCATCCTGGGGCCTGCAGGTTCATTGGGCTGCATGTGGGAGGTGGGTGGGAGAGTACGGTTGCCCCAGGACCCCTGTGGGGCTCACCTTGGCGAGGCTGGCGGTGAATAGCACACATTCAAAGAGCTCGCCCATTCGCTGCAGGAACTCATCCACATGAGGCCGCTTCAACACGTAGACCTGGGGGGCGGACCAGTGAGGCGGCTGCGGGCCAGTGGGGCAGTGTGGAGGTGGCCAAGGGCTGGTAGGGCATGGGCCAGGGAGGCAGAGGCGCACAGGAAGGAGGCTGGGCCTGCAGGCTCCACTTGGCCAGCTACCCTGACCACTGCTGGGAAACTGCCACCCCCCACCCCAAAAACGATCAAAACTTCTACTCCACTGGCCAGTCCTACCTCATGAGGTCACTAATTCCCAGTCCCTTCCCCTGCCTCAGCCTAGTGTAGGAGTCCAGGGGCAGCCCCCTCACCCCAAGGCTGCAGGGCACCGGTCCCCGAGCCAAGTAATGGAGAACAGGCTGGACAGCACACAACCTATCCTGAATTACTTGAACTGGGTCCCGGGCAGGGTGGGGCGAGGGGGCACAGCATGGGGGAGCCTAGAGGAGGAGCCCACTTGGCAGGCCTGGAGTCAGCACAAGCCCCTGAGGTTCTGTGTGACTTTGGGGCAAGTCTCATGCCCTCTCTGGGTCTCTGACATTCCACATGTATGCAATTCCCATCCGAGGCGCTCCAGATTGGTAGGAAGAACCTAGGGTCTGGGAGGCAGATGCCAAGCCCACCACTGCCTCTTCCTGGCCCTCACCTGGTGGACCACCCCATCAATCTCCACAGGGATGATGAAGTCCGCGTTGTTCACTGGCTGTGGGGGGAAAAGAGCTGCTGGAGTTAAGAGGAGGAGCCCCAGGGCATGGGGCCCAGCACACACCTCCCTCCCAGGCCAGGGTGGGGGACCCCTCCAAGACCCAGGCTGAGGACCGTTGAGCAGGGCCCACCTTGAAGGAGCTGTGCACCAGGGTCTCGTCCAGGTCGATGACCACGCAGATCTTGTCTGAGTCCTGGGCCTTGGCCGCAGGGAGCAGGTATTGGACTGGGGTCTGCTATAGGGAGGGCGAGGCTGGCTGGGGTGCCTCTCTCCAGGCCCATCCTTCCTCCCATGTAGGCTTCTCCCCCTAGACCTCTCCAGAGGAACCCCGGGCCCAGAGGACAGATATTTCCCCCTTCCCAGCTTTGCCCCTGCCAGCTCTGGGGCTTGGGTAGGCCTCCTGGTTCTCTGAGACCTCTCTGAAAACCAAGGTAGAAAATAGCTTCCACTTAGAGAATTCAGTCTCCCCACAGTAGGCAAGGCCTGGCAGGGGAGGTTGCCACCCACCTGCTCTTCACCTTGCAGGTCTACAAGTCCATCCTGAAAAGCTCAGTTAGGAGCCCCTTCCCCTAAAACCCTGAATACTTAGTCCAGGTGCTCACGCGGCCCCACCTGGCCCCCACGCACCTTGGGGATGGCGCCATTCTCCTCCACAAGCAGGGGCGCCCCGCTGTGGGCGGGCAGAGCCTCCCCATCATCCCGGCAGACACAGCAGAAGAGTGAGTGGAGGATGCCCCGGCTTCGGGGCTTCTGGGAAGCTGCTGACTTCTGGTCACCTGAAGTAGGGAGGCCCAAGTTGGGGGCTCGGTGCACACTGGCCTGCAGAATCCTGCATGTGTGCCCAGGCATGAACCCCTGAGCTGGGAGGATCTTGCCGTGGCCCCTTCATCGAGGGAGACACACGAAGGCAGATCCTGACTTTCTCTGAAATGCCCCTGTCAAGGCCCCACAATCTGCTCCAAGGCTCCTGCAGGTCCCTGACAAATAGAGACCTATCAGATATTAAGGTGCCCACATAGGGAGTGCGTGGCCTGGAGAAGGGGATCCTGGGGTGCTCTCTCCCTGCATCTCACAGCCTCCATGACTGCTAATGATCAGCCCCACTGGGGTGCCTCCTGACCCCACCTTACCTGAGCACCCCTGCCCAGGACAGCCAGGGCCTGGGACCCACGGCAGTCTGCCCCTGCCCTCTCTCCATCCTCTCCACCCCCATTGGTACAAAGTCCTCACTGCGGCTGGGCCCAGAGGCAGGGGTGCAGTCCTTCGGACTAGGGCCAATGTCCAGTGGCCATCTGTTTGCCCCACCCTGCCCAAACCTCCGACCTGGAGCCCAGGAGCGGCGGCCTGATTAACAGACACCCCTCCCACCCCATCCCCCTTCGGCCCCCTACAACTAGCCTTTCCACCTTGCCCTCAGCTCCAGGGCAGCCAGGCCCAGGCGACGGTGGGCAGACCTGGGGGCAGCGTCCACGTCCTGAGATCCACACGGGGAAAAGGACGGGCAGACCCCCACCCCGGCCCAGCCACGCGCGAGGAGGTGGGGGCGCGTAGCAGCTAGGCTTCGCGGGGTGGTGCGTGCCCACTAGGCGCACGACTCTCCCCGCGGGCGCCAGGCAACTCTTGGAAGTGCTGACCGTCCTCTCTGTGTCTCCGAGGGGCTCGGCGCCTCCACGCGTGACGCGAAGTTTGTGGGAACGTGGCTGTGTGTTGGCGGGAGATCCCTCCAAGCCTCCCTAGCCCGCTGTCACCTCGGCGCCCCCTCCCAAGACCAAGACCCTACGGAACCGCAGCCAAGGGAGGGGGTGGGGCGGAGTCTCAGCGGGTGGCCCTTAGGCACCCTCCTTAGCTCCCCCATCTCCCAGCCCCATTGGCGCCAATGGGGGGGGGCGCCCATGCACCACGCAATGCCAGCCAGGAAGCCCCCGAAGGAGTTCCTTCTCTACTTCTGCCTCAGTTTCCTCACCTCGAGCGGACGGGAGCGCCCCAAAGGCGCCAGGCCCCGCCCCGCGTCTCTGAGTCTCCTTTGAGTTCAAACTCTCTCCCCGCTCCCTCTCGGGCTGGGAGCTTCGGGCACGGCTGAGGTGGCCGCCCGGGGCGGCGGCGGCGGCTCCTCTGGGGAAGATCCCGGCCACTCCTCTCCTCCCACGGCGCCCCGACTTCGGCCCCCTCCCCGCAGCCCCGGTACCTTTGCCCCGCAGCGGGCCCCGAGCCTCCTCCTTGCTGATCTGAGTAATGACGGCCGAGCTGTCCATGGGGCCGGGCGCGCTCCGCTCCGGCCAGACTCTGGCCCGGGCGCCCGGCCTCCCCCCCGGCTGGGGCCGGAATCGGGGCGCGGGGGGGAGGGGAGGGGTGGGAGGGAGGGATCCCCGCGAGCTTCGGAGGGGAGGGGAGCCAGGTTCTAGGGGGGAGGGGGAGGGAGGGGGCGCGGAGGAAACTTTGTTACAACATGGAGTTTCCTCCCCGCGAGGCGGATGCAAACATGGAACCCAGGCGCCGTTTCAAGGCTCCCCCTTAAAAGGGCAACGGCTTCGGCGTGACCTGGACTCGGCTGCGGCTTTCGCCACTTCTGGGACCGACGCGGCTAGGCGGACTGGGAGGCGGGCAGGGCCGGGTTCCTGCCGCGCTCCAGGGGGCGTCGCCTCCCTTCCTGCCGCCCGCCGGCGGGGCTGAGCCTCTGCGGCTGCGTGGCAGGCTCGGCACCCGGCTCACCGTTCCAGGCCGCCGAGCGCCCTGGGCCAAGGCCCGCCCGCGCGGAGCGCCCACGCCCGGGAGTGCACGAGTGCGGCGCGGCTCCACCTCTGCGTTTTCTGAGGACTCGGGACTGGAGGCTTCTTGGTTACCTCGTTGACGACTTGGGGATAGCGCTACCTCATCTGTAAAATGGGTCTTCTCTCCTGTCTGGTGGTCGCAAAGGTCACTTCGCAAGGGCGTCATGAGCCAGCGAAAGCGCTGCTGGCTTGAAACAGCTGTGCAAACCTCAGAATCACGGTCTTGACTAGGACGGTCACCGCCCCCCGCAGCCCCTGGGCAAGGTGCCCCTGGTCTGTAGGGCGTGAAATTTCAATTCCCTGACCTGGGAAGTCCCCTGCCGACCTCTCCCCACGGCCCCACGCGGGGCCCCGCACGTCCACCCGCCGCGCACAGGCCACCACGCATTCCCGCCTGAAGAAGTTTTCGTATGCGCTGTTCTCTCCGCGTAGCCAAATTCCACCGACCTCGAGGAAATGCCACCTTCTCCAGGGGCCTTCCCAGGTCCCCTCCCCTGCCCGCGTTCGCCGGCCGCCCTTTGATTACTGGGGGTGCGGTGGGGGTCACTGGACTCGCTGCCGATCCCAGGAGCCCAGCACGGCGCCGCACGCGGTGGGCCCAAAGCCCGACCGTGGGGACCTCAAACCAGAGGCCCTCAAGGCTCGTTCCACCCGGCCTGTGGCGCAGTGCTAGGCACTTGGGAACGAAGGTCCCTGCCTTCCCGCGGGAAGCCCCTCCGTGGTGCGCGCCGTGGGTCTGCGGGTTGGTCTTTTCACTCGTCATTACTATTCTGTAAGTTCACCATTTAAAAACTAATAACGCCAAGCCCGACAAACACGCCTCGGCACTTCCTCCCCTCCCCGCTCTCCCGCGGGCCTCCGTGGCGGGGCGGGGCGGGCGCGTCCTGTCCCGTTCGGCCTCCGGGTGCGACGCGGCGCACGTCCGCCAGGCCCTGCCGAGGGGGAGCCGGGGAGGGGAGGCCCCGCGCGGGGGCCGGGAGGGGAAGGGAGGGGAGCGGCGCCTGCCATTAGGCGCGGCGGCTTCGTGCCCTGAGGCTGGGAGCAGGGGCGGGAGGGGACTGTCGGGGACTGATACCCCGGCCCCCGGGCTGGTTCCCTCGGCCCTCCTCCTGCTTCTGGGTAGCCCACGGGGCGGCCACCATTGCGCTTCACCGTGATCGCCACGCGCTGCTGGCGCTCTCCCAGGCCTGCTCTGGCTGCGCCCCCTAACCTCATTTACCCCTTAGAACGGCCTCCTTATCCCATTTCACAGATGAGGAAACTGAGCTTCAAGAAAGGAAGCGACGTTCCCCCGGTCTACCGGCGAGGGCAAAGGCGGGATTCCAGCTTGGGAGCGGGACATCTGTCTCCCCTGCGGTCCGGCCCCCTGGGTGGGGCCTCAGCTTTATCTCCGGATGCGGGGCCCTCATGACCCCAAAAGGAAGCGTGTGGCGAGGGACCGAGTGGAGTCGTGGCCTCGCCCTTGGCCTGGGTTGGGTGGCGCGCCTTCCTCTCCCTCTGTGAAGGGGGCTGGAACCTGGCCGGCTGTCCCCCCACCCACCATTCCCAGACGGGCCATCCTGAGCTCACGGGATTCCTCAGGAATGCCCCACCTCCTCCACCCCAACCTATCGCCACTTCAAGTCTTTGCCCGTGCTGGTCTTTTCCCAGGGAGACCTAACTCCTCCTCCCATGCTCCCAAGGCAGCAGAAGCAGCCGCGCCTTCTGCCTGGAGCCCTGGACTTCTCTCCCCACGCCTGGGGGCAGGTAGTTACGGAGTGACTCGAGAGGCCAGGATTGCGTGGGGGGAGGGGGTCCTTCGGGTGTCCTCCCTCGGGGGGTTGTCTACACCCAGCTGCTCTCTATCTCTACAGGTGGAGCTCGCTTTATGCACTCTATTTTTTGTCTGTTTTATCGATTCGCACCCCAGGAAAAATAAAATCATGGAGGCCACAAATCAGAAACGGGGAGGGGCAGGAACGGGATTCAGCAAGATGCTGTCTGGCACCTGTGGATTTGGAAGCGTCCCTCCCAACCCAGCCCTCAGCTTCCCCATCTGCCAAACGGGGCTGGTAAAAGCCCATCCCAGGGGGATGGGGGGAGCGGTGCAGAAAGTCGGGGTGCGCTCAGCAGGCTCCTGGGGAGTGCCGAATGCGACCACGCCCTCCCTGAGAGGCCTAAAGGGAGCCTCCAGAAGAGCAAATCTGCACCCCTCTTCCTGGAGGGTCGATTTGAGCCCGGGCTGGGAGAACCAGAGCTACAATGGGTGGAATGGGGGCAGCTCTAAGTAGACGCCTTCCAGTCTCCAAACGACTGACCTTGGCACGACCTCATCACTAGCCCTTTGCCCAAGCCCTGGGTAGCCCCTTAGCCGACCCTCCGTGTCTTCTTGACCAACCTGCCCATTCCTCTGCCGTCCCCCCATTCCTGCCCCACAAGATCTAAGACGTCCCCAGAAGGCTTCATGTCTTGGCAGATGTGCACAGACGTGTCCCCATGTTCCTGGCACTCTCATTCCTCCTGGACTGTCCTGTCAGCACTCCCCCCTACCCCTGACCCCCCTTCAGCAAGATTCAGTCCCCTTCCCAGGCCGGCCTCAGGGGCAGCGCCCTTCACCGCATCCTGCCCCAGAGACTTGTTTGCACAGCTGTCTCCCGCCACCGGAGTGTGGGGCCCTTGAGAGCTGACATCTTTAATTCGGAACTTTGCCTCCCTCCCCCACTTGTAACACAGGGCCTGGCACAGGACTGGCACTCAATGCCAAGTGAATTCACGAGAGGGGTGTGTAGGGGGTACAACTGGGGCACTTCCAGGAGGCCAAAGGATCTGGGAGATGCCTTTCTTCGCTACACGCCCCCCCATCTATCTTTTTCAGCTGGCATGGACTCATCTCCAGTGCCAACCCTAGAGGAGGCGGGCGGCCCTCTTGCCCAGGTACCCTCTGCAGCACTTGCCCAGGTCGCACAAGCCCGGTCCCATCACTTTTCTCTTTGAGGGACCCACTCGCATCGTTGCCCTTTTAAGAAAGAGGAAATTCTTCTCATAAACAAGCGTCCGGACCTGAGCGCGGAGACAGGCCGCCCGCCCTGCTGGGTCCCCGGGAAATCGGGGGTTCTTTCAGGTGCAACACCCGGCCCAGGTTCAACTCTGGGGAAAGGCCCGTTAGTGTCTCCTCGCTGCGGCTCTCCGCAGGTCCTGGGCTGGGGTCCGAGGGACCCGAGGAGGCTGGAGGAGGGACTTGGGGGAGCCTAGAAACAGCCTAGGGAGCGTCTGTAAAGTGCAGCCCCTGAATGGGGCGAAGGGGTGCTCAGTCGCTCCCTAAGGCAGAGGGGACTCCCCGCCCACACAGCTTCCCCCCGACCCACTCTCCCCAGAGGATTCTGGGGCCCCAGGGCGCGAACCCCGAGCGCCAGCCTCCCCCCGTCGTTCCGCCTGGCGGGAAGGGGGCGGGAGGGCCGGCGTCGGGACTGTCTCTGCCCCTAGGGGGAGCAGTCAGCGGAGAGGGAGCGCTAACGGCGCGGCGTGGGAGTCGCGGCCGCCGGGTCTCTTGAGGAAACAGCAAATAACTTGGCCCTCAGAGGCACGGGCTCTTGGGTTCCTTATGACCTGGTGCCTGACGGAGAAAGAAGCGCGCCTCCGTTTTACTGTCTGGAAAATGGGTTGCAGGCGGAACAGAAAGGCTGCGGCGAATAGGAGCGGACCAGACCCTGGCGTAGGGGTCTTCTAAATGTTTTAGAGACTCCGTGCCTTCCCGTTTCCCATTCCCTGCTCCTTTGGACGAGAAGGGAACTAGTATTTATGTAACTTTAATCAGGCCGGGTGCAGTGGCTCACGCCTCTAATTCCCAGCACTTTGGGAGGCGGAGGTGGGGGCGGGATCACTTGAATCCGGCAGTTCGAGACCAGTCTGGCCAGCATGGCAAACCCCGTCTCTACTAAAAATACAAAAATTAGCTGGGCGTGGTGGTGCGCGCCACTCCCGGGGCTGAAGCACGAGAATCAGTTGAACCCAGAAGGCGGAGGTTGCAATGAGTCAAGATTGCGCCACTGCACTCCAGCCTGGGACCCAGAGGGAGACCCTTTCCCTGTCTCAAATAAATAAATAAACAAACAAACATACATTCATCAGACACTATTTCAAGCTCCAGTTTGGAGCCTGTGTGTCTTGCCCAAGTCCCCAAGTCCTTACCCCACCCGTCCTTGGGCTGGCAGGTCACGCCTGAAGGTGCTCAGTAAATACCTTTTGAAATGTTTTTTGTTTGTTTGTTTTTGTCCCCAGTGCCAGGCACTGTGTTAAAGTGCTCAACCTCCATAGCAAGGGTGGTGTTGTCTCTATTTTACAGATGAGGACACTGAGACCCAGAGGTTAATCACATGGCTGTGCTAGGAAATAGCAGATCCCTAAAGCCCTAAAGGCAGGTCTCAGGAACTGTCCCACTCCATCCTGCTCCCTGCATGCGCCCCCTCCACATCCAGCAGGCCAGTCACGCCACGCATGCCACTCCCAGCCAGGCCCCGGGTGTGGGCCTAGGCAGAGGTCTCCCCTTTCTGGTCCTCTTCAAGGAGCCCATACAGGAAGTGGTGGTGGGAGCTGTGGGCCAGAAAGGTGGCTCCGTGGGCAAGGCAACAGGTCCAGACCTGGCAGAGGGGCGACCATGAGTTGGGGAGAGGCCAAGACCTCTGGGGAAGGCCCAATGTGTCCCCACAGACCCTCCCCATTGGTTGCCTCCCGTCCTCACCTCACCCATTCCCAAGGCATCCCCTGGCCCTACTGTACCAGGTAGGTGCTGAGACCCAGGTAGGCTGCGGCCAGCAGGGCTGCAAGGCCGAAGTAGGCAGGGTGGGGCAGGCTGGGCAGGTAGCTGACCACGAAGTAGAGGTTGATGGCGCAGACTAGCACCATGATGGAGGAGGTGACGACCTTGCTCAGCCTGGGGGACACGAGAGAGGCTCAGGACTGGCTGGCTGCAGCTGGACCACCTGCATCTACTTCTCTTCATCTCCCAGTGCCCACACTGGGGGTGGGGGTGGATACACAAAGGCCGCTTCTCTGGGCTGTGGGACCTGGAGCAGACAGACCACCTCCCCACCTCCTGCCTCCTGGGCCCTCCAGGCTACACACTGGCGGGATTTGGCAAGAGCTGAGTCTGAGGTGAGAGTGAGGAGCTCAGGCTCTAGAAACAGGCCTCCGCCCTGGATTCCAATCTTGGTTCCCCGACTTGCTAGCTGTGTGACCCTGGGCAAGTTCCTTAGCCTCTCTGAGCCTCTGTGGCTTCACTGGCATAATGGGGAGAATTGTAGCTCGTACCTCTGGGTGGCTGTGAGGATGAAATGCGGTGATGCAATCCAGCACTTGGGAAGGGGGGTACTCACGGGCCATTGGCAAACTCCTGCATGAGGGCGGGCATGCTGGTGAACGTGAGGATGGGCAGCACGGCGAATGGGAGCTGGGGAGAGCAGCAGGAGCCTAGGCTGAGGAACCCTGCCTCAGAATATGGCAAGGGTGGGGACAAGATGGGCGTGGCTTGTCACCCTCTGGGTGGGTGTAAGCTCAACTGCCCTAACCACAGTGAGCCTACTTCCGCGTCTCCTGCCTTCTCAGGTTGTGGGCTCCCAGGCAGGAGAAAGTGTTTGGGGGCTCTGGCATCAGGTTGCTTCAGTTTGAATCCCAGCTCTGCCACTAGTAACTTAACTGAGCGCATCAGTTTTCCCATCTGTAAAATGGGATAATGAGCCTGGGCAACATACATAATGAGCTTTTCTCTCTACTTAAAAAAAAAAAAAAAGGCCCGGTGCGGTGGCTCACGCCTGTAATCCCAGCACTTTGGGAGGCCGAGGCGGGCGGATCACAAGGTCAGGAGATCAAGACCATCCTGGCTAACACGGTAAAACCCCGTCTCTACTAAAAAAAATACAAAAAAATGGCCGGGCGCGGTGGCTCAAGCCTGTAATCCCAGCACTTTGGGAGGCCGAGACGGGCGGATCACGAGGTCAGGAGATCGAGACCATCCTGGTTAACACGGTGAAACCCCGTCTCTACTAAAAAATACAAAAAACTAGCCGGCCGAGGTGGCGGACGCCTGTAGTCTCAGCTACTCGGGAGGCGGAGGCAGGAGAATGGCGTGAACCCGGGAGGCGGAGCTTGCAGTGAGCTGAGATCGGGCCACTGCACTCCAGCCTGGGTGACAGCGCGAGACTCCATCTCAAAAAAAAAAAAAAAAAAAAAAAACAAAAAACTAGCCGGGCGTGGTGGCGGGCGCCTGTAGTCCCAGCTACTCGGGAGGCTGACGCAGGAGAATGGAGCTTGCAGTGAGCTGAGATCGTGCCACTGCACTCCAGCCTCGGCAACAGAGCGAGACTCTGTCTCAAAAAAAAAAAAAAAAAAAAATTAGACCTGCCACGGTGGCTCGCGCCTGTAATCCCTGCACTTTGGGAGGTCGAGGCAGGTGGATCACCTGAGGTCAGGAGTTTGAGACCATCCTGGCCAACATGATGAAACCCTGTCTCTACTAAAAATACAAAAAATTAGCTGGGTGTGATGGTGGGCGCTTGTAATCTCAGTTACTTAGGAGGCTGAGGCAGAAGAATCACTTGAACCTGGGAGGCAGAGGTTGCAGTGAGCCGAGATCTTACCACTGCAATCCAGCCTGGGTAACAAGAGTGAAACTCCATCTCAAAAAAAAAAAAAAAAAAAAAAATTAGCTGGGTGTGATGGTGTGCACCTGTAGTCCCTGGTACTCAGGAGCCTGAGGTGGGAAGATTGCTAGAGCCTGGGAGGGCAAGCTGCAGGGAGCCATGATTGAACCACTGCACTCCAGCCTGGGTAACAGAGGGAGACCATCTGGGGCCGGGGGAGGGGGGAAGGATAATGGTGATTCCTACCCTCCTGCCCCCAGGGTGGCTGTGGGGACAATGGAAGCCTTGTAGGCAAGGTGTGCCTAGGACAGGGCCTGGCAGGCCCAGGCGAGGCTCAGCATGCGGGTTGCTGGAGGTCCTGTTTAGCTCAGCAGCGGGCAGGGCTGGTGGGTTTCGTGCATCTCACCAGCAGGCTCTGCAGCACGTTGAGCAGATCATTGAGGCCGGACAAGTCCCTCAGGTCCCGGAAGACAGCCACAAGCACGGTGGGCAGGATGGCGCAGGAGCGGGTGAGGAGGACTCGGGCGAAGCGTGACCACCGCAGCCTGAGGAATCCCTGGGGTGGGGGTGAGCTCCTTGGTGGGGAGTAGACAGGACTGGGGATTCCAGAGGAGAGATCCTCTGTAGTCCCTCAACTGATTTATCCCTGGGGGCATGCTTTGTTTTTCCACTGTTGAATTGGGGGCAGCTCTGTCCCTAGGCAGCAAGAGGGGGTGGGTGGGGAGAAATGGGGGGCTCCCATCCCATAGCTGGCTGCTGAAGACTAAACAGTTTGGGGGAAAAGGCTTCTGTTAGTCCTGGGTCTGCAGCTTCCGGCAAGTCGCCTCATCTGTCAGGATCTCAGTTTTCTCATCTGTAAAATGGGGCTTATAGTGTTGCCCTCTGGGCTACGTGAAGGAAACAAAAGCTGGGTGGGGTGGCTCATGTCTGTAATCCCAGCACTTTGGGAAGCCAAGGCAGGAAGATCACTTGAGCCCAGGAGTTCAAGACCAGCCTGGGAAACATAGGAAGACCACATCTCTACAAATAACTTTAAAAATTAGCCCGGTGTGGTAGCATGAGCCTGTGGTCCCAGCGACTTGGGAGGCTGAGGATGAGGCTGCAGCGAGCTGTGATGGCACCATTGCACTTCAGCCTGAGCAACAGAGTGAAATCCTGTCTCAAAAAAGAAAGAAGTGCGGAGGGGAGGGGGGAAGAAAGAAAGAATGAAAAGAAAAGGCCGGGAGCAGTGGCTCACGTCTGTAATCCCAGTACTTTGGGAGGCCGAGGCAGATGGATCATTTGAGGTCAGGAGTTCAAGACCAGCTTGGCCAACATGGTGAAACCCCGGCTCTACTAAAAATACAAAAATTAGCCGGGCGTGGTGGCGCATGCCGATAATCCCAGCTACACGGGAGGCTGAGGCAGGAGAGCAGGAGAATGGCTTGAGCCTGGGAGGCAGAGGTTGCAGTGAGCCTAGATTGAGCCACTGCACTCCAGTCTGGGTGACAGAGTGAGAGCCTATCTCAAAAAAAAAAAAAAAAAAGAAAAGAAAAAGAAAAAGAAAAGAAAAGAAAAAAAGAAAAGGCCAGGCTCAGTGGCTCACACCTGTAATCCCAGCACTTTGGGAGGCCAAGGCGGGCAGATCACGAGGTCAAGAGCTTGAGACCAGCCTGGCCAACACAGTGAAACTCCGTCTCTACTAACAATACAAAAATTAGCCAGGCGTGGTGGCAAGTGCCTGAAATCCCAGCTACTAAGGAGGCTGAGGCAGGAGAAGCTTGAACCTGGGAGGGGGAGGTTGCAGTGAGCCGAGATCGCACCACTGCACTCCAGCCTGGGAGACAAGAGCGAGACTCCGTCTCAACAACAACAACAACAACGATAAAAAAAAAAAAAAAAAAAAAGAAGAAGGAAGAAAACAGAAAAGAAAGAAAAGAAAAAGGAACCACAAGGCCCGGCCCGGAGCCCTAGCCTCCAGTAGTGTGCCTGCTGGAGTGTCCAAAGTGTCCTTGGACCCCTTGCCCGCCCGGGACCGCCCCCTGCCCCACCTCCATCACGAACTGTCCCGCGTAGGTGCCCGTCATGGTGGAGCTCTGCCCGGCCGCCAGGAGACCTATGGCCCAGATGTAGAGGGCCGCGGGGCCGAACAGGCAGCCCAGAATCACGCCCTGCAGGGACGGAGTGTGGTCGGACTGGTGGCCCCGCCCTAGGCCCCGCCCCTCGGTGGGCGGGGCGGGCGCCTCTCTGGGCCTCGCCCTCCCCGCCCACCCTCGCTCACCCCCTGGTAAATGTCCACGGCCATGGTGGCGTTGTTCATGGGGAAGATCTTGGCGTAGTCGTGGAGGCTGCTGTTGGCACAGATGTTGAACTGCGGTACCAGGGCAGTAGAAGGAAGATGTGAGGAGCACGCTTAGCCTTGGGAAACTGGACTGCCTAGCCTTGACCAGGGTTCCAAAACTGGTGGCCCAAGGCTGAATGTGGCCAGACATATTTTGTTTGACTAACAAAATAAGTCGGGTTTTGTTTTGTTTTGCTTTTATGTTTTGTAGCGATGGGGGTCTTGTCATGTTGCCCAGGCTGGTCTTGAACTCCCAGGCTCAAGCGAGCCACCTGCCTCAGCCTCCCAAAGTGCTGGGATTACAGGCATGAGCCACCGCGCCCGGCGGGTTTTTTTTTTCTTTAATATGGATTTGTTGCCAACATTTAAAATTGAGACGGCCTGGCATGAGAACCCAGTTTCCAGCTTTTTTGTTTGTTTTGTTTTTGTTTTTGTTTGAGACATAGCTTCGCTCTTGTTGCCCAGGCTGGAGAGCAATGGTGCAATCTTGGCTCACTGCAACCTCCGCCTCCTGGGTTCAAGCGATTCTCCTGCCTCAGCCTCCCCAAGTAGCTGGGATTACAGGCATGCGCCACCACCCCAGCTAAGTTTGTATTTTTTTTAGTAGAGACGGGGTTTCTCCACGTTGGTCAGGCTGGTCTTGAACTCCTGACCTCAGGTGATCCGTCCGCCTCAGCCTCCCAAAGTGCTGGGATTGCAGGCATGAGCCACCGCCCCCGGACTGTTTCCAGCTTCTTTTATGTTCGTAAGAGCTGGCATCAGCACAGAGACAGCTGGCTGCCATGCCCGCCTCACACTGTCCACTTCCCACAGCTCTGCGCCTGTCTGATCTTGAAGACAAGGGTTTGCAACCCCGATGTTGATCTCCCTCCTTGTACCAAGGAACAGAGTGAGACCCAGGGAGGAGTATGACCTCCCAAGGTCACAGAGCAAGGCAGTGGCAGTGCCCAGGTCCTTGGAGGCCTGGCCACACCTTCTCCCACAGGGCTTAGCATTCAGGAAGCCCCCAACCCTGACTGCAGTTGTTAGAGCCTCATGACTGAGATCCACTCAGAAGGGGAGGCAGACACAGGTCCCAGATCCCAGAGAATCAGGGAGGAATCGCCTAGCTCCTTTTCCAGTATTAGCACAAATGTGACCTCTTCCAAGAGCCTTTCCTGACCACCTGGGCTAATGCAGACCCCACTCCCATACCCCCAACTATGCTTCTTCACCCCCTTTATTTCTTCCCACTCTGCACTACCCTTCGGGATTCATTCCTGTCTGCTCACCTCGCTCCCCATTTAAGCTGCAGAGAACTGGGTCTTTGTAGCATTGACTGCTGTATCCCCAGAGTCTAGGATGTGCTTGGTACATAACAAATGCTCAGCCGGGCATGGTGGCTCACACCTGTAATCCCAGCACTTTGGGAGGCCAAGGCAGGCAGATCACAAGGTCAGGAAATTGAGACCATCCAGGCTAACACGGCGAAACCCCGTCTCTACTAAAAGTACAAAAAATCAGCTGGGCATGGTGGCGGGCGTCTGTAGTCTCAGCTACTTGAGAGGCTGAAGTAGAAGAATGGTGTGAACCCAGGAGGTGAAGCTTGCAGTGAGCCGAGATCGTGCCACTGCACTCCAGCCTGGGCAACAGTGCAAGGCTCCATCTCAAAAACAAACAAACAAACAAATGCTCGATGATTATTTGCTGAATGAATGATATCTGCCAACAGGGAAGATTATCAGGGCAGAGACTCAGAAGGGCTCAGCTGCATTGCCTAGGGTCCTCGGCAAGGCTTACAGGACATAAGTACGCGTGTGGCCTCAGGTGCAGGGGAAAGTGTGTCTCACCGCAGCCTGGTTGGTTTGCTGGTAGAAGGCCTGCCCAAAGACAGCCATGACAAAGAGGTTGATGATAAAGGAGACGGACAAGGCGATGGTGGCCTCAATCAGGAAGTACATGTTGGCTTCTCTGATGTCCACTCGGCGGGTTCGGTCTATCTCTCGAGACTACAAAAGTCAAAGGGAGAGGGAAGTGCCAAAGTCCCTCAGAGTCACCACAGTGTCCCGCACCCTCACACTTCTATGTTCTCCCCAAAGCCCAATACCTTTTCAAGTCCCCTGCGTGGCAGTTTGGGACAGGCTAAGGTCAGCCGATGGACTCCTACATCTCTGTTCTTGCCACAGCGGCCTGACCACTGTGAGCCACTTTGTGGGTGAAGCCACTTTTGTGGCCTTTGAGGTCCCTGGCTACCTCAGGTCCTGACACGCTCCTTCACTCACCTTTTTCCATCCTCAGACATGTCCGGCTTACTTTATTTTGTTTTTTAGAGACAGGTCTTGTTCTGTCACCCAGGCTGGAGTGCCGTGGTGCAATGCATGGCTCACTGCAGCCTCCAAATCATGGGCCCAAGTGATCCTCCTGCCCCAGCCTCCTGAGTAGCTGGGACCACAGACACACATCACCACAACTAATTTTTTATTTTTATTTTTGTTTATTTATTTTATTTTTTTTGAGACGGAGTCTCGCTCTGTCACCCAGGCTGGAGTGCAGTGGCCAGATCTCAGCTCACTGCAAGCTACGCCTCCTGGGTTTACGCCATTCTCCTGCCTCAGCCTCCCGAGTAGCTGGAACTACAGGCACCCGCCACCTCGCCCGGCTAGTTTTTTTTGTATTTTTTTAGTAGAAACGGGGTTTCACCGTGTTAGCCAGGATGGTCTCGATCTCCCGACCTCGTGATCCGCCCGTCTCGGCCTCCCAAAGTGCTGGGATTACAGGCTTGAGCCACCGCGCCCGGCCTAATTTTTTAATTTTCTGTAGAGACAGGGTCTTGCTGAAGCTAGTCTTGAACTCCTGGGCTCAAGCATTCTCCTGTCTTGGCCTCCTTGAGTGCTGAGATTACAGGTGTGAGCCACTGTTAGGCTGTTAGAGACCCAAGCCTTATTCATTTCTGCCCATGGCCTTTGCACTTGCTTTCCCTCTGCTTGTAATATCTTTTCCCTGATCTGCTTCCCCAACTTTCAGTCATTCTCTATCGTATTTCTCTGTTTTGTTTACTTCAGAGTCCCTTTCACAATTATTATTATTATTTTTTTTTTTTTGAGAGGGTCTCGCTGTGTCACTCAGGTTGAAGTGCAGTGGTGGGATCTCAGCTCACTGCAGCCTCGACCTCTGGGACTCAAGCCTCAACCTCCTGACTAACTAGGACTACAGGTGTGCACAACACCCAACTAATTTATTTTATTTATTTTTTATTTTTTGTTAGTAGAGACAGGGTTTCACCATGTTGCCCAGGCTGGTCTCAAAACTCCTGGGCTCAAGCAATCCACCTGCTTCCCAAAGTGTTGGTATTACAGACGTCAGCCACCTCGCCCAGCTCTACAGTTCTTTTTCTCTTTTTTCTTTTCTTTCTTTCTTTCTTTTTTTTTTTTTTTGAGATGGGAGTCTAGCTCTGTCACTCAGGCTGGAGTGCAATGGCATGATCTCCCCTCACTGCAACTTCCGCCTACTGGCTTCAAGCAATTCTCCTGCCTCAGCCTCCCCAGTAGCTGGGATTACAGGCACGCGCCGCCACTCCCGGCTAATTTTTTATATTTTTAGTAGAGACAGGATTTCACCATGTTGGCCAGGCTGGTCTCAAACTCCTGACCTCGTGATCCGCCCGCCTCGGCCTCCCGAAGTGCTGGGATTACAGGCGTGAACCACCGCGCCCGGCCTATAATTCTTTCCTTTGTTTGTTACTTGGCTTGTTGTCCGTCTACCCTACTAGCACGGAAACTCTAGAAGGGCAGGGGCCTTGACTGTCTGTTCCTCCCAGCGCACAGTAGACACTTTTTTTTTTTTTTTGAGACAGTCTCGCTCTGTCGCCAGGTTGGAGAGGTGCAGTGGCGGTGCAGTGGCGCGATCTCGGCTCATCGCAACCTCTGCCTCCCGGTTCAAGCGATTCTCCTGCCTCAGCCGGAGTCGCTGGGACTACAGGCGCGCGCCACCACGCCTAGCTAGTTTTCGTATTTTTAGTAGAGACGGGGTTTCGCCATGTTGGCCAGGATGGTCTCGATCTCTTGACCTCGTGATCCGCCCGCCTCGGCCTCCCAAAGTGCTGGGATTACAGGCGTGAGCCACCGCGTCCCGCCTGACCCTCAATTATTACAGGCTCCGAAAATCCTGACGGAAGGAAGGGGAGGGGCTCCAGGCTTGGAGGCGGGGCCAGCATGGCTCCGACTGAGTGGGGGTCTCCTTTGCCCTCCCCGCTGCTCACCTTGACCAGGGCCGAGTGCAGGTAGATGTTGTGGGGCATGATGATGGCGCCAACAATGCCCACCGCCTGCAGCAGCTCGGGGTGGCCGCAGCCCGGGCACGAGGGCAGGAGCAGGCCCCGAAGAAGCGCTCCCTGGTCAGGACGCGCCACCACATACTGCAGGGAGGAGCCTGGTCAGGACAAGCCCCGCCCCTCGCAACCACGCCGCGGTCATCATTTCTCAGCCTCCATCCCACCCCACCCCCACGC
Organism: Macaca mulatta; assembly: GCF_049350105.2. Lineage (NCBI taxonomy): Eukaryota > Metazoa > Chordata > Mammalia > Primates > Cercopithecidae > Macaca > Macaca mulatta. The sequence goes on along the minus strand of NC_133417.1, from coordinate 123,614,187 downwards.
AGCTAGCGGCCAGAGGGAAGGGAGAGGAATAATCTTGGGGGGTCCGGAGGGGGGTTGCAGCACTGGCTTCCTACCTCATAGCCAAAGGTCAAGGCCATAATGGTTATAAGGAGTCCAAAAAAAGCTTCCAGCTTCCGCAACCCTACAGAGCAGAACAAACCAAACAAACCAACGAAAAAAATCTGTAACATCAACAATTCGTAATGGCTAATACTACGAGCGCTTTCAGGCACAGTGCCAAGTGCTTAACATTTGTTACCTCACTCAGTCTTCACAACCACCCTCTGATGTCTGTGCTATTATTTCCCCACGTTACAGGTGAAGAAAGGGATGTCCAAGTAACTTGCTAGAGGCCACCCAGGGAGAGTGAGGGAGCTCAGGTGCGCTCAGGCAGTTCGATGTCAGAGCCCTTCTCCCAGTAGAGCACCCTCACCACCACCACTCCCCTATGAGATGGGGTGTGCACCCACCATAGTTATCGAGGAAGAGGAAGAAGAAGGTGTCCACGATGGTGATGAGGACGCCACCCCAGAGTGGGATTCTGAAACCAGAGTGACCCGGGTCAGCCCAGCCTGGTCCAGGGGTCTGTAACTCCTAGGTAGCCTCAGGGCTGGAGACAGGAATCTGGCCTCCTGGGAGCAGGACCCTAAGTGCCCCCAGACAGCTAGGGCAAGGGGAGTGGGAGTGTGGCATAGAACAGTCGAGGCTGGGCAGAGCTAGAGGAGAGACCTGGCACCCGGCGCAGCAGAGAGTTTGGGGCTGCAATCCCAAAGTCCTGCATGACTCACATCTGTGTTACTTTAGACAAATCACTTTACATTTCTGGAAAATAGGGCAGCAGCCCTGCTTCAGAGGGGAGAGCAGGATAAAATAAACTCTGGGAGGGACTCGTTGAGGGGAGGGGACGGGAAGTAGCAGCAGCTGTTCTCGGCCTGGCCTGAAGAGTTGGGGTACACTGGGGCGGTACCGTCCAGCTGAGAGCAGATTGAATGCAATGGCCGTGCCGATGACTTCCTGCATGTCGGAGCCCACAATGGCTAGTTCGATGGTCAGCCAGAGGAGTGTGCGGGGCACCTATGGGGAGGAGATAATCCTGCATTAGGGGTGGGCTGGTTATTTGTCTGTTGTCTCAGACTACATTTACAAGACAGTCTTGCCAATTGGCTTCCTATATTATGTAGGAAGAGCTTACAGGAGATGGAAAGGCAGAGATAAACATTTTTTTTTTTTTTGAGATGAAATTTTGCTCTTGTTGCCCAGCCTGGAGTGCAATGGCACAATCTCAGCTCACCACACTCTCCCCCTCTCAGGTTCAAGCGATTCTCCTGCCTCAGCCTCCTGAGTAGCTGGGATTACAGGCATGCACCACCATGCCCGGCTAGTTTTGTATTTTTACTAGAGACGGGATTTCTCCATGTTGGTCAGGCTGGTCTCGAACTCCCGACCTCAGGTGATCCACCCGCCTCGGCCTCCCAAAGTGCTGGGATTACAGGCGTGAGCCACCTCCCCTGGCTGAGATAAACCACTTTTTCCCCTGCTTCTTGTGGTATTTCTGGCAGTGGCACCAGGCAACCTAGGCTCTGGCAACACTAGTGGCCATTTCATCAACGTCAATAATGCTTTCAGGAGCTCAGCAGCAAAGGATGGCTCTGGGGCTTGTGCCAGGGGTGTAGCAGCTTTCTGATCTTTGGGTAACACCCTCTTCCCTTGCCCCCCAAGCCCTCCCAAACCTTTCAATCCCTGCATTCAATACCTTTGAAATGTCTAGTGCTATAATTTCTGTTTTCCAAACTGGACACTCACAACAGCCAAGTCCCCAGGGTCCACCCCAGCCAATGACCATTCCTGAGCTGATGCCTCCCATTTTTTGTCTTGGGCAAGTCACTTTCCCAAATTTTAATTGCCTCTTCTATGAAATGGCATGCCTCTCATGTCCCTCTAGACTGTGTGCTATCAGTTTGAGCCTCAGTTTTTTCACCTATCAAATGGAATTGGGGCCGGGTGCGGTGGCTCATGCCTGTAATCCCAGCACTTTGGGAGACTGAGGTGGGTGGATCATCTGAGGTCAGGAGTTTGAGACCAGCCTGGCCAACATGGTGAAACCCTGTTTCTACTAAAATTACACAAATTAGCTGATCATGGTGGTGGGTGCCTGTAATCCCAGCTACTCGAGAGGCTGAGGCAGGAGAATTGCTTGAACCTGGGAGGTAGAGGTTGCAGTGAGTTGAGATCCCATCACTGCACTCCTGACTGGGCGACGGAGCAAGACTCCAACTGAAAAACAAACAAACAACAACAACAACAAAAAAACCAAATAGACTTGGGACGCCCCATGTGAGATGATGTGCTTATTTGATCGTGGAAGCTGGAAATGGCTGTTTGGGGTTTGGGGCCAGTGGTTCTCCCTGTCCAGGCCCCCCAAGCTCACCTTAGGGTAGTAGAGATGGCAGACTTCACCCAAGTCCTTGCCTGTCACCACGCCCAGACGTGCAGCCAGTCGCTGGCAGAGCAAGCCCAACAACGTGGCCCAGAGCAGCACCCAGAGAAGCTGTGAGGAGGCAGGGAGAGGCCTTCAACCAGAGTGGCCAGCCTCAGAAAGCCCCTGAGTTCGTGGTACCCTCCAACCAAGGACACTCCTTAGGGAGGGGGTGGGAGAGATGGAGTCCCATCCTGGCAGGGTGCTGGTAGTTCACGCCTGTAATCCCAGCACTTTAAAAGGCTAAGGTGGGAGGATTGCTTTGAGTCCAGGAGTTCAAGACCAGCCTGAGCAACATAGTGAGACCCCCATCTCTAAATAAATAAATAAATTACGCCAGGCGAGGTGACTCACACCTGTAATCCCAGCACTTTGGGAGATGGGTGGATCACTTGAGGTCAGGAGTTCAAGACCAGTCTGGCCCACATAGTGAAACCCCATCTCTACTAAACATACAAAAATTAGCCAGGCGTGGTGGCGGGCACTATTTGGGAGGCTGAGGCAGGAGAATCACTTGAACCCGGGAGGCAGAGGTTGCAGTGAGCCAAGATTGTGCCACTGCACTCCAGCCTGGGCGACAGAGTGAGACTCCATCTCAAAAAAATAAAATTAAATAAGTAAATAGTTTTTTTTTTTTTTTTTTAAAGAGAGGAGCCCAGTCCCCTACCCCCCACACAAATGTCCCACCTTCTGGTAGGATTGCCCTGGGGACCCTTTTCGGACCCATTTGTACTTAACACCAGCTCCCAGGCCACACTGGAGAAACATGGCCAGCAGGGGCCTTCAACACTTAGCCTGGTCACCTCCCTCTCGAACGTGTCCCCACTCAGGTCCCGACTTAGTTACTTTGAATCCCGCCACGGCGCCAGCCTGAAGATCTGACTCGATGTTTCCTGGGTCCAGGAAAGCAATGCTCATGAGGAAACCAGGCCCCGTGAAGGCCCATAGCTTCCGCAGGCTGAAGGTGCCCTGTGGGGGGTGGGAGGAGTAGAGTGAGGGGGTCCCATAGCTTCTGCAGGCTGAAGGTGCCCTGTCGGGGGTGGGAGGAGTAGAGTGAGGGGGTCCCATAGCTTCTGCAGGCTGAAGGTGCCCTGTGGGGGGTGGGAGGAGTAGAGTGAGGGGGTCCTGGGTATAGGGATGGTGGCAGTTCACCTTGGCCATCCCCTAGAGGAGCCCCAACAGGCTCGTCAGCCCAGCCCTGCCCTCCATGGCCCGTTCCTGGGTCTGCCACCCAGGGGATGGGGACGGCATGGGTGGAGGAAGCAGCATGCTCTGCTGAGTCACAGAGGATCTGCTTTCTGGATCTGCTAAGCTCAGCAGCCGGCTTGCACCTGAACTGCCTGCCCCTCTCAAGCCCTGACTTGTCAGGTCCTCAGAGACCCCACAGGGGGCTGTCTAAGGGGGTGAGGGGGCCAAGCCTCCCTGACCCAGCTCCTCCCTCCCCAGCCCCTTTTCCGACCACAGGGCCTCCTCTCTGTGGTCCACTGAGGTTATGATCCCCCACCCTGTTCCAGGGCATGGCCTATCGGCTTAGAAATCTGCTAAAGATATTGGAGGCTGGGAGCAGTGGTTAGCGCCTATAATCCCAGCACTTTGGAAGGCCGAGGTGGGCAGATTATTTGAACTCAGGAGTTTGAGACCAGCCTGGCCAACATGGTGAAAACCTGTCTCTACTAAAAATACAAAAATTAGCCTGGCATGGTGGTGCATGCCTGTAATCCCAGCTACTTGGGAGGCTGAGGCAGGAGAATCGCTTAAACTCAGGAGGCGGAGGTTGCAGTGAGCTGAGAGCATGCCATTGCACTGCAGCCTGGGCTACAGAGCAAGACTCCATCTCCAAAAAGAGAGAAGATACTGGAAATGCAGGTGACAACATCCTAGATGCTAGATGCCAGCCTGCAGCCTCCTTCACTTCTCCCTATGCCTTTCCTAAATGCTAAAACATGTCCTTAAGGCTCCAATCCCAATTCCCCCCAGGCCTTTTTTCCTTCATAGGAAAGCTGAGATTAATTGAGAAATTTTAGACAAATACTGAAGCACCCCAGCTAAGCCCTGGGGACGGAAGCAGGAAGGGGCAGTTGCCACTGTCCACCACTGCTGCTCAGACCTGGAAGGGACTTGTCACCCATGATCATAAGGAGACCCTATTCTCCAGCCCATGGGATCCCATAGGATCCTGTCAATCTTGCAAGCCCCCAGGAAGTTTCTAGCATCCCACCGGCTTTGTGTCTGGGATGGGGATCTTCTCACTCAGGTAGGTCTCTCTGGGAGGTGCTTGCTGTGGCCCTGGGCTGGTCGGGCTGGAGATGGAGCCATAGCTGGACCTGCTCAGCCTTTGGGGACCCTTGTCACCTGTTGGGGTACATGAAGCATGGTGAGTGTCCTGCCTCTTTCTGGTGGCCCAGAGTTAAACCCACCTGTTCCCTTGCTTCCTCCTCCCGGAAAAGTGGAAAAACTAAGGTCCCTGGCCCCCATCTTGGGTCTATCACCTCCACCTCTCAACCAAACATTCCAGATGTGTGGGACATGGCAGCTTCAGAATTACTGTCCTTTCATGTGAGGACAGATGCCCAGAGGCAGATCTCCTGCCACAGACAATGCAGAGAGACCCTAGGCTCGAAGAAGGGCAAGCTCAGGCCACATGTCTGCCCCTTGGCCGGACCCCTCACTTTCTCCGGCAGCCCAGAAAGCTCCAGGGGCTTTGATCCACAGACTTCAGATAAAGGAAAAGTAGACCCCTTAGGGGTGTGAAGGACCCCAACCCAGTGAGATTGAGTCTGATGTCCAGAACTGTGTTCTAGACCAGGACTCTCACGGGAGACCAGAGGCTTCCACGGGGGACCAAGGGCTTTCTTGCTTCCTTAAGTCTCCACCAGCCTAGTGACCTCCTCCACTCCACTCCCAAATCAGGCTCTGTCCCCAGGGGCCACTACTCACCTGTCATTGGAATGCCGAATTCAGGTACTCTGGGAGTGCGAGCAGTGCTCTGGGCAGCTCCTCAGCTTGCACCCCGTCTCTGGGCACTGGTGCAAGTGAGTGTGCGAGCCCACGCCCTGTTACCCATCCGTAGCTGAGCGCCCTACCTCTTACATCAACATTCGTTTCGCATCGGCCAATTCACACATACACATAACATGGGGCGTTGTGAAACATTTTCCAAAGGCAGAAGTGGCCAGCCCTGGCGGAAGGGTCTGGTTACCCATGGAGTGGACCTTTGTTCCCCTCCCAGCCTGCCCTGTGCCCCACAATACATCTGTTTCCCTTCCAGGCACCCTGTGTTCTGTGCCTCCCAAGTTAGCTCTGATTTCAGACGCTTCTTGCCCCTTGTGTGTTCATGGCAATACCCCATGACCACACCCCCCTCTGCCACACACACACACACACACACACACATATGCACACACACATACACACAGAGTCAGGTCTTTCTTCTCCTCTTCGATCTGGAGTTCCAAGGTTCGTTGGCCTAATGCGAGTCTTCATGTCCTCAAATGTCCTCAAAGGCCTCAGTTTCCCTTTGAGGGCCTCAGAGGAAAGGCACTGCAGAAGGGACATGAATTAAAGATTCAGGCCCAGGATGTCCCCAGAAGATAGGGCACTGGGATCTGGTCCTGGTTCAACCACTGATTCACTTGAGATTGTCACCAGATCATGTCCCCTCTCAGAGTTGTTTATTCTATTCTGCGCCCTTCCTTTTTTTTTTTTTTATTTTTTATTTTTTTAGAGACAAGGTCTCGCTCTGTCACCCAGGCTAGAGTGAAGTGTGAAGTGCAGTGGTGCCATCATAGTTCACTGCAGCCTCAAACTCTTTTTTTTTTTTTTTTTTTTTTTGAGACAGAGTCTCGCTCTGTTGCCCAGGCTGGAGCGCAGTGGCACAATCTCGACTCACTAAAAGCTCTACCTGCCAGGTTCACACCATTCTCCTGCCTCAGCCTCCCGAGTAGCTGGGACTACAGGCAACCACCACCATGCCCGGCTAATTTTTTGTATTATTAGTAGAGACGGGGTTTCACCATGTTAGGCAGGATGGTCTCAATCTCCTGACCTCGTGATCCACCCACCTTGGCCTCCCAAAGTGCTGGAATTACAGGCGTGAGCTACCATGCTGGCCTTTTTTTTTTTTTTCGAGAGAGAGAGTCTCACTCTGTCGCCCAGACTGGAGTGCAGTGGCATAATGTCAGCTCAGTGCAACCTCTGCCCTCCATGTTTAAGCAATTCTCCTGCCTCAGCCTCCTGAATAGCTGGGACTACAGGCATGTGCCACCATACCCGGCTACTTTTTGTATGTATGTATCTATTTATTTATTTATTTTGAGAGGGAGTCTTACTCTGTCACCCAGGCTGGAGTGCAATGGCACAACCTTGGCTCACCGCAACCTCTGCCTCTTGGCTTCAAGCAATTCTCCTGCCTCAGCCTCCTGAGTAGCTGGGATTACAGGCACCGGCCAACCACACCCAGCCAATTTTTGTATTTTTTAGTAGAGATGGGCTACTAAAGAGACCATGTTGGCCAGGCTGGTCTCAAACTCCTGACCCCATGATCCGCCCACCTCAGCCTTCCAAAGTGCTGGGATTACAGGCGTGAGCTACGGCCCAGCCTTTCTTTTCTTTTCTTTTCTTTTTTTTTTTTTTGAGATAGAGTCTCACTCTGTCATCCAGTCTGGAGTGCAGTGGCATGATAATGGCTCATGGTAGCCTTGAACTCCCAGGCTCAGCCTCCTGAGTAGCTGGAACCACAGGTGCGTGCCACCAAGCCTGGCTAATTTTTGTATTTTTTGTAGAGGCAGGTTTTTGCCATGTTGCCTACGCTGGTCTCGAACTCCTGGGCTCAAGTGATCTGCCTGCCTCGGCCTCCCAAAGTGCTGGGATTACAGGCTTGAGCCACCGTGCCTGACCCAGTCAAAAACTTAGATGAAGTTTGGGAGGCTAGGGTGGGAGAGGCAGTCAATTTTCTGGCTCCTCATTGATGGAAGAGGCTGGAGGAACTAGAGAGGTATGGGAGGAGGGATGAATGATGGGTCCAGAGAGGAGACAGCAGCATTGTGGTTTGTCATTCACTGTGCAATCCTATTGCTAACGGTACTGTCACCATCCCTTGCCTCAGAGGTTTGCACGTATTTCCTAATCACTGCTTTGGGCTCGTGTGGGGATGACTAGGGTTGAGGCTGGGATGTCTTCCTTTTTGCATATTTTGTGGGATCTTTCCTGTAGTTAGGAACTCAGTAAGTGTAATTGATTAGCCATTGATTAATACGCTGCACAACCTCTAACTTAAGAGGCAATATAGTGTAATAGTTAAGAGCAGAGGTCCTAGGCTACGTATCAGAGAGCAGGAAGCTACGTGAAGAGTTACAGAAATCTACAAGGGCATCTCCTTGGGTCTGGAGCTGTTGCTGAATACTAAACCTTGCATGGGTGGGGTGATAGTTCATGAAGTCTAATTCACTCAAAATTCCATATATAGCTAAATATAAAGCTATAGAATGTTTAGGAAAAAACCTAGGAGAAAATATTTAGGATCTAGGGCTAGACAAAGACTTCATAGATTTGATATGAAAACCATGATCCATAAAGGGAAAATTTGATAAATTGGACCTCATCAAAATTAAAAACTAAGTAAAGGCCAGGTGCAGTGGCTCATGCCTATAATCCCAGCACTTTGGGAGGCTGACGTGGGCAGATCACCTGAGGTCGGGAGTTCAAGACCAGCCTGACCAAAATGAAGAAACCCCAACTCTACTAACAATACAAAGAGAGGGGAGGTTGTGGTGAACCAAGATGACGACATAGAACTCCAGCCCAGGCAGCAAGAGTAAAACTCAGTCTCAAAAAAAAAAAAAAATTAAAAGCTTTTGCTTGGTGAAAGACTCTGCTATGAAGATGAAAAGACAGGATATAGACTTGGATGACATATTTGTAAATTACATATCTGACAAAGGTCTAGTATCTAGAAATATAATAATATTTTAAAACTCAACAGTTAGGCTGGGTGTGGTGGCTCATGCATGTAATCCCAGCACTTTGGGAGGCCGAGGCGGGTGGACACCTGAGGTCAGGAGTTCAAGACTAGCCTGGCCAACATGGCGAAACCCCGTCTCTACTAAAAATACAAAAATTAGCCAGGTGGATTGGCACATGCTTGTAATCTCAGCTATTCGGGAGGCTGAGGCTGAAGGATCGCTTGAACCCAGGAGTCAGAGGTTGCAGTGATCCAAGATCGAGCCACTGCACTCCAGCCTGGGCAACAGAGTGAGACTCCGTCTCAAAACAAACAAACAAAAAAACAAAAAAAACTCAATAGTTAAAAAAAATAGGCTGGGTGCCGTGGCTCACACCTGTAATGCTAGCACGTTGGGAGGCTGGGGAGGGTGGATCACGAGGTCAGGAGTTCAAGACCAGCCTGGCCAAGATGGTGAGACTCTGTCTCTACTAAAGATACAAAAAATTGGCTGGGCGCGGTGGCTCAAGCCTGTAATCCCAGCACTTTGGGAGGCCGAGACGGGTGGATCACGAGGTCAGGAGATCAAGACCATCCTGGCTAACACAGTGAAACCCCATCTCTACTAAAAAATACAAAAAAACTAGCCAGACGAGGTGGCGGGCGCCTGTAGTCCCAGCTACTTGGGAGTCTGAGGCAGGAGAATGGCGTGAACCCGGGAGGCGGAGTTTGCAGTGAGCTGAGATCCGGCCACTGCATTCCAGCCTGGGCGACACAGCAAGACTCCGTCTCAAAAAAAAAAAAAAATTTGCTGGGCATGGTGGTGTGCACCTGTAATCCCAGCTACTCGGGAGGCTGAGGCAGGAGAATCATTTGAACCTGGGCGGAAGAGGTTACAGTGAGCCGGGATCACGCCACTGCCCTCCAGCCTGGGCAACAGAGTGGGACTCCATCTCAAAAAAAAAATGTAATAATACAACAGCTAAGCGTGGTGGCTCATGCCTGTAATCCCAGAACTTTGGGAGGACAAAGTGGGTGGATCATGAGGTCAGGAAATCGAGACCATCCTGGCTAACACGGTGAAACCCCATCTCTACTAAAAATACAGAAAATCAGCTGGGCGTGGTGGCACAGCCTGTAATCCCACCTACTAAGGAGGCTGAGGCAGGAGAATTGCTAGAACCCAGGAGGTGGAGGTTGCAGTGAGCCGAGATCTCCTCACTGCACTCCAGCCTGGGTGACAGAGCAAGACTCTGTCTCAAAAACAAAAAACCAAAAACAAACAAAAAAACCCCCCACAACAATGAGTAATGAGAAATAGGCAAAAATAATGAACAGATATTTCACCAAAGATGATGTACAAATGGCATATAAACACACGGAAATATTTTCAACATCATTAGCCATTAGAAAAAATTTCAAATTAAAATCATAACAAGATTCTGCTGTTCAACTATCAGAATGGCTAAAATAAAAAATAATGATGACACCAAATGTTAGCAAGGATATGGAGAAACTAGATCACTCATATGTTGCTTGTGAGACTGTAAAATGGTAGTCAGTCTGAAAAAAGTTTGTAAATTTATTTTAAAAGTTTTTTTTTGTTGTTGTTGTTTGTTTGTTTGTTTTTGAGACAGAGTCTTGCTCTATGGCCCAGGCTGGAGTGCAATGGCATAATCTCAGCTCACTGCAACCTCTGCCTCCTGGGTTCCAGTGATTCTCCTCCCTCAGCCTCCCGAGTAGCTGGGACTACAGGTGTGTAACACCATGCCTGGCAAATTTTGTACTTTTAGTAGAGATGAGGTTTCACCATATTGGTTGGGCTGGTCTCGAACTCCTGACCTCAGGTGATCCGCCTGCCTCAGCCTCCCAAAGTGCTGGGCTTACAGGTGTGAGCCACCATGGCCGGCCTAAAATTTTTTATTTAATTTTTAATTATTATTTTATTGTATTTTTTAGCGACAGGGTCTTGTTCTATTGTCCAGGTTGGAGTACAGTGGCACAGTCATAGTTCACTGCAACCTCAAACTCCCGGGCTCAAGTGATCTTCCAACTTCAGCCTCCCAAGTAGCCAGGACTACAGGAATCTGCCACCATACTGAGCTTACTTATTTATTGTAGAGACAGGATCTTGCTATGTTACCCAGGCTGGTCTTGAACTCCTGGGCTCAAGTGATCCTCCTACCTCATCCTTTCAAAGTGCCAGGATTACAGTAATGAGCCACCACATGCAGCCCCTGTAAATTTCTTAAAAACTAAACATGCATCTACAATACGACTTAGCAATTGCATTCCTTGGCATATTTCCCAGAGAAATGAAGATTTATGTTCACACGAAAATCTGTGTACAAATTTTTATAGCATCTTTATTCATAATAGCCAAAACTGGAAACTACCCAGATGTCCTTCAACAGAGGAATGGTTAGTCAAACTATGGCCCATCTATCCCACAGAATACACTCCTGGGCATTTATCCCAGGAAATTAAAACTTACGTTCCCAGAAAAACCTGTACATAAAGCCAGGTACAGCCGGGCACGGTGGCTCAAGCCTGTAATCCCAGCACTTTGGGAGGCCGAGACGGGTGGATCACGAGGTCAGGAGATCGAGATCATCCTGGCTAACACGGTGAAACCCCTTCTCTACTAAAAAATACAAAAAACTAGCCAGGCAAGGTGGCGGGCGCCTGTAGTCCCAGCTACTCGGGAGGCTGAGGCAGGAGAATGGTGTGAACCCGGGAGGCGGAGCTTGCAGTGAGCTGAGATCCGGCCACTGCACTCCAGCCTGGGCGACAGAGCAAGACTCCATCTCAAAAAAAAAAAAAAAAAAAAAAAAGCCAGGTACAGTGGCTCTCGCCTATAATCCCAGCACTTTGGGAGGCCAAGGCAGGTAGATTGCTTGAGCCCAGGAGTTTGAGACCAGCCTGGGCAGCAGAATGAGACCCCCATCTCTACAAAAAATACAAAGATTAGCTGCGCATAGTGGCATGCGCCTGTAGTCCTAGCTACTCTGGAGGCTGTGGTGGGAGGAGCACACGAGCCTGGGAAATGAGAAGTGCAGTGAGCCGTGATTGCACCACTGTACCCAGCCTGGGTGACAAAGCAAGACCTCCCTCAAAAAACAACCAAAAACCAACAATTAAAAATCACAGTTAAAAAAAAAAAATGTGGGCCAGACACAGTGGCTCACACCAGTAATCCCAGCACTATGGAAGGCTGAGGCGGGCTAACTGCAACCTTTGCCTCTCAGGTTCAAGCAATTCTCCTGCCTCAGCCTTCCGAGTAGCTGGGATTACAGCTGTGCGCCACCACTCCTGGCTAAGTTTTGTATTTTTAGTAGAGACGGGGTTTCACCATGTTGGTCAGGTTGATCTCAAACTCCTGACCTTGTGATCTGCCCACTTCGGCCTCCCCAAGTGCTGGGATTACAGGTGTGAGCCACCACACCAGGCCAGCTTATGTATTTTCACTGTACCTTTTCTATGCTTAGATATGTTTAGAGGCCGGGCGCGGTGGCTCAAGCCTGTAATCCCAGCACTTTGGGAGGCCGAGATGGGCGGATCACGAGGTCAGGAGATCGAGAACATCCTGGCTAACACGGTGAAACCCCGTCTCTACTAAGAAATACAAAAAATAGCCGGGCGAGGTGGCAGCGCCTGTAGTCCCAGCTACTCGGGAGGCTGAGGCCGGAGAATGGCGTGAACCCGGGAGGCGGAGCTTGCAGTGAGCTGAGATCCGGCCACTGCACTCCAGCCTGGGCTACAGAGCAAGACTCCGTCTCAAAAAAAAAAAAAAAAAAAAAAAAAAAAAGATATGTTTAGATACACAAATACTTACCATTGTGTTACAATTGCCTACAGTATTCAGTACAAGAGCATACTATACACATTTTTAGCCTAGGAGCAGTGGGCTATACCATACGGCCTAGGTGTGTAGTAGGCTATACCATCTAGGTTTGTGTATATAAACACTCTATGATGGCAAAATCTCCTAATGACACATTCCTTAGAACATATCCCTGTCATTAAGTGACACAAGATGGCATATCATAAAACAAAATGGGAAAACCATCCAACTGAACAAGAACGGATTTTAAGATGCTGGTGTTGGAATAGCAGATTATTAAAGGAAGAGCCTGACAGATTTAATAGGCTAGGCCTGCACCTTCCGGGGACACTCCAGCCCTAGCTTTTCATTTTATCTAGTTGGATGTCAAAATGCTAGACTTTTCTTGTATTTTGGTGTTTTTTGCTTTTTTTTTTTTTTTTTTTTTTTTGAGTCTTGTTCTTGTCACCGAGGCTGGAGTGCAATGGCACGATCTCGGCTCGCTGCAACTTCCACCTCCTGGGTTCAAGTGATTCTCCTGCCTCAGCACCCCAAGTAGCTGGGATTAAAGGCATGTGCCATCACGCCCAGCTAATTTTTGTATTTTTAGTAGAGACTGGGTTTCGCCATGTTGGCCAGGCTGGTCTCGAACTCCTGACCTCGTGATCCACCCACCTTGGCCTCACAAAGTGCTGGGATTACAGGCGTGAGCCACCTCACCCGGCCTAGACTCTTTTTTTTTTTTTTTTTTTTGAGATAGAGTCTCGCTCTGTCGCCCAGGCTGGAGTGCAGTGGTGTGATCTTGGCTCACTGCAAGCTCTGCCTCCTAGGTTCACGCCATTCTCCTGCCTCAGCCTCCCAAGTAGCTGGGACTACAGGTGCCTGCCACCATGCCCGGCTAATTTTTTGTATTTTTTTTTAGTAGAGACGGGGTTTCACTGTGTTAGCCAGGATGGTCTTGATCTCCTGACCTCATGATCTGCCAGCCTCGGCCTCCCAGAGTCCTGGGATTACAGGCGTGAGCCACCGCGCCTGGCCTAGACTCTTCTTGTAGGACTCCATCTGTAGCACTGCTCTTAGCTTATCTGCTCTCATTAAGGCTTTTTGTGGGAGGGGACAAAAAACAACAACACAAATACAGGTAGGCACTTGGGCATTTGCCTAACCCACTTCCAGAGTTTCTCAGTTGCTGGGGCGGCAGGCAGTGCTTTAGTTGGGCTCCCACACTCTTCACTATCTTCTCCTGTGTTCCTTGCAGTAGCTCAGACTCCTTCCCTCAGTGCTCCCTCCCTCTCACCTCTAGGCCTTTGCATATGCTGCTTCTTCCTGAAACAGCCTCTATACTCTTGGCCTGGTGAATAACTTTTTGTCCTTCAGGATGCAGTTCTGCCGTGACCTCCTCCAGGAAGCCATCCTTGATTTCTCCCAGGTCAGGCGATGTGCTCCCTTAGCACAATGCCCTCCTCTTCTACCCAGGCAAGCCATAGCAGTGAGGCTGCCAATGGTGACAATGCACTAAGGAACAATGCACTGAGGCTGGGTGCAGTGGCTCATGTCTATAATCCCAGCACTTTGGGAGGTTGAGGTGGGAGGATCACCTGAGGTTGGGAGTTTGAGACCAGCCTGACCAACATGGAGAAACACCATCGCCACAAAAAATACAAAATTAGCTGGGTATGGTGGCACATGCCTGTAATCCCAGCTAAGCTACTCGGGAGGCTGAGGCAGGAGAATCACTTGAACCCGGGAGGCGAAGGTTGCAGTGAGCCGAGATCGAATCATTGCACTCCAGCCTGGGCAACAAGAGCCAAACTCCATCTCAAAAAAAGAAAAAAGAAACAATGCACTAGTTTCTGGGTGACTGGGGAAGGAGAAAGAGTAAAGTCAAGTCTACTCTGGATGTATTAAAGCAGGAAGGTGACTCTTCTCTATTCTGGGGTCTGCCTCCAGAGAGTTACATTTGATCTGTTTAGGAGAGTGGATTGGCACATGGGCTCTGGAGCCAGACTCTCTGAGTCCAAATTCTGGCTCTGACACTAACCAGTGTGTGACCATGAGCCTTGACCTCTTCCTCATCTGTAATATGGGAATAGTAATAGAAACTACCTCATAGGGATATAGTGAGAATCACTTGTATTATGGGTTTCCTCTTAATATTGTTACTATTTTTAAGAAGCTTTTTTATTTTATTTTGTGTTTTAGAGACAGAGTCTCACTCTGTTGCCCAGGCTGGAGTGCAGTAACAAGATCATAACTTACCGTACCCTTGGACTTGAGGACTCAAGGTATCTTATTTTCTCAGCATCCTGAGCAGCTGGGACTACAACAGGTACCTGCCGCCATGGGTGGTTAATTCAAAAAAATCTTGTTGACGGGGCGCAGTGGCTCACGCCTGTAATCTCAGCTCTTTGAGAGACCTAGGTGGGTGGATCACTTGAGATCGGGAGTTCGAGACCAGCCTGGCCAACATGGTGAAATCCCTTCTCTACTAAAAATACAAAAATTAGCTGGGTATGGCGGCCCATGCCTGTAGTCCCAGCTACTCAGGAGGCTGAGGCAGGAGAATCGCTTGAACCTGAGAGGCGGAAGTTGCAGTAAGTGGAGATGGCGCCACTGCACTCCAGCCTGGGTGACAATGCAAGGCTCTGCCTCTAAATAAATAAATAAGTTTTGCTGTAGAGACAAGGCCTCACTACGTAGCCCAGTCTCCTACTCCTGGCCTCAAGCAATCATCCGGCCCGGCCTCCCAAAGTGCTGGGATTACAGGCGTGAGCCACTGAGTCCAGGCTATTATTACTATTTATTTCCTTCCTCCTCCCCAGAGCCCCATACTAGGACAAGGCTACATTAGGCACTCTCACTGCATGTCTAGATTCCCTTCTTAGCCCTTCCCGTGCCCTATACTTTTATATCCCCCATGGGATTAATGAGGGCTGTCACTTCCTCTGTAGGCTGACTGTGGGCCATGCAAGTGGCTCCTGGCCTGTTTGCTGGCCACAGCATTCCTAGATCCAGTGCCTGGCACTTCAGAATTGCTCAACATGTTTTTTCTTTATGCCGAGAAATGCATCTCTGTTTTTTTTTTTTTTTTTTTTTTTAACTTTTTTTTAGAGACAGAGTCTTTGTTGCCCAGGCTGGAGTACAGTGGCGCAATCACAGCTCACTGCAGCCTTGACCACCTGGGCTCAAGCAATCCTCCCCCCTCAACTTCCTGAGTAGCTGAGACTACAGCCTTGTGTCACCATGCCCAGCTGATTTTTTGTATTTTTTGTAGAGACAGGGTCTCGCTGTGTTATCCAGACTGGTCTCAAACTCCTAGACTCAAGTATCTGCTGCCTGGGCCTCCCAAAGTGTTGGAATTACAGGCATGAGCCACTGTGGCCGGCTGAGAAATGTACGTCAGTATTATGGAGCAAGAGGACAGAGTCATGGTGGTTCTGGGAATAAATACTAAGATTTTAAAATAAACCAGTTTTGAAATAGACGTCACAGAGGAGACAGGGAAGTGGCTCAACTCCTCCTCCCTATTGCAGGCGCCTGATATAAGAGCTTAGTAAAATATGAACCTGGGTATGTTGCAAGCTGCTGCCTTGGCTTCCTCCAAGCGCTGCAGGGTTTCTGGGACTAAAGGGAGCTCTGTGGATCTTTCTGGGAATGTTCTGGGTGCATGGGGTTGGATCAGCCTGTTTCAGTTCTCCACAGATGAAGAGAACTTGCCAGGGCCTGGGCGACCCTCTGTGATCCAGCCCTGCCCATCTTGCAGTTACTGCATGCTTTTCTCCTGTCCTGTCATGCTCCAGCCTCAATGGTCTGTTCCCAACATGCCATGCTCACAGCCTTTGTACTTGCTGTTCCTTCTGCCTAGATGGCTTGTCCCTCAGCTCTTCACAAGTCTGATTCCTTATCATTTAGGTCCCAGCTCAACTGAGACCCTAGAGAGGCCTTCCCTGAAGTCCCCACCCTCAACTCTCCATCATTGCAGAAAGTTCTGTTGGGTACCACTGCTCTTGACCACAGACATGCGTTACATTTTCCTACTTCTGTCCTTTGCTCATGTTATTTGCTTTGTCTGGAATGCTTTACCTGACATTAATAGAAATCCAACTCATGTAGAATTTGGCAATATGTTAAAAGTCTTAAAATTAGTTCAGCAATGCCACTTGTCAGAATGTATCCTTAAGGAAATAACTGTTGATATATGCAAAGATTTAGCTACAAGGATGTTCAGCGCAACACTGTTTATAATAGCAAAAATAGAGGCTGTGTGCAGTGGCTCATGCCTGTAACCTCAACACATTGGGAGGCTGAGGGAGGTGGATTGCTTGAGCCCAGCAGTTTGAGAGCAGCCTGGGCAACACAGGGAGACTGGTCTCTGAAAAAAAAAAGAAAAAAGAGGCCAGGTGCGGGCTCATGCCTGTAATCCCAGGACTCTGGGAGGCCGAGGCGGGGGGATCACGAGGTCAGGAGATAGAGACCATCCTGGCTAACACAGTGAAACCCTGTCTCTACTAAAAAAATACAAAATATTAGCCGCGCGTAGTGCCGGGCGCCTGTAGTCCCAGCTACTTGGGAGGCTGAGGAAGGAGAATGGCGTGAACTTGGTAGGCAGAGCTTTCAGTGAGGTGAGATCGGGCCACTGCACTCCAGCCTGGGCGACAAAGCGGGACTCCGTCTCAAAAAAAAAAAAAAAAAGAAAGAAAGAAAGGAAAAAGAAATTGAGGCTGAATGCAGTGGCTCATGCCTGTAATCCCAGAACTTTGGGGGACCAAGGTGGAACGGTCAGTTGAGGCCAGGAGTTTGAGACCAGCCTGGGCAACATAGTGAGACCCTCATCTCTTAAAAAAAAGAAAAAAAAAATTTAGCCCAGTGTGGTGGTGCAAGCCTGCTGTCCCAGCCTCTCAGGCTGAGTTGGAAGGATCACTTGAGCTCAGGAAGTCAAGGCTGCAGTGAGCAGTGATTGTGCCACAGCACTTCAGTCTGGGTGACAGAGCAAGACCCAGTCAAAAATAAATAAATAAAGTCCCCTGAAGTTATAAAGACCAGATCAAACAGTCTAGAAAAGGGCTTGACAGAGTGAGCACTCAACAAACATCAGCTGCTTTTATGCATAGGAGAGTAGAGGGGATTTTTGCCGAAACTTTGAGCAGCTGCTTCTAGGTAGAGAGATTAAAATGATTTCGTTTTCTTCTTTTGGTTTATCTCCCTTTCCCAAGTTTTATCTTATGAACATGTATTTCTTTTGAAATAAGGGAGAGAGACAATAAGAAATATATATATATATATATATATATATTTTTTTTTTTTTTTTTTTGAGACAGAGTCTCGCTCTGTCGCCCAGGCTGGAGTGCAGTGGCCGGATCTCAGCTCACTGCAAGCTCTGCCTCCCGGGTTCGGGCCATTCTCCTGTCTCAGCCTCCTGAGTAGCTGGGACTACAGGCGCCCGCCACCTCGCCCGGCTAGTTTTTTGTATTTTTTAGTAGAGATGGGGTTTCACCGTGTTAGCCAGGATGGTCTCGATCTCCTGACCTAGTGATCCGCCCGTCTCGGCCTCCCAAAGTGCTGGGATTACAGGCTTGAGCCACCGTGCCCGGCCAAGAAATATATATTTTTTAATCTTCAAGGCTCAACTCAAGTGATGATCCTCCATGAAGCCTTTTCTCCGTGATTCTCGGGTCCTCCCCCGCCCCGGATCCCACCCAGCCTTGTAGGTGTCTGGTCATACTGTCCACTAGAGAGCAAAGCGTCTCTGGGGTCTGCACCAGCAGGTCTGATGAACGAACAGGGGAGGAGGGAGCCTGTACCCCCACCACTTCCTCAGGGGAGCTTGCCTAAAGTTTGCTACTGAGCATCCGGACAGAAGCCACTGGCCAGCACTGACGTTCCACGATGAGCCCAGAGGATGTGACGATCATCTGCCCATTATTTTTACTCTCGGACCCCCCACCTCCGGAGTTTGGGGGTTCCTGTGTGTCAGTGGGAACCAGGAGGAGCTGAGCATGAGTGCTAGCTGCGTTTGCGAGATTTCAGGGGTTTTGAGCTAAGCCAGCGGTGCTCTGCGTCGGCCCTCCTCCCTCCCCAGTCCTCGCCACTTGTTCTTTTTCTTTGGGCGGTGGGTTGGGCAATTATGCTCTGCGGCGACCGCGACCGTAAGATCTGAGTGCCAAGGCGCCCCGCCCCTCCGTGCTAACCTAGTAAGAGTGTGGGCTTTTTCTTTTTCTTTCTTTCTTTCTTTCTTTTTTTTTTTTTTTTTTGAGACGGAGTCTCGCTCTGTCGCCCAGGCTGGAGTGCAATGGTGCGATCTCGGCTCACTGCAACCTCCGCCTCCCGGGTTCAAGCGATCCTCCTGCCTCAGCCTCCTAAGTAGCTGGGATTACAGGCGCGCGCCACCACGCCCGACTATTTTTTGTATTTTTAGTAAAGATGAGGTTTCACCATGTTGCCCAGGCTGGTCTCGATACCCCGACCTGGTGATCTGCCCGCCTCGGCCTCGCAAAGTGCTGGGAATACATGTTTAAGCCACCGCGCCTGGCCGAGTGTGGACTTTCAAGTCCAACGTTCAGGTTCAAATTCTGCCTCCCCACCTGCCAACTCCAAAAGTTAAACTTTCGTGTGCCTCTGTGTTCTTATCTGCAGAATGGAGATAACGAAGAAAACAGCATCTAGGAGGAAAGGCTGAAATCCGCTCGAGGTACAACGGTAATGGTTCCTATTTGTAGCCCGAGACATGAGACGCTAGCCAGGGAAGCTGTCGGCTGGCGCTGCAGAGCCGCGGGAGGGCCCCGTTTATTCCCCCAAAACCACAGCCCGGAAAGCGCCCCCGCCCCGGCGCGTCCCGCCCGCGTCCCAGCCCGACTCCTGGTTTCCTGCCCTGTCCCGGCTTGGGCCCAGCCTAGCCCGCCCCCGAGCGGGCGTCTCCCTCCGGCTCCAGGGAGCGGAAAGGGTTGGGCCGGTGGGAGGAGCCCAAGGCCGGTGACGACGGACGCCGCGGGTCGAAGGGGCCGAAGAACTCGGCGGCGAAGGTGACCACGTCCTCCGGCTGGCGCAGCAGCAGGAAGAGCAGGAAGTCGGAGATGAGCGCGTGGGCTTCGGGGTGCTGCCGCAGATAGCTGGCGTGGCCGAGCCGGAGCTCCTCCTGGCGGGAGACAGAGCCCGAGCCTCAGCCGGACTGGATCCCCGCGCCCCAGGAGCCCCCACCCACTCGCTCCAAGGAGAGCTAAGGGGCACTGGAGACTTCTAGCCCCTATGGGTGTGCATTTCAATCAGGGGCAGAGAGATCAGTAATGAATTTAAGGCCCATGGGGGAATGGGAACCCCAGGCTGGTGGAGCCTCCCCTCACCTTACGGTCCAGGAACTTAGAATAGAGCTCCATATCCTCCTCCCACACCGGGGGCTTCTTCTCAAACACTGGGCGTGGCTCAATCTCATCTGGGTGGGGAACAAAGAAGGCTGGGCGTCCCCACCCTAGAACCTTCCCTGGATACACAGCGGGATCCCGAGAACACCCAAACAGAAGGCTCAGGTGAAACCCCAGGATTCTGCACACATGGGCAGAGTTGCAGGAAGGGACTCCCAGTAAGAAAGATCCTTCTCTTGCTGCTTGGGGTCAGGGGCTGGAGGGCAGATGTTCTCCAGCTGATTCCAGGCTCCTGTCCCGCACACTCGGTCGAGCCCCCTGCATCCTGGAAGGCCCAGGTTTCCCCACTCCCCTTCACTCTCCCTGGATGCCCAAGGCCTGGGCTTCACTCACCCACTTCCCTCAAGATGGGCATCTTGGTGATGATGCAGCATCCTGGGGAGCCCACCTGTATTCTTTTGGCCAGGTGCCTGGAGTGCAACACAACATGTGAGAGTGAGAATTTTCCCAGGCAGCCTGCTATGGACTGAATTGTTGTTCTAACCCCCCGTGTGGTGGTATTTGGAGGTAGGGCCTTTGGGGAGGTCATTACGTTACATGCAGTCATAAGGGTGGGGCCCTAATCAGATAGGATTAGTCCTCTTATAAGAAAAGGAAGAGATGCCAGAGAGCTTTCTCTTCACTCATGCACAGAAGAAAGGCCATGTGAAGACACATTGAGAAGGCAGCCATCTGCAAGCTAGGAAGACAGCCCTCACCAGAAACCAACCCTGATGGCACCATGATCTTGGACTTCCAGACTTCCTGCAAATACATTTCTCTTGAAGCCACCCAGCCTGAGGTATTTTGTTACAGCAGCCTAAGCTGACTCATACATGACAGTGCCCCTTGAGAGACCTGTCTTGGGCCTCTTTACTTCTGCCTCCCTCTCTTGTGTTTTGAGTTCCTGGATGGTGGTCATTTCTGGATCTCCACATAACACACAGGACTTGGCAAGTATTAGGCTCCCCGTTTTAAAAAAAAAAACAAAAGGATCTTTAGAGGTACAGCACTAGTAAATCATGGAGCCTCTTGGCCAGGCACGATGGCTCATGCCTGTAATCCTAGCACTTTGGGAGGCTGAGATGGGTGGATCACTTGAGGTCAGGAGTTTGAGACCATCCTGGCCAACATAGTGAAATGCCGTCTGTACTAAAAATACAAAAAACCGGGCAGACATGGCAGGCTTCTGTAATCCCAGCTATTTCGGTGGCTGAGGCATAAGAATCACTTGAACCTGGGAGGTGGAGGTTGTAGTGAACCAAGATTGCATCACTGTACTCCAGTCTGGGCAACAGAGCAAGACTGTCTCAAAAAGAGAAAGAGGCCTGTCACAGTGGCTCATGCTTGTTGCAGTGGCTCATGCCTGTAATCCCAGCACTTTAGGAGGCCAAGATGAGTGGATCACTTGAGGTCAGGTGTTCGAGACCAGCCTGGCCAACATGATGAAACTGGTTTCTACTAAAAATACAAAAATTAACCAGGCGTGGTGGCAGGCACCTGTAGTCCCAGCTACTTGGGAGGCTGAAGCAAGGGGATCACTTGAACCTGGAAGGCAGAGGTTGCAGTTAGCTAAGATCATGCCATGGCATTCCAGTCTAGGCGACAGAGAGAGACTCCATCAAGAAACAGAGAGGGAGAGAGGAAGGAAGGAAGGAAGGAGGGAAGGAGGAAGGGAAGGAAGGAGGGAGGGAGGCAGGGAGGGAAGGAGGAGAGGAAAGAAGGAAGGAAGGAGGGAGGGAGGAAGGGAGGGAAGGAAGGAAGGAAGGAGACAGAGAGAGAAAGAAAGAAAGAAAAGAAAAATTACGAAATCTCCTGCTATGTGGCATTCAAAATAGAAAGGTTGGCCTGGAGCTGTGGTGCATACCTGTAGTCCCAGCTACTAGGAAGGCTGAAGCAGGGGGATTGCTTGAGCCCAGGAGTTGGAGGCTGCAGTGGGCTATGAGCGCACCAAAACCAAAAACATACTAAGTTATGAGATAAAGCCAACAATGTTTTGATTACCTTTTCCCCAGTGTAGCGATCATGTCAATACCTATTCGGAAATTTTAAGAAATAAACTCAGCTGGACTCTATCTCAAAAAGAAACAAAAAACCTCTTTCTTCCACCTAAATTTTCTTTGCTGTCCCCTAGGCTGGAGTGCAGTGGCACGATCTCGGCTCACTGCAAGCTCTGACTCCTGGGTTCACGCCATTCTCCTGCCTCAGCCTCCCAAGTAGCTGGGACTACAGGTGCCCGCCACCATGCCTGGCTAATTTTTTGTATTTTTAGTAGAGACGGGGTTTCACCATGTTAGCCAGGATGGTCTCAATCTCCTGAGCTTGTGATCCGCCCGCCTTGGCCTCCCAAAGTGCTGGGATTACAGGCGTGAGCCACCACTCCCGGCCCTGAATTTTCTTATGATTTGGAGCCAGTGCTTTGCTGGAGACTGCATGGCAGCCTGCTGCAGGCAACTCTTCCAGCACAGTGATTTCATCAGGTGTGCAGTCATTCAAACCTTGGTGGTTTTCAATATTACCCCTTACACAGTGGTGGCTTCACTAGTTACACCTCAGGCCTGTGGTGTGCAGTGAGGTTTGGGAGGCACTGTGAGGGTTAAGAGGACAAGCAAATAAATGAAGAAAGAATGAATGATATGGATAAAGTGGAGGGACACTCCTATCTCAATGCCAGCTCTTCCTGGTGCTATCCCCAGAAGCAGCTGGTCTCCTTGAGCACCTACAAGCTCAGCACCACCCCTCTGGGCCCACCATCAGCAGCTCACCCATCGGAGAGCAGGTAGTACTGGCAGGACATGGGGATGCCCTCCTCTGAGTGGACAGTCTGCTCCACGATGAAGACTTCGGCTTGCTGATGGTCTACCTGGATGGTCTGGAAGCCCAGGTCTTGCTGGCAACAGCCAAAATTGGGGGGTGGGAGGTAAGGTGGATGCCCACCAAGGGCTCCCCATCATCTCAGCATTTTCTGTATCTCATAACAACCTCCCAACATTTGAGGTTGCATCTCCAAACCTCCAAGCTCAGTTGGCGACCCCTCATAGGGAGCTAGCTCCAGGTTGCCCCTGCCCTGACCCTTTCCATGTCATCTCGCTGACCAAGTGCTTCTAGTTGGCAAATTCTGTTACGCGGATGAGAAGCAATATGGGGAGGGGTGTGGGAGTGGAGAGGGAGGATGAGCTACTAGGGCCAGTGGGTGGAGGTAAAGTGAGGCTCAGAGGTGTGAGACCAGACAGATTTGTGGCCACCTCAGACTTGTGCTGTTGCTGGCAGGCTGTCCCTGTTGTAATTAAAACTTAAACCCCTGTTATAGCTGCAGCTATGGAGAGAAAAGTGCTAATGTTAAACACATGTTTCAAAGAACACGGAGGGGAATGGATTGTGCTTGTTCGTGTCAAATGCATTGCTGCTTGGGGTGTTTTGATAGACAAGCCTGGAATGTAATTTACAAAGATGGTCAAAGAAACACAAATCAGCTCCCAAAGTGTCTCACTGGAAATTGTGTGTTCAGTGACACGGCTCTAAAATCACCTATTGCAGCAAGTCCTAGGCATGCGATCATGAAATTTTAGTTAAAAACAAAAAATAAAACAGAAACGGAACACCCTCTGGGGTTAAGAAATAATAAAGGGGCCGGGCGCGGTAGCTCACGCCTGTAATCTCAGCACTTTGGGAGGCCGAGGCGGGCGGATCATGAGGTCAGGAGATCAAGACCATCCTGGCAAACACGGTGAAACCCCGTCTCTACTAAAAATACATAAAATTAGCCAGGTGTAGTGGCAGGTGCCTGTAGTCCCAGCTACTCGGGAGGCTGAGGCAGGAGAATGGTGTGAACCAAGGAGGCGGAGCTTGCAGTGAGCGGAGATTGCACCACTGCACTCCAGCCTGGGCGACAAAGCGAGACTCGTCTGAAAAAAAAAAAAAGAAATAATAAAGGAAGGGCTGGGCGCAGTGGCTCACGCCTGTAATCCCAGCACTCTGGGAGGCTGAGGCAGGCGGATCACCAGGTCAGGAGTTCAAGACCAGCCTGGCCAACATGGTGAAACCCCATCTCTACTAAAAATACAAAAATTAGCCGGGCATGGTGGCACATGTCTGTATTCCCAGCTACTTGGGAGACTGAGGCAGGAAAATAGCTTGAAGTCAGGAGGCGGAGGTTGCAGTGAGCCAAGACTGCATCACTGCGCTCCAGCCTGGCAACAGAGCAAGACTCCGTCTCAAACAAACAAGCAAATGAAATAATAAAGGAATATTTCAGTAAAGTTGGACAGTTATACTTCCTAAAGTTAAAAAATGATTTATAGGCCGGGCGTGGTGGCTCAAGCCTGTAATCCCAGCACTTTGGGAGGCCGAGACAGGCGGATCACGAGGTCAGGAGATCGAGACCATCCTGGCTAACATGGTGAAACGCCGTCTCTACTAAAACATACAAAAAACTAGCCGGGCGAGGTGGCGGGCGCCTGTAGTCCCAGCTACGCGGGAGGCTGAGCCAGGAGAATGGCGTGAACCTGGGAGGCGGAGCTTGCAGTGAGCTGAGATCCGGCCACTGCACTCTAGCCTGGGTGACAAAGCAAGACTCCGTCTCAAAAAAAAAAAAAAAAAAAAAAAAGATTTATTTTTATTTATTGATTTTTTTGAGACAGAGTCTCCCTCTGTTGCCCAGGCTGGAGTGCAGTTGTGCCATCTTGGCTCACTGCAACCTTTGCCTCCTGGGTTCAAGTGATGATTCTCCTGCCTCAGCCTCCCGAGTAGCTGGGATTATAGGCGCCCACCACCATGCCCAGCTAATTTTTGTATTTTTAGGAGAGACAGGGTTTCACCATGTTGGCCAGGCTGATCTTGACCTCCTAACTTCAAGTGATCTGCCCACCTTTGCCTCCCAAAGTGCTGGGATTACAGGCATGAGTCACTGTGCCTGGCAAAAATGATGTGTTTTTTTGTTTGTTTGTTTTTTGTTTTTTGTTTTTATTTTTGAGATGGAGTCTTGCTCTGTCGCCCGGGCTGGAGTGCAGTGGCCAAATCTCAGCTCACTGCAAGCTCCACCTCCCAGGTTTACGCTATTCTCCTGCCTCAGCCTCCCGAGTAGCTGGGACTACAGGCGCCCGCCACCTCGCCCGGCTAGTTTTCTGTATTTTTTAGTAGAGACGGGGTTTCACCGTGTTAGCCAGGATGGTCTCGATCTCCTGACCTCGTGATCCGCCTGTCTCGGCCTCCCAAAGTGCTGGGATTACAGGCTTGAGCCACCACACCCGGCCAAAAAAATGATGTATTTTTAAAATCAGCCCTGCGCTGTATTTATTTTTCCTGGACTGACTTCTGTGCAGAAGGGTTGCTTCTCTGAACTGTTCCCACCTCTCAGTCGCTCTCAATTCATCTGCCCCACACTCCCAGACAAACATGCTTTCCTGCCCTTGAAAGCCCCATTCCCACTTGTGCTGTTTTCTCCCCACCTGCCTCCATTTTCTACTCCACAGCTGTTCCCGATCTCAGTGCTTTTCATGCCCTTTCTAGTTTGCTCCCAAGCCAAGTCCCCTGCCCACGGAGACCCCTCACATAGGTCAAATAGCAGAGTTTGCCCTCAGTGTCCAAGGCCAGGAAGCGGGCATTGCTGGGCACCATCCGCCGCCAGGCCATCACCCTGAGCAGCACCAGGTTGGCAGCCTCTGAGACGAAGCCCTTGATTGAGCTCCACGGGAAAGAAGTCACTCCAGTCTTCACTTCCTGTTCAGAACAGATCTGGGTCAGGGACCTGGAACCAGGAAGGGGCAGGGGACAAAGGGTGGGCAAGCCGGGTGTTGGGCATATGTTTTTTGTTTGTTTGTTTTGTTTTTAGACAGAGTTTTGCTTTTTGTCACCTAGGCTGGAGTACAATGGCATGGTCTCAGCTCACTGTAACCTCCGCCTCCTGGGTTCAAACGATCTTCTGCCTCAGCCTCTCAACTAGCTGGGATTACAGGCCACCATGCCTGACTAATTTTTGTAATTTTAGTAGAGACTGGGTTTCACCATGTTGGCCAGGCTGGTCTCGATACTCCTGACCTGAGGTGATCCACCCGCTTTGGCCTCCGAAAATGCTGGGATTACAGGCATGAGCCACTGTGCCTGGCCTTTTTTTTTTGAGACAGGGACTTGCTCTGTTGCCCAGACTGGAGTGAAGTGGTGCAATCTCGGCTCACTGCAACCTCCAGCTCCTGGGTTCAAGCGATTTTCCTGTCAGCCTCCTGAGTAGCTGGGATAACAGGCACATGACACTACACCTGGCTAATTTTTGTGTTTTTATGAGAGATGGGACTTCACCATATTGGCCATGCTGGTCTCCACCTCCTGACCTCAAGTGATCCGCCCGCCTCAGCCTCCCAAAGTGCTGAAATTACAGGCGTGAGTCACTGCACGCCTGGCTTTCAGCTGGGCATATGGTTTTTAATGAATCCTCAGTCCGGACTCATTGTGGGAAGTCAGGGACCCCGAACGGAGGGACCAGCTGAAGCCACGGCAGAAGAACATAAATTGTGAAGATTTCATGGACATCTTTAGTTCCCCAAATTAATACTTTTATAATTTCTTACACCTGTCTTTACTGCAATCTCTGGACATAAATTGTGAAGATTTCATGGACACTTATCACTTCCCCAATCAATACCCTTGTGATTTCCTATGCCTGTCTTTACTTTAATCTCTTAATCCTGTCATCTTCTTAAGCTGAGGAGGATGTATGTCGCCTCAGGACCCTGTGATGATTGCGTTAACTGCACAAATTGTTTGTAGAGCATGTGTGCTTGAATAATATGAAATGTGGGCACCTTGAAAAAGGAACAAGATAACAGTAATGTTCAGGGAACAAGGGAGATAACCTTAAACTCTGACTGCTGGTGAGCCGGGCGGAACAGAGCCATATTTCTCATCTTTCAAAAGCAAATAGGAGAAATATCGCTGAATTCTTTTTCTCAGCAAGGAACATCCCTGAGAAAGAGAACGTGCGCCTGAGGGTAGGCCCCTAAAATGGCTGCTTTGGGGGCAGCTGTCTTTTACGGTCGAAGACAAAGGGATGAAATAAGCCCCGGTCTCCTGCAGCGCTCCCAGGCTTATTAGGATGAGGAAATTCCGACCTAATAAATTTTGGTCAGACCAATTGTCTACTCTCAAACCCTGTCTCCTGATAAGATGTTATCAATGACAATGTGTGCCTGTAACTTAATTAGCAATTTTAATTTCACCCCGTCCTGTGGTCCTGTGATTTCACCCTGCCTCCATTTGCTTTGTGATATTTTATTACCTTGTGAAGCATGTGATCTCTGTGACCCACACCCTATTGGTAAATTCCTCCCCTTTTGAAAATTACTAATAGGCCGGGCGCGGTGGCTCAAGCCTGTAATCCCAGCACTTTAGGAGGCCGAGACGGGCGGATCACGAGGTCAGGAGATCGAGACCATCCTGGCTAACACGGTGAAACCCTGTCTCTACTAAAAATACAAAAAACTAGCCGGGCGAGGTGGCGGCGCCTGTAGTCCCAGGTACTCGGGAGGCTGAGACAGGAGAATGGCGTAAACCCGGGAGGCGGAGCTTGCAGTGAGCTAAGATCCGGCCACTGCACTCCAGCCCGGGCAACAGAGCCAGACTCTGTCTCAAAAAAAAAAAAAAAAAAGAAAATTACTAATAAAAACTTGCTGGCTTTATGGCTCAGGGAGCATCACGGAACCTGCCTACATGTGATGTCTCCCCCAGACACCCAGCTTTAAAATTTCTCTCTTTTGTACTCTTTCCCTTTCTCAGACCAGCCAATGCGTAGGGAAATAGAAAAGAACCCACGTTGAATGTGGGGGGTGGGGTTTCCCCTGATACAGATTCCTGGTTTCATCTAATCTCGTCCCTTCTCAGGGTTCTGAAGAGGACATTGTGAAAGAAAAATAAATCTTGGGCTGGGCGCGGTGGCTCAAGCCTGTAATCCCAGCACTTTGGGAGGCTGAGACGGGCGGATCACAAGGTCAGGAGATCGAGACCATACTGGCTAACACGGTGAAACCCCGTCTCTACTAAAAAATACAAAAAACTAGCCGGGCGAGGTGGCGGGCGCCTGTCGTCCCAGCTACTCCAGAGGCTGAGGCAGGAGAATGGCGTAAACCCGGGAGGCGGAGCTTGCAGTGAGCTGAGATCCGGCCACTGCACTCCAGCCTGGGCGACAGAGCCAGACTCAGTCTCAAAAAAAAAAAAAAGAAAACTAAATCTTGGGACCCCAAATCACTGAGCCAAAGGGAAGTCAAGCTGGGAACTGCTTCAGGCCAAGCTGCCTCCCATTTTATTCCTAAATAAGGTAGCTACTAAGAGAAAAAAAGAGCTACATACCTCCCTCACTATTTGCCCACAAGGAAATTGCTTGTGGACAAAGGACAGACAGAACTCAAAGTCATCCCTCTGCTCACGTGGGTAAGTGCATATCTGATGGCTTTCTCTGCTCTATTGTTTCACTAAGCCAGACTAAAGCATAAGTGACTACTTTTCTACCCCCATCACATGTAAATTGTGTATTCAGTGAAAGGCTAATCAGAAACTTAAAAGCATGTCTCTTATCTACCTATGACTTGGAAGCCCTCTCCCTGCCTTGAGTTGTCCTGCCTTTCCCAACAAACCAATGTACATTTTTTTTTTTTTTTTTTGAGATGGAGTCTTGCTCTGTCACCCAGGCTGGAGTGCAGTGGCATGATCTCGGCTCACTGCAAGCTCCGCCTCCCAGGTTCACGCCATTCTCCTGCCTCAGCCTCCCAAGTAGCTGGGACTACAGGCACCCGCCACCACGCCTGGCTAATTTTTTGTATTTTTAGTAGAGACGGGGTTTCACCATGTTAGCCAGGATGGTCTCGATCTCCTGACTTCATGATCTGCCCACCTTGGCCTCCCGAAGTGCTGGGATTACAGGCGTGAACCACTGCACCCGGCGAACCAATGTACATCTTACACGTGTTGATTGATGTTTCATGTCTCCTTAAAATGTATAAAACCAAGCTGTGGGCTGGGCGTGGTGGCTCACGCCTGTAATCCCAGCACTTTGGGAGGCTGAGGCGGGCGGATCACCTGAGGTCGGGAGTTTGAGACCAGCCTGGCCAACATGGAAAACCTCCCTCTCTACTAAAAATACAAAATTAGCCAGGCGTGGTGGCGCATACCTGTAATCCCAGCTACTCGGGAGGCTGAGGCAGGAGAATCACTTGAACCCGGTAGGTGGAGGTTGCAGTGAGCCGAGATGGCACCAGTGCACTCCAGCCTGGGCAACAAGAGTGAAACTCTGTTTCAAAAACAAACAAACAAACAAAAATAAAAACAAGCTGTGCCCCAACCACTTTGGGCACATGTTCTCCGGACCTCCTGAGTCTGTGTCATGGATGCATCCTTAACCTTGGCAAAACAAAGTCTCTAAATTGATTGGGACCTGTCTCAGATATTCTGGGTTCACAGTGTGGAGTGCAACTCCCATCTGCCTCTCATCCTTACCTCACCCTCCTTGATGCTTCTGGTCACAGCCAGCTGATCATCTTGCTTCAGCAAACTCGTCTTCCGTTCCATGGGGAGGATGAGGAACTGAGGGCCAGAGCATGCCAGGGAGGATCAGGGACTCCCTGGGTTCCCCAGAGGTCACCTGACCCTTCTCCATTAATGAGAAAACTGAGGTTTAAAGATTGTGACTTAAAAAAACAGCAACTGGGTCAGGCGCGGTGGTTCACGCCTGTAATCCCAACACTGTGGGAGGCCAAGGCGGGCAGATCATGAGGTCAGGAGATCAAGACCATCCTGGCTAATATGGTGAAACCCCGTGTCTACTAAAAATACAAAAATTAAACTGGGCGTGGTGGCACATGCCTGTAATCCCAGCTACTCGGGAGGCTGAGGCAGGAGAATTGCTTGAACCCAGGAGGCAGAAGTTGCAGTGAGTCAAGATCACGCCACTACACTCCAGCCTGGGCAACAGAGCGAGACTCCATCTCAAAAACAAAACAAAACAAAACAAAAACAAGCAGCAGAGCCGGGTGTTGTGGCTCATACCTGTAATCCCAGCACTTTGGGAAACCCAGGTGGGCAGATCACTTGAGGTCAGGAGTTCAAGACCAGCCTGGCCAACATGGCAAAACCCTATCTCTATTAAAAATACAAAAATTACCCAGGCATGGTGGTGCACATCTGTAATTCCCAGCTACTTGGGAGGCTGAGGCAGGAGAATTGCTTGAACCCGGAAGGTGAAGGTTGCAGTGAGCTGAGATTGCACCACTGCACTCCAGCCTGGGTGATAAGAGCAAGACTCTGTCTCAATAATAATAATAATAATAATAATAAAAAATTACAAAATAAAAAACAGCTGCAACAAAACCCAAAAAATACCTTTCATACACAGTGGAGCTGAAGAATAGCAGTCATGTTATGATGAATATAAAGTTCAAAACAATGCACTTCAGAACACTGGTTTTAAAGGATGGGGGTGGGCCAGGCGCAGGGATAGCAGGTTGCCACTGATAAGTTCTCCTGATACCCAAACTCTGAACCCAGCCCACACCAGTCCTCCTCCAGCCTGAGAGCCCAGTGCCTCCCTGAAGGCCTGGTGGGCTGGCCTTTCCCAGAGCCTAGCCTTCCCTGGGGGCCTGTTGCACCTGGCCTCCAAGTCCCCCAGCTTTGTGCCCCTCACACCCAGCCCCTGCCACTTACTTAACTTGTGGAATGTGAACATGACCTGTTTATACACTGGAAACTACTCGAGTCTAAAAACGTTCCCACAGAAACCATCCCCATCTTTTTTTTGAGTCAGAGTTTCACTTTTGTTGCCCAGGCTGGAGTGCAGTGGTGCGATCCCGCCTTACTGCAACCTTCACCTCCTGGGTTCAAACAATTCTCCTGTCTCGGCCTCCCAAGTAGCTGGGATTACAGGTGCCCACCACCATGCCCGGATAATTTTTTTTTTGCCTTTTTAGTAGAGGTGGGGTTTCACCATCTTGGCCAAGCTGGTCTTGAACTCCTGACCTCGTGATCCACCCGCCTCGGCCTCCCAAAGTGTTGAGATTACAGGCATGAGCCACTGTGCCTGGCTAATTTTGTATTTTTGGTAGAGACAGGGTTTCTCCATGTTGGTAAGGCTGGTCTTGAACTCCCGACCTCCTGTGATCTGCCCGCCTCAGCTTCCCAAAGTGCTGGGATTACAGGCATGAGCCATTGCGCCCAACCTCCATCTTTTTGTTGTTGTTGTTGTTCTGTCACCCAGGCTGGAGTACAGTGGTGCACACACTGCTTGCTGCAACCTCGACCCCCTGGGCTCCACTGAACCTTCCACCTCAGTCTCCCAAGTAGCTGAGACTACAGACACACATCACCACACCCAGCTACTTTTTGTATTTTTTTTTTTTTTTTTTTTTTTTTTTTTGCGACGGAGACTCGCTCTGTCGCTAGGCTGGAGTGCAGCCTAATGATCTCGGCTCACTGAAACCTCTGCCTCCCAGGTTCAAGCAATTCTCCTGCCTCAGCCTCCTGAGTAGCTGGGACTACAGGCGCGTGCCACCACGCCTGGCTAATTTTTTTTTGTACTTTAGTAGAGACAGGGTTTCACCATGTTGGCCAGGATGGTCATGATCTCGTGTTCCGCCTGCCTCCGCCTCCCATAGTGGTGGGATTACAGGCATGAGCCACCATGCCCAGCCGCTACTTTTTGTATTTTTTGTACAAAAATTGTAAACATTTTTGGTGGGTGTTGCCATGTTGCCTGGGCTAAAACTCCTGGGCTCAAGGGATCCTCCCACCTTGGCCTCTCGAAGTGCTGGGATTATAGGCTTGAGCCATTGTGCCTGGCCCACCCTCGTTGTTTTTTTATTTTTTTTCTTGAGATGGAGTCTTGCTCTGTCACCCAGGCTGGAGTGCAGTGGCGCGATCTCAGCTCATGGCAACCTCCGCCTCCTGGGTTCAAGCAATTCTCCTGCCTCAGCCTTCTGAGTAGCTGGGACTACAGGCGCGTGCCACCACGCCTGGCTAATTTTTGTAGAGATGGGGTTTCACTATGTTGGCCAGGCTGGTCTCGAACTCCTCACCTCAGGGTGATCTGTCCACCTCTGCCTCCCAGAGTGCTGGGATTACAGGCATGAGCCACTGTGCCCAGCCCACCCCCGTCTTTTAAAATCGGTGTTCTGAAGTGCATTGCTTTTGAGCTTTATATTGCATCATAACACGACTGCTATTCTTCAGCTTCACTGTGTATGAAATAGGTTTTTTGGTTTGTTGTTGCTGCTGTTTTTTAAGTCAAAATCTCTCTTCTCTCCCCTGGATTGGGTCAAGGCTGGGGCCCTGGGAAGTACCTTGATGAAGTCTTGGCTGTGCTGTTCCATGAGCTCCAGCTTCTCTGAGAGATAGCCTGGGGTGCAGGGACACAGGCATTGACGTCACAGGAGATGTGGGTCAGAGGCCGAAGGAAGGGAAGGTGGTGGCCCAGGCTGGAGGACCAGGTGTAATACGGTCCCAGAAAAACTACAGGATGGGTAAGAGGTGCCCTCATCCCGAGTCCATGAGGAACTCACTGGTCCCTCCCCGACCCTGTGCCTTGTCCTGGTCCAAGGCAAAGCCAAGGGCTTGGTCCTGAAAAAAGATTCTAGGAATGGTGGAGGGCAGGGGTGGAGGAAGGGGAGGGTGACAGGCAGCAGGCGGCAGGAACGCTACCCAGGAGGGAATTTCCGCAGAGCATTTTATCCAAGAAGCCTCTGCTGAAGGCATGCACGAAAAGGCAGGATGTCAGCACGCCGAGTTTTTCCTGGTATTTCCCTCTCTGCACCTCAATGGTCAGCTCTCCCTGAGGCTCTCCGGTGTCTGAGACCATGGCCAGCGTCTCAGAGAAGAACAGCATCTGTAGCTCCTCCTCATCTGGGGTGAGGGGCCCGTGGGAACAGATAAAGCCCCTGCTCCTGGGCCCCAATCCAATCCTCTGACCCCATGACCACCAGTGTCCCCACAGTCCCCAGCTGCCTCCTCATCCCACAGCCTTCCTCACTGGCACGGACAGGTGAAGACTTCTGCCCCAAGTCCCCATGTCCCCGGGGGACCTTCCCTTGAAGAATGTCAGCAAACAGGCCTCAGGCCTTTTCTGAGTCCCAGGAGAATCGAGGAAGAAAGAGAGAGACAGAGAGAGAGAGAGCGAGCGCCTGGACCTTCTCTCTCCCCTCTTCTCCAGACTTGCACCCCTCCCGCAACCCCAACCCCAACACTGTCTGAGCTCACGGAGGGAGCTGAGGAAGTCGATGGCTTCAGCGTTGGCCTCTGGGAGTGGCAGACACTCCACACCCGAGGGCTGGTGGTCCTTGGCTCTGGAGCCTACAGAGGGAGGAGAGGCTAAGATGGCAGACCCTGGGGAGAAGGGCAGGGGCAGGGTACCTCAGTCCCAGCCCCAGCACCCAAGAACAGAATCCTCTAAGTCTACCCGGAGGGTGGATTGGGAGAAAGAAGAGGATCCCCGCCTCCAGCTCCAGCAGTCCTCTTCCCACCTGTGGAGTAAACTTTGGAGGACATGCTGTGGGCCTCTACCGGGTCTGTGTCCAGCTGTCTCCATGGCAACCAGAGCTGGCTAGTGCCTCTTAAAGGGCCATCAACCCACTTTACTACACCTAGACTTTGGAGGGAACTGACGTTGCAGTTTGAGGCTCAGCACAAGCTTGAGGTGTTGTCCAGCAGAGGGAGCATTTGATATATTTTTGTTTTTGTTTTTGAGACGCAATCTCGCTCCGTCACCCAGGCTGGAGTGCAGTGGTGCAATCTCAGCTCACTGCAACCTCTGCCTCCCGGGTTCAAGCAATTCTTTTTGAGGCCTCAGACTCCCGAGTAGCTAGAACTACAAGCGCGTGCCACCACACCCAGCTAATTTTTATACTTTTAGTAGAGATGGGGTTTCACCATATTGGCCAGGCTGGTCTTGAATTCCTGAGCTTGTGATCTGACTGCCTCAGGCTCCCAGAGTGCTGGGACTACAGGTGTGAGCCACCGTGCCCGGCCCACATTTGATATTCTTAAGAGGCAGAGTGAAGAAATGAATCATTAGAATGACCTTAGAAGAGGCCAGGCGAAGTGGCTCATGCCTGCAATCCCAGCACTTTAGGAGTCCCAGGCGAGTGGATCACTTGAGGCCAGGAGTTTGAGATCCAGCCTGGGCAACATGGTGAAACCCATCTCTACTAAAAATACAAAAATTACCAGGGAGTGGTGGCACATGCCTGTAATCTGTCTCAAAAAAAAAAAAAAAAAAAAAATGACCTTAGAAGATATGACCCAAAGTCAGACAGAGCCTCACATGCACACAATCCAATTAGATGCTACGTGAATATCTCTGCAAGTTACAGTTCTAGTACATGTAACAATAATGATAACAACAATGACAATCATAGCAAACTCTTCCACTGGACTTGCTCCTGGTGAGGCACTTTTTTTTTTTTTTTTTTTTTTTAAAAGAGTCTTGCTCTGTCACCAGCCTGGAGTGCAGTGGCACCACCTTGACTCACTGCGATCTCTGCCTCCTGAGTTCAAGTGATTCTCCTGCCTCAGCCTCCTGAGTATCTGGAACTACAGGAGTGTGCCACCAAGCCTGGCTAATTTTTGTATTTTTATTTTTATTATTCTTATTTATTTGTTTGTTTGTTTTTATTTTAATTATTTTTGAGATGGAGTCTCACTCTGTCACCTAGGCTAGAATGCAGTGGCATGATCTCAGCTGCAACCTCTTCCTGCCAGGTTCAAGTGATTCTCTTGCCTCAGTCTCCCAAGTAACTGGGACTATAGGCACCCGCTACCACACCTAGCTAATTTTTGTATTTTTAGTAGAGACAGGGTTTCACCATGTTGGCCAGCCTGGTCTTGAACTCCTGACCTCAAGTGATCCACCTGTAGGGTCTAGCTCTACAGGGCTTAGCGGGTGTTCTCCCCGTGTGTGGAGATGAGAGATTGTAATAAATAAAGACACACGACAAAGAGATAAAGAGAAAACAGCTGGGCCTGGGGGACCACTACCATCAAGACTTGGAGACCGGTAGTGGCCCCGAACGGCTGGGCGCGCTGATATTTATTGCATAGAAGACAAGGGGGCAGGGTAAGAAGGGTGACTCTTCTAAGTGATTGACAAGGTGAAGCAAGTCACATGATCACAGGACAGGGTGCCCTTCCCTCTTAGGTAGCCGAAGCAGAGAGAGAGAATACATCAGCATTTTCTTCTATGCACTTATAAGAAAGATCAGGCTGGGAGCGGTGGCTCACGCCTGTAATCCCATCACTTTGGGAGGCCGAGGCGGGTGGATCACAAGATCAGGAGATCGAGACCATCCTGGCTAACACGGTGAAACTCCGTCGCTACTAAAAATACAAAAAAAATTAGCTGGGCCTGGTGGCCGGCGCCTGTAGTCCGCTACTTGGGAGGCTGAGGCAGAAGAATGGCGTGAACCTGGGAGGCGGAGCTTGCAGTGAGCCGCGATCGCACCACTGCACTCCAGCCTGGGCCACAGAGCAAGACTCCGTCTCAAAAAAAAAAAAAAAAAAAAAGAAAGATCAAAGACTTTAAGACTTTCACTGTTACTTCTACTGTTATCTACTACAAACTTCAAAGAGGAACCAGGAGTACGGGAGGAACATGAAAGTGGACAAGCACCACAGGGAGGGGTTTAGGCCTCTGGATGACTGCAGGCAGGCCTGGATCATATCCAGCCTCCCACAAGAAGCTGGTGGAGCAGAGTGTTCCCTGACTCCTCCAGGGAAAGGAGACTCCCTTTTGCGGGATGTCAGATAAGTAATGGGCGTCTTCCCAGACACTGGCATTACCACATGACCAAGGAGCCCTCAAGCGGACCTTATGTGGGCGTGACAGAGGGCTCACCTCTTGCCTTCTAGGTCACTTCTCACAATGTCCCTTCAGCACCTGACCCTATACCTGCCGGTTATTCCTAGGTTTTATTAGTAATGCAACAAAGAGTAATATTAAAAGCTAATGATTAATAATGTTTATAATAATGATTGATAATTATCCATGATCATCTCTATATCTAATTTGTATTCTGACTATTCTTATTCTAACTATTTTCTTTTTTTTTTTTCTTTTCTTTTTTTTTTTTTTTTTTGAGACGGAGTCTCGCTGTGTCTCCCAGGCTGGAGTGCAGTGGCTGATCTTGGCTCACTGCAAGCTCTGCCTCCTGGGTTCACGCCATTCTCCCGCCTCAGCCTCCCAAGTAGCTGAGACTACAGGCGCCCGCCACCACGCCCGGCTAGTTTTTTGTATTTTTAGTAGAGACGGGGTTTCACCATGTTAACCAGGATAGTCTCGATCTCCTGACCTCGTGATCCACCCGCCTCGGCCTCCCAAAGTGCTGGGATTACAGGCTTGAGCCACCGCGCCCGGCCACTATTTTCTTTATTATACTGAAAGAGTCTGTGCCTTGAGTCTCTTGCCTCAGCACCTGGGTAATCCTCCACCCACAATTCCTTGGTCTTAGACCTGCGGGCCTCAGCCTGGTCAGCCAGGAGCTTCTTGCAGGCCTTGTCTGCCTTCAGCTTGTGGATGTGTTCCAGGAGAATCCGCTTGTGTTTGAACACATTCCCCTTCACCTTCAGGTACAGGCTGTGATACATGTGGCGACCAATCTTCTTAGATTCACGGTATCTTCTGAGTAGCCAGCAGAATCCTCATTCTCCTTATCCACGTGACCTCTGGCATTCGGACGTTGGTTGTGCCCTCCCGCTTACCTATGCCCGTGTGCCTGCCCTTCCGGCCGGCCAAGGTGTTTTTCCGACATGGAGCCCGGGAACGGCCCATCACAGGCTTGCGGATGATCAGCCCATCTTTGATTAGCTTTTGGATCTGCTGATGGGAGCTGGCATTGGCGATCTCACTGGTCTCATTGGGGTCCAACCAGACCTTCTTCTTGCCACAGCGGAGGACACTAGAAGCGAACCTCTTCTAAAGCCTGAGCGTACTTATGGCTGTGGCTGCAGCAGCGAAAGGAAACAGCTGTGTTCTTTCGGGTTCTTAAAATGTTCAAAATTGGCATATTAGAGTGCTTAAAAGATATGTCTGCAGATTCGAGTTTAAATTAGGTCACTGAATAATTGATTTAGAATTTTAAAGTTTCTTATTGAGATTGCAAGTAGAACCAGAACATTAAAAAAATAATGAAATAAAGCCAGGTGCAGTGGTTCACGCCTGTAATCCCAGCACTTTGGGAGGCCGAGGCGGGCAGATCACAGGGCCAGGAGATCGAGACCATCCTGGCTAACATGGTGAAACCCTGTCTCTACTAAAAATACAAAAAATTAGCCAGACGTGGTGGCGGGCACCTGTAGTCTCAGCTACTGGAGAGGCTGAGGCAGGAGAATGGCGTGAACCCGGGAGGTGGAGCTTGCACTGAGGCGAAATTGAGCCACTGCACTCCAGCCTCGGTGACAGAGTGAGACTCTATCTCAAAAAAAAAAAAAAAAAAGAAATTAAGATTTACTGTATTTATATGTTTACTTTTATTAGTTTGCAGTAAGGGTATTAAGGAGGCTGGTTTATCAATCAATCGCTTTAAAAAAAGAAATAGAATATATTGGATGAACAACTGCAGTATAAGCTGCCTAAAGCAGTTTTAATTTTGAAAAGAAGACCAACCAATTATTAATTAAAGCCCCCTTGGCTGGGTGCAGGGGCTTACACCTGTAATCCCAGCACTTTGGGAGGCCGAGGTGGGTGGATCATTTGAAGCCAGGAGTTGAAGACCAGCCTGGGCAACATAGTCAGACCCTGTTTCTAAAAAATGTTAACATTCACTAGGTTTATGATGAGAATTATATGACTGGTAAGTTGAACTTAAAAGTTTTAAAAATACTTATGTTTTAAAATTTATATTTTTTCTATTCAACATAGTATTGGAAGTTCTGGCCAAAGCAATCAGTCAAGAGAAAGAAAAAAAAGGGCATTCAAATAAGAAGAGAGGAAGTCAAACTATCCCTGTATGAAGATGACGTGATCTTATATCTAGAAAACCCCATCATCTCAGCCCAAAAGCTTCTTAAGCTGATTAGCAACTTCAGCAAAGTCTCAGGATACAAAATCAATGTGCAAAAATTGCTAGCATTCCTATATATCAACAACAGGCAAGCAGAGAGCCAATTCATGAACGAACTCCCATTCACTATTGCCACAAAAAGAATAAACCACCTAGGAATAGAGCTAACAAGGGAAGTGAAAGATCTTGTGCAGAGAACTCAGAGATGACATAAACAAATGGAAAAACATTCCATGCTCATGGATAGGAAGAATCAATATCATAAAATGGCCATGCTAGTCAAAGCAATTTATAGATTCAATGCTATCCCCGTTAAACTACAATTGTCATTCTTCATAGAACTAGAAAAAACTATGTTAAAATTCATACAGAATGAAAAAAGAGCCCAAATAACTAAGGCAATCCCAAGCAAAAAGAATAAAGCTGCATGCATCACGCTACCTGACTTCAAATTACACTACAGGGCCACAGTAACCAAACAGCATGGTACCGGTAAAAGAACAGACACATAACTTTCTAACAGGTCTGGAAGCTCTGCGTTTATCTTGGGACCTCAAGAGCAGAGGATCACCCAATTCACAGGTGTTAGAGGATGCAAACCCATGGCTGGGCTCGGCTTTAAAAGTCTTATCTGAAATTCCTTGTGAAACAGAGTTTCATTAAAGCCAATCCAAAAGTCCTATGTAAGTAAAAATAACCATTCTTGCTGCACTTTATGCAGATAATCAGGCCAAGTATAAGATTATAGGATATAATAAATTCCTCTTCAAAGGTTTTAGCCTGTAAATTGTTAAGTACAATGAGTTCTGAGATCCTCTTCAAAGAACCAATGTATCATTATGTTCAGCTCTACTGTTCTTTGTTCTTCATTTTAAAGTTTCTCATTCTTTACATCTCCTTGCCCCTAGTTATAGTAAACAACCCCCTCCTAGCCTCTATCACCTGCTATGACCTTAGTCACCCTTGGCCACCTGCTCTGGTTTTAGTCATCCTGAGTCACCTGTTCTGTAACCATCCTTCCTGCCAAACTACCTATCCTGCCACTCCGGCTCATACCCCTACTCTCTTTAAAATAGCCAATCGGAATTAGCTTAGACTGTGTGGTCCAACCCTAGCCAATAGGGGAAAGACACAGCAGTAGGGACTAGCTGTGTTAGGATAAGAACCCCTTCCCCTCCCTTGTTCAGGTCTGCTCTTGCCATTGCTCCATCTGTGAGACACACCCTTCTATAGAAGTAAAATTGCTTTGCTGAGAACATTAAATTTATGTGCCAGTGCTGTTTCTTTTTTTGTTATTCGTTTTTGAGATGGAGTCTTGCTCTGTTGCCCAGGCTGGAGTGCAGTGGTGTGATCTCAGCTCAGTGCAAACTCCGCCTCCCTGGTTCACTCCATTCTCCTGCCTCAGCCTCCCGAGTAGCTGGGACTACAGGTGCCTGCCACCACACCTGGCTAATTTTTTGTGTTTTTAGTAGAGATGGGGTTTCACCGTGTTAGCCAGGATGGCCTTGATCTCCTGACCTCGTGATCCACCCACCTTGGCCTCCCAAATTGCTGGGATTACAGGTGTGAGCCACCGAGCCCGGCCTTGAGTGCTCTTTCTTTTGCAGCACTGAAAATTTATTTCTAACAGGACTAAAGTTTATTCGTAATTAGTGCTTGCCAAAAATGAGGACGGAAGAGAAAAATTTTGATCCAAAGCTTATCATACGTTTGTCATTAAATCCTAGTTTCATTCATTGTTTTTAAGCTTTTTGCCTACATTTTAGAATCACCCTGCTTATTCCTGTGAATCATGAGGTGATCTTCCACAGCTTGGGGAAAAAAAAAGGGGGGGGGATGGGTAAGGTAAAAAGGTGAATCAATATGCTAGCTCTGGGCAATTATCTTTCAGATTTTGCCAGGTAAAGAAAGTGAGTAAGGTGCTCATAACCTGGAGGTTTCTTTGCTTGGGAAAATAAAGCCAAGGAACTTCATAGACCCTCAAAGGGGAATTGCATATCTTGGCAAGTAAAATTTCTTTTTTTGAGACAGAGTTTTGCTCTTGTTGCCCAGGCTGGAAGACAATGGAACAATCTTGGCTCACTGCAACCTCTGCCTCCCCGGGTTCAAGCAATTCTCCTGCCTCAGCCTTCTGAATAGCTGGGATTACAGGCATACGCCACCATACCTCATTAAGTTTTTGTATTTTTGGTAGAGACGGAGTTTCTCCATGTTGGTCAGGCTAGTCTTGAACTCCCAACCTTAGGTGATCTGCTTGCCTTGGCCTCCCGAAGTGCTGGGATTACGAGCCTGAGCCACCACGCCCAGCTGGCAAGTAAAATTTTAGATGGAAATTATCTGCCACACCACACTTGTGGGAATTGCTGTCTTCACTCTACTATTTATAATAATGTTATACACAGTAGCACCTTCTCACTAAAATATTGGACAGTTTGCATTGCTGTTGTATTTTGCTTAATTATTATCCTTATAACCGGGATAACAGTTACTGACAAAAAGGAAGCATATAAGTTTTACTATCACAAAGTCAGCTAGGATTTTTTCGGGGGAGGGGGGCGGAGAAGGAGTCTCGCTCTGTCACCCAGGCTGGAGTGCAATGGCGCAATCTTGGCTCACTACAAGCTCCGCCTTCTGGGTTCAGGCCATTCTCCTGCCTCAGCCTCCGAGTAGCTGGGGCCACAGGCGCCTGCCACCGCACCCGGCTAATTTTTTGTATTTGTTTAGTAGAGACGGGGTTTAACCGTGTTAGCCAGGATGGTCTCGATCTCCTGACCTCGTGATCTGCCCGCCTCGGCCTCCCAAAGTGCTGGGATTACAGAGGTGATTACAGCCTGCATATTGAAAAGGCTATGGTGGGAGGGGTTGCTTTTTCCGCAGGTTTCGTGAACGACATGCCTGGTCGATCCAATCCCCTGAGCCCTATGCAAATCAGACATCACCTCCTCCAGCCTCTGCATATATAGCTGGCTGGTGTCCACCACACTTGGGAACCTCCTCTTTCGGCTTTGGAGAGCCTTCCTCTCTCTGTCTCTGTAGAGGGGAGCTTCTTCCTTCTGTCTTCTCCCTTCCTTCTTGCCCCTTCTTGCCTATTAAATGTTCCACTCCTTAAAACCAATAATAATAATAAAAAAGAACAGACACATAAAAATGGAACAGAATAGAGAACCCAGAAATAAGACCACACACTTATAACTGTCTGATCTTTGACAAAACCTGACAAAAACAAGCAATGGGGAAAGGATTGCTTATTCAATAAGCTGGGAGTACTGGCTAGCCATATGCAGAAAATTTAAACTAGACCACTTCCTTACACCATATACAAAAATTAACTCAAGATGGATTAAAGGCTTAAATGTAAAACCTAAAACCATAAAATTCCTGGAAGACAACCTAGGAAATACCATTCCGGACATAGGCACGGGCAAGTATTTCATGATGAATACACCAAAAGCAATTGCACCAAAAACAAAAATTGGCAAATGGGATCTAATTAAGACTAAAGAGCTTCTGCACGGCAAAAGAAACTACCAACAGAGTAAAAAGACAACCTACAGAATGGGAGAAAACACGGCCGGGCGCGGTGGCTCAAGCCTGTAATCCCAGCACTTTGGGAGGCCGAGACGGGCGGATCAAGAGGTCACAAGATCAAGACCATCCTAGCTAACATGGTGAAACCCAGTCTCTACTAAAAAAATACAAAAAACTAGCCGGGCGAGGTGGCGGGCACCTGTAGTTCCAGCTACTCCGGAGGCTGAGGCAGGAGAATGGCGTGAACCCGGGAGGCGGAGCTTGCAGTGAGCTGAGATCTGGCCACTGCACTCCAGCCTGGGCGACAGAGCAAGACTCTGTCTCAAAAAAAAAAAAAAAAAAAAAAAAGAATGGGAGAAAACTCTTGCAAACTATGCATCTGACGAAGGTCTAATATCCAGTATCTATAAGGAACTTAAAGAAATGTATAAGAAGGCCAAGCACGGTGGCTCAAGCCTGTAATCCCAGCACTTTGGGATGCTGAGACGGGCGGATCATGAGGTCAGGAGATCGAGACCATCCTGGCTAACACAGTGAAACCCTGTCTCTACTAAAAAATACAAAAAACTAGCCGGGCGAGGTGGCGGGCGCCTGTAGTCCCAGCTACTCAGGAGGCTGAGGCAGGAGAATGGTGTGAACCCGGGAGGCGGAGCTTGCAGTGAGCCGAGATCTGGCCACTGCACTCCAGCCTGGGCAACAGAGTGAGACTCTGTCTAAAAAAAAAAAAAAAAAAGTATAAGAAAAAACCAACCCCATTAAAAAGTAGGCAAAGGACGACCGGGTGTGGTGGCTCGGGTCTGTAATCCTAGCACTTTGGGAGGCCAAGGTGGGCGGATCACCTGAGGTCAGGAGTTCCAGACCAGCCTGGCCAGCATGGTGAAACCCCGTCTCTACTAAAAATACAAAAATTAGTCGGGCATGGTGGTGGGTGCCTGTAATCCCAGCTACTTGGGAGGCTGAGGCAGGAGAATTGCTTGAACTCTGGAGGTGGAGGTTGCAGTGAGCCGAGATTGCACTACTGCACTCCAGCCTGGGCGACAGAGCGAGACTCCGTCTCGAGGAAAAAAAAAAGTGGGCAAAGGACATGAAAAGACACTTCTTGAAAGAAGACATAGGCTGGGCACAGTGGCTCATGCCTGTAATCCCAACACTTTGGGATACCGAGGTGAGCAGATCACGAGGTCAAGAGATCGAAACCATTCTGGCCAACATGGTGAAACTCTGTCTACTAAAAATACAAAAATTAGCTGGATGTGGTGGCACCCTCTTGTAGTCCCAGCTACTCGGGAGGCTGAGGCAGGAGAATCACTTGAACCCAGGAGGCGGAGGTTGCAGTGAGCTGAGATCGTGCCACTGCACTCCAGCCTGGCAACAGAGCAAGTCTCCATCTCAAAAAAAAAAAAAAAAAAAAAAAAAGAAGAAGACAT
Source organism: Macaca mulatta (assembly GCF_049350105.2). Lineage (NCBI taxonomy): Eukaryota > Metazoa > Chordata > Mammalia > Primates > Cercopithecidae > Macaca > Macaca mulatta. Next base: position 123,571,578 of record NC_133417.1, on the reverse strand, counting down.
ACATGTGAGCAACAAACACATGAACAAAAGCTCAACATCACTCATCATTAGAGAAATGCAAATCAAAACCACAATGAGATACCGTCTCATACCAGTCAGAATGGCTGTTATTAAAAAGTAAAAAAATAACAGATGCTGGAAAGGTTGTAGAGAAAAAGGAACGCTTATATATTGTTGGTGGGAGTATAAATTTGTTCAACCAATGTGGAAGACAGTGTGGTGATTCCTCAAAGACCTAAAGACAGAACTACCATTCAACCCAGCAATCCCATTACTGGTTATATACGCAAAGGAATATAAATTGTTCTATTATAGTGATATGGCGTGGCTTTGTGCCCCCATCCAAATTTCATCTTTTTTTTTTTTTTTGAGACGGAATCTCACTCTGTTGCCCAGGCTGTAGTACAGTGGTGTGATCTTGGCCCACTTCAACCTCTGCCTCCTGGGTTTAAGAGATTCTCTTGCCCCAGTCTCCTGAGTAGCTGGGATTACAGGCGCTCACCACCGTGCCTTGCTAAGTTTTGTATTTTTAGTAGAGATGGGGTTTCACCATATTGGCCAGGCTGGTCTCGAACTCCTGACCTCAGGTGATCTGCCCGCCTTGGCCTCCCAAAGTGCTGGGATTATAGGCGTGAGCCGCTGCGCCTGGCCCCAAATTTCATGTTGAATTGTAATCACCAGATGTTGAGGGAGAAACCTGCTGGGAAGTGATTGGATTATGGAGGCAGTTTCCCCCATCCTGTTCTTATGATAGTGAGTGAGTTCTCACGAGATCTGATGGTTTTATAAGGAGCTCTTCCCCCTTAGCTTTGTTCAGTCTGTCTTGCCTACTGCTGTGTAAGATGTACCTCTTTCCCTTCCACCATGATTGTAAGTTTGCTGAGGCCTCCCCAGCCATGCAGAACTGTGAATCAATTAAACCTCTTTTCTTTATAAATTACCCAGTCTGGGGTATGACTTTATAGCAGTGTGAAAACAGACTAATACATATAAAGATACATGGACGTGTATGTTCATTGCAGCATTATTCACAATAGCAAAGACATGGAATCAACCTAAATGCCCATCAATGATAGACTGGATAAAGAAAATATGGTACATATACACCATGGAATACTATGCAGCCATAAAAAATGAGATCATATTCTTTGCAGGGACATGGGTGGAGCCAGAGGCTATTATCCTCAGCAAACTAACGCAGGAACGGAAAACCAAATACTGCATGTTCTTACTTATAAGTGGGAGATAAGGCCAGGCGCAGTGGCTCACGCCTGTAATCCCAGCACGTTGGGAGGCCGAGGTGGGCAGATCACGAGGTCAGGAGATCGAGACCATCCTGGTCAACACAGTGAAACCCCCGTCTCTACTAAAAATACAAAAAATTAGCCGGGCATGGTGGCAGGTGCCTGTAGTCCCAGCTACTTGGGAGGCTGAGGCAGGAGAATGGCATGAACCCGGGAGATGGAAGTTGCAGTGAGCCGAGATTGCGCCACTGCACTCCAGCCTGGGCGACAGGTGAGACTCCGTCTCAAATAAATAAATAAATAATAAATAAATAAATAAATAAGTGGGAGCTAAATAATGAGAACACATGGATGCATAGAGGTGAACACACACTGGGGCCTATTGGAGGGTGGAGGGTGGGAGGAGGGAGAGGATCAGGAAAAATAACTAATGTGTAATAGGCTTAATACCTCAGTGATGAAATAATTTGTACAACAAACGTCCATGACACACGTTTACCTGTGTAACAAACCTGCACATCCTGCACATGTACCCCTGAACTTAAAAGGTAAAAAGGACAGACGTGGTGGCTCACGCCTGTAATCCCAGCATTTTGGGAGGCCAAGGCAGGCGGATCACGAGGTCAGGAGTTCAAGACCAGCCTGGTCAACTTACTGAAACCCTGTCTGTACTAAAAATACAAAAAATTAGCTGGGCCTGGTGGTGGGCACCTGTAATCCTAGCTACTTGGGAGGCTGAGGCAGGAGAATCACTTGAGCCCGGGAGGTGGAGGTTGCAGCGAGCCGAGATCACGCCAGTGCACACCAGCCCAGGCCACAGTGTGAGACTCCATCTTAAAAAAAAAAAATTAAAAAAAAAAAAATCGGTTAAAATAAAATAAAATAAAATTTGTATATTAAGAATTGAGAAAAAAAATTGAATATTCATTTTTAAAAGCCAAAGTCAATTCTAAATAACCTTTCCTCTACACATAAGCTACCATCAGTGGCATCAAGAAAACTTATGTGGCCAGGCACGGTGGCTCATGCCTGTAATCCTAGCACTTTAGGAGGCTGAGGCGGGAGGATTCCTTGAGCCCAGGAGTTCAAGACCAGCCTGGGATACAAAGTAAGACTCCATCTCTACAAAAAATCAAATAATTAGCTGGGCGTGGTGTCACGTGCCTGTAGTCTTACTTACTTGGGAGGCTGAGATGAGAGGACTGTTTGAGCCTGGGAGGTTGAGGCTGTAGTGAGCTATAATCGAGCCACTGCACTCCAGCCTGGGTGACAGAGTGAGACTCTGTCTCAAAAAACAAAAACAAAAAACAAAAAACAAACAAACAAAAAAAAAACCCAAGAAAACTCATAGCTGCTTTGGAAAGCAGTTTGGAAGTTCCCCAAAAAGCTAAATGTAGTGTTACAGCTCTTTTAGAATTTGTCTAGTGGGGCTTTTGGTTTTTGCTGGAAAGTCCCCTAAGTAAAAAAGCAAAATAAAACATAACAAAAAACAAAAAGCTAAATATGGAGTTACTATGTCTTAGCAATTCCACTCCTAGGTATATACCCAAAAGAATTGAAAACGGGGCTAGGGGAAGGATAGCATTAGGAGAAATACCTAATGTAGATGACGAGTTGACGGGTGCAGCAAACCACCATGGTACGTGTATACCTATGTAACAAACCTGCACATTCTGCACATGTATCCCAGAACTGAAAGTATATAAAAAAAAGAGGCCAGGTGCGGTGGCTCACGCCTGTAATCCCAGCACTTTGGGAGGCCGAGGCGGGCGGATCACAAGGTCAGGAGATCAAGACCATCCTGGTGAACACAGTGAAATCCCATCTCTACTAAAAATAAAAAAAAATTAGCCGGGCGTGGTGGTGGGCGCCTGTAGTCCCAGCTTCTAGGGAGGCTGAGGCAGGAGAATGGCGTGAACCCGGAAGGCAGCGGAGCTTGCAGTGAGCCGAGATCGCGCCACTGCACTCCAGCCTGGGCAACAGAGCAAGACTCCGTCTCAAAAAAAAAAAAAAAAAAAAGAAATGAAAACACATGTCTACACAAAAACTTCTGCGTTAATGTTCATAGCATTGTTCATAATAGAAAAAAATGGAAACAACCCAATTGTCCAACAGCTGCCAAATGGATAAACAAAATGTGGAATATTCACACTATGGAATATTATCGTGGTTGGGGGTGGTGGCTCATGCCTGCATTTGAGAGGCTGAGGCAGGCAAATCTCTTGAGCCCAAAAGTTCGAGAACAGCCTGGGGAACATGATGAAACCCCATCTCTACAAAAAATACAACAATTAGCTAGGTGTGGTGGCATGCACCTGTAATGTCAGCTACTTGGGAGGCTGAGGGGGGAGATTTGTTTCAATCCAAAGGTGGAAGTTGAAGTGAGCCAAGCCACTGCACTCCAGCCTGGGTAACAGAGTGAGAACCTGTCTCGCAAAAAAAAAAAAGAAAATAATATTATCCAGCTATACAACGAGGTACTGACACGTATCCAACATGGATGAACCTTAAAAACATGTTGAGCAAAGGAAACCAGTCACAAAAGACCACAGAATGTATGACTTCATTATGTGAAATGTCCAAAATATGCTAAGCTACAGAGACAGAAAGTAGATTAGTGGATGTATAGTGTTGGTATAGGGTGGAGTGGTGAAGGCAGGGAGTGATATTAAATGGGCATGTGGTTTCTTTTTGGGATGATGAAATGTTCTAAAATTATATTGTGGTGATGGTCGCAAAGCTGTATATACTAAAAACCACTGAATTGTACTTTTTTTGAGATGGAGTCTTGCTCTTTTGCCCAGGCTGGAGTGCAGTGGCACGATCTCGGCTCACTGCAACCTCTGCCTTCCAGGTTCAACGATTCTCTTGCCTCAGCCTCCCGAGTAGATGGGATCACAGGCATGCACCATCATAGCTGGCTAATTTTTGTACTTTTAGTAGAGATGGGGTTTTGCCATGTTGTCCAAGCTAGTCTTGAACTCTTTTTTTTTTTTTTTTTTTTTTTTTTTGAGACGGAGTCTCACTCAGTCACCTTAGCTGGAGGGCTGGAGTGCAGTGGTGCGATCTTGGCTCACTGCAACCTCTGCCTCCTGGGTTCAGGCAATTCTCCTGCCTCAGCCTCTGAGTAGCTGGGACTATAGGCATGTGCCACCATGGCCAGCTAATTTTTGTATTTTTAGTAGAGACAGGGTTTCACCATATTGGTCAGGCTGGTCTTGAACTTATGACCTTGTGATCCGCCCACCTCGGCCTTCCAAAGTGTTGGGATTACAGGCATGAGCCATCGTGCCCAGCCTGAATTGTACATTTTAATGGGTGAATTTTGTGTTATGTGAATTATATCTCAATAAAGCAGTTTGTAAAACATGCAGAGGCACGATCATAGCTCACTGTAGCCTTGACCTCCGGGCCTGAAGCAATCCTCCCGCCTGTCTCCCAAGTATCTGAGAATACATGCTTGTACCACCATGCCAGACCCTCACTGCTCCTTGGTTAGGTCCCCCGCTAGCTGCTTGAGGCTCCTGCCTGCCTGTCCTCAAAGCCTCCCCACCTCGTGGGAACTCATGTTCTCAATTCTCTTCGCACACCCCTCTGCCACCAATTCCATCCTCTCGGTGCTGGCTGTCTTCTGCCAGTGGCTAGGGGTGAAACAGTTTGGCAAAGTAGATTGCAGGACTAATGGCCAGTTTATTGTCTGCTTTTTAACTCTTGGCAAGAGATCTATTTAGAAATGGTGTTGGCCTGGCACAGTGGCTCAAGCCTGTAATCACAACATTTTGGGAGGCTGAGGCAGGAGGATCGTTTGAGCCCAGGAGTTGGAGACCAGCCTGAGCACACAGCAAGACCCTGTCTCTACAGAAAATTTTTTAAAAATTATCTGGGCTGGGTGCGGTGCCTCACACCTGTAATCTCAGCACTTTGGGAGGCCGAGGTGGGTGGATCATTTGAGGTCAGGAGTTTGAGACTAGCCTGGCCAATATGGTGAAACCCCATCTCCACTAAAAATACAAAACTTAGCCAGGAGCAGTAGCAGGTGCCTGTAATTCCAGCTACTTGGGAGGCTGAGGCATGAGAATCGCTTGAACTCAGGAGGCAGAGGTTGCAGTGAGCTGAGATCTGGCCACTGAGCTCCAGCCTGGGTGACAGAGTGAGACTCAGTCTCAGTAAATACATACATAAATTAAAATTTAAAAATTATCTGGGCATGGTGGCATGTGCCTATAGTCCCAGGTACTCAGTGGCTGAAGTGGAAGGATCTCTTGAGCCCAGTAGTTCAAGGCTGCAGTGAGCAGTGATTGCGTTACTGCACTCCAGCCTGGACGGAGGGAGACCCCGTCTCTAAAAGTAAAAAAGCATTGTAATGCGCTTTAGGCCAGTGTAGGAACACTCTGGAGCAGGATGACATACCTGCTGTGTGGCGCGGGGTAGGTTGCCCTCTCTAAGCCTGTGAGGTAGACAGGTGCCTGGCCGCTTGGGTCAGTATCTGCTGAACAACTCCTAACCTGGAGCGGGCTGGCTCTGTGCCAAGCTCTGTAGGTAGTAACTCATTAATCCTCACAATAAGCTTCGAGGCGGGGCGTGGTGGCTCAAGCCTGTAATCCCAGCACTTTGGGAGGCCGAGACGGGCAGATCACGAGGTCAGGAGATCGAGACCATCCTGGCTAACACGGTGAAACTCTGTCTCTACTAAAAAAAATACAAAAAACTAGCCGGGCGAGGTGGCGGGTGCCTGTAGTCCCAGCTACTCGGGAGGCTGAGGCAGGAGAATGGTGTGAACCCGGGAAGCGGAGCTTACAGTGAGCTGAGATCCAGCCACTGCACTCCAGCCTGGGCGACAGAGCGAGACTCAGTCTCAAAAAAAAAATACAATAAGCTTCGAAAGCTCGGTAGGTTTCAATAAGCTCTGTAGTATCACCCCATTTGACAGATGAGAAACCAAGGCATAAAACGGTTAAGTAACTTGCCCAAGTTATTCATGGCAAGTGTGGACTTCAAACCATATGGGCTGCCTCCAGAGTCCATGTTCTTTTTTTTTTTTTCAGACGAAGTCTCACACTGCTGCCAGGCCGGAGTGCAGTGGTGTGATCTCAGCTCACTGCAGCCTCCAACTCCCTGGTTCAAGCGATTCTCCTGCCTCAGCTTCCCAAGTAGCTGGGATTATAGGCATGCACCACCATGCCCAGCTAATTTTTAGTAGAGACAGTGTTTCACCATGTTGGCCAGGATGGTCTCGATCTCCTGACCTTGTGATCCACCCACCTCGGCCTCCCAAAGTGCTGGGATTATAGGTGTGAGCCACCGCGCCTGGCCAAGAGTACATGTTCTTAATCTGTTTATTCAACTGCTCCTGGCAGACTAACCCTAAGTTTATCGATAACAGTAAAAAGAAGGAGAGGCTGCTGTTAACACCTCTGTGCATCTCATTTAGTTCTCTACAAGGAGGCTCAGTGATCCTGAGTCACCCATCCAGTGTTACACACAGCCAATTAGAGCAGAACCTGTGTTTGTATCTTGATCAGTCCAATTTCAAGTGCTCTGTTTCTACCACCTTGTCCAGCATTTGGCCCAAGCCTAGTGTTTATGGACCACTGGTGTTAGGTTCCCACTTTTTTCAAAGGCTCCACCTGTGGGCAGGGCTTTGGAGGAGTAAAACCGCCCCCCGACACACACATGTTCATGCACACACAGGGTTTTCACGTTCGTTTCTTCAACTTCTTCCCTGGACCACCTAAGCCTGGCCAGTTATCCCCCCTCTTTCTCCTTTTCTGCACCTTCTAGCAAAGAGAGCTAGTCTGGGATCCAGGAAAAAAAATTTACAAATGAACTACTTGCTGGTTATTTTTAAAACTACATATTATTCAAGCACCTTTGAGGTCATGTGTCTACCTCCATTTCCTCTCTGTAATTAATCATAGAGCCAGAAACCTGACACATAATTTTTTTTTTTTTTTTTTGAGATGGAGTTTCACTCTGCCACCAGACTGGAGTGCAATGGTACGGTCTTGGCTCACTGCAACCTCTGCCTCCCAGGTTCGAGCAATTCTCCTGCCTCAGCCTCCTGAGTAGCTGGGATTACAGGCGCGCACCACCATGCCCAACTAATTTTTGTACTTTTAGTGGAGATGGGGTTTCACCATGTTGGCTAGGCTGGTCTCAAACTCCTGACTTTGTGATCTGCCCACCTCGGACTCCCAAAGTGCTGGGATTACTGGTGTGAGCCACCACGCCCGGCCCCCTTTTTTTTCTTTTTGAGACAGGGTCTCACTCTGTCACCCAGGCTGGAGTGTGCAGTGGTGCCATCTCAGCTCACTGCAACCTCCGCCTCCTGAGTTCAAGCGATTCTCCTGTCTCAGCTTCCTGAGTAGCTGAGACTACAGGTGTGCACCACCACACCCAGCTAATTTTTGTATTTTTAGTAGAGATGGGATTTCCCCACATTGGCCAGACTGGTCTCAGACTCTTGACCTGAAAGTGATCCGACTGCCTCGGCCTCTCGAAGTGTTGGGATTACAGGTGTGAGCCACCACGCCTGACCTCCCCCTCCTCACTTTCAGTCCACCATAGTTCAGCTGGATCTGACACTGGCCTTCTGAGTGTGGTCAAATGAGACCTAGCCTGGCCAGTCAGAGAAGCCCATTCCCCTAACTCCTAGGACTGGTTCAGGGTTGGGCACACGACCCCAGCTGGATCAGTGAAACTCAAGTCTTAGAACTATTGGAGGCTCCACTAGTTTTGATGAAGTTGCAGCCTAGAAAGCTGGAACTTCTAGAGACCATCTTTCTACTTCAGGGAGAAAGCCTGACAGAGAATGATACCAATGCTGAAGAAAGCAGAGCTGAACAGATATTCCCATTGAGTCCCTGGATTCAGCCATGCCTGACGCCACCACGACATCATCCCACACTTCTCAATTTCATGAGCTGGTAAATTCTCCTTTTGGTTTCAGCTACTTTGAGTATTTATCTCTTGCACCTAAAAGGTTCTGCCTCATTGTCCTCTCCATTGGAAGGTGAAGAAACTGAGGTCAGGGAAATGACTTTCTCAAGGTCACTTGGCTACTGAATGACAGAGCTGGAACTGGAGTCCAGGTCTGTAAGGCCAGTGACACCTGCTGTTTGGCAAGAAGCATGTGGTCTGGTTGTTACTGCTCAGTGCCACTCCAGGAGAGGCATGTGCCCATCATTCAGTACAGATGGCCCAGCGGGAGGATGCCCCCAGCCCCAGAGAACCATCAGCAGGTGCCCCTCAAAGCTGGGCATACCCAGAGTGACCTGCATACTCCAGGGCCTGGCCCTGTGGTTTGTCTGCCCAATATAGCGGTGACTCACACATCAGAGCACATAGAAACACCTTCTTCAGGAAGGTGAAGACACAGTCCATGGCTCCAACCCCAGTTCAGGTGCAGCCCCAATCCAAGACAGCTGGGCCCAGTGCCAAGGTCGTTGGCCTGGGGTGAAGGGCACCTAAGCGGGGAGGCTGAACTGTGGCCAGGGTGGGACCTCTGTGCCTTTGGCTGGCCCCAAGGAAGTGTGGAGCTGAGCCAGCGCTTCCTGGTCATCACCATTCCAAGGCTACCTTCAGGAGCTTTGCTATAGCCAAGTGAAATAGGAGAATCTTATTCTTCTATTTCAATAAATATCTTTAATCTTTTTTTTTTTTTTTGAGACAGAGTCCCACTCTGTCGCCCAGGCTGGAGTGCACTGGCGCAATCTCAGCTCACTGCAGCCTCTGCCTCCCAAATTCAAGCGATTCTCTTGCCTCAGCCTCCTGAGTAGTTGGGACTATAGGCGCATGCTACCCCGCCCGGCTAATTTTTGTATTTTTAGTAGAGATGGGGTTTCACCATGTTGGCCAGGATGGTCTCAATCTCCTGACCTCATGATTTGCCTGCCTCGGCCTCCCAAAGTGCTGGGATTACAGGCATAAGCCACCACGCCCGCCCCTTTAATCATTTTTATGAACTGAAAACCAGTGTCACTTGTCAAAAATAAATACTGACCCCAAAGATAAATACAATGAAAACAAAATGATGTTGTTAAAGCTTAACTAGAGACACCTGCCCAACTAAAGTATGAATCTGGATCCCGGGTCTTTCTTTCCAAAGGCATTAAAGACACACTAGTGCCAAGGCCGTGTCCTTGAAGTCCGATTGATTGCTGTGCTGTGGCCATGTACAGCCACCCTACTTCAGCCAGTGGTACACTTGTGTATCTCAAGCTTTCAGAAACACTGAGATAAGCCAATCGTAAACTCTGAACACATGCCCATGGGCCTTGGGAGGAACATATTTTAGGCGTAATTTCTCTTTTTTTTAAGTTGTTTTCTTTTTTTTTTTTTGAGACAGAGTCTCACCCTGTTGCCCAGGCTGGAGTGCAGTGGCGCAATCTCGGCTCACTGCAACCTCCACCTCCTGGGTTCACGTCATTCTCCTGCCTCAGCCTCTTGAGTAGCTAGGATTATAGGCTCTCGCCACCACGCCTGGCTACTTTTTTGTATTTTTAGTAGAGATGGGGTTTCACTATTTTGGCCAGACTGGTCTCTAACTCCTGACCTTGTGATCCGCCCACCTCGGCTTCCCAAAGAGCTGGGATTACAGGCGTGAGCCCCCGCGCCCAGCCTTTGGGCATCATTTCTGATCAAAACTCTTGAAGTGCCTAACTGCAAGTTAGCAGGCCTGGGGCTGAGATGGGAAAACTGCGAGAAAGTTCTCTGCTGTTTTCACTCATGTAGCCACAAAGACAAGCTGTTGGATGATCAAGTCTTGGTTAAATCATTCACTCATTCAACATTTATTGAGCGCCTACTGTGTGCTAGGCACCGTGCTAGGCGCAGAAATACAGAGATGCATAAGATACAGTCCATGCCCTTAAGGATTCACAGTCTAGAAGGGGAGACAAACATGTAAACAAGTAAAATACAGTGTGATAAGTGCCACAGGAGAAGCATTGACAAAGTGCAGAGGTAGCCTGGAGGGGAGGGGCACAGGGGTTGCCTTCCTGGAGGAGGGGGCCTTTGAGGGGATCATGAGAGATGAACAGGTACTTGCCAGGCAGACAAGGCAGGAGGAGCAGGGGAAGGCATTCCAGTCGGAAGAAACAGCGTGAGCGAAGGCACAGAGGCATGAAACTGCATGTCTTGCTTGGTGAGTGGGGAACTCTAACTAGTCTGGTGGTATTGCTAAAGTGCACTAGAGGCTGCGGCTGGAGAGGCGGGCAGAGGCCGGATCATGAGGGGAAACTGAGGGCAGGGGCATCTTGGAGGGTCACCAGAGGTGAGCAGAGCCCGAGAGCAGGCTTTAAAACAGTAAAAGAGGGCTCCTGGCTGACCCAAGGTACACCTGCCTGAGGACCACAGGGTTCCTCGCTGTGGCTCCAAAGGGATCTGGACCTAAGAGTAGAGGAACAGCAGAGCTGGAGGTGGAGTAAGCAGAGGGGCCGGGCCAGGCCTGGGGCCCAGAGCTGCCATGCACTCCCGTGCTCTGCTCACAGCCTTCTGATTTCCAATCTGCACATCAGAGCCCCTCCTCCCAGCTGGGTGGGGGCCAGTGGGAAATCACAAGGGAATGTGGCCGGCAAACCGCAGAGGGCCAGATGAGTGTCAGGTTACAGAATTGATCTTTACTAACTCAAAGAAGAAAACGGCTGCGGATAAAGCAGGAGAGATTAGTTAGATGGAGGAAGGCAGGCAGATGCGCCTAAGAACATGGGCCGAAGTGAGAAAACCACAGCTGCCAAAGAAGACCGTGGCTGTCTCTCCCCTGGCAAGGAGGGGCCCTTTTGACCCAGGGCAGGGGCAGAGGCCAGCGGGCATGACCAGACCAGATGTACAAGAAGAGTGTGTGACCTGCAAGACTGTGGGGCTCCACACTCCAGACTCCAGTGTCTTCTTAGCTCAATGAGGAGGTTTCCTTGGCAACCAGGACCCTCCTTCTTCCAGGCTGTAGGAGGCCACTGAGGCAGAGAGTGGCCAGCCAGCCTTCCAGTCCTTCAGTGTTCTTAGGAATGGTTCTGTCTGAAAAATGACTTTGCAGGGATGGGTGGGGCAGGGAGGCTGTGGGAGGAGGGCAGAGTCTCAGGACACCAGAGTCCAGCTGCCCCTCTGAGTGGTGCTTTTGCAAGGCATCACACTTGAGGCCACTGTGAGAGGCTGAGCTTCTTTCCCAACCCTGGATTGGGGAAGGGCAAGATGGACTCCACCTTCGTGGGCCCTCTGCCCTGGGTTCCAGGGCTACAGTGAGATGAGGCCTCCCGACGGAGAAGCTAACAGCAGCCCCCATGTCCTTGCTGCCATCCCAGGAGTAGGGAAGGAGGGGACTCTCCCAGTTGGTAGGGTCTGGAGATGTCCCGAGACCCCTCCTTTCCTCTCCCCGTTGATGAGGCAGCCTCGCGCTGTGGGGTTCCCAGCCTCCGACCGGCCCCCTTCTCTTGGCTTCACAGTCTCATCGCCTGGTGCCTCCCCTCCCCTGAGCAGTGTGGGGGATGATGCCCGCTTGGGCGCCGATGGAGGTGGTGGTGTTAGTGATGAGAAGGATGGTGAGGTGTGGGTGGCTGGGCTGGAGGCGCTGGGGGCATCACTTGCTCTTGTGCATGTCCTTCAGCCGGCGGAGCTCTTCCAGCAGCTGGGCCCGGGAGCAGTCATCATCCCCAGTGGGGCCCGGCCCCGGCCCCAGAGCCTCCTGTAGTGCCAGGCAGTGGGTCCTCAGGAATGGGTTGTAGGAGCGCTCCTCTCCCAGGGTAGACGGGCACTGTGGGCGAGAGGAACCAGGTTTGGTGGAGAGAAGCTGGGAAATGGACCCAAGACAGAGAAGCCTGACCCCACCCCTGCCGCATCCTGGAGTTCAGGAGTTCTGACTTGAGGGCCCATGGACCAAACAGGTCAGAGCTTTGGGGAGGTGCTCGCAGGCGTGGGGTCAGCATGGATGGGTTCCCATTGGGGCTGAGTGCCTGCCCACACAGCTCCTCCTGGACCCCGAGTCCCTCACCGTGCCCTTGCGCTCCAGCCGCTGCCGCTGCACCCACTGCATCTTCCTTTCCCGGGCCAGGTTCTCGGGCTCCACCACGCCTGCAAAGCCCAGGTTCTCCTCCGCATACTCATGACCTACCGACAGCCACGGGGGTGAGACGCAGAGCAGAGAGAGATTGGTGGGACGGTCAGAACAGTCTTCCCTGCCCCAGGTCCAGGCCGATGGGCACCCGACCACCAGGGACAAGGGCAGCACTTCCAGGAAAACCCCAATCTCCAGGAGCTGCTTCTCTAACTGCGGGCACAAGTCAGCCACGGGTGGAAAAGTGGCAATGGTTCCGGGGGAAAAACCACTAGACCTGGAGCTGGCAGGCCTGCATCTGGCCCTGACTCCGCCACTGCCTAGTGTGTGAGCTCAGTCTAGTCATGGCACCTCTCTGAGGCACCATTTTCTCATTTGGCAAGTGGAGAGAACACTGATGCCACCAGACACAGATGTACCTGCTGTGTTCCTGGTGCCTAGAACAGAGCGTGGTATGTGTTAGGTGCACAGAAAGCACTTGTTAAGGATTAACAGAGATCTGTGAATGTTTTCATGCACTACAAGGCAATGGTTACATGCAGAGTGCATTTACTGACTTTTCCTCAGATAAAAAAAAGGCTATTTTCTGTTTTGGGCTTGGGCTGTGAACAATTAGACATCTCTCTGGAATGCCCTGGGGCCTGCAGGGCTCCCAAGAGGCTGAAGGCTGGCTGGCAGGGGAAGGTAGTGTGAGAAGCAGAGGTGTTATGGAGCCAGCACTCCAGGAGGAAGGGAGGCCAGAACTCTGCCCCTACCCCTGGAGGTGTAGCTATGTCGCTTCTGGGCCAGGAACTGGGCTGGCCTGCTTTCTAGGGGAGTGAGGGGCTGGGAAGGCCCTTGGGATAGGGAGTAGTAAAGGGGTGTCTCACCAGGCCACAGCAGGGTGTCATCCCCTAGCCCCAGCACAGTGTCCAGTGAGCTCAGCATGGTCTCTGCGTTGCCCTCAAAGGTCCGTCCTGGGTGGGGGTTGGAGGGTATGTCACAAGGCGCCAGGATAACACGATATGGCATAAGGCACACCCAGACAGGTGGGAACCAGCTTGCAATGCTCTGGTTGGCCACCAACCCTGACCGTGCCCTTGCCAGGCCCACCCCAGGCATCTATTCCTTCCTTCTCACTGGGACCTGAGCCCAACTGGTCACCCCTAACCAAGCCCATCTGAGGCCTCCGTTGCACACAGTGACACCTGAAGGGAGGGGCTGCAGAACCTTCAGGTTGCAGGCCCCAGGCTTGGTAGACGCAGGGCTGCTTTCCTGCAGAACACTTCTTCGCCTAGGCTGCCCTTTGGGATTCCATGCGGCCTGGGACTTGTGATCCTCACCCACCCCCTCACCTAGCGGTTCTAAACTTTTCATAACCTAGTTCTGCCAGTCACTGTATCAGAGAACCAGGCTCCACCCAGGGGAAACTAATTCCCTGCATTCTCTCATTCTGTCCAACAGCTGGAGCAAGTCTTTTTTATTTTTGAGACAGAGTCTCATTGTTGCCCAGGCTGCAGTGCAGTGGCACAATCACAGCTCACTGCAACCTTAAATTCCTGGGCTCACCACCAAACCTGGCTAATTTTTGTATTTTTTGTAGAGACGGGGTTTCACCTCATTGCCCAAGCTGGTCTTGAACTCCTGGGCTCAAGCAGTCCACCTGCTTTGGCCTCCCAGAGTTCTGAGATTACAGGCCTGAGTCACTGCTCCTGGCCTATAGTATTTATACTATTTAATTTTTGTGTGTGTGTGTGACAGAGTCTTGCTCTGTCTTCCAGATTGGAGTGCAGTGGCGCGATCTCAGCTCACTGCAACCTCTACCTCCCAGGTTCAAGCAGTTCTCCTGCCCTCAGCCTCCCTAGTAGCTGGGATTACAGGCACGCACCACCATGCCTGGCTAATTTTTGTACTTTTAGTAGAGACGGTGTTTCACCATGTTGACCAGGCTGGTTTTGAACTCCTGACCTCAGGTGATCCTCCCACCTCAGCCTCCCAAAGTGCTGGGATTACAGGCATGAGCCACGGTGCCTGGCCAATTTTAAAATTTTTTTGTAGAGACAGTCTTGCTATTTTGCCCAGTCTGGTCTCCAACTCCTGGCCTCAAGTGATCCTCCTGCCTCAGCCTCCCAAGGCACCCCAAGGGAAGTCTCAAGGATTAAAACCAGTCTGAGTAACACAGATGGAAGTAACTGCCATGGCAACATCTGTGCTAAAACTAAGGCTTCAGTGCTCTCCATGGGACTGTGGCTGCCCTGGCTTCTGTCTCTCCCTCCTCTCCCAGTTCCTCTCTCTTTCAGGGGGACTCACCACAGCCAGAGAGGAAGAGAAGGTCCCCTGAGAAGAGGCAGGAGGGACCCTTGTAGGGCTCCCCATCCAGTAGGTAGACCAGATGGCCTTGTGTGTGGCCAGGCGTAGCCAGGGCCCGGATCTGAAGCCGTCCCACGCTGACCACATCTTGATGACACAGGGGACTGGGGAACAAGGGAGTAGGGGAGAGAAGGTACTGGATCTGTGCCATGCTGATCCCTGTCCCCATCCCAGGCCCAAGGGGCTGGGTGATTCACAAGACGGTGGGCTCCCATACAAAAGCAGATACCCCAATGCCCAGGGTCTCACGTCCGAACACTCCCCCTTTCCTCTTTTGGGGACTAAGCCTGGATCAATTGGAGGATGGGCGGTGCCAGTCTTCAGATAGGCAGGGATTGGGCCAGGAAGGGCACTGGCAAAGATCCACCTGTTGATACCCCTGAAACACTTCACTGAAGGCTGGGGGTGGGGGAAAGGGCCCATGGAAGGGGCCTAGGACCTTGCCTAGGTCAGGGACTTACTGGGTGAGGTAGGGGATGCCGTCCTGAGGGCTCCCGTACACCCGACAGTCCCGGTGCCGCCGGCTGAGGTCACGGTTCCCTCCACTGTGGTCCCTGCAGGATGGCAGAGACAGGCAGGGGGCTTCAAGGGGCGACTGTACCTAAGCCCCCCTCTTTCCCACAGCATCTCCAGGCCTTTAGGTGCTGGGGCTGTGGCTTCTGGACTGAGCAAGTTGTCCACACCTCTAGGCCTTTGTTCAAGTTGTTCCCTTGCTCAGAACATCGCCCCCAACAACTCAAGCTGGCCAATGCCAGCTGATCTTCCTGGACTCTCAGCTCAGGTCATCATCTTTCAATTCTCCAAGTGGATCTGATCACACTGTACCTGGGCCTCCCATCCCTGTACCCTGTTGCCAACTGCTACCTGAATATTACATGCTTCTTTTGTGAAGACAAGGTCTCACTATGTTGCCCAGGTTGGGCTTGAACTCCCAACCCTCTTGCCTCCGCTGTTACGTACTTTGATACAGGGCTATCTCCCCTATTGGTCTCAGAATTTCCTTGATGGAAGAGTCATAACTTTTGCCCATGTCCAGTGTGCAGTAGGTATCTAATACATGCCCATGAAATGAAAGAGAAATGACTGCCCTGCCCTCCTCTGGGGCTTCAGAAGCTCGATAAATGGAGTGGTGGGAGACTGTCCCCTTTCCTCCCTCCCCGCTGCTGTCCAGGTGACTTCACGAGGAAGGTGGGTGCTGGCCTGTACTGACTTCTTGACTTCCGGCCCCGGCTGTCCTCACTGGGCCCAGTCCTGGCAAGCCCAGCTGGACAAGGGTGGGCCAGGGAATACGGGAGCCCCTTACCAGTGCTTGTGAGTACAGAGAATGGCGACCAAGGTGACCCCTTCCTTTTCAATGGAAGCCTGCGGGAGAGAGGAGGTTTGGAGACTGGGGAGCAGGATGCAAGGGACACTTAAAGCAGCAGGAGTCAGGAGTGTGGGTGCTGGTGGAGAGGAGAGGAGAGGATGGAGAGATGAAGCGGAGGGAGGGGATGGGGCTGGAGGGGAGAGATCCAGGAGTGTGAAGCACGGGGCACATGGAGGCAGAGGGACAGACACAGAGAAATAAGGAATGGGAGGGAAAGACAGAGAGACCCAGATACTGACAGACAGAGGTAACAGAAATAAAGAGGGTCTGAAGGGGGCCAATGGGAGTGAAAGCCAGCCTGGAAACTCACTAGACCCACAGTCCTGGGCCAACACCCCCAGCCCTCTGG
Source organism: Macaca mulatta (assembly GCF_049350105.2). NCBI lineage: Eukaryota > Metazoa > Chordata > Mammalia > Primates > Cercopithecidae > Macaca > Macaca mulatta. Next base: position 123,555,223 of record NC_133417.1, on the reverse strand, counting down.
CTCTGCATCCCCCACTGCTGCTCTCCCCTTCTGCCCAGCCATGCCCTGTACCTCCCTCCCCCAGGCCATGTGTGTGCACGTGCACGTGTGAACATGGAGCATATGGGATATATCTCACGGGCAGACAGACAAGGGTCAGCCCTCTCTAGCAAGGGGAAACTGCCAGTCCCCAAGGTGACCCCAGGCACCCCCTGCTCCCTGCCCTCCCCTCACCTGCACAGCGCGAGGGTCTGAAGGGTCCACAGCCACAGCCAGCTGGGCCTGGGTGTCGATGATGAGGTAGCTGTAGTTGTCCGAGAGGACAGGAATGGGAAGCACCTTCACTCCTGGGGACAGAGATGGGCTGTGGGCAGGGTAATAGGCAGGGAGCCCAGGGTATGTGAAGGGGAGTATGAGGGTGGGGGCACAGAATGGGGGATGCTGGCCAGGGGCAATCAGAGCTCACCATTGAAGAGGCGGGGCTGGGTTTTCGAGTGGCCTTTAGGGTAGCGATTCCGAGCCCGGCGTAGCTGCTGTCGGTAGAAGAGGTACCCGAGCCAGGTGCGGGTGTACAGGCTGTACCTAGAGAGTGAGTGGGTGGCCTATGGTTAGCCTTTCTCCCTAGCTCCTCTAGACCCCTTCGTGATGCCTGCAGGCCCCACATCTCCATTCCTTTGGTCACCCCATGAGCCAATGCAATTCCACCCTCACTTATTAAGTGCCTACTGTTTGCCCTGCTTAGCACTCATGACAAGATGGAGAATGAGACGGACACACCTAGAACTTGCAATCTATCAGGGAGATGTGAACTGAGTAACTCACAGAAGAGAATTGGAAAGGCTGGGTGCGGTGGCTCACACCTGTAATCCCAGCTCTTTGGGAGGCCGAGGAGGGTGGATCACCTGAGGTCAGGAGTTCGAGATCAGCCTGGCCAACATGGGAAAACTCCATCTCTACTAAAAATATAAAAAGTAGCCGGGTGTGGTGGCGCACACCTGTAGTCCTAGCTACTCAGGAGGCTGAGGCAGGAGAATTGCTGAACTTCAGAGGCAGAGGTTGCAGTAAGCCAAGATCACATCACTGCACTCCAGCAGGTGAAGAGCAAGTCTCCATCTAAAAAAAAGAAAGACTTGGATCTCTTTGTTTATGTCTTTTTTAATCTAGCCCAGGGTCTAGCACCCCTGATGAAGTAACCTTTGCAGGGAAGAGGGAGTAGGAATTAGGAGGCTGAAATGAGGTAGGAAAAATATTTCAGAAAGAGCAGTGGTGGTCAAACTTTAGCATGCATCCTAATCATCGGAGGAAGGTTGGGTTAAGTGGCTCACGCCTGTAATTCCAGCACCTTGGGAGGGAAGGAGAGAGGATCACTTGAGCCCAGAAGTTCGAGACCAGCCTGGGCAACACTGTACCCTATAGGGTCTCTACAAATAAAAAAAAGAATAGCTGGGTGTGGTAGCACATGCCTGTGGTCCCAGCTACTCAGGTAGCTGAAGCAGGAGGATTGCTTGAGCCCAGGAAGTCGAAGCTACAGTAAGCCATTGCACCACTGCACTCTAGCCTGGGTGACAAAACAAGACCCCTGCCTCAAAAAAAAAAAAAAAAAAAAAAAAATCATCTGAGGCTGGGTGCAGTATCTTACGCCTGTAATCCCAGCACTTTGCGTGGCCAAGGCAGGCGGATAACCTGAGGTCAGGAGTTTGAGACCAGCCTGACCAACATGGTGAAACCCCATCTGTACTAAAAATACAAAAATTAGCTGGGTGTGGTGGTGGTGCATGCCTATAATCCCAATTATCTTTTTTGTAGATGTAGAGATGGGGTCTCAATTTGTTGCCTAGGCTGGTCTCAAACTCCTGGGCTCAACTAATCCTCTTGTCTTGGCCTTCCAAAGTGTTGGGATCACAGGTGTGAGCCACTGTGTCCAGCCTGAAATTCTCTCTCTTTTTTTTTTTTTGAAACAGAGTCTTGCTCTGTTGCTCAGACTGGAGTGCAGTGGCGCAGTCTCGGCTCACTGCAACCTCTGCCTCCCAGGTTCAAGCGATTTTCCTGCCTCAGCCTCCCGAGTAGGTGGGATTATAGGTGCACACCACCATGCCTGGCTAATTTTTTGTATTTTTAGTAGAGACAGGGTTTTGCCACGTTGGCCAGGTTGGTCTCAAACTCCTGACCTTGGGTGATCCACCTGCCTCGGCCTCTCAAAGTGCTGGGATTACAGGTATGAGCCACTGCGCCTGGCTGAGCCTGAAATACTTTTTTTTTTTTTGAGAGGGAGTCTCACTCTGTCGTCAGGCAGGGGTGCAGTGGCGTGATCTCAGCTGATTGCAACCTCTGCCTCCCAGGTTCAGGTGATTCTCCTGCCTCAGCCTCCCGAGTAGCTGGAACTACAGGTGCCCACCACCATGCCCAGCTAATTTTTGAATTTTTAGTAGAGACAGGGTTTCACCATGTTGGCCAGGATGGTCTCAATCTCTTGACCTCATGATCCACCCACCTTGGCCTCCTAAAGTGCTGGGATTACAGGCATGAGCCACCGTGCCTGACCCTGAAATTCTTTTTTTTTTTTTTTTTTTGAGACGGAGTCTCGCTCTGTCACCCAGGCCGGAGTGCGGTGGCCGGATCTCACCTCACTGCAAGCTCCGCCTCCTGGGTTCACGCCATTCTCCTGCCTCAGCCTCCCAAGTAGCTGGGACTACAGGCGCCCACCACCACGCCCAGCTAGTTTTTTGTATTTTTTAGTAGAGACGGGGTTTCACCCTGTTAGCCAGGATGGTCTCGGTCTCCTGACCTCGTGATCTGCCCGTCTCAGCCTCCCAAAGTGCTGGGATTACAGGCTTGAGCCACCGCGCCCGGCCAGACCCTGAAATTCTTAATGATTTTATCTTTGACCTTGTGTCTTGTTTTTTTTTTTTTTTTTTTTTGAGTTGGAGTCTCGCTCTCTTAAGAGTGCAGTGGCCGGATCTCAGCTCACTGCAAGCTCCGCCTCCTGGGTACACGCCATTCTCCTACCTCAGCCTCCCGAGTAGCTGGGACTACAGGCGCCCGCCACCTCGCCCGGCTAGTTTTTTGTCTTTTTTAGTAGAGATGGGGTTTCACTGTGTTAGCCAGGATGGTCTCCATCTCCTGACCTCGTGATCCGCCTGTCTCGGCCTCCCAAAGTGCTGGGATTACAGGCTTGAGCCACCGCGCCCGGTCTGACCTTGTGTCTTGTAAGTGGAGCCTGATAGGACAGTGGGACGTGCAGGGCGCAGGAGACACATACAGTGAGTGTGCTCCGTTCCTCACTTACCATACCTGTACAGAGTCTGCAATGCCTGTGAGCACACAGATCTGGGGGACCCACAATGCATGGGAGTTCAACAGGACTCAAAGCGAGTACAAGGTGAGTGCACACCTATGACTGACCCAAGAGGCCAAGCTTTCAGTTCAAACTAGAATGTGCTTCAAGTGCACAAAGAAGACAGAAGTGTTCTAAGAAACACGAATGATCAAGGAATTCTGCTGCATCCTTTCTTGCTTTTGTGTTATCCACACACTTATGCTGCAAATAGCGATACAGAAAGGAAGGGGAAGATAGGGTAACCAATCCATCCTTTTCCTTTCCATCCTTCCTTATTAACTGGCAAGCCAACAGTGCTGGCAGAATGTGCACATATTAAGAATTGAAAGCCGGGCGCGGTGGCTCATGCCTGTAATCTCAGAACTTTGGGAGGCCGAGGCAGGTGGATCGCGAGGTCAGGAGTTCAAGACCAGCCTGGCCAAGATGGTGAAACCCCATTTCAACTAAAACTACAAAAATTAGTTGGGCTTGGTGGCAGGTACCTGTGATCCTAGCTACTCGGGAGGCTGAGGTTGCAGTGAGCCGAGATTGCGCCACTGCACTCCAGTCTGGGTGACAGAGTGAGACTCCATCTCAAAAAAAAAAAAAAAAAAAGAATTGAAGGCCGGGCGCAGTGGCACACGCCTGTAATCCCAGCTCTTTGGAAGGCAGAGGCTGGTAGATCACTTGAGGCAGGAATTGGAGACCGGCCTGGCCAACATGGTGAAACCCCATCTCTATTAAAAGTACAAAAATTAACAGGGTGTGGTAGTGGGGACCTGTAATCCCAGCTACTCAGGAGGGTGAGGCAGGAGAATCGTTTGAACCTGGGAGGCGGAGGTTGTGGTGAGCCAAGATCACGCCATTGCACTCCAGCCTGGGCAACAACAGTGAAACTCCATCTGAAAAAAAAAAGAAAAACAACGAACTGAAGGCCAGGTGTGGTGACTCATGCCTGTAATCCCAGCACTTTGGGAGGCGGTGACGGGAGAAGTGCTTGAGCCCAGGAGTTTGAGACCAGACTGGGCAACATGGTGAGACCCCATCTCTACTAAAAATGCAAAAATTAACCAGGCATGGTGGCACGCACCTGTGGTCCTAGCTACTTGGGAGGCTTAGGTGGGAGGATCACTTGAGCCCAGGAGGTCAAGGCTGCAGTGAGCCATGTTTGCACCACTTCACTCCACTCTGAGTGACAGAGGAGACCCTGTCCTGGTAAGAACTAAATATATATATCCATGTATAAGCTAAGAAATATTAATTATGTAGTTTCTGTGATTCTACAGGAGTTAAATGTTCTTATATTTGTATTTAAAACAAGCATTGCACAGTATTAAGCAAATGGTAAAATTCCTGCTAATAATTTAAATGCTTCTTACTTAGAATTACATTCAATAGCAAATTAAAAACATAACAGGTCAAAACAGATCATACAAGAAAAAAAGCTTCATATTTTATTATTTTTAATGACTATTTTTTCCCAACTATTTTTTTTTTTTGAGACAGAGTCTTGCTCTGTCGCCCAGGCTGGAGTGTGGTGGTGCGATCTTGGCTCACTGCAAGCGCTGCCTCCCAGGTTCATGCCATTCTCCTGCCTCAGCCTCCTGAGTAGCTGGGACTACAGGCACCTGCCACCATGCCTGGCTATTTTTTTTTTTTTTAAGTAAAGACAGGGTTTCACCATGTTGGCCAGGATGGTCTCGATCTCTTGACCTCGTGATCCACCCGCCTTGGCCTCAAAAGTGCTGGGATTACAGACGTGAGCCATTGCGCCCGGCTGACCCTAAGTCTCTACAAGGATTGACTGTATGTGGGAGCAGGTGCAGCCGCTCTTCAGACACCTTAGGGAAGAGCTAGCTGATTTGTCCGCAAGCAGTTGGGTGAAAACCAAGCAGGTTTCCATGGCAATTTGTAGAAATGATTTAGGTAAAGTTTAATCACTGCACTGTCTGCTCTATGTACCCATGGGTTTATATTGACTGGCAATCTGGGCACATGATTGAAAGGCTTTGCCAACCTTTATTTGTCTTTATGTTCCTTTTTCGTAGGCCTTCTTTTTTTTGGTTTTATTTCTAAATTAGATTTGGCCAAGTTACACTTTTATTTCTTCAACAATATTTACTGAATCCTTGCTATCGGCCAGGCACTGAACACACACTGAGCAAGGCAAACTCACTGTCTTTGTGAAGATTCTATCTAGTAGGACAGACAGCATGATTAACATTTTTTTTTTTTTTTTCAAATGGAGCTTCACTCTTGTTGCCCAGGCTGGAGTGCAATGGCATGATCTTGGCTCACCGCAAATTCCGCCTCCCAGGTTCAAGCAATTCTCCTGCCTCAGCCTCCCAAGTAGCTGGGATTACAGGCATGCGACAGCACACCTGGCTATTTTTGTATTTTTAGTAGAGATGGGGTTTCTTCATGTTGATCAGGCTGGTCTCGAGCTCCCAACCTCAGGTGATCCGCCTGCCTTGGCCTCCCAAAGTGCTGGGATTACTGGCATAAGCCACTGCATCCAGCCTTTTTTTTTTTTTTTTTTTTTTTAAAGAGATGGGATCTTGCTCTGTCAGCCAGGCTGGAGTGTGGTGGCTCAGTCACAGCTCACTGAAGGCTGAAATGCTGGGGTTCAAGTGATTCTTGCACCTCAGTATCCCGAGTAGCTGGGACTACAGGCATGAGCAGACATACCCAGCTAATTATTTTTGTTATTTATTATTTTTTTTTGAAGAGAAGATGTCTTGATTCGCTTCCAGGCTAACACTGAGAGTTTCTAATACACAAGAGCACGTTCTAACACCTGGAGACCCTAGTCAAATCACCCAAGTACGATGAGAAAGAGTGAAAGAGGATATCTGCATAATCTCAAAGTATCTGCTTCACAAAATAACCACTAATTATAAAGACCATAGAAACCTGGCTGACTCCACCTTAAGCCAGTGATCAAAGTTAATCTCACCAGTAACAATATATAGACATCATTTGCCTCTTGGTGTGATGTACCAAGGAGGGCACAAGATCACTTCTGTGGTATTTGTGCCAAAAATGCAAATCTCTAATTCTTTTTTGGGACTTGCTCTGTCGCCCAAGTCAGAGTGCGGTGTTATGATCCATAGCTCACTGCAGCCTTAATCTCCTGGGCTCAAGCGATCCTCCCACCTCAGCCTCCTGAGTAGTTGGGACTACAGGTGCGTGCCAGTTAATTTTTTACATTTTTAGTAGAGATGAGGTCTCACTATGTTGCCCAGGCTCTACTCTTCAAATGTATGGACAAGACAAAAGATAGACTGAGAAACTGTCCCAGACTGGAGGAGACCAGGAGATAAATGCAACCTGGGATCCTGGACTGGACTGCAGATCAGAGAAAGGGCAACAGCAGGGAAAAATGGTGGATTTGAGTAAGCTCTGAGAGTAGTTCATAGGCTAGTATTTATGTTAATTTCTTGGTTTTGATGACTATAGTGCGATTATGAAAGATGGCAGTATTCAGGGGCGAGAGGCATATGGGAATGCTATGTAGTATTTTGACAAGTCTGAAATCATTTCAAAATGAAAAGTTGTGTTTGTTTGTTTTTAGACTGAATCTTGCTCTGTCACCCGGGCGGGGGAATGCAGTGGCATGATCTTGGCTCACTGCAACCTCCATCTCCCAGGTTTAAGCAATTCTCCTGCCTCAGCCTCCCTAGAAGCTGGGATTACAGGTGCCTGCCACCATGCCCAGCTAATTTTTATATTTTTAGTAGAGACAGGGTTTCACCGTGTTGGCCAGGCTGGTCTGGAACTCCTGACTTCAGGTGATCCTCTTGCCTTGGCCTCCCAAAGCGTAGGGATTATTGGTGTGAGCCACAGTGCCTGGCCCAAAATGAAAAGTTAAAAAATAAAATTAAATAAAATCACCCTTTCCTCTGACAGACACCACCTTGCACCAATGCCTGAGTCCCGTTCCTGTCTTTATTTCTCGCTACATGGGCTTATAGAAAGAGCAGAGGCTCTGGCAACAGAAAGATCCAGGCTCCCATCATAGCCTGGCCCCTGTTGACTCTGTGACTTTGGGCAAGTCATGAGTTTCACAGATGAGGTTCCTCATCGATAACATGGCAATGCTGTGACTTACCCCTGAAGGACTGTGCGAAGATTAAGTGCCTAAAATAAGAAAACTAATGTAAAGCACTCAGCCGAGAGCCTCGCGGGTGGAAGATGTTTAGCAATTGTTGTTTCCTTCCCAAATTCAGCCAGGCAGTCCTCCCAGCTGCTAAAGCAGGGTCATGCACATCTGGGAGGGGTGATAAGCTCCCTGCCTCCGCTTACTAAATGCTGACTACATGTGCCCAGGTTCTGTCCCTAACAAAGGACAAGATCTGTTGGGGCAGGGACTGTGCACCAATAAGCCGCAGTAAACAAGGCCCCTCCCTGTCACTCACTGTATTTGGCAAATACTGTGCAAGATGGACACAGTGGAGACAGCAGAAACACGGCAGAAGGGGCCCTGCCTTCGGGGAGCTTGTAACGTGGGGAAAGGGAGGGCCAACAGACATTAAACCAGAAACTGGATTAGTCAGCAAACTGCCAGTTAACTATGGCTGGGGGTGGAAAAGAGTGGCCGGAAGGGAAGAGGCCCTACTATAGACAGGGTGCCCAGGGAAGGCCTCGTGCCCAGAGGGTGACATTCATGCTGGAAACTGCAAGACCGAGCCAGCGGCATGGACGGTTCTGGGTGATGTGGCACCAAGGCAGGAGGAGTGTGGAATTTTAGGAATTGCCAGGAGGCCTCGGAGTCTCTAGGCAGGGCTGGAGGGACCAACAGTGCTGGAGAAGGGGTCAGTGAGGTGGGCAGAAGCCAGGCCGTGCAGAGAGTGGAAAATGGCTGGTGGGCGTTAGAACAGGGTGCACAGGATCAGACTCCCTTTCTGAGAGCTCACTGGGCTGCTGGGTGGAGAAAAGGGGCAGGAGGTGCTGAGTCATCCAGGTGGGAGAGAGACAGGGGTCTGGACTAGAGAGGGTACTGGAGGTGGAGAGGGTAGGGTGGCAGAGGGATGGGAGATCTGTGCCTGGCTTGGATGTGGGCTAGGGACAGGTTGCAGTCCTTGCTGGCCTGAGGTCTTGATCTTTGGGCAAAGCAGGAGAAGGCAGGGCTGAGGCGGGGAAGGAGGAAGGGAAGGGGAGAACAGCCTGAGGACCTAGTGGCTCTCCCCAGCCCTGTGCCCCGCCCTGCCAAGGGCTTCCACAGGACTCTCTAAGCCACTTAGCTCAGGCGCTTCCTCCATCTGCCTGCAGAGTTGGCGAGTGACAATCCCCACAGTCAGCTCCCCGTCCTGCTCCTTCTCTTTCTGGGAAAGGGCCCCTGTCCTTGCAGTTGCACTTAGCCTTCTCCCTGGCATATGCAACCAAAACAGGATCCCTCTCAATTTTGCCATCCACTGCCCCCCATCGCAGCCTCACCTGTGGGAACAGGCCCTGGAAACTCACCTAGGGTCTCTCTACCTCCGACCCAAACTGCAAACCACAGGCAAAAAGAAGTTCCTAAAGCGCCGCATTTTGCTGAGGCTTGCACCTGCTCGAAAGTCTTCGGTGGCTCCTCACTGCTTATGAACAAATGTCCAACTTCCAGTCAGGCCTTCTGGAAACTGAGACCACAGGAGTTGCTGCCCCCTCCCTTCCTGTACTGCCCAAGGATAATCCCGTGCTCCCAAGAATGAAAGGACAGAAACCCCCTAAATGACTGCCACCAGCGAAATGTACAAATAAATTCCAACATATTCAGACCTTGGAAAACTGCACAGCAAGGGAAACACATGATCTAGAGCAACAGGTTTCAACATTCACAAAGCTCAAGCACGCATCGTTATGCTGAGACATACTGCAGAGAAAACAATATGACAATATTCATTAAAAATACAAAAGCATGGCTGGGTGCGGTGGCTCACACCCGTAATCCCAGCGCTTTGGGAGGCCGAGGCAAGTGGATCACCTGAGGTCAGGAGCTGGAGACCAGCCTGACCAATATGGTGAAATCCCGTCTCTACTGAAAACACAAAAATTAGCCAGGCATGGTGGCGCGTGCCTGTAATTGCAGCTACTTCAGAGGCTGAGGCAGGAGAACTGCTTGAACATGGCAGGCAGAGGTTGCAGTGAGCCAAGATCGTGCCACTGCACTCCAGCCTGAGTGAAAGAGTGAGACTGCCTCAAAAAAAAAAAAAAAAAAAAAAAAAAAAAAAAAAAAAAAAAAAGCATGCAAATCAATCATGTATATTTTTTGGGTTTTTTTTTTTTTTCTTCTTCTTGAGACAGAGCTTTGCTCTTGTTGCCCAGGCTGGAGTGCAATGGCACGATCTCAGTTCACTGCAACCTCTGCCTCCTGGGTTCAAGTGATTCTCCTGCCTCAGCCTCCCAAAGTAACTGGGATTACAAGTGCCTGCCACCATACCCAGCTAATTTTTTTGTATTTTTAGTAGAGACGGGTTTCACTATGTTGGCCAGGCTGGTCTCGAACTCATGACCTCAAGTGATCCACCCACCTCGGCCTCCCAAAGTGCTGAGATTACAGGCATGAGCCACCATGCCCAGCCAGAACCTGTGCCCTTCTGTCTTCAATCCCCTGCTCCACCTTCCCAGGATGTCACTGCCCCATGTTATGGCCCCTGGTTTCCTAAGCCATTACCAGAGATATGGCTTCTTCTTTTGCTGGAGGCAAGAAGCAGGAACTCACTCCCCTAACCTCAGTTTCCCTTTCTGTCAAATTGAGTGCTCCCCCGCAGCCTGGACCAGTAAGTTTATGTGACTCACAAGAAAATACTGATGCTTGTTATGTGACTCACAAGAAAATACTGATGGGCCTTGGCCCATCTATATTAGAATGATCTAGGGGTGCTGGTTAAAAAAGAAGATTCTGACCTTCTTCTCTCCCTCCCTCTTCCTAGATTTTGATTCAGCAGTTCTGGGGCCAGGAACTACCCATCATCACCTCACCAAAAAGAAGATAAAGTTTCCTAATTGGTCCTCTAGGACTTAGGTGGGAGGCAGAAAAGCCATTCTGCAAGGTGGGGAGCAGCCAGCCTGGGTAAGTGGCAGCTGCCCCGAGGGACCCTCCTTGTGGGGTTACAGCTGCAGACAGTGCCAGCACCTCCAGTGTAGGGTCAAAGTGCACCTTCCACTCCTTGCCTCAGTGAGCCAGCAGTTGGTGTCTCTGGTATCTGAATGTGAGCCTCCAGCCCCATGGGAGGCCATGTGTGACAACTGGGGACAGTGAGCCACTGCCCCCCCAGATGCCCCTCCCTCTGACACACAGTGGAAAACACACAATGAAGCTCTTCTCTCCTCCATAGGGCCATTTCACCATCCTGGGCAGCCCTGAGAGAAGCCTGAGGTTTTCAAGCCTCTGTCCCAGCTGGGCCCAGGGCTGGCCTCAGGCCAGGGGGAGTAGGAGGGAGGGTGGAGGGCAGGGGAGCAGCATAAAGGGGGCTCTGCCTCCCACAGAATGACCTGGAAAGCCCTTATTGCCAGGGTCACCTGCCTTGGCTCCTCCCTTCCTCCTGTATCGGCTAAATGGCCCCCCGATCCCACAGGGCCCCAGACTCCACTGGGACCCAACGGACAAGCTCAGGCTGGTGGGGCCTCTGGCCGGGGACTGTTCTGCCTTCTCCCTTCGTGTCCTCAGGACCCAGACTGCCCAGGCTCTGCATCTTACCACTGACAGGGCACTCCTAATGAAACAGAACTGAAAGTGCCTGTCTGAGAGCTGAGGGACCTGGAGGGCCACCAGGGCACAGGGTTCTATGGGACCCAAGGTCTGCTCCGAGGCCCCTCAGGAACGTAGAGAGCAGCTCCATGTTTTGTGCATTCTCAAAACTGAGGAAACGGAAGAAGATAACGAGACAGCTAAAAGGCCCTTGAGGGTGAGGGTTTCCCGAAGCTGCCAGCATGCCTGGGGGCGGGGGGACTTCCTCACGCCCAGGAGAGGGACAGGGCTGCTCCGCGGTCAAAACAGGAGATCCCCGGGTCAGGGTCTGCCATCGTCCTACCCATCCCTGGATGGGTTCTTCCCCAGACTTCACAGCCCTCTCCAGAGGACACCCATCTGTCACTGACGAAGGGGGCTCTTGGCTAGAACCAGAAGCACAGTAAGAGCTGGTGGCCTCTCCATGGTGTCTCAGCCCTGGCTGGGAGGCCTTAGCTAGTTCTCTCTCCATGGGTGTAATTCCAGGCCACCTGCCTGCCAAGGGCTCTGGGCTTTGTTTAGTTTTGGTTTGTTTCTTGTGACTTTCTCCTTCTCTCCTCACTCATCCCAATCCCAGGCTTTCCTGATTCAATCCTGCTCCCTGGGCTAGGCCTGAGGGTCCCAGAGGGCCACCAAGGACACAGGGTTCTAGTGGAGCCGGGGTCTGCTCCAAGGCACCTTAGTTTTTGTTTGATTGTTTTGACACAGAGTCTCGCTCTGTCATCCAGGCTGGAGTGCAGTGGCGTGGTCTCTGCTCACTGCAAGCTCCGCCTCCCGGGTTGAAGCGATTCTCCTGCCTCAGCCTCCCGAGTAGCTGGGATTACAGGGGTGCACGACCATGCCCAGTTAATTTTTGTATCTTTTAGTAGAGATGGGGTTTTGCCATGTTGGCCAGGCTGGTCTCAAACTCTTGGCCTCAAGAATCCGCTCGCCTTGGCCTGCCAAAGTGCTGGGATTACAGGTGTGAGCCACTACACCCGGCCCCAAGGCCCCTTAGGAACACAGAAAGCAGCCAGGAAGTCCGATCCATGAACACCTAACTCCAGTACAAGCAAGAATGCGCACGGGAAGCTCGAAGAGGGAAGATAGTGCCGGGGGCAGTCTGGAGACAAGAGGTTCATTTTGACTGAGGAGGCTGGGAAGGCTTCATGGAGAAAAGGGCACCTGAGCCAAGCTTTTCATTCATTTATTCACACATGCATGCATTCATTCAGAAACTTTTTTTTCTTTCACATCAGACGGATACCGTGCTGACATCACCATAAGGTTTGAGGGATGCGCATGTTACCTATGCGTGTGAAAACCCAATCATACTTAGGAATTAAAATAGGACTATTCAGAGGCATTTAGTAAGGGCCACCTAGGTGCCAGGCACTGTTCTGGAATCTGGGATACAGTCTTTAACAAAGCTTCTCCCCCTGTGTAGCCACATTCTGGTTGGGGGAGAAGAACAATCAACATGTAGTGTGTCCCATGGTGATGTGAACTAGGGGAACATAAAGCCAGAGAGGGGACAGGGTGCAGGGGTGCGGGTGGTGCTATGTTTATGTGGGGTGGTCAGGGCAGGGCTCTCATATAAGGCAAAATTTGAGCAGAGAACTGAAGGAAGTGAGGCAGCAAGCCATGCGGAGTCACAGAAAGGCCTGAAGGGAGGGGTGTCTTGGTGTATTTGAGGCCTGGGATTACAACAGGCAGAGACAGAATTAGCCCAGACCTCTCCGCTAGGACTGAAGCACCGTGGAGAGGCCACCAGCTGTGGCTGAGGCAGAGGAGCAGGCTGAAGGGCGCTAAAAGATGTGGTAGGGATGGGCAGGTCACAGAGGGCCCTGAAGCCATTCTTCGAACAGACTTGGACCTCATGAGAGAGGTGGGAAATGGCTGGAGGAGTTTGAGCAGAGAAGTAATCCATTCCTGAATTAAATAAGTTTCTTTTTTTTTTTTTTTGAGATGGAGTTTCACTCTTATCACCCAGGCTGGAGTGCAATAGCGCAATCTCCGGTCACTGCAACCTCTGCCTCCTGGGTTCATTCAAGCGATTCTCCTGGCTGGCCCAGGGTGGTGGCAGTGGAGGCAGGGAGAAGTGTTCAGATTCTGGGTACCTTTGAAGGTGAGTTTTGAAGATGCAACAGAATTTGACAGTAGAGACGTAGGGAGGAAGGAAGGCAGGACAGGTCAGACGGAAGTGCAGGAACAGCTCAGGCCTGGGGGAGATGAAACTGGGCAGGTCTGTAGGGGGTGTGGGAGGGCTGCAAAGGCCTGGGTGAGGGGCGTGGCTCCATTATGTTGGCAGTGTGGCTTGCAGAAGTGGACACTTGCTCAGAGCCACACTTTGAAGACTAACCAGGCAGCAGGGGGAAGCTGTGTCAGTGGGGAGAGCAGAGAGCAGCAGGGAGGCATGAGGCTGCTGTGGGTGCTCTGGCCATAGCTCTCCAAGGTCCCACAGGCCCCAGAAAAGAAAAGGATCCTGCTCCCCTCCTGCCAGGCTGCGATGTGGATAGCCCAGCTCATCTACCTGGCCTCATTCAGCAGCTGGGAGGATTCACTCAAGGTCCCTCCCATCAGGCTCCTGCCACTCTTGAAATCAAGCCAGTGGGACTCATTGGCCCCAGATAAGGGCTTTCCTCTTGCAGAAGCAGAGCAAGCTAGGTCCATCCCAGGGAGGGTTGCGAGGGTCAGGAAGGACCTTCTACGCCTCGGAATGGAGGGGGGCTTGGTCTAGGAGGGAAGGCTGTCACTAGGACTGGCTTTCCCCACAGGCCAGCTGCTACCCACCTCCTTGGCTCTGCAAGACACTCGCAGACCTGCTTGTGTCCTATCCGTCTCCCCTCTGCAGACAGAGGCTTTCCTCAAGACTCTGTTCTGCAAAATCCCCACAACTACCCCTAAGAAGGCAAAAGGACAACTGAGGCATGAAGCAGGGGGCACACACGGGCGAGTCCCACATTCCTGATCCGACTCCCCAAGTGTATCGTGCTGCTTCTGGGGAGCTTGCCGTGCCCTGCCTCCTCCTGGGTTTGGGCCCCCCATTTTTTTTTTTTTTTGAGATGGAGTCTTGCTCTGTCGCCCAGGCTGGAGTGCAGTGGTGCAATCTCGGCTCACTGCAAGCTCCGCCTTCCAGGTTCACACCATTCTCCTGCCTCAGCCTCCCAAGTAGCTGGGACTACAGGTGCCTGCCACCAGGACCGGCTAATTTTTTGTATTTTTAGTAGAGATGGGGAGACCTCCTGACCTCGTGATCCACCCACCTTGGCCTCCCAAAGTGCTGGAATTACAGGCTTGAGTCACTGCGCCTGGCCGGGCCCTTGCTTATATGTGTTCGCATGTGCTTTCTCCTTCCCTGCAGAACAGTGATCAGAACCTGTTCATATCTGGGACCCCACAGTCCTTACCCAGGGCAGCTGGGTGTTCCCTGGCTGAATGAAGGGATGTGGAGTTTCCTGCTGGGTGGTGAGTAGGACAGGCTTGGAAGACAGGGGTGGAGTTATGTAAGGAAGCTCCGGAAGGACACAGGGCCATGCATCCTCTCCCACCCAACTCCAGGTCACAGCAGGAACACTTGCTAACATTTCCTGAACACTCTCTTTGAGCCAGGCCCTGTGTATTTTAGGTGCGGTTTCATTTGATCTTCATAGGAGCCCTATGAGGTAGGCATCCCCAACCCCATTTTATAGATGCAAACAACTAAGGCACAGAGAAGTTACTTGTCCAAGGTCACATGGCTACTAAGCAACAAAGATAGGATGCAAAAGCAGATTTGTTCGACCCCACATGCTATGTGCTTAGCTACTATCCACACTGTCTCCCAGGCGCCACAGAGCCCCAAATGCATGTGTCTCACATCAGGTTCGCCTGTGGCCACTGTGCTCAGTTATCCTCATCCTAAGACAATTGTAGTTATGGTTAAGGAAAGCCTTTTATAAAACGGCCACACACCAGGGATGCTGATTATTAATGATAATATGGCCAACAGCTCTCCTCCCGGTTAGCCTGGTGTTTCCATCATTTCCTTTCCACCCCCAGTAGAATCCTCTATTTGTGATCCTCCCAGCCACACCTTCAGGTTGGTAGCGCATGTGCCCTCCCCCTCTCCACCATGTCCTCTCCCATCCCGTTCCCCCTCCCTCCCCATCCTTCCTGGAGACACCCCTAGCACCAACACCTGCCCATTTCCACCCTAGAGTTTCCTGCAAATATCCCCTTTCCCTCCCAGCAGCCAGCAGCTTCTCCCCCTGGGGACCGGACAGACTGTTTCCCACACTATGAGGAGCAAGGTCTGGAAATCTGCAAATGTGAAGAGTGGATTCCAAAGCAACCTTGAAATCCAGACACAGAAAAGCCTGTAGAAATACCGCATTTTGAAGAAGCTCTCCAATGATTCTAGTTTTGGAGATCTGTAAAATCCCAAGTCCCAATTTCCAGGCATACCCATACCCTCAAGATTCTGAGATAGTGATTCTGGCATTCTGATCTCAGGAATTCTGATTCCAGTTCCTTATGGAAACTTCTATTTTCCACTTCCTCAGGCCATTTGTATGACCTCAAACTTACTAATTTTGAAAGCTAGAAGTAGATTTAAATATCTTTCCCCAGATAAGACTGTAAAATTCCCAGAAATTTTATGGGGAGAAAATGTTTCCATTAAAAATCCCAAATATAGGCTGGGTATAGTGGCTCCTGCCTGTAATCCCAGCACTTTGGGAGGCCGAGGTGGGCAGATCATGAGGTCGGGAGTTCAAGACCAGCCTGACCAACATGGTGAAACCGCATCTCTACCGAAAATACAAAAATTAGCCAGGTGTGGTGGTGAGTGCCTGTAGTCCCAGCTACTCAGTAGGCTGAGGCAGGAGAATTGCTTGAACCTGGGAGGTGGAGGTTGCGGTGAGCTGGGATTGTGCCACTACACCACTCCAGCCTAGGGTACAGAGCAAGAGTCCGTCTCAAAAAAAAAAAAAAAAAAAAGGCCAGGTGTGGTGGCTCATGCCTATAATCCCAGCACTTTGGGAGGCCGAGGCGGGCAGATCATGAGGTCAGGAGTTCGCAACCAGCCTGACAAACATGGTGAAACCCCGTTTCACCATGCAAAGATCACGCCATTGCATTCCAGCCTGGGCAACAGAGTGAAACTCCGTCTCAAAAAAAGAAAAAAAAGAAGATTATTTAGATACCTTCATATTTGGGGATTTTCTTTTTCTTTTTCTTTTTTTGAGGCGGAGTCTTGCTCTGTTGCCCAGGCCTGAGTGAAATGGCGCGATCTCGGCTCACTGCAACCTCTGCCTCCCAGCTTTAAGCGATTCTTCTGCCTCAGCCTCCTGAGTAGCTGGGATTACAGGTGCTCACCACCATGCCCAGGTAATGTTTGTATTTTTAGTAGAGATGGGGTTTCACCATGTTGGCCAGGCTGGTCTCGAACTCCTGACCTCAGGTGAGCCAGCCACCCGCCTCAGCCTCCCAAAGTGTTGGGATTACAGGCATGAGCCACCACGCCTGGCCTAGATATTTTTCAGTCTCATTATTTTAATGCAATATGCAGAGCAATGGTAACTTACTTGGCGCATTATCTAAACGGTGACCAAGGTTTAGGATATTAGAGATGTGAATGCTCCAAAAGACACAAACACAAGATCCCCACCCCACCCTCCAGCACCACGTTTTTCTAGTTTTCCCGTCCACTGAAGCCTTTATATCTCCGCTTCTTAGACTGTGAGTGGAATCCTGGGCCTAAAGCTTCTGGGCGTGTGGGTGGTCTGGGGAGGAGAGGGTGAGTTGCACAATGTCTGCTCGGAAGCTCAGGAAATTCCCAGGCTTGGGCTCTCCCCACAACCTGGCCTGTGGCCAGTGCTCTCACAATTCCCATCCCCAACATTACTGTCCCTAAACTGGGGCTTGAGGTCCTGACCCATGGCCAGGCTGGTAGTAGGAAGGGGACAGGGGCCCTTGGAGGCCTGTCTTCTTCCCTGTCTCTCAGCATCCCTGGGTCTGAACAGTGCTTGCTATCACCACCCTCCCCTGGGGCCAGGAAGGAAGGGGTAGAGGGAGGCAGGAGGGCAGAGTGAGCGGGGGAGGGTCCATGGAGACAAATCACTGGAAAAGTGGGCAGAGTCAGTTGGGTCAGATTTCACAGCCTGGTGCTTCCACTAGGGCCAGGCTGTGGTTAGAAGGAAAGGGACATGCTGGAATCCAACAGGGTTGAGACCCTTGCTTGGGACAGAAGAACCTAACTTGACTGGTGAGAAGTTGGGTGCTGGGGAGTGGGACAAGGACATACGGAAGGAGTTGGCGGTTTTAAATGTCAGACGGTGGGAGGCATTCCTTCTCTCCGGCACTTGCCATCGGAGCCCGGGCATCTGCTGACCTTACCCCTGGACAGGGACGGTCTTCCCAGCCCTGGCTACTGCACTATCCTCCTGTCCAGCTTCCTGGTCTCCAGCCCCTTCTGTGGCACTTTTCTCCAGATGTTCTCTCACGCCTCCTTACGTGGCCACCCTGGCCCGCCTCTCCGATCCTCCTTCCCCAGCTTATCCCAATTCTCCAGCCCCCCAACTCCCTCAGACCCCCCAACTCGGTGGCTTCTCCAATCCGTCTCCTCGATCCCTCTTCCCTCAGACCAAGCCCCGTCCTAACCGCCACGCCCACCCCCAGCTCCGGCCCGCGCCTCCCAGTCCCCTCTCCCAGCGCGCCCGCCTCCCGAGCTGGCACGCTTCGGACCCCGGGCACTAACCCGATTCGGAAGAGCAGCCGCTGGCTGTGCGCCATGAGCAGGCCGCGGAGGCCCCGCCGCACTCGGCAGCCGCGGGGGCTCACAAGTAGGACGAGGACAAGGACGAGGAGGAGCCAGCAGCCGGCGACCCACTGCCACGGCGCGGGCCAGCCCTGCCAAGCCATGCTGGGGGCAGGCGCGCGCCAGCCGGGCGGAGCTGGGCGTTGCTAGCCAACGGCCCGGCCTCGGCCCCCCGCGGGGAACCTGCAGGCAGGCTGGGGGCGTGGGGGCGTTGTGGCCCCGCCCCGCCCATTGACCTCTGCTTTGGACCCGCCCCCTCACCACCTCCAGCGGGGCGAGTACCCCCAAGGCCACCGGCTTGGGGGGCGGCCTGGCTCCGCCCCCGGCTGGCGGCCAGGAGGCGGGGCCACAGCGGGCCGCGAGCCTGCGCTGATCGGGGTCCCCAGTCGCCTGAACCCTGGGAGGGGGTCGGAGCTCGTAGTTCGCCCCGCCCGCCTCCCCGTCCAGGGCACTGCTACAGTTTCTCAGCTGGCAGAAACCTGAGAGATCATCTGGGGCAGCTGCCATTCATGGTTTTATTCATTCGCCGAATTACTTTTCTAGCTTCTCCTATGTACTTGGCACTCTGCCAGGCTCTGAGGCGGATGCAAGGGTCAAAGGCACAGCGTCTGCATTCCTGGAGCCCACAGTCCGGAATCCAGTGAGGAGACGAACCAAATAAGCAAGCAAACAAAATTATATCTGTTTATGCACACACATACATATGCGCGTGATAAATTGTGAAAGGAAGTCAAGGAGGGAGCAATGATATGGAGCACAGAGAGGGCCAGCTTAGATGGGGAGAGCCTCCCCAGCAGATGACATTTAAGTCCTGCCCTGAAGGATAGGAAGAGGCCACACAAGCTCTGGGGGAGCAACATGACCTAGAATATGTAGCCATGGGTGGCACAGTGGGGCCTAGGGCTGGGGCATTCCCACTCCCAAACCCAGGGCGATTTCCACATCACCGTTCCCAGCTCCCTCACTGCTGCCCTCCTGATGGATTCTAGAAGTTGTTAAGGTCCCTGGAATGCAAGTAGGTGTGAAGGCATGCGTGGTGGTGGTGAAATCTACAAATTTAGGCACAGGAGCCAGGGCTGGGCTCGTTTTGGCTCCAGCCCTAGCTCTGTCCCAGGACAGGAAGGGAAGGAAATGCTCTAAAGAGTCAAGCTCAGCCAGGCTCAGTGGCTCATGCCTGTAATCCCAGCACTTTGGGAGGCCAAGGGCGGAGGGGCGGATCACCTGAGGTCAGGAGTTCGAGACCAGCTTGACCAACATGGAGAAACCCCGTCTTTACTAAAAATACAAAATTACCTGGGTATGGTGGCGCCTGCCTGTAATCCTAGCTACTGGGGAGGCTGAGGCAGGAGAATCACTTGAACCCAGGAGGCAGAAGTTGCAGTGAGTCGAGATCGTGACATGGCACTCTAGCCTGGGCAACAAGAGCAAGACTCTGGCTCAAAAAAAAAAAAAAAAAAAAAAAAGAGTCAAGGTCGGCCGGGAGTGGTGGCTCAGGCCTTTAATGCCAGCACTTTGGGAGGCTGAGGCGGGCGTTTCGCTAGGTCAGGAGATTGAGACCATCCTGGCTAACACGGTGAAACCCTGTCTCTACTAAAAATACAAAAAATTGGCCTGGCATGGTGGCGGGCGCCTGTAGTCCCAGCTACTTGGGAGTCTGAGGCAGGAGAATCGCTTGAACCTGGGAGGCGGAGGTTGCAGTAAGCCAAGATAGTGCCACTGCACTCCAGCCTAGGTGACGGGGCGAGACCCGTCTCAAAAACAAACAAACAAACAAACAAAACAAGTCAAGCTTACCTCTGATGCTGCTGGGAGGTGCTTGGAGGGAGATTGGTGAGGAATATGTTAAATTATCTTCAAAGTGAATTGTAATTCCAACACCTGAATCTAGGTTTAATCCAGAAAACCCAGACAGACATGGAGTTTCTCCTATGTGGCTACATCTTGAGGGACAGAGCCTATGGCCTGCTCCCTCCCTGTCTCCTTGCCTGTAATTAGGCTGCTTCTCAGTGCCTGGCATATAAAGGGCTGGTACTGCAGAGGAGGCAGAGGAGAGAGAAAACTGATAAGCCAATTTGCAGATGGCCCTTGTAAGATGCAGGAGTTTGCGTCTCCAAGTCTGTGTCTGTACATGCAAAGTGAAGGATCATGGGGCATCATCAAAAGTCATTGTGCGGCCGGGCGCGGTGGCTCAAGCCTGTAATCCCAGCACTTTGGGAGGCCGAGACGGGTGGATCACGAGGTCAGGAGATCGAGACCATCCTGGCTAAGACGGTGAAACCCCATCTCTACTAAAAAAGACAAAAAACTAGCCGGGCGAGGTGGCGGGCGCCTGTAGTCCCAGCTACTCAGGAGGCTGAGGCAGGAGAATGGCTTAAACCCGGGAGGTGGAGCTTGCAGTGAGCTGAGATCCGGCCACTGCACTCCAGCCTGGGCGACAGAGCAAGACTCCGTCTCAAAAAAAAAAAAAAAAAAAAAAAAAAGTCATTGTGCACACACCTTTCTGCAGGTAAGGCTGGCCAAGTAAGGCTGTGCCAGGCATTCTGTCGAGAAATTAAAATGCAGTCCTGTAATCTGAAACAGGAAATGCATGCTCAAGCATGAGCTTGCAGAGAACGTAGAGATGACCAAATTCTAAATCTCAAGCCACACAATTAACAAGATTATAGACAATAAATCCAAGATACGTTTGATGAAGTATATGGAGTCAAGGCGGGACTGGGATAAGGAGTGAGGGTGTGTGTTTTAGGGGACTCATGCAGGCCCAGGGAGCCATAACCCCACCGTTAGACTGTTCTGGAAGACTTCCAATGTCTGCTGCAAGTTGGCTTTAGTTTCACCTCCTCTGCCATAAGAATCTTCTATCCCATCCAGGCTAATGCCTTATTATTACCCCTCTCCTGCACTTTATACCCTAGAATACCTAACTACTTGTAGTTGCCTGGACCTACCATATTGTTTCACACCCCCATGCCTTTGCACATGCTGTGCCTTCTGTGTGGAATGTCATTTATCCTTTGTTCCCCAAAGACTCGGATTGGGTGTGGTCTCTCCAAGAAATCTCTTCTTGAACCCTCCTAGCTCCTTCATGGGCTTAAGCATGTCCCCTTTTGTGCCAACTCTGGGTCATATTCATACTTTTTTTAAAAAAATAGAGACAGGGTCTCACTCTGTCACTCAGGCTGGAGTGCAGTGGCACGATCATAGCTCACTGCAGCCTCAAACTCCTGGGCTCAAACAATCCTACTGCTTCAGCCTCCTGGGTAGTTGGAACACCAGGCATGAGCCACGGGCACTGGCCTGTATATTTTCAAATAGCTAGAAGAGCAGACTTTGAATGTTCCCAGCACAAAGAAATGATCAATGTTTGGGGTGATGGATATGCTAATTACCTTGATTTGATCATTATGCATTATATACATGTATCAAACTATCACACTGTGCTCCATAAATATGTACAACTATTATGTGTCGATTAAAAATAGTAATAAAAGCAAAAAAGAGTAGGGCCAAGGATTTAATTTATTACTTTCCAGTGTCTGGCATGGTGCCAGGTACATATTAAATACTCACAAACATTCTTTGAAAATGTAAAACTCCTAACCATATCCCACAAAGCCCCTGCTTGATAGGGCCCAGCCTGTCTCTTCAACCTCCTCAGATGCCTTTCCCTTGTCACCACGGACCAGTCACATTTCCTCAAATGTGCCACCGTCATTCCCACCTCAGGGCCTTTGCCCATGCTCCCTCCCCTTAGAACACTCCTTCCCCAGTTCTCTGAATTGGAGGCAGCTTCTTAGCTCTTGGGTGTCAGCACAAACGCCAACCCCTCCATGTGGAAATAACTGTATCTTGAGCTGAGTGCTGGCTACATGGCCTATGCCAGTGGCTTTCAACAGGGGCGATTTTGCCTCCCAGAAGATATATGGCAATGTCTGGGAACATTTTTGATGGTCACAACTGAATGGGGAGGAGTGTTACTGACATTTAGTGGGTAGAGGCCAGGGATGCTGCTAAACATCCTATAATATACAAGACAGGGCTGGGCGCGATAGCTCACGCCTGTAATCCCAGTACTTTGGGAGGCCGAGGTGGGCGGATCACAAGGTCAGGAGTTCAAGACCAGCCTGACCAACATAGTGAAACCCTGTCTTTACTAAAAATACAAAAATGAGCCAGGTGTGGTGGCAGGTTCCTGTAATCGCAGATACTCAGGAGGCTGAGGCAGGAGAACCGCTTGAACCTAGGAGGCAGAGGTTGCAGTGAGCCAAGATCATGTCACTGCACTCCAGCCTGGATGACAGAACGAGATTCTGACTCAAAAAAAAAAAAAAAAAAAGACAGTCCCCAGGACAAATGGCCCCAATATCTGCAGTACAGAGGTTGAGAAACTCTGACATACACAAATTGAAAAACTCACCAAGTTGTACATTAAAGATTTGTGCACGGCTGGGCACAGTGGCTCATGCCTGTAATCCCAACACTTTGGAAGGCTGAGGAGGGCAGATGACAAGGTCAGGAGTTTGAGACTAGCCTGACCAACATAGTGAAACCCCGTCTCTACTGAAAATACAAAAATTAGCCGGGTGTGGTGGCGCATGCCTGTTGTCTCAGCTACTCGGGAGGCTGAGGCAGAAGAGTCATTTGAACCCGGGAGGTGGAGGTTGCAGTGAACCAAGATCGCACCATTGCACTCCAGCCTGGGTGACAGAGCGAGACTCTGTCTCAAAAAAAAAAAAAAAAAAAAAAAAAAAAAAAAAAATTTGTGCACTTTACCATATATAAGTTATACATCAAGTTAATCAAATGAAAGAAAAAATGTTACCCCCTCTATGAGGCCTTTGCTAACCACCTCCTCACTCTCTACTCTATTACCAATATTACTGTGCTTACATCCTTCACTTTCATAGCACTTTTCACAATGTGATGTTATTTTGTGGATCTTTTCTGTTACTCCCACTGGAATGTTAGCCCCATGAAGCCCCATGGAGGGACCTGTGTTGGCATCACTGTATTCCCAGTGGTGTGAATAATACCTGGCCCAGAGCAGGTGTTCAGTTAAGTATCTGCTGAATGAATGAGTGAATGATAGAAACAAGGCATGGATGAATGACAATTCATGTTTTGCCACCAAGCACTGTGACTGTCAGGAGACTGGAGCCCTCTTGTTCTGACTAGTGTGCTCAGGGCCCACAGGAGAGCTGTACAGAAGCCAAACCCCACTCAGAAGGGTGGATCATGTAAAGGAGTCAGAACAAGCCCGGTGGTGGCAGGCTCTTCATAATATCAGAGGAAGCTGCAGGAGAGCCACGGCTGAAGAACCCATGCACTCCAGGGCTTTGGCTGTGACCCCTCCCCTGAGCAGCCTGGGGGGCACTGCCAAGGCTAAAGTTTGCCTCTGCCACTCTCTTAGGAGAGACACCTTCATAACCCGAGTCGGGTGCCTGGCAGTCATGCAGGTCTGGCCTGTGATGTGGGTTCCTGGGTTGGGGTGGGGGTTCTTGTGTCTCCTCCTTGTTCCACCTGTCATCCCGGGCTGCCTGTCCCTGGTGTCTGAATCTTGCCTTCCCTACTGGCCTGGAAGTTCCCTTAGAATGGAGAGCCTGCCTCCATCTTTGCACCGTGGCTCAAGCTTGATGACTGGTGCTTGGTTGGCATTCAGGAAATCACTGGTGGTGATGATGATGATGATGATGGCAAAGACGACGGTGATGATGACGAAACAATCATGAAGATGCTGAGATGGTTGGAGCTGCTTAAATGTTAGAGAAAAGAAACATCTTGTTGGACCTGGGTGGAGAAATTAGTTCAGTTTAGAAAAGTGAACCCAAAGCAGAAGTGGTGACTGGGATAATCTGGCCTCTGCTTAGCCCAGTCCATTCCCTCATCTGTTATCCCCAACCAAAGCTCAATTTCCCTTGTGGACCATTTTCTCATGGACTCCCCTCTGAGCCATTCTGCTGTACTCTGCGGAACTCTGGTTTGTTCGGAAACAAATCCTCCCCCAACGTCCTCTGCCTTCTCACAGAGCTCCTAGCCTGTCTGGACTGAATATGATCCCTGTCTTCTATTCCCTCCCTTCTCTCTAACTGCCCTGCCTTCTGCAGTGGAAACCTTTAGTCTCACATTGTCACCAGGTTGGAAAGGGATGCACTAGTAATAGTCCAGGCCAAGGCCATTGCTCTCCCTGACTCATGTACAAACTTCTTTCCACCCTTCCTCATCAGTCCCATACACTGATCCCCCCCAGGCTCTCTAAGGATTTCAACACCTGTTTTTAGTTTTCCTGCCTGATTCCTGCCATCAGGTAATTCCAACAAGCATGGTTCACTCAACATCATAGCGTGGCAGTTTTCAAGTGTTAGGGAGCCTAAGAACCACTAAGGGAGCTCGTCAAAATACAGAATGCTGGGTCCCTCCCCCAGAGATTCGGACTTAGTAGGTTTGGCTGGGGCCCAAGAGTGTGCATTTCGCATGGGTGATTCTGGACTCTGCCTTGACCTCAGTTCCTGACTTCAATTCCAATGCCTTCAACATAATTCAGCAGCTTGCTCACATGGCCACACCCTGGATTCACCTGGAACTTCTCTGCCTCTGAGAACCTAAATTCCAATGTCCTTTTCCCTGATCCCCTCTCATCCCCAGTACACATGGGCCTCCAGTTCCAGCCCCTCAGGCAGTTTGTTTTCTTCCAGCCCTTCAGCCCCTCTTGCACCCATATTTGAACTTAGGCTCAATCCCTTGAACTACTTACCACCTGTCAGCTTCCTGACCCTCTGACCTCCTTGCCCCCCAAGCCTTAGCCTACCAACCTTCAGACCTACCTGAACCAACGTGACAGTCTCCTACCTCACGGACAGGGCTGAAGAAAGCTGCTGTACCACATGGCTCAGGGCTGCTATGGTTCAGGCCATCCCAAGCCCCTGACACCAATGCTTGGCAGTTCTATTTTGCTGAGGCCGCATCTCATCTGCAGTTGTTATTCCAAACCTCAAGCCCCAACGTCATTTCCTTTACTTTCAGCAAATATCCTTCTTAGAGAAAACAATTTCTGTGACTACCTACCCCTCTACAAATTTTGCAATTTTCCTCAGCCTAAGAGCAAATTCCAGTATCTCCTTGCCTTAAAAACTTCCCGGCCGGGCACAGTGGCTCACGCCTGTAATCCCAGCACTTTGGGATTCCAAGGCAGGCGGATTGCCTGAGCTCAGGAGTTCGAAACCAGCCTGGGCAACAAGGTGAAACCCTGTCTCTACTAAAAATACAAAAAATTAGCTGGGTGTGGTGGTGGGCACCTGTAATCCCAGCTACTCGGGAAGCTGAGGCAGGAGAATCGCTTGAACCTGGGAGGCGGAGGTTGCAGTGAGCCAAGATTGTGCCACTGCACTCCAGCCTGGGTGACAGAGCGAGACTCTGTCTCAAAAAAAAAAAAAAGAAAAGAAAAAGAAAAAAAACGGCCGGGCGCGGTGGCTCACGCCTGTAATCCCAGCACTTTGGGAGGCCGAGGCGGGCGGATCACGAGGTCAGGAGATCGAGACCATCCTGGCTAACACGGTGAAACCCCGTCTCTACTAAAAATACAAAAAATTAGCGGGGTGTGGTGGCGGGCGCCTGTAGTCCCAGCTACTGGGAGGCTGAGGCAGGAGAATAGCGTGAACCCGGGAGGCGGAGCTTGCAGTGAGCCGAGATCACGCCACTGCGCTCCAGCCTGGGCGACAGAGCGAGACTCCGTCTCAAAAAAAAAAAAAAAAAAAAAAAAAAGAAAAAGAAAAAAAACAAGAAAAAAACTTCCCTTGACCTTGTACCATTTTCTAGACTCCGTTCTGCCTTTATCTCAACACAATCCAGTTTCCTGAAAGGCTGTCTCCAAAGGTGTGGTAGACGGCATTTCAGTTTTGAGTTCTTCATCTCTTGCTATAAATACACCATTCACCCCGTGACTATGCACCACTTCAATGGAGGTGAGGTATATTTTCCCACGCCACTGATGTTGCTGGTCTAAGGGAGATGAAAGGCACGTGGAGCCACCTGGATCCCACTCACAGCTTGGAAGTCAACCCAGCCCAGCAGAGCCCAAGCTAGATCAGCTGAAGCTCAGCCTGCCCACAGATGCATGAGCAAGATACATGCTTATGGTTGTAGGCTTCTCAGTTTTGAATTGGCTTCTTATGCAGCATTAGTGTAATAATAGTTAACAGTGACAGAGGGAAACAGAATATTAATGATGCTAGAAAGACATGATGGATGAGTGATTAACTATTTACAAAAGAGCAATTTATACTTGTGCCTCACGGAATCTACCAAAATAAATTCTACCTGAATTAAAGGGTTAAGGATATAAAATTAAACCACAGAAAATTAGAAGAAAATGAAAGACCTGTTCAATCTGGGTTGCAGAGGATTTTCTAAAGCTAAAAATAACAAACGCATCATCTAATTTTCCTTAATAGGCATATATTATTCTTAAAGGCATTATTATTCCTATTATTCCTTAAGCGCATACATTATTCAGAAAAAAGCAACAGAAGACCTAACAAGGGAAATAATTACTGTTTTAGTTACCTAAAATCAAAAACCTTGGCTGGACACCGTGGCTCATGCCTGGAATCCCAGCACTTTGGGAGGCCGAGGCGGGCAGATCACGAGGTCAGAGATCGAGACAATCCTGGCCAACACGGTGAAACCCCGTCTCTAATAAAAATACAAAAATTAGCTGGGCATTGTGGTGTGTGCCTGTAGTCCCAGCTACTTGGGAGGCTGGGGAAGGAGAATTGCTTGAACCCAGGAGGCAGAAGTCGCAGTGAGCTGAGATCATGCCACTGCACTCCAGCCTGATGACAGAGTCAGACATCATCTCAAAAAAAAAAAAAAAAAAAAAGAAAGAAAGAAAACCTTGGCCGGGCATAGTGGCTCATACCTGGAATCCCAGCACTCTGGGAGGCTGAGGCAGGTGGATCACTTGAGGCCAGGAGTTCAAGGCCAGCCTGTCCAAAGTGGTGAAACCCCGTCTCTACTAAAAATACAAAAATCAGCTGGGCATGGTGGCAGGCATCTGTAATCCTAGCTACTCAGGCACTGAGGCACGAGAATCGCTTGAACCCAGGAGGTAGAGGTTCCAGTGAGCCAAGATAGCCCCGTAGCACTCCAGCCTGGGCAACAGAGTGAGACTCTCTCAAAAAGAAAAAAAAAAAAAAAAAGTAACTTTTTTTTTTTTTTTTGAGACGGAGTCTCGCTGTGTCACCCAGGCTGGAGTGCAGTGGCCCGATCTCGGCTCACTGCAAGCTCCGCCTCCCGGGTTTATGCCATTCTCCTGCCTCAGCCTCCGAGTAGCTGGGACTACAGGCGCCCGCCACCACGCCCGGCTAGTTTTTTGTATTTTTAGTAGAGACGGGGTTTCACCATGTTAGCCAGGATGGTCTCGATCTCCTGACTTCGTGATCCACCCGCCTCGGCCTCCCAAAGTACTGGGATTACAGGCTTGAGCCACCGCGCCCGGCCTAAGGAACTTAAATATACTTGATCTTAGCCAAAAGGCCAACGAGTGATTACAGACCTTAAATAAATGTGACAAACACAATGACCTCAATTAATAAATGGATAAATGGCTAATAAATATGAAAAAATGTTGGCCGGGCGCGGTGGCTCAAGCCTGTAATCCCAGCACTTTGGGAGGCCGAGACGGGCGGATCACGAGGTCAGGAGATCGAGACCATCCTGGCTAACACGGTGAAGCCCCATCTCTACTAAAAAAGGCAAAAACCTAGCCGGGCGAAGTGGCGGGCGCCTGTGGTCCCAGCTACTCGGGAGGCTGAGGCAGGAGAATGGCGTAAACCCGGGAGGCGGAGCTTGCAGTGAGCTGAGATCCGGCCACTGCACTCCAGCCTGGGCGACAGAGCCAGACTCAGTCTCAAAAAAAAAAAAAAAAAAAAGTGAAAACTCAAAAGAATCAAGATAATCCAAGTATAGCCAGGCATGGTGGCTAACTTGCACCCAAAGTACAAGTAACCCCAGCACTTTGGGAGGCTGAGGTGGGAGGATCGCTTGAGCCCAGGAGTTCCAGACCAGCCTGGGCAACATAGGGAGACCTCATCTCTACAAAAAATTAAAAAATCAGCCAGGCTTGGTGGTGCACGCCTGTGCTTCCAGCTGCTCAGGAGGCTGAGGTAGGAAGATCTCTTGGGCCTGGTAGGTACAGGCTGCAGCAAGCTGTGATCATGCCACTGCACTCCAGCCTGGGAGACAGAGACTCTGTCTCAAAAAAAAAAAAAAAAAAAAAAAGCTGGGTGCTGTGTCTCATGCCTATAATCCCAGCACTTTGGGAGGTAGAGGTAGGAGGATCACCTGAGGTTGGGAGTTTGAGACCAGCCTGACGAACATGGAGAAACTCTGTCTCTACTAAAAATACAAAAAATTAGCTGGGCGTGGTGGCGCATGACTGTAATCCCAGCTACTCAGGAGGCTGAGGTAGGAGAATCGCTTGAACCCGGGAGGTGGAGGTTGCGGTGAGCTGAGATTGCGCCACTGCACCCCAGTCTCAAGAGCAAAACTCCAGCAACGAGAGTGAAACTCCATCTCAAAAAAAAAAAAAAAAAGAAACTGCAGTTAAACAATGAGATTTGATTTTCACTTAACCAAAACGCCAATATTAAAAACAAGAATAAAATCCTGAAGTTCTAAGAATATGGGAAGGTGAGTATTCATACATTGTTTGTGGGGGCATCAAATTTGTATAATTTTCTGGAAAGCAATTACCAATATGCATCAAGGCCTTAAAAATGTTCATATCTGTTTACTTAGTAATTCTGTTCTAGGAATCAGCCCAAAAGCTAGAATCTGAAATGTACTCCAGGGTTACTGGTAATGATGCAACTCTACAAACAACCTAGAAGTCCTGCAACAAAAGTTAGGTTCTGTGGACCACGGTGTTCCTTTTAAATGGTGTTTAAATTAGAAATCAATGCAGTGCGTGATCCTGAATTGGATCCTGGACTAGAAAAAAAGACACTGGGGAACAACTGTCAATATCAATAAAGACTATAGGTAGGTTATTAGAATTGCATCAACGCTGGGCTCGGTGGCTCACGCCTGTACTCCCAGTACTTTGGGAGGCTGAGGCAGGTGGATCATCTGAGGTCAGGAGTTCGAGACAAGCCTGACTGATATG
Organism: Macaca mulatta; assembly: GCF_049350105.2. Lineage (NCBI taxonomy): Eukaryota > Metazoa > Chordata > Mammalia > Primates > Cercopithecidae > Macaca > Macaca mulatta. Next base: position 123,526,278 of record NC_133417.1, on the reverse strand, counting down.
GTGAAACCACGTCTCTACTAAAAATACAAAAATTAGCCGGGCGTGGTGGTGTGCACCTGTAGTCCCAGCTACTTGGGAGGCTGAGACAGGAGAGTGCTTAAACCCGGGAGATGGAGGTTGTAGTGAGCCAAGATCACGCCACTGCACTCCAGCCTGCAGCCTGGGCGACAGAGTGAAACTCTGTCTCAAAAAAAAAAAAAAAAAAAAAAAAAAAAAAAAAAAAAAAATTGTATGAAGGTTAATTTCCTGGTAGTTAAGTAATATGTGAACATTTGTATCAAGGTTAATTTCCTGGTAGCTGATATTTGGGGAAGCTGGGGGGCAGGTATGAGATCTCTTTATACATTTTCACAAATACTTTGTAAATCTGAAATTACCTAAAAAAAAAAAGTTAAAAAAAATAGAACACACACGAAGAGAATAATGCTTATACATTGATAGGGGTTTTTTTTCTGTTGTTCTTTTTGTTTGTTTTTTTAAGGTGGAGTCTCACTCTGTCACCCAGGCTGGAGTGCAGTGGTAAGATCTAGGCTCACTACAACTTCTGCCTCCCGGGTTCAAGCAATTCTTGTGCCTCAGCCTCCCAAGTAGCTGGGACTACAGGTGCACACCCCCATACCCGGCTAATTTTTATAATTTTAGCAGGGATGAGATTTCACCATGTTGGCAAGGCTGGTCTCGAACTTCTGAGCTCAGGTGATCCACCCACCTTGGCCTCCCAGAGTGCTGGGATTATAGGCGTGAACCATCTCTCCCGGCCCAGGTTTTTTTTTTTTTTTCCCAAACAACATGGGTGTGGCAGATCCTGTTGGTCAATACCCATTCTCCACATTTTTTCCTTGTTAACCCCTATTTTGCCCACTCTCCTCTGAACAGCCATAGCTTTCAAGTGAGTTCCTCTCCAGCCCTGATGGGTGGATCTTGCTTGGTCCATGCCACACATTGCCAGCCAAGCTATTAGTTAGACCCAGGAATATAATGTAATTCTTGCTATCAGACAGTAATAGCAAATATTTATATAGTACAAATCACAGGCAAGGCACTGTTCTAAGTGCTTTACATAGATTAACCCTCAGCTCTCACAACAAATGCAATTATATTTGCCATTACATGTGGGGAAAAGAAAGAGAGATCAGATTGTTACTGTGTCTGTGTAGAAAAGGAAGACATAAGAAACTCCATTTTGATCTGTACTAAGAAAAATTGTTTCTGCTTTGAGATTCTGTTAACCTGTAACTTTAGCTCCAACCCTGTGCTCACAGAAACATGTGCTGTAATGAATCAAAGTTTAATGGACTTAGGGCTGTGCAGGATGTGCCTGGTTAACAACATGTTTGCAGGCAGTATGCTTGGTAAAAGTCATCGCCATTCTCCATTCTCGATTAAGCAGGGACACAATGCACTGCGGAAAGCCGCAGGGACCTCTGCCCAAGAAAGCCTGGGTATTGTCCAAGCAAGGTTCCCCCTCTCCGCTCCCCCCCGCCCCCTCCAGACAGCCTGAGATATGGCCTCATGGGAAAGGAAAGACCTTACCATCCCCCAGTCTCCCAGCCCAACACGACACCCGTAAAGGGTCTGTGCTGAGGAGGAGGAGTGAAAGAGGGAGGCCTCTTTGCAGTTGAGATAAGAGGGTTTCTGTCTCCTCCTCGTCCTTGGGAATGGAATGTCTTGGTGTAAAACTGACCATTCCCATTCGTTCTATTCTGAGATAGGAGAAAACCGCCCTGTGGCTAGAGGCGAGATATACTGCTCTGTTGCTCTTTGCTACACTGAGAAGTTTGGGTAAAGAGAAACATAAATCTAGCCTACATGCACATCCGGGCACAGTACCTTTCCTTGAACTTACTCATGATACAGATTCCTTTGCTCACATGTTTCCCTGCTGACCTTCTCCCCACCTGTTGCCTGCTACACTCCCCTCGCTAAGATAGTAAAAATAATAATCAATAAATACTGAGGGAACTCAGAGGCCGGCGCTGGTGCGGGTCCTCTGTATGCTGAGCACCGGTCCCCTGGACCCACTGTACTTTCTCCATACTTTGTCTCTGTGTCTTATTCCTTTTCTCAGTCTCTCGTCCCACCTGACGAGAAATACCCACAGGTGTGGAGGGGCTGGTCCCCTTCAATTACACAGATAGGAACCCTGAGGTCCTGAGATCAGATCAATGGCTCCAGGTCACACAGTTGATTAGATGGGGAGGCAAATAGGCTGGAGGCCTTCTAGGAAGGTTCTCCTTGTTCTTAAAAAGGGATGTACAATCATGTGTTACTTAAGGACAGGGATACATTCTGAGAAATGTGTCAGGTGATTTTGTAGTTGTGCAAACATCATAGTGTGTACTTACACAAACCTAGGTTGATTGATCTAGCCTGTTGCTCCTAGACCACAAACCTGCACAGCATGTTACTGTACTGAATGCTGCAGGCAATTATAACACAATAGCAAATATTGTGCATCTAAATCTAGAAAAGGTGCTGTAACATGGGGCACATGGTGGCTCACGCCTGTAATCCCAGCACTTTGGGAGGCCGAGGTGGGCAGATCACCTGAGGTCAGGAACTGGAGACCAGCCTGACCAACATGGAGAAACCCCGTCTCTACCAAAAATACAAAAATTAGCCAGGTGTGGTGGCACGCACCTGTAACCCCAGGTACTCAGGAGGCTGAGGCAGGAAAATCGCTTGAACGCGGGAGGCGGAGGTTGCACTGAGCCGAGATCGCGCCACTGTACTCCAGCCCGGGCGACATGGGGAGACTCCCCCTCAAAAAAAAAAAGCAATAATCTCATGGGACCATTGTTGTACATGTGGTCCGCCACTGATTAAAACATTGTTATGTAGGCCGGGTGCGGTGGCTCACGCCTGTAACCCCAGCACTGTGGGAGGTCGAGCCAGGTGGACCACAAGATCAGGAGTTTGAGACCAGCCTGGCCAATATGGTGAAACCCCATCTCTACTAAACATACAAAAAAATTAGCCAGGTGGCACATGCCTGTAATCCCAGCTACTTGGGAGGTTGAAGCAGGAGAATTGCTTGAATCCGGGAGGTGGAGGTTTCAGTGAGCTGAGATCCCGCCACTGCACTCCAGCCTGGTGACAGAGCGAGACTCCATCTCAAAAAAACAAAACAAAACAACAAAAAATGTTGTTATGTGGCACATGACTGTAACAGGGCTATTTTCTTGCTTCAAGATGCCGTCACCTGCGTATGATGCTGGAACCACAGCCACCATCTTGGACTGCTGGGGAGCGGTTTAGGAGGATATGCCAGCACCTGAGGATGGCACAGCAGAAGTGATGGAGACCTCACCGAGCCCCTGAATTAGCCAATCCTGGAATTACTCTGCTCTGGGCTTCTTGTTACTTATAATTTAAGCCACTTTCAGTTGGGTTTTCTTTACTTTTCTTTCTTTCTTTTTTTTTTTTTTTTAATACGTAGTCTCACTTTGTCACCAGGCTGGAGTGCAATGGCGTGATCTTGGCTCACCACAACCTCCGCCTCCCAGGTTCAAGTGATTCTCCTGCCCCAGCCTCCTGAGTAGCTGGGATTACAGGCATGTGCCACCACGCCCGGCTAATTTTTTTGTATTTTTAGTAGAGATGGGGGTCTCACCATGTTGGCCAGGCTGATCTCAAACTCCTGATGTCAAATGATCCACCCGCCTTGGCCTCCCAAAGTGCTGGGATTATAGGCTGAGCCACTGCGCCTGGCCTCAGTTGGGCTTTCTGACATCTACAGCCAAGAGCATCCAAACTAGTACTTTGGGTAAATTTTATATTTTCCCATAAAACTGGAGGCTGGTGTGCTGGCCATGCCTGTAACTCTGGGAGGCCAAGGGGGCGGGTCACTTGAGGTCAGGAGTTCCAGACCAACCTGGCCAACATAGCGAAACTCCATTTCTTTTTTTCTTTTTTCTTTCTTTGTTTTCTTTCTTTCTTTCTTTCTTTTTTTTTTTTTGAGACGCAGCCTCTCTCTGTTGCCCAGGCTGGAGTGCAGTGACACGATCTTGGCTCACTGCAACCTCTGGCTCCTGGGTTCAAGCAATTCTCCTGCCTCAGCCTCCCTAGTAGCTGGGACTACAGGCATGCACCACCACGCCTGGCTAATTTTTTTTGTATTTTTAGTAGAAACAGATTTCCTCATGTTGGCTGGGCTGGTCTTGGCCACCACACCCGGCTGTGAAACCCTATTTCTACAAAAAATACGACAATTAGCTGAACGTGGTGGTGGATGCCTGTAGTCCCAGCTACTTGGGAGGCCGTGGTGGGAGAATCTATTTTTTATTTTATTTTATTTTATTTTTATTTAAATAGAGACAGCATCTCACTATGTTGCCCAGGCTGGGCTCGAATGATCTCTTGATCCCGGAGGTCAAGATTGCAGTGAGCCATGATTGCGCCACTGTACTCTGTCTCAGAAAAATGAAGGAAGGAAGGAGAAAGAAAGCAAAAAAAGAAAAAAAAGAAAAAAGAAAAGAAAAGACGTGGAGAAGACTGGGCACGGTGGCTCATTCCTGTAATCCCAGCACTTTGGGAGGTTGAGGCAGGCAGATCCCCTCAGGTCAGGAGTTCGAGACCAGCCTGGCCAACATGGTGAAACCCTGTCTCTACTAAAAATACAAAAATTAGCTGGGGATGGTGGCGGCTCCTGTAATCCTAGCTACTCATGAGGCTGAGGCAGGAGAATCGCTTGAACCCAGGAGGCGGAGGTTGCAGTGAGCCGAGAACGTGCCATTGCACTCCAGCCTGGGTGACAGAGCGGGACTCTGTCTCAAAAAAAAGAAAAAAAGAAAGAAAGAAAGAAAGTAGTGGAGAAAAAAATAGGACACAAAACTGGGTAAATTTTGAATAACTGATATGATTGCACCTCTGTAAACAAAAATGGATTAAGAAAAATATAAGGCTGGGCGTGGTGGCTCATGCCTGTAATCCCAGCACTTTGGGAGGCCGAGGTGGGCAGATCACAAGGTTAGGAGTTTGAGAACAGCCTGGCCAATATGGTGAAACCCCATCTCTACTAAAAATACAGAAATTAGCTGGGTGTGGTGGCAAGTGCCTGAATCATCCCAGCTACTCAGGAGGCTGAGGCAGGAAAATCACTTGAATCCGAGAGGCAGAGGTTTCAGTGAGCTGAGCTGAGATCGTGCCACTGCACTCCAGCCTGGGCGACAGAGCACGATTCTGTCTCAAAAAAAAAAAAAAAAAAAATCTAAAATGCTTCCAGTCATAATCTTTGGTTGATTGACTCATGGGGTACTATTTGTTTATTTTTGTGTGTGTGCTTTGAAAATATTTTCTCATCTTCTATAATGAAAACATATTACTAATTTAATTTTTAAAATTATTATTTTATTAAAACAAACAAAGTAGTCCTCTCTGCTGTCTCTACCTTTCACTTCACATCCATTCTCAGGCCACTCAACTGGGCCCCTGCCTGTATTCCTCCATCCTAAGTTGGTGCTGTCTCCTTGAAAGTCAAACCCATTTGTCATTGTTCAGCCCTTATCACTGATCCTCTGGGTGGCAGCTATGACAATGGAGCATGCCTTTTTCCTCTACCTTTCCTGCCACAGTTTCTCTGGCTCTCCTTTCCCCTCTCTGACAAGCTCCCCTTCTGCTAGCTCTAAATTCACCACTTACAGGCTACCACCTGTATACTCATTACTTTAAAGGAGAAATGTCCACGAAAGCCTCTCTTGGATGCCCCACAGTAGGGGTCCCCAGCTGCTTCCCTCCAACCCTATACCGGTCCTTGGTCTGTTAGGAACTGGGCCACACCACAGGAAGATGGGCAAAGCTTTACCTGTATTTACAGCTGCTCCGCATCGCTTGCATTACCCTCTGAGCTCCGCCTCCTGTCAGATCAGCAGCAGCATTAGATCCTCATAGGAGCTCGCACCCTATCGTGAACTGTGCATGTGAAGGATCTAGGTTGCATGCTCCTTACGAGAATCTAATGCCTGATGATCTGTCACTGTCTCCCACCAACCCCAGATGGGACCATCTAGCTGCTGGAAAACAAGCTCAGGGCTCCCCCTGATTGTACATTATGGTGAGTTGTATAATTATTTCATTATATATTACAATGTAGTAATAATAGAAATCAAGTGCACAATAAATGTAATGCTCTTGAATCATCCCAAACCCCCCTAATCCCCTCCCTCCCCAAGTCCCTGGAAAAACTGTCTTCCACGAAACTGGTCCCTTGTGCCAAAAAGGTTGGGGACTGCTGCCCCACTGGATCTTTAACTTGATTTGTCCAAAGCTACTCCCTCATCCTCATGTGACCCCAACCCTCTCCTTCAGGTCCCCCAACTTGCCAAATGGCATCATCTGTGTTGCCAGATGATTTTGCCCAACTGTAAACGAATGCCATTGTTCTGTGCATGTTTAAGGCAGGTTAGGTTAGGCTATGATGTTTGGTAGGTTTAGGTGTATTTAATGCATTTTCCACTTAGGCTATTTTCAATGTAGGATGAGTTTATTGGGATGTAACCCCTCTATAAGTTAAGAAGCATCTGTGTTTGTCAAATGACCAGATGAACCAATCCTGAGACCTAGTTCCTGGGCGAGGGCATCTCTTAGGCCTAGGTAATGACTTGCCCACTTCATTGCACACATGTCTCTGTGATAGTCCTTAGGCTGTGTAGTAATTCCTGGGGCTGCCCCTGTAACACTTCAAGTGCCTTATGGGTAAGGAGGGTGAATTGTGGGGGAGGGAGTGGAATCAGGGTTGGGGGTTGTGTGCTAGACTTGGAATGACCAGCTTAGAACCCTGGCTCCCCTAGGAACTCTGCACCTTGGGGCATGTTCTTAATCTACTCAAACCTCATTCTGTTTCTCTCCACAAGGGACTGGTAATTTGCATGGAACTACTCTGAGGATTAACCGTGATTACCCAGCGAAAGGACACCTTGCCTGGGCCATCTCAGCTACTCCATACATGTTCCTTGATACTATTGATCTCATTCTGCAACATCAGCATCTGTCCTGGTGGGTGCTCAAGTAAATATTTTATGAATGAATGATAAGAGGGTGTGATCTTTGCCTCCATTTCCCATTGCATCATCCCAAATCAGGCCCTTGGGTCCTCATGCCTGGCCCATTGCAGGTACCTGCAGCCCCTAGCCATCAATTTCGAGCAGGGACTCCCCTGCTCAAAGCCAGTGTCTACACAATCAAATTTGCATCCCTTGTTTTAGCGACATGGTCTCAGCCCAGTTCTCTAGTGTGTGGCATTCCTGCTGCTCCCCTCCACATGCGTCCTGTCTGCCAGCCTGCCCCGATCACTGTCCTGGATTTCTGCCCCATGCCACCCAGAGAAATCCTTTCAGGCAGCTTCCTCAAGATACCAGGTACCTTCCAGCCCTACCATGCCCCCGGCGATATGATACCCTCCCAGGAGTAACCATAACTAATGAAGGTCCAATTCTCAATTTGGGGAGTCTGGCAGCTCTTGAGGGAGGAGGGAGGAGAGTGAGTTCGGTTTTCAAGGAGGCTGATAATGCCTTTCCTTTGAGTACAGTTTCCTTAAGGCTAAAAATAAATTCAACCTCCTCTTCGAAGACTTTTCTGATTACCACAATTATTTGCATTGCCTGGTCACTACTCTATCTCCAGACCCTGGAAAAAATGTCATTTCACAGCCAAACAGAAACGAATGGTTTGGCTATGGTGGGGCACACCTGGGGGAGCCACGGCCTTTCCTTTACAAGACTGTGATCTCTAGGCTGGGGGTGGTGGCTCATGCTTGTAATCCCAGCACTTTGGAAGTCCAAGGCAGGACGATGGATTGGAGAACTGTCTAGAAATTCAAGACCAGCCTGGGCAACACAGTGAGACCCCACCTCTTCAAAAAATTAAAAAAAAAAAAAAAAAAGCCAGACATGGCATGCACCTGTGGTCCCAGTTACTTGAGTGGCTGAGGCAAGACGATTGCTTGAGGTCAGAGGTTGAGGCTGCGTGAAATATGATTTTGCCACTGCACTCCAGCCTGAGTGACAGAGTAAAACCTTGTCTCAGAAACAAACAAACATACAAACTAACTAACAAGCAAAAACAAGACTGAGCTCTCCCCATAGGCAAAAAATGGCGGCCTCCACTTGTTCTTCTCTTCCGCATCCCCAGCACCTTGCACGAATGGAGTGTGATGTTTGTTCTGTTGTGTGGGATGGAAGAACAGAACTACCGAGTGTAGACTATCTACTGAGCACAAGGCCTGCGCACAGCCCTTGTACGTGGGATTTCATTGTCACGATTCTATAAGGAAGGTGATGGTTGCCCCGCTTTATTTATTTATTTATTTTTGAGATGGAGTCTCTCTCTGTCACCCAGGCTGGAGTGCCGTGGCGCGATCTCGGCTCATGCAACCTCTGCCTCCCGGGTTGAAGTTATTCTCCTGCCTCAGCCTCCCAAGTAGCTGGGACTACAGGTGCCCACCACCACACCTGGCTAATTTTTGTGTTTCACCAAGACAGGATTTCACCATGCTGGCCAGTCTGGTCTCGAACTCCTGACCTCAAGTGATCCGCCCACCTCAGCCTCCCAAAGTGCTGGGATTACAGGCGTGAGCCACTGTGCCCAGTCAGTCGCCCCACATTAGAGATGAACAAACGAAGGCTTGGAGAGAATAATGACTCATGCCATCACAGAGCTAACAGGTGACAAAGCCCAAATTCAATTATGGTTTTATTTGACTCCCAATTCCATGCTGTTTCTACTTATCCTCTATCACCAGCCTGGGTAGAAAGTATGTGTCAGCGTCTGCTCTGAAACAGATGACAGAGGCAAACTGGGAAAGCTGAGGAGAGCTTGACAGAAGTTCAGTTTTAGTGCTCTGCAAGGCTACTGGCAGGTGCTGGAAACAGTTCTTCAGGCTGGAGACACTGTTGCCACCCTGGGCCTGAAGGGTCAGGAAGGGAGCCGTTATAAAACATAAAGACAGGTTGGGCGCGGTGGCTCACGCCTGTAATCCCAGCACTTTGGGAGGCCGAGGCAGGCGGATCACCTGAGGTTAGGAGTTCCAGACCAGCCTGGTCAACATGGTGAAACCCCGTCTCCGCTAAAAATACAAAAAATTAGCCAGGCGTGGTGGCAGGCGTCTGTAATCCCAGCTACTTGGGAGGCTGAGGCAGGAGAATTGCTTGAACTGGGAGGTTGCAATGAGCTGAGACCACGCCACTGCACTCTAGCCTGGGCAACAAGAGCGAAACTCTGTCTCAAAAACAAAAAACAAAGACAGAGCTGTGTGGACAGGCCCAGCTGATAGGGGCTGTGACCACTTGTTGAGGGATAAGCCGGTCTGGGGTGAGCCTTGAGGGAGGGAGGAGACAAACCCTCCACCTCCACTCCCATCTCCTCCCGGAGAGCTCCACTGCCAAACTCAGCTATAGCTGGACGACCAAGAGCCCACTGAGGTGTCCACAGGACCAGCTCCAAGCAGGGTGGAGAAGAGGGAGGGGGATGTGGAGAGCAAACGGAAGCCAGCCAAACGAGACCAAAGAAGTGTGGGTCTGGCCAGGTGTGATGGCTCACACCTGTAATCTCAGCACTTTGGGAGGCTGAGGCAGGTGGATCATGAGGTCAGGAGTTCAAGACCAGCCTGGCCAAGATGGTGAAACCCCGTCTCTACTAAAAATACAAAAATTAAAAGGCCGGGCGCGGTGGCTCAAGCCTGTAATCCCAGCACTTTGGGAGCCCGAGGCGGGCGGATCACAAGGTCAGGAGATCGAGACCACAGTGAAACCCCGTCTCTACTAAAAATACAAAAAATTAGCCGGGCGCGGTGGCGGGCGCCTGTAGTCCCAGCTACTCAGGAGGCTGAGGCAGGAGAATGGCGGGAACCCGGGAGGCGGAGCTTGCAGTGAGCCGAGATCGCGCCACTGCACTCCAGCCTGGGCAACAGCGTGAGACTCCGTCTCAAAAAAAAAAAAAAAAAAAAAATACAAAAATTAGCTGGGCATGGTGGCGGGTGCCTGTAATCCCAGCTACTCAGGAGGCTGAGGCAGAGAATCGCTTGAACCCAGGAGGTGGAGGTTGCAGTGAGCCAAGATCCTGCCACTGCATTCCAGCCTGGGCAACAGACCAAGACTCTGTCTCAAAAAAAAAAAAAAAAAAAAAAAAAAAGAGGTGCGGGTCTGGCATGGGGGCGGTGGGGTATTGACGCATCAGGGTGGAGGCTGGTGCCACCACCTTTCATCTTGTGGCCAAGGTGACTCCTCAAGGACTTCCTGCTCTCAAGCTCCAGCCCCTCAACCCATTCACCGCTCAGAGCCAGGGTGATTCTCCTAAAATACCACCCAGATCATGTCCCATGTCCCAGCCCTGCTCAAAATCACTCAATGGTTTCCTTTGTAAACCAAAAATAAAATTCAATGCCCCCTCCCCCCAACCATCTGAATGGACTTCCTCCTCTGCCAGGGCATTCCAAAGTTAACCTGAAAGACTGGTTCAGGGCCGGGCCAGTGGCTCACACTTGTAATCCCAAGGATTACACCTTTTTTTTTTTTTTTTTTTTTTTTTTTTGAGACGGAGTCTCGCTCTGTCACCCAGGCTGGAGTGCGGTGGCCGGATCTCAGCTCACTGCAAGCTCCGCCTCCCGGGTTCACGCCATTCTCCTGCCTCAGCCTCCCGAGTAGCTGGGACTATAGGCGCCCGCCACCTCGCCCGGCTAGTTTTTTGTATTTTTTTAGTAGAGACGGGGTTTCACCGTGTTAGCCAGGATGGTCTCGATCTCCTGACCTCGTGATCCGCTCGTCTTGGCCTCCCAAAGTGCTGGGATTACAGGCGTGAGCCACCGCGCCCGGCAAGGATTACACTTTTGGGAGGCCAAGGTGACCAAATCACTTGAGGCCAGGAGTTCAAGACCAGCCTGGCCAAGATGGTGAAACCCTGTCTCTATTAAAAATACAAAAAAAATCGGCCGGGCGCAGTGGCTCAAGCCTGTAATCCCAGCACTTTGGGAGGCCGAGACGGGCGGATCACGAGGTCAGGAGATCGAGACCATCCTGGCTAACAGGGTGAAACCCCGTCTCTACTAAAAAATACAAAAAGCTAGCCGGGCAACGTGGCGGGCGCCTGTAGTCCCAGCTACTCGGGAGGCTGAGGCAGGAGAATGGCGTAAACCCGGGAGGCGGAGCTTGCAGTGAGCTGAGATCCGGCCACTGCACTCCAGCCCGGGGACAGAGCGAGACTCCGTCTCAAAAAAAAAAAAAAAAAAATTAGCCAGGCATGGTGGTGGGCACCTGTAATCCCAGCTACTTGGGAGAATGAGGCAGAAGAATCACTTGAACCCAGGAGGCAGAAGTTGCAGTGAGCCAAGATGACACAACTGTACTCCAGCCTGAGCAACAGAGTGAGACTCCATAAAAAAAATAAAAAATAAAAAATAAAACCCTCCAGGTCTTTAGATAATAACTCTTTCAATCAATTGCCAATCAGAAAAATTTTAAATCTACCTATAACTTGGAAGCTCCCTTCAACACACACACACATTCTGTGCCCCTGTCCCCCCAACTCTGACTACCTTGGGCCATGTGTTCTCAGGGTCTCCTGAGGGCTGTGTCAAGGACCACAGTCACTCATATTTGGTTCAGAATAAATTTCTTCAACTATTTTACAGAGTTTGAATGTTTTCATTGACATCTTTAGGGTGAACTTTGAAGTCCTTAAGGAGGCCCTGAGGCTCTATAGACCTGACCCCTGCCACCTCCCCAGTCTCCTCTTGGGCCATGCCCCAGTGCCCACCACTCTCCGGCCACACCGCTCTCCTGGAGGTTTCTGGAACACTCCAAGCTCTTTCAGCTTCAGGGGTGTCTCCACACCTTCACATAGCTTGATCCTTCTGCTTAGAAGGGCCACAGCATCCTTGCCTGCCGCCCCCCACGGCCTGTCCCCTCTGTAGCTACCCTTTCATGCCACCTTCTGCCAACCTAAGTGAGGTGCCCGGGTGCCACTCTTTTGTTTTTGTTTTCTGAGATGCAGTCTCACTCTGTTGCTCAGGCTGGAGTGCAGTGGTGCAATCTTGGCTGGCTGCAAGCTTTGCCTCCTGGGTTCAAGCAATTCTCTTGCTTCAGCCTCCCCAGTAGCTGGGACTATAGGCATGCACCACCATGCCTGGCTAATTTTTTGTATTTTTAGCAGAGACGGGTTTCACCGTGTTAGCCAGGATGGTGTCGATCTCCTGACCTGGTGATCTGCCTGCCTCGGCCTCCCAAAGTGCTGGAATTACAGGCGTGAGCCACCACGCCCTGCCTTGGGTGCCACTCTTTTAGGGCACTGAGTCAACTTTCCTTCAATGTATGTATCACAGTTTGTAAAGATACCTTTGCTTATGAGATGAGTTGCTAATATCTGTCCTGCTTTCCCCACTGAACTGTAAACTCCAAGAGAGTGGGGACTGCATTGTATTTACTTCTGTATCCCCACAGGCCTGGCACACAGTAGGCCCCTCATAAATGCTTGTTAAATAATGCTTGGTCTTAATGGTATTGGGGTTGAGTCCTGGCTATTAAAAAGGGGTTCCCCTTTTTTTCTCCAGTTTTTGTTTGAGACAGATGGTAGCTCAGGCTGTTGCCCAGGCTGGAGTGGCATAATCACAGCTCACTGCAGCCCTCACCTCCTGGGGTCAAGCTAACCTTCCACCTCATCCTACCAAGTAGCCGGGACTACAGGCACGCACCAGCATGACCAGCTAATGTTTTTATTTTTTTAAAGAGATGGGTCTCACTATGTTGCGCAGGCTGGTCTTGAACTCCTGGGCTCAAGCGATTCTTCCGCCTGGGCTTGGCGAAAATGCAGGATTACAGGTGTGAGCCATTGCGCCGGCCAGGGCTCCCGTTTTCTAGCCAAATAGTGCTGGTCAGATTCTGCCCTCTAGTGGTCATATCTGGGAACTGATTGTGGCTTGTTCCAACCCCTCCCTAGATGTTTTTGACTTGCTGGAAGTAAATGGAACTCAATAGAAAGTACTGAGTGCAGGCCCTGGGCTAGGCATCTGGCCAAGATGAATTATGACCTAGACCCTGGCCCCCAGAATTCCCCCTCAAGTCAATGACCAGAGCTATATAGATCTGTGCTGTTTCTTTGCTTTCTTTCTTTCTTTTTTTTTTTGAGATGGAGTTTTGCTCTTGTTGCCCAGGCCGGAGTGCAATGGCACCATCTCGGCTCACCGCAACCTCCGCCTCCCAGGTTCAAGCGATTCTTCTGTCTCAGCTTCTCAAGTAGCTGGGATTACAGGCATGCGCCACCACGCCTGGCTAATTTTGTATTTTTAGTAGAAACGGCGTTTCTCCATGTTGGTCAGGCTGGTCTCAAACTCCTGACCTCAGGTGATCCGCTCACCTCGGCCTCCCAAAGTGCTGGGATTACAGGCGTGAGCCATTGCACCTGGCCAGATTTGTGCTGTTTCACATGGTAGCCACTAGCCACTTGTGGCCACTGAGCACATAAAATGTGGTTAGTGAAACTGTAAAACTGAATTTTTAATTTTATGTAATTTTAATTCATTTAAACTTAAATCTAAACATTGGCTGCTCTGTCTATGGAGTAGCCATTCTTTATTCCTCTATTTTCTTAATAAACTTGCTTTCGCTTTACTCTAAAAATAAAACAATAATAAAATAAACCTTGATGCTTATTTCAGTTATTGGAAAACACTCAAGTATGTACATTTTACAGTTTTTAGATTTGATCTAAATACAGATCCTATATTTCTGATGAAAAAGTAACATCCTAATTGAGATATGCAGTAAGTGTTAAATACACACCAGATTTTGAAGATTTAGCATTTACAAATCCCATTAAAAATTCACCTGTGGCTGGGTACGGAGGCGCATGCCTGTAATCCCAACACCTTGGGAGGCAGAGGTGGGTGGATCACTTGAGGTCAGGAGTTCAAGACCAGTCTGACCAACATGGTGAAAACCCATCTCTACTAAAAATACAAAATTAGCTGGGCGTGGTGGGGCATGCCTGTAATCCCAGCTACCTGGGAGGCTGAGGCAGGAGAATCTCTTGAACCCAGGAGACAGAGATTGCAGTGAGCTGAGATCGCGCCATTGCACTCCAGCCTGGGCAACAGAGTGAGACTCCATCTCAAAGAAAAGAAAAGAAAAGAAAAGACTCTCAACCTACCAAAGCAGAATCTGCATTTTAACATGATCCCCAAGCGATCTATTTGCACATTAAAGTTTGAGAAGCAGTCGCCTGTTAGACATCCAAGTGGTGATATAGGCAGCAGTCCTCTGCTTGCTCAGAGACATAGGAAGCAAAGTCGAGGCTGAGAGTGAGGCTGCAGAGGGGGTGAGGGAGTTCTGAAGGGACTGTAGAAAGTGTGGAGTAACTGCCTAGGACAGGTGTGTTAGTATGAACAGACAAGTTAGTGTGCATGAACTTAAAGAGAGATCAGTCAGGACCGTTGCATGTTTTTACCCCCACTTTCGGCTGTGTGGGTGCAGAGCTGAGATTTTGCTGCTGAGAATCATAAGGTACAGTTGAGACTGCATGCAAAGGAGTAATTATAATATTGGAATCCAAGCTAGTCAAGGAGGAAAGTGAGGATGTGAGGGACAAGAAAGAGGTGGTGGTCAGGTGGAGTGGCTCACTCCTGTAATCCCAGCACATTGGGAGGCTGAGGCAGGAGGATCACTTGAGCCCAGGAGTTTGAGACCAGCCTGGGCAACATAGGGAGACCCCGTCTTTACAAAAATTACAAAAATTAGCCAGGTGCAGTGGTGTGTGCCTGTGGTCCCGGCTACTCGGGAGGCTGAGGTGGGAGGATATCTTGGGTTGGGAATAAGAGGAAATCTCTGTTGGCTTTTCTTGAGGAGTAGAGTTGTTTAGACATAAGCAAGTGACTATGAGGAGGAGCTTCCTAACTGGGGGCAAGAGAGTGGGAGAATGAGGCCCAAGATGGACAAGGAGAGGAGCTCGAAAGTTGAGAATCCCCCGGTATTCTGACTGGCAGAGGTGGTGGAGGTCCATGGCGAGAGGGCAGGGTGTAAGGGCACAGCTGGAGCCTGGCTCTGCTGAGCTCCCAGCTCAGGCAAGTTCATCCCTCCAGGCGCTGCTTAGTGTGAAAGGATGTTGTGTTCATCACTGGGAGAATCACTGGGCTTCTATCTCACAAACAACAATAACAATGAACATTTTAACTCTGCCCTAAGCATTGGACGGCTGCTATTATTTTTCATTCTTACAGCTACCCTGTATTATTACCACCCTTTTAACAGATACGGCACCAAGGCTCACAGCAGTTAAGTAATATGCCTAAGGTCACACAGACACCAAAGACATTTGAATTTGGATTCAAACCCAGGTCTGTCTAGCACCAAAGCTTGCTGGTGCGGCTGGCGATTTACCTGGGAGCGTTTGTTTATGCTTCCACTGAAGATTCTGATTCACAGGTCTGGAAAGAAGTATCCCCAAGGGAATGTGCATGTTTTCACAAGTAGCTCAGGTGTCTCTGAGGGTCAGGGAAGATTGGAAAGCATTTCGATGGCCCTGCCTGCAGCATGGTGGATGCCAGGCTGGTTCGGTGGCCCAGCTTCCTCATGGTATCACCCACTTCCAGTTATAGCAGTTTCAGTCACCATCAACATTCGCCATGTGCCTTTCTCACTGCCTTTCACCTAGATGACCTCAGCTGAGGAAGGCGCCGGAAGTCACAGGAGGTACAGAACTGCAGTATGATTTCTTTTCTTTTCTTTCTTTTTTTTTTTGAGACAGATTTTTTTTTTTTTCTGTTGCCTAGGCTGGAGAGCAGTGGTGTGATCTCGGCTCACTGCAACCTCTGTCTCCCAGGTTCAAGCGATTCTCCTGCCTCAGCCTCTGGTGTAGCTGGGACTACAGGCACGCACCACCATACTCGGCTAATTTTTTGTATTTTTAGTAGAGACAGGGTTTCACTGTATGTTAGCCAGGCTGGTGTCAAACTCCTGACCTCAGGTGATCCACCCGCCTTGGCCTTCCACAGTGCTGGGATTATAGGCGTGAGCCACTGCGACCAGCTGCAGTGTGAGTTCTAAGTAGAGAGATGGGCCTCCCGCCTCACAGTCCTTTAGTGCCAAAGCTGGAACAAAACCTCACTTCTGAGACATCCAAATCCACCATTCTTTCCACTCCCTGTTTCCTTAGGAAAGTGCTAAATAATGTTTACGAGTAATACGGCCAATTTTAAGGGGGAGGAGCCCCCATACCCCACCCCCACCTCCCCAATAGTCTCTATCATTCAAGCCTGAGAGGCTCCCTCCACCCCACCTTAGAACATTAGCATTCAATTCAACACATGCTGGGTCAGGGCCGCGCCCAGGCCTAGGGGTGAATGAGACATTGTCCTTGCCCTCCAGTGGGGAGAAACAGGCACTTTCACCTTGGGCTGGGTTCAATGCCTCAATTCAGTCAATACGTCCTCTGAAAAAAAGCAACTTTGGGCCTGGCACAGTGGCTCACGCCTGTAATCTCCTGAGGCCAAGACTTCAAGACCAGCCTGGCCAACATGGCAAAACCCTGTTTCTATTAAAAATACAAAAATTAGCTGGGGGTTGTGGTGGGCGCCTGTAATCCCAGCTATTCAGGAGGCCGAGCAGAGCAGGAGAATCACTTGAACCCAAGACACGGAGCTTGCAGGGAGCCGAGATCATGCCACTGCACTCCAGCCGGGATGACAGAGTGAGTGAGACTCCATCCCCCCCAAAAAAAAGAAAGAAAGAAAAAGAAAAACAGAAAAAGGGCAACTTCTTTCAGAAAGTTAGTGATCAATGCATGGGTAGAGTAACACATTAAATGCTAGGTAACCAGACAGCTATGAGAAGGGTTTGGAGGACCAATTAGTAGAGCCCTGGAGCTGGGCTGGAGGGTGGCAACAGAGAAAGTTCTCTGGATCCACCACTCCAATTAAGTTTTCCCTACCCATGCCCTTCAGGTTCCACCTGGGCCCACCCCTTTCAGGCTGCCACCACCCCCTCCCACCAATCACTAAGCTTTAGCTACTCCAGTCCTAAAATAAACATCAGCCTAATCCCTTTCACTCCCCCACCCCTCTTCCGGCAGCCGTGGACTTGACTCCACTTTCCTCCCAGGTAGTGTTGCCAGAAAAACACAAACGACCAGTTAAATATGAATTTCAGGTAAGCAATGAGTACTCTTTCTAGTATAAGTATTTCCAAATATTATATGGCGCAGTGGGATATGCTTACATGAAAAAAAATTGTTTGGCTGGGTGCGGCGGCTCATGCTTGTAGTCCCAGCAATTTGGGAGGCCGAGGTGGGTGGATTGCTTGAGCTCATGAGTTTGAGACCAGCCTGGGTAACATGGCAAAACCCTGTCTCTACAGAAAATACAAAAATTAGCCGGGCGTGGTGGTGCTCACATCTGTAGTCCCAGCTACTTGAGAGGTTGAGGTGGGAGGATGGCTTGAGCCTGGGAGGTAGAGGTTGCTGCAAGCCAAGATCGCACTACTGTATTCCAGCCTGGGAGTGCAGAGCCAGACCTTGTCTCGAAAAAAAAAAAAAAAAAAAGTTTGTTTATCTGAAGTTCAACTTTAACTGGTTGCCTTGCATCTTTATTTACTAAAGCTGGAACCCTACCCCAGGGGCACCACCAGAGCCTCCCCAACCCTCCCAAACTCCCTCTAGGTGGTTATTTTCTGGCTCCCCATTGCTTTCAGGGTAAAATCTCAATTCCCGGCCCCTGCCTCCTTGGCCAGCCCTTTTTCCTACCCCTTCTACCGCATTGCACCCTCCACCCCACATCCTAGCTTGCTGGGGCAATTGGCCCTAAGCCCCTTTCCCTCTGCCTGGAGAACCTTCTCCCCTCCTCCGACTAGGCTGGTTCCTAACACCTCCTAACACTCTACTCAGTTGTCACCTCCTCTGAAGTCCTTTCCAGAACCCCCACCCCATTCCCCACACTGGGTTAGCAGCTTTCTCTGGGATCTGGAGAAACCAAGTGAATATTTCTTTATCTGCCGGCACTTGTCAAACTGTCGACATTGTAATAATCTGTCATTTTACTGGCTCCCTTAGATTGTGAGTTTCTTGAGAGCAGGGGCTGTGTCCTTTCAGCCTTCTCACTTCTAGAACCGGAAATTCCTGTCTAGTTGGCAGACAAAAAGAGCTTACTTAATAATTTTGCAGATAGGGCCCAAGAGAAAAAACATCATTTATTGAATGCCTATTGTCAGCGAAGCACTGCTGCTCTGGGCCAGCTGCTTCAGGTGTTACTTTTGACCCTATAGTCAGAAAAAGGGCTCTGGAGAAAAAGCACGCAGCAAGGCTTGTGTGGGCTTGCCTCGTGTGCCCCATGTTCCACTCCCCCAGTCAGGCAGATGTGAGTCGCTGGTGATTGCTGGCTGGAAATGGAATCTCCTTGGATATTCCCCATCCTGGTGGTTCTAGAAAGTGGAGGGTGTTTTGTGGAGAAGGGGCCTGCTATGGTCTGAATGTTGTTGTCCCTGCTCCATTCATTTGTTGAAACTTAATCCTCAATGTGATAGTATTAGAAGGTGGGGCCTTTAGGAGGTGATTAGGTCATGAAGGCGGAACCCTCTGGAATGGAATTCATGCTCTTAGAAGTTGGTGGCCAGGTGCAGTGGCTCACACCTGTGATCCCAGCACTTTGGGAGGTGGAGGAGGGCAAATTGCTTTAGCCCAGGAGTTCAAGACCAGCCTGGGCAACATAGTGAGACCCTGTCTCTACAAAAAATACAAACATTAGCTGGATGTGGTGGTACATGCCTGTAGTCCCCAGCTACTCGGGAGGCTGAGTTGGAAGGATTGCTTGTACCTGGGAGGTCAAGGCTGCGGTGAGCCATAATTGTGCCATTGCACTCCAGCCTGGACCACAGAGTGAGATTCTGTCTCAAAAACAAAAACAAAAACAAAAACAAAACAACCCCAAAAAGCAAAAAACAACAAAAACAAACAAACAAACAAACAAACAAAAAACACGCTGGTTGGAGGGTGTCTGTTTCTTCCTTGGCCATATGAAGACTCAGTTAAACGACATCATCTGTGAAGCAGAGGGAGCCTTCATCAGACACCTAACCTGCTGGTGCCTTGATGTTGGATTTCCCACCCTCCAGAACTGTGAGCAATACATTTCTGCTGTTTCTAAATTACCCACTCTAAGGTATTCTTGTTGTAGCAGCCCAGATGGACTAAGACAGCCCAAGTGTAGAGAGCATGAAAAAATGTCGGGGATCTGGCCAGATTCCACGGGCCATGCATTTCACCTGCAGTGTTACTCCTTGAACAAGGGGGAAACAGAAACTGAGCAGAACTATACTTGCTCTGGTGAGATCACACCTTGGGTGGGGACTTTCTAAAATGAGGTTCTTGGCCCGTAGGAACTGGAATTACATTGAAGGGTTGGGGTGTCTGGGGGAGCTAGCCCACCATAATGGCCACTAGTCCCCCTAAGTAACTCCTACTTAAACTATATTTACATAAATAAACACACATAGTGTGTATATGGGGGGCAGTTAAAATTTTTTTTTTTTTTTTTTTTTTTTAAATCTCTGTTTTGGGGCTGGACGCGGTGGCTCTTGTCTATAATTCCAGTACTTTGGGTGGCCGAAGTGGCCGGATTGCTTTGAGCTCAGGGGTTTGAGACCAGCCTAGGCAACATGGTGAAAACCTGTCTCTACAAAACAAACCAAACAAAAACAAAATTAGCTGGGTGTAGTGGCACACACTTGTAATCCCAGCTACAAAAACAAACAAAATTAGCTGGGTGTAGTGGCACACACTTGTAATCCCAGCTACGCAGGAGGCTGAGGCTGGAGAATCACTTGAAACCAGAAGGAGGAGGATGCAGTGAGCCGAGATGGCACTACTGCACTCCAGCCTGAGAAAAAAAAGACATTCAGTGGTGGTGTTGTGTGGTGCTGACCTGTAGCTATTAACACAAGATAAGCACTTTAAACAGAGTTGGTCAACTACTGGTAGCCCTGGTGTCACGGAAAGAACATGGACTTTGGAACCACGGAAACTCAGGCAAGCCTCGGTAATGTTTCTTTCTTTTTCAATTGAGACAAGGTCTCTCTATGTTGCAAAGGCTAGGTCTCCAACTTCTGGGCTCAAGCCATCCTCTGGCCTTGGCCTCCCAAAAGTGCTAGGATCACAGGCGTAAGTCACCATGTCCAGGCTCCAGTAATATTTCAGAACTTCCCCGAAACTCTTTCCTCCTTTGCTACTGCATTCTTCACTGGGTTGAGGGTTAAGACCTACCTAACAGTAGTAATCGACATCTCAATGCAGGACTTCTGAATTCTGACTCCAGGAAAACACCTGATTTCCTGGTTGAGTAATTCTAAACAGAGATTCTAAGTTCCATCTTTAGGTTTGCATGTTTGCAGTTTTAAACTCGAAAAGTGCACTTATCTCAAAAAGCACAGAATTATCAAGGATTTTAATTACTGATTTATTTCTAATGTAAAAATGGGAAACAAATGGCCTCCGGTAGGAAATTAATTTAATCTGCATAGTCATGCAATGGAATACTTTACGGCATTAAGATTGTGCTTTTGAAGACTATTTAGTGAGAAGAAAAATATTCATGATAAAATATTAAGTAAAAAGAAGGGCAGTAAACGCAACATCATACAACATACCCCACAGTAGATAAACAAAATACATACAGAAATGTAATAGCCAAAGAAGGCCCCAAAGCGAACGCTTCCCCCTAGGAACTAGGAGGGGTGGAGAGAAGTTACTTTCTTCCCTGCATTTCTGTTTCTTTTCTAGCTTCCCATCAATATCATGTATTGCCTTTAAATCCGAAAATACCCCCGTGTTATTAGTGAGGCGTCGTCGGGGCTCTGAGAGATGCGCGCGCCCGGGACAGACCCCTGCGCCCCCTGGCGGCGCCCCGAGGCCCCGCCCCACGAGGCCCGCGCGACGGGGCGGGGCGCGGAGCCCCAGCGGAGCCCAGTCCTGCCCCGCCCGGGAGGACTTGCAACACTCGGAGGCCAGGAACGCACCGTCGGGAACGGCGCAGGCAAGCCAGGGGGCCTGGGCCGGCGCCGTTGGGGACTGTGGGCGGTGGGGACTGGGCCAGGGCTGGGGCGGCCACGCGCCGGGGCGCCTAAACTTTTCGGAGCCCGCTTCCGGCTTGCCCGCTCCTGGGCCCAAGGAGCCTGTTCCAGAATGGGGATCTCCCCGCCTGGCCCTTGGCGTTTCGCTCTTCCTGGGCGCGCGGGTGGGCGGCCCGGTCTGTGGAACCTGGTTAGCCTTGGGAGCCCAGCGGCGTGTTGTGGGCACTGGTGAGCGGAGCCAGGGTCTGGGGGTGTCCTCGTGTCCCCTCTTTCGGGCACGAGTGGCCTCTCTGTCGCAGGGCCTGTCCACCATGGCAGCCCGAGTGGCCAGCTGTGTGGGATGAGGGCTTTCATGGCCCTCAGCTGGTGAGAAGAGGGAAGAGGGAGGGGAGACAGCCAGGGCCTGGCACGGACCCCAGGTTGCCCCCGCACGTGCTGGGGCCAGTCTTGATGTAGACAGGTGAATATTTAAGGGGTGGGGAAGGGGGGTCCTAGCTTGCAGCTGGGGCAGAAGCCAATGAGCAGCTCAAGTGTTTGACATGGAGAAGTGGCCACCTCTGTCACCATGACTTTGCCCTCTGCCAGTCCTACGTCCAGCTACTGTTTCCTGGCTGGGTTCACAGAGCTACAGGGGAGTAACATCCCCCTCGTGACTTCTTTGGGTCAGAGTGAGAACAAAACAGGGAAACGAGAAAAGGGAAAGCAAGTGGAGAGGCTGGGGCAGGAGCCAGGGACCAGTGGGAGGAAGCAGAGGGAGGCTGCTGGGAGGCCAGGCCCTGACCTTGTGGGGTCAGCACCAATTCTTGTCCTGTGGGGTCTCCATCTCCTCTCACTCCTCTGTGGCCTCTGCGTGGTACCCAGGAGTTTGGGGTTCTACCTGAGCACCCTGGACATGGGATAAGTAGGCCTGGGAACGCAGGTCAGAGCCAGATGTCATGGAAGGGCCCTCAGGTGTCCAGTTCTCTGGGCTCTGAAATATTCATCTCATCGGTGAGCTTTGGTTTCCAAGCTGGCGCCTTTGGGCTGGCCAGCGGTGGCAGGGGAGCCAGGTGCCTCCTGGGGCTGCTTTGTTGGCACAAAGGGGGAGCCATACTTCCTCCTCACCTGCCTCCTCTCTTTGTCTCCAGTCATGAGGATCCAGAGAACCAGTTTATAGCTTAAATGGAAGAGGCAGGACCACAGTGTCAGGGGCCCTGTCTTCCTGTCCTATGACCTCAAGGCCTCACTTGTAAAAATGAGCACATCAGAGAGGTAATGATGGGTTATCCTGTAAGTGTTGGGAGAGCCTCATGTCATCAGCTGGGGTAATAGCCACCTGGGCTCAGCCTCCTCCCCTGGGAATGGGTGCCTCAGCCAGACGCTGTCTACCTCAGAGCACCTCCGACCGCAGGCCTCACCCTGGGCCCTTCAGAAACAGCAGAAGCCACAGAGAAGGGAAACACACATACTTGCGTGTTTTCAGAGGGCTGAACTGGGAGGACCAGAGAGTGGAAGCTTATACACTTCTCTGGGAAGAAGTTCTGCTAACGACATGGCTGACCATGACATGGGCCTTCTGGACCTATTCTGTTGGGGACACTGGAAGGGATGACCTTGACAGAATCTTCCAACCCTAAGATTCTGGGATTCTAGGCCAAAACCTGTGTCTTGTTTTGAAGTAGAAATGATACCCAGAAGTCCACAGGCCACAGTGGCAGGTACCTCCATTGGTGGGGAGGGAGATAATAACGGGCCCCCACTTTTGTCTGTAATGATTTGTGCTTTGCTCCATTGCACAGAGGTGAGGTTAGGGGTGCCCGTTTCCTGGTTCTGTGCTAGCTGGATATGTCCCCCAGCCCTTGGCAGTAAATCCCATGGTGGGATAGCAGCTGTGTGGAATGGGGGAAGGGGAGGACCCTCACCAGGGATCCTGGCACTGGGCTGACCCCCTGAAAGTGAGAGGGCATGTATAGTACTTCATGTGACTGCTCTGAGGGGCAGCTAGGTGGACGCACAAAGGTTTTAAGAGAGGAGGAGTTAGGTTATGAATGATTCTCAGGGTTGGGTGTCTATAATACAAAGGTGGCCTGGATCAGCATCCCACAGAATGTTAATAGGTTTGCCTCGATAAAAGTGGTTCAGGCTTAAGGAAGTTTGAAGGAACACTGGGTTAAACAAAGCTGAACAGGGTTGCTTATGGCAGGCCTTCTCAGGGGCTGAATATGCCATTGTGAATTTCCAAGAAGGGGGCGTGGATTGTTTCTCAAGCGTCATCTGCTTCCAGTACTCATCCATTAACGTCTCCTGGGGCGTGTTCTTTAGAACAGTCGGGGAAGTGCCTGTCTAGGTGATTGTGTTTCTCTGTGGCTCCCATAAACAAGTCCCTACTCCTTTCCCCCACATGGGCTGATTTAGGGATAAAAGGAGGCCAGGGGATGTCATTTGCCTGGATTCCTGTGGCTAGTTCATGAACCCAGGTCAGTGGACTTCCTGCCTCCTACTCTTTCTTTTCTATAGTGTTATAATGTTTAGCCTGGGGGTAACTGATCACCCAGGAAGAGCTGGCCGTAGGGTCCAGACAGCATTATGGGTACAGTTTGGGAGGGTATGGACAGCCCCATCCTGAGAACATGCCATGTCCTTCTGCTTCTGAAGGTGTCCTCTCAAACGGTTGCACATCCGTAGTGACCCCCCAGTGTAGGTTCTTGGGGAGCCATGCCATTCTGCCCTGAAGCCTTCTGTTAGGCTATTCATTCGGAATCAGAAACTGGCAGAGTGGACTTTGATCTTTCAGGTTTTTTTTTTTTTTTCTGTCGTACAGGCTGGAGTGCAGTGGCATGGCGTTGGCTCACTGCAACCTACGTCTCCCATGTCCCAGGTTCAAGCGATTCTCCTGCCTCAGCCTCCCCAGAAGCTGGGATTACAGGCACGTGCCACCATGCCCGGCTAATTTTTGTATTTTTAGCAGAGACAACGTTTCACCATGTTGGCCAGGCTGGTCTCGAACACCTGACCTCAAGTGATCCACCTGGCTTGGTCTCCCAAAGTGCTGGGATTACAGGCATGAGCCACCATGCCCGGCCATTCTTTCAGTTGAGGGGAATTGTCTTACTGATGTTAAAAGTCGGTCTAGAGATGCGGCTCTCACAGTGGAGTCAGTCCCAAAGCCAGGACAAGAACTCGGGTCCCTGCCTCCTAGCCCAGGTCCCAGGCTTCAGATCAACTTTCTGCAGGGGAAAGAAATAATGGTAGCAGCAATAGCTTGCTCAGCTCCTTTCTATCGTTTTGATCTTTGCTGCCTGGTCCCCACCCTGGGTGCTGCCTATTCATGCAGGTGCCTGCTACAGGTGCCTCAGGGGCTTCTACTCCTGCCTGATATAAAAGCAAAGAGGCTGAATTTTAAATCAGGCATGAGATCTGGGCTTAAACTCATCTCTGCTGTTTGCCTGCTGTGGGACCCTAGATCTTTTCTTCTCTGAATTTCAGTTTTCTCATCTATAGAGTGGGATGGGGGTAAGAATACCTCACAGCACTGTTGCAAGGATCAGATGTGCCTTAGTTATTATAGGTTGAGTATCCCTTATCCAAAATGGGGACCATTTTGACAATTTCCTTCCCTCCCTTTTCCTTTACCCACCCCAACTCCCTTCCACCCCCAAGAAAACACTTTACTCTCCTACTCCAGCATATAGGCACGATACCCATGGGGGCAGACATCTACAGTGGCAGCAGCAAATGGATTTTGGATTTTTTCAGATTTGGGGCTATGTATATTATACTTACTGGTTGAGCATCCCTAATCTGAAAATCTGAAATGAGAAATGCTCCAGTGAGCATTCCTTTGAGTGTCATCTTGGTGGTCAAAAAGTTTCAGATTGTGGAGTATTTTGGATTTTGGAAATGAGGGATATTCAACCTGGACTTCCTTAGTTGTGTAGTAAGTACTGGAAGTAGTTCAGCTACTCTAAGTGGTTGCCTTCCTTCCCTAGCTATTTTATTTATTTATTTTTTGAGATGGAGTCTTGCTGTGTCGCCCAGGCTGGAGTGCAGTGGCGCCATCTTGACTCACTGCAAGCTCCGCCTCCCGAGTTCACTCCATTCTCCTGCCTCAGCCTCCCGAGTAGCTGGGACTACAGGTGCCTGCCACCACACCCAGCTAAGTTTTTGTATTTTTAGTAGAGACGGGGTTTCACCGTGTTAGCCAGGATGGTGTTGATCTCCTGACCTCGTGATCCACCCACCTTGGCCTCCCAAAGTGCTGGGATTACAGGCGTGAGCCACCATGCCTTCCCTAGTTCTTTTTTTTTTTTTTTTTTTTGAGACGGAGTCTCGCTCTGTTGCCCAAGCTGGAGTGCAGTGGCCGGATCTCAGCTCACTGCAAGCTCCGCCGCCCAAGTTTACGCCATTCTCCTGCCTCAGCCTCCCGAGTAGCTGGGACTACAGGCGCCTGCCACCTCGCCCGGCTAGTTTTTTGTATTTTTTAGTAGAGATGGGGTTTCACCGTGTTAGCCAGGATGGTCTTGATCTCCTGACCTCGTGATCCGTCCGTCTCGGCCTCCCAAAGTGCTGGGATTACAGGCTTGAGCCACCGCGCCCGGCCACCTTCCCTAGTTCTTTATTGGGGTTAGTTATCAGTCTCATTTTTCTGTCTCTTTCCCCTCCTAATATTGAGGTTCAATGAAAAGACAGGAGATGATGAAACAAAGAAGGAGGTGAACAAGGACTGCGCTCACAAGTATTTCAGCATCAGTTTGCTAATGGCTTCCTCTTCCCTTATCTGTACTCCCAGGCCATCCTGACTTGGGTGGGGTAACCTGAGATTACCACTCTGATCACAGGATTCTACTCCAGACAAGGGTGGTGGAGCTGCGGTGCCTGGGTCCTCTAGTGATCCCCAGGACAGCCTCTCCCTCCTGGTAGCTTAGAGCCACCCCTCGGTCTCCATGGGTTCAGATAGAGGCCACCCTGGCTAGAGAGGGGGCTGGGAGGGGTGGCCTCGAGTTGGGGGCCAGAAGTCGAGGGCTGGCAGTCTTTTTTTTTTTTTTTTTTTGAGACGGAGTTTCACTCTTGTTACCCAGGCTGGAGTGCAATGGCGTGTTCTTGGCTCACTGCAACCTCTGCCTCTCTGGTTCAAGCGATCCCCCTGCCTCAGCCTCCCTAGTAGCTGGGACTTCAGGTGTGCGCTACCACGCCAAGCTAATTTTTTGTATTTTTTAGTAGAGATGGGGTTTGACCATGTTAGCCATGATGGTCTTGATCTCCTGACCTCATGATCCACCTGCCTCGGCCTCCCAAAGTGCTGGGATTACAGACGTGAGCCACTGCGCCCGGCCTGGTCTTAACTGTTTCTGAGCTGAGAGGTCACTAGAGAACTGAGAGAATGGTAGCTTGTTCTAGCTCCTCCTTGGGAGAGGGTGTGTGGTGGTGTCTGTCACTGAGAGAGTGGGCAGGGCTGGGAAGGGACGTTCCAAACCCATGACCAAGAGGGCTGTTCTGGGGTGGAGCAGGAACTTTCTTGGCTCTGGGGTTTCCTTGTCTGTCAAATGACCAGCTGAGATCCAAAGTCTAAGCCAGCTCTGATATTTTAGTGTTTAGATCCCTGCGGCTTCATCCTCTTAATCCCAAAGTTCAGGCTGATGGAAGGATATTTAGTTGATTCTGGGCCCCCTTGGTGCAGAATCAGGCCTGGTGAGTTGCCCAAATGCGCTCCTCGGTATATCTTTTTACTCGTCTGCTCTCGTGGCTATGAGGTCAGCTGTGCCCTGGGGTAGGAGGATCAAGTGTTTTCTTGTGGGGGCAGATAAAGGAAAAGGGAGGGGAACAAACCGTCAGATCCGGGCTGTGCTCCTGCGCCTGCTGGGTGGGGTTTCCTGAGATGCGCATTCTGAGCTATTCTTTCCACTCTGGGCATCCGTCCCTGGCAGGGAGGAGAGCAGGCTGCCTGGACCAGTCAGCTGCTCCTTTCCATCCCTCCGTCCAGTACACACACTTTCCTCTTGCTGTAACCCCAGTAGCTCAGGCCTCCTCTGCAGATTCCGGAGCCTTAACCCTTCAGATACCCCCAGGAGAGCCCCAGCCGGGGCCTCAGTAGGCCAACAGCAGGATTACCACACTGAGAGGGCTCCAGGGAGGATGTGCTTCCACCTCTGCATCTGAAAACCGTGACACCCAGCAAGTCCTGCTGTCTGAGCTCACCCACTTGTGCCGCTGCTGTGGTAGAAAGCAGGGGCTCTGGTTTCTTCCTAATGGGGTACTGTGGCCCTGAGAGAGGAGCAAACTTAGATCTATAACGGGCAAGGATAGGGCACAGTCTGAATGCCTTGATACCAGGCATTGTGAGGCGAGGAAGAATGTTCTGATGATTCGAGCTGTCTGCAGCCAAGGGGCTTGCTCCACATTGCTGGAGTTCCTTCAAGCAGAAGGTGGGCCAGACGCGGTGGCTCACGCCTGTAATCCCAGCACTTTGGGAGGTTTCGGTGGGTGGCTAACTTGAGGCCGGGAGTTTGCCAGCCTGGCCAACATGGTGAAATCCTGTTTCTACCGAAAAAACAAAAAACAAAAACAAGCAGAAGGTGAATGCCTACTGTATTTTGGGAAAATTCAGGCTTCCAGTGTGAACCTTAAAATTCCTTTTTAGCCCCTGCAGACTGTGAGCCCCTCTAGCAGCTGCTGGCAGAACCCGGAAGATCTGATTTCTAGTCTTTGGGTATCATCCTCACTCTCGGTCAATCTCGTGATCTCTCTCCCCTTCTCCCTCCTTCCCTTCCCCTCCATTCTCCAGTCTCTACCCTTAGACATAGCTACGAAAGTAAACACTGACCCTTTCCCCCTTTGCTGCTACCTAGGCAGATGCCAGCCCCACACCTCATTCCTAGCGGAGGCCTCGATGATGTGGAAGTGCCCAGGGCCCTTATGGAGGCTGGGCAGGAGCCCAAGAGCAGGCTCTAAGGCTGCCAGACCTGGCAGCCATGGGCCCCGGAGGCTCTTGCCAGTCTGACAGTGTTCTTGGCACTGCTCAGAGGTGAGTGTGGCTGAGTTTAGCAATTCCCCTAGCTAGCGTTAATGCTGGGGTTTCCTCTCCTGTACCCAGGTCTCTATGCAGACAGCTAGGATATCGTCCTGTCCCCAGGACCAGCTTGGTAACCAAGGACAGGTCCCTGTGCTATGGCTGTCTAGTTAGTAAAGTGAGGGGTTGGCTGGCCTTGGGTGAGTTTCTTTTCAGCTCTAACCTTTATGTATCTCCATGCCTGGGCCACCCTCTTCACCCGGGGCCATTGGCCAGGGTGTTAGCCCCATGGTGATGTGGAGGGCCTGAGTAGTTTGGCTTCCACTTGCGTCAGCCTCCTGTTGTTATGAAAGGGTTTTAGATGGAAGCTATGGCAGAAGGGATGAGAAGGTTGGCTAGACAGGGTGTTTTCGGGGGAGAGATTAAGAACAGGCGCTTGGGAGTCAGTCTTGGGGCTCATTTCGACTTCATCACACTTTAGCTTGGTTATCCTGGCCAAGTGATTTAATTCTTCTGTGCCTCGATCTCTTCACTTGTAAATGGGAATAATAATAACAGTATTAACTTGCTGGACTGTTGTAAGGATTTAATGAAAATAACCAACCTTTATCCTCGTTGATCAGGGGTCGGGTTTCATTCTAAGCACTCTATGTGTATTTTGTTTTTTCTTTTCTTCGAGATGGAGTCTCGCTCTGTCACCCAGGCTGGAGTGCAGTGGCGCGATCTTGGCTCACTGCAACCTCCGCCTCCCCGGTTGAAGTGATTCTTCTGCCTCAGCCTCCCAAGTAACTGGGATTCTAGGCGCCTGCTGCCATGCCCAGCTAATTTTTATATTTTTAGTAGAGATGGGGTTTCACCATTTGGCCAGGCTGGTATCGAACTCCTGATCTCAGGTGATCCACCTGCCTCGGCCTCTCAAAGTGTTGAGATTACAGGCGTGAGCCACTGTGCCAGGCCTGCTATGTGTATTTTCTCACTTAATTTTTATAGCAGCCCCGTGGAGGGTACTATTACTAGTGTGAGACCCATTTTCCAGGTGAAGAAACTGAGGCATAGTGAATTGAAGTGGTCATGGCAGTTTCTGGTGTGGATGGACTGGTGGCTGAGGTGCCCGGAGGACTGGCCTGGAAACTGCTGTGTGCAGGCAGGCCTACTAGCACATGCTTTTGAAACCAAAAGCCTGAAAGGGAGGGGCAAGGGAGGCAAGAGTGAGGCTCTGAGTCAGCACCCTCTGAGCTGCACCAGAACCTTGGAGTCCTGGCGGCCCATGGGAGGCTGACCCTTCTCTCTGAGTCACCTTTCACCTGGTGGCTGCCACAGCCACTTGGTCTGGAAAGTTACCTGTTTGCCCTGCTTGGCTCAGAGGAGGGAGCAGGGGCAGCTCTCTGGCCAAGCAAAGGTCAGGCCCTGCAGAGCCAAGTTCCCAGGATCATAGTCTGTTGTTAGAGGGGGCAGTGGGCTTAGAGGTCGTGTGGCCCCCACCTCATTTCACAGCGGTGCACCCTGAGGAGGTGCTGGGACACGTCATGGTGACATCATGGTTGGGGTTTCTGCCCATGGAGCCTTTCCGGCCAGTGCTTTTTTTTTTTTTTTTTTTTTGAGATGGAGTCTTGCTCTGTTGCCCAGGCTGGGGTACAGTGGCGTGATCTCAGCTCATCACAATCTCTGCCTCCCGGGTTCAAGTGATTCTCCTGCCTCAGCCTCCTGAGTAACTGGGACTACAGGTACACGCCACCATGCCTGGCTAATTTTTGCATTTTTAGTAGAGCAAGGGTTTCACTATGTTGGCCAGGCTGGTCTCGAACTCCTGACCTCATGATCTGCCCACTTTAGCCTTCCAAAGTGCTGGGATTACAGGCGTGAGCCACTGCACCAGGCCAGCTTTGTATTTCTGACCTGACATTCTTGCCCTGGTTCTATCCCAGCCCCTCTGGGGAGATGGAGAACAGCTTTCCTCAAAATAACCCACTTAGAGACCTGGACTTTGTTCAATTCCCCCTCCTCAACCCTCCCTGCCACTTTCCTGTCTCTGAATTATCCCAGTGGTCTTAAGAGAGAAGAGTTAAGACAGTCCTTTATCTGATCCCTGAACTGTGCAGCGTGCCCTAAAAAGAGATGCTGGTCTCTGTTGCTTCCAGCAGAGCCTCTGAGAGCCTCTGGTGTCTGCTGACCTGCATCTGGGGGTGTCCTCCTTGGGGATCCTAAAGCCCCCTGTAGATGCTCTAGAAGAGGTGGTGGCCCTGTCAAGCCCAGACTGCCAGGGCTTGTCCTTACTGGGGATGCAGGGGCCTCCTTAGCTCTTCCTAAGCCTGCATCTCCGCTACCTCAGAGGGGACCACCAGGCCCAGAGGACAGTAACTGGCAGAGGAGGCATAAGAGCACCCCATGACATAAAGGACCTGGACCCAGGATTTGGAAGGCCTCCGTCCTGGTTATGCCACTGACCTGCGAGTTCTGGGGTCCTGGGGAATCACTTCCCTGTTAAGGGCCTGCATTCTGTCATCTGAAGTGAGCATTTGGAGCTTATGGCCTCGAGGTCCCTTCCAACTCCATTTTGGGGTTCCCTCCCCTTGGTTCCTTGGCTCTCCCCTGGCTGTGGGACTCTTCCTGCTGCAGGGAAGGCATTCCCTTGACCTTGTGGCCTGACTCCTCAGCTCTTTCTCCTCCCTGCTAGCACTGCACCTGGAAAACAGGTGGAACTCACAGAGAGCCTGGGATTCAGAACATCTGTCTCCCCCTCCGGGGGGGGCCGAGGGGCCCTGCACTCACTCTCTCCTCCCTAGCAAGGCCAGAGAGCAGCCGTGGTCGCAGGCTGCCACATGCCTTTCTGACACGCCACTGCTGTTATTTGAAGGAACCAGAAAGTCCTGTCTCAGGCTGTCCCTTTGGCACAGCCTCCCCGCCCCCAGCCCCTGTACTACCCACCCCTGCTTCTCAGGCTTCCTGACTCAGCCTGCCACTGGCCCCCGGGTCCCTGGATCCCTTCCCCCTTGGGGCCTGGCAGCTCTGGCGCTGGGGCTAGCTTGTTTTCCTCCACTTCTCCCCCTGGCTCTCCACTTCGAGCCTGGGCTCCAACCCAGCTCTGGCTTCCAGGCCTGGCATGCCCGTGGCAGCTGTGGCAGGGGCAGAGCTGACCCTTTCAGAGGGTCCCAGCTGGACCTGTGAATTGCCAGGAGGCTGTGCCTGGGCCATCTGGCTTCTTCGCTGGCTCTGCCATCAAGCCACCAACACTGGAAGGTTTTCTTAAATGAGAACAGGGAGTTCCCAGGCTCCCTGGTTCCCTGTCTCCTCAGTGAATCCTTCCTCCTGCTTTCCTATGGCTGGGGAGCCGCACAGTGAGAGGCCCGTAGACAAAAAGCAGGCGCAGAGGCAGGAGGGACAGGAGCCCAGCTGGTGGGGAGGCGGCCTGTGGACAGCAAATGACACACTGCCCTCTAAGGAGAAAATAGGAGGTGTTCCTCTCCACAGAGGCAACCTGGATAAGGCTGGAAGTGGAGCCACGAGGCTGAGTGAGCTGGGCCTGGGTATTCATGATTGCTTTTCTCCTCTTCCATTTCAGGTCCCAGCAGCTGGGGTTCCCCTTCAGCCTGTGAGCCTGCGGCCATGTCCAACCCCAGCGCCCCACCACCATATGAGGACCGCAACCCCCTATACCCAGGCCCTCCGCCCCCTGGGGGCTATGGGCAGCCATCCGTCCTGCCAGGAGGGTATCCTGCCTACCCTGGCTACCCGCAGCCTGGCTACGGTCACCCTGCTGGCTACCCACAGCCCATGCCCCCCATCCACCCGATGCCCATGAACTATGGTGAGTCCTGGAAGGGCAGATGGAGGGTGGGTGGGAGGGACAGCACTTGGAGCAGATGAGGCCACCACCTCCTGTCCCCTTTCTCTTTTGGTTCCCTTTATATCCCTTTTCTCATCTTCTCTGTTGAGATCTCTCCCTCTGTTTCTTGTCTTTGTGACCCTCCACTTTTTCTCTCAGCAACTGGCCCCCAGCCACCTGCTGGCCCCTTTGTTCAAGGAGACCCACGAGGCATGTCCCAGAACAAGTATACAGCACAGGAGAATGGGGCTGGGTCAAGTAATGACTCCTGAGGGGTTACCTCAGGGCACCGGCTCTGTTTCCCAACAAACTGCTGCCACCTCCCAAACCTGATGCCTTCCTTAGGAACTCCTTTGGGAACCTGAACCACTTTCCTCATCCTTTAAAGTGAAATCTGACTTTTGCAAAAGACATTTGGAGCCAAGTTTGGTAAATATCATGGCAGGGACATGCTGTGTTCAGTCAGAAATGAGGTGGGGCTGGGCGTGGTGGCTCACACCTGTAATCCCAGCACTTTGGGAGGCTGAGGTGAGCGGATCTTCTGAGGTCAGGAGTTTGAGACCAGCCAGGCCAGCATGACAAAACCCCATCTCTACTAAAAATACAAAAACTTAGCTGAGTGTGGTGGTGTGCACCTGTAATCCTAGCTACTTTAGCTGAGTGTGGTGGCGTGCACCTGTAATCCCAGCTACTTGGGAGGCTGAGGCAGCAGAATCGCTTGAACCCAGGAGGTAGAGGTTGCGGTGAGCCAGGATCGCACCACTGCACTTCAGTCTGAGCAACAGAGCGAGACTCTGTCTAAAAAAAAAAAAAAAAAAAAAAAAAAAAGAGGCTGGGTGCAGTAGCTCACGCCTGTAATCTCAACACTTTGGGAGGCTGAGGTGGGCGGATCACGAGTTCAAGACCAGCCTGGCCAACATGGTGAAACCCTGTCTCTACCAAAAACACAAAAAATTAGCCGGGTGTGGTGGCACATGCCTGTAATCCCAGCTACTCGGGAGGCTGAGACATAAGAATCACTTGAACCCGGGAGGCAGAGGTTGCAATGAGCCGAGATCATGCCATTGTACTCCAGTTTGGGCAACAAGACCGAAACTCTGTCTCAAAAAAGAGGCATTCAGGCATCCAGGGAATGTTTGCAGCCCTGCAGCGTCTTTGAACCCCAGAGGGCTGTCAGCCAGCTCTCACCTGGACATGTGCGCTCGTGCGGATCTGCGCATGGGTCTTGCACAGTCACGCATACCCTCTGCACACCTGCCTCTGTGAGGCTGATGCAGATCCCCGTCTTCAGCTCCATCCCTGCTGCTGCACAAACTGCACTCTGCCGCCTTCTTTTTCTCCGACCCTCTGTCCATGTCCCCTGTTCTGCCCTGGCTGGCTGCCCCAGTGGATGCTCGCACATGCTCCTGCCTGGCTTCCTCACTACATTATGACCCCGCAGTGAACCCCTAGTGGTGTGGGCTGGGCACACAGAAACCCTCGACAGATACATGCGAGGAACATTTCCCACCTAAACCCCCTTGTGACAGGCCAGCTCTGGGTCACTCTGAGGGTGTCTAGAGGACCCCAGCTTGGGAGAAGAGTTCCTGTTATAACACTTGTCTTTTGGCTGGAGATACCTGAGACTTTGAGAGTGTCAGGGAGGCTTTGGGATTGAGGCCACATATCTCAGGTCCCTAGCTGGTCAAGTGTCATCTGTCCCTAGGCCCAGGCCATGGCTATGATGGGGAGGAGAGAGCGGTGAGTGATAGCTTCGGGCCTGGAGAGTGGGATGACCGGAAAGTGCGACACACTTTTATCCGAAAGGTAAGATACGCACTGGGAGGTGGGTGTACCTGGGGCCCTTCAGGCTGTGGGAATGGGGAGTGGGTAGGCCACAGTAGCTCCATGGCACCAATTCCATGAAATACGCTGGCTGCCTGTCTTCTCTAGCCTTGTCTGCTTCTCAGAGGGGCACCTGGCTTCTCTAACCCCAAGGTTCCCCCTGTTTTTGCACCTCTCTTCTTGACCATGTTTTGGGAGGACACATTCAGTCTGGGAGAATCTCCTAGGTGGGCTCTGCCACAGTGCCCACCTTCCCCAGACATCTTTCTTAGACTATAGGCAGCTTGGAGCCAGAAATGATCCTACTCGCTTGTAACCCACCCTTTCTATCTCATAGCTGCACAGAACATGCAGACTGAGCTGCTGGGTGTGCAGAGGCTGTACTGGTAGAGCATGGTGGCCAGGCAGGGCAAGTCAGTAGTCACCGAGGCTGGTGTTGGACAGGAGGGGAGATGGCAGGGAGCATGGGAGCGGGGCTGAGGACACATAGCCTCTGAGCCAGGCATCTCACTGGGGTCGCCTCTGGGCCAGGCTGCAGCTAGGAAGGGTTCTTGAGTGGGAGGAAAGGATTGGGGGCTGGCAGCTTCCTGGGGGAGGCCGGGGTGCCAGATGGTGACCCATGCCCGGCCGTCTGTATCCAGGTTTACTCCATCATCTCCGTGCAGCTGCTCATCACCGTGGCCATCATCGCTATCTTCACCTTTGTGTAAGTCTCTAGGCCTTGCCACCCACTCCTGCCACCCTGGGGGTTCAGGGTCACCTGCTGGGAGTGTGGGTGGCCGTGGGCCCTGCTCTCAGGGTGACCATGGGCAATTAGAGAAGGTGGAGCCAGGGCTGCCTGGCAGGCCTGGGTGGGGCAGACAAGCCTCAGGGTGACTCCTCCTGTCCTCCCCTGCCCCACAGGGAACCTGTCAGCGCCTTTGTGAGGAGAAATGTGGCTGTCTACTACGTGTCCTAGTGAGTGTGTGCTCCTCTGTGGTCGGGCAGGGAGGCAGGGGTTGCAGGCTTCTGTTTCTAGGTGACCAGCTTTGCTCAGGGCAGGATCAAAATACTTTTTGGGAGGGCCCCCAAGTTGGTGCCAGTTTCCTATGCCAGAGGGTGTGGGTGTGCATGCCCAGATGAGTAACAGACCACCAGAAGTCAAGAGAGCAAGAGTGGGACCTGCTGGTGGTGGCATGCACGCTGTGCTGCAGCCCCCATGTCCTCTCAGCCCGTCAACTGCAGCCTCCCCAGACCTCCTTCCTGGCCAGAGCCTGGTGCTTCAGAGCATCTCAGTGACCCTGGCTGGGGGTAATCTTGTTCTTGCTTCCTGTTGTGTTGCTTTCCCTCAGACTTCCAAACAGCTGTTTGGGCCCCGACTCACTGGCCTGGTGTGTGCTGCCAGATGGGGCAGGTTTGGGCCTGAACTGCTTCCCCATCTCTTTCTCCCCAGTGCTGTCTTCGTTGTCACCTACCTGATCCTTGCCTGCTGCCAGGGACCCAGGTGAGTCCCAGAGACTTAAGACAGTGAGAGGGGTGACAGGGGTTGGGATGGGGACCGAGTATTTTGGAAAGAAAAAGGATTCCTTTATAGCAGCTGAATGGAAACTTACAAGAAATGAGGAGGAGGATGATGGCAGCTACTGTTCAGGTGTATACAAAGGACCATGTGTGTGCAGGAGCTAACTAGCTGTCACTCTAATAGCAACCCTGCAAGACAGGTAGCATTTTAACCAGTTAACAAATAGGAAGAACCTGAGGCTCAAAGAGGCTGAGTAACTTTCTCCGCGTCACACAGGCAGTCAGTAAGAGCCTGAGCTGCAAACCAGTCCAGGCGTTTCTGGCACCACAGCACAGGTCTGTCCCACTGGCCTATATTGTCCCTGTGTAGAACACCTGAACAGGTGCCAAAGGCCATGCCAGCCTCCCTCCTTGGAGTCACGGCTTAATCCTCCAGGCACGGGAGCCAAGCACTTCCTTCTGCTGCAGGAACCTCTGACACCTGAGGGGCCCCGAGTCATTTAATCAGGGCTTCTGTTTCCCTTCAGACGCCGTTTCCCATGGAACATCATCTTGCTGACCCTTTTTGTAAGTCTAGAAGGGTGGCGGGAGGGTGTGGAGATGCTGTGAGGGAGGCTGGTCCCAGGGAAGGGATGGGGACACACTGCAGAATGATGTCCTGGCTGTGTCCCCCACCTTATCTGGGCCGCCTGTTCTGATCTCCTCTGTGGCTGCCTCTTTCCAACTTGGTGGCGTTCCCCAGCTCTGGCAGAGGCCACCATGGCCACTCCCCCAGCACCCTGCCTGCCTTCCTTTTTAAGCATTTCATTCTTGTTTCTCTCCTTCCCTCAGACTTTTGCCATGGGCTTCATGACAGGTACCATTTCCAGGTACATTCAGGGGTAAAGCACCACTCCTGGGAAGTGTGTATTGTGGGGAGTGGGGTGTTCCTGGGCCGGCAGCCAGATGCATGGGTGGATTCTGGGCAGGTGCCCTCTGGAGGTGGTGATTTTGAAGTCATTCATATGTGGCTTAATGCCTGTTGTCTCTAACTCCTACTTCTCCCCAGTATGTACCAAACCAAAGCCGTCATCATTGCAATGATCATCACTGCGGTGGTATCCATTTCAGTCACGATCTTCTGCTTTCAGACCAAGGTGAGGGCATGGAGGGCCCTTCCCTGGCCCCCCCGACTCCCCTTTCTTATCAGGCCTGGCCCTTGAGCAGGCCTGGGCAGGCCCGGACCCCTGTACACCAGGGATGTTCCCTAGAGACCTGATCCCCTTCTCCTCACCTGCACCTACAAAACTGTGTCCTGTTTCTGTCCTTAGAATGTTGTGGGCACTCCCATGTCCCCTAGGAGGCAGCACTGGGACTCCCTGGCAGGACCAGTCTGGCTGGACTGGTTGTCACAGCGGTCTGACAGGTGCCTCCTTCTCCCTTCCTGGCAGGTGGACTTCACCTCGTGCACAGGCCTCTTCTGTGTCCTGGGAATTGTGCTTATGGTGACTGGGATTGTCACTAGCATTGTGCTGTACTTCAAATACGTGAGTGTCCCAGGAGAGCTGGGGTCAGTGAATCCAGTGTTCGGAGCAGACTTTCTATATAGTATGGTCTCGCAGGCCCCAAAAGCCCCCGGGGCGGGCTCTGACCTCCAAAACCTCTAGACTGGCTAGCAAAGGCACCAACGTGGAGGCAGCATCCTTGTGGGTGAGGGTAGACTCTATGTGGAGATGGGCGGCCTTGGAGCCAGAGCACCTGAAGCTCTGGGCTGCATCACTGCACTCCTAGGGGAAGGGGTGGATTCATTCTGCCTGGCAGCTGAGAATCAGGTTCTAGGAGGCAGACTGGGAGAGGAACCCAGAGGACTGAGATGGTGGGCCTGGGTGGAAGGGACCTTGGGGGTCTTTGGATCCAATTATTTCCTTTATTCCGTTCAGCAGGGGGAGAACAGTGCCGAAGGGGAAGGATGGGGACACGAGGGCTGCCTGCCCATGGGCCAGCTTTGCCCTTCTGTGGATGGCCACCTGTGGGCATGTCATGTGGGCTGTCCTGTGGGTGCTCCCAGATTCTGATACTTACCAGAGGGGTTGGGGAGCCTCCCTTCTTCCTTAGTCTACCCCTCCCAGGCTGGGCTGTAGGAACTGGTCTATTGAATTCTGTCCATGACTGGGGGGGCGGTGCTGGATCTGCCCCCTTTAGAACTGTAATTCAACTGCCTTTTTTCTAGAAGTATAGTAGACACTTGTGTACCTTGACTGGCTTTGGAGATTGGTTTTATACAGCCATGGCAGGATGGCCTCTGCTTTCTCTGCTGGATATAGCACCAGTCTTAATTTCCTCCAGGATCTGGAAAGGCAGTAGCCTTTCATGGAGAGCTAGTTTCCCTAGTTCTACCCACTGTCACGCCACTATCCTGGGGGAAGCTGAGGCCTGTGGGCCTGTGCTTTGCTGAGGTTTTTAATGCCATTCCCTGTCCCCTTCTTCCCCAGGTTTACTGGCTTCACATGCTCTATGCTGCTCTGGGGGCCATTTGTTTCACCCTGGTGAGTAAGTCCCAGCCCCACTCTAGGAAGGGGAGCTGAAGGGATGAGGGGAGGAACCTAGGGAAGGGGGCATGAATTTAGACTGCCTGGGAGGCAGGGAATGGGG
Source organism: Macaca mulatta (assembly GCF_049350105.2). Lineage (NCBI taxonomy): Eukaryota > Metazoa > Chordata > Mammalia > Primates > Cercopithecidae > Macaca > Macaca mulatta. The sequence continues at coordinate 123,488,480 of NC_133417.1, read as the reverse complement.
CCATAGCTGGCCATTCCTCCCACTACTGTCCAGAGGTTCCATTGATTTTTGTGGGCACTCTCGCCATCTTTTGTTGACGCTGCCCGCTATTAGAACACTAGTCAGCCATATCATTGAGAACGGTGTGTCTGCCTCCTTCGCTAGACTATGAGCGGCTACAGCATAGAGCCCATATGTTATGCTGTGCATTAACGTGGCCCTAAGCACTGTGTGGCGCATAGGCCCCCAGGACAAATCTGCTGACCAAAAATGAGCTCTGGACACTGATGCCTGAGTTCTCACTTCTGGCTCCCCTATCCTTGCAGTTCCTGGCTTACGACACACAGCTGGTCCTAGGGAACCGGAAGCACACCATCAGCCCGGAGGACTACATCACTGGCGCCCTGCAGATTTACACAGACATCATCTACATCTTCACCTTTGTGCTGCAGCTGATGGGGGATCGCAATTAAGGAGCAAGCCCCTGTTTCACCTGACCCTGGGCTCTCCCTTCCAAGCTAGAGGGCTGGGCCTTGTGACTGTGGTCTGGGCTTCAGGCCCCTTTCCTTCCCCTTGAGTAACATGCCCAGTTTCCTTTCTGTCCTGGAGACAGGTGGCCTCTCTGGCTATGGATGTGTGGGTACCTGGTGGGGACGGAGGAGCTAGGGACTAACCGTTGCTCTTGGTGGGCTTGGCAGGGACTAGGCTGAAGATGTGTCTTCTCCCCACCACTGACTATATGACACCACATTCTTCCTAACAGCTGGGGTTGGGAGGAAGATGAAAAGAGCCTATTCGATAGCTAGAAGGGAATATGAAAGGTAGAAGTGACTTCAAGGTCACGAGGTTCCCCTCCCACCTCTGTCACAGGCTTCTTGGCTACGCAGTTGGAGCTGCTTCTTCCCCCAGCAAAGCCAGAGAGATTTATCCCCGGCGTCCTGGACACATAGGCCATTATCCTGTATTCCTTTGGTTTGGCATCTTTTAGCTCAGGAAGGTAGACGAGATCTGTGTCTATGGGTCTCCTTGCTTCAATCCCTTCTTGTTTCAGTGACATATATATATTGTTTATCTGGGTTGGGGATGGGGGACAGATAATAGAATGAGCAAAGTAACCTATACAGGCCAACACGGAACAGCATCTCCCCTGGGCTTGCTCCTGGCTTGTGACGGTATAAGACAGAGCAGGCCACAGATGGCCATCTGCTCCCCATTCTTCAAAGCTGCTGGGGCCTCCTTGTGGGCTTCTGAGATCTCTGGTCAAAGTGAACTCTTGCTTCCTGTATTCAGGCAGCTCAGAGCAGAAAGTAAGGAGCAGAGTCATACGTGTGGCCAGGAAGTAGCCAGGGTGAAGAGAGACTCGGTGCGGGTAGGGAAAATGCCTGGGGGTCCTTCACCTGGTTAGGGAGATACTGAAGCCCACTGTGGTACTGAAGACTTCTGTATTCTTTCCTCCTGCTAACCCAGGGACGGTCCTAAGAGGAAGGTGACTTCTCTCTGTTTGTCTTAAGTTGCACTGGGGGATTTCTGACTTGAGGCCCATCTCTCCAGCCAGCCACTGCCTTCTTTGTAATATTAAGTGCCTTGAGCTGGAATGGGGAAGGGGGACAAGGGTCAGTCTATCGGGTGGGGGCAGAAATCAAATCAGCCTAAGGATATAGTTAGGATTTCTCTATTAAGTAATTAATCCTAAATATATCACACAAAGGGACACAATTATAAATGTAATAAAGTTTATGTCTAGAAGTTAAAACCCTGTATGGCTCCAGGAATATGTCTGGCTCTGCCCGAAGCATCCACTTCTTCCTTCTGCATTCTGGCTTGGTTTCTCCCACCTTTTCCAAGGTAATTAAATACACTCTATCGCAGCAATTCCCAGGGATGGATGCAATAGACTAGTGAAGGCTCAGGAGTTGGGTGGGGAAAGGGAGAGCTCAGCCCTATCACACTGGATCACTGGATCTGGAAGAGACCCCTTGGCTGTAGTGCTTGACCTTTGCTATACCATGGACCCTTTCCAAAAGCTCATGAGAGCTAACTGTCTTCCCCAAAGAGCTGTATGTATACCTACAGTTTTGCAGATGGAGGAGGGGATGGACTGCAGGTTCAGTCCATGTCAACTCTTGTCTTAGAAATCACCAGTCCCAACTCCTACAAATGAGGAAACTGGGCCTCAAGTTGGCTCACACCTGTAACCCCAGCACTTCGGCAGGCTGAGACGGGCGGATCACCTGAGGTCAGGAGTTTGAGACGAGCCAGACCAACATGCTGAAACCCCAAATCTACTAAAAATACAAAAAAACCCACAAAAATTAGCTGGGAGTGGCGGTGGGTGCCTGTAATCCCAGCTACTCTGGAGGCTGAGGCAGGAGGATCGCCTGAACCCAGAAGGTGGAGGTTGCAGTGAGCTGAGATCATGCCATTGTACTCCAGCCTGGGCAACAAGAGTGAAACTCTGTCTCAATAAATAAATAAATAAATAAATAATATAAAAATAAAAACACAAAAAGTAACTGGGCATGGTGGCACTCACCTGTGGTCCCAGCTACTCAAGAGGCTGAGGTAGGAGGATCACTTGAGCCCAGGAGGTGGAGGTTGCAGTGAGCTGACGATCACACCACTGCACTCCAGACTGGGTAACAGAGCGAGACCCCGTCTCAAAAAACAAAACAAACAACTCAACAAAACAAATGAGGAAACTGAGGCCTAGAGTAGAGTCCTTTGGACTCAGTAAAGAGCCGTGCTTTTTTTTGCCTCCACACCCTGAATACCTTCTTTGATTCTCCTTATTGTTTCAAGGCTGAGTGGGACCCCACCCTCCCCGCCGGCAGCTCTGAGGGCTTGGTCCTGAGGGCCCAGGGCCTAGGCTGGTTGCACTTAAGTCTCTGGGTTTGCCCCACCATCCAGCTGGGAACACTGAGCTCTGGGAGAGGGAGCACACATGAGTAACCAGCCCCACCCTCTGCCCCTCCCATCCCAAGGGACTCACAAACCCAGACCTGGTTCCTTTCCACTAAACACTCAATAACTTTATTTGCTTTTGGGTGGCTCCTTGGTGTGGGGCGGGGTAGGGTGGGGCGGGGTAGGGTTTGGCAGCAGCCTGGGCTTTATGCGCCCTCTGGTGGACCTCAGAGGCAAGAACTGGAATCCGGGCGGAACCTGAGGGCTTCACAGTCAATAGCCTAGGAGGGTCGCAGCACTCCTCAGGTCTGCGCCCCAGATCCAACATCAGGGGATGGGGCACGCTGGGAGGAGGCCCTGAACCTCTGGCTCTCATACTCGCCCGTGTTGGACAACCGCATGTTCTGCCGAGCCTTCATCTGCTTCACACGGTCCTTGTCCACTTCCCGCTTGGTGAGGATGAAGAGGAGGATACCACAAGGGAAGCCGATGGCCCTACGGGTGGGGAGATGTGCACGGGGTTTGGGGAGGGGCCAAGCCTGAGCCAGAGGAGCTGGGGGGAGTCATTCTAGCTTCATCAATTGCGTGAATGCTGCAATACCTCTTATAGTCTATTTGTCCTCTGTGCTGGCTGCTGGAGGGACCCACGCAAATCAGATTCTGTCACTTCCCTGCTTAACACCCCTTAATAGTGCTCCATCACTTCCTGGCCAAGTCCAACTCCTAGGCATGGCACAAAAGGCCCAGTGTGGCTGGGTCTCTGCCTACCTCTTTCCTCCTCCCCACTAGAGCCTGATCCTCAGCACGAGCTGTGCATTCCTGCAATAGCACCTGTGCAGGATTTTCCAGGCAGCCCTGAAGCTTTCCCTCTCTGAGACTTGGTCAAGGTCCCCTCCCAGTTTTCCCCTCAGTTAAGCTAAGTAACCACTGCTTGGGAGGCACTTTGGTGTGGGGGAAAGAGCATGGAGTCACAGACCAGGTGAGAATCCTAGCTCAGCCTCAGTTCCTTCCTCTGTGAAATGGGGATGTAATATTTATCTCAAACCCTAAAACATTACATGGCAAAGTGCTAGCACACCTCACATGCAGAAAAAAGTTGATTTCTTCCTCCTTTCCCTTTAATATTGGTCAATAATATGTATTAAGGTCAGAGTCAGAGCCCAATCACAAAGTTCATAACGCCTTCTAAGTACTACTATACAACTAGTACAATCTCACGTGATCTCAGCGAACTACTTCAACTTGAGTCTCACTCCAAGCTCCCAAAAGGGAGGATGAGGCCAGGGACCCAAAGTCTGAATCAGATCAACTCAGCTTACTCCAAAGTAAACCCACTGTCTTCTCAATTCCACATACTTTCCCATCTCCCCTGCCCCACCCATCTCAGATTCCAATCGAACCCAACAATTCTGTTCCCACAACTTTGGATTCAGCTCGCCACCTGAAACTTGGAGAAGTTTCTGAGTCCTGCCCTTCCCTAGAAGCCACGCCCCGTTGGTGGGCAAAGCGGTGGTTAAAACTCACCAGGCCAGTCCCACAGCTTTCATGGGGTTCTTGCCCCTCTTTCTGGGAATGTATTCCAGCTCCGGGGATAGGGGTTCAGGTTCCTCCTTGCCCTCTGGAGAGCTATGGCTTTGCAGTGCCCGGGTCCTGTTATGGGAAGCCTTGTTAGCTGTGGCTCCTGCGAGAATGCCTGTGGATGGAGGTAAGGGAGGTCAGTAAGAAGAGATGAGAAGAAAGCAAGCAGGGAGGGGCAGGGGGCAGTAAGGGCTGGGGAAGAACGGCTGAGATCTGGGGAAGGGGAGTGACTGCAGTCTAAAGTAACAAGTGCCAGGGAGAATCCAAAGGGAAATGGGAAAATCGCCATCGAGGTGGCACCTTTGGAAGCCACTTCCACGTCACTGCGAGCTCATCACCCTGGTGCCAGGACGAAAAGCTTCGCTGTTTTTCCTCAGACGACAGGATGGGAAGGACTGCAGTGGGACTCGCATGAGACGTATGAAGGAAATCCGGGAAAAGGTTTTGAAACTGCAAATGTTAGCACTCGAAGGGACCTTAAAGATAGTCTACTCCATCCCCTGCACTGTATGGAAGAGGAAACTGACGCCCTGAGAGACAAACTGCTTTGCCCAAGGTCAAACTGCTAATTATCCGGGGCTGGAACCCAAGCCTCCAGAAGCCTGGGGCTCTTTCCTCTGCACTGCGGTGAGTGTGAAACACCTGGAGCGCGGGAGTCTAACAGGCTTCCTAGGAGCTCCCTCTCGCAGCAAGACCCCGGAGGTGTCGAGCAACCCAAAGGCGGGGGGATGCACTGGGTGACCTCTAAAGAGCATCTCTTCACCCCCAGACTCTAAGATCTTGCAGAAAAGTGTGGGCAGGAACCGAGAGCCCTGACCTCCTGCTACCGTCAGGCTGGATGTGAAAGAAAAGGGATCTTCTGCAGTCCTGCCCTCCCCGGGGTCCCTCTCCTTACCCCGGAGGACGCGGGCATTTCTCGCCCCCCGGCCCTTCAGCGCCGTAGCAGCTACCACCGCCGCCATGTTCAGATCCCACCCCCCTTCACCGCGCTCCCCGCCGGGAATTGTAGTTTGCGTAAGGGGCCTCCCCCGCTCCTTCCGTCCTGCCTACAGACCAGAAACTACATCTCCCAGAAGCCCGCAGAGCCGACCCAGGAGAACTACTTTTCCCAGGAGACCCCGGAGGCGCGCACGCTCGCTTGTTTCCCTCCAGTTGGGGGCGGAGTCAGGTGGGGCGGAGTTTGGGTTCTCTCTACCACGCCCCGGCCCCGTCTTCCAATGCCGCTCTGTGATTGGTGGGGCGTCCAGCCAACCTTCGTAGGTATTGGCCGAACGGCCGTCGCTCTTCCTGCCGGGGAGTCGCCTACGCCTACTTCCTCCCGGGAGGAGGGGCTCGAGTTCCGCGTCGTCGCGCAGAGCTGACTCTGGGAGGCGTTTGGGCCCAGAGAAGTGGATCGGCCGCTTGCGCCGCATGGAGTCCGAATCGGAAAGCGGGGCTGCTGCTGACACCCCCCCACTGGAGACCCTAAGCTTCCATGGTGATGAAGAGATTATCGAGGTGGTAGAACTTGATCCTGGTCCGCCGGACCCAGGTGAGAACTGCCGCTCCTCAGGCCATGGGACAGGAGACGCTCACCCCTGGCCTCTGACCCCTGCTTTTCCTCGCTCCCCTCCACACCCGACCGGTCATTCCTACCGATATCCTTCTTCCCCTCCTCCCCCACTCCCCTCCTCAGACTTAGTTCTCAGGCCTGGCTGGGGTGGGGGTTCCCTGACGCCTCCTCTGGCCCTTCCCCTCACACACCCCCTTCCCATCATCCCCTCGGCCCTCCCTTCCCGCACGGTCGCTGGCCAGCCCTGGCCTCCCGTGCTGTGTCCCGCGCGCCCCCGGGACCCCGGTGTGTCTGACTCCACCTTCCCCTCTCGCCACATTACCCGCCCCAGCCTCAGGCCTCCTAACGCTTCTCTCCGTACCTCTTACCGCCTCCCGAGCCCCATCTTCTAACCCTCTCCCCAAAGCAGATGACCTCGCCCAGGAGATGGAAGATGTGGACTTTGAGGAAGAGGAGGAGGAAGAGGGCAACGAAGAGGGCTGGGTTCTAGAACCCCAGGAAGGGGTGGTCGGCAGCATGGAGGGCCCCGACGATAGTGAGGTCACCTTTGCATTGCACTCAGGTAGGTCTTTGAGGCGATCCACCTCAAATCAGTTTAGGTGGGCGTGTAAGCATTAAACCGCCGCCGTGGACAGAGCGTTATGGGGGACACAGAGATGAGCAAGATGCTGGCCTTGCTCTGGAGGAGCCCACAGGTGGGGACCTGTGGCAGAATGGATGATTGCTTGACTTCTGGCATCAGTTGAGACACCAGGCTTCAAGTCCTCCCTCTACTTTGCCAGTTAACCTTGATTAACCTCTTAGTTCTCTTTTAAAAAGTTATTTTGGCCAGGTGCGGTGGCTCACTCCTGTAATCCCAGCACTTTAGGAGGCTGAGGCAGGTGGATCACTTGAGGTCAGGAGTTCGAGACCAGCCTGGCCAACATGAAAAAACCCAGTCTCTACTAAAAATAACAAAAATTTGGCCAGGTGTGGTGGCTCACGCCTGTAATCCCAGTACTTTGGGAGGCCGAGGCAGGCAGATTGCAAGGTCAGGAGTTCCAGACCAGCCTGGCCAATATGGTGAAACCCCATCTCTACTAAAAATACAAAAATTAGCTGGGCGTGGTGGTGGGCACCTGTAGTCCCAGCTACTCGGGAGGCTGAGGCAGGAGAAGGAGAATTGCTTGAACCTGGGAGGCGGAGGTTGCAGTAGACTGAGACTGCGCCATTGCACTCCAGCCTGGGTGAGAGAGCGAGGCTGTCTCAAAAAAAAAAACCAAACAAACAAACCAAAAATTAGCCGGGCGTGGTGGCACATGCCTGTAATCCTAGCTACTCTGGACACTTAGGCAGGAGAATCGCTTGAACCTGGGGGGTGGAGGTTGCAGTGAGCTGAGATCACGCCACTGCACTCCAGCCTGGGCAACAGAATGAGAGTGTCTCAAAAAAAAAAAAAAAAAGGTATCTTTGATAAAAGTTAATAAAAGTAGTGAGTATAAAATTAGAGATAATTGGTCAGGTGCGGTGGTTTACACCTGTAATCCCAGCATTTTGGAAGGCCAAGGCAGGCAGATCCCCTGAGGTCAGGAGTTCAAGACCAGGCTGGCCGATATGGTGAAACCGCATCTTCTACTAAAAAAAAAAAAAAAATTAGCTGGGTGTGGTGGCATGTGCCTGTAATCCCAGCTACTCGGGAGGCTGAGGAAGGAGAATCACTTGAACCTGGGAAGCGGAGGTTGTATTGACCCGAGATTGTGCCACTGCACTCCAGCCTGGGCAACAGAGCAAGACTCCATCTCAAAAAAATAAAGTAAAATAAAATTAGAGATAATTGTATCTTTTTGAGCATATTTTATATAATTTTCTCAAGTGCTAGTTCTTAGTAAGAAACTCTTAACATGATGCTCTCCTCACTCTGTACCCAACCCGGTGGCATCCCATGCTGAGACCTGTAAGCCCTGCACCTGTACCCACCTCTTGTCCATGGCATTGGTGCCGGGTGGTGAGGGGAGTCACACCGGGCATCTGCTCTGGCAAATAGGGAGCTTGGCAAATATCGGAAGGATCTTAACCCGATTCTTGAAACTTAGAAGAACTTGGATGTGCCTGTGTTTTCCAGGAGGAAAGACACATTGCTTTGGGTGAAAGGGGGTGGGTTTCCTGAAGGTTCTGAAGGACAGAGCCCTAGGTGGGAGCTCTGTCCCCTTACCCATGGAATATCTTTTGGGACAGCGTCTGTGTTTTGTGTGAGCCTGGACCCCAAGACCAACACCTTGGCAGTGACCGGGGGTGAAGATGACAAAGCCTTCGTATGGCGGCTCAGCGATGGGGAGCTGCTCTTTGAGTGTGCAGGTGAGGGGCTGAGGTAGAGGCCTGGGAGAGGTCATATTCCTTTGGGAGATCTTAGGAGCCTGGCCTGCAGTGGTCGTGCATCCAGTAGCCACTTAGTGACGTCTCTTTTGTGCCAGCTCTGTGCTGGGCCCCAGGGACACGGGGAGAATACTAGTGTGTTTTGGGCACAGAGGCAGGAGGCACTCATTGGCCAAGGGAGTCTAGGAAAGGCCAGAGGAGGTCACATTGGTATAGGAGCAGTTGGGCAGAGGGGAGGACTTGGGATTGTGGGCAGAGGTGTAGAATGGACAGAAGGGGGAAGGCATAGGAGGCTGGGGCTTGGCCTGGTTGAGTGACGGCCAGCAGTGTCTCTCCTGGCGAGACATGGGAGGGTTGGTTCCTAGAGCGGCAGTGAATTCCAGCACCTATTCTGCTCAGGCCCGCCCCTCTTTTTTTCCTAGCTGATCGTTTCAGGGGGCCAGATACCAGAATCACATGCCCCCAGCACCAGGTACCCTATTGTTTTCCCCTCTTTCTGCCCACTTTTCTTTGAAGGCCATAAAGACTCTGTGACTTGTGCTGGTTTCAGCCATGACTCCACTCTAGTGGCCACAGGGGACATGAGTGGCCTCTTGAAAGTGTGGCAGGTGGACACCAAGGAGGAGGTCTGGTCCTTTGAAGCGGGAGACCTGGAGGTAAGATCATCAGAGTGGGAGTCAGCTCTGTGGGGCCTTGGGTTGCTGGGTGTGCAAGCTTGGGAGGCCAGTTCTTCCTTATTGCGCCAAGCCAGCTCTGAGCCAGTGCGCCCCAAGGCACGGGAAGAAGGTCTGCCTGCTACCTGGAAAATCCCCGCGGAACCCCAGAGGCAGGAAACCTTGGGTGGAGCTCATAGGACAGGCTTCTAGGTGGGATGGGGTGACGGGCCTCCCTGCTGCCCCTTCCTCCCTGTCCAGTGGATGGAGTGGCATCCTCGGGCACCTGTCCTGTTGGCGGGCACAGCTGACGGCAACACCTGGATGTGGAAAGTCCCGAATGGTGACTGCAAGACCTTCCAGGGTCCCAACTGCCCAGCCACCTGTGGCCGAGTCCTCCCTGATGGTGAGAGCACCTCCCTTGAGCGTCCTTTCCTGGGTGCAGAGGCTGAATCCCGGGATATACACCTCCCGGAGCAGCCTTCTGGGCCACAGCCGGCAAACTCTGAGGCCTGCTCTTTGGAGTGCTGACCCCCTGGCCCCAAAGCTCATAGCGCCTCTTTCCTGCTCTGAACTCACCTGTGATTCCTGGGGCAGTGTCTGGGCGCTTCCACTCTTCTTTCCTCTCCCTCTCCCCATTCCCTTGCTTAGTGTGTCTGAGCGTGCCCTCTGCCCTCTCTTCATCTGTGCCTCTCTTCAGGGAAGAGAGCTGTGGTAGGCTACGAAGATGGCACCATCAGGATTTGGGACCTGAAGCAGGGAAGCCCCATCCATGTACTGAAAGGTATCAGAGGTGGGGGAAGTGTTAGCCTGGGCCTTTGTCGGGAGGGGCTGAGATCCTGGGGGAGGACTCAGAGGAGAGGTAGGATGAAGCCTGACTGCCTCCCTGCTCTATGCTAGGGACTGAGGGTCACCAGGGCCCACTCACCTGTGTTGCCACCAACCAGGATGGCAGCTTGATCCTAACTGGCTCTGTGGACTGCCAGGCCAAGCTGGTCAGTGCCACCACTGGCAAGGTGAGTGGACCTGGAGCCCGGCTGGGGCCTCCGCTTTCTCGACTCCTCTCCTTCCTTCCTGGGTCTTCACTGTCTCCTCTCCCCACCGTCTTTCTCTCCATCAAGCACCCGGATTCCGGGCCCTCCTCTGATCCTCTCTGGCTTTCAGGTGGTGGGTGTTTTTAGACCTGAGACTGTGGCCTCCCAGCCCAGCCTTGGAGAAGGGGAGGAGAGTGAGTCCAACTCGGTGGAGTCCTTGGGCTTCTGCAGTGTGTGAGTGAGGATGGGGAGAGGGGTTGGTGGGAGGAGCCTGGGCTCGGGGCCCCGGAGGGAGGGCAGGGCGTGTGAGTCCAGGCCCTCATGAGTCTTCATGGTGCGCTCCTCTGCCCAGGATGCCCCTGGCAGCGGTTGGCTACCTGGATGGGACGTTGGCCATCTATGACCTGGCTACGCAGACTCTTAGGCATCAGTGTCAGCACCAGGTATGGGCAGCTGGAGCTGGGGTTGTGCGGGCTGTGGCCATGGTGGAGGGAAAACCCAGGCCTCCAGGAGCATCTACCCCAGATCTGGCTCCTGCCTGGCTGTTGTGTGTGGCTGTCCCTCTTTGTGAGAACTGGGAGCAGATGGCTCGCAGCTCTCCTGCCAACCTCTGCCCTGCCTCTGTCATTCCTCGAGGCAGTCGGGCATCGTGCAGCTGCTGTGGGAGGCAGGCACTGCTGTGGTTTATACCTGCAGCCTGGATGGCATTGTGCGCCTCTGGGACGCCCGGACCGGCCGCCTGCTTACTGACTACCGGGGCCACACGGCTGAGATCCTGGACTTTGCCCTCAGCAAGTAAGTGAATTGGCCAAGGGCTGGGATCTCTGTGTATTTGGAAGGTGGGAGTAGTGGGGGACACAGGATCCTTGGGGTGTGGGAGGGGATTCCTAAGGCAGGGATGCTGGGAAGCCTGAGGGTTCACAGCCCAGCCCCCACCCCAGTGACTGATAGTGACCCTCCGGGGCCCCACATCTCAGTCATGAGGGAGAGGCTGAGACTGATTTTCCCCATCGGAGTCAGCTCTGCTTCTTCCGTGCTGGGGGCTTCCTCTAATTCCCTCCATGCTGGCTGCAGAGATGCCGGCCCAGTGCTGGGCACTAGGGCCCTAGAACTGAGGGTGTGCTGGAGGAGCCCACCCTAGGGCCTCTGGGTGGTGGGCTTGGGTCCCCCCGTCTCTGCAATCACATGCTTTCTGTTTCTAGAGATGCCTCCCTGGTGGTGACCACGTCAGGAGACCACAAAGCGAAAGTATTTTGTGTCCAGAGGCCTGACCGTTAATGGCTGCAGCCCCTGCCTGTGTGTCTGGTGTTGAGGGGACGGAGGGACCCCTGCCCCCGCCCGCCAGCAGAGGCAGTAGGGCACAGAGGGAAGAGGAGGGTGGGGCCCTGGATGACTTTCCAGCCTCTTCAACTGACTTGCTCCCCTCTCCTTTTCTTCTCTTTAGAGACCCAGCCCAGGGCCCTCCCGCCCTTGCCCAGACTTGGTGGGCCCTTCAGAGGGAGGGGCGGACCTGTTTCTCTTTCACTTTCATTTGCTGGTGTGAGCCATGGGGTGTGTATTTGTATGTGGGGAGTAGGTGTTTGAGGTTCCCGTTCTTTCCCTTCCCAAGTCTCTGGGGGTGGAAAGGAGGAAGAGATACTAGTTAAAGATTTTAAAAATGTAAATAAAATATACTTCCCAGAGACAGCGTCTGTGTGGATTTTGTGGTGGCTGGACCCTAGGAGGAGCTAGCTAGGGCCCCGTCAGGCAAGGCTCTCCCGCAGAGTCGGCTGGATGTTGAGATGTGCCAGCTCCCCGTCTCCAGGGTCTGTGCACACGACACTTCTTGTCTGCCTGGAGTCGACTCTGCCTTAATCCATGCGTATGTCTGTAGGTTCTTTCTGTTGTTGGTGTGTTGAGCCATTTCCTCCTGCCTCGCCCTGAGATACGGAATGAGATAAGCATAAACAGCCAGAGGAGTTTTATTCAGTCAGTGTGGGGTCAAATAGAGGCAGGGTCTCTGATCCAGAGAAGTGGGGCCCAGTGGAGACAGGCTGGGTGGCTGAGCTGGATGGATGCTCTGGTAGGAGTCAGCAGAGGCCCTTCCTTTAGTTCAAGTCCAGGTCGACGCTGCTTTGGCTGCTTGGGTGGTAGGCAGTGCTGGGGCCGGGACTGTCCCGGGAGGCTCTTCCCCGCAGCCCCTGCAGGCATCTTTGGGCGGCTGCCCTCCAGGGGGCTGTGTAGCGCCGATCGCCCAGCCCCATGGCCACGGGCACTGCCGCTGCACTGGCACTTCCCAGGGAGATGAGGGACAACAGAGTCCCAGGCCCCAGGGGTGGGCGCTGCTCATAGGCCAGGACTGAGAGGAGCAGTGTGGCCACGTAGGGTCCCCAGCACAGCCCGAAGAGCAGCATGGCTCCAGCCTGCGCCCTTGCCTGCCTCCAGGTAAGGGCCTGGGCCAGGGCCGAGGGCTCATCGCGGCACACTGCCCGCTCCAACCGGCGGATGTCCTGCAGCTGGCGGTGGGCAGTGACCAGCACGCGGACAGAGAGGAGGGCAGCAGCACCCACAGCGGGCAGCAGAAGCCCATAGACTTCGAGGTAGAGGTAGGGGGCTGGGAAGATAGCCTGGGAGCTGCAGTTGGCACCAGGGGTCCAGTGGTTCCACCCCAGAGCGGGCAGACTGGCAAAGAGCAGGGGGCCAGCCCAGGTGAGGAGCAGGGCCAGCCGAGTGCTCCCAGGGGGCTGGAGTGGCCTCAGGACTGCTATGTAGCGCTCCCCATGCACCAGCAGGAGGTTGGCGAGCAGGGAGAGGAAGGAGAAGTTGGGAGCCAAGTAGAGGAGGAGGCAGGACCAGTAACCCCAGCGACTCTGGTTCCACAGCCCTGGCAACGTGGGCAATGCCAGACCCGTGAGCAGCCCAGCCAGCAGCAGGCTCAGGAAGAAGCAGCCAGCAGGCGGGCTGCGCAGGTGGCGGTCCCAGGCAATGCCCAGGGCTAGCAGCAGGTTCGCTGTGACGATGAGGCTTGCCAGGGCCAGGGAGAGCCCCAGAACCCCCTTGGGAATGGGGCTGGGCACCTCGCCAGTGCTGTTGGGCGTCATCTCGGTCCTGAGGACGGGGGAGTCCTGGAGTGGCAGCCGGCATGCCTGCAGGATGGGGTGGCCAGAGTTAGGATGGGGCTGCAGGTCGTGTCCTCCTGGCAGGGCGGCATGTTAGTCCAGGGGCACAGACCCGCAGGCTGTGGGCTGTATTATGTTCGCTGATACACGGAATTTTTCAATTAATTGCCAATTAAACATATAAAAAACTATCTTTGGTTTCTATTGAAAAATCAGGTCTGGCAACACATATGTCCTATATGGTAGCAACCAGCCGGAGCTCACCGCTGGCTGCCCTTCCGACAGTCCCCACCCAGCCAGCTTTATCCATTTCTGGTATCTGCCTTTTCTGGGCAGCTGTGTTTAGGTCTCTTGTTTAGACTGAAAGGCGGGTCCATCCAGCCCCAAAGCATTTTGTGTATCCCTGCCTCCACCGGGGAGGCCCCTAAATGAGCCAAAAGAATGGACCAGGGCTGGCTGGTGTGTAGTGGTCTTCCGGCTGGCCATTAGGTGACAGGCTCCAGTGGGCCAGGTCTCGGGCACCCTGTGCCCTTCCCCCTATCTGTCCTTGTAGCCATCACAGCTCAGTGAGCAGCCTCCGGGTAGGACTTCCAGCCCATAAACTTGACTCGTCTTTGCTCCACACTAGCAACAGGGTCCTTCCTGGGAGCTGGAGGGAGGAGAGAAGCAGCAGGAGGGGACCTGTGGCAGTGAACATGGAGATGCCAGCAGCAAGGACAGGGACTCCCCAACACCCCCAGGCCTGAGGCTGAGCCCAGAGGAGAGGGAAGAGGAGTCAGTGGGCAAAGCCTGGCTTCTCTGTGGCTCTCATCTGTCCCTGTCCTTCCCGTCATTCCCTGGTCTCAGTCCTCCAGTGTCATGGCTCTGCTGCCACATCCTGGGGACGGGGGAGGGGTCCTGGGTCCTGTGGGAACTCCTGCTTCTGTCAACAGGGGAGCAGCTGCTGTTGCTAGGATCCAAGTCAATAAGGAAAGGATTCATACCTCTCCCCTCCTCCAGGACAGGGGATCAGGGCCGCATGGCCACCCTGAGCTGAGAGGAAGGAAGATGCTCCCCTTCCTTCCCAGGTTCCCCCAGCACCCCGAACCCGGGCCTCCAAGGCCTTGTGCCCCCTTTCCCCTCCCCTAAGCGTGTTTTCTCTTCCTCAGTCTCCTCCAGTGCCCTCCACCCAGGATGCCTTTTCCTCTCTCGAGGCCTTCCAGTTTCTGTTCCCTTCCCCCTAGCACCATCAACTCTCTCAAGCCCCGCGAGACTCAGGGTTCATTACCCCAAACCTGGCCTAAGCTGGAGCTCCCAGCCCTAATTGGAATGATTCCCCCCACCCCACCTCCACCAGAACAGTGACAAAGGCAGGGAGCAGCCCCTAGGGGTGATTTCCCAGCAGGGTGCAGGCTGTACCACCTGCACACCCCCAGGGGTCTGGTGGCTTGGGCTGGGTGCAGTGGCCTCTCCAGGATCTGGGGTTTGGGGGTTGGGGGAGTAGCTACTCACATGGCTGTTGGGAGCAGGTATTGCCTGCCCAGCCTGGGCCTTCCTGAGTGTCAGGGAGTTGCTACAGCCAGTCCTGCAGGGGTTTGGACCATGTCTGGTGTCCTGGCTGAAGAGCACAAGTGGACCAAGTGCATGGTGTCTCCACCCGGTGGAGACAGCGGGGCCAGGCTCTCCTACCCAGGCTCTGCCCGTCTGGGTTCTCAGAGGGATGGAGAAACGAGGCTGGCGGGACTCAGCCCCGGCCCCGCCTCTGGGAGGTGGGACCTGGCATATTCTGAACCGTAGCAACTGGGAGGCCTGCCTCCCCCTCCCACCCAGTGTCCCTCTGCCCTGCCACCTAGGTGGCAGTTTCCCTACTCCAGCTTGGAGTAATCTGAGAAATGCATTCCAGTTAATGAATAATAGTGATTGACTTACCCCTCCTAACTTCCCGCCTCAGCTGATGCATTTACATTTAAGCCCCTGGACTGGCCGGTCAGTTGACAGTACACCAGGCTCCCTCCACACTTCCGTGTGTGATGGCGGCAGTGGCGGGTGTTTGGGGCCTGAGGATCTTCACTTCCCCATCCCATCGCCTGATGGGCCTTTCAGTTTATAAGGCCAGACTTGCCTTCCTGAATCTGGGGTCATTCCATACTTTTCTCAACTGCTTTCTAAGTTCTGAACTATGAGGGACAAATGGCTCTGGGGATGTGACCTTGGGTAAGGTACTACTGGGCCTCGGTTTTTGTCTGTGTTAAAATGGGAACAAGAAAAACGACCTCTAAGGTCGTGGTGGGGCATATCACAGCATAACACATATGGCTGCATATACGCCAGTGGCTTGGCCCTTGATGGGTGGGGGTTTGCTCCAACAAACGACTCCCTCTCTTTCCTCCCCCACAATGAAGAGGCATGAGCTGGCGCTGGAATCAGAGCTGTCTGGATCCTTTTAAAAGCTGGTGAACTTGGGCAAATGACTAAAATTCTCCTGCCTTAGTTTCCTCATCTGTAAAATGGGGCCCATAGTTGTACTCACCTATCGTGAGACTAAATGAGGTCCCGTGTGATGAGGACTCAGATCAGCACTTGGTCCTTCAGCACTCCGTGACAGGCAGGCGATCGCTAGGAACATTATTAGGATTTTTGCTTTTCTCTGCACCTGGCCCCTCTAAGACAGATCTGCTGAGAGAGGCACATGGGGAGCTTAGGAAAAGCAAGAGGGGAGTGACACTTTTGCTGCACAGGGAAACTGAGGAAACCACGTACACTGAGAGGGAAGGGCAAGTTCAAGGCTGGGAAGCCAGGAGGAGTGGTGCCTCGATTTCCACCTTGTATCAAGTGCGGCTTTGGAGTGAGGGGGAGGAGAGAAGCCCAGCCACACTCCCTTAAGGCCTGAAATGGGAAGGAACAGGCGGAAACTGCAGCAGGAAAGCTGGCGCTGGGGGTGAGACATTAGGAAACACTTCCTGGCTGAAAAAGTAAATGGAGCAAAGGGACTTCCGTGCTTTCCAGGAGAGCTGGGCCTGAAGGGCTGGAGGTCCGCGGAGTGTGGCTCTGCTAGCTCTGCACAGTCAGTCAGGGATCCTGAAGAGGAGGGACTTCTGTTGGGACAAAAAGTGGGAAGACGAAAGCATCCAGCCTCAAATCCATCCTCGAGGGAGCTGGTGGGTGGGGAGGATGCAGGGTTCCAGGGCCGGCCCTCAGAACCACGCGATATGATAGGGCAGAAGTCACAGGCTCTGGGAGAGTTCAGCCTGGGGCCTGGACAGAAGTGGGTGTGGGACCCTTCTGATATGGGACTGCCAGGAATAAACAGACCTCCTGTTCCCAGCCCCGGCCTGCTCCCCGTGGGATCCAGGATGTCTGTTTCTTCTCTGCTGCTCTGTCTAAACACTGTGTGTGGGATGTGTGAAGGGGGACAGATTAGGCAGTGGCAGCCAGGGAGCCTGGGCTGTCTCTTGCTCAGCCTTGCTTCTCCCTTACTAGATCATCTAGTTCCTGTCTGTTCCATCAAGCCCTGGGGCTGACTCACCCCCTGGCTTCTTCCTTCAGCCACGAGGGCTCTGGTGCAAGCCGTCTTCAGATGCTCCATCCAGCCGACTGTGCCCGGACCCCATTCTCCTTTCCTCAGGCAGAACCTGAACGGGGGTGACCAATCCAGACTCTGGCACGGAATCCTCCTGTGCCTCCTTTGTCCGTTTCCATTCTCTTAGCTATCTGAATTTCTGTTGACCCACAATGTCTGGGACATGAGTGTCATGCTGGCTGGGGGTACTAGCTCTGGACCAGTGGAGGCAGCAGGGACGGGGTTTCTTGGACCCTGGTTGGCCTCCCTGAGCCGCTGTTTAACACTTCACACTCATGCCTGTAATCCCAGCACTTTAAGAGGCCGAGGCCTGGGCAACGTGGTGAGACTCCGTCTCTACAAAAAATAAAGATTAGCTGAGCACAGTGGTATATGTTGTGTGGTTCCAGCTACTCAGGAGGCTGAGGTGGGAAGATCGCTGGAGTCCAGGAGGTCGAGGCTGCCGTGAGCCTTCATGGCGCCACTTCATTCCAGCCTGGGTGACAGCGTGAGACCCTGCCTCAAAATAATACTTAAAAAAAAAAATCAGAGCCAGGCGCAGTGGATCATGCCTGTAATCCCAGCACTTTGGGAGGCCGAGGCGGGTGGATCACAAGGTCAGGATATGCAGACCATCCTGGTTAACACAGTGAAACCCTGTCTCTACTAAAAATACAAAAAATTAGCCGGGCGTGGTGGCATGTGCCTGTAGGCCCAGCTACTCAGGAGGCTGAGGCAGGAGAACTGCTTGAACCCGGGAGGCGGAGGTTGCAGTGAGCCAAGATCGTGCCACTGCACTCCAGCCTGGGTGACAGAGTGAGACTCTGTCCCCCCCCCAAAAAAACAAAAGAAACAAAAACCAAAAACAACAAACCTCCCCCCGCCGCCCAGAAATGGCAGTGCTTTTAGCAACCCCCAGTAGGGGGCAGCATTGCTTGAACTCAAAATCGCCATCAGAGTAGACCCAGGTTCCGGTTGAGCACCCATCAGTACTACTCCAAATGAGGGTAACTTAATGGCAAACAACTCCAAGTAACGGCTCCCCCCAAGAAGGCTGAGGCAGCAGCTAGAGCTATTTCCTTTTCTTGGTTTCAATTCCTCCTCCAAGTCCACCCTTCCACTTCCTGTTAGTCTTAGTGTCTTTCCTGCCAAGCTCCTAATTTTTGGCTTGCAGCTTGCCCCAGGTCCCACTTTTTCCAGACATGGAGATTCCTACCTGCCTTGCCCGGGCAGTAAGGGCCATTCAAGCAGGGGAAAATACCAAAATACCAACGACCTTGGGGAAAGCCTAGGAAACCCCAAGCACCGAATGAGGGTTGGCTTCTGCGGGACTTTGCTGGGGCAGCAGCCTGTCGCTTCTGATCCCCTTGGGTGTATAAAGGGAACCAAGATTCATTAAGTGACATTGTAATTACAGGCATCATAATGCTTACCATGTAAGAGACATTTATTCTTTTCCTTTTACAAATCCTCGGGTAAATGTCCAATTTAAATGAGGTTACCAGAGCTCAGATTAAGAGATTTGCTGTCACACAGCTATTGGATGGCGGAACCTGGATTCAAACTGTTCTTCTACAGCCCATATCCAAATATACCTGCACCTCCCAGGTGTGAACCCTTGGGGCACTGGCTTCCTGAGACTAGGAAGAAACAACTAGATCCCCTTTTCCCAGCCCACACTCTCAGTGTGCTTGACCTTCATCCTCAGACGTTCTTCCTGCGGTCCTAAGGCCTCAACTGGTGACAGTGGGCTGCTTCATCTGTGAGGAGGGTCTTTGAGGCTAGATCCGTACTAACACCAAGTGTGTCCTTGTTAAGAGTCAATCTGGACAGGGGTTTACACCAGTATGGATTTTTTTTTTCTGAGACCGGGTCTCACTCTGTTGCCCAGGGTGGAGTGGAGAGGCACACACAGCTCATTACAGGCTTGACCTTCAGGGCTCAAGCAATCCTCCTGCCTCAGCCTCGAGTAGCTGGGACCACAGGCATGCACCACCACATCCAGCCAATTTTTATTTTTTGTAGAGGCAGGGTCTCGCCATGTTGTCCAGGCTGCACTACAGATTTATTTATTGGTGAGATTATTTATTGGAGAGTTCAGCTCTTGTCGCCCAAGCTGGAGTGCAATGGCATGATCTTGGCTCAATGCAACCTCCGCCTCCTGGGTTCAAGTGATTCTCCTGTCTCCGCCTCCAGAGTAGCTGGGATTACAAGCACCCGCCACCATGCCCAGCTAATATTTGTATTTTTAGTAGAGATGGGGTTGCACCGTGTTGGCCAGGCTGGTCTCAACCTGACCTCAGGTGATTCAGCCGCCTTGGCCTCCCAAAGTGCTGGGATTACAGGTGTGAGCCACCACGCCCGGCCAGATTAAGTTTTTTTATAGAGATGGAGAAGGAGTCTCACTGTTACCCAGGCTGGTCTTGAACTCCTGGGCTCAAGCAGTCTTCCTTCCTCATCCTCACAAAGTGCTACAATTACAGGTGTAAACCACTGTGCTCAGCCTGCACTATGGATTTTTAATGTTGACAAAGCGTCTTGGAACTAGTTACTTCCTTAGGATCTACTGCTGTAGAAAATATTTATGCCTTTTCATTTTTCTCCGAACTCCATATCTTCTAAGCAATCTTGGTTCTGCCATCTACAGTACCTACCAGAAACTGGATTCCTGCTACTGGCAAGAGAGTACAGTGAGCTCCAACATTAGTTATGTTCTACTAAGGAAGAAAGCAAAACCTCAGCTGGACACGGTGGCAGGTGCCTATGGTCCCAGCTACTCCGGAGGCCAGGAGCTTGAGTACAGCCTCAGCAACACAGTGAGACCCTGTCTCTAAAAACTAAAATTAAAATAAAAAAAGAGCAAAAACTGCTTCTAGTCAAAATTACACCTGACAACCCCTTAAATAACTCATGAGGTAGAGAATGCACACGTTGCTGTCAATATATCCAATTAATCTAGGTTTTCCAAGTACCAGAAGTGGTCAGGGGCACCCTGAGCAGCCAATTAGAACTATCAGAGTACCCTGAGCTCTCTAGCAGCCCATTTTAGTGAAATAAAAACGAAGTCTGATGACTGAACGACCTGTGGTTTTCAAAATTCTCCACTGTGACTCACAGTCAAAAGACATTTCTATAATCCAGTCATGATGTGCATATGTAACTAATATACATTTCCAAACCAACACTTACCCTTAATAGATGCGATGCACTCTGATACTATTCAATTGCTTAAAAATGCTGGTGTCACATAAAGCTACACATATGACAACAATGCACAGATGTACACCACATACAGTGCGGCAAATCTGAAGAAGGTGGGTGGACTATACCAATGACCTTTTCTTGGCTGTGATGCTACACAACAATTATACAAGATGTTAGCATGGCGGGGAAACCAAGTGGAAGGTATACAGGATCTCTCTGTATTGTTTCTTACAACCGTATTTAAATCTAGTTATCTCAAAATCAAAAGTTTAGAAAACAAAAATGCTGGTTGTGATATAGTCAGGTTATGTCACAATTAATGGGTCCCAAGCCAGTATGAAACACACTGCCATAGATGGAAGGCAGAAACCATTAGAATGACCATCAGACCATTGCAGATGCCCTTAAAATTCTCTTAATTCCTTACTCCAAGCAAACTTTCTGAAGCAATTTCATTTCAAGGACCAGAGTCCTGCTGAGGGACAGCTGCTCGACTAGGCTCTGTACTGTTTTTGACAACTTCTCTCCCTGAAAGCAGTCTTTTGGGCTGCCATGTGAGAAAGACAAACTGTGGCCAGTTAGTTTGCATCAGACATACACCTGAATAACCATCAATGCCCTGCAGGACCACACACTAAGGAACACATTTTGGGAAATCCCACACATTATTCACAATAAAAAAACCAGAAAACCGTTTGTCTGTCACTGTCCAGGGAGCTTCAGGAACAGCCACAGAGTCTCAGGGACCAAGCTTTACAAGGAAGCATGTAAGTTTGTATTAATAGCTCGGGTTCCATGGCTCATGCCTATAATCCCAGCACTTTGAGAGGCTGAAGCAAGCAGATTGCCTGAGTCCAGGAGTTTGAGACCAGCCTGGGAAAGATGGCGAAACCTCATCTCTACTAAAAATATAAAAAATTAGCCAGGCATAGTGGTATGCGCCTGTAATCCCAGCTACTTGGGAGGCTGAGGTGGGAGGATCACCTGAGCCCAGGAGGCAACAAGACCCTGTCTCCCAGTCGGGAGGGGAGGAGTTTAAATATAGTTCACTGGCCAGCCATTCTCTCCTCTAGATGAAGTGAGGACCTAAACCTGATGGGCTCCTGAAACTAGGGCTTCCCAGCTTAGGTTTGCAGGTTCAAGGGCAGTATAGGTCTATCCTTCTTCCTTCCTTCTCTTCTCACGTTGGACCCGCAGTCCAGAAACCCAGTAAATTCTCATGTAAGATAGAAAGATTTTCTTTATTAATGACCCCAACCGTATTTCTTTAGATACAGGAGTTTTGAACTCAAATACTTAGGAGAAAACAAGTTAAGATTGCATTATCCTGCAACTCATTACCAGTAACATATTGCAAAGCGAAACAGCTTGGAAAAGAGGGTAGGAGAAAAGGGAAGTGAGGGAGGGAAGATAAAGAAAAGGAATTAAGTTGATCAAGTGGAAATTTTTTTTTTTTTTTTTTTTTTTTAATTCTTGGGAACTATGAAGTCTTTGCAAGCACAGCTCGTTTCTGCAGATTATTTTCCAAACGTGTACAAAATGGAACCAAAACGGAGAATCCCTTAAGAACCTGAAGAGGTGCAACATTAAAAGCTACGATTATCCAGTAGCAAGTGTTCCAGACTTCAGTTGCCAGCCGCTTCCTCCTCTTATTCCCAAGATTAGCGGGATGAAAACGTCTTCCCCCTTCAAAAGGAGAGATAAGTGCGAAGGTCAGTTTCTGGCTGCCCTTTCCTCCCACCCCACACTCCTAGACTAGATGGGATCCCAAAGAAACACCAAATGAAAGGTGGAAAGGGCTAGATTCCTTAAGCAGAGGCACTGGAACCACAGGACATGGGCTAAAATCTGGCTTTCACAGAACGGTTTCACCAGCTCTTCCTTCCTATCGGATACTTCGGATGCCCAGGAATATCAGTGTTAAGCCCATAAGGACATTCAATGTACCAAGTTAGATAGAAGAATCACTTGTCCATAATTTTTGGATGGCCTAGATGTACCTGAATTTCTGACTAGGCTCAACCATCGTCTTAGTACTACCTCATTTGTCAGCTCCTCCTACACAGCGTATACCTCTCAGGGTTCCCAGATAGCAGTTCCTTCATCTCTCACCATGAAGGCAGGTGGCTGGTTCAAAGCAATCCTCAGAACTTCCAAGGCTAAAGGTATTTCTGCTATCACGTGGTAACTCCTCCTCTGGCTTATACAACACCCGCCTGGTTCGAGGCTCCTGAATTGTGGTGTCCTGTTCCACCCAATACTTCTCCAGACGGGATAGGTGGTCCTCAAGGACAGAGCCTCTAACTGGTACCTAACAGCATCTGGGAAAGCAGCCTGGAAGCTAGAGCTGAGAACTATGGGAAATCAGGGCAAAAACACGGGCTCTACATTTTCCCTGCCTTAGATGTATCACTCATTCCAAAATGAAGCTACACCTTATTATCCTTCTCTCCAAATGAAAAGCTCATGAGTGTTCAATTCTGGGCAGCCCATCGAGAGTTCCTGGCTTCTGCCCACAGCTGAGTCACTTAACTCCTACCCACCATTAGTAACATAATCTGGTTTTCAGGGTGGATGTAGCTGTTTGTCTCCTGCTTCTCCTTTCTGGGGCCCAACTCTGCCAAAGAGAAGCTGCAGCACAGAAGAAGGCAAAGTTGCTCTTTCTAAGTCCCAG
The DNA here is from genome assembly GCF_049350105.2 of Macaca mulatta. NCBI lineage: Eukaryota > Metazoa > Chordata > Mammalia > Primates > Cercopithecidae > Macaca > Macaca mulatta. The sequence continues at coordinate 123,465,917 of NC_133417.1, read as the reverse complement.
AGAGGAGACTTATATACAGTCTGTTCATTTCAAGGATTCATCCTTTCCTGGGTCTCTCACCAGGACAGGAAGCTATCCCTGCCCGCTACACAACTGCACTCACTGGGCAGGGACTCCCAAGACTGCCTGCTGGCTGTGGAATCGGGCAGCAGCTGCCTGAAAGGCCTTCCTCCTGGATGCACAAGCAGCTACCAGTGCCAAAGGTGATGCCGGCAGCCCCGAGACTATTATGATGCCCAGCCTTCCAGTCCAGTTATCACAGGCTGCCAGGTCAGGCTTCCCTCTCACTGTACCTTGCTGCCAGTTTACCTCTTGGCTTCTACTGAACTGCCTGTCTACTGGGCCCTGAAAGCAGCATGAAATTCTCTGCCTCACACTCCAGGTCACCAAACAAGTACCTGATGAGAAAAGCACTCCTGCGTAGAGCAAGCAGGGAAAGGGGAAAATGCAGACACCAGGATGGAGACCAGGTTCTGGAGGAGCAGCAAGAGCACATCCTCTCACCTGCCCACCCACCTTGTTGGTTACTTTGCCCATTTAAGGATCTGCCCAAGAAGCTGCAGAAAAGAAACGATGCTGCTATTTCATTGCATGGCATTTGGACACTCTTCTCTGAACTGCTACAGAGACAGGCCTTTACCTAAAGAAGTCGGGGTGACTTAAACTGCTTTTTTTTTTTTTTTTTTTGAGACCGAGTTTCGCTCCTGTTGCCCAGGCTGGAGTGCAATGGTGCGATCTCAGTCGCCGCAACCTCTGCCTCCTGGGTTCAAGCGATTCTCCTGCCTCAGCCTCCAGAGTAGCTGGGATTACAGGCATGCACCACTATGCCCAGCTAATTTTGTATTTTTAGTAGAGATGGGGTTTCTCCGTGTTGGTCAGGCTGGTCTCCAACTCCTGACCTCGGGTAATCCGCCCGCCTCGGCCTCCCAAAGTGCTGGGATTACAAGGGTGAGCCACCACACCCTGCCTTAAACTGCATTTTGAGAATGTCTGAAAACCCTCACCTACTGCTCAGGTCCTTGGATCTCTTTCTCATCCTTTCAAATGGCAGCAGAAACTAACTTGGTAGAAGAGCCCTCAAATGCAAGAGAGAGAGTGTAAAGCCCTAGGCATACCACACCCACTAAAACTTTGCCTCAAGAGTACTGAGTGCTGGGCCAGGTGCGGTGGCTGATGTCTGTTATTCCAACACTTTGGGAGGCTGAAGTGGGAGGATCACTTGAGTCCAGGAGTTCGAGACCAGCCTGGACAACATGGTGAAATCCTGTCTCCACAAAAATTAAAAAAGTAGCCAGCTGTGATGGTGCACGCCTGTGGTCCCAGCTACTTGGGGGGCTGAGGTGGGAGGATTGCTTGAGCCCAGGAGGATGAGCCTGCAGTGAGGCAAGACTGCACCACTGCACTCCAGGCTGGGAATCACAGAGTACTGGGCTAGGCGCGGTGGCTCACGCTTGTAATCCCAACCCTTTGGGAAGCTGAGGTGGGCGGATCACGAGGTCAGGAGTTCAAGACCAGCCTGGCCAAAATGGTGAAACCCTGACTCTACTAAAAATACAAATAAATTAGCCAGGCTTAGTGGCGCAAGCCTGTAGTCCCAGCTGCTGTGGAGGCTGAGGCAAGAGAATTTGCTTGAATCCAGGAGGCAGAGGTTGTAGTAAGCTAAGATTGTGCCTCTGCACTCCAGCCTGTGCTCCAAGAGCGAAACTCCATCTCAAAAAACAACAAAACAACAAAACAAACACCAATAGTACTGGGGTGCTGGCAAATACACTGGCTGTTAGGGAGGCTTATGATCTCAAGACTTTTAGTTCAACTGGTACAAAACACAGCAGATGGGAGGCCGAGGTGGGCGGATTGACTGAGATCACGAGTTTGAGACCAGCCCAGGCAACATGGTGAAACCCCATCTCCACTAAAATACAAAAAATTAGCCGGGCGTGGCGGCGTGCACCTGTAGTCCCAGCTACCTGGGAGGTGGAGGTTACAGTGAGCTGAGATTGCGCCACTACACTCCAGCCTGGGCGACGGAATGAGACTCTGTCTCCCCCAACTCCCCCCACCAAAAAAACAACAAACAAAACAAAAAAACAGCAGATGAACACTATTACCTTATCTTAAGGACAGGATTGCCTGAATTTCATCAGAAGAAGAACCAAGGTCTGGACTACACTACAGCCTGGGCGACAGAATGAGACTTTGTCTCCCCCAACTACCCCCACCAAACAAACGAACAAACAAACGAACAAAACAAAAAAACAGCAGATGAACACCATTACTGTATCTTAAGGACAGGACTGCCTGAATTTCATCAGAAGTAGAACCAAGGTCTGGACTACACTACAGCCTGGGCGACAGAATGAGACTTTGTCTCCCCCAACTACCCCCACCAAACAAACGAACAAACAAACGAACAAAACAAAAAAACAGCAGATGAACACCATTACTGTATCTTAAGGACAGGACTGCCTGAATTTCATCAGAAGAACCAAGGTCTGGCACCTTTCACAGAGATGGAACTCTCTAGGCTCTAGGCCATGCTCGTCTTTCCTGCATGCAGAGCCACACCCCTATTTAGGGCTCTCCTCAAAAAAAAAAAAAAAAAAAATTTTTTTTTTTTTTTTTTTTTTTTTGAGACGAAGTCTCACTGTTGCTCAGGCTGGCGTGCAGTGGCACAATCTCAGCTCATTGCAACCTCTGTCTCCTGGGCTCAAGCAATTCTCTGCCTCAGCCTCCCGAGTAGCTGGGATTACAGGCGCCTGCCACCACGACCGGCTAATTTTTTTTGTATTTTTAGTAAAGATGTGGTTTCACCATCTTGGCCAGGCTAGGCCTGAACTCCTGACCTCGTGATCCACCTGCCTCAGCCTCCCAAAGTGCTGGAATTACAGGCGTGAGCCACTGTGCCCATCAGGGCTCTCCTCAATTCTATCCTTGATAAAGAGAACTTTCCTCTGCATGCAAACTTCCCGCTGAGAGTACACCAGGGAAAGAACGCTTAGTGGGCGGCGTCAGGACTATTTACCCAAGTAAAGGTCCCTAAGCAACTTCTTCCATCTCTCCAGAAAGAACACCAGAAGCACAAGACTGACCTCGTAACTCAGGCCCAAAAACAACAGTCTCTTGGTAAACTTTGTTTATTTCCTAGCTGCCATTCTCAGAGTTCACAAAGATATGGAAACAAGGAAACCCATCTGGGCCTATACAGCACTGAAAACCTGGAATCCCACCTTTGTTTTATCTACTTAGCCCTGCTGGCCTCACATGTAGCCAGTGCCCAGACACATGGAGGACCAGGCCACCAGCACCCACTGCTTCCTTCTCGGTGACTCAGGAGAGGAAGGTGGTCCTGCTGGAGTGCTGCCTAACTTACGTGATTGTTTTCATTTCTTTTTTCTCAGCATCTGGGCGTGCGCGGTTCAGCACCTTGAGGAAGTCAGATGTTTTTGCCCGCATACGTGTGTGAATATAGGCCTGGGAACAAACATAACAGGTACTGAAGCACAGTCACGGTCTAGAAAGACAGCTTTGCTTTCATCAGAGGCGTTTGGGAACATACACCCTGGGACTGACCCAGGCCCTGCAGCAAAGCAGGAAGGTGAGCAATTCTGGAAACAAATATTCATCTCTGCTACGGGGAGGGGTGGGGGACAGTGGCTTGATGAAGAAAGACCATGGTTTCTTGAAGCCTCTAGAATTATCTACCTAAGAGTCAATATCCACAGCCTAGACTAACAGAATGACTTTTTGTCATGAGTTCTGGTGGAGGAAAAGACCCAGAGCATAGCGGCTGAGATGCTGGCACCCCCCTCACCTTAGAGCACTTGATGTGGTAGTGCAGGTAGTCCCGGAATGTGTGGATCAGGTTGATGGTGTTGTCTCGAGCGCTGGCATTGGTGTGACGAGGGAACAGCACTGAAGGTGGAAGACACAAGGTGTTAGGACCCAACACGAATGCCAAAGGGTGGGGAAGAACAACAGCCTAGTGAACTTCACTCCCTCTCTGCTGAAGTACCCTCCACTTGTGTCAATATTACCAGGCTTTGTCAGGGTTTTTTCTTGACATGGAAGGATAAACAGCATGGCCAGGAAAGGTGTCAATGAGCGTGAACGGAGGAGCCCATGATGAAAAACAGGGCTTGACGCTAGGCCTTCATTCTAGTCCTGGATTCTGCAGCTGTGCATTTTGAAATCTATTCCCTGTCTGCCACACATGTACTAGCTCCTGCCTGTGCAGCTGGGCACACTCCAGAATCACACTCCAGGATTACACTAACTGGCTATAACAGTTTACCTTAAGGAATCAGGATTAGGAAATGCAGCTGCCTGTCTTAGGTCCTTGGTGCTGAAATAGAGTAAACCTTCCCAGAACACAGATGCCAGAGAATTTCCCATATTCTCACTGTGAAAACAGACAATAAGGTATAAGGACCTGAACCCTCATGATAGGCCAGGCAAGAGGAGCTGCTCTGACTGGGCCTGACTGAAGTCCAACCCTGTGGCACCAGCCACCTAAAGACCTGTGTGAGGTCGGGCACGGTGGCTCACGCCTGTAATCCCAGCACTTTGGGAGGCTGAGGTGGGCGGATCATCTGAGATCAGGAGTTCGAGACCAGCCTGGGCAACATGGTGAAACCCCATCTCTACTAAAAATATAAAAATTAGCCACATGTGATGGCATGTGCCTGTATAATCTCAGCTACTTGGGAGGCTATGACTCTAAGTCTGCCATAATTTTATATACCACAAGAGAAAAATGCTGCCAATTAAACTATGACATGCCATGAATTGTAAGACGCACCCAGCTTCAAAGATAAAAACTTGAAAAAAATGGTATAGCTGGCTGGGTGCGGTGGCACATGCCTGTAATCCCAGCACTTTGGGAGACTGAAGTGGGTGGATTGCTTGAGGCCAGGAGTTGAGATCAGCCTGGCCAATAGGGAAACCCTGTTTTGTTTTGTTTTGTTTTTGAGACGGAGTATTGCTCTGTCGCACAGGCTGGAGTGCAGTGGCGTGATCTCGGCTCATTGCAAGCTCCGCCTCCCAGGTTCACACCATTCTCCTGTCTCAGCCTCCCAAGTAGCTGGGACTACAGGTGCCTGCCACCACGCCTGGCTAAGTTTTTGTATTTTTAGTAGAGACGGGGTTTCACTGTGTTAGCCAGGATGGTCTCGATCTCCTGATCTCGTGATCTGCCCGCCTCGGCCTCCCAAAGTGCTGGGATTACTGGCGTGAGCCACCACACCCGGCCGGAAACCCCGTTTCTACTAAAAATACAAACGTTAGCTGGGTGTGGTGGCATGCGCCTGTAGTCCCAGCTACTCGGGAAGCTGAGGCACGAGAATTGTTTGAGCCTGGGAAGCGGAGGTTGCAGTGAGCCGAGATCACACCACTGCACTCCAGTCTGGGTGACAGAGAGAAAGAAAAAAGAAAAAAGTGTATTGTTTAGATTTAATGAAATTTGGTAAATCAACAGATTCATCACCAATAAACAGGCTCACCTTTACCACTGAGGTGAATTAAATTACATTTCACAAAGGAGACATTCCAGTGGCATCGGGTGCAGTGTGAATGAGCTGTTAATTCCAAACTGTAAGCTATCCTAATCAGCCAGTGCATGAGGCTGGAGCAACTGAAGGAAGACCTGAATTTACTCCATGGAAAAGTGGAGTAAGTGGACCATGGCTGGAGCTTGGGCTTAATAAGCAAAAAACCAAGAATTGCCAAATGACAGAGAACCACCATCTAGCTGCTTAGGTGGTTTCTCTTCTTAACTCCTTTTTCTGATAAGACAGGGTCTCACTCTGTCACCCAGGCTGGAGTGTAGTGGTGCCATCACAGCTCACTGCAGCCTCGACCTCCTGGGTTCAAGTGATCCTCCCACCTCAGCCTCTCAAGTAGCTATGACTATAGTCATGCAACACCACGTCTAGCTATCTTTTTTTTTTTTGAGACAGTCTCCCAGGCTGTAGCACAGCAGGACGATCTCAGCTTGCTGCAACCTCCACCTCCCAGGTTTACGCAATTCTCATGCCTCACCTGGTCAAGTAGCTGGGACTATAGGCACATGCCACCATGTCCAACTAATTTTTTTATTTTTAGTAGAGATGTGGTTCACTATGTTGGCCAGGTTGGTCTTGAACTCCTGACCTCAAGTGATCTGCTCGCCTTGGCCTCCCAAAGTGCTGCGATTACAGGTGTGAGCCACTGTGCCTGGCCCCTGGCTTTTTGTAGAGATGAGGTTGCGCCATGCTATCCAGGCTGGTCCCAAACTCTTGGACTCAAGCGACGCAACAACCTCGGGCTCCCAGAGTGCTGGGATTACAGGCATGAGCCACTGTGCCTGGCCTATCCTTAACTTTTTTTCTTTTTGAGACAAGGTCTCACTCTGTCATCCAGGCTGGAGTGCAATGGTGTGATCTTGGCTCACTGAAACCTCTGCCTCCTGGGTTCAAGGGATTCTTGTGCCTCAGCCTCCCGACTAGCTGGGATTACAGGCACATGCCACCACGCCCAGCTAATTTTTTTTTGTGGTTTTTTTTTTTTTTGGTAGAGACGGAGTTTCACCATGTTGGCCGGGCTGGTCTCGAACTCCTGACCTCAGGTGATCTGCCCACAGTGTTAGGATTATAGGCGTAAGACACTGTACCCAGCCTCCTTAACTCTTTTTTTTTTTTTGGAGACTGAGTCTTGCTCTGTTGCCAGGATGGAGTGCAGTGGTGCGATCTCAGCTCACTGCAACCTCCGCCTCCCCGGTTCAAGCAATTCTCCTGCCTTAGCCTCCCAAGTAGCTGGGACTACAGGCGTGTGCCACCATGCCCAGCTAATTTTTTTTTTTTGTATTTTAGTAGAGACAGAGTTTCACCATCTTGGCCAGGATGGTCTCGATCTCCTGACCTTGTGATTTGCCTGCCTTGGCTTCCCAAAGTGCTGGGATTACAGCCATGAGCCACCATGCCTGGCCAAAACTGTACTTGTACTCCTTCAAGCTGGAATCAAACCACTGACCTAAGGACATCTCCTACTGAGGAAGTAGCTACAGTCCTCCGCTCTACCAGCTGAGCTATCGAAGGGACCTTAACTCTTGATATCAGAATTCAGTCTTATTTTTAAGATTTAAGAAAAACGGGGAAAAAATGAAATGATTACTGTACAAAAATAGCATATGGCATGCTCTGTGATTAATACCCTGTGACATCCCTCCTTTAGTCACAGCAATGGCAACAGGAACAACTTGGTACGCCTGCTTTTGCCTACCTTAAAATGTTAACCAAGGTTCTGTGCAGATTTAGGTATTCTGTGTGAACTCATTAAAGCGGCATGCAAGCAGCAAGTGCACCCTGCTCACCAAAGGTGATGTAGCCAATGTTGTCACCCACAGCGGCGTCCGTGTCTTTCAGCTCCAGAGGAGGTTCCCTGTGGCTAAAGAGGACCTGTGGGGCTGTGTGGCTGGCTCTGCGTCCTTCTTTGAACTCCTGCCAAGACAAAGCAAAAGCAACCAGAAGAGAAGTGGGTGTAAGATGAGTGGCAACTCAAGCTATGGGGTTTGTTCTATGCGGTGTGACCTTTGTAGCCCTCCAGAGCAGCAGGAGGTTACAAATAAACTACACCAAACCTGAAATATTACAAGTGCTAGCTGCTGCCACTGTACTTCAGATTCAAAAGGAAGAGACTTCAAAGTAATAAGTCAGATCTTCAAAATGTGATGAAAAGTAGTGATAATCCTTTTCCCTTGGACCAACATAGGTGATAAACTACCATACTTTCTCTAGGCTCTGGGACTTTGCATGAGTCTTTTTTCACTGAGGATCCTGTTGCTATTTAGAATTCATCAATAAAATCTTTAGAGCAAACTTAAGCTCTTCTTGGGGACAGAAGACAATGGAATGAAAGAACCTGAGCTGTCTTGGTGCTCATAAAGGAAGCCCTTCCTTCTATGTTTCAATCTCCAAACCTGAAGCTTCTATAGTCCATGCATTCCTATGTAAATAGACAAGTAATACAAGACTTCCTTCTCTCAGCCACATCTGCAAGAACAGAAGTAGATTTTCTAGCAATGCCAGTAAAACTGGATGATCCAAATTCATCAAGCGGGCCTTCGACGATGATAGATAGCAGGAGGATGCAGCCAAGGACTCTCCAAGGTCTCTTGTTTTAGGAGTTCTGAAGGCATGGTTACAGTCATGTGGCCTGCAGTGCCCTTCTACTGCTGCTCCAATACCACCTCCTAACACCATCTCCAACAAACCCAGGCAGGTACTGCTCTCTTGCTGGAGCTGCCATGTCTTTTCTACAAACCTCTACTATGACATTTTACTATTCATTAATGCATCTGGTCCCCCAACACGTTATGAGTTCAAATCAAAGATCCTGCTTAATTTATCTTTGTAATTTATTCCTCTGTCCTTCAAAGAGGCTATGCAGCATATGCCTTGCTGAGAGAATGCAAGTGCTTCTATCCGAGCTGGTTTAGTATCATCACACTGTACAGGAATAGGCAAGGGCTGTTTTCAGTTGCAGGCAGGAAGAATACACACTGATGAGCAAACCCTCTCAGCAATTAGTGGCAAAGGAAAGATGATGGCTGAGGAGCCGCAATGCCTGGCCTGGGACCTCACCTATTTCACAAACTGCCTCTCATGCTAATACTACCAAGCTTTAAGTAGGAAAAGAAATGACCATAAGCTGGGTTAGATTAGTCCCCTTTTGAACAGATTTTCTGCCCGAAAGGAAAAATATCTGCAAAGGAAGGGAAGGAGTCAAGATTATCCCAAATGGAAATTTCTAGAGCAAAGCTTCTACAATCACCCTTCTCTAGAAAACATTTTTTATTCTACAAAGGGGTTAAGAAGCTTTTTAACTTCTACTGGTTTTACTTTTCAGTCTTAAGGAATTAAACAGAACAGATATGTAACTGCTGGCATTTTCTTGTGTTTATTAAGTATCTCTAAGGCTCCAATTCACAGGTACATGTGGTATTCACAATGAGATGGGGTATTTATAAACCAGTGGTGACTTATTAGCACTCATTAGTTTTGTATATGGAAAATAATATATTTAAGACTCGGTCAACAATCTGTTTCTGGTTTGGGCCTACTCTTTCTTTTTTGAGACAGGGTTTCACTCTATCACCCAGGCTAGAGTGCAGTGGCACGATCCTGGCTCACTGCAACCTCCACCTCCCGGGTTCAAGCAATTTTCATGTCTCGGCCTCACGAGTAGCTGAGATTACAGGCGTGTGCCACCATCCCCGGCTAATTTTTGGCTGGACTATTCTTTAGATTATCTGACGTCTTTGCTTCTCCTCGGTTCTCTCTCCCAAATAAAACTTTAAAACAAACACACCCAAACAGTCCTCCATCTTCACCGGCATCTTTGTTACATGTAATTCAGCAATATTGTCTTTTTACTCTCCTGGCTAGGACGTCTTTTGAGCATCAGACTATTTCTCTCTTCCAAACTACTATTTATCATAGGAAGTTCAGAATAAATTCAAATATATACAAGGAATTTAGCATACGATAAAGGTAGCATCTTAAATCAGGGGTGTAAACATGGAAATAATTGCTACTGGAACCACTGGATAGCCATTTAGAAAAAAAAATAGATTATTCTTTCATACCATATACCAAGAGGAGGTCTCAACAAATAAAAAATCATGTATAAAATATGTAACTGTAAAAATACCCAGAAAATAACAGGTAAATTTCCTTATAACCTTGGAGAAGGGAAGGGTTTTCTACCCCTTTACTCAAAATCTGGAAGCCATAAAAGGCAAGAATGATTAACGTGATTATGCAAAAACAAACTTCCACATGGGGGAAAAAACCCCACAAACCAAGGTCCAATGACAAATGGGAGAAAATATTTCAACTCTTAATCACAGATGAAAGGGTACTCTCCCTAGTATATAAAGAAATTGAGAAGCTCAATAACCCCACAGAACAATGGGTAAAGGCATAAAGAGACACTTCATAAGAAAATCAAATGGTCTACGATGTAAGAAAAGATGTTCTGACCTCATTCATAAGTGAACAGAGACATCACTTTCAACCTATCAGATCAGGAGAAACCCAAAAGCTGACAACATACTCTGGGAAAACAGACACTTCTATCCATCACTGGTGGATGATAAAATGCTACTACTCTGATGGAGAAGAGTTTGGCAATATCTACCAAAATTACTGAACTTGGACTTAGTGTTCCCAGTTCAGGAAAATATCCTACAGACACAACCACACATGCAAACAGGCAGAAACGGCCCTTAAAATAACGTCTTTACAACTGCCTAAGAGGCAGATGCTTGTGTCTTTGTCCCTGAACATACAGAAACCGGTGGTTTCCACTTAACTCTTCCTGGTTATTTAGTACTAACTTGGCTTTAAAATCTTATAATATGAAAAGAATTCTAGTTCACCATAAGCTAATCTCCAAAAGCATGATTACTGGTCCTACTGCTTTTCATGGAATAAGCGTTGAAATGATGGCTTCTATCAGACATTCTCCAGTACTCAGCTGATCAACGCCCATACCACTAACAGTAAGACATCCATGAGAGTGGAGGAATAAACTTCCTGTCTTTTTCTGAGAGGGGAAAAGCATCCCTCAGAGTCTGCTTGCCAAATGACAAAAGCAAGACTTGAATTCTGATCAGGCTGGATGTGCATGCTGGAAGGGAAAGGCCACAAAGGCTGGCAACTAGTAGACTAGTGACCATGAGGAGCTTCAAACAGTGTTCCCAGGGTACAACTTTCTGTGCCAGGTGACCCTCATTCTTTTTCCTAGAAATTTACAATTCCAGGCCTAGGAAAAAGTTCTATTTATTTTTTTGGAAAATCCAGCAAAAGTCCAGTTTTTGATGGTCATTTCCAACAAATTCCCTCAGCCTCTGCATTTGGAAAGGGTGGCAGGGCAGATGACTTCCTGAGTCTAGCACTGCACAAGGCCAGTTACTATCTAGAGATCCTGTTAGTGCCAAAATGCAGAAGAGGCTTTGTCTTCCCTTTTAGGTAAGTGACCTACCACAGGTACCCTGAAGGAGGCATTTAAATTCATATGCCAAAAAATAATACACAAAATTCTCCTAAGGAACAAATCTCCAGTACACTCTCCAAGATAAGATCTGTTTCAAGTATAGAAATAAGTTGTTTCCTGGAATAAAATGGAGTAAGATTGGTAAAAAACCAGCCAAATCTAAATACATACTTCAGAGCTTTAAAAGTTAGTTTGTGACTCTGGATTTAGCCCAATTTCTGAGGTACCGCATTTAATTCTCCTGTCAATTTTGCATAAAAACACATGAAATGCCTATCTAGAGGCTTATTTTAGGACCCAAGAGATATGTGTATGTTTTTATATTTTTTCATCAAGTTCAGCACTAGCAAATGCTGAAGTGTCAATATTCCAATTTTTCTGTATAAGGACTCCCAAACTAGAATTTCTGATTAATTAGCCAAAACACAAAAGCCACTAGGGATGGAGCAATTGAGAATATCACTTTTGAAGATTTCCCTAGCCACTTAGAAGGCTACGCAAGGTATCTTTACTGTTTAAGCACAGTTGCCTTTCTATTTGGCAAAAGAGATTCTGCTTCAGAATTTAAAAATCTTTACCACCCTGCCAAGGAACAGAATGAAGGTAGTAACGTTTTAAAAAAATTTTACCATTGTACTCGATTTTGAATGCTGAGCCATCTCAGAAGAAACCAGCCTGAATGTCACTTGACTAATGAACTCTCATGTCCATCCTAGAGCCAGCAACTAACTGGCCAGCAGATTGGTACACAATGACCTGAATACAACTACACCAAAAATCCAATTACAAAATGCCCTGCTAACTCTCACGACTTTTTTTTTGGAGATGGAGTTTCGCTCTTTTTCCCCAGGCTGGAGTGCAATGGCACGATCTTGGCTCACTGCAACCTCTGCTTCCTGGGTTCAAGTGATTCTCCTGCCTCAGCCTTCCAAGTAGCTGGGATTACAGGTGCCTGCCACCATGCCTGGCTAATTTTTTGTACTTTTTTAGTAGAGATGGGGTTTCACTATGTTGGCCAGGATGATCTCGATCTCTTGACCTCGTGATCTGCCCACCTTGGCCTCCCACAGTGCTGGGATTACAGGCGTGAGCCACCGCGCCTGGCCTCTCATGACTCTTCTTAAGATGAACTTCCTGTGAGGGAAGTACTATATGTTGACCCATCATCCAAACTCAGGCTCAGTCTGTCAGTTCAACAACTCTACCTGTTCGTACATTATCTACTACCAAAGAATTGGCTACAGAGCCCATTCTGAAAAGACCTTAGGACCAAACCAAAAGCAGAACTTACTAGAAATCTGAGGAAACACAAGAGGTTAGGGTTAGGAAACCTGACAAAGTTTTAGGTCAAAGACCCCACAGTAGGAAGGATACATAATATTCATTCATAGTTAGTATGTTTAATTCTCAACTCACCCTTTAGTTTTGTCCTGCAAAACTAGAACCACTGAGAAAAAAAAGATTAGGCTGGGCGCAGGGGCTCATGCCTGTAATCCCAGCACTTTGGGAGGCTGAGGCGGGCGGATCACGAGGTCAGGAGATCGACACCATCCTGGCCAACATGGTGAAACCCCATCTCTACTAAAAGTACAAAAATTAGCTGGGTGTGGTGGTGGGCGCCTGTAATCCCAGCTACTTGGGAGGCTGAAGCAGGAGAATCGCTTGAACCCGGGAAGTGGAGGTTGCAGTAAGCTGAAATCATGCCACTGCACTCCAGCCTGGTAACAGAGCAAGACTCCATCTCAAAACAACAACAACAGCAACAAAAAATATTCACTGAGTTTTGTGGGAGTTGTCTATTAAATCTTCAACAAATTCTAAAGTCAAGGCTGGGCGCGGTGGCTCACACCTGTAATCCCAGCACTTTGGGAGACTGAGATGGGCATCACCTGAGGTTGGCAGTTGGAGACCAGCCTGACCAACATGGAGAAACCCCGTCTCTACTAAAAATACAAAATTAGGCGGGCGTGGTGGCACATGCTTATAATCCCAGCTACTCAGCAGGTTGAGGCAGGAGAATTGCTTGAACCCGGGAGGCGGAGGTTGCAGTGAGCCGAGATTGCGCCATTGCACTCCAGCCTGGGCAACAAGAGCGAAACTCTGTCTCAGGAAAAAAAAAAATCCTAACATCAATAGAGCTGCTAGATCTCTTTCCTATGCTCATGGTATGTTTGGGTGCAAAGGTGTAAGTCGCCATGCATGGTTTTCCCCCAAGATGTCTGCTCCATACCTGCATGAACACCTTTCCAATGACCACATCGTCGTCATCCTTAAACACTGTGCTGAAGACTACTGTGACTCTGTCCTTTTTAGACTCAACATACCTGAGGGGAACAAAACCCATGAGGATAAGTACAGAATCAGAATGGGGTTTTGTCAATAACTTGATCTACAAGTGCATCAGAAGGCTAAAGTCACAAATCTCTTAAATCATAATATAAAGGTGTGCCAAATGAAACGATATTTATGGTCAACAAAGTCAGTGCACAAAATGAATGCCCTAAGAGAGGCAGCAGATAGAAATTATCAGAAGTAGATTTTATTGACTTGTAAATATAACATGGAACCGATGGTCACCTTGCCTGCTGATTATCCAGGTTATACTCTTAAACATGACTCAGAACAGTGGTGCCTCAAAAGAAAGCACTGGATTCTCTTTCCACCTTCTGTCAGCTCTCAGTATCTGGAGAGTAGGAGGAGTGGCTGATTTTTGCCCTATCATCTACTTCCTGGCTTAAGAAATTTTATGAGAAAAACATTTTCACACAATACAGCTTAAGGTCTGACCAAGCCATATTTCTTTCAGTAAGTGCCATGGTGGTGTGACAGTCATATCCAGGCTTCAGGACTAAATTCTGTACTCACATGGTCTCATCATCTCTATAATGGATAACTGCCCTGTTCTCTCCTTCCTTGCCCTCTTCTTGGAATTGGAAGTATTTTTCAAAGACAGAGGCAAAACAATTTCGCTTCAACATGCCAGCTTGATGCACAATGGAATCCTTGGATGCCGGAAGATTTTCAAGGTCGTATAGCAAAGAGACATTGTATCCTGGAGGGAGGAAAAAAAACAAAAAACAACCCAGCAGCTACATTAAAAAAAAAAAAAAAAAAGCAGCATACTATCTCTTAACAAGTGAACAGAGACTAGAGGCAATTAAAAAAATTTTTTTTCAGGTTCTATTGACATTTTACTTTGTCTCATTATCTGTACTTTTAACCTCGGTAGAATATAGTCTATTTTCATCTACCTCACAGGGAAAAATGAGGTGAAATAAAATCTTTTTATAAGATTCTTGTAAATATATATAATTAATGTTAATCAAAAATTTGAATTAGTATCAAAGATGACTAATTACAAATATGTAATGAGAGAAAGTCAGAACCTGGGAACTCTGACTGGAAATGCACTCTTCCAGACACAGTTGTAAAGGAGTCACATATCTTTCTCTGATAGTTTAATGTGCCAAGTATCAATATGGCCAGCAGATGGGTAGCTTTGTGATAATAAGACAGACCCTTCTACATGCCACTGCAAACTATGAGGAGGCAGGGTAGAAAAACCAACTATCTGTTCATGTATACGCCTCTTCAATAGCTTTTATTGGTATACATTGTAAAATTTTCAGTATTTTTTATAACATTTTACTTCATTTGATCTCCATAACCATGCTTTGAAGTCTGCAGGCTAGATAAGGTTACTATTTTACAGAGGAAAAAGGAGATTCAAAGAAATGACATGAATTGCCAAATACAGCATGACACATAAATGTAGGGCCTCTATTTTGAGTTGAACAGAACTGGGTCCAAATCCTGGCCTTGTCATCTTGTAACCTTAAAAAAACTTCTGGGTGTGGTGGTTCATGCCTGTAATCCCAGCACTTTGGGAGGCTGAGGTGGGCAGATCACCTGAGGTCAGGAATTTGAGACCATCCTGGCCAACATGGCGAAACCCTGTCTCTACTGAAAACAAAAAACTAGCCAGGTGTGGTGGTGGGCACCTGTAATCCTAGCTACTCGGGAGGCTGAGGCAGGAGAATCGCTTGAACCCACAAGGTGGAGATTGCAGTGAGCTGAGATGGCGCCACTGCACAACCAGAAAAAAAAAAAAATCGCCTGTCAATTCCCTCGTTGGTTAAAAAAAGCGGGGGAGGTAGGGTGGCCTGGGCACAGTGGCTCACACCTGTATTCCCAGCACTCTAGGAGGCCAAGGTGGGCGGATCACCTGAGGTCAGGAGTTTGAGACCAGCCTGACCAATATGGCAAAACCCCGTCTCTACTAAAAATACAAAATTAGCTGGGTGCAGTGGTGCATGCCTGTGGTCCCAGGTACTCTGGAGGCTGAGGCAGGAGAATTGCTTGAACCTGGGAGGTGGAGGTTGTTGTAATGAGCTGAGATCATGACACTGCACTCCAGCCTGGGAGACTAGTGAAATTCTGTCTCAAAAAACAAAACAAACAAACAAACAAACAAACAGGAGGGGGGGAGGGAGGGGGTGTGGAGATAGGGGAGACTGTTGTGAGCATTAAAAGAATGTACAGTACTTAAAGTGCGTGGAACATGACAGGTCATCAATTTGGGTGCAGAATACGGACTGAAACCGTTGGGTGACCTGCCTCTTTACAGCATGTCCACTATGAATTCCCAGAAGCCGGGCTGGAACACTTGATTATAGAATCAAATGATTAATAAGTGTCAAAAAGGTTTAGAGATGTTTTTGCAAGAATATTTGTATATATCACTGAGGATCATTTTATATTCTAGGCAACTGACGGGAATAACTTCACCAGAACTGTACGGATTTCACACTTCTAAGTATCTGAAACCTCATTACTATTTCATTTTTTCCCAAAAGCATTCTTGAGATCTTTTTTTTTTTTGAGACAGAGTTTTGCTCTTGTTGCCCAGGCTGGAGTGCAATGGCCTGATCTCTGCTCACCACAATATCCACCTCCCAGGTTCAAGCGATTCTCCCGCCTCAGCCTCCTGAGTAGCTGGGATTACAGGCACGCGCCACCACGCCTGGCTAATTTTGTATTTTTAGTAGAGATGGGGTTTCTCCATGTTGGTCAGGCTGGTCTCAAACTCCTGAATGCAGGTGATCCGCCTGCCCCGGCCTCCGGCAGTGCTGGGATTACAGGCGTGAGCCACGGTGACCGGCTGAGCTCTGTATTTTTTGTTGAACATAGGCTATTTGGGAGGATGGGCTAAATCTTTGCAACAGATAATACTTAGCACATTTTTGGCACTCCAGTATTAAATAATATCAATCATCATTCCATTTTGGGTACTTGAAAAGCAGATAAGCACACAGATTACAAGGTTAGATTAAAAAAGAAAATACTTAGAACTGAGGTTTGTTAGTTTTAGGAAGCCAAACAAAAGCAAATAAAACTATAGCTAAGATAAAGTCTGTCTTTAAGTAAGGCTTCTAACATGATGAACAGAATATACTGAGGATGAAGGGAAGTAAAAATCTAGTATGACTTGCTGAGTTTTCCAAACGTGCCTAAAAAAACCCATTAAAAAAGAGGAGGGGAGACTCTATTTTTTTTTTTTTTTTTTTTTTTTTTTTTTTTTTGAGACTGAATCTTGCTCTGTCGCCTAGGCTGGAGGGCAGTGGCGTAATCTCGGCTCACAGCAACCTCTGCCTCCTTGGTTCAAGCGATTCTCGTGCCTCAGCCACCCGACTACCTGGGATTACAGGTGGCTGCCACCATGCCTGACTAATTTCTGTATTTTTGTCGAGACAGGGGTCTCATTTTGTTGCCCAGGCTGGTCCTGAATGCCTGGGCTCAAGCAATTCACCCACCTTGGCCTCCGGAAGTGCTGGGATTAAAGGTGTGAGCCACTGTACTTGGTTGAGACACTACTTTCACACACTTTTACATTTTACACTTGTATGAAGATAGGGTCTGCAATCTGGCAATGTCTATGATTTAGTGGGAGGTAGGAGGAGCCCCAGGCACGGAAACATAAACTTTCCATGTCAGGATATTGGCTGTGACAAGCATGCCCAAGACTTTGGACACGATTTTTCTGTTCTAGATCTGTTTGTTTCTTTCTTTAATACCTTGATTCTGCCAAGAGCCTACAGTGTTATCTTGGCTTTTATTTCTGTGACACATTCATCCCGCCAATTTGGAGATTTATAAAAAAAAAAAAAAAAAAGGTGCTGGGTATGGTGGCTCATGCCTGTAATCCCAACTCTCTGGGGGGCGGAGGCTGAGGTGGGTGGATTGCTTGAGGCTAGGAGTTTCAGACCTCCTTACTGTTTTGGCAGTCTGCACAGCAGACAGTGAGACCCTGTTTCTACAAAATAATAAAAAAATTAGTTAGGTATGGTGGCATGTGCCTGTAGTTTCCAGCTACTGGAGAGGCTAAAGCAGGAGGATTGCTTGAGCACAAGATTTGGAGGAGGCTGCAGTGAGCTGTAACTGTACCACTGCATTCCAGCCTGGGCAACAGAATGAGACTGTCTGAAAAAATAGGTGAGGTGATGAAAAAAGCTAGCACAAGTAACTGCTGTTAAGAGTGACAGAAAACTTCCTTCTTAGAAGACTTTTCTAATCAAGGTACCAGAGTTGTAATAGTTGAATAAAAAATATTATGTTCCAATGGTCTTACTACCTGGTTCTCACTTTGGGGTCCCGCTAAATGCCTCAGAATTTGAGACATGCCACTGAATCACAGGGTAAAAAGGCTGTTCAGTTTTTCCACTTTAAACCACCTTTAAAGCAGTATAACATAGCTGTTCTATTCAAGGATGACACGGTACCTTTCAATTCCTCTGGCCATGAATGCTGAGACCACCTGTTAGAAGACTGGATTAAGAAAGGGTCTGATTTTTATTACTTGAAATCACAATAGTGTGGTGAATATTCCTCTTCCTTCTCCAAATATGTAGTGTGCAGAAAAAGGTTACTAAGGGCTGAGGGTGGGAATCAATGTTTGCTCATCCTTTTCAAAGGCATTTTAATCACCATGAACAAACAAATGTGGCCCTCTGGCTGAAAGATTACGAGTCATGTGGCCCCATCAAGTAAATGTTAAAAATGCCATACATCAATTTTGTACCCCTACTGTGTTCCATACTGGACAAAGCAAAGCCTCTTAAAAGCTATTTTTATGGAGGGAGTTGAATTAGGAATGGGCTCATGAAGAAATATTTGTAATAATATTTAAATGAAATCCTTTGGGTAAGAAAAGCATAATATAAAAAGGACACCTCTCTTCCCATGCCATTCCATAATTGCTCACACGACTACATACCTGATTCTGGATTTACCAAGAAACTCCCGTACACCCTCTTTAATAACTAGAAAATAAAAACAAAACAAAACCAAATATGTTAATCCAAAGGCCACGATAATTTCATTATTTTTAAAGTATTGTACTTGTCAAGCTCTTCCTAAGTTGGCATCCTTCCTAACTTTCATTTGGTGGATGGGAAAGTAGAGACAGAAGGGAAGTGGATTTAGTCACCAACAAGTCACAGAACTGAGAAGAATCTCTTTTTGCCCAGGCTGGAGTGCAATGGCGCGATCTCAGCTCACCACAGTCTCCGCCTCCCACGTTCAAGTGATTCTCCTGCCTCAACCTCCCAAGTAGCTGGAATTATAGGCATGCACCACCACGCCCGGCTAATTTTTTTTTGTATTTTTAGTTGAGATGGGGTTTCTTCATGTTGGTCAGGCTGGTCTTGAACTCCTGACCTCAGATGATCCACCCACCTCATTCTCCCAAAGTGCTGGGATTACAGGAATGAGCCACTGCGCCCGGCTGAGAATCTTTAATCAAAGTTCATCCTTCACTTTTTTAGGACTTGACTACACCCTTAATATGTTCTCTGTTCCCCAGCTCCTACATTGTACTTAATCACGTTTGGTTTTCAAGAGAGCAAAAGGAGGCCAAATGTCAAGTGAGAGAACAGATTGTTAGTTATCAACCTAAGCACAGGCTGAGCCACTAACTCAGGCGAATGAAGAGAAAAAACCAGGACTCTTGGGAACTGATCTGTTTGTCTGCTGATCTTGTATGCGTTAAAATCACTCAGTGCATAGACAGCTTTTAAGGCAAAGGACAGTGAATGAAATCTTAGCTAGTTATTAATACTGGTGTCCAGAAGGCTGTACACTCTACATGTCTTCTCCCCCAAACCAGAACCTACTGCTGGCTACTTTCCAGGTTTTTGAATCAAATGACAAGAACAATAAAAAACCCCAAAAAACCAAGAACCCCTTTTATACCTTCTGCTATGGTTTGAACGTCCTTTCGAAAACTCATGTTAAAATTTATGTTTTTTTTTTTTTTTTGAGACACAGTCTTACTCTGTTGTCCAGGCTAGAGTGCAGTGGTACAATCTCAGCTTGCTGCAATCTCTACCTCCTGGGTTCAAGTGATTCTCCTGCCTTAGCCTCCCAAGTAGCTGGGACTACAGGCGTGCACCACCGTGCCTGGCTAATTTTTCCACGCCCGGCCAAAATTTATGATGATGATTCTTTTTTGGAAGCAGGGTCTCACTCTGTAGTCCAGGCTACAATGCATTGATACAATAGCTCACTGCAGCCTTGAACTTCTGGGCTCAAGTGACCTTTCTACCTTGGACTCCCCAGGTATTGGGATTACAGGAGTGAACCACCATGCCTGGCCACATGTTGAAATTTAATTGCCACTGTGACGGTAATTAGGTGATTAGGCCATGAGGGCTCTGCCCTCATGAATGGATTAATGTTGTTACAGGGGAAGTTGGTTTGTTATCACAAGAAGGGTTGTTAAAAAAGTGAGTCTGGGCCGGGTGTGGTGGCTCACGCCTGTAATCCCAGCACTTTGGGAGGCTGAGGTGGGAGGATCACAAGGTCAGGAGATTGAGACCATCCTGGCTAACACAGTGAAACCCCGTGTCTACCAAAAATACAAAAACAAAAAAAATTAGCCGGGCATGGTGGCGGGTGCCTGTAGTCCCAGCTATTCAGGAGGCTGAGGTGGGAGAATGTGTGAACCCGGGAGGTGGAGTTTGCAATGAGGCGAGATAGCACCACTGTACTCCAGCTTGGGTATGCTCCAGCCTGGGAGACAGAGCGAGATTCTGTCTCCAAAGGGAAAAAAAAAAAAGTGAGTCTGGCCCTCTCTTGCCCTTCTGCTTTTGCTATAGGATGATGGGAAAGGGCACGAAGGCCCTTGCCAGATGCTGGTGCCATGCTCTTGGACCTCCCAGTCCCCAGAACGTGAGTCAAATAAACATATTTTCTTCATAAATTATTCAGTCTGTGGTATTGTTATAGCAACAAAAAACAGACTGAGACTCCCTATTTTTTTCTCTGTCACTGTGACTGCTTCACCTGGTGGAAACTGCTTCCAGAATGACGTGGCTTAAGAAACAAACATTTTATTTTACTTCAATTTAGTTTTTTTGAGACCGAGTCTCACTCTGTCGCCCACGTGGAAGTGCAGTGGCGCAATCTCGGCTCACTGCAACCTCCACCTCCTGGGTTCAAGCAGTTCTTCTGCCCCAGCGTCCCTAGTAGCTGGGATTACAGGCATCCGCCACCACACTCAGCTAATTTTTATATTTTTTAGTAGAGATGGGGTTTCACCATGTTGCCCAGGCTGGTCTCAAACTCCTGACCTCAAGCAACCCTTCCAAAGTGCTGGGATTATAGGCGTGAGCCACTGTGCCCCGCCTACTGATTTATTTATATACAAAGACAGAGTCGTACTACGTTGCCCAGGCTGGGCTTGAACTCTTGGCCTCAAGTGATGCTCCTGCCTCGGCCTCCAAAAGTGCTGAGATTACAGGCATGAGGCTCCGTGCCTGGCTGAACAATAATTTCTTAATATTCCACATATTTATTTAACCATTTTCCTATAGCTGGAAGAAACTTTCAATGGGCAAGATTACTTTTTTTTATACAAGGGCAAAAGATAAATAATGCCACATGTAGTTCCTATTTGGTGAACACACAGCCACCGTGAGGTATCTCTTTTACTGAAGAGGAACTGAGAGGAGGGGCTCAAGGTCACAAGAGTTTGTTGGTAGCAGAGAGACTTGACCTTCAGGCGTCTGATATACCACTTCTTTTAAAAAAGTAACATGCATATCCCAAGAATTTGAAACTGCATGCTACCTCTGAGCTACAATTCTGTGTTGCACATACTATTGGTATTTTGAGGAAGGGGAAATCAGATGTGGCAGGGATTTAGTTTAAATCCCTAAGCCCCTAAGATTTAGTTTAATTTCAAGCTTACTAAGTTAATATTCTGAGATCTAAGAGGTACTGAGAGCCAAATTTATATCACGTTCAACTGCTTTGCTCCCTCCCCTTGGTAAAACGAGCCAACACTTCCTTGTTACTTCACTTGCACTTTTAACCATGATTCACTTTTCAGTTTGTACCCCCTCTCCCAATATGACACCAGGAGATGGGTGGAGGCAACCTATCACTCATCACCATTACCTTCCCACTTCAGCAGCAGAGGCATTCTGCCTTTAAAAATGGCCTGTGACAAAGTAATAAGCTTCCTGTGGTTATCATGGGTTGGTCACTGTTTAACCAACCCAGGGAGCCATTTACTGTGCACTCTGCTCCAACAATATGAATGTTACTTACTCCACCCACTTGAGTGGGTGGGGTTGGTTCTTTGACCCTTGTGGTGGCTAGAAGAATAGCAATGTGTTCTGGAGCTCCATTGTAAGAAAAGCACAGAATGGAAAGGAGATATAAGAAATCTAGCTTAACTCTTTCTTTTCAGGATTATTATTATTGCATTTAGATCTTTTCCCTTTTTTGAGATGGAATCTCACTATGTTGTCCAGGCTGGACTTGAGCTCCTGGGCTCCAGCGATCCTCCCCACTTGAACCCCCAAGTAGTTGGCACTACAGGTGCATGCCACTGCGCAGGCTCGCACCTAGTGAAGACTGTCTAGGGGAGAATGATTACACAATTTAAAAAACGTCTGTTCAAATACTGTGACACTTCTTATCAGGTAGTTATAGCTAATTCAAAGCAGGGCTGCAGCTGGACGTGGTGGCTCACATCTATAATACCAGCACTTTGGGAGGCCCAGGAAGGAGGATTGCTTGAGCCCAGGAGTTCGAGACTAGCCTGGGCAACATAGTGAAACCTCCTGTCTATAAAACAAAACAAAACAAAAAATAAGCTAGGTGTGGTGGCACGTGCCTGTAGTCCCAGCCACTCAAGAGGCTGAGGTGAGAGGACTGCTTGAGCCTGTGAAGTTGAGGGTGCAGTAGCTGTGATTGTGCCACTGCACTCCAGCCTAGGTGACAGAGCAAGACCTTGTTTAAAAAAAAAAAAAAAAAAAAGGGCTGGGCACAGTGGCTCACACTTGCAATCTTAGCACTTTGGGAGGTCGAGGCAGGCAGATCACCTGATGTCAGTAGTTCGAGAATAGTCTGGCCAACGTGGTGAAACCCCATCTCTATGAAAAACACAAAAAATTAGCCAGGTGTAGTGGTGCTTGCCTGTAATCCCAGCTGCTCAAGAGGCTGAGGCAGATGAATGCTTGAATCCAGGAGGCAGAGGCTGCAGTGAGCCGAGACAGCACTACTGCAGTCCAGCCTGGGCAACAGAGGGAGACTCAATCTCAAAAAAAAAAAAAAAAAAAAAGGCAGGGCTGCTTTAATAGCCATTTGTTTTCTTTCGCTCTTTATCTGGTAAAGAAGTGTCAGCCACTATCTTTTACAAAACAATTCTTCAAAAGCTTTATAAAAGCACTAGATCTTTCTGAAGCTTTTCTTTTTCCAGTAAAGTAACCAGGATTCCAAATTCTCTAAATGTTTCTTCTTTCTTTGAACTTATGAGAAAATCAATTGCATTTGAATAACTAAGGGAAGTAACTGATCGCTCTTGGTATTAAGTAAGACCAACTTCAGTTTTTATGCTAAAAAATTAAACAAGCTTTTGACCATATTCCTTTACAAATCATCTTTTATTATATAAATTTTAAATAATTTAAAAGCTACTACTTTTCAAAAAGAAAACAGCTACGATTATATCTTCATTTAACAGATTAAGGAGAACCTAGTTTGTTAAAACTAAGAAATTTGAAAACTGATTCAGGAACTGAGTCATATTTCCTGCTTTGAGACCCAACCACAACGTGCACAAACTGGTGTAATAGCATTTTCTTTCTTCCATAAATGGTTCTCCCCAGAGCAAATACAGTTCAACAGGAACCAAACCTGCTACTTAACTATTTAAAGAAGCCAGTGAACAAGGCATGGCCACCGAAGTTTCATAATGTCTGGACGTCCTTTCTTATTTCCCCTATGGCAGTTATAAAGAAGAGATATTTAAAGAGGGTAGCTTTAAAGAGCTTTAATTAAAAATTTCAAAAGACAGCTATTTGTGCCTAAGCTTCCAGAATGAGAACCTGAGACAATAAAATTTAAACAAGCTAGAAATTATCTATTTGCCTTGATAATATTACAAAAATAGGACAGAACCTAATTCTTGCAACAGCTATTTTTGTCCTGATCAAGGAAAAGTATTCTTTGCTATGTTTTTGGAGAACTAAAGTTGTTTTCGTTTCCATTGTTTTAAAGCAAGCAAGAAAGAGTCAAAACCTTTTCTAGAGACACACTTAATTCATTATAGTAATCAAGTCAAGAGCCCCTAGTTAGGTGAGCAAGTAGTCATGCGGGGGTGATTTAGTGCCATGGATCTTCCATGAATGGCAAACTGCCAATAAAAGGTGAGGAAACAAGAGTCCTACGGAAAATGATGTGGACCTTACCTCATCAGCACCATGTGCCTGAAGTTCCTTGTAGAATTTCAAAGAAATACTGACCATCACTTTTGTTTTGTCTCCATTAGGATTTGAAATATGATAGAGGACCCCATCAAAATCTGTGAGGAAAGCAAGTAAGATCGTATAACAATTTGGAAATGGGAAATAATCTCTCCAAGCGCCTACCTTGCTGTAGGCCACAAGGAAGACCTGTTACAAGGAGGCATATAAGTAAAACGGAATTTATTTTAAATCCATGTGACAAATCAGCAGAAACACTGGGATAGAATTGCTGAGTACTCATCTCTTTGCCCTTTCTTAAAATTACAAAGCTATTCTTTCCTTAATCACAGCTTGGTGCTGAAATAATTGGATTTTACATGTATACAATCAGAACAAACAGTATAATGAACTCCCATCTCCACCATGAGGCTTCAACTTTTTTTTTTTTTTTTTTTTGAGACAGAGTCTTACTCTGTTACCCAGGCTGGAGTGCAACGGCATGATCTCGGCTCACTGCAACCTCTGCCTCCCGGGTTCAAGAGATTCTCCTGCCTCAGCCTCCCGAGTAGCTGGGACTACAGCATGTGCTACCACACCCGGCTAATTTTTGTATTTTTAGTGCAGACAGGGTTTCACTATGTTGGCCAGGCTGGTCTTGAACTCCTGACCTCATGATCTGCCCACCTCGGCCGCCCAAAGTGCTGGGATTACAGGCGTGAACCACCTCGCCCGGCCTCAACAATTATTAACACATGGGTAATTATTGTTTCATTTAGACATCCTCCTTCCCATTGATTTATTTTGAAGCAAATCCCAGACACGACACATAATTTCATCCATAAATACTTCAGAATGTATCTTTGGAAGATACAGAAGACTGTTAAAAAACATAACCATGATACAAGTGTCATGCCTAAATTTTTAAAAACAATTTCTTAATATCAAATATTCAGTCAAGGCCGGGCACGGTGGCTCAAGCCTGTTAACCTAGCACTTTGGGAGGCTGAGGTGGGTGGATCACTGGAGGTCAGGAGTTCAAAACCATCCTGGCCAACATGGTGGAACTGTCTCTACTAAAAATACAAAATATTAGCTTGGCGTGGTGGCACACGCCTGTAATCCCAGCTACTTGGGAGGCTGAGACAGGAGAATCACTTGAACCCAGGGGTAGAGGTTGCAGTGCGCTGAGATTGCGCCATTGCACTCAAGTTTGGGGGACACAGCAAGATGCAGTGTGGGAAAAAAAAAAAATTAGCTGGCTGTGGTGGTAGGAATCTGTAGTCCCAGCCACTTGAGAGGCAGAGGCAGGAGAATCGCTTGAACTCGGGAGGTGGAGGCTGCAGTGAGCAGATTATGAGCGCCACTGCACTCCAGCCTGGGTGACAGAGTGAGACTCATTCTCAAAAAAACAAAAACAAAACACATATTCAGTCAAGTATTTAAATATTCTCTATTGTCTCAAAAAAGTTTAAACATTGTCTTATTTGAATTCAGATGCAAACAATATCCACTTATTGTATTTGGTTATCTTTTGAGCTGCTTCTAATCTCTAGGAGTCCCCTCTTTTTCGGTTCTATCTTTCTGCAGTACGCAGGAGTGACTCAGCCTGTGTAATTCCTGAAACTAGGAATAGGTTCCTGAAACTAGAATTAGGTGCTGAGTGCCATCACTTTAGAGAGCTGTCACGAGAATCATGAAAGGATATCTGGCAATGCTAGTTAGTAGAAGGGTAAAGGGATGGTGCCTGGCCTTCAAGTAACAGCACTTGAGAGCTGCAAAAGTCTTCCAAGATCATCTTGTCAAGGACTCTCGTTTTAGAAAGGGTGGTTGTATTCCTCTGAGTTCATTCACGTAACAAGTAAATTGTACCAACACCTAATCCTTTATAGGGAACAGAAAGCAGCAACCTCTCTCTCTGACTTGATGAACATGTCTCTAGCTGTTCACGTTTCCCTACTACTCTAGTGCTAGGCAAACTAAGACTGACGGCTACTTGGATAATGTAATATTTCCAAATTAAAAAAAAATAAAAAAAAAAACCTTAGTTTGTACCACAAAATTAAATCCAAACTTCTAATTTATCAGCAGGTAGCATTATATTGTCAGTCATCAATGGACTAAATACATGAAATAGTCATCTATTATAAAGAGCTCAAAAAGACCTGAAGAGGGACAGTATCCAAAATGTCAAAGCTTTTTTTTTTTGAGATGGAGTCTTGCTCTGTCGCCCAGGGTAAAGTGCAGTGGCGCGATGTCTGCTCACAGCAAGCTCCGCCTCCTGGGTTCATACCATTCTCCTGCCTCAGCCTCCGAGTAGCTGGGACTACAGGCACCCGCCACCATGCCCAGCTAATTTTTTTTTCTATTTTTAGTAGAGACAGGGTTTCATCGTTTTAGCCAGGATGGTCTCGATCTCCTGACCTCATGATCCGCCTGCCTCGGCCTCCCAAAGTGCTGGGATTACACGCATGAGCCACTGCGCCCAATCCATGTCACGGCTTATTTTAGGCACAATTTTCTTTTCTTGTCTTTTTTTTTTTTTTTGAGACAGAGTCTCACTCTATCGCCCAGGCTGGAGTGCAGTGGTACGATCTCAGCTCACTGCAACCCCTGCCTCCCAGGTTCAAGTGATTCTCCTGCCTCAGCCTTCCGAGCAGCTGGGATTACAGGTGCCCACCACTATGCCCAGCTTATTTTTTCATTTTTAGTAAAGGGGGTTTCACCATGTTTGCCAGGCTGTTCTTGAACTCTTGACCTCAGGTGATCCACCTGCCTCGGCCTCCCAAAGTGCTGGGATTACAGGCATGAGCCACTGCAACCAGCCTATTTCCTATTTTTCATATTGTACTTTCTCTTCAGAGGGCTGAGATAAAGATGCTTACCTGCAAATGTTACTTCTACTGCTTCCGGTTTGTTTCTGTAAACAACAAAAAAGGCCCTCAGTTAAGATGACTGTATTGCTGCTTACCTTCAAGGGGAACTGGAAAGGCGCCTGAGCTTCACTTAAGATCAGACCATTCTGTATAAGTTTTAGGTTACTGCCAATCAGAGTACACAATTCATTTTCTCATGGACCTGAACCTTTGGACTTGCTTTAAGTAGAAGACAAAAAAGGAAGGTCAGCTATAGCTTTTGTTTTTCACCTGCTGTTAAATCTCCTGCCTTGGTTGGTGCTCACTTTCAATTCTGAATTTCCTAAGAGCATGCTATATACCTGTTTGTACATGTGTACCACAAATGCCATCTCTTGGTCAATGCCTTCCCCACAGGACAGTGGTATTAGGAGTAATACGTTCAGCAGGAAAATGGCTAAGTATAATGTAGAATGGTTTTAATATGCTTAAAGTGAAAGGATGATTTCGGGCCATAAACAAAACGGCAAGTTCTATTCCACTTCAAAACTCCTCTGTAAGCCTTCCTACTCATCTTTCTTTCTTCCTTTACATCACCAAAGTGCTTACCACTCACCTTCACGAAACCCTCTTTAGTTCTACCCTGGTTTTGTCTTGCCTTTTAAATTCCAGCTCTGAACTTAAAATAGACAGTGTAACACAAAATAGCACTATGAAATCACTAAGGAGAATAGTCAGGACATCTGCTTTACAATTTCAGCTTTCTCATCACGCTCATGTTTTAGGACAAATACCCTTACACCTTTGCATCCTGCCCTATCATCTATAAAATGGTGGAATACAAATGATCCTATCTACCTCATGAAACTACTACATATAACACAAGAACAGACCTGAAGTCCAAAGTAGGAAGCAAATGAAGACTATTGCCTTATCAGCTAGCTACCTGTAACTCAATGATTCCACTTTGTTTTAGGGGCTAGCAAACAAGATGCACACATTTTCACATTTATTTTTGTCTAACTTGCTCAAGACCTCTTAATCAAGTACGTATCTTTTCTGTGATCTCTGCTCTATCACCTGTGAAAGAAACCAAGACTAAGTTGATCTGCAGGGCTGCTGGAAATAATGGAATATATAACATGGTTTATGAGTGTTAAAAAGTTGATACAGAAGACAGACAACACCTTTCAAGGAAACTGGCTTCTATGAAGCATGCTAGCCCTGCTGAAAATCAACCTATATGAATCATACAAAGCTTCACCCTGCTTCTTCAAAGCCCTCTGTATGTGACTTAGGAAAAGCATGTTGGGTATCTCTAAGAATTGAAGAATCAAGTGGGTTTATGGATAAGCAGTGAGTTCAGAACAGAAGGAAAGACTACATGAAAATTTAAATTGCTTCTGAGCCTTCATTTTGAAACTGTAGCCAGGAAACAAAGGCAATGAGTCCAATACCATTCCTCATCTTTAGAAAACAAGAGCAAAGAACAAAAATATGGAAATGTTAATCATGGCCCAACTGAATCAAGTACTAAAAGGATGACCAATGGGAGGAAGCATACTTTCCTGGGGAAGGCTGGCTGTGCTGAAGAGTCAGGGAGTTTACAAAAGCCCATTATTCCATCACTTGGTAGGCTTTTTTTTAACCTTTAGGTTTTAATTCAGCCAAAGATGGGCTGAGTTCCTCACTCTCCTACTTTTATCAAAAGACCTGAGAAAAATAAACTATAAATAAATAACCTTTGGGTTCCAAGTCATAAATACTTTGAGTCTGTAATTTCAAATTTCTCTAGGCATAAAGTACCCTGAGCACAGATCCTTGTGGGAAAAGTTGCTACGATCGATCTTAAGTGGTTTGCTGTCTGACTTAGCAATACTTGTCAAATCACTGCCATTAATATTTTAGTTTACTATTTATGGCTAGAAGAGAGAAAAAGGCTGCTGAGGAGAGCATTAGGCCAAAGGAGACTTCATGAGAAGTCTTCCGGGAATTAGAGGTCCGAGAACTCAGTGCCTTAACAAGGAGTTCGCTGAATGTGAAGTATACCATCACAAGATTGCTTCTCAATTCCAAGACCTTGCGTTTGTTATTTTACTTCCACGGTTTAAAATTACAAAGGAGCAGGAGTGAGACCGGCCCTGGGAAAGTGTTCCACTAAACAGGGCCCCAAAATTAATAGTTACATTATTTACTGTTCTACCAGCTGCTAAAATTTCAGATACTGGGGGTGAGAAAAAGCAAGTTATTTAGAATTCAGAATTTATTGGCTATGTGACCATACGCAATGCTCCTCAAATGTTACTGGGCCTCAGGTTCCTCTTCTACAAAATGGGGACAAAACACCTACCTCCCAGGTTGGTGTGAGGGCTGAGATGATATATGTACAGTAGTACAGCAGTCTCCCCTTATCTGTGGGGAATATGTTCCAAGACACCCAGTGAATAAATAAAACTGTGGATAGCACTGAACTCTAGCAAAGAACACCAAGGTCACTTTTTTTACTTAAAGAAATCACTTTATGGGTTCTCTTTCGCATATTCAAATTGCCAGCATCATTACTCCTGCACTTTGGAGCCATTATTAAGTAAAATAAGGGTAACTTGAACACAAGCACTACAATGCTGTGACAGTCATTCTGATAACCTAGACAGCTATTAAGTGACTAACAGAGGGTAGTGTACACACTGTAGATATGCTAGAAAAAAGATGATTCATGTCCCGGGCGGGCCAGTGCAAGATTTCATTATGCTACTCAGAATGGTGCACAATTTAAAATTTATGGATTGTTTATTTCTGGGATTTTTCCATTTAATATTTTCAGACCATGGTTCACTGAAGGTAACTGAAACTGCAGAAAGCAAAACCACAGATAAGGGTGGACTACTGTACAGCAAAGTTTCTCAAACAGTGTCTCGTAAGTTACCGATATGCTGAGATAATGATGCCCATATCCCTTAGGGCAGGCAGCAGGTGGCAGGATCTCTGAGAGGCTAGACCATTTACCCAAACGTGCCATACAAATATGATCATGTTCTGTGTGTGCCATATGATAAACAAGGTCAAGAATCACAGTGAAGGATGCCTGCATGGTGCTTAATATGTAGTAGTTACTTACTCAATGTCTACCCCCACCCTCTATCCTTAAGAGCCCTAGTTTTCTCAATTGTAAATGAGATCCACTATGTGTCACACAGGGACACTTTGAAATGAAATGAAGCCATGTTAAGGCAGATAGCACAGTGCCTCGTTCACAGAAGGTAATCAATAAATTAGTTACCTTCTAATTTAGGTAACTAGGTGGAGTTACCTTCCAATTTAGAAGTCCTAGGTGGAGTCAGAGATCAGACTCTGAAGCTGTGGTTGGGAGAGGTTTTAGGATTGCAGAAATTCCCTGAATCAGGAATTGGTTAGCAGTACAAGAACAAATAGAACTGCTATAAGTGTCAGACTGCTGTAATGTCTGGAATCCTAGAACAAGCTGGCTGAGTAAGTCCTCAGTTACTGACTGGACAACCCAAGACACTAAAACATAATCAATTCA
This sequence comes from Macaca mulatta, assembly GCF_049350105.2. NCBI lineage: Eukaryota > Metazoa > Chordata > Mammalia > Primates > Cercopithecidae > Macaca > Macaca mulatta. The sequence goes on along the minus strand of NC_133417.1, from coordinate 123,435,735 downwards.
TTCAGATAGGTTTTAAGAGCTATTCTCAAAACCCTTTGGAAAAAATTTTCTTCTATCTTTTCTGTAAGGAAGCTTCTAGAATGTCAATAATCAATCCAGAAAGGGCTCCTGGCAACTGCATTATCTCATCTTCTTTTCTCACTAACAACTTTGGGCTTTTTACTACTGAATGCACCCTAGGATCCAGTTCCCCATTTTTTTTTTCTTTTTGAGATGGGGTCTTGCTCTGTCACCCAGGCTGGAGTGCAGTGGTGCCATCTTGGCTCACTGCAACCTCCGCCTCCTGGGTTCAAGTGATTCTCCAGCCTCAGCTTCCCAAGTAGCTGGGATTACAGGCGCGTGCCACCACACCTGGCTAATTTTTGTATTTTTAGTAGAGGTGGGGTTTCGCCATGTTGGCTGGAACTCCTGACCTCAAGTGATCCACCCTCCTTGGCCTCCCAAAGTGCTGGGATTACAGGTGTGAGCCAGGGTGCCTGGCTCCAATTTCCCATTTGGGCATTTATGTCTCTCTCCTACTTATCCCTTCTTATGTCCTGAATTAGAGGAATTATTGAATTCTGCTCGCTATAAAGGTTTCTGAGCATTCTACTTTAAATCTTCTATAAGGCTCCCATCATTCTTTTTGAGCAAAGCCTACAAAAATAGATCATATTAGGTAAGAGGAGGTCCTATTCTCTGCTAAGCCATATCTCAAAATATGGAGAACAAAGAGACCTAAAAGCGGATTTACTCAATGTCAGAAAAATGCCAGCTCCTAAAGAAACAGGAATCATTCTATCTGGCTTCATTCATTTCTTCAACAAACCAATTTACTGAGCTGACTATATATATAATGAGGATGCTGGGGAAACAAAGATGATTAAAGTGATACACCCAACCCTTAAGGAGTTATCAGTTTGGTCCAGCACAGCTCTGGGACTTCATGACCAAAGTGGTCCCAAGTAGGCCACAGGACAGGCGGCAGTGTGTAATTAACTACAGTGACCTGTAAAAAGACCAACCAGGTCTTCTTATCGAGTTGGACACAACATTCCATTTCTTCTAAATGCTTAAACAATGTCCTAATTCCAAATCACTCCAAACCAGCCTGTCTCTCTGAGGACATATGCAATATATTTGGGAATGAGAACAGAGTATCAGCAAGATTTAATTTATTCCTTTTTCAAATTTCTCTTCCCACCATCCTCACCCACCCCAACTGGCACTGCTTGCTTACTGAGTTTCACTCCCCCTCACGGAACCACAGCTCCCCACAATATGTACTGGCTGTGGCAAGGAGCCAGCACACACTTAAATCCAATAGCAATTTGCATCTGACAGAATTTCCTCAATTTTGGACTCCAGACTCCAGATAAGTTGACAGGCCTAGCTTCTCAGTATGAAACGGTTCTTGGTATGTACACTAACGAAAGAATTAAATTAATTTGCCTGATTACTTTTGCTTTGAGGGTCTGGGTAAGAATTCCCAAATGAAAAAGCAATGCTGTTAAGACCTGTGCATGAGGTTATTTGCAGTGTTGGGCATAGCTTTTAAGTCAGTCACGTTCTCTTAGTCTGCAGGCTGCTGGGAAGACAATTTACCAATAATTATTATTTTGTGACAACATATGGGTTGTTTCAATAAGCCACTTCCCAGAAGTGCGGTAGGAAAAAATTAAAAAGCAATCTGTTTGGAATGATCCTTAGGCTTTGCTGAACTGCCTCCAAATTAAAAGGTTATCATGACCAAATGTACTCTTAAACAGTTTAGATGACAGCACTGCTTTACCCAGAAGAAAGGTGATACTTTTAGTAGGAGGCCACTGGTGAGAAGATCCAGCAGGATGATCTGAGAGGAATCATTAAAACAAAACAAAACAAAACACTTCAAAAGAAAAATTAATGTAACTATATTCTGAAGTATATGCCACAGAACTATTTTTAAGACCATCTCATGCTTTCATTTTCAGAAGCTGGAACAGTGCTAATAGAACTTTCTGCAATAATGGATATGTTCCATGTCTGTGCTAAATACAACAGCTACTAGCCACATGTGGCAAATGAACACTAAAAATGTGGCTAGTGTGACTGAGGAACTCAATTTTACTTCACCTTTTTATTTAAATTTCGCTGGTCACTTGTATGGCTATCCTATTGGACATCACAGAGATGGAAGATGCACTCTGGAAAAGGCTGCTCTGAACTGTAATTTCCCCAACTGGTTTATTCTGAGAAGTGCAAAAAGTAGGGTGGAGCTGACCTCTCCTAGCAGGTTCCCACACCAGCAAGGCCTTTCAAATCTCCGGGGTTTCTCCTCCAAATTACTCCCATTCTTTAATCTCTTTCTCTGATCTCCACCCCAACACCTTTCACCCTTTAGCACCTCCCTAACTTGGCTAATAGGCTCTCAGAAAGGCCCCTTTTTTCTGTTGCTGCCTGGGCTGAGCACTGGTAGAATCCCATACATGTTTATGATAACCACACTGGGCAAACTTTGCTGAAGTTCTGGAATAGGCATGCACCTTGCTTTACCTTACTGGGATGCCTGGTAATTTCCGCTTGCTTCATTCGGGCTTCTGCTGGGTGATATATCTGTAATCCCAGGAGAGCCCTGCCTACTAGGCAGGATATTGTGGTCTTTTAAAAGACTTTCAAAGTTTCAAATTCTCAGCAGAATGTTCTGAGCCGCCTTATTGAAAACCAAATCTCAAAGAGGGAGATGGGCCAGAACGAAAGCCTAAATTTATACACACACACACCCGTACATGTGCACAAGCACACACAGCAGTGCACCCCCATACAAGTTCCCTACAATGCAAATCTTTGTAAAAAATGAGGACAGGCGCGGTGCTGTAATCCCAGCACTTCGGGAGGCCGAGGTGGGCGGGTCACCTGAGGCCAGGAGTTTGAAACCAGCCTGGCCAACATGGTGAAACTCATTCTCTACTAAAAATACAAAAATTAGCTGGGTGTGGTGGCGCGTGCTTATAATCCCAGCTACTTGGGAGGCTGAGACATAAGAATCACTTGAGCCTGGGAGGGCGAGGTTGCAGTGAGCAGAGATCGCGCCACTGCATTCCAGCCAGTGAGTCTGTCTCGGGGGGAAAAAAAAATGTCCTGCAAGTCCTAACGTTTTTCTTCCAGACTTGAGGGCCTATTTAATCCCTCCGAAATGGTTAGCTGCTTCTTTTAAGAATAACTTTTTAAAAGAAAAAGAAAGAACTGAAGTTCCGAATAATGGGCCATATTTTGGAATCACAAGTCATTAATACACAAATAGACGAGAATGTACTCCTATGTTAAAAGACATGCCTCTTCTTGCAAATACACAGCCATTTATCTTGTAGATCAGCTTATAACCGCCCAGGTCTCATTCTTTGCTAGTCTGGACCTGAGAATGCATTAAGATCAGTTATGAAAATGCAGAAGTTAATTCAACTTCCTCCTATGTGCTACACTGCTCAGAAAAAAGTATACAGCAATCACCCAAAATAAGACTCTGGGCTGATTCATTTGAATATCTAAAATGCAAAGAAACTGGTAAGAGAGGCTAAGACAAGAAAGCAGCAAGTCAGCCTAAAATATAAGCAACTGCAGCCCCTGGCAGGAAACAGTACTGCTCACTACACATATTACTTCAAGGAAAGTAGTGCTTTGTTTTACAGATAAAATCTGTTGCCTTATAAAGGAGACAGGACATACTATATATTCAATTTAAATGGTAGTTAATACTTTTTAATGCCTCCAAGCCACAAGTACATTATGACCACTTAAAAATTCCCCTCTACCAATCTTTTCCCATCTGTGGATCTCCAAGTAGTTTCCTATTACTAGCTCCCAGTTCACCAGAAACAGTCTGCTCTTATTTCCTCAACTGTGAAACCCAGATGTGAAGCCCCATGCTTACAGATAGGGAAATGAGGCAAGGGGATTGGCCATAGGCCACCAAAAATTAGAACCCAAAACGCTTAGCTCATGTTTTAAATATATTAGAAAAGCAAAGCAGCTTTGGAGGAGGAGGTTGTCTTCTACTGATTCTTGTGTTTGGCAGAGAAGGCTGCCTTGGAAATACGACCTAAGCCCATCTTTTAAAAAGTCCAACTGTAAAGAGAGGTTATCTAAGAACTTTATAGATTCTGGAGGCTTTGAAGTGTGTAACTGGGCCAAGGCTACCACGGAAGAAATCACAGACCAAGGGTCTTGATGTAAGAATTTACAAGATAACCAGATAAAGGCTAGTGGGCGAGGAGAGAGCATTAGAACCTCAAAGGAGAGATAAGGAACGGGTGTGGAGCAAGGGACAATTAGCTTTGCTTGAAAACTATGTAACAAAATGGCCCAGTGTCTCTCACAGAAGGGTTCGGGAAAGGGAAACCAGAGATCGCGTTTTTCCGGCTCTAAGACTGGGTTGGCTTTCAGTCTTCTCTTCTGCTCCTTTTAGAGCAGACGGCAGCGGGGAACGAGAATGCTGGTGGCGACGTGGGCCTGCATCTCCTTTCCTCCTCCAGTCCTGGGAATTCCTGAAAACTCCTTCCAACCCAATTCCAAACAGGCTCTCTCTGGGTTCAGAACAATGCCAGGGAATTTCACGCAGGGAAGGGGTCCCCTTCTCGCCCTAGCGGGCAGGGGGCTCCTCCGGCGCGAGTTCCGGCCCCAGCGTCCCCCACGTCCCACAGGTCTCCTGCCCTTTGGCACGCACAGCCCTCACCACTCGCTGCTTCCGCATCCCTCCTCTGAGCCTCTCCCCACGCATCTCTGCCCCTCGCCCGGCCGCGCCCAATCGCCTCCCACCTCTACCCCGCTGGGGCAGCCCCTACACCCTGCCAGGCACCCCATTTCTCTCCTCCAGGTCTGGGGGACTGGACGACACTGGGGATTAGCTGGGGTCAACTCTGCCTCCCCCGCCACCCCTGGCCCCGGGCGCGCGCTCACCCGGCGGCCGCGTTCTCGAACTTGAGCGCGAGCGTCTCCTCGATGATGCGGTTGTTCACCTCCAGCAGGATCATGGCGGCGGCTGCCCCGAGCAGGGGAAGGAGAAACAAGGGCCGGTGAGGGTGGGTAAGGTAGGGAAGGACGGAGGAAGCGGCCCTGCTGCCCCCTGAAGGGACCTGGGTGGGGTAGGAGGTTAGGGGAGAAGGGGAGAGGGGCCGGGATGGAGGGAAGGGTAAGACGCACGCGCTGGCCCACGCACGCAGACTGTGGAGACACCCACCCACCCAACCAACCAACCGACCTGGCCCCCAAAGCCTGAACCCGCCTGCCGAGCCGCCGCCGCCGCCGCCGCCACTGCCGCTTCACCGACAAGCCCAGTCCCCGCCCAGCCCCCGGCTCTAGCCGGCCACTTCCGCTCTCACACCCACTTCCGCTCGCCGCCTGGACGCGCGGCCCCGCGGCGCCATTTCCGCTTCAACCCCTCGTGAACGCGAGCGCAGGCGCGCCGGAGGAAACGGAGACTGCGCTTGCGTATGTCTGATGCCGCCACCCCACCCTCTACTTTCTCACAGACCCCCTTACGTCTACAGCCTACCAGTGCGTCCCCCGCGGAGCTGTCATTCCCCGAGGCTTGCCTGACTGTCCAGGTTCTCACTCCCGCTTGTCCCAGAGATCCAACTCCGTTCTTCCGGTCTTGTCATTTCAGAGACCTCGCAAGAAGCTCGCCCTTGTAGTCTCCCAGCGGGCTTCTTTGCTCCCAGCTTGTTTGCTGGGGGTGCCTCTTTTTCTTTCCAGGTATAGCTGTCCAGCGACACCATCAGACATTCATTTCTCCAACAAACATTTTCATGGGCTCTTGCTCTATACTGGGGATGTAGTGGTAAATGAAATAGATGAGGCCCTGCCCTCGTGGAACTTAGAGTCTGGTAGAGGAAACAGACAATAAAATTTTCAATTGTGTAAGGAGGTAGAGATGCATGGGGAGAGGATCAGAGTAGGGATGCGGAAGCAGCGAGTGGTCAGGAGTGTACGTACCAAAAGGCAGGAGACCTGTGGGACGTGGGAATAGCTGGGGCCGGAACTTGCGCCGGAGGAACCCCCTTGCCCGCTGGGGCGAGAAGAGGACACTTTCCTTGCGTGAAATTCCCTGTATTGTTAAAAGGACAATTAAGGAAAGGAATGAGAGGTCACCTGGGTGAATAGGCAACTTAGATGGGCCTCCCTGTGTTTCTGTCATGCCTCCAATTCTACGTCCAGGTGTCCAGAACACATTTTTTTTCTGCTTTTGAAACCTTCCAGTACCTCTGGCAGAGATACACCCTCCTTGTTACCTGAGTGCGGAATCTTAACTCCTCTTTGTGCTACATCCGCACCATCTGCCTTAGTGCCTTGTTTTGTGTTTTCCCTCCTCCGGGGAGAATGTAATAAACTTAGCTGAGTCCCTTCCACATACAAGGAAATAATTTATTTTCTGTTACGTGTTTGGGGTGGGGATAAAAAAATGAACAAGAAACTAGCTCCTATCATTAAGGCACAGATAGTCCTTTGAAACATTACTTAACGGGCTATGGATGAACTTCAGGATATTGCTGATCCCCCAAAATTTTACGCTAATTTAATTAATTAATTAATTTTTTTTTTGAGACAGAGTCTTGCACTGTTGCCCGGGCTGGAGTGCAATGGCATGATCTCGGCTCACCGCAACCTCTGCCTCCCCGGTTCAAGTGATTCTCCTGCCTCAGCCTCCCAGGTGGCTGGAATTACAGGTGCCTGCCACCACGCCCGTTTAATTTTTTTGTATTTTTAGTAGAGATGGGGTTTCACTGTGTTGGCCAGGCTGGTCTCAAACTCCTGACATTGTGATCCTCCAGCCTCAGCCTCCCAAAGTGCTGGGATTACAGGCGTGAGCCACCACGCCTGGCCTTTTTTTTTTTTTTTAATTTGAGACGGTGTCTCACTCTGTCACCCAGGCTGGAGTGACTTTGCTATATCTGCTCACTGCCTGCCTCCCGGGCTCAGGTGATCCTCCCGCCTCAGCCTCCCGAATAGCTGGAACTGTAGACACCCGCCACCACGCTGGGCTAATTTTTGTACATTTTGTAGCGACGGGGTTTGGCCATATTGGTCAGGCTGGTCTCAAACTCCTGGGTTCAAGTGATCCACTTGCCTTGGCCTCCCACCGTGCTGGGATTACAGGCGTGAGCCACCGTGCCCGACCGATATGCTAACTTTTTAACATTAATGACTATTGAACTAAAATAATGTTTATAAATTGTTTAAAATATGTATACTTATAATACTAAAATGCTTGTAATGAAAAAAGCAGTTCCCTGTCCTACTCTTTGGAGGCAATATGCTCAACTCTTTCACAAATTCATCCTGATATTTACCTTCATAATTTTTTCTTTCTTTCTTTCTTTCTTTCTTTCTTTCTTTCTTTCTTTCTTTCTTTCTTTCTTTCTTTCTTTCTTTCTTTCTTTCTTTCTTTCTTTTTTGAGACAGGGATTCACTTTGTTACTTAGGCTGGAGTGCAGTGGCGTGCTCTTCGCTCACTGCAGCCCCGATTTCTCCGGGCCCAAGCAATCCTCTGGCCTCAGACCCCAACTAGCTGGGACTACAGGTGGCCACCAATATGCCCAGCTAATTTTTGAATTTTTAGTAGAGACAAGGTTGTTTAGGCTGGCCTCGAACTCCTGAACTCAAGCGATCTGCCTGCCTCAGCCTCCCAAAGTGCTGGGATTACAAGCATGAGTCACCGCGCCTGGCCTACCTTTGTATTTCTAAGTAAATGTTTGTACCATTATTTCTTGGTTTGTTAATTTTTAGCATTATGTGTTGACTTCCTGACACGGTAGAGAAGGACTTGACTGTATCACTTCTGCTTCCCACCATATAGCTGTGTAACAACTTTTGGTTAAACCAATAATCTGTGCCCAGCTGTATTAAAATTATTATGTATGCAAATATTGTTTAGTGATGAGCTAAGAAACACACTACAATCATGACTTCTAGTTTACATGGCCCTTCATTTTTCTTAGGGTTAATTATTGCCTTTTTTCTCTCATTTGTCTGATTTTCTATAAACAGTATTTACAGTTGGATTTTCACCTCAAATCCTCTAAGACTGTATCGAAAAGTCTAGCAATAATGTTTTCGATATACTCAGTATATAAGTTCCACTTTTTCTTTGGAGTTTTTGTCCCAGAGCCTGCCTTCCTCTTGTTTCAGTCTGGACTGGCTGCTCACTAGACTTGCTGTATAGTTGTCATTCTGGAATCTTCCTTCATTGCTGTTCTGGGGTGGTTTTGCCCATTTCCTGGATCCCATGTCTTCCTCTTGTTTTACTTCCTTGTTTTGCTAAAGCATCTCCTCTAGTAACTTCCTAAGAAAGGGAGATGGGGGAGATATGTTGTTAGAATCTTTGCATATTTGAAAATATCTTACTTCTATTTAACATTTGATGTGTTGTTGGGCTAGATATTCAAGTTTGAAAATAATTTTCTCTTTTTATTTTGAAGGTATACTACATTTTCTTACACCTTCTAGGGTTGCTATTAAAAAAGTATAATTCCTATTCATATTTCTGATCCTTTGTCTGTTACATCTCCCCCATCTGTGGAAGCCTTAGGATTCTGTCTTTAACTTGTTGGTTAGAAATTTTATAATGATTTGCTTTATTGTACCACTTTCTTAATTTGTTGTACTGAGCACTGATTCAAAATAGAAATTCATAGAGCTGAGCATGGTGGCTCATGCCTGTAATCCCAGTACTTTGGGAGGATGAGCAAGGAGGATTGCTTGAGCCCAGGAGTTTTAGGCTGCAGTGAGCTAGGATCATGACACTGCACTCTAGCCTTTACAACAGAGCGAGAACTTGTCTTAAAGAAAAAACACAAAAAACGAAACCTTCTTTTCATCTTGCAAAACTGAACTCTAAAGCAACCCATTGTTTGTTTTTCATTTTTCTATTTTTGTGGAATATCTTCTTGCATTATCTTCAGCCATTTTAACTTTTTTTTGTTTTTTGTTTTTGAGACAGGGTCTCGCTCTGTTGCCCAGGCTAGAGTGCAGTGGGCAATCTCAGCCCACTGCAGCCTCGACCTCTTGGGCTCAAGCGAGCCTCCCGCCTCAGCCTCCCAAGTAGCTGGGACCACAGGCTTGTGCCACCACATCTGGCTAATTTTTTGATTTTTTGTAGAGATGAGGTCTTCTTATGTTGCCCAAGACTGAACTTTCAGTTTTCTTATTTTTAATTCCCAAGACCTTTTTTTCCTGCTGACTGTCTCTATTCCATATTATTCTATCCTGGTTTTATGGACAGGCGTGTTTTCCTGTCTGTGAGGATATTATAATAGTGAATTTGTTTTTAGTTTTTCTTCTCTCTACTTTGTCTCTGTTTCCTTGGGTCGTTTTAAATGTTAATTTATTTTGGCTACTCTCATGTTAATGGCCATGTCAAACTTCTGTCTACTCTAGCGATCTATTCATATTTAAGGATGAGACAATAAAAAGCTGAGTGGAGACTCTTAAGTGTTTGGGCAAGATGAGTTGACTAGCTCCTTGCTACTCAAAAAGGGCCAGCAGCATTGACATCATCTGGGAGCTCATTGGAAATGGAGAACCCTAGGTTCTCCTGTATTCTTCACTGTACCTATAGATTTAGAATCTGCATTTTAACAACATCACCAGGCAATTCAAGTGCACATTACATTTTGAGAAGCACTAGGTTGACCGTAAGTTGCATAGATGATGTGCCAGATGTCGAATGTCGATATTGGGAGGTCTTCTCTCCAGGGAAGAATCCTCTAGTTGTGTTTGGAAAGTGGCTGTTCTTAAATAGCCAGAAATTTGCTGCATTCAGTCTTGAAGATAGAGGCTCGAGGTAATTTTGGGGTTGGAGTGGCTGTCTGGCCATTCTCCAGTTAGTCCTCCACATCCACTCTTCATCCTTTTTCACCCTTCTATCAATTGGACTCCCTTACGCCTTGGTGTTTGGTTGGCCAATAAGGAGCCCCAGCAGGAGGAGGGGGAACAGAAGTAGTAGTAGTAGGAGGAGGAGGCGGCAAAAGAGTAGTTTCAGACTCTTTAATCTTGGGCTTCCTTCATCTTTTGAGGTCGCCTCAGGCTGGCCTTGTTCTTCAACCAAATGTCACTGCTCCTTTCAAGGTGGCCACCTCAGCACAACTCTTTCCTTCCTTTCCGGTCCTGATCCCTCTCCTCAACCTTTTGGGCTTAGGGATAGTATCAGCTTGGCTGCTATTAGTCCTGGGTTACTGTATTCTCTCTTGTGGCTCCCCTACATCCATACTTTTGTAAAGAATCCTTCTTAAATACATTCTCCTCAAATTATCCTATCTTGAGGGTGCCATCTGTTTCCAATGGGATAAAGACTAATGTGGTAGGGTGGGGGAAGAGTGATGTCATGGAAGATGGCAGAGTAGAATTGCTCCCTTCACCAAAACCACTATTGAGCTGGCAAGAACTGTCAGAACCAACTATTTGGAGCTCTAGATTCTAGTGGAGCACTTGCAGCATTGAAGGGAGTACTTGATGAAGAAAGAGGCTGGTGAATTTTGGTGAATACTTCCCAGCAGCATCCAGTTGTAGAGATGGCAGTCTGTATCCCTGATGTGCTTGGCGAGGTGAGGGTGGGCTACAGGAACCTTGTCCTCCAAAAATCAGGCTTGTGTGTTTTGATATACCTTACAGTTTGCTAAGGGGGCCACCACAGAGGTTGGCCATTGTTTCAACCTCCATGGGCTGAGCTGAAATGGTTTTCTCATTGGTGGAGGGGATTAAAAAAGCTCTGTTTTTTTCTTTTCTTTTCTTTTTTCTTTTTTTTTTTTAAGATAAGGTCCTGGCCAGGCGTGGTGGCTCACACTGCTGAGCTACATGGCTGAGGTGGGCAGATCACTTGATGTCAGGAGTTCGAGACCAGCCTGGTCAACATGGTGAAACCCCATCTCTACTAAAAATGAAAAAAATTAGCTGGGCTTGGTTATGCGCCTGTAATCCCAGCTACTCGGGAGGCTGAGGCTAGGGGAATTGCTTGAACCTGGGAGGTGGAGGCTGCAGTGAGACAAGATCATGCCACTGCACTCTAGCCTGGGTGACAGAGTGAGACTCTTATCTCAAAAAAAAAAAAAAAAAAAAAACAGAAAAAGAAAAAATGAAGTCTTGCTATGTTACTCAGACTAGGCTCAAACTCCTGGGCTCAAGCAATCCTCCTGCCCCAGCCTCCTGAGTGATGGAGGGGATTAAAAGAGAAAAAACAGCCCTTTTCTTTTTTGGATCCAGGAATTTAAGGAAATCTCTGTTAGGTCACTGGTTGACTGCAGAAATAGTAAGAGTCTTTAGTGACTGCACATGCCAAGGAATATAGTCTTTGCAACATAGTTTGGAAAAGGCACGAAATAAATAGATGACTGTAGCTTTCTTCAAGCTATGATAATCCCTGAAACTGAGACAGAAGAGAAAATCTAATTTCAAGGGTTACAATTTCAATATTCAAAATTTCCAGTTCTCATCACAAAATTATAAAGTATGCAACATAAAATGAAAGTATGATAGTTGATAGAAACTATCTGTGAAGAGCACAGACATTGGACTTATATAAAAAGACTTAACTGTCTTAAATATGCTGAAGGAAAAAAGAAAAGAGCTCATGGAAACCATGAAGAATAGCTAAGGAAAATCAGGAGAATGATGTATATACAAGTATAGAATATCATAAAGAGATAGAAATAATAAAAAGGAACCAAATAAAAATTTTGGAACTGAGAAGTACAATAGCTGAATTACAAAAATTACTAGAGGGGGTCAACAGCACATTTGAGCAGGCAGAAGAATCAGTGAAATTGAAGATAGGGCAGTTACAATCACCCAGTTTGAGGAACAAAAAGAAAACAATTGAACAGAGCCTATTGGACATGTGGGACACAAATTAAGCATATCAAAACACATGTTATGGGAGTTACAGAAAGAGAAGAGAGAGAGAAAGGGGAAGGAAAAATATTTAAACGGGGAAGGAAAAATATTTAAACACGTAATGGCCACAAAGTTCCCAGATGTGGTAAAACATATGAATCAACACATCTAATGAGCTTGACAAACTTAAAGCAGGATAAACTCAGAGATTCACACTGAGACACATTATAGTCAACTGTTGAAAACCAAAAATAAGAGAAATTCCTTAAAGTGAAAAAGAGAAGTGACTCATCATTTACATGGATCCTGCATAAGAACAACAGCTAATTTTTCATCAGAAACCATGAAGGCAGTGTAATGATGATATCTTGAAAGTGCTGAAAGAAAAAAACCTGTCAACCAGGAATATTATAGCCCGTTCAATGTTCTTTCAAAACGTGAAGGAGCCAGGCATAGTGGCTCACGCCTGTAATTCCAGCACTTTGGGAGGCTGAGGTGGGTGGATCAACTGAGGTCAGGAGTTTGAGACCAGCCTGGCCAACATGGTGAAATCCCGTCTCTACTAAAAATACAAAAATTAGCCAGCTGTGGTGGCATGTGCCTGTAATCCCAGCTACTCGGGAGACTGAGGCAGGAGAATCGCTTGAACCTGGGAGGTAGAGGTTGCAGTGAACTGAGATTGGGCCACTGAACTCCAGCCTGGGTGAGAGAGGAAAACTCCATCTCAAAAAAAAAAAAAAAAAAAAAAAGACAACCAAATACCACATGTTCTTACTTGTAAGTGGGAGCTAAACATTGAGTATATATGGACACAAAGTAGGGAACAAGAGACACTGGGGCCTACTTGAGGGTGAAGGGTGGGAGGAGGGTGAGGATCAAAAAAACTACCTATTGAGTATTATGCTTATTACATGGATAATGAAACAATTTCTACACCAAACCCCCATGACATGCAGTTTACAACAATTTATGTAACAAGCTTGCACATGTACCCCTGAACCTAAATTAAAAGTAAAAAAAAAAAAAAAAGAAAACAAATAGCATGATGGTAGAGGTAAGTTCTTTATTATCAATAATCATTAAAAATGTAACTAGATTAAACTCTTAATTAAAAGACAGAGATTGGCAAAATGAATTTTTTTTTTTTTGAGACAGTCTTGCTCTGTCACCCAGGCTGAGGTGCAGTGGTGCGATCTTGGCTCACTGCAACCTCCACCTCCTGGGATCAAGCAATTCTCCTGTCTCAGCCTCCTGTGTAGCTGGGACTACAGGCGTGTGCCACCACACCTGGCTAATATATACATATTTTTTATATTTTTAGTAGAGGTGGGGTTTTACCATGTTGGCCAGGCTGGTCTCAAACTCCTGACCTCAAGTGGATCCACCTGCCTCAGCCTCCTAAAGTGCTGGGATTATAGGCGTGAGCCACTGTGCCTGGCCAGCAAAATGAATTTTTAAAAAATGATCCAACTATATGCTTTTACTAGAGACTAACTTAAGATCCAAAGATGCAAATAGGTTGAAAATAAAAGAATGGAAAAATATATTCTGGGGCTGGGCACAGTGGCTTATACCTGTAATCTCAGTACTTTGTCTTTTGTTTTTTTTTTTGAGACAGAGTCTTGCTCTGTTGCCCAGGCTGGAGTGAAGTGGTATGATCTCAGCTCACTGCAACCTCTGCCTCTGGGGTTCAAGTGATTCTCTTGCCTCAGCCTCCCAAGTAGCTGGGACTGCAGGTGGGTGCCACCACACCCCAGCTAATTTTTTTTTTGTATTTTAAGTAGAGATGGGGTTTCACCATGTTGGCCAGGCTGGTCTCGAACTCCTGACCTCAAGTGATACACCCACTTCAGCCTCCCAAAATGCTGTTATTACAGGCGTGAGCCACCATGCCTGGCCAATCCCAGCACTTTGGAAGGCCAAGTCAGGAAGATCACCTGAGCCAGGAGTTTGAGACCAGCCTAGGTAACATGGCAATACCCTGTCTCTACTAAAAATTAAAAAAAAAAAAAAAAAGTCCAGGAATGGTGGTGCACACCTGTGGTTCCAGCTACTGGAGAGGTTGAGGTGGAAGGATTGCTTTAGCCCAGGAATACTACGCAGCCATGGCTGCAGTGAGCTACAGTAAACTGTGTTTGTGCCACTACATTCCAGTCTGGGTGCCAGGGTAAGACTGTGTCTTTGAAAAAAAAAAAAAAAAGATATTCTATGCAAATTATAACCAAAATAGAGCTGGAATGGCTATGTTAGTATCAGAAAGAATATATTTTAAGTCAAGAATTGTTAGACAAAAAATATTTATATTGATAATAGGATCAATTCATCAGGAAAATATAATAATTATAAACATAAACACATCAAACAAGAGTCCAAAATATATAAAGCAAATATGGACAGAATTAAAGGGAAAAATAGTTCTACAATAATAGTTGGAGACTTCAATATCCTACTTTCAATAATAGATTGAACACCTAGACAGAAGATTGGCAAGGAAATAGAGGACTTGAAGAACACTGTAAACTAACTAGACTGCAGACATACAGATCACCTAACAACAGCAGAATATACTTCTCAAGTGTATGTGGAGCAATCTCCAGGAAAGAACATATGCTAGGCCAGAAAATGATTCTCAATACATTAAAAAAATCAAAATCATACAAAGTATCCTTTTCAACCACAATGGAATGAAGATAGAAATAAATAGCAGAAGAAAAACTGGAAAATTCACAAAGATAGGGAAATTGAACAACACATTTTTAGCCAATTTAAAGAAGAATTAACACCAACTCTACTCAAACTTTTCCAAAAAATGGAAGAGGAACGAACAGCTTCTAACACATTCTATGAGGCCAGTATTGCTCTCATATCCAGACAAAGATGCCATGAGAGAAGCAAAATTCAGGCCAATATCTCTTATGAATATAGACAGAAGGAATCCTCAACCAAATACTAGCAAACCAGATCCAATAGCACTTTAAAGAATTGGCTGGGTGTGGTGGCTTGCACCTGTAATCCCAGCACTTTGGGAGGTCGAGGCAGGAGGATCACTAGAGGTCAGGAATTTGAGACCAGCCTGGCCAACATGGTGAAACCCCATCTCTACAAAAATACAAAAATTAGCTGGTGTGATGGCGTGTGCCTGTAATTCCAGCTACAGAGACTGATACATGAGAATCACTTGAACCCAGGAGGCAGAGATTGCAGTGAGCTGAGATTGCACCATTGTGCTACAGCCTGGGCAACCAGAATGACACCCTGTCTCAAAAAAAAAAAAAAAAAATATATATATATATATATATATATATATATAAAAGAATCATGTACCATGTCTAAATGGAATTTATCCCAGAAACCAAGAGTGGTTCAACACAAGGAAATCAATCAATGTGATATACCACAATAGCAAAATGACAGGAAAAACATGATCATCTCAATAGATGCAGAAAAAGCATTTGATAAAATTCAGCACCTTTTCATGATAAAAACTCAGAACACTAGAAATAGTGGGTGCTGTGATTTGAATGTGTGTATTCCTCCAGAATTCATGTGTTGAAACTCAACCCCAGTGCAATAGAATTAAGATATGGGGCCTGAAGGAGGTTATTAGTGCCCTCATAAAAGGGCTTGAGAGAACTAACTGGCTCCCCTTTCCCCTTCAATCTTTTCTGCTGTGTGAGGACACCATGTTGATCTCCTTTTGCCCTTCTGCTTTTCCTGCTTACTGTGAGGATGCCTCAAGAAAATGCTATCTATGGAACAGGCCCTCACCAAACACCAAATCTTCTGGCATTTTGGTCTTGGACTTCCCAGCCTGCAGAACTGTGAGAAGTACATTTCTTTCTTCTTTTTGGTGGCAAGGAGACAGGGTCTCGCTCTGTTGCCCAGGGTGGAGTGCAGTGGCAAGATTCTGGTTCACTGCAGCCTCAAACTCCTTGGTTCGATCAGTCCTGCCACTTTAGCTTCCCAAGTAGCTGGGACTATAGGTGCCTGCCATCATGCCTAGCTAATTTTTAAATGTTTAACAGAGATAAGTCCTCACTATGTTACCTGAGCTGGTCTTGAACTCCTGGCCTCAAATAGTCTTCCCACTTCGGCCTCCCAAACTGTTGGTATTACAGGGATGAGCCATTGTGCCTGGCAGAAATACATTTCTATTATTTGTAAATTAATCACTCTAAGGTATTCTGTGATAGCAGCAGAATGGGTTAAGATAAAAGGGAACTTCCTTTACATGATAAAGGACATTTTTAAAAAAAACCCCACAACACATTATTCTCAATGGTAAAAGACTAAAAGTTTAAAGTTTCTAGAATCAGGAACAAGACAAAGATGTCTGTTGTCATCTGTGCTATTCAACATTATACTGGAAATCCTAGACACAGCAATTAGGCAAGAAAAATAAATAAAAGGCCTCCAAATAGCAAAATAAGAAGTAAAACCACCACGATTTTTAGAAGACATGGCTCTCTTTATAGAAAATCCCATAGAACCTCAGAAACCTACTACAGCTGGTAAAGGAATTCAGCAAAGTTGCTGCAAGGCCAACACACAAACATCAGTTCTATTTCTTTATGCTAGCAGCGAACAATCTGAAAAGGAAATTAAGAAAACAATTCAATTTACAGTAGCATCTGAGAGAATAAATTACCTTGGAATAAATATAACTGAGGAGGTGAAAGACTTGTACACCAAAAACTAAAAACATTGATGGAAGAAACTAAGGAAGACCTAAATGAATGGAAAGACATCCCATGTTCATGTGTTGGGAGTGTTAATATTGTTAAGATGGCAATATTCCCCAAAGCAGTCTACAGATTCAGTGTAATCCCTATCAAAATTCCAATGGTCCTTTTTTTGGAGAAATTGAAACTTATCCTCAAGTTCCTATAAAACTGCAGGGACTGGCTAGGTGCGGTGGCTCTTGCCTGTAATCCCAGCACTTTGGTAGACTGAGGTGGGCGGATCACGAGGTCAGGAGATCAAGACCATCCTGGCCATCATGGTGAAACCCCGTCTCTACTAAAAATACAAAAATTAGTCAGGCATGGCGGTGCGCACCTGTAGTCCCAGCTACTTGGGAGGCTGAGGCAGGAGAATTGCTTGAACCCGGGAAGCAGAGGCTGCAGTGAGCTGAGATCACGCCACTGCACTCCAGCTTCGGCAACAGAGCAAGACTCCGTCTCAAAAAGAAAAAAAAAAACAAAACAAAACCCAAAAAACTGCAGGGAACTGTGAATAGCCAAAACAATATTAAAAAAGAAAAAGAAAATGGAAAGACTCACACTTCCTTATTTCCAAATTTCCCAGGAAGGTGTTTTTTTGTTTTTTGTTTTGTTTTTTTTTTTTTTGAGACGGAGTCTGGCTCTACCGTCCAGGCTGCCCAGGAAGGTGTTTTTGAGACTGGGCCTAACTCTGTCATCTAGGCTGGAGTGCAGTGGCACAATTTGGCTCACTGTAGCCCCTGGGCCCTGAACTCAAGTGATTTTCCCATCTCAGCCTCCCAAGTAGCTGGGACTATAGGTGCCCACTGCCACATTTGGCTAATTAAAAAAAAAAAAAATTTTTTTTTTTTTTCTGGAGACTTGAGGTCTCACTATATTGCCCAGGCTGAAGTGTGGTACTTGTATAAAGACAGACACATATAGACCAATAAAATAGAATTGAGAGTTTAGCAATAAAACCAAATGTCTATGGTCAATTGATTTTTGACCAGGGTACCATTTAATGGGAGGAAAGAAGAGTCTCTTTAACAGATTCTGGTGGGACAACGGGATAACCACATGCAAAAGAAAACATGAATTCATACCCTTGCCTCATTCCACATGCAAAAACTAATTCAAACTGGATCAACAACATAAATGTAAATGATAAAACTATTAGAAGAAAACATGAGGTAAAACTTCATGACCTCAGATTTGGCATTCAAATCTTGAGCAACAGAGAAAGAAAAAAGATAACTTGCTCTTTCTTTCTTTCTTTCTTTTTTGTTTTTCTTGAGACAGAGTCTCACTCTGTTGCCCAGGCTGGAGTGCAGTGGTGCTATCTCGGCTCACCGACACCTCTGCCTCCCGAGTTCAAGTGATTCTCCTGCTTCAGTCTCCCGAGTAGCTGGGACTACAGGTGTGTGCCACCATGCCATGCTAATTTTTGTATTTTTAGTAGAGACAGGGTTTTGCCATGTTGGCCAGGCTGGTCACAAACTCCTGACCTCAGGTGATCCACCTGCCTCAGCCTCCCAAAGTGCTGGGATTACAGGCGTGAGCCACCGTGCCCAGTCAAATTGTTCTTTCTTAAAATTAAAAACTTGTGATACACTTGTACCAACTGTTCCTCCAAATGTGATACGAGTCAGCCAAGAACTGCCATTAAGTACATTAAGCTGAAAGTCTGAACCTATGTAATATAATAGGTTGCGCTATTTACAGAAAATGAGTGATTAAAAAAAATTTTTTTAATTAATAGAGATGGGTTCTCACTATGTTGCCCAGGCTGGTCTTGAACTCCTGGGCTTAAGTGATCCTCCCACCTCAGCCTCCCAAAGTGCTGGAATTACAGGTGTGATCCACTGTGCCCAGCCTGTTGTTTAAATTTTAAGTGGTTTAATGGGCCTCCCAAGGAGTTACCTGCTTTGGAAAATCACATATATTGAACCTCTCGTTTTGGCATAAAAAGAGATGCAGCTGGGTGTGGTGGCTCATGCCTGTAATCCCAGCTCTTTGGGAGGCTGAGGTGGGTGGATCACGAGGTCAGGAGATAGAGACCATCCTGGCTAACACGGTGAAACCCCGTCTCTACTAAAAATACAAAAAATTAGCTGGGTGTGGTGGCACACGCCTGTAGTCCCAGTTACTCATGAGGCTGAGGCAGGAGAATCGCTTGAACCTGGGAGGTGGAGGTGCAGTGAGCCTAGATCAGGCCATTGCACTCCAGCCTGAGTGACAGAGCGAGATTCTGTCTCAAAAAAAAAAAAAAAAAAAAAAAAAAGATACATCACTTTTATCAGTAGACAATTTCTCCTCATCTCTACTGAAAAAATGTTGAGTTGAAGAAATGTGAAATTATTAACTTGCCTGGGGTGCTCTCGTGGCTTGGTCCGGTTAAGATAGGAGGAGCAAATGTGACAGTGGAAATTAAGGCGATATTTTAAAAAATTTATTTATTTATTTATTTATTTACTTTTGAGACAGGGTCTTGCCCTGTTACTCAGGCTGGAGTGCACTGGCGCAATCATAGCTCACTGCAGGCTTGATCTCTCAGGCTCAAGCAATCCTCCAGCCTCAGCCTGCCTAGTAGCTGGGACCACAGGTCCACACTACCATGCCTGACTAATTTTTTTGATTTTTTAATACAGACAGGGTCTTGCCATGTTGCCCAGGCTGATCTCAAACTCCTGGGCTCAAGCAGTCCTCCCGCCTCAGCCTCCCAAAGTGCTGGGATTATAGGTGTGAGCCACTGTGCCAGGCCAAAAGATACTCTATTTGGATAGGAAGTGATGGCAGTTTACTCTGGGTGGAGTAGTGGAAATGGAGAAAAGCGGAGTTTTTGAGAATTATTTCAGTGAAAAAATCAAAAAGTTCTGGTGATGGACAGGTGCTCCACTAGTTTTCTATGCTGAGTAACAAATTACCACAAACTTAGCAGCCCCAAACAACACCCATTTATTATCTTACAGTTTCCATGGGTCAAGAGTCTAGGCACAACTTAACGGGGTCCTCTGCTCAGGAACTCACCAGACTTCAGACCAAGTATTGACATGGGCTGTAATTTCATCAGAGGCTCAACCAGGGAAAGGCCAATTTGCAAGCTTCCTCAGGTTGTTGGCAAATTCATCTCCTTGCAGTTGTAGCACTGAGGTCCCCATTTTCTTTCTGGCTCTCAGAGGCCAACCACAGTTCCTTGATAAACATGATAGCTTCTTCTTCTTTTTTTTTTTTTTCCTAATAAAAGAATTGTACTTACTTAGAAGCATTCAGAATGTCAACAAAACAGCTGCAACTTTTTATTTTTTGCAATTACAAAGTGGTATTCAGTTAACAGAACAATTATTTTGTATAAACTGCATCAGAGACAACTGAAGATGAAAAAACTACCATCCCTGTATATAACTAATTTGTGCTGTGGACCAACAAGAACCTGCTTTAAATTTCCATGCCAATTTACAACCCCCATACTGTACCAGGCAAGGTTAGTGGCTACTGAAAATACCACCAGGAGAGGGCTATCTAAAGACACATTTGGCAGTGTGTTAGCTATACAAAAAAAAAAAGACACTGTGCATTTTAAAAACAAATCTTACACAGCCTTACATTTCAATATTTTTCTTTAAAAGGAGTGAGTTTTTTGCAGGGGGGTTAAATGCTTTATAGACAAGAAAAAAAACTGTGCCAGAAGCAACTTATTCATCATCATCTTCTTCATCTTCATCTTTCTCCTCTTCCTTATCCTCTTCATCTTCCTCCTCTTCCTTCTATTTTCTTGCCTTTTTAGCCTTGACACTTCCCTTTTTTTTTGCTGCATCAGGCTTTCCTTTAGCTTGATATGCACAATATCCTATTCATATTTTTCCTTCAGCTTCGCAGCGTTCTTTTCATAAGGGTGCTTGTCATCTGCAGCAGTGTCATTCCACATCTCTCCCGGTTTCTTTCCAACATCACCAATGGACAGGCCAGGATGTTCTCCTTTGATTTTTGGGCGATACTCAGAACAGAACAGGAAAAAGGCTGAAGGAGGCCTCTTGGGTGCATTGGGATCCTTGAACTTCTTTTTTTTTTTTTTTTTTTTTTTGAGATGGAGTCTCATGCTGTTGCCCAGGCTGGAGTGCAGTGGCACTATCTCTGCTCACTGCAACCTCTGCCACTTGGGTTCTAGTGGTTCTCCTGCCTCAACCTACTGGGTGGCTGGGATTACAGGTGCCTGCCACTGCGCCTGGCTAATTTTTGTAGTTTTAGTAGAAAGGCGGTTTCACCATCTTGGCCAGGTAGTCTTGGATTCCTGACCTCGTGATCCACCGGCCTCGCGTACCAAAGTGCCGGAATTACAGGCGTGAGCCACCGAGCCCGGCCTGAACTTTTTTGTCTCCCGTTTAGGAGGGATATAAGTTTTCATTTCTCTTTCATAATGGGCCTTGTCCGCCTTTGGCATATCTTCAAATTTGCCTTTCTCTTTAGCAGTCATGATCTTCCACCTCTCTAGGCACTTCTGAGAAAACTCTGAGAAGTTGACTGAAGCAGCTGGGTGCTGCTGCTTATGCTCCTTCCAACAAGTTTGCACAAAAAATGCATGTGCTGACATTTTGCCTCTCAGCTTCTTAGGATCTCCTTTGCCCATGTTTAGTTATTTTTCCTCAGTGAGGCACAGAGTCGCCCAGTGCCCTTCTGGCTCTCACTTGCCCTGGCGCGGTCTCTATGGAGCTCAATGTACTGCAATGGCTGTGAGAGCGGGAGCCAGACGCAGCCTCCTCATTCCCTCTGCTCTGTAACATTACTCTTCGATAGCTTACTTCGTTAAAGCCAGCAAGGGAGTCTCTCTCGAGCCAGCTAAGATGGAGTATTATATAACATAACGTAATCACAGGAATGCCATCCAGTCACTATTGCCATATAACATATCCTAAACAAGATTCTAACATCTATCACCTTGGCTATATATCCCAAGTAGCTGGGATTACAGGTGTATGCCATGACAGCTGGCTAATTTTTGTATTTTTAGTAGAGATGGGGGTTCACTATGTTGGTCAGGCTGGTCTAGAACTCCTGACCTCAAGTGATCCACCAACCTCGGCCTCCCAAAGTGCTGGGATTATAGGCATGAGCCACCACTCCCAGCCCACCTTGGCTATCTTCTATTGATTAGAAGCAGGTCACAGGTTCTGCCTCAAGGGGAGAGGATTCTACAAAGGCATGCCTCATTGTGGGTAGGGGGATGCTATTTAGAGTGTGTCTCCCCCAAGTAGAATAAGGGAAAGTGAAATATCACCTATAACATTCAAGTTGCTGGCATGAGCAGGTGGGTGGAAGTTGTGCCATTTGTTGAGACACAGAGCATGTTGGTTGAAGAAAGCTCTTGAGTTCAGTTGCTGTCATTTGAGTTAAGCTGCTCAGGGGCATGAACCATGCCTGTTTTGTTTATCATTCTATATCCAGTGCCTGGTGTAGTTCCTGACACATAGGAGATACATTATAGAATGAATGAATGAAATCTGTAAGATACCCAAGCAGAGATATAGATGAAGCCGACATCTCCTGGATGCCAGTTGTGAGGTGTTGACTGATCGTGCATTTTCAGAATGCATGTGTTTGTGCACCATTGGTGCGTAATGGTGATGAACATGCTGGCTTGGATGAGATGGCCTAGGAAAGAGGGTTCAGGGAAGAGAGCAAAGGTCTTGGGACTGAGCACTGGGAACCCCAGGACTGAGAAGTGAGGCTGGAGAAGAAACATTGGCAAAGAATGCAAAGAGAGGACAGACACAAAACTGGTGCCAAATGCTGCTGGGAAGTGGAGACAAGATTGAGAGGTGTGCCTGGGGGGAACTGGTTTTGGTAGAGTTCCCCACTAAGTGGGGCTCAGCTGCCAACTTAGTGGGTGGAGAAGTGGAGGAGGTAAGGACATGGAAGGCAAGTAGACAACTCTTTCTAGGAGTCTGGCTGAAGGGGAGGAGGGACTGAGTGATAGCTGGAGAGAAATGAGCCATCCACAATTGAGATCATCCAGGTCCTGACTCCAATAGACTGCATCCTGAGGCAGTGGCTGCGGTGTTCTGGACTGGGTCCACCCTCTGGGTCAGAGAGAGAGAGAGAGCACCTTCTCTGCCTAGCTCAAATTCTTGCTTTTATATTATCTTCCTTTTATATTACTGTCTCTGTTATGTTCTTTTTTTTTTTTTTTTTTTTTGGGATGGAGTCTCACTTTGTTGCCCAGGGTGGAGTGCAGTAGCACAATCTTGGCTCACTGCAACCTCTACCTCACAGGTTCAAGTGATCCTCCTTCTTCAACCTCCCGAGTAGCTGGGACTACAGGTGTGCGCCACAATGCCCAGCTAATTTTTGTATTTTTAGTAGAGACGGGGTTTCACTCTGTTGGCCAGGCTGGTCTTGAACTCCCGACCTTAGGTGATCCACCCCCCTGGGCCTCCCAAAGTGCTGGGATCACAAGCGTGAGCCACCACACTAGGTGTTATATTCTTATAATAGTTAGGCTAACATATTTCTTTAAGAAGGTTTAGCTGGGCGCAGTGGCTCACGCCTGTAATCCCAGCACTTTGGGAGGCCGAGACGGGCAGATCACGAGGTCAGGAGATGGAGACCATCCTGGCTAACACAGTGAAACCCTGTCTCTACTAAAAATACAAAAGATTAGCTGGGCATGGTGGTGGGCGCCTGTAGTCCCAGCTACTCAGGAGGCTGAGGCAGGAGAATGGCGTGAGCCCAGGAGGTGGAGCTTGTAGTGAGCCGAGATTGTGCCACTGCACTCCAGTCTGGGCGACAGAATGAGACTCCGTCTCAAAAAAAAAAAGAAGGTTTAAAAGCCACAAATTTGGAGAATATGCTTGGATACCTCTTTCCTCTCCCCTTCCTCCTCCCTTCTCTCCCCAATAATTCTGTCCAGAATGTCCTTCCTTCCCTCCCTTCCTTTTATTTAGAATGAAAGAGACTTGAGAAGTTTTCATTGCTGACTAGGTGAATGCAATAGAGAGGGAAAAGTTGGAAAGAAAGGAAGAAAGAATGATAATGAATAGTGTGAGGCTTCTGAGAAAATGATGAGGAGATGGACTCTAGGATGCAGGTGGTGGGACTGGGGGTGGAGTGGCCAAGGGACACCAACTTATTTATGGCAGGAAGAAGGCACGTATGTGTGTGTGTATGTGTGTGTGTGTGTGTCTGTGTGTCTGTGTGTCTGCGTGTCAGGTGGGGGCAGTGATAATATCAGTTTGGTTTCAGGAAGCAGAGAGAGGCTTAGGTCCAATTGTCTTTTGTTTCTACCTCAGTCCTGGAGGCACTACCTTCTATGTAATAAACTGTTCATACTTGTTGAACAAAAGAAAGGGTAAATAAGTCCTTAAAGGACAGCATAAATAGCATGTCTCTTCCTTAGATTTTCAGAATGAAATCTTTATTCACTTTTGTTATCATACAAATAACACATAGTGTTTGTAAGAAGTTTCAATAATACAGAAAATTTCCAGCCAGGTGTGGTGGCTCACACCTGTTATCCCAGCACTTTGGGAGGCCAAGGCGGGTGGATCATCTGAGGTCAGGAGTTCGAGACCAGCCTGACCAACATTTTTAGTAGAAACTCTGTCTCTACTAAAAATACAAAATTAACTGGGCATGGTGGAACGTGCCTGTAATCCCAGCTACTCGGGAAGCTGAGGCAGGAGAACCTTTTGAACCCGGGAGGCGGAGGTTGCAGTGAGCCGAGATCCCACCATTGCACTCCAGCCTGGGCTGGAGTGAAACTTTGTCTCAAAAAAAAAAAAAAGAAAAAAAAAAAAGAAAAAAATTTCCCTCAAATTCTAACCTACAGGGATAACAACTGTTAAGTGTCAGCCTTACCGGTAGTTATATATTAAACAAAAGAGGATCACTTGATATGTGGAATTGTGTCAGCTGTTTTTCTCATGTGAACATTTATGTGCTTTGTGTCAATATGTAAAGACGTTCTTTATCTTTTATAACATCTGCCTGGTCTCCATAATACCTCCAAGTCTCATAAATTTATTTAACCAAAACCCTATTGATGGACATTCAGGCTGTTTCTAACTTTTCAGTACAATGGCCCTTCTTGTTCACACAACTTTGCACCGTGCACCATTCTTTTCTTAAATTCCTAGAAGATGACAACATGCCTGCGCATTTCAGCTTTTGATACTATCTTCCAGGTTTGCCTGCTGAAGCCAGTTTAGGCTTCCATCAATAGACTGGAAGTGCACCTGTTTCTGCCCTGCCCTTGCCAACAACTGGCTACTAGAAATCTTTTTAATCCTTTCCATCTAGGTGAAAAATGATATCTCATTTTATTTATTATTTTTAATTTTATTTTTTTTTAGATGGAGTTTTGCTCTTGTTGCCCAGGCTGGAGTGCAATGGTGCGATCTAGGTTTACTGCAACCGCTACCTCCTTGGTTCAAGCAATTCTCCTGCCCCAGCCTTCCCAGTAGCTGGGATTACAGGCACCCACCACCACACCCGGATAATTTTTTTGTATTTTTAGTAGAGATGGGGTTTCACCATGTTCACCAGGCTGGTCTCGAACTCCTGACCTCAGGTGATCCACTCATCTTGGCCTCCCAAAGTGTTGGGATTACAGGCGTGAGCTACTGTGCCTGGCTAATATCTCATTTTAATTTGCTTTTCTGTAATTATTAGTGAAGTTGAACATCTCGAGTGTGAATTTTGGACATTTTTGTGTCTTCTTTTAAAATAGAGTGCTTCTTTATGCCTTTTACTCATTTTCCTACTGGGTTTGTAATTTTCATATTATTTCCAAACAATTCACAGTTTAATAATATTACTCTTTCTTCATCATGTTGTGAATGCTTTTTTTCCATTTTATTGTCTTTTGCTTTGCGATATAGAGATTTTAGTTTCATATTTGTCAGTCTTTTTCTTTTCTTATGGCTTTGTCTTTGACATGTTGCTGAGACAGCTGATTGCCACATTAAAATTATAAAACATTCTTTCATGTTTTCTCTATTACTTTGTAGTTCAGCTTTTTTCATTAAGTTTTGTTCTTTTCCGCTTTTTAAAATTAGATGGGCAATATGTGGCAATATATGATTATATTCTAATGACATCCTTGAATGTAATCACTTTATCTCCTCATAATGCCCTCATACACACTTCAAAAGCAGAGAGGAGAAAAAGAGGGATGATGAGAAATAGTTTTTTTTGGTGAACTTAAATAGAACAGCTGATCTTATGCAACTAATAAGTAAATAATTCTGCATTTCCATGAAAAAAAGAATGACTGCTACCCAATTAAGGTTTATCCTTTCAGACTCTATTAATGCATTTCATCATACGTTCATATGGATATCTATGCACACATTTAACATAAATGGTATCATTCCATGTATGTTATTTATAATTTGGATTTTTTTGAGAAAGAGTCTAGTTGCCCAGGCTGGAGTGCAATGGTGTGATTTTTGCTCACTGCAACCTCCACCTCTCGGGTTTAAGCGATTCTCCTGTCTCAGCCTCTCTAGTAGCTGCGATTACACACGTAGGCCACCAAACCTGGCTAATTTTTGTATTTTTAGTAGAGATAGGGTTTCACCATATTGGCCCGACTGGTCTTAAACTCCTGACCTCAAGTGATCTGCCTGCCTCGGCCTCCCAAAGTCTTGGGATTATAGTTGAGCCACCACACCTGGCCTATAAACTGCTTTTTATTGAACATTATATAGTTCTTTGTTAGTACATACATATTTACTTCTTCCTTTTCTAACTGACTACTGCACAACAGTCTATTCTATGAATGTAGCATAGTTTATGGATAAATTCTTTTATATTTAAGGCTTTCGCCCATCTGATTTTTTTTTGCATATGTGTATATAAGTGGAGTGAGTTAGGGATATAACTATTTTTTCCTAATAATTTCTCAACTATCCTATCACCACTGTTGCATAACCCATCTTTTCTCCACTGATTTGAAGTGTTACTGTCATAATTGAATGGACACTAAGCGGAGAATGCTGGGAGGTGGGCAGAGCAAAGTGTTCAGGAACATCTGAAGGAGCTTCCTGCTTCTGCTGGACCAGCGGTACCAGCTGGCCTGGGTATTTCTGTTTCTTCCCCAGCCACATAGCTTTCTCTGCACTGACACAAAAAAAGGACTGCTCAGTATTCCCTAATTTATCCCCAGAAATAAATGCAAACATCTTAGTTTTGAAATGAGACCATTTAATACTACTACCACGAATCTTGTGTAAGTCTTACTATTCAGCAGACCTACTGATCATCTCTGTCTCTGTAGAGTTCCTGAGGTGTGTGTGGGCCTAGGTGCCATATGACTCGCTCGGGGAAGACCCTGCTCCAGAGCCTTCCCTCCTGGAAGTTGAGGGTGGGGGCATGAGAGACATAGCCGGAGCTGGGTTTGCTTTTGCAAAGTGCTCCATTGGTAAAAATGGGATGGTTTTGGGTGATTAATGGTGAATCTATTTTAATTTAAATCATTACGTATTTGTTGTAAGTCACGTTAATAAAAGTGACTCAATTTAAAGAAGAACATGGTACTTAAGCAGGCATGGCAAAAATGCTGAAAGTGGTTTGAGGATGATGGAAGTTGGGAAGACCCCAAATTAGATGGTCGTATTATTAATCAAGAGTGCCCTCAGCTGCTAGTGACAAAAACCTAACTCCAGTGGCTTAAAAACATAGGGGTGAGGTGTTTTTTTGGTGTTGTAATTTTACACATAAAATTTGCTAATATTGGTTGGGTGCTCAGCGATGTCCAGGACTGATTGCTCTCTTCCCAGTTCTTTTGTCCTTTTCCTGATGGTCCCATGATGGTTGCTGCAGCTCTAGCAGTCACAAGCAAAAGGAAGGAAAAGGGAGAGAGGGTGCCAAGCAGTGTCTTTCTTTCTCTTTGGTAGGAAAAGCGAGGTTTTTTAGAGTTCCCAGCAGTCTTCTCCTTGAGCCTCATTGACCAGAATCATATCTGTGGCTGCCACTAGGTGTAAAGAAGGCTGGTAGAGTGGGCAATAGGTTGCACAACTGGCTTAGACCATCCTCATCCAATGGAGGTTCTGCTAGTGAGAGAGGAAGGGCGATGGATAGTGGATAGACAACTGCCATGTGGGAGTGCGCGGACCCACAGAGGGAAGTAGAGATGCGGACCATATGGCCCCAGAGAGAATGCTGCAGTGGGAGCAGCGTCAGGCTTCCAGCTCCAGTTCCTGAGTGACAAGCTGTCCTGCATTGCCTGTTCTTGCAAGTTGGCGAGATTGCCTGTTCTAACATTTCCATCAACTCTCTTTTGACTTGAGCTCCTGGGAATGGGTTTCTGTTCTTTACAGCCTGGAGCAGAGTTTTGGAGTTTTATTTAAGAGTTTTAAAATAAAACACATTTTATTTTATTTGATTTTGAGACAGAGTTTCCCTTTTGTTACCCAGGCTGGAGTGCAGTGGCGCGACCTCGGCTCACCGCAACCTCCGCCTCCTGGGTTCAAGCAATTCTCCTGCCTCAGCCTCCAGAGTAGCTGGGATTACAAGTGTGCACCATCACGCCGGCTAATTTTGTATTTTTAGTAGAGACAGGGTTTCTCCACGTTGGTCAGGCTGGTCTCAAACTCCCGACCTCAGGTGATCCGCCTGCCTGGGCCTCCAAAAGTGCTGGGGTTACAGGCATGAGCCACCGTGCCTAGCTCTTAGACACATTTTAAAGTTTATTTTCTCATTTGTTCTTTATAGTAGTTATTATTAGCCTTATTTTACAAAGAGGAGAAGGAGGTTCCAAGAGGTTGGGTTAAGTTGGCAAACTCCATGTGACTCTAACCCAGGTCTTCTGACAACTAACACATTTTTCATGCTGTCTTTCTATTTTTAAGATTACCACCTTTAAAGGGGAAGTGTTTGTTCCTTAAATAGCACCGAGAGTACAAAGGAAATAAATATATGGGAGACTGAGTTTCTTCTGGGGCCTGTCAGTGCTACCCATCAACTCTGTTCCTGGATTAAGTCGAAAGGCAGGAGGCAGCTTGGCTGTGTCATGCACTGGGCTTTAGAGACCTAGGGAATGTTTAGTTTTCTGTTTGTCTATTTCCAAACATTATGTGTGTAATTTATTGTCCCGATTATAACTCAACATGGTTGGAAGATGTGAGTCATTCAAGTCACAGATTTGTGTGAGAAGCACCAGAGAAAACAAGTGCATTTGGGAGCTGCGACCCTTATCCTTTCTCACGCCTTAGTTTCTCCTTGGGTGACCTCAGCCACCCATAGTTTTTATCACTCCCAAGACAACACTTTGAGAGCAAACGTTTTAATCAATTTCTGGTCAAAAATAAATCATGATTTCTTTTCCCTAAACTTGCTGTTTCTCCTGTGTTCCCTGTCTCAGTAAATGGTATAACCATCTACACAGTCATGCCAGGCTGCCCTCACCCTGGCACACAACCCCTTGACCACATTATGCAGATTCCTTCCCCTAAATTACACAGTAACATGCCCCTCCCCCTTTCCCTTTATTCTCCTACAGAGGATGGTGGCTGCAATCTCCTACACTTTGTTTTCTTGGTTGTTAGAAAACCTGTGATGCCTGTTAATCATATCGATTCCCAGGCCCTTCCCCTAGACTCAGCAGGTCTGGAGGGGGGCCTTGCAATCTGTATACTTAACAAATACCCCAGGCAATTCTTCTGAGCAGTGGGCAGCACTAGTGGCTGGCCTTGCTTCGGGTCTCTCTCTTGTCAGTATAGCCCCATTCTGCTGTAGAAGTATCTTCCTAAAATATGCTGGTGGTTCTTTATCTGTAGCACAAGATCCAAACTCTTGTAGCATGGCAAACAGGGCATGATTTGGTTCCGACCTCCCGTGCTGGCCTCATCTGCTTCCCTGGTTGCTCATAATACAAACTATCTGTTAACTCTGAGGATTCCTTCCATTGCTCTTTTATTGCTCAATGCCTTTGCATATGCTATTCTTGGTGCCTAGGCAGGCCTCCTTCCCCAGATCTATCTGGAAAACCCCTATTCATCCTGCAAGACCCAACTCAAGTGTTGCCTCTTTCTGGAGACTTTTCTTGCCGCCACTGCAGCTTGAACGTACATGTATTATTGCAGTTACCCCTGTGGCTCCGCTATAGCAGAGACTGTGCTTAGCCCACAGGTACACCTAGTATTTGTAGTAGTAGGTGCTTGTTAAACAGGGTTGAATAAAGGTAGCTTCTCCTATGTGAGAGGAAATGTAGTGAAAGCAAATAGGGCAATTTTTAGGAAAACAGTATTCCCATCCTTCGTTTGTGAGTCTAAACTCTCGGGAGTTTCTTACTGTGAAAATCAGTCATCACTTTATCTGTGTGCATTTACAAAGTCAATATATTAAACTGTGTAATAATAGTTAACATATATCTGGTGCTAACCAGTGTGCCAGGAACTTTGCATTCATCTTCTCAGTTCATCTTACAGATGAGGAAACTGAGGCTCAGAGGAGAATTAATTTTCCCAAGGTCATGGCTGGGTGTGGTGACTCATGCCTGTAATCCCAGAACTTTGGGAGGCTGAGGCAGGTGGATCAACTGAGGTCAGGAGTTTGAGACCAGCCTGGCCAACATGGTGAAACCCCGTATCTACTAAAAATACAAAAATTAGCCAGGCATGGTAGTATGCACCTGTAATCCCAGCTACTTGGGAGGCTGAGGTAGAAGAATTGCTTGAACCCGGGAGGCAGAGGTTATAGTGAGCCGAGATCAGGCCACTGCACTCTAGCCTAGGCGACAGAATGAGACTCCATCTTTAAAAAAAAAAAAAAAATTTCCAAGGTTACAGAACTGATAAGTAGTAGAATTTTTACAATGCTATTCTGCTTCTTCCAGAAATTTGGTTAACAATCATTAGGATATACAGTATGTGTCTAGGATGAAACATGCTAGGTAATGTAAATGAGTAAAGCACTCTGGCCATGAGGCAACAAGGGGTACAAAGTGTGGCAACCAGTTATGGGTTAAAGGATTTGGCCAAGACAATGCCAGCTGATAGCCCCAACATTTTATTGTGAACAATTTTAAACATAAAGAAAAGTTGGGCCTGGCCCGGTGGCTCATGCCTGTAATCCCAGCACTTTGGGAGGCCGAGGTGGGTGGATCACTTGAGGTCGGCAGTTCAAGACCAGCCTGACCAACATGGAGAAACCCTGTCTCTATTAAAAATACAAAAAATTAGCCAGGTGTGGTGGCTCATGCCTGTAATTCCAACTACTTGGGAGGCTGAGGAAGGAGAATTGCTTGAACCTGGGAGGCAGAGGTTGCGGTGAGCCGAGATCACGCCATTGCACTCCAGCCTGGGCAATGAGAGTGAGACTCCGTCTCAAAAAAAAAAAAAAAAAAAAAAAGAAAAGAAAAGAAAAGAAAAGAAAAGTTGACAGAATTTCACTGACTGTCTACTTGTACATCTACTACCTAGATTCTGCCATTAACATTTTACCTGCTTTATCTCATATTTATCCATTATCCATCCCTATAGCCATTAATCCATTCTTTTGGATATGTTTCAAAGTAACTGTGGACACCAGTATACTTCTCCCTAAATACGTCAGTGTGTACATCATTGATTAGAGATCAATATTTGTTTATAGGTTTTTTTTTTTTTTTTTTTTTTTTGAGACGGAGTCTCTGTTGCCCACGCTGGAGTGCAGTGGTGCGATCTTGGCTCACTCCAACCTCTGCCTCCCAGATTCAAGTGATTCTCCTGCCTCAGCCTCCCAAGTAGCTGGGATTACAGGCGTGTGCCACCACGCCCTGCTAATTTTTGCATTTTTAGCAGAGATGGGGCTTCACCATGTTGGCCAGGCTGGTGTCAAACTCCTGACCTCAAGTGATCCTCCCACCTTGACCTCCCAAAGTGCCAGGATTACAGGCATGAGCCACTGCACCTGGCCTTTAGTATTTTCTTTTGATGTAAAGTTTGTATACAATGAAGTGCACAAATCTTAAGTGTATATTCTCTAAGTTTCAACCAATAGGTGCTCCTGTGTAATTCCAATGCCCATCAATATAGAAAACATTATCATCATTCCTAAAAATCGTCTCATGTTCCCCTGTGGCTGGTTTGTCTCTGCCTCCATCCTCCCAGAGGTAACTTCTGCTCTGATTATTTTCAGATTAGTTTTGCCTGTTCTAGAACTTCATAGAAGCAGAAGGCTTCTTTTACTCAGTGTAATGTTTTTAAGATACATCATGTTGTGGAGTATATCAGTAATTCAATCCTTTTAATTGATGAGAATGATTCCATGGTATGACTATTCCACTGTATGTTTGTTTAGCCATCCTCCTATTGATGGACACCTGGACTGTTTCTAGTTTTTGGCAATTATCAATAAAGCTATTAATATTTTTGTGAACATATTATTTTCATTTCTCTTGGGCATATTCCTAGGAGTGGGATTGCTGGGTCAGAGAGTAGAAGTATGTTTAATTTTATAAGAAACTGCCAGACCTTTTACCAAAGTGGTTGTACCATTTTACGTTCCCAGCAATTATATGTGAGGATTCCAGTTGCACCACAACCTCACTAACAGTCGATATTATCATGCTTTTGTATTTTTAGTCATTCTGGTGATTGGGTAATGATGTTTCTTTTCTTTTTCTTTCTTTTTTTTCTTTCCAGATGGAATCTCACGTTCACTCAGGCTGGGTCTTAGCTCACTGCAACCTCTGCCTACCAGGCTCGAACAATCCTCCCACCTTAGCCTCTCCAGTAGTTGGGACTATAGGCGCATACCAGCACGCCCAGCTAATTTTTGCATTTTTTGTAGAGACAGGGTTTCACCAAGCTGCCCAGGCTGGTCTGAAACTCCTGGCCTCAAGCAATCCACCCGCCTTGGCCTCCTGAAGTGCTGGGATTACAGGCGTGAGCCAACATGCCTGGCCCGCATTGTTGATAAACCTTCCTTTCCCTCACTGGATTGCTTTGGAACTTTTGATGAAAATCAAGTGATGGTATAAGTTTGGCTCTATTTCTAGGATTTCTTTTACATTCCAGGTTTAGCTGAGTTTTGCCATGAGCTCAGTATTGTCAAATCTTCAATTTTTTTTTTTTTTTTTTTTGAGACAGAGTTTTGCTCTTGCCACCCAGGCTGGAGTGCAATGGTGTGATTTCGGCTCACTGCAACCTCCGCCTCCTGGGTTCAGGTTTTATATATATGTAAAACTGTCCCAGCCTCTGGAGTAGCTGGGATTACAGGTGCATGCCACCACATCCAGCAAATTTTCATATTTTTAGTGGAGATGGGGTTTCAGCATGTTGGCCAGGCTGGTCTCAAACTCCTGACCTCAGGCGATCCACCCACCTCTGCCTCCCAAAGTGTTGGGATTACAGGCATGAGCCATGGCGCCAGGCCCAGATCTTCACAGTTTTAAAGGAGAGTGTATAAATCCAGATGTTTTTAAATGTGAAAAAGCCTCAAGTTTTAAAAGTTGGAAACCAATTCTCATTTAAACAAAGAAACCAATCCCATGCAGTCAGAGAAACTCATCTGCAGGCTGAACTAGACATGTGGCATTGGAACAGGGAGAGGTAATTTCAGCAGGAATCTGGATATACGTGTATATATTATATATACATTATATATATATTTTATAAACATATATTTTATATATATATAAAAAAGTATAAATCAAGGGTCTTATTTTAATTGAAAGGTAATGGGAGTGTTCTCAGGGCAAGTAGGTGAGTTCCAGTGGTCAGTGAAAGTCAGTAAGAATTCACTGCAAGGGTGAAATTAAAGCCCATGGGTCAAGGTTTCTTTGGTGCCTAGGAAAGTGGAGGAGCACATTTGTGAAGCTATTAGAATCACATTTAGAAACCATAAGGACAGGAAGGGCTAAGGGGAGGCAGAGTGGAGGCAGTTGACAAACCAGTGACAGGAAAGACACAGGGCCAAGAGAGCCCAAGGTGAGCTCATTTGAAGAATCTGGAGCAGAGGGAATAAAAAGAATCACAGGTCTCTAAACCCAGGGCCCAGAAAGATGCTCCCTGGAATTGGCTGAAAGCTTCCTTGGCTCTGTGGATGGAAACTGAGACAGAACAGCCAGAAGACATACAACTGCACATGCCAGAGCTTAGAGCAGATTCTCAGGTGCACCACAGGCCTTCTGCCACCATGGTTGAATTACGACTGTTTAACATTTTAAAATTATTTTTTCAACATTGAAAATGTGTAATGGGAACTATGTCACATGTTTCAAAAATAAAAAAAAAATGAAAAGCTATTCACAAAGAGTCTTCTTCCCATCTGTCTCCCATCTGCCCAGTTTCATCTCCAACCCTTCCACCCTCCAGCCCCCTGGTCACCATTTGTGAGGTTTATTTTTACTGCAACCATGGATACCACTTTGGCAGCCGAGTCCATCAGACAGAATGTTGACTATGCAGGTTGGGCCATATCAGGTAGAGCTTGGTACGGCTGGCCATGTGTAAGAGAAAATAAGCAAACCTGTATCAAAGACAGATAAAAGTTTGTTAGAACTTGCTAGAGCCTTGACTCATGAATATGTAAGGG
This sequence comes from Macaca mulatta, assembly GCF_049350105.2. NCBI lineage: Eukaryota > Metazoa > Chordata > Mammalia > Primates > Cercopithecidae > Macaca > Macaca mulatta. The sequence goes on along the minus strand of NC_133417.1, from coordinate 123,401,677 downwards.
AGTGTTATCAGGGAAGGAAATCGTTCCAGTCAAACTGTGACATGGTGCTTGCTATGGATTCAAAATGTTTGTGTCCTCACCAAGTTCATATGTTGAAGTCCTAACCCCCATTGTGATGGTATTTGGAGGTGGGGCCTTTGGAGAGGTGATAGATTATGAGGGTAGGGCCCCTGTGTGGAATTAGTGTCCTCATAAAAACAGGAAGAGACCAGACCTCTCTCTCTTTCTCTCCACCATATGAGGACACATTGAGCAGACAGCCATCTGCAAGCCAGGAGGGCGCCCTCACCATAACCCAATCACGCTGGCACCCTGATCTGGGGATTCTAGTCTCCAGGACTGTGAGAAACACACTTCTGTTGTTGAAATCACTGGCCTATGGTATTTTGTTATGGCAGCCCAAGCTGGAGGACCTAAAAACTGTGAAACAATCTTCAGTTCTCTGAAACTTGCTTTCTGTATACCTTTTAATCCCTTGGCCAGTAAGTCCAAATGTGCTGTATTTGAAAGTGTGGGTTCACTCAGAGAGTCTGAGAACCTTCTGGAGAAAGGGTCTGTGGGCTGGAAATGGGGGTTGACCATGGGGATAGGACTGTTAAGTGCTTAGAGCCTGTGACAAATTGAGGAACATGGGACCACATGGGTGATATTGTTTGATTGCTTGGTGCAAACTCAGCTCACACTCCAGCAATGCTACACTCTCATCTAGGAGGACTTTAAGGGGAGAATGAATGTATGTGAAAGGGTTTGCAAACCTTAAAGGGTAGTGTTAAGTTCTAGACGTGGGCTGCCTAATGCAATTTACAATTGCATTTCCATGGGGTAGAGGAATTTTCACATAGGTTACTTCCTTGGGCACCTCCAGTTATTTGGTTTGATTTGGAGATAATGCTGCCCTCTCCTGGACTTGCAACTCCAGACCCTGACCTCCAAGAGTAGATTCTGCACCTGCCCCTGCCTCTCCCCACAAAGCAACCTTGCTTGATCTCAGGGGTTTTCAGAACAGTTAGTGGTCTCCTGCTTTGCTAAGTCATTTCTTACAGCCATGGTGGACTTAACTTTCCCTCCAGTGTTATTTCCCAGAGACTGGAGACAAGAGAAACATAGGGCAAGTCACTGGTGGGTCCTCAGTTTCTAGAAATAGAATCCTTCTTTTCTTCTTTTGTGTTACTTTCAACAACTGTTTATTGCATCCTCTACTTGCCAAGGAGATGTGTAATGTCTTCTAGGCACATGGGATACAGTGGTCAAAATAGATACGGATCCCTGCCCTCATGAAGCTTATATGCACCGGAGGAGAGAGACAATAAGCAATAGCCTGTATAACAAGCAGATGGTATAGTATGTTAGGAAGGGATGACAACAGTGAGGAAAGAAGAGTGTGTTAAATTGATCAGGGCAAGGGATGTCAGGAAGGCTGGGGGAAGTGCAGCTGCAGAAAGGGGGACAGCATGGGCCTCAGCAAGAAGGTGGGTTGGAGAAAACACTTAGAAGAGGCGAGGGAGTTACCTGCAGGAGCAGCTAAGGAAGACCTTTCTGAGGGACTGAACAGCCAGAGTCAATGCCCTAAGGCAAGAGCAGTGCAAGGCCAGTGTCTGGAGCTGAGCCACAAGGGGCAAAGTGGAAGGGGTTAGAGGGTGTTTTGGGTTGAAGAGTGTCTTCTCCCTGCAAATTCGTATTTTAAAATTCTAACCTCCAGTACATCAGAAGATGGCCTTATCTGGAATTGAGGTCGTTGCAGATGTTGTTAGTTAAGACAAAGTTATTAGAGGGGGGACCCTAATCCAGTGACTGCTGTCCATATAAAAAGGGACGCAGAAAAATGCACAGAGGAAGAATGCACCATGAAGTGGAAGGCAGAGATTGGGGTGATGCTTCTACTGGTCAAGGAACACCAAAGATTGCTAGCAACCACCGAAGCTGGGAAGAGGCACAGAACTCTCCCTTACAGCCCTTGGAAGGAACTAACCCTGCTGCATTTTGGTTTCGAACTTCTGATCTCCAAAACTATGAGGTAAGAAATTTCTGTTTGTTCAAGCTGCACAGTTTGTGGTTGTTATAGCAGCCCTAGCAAACAAATCCAGAGGGGTAATGAGGTGGGATGGGGGGAGAGGGTGAGGGCAGGGAGATAGAGTAAAGCCTTGAAGACCATTTAAGGACTTTAGCTTTTATCAGATTCACTTTTTCTCATGATGAAGTGTGATTTATTCCAAAAATTCAAGCATTATTCAACATTGGAAAACCATCAATATCCTTCCCATACTAGATACTTTAGTAACTCCTAAGCGTGATGCTTGGGTGTTCACGTGCATGTGTGAGATGCGCCTCCCTTAAACCTTGGCACAACATCAGCACATTACCCATCTGACATGAACAAAATATATATAATTCTCATATGAATGTACCTCAGAATAAAAAGTCATATAACTATCTTCATAAGCCTTTGACAAAATTCAAAACCTTTTTTTTTTTTTTAAATAAATGAGAGGCTCCCCATGTAGTCCGGGCTGGTGTTGAACTTCTGGGCTCTAGGGATCCTCGCACCTCGGCCTCCCAAAGCACTAGGATTACAGGCATGAACCACCAAGCCTGGCTCAAAACCTATTCTTGATTTGAAGAATAAACTCAATAAAATAAAATACAGATGGTTTCTAACTTATGATGGTATGACTTAAAAATTTCCACTCTATGTTGGATTTATCAGGACGTAATACCATGGCAAGTCAAGGAGTGTTTGTAAGTGCTTTCAAAGCAAGTATTAACTAAACTCCAGATTTTATTTGGATTTGGCCTGCTTTTCCATTTACCCTGTCTTTCTATTCCAGGATCCAATCCAAGACACTACATTTCATTTAGTTGTTAGCTCTCCCCAATCTCCTGTGGTCTGTGACAGTTTTGCTCAGTTTTTTCTTGTTTTTTTTTTTATTATTTATTATTTATTTATTTATTTATTTTTTATTATGACTTTGACAGTCTTCAGAAATACTGGCCGGATGTCCTGTAGAATGTCCCTCAATCTGTGTGATGTTTTTCTCATGATGACACGGAGGTTGCGGGTTTTGGAGGGCATACCCCAGAGGTGAGGTGCCTTCTCATCACATTGTATCAGGTGTACCTCAGGTCCATACATCATCCATGGTGATGTGAGCCTTCCTCACTTGGGTAAGGTAGTGTTTGCCAGGTTTTTCTGCTATAAACGTAGTTAAAATGCACTTAAAATGTTTAAAGCAATAGAGTTTGTACTTTGGAGACATTGTGATAGGGACAGGAGACAGGGAAATTCTGGGCAGAAGAGGGCAGGTCCTTGGCTGAAAAGCCTGATACCACAGCCTAAAGTGAGAACACACATCCCTGTTTTCCTGCACAAATGTTGCCTTTTTCAAAATCACCCACAGCCTGCCCTGCCCCCTATCCTGTGCCCGTAAAAACTCCAGGCTCAGCTGGCAGAGAGAGGAGAAGCAGCTGGATGTTGGAGACTATAGCTGGATGTCAGAGAGAAGTGTCTTGATTTCAGAGGGACAGTTTGATGGTATAGCTTTGGGGGAGGATTACCTTCCCACCCCATTCCCTTTTCAACTCCCCATCCCGCTGAGAGCCACCTCATAAAATCCCCCTCATTTACCATCCTTCAAATTGGTTCGTGTGACCTCTTTTCTTTTGGTTGCCAGACAAGAACTGGGGTGCCGCAAGTGTGGGTGCTGAAGTCTGTCACACTAACCCCCCACTAAGCTGTTAACACTTAAGCCATCCATGGACAGCAGTGCTAAAAGAGTACTGTAACACTTCCTCTGGGGCTTCAGGGGTTGTGGGCACCCCTGCCAGATGCTGCTGCAGGGCCAGTATAGAATTTGTTTCTGCTGGTGCCCGAAAAGTACTCACCCCGGCTCCTGTACCTGCTCACCTGCATGCTCCCCCTCCCATGAGTGAGGAGTGCAGTAAGTCCTAATGAGTAGAGTTCGCCCCTGTCCATTGAACTAACACCAAAGCAGCCAGCTAATTCCAGCACCCACTCCAGTTCCCGCCTGCAAAGAGGTCAGGGAAATATCCTGCTTCAGTTGCAGGATACTAAGAAGGAGTGACAACGATCTGACATGCATTGTAAAAGGATTGCTCCTGCTGGTGTGATGAGAATATACCATAGAACACAATGAGTGGGAGCAGGGATGAGTGGGGTTGTTTCAATGATGTAGGTGAGAAGGGACACTGGGTGGCAGAAGACAGGGCAATAGCAGTGGAGTTGGTGAGAAAACAGGAGCTGCAATTTATTTTGGCAGAGCCAGCAGCAGTTTCTGGTGGATTGAATGTTGAGTGTAAGAGATAAAGAGGCATCAGTGATGCTTCCATGAATTTTGGCAATTGGAAGAATAGTTGCTATCCATTGAGCTAAGGTGAGAATTCTGTTCTGCTATTTCTCCTCTCCACTCCTTCAGTATTTCATCTATCTAACGCATATTTAACTGGCATCAAGACTGGCTACATAATTTGCAGTACCCATTACAAAATGAAATTGTAGGCCTCTTTCTATTTTTTTAAAAATTTTTATTTATTATTATTTTTTTGAGACAGAATTTCACTCTGTCACACAGGCTGGAGTACAGTGGCACAATCTCGGCTCACTGCAACCTCTGCCTCCCGGGTTCAAGTGATTCTCCTGCCTCAGCTTCCTGAGTAGCTGGGATTACAGGTGCATGCCACCACGCCCGGCTAATTTTTGTATTTTTTAGTAGAGATGAGGTTTCACCATATTGGCCAGGCTGGTCTTGAACTCCTGACCTTGTGATCTGCCGGCCTTGGCCTCCCAAAGTGCTGGGATTACAGGCATGAGTCACCGCGCCTGTCCTAATTTTTTTTTTTTTTTTTTTTTGAGACGGAGTCTCGCTGTGTCTCCCAGGCTGGAGTGCAGTGGCGTGATCTCGGCTCACTGCAAGCTCCGCCTCCCGGGTTCACGCCATTCTCCCGCCTCAGCCTCCCAAGTAGCTGAGACTACAGGCGCCCGCCACCACGCCCGGCTAGTTTTTTATATATTTAGTAGAGACGGGGTTTCACCATGTTAGCCAGGATAGTCTTGATCTCCTGACCTCGTGATCCACCCGCCTCGGCCTCCCAAAGTGCTGGGATTACAGGCTTGAGCCACCGCGCCCGGCCGCCTGTCCTAATTTTTTAACATTAAAATTAAAATTATTATTATTTCTTGAGACAGGTTCTTGCTCTGTTACCCAGGCTGTAGTGCAATGGCATGATCATGGCTCACTACAACCTCAACTCCCTGGGCTCAAGCAGTCATCATGCCTCAGCCCCGCAAGTAGCTGGGACTACAGGCACACACCACCATGCCTGGCTAATTTTTGTATTTTTTGTAGAGACAGGGTTGTGCCACGTTGCCCAGGATGGTCTCTAACTTCTGAACTCAAGTGATCCACCTGCTTCGGCCTCCCAAAGCGCTGGGATTACAGACGTGAGCCACTGTGCCCAGCGAGGCCCCTTGTTTAAATGCTGCAGAAAGCTTTTTCCTTTCTTCCTTTGTCTTTCCCTTGACTGGAAAGAGGGGTGTGTGTGTGTGTGTGTGTGTGTGTGTGTGTGTGTGTGTGTGTCTGTGTGTGTAAGTCAGTTTATTGATGAAGACACAGTCAAGCTTCCCCCAATTTCCACTCTCCCCAAGAACGGATCCCAACAAGAACAGAGGAATGAGACTCATTCTTAGGGCAACATTTACCTATCCCCGTTTCCCCATTTCCTTCCAGAGTCCCAGGCTTTACGACACAGACACAGGGAGCAGACTGGGGTAAGGACAGACACTCGGGGAATCTCTGACCAGCTCTGGTCAGAGCGCTAGGTGTGAGCTTCCCTTGCCCTTTGTATGACAAAGGCATTTGGAAGCAGAGGAGAGGGGAATGTGGGGCAACTCCCACCCCACATCCCCAGTTTGGCCAAAATTGCTGTGGCAGAGGCAACAGTTCTGTCTGCTAGGAGAGAGGTCCTTTGATGGAAGCAGGATCCTTCCCTGACTCCGCTCAGGGGTGTGAGGTGAGGCAGCCACCTCAGGGAGGTAAGCGTTCATCGCTTAGCTCAGCCAGGGCAGCTGAGAACAGGAGCTGTTACCCGTCACTGGTGGGGAAGCTAAGAGAAGCCTCACTTCAGGGCGTGAGGGACACATCCTGATACAGAATGGTGTTGTCTGCTTGCCCTGACATACACGGTTTCCTTGGGAAGTATAGTTTGCTTTGAGATGAGAACGCTGTGTTTGCAGTGTGAACCTTCTTCACCACTTACAGCCATTGATTTCACAAATGAGTCCCAACAAGGGAACTTTATCAATCTGCTTTTTCACCCCACACATCACTGAAACTGCCTTTGGAAAATTATGACTGAGACAGTGAAAGAGATCTAACTTAATCCACTCCATCTTGCCGCTAACCTCCAAGCTATCCTTGTTTATTCCTGGGCGTAGGCTGAACTAACTTTGAGAGAAACTCAGTTTATAGTTTATAGTTTAAAACAAAGATGATAACAGCCCTTTCCCAAAGTAGATCTCCTTCTTGCCTGGGGACTAGATGGCCTCTGTAGGGCTAACATTAGCCATAAGATTAGAAATTATAATTTAGGAGTCATGTAGCTGGAGGCTGCAAGATTCTGACACTCCCTAAACTGCTCCTGAGATCAGTGCTTGAGATATTTCGCAGACTCTGCGCTTGATGGATCAGCTGGCACCACCCAGATCGATAAACTGGCTCATCTGATCTTGTGGCCCCCACCTAGGAACTGACTCAGCACAAGATGACAGCTTCGACTCCCTGTGATTTCATCCCTGACCAATCAGCACTCCTCGCTCACTGGCTTTCCCTGCCCACCAAGTTGTCCTTAAAAACTCTGCTCCCTGATTGCTCCAGGAGACTGATTGGAGTAATAATAAAACTCCAGTCTCCCACATGGCTGGCTCTGTGTAAATTACTCTTTCTCCATCACAATGCCCCTGTCTTGAGGAATCGGCTCTGTCTAGGCAGTGGGCAAGGTGAACCCCTTGGGTAGTTAGATCACTGACTGTCCACCTTCCACACACAATCCTGTGCTATCTCCTGTTGCCCACGTGCCTGAGGGGTGGTGAGCGAAGGACATCTTTCCCTTCCCCAACCCCAGGCATTCTTCTCTGGGAGAGTCTTAGGGCTTAGGAAATGCTGTTAAGGGACCCACCCTCCCAGGCTTTGTAACTGATATGAAACGGGGTCATTTATGACATGATGAGGCTGGAGGGTAGTTTTTGCTCTTGTTTTCCTCGAGTCCTCCTCTGAGGCCAACACATTAGGTCTGAGTCCAATATGAGGCCTCTGGACGCCGGCATGCCTCTGATTTGAGCAGGGGCGTCTGAGAAGAGCATTCTCGGTCATGGACCCTGAAGACTGAGTGCCAGGCAATGCCACAAGTGCCCAAGATCAAACAGTGCCACACTGCTAACAGGTTGGTGTCTGGGGCATGAAACATTCTTTGACAAATCATATCCACTGTGTTAAGGTGGGGATATTTCACATCCCCCCTGTCTTTTCAGAGATTACAAGAACTGCTTGAACCTCTGGAATAATCTTCATATGCCCTGCAGCCCAAGTAACAAGAAGAAAGAGCAGATCGAGGACTGAAGGGATAAAGAGAATTTGTGGCATGTCTAAGCTCATTTCATCATTGTATTCGCTGGACAGAGTGTTTTTTATTTGCTTCTAATGTTGCAACCCCTGGGGCACAGGGATACTTGTGGGACAAGTTCAGATTGTCGTGGGAGCCTGGGTCCCGATGCTAACCTTCCCTGTGGCTGCACCAAGGTCACCTCCAGGGGGTGAGGACTGTGGTGGTCTAGCGGCTGGGGAGTGGGTAGCTGAGACCTCATCCCTCAAGGCAACAAAGGTAGGACAGCATGTGAGCTGAGGCTCCCAGTACCTGTGCATGATCCAGTGGACTTCACATGTTTTTTTTCTAATTTGTAGTTACAAAACAATTTTTTTTTTTTGAGAGGAAGTCTAACTCTGTCGCCCAAGCTGGAGTGCAGTGGCATGATCTCGGCTCACTGCAAACTCTGCCTCCCAGGTTCAAACAATTCTCCTGCCTCAGCCTCCCGCATAGCTGGGATTACAGATGTGTGCCACTATGCCCGGCTAGTTTTTGTATTTTTAGTAGAGACAGGGTTTCACTATGTTGGCCAGGCTGGTCTCGAACTTCTGACCTCGTGATCCACCTGCCTTGGCTTCCCAAAGTGCAGAGATTGCAGGCGTGAGCCACCACGCCTGGCCTAAAAAAAAAAATTTTTTTTTTTTTGTAGAGATGGGGATCTCGCTATGTTGCCCAGGCAGATTTCAAACTCCTGAACTCAAGCGATCCTCTAGTCTTGACCTCCCAAAGTGCTGGGATTACAGCCATGAGTCACTGTGCCTGGCTGACTTCACTTGTAAAACACACATTCCAAGATAAAATTATTAAGATTTATAAGACAGTGACTGTAGAATATCAGACCCTAAGTTGGGGCTTTTCTAAGCCCAGGTCCCAGGCAGCTGCAGAGGTCACACACCCCTCCTTGTGTCACACACTTTGCTGGGCACCAGGGATGCAAACTAGAATCCTTTACAGTTCTTGCCTTCAGGAGGGGCCAAGGGAGAAGGCAGGGGAGCTTTATGAATCATGACCACGTGCCAGGCGTGGTGCCCGAGTCCTGCCTACTGATACTCCAGTGGAAGACAAAGACTCCTAAAAATAAGCATGAAACAGTCTGAGAAAACAGCAGCGGTGGAGAACTAAGTGGTGTGGGAGCCCAGAGGCAAAAAAGCCTGTAGGTTTCAGGGCTGAGGAGGGAGGAACCCAGTGGGGCCGAAGCTCAGAGTCCTGGGCATCTGCTCACAAATGGAGCTGTGCAGGCAAATTGGAGTGAGGGGACGGGAATGACTGCTGCAGTGGTATTTATTTACTGATTTTTATGAAAACGGCTAAATATGTATTTTTTTTCTTTTATTTTTTGAGACCGAGTCTTGCTCTGCCACCCAGGCTGGAGTGCAATGGTGCAATCTCAGCTCACCTCCGCCTCCTGGGCTCAAGTGATTCTCCTGCCTCAGCCTCCCGAGTAGCGGGGATTATAGGCACATGCCACCATGCCCGGCTAATTTTTTTTTATTTTTGGTGGAGACGGGGTTTCACCATGTTGGCCAGGCTGGTCTCGAACTACTGATCTCAAGCAACCCACCTGCCTCGGCCTCCTGAAGTGTTGGGATTACAGGCGTGAACCACTGCGCCTGGTGTGTATTGTCTTGTTTTGCTTTTTCTGATTGCAAAAGTAATGCTCATTTTAAAGATTGGGCAACATCGAAAGACGTAAGCAAGGAAGCAAATAGCTACAATCCCAAATATCTACAGTCCTCAAAGATAACCCCTGCTAACATTTGACTACATTTCCCATGTTTTCCCTGTGCATATACATATATGTATTTGACACAAAATGTTATACTGTACATTCTGCTTGTTAATCTTTATTGCCACTTGGCATCCTATTACAAACATTTTTTCCATAGCATTAATTATAGCTGTACATTATTTTAAATAGAAGCATAGTGTTTCATTTTATAAATCCAGTGTAATTTGTATAAACTTTTTTGAAGAACATTGAAATTATTGCCGTTTTATTATTATAAACAACCCTGTGATAAACTTCCTTCCTTCCTTCCTTCCTTCCTTCCTTCCTTCCTTCCTTCCTTCCTTCCTTCCTTCCTTCCTTCCTTCCTTCTTTCCTTCCTCCCTCCCTCCCTCCTTCCTCCCTCCCTCCCTCTCTCCTCTCCCTCCCTTCCTCCCTTCCCTCTTTTAGTGGAATTTCAGGGTCAAAGGTTCTGCATTTTTGGGTGTGTTTGATACACAGTCCCCCAACGGGACCACAGGGGGTTGTGTACTAAATAAATAAATAAAGTGATCATAAGAGCCTGGGCAACATAGCAAGATCCTCATCTCTAAAAAAGCGTTTTAATTATCTAGGTGTGGTGGCACACACCTGTAGTCCCAGCTACACGGGAGGCTGCGGCAAGAGGATCGCTTGAGCCCGGGAGTTCAAGGCTGCAGTGAGCTATGATCACTCCACTGCACTCCGGCCTGGGAGACAGAGTGAGGTCCTGTCCTGAAAGAAACAAAAATAAAGGAAAGTGGGCATCTGAGCCCTCGTTTGAAGGAAAGCCTCCAGAATGGATTCAGAAATCCTCATGAGGGACCCAGAATTCCCTGCTTTGGAGCCAGCCAGACCAGGATGAACTAAAAGTGACTTAACACTTATTGTCTGCCAGACACTGTGCCAACCACTTTACACATATTAACTAATTGATCCTGATGCCAATCCTACAAACTAGGTCCTACTTTTATTATCCTTTTACAGGTGAGAAAACTGAGGCACAGAGTGAGCATCTAAGCTGCCCAAGAGCATACATCTAGCCAGGGACAGAGTTAGGATTTGTACCAGCTGGTTTGGTGCTCAAGCCTTCCATCATCACAACACCTTGGAGAGGTGAGTATTATTATCCCCATTTTTTATAGATAAGGATATTTTGATAAATGATAAGAGATGCCACATTTTGCCAGTTGACTGGCATTCAGGCTGCACCTGTCACAGCTTTCTTCGTGGCACTGAGTGTTCGGCATAGAATATAAAAATGCTTTCCTATCACCATCAAGATCACGAACTGGTAAAGAAGAGCCAGTATTTCCATCCTGCTCTGTCTGGCTCCAAAGCAGGGAATTCTGGGTCATTCATGAGAATTTTCTGAATCCATTCCAGAGGGTTTCATTCAGATGAGTGTTCAGACGCTCACTTTCTTTTTTTAAATTTTCTTTCTTTCGGGACAGTATATCACTCTGTCTCCCAGGCTGGAGTGCAGTGGAGTGATCACAGCTCACTGCAGCCTTGAGCTCCTGGGCTCAAGCAATCCTCTTGCCTCAGCTTTCCATGTAGCTGGGACTATAGGTGTGTGCCACTATATCCAGATAATTAAAACATTTTTGTAGAGATGGGGTGTCACTATGATGCCCAGGCTGACTTTATTTATTTATTTAGAGACAGGATCTCACTTCATCACCCAGGCTGGAGTGCAGTGCTGTAATCATAGCTCACTATAGCCTTGATCTCTCCGGCTCCAGCGATCCTCCTGCCTCACCCTCCCTAATAGCTGGGACTACAGGCACTCACCACCATGCCCAGCTAATTTTTACTTTTACTTTTTATTTTTAGAGAGATGAGGTCTTGCTGTGTTGCCCAGGTTGGTCTTGAACTCCTGAACTCAAGCAATCCTCCCACGTTGGCCTCCCAAAGTATTGGGATTACAGGCGTGAGCCACCATGCCTGGCCTATTTATTTATTTGTTATTTTTTTTTTTAATTGAGATTGCAGGAAACAATTTTTTTATTTAATTTTTAAAACGGAGATTGCAGGAAACAAATATGCTCATTTTTCAAGGTCCTTCTCTGGCTTCCTCTGGAGGTTGGAGATCAGGGCTGGGAGGTCTGCGCCTGGCCAGGTCACGTGTCTGTCAATGCCCCTGTATCTTTACCACTGCAGCCGGGACCCAGTGTCTCACTGACACTACTTCCTGCTCCTCTCATCCTAGACCATGTTTGGTTTCCAGAATTCTCACAGTTGGGCATGTTTTGGTTGCTAGTAACAGAAAAGTCAACCTGAACTGGTCTTAACAATAAAGAGAATTTATTGGCTTTTGGAACTGAACAAAGTACAGAGAGAAGATGGCCTCTGGGCATGGTTTGTTCAGGACTCCGGGTCTGTTTCTCGGATTCTCTCAGTTGTGCCTTCTTCTGTGTGTTAGTTTCTTCCTTGGACTGTTTTTGCCATTTATGGTAGCAAAATGGCTGCTGTCTGCAACAAGACTATATACTTGCTTTTCTGCATTCGTTGAGCAAACATCTGACCTTTGCTCTGACCGGATCATCTCAGGTCACAGACTTACTCCCTGAGCCTGTTGCTGTAGTTATGAGGATGTCACTGGAGAGAGAGGAGAAACCTCCTTCTACCCTTTTCCTCCACTTTGATCCCAGATCCAAGTGGATTCTTCTAGAGGAATGAGAAGAGATGCTTAAGCTGGCATAAGGCTGATTCAGGGACAAAATAGATGTTCTTATAGCCATATCGTGCTGTTCATATGGTCTGTGTAGAAGCCACCATGTTTGAAACAGATTGGTAAGAAGATGTCACCCAAAGAGATGTCCCATTTTGCCGGTTGACTGGCATTTGGGCTGCACCTGTCACAGCTTTCTTTGTGGCATTGGGAACTCTATATGGAATGGAAAAATGTTTTCTCAGCAGGAGCATTCTAGGCCATTTTAAGAGGGCACAGTTATATGTGGGAAGTGAGGTATAGAAGATAGTTCGGGTGGGCTGACTCGCTGGAGCATTTTAAAGTGGGTAAAATTTTATTCTAAACTCATCTGTATGTGCTTTCTCCCTCCTTCAGTAAAATGCTCGTCCTACTGCGAAGTGAAAGGTTTCCACCCTTGTCCTCCAGATGCAACTTCTCCTGGAGACACCCGCATCGCTGTTGCCCCCACCACACTCATGCAGCAGGGCTGCTTCCCCTTCACTCCTCGGGCTCCAGGAGACCAGACCCTTCCCTAAGCCCTCAGTGATTCCTTGAAATACACTGGAATGGTGAACCGACTTACTGAGGGTTTAGGAAAAGCAGAAGGAAATTATACACCAAGAAGAACTTCACACCGGGTATTAAATACACCTGTTCTTGGCTGGCCCTGTTCTTTCTCAAGGGGGTGTCTCTCAGGGGATTCCCTGTCCAGCGACTGCTGCCCCCTTGTGGCAAAAACTATCCTTCTCCTGGCCTCAGGGTCATTCTTGAGTATAATAGGCAGGTGTTTTGCAATCCAGGCCCCCGTCTTTTTTCTCCTTTGTCCCCAGTGACTATTTGCTGCCCTCGGGGCTGCTTTTACCCTAGATGATTAATAGAGGGAGTCTCCCACCTCCTGGGACTACCCCATCTTTGACTCCTTTCTAGTCTAGGCATCAGAGCACAATAGTCCAACATCAGTAAAAGCAAAGCATGAGTGGCTATTGTCTCCTTGCACTTCCTGTTACCATTTATGAATGATAAAAGAGCCCAGGAGGAGAGCATGACTTAGCTTAAAAAATAGGCTTGCCGCCTGGGCATGGTGGCTTATGCCTGTAAGCCTAGTGCTTTGGGAGGCAAAGGTAGGAGGATCACTAGAGGCTAGGAGTTCAAGATAAGCCTGGGCAGTATATCAGGACCCTTTCTCTACAAATAAATAAATAAATAAATAAAATAAAATAAAATATATAAAAAAAAGAAAGCCAGATGTAGTGGCTCTTGCTGGTAGCCCCAGCTATTCAGGAGTTTGAGGTGGGAGGATTACTTGAGTCCAGGCATTTGAGGTTACACTGAGCTATGATTACACCACTGTACTCAGCCTCAGCAACACAGTGAGAGCCTGTCTCTTAAAAAAGGAAAAAATGGGCCAGGTGCAGTGGCTCACGCCTGTAATCCCAGCACTTTGGGAGGCCAAGGCGGGCGGATCTTGAGGTCAGGAGATCGAGACCATCCTGGCTAACACGGTGAAACCCCATTTCTACTAAAAATACAAAAAAATTAGCCAGGCGTGGTGGCAGGCGCCTGTAGTCCCAGTTACTTGGGAGGCTGAGGCAGGAGAATGGCGTGAACCTGGAAGACGGAGCTTGCAGTGAGCCGAGATCCCGTCATTGAACTCCAACCTGGGAGACAGAGCAAGACTCCGTCTCAAAAAAAAAAAAGAAAAATTGTCTTTCCAGTGCAGAGCTGTAGGAATCCATGGCATGATAAATTTGGCATTTGTGGTAGGGCAGGATTTATATTTGCACAGACTGGCACTAGCTCCAAACATTAGAGGAAGGTTGGGAAGAAGCAATGCCAGGCAGACCAGCTGGGCTGTATGGAAGTGAAACTATCAGGCATACCAGTGACTTTAGTGTGTAGCCAAAAGCAATAGATGCTGAGTCGTGGTGGTGACGTATGGTCCATGAATCACAGGCGCAATGTCTCTCTTCATTTATTCTACAACCATTGATTGAGCACCTACTATATTCCCTGAAAGAGAACATAAAAATGAACCGAAGAGGGTTCTTGCTGTCTCATGGCTCCCAAGCTAGAAGAGGGGTGACTTGCAAATGCCTCACAGTTGGGTTCATGTTATATGGAGAAGTGACGAAGGTGCCAGAAGACTCAAGCTAGAGGACAGCTATTAGCTGCTGGAGGCAGCTAAGGTGGGTTCCCAGAGATGCTGTTCTCCATTACTGAGATAGGGGCAGCAGTGACCTTGACCCCAGCTCTTCCATTCGTGGACTGCCCCAGCTCTGTGGTCTCTCTGCTAACCAGCCAGCCTCTGGGAGTGGCCTATGCCCTCAGCCTCAGAGCCATTTCAATCAACTGGTCATTGTCAGTGGTTGTGCAAAAGAGTGGCTGGCAGCAAAGGAGGGTTCGTGTTCCCTTCAAATCCCCACCAGGCCACCTCAAAGAAGGCTGCAAAATAAATAAAGATTGAGGGCCTGCTATTCAAACACAACTCAAGTGCAGTCCTCCTGCTCTTTCCCATCGAATTGCCCTCAAGTCCCTCCTACAGGGGACTCCTTCTGAAGTCTCTGCTGTAAGTCAAATCCTTCCCCCTTTCTTCTTGTCAGGCAAGTTGCAAGCTTCTACAGGTGATCTACCAGGGAATTTAGGAATAAACAAATGGAAATAAATCCAAGAAAAGGAAAAGAATAAAAACGATCATCCATAGAGTGGAGAATTCAGATAATGGATCCTGAACCCCAGCTTCACACCTGGGACCCCTGCTTGGTCATATGGACCCTGGCAGTCTAATCACGAGTCTGCGATCCCTTGACTTAAACTGTTCTTCCCCAAATGTAGACATGGGTGGGGCTCAGAAGGGAGGTGTCGTCTGACGTGGTTTCCTTATTTTCCTTTATTCATCAAGGGCCCTCTAGCTGTTAAGTCACTCTGATCTCTGACTGCAGCTCCTACCTTTGGACACACCTGGCTGGTGCCTCAGGTAGGAAGCCGCCTCCGCTTGCTAGGACTTTCTGTGGGGTAGGGCTGCTCGGCTTGACTTTATTTTGGAAAATGTGTTCATTTCTGTGGGAGCTGGGGATTTCTGCTGCCCGCTTCCTCTCTTGCGACCACCACTAATACATAGAGGGAGCAGGTGAGGAGGACAGCCTCCTTGTCCTCTCTTTTTATACCTCACCCTTTTGTGGAAAGAGGCTGAGAATTCCCCAATTTGGTGTTTATTGCTTCACCTTAAGACTTTGTCTTTGGTGAAGATGCAAATACTGGTAGGGAGGGAACATACTAAAATGTGTGGATCTCAGTGGACTCATTATACACCCTCAGGCCTGGCAGCAAATGAGAAGTGGACGACTCTGTCTTCCTCGATTTGCAGATGAGAAGACTGAAATCTATAGGGATACGAGACTCCATTGAAGGTCATGAGACTTATTTATTTACTTATTTTTTTGAGACAGAGTCTCGCTCTGTTGCCCAGGCTATAGTGTAATGGCACGATCTTGGCTCACTGCAACCTCCATCTCCCAGGTTCAAGTGATTCTCCTGCCTCAGCCTCCTGAGTAGTTGGGATTACAGGTGCACGATACCACACCCAGCTAATTTTTTTTGTATTTTTAGTGGAGACGGGGTTTCATCATGTTGGTCAGGCTGGTCTCGAACTCCTGACTTTATGATCCACCTGCCTCGGCCTCCCAAAGTGCTGGGATTACACACGAGACTTATTAATAGTAGACTCAGGATAGAATGAAGACTGGATGCTAGGTGACTTTCCAACCAACCTAGGTGACTTTCCAAAGGTTTTCAGACGGTTCTCTGGAGAGCCCTGGAGCTTCAAGGGGCTCTTTAGGGGCCATCTGGGTTGGGAGGTTAGCACACTCTGCCCCACAGTGGCTTAGCTTTTATCTGTTTCACATACTGGGCTTCTGGCAAGATCTTATTTCAGCAAAATATTTCACAATAGGAAATACATTTGAAAACTCTTGAACAATTTTGTGAATTTTGTCAGGGGTGGAGGGTTTCAGGGACCAAGAAGGAGACTTTGTCTTCTCAAATACTTAAAACTCCTTTAGACAGAGGAACAAAATGTATGCTGCTCATTTAAAGACAAGGCTTAAAATATACAGTTTAATGCAACGTGTTGTTATCACTTGCTTCCCCCAGTGGATTTTAAGGAGGGAAAACAAGAATCAGGGAGAATATAGGAAAGGAAATAGTAGAAGGGGCCACCTGGGAACAGGTTTGCCTTCTTACATTTTGCTTAATGCTGGCCCTTCCCTGAATGTCTAAGACCAACCTGGTTCCCACATCTGAATGCACAGACACAGCTGAGGATGGAGAAGGCTAAAGAGGGACAGAGGTAGAGACATAGGCTGAGAGGAGGAAGTTGTAGGTTGAGCTAGGGCTAAGGCATTTTCCCCATATTCCCCATATTACCCCATACTCAGGCCAGGCCTTGGAATTGTGGAAGGTGGAGAACACTGGGAAGCCAACCTCCAAAGAACCCCAGGTCGGAGGCAAAGGAGGAAGGGGGGCTCTCGTTGCCAAAAAAAACAGGGAAGCAAAGGATATCCCAGTAACTGCTCTCTCATCCTTTACGACAATGCCTTGAATCCAAGCTACTAAATCACATTTCCTTCCTTCTAACCTTCCAGCTAGATCAAACCATTGCTGAAACTGAAGAGAACATGTCGAATGCTACAGATCCACAGATGGGGGATGATGACTATGATCTAAATTTCACTGGCATGCCACCTACGGATGAAGATTATAGCCCCTGTAGGCTAGAGACTCAGTCACTCAACAAGTATGTTGTGATTGTCACCTATGCCCTAGTGTTCCTGCTGAGCCTGCTGGGAAATTCTCTCGTGATGCTGGTCATCTTATACAGGAGGGTCGGCCGCTCCGTCACTGATGTCTACCTGCTGAACCTGGCCATGGCCGACCTACTCTTTGCCCTGACCTTGCCCATCTGGGCCGCCTCCAAGGTGAATGGCTGGATTTTTGGCACATTCCTGTGCAAGGTGGTCTCACTCCTGAAGGAAGTCAACTTCTACAGTGGCATCCTGCTACTGGCCTGCATCAGTGTGGACCGTTACCTGGCCATTGTCCATGCCACACGCACACTGATCCAGAAGCGTCACTCAGTCAAATTTGTTTGTCTCAGCTGCTGGGGACTGTCTGTGATTCTGTCCCTGCCCTTCTTCCTTTTCCGCCAGGCTTATCATCCAAACAACTCCACTCCAGTTTGCTATGAGGTCCTGGGAAATGACACAGCAAAATGGCGGATGGTGTTGCGGATCCTGCCTCACACCTTTGGCTTCACCTTGCCGCTGCTGATCATGCTGTTCTGCTATGGATTCACCCTGCATACGCTGTTTAAGGCCCACATAGGGCAGAAGCACCGGGCCATGAGGGTCATCTTTGCTGTCGTCCTCATCTTCCTGCTCTGCTGGCTGCCTTACAACTTGGTCCTGCTTGCAGACACCCTCATGAGGACCCACCTGATCAAGGAGAGCTGTGAGCGCCGCAATGACATTGGCCGGGCCCTGGATGCCACCGAGATTCTGGGATTTCTTCATAGTTGCCTCAACCCCATCATCTACGCCTTCATCGG
Source organism: Macaca mulatta (assembly GCF_049350105.2). Lineage (NCBI taxonomy): Eukaryota > Metazoa > Chordata > Mammalia > Primates > Cercopithecidae > Macaca > Macaca mulatta. The sequence goes on along the minus strand of NC_133417.1, from coordinate 123,383,983 downwards.
TCAAAATTTTCGCCATGGATTCCTCAAGATCCTGGCCACACATGGCCTGGTCAGCAAGGAATTCTTGGCACGTCATCATGTTACCTCCTACACTTCTTCCTCTGTCAATGTCTCTTCCAACCTCTGAAAACCATCGATGAAGGAATATCTCTCCTCATAAGGAAAGAATAACCAACACTCTGAGGTTGTGTGTGGAAGGTGGTCTGGCTCTGGACAGGCACTATCTGGGTTTTGGGGGGACGCTATAGGGTGTGGGGAAGTTAGGAACTGGTGTCTTCAGGGGCCATACCCACCTTCTGAGGAGCTGCTGAGGTACCTCCAAGGACCAGCCTTTGCGGCTCCATGGAAAGGAAGCACCATCATTCCTGTTGAACGTCACATCTTTAACCCCTAACTGGCTAATTAGCATAGTCACATCTGAGCTCCGAATCTGACATTAGATGAAAGACTAGGGCTGAAGCTATGTCCTCATAAGGGTTGGATGCTCTCGTTGACCCTCTCAGGAGCATCTCTTCAACTCTGAGTGTTAAGTTTTGAGCCCCCAGGCTGGTGGCTCTGTGTGCTGTGATCGGAGCTCCGGGAGTGGTTTTCCCACCTTAGGTTTGTTACAGTGTCAGCTGGAGACATTGAGGCAGGCACTGCCAAAACATCAACCCACCAGGTGGCTTTGTGAGGAGCTGGAAACACATGTTCCCCTTGGGGGTGTTGGGTGAACAAAGAGGAAGAGGGTTTGGATGCCAGATCCATGCCACAAGAACCCCCTTTACCCCCATGCCCAACATTGCACACACATGTGCTGGCCACCTGCTGAGCCCCAGGTGAACCGAGACAAGCAGCCCTTAGCCCTTCCCTCCTGAAGCTTCCAGGCTGGCACGGAGCATCAGCATCCCCAGAAAGCCATGCACAGCCACCAGTCCACTGGGCAGGCAGATGTTCCTAATAAAGTGTCTGTTCCATGCTTGTCCCTGTGGAAGTATCTTGGGTGTGACAGAGTCAAGGGTGTGTGCGGCATTGTTGACTGTTCCTGCAGTAGAATGGGGGTAGCACCTCCTAAGAAGGCACTTCTCTGGGTTGAAAGGCAGCATTCCCTGGGGCTTTAACTCCTGCTAGAACAGTCTCTTGAGGCACAGAAACTCCTGTTCATGCCCATACTCCAGGCGGAGGAGGATCCCTTTGTCCACAAGTAAAAGGAAATGCTCCTCCAGGGAGTCTCAGCTTCACCCTGAGGTGAGCATCATCTTCTGGGTTAGGACTTGCCTGGCTTCCTCAAACTACGTGAGCTTGCCTCTCCCTCCCAAAATGCTTTCCGTGAGTTGCAGTTTTTTCCTAGTCTGTTTTCCCTCCTTGGAGACAGGGCCCTGTCAGTTTATTCACTCTATGTCCTTGGTGCCTGGAGCCTGTTAAATGCTCAATAAATAATGATCACAGGAATGAACGCATGTTGAAAAGACCACAGCTCAATTTTTTTTTTTTTTTTTTTTTGAGACGGAGTCTCGCTCTGTCGCCCAAGCTGGAGCGCAGTGGCACGATCTTGGCTCACTGCAAGCTCCGCCTCCCGGGTTCACACCATTCTCCTGCCTCAGCCTCCCGAGTAGCTGGGACTACAGGTGCCCACCAACATGCCCGGCTAATTTTTTTGTATTTTTAGTAGAGATGGGGTTTCACCGTGTTAGCCAGAATGGTCTCGATCTCCTGACCTCATGATCCACCCGCCTCGGCCTCCCAAAGTGCTGGGATTACAGGTGCGAGCCACTGCTCCCGGCCAACCACAGCTCATTTGCACACCATCTGCTCAAAGCTCCTCTTGTCTGTCCTCTCCCCTTTCAGCCTCTCGCTGTCCTCTTATTAAGTTTGCCTTTGTGGTTTAGCTTCATTAGATATTTATCTGTGTAAAGATGTCCCAAGTGAGGGCTGATGATGTCAGGGCTCTTCTGATAGCAAATGATAGAAACAGAAGTCAAACTAGCTTAAGCAAAACTGAGAGTGTGTGGGTTTAGCATGTGTGGGGAAGGATCAGGGATGGCTTGAGGTTGGGAATAGGGTGAGGCTCAGAGACAGGACCTAGATCAAGCTTGAGATGGGGATCAGCGATTGATGTTGAAATCAAAGATGGGGTGGGGGCAGGGATGGGGTGGCAGCTTGGGAGGAGGTCAGAGAAGGATGAATGCCAGGAATCGGGAGAGATCTACAAGGAGGGAGAGTAAGAGTCAGGGTCGCAGTGAGGTGTTAGGAACAGGGAGATTCAACATGGAGCTGGGACCAGATACAGTGTGAGGCTTTGGAATGGGATAAGTGTGGGGGAGTGGTGAGGCTCAGGGAGGGGGTGTCAGGCCTAGAATGAATGTCAGGGAAGGCTTAGTAGCTACGAGGCTGGAGCAGAAGACGTGCCTGGTAGGGTCATCACCCCATATGGAGTATTATCTAAGATGCTCTTCAGGGGCCAGGACTGAGGCTCCTCAGTCTGTCTTGCTTGAGGCTCTCCAGACAGGTGAGTGAGGAGTGAGTTAGGCACTCGAGCCCTAAGAAATAGACCTGATTCAGCAGAGAAGACAAGAGGGATGCAGATGATGCAGAGAGAATCTAGGGCAGAAGGCTGAGACTGGGACCTCCTTTTCCTCTCTTCCTTCCTCTAATCCCCCTCCACCTCTCCTACTGTTTCCTCAAAGTCCAACTTCCTCCTTCTTCACCTATGCCCCTGCCAGGATGATTCCATCAGGGGCTTCAGTAAATAAATTCCTTCAGGGGCTTCCATGTTGGGTCCAGGGGAAATGCAAATTACTCATAACAGCATGAAAAATGCTCAGCCTCACTAGGAACTTGGGAAATGAGGCTCAAACAGCAACAAAACAACTCAGAAGTGCTTTATACAGGGGAAGGATATAGTGGACTCTTCAAACAAGTGCAACATTTTTTGATTAGATTTTTTTTTTTTTTAAATGAGACAGAGTCTTGCTCTGTCACCTAGGCTGGAGTGCAGTGGTGCAGACACAGCTCACTGCAGCCTCAACCTTCTGAGTTCAGGTAATCCTCCCAACTCAGCTTCCAGAGTAGCTTGGACCAGAGCTGTGTGCCATCATGCCCAGCTAATTTTTAAAATTTTTTGTAGATATGGGGTCTTGCCACATTGCCCAGGCTGGCCTTCGACCCCTGAGCTCAAGTGATCTGCCTGCTTCGGCCTCTTAAAGTGCTGGGATTACAGGTGTGAGCCACTGCACCCAGGTTGATTGGAAATTTTAATGCAGCCTGTAATTTTCTGGGTATAGCTCAAGACACAAATGATTTGGATTTCAGATTTTTAAAAAATGTCAGGATTTTGGTACTTAGTTAACAGCATATTGAAGTATCAAAAACTGATATTTCAATTACTAGATAGGGTGAGGATTAGATCTGGTCAGAGGCAGGGAGAGTGTTTGCCTTAAGGAGGGACTCACTTGTCTAGGATAGGGCTGGGACTAGGGATGGGGTGAATCTTAGGACAGGAGTGGGGGTCAGAAATGGGAGGGGTCAGTGATGAGATTGGGATTATGGAGCGGATGCATATCAGGGTAAGGTGAGGGACGGGGATTGGGAGGTAACAGCATGTTCTGCACAATGCTTCCCAATGTTAAAATTTGTTTTGTAGCCTTGGTACAACATTTGAGACTCTAAATCAAATGTCAAAATCTACTGTTTTCCCCTAAACCAGTTCCCCTTCTGACCTACCACAGCCTCTCACCACCCCTTGCCCTCCATCCCCTGGCCCATTCTTGTTAATTCTAGCAAAAATACTAATTGATAATCCACATTTTATGCCATAGAGGTAAAATTTGCCCCTTTCTCAGCAAAGTAGTATTTCAATAAGAGTCTTTCAGAGACTGAAAAATCTCAAAGATGCCAATGAAGTAAAATGACAGTCTCCTCTCTGGTCTGAGGATTGTCCCAAAGATGCGCCTTCCTAGAGAAGACCACTCACCAAGAGACAGTGGTGGAGCCCAGTCTTTTGTTGTTTCCATGCAGAGGTCAGAGAGGCCACTCTGGGTTCCACCCAGAAAGCCCTAAGGAGCTAACAGTGGAGCTCTCAGCACCAATGTTTTCTTCCAGCTTGGTATTCAGTTTTTAAATCCAAAGTCTTCCTTCCAATCTTCAGGGTAGAAATGAATCAAATACATAATAAAATAAAAAATAATGGAAATATGTTAACTCGACTTTTTAAGATTAAATTTTCTTTTTATTGTCTAAGTATTTCATACACATTGTTGAAAAAATGAAATGGCTTTATGAAGCTTATAACAAAAAACCAGCAGTCTTCCAGCTCCAATCCCTGCAGACAAGGGCAGCAGCTGTCAGCTCTCATAGCTGTTTCATCTGATAGTGATCTATATATTTCTAAATATCGTACTTGTTCTGCTAGTTTTTTTCTTTTTCTTTTTCTTTTTTTTTTTTAATCTCACTCAGTCTCCCAGGCTGGAGCGCAGTGGCATGATCTCAACTCACTGCAACCTCCACCTCTCTGGTTCAAGTCATTCTCCCACCCCAGCCTCCTGAGTAGCTGGGACTATAGGCGTCCGCCACTACGCCTGGCTAATTATTGCATTGTTTTGGTAGAGACAGGGTTTCACCAAAGTACCAGGTTTCACCTGGTATTACCCTACCCAGGTTTGGCCAGGGTAATCTTGAACTCCTGACCTCAAGTGATCCCCCCACCTCAGCCTCCCAAAGTGCTGGGATTACAAGTGTGAGCCACTGTGACCAGCGCTCTGCTAGTTCTTGTTTTTTTCCCCCTCCAGGTTTAGGTATCATCACTGACTCTCTCTTTTGACTTTGAGAATGTAATATTCTCCCAATCTCTCTCCTGCTTTCACCCCCATCCAAGCAAACACAAATACTGCCTTCTCCATTCGCCAGAAACAGATACCACCTTTTTGGGTTAAGTCAACATTCAATTTTTTGTTATTATCACTAGGTAAAAAATTATTCACAGTTGGGTTCGATGTTTACACTTCCTTTCTTTGTACAAGTTTTGTTTTCCCTGCAGTTGAGGAGAGGATGTTCCATGTATTTATCATGACATCAGTTCCAATGTCTCCCTCAACACATCCACATTCAGCAGATAATCTATTAATTTTTCTTTCTCGAAGACCTCTCTCCTGGAGTCCTTCATTGTCTTCTTCCAACCTGGACAGGTGACTCTTAGGGAAGGGGCCAGTTCCTCTTTCCTAAGTTGCTTTGACTATGTTTCCAGAGAAATTTTAGAATCTGCTTATCAATTTCTATAAAACATCCAGCTGGGATTTTGATTTGGATTATGTAGAATCCATGGATCAATTTAGAGAAAATTGACACTATAGTATTGAGTCTTCTAGTCCATGGGCAAGATATCTTTCTCCATTTAAATCTTCTTTAATTTTTTGCAAAGGATGTTTTATAGTTCTTGGTACATAAATCTTGTACTTATTTTGCTAAATTTGTCCCTAAGTATTTTATGGGGTTTTTGGATGCTATTACAAACGATATCTTTAAAAGTTTTCATTTTCCAAGTTTTTTTTGGTCACTATAGCATATAGAAATGTAGTTGCAGTATGTATATTGACCTTGTAACTTGGGACCTAAGTAAATTCATTTATTAGTTCTAGCAGCTTTTTTTTTTTTTTAAAGATTGCTTTGGATTTTAACTGTATACAATCATTTCAGCATTTAAATCTTCTTTTTAGTTTTAGAATTCATGATGTATACCTTGGTGGTGCTTTTCTTCATTCATTGTGCTGGGCACCTGGTAAATTTTCTTAATCTGGAAGTTTAGGTTATGTAAATTTATCTGGTATTAGTTCTTTGACAGTTTTCCACCCTTTGTTTTCCTTATTCTTTAATTTTCTTTTAAATAATTTTTTTGTTTTTATTTTTGAGATAGGATCTTACTGTATCACCCATGCTGGAATGCAGTGGCCTAATCTCAGTTCACTGCAGCCTTGACCTCCCACTCAAGGAATCCTCCCACCTCAGCCTATTAAGTAGCTGGGACTACAGGTGTGTGCCACCATGCCTGCCTGGCTAATTTTAAATTCTTTAATAGAGTCGGGGTCTCCCTATGTCACCCAGGCTGGTCTCCAACTCCTGGGCCCGTGGTCCCCTCACCTTGTCTTCCAAAGTGCTAGGATTACAGGTTGAGCCATTGCACCCTGCCTATTTAAAAAAAAAAAATTAAAAAATCCTCCTGCCTCAGCCTCCCTAGTAGCTGGGGCTACAGGCATGCAACACCACCTTTGGTTAATTTAAAAAAAAAATTGTAGAGACAGAATCTTACTATGTTGCCCAGGCTTGTCTTGAACTCCTGGGCTCAAGCAATCCTCCTTCCTTGGCCTCCCAAAGTTCTGGAATTTCAGGCATGAACCACCAAACTTGACCTATTATAAAAAAAATTTTAGGGGCTTGGTGCAGTGGCTCATGCCTGTAATTACTGCCCTTTGGGAATCCAGAGTGGGAGGATCATTTGAGTCGAGTTCAAGGCCAGCCTAGGCAACATGGTGAAACCCCATCTCCACAAAAAAATACACACATGCACAAAATTAGCTGGGCATGGTGGCGTGCACCTACTCTGGAGGCTAAGGTGGGAGGATCACTTGATCCTGGGAGGCAGAGGTTGCAGTGAGCCAAGATTGCACCACTGCCTTCCAGCCTGGGCAACAGAATGAGACCTTGTTGTTTCAAAAAAAAAAAAAAAAAAAACTCCTGCCTTAGCCCCCAAGTAGTTGGGAGTACAGGGACACACCACCACCTCTGGCTAATGTTTAAACTTTTTTTTTGTAGAGATGGAGTCTCACTACATTGCCCAGCCTGGTCTCGAATCACTGGCCTCAATTGATTCTCCCAACTCTACCTCTCAAAGTGTTGGGATTATAGCTGTGAGTCACTGTGCATGGCAAAAAATATAGTTATTTTAAAGTCAAATCCAAATTGCTGTATTATCTTTAGCTCCTCAGGTGTGAATTCTCCCATTTGCTGTTGACTGACTGTTGATCGCGATGACTGTCAGCTCTTTGTAACATTTTATTGTGAATTCATCTTTTGAAGGCATCTTTTTTTTTTTTTTCATGGGAGTCTTGCATGTGCCCTGGATTATGAAGAAGTCTATACAGGGTGGCTTTATGGCTGCACCTGCTGGGGCCTTACTGGGTTACACGGCTCAGAGCATTTTTTGTTATTGATATTTCTTGGCCCTAAGTTTCCACACCATTGCAAATGGCAGATTTAGGTCCTCATCACTTGATACTAGGGCTTGAGATTCTGAAATGTTCCTCAGTTGGCCCCTTTCCTCTCATGACCTAGGAAGGCAGCTCACTTGGGGGTTGTGTCTCAGGCTGCAAAGTGCTTTTCTTTTTTTTTTTTTTTTTTTTTTTTTTTTGAGACGGAGTCTCGCTCTGTCACCCAGGCTGGAGTGCAGTGGCCGGATCTCAGCTCACTGCAAGCTCCGCCTCCCGGGTTCACGCCATTCTCCTGCCTCAGCCTCCCGAGTAGCTGGGACTACAGGCGCCCGCCACCTCGCCCGGCTAGTTTTTTGTATTTTTTAGTAGAGACGGGGTTTCACCGGGTTAGCCAGGATGGTCTCGATCTCCTGACCTTGTGATCCACCCGTCTCGGCCTCCCAAAGTGCTGGGATTACAGGCTTGAGCCACCGCGCCCGGCCGCAAAGTGCTTTTCTATTCCCATTCAAGGGCATGGCAGCTCTTTCTTGGTCCTGACTTTTTATAGGCAATCAAGTTATAGCTCCTGCTATATATGGGGCCTCTAGGGTCACTGGTATTATCATTCCCATCCTTAAGGCACATGATCAATTTTAGTATCTTTCTGGGTTCCTCTGGTTTTAATCCTACCCCCTGATAAGCCCATACATTTTTAAACTCCCTCTTCATTTCTGGCCCTTGGAGATTTTTTCTGTCTCCCTTGCCTGCTTTTGATCTCAGATATTTATTTTTAAAAATTAATTAATTAATTCATTTATTTTTGAGACAGAGTCTTGTTCTATTGCCCAGGCTGGAGTGCAGTGGCATGATCTCAGCTCACTGCAACCTCTGCCTCCCGGGTCCAAGCAATTCTCCTGCCTCAGCCTACTGAGTAGCTGGGATTACAGGCACCCACCACCACGCCCAGCTTATTTTTGTATTTTTAGTAGAGACAGGGTTTTGCCATGTTGGCCAGGCTGGTCTCAAACTCCTGACCTCAGGTGATCCTCCTGCCTCAGCCTCCCAAAGTGTTGGAATCACAGGCGTGAGCCACCACGCCCAGCCTAGTTTTAAAAATTAGAAAGAATTTTATTTAGGATGCCTATGGAGGGCATCCTTGTATTGCTGTGTTGCTACTATGCCTCCTCAGTCCATTATCATGACCAGAAATCAGTACGAATTCAGACAGCACATCAAACAAAAAACAAAGTTCCTTTTCTTGTATTTTATTTCCCTTTCTTATGTTAAAACTTTCTTCCAGAAAACGTTACGTACCCCAGGAGGATACACTGACGGGATTTCTAGGTAACCCACAGTGTGTACGTGCATGTTGCTTATGCATGGGTGTATACGTATATCCGTTTTGGGGATGAATGATCCAATGTTATTCCAGAACTATCACCCCCTTCTTTTAGCCAGGCTTGCATCAGGGGTATGGAAGAAGTAAGATCTAGAACGTAAATGGGGAGGGGCCTCTGAAGAAATCTAGTCACTTCCGACATAGGAAGGAATTGTGTTGCCCAACTGAAACCTAAGAGGCCACATCCGTACCTCTCCCTTGGTTCCCATACTGTAAACAACATGGCTGTCTTTAAAGGTATTGCTCCAGCTTTAAAGGTATTGTGGGTGTGGGGAGATGAGGCAGGTACAGGTCTCAGGGCTGTGCAGTGCAGGGTTCCCCACTTGGCCAGCATCCTTGAGCACTCCTCTGAGTGGGACCCTGGCAAGACTCAGCATGTACTGTCTTTGTGCACATTCCCACATGTTCCGAAGTGAGAATCCGCTAGTTGTCTGATTATGTAACAAATGCTTATTTGCATCCAACTCTGTGTTAGGTATTAAAGTAATGGGTGGCGCGGTGGCTCACACCTGGAATCTCAGCACTTTGGGAGCTGAGGTGGGTGGATCATCTGAGGTCAGGAATTCAAGACCAGCCTGGCCAACATGGTGAAACCTGGTCTGTACTGAAAATACAAAAATTACCTTGGCGTGGTGGTGGGCGCCTGTAATCCCAGCTACTCGGGAGGCTGAGAAAGGAGAATCGCATGAACCCAGGAGGAAGAGGTTGCAGTGAGCCAAGATTGTGCCATTGCACTTCAGCCTGGGTGACAGAGCAAGACTCTATTTCAAACAAACAAACAAACAAACAAACAAACAAACAAACAAACAAAGTAATGTACTAAAAAGAAGTAAAATCTAAGGGGACAAAGGAAGTGAGTGAATGGAGGATATGTGAGGAGTTTATGAAACTTCCTGTAGGGTCATTGGAAAAAAGAGATCTATTTGGGGGTCCTAGTGTACCACAAGCTGAACTGGAAGATTTGGAAAAATGTTTCTAATTAAATAAAACAGAGCAAAAAGACAGACTTAGTTGCTGTGTTGCTGTGTTACTTGAATTTTCACTTAAATTTTCAGAACCTTGGTTTCCGCTCCCATAAAATGAAGTTTGATTAGGCAAGCTTCCTTTCAGTTCTAAGAATGGGGGATGCTCTAAATCTAAGAGTGTACTGCTACGGACAAACAGCACTATAGCTCTAGTGAACTTGACATGAAACGTCTATCTTTGCCCAGATTATGATTATCTGCAATTAGGTGTCCTGTGAAGGTCGATTCTTACTATGTGTTTTCCAGGTAGCTGCTGGCCAAGTCTGACCTGAGGAGTTCCTAGGAGGCCTTTCTCTGTCCCCTTCTCTTTCTCCTCTCTTCCACCTCCCCATCCAATATTTCCCTCCCTGGTCTGTCAGCCATTCTTTTATTTGGCCTAGGCAGGCCTCTTAGAAAAAGAGCAAATGCTGCTGGGTTGGGGGAATTCTTTCAGTCATTAAGCCAGGGATGAGAATGGAGTTTTGAAAGTGTTCTCCAGCATAGGATCCTCTATTCTAAGCCTTCAAGGTCATGAGCAAACTGGCACACTCCAGTCCAACGTGTTAAGCTCAGCCTCTCACTAACAGGTAGGTCCGTGCTCACTGATATGACCCCACTTTGGATTTAGGAATAGCCTCTTAGATGCTAACATTAATCTGTTGGAAGATTTTGCAAGGAGAGAGAGAGGAGTAATCTGGGATTCCTGAGGGCTTTGTTGCAAAGGAAGAGCAATGAGTTGTTGAAAGGGACCCAGGCCGGGGGCAGCGGCTCACATCTGTAATACAACACTTTGGGAGGCTGAGGCGGGTGGATCACTTGAGGTCAGGAGTTTGAGACCAGCCTGGCCAACATGGCAAAACCCTGTCTCTACTAAAAATATAAAAATTAGCCAGGCGTGGTGGCGCACGCCTGTATTCCCAGCTACTGGGGAAGCTGAGGCAGGAGAATCGCTTGAGCCCAAGAGGTGGCGGTTGCAGTGAGCTGAGATTGTGCCACTGCACTCCAGCCTGGGTGACAGAGCGAGACTCCGTCTTAAAAAAAAAAAAAAAGCACCCAAAGGTCAGCTGCTTCTGCCCTACTTCCATGGAATTGTCACTGTGATCCCTGAGTTCTATTTTAGATTCTACAACACAAGGAGAACCCTTATCTAAATCCTTATATGTACAGTGTGTTTCCCATGATATTGTAATTGAAGATTTACTCTGTGCCAGGCACTGAAAAAAACACTTTTACTTTATTTAGTGGTCATCAAGACCTGATGGTGGGAATTATTATTATCCTTATTTTATAGAAGAGGAAAATAAGGGCCAAAGAGATTAAGTCCCGCCGGGCGCGGTGGCTCAAGCCTGTAATCCCAGCACTTTGGGAGGCCGAGACGGGCGGATCACGAGGTCAGGAGATCGAGACCATCCTGGCTAACACGGTGAAACCCCATCTCTACTAAAAAATACAAAAAACTAGCCGGGCGAAGTGGCGGGCGCCTGTGGTCCCAGCTACTCGGGAGGCTGAGGCAGGAGAATGGCGTAAACCCGGGAGGCGGAGCTTGCAGTGAGCTGAGATCCGGCCACTGCACTCCAGCCTGGGCGACAGAGCCAGACTCAGTCTCAAAAAAAAAAAAAAAAAAAAAAAAAAAAAAAAAAAAAAAAAAAAAGAGATTAAGTCCCTTACTCAAGGTAACAGCAGTGGGTAAGTGGCAAAACTGGAGTTTAAGTCAAGGACTAGCTGCCTTCGGAGTCTGAGCTCTCAACTGCAGTGTGACACACGGAGAGGTGCTGTGGTGGAGAGAGAGCCACGGAGTGAATTTGCGGTAGCCTAGGGCTTAGTCTATCCCAACTCGTGTGATCTTGAGCAAGTAATTTAACCTCTCTGGACCCCTCCCTCCTTGAGGGGATGGCAGCATTGGAAGCTTGTCAAGGTTCAGGGTAATATATGCCAGGCTCTCAGGGTAGACTAGGGTCTCCATAAATGGCAAACATTATATATCATAGCAGAGAAATCTTGGAAAGGCAAGTCCACTGGGAAATCGGGATGTAACTTCAAATCCTCTAACTGTGATGGCAGTGTTTCCTACATGATGTCATAACTCCAGGGAACTTGGAGGAGAGTTGGGATATACCTCTTTCCAAGAGATGCTTTGAGATGAAAAGATAAAACTTGGAAAGGTGATCAAGGTATATCCTTATTCCTGTGACATCCATTTTTTTCTCTCCTAGATCGCCCGTCAGCGCACAACCCGCTGTAGGAGTTCCCATCTTATAACAACCCTCCCTTGATCCCACATCACGTCAGCTACGGTCCTATTTTTCTGCTCCACTTCGCAGCTAAGGTCTGAGGCCCGCTGCCCAAGGGGTACTTCAAGTCCGTGAGGGGAGATTAGCAATACTGAGCAGAGTCTCAGTTTGAACCTAAACTGGTTTCACTCTGGAATTCACGTAAGTCAATGCAAGCAACGTCCCTGAAAGAAATGAAGAGTTGAGAGCTCTTAGGGAGGAGCTCATTTCTGGGGGTCAGGAGGAAAGCACACAGGCCTGCTGAAGGCAATGCTTCAGGTTTGGGGCTTAGAGAGACCTTGAGGGTTACAGGAGTTGAGTGCTGAGGCCAAGACCAGCCCAGGTCCAGGGCTTCTCACCTGCGTAGTAGGGAGATGGGGCTGGGAGGGAAAGTGAAAAAAACTGGGGAGATTTTGGCAGTGCCAGCAACACACTCAGGGAAACCTGGCCCTATTCCCCTGCAGGTGGCTGGGCTGGAATTGGTAGAGGGTGGAGGCCAACGTGGCAAATGGGTGCAGGCAACCTCAGGGATGCATGTGGGAGGAAGGACCTGGGGAGGCTACCTGAGGTGCTGAGTCACAGGTTGGCTCACGGGGTACACAGGTACAGAGTGTGAACACAGAAAGAGCCAAAAAAAAAAAGGTAAAAAAAGAAAAAAAGCACTCATATTTCCATCACTCAAAGTCAACCCAGTGCACATTTTGGTTTATTGCCTTCTAGCATTAAAAAACAACAAAGAGTTTATTTTTCAGAGCAGTTTTAGGTTCACAGCAAAATTGAACAGAAAATCTTCTAGTATTTTTTCTTCACTTTACTTTTTTTTCTTTTTGAGTCAGAGTTTTCGCTCTTCTCGCCCAGGCTGGAGTGCAATGGTGCGATCTCGGCACACTGCAACCTCTGCCTTCTGGGTTCAAGCGATTCTCCTGCCTCAGCCTCCTGAGTAGCTGGGATTACAGGCACCTGCCACCATGCCCGGCTGATTTTTGTATTTTTAGTAGAGATGGGATTTCACCATGCTGGCCAGGCTGGTCTCGAATCCTGACCTCAGGTGATATACCCGCCTCGGCCTCCCAAAGTACTGAGATTAAAGGCGTGAGCCACTGTGCTCAGCCACATTTTTTCATTGTGGTATTTCTTTTTGAATGTTTCAATGTCATATGTGATGGTATCACCACAATGTCTTGTCAGTACAGCTTAGGTTCATACTATGTTCGTTGAATAATTTAATGCAGTTTTCATGTTATTACGTTTTAATCTTTTTTTCATTTTTAAAAATCAGCCTACATAGTGCTTTGATTTCATGTTATTATCATATTTAACATTTCCTTGCCTGTTATATTCCTCCCACTTAGTGATTTTCTCTGGCTTTCTCCTGGCCTCTTGTTATTTCGGTCACTTTCCTCTCTAGCTTGCCATCCCAAGGTTGTGCATAGTCTTGCTTTCTCTCTCCCAGCTAGATGCCTCCCATCGACCTAAGAAACTAAGGCTGCTGGCCGGGCGCGGTGGCTCAAGCCTGTAATCCCAGCACTTTGGGAGGCTGAGACGGGCTGATCACGAGGTCAGGAGATCGAGACCATCCTGGCTAACACGGTGAAACCCCGTCTCTACTAAAAAATACAAAAAATCAGCCGGGCGAGGTGGCGGGCGCCTGTAGTCCCAGCTACTCGGGAGGCTGAGGCAGGAGAATGGCGTAAACCCGGGAGGCGAAACTTGCAGTGAGCTGAGATCTGGCCACTGCACTCCATCCCGGGCGACAGAGCGAGACTCCATCTCAAAAAAAAAAAAAAAAAAAAAAAAAGAAACTAAGGCTGCTGGGCCGGAGGTTCCTCAGCAATTTGACGCCTCACCAGCATCCACACTTACTCTCCTCTCCTCCCTGTCCCTTATGTGATGTCCCGGGAGGAGGTGGCCTCCACTCCTTCTATTTGGTTGAATCCTCCTGCAGTGCCTGATCCACCCACCTCCTCAGCAATGTTGAACCAGCTCTGGCTTCCTGCCCCCTCTTAACCCACTGTTGTGTCAACCTCTCCCAGTCTTCAGTTCCTCCCCTAGGTCTCTGCATATGGGATTTCCGGACAACACTTCCTCTCTGTAGCATTTGACCCTATTCATATCCTTTCTTCATTTATGAAAAAGAAATGGAGCAATGTCTGTGTGTCAGGCCTCCTGCAGTACCTGAGGAACAGCAGGAGCAAAACCTGCCCTACAAAAGCCTAAATCCACACCTCTTGCCTGATTTTTTTTTTTTTTTTGAGACAGAGTCTTGCTCTGTTGCCCAGGCTGGAGTACAGGGCGTGATCTTGGCTCACTGCAAGCTCTGCCTCCCAGGTTCACACCATTCTCCTGCCTCAGCCTCCTGAGTAGCTGGGACTACAGGTGCCCGCCACCACGCCCAGCTAATTTTTTGTATTTTTAGTAGAGATGGGGTTTCACCGTGTTAGTCAGGATGGTCTTGATCTCCTGACCTCGTGATCCACCCGCCTCAGCCTCCCAAAGTGCTGGGATTACAGGTGTGAGCCACCACGCCTGGCCTCCTCTTGCCTGATTTTTTAAAAAAACACAAATCCCCAGATTCACAGTATGAAAAGGAGAAAATTTATGTATAAAAGATTATTTTGGGGGTTAGCGGTTGTGGCTCACACTTGTAATCCCAGTGTTTTGAGACACCGAGGTGGGAGGATCATTTATAGCCAGAAGTTTGAGACCAGCCTGGGCAACATAGTGAGACCCCTGTCTCTATAAGAAATTAACACAATTAAAAAACATTAAAAAATGAGAAGATTCAGAAAAACTAAAGAAGACCATAAGAGTCTATTTCCTCACTTACAGATAACCACTGTCAACTTGTGGTATATCCTGCCGTACCTTGGTCTATGCATATAACACTTTAAAAAACAAAACAAAAATGTGGTATTTTGTAGCCTTGTTTGTTTTCCTCTCAGTACCATCCGTTTTGCCATAACACCATACAGTATTCCTAGGAAATTTCGTTATACCAAAAGTGTCTTAAGGGGAGAAGAAGGGTTGTAATCCAGAGAGCTCAAATTCACAATAACAGTTATTGCTTTCTAGAAACGTACATAATGATAATTTTTGAAGATAGTTAAGTCTATGGCTATAAGCCCTAAATATCACCAAGCAAATTCAGAGTTGATGAAGTCCACCTTTTACTCAAAAGACGAGTTTTCTCTTATTATCCCTGATGTGTAGAGTCTCCTGTCATTTTATAAACTGTCACCTTCAAGTTCTCCCTAAGATGCAACCCTAAGTCATTACTTTCTCAAGTCTTCTGAGATTCCAAGAGGGACCAGCACCAGGAGCAGGAAGGTGGTGCCTTTCTCAGGCTTGCTCTTTCTGGGGCCACTGATTCCTCACCTTTACGTCATTTGGCAGGTCTGTGTCACTCTTCTTTCTAGGCCCACCACCTCTCCCTGCCTTTTTCTGCCTGTAGATGCTCCCTGAATTTACATCACCCCAGATCAACTGACAAGTCCAAGTAGCATCGCGGTTGCCCACTTCCAGGAAAGCAATTGTGGTTGACTCAGCTATGGCCAGGGAGGCGCCTCCAGGAGAATGCAGGAAAGGGTGGAAGAAGGAAGACCAGTTAGCAGGTTATTTCAGTCGTTCCAAGAGAGAGGGGATGGTGGCTTGGATGAAGGTGATAGGGGAGGAGATGGTGAAAGGTGGTCGGATTTCCACTCCCATCAGGAGCGCAGCAGAGCATTATTTTCTCACATGTCATGCTTCCCCTTGCTTCAAGTTCTATTTCTCAGGCCTCCTCTTTTTATCCAGAGTCTTTGGCTTCTTTTCAGTCCCCTTTGAAAGCCCCTCTTCCTCTTTTAGTCCCTCAAATGCTGGCATTCTCCAAGATTCTGTTCTCTCCCATTTTCTGCCCTTTCTCTGTTTCCCAGTTTCCCTGTGTGATGTCATCTCCTCCTGTGGCTTTAATGTGCCATCTCTGGGAGAATGATCTCTGAAAAAGTGTGTGGAGGCTCTGAAAAATGTTTTTCCTGGGCTCCCAAAGCTAAGTGTCCCAATGCACAGTGACACATCTACTTGTACTCTCACCACAAGACCGGAATTGAAGCCAACATCTTCCCCCCAAACCTGTCCCTTTAAGCCATTTGTCCAAGCTATGGGCTGAAGAATCCTGTTTGAATCCTTCTGTTTTTCTCACTGCCCCATCCTCCTTCCAGTTGCTAGCCAAGTCCTGTTGGACTTGCCTTAAAGATCTCTTGAACTTACCCCTATCTCCACCCACATTGTTGCTCCAGGTCTTCACTACCTCTGCTCTAGTCTCCTAACTGGACTCCTGCCTTGAGCCTTTACCTCTTTCTATGTATTCACACACAAGCTCAGGGGAGTGATGGGATTGTATTATGCATTTGCTGAAAGCTCTTCCAGGGCTCCTGTTGCCTGTGAGATAAAGTGCAAACGTTTTAGCTCAGCACTCAAAGCCCTTTGTGGTTTGGTCTTGCCTTCTGGGCCAGGTGCATGTCTTATCTATTTCATCCCACATCTGGAATGGCCTTTGCTCTGGTCATTCTAGATTCCTTAGTTTTCCCCTGATGCCTCATGTCATCTGCCTTTGACTGGATTTCTTTTGTTGTAAGGGACAGAAACCTGCTTTGAAAAGGCTGAAGCCAAGAGGGAATTTAGCAGAAGGATCAAAGGGTATCTGATGGGCCCCAGGGTCCTGAGATTCCATGATTTTCTCAGGCTCACTCTCTTTGTGGCCACTGATTCCTCACCTCTACTTCATTTAGGGGATCTGTGTCACTCCTCTTTCTAAGCACACTATCTTTCCCTGCCCTTTTCTGCCCATGGACACTCCCTGAGTTTACATCACCCCAGATCCACTGACAAGTCCAGGTGGCATTATAGTCTCACATTTCCAGGAAAGCAATTGTGATTGGCCCTGCTATTAGCTATAGCCAGGGAGACAACCTCATGGAGAACAAACACAGCTTGGAGAAAGAAGGCTTGGAGGGACAGCCCCAGAAAAATCCCCAAACTCTCCATGTGGATCTTTACGTATACTATTTCTTGTCATTGGATACCCTTCCCTGTGTCTTCATCTGGCTAAATTTTTTTTTTTTTTAATTGAGACAGAGTTTGACTCTGTTGCCCAGGATAGAGTGCAGTGGCGTCATCTCAGCTGACTGCAACCTCTGCTTCCTGGATTCAAGCGATTCTTCTGCATTAGTCACCCAAGTAGCTGGGACTACAGGTGTGCACCACCACGTCCGGCTAATTTTTGTATTTTTAGTAGAGACTGGGTTTCACCATGTTGGCCAGGCTGATCTCAAACTCCTGATCTCAAGTGATTCACCTGCCTTGGCTTCCCAAAGTACTGGTGAGCCACCTCACTCGGCCCATCTGGCTAAATCCTATTCATCCCTTAAGAGTTAGACCTTCCCAGAAGCCTCCTCTGGCTGAGTTAGGAGACCCCTCCATGTGTTTCTGTAAATCCATAGCAAACCTTGGTTCGAACACATCATACTTGGGTCATATCCATTGATTTCTTGTCTGTCTCTCAGTAGACCATGAGATCCTTGGGGGTAGGCTCAGAACCTGTTCATCTCCTTTTCTCTAGAGTCAGGGGAAGAACCAGGTCTAAAATAAGGACAGATTCATTTTTTTTTTTTTTTGAGACAGTCTTGCTCTGTCAGCCAGGCTGCAGTGCAGTGGTGCCATATCAGCTCACTGCAACCTCCGCCTCCTGGGTTCAAGTAATTCTCCTACCTCAGCCTCCTGAGTAGCTGGGATTACAGGCACCTGCCACCATGCCCGGCTGATTTTTGTATTTTTAGTAGAAGCAGGGTTTCACACCATGTTGATCAGGCTGGTCTCGAACTCCTGACCTTGTGATCCACCTGCCTCAGCCTCCCAAAGTGCTGGGATTACAGGCGTTAGCCACCGTGCCTGGCTGATAGGTTCAATTTTTAAATGAAGGAGCCAAACAGCCTTTTAGTTTTCATCCACCCTGGGCAGGACGCAGGGCATGTGATAGAAAAAAAGAGAATACCACAGCTAGCTTGCTTACGGCATTGGCTGCCTGTTCCTCATAGCTCATCAGAGTCCCACGAGTATCAACCCTCAGGAAGCTACGTAACTTAGGATTCATTTTCTGCAACACTGCAGGGTTATCTGTGGCTTTGTAGATTAAAATTGCCCAATCTGACTTATTAGGTGGTGTAAATAAATGAATGGCTAAAAGTAGAATAAGCCTGGTTTAGAACAGATTTTATTAACTTAATTAATTTTTTATTGAGACAGTCTTGTTCTGAGACCCAGGCTGGAGTACAGGGGTATGGTTATGGCTCTCTGCAGCTTCTACCTCCTGGGCTCAAGGGATCCTCCCATCTCAGACTCCTGAGTAGCTGGGATCACAGGTGTGCACCATCATGCCTGGCTAATTTTTACAAATTTTTTGTAGAGATGGGGTCTCCCTATGTTTCCCAGGCTGGTCTTGAACTTCTGGGCTCAAGTGATCCTCCTGCTTCAGCCTTCCAAAGTGCTGGGATTATAGGTGTGAGCCACTATGCCTAGCTAGAATAGATTTTAAAATGTCACAACGTTTGACTGGGTGCCGTGGCTCATGCCTGTAATCCCAGCACTTTGGGAGGCTGAGGCAGGCAGATCACCTGAGGTCAGGAGTTTAAGACCAGCCTGGCCAACATGACGAAACCCCATCTGTACTAAAAATACAACAATTAACCTGGTGGGTGGCAGGCATCTGCAATCCCAGCTACTCGAGAGGTTGAGGCAGGAGAATTGATTGAGCCTGGGAGGTGGAGGTTGCAGTGAACTGAGATTGCGCCACTACACTCCAGCCTGGGTGACATAGTGAGACTCTGTCTCAAAAAAAAAAAAAAAAGTCACTACTTTTATATGACAGGCTAGTTGATGATGGCTATGTGTATTTTGTATTAATACTATAGCTAGGATCTTTTTTGAACTTTATATCAAAATTTCTATTTACAAAATTTAGCCCAAATTATTTTATTTGTGAACTTGAAACAAAATTAAAGATTTAAATAAAGATCAACAGCTAACATTTATTGAGAGCTTACCATGTTCTAGGCCCTGGGCTAAGTGCTTTATATATGTTTTTCTTAACTAACCTAATCCTTCAAATTACCTTATAAGGCTGGTTCTGTAATGAGCCCATTTTATGCAGGAGGAAACTGAAGCACAAAAGTTTAAGTAACTAGAGTTGGGATGTGCATTTAACATTCTGGCCCCAGGGCCTACACCCTTAACCACTCTGCTAGACCGCCTCAAGGCACAATTTGGTACCTTTATCCCAATTCTTATTCATTAATGGTTGTTATTTCAGTTATGTCTTGTTCACCATACTTTAAAATAGTTTTTCTTTTAACACTTCTTAAATGTTTATGTTTTTGGGTAAAAAATGAAACATCTCTCTGTTTGAATACAAGGCATCTTGGCATTAAAAGCTCTTGCAAGAAGCTGTCATCATGCCAATGTTTACCACTAAACCAGCTCCAAATACTTACTTGACTTGCATGATGAAGAGGAAAAAAATGAATAAGTGAAGGAGTAGCTTTAGGACTGTCCTCTGTGTCTCTATTCCTGGGTCTTCTTTTTCTCTGAATCTTTATCTACAGGTACTGGAAGAAAAAGGCCATGGGCATAATCTTATGAGTCTTGCCACCAGTCCCATAAGAATCATTTTCTCAGTGACTTGAGAGTGGCTTCCTGGTAGTGAGGAGGGTAATGAATGGGGAATCTGGAGACCAGTGTCCAGTGCTGCTTCTGTCACTTATAGTTTGAGATCTCTTGCAAGTGTCCACCTGCTCTGGGCCTCCAGTCATTCACCTGTCAAAAGGGGAGGTCAGTTCAGAAGTGGATCTTCAAGATTCCTTCCACCCAGACAGGGTGGATTTAGGTAAAGCAGTTCAAGGCCACCACTCACACAAGTGATGAGTGGAGAGTAGAGAGTATGATATAAATAACACACTTCTGTGTGTATGTCCTAAACTGAATGAGCAGAATCTTCCCATAAACAGAGGGTTTCTGGGCACCCCTGACTGTGGTCCCTGGGAACTACTATGACATCGAGACCCCTGAGCCTTGCAGAAGATCCCTGGTAGCCCTGCTTATGCATTTTTGGCAGTTGGGTTGGACTGTTGGGCAAGCATGGAATTAGACATGGGAAAGCGAGGTATTCCAAGTGCCATAGCTAGCTGTGCAGTCCAGCAGAGCAAATCCCTTAGCATGTTGCTTGACTTCTAAGAAAGTCCTCTAGAAATGCCAGCTGGGATCATGACTGTAGCAGAATAGACAAAAAACACTGGACAGACCACCTCGTGGGAACCAGGACTTTAGCCCTGTCTCTGGGTCTGCCTGGCACAGAGCCAGTGTTGATGGGAAGCTGGCTCTTCTGTTTATGAGCAGGGAACATGTCTGACATCAGACCTAGCAAGTCCCTGTTGAGAAATCAGTGGTGTGTTTGTCTTCTCCCGGAAGGTGCTCCTTTGTTCACGTTTCTGAAGCTGTCCTTAGTGGAGGGCCCTTGAGTTGGGGCCATGATTTCTGCTCCTCCCTGTTTTCCCTCTGGACTCCCATAGTTGCTCCACCTTGGGCAGATGGAATGACCACAAGAGGCTCCAATGCAAGGCCATCTTCTTTTTGGCTAGGCCAAAATCATGGCCGAGTACCAAGACCAGCTCAGTCAGGAAGACCCTAACCCAGTGGCGCTAGAGGAATTAAAGACACACACACAAAAATATAGAGGTGTGAAGTGGGAAATCAGGGGTCTCATAGCCTTCAGAGCTGAGAGCCCTGAACAGAGATGCACCCAGGTATTTATTAACAGCAAGTCAGTCATTAGCACTGCTTCTATAGATATTAGATTAATTAAAAGTATCCCTTATGGGAAACGAAGGGATGGGCCAAAATAAAGGGGTGGGTCTGGCTAGTTATCTGCAGCAGGAACATGCCCTTAAGCCACAGATCGCTCATGCAATTGTTTGTGGTTTAAGACTGCCTTTAAGTGGTTTTCCGTCCTGTGTGGGCCAGGTGTTCCTTGCCTTCATTCCGGTAAACCCACAACCTTCCAGCGTGGGCATTATGGTCATCATGAACATGTCACAGTGCTGCAGAGATTTTGTTTATGGCCAGTTTTGGGGCCAGTTTATGGCCAGATTTTGGCAGGTCTGTTCCCAACAGCTGGGTGTGGTGGGTCACATCTATAATCCTAGCACTTTCGGAGACCAAAGAGGGCAGATCATTTGAGATCAGGAGTTCGAGACCAACCTGGCCAACATGGTGAAACCCCATCTCTACTGAAAATACAAAAATTAGCTAGGCCTGGTTGCGGGCACCTGTAATCCCAGTTACTTGTGAGGCTGAGGCAGGAGAATCACTTGAACCTGGGAGGTGGAGGAGCAGTGAGCTGAGGTCACACCGCTGCACTCCAACCTGGGCAAGAGCGAGACTGCCTCAAAAAAAAAAAAAAAAAAAAAAAATCACCCTCAGAAACAATTCGAATTCCAAGAGGGCATTTCTCATCTCCAGTTTGAGAGCTCTGCTGCTATTACTTCTGGGTTGGTGGGTTTTAAACTTGAGCCATGACCAGAGTCATCGGGGCTCCAGATTCTCAGGATCCACCCTCAGCCATACAGATTTGGTAGAACTGGAACCATCACTCTTAACTTGAAGCTTGGGTGGTGAATTGGATATCGTCTATGTTTTCCTCCAGATACACTCTCTACCTTTCTTTACTGTGTTCTATGCCCTGGGATGCTGACTACATGGACTATCTCAGGGCACTCCCTTGTCCTCTGGTTTCTGAGCTGAACCAATGGGAATCCTGGTGATACGGGAGTGGGGCAGGGAAGTGCTGGGTAGAGAAGGGTGGGGTCCCTGGTGAGGGATCCACTCTGGGCCTGTGTCCACGGACCTAAATGAGGAGAGTCATTTCTGTTGCATTTTCTAAGCTCACACTGACCCCCTACGCCCCCCTTCCTGTGCCCATATAAACCCGAGAGACCTTAGCAGGTACACACACACAAGTAGCTAGACGTCAGGAGGAGCAGAACAACACACCAACAGACACCAGCAGACACCAGCAGACACCAGCAGGCCATTGAGGGTGGAACAACACGGAAATCGGTTGGGGGTGGTAGGAGGAAAGGCTGGCTGCTGGGCAGCCTGACTCCAGGGGAAGAGCACCTTCCCACTGCATCCTCCTTCTGGCTTCCCATCCACCTCGCTGAGAGCTACCTCCACCACTCAATAAAACCTTGCACCCATCCTCCAAGCCCATGTGTGATCTGATTTTTCTGGTACACTAGGGCAAGAACTTGGGATACAGAAAGCCCTCTGTCCTCGTGATAAGGCAGAGGATCTAATTGAGCTGATTAACACAAGCCACCTGCAGATGGCAGAACTGAAAGAGCACAGTGTAACACATGCCCACTGAGGTTTCGGGAGCTGTAAACTCTCAACCATAGGCGCTGTTGTGGGGTTGGAGCCCAAAAATGCTCCCCACGACCTGCCCACCTGCATGCTCCCCCTCGAGGTTTGAGCACTGAAGAAGCGAGACACACCCCTGTCATACGCCTTGCGAGAGGGATAAGGGAACTCCTCCTGTTTCACTGGTAAGAGATTGGGTTGAGCTCAACCCAAGGGGACCCAAGTGGGAGATGGGACTGAGTTCAGCCAATGGGAACCCTGGTGAGAGAGGCTTCAGGAACCCTAAACAGGAGCAGTGTCAAGTTGGGGCATTTCTTTGCTCAGCCCTGTCCCTGCTGGTTGCTGGGGTTGGCACCTGTCAGGCAGCCCACATCATACTGCTGTCTCTTGGACTCCTGTCATGGTTCCTCACCTTGTTGCTTCAAGCCTAGGGATAGTGACTGCTCCCTACTGTCACGGTCATTAGGGTACTGAATTTCACATTACTTTCCCCAAATCCTCCACACACTGTTGTTCAAGGTCCCTTTATTCAACTCTTACTGAAGTTGATAAAACTCTCTCTCCTTGCCTAGCTCAAGTGCACTGTCTAGTTTCTGCCAGGAAACTGGGGATTATCCATAAATCCATATTTTAAGCAAGAAGCCTATTATATTATATTTTATTTTATTTTGAGAAAGAGTCTTGCTCTGTTGTCCCAGTTGGAGTGCAGTGGCATGATCACAGCTCACTGCAGCCTCCACCTCCTGGGCTTAAATGATCCTCCCATCTCAGCCTCCTGAGTAGCTAGGACTACACATGTACGCCACCATGTCTGGCTAATTTTAAACATGTTTTGTAGAGATGGGGTCTCACTGATGCTCAGGGTGGTCTCGAACTCCTGAGCTCAAGCAGTCCTCCTCCTGCCTTGGCCTCCCAAAATGCAGGAATTACAGGCAGGAACCACCTGGCCAAGAAGCCCATTTTAAGCATGGAGTATTTTAGAAATGCTGTCCCATGGCCATCAGTGGTGCGTAGTTCTTTTTTGGTCAAATATCAACAAGCCTCTTTATTACTTAACTCATTTGGGACTAAGGTGATGTTTTTCAAAAAGCAACTTTACCAGGAAATGAAGTAAAAAAAAGAATATGAATATTGTTCAAGAAAGAATATAAAACATAGAAATGGTCATGTCCACAAAGCCCAGCTTCTTTGCCTATAAGGAGGCCTGTGCAGACCCCTCCAAAATCAGCCTCAGCTCCTTCGTTTTTGGAAAAATACAGCCCCAACCAAATAAATGGAAACAATGCAAAACTGTGCAAACCAGTGATGAACCCCATCCTCTAGTTCTCTCCAGCCTAACTCCTACTGACAGCTTGCTATATGTTCTCTCAGACATTTTTCTGAACATTTACAAACCCATATATAGATTAGAGTGTTTTTTACACAGGCAGGTAAGCCATTTACTACACATGCTGTTCTACCTTCCTTTTTCTTTTTTTTTTTTTTTTTTTTTTTTTTTTTGAGACGGAGTCTCGCTCTGTCGCCCAGGCTGGAGTGCAGTGGCGCGATCTCGGCTCACTGCAAGCTCCGCCTCCCGGGTTCACGCCATTCTCCTGCCTCAGCCTCCTGAGTAGCTGGGACTACAGGCGCCCGCCACCGTGCCCAGCTAATTTTTTTTTTTTTGTATTTTTAGTAGAGACGGGGTTTCACCGTGGTCTCGATCTCCTGACCTTGTGATCCGCCCGCCTCGGCCTCCCAAAGTGCTGGGATTACAGGCGTGAGCCACCGCGCCCGGCCCTACCTTCCTTTTTCTTTTTTGTTGTTGAAATTTTATTTTTTTTTTGAGACGGAGTCTCAATCTGTCGCCCAGACTGGAGTGTAGTGGCCGGATCTCAGCTCACTGCAAGCTCCACCTCCCGGGTTTACCTGCCTCAGCTTCCCGAGTTGCTGGGACTATAGGCGCCTGCCACCTCGCCCGGCTAATTTTTTGTATTTTTTAGTGCAGACGGGGTTTCACCATGTTAGCCAGGGTGGTCTCGATCTCCTGACCTCGTGATCCGCCCGTCTCGGCCTCCCAAAGTGCTGGGATTACAGGCTTGAGCCACCGCACCCGGCTGTTGTTGCAATTTTAAACACTGTATTTGAGCAAACAGCAATTCATGAATCATCTGCCTTCCTTTTCCATCCAACATTATTTCTTGAAGATCTTTCCATGTCCATTCACAGAATTACTTCATTATTTTTATATTACATTATATTTAATTTATTTTTTTTTTAGACAGAGTCTCCCTCTGTCACCCGGGCTGGAGTGCAGTGACATGATCTCAGCTCACTGCAACCTCTGCCTCCTGGGCTCAAGCGATTATCATGTCTCAGCCTCCTAAGTAGCTGGGATTAGAGGCACTTGCCACCATGCCCGGCGAATTTTGTATTTTTAGTAGAGATGGAGTTTCACCTTGTTGGCCAGGCTGGTCTCAAACTCCTGAGCTCAAATGATCCACCTGCCTCGGTCTCTCAAAGTGCTGGGATTATAGACATGAGCCGCTACGCCTGGCCCTACTTCATTATTTTTAAAGATTGTTTTAAAGAACGGTTTACTGAGATATCACTAACCTACTATCAGATTCAGTCTGTCCTGAGAATACCATCCAGTAAATTTTAGTAAATTTACAGAGTTGTGCAACCATCACCATAATCCAGGTTTAGGATATTTCCATCACTCCAAAGGGAACCCTGGTGCCTGTTTGTAGTCAATCCCTTTTCGCACCCTCAACTCCAGGCAACTGCTCATATGCTTTCTGTCTGTATAGATTTGTCTTTTCTGGACATTTTATGTAAATGGAATCATACAATATGTGGTCTTCTGATCAGCGGCTTCCACCTTGCATGTTTTACTTTTATTTTATTTATTTATTTTTTGAGACAGAGTCTCGCTCTGTTGCCCAGGCGGGAGTGCAATGGCACGATCTCCTCTCACTGCAACTTCCACCTCTCTGGTTCAGGTGATTTTCCTGCCTCAGTCTCTCAAGTAGCTGGGATTGCAGGAGTGTACCACCACGCCTCGCTAATTTTTATATTTTTAGTAGAGATGGGGTTTCACCACGTAGGCCAGGCTACTCTCAAACTCCTGACCTCACGTGATCCACCCACCTCGGCTTCCCAAAGTGCTGGGATTACAGGTGTGAGCCACTGCGCCTGGCCGTACTTTCCATGTTTTAAACATCGTTTTCAAACCACTGCATTCACAGTATTCCACAGTGTGGCTGCACCTTCAAAGTGTTTCTAACCAATTCCCCATTGATGAATATTTAGGTTGTTTCTGAGCTTTGACTTTTATTAAAAAATGCTGTGATGAATATCCTGTACACATTTATCCACCTAGATGTGTATTTCTATAGGATAGATTTGTAGTAGTATAATTCTTGGATCAGAGATAGTGTGCATTGAAGTATGTATCACAAAATTGCCTTCTTGAAAGATCGTTCCTAATTCCTCTGCTACTGGCAGTGGACGATAATATCTTCTAATCTGGTGAATTCTGATCCCCAAACTACACCACACAAAAGCTTGCAGTCCACTCCCTGCAGTGGTTCCTTGAAATGACCCAGGTTGTCCTTTTGTTCTTCACTGTTTCTTTATTTTTCCCTTCATTTTAATGATTAAAAACACTTTTATTGTGAATAGCATACATACCACAGGTTACAGAAAACTAACATTTATAGCTTAAAAAATAATAATATAATGGCTCTTAAGCATCTATCATGTAGGATAAGAGAGAGGACATTATCAGTGGTCTCTAAGGCCCCCATGTGTTCCTCCCTTTCCCGACCCTTTAATAAATATCACCTGAACCTTTGTGGGAACAATTCCTTTTCTTTAGAGTTTGCACATAAGTTTGTGCAGAGAATTTGTACTGCGTCAGCATAGATAAGATAGAACTGTATTTCCCTAAATTCTCTTCCTTTCACATTTCCAGGTCAGCGAGGGGCCCGAAGGAACCTTGTATGTGAGATCTGGAAGGTGGAAGTGGAGCAGCAGCTACATTCTGTTTCAGCTCAGGAAGGTCAGTGCAAGGTACCAGATACCACCATATAAGTCACATACCTGCCGGCTTCTGTAGGCGTGGGGCCTGAGTTGGCCTGTAGCCCCTCAGGTGTGGGTTTACCTGCCTGGTGCAGATGCCAGCTTCTCCATAGGCCATTCACATACTGAACTTGGATCAACACAGGTGTCAGCCTATCCTGGTAGGTTCCAACTCCTCCTCGCGATTCCCCACTTTACATCCATCTTTCCTTCCAGGCTGTCCATCCTACCAGCTTCAGATCCCAGCCAAGAAACAAAGCCAACAGGCTGACACTAATGGTTTAGCCAGCTCCCACAGTTGCCTAGGGTCAAATGCTTGTCACAAATTCGTCTTCCCAGTGGTTTTGCTTCTCTGATTGGCCCCTGCCTGATAAGATATGTGTCCTCTGTAGAGGGGTTAGTTGTGCCTGTCTCTGAATTTTGTGTTGGGCTCTGATTGTGTCTTTATTTATTTATTTATTTATTTATTTATTTATGAGATGGAGTTTCACTCTTGTTGCCCATGCTGGAGTGCAATGGCGTGATCTCGGCTTACTGCAACCTTCGCCTCCCAGGTTCAAGTGATTCTCCTGCCTCAGCCTCCCATGCAGCTGGGATTACAGGTCCCCATCACCACACCTAGCTAATTTTTGTGTTTTTAGTTAGAGACTGAGTTTCACCAAGTTGGCCAGGTTGGTCTTGAACTCCTGACCTCAGGTGATTTGCTCTTCTCGGCTTCCCAAAGTGCTGGGATTACAGGCGTGACCAACTGTGCCCGGCCACGACTGTGTCTTTAACTGTCCTGCCTGCCAGCCGAGAATAGGAAAACCCAGCCTGAGGCTGCTCCCACACCTGTGCCCCTGAGCCTCCGCTGGGGCACCCCTATCAGGATGACAGAGACTCCAGCAACCCCAGCTCAAGGCACAGATGAGTGCAGGTGCAGAAAATGTAGACTGATCTTACCCATGTGAGTGAAATGGTCTGAAAAGGTCATATCTACATGTAATTTTCCATCTGTCAGGTGCTCGCACCGAAAAGCAAAATATCGGTTAAAAAACGAACTGTCTAGGAATCTTATTTCAGCTCTACTACTGTCTAGCCATGAGATTTTGGCCAGGTTGCTTTGGTAAAGCTTCAGTTTCCTCGTTGATGTATGGAAATGCGGATCTTCAGGCCTCTTTGACTCTGCTATGCATGGTAGTGTGGTTCTCCCTGTGGGTCTGCATGTTATGAGTTTGAACAGGACATGCAGACTGAGGTGCTCTTTAGACTGGGTGCTGCCTTGATTTAATGAACAAAGGGAGCCCATCCTGCAGAGACTGGGGATTGTGGTGGAGAGAGACACCATGAACTCAGAGAGATAGATAAAAATAGACAATGGTGTTAGAGTGAGTACAGGAAGCAAGAATGGCCAGTTCAGACCGAGCAGGCAGATCAGGCAGAAAGGTGCTGGACCCTGAGACCTTGGGACTCAGGCTCAGAAACATCGGAGGGAAGAAAGAAGTCAACAACTCAAAGGCAAGCCCCAGATTTGCCTGTCCTAGGGATGGTGTGGTTGGTAAATTATTTGTGCCAAGACTATTCTTATGAGAGAGAGTCTGAAAGAGAGAGAGAGAGACAGACAGACAGACAGAGAGAGACAGACAGAGAGAGATTGGAGATAGAGATGAATTACAGAGTTCATGTAAGCATAATTTAATCTCTGCCTCATTTTCCTAGGCTGAGGGTATCCTTTTATTATCCTTGGAGAACCATGTTTCTTCCAGTCCTTGTTAGAGGAAAGAGCAGAGTCCTGAAACTAGAGGCATAATTTGGCCTCCTCCCTCTGGGAGTTGTCTCGGGGAGCCACCTGGTCCATCAGCCTTGTCCAGGCAGAGCACCATTGGTTCCTCTGGCAAGTCAGGTCCTTGGTAAATACACGTTTCCCTGCATTTCCTGCTACTGAATCAGAAGCTGTTCCCAAGACTCAGCCAGAGCAGTTGAGTCATGCTTGGTCCTGAGTTTAGCAAGTGCCCAGCATAGAATGAGCAGGAAAGAAGGGATTGTTGTGCTGAATGCAATAGGAAAGGCAGTTTTGTGGCTTTTGAGTGGAAGTTCTCTGCCCCCAAGCCCTCCCACTCAGAGGTGTGCTCCTGCCTCCCTGTTTTCTCCTAGATTTAGTTGTTAACCTGAAGGGGGTTGTTTGGGAACTGAGGTCGTTTAGTTCCTCTTGCCTCCTTCCTTCCTTCTCAGGCTGCTCAGACCCAGACGCCCTCTAGACAAAGACCCTGCAGAGACAAGCCCTAGGAATGCGAGCTCCCCCAGGGCAAGGCACTGTCTGTCTTGATCTCTGCTGTATCCCCACTCTCTGAACAGTCAGAACTCCATGCTGTTGGAGGCATGATTCGAATCTTTTGTTTTCTCCTAATGACAGATTATAAACCACTTCCCCATTCTGCAATCGGGCTGTCCTGTCAAACCTGGAATGATGGGTGTGTGCTTGGGTGGGAGAGAGGGAAGAGGGTAGGGCACTCACAGCGGGTGCTGCTGGCTGAGCTGGGAGAGCTCTCTGCCTTCCTACTACGTGATCAGGGGGATTTGGTGAACTTACTCAACCCTCTGCACCTTCTAATTCTAAGTCTCACCCCTGACACTCCTGACTACTGCCTAACCCAAGGACATGAGAGGCCCTAAAGCATCCCAGAACACATTTCTTTCTATGATGCGTGGTCTACAGCAGGAAGCTTGGGTTGGGGGCAAGGGGATGGCAAGACTGGGCTCCATCTCTATTGCATCCTTCTCTCTACGACACAACAAATAACAAAGAGATTTACTTCTTGTAAAGACTCTCACTCAAGACCTCTGCTCACCCTTGCCCCACCGCTCTGTAGCAATTTGGAAGCAGTAATATAAACACCCAAGTAAAAATGGTTTATTAAAAAAAAAGATATTAATGGAATCATTTAACAAAAAATATAGCCAGGTGGTTCCAGCCTTGGTTCCAGCCTTGGTTTAATCAGCCTTGGTGCTTAAAATACCTTTTAGGCTTAGTTTTTTTTTTTTTTTTTTTTTTTAAATTGATATAAAATATACATAACAAAATTGATCATTTTAACCATTTTAAGTGTCAATTTAGTGGCATTAAGTCACATTACTGTACAATTATCACTACTGTTTATCTTCAGAACTTTTTCAACATCCCAAACATAAACCCTGTGCCCATTAAACCATCACTCCCCATGCTCCCCTCCCCTCAGTCCCTGGTAATCACTGTTCTGCTTTCTGTCTCTGTGAATTTGTTCACTCTCAGTACCTCATGTAAGTGGAATCATAGCTGTTTATGTCTGGCTTATTTCACTTAGCATAACAAGGTTCGTCCATGTTGTAACATGTATGAGTACTTCATTCCTCTTTCAGGCTGAAGGATACTTTGTTGTGTACATATCACATTTTGTTCAGCCATTCATTCATTCATTCATTCATGCATGAACATTTGGGTTGTTTTTGCCTTTTGGGTCTTGTGGATAAGCTAATAAGCTGCTATGAACATTGGTGGACAATATGGGTTCAAGTCCCTGCTTTCACTTCTTGTGGGTCAATTCCTAGAAGTGGAATTGCGGGATCATGTGATAATTCTATGTCTGATGTTTTGAGGAAAGCTGCCATACTGTCTTCCGCAGTGGCCACACCATTTTACATTCCTGCCCTCAATGCTCAAGAGTCCCAGTTTCTCCTCTACATCTTCATGGACTGAGATAGAGTTCACTCTGTCACTCAGGCTGGAGTGCATGGGCACGATCTCAGCTCACTGCAACCTCTGCCTCCCGGGTTCAAGCGATCCTCCCACCTCAGCCTCCCAAGTAGCTGTGATTACAGGTACTTGTCACCATGCCCGGCTAATTTTTTTATTTTTGTATTTTTAGTAGAGACAGGGTTTCACTGTGTTGGCCAGGCTGGCCTCGAACCCCTGACCTCAAGTGATCTGCCCGACTCAGCCTCCCAAATTGCTGGGATTACAGGCCTGAGCCACAGCGCCCAGCTTGATTTTCTTTCTTCTGATACTAGCCATCCTAATGAGTACACAGAGCTGTCTCACTGGAGTGTAGATTTTCACTTCTTAGAACACAGAGTGCCACGGGCTCAGGGACGGGATGCACAGAGCTCCAGCAAGTGATGTAGTAATTATGGCAAGGGGTGAGGCACCAGGGCAGGCTTTTTAAACCATGCAAGAGAAACTAGTAAGAACGTGGCCTCCTCTGCTTCCTGTGACCACAATGGGGGCTGCACAGACACTGAGACCAAGAAGAACCAGTGGACATGAGGCTTGGAATGTGACTGTGAAGAGAAGGGAGGAACCCCACGGGGCTGCACTTAGGCAGGACGTCTCAGAGAGTAGTGGAAGTGTGCCCTGAAGAAGAGCCAACAAAGGAAGGCCTGCTGTCTTTGGGCAGGGAGTCCTTGCTGATCAAGCCATGTGTGGCTAGAATCTTGAGGAGTCCATGGCGAAACTTCTGGCCAATGAAGGCGTAGATGAGGGGGTTGAGGCAGCTGTGAAGGATGCCCAGAATCTCGGTGGCATCCAGGGCCTGGTCGATGTTGTTGCGGCGCTGACAGGTCTCGTTGATCAACCGGGTCCTCATGAGGGTGTCTGCCAGCAGGACCAGGTGGTAAGGCAGCCAGCAGAGTAGGAAGATGAGGACGACAGCAAAGATGACCCGCATGGCCCGGTGCTTCTGCCCCATGTGGGCCTTAAACAGCGTGCGCAGGGTGAATCCATAGCAGAACAGCATGATCAGCAGCGGCAAGATGAAGCCAAAGGTCTGGGGCAGGATCCGCAACACCATCCGCCATTTTGCTGTATTGTTGCCCATGTCCTCATAGCAGACTGGGCTAATATAGGTCAGGTAGACAGTCCTTCGGAAAAGTAAGACAGGCAGGGCCAGGAGCAAGGATAGACTCCAGATGCTGAGACATACGAACTTGACCAAGTAGCGCTTCTGGGTCAGTGTGCGTGTGGCATGGACAATGGCCAGGTAACGGTCCACACTGATGCAGGCCAGTAGCAGGATGCCACTATAGAAGTTGACTTCCTTCAGGAGTGAGACCACTTTGCACAGGAATGTGCCAAAAATCCAGCCATTCACCTTGGCGGCAGCCCAGATGGGCAAGGTCAGGGCAAACAGTAGGTCGGCCATGGCCAGGTTCAGTAGGTAGACATCAGTGATGGAGCGGCCGACCCTGCTGTGTAAGATGACCAGCATCACGAGGGAGTTTCCCAGCAAGCTCAGCAGGAATACCAGGGCATAGATAATGACCACAAAATACTTGTTGATTTCCAGGGATTCTGGTCGACATGGGGCGACATCTGGTAGAGAAGGGGGCAGGTCAGAGCTGTAACTGTAATTACTAAAATCTTCACCTTTCCAGAGATCTTCAAAATTGAAACTCTCCATGTTAATATCTTCTGTTTTTGAGGTAAACTTAAATCCTGACCTATAGAAGAGAGACGAAGGTTACTGCACAATAAATTCCCCAGATTCTTGCACATCCACCCAAGAAACTGGGATAGGATTCTTTGTGTTGGCTTGAGTATTACATTGAAGTAATTTTTCCCTACAAATTTGTAATCAGTAGCTCTTAGGTTATGAGATAAATTTGGTGATAAATGGTACATTTTATGAAAGGACTATAGTTCTCTTTAATATAAGAGAGAAATTCTTAGCATTTCTTTTAGCATCGCCATCACCTAAAACTTTGCAGAAAGTTCTCTTTGGACAGGCCCTGGTGCGTGATGTTCCCCTTTCTGTGTCTCAAGTGTTCTCATTGTTCAATTCCCATCTATGAGTGAGAACACGCAGTGTTTGGTTTTCTGTTCTTGCGATAGTTTGTTGAGTATGATGGTTCCCAGCTGCATCCATGTCCCTACAAAGGACATGAACTTATCCTTTTTTATGGCTGCATAGTATTCTATGGTGTATATGGGCCACATTTTCTTAATCCAGTCTGTCATTGATGGACATTTGGGTTGGTTCCAAGTCTTTGCTATTGTGAATAGTGCCACAGTAAACATACGTGTGCATGTGTCTTTATAGCAGACATGGCACAGGTATACATATGTAACAAACCTGCACATTGTACACGTGTACCCTAGAACTTAAAGTGTAATAAAAACAAATAAAATAAAAAAATTATAAAATATATAACCCCCTCCCAAAAAAAAAGAAAGTTCTCTTTGGATAATCCCCACAGAACACTCAATACTGCCTGGATCCTGCAGTGGTGAGCATCTTTGGCTATCAAGGCTGGGTTTCATGTTCAGAAATGTGAGATGCCACTCAATTCTTTTTTTTTTTTTTTAGAGATGGGGTCTTGTTATGTTTCTCAGGATGGTCTTAAACTCCTGACCTCAAGTAATTCTGCTTCCTCTGTCTCCCAAAGTGCTGGGAATAAAGGCATGAGCCACTGCATTCAGCCCCATTCAGTTTTTAATCAGGGGATTAAGCAGGCACTCCAAATGGGCTGTACCCTCAGAAAAGATCATGGTTTGACTATAAAACTGAGGCATGAATCCCTTTGTTCAATTTTCTAAAAGTTATTTTAAAAGAGGTACTCTGGAAAATGGTTTGAACAATTGTGGCATGGAGTTTTGGAAGGCTTGAGCTAGCAGAATCTTCAGTTAATTAGTAAGGTCCAGCGTTTCTCCTTTGGGTAGAAGGAGGCCTGCTTTGGGAATGTATGTGTAGTTTGGAAAAGTATATTAAAAATAATAAGCAAGCGGGCTGCCTGATTCTCCCTGTGGGTGGAAACGTAACAGGTTATTCAGGGAGCTCTGGGCAGCCATGGCCACCATGCAGGATGAGCAGACACAGCCAGTCTGCTCCCCAATAAAAGAGAGGGACAGCAGGAAGCAGAGAAGACAGGGGTTGCACTACCCTTGCTTGGTGGCTCTCCAGCCCTGTTGGGGACCCTTCCTGTCCTGCATGTGTTTGTCTCCATCCAGCCCTGACTCCCCTGTTCCTCTCAGATTTAGTCTAACTCCCCGGGCTCTGCCCTTGCCACAAGGACAGCACAGATCCTGCTTTGGGGAAGCCTGGGTGTAGAGGGTGGGCTGCAGCTATTCAAAAATATGATCCTGACTGGGCGTGGTGGCTCACACCTGCAATCCCAGCACTTTGGGAAGCCAAGGTGGCAGGATCACTTGAGGTCAGGAGTTCGAGACCAGCCTGGCTAACATGGTAAAACGCTGTCTCCACTAAAATTACAAAAATTAGCCAGGTATGGTGATGCGTGCCTGTAATCCCAACTACTTGGGAGGCTGAGGCACAAGAATCACTTGAACCCAGGAGGTGGAGGTTGCAGTGAGCTGAAATCACATCACTGCACTCCAGCCTGGGCAACAGAGTGAGACTCTGCCTCAAAAAAAAAAAAAAAAAAAAAAAAAAAAAATTCCCAGTTTCTCAAAGAAGAAGTCAACTAAAGCAATCCAGCTCCCTAATTAACTTCTTTTTGAACCACAAAACAGATCACCCTCCAGCCATTGCCTTAGAGTAAGGGATGACTATCCTACCACCAACCATGTCCAAGTCCATAACCTACCTCCAAATGGAACCCAGAGTCAGAGAAAAACCAGGAAGTTAAAGGTCCCAGGACCCACTTCACACTCACCAGGCTGGGCACACTCAGAAAAAGACGCCCAAGAACAATGTGGGTGAGGAAGTGGAAAAGTCAGAACTCTCCCATATTGCAGGTGGTAATGTAAGATGGTGCAGCTGCTTTGGAAAACAGTTTAGCAGTTGCTCAAAAAAGTTCAACACAGAGTTACCACATGAACCAGCAAACCCCATCCTAGGTATGTACCCAAGAGAATTGAAAGCTAATGTTCATAGCAGCAGTCATCATTAAGCTCAAAAAGTGGAAAGAAACCAAATATCCATCAACTGATGAATGGACAGACAAATTGAGGAAAAGTCATGAGTAACTGGAAGACTTTTTGGTCAATGACACATCACAAATACCACAGTGGTCCCATAAGATTATAATATTGTATTTTTAGTGTTTTTTTCCTATGTTTAGATATACAAATACTTACCATTGTGTTATAATTACCTATAGTATTTAGCACAGTAACGTGCTGTATAGGTTTGTAGCCTAGGAGCAGTAGGCTTTACCGTATAGCCCATGTGTGTAGTAGGCTATAACATCATATACTCTACGATGTTCACATGACATAGTTCTCAGAATGCATCTGCATTGTTAAGCAACCTATGACTGTATTATATACAATGGAATATTATTCAGCCATGAGAAGGAATGAGGTACTGATACACAATACAACATGGATGAACTTTGAAAATGTTCGTCTAGGTGAAAAAAGGCAGACACAAAAGTTTTCCTATTGTGTGATTCCATATATGTGAAATGACCAAAATAGGCAAATGGGTAGAATTGGTAGAGACAGAAAGTAGATTGGTGGTTTCCAGGGGCAAGGGGAGTTGGGAGAGGAATGTTAATGACTACAGAGTTTTTCTTTTGAGTGATAAAAGTGTTCTGGAATTAGTGGCAATGGTTGTAGAATATGCTAAAAACTTTAAATGGGTGACTTTTGTGGTATGTGACTTATGTCTCAATTAAAAACAAAAAGATTAATCAAAGGGTGCACAGCCTTGCAAAGCAAATACAAATATTACAACAATAACAACAAAAGTCCTAGGGAGGATTTCTCTTTAGCAGAAAGGAAGTCTCTGTTGTTGTCAATCATATGTAGCAAAGAAGAAAGCGGAAGAAGATTAAGCAAAACTGGGAAAATAATGCCCTTTTCCCCCCAAGAGTGACGGAATTCTTAGCCATCACCTTCCTGACAAGTTTTTACTTTCTCTTTTGAGAGTTAGGGGCCAGATACATTGCCTTCCCAGCATACCAAGGCAACTGATAGAGAAGATTCAATCAGTTGATGAACCTAGAGAGACATGATGATGATGGTGAGGCCCTGCCTGGCCGGAAGGCTGGGGAGGTATTGAGAGGGCTGGTAATACAGCTTGCTGGACCAGTATAGTCAGCAAGACCTGAAAGAAGTCACCAGCACCACAGTCCCATGGTTGAGAGCAAGTTTGCTCAGAGGTCCAGGGTATGTCCAATGAAGTCACGAGGTCAAGGGTGGATCACTTCTGAGAGCAGATGATTACAGATGCTCTTAAGGGAACAGATGACCCAAGAGAAGACCCTTCTTTGAGAGTAGATGCAGGGCATATTGGGTGCAGAGAGCTTGTGCTCTTAGAGAGCAGGGCCTTGTATGTATGAGTATTGGCTGTGAGAAGCCAGGACTGGGGCTGCTGCAGAAACTGTCGTGTCGGCACAGGCAGCAGTGGCAGAGCATGTTTCACAGGTAAATCCTCACTGTGGATAATCCAGTGCTCAGCTGTGCTGACGGTGGGCTGGACGTATATGGGTGAGCCCATGCTCCCAGGCATTATGGGTCAACTGCAGGTTCCAGAGGGAGAGCATGTAAGTCAGGACAGAAGGTAGAGAATTCAGCAAGGAGAACCAGGTCAGGCCAATGACCTTCAGCTCCTAGGGTAGGGAGAGGGGTGTTCGCTGTTGGTGTTGTTTTTTAGTTTACCAGTCTCTACAGAGGATGACTTGGCAGACAGAGGGACAAACTAAGGGAAGGAGACGACACATCTGAGGTCTGCTTTGTGCCTCACAGGTACATGATCTCCATGGCTCATTACAAATAGATACAATTAGGTCCTGTTTCTAGAAGACTGAGACACAAGGAGGTTCAGCTGACCTAACAGGGAGGCTCAGTAACCAGCCTGCGATAACAGGGTGGAGAAGTGGTGAAACCACTGTTCCAGTGAGGTGTAAAGGGCTCCACTTGTATTATTTGCAGTCTATAGCCCTTCTTCTTAAAAAAAGTGCACCTCATCTATTAAACATATTTGTAAGTTAAGTTCTTGAGATATAATTAAATCAACCTGTGTATGGTCCACTCACATTCTTTGATGTTTTATGCATTGTTTTCTTTTGCCATTTCTTAGGCCCAGAATGAAAGAAACAGCTCTGGCAGGGATGATAAACCAAACACCCTTGAAATGGCTGGGTCCGGCTGGCCACCCAGTCATATTTTCCAGGATAAAAAGGGGGCTTTCGGCCGGGCGCGGTGGCTCAAGCCTGTAATCCCAGCACTTTGGGAGGCCGAGGCGGGCGGATCACAAGGTCAGGAGATCGAGACCACAGTGAAACCCCGTCTCTACTAAAAATACAAAAAATTAGCCGGGCGCGGTGGCGGGCGCCTGTAGTCCCAGCTACTCAGGAGGCTGAGGCAGGAGAACGGCGGGAACCCGGGAGGCGGAGCTTGCAGTGAGCCGAGATCGCGCCACTGCACTCCAGCCTGGGCAACAGCGTAAGACTCCGTCTCAAAAAAAAAAAAAAAAAAAAAAAAAGGGGGCTTTCTTGACTTAGGGAAAATGCCAGCCCCTTAGTGACTCATGGTAGTTTGGAAACTCCATAGATGATGGCATGAATTCTAATTTATTACATGAAAATGCTATAGAATGAGAGACATTTACAAGATCTCAAACATTTAAGGCAATCTTTTTAACAACAAAACAGTCATTTTAGTACAGTTTCAGTATTCTTTCTCTCTATAAATATAATCCACAAATATTTGCATTTAGTGTAGGGAAGTGGGAAGTGAACAGTGTTCGTTCGGCCCATCCTCAGACCCAGTCCTAGCCCAGGCCAGGAGGGCTGGTTGAGTCTTGGAAGGCCACTAGGCCAAGGGAAGAGCGTGGGCATCAAGTGGTCCTGAGCAGTTAGAGAGGGTTGTGAGGGAGGAGGAACAGAAGTTCTCCCTTTGGGGATCGGGTCCCCAAAGGGAGAAAATGAAGAGGCCAAGGGGTGAGGGTGAGGGGCCCACCAAGGGTGGGGAGAGATGCTTGGGATAAATGTAGGCTGGGTATCAAGGGAAACAAAGAACAGAAACATTCTAGCTGTTGGGAAGGGTGGGTGTTCCAAGACTTACCAGGATGCTGGGCTTTTCACCTGTAGGACACCTCCAGGAGGGCAGCTGCAATCTATGAAAGGGAGGTGGTGGTGAGAACACAGTGGAGGAAGTGAGTGGTGGATTGATTGCTCAATGCAGTGCAGGGGTGGAGCTCCTGAGGGTGCGGGTGATTCTGATAACTTTGAATAATTAGTTCCCAGGTCAGCTCCTGGATCCATAGTCATTTCACGGACTCGTAGAGTTTATATTGGGAAGGGACCTGAGGGGTTTTCTAGCTAGTCTTTTCATTTTACAGATGGGGAAACAAGCCCAGAAAAGGAAATGGCTTGCCCAGGATCGCATGGATTTCTTTCATCTTTGCTGTATCTCAGAGCCCCTGGCTCCTTCAGCTACCTTGTCTGAGTCTCCTGGCACTCCAGCTGCCTCAGGCTTCCCCGTCGTACCATCGGCAGTACTATAGCTCTTGAATGTCTTTCACATGTCAAAGGGGAGCAGTGCATTAAAACGACAGAGATGGACTAAAGCTTCTGGTGAGTCTGGTGGTGTTCCTCCCTGGACCTGATGCCTCTACTTTTCGGCTCCACTCCTGCCTCTCTTCTTTCCCCTCACTCCCCAACCATCTGCTCTGACCACAGGTGCATCTCTGGGTATTGATATTCTTTCTTGGTTCATACACTTGGCATTGGGTCTGAGGACCCCAACTCTGTAGCAGCTACCACCCTTGGAGCCAAGACCCTCTAATTTGGAAAGAAAGCCTTTTGGTAAAAGTGAAGATTCCACCCAAGTCCAAATATATTTTTAAAAACAGTGTTGAGTGACCCTAATAATGTATTTTATCAATTTGCTATTGATTACAAATGAATGAATTAATCCAGGGAGAGCTATGAACACTAATTCTGCTCCCTCCCAAGTGCCCACCCCAGTGAACAACACCTCAATCCTCTCCATTACTCTTTACCCTATCTCTTGCTCCATGCATCCCAGGGCCCAGAGGGCACTCAATGCCTGTGGCAGATGCACTTAAACTGCCTACCTACCCCAAAGAAAGAATGTTTGAGTCTAACTGTTTAGCAAATGTTTCTTAGTCTTCGTCACCTCTCTTTCCCAAGCTGGGGAAGAATGCAATGCCACCTGGCCAGCTGACGCTAAAACCAGATAGAGGCTTATTACATATGGAGAGAGGCAGATGAGACCAGAGCTAGCTGAGCAATTCTGAGCTACTGACTTTTCCCATCTGAGTCTCAGTTTACTCATCTGTAAAATGGGGCCAATACAGACTCCAACTTATGGGGTTGTGGTGAGGATGAAATGAGGGATTGCTTGTAAATCATGTAAGACATACATAAAGTACAACGTTAACCTTTATTATTGTGATCATTATTACTGGAATAGTTTATTCACTGATAACATGCTGCCTCTCTCACTACATCCCCAATCAAGGGAAAGCAGTGGGCAGTGGGTGTGCTTTCAAGGCTGACTTTGATGACATCTAATTTGCTTTGCCCTGGATATTAATTGCCATATTAGCTGTAATGTTGAATGTCTACCAGGTTCTAGCTTCTGGGCAAAGTGCTTTCTAGAATTTATATCAATTAATCCTCAGGACAACCTCATGAAGCAGGCACTTTCTGGATGAGGAAATGAAGACTCTGAGAGGTTAAGCAACTTACCTAGAGTGACACAGCTGAATTAGGCTTTCAGTTTAAAAAACCTCTAAAAATCTACTCTCAAATGCTATCTCCTGTTCACTGTAATAAGGAGCAGGATCCCAGCCTAAAGTTTCTGAGCCCCATTAGGTACCTCCTTGTGTCCCAGAAAGCCAGATACGAAGGCTGTAGAGAGGGGAGCCCAGATTTGACGTTTCCCAGTCAGCCTCCTTCACACTCCTTAGGTCAATTTCATTTCCATGGAGATCACTGCTGTTGTATGTAGGGTAGAGTGAATTAAAAAACTGGCTTCTGGTGAGGTGGCTCATGCCTGTAATTCCAGTGCTTTGAAAGGCTGAGGCGGGTGGATCACTCAAGGCCAGGAGTTAGAGACCAGCCTGGCCAACATGGTGAAACCCCGCCTCCACTAAAAATGCAAAAATTAGCCAGGCGTGGTCGCACATGCCTGTAATCCCAGCTACTCCAGAGGCTGAGGCATAAGAATTGCTTGAAATAGGAAGGCAGAGGTTGAAGTGAGCCGAGATTGTGCCAGTGCATTCCAGCCTGGGTGACAGAGCGAAACCCTGTCTCAAACAAAAACAAAACAAAAACCTGGCTTCTAATCCTGCTTGTAGAAGTCATTCTTTCTGGGCCTTGGTGTGTGCCTTTGGAAAATGGGAGCTTCTTTCAAGTCTATTCTGTCCAGCATGATAGCTACTAGCCATGTGTAGCTATTTACATTAAAATTAATAAAATAAAGGCCAGGCAAGGTGGCCCATGCCTGTAATCCCAGCACTTTGGGAGGCCGAGGTGGGCGAATTGCTTGAGCCCAGGAGTTTGAGACCATCCTGGGCAACACGGCAAAACCCTGTCTTTACAAAAAACAAACAAACAAACAAAAAAAACCCCCCAAAAACCCCCCAAAAATTAGCTGCGTGTAGCGGCACGTGCCTGTAGCTGCAGCTACTTGGGAGGCTGAGGTGGGAGAATCACCTGAGACCTGTAGGTCAAGGTTGCAATGAGCCAAGATCATGCCACAGCACTCCAGCCTGGGCATTAGAGTGAGACCCTGTCTCAAAAAAGAAAAAATAAAATAAAATAAAATAAAAATTGAGATCCTCAGTCACACTAGTCACACTTCAAGTGCTCCGTAGCCACGTGTGACTAGTGGCTACCATATAGGGCAGGGCAGATCTAGGACATTTCTATTATTGCAGAAAATTCTTTTGTGCAGCGCTGTCTAGGTGAAGACTTAGTTGTCTTTAGCTCTAAGTTTCTACACTTCATCACCCTAGTTCTCAGGTCCTCAGAGGAGGCTGAAGTTTCTAGATCTCTTCCATTAGAAATATGTCCCCAGCACTCAGACTGAACAAGTCACCTACCTGCTGTTATTGGAGTGGCCACCGATGTCTTCACTGTGCCTCAAGGTTGGATGGTAGTCAGAGCTGTTAGACAGGAAAAGAAAAAAAAAAAAAAAAAGAGACAGCTTTGACAATGAAACTTCTGACCTGGGTTGCAAGGGGGAAATCCAAGAGGCCCTCCTGGGGAGGTGTTCCCACAGAGGAACAATGAGGTCTGTCCTGGGACTTTGGCCCAGGAGAGGTGCCACTTAGTGATTCTGGGATGAGTGCTGGGGATTTTCACATCTTCCTGTCTGATGGCTTCTGGAGGAGCCTACCAGTCTGAAGGTGGAGATTTGCCTACCCACCTTCTGTCTCTAAATGTTTTGAACCTGCACTTCCTTTTTTAACAAGGAAGATGCGGGCATCCCAGCCCCCGCCAATGGACGTGTCTGAACTTACACGCAGTTTCTTCCTTCTTTCCAGGGCCAGAGTGAGAAACGTCCCTCCTTCTGTTTCTGTTGAATCCCCACACCTCTGTGGGCCCCACTGCCTCTCCAGTCCTTGAGGATCCTCTTTCTCTGCCCTCTGTCCTGGCTCTTTTCCTTCCACCACACCTTACTTATGGCTTTATCATGCTCCCTCTGTCCTAGCACCCTTCGGCTACCACAGCT
Organism: Macaca mulatta; assembly: GCF_049350105.2. Classification (NCBI taxonomy): domain Eukaryota; kingdom Metazoa; phylum Chordata; class Mammalia; order Primates; family Cercopithecidae; genus Macaca; species Macaca mulatta. Next base: position 123,343,022 of record NC_133417.1, on the reverse strand, counting down.
GCTCTTTCCACTTCCTTACCTCCCCTCTGCTGCTCAACAAAGACACTGCAACTGGCTTCCTTCCTACTGCTCCACTGAAATAGCTTTCGCCAAGGTTCCCAATGACCTCTGGGTTGCTAAAGCCAGCAAATCCATTTTTTTTTTGTTTTGTTTTTTAAACCAAATTGCTTCTTTTCCCCCCAAGACAAACAGATTGGAGGTAGCGTTCGCATGTCTCTCCCACTTGGAAGGACAGAGTAGTGTGTAGAGATTCACACTATAAATTTTTTTTCTCCAGGAATGAATGCAGGAACTGAACAGGAAAACTGAAAGAATCCACAAAACTTTTGAAAGAAGTGGCAGCTGCAGCCTACTCTGTGAGACAGGCAAAAAACTCACCTCTAGGCAGAATAGTACTGCACCCAGGAAGGAGAAAACGGCTGCATATTCTCAGCTATCACCATTGCTTACAACACCCTGGCTAACCAGAAGTCCTGCATCCGTCCACGTGATAACATCACTATAATTATAACCAGCATTTGAGAAAGTCAGCATGCTAAGCCTTTCGAATCTTGCAGAGTTTACATCACTCCCCTTCCACGTCTATCAGAGGTGGTGCTGGTGTTCACTGCTGGGAGTCTTAAAGACAGGTCACATCACTGGATCCCTTGCAGACATTCCCCAGCACCAGCCCAGAGTCTGGTAGGCCCCCTGAGGAGCTAGACCCAGAAGAGCACTGTAGTCTGGTCTCAGGAAGTCCCATTCCTAAAGAAAGGGGAAGAACATCACATCAAGGGAACACCCTGTGGGACAAAATAATCTGAACGGCAGGTCTTGAGTGCCAGATCTTTTCACTGGTGTGAAGTTTCCTATAGCAGAGACACAATTGCCGTGCTGTGCTGGGCAGAGTAGGGAAAGTTTGCACCTCTACCCAACAGGCAGGCAGCCTCTGGTATTGTGAAGGGTCTTAGAGAAGGGATCCTTTTTCCCCCTGGTACGCCACTGCAGACAGAGCTGGGGCTTCTCCCAAAGGAATGCAGCATGGATGCACCTACAGACAGCTTTCCTGGACAAATCAGGGTGATTGCATCCCCACGGGAGGAGCACTCCCCAGATTCAGGCTTGCATGACAGGCAGTCCCAATTCCACTCTACTTGGAACATCAACATTTCTACAGATGAAAATAACTGCCTGTCTGATGTGAATAGCCAGAACACTGGGACAGGAGTGAAGTGGGGAGGTGGATAGTTTTCTAGCTGGCCTTGTGGGGGACCTGAGGTAGCTCTTACCCTTCACCCTGACAAAACCTCAGCATATCTAATTGAGAGCTCCCCAGCCACTTTCATCAAGGCTGGGATCTCTGCCCACCATTGGGTATTACATCTACCCACCTGCTTTAGCTACAACTGGTGCCTACCCAGGGATACTTCCCCTACTGGTCCGAAGCCTGAATCATCAACTCAGTAAATAAAATACTGGGGAAAAATTAAATAAATAAAGAGTACACCATGAGAGAATGAGGTAAGCTTAAAGAGATTCCTGCCATTCCAACCCCATAGGAGACAGTAAACCTTCTCACACACTATGTACATAACTACTACAACCAGGATCTGGGAAAGCCAGCACACACTCTCTCACACTAAGGAACTCATACAGAGTCTTCACTCCTAAAACCCAAAAGTCTTCACCCCTAAAAACCAAGGATCAAATTAGGCTAAAATAAACTATAAACATTAAAGTCAGATCCTTAAGAGGAAAGAAAAACAAATTTAAAAAAAAAAACATAGTCGCTGGGCACGGTGGCTCATGCCTGTAATACCAGCATTTTGGGAAGTTGAGGCTGGCAGATCATCTGAGGTCAGGAATTTGAGACCAGCCTGACCAACATGGAGAAATCCTGTCTCTACGAAAAATACAAAATTAGCCAGGCATGGTGGCACATGCCTGTAATCCCAGCTACTTGGGAGGCTGAGACAGGAGAATTGCTTGAACCTGGGAGGCAGAGGTTGCAGTGAGCCAAGATCACATAATGCACTCCAGACTGGGCAACAAGAGTGAAACTTCATCTCAAAAAAAAAAAAAATAAAAATAAAAGTCAAATCAAAAATAAATTCAAGAATAACTTGAAGAAATAGTCTACCCAAATGAGAAGGAACCAGAGAAGTAGTTCTGGCAATATGACAAAACAGGGTTCTGTGACACCCCCAAAAGATCACACTAACTCTCCAGCAATAAATCCAAACCAAGAAGGAATTTTCGAAATACCAGATAAAGAACTCAGAAGGTTTATTATTATTATTATTATTATTATTATTATTATTATTATTTTGAGACAGATTTTTCACTCTTGTTGCTCAGGTTAGAGTGCAATGGTATCATCTTGGCTCACTGCAACCTCTGCCTCCCAGGTTCAAGTGATTCTCCTACCTCAGCCTCCTGAGTAGCTGGGATTACAGGCATGTGCCACCACATCCAGCTAATTTTTGTATTTTTAGTAGAGCTTGGGTTTCGCCATGTTGACCAGGCTGGTCTCGAACTCCTGGCCTGAAGTGATCTGCCTGCCTCGGCCTCCCAAAGTGCTAGGATTACAGGTGTGAATGACTGTACCTGGCCCAGAAGGTTGATTATTAAGCTACTTAAGGAGATACCAGAGAAAAGTAAAAACCAACATAAAGAAATTTTAAAACACCAGTTCAGGATATGAATGAAAAAATTTCTGGAGAGGTATATATCATGAAGAAAAACTAATCAAAACCTCTGGAAATGAAAGTACACTTAGGGAATACAAACTGTGGTGGAAAGTTTCAACAATAGACTAGAACAAGTAGAAGAAAAAACTTCAGAGCTCAAAGAAAAGGCATTTGAATTAGCCCAATCAGACAAAGATAAAAAAAAAAAATCAAAAGAAATGAACAAAGTCCCCAAGAAATATAAAATTATGTAAAACAGCAAAACCTGAGAATAATTGGTATTCCTGAGGGAGAAGATAAGTCTAAAAGTTTGAAAAACTTATTTGAGGGAATAATTGAGGAAAACTTCCCTGACCTTGCTAGAGATGTAGATACCCAAATATAAGAAGCTCAAAGAACTTCTGGGAAATTCATTACAAAAATATTATCACCTAGGCACATAGTCATTAAGTTATCTAAAGTCAACATAAAGGAAAGAATTTTAAGAACTCTGTGACAAAAACATCAGGTAACCTATAAAGGAAAACCTATCAGACTAACAGAAGATTTCTTGTGGAAACCTTGCAAGCCAGAAGGGATTGGGGTCCTATCTTTAGCTACTTTAAACAAAATAATTGTCAGCCAAGAATTTTGTATCCAGCAAAACTAAGCTTCATAAATGAAGGAGAGATAAAGTCTTTTTTCAGACAAACAAATGCTGACAGAAATTGCCACTACTAAACCAGCATTATCAGAAATTCTAAAAGGAGTTTTAAATGTTTAAACAAAAGCTTTATGTGCACCAAAATAGAATCTCCTTAAAGCATAAATCTCACAGGGCCTATAAAACAATAACACAATGAAAAAAACAAAGTATTTAGGTAACAACTAATATGATGAATAGAACAGCAACTCACATTGAGAGGTGAAGCTGGCTGGGCTTCTGGGTTGGATGGGGACTTGGAGAACTTTTCTGTGTAGCTAAAGGATTGTAAACACACCAATCAGCACTCTGTGTCTAGCTAAATGTTTGTAAACACACCAATCAGCACTCTGTAAAAATGCACCAATCAGCATTCTGTGTCTAGCTAAAGGTTTGTAAATGCACCAATTAGCACTCTGTAAAAATGGACCAATCAGCACTCTGTAAAATGGACCAATCAGTGCTCTGTAAAATGGACCAATCAACAAGATGTGGGCGGGGCCAAATAAGGAAATAAAAGTTGGGCACCTGAGCCAGCAGTGGCAACCGGCTCAGGTCCTCTTCCAAGCCATGGAAGCTTTGTTTTCTCGCTCTTCACAATAAATCTTGCTGCTGCTTACTCTTTGGGTCCGCACTACCTTTATGAGCTATAACACTCACTGCGAAGGTCTGTGGCTTCACTCCTGAAGTCAGCCAGACCACGAACCCACCAGGAGGAGCCAGCAACTCTGGATGCGCCACCTTTAAGAGCTGTAACACTCACTGCAAACGTCTGTGGCTTCACTCCTGAAGTCAGTAAGACCATGAACCCACTGGAAGGAAGAAACTCTGGACACATCTAAACATCTGAAGGAACAAACTCCAGACACACCATCTTTAAGAACTGTAACACTCACTATGCGGGTCCGTGGGTTCATTCTTGAAGTCAGTGAGACCAAGAACACACCGGAAGGAACCAATTCTGGACACATTTTGGTTACCACAAAGGGACTATCGCCTATCGCCAAGCGGTGAGTACCATCAGATCCCTTTCACTTCCTAGTCTGTCCTATTTTTCCTTAGAATTCAGGGGCTGAATACTGGGCACCTGTCAGTCAGTTAAAAGTGACTAGCACGGCTGCTGGACTAAAGACATGGGTGTCAGGTTTTCTGGGAAAGGGCTCTCTAACAATCCCTGACTCTTTGGAGTTGGGAGCATTGGTTTGCCTGGAACCAGCTTCCACTATTCCTGTACTTCTGGGCTGAACCAAGGGTCGACAGAGAGGAAAATCATTTAGCTCCAGGGTCCTGACAACAAATTGGTTGACCCTGCGGCCATGAGCGGAACTCTCAAAGTCATGTCACCCAAGGGAGACTTGCCCATCTATCCTATCAACCCTGACCGTTGCCTCCTGGGTCCTAATGCCTGTCAGACAAACTTCCTCTCACCTCTCTTCTCTGAGGCTAGTCCTGCTTCTAAAAACCACTCTCTGTCTCTGGTGCTTTTCTAGTTTCTCTTGTAAGAATGATTTCTAGTACAAACTTCAGGACTCTGTTACCTTCTGTAGGCACCTGGGCTCACCAATCAGAAAGACATAATTTTTCTTGAAAGCCCCATCATAGGGGGGTCTATCTGGAATTTTAGGATCCCTCCCCAGACAAGCAGGCCTAACAAAAGCTATTCCTGAAGCTAGGATATGGGGAGCCTCAGAAATTGTATCTTTCCTATTTGTATAAATGAGGACAAAAGGCCTCACTCTTCCAACTCTGGAAATCCCTTCCCTCCCTCAGGGTATAGCCCTCCACTTCATTTTTGGGGCATAACATCTTTATAGGACATGGGTAAGGTCCCAATACTAACAGGAGAAGGCTTAGGACTCTAACAGGTTTTTGAGAATGCGTCAGTAAGGGCCACTAAATCCGATTTTTCTCAGTCCTCTTTGTGGTCTAGGAGGACAGGCAAGGGTGCAGGTTTTTGAGAATGCATCAGTAAGGGCCACTAAATCTGACCTTCCTTGGTCTTCCTTGTGGTCTAGGAGTAAAACTAGTGTTTCTGCTGCTGCGTTGGTGAGTACAACTATTCCGATCAGCAGGGTCAAGGGACTGTTGCAGTTTCTTGGGCAGGGGGAGAAACAAACAAACAAACCAAAACCGTGGATGGTTTTGTCTTTCAGATGGGAAACACTCAGGCATCAACAGGCTCACCCTTGAAATGCATCCTAAGCCATTGGGACCAATTTGACCTGCAAACCCTGAAAAAGAGGCAGCTCATTTTTTCTGCACTGTGGCCTGGCCCCGATATTCTCTCTCTGATGGGGAAAAATGGCCACCTGGGGGAAGTATAAATTACAACACTATCTTGCAGCTTGACCTTTTCTATAAGAGGCAAGCCAAATGGAGTGAAATACCTTATGTCCAAGTTTTCTTTTCATTGAGGGAGAATACACAACTATGTAAAGCTTGCAATTTACATCCCACAGAATACACAACTATGTAAAGCTTGTAATTTACATGCCACCCCTTACCTGAAAGATCAGGTAAGCTGATCTTTCAGCTTACCCCCATATCCTAGCCTCCCTATAGCTCCCCTTCCTATTAATGATAAGCCTTCTCTAATCTCCCCTGCCCAGAAGGAAATAAGCAAAGAAATCTCCAAAGGACCACAAAACCTCCTGGGCTATCAGTTATGTCCCCTTCAAGCTGTAGGGGGAGGGGAATTTGGCCCAATCTGGGTACATGACCCCTTCTCCCTCTCTGATTTAAAGCAGATCAAGGCAGACTGGGGAAGTTTTCAGATGATCCTGATAGGTATATAGATGTCCTATAGGGTCTAGGGCAAACTTTCAATCTCACTTAGAGAGATGTCATGCTATTGTTAGATCAAACCCTGGCCTTTAATAAAAAGAATGTGGCTTTAGCTGCAGTCCGAGAGTTTGGAGATACCTGGTATCTTAGTCAAGTAAATGATAAAATGAAAGCCAAAGAAAGAGACAAATTCCCTACTGGTCAGCAAGCCATCCCCAGTATGGATCCCCACTGGGACCTCGACTCAGATCATGGGGACTGGAGTTGTAAACATCTGTTGACCTGTATTCTAGAAAGACTAAGGAGAATTAGGAAAAAGCCCATAAATTATTCAGTGATGTCTACCATAACTCAGGGAAAGGAAGAAAATCCTTCTGACTTCCTCGAGTGGCTATGGGAGGCCTTAAGAAAATATACTCCCCTGTCACCTGACTCACTGGAGGGTCAATTGATTCTAAAAGATAAATTTATTACCCAATCAGCTGCAGATATCAGGAGAAAGCTCCAAAAGCAAGCCCTGGGACCTGAACAAAATCTAGAGGCATTATTAAACCTGGCAACCTCAGTGTTCTATAATGGGGACCAAGAAGAACAGGCCCCAAAGGAAAAGTGAGATCAGAGAAAGGCTGAAACCTTGGTGGTTCAGAGAGGACAGAAAATGGAGCAGCCAATAGGACTTGTTATCAGTGTGGTTTACAAGGACACCTTAAAAAAGATTATCCAATGAGAAACAAGTTGCCCCCTCGCCCCTGTCCACTATGCCGAGGCAATCATTGGAAGGCATGCTGCCCCAGAGGACAAAGGTTTTCTGGGCCAGAAGCCCCCAACCAGATGATCCAAAAACAGGACCGAGGGTGCCTGGGGCAAGTGCCAGCTCATGTCATCACCCTCACTGAGTCCCGGGTATGTTTAACCATTGAGGGCCAGGAAATTGACTTCCTCCTGGTCACTGACGTGGCCTTCTCAGTGTTAATCTCCTGTCCCAGACGACTGTCCTCAAGGTCCGTTACCATCTGAGGCATCCTGGGACAGCCTGTAACCAGGTATTTCTCCCACCTCCTCAGTTGTAACTGGAAAACTTTGCTCTTTTCACATGCCTTTCTTGTCATGCCTGAAAGTCCCACGCCCTTATTAGGAAGGGAAGCCAAAGATGGAGCTATTATCTACATGAATATGGAGAACAAGTTACCCATTTGTTGTCCCCTACTTGAGGAGGGAATCAATCCTGAAATCTGGGCATTAGAAGGACAATTTGAAAGGGCAAAAAATGCCCGCTCAGTCCAAATCAGGCTAACAGAGCCCACCACTTTTTCTTATCAGAGGCAATATCCCTTAAGGCCTGAAGGTCATAAAAGATTACAGAATACTGTTAAACATTTAAAAGCTCAAGGCTTAGTAAGGAAATGCAGCAGTCCCTGCAACACCCCAATTCTAGGAGTACAAAAACCGAATGGTCAGTGGAGACTAGTGCAAAATCTTACACTTATCAGTGAGGCAGTAATTCCTCTATGTCCAGTTATACCCAACCCCTATACCCTGCTCTCTCAAATACCAGAGGAAGCAGAATGGTTCACTGTTCTGGACCTCAAGGATGCCGTCTTCTGTATTCCCCTGCACTCTGACTCCCAGTTTCTCTTTCATTTGAGGATCCCACAGACCACACGTCCCAACTTACATGGATGGTCTTGCCCCAGGGGTTTAGGGATAGCCCTCATCTGTTTGGTCAGTCACTGGCCCAAGACTAGGCCACTTCTCAAGTCCAGGCACTCTGGTCCTTCAGTATGTGGATGATTTACTTTTGGCTACCAGTTCAGAAGCCTCATGCCAGCAGGCTACTCTAGATCTTTTGAACTTTCCAGTTAATCAAGGGTACAAAGTGTCTAGGTTGAAGGTCCAGCTTTGCCTACAGCAGGTCAAATATCTAGGCCTAATCTTAGCCAGAGGGACCAGGGCCCTCAGCAAGGAACCAATACAGCCTATACTGGCTTATCTTCACCCTAAGACATTAAAACAGTTGTGGGGGTTCCTTGGAATCACGGGCTTTTGCTGACTGTGGATCCCTGGATACAGTGAGATAGCCAGGCACCTCTATACTCAAATCAAGGAGGGCAAATATTTATCTAGTAGAATGGGAACCAGGGACAGAAACAGCCTTCAAAACCTTAAAGCAGGCCCTAGTAAAGCTCCAGCTTTAAGCCTTCCCACAGGACAAAACTTCTCTTTATACGTCACATAGAGAGCAGGGATAGCTCTTGGAGTCCTTACTCAGACTCGTGGGACAACCCCACAACCAGTGGTATACCTAAGTAATGAAATTGATGTAGTAGCAAAAGGCTGGCCTCACTGTTTATGGGTAGTTGCAGCAGTGGCCATCTTAGTGTCAGAGGCTATCAAAATAATACAAGGAAAGGATCTCACTGTCTGGACTACTCATGATGTAAATAGCATACTAGGTGTCAAAGGAAGTTTATGGCTATCAGACAATTGCCTACTTAGATACCAGGTACTACTCCTTGAGGGACTGGTGCTTCAAATACATACGTGCATGACCCTCAACCCTGCCACTTTTCTCCGAGAGGATGGGGAACCAATCGAGCATGACTGCCAACTGCCGAGACCAGCTTGGTCAGGGAGACCCCAACCCAGCGGTGCTAGAGGAATTAAAGACACACACACAGAAATATAGAGGTGTGGAGTGGGAAATCAGGAGTATCACAGCCTTCAGAGCTGAGAGCCTCGAACAGAGATTTACCTAGGTGTTTACTGACAGCAAGCCAGTGAAAAGCATTGTTTCTATAGATTGTAGATGAACTAAAAGCATTCTTTTTGGGAAACAAAGGGATGGGCCAAAATAAAGGGATGGGTTTGGCTAGTTATCTGCAGCAGGAGCATGACCTTAAGGCACAGATCACTCATGCTATTGTTTGTGGTTTAAGAATGCCTTTAAGTGATTTTCCACCCTGGGTGGGCCAGGTATTCCTTGCCCTCATTCCGGTAAACCCACAACCTTCCAGCGTGGGCGTCATGGCCATCATGAACATGTCACAGTGCTGCAGAGATTTTGTTTATGGCCAGTTTTGGGGCCAGTTAATGGCCAGAGTTTGAGGGGCTTGTTCCCAACATGTCCCCCTTTGATTTGCAAAGCGATAAAAACAAAGGCAGCTTTGTCACGGTGAGCTACTTCTTGCAGGAGTCAGGATCTGCATCTGCAGACTATACAAAGACAAACAACACAGATTAATAGCACAATCACCATTGACATCACAGAGCTTCTAAGTGCTTTTATCCGTTTTAATGGGTTATTAGCTGCTAATCTGTCTGCAGCTCCTTCAGGCACTCCGGTTCCTGGCATTAAGGTCAGGTTTGCCTGGGATGCTTTAAATATTTGTTCTTTTAATTTTGCAATATCCAAAAACAAGCCTGTAGAGTGTCCTTCTAGATGATTTTTTATTCTTTCCCAAATTTTAATCTTATTAAGAGCTATTAACAGTTTCCACAAATCCTTATGTTAAGCTCCTAGAGCAGGCCATGTCACTTGAGGTTGAGGTGCCACTATGCTGTCATGGTTCCAGATAATAGGAACTCTTGCCATACTTCTTATCTCTACCATCTGACCCTTTTGTTCAGACTAGCTGGACATAGTGTGGCCATGGCATGCAGACTGAGAGGTGCAATTTAAGCTAAACATCCCCTTAGGGGACCAATCAACAATGATTCCATAGGAATTGTGCAGTACCTCTGCCTGTTCTGCAATGCAATCTTCCTAAACAAGTAGATTCATTATTTCTGGGCAGGTTCTATTTTGTTTACAAATAGGTTTTTGAGGGTGGTATGCTTCAATCATAGGAGCAGATTTATTATAGTAAATACTGAGATCAGAAAGCACGTGTAACTGTCACAGAGTGATTACATCCAGGCATTATTGCTAGCCAAGATTGATAAATATGCCCAATAAGTATAATTGTTCTCTGTGTCAGACCTTGTTTAAGGAATACTCATGGCAATGGTGATCACCGCGATCATAGCTACCATTAAATCACTCATTGTGACTGGTTGTCCCGCTTTCCTCAGGTTTTCTTCTGCCATCTGTGACAGCTTCTTGATCTGTCCCCAGGTGGGTGGCTGTGTTTGACAGGTGTTGCTTATGACAGTTGGGGTCCTCCTCAGCATCGGCCTTGACATGGCTGCAACCAGGGGGTCCTGGGGATCCTCCCAGAGTATCTTCCTCAGCATATGGCTCATGATAAGGTTTCAGGTGTCTTGATGGTATCCAAATTGGCTGTTGATTTTGGCCTGGAGAAACACAAGCATAACCTCTACCCCAAGTTATTATTGTACCTATTTCCCAACTTTCTGTTATCAGATCTTTCCACCAAACCAGTTGTTCTGCTTGTGTCTTTGCAGCTGGTTTCTGTACATGCTGTTCAGCTGCTGATAACATCTGGCCTTTGGGCATGCTCAAAAAATTTAAAGTTAATAATGCTAGATTCAGTTGTATATGGGCTGTGCTATAATCCGTTTCTCCCCCTTTTTTGTTTTTGTTTTCAGTTGTTCATCTGTATGAAATCATAACTGAGCATTTTCAATTAACTTTGTGGAATGAACCACATATGAAGAATCAGAAATCACATTAATAGGCATATCAAAATCAGTCAATACCTCAATTACAGCTACAAGCTCTGCTTTTGAGCTGAAGTATAGGATGTCTGGAAAACCTTACTTTTTGAGCCAGAATAAGAAGCTTTACCATTACTAGACCCATCTGTAAAATAATGAAAATGCTTAGCAGGCTGCAGGTTGTTTACTGCAGGAATTGTAAATGCAAACCATTTACAGTTTTGCTCAGCTAAGGGGATAGTCAAGAGACAGGCTTTTAAATCTATGACTATTAAAGCCCAATTTTAAGTTCTCTAAAGTCTCCAGTTTCTCTTTACTCAGCAGCCATTGTTCTATCCAAATTGGCTTATCTGTTAACCATTTTAAAGGTATAGGTTCTGGAGGCTTAACAATGGCCACCATCAAAATGATATCCTAAACCTTGGTGGGAATTTGTCTTTCCGCTTGAAGTGGTTCCTTTAAATCTTGCAAATTTTTTCCTAGTCTCATACCAGGGACATACCCCATTTTATGCATCATATGTTGACTTTGAGGGCTATATAATTGTTCTGGAATTAGAATTCGTGCTCCCCATTGTTGTAATAAATCTCTCCCCCATAAATTTATAGGTACAGAAGTTATAATTGGTTGAATAATCCCAGGTTGTCTATGGGGCCCTTCACAATGCAAAATATAGCTACTTTGATATACTTCAGGGGCTTTTCCAACTCCAACTATGTGAAATTGAGTGGGTTGAATTGGCCATGTGGATGGCCAGTGCTGTAGAGAAATGATTGAAATGTCCGCTCCTGTATCTTCCAACCCTTTAAATTTATTTTCCTGAATAGTTATTTTATAGGTAGGATGTTTATCAGTAATTTGATTTACCGAATAAGCTGCTTTGCCTTGTTTATTTGTGCTTCCAAATCCTCCCGTTCATTTAATTTCACTTTTCCCCATTCCCACATACGGCACAATCAGGAGCTGTGCTATGCCCTCTCATGGCTCTGCTTTCCAGGGAACAGAAGTAGATATAACAATTTGAATTTCCCCATTGTAATATGAATCAGTGACTCCTGCATGTATTTGTATCCCTTTTAAATTTAAACTAGACCTGCCTAGAAGTAATTCTATCATTCCCACTGGCAAGGGTCCACAGACTCCTGTTGGGACCTTTTGCAGGGGTACCCCAGGCAGAAGGCTCACAGCTTTTAGGCAGTATAAATCTACTGTAGCACTACCAGCTGTGGCGGGGGACAGACATTGTACAGGGGTGAGGGAATGGCCTGAGCTGGAAACGCCCTGGTTTGGAATGGGGCCCAGGACGGGCCTTTCATGGCATTTCCTGAAATCGGGTTCCCGTCCTTATCAAACTTAGAGTGACACTGATTAGCCCAATGTTTTCCTTTTTTACATTTTGGACATATTTCAGACTCAGCAGTTTTCTTTCATCCCCTATCTGGTGGCCTGACTAGCTGATTTTTTCTACATTCTTTTTTAGTGTGACCATGCTTCCTACAGTTAAAACAAGCTCCAGGAAACAGAGTATTTCCTTTATCCACTCTCAGTCCTGCTGTTGCCTGTGCCAACAAAGTAGCTTTATGCAGATTACCTCCGATACCATTATAGGCCTTGATATAATCAACTAAATGTGCTTTCCCAAATTTAAAAGGAAAAGGCTCAAATGTAGCTATAATATTTCCCTGTTGATCTGGGGGGTATATTCTAACAGGGAACTGCCAAGCCTCCATATCACCCTCTTGTCTAGCTTGCTGAATTCCTGCCTGAATAGAACTGAGAGTGATCACTCGAGGCGCTGCTCAAACAGTCACTGGGGCAACTACTTTTCACCGTATCCTCTGGAAAAGAAAGATCTGGAGGGTCAGGCCACTGTTTATCTTCAAAATAATAATGAAGGGGTACAGACGGGTAGGGAGGAACCTCTCCCTCCTTTGCTATTTTAGTTTTAGCTGGCAAACAAACCTGCTCTGTAACCTCTTTTGTTACTTCATTATACTCTCCTTCCTCCTCATCATCAGTGTGAAAAGGTTCCAAGGTGGAACAAACCAGAGTCCACACTTGTCCCATTGTTACTCTGATGCTTCTGAGCTCCCCTTCTTACTCACTATGGGGATTGCTTTAAGAGTACTTGGGTGTCCTCCAGCTTAGTTCCACATTCTCCAACCATTGCTCCGGCAAGCCTTTGACCTGGATTCGAGCCCCCACAATGGATGCCACTTGCTGAGACCAGCTCAGCTGGGGAGACTCTAACCCAGTGGTGCTAGAGGAATTAAAGACACACACACAGAAATATAGAGGTGTGAAGTGGGAAATCAGGGGTATCAGAGCTTTCAGAGCTGAGAGCCTCGAACAGAAATTTACCTACATATTTATTGACAGCAAGCCAGTGAAAAGCATTGTTTCTATAGATTGTAGATGAACTAAAAGCATTCTTTATGGGAAACAAAGGGATGAGCTGAAATAAAAAGATGGGTTTGGCTAGTTATCTGCAGCAGGAGCATGACCTTAAGGCACAGATCCCTCTTGCTATTGTTTGTGGTTTAAGAATGCCTTTAAGTGATTTTCCGCTCTGGGTGGGCCAGGTATACCTTGCCCTCATTCCGGTAAACCCACAACTTTCCAGCGTGGGCATCATGGTCATCATGAACATGTCACAGTGCTGCAGAGATTTTGTTTATGGCCAGTTTGGGGGCCAGTTAATGGCCAGATTTTGGGGAGCCTGTTCCCAACAACCAACAAATTATAGTCCAGATTTATGCCACCTGATATGATCTCTTAGAAGTCCCCTTAGCTAATCCTGACCTTAACTTATATACCGATGGAAGTTCATTTGTGGAGAATGGGATACGAAGGGCAGGTTATTCCATAGTAAGTGATGTAACTGTACCTGAAAGTAAGCCTCTTCCTCCAGGGACCAGTGCCCAGTTAGCAGAACTAGTGGCACTTACCCAAGCCTTTGAACCAGGAAAGGGAAAAAGAATAAATGTGTATACAGATAGCAAGTATGCTTATCTAATCCTACATGCCCATGCTGCAATATGGAATGAAACGAAGTTCCTAACCTCTGGGGGAACCCCCATTAAACACCACAGGGAAGTTATGGAGTTATTGCATGCAATGCAAAAACCCAAGGAGGTGGCAGTCTTACACTGCCAAAGCCATCAGAAAGGTGAAGGAGAAAAGGCAGAAGGAAACCTTTGGGCAGATGCTGAGGCCAAAATTGCTGCCAGGTGGAACCTCCCATTAGAAATACCTATGGAAGGACCCTTGGTATGGAACAACCCCCTCTAAGAGATTAAGCCCCAGTATTCCCTGACTGAAACAGAATGGGGACTTTCACGGGGGCATAGTTTTCTCCTCTTGGGGTGCTTAACAACAGAAGAAGGAAAGGTACTTTTACCCGAAGCCAGGGGAAAATACTTAAAACCCTCCACCAAACTTCTCATATGGGTATTGAAAACACTCATTAAATGGCCAAATCCCTATTTACAGGGCCAAATCTCCTCCGGACCATCCAACAGGTAGTCACAGCCTGTGAGGTGTGTTAAAGGAACAATCCCTTAGTCCATCATAGGGCCCCTTTGGGGGAACAAAGAATAGGTCACTATCCTGGAGAAGACTGGCAGTTAGACTTCACCCATATGCCTAAGTCAAAGGGATTTCAATACTTGTTGGTCTGTGTTGATACCTTTACAAATTGGATAGAAGTTTTCCCCTGAAAGACAGAGAAGACTCAGGAAGTGATTAAAGTCCTAATTCATGAAATAATTCCTAGATTTGGGCTTCCCCAAAGCTTACAGGGCAACAATGGTCTGGCTTTTAAAATCACCATAACTCAGGGAATTTCCAGGTGCTAGGGAAACGTGACCGTTACTGCACCTGGAGGCCACAATCCTCAGGGAAGGTCGAGAAGGCAAATGAAACACTCAAGAGGCACTTAAGGATACTAACACAAGAAACTCATCTCCCATGGCCTACTCTTTTGCCCATGGCCTTGTTGAAAATCCAAAATTCTCCTCAAAAAATGGGGCTCAGTCCATATGAAATGCTGTATGGACGACCTTTTCTCACAAATCACCTACTTGCTCAGGAAACAGCCAACTTGGTAAAAGATATAACTTCTTTGGCAAAATGTCAACAAAACCTTAAATACCTACCTGAAGGATGTCACAGAGAAAAGGGAACAGAGTTCCTTCATCAACCAGGAGATCTAGTGTTGGCCAAATATCTTCCCTCTACCTCTCCATCTATGGACTCTGTGGGAAGGACCATACTCGGTAATCCTCTCTCCCCCCACTGCAGTTAAGGTGGCAGGAGTGGAATCTTCGATTCACCACACCCGAGTTAAATTTTGGATATCCCCTGAGGAACCTGTGGGACCGTCAGCTCAGGAGTCCCAAGATCAGCCAGACCAACTTCAATAACCTGAGAACCATTGGAGGACTTGCGTCTCCTATTTTGGAAGGAAACATCCCAGACTAAAAAGGCTCCTACCACTGATCCTGAAGAAAAACCCCTTCCTCCTTAAAAAAGAGAAGTGAAAACCTACATAATCTTTAACACCTCTCCTTGCTCCTTTAATGGAATCCTTTTACTATTTCATCATATTATTAAGCAGCATACTAACCATACTCTTCACGATAGGACTATATACTGTAGCTTCTGCCAGGACGAAAATAAAATAGAACACAGGGAGTCACTCTGTCTCCCAACACCCCTTTCCAGACACTCACCAGAGTTAGCTTGGCAAGTACTCTAGAAGTATGAAAAAATGAAAACAACAAACTTACATGCCTTTTTAACATACACAACCAGTTCTTTCTACCCAGCCAAGGTATATTCTTCTTATGTGGAACATTGACCTATATCTGCCTCTCCACTAACTGGACAGGCACCTGCACCTTAGTCTTTCTAACTTCCAACATTAACATTGCCCCAGGAAATCAGAGCCTATCAGTACCCCTCAAAGTTCAAGTCCATCAGTGCAAAGCCATATGACTAATACCCCTACTTGTAGGGTTAGGAATGGCTACTGCTACAGGAACTGGAATAGCCAGTTTATCTACTTCATTATCCTACTACCACACACTCTCAAAGAATTTCTCAGACAGTTTACAAGAAATGACAAAATCTATCCTTACTGTACAATCCCAAATAGACTCTTTGGCAACAGTGACTCTCCAAAACTGCCGAAGCCTAGACCTCCTCACTGCTGAGAAAGGAGGACTCTGTACCTTCTTAGGGGAAGAGTGTTGTTTTTACACTAACCAGTCAGGGATAGTACGAGATGCTGCCCGGCATTTGCAGAAAAAAGCTTCTGAAATCAGACAACGCCTGTCAAACTCTTATATCATCCTCTGGAGTTGGGCAACATGACTTCTCCCCTTTCTAGGTCTGGTGGCAGCCATCTTGCTATTACTCACCTTTGGGCCCTGTATTTTTAACCTCCTTGTCAAATTTGTTTCCTCTAGGATCGAAGCCATCAAGCTGCAGATGGTCTTACAAATGGAACCCCAAATGAGCTCAACTAACAACTTCTATCAAGGACCCCTGGACTGACCAGCTGGCCCTTTCACTGCCCTAAAGAGTTCCCCTCTGGAGGCCACTACAACTGCAGGGCCCCTTCTTCACCCCATCCAGCGGGAAGTAGCTAGAGTGGTCATCACCCAATTCCCAACAGCAGTTGAGGTGTCCTGTTTAGAGGGGGCATTGAGAGGTGAAGCTGGCTGGGCTTCTGGGTTGGGTGGGGACTTGGAGAACTTTTCTGTCTAGCTAAAGGATTGTAAACACACCAATCAGTGCTCTGTGTTTAGCTAAAGGTTTGTAAACGCACCAATCAGCACTCTGTAAAAACGCACCAATCAGCACTCTGTAAAAATGAACCAATCAGCACTCTGTAAAATGGACCAATCAGCAGGATGTGGGCGGGGCCAAATAAAGAAATAAAAGCTGGCCACCTGAGCCAGCAGCGGCAACCTGCTCAGGTCTCCTTCCATGCTGTGGAAGCTTTGTTTTTTCGCTCTTCACGATAAATCTTGCTGCTGCTCCCTCTTTGGGTCCGCGCTACGTTTACGAGCTGTAACACTCACTGTGAAGGTCTGTGGCTTCAGTCCTGAAGTCAGCAAGACCATGAACCCACCGGGAGGAACAAACAACTCTGGACATACCACCTTTAAGAGCTGTAACACTCAGAAGGAGGTTCCAAGATGGCTGAATAGGAACAGCTCCAGTCTGCAGCTCCCAGTGTGAGCGACGCAGAAGATGGGTGATTTCTGCATTTCCAACTGAGGTACCAGGTTCATCTCAATGGGACTTGTCAGACAGTGGGTGCAGCCCATGGAGCAGGGTGGGACATCGCCTCACCGGGGAAGCACAAGGGGCCGGGGAATTCCCTTTCCTCCCAAAGGGAAGCCATGACAGATGGTACCTGGAAAATCAGGACACTCCCACCCTAATACTGCACTTTTCCAACAGCCTTAGCAAACGGCACACCAGGAGATTATATCCTGTGCCTGGTTTGGAGGGCCCCACGCCCATGGAGCCTTGCTCACTGCTAGCACAGCAGTCTGAGATTGAACTGCAAGGTGGTAGCTAGGCTGGGGGAGGGGGATCTGCCATTGCTGAGGCTTGAATAGGTAAACAAAGCAGCCAGGAAGCTTGAACTGGGCAGAGCCCACTGCAGCTCAAGGAGGCCTGCCTGCCTTTGTAGACTCCACCTCTGGGGGCAGGGCACAGCTGAACAAAAGGCTGCAGAAACTTTTGCAGACTTAAATGTCCCTGTCTGACAGCTTTGAAGAGAGTAGTGCTTCTCCCAGCATGGCGTTTGAGATTTGAGAACAGACAGACTGCCTCCTCAAGTGGGTCCTTGACCCCCGAGTAGCCTAACTGGGAGACACCTCCCAGTAGGGGCCAACTGACACCTCATACAGCTGGGTGCCCCTCTGAGATGAAGCTTCCAGAAGAAGGATCAGAGAGCAACATTTGCCGTTCTGCAATATTTGCTGTTTTGCAGCCTCCGCTGGTAATACCCAGGCAAACAGGGTCTAGAGTGGACCTCCAGCAAACTCCAACAGACCTGCAGCTGAGGGTCCTGACTGTTAGAAGGAAAACTGACAAACAGAAAGGACATCCACACCAAACTCCATCTGTACGTCACCATCATCAAAGAAAGACCAAATGTAGATAAAACCACAAAGATGGGGAGAAACCAGAGCAGAAAAACTGAAAATTCTAAAAATCAGAGTGCCTCTTCTCCGAAGGAATGCAGCTCCTCCACAGCAAAGGGACAAAGCTGGATGGAGAATGACTTCGACGACTTGAGAGAAGAAGGCTTCAGATGATCAGTAATAACAAACTTCTCTGAGCTAAAAGAGGATGTTCAAACCCATCACAAAGAAGCTAAAAACCTTGAAAAAAGATGAGACGAATGGCTAACTAGATTAAACAGTGTAGAGAAGTCCTTAAATGACCTGATGGAGCTGAAAATCGTGGCATGAGAACTATGTGACGCATGCACAAGCTTCAGCAACCGATTTGATCAAGTGGAAGAAAGGGTATCAGTGATTGAAGATCAATTGAATGAAATGAAGTGAGAAGAGAAGTTTAGGGAAAAAAGAGTAAAAAGAAATGAACAAAGCCTCCAAGAAATATGGGACTATGTTAAAAGACCAAATCTACTTCTGATTGGTGTACCTGAAAGTGACAGGGAGAATGGAACCAAGTTGGAAAACACGCTTCAGGATATTATCCAGGAGAACTTCCCCAACCTAGCAAGGCAGGCCAACATTCAAATTCAGGAAATACCGAGAATGCCACAAAGATACTCCTCAAGAAAAGCAACTCCAAGACACATAATTGTCAGATTCACCAAAGTTGAAATGAAGGAAAAAATGTTAAGGGCAGCCAGAGAGAAAGGTCGGGTTACCCACAAAGTGAAGCCCATCAAACTAATAGCAGTTCTCTTGGTAGAAACTCTACAAGCCAGAATAGAGTGGGGGCAATATTCAACATTCTTAAAGAAAAGGATTTTCAACCCAGAATTTCATATCCAGCCAAACTAAGTTTCTTAAGTGAAGGAGAAATAAAATCCTTTACAGACAAACAAATGCTGAGAGATTTTGTCACCACTAGGCCTGCCTTACAAGAGCTCCTGAAGAAAGAACTAAACGTGGAAAGGAACAACCGGTACCAGCCACTGCAAAAACATACCAAATTGTAAAGACCATCCATGCTATGAAGAAACTGCATCAACTAACGAGCAAACTAACCAGCTAGCATCATAATGACAGGATCAAATTAACACATAGCAATATTAACCTTAAATGTAAATAAGCTAAATGCTCCAATTAAAAGACACAGACTGGCAAATTGGATAAAGAGTCAAGACCCATCAGTGTGTTGTATTCAGGAGACCCATCTCATGTGCAGAGACACACATAGACTCAAAATAAAGGGATGGAGGAAGATCTACCAAGCAAATAGAAAACAAACAAACAAAAAAAGAGCAGGGGTTGCAATCCTAGCCTCTGATAAAACAGACTTTAAACCAACAAAGATCAGAAGAGACAAAGAAGGCCATTACATAATGGTAAAGGGATCAATTCAACAAGAAGAGCTAACTATCCTAAATATATATGCACCCAATACAGGAGCACCCAGATTCATAAAGCAAGTCCTTAGAGACCTACAAAGAGACTTAGACTCTCACACAATAATAATTGGAGACTTTAACACCCCACTGTCAACATTAGACAGATCCATGAGACAGAAAGTTAATAAGGATATCCAGGAATTGAACTCAGCTCTGCACCAAGCAGACCTAATAGACATCTACGGAACTCTCCACCCCAAATCAACAGACTATACATTCTCCTCAGCACCACATAGCACTTTTTTTCAAAATTGACCACATAGTTGGAAGTAAAGAACTCCTCAGCAAATGTAAAAGAACAGAAATTATAACAAACTGTCTCTCAGACCACAGTGCTATCAAACTAGAACTCAGGATTAAGAAACTCACTCAAAACCACTCAACTACATGGAAACTGAACAACTTGCTCCTGAATGACTACTGGGCACATAACGAAATGAAGGCAGAAACAAAGATGTTCTTTGAAACCAGTGAGAACAAAGACAAAACATACCAGAATCTCTGGGACACATTTAAAGCAGTGTGTAGAGGGAAATTCATAGCACTAAGTGCCCACAACAGAAAGCAGGAAAGATCTAAAATTGGCACCCTAACATCACAATTAAAAGAACTAGAGAAGCAAGAGCAAACACATTCAAAAGCTATCAGAAGGCAAGAAATAACTAAGATCAGAGCAGAACTGAAGGAGATAGAGACACAAAAAACCCTCCAAAAAATCAATGAATCCAGGAGCTGTTTTTTTGAAAAGATCAACAAAATTAATAGGCCACTAGCAAGACTAATAAAGAATAAAAGAGAGAAGAATCAAATAGATGCAATAAAAGATGATAAAGGGGATATCACCACCGATCCCATAGAAATACAAACTACCATCAGAGAATACTATAAACACCTCTACCAAATAAACTAGACAATCTAGAAGAAATGGATAAATTCCTGGACACATACACCCTCCCAAGACTAAACCAGGAAGAAGTTGAATCCCTGAATAGGCCAATAACAGGCTCTGAAATTGAGGCAATGATTCGTAGCCTATCAACCAAAGAAAGTTCAGGACCAGACAGATTCACAGCTGAATTCTACCAGAGGTACAAAGAGGAGCTGGTACCATTGCTTCTGAAACTACTCCAATAAATAGAAAAAGAGGGAATCCTCCCTAATTCATTGTATGAGGCCAACATCATCCTGATACCGAAGCCTGGTAGAGACACAACAAAAAATAATTTTAGACCAGTATCCCTGATGAACATCAATGCAAAAATCTTCAATAAAATACTGGCAAACCGAATCCAGCAGCACATCAAAAAGCTTATCCACCATGATCAAGTTTGCTTCATCCCTGGGATGCAAGCCTGGTTCAACATATGCTAATCAACAAACGTAATCCATAATATAAACAGAACCAAAGACAAAAACCACATGATTATCTCAATAGATGCAGAAAAGGCTTTTGACAAAATTCCACAGCCCTTCATGCTAAAAATTCTCAATAAACTAGGTATTGATGGGACGTATCTCAGAATATTAAGAGCTATTTATGACAAACCCACAGCCAATACCAATATCATACTGAATGGGCAGAAACTGGAAGCATTCCCTTTGAAAACTGGCACAAGACAGGGATGCCCTCTTTCACCACTCCTATTCAAAGTGTTGGAAGTTCTTGCCAGGGCAATCAGGCAAGAGAAAGAAATAAAGGGTACTCAATCAGGCAAGAGAAAGCAATAAAGGGTACTCAATTAGGAAAAGAGGAAGTTGAATTGTCCCCGTTTGCAGATGACATGATTGTATATTTAGAAAACCCCATTGTCTCAGCTCAAAATCTCCTTAAGCTGATAAGCAACTTCAGCAAAGTCTCAGGATACAAAATCAGTGTGCAAAAATCACAAGCATTCCTATACACCAATAACAGACAAACAGAGAGCCAAATCATTAGTTAACTCCCATTCACAATTGCTTGAAAGATAATAAAATACCTAGGAATCCAACTTACAAGGGATGTGAAGGACCTCTTCAAGGAGAACTACAAATAACTGCTCATTGAAATGAAAGAGGACACAAACACATGGAAGAACGTTCTATGCTCATGGATAGGAAGAATCAATATTGTGAAAATGACCATATTGCAAGGTAATTCATAGATTCAATGCCACCCCCATCAAGCTACCAATCACTTTCTTCACAGAATTGGAAAAAACTACTTTAAAGTTCATATGGAACCAAAAAAGAGCCTGCATTGCCAAGACAATCCTAAGCCAAAAGAACAAAGCTGGAGGCATCACGCTACCTGACTTCAAACTATACTACCAGACTACAGTAACCAAAACAGCATGGTACTGGTACCAAAACAGAGATATGGACAAATGGGACAGAATAGAGCCCCCGAAAATAATACCACACATCTACAATCATCTGATCTTTGACAAACCTGACAAAAACAAGCAATGGGGAAAGGATTCCCTATTTAATAAATGGTGCTGGGAAAACTGGCTAGCCATATGTAGAAAGCTGAAACTGGATCCCTTCCTTACATCTAGTACAAAAATTAATTCAAGATGGATTAAAGACTTAAATGTTAGATCTAAAACCATAAAAACCCTAGAAGAAAACCTAGGCAATACCATCCAGGACATAGGCATGGATAAGGACTTCACGACTAAAACACCAAAAGCAACGGCAACAAAAGCCAAAATAGACAAATGGGATCTAATTAAACTAAAGAGCTTCTGCACAGCAAAAGAAACTATTTCCAGAGTGAACAGGCAACCTACAGAATGGGAGAAAGTTTTTGCAATCTACTCATCTGACAAAGGGCTAATATCCAGAATCTACAAAGAATTTAAACAAAATTACAAAAAAAATCAAACAACCCCATCAAAAAGTGAGCAAAGGATATGAACAGACAGTTCTCAAAAGAAGACATTTATACAGCCAACAGATACATGAAAAAATGCTTATCATCACTGGCCATCAGATAAATGCAAATCAAAACCACAATGAGATACCATCTCACACCAGTTAGAATGGCGATCATTAAAAAGTCAGGAAACAACAGGTGCTGGAGAGGATGTGGAGAAATAGGAACGCTTTTACACTGCTGGTAGGACTGTAAACTAGTTCAACTATTGTGGAAGACAGTGCGGTGATTCCTCAAGGATCTAGAACTAGAAATACCATTTGACCCAACCATTCCATTACCAAGTATATACCCAAAGGATTATAAATCATGCTGCTATAAAGACACATGCACATGTATGTTTATTGTGGCACTATTCACAATAGCAAAGACTTGGAACCAACCCAAATGTCCATCAATGACAGACTGGATTAAGAAAATGTGGCCCATATACATCATGGAATACTATGCATCTGTAAAAAAGGATGAGTTCATGTCCTTTGTAGGGACATGGATGAAGCTGGAAACCATCATTCTCAGCAAACTATCGCAAGGATAGATAACCAAACACCACATGTTCTCACTCATAGGTGGGAATTGAACAATGAGAACACTTGGACACAGGGTGGGGAACATCACACACTTGTCGTGGGGTGGGGGGAGGGAGAAGGGATAGCATTAGGAGATATACCTAACATAAATGATGAGTTAACGGGTGCAGCACACCAACATGGCACATGTATACATATGTAACAAACCTGCACATTGTGCACATGTACCCTAGAACTTAAAGTATAATTAAAAAAAAAAAAGAAGAAGAAATTAGTCTTACAGGAGGCATGGACCACATAGAAATCCAGAGAGGTGATAGGGAGACAGAGTTACTACAGCCTTTGGTCTCTTAGTGACTAGGAGGAGTTAAGCTAGTTTCTACATGGAATAATACCACAGTCAAGAAGATCTTAGCTTGTAAAACCGCATTCCCTATAAGTAACAAGCATAAGAAGCAAAAAGGCACCATCTAAATCTAGAATCAAAAGGAACCATGTAAACACACTGAGATAGCATCCTAGGTGTTTCTGCCATAGCCAATAGTTACGTAAACCAGAATCCCAAATCTACCAAAGGAATTACAGGATTCTGTTTGTTGGATGGTGTAAGATAAGGGGGTGTTCTCATAACCAGGAGACACCAGGCGGCTCAGAGAGAATGGAATTAAATGAACAGAAGTGTAGACAATAGCTCAGAAGTTAGTTTTCTTCCTTAACATCATTATACTACAAATTTCTTATTGCCTCTACTTTTCTTATTGCCTCATTCTTTAGGACAGTGATTTTTGGACTCTCTTTTTAAAGTAAACACTTTCTTTGAAGATATCTTTAAAGATAACTCATGTAAAATCCTACTTCATAAAATTAGTAAAAGTGGATCTTTTCTGGTTGAAGTTGATTCTCATAGCAAAGAGCTCTGCCTCTTTGACCATCCTCCTTTCTCCCCATCGATCTGTCTGCCTCCTGCATTCCTCCAAATCCAAGCCCCTTTTAAAACTTTTTGAATCTGAGAACACTGTATGAAGGTGCTTCTTTAATTAATGTCTTCAGAATTGTTTTTGTATATTGGTTAGTCAGACCTTTGAGAATTTCTACTTCTTACCTGAAAGTAGGTATGCAGAAATGAATGTCATGATGAAGCAACTGCCTAAGAAGTTTAATTATTGGCTGTGATTCTGACTTGTTGATTATTATTCTTAAAACATGAAGCGATTTCTGGCTCTGACTTAGCTTCTTTAATCGGAGGGTCACCCACATTACCTTGCCCTGAGCATACTTCAAGGCTGCAAGTCATTTTCTTGTTTGTTTTGTTGATGTTCTGTTTTCCATATTAAAAATATTGTCTCACAGATCTGGAACCAAGCATAACTTTGATAAAATAAAATAAAATGTAAAATTAAAAAAAAAAAGAGCTATAACACTCACTGCGAAGGTCTGCGGTTTCACTCCTGAAGTCAGCAAGACCACGAACCCACCGGAAGGAAGAAACTCCAGACACACCTGAACATCTGAAGGAACAAACTCTGGACACACCATCTTTAAAAACTGTAACACTTACTGCGAGGGTCCATGGCTTCATTCTTGAAGTCAGCAAGACCAATAACCCACCGGAAGGAACCAATTTCGGACACAATATCTCAATTTTAACATTGAATGTAAGGGGCCTAAATGCTCCACTTAAAAGATATAGAATGGCAGGATTGGTTTAAAAACCACCCACCAAATATCTGCTGTCTTCAAGAGACACAACTAACATGTAAATGTTCCCAGATGAACAAGGTCTGGCTGCTTGCACTTATGGTCTGATAACAAGATGCAGACGGACTGGGAAAGAAGGGAGTTTATTTCTATAACTGGTTACAGGGAGAAGGTTGGAATAACTCACCAGACCAACTCAAAGTTACAAAATTTCCCCCAGTGTTTATATATATTTTGCACTCTATGTCTACATGTGGGAGTGCACCTACAAGCAAGATTGTTTTATTCAATATATATCTAATCTTTAACTAGGGTCTGGAGTCTGGAAAGCTTTCTCTAGAGCCTTGGAAAGTTTCTTAATCTTAAGTGGGTCCTGGTATGAGGTATATGTGTTAGAATGCTTTTATTATTCCATCAGACTTTAGGGTCTGAGAAAACCCAGGCAAGGTCTTAATGGGTTTATTTTTGCATTCTAGTCCTCATACTCAATGACATGGCTTGGCTTCATGTCCCTACCCAAATCTCATGTCGAATTGTAATTCCCAGTGTTGGGGGAGGGACCTGGTGGGAGGTGATTGGATCTTGGGGGTGGATATCCCCCTTGCTGCTCTCATGATAGTGAGTTCTCATGAGATCTGGTTGTTTAAAAGTGTGTAGCCCTTCTGCCTTCACTGTCTGTCTCCTGCTTTGCTATGGTAGGACATGCTTGCTTGCCCTTCACCTTCTGCTATGATTGTAAGTTTCCTGAGGCCTCCCAGCCATGCTTCCTGTACAGCCTGCAGAACTGTGAGTCAATGAAACATCTTTTATTCATAAATTAACCAGTCACAGGTAGTTCTTTACAGCAGTGTAAGAATAGACTAATATACCCAGACACTGGTTTCTCCAGTTCTTTAATATTTAACTTATGTATTCATCAAAATTATAGTAAAGGGTTAGTGGAAACTGACCTTGGCTGCTGAGGAAAACCTGACCTGCTGCATAAGGACTCATATAAACTCAAGGTAAAGGGAAAAAAGATATTCCACACAAATGGAAACCAAAACCAAGCAGGTGTAGCTATTCTTATTTCTGGCAAAACAGACTTTTGAGCAACAACAGTAAAAAAAGACAAGAAGGATATTATATAATGATAAAAGAATTAGTCCAACAAGAAGGTATTACAATTCTAAATTTATATCCACCGAATACTGGAGCTCCCAGATTTATAAAACATTTACTACCAGACCTAAAAAATGAGATAGACAGCAACACAATAATAGTGGGGGACTTCAATACTCCACTGTTAGCACTAGACAGATCATCAAGACAGAAAACCAACGAAGAAACAATGGGCTTAAACTATACCCTAAAACAAATGGACTTAACAGATATTGACAGACATTCTTTCCAACAACTGCAGAATATACATTCTTCTCAACAGCACGTGGAACATTCTCCAAGATAGAACATATGATAGGCCACAAAACAAGCCTCAATAAATTTAAGAAAATCAAAATAGCAAGTATCTTCTCAGACCACAGTGGAATAAAACTGGAAATTAACTCCAAAAGGAACTCTCAAACTATACAAATACATGGGAATTAAATAATCTGCTTTTGAAAGATTTTTGGGTTAGCAATGAAATCAAGATGGAAATTTAAAAATTCTTTGGCATGAATGATAGTAGTGACAGAACTTATCAAAACCTCTAGGATACAGCAAAAGCAGTGGTAAGAGGAAAGTTCATAGCGTTAAATGCTTACATCAAAAAATCTGCAAGAGCACAAATTGACGACATAATGTCACACATCAAGGAGCTGGAGAAACAAGAACAAACTAAACCCACATCCAGCAGAAGAAAAGAAATAATTATAAGAGAAGAACTAAATGAAATTGAAACAAACAAAAACAATATAAAAGATAAATGAAACAAAAAGCTGGTTCTTTGTAAAGATAAACCAAATTGATAGACCATTAGTGAGATTAACCAAGAAAAGAGAAGATCCAGATAAGCTCAATTAGAAATGAAACTGGAGATATTACAACTGATCACACAGAAATACAAAAAATCAATCAAGGCTACTATGAACAGCTTTATGTGCACAAACTAGAAAATCTAGAGGAAATGGATAAATTCCTGGAAACATACAATCTTCCTAGATTAAATCAGGGAAAAATAGAAACTCTGAGCAGACCAACAATAAGCAGTGAGGTTGAATCAGTAATAAAAAATTGCCAACCCAAAAAAGTCCAGGACCAGATGGATTCACAGCTGATTTCTATCAGACATTCAAAGAAGAATTGGTGCCAATCTTACTGAAACTATTCCAAAAGATAAAGAAAGAAGGAATTCCCCCCCAAATGATTCTATGAAGCCAGTGTCACCCTAATACCAAAACCAGGACAGGACATGACAAAAAATGAAAACTATAGACCAATGCCCCTGATGACCATAGATACAAAAATCCTCAATAAAATACTAGCTAACCGAATCCAACAGCACATAAAAAATATAATACATCATGATGAAGTGGGTTTCATCCCAGGGATGCAGGGATGGTTTAACATACACAAGTCAATAAATGTGATACATCACATAGATAGAATTAAAAAGGAAAATCCTATGATTGTCTCAGCAGACACAATGCATTTAATAAAATCCAGCACCCTCAACAAAATAGGCATAGAAAGGACTTAACTCAAAGTAATAAAGCCATTATATGACAAACCCACAGCCAACATCATACTGGATGGGGAGAAGTTGAAAGCATTCCCCTGAGAACTGGAATGAGACAAGGATGCCCACTTTCACCACTTCTATGCAACATAGTACTGGAAGTCCCAGCCAGAGCAATCAGACAAGAGAAAGAAATAAAGGGCACTCAAATTGGAAAAGAGGAAGTCAAACTGTCACTGTTCACTGATGATATGATCATATACCTAAAAAACCCTAAAAACTCATCCAGAAAGCTCCTAGATCTGACAAATTATTCAGTAAAGTCTCAGGTTATGAAATCAATGTACACAAATCAGTAGCACTACTATCTACCAACAACGACCAAGCTGAGAATCAAATCAAGAACTCAATCTCTTTTACGACAGCTGCAAAAAATAAAATGAAATACCTAGGAATATGCTTAACCAAGGAGGTGTAACATCTCTACAAAGAAAACTACATAACACTGCTGAAAAATCATAGATGACACAAACAAATTGAAACACACCCCATGCTCACAGATGGAAAAATTAATATTGTGAAAATGACCGTGCTGCCCAAAGCAATCTACGGATTCAAGCCATTCCCATCAAAATACCATCATCGGTCTTCACAGAATTAGAAAAAAAAAAATCCTGAAATTCATATGGAACCAAAAAAGAGCCTGCAAAGCCAAAGCAAAACTAAGCAAAAAAGATAAATCTGAAGATATCACCCGACTACAAATTATACTACAAGGCTATAATTACCAAACAACATAGTACTGGTATAAAAATAGGCATGTAGATGAAGGGAACAGAATAGAGAACCCAGCAATAAAGCCAAATGCAGCTATCTGACCTTTGATAAAACAAGCAAAAACATAAATTGAGTAAAGGACATTTCAATAAATGGTGCTGGGAAACCACATGTAGAAGAATGGAACTGGATCCCTATCTCCCACCATGTACAAAAATCAACTCAAGATGGATCAAAGACTTTAAATCTAAGACCTGAAACTATAAACATTCTAGAAGATAACTTTGGAAAAACTCTTCTGGATCTTGGCTTAGGCAAAGAATTTATGACTAAGATCCCAAAAGCAAATGCAACAAAAACAAAAATAAATAAATGGGACCTAATTAAACTAAAAGGCTCCTGCATAGCAAAAGAAATAACCAGCAGAGTAAACAGACAACCCAGAGTGGGAGAAAATATTCGCAAACTTTCTATCAGACAAAGGACTAGTATCCAGAATCAAGGAACTCAAATCAGCAAAGTAAGCATCTGACAAAGAACTAGAATCTAGTATCTAGAATCTACAAGGAACTCAAACAAATCAGCAAGAAGAAACCAAATAATCCCATCAAAAAGTAGGCAAAGGACATGATTAGACATTTCTCAAAATAAGATATACAAACAGCCAACAAACATGAAAAAACGCTCAACATCACTAATCATCAGAGAAATGCAAATTAAAACTGGAATGAGATGCCACCTTACTCCTGCAAGAATGCCCATAATTCAAAAGTCAAAAAACAATGGATGTTGGCGTGTATGTGGTGAAAAGAGATCACTTTTACACTGCTGGTGAGAATATAAAGTACAACCACTATGGAACACGGTGTGGGGATTTCTTAAAGAACTAAAAGTGGAGCTACCATTTGATCCAGCAATCCCACTACTGGGTATCTATCCAAGGGAAAAGAAGTCATTATATGAAAAGGACACTTGCACACACATGTTTATAGCAGCACAATTCACAATTGCAAAGATACGGAGCCAACCTAAATGCCCATCAACCAATGAGTGGATAAAGAAAATGTGGTTTATATGCACCTGAAGGGGCGGCCTGCCCCTCCACACCTGTGGGTATATCTCGTCAGGGGGGACGAGAGACTGAGAAAAGAAATAAGACACAGAGATAAGGTATAGAGAAAGAACAGTGGGCCCAGGGGACCGGCGCTCAGCATACCTCTGGAGGACGTGCACCGGCACCGGTCTCTGAGTTCCCTCAGTATCTGTTAATTACTATTTTCACTGTCTCAGCAAGAGGAATGCGGTAGGAGAGCAGGGTGATAGTGAGGAGAAGGTCAGCCAAGAAAACATGTGAGCAAAGGAATCTGTGTCACAAATAAGTTTAAGGGAAGATACTATGCCTGGATGTGCACAGAGGCCAGATTTATGCTTCTCTCCACCCAAACATCTCAGTGGAGTGAAGAATAACAGAGCAGCATTGCTGCCAACATGATTCACCTCCCACCACAGGTCAGTTTTTCTCCTAGCTCAGAATTGAACAAATGTACAATTGGGTTTTATACCGAGACATTCTGTTCCCAGGGGCAGGCAGGAGACAGAGGCCTTCCTCTTATCTCAACTGCAAGAGGCCTTCCTCTTTTACTAGTCCTCCTCAGCACAGACCCTTCACGGGTGTCAGGCTGGGGGACAGTCAGGTCTTTCCCATCCCACGAGGCCATATTTCAGACTATCACATGGGGAGAAACCTTGGACCATACCTGGCTTTCCAGGGCAGAGGTTCCTGCGGCTTTCCGCAGTGCATTGTGCCCCTGGTTTATCAAGACTGGAGAATGGCGATGACTTTTACCAAGCATACTGCCTGTAAATATTTTAACAAGGCATATCCTGCACAGCCCTAGATCCCTTAAACCTTGATTCCATACAACACATGTTTTTATCAGCTCAAGGTTGGGGCAAAGTTACAGATTAACAGCATCTCAGGACAAAACAATTGTTCAGGGTACAGGTTAAAATCCAGTTCCTTATGTCTTCCTTTTCTACATAGACACAGTAACAGTCTGATCTCTCTTTCCCCTACGTATACCATACAATACTACTCAGCCATAAAATGGAACAAAATAATGTCTTTTGCAGCAACTTGGATGGAGCTGGAAGCCATTATTCTAAGTGAAGTAACTCAGGAATGGAAAACCAAATATCATATGTTCTCAGTTATAAGCGGGGGCTAAGCTATGAGGATGCAAAGGCCTAAGAATGATATAATAGACTTTAGGGATGTAGGGAAAAAGGTTGGGAGGGAGGTGAAGGATAAAAGATTACATATTGGGTACAATGTACACTGCTTGGGTGGCAGGTGCATAAAAATCTCTCAGAAATCACCACTAAAGAACTTATCCATGTAACAGAAAACCACCTGTACCCCAAAACTATTGAAATAAAAAAGAAACACACGAATACACAAAACTTTTAATATGACAAAACAAAGCATGCATATGTAAAGAATACAAGCAATACAAAAGCACAAAAGCATATAAAGCACAGCTGGAAAGTCTCCCTTCTGTTCCTCTGTTCACCCGTATCTTTTCCTCAGATAACTACTGTCTACAGCTTGGTGTGTACATTTTCCCAGAATTCTCTCTATGTAAATACAAACATGTTTTCCTTCCTTCTTTTCTTAATAAAAAGATATATATACTATATCATATATATGTATATATATGTGTATACACGTATATATGTATATATATGTATGTATCTCACCTCAAGTGATCCTGCCATCTTAGCCTCCTGTATATCTGGGATTACAGGTGGGAGCCACTGGGTCCAGCTGAATTAATTATTCTTATCTCTTTCCTTTTTGCTTGGATCATTATTTTGTTATTTATTTTTTATTTTTTTGGCCTCAAGTGATTCTCTCGCCTCTGCCTCTCAAAGTGTTAGGATTACAGGCATGAGCCATTGTGCATGGCAAGAAATATACCTTTTTTTTTTTTTTCCTGGAAATAGAGTCTCACTCTGTTGCTCAGGTTGGAGTGCAATCTTGGCTCACTGCAACCTCTGCCTTCCAAGTTCAAGCAATTCTCATGCGTCAGCCTCCCGAGTAGCTGGGACTACAGGTGTTCACCACCACTCCTGGGTAATTTTTGTAATTTTAGTAGAGATGGGGTTTCACACCATGTTGACCAGGCTGGTCTCAAACCCCTGGCCACCCACCTCGGCCTCCCAAAGTGCTGGGGATTACAGGCATGAACCACCATGCTGAGCCTCAGATTGTTAATTTGTTATTGATTTGTAGGAGCTCTTTATATAATTTGGGCATATTGTGTTTTGAATATTTGTTAGTTATGTTAAGATATTTTCTTCCTGCCTGCTGTATGATTTTCAACTTCATTTATGGTGGACAGTTACTGTTCAGGTCTTACTTGATCTCTATATCATTGAATCCCACTGACCTATTCTCCTCTATTCCCTTTGATCCCTCTTGGTCTTGTTTGTTGCTCTATTTTTAAATTTATTCCTCAGATATTGAAGTTCCTGAGGATTCTACCTTGGTTTTCTTCTCTTCTCACTCTACCTGCTCCCTCTTGGGGAGTCCACTGGTTTTCATGGCTTCAACTGTCATCCAACATGTGCCAGGGTCTCCCATAGCTACTGCTCCTAACCAGTGTCTCCCCTAAGCTCCAAACTCTGACATGCAATTACCTCCTGAAATCTCCCTGAGGGCCCGCAGATGTTGCAAATTCAACATGTAGAAAACTAATCTCATTGTATTTCTTGACATGTCTTTCTTCTGAATTGTTCCTCGTTCAATCATCTGCCAAACCAGAAATGTACCTGCTCCTCACTCTTCCTCTCCTTAACATCACTCCTGACTATCTCCTCCTCACCACCTTCACTGAGAGTGTTAGGCAACACTTTATTCTCTCTCACCTTACCTAAGGCAATGGTCATGCAATAGTTGTGAGTTCTAGACTGGGCTGTGTGAGTTAGAATCCACCTACCTAGTCCTGGACCTTTGGTCAAGTGATTTAATATCACTGGGTCTCAGTTTCATTATCTGTGAAGTGGGTATAATGAGAGCAGCTCCTACAAGGGGTTGTTATGTGGATTAAATGAGTCTATACTGATAAACACTTAGAATGATGCTTGGCTCTATTAGCTGCTCCTCATCCTCCTCTTCCTCCTCTCCCCCTCCTCCTCTCCTAAATGTTTTCTACTTCAAATAGTTCCCCCTTTAACCCGCCCTCCAATCCACTGCCAGAATGAGCTTCCTAATATGTGAATTTGATCACTTGCTTTTCCTCTTAAAATTTATCAACGACCCTGGTTACACTCAGGTAAAGTCAGACTCCTGAGTCGGTCACCTGGCACCCTCCATTTAACTCCTGTTACTTCTCCAACCCTGTCACTTCCGGCTCTCCCCACCCCCCAATACAGAACACTTAACTCCAGCCACAGGGAACCACTTACAGTCCCCTCAACCCCCAAGGAGCTGTTCTGGTTTCCTCTGGGGTCTTGGCATGTGTTTCCCTTTTCCCTGGGATGCTCTTTCCCACTCTTTTGGTTTGGCCAACTCTCCTTTTGCCTTGCAAATGTAGCCAAGGGTTTATAATTCATCATCCATTTGGCTGCTCCTTCCCCCACGGTGAGGTTCTTGAAAGCAGTTCTTTCATATATATTTTTATCTTTGTATCTCCAAACCAATCATTGTTTGGCATATCATAGAAGCTTAACATATTTTTTTTTTGAGCACTGAATGAATTGACAGGTAGGGGAAACTGATGTATGTTGGAGCATCCCAGTGACATCTAATTTAAAGAAATAACTATGTTGCCCCAATTACCCAGGGTATCCCCAGCCTATGAATACAGATGAAGTCACATCAATAGCAACAACCTGGATCACGCTGGCTCAGAGCCCATGTGTTCATGCTGGACTTCAGCCCTGTAATGCGCTCCTCAGGGACTTGGGGGAGTCTATTGGGGTGTCTCCCACAAGCTTCTCTGGGCTTTGCAGTTGCTGGACATGCACCCTAGAGTCACCACTGAAGAAGGATGGGTGCACTTGCAGTGCCAGGCTCTGGGAGGTCTATGGTGATTTTTGTGGATCTCTCTGCTTGAGAGTCCCCAAAGTCTAACAGACTTTTCTGATTTCTTTTTGGAGCTCTGTTGCTCTCCATTGGACTTGGTGCAGACTCTTCAGGGCCAGTGTTGAGCTACATGTTGGTCTTCAGCATTGCTCTTCTTTACCCCAAACAGTGGGAGAAGGTCCAACTCCCCGAGTCCTGGCCGCTGATTCCCGTCTGATGAGTTCTCTTCCAGGAGCAGCCTCCTTGCTCTGTGAAACGGGCTTCAGCCAGTCCCCCTCCCCACCCCGTGAACATCCAATCAATTCATCAGGAAAGTCTGAATTTTGTGCTGGACTTCCTGCTAGAATATGACTTCTTCTGCTATAGTAAGAACCCTGCCCTAGTAAAGACATGTGAGTAAGCCTCATTTCCAGAAAGGGACTGCTGCTCTTTTTTTTTTTTTTTTTTTTTTTGAGACGGAGTCTCGCTCTGCCGCCCAGGCTGGAGTGCAGTGGCCGGATCTCAGCTCACTGCAAGCTCCGCCTCCCGGGTTCACGCCATTCTCCTGCCTCAGCCTCCCGAGTAGTTGGGACTACAGGCGCCCGCCACCGCGCCCGGCTAGTTTTTTGTATTTTTTAGTAGAGACAGGGTTTCACCGTGTTAGCCAGGATGGTCTCGATCTCCTGACCTCGTGATCCGCCCGTCTCGGCCTCCCAAAGTGCTGGGATTACAGGCTTGAGCCACCGCGCCCGGCCAGGACAGCTGCTCTTTAGGGTAGTGGCAATTCTATTGCTCTGCTTGCTCCAGGAGCCCCCCAGTTTCTCCCTTCGCCCTGTTATTGTGTTTGCTAAGCAGAAGTTCTCACCAGCTTTCTAGGGCAGAAACTACTCTTGCAAAACTCTTGCTCCATGTGAAGGTAACGGGATGCAATCTGGGCGGCCTAACCCCGAGAGGCTGTCCAGAGCTCTGGTCAGAGCCACAGGATTGCCCAACAGCTGTGGAGGCTCTAGCAGTGCCTGCAAGGCAGAGCAGATAAGGATAGTGTGAATGCCTGCTGGGGGCCACAGAATGTGTCTTAGAACTGTGTAGGGCAGCTAATCACCTTATCCTAGAGTGTGGTCTGCACCTCTTCTGAAACAGTTATTCTCAGAAGTACCACAATCAGGTGCCGAGTGAATGACCTACACCTTTCATAAGCCTTCTTGGACAATATAGGGGATGTGATCTTATGCCACACTACTACATAGTCCACATCAATGGTCCTTATCAAAAGTCTGGCCAAATGAACGCTGCACAGAGAGTCACCTAGATTCAGCCCTTCCCTCCAGGTGCTCTCAACTTGAGATCAATCAAGAACTATAGTGGTTGGTGGGGAAGGACAAAGAGGCCCAAGTTCTGTGTCTGTGCCTCTTTCCTGCCTTCCAAACCCAGGTGTCCTGGCGGGAGTGGGGTGGGGGCAACAGAAACTCTCACGTAGCGCTGGTGGGAAGGGCCAATGTACAACCTCTTTGGGCAATAGTTTCCGGTTCCTTAAAAGTTAAACATGGCCGGGTGCGGTGGCTCACACCTGTAATCCCAGCACTTTGGGAGGCCAAGGCAGGCAGATCACGAGGTCAGGAGATCGAGACCATCCTGGCTAACACGGTGAAACCCCGTCTCTACTAAAAACACAAACAATTAGCCGGGCATGGTGGCAGGCACCTGTAGTCCCAGCTACTCGGGAGGCTGAGGCAAGAGAATGGCGTGAACCCGGGAGGCGGAGCTTGCAGTGAGTCAAGATCGTACCACTGCACTCCAGCCTGGGCTACAGAGCGAGACTCTGTCTCAAGAAAAAAAAAAAAAAGAAAAAAAAAGTTAAACATAATGACCCATTCATGTCATTCCTAGGTATTTATGTAAAAGAAACAAGTGTATGTCTACACAAGAGAAACATAAGACAAACAAGTGTATGTCAGCAGAGACTCATGTGAATCTTATTTGTAATAGCCTCAAGTTGGAAACAACTCAGATGTCCATCCACAAGTGAATGTAGAGACAAATTGTGGCATATCCATATGGCGGACACCACTCAAAAATAAAATATGTTCCTGATATATGTGGCAACAAGCAGGAATCTCAACATCATGAAGCTGAGCAGAAGAAGGCAGGCAATAAAGAGGGCGTACTGTATGATTTCACTTACATAAAATTCTAGAAAATGTACATTAGCCTGTGGTGACTGAAAGCAGATCAGTGTTTGCCTAGGTATGGAGGGAAAGCAAGGGAGGGAGGCCACAGAGGGGCACAAGGAAACTTTGGGGTGGATAGATATGTTTATGAAGATGGTTCACTGGCGTTTATTAAAATCAAAACTCATCAAATTGTACACTCTGTCATGTTTATCATGCATCAGTAGTACTTCAATAAAACTGTTAAACATAAAAAGAAACACAGCAATACAAACACAGATCCCTGAAGCTGACTCTAGACAAGAAGCTGCGGGAGAGCCCAAGACAGTGCAGGCTTCACTTCTAGTGAATCAGGAAGGGTGGGCACCAGTGCTGGGTGAGTGGGGAGTGTGGAGGAGAAATGTCAGGGCTGCTGGCGTCTTATCTACAGTCATGGATTTGCTGATCCCAGAGGGACTTTAGAGAGGATGGGGCCCGACTCCTAACGTTAGAGAAGAAGCCCTGAGCGCTGAGGGCTTCGCCAAAGTCACCTGGCTCCTTGTGGTAGCTGCAGGGCTGGAACCACTCCCCACACCCTACTCTGTCCACAGAAGTGCTGGTGCCTTAGATCTCCAATGTCTAGAATTTGGACTGGACAAACAAGAGGGCTGGGAAGAGCTACGGGCAGGGAGTGGATTGAGTGGGATGGGCAAGCGGGTGGGAGGCCAGTCGTGGGCTGGTCTTGGTCAGGTGACCTGGGCTTCTCCTCCCTGGGCACAGGGTGGGCAGCAGCGGTCTCTCTTCTTGTAATCTGCAGAGCAAGCGTGGCAGAGCAGGCCTCCGCAGAGCCTGGAAGGCAGAGGCAGGGAAGCCTGGGGTGGCCTCTGCAGCTGGCACTTCCCCAAGTGGGCGCTGAGGTCATGGAGTTCCAGCATCTTCAGGTCCACCTGAGACATCTGTTTCTCATCTCCCAGTGGAATGCCCTTGGTCTGTCTCAAGAGGTCTCCCCTCTCCTGAAGGGTGTCCTGATGCCTGACCCCTCCAGAGCCTCCACCTTCACATGGCAGCTTCTCCTGGTGGCTCACTTTCCTCTCTCTCAAGGCTGGTCCTAGTACTGTGCCCACAGACGAAGGAGGGGGAGCAGCTTACACTGTACAGACGCTCCCTTCCAGATGAGAGGCCCATTTCTTGGTCAGTTCTTGGAGGGGGACCCAATCCTGCCCCCCGGACCCCACTCCTTATCTGACCCTTCTGCTCTTCTCCTTCGTGGCTCTGCTTAGTGTTGGAAGTCAGATGTGGTAGAATGAGTGGCCAGCTGTAAGTGGCCTTTTATAAACACCCAGTTGCTGTGTCCCTCCCTTCCCTGGGGTGGGTGGGGGCTGTCAGCTGGTGGAAACTGGGCTGTCCCAGAGGGAGGAATCTGTGCCCTTCCCTTTACCTGCATGGATACCGCCGGGACAATCGGCCAAAGATCTTGCTACAGGCCACACAGCACCCAGGGGCCATGGAAGAAAGATGCTGGAGCCTCTGCCACAGGCGGTCCTTCTCTCTGATGGGGGATGAAGGTGGGGAGACATAGACAGAGACAGAGATCAAAAGACAGAAATGGGAAATGACTCAGACAGAGAGACAGAGAGGAACAGAGGGAATCACACAGACAGGAAGAGAGAGACAGAGAGGGTGATGGAGGGAATCACATGGACACACAGAGAAATAAAAAGAGATTCAGAGACAGGGACAGAAACAAGAGCAGAGACGCAGAAAGACAGAGACACAGCAATGGAGGGGGATACAAAGATGGACAGAGAAAGATGGTTACTCAGAGAGAGGGGGGCAGAGAGAAGGGGAAAGAGGGAGAGAGAGACAGAGAGAGAGAGAGAGAAAGAGAGAGAGAGAGAGAGAGAGAGAGAGAGAGAGAGGAAGCCAGAGGATTGGAGAGAGACAGAGAGTGACATAGAGAAGTTGAGAGATATATAGAGGGAGAGAGACACACACAGAGAAATAGACACAGAGACAGAGAAAATGGAGACAGAGGGGAAGAGACAGATACGGAGACAGATGGAGAGATAGAGAAAGAGACACAGGGGCCAGAGAAAGACAGAGAGAAATGAAGAGACAGTGAGAGACACATACAAGAGATCAGAATGCGTCTGACACCTGGCCTCCTCTTCGCCCAAAATAACCTTGACCCATGATTTAAGGATCCATTATTTAAGCACAAAGGAGTGCTCCCTGATCACAGAGCCCCCTGGGGTTTCTTGCTCCAGACACTTACAGCACATGTTGCCTACTGTCTCTTATCTGGCACTTAGTACAAACTGCCTTGGTATTTATTTACGTGTATGCCCTTGCAAAACTGATTTCACTGCCTTTTTTTTTTTTTGCGAGAGCATCTAACTCTGTTGCCCAGGCTGGAGTTCAGTAGCATGATCACAGCTCACTGCAGCCTTGACCTCCCGGGCTCAGGTGATCCTTACACTTTAGCCTTCCAAGTAGCTGGGACTATAGGTGTGTGACTGGCTAATTTTTTGTAGAGCTGGGGTTTCGACATGTTGCCCAGACTGGTCTTGAACCCTGCCTCAACCTCCTAAAGTGTTGGGATTACAGGCATGAACCACCATGCCCTGCCTTCACTCCCTTTTGAAAGGATATTTAGGAAGAAGGGTTCTTTTAAATTTGTATCAAAATAATACATACACGTGATTTAAAAATAAAATCATACAAAAGTGCTCATATCAAAACACCTCCCTCTCTCGTTCTCAGTGGCAAACCATTTCTGACATCGTTTTGCTTTCTCTCCTTGAAATTGCTTCCATATTTAAGTAATATGCTCCTTTATCTCCTTCTTTGTTTACCAATAGAGAACATTCTCTATAGAGCTCCGTCCTTTGGTATCAGAGGATTTAGCTTATTTATTACCATCCTCACTAACTCACCATCCTCACATTGTTATATTCCTGTTTTTAGTTCCTCTATTGGCTACTATTGTAATTTTTTTCTTTTTTTTTGAGACAGAGTCTTTCTCTGTCACCCAGGCTAGAGTGCTGTGGCATGATTTTGGCTAACTGCAACCTCCGCCTCCTGGGTTCAAGTGATTCTCCTGCCTTAGCCTCCCAAGTAGCTGGGATTACAGGCATGTGCCACCATGCCTGGCTAGTTTTTATATTTTTAGTAGAGATGGGGTTTCAGCATGTTGGCCAGGCTGGTCTCAAACTCCTGACCTCAGCCTTGGCCTTCCAAAGTGCTGGGATGACAGACATGAGCCACCGTGCCCAGGCTACCATTGTAATTTTTACAGAATATACTCACATATTTATTTCTTCATCTACTAACTATAGGTAGTATCCTTATGACTCCTATTCTGTAATATGATGATGCCAGCATCTCTTCCTTTCAACTCACCTCTTTCCTCCACCTTCTAACTTGCCATCTGTTCTCACAGCATCCAGAATGGTAGCCACTACCCCACATGTGGCTATTTACATTTAATTTAATTAAAATATTAATACATAAAATAAAAACTTTAGTTCCTTAGTTGCACCAGCTCAATATTTCAAGTGCTTCGTCTCTACATGTGACTACCAGCTACCATACTGGACAGCATAAATATACAACCTTTATAGAACATTCTATTGGATTCTATTCTATACATAATATTGTTAAGGTGGTAGCATTTACGCTCTGTTTCTATAATTACATAATTGCTTTCTGTGCTTTGCTTTTAAGTTGATTCTAACATTGAAAAAATTAATGAATAATATTTACATTATTAGATAATATATATACATATTTCTTCCCAACAAGCTAAGATACCTTCTATAACATTTTCCTTCTTGGAAGGCTTTTGGTTTTCTGGGAGTTTTTAATTGCCTTTCTTTTTTCCTTGCATTACTTGCCTTTAACATATTATTTTCCTCCCAATTCTTCATCATTTCAGGTGTTCTCTTGATTCCCTTTCTCCCCAGATACCTTCCTCCTGCGTCCTTGGTCCTTCTGCTACAGTCTGGACTGACTGCTCCCTGGGCTTGCTGCCCACTTGTCATCTTGGGAATTCCCTTTTCTTCTCTCCTAGGCTAAAGCAATTTTTTTTTTCCTGAATTCCACATCTTCTCCTTTCTTGGCTTACTTCCTTGTTTTTCTGGAGCACATCCTCAACTAACTTCCTATGAAAGGCTATGTGGGAGGTAAATTTTCTGAAATCTGTCTATGTGAAAATGTCTTTACTCCACCACCTCCCCCACTTCATTCATGGTTTGTCTGGAAACAAGATTCTAGGGCAAAAGTCAGTTTTTCTCAGAACTTAAAAAGAATTGCACCATAGACTGTTTACATGATTTCTACTTCTTTTATAGGTGATCTGTCTTTTTTTTCTAGACAATCTTAGGACATTCTCCTTATCTGTTTTACTGAAATTTCATAATGATGTATCTGTGGGCTTTGTTTTGTTTGTCAATTCTTTGCTCAGTGAAATCTTCAAATCTGAAGATCTGTGTCCATCAGAGCTGGGGAATTCTCTCACATCTTAATTTTTGCTATGTTTCATTTGTTTCTCTCCTCACAGTTAGAAAGGACATTGGAATTCAGAGACTGATTATCTGTATGTTTAATTATTTCTCTCCTGACTCCCATCTCTCTATGCTTTTTACTCTACTTTCTAAGAGGCTGCCTCATCTTTCTCTTCTAATCATTTTAGTGAATAGAGAAAAATTCAGTGATCATAATTTTAATTTAATTTTTAATTTCCAAGAATGTTTCTCTTTTGACAGATGCTTTTTATAGCATCCTGTTTCATGGAAGATGGATCTTTTTCCTTTGTTTATCTTCATCTCTTCCCTTTATGTTCTAGACTCTCCTCAAATATCTGGGGATCCTTGGTTGTCATTTTATGTGTAAGAAAGAGGCAATAAAAGCTGTTTAGAGCTCTGAATAGTGGACAGGAATGGTTGACTAGTGGCTTCCCTTTAGTGGGGACTGGGCAGGGAGCTA
Organism: Macaca mulatta; assembly: GCF_049350105.2. NCBI lineage: Eukaryota > Metazoa > Chordata > Mammalia > Primates > Cercopithecidae > Macaca > Macaca mulatta. The sequence goes on along the minus strand of NC_133417.1, from coordinate 123,302,838 downwards.
CCTGCTACAACCAGACACCCAAATGCCAGGACAAACTGGTCTTTTATTTGGGGCACTTAAATTCCTTTAGTGAAGGATATTTTGGTCGTTTGCTTGGGAGATACGCCCCTGAGTGCTGGATATTCTGCATGTGAGGAGGCAGGCAGAAGGCAGCAGGTATGGACTGTTCTTTCTAATGACTTTATCTCTCATCTCACTTCTGCCATCTGTGGCTCTGGGATCTCTGGGTCCTGCAAAAAACTTGGGCTTCACACAGTATCCACTTCTCCATCCATTTTCCAGCTTCTGGAAATTAGTTGAAATCTCTCCTCTGTGGTTAGCTCCTCCACTTTTCTCTCCGTTTTAGGTTTTAGTCTTTTATAGTCATTTTAGAGAAATTTCAGGATGGAGAATAGATAAGATGTGGGCAGTCCACCATCCTGACGCAGAAGTCAACCTTGGTGGCTATTTTTTTTCCTTTTTCTTTTCGTTTTTTGCTTAGGGTTGTATTTTCCATAAGCTTCTTCCAGGGACATTGTATTACATAGTTTAATGTTTCCTGCCTGAGAACCTGTGATTAATCACCTTTGCACTGGGAAACTAGTGCTGATGAACTAGTATATTTTCTTTGGATGGGAAGTGAGATTTAGTCACTCTGTCTTTCCCTTTTTGATCCTGCTACCAATATGCTCAGTGCTGAGTTCTAATGCTAACCCTAATCCCAACACTTTGGGGGATATATACTTTTTGTTTTCTATTACATGTTCCATTTAATTTTCTTTCTTTCTTTTTTTTTTTTGAGATGGAGTTTCACTCTTGTCGCTCAGGCTGGAGTGCAGTGGCATGATCTCGGCTCACTGCAACCTCCGCCTCCTGGGTTCAAGTGATTCTCCTGCCTCAGCCTCCTGAGTAGCAGGGATTACAGGTGCCCGCTAACACGCCCAATTAATTTTTGTATTTTTAGTAGAGACAGGGTTTCACCATGTTGGTCAGGCTGGTCTCAAACTCATGAACTCAGGTGATTCACCCACCTTGCCCTCCTAAAGTGCTGGGATTACAGGCCTGTGAGGCACTGCACCCGGCCATGTTCCATTTAATTTTCTAGTTTTCTTTAACAATCACGTATATATGTCTTTTATTGTTGGCTATCTTAAATTATTTCATGAGGTCAATACTTCACTTTTTATATCTCTCTTCCTCCAAATTGACAGTAAATCCTTTGGAGGAACTATTCCTTAAATTATTGTTTGTCCTTTCCAAGTTGATGTCTCCTTTTTCTCACCCTTAATACCATTTGGATATTGTGTAAGAGGATTTAGTTCTAAATGACCCCTCACCTGAAATCCTAGCACTTTGGGAGGCCGAGCTGGGTGGATTGATTGAGGTCAGGAGTTCAAGACCAGCCTGACCAACATGGTGAAATCCTTTCTCTACCAAAAATACAAAAATTAGCCCAGCATGGTGGCACGCACCTGTAGTCCCAGCTACTTGGAAGGCTGAGGCAGGAGAATCACTTGAATCCGGGAGGTAGAGGTTGCAGTGAGCTGAGATGGCGCCACTGCACTCCAGCCTGGGTGACAGAGCTAGACTCTGTTAAAAAAAAAAAAAAAGACCCCTTAGCAACCTTCCAATTTTAATGGAACCTGAGTCCTCTGGTCTCCTGTTTCCTGAACTGTATGAGAGGATAACATATGTATGTGAACTCTCTACCCAACTAAAGGGCAGGAATTATGCTTTCCGCATCTTCCCTGTCTCTCAGTGAGCTTAGTGGTTTGGAGCTGACCCTGGTGAGCCCAGCCTCTGGAACCTAGGACAGCTGACCCAGGGCAGGTCCACAGGCCCAGGGCCTGACGAAGTCCCGTGGGCAGGTAGGTGTAGGACACGTGATCACCTCTGGGTTCTCCCTGGTGTCTTTTTCCTCCTTCTCCCAATTCCTTCTCAACCCATGGTTCTTTTTTCCTCCCTAACCTCAGTAGGTGTGTGTATGTGGGAGTGGGTCCGGGTGGTGGTGTGCATTATTGTCAGGGGACTCTATACAATTAATATGCTATGTGTCCTAGGTGACCAAGTCTGCCTTTTTTTTTTTTTTTTTTTAAATGGAGTCTCGCTCTGTTCCCTAGGCTGGAGTGCAGTGGTGTGATCTTGGCTCACTGCAACTTCTGCCTTCTGGGCTCAAGTGATTCTCTTGCCTCAGCCTCCCAAGTAGCTGGGACTACAGGCACGCGCCACCATGCCCGGCTAATTTTTGTATTTTTAGTATAGATGTGGTTTCACTGCATTGCACTGCATTGGCTAGGTTGGTCTTGAACACCCGACCTCATGATCCGCCCACCTCGGCCTTCCAAAGTACTGGGATTACAGGTGTGAGCCACTGCACCCGGCCAAGTCTGTCTTATTTCTGACCCTCAGTTTCCTTTTCTGTAAAATGGGGATAACAGCAGGGAGTGGCTAAAAGAAACAGAAGAGTTAGCATATGTAAAAGTTCTAGAACCCTGCTTGGGAGCTGTGAGTGGAGTAGAATTCTCATGCTCCGGGCTCCACATTCCTTACCGTTCCCCCATCTGTCTCCCCTTTCCCACTGTCCCCGTCCTTACTGGATCAGTTCCAACACCCGCCTCTTCATGGCCTGGACCAAGTCCCGCTGCCCTCCAAGCTCCTCCTGGTACATGGCGTCCCGCCTCTCAGCCTCCTGTTGCTTCTGCTCCAGCTGTGCCTGCAGCTCGGCTCTCTCTTCCTGACACCTGGGTACAGAAGGAAGACTAAGTTCTCAGGGGGCAAAACTCAGCCTTTGTGCCTGAGCTAGGCTGGGCCTCTGCCGGATAGGGAGCCCATGGGAGACACTGGTGATGCCCCCAGTAGCTGAAGTCCACACACATACACACACACACAACAATACACACCACACCACACACAAAATGCACACACATAATACAATATAACACAAGAGACATAACACCCAACAGAACACCTATATACAATACACACAACACACACAACCCCCACACATTGTAACACACACAATACTACACACAACACATACACACAATGCATATACACAACACAATGACAACACACAATATAACACATACACACAACTCAACATATACACAACACAACACAAATGTAGCCCATACGCATAACAGCATTCACACAAAAACACAACACATATACACAACACAAAACACAATACAACACACACAATGTACTCACACAATACCACACATAACAACAGATACAACACCCAACAGAACACATATACACAACACACACAACATATACACACAAGACAATACACACAACACAACAACCCCTATATATCATAACACACACAATACAACACACGGCACACACACAACACATATAGACAATGCAACAAATACACAACACACAGTATAACACATACACACAACTCAATATATGCACAACACACATGTAACCCATACACATAACACAACACACAAACACAACATATATGCACAACACACATATAACACATACTACACAGCATACACAGACACAGCACACTACATACACGTTCATAATGCACACGTAACAACACATTGTACACACCACACAATCACAATCACACAACACAATGCACGTGCATAACATGCACACACAACACATGCAATACAACACAAAATGCAACACAGCATATACACAACACATAGCACACACATCTACAACACAACACACGCCCTAATACACACAAGGTATAACAGAACACATATACACAACACAGAAGACACACAACGCTACACGCATATAATTTATACATATAATACAATACATACACACACCACGACACACCACATATCACAACATATATAACGCACACACAATACAATACACACAACACATACATAATGCACACACCACACACATAAACAGAACACAAACAACACAACATATAAACACACACTTGCACAACACATACAACAGACATCCATAAGGCAGACACACAACTCAACATGCACACAATGTGTGTGCGTTTACACACATACATACAATGCACACACCACACACTGAACTGCACACTGTGTGTTGCCTGACACCTACGAACTGACTCCTCACCAACTATTTAGAGAAATGAAAACAGGGCCCTGCCCTGAGTGTTCCTTTAGAGGGAGGGGATGAGCCAACATTTCCTCCTCCCGGCTTTGTTTTCAAACATTTCCATTTCAAATGTAACTTTCTTGAAAGGTGTGTTCACTATCATGGCTGCTCTCTGGAGGGAAGGCAGATACCTGGGAACCCAGGCTGGATGGTCGGTGCCCAGCTGGAAATAATTGTGTGTGGAAGGGGAACAGTGAAGGATTTAGAGCGATTTTTTGCTTTAAAATATTTTTTAAAAAGTTATGTTACATTGTCTTTTCAATTAAAAAGAAATAGTAAAAATATGGCTTTCCTAAATTTGTTTTAGTTTTGGGCTTGGTAGCGTCTCAGTTCCACTCTTGGTTTTTCTTTTTGTCTGTAGTGGTTTTCTGAAAAATTCCAAGAAGACCACTGGACTGGAAATAAAAAAGACCTGGTCCCAGGGCCCAGCCTCTGGCTCGGTTGGGAGGCCCCTGGCTCAGCTGGGAGGGCGTTGCAATGGCAGACGGCACGGGTGAGAGTCCCGGTGCTCAGGGTGCATGTACGTGTCTGTGCCGGTGTGTGTCCTGGGGCTTGAGCGTGTTTGAGTGGAAGAGGCTTGCAAGGGGCTTGACAATGAATTGAACATGCAATTTTAAAACACCCCCTTTTAGCATGTTGCAGGGAAGAAAGTTGGGTGGGCCGTGACATCAAACTGTTAGCAGCCCAGCCACTGACATTCCAGAGTTCAGTCACTGCAACCCCAAGAGCGTTCTGGTGCTCAGGCACGGAGCAGGGCCATGTTTTTAATTTTAATGAACATTCTAGTCTTTTGGCATCTCATTTCTTAGCTGCTGACTTTAATTTTCCCGAGCCAGTTTACTTGCCCTGTGATCCTGGGCCCTTAATGTGATCACCGTGGTGTGTGCATGTGTCTCTTGGGTGGGAGAGAACACTTACTTAGCACCTACTGTGTGCCAGGGGATGTTTAGGTGCCAGGAATAAAGCAGAGCCTATGGATCTTACAGTGTTTGCGGCAGGGGTAAAATAAATGATAGACTCGTAAAATAACTAAACTAAGTGCTACGACAGAGACAAAGGAGAGGCTGAGACAGAGACCACGGAAGGCTCTTGGAGAGGCTCCTCAGACAAGGTGAAATGGAAGCTGAACTAGAAGATGAAAAATCAGCAATGTAGAGCCAGGCGTGGGCACATGCAAAGGTCTGCAAGTTGGAAAGAGCTGAGCTTGTTTGAGGAACTGAAAGACGAATGATTCTGGGCTGCCACAAAGGGCAGTGGGGGGCTGGGAAGGCAGGAGAGGAGTGGGGAGGTGGGCAGGACCTGAGCTGTCTGCCAGTGGCCCAGGAAAAGTGGATGTTAATCTCAGTGAAATGGGGAGCCCTGAAGTATTTTAATCAGGGAGTGATGGATACTTCTAGCACATGAGGGGACATGGAAGGGGAATTAGTTTACTGAGCACTTACTATATGCCAGGCCCAAGCTTAGTGTTTTATGGCCCCATTCATTTAGTTTTCACAATTTTAAGAGACAGATAATATAATCCTCATTTTACAAGAGAGAAGAGTAGAACCTCAGAGAGGGGGTGACACTTGCCCAGGGTCACACAGCTTGATGAGTGGAGGGAGCAGAAATCTGGACACAGACCAGCCCAGATCAAAACTCTTTTGCCTCCCTACACCTTCATCCAGGTAAAGCCTTGATCACCAGTGATTCCTGGCACCGGTGCCAAGTGGGCAGCAGGTGGGAGGGAGGGAGGGAAGGATGCTGATGGAGTCTGGCAGGCCTCAAAGGAGCTCAGTGCTGCTGTGCAGGGGTTGGGGGGACATGTGACATCTGCCTAGTTCCCCATCCTGAGGACCTCTTCAGCTGATGCTTGTCCTAATTTCTTTTGCTCGAGGTCTTACTCCCAGTGCAGAGGACACCCACCTGCTTGGAAAGATTGCGTCACGAGCATCTGAGCTGGGAGGAGGAACCTTAGCCATCCCACCGTCTCGTTTTGCAAATCAGGGACCTGAGACCCAGAGAGGGCAGGCCACTGTCCCCAGGGGCCCACAGCCAGAAAGCTGTGAGGTGGGTGTTGGAAGCTCCATGTCTCAGCCCAAAGTCCATTTTCACAGCCCCAAGGGCCTGCCCTGGGCCTGCCGCCTTCAGGTCGGCTGTGGCTCACCTCTGCCCCCAGTCTGTGCTCTGCGTGGGACTTCTACCACCCTTCCACTGTCCTCCATACCACAGCCTGAGTGAGCCTTTAAATACAGAAGTCAGACGGAGAAACGTCCCTGCTCTAAACCCTGCCCCAGCCTCTGGTAGCACAAAGAAGAATTCCAGCGCCTCACTCTGCCTTTGAGGCCCCTGCCTCCGGCTCTGCCCCTCTCTCCTCTGCTCAGCCATACCCCGTATGCATTTGGCCTGCCTGTCCACAAACGCATGTCTTCTGGCCATTCCTCTGGCCACAGCACTTCTCACTAATATTTGAACAGTCCAGTCTCTCATGTGGTTGGGGCTTCTGCTCAAACGTCACCTCAGAGAGGACTTCCTGGCCCCTAGCCTGAATGACTATCCTGTCTTTGTCTGCGCCCTTCCCTGCCTTTGTTTCCCTAGCATCTATCCAATGGCCATTGGATCTGTTTACCTGCCTGCCATTGGATTGCTATCTGTTTATCTGTTTGCCATTGGATTGCTATCTGTTTATCTGTCCCAGGTCTTCTAGAGCAGGCTGGGCCAGGTTTGTTCACCACACCTGCTCATGGCCACTGTGGAAGCATAATAAATGTCCATGGAATGAATGGGTCCCTCAGCACTTCTATTCTCTGTGTTGAGGAACTCATCGCCAGCTTGATGCCCATGGGCTCCTTTCTTGGGAGTGAGCTTTGTCCTTAGCTCCCTGGGTCCCAGGCATCGGGGTAGCACATCCTCTTCTGAGCCTCAGGATCAGCTTTACTCACCATCCTTACTCTGAGGACTCCAGGATCGATCTCCCAGCCCACACTTCCCTCCTGAGTTCCACACTCAGTTGCTTGTCCAGCGGTCCTTGTCTAACATGTCTAACAGGTGTCTCAAACATAACATGTTCAAAACCAAGCTCTGACTTTCCCCACAAACCTGCCCTCCCACAGCCCGCATGCTTCAGTTAACAGTGACTCTAGCTTTCCAGCTGATCAGGTCGAAAAGCTCAGAGTCATTCTCAACTTCTGTCTTTCTTTCAGACCGCATATCCAATTCCTCAGGAAGTTCTACTTCACACTTCATCCAAAGCCCAGCAGCTTCTCCTTGCTCCATGCTGCCAGCCCAGTCTGAGCACCCCCACTCTCCCTTGTGCGGTAGGGTCCTCACTGGACTCTCTGTGTTCAGCTTGCCTGCTAACAGGCCAACTCCAAGGGGCCTTTAAAACACACATGAAGCCGGCCACCGTGGCTCATGCCTGTAATCTCTACACTTTGGGAGGCCAAGGTGGGTGGATCACCTGAAGTCAGGAGTTTGAGTCCAGCCTGGCCAACATGACGAAACCCCATCTCTACTAAAAATACAAAAAAATTAGCTGGCTATGGTTGCGGGCGTCTGTAATCCCAGCTACTCAGGAGGTTGAGGCAGGAGAATCACTTGAACCCAGGAGGCAGAGGTTGTGGTGAGCCGAGATGGCATCCCTGCACTCCAGCCTAGGCAGCAAGAGCGAAACTCTGTCTCAAAAACAAAAACAAAAACAAAACCACAAAACCACCAACAACAAAAAACATGTCAGCCTCTAACAGGCTGATCTATAGAGGAAGTGGACTGGCGTTGCCTAGAGCTGGGAAAGGAATGAGGAATGGCTGCTAATGGGTACAGGGTTTCTCTTTGGGGAGATGGAAATGTTCTGAAATTGATTGAGGTGGTGGATGCATAACTCTTGAATATACTAAAAACCATTTAATTGTTAAGCATTTGAAAAAGCATATAAACATCTTTTTGACATTAAAAAAAGTCAAGTCCCTCTCCTGCTCTGAGCCCTCAGTGGCTCCCATCTTCCTCTGAGTCAAAGTCAAGGCCCTTCCGATGACCTCGCAGACTCTCTCTAACCTGCCTCCTTGGCTCACCTGACCTTTTCCCACATCCTCTCCCTCCTTCACTCTACTGGGGCCCGGAAGGCGTCCTTGATGTTCCTAGAAGCTGCCCTGCCCGTCCCCCATCAGGGCCTTTGTTTTTGCTGTCCCCGCGGCCTGGAACATTCTACCGAATGGTCAAAGGGCTCGATCCTCACTTCCTTCAGGTCTTTAGATCAATGTCACCTTTTCAGGGAGGTCTTCCCTGGCCATGTTACCTTATTAAAATGTAAAATACCACACCAACACGTCCCGTTCCTCTTGTCTGCTTTATGTCTTCTTCTTATAACTTATTCCAATCTGACATCCTAGGTACTTCACTTGCTAATCACATTTATTGCTTCACCCCACTAGAATGCGAGCTCCACGAAGGCAGGTGTTTGGCCTGTTTTGTCTGTGAGAGGATTTCCCGTACCTAGGACAGGCCTGGCTCAGAGTGGGTGCACAGAGTGTTTGTGGAATGACTGAATGATGAGTGACAGGTGGCCGGAGCACTGTGGTCTGTGAGACAGGGCCCCCAGCAAAGGGAGCAGCCAGGGCCAGGCCGTATCTCTACAACCTCCCAGCTGCTCCTCCTAGCTTGTCTTGATCCCTTGAAGACTCTCGTGTGGGCAGAACCCCCATGGTCATTTGGGCCCTGAATCATGGAAACCTTTGCTGACCACACCGTGGGCTCAGCTGAGTGTGGAGTGGGAGGAGCCCGAGGGGCCCTTTTGGGTTGATTTCTGGGCTCCTGGGCCTCTCTCCCCTGCGAAGCAGAGAGTCAGCAGGCTTCCCAGTGATTCAGGCTGAATCACAGCTACTCAGGCCCTGCTGGAGTCTGACTGGTGTCTGTTGGACCTGGGGCAGGTGTTAGCCATGTGGGAGGGAGAGACAGGGGCAGGTGGGCAGACCGAGGCACCCGGAGACCACAGGAGACAGACACAGAGAGGCTGATTCAGGCCACGGAAGATCTCTGCAGGGAGAAGAGACTTTAACAAATACGTTATGGGCTGGGTGTGCTGGCTCATGCCTATAACCCTAGCACTTTGGAAGGCTGAAGCTTGAGCCTAGGAATCTGAGGCCAGTCTGCGCCATGTAGTAAGACCTTGTCTCTACAAAAAGAGAGAGAGAGAGAAACTGAGACCTGAGAGACTGAGGACTGAGGGGCATGGTAGAGACAGACAGCGTGCTGTGGGCCCCTGGGGTCAATGTGATGACGGAAGATGAAGACACTGGATGGTGAGAGACACTGAGCAAGAGAAACGGAGAGACTGAAGTGCAGGCACCTGACATGCTGCCTGAGCCAGGCGTCTGAGCTCACTGATTCTGGAGTCAGCCGCAGGCTTTGAATCTCAGCTCCCCTGCTAACTAGCCAATGGTGGGTGAATTGTGCAGCATCTTTGAGCTTCAGCTTCCTCCTCTATAAAATGGGGGTTCTATAGAACTCATCTCATAAGGGTGTTATGCAGAAACACCTACAGCAGGGCCCAGGACATAGTAAATGCTCAGTAAATGATAGCTATGATTATGTGAGGGTGAGAGGTGGCGTAACAGGAAAAAGCAAATGAGACACAAAGAAACCGAGTAAAAGAGGGAGACAGAAAGAGATGCGGGAAAGAAGCCCAGTGGAGTAGGGAGGCAGAGGGTGGAAAAGAGAGAGGAGCTGCCCAGGGGAGGCAGCAGAGGGAGGCAGGGGTGAGGGTGGGAGGGAAGCAGGCCAGGAGGTGGGGCCTCTCCTGGGGCTGCTCTGGGAGGCCTATGAGAAAGGGATGCACAGGGGAGGGAGGGTGGAGCCCTGGGATCAGGAGCAATGCCCTACAGGCCTCAGATCCCAAAGGTGTGCCCAGCCCAGGGTGTGGTACACAGGAGGTTCTCACAAGACCTCACTGACTTGACCGTGACTGACAGCAGGACTCAGGGAGCACCTCCCGGTGCCCTGTGCTGTTGGTTGCCAAGGTTACCTGCTGAGCTGCTCCCGAAGTGCCTGCAACTCCCCCTCCTGCTTCCTCAGCAGCTGCTCCTGGTGCTGGGCCTGCTCCTCGGCCTTCTGGAGCCCAAGTCTGAGGCTCTGGGGATTGGAAGGAGGGGAGGAGGAGGCTGAAGGAGAAGGACAGAGACCCCAACACCGGGGCTGACCTGAACAACATTCCCGAGAGATCCCAGGCCATGCCCTGGCAGGGCTGGGGACAGTGCTGGGAGCTGTGATGCCTGACTCTGTCCTAGGCCTTACTTCTGGGTGAGGCTGGGCCACTGTTTCTTCCTTCACTGAAGGGTGGAAGTTGTAAACTCAGAAACTTGCAAGTTCCTGGGTGGAAGCTGAAGGAAGGCTTGGTGACAATCTTGAGTGACCTCCAGGAGAAGCATCTACCACAGGAGCAACTAGGTGGGCTCTGCAACAGTAGAACTTAGATTTGGGGACGAGACCTACCATCATGAGGTTATGGAACTGGAGAGGAAGTGACTGCCTGGAAGAACTGTTGGGAAGGGATCTCAAACTCCAATGCTACTGGGGCTGGGTAAGAAGTATTGCCGAATAAAGTGGGTCTAGCGTGAGGCAATAGGGAGATGTGGGGACTGTGGTGACCTGAAGAATGCATGGCTTTCAAAGGCATTCCCAAATAATAATCCTGAGTGGGCCAATAAAAATTGATCCATGGGAGGGAATGGTCCCAGGCTACCATTTCAGACCCTCATCTGTGGGCCAGGTCAGAGAGGGGAGAATAACCAGGTATGGAGCTCAACTGTTCTCACCTTGATCTCGTCCTGCAGGGACACCTCGGCTTGCTCCTCCCTTCTGGCCACAAGGGTAACTTCTGTTTGCACTTGTGGATTCTCCATGGTAGAGTCTTCCTTTGTTGTGAGTCCCTGAAGGACCCAGGGCTCCCCCAGGATGCTAGAGTCCCCCGATCCCTGCCTGCTCCCTGATACTGTTCCCGCTATGGTCCCTCTGGGGCTGGGCATCAGCAGCCTCTGGACATGACTCCACTCTGGTTCCTTTTCATGAGTCTCCTCTGTTGTTCTCTGACCCTCTGCACCCAGCAGAACCCCTGTGCCCTCAGCCTCCATCCCTATCACCTCCTTCTGAGTGTCCATAGCCCCCTTCCCCTGTCCCTGGGTGCTGGGTGTTGAGTTCCCCAGGAACATCTCAATCCATGGGGTTCCTTCCTCCTGGTCTAGTTGAAGCTCCTCTTCTTCTGGTTCCCACATACTCTGGGGGTACCTATGTCTCCTGGAATTTCCCCCCTTCTTTTCCAAAAAGAAAGGAAGATGCCTTTGCTGCTGGGACCTGGGCAGCCCTGCCAGCTGCTGTCCACTGGGTGCATCTTGCAGACAGACAGCTTGATTGGTGTGTGAGTCCTCAATCTGGACATTTTCGGGCCTTCCATATGCAGCTGGGATCTGTGGAGAGGACCCCAAACCAGTCATCCCTCTCAGCACCAATTCACTGACCTGGTGCGTGGGAGAGGCCACAGTGCTGATCTAATGGGCTTGCTAAATAGATAGGTACCAGGTCCTCTCACTGGAAACTTTGATTTATCAAACCCCAAATCTGACTTTTAGCAACACCCAGGTGATCTGAGTGCCATGCTTTGGTCTGGTGAGGGACAGCGGTACATCCTGATGTCCTTCTCTCCCTTTCTCCTGTCCGCATCCTTCTCCTTTCTGCACCTGGGTCTTGGGTATTGATCTGGCTCCCCCTAAGTTCCACCCACCCCTTTCCTTTAATTCTTCGCCCTGAACTACACTTCGTGTTTCAGTTTTTTCATCTGCAAAATGGGAATGATAATATCCGGTTTTAGGGTTGTGATGAAATCTTGACTAGACCAACACTCAGCTAAGAGCAACTTCTCAAGAAGCCTTCTCTGTGCTCCCATGTTCCTCTGTTCATTTCTGTGTCACTTACACTGAACTCATATATTGCAATGCTTTTCTTTATGATCTGTCTCCAAGAAGAGACCCTGAACTTTTCAGACCAGAGAACTAATAGTATCTGTACCCAGTGCCTGGAAGCTGGTGGGGGTGCAAAATGTGCTTGTGGGATGATGATAACAACAATGAAGGTGATCACACGGTGCCATGAGGGGAGCGTGTAGCCAGGAGCCCTGTGCAGTGCTGGATGTGAGTTGCCTCAGTGCATCCTCACAATATCCCTATGGGGCAGGACAAGTAACTTGTTCAAGAACCATAGTTTGTAAGGGGTGGGGCTGGAATTCGACCAGGCAACCTGGGTCTTTAGTCGCTTCTTGAACTGAACTGAGTTGTTTGTCTATTGTCCAGTGCAGGGGACTCAGCAGAGGGCATCTCTCTCATCTGTTTCCTGAAGCTTTCAGTGGCCTGCCCCCCTTGGAACTTTCTCCTCCTCTGGGCCCAGCGGCTCCGGCAGAGGGTGCTAGAGTTCCCTTTCTCTCCCAGTGTCCCCACCCCAGGAATAGGAGCCCTCTCCTCCTCTGCTTCTCCCCAGGCCCCTGCTCCACACACTGGCCTCTTGCTCTGTCTGTCCAGTTGGGTCAGGGCTCTCTGTACACTCAGAGGGGGAAGCTCAGTTACTACGCAAACTGGGGACGCCAAGGAGATGGGGAAGAGGCAACTCAGAGTGAAGGCGGGGCAGGGGCACCTTCTTTGGGGCATCTTTGGTTTTTCTGGGTCTCCTTCCCTGGGTTTGGGTGGAACTGGAGCAGCGTGACCTGAAAGTGAAAGAGGCAGGGGGACCCTGGGCTTCTCTTCGGTGGTGGGCTTGGCCCTCAGATGGAGGGTATCCCATCTTTCCACTCGCCCATTCATCCCATGACACTTCCCCCTTCCTGCCCACCCACCCTCATGCATCCCATCCTGCATTCATTTCCCTCCCAGCATCCTGCTATCCATTCATCCTCCAGCCCGCCACCTCAACCACCCAGGAAGTCGTTAGTGAGTGCGTATTCTAGGCTGCATTATGCCATGAATTTGCACTGGGAACATCGAAGTCTAGAAGGATCCAAAGTCATGGAGCAAAAGGAGGCAGAGACAGACGGGGCTGGGGGCCGAGGGCTTGGGGCTCGCCTGGGACCCTTGGTGGCCATGGGATCAGGTGTCAAAAGAAACTTCCCTCCTGGCCGCACCCACTCACTCTGAGAACATGGGCCAGGCTCCATCCAGGTCTGGCTGCTGGAGGTCCAATTCGAAGGCCACCCCATTGAGAGCATAGAGAGAGTCCAGGATGTCTTCTTGGCGTTCTGGGCAGAGCAGAGGGCTGCGGGGTCCATACCATTCCCTGTGTTAACAGTGATCAGAACCTTTGGCCTTTGACCCTGGGGCTATTTCCCTCGACCCCAACCACCCCCACCCCAGCTCAACCTCAACACCGTCATGAGGCTGGTCCCCAGTCAGAGTCGTGGCCCTTCAGGAGCAGGAGGCCCAAGAACCCTGATGCTGCCAGGACGCCTGGGTTCCAACCTCCCTCTGCCTTTTCTCCCTTAATTTTTCCTTCATGACTCTCATCGTAACGGTCCTTGATAGAAAGCCATCCATGGGGGGTGAAGGAGGGCTCTTTTACAAAGGAGGGAAAGTGGCTCAGATGGCATTGGCAGGAGGATGTCCCAGCAGCCCCACCTGGTGAGCTCTGGGTTTAGGAGGCAGAGCTGCAGGGCCTCAGCCAGCTGCCCACGGGCCAGGCAGAAGCGGATGAAGGCACGGCCTTTCCCCAGAGGGGTCTTCAACTGCAGAGTGCACAGGGGCAGAAGGGGGGGTGGTATTAGGACAGAGGGTGCCCAGGAAACACAGAGGGAGGGGACTGGAAGTGCTGGGCAATGGGAAGGGTGTGGGGGGACCTGAGGCCATGGGAGGAAAAGGGTGTCTGGAGGGGTGCTGCGGGCAGGGTTTAGGAGACATGCGGAGCAAGTGAGCGGTCTATGGTCGGTAGAGCAGGATGTGGGAGAAGGAGCAGGCCTATGTCCACCCCCACCCTGTCAGCTTTCTCGCTGCCTGGCCCTGGATACCTTGTCCTGGGAACGGACAAAGTGGATTGGCTCCATGTCCACCCGCTGCCGTCGTAGGGCAGTGCAGAGAAAGTCCCAGTAATCTTTCCGAGGCCCCAGGAAGCTCTTCTGCTCTTTCTGGTCAAACTAGAACCAAAATGAGGCAAAGAAAGTGTAGAAATGCTTCCCCCTAGAACACACCCTGCATTCTAGCGTGCTGAGGGGACACCTGCTGGAAGAGAGGGCTCCTGCAGACACACCCGGCATCCCGACCGAGCCCTGTCCTTACTGGCTGTGTGACCATGAGCAAGGTGTTTGACCTCCCTGAGCCTCAGTGTTCTCATTCATTCATTCATTCAGAGGTCCTTATTGAGCACTGACTATGTTCCAGGCCCTGTTCTATGTTCTGGGGATACAGCTATGAACAAATTGACTTCATGGAGCTTACATCTCGACAGGAGAGTTAAGACAACAAACAGATGAGATAAGTAAAGCATCGAGTATGTTAGATAGTGATGACTGCTACGGAGAAAAAAATAAAGCAGGAAAGAGAATGGAAAATGTGGTGGGTGTATGTGTGGTGCGTGGTGTGTGTGGCAGGTGTGTTGAAAATCTAGGGTGTCCAGAAAAGCCTTCTAGCGCCAGGCGCGGTGGCTCAAACCTGTAATCCCAGCACTTTGGGAGGTCGAGACGGGCGGATCATGAGGTCAGGAGATGGAGACCATACTGGCTAACACGGTGAAACCCCGTCTCTACTAAAAAAAAATACAAAAAACTAGCCAGGCGAGGTGGCGGGTGCCTGTAGTCCCAGCTACTCGGGAGGCTAAGGCAGGAGAATGGTGTGAACCCGGGAGGCGGAGCTTGCAGTGAGCTGAGATGGCGCCACTGCACTCCAGCCTGGGGGACAGAGCGAGACTCCATCTCAAAAAAAAAAAAAACAAAAACACAAAAACCCAAACAAAAAAAGAAAAGCCTTCTAGCTTGAAGGAGCTGAGAAAGTGTGCTGTGCATTCCAGTGGAAGAGCATTTTAGGTAGAGGGGAGAGCACGTGCAAAGGCCCCGAGGCAGGAGCATGCCTGGTGTGCTCCAGGAAGATCCAAGAGGCCAGGAGAGCTGGAGTGCAGCAGATGAGTGGCAGGCTGGCAAGAGATGAAGTCAGAGAAGTAGGAAGGTGTGTGTTGGGGTGTTGGGGGGTGGACATCAAGCAACTCAGAGGGTGAGAGTGAGGATTGCACAAAGCCAGGCATATAGAGGCCAAAGCCTGACGCATAGCAAGTGTTCAATAAAAGCTGGTGCTGGTCATAGTTGGGGCTCTGAGTAGCAGCAGGAAGGGCCAGTCCTAGGACATCCATGCCTCTGAAGCTTTAAACAGTGGTGGCTACCCCCAGGTCTGTGTCCCGCCCCAAGGCCCAGGTCCCTTCCAGCCCCACTTTGCCTCACCTCGCTTCTCAGGCTGCAGTGACAGCCTCCAAGAGTGAGGTCAGGTGTCAGGAGGGAGAGGGAAATGGCATAGTGCATGGTAAGGAATGGGACTGTGGCTCCTCCCTTGTTTTCCAGGAATGTCCTGCCAGTTGTCTGGGTCTGGGGAGAAGGATGGGGAGGGGGAGGAGAAGGTCCCACCTGTAGCAGCAGCTCCAGGCAGCCACAGAGTCTGTACAGCTCGGCACTGGTATCCGTCACTGGCCCCTGCCCATCCCCATAGCCCTGGAGGATGGCAGAGACGGCAGCTGCAGGGAGGATGGCAGGCGTCAGGCATCGAGTAGCGAGGCCCCTGAGGGAGGGGCTCCCAGACCCTGACTTCTCCCGCGACTCAGTCCCAGAACATCTCTCAGGACACACTCACCTCTTAGGTCTTTGGTGATCTTGAGGATGGCTGCCTCTTCTGCCATGGGTACTTGAAAATGATGTGATTCCTTCCGACTTGGATGTGAGCCCAGGAAGGACCCTTGGCCTCACTGCCCAGCTCTCTCCTTACATAAAGCAGTATGCAGAGACTATAGAGGGGACGTGACTTATCTCGGGTGACACAGCAAGTTACCTAGTGGGGGGAAAATCCCAGCACTGTCTTGTAGGCCAGCGTGTGAAGATGATGGTGTGGTCTCCACCGATTGAGCAGTCCCTGGGTGACACTGTACTAACACTTGATGCCCTTGCCCCATTCAATCCCCACATCATCCTGGAGGTTATTAACTCCATTTCAGACCAGGACAAACAGGGAGTTGGAGAGGGTAAGTCTTTTATTTAACATCACAGAGGTACCCAGGATTTGAACTCAGGTCTGTGTGCCCATAGGGCCTGTGCTGTGGGTCCTGACTTGGTGTAAGTGACCCCGTGAACACTCATGCTATGTGGACACTAGGCTGGGGGTGTCCCCTCCTCCATGGGGTGTCCTCAGCCTTGCCCAGGTACTCATCCTCCTCGAGACACCCACTCATTGTTTCCTGGGCCCCAGCTGAGTGGAAAATGTGTGTTCTTTGAGGAGAGGGTGCAGAAGTAAAGCATGGCCCCAGGGCTGGGGCTGAGCATATGCTGCGTGTGTGCGGAGCAGGGCGCCTGGTTTTAATACTGCTTTTCTCTCCAGGGGGATCTCATCCTCTTCTCCTCTCGATGGGTCCTGGGGCCCAGAGAGGGACACTGTGGCCCCGACAGCTGGTGGCCTTATTCTGAGATCCTAGTCAAGACCAGGTATGGAGTGGAAAACCCAGGTGTCCTGCCTCCCAGGCTGTGGCCGCTGGAGTTTGGAGTGGGGTGGCAGTGGTGCAGCAGTGGGACACAGTGGAGGGGAGGGGAAAGGGAAACGGAGGTAAATGAGGGAGGTGGGTGGGACATGGGATTTAGGGAGGATGGGGTCAGGAGTCCAGAGACCTGGGTCTCCAGCCTGGCCTGGCTACGCACTCACTGTGTGATCTCGGGCAAATCACTCACCTTCCTTGAGCCTCAGTTTCCCCACCTGTAGACCAAGGATTGGACTGATGGTCTCGGCAGCTTCTTCCAGCCCAGATCCTGTGTGAAATCCATGAACGGCTCCATGTGTCTCCTCCTCTCCCTCCTCTCTGCCACGCATTTATCTTCCCTGGCTCCTGGTATCACTCCCCTTCTGTCCCCGTAAATTCCAGGGTCCCCCTGCTACTCACCCAGGAGAGCCTGGCTGGCTGGGGTACGAGAGCGCGGCTCTGCTGCCTGAGTCCGTCCCTAGTGACGGTGCCTTGCAGAGCTGTCCCAGGATTTACAGCCTGGGAAGAAGTGACTCAGTCTCAGCCCAGCAGCCTGGAGGGGGAACCTGGCTCACAGCGGTGGGGGAACCGAAGACGCTGCAGGGAAGAAGTGGTAGAGGCAGGATCCAGGGCACTGGGGCAGAATAGTGAGATGGGAAATGGGTCCTCTCAGGCCAGCCTGGGGTAGAGTCACCTGTTGGCCAAATGAGGGCTGATCCATTGTCGTTAGTGGGACTGCTGCTAGTTTCCTTTTCGTTTTCAGCACTTGCTCCTGCTTTTCTTCCTTCTCGCCACCAGGGGGCAGAGGGAGGCCGTGGAGCTCCGCAGCCGCTGTTCCTGTGGTTGTCTCTTCCGTGTTGTTTGGTTGGGCTGTGAGGCGGCGCTCCAGGGTGGGGAGGAGAGGGCGAGGTTCCCACCACGCTCCTCCTTCCTCTCTCCACCTTAGTGAGCTGAGCGGTCCCTGTGAGTGCTGGTCACCAGTGCCGCCCCCCCAGTCCTGGTCCCATTCCTAAAAGGATGGATGTGAGACCACCAGTGAGATCCTGTGCCCAGTAATGGGCCAGGCGGGTTTCCCAGGTGGGCTAGCGCCCCTATCCGCCCCGCGGCTGTACTCTGCCTTGTTAACGCTGGGATGTTTCCATGCGGAGTCCTCGTTTCTGCAGGCTGGGCTGCTCCAGGGGCTAGTACTGGGGCAAAGGAGCAGGGGCCTGGGAGGACGGCTGTTTTCACAGACCCCAAGAACCGCATCTAAAAACCAGCACAAGGGATGCCCCAGCCCGTCTGCCCTCTCCTCTGTTCCTATATCCCTCATGCAGAGGCTGCAGCCCCCATCTCTGTCTCCTGTATCACGTCCCTGTCTCCTGTCCCTGTCTCCCGTCCCTGTCTTTCCCTCATTCCTTCCCTTTCTCTGTTCTCTGCGTCTCACTGTGCACCCTTGGTCTCTTTCTTGCCCTCCCAATTCAGTCTGTCTGAAGCCCTGTCCGGGTCCCTGCCCCTGCCGTCCTCCAGCCCCCTGCCCTCCTCCAGCCCCCTGCCTCCCTCCAGTCCTCTGCCCGTCTCTAGGCCCCTGCCCTCCTCCAGTCCCCTGCCCTCCTCCAGTCCCCTGCCCTCCTCCAGTCCCCTGCCCTCCTCCAGTCCCCTGCCCTCCTCCAGTCCCCTGCCCTCCTCCAGTCCCCTGCCGTCCTCCAGTCCTCTGCCCTCCTCCAGTCCCCTGTCCTCCTTCAGCCCTCTGCCCTCCTTTGGCCCCCTGTCCTCCGGTCTCCCTTTGTCACTTGCCATGAGGGAGTCCCCAGGCGTGGATGCTGGCTGGGTGCTGGGAGCCCATGGTGTTCAGCTGGCACAGAGAGAAGGCAGCTACTGCTTCAGGTAGAAGCTGCAGGAATGGGTGAGGGAGGACACCCTGAGTTGGGAGCTGGTGGTTGGCAGAGCCCAGGGCACCTGACACAGGTAAGCAGCCAGCCCAGGACAGTGCCAGTCCGCTTGGGAAGTGCTACAAGGTAGGTGGACCCAGGGGGAGGCAGGACCAGGACCAGGACCAGGTGAAGGGTCCTCCAGTTGGGTGGAGGGCTCCCCTGGGTCTCTTGTGCCCTTGGGAAGAGGGTGATATAGGACCTGACTCCTAGAAGGGCAAATAGCTTGGGTGAGGTTGGTTTAGGAGCCATCCAAGAGGGGCAGGCCTGGAGTGCTGGGGCAAGGTAGGGAAAGGGTTAATCTTCCTTGAGCTGGACCAAAGGGCAGCTCTGGCGGTGTCCCTTGATTTAGAGGGCTCTGGAGTTAGGAGGGTGGGGGGCCACTGGAACAAGAACTGCCCCAGGATGGTGGGGACAGCTGGCCTCTCACTCCTGCCTTCTCTGTGCTGGGTAAGTCTCGGAGACTAGCAAGTGGGGAGCTGACCTGGCAATGGGGACAGGTCTGAGCTGGGAGGCAGGTGTCTGTTCTGGAGGAGGTGTCTGCCAGGGAACCACTAGGCCTGGTATAGGTGTGGTGCTGGTTTCTCCCTGGGAGAGTAGGAGGAGGTGTTTGGGGTCACCAGGGATGGGTAACTCCTCTCTAGGTCCCTGTGACCTCAGGACTCACTGTTGGTGGGTCTTCTTTCTTCACCCCTGTCCCTGCCTCCCCACCTCCCACACAGTCACCTTTGACATGGGGCGGGTGCCTATTGGGCCAGGTGAGGTGGGCCAGGGACAGGGACAGGCAGTGGGGCTGAGATGGAGGGAGGAGCTGGGGCTTTGGAGGTGGATGATCAAGGGGAGAAGAAGGGGAGGGTGTGTGTGCCGCTGTGTGACAGTGGCAGGGACAGGGATGGGGATGAGTGTCTGTCTGCATCAGATGAGCTGGTTTCTGAGAGGCCTCTTGGGAGAGCCTGGAGCTCGCCTGTGACTCCCTCCCTCCTCTATCTGTGGGGATCAAGCTCCATCCCAGCTGCTGTGCCCCGACTCTGGCTCCAGTGGGGGTTGCTGCTGCTCGGGGCTCCCCGCTTCAGGGGCTTAGGGAAGAGCAGCCTGCACCCATCACCTGGGCTCTCACTAGAGGAGGGGTGACACCCTCGTTCTTGGGGTGGATAAACATCTCCTGGGTGCTGATCCCCTCAGGAGCCAGGGCTCAGTGGCTACCTAGACATCTGGGCTGCCTGCCAGGGCACTCCTAATGCCAGTCCTGCTACTTACATGCCCCCATTCCTCCTCCTGGCTCTCCTGGAGCCCTCTCATGTGTGCTGTGTATATATGGATTGGGAGGGCGGAAGGCAAAGCAAGGAGCCTGGGAGGTGGGGCAGCCGTCTGTGAGGTGGTGCCAGTGGCTGGGGTTAGAAATGTTATGAGCCAGGGAGAGGGCCGAGTGGGGCCACAACTAACTTGGGAGAAAGGATCGGATGCAGACGTGGCTTGCACATAGGTGATTAAGAACGGGAGGAAGTTGAAAATGACCCCTCTCATCTCACAGAGACGGTGACTGACAAGGCGGCCTCAGACATTTGTCTGTATTACTGTGTTGAAATATTTCATAAATACAGAAAGGTGTCCAAATTTCCCACTGACTGAACACACAGGTGTATCGGTATCCTCAGCTCTCAGAGTCTAGAAATTACCATTAAAGCAACAGTAATCAAGACAGTGTGGTATTTGTGAAAGAACAAGGAAACTGAAAATCTGTCACATTTTGAAAGACATTATGAAGACGTGACAATTCAATGTAATGTGAGATCCTGGATTGGGTTCTGGAACAGAAAACAGACACTTCAGAATATGGTGACATTTTCATAGGGCTCACAGTCCTCTGAATAGCATTGCAGCAATGCAAATTAGCTAGTGTGGACACACGTGGCACGTAATGTAAGACGTTACCTGTAGGGAGAGCTGGTGGAGGATATATGAGACCTGTACTGTCTCTACCGCCATTGAATCTCTTCTGTAAACACACAATTATTTTAAAATAAAAAGTCAAAATAAAAAAGAAGTGAGATTCCTGGCCTGCATTCACAAAATGAATTGGAAATAGCATAAAGCAGAGTGCTCTAGAAAAATTGACAGTTGGCCGGGTGCGGTGGCTCACACCTGTAATCCCAGCAGTTTGGGAGACTGAGGCGGGAGGATCACCTGAGGTCAGGAGTTCAAGACCAACATGGCAAAACCCCGTCTCTACTAAAAATACAAAAATTAGCTGGGTGTGGTGGCGAGTGCCTGTAATCCCAGCTACTGGGGAGGCTGAGGCAGGAGAATCCCTTGAACCTGGGAGGTGGAGGTTGCAGTGAGCTGAGATTGTATCACTGTGCTCCAGCCTGGGCTGGATTCCTTCTTAAAAAAAATTCCTTCTTAAAAAAAAAAAAAAGAGAAGAAAAGTTGACAGTTGTTATATTGTTACTGTTATTATCATCATCATTATTATCATCATCACCGTCTCAGCAACCATCCTTCCCCACCTAGCAGCACTTTGGACATTTCTCTGCACCTGTGTCTCTTCTATGGGGTCCTGGTCTTCTTAAGGCCCTGATGCCTCCCTGTCTCCTTCCCTATCCACTTTGTCCCCAAGCCTTCTGGCCCCACCTCTCCTGTCCCCAGGGAGGCTGCTAGGGCAGTGGCTGAAGGAGGGGCAGCTGCACTCCCTGGCGATCTCCTGCCCAGGTGTCTGCGCCCTGCCATGGCCTGGCCAGAGCCGGTTAGAGTGAAGCCAGCAGGGCACTGTAGGGGTTAAAGGAGGCCATGGCTGGTGGAGGGGGCCCACTCCTGGCTGTCTCCGGGAAGAAGGCGGTGCACTGCTGGCCCGCCCCTGGGCTGGTCTGGGAGGGAACCCCACTAGTAAAGCCCTCTGCTCAGTTGCTCCCAGCAGTGGCCCTGGGACAAACTCTGCTCCTTGCACCCCACTCCCTGCCTGGACACAGGCTCGCTCGCTGCCTTCTTCTGGGAAACCAGCTTCTTGCCAGCCACAGCCTCTGCTCGCATCACCAGCCACCACTCCTGTCCTGGGAATCCCTTGTCCCAGACACCCACCTCATTCAGTGGCTCCTCTACAGGAAAGGTGAGTGAGTGAGTGGGGCTGGCAGGCCCGGCAAGGTTAGGGTTCAAAGCACTGTCTCCATATCCACTCTAAAGCGTGGGCCCTGCTCCCTTGCCCTTGGGCATAGCCTGGCAGGAGTGCCCCCTCTGCCCTCCCCAGCCACAAGTCCTTATTCCTTCTTTACCACTCTGGGCAGAAATGGCCAGTCAAGGTGGTTAATGAACAGACTGTAGCTGCCTCCCCTCTGCGCCTCCCTCTCCTCCCATCCCTCCTCTCCTCTGATGCTGATGCCCCGCCTGCAGTGGGCCAGGGAGAGTACTGAGCGGGGCCACGACTAATTTTGGAGAAAGGACTCGACATGGAGATAGCTTGGGTGTGGGTGAGAAGGAGTGGGAGGACATTGAAAATGGCCCCTCTCATCTCATAAAGATGAGACGATTCTCCACCAGGCTGGAAAATCCATATGGAGCTGACCTCAGTGTCTGTCCCCCAACCCCCAATCCAGGACTTGCGCTAGGACTGCCTGCCCAGATGTTTTAGGCTGGCTGCTGTCTAGAAGAGGAAACTGGATTTGGGGTGATGAAGGGGGACTCGGAGAAGGCTGCTGTGCTCCCAGGCGGGGCTCCCTGCAGGGGAGGGGATGGGGTTAGGGGACAGGATAGGTGCTGGGTGGGGAGGAGCTGGAGGGGGAGGGCAGGGAGGCAGGCAGTTGTGGGATGGGAATAGGAGGAGGAGCTGGAAACTAGGGTGCCAGGGTCTTTGGGCACAGAGGCTTCTCTTCTGGAAGCCCCAGTTGCCCCTTCAGCATGGCAGCAGTGTGGAAGGTGTAAGAAGAGCACCCTCTCTTTCCCTCCTGAAGCTGCCTGGGGTGGGTAAAGATCATGGTGGCTCAGACTTGTCCTCAAGTTGCACCTGCCCCTGCCAGCTGGTGGCCACTCCTGTCTCCCCGACTCCAGCTCTCCCTGGACCTCAGCACTTGCTATAGTTGGGGCACCCCCTGCCTGACACCTCTGGCCCAGGGTTGTGGGAGGGAGTGAGGGAGGATGTGGATTGAGATGGAGAGGTGGGTGGGAGAGCCCTGAACGGGATCAGCGCTGGAGACCCAACTTGAGGTTGTCCTGGACTCTCCTGCCCATGGAGGGAAGGGAGTTGGAGAGGAGTGGGCTGGTCCAGGCTGGGGAGGGTCTCAGCCAGTCCGGCTGACCACCAGGGCTGGGAGCCAGCACTGTGATCAGAAGCTGAGGGTTCTTGGTGGTGGAGGAGGCAACCTGGGGCCCTCTGCTTCCAGGCGCCTGGCCTTGAGCCCTTCTGGCTCTGCTTCCCCATCCCTTATCCCATACTTCTTCATGCTTCACTTCCCGCAAAGCCCCAGTGCAGAATTTCCCAGGGAGGTGGCAGTGTCCAGGAAGTATAAGTACAGTGAAGCTGGTGACCAGGTGGAGCGGGGCTGGGGTGGGGTGCTTATGGGTTCATGGAAGATACTATTGTTTTGTGACCAACTTCTGGCCTCTGATGGGCTGTGGCTGAAGCCTTGGAGTTTGGGGACCCTCGGGCTCCTGTTTCTACCCAGATAGGAGCAGGAATCAATAGGGGTCAGAAAAGACTTTTGTTTGGTTGAAGGAAGAGGAGCCTCAGAGGTGGAAGCTCGGCTCAGGTGAAGGAAGAGCTTCCTAAGGACCTTGCCTTATGGGCTGATGTGTGACGTGGTGAGCTTATTTTGTCTGACACAGCACTTGCAGAGGCCCCACCTCCCTGCTAGTTTTGGGGAACCGGGAGCCTGATGCTCTGCCCTCACACTGTGCGCCTCCCTCACACCCATGACTCAGTGCCTACCAGGTCTGCCCCCGGCTGCTTACTGCAAAGGTTCTGAGGTTCTTCCTATTCCTCTTGGCTCACTCTGCCCCTTGCCTGCTGGTTAATCCCTGAGGGCTGGAGCATGCCACTATGAACATGAGCTTTTGTGTGGGCATAGCTTTCAATTCTCTTGGGTATATACCTAGGATGGGGTTTGCTGGTTCATATGGTAACTCTATGTTGAACTTTTTTGAGCAACTGCTAAACTGTGTTTCAAAGCAGCTGCACCATCTTACATTCCCACCTGCAATATGGGAGAGTTCTGACTTTTCCACTTCCTCACCCACATTGTTCTTGGGCATGTTTTTCTGAGTGTGCCCAGCCTGGTGAGTGTGAAGTGGGTCCTGGGACCTTTAACTTCCTGGTTTTTCTGTGACACTGGGTTCCATTTGGAGATAGGTTATGGAGTTGGACATGGTGGGTAGTAGGATAGTCATCTCTTACTCTAAGGCAATGGCTGGAGGGTGATCTATTTTGTGGTTCAGAAAAGAGCTGGATTGCTTTAGTTGACTTCTTTGAGAAACTGGGATAACATTTTTGAATGGCTTCAGCCCACCCTCTACACCCAGGCTTCCCCAGAGCAGGATCTCTGCTGCCCCTGTAGCAAAAGCAGAGCCAGCAGAGATGGACTGAATGAGAAGAACAGGGGAGTCAGGGCTGGATGGAGGCACACATGTGCAGGACAGGAAGGGGCCCCAGCAGGGCTGGAGAGCCACCAAGCAAGGGTAGTGCAGCCCCTGTCTTCTCTGCTTCCTGCCGCCCCTCCCTCTTATTGGGGTGCGAACTGACTGTGTCTGCTCATCCTGCATGGCGGCACATGGCTGCTCAGAGCTCCCCAAATAACCTGTTACGTTTCCACCCACAGGAATAATCAGGCAGCGCACTTGCTTATCATTTTTTATTTATTTTTATTTTGTGTCACTTTATTTTTTTGAGACGGAGTCTTGCTCTGTCGCCCAGGCTGGAGTGCAGCGGTGCTATCTCGGCTCACTGCAACCCTTGCCTCCTGGGTTCAAGCAGTTCTCCTGCCTCAGCCTCCCAGGTAGCTGGGACTACAGGCGAACGCCGCCATGCCCAGCTAATTTTTTTGTAGTTTAGTAGAAACTGGGTTTCACTGTATTGCCCAGGCTTTTCACGAACTCCTGAGCTCAGGCAATCCGCCTGCCTCGGGCTCCCAGAGTGCTGGGATTACAGATGTGAGCCACTGTGCCTGGCCGCTTATCATTTTTAGTATACTTTTCCAAACTACACACACATTCCCAGAGCAGGCCTCCTTTTACCCAAAAGAGAAACACTGGGCCTTACTAATTAACTGAAGACTGTTCTACTCGAGCCTTCCAAAACTCCAGGCTACTGTTCAAACCATTTTCCGGAACACTTCTTTCAAAACAACTTTCAGATGGATGCACAAAGAGATTCATCCCTCACCTTTATAGTCAAACCTTGATCTTTTTTGGGGGTACAACCCCATTGGAGTGGCTGCGTAGTCCCCTGATTAAGAACTGAGTGGCATCTCATGTTTCTGAACATTAAACCCAGCCTCGACAACTGAAGGTGCTCACCACTGAGGAATCTACGTAGGATTGAGTGTTCTGTAGTTACTATCCACAGGGAATGTTCTACAAAGTTTTGGGAGACTGTGATGTCACGGGAAATGCTAAGAATATGTGTCCAGCATGGAAGGGAACCAGTACGGAAGTCTTTTGATAAACTGTGGCATTTATCACTAACATTGTCTCAAAACTTTACACTACCTGCCATATACAAATTAGAGGTGAAAATTACTTCCATGTAATATACAAGCCAACACAAAGAATCCTATCCCAGGTTCTTGGGTGGATGGGCAATAATCTGGGTAGAGTTTATTGTGCAATAATCCTCCTCTCTCTTCTATAGGCCAGAAAATAAGTTTACCTCAAAAATGGAAAATTTTAGCTGGGAAAATTACCTGTGGGAAGACATCTTCAGTGGAGATTTTAGTAATTACAGTTACAGCCTTGACCTGCCCCCTTTTCTACTAGATTCTGCTCCATGTTGGTCAGAATCCCTAGAAATCAATTATGTTTTGATCATCATCTATGCCCTGATGTTTCTACTGAATCTGATGTGAAACTCCCTGCTGATGCTGGTTATCTTATTCAGTTGAGTCAGCCACTCTGTCGCTGATGTCTACCTGCTGAACCTGGCCTTGGTCGACCTGTTCTTTTTCCTGACATTGCCCATCTCAGCTGCCTCCAAGATGAATGGCTGGATTTTTGGCACAATCTGTGCCAGGTGGTCTAGCTCCTGAAGGAAGTCAGCTTCTACAGTGGTATTCTACTACTGGCCTGCCGCAGCATGGACTGTTACCTGGCCATTATCCATGCCCCCCACACACTGACCCAGCGGCATCACTTGGTCAAGTTCATATGTCTGGATATGTGGACCCTGTTCCTGTTAGTGGCCCTACCCATCTCACTTTTCCGAAGGAGCACCCTACGTTAGCCCAGTCTGCTATGAGGACATGGGCAACAATACAGCAAACTGGCAGATGCTGTTACGGATCCTGTCCCAGACCTTTGGCTTCATTGTGCCACTACTGGTCATGCTGTTCTGCTATGGATTCACCCTGCGCATGCTGTTTAAGGCTCACATGGGGCAGAAGCACTGGGCCATGCAGGTCATCTTTGCTGTTGTCCTCATCTTCCTGCTCCGCTGGCTGCCCTACAACCTGGTCCTGCTGGCAGACACCCTCATGAGAACCCAGATGATCAAGGAGAGCTGTCAGCGCCGCAACGACATCGACCAGG
This sequence comes from Macaca mulatta, assembly GCF_049350105.2. Lineage (NCBI taxonomy): Eukaryota > Metazoa > Chordata > Mammalia > Primates > Cercopithecidae > Macaca > Macaca mulatta. Next base: position 123,276,403 of record NC_133417.1, on the reverse strand, counting down.
CCCTGGATGCCACCGAGATTCTGGGCATCCTTCACAGCTGCCTCAACCCCCTCATCTACGCCTTCATTGGCCAGAAGTTTCGCCATGGACTCCTCAAGATTCTAGCCACACATGGCTTGATCAGCAAGGACTCCCTGCCCAAAGACAGCAGGCCTTCCTTTGTTGGCTCTTCTTCAGGACACACTTCCACTACTCTCTGAGACATCCTGCCTAAGTGCAGCCCCGTGGGGTTCCTCCCTTCTTTTCACAGTCACATTCCAAGCCTCATGTCCACTGGTTCTTCTTGGTCTCAGTGTCCGTGCAGCCCCCATTGTGGTCACAGGAAGCAGAGGAGGCCACATTCTTACTAGTTTCTCTTTCGTGGTTTAAAAAGCCTGCCCTGGTGCCTCACCCCTTGCCATAATTACTACGTCACTTGCTGGAGCTCTGTCCATCCCGCCCCTGAGCCCGTGGCACTCTGTGTTCTAAGAAGTGAAAATCTACACTCCAGTGAGACAGCTCTGCGTACTCATTAGGATGGCTAGTATCAGAAGAAACAAAATAATAAAATAGAAAGTGTCCACAAAGATGTAGAGAAAGTGGAATTCTTGAGCATCGTGAGTGGGAATGTAAAATGGTGTGGCCACTGCGGAAGACAGTATGGCAGCTTTCCTCAAAACATCGGACATAGAATTATCACATGATCCCCCAATTCCACTTCTAGGAATTGACCCACAAGGATTGAAAGCAGGGACTTGAACCCATATTTGTCCACCAATGTTCATAGCAGCTTATTAGCTTATCCACAAGACCCAAAAGGCAAAAACAACCCAAATGTTCATCAATGAATGAATGAATGGCTAAACAAAATGTGATATGTACGTAACGAAGTATCCTTCAGCCTGAAAGAGGAATGAAGTACTCATACATGTTACAACATGGACGAACCTTGAAAATGTTATGCTAAGTGAAATAAGCCAGACATAAACAGCTAAATAGTTTATGATTCCACTTACATGAGGTACTGAGAGCGAACAAATTCACAGAGACAGAAAGCAGAACAGTGATTACCAGGGACTGAGGGGAGGGGAGCGTGGGCAGTGACGGTTTAGTGGGCACAGAGTTTATGTTTGGGATGTTGAAAAAGTTGTAAAGATGAACAGTAGTGATAGTTGTACAAAAATGTCTGAGTACTTAATGCCACTGAACTGTACACTTAAAAGTCTAAAATGATAAAATTTTATGTATATTTTACCTCAGTTAAAAAGAAAATACCTTGGTCCTCAAAGGTATGTTTGCCAAAGAAACAAGGCTGGAATTTCTTGCTAAATGAGATCATTAAATGTCTTTCATTGCTTAAACCACTTTTGTGTGTTTATTTTGTTTCTTCCAACCAAAAGCTTCCAAACTGCTACAGAGAAGTGGGGCAAGAGTGAGCAGAGGTCTTGGGTGAGAGTCTTTACAAGAAGTAAATTTCTTTGTTGTTTGTTGTGTCGTAGAGAGAAGGATGGAATAGAGATGGAGTCCAGTCTTGCCATTCCCTTGCCCACAACCCAAGCTTCCTGCTGTAGACCACGCATCATGGAAAGAAATGTGTTCTGGGATGCTTTAGGGCGTCTCATGTCCTTGGTTGAAGCAGTAGTCAGGAGTGTCAGGGATCGGACTTAGAGTTAGAAGGTGCAGAGGGTTGAGTAAGTTCACCAAATCCCCCTGATCAGGTAGCAGGAAGGCAGAGAGCTCTCCCAGCTCAGCCAGCAGCACCTGCTGTGAGTGTCCCTCCCTCTCTCTCTTTCCCACCCAAACACACACCCATAAAGGTGTCTGGCACCTTGCGCTGACCTTCCTGAGCTGAAGCGGAATGAAACTGCTGCTCCATTTCCCCGTTCCAGATCTCACATACAGGGTCCCTTCTGGCCCCCCACTGATCTGGAAATGGGAAAGGCAGAGAATTTGGGGGAATCACAGTTTTATCATATCATGCTGACTCAGTACTAATCCTCCACACAAACTTATGTGGAAACTCTAAGGAAAAAGAATGGTTCCCACAAAGGTTCAGGTGATGTTTATTAAAGGGTCAGGGAAGGCAGAAGCACACTGGGGCTTTTGAAGGCCCTGATAGTGTCCTCTTTCTTTACCCACATGATAGATGCTTGGGCTTTAGTGTATTATTATTCCTTAGGCTATAAATGTAAGTTTTTCTTAACTTGTAGTATGTATACTATTCACAATGGAAATGTTTTAAAATGTTAAAATAAAGGAAAAGCTAAGGAGAAAGTGATTGAAGAGCACAGGGACAACTCGGGTAATTTTGAGGACCCACTGCACAGAGTGGAGTGCAGGCTTTTGCATCCTGCAATTTTGGAGTGAGAATTCACCAGATTAGAAGAAGATACTTTCATGCATTGCTGGTAGTAGATAAATAGGTACAAGCTTTAGAGAAAGCAATTTGATGACATCTCTTTTAATGCACACAATCTCTGATTCAGGAATTATACTACTACAAACCTATCCTACAGAAATACCCGCTTAATTGGACAAATGTGTACAGAACATTCATTGCACCCTTATTTACAAAAATCAGAGATTAGAAGAAACTCAAATGTTCATCAATAGGGAATTGATTAGTTACACTCTCAAGGTGCAGCTACACCAGGGAATATTGTGAATGCAATAGTTTGAAATCAAAGCTAAAAACATTATTCTGGCAGGCATCAGCAATCGAAGTGTGGGGCTAACATTGTCCTGTTCAGAGAACTGGCTTTCCAAAGATTAGACAGGCAATAAAACAGAGCTTACAGAGCAGAATACACAAAACAACCAGCAACAATATAATAAATCTAATTTGTACAATGGTTTTGAACAAAAACCCCAAGCCTCAAGGCAACCAACTAGACAAATCAAATTGAGACCTGTTGCAGTCATTGTGTAGCATTCCGTGACTGGGCTGAATTAAAGCAGAGAGTGCCAACTCTAGAAAAGGGACAATTTGAACAAAAATTTCTACTAAAATATTGCCAAAGATACTTGCTAGGTGGACTGAAGAATTTTTTTAGGTCAGATTCTGTCAAATTACCCATAGCAGTATCTAATTTGTGAAATTTTAATTATAGCATTATCCTGTGAAGTGGAAAAGGTAGTCAATGAGAGGGGTAGGAGTTGTACTACCTATGGAGTTATATTTTGACGGTCTTGGGAAAAGCTGCCTATAGCATGAAGTTGCCAGTTTTGTAGTTCAAATATCTGATGATGGCATTGGGGCGGGGATGGTTGGTGAACTCTCCGTGTGGACCCATACATCAGGCATGAGTCTTGTTCCTTGAAATGTATGTTAAGTTGTTTAGTTTTAGTTTAGGGCTTTAGGAAAGAGTAATTTCCTGCTTAGTAATTCCACTGGGGAAAATTGGATTGGAGGAACTCAGAAGAATTTAGGATACAGTCTCTTCTACAGTCAGATAATAAAAAATCAAAAACAAGGTACTGGACTACAATACAAAAGCAGTAACGAGTGTATTCTAGACATCCCAATTTTTACTGAAGATAATCAGAGTAACACCAAATTTAGTTTTATCAGGTTGGGCCTGATTATTTATATAAGTGTAGTAAAAACAGTGATTGAATCTTAGATTGTATTTTTTTTTTTTTTTGTGACAGTGTCTCAACTTGTTGCCCAGGCTGGAGTGCAGTGGCACGATCTCGGCTCACTGCAGCCTCCACTTCCTGGGCTCAAGTAATTCTCCAGTGTCAGCCTCCCATGTAGCTGGGACTACACGTGCCTGCCATGACACCTGGCTAATTTTTGTATTTTTAGTAGAGATGGGGTTTCATCATGTTGCCCAGGCTGGTCTAGAACTCCTGAGTTCAGGTGATCTGCCTGCCTCAGCCTCCCAAAGTGCTGGGAATACAGGCAAGAGCCAATGTGCCTGGCCTTGTATCTTATTATTATCATTTTTTTAATTTTGAGACTAGGAAGTCACATTAAGGCAGGCTTCTGATTTTATCTGCAGTACCCGGAAATAAGTTAAAACATGATAACTTAGTCTAACCCTGATAATATAATTAACATTTTTAATTGCATCTTGTTATAAAGGAAACAGAATTTTATTGAACTTATGTGAATAACTATATTGTCATAAAATAAAAAGTTCTCACAAATAATTTCCAAATTTTAGAAGGATCAAGTAGGAAGAATAAGTAAATGTTTTCACCTTTGTTCATGAAAATTTGCCTCACCAAATTGTTGTTAAACTACAGATAGCTTAAGAGAGAAACTTTTCTTAAATCTGGAAAACAAGACATTTAAGTAAAGAATCAACAATATTTCAAATGATATAAAAATCATAATTTGTATCAGTTACTCAATTTCATGTTATCAATTTTTATTCTGCTTGATTTTGATTAACAGTTTTATGAAACTATCAGTTTTCTCATTAGAGTTTTAGAAATGTTATTTATTTAGTCCATGATCTCTTTTTTTTTATTATTATTGTACTTTAAGTTCTAGGGTACATGTGCACAACGTGCAGGTTTGTTACATATGTATACATGTGCCATGTTGGTGTGCTGCACCCATTAACTCGTCATTTTCATTAGGTATATCTCCTATTGCTGTCCCTTCCCCCTCCCCCCTCCCCACAATAGGCTCCGGTGTGTGATGTTCCCCTTTCTGTGTCCAAGTGGTCTCCTTGTTCAATTCCCACCTATGAGTGAGAATATGCAGTGTTTGGTTTTCTGTTCTTGCGATAATTTGCTGAGAATGATGGTTTCCAGCTGCATCCATGTCCCTACAAAGGACACAAACTCATCCTTTTTAATGGCTGCATAGTATTCCACGGTGTATATGTGCCACATTTTCTTAATCCAGTCTGTCACTGATGGACATTTGGGTTGATTCCAAGTCTTTGCTATTGAGAATAGTGCCGCAATCAACATACGTGTGCATGTGTCTTTATAGCAGCATGATTTATAATCCTTTGGATATATACCCAGTAATGGGATGGCTGGATCAAATGGTATTTCTAGTTCTAGATCCTTGAGGAATCGCCCCACTGTTTTCCACAATAGATGAACTAGTTTACAGTCCCACCAACAGTGTAAAAGTGTTCCTATTTCTCCACATCCTCTCCAGCACCTGTTGTTTCCTGATTTTTTAATGATTGCCATTCTAACTGGTGTGAGGTGGCATCTCGTTGTGGTTTTGATTTGCAATTCTCTGATGGCCAGTGATGATGAGCATTTTTTCATGTGTGTGTTGGTTGTATGAATGTCTTCTTTTGAGAAGTGTCTGTTCATATCCTTTGCCCACTTTTTGATGGTGTTGTTTGTTTTTTGTTGTAAATTTGTTTGAGTTCTTTGTAGGTTCTGGATATTAGACCTTCGTCAGACGAGTAGATTGCAAAAATTTTCTCCCATTCTGTAGGCTGCCTGTTCACTCTGATGGTAGTTTCTTTTGCTGTGCAGAAGCTCTTTAGTTTAATTAGATCCCATTTGTCAATTTTGGCTTTTGTTGCCGTTGCTTTTGGTGTTTTAGACATGAAGTCCTTGCCCATGCCTGTGACCTGAATGGTATTACCTAGGTTTTCTTCTAGGATTTTTATGGTTTTAGGTCTAACATTTAAGTCTCCAATCCATCTTGAATTAATTTTCATGTAAGGATCCAGTTTCAGCTTTCTACTTATGGCTAACCAATTTTCCCAGCACCGATTATTAAATAGGGAATCCTTTCCCCATTTCTTGTTTCTCTCAGGTTTGTCAAAGATCAGATGGCTGTAGATGTGTGGTCTTATTTCTGAGGTCTCTGTTCTGTTCCATTGGTCTATATCTCTGTTTTGGTACTAGTACCATGCTGTTTTGGTTACTGTAGCCTCATAGCATAGTTTGAAGTCAGGTAGCGTGATGCCTCCAGCTTTGTTCTTTTGGCTTAGGATTGTCTTGGCAATGCGGGTTCTCTTTTGGTTCCATACGAACTTTAAAGTAGTTTTTTCCAATTCTGTGAAGAAAGTCATTGGTAGCTTAATGGGGATGGCGTTGAATCTATAAATTACCTTGGGCAGTATGGCCATTTTCACGATAGTGATTCTTCCTATCCATGAGCATGGAATGTTCTTCGATTTGTTTGTGTCCTCTTTTATTTCACTGAGCAGTGGTTTGTAGTTCTCGTTGAAGAGGTCTTTGACATCCCTTGTAAGTTGGATTCCTAGGTATTTTATTCTCTTTGAAGCTATTGTGAATGGAAGTTCATTCATGATTTGGCTCTCTGTTTGTCTGTTACTGGTGTATAAGAATGCTTGTGATTTTTGCACATTGATTTTGTATCCTGAGACTTTGCTGAAGTTGCTTATCAGCTTAAGGAGATTTTGGGCTGAGACAATGGGGTTTTCTAAATATACAATCATGTCATCTGCAAACAGGGACAATTTGACTTCTTCTTTTCCTAACTGAATACCCTTGATCTTTCTCTTGCCTGATTGCCCTAGCTAGAACTTCCAACACTATGTTGAATAGGAGTGGTGAGAGAGGGCATCCCTGTCTTGTGCCAGTTTTCAAAGGGAATGCTTCCAGTTTTTGCCCATTCAGTATGATATTGGCTGTGGGTTTGTCATAAATAGCTCTTATTATTTTGAGATACATTCCATCAATACCAAATTTATGGAGAGTTTTTAGCATGAAGGGCTGTTGAATTTTGTCAAAGGCCTTTTCTGCATCTGTTGAGATAATCATGGGGTTTTTGTCTTTGGTTCTGTTTATATGCTGGATTACGTTTATTGATTTGCATATGTTGAACCAGCCTTGCATCTCAGGAATGAAGCCCACCTGATCATGGTGGATAAGCTTTTTGATGTGCTGCTGGATTTGGTTTGCCAGTATTTTACTGATGATTTTTGCATCGATGTTCATCAAGGAGATTGGTCTAAAATTCTTTTTTTGTTGTGCCTCTGCCAGGCTTTGGTATCAGGATGGTATTGGCCTCATAAAATGAGTTACAGAGGATTCCCTCGTTTTCTATCGATTGGAATAGTTTCAGAAGGAATGGTACCAGCTCCTCCTTGTACCTCTGGTAGAATTCGGCTGTGAATCCGTCTGGTCCTGGACTTTCTTTGGTTGGTAGAGTATTAATTATTGCCTCAATTTCAGAGCCTGCTATTGGTCTATTCAGGGATTCAGTTTCTTCCTGGTTTAGTCTTGGGAGAGTGTAAGTGTCCAGGAAATTATCCATTTCTTCTAGGTTTTCTAGTTTATTTGCGTAGAGGTGTTTATAGTATTCTCTGATGGTAGTTTGTATTTCTGTGGGGTCTGTGGTGATATCCTCTTTATCATTTTTTATTTCATCTATTTGATTCTTCTCTCTTTTCTTCTTTATTAGTCTTGCTAGTGGTCTATCAATTTTGTTGATCTTTTCAAAAAACAGCTCCTGGATTCATTGATTTTTTGGAGGGTTTTTTGTGTCTCTATCTCCTTCAGTTCTGCTCTGATCTTAGTTATTTCTTGCCTTCTGATAGCTTTTGAATGTGTTTGCTCTTGCTTCTCTAGTTCTTTTAATTGTGATGTTAGGGTGTCAATTTTAGATCTTTCCTGCTTTCTGTTGTGGGCACTTAGTGCTATAAATTTCCCTCTACACACTGCTTTAAATGTGTCCCAGAGATTCTGGTATGTTGTATCTTTGTTCTCATTGGTTTCAAAGAACATCTTTATTTCTGCCTTCATTTTGTTATGTACCCAGTAGTCATTCAGGAGCAGGTTATTCAGGTTATTGTTGTTGAGCGGTTTTGATTGAGTTTCTTAGTCCTGAGTTCTAGTTTGATAGCACTGTGGTCTGAGAGACAGTTTGTTATAACTTCTGTTCTTTTACATTTGCTGAGGAGTGCTTTACTTCCAACTATGTGGTCAATTTTGGAATAAGTGCTATGTGGTGCTGAGAAGAATGTATATTCTGTTGATTTGGAGTGGAGAGTTCTGTAGATGTCTATTAGGTCCGCTTGGTGCAGAGTTGAGTTCAATTCCTGGATATCCTTGTTAACTTTCTGTCTCGTTGATCTAATTTTGACAGTGGGGTGTTAAAGTATCCCATTATTATTGTATGGGAGTCTAAGTCTCTTTGTAAGTCTCTAAGGACTTGCTTTATGAATCTGGGTGCTCCTGTATTGGGTGCATATATATTTAGGATAGTTAGCTCTTCCTGATGAATTGATTCCTTTACCATTATGTAATGGCCTTCTTTGTCTCTTTTGATCTTTGATAGTTTAAAGTCTGTTTTATCAGAGACTAGGATTGCAACCCCTGCTTTTTTTTTGTTTTCTGTTTGCTTGGTAGATCTTCCTCCAACCCTTTATTTTGAGCCTATGTGTGTCTCTGCATGTGAGATGAGTCTCCTGAATACAGCAAACTGATGGGTCTTGACTCTTTATCCAATTTGCCAGTCTGTGTCTTTTAATTGGACCACTTAGTCCATTTACATTTAAGGTTAATATTATGTGTGAACATGATTATGTGTGAACTTGATCCTGTCATTATGATATTAGCTGGTTATTTCGCTCGTTAGTTGATGCGGTTTCTTCCTAGCATCAATGGACTTTACATTTTGGCATGTTTTTGCAATGGCTGGTACTGGTTGTTCCTTTCCATGTTTAGTGCTTCCTTCAGGATCTCTTGTAGGGCAGGCCTGGTGGTGACAAAATCTCTCAGCATTGGTTTGTCTGTAAAGGATTTTATTTCTCCTTCACTTATGAAACTTATTTGGGTGGATATGAAATTCTGGGTTGAAAATTCTTTTCTTTAAGAATGTTGAATATTGGCCCCCACTCTCTTCTGGCTTGTAGAGTTTCTGCCGAGAGATCTGCTGTTAGTCTGATGGGTTTCCCTTTGTGGGTAACCCGACCTTTCTCTCTGGCTGCCCTTAACATTTTTTCCTTCATTTCAACTTTGGTGACTCTGACAATTGTGTGTCTTGGAGTTGCTCTTCTTGAGGAGTATTTTTGTGGGGTTCTCTGTATTTCCTGAATTTGAATGTTGGCCTGCCTTACTAGGTTGGGGAAGTTCTCCTGGATGATATCCTGCAGAGTGTTTTCCAACTTGGTTCCATTTTCCCTGTCAGTTTCAGGCACACCAATCAGACATCGACTTGGTCTTTTCACATAATCCCATATTTCTTGGAGGCTTTGTTCATTTCTTTTTACTCTTTTTTCTCTAAACTTCTCTTCTTGCTTCACTTTTTTTTTTTTTTTTTTTTTTTTTTTTGGAGACAGAGTCTCACTCTGTTGCCCAGGCTGGAGGGCAGTTGTGTGATCTTGGCTCACTGCAACCTCCACTTCCCAGGTTCAAGCAATTCTCGTGCTTCAGCCTCCTGAGTAGCTGGGATTACAGGCACACGCCACCATAACTGGCTAATTTTTGTATTTTCAGTAGAGCTTGGGTTTTGCTGTGTTGGCCAGGCTGGTCTCGAGCACGTGACCTCAAGTGATCTTTCCGCCTTGACCTCCCAAACTGTTGGAACTACAGACATGAGCCATCACGCTTTACCCTAGTCCATTGATCTTAAAGTAATTAAAAACCTGCATTTAAGAGTACTTTTAAGAGTCTTATGAATCTGATTGCAGATGCCTTTAGAGAAGAATCAACACAGTAGATGATAAAAACTTAGAATAGCCATGCTTAAAATCTGATGTAAGTTCAACTTTTGAAAAGGAATTCTGTCATTTGTATTGCAAACACCATTTTAAGACAAAAATGAGAATCATGACTGACAGCATAGCACCAGGACCATCAGACTTTTATAAATTTCATATAATCTTTAGAAGATGAAGATTTCTGTCAGTAACATCCTTGTGAATATAACTTAAAATATGTTTATGCCATGTGCAGTGTCTCAGGCTTGTCATTCCAGCACTTTGGGAGGCCTAGGCAGGTGGGTTGCTTGAGCTCAGGAGTTGGAGACCAGCCTGGGCAATGTGGCAAAACCCAGTCTGTACAAAAAATTACAAAAATTAGCCGGGTGTGGTGGTGCACACCTGTAGTCTGAGCTATTCGGGAGGCTGAGGTAGCAGGATTGCTTGAGCCTGGGAGGTTGAGGCTTCAGTGAGCCATGTTCATGGCACAGAACTCCAGCCTGGGTGACAAAGTGAGACCCTGTCTCAAAAAAAAAAAAAAGAAGAAGAAGAGGTTTAATATCATTTTGTTATTTGACAGTGCTTTTCATACAATTAAACATATTAAATAAACCTCATGAGAGATACATCCTTTGAGACTTTCTAGGGGCCCAACTAGAAAATCCCAAGGTCAATGTTAGGTTAAAAAGACTTAAATTAGAATTCTATTTTAGGGAAGTTTGTCAAAGATGTTAAAAAGGCTTAAAACATTTAATTGAAATAGAATCATGAGCCAGGCACTGCATCTTGCACCTGTTATCCCAGCTACCTAGGAGGCTGAGGTAGGAGGATTCCTTGAGCTCAGTAGTTTAAGGCTGCACTGAGCTATGATCATGCCATTGCACTTGAGCCTGGGTGACAGGGTGAGCCTTACGTTTATGAAATAATTATAACAACAATAATAAGTGGAATCAAATGTCATTTTGAAATAACAGTCATTTATTGAATCAGAAGGATAATAAAAATACTTTAAAAGTAAATATAAAATATTACATAGCTGAGAGAAAATAAAAACCTTATACTTGTGTTAGGGATGGCTTTCAAAACACCTAATATTAGTTTATTAATATTAATAAACTAATAGGTTCCCCAAACCTTAATAACAACAGCACAAAGCACAAGAAGTTATCTTTTTTTTTTTTTTTTTTTAAAGAAAGATAGGGGTCTTGCTATGATGCCTAGGCTGGCCTTGAACTCCTGGACTCAAGCAACTCTTCTGCCTCAGCCTCCTGAGTAGCTGGAACTACAGGTGCTCAATACTCTGTCTGGCAAAAAACTACCTTAAAACTTGAAATCTCTATTTCTTAGGCAGATTACTTAAAAGGTAAAGAAAAGCCTCCTGCAGTATAACAGCTTGTCTTTATGGGAAGCCTATTTGGATAACCTGGAAGGCAAACCTCATACGAAGCTAATTAGACACAAGAAGATTATGTCCCAGGTTAGGAATGTATACCATATTATAGGAGAAAAAGGTAAACAAGAAAACCAATACCTTAGGCAATGGAATGCATGGCTTTTAGAAAAAGTAAAAGCATATGAAATTGTCTGGTTACATAGAACAATTTAGACACATCAGGAAGAGCTGAGTACAGAGTCAACTTACACTGGAGGACACGTTGTCCTTCTAGGCCTTTAAGACAAACTTTCTGGGTCAGGCCGCAAGAGCAGAGTCTGAAATAAAAAAAGAAAAAGCTGCAGGAACTGACAAATGTTGAAGGGGACAGTCACCACTTTAGTAAAGCAAAAAGATGTACCTTTTGAAGGAAGAAGAGCAGAAGGCAGTGACGCATGACCTGTGAGTCACATGTAGTGAGATGTGAAAAAAGCTGAACCCCTGAGACATAAGTCTGAAAAGCTTTAGGAGGAAAACTCTACCTTGAGAAAGGAAATTATCATTTTGAATGAGGAAGATAGCACTTCTAAGTTGAAATTATGTAGAACATTTAAAATAGAAAAAAGGTGTAATTTAGAAGATGATTGAAAATTCAACAGAATTCAGAATTAAACCCCTGTAATGTTTTTTTTTGTTTGTTTGTTTTACTAGGAGCAGATCAACATTTTAAGAAAAGCTTTCTGTTTCAAACATAGAAGATCAGTCTCCAGCCCTGTGCCATCGTACCCCTGATGTCAGTGTTTAATTTTTAGAAAACTTAGAAACATTTTTTTGAATCCAGGCAATGTAATCACACACAAAACTCCCTTCACAAAACCATCCTTCATAAACCCTCCCTAACTTGCTTAGGTCTTTCATTATTTTCTTAAGGTCTCATCACTGCCCTACACTTTTCTGTTTTTTTTTTTTTTTTTTTAATATTGGAACAGTCAGTCATTTTATCTTAGGACAAGAACGTTCTCTTTTTCCCATTATTATTGAAACCACATATTTTTTCTCTTGCAAAAATTAGCTTTCGTATATTTTGTACACATAATTAAATATATTGATTAGGACTTTAATTTTAGAAACCTTAATTTTTAGTAAAAACTCAGGAATAAGTACTTTTTTGGACTGTTATATATAAACATCCCCTGAATGTACGTTTTATAATACTTAAAAACATATTTTTACAGAACAATTTCTAATGTGGTATAGGACATTTTCTTAACAGACCCAAATATCTTTTGTGTTTTTATAATATTTCAGAAGTCAAAAATAAATAAGCTTGAAGTTATGTTTAACAATTAATGTTTCAGCATTTTATCTTATTTAGAAATGGCTCAGGACTGTGATCCCAGCACTTTGGGAGGCTGAGGCGGGAGGATTGCTTGGGCCTAGCAGTCTGGGACCAGTCTGGGCAATATCATAAGACTTCATCTCCACAAAAATTTATTTAAAAAATGAAAAGAAATTACTTAGATATTTTATAAATATCTGTCATTTACTTTAACGTAACTTCAAAATTTTAAATTACATGAAAAGTTTGTGTATAACTGTTTATTCCATTCATATATACCTTGTTTTTTATTTACAATAATTTTACCTAGATTACTCTTGAAAACTGAGATATTAGAGCAGGTCGTTATTTCAAGTATTTTTCCTGTCAAAGAAAATCACTAAAGGTTAAATTGTGTTTGATATACAGAAAACAATGAGCATTGCATGTACTCTCATCTGTACATTTGTTCTTAGGTCAAACTCATACTTTTATGATCTTAAAACATCTAGCAGAGACAAATATAACACTGTCTGGCTAAGCCAAAAAAAAAGTATGTGGTAATATAGAGAAAGATGTGAATATCCAGCTATAAGAAGGTCATATAATACGAAATGTGGATTTTGTAGTTTGGCGAGTGGAAGGGAGTGGCACCCAGCAGCTTCTTTCACTCTTGCAGTTCTGTGAGCAGGAGGGAGAGTTATAGCTCTTATTCCCACCTCCCACAGCTTGGTGAGCTGGCTAGGAGTGTCACAGCTCTTTTGCTCCTGCAGTTCGGCAAGTGGAAGGGAGGGTTACAGCTCTTTCACTCCTGTCATCTGTAGCTCATCAAGCCAGCCAGGAGCATCACAGCTCCTTCACTCCTGCCTACTGTAGCTTGATGAGTTCCAGGTTCTTGTCCTGTGATCAAGAGGAATAGGATATGTGGACACTGGAGAGTGAGTAAGGCGGAGAAGAATTTTATTGAGTGACAGAAGAAAAGCTCTTGGCGCAGGAGGGGACACTGAAAGTGCGGTAGCCATCTGTGAGGCTGAGTCTGGGATTTTTATGGGCTTAGAATGGAGGAATACTTGCTGATTGGTCCATGGGTGGCTTTGGAAAAAACACCTTTTGATTGGTTAAAAGACATCATGCAGAAGTAGCCAATCAAGAGAAAGTGGGTGAGATGGGGATAGAAGTTCTCACTCCGGTCGTGGACTCTATCCAAAACTGACAGCTGGGTTTTCAGGCTTTAAACTGTTCTTGGTTTGAAGGTCAGGTTTCAACAGGGACCCGTCCCCGTCTGACTAGGAATTTGTCTGTCTCCTGTCACTATCACAAGCAGATTCAATTCAAATAAGATTATCTCAAGGCATCTATTCATCAAACTCAAAGATAAAGAAGGTCAAAGATAAAGAAAGGACCTAGCCGGGCACGATGGCTCACACCTGTAATCTCAACACTTTGGGAGGCTGAGGTGAGTGGATCACCTGAGGTCAGGAGTTCGAGACCAGCCTGACCAACATGGAGAAACCCTGTCTCTACTAATAAAAAAGTTAGCCAGGCATGGTAGCACATGCCTGTAATCCCAGCTACTTGGGAGGCTGAGGCAGGAGAATTGTTTGAACCTGGGAGGCGGAGGTTGTGGTGAGCTGAGATCATGCCATTGCACTCCAGCCTGGGCGACAAGAATGAAACTCCATCTAAAAAAAAAAAAAAAAAAAAAAGACCTAAAAACAGCAAGAAAAAAGAAGTCAATTAAATATGAAGGGGCTAATACATCTGGCCACAGACTTCTTAGTGGAAACTCTACTGGCCAGGAGAGTGAGATGATATATTCAAAGTGCTGAAGGAAAAATACTTTTGACCTCAAATATTATATTCAGCAAACTTATCCTTCAAAGATGAAGGAGACATAGAGACTTTCCCAGGGAAAAACACCTGCCAACTCTGGACATGATCCACAAGTGAGCTGCCTGCCCCAGGCCATGGGAAAAAGAAGGTCATTTGAGGAACATTCTAGAATCCCAAGCCTGAGTATCAAGTGATGAGGTCCCAAACCTGCCATTTGGAATGGTGTGGAAACTCAGGGCCAAGAAATCTATCAACAACAAAAAATACTGTGAACCATATGACCCAGTAGTGCCCCAGCCAGTACAGCCATGAAACTTCCTCCATGTAGATTTCTTTGTAATCAAGGGCAAATGCAAGATTACATGAAAATATGCTCTTCAAAAGAGAAATTCATGATTAAATATTACAAAGAACTAGTAACCACCAGAATCAACAATCAGCCAACTTAACCCATGGGAGATTTCACAACTGAGGATTAGAGATAATAGAGCAATCTGAATGTGATTTTCAAAATAAGCATGTTTTAAAAATCCAGAGGCATTTTATATTAAAAATGGAGAATTTAATGAATGTGTTACCTCTATTTCCTCTCAAAAATCCATTAAAAAAGGCAATAAAGGGATTTTTTTAAAGGCATAATCCTACAAGGTACAAGGATTAAGAGAAAGTGAAGAAAAGATAACTGATTTTTTAAAAAATAGAAATCTGAAGTAGATGGATATTTAGTAACTGAGTTTATCAGACCAAAAGTAAAGAGACAGAGACAATAAAGGGAATCAAATATATCTTTACAAAAACCATAATATCTTCAGAAACATAAGAAACACTATAAAAACTCTGGAAAACAATCTAGGAAATACCATTCTGGATATAGGAATGGGCAAAGATCTCATGACGAAAACACAGAAAGCGGGGTGGAGCAAGATGGCCAAATAGGAACAGCTCCAGTCTCCAACTCCCAGCGCGAGCGACACCGGTGATTTCTGCATTTTCTTTTTTTTTTTTTTGAGATGGAGTCTCACGCTGTTGCCCAGGCTGGAGTGCAGTGGCGGGATCTCGGCTCACTGCAAGCTCCGCCTCCTGGGCTCATGCCATTCTCCTGCCTCAGCCTCCTGAGTAGCTGGGACTACAGGCGCCCGCCACCGCGCCCGGCTAATTTTTTTTGTATTTTTAGTAGAGACGGGGTTTCACTGTGGTTCAACTGAGGTACTGGGTTCATCTCACTGGGGAGTGCCAGACGATCGGTGCTGGTCAGCTGCTGCAGCCCGACCAGCGAGAGCTGAAGCAGGGCGAGGCATTGCCTCACCTGGGAAGCGCAAGGGGAAGGGAATCCCTTTTCCTAGCCAGGGGAACTGAGACACACAACACCTGGAAAATCGGGTAACTCCCACCCCAATACTGCGCTTTAAGCAAACAGGCACAGCAGGAGATCATATCCCACACCTGGCCGGGAGGGTCCCACACCCACGGAGCCTCCCTCATTGCTAGCACAGCAGTCTGTGATCTACCGGCAAGGCAGCAGCGAGGCTGGGGGAGGGGTGCCCGCCATTGCTGAGGCTTAAGTAGGTAAACAAAGCTGCTGGGAAGCTCGAACTGGGTGGAGCTCACAGCAGCTCAAGGAAACCTGCCTGTCTCTGTAGACTCCACCTCTGGGGACAGGGCACAGTAAACAATAACAAACTTGGCAGAAACCTCTGCAGACGCAAACGACTCTGTCTGACAGCTTTGAAGAGAGCAGTGGATCTCCCAACACGGAGGTTGAGATCTGAGAAGGGACAGACTCCCTGCTCAAGTGGGTCCCTGACCCCTGAGTAGCCTAACTGGGAGACATCCCCCACTAGGGGCAGTCTGACACCCCACACCTCACAGGGTGGAGTACACCCCTGAGAGGAAGCTTCCAAAGCAAGAATCAGACAGGTACACTCGCTGTTCAGAAATATTCTATCTTCTGCAGCCTCTGCTGCTGATACCCAGGCAAACAGGGTCTGGAGTGGACCTCAAGCAATCTCCAGCAGACCTACAGCTGAGGGTCCTGACTGTTAGAAGGAAAACTATCAAACAGGAAGGACACCTACACCAAAACCCCATCAGTACATCACCATCATCAAAGACCAGAGGCAGATAAAACCACAAAGATGGGGAAAAAGCAGGGCAGAAAAGCTGGAAATTCAAAAAATAAGAGTGCATCTCCCCCGGCAAAGGAGTGCAGCTCATCGCCAGCAATGGATCAAAGCTGGACGGAGAATGACTTTGACGAGATGAGAGAAGAAGGCTTCAGTTCATCAAATTTCTCAGAGCTAAAGGAGGAATTACGTACCCAGCGCAAAGAAACTAAAAATCTTGAAAAAAAAGTGGAAGAATTGATGGCTAGAGTAATTAATGCAGAGAAGGTCCTAAACGAAATGAAAGAGATGAAAACCATGACACGAGAAATACGTGACAAATCCACAAGCTTCAGTAACCGACTCGATCAACTGGAAGAAAGAGTATCAGCGATTGAGGATCAAATGAATGAAATGAAGCGAGAAGAGAAACCAAAAGAAAAAAGAAGAAAAAGAAATGAACAAAGCCTGCAAGAAGTATGGGATTATGTAAAAAGACCAAATCTACGTCTGATTGGGGTGCCTGAAAGTGAGGGGGAAAATGGAACCAAGTTGGAAAACAGTCTTCAGGATATCATCCAGGAGAACTTCCCCAACCTAGTAGGGCAGGCCAACATTCAAATCCAGGAAATACAGAGAACGCCACAAAGATATTCCTCGAGAAGAGCAACTCCAAGACACATAATTGCCAGATTCACCAAAGTTGAAATGAAGGAAAAAATGTTAAGGGCAGCCAGAGAGAAAGGTCGGGTTACCCACAAAGGGAAGCCCATCAGACTAACAGCAGATCTCTCGGCAGAAACTCTACAAGCCAGAAGAGAGTGGGGGCCAATATTCAACATTCTTAAAGAAAAGAATTTTAAACCCAGAATTTCATATCCAGCCAAACTAAGTTTCATAAGTGAAGGAGAAATAAAATCCTTTACAGATAAGCAAATGCTTAGAGATTTTGTCACCACTAGGCCTGCCTTACAAGAGACCCTGAAGGAAGCACTAAACATGGAAAGGAACAACCGGTACCAGCCATTGCAAAAACATGCCAAAATGTAAAGACCATCGAGGCTAGGAAGAAACTGCATCAACTAACGAGCAAAATAACCAGTTAATATCATAATGGCAGGATCAAGTTCACACATAACAATCTTAACCTTAAATATAAATGGACTAAATGCTCCAGTTAAAAGACACAGACTGGCAAACTGGATAAAGAGTCAAGACCCATCAGTCTGCTGTATTCAGGAGACCCATCTCACACGCAGAGACATACATAGGCTCAAAATAAAGGGATGGAGGAAGATTTACCAAGCAAATGGAGAACAAAAAAAAGCGGGGGTTGCAATACTAGTCTCTGATAAAACAGACTTTAAACTATCAAAGATCAAAAGAGACAAAGAAGGCCATTACATAATGGTAAAGGGATCAATTCAACAGGAAGAGCTAACTATCCTAAATATATATGCACCCAATACAGGAGCACCCAGATTCATAAAGCAAGTCCTTAGAGACTTACAAAGAGACTTAGACTCCCATACAATAATAATGGGAGACTTCAACACTCCACTGTCAACATTAGACAGATCAATGAGACAGAAAGTTAACAAGATATCCAGGAATTGAACTCATCTCTGCAGCAAGCAGACCTAATAGACATCTATAGAACTCTCCACCCCAAATCAACAGAATATACATTCTTCTCAGCACCACATCGTACTTACTCCAAAATTGACCACGTAATTGGAAGTAAAGCACTCCTCAGCAAATGTACAAGAACAGAAATTATAACAAACTGTCTCTCAGACCACAGTGCAATCAAACTAGAACTCAGGACTAAGAAACTCAATCAAAACCACTCAACTACATGGAAACTGAACAACCTGCTCCTGAATGACTACTGGGTACATAATGAAATGAAGGCAGAAATAAAGATGTTCTTTGAAACCAATGAGAACAAAGATACAACATACCAGAATCTCTGGGACACATTTAAAGCAGTGTGTAGAGGGAAATTTATAGCACTAAATGTCCACAAGAGAAAGCAGGAAAGATCTAAAATTGACACTCTAACATCGCAATTAAAAGAACTAGAGAAGCAAGAGCAAACACATTCGAAAGCTAGCAGAAGGCAAGAAATAACTAAGATCAGAGCAGAACTGAAGGAGATAGAGACACAAAAAATCCTCCAAAAAATCAATGAATCCAGGAGTTGGTTTTTTGAAAAGATCAACAAAATTGACAGACCTCTAGCAAGACTAATAAAGAAGAAAAGAGAGAAGAATCAAATCGACGCAATTAAAAATGATAAAGGGGATATCACCACCGACCCCACAGAAATACAAACTACCATCAGAGAATACTATAAACACCTCTACGCAAATAAACTGGAAAATCTAGAGGAAATGGATAATTTCCTGGACACTTACACTCTTCCAAGACTAAACCAGGAAGAAGTTGAATCCCTGAATAGACCAATAGCAGGCTCTGAAATTGAGGCAATAATTAATAGCCTACCAACCAAAAAAAGTCCAGGACCAGATGAATTCTACCAGAGGTACAAGGAGGAGTTGGTACCATTCCTTCTGAAACTATTCCAATCAATAGAAAAAGAGGGAATCCTCCCTAACTCATTTTATGAGGCCAACATCATCCTGATACCAAAGCCTGGCAGAGACACAACAGAAAAAGAGAATTTTCGACCAATATCCCTGATGAACATTGATGCAAAAATCCTCAATAAAATACTGGCAAACCGGATTCAGCAACACATCAAAAAGCTAATCCACCATGATCAAGTGGGCTTCATCCCTGGGATGCAAGGCTGGTTCAACATTCGCAAATCAATAAACATAATCCAGCATATAAACAGAACCAAAGACAAGAACCACATGATTATCTCAATAGATGCAGAAAAGGCTTTTGACAAAATTCAACAGCCCTTCATGCTAAAAACTCTCAATAAATTCGGTATTGATGGAACGTACCTCAAAATAATAAGAGCTATTTATGACAAACCCACAGCCAATATCATACTGAATGGGCAAAAACTGGAAAAATTCCCTTTGAAAACTGGCACAAGACAAGGATGTCCTCTCTCACCACTCCTATTCAACATAGTGTTGGAAGTTCTGGCTAGGGCAATTAGGCAAGAGAAAGAAATCAAGGGTATTCAGCTAGGAAAAGAAGAAGTCAAATTGTCCCTGTTTGCAGATGACATGATTGTATATTTAGAAAACCCCATTGTCTCAGCCCAAAATCTCCTTAAGCTGATAAGCAACTTCAGTAAAGTCTCAGGATACAAAATTAATGTGCAAAAATCACAAGCATTCTTATACACCAGTAACAGACAAACAGAGAGCCAAATCAGGAATGAACTTCCATTCACAATTGCTTCAAAGAGAATAAAATACCTAGGAATCCAACTTACAAGGGATGTAAAGGACCTCTTCAAGGAGAACTACAAATCACTGCTCAGTGAAATAAAAGAGGACACAAACAAATGGAAGAACATACCATGCTCATGGATAGGAAGAATCAATATCGTGAAAATGGCCATACTGCCCAAGGTAATTTATAGATTCAATGCCATCCCCATCAAGCTACCAATGAGTTTCTTCACAGAATTGGAAAAAACTGCTTTAAAGTTCATATGGAACCAAAAAAGAGCCCGCATCTCCAAGACAATCCTAAGTCAAAAGAACAAAGCTGGAGGCATCACGCTACCTGACTTCAAACTCTACTACAAGGCTACAGTAACCAAAACAGCATGGTACTGGTACCAAAACAGAGATATAGACCAATGGAACAGAACAGAGTCCTCAGAAATAATACCACACATCTACAGCCATCTGATCTTTGACAAACCTGAGAGAAACAAGAAATGGGGAAAGGATTCCCTATTTAATAAATGGTGCTGGGAAAATTGGCTAGCCATAAGTAGAAAGCTGAAACTGGATCCTTTCCTTACTCCTTATACGAAAATTAATTCAAGATGGATTAGAGACTTAAATGTTAGACCTAATACCATAAAAATCCTAGAGGAAAACCTAGGTAGTACCATTCAGGACATAGGCATGGGCAAAGACTTCATGTCTAAAACACCAAAAGCAACGGCAGCAAAAGCCAAAATTGACAAATGGGATCTAATTAAACTAAAGAGCTTCTGCACAGCAAAAGAAACTACCATCAGAGTGAACAGGCAACCTACAGAATGGGAGAAAATGTTTGCAATCTACTCATCTGACAAAGGGCTAATATCCAGAACCTACAAAGAACTCAAACAAATTTACAAGAAAAAAACAAACAACCCCATCAAAAAGTGGGCAAAGGATATGAACAGACATTTCTCAAAAGAAGACATTCATACAGCCAACAGACACATGAAAAAATGCTCATCATCACTGGCCATCAGAGAAATGCAAATCAAAACCACAATGAGATACCATCTCACACCAGTTAGAATGGCGATCATTAAAAAGTCAGGAAACAACAGGTGCTGGAGAGGATGTGGAGAAATAGGAACACTTTTACACTGTTGGTGGGATTGTAAACTAGTTCAACCATTATGGAAAACAGTATGGCGATTCCTCAAGGATCTAGAACTAGATGTACCATATGACCCAGCCATCCCATTACTGGGTATATACCCAAAGGATTATAAATTATGCTGCTATAAAGACACATGCACACGTATGTTTATTGCAGCACTATTCACAATAGCAAAGACTTGGAATCAACCCAAATGTCCATCAGTGACAGACTGGATTAAGAAAATGTGGCACATATACACCATGGAATACTATGCAGCCATAAAAAAGGATGAGTTTGTGTCCTTTGTAGGGACATGGATGCAGCTGGAAACCATCATTCTTAGCAAACTATCACAAGAACAGAAAACCAAACACCGCATGTTCTCACTCATAGGTGGGAACTGAACAATGAGATCACTTGGACTCAGGAAGGGGAACATCACACACCGGGGCCTATCATGGGGAGGGGGGAGGGGGGAGGGATTGCATTGGGAGTTATACCTGATGTAAATGACGAGTTGATGGGTGCAGCACAGCAACATGGCACAAGTATACATATGTAACAAACCTGCACGTTATGCACATGTACCCTACAACTTAAAGTATAATAATAATAAATAAATTAAAAAAAAAAAAAAAAAAAAAAAAAAAAAGAAAATGTGGCACATATACACCATGGAATACTATGCAGCCATAAAAAAGGATGAGTTTGTGTCCTTTGTAGGGACATGGATGCAGCTGGAAACCATCATTCTTAGCAAACTATCACAAGAACAGAAAACCAAACACCGCATGTTCTCACTCATAGGTGGGAACTGAACAATGAGATCACTTGGACTCAGGAAGGGGAACATCACACACCGGGGCCTATCATGGGGAGGGGGGAGGGGGGAGGGATTGCATTGGGAGTTATACCTGATGTAAATGATGAGTTGATGGGTGCAGCACAGCAACATGGCACAAGTATACACATGTAACAAACCTGCACGTTATGCACATGTACCCTACAACTTAAAGTATAATAATAATAAATAAATTAAAAAAAAAAAAAAAAAGATCCCAGCGCCTGTGTAACCTACTGAGAAAGGCCTTCCCTACTCAGCACGAATCAGCCTCTCAGCCCAGCTTCACACACTCTAGCATCTCACCTGACACTTTTCTTCACAGCCCTTTTCACCATCTGAAATCGTCAGATTTACATGGGTTGTTATTTAGTGTCTGTCTCCTCCTACTAGAAAGTCAGCTCCATGACAGCGCAAACCATGCCTGTCTTGTCCACTACACACACTTGGCTTCAATAAGTATTTATGGAACGAATCCGTGAATAATAAGCAGGCAGAAAGAAGCACGTCAGTGTTGACTGGAGTTATCCAAGAAAACTCCAGGAACTCAATGGACCTTGCAGGATAAATAGCACTAAACCAACCAGTCAGAACCTGATTGAACTAAGAACTCTCCTCTTTTTTCTCACTGACATTCCTGGCCTCCTTCAGCATCTTCAAAAGGCAAACAAATAACTCCAAAAGCAATTGCTAAATGCTTATTAAATGGAATAAGTTAAAATAAGTTAATTGTGAAACAATTCCAAGTGACGTATATTATTCTGAGTTGAAGCTATAAGCTTGGGGTTCACTGAGGCTGTTTTTGGTCTAGTCGCAAAAGCAATGGTGTCCCAGTTAGAGACTGCCCTATGTCTAGAGTAAAAACAGAAACGAAGCAGAGCCACAGGAAACCCAAAGAGGTCTTGATGTAAGCAAAAAGTCTACTTCAAGCAAGCTTCTTTCCCACCGCTAGGCCTCAAGCCTAACCTAAAAAAAGTACATGGAATGTGAAATCCTGTTGGCTTTTGTGACTTAAATGCTGTAGCATTGCCTTAGTCTTTAACTTCTATACCATGCTTTTATTTCTGGCAATATTTATCTTTTAAAAAATAAATCTAAGGCGTAATCTCTCTCTCCATTAGGTATCTGTTATGAACAGAATTGCATCCCCCCAAAATTAATACGTTGAAGTTCCAACCATCAGTACCTCCAAATGTCACAATATATAGAGATAAAGTCTTTAAAGAGGTAATTAGGTTAAAATCAGATGTTTAAAGGGTCCTTACCCAATATGACTTGGGTCCTTATAAAAAGAAGAAATTTCAACAAAACATGCATGAACAGAGAAAAGGCCATCTGAGGACACAGCAAGAAGGTCATCTGAGATACAGAAGGGAATTACACATTCAGTTGGAATGAGACACATACAAAAAAAACCCTTAAAAATCGGGATCTTTTTTCTATTCATATCTTTCATTATAGTGAACAAGAAAAAAGGTAAATAAATGGTTGTTTGGGAAAAAAAAAAAAAGAAAACACAGAAAGCAATGGCAACAAAAACAAAAATTGACAAATGGGATCTAATTAAACTAAAGAGCTTTTGCACAGCAAAGGAAACTATCAATAGGGTGAACAGACAACCTGCAGGATGGGAGAAGGTTTTTGCAAACTATACATCTGACGAAGGTCTAATATCCAGCATCTATAAACAACTTAAACAAATTTACAAGAAAAAACAACCCCATTAAAAAGTGGGCA
The DNA here is from genome assembly GCF_049350105.2 of Macaca mulatta. Lineage (NCBI taxonomy): Eukaryota > Metazoa > Chordata > Mammalia > Primates > Cercopithecidae > Macaca > Macaca mulatta. Next base: position 123,253,098 of record NC_133417.1, on the reverse strand, counting down.
AAGGACATGAACACTTTTCAAAAGGAGACATACATGTGGTGAGCAATCATGTAAAAAAAGCTCAATATCATTGACCACTAGAGAAATTCAAATCAAAACCACATGAAATACCACTTTAGACCAGCCAGATTGGCTATTACTAAAAAGACAAAAAATAAGAGATGCTGGCAAGGTTGCAGAGAAAAAGGAGCGCTTATACACTGTTACTGGGAGTGTAAATTAGTTCAACCAGTGTGGAAGACAGTGTGGCAATGCCTCAAAGACCTGAAAAGAGAAATCAATATAAATGCTCATACTATAGAAAAACAGAACTTATAAGTTCAACCCATCAGAAGTAGCCAAAAGACTTAACATTCATAACTGGGAACTTTATAATGGGATAGACTTCTACATTAAAATTAAATATGAAAATATAAATATAAATTAAATATCTAGATCATTTCCATATGAGACAAACTACTAAAATTATTAATCACTAAATAAATGTAGATTTAAGCTTATGTACTTTAGGCTGGTTGTTAAAGAGGAACTAGAGATAATTGCGTGCACTGGTAAGCATATCCTGTGCTATGGGGAAATACGATTTAAAACCAATGAAACCACGTACTTCCTAATTTTCACTAGATATTAAGGCTACTAAGGGTTAAGAATTTTAATTAATACATGTAATTAAAACTACAAAAAACAAAGGATGAAGGAAAACAACTGTATATAAATATGTATATGAAAAATGTATTTTAAAAGTGAGATGTATTTTTAATAAGGAAAAGTATAAAACATATGTGTTTTCCTTAAGAGGAAAAGAGAGTAATTTTGTCTTAGAGCAAGATGACTTATTGATCCAGAATAAAAAAGGAGAAAAAGACTAAGACAAAAAAAAATGAGTAGATATAGAAAGTTGCAGAAGGTCTATGACAGAAGAACTTTATTTGTGGTCACAGTACTAAGATTAGATAGATTTTACTTGAAAGTTAAAAAAACTCAGTAATGTACTGATGCAGAGTTAGAATTAGGTTTTCTCTCTGTTAAAAGGACACATTTTCTTGGAGTATTGGTCTCCCTGTGATTGTGAAAGGTTTTTTTCCTTACTCATCAAATAATTGGCTTAGAAACACAGATTTTGTGTTTAATCAAGGTAATTTTTTGTACTTCATGTTGTCTTTTTAAAAGCCTTTTATTATTGAAGAAAAGTGAATTTTTTTCTATACTAAAAGAGCTAAACTTTTTTTTTCCCCCACAATGAAACGTTTTGTGTTTGCCTTTAAAATCATTGTCACTTTGGTATTGTTTCACAGTGACCTGTGAACCTATTTAATCAAGTGTTTGTTTTAAACCTTTTGACATTTTTGACAGCTCCCCAAAATCACATTCTAAATTAAGTCTTTTGGACCTCAAATTAACATTGAGAGTTTCCAGCAGGGTCCCTGAAATATGTCAAAAGAATTAATTTTATCTCCTTGTAACAAGAGGGAAGTTAAATTAATTAGACTTATTTGATGTGTTAAATTGCGTGAGAGGCACTGCCAAATAATAAGTGATGCTGAACTTCCTCTAAGTTATATTTGTCATTGATAAGAGTGTTCTAGAAATTGTATAAAATTCCTAGAAATCTCATATTTTCTGGTATAATGTTATCAGTTATAAAACGAATGATTGTCTTATAATGCTCTATTTTTAAGAGTAACCAAATTTTCTTCCTGGAAGATTTTGGAAGCAACTATGACACAACATTGCAAAATGTTCATAGAAAATGATGACTTCAGCAACATGGATGGAACTGGAGAACATTACATTAAGTGAAATAAGACAGGAACCGAAAGTTAAGCACTGCATTGTCTCACGCATATGTGGAAGCTAAAAAAAGTTGAACACATAGAAGTGAAAAGTAGAAGAGAGGTTACTAGAGGCTGGGAAGGGCAGGTGGCAGGGGGAGTAGTGAGAGACTACACTCTCCTTACACAATTACAGGATACACAATTAGATAGGAGGAATAAATTCTAGTGTTCTATAGCACTGTCCAATGACTATAGTTAACAATAGTATATATTTTCAAATAGCTAGAAGAGAGGATATTGAATGTTCCCAGCACAAGAAAATGACAAATATTTGAGATGATGGATGTGCTAATTACCCTGATCTGATCACTATACATAGTACACATCAAAACATCACTATATACCCCATAAATATGTATCATTATTATGTACATATTTGCCAATTTTTAAAAAATTAGTAGAAAAAAGACTGGTAAGTACAGGCGTCTGATAACTAAGATTATGCTATTGGACAGGGTAAGTAGTTCCAAAACTCTAAGAGAAAACTGATAGTTTCATGAAACTGTTAACAAAATATCAAACAAAACAAAAAAGTTAATTAGATGAGGCTAAATTAACTGATGAGAATGATTATGATTATTCATTTTATGACTTTTTGTTGAAACATTGTTGGTTTTTTTAATGTATTGTTTTCTAGATTTAGAGAAATTTTTTCTTTTTTCTTAAGCTGTCAATAACTTACATTAATTTGATAAAATATACTTTTTAAATAGAAAGGGAATATTTATCTTTTTCTTCCTACCTGATGGTTCCAGGATTTGGAAACTCTTCTTAAATATTCTTATTTGCAATATGGGTATTTGCACTGGTTCAATAAAAATGTACTCTCTTTGTAATAGGACATAAGTGGGCAAGTTCTTTGAGTTCTTTGCTTGACTTCTTGTCTAGAGAAGTTTTAAAAAGTCTAATCTGAGATTTCTCATGCAGTCAAAAATCATATGAAAAAAGCTCAACATCAATGATCATTAGAGAAATGCAAACCAAAACCACAAAAAATAAGACACTACTTGGCACCAGTCAGAATGGCTACTATTAAAAAGTCAAAAGCCAACAGATGCTGGCCAAGTTGGGGAGAAAAAGGAGCACTTACACACTGTCAGTGGGAGTGTAAATTAGTTCAACCAATGTGGAAGACAGTGTGGTGAAGACCGAAAAACAGAAATACAATTCTACCTAGCAATTCCATTACTGGGTATATGCCCAAAGGAATAGAAATCCTTCCATTATAAAGACAGCTACACATATGTTCACTGCAGTGCTATTCACAATAGCAAAGACATAGAATCAACCTAAATGCCCATCAGTGGTAGACTGGATAAAGAAAATGTGATACATATACACCATGGAATACTATGCAGCCATAAAAAAGAATGAGATCATGTCCTCTGCAGGAAAATGGATGGACTAGGAGCTATTATCCTTTGCAAACTAATGCAGGAACAGAAACCTAAATACTGATGTTCTCACTTATAAGTGGGAGCTAAAAGATGAGAACACATGGACACACAGAGGAGAGCAACACACACTGGGGTTTATCAGAGGGTGGAGGATGGGAGAAGAAAGAAAAACGGTCAGGAAAAATAACTAATGGGTACTAGGCTTAATACCTGGGTGACAAAATAATCTGTACGACAAACCCCCATGACACAAGTTTACCTATATAACAAACCTGCCCATGTATCCTGAACTTAAAATAAAAGTTAACATAAAAAACGTCTGATTTGGGATTTCTCATTACAGCTAGTTTTAAATAACTAAGATTGACTGATACAAACACAATAAAGCACCTTGGATATTATCATATTTTATAGCATATATAGAATTATTATTCTTGCATTTACATACACATTCAGGTCAAGTTTCATGAAACTGATGGCAGCAGTGGCTCATCTGGCCACTGCCAAGACACCGGCTGCAGCGAGGAGGTGCAGCCTGGGCCTTCTGCTCTATGGACCCATCCCTGGGTGCCACTGCAGCTGCCTAAGCCTAGCTGTAGATCCTGGCATCTCTGTGCTCTTGGAGGCCTCGGAAGGCCTCCCAGTCCTTTGCAGGCTCAGAAGTGCCTGCTCCTGCTGCCTGGCCTCTCCCCACTCCCGGTGTCCACTCCAATCATGCAGTAAGGTTGCATCTGAGCCTGGGCACTGTCATAGCCCTGCTGGGTGGGTGCACACTTAGAACAGTATTGGGACACCAGCCCCCTGTCTCCTCAGCCCCCTTCTGGACTTTGGGCACTGACAAGCAAGGGAGGAAATCCAAGATGGGGCTGAGGGCAGCTCAGCACTGGCCTGTGTGTGCCCCTTCATGTGAGCAGCCTGGATGCCATGGATGGTGGCAGGAGGCAGACAGGCTCCTGGAAGGAAGGTGGTGGGTCACTGATGAAGCCCCACCTCCAAAGTCTGGGGGTTGGGCTGCCAGTCCTGTGGACTGGAGGTAGAGCTTGTAGTGCTTTTTCTTGTGCCCATCCATGGCTGCTGATGGACCAATCAGCATGCACTTCCCCCATCTGAAGACAATACATACCCCAGACTTAGCCAGAGAAGAGCAGTCTGTGGGGACGACCAGTTGCAGAGAGGAGCTACCCTCTCCAGGGCCTCATCTCTGCTGAGAACTGCAGAAGTTGGGTCGACCAGCTGCAGAGAAGACCTACCCTCTCTGCTGAGAGTTGAACAGATGTTGGGATGACCAGCTACAGAGAGGAGCTACTCTCTGTGCTGAGAGCAGAACAGATATTGGGAAGAACAGCTGCAGAGAGGAGCTACCTTCTCCAGGGCCTCCTTTCTGCTGAGAGCTGCAGACAACTGGATGACAAGCTGCAGAGAGCAGCTATCCTCTTCAGGGCCTCCTGTCTGCTGAGAGTGGCAGATGACCAAAATGATCAGCTGCAGAGAAGACCTACCCTCTCTTCTGAGAGCTGAACACTCACTGGGATGATCTGCCTACATAGAGGAACCACCCATTTCAGGGCCTCCTCTCTGCTGAGAGCTGAAGACTCAATGAGACAATCTGCCTACAGAGAGGGGCTACCCTACTGCAGGTCTCCTCTGAACTGTTCTCACATGCAATAAACCTTCTCTTCATCTTGCTCACCCTCTACTTCTCTGCCTACCTCATTCTCCCTGGATTCAAGACCAAAACTTGGGCAGAGGCACCACTGGCCACAGAGGTTTCCAGCCAGAAAAGCAACACTGCAATCACAAAACTAGATTTATTTTGTAGAAACAAAATAATTGTGATTATTTTTGGTAAAAATAGGAGTGACTATAATAAAGACTGTATTTCAGTAGAAAACTGTAACACACCCATTATCAAATTCTGATCCTGTTCATTTTTTTGAAGTTTTATGTCCCTGTAAACTGGATTGAGTCTTGGTTTTTCCTGATTTCACTAAAAATTAAAACTGCCCATTTCCCAAGCCCTTCAAGCTGAAGCTGGATGATTTTAGCTTCAGAAAAATCACTACAACAGATCATGTATGAATAACTTTCATGCCTGCTGCTATGGGGATCACTTGGAGAGTTTACCAGGACACCCAACGACATAACCAGAGACATTCAAACTGCAAATGAGGTAAATTCATCAGACTGCAGCTGCCATCCTCATTTCATCTTCTGAAGATGCTTTAAACTCAAATCTAGAAATCTCAACTAACTAAACTCTGGACTAAAAAACTAAGATCATAGTTTGCTCGAAATATTAACCTCTGTTTTTCTTTTGTTTTCATAGATACATACCCTGAGTTTTCTTTAAGCTATGTAACTTAACAAGAAAAACTTACACTCATATTGATAAGAAATGGTGTTTCTATGTCAACAAATCAGAAATAGTTGCCCCAAAATTAAAGACCTTAAGAAACTAATATGTTTTTTTTTATTGTTGTTTTTTTGTTTTTTAAATCAGGTACTACCTCTGTTATTGATTTATTTAGTTGATTAAATTCTGGAAACTCTGCTCCAGGGAATTTTTCAGTCCTTGGATATTATTCTCCTGATTGTCGTTGCCTTTATATCCTGAGTGTGTCGTAGTCTCTCACATGGTGGTTCCCACCAGCCATTCACTCATCAAATGATTGCCATCAAGGATCAGACAACTTGGATAAGTCAACAGCCCAACTACTCAAGCCTACAAAGACTATGCAATTTTGGATAGTGCTGACTATGTGATTTTACATCCCAGGATAGCTGTTGATGATGATGGCATCTACAGGACTCTTTGTTCCAGTGACTACATCGGTAGCAGTAACTGAGAATAATGCTATACTGCTTTCTCATACTCCTTGCTTGCTGAAAGGATGACCAAAAAGGGAACATTGTTAAAGTAAATTAAAATTGGAATCAGGCCTCAGGAATCCCCAAAAAGACAAAACCAGGTAGGCCTTATAAATTACCTCAAGCTGGCTTGATTTGCAAACATAAGTGAAACATAAGCTATTTCTTGTAAATGCCCATATTAAAGAAAAACAAAACTTATCTCAATCAATCAGAAGTAGCCAACGAACTTATATAATGGGGACTTCCCAACAGGATAGACCAAATAAAGCAGCTGTATAACTGTAACCAATCAATTTTTTTTTTTTTTTTTTGCTATACTTCTGTGTCCAACTTATAAAAGCCTCTCTCTTGCATTCCCTCAGTGGAGCTCCTGAACTGCTTCTGGTTTGGAACTGCCCAGTTCATGAGCTGTTGTTTGCTCGAATAAACTCTTTAAAATTTTATTATATTTCAGACCTAAATATATGGAGAAAGATACTGTGCTCATAGACTGGGAGACTCAATACCGTTAAGATGTCAATTTTCTCTAACTTGATCTATGGATTCTATACAATCCAAATCCAAATCCTAGTTGGATATTATACAGAAATTGATAAGCAGTGTCTAAAATTTATCTAGAAATATAGCCAAATCAATTTGGGGAAGAAGAGTAGGCACGGAGAGGCACTGTCCAGGTTGGAAGAAGACGATGAGGAGCTCCAAGAGAGAGCTCGCCCCTCCCTCCCAAAATGCTTTCCATGAGTTGCAGTTCTTTCCTAGTCTGTTTTCCCTCCTTGGAGACAGGGCCCTGTCAGTTTGTTCACTCTATGTCCTTGGTGCCTGGAGCCTATTAAATGCTCAATAAATAATGATCACAGGAATGAACGCATGCTGAAGAGACCACAGCTCATTTGCCCACCATCTGCTCAAAGCTCCTCTCGTCTGTCCTCTCCTCTTTCAGTTTTCTGCTGTCCACCTAGCAAGTTTGCCTTTGTGGTTTAGCTTCATCTGTGTAAAAACGTCCCACGTAAGGACTGACAATGTCAGGGCTCTTCTGATGTCAAATGATAGAAATGGAAGTCAAACTAGCTTAAAAAACTGAATTAATTAGCCAGTTAGTGGGATAAAGATGCAACGTTCAATAGAAATGCTGGTGCTTCCTTTCCATGGAGCTGCAAAGGCTGGTCCTTGGAGGTACCTCAGCAGCTCTTCAGAAGGTTGGCATGATCCCTGAAGACACCAGTTCCTAACTTCCCCACATCCTCTAGTGTCCCCCCAAAACCCAGACAGTGCCTGTCCACAGCCAGACCGCCTTCCATATACAACCTCAGGGTGTTGGTTATTCTTTCCTTATGAGAAGATATTCCTTTGTCGATGGTTTTCAGAGGTTGGAAGAGACATTGACAGAGGAAGAAGTGTAGGAGGTAACGTGATGACGTACCAAGAACTCCTTACTGACCAGGCCATGCATGGCCAGGATCTTGGGGAATCCATGGCAAAACTTCTGGCCAATGAAGGCGTAGATGAGGGGGTTGAGGCAGCTGTGAAGGATGCCCAGAATCTCAGTGGCATCCAGGTCCTGGCCAATGTCATTGCGGTGCTCACAGATCTCCTTGATCACCCGGGTCCTCATGAGGGTGTCTGCGAGCAGGACCAGGTGGTAGGGGAGCCAGTAGAGCAGGAAGATGAGGACAACAGCAAAGATGACCCTCATGGCCTGGTGCTTCTGCCCCATGTGGGCCTTAAATAGCATGCACAGGGTGAATCTGTGTCAGAACAGCATGACCAGCAGCGGCACGATGAAGACAAAAGTGTGAGGCTCACTGCAACCTCTGCCTCTTGGGTTCAAGTGATTCTTTTGCCTCAGCCTCTAAGTAGCTGAGACTACAGGCGGGTGCCACCACGCCCGGCTAATATTTTTGCATATTTAGTACAGATGGGGTTTCACCATGTTGGCCAGGCTGCTCTCGAACTCCTGACCTCAGGTGATCTGTCTGCCTTGGCGTCCGAAAGTGCTGGGATTACAGACATGAGCCACTGCGCCCAGCCAACAAACAATCTTGACCAAGTGATGCTTCTGGATCAGTGTACAAGTGGCATGGACAATGGGCTGGTAACAGTCCATGCTGATGCAGGACAGTAGTAGAATACCACTATAGAAGTTGACTTCCTTCAGGAGTGAGACCACCTTGCACAGGGGTGTGCAAAAATCCAGCCATTCACCTTGGACGTGGCCCAGATGGGCAAGATCAGGGCAAAGAGTAGGTTGACTAAGGCTGGGTTCAGCAGGTAGACATTAGTGATGAAGCGGCCAACATTGCTGTATAAGATGACCAGCACCACCAGGGAATTTCCCAGCAGGCTCACTAGGAACACTAGGGCATAGGTAACAACCACAACATACTTGTTGAGTGTCTCAGTTTCTAGTCTACAGGGGCTGTAATCTTTTGCTGTAGGTGGCATGTCAGTGATGAATGCTCCTCACCAAACCACATCCATGAGTCTGTAATATTCCGTATCTTCTTCAGTTTCAGTCGTGGTTTGATCTAACTGGAAGGTTAGATGGAAGGAAATGTGATTTAGTAGCTTGGATTCAAGGCACTCTCATCAAGGATGTGAGAGCAGTTACTGGGATATCCTTTGCTTCCCTGTTGGTTTGGCAACTAGAGCTCACCTTCCTCCTTTGCCTCCAACCTGGGCTTCTTGGAGGTTGGCTTCCCAGTGTTCTCCACCTTCCATAACTCCAAGGCCTGGCCTGAGTATGGAGTAAGATGGAATACGGGGAAAACGCCTTAGCCCTAGCTCAACCTACAATTGCATCCTCTCGGCCTACGTCTCTACCTCTGTCCCTCTTTAGCCTTCTCTATCCTCAGCTGTGTCTGTGCATTCGGATAGGGGGACCAGGTTAGTCTTGGACATTCAGGGAAGGGCCAGTGCTAAGCAAAATGCAAGAAGGCAAACCTGTTCCCAGGTGACCCCTTCTATTATTTCCTTTCCTATGTTCTCCCTGATTCTTAAAATTTACTAGGTGAAGGAAGTGGTAGCAACACCTTGCGTTAACCTGTATTTTAAGCCTTGTTCTCTGTTTAAAGGAATTTTAGCCATTTGAGAGGATAAAGCCTCAATCTTGGTCCTTGAATTTACCCCCAAAATCTACAGAGTCATTCAAGACTTTTCAAGTATTTTCCTATTGTGAAGCATTTTGCTGAAACAAAAATTTCCCAGAAGCCCGATATGTGAAATAGACAAAAGCCGAGCTGCTGTGGGGGGAGGGTTTGCTGATCTCCCAACACAAATGACCCCTAAAAAGCCCCTCAAAGCCCCAGGGTTCTCTAGTGAACCATTTGAAAGCCTTTGGAAAATTACTTAGATTGGTTGTAAGGACATCTAGCATCTAGTTCTCGTTCTATCATGATTCTACCATTATAAGTCTTATGACCTTGAGTGGGGTCTCATACCCCTATAGATTTCAGTCTTCTCATCTGCAAATCGAGGAAGACAGAGTCATCCACCTCTCATTTGCTGCCAGGCCTGAAGATCTATGATAAGTTCACTCAGATACACACATTTTAGTACGTTCCCTCCCTACCAGTATTTGCATTTTCACCAAAGACAAAGTCTTAGGGCAAAGCAATAAACATCAAATTGGAAAACTGTCAGCCTCTTCCCACAAAATGGCGAGGTATAAAAAGAGGGGAGGAGGAGGTTGTGGCCTCTTCACCTACTTCCATGTATGAAGTCAGAGTTTAGTACGTGGTCATAAGGGAGGAGGAGGGCAGCCAGTTTATCAGAAATCCTCAGGTCCCACAGAAATGAACACGTTTTCTAAAATAAAGTCAAGCCAAGCCATCCTACCCCAAAGAAAATCCCAGTAAGCAAAGGTGATTTCCAACCTAAGGCCCCAGCCAGGTGTGTCCAACTGTAGGAGCTGCAGCTCAGGGATCAGAGTGACTTAACAGTTAGAGGGCACTTGATGAATAAAGGGAAATAAGGAAACCAAGTCAGACGACACCTCCCTTCTGAGCCCCACCCATGTCTACATCTGGAGAAGAACAGTTAAGTCAAGGGATCACAGACTTGTGGTTAGAGACTGCCAGGGTCCATATGACCAAGCGGGAGTCCCAGGTGTGGAGCTGGGGTTGAGGATCCATTATCTGAATTCTCCACTCTATGGATGATCATTTTTATTCTTTTCCTTTTCTTGAATTTATTTCCATTTGTTTATTCCTAAACTTCCTGGTAGATCACCTGTGAAAGCTTGCAACTGTCTGGTAAGAAGAAAGGGGGAAGGATTTGGCTTTACAGCAGAGACTTCAGAAGGAGTCCTCTCTATGAGCAAATTGGGGGCAATCCAGTGGGAAGGAGGTGGAGGGCTGCACTTGAGCTGTGTTTGGACAACAGGTACACAATCTTTACTTATTTTACAGGCTTCTTTGAGGTAGTCTGGTGGTGATTTGAAGGGAAAATGAATGCTCCTTTGCTGCTAGCCACTCTTTTGCACAACCAGTGCCAATGACCGGTTGATTTAAATGGCTCTGAGGCTGGGGCATAGGCCACTCCCAGAGTCTGGATGGTTAGCAGAGAGACCATAGAGCTGGGGCAGTCCACGAATGGAAGAGCTGGGGTCAAGGTCACTGCTGCCCCTATCTCAGTAATGGAGAACGGCTTCTCCTGGAACCTGCCTTAACTTCCCCCGGCAGGTAATGTCTGTCCCCTGGCTTGAGTCTTCTGGCACCTTCATCAATTCTCCATTATAACATGAACCCCACTATACTGCAATGATGTGTTTGCAAGTCCGCCCTCTCCCAGCCTGTGAGCAAGAATTCTCTTCCATTCATCTTTGTGTTCTCTTTCAGGGACTATAATAAGTGCTCAACCAACGGTTGTGGAAATAAATAATGGGAGACATTTCTACTGTGATTCATGGATCACGTGTCACCAGTGCGATTCATTGTCTACTGCTTTTGGTCACACACTCATACCACAGGTATGCCTGAAAGCTTCACTTCTACACAGCCCACCTGGTCTGCCTGTCATTGTTCCTTCTCAACCACCCTCTAATGGAAGTGTAAATCTTGCCTTACCACAAATGTCAAATTTATCATGCAACAAATGCCTACAATTCTGCCACTGGCAAGCCTATTTTTAAAGGTAGGTCATACTCTCCTGCTGGGTTCTCTTTTCATGTATAAATAGTGACAGGAAGTTTAAAGAGACAGCAGCCACTCTCAGTTTGCTTTTACTGATGTTGGTTTATCGTGCTGTGATGCCCCTTCCTTACTCACTGATAGAACCGCCATTGGATGAGGATGGTTTAAACCAGTTATGCAATCTATTGCCTACTCTCCCAGCCTTCTTTACACCTAGCAGTGGCCAAGGATATGATTTTGGCTAATGAAGGTCAAGGAGAAGGCTGCTGGGAGCTCTGGGAAAACCCTTGCTTTTCCTACCAAAAAGAAAGAAAGACACTGCTTGGCACCCTCTCTCCCTTTTCTTTCCTTTTGCTTGTGACTGCTAGAGCTGCAGCAACCAGCATGGGGCCATGAGGAAAAGGGCAAATGAATCAGAAAGAGGGCAGCCAGCCTTGGACATTGCTGAGCCCCCAACCAACATTAGCAAATGTTATGTGTAAAATAACACCACCAAAAAACCCCTCACCCGCTGTTTTTAAGCCACTGGGAGTTAGGTTTTTGTTACTAGCAGCTGAGGGCACTCTTCACTGATAACACGATCATCTAATTTGGGGTCTTCCAAACTTCCATTATCTCTAAACCACCTTTCACATTTTGGCCATGTCTGCTGAAGGGTAATATTCTTTAAATTGATTCACTTTTGTTAATTTAATTTAAAATGAATATGTAATGATTAAAATGAAAACAGATTCACCATGAATCACCCAAAACTGTTGCATTTTTACCGATGGAGCACTTTGCAAAAGCAAACTCAGCTCTGTCTATGTCTCTGATGCCCAAATTTCCTTCTGAGTTGCATCATCATAATAAACACAAATAAGGTCTTTAACCATGGCCATTTCAAGACATGTTTTCCACAATTAATTGATTTTTTCTGGTGTTTTTCTGAAAACTTTTTTTCAAGCAGCTATAATTCTAAGGTGTTATGTGTTCAAGGAGATTCATGGAAAGGACTCTGACAAGTATAGGTTTTTGGTAACTTTACGATCATAGCATTGGACTGGGTAAGAATTTCCATAACCCTACTGAAGAAACAGATGCTATTATGAAACTTCTAATCAATATCAAGCAGAACAAAGTTAATTACATGAGGTTAAATGAACTGAGGAGGATAATGTTTTTTATGAATTTTTATTTGAAATTTTGCTGGTTCTTTAAATATTTTGTTTGCTATAGTTTATGAAACTTTTTCTTTTTCTTTTAAACTATCTATAGATTACAGCAATTTGGCCAAATGTACTTTTGTGAACAAAAATGGAAACATTTACTTTTTCTCCATATAGGATCCTTCCAGAATTCAGAAACTATTTGTGAATATTCTTGTTTGTATGGTAATACAGTTATTTGTTTCCGTTCAATAGGAATCGGCTCTCTTTATAACAGGATATATTGACAGTACTGGCTATACTACTAGGGCATTGACTGGGATGTCATATTTGAAAATGTCCAGAGAAGGAATCTATAGGTATTGCTGGTGAAGTCTGAAGTCTGCTTTGGTTTGGCTTTCTAGCCTCAAGAGGTTTTAAAAAATCCAATTTGAGATTTCTTATCAAAAGTTCCAACAAAGCAAGCTTTAAAAGAAAACCTCTGTGGTCGATTACTATGTTTGCTGCATTTATTTAATTAGTCAGGCTGTGTTTGATGAGACTAAACTTATTTTGCAAATAAATTAGTCTTACTTTGATTATCTTGGATAGAAATGAGAGTGACTGTAGAGAGAAAAATTATGTTTCAGAAGAAAAATTATAGTGTGCCTGTTATTAGATTGTAGCTCTGCTCATTGTTTTTCAGTTATTATCTTTTTTTTTTTGAGATGGAGTTGTGTGCTGTTGCCTAGGCTGGACTGCAGTGGTGCTATCTCCACTCACTGCAACCTCCACCTCGCGGGTTCACGCCATTCTCCTGCCTCAGCCTCTTGAGTAGCTGGGATTACAGGTACACAACACCACGCCCAGCTAATTTTTTGTATTTTTAGTAGAGATGGGGTTTCACTATGTTGTTCAGGCTGGTCTTGAACTCCTGACCTCAAGTGATCTGCCTGCCTCGGCCTTCCAAAGTGCTGGTATTACAGGTGTGAGCCACCGTGCCCAGCCTCAGTTTATTATCTACCTGTAGACTGGACTGGATCTTGACTCCTTCTAGATTCCTCCAAACCAATTTTCTCCCATGGAATTACAAAGAACAAGAACTGCCCTGTTCTTGAAGCCTTATAAGCTGGAGCTGGGCAACTTGGTGTAAATTTCAAGGGAAAACCTTCATGCCTGATGTGTGTGCCATGCAGAGATACCAAAATACCTGATGCCATAACCAGAGACATTTAAACTGCAAACCAGAGTGAGAAGTTGATGACTTCACACTGTGGACAGTTTCCCCCAAAACACTGAAGAAGATTCCTCATCGTAACGAGTCTCTTACCTTTCTTAATTTCTCCTTGCTTATGTCTACCCCTTTCACTTGGCAGCATTATGCTGTAATTAGGATTTCACAGCCAGTAGCTTCTCTGGGTAACTTGAGGGAGTGTTGGTTCTGTCATATTAAACCCAAAGTTGTACACGACCTAAGAGATCCTTTAGGCCACCCAGTGGCTAACCTTAGCAGCATCCCTAACTCACCTGTTTGTTCAAATTGGACCTGTTGTTCCTTTTATAGAGTTAGATTTCTAGACTCACTTGTTCTCACCCCCCTGTTCTAATTTAACCCAGTCATGGGATGCTAGGTAATGTGATTCCCTGTGACTTGGACTGTGAGCCCAGGAAGGACCCTGAGTCTCACTGCCCAGCTCTCTCCTTATACAAAGGAGGATGTAGAGCTTACAGAGGGAAAGTCTGTAGAGGGAAAGACTTATCTCCGGCCACACAGCAAGTTACCCAGTGGGGAGAAAATCCCAGCTCTATCTTGTAGGCCAGCATGTGAATATGAAGGTGTGGCCTCCACCGATTGAGCAGTCCCCGGGTGATGACACTGTGCTAATTGTTTAACATCTTTGTCCCATTCAATCCCCACATAACCCTGGGAGGCTAGAGGGGAACCTGGGGCACAGAGAAGGTAAGATTTTTATCCAACATCACAGAGGTACCCAGGATTTGAACTCAGGTCTGTGTGCCCAAAAGGCCCGTGTTCTGGGCCCTGACTTGGTGTAAGTGACCCTGTGAGGGCTCATGTCATGTGGACACTAGGCTGGGGGTGTCCCCTCCTTCTCCATGGGGTGCCCTCAGCCTTGCCTGGGTACTCACCCTCCTCGAGACACCCACTCATTGTTTCCTGGGCCCCAGCTGAGTGGAAAATGTGTGTTCTTTGAGGAGAGGGTGCAGAAGTAAAGCATGGCCCCAGGGCTGGGCCTGAGCAGATGCTGCGTGTGTGTGCGGAGCAGGGCGCCTGGTTTTAATACTGCCTTTCTCTCCAGGGGGATCTCATCCTCTTCTCCTCCCGATGGGTCCTGGGGCCCAGAGAGGAACATTGTGGCCCCGACAGCTGGTGGCCTTATTCTGAGATCCTAGTCAAGACCAGGTATGGAGTGGAAAACCCAGGTGTCCTGCCTCCCAGGCTGCGGCTGCTGGAGTTTGGAGTGGGGTGGCAGTGGTGCAGCAGTGGGACACAGTGGAGGGGAGGGGAGAGAGAAACGGAGGTAAATGAGGGAGGTGGGTGGGACATGGGATTTAGGGAGGATGGGGTCAGAAGTCCAGAGACCTGGGTCTCCATCCTGGCCTGGTTACGCACTCACTGTGTGATCTCGGGCAAATCACTCACCTTCCTTGAGCCTCAGTTTCCCCACCTGTAGACCAAGGATTGGACTGATGGTCTCGGCAGCCTCTTCCAGCCTAGATCCTGTGTGAAATTTATCTTCCCTGGCTCCTGGTATCACTCCCCTTCTGTCCCCATAAGTTCCAGGGTCTCCCAGCTACTCACCCAGGAGAGCCTGGCTGGCTGGGGTACGAGAGCGCGGCTCTGCTGCCTGAGCCCCTCCCTAGTGACAGTGCCTTGCAGAGCTGTCCCAGGATTTACAGCCTGGGAAGAAGTGACTCAGTCTCAGCCCAGCAGCCTGGAGGGGGAACCTGGCTCACAGCGGTGGGGGAACCGAAGACGCTGCAGGGAAGAAGTGGTAGAGGCAGGATCCAGGGCACTGGGGCAGAATAGTGAGATGGGAAATGGGTCCTCAGGCCGGCCTGGGGTAGAGTCACCTGTTGGCCAAATGAGGGCTGATCCACTGTGGTTAGTGGGACTGCTGCTAGTTTCCTTTTCGTTTTCAGCACTTGCTCCTGCTTTTCTTCCTTCTTGCCACCAGGGGGCAGAGGGAGGCCGTGGAGCTCCGCAGGGCTGTTCCTGTGCTTGTTTCTTCCGTGTTGTTTGGTTGGGCTGCGAGGCGGCGCTCCAGGGTGGGGAGGAGAGGGCGAGGTTCCCACCACGCTCCTCCTTCCTCTCTCCACCTTAGTGAGCTGAGCGGTCCCCGTGAGTGCTGGTTACCAGTGCCGACCCCCCAGTCCTGATCCCATTCCCAAAAGGATGGATGTGAGACCACCAGTGAGATCCTGTGCCCAGTAATGGGCTAGGCGGGTTTCCCACGTGGGCTGGGGCCTCCCATCCTCGCTGTGCTCTGCCTCCTTGAGGCTGGGGTCTTTCCATGCCGGGTCCTCGTTTCTCCAGGCTGGGCTGCCCCAGAGGCTAGTATCGGGGAAGCGGAGCAGGGGCCTGGGAGGACGGCTGCTTTCACAAACCCCAGGAACCGCATCTAAAAACCAGCACCAGGGATGCCCCAGAGTTTCTACCCTGGGCTCGGTCCTGCACCTATATCCCCCATGCTGAGGCTGCGTCCCCATCTCTGTCCCTCATCTCTGCCTCTTCCTGATTGTCTCCCTTTATCTTCTCCCTGTCCCTCTGTCATGTTCTTGGTGTGTTTCTCACCCTGCCCCCCAAGTCAGACAGTCTGAAGTTCCTGTCCCGAGGACTCTACCATTGCCACCCTCTCTTCCCCCCTCCCTGAGGTCGGCTTCATCACTGGCTGTGTCCGGGATCGGTATTGCAGACCCTCATCAGACCCCACAATGGGGTCTCCTGTCGCTGCTGGCCGTAAAGGCAGGGACTGTGTCGGGGCCAGACTGGGGGGCGTTGCTGCTCCCCTGCCAATGTCGCAGGCGCTCGGGGCTGAGCTGTAGCAAGGGCTGGGGGCGGGCCGGCTCCTGGGGCTCCCGCGTCTCGCCGGGCGCCAGGCCGGATGGGCTGCACTGTGAGCCTGGTGTGCTGCGAAGAGCTGCGACCTGGGCCACCCTGCGGTCCCCAGCCCTCGGGAAGTCCCTGGGCCTCGGCGCGGGCTGGGTGCTGGGAGCCTCGGGGTTTGGCCTGTGCGGAGAGAAGGCAGCTACTGCTTCAGGTCGGGGCTGCGGGAATGGGTGAGGGAGGATGCCTCAAGTCGGGAGCTGGCGGTTGGCAGAGCCCAGGGCACCTGACACAGGTAAGAAGCCAACCCAGGACAGTGCCAGTCCGCTTGGGAAGTGTGGGAAGGCAGGTGGACCAAGGGGGAGGCAGGGCCAGGACCGGGTGAAGGGTCCTCCAGTTGGGTGGAGGGCTCCCCTGGGTCTCTTGTGCCCTTGGGAAGAGGGTGATATAGGACCTGACTCCTAGAAGGGCAAATAGCTTGGGTGAGGTTGGTTTAGGAGCCATCCAAGAGGGGCAGGCCCAGAGTGCTGGGGCAAGGTAGGGAAATGGTTAATCTTCCTTGCGCTGGGCCAAAGGGCAGCTCTGGCGGTGTCCCTTGATTTAGAGGGCTCTGGAGTTAAGAGGGTGGGGGCCACTGGAACAAGAACTGCCCAAGGATGGTGGGGACAGCTGGCCTCTCACCCCTGCCTTCTCTGTGCTGGGTAAGTCTCGGAGACTAGCAAGTGGGGAGCTGACCTGGCAGTGGGGATAGGTCTGAGCTGGGAGGCAGGTGTCTGTTCTGGAGGAGGTGTCTGCCAGGGAACCACTAGGCCTGGTATAGGTGTGGTGCTGGTTTCTCCCTGGGAGAGTAGGAGGAGGTGTTTGGGGTCACCAGGGATGGGTAATTCCTCTCTAGGTCCCTGTGACCTCAGGACTCACTGTTGGTGGGTCTTCTTTCTTCACCCCTGTCCCTGCCTCCCCACCTCCCACACAGTCACCTTTGACATGGGGCGGGTGCCTATTGGGCCAGGTGAGGTGGGCCAGGGACAGGGACAGGCAGTGGGGCTGAGATGGAGGGAGGAGCCGGGGCTCTGGAGGTGGATGATCAAGGGGAGAAGGAGGGGAGGGCGTGTGTGCCGCTGTGTGACAGTGGCAGGGACAGGGATGGGGATGAGTGTCGGTCTGCATCAGATGAGCTGGTTTCTGAGAGGCCTCTTGGGAGAGCCTGGAGCTCGCCTGTGACTCCCTCCCTCCTCTATCTGTGGGGATCAAGCTCCATCCCAGCTGCTGTGCCCCGACTCTGGCTCCAGTGGGGGTTGCTGCTGCTCGGGGCTCCCCGCTTCAGGGGCTTAGGGAAGAGCAGCCTGCACCCATCACCTGGGCTCTCACTAGAGGAGGGGTGACACCCTCGTTCTTGGGGTGGATAAACATCTCCTGGGTGCTGATCCCCTCAGGAGCCAGGGTTCAGTGGCTACCCAGACATCTGGGCTGCCTGCCAGGGCACTCCTAATGCCAGTCCTGCTGCAGACACACCCCCCATTCCTGCCCCAGGTCCTGCCATAGGCCCAGTGTCTCTCCCTGAGCCACAGCCTGAGCTCCTGCTGCCTGTGTCCACACCCAGCCTCGATATTCTCCTGTCCCCTCAGCACACCCCTCTCCTACCCAGGCCACATCGCCCCTTTCCCCTGTCATGCTGCCTCCTCCTCCACGAGCAGACTATCCTCCTCCTTCTCCTGGACTGCCTTGTCCCCCAGCTCTCATTGCCCACTCCTCTTTCTCCCCTGGCCAGCTTTTGGCTCCTGCTGCTCTCCTTGGCTTCGAGAGGGTGCATGTCTTGGCTCTTAGGCTTCCAAGTCCAGCTCTGGGTTGTCAGTGCCTGCAGCTGTGGGCTCTGCCCCTCCCAGGTGGCCTATCTCGGTCCCACAACTGCCCTGCACCCTGACCCCTCCTATGGTCCCACATGTCAGCCTCAGGAGCAAGAGGCTGGGCTTGGCACCCTCCTGAGCCCTCCCGCCAAGCCTTCTGGGTGCCAAGGGGCCTGACGGGCATCTCTGGGTGCCAGTCATGCCTCCTTGCTCTCTGCTGTATCCCAGGACAAGTGGGTGCTTGTGGATGGGGCGGGAGCAGTGGGGAGCAGACTCCGGGCTGTTGTTGCCTCTTCTGTTCTGTAGTCAGCTCTTCTGGCTCTGCTTCTTTCAGCCCGGAGACTCACTAAGTTAGAAGTTCTCCCGGGGCCTGGTCCTGCAGCCTCCTCTGCATTCCTGTTGTGCGACCTGCACCCCTTTTGGAAGTTCTGGGATCTGGCCTGACTCCCTCCCCCATGGGTTGGATGACCTCCTCTTCCTCTCTCTCTTGTTATGTAGCATCAGAGACCCCAGAGCTGAAAAGGATCTTAGTGCTTCTGAGTCTTTTGAGGACACAGATCCCTTTGAGAATCTGATGTGTAACCTATGGGTGCTCTTGCTAGGGAGAAGGTACACACACACACACACACACACACACAGGCACACTCACACACTCATGCAAGACACACTCATACACACACAGACACGCTCACACACACACATGCACTCATACGGTCACACACAGACATGCTCTCACACACACTCATGCACACAGACACACACACTTATGCACACAGGCACACTCACACACACACAAGACATACACACACAGGCACACTCACACACAACACACACATACACACACGCTCACACACAACACACACACTCATACACTCACACACAGACATGAACACAGACACGCACACACAGGCACACTCACACACTCACCCAAGACACACACTCATATGCACACATACACACAACACACACTCTCACACTCATACACACTCACACAGACACGCTCACGCATACACTCTCACACTCATACACACTCACATAGACACGCTCACACACAACACACACACTCATACACTCACACACAGACACACTCACACATACTCATACACCCACAGGCACACTCACACACAAGACACTCACTCATACACACACAGACATGCTCACGCTCAACACATACACACTCATACACTCACACACAGACATGCTCACACACACACTCATACACACAGACATGCTCACACACTGACATACACACACACTCACACTCATACATACTCATACACACAGTTCACACACATGCTCACACACACACATGCTCACACATATACTCACACACTCATACACATGCTGACACACACACTCGTACACACACACTTACACACAGTCTCACACACACACTGAAACACAGACACACACTTAGCCACTGTGCAAACATACACAATGTCATATATTTCTTCAAGCCCCACTATAGCCCTGATTTATCCACCCCCTGCATTTCAAACCAGCACACTGAGGACCAGAGTAGGGGTCCTCAGTGTGACTTGCCCAAGGTCACACTAGAAGTGAGTGTCGGCACTGGGACCACATCCCAGGAGTCCCGGGTCCAGATAAGTGAGGGTTTCATCCCCAGATGCAACTACTGCTTTCCCCAGAGGCTGCCTGTAAGGCCATTCGTTTATTCAACACTGATTCAAGCATTTTTGAGCGTCAGCTATAGGCCAGGCATGGAGCTTGGGGCTGGGGATAGGGTAGAAAGCAGACAGCCCAGGTCCTTGCCCTCAGGGGGTTGTCAATCCAGTGGGAGAGATGGAACAGACTGCAAACAAGTCGTTGCACAGAGAAATGCATGACTGGAGACAGTGCTATGGAGGCCAAGTTCAGGATGTGACGGGTAAGGATCCCAGAGGGATTGCACCGGGAAGGTGAAGGAAGTGGCATCTGAGCGAGGAGCCGAAGCAAGAGCAGCTGGGAGGAAGAAGCATTCCAGGTGGTCGGAGCAGCACACCTGAAGGTCCTGGGATGCAGAAGAGCCGGGACCTGTTACAGAAGTGGACAAAGGCTTTCCCTGGCTGCTCCTCGATCCCTGGGAGCCCTTGCACGCATGCTGTATGTATATGGATTGGGAGGGTGAGAGTCAAAGCAAGGTGCCTGGGAGGCGGGGCAGCCGTCTGCAGGAGGTGCTGAGTGGTCAGGGTTAGAGACGGTTGGTCAGGGAGAGGGCTGAGTGGGGCCATGACTAACTTGGGAGAAAGGACTGGACATGGAGATGGTTTGCATGTGGAAGGAACTTGTGGAAGGAACTTCTTCCAACTTGCAGGAGGAAGTTGAAAATAACCCCTCTCATCTCACAGAGATGGTGGCTGTCAAGGTATTTGTATTAGTGTGTTGAAATATTTCATAAACACAGAAAAGTGTACGAACTTCCTGCTGACTGAAAACACGCATGTACTCACATACCTGGCACGCAGAGTCTGGAAACAGAACAGTGCCAGCTCTCAGAATGTGCCTCCTGCCCCTTCCAGTCACTAATCCCCCTCGGAGGGCAGCTCGCGATCCCGACTTCTAACCACAGGGAGTTGCCTGTTCTAGAATGTCTAATAAATGGAAGGCACTTGTAATCAGTGGAGCACATCATATGTATTCTTTTGTGCTCAATATCATGGTTGTGAATTTTATCTACATTTCCGGGTGTGGTTTCGAGCGTTCCTTCTCATTGCTGGACAGCATCCCACTGTGTGAAGACACGCTGGCGATTTATCCATTCTGCTATTGACAGGCATTCGAGTTGTTTCTAGTTTTGGGCTACTGTGAATAGACTGCTAAGAACACTTTCATGCATGTCTTTTGAAGATCATGAACTCAGATTTCTGTTCGGTATATGTATCCCTCCATTTCGATGATGTCTCTGGAAGACCCGAGTGTCTTGGAATCAAAGGAATCATTTGAAGGGAGAACTTCAGCATTTTGACGATGGGGGTGAGGGATGCCTTGGGGATGGGAGAAGATTCTCTAGCACCCTCTTATGTCCCTTTGTAATGATTCTTCTCAATTCACTTGTCCCCAGGCCTTGTGGGCCTCAGGAGGGAAAGGAGGAAGAAGCTCTGGAGTCCTGCTTTGGAGTGGGGTGGGTGGGGGTCCACCGATCACCTCTCTTACCCACCCTCTGGAGGCAGGCTTGGGTCCCTAGCATGGGTAGGGGGTGTGAGGCTGAAGATAGGGCCACACCCTCTATTTGTTTGCTCTTTCCAGAAGGGCAAGAAGCCAGCCACTGCCTCCTTGTTTGATGTATGAACTTGCCCAGGGCTCCTGGCACTGGGACAGAGCCTGGTGCCAAGGGCAGGCAAGCTAAGGCAGACCCCAGAGGGGCCGCAGCCTGTGAGTGGGAAGTGTAGGCTGCCATCTGCAGAGAGGCCAAGGAGTGGGGAGGAAAGGGGACCCAGGCTATGCTTAGGGGCCAGGTCCCCTTGCTGACTGTCCCAGCTCTGATTTTTAAATTCACCTCTACCCCCAAGACCCCAGCCTGGTGCTTTTGGCCAGCCCTTCTGCCTCCTAGCCTGAGTAGCTGTAAAGCCCAGAGCAGGAAGCTGCAAATCTACCCCAGGGATAGGGAATGGCAGACCCCAAGCCCTAGGGTTCCTTTCTGGCCTGGGATATGAGAGTGCTGAGTGCTTCTGCTGCTGTCTGTTTAAAGTGTGTCTCCCCGGTAAGTCCACGAGCCAGGGTTTTCAGGCCAGTGCCAAGCTTCAGTGAGCCTGGCATCCCAGGAACTTAGCAAAGGACCTGGGACATCTGGATACTCAATAAAGGTTGCCCAAGGGATGACTGGATGAATGGTGAGAGGCAGACAGGTAGAGATCCCACAGACAGGAGAGAGAATGCAGATAGGGCAAATGCAAGAGGATGGTGGTGAGAGGCCTGGGTGGGCTGCTGTACGGGATGGAGCTGTTCTGTCTGGGAAATAGTGGCTTTCCCTGCGCCCGGGGCTCCACCTGAGCCTGAGCTTCTCTGGGCACCCAGCAGGGGGGTGCAGGTGTGGAGATGGGGGTTGGAGTAAGGCCAGTGGGGGCCAGCTCACACATGGCTGGAAGTCAGATAGGAATGTGTACAGGGTCAGGTGAAGTCAACTGACAGAAGGACTTTTTGAGGTTTGAAGAGCATGAGAAAGGACTTAAGAGCCTGGTGACCAGCTGGGGCTGGCAGAGGTGGCAGTCACCAGGATGCTGGAGAGGGGTGTCCTCTGGGCTAGCTGGTCTTGGCATTCCTGCCAGCATCCCTTCCCAGGAACTTCTGAGCGTTGCCATCAAATCCCACTTCACCCACCTCCTCCTGCCATGGCTGAAACTGAGAGGGATCTAGGGTGGCCTGGAGTCTCCTGATTCCTTAGAGTCCTCTGACCCAGCCTGCAGTCTGCAGGGCCTCTGGCCTGCAGCCTCTGGGTGGATGCTGGCTGTGCACTGGGGAAGCCTCTGAATCCTCACCTGTCTGCTCACCTTTCAGCCCCTCTGCCTTTCTGCTCACCTCTTCCTCCACTCATCTGCCACCTTCCCTTTCTCTATCCCCCCTCCATCCTTGAGCCATGCACCTTTCCTCTCTCCCACCGTCCCCTCACCTCTGCCAAGCCCCATGCATACATATGCCATCTCTACTCCATCCTCTCCTGGGAGGTCAGTGCGGGAGGCAGAGGGTCCAACACATCACCCTGAGACACTGTGCCCAGGGCTGTCACCTGGTTCTAGAGCAGGGACTGGCCTGTTCTGCTTGGGACAGTCTGGAAAGCCCTCCCAGAGGAGGCGACACTTTGAACCAGTTCCTAACAAGTTTGAGCAGGAGTTCACCTACCCAGAGGGAGAGGCAAGGCCATTTCGGTCAGGCGCAGAGGTGCTAGAAGCATGTGGCCCTTTCAGGGAGTGGAGTGGTTAAGTGTGGGTGCAGAGTAGGGTTGGGGGAGAGGCAGGATCAGAAGCTGGGAAAGAGGTGGGTCTGCATGCAAAGGGCCTTGAATGCCAAGCTGAAGAGTTTGGGCTTTACACTTATGTGTAGGCCAAGGAGTCCCTGAAAGGCCCCCGAGAGAGGGACTGATGTTTTAAAGTATCCCTGGCTCAGGGTGGAAGACGACAGGCGGGTGTAGGGTTACTGGAACAGCCGGTGGGCGTTTCTCACATGGCTGGGCCAAAAGGGAATGAGTGTGTGTGTGCGTTTGGTTGGGGCGGGGTGGGGGGTGGTGCAGTACAGGTATTGTGTTTACCGTGAAGCCTCTCCTCCCTTCGTGGACCCCTGGAAGCCAGCTGCCGTTCCTCCTCCCTGACTTATCCTCCACCAAGCCCTCAACACCCCAGCCAGTAGCCCCAAGAACTTAAACCCGCCAGGCCAGGATCTGAGCCAAGAGCTCACCTCGTGGCTGGCCCTCCGCCATGTCCTCTTGGCTCAGTTTCACCTGCTGCCCGTCCAGACATCACTCCCTTGGGGAATGGGCAGGGCACAGCCTGGCTTTCTTGGGACCCTGGACCCAGACTAGGCATGTCCACCCTACCCTTGAGGGGTTGGATGGAGAGGAGGGGAGGGATGATTTGAGCTGGAGTCTCCTGACCTGGGTGCTGTGAGGGGCACCTGTGGTGCAGCCTCCTGACATACGCAGTGGGTGGGGAAAGGGCTGGAGGGAGGTGGGGGATGGGGAGCGTTTGGCCAAGGATGGCCAGAAGTGGTTGGGTGGGAAAGTGCCCTACAGCCACCTTTTCCTTTCTCTACTGCTTCCTTGGGTCCAATATTCCAACCTGGCCCTGCCCTGGGGAGGTAGAGGGGCTTTTGCTTGCGGGGTCAGGATTCTCGGGGCCAGATCGGGCTCTGCTCCTGGTCTATCCTGGTCTCCTGTCTGCCTCCTTTCTCTCCTTCCGTCACTCTCATGCTCCATCTGTGTCTTCTTGTGAGTCTGTCTTGTCCACTCCTCAGGAGCCTCAAGTCACTTTTCTACCCTCTCTCTTCCCCCAGAAGGCAGGCGGTAGGGATGGCTGGCATCTGTGTTATAGTGTGAGGGAGTAGGTGTACAAGCAGCCTTCGAGCTTACACTTAGTTCCACTTGGGCTTGGCCACTTAAGGGCTGTGTGTTGATGAAGATCTTATGTAACCTCTCTGTGCCTTGGTTTCCTCCACTGTCCTAAAAGCATTTAGTACAGGGTGGGACATATTGATAGCTCTTAATCAAGATGTTACTATTGGTGGTATCATTATCTAAGGGATTTAGTCTAAGTCCTCTGAGAAACAAGATAGGATAGAATGGAGGATTTTACTAGGGGAAAAGCCTGATTTTGAAATGAAAGAGCTAGGGGAGGCTGGGAGAGCCTCACACTGCAATGTAAACCTGACCCCAAGGGGAGGAGGGAGGAAAAGAGGCCTGGGGGAAGCATCCTAACCTCACTGCACTCCAAGGGGAGTTCAGCAAAGTCAACAGGGAACGTGGAGGTGAAGTTGATCTAGAAAGACTGTCCCTAGTGCCAGTGAGATGATCACACCTGTCATCCCAGCTACCCGGCAGGCTGAGACGGGAGGCTCACTTGAACCCAGGAGTTTGCGGCTGCAGTGAGCTATGATTGCACCATTGCACTCCAGCCTGGGGGATCTCTAAATAATAGAAATTAAAAAAATAAAAAACCAATTAAAAAAAAGAAATCCTGTGTCTCCCAGGCAGGGGTCTGCCTTAGTATCGCCACTGCACTCTGCCAATGGCAGGGAGAAGCCTGTGGGGGGCCTTGCCTCAGCAAACACAACAATGGATTTTAAAGTACGCAGCTAGGCCAGGAGCAGGGGCTCACACCTGTAATCCCGGCACTTTGGGAGGCTGAGGTGGCCAGATCACCTGAGGTCAGGAGTTCGAGACCAGCCTGGCCAACATGATGAAACCCAGTCTCTACTAAAAACACAAAAAATTAGCTGGGCATGGAGGCGCACGCCTGTCATCCCAGCTACTCGGGAGGCTGAGGCATGAGACTCTCTTGAAACTGACAGGCAGAGGTTGCAGCGAGCTGAGATCACGCCACTGCATTCCAGTCTGGGTGACAGAGCGAGACTCTGTCTCAAAAACTAAACTAAACTAAACTAAACTAAACTAAACTAAAGTAGGTAGCTGGGGCCCCCGTCATTTCTGCTTCCCGCAGCAGGAGGTCTGCGAGGTGCATTCTTGTAGCTGCTGCAGGACTTTGAGGCATGAAGAGGTCCAGGGCCTTTGGTCCAGGGAGTCAGAGGTAGCATGGGAGGGGTGGGCAGAGGTGACCCAAGCACCTAGAAGGAGGCAGCAGGCTGGGCCCCAGGCTACCATGCTCCCTCCAGGCCTAGGCCTGTTCAGCCTGGCTGCCGGCCCTCCTGGCATTAGGCTGGCTCTTGGCTGTTGAGTTAATATCCCTTTCCCCAGCTGTGTTAGTTGACGTGGTGCTGCTTGGACCATGGGGCTGATCCCATCTGGCCTCTGACACCCTCTCTGTTCTCCTCCCCGTTTCTCCTTTCTGCTTGGGATGCCTCTGTGCTAAGGGGGAAACTGAGGCATAGGTACAGAGGGTTCTGGATAGGGGCATTCAGGAATAGGCATTGTGCTCATCTCCTCTTCCCCTGGACACAGCCTTCTACACCAAAGCTCATGCTACGGGAGAATGGGCATCTTCACCCTCCCCCTGACAATAACCTTGGGTGTCCTCTGGGGCTGGCCTGGGCTGGATGATGTGTGGGGCAGGGGTGCTCAGAGCCATTGCCAAGCTGCAGTGCCATTAGGGGAATGAAGCTGGAGCAGGAGAGACTATTTCTGGGCACTGAGCTGAGGCCATCTGCGGGAGGTCAGACCAGGCCAGACTGTCCCCTGCCTCCACTACCCACATCAGCTCCTCACCACTGCAGCAGCCGGCAGACTGCATTGAGATGTGTGAGGCACCCAGACAGCGTCTTCAACCCCAGTCACTCAATATGCTAAGCAGGGCTAATTTATTCCCTTGCCTCTTAATGGGATTGCAGCAAAGCAAGCAGGGGCGTGAGTGTGTTGGAGGCAGTATTCCGCAGGGCGGGGGGGTTGGATCGGGGGGATGGATGGTTTCTTTGTGGTTCTCTTGCATCCTTCCTAAGACCCCTTTTCTCCCTATGTGACTCCACACTACGTCCCCAAGGCTTCATTCAGCTCAGAGGGGAAACTGTAGCAGAGGGAATGGGGACTCAGAGTCCTTTCTTACTACCTCTTAGTGGGGTGCCCTGGGCAAACTGCTTAGTGACTCTGATCTTCAGCTTCATCACCTGTAGAATGGGCAGACTAGAGCCCACCTCAGCTGCTGTGACAAAGCGTCAGTTTTGGAGTATAGAGCATATGCCAAACTCTGGGACACA
The DNA here is from genome assembly GCF_049350105.2 of Macaca mulatta. NCBI lineage: Eukaryota > Metazoa > Chordata > Mammalia > Primates > Cercopithecidae > Macaca > Macaca mulatta. Next base: position 123,226,477 of record NC_133417.1, on the reverse strand, counting down.
GTGGGCAGGCAGTGTGGTTGGTACCTGCCTGCACTCTGTCCTCCTGGGCATCTCCTTGCCCTCTTTTGTCACTCTCTGCAGTCGGCTGACTTCTGAGGTTAGCTGGGGACGGGTGTGTGTGTGGGTGGGGGCTGTTTTGGAAGCTTCTCTCTGGAGTTCTGGCATTGGGGGTGAGGGTGGGGACAGATGAGCTCAGAGCCTCACGGAAACAAAACAAGGAGGGCTGGAGGGGGAAAAGCATGGACCTGACCAGGGCTCAGGCTGGTTTGGCTGCAAGTCTGGGCTCTGCCGCTGACTAATACTGTGCGCCTCCGTTTTCTTGTCTGGAAAATGGGAATGATGACACCTACCTCGCAGGGTTAGTGAGAGAATTAAGGAGGGTAAGGTATGTAAAGTTCCCAGCATGAAGTAGGTGCTCAAGAGACATCAGTTTCCTTCTCTCTCTGGAAGGGGCCTTTGAGGTCATCTAGTTAACTTCTTCACTTGCTGACTCGGCCAGGAGCCAGGTGGGGCCAGGAATGGGGGAGAGCCCTGGGGTTGGGGTCTCTGACTTGGCAGGCGGGCCAGAAGGCAGTTAGCAATCATGATAATGAATGTCTTTAAATTAAAAAGAGTCTTATATGATGCTCACAGCAGCCCTAAAGGGAGACCTGAGCAGGCATAATTACCGTGTTTCACAGAGTGGGCGGTTGAGGCCCAGGAACGTGGCTTATCCACAGTCTCTCCATTATTGGTGCAGAGTTGGATGAGAGCCCGGTCTCGGGGTTCCCAGCCCTCTGCACTTGGCCTCTCCAGCACCTCCTCGCCTCTTCTGCTGAGAAGCACAGGCCCCTCAGCCTGGACCCTTTGGTGGGGAGGGCTTCCTCTTGTTCTCAGTGGTCCCTTGGTAGCAAGGGGTCATTGTCTCGCTTCACTAATTCACAGCCCCTGTCCTGGGACCTCCTCCCCAGACTGGCCTTTGAACCTGAAGGCCCTGGGCCTTTCTTCCAGCCAGATGTGAGGCCACGTGAGGCGAGTGTCTGTGGCAACCACCTTCTTTGAGGTTGGGGTGCGGTTGGGCCTGTTGCCCCCTGGCTCAGCGTGGGCAAGGAAGCCCAGCTCCCTCTCCCTCAGTAGCGTCCTTCAGGTTGGCACTTCTGACTGCCCCCTCACCAGGAGGCGACTTCTGGCCCAGCTTTCTCTCCAGCCCTGAGAGATGGAGTCCCATCCCCCATCTCTGCCACCCCCAACCCCCCACCCTTGCCTGCTGCCCCTTCCCCCTAAGCTCTTTAGCTGCCTCTGGGCTGTGAGAACGGCCCCCATGTTGCTTCCCAGAGCCACTGACTGGGCACTTCCAGCTCTGGGGGCTCCCCTCTGCCCCTCCACCCATTTATCTCCCCCTCCGTGAGCCAGAGGCCCTTTGTGAAGCTCTTTGTGTGGATTTGCGCTCCCAAGGCCAGGCAAGGGACAAAGGGACACCCCTGTCCCCTCTCCATTGTCCCCTCTTCCCAGGAGGCCGTGTGTGCCTATGTGTGTGTGTGTGTGCATGTGCATGTGTGCGTGTCCACGTCCCAGCTGGACATCTTTTATGTGTAACCTGTGGGCCAGAGGGGGTCTTGAAAGGATTCGGGGATGCCACATGGTCTTGGGCCTCCTAGACCAAGGCTGAGTGGCCTCAGTGGGAGAAAGGAGGCTGGGGCTTTTGAAAGGAGGCCGTCAGGCCTGGGTGTGGTGGGGTAGAGGCCAGGACATTGACTCTCCTACCCAGGAGTGGGGGCTGTCACCATTGCCACCTCCACCTCTCTCTGAGTCTCCCTGTCACTCTGCCTCCCTGCCTAATCCTCCATCTCTGTCTCTCCTCTCCCTCTTCTGTCTTCTCTCCTCCTCCAGCTCACTCTCCCTATGCCTATCCCTCCTTCTCACCGGGCCACCTGCCTTCCTGGGTGTTGAGAAGAGGCCAGGTCTGTTCCTCCTCACCCCCCGCTGCCAGTGCCAGGGAAGCCCCTTCACCCTCTGCCCTTCTGGTATTTCAATCTTCCCCAGACTTCTCCCACCTCAACTCCCTCTGCCCTTCCCCCACTCTGAGGTCTTCTGGAGGTGCTCCTGAGCCTCAGCCAAGGCGCCCCTTCACCCTGGCCAGCCTGCTGATCCACAGTCTAGAATAGCACTGGGTGGCTGGCTGCCTGCTGGGTCCCGGCTAAAAATAGACCATGCTTGGTGTGCTTTCAGGGCAGTCTGTAGCAGAGACAGGGTCTAGCCCTCCAGGTCCCTCCTGGTCTCCTTGGGGGACATGTCTGCTGGGGCCCTGAGGCCTTCCCCCTACCCTGCTGCAATTGGAAGCCTGGATGGAGGCTCTGGCCCCAGCGACTCCTGGGAGGAAACTTCTGGCACTGGTGGGCAACACATGGGCAGAGAGAGGAACGTGGGGTGCCGGGATCCACCCTGGAGTCCTAGCGGGTATGTGATAAAGGCAGAACTCGACCCCAAGTGCAGACCACGAGACTGGACGCACAGACCTTCCAGATACCAGGCGGCGGTTGTGTTGTAGGTTGAGTGATGAGCCTGCTCCACTCGCTCTAGGCTCTGGGCATCAACTTTCCTACCTGGAAGGTGGGGGCTTTCTGCCCTTGGGGGTGCTATTAGGTAATCTCTGCTGGGTCCATGGGTAACAGAGTCCAGAGGGACTTTCTGCAGACTCTTCAGCTCAGCAGTCCCGATGCCTTTTCATTCCCTGCCCTGGCCCCTCTATCTCTTCCTTGCAGGCTTGTGGCCTGCCCTTCCCAAGCCTGGGCCTCCATTTCCCCTCTGGTCTCTAGATTTTGGACTCATTCTCCATCAGGAGGTCCTGAGCCCCAAGGGCTGCGCAGAGCTCTCAGAGGAGGGCCCAGCCTCCTGCCAGTGTGGTGAGGAGTAGGGGCAAGGGCCGGGGTCAGCAGCTGCCTGGCACAGGCTCATTCAGGGCTCTGCCAGGGACTCGGGCTTTAACAGTTTCAAGGCCTTTTTTGTTCTTGGAATGTTCTTTCTATCTAATAGTCTCTTGTTCTTGTTTCTTGGACGCATTGTCTTCTCTCATCTCGCTGAGGATGTAAATGGTCACTTATCTTGCAGCTTCTTCTTCCTGCATCTTGCTTGCTTCCTCCGGTTGCCTTTGCTGTCCTCCATTACCCTGCAAGTTTCCTTAGTAAAGGGATAGTCAAGGGTGGATTGGTTGCTCTGGGGTATCTGGCTGGGTGCTTCATTGGGGGAACTCCTGTCTGTGTCTTTGGGTTCCTGCTCTTGGGCCTCCACTTTTCTGCCTGGGGCAGGTCACAGTCAGGTAGCAAACACTCACTTTTTGCTAGCCCCCAGCCTTTAACTCAGGACCCCTCCAGCCTTGCAGTCTGGTCAACAGGGCCTGCTGTCCCCAGGCCACAGCCTGGCTATTTTCCTTTCTCTGTAATGAATCTGCTGTCTTCTGCAGGATCAGGGATGAGAGCTGGACACAGAGTTCTTCTTCCATGTTCTACCAACCTTCCTGTTTTAGGATCGCGTTTACCCTATCCCCAAAAGCATCTGAGCCACCAATCGTGAGCCTTTGGGGGCTCTGTGCTGTGAGCGAACCTGGCTGCTTCTCATTGGTTCCCCAGGCAGCTCAGGGGTCAGCGTTCTCAGGCTTATGATTCCGATTTGCCCGTCACTCCCTGGCTCCCAGAATTTTGACATTGTTGTCAGAGGTGATAATCAAGTTATTTAACCAGTGATCCTAGGGACTGGACTGCAGGGCTGGAGGGGTCCTTAGGTTCCCTGCTGGACCAGTAGTTGGCCCTTTCCTTGCTGAATTGAAGAGAGGCCTGCAGATCCAGGGGAGGGGCTGGCGCATTGGGCCTGTGGGGTGCTGTGGCTCTTCATCTACTGGCCCAGAAATATTTTAACACCCCCACAGCTGCCATGGCTGGGCTCTGCACACTGCTGAACATCTGCTCGCTCTCATTGCCGTTTCCGCTCCTTTTTTTCCCTCTTGGATTTATGCTTCAATAATAAAAAAAGGAACCCCCTTACTGTTGTTTTAGTGGGGGCTTAAGACAGAGCAAAATTCAACATGTGTGTTCAGTCGGCCCACTGCACCCGGAGGATCCACTTCACATTTCTGGGCTTGGCTCCCTTGCCTGCAAAAAAGAGTAGGGTGGTGGTAGGGCTGCAGCCGGGGATCGGGCATGGGGATGGCTCCTCTGGACTGTCTTTTTCCTGGTCTTAGGTGTGGTCTTGAGGCCGCTGACAGGATGGTGAGGTTTGAAGCCAGCAGGAGGGTGGGAGGGCAGGGATCAGGAGGCACTTCCCAATCATCCAGGGTGTGAAGTCAGAGAACAGGACGCACTGGGGAGGCACTGGAGTTACATCCTGACCTGACCTCCGGAATGTAACTGATTTCCCCTTTACGGACTCCCTTCCTCCTTTCATCAACAGAAGTCTGTCCTCAGGGCCTCCCTACTCTGAGGCGAAAGGGCAAGCCCCTTGCCGAAGGAGGAAGTTTAGGGCGGGCAGGGCAAAGGCATGAGGGGGCCTAAGGGCCTAGAAAGAGACTCAAGGGTGGAAAGAGGTCCCACGAGTCCCCCTCCTTGGTGCCCGAGCCTGGAGGGAAAGACAGTTTTCTCCAGGGAGATGGGGTGCTCATGGAGGAGGACTGGGGTAGTTCCTACCTGTAGGGCAGCCCCCAAACTGTCACCTCATTATAGTCAAAGTGATATAGACTAAGAATTATCTGGCAAGCTACCTCATTTGCACGTCCTTTTGCATCCAGTTTGCAGGTCAGCACAGTCATTTGGAATCCACGAATGGTCAGAAAGTTCCTTTAGTGTGTTCTTTTCTCTTTCTGGGAGACCCAGCTCTTCCCTTTTCCATTCTTCTCTCTCTCAGTCCCTCACTCCCCATCTACAGGGTCCCAGCGTTCATCCTTATCCTCCAGGGGACTCTCCATGTCCCTCAGGGGACCTGTGCTTTATGTGTGTCTGTATATGTTGTATATAATTCCTCTATTTCTTTTATTTTTCTTTTCTTTTCTTTTTTTGGAGACGGAGTCTCGCTCTGTTGCCCAGGCTGTAGTGCAGTGGCACGATCTCAGCTCACTGCAACCTCCACTTCCCAGGGTCAAGCAATTCTCCTGCCTCAGCTTCCCGAGTAGTTGGGACTACAGGCACGTGCCACCACACCTGGCTAATTTTTGTATTTTTAGTAGAGATGGGGTTTCACCGTGCTGGCAAGGCTAGTCTCAAACTCCTGACCTCGTGATCTTCCCGCCTCAGCCTCCCAAAGTGCTGGCAGGCATAAGCCACTGCGCCCAGCCTAATTCCTCTATTTCCAGGCCAATGTTTGCTTTCTTCCTTTGGCCACATAAAGAAAATGTGTCTGTCCCCTTTCTATCCAAGTTCCAGACTCCTTCCTGTTCCCCAGTTCCTTCCCGGCTCCCACCTCATGTTCTCAGCCTGTGCACCTCAGTCTGCCCCTCAGAGACAGAAAACTTAAGGAAGGGGACAATCTGAGTGGCCCAGGTGAGACCTGATTGGAGAAAGGGCTCTGAGGCATGGGAGCAGATGTCTGCGTGGGAAGCAGCCTCATTCCCCAGGGGGTCTAAGATGGCCCTGGAAATGGGTTTTGGATTCTGCAAGAGAATTCACACAGCGAGTTCCAGACTAAGTGAGATTGGAGATTTGGGGACAGGGACAGCAGGGCCAGCCTGTTTTCTTGCTAAGTTGAGCCAGGGCTTTGGATACTGAGATTTTATGCTGTGTCATGGGACAGTGAAGACTCAGACCTCATTTGGAGTTTAGAAGAAGAGCATGGGGAATAGTATGGGAATAATAGGGTGAAAAGAGAGGCCTCTCTGGCAATGTGGTGCCTCATTGGAAGTTCCGCCTAATGTCTGACTTGAGTATTTTTTGCTTTAGTCCTAGCCTGTTTCCTTGTGTTTGTCTTGAGTTGGGCTGCAGGGGCTCAGGAAATCGTTGCTGTGCTTCCTCCTTTCTCTTCTTGGACTGAGAAGCATCATATCCTCCAATTCCTCTCTCTTCTTGGGTTCCAGCCTCTTCATGTGCCTCTATTCTACCTCTCCTCTAGCTTGCTAACTGCATCTCCTAACAAAGCTGTTTTGGCCTCATCCTTCTGGGACTCCTGGCTCCTCTCCCTCAGGCGTTCGTTCCCTGGACAGTGGTGTGAACTGTGTGTTCCAGACAGGGTGCTCTGGCTGAGGGCTCTGGCGGGGAGCATCTGTCTAGTGGGTGTGGGGTGGGCAGTGTGCAGCTGGCAGAGCCAGGAGGGGTTGTGGGTGAGATATTGTTCAGTAGCTCCCGAGGGTGCCTCGATGAATCAGGTCCCCTGCCAGGCATGTTCACATTTAATTTAATCCTCACGATTAAACTCCATGAGGTTAGGATCCTAGTCTCCATTTTACAGAAGAGGAAGCAGGCTCAGCATAGGAAAATAACTCCCCAAGGTCACATGGCCCACAAGTGCCAGGGCCAGGAGTTGACCTTGGTCTCTTTGCTGGCTTTGTACCTGAATTCTTCTGTTTGGGAGGCGAGGGTGGGGACAATGGAGATGATGCAACGCACACGTTTTCTTCAGCACGCACTCAACTGCCCTGGGAGGAAAGAAAACCAAACACAGAAGCAGCCGTGTTGCAGATGAGGACACTGAGGCTCCCAGAGGGGCAGTGCCCCAGGCTTATCCGTCCACAGGGCTGGCAGGGCCCTGGCAGGGATGGGGCCAGGCTGCCTAAGGGATGTCACATCAAAGACCTCCTCATCTCTGGTCTGCCTGGGGCTGGGCCTGCCCTGCTCTGCCCTAAAGCCACCAGACAGAATGAACATAGAACGTGCCAGAAGCCAAGTTCAAGTGGATCACAGAGGGGTCTGGGATCCTTGGGGTGGGAAAGAGAGGAAACCAGTTATTTCATTCAGTTCACCAGCCAGAATGGAAGTCTTCAGGCTCCAGGAGAGTCTCTAGCCTTGATGTGAGGGGATGCAAGGTCCAGCCAGGGCACAGTGAGTGCCATCTCTCCTGAATTCTGTGGAGCAGTGAAGCACTCACAAATGGGGGGACTTGAAGCCCCCCAGGAGTTTGTCCTGGACCTGACCCAGTGATGGCCTACTTCTAGACAGGAATCAAGTACCGTGAGACCCTTGGCCCAGGGTGGCTCCTGATCATAGGGGCCGCAGCTGGACTTTTGAGGGTCTCAGTCCATACTCCCCACTGGGTAGGTCCCTTCGGTGGTCTGAGCCTGGGGAGGCAGGAGTCACTGGGAGCTTCCAGTCATGCTTGCTTCTGGAGCCTCGATGTCAGGCTGTGTCTACCTTGTCTTTGCCGCGGTTTCCCTGGCTGCCCAGCTGCATTCTCTCCTCATTCTTTGATTCCTTTACTCTTCTCCCCTCTCCAGGGTGCTGGCCCTTCACTACCACTGGCTGCTCTTTATGGATGCTCAGGTGCCTCCCACCTTCCTCCCTGTCTCCCTTTCCTTTCATATTCCTCCTGCCCTGCTGCTTTGCTTGTTTCCTTCTCACCACTCACACTGGGTTGGCGCTTGCTCACATCTCCAGTCTTTGATGCCAGGTCTCAGCCCCAGTGCCGCTCCTATTTTGGATTGTCTCTCTGGGAGGGTCCATTTCCTTCCTCCTGTCCTCATCTCAGTCTTGGGTCCATCTGGGATCTGTCTGGGTGACCTGGGTCCCCCTGCCCTCGTCCTTATCACAGTTCTCTGGCTATCTGCAGGGCATGGGCTGAGGGCCCCGGGCTGAGTGGGGCACTGAAGAGTCCTGGGGTTCTATTTTCCAGACTCCTTCTCACACTGCAGTAACCATTGCTTGGGAGTGGGCCCTGGAGAGGAGCCCAGTGAGATGATCCAAGGGGAGAGAGGTGGGTGGGGTGGCAGCAAGCCAGATGGAGGGAAGCTGCTAGATAGATGGACCTGAAGTGGTTGGGGACCTGATAATCTATCTGTATCTCCCCCGTGTTCCTGTCTCTCCCTCCTGGTGTCTCTAGCTCCCTGCCAGTCACTGTCACTGTCGCAGCCTCTCTGCATCATCTTGGATCCTAGGACTAGGAGCTTTAACTCAGCTCCCCTCCCCTTGTGCCTCCCAACCCAACTACCCTCTCTGTCCAGTTCAGGAGCAGACTGGCCAGTGGGCTGGTTTCCCAGGAAGGGGAGGGGGCTGCAGCAGGAGCGGCTGGGGGTGGGGGTGGATGGTAATTGTATTAGCTAGTGCTGATGCCATGGGCTTCCCAGACTGGGCCCTCCCCTGCCCTCCCCCTTTCCCTGGCCCTCCTTCCTCCTTCTCCTGCACTCTCCATTCATCTCACTCTCTCTCCCAGTTCCATCAGAATCAATTAGACAGTCCCTGCTTTAATCTCATTGTGGGAGCCTGGGCTCAGACCCAGCGCCCAGCTCCTAGGTCTGCAGTCTCCATGCTGGGCCCTGCACGGAACACACCAGGGCAGAGGGATAATCAAGATGACCACAGGCCACTGTCCCACTCCCCATCCTCAGATGCTCTGGCCTGTGGGATCCCCATGGATCAATACCCACCATCACTCCAGGCATATCCCACCCTGCCCCCACCCCTCCGTTTATCATGTCAGCTGCTGGGTGGTGATGGAAGTCATTTGGAAAGGGGCCCAGAGGACCTGAGATTCTCAGCCTGGAGAATAAAGGGGGGTGGGGGTGGGGTGGGGATAGGGGCTTGAATAATGAGCTGCAAGGGTCTGAAGGCATTCATTGTGCAGAAGAGAGTGATCAAGCTGTTCTCCTTCCTCAGGCAAGACCGACTAAGAGGAAATGGTCTGGAATTTGAAAGGGGGGATGGAGGTTAGGTATCAAGAGGAACTTCCTGCCTGTCAGAGATCAGAGACCTGGGCTAGTAATGGTGAAGGGGACAGAGAACTTAGGGACTCACCTCCTTGGGATATCCATGAGAGGAGAAACATTTCTTCCCCTCTCTTTCCCTCTCCCCCTCCCTCCTCTCCCTTCTCTCTGCTTTTCTGGTTATAAGGCTGTACTCTGGAATGAGGGCCTCTTCCAGTTCTGGCACTGCCACTTTCTAGCTGTGTGACCCCTGGCAAGTCACTTTACCTCTCTGGGCCTCCATGTTCTCACATAAATCAGGGGCAGGGGTTCAAGTTTAACCGGAATCAGTGCTATATTGGGGAGCTGTTTCAGAACAGGGAGGTGGGGACTGTCATCAGGGGGTGTGTGGAGTGGAGGTGAATAAAGACCTCACGGTCCTGACTACAGTGACAGCAAAACCCTGAAAATGGCAATTCCTACTGGCCCATAATCCAGCTGTGGGAGGGAGTCAGTGGATTTGGAAGCAGAAATGGCCCTTCCTTCCTCCCTCCCTCCCTCCCTCCCTCCCTTCCTTCCTTCCTTCCTTCCTTCCTTCCTTCCTTCCTTCCTTCCTTCCTTCCTTCCTTCCACTTACCGAATAACTCATGATTATGGGCCCCCTGCAGGCACCATGCTAGGTACTAGGGATGTAGGCATGAACACTGATAAGGGCCTCTGGGACTGGCATTCTGGTAGGGAAAGGGGTGAGACAGGGAAGAATCCAGCAAATGTATCAAAAAGAAACAGTGCTATGAAGAAATGAACGTATTGATATCACATAGATTTGAGGCTCAAAGTAATCGAAGGACTTTAATGGGGTGATCAGAGGAGGCCCAGGAGACACCGACACGGAGTCCATAGGAGATAGAGCCCCAGCTCTGCAGGAACCTGTATTCTGTTGTATGGAGAGAGGTTGGGTGTGAGTTCCGTGCCTTGTATATGGTTGGGCAATTCACCCATGCGTGCAGCTGGTGAAATCCATCCCTGGTGCAGCTGCTGAGGGGCCTGGGAACCTGCCTGGAAGGTGGGACCTGAAGGACAGCCCCTTGGGAATCCTGGGAGGAATCTCTGCGACTGGGAGAGTGGTGAAACTCTATCTCCCCAGCGGGTGGGGGTGAGGCGGGCCTGTAGTGATGTCCCATCTAATGGTGGAGAAAGGCTGAGGGGTCCCGGGGGAGTGGTCTCTGTGCATCTCTCTGTGGGTGTGAAAGCAAGAGCTGGAGTCTCCGATCAGATGCCCAAGTGATTCTCCCTAACAGGAGCTGCCTTTGTGCCCCTGCAGACAAAACCAGCCAGGGGAACTGTGGGCCTCAGGGCCTGTGACAGAGGAGGCTCTGTGCCTACCCTGAGCCAGGTGGGCCCTCCTCCCATGACCTGCTCTCTTGTTTCCCCAACACCTGTGCTGGCTGCCTCTGGGAAATTTCCCGTTCTCTTATTGCTTCTCTGGAGGTAAAAGGGGCCCTCCTAGCCCTGACCCAGTGCAAACTTGGGGAGAAGGGCCCAGAGCAGACTGTGTCTGCAAACATGGGCTCCATCCCACTTGGCCATAGACTGTGGAGCCTCCTCCCTGGCCTGCACTCAGAATCCAGATCTCTGGTCTCATGGACGTGGTGGCGGGTGGAGAAGTCATTCCTCCTCCTCCAACTCCTGGCCAGACCCCCAATATAGCCCCCCTTGCCAGTCTGGACTCTGTGGCTGAGGAGAGGCATGGGAGGGAGGACGAGCAGGGGTGCTAAGGCTTGGAGACAGGTCCGGGATTTGTGGGAGCCTGGAAAGGGCCATGTCACATGAGCAGGGGGACAAGGAGTCCCCAGGGGATAGGTTAACCCAGGAGGATGGTGACCAGCTCTTCAAAAGTTGCACTGGGGAGGGAAAGGCGAGGAGCTGGGGGCCACTGTTGGACCTCCACATGGGGCTACAGAGAGATCTCTTCATGTGACCTGGCATGAGGCCCTCAGGGCAGCCCAGAACCTGCCCAGGCTTCCCCGATCCCTACCCATGGGGGATACTTTGGCCTCTAATACACGTTTCCCTGCATCTGAGCATCTGTGTCTGGTCCACTGTGGGGAGCTTTGCATCTCCGTCCCTGACGCTCAGGGGCCTGGAGGGAAGATGGACTGAGCACCTACCAGGTGCTGCATGCCGTTTCTTTCTTTTTCTTTCCCTTCCTTCCCTTCCTTCTTCCTTTTCTTCCCTTCCTCCTTCCCTTCCTCCTTCCTTTTCTCTTTCTCTCTCTTTCTTTCTCTCTCTTTCTTCCTTCCTTCCTTCCTTCCTTCCTTCCTTCCTTCCTTCCTTCCTTCCTTCCTTCCTTCCTTCCTTTCTTTCTTTCTTTCTTTCTTTCTTTCTTTCTTTCTTTCTTTCTTTCTTTCTTTCTTTCTTTCTTTCTTTCTTTCTTTCTTTCTTTCTTTCTTTCTTTCTTTCTTTCTTTCTTTTTCTCCTCTCTCTCTGTCTCTCTCTCTCTCTCCTCCTTGATGGAGTCTCACTCTGTCACCCAGGCTGGAGTGCAGTGGCGCAATCAACCTCCGCCTCCTAGGTTCAGGTGATTCTCCTGCCTCAGTCTCCCAAGTAGCTGGGATTACAGGTGCCCGCCTCCACACATGGCTTTTTTTTTTTTTTTTTTTTGTATTTTTACTAGAGATGGGGTTTCACCATGTTGGCCAGGCTGGTTTCAAACTCCTGACCTCAAGTGATCTGCCCGTCTCAGCCTCCCAAAGTGCCAGGATTGCAGGTGTGAGCCACTGTGCATGGCCTGATGCAGTTTCTGATTCTTTGAGTGTTTTGAGGGAGAAAAGGGATCAAGATTGACAGAAGACCATTTGGGATTAGAACCCCCCACCCAACTCTCCCACTCCCATATGTGAATTTTGGTGAAAGAAGAAGCAAAGGGGATCCTGGCTAGAATCTTCCAGGAGGTTCTGGAGTGGCTTCAGGGGGGTCTGGGGATCCTGCAGCTGTTATCCTTGGGATTCTGTCCTCCCTTGGTGACGAAAACAGAACAGAGTACTTGTGGCAGTATGTCATTGACCTTCAGGTATTGAGGCACCTGGCATGAAGCTATATGGGGTATGAGGGGGTGGACAGAGGCTGGAAGTGGGAAGCTGGGATACCCTCCAGGCAGTGGCAGGCCTGGCTTCAGGTCCCTGTAAACCTTGGACTCTCTCCTCTCTCTTTGGAGCGTCCTTGGCTTGAGGCACCTCCTGCTGGGCAGTGGCTGGAAATGGACTCTGCCCTGCTGAGCTCAGTTCATCATTGGCTTCAGGCGGGGAAGCCTTGGATGCTGTCATCGCTTCCTTCCCTTTCTACTGGCTCACTCTTCTTTCCTTCTGTTTGTTGAGTGTCTCTCATGCCCAAGTGCTGAGAAGGTTTTGATAATTTTCTTAAGAAAAAGTCACCTTGTCCTCCTCTCTTAATCTAGGCAGGGTCGCACTTTAGCCAATCTTGTCTGAATAACTTCCTCCTATTTTAGAAATTCCACAAGTGATTCCTTTGGATGAAACTTCATTCTACTTGCGATGGATTAAACCCCATTTCCTTCTGTCTCATGTCTTATCTATTTCCCCTTATCTATTTCCTCTGAGATGGGGTAGGGAAGCTATGGAGATGGAAGGCCCCTGGAAGAGGAGGAAGGCCCCCTGTCAGACTTGGAACAGGACTCAGCAGTGCTAGGGCTTCCCTGGTGACTGTGGGCATGAACAAAGGCCCAGCCTGTTGGCGATGGGCTCACTTTAGTGTGGGGATCTCATTACCTCTCCTCCTACCTCCCTGACGCCCCCTCCAGCTTTTATCCAGAGCATGTGTGGCGGTTGGTGATCCCCCTTGCTGGAGGGCTTGTTAGGGGATGAGGGCTCCTAATGTCTCTCTTTCCCCCCTCTCCATCTACTCACCAGCAGGAACCTCTTCCTTCTCCCTCCCTGGGGTCCTGCTAGTCTCCCCCAAATGCTGGACCCCCCTGCCTTGTCTCGAGGTGGGGAGCTGCAATGGGGACGGGCAGGGCCTGAGGAGTCTGTGGTGGGGGGCAGGCGGAGGAGAGCTTGGGGGCAGGGGTGAGCTAGCTGAGAAACTTTCAGGTCTTCTGCTCACACAGTGGGAAAGGGACCCTGGCTGGTGCAGGAGAGGAAGGGGACAGGGAGGCAGCATCATCTGGAAAAATGGCCCTGAGATGGTGCTAGGGCAGCCCAGCCCCAGGGGGATGGGGGAGGGGTCTGGCTGGGCTCCAGTGGCGCTTGCTGCGGAAGAGGCCCCCTGGCAGCTCCTCCGCCCCATTCTCTCCCGGCTTGGCCGGCTGCCTGCCCTCCCACTTTCTCTGCAGTCACAGAACCCCGAGCAACACTCATGGGTGCCCCTCCAGCTCTCTGCAGTCTGTCTGTGGGTCTCCGCCTGCCTCTCTCTGCCTTTGTCTCCCTGTCTCTGTGTCTCTCCCCATCTCTCTCCAGAGTCCAGGACCTCCGCCTCCCCTCTTTTTCCTTCCCTCTCCCTAGTTCTAGGGTCCTAATAGGATGACCTCACACAATATTCCCGAGAGGCCCCCATCCTCTGTTCAGCTGAGCACAGCAGAGGTAGCAGAGGGCAGGCAGAAGGGAGAAGATGGGAAATTGAGGCCCTGAACCCAGAGCAGGCAGGTGCAGCTCCAGTCCTAGAGTGCTGGTCCAGCTCTCCTCTCTCCCAGGCAGGGTCCCTTCCAACCTGTAGGGGCCCTTTGGATGTGCTGAACGTCTGAGCGCCCTCACACTGAGTTGGCTAGAGAGAGATCCTGGCTGAGGAGTCGGAGTGTGTGGCCAGGGTCAGAGGTTGGAGGTGGGACTGGACAGCTGGTCCAGACTGTGCACAGAATCCCCACGTGCACGCCTGGCACAGGGATGTGTCTACTTGGGTCATGGAAGCCGCAGGCCTCCGTTTAAGTTAATTACATTATGCCCTGGGGAGCAATATGGGAATTGGAGTGGGCTCTGGAGGGAATCCACACTCACTCACACACGCAGGCTCACACCCTCACTGCAGCCAGGAGCACAATGCTGCCGCCGCCGCCTCGGCTCCCACGGCTGCCGCTCCTTCCTCGCAGGTGGACGCCCGGCGCCGGGCGCCGCCTCTGCCGGGTCCCCTCTGGCCTCCCCCACGCGGCTCCCCGAACCTCAGAAGTTGCCGGGGTGCCGGCACCCTCCCCGCAGCGCGCCCGGGAAGCAGGAGGCGGAGGCTGTCACGCCGCCAGGGGAGGAGAAAGACGCGGAGGAAGAGTCTCAGAGGGTGCAAGCCCCCTGCCGCCCGCACCCCGTGGGGGTTCCCCGGAGATGGAGCCCAGTCCGGGCCGCGCCGCGGGCCTCCCGCCCCGCGTCTCCCGCTAGAGGGGGCAGGACACCGGCTGCTCCTCCGGGGCTGAGACTCCGGGAGACCGGGGACAGGGTAGGGCAGGGCACCCGCCTTCCTAGCCCGCCCCAACCCCGGAACTCTGCGCCAGGAGCGGCGGGTCCACCTCTCCCGACCCTCGCGCCCCAGGCGCCCACTCCAGGGGTCAGCATGACTCGGCTGAGTTGGTGCTTCTCCTGCGTGATCCGTTGGGGCAAGTACCTCTTCTCGTGCCTCTTGCCCCTGCGCTTCTGCCTCCGCAGCCAGGTAAAAGGTCTCGGCAACACCTGGCCCCTTCGGACCCCCGCCCCCTCCCTCCCAGCCGCTTCCCTCCCGCAGTTTCCTCGGCATTCGATCTGACTTACTACCCTCCACTCTCAGGGACCCTCCGTCTTGGCCGTCGTCAGCCTGGCTCTCAGCAGAGTTTGGGACTCCGGGGGAGTCGCCACCCAGACTGCTGGGATCCAGGAAGGAGAGTTGCTGCCCCTCCCCCAGCGCACACCCCTGAGTGTCTTGGGCTTGGATCAGAAGTCTGAAGGATAGCACCAGAGTCTGTGGGAGGGCGGCGGATTTGGGGATACAGAGTAAAGTTCCTGGGGTTTTAAGCATCCCTCTCAAATTTCCATGGGAAGAGAAGGTGGGTTCCTGGAAATGCCACCTGCTCCCCAATCCCTAGAAGCCGCCGAGTTAAGGCAGCGAGGTAAGGAAGTCAAATGGACACGGGAATGGGGCGGCTGGGGAACAGCAGGAGGGATTTCCCACTTATCCAGGAGGATGGAGGGACCAGGGAACTGGGCAGGGAGAGGATGGGGGCTGGGGCGCCAGGGAGGGAGCAGCAGCTGGGTTGGGGGCAGGAGCAGGGGTCTGGGGAACGTGCAGTGCTGTGGGTGGGCGTGTCCTGGTTGAATATCGGTCTCCCTGGGATTCTCAGAGAAGATGCTTGACGTTGCCTTCAGCAGGTGTGTAACGTGTGTATGTGTGTGGGTGGGGGGAGTATAGACCTGAGGGTGGAGGTGGAGGTGGGGGCATAGCTACAAAGTAGGGAATTGGAAAAACTGTGCGTAACTTTAAAGTCTCCCTGGAGGACCAGGAGAACCCCAAGATCATAACCTAGAGCCCCCAGGACCCCAGGACCCTCTAATGAGGGGAAGGATTCCAGGGACTGGAAGTCCTGGCTTTCTGACCCACTCTCTTGGGACAGGGACGGTCCCCTGTCACAGGGGAGGGGAAAGTCCTCCATTCTGGTTAAGACTCCCAGCTATGGAGCCAGCCACCTGGGTTTGAATTCTGGCTTTACCAGCTGTAGACCTTGGGCTGGTTACAGGATCTGCCTGTATCTTGGTTTTCTCATCTGTGAAATGGGGATAATGAAAATATCTACATTGTTGGAGTGTTGTGAGGATTAAATAAGGTAATGCACTTAAAGTGTTTAACTGTGCCTACTCCATAACAGGTGTTTGATAAAAAACAGGGATATTATCATTGTTATTGTCTGCTTCCAGCAGAGATCTTGCAGACCATTAGGCAGGCCAGAGTATGTAGGGATGGAGAGATTTCTCCCAGTATCCATGCTTGCCATCCACAGGCTCCTTCTGCTTCATTAGGAGCTTGGACTTTTAACTCCTTCTCCCAGGTGTTACCTCTGAGCCTCAGTTTCCCTTTCTGCTGTTCCGCAGTGGGGAAAGGTGCCAGCAGGCTTCCGTTCCAGTTACCCAAGGTATGCTTTGAAATCTTCCAGCAAAATGCATTGTCCTCAGGGATTGGCTGAGAGGCAGGCCCTGCAGCTGCAGATCACAGGGCTGGAGCCCTGTCCACATTCCACTGGGTTCTGAGTTCAGATGCCATGAAGTCTGGATTTCTAGATTTGAGAAAAGGAGCCTGAAGTGGGAAATGGCCGGCCAGGATCAGGTCAGTTGGACCCCAGACTGCTTAGCAACACCCCCTCCCCATTTGCAGAGGTAGAGGATGATGGAACCACTTCACTCCGTTCTCCTTTTCCTTCTGGGCCAGGATTTGAGCTGGCGGCTGGGGGTGGGAGGGTGGATGAACAGCTGCAGCTGCCTCCCTCCAGCCTTTGAGAGGCCTGAGTCAGGCAGGAAATTAGAGCTGGGGAAGAGATCAAGATTGCGGAGTAGAGCTCTGGGAAGGATCTTATTAAGCACTGTTGGGATTGGGCCCAGACACGGTCCCCACCCAGCGTGATGGGGAAGGGGTGTGAGTGAGGCTCCTTCTCGTGTCAGCTGGGGATACTGAGGCTCATGCAGGGCCTGGTTGGAGCTCTGCCTCCTCTCTCAGAGAGCACCCACATTTCTGCAGTGAAAGAGAGTGACCTCAATCTGGTACTAGAGGAGTGCTGGATGTGGAGGCTGGGGGCAGGGCCTCCCCTGGCCCATGTGGTGCCTTGGTGGGCATTAGAATGTAGTGCCCCATGCTCTGGGCTGATGAATCTCATGCCAGGGTTTTGTGGGTGGGGCATGGATAGGACTTGAGCTCCCACTTACGAGCCCTCTGCTAGAGGTCGGGGCACCCAGGACTCAGAGGCTGAGGTGTATGGGTGAGGCAGCATGGCTTACCTAAGGGAGGCTCTCGGAGCCTCAAGGGACAGACCCTGCCTGCACCCAGATCTCTCCTTGTTGACTCTTCTGAAGCCACTAGGGAGCCAGTTGGTCTCATCTTGACCCACGTTGTAGCACTATCCTTGGCTCCCCACTCTTTCCTGCCAAGCAAGACCTGGCTGAACCCCTCCCTGGAGCCTCAGCATCAGCCCTTAGGTGAGTGGAGAGAACAGTCAATACGTCACCACAACATGGAAGCAGAGCCCCTAGTCCTGGGGTGACCATATAGCTGTAAGAAAATTCTCCATCCATGGGAGATGTGGAATCAGATGCCCTGAGCTCCATTTTCACACATCATACTAGCTGTGTGACTCTGAGCCAGTTGCTGAACCTCTATATGACTCAGTTTCTGCACTTATAAAACGAGGGTTAGTAGGAGCCTTCAAGATGATGCAGCAAGCCAAGTGCCTAGTTAATTGGTATTAATCTTGCCTGGGGAAGGGGGAAGAGTATCAGATTCTGAGGGGGTGAGAGGGTGGAGGTCCAGGAGCTGAGTGCTTCGGTGCAGATTCCTGGGTCTCGTGCTGTTGGGATCTATACCTGGACACTGGTGGAGAACCCCGTTGCCAGCTCTGCACCTACCTGTTGGACATGAGCCCCTCAGGACGGTCTGGGAGGAAGGCTGCAGTGTGAGTGGCCCCAGTGTGAGAGGCGGCAGGCTGCAGGGTTTAGGGACAAAATCTGGGGTCTGGGAGCCGAGAGACTGAATCTCTGCTTTTTATGGGCTCTGTGACCTCTGATGAGTCACACCACCTCTTTTGATGCAGTGTGACTGTCTGTTAAGCAAGGGGGCTGGATAAGGCTAGAGGTGCCCTGAGACTAACCTTCCTGGCAAACTCATTGGTTTGGGCCTTCAGAGTGGTTTTTTTTAAGCCAACACTTTCAAATTTGTATTTTTTCAATTTTGTAAAAATATTTTATATAAAATATGGAGATGGGGGTTCTATGGCAGATCAGAAGATGTGGAGATGTGGGCTTGTGTTGCTGCATGCTGTAGTGGGGAACCAAGGAATGGGTGTCCCCCTCAGCAGGGGCCTGCCCTCAGCAGGTCCTTGTGACCCCTTGCCCGCTCCCCTCATTGAACTTCTAGGTGACCCCCAATGGCTGTTACTGTGACCCCTGGGCAGCTGAGCTTGAAGGCCTTTACAGCTCTAAAATGCTCTGTGACCTTCAGATGCTGTGACCAGTGGTGACAAAGGAAAGGCTTAATGCCCTGGTAGGAGAGGGGTGGACATAAGAATGTTTTGATGGACAAGAGTCAAAGGAAAGGAAGACTGAATTGGATGGGGATGGGGCCTTGGCCTGGGAAACTCGTGGCATCACAGAAGGAGGAGCTGGAAGGGAACTTGGAGGCCATCAGCCTGGTTATTCTGCAGGTAAAGGAAACTGAGGCCCAGGGAGGGGCCTGCCAGGCTCAGGCTCTAAGACCATTAGCTCATTCCTGCCCACACTCACCCTTCCTTCTGCCTTGGCTCCACCCTCCTCCAGGCCCAGGGCCAGCACCAGAGCCCACAGACCTGACTCTGTTTCTTCAGCTGGCTGCTGAGCAGGGGGCTGGAGGGAGGAGTGGAGGGAGGTCTCTGCATGCAGCGGGAAGGCAGGAATGGTGGGGATGACGCAGGGTTGGGGCTGGGTTCAGAGGCTTCTGGATGCCAGTGTAGAGCCCTGGCCAGTCCTCCAGTGTGTACTCCATGTCTGCTGTGTGAGACAGGGGTCTGGGCACAGGGTGGGGATCCCAGGATGAACGAAACCATCCGGGCCTGTGGAGAGTCTGCAACTGGCTAGAGCTTGGCAGCGGGGCATTGGCAGCAGGCAGAGGTGGCTGCAGATAGGGTGGCACTGAAAGCGTGGGCGAAGGTGTACAGGCAGGGCTGCCTGAGGCCCTTTTGAGGGGAAGAGAAGGAAGGTTTGGGAAGGAAGCAGTGAATACTTACAGGAGGAAAATATGTGAGGACCCATTGACTAATTGATTGGGTGATTGAGTCATTCTTCAACCATGTCTGGTGCCTACTGTATGCCAGGCTCTGGGGATACAAAACACAGGACATGTCCTTGCCCATGTGTGGGTGGGGGTGTAGACACCAGGCTGTGAAGGAGGAACAAAGGCTGACAAGCCTGGAACAGGGTCATTACACACAGTTGGAGACACCTCAGTTGGCAGAGTCAACATTCAACAGGGAGAATGGTGGTTAATTAGCAGGAAGGACTTCCTGATGATGAGTAATTACTATACAGGAGAGACCCCATAGGCTTGGAGAAGGGGGATGGGGGTATTCTGGAGGGAGGGTTTCTCCAAGGGAACCCCCAGCACTAGGGTCCCCCACTTCCATTCTCGGTCCTAGCTGAGGAGCCTAGGGAGGCAGCAGGGCCTCCTTGGGCTGCGTGGGAGGCCAGACAAGTTGGTGTCGCTGTGACTTGGTCTTTGGTCTGGTTTTCCAGTATTTCTGGGAAGCTCCAAGGTGATTTCTCAGAACTCCAGAGAAAGCTGCCTGTAGGCGTCTTCAGTGACGCCAGCAGTGAAGGGCCTCCTGAAGATCACTCCCCTTTGCTTGCCTGGTGCTCTAGCCAGGGGAGATGGGAGGGTTTGCGGAGGTTTGTCTATGGACATCCCCAGCCGTGACTGCAGGCCCAACCCACTGTGGAACAGTGGTTCGTTTCAGTGTTGGTTCATTTCAGTGACATAAAATGTCGGTGAAGCCCCAGTAGGCTTGGGGTAGGGAGTCCAGAGGATCATTGTGATCCTGGCAGGGAAAAGATGCTAGAGGCAGGATCTTTCCCAGCCCTAGAGCTCTGAAGGACTTGGAGAAGTATGCAGAGGAGACCCTGACTCCTTTAACAGAACAAAGACTCTTCACTCAGGTACCGGCTTTAGGAAGGATGGGAAATTGGCACTTCACTTCAGTGTCCTCCCCTGACATCTCAGAACCACCAAACAATAGATGGTTAGTTCCTGGTGCCGTGGACAACCTGTGTATCCGAATACAGCAGTCTTTTTTCAGATGAAGAGTCAGTGTTTCCCCTTCATTCTGGGGTTTCCCAGGTAGATGTCTTGGGTGGTCCCTGGGCTGGGAGTCTGCACAAGTGGCTGGGCAGGTCCCGTGAAGGCGGAGGCCGGTGGTTGCACGGTATGTGGTGCTGACGGAGAGCGGCATGGCGTGGTCTTGGGTGAGTGGGGGAGGGAGGCAGGGGATCTGTAACCCTTTGTGCATGTGGCCCTGGTGCATGTATAGCACAGTGTACATAGGAGGCCAGGCAAGAGGATTTTTCTTGCTAAGTGACTCAGTCTAGGAACGAGGTCTCCTAGTGCCTACCCTGGGCGGGCTCTTGTGTGTTGACGTGAGTTGGACTACGTCCTTGTGTGTGTGTGTGTCCACAGGAGGGTGTGGGACTGAGCCCTCCCTCCTTCTCCTGGACAGCTCCAAAGAGCAGAACGGGTGATTCATTGGCCCCCACCCACCCACAGTTGGTCCAGCCAAGGCCAGAGCTCAAAGACGAAGGGTGTTTTTGGAGGGGAACGTGGTGGTTCCAGACAATGAGGGCCTGGGGCAGACTTTGCTGGATTCCCCCTTAGTGCTCCCTGGGAATACTTTTGGGTTCTGACCCAGCCTCCTTTCCACCCTCTAGACCCCAACAATTGTCCCTGGGCAGAGGTGGGGGCGAGGGGAGGGGAGGGCTGGTGGGCAGGGGACGCTGTGGGGAAGAAGGAGGCCTGTGGAATGGTGGGAGGGGAGAACTGGGCCCAAGGAGGGGGAGAGGGGAGGAGGGGAAGGAAGTGGGGAAATGCAAACCAAATGTTGGCCCTGGGTACAGTCAAGAAAAACATACTCTCGCGGGAGCCTGGAGCGGGGTTCCCTTTCAGAAAGGCAGGAAGGGCTGGGACAGATGTTTGGAGGAAAGAAAGAAAGAAGGGGGAAAAAAAAAGAAATAGGAAAAAAATTGGAATGAAACTCACAGCCTGGGGCCAGGGCCATTCTTCCCCAGTCTCAGGCCTGATTTCTTCTGTGTTAAGGCCTGTCCTGGGCTCTGAGCTTGGCGCGTGGGCACCAGAGTCTGTCCCAGTCTGTGTGTGCAAATGCATGTGTGTTCCGAGGAGGCCAGGAAGGCAGGCACGGGTACTTGGAGAGGGGGAGGGGCCAAGGCACCCTGAATGTGCCGGCTGTGCGGGCCTGGAGCTGCCTGTTCATCCATCAGTGGTCCGGAGGGTTCCAGGAGTGAAGACCCCCAGGCTGGTTTGCTGGGGGTGGGGGTCTGCAGTGAGGAGGGAGGACTCTAGGCCCACCAGCACCAGATCAGAAGAC
Source organism: Macaca mulatta (assembly GCF_049350105.2). Classification (NCBI taxonomy): domain Eukaryota; kingdom Metazoa; phylum Chordata; class Mammalia; order Primates; family Cercopithecidae; genus Macaca; species Macaca mulatta. Next base: position 123,205,394 of record NC_133417.1, on the reverse strand, counting down.
GGAGGAGCCTTAGTGGCACACAGGGGTTTTGTGTCCCGGGGTGGGGGCGCGGCTTAGGGGGGCCCTGCCTCTGGTAGCTGTCTCTTTTCCCTGTCCCCTTTACGCCCCTGCAAAGCAGGGCTCCTGACCCTCAAGGCCACCGGTGGAGCCTGGGAGGAGGGAGGAGAGAGGAGGCTGGGACGAGGGGGTGGAGTGGGGGAGAGGAGGAGGAGGAGGAGGGAGGGTGAGCTGGAGGCAGCAGGGCGAGAGGCCCAGCAGATGCTGGCGGAGCTGGAGCAGCAGCGGACTCAGAGAGCCCTTCTACCAGCGCCGCGGGGACTCTAGCTTCAGGGGCTCTTCGCAGGCCCTGGGCGTGCCCCAGGGACGGGACCCGGCAAAGATGACGTGGATCTGTCTGTCCTGCATGCTCTGGGTAGGTCTGGCTGCTTTAGCTACGACATTACTCTTCCTTAAGCCTCCCGTCCCCCAGCGGCCCCTGCCACCTTATCCTTTCGCTGAGAGCCTGGGGTGGGGGGTGTCAGTCTTGAAGGAGGGGCCTTTCTGTCTCTGACCTACAGAAGGACAGACTGACTTGAGCAACCCTCAGCCGGAAGACTTTCCCCACCAACAGGGCCCAGGCCCAGGGACCCGGGTCAGTACATCCCCTGTCCCACCTCCCCGCCCCCCAGTGGAGTCCCAGAGCTGTAAGTGGAAGGAAGCCATGGAGAAGTTTGCTTCTCTTTAGAGCCTTTCCCCCTAACTCACATCCCATAATGGGGCGAAAATTCTTCACCGCCCCCCACTCACTTGCTGAGCCCAAGAGCTTGAGGAGGAGGCAGTGGTGGGGCTGGGGAGCAGAGAATAGTAGCCCTGAATATTAAGTCTGGAAGAGCTGGACTGGGGGAGAATTCTCAGATTCCATCCCCTTTATTCCTTCTACACCCAGTTTCAGCTTCCACCCACTGCCATCCCTTCCTCCATAGCTCTCCCCTGCTACCAAGACTTCCCCATCCCGGAGAAGGGAGCCATGGCCTGCTCTTCCCCCTTTCTTTCTTGGCCCCAGGTTCAAGAAGGTGGGTCCCAGGATGGGGATGCCTGGGGGGCCAGCAGAGAGGCCTGGGGCCATGTGGTGAAGGTTAAAAGTCTTAAGGCCAGACCTAGGCTGAGGCTTCTGGGAAAAGGGGGATGGGAGAGGGCTGCCTGCTGCAGAAGGGCTGGGGGTCAGAGGAGGAGAGGACCCCTTCCTCAAAGGGGCTCCTGTGGGACTGTCTTGGCTAGGCAAAGGCATGCATGGGGTCAGGAGGGCGAGGAAGTCGTCCCTGGCTGAGGTTACTGTTGGGCTCTGAGAGAGTGATGACTGGTTTGGGGGAGGGGGCTTCAGGACTGTGATCCAGATGTGGCCTTTCCTGTCCCTTTCCTTGTTCTGGCCACTCCTTGGGAGGGCCCTCTTGGCCCAGGCAAGCCCATGCTGGGGTCAGTTGTGGGAACACAAACTTGGGCAGCCAGGTATCCTCTGGGCAAAGAAAGAAAGGGTTGTGGAGGGGGCCTGGAATGAGGAGGTTTGGGTGGCATGTTGGGCCAGGGTGCTGGGATGGGTTGGATTAATAGATTGAGAGTGACTGCGGAGGCCTGCACACAGGATGCATTTGTGGTTTACTGGGCTGGTGTTGACATCTGGAAAATGGGAGCCTTGGCCAGGTTCGTCTCTGTGCTGAGGACAGAGGTAGGCAGGAGGGAGATCTGCAGCAAGAAGGATGGCAGGTAGACGTCCAGGGGTGACACAAGAAGGACGGCAGGTAGACATCCGGGGTGACACAAGAAGGACGACAGGTAGACGTCCAGGGGTGACACAAGAAGGACGGCAGGTAGACGTCCAGGGGTGACACAAGAAGGAGGGCAGGTAGACGTCCAGGGGTGACACAAGAAGGAGGGCAGGTAGGCGTCCAGGGGTGACACAAGAAGGACGGCAGGTAGACATCCAGGGGTGACACAAGAAGGATGGCAGGTAGACGTCCAGGGGTGACACAAGAAGGATGGCAGGTAGACGTCCAGGGATGATACAAGAAGGATGGCAGGTAGACGTCCAGGGGTGACACAAGAAGGATGGCAGGTAGTCCAGGGGTGATGAGCTGCTATGAATGGAGAGAGGGCTCTATAGCCCCCTTCAGCTGACTGATATTGGGAAAAGTGCCTCATCCCAGTGAGCCTCTGCTTCCCCATGGGTGAAATGAGGATTTTAGACAAACGGGGTGCAGAGAGGTAGGGATGAGATTTTGTATCCTATTCCCCAGGGCAGTGCCTGGCAGGTAGAGTGCTCTACGGGTGTTATACCCTCCCTGAGAGTAGGGGGAAGTCTGGGGACCAAGGCAGCTGTAGGTCTCCTTGAGTGTCTTTATTGTTATTTATTCATTTTTAAAAATTGAGATGGAGTCTTGCTCTGTTGCTCAGGCTGGAGTGCAGTGGCATGATCTTGGCTCACTATAACCTCCACCTCCTGGATTCAAGCAATTCTTTTGCCTCAGTCTCCCGAGTACCTGGGACTACAGGTGTGCGCCACTATGCCCAGCTAATTTTTATATTTTTAGTAGAGATGAGGTTTCATCATGTTGGCCAGGCTGGTCTCGAACTCCCGACCTCAAGTGATCCACCCGTCTCAGCCTCCCAAAGTGCTGGGATTATAGGCATGAGCCACCACGCCCAGCCTTGAGTGTCTTTGACTAGAAAAGCTTCTGTCCCTCCCCTGCCTCCTTTTCCTCTCCTCTCCTGGTCCCCATTCTTTCTTGGCTGGCTGTGATGCCCATGGCCAGGGTGGGCCAGAGACTGGGGCAGTAGGAACTGGACAGAGGAAGCAGTCCTGACACCAGACAGGACTAGGCTCAAACCCTATTTCCATCATTTGGTGTGGGCAGGCTTGGTAAAACAGTTCCCTTCATGAGCTTCAGTTTTCTGATCTGTAAAGTGGGGAGAATAATATATTCCTTGTATGACTAGGGTGGGGAAAGAGACAATAGATGTCAAAAGATCAGGTATGTAGGCATACAGTAGGTGCATACAGCAAATGCTGGCCCCTTTCCCACTCCACAGTCTCCTGCCTGGTTCTTGGGATCCTCTGTATCCCAGACCTGATGCTGGGGGAAGATCTCCCTGGGAAGGGTGTCATGGGACAGGGCTCTACTCCTTGGGCTGTGTCTCCTGACTGCCCAGGGACTCTGACCAGCTACCCTGAGGCCAGGAACTGGCTGGGTCGGTGGCCTCAGGGAGAATCTGTCAGAGATAGGTCTTGTGCCCTAGACTGAGTGCTTGCATCTATTGGTTCACATGTTCCTGTAGAGGGAAAGCTGCAACTGTGTCATCTAAGAAGTAATATATCTGGAGTGCGTAGTTTTAACAAGCCCTAGGAATAAAAATCACTTTATTAGCTGAGGAGCAGAGCTATTTATTATGCATAACTTGATTTTCTCATCAAGTGAGCCCATTTGCTATTACATATTCAAGTACGGTTTATTTAGAAAATAATTGCATGGCTAGCAATTGAGGCTTTTTGATGTTGTGCGGTGGAGTTAGAGGTGCAGGCCCTTCCTTCCAGAGGGGCTCGCTCTGTGCTCAGGAACAGGGAAGGGGCTCAGGGTGAGGCTGAAAGAGCCACCAGGCAGGGCCTGGGAGTCAAGTGCAGCTTTGGCCCTGCCCTGAGCAAGCTGAGTGGTCTCAAGCTGGTTACTCGACTTTTCTGGACCTCGCTGAAACTTGGACACTATTCTCTAAGGCCACATCCAGCTGCAGATGATAATGTATTCTGTTTCCTGGAGTTGGTGTCCTGCCCAGTGCTAAGCACACATTTTCGACAGAAGGGTCCTCATGAGCTCTGGATTCCTTGTGCACAATTCCAGCCATGCAGACCCCAATCTGTCGCTTTGGTCCTGAATTCGTTCTCTGTTCTCTCTCGTTTGGTTGACCTGTAAGGGCCTCCTGACTGTGGGTTTGGGAGGTAGGCTGGGCTGCATGAGAATCGCCAGGGTCTGAAATAAGACTCTCCTTTTGTAAAGTTTTGCAAAGTGATGTGTGAGGCACAAAATTGGGGAGCAGCACTGCCCTTTTTTTTCTGCACTGTTGAAAGGAAGTGTAGCATGCTGGCTGAGAGTGCAATGCCTGGGCTGGATCCTGGGTGGGCCTGTCACTTGACAGCTGTGTGACCATAGGCAAGTAGTTTCACATCTCTGTGCTTTAGTTTCCCCACCTACCTAGAGGGTTGTTCGGTTTTGAATGAGCTAATCCACACATGCATTTAGAAAAGTGTCTCTCACATATAAGAGCTCAATAAATGTTAGTGCTTCTTGTAGGATGGCACATTTTCAAGGCTACCCGGCAAGTCAGAGTTGAGACTCCAACCCCATCTGCTGCATCCTCTGCCAGGGTTCTCCATTCTGGGAATGCTTTGGGGCAGGGCATATGGGGTCTGTGAGAATCAAGCCCTAAGAATGACGCATGAGCCCTAAATCAGCGAAGAGGACTGTGGTGGGCAGCCCAGGGTTGGGGCATGGTGTTGGGGAGGTCGTGTGATGGAGGAAGCATCCTGTCATTTGGCTTTCTAACTACACTCCCCATGCACCTTTCCATCCTTTTCACGGATTATTATTATTATTATTATTATTTTTTTTTTTTTGAGACGGAGTCTCGCTCTGTCTCCCAGGCTGGAGTGCAGTGGCGCGATCTCGGCTCACTGCAAGCTCCGCCTCCCGGGTTCACGCCATTCTCCTGCCTCAGCCTCCTGAGTAGCTGGGACTACAGGCGCCTGCCACCTCGCCCGGCTAATTTTTTTGTATTTTTTTTTTTTTAGTAGAGACGGGGTTTCACCGTGTTAGCCAGGATGGTCTCGATCTCCTGACCTCGTGATTCACCCGTCTCGGCCTCCCAAAGTGCTGGGATTACAGGCTTGAGCCACCGCGCCCGGCCCTGTTCACGGATTATTATGGAGAGCCTGCTCTCTTCAAGCTGCTTGCACATATTGGGCACATGATTGCAAGCAGGATGGGTGTTACCAAGAGGGAACCTCTGGGGGATGTAAATGGGACCTAACCTGGACTGGGGGAGGAGGTCTCAGGGAAGACTCCTTGGGAGGTGAATTTTAAACTAGATCTACAGGTGAGTCTGGCCAGGCACAGTGGTCATACCTGTGATCCCAGCACTTTGGGAGGCCAAGGAGGGAGGATTGCCTGAGCCTAGAAGTTCAAGATCAGCCCGAGCAACACAGTAAGACCATGTCTGTATGAAAAACAAATAAGCTAGCTAGGCATGGTGGTGTGCGCTGGTAGTCCCAGCTACTTGGAGGCTGATGTGGAAGGATCACTCGAGCCCGGGAGGTCAAGGCTACAGTGAACTATGATTACACCACTGCAGCCCTGGCAACAGAGCAAGGCCCAGGGCCATGCAGGAAGGGCCCTGGGCAGGTTCCTCACTCCAGCGCAGGGCATCATTGTGAGGATTAAATGAGGAAGTCCATTCCAATCCCTCACTAGGGCACCTGGCCCCACTGATGGGGCCTCAGACTAGCCCCATCTCTGAACCCTTCCATGCCAGGACATAATTTTGTTTCAGTGCAGAAAATGGGCTTGATGCATCAGAAATGTGGGCAACCTGCATTAAGAAGGAGGGGGGAGAGAGAGAGAGAGAGAGAGAGAGAGAGAGAGAGAGACACTGATGGAGAGAACTCATCTTGCTCAGGAGAGAGAGAGAGACAGACAGACACTGATGGAGAGAATTACCTCGCTCAGGAGAGACAGAGAGAGAGAGAGAAAGAGAAAGACCCTGATGGAGAGAACTCATCTTGCTCAGGAAACTGAGTCAGGAGTTAAAGGCTCTTGGGCAGTGGCCTGGGAAGTGCTGGGGAAATGTCACTGTCTGCCTTCCTTCTTACCTTGGCGATTCCCAGTGATCGGAGTCCAGGAGCATCTCCTCAGCCAGAAGATGACAGCACCTGGTCACCTGGTGTCTTGGCTTGTGACGAGGGTGGTCCCCACGTTCTCTCTCTTCTGAGGGCAGGTCCATGGGAAGGGGGTGTGATTTCACTACAGAAAACAGAGGCCAGGCAGTAGCTTTACCCATGTGATTCTTCAGGCTTGTGCTGGATGCGGAGGACATGGAGCAGATGTGTGTCTGACACGTCTACCTGGCGGGTAGTCTGACACACACAGAAGATACAACGCGAATCGCTCACTGCTGCTGAGCGCTCACCATGCGCTAGGCCCCATTCCACTGACTTTACAGCACAATCTCATTTCATCCTCACAACAGCCTATGGGAGGTGACTGTCATTGGTCCATTGAACAGATTAGTAGAGTGAGGTAGAGCAAGTTAAGCTACTTGCCCAGGTAACAAGTGCAGGGGCCGTTAGACTGCAGCAAGTACTGTGGTGAGGCTCAAAGAAAGAGCGACTGGGAAAAGCAGGGGACACCGAGGTAATCATATTCCTCCCCAGAATCTTAGTCTGCACTGATGCGTGAGGAAATGACCAAAATCCAAATCGAGGGGCATTCTGCAAAACATCTGCCCTGAAACCTTTAAAAACATCAGTGTCAGAAAGAAAAATGAGAGGTGGATAACGTGCCTAGGTTAAAGGATGAGAGACTCAGCCACTAAAGGCAGTTCAGGATCCTGATTGCGTCCTGAATCCAAAATGAAAACGAAAACAACGCCCCGGCTCTCATGGACATTCTTGGGGCAGTAGAATGACTGTATTAGACAATGGGATTGTACTGATGCTGAATTTCTAAGTGTGATCATAGGGAAAGGGAACATGCGTGTTCATCTTTTCCAAAGCTTTTGCACTTTTCAAACTAAAATGAGGAGACAGCGGGTGGGGAAATGGATTCTGACAGGGATCCAGGGGTATCTGGGAAGACCCCTGATGAGGGGATGAAGTTTGAATCAGGCCCTTGAAGGTGTCTAGAAGCTAGACAAGCAAAGAGGGGAGGAAGGGCATTCTGGGCAGAGGCTCAGAGGTGCAGAGGGGTTGCGGGTGGCTGGGGAGTGTGGAGCAGCCTGGGTGGACACAGGGCAGGGAGTCAGGAAGTGGATCTTGGGGATTGGGACTGGCAGGGTGGGCTGGGTAGGGACCAATACTTCTTCCCCTGCTGGCTCCAGGGAGGGCAGGGTTTATTCCGGACACCTGGGAAGACATGGCAGCATTTGGGGTGAGTGGAGGTGCCAGACCCTACAGAGCTGTAGTTGTGATCCTAAGAGGCTGTGTAGTGTAGGGGCTATGGGTGGGAGCGGCCTGGTGTCGGGGCCCAGGAGGCTGCTGCAACAGCCCTGGGGAGAAGTGCCAAGGCCTCATATAGGGCAGAGGCAGTAGGATTAGAAAGCACAGGATGATGAGTGTTTAGGAGGCAAAATTCACAGGATTTGGCAACTGGTTAGTTGGGGGTGGGGGAGGTGCAGGGAGGAGTTGAGAGTGACTCAGAGCTTTCCACTTGGGGCGACCAACAACATGGTCAGGCCAAGAACATGGCTAGGCATGGGGGTGGGGGACTTGTGTGTGTGTAAAGGTGTAATGGGGTTGGAGGAAGCTGGAATTTGAGGTGCCCATGGGACTCCCAGAAGCCAGCCTGAAGCCCCACTGGGGATCTGAGCCTTTCTCACCTAAACGATGCTGGATGCCCACCAGGCCTCCCAGCCTAAGGGTGAGGGGGGATGGGGCAGTGGATGGCTAGTGGGCTGAGCGAATGTGAGAGGAGTTGACCTCCCAGGTCTGCCCTAGGCCTGTGTGTGGTGATCCCCTTCCCTGGCTTGCAGACTCCAGCCCTCTCCCCACATCATCCAGGGCTTTTTGGCCACAGGAAGGCTTGTGGAAGGTAGCGCTGAGGCAGTTTTGTAGGAGGAGCTCAGGAGCTGGGAACCCTGGGGTCTATCACCCCCTTTCATCACCACCCAACCCTCACTGCTGCTCTGCCCCCACGGGGCAGGGAGGAACCAACAAACAGACTTTCCCACCCCAGGGCCAAGGACTCTCGCCAAGGCTGTCCAAGCCAGATGTGCCACACCCCTCTGGCTGGGCCGCCCGGGCAGGAAGGCTGGGCTGCATGGAGGGAGGGAAGGGAGAGGAAGCCCCGAGGGCCACGAAAGCCCTCTGATGCTGGGTGGGCTGGTCGCAGGGTGGGGGCTAGAGCTCTGGGCTTGGAGGGAGGAGAAGAAGGACTTACAGGCTGGAGCCTTCCCCTTTTCTGGGCCCTGGCTCTTGAGAGAGGTGGGGGTTGGGGGGTGGGGGTGTGGAGAGACCAGGCGGCTCCAAGCTGTGGCTGTGTCTCCTTCTGCCCCTGAGTTTTCCCCAGGTAGGTTCCTTTGGAACCAGCAAAGGAAGGGCCCCGGGGTGTGCTCCGTGAGGCTGTCTGCCACTTGTCAGGAAAAATGACGATCATTGTCATAACAAGCCATTACCCTTGAACAGCACTTTGCACTTTATGGGGCTTGTTTACATCCTCTGCCTGTACCTGCAGAACAACCCGGGGGGAGGGCTAGATAGGTACCAGGCACCCCGCTTTTCTTCTTAGCCCATATTTTAGCGTCTGATTGTTAAGTTCTTTTTTCCCACTGAGTCTCATTATGCCTTCTTGCAGTGCCTTCCCACTGGTTTTGGTTTTGCCTTCTGAACTTCACAGATGACGTCTGGTGCCTACTTACAATGACTCTTCCTTCATATATTTGAGGATAGGAAGCTAACCGACCCTAGACTTTCTCCTCTAGCATCCTGGGAACATCAAACCTATGGGATGACTGTTTTAACAAGATCACCTCAGTGACCCTGTTTTACAGTGGAACTAAGTGGATGCCAGCAGAGCCTGGGGCCCCTTGCCTGGAGGTGGCAGAGCTATTCCCTCGCTCCCACCAGAGCAAGGGACTTCACAGCTTCCACCCTTCACAGCCTCCTCCTTGGAGGAGTGATGTCTCCTCATTCATTCCACTCTCTGAATCATCCGCAAGTCCCGCCCTCATCACTTTCAGTCGCTTCATTCCAAAGGGACTGTTGTGTCATTTCCCCTCTCTCTACACTCAGACTGTCTGGTCCAAACTCCTCATTTTTCATCTGGGGACTGTGAGGCTCAGGAAAGGTCACTGATATTCTCAATGTCGCATAGCCTAGAAGGCAGGTCTCCAGACTCCTCCCCCAGTGCTCGCTCAGCCACAGCCAGGACCCAGTAGGGCTGAGGGGCAGGAGTGTCCTGGGGCATCCCCTGTGGCTGCTTAGAGAGGCCTGAGCGAGGGCAGAGATGGACCTGAAGCCCTGTCCCTGCCCTCCAGGCCCCAGGAGCGAAATATTTTGTAAACTCAGATTTCTTGGGGCTGCGCTGGCAGAGCAGGCAAACTGGGGCCCCTGGGAGAAGCTGGTCTGGAAGGCTGCACATGCCACTCATGGCGTCATTGGGCTGCCAGGGCTGTCTTCTGGGAGACTCTGCTGCCCTAACTGTGCTTTGGGAAGAAGGCCTATATCCCTAGGCTTTGGGAAAAGGGCTGGATATGGGGCATGGGGAGGGAAGTTTGCCGGGTAAGCAGCAATGGGCTTTGCCTGACTTAGTGGGGTGGGAGAGACAGGCTTGGGGATTGCCAGAGTCGGACCGGGAAAGCTGGCTTTAGGGTTTCCTTTCTGCCTCCCCCAGACAGCACTTAAACTGAATCCCAGGTCCGCCCTCTGCACCTCCCCCCACCCCAGGCCTGGACTGCTGCAGTTGACACTGACCAGGGCCCCCTCCCTGGCATGTTTGTGGCAGAAATCTAAGGGAAGTCCCTCAAGTCCAGGCCTGAGACAGAAACCAGGGGAGGTGAGACAGGTGAATAGAAGGGACCTACCTGCCCCTTCTTGTGGGATGGGGGTGACAGAGTGAGGCCCAGAGCTGGGCAGTACCCTGCCCGACCCTCACCCCAACCCCAGCCGAAGCTCCTAGAACCCAGCTCTCTTGAATATCAGAACCCAGGAGGTGGCTGGTTGGATCTACCCTGCAGAGGCCTCCATGACCACCAGGGGGCACTGCTGGGCTCCAGCTCCCCACCCTCAGCAGTCCCCACCTCTAGCCTGGGCTTTTGTCTCTGCTCCCCCACCCCTGCTGTCTCTGCTTGTCTCTCTGAATTTCTAACCAACTTCAGAAAGGTTGAAAATACAGTGCAAAGAACATTTCTCCCCTCCAGAACTCAGAGAGTAAGTTGCTGACATGATGCCCCACCACCCTTAAATACTTTTCTGATTTTTCTACAAGGACTCTCTTACCTGACCAGCCCCGCTATCAAAATCAGGAAACTGACATGGATACCTTACTACCATTCAATCTAGACCCAGGGAAGTCCCGCCAGTGGTCCCAGTGATGTCCTGTGGGCATCAACAGAACCTGGTTCAGAAGCTGCCGTTACTTTTGGTTGCCAAGTCTTTTTGCTGCCTTCAGTCTGGAAAGCTCCTCAGCCTTTCCTTGATTTCCATGACCTTGTCACTTTTGGAGATTCCAGGACGTTTAATGTGTAGGCTGTCCCTTAGTTTGGGTTGGCCTGATGTTTCCTCATGATTAGATTCAGGTTGAGGCTTTCTGGCAGGGATACCGCAGAAGCGGCGTCTGTTCTCAGTGTAGCCCTGCTCCGAGCTTGGCTCCATCATCCCATTACCATTGGAGTGATGCTGACTTTGATCGCTTGATTAAAGTGGAGGAAGCCAGGAAAAGTTACTTTCTTCCTCTTTGTAATTTCTAAGTATGATGTGGGGAGGTGCTTGGAGATGATGTAAATATCTTGTGCCTTATCAAACTTTGTTTATTCAGTTACAGTCATGAGTCACTTAACAATGGGGATACATTCTGAGAAATGTGTTGTTGGGGGATTTTGTCATTGTGCAAACATCATAGAGAGTACTTTTATATATCCAGATGGTACAGCCTACTGCACACCTATGCTACTGTATGGTATAACCTGTAGCTCCTGGGCTAAAACCCTGCACAGCATGTCACTGTACTGAACCCTGTAGGCTGGGAACTGTATATCTAAATTATCTAAATGTAGAAAAGGGACAGTAAAAATACAGTATTATAAGTTTATGGGACCACTGTCGTTATGTGGCGATGACTGCATTTCTGATTGTCAGCATACACACATTTAAGCCATTCCTATCATCATGTATTTTGATGCTCTGATCTTCCTGGATTTGGCCTTTGGGAGCTCCCATGTCCTTCTGTCTCTCTTTGAGCCTCTGACCCCCTTGTTAGTTTCTGCGTGTCTCTGTCTCATCTCTCTCATTCTCTCTGTCTGCCTTTATCTTGGTCTGTCTTTCTTCTCTGTCTCTCTGTTTCTCCTCTCTCTCTGTCCTGTCTGCTTCCCGCACCCCTCTCTCTCTCCCTTGTCCTTTTCTCTTTCCCTCTGCCCCTCTATGCCTTTGCCTCTTTGCCTCTCTGGCTTTCTGCCTCTGACTCAGTCTCATTTTGTCTGTTTTTCTCTCTGTGTTTCTACGACTTAGTCTCTGTCACCCAGGACTCACCTCTGCAGTGTCTTCAGATAGGAGTCCTAGACACGCGGGCTTGTGTGTGGGACACCGTCATTCTACCTGCTCTGGACTCACAGTCCTCCTCCCCAGCCTCTATTTCAGACCCAGGGGGCTCTGGGGCAGGTGCAAGGAGGGGAACAGGAACAAGTGGACTTTCCTCCCGCATGCTCCGCACACCGCAGGGCTGGGATCGCGTCTCTGTGTGTGCGCACATGTGTGTGGAGGGGTGTCAGAGAGGTCTGTGCCTGGGAGAGGGGAGAGAGGGAGCTGCTGGTGTCTGTGTCTTGCTCCCTTCTGCTACAGCTGGGAAGGGAATCAGGTTAGACCCCAGGGTGAGTGCCTGGAGCAGGGGATGCTTTCCCTGAGGAGTCCTCCAAATAGGGGCACCCATCCCCACCGTGGGGCCTGCAAGCTGGGCAGTGTCTGTGCAGGGCTCTGCATCTTAGAGCATGTTCCCATATGTGATTTCAAAGGACAACCTGTCAGAGCTCCAGGGGTGTGGTGCCATCCAGAGAGAGAAACTGTGGTAGTGGTGGAGTGGCGACTGACCCAGGGCTTTATGGTAAGTCAGGCTGAGAGGAAGGCTTGGGCCACCAGCCTGCCTCTCATGCATGAGGTGGTGTCATTTCAAAAGGATAGCCACATCTCTGTGTTTTCATAATGCAAAGAATTGAAAATAAAAATAAAGATGGAAGAAGCCTTCTGGGCTGGGGCAGGGGATGGTGGAGAGGGTGGAATGCGGAGAGAATGAGGGGAAATGGCATTGTGGGGTCATGGGTTAGAGAAGCGAAGGCCTATCAGCAGTAGAACAAACAAGTAAACCTGCTGCATCTACACAACGGGACGGCGCACGGCAGGGACGAAGGAGGAGCTGCGCTGGATGCAGCCACCTAAAGGACCCCAGACTCATGGTGTGTGAAGGCAGCCAAACGCAAGACTATGCACTGGATAATTTCATCTTGAGGAAGTTTAAAAATCTGGCACCGTGACTCTTTGGTGATGAAGCCACAATAGTATTAACCTTGGGGAGAGGAATGGGCGAGGCCATGAGGGAGTCTTCAGGGAGGTGGCTCTGTGGGGTGTATGTGTGGAACGTATCGAGCCATACATTTAAAATGAGCGCAGTCTGCTGTGTGTGAGCCATGCCTTCGTCATAAATGAAAAAAAGCCAAGGTAGGAAGCCATGTGGGGGCTGCACGTCCCGGAAGCTGAGCTCTCCAGCTGCTGTCTGGACTCAGGCCACGGGCCCCACCTGAGTCTGGGATGAATGTCCTGCCACCCCACACCTTTCTCTGTCCCTGGGACCTCCTCCCTCCTCTGGACCCTGAGGGGCTCTTGCCATCCTTTTCCCAGTCTCTGCCTACCTCTCCCCCAGGTTCCTCTACTCCTTCCCCAGGACCCCAGCCTTCTACCCAGGGCTGACTCTGTGCCTCTCCTCCCACAGCCAGAGGATCTGGAGGCCCCCAAGACACACCACTTCAAGGTGAAGACCTTCAAGAAGGTGAAGCCCTGTGGGATCTGCCGCCAGGTCATCACCCAGGAAGGCTGCACCTGCAAAGGTGAGCAGCTGTCTGGGCTGTGGGGGATGGGAGCACCCATCAGGGGAATGAGATGGCTGGGCCTGGGCCAGGCTGGGACTCTGCTGTGCACACATCCTTGGGGTCCCAACCTGATGCCTTGTTCTCGTCTGGTGGAGGATGCTGAGCTCACTGGATGACAAGCATGTGGGTGGGTGTGGTGGGCATGGCAGGTGGAGGGTGGCGTGGAAATGGAATGCTTGTATGAGGATGAATGGCATGAAGAAACTATATGGGTGTCATGTGAGTGGCATGAAGAAGGTATATGAGTGGCATGTGAGTGGCATGTGGAAGATGCATGATTAGTATGTGGTGGCATGGGGAGGTTGTGTTGAGGGTGTGTGGATGGCGTGTGGAAGGTGTGTGGATGATGTATGCTGAGGGTGTGTGGCTGGTGTGTGGCTGGTGTCTGGATGGCATGTGGATGATGTGTTTTGAGGGTGTGAGGCTGATGTGTGGTGGCATGTGGAGGTTGTGGTCAGTGTGTATGACTGGTGTGTGGATGGTGTGTGGCTGGTGTGTGGATGATGTGTGCTGAGGGTGTGTGGCTGGTATGTGGATGGCGTGTGGATGATGTATGCTGAGGGTGTGTGACTGGTGTGTGGATGGTGTGTGGCTGGTGTGTGGTTGATGTGTGCTGAGGGTGTGTGGCTGGTATGTGGATGGCGTGTGGATGATGTGTGCTGAGGGTGTGTGGCTGGTGTGTGGATGGTGTGTGGCTGGTGTGTGGATGATGTGTGCTGAGGGTGTGTGGCTGGTATGTGGATGGCGTGTGGATGATGTGTGCTGAGGGTGTGTGGCTGGTGAGTGGATGGCGTGTGGATGATGTATGCTGAGGGTGTGTGGCTGGTGTGTGGATGGTGTGTGCTGAGGGTGTGTGGTTGGTGTGTGGATGGCGTGAGGATGATGTGTGCTGAGGGTGTGTGGTTGATGTGTGGATAACTTGTGGTCTGTATGTAGAAGCTGTTTGGAGGGTTTGTGGCAGGAGCATTGAGGTCGTGTGACTGACGTGTTTTGAGGCATGTGGATGGGATGTGGTTGGTGTGTGGAAGTCGTGTGGGTGGCATGTGCTTGGCACTGGGTGTTCCGCAAAGAAAGGATGCCCCAGCCCTCTCCTGTGGCAGCTCAGAGGTGACTTTAAGAGGCCCTGAGTCAGACTCAGCGGAGGACTTGTTGTCTGCCAGGCTTTTCAATCACTATTTTCATGAGCTCCTGGAATGGCCTGGGGCTTGGCTGTCATTATTGCCTGAAAAGTTGGGTCTTGTCCCAGATCACACAGTGAAATCAGCAGGAGCTCCCTGCACCCAATATCAGTGGCTGACACCTTCACTCACCCCGTTGCCCCATCTGATGCCTCCCTCTCCTTCACCCCCACATCCCACCAATTGCAGGGCCTCCCAAGGACAGCTGGAGTCCCCGAGCTTCTTGGCATCATCCACTCCCAATTCCACTGTTGTCATTTCTCATGTGGGCGACTGACTCACCTTTGCCTTCTCCTGTCTCCTAACCTATTCTCAGCAACCCACCCTCCACACCAGCTTCCAGTGGGACTTAAAAACATAAATCCAGTTATGTCAGCTCCTGGCTTAAAGCCTTTGGGGGTCCCTCACAATCCCCAAGACAGAGCACAGACCTCTTTCCGCAGCTGCCAGGCCTGGTGGGCTCAGCCTTTGCCCAGCTCTCTGCCTCATGTTCCTCTGCTCCTGACTCCATGTTAAACCACTGGCGCCTCACATGACTCCTCACTCTGTTGGGCATACCAGGCAGGCCATGCCCTTTTTGCCTGGAGCCTTTGCACATGCGGCTTTCTCTCCCTGGCCCCTCTCTCTAGCCGCCCTCTCCACGTCAAAGTCCCAGCAGGCTGGGAGGCTGGGCCTCAGAGCCCGTTGACCAATCTCTAAAGCACTTACTGCATACCAAACACTCACAGGCATGACCTCATCTGATGTTCACACCCCCCAGAAGGTGCTGGTGTCATCCCTGTTTTACAAAGAAGGAAACCGAGGCTGAGAGTGGTCACTTCGCTTGCCAAGGCACCCCGGAGCGGGCCCGAGTGAGATTTTCAGATGTGTGCTCTCAGCGGGAGGGAAAGCGGCCAACCGGGACTTTTGCAATACCAAAATCAGCCACGTGGTGTCACCCTCCTCCCAAGAGGTCTGGCTGGGACTTGCTGGCAGTTTAGGGATGGAGCCAGGGGAGAAGTCACAGAAGAATTGCTAGGGGTGAAGTTTTGCATTTTGTTTGCAAAACAGCCCCCCACCCTGCCCCGTGAGGATGCATAAATTAGCCTCTCGTCCTTCCCCATGGTTTCTTCCTTCCCTAGTGTCTTCCTGTCACCTCAGGGACTCCCAATATGGTGATACAAGGCCGCCTGGGGTTGGGGGCAGAAGGAAGTCCTGCCAACATTCACTGTGTGACCTTGGGCATGTCTCTGGCTGCAGTCTCTGGTGGCCCTCGCATTCCATGGCTCTAGATTCCCCAGCTGACCTGGCCTGAGGGCTTGGATTGAGGAGAAGATTTGACCTCATGTGAACAGCACCCCTTGCTCCCAGGGTGAGCAAGACATGTCCCTGGTTTCACCTAATCTCAGCCTGGCCCTGCTGGTGTGAACTGGAGGGGAGGGTGGGTGGCCAGACTGGTTTGGCAGCTCTGGCTGGGCTCTGGAGGGTGGGGAGTTTGGTGGGAAGAAAGCCAGGGCTATGCTGTAGCAGGACCAGCAGGTGTCAGGACTGGGCCGCGGAAGGTGCAGGGGCCAGGCCCAGACAGGGAGAAGGGAAGAAGGCTCCTGGTTCTATAGGTCACGTGTGCAGCCTCAGCAAGGGGACTGGGATCACCAGGCCTGGGAGGAGGCCGGGGCTACTGGGTTCACTGGTGGGAGATGCAGGAGTGAAGCCACTATCTGTGTTTTGGAGTCAGGAGCTCACGATGGCACGAGGTGGATAGGTCCCCTCGTCCATCCATTCATCCACCCATCCAGGGCCACCGGATGTGGTTGTATGGGTTTTTCCCTGTCTGAGGGGGCACGTGTGGACCAAATTCCAGCTCATGTCTGTTCACTGAGCCTGACTCAATGGGTTTGCTCTGCTCTCAGCCTTCAAGTCTTGGCTACAACATGGCAACTCTCTTGATGAGTGGCTCGGGGTGATAGGTGGGGTGGGGTGCATGGAATGTCAAGGCCCTGGATTCCCAGTCTCCATGGAACTTGCAACATTGAAGAAACTTCTGCTGGAGGCAGGGCGCAGTGAGGAAGCTCTTTCAGATCTGGAGACAGTGGGGCGTTTGGCCTATCTCCCCCTAATTGCCTGGACCTATAGCTTGGGCTCCTCTTCCATTTCCCTCCCTCTTGCATTCCCCATTTGATGTAATATGGCCGAAGGAGGTGGGAAAGAGAGGAAAGGAACCTGGGGTCTGGTCCTGGTTCTGGAAGACTCAAATATGAATAAGGCAGATAAGAAACTAAGGTGGTGGACCTGCGGGCGTCATAGATGTACAGGCAAAGGGGTTCCGCTGGACCTGTGAACCCCTGCGGACTCCTGCATATGAACCCTGTCCTGGGTCTCTGGGGGGCTGCTGTGAGGAGCATTGAGGTTCTGTGTGCCTGTAAGATAGGTCCTCGTGCTAGGGATAAAGGCTCCCTGTGAAAGATGCAGAGACAGACGAGACAACAGCAGGAGAACAGGTGCAGGGGCGTTGTTAGTGGCCCGGGCTCTCTTTCTGGCCCTGCTTCTCACAGCCTCTGTGATCTTGGATAAGTCAATTAATAGCTCAGACCTCAGTTTTCTCATCTATGATTAAGGGAGCTGGACTAAGAATACTTGCTGAGGCCCTGACAGTGGGAGGGCCTGGAAAACTCCCTGGTTGGAGTCTGCAGAGGTAGGATAGCTCCCTCTACGCAGGCTGCTGCTCACCTCCTCCGCGCTCCGTGCAGCCATCTGGCAATCAGGAACTGAGCCGTCCTCTGGGTCAGATGCTGTGCCGGGTCCTGGTACTGAGAGCCAGTCCCTTATCTGGGAAGACAGACACAGTCAGACAATCATGGAGCATGGTGCCAAAGCTGACACAGGTGTGTGTGTGTGTCTGTGTGTGTGGAGGGCCGTCTCTGACTCAGTAGAGACCTTCTTGTCAGGCTTCAGCAGGGAAGGCATGTGCAGATTGGGTCTTGAGGGATGTGTAGGAGTTCCTCAGTCCAAATAGTCGGCTTCCCACAGGTCCCTGGGGAAGTGCTCTGTGGGAGTCCATTTGCACTTGGGGCCCCAGAGGGAGGCTGTGTGGACTCAGAGCTTTGCTCAGGGGCTCTACCTCCCACCAGGCCGAAACCCACAGGAAGAGACCAGGATGGCAGCTCAGCAGCCTGAGGGCTGCCATCAGGGCCTGATCTGGGCCCAGACTTAGATAACTTCCATTCTCAGTGCTTCTGGTGAGCCTGGAAGGGGTGACAGTCACCTGTAGTTTCCTTAGGGCAGGATGCACCTGGAAAGATGATCCATCCTTTAACGGGACAAGCCTATGCAGAAGCCGGCACCCACTGGATTTGGGGAAACCTTGTTTCTAGGAACTCTTTCTCCCTGTTACTTCACTGGGGAACCCAGCTTCCACCCTTTGTCTGAGGGCCTCCTTGGAACCACCAGAGGTAGCCTGGTAGGGTGGGAAGACCCTGGGTGTCTAGCCCTGGCTTGCTACTAATACCACCTGGCTGTGTGACCTCAGGTGAGATGTTTAACCTCTCTGGGTCTGGCTTTCTCTTTTCTCTAAATGAGGAGGTGAGACTAGATTAGAGGCTCTAAACTGTGTTCTGAAGGAGCTGTAAGGTTTTTGGAGGAGCTTTAGGGGCCAAAGAGGGTAAGAAAGAGATGAATCCAAGGGAGTCTTAAGGGGTCAGGGCTCTGGGACCCCTGCCCACCTCAGTCAGAGAAGCTCTGGTTTTAGGAGTTAAATCCGTCAGGAGGCAGGATCCTGTGGTGGTCCTGCCCTTGACTTAGATAACCTGATTCAAATCCCCGCTCTGAGCCTTACTAGTGAGAACTTGGGCTGATTGCTCACCCCTCTCAGCTTCAGTTTCTTTAACTTTAAGATGGGACAAAAGCCGGGCGTGGTGGATCATGCCTGTAATCCCAGCACTTTGGGAGGCTGAGGTGGGCGGATCACCTGAGGTTGGGAATGCGAGACCAGCCTGACCAACATGGAGAAACCCCATCTCTACTAAAAAAAAAAAACCAAATTAGCTGGGCATGGTGGCACGTGCCTGTAATCCCAGCTGCTTGGGAGGCTGAGGCAGGAGAATCACTTGAACCTGGTAGGCGGAGGTTGTGGTGAGCCGAGATCTCGCCACTGCACTCCAGCCTGGGCAACAAGAGTGAAACTACATCTCAAAAAAAAAAAAACAAAAGTGACAAACAGCAGTACCTCCCTCATCAGGTTACTATGGGATTAAGCGAGATTATATATATATATATGGTGGACTCCAAACAGCCTGATATATAGCAAGCATTCAGTGAATCTTTTTTTTTCTTTTTTTCTTTTTTTTTCTCTGTCGCCCAGGCTGGGGTGCAGTGGCGCGATCTCAGCTCATTGCAAGCTCCGCCTCCCGGGTTCAAACAATTCTCCTGCCTCAGCCTCCTGAGTAGCTGGGACTACAGGCACCAGCCACCATGCCCGGCTAATTTTTTGTAGTTTTAGTAGAGACGGGGTTTCGCCGTGTTAGCCAGGATGGTCTGAATCTCCTGACCTTGTGATTCGCCTGCCTCGGCCTCCCAAAATGCTGGGATTACAGGCGTGAGCCACCACGCCCGGCCGCATTCAGTGAATCTTAACTAGAGTCATTGTGATTCCACATAGCCATCTGCTTGAGGAATTTGGCTGTAAAAATAAAAGATAAAAGTCTGAACACTACTGGATGGGATGGTCTAGAACAGGGTGTCAAATCTTTTGGCTTCCCTGCGGCCCATTGGAAAAGAATTGTCTTGGGTCACACGTAAAGTACACTAACACTAACCATAGCTGATGAGCTAAAACACACACACACACACACACACACACACACATACACACACGAAATCTCATAATGGGGCCAGGTGCGGTCGCTCACACCTGTAATCCCAGCACTTTGGGAGGCCAAGGTGGGTGGATCATGAGGTCAGGAGTTCGAGACCAGCCTTGCCAATATGGTGAAACCCCTTCTCTACTTAGAGATACAAAAACTTAGCCGGGTATGGTGGCGAGCACCTGTAATCCCAACTATTTGGGAGGCTGAGGCAGGAGAATTGCTTGAACCCGGGAGGTGGAGGTTGCAGTGAGCTGAGATCATGCCAGTGCACTCCAGCCTGGGTGACAAAGCAAGACTCCATCTTGGGGGAGGGAGAAAAAAAGAGGCCGAGGTGGGAGGATCACTTGAGCCAGGAGTTCGATACCAGCCTGGGCAACATAGCAGGACCCTATCTTTAAACAAAATAAAAAAATAAAATAGCTGGGTGTGGTGGTACACACCTGTAGTCCCAGCTACTCCAGAGGCTGAGGTGGGAGGACCACTTGAGCCTGGGGAGGTCGAGGCTACAGTGAGCTGTGAGCACACCACTGCACTCCAGCCTGGGTAACAGATCGAGACCCTGTCTCAGAAAGAAAGACTAAAAAGAAGAAAGAAAGAGTTGGGTGCATATAAGAAACCATCTTATATGCCCCCCTGCCTTGCCAAAAAAAAAAAAAAATCTCATAATATTTTAAGAAAGTTTACGAATTTGTGTTGGGCCACATTCAAAGCCATCCTGAATCACATGTGGCCTGCAGGCTGCGGGCTGGATAAGCTTGATCTGGAAGGTTTCTTCCTGTTCTTACTTCAGAGCCACACCATGTCCCCTGACCATCCCTTGAGACACCTTGTATCAGTCAGGGTTCTCTGCAGAAACAGAACCAACAGGATGTGTGTAGAAAAAAAGATAGAGATTTATTTAAGGAATTGTCTCACGTGATTGTGGAGCTGTGGCAGGTTTAAAATCTGCAGGGTAGGTTGGCAGGCGGGGTACCCCTGCCTGTTGTAGTTCGAGTCCAGAGCCGTGTGCTGGCAGAATTCCTTCTTGCTTGAGGAGGTCGGTCTTATTTATTAAGGCCTTCAACTGACTGGATGAGGCTCACCCAAATTATAGAGGGTCATGTGCTTTATTGAAAGTTTGCTGATTTAAATGTGAATCTCATCTAAAAAATAAAAACCAACCAACTTTCTCAGAAACATCCAGAACAATGTTTCGCCAAATATCTAAGTACCATGGCCTATATAAGTTGACTCATTAAATTAGCTACCACACACCTCCAGCCCAGGCCGTGGAGATGAACCAGCAGGGCAGGCTGAGTGACCGGTGAGCAGGCAGGTGGCCAGGCCTGTGGCTCTGTGCCGGCCAGGGAAGGAGCTGAAGCTGGACCAGGCATGCGAGTGGTTATCGCCGGGGTCAGGTGCACACTGAGGCTATGTGCTCATTTTCCGACCCAAGTCCAGGAGGAAAAGGCCATTTAGATCCCAACAATGTTGGCTTCCTGTGTTCCCGAGAGGCAGGAAGCAACCCCAGGACAGAGTACCGGCAGCCCAGCTGGGGCGGGAGCTGGGGCCAAGGGCTGGGGGTGCAGTTCTTCACCCCAGCAGAGTAATCTAAGGGTCCCTTTCCACTAAGGGGTTTTCTGCTCCCTCTCAGGCCACCACTGGGCCCTGCTGTGCAGGGGCAGTGCTGATATTGTGGCAGAGATGGGGCTCCTGGGGCTCCATGGAGCTCTGGTTGGACAAGGTCACTGGTTCAGGAGGGTGCATGGGTGAGTTTGTAATTTTGGGGCCTTCTGTAGGAGCTGGGAGGTCATGATCTGCTCAGGTGGGGGCCCATCCTGACATGTGTCTCTGTGGAGGATTCAGGAGAGGAGAAGGCTGGGGTTTTCCTGCTCTTGTTCCTCCCTGCGTGTCCCCATCCTTCTGATGAGAAATGGTACCTGTGGAGTGAGCATCCCTGTCACTCACAGACTGGTCCCTGTCACTCATAAACTGGCTGTCTCCCCAGCAGTATCTGATGTTCCCAGGGTTGGAAACTGGGTTTTTCCCCTTTCTCTGTTGAAGGGAGGAAGGGGTAGGTGGCAATGGTGGTGGGGGGTGTCTTAGTTGGGCTGTTACAGAATACATTAGCCTCTTAAGAGTTACTTTCTGGAACACAATGACTAATTACTTGGTAGGGTAAGGGAAGTGAGGAAGGAGTTAAAGCGAGGGTTTGCAGGCACCAAGGGGCAAGGTAGGACCCAGAAGATGGCCTCTGGCCTTGGTTCCCAGCATCTGCTACCTTTGGCTCTTGCATTCTGATGGGTCTTGTGTTCTGATATCAGTGATCTAGTACTGCATAAAAAATTACCCATAAACTTAGTGGTTTAAAATAAATACAGGCTGGGTACCATAGTTCACTCCTGTAATCCTAGCACTTTTGGAAGCCTAGGCAGGAGGATTGCTTGAGCTCAGGAGTTCGAGATCAGCCTGGACAAATGGCAAAACCCCCTCTCTACAAAAAATGCAAGAATTAGCAGGGCATGGTGGCACATGCCTGTAGTCCTAGCTGCTTAGGAGGCTGAAGTGGGAGGATCGCTTAAGTCTGGTAGATGGAGCTTGCAGTGAACTGAGATTGTGCCACTGCACTCTAGCCTGGGTGACAGAGCAGTGCAAGACCATGTCTAAAAAAAAAAAAAAAGAAGAAAAAAGAAAAAAAATCAAAATTATTATTCCACATGGTTTCCACAGCTCAGAAATTCATGAGTGATTGGCTGGGTGGGTGGTTCTGGCTCGGAGTGTCTTATAAAAGGTGCAGTCAAGATGTCACTGGGGCCGTATTCATCTGAAGGCCTGACTGGGGCTGGAGGATCCAGTTACCACATGGCTCACTTAATGTTGTCAAGCTGGGGCTGGCTATTGGCAGGAGGCCTCAGCCCCTCACCACACAGCCCTCTCCATAGGGTTGCTTGAGTGTTCTCATGACATGGTCACTGGCCCAGAGCAAATGATCCAACAGACCAAGGCTGAAGTCAAAGTGTCTTTTATGGTTTAGCGTCAGAAGTCACACACTGTCATTTCTATAATATCTGACTGATTATATAAATCAGCCCTATTTAGTGTGGAGGGGACTCCAGAAGGGTATGAGTAGCAGACGCAAGAAATATTGGCAGCTACCTGCGAGGCTGGTTGCCACAGTTTCCCTTTCTGTAACCCATCTGAATATTTCATCGATCTGAAAGTGAGAGGCCAGCAGATTGGCAGGCCCAAACTTGAGATTACAGCAAGAGGGACGCAAATTAGAGAGGAGGACATACTGTCCGTTGGGAGGAGATGTGAGATAGGTGGACAGGCATGCATAGGGGACTTCCCTGGAGGAAACTCAGCAAGCGGGCCTCCTTGGGGTTGGAGGCGGATGCTTCTGCAGGTGTCAATATCCATTCATGGGGGCTTGGCCAAGCCTGCCCTGCTTGGCATCTGCCACTTGCTTTCAGTTTGCTAAGCTTTTGTCTTCTGGGCTGGGAGCTGGAGTGGGGGTGGTCTTCCCTCGTTCTCCTCTGTAGAGCTGCCAAGGACAAGCTTTCTGCATTCCAGTGTGCAGGAAGCACTCAGCATAGCGTATTGCAATTACCTGATGATTTCTCCGTTTGCCTCCTCACTTGAGGGCATTTGCTGAGTGTGTGCCCACTGTGTGACAGGCAGGGCTGCCCTGTACAGTCATGCAGGCCATGTGCTGCCAAGGGTGCCTACCCGAGACAGCACAGGAGTCAGCCCACCCTTTGCCTACCAAGCCATGCATCTTGGCACAGGGCCGATCTGCCTGGAGAAAGGGCACCTTCTCACCATTTCCACAAAGACACTGTGCATGAACCCAGCTGTGTGTCCCCAGGGCTGGTGTGCCCAGAGGGTGGGCCTCCTTCTAGTTTGCACAAAGATGCTGTATGGTCTCATGGGCCTGAAGCAGACACTGTTCTAGCTGCTGGGGCTACAGTACGAAGGAGAAAGGCATGCTTCCTGCCCTCCCGAGTGTAGTGTGTGGAGATAGACTAGAGAGAAGTTACCCAGGGCAACTTTAGAAAATAACCAGGGTGCTGAAAAAGAATAATTGGAAAGCTACTCTAATTTGAGTGGTCAGGGGAGGCCTCTTTGAGGAGATGACTTTGGGTGGATTCCCAAAGGATAAGAGGGATTCGGTCCAGGGAACGATGGGGTGCTGGGGTGAGGGGGAGTGTTCCAGGCAGCTGACACAGCAAGTGCCAAGGCCCTGAGGCACTCTGGGAACTGTCAGAGTATGGAGCATGCTGGAGGGAGGTAGAGTCCGGCCCCTATTGTGTCCCTCATGTCTAGACTGGGTGGATACTTAGAAACTCCTTTTTGGTTGGACATGAGACGTTGAGGTGGCGGTCTACAGCTCAGGAACGATCTGAGAGTGGGGGGGACATGACTAAATGGGGGTGCGTGTAAACCTCAGGGGAGATCTTCAGACAGGTCCAACTCAGCAAACATTTATTAAGCCTCGCCTGTGTACCAGGCTCCTCCTTCCTTCCCTCCCTCCCTTTCTTCCCTTCCTTCCTTCCTTCCTTCCTCCCTCCTTCTCTCCTTCTCCTTCTCCTTCTCCTTCTCCTTCTCCTTCTCCTTCTCCTTCTCTTTCTCCCTCCCCCCCCCCTCTGTAGGAGAGAGAGAGAGGCAGGTCCCCTAGAAAGGAGCATACATTGTCAGACCCACAAAGGGGAAGTTTCCTCTATTTGGATGGGGTGGGGCAGGAGAGGCTGCTGCTATCCAAAAGGGAACACCTTTGCGAAGGGAGGGAGTTGCTACCCGGGCTGGTGGGGGTGCTGAGGAAGAGGGAGAAGCAGAAAGGTCAGAGGGATGGTAACGCTTGTGTGGCTGAGCGGGGAGTATATCCTGCTGTGGCCAGGGTGGAGATGTCCCTGAGCTGGGTTGGGTGGCTGGTGGGGTCAGGAAAGCTTTGCTCAGCACCGGTGAGTCACAGGCCTGGGCTGGGCCAGGACTAGGTTCTGAGAGAAGATCCCATGTTAGGGACAGTGGCCAAGGTCCCTTTCCAGGCACCACCCAGTGTGCCTCCCAGCTTCTCCCTCTTCCCCAT
This sequence comes from Macaca mulatta, assembly GCF_049350105.2. Classification (NCBI taxonomy): domain Eukaryota; kingdom Metazoa; phylum Chordata; class Mammalia; order Primates; family Cercopithecidae; genus Macaca; species Macaca mulatta. Next base: position 123,181,224 of record NC_133417.1, on the reverse strand, counting down.
TCCCAGCCCCTTCTGCCTCAGACAAACCAGAAGAAGCCTTAGTGTGGGGAACCCCGGAGCCTCTTTGGGCTGCTCTTGGTCCTCGTCTGTGCCTCAACCTCCCTTTCTGCCCTCTGCTGAGAATCAGGCTGGTTCAAAGCTGGAAGGGGGTGGGGTGCAGTAGATCTAGGAGAAGGAGGTGGAAGGCTGTGGTCCTGGGCTGTGGCTGTGAGGATTTGGAGTCAGGGCACTCCCCTACCTTGCCCTCCCCATTTCTCTAACCAGAGTTCCTAACCCCCCAGCCTTAGCAGGTCCTGGGCAGCCAACAAGACCCAAAGCAGTGCAGAACCCAGGAGACCCCTCACCCACCCATGAGATCTGCAGGGAGGTCACCAAATCCCTTGGTGGAGTCCCAGAGCCCTGGGGGGTGGGGCAGCAGGGCTGGGGACATTCCAGGCTTTGGGAACCTTATAGGAAATTTGATTCCAACTTCTGGTAATAGGAAGAAGAGCAAGTCCTGTGTGTGTGTGTGTGTGTGTGTGTGTGTGTGTGTGTATGTGTGTGTGTTTCAAATCATGCACATGAAGTTTATGTGAGCATCTGTTCACATGTCTGTATTCACAAATCTGTGTCAGGCTGCATCTAAGGGTGTCCCACAAAATCGTGTGTGTTGGTGCCCTGGGTCAGGGGTTTTCTTGGATGAATCTGTGTGTGACGCTGTGTGTGTGTGCACGGATGTATGGATGGGTGGGAGTGGTTCTGGGTGAGTGTGTGTGTGTGGGTGTAATGTGTATACTCGTGGACCCTCCCCTGGATTCTGAATTGGGTCTGTGTGTCTGCCTCTGGGTCAGAGTAAGTGTGATTGTGGTTTGCGATGTCGTCTGCTTGCCTGGTGTGTGTGTAAGGCGAGAAGGCCCCCCTTATTCCTTGGTGGGGCTGGCGTGGGGCCCGGGTCCGGGCTACCTCTGCCCCTGGCAGGGGTCCAGTGGGGGACTCCCCCTTGCTCCCCCCACCTTCCCGCACCCGGGGAGGCTCTGGCGCTGGGAGCCCCCTGCCTCCCCGGCCGCGGGTCCGCAGTCCCGGGCGCTCCCGCCCCGCAGGCCCGGCAGCCGCTCCCCTCCGTCCCCTCCCTCTCTCCCTCTCTCCTTCCCTCCGTCCCTCCTTCCCTCCTTCCCTCCCGAGCGCGGATTGCGGGCTGGGGTGGGAGGAGATTTCGCGGAGTTTCCATTTCATACCTCGCGGCTAAAACTTTCTTTCTGTGTCTCGCCCTCTTGCAGTCTGCAGCTTCTCCTGTCATCGGAAATGCCAGGCCAAGGTAAGGGGCCGCGGGCTGGCGGGCCCGGGAGGACTTGGGACAGGCCTGGCTCGGGGTCCCAGACTGGAGCGGGGGCGCCGGCGGGGCGGGGGCGGTGCCCGGGGCGTCCCTCCTCCTCTCTTTGTTTATGCAAAGCGCCTGGGCCTGGGAGCGGGCGCAGGTCAAGGTGAAGGCGAAGGCCCGGGGGCGGGGGCAGGGGCAGGCTGGGGAGTCGGGGGATGTGAGTTGGGGGCGCGGCGCGCAATCTGGGCGGTTACTGGGGGTGTCTGGTGGGGACTGAGCTCCGAGGGAGCGGCCTTTCAAGGTGTTTCTGCTAGTTCTCAAGGGGGAGAGGGGAAGGGGGAGGGGATCCATTTCGGTTACCCCGGGCCGTGCAAAGCCCCAGTTGGCCCAATTTGGCCAACTAGAAAACCTCAGTGTCTACAGCCACAGGACCCCCAGGGCAGGAGAAGCGGGTGGGTGGCCTAAGTGGAGAATGAGGTCGGGGGTCAGGATTGGTTGGTCTGGAACCCCCTGAGAGACTGTCCCTTCCTCTTTATTGGCCAGGTCTCCTTTTGGTCCTCAGTTTCCCCGTGAGTATTTCCTGGCTGGTCTTGGTGGGAGAGGGAAACTGAGGCAAGAAGACTGGAGGGATTGCTGGGCCCTGGTTGGCCAGGCTGGCTCAGCCCCTGATGTATCCACTGAGGTTTGGACCCAGGAGTCATATATCAGCTTCTTGGAATAACAGGGGGTGGGGGATCCGCACCAAGATGGGTTATGAGTTTGGGAAGGAAATGGTTCTGTCCAATGGCTCACCTCTGTCCGGGGGTGGAAACGGCATTCCTTGCCTTTCCCTTGCAGCAAATGTCTGCACCTTCTCCCATCGTTGCTTGTAACCCTCCTTGCCCTTTCACTCCCTGCGTTTGCTCTTCGTATTTGATCTTTCAAGGAGTTCAGGGAGTAGAAGAAGATGCTTCCAAAAGGAGCATTCATTGAGCAGTTGGGGACCTGTATCTGGTGCATTTCATGTTTTGCTTCTTATTAGCTGGGTGGCCTTGGGCAAGGTATGTACCTCTGTGAGCCTCTGTTTCATCCTCAGGGATATGGGAATAAGAAGCCTACCTCATAAAGTTGTTATGAGAATTCAATGAGATAATGTATGTGAAGTGCCCAGCCCAGTGCCTGGCATAGGGTGGGTGCTCAAAAATGTCGTGACTGATGCTCAGCTGCTGGGAACTTGGAGGGACAAGTGTCACCTTGGGGAAGGGGTGCTGATGGATCAAGCAGGTCTGGAAGGAATCTTCCTCCAAAGAAACTTTACTTAAGCCAAGCACACACCTTGCTGGAGGGCGTCTCCATCTGTAGACTCCAGCTTGGAATGCTCCCCTTGCAGAGGTGCGGAGGGCCTGGCTTGCAGCAGGTACCTCCATGCAGTGAGTTTTCTGCCCCTTCCCTTGTCTTCTGCTTTCCTGCGGCCTCCCTCAGCCTATTCTCCCCTGGAGAGAGAGTACGTTTCTGCTTCTCCTTCCACCTCCCTCCTTGTTCTGTTTATCCAGAGCAGAGTTTTTTTTTTTTTTTTTTGCCTTAAACACCAGAACTTCCCAGTTTTCTTGCTCCTCCCCAATCTACCCCTTCTTCCTGCCCTTCCTGCAACCTTTTCTCTTAATAGCAATGGACATTTGTACAGTGCTTTGGATCTTAGACAGCATTTCACACGCATTATCAGACTTTGTTCTTTTAATTCCTTTAGAGCATAAAACATTGGCCAAAAGATCCTGTTGTTTTACAGATGAGGAAACTGAGGCACCCCAGGTTGAGTGACATCCTCAAGGTGTCCCAGTGTAATTCTTCACCTACTCTCTGTCCCTGGGCCTTTGTGCTTCCTTCTCCTTGTCCCTCACTGCCTACTGGCATGCATTTCTCCATCCTTGCCTGCCACTCCTCCTTTTTCTTTCCATCTCTTGACAGCAGCAGGATACATTTAGGGAGGATAATGGGATAAACTTACGGGCAGTGAGGATCTGATTAGGGGAGATGGGTAGCCCAGAGAGGCCCAGAAAGATGTGACAGATGGCCCCTTGTCATGCAGTAGCCTTGTGCATGGGAGCAGGTAAATACCAAAGATGACTTTTTGGGGGCATAGCCTACTTCAGGAGTCTCACGTGTGCTGGGGGCTCAGAATGCACCAGGCTGCAGCAGTCCTGCTCTGCCCTGCTCAAGGAGGCCACCTAAGTGGAGGAGAGGGTATACTGGCAGGGCAGTAACCAGAGAGACAGATGGGCTTTGTATAGGAGTTTCCTCTATAGGGAATGGGACCCACTGGTGGTGAGCGCTCCACCCAGCTGGTGGGTCTCTCCCTGAAACCACAGCTCTTACTGCTGCCCTGCCTTTTTCTCCTGCTGGGAAGGGCAGCGGGAGCCACAGAGCCACAGCAGAGCTCTATACTGTGGATTTTATAGCCTTGTCAACTTGGAGGTCATCTTGTCCATCCCCTGCTTCTAGGCAGGATGCATTAATAAATGTTTAGTAATCTCCTTCCATGAGCCAGACACTGTTCCAAGTGAACAGATAGAGAAGGTCTTGGCCCTCATGTGTCTTGCAATAGGGGAGACAGGCACTAAATAGGCAAGCAAGTTTTGAAGTGAATGAGCTGGAGCAACGGGTTAGAGAAGAATTCTGCTAAGGTAGCCCAGGAAGACTCCTTGGAGGAAGAGTTGTGTGAGGTGGGACCCAGATGATGATGTAGGGGAGGAGAAAGAGCAGGTGCAAAAGCCCTGAGGTGAGAGGAGCTTGTTACACTTGAAAGAGGGCTGGAGAGTAGTGAGTGCTGGGGAGTTTGGGCCTGAGGGATGCGATTGGATTTCTACTCTGAGAAGGCCACTCTGGCCTTGAGCAGGCACCCGGATGGGAGTAGGGACATGGGCCAAGAGGCCGCTGCTGTTGCCTACTCGAGACAGCCTGGTGGCTTAGTCCATGGTGCTCGCCAGAAAGGCAGTGAGGAGGGGCTGGGTCTGGGATGCCTTCTGAGGGAGAGCTGGAGCCTCACTGAGCCATTGGATGTTGGGTGTGAGAGTGGGAGTGGGCTTAAAGATGACTCCCAGGTTTTGGCCAGAGTAATTGGGTGCACATGGTTTCACTTACTGAGATAGATGAGGTGTGTGAGAAATTTCTAGGAGAGATGGCTCCAGGGTTTCAGCTTTGCTTGGTCTCCTTTCACAGTACCACCATGCACTTGGGGTTTCTTGCTGATGTTGATCCTTCCCTATTCAGCCTGCTCTAGCCACTCCTCCGCTAAGTGGCTGCTTCCTAATGCCTTCACACACCACCCTCAGACTGTTCCTGCAGCACGAAGCGATGGTTCTGACAGGGGCTGTGTTATGTATATGGAGTGATATGGTATAATAAATGGCCCCCAGATTTAGTAGCTTAAAATAGCATCAAACACTTACTATCTCATGATAATAAATGTTTTGGGGGGTCAGGATGTTGGGAGTGGCTTAGCTGACTGGTTCTGACTAGGGGTCTCTCATGGGGTTGCAGTTGAGATGTTGGCTGGGGCTGCAGTCTTCTCAAGGCCTGACGGGCTACAGGATCATTTTCCAAGGTGGTTCTGTCATGTGGCTATCAAGTTGGGATTGGCTGTTGCCAGGTAGCCTCAGTTTCTCGCCACACGAACCTCTCCATAAGGCTGCTTGAGTGTCCTTACAACATGGTGGCTCGTTTCCCAAGAGTGAATGAATGATTCAAGAGAGAGCAAGGCAGAATCCACAATGTCTTTTATACACTATCCTTGGAAGACACACTGTTATTTCTGCAATATCCTATTGGTTACATAGGTCAGCCTTATTCAGTGTGGAAAGAATCTACATAAGGGCTTGAATACCATGAGGCAAGAATCAGTGGGGGCCATCTTGAAGGGTGACACTACAGATGCCCAGAGACAGGGCAATGCAGACCTGGCAGCTAGGAGGCCATGGGAGTGTTGGGAAGGGCAGGGTACGGGAATCAGACCTACTTGGGTTTGAACTCTACCCCCGCTGCTTTCCAGATATGTGAGCTGGGTTGCAGAGGATTAAATGCACATTGGCATATAGTAGGCACCTTTCTCCTTTCTTGGAACGATAGTTGAAGCTTGGAAAGAATCACAGATATTCTGTGCCCAGCTCTCTGCCACTTGGACGTGCTTGAGAGAAAATGCTCCTGCTGGTAGAGGTAGAGCCTCAGTGCCGGCTCACAGTCAATGTTATCTATGTGTTGATTGCGCATCGGAAGGCTGAGAGCTAGGTTACACCCCAGCTTCCCGAATAGTACCTAGTCCATAGTAGGAGTGCCAATAAAGGGATAGAAGGATGGAATAAAGGAATTTTGAGAAACAAGTCCTTCCTTTCTGGGGAGAGGCTGAGGGGATGGAGGAAAGCGGGAGAGAAGTAGCAGCAAAATCACTTTAAATACCCCTCCCAAAAGCCTTCCTACCTTCTGACACAGAGGGTGCTCCAAATAATAATTCTAATCATATTCCTTTTTCTAATTGGGGTTTGAGTCACACTCTCAATTATACAAAACTCAAATGTACATTCTGATAGATTTGTACATACATGAGAACCAGATCATGATCTAGAACATTCCCAGCACCCAAAAAGCAACCCCTATGTTCCTTCAAGTCAATATGCCCCAAAGGTAATTGCTATCTTTATCTGTATCATCAGAGATCAGTTTTGCTTGTTCTTGAATGTTCATTGAAATGGAATCACACAGTATGTTTGCTTTTGTGTCTAGCGTATTTCGCTCAGCATTATGTCTGGGAGGCTCATCGTGTTCTTGTGGGTTGCAGGAGCTCATTCTTTTTAATTGCTATGTTGTATTCCATTATGTGAAGAAACCACAATGTATTTATCCATTCCAGTGTTGATTGCCATTTGGGTTCTTTCCAGTTTGGGACTGTTAGGAGCAGACCTGCTATGAACCCTTAGTCACCTCTCTCTACACAGAACTTTGTAATCTACAACATGTTTTCCCTCATCTTTGTAGTTCTGTGAGGTGGGCAGGGCTCACAGTGGCCCCATTGTACAGATCCAACATCCAGGCCCCATGACGGTGCCCACCTTGGCTAATGGCACCTTGGCATAGGGGCCTTGGATGTGATTCTGGTCTGCTCTGAGTTAAATGGGCAGGGAGCAGGTGAGGAGAGAGAACAAGAGTGAAAGCATCAGACACTGAAGAGAGGGATCTGGGTCAGAGCCAGGAATCTTACTGTAGTTCATGGAAACCCCATTCTCCAGCCCTCCCACTACATCTCCTGAAGGAAGTGAATTCCCAGTCTCCCTTAGTTCTCACCCTTACCCCTCATTGGGATCCTTATCTGTTCCCAGTTGTTTCTCTCCTGTTGAGGATTTAAAATGAATGGCCCAGGACTTGTCTTCCAATTTTTTTTTTTTTTTTTTTTTTTTTTCAGAGACTGGATCTCACTGTGTTGCCCAGGGCAGAGTGCAGTGGTGTGGTCACGATTCACCGCAGCCTCGATTTCATGGGCTCAAGCCATCCTCAGTCCTCCCAGCTCAGCCTCCCGAGTCTGAGCTGGGACTGCAGTGTGCGCCACCATACCTGGCTAATTTTTTTTTTTTTTTTACTTTTTGTAGAGATGGGGCTCACCATGTTGCTCAGGCTGGTCTTGAACTCTTGGGCTCAAGTGATCTGGCTGCCTTGGCCTCCCAAAGTGCTGAGATTATAGGCATGAGCCACCACACCCTGCCTACCTTCCACTTTTATGTTAGCACATGTGCTGTGTGTATATAGCAGCTTTTCTTCCATTTTGCTTTTCTCTTCTGTCCCCTGCTGTATGACTCCATAACTTTCAAATAAGTTTTATTTATATATTTATTATTTTAAGTAGACTTTTAATTTTAGAATAGTCTTAGGTTTACAGAAAAGTTGCAAAGGATAGTACAGAAAGTTCCTGGGTGGCAAGCACCCAGTTTCCCCTAGCCCCTGGATACATTTTGGAAAATGCTTTCCTCCCTGCTGATCCTCACTCCTTGTTTTGAAATAGCAGTTTCAGTTGACAACAGCAGCGTCTTCCAGCCAAATACTCTTCGTCCACTGCAGGTCAAGACAAGAGTTCAGTGAAAAGACCAGGCAGCTGCTGGGCAGGCAGATGGCCCAGGCCTCAGCCTCTTGGGTGGCTCTTTCTTACCCACTGGTTTCCTTCCTTAGCTCTCTGTTACCTCTTTCCAGGCCCTGTAACTTTCCTGTCCCAAGTACCAACTGAGGCGGAGGGAGGAGGCTGCAGCAACAACTTGGTCTCCTCCCCTGTACCAAAAGAGCTTAAAGCTCATCCTTTAAGCTTGAAAGGAAAGGAAATCCCATAATTAACCCCCACCTCTCAGTCTCATTGCACATTACCTTTCCTGCTAGTCTTGTAAACACACCTGCAGCCTTCTTTTACAGTTAGGCTGGAGGCTTGTATTCTCCTGCTAGCGTAAATACCTGGGTGGGAGGAGGTTCATGGCCCCAGGACCCATCGATGGCTCTGAGCTTAGTGGAGTGTTTAAGCTCTTTGACTTTGGAGACAGGCTTAAGTTTAAATCCCAGCTGCGTCAATAACTAACTGTGTGATCTTGGGCAAGTTACTGAACCTCTCTGGGCCCCAGCTTCCTCATCTGTAACACGGTGATTCTAGCAGTATTTATCTTGTAGAGCTCTTGTGAGTGCTGGGAATGGTAACACTACTAAAATGTTAAGCTCAAAACTCACTTGTTAAAAAGTTGCTAACATGTGTTTATTGTTTTGTATTCTTCTGGCCTTCTACCTCCTGTAAGGTGGAGAGAATCTGAGAGATCAACAAAGTTTTCTGTGGGCAGTGGTGTGAAGACTAGATAGAGATTGCTTTTGTTTTTCCTTCTTTTCTCTCTCTCCATTATCAAGGAAGAGTGAGGAAATTCTATAGGCAAATATAGTATATCTTTTGCTTCTTCGCCCGCTGTATGGCCCCTGATATCTCTAGCAGTGGTTTGAAGTCTTGTCTGCACATTAGAATCACTTGGGTGCTTTAAGAAAACCAATGTCTGTATTCTACTCCCTGGAGATTTTGATTTAATTTGTTTTGGCTACGACCTGACCTGGGCACTGGGATTTTCAAAAGTGGTAACCAGTGGTGGGAATGTAAAATGGTACAACCACTCGAGAAACAGTTTGTCCATTTCTTATAAAATTCAACATACACTTGCTGTATGACCCAGAAATTCCACTCCAAGATATTTATATGAGAGAAGTAAACACATGTCTGTAAAAAGACTTGTTCACAAATATTCATAGCAGCTTTATTTCCAAGAGCCCCTAACTGGAACGAACCTTAATATTCAATGACAGGTGAATGGATAAAGAAATTGTGATGTCATAGTACAGTGGGATACTACACTGCAATAGAAAGGAATGATCTATGCGCAACGGTGTGGATGAACCTCTAAAACATCGTGCTGAAAGAAGCCAGACACAAAAAGGGCACATATTGGGTGATTTCCTTTTAATGCATTTTGGAAAAGACAAATCGCTAGTGACAGAGCAGGTTAGTAGTTCCCTGGAGTTGGGAGTGGTGGGGAGATCGGCTGCAAAGGTGTGTGAAGGAACTTCCTTGGGGGATGGAAATGTTCTCTATCTTGATTGTGGTAATTATGCGTGCACCTGTCAAAACCCGTTGAACTCTATTCCTAAAATGGATGCATTTTATTGTATGTAAATTATATCATAATAAAGTTTATTTTAATAACATTTCCCATGTGCACTTCCTTTGCAGTCACATTTGAGAACCATTGGTCTATGGCTTCTGGAGACCAAGCCCTGTCTTTGTCTTCTTGGCCAGTGCTAGCCCAATACCATGTATTTAATAGTGCTTCCTGGGGTTGAGGGCTTAATTTCCCGTTTTTTTTTTTTTTAAACAACTTTATTGAGGTATAACTAATTCACATACCATACAATATGCACATTTAAAGTATACAATTCAATGATTTTTTTTTGTAGCATCACAGAGTTATGTGACCATCACTGCAGTCAATCTTAGAAGATTTTCAGCAGCTCGGAAAGAAACCCTGTACCCTTTAGCTTGAACCCCTAATCCCTCTCTCTCTCCCCCACCCCACCCCAACAATCAGTAGCCACTAATCTTTCTGTCTCTATATATTTGCTGACTGATTATTTCATAGCTGTGGACTTCAGGACTGGCTTCTTTTTCTTTGCATAATATTTTCAAGGCATGTCTATGCTGTAGCTCCCTTTTTATGGTTGAGTAATATTCCATTGTATGAGTGTAGCCCATTTTGTTTTCCCATTCATCATTTGGTGGACATTTGGGTTGTTTCATTTTTTGGTTATTATGACTAATATTGCCATGAGGATTCATGTACAGGTTTTTGTGTGGACATCTGTTTTCATTTCTCTTGGGTGTGTGTAGTTGGGAGTGGAATTGTGGAGTCATAGGGTAACTCTATGTTTATTGTTTTGAGGTGCTGCTCAGCTATTTTACACAATAGCTTATATTGGTTTTCTAGGGCTGTCCTAAAAAAGTATCACAAACTAGGTGACTTAAAACAACAGAAATGTATTGTCTCACAGTTCTGGAGGCTGGAAGTCAAAAATCAAGGTGTTGGCAGGGCTGTGCTCCCTCTGAAACCTGCAGGGGCCCTTCCTTGCCTCTTCCCAGCTTCTGGGGGTCTCTAGCGATCTTTGGTGTCCCTTGGCTTATAGATGCATCACCCATCCTCTGTCTTCACATGGTGGCCTCCCTGTATCCTCACATCATCTTCCCTCTGTGTCTGTGTGTCTCTGTGTCCAATTTTTTTTTTTTTTATCAGGAACTGTCATAGTTGGTTAAGGCTCATCCTCATGACCCCATTTTAGACCTTGATTACATCTGTAAAGACCCTACTTCCAAAAAGGTGCTGGGGGTTAGGACTTCAGCACATCTTTTGTGAGGGACATAATTCAACCCATAACATAGCTGTGCCATTTTACATTCTTGCCAGCAATATGTGAAGGTTCCAATTTTTCCACATCCTTGTCAACACTTGTTATTATCTGACTTTTTGATTGTAGCCATTCTAGTGGATGTCAAGTGATATCTCATCATGGTTTTGATTTGATTTCCCTGACGACTAATGATGTTGAGTATCTTTTCATGTGTTTTTTATTTGTGTATCTTTTTTGGAGAAATGTTTATTGACATTCTTTGTTCATTTAAAAAATTGGGTTATTTGTCTTTTATTATTGAGTTGTAAAAGTTCTTTATATGTTCAGGATACAAATTCCTTATCAAATATATGATCTGATTTTTTTTTTTCCATTCTCTGGTTGTCTTAAAAGCCAGTTTTGAATTTAGATGAAGTCTATTTTATTTTTTCTTTAGTGGCTTATGCTTTTGCTTTCATATCTAAGAATTTATTGCCAAATCCAAGGTCACAAAGATTTACCCCTGTTTTCTTCTAAGAGTTTACAGTTGGCTCTTACATTTAGGTCTTTTATCCATTTTGAGTCAATTTTTATATATGGTGTGAAGTAAGGTAAATGCTGTTTTGCATGTGGTTATCCATTTGTTCCAGCACTATTTGGTGAAAAGATCATTCTTTCCCCACTGAATGGTCTTGGCATCATTTGTATTAAGTTTCAAAACTGGGAAGTGTGAATTCTCTGACTTTATTCTTTTTCAAGGTTATCTTGGCTATTCTATGTCCCTTAAATAAATTTTAGGATCAGCCTGTCAATTTCTACAAAGAAGCCAGTTGGAATTCTGATAGGGTTTGCACTGAATCTGTAGGCCAATTGGGGGAATATTGCCATCTTAACAATTTTGAGGCTGGGAGTGGGGGCTCATGCCTGTAATCCCAGCACTTTGGGAGGCCGAGGTGGGTGGATCACTTGAGGTAGATCAGGAGTTCGAGACCAACCTGACCAACATGATGAAACCCCATCTCTAGTAAAAATACAAAAATTAGTCAGGCATGGTGGTGCACAGCTGTAATGCCAGCTACTCGGGAGGCTGAGGTGCGAGGATCTCTTGAACCCGGGAGGTGGAGGTTGCAGTGAGCTGAGATTGCTCCACTGCACTCCAGCCTGGGTGACAGAGTGAGACTTTAATCAAAACAAAAAACAAGAAACACCAAAAAACAATTTTGTGTTTTCTGATTCATGAGCTTGAGATATGTTTATATTTATTTATATCTTCTTTATTTCAACAATATTTTGTAATTTTCAGAGTATACTTTTTTACTTCTTTTGTGAAGTTTTTCTTTAGTATTTTGTTCTTTTCGATGCTGTTTTAAATGGAGTTGTTCTTAATTTCATTTTTAGATCATTCATTGTCAGTATATAAAAATATAATTGATTTTGTGTAGTGATGATTTATCTTACAATCATCACTATTTATTAGTTCTAATAGTTTTTAAAGGATTCCTTAGGATTTTCTACATACAAGATGATGTCCTCTGTGAATATAGTTTTAGTTCTTCCTTTCCAACCGGGATGCTTTTTTTTTTGAGAAGGAGTCTGGCTCTGTGGCCCGGGCTGGAGTGCAGTGGCCGGATCTCAGCTCACTGCAAGCTCCGCCTTCCGGGTTTACGCCATTCTCCTGCCTCAGCCTCCCGAGTAGCTGGGAACACAGAGGCCCGCCACCTCGCCCGGCTAGTTTTTTGTATTTTTTAGTAGAGACGGGGTTTCACCGTGTTAGCCAGGATGGTCTCGATCTCCTGACCTCGTGATCCGCCCATCTCGGCCTCCCAAAGTGCTGGGATTACAGGCTTGAGCCACCGCGCCCGGCCCGGGATGCTTTTTATTTCATTTTTTGCCTAATTGTCCTGACTAGAAATTTCAGTACAATGTTACTAGAAGTGGCAAGAGCAAAAATCGTTGTCTAGTTCCCGAACTTAGGAGGAAACAATCCAATATTTCATGACTAAGCATGATATTAGCTGTGGGTTTTTCATAGATGCCCTTCATCAGGTTGAGGAAGTTTCCTTCTGTTCCTAGTTTGTTGAATGCTTTTAAAATCATGAAACGGTGTTGGATTTTGTCAAATTCTTTTAGTGATGATCATGTGGCTTTTGTTTTTTTAGTCTATTGATACAGTATATTACATTAATTGATTTTCAGTTGTTAAAACCACCTTTCATTCCTGGGATAAGTCCCATTTGATCATGGTGTATTTCTCCTTCTTAAATGTTTCTGGATTCACTTTGCTAGCATTTTGTTGAGAATTTTTGCATCTATATTCAAAAGAGATATTGGATGGTAGTTTTCTTTTTCCTGTGATATCTTTGTTTGGTTTTGGCCTCGTAGAATGATTTCAGAAGTGTTTGTTTCTCTTCTATGTTTTGGAAGAATTTGTAAAGAATTGGTATTGATTCTTCTTTAAAAGTTTGTGGAGAACATTTAAACCTGTGAAGCCATCTGGACCTGGGCTTTTCTTTGTGTGTAGTTTTTTGATTGCCAGTTCAATATCTTAATTTATTATAGATCTATTCAGACTTCTAATTTCTTCTTGCGTCAGTTTTGGTAGTTTGTGCCTTTCTGGGAATTTGTCTATTTTATCTTAGTTATCTGATTTCTTCATGGTATTTCTTCATAATTCTTTTTATTTCTGTAAGGTTGGTAGCAATGTCCCCTCTTTCATTTCTAATTTGAGTAATTTGAGTCTTCCTTCTTTGAATCTTAATCAGTCTAGCTAAAGGTTTGCCAGTTTTGTTGATCTTTTCAAAGAATTTACCTTTTCCTTGCTTTTGCTTATAGCCACTGTTTATTTTTTATCTTTATTTTTATTTATTTACTTTGAGATGTTGTCTCACTCTGTCCCCCGGGGTGGACTGCAGTGGCACGATCTTGGCTCACTGCAAGCTCCGCCTCCCGGGTTCACACCATTCTCCTGCCTCAGCCTCCCAAGTAGCTGGGACTACAGGCAGCGCCTGCCACCACGCCCAGCTAATTTTTTTGTATTTTTAGTAGAGACGGGGTTTCACCGTGTTAGCCAGGATGGTCTCGATCTCTTGACCTCATGATCTGCCTGCTTTGGCCTCCCAAAGTGCTGGGATTACAGGTGTGAGCCACTGTGCGTGGCCTATAGCCACTGTTTATTAAGTATCCCCTGCATGGTGACTACTTGACACTCTTCTCATTTAATCCTTGAAACACCACACATGAAGCAGATGTGATTGTTCACACTGTCAAATGGGCCATTGAAGGGAAAGTCTTAACACCAGTTATGCAACCAGCGGGCAGTGATGTGGGCTTCCTGCTCAGGTCTGAGAGTCTGGCTCTAATGTCTGATAGATTTCAGTACAGCAAGGGACCTCTCTTGTTCTACACTCAGCCTCTACTCCCCACAGCTGTGACTTCATGATTTTCTGACTTTATCATTGCTTAGGGGAGAGCGATGGGTCAGTGTTCCCTCGAGGTGTTCAGTGAGCCTCAGCATCGCTTGGTGAGCCTGTTCAGCATACTCCTGCCCTCTCAAGTTTGGCTCAGTGCATCTGGGGTTAGACCTAGCGATCTGCATTATTTTTCAACATCTGATGCTGGAGTCCCTGGCAGCACTTGAGGAGCCCGTGTTTGCCCCTGGAAATGCCTCTTCAACTTGACTGGATGCAGGCCCTGGGGAAGTTGCTGCTTCCCCTGGTCTCTGTTCTTTTGGCTTCAGCTTCACTGGGGATGGGTTCAAGGATGAGGCAGGTTTTCGGGGGAGAAGCTACTTCCTCTTGCTTTATAACAACTTTGCAAGAAGTTTTAACTTCCCCTGACATCTTTGAGTCTCTCTCTCTCTTTCTGTCTCTCTCCTTACACATGCGCCCGCACACACACACACACACATGCACACACACGCAGCCTGCTCCCCATAGCAGGGAGGGGCAAGGCTGGGGGTGAGGAGACACTGAGCTGTGACTGGCTTCTCATTTTCCTGGAATGTGGCTCCCCAAAGGTCTCATATTTTTCAGCGTTTCTGACTCTGGGGCTGTGTAAACATCACACAGGGGTTTGCTGCATCTGAGAGACCAGAGGAGTTACAGAGGGGGAGGGTAGGAGCCCAGAGCAGAGAGAAGGGCAAATGGGAGATGGAGAATGGAGAGGGAGAGAGGAAAGTCCTGGGGTCCCGGTGGAACAGGATGCTGAATGAAGTGTGCTAGAGGGAACAAAGACCAGTGGAGTCCCACTGAGCAGGTGAGGGATCTAGGAGGGCAGGGTTCGTGATGAGGTGCCAGGGGAGGGCAGAAGGTCCAGTTCAGGTTAGGAGCTCTGTCAGTGGGGTGGGAGGAGACCCCTGGTCCACACCAGCCAACCTGGCTGCTTCTGGCTAGCTCGGGGGGGTCTGTGGTGCCCGTTGAGCTGGCTAGGCAGGGAGAGTGAGGCCTTTGCTGGTGGATCACCCCCTCCCGGGGTGTGGTGAGCCTGGCAGTGGGGAGTGGCAGCTCCTTGCCTCCTGGGGCTCCACCTTGGCTGAGAGAACCTGCTGGTATGGAGGGAGGCCCAGGATGCCTTATGAGAACCCAGCATTCTCTGCTGCTGGGCTCTGCCTGGAGGCTCAGACTCAGTCGTAGTTCTCTGAGCCTCCCAAGCCACTGACCTAGAACTATCCGCTTTCTGAGCCTGGACAGCAGGAGATGTGGTCTGGTGCATGCAGTTGGAGTCCCTGTGGCCTCCAGCTTAGGAGGCTCTTGACTCTGCTATTTACATGAACCACGTTGTATCAGGCAAGTCACTCCCACTCTGAAATCAGGTTTCCTCAGCTGTATAAAAATGGTGACATTGATATCTTGCTGATATCATGCTGACCTTGCAAGGTTGGGGGGAGGATTAGAGAGAATGTAGGTAAAATCCTGGCATGTGATAGGCTTTTGCTCAATAGATAACTCTTGTTCTATTCTTCTGAGATCCTAGCATAATAAAGAGCTAAGTGCCCCAGAAATAACAAACAGCTAACTGCCCCAGAAATCCACCAGCCAGCAGGCCAGGGCAGCTCCACGGAATGACTGTGGTTCGTGCTGCCTTACCCTGTTCCAATGGATTCCTCTGCCTGCAGCCACCTGCTGGCCATGCATGCCCCCCTCCGCCACAGTTGTTTCTCTCTGCTCCTCCCTGCCAAGGACCTTTGACACCCCGCTCCCTCTCTCTCAGGGTTCTGGCTCCTGGCTGATGAGGGACTTGGCCAATGCCCCTTGCAGCGGGCAGGTGGGTGGGATGTTAGCGGGGGGCCATTAGGAGGAGAGGGGTGTATGTGTCTTGGGGCACAGAGGAACACAGAGCGAGTCACAGATTAACTCCCGGCCTGTTTCCTCTGGCACTGGCCCGGCGCACCCAAGCGAGGGTGTCCAGGGGTGTCTGGGTTCAGACTATGTCCTGTTCGAGGAAGCAGGGGAGGAAGGTGACTCGGGGGTCATATGTGGTTGGAGGAGCAGCAGCAAAGCCCTGGAGCCCTCTTCTGCATACAGAACTCACACTGGCTTGAATTCCACATCAGTGCACAGCATCCAAAACTCCTATATCTTTGCACATACAGGATCTATTTAATCTTATCGTCACAGCAACGCTACAAGATAGGTATTAATATAATCGCTAGGGCACAGAGGAGGAAATGGCTCAGATGGTTGAGCAATGTGCTCACACAACCAGTAAGGTGCTGGAACCAGGACCGGGGACTTGAGCCCAGGCTTAGGGAGAGGCTTGGGGAGAGAATCTGAGCTGAACTCCAAGTCTGACTTTTCTTCTTCAACACTCACTATCTCTGACACTGGGCAAGTTGCACAGCCTCTTTGTGACTTGAGTTCTTGATCTGTAATAGTCATAAACAGTTTTTGCTTTATAAGATGGTTGTAAGAATTAAATGCATTAATGCCTACGAAGTGCTCAGAGCAATAGATAAATGCTACTAGCAATTATGATCAACACCCCTTTGTGAATAAAGTCTGAGGACAGAGGTTGCAGTTGGGTTGGGTGGAGGAAGTGAGCGTGGACTGGCTCGTCGTGTTTTGCTTTACTGAGGCCTGCCGAACCTCCAGGGAAGACAATTTGAATGTTCTCCACTGGACCGGCCGTCTTGTGAGGTGGTGAGCTCTCAGTAGCTGTTTTACATTGTGAGGAGGAAGGTTGGACAGGAAACAGTCAAAGTCTCTTGTTTTAAGATTTGGGGCCTGGGGAGTCAGAGCTGATTTTTAAGAAATTTTATTTTATTTTTATTTTGAGACAGAGTGTCGCTCTGTCACCCAGGCTGGAGTGTAGTGGCGCGATTTCTGCTCACTGCAACCTCCTCCTCCCGGGTTCAAGTGATTCTTGTGCCTCAGCTGCCTGAGTAGCTGAGACTCCAGGTGCACACCACCATACCTGACTAATTTTTTTTTTTTTTGTATTTTTAGTAGAGATGGGGTTTCACCATGTTGCCCAGGCTGGTCTCAAACTCCTGAGCTCAGGCAATCTTCCCACCTAGGCCTTCCAAAGTGCTAGGATTAAAGGTGTGAGCCACTGAGCCTGGCCGTTTTTTTTTTTTTTTTTTTTAGTAGATGCACATATTTTCATGGCTCACATGATAGGTTAATACAGTCATATAATTTGTAAAGATCAAATCAGTGTAATTGGGATATCCATCACCTTAAATATTTATCTCTTCTTTGTGCTAGAAACACTGGAATTATTCTTGTCTAGCTATTTGGAAATATACATCAGAGCTGATTTGCTTCCTGCCTCCCCTGCTTATCGCTGAGTAGCCTTGGGCCATTTTCTGAAGTGCACAGGTTCTCAGCTTCCTGGTCCATAAGCTGGGGTCATGAGTCCTGCCTGCAGTCTTGTGGTGAGGATTAGATGTATGGAGAGTGCTTTTCCACTCCTGGTGCGTGGTAGCCAGTGACCTGTGATGGCAGTGGTGTTGTGGCAGCGGTATGGTTATTGTCCTTGGATGCAGTCTGGCTCTCTCCAGGTGATGACCCCATGCCGGAGCACCTGTGCCGCTTATCCCTGGGCCAGCTCTGTTTGCCATGCTCCCTGGGTGGTCTGCATTCTTCCTCCTCTGCCCTCTTAGTCTGAGCATCCCTTGTCTGATTCCTGGGGGTGTCTTGGGACCCTCTCAGGTTGAACTCCTCTCCCCTTCCAAGGACTTAATTCTTAAACTCTCCTCCAACTCTCATCTGACCCTAATCTGTGTCTTCCTTAGGACCCAAGTTTTTGTTTTGTTACTTTGTATTTTGAGATGATTAAACTTACAGAAAATTTGCAAAAATAGTACAGAGAGTTTCCTTATATCCTTCACCCAACTCCCCCTAATGCTGACATCTTACATAACCATGCATGGTTATCAAAACCAGGACATTCACATTGATCTGACGTTAATCTGAGGATTGTGGTAGAATTTGGCCAGTGTTCCCACCACTGCCCTTTTTCTGATCTAGGATCCAATCCAGGATCCCACATTGCATGTGGTCATCATGTGTCCTGGGTCTCCTCCTATCTGGGACAGTTCCTCTGTCCTTCTTTGTTGCTGATGAGTTTGGCACTTTTGGAGAGTGCTGGTTAGTTGCTTTGAAGAATGCCCCTCAATTTGGGTGTGTTTGATTTTCTCTTTCCATCATTCCTTCTACATTTATTAATTGGAATTCTGCTGTAAAGAATGGTGACTTATCCCCAATTCACTTATTTATTCAATTATTTATAGTCAGTATGGACACCTTGACATTTACTTTATGGATCATAAACTCAGATGATCATTTTTGTTTTCTTGGATCCAGTTGATCTAGCTATGGCCAATGGGAGCTCCTTATGTTGGTAGGACCCATAGTTCCTGATTTTTTTTTTTTTCTTTTTGAGATGGAGTTTCACTCTTGTTGCCCAGGCTGGAGTGCAATGGCACGATCCCAGCTCACTGCAACCTCCGCCTCCCGGGTTCAAGCGATTCTCCTGCCTCAGCCTCCCAAGTAGCTCGGATTACAGGCGTGCGCCACCACACCCAGCTAATTTTGTACATTTGTAGAGATGGAGTTTCTCCATGTTGGTCAGGCTGCTCTTGAGCTCCCGACCTCAGGTGATCTGCCCGCCTCGGCATTCCGAAGTGCTGGGATTATAGGCGTGAGACACCACACCCGGCCCAGTTCTTGACTTCTGTTATCTGCTCACTTTATTCGTCAGGGTTCTCCAGAGAAACAGAACCCATATTACGAAATTTATGGTAAGGAATTGGCTTACACAATTGTGGGGCCTGACAAGTGTGAAGTGTGTAGGCCAGAGACTCAGGTCACAGTTGATGTTGCAGATTCTTAAGGCAGAATATCTTATTTTTCAGGAAACCCCAGTTTGTGCTCTTACGGCCTTCAACTGATTGGAGGAGGCCACCCACCTTTTCAAGGTTAGCCTCCTTTACTTAAGGTACCTGATTGTAGACTTTAATCACATCTACAAAACACCTTCGCACGACACCTGGAGTAGTGTTTGGTTAAATCACTGGGTGCTGTAGCCTAGTCAAGTTGATAGAGAGAACTCATCATTACACTCAGCGAACGTTCTTTTCTTGGGAGTATGGAAGTCATTTTCTATATCAATATGGGTGGGGTGGATGAAGAATGGCGGGGGCGTCCCACCAGGCTCATTTGGGATAAAAGTATATCATTCAGGTCCTGGCCTCTTTTGTTTTCAGCTGTGACCTTTGATTCCCGCTCTCTGTGAGGGTTTGTGCAAATCCCTCCTTTCATTTGTAAGATGGGAGAAGCATTGTTCCAGGGTATGTAGGGGATTAGAGGATCTTAAAGGCCCGCCTTTAAGTCACAGTGGGAATGCCTCTCCACAGGGCTTGGCTTCAGATACTTTCAGGACTTGGACCTGGAGTTTTCACTCCTCCTGGGGACACACCTGGGATATTCTTCCTTTCAGGGAGAGGCGAAGGTGATGCCAACCAAAGTGGTTTCTCTCTCTGATCTGATCAGTTTGGAAGAGGGTAACCAAGAGACCAAAGTGGGTCAACCACAGAGCCAAGGCAGGAATTGCAGCTTTAGCCTGCGTGTGTATGTGTGTGTGTGTGTGTGTGTGTGTGTGTGTGTGTGTGTGTGAGAGAGAGAGAGAGAGAGAGAGAGAGAGACCCTGAGATGGTGGTGGGAAACCCTCTGGAATTTGAATGGAAACCCACTGAGCAAGGCTCCCTAACTGGGCGGAGTTCCCTGAAGTTCTGTAGGCTGCTGGGGGAGGACGGGAGGAGAGGGAGTACTTAGCTTTCCAGGATTTGGGAGGGAGACAGGGAAGCTAAGGAGAGAGGAGCCTGCCTGCAAGGGGAAAACCCTACATACATCCCGAAGACCTCCCTCACTGATGGGGCCTTGGCATCCTACTACTTCCCTGGGTGCCAGTTGTTTTCCTTTTTTCCATGAGGAGAAACTGAGGCTCAGAGTGGTTCATGATTCAGTAGAGGAGTGGCTACCAGACAGTCCCTGAGGGTAACTAGATGCTTTTCTTGGTCTTCTTGGAGGACAGCCTAGGGGGAAACAGATTGAACTGCAGCTGGAGGGAACTGGGGTTGTCCTAAGGAGGGGTCATCCTCTGGTGGTGGGGACCTGAGAAGGGGGACAGGGGACTGAAGGAGCAGCTGGGACTCCCTTAATTGGAATCTCAAGGATGGAAATGGTTGTGTTGGGCAGGGAAAGGCTGAGCATTCCCGCACTGGTGGGGTGTGTGTCTGGAGGGGTGGATCAGGAGCTGGGTGCTAGAGTCCCAGCCTGCCTGGCATTGACCTGGGAAAACAGCATGGGCCACCTGTGCCCTTTAAGACCACATCTGTTCTTACATGCCCCCTGCCCTGCATCCACCCCTGGAAGCCAGCGTCCGACCCCTGGCCGTGTTCCCGAGAGGCTGAGGCCCCCACTGGCCCCCCTCGCCCTCCATCCTCAGAGGCATCCAGCTGCCTCTGTGTTCTGTGCGGAGACCAGGAGATGGGGTTAGCATCAGTGAGCATTCTTGGCAGCATGCTTGACCACCCCCAGCCTCAATTTCCTCAAATGTAAGATAGGGATAATGAAAATAACACCTAGCTTGCAGGGTTACTGTGAAGAGCTTTGCAAATGGCACGCTGTGGGGTGGATATCCTGCTCCTGGGTGGGTCCATGAGTGGGGGACACTCCTTCTGCCCCCCACTCACTGGATGAGTTAGTGGAGAGACTGGTGAGGTCTCCCAGGACCCCAGTGCAAGGGTAGGTGAGGGACTGTGCAGCGGTGGCCCTACTGAAAGTCCCTCCCAGACCCTCTGCAGCTGCTGCTCCTCCTCCTCCTCCTCCTGCCGGCTTCCCTCTCTGCCCTCCTCCCTTCACACGTGAGGATGATGATAAACACTCTGCCAGCTCTGAATAGGGCCTGACCTCAGCGGCGAGGCATCTCCCCTCACCCCCACCCTCTCAGCCCCAGTCGCATTCCTGGAGAGGCTAGAGCTGAGGCCCCCACTTGCCCCTCTCTCCCTCCACCCACAGAGGCGTCCAGCTGCCTCCATGTCCTCCGGCGGCTGCCCACCCAGCTGCTTCCCTCAGGCCAGTCTCATCAGAACCTTGAAAACCAAAGGGCTTGAGTGTGGATATTGGGTGGGATAGTCCATAATAATAATAATAGTGGTTATCATTTATTAAGCAATTAGACACCAGTCTTCATGCTAAGGCACCAGGTTTTATGGTAAGATTCCATGCTAAGGCACTGGGTTCCATGCTAGGGTTCCATGCTAAGGTGACACCAGGTTCCATGCTAAGGTTCCATGCTAAGATACCAGGTTTCATTCTGAGGTTCCATGCTAAGATACCAGGTTTCATTCTGAGATTCCATGCTAAGGCACTGGGTTCCATGCTAGGGTTCCATGCTAAGGTGACACCAGGTTCCATGCTAAGGTTCCATGCTAAGGTTCCATGCTAAGATACCAGGTTCCATGCTAAGGTTCCATGCTAAGGCCCCAGCTTCCATCCTAAGTGCTTTATGTGAGTTGTGTCGATAAATACTTCAAAAAACCCGTGAAGAAGTTGCTATTACTACCATTCCATTTTAGCAGGAACAGAGAGTAAGGTGGGGAGGAGGGGGAAGCTGAGTCTCAGAGAGGTGAAGCTGCATGCCTTACATTACACAGCTAAGGAATGGGTGAAACCAGGACCCCTGGGCTGCTGATGTCCCAACAGCCCCCTCCCCGCACAGTGCAGCACTAGGTTCCCTTCAACCTGTCTCATCCCAGGGCACAGGACCCCGGTCCTGAGAGAAGATGCAAGAATGGGAGGCAAGACTTGCTCAGTGGCCTGGGGCCTGGGCTGCCACGAAAACTGGCTGGGGATCTCCGGGTGTTAAGAACCCTGTAGAAGGTCTGAGTTCCTCATTCTCCCATCCTCAGTTTCCTAGAGGTGTAGAGTTAGAAACCTGGGCAAGCAGGAAGCCTTTTCAGGGCACTACCCTAACCCACCCTAACCCTACCCCACCCTCTGCTGGGTCTCAGGTTCCTGCTGGACTGGTTGCTTACCTGCCTGCCTGCCCGTCTGGGTGGTTCAAGAAGTGCAGGTTTGGGCATCAAAGAAATGCGGGTTCAATGTCCAGCTCTGCCACCCACTGGTCTTGGGGCCTTGAGAAGGTCGCTTCTCTCTCAGTCACACTTTACCTGTCTGTAAAATGGATGGTTAGGTCTACCCATGAGGGCTATATGGGGATTGGAGAAAATGGAAGTAAAGAACTAGTCCATAGCCACCCTTGGTGAACAGCCACTGTCGTCATCATTTACCATCGTCATTCTCCATTCCAGCCATCCACCCACCCACCGCCAGCGTGGTCTTCCTCTGTGACCGATATCTCTTGTGCAGCCATGAGCCTGCATGCTCAGGACACAGAGGACAGTTTGGGAAGAGGGTGCGTGACTGCTGTGTGGGACTGCATGTCAGCTTCCCACGAGGGGGCACCTTGGGAGAGCTCACTGTTTCCAAATGGCATCCAGCATTTTCTCCTTTCCCATTTGACCGTGTCAGTTACCACCATCCTACATGACTGCTCACTTCATTAAAAATAAAAAAAACCCGATTTGCTTTTTTAACCTTTTATCTGTTCTAAGTGACAGAAACTGTGGGTTTAATCTATATGTTTTTAATTTTTCTTGAAATACATGAATATTAAAATAAAATTGCTGAGCCATGTTTCCAACTAAGATCATCCTGAATCTCACACTTTAGGAAACATGGAATCAGATTGTGGAGATGGGAGCAGGCTGTTTGGCGCCTGGGCTCCGTGGGGTGTGTGTGTATGTGTGTGTGTGTGTGTGTGTGTGTGAATTCTTTATTATGGGAGATTTCAAACCTATACAGAAGTACCAAGAATGGTCTAATGAACTCCCTTGTACCTACCCCCAGCTTCAACAACCATCCACTTTTTGCTGTTTTTGTTTCATTTGTTCTCCCTCTTCTCCCCACCTTTTTTTTTTTTTGCTGGGGTATTTTTCAAGCAAAACCCAGACATTATATCACTTTACTTGAAATACTTCAGTATGCATCTTTAATAGATAAGGACTTTTTATTTTAATATTACCATAATACCATTATCACAGTTAACATCATTAATAATAATTTCTTATGATCAGCTACTACCCCGTCTGTGTTCAATTTTCTCTAATTATCTCAAAAATGTCTTATTTGGGTTGATTTCTTTGAATCAGGCAGAAGAATGTAGAAACTGCGCTCTCTCAGGCCTTTGTCTGTTTCCATAGTAATCATGTATTGACATATATCATTGGCACCACCTTCACCGACCAGTTGGTGATACATGCTGACTGTTTCTGATGGGTCCTTATTTCCTGGTGAAATCAGGAGTCCAGTGTCTGGACCCCTCTCATGTACAGCCTTAGCCTGCCAGTCCCACCTCCCTGTCCCCAGGAAGGAGAGGGGGCTCTGGAAGGGGCTGGGTGTGTGTGCAGAGACAGTGGGAGGAGCGTGGCACCTTGGGGTGAAGCTGGGCAGGGAGGGGGATCTCACACGGCTGCTTCGCTGGATGCCTCATCTCATAAATACCATGTCCCTGAGATGTCCATGTAAGGCTGCCTGGCTGGCTCAGAAGGGGCTGGCCACCATGGGGCCACTGGGCTCTGGGAAGCACAGCTGCCTTACCCGGGTGGGGGCAGGCCGCCCAGAGGGTGGCCTCATGGGAACACACCCCGTCTTTCAGCTGCGCTCCACACCGTGGTCCTGCTCCTTGTGCCCCCAGCCTGTGCTTTCATTGCCAGCCAAGATCCTGTCCTCTCTGAGCTGCTGTCAAGCTTGGGTCACTGCTGTGACCCTCCCTGATCCTGTCTCCTTGGGGCTGGGAAAGTCATGCCCCAGAGTCCCTGAGCTGCTTCCTTCCTCTCCTTCCTTTCCTTAGGAGGCCTCATGCCTCAGTTCGACTGGTTGGTCTTGTTGCCTTCCGGGAAACTGAGGCCATGGGGACACATAGGTCCTCTTCCCAACGATCTCCCTCGGATCCAAGGCACCTCTGGGGGAAGCCACAGCCCTTCTGTGGGCCGCAGTGTTCTCATTGGAGAAGTGCCTGGGATAGCTCTAGACCTCATTGACTGAGCTGCCCAGAGGGAAACTTGAGATTTAGCGGTGCGTGTGTGTGAGTTGTGTGTGTGTGAGTGTGTGAGTATGTGGGTGTCCACAGACTTTAGAACTGCAGCCCTAGAACATTTGTCATGTTACAGGGGGAGAAAGAGACTGAAGTGAGGGCTGTTCCCTGGGACCACCAGGATCCCACAGGACTTTCCAGTGCCTGCGTCTCCATCTTCTCCCTGCAACGTTGCTCCTTCGGGTGTTTCAGATCCCCCTCCCTGTCTTTATTTCTTTGTTCTTTCTCTTTCCTGCCTGACTCTTCTGTGTCCCTGTTACTCCCCCTTCTGCTGTGCCCCTCAGGATTCTTTATCGTTCATGTTCCCTCCAGAAGCCTCCCTTGTTCCCCAGGTCTCAGCCCTTCATCCTGATCCATAGCCCAAAGTTCAAGAGTGGCCGGGTGCGGTGGCTTATGCCTGTAGTCCCAGCACTTTAGGAGGCTGAGTCGGGAGGATCCCTTTAGCCCAAGAGTTCGAGACCAGCCTGGGTAACGTAGCAAGACCCCGTTTCTATAAAAAAAAAATTTTTTTAACCAAGCCAAACAAACAAAAAAACAAAATTCAAAGACCCCGTCCTCTTGACCCCTGGATGGGGGACCCCCTTTCTCTGACTTCACAGCTCCCTAAGGCTTCCAGAGCCCTCTGTGACTCTGGGACTTGGCGGGGCGGGGGAGAGCTCATATCCTCCAATCTCCTGTTCCAAGGACACCCCTCCCACCTCAAGGCAGCTGCAGAGGCCCCAGATGCCTGACACTGTGGGAGCATTGCCTGTTTGTGTGTGCTGAGAGTCCCCCATCTCTGAGCCTATAATGAACATGAGTTTTTTCCCTGAGAGGGACATTTTCCCTGATCTACCCAGTGTCACTGAAAATATTCAACTCCAAGAGCTGACCAGGAGGGAGGATTGTTCGAGGCCATGGACAGACCCCTGGCTGAGGACTTGAAAGACCTGGGTTCACATTCTGGGTGCTGTCTCAGTGAACTCCAGTCTCCTCGCCTGTCAAGTGACCACAGTCATGATGAGATAAGGTGTTGACCGCCTCCCACTGCTTAGGAGGGGCTCTGTAACCTCCGGCTGCCCAGGCTCTGCCCAGGCACTGAGGACTTGGTGCCTGAGGCAGTACAGTGCGGTGTGTGTTGGCCAAGCTTGGAGGGACTGGTGGTGGACGGGCACTGTGCAGGAGGAAGGCTTCTGTTTGGGCCCCCTTCTCAGGATGAATACAGACCTTCCCCTCCTTCCCTGTGTGGATGTCTCTGAGGGGAAACTGAGGCCCACATGGGCCTGGGGCCCCTCGAGAGGGGGAAGCTGGCTAGAAGGGAGAGCAGCTGGTCCCTGGCCAGGGCGCCTGTGTTGGTGGCGCCACCTTCTGCAGTTCCTCCCAGTTAGCACTGCGGGTGTGGAGCCCACAGGGGTGAGACACTGAGGCTGGAACGTGCTGAGGTGCCAGGAATGCACCACAGTGTTATTAGCCAGCAGCTTCTCCCCTTTGGAGTAGCCCCCTGGGGACTATGGCGGACACCTGTCCAGCTCTGCCTGCCCAGACAGCCCATGGGTACCTGCACCCAGCCGCTGTTGGATGGAGCTCACGAGTGCGCCTGTGTGTGTGCATGTATGTTCATGGAAGTGTGTGCATGGATCTTTTGCGTGTCTGAGGACCCTTGTGTGCATGTATATGTGTGGGAATGTGCTTGTGTGGGGGCAAGTGTCTGCCAGTGTGGATCTTTGGGTCCTTTACTCACGAGAGTGTGTGAGCAGCATGTGTGCAGGAAGCCCACAGGGGGTCTAGGGAACACAAGGGAAGCAAAGGCCCAAGGAGGCTGGATGGTGGAAGGAGAGGCCAGCAGCATGATGTGTAGGTAGGGCAGGAAGGGCTGCTGGGGCTCTTGATGGTGGGGTCTGTGCCACTCTCCTTGACTGGACTCTCTAAGGCAGCATGGTAAAGAGCCCTGAGGCCAGATGGCCTGAGTCCAACTACTGCCTTGATCACTCCCTAGCCTTGTGACATTGGGAGAAGCAACAACCTCTTCAAAGCTCAGTTTCCTGTTTATCATGGTGAGAATCACAGTACTTGCTTAGTTACCAGGAGGAATAAACCAGATAGAGTACCTGGAGCACCCTAAGAGCTCCATAGATGATAGCTCCGTCATCATCATCGGCTTCATCGCTATCACCATTGTCATCATCAGGATTAGGGTCCATGCTGGCTGCGCTGCATCTCACCTTGGCAGTCCCTTTCTGGCTGACATTCCCATGCAGGATGGGAGACTGCAGCTCATTCGCTTCAGCATAGCAAGAAGATGGAGACCCAGAGAGGGCATGAGACTGGGCAGGGTCACCAGGGAACCAGAGTAGAGCCATAGGAGCCTAGCCCCTGGCTCCTGCCTCTTTCCACGTGTGGCACTGCCTTGCTCTGCTTAGATGTTTGGGGAGGCAGCACCTTGCCAGGCTGGAGAGGCAAGGAGAGCCTGGCGGGCTTATTAGCCCAGGCCAGTTTCTGCAGATGGCCCAGGACCATTCTGTTTGAATCTTCTTACAGGACCAGTGTCTCCCCTTCTGGCCCTAAATGCTCTCCTGAGTCTTTTGCTTTTGAGCTCCCCTGATCTGACCACAAATCTTGAATCCCACATGGAAAGCAGCTGAAACCCAGGAGAGGGACCCAAGGGGGACAGCTGGCCACCTGGTGTCTTACTCAGCTCTTCACACCTGCTTGGGTCATGCCAGCTCTACCTTCTGCTCCTGACACAGGCCAGATGGGAGTGGAATTCCTAGGAAGCACTGGCCCCTTTAGAGCTGGACTCCCTCTGCCTGCCAGCATATCCCACATCCCCTCCCTCGGTCCTCCTAGGCCACCCTGTAGCTCCCCTAGGGTAGCTGACCCAGGGTGTCACCAGGATTGTGGAGATGGGAGCGGGCTCTTTGGCGCCTGGGCTCAGTGGGGTGGGTGGGAGTGGGCAAAGGCAAGTGGAACCTGCCAGGGTCCCCCAGCCAGGGCAGGCTATGATTGGCCTGAATGTTTTTCACAACCACCACCAAGTACTTGGAAGAAAAAACCCAAAAGCCAACAACAACAAAAATAACCACCAGACTTCTCTTTCTTTCTTTCTTTTTATATTTTTAATTTGCAGTTAATGGCCGATTGGCTGTACATTATTAAACAGGCAGCTGGAGATTTGCCAGGGTAGATTGCTTGAGCCAAGGCTTACAGCCTGAACACAATGTTCCAAGAAAACAGTCACCCATGGGGTACCTAGTGAGGAGCACCCAGAGGGAGGGGCTCTAGCTGTTGCCCCTCACTCTCCCACCCCTCCCGCCCCAGCCTCTGCTTGGATCATCTAGTGGAGGGCAGGACTGTGCTGCTCCAGGCCCGAGCATCCTTCATCCGGGCTCTGCAGATCCCTCACTACCCCAGGGGCCCGAGCTGCTCTTTCCCTCTTCATGGACATTAGAAACGGACGTGAGGCTCTTGCTTCCATCCCCAGATGGCCAGGCTAACACCTCCCCTCCTGGGGACCAGTGTGATGCAGAGCCTGAGCACTGGGCTGGGAGCTGGAGCCCTGTCTAGGGTTGACATCATTGAGCTTCTCCCTATGGTGATTTTGGGACTCCCTCCTTGTCCTCCCTGGGCCTCGTTTCCACGTCATTACGAGGAGAGGATTCGGCTGCTCAACTCTAAAGCCTCAACATTTTGTGAGCCTTGATTGGGTGGCCTTGGGGAGGGCTTGGAGTGATTGTTTCCCGGATTTGGGGGCCCTTCTTGCCCCAACCCTGTTCGCATCCATGAGATAAGGAACCGTTTCTCAAGCAAGCCCTGCTGGGAAGGGGTCATCATCAGCCCCATTCACGTTGTTTTAGCTAGTCCCTCAGCCACCTTGAAGCCTACCAGGGTAAAGGTGAAGTGTCCAAGCCATCCGAGTGGGAGAACGAGCTGAGAGTCTGGAGGTTGGGGACTGCCGTCTTGGTGAAGCCAATGCTGCATTTGGGCCTGCTGCATTCTGCACTGGGCAGGTTGCTGCTGGCTTGTGTGTGTGTGTGTGTGTGTGTGTGTGGCGTGGGAGAGTCACCGGTTTGGGAAGTGGGCCTTAATGAACCCTCTCTGAGCCTCTTAGAGGCAAATGACATAGTGGTTAAGAGTACAAACTTGGGAATCAAGTCCTATCACCCCTGCTTATTTGCTGTCTCATTATCATTGACTTTGGACAAGTGGCTTCACCTCTTGAGTCTGAGCTCCCTCAACTGCACAAAATAGGGTTAGAATAACATCTACTCCCAGGTGTGGGGAGGGGAGGGGAGGGAATGATGAATGCAGGCACTGGGGCTGTGCCAGGGCTTGTCACATGTTAAGTGCCCATCAGCTGTTGGAATCTAAATGTCTCTCCCTCCAGCTGCATGTTCTTTCCCTTCAGGTCACTCAGTGTGATTTGTGATTTGTGATTTGTGTCGTGTGTTCATGTTTGTTCCTTCAGCGGCTCCCTCTCCTAGATCAAGTGCTCCTTGAGGGCAGGGACCCACCTGGTTGTGTTCGTGTGCTGTCTGGAGGGCCTCACAGGGCCTGGGTCACTGCGGGCACTTAGAAAGTACTTGTGGAATGAAGGGGTGAGTGATAGATGGGACGGAGCCAACTGGAAAAGGATAAGAACCAGAGAAAGAACCACTGAGTACCTGCCATATGGAAGAGTACAGAAACTGAAAAACCTGGGGACGTCCAGCCTGTGATGCCACCACTATGGGAGGCTTCCAGTGATTGCATGACTCTGTGTGTGTGTGTGTGTGTGTGTGTTGAATAAAGCTTTGGGAAGATTTGTTCCCTGAAGCAAAACCAAAGGTTCCAGGAAGCAGGTTTCTCCCAGTGGTGGGAGCCACCTTGAGGATGGAGAGGGAACCCTGAGGGCCTGGGGTGTGCAGGTAGGGGCGGGAGAGCCCCTGTCAGGTCAAGGAGAGCCCTGATATACTGGAATGTGGTCCAGCCAGACCCTGAGGCCCTGCTGGCTTGCTGCAGCTGCTGTAGTTAGGAGAGGAGTAGCAAACGTAGCTGATGTCTCTGAACTTCAGTTTCCTCCTCTGTAAAATGGGGTTCATAAAGATCAATACCCAACGGGGTGTTGGCAGGATTGGAATGAGTTAATCCTCACAAAGCTCTAGGAACCGTATGTCAGTTGGGAAACACTCACTAACTCTGAGCATTATTAAGCAGGCAGATACATAAGAGAGATGAATCGTAATGCTGGGATGGAGGTGGTGATGGCGTCTTTGAAGAAGGAGAATGTTGGGGGAGCTAACATTTATGGAGAGCTGCTCTGGGCCAGATCTTACACTCAGTACTCAGGGCAGTGAAATAACTTGCTCGAGGTTACACAGCTTCAGATGTGGTCGGTGCACTTCCAAAGCCTAGGCTCTCTTCTCCACTCCTGGTAGGATGGGGCCAGGTTTCTGTGATTCCCTTCCCCCGGAGGGATAGCACCCCATTTCAAAGTGGAGCAAGGTGATGATTATTTTCTATAGGAGCAGATCCCAAGTCCTCAGGAGGGAAGTCTCCAGCTCTCTCCAACCCTGAAAGTGCTACATCACTAAAAACTCTAGGGAGCGGAGGAGGCTGAGGCAATGGGGAGATTTTCCCTAGGAGCCCGGGGCAGGGAGAATGGCCATGAGCAGAGCCCTGGAGGATGGGCTTAGGGAGAAGGAGTGTGGGGTGAGGGGTAAACTAAAGCAGGGGAGGGGAAGGAAGGTGCTGTGCAGAGGAGTGCAGAGGAGGAAGAGGGCTATGCAGGTGACAGAAGAGGAGGGAGGGGAACAGAAGAAGGAAGAGAAGAGGAGAGACAGGAACCAAACTTGGACCTGGGCCAGTGGACAGCTCTGGGCTTTGGGCGAGGATGCCCAGCTGGGGTGGGTCCCCACAGGACTACTAGATGGTGGCAGAGGGGGAGGCCTAGGGAGTGGGAAGCCAGCTGGCCAGCACCAGGGCCTGCCTGGGACAGCACGTGTGAGCCAAGTGTTCTGCCACCAGCCAGGCCTCCTCACCTCCCCCAGCCCAGCAGCCAGCTTGGCTAAAGGTCAGCTCTCGGGGTGTGGCCAGCACGCTCCCCACTGACCGGGGCCCACAGGCCTGGCCTTGTCAGGATGTTATCCTATTCCTAGCAGCTGCTCCTGGTAGTTTCTGCCTCTTGGCCATTCAAAGATGAATGGAAATGGCCTTAGGCTTCAAGGAGTTCCCAGATGAAGGGACAGAGAGACAGCGGAGGTGCACTTGGGCGTGGCCCTTGCCATGGTTCACTTTCCCAAGACAATTTTTTCAAGGAGTTGATGGTGCTTGCTGTGTTCTTTACTATCTGAAACAAAAATTGGACTAGGTTTCTTTAACCTTTCTTTGTGGTTTTTATTCAACAAATATTTACTGAGTTTCTATTGCTGTCCTCCTCTGGATGCTCTTTGGCGTATAGGGTACAGAAAAGAAACTGACATTTCTGATGGTGTCTGGTGGAGTAGAGTAGAATTCTTATCTCCTTTGGTCTAGATGCTATACCTCCATGAATATAGTCAAAAGTGCCTGTGCCTTTTGGGGGCAAGCGTATCCTACTGTTAGCTAAACTGAATTTCTGTTTTCAACAAATTTTAGACCTTTTACTGTATGAACTATTATTGGTTCAGGTTTTTTATGACTTCAGAACCCTTGTTTTGGACATTACCCCAAGAAAAATAAAATGTTCCCTTGCTAATTCTGGCTCCTTTATAAAGTCAGATTTGCATTTCAGTTCACTTCAGCATCTTAGCTTTTCCTTGTGCTTTTTTTTGTTGTTGTTGTTCCTTGGTGTGCTTGGTAAGCCTCCCTTCTAAGTTGTAACCAAAGTTACTGATAAGTATGTTGAACAAGCCAGGGCAGAGGACATAGCCCTTTGGCAAGTCAGGAAGTTGACATTGATCTATTCATCAACACCGTTTGCTTGCTGGCTAGGAATCTACTCAGCTTTCTCTCTTGTCTCCAGGAATTTCATCAGGGATCCTGCCAACACCTTCCTGAGATACAGATAGTCTAGTTCTGGGGATTCCCCAGTTATCCAGTCTAGAAGCCTCAAAATAATGGGTTTGGGATGGTAGGTGTGGTGCTATGGGAAGAAGGGCTCCCTGAAGGCATCCAGGCTGATACCAGTGGTCTTTGCAGGGATAGACCCAAGGGAAACCCTGCCCTGGAGGCAGCTAGAGCCCCAGGGTCCTTACTGCTTTAAAATTGTGCTTCTCAGGGGAGACAGGGGATTTGTGCGCAGTACTTTCTGCCAAGGACCAACACCTGCCTAGAAACATGTTACTGGGCATCTCCAAGAGACCTTAAGGCCATCAGATGCGGAGATTGAAGCCAAGAGGGACTGAGACTTTCCTCTGATCATCAAGGGTGTTGGAGGCTGAGTTGGGCTGGAACCTGAGGCCTTGACTCCCAGTCTGAGGCTCTTGGTGCTGGACCCAAGTGCTCTTCTGGCTAGAAACAGGCAGGGTGAGAGGAGGGAGGGGCTGCCAGTGTGTGCCTTGGGGATAAGCTGTTGGTAGGCTGTTTTCCCCTGACTTTCCTTCCCTTTCCAACCTCTGCCCCGAGACTATGGTACAATTCTGAGTAGGAAGCTGGAATGTGGAAAGCCCAGCACTTCTCCTTCCTGAGGTGGGGGTGTGCAGCAAAGGGCCTGGTGCTGTGCACATTTCTGCACTTTGAGAGAGGATGCAAATGCAAATACATGCCAATGAGATGTCATAGAGGACACAGTGGTGAGCAGGGAGTGCCCCTACTCCTGCCTCCTTCTGGCCTGAGTTTTGAGGATGATACATAGAAGAAGACCTGACATTAGGAAGGAAAGGCAAGGATGGGAGGCTTCAGGGCAGCAGCGTGAATGTGGCTTCTCGGGTCATCTTTGGAGTGAGTCCTAGTGAGGGGGGCCCAATAGGGGGTGATCCTGAGATGGAAGCGCCCTGGGAGACAGTCCAAACTCATCCCTAGCTGTAGCGGGGACAGCATGGTCAGAAGAGGGAAGGTGCAGTTCAAATGCACAGACATTGAATGCCTAGAGTGGCCCCCAGGGCCTGGCTCTCTATGGGGTGTGTTGGGCCTAGCAGGATTCAGAGGCCCAGAATAGCCTCTGCTCCAGGGCATCTTGGGAAGAAAGCAGAGCTGTGCCCCAGTGGTCTCTCCCCTTGGGACCTGGGCATGTGGCCCTGCCTTCTTTGTGATGGAGGGGGAAGAAGAGAGTGAGGGCCCAGGGTGCTAGAGGAGGCGGCTCCAGTAATTGCCCTAGAGACTAACACTTCCTACCCATCACAGGACGATTTGGGGAACCAACCGCTCCCTGCTGGGAATCTTGTCAGCTTTTAGCCCAGCTCAGAGGAACTTCTCCTTAGTGCTGTAAGAACCTGAGTGTCTGGCCCCTTGAGCGTGGGAGTCAGGTGATGTGGTGCCCTCCGGAGGTGGTGCTGGGACCTGGAATTCCTAGTTGTGTCATATGGTGACATGGTCTTGAGTTGGAAGAGCTGGATTCAAATTCTGTCTCTTTCATTAGCCACTTTGTGCTTTTGCTTAACCTCACTGCTCTGAGCCCATCTCTAAGACTGGGGTGAGAATCATAGCCACTCCCACATTTTCACTGGCATCTGTGTGGAGTACACATGGGAAAAGCTTGGTGCAGGGCAGGAGCTTAAATGTTGATTAAAGTGAAATGAAGGAACAAATGAAGGCATCTCTGGGTTGAACTCCCCTGCCTGTCCCCGCCACTGAGGGGCCCTGGGTGGGGCTGGGGCTGAGAGGCCAGGGAAAACTGGATTCACGAAGCTTGGACCTTGCCCCATCTTTCTCTTGACTTTCTCCTCTCCTTTCTTCTCTGCTTCTCTGTGTCCTTTGTCCCCTTTCTGTCGCGTCCCTTCTCTTCCAGTGGAAGTGCCTAACTCAGCACCTGGCCCCAACACACACAATTCATTGCTCCCTGCTCTCCTCAATGGCCTCTCTGTTGCTCCAGGCTCTGTCCTGCCACCCCCAGCTCCATCTCTTTCCTCCTTCTGGGTCTCCGTTTCTGATACCCTCTTTGTCCCATTCTCTCTGCTCCTGGCTCTCCTGCCATCTGTTTCTGCAGCCTCTGTCTGCAGCTCACAGGCATCCACTGGGCGCCTGCTCGATGCCAGGCACTGCCATCTCCTTTCTCGGTTCTGCGTCTCCTCACCTCTTGCTGTTGTCTTTTCTCCCTCCCCCACCCCTTCAGCCTCCTGCCCTCCCTTACCCCAGTTCCATCGGGCTCCAAGGCTGGTATTATTCAGGTTTATGAGAAACCCCCAGGCCTACCCTTGAAGGGACCAACCACAACTGGAACCAGATGTGCAATCCTGCATTCGGGTGGGAGGGGGGATGTAGGGACAAGGAGAGGGATATGGGTTGGCTTAAGGAGGTGGGGAGGAGGCTGGGGATGGGAGGTGGAGACACTGGGAACCCTGGTCCTCAGGGGCTTGGAAGGAAGAATTGGGAGGAGGGAGCCAGGGGGCTGAGCAGGCTTGTTCAGAAAGCAGTTCTCACTGTGTGTGTGTGTGTGTGTGTGTGTGTGTGTGAGAGAGAGAGAGAGAGTATGTGTGTCTGTGTGTACATGTGTGTGTGTGAGAGAGAGTGAGAGAGAGAGAGACTGAGATGGTGGAACTGACACTGGGGAGAGCTGAGGATAGATGATGGGCTATGGGCAGCTCTTAGAATTAAGGAGGAAGGCTGCTCTTTTTCTGTGAAATCCTCTAGCTTGTCGACTTCCTTTCTTAAGGTTTCAAGGGACTTGCTGGGTTTATAGTTCTATACCCAGGTGCTGGAGCAGGCAGGCTGGAAAGAAGGGTAAGAGTGGGGTAGGGGATGGACAGTGTAACCTCCAAAGTCTCCTGAGAGTGGCTGGAGGAAGGGTCTTCCAGCACCCCTGGCCCCCCGCCTGCCCAATCTGCCACAGACCTTTGTGGGATGTGTCTGGGATGTCCTGGGTCCTAGCAAAGCCCGTGTTTCTGCCTGCGATTATATAGCTTCAAATATAAAAGTCTTCATAAGATTATCTTTGGTGTAGCTTAGTGCTGTATTAAGCATTTTAAAATGCCCTTTGATTCAATCATGAACTGAATATCCATCCATCCATCTCTTCATCATTCATTTATTCATTCCACACTTACTGAGAATCTACTGTGTGTCAACCTTGTGCTGGGCACTGGACAAATGAGGAAAGGGGTAGGGAAAGAATGAACGAATCCCTCATCGTTCCAAAAATGGGAGCCATAGAAGTGCATCTGACCCACTGCATGTCAGGGCGTTAGTGAGCCACAGAAGTCCCAGGTGTTCAGAGGAGGGGACAGTGCCCTCCAAGTGGTGAGTCTGGAGAAGGATCCAGGGAGGATGGCTTCTGAATTGAGCCCTGAATGCTGACAGGGAGGAGAGAGAATGGTGTATGAGAAAGGCCTGACCATCAAGGTTGGGGGATGGAGGGAGAGAAGGTTGGAAAGGCCGGGATGTTCCACTGCAGAGCTTGGACTGGAAGTGGCAGACAGTGGGGAGCTGGGACCCTTTGATGTCAGTTGGGATAATATGGATGTGGGTTGGAAGGAAGAGAAGGGGAAGATGGAACATTCTGCTGTTCTGGGTACCTGCTAGTGGGAGGAGTTCTAATTTTATAGCACACTCCCCACATCCACCTCTAGAGAGCTGAAACTGGCCCAGGATCCTCTAACTTCCCTCACCTAAGCGGAGCTGACCCAAGCCCCAGAGGGGCCCTTAGTCTGCAGTGGGGGTGGTGGGTAGGGGTTAAGGAGGATAATGTTATTGGGGTCACCTTTGCCCCAGAGTTGGGGCCGGTGACTGGGAGACTTGGTTTGAGGCTGGGCCGACGGCTAGGGAGGACTAGGCCAAGTGTCCCCGTAGTCCCTCTGCTTTCACCATCCTTGCCATTTGTGGACAGCATCCACACTCTCCCAGATTGAGGTTGCTGTTGAGGCTGGTGGGTTCTGGATGCTGGAATTTGGGACTCAGAACCCAGACCCTCTTTCCAGCTAGGAGAGGATGAAATCTCGCTCTGGAGGCAGACCACGAGGGAGCCATGCCTCTATCTCTGCCCTCCCTGTATGAGGTCCCGAGAAGGTGTTCTTCTCCCCCCATCCTCAAGGGTCTCATTGTCCCTGACTGGGGGCGAGCCAGCCCTCCAAAGTGCTGGCCATCTCCCTGTGGCTCTGGCCCCACATGCTCCAAAATCTTATCCCCTCTCAGGGACTCCCCTGTCGTTGTACTTCTGGGGAAAACTGAAGCTTGGGGAAGGGTTTGGCTGAATTAATAAAATTAGTGTGTGTTAGGACTGGAAAAGTTCTTAAAGACCTTTGTGTCACAGGGGAAACTGAGGCTCAGAGATACAGGCCACTGGCCCAGATGGGGAAGAGAAGGAAGGGCCTTTCAACCTCTGGATGTCTGAGTGGTGTCGAGCTCGGCTCTGGAGCCAGCCAGGTTCAGGTGTGAGGTCCTCCACACCGTGTGGCTTGGACTTCCACAAGTCACCTCTGGGCTCCGAGGTCACGATCTTCAGCTGTAGTAACTGGGTGATTAGAAGACTAAGTGAGAGTTAATGGCCGTTAGTGCCCAGCGT
The DNA here is from genome assembly GCF_049350105.2 of Macaca mulatta. Lineage (NCBI taxonomy): Eukaryota > Metazoa > Chordata > Mammalia > Primates > Cercopithecidae > Macaca > Macaca mulatta. The sequence goes on along the minus strand of NC_133417.1, from coordinate 123,145,765 downwards.
CTGATAGGTGTGGAGCAAATAACTTTCCCCTTCCTTTCTAAATAATCCTATCTGCTTCTTCACTTTTATCATTCGCATGGTGCTCTAAACTTTTCACATCACTTTCCCCATTATTTTTATTATGGAAAACTTCATGCATGTACAAAAGTTGAAATGATTATATGGTAAACTCCCTAGATTCTACAATGAACACTTTAATATATTTGCTTTATCACATTTCCGTCAATCCGTCTTATTTTTTGGTCCATTTCAAAGAGAGTTGAAGCATGTATTTCCTTCACTGGAGCTCAGCTTAAATGACTTTTGAATGTACAGTCACAAATGTCCTAACTCAGCCCAGAGAAAACAGCAGAGATTACTATCTCACATTTGACAGCTAAAAAAAAAAAAAGCAGGTTCAGAAGTGAGATTCCTGGCCTCCAGTCACAAAATGAGTTGGAAACAGCATAGAGCAGGGTGCTGTAGAAAAGCTAAGAGTTGCTATATTATGATTATTATCATCTTCACTATCTCAGCAAACATTCTTCTCCACCCAGCAGCCCTTTGGCCATTTCTCTGCACCTGTGTCTTTTCTATGGAGTCTTGACCCCTCCCTACCCATTTCCCCACCCCTGTCCCCCAAGCCTTCTTGGCCCTGCCCCTCCTGTCCCCAGGGAGGCTGCTGGGCCAGTGGCTGAAGGAGGGGCAGCCACATTCCCTGGTGATCTCCTGCCCCAGGTGTCTGCGCCCTGCCAGGGCCTGGCCAGAGCCAGCTAGAGTGCAGCCAGCAGAGCACTGCAGGGGTTAAAGGAGGCCATGGCTGGTGGAGGGGGCCCACTGCTGGCTGACTCCGGGAAGGAGGCGGTGCACTGTTGGCCCGCCCCCTGGGCTGGCCTGGGAGGGAACCCGACTAGCAGAGCCCTCTGCTCAGTTGCTCCCAGCAGTGGCCCTGGGACCAGCTCTGCTCCTTGCACCCCGCTCCCTGCCTGGACACAGGCTCACTCGCTGCCTTCTTCTGGGAAACCAGCTTCTTGCCAGCCACAGCCGCTGCCTCTGCCACTGGCCACCGCCCCTGTCCTGGGAGTCCCTTGGCTCAGACACCCACCTCACTTAGTGGCTCCTGCAGGAAAGGTGAGTGAGTGAGTATGCGCGTGTGATGGTGTACGTGTGTGTGAGTGTGCGTGTGGATTTGTGTGTAGAGGGAAATGAAGCGGGCCAGGGCTGCTGGGCTGTTGACACTGATGCTGTCAAGACCACAGATCAGATTAGGAGAAGGTGAGGTCAGCCTGCCTGGTCCCATGTCTCCGGGTTAGGCAAGCTGTTCAGAGGCCAACCTTGTCAGTCCCCTGTCTTCAGATGTTTCTGTGGTTCTGGCAGGGATGTCTGGGGTGCGGCTTGTCCCTGCTCTGAGAGAGCGACCAGTCAGAAGGAGTTTTGTTTGCTGGGGAAGTTGCTGGTGTCAGTGGCTGCTTGGGACTGAGGCCAGCTGGGGAAGTAGGGAGGGACACAGGGACCAAGGGAGGGAGAAGCTTGGGGGTCTCTTCTGCTACTTGCCTGCCCATTGCGGGGGCATGAGTATTTTTTCTTCTTCATCTCTTTCCTTGTCACCCACTTGAGCTGCTATGAGGGCACTTTTCTTCTCCTAGAGGCTCACTTAGCTCCCTGAGCTCTGACCTTGATTGCAGGGAGGGGCTGGAAGGCCTGGTAAGGTTAGGGTTCAAAGCACTTTTCCCATCTCCACTCCTCAGTATGGGCCCTGCTCCCTTGCCCATGGGCACAGTCTGGCAGGAGTGCCCCCTCTGTCCTCTCCAACCACTAGCCCTTACTCCTTCCTCATCCCTCTGGGTAGAAATGGCTAATCCAGGTGGTTAATGAACAGACAGGGGCAGCTGCTTTCCCCTTCTCCTCCTTCTCCCTCCACCCCTCCTCTTCTCTGACTCTGATGCCCTGCTTGCCACCCGTTCCCAGGCTGGAGAATCCATACAGAGCTGACCTCAGTATCTGTCCCCCAACCCCCAATCCAGGACTTGGGCCAGGACTGCCTGCCCAGATGTTTTAGGCTGGCCACTGTTCTAGAAGAGGAAACTGGGTGGGGGTGATGGGCGGGGGGAACCCGGAGAAGCCTGCTGTGCTCCCAGGCTAGGATCCCTGCAGGGGAGGGGATGGGGTTAGGGGACAGGATAGGTGCTGCGTGGGGAGGAGCTGGAGGAGGAGGGCAGGCAGGCAGGCGGTTGTGGGGTGAGAATAGGTGGAGGACCTGGAAACTGGGGTGCCAGGATCTTTGGAGACAGGGGTTTCTCTTCTGGAAGTACTAGCCACCTCTTCAATGTGGCAGCAGTGGGGAAGGTGTAGGGGGAGCACCCTCTCTTCCCCTCTTGAAGCTGCCTGGGGTGGGTGGAGACCATGGTGGCTCAGATGTGACTTCAAGTTGCACCTGCCCCTGCCAGCTGATGGCCACTCTGTCTCTCCCACTCCAGCTCTCCCTGGACCTCAGCACTTTCTACAACTGGGGCACCTGACACCTCTGGCCCAGGGTTGTGGGTGAGAGTGAGGGAGGATGTGGATTGAGATGGAGAGGTGGGTGGGAGAACCCCACATGGGATCAGCGCTGGAGACCCAGCCTGGGGTTGTCTTGGACTTTGCTACTCATGGAGGGCAGGGAGTTGGAGAGGAGTGGGCTGGACCAGGCTGGGGAGGGTCTCAGCCAGTCCGGCTGACCAGCAGGGCTGGGAGCCAGCACTGTAACCAGGAGCTGAGGGTTCTTGGCGGTGGAGGAGGCAACCTGGGACCCTCTTCTTCTAGGCGCCTGGTCTTGAGCCCTTCTGGCTCTGCTTCCCCATCCTTCATCCCATGCTTCTTCACACTTCACTTCCCGCAAAGCCCCAGTGAAGAATTTCCCAGGGAGGTGGCGGTGTCCAGAAAGTATAAGCACAGAGAACCTGGTGGCCAGGTGAAGCGGGGCTGGGGTGGGGTGCTTATGGGTTCAGAGAAGATGTTATTGTTTTGTGGACCAACTTCTGGCCTCTGATGGACTGTGGCTGAAGCCTTGGAGTCTGGGGACACTCAGACTCCTGTTTCTACCCAGATAGGAGCAGGAGTCAAGGGGGGCCAGAAAGGACTTTTGTTTGGTCTGAGGAAGAGGAGCCTCAGAGGTGGAATCTCGGCTCATGTGAATGAAGAGCTTCCTAAGGACCCTGGTGGGTCAGCAGGAGGATGGGCTGCCTTGTAAGGTGGAGCGCATCTTGTCCTGGGGGGAGTTTAGACAGAGGCTGGACAACGGCTTGGAAGGATTCCTGAGCTGGGATGTGGTTAGAGGCGATGACCTGGATAGTCTCTTGGGATGCTGAGGGCCTGGGATACTTGGAGTCAGAGAATTCTGACACCAGAATGGGGGATCAGGAAGCTGTGTCCTCTGGCCTAGGGCGTGGGCACAGACCACTCGCAGGGGCCCCCTCCTTCCTGCCAATGTGTAAGGAACCAAGAGCCTGACGCTCTGCCCTGGCACTGTGCCTCTCCCTCACACCCGTGGCTCAACTGCCTACCAGGTCCGCCCCCAGCTGCTTCCTGCAAAGGTTCTGAGGTTCTTCCTATTCCTCCTGGCCCACTCTGCCCCTTGCCTGTGGTGGGCTGTGTGACAGTGTGGAGTCGAGGGGACAGCAAGCACCACAGGCTTCACCCCCAACCCCTGCAGTTAGAGCCCATGTTCCCTGTTGAGGGGCTCTGGGGCCAGTGTGCAAGGACCGGGGTTGGGTGCTGGGATGTTGGGCACCTTGAACCCCTGCCCAGTTTGGCCTCCCCAAAACAGGCCTCCTTAGCCAGCCTGGAGATGGCAGACCGAGGGCAGTGTCGAGACCTGAGATGCAGAAAAACTCAGGCGTGGGTCTCATTTGAGCCTCAGTTTCCACGTTTGTAAACAATGCAGGGTTGTCCGGGCAGCGTCAAATGGGCTTGCGTAACTGGCATGGGGTGAGGGGTGCAAGGCAAGGCAGTTGCTCTCGAGGGCCTCTCAGGAGGACAAGTGGGGGAGGAGCAGTACCTCTCACAGGCCTTTCCAAACATGCTTTTCCTGAGGTGGGCAGTGAGAGGAGAACCAGAGGGGGCTGGGGCCAAAGCTTTCCCCAGACCAAACAGATTTGGGCTTCCCATGATGTAAGTGCCCATGAGTGGTTCCGGGTGGGCTTGAAACCCACCATGGACTCCATCCTTCCTACAGCCAGCCTCCTCCACCGCCCCTCTGTGGATGCCTGTGCCCCCTTTTCTCCTGACGAGAGGGTGACACAGTTGGAGACTGAGATCACCCAGCTCAACCACCGCCTCCGACCAGGGGAGCCCCCTCACAGTCTTGGTTTCATCTGAGAGGGAGGTCCTTTCTGATGTCTAACTTCAGTCCCTCTTCTCCAGTCAGGGACTACATGAGGCTGCTAAATGATGACACTCTTTCCTGGGGTTTGAAAGAGACTCAGTGATGGTGGGAGGGGCATGCAGGGAAGGATCGGGAGACCTGAGTGTGCTATGAGCCTGGGACACCAGGGCGGGAGCGAGGGTGACAGGCAAAGGCTCTCGGCTGCCAGTACTTCTGGTTTCTTGGCTTAGTTCTGAAGCCAAAAGCTGCTTTGACCCCAGGAAACTGAGACCCAGTTGAGGGATATGTTTGGAGGTGGGGGGCAGAGGAGATAGGCAGGAAAGCCCTCCCAGTTACCAGCCTCCAAATAAGCAAATCAGAAGTGGGTGGAGGGAGAGGGTGGTTTCTGGAGACTGGGATTTGGGAGGACTGGCCTAGACTTTGTCCCCATTACTATTCACCAATGACCCCTGGCTCAGTAGCTCCCTGGCCAGATGGCTCTTAGCTTTCTAGGGCTATTAGGCATGCAGAAGTGTGGGCATAAGTGAGCTGGGACAAGGGGGTGGGGATGGCAGGGTGGCCAGCTTGGCAGGCTGTGCCCACATCCCCTGGTGCTACTTCCATTATGCAAGGTCACACCGGCCCTTCCCTCTTTCCTTCCCTCCGATGGTCTGGAGCGCTTTCCCATCCGTGATGTTGCTGGACACTAGAGAGCTCCAGTGCAGCCTCTACCCAGGTTGGTGGACTTGGCCATCTTCCTACTTGCCCCACCTCGCCTTCCCTCAAGGGGACAGGCTTGTCTCTGTGGAGCTGGAGCCCATGTGGGAGGGGTGGTGGGTGGGCCCGAGCCAGTCCTTGGCGCTACCTCCTCCAGGGCTAGTCTGGGCTGTGCAGTCCCTGCCTTTTTAGGGCTGGAAGCCTGTAGTTCAGCCCTGAAGGCCTGTAGTTCAGCCCTGGGTGTGGGAGACAGGAGGGACTGGACCAGCAGGGTGGGGGCCTGGAGAGCTGATGGGGGTGAGGGGTCACAGGAGTGGCTGGGGGGGAATTCTGGCCCTTTGGCCACTATGGGGCCCCAGACATGGGTCCATTTCCCCCAGGGACCTTCCTCGACTTTCATCTTCTCCCTCAGAGAGACCCAACAGTGTTCTGTGATCCTTGCAAGTTTCCCGTTTGCTCACCTGTCTTCTGGATGGATTACAAGTTCCTTGAGGGCAGGCCTGCACCTCTGGCCTCTCTGGGGATCCTTGCTGTGCTTGGCAGAGTGCTGCTCAACACACAGATGACTGACTAATGGAGGACAGAGGGGTGAGGGTTTTGATGGGGCCTGGTGAGGATTTGTTAGACTTGGACTGAGGTCTGTTTGGAGGCTGAGAATGTGAGTCTGGTGCCAGACTGTTGGGGCTCATCTCATGATGACCTGGTTTACCAGCTGTGTGGTCTCACCTTTGCCCCTTGACCTTGACCAGACCTGGGCAACCAACTGGTCTCCTCAGTTTCCTCACTGTCAAATGGGATAACATCTGCTTCAAGGTATGGGTGTGAGGATCAAATGACTTAATTTATTTAAAGCACTTTGGGCGGTGTCTGGCACATAGTAGGTGCTCAATGAAGGTTAGTTATTATGATTATTATTGGTGGTGGTGGTGATAGAGTTCTCTCTCTCTTGTCTTGTTGTTCCATCTGTAAGATGAAGAAAATTATGGGACTAGAGAGTGGAGAAGATGCTGGTGTCATTTCCCCTTAAGAGGTCCTAGCATCAGATCCCAGGGCAGAATCTTCTCTGCCCCCATTCTGTCTCTCTTTCTCTGCAATTAGAGGGCAGGCAGGGAGCTGAGGGGCCCTCCGGAGGTCTTGTCTGTTCAGGGAGCCCATGCAGATCTGTGTTTACGGAGGACTCTGAGAAAGTTGCCATCACTGTAAACAAGATGCATTATTATAAACCAGCCCGAGCTCCCCTTCTTGGATCCCATCCCATGCCTTGATGAGAGTCACAGAATCAGAGACTCCCAGGCTGAGCAAGGACCTAGCCTGGCCTCCAGGAAGCCTGCCCTGGACCATGGGCTACACCCATAGAGGTGGCATCTACATTTTAAAGTAGGATCACCAAATAACTGCTTCAAATTATTGTGTCTTATGCCCTCTAGGTTCCCCCAGAATCGAACTGGCATTCCTCTTGTTGCAATCCCTTGTTGGTAGCGTGTAGGGAGAACCATGTCCGCTCTTCCTGCATGCCATATAAGCTGAGAGCTTTGAACCCGTGCAAGGGTAGGGCTCCTGGCCACAATCCCTCTCCATCCCAGGCCTCTGCCCTCTCTGGGGTCTCCTGCTTTCCGGTGCCACTGACATTCCTCATTAGCAGGGGTCAGCCCTCAAGGCCTGCCAAGCTATATTCTCCACCCAACCCGGTTCCCACCCAGGGAGGCTGGGGTTGCTCTGGGTCGGGGGTGAACTCCATTTCCGGACCCCTGGCCCGCCCAGTTGCAGCTGCAAAAGGCATTAAGCTTTTTTTTGGAGAAAGAATGGGCTTGGGTTGATGATGATGACAGCTGGGGAACGTTCCTGAGCTCAGCCTGGCCCTATCTTGCTTTCCTTCCTTGGCCCCTGCTCACCTCTGCCCAATTTCTAGGCCATTGCTCGTGTAGAGGTGGGCCTCACCTTTGCCCCTTGACCTTGACCAGACCTGGGCAATCAGCTGGTTTCCAGCCACCCTGTGTGGGAGCAGTTTGTGGGTTCAATGCTGGACTTGGTGCTGGGGTAGGTGGTAGGGGTGGGGAAGAGGGCTTCAGGGGAAGCGGAAGAGAGGGGCTTCACCCTGGGGTCCATCTGGGTGGGAGAGCAGTGGTCCTCAAGTGAGCAGATCTGAGTCTAGGCCTGACTCCGTCCCTAGCCTCTGGAGGAGTCCCGCCTGAGTCCCTTCTCTCGCTGGGCCTCAGTGCCCTCACCTGTAAATGAAGGGCTGAAGAGGTGCAGGGGTGGGGGGGTCTGTGAGTCCATCTCCCCGGGGCCTCCACTGGGCGTCCCCCAGTCCCAACGCTGTGGAACTTCACCTTGGATTGACCTTGCTTCCCTCCCCGCCCCGCCCCCACCTCTGGCAGTCGCTGGCAGGAAGTCCTGCTGATTAGGGCCCTAATCACCGGCTGAGACTCCCAGAAATGGCAGAGCTGGTTGAGCGAGAGGGGCCGCCAAGCCAGGAAGGGGGGGCTGGCATGGGGACATGCCTCCACCCAGGGATATGAGCTGGGGTTTGGGCTATGATTTGGGGGTGGCAGAGATGGGCCGGCCCCAGGGGTGGGCTCCTTGGATCTGGGGCGGTGCTGGTGGACCCACTGTGGACGCGGTGCGGCAGCAGCTGAGTCCAGCAGGGCACATGGGACCGCTGGATTGTTCACTTTAAAAGCCTTTGAGGGCATCTACCCTGTGCCAGTCAAGGTGCTGGGTATGAGGCAGGAAAGACCGGGAGACACAATTTAGTGGGGAGACGAGGGGAGTATACAGAGTGTTGCTGCAAAACGCAGCGGGAATGTCAAGCAGGAGGCAGCTCACGTGAGCTGGCAGAGTGGAGGAAGCTTTGGAGAAGAGGTGCCGTTTGAGATGGATTTTGAAGTTTGGGAAGGAGTTTTGCCAGGAGGAAAAGGGGCAAAGACTTCTTCAGGCACAGGGGAAGGCATGCGCAGAGGCCCAGTGGCATGCAGGTAAGGAGCAGTAACCAGCGTGGGTCTCCCTCCCAGCTCTGCTACATGCGTCTGAGCCTTAGTGTCTGCATCTGTAAAATGGGGTTCATATTTCCAACCTTGTAGTGCTAGTGTGGATATGAAATGAGATGTTATTTGTAAAGTTCTCAGCCCGGTGCCTGGCATGGAGCAAACTCACAATATATGGAGGCTTAAAATGGCATGTGTGGGAAAGGATGGCTTTGGGGAGAGCCCGAAAGTGTTGCTTGGGGCCCAAGACGGGGGTGGGGGATATTCTGAGTCAGGTTAAAGAATGGAGCGGCAGGGGATTTTAATATAGGGAAGACATGATGAGACTGTGATTTAGGAAAGGCAATTGGGCCACTGTGATGGCTGTACTGGGCAGGGGAGTCCTAGGGACAGGCCTCAAGCCAGGGCCTGAGTTCCTGGAATCCTATGTTCAAATTCCTCAGCCCTGGGGCTGGAAAATCCTCTCCCAAGTCAGTTCATCTCCCTGATCCCTCTGGGCTTCCTTCCAGCATACCGTCCTCCCCTCCTGGATTGGGAGGCCAAGGAGGCCCTGAAATCTCCTTCCTGGGAGAACTTTCAGGCCAGGAGAGAGCCATCCTTGGCAAGTCTTCACACGCAACCCTGGGATGGATGAACTGCAGCAGGCAGGAGTGAGGGTAGACTGTAGGCAGCTTACATATCTAAGGCACCGAGAGGATCCTTTTGGAGGCCTCCTTTACCATCTGGCCTGGAACACAGTAGCCCCTCACTGTTTGTTGAATGAATGAATGAATGAATGAATGAATGAATGAATGAACAGCAGTGTTCCCTGGTTAGGGTGGAGGAGCCTGTTTGCTCAGAGACAGCCATGCCCAGCCTGGCTCTATATGGCCTGGTGAGTGCAGAGAGTGGCTGCCTGTCCAGAGTTAGATGGGATGTTGAGTGTCTCAAAGGCCAGGTGCCTGGCATGTCCCAGATGTTCAGGGACTGTGTGTTGATGAAGGAGAGGGAATTTCAGCAGCATTTATTTCCTATAGCAATGACCTCTCATGAGGCAGCGTGATGTGGGCGTCAACTTCACAGACTCTGCATCCACGTGGTCTGCGTGTGAATCCTGACCCCACCTCTTGCAGGCTATGTGACCATGAACAACTTACCTGACCTGCCAGTGCTTCCCTTTGCTCACCTGTAAAATGCAGGAAACAAATAGAACGGGGTCTGGCACGCAGGCTGTTCTGCATAAACCTTGGTGATTGTCATTGCTGTTTTTGTTATTGTTATTACTATTACTGGTGCAGTGGGAGAGAATGGGGCTGATGCAGGGGTTTCTTGGCTGGGATAGTACAACTGCCCAGAGTGGGAGGGGAGAGCACAAGAGATAGATGAGGCTCCTATGGAGGCTTAGAAGGAATTCAGTGGCTCACAAACTGCTTCCACCACCACACATGTGGCTGCCTCTGCTGTGGCTGGCTGAGCTGAGCCAAGCGTGGGAGCGGAGGCAGTGGTCAGGCCTGGATTCCAGGCTGGAGCCGTGGGAGAGCAGGGGCGAGCCAGGGTGAGGGGTGGGGGCTGGGGGAGGAGAGGTGATTGGAGAGGAGGCCAGGACTCTCCCAAGTTCCCAGCTGGGACCCTAAGAATTCCTCCTGCCAGAGGGCCTGGCCCTTGAGCTCCAGAGCCTCCAGAGGGCCTGCAGTCCATCTCCCTGCCTCCTGGGCAGATTGCTCTGAGTAGGTGGCCTGGAGTCCAGTGCCCTTCACTGTTGGAAAGTGATTCCTCCCCAGTAACCACTGTCTGACTGCAACTCCTTCCTCCCCCTCCTCACCTTGCCTTCAGATCTCCTGTCTTCAGTGTTGCTTTGCAACAGGAGTGTGAGAGAGTCAACTTCAGGGGCCTGCTCTGACTTGGGGCAGAGAGAGAGGTCTGTGTAGTGCCGCAGAAGGACCCATGGCAGGGGTGTCAGGTGGCCTGCTAGTCCCTCTTGGCACTGTGAAACTTTAGGCAAATTGCTTCCACTTTTGGGGCTTTGGTTTCCTCAATTGCGAAATGAGAAGTTCGAGTTAGGGGCGTTGTTTTTTCAGCAGTGCTGAAATTCTGCAAGTCCACGCATCTTTCTGAACAGAGAGGCTCCTAGTTTTGGGGCCTTTGGCAGAGCTGTCCAGCGTGGAGGTGGGATCCTGTTGGCTCTTCAGGCATCTGCTGGGATGCCAACTGAAATGCTGGGGAGGTCCTTCCAGCACTGGAATTGGAACGTTCTTTGCCCAGTGACCGCTCCTCCAGGCAGCTTGGTTTCTCGGAACAGAGCAGAGGGCAACAGCTGTCAGGGTTGGGCTGGCCAGAATCTCCCGTCTCTGTCCCAGTGACTCAGGTGGGGATACAGTTGGCAGGATTGGAGCCAATGAAGCGAGGGAGGGGACTGGGGAAGATCTGCTGCCCCCTTGGCCACCCAAAGGGAACAGAGTGGGAGGAAGTGATGTGATGGGGACATGGGTGCAGAGGCAAAGTGAGTAACAGTTGTGAGTAATGGCTCAGTGTCTCCACTGGGTAGGTGGCTCCCAGACTGCACAGAGCTGTCTGGGGCTCCGGAAATTCTCCCCGAAGGCCCAGCCACTGAATCACAGCAGCCTGAGTTCCTCCCTCCCTGTGCTTCTTAGGAGCTGGGGGTCCCGGCCAGCAGGGTGCCACACCTTGTCCCCTCTGCCTCTCTCTGCTTCTCTGGATCAGCCCCTCCCATCACCTATGCCTTCCTACTCCCTTGGCCCCATCGCTACTCTGTCTTGTCTTCTAAGCATCCAGGTGACTTGCCTTGCCTCAAGGAGTATAGAATATGCAGTCTGAGTTTGAGTCCCAGCTCAACCACGCATCGCTGTGTGACCTTGGCCAACACATTTCTCTGCTGTAAGGTTCAGTAGCCTCATATGTAAGGTTCAGTAGCCTCATATGTAAGGTTCAGTAGCCTCATATGTGAAAAGAGGCTACTGCTTGTTGAATCTCTTGTTGGAAGGATTAAATGGGATAACCTGTCTGAAGTACATGTTCCTTGTATGTGTTCAAATAATATGGTTGTCCTAAGCCCTAAACTCTGTTTTGTCCCTTCTCACCACCTCTATTCCTAAAATTCCAGCTTCCTGTGTTTCCACCCCATAATGTTCAGGCTGCATATCCTCCTATCTACTCCACCCTGTTGTTTGTGCACCTGCTCTTCCATTTCTGACACCTCCCACCCAGCTTCTGCCGGTGTGCCTTATCCCTTCACCTGCTGTTCCAGAAGGATGGGCGGGGCTCAGATGGGACAGGCGAGTGTGAGGGGAATTTGCTGCTTGCCTCGGCTGCGGTGGGCACTTTGAAAGGAGCTCAGAGGTCTGGGTGTGCTTCAGAGGCCCTGGGCTGCTCTTGTACCCCCCATCTCTGCTGGCTCATGCTCCCCCTGCCCCAGTCTGTACCTAGGGGCTCTTTTCCCTTCTGGCTTCCTGGAATCAGCTGTGCTTGGGGCCATGCAGAGTGCCCCTGCCAGTGGATGTGTTGGCGGTGCTGATGTGTTTCTGTTTGCATGGCTCTGCTTGGGGTGGGGCCCAAGCACCAGGGGGTGACTTTGCATCTGGGTCTGGCAGTGGTCAGGCGTGTGCACTGTGTGTGCCTTGGGCTGTTTTGAGCTGTATGTGTGTATGCAGGGCTGCAGTGTCTGGGTCACCGGGTCTTTAGCTGATGCCAGCTTTGTTTTCTGTCCGTTTAAAATCTCTCAGTGTTTTCCGAGCCACAGAGAGCCAGGTCTTCTTCTGCCCCTTCATTTGCCCTCCTCCTTCCCCTCCAGACCTGGTTTCAGATACGTGTATCTCTGAGGTCTGCCTGGGAGCAAGGAAGCATTACCAGGGGTGGATATGCGTCAAATGGAGCCAAACAATGCTGGTGACAGCCAGGCCTACTCTGGCCTTCAGTGCTGGCCGTGCGTCAAGTCTCTGCTGCCTGATAATTGGAAGTGAGAGGGGGCTTCCTGCCACTCGGCCCCAGATGGATTTCAAGGAGCAACAGAGAGCGGGGCTGCTCTGCCCTCGGGACTTTCTGCTTCCGGGGCCTCCTGGTGCAGCCTTGTCCGTCAGAGCAGATGGGGTTGCAGAACACCAGGCCCTGATGTGCGCTGATTGTGTAGAACAATTGTACTGCCTCCTGTCGCTGCCATCTAGGGGCTAGGAGTTTTCCACCTGAGTGAATTTTCAGATAACTGAAGCTTATGCGTGGAAGAATTCAGAGCTCAGGAAAAACAGTGGATTTTTTTGATGGAAAGTTCTCGCATCGTACAGTATCCCACTCTTTCTTTGACTTTGACAATAGATGGGATCTTAAAAATCAGCTCCTTCCTCTCCCTCTATTGTTTCTCAGTTTCTTCTGTAAAATGGGGATAGGAATAGGACCTGTTTCACAGGGGTGAGGTGAGGATTAAGTGCTTTGGGACGCATAAGATGCTTAGAACTGAGCCCGGTGCATAGAATTTACTGGTCTGTAAATGAGGATGTTGAGCTGCAGAGAATACCATTAATCACCTCCAGGCTAACACAGAAGGGAACTAACATCTCCTAAGCATATTCCAGACATTTTTACTTATGCCACCTAAGTCAACTTTATTGAGTACTTCCAGTCACTCTGCAAAGAGGATCTCACCCCCATTTTACAGAGGGGCAGACTGAGACTCAGGGAGGTTAAATAAGATCTCGATAGCTAGTCTGTAGCAAAACTGGCATTTGAGCCCATGCCTGACTCCCAGTCCAGGTATTTTTCTTTTTTTTTTTTTCTTTTTTTTTTTTTTTTTTTTTTTGAGACGGAGTCTTGCTCTGCCGCCCAGGCTGGAGTGCAGTGGCCGGATCTCAGCTCACTGCAAGCTCCGCCTCCCGGGTTCACGCCATTCTCCTGCCTCAGCCTCCCGAGTAGCTGGGACTACAGGTGCCCGCCACCGCGCCCGGCTAGTTTTTTGTATTTTTTAGTAGAGACGGGGTTTCACCGTGTTAGCCAGGATGGTCTCGATCTCCTGACCTCGTGATCCGCCCGACTCGGCCTCCCAAAGTGCTGGGATTACAGGCTTGAGCCACCGCGCCCGGCCCAGTCCAGGTATTTTTCTATCCCTCCTCTTACCCTGTAGTTGGAAACTCCTGGCTTCTTAGTGTGTTCACGAATCTGGAAATGAAGACCCGCAGACAGAAGGAGTTACGATCTCATAGAGCTGAATCTGCTCCCAGGTACCAGGTTTGGGCTTAGTGCAAAGCTGCCTGGAGTCAGGCGATGAGAAAAAATGACCTCTGTGGACGTCCAGGGAACATAAGGCCATAGACCAGCTTTGAGAATGTGGGATTTTTTTCCTAAACAATATGTGGTTGGGTTGCTTTCCCCCCTGTTCCTCCCTTTGGCCAGCCTTAAACTCTTAAAAGAAGACATAGGTAGACATCAGAAAGGATTTCCTGATTGTCCACCACATAGGGCTGTGATACAGGCAGCGTAGGGAACCCGAAGAGTCAAAAATTTAAGGCACTTCTTCAAATCTGAGATGTCTTTTTTAAAAAAACATTTTAACATTTCCGAAATTGGAATGCACCTTAGGATCGATGTGTACGATTCCAGTGGCCTTTCCCCCTCCTCAAAAACTGTTATTCAGTTGATGATGCTACAAACAATTAACAGCATCCTTGAAATTAGGAAACCGGGAGGTGAATACCTGTGGTTTGCAAGTAACTGCACAGGTGTTGAAAGGGGAGAGGTCTCTACGCCCTTGTCCTGGCTGGCAAACAGACGATGGCCTAGCTTCAGAAGACAGGGGTTGATGTCTGTGTGGGTCCCTGATGTCTGTGCGGGTTTGAGTGTGGCTCCAGACCCAGAATTCTCTATTTTGGGCCTGACTTAGCCCCACACAGTCTACTCTCACACGTCTCCGTGGTGGTTGGCATGGTCCTCAGCACTGCCTGAGACCTTTGGCTCCTTGGGTTTTCCCATTGCTCTTAGATTTTTTTCCCATGCACCCTTCCTGCCTTACTGTTCTAGCACAGCTAAGGTCAAAGACTTTTGTCCCTTCAAGTTCCCATCTAGAAACAGAAACCCTTGGTGGAAAGTGAGGGGGTGGGGTGGGCAGCCTCCCTCTGGGTGGAAAAACAGATGGACTTGAATCCCAGTGAAATCCTAGCCCTCTTCATACCTCCATTATAGCATTACTGGGGCTGTTTTATAATTCTCTGTTTACATGCCTGTCTCCCCCACCGGGCCACAAGTTTCCCATCTGGGCGGGGCCATCCTCATTCATCTGTCTCCAGAGCTGGGAGCCTGGCATGGAGGGGCACTCAGTGGGCATTGTTGCGTGAACACGTGGTCTCACTCCCCATGCCTGTCACCTCCTTTCACACGAGTCCCACTAGAACCACGACCACAGACCACAGCCCTTTCCTTGAGCAGCTCTTCTAGGAACTTCCTAGAAGCTCTGTTCTCTGTGCTGCCGGCCCTGTCCCCCAGCCTCCCTGCTTCAGAATAGGCCGGGGAGAAGGGATGGGGTTTTCCTGCTCTTTGGGTTGCTGGAGAAGGCAGCTCTGAAGCCTGCATTCCATATTGCCTGTCCACACCTCCTCTTCTAGCATGGCGGCTGGCTTACCCCCAGTCCTCCAGCAGCGTGCCTCAGCAGCTCCGACTGCCCCACTTTCCTGCCCCTCCATCTTCTTATGTTTCTGGGAGCCGCTCTATAACCTCTCTCCTCTGCTCCCTGCCCAGCTCAGAGCCTCTTCCAGGCTGGACTCTCGGGCTCCAGCCCCACCCCTCACCCATGCCTTCTCACTGGCTCTGGGGGCATGAGGCCACTCCAGGGCCCTGGACATTGGCCTCAGCCTGGCCCTCTAGGTCATGTGCAGTGTGGCATTAGCTGCCTCTCTGACCACCTTTCTCCATTTGGCCAAGTGTGCCCTGGGCACAGCTAACTTGTCTCTTTGTGTTCTCTGACCCCTGGCATCTCTCCTCCCTACCCACCTCAAAGGCCATGTTCTCCATGAAACTTTCTGTGATTCCCGACTGGGCAAGGTGGTGTGGTCCTGGGCAGATATGAGACTTTGGACACAACCACTGCAGAACTTGGTTCAATATCCATTATTTACCGGTTGTGTAACCTTAGGCTGAGAATACAACCTCTTAGTGCCTCATTTCCTCATCTGTAAAATGGGTTGATAGCCCCTAGCTCAGAGTGCACCATATTGAATGAAAGCGGACCCGAACGTGGTTTTCTCTGGCCAGAGCAAGGGCTTTGAGGTGGAGAGGTGAGAAACGGGCGTGGAGAGGGAGGCACAGCCAAGTCCCGAAGGGCCTGATGGCCATATTAGGACATTTGGACTTTCTCCCGTGAGCTGAGAGCGATGCAAGGACTTTAGGCAGAGAAGTGACACTGCTGGATGTGCATTTTAGAAATAGCTCCCTGGCTGCCAAGTGGAGAATGGGCTGGAGGGGACAAGGCTGAGGGCAGGGAGACCAGCGTTGAAGGCTGTTGCAATCATCTCTATGATTAATAGGACCTGGGAAGGGGTGTCTGTGGCTCAGAGAGGTATTTAGGAGGAGGAATTGCCTAGGCTTGGTGGAAGGGAGGGGAAAGAATGAAGGAGGATACTCGGGCTTCTGGCTTGAACAACTTTGGTGGCCAGGGTGGGTCGGGGGTGCAGGGCTAAGGGAGGGGTGATGGGTGGAGCTGGGGGTGGTGGCTGGGGTTGTCAGTGCCATGCAGGAAGGCCAGGATGTGGCCGAGTGTGGGCAGGATCGTGAATCCAGGATGCTGACGGGTCATGCCCTGGGCCCCTCCGTGCCCTCTGACCCCTGCTGGTGCTTCCCTGTGGCCCTGCCTGGCCTGGCCTTTTGTCTTGGCTATTGCGGGGACCCTCTCACCGAGTCCCGGCAGGCTTGTGCTCTCTCGTGCTCCCTGGGTCTGGCACACAGCAGGTACTCAGTGCAGCTTTGCTGAGCCCCACGTCTCTGGCCCCCCTGCTCATCAGCACATGCTCCTAAGAAGTCCAGCCTGGTGTGCAGCCTCACCTCTCCCAGCTTCCCTGATTCGGGGTGTGGGTGAGTGTGGCCCCTGAGCCGAGGCCCTTGAGATCCCTGCTTGGGTTGTCTGGAGGCAAATCTTCAGAGAAGACTCCCTGCATTCACCTGGGGTGGGTCCATCTGAATGCCATGGTGTCGTGCCTTCGTCCAGGCTGGCTTGGGAGGGGCTAGCTTCAGTGGGTGGGAGGCCCATGGGTCCCACAGCATGAACTGCTGGTCCCCCTGAGTTCCCCTTGCTGTTGTCAGCTTCTGACTGAAGCTGCCCGGAGCTCCACATTCCACAGGCTCCTGAAGGGCCAGGCACACCTGCTCTTCCCTGCCTCGTTCAGGTGTGGTTGTTGAGTGGCCTTTATGTGGGCCTGACAGCTGCTCTGTGTGTGGGTGTGGTTAGAGGTGGGGAGGTTCTTGTCTGAAGAGGATCTCCTCTGTCTGGAGAGCCCATCTCGAGTGACTTGCAGGATAGGGAGCCTAGTGATGGGCTGGGGGGTCAATGAGTGGGGCCAGGAAAGAGGATCCTGAGACAAGAAGAGGAAATGGAGGAGGAAGCAGTGGGCAGCTGCAGCTTTGGGGACAGGTTGATGGGGCCAGTGATCTAAGAGGAGCTTGGCTCAGGAGGATTTGGGGAGGGGTGGGGCCTGGGGCCTTGGGGACAGGGCTGAGCCAGCCCTCTGGGACTCTTCTGTGTCCTCTCTGTTGCAGGTTCTGGGTCCCAGCCTGTTCTGGGTTTGGGGAAATGGCCAGGCCCGCTCCCTGTCCCCACTGTCTTTGGAGGGACACTCAGGGCTTGGGCGTGTGTGCCCTGGCTTGGTGTCGCTGGAAACAGGCCCCTTCTTGCCTCCAGGAACTTGATGCGCTTCATTTCCTGGTCCAAACAGAACTCTATATAAGGGAAGGAAACAGCCTAGCAGGCCGGGGAGCCTGAAGAGGCTGGAGCAAGCCCTGGTGAAGGCCAGCGGCCTGGTGGGGAGGGCACAGGCCTGGGGAGGAAAGGGGCCACGGCAGTGGCCACCTTCTCTCCAGGATCCCTCCTTCTGAGGGCCTGAGGCTCAGCCTGGGAGGCCAGTGTCTTTGAGCTGTGCTGGGATCCTTGAGACCTCTGGCCCTTCCAGGTAAGCCTGGTAATCTTGTCCCCACGCCCTCCCTCCATGGCCCTGGCATTCTTGCAGCTCCTTGTCTGTTGAGCATCCTCAAATCCTGAAGGAGGCCTGCCTCCCTCCTGGCTGCCAGGCCAACAACTGGCCCTCTCCCCTGGGCCTCCCAGCTTGCCTTACCGGGTTGGAGGGGTTGTCTGGGGCCTTCCTGAGTTCCAGTGGACTCATGGTGTGAGCCCTGTCCACAGATTGGGGGGGTCACCTGCCTATTTCCTCATCACAGGCATGGAGACTGGGGCCTTCTGGGATCATTGTCTGGATTTTTCTGGACCCCTCTGGTATCGTCTCAGAGGCCAGGGCTCAGAAGCTGCCTGCCTCCTGGCCACAGGTTCCTGGGACAGGGCCCAGAGGGTGAACTGCAGGCAGAGCTGTGGGCATGCCAGGTCTGCTCTAAGAGTGGGTAGTGGCACCCTCCCGTGCTCTGGGTGAGGAAGAGAAGTCAAGGGTGGGGATGGGGGTCACTGCAAATGTGTGTTTTGTTGGGGTGGAGATGAGGGCCCCTGGGTTTCAGGGTGCCTGATGGCCTCTTGTCTATGGGTTATAGGGTCCTCTTCTCCCCCACTTTCTCCTTCTCCTTGTTGTTATTAGTGATGTGACTGTACATCCTTGCTTGCCTTAAACTTCCCACCCGTCACCTCCCCCAGATCCTACTCCTGGACATTTTTATCTGGAGCATAATTTCAACCTGGTCCTTCTCCTACTCAAGTGCCTTCAGTGGCTCCCCAGTGCCAATGGCTAAAATTGAACTCTTTCACTGGGCATTCAAGGTTGCCCATGGTCAAGCCTAGAAAGACAGTTACGTCATCCTTCTTCTCTTCATCCCTTCCAATGCCTGCTTCAATGCCCCTCTTCCTTTCCTTCACCCATCCTGTGTCCCAGCCAAAGAGGGTTTCTAGTGGTTCTTTCAACACACCAAGCATTCCCGCCTCCGTGCCTTTTTTATGTGTTATTCCTACCCCCAAATGTCCTTTCCCCATCTCCACCTTTCAAAACTGTATCCACTCACCAAGTGAGCATCAGACTCTGAGACAGGCATGGGGACTTCTCAATGGAAATGATCCATGTGCTGCCTCCTCTCGGAGCTTTCAAGGGTAGTGGGTGAGACACACAGTGGACAAACAGAAGCAATGCATCCTCCATGCCAGGCTCAGTTGCCCTTGCTTCATGGAGCCTGCCTGGATCCCCTGACTTCTCTCTGTGATCCCGCAGCCCTGGCACCTCTGCCACAGCATGGGCCCTGTCCCACTGTAGAGGCAGCATGACAGGTGGGGCTAGGCAGGTGTTTGAGTCCGGCAGACCCAGGTGACAGCCCTGATACCGTCCTTTGGAAGCTGCGCCGTCTCGGGTCTGGCAGAATGGTTGAGAGGACTGCCTGAGACCCTGGAGGACGGGGATGCTGATGCCTGCCTCGTGAGTGGTTGTGAGGAGTGAAGGATGCATACACAAAAGCTCGGAACAGTGCCTGGTGTGCAGAGATCTTAGCAACGAACACTTCTGTTTCCGCCACAGTGACTACCACTAGTTATTCCACTTGGGGCAAATTGCTTAACTTCTCCAAGCCCATTTACCTGAAAAACTTGTCAAGAAGATCACAAAAAATAAGACATGTAAAACACCCAGCTCAGAGACACACAGTGGGTACTCTACAAACCCCAGTTTCCTTCCCTTTCATGTGCCTTTTGGGGCAGGGATGTGAGGTAGGTGTCAGCAACCCAGGTGTCCATGGATGGATGAATGGAAAAACACGAGGTGGTGTAATCTGTACAATGGAACAGTATTCAGCCTTAAAAAGAAGGAAGTTCTCATACATGCTACAACCTGAATGACTCTTGAAAATATGATGCTAAGGGTATTAGTCTGCTTGGGCTGCCATAACAAAATACCATACACCGGGTGACTTAAACGATAGAAATGAATTTTCTTATGGTTCTGGAGGCTGGAATCCAGAGGCTGAGATCAAGGTATCAGCAGGGTTGGTTTCTCCTGAGACCTCTCTTCTTGGCTTGGAGATGCCACCTTCTCCCTGTGCCTTCACACGGTCTTCCCTGGTATATTTCTGTGCCCTCGTTTCCTCCACTTATAAGGACACCAGTCAAATTGGATTAGGGTCTCATTTTAACTTAGTTACCTCATTAAAGACCCTGTCTCCAAATACAGTCACATTCTGAGGTTGCCGAGGGTTAGGACTTTGATACATGAAGGAGGACATAGAATTCAGCTTCTAATACTAAGTAAAATAAGTCAGATATCAAAGGGCAAATATTATATGATTACTCTTACAGGAAGTACCTAGAATAGGCAAATTCATAAAGAAAGAGAGTAGGTTAGAGGTTACCAGGGGTTTGGGGGAGGGGAAATGAGTGCTAATGGGTGTAAGGATGTTTGGGATGATGAAAAGATTCTAGAAATGGATAATGGCAATGGTTGTACATTACCGTGAATGTTCTTAATGCCACCGAATATATTTAGAAATAGTTAAAATAGTAAAGGTTATGTTATGTGCATTTTACCACAGTAAAGAAAAAGGGACTAGCAGGAGATGGTTGAGGGGGGACCCCTTTTCCACTCAGTCTTATATGAAATGCTGAATTCCCAGATGCACATGGGTCTTGTTTAAGCTGGGGGCAAGGCTGTCCTCTTCAGTCTCAGGGGCCAGGTGAATGTGAATGTGTGTGTGGGGCCCCTTTGGAGGGCTAGGCAAGCTTAGGAGTTTGGGATTTTACATAACTAAGGCTGAGATGTTGGCTCTTTCTTGGGGGCCTGGGGATGGGAGTGTCACCCAGTTGGGGCCCTGGTCCTGCCACTTGCAGGGTTGGGAGGTGAGAGGGGCAGTGCTAGGCAGATGCCTGGGTTTTCTCTTGATCTGCAAAGAGCAGTGCCTGGAGTCCACAGACCGAGATTCCACCTGCAGATGACCTCCTCCCAGTGGGAGCCGAGCATAGAATCCTGAATGTCATAATCCCAAATGGTAAAATCCCAAAAATATAATTTTGGAAAAAATAACAAACATTCTTTAAATGATGTTTATTTACATTTTTAAAAGGGGGTTTGAGAAACATGTAAAAACACGACAGAACATTTCATAGGCCATTTTACACAATAAAATAGGCAATAATAACACTTATATTTTTGCAAGCATAAACACTCAGGTGTTTAATGATAGTCACATTGGTATAACAGTTATGAGCAGATGAAATGTATTCATAAAGAAATAAGCAAAAGGGAAATATATAAGCACATATTGCTGTGGTTGGTAATTGTGTACCCTCAGCTGTATAACTGCAGTCACCTGAAATACCATGATGGACAACCTAAGTCTTGTGATGAGACTAATCAAAAACCTCAATGGGTTACCACTGCATAACCACTGCAGCAGACACCCAAAGGGCCAAGATCTCAAGAAATTTTACCTTTCACAAATGCAGACGTAGTGGGATTATGATCTAAACTCCTTCCCAGCTGATTAACCTGAGCAAACATCGTGACCTTGTGGAGCTTCTGTTTCTCCACATGTGAAATGGGAGCAATATTGCTGACTCTGTGGGCTTGGAGGGTCTCAGAGAGATCAGGTGTATGATAAAATTAGCCCCAGTGCCTGGCGCCTAGTAGGTACTTAACAAATAGCAGCGATTGTTACCACAAGTGACCCCAGGTGCCTCCCTGGCACCTGAAAGTGATTCAGGCCTCGAATCACTTTCATTCCTTCAACAGACATTTAGTGTGTACCTACTGTGTGCTGGCTCTGTGCTGGACTAGTTTGATGGATAAGATGTGCTTCCTGCCCTCATGACACTTGTTTTCTAGAGGGGGAAACAGATTATAGACAAGGAAGCACACACACCTATAATTACAAATTGTAATAAGGTCTGTGAAGGAAGAGATATGAGTGTGGGAGAGAGAATATTGTGTGGGTGTGTGCGTGTGTGAAAGAGAGAGAAACATAACGGAATTAGGGAGGGTCTCTGGGGTGGTGACATTTAAGCCAAAGCTAGAAGGACAGGAAGGACACAGCTCTGCAGACAGCTGGAGGAAGAGCGTTCCAGGCAGAGGGAACTGCATACGCACAGGCTCTGAGGAAGAACAGAACTAGGTGTCGGAGGGATTGAGAGGAACCCATCCCCGTGTGTGGCTTCAGGTCCCGGATAAGGGGGCCGAGCATAGAACGAAGAGGGAGAGGACAGCAGAGCCTGGGTCATGCAGGAAGCTCCCTGCCTGGGCTGGCTGCTCTCTAGCGCTTTTAGGCCCTCGTGTCCTGGGGGTGTCTCCGCGGGTGTGCCCTGTTGTTGCCATTGTGCTCAGGGACCTCTGAAGTTGAGAAAATACTAGTGGGTGTGGGGGCTGACGAGTGCCAGGCATCAGCCCTGGTCTGGGAGGCTACCATGCTCACCTTCCAGCTGCACCCCCGGGGCTCCACCTCGCAGCCTCCAGAGCCAGACTGCTTTGCTGCAGTGCTGGGCAAATTGTTAACCTTTCTGTGCCTTAGTTTCTTCACCTGTGAAGCGGGGATAATAGCATCCAATGAGAGCAAAGGGCTTGGTACAGTAATTAAGCTTCGGTTAGTGTGAGGAAAGGGCTGAGTGTAGACATAGCGCACTCACTCCATGAGCATTGTTCCTGTGACTGTGGATGGCTCTGTGGACATGTGTGTTTCTAGCACAGAGGACAAGAGCATGTTTCCAGACCCGGACCCGGACTTTACATTGTGCCTCCTGTTGGCCAACTCATTAGCCTCTGTGTACCTCAGTCTTCTCATCCACAAAATGGGGATAATAATGATTACGCTCAGCATTGTTACGATAATTAAATGAGTTAATTAATGCAAACTGCTGAGAACAGTGCCTGGCACAGAGCAAGGGTGATGGGAGTTTATTTGCTGCTGTGATTTTTATTGCTATGTTATTCAGAGTGAAAAGATTGAGCAGGACACCCTGTCAGTTCCAAATCTCTAAATGAGATCCACTGGGAGAAGGGGGCTTACCTGAGGCTGACTTTCTGGGTCTGAGCCCTGGAATCCTGCACTGACAGCTCTGGGAGGTGAGCCTATAGCAGGGCTGGCACCAAGACCCCCTAGAGCCACCCTCAGAGTCTGCCGCTCTGCAGAGGGAGGCTTCCTTACCTGGGCCCCCTGGGGACTCCAGGACTGTGGGGCCACAGGGCATGGGCCACAGAGTGGCAGGGGGCCCTGGCTCTCCCTGGCACATTCTGGACTCCTGAGAGGGTGGCCAGGGGCCAGGGTGCCGGAGGGAAGGCGAGAGCCTTTTAAGGAAACATTTCTCTGCTTAAAAAAAAAAGAGAGAGACAAGAAACATTGAAACACACAACAAAGTCAGTGGGCTGGCCGGCCAGCGGGCCTGGAATGCATGACTGTGGGCGGAGGATGGAAGACGTCGTGGGGGGTGGCAGGCCATGAGGGGGCACCCAGGCATCAGGCCCTCGGGCTGGGGCTTGACAGCTCCCCTGCAGGGCCAGGTTCTTAGGGGGTGCCTCTGCCTCTGGAGGCCAGGGAAGGGACCTGCGGTCAGGATACCTGGGCCCCCTCCTGTCCACTGCCTGAGAGTAGGTCTGGGAGGGAGACCGTCCTGTTCGTCTCAGAGAACACCTGTCTCTTCTGTTCCTAGTTCAAAATGTAGCCATAACCCCCTCCCTCCCTTTTCCAATCCCTAGCTTCTAAATGGAGAGCAGAAACACACCTCTTGGGAGGGAGGGGACTGGTGGAGGCTGGGGCCCTGGCAGCGGCAGGCATCAGCCCGTCCTCTGGCAGCTTGGCCTGGCTCGCGGTCCCTGCCCAACCCAAGCTCAGAAGAAAGAACACAGCAAGGGTGCTGTCCTGGGAACTGTACTCTCTCCCCCAGGACTGAGGGACCCATGGTGACAGAGTGGGTTGGGGGAAGGCACCCTGGGGCCCTGGCCCATGACCTTGAAACCTCCCAGTCCCCAGAGCAGCGTTTGGTGCTATGCTTGGCAGGGACAGCAGTGTCCCCTGTAGCTGAGACCTGGTCTCGTAGGCAGGGCAAGCAGAGAGCCCTGCAGGCCACAGCCAGCTCTGGGGAACTCCCCTTCCCTCCCAGTCTGTTACCCTGGCACCCTCTCCCCCAGCCCTGGGTTCTGTCCCTCAGAGGCCTCTTCTAAAACAATCACTCATAGCCCCATGCTGGTGTAGATTAAGGACGCTGGGCTTCTGGGGGCAGTTCTGTTCCCCCTGTGTCTCCTCATTCTCCCGAAATTCTCACGAGTGATAAGCTTCCCTTCACATCTCATCTTGGGACTTAGACGCCTGGGTTCAAATCTCGGCCACTTATCAGCTGTGTGACCTTGGGCAATTTAACCTCTCCATGCCTTGTGCACCGCAACTGAGGAAATAACAATAGTAACCCATCTTACTGGGTGGTTGCAAGGATTAAAGGTGTTAACAGAGATAAAGCATTTATAATCATGCCTGTCATCTAGTACACACTCAATAGTATTGGGTATTATTTTTGTCGGTTCTGTTTGGCCCCCTGTGATTCTCCCACTAGTCCTAGAATTCTGTGGAGCAAAGGGGAATAAATGCTAGGACTCCATTTGGGCCTGTTTGCTAGAGAATGAGTTGGGCAGGGAGTCTGTAGCCTGACTATGTCAAGAACCCAGGAATGCCAACTCCCAGCCAACTTTGCCCCTTCCAGAGCTTGGAGCACACTGCCCCACAGGTGCTGTCCTTGTCTGGGCTGGTGTGTCAAGCCTGGGGAATCCCTGGGCTAGTGGGATGACAGCATGCGGTCAGCTGGAGGGAGGGCTCAGCTAGGGTGCCCAATGCCCAGTCAGCACCAGCTGGGGCTGGGCTGAGGGCTCTTGCTGCTACCATTCCACCGGGCTGGTGGGTGGAGAGGGGTTGCCCCCTGTCTGGGGGAGGCAGCTACCCCCTCTTTGGACATCCATGGCTTGTTCCCAGATAGCCTCATGCCCGAGGGAGAGTCTCCCACTTTGTGCCCACTGTGGGCCCCTTGCCTGGTGTTCAGGTCAGGAATTGGAGCCAAGGTGGAGGACTGAGCTCCAAGAAAAACGTGTCCTGGCTAGAAAAAAGGAGCACATTCAGTCTCTGATAATGCCCCTGCTAATTGTCAGGGTAATAGCTCGGCTGCCAGGCCTGGCCAGGAAAATGTTATCTCAGGGAAGGGAGCAATGGAGCCTTCCCTCCCTCCCCTCTACTCTCCTCCTCCCTCTGGCTCCCTCCCCTCTACTCTCCTCTTCCCGGCTGCCTTCCTCCCGTCTACTCTCCCCCTCTCCCTTCTTCCCTCTGTCTGGAGGTTCAAGTTGCCATCTCCTTCTCTGGATCAGAGAGGAAGATGAGGATCATGAAACTTGTGAAGATTACAGCTCACTCACAGAGGGTGCTTCTGCCTCTCCAAGCCTTCCACATGTATTAGCCGCACTCATGGCTTTCTTCGGAAGGGCTGGTGGGTCACTTTACCACCCACTTCCTGCATGCTCTGGGAAACTGCCAGAGCTGGTAGGAGCCTTCTGCAGCACTGAACTTTGGGGGAGATCCCTTAGCAATGGGGAGAACCAAGGAGGTGACTCTCCCTTTTCTGATGATGGTCCTAATCACAGTTTTTAA
Organism: Macaca mulatta; assembly: GCF_049350105.2. Classification (NCBI taxonomy): domain Eukaryota; kingdom Metazoa; phylum Chordata; class Mammalia; order Primates; family Cercopithecidae; genus Macaca; species Macaca mulatta. The sequence continues at coordinate 123,120,973 of NC_133417.1, read as the reverse complement.
AAATGCAAAATGAATTTTACCACATTGTAGAAATTTCAGGACATAGAGAAAAAAAAAATCCTTCTTCTTATTACCTGAAGCCTCTGTTATTGAAATGCCGGTGCAGTGACCTCCAGTCTCCCAGCATCTGCATATTTGTCTCAGAATTTTAATTGTTACACTCATTTCATTTTTGCCTTCTGCGGCCCCTGCTCCCTTTTCCAGGTGTTATTGCTGGAGTATTTTTTCTATGTTGCTCCATAGTCTGCTGAAGAACGCTCAACCCGGAAGGAGTCAGCCTGTGTGAGGGAATGGGGCGGGGGGGGAGGCATGTGGTGACCTCAGGAGGTGCTGGCTGTTTCTGGAGACAAGAGATGCTCACCTGCCCTTTCTCTGTTCCTTCCACAGGTGGCTGCCCCCTGTGTTCCTCCATCCAACCATGAGCTGGTGGTGAGTGACGCCCTTCCTTGCCCTGCAAGCCCCGCCTCCCCTCCCTCCGCAGCTCCCAGCTGCAGCTTTCTTTAGACCCAAATATGTTGGTAACTGGGGTGTCGGGCAATTAGGTGGAGGAGGAGGGTCGACCTCCCTGGGCCGAAGCAGGCCTGGGAGGAAATGAGTCATGAGGTCCCTTCTGATGAGATGCAGTGCCTGCTATTTCCAACCTTGAGACTTGCGTCCTTAGAAAAACCCATAAAAGGGCATCTTGTGTGTCTCCAGGCCTGGCCAGGTGCCTGTTGTCCCGGGGCTCAAGGACCAGGGGCTGCCACGCATCTCCTTCTGCCTGCCTGGTGCCAGGTCAGGCACCCTGGGGCTGGAGGTGGGGGATGACCCTCAGAGCCCATTCACCTGGGCAGTTTCACCCCACAGGCGACCTCTGTTCTGCCTCTAAGCCCCTTGGCTTGACTTTGCTTTTCTGCTCCCTTTCCATTTACCCCACTTCTTTTCCCCTCACCCCCAAATCAGGCTTGCACCATAGCCCGGACTGGGGCAGGATCCCTGTGAGTTGTGAGCTGTAGAGAGGGTCCTGCTCCACCCTGATGCCAGCTGGGCTGATTTGGCACACTGGGCAGTCTTCCTTCCTGCCTCTCACCACCTTCTCACCCTTCAGAGGTCTTCTTCCTCCCCACCGTGGCCCTGGAGGCAGACAAGGCTCTGGGGGCTGCTGGGGAAGGAAGGGGGCTGCCCGCATGCACGTGTGTGCCTGTGTACAGGTGTGGGGGTGTGTCCCAGAAGGGCACCTTGTGAGCACAATTGGATCAGGCTGTGGAGGTGCCTGTGTTGGTACTGATGTTAGCAGGAGCCTGGGGCGGGGCGAGGCTGTTCTGGAGCTCAAGCAGTTGTAGGTACCTCACACACCTCTGTGGTGACTTGCTCAGCCCAGACACTGGGCGCTCAGTCAGGCCGCAGAGTCTCCTTCCTTTCATCAATATCCACTTGCTGTATGACAAGTGGGTGGTCCCATCCTGTTTCTTTCTGGACCTCAATTTTCCTTTCTGTCAGGATGCTCCAAGGGCCCCCTCCATGTTGATGAGTGTACCCTCTCCCTCCCTCCCTCCCTATTCAGGGTGGTGATGGAGTGAAATGAAGTGCACAGAAGTGCTTGGGACTCTGAGTGTCACTGCTCTGCACGTTCCGGCTCAGGCCTTGCTGGGGCTGTTTACCTTCTTTGCAGTGGTCCCTCCTTCCCTGGTCTCACTAGGGCCAGGCTCTCCTGGGCCTCAGTGCTGCCCAGCCCTGCTGCTGCAGATGTGGAGTGTTATTCACACGGAGCCCAGTGGAGGGTCATCTGGCAACAGCGGGGGCTGGGGGTGGACTGCAGTCGGGCTTGGAACTGCCAGCAAGAAATCGCGCTTGGATTGCAGAGGGACACCATGGGAGTCCGAGGAGGGCGGGCGGGGAGGGGCGAGTGTACATTTCTCCTTTTTCCAGCTGAACTCCCACCTTGTGGCTAAGAACAGAATGTTCTTGGCTGCTTTATGAGGCTGGGGGTCCAGGGTTTAGGGACCACCAGGCAGAAGCTAGATGTTTGGTTGCTGGGAGTCTCATGAGCTTTGTTTACATGAAGAGCGGTCAGAGGTTGGGACAAAAGGGAATAGGTTGGCATTCCAGCTGGAGGGACTGCAGTTAGAATCCAGAAGGGACTCATGCCTGAGCAAGGCTGCGTGTCTCTATGGTGTGCCCAACCTGTGCAGGGGCTCTGCCCTTCGAGGAGGCTGGATCAGCCGCCTGGTGGTGAAATGGCTATGACACCAGACTGTGCTCCCAGAGGTTCCCCTGCCTGAGTCACAACCCGCCTCCCCAGCAGTAAAGAGCAAGGAAGTTAGACCACCTCCTTCTGCATCCCAGCTCCCCTGCTCCTTGGTGTATGACCCTGACATTGCTAACCTCCCTGGACCTCTGTTTGTCTTCTTCATAATGGGAGTTAGTGATGGTACCTATGCTGTAAGGTTGCCAAAAGACCAAAGTAAGCACATTAATCCATTTAATTCACCTGTTTTCAAAGCCCTTCAGTGCTGGCCCATTTCATTGGAGCAAAAGCTCAGGTACTTCCATTGGCCCAAGCAGCCCTACATGACAGGTTTCCTCTTGCTTCAGCTCCTTCTCATTCACCTGTGTCTTGTCATTTTCCTTTCTCACCTCGTCTCCTTCTCAGCACCTCACTCGCTCTATTTCAGCCATCTGGCCTTCCTGCTGGTCCTTGAACATACATGATGCCTCCAGGCCTTTGCACTTGCTATTTCCCCCTGCCTGGAATGCTCTTCCTGCAAATACCCGTAAGGCTTTTCCCCCAGTCTCAAGTTTTGTTTTTTTTTTTTGAGACACAGTCTCACTTTGTCGCCCAGGCTGGAGTGCAGTGGTGCGATCTTGGCTCACTGCAACCTCCACTTCCCGGATTCAAGCTATTTCTCCTGCCTCAGCCTCCTGAGTAGCTGGGACTACAGGTGCACAACACCACACTCTGCTAATTTTTGCATTTTTAGTAGAGATGGGGTTTCATTAGGTTGGCCAGGCTGGTCTCAAACTCCTGACCTCATATGATCCTCCTGCCTCAGCCTCTCAAAGTGCTGGGATTACAGGCGTGAGCTACTGCGCCTGGCCGAACCTCAAATCTTTATTCAAGGGTCAGCATTTCCCTTTCCCCAGCACCTAGTCTCCCTTCCATGCTTCCACTGCCCCTCAGCATGCATCGCCCCCGATACACGATGCATTTTACTTATTTGTCTTGTTTAAGGGGCTTTGCCCACGCTAGCGTGTAAACTCCATTACGACAAGGGAGTTTTATCTGTTCTGTTCAGTGTTGTGTCCCCACTGCCTTGCACACGGTAGGTGCTCCATATATGTTTCTTGAATGGCTGGAAGGAAGGCATTCAGCCCGATGTCTGGCAGATTGGGTACTCAGTAAACAGGACTGCTATGGCTCCTGTTCCCTAGCTGGCGAATGGGTGGGGCTGTCGAGTCCTAAAGGTGGGGGGCCATGGGGGAGGGTGGCAGCTGCCTTCAACTGGAAGCTCTGCTACTGTCCCTGGGGAGTGGGAAAGTGGCCCAGGGGAAACCGGGAGAAAGTTTGGCTTCCCCAAGAGCACTCAGCACCTGTTTCCTCACGGGCGGGCGAGGCAAGTGCTTTGAACAGGTTCACAAGAGGGAGGAAAGGGCGGGTTTGTATTTTTCCTTCCTTTTCCATTTGTTGCCTGCCCTTCAGCCGCAGTAGGCTGCTCTCCAGCCTCCCTGCCCATTCCCTGTCCCTCATGGTGTGTCTGTCCTTCTGTGTGTTGTGTTTTCTTCATGTCTCAGTTCAGCTCCAGCTCTCCGTCTGGCCTTCTCACTGATCTTGCTTAAATTCCAACCCCTGGGATTAGGACCCCTCCTCTCAGACATAGAATTTCTGCCCAGCTTCAGGCCCTGCCAGCCAAACACATTTCCCAGCCTGCGCCCGGGCCAGCCAGGGCAAAGTGGCTTAATCTTCAACCATGTTTTCATCTTACTCGACAGATGTTGCCCAAGGCCTTGGGTAGAAGGGACCTAGGGTCACCACCCTCCTGTGGGGCACTGGTGGGGCAGGATGGAGAGGCGAGGGGGCTTGTTTGCCACAGACACTCCTGATCCTTGGAAAGAGCTGAAGCAGCTTTTCTCAACTTCTGAAAAATAAGAGTCAAAGGAATTTTTCAAGGGTGATCGCCAAATGGGTTGGCCACCAAGGTCGGCGGATGTCAGGTCTTCTGTGGGCAGGAGAGCTGGACTGGGGGTGGAATGGTGTGCACATTGCTTCTCCTCGCCCAGGCAGGCCCAGCACAGGGGCTTGGAATGTCACTGTAGAATGACTTGGAGGTCTGTAGGTCGGGGTGGGGGGTCTGGAGGGGAGGAGGTGAATGGGGAATAGAAATTGCCCAGTAGGAAATCATGCTTGGATTGAAGAGGGACACCATGGGAGTCCGAGGAGGCTGGTTTCACTCATAATAGTAATAATAGCAACAGTGAGAGATTAACCCTTTACTGGAACTTCATATCTGCCGAGCTTTGTTCTAAACACTTTACAAAAATAGACTGATTTAATCCTGATGACAGTGCAATGAGGGAGGTGCTGTGATGATCCCAATGTCACAGATGAAGAACTGAAGCCGAAGGCCACAGAGCTATTAAAAGAGGGAGCTGGGATTCTGACACGGTGGTCTGGCACCAGAGTTCACCCTCCTAAGCACAAATAATGACTGATATCACTGTCACTTGCATAGCCCTTGCCGTTTTCAAAGCCCTTTCCATGACGTGGGACCATTGGGACCCCACAGTGACTTGTGTGGAAGCCTGGCAGGCCTGAGCCCATCCTGGGAAGACAGGAACAAACAATGCATGGAGCAAACTGGGTGCCTTGTTCACGGTCACATAGCTCGCAGTGGCAGGGCTGGGTCAGGAGTGGATTCTTGGTCTGCTTTTCTCCCTAGGCTGCCCTCGGTGCTTACTCCTGATGTAAGTATGCGATGTTGCTGGGTGATGGACTTCTCCTGGGCCCCTCTTTCTAAACAGCTAGCTTCTCTATTTGCCAGTAGGCTTGGGATGTGGGGGAGGGTCTGTCCATCCATGTAACCATCCAGCCATCTTGCCAATACATATCTCTTGAGCACCTACCCCCTGGGCTTAGGACCCCTCAGTGCTAGGCACTGTTCTATGTGCTGGGGCTTCAGGGTTCCTTTCTGCCACAGGTGTCAGTGCTTCTTGAAGACAGATGGGCATGGAGTAGACCTGGAGCCACAGGGTGGAGAGGACTGTAGACACCATCTAGTCCCATCCTGTTCTTTTGCAGATAAGGAAATAGGCTCTGATCTTCTTAAGTGACTTTCTGAAGGTCTCCCAGTGTCAGAGCTGAGGTTAGAAGGCACTGTGCTGCCTCACGGAAGCAGAGAAGGCTGTGATGTCAATTGAAAGCAGAGAAAGAGAGTGGAGCACTCAGCTTCAGTGTGCGGGCTTGCTCCCTCAAGGGTGATGTACAGTCACTTCAGTCAGCCTGAACTCTGACCTGATGCATTTCATCCCAAGGCACTGGGCAGGCCACGGGTGGCCATCCTTGGGAAATCCTGAAAAAATGGCTGATTTTCAAAGGGGATGGGCAAACTCTGAGCATTGCATTCCCAAGAGGATGCTGAGCATGGGGAGGGAGGTTGAAAACCCCAACCTGAGCAACCCCTAGGGCTGCTTAGCCTAGAGAGACAAGACATGGAATGGGTGCAGAATGGGAGTGAGAATATGTTGAAAGGCAAATAAACTCATTTTTCCATTGTTCTGCAAAGTAGAACTTGGTAGGTTAAGGTCATCAGAAAGAGGAGGAAACTCAGTCTCCTCATTTGCCAAAAGGAGTTCAAAGTGCTTCTTAAAGAACAGCATTTAGGCCGGGCATGGTGGCTCACGCCTATAATCCCAGCACTTTGGGATGCTGAGGCAGGTGGATCACGAGTTCAAGAGATCGAGACCATCCTGGCCAACATGGTGAAACCCCATCTCTACTAAAACTACAAAAATTAGCTGGGCGTGGTGGCTCGCACCTGTAGTCATAGCTACTCGGGAGGCTGAGGCAGAGGTTGCAGTGAGCTGAGATCGCACCACTGCACTCCATTCTGGCAACAGAGCGAGACTCCGTCTCAAAACAAAAACAAAAACAAAACAAACAAAAAACACAAAGCATTCTCACTGATGCCTATCAGGTATAAGGCACCATGCTGATGGAAGATCCCCTCCTCAGGGAGCTGCCTGGGTAGAAGTCCTCACGCTCACTGAGGTCCTGCCATTTGACTGGGTTACGAAGTGACAAGATACACAAAGGCCAAGGCATCCCTGAATGTGCTGAACACCTCCCCTGTAACCCCTGCTTTGAAAAGTCCAAGTAGGGTGAAGGGTCCTGACCTTGGGGAACCGTCTGTTCAGTGGGAGAGAGAGAACTACACTATGGAAATAGTGCCTGACTCTGGGGTTTTGACGAGAGGTGGTAGCCTTGGTGTTCAGGGGAGGAAGTGATTTGCTTGATTTGCTCATGCTGTGGTGGTTGGGGAAACCTGCCTTCTGTTCAAGCCTAGTTTAAGTCTGGAACAAATAGAAGAGAAGAGGGAAGGAGGGAGGGTGTTTTGGAAGTTAGCAGGGCTGAAACAGAGAGGGCGTAGGACCAGGGTACCAATTGCTGAGTCTGAAAGAGGGCCAGGCAATCTAGTATAAATGTTTTGGGCAAGTCTGTCTTGCTAGGGGGAAGAGAGAACTGGGCAATCTTGTATCACCGGGGCCCAAACAACCCTTGGTGGCCCTGCCTGGGGCTGGTGGTGGGAGCAGTGTGGGTGCAGGAATGGGGGCAGGGATGAGCGTGATAGGCCTGGTGGGACTGAGCAGCTGTGACCAGAGGCTGCACGCTGGAGAAGAGAGAGTAAGCAGTGGAGTGGCTGGAGGGAGAAGGGGCCAGATATTGGAGGAGTCCACAAACCACACTGGGGAACTTGAACTTGACGTGCTAAGCACTAAGGGCTATCCTGAGTCCCCGAGTGGGGAAGTGACCCAAAGCAGAGTGTTAGAACTAGGAGTTTGCTGCCAGTTTCAGGGTGGCTTGGCAGGGAGGGACTGTCGGGGAGGGCAGGGCTGGCATAGATGCTCAGTGTGGCTCCAAGGCTATAGGCAAGGGTGGCTGGAGGGGTGTGGAGGAAGGGCATAGGCTTCCAGTGCCTGGTCAAGTCGGGGAGGAAAGCCATAACCAGTGAAGGACATGACAAGAAACAGCACAAAATATTCCAACCTGTGCAAGCTGGCTGCAGTGGGGGTGTCCACCATTGCACAGCCTCAGCCAGGATTTGGGTGTTGGGCCCCTCGAGGTGAATTAGGAGAAGGGGTTGAGGACAGGCGTGATCTGGCCAGATCCTTCCCCTGTGAAGAAATCAGACATAACTTTCCCCTTAATCACATGGAGCCTATTCTTTTTCCTCTGGTGGCCTGGGCCTGCTGGGAGACGATGGGGCCCCTGGAGCAACTGAGCAGATACACTTCAGGGTCGCAGGCTCCGCTGCCAGCGTCCTCTGCCAGCCCTGTCTGCTCAGCACTCTTTCTCCAGCCCTTACCCATTGGCTCCCACTTTCTCAAGACTGAGGGAGGGGAGAGCACAGGGCTCTGGGAGGTGCAGACCTCAGAGGTCTCAGACTCAGAGGCGCAGGCCTGATCTCACATTGAGCAGCCACCCTCCCTGGAAACTCCGTCTCCTCATTTGCAGAAAGGTGTTCAAAGTACTCCTTCTAGAGCCCTTGCTTGTGACAGTGAAGGGAGGTGATGCCTTGGGAGGCACGGGGCATGGAGAAAGAGCTGTCTCCCTCTGCTGCCTTCCGCCACTGCCTTGGTTTTGTAATTATGCTGTTGATAAAGGGCTCTCATAGGTCTGTATGTGGGGATGATTAAATGGGGCCACGCCTCTAACGTGCCATCTCAGAGGCTGCCATGCTCCAAGTGCCCCATGAAGGCTGTTTCCCTGCCCTTCCCTTCTGTTTTTAGCCCCTTCCCTGCATTTGCTTATGCTTCTATTTTTGAAACAAGTGAGCCTGGAATAACTTTCTCTGGGTCCTGGGTCTGAGGCCATTCCAGCCCTCGCTAGCCCTCCCTGCCGGCTCCCAGTTCCTTCCCCTCTTGATAGGCAGTGCGCCGTGACCTCACGGTTCATTGCCGTGGCAGTAGATGTGATGTCATGGGGTGGTCTTTTTGGCCCCCAGACCGCCCAGATTCCAGGCCTCCCAGGGGGCCAGAGTTGGGAGAGTTGGAGGGTGGAAAGGGGCAGGGTGTAAGGAATTTCTGGACGGAATGTTCCTCCGGAGGCTGAGCCCGCATTCTGCACACCCCCCTCCCCAGTCCCCTTCCCCTCATCCCTGGGCTCAGGCTTGGGAACCTCCCCCATCCTGTTGTTTCCTTCCTCCAAAACAGCAGCACAGATATATTTTTCCCAGCCCACCCTCCTTGCAGGCCACTGACGTGTCCTCCTGTGTGAGCCTCCAGGCAGTCATGGCAGCCACCCCCCAACCTTCCAGCACAAAGGCCCCTCCTGGCCCCTCCTCGACCCTCCTCAGGCCCATGCAGTGGGGGAGGGTAAAGGCATGTGTGGAGAGGGCATGTATGTCTTTTTTTGGAAAAAAAATTGAGGAAAGGATGTGGAGCTTCCCTTATCCACCCTGTGGTTCCCGACCCCTCGAATGCAGGAAGTTTTCTCTGTTGTCTGATCTCAGTCTTTCCTACTGCAGCCTGGTTCCTATTCTTTCTGTGGAAGTGTGGTTAAGAAGTGTCTTCCTACTGAGGACCTGGACAGAAGACCTGCTACAACTAGCCTTCACTTCTCAGAAAGCTTGTTCCCCACAGGAAGGCAGTTATCAGAGGAACTGCCTGGAGATCATTGCCAGGGAGAGGGGAGATAGCATGATGGGGAGGTGAGGAGCAAGGTTCAAACAGCAGCTCTCCTACTGACTGGCTGTGGAAACTTGGGCAAGTCACTGCATCTCCCAGGTGCTCAGTTTCCTAAACTGTACTGTGTGGTAATGCTCACCTCCCAGGGTGGTTTTGAGGACTGGTGATCAGGAAAGCAAAGAGCCCAGCACTATGTTCCGGGCATTGCCAGCCCTGAAAGAATAGTTGTAGTTCTTGCACTAAGTTTATGAAAAGGCATCTCAGGGCCAGGGCTAGGACGAGGGCCAGGCCAGTGAGGCCTCTATGGTGTAAGATCTGAAGAGTCATCACTCTCAGGATTATGCAAGTGGCACTCGCAGGACCAGACAGTGAGAGGGATGCCTTCTTCAATGTTGTGCCCCAAGGGCTTCGCCCTAGTCCCCACCTTGCTGTGCTCTAACTGCTGGCTTTGGGACTCTAGAGCAGAGGGGCCCGCTAAGAGCAGGGCTTGCTTTTCAGGTAGCAACCTGTTACCTGCTCCTAAACTGGATTCTGAGTTGTCCCTCCTGGAGGTAAGGGGGACTCTGGAAGACCCTTGGTGGGACAGTGAGTCAGCTGCTCTCACTTTGGAAAGCCTGGAGACCTTAAGCTCCAGGCTTTGTCTTGGGACTGGGCAGTGGGTGGGGTCAGACCTAGGGGTCTGTCTGTGTTTGGGCTCCACCCACTTCATCCCTCTGCAGCTGACTTGAGGAGGAAGGAGAAGAAGAGCCCGCAGGGAGGTACCAGCTAACCCTGCCAGCAGGATGGCTGGGGCCAAGGGTGAGGGCAGTGAGATGAGCCTGGAAGTGGGCTTTACAAACCTGGGAACCAGCTCCAGTCATGCCACGAACCTCACCATGAAAGGCTCGACAGATCAGACCTCCCTGGACTTCAATTTCCCCATGTGTGGAACAGGGGGATGGAGGAGATGATGTCTTAAGTCCCTCTCAGAGCCCATGTCCCTAGGAGTGGCATGCAAGGATGGGGTATGTGTGTGTGTGTGTGTGTGTGTGTGGTAGCTGTAGAAACATCCTGGCCAGGAATGGAGTGAAGACGAAGGTCAGGGGCTTCAGTTCCAGAGGGTCCCAGGAGTGCCAGCTGGACTCACTAGGCAGTGTCAATGGTAGGGCTTCCCACTGGCTCTGGTCTCCCTGCAGGGCATGGAGCAGTGGCAGCCTCAGGGGATCCTGCCCTCCTGTTACCAGTCCCATGCCTTTTTCCTTTCCAGTAGCCCCAAGGCTGGCAGTGGTTGGGAAACAGAGAAATAGGACTTGAATCCTGGGAGAGTTGGGTTGGAGGGCAAAGGAGGGGTGGGCAGCATGCATACTGGCTGTGTTTGCAAACACTGCAGGACAACTCGGGTGTTTAGATGGTGTGGGGAGTGGGGGTTTGGAAATTTTTAGCTCCTCAGAAAGCATCTCAACCAGTAAGCTGAAGGCATCTGATCTCTGGCAAGCGTCGCCATGTGGCTGCCCTCCAGCTGGCATGGGGAAGGGGTGGGGGCAAAGGGGATGGTGCTCAGATGATCACTGGCAGGAGGAGAAAGTTTCTCTTGCACTGCTGAGGCCTGTGGTTTCTAATATTGACTTCAGCTCCCTTGTCTGCACCATGCCAGACCCAGGAGGGGTGGGGCAGGAGGGTCACAGTGAGGCAGGGTGGGCTGGAGAGGGCCTGGGCCTCAGGGATATGAAGTGCTGCCCCAAGGGTAGAGATGATAAATAATAGTGATAGCTGACAAGTATTGAGAGCTTCCTAGTGTCTTGTACACTTCTAAGTGCTTTATGTGCTTTATTGCATTTGATCCCCAAAACATAACCCTGTGCGGGCCTGTTGAGGAGCAAGAAGGACAAGGTGACCCACTTAAGGTTGCATAGTTAGGTAGCAGCCGAGAGAATTAGCATGTGGACCCCAGCAGTCTGCTGCCAAGGTCTTTTAGGGAGCAGTAGGTCCAAATCCTGCCACCTGCTCCCAAGCTGATTTTGAGTTGGAGTTGTCCTGCCTGGTGGCAAGGGAGCTGTTAGCTCGGGCTGGTTGTTCTCGGAGAAGCATCTGGGACCTGTGTTGCCTGGAAACCTGATAGAAATGCACGTCCTTGGGTCCCACCTTAGGTCTAACTGTGTATATGTGGGGTGGCCCAGGCACCTGTGTATCAACAGCCCTCTAGGTGGTGCTATGCTCGTTCAAGTTTGAGACCCCTGGGATCATGCTCTGTTGAGGGTCGAGGCCTATTAGGAGGCTTTAACCAGAGAAGGAAGAGGCTTATCTGGGCCCTGAAAGGGCCTGGGGCAGGTGTATCATCTTTAGCTTGTCCAGCCCATTCCATGTCTGTCCATTCTAGCAGGCTGGGTAGCGGACAGGTCAGGAGTGAGGGCTTTGGGTTTGTGTCTCAGTGCCGTTGTGGTCTGCCTTCCGGGAGTTCCCTTCCTTCCCACAGGAGACCAGAGCAGCTCTGAGATGAGGCAGCTGGGCTGTTCTGCCCACCCTCAGGTCTCCACATGGGAAGGACAGAGCCCCTGCAAAAGAAGGGAAAGGCTGGGGGGTGGAGAGGGCCTGGAGTGGCTGACACTGCTCTAGTGGGGGTGGGGTCCCTGGTAGGGGGTGGGTGGGGCTGGGTTGTTGGCGGCTGAGGGGAGCACCTGGTCCTAATAAGCAGGCAGCTCCAAGAGCTCCAGCTTACCCTGAGTGGGCTAGGGGATTAGTGGGTTAGGATTAGGGCTGAGCTGAGAAAGGGCAGAACATGGCATCTTTACTCCTCCTCCAGAGCCATCCTCAGACTCTGGGTGGAGAGAAGGGGGTGTACCTAGCAGTGGGGAGGAGAGTGGAGGAGATGTGTGGGAGGGGTTTGCCCCGGTCCCCCAACCCCTGTGCCTGGACCCCATTGTCCCTTTACCATCCCCAGCTGCCTTGGCCCTGAACTGCTTAGGAAGTTTCATCCCCTGGAAAGGAGTTTTGACTTCAGCCGCCTGTCTTCCAGGCAGTAGGGGTAGAAGAGTCTGGGCCATTTCCAGAGAGAGCACTGTTACCTCCGCTCAGCCCAGTCTGTTCCTCCATGCCCATCTGGGCCCACTCCTCCTCCCTGATGCGGGAACCTTTTAGAGGGGCATTCTGTCCATTCCCCTGCCTTTGGACATGAGCAGCTCCTCCCTCAGCTCTTTGGGATGGGGTTGTAGCAGCTGCCTCTTGCGCCGAGACACACGGTCTCAAACCTGGGTCACACTCGTCCTCGCCAAGCTCTGCTTCAGAACCTTTGCAGTTGTGCTCAGGCCTTTCTGCCCAATTTGAGGCCCCATAACCACTTTACTGAGTTGGAAACGGAGCCCTAGATTCTGGTCAGGAGGTGAACCTGGCATAAGAAGCTTCTCTTCTTGCTATGGGGAGAAATCAGACCATCTTTAGTAGGAAGCCCTTCTGTTGCTCTGAGTGAAGAAAGGAGGGTGCCAGGGTAAGGAATGGGATCAGCCAACAGGTGTTTGTTGATGGCCCACTATGCATACATTTGCCCTGGTAGGAGGGAGTTTCCAAATGAATTGGTCCAAATGTTGCTTTGAATCTATTTTGGATGAAGGTGGAATAAGAATCACAAATAAAAGAGTAGTTGGGGAAAAAAGTCATGTGTTCCCATGATGAGATTATTCATACACTGAGGACCAGACAGGGAGGTGGTTGGAGTTCAGAGGTGGGAAAGAGATCCCACTTGCTGCGGTGGCCAGGGAGGGCTAACTGGAGGAAGAGAGCCCTCCTTGTAGGAAAAGAGGGGGAGGCATTCCACGAGTAAAGACCTGGATGTGGGAACAAGCAAGAAGGGTTTAGGGGCCGGGGCTGATGGAGCAGAGCCTCTGTGTTTGGAAATGGAGGTGTGTGAGGCCCAATGGTGGGCGGCCTGAAAGCCCACTGAAGTAATGAGACTGGCTGGCTGCACTATTTCAGGCTGTTGGGATATCACTTAAAGCCCCAACATGGGGTTCAAATCCTGCCGTCTCTCTTAGAGTTGATGATGTTGGCTCAGTCATTTAAGTTTCTTATCTGTAGAGTGGGGCTAAAAGGTAGCAATGGTACTTACCTCCTGGATTCTTGGGAATGAATGAGATGCTGTAGGTCATTGACCCCTCCAATTTGAGGGTCAGCAACTGTATGAACCAGAGGACTGACGCCGGGCACCGAGCGTGGGTCTTTGGTGAAGGTTTGTAGAACTGGATGGTTCTAGCACTATTAGGATGGTTTTCCGCATGCCACACTCTTCCCCCTGTGCTTGGGGCCAACCAGATTATGCCTGAGTCTTGGGTTGGCCTCATCATCCCTGTCTGAGGGGGCATTCTGCCCATCAGGGCCACCGGCCATGGGGAGAGAGCCCATCCCTGGGATGTCTGCCCTGAGGGCTCATGCTGTTTCTCCTTCTGTCTACAGCCCATCACCACTGAGAACACACCAAAGAATGTAGTGGATACGGTGAGTGACGGCAGATGGTGGTGGGGGGAGCCGGAACAGCTTGAGCAGGAGTGAGAAGGCCAGAAGTGGAGAGTGGATTTGGGGGAGAGCGGACAGATGTGGTTGGGGAAATGCTTCCAGAATAGATTTGGGGAACTTGCGGGGAAGTAGTGGGGTGGCTGCTGACGCTGGGAGAAGGGCGTCTGACTGTCCCCGCGTGTTCGGAAATGGGCTGCTAGGCAACTGGGCAGGCAGAGAGGGAGAGGCGGGGTGGGAGCTGAGAGGGAGCAGCCGGTAGTTAAATGTGGGCTTCCTTATGAAATATGCAGAATGTGAGAAAGCCAGGCAGATCTTTCCAAACAGGTCTTTCTGACCTAGCTGAGAGACGGACCGTTTCCTCCAGGCTATGTGCAAGATTGAAGGGAGGAAAGTAGGTGGGTTCCGCAGTGGGGAAACTGAGGTTAACTGCCGAGAGAGATCTCCTGGTGATGATCAGCAGGAAATCATGGGCTTGGAGATGAAGGACTTCAGTTCAAACCTTGACTCCGCCAAGGTTCTAATTATGTGACTGTGGCCAAAGCATGAGCCTGTCTGTGCCTCAGTTTTCTTATCTGCAAAATGAGAATAACAGTATCTCCCACAGAAGTGGTGGTGAGTTGTAAACAAGAGGGTTTGGTTAGCTCTGAGGAGGCCTTGATATGAGCAAAGAAATGTGAAACAAACACCAAAGTTATTTCCAGGCCCCTCTGCCAACCTCCTCATCTGCCACTCCTGACGAACCCAGCAGGTGGAAGACCTGGGTGCGTTTTGATTATTTTTCTCGCCTCCCCTCTCTGACTGCCTTTTCTCTGTCTGCAGGGAGAAGGAGCCTCCCGGGGTGGAAACACACGGAAAAGCCTCGAGGACAACGTGAGTGTGGAGGGGGAGAAGAAGGATGGGGCTGGGCCCTGGTGGCCAGGGGGAATGGGGTGAAAGGTGGATAATGCCTTGTTTTGTGGGCTTCCCTTACCTCTCTGTAGAAGGAGAGGCTGGGATTGTGGGCAGGCCCGTTTCCTTACAGGCTGGGCCTTCGTCTTGGCTGCCACCTCCATCTAAGCGGGATCCAGAGCTCATATGTCCGCGACTGCGCCAGGCCTCAGTGCTCAGGCCGGGCGGGAGGAGAGAGGGCATGCTACGGCAGGCTGGTGTGTGATGAGTGGCCATGGGGAGCAAGGGGAAATGTGCAAAACCACAGCAAGGGAAACTGAGGGCTGAGGCAGAGAAGGAGCCCTGACTCTTGGGGCCGTCTTAGTCCTTGGGGAAGTGGTAGGGCCTGCTTCCCTGGAGACAAGAGTCTTAGAAAATAGCAAGCACCACTGTGTGGCTTAGATGCTGTTGCTTCAGGAGGAGGCTGGTAGATGGGTCCACGGGTCCCCCTGGGCTCCTCCTGCCTCCCATTTTGGGGAGAGGGGAAGGGGCGGATGCCTGAAATGGAAGGATCCCGCAGAAGGGCTCAGGGGCTCTTCCAGGACGTGCTTTGAGCCTCGTTTGGGGTTGGGCTTGTCTCCACACCCCAGGGGCAGACTCCCAGCACAGTGGGGCTTTCTCCTTTCTTCCCTGCCCCTCTCTGACAGTGCCTCCTGTGCTGGCCCCTCCATCTTCACCCGCCCTGGGCTGCAGAGGAACAGGGAGTGGTTTTGGTGGTTGGCACAGGGGTAGATGTTGATGGCACGAGGCCCTATCATCTGACAGCTGCCTGACCCACGGTGGGGAGGGCCCTGGAGGGAGTGCTGCGGGAGCAGGAGGGGCAGCTCCTATAGGCAGCCTGACTCCTGTGGTGAGCCCACTGCCACCGCCACATTGCCCTGGGGCCGTCCTGCATGTCCAGCCCTACAAAGCGGCAGCATCCCAAGGGCCACATGGGACCTCTCCAGGTGGAGCAGGGAGCATGCCTCTTAAATTAGTGGGGAAGGCTCCGCTCAAGGTATGCGTGAATTCCTCTGGGCATGGGGTACTCGTACTGGGGAGGGGCCCTTGTCCCTGCTTGTGATGTTTCTGGGGCTGGGGTGCAGGGGGAACCTAATCTTTTGTGTGTACCTACTACCAAGGATATACAAGCTTCATGTACTCAAAATATATCATACGTGCTCAATAACTGTGAGCCATTCTTACTACTGTTATTTTGACTAAGGGCTGGGAGCTGTGTTGGCTATTTTGAGATCCTCCTGATACCCCTGTATGGCAGAGCCTATGAGTCCACTTTATAGATGAGGAAACAGAGGCTTGGCATTGCTGAATGATTCGGTGAATGCCACTCCATCCCTTCCTGGGACTGCTGCTGGGGTCTGGTGTTATCCCGAACTCCTAACCTTTGGCAAGGGGACAGGGTGATGGTGTGTGAACCAAGCCTTCTAGCCAATGGTCTGGGCACACTCAGGAGCCAAATCCTAGAGCTGCTGTCCCCACATTCCCAGCCTGGGCCAGATGGATCCCGTCAACTAGCGTTACAGCAAGAGAGAGTGAAGTTGGACATCACGAAGAACTTTTGATTGCAAGAGTGTGCACGACCTTGGTCCTAGGGAAGAAAGAGGTGGCCGTTTATTTGTGACTGAGGCTCTTTGACTTTTTTAAGAAGAAAGTATTGGTGATCTGGGATGGATATGTCTGTGCCTGTGTGTCAAGATGGGTAAGTGTGCTGTCTTGTCTGGATATGGGAGGAGGGACAAGATGAGCTTTGGAAGGGTAAGCAAGTGAGCAGTTAGCAGAACGGCCTGTGTACTGCAAAGGAGGAGAGAAAACCTAAATTTTAAGGCTCCTGTCACCTGTCTCAGGTTGGGTTGGCCCCAGGGTCATTGAGCCAATCCCCTGCCCAGCCACGGGACTCTCCAGCAGTCCACCCCGGGGGAGGAGGACCTGGGCCTGCTGCTGTGATAATGTGGCTGTTTGTCAAGCTGCGTTGCTGTCTCTGGCTCATGGCCCAGGACTCACAGGCAGGAATGGCTGTTTTCCTCCTGCCGAGTTGGTGTGTAGTGGAGTTTGTGGACAGTGTGCTGTGTCGCACTTTGTTTTGGAAAAATCCAGGCTAGTGGGCAGGAAGGAGAGGGGAAGGGGTGTGGCTGAAGGGGGTGCTATGTGGGGGTTGGCCACAGCCCCCAGAGGAGATGTAGGAACGGGGCCGGGCCCCTGACGTAGGTCAGTCACCAATCTCTGGCTGCCTGACAAGGCCCCTGGTGTTCGCTTACAGACCCTCCTCCCAACTGTGCCCCTCTGGGGACCTGGGCTCAGGAAATGGCTTTTCTTTTGGTCCTGAGCTGTTGTGTTTGGTCTGTGGACCTCAAAGGAAGGCAGGGCTCTTCCCACAGAGGCATTGCTTCAAACCAACCCCACCCAAGGCTGGGGGTTCCTGCTCCTTGCCTCATGACGGGGAAGAAGGCGGCAGATAACAGAACCTGGGGTCATAGACCTTGAGCGACCCAGTAGTGTCTGAGTGGTGATCAGCTCTTGCCTGCAGTGAGGACCAAGGCAAAAAGAGTTGGCTGAATCTGCAGCAAGAAGGATGGGGGTTAGATACCAGGAGGAACTTCCTGACAGTGAGAAAAGTAAGACACTATGTCCGGGAGGCTGTGGAGTCTCCTTTCATGGTGCCCTTTCAGCAAAGGAAGGACAGTGTTTTGGAGGTGAGGATAGGGGAGAGTTCTGTTTGGTGTTTAGAGAGTTGGATGAAAAGTTCTATAATCGATCTATGTCTTGAGAGGAGGTAGGAAGAAGTTCAAAGCCTTGTGGGTAAAGTGCTTTGTGATCCCCAGAGAGGAAAAGATAGGATTACAGGCAGGCAGAGAACTTATTTTTCTTTTTAAAACAGTTTGTAAAGTCCTGTAGTTGTTTGCCCTAGGGGCTCTATGCAGAGTAGGCAGAAGATTATGTGAGCGCTGTACGGGGCCCATTTTACAGATGGGTAAATGAGATGGAACCTCTCCTCCTCCCGCTGGGTCTGTTGATGAGTATCATGGTCCGTAAAATACAAGCTCTCTGAGGTCAGGGACTTCACTTCCTTTGTCCCCTGGTGTCTGGAGCATGGCTGGGCACACAGCTGGTGGCACTCGGTGGATGTTTGCTGAATGAGAGAGTGAGCATGAAGATTGGAGGCTCAGGGATGACCGGATGCCTTGACTTATTCCCACCGTGCTTGTAAAGAGCTACACGATGAGGCATGCTTCCAAAGGCGCCATCGCTACCCTCGTGTGAGGTCACCTGTGTTTCTGGAGCACTAGGGTGTGTTTGCTGACATGCCGCACCCCCCCGCCCCAGCCCATTTGTTGTTCTCTGAGTTCTGTCTGTGTGCACCGACACTCAGACGTGTCACCGTGCATGTCTGCTCTCTCTCTGCCAGCAAGGGTCACGTGCCCCCAAACTTTGCAGAAAACAGGAAGCCCCGTCAGTGAGAGGGCAGCCCAGTGATTCATCAGGGGATGACAGTCCCAGCTGTTCGTCCCCCATCCTCCGCAGTGGGGTCACTGTCCAGGGTGGCTTCCTCCCCCTGCTCCCCTCTCCCCCCCGCCCGGTGGAGCAGAGCGGGCTTGGACTTTGCCTTATCACCTCTGGAGGCGGCCTGGCCAGACTCTGTTTGGGCCAAGTTTTTATTTATCTTCGCTGGCTTTTTTTGGGGTGGGGAGGCTGAGGAATGTGGAGTGTTGTAACGTTTGGAAGAGGGCGGTGGGGAAACGGGAGCCAGGTCTGCTGCCCTGCTCGTCCTGCTTACCCCTGCACCTTTACAGGCTCCCAGCTCCCCTTGGTTCCCCAGTTCCCCCTGCCAAGCCCATCTCAATATGGCCCATTGTCTTTCTCCAGCTCCCTGGGTCTGGTCCCATGCTCCGGCCACACCTCACGTCTTGGCTACCGTTGTGGCTTCCAGTTGTTCAAAGCAGCTGTGGTGGCTTCCTCCAAAAGTGGCTATGGATCAGCAACAGATGAAACCCAAGGGGCTATTTATAGCAGGGTGGCCCTGGGGCCTGGAGCAGGGCCTAGGGCCTGGGGAGATTCAGGGACTCCTCATTAGGGACTAGTGGAATGGAGATAGATGAAGTGTTGGGTTTCTGTGTTCCACTGAGCGGGTAGTTTTGGAACAGCCTGGTTTGGGTCTTGAAAACCAAACACAATCACTCCTTGACTCCCAGCTCCACCCTTCTCTAATCCCCCCACCCCCAAGCTTGACTCATGCAAACTGGAGTCCTCAGGGCCAGAAGAGCTGTGAGACTTAGAAACTTCCCCCCGATAGCCGCACTTGGCTCTTCCTTCCTTCACTGCTGCGGGGCTGCTCATTGGTCCGAGGCAGCTGGGACAGAGCGGACTCTGGGCAGAGCCTTCTTCCCGAAGGCTGGATGGAGGGTCCCCCTCTTAGCAGAGCTGCTCTAACTTGGGGCTCAGCTGGGAGCTGGGCCTCGGAGCCCACCTATCCTGCCTCGTAGGCACTGCAGAGCCAGGAGAGGGGTGCAGGGTCTCCTCTTCTTGGAGACCCCATGGTCAAGCCCCGGGTTGGAGTGTGAATCCTGCCTGGCCATCAACTTCCTAGGGACTTGAGGGTAAGTTATTCTGTGCCTCAGTTTCTTCCTTTCTTGGCAGATTGTGGTCCTGTCTCCCCGAAGAAGAGGCTGCAAGTTGGTGGGAGGAAAAGGCCATTTTCCGAGAGGCACATGGGTGTTTGGACGGTGTCAATGGGCTCAGGAGGTCTGAGAATCTAGAATCGGGGCATCCCGATTCTGCATCCTATGAGGTGGCTGGAAGGATGGGTAGAGGCGATGCAGGTTTTTGATTTTCTATAGAGGTGAATGTTTGGTTGTAACTACCCTTTTCATTTTTCTTGATACAAAAGTAACGACAGAAACAACAGCTGTCATCTGGCGAATGCCAGGCATGATGCGAAGTGCCTTATATGCATAACTCCTTTGGATTCTCACCGCCAGCCTGAAGGTTGTCCCATTTTACATGTGACATTACAAGAGGCTCAGAGGGGTTACATTACAACTGACAGGGCTGTCCAGCAGGATCCTGGAATCCAAACTCCATGGTCTGGGGGCCTCTGACCCTGTGCTTTCACACCCGCCATACCATCCTGCTGCCCTGGGATGGATTGGGCCCATTTGCTTAAGTTCGTACCACTCGACAGCTGTGAAAAGGGGAGTGGGTGAGATGGCTACTGTCTGCCACAGACAGTGGGGAGTGGGCCCTCAGGAGCATGGCTCACTGCCTTAGGCCTCGTCTTGGTTCCTGCATGCTCCACCTGGCTGTTCTGGTCTCTAAACTCAAGTGAATGACTTGACGTCACTACTTTCAAGCAGAGAAGTGTGGGGTGATGGTGGCAGGACAGAGGGGCGCCATTACTCTCATCGCTCCTGTTTCTTTCGTGGTGGCAGTCGTATTCTCCTCTTGGGGTTTCTCTTGTGTGGGTGAGTGAATCAAAGTGAAATGTGTTTCCACTGAGTCCGTAACTGTTGAGTGTGCCCTCAGTTTGGATGGCACCAGCCCGGTGGGGTGCAGTCCTCAGCATTCGGGATTTCTTCCTTTCGTCCCTCTGGGGCTTGCACACAGGCAGGCACGCTCACGTGGAATCAGTGTTGATGGCTTTGGCTTCGGGCGGGTTGTGTTTTTGCAGGGGTTAGGGTGGCAGGGTCGGAATGTTGGCAGGGAAAGGAGAAGAGGATCGTGTTTGCTCCTGTGGACAGCTCTCTGGTGTGCTCCTCCCGTCATCCTGCCCACCCCTGCATAATGCCGCTTCTCTTCTCTCCTTCTCAGGGCTCCGCCAGGGTCACCCCGAGTGTCCAGCCCCACCTCCAGCCCATCAGGTATGCCTGGCCCATGGGGGCAGGGGGCGGGAGTGCAAGCAGGGGGGTCACTGTGGGTGTTCCTGTTAAGTCTTGACTCTGGGTGCCCCAGACTGCAGCCATAAAGCCACGGGTGGGGAGTGTGGGCAAATGGGAAAGGCACAGGAGGGGATGGGTGCAGATGCCCTTGGCAACAGTTGTGTTTTGAGCTCTTAGCCAGCCCTTGAGCTGAGTCTTTATTTACCTGCATGAGCTCATCTAGTCCTTGCAACAACCCCACAAGGTACATATTTAATTCCCTTTGGTAGAGCTGTGTTTCAGAGAGATGAGGTGACTTGTAAAGGTCACACAGCTACCAAGAAGCAGCACTTGGATTTGCATTTCGGGCTGGTGGGCATCGAGGCCTGTGCTGAATCTCTTCCTCTCTGCAAACAGGGGGTTCTGACTGGGCAGAGTAGTTTATAAAAGGAAAGTTCCCTATCTGGCTAGGCTGGCAGGGGCCGGGGGAAGGGGATGCACGAGGGACTTTGTGTCTTGGTGATCCAGAGTTTGTTTTGCTCCCCTCCGCCTCTGCCTCACCTTCACCCACCGAGGCTCCTGAGATGATCGGGGATGCCAGCCTTGGGGTAGAGTGGAAGCCCCTGGCAGTTTCTGGCCCCTCTGCTGGCTGTCCACGGACTGGAGGTGGCTTCTTAGAGGGTCCCCTCCTTCCCTCAGACCTGGACAGATGGATTCAGAGTGTGATGCTGAGGCTGTCCGGTTGGTGGCACTGTTCTGCCTTTGCGTCCTTCCCGGGATCCAGCCTGTATACAGGGGCAGGTCAGCATCCCTATGGGCCACGTCTGACTCACGGCCCTCAGCAGTACCTCTTGCTCCCCCTCCTGTGTTGAGGGAGAGGCTGAAATCACAGGAGCTTGGGCTTGCGAGTTTTTCTGACATTCTAGTTTCTTCCTTGGAGCCAGGACAGAGAGGGGTTTTGGAGGGTGGGGAGGAGGGGATGCTGCAAGTTAGCTGAGGCTCCCCGCCCTCACACCCACTTGCTTGCAGGTATGTGTGCATGTGGCTTCTTGTCCCAAACTGGTCACCACCTACAAGAACTGCCCTTGGGTAGGCAGTTGGCTTGAGATAGAAACTTCACCACCCCCACAGCTGCAATGAGAAGCTTTCCATAGGGACAAGAAGTGGCCGGGACTCAGAGTCAAACTCAAACCGGGCTCCTTACCCCCGGGTGCTGGTCCCCAATCCCACTTGGGGCCCTGTCATCCCACCAGAGAGGACCTGCCATGCCTCATCGTTGGCTGCCCCACCTCCACGCCCCACCTGGGCTGGGATTGAACCCTGGTGGAGGTCTGGATTCTTCACGGCTTCTCAGCATCCGGGGCCTTGTTCTGTCTAGTGCCAGAAAGCCCTCATAACTTTTAAATATCCCGGCGGTATTCCTTTCACTGGCCTTTACTCTCCACTTTATCCCGCTGTGGTGAAAGGTTAGCAGAACGAAATGTGAGTGCTGCCTGCATTTGATAGAAGGGGAAACGAGACACTAGGAGGTTGATGATGGGGTAAAAAGCTGGAGGATGGGGGAGGTGCTTCTAGAAGCAAGAGGTGGGCTTCCCCAGTGGGCATCCTGGACCCTTCCTCTGGAAGAAAAGTTGGGAGAGATGTAAAGATGTGAGCCCCTCCCTTCCTCACCCGGTGCCCAGTGGAGAGGATGGCCAGCCCAGGGACCTCCCCACCTCTCCGGGAAATGCATGGTGCTGGCAGCTACCCACCACTGCAGCAGCAAGGGCTCCATGCCCTCTTGTTTCCTGGGCCCTTAGAAATCAGGGAGGCTGCTGCCAAGAAGCAGCTCTGGCAGGCGGTGGGAGCTGCCAGAGGTGGGGAGAAGGCCAAGGAACAAAGGGCAGGAGTCAGCCTGCCTCCGGGAGGGCTGGAATGTGTGCTGTGGTCTGGCTTACCTGGAACCCAGGTGGACTTGTCACCTGAGCTGCCCTCTCCCCTGAGAGGTCTCCCGCCCACTCCACAGCTCGAGAGAGCGAGGGGCGGGCAGTGGAAGGCTCCATTCCAGGGCTGGAGAGCGTTCAGCGCAGGCTCTCTTTCCTGTTCCAGAGCAGTCTGGGGCCTTTCGGGAGATTTCTGCCTGGCTAGGCAGTCACAGTGTCGGGAGCCAGAGCTCCGGGTTCCTGGGCCAGTCTGGCTCTGGCTCTGAGCTCTGGAGTCACAGGTTGAAGGCAGTGGACTGATGGGAACCAAGAATTGGTGTTATCAGTTTGGTTCTGAAATGGCCTGAGGTCCTTGCCAGCCCTACCCAGCTTGTTCTCACCGGCACTCCCAAGCTGGCCACACTGGCCTTGCCAGAGGAAGCCTCTGGCCTTGGCCTTGGGTTGAAGAGCAGCCAAGCACCCTGGACTGCAACTGGGGGTCACACAGGATGTGTATGGGGTGCAGCTGTCTGGGGCCTTCCCTGTGGGCTGGATTCTGATCTGGACCCTCTGCTGCCTGCTGTCTCCCTAGAAACATGAGTGTGAGCCGGACCATGGAGGACAGCTGTGAGCTGGACCTGGTGTACGTCACAGAGAGGATCATCGCTGTCTCCTTCCCCAGCACAGCCAATGAGGAGAACTTCCGGAGCAACCTCCGTGAGGTGGCCCAGATGCTCAAGTCCAAACATGGAGGCAACTACCTGGTGAGGATGGGGCCTTGTGCCCATCGTCCTGTGCCCTCTATGCTTCCATCTGCTAGCCACCTCTTCATGGCTGGTATCCCTGCCACCAGCCCCTGTGCCAGCCCACCCTCTTCTCTTTGTTTATCTGCCCTTCTCCTCAGGCAGCTCTCTTGCCTGAGTCTTCCATCACTCTCCAGCCCAGCTCTGCTCTAAGCAGTGTGCTGCAGCTGGAATGTGGCATCTGGAACTCTGTGTGTGCATGTGTGTGCTGGCCAGGAGAAGAGAGTAACAATAAGAGTTCAGGTTATCGAGCGCTTGCTACTAGCCAGGCCCTGTTCCAACTGCTTTCCACGCACTTAACCTTTGCAGCAGCCCTAGCAAGCAGGCACTTGCTGGAGCACAGAGAGGTGGGGTTATTTGCCTAAGGTTGCAGGGTCAGGAAGTGGCAGAGCTGGCACAGGGTCGGTGCCTCTGAGAAGTCTGAGGGCAGAGTCTTGGCAACATGTGTCTTAAGGGACCCTGGGTTGCTGGCACCTGGCTTGGCCTGGCCCAGAGGAGTCACCTTAGCACATGGGAGAGAGGTACTGGCAGTGGTCTCCACTAACGCAGAAAGGCCGATCCGTCCTTGGCCCCAGAGGAGGGCTCGGGTCCATTTTAGAGGGAGGTGCCTGTGGACTGGACCCACAGATCTGATCTATACAACCTCAGGTGGCTGCCCCCAGGGTGTTTGAGGTGGGATGTAGGAGGCCACATTAGTTTCCCAGGGCTGCTGTAACAAATGAGGCGGTCCTTTCTATCCACGAGTTTCACCTCTGTGGATTCAATCCACCATGAGTTGAAAATACTCAGAAAAAACCCAACAGTAAATAACAATAAAAAACAATACAAATAAAAACAATACAGCAGAACAACTATTTGCAGAGCGTTTTTATTGTATTAGGTATTACAAGTAACCTAGAGATGATTTAAAGGCTACGGAAGTATATGCATAAGTTATATGCAAATAGTACATTTTTTATATGCAAGTTGTATGCAAATAGTACATATTTTATGTAAGAGACCTGAGCATCCATGGATTTTGATATCTACTGTCCACGGCGGGGTGGAGGGGTCCTAGATCCAAATCCCCCATAGACACCAAGTGATGACTCTACCTCAAATTTGGTGGCTCAAAATAACAGAAAGTTATTCTCTGACAGTTCTGAAGGCTGGAAATCTGAAATCAAGGTGTTGAGGGGGCCATACTCCCTCTGAATCCTATGGGCAGAATCCCTTCTTGCCTTTTCCTAGCTTTTGGTGGGATTCCTTGGTTTGTAGCGCATCACCCCAACCTCTGCCTCCATCTCCATGTGGCCTTCTTCAGTGTCTCTGTGTGCCTTCTCTTCCTATAAGGACATCAATTATTGGACTTAGGGTCCACCCTAGATCCAGGTTGATCTCATATTGAGATCCTTAACTACTTACATTGGCAAAGGCACTGTTTCCAAACAAGGTTGCATTCTGAAGTTCTGGGCGGACATGACATTTTGAGGATACTATTCAACCACTGTAGAGACCCATCTGTTAGCTGCATTGGGGCATTGTTAAGAGCCTGGCTTTAAACATCAGAAAGCTCTGGGTTCAAATTCTGGCTCTCCTTTTACTAACTACAAGATCTTGGCTGTTTAGCCTCACTAAGCCCTAGCTTCTGCATCTGTAAAGTGGGTCTAAGATCTACCTCTTACGGTTGGTGAGAGAATTAAGCCAGCTGTTACATGTAAAGTCCTTAACACAGGCTGGCAGGTGGCAGACATTCATTGAGTGATGGCTATTGTAACATAATAAAGTGTATTCCTTTACAGAGTGCAAGAGTGGATGAAAATCCACCTATTTCCGATTTTAGGAGTCCAGGGTTCTAGGGGACTTGGTGCCCTGCCACCCCTCTCTCTATCCTGCCTATTCCAGACTGGGCTGTCCCCTTTTCTCCCCAGGAGACGACACAGTGGCCTTTGAGTTTCCCGGGCAGTGGGGTGGAGGTGGGAAGTTCTGCATGCCCCCCTCGGAGGTAGAGGCAGGAATTCCAGAGACTGGGGAATTCCGTGGGATTCCAGTGGTCAGGAATGGGACCCCAGTGGTCACGCATTGAAAAGCATGTGCTGGGAGAGGTATGTCAAGGGTCTGATTGGGACCACCCAGGATGGTTTGCCCCTCTGATGGAGGATGTCTGGTGACAGAGAAGTTGCAGCCTCATGGGATGAGGTTCTAAGGTCTATGTATGAAGTGGAAACCAGAGATTGCCAACTACTTATCATCTCACACCACTGGATTCCCGTTCAGTGTGACGAGAGGCAAGCGGGACTGGAGACAAGTTCCATCCCTGTCTCGTCTTCCATTCAGGATATCCGCTCATGGAGTGGGGTGGCTCAGTGTCCTCATCTCTCTCTCTCTCTCCCTCTTCATCCTGAGGACCTACAGTTTAGTTCCTCTTGGTGATGGTGTGTCTGCTGGGACTCACCTGCATGTTCATGTATGGATAGAATTCCTATCAGGGGAGAGAGAGTGAGAGCAGGTACAGGAGGTCCAGGGAGCTCATGGCTGTTTCATGGCCAGGCCCCTGGCTGTGGAAGGACATCGATGCCCTGCTGGGTGCTGTCGTGGGCTCTTCAGAGGAAGTTGGTGATGATGCCACCATCCTTCCTGGGACCAGCAGCCCATGGTTCTCTCTCCCCTCACTGCGCTCCTGACTCTCACCTCCTCATGCTCTCTTCCTTTTTCTCCTTCTAGCTGTTCAACCTCTCTGAGCGGAGACCTGACATCACGAAGCTCCATGCCAAGGTGAGCCAGTGGCTGTTTTGGGGTGGGGGAGGAGAAGAACAGATGGACTCCCTGTCTGCGGTTCCCACATAATAATCTTGGGGAAAATGCTGTGACAGTTTGAAAAGCCTATTCAAAGTCAGAGTGCCATCTTCTATCTGGAAAATGGAAAATGATCTATTTATCCTTTCCATAATGTAAATTACAGAAAGCAAAGCTTGGGGCAGTGACTTTCCACCCAGGTCTGCCTGCTGGGGAGTACACAGAATCTCTTGGGTGAGGCTGGAATTGTGAGATGTTTAGTTTTTGGATTTAAAGTAGTTGGGAGTTGCTGCTTTTGACCTTCCAGCTGCCATTTTTTGTTTTTTGTTTTTTTGTTTTTTTGAGACGGAGTCTCCCTCTGTCGCCCAGGCTGGAGAGCAGTGGCATGATCTCAGCTTACTGCAACCTCTGCCTCCTGGGTTCAAGCGATTCTCCTGTCTCAGCCTCCCGAGTAGCTGGGACTACAGGTGCCCACCACCACGCCTGGCTAATTTTTGTATTTTTAGTAGAGACGAGGTTTCGCCATGTTGGTCAGGCTGGTCTCAAACTCCTGGCCTCAAGTGATCTGCCCACCTTGGCCTCCCAAAGTACTGGGATTATAGGCGTGAGCCAGCGAGGCTGGCCCTGCTGCTGCTTTTTACTCTGTTTGCTCGGGGGGCTGTGTGCGGGCTTTGTCATGGGCATCTGCTCCTAACTCTGAGAGTTTGGTACATGCTGCTGTGTGACCCTGGGGGGGTGACGGACTTCTCTGGGCCTCAGTGCGCCCCTCTGAAAGTGGCCTGGCTGGATTAGGTATGCTCTACGGGTCCTTGCAGAGTTCTCTTTTACTTTAAAGTTGGTGAGTCTAGAAAGGTTTTGAGAGGCCTGAAGCCTGCTCTTCAGGTCTGCCCTTTGTGTCCTTGAGGCTGCTCTTGACTGGCCTGGAAAGTGGATGGTTTGTGTGTCCAGGGCTTAGAAAAGAGTCATGAACATCAGACAGCCCTTTGCTTTTTCCTCTCTCAGCCTGAGCCAGACCTCAGAGCTGTCCGTGGGAGAAGAGCTTGAGGGCAGTGCTTGGGGCCCCTCAGCACGTTGGAAGTCAGTTCTATGGTAGGGACCTTGGGGTCATCAGCTCTAAGCCTTTCTTTTTTTTTAAACACACATATGGGGAAATTGAGACTGGAAGAGGACATGAGGCCTAAGGCCCCACAGTGAGTCACTGCCAGGGCCAAGACCTGGATCCAGGGTCCCCAGTACTGGGTCATGCATGGCCTTTACTCTTCACACCCGTGCCTCCTTGCTGACCAGTGGGCAGGGAGGAACCAAGTCCTGGCAGGAACCAGCAGCTGCGGGCCGCCGCCCAGGTACTAGCACGTGGCGTGGGCGGCTCCCGCTGGCTTGGTTGACTCTGCAGGGCTTCTGCCCTCTTCTCACTCATGGCTTGGGCCGTAGGTACTGGAATTTGGCTGGCCCGACCTCCACACCCCAGCCCTGGAGAAGATCTGCAGCATCTGTAAGGCCATGGACACATGGCTCAACGCAGACCCCCACAATGTCGTTGTTCTACACAACAAGGTCAGAGCTGTGGCATGGGTGTGTGTGTGTGAGTGCCTGAATGTGTCCTTGGATGATCGTGTGTACCTGCCTATATCCTTGGATTTTGTGAGCATATAAGTCTGTGTGTATTTTTCTTTCTAGGGGATAATAGATTCTGTCTTGGGGGGCACCTCTAAGAAGTGCAGGTGACATCAGCTTATGTCCACGGCAGTGAATGATCAGATGTGTTTTTTCTGAGACTTAGTCCCCACCTGCTTCCCTCCCCTGAGGCCTCCTTCCTCCTTATGTTCTCCCTTAAATCCACACCCCTCTCTCCAGCCCTAATTCCTTTCCACCAAGGCTTCTAGATAAGCTCTGGGGCAGCAGGGCTGGCCTTAGAAATAAATGCTTTTGTGTTTGGGGGTTCTTTCAGGGAAACCGAGGCAGGATAGGAGTTGTCATCGCGGCTTACATGCACTACAGCAACATTTCTGCCAGGTAAGAGGGGCCTGGAGCCGCCCATCCTCCGGAACATTGACAGTGTGACCCCTTCTTCTCATCCACCCACAGCCTCTCTGTTCCCTGGAGTGACGGGATAAGCACAGAGGGAATGCAAAGCGATGAGGACGGGTTCAGGGGCCCCCAGCTCTGAGGCAGGAGCCTGTGGACAGAGGGTGGGAGGGAAGAGAGTCCAGTTCTCTTTTGGGGGCTCTGGTGGGGCAGGCTTGGGAGGCAGGCCTTGCCCTGAGCACCCCATACGGCCAGCTCTTCGGAGCCCCATTTCCTTACCAAACCACCTTCTTTTTCCCTGGGCCAGCAGGAAGGGAGTCAGAAAGAAATGTCGGATCAGATCTGGGTCTGGCAGAACAATATAGAATATAGAATATAGAATATAGAATATAGAAGTTGTCTCATGCATTCCTCTGCCTCTGGACAACAGGGGGCCCTCTTCCTACCTAGGTGTTTGGAACAAGAATAAAGAACATCCAGTCAGTGACTCCCTTTCCTATCCCACTCTTCAGGGAGGCAGAGGGATTCACCCATTCATTTTGTTATCCATTCAACAAGGAATATGGCTAGGTGCAGTGGCTCACACCTGTAATGCCAGCACTTGGGGAGGTCAAGGCAGGTGGATTACTTGAGGTCAGAAGTTCGAGACCAGCCTGGCCAACATGGTGAAACTCTGTCTCTACTAAAATACAAAAATTAGCTGGGTATGATGGGGCAGGTGCCTGTAATCCCAGTTACTCAGGAGGCTGAGGCAGGAGAATCCCTTGAATCTGGGAGGCGGAGGTTGCAGTGAGCCGAGATGGCACCACTGCACTCCAACCTGGGTGACAGAAGGAGACTCTGTCTAAAAAAGAAAAAAAATAAATAAATATTGGACAGCCAATGTGCCAGGCTCTGTTCTAGGTGCTGAGAATGCAGCAGAGGGCAAAGCCAGGTCACTGCCTTCATGGGCATTAAACACGCAAACAAATACATTAGTAATAGCAGGTGCTAATTATCATTAAAGAGTAAAGGGACTCGAGAAGGGCAGTGGAGAGGCGGGTACATGGTCAGAAGAGGCCTCTTGATGAGGCGACACTGAAGCAGAGACCTGAGTGACCAGGATGGGAAGGGCTGAGCCGTATCAGGTCTGCGGGATGAGCCTTGCACACTGAAAGAAGAGGAAGGACGGGAATGTGAGGGGCTGGGGTGTTTGAAGCTGAGCAAGTGAGGGAAGAGGAAGAGGAGGGTAAGCTAGGAGGTGGCAGAGCCATGGGGCCTCGTGGCCTCACTGAGGACTTTGGAGTTTGCTCTAAGAGTGATGGGAAGTCACTGGAGCTTCGTGATCTTTTCATTTCAAAGTGATTTCTCTGAGCGCTCTGTGAGGACGGGTAGAATCTTCTGTGGAGGGCCTGCCAGGAGGCTGTAGCGTTAGGACTTTGAGCAACCCAAGCCAGTCTCATCTTTGCTTAATGATGAGCAAAGATGAGGCCACACCCCTACTGTACTCCTGTACCCCTATTGTGTGTCAAGCTCTTTATGGATGTTCCCTCGCTTCATCTCCATAGTCACCTTTGAGGAAGGGGCAATTATCACCCTCATTTGATGGGTGAGGAGAGTGAAGTTCAGAGAGATTCACGAACTTGTACCAGGGCATGGGGCTCATAAGTGTAGACCTGAGCTGGGCTCCCAGGCTGCTGAGCTTTAAAGCCTGGGCTGAGTGCTACCCCACACAGTTGGAGAGATGCTGAAGCACTCTTTTCCAGAAAGCTTCTCAGCACAGGATGGCAGGGGGAAGAGGCTTGTCTTCCCTCCAGGACAAGGGCTGGCCAGAGGGCTCTGCAGGTCTGAGGGAGCAGGGGTGGGGAAAACAAGGGGCTCTTGGATGCAGGAGTTGCCTCTTTTGACCACCTGTCTCTCCCTGCAGTGCGGACCAGGCTCTGGACCGGTTTGCAATGAAGCGGTTCTATGAGGATAAGATTGTGCCCATTGGCCAGCCATCCCAAAGAAGGTGGGTCTCTGGGGCTCTCAGCCCCATGCATGTATGTGTGCACTCACTGTATGTGGAGACAAGACTTGTGTACCCACAGGGATGGGATAGCTGTGCCTAGGTGAGGGTGTACCAGGCACATGTTTTCAGATGCCAGCCTGCAGTGGTATGAGCTCAGGCACACAGAAGAGCCCGGGAGCCAGCCTGTGGTGTGTGCCCGCAGGTTGGCACAGCACTTGACTCTGAGGCCTGTGCTAGAGAGCAGTGCAACCTTCGTGGGCAAGCAGGAGTCTGGGGATAAAAAGGCGCTGGCATAGGAAGGTGTGTGCTGTTCTTGGCCCTGGAGGCAGGATTGCTTCAGTGCTTGGATGAGTCTACAGGAGACTGCGTCACTGCCCCCTGCTGTGGGAGGTCAGAGACTCATGATAAGGGTCACCTTCTGTTGGGAGAGTTTAGACAGTTTTACTGAGAGCTTTCAACCATATGGTCTCATTGGAGTCTCACAATAGGCAGGAAACAGGGCAGGGATGGATTTATTCATTCAGCAAACTTTAAATCATCTACTATGGCTCCAAGCACTGAGATATCCAGGCGAATAGGAAAAAGTCCTTTCCCTTGGTGAACTGATACCCAATGAGAGAGATGGACATGAAACAAATAACCGTACAAACAAAACAATGTCAGACAGCAACGAGGCTAGGAAGGAAAGAGGGCACTGCAGACACGAGAACTGAAAGGAGGGGAACGGGGCTCTTTTAAGGGGGATGGTTGGGGAATACCTCTTAGAGGGAGTGAATTTGAGCCTAAACTGGAATCATGGTGAGCTGTCATGTGACGACCTAGGCATCCCATTTTGCAGATTTGAAGCTGAGCCGAGGGAGGGGACATGGCCAGGGTCTATAGCGAGTAGTGGCAGAACTGGAAAGTACATGAAAGCCTAGTAATGCCTGGGCCAGGGCAGTGGCCCCCGGTTGTGTGTCCCACTGTCCTGAGGGATCCTGCTCCGTGGGTGACGTGTTGCTCAATGACATCTCATCCACAGGAAGGCACAGGCAGCATCAGGGGCAGGTGGTCTTTGGGGGAGGCTGCAGCCAGGGTGGTGGGAAACCCAAGCCCAAGCTGGAGACCTGGACAGTGGGACACAGGCCCAGTTCCGTTTGCTGCTGGGAGTTGTGGGCCTGCCACCTGCTGTGTGCTGTGATGTCAGCACCGTTCTGCACACAGGTGACATGGTGCGGAATCTGCCAGGCAAGGGCTTAGGGAGCTCAGCTTCTAGTGGATGATACACATATAAGGAAACAATTCAGATAGTCATGAGAGCTGCAAAGAAAAAGCAAACTATGATGGCTAGAGAGTGATGGGGCTGGCAAGAGGGCTGATTCACATGGAAGGGCCTTCCGAGAAGGTGACGTGTAACATGAGATCTGGGTAGGGAGAAGGAAGCCTCCAAGTGAATGTGCCCAGGGTAAAGGATCCAGACAGAGGAATAGCACTGACTAGAAGGGCCTGGAGGCCAAAGCATCCCATTTGCCTTTTTAGTCCCTGTGCACATTGACTGGGCCAACAAGGGCCTAGAGCTGTGAGTCCTGGAGCTCTTTAGCCTCACCATGCTGGGTCTCAACACATGCCCCATCACCCTGCCTTGCTTGGCTGGCTAGAACTTTGCTGTCCCAGCTGGGGGCTATTCCCACCAATGTAATTGGAAGCCCAAGAAGTGAGTGAGTCCTCAGGCAACTCAGCACCTTATAGTGGGCACAAAACAGTTGATAGCCAGCCTCAGAGTCAGCAACCAGAAATGGGATGTCTTTATGTGCAGAAAATTCTGGCTAGGCCCCCAGACACAGCAGCTGTGGATCAATGAGAGTCTTCTCAGGGAAGAAGAACGATTGGTCAAATACTGCCTTCTCAGTCTCTGGCTTGCCATGTGTGTCTGCTGACCATAATCACAGTTTGACCTTTGACCTTGAAGGATAAGGATACTAAGAGAGGAGCATGCTGTTCCAATGGCACAGTGTGACTTGGAGAGAATGGGCAGAGAATCACATCTCTGAGTCTGAGCAGTGAAGGTCTGAAGACCAGGGATCAGTGTCATCTCTCAGGAATAGGATTATTTAGGGATTCCCTGGTGTATTAGTCCATTTTCACGCTGCTGATAAAGACATATCCAAAACTGGGCAAATTACAAAAGAAAGAGGTTTAATGAACTCACAGTTCTACGTGGCTGGGGAGGTCTCACAATCATGGCGGAAGGTGAAAGGCAAATCTCACATGGTGGCAGACAAGAGAAGAGAGCGAGCCAAGGGAAAGGGGTTTCCCCTTATAAAACCATCAGATCTTGTGAGAATTATTCACTACCCTGAGAACAGTATGGGGGAAACCACTCCCATGATTCAATTATCTCTCACTGGGTCCCTCCCACAACATGAGGGAACTACGGGAACTACGACAAGATGATATTTGGGTGAGGATGCGGCCAAACCGTATCACCTGGTGTTCAAAATGCGCTTGCACAGCGTGCCGTTGGGGCGTGTCTGCCTGGCTCCTATCTGACACTGCCTCTGTTTGTGGGTGGGTCACCTCTCTGAGCCCAGATGTGGAAGTGCAACTGTGGGTTTACTATGCATTTGTTGCCACCCTCCTGCCTTCTTGTCAGTGTCACTTGCAGGGAATGGAGCAGATGGAGGAGAGGAAGGCAGGGAAAGAGAGAGGGAGGGGCTTTGCCTGTAGCTCTCTCATTCATTGTCACCCGCCCCCGGACTCATTGTCCCCTGAACACAGACACATCCTGTTGGCGTGATCCAGAGATCTGATAGGAACTGCTATTCCAGGTTTCCGGCTTGAGTAATGGGGCAGGGGTCTGAATAGGAGCGGGTACTGCCCATCAGATTATCTTACTTGAGTAGTCCGAGGAGGCCCCACCCAAGCCCAGGGACAGAGGCGCACAGGCCTGGAGGTGGGCCAAGGAGCCAAGAGACAGGAGGGGATCTTATCATGGTCATGTGGGCTCTAGTTCCACCCTCCTCAGAGACCTACTATTGGCTCCTGCAGAGGCCTTGGCATACATTCTGATTGGTCTAACTGACTCAGCTTGGCATTCCCTGGCCAATAAGAAAAGGGAAAATGCTGACTAATGGACGCAGAAGGACTGATCTCTAGTTTATTGGGCAGATGCGTTGGGGTCCAGACTTCTTTCCTGCTCTCCCCATCCACTCCCAGCTTTGTGTTTTCTTGCTGTGTGTCTCTGGAGTCCAGTGACCCCTCCTGGACCTTATTTATCCTCTCTGTCTAGAAGGAGAAGGTATGGGTTAGTCCTTCCATTCTTCCAACAGATCTTTGTTAAAGAATTGGGGGATGTTGGCCAGGTGCGGTGGCTCATGCCTGTAATCCCAGCACTTTGGGAGGTCGAGGCGGGCTGATCACCTGAGGTTGGGAGTTCGAGACCAGCCTGACCAACATGGAGAAACCCCATCTCTACTAAAAATACAAAATTAGCTGGGCATGTTGGCGCATGCCTGTAATCCCAGCTACTCGGGAGGCTGAGGCAGAAGAATTGCTTGAACCCGGGAGGCAGAGGTGGTGGTGAGCCGAGATTGCACCATTGCACTCTAGCCTGGGCAACAAGAGTGAAAGTCCATCTCAAAAACAAACAAACAAAAAAATATTGGGGGATGTTGACCCTAGAGTTAGTAATACTTATTAGAAGCTAGTTACCTCGATTACCAAGTAAACTCAAGGATACCAAGAGAGGGACTTCATGCACTTTAGTGTGATGTAGAGAAAGTGAACTACATCTGTTAAAGTCTTGCTCACTATTTGCTAGACTGTCCCTTGTGGCTACTGGGTCTGTGGGCAGAGCTGGGGCTGTGAGTATGAGTGCAAGCTTGATTTGAGCTTTGTGTGGGGGTGTGAGGGTGTCAGAGCTGTTTGGTGGTTGGGCCTGCCTTGTGCAGCTAAATGTTGCCTGTCAGGGATGCGGGGTGGAAATTTTGGTACAGCAGGAGATTCTTGGGCTGGGAGTGAAGCAGGAAAGAGATATTCATGTTGACCACCAGAGGGCGGTGGCGAACTCCAAGTGGGATGCTTGGCTTGACCCAGCTCTAGGTCTGGTATACCTGCTCACTCTTCCTACCTGGGGCTCCCAGTAGCAGGCAGGAATGTCTGGGAGGGAGGCCTGGTTGGGGAGGGGGACCATGTTGGTTGGGGAGAGGGTAGAGTAGGTAAGCGATCTAGGGCAATGTTCTTAGAAAAGACAGAACAGTGATTGCTGCACCAGCGCAGACCTCTCTCCCTGAAGCTGCTTCTTCCACCACTGCAGGTATGTGCATTACTTCAGCGGCCTGCTCTCCGGCTCCATCAAAATGAACAACAAGCCCTTGTTTCTGCACCACGTGATCATGCACGGCATCCCCAACTTTGAGTCTAAAGGAGGTACCTGCCTTGAGCCCTCCAGCCTCCCCCTTACCAACTCTTCCCTTTCATCTTCCATCTTCTCCTCTAAGAGGCAACCTTGGGTAGTAACAGACAACACGAGAGCTACAGGGTCATAAGACTTCCATTGGACTCTCAAGTGCATTGCTTCCTGAACTTTTCTAAGCCCCAATCTATTCATTTTCAAAATGGGTTTAATATTTGCAGCGCCTGCTGGCCAATGATGTTGGATGGGCAATGTTTTTATAAATTTAGTTTGCTTTACAAGTGAAAAGTTGGCATTTCTTCCCCTTTCTGCTTCCTCTTTTTCTCTTTCCTCTTTTCCTCCTTCCCCTTCCTACCTCGACTTCCCCTGTTCCTTCTTTCCTTTCTCTCTTTCTCCCTTCACTGTCTCCTCTGCCCCTCCCGCCTGCCAGTTTCTGCTGTCTTAGCTAACACCCACCCCACTTTTACAGGATGTCGGCCATTTCT
Source organism: Macaca mulatta (assembly GCF_049350105.2). Taxonomy (NCBI): domain Eukaryota; kingdom Metazoa; phylum Chordata; class Mammalia; order Primates; family Cercopithecidae; genus Macaca; species Macaca mulatta. Next base: position 123,086,463 of record NC_133417.1, on the reverse strand, counting down.
CCGCATCTACCAGGCCATGCAACCTGTGTACACGTCTGGCATCTAGTAAGTATTACATGGGCATGAGAGGCCAGGGATGCCCAAGGCCCAGGGCTAAGGACCAGGTCAGAAGGGTGGGGAGAGGAGAGAGTGTTCTCAAGAGGACTGAAAGGACAGAGTCAGAGAGATTTCCCACTAACCCTGTGGCATAGGGGCAGCAGGGAGTCATCTCCCCTCCAGCAGCCTTCTCGGTTTCTGTCCACCTCTCTCCCTTAGCAACATCCCAGGAGACAGCCAGACTAGCGTCTGCATCACCATCGAGCCAGGACTGCTCTTGAAGGGAGACATCTTGGTGAGTGCTGTTCCTCTGTCTCAAGCCCCATCTTTGTTTATTTTCTCTCTCTTCTTTTCTTACTCCCTTCCTGCCTCTCGGGACAAGACAGCTACTCCTCCTGGGCTGCCGGGCTTGGAACCATAGGCTCTCAGGGCTCTTGGAAGACCTTCCAGTCTCACACAGTCCGTGTCTCTCACCCTGGGCTTAGCTGTTGTTCTGGAGCATCTCCAGGGAAATACCACTCAGTGTGAGCTGTTACCTCCTGGCTTCTTATTGGTGACAAGGACTCTGTGAATTCTAGCTTTAGTCCTTCCTGCTGCCATTTAAATCCATCTTACTTTTTGCACTCTGACTTGTATGCAAGTCTTACTTTTTGCACTCTGACTTGTATGCAGAAACTTCTTGGGAGGACATTTTTGTCCCCAGAGGCCAAGGCTGATCTCCAATTCTTTGCTGTTCTAGAAGTTTCCCCACAGAACTCTCAGATCCTGTTTGGTGTTGATGAGCTCTCCCTCATCGGGTTTGGGGTGAGCCTTGGGGGCTCAGTCAGTGGAGCTGATAAGGAGGCTCCCTGGGACCTGACCTCCCAGCCTCAGACCCCTGACTGGTTCTGCCCATCTTCCCACCCAGCTGAAGTGCTACCACAAGAAGTTCCGAAGCCCAGCCCGAGACGTCATCTTCCGTGTGCAGTTCCACACCTGTGCCATCCATGACCTGGGGGTTGTCTTTGGGAAGGAGGACCTTGATGATGCTTTCAAAGGTGCGCTCCTTGAGTGGAGCTGGGGGTGGGCACCCCTGTAGCAGGGAGAGGAGCTCAGTTTGAGAGGATATGATGGGTATGGGGACCATCTTTTCTGGGCCACGTGGTCTGTCTAGTCTCAGGGTGACGATGGGAGAGAGTTGAGAGAGACTTGAGAGAGAGTTGAGATCGGGATGGTCTGGGAATTCCAGTTGTTAGTAGAAGTGGAGGTAAATTCCTCCCAGACCTTGGGCTGTTTTATATCTTGCAGCCTTCTATTACTTTCCCTGTCTCTCCTTCATCTTGTCCTCCCAGTTTGTCACGTGTGTCCTGTTGATAATCATTTCTTTTCAACATTCATTGGGCATCTGCTTTGTGTTAGGATCTGTACCAAGTGCTGGGGATTCAAAGTGAAACCTGACATGGTCTCTGCCTTGGTGGAGTTCAAAAATCTTGTTGAGTTGGCAGACAGACCAGCAGGGGATAATTACCCTGTAGGGCAGAAGAGCAATAGTGGAGAGGTATGGCTGCCGCAAGGGGAAACCATTTTCTGAGAGAAGAAGAGGTGGTTCGGAAAGGTTTGGTGTTTGCTTTTGCTTCTTTCTTTTATTCATTGGAAGTTTTATCTATATCACATTCATGCCTGGGACATATAAATGCACATTTATTTACCCATCTCTCTCTCCATCCACCAATTCATCTTTACACACATCCATCCATCTATCCATCCATCCATACATCCGTCCTTCCATCCGTCTGTCCGTCCATCCATCCATCCACCCACCCATCCATCTACCCACCCATCCATTCATCCATCCATTAATCCATCCCTTCATTCATCTATCCATTCATCCACATATTCATTCATCTGTCCATCTATCCATCTGCCCATCCATCCATCCATCCATCCATCCATCCACCCACCCACCAAGCATCACTTGTGTGTCTATATGTGTCGGGCATGTGCTAGACCCTATAGATATGAACAGAAAGAAGTCAGGCACTACCCTCAGGGAGTTCACAGTTTCCTCAGTGAGAGACACACAAACATGATACTATGAAGTGATGCCTGCAGTGATGGAGACATGCACAGGCATGATAGGTGTCCCATGGAGCAGATGCCATCCTTGCTGTAACTTATTTTCCTACAAGCAGTGGGCAGTGATCTGTGTCTAGACTGGGCTCAGGCAGAGAAAGACTGGAACTGGGGCTTGGAGGAGGGTCCAGATCTCCTTAGTGTAGCCTGGCTCATGTAAAAGGGTGTTTCTTTAATGAGCTCTCCTTGCACTGGAGCCAGAAGATGCCATCATAATTATAGTACAGAATGTAAATGATAGCAGTCTTAACAAGGAAAAATAAAGGAATAGCTGATAAAATAAATAAGGGGTTGGGCAGAAGTTGAGAGAAGGGAGGGTCACAGATTTCCTTCTCTTACATAGTAGGAGTCAGGAAATGCCATCGAAAATTGACAGATCAATAAATAGAGGCATGGCCAGGCACGGTGGCTCATGCCTGTAATCCCAGCACTTTGAGAGGCCAAGGCGGGAGCATTGCTTGAGGCCAGGAGTTTAAGACTAGCCTGGTAAATATAGTGAGACCTCTGTCTCTACAAAAAATAAAAAAAACTAGCCGGGCATGGTGGCATGCACCTGTCATCACAGCTATTCCAGGGGCTGAGGCAGGAGTATTACTTGAGCCCAAGAGTGCAAGGCTGCAGTGAGCTATGATTGCACTGCCGCACTTTGGCCTGGGCAACGGAGTGAGACCTGGTCTCTAAAAAGAGAAAAAGAAATAGAGGCTTAACTATCTTATTTAAAGTTTCAAAGACAATCAATAGAATAAATAAAAACAATAATCAGATTTAAGAAGAGAGGAAGTGGGGGTAGTAGTGTAAGTGAACCAAATTATTCATATTCATAGTGGTCAATCCACAGAAGTTATTTAAAATTCATGTCTGGCTGGGTATGGTGGTTCACACCTGTAGACCCAGCACTGTGGGATGCTGAGGCCGGTGGATTGCTTGAGCCCAGGAGTTTGAGACCAGCCTCAGCAACACAGCAAAACTCTGTCTACAAAAAATACAAAAATGAGCTGGGCGTGGTGGCTTGCACCTGTAGTCCAGTTACTCTGGAGGCAGAGATAGGAGGACCACTTTGGCTTGGGAGATTGAGGCTGCAGTGAGCTGTGATCGCACCACTGTACTCCATCTAGGATGACAGAGCAAGATTCTGTCTCAAAAATATAAATATGCATTCCAACCTGGGCGACAGAATGAGACTCCATCTCAAAATAAAATAAAATAAGATAAGATAAAATAAAATAAAATAAAATAGGTATCTGGAAATAGTGGCATAAAAATAATGGCTATTATTTAGAGTCTTAGAGGTAAATTGCTAGTAGAAAAGAAATAGAAATACAATCAGTTACCTCATTACCTCAGGCAAGTAGGACAGGGGCTAGAGTGGCAGGAGATTTAATTTCATTGTATAGATATAATTTCATGTATATATGTATAAATATACGTTGATTATTATATTATTAACCATGTACATACATGGTATTTTAATTTTTTCTAGAAGAAAACTTTTTATGGAGTCCTTTTTGGGACTTTTTGCCTATTTTTGTTTTTCCTTCTCTTTTTCCAGATGATCGATTTCCAGAGTATGGCAAAGTGGAGTTTGTATTTTCTTATGGGCCAGAGAAAATTCAAGGTATAACCCAAGTTAGAATTCATTCTCTCACTCCTTCCTTTTATCCTGACCCTATCCCCACCACCCTTCCACCCCGGTCTGTTCCACAATGACCAAGTTATCTTTGAGACGCAGGCCATCAGTAGAGGATCTGGGTTTCAGAGTGGACCCCTAGCTAAACATGAACCAGTGACTTAATCTCTGGATAATAAAAATAAAAAAGCAGACATAGAGGCACTGGGTTGGATAAACTGTTCTGGTCACATTAGGTCATCAGCCTGTTATATTCAGAGAGTGAGGGCCACGGTAGATGGAGGGAGTGGCTGGCGGGCAGGGGATACTCAAAGGTGCTGGATAGATGATGCGTATTTATGAGAACTGAGGTGATTCAACCTGAAGGCCAGTTTAATAATAACCTTGAAGCCTCTAGACTGGTTATAAGTGGAGACCAGTTGTTCACCATCTTATTTGAGAATGGAATGAAAGGGGATGAAGTTAGGTTATGGGCAGAGGGACTCTGGATAGACTAAAGAAAGGACTGCCAAGCCAGGAAGGTAACTCACCCTGACAGATTTGACTAGCAGCTATGCTGTCTTTGAGCTGGGTTTTTAAAAATTTATTTATTTATTTTTATTTTCCCTTAAGTTCTGGGATACATGTGCTGAATGTGCAGGTTTGTTACTTAGGCATCTATGTGCCATGGTGGTTTGCTGCACCTGTCAACCCATCATCTACTTTTAAGCTCTGCATGCATTAGGTATTTGTCCTAATGCTAAGCTGGGTTTTCTGTGGGTGGCTAGGAGATTCTGCCGTGCTCCCTAGGTTTCTGTCTGGAGTGGAGAGCATTTTAAGAGGGGGCAGGGCCATGCCCGGTATGACCTTTGGAGGCTTTATGTCCTTTCAATGTCAGGGCTGTGATTTCCCTGCTATCCCTGACCCCATGCAGCTCATAACCAGCCTGCCCCCCACCCCCAGGGTCTGACTCCAGGGGCAGACTTCCTGGTCTCTTGGCACTGCCTCAGAAGCCCCAGGCACACAGAAGACAAAGAGGCAGACACCCAGCCAGGGGTCCTCCCTGCTTTCTTCCAGGGGGTCTTCATTCTTCAGTGCCTGTCCTGGTTTACCCCTATGACCCAGCATGAGCCTTTTCAAGAATGTAAGAAACTGGACTCCCAGTTCTCAGTCCAGCTTAAACCACTGGTCCCGCCCGCCATGCTCAAGAAAACGAGAAGTCCCTCAGGGAGCATCTTTTGGGGAGCTTGTGGGCTTTCTCTGTTTTTCCAGCTGCTGATCCTTTTCCCTCTCTGCACTGTCTCCCTGACTGCCCCTGCCTTTCCCATCCCACTTAGGCATGGAGCACCTGGAGAACGGGCCGAGCGTGTCTGTGGACTATAACACCTCCGACCCCCTCATCCGCTGGGACTCCTACGACAACTTCAGTGGGCATCGAGATGACTGCATGGAGGGTAGGTGGGACCCAGTGGCTCCCAGCCCCTATCCAAACTGCACAGCCTCTGCTCACATGACCTTGCTTCTCTTGGCCTGCTGTCAAGAGACCTGGGTTCGAGAGGAGGCAGAGGGGAAGTCTGAGGTGCCTCTGAGAGTTCACAGTCCACTGGGGGAAGATAAGGCACATATATGAATATATTAAATAAAAATGAGGACAGAGCCAAGGAAGGCAGCAAAATGGCCACAAGGGGGTTATTGTGGAAGTGTATTGCTGCAGCCAAGTGAGTTCCATGGACAGTGAGTTCTCTGGGATTGGCAGGGAGGGATTTTGAGAGCTGGAGTGATCTGGGAAGACTCCTTGGAGGACGCGGCCTTGAGTGGAGCTTGAGATACCCCCCGTTGTGCTGCAGAAACAACATTTGTCACGTGTGTATTAAACCCACTGCTGGGTTTCTTCAGGCTCGCTGCCTGAGTTCTCTGGGGTCAGGGTACTAGGAACAGAGACACAGGATCTAGGGCCTGCAAGCTTTCATCAACAGCCAACAAAAACGTTTGAGAGCTGGGAACAAACTGATACACTCTGAAATTTGAAAAGAAGCAACAGCATTGAAATTAATACATGTTTAATTTAGCTACAAACCCAACATTATGTCAAATCGTCCACTGCAACTCAGGTCATCTCTTGAGAGTTCTATTTATGTATGTGGTTTATCTGCATATGTGTAAGGAGACGTGGGGCGGGCTCTGAAAGTGAGCATGCCCGGAGCCCAGGAACTCTTGAGATGCCCTGTCTGGGGTTTGGCCACGAGCTTCTTTTCTTGAGGTGGTCGTAGGACCGCAGAATGTTGGAGCTGGGAGGACCTTCGGGATGGTCCAGCCCATTCCCGATCTGTGTTCCGTTGGGGTGACTGAGACCTCTCCCAGAGGCAGAACCTCCTGATTTGCCCCCATGACTCAGGATGGCCCTTTCAAGGATGCCAGCACCCAGCGTCCGGCTTCTCCTCCCAGCTGAAGCCAGTCCTGGGTGGGGCTGTGCCATCCTGGGGCCCCTGGGGCCCATGGCAGAGTTGAATTAGAGACAGGCAGGCCTGGGGGCCTCCCCCTGCCCTCTTTCCTCTACACAGCGCTGTCTTCCGTCTCCCTCCCCAAGGTTTTGGATTTGATGACTCCTCTCTGAAAATCTTTGGGCCTTTTCTTGAATAAAGATTTCTCCTCTGACCTTGGGGGCACAAGAATGTGCACAAAGTTTCAGAGAGAGGTGGGATGAGGGAGGGTGGTTGGGCTAGAATCTGGGGACTTGCTGAGAGCACATTTTTTCTGTGCAATGTCGAAAAGTGGATGGCCTGTCCTCACACCTGCCTCAGTTCCCAACCCCTTCCTGGGGTGCTTTTCCTCCCCCAGGGGCCCAGCACCCTTAGATTGGCCAAGACACCCCACCAGGCCCCTCCGACCCCCCAGGCTGCTCCCGAAAAGCACTCCTCCATCCCCTGGCGCTGAGCGGCCAAGCAGAAAGCAGAGGCTGGAGCAAATTTGTTCTGAGGTCTCAGTGGCTGCCAGCCTAATTGGTCGTTGTGCTGGGGATGTTTGCATTTTTAACAAGAACACTTGGCAATTGGAAAGAATTTTTACTGTCTCTCCATCTCTCCTTGGTGCACAGTCAATGCGATGATAAATGTAGAAACATTTAGTAAACTATAAAGTGCCAGGCAAAGAAAAGGTAAAATAATTAAGGGCGAGGAGGAGATGTGGGAAAGACGGGGCTTAGGATGTAGTTGGCTGTGGGGGAAGGAAGAAGAGCAGACGGTCAGAGTGGGAGGCAGCCCAGGGACAGCAGAGCCGAGAGCGGCTCCCCCTCTCGGCAGAGGGCCAGCTTCTCAGCCTCCAGACAGGGCCCCTCTGTCCTTGCAGGACGAGCTGACCTTTAGCTGGCCAAAAGATCCCGCTGGTTCCATCCCTCTGTCTGAGGGAATGGATTAGAAGGGAAAAAAGGAAGGGCTAGGGGGCAGAAGAGGCAGCCAGGACCTTCCCTCACCAGCCCTCTGTCCCCTCTACCTGCCTGTAGCAGCCTTCATGAGAGGCAGTTTAGCATGTGGTTAAGAATGCAGCCTCTGCAACCAAACTACCTGGCTTCAAATCCTTTGACAAGATACCGCCCCTTGGGGTCTCGGTTTGCCCTGCTGTGAAATGGGGATTCAGTCAACAAATCATTTTGAGCCCCTTGTGGGCAGCATGACCTGAGGAGGGGCTGCAGGCTGTGTGTCCTCGGGGGTCCCTGACACATTTGTGTCAACTGTGGCCAGCGTGTCAGGTGCCTGCAAGACATGGCTAAGGGAAAAGGCCTGGATTTATCATGCAGCAGCCATGGCACCAAGAACTTGGTAGTTGCCGTTTCATTTGATGCTCCCAGCCATTCTGTGACTCTTATTATGTTTGAATGGGGAAACTGAAGCACAGAGGGGTTAAGTAACTTGCCCCACTTGCCAAGCCAGTCAAGAGCAGATCTGGGTTTCAAGCCACCGCACTGCCCACCATGCTATCCTGGGTTGGCTGACGTCCCTAGGGGCCAGCTCTGGGCATCTGGTTTTGTGGCAGTACCTGGGTCCCACTGAGCCTAGTACCTCTCTGGCTGCTACCTCTCACCCACGGACAGAGAAGTTCACCCAATCCTGACTGTGAGAAAGAGGGAGGGTTAGGCGAGAGGGGTGCGCTGGAGTGTGGCACCCCGGAGGCCGTTGGGCTCGCCCTGAGGCAGGTGTTCAGCAAGACTTCAGTGCAGGCAACAGCTGAGCCCCTGCCCCACCCACAGAGAAGAGTGTGCGCCGCTCACTCAGGAATGCTTCTGATGAGTGGCTGGCCTCTTGAAATAGGTAGAGGGAAGAGTGTCCAAGGTGACCTGGGGCCATTTCTGAAAGTGGCCCCCTGCCTACCTCTTCTATTTCAGGCCCACTGCGGGAGGGTGATAGTAGGGGCCAGACCATTCCCTCTGGAGCCCACCAGGAGACTCAGATGGCGGGGGCAGGGAGCACCCAGCCAGGCAGTCAGCAGCAGATGTCATCTCTGGCCTGCATCCTCTAGTGTGACCTGTGTCCCCACCTTGCCCTCTCCTGGCAGTGAGGCATGGCCAGCACCGGGCTCAGAGCTCCTGGTCCCCTAGGAGGCCCTCCTGCTGCCCCTAACTTAACCATCATCTCAGAAACTGCTCTGCGTTTAACCCTTTCCTCACTGCCTGCAGTCCCCCAGACCAACTCCAAGTTCAAGTTTACAGCTAGCAGTACTGTGACACTTAGAGCCTTCTCCCGAATTCTGTTGAATTTCTGTTCTCTGAAGGCTGATTTCTCAGGCTCAGGTGGCCAGGCTAGTCATAAAACCCAAGAGGGAGGGGGCTTGCCAATGGGGCAGGAAACCCCCATGTATGGACCCTCCTTGGCATTAGCTCAGCTCAGCCTGTGCCAACCCCATTTCCTGGATGAAGACCCTGGAAGTAGGCCGAGGTTAGCAATCTTGTCCAGAGTCATGAGACAAGAGGTGGAGTTGATATTGGAATCCAAATCCCTTTCTACCTCCCTTGGAGCTCAGCTTACCAGCACCCCGGAACCCACACCCCTAATCCATTCAGGTGGCTCCTTCAGGATCATTGTCTCACTTCGCAAGCCCTAATGATGACAGGGACTCACTACCACACAGGGAAGCCCGTTTCATGGTGGGACGGGTCCAGCTGTGTCTCTGTGTAGCAAGCTGAGGCTGTGGTGGAGACTTTGGGCTCACCTGCTCCTGGGCCAGGAGCAGGGGGGCGTGATGAGGGTGAAGAATCAAATGGAAGCTCATTAATAAGGACCCTCCAACTGGACAAAGTTGTCTGTTGTGGGACAGTGGCCAGGAGTGGGGTGTCTGCCATCTTGGGTACCCTTTATTTCCAGAGCAGTGCCTTCTGCTGCTTCTTATGCCTGAAGTATTATTAGTCTGCTCAGGCAGCACAGCAAAGCACCACAGACCCGGGGGGCTTGTGCAACAGAAATGAGTTTTCTCGTAGTTCTGGAGGCTACAGGTCTGAGATCCAGGTTTCAGCAGGGTTGGTTTCTCCTGAGACCTCTCTCCCTGGCTTGAGATGCTGTCTTCTTCCTGTATCTTCACATCGTCTTCCCTCGGCTTGTATCCTTATCCTCATCTCTTCCTATAAAGACACCAGATGTATTGGAGTAGGGCTCACACTAATGATCTCTTTTCACCTTAATTGCCTCTTTAAAGGCTGTATCTCCAAATACAGTGGCATTCTGAGCTGCTGGGGGTTAGGATTGCAACACAGGAATCTGAGTGGGGCAACAGTGCAGCTCTTCACACCTCAGAAGGAGTTTTCTGGGTCACATGTATTTGGATGCCCCAGGCCTTTGATCCTGAGTGGGGAGGAAGGGGAGGTCAAGGATGGGTGATGGGGAGAGGTCTGGTCCCCTCCTTGCAGGAGCCTCTGCCCCTCTCCAGTTAGGTCTGGAGCCTGCCAGCTCAGTACTCTGGCTAACACCAGTTTTGCAGCCTCCAGAAGCCCCATTAGCAACTTGGCCTGAGATCTGACGCCCCGTGCCCAGATTCCAGGTCCCCATGGGTAGGGGTGGCGCTGTGTTTTTGCCTCTGCTGTATAGAGCAGGCTCCAAATTCCTCCATAGTGTTCCAGGGCAAGCCTTCTCAGAAGCAAGCCCTGAACCAAGGGATGTGGGCTGCCCTCTGCCTCTGAGAAGCCTGCGGGCTGACCAGGCCTGGGTTCCTCCCTGCCTTCTCATCCATCCCCACCTTTCCGTGACTCCCTTGGACATGGGTTGTTTAGAGTTTCTCTTGACTCAACAGAGGATAGGAACAGGGGTTGGGCAAGTGAGGGGTGCTCTCAGAAAGTAGATTTCTCAGGGACAAAGGACAGGGTGACGCAGGGGAATGACAAGCCTCCCAGCCTGGCTGACAAGGGCGAGGGGCTGGTGTCCACCCCACTTCTGGGTTTCTCCTGGTTGGCAACCATCAGTACTTCCTTTGTTTCCATGGATAATCCCACCAGAACCGGGAGCTGGTGACAGGGGGCCTTGGTTTTGTGCCCAAGCTTCTCAGCCCTCAGAGGAGATCTTCCAGTTCTGCAGGGTGCCAGTCCACTCCCCAAGTGCTTTTGTCTGGGTTGGGGAGGAGCCTCTGCCTGGAGCCAGGAATCCCTGTTCTGTGATGACTTCTTATGAGCTGGGCTTATCCAAGGACTCTGGGATACTTTTTTTTTTTTTTTTTGAAAGAGGAAAGAGGGAGGGAAAGAGATACAGCAAACAGGCAGAGACCAAGAAGGAGAAAGAAATAAATAGATGAGAGACATGGAGAGATAGACAGGCATGGGTAGACATTGGCCTGGGAGGCAGAAGATTTGGGTTCTGGGTGTCTCTGGTAACTACTTTTCCATAGGTCCTTTTTACTTCTTATGAAATGTGAGGGCTGGAGTAGATAGTATTTCTTTCCATTTCTTTGAGCTCAAGCATTGTGTCTTTTCATGACGTGTGAAGACCTAAGAGGGTCCTGCCAGGCTTCCTTCTGGGCCCAACCCATGGGCTCAGAGCAGGAAGGAGCATGGCTTAGTGGTTTTATCAGTCAGGAGAGGCTCAATTATGCCACAGTGACAAATGGTCCCACCTTCTCAGTGGCCTCACCCAACAAAAGTGTATTTCTTGCTCATTCTATGTGTTCACTGGGGGTCAGCAAGGTCTCTGTTCATCACAGATACTCTAGGCTGAGGGTGGCTTCATCTTGCAGGTGCTTCCTTCGCTGCTGCGGCTGTGGGAAGAGGACACCATGACTTGCACACTGCTCCTGCCTAAAACTCACATGCTTTCCTTCTGCTCATGTTTCATTGGCCAAAACAAGCCACACACCCATGCCTAGCTTCAAAGGGAGCAAGGAAGTTGTGCATAGAAGATGAGAAGCTGGAAATTAGGTTGAACAGACCAATCTCTATTCTAGGGATTAAGGCCGGGGGACCCAGAATCAGAAGATCTGGTTCTATGCTCTATTGTTTATAGGTGTGTTTCTTGGCCAAGTAACTTTGCCTTTCTGAGATCCAAATGTCTTAATTGTAAAATGGGTTCAATAACAGTACTTTCGCTATAGCGTTGTCTGATATACAATGAGGTAATATACATAAAATGTGAAAAGCAGAGTGGTGCATGCCATGCTGGCAGTGATTTGTGTCTGTTTTTATTATTATTGAAGTGCTGGAGGAGAGAAGATACAGATGTGATTTTAGCCCTCTCCTCTTTAGAAAAAGCCCACATTCACCATGTCCCTCTGCTCTCTGGGAACCACCTATAGCTGGCTCTGTTCTGGGAGCCCCACTCTTGGGAGTCAGGAGACATGCCTCTGACATCAACTTGCTATGTGACCTTGGAAAAATTACTTCCCTTCTCTGGTTCTCAGTTTCATTATCAGCGAATTAAGGATAATGGATTTCAAAAAGGGCTTCCAGCTCCAAAACCCTAACAGTGTTGAGGACGCTGATGCTGACGATGACCATGAGATGAGAGCACTGTGTACTTTCTGGGTGCCAGGCACCACTGACTGTATGTTCTCTTGGTTAATCCTCCCCAAACACCTATAGGTGGGTGCTGTTTTGTACTTATTGGGCTGAACAAGCGGAACTTGTAGGATGTGATTAAAATGCTACTTGTTTTGTATACTTCTGCCCTTTAAGTCTACCCTGTTTCCCCTTCCCCCAGATGACATTAGGGCAAGTTCCATCCCTTTTCTAGCCACTCTCAGGTAATACAAGTTCCTTCAGTTGGTAACAAATAAATATGCCCGGTGCTGGTGAACTTGCTTCTCCTCCTTGTCAGCTCCTATCTGGCTGCTAGCTGTGTGTGTGTGTGTGTGTGTGTGTGTGTGTGTGTGTGTGTGTGTTGGTTGGGGGGCGGGGGTGGTGATGGTGGTGGGGAGGCTCAGTAAGTTTTCTTTCTGTTTTCCTGACATACGTATTTAGGGTTAGGAAGAGAAGAAAGGGGGAACATTCCAGAACATTCTTCCTTGCCTGGTGAGGTTGCACAGGCATGCTCTGTGTGGAGACAGAGACACAAATGATATCTCTTGGGTTCTTTGCCAGTGGAAGATTCTGGAGGCATTGAATGCCCTCTGGCTTCTCTCCTGAGGCACTTCTGTAGGTATTTGGGAGACCCCGTCCAACTGCCCAAAAGTCTTTCATTCCCTGTTCCCTTTGGGTGGCGAACATGGTTCTGTTCAGATGCTCAGGACCCCCTTCCTCAGCCCAGTCATCCCTCGCTCCCTCCAGCCTCATCCTGCTGAAATCTCTCACCCCTGCAGGTGGCCCTCATGGTCAACATTTCAGGTAACCCAGGAGCTGGCTCTCTCTCACCTTGGTCCAAAGTAAACCGTCAGTATTCCTGGCCCCCGCAAAGACCTGGATTGAGGTGGCCAGTGCGCCCCCGCATGTGAAAGACAGTTAGGCCCCTGTCTTTCACATCCTCCATGCACCCTCAGGGTACCTGCTGAGCCTCTGAGCAGACTCACTGAGATGAGGGAGACGCCCATAGCAAGGTGGGACTTGCTGCCAAACACCATGCTCTCCACAGTTCCTCTTACAGTCTTCCACTTCCTGATCTTTTTACACTTTTGATACATATGTTTGTGCGTGGTGTGTATGGCAGTATAGTTTGGAACCACAAAACTGTTTTCAGCCATCACTCTCTTCAAAAACTTAATAGCTGTGTAGATATAATTTAATACCACAACTTCACCTGTTTAAAGTATACAATTCAATGGGTTTTAGTATATTTAGGCTTGTACAACCATCACCATAATCTCATTTTAGAACAGTTTTATCACCCCCACCCAAAGGAACCTTATAAACAGCAGCAGCCACTCCCATTTCTGCCCCCAACTCACAACCCTAATCTGCTTTGTGTCTCTGTAGATTTGACTATTCTGGACATTTTACGTGAATGGAGTGATACAATATGTGGTCTTTTGTGTCTTGTCTCTTTTACTTGACCCAGTGCTTTCAAGGTGCATTCATGTTGTAATATGTATCACTACTTTATTCATTTTTGTTGCTGAACAATATTCTGTTGTAGACCATACCATATTTTGTTTATCCATACATCACCATCAATTGATGAACATTTGCATTGTTTCAACTTTTTGGCTTGCATGAAGAATGCTGCTGTCAACTTGTATGTGCAAGTTTTTGTGTGGAGTTAGGTTGTCATTGCTCTTGGGTAGATAGCCAGGAGCAGAATTGCTGGATCACGTGTGTCATCATTTGAGGAACGGCCAGACTGTTTCCCAAAGTGGCTACACCATTTAGCATTCCTACCAGCAATGTGTGAGACTTTCTCCTCAATCTCACCAACACTTACTTTCTGTCTTTGGGATTCTAGCCATCCTAGTGGGTGTGAAAGGGTATCGCATTGTGGTTTCGATTTGCATTTTCCTAAGAATTAATGATGTTGAACATCTTTTCACGTGTTAATTGGCCATTATGGTCTTCTTTAGAAAAATGCCCATCCACATCCTCTGTTTACTTTTTAAATTTTTGTTTTGTCTTTTCATTATTGAGTTGTAAGCATTCGTTTTATATTCTGGCAACAAGTCCCTTATCAGGTATATAATTTGCAGATATGTTCTGCCATTCTGTGAGTGGTCTTTTCACTTCTTGATGTTAGTCATCTCTTCTGCAAGGCCTGCATGGTTGTCTCCTGCCTTAGTTTTGAAATGTGTCATTCATTGTCCTCAGGCCTCTTTTACAACTGAGACCCAAGTACTTTCACATTAACATCTGGTCACAAATAGTGTTCCCATTTGATAGATGAGGAAACTGAGGCAAGTAACAGTGATGTTAAGGACCTTGTCCAAGGAAGTCTTCTGGATAAATGGTGAAGGCAGGATTCCAACATGGTGGGTCTGCAACCAGTCAGGGATCTGTATTGCTACCTGTCATTTTATGATCTTCATCTGTAGCCCAAAATGCTTTAGGCTATGTGGCCTGATCTCTTTCCAGCTTTAGAAGAGGTGCCTGGATTAGCCTGGAAAGGCTGCCCCATTACACAGAGAGGGAGGCCGAGTTTCAGATCCCTGGATGGCAGAACAGCAAAAAAGCCCATGAGTTCTATCTTCCAGCCAGTCCCGGGCCTATGTAGCCCTGTCTCCCTTCATCTCCTGGGGCCCAGGCCAGATGGGAGAACGGTGAGAAGGTGCCCTCCAGGTTCAAGAGTGAGACACTTCAGCAGTGGGGAGCAGAGTCCCAGTGCTCCCTCTGGGTGGGGTTGCGGGAGGGAACTCATGTGCACCACACAGTTTGCCCTTGATGTATTTTCTCAGGGTCTGACATTCTTGCCGTCTGAACTTTTGAGTAAGACGTGGGAGAAACCAGCAAGAGAGGGGAGTACAGGATTGCAGGTGGTCCCAGATAACTCAGGGAAATAGTCCAAGGTTTCTGGAGAGTGATACATGTGCCCCTTGTATCTGAGCAGAGGACTTCAGGGGTGAGTTTCTATATGTGGGTGCTGAGAGCCTGGGATTTGGCTCTGAACTGATTTTTGTTGGGAAATGGTCACCTGGCCTCCAGAGGGGATAGCCCCTTCTGGCCTGTGACTTCAAGGTGGTGGGGGCAGTAGCAGGGGAGGGAGGAATTCAAAGATGCTACTGAAAGCTTCTGTCCTTGATCTATCACATCATACAGGACAAAGGGCTGAGATACTAGCAGGAGAGGTTTGGGTTAGCCCCCTGGTAGAACTTCCCAACTGTGAGAGGGTGAATCAGCTGTGGCAGGGAGATTGGTCCTCTTGTCCTCTTGGCCCCCTTGGGTAGAGATGTTGAGGGACAAGAGGTGTGGATCTTAGTGTGTGCTGGTCTGCATAGAGGCCAAGACAGAGGCCTGGATGAGACAGCTCCTTGAGGAGGATTCTTGGTTCTTTTGCCGATGTTGAGGGACAAGAGGTGTGGATCTTAGTGTGTGCTGGTCTGCATAGAGGCCAAGACAGAGGCCTGGATGAGACAGCTCCTTGAGGAGGATTCTTGGTTCTTTTGCCTCCTCCAAGAGGAGAGTCCTCTCCTGACTCACTGGCACAATCAGAGTCTTGAGAATTCAAATACAAGGCAAGCCTGACCTTGCAGGTAAAAATATGACACCACTGACCCGGTATCTGCCAGCCACCTGCTTGCCCTGTTCCCTGTCGAGCAGCGCTGGGTTTGTTTCAATGCCCTTGGACCCTTAGCTGGCCCTGCTCTGCGAGGCAGCTGGCATGCTTGGGCAGCAGCCTCTGCCCATGGAACACACAGTAAACCAATACCCTCCCGAGTGAATGTGCCTTTGGTGCTCTGTAATCTCTGCCATCGGGTGCAGGCTGGAAGGCCGGAGCCACGCTCAGAGCTAGCCGGAGCTCTGGGCACAGTCTGCTCCCTTGTGCTCAAATATCCAGATCGAGGCAGGGGTCGGGGGAGTGTGAACTCTTTCCCCTCAGTCTCCCTCCCTGTTTCCTCTCCTGCCAGACCTGTAGACAAGTGCAAGTCATCCGGACCTGTCAGGACCCCAAGATACTGACTCAAATTATATCCAATAAAAGAAATTTAAGCTTCTATCAAATACTTTTTCTTACCCACCTAAAGCCGCTTTGCACCCATCATTTCCTCCCTCTCTTCTTCCTTTCCTTCCTTTCTTCTCCAGATACTTAACTGATCCTCTGCTAGGTGGTGGCCACTGTGCAAGTCCTGGGGATACAGAAAGCTGTGCCCTGGGGTTGTCTGGAGATGGGGTGGGGGTGTCAGCCCGGTGCTGTGTCCACTCTGACCCACAGCCTGTGGGTAAGGGGCTCGGGCAAGTCCCCTGTCTTCTGGGGATGATTGTGATCAGAGGAGCTGGCTTTGCAGAGGGTCTGCATTTGAAGGGCCCCTGGGAGGATAGACGGCACTGAAGGCAGAATTGTTTTTCAGATTAAGAAGTGGCATAAAAACGTTGCTCAACGTCTGGAAAGTAAAAGGAAAGAGAAACAATCAAATCTGACTGGCTTCCTCACACAATTGCTCTGGTCACTGCG
Source organism: Macaca mulatta (assembly GCF_049350105.2). Taxonomy (NCBI): domain Eukaryota; kingdom Metazoa; phylum Chordata; class Mammalia; order Primates; family Cercopithecidae; genus Macaca; species Macaca mulatta. The sequence goes on along the minus strand of NC_133417.1, from coordinate 123,070,215 downwards.
GTGGGGTGGTGGGATCTTAGCAGGATGCTGGAGGTGGTGGAGGTGAGCTGAGGGCCAGGACACCCTTGCAGGAGGCCAGGGAGGCGAGAACAGTTGCAGTGTGGGGCCGAGGGAGGGGCTGGTGTTCCCTGGGGCCCCTGCTGCTCCCAGGAGCTGAGCTGAGCTGAGCTGTCCCGGAAGCTCTCATCAGAGTCCTGGGGCTCCATTCCCCCATCTGCTATTGAAGGGGTGCAGGGGCCTCTTTTCTCCTTTGTTTCGTTTTCAGTTTTTCAAAGCAACCTTTACAAAATAAAGAACACCAAACCCGCAGTAGATGTGTCCACAGAGCCTGCATTTCTTGCCCTGGTGAACTTGGCTGGCTGAGGGCTGCCTTTCCTCACTTCCTCCCCATGTGGCTGCCTGGGGAGACTCCACCAGGCCACTCAGAGTCCCACGCAGGTGGGGGTGGGTTGATGCCACCCCTGGCTCTGGTGGGTGTGTGGCTCCCACAGTGGGCTTTCTTGCCTTCAGCCTCCAGTCCTCCAGCCTCCCCATTCAGCTCACAGCAGCATCTAGCCCTCTGTGGTGAAGGTCCTCTTCCTGGATTATTCCAGATGATTCCTTGCTGGATCGATTCAGACCTTGGGCGCTCCTCCCTGCCTTTTCAGAGGTTGATTTGCTTTGGCAAAGTTGAGCTTCTTCACTCATTGTCCTGGCCTGGCTTTGGGGCCAGTCTCTCCATCAGCCTTGGAGAGGCGGCATCCTCCCTGGAGCCTGCCTGCATCTACCCACTGCCTCCCCTGCCTGCTACCTGGCACCCCATCTTCCTGCAGCAGAGCCCCTCCCTCGTGGTCCACTCTCCGAGTCCCTGCTTTCTGTCTGATGGACAGTTCTGAGGCCGTTTATGGGAAAAGGTTTCAAGGGATCTGGGATCTGGCAAATGATCAGTCCTTTTTCCTTTGATAACCCTCCCTCTACTTCCTCAGCTGCTCATGGATGATTCATCCCCTGTAAATCTCCTTCTTTCTTCTCTATGTCCCTCTCCCAGGCACAAGACCTTCTAAAATCCTACCAAAGCCACTGAGCTCACATAGCTTCAGTAATAGGCTGCCTCCTTTAAAATTAAGGACAGTGTCTTAGTCTTAGCTGGGAAGAGGTGGAACCTACGTCATTGGGAGGTGATAGTCTTTAGGTGGGAAGATCCTTGGGAGGTCCTGTAGTGATTGCAAGCATGGTCTTGGGACTCAGGCTGTCTGGGCTTGAGCCCTAGCTCTGCCTCTTGCCTTTTGTTGACCTTGGGCAAATCATTGAGCCTTTCTGGGCCTCAGTGTTCTCACCTGTAAAGTGGGGAGAAGGCTAGTACCTGTCTTAGAGCATTGAGAATTAACAGAAATAATCTTTGGGCACCTAGCTCAGCAACTATTATACAGGAAGTCATGACTAAGCATTAACTTTTGCTAATACCGCTACCTGACCATGGGTAGCACTTTATAAAATGCTTCCCTGAGTTCACCTTCAACCATCCCAGTTCTTGAGCTGGACTTTGAACTGAGGCCTCTGGCTGCAAGTCCAGTGTTCTTCCCATTATACAGAACTAGGTGTCTGTGAAGCTTTTCCCCAACATCATCTAAATACCGGGCTCCATCCCCAGGTGTGACCCACTCCCTCTGCTCAGGGGTCCTACCTCCCTGGCACTGGTCATCAGTGACCATCAGACTGCAGGTTATGGCCTCCTCCCTTTGAGAAAACACATCAGCATGCAGGAGGGTGGGAATGACATGAAGATAGGCCTAACCTTGAGTCCATGCAATCGAAGAAGATGAAGAGAAGGAAAAAACCCACATCATCTATGTTCTTTGGTACATAAGCTGTTCTCAGTCATATTCGCTTCTTCATCCAACAGGTCTTTACTGAGTGCTTACTCTGTGCCGGCCACTTACTGTTCCAGATGCTGGGGACGGAACAATGAATGAAACAAAGATCCCTGCCATGTGGTGGTTCCATTCTAGTGGAGGCAGACAATAACACATTTAAAAACAACCATAATAAGTAACTGACAGAGCCTATTAGAACTTGAGAAATACTCTGGGAAAAATGGAGCAGAGTAAGGGTGATTGGGAATGTGGGCATTGAATTAGCTAACATTTTTAAAAAGGGGAGTTGGTCAGTTCAGGCCCTCTGAGGAGGAAACACTTGAGCCAAGACTTGAAAGAAGTGCAGGAGCTGGCCAGACAAATATCTGGAGAAGAGTATTCCAAGCAGAGGTAACAGCAGGTGCAAAGGCCCTGAGGCAGGGGCCCGCCTGAGATGTTTGGGAGGCCAGGAGGAGGACAGCGTGACTGAATGGAGGTTGTGTTGGGAAATAAGGTAACGGGGAGTAGATCACCTGGGGCCTTGTAGCCATAGTAAGGATTTGGCTTTGGCCTCAGCCTCTTTATTGAATGATACATTGTAAAGATCTTTCCATAATAGCAGGTAAAGAGTCTTCTCATTTTGTTCAGCTGCATACTATTCCACTGTATGTGTGTGCTATGTTTTAATAACTAGGTTTTTAAAAACTGCCTTTAAATCATAGAAACATTTAAGTTGTTTCCAATCTTTTGCTGTTTCCAAAAGAATGCTGCAGTGAGTAGTGCTGCACATATACCATTTTCATTTGGGTAAGTCTATCTATAGGACATGTTTCTGGAAGTGGAATTGCTGGGTAGAAGAATATATGAAGAAATAATTTTTATAGACAGGGCCAGACTGGCCTTCATAAGGATTGTATTAATTGATGCTCCCACCCAGTGATTTGGTTAGGGATGAGGAGGAGAATCTACCCCCTCACTTCCTTTAATATACACCCTCCCATATGTGAGATACTGTTAGGTACCCATAATTTCTTGTACTCCTCCTGACTCTCCTGTGACCTGAGTTCTCTTGTGCCTATTTCACAGATGAAGAAACAAGCACAGAGAGGTTAAGTAACTTACTGATGTTTACACAGCCAGGTAGGGATAGAGCTTGGATTCTGACACCCACCATTTCTCAGCATAACATTTCTCATCACTTCTTGCAAGGGTAGGAGTCCTGAGGAGCCCTGCCCTGCTGGCCTATGCAGTCGGGGTTTGAGAACCTAGGGAATAGGAACTGAGTTAATGTGGGAAGCCTGCCTGTCCAGCTCTGCCCAGTGCTGTGCCTGTGTCCTGGAGACATGTGCAGGCCAGTGATGGGGAAGGGAGAGGCCAGCCCAAGGGATCTGGAGCCACAGTGGCTGAGCTGGTCAGCCCCAGCCTTCTCCCTGTCCCCTCCCTCTGCCGGCCCCAGTGGAAAGGCCCGAGAGGCTGTGGACTAGCTAATTCTGCTCTGGGTGAGGAGCTGCCTGCCGCTGTCTGCCAGGTCAGCTTGCTCCGGGGATTGAGTTTCAGCATTTCACTGATGTAAATAAATCAGCCTTTCGATTGCCCTGCATGGCCCTGGGAACCTCTGCAGCCTGGCATGTATTTACAGACTTCCTCTAAGTCCCCTTTTCTGTCCTAGCCTCAGGGGCTCCGTGGCTGCTTCAGAAATAGCCTCATACAAGTTTGGAGCCTGAAGCCACCCGGGCAGGACCAAGCAGGAGAGGAGAAACAGGACCGCCGAGTTCAGAGGCTCTGGGATCCAAACAGTGCCTGGTAGAGCATCTTCTCTGAGTTGTATCCTTGAGGATCAAGATCCAAACAGGACTTTAGGGATCACCCATACTTGCCCTCTGCTATTGCACAGTGGAGTAAACTGAGGCCTGTCCAAAATCACCCCTTAGAATTCTGGCCCCTTGGCTCCCAGTCTGCTGCGGCTGCAGCCAGACAGCAGTTTTCTTTAGGTCTGTTTGTTACACCGTGGCTGGTTAGAGATCTGGGGGTAGAGTTGGAGAGGTGAGTTTTAGCTGCTCCTGGAAGGATGGAGGTCTGACATTCAGGAGAACTCTCTTGCCTTTGGGGGATCTGAGAAACAGGAACAGGTGCCAGGACTAGATATTCTAGATTTTCTGAAAGTTGAGGAGAATCCTTCCACCCCACGCATCTGTCTAGGTGGGATGAGTGACCATGGCTCGTGGACATGGGAAAACAAGGCAACTTTTAGAGGGTTCTGACAAGGCCCTGGCTCATTCTTGTGCATAGGGGACTCAGGAGTCTCACCCCAAAGTCCCTTTTCTCCTGCCCCTCTTTCTTTGCTCAAGCATTATTTGCACTCACAAGACTATCTCTCAGGGACCTGGGTGTTCTGCCTCAGACACTCCTGGTTCCAGGACACTGGACCTCGGTTGTTCAACCCCTGGGCCATTTATCTCCCTGTGCCCTGTTGATGGGTGTGGGGAGCTTCAGACTGCCCAGTCTTTACATCTTTACAGGCAGTCGATGCCCTGGCTGCTTATCTGGGACTTATGCCTTTGATTGCTTAAAAAAATTGTTAGCAGCAAAGTGTTCTTTGATGTGTGTTCTTCTCCTTCTCCAGGGGCAGTGAGATCAGATTTTGATATGAAAGCTCAAAGCTTCTCAGATCTCTCCTTCTTCCCTGCCTTTGTCTCTCTGTCTGTACGTTGCTTGAGAACCTTTGAGAAGCAGATGGGTGCTCCTCATGTGATGCAAAGGTAGAAAGGCCCAAGGGTGGTGCCCTGGCTTCTGTCTCCCAGGCAGGCCTGTGCTCCATGGTTTGGTGGCCTCTGCATAAGTGAGTCACTTTCAGCCTAGCCCTAGATGGACTTATTTGGGGAAGGAAGCAGATACCCACCCAGATCTTCCACCCTCCTCTGCACCTACTCGTACATGGAGCCACATGGACCCCTCTACTCATAGCCACCTCTCACACATGGAACCACATGGACCCCTCTGCTCACACCCACCTCTCTGCGTGGAACCACATGGACCCCTCTAGTCATAGCCACCTCTCATGCATGGAACCACATGGGCTCCTCTGCTCATAGCCATCTCTCACACATGGAACCACATGGACCCCTCTAGTCATAGCCACCTCTCTGCGTGGAACCACATGGGCTCCTCTGCTCACACCCACCTCTCATACATGGAACCACATGGGCTCCTCTGCTCACACCCACCTCTCATACATGGAGCCACATGGGCTCCTCTGCTCACACCCACCTCTCATACATGGAACCACATGGGCTCCTCTGCTCACACCCACTTCTCTGCGTGGAACCACATGGACCTCTGCCCCACTGCGTACCCCAACCCATCAATGTTGGGAGCTGTAATTATAAAACTGCCCAGCCAGTTTGGTAACCCAACTTATATGTGGATGCTGAAAGAATGGGCCTGTTTGGGGTCAGGAATAGTGATTGACCTCACTGGCAGAGATGGTTTCATTCGTGTGAATTATAAACCAGCCCTGAGGCAGTGTTCTACTTGTTTCCAGAAGAGCTTTGAGCCCTGGTAGCATTGTGAGGATGAATGCATAAAATTCCCAGGGAACCAGTTTGATGGGGACAGTGCTCACTTGGCTGCTGGAGTTTGTTATAAACCAGCATTGTGACTTTATTGTCACTCTCCACTCCTTTTTTCTTGTTGGATCTTCTAAGATCTAACCCTTTGCCTCCTCCATCTCCTTTCTTGTTTCTCCTTCCTTTCTGGGAAGCAGAAAGAGCATGAGTGTCAGAGTCAGACTGGCAATGTAATCCTGAGCAAGCCACAACCCCTGAGCCTGTTTCTTTATCAGGAAGATTGGCATGACAATATCCACTTTGAAAGGCAGTTGTGGAACCAAGCAAGGGAACCTCCATTAACGTGCAGGCACATAGTCAACAACGTGCCTGCCTTATTCCATTCTACCCTCTCCTTCCCCCTTGCTCCCAAAGCCCCATATCCCCTCTCCCCATTCTTCCTCCATCCTCAGCAAGTGAGGACTGCCACTGACATGGTGTCCGTGTCCTGGGAGCAGTAAGGGTGGGGAGAAGCAGGAGGGCGGTGAGTGGATATATCCCGACCCTCATCCAACACGAACATCTGCCTGGGAGTTGACAATTCCCTTCCTGAGTAATCTCTGGCACTCGGTCGCCTGTCCTGTTCTCAGGGAACGTGCTCCTGGGCCTGGCCCTACCCATTGCCTTCCTGGGATGGGAATTGTGAAGACCCTGGAATGCTGAAGCCCTGCCAGGGGTGCCTGAAGCTTGTCCTGCTCCTATGGCCCTGCCTTCCCTGTCCACTGGGCTGGGAGGCAGGAAGGAGGTCCTGGGGAGGTCTGAGGACATGTTTTCATCACATATGCAGCTGCTGTGCCCACCCCAGGCAGCGGGCCCTTCCTCCCTCTATCCCCAGACATTTGAGACCTTGACACCATGCCTATCTTGGGAGATCTCTTCCTTCTCCTGCCCTGACTGCTCCCTCTAGCCACGCCTTTCTCTTCCTTGATGGCTGTCCATAGAACCAGAAGTTTTAGGGTTCAAAGCCTATCTCGTCCCACTGATTTTACCACGTTGGAAACTGAGTCCCAGGAAAAGGAAATCACTTTCCCAAGTTGAAGCAGCGAAGTAGTGGCCCAGATGGGGTTGAAACGCAAGACTCCTGAGTCTTAGTTCAGGGATCAGTCTATTACACCCCAAGCTCCTTCATCCCTCAGTCTAGCTCAGGGCCTGTCACCTGTGGTACTGTTGGCATTTGGGACCAATATAATTGCTTGGGACCACAATAATTGCTTGTTGTGGGAATCTGTCCTGTGTATTGTAGGATGTTTAGCAGCATCTTTGGCCTCTACCCACTAGACACCAGTAGTATTTCCTCCAGGTGTGATAACCCCAAATATCTGTAGTATTGTCACACATTGCCTGGGGAGCCCTGGCTACCTGGAGGTGCTTCTCTTTCCTCTATGATCTCTCATCTCTGTGATCCTCATCTCTGTGATTCCTCTCATCTCTGTGATCTCACCTCTCCCACCTGCAGGGTGTGCAGTAGTCCTTCACTAGGGACACTGTTCTGTTTCCTCCTTCTGCTCTGGGACGGGCCTGCTTGGAAACCAAAGCACTCAGCCATTCTGTTCTTTAAGAGGAAGAACAAAGAGCCAGACCAGGAATGTTGGTTTATACCTATGAATGAAAAGAAAGAACTTGATAGGAAGGGGCTAAGCCTTGGGAGGGGGTGGCCAGGAAGGCTGGGCCCCCTTCCCTTCTGGAGAGACCCCTCAGTGTGGGTGAGGGGCCCTGGCCGCCTGGCTCCAGTTGTAGGTCTGCTGGCTGGAAGGATGGTCTGGAGGGAACGGGGGCATTTACTTGACCTACAGTTGGGAAGTATGTCTTCATTGTAGAATTGCGCGCTAATATCCTACTTTCTTTGCACAGCTAGACCTGCAGACATTTGTGGTTCTTCTGTAATGAGAATTCACAGTCTCTGAGCACCCATCTCATGGCATCTGACTGAGATCTGGCAGTGGGGAGGACTCCCTCTGAGAGCCAGGAGTCCTGGTGGCAATCTCACTCCAGCACTGACCATCTGTGACAGTGGGAAACTCTTCCCCTCCCTGAGTTGGACAGATGAAATCGGGTGGGTGGGTTGGGCCTGATAGACTCATGACATCCTCTGGCTTGACTATGCGGGGATTCTAGGATGTTGCCTGGGCTGGCTGCCCACAGTGCGGTGTCACGTGGCAAATCTGGGGTCTTGAAGAATCCTTGGCACCTGAGAAGTTTCCAGAAGGTATCCAGGTCCATTCCTCTGCCTCTAGAACTTGTGTTTTATGAAACTGCACTGCTCAGGGCCATTTCAGGGGGTACAGGGAATACTGCTGCCTCTGAAGACAGAATAATGCCGTCATCTTTCAAGCTTAGTCTCCTGCTATTTTCTGTAGTTTGTTTTAAGAAAAAAAAATGTCTTTTTTTTTCCCCCCAAATAGGAAACATGGTAAGATGAAGCATATTCTTTTTCTAACCGGATTTGCCGTGCCCTGTCCTCTGCCCAAGCCCCCGGGAAATCCTTTCGTATTTAAGCAGGCAGCTGAGGCCATGCCCATCCTTCTCTCCTTGTGGTCCTTGATGATGAATTCATCTCTGCAGGTGGAAGTGGCAGTGCATTTTCAGGCACACCATTGGCAGTAATCAATGTTGGGATAGGCTCAGTATTTGTTAATGGAATGGCATCACATCCTTGGAGTCTGCACCATTTCCGAAGCCTCTTCTCTGTGCTGGCCATTCCAGGCCATGATTTTCAAGCAGAGATAGGGTAGGCCAAATTGTATGTCCCGAAGCTTAAGCACTGGGTGTGATGCATATGACCTGGTGAGATAGGGTCCCATAGGTACTGCTCAGGGGGCTCAGGGCTAGGGAAGGGAGACGGGGAAGCCCACGCTGCACTGCTGGTGGTCTGTCCTTTGGAGCACCTTCTGTGTTCTGTACACTGCGCTGAGAGCTTTTCATGTGTTATATCAGTCTTTGCACTACTTGCTGGGATACAATGACTAGTATACCCATTTTACAGATAAGGAAACTGAAGCTCAGACAAGTAATTGGCTCAGGGTTGCCTTAAGCTAGTAATTGGTAGTATCTGTATTCAAACCAATGTCTGACTTCCAAGTCCATGTTCTTAGCCCGGCAGATACTGAAGTGATGAGAATGAGAAGGGCCAGGCATAATCTTAGGCTGCATTAACGAAAGCATGGTTTCCAGAAAATGGGAGGTGACAGGCCTGTTGTGCCTCTTGTAGGTCAGAGTGCCCACATGGGCTGTTTGTAGGTCCCTTGCTTCAAAGCGATAAAGAACGACTGGAAGCAAGTGCAGAGAAGCAACCAGAAAGTATGTCAGGCTCAGGGACTTGCAGGGAGAGGGGTTGCCTGTCAAAGGGGAGACTCAGCAGGACAGGCGCATTTCATTCAGTATCTGAAGGGCTCTCCCGAGGGGGCGGTTGGCTTGTTCTGACCCACTCCATCGGGCACCGTAAGGCCAGTTAGTGGAAAAGAGGGCTCCAGGGTGTTTTTTCCTATATTGAGCTAAAATCCACTGTTACAGCCCCGTAAAGATGAGCTGGGCTTTTGGAGGAAGACAGTAAGATCCCTGTACCTGGAAGCATTTGAGTACAGCCAGGAGCAGTTTTTGCCAAACTTGGCTCTCTGTTATTTACAGCGGGGGAGCATTTTCAAATTCAATTTCTCAGGCCCCATTCTAGACAGTTTTGCCTCTGGGTGGAGCCAGGGAATCAGGGTTCTTATAAAACTTCCTGGGGGCTAGTCCCCCTAGATGATAGTGGAGAACCATCAGATGGGGTTGCCACTGGCAGGAACTATTGTGTAGCAGTGTTTTCCAAAGCATGGTTCAGGGGTCAGACTGCTAATTATATATGAACTGACATTAGGTATATTTATTTTGATGCATATTGGAAAAAAGATATCTATTTTGCCCATTCAATCTGGGACATCATGGATATTGCGCTTAGAACTAGTTTAAGTTAAATGAAGTTTATTTTTATAATGTACAAAATAATAATGTAGGTGGTATTCAGATGGGCAAATAAACATGGAGGTTGTGTGCACACAAAATCTCTGCTAACACTGTTGTGGATTGGGTAGGGTGGGGACAAGTGGGTAAACTGGGGTGCCTTAAACCTTTCAAGAGCCTAGGGTTTGTTGGTTAGTTCTAGAAGGCTCTATGGATGTAGGAGGATAATTGCAATAGTTTGTCCAAACTGTGGTCTTCCCCAGGTGGAGCCTGAGGCACAGAATCTCTCTGCTTCCCCTCCTCTGGTCTCCCTATTTTTAATGGTCTCTTTGAAGTCTGTGACACCAAGCTGTCCCACTCTATCTCATCAGTGAAGATAGGTCAGTGGTCAGGATATAGGGCACTGGGTACCATTTTCATTCTTCCCCTTATTTTCTTTCTTTACCCTCAAAGAACAGCAGCCAGAGAGGGGTGCTGACAATGGGGAGGGGTTGAGGGTTCAGGTGTTGGAGGGGAAACAGAGGGAGAAGTAGTTGGGCTGTGCCTGGCAGGGCTCTCCCTCCCGATCTCGCAATACCAAACCTAGCTGGGAAGGTCTGAGTGCGAGGATGGGGTGGCCATAGCTCAGGGCAAGCCTGTGTCTGTGGAAGCACTTTGGGGTTGAAACTAACTGGGGCCCTCTGCATGGAGACACCAGTTGCTGAAGCTCCCACTGGCCTGGCCGCAAAGCCCCGATCACCTCCTGTCCACTCTGAGAATTGGGTTGGGAGATTCAATTGATATGCAAATAAGTCACAAATGACATGCTAATAAGAGTGGGGATTTGGTGTCTTATTATCAGTTAGGGACTCCTGGCACTTTTTAGGGCACACCAGGATAATGGTGGGAACTTGAAGGCCATTCACCTGCCTTTCGGCTGCATGGTCTCCCTTGCATCTGGGTGGTTGGGAATGAGGGTGAGGCACTGCGAACTCTGAAAAGTGATACTCTGCTATTCATGATTTCCACAGCTGGGAACAAGCAAAATACCAACAGCCAATCAATGGAAGCATCTCAGGTGGTCTGGAGGACCAATATCCCTGGCCAGACACACACTGGCCTTCCCAAAGTTAGGCCCCCAAAATGTCAGGTTGCCAAGCCAGAATCCAAAGCTTTGCACTGAGAACTTCATGTCTGGGCTCCTGTCCCCTCCTGGAGCCCTCCCTGGGTGACACCCCAGTCCTTATATTCAGGTCCTGTGTTCACCTCTGGGAAGTGCAGGGCCCTGTGGGATTTTTTTTTCTTTTTCCTTTTCCAAGTCAAGGATGTGTCCTGGCTCCTAGACTCTGCCCTGTGGAGGGGAAAGGGGGAGAGAAAGGGAAAAAAAGATTTCCACCTTATTGTTCAGCAGCTGGAAAATTGTTGTCATCTGTTCTGCCTTCCATTTGCTGAGAATGGAAAAAAAATGTGGAAAATTTGGGGAAATAAATCTCAATACCCTCATAGGACCTCTCTCCCCTCCCTCTCTGGCCCTTGCATCCCTGCCTCCCTGCTCAGGGCTCAGTTTCACCTTACTCCCAGGTTCTCTCCCTGCTTCTCCTCAGGGCACTGGGGCTGCCATAGGTTTGGGACTGGGGCTGGGCTGGGCTACCCTGGGACTGGGCTGGGTTGGACTGGGACCCGGCTGGGCTGGGCTGGGCTGTGCTGGGACTGGGCTGGGCTAGACTGTGCTGGGTGAGAGTTGAGCAGGGGCTGGGGCTGGGGCTGGGGCTGGGCTGGGCTGGCCACTTTTCCTGACTCCCGGCCGGTGGGAGTGGAGGGCTTGGGAAGCCACCGTGATGTCATTCAAGAACTGCATAGCTGCAGGATGATAAGTGAAGCCCTGGGGACCCAGCTGGCTGAAATTACAGACAGAGTTTTATCCCACTGGCTTCCTACAAGCCAGAGTGAGGCAGAGCAAGCCGAGCTGGGGAGAGAGCGTGCAGGAGAGTGGAGGGAGGGAGGGAGTGGGGTGTGTGTGTGTGTGTGTGTGTGTGTGTGTGTGTGTGTGTGTGTACATGGGCAGGCAGGCGGCACTGGCTCCTCCCACCCCTGACAGTCGGAGGGAGCTTGAGTAGGACACAGACAGCACTTGGAGCTGCAGCCATGTAGGAATTATTGGGAACTTGGGGCACCAGGATCAAATAAGAGCGGGCTTCCCTCTGCTTCCTCCCTCTCCCTCCAGAGGGTAAGTGTCTGCTGGGCAGCTGTTTTGCCTGTGAGTGTCCTTGTGTGGCTTTCTGCTGAACCTGGGCTGGGGGGCTGGTGCTTCTGTGCTGGGAGGGTGTGGAGGGGCAGGCTCTGTCACGACCCTACCTGGGAAGGGCTTGTGGCTGAGCAGGGCTGTGGCCCGCTCTGCTGCTGTCTGATGTGGATGTGACGGGCCTCGCGGTCCCCCTCCTGGACTTGCTTCTGGGACACGTAAGTGCCACAGTTTTCAGGGCGAGGGTGCCTGAGTTGGTGGGGGGCTGTGTGTCTGAGTTGTCCTAAGTCTTTCGGGGTAATGGTTCGTCTTGTGCGCGAATGGGGTGGGCAGAGGGAATGAGGTGGAAGCGTGGATAGCTCCGGTGAGATGTTATTCAGGACGCCCCCCCTGCATCTGTGGCCTGAGCTTTGGGGCACCTCCAGCGCTCACCATTCCCCACCAGCCTCCTGTGGGCTCCCATTCACGGCTGTCTCCTGACTTTGGCAGAGATCTTGGCAGCTTGACTCCCCTCTAGCCAGGGATCTCTGAGTGCCCAGGCTGGCACCCTGGCCTGGCAGAGAAGGACTTCAGCTTGTTGTGGGCTCTGGAGCTATTTTTACCATCCCGAGTGTGCCTGTGTTATCTGCTGCCTGTATAGGCTGAGGGTAGGGGTGGGAGTGCCAGGTTCGGGTTATAGCTCCAAGCTGGGGGAAACACAGGCCAGGCCAGAGTCAGGAGGCTGGGTCTGAGAATTCACATTTGTCCTGCAGGCGTGGGCTGTCCACGGCAGGGCAGATCAGTTGCCCTCCAGGCCCCTGGGCCCTCGGGACTGAAGTCAAGGTCACGACCAGGTTTTCTGCTCCTACTCCCTTTTTATGGAAGGCATGGTATGAATTCAAGTAAGATGGTATCTGGGAAAATTGCCATGAGTCCGTCCTAAGGAGGGTCCGGGGACACATTTATCATCATCGCTTGACAGAAGCACCATATATTATGTTGTCCTGAGGTTCTGGGTCCACAGACATAGTTGGAGAATCTGTCTTCCAGCGCCTCCAGCCCTAGCCATCTTCACCTTGAAGCAGCATTAGGGACAAGAGCACTGAACGGGGAGCCAGGAGTCGGTTTTGTACTTCCTTGCTGGGTGATCTTGGGTGGTCCTGAGCCTGCTGAGCTTCATTGTCAGCCTATAAAGTGAGGGGTGGGCAGGGAGATTAACTATTCCCCTAAGACCCTTCAGCTCTAAAAGCCCCAGGGCTTTTAAAAAGCTCTCTTGGCTGAGCCGACCTCCCGGGCCCTGGAGATCCCAGTTCTGCTGTCCCCCAGAGGGCCTGGAGCAGCGGAGGCAGCCGTGGGTGGGAGGCGCTCTATGTTTTATTTCAGTCTGAAGCTGACTTTCTCCATCTTCAAGGCCGCAGGCTGACATTCAGATTTGGGTTCCATGTGGGTCTCGGGCTTTGAGCCTCCATCTTTTTTTCTTGGACTCAGCAGAATGCGGAGGTGGCCAGGAGATGCCCAGCTGGCCCACCCTCCCTGGGTCCAGAGGCAAGCTTGTGGGTGACACTGGTGAGGTCACTTGCTTAGAGGACAAAGCCACCTGTGACAAGACTGACAGCACAGCCCTGAGAAAAATCTTGTTCTCTCCTGTTCACTTTCTGAAGGTGCAGTGGCTTCCCTCTGGTGTATGCTATTAAATGGAAAGAAAAACAGGTGTCTATTTATCACTCATGGACTGGTCTGTCCCTGCCCACTGGGGCCCAAGGTCCTGTTCTTGTCCGTGTTCCCAACGTGCACCTAAGTCTCCTGGGCTGCACTTGGCACCTGCCCTCTTTGCTGTTCAGAGGGTGTGTCTTCTCTGTGTGGCTCTCCTTCAGAGGTTCAGGGATTTCTCTTCAACCTCTAATTCTGCAGAACTTCAGAGCCCCTGCGGAAGCCCATTCCCCTTGAGAAAGTTCCAGAGCTCACTGCAGGCTGTGGGGAACAAAGGGCTGCCTCAATCCCTGGCTGTCTGTGGGAAGGGAAGCTGGCATGGGTGGAGGCCAAGACTGTCACAGACTGAGCCCGAGGAAGTCCCTGCCACCAATGCCAGGATGTTGCAGGAGGTCGGGGTCTTCCTGGAGCCAAATGCCAGGGTTCTCCATGGGGCCCTCTCTACCCTCATGCCTTCCTCACATCACTTCCCCTGGCAGGTTAAAACCCAGTGGGGTGCTCTGAGCCACTTCTCAGGCTCCCGCAGCTGCAAAGCTTCTGCTCAGTGTGCCGCCCTGTTTCCCCTGGATGGAGTCTGGCATTCTCCACACAAGTCGTGGGTGACAGAGAGGATCTCCAGAGACAGCACCCTAACTTTTCGATGCATATGCTGTATCTTGGGATCCACAGATGGCGTGGGTGTTCATCAACTCCCTTATTTCACCAGATCTCCCAGGGGTCCTTGGTCTAGGAAAGTTGATGTCCACTGGGCTGGAGTGTGGCCGGAGAGGTCTGTAGGGGATGCCATGGGGTAGGCTCTGGCTCAAGGACCTCCACCATGCTCAGCCTTTGCTGCAGAATATGAGGAATACCCGTCTCTCATGTTTTGGCTGCACTGACTCTCTTCCCTCACCTTTGGGAGAAACTTGGGGTCCACCTAGAACCCCTGATTTTTCACTGGGTGGTGGTGAAAGAAGAATGTCTCAATGGCTGACAGAACTACATAAAGCTTTCTAGGCTACTCAGTGTAATGCAAGAAGCACTGATGGAACAGGCACTGTTCTCTAGGGCCATTCTGTACAGCCATGCAGGTTGCACATTGAACGTCAAGAGGCATCATTCACACAGACCTTGTTGTGGATGGCACCATCTGGGAACCCGCCCTAGGGAGAGGGAGAGACAGAGAGAGAAATAAAGGCTCTTCCTCACCGAGCTCTCAGCAAAGTGGGAAGACAGACATGGACATCAGTAATGACCATTCTGTGGGTGACTGTTGTCACAGTAAAGATGTCTTCAAGGGACAACAGGAGCATGGTAGAGGTTTACCTGAGTCTGGAGGACAGTGGGGAAGAAGTTAAATTAAGGGAAACTTCCCAGGGAAGTGTGAACTGAGTCTGAAAGTGTTTACCCAGGAGGTTGGGAGTTTCACGGACAGGATGAGGGAGGACATTGCAGGGGAGGAACAGCATGTACAGAGGGGAAAGAGCGTATGAAGAGTTGAGTAGGAATAGAGTGGGGGTTGTTCGGGGTATTGAGGACAAGGAAGTGAGGCTTCAGAAGGTAGACAGAGGCCTGATGGTAAAAGGTCTGACATTTCCAGTGTGGAGGTTGGGCTTTGCCCTGTGGATGATGAGAGCTGTTGAAATGTAAAGCAGGGGATGGAGAGAGGAAAAGTAGAGAGTGCTTGGATATGCCAGGTCTAGCTTAAGAGCCTTAGCTCCTGAGTGCTATCACTCAGCAAAGCTGCACACATGCACTCAAATCCTCACCTGACAGGCCCGGAGGCTGGGCTCTGAGTGGGTTAGTGGTCAATGCAAGCTGATATGGCCATTAAGATGGGAGCTATGTTTCTGAGTGTTGGTGTGTCCGGCTGCTGAGGTGGGGTGGGAGGGCACACTTCCCTGTCTCCTCTCCAGAGCCACATCCCTTGTGGCCTCCCGGGACCCAGCCCCCCCTCCTGCCCTGGTGCCTGCCCCAGCCGTAGCCTCTCCTGCCTCTTCCCATGGCTGGGGCAGAGTGTGCGGATAAGGGAAAACGCAACCAGAACTTGCTCTCTGGGCAGGCTCTTGGCAAAGCTTCACTTCTCATCAAAGCTCACCTACCTCTCAGATGCACATGGCCTTGGATTCCCCACTCCTCCTTTTAAGGAGTTTTGCCCAGTCTGCCTCCAAACTGCCTATGTCCAGGTTAGACACGGTGCTTCTTCCTATTGGCATGGCACTGATTTTCTCCCACGTTGGGTGGTCATCACGGCTCTGGGTAATGCATTTTAATGAATTGTTATTTGCTGGACGTGGACCCAAAAGACTTTTTATCATGAAGGGATCCATCCTGAAAACCTTAATAACTCATTCACTATTCAAAACCTACCTGCTGGTCGGACAGGGAAGGGTCTGTCCTTGAGTCATCACCAATGAAGGTGACTCCTTTCTTGCAGTCGATATAGCTGGCACCTTTTATTCTTCGTGGTTGGGCCATCTGTCCTAACATCTAAATAAGCAAAACCTCCCTGCTTCTCATGAGGAACAGAAGTGGGGTTTCCTGATCTCAGAGCCCAAAGTGCTGATGAGCTGGGGTGGGTTTCTCTAATGTCCTCTAGCCATGTGTGTGCCAGGACCCCTGGAGAGCTGGCAAAAATGCAGATTCCTGGCCCCGCCCCAGGCCTCGGGCTGGAAGTCTTTGAGGATAGGGTCCTAAAATCTAGATTTTTAACAATCTCCAGAGGAGGTTCTTATGAACATCAAAATTAGAAAACAGCCGCCCTGAAACGGTGTGACTTTACCATCCCCTATTTGTTTCGTTTGTTCTTTTTCAAGTGTGTTAGATGGCTGCGTCCTTACTTTCCTGCATCCCATCCTTGGTTGCACAGCTAGTGCCACACACACCTCGGCACCCTTTGCTGGGAGGGAGCCTCGGGGAGTGGGTGCACACCCAAGTCAGCTGGGGATTTTCCTCAGAGCTTTCCAAAAGCGTGACTCGTGCGTCTGGACTATGGCGGCCCTGGAATAAAGGTCCCGTGGTGCAATCAAGCTCAGCGTCGAGGGTGGAGTCTGGGACTCTGCAGCTGCTGAGAAGAGCAGGGAGACATCCTCAAACAAAGCCAGTGGGGCCATGGAGAGATTTTGGGTTTTGCAACCACCAAGAGGAATGGGCAGGGCACTGGACCTTTCAGCCCACAAGGGCAGATGTCCAGGCTCACTGGGCTTGGGGCCTGCAGCTCTCCACCTGGGGCCGCCTGCAGCTTGTGTTTCTGCTTCAGTGTATCCCACTCCACTGTCACCCGTGACAATGCCCACAGCCCTCAGACATGCAGACCCCTCCCTCTAGCCTGTGCCCTGTTGTTCTGGATGTCCAGCCTCCTCTCATCTGAGATGCATTCCCCCGAACTGACCACTCCCTGTGTGGCTGCTGGGACTTCAAGAAGATGGTGCTGGGGGCCCCTCAGATTAAGAGCCATAAAGCCACCTCCCCAGCCTCCCTTAAGTCCCTCTCCCATCCTCCTCTACGTAATTTCACTCCTGTCCTCTCTGTCCCCCTCTGTCTTTTGCCCTTCCTGACTTGACAGATTGAAACCAACATTGTGTTCCGGCTTCTTGTGGTCCCAGTAAAAAGCTCTAATGTGGCCATGGTGGATGGGGAGAAGGGAATGATGAGAGTGTGTGTGCCGGAGTGGGGGATGGGGGACTTTTGTCTTGTCTCTGATGGAAGGAGGAGGGGCACGTGCTCCTCAGATCCTACCGCTATACTGGGGTTTCAGCAGAGCCCCCATGGGGGCTGGATAAGCCTGGGACCCGCCTGGGTATTCTCAAAACTTCCCTTGGATAGGAAGAGGAGGACAGCTCAGCAAAGGTGCTGAGTGGCCTGGAGGGTGCAATCTGGGGCCAAGAGACATTTCCATTTGTAGTTAGCAAATGAGTTAATTAAACAATTTACATCTGTTCGATTTTCTTACTATGCCTTAGTGGCTTGGCTATGATTGTTCCTGATGTTGTTGCTGCAAACAGGAGCCCACTTGGGGATAGATTACATGACAGAATAAGTTTAACATTGACATTTTCAAAATCGATGCAGAGTGGGGCTTGGCCGCAGAAGCAAGGAAGGGCTGAGATATCAGGTAGTCAATTCTCTGTCCTGCCTGGGGGATGCCTTCACAGCTCTGCCGCTGAAAGCTCTCTGTTAATCATGACTGAGATGCTGCAGGGGCGTATGTGCTTTCAGATTTGAATTTGCCCCCAGTGGCTCTCACTATGGAACATGTCTAAGTGGGAAAGCCACTGGACACACCAGCCTTTGCTTTGCAGCTCTCCACTTCTCAGACCACATGAGCATGAAGTTGGGGGATGAGGAGGCACAAAGGATGGAGGGGATCACTGGTCCAGGAGCAGAATTCTGGCATCTCACAGTGTAGGCGGCAGAGGGGGTGCCCTGGCCCAGGAGGGAGCCTGCAGCTTTCTAGGGACAGTGAGAAGGAAAGCCAGCTCTTCAGATTTCAGCCAGCTGGTCCGAGGGGCCCCATCCTCGAGAGAACCACCCCAGAGATGTGAGTGCATCAGAGGCACCTGTCTTCCGTGCTTCGCCCTTCTAGAAACGGGCAGCTGGGGTCTCTTCTTTTTTTTATTTTTATTTTTTATTTTTTGAGACAGAGTCTTGCTCTGTCACCCAGGCTGGAGTGCAATGGTGCGATCTTGGCTCACTGCAACCTCTGCCTCCCAGGTTTAAGCAATTCTCCTGCCTCAGCCTCTCAAGCAGCTGGGATTACAGGCACGTGCCACCACGCCTGGCTAATGTTTTGTATTTTTAGTAGAGGTGGGGTTTCACCATTTTGGCCAGGCTGGTCTTCAACTCCTGACCTCAGGTGATCCACCTGCCTCGTCCTCCCAGACTGCTGGGATTACAGGTGTGAGTCACCATGCCAGGCCGAGTTCTCTTTTTTGCGTAGCAAGGAGCTCAGTTTTTTGGAGGGAGCAGGCATGAAGGTCAGCCTCCCTCATCCTACAGGGAGAAGACCCCTTTAAAATGATAATAGGGGGATTGGAAGAGGCAGCTGTGCCTGGTCGTGCGTCTTAGCAGCCTTTAGGGGTCTAGGCACCGGGCCAGGTTGGTGGAGATTCAGATTGTATTTTAGCCAAAACTCCTTTTCAGTTCAGACCAGCCCCTAGCCCTGGGCCCTGGGCCGCTGCAACACTCTGGTCCTGTGTTGTCTGGGGCTGGTGTTGGCTGAGGTCCCAAAGCCTTGGGGAAAACTGGGGGCAGAGAGATGGATCTGGAGAGGTCAGTAAATGAGGAGGGCATCCAGTCCCCAGGGTGTGTGTGTGTGTGTGTGTGTGTGTGTGTGTGTGTGTGTAGGGGTATGCAAGTGCCTGGTGGGGCATCTTTGTGCTAAGTTCTCTGTGTTGTAACATGGCTGGCCTGTGGTCTGTGTGTGTGTATGTTGATTGGGATGTTCCTGTTTTGTGGTCGTCTGATCACTTGTTTTTGGCCATGGGCTTCTGTCAGAGTGTTTATTTTTAGAGGCTGCCACTTCTGGCCTCAGGGCTGATCCTTGGGCATGGTAGGAACATTTGTATTTTCTGAAATATTTGTGGCTTTCAGTATTTATTTGGGGGTGTTCCTGCCTGTTATGTGTTTATTCTAATTTGTGTGTATGTGTGTCTGTGTTTGTGATATGAGGGAGGTGTAGCATAATACAAATTACATACTCTTGGAAGGAAATTAGCTCTGATTTTAAATCTTGGCTTTATCAGGCAGCATTGTTGGCAAATAAACAGTTTCCCCTCTCAGAGGCTCAGTTTCTCCCTTGCTGTGATCGGTGTAATACTGTCTGGCTCGGAGACGATGGCTAGAGAGGATGCGCGTGTAGAGTACCCGGCAAAGTGTTGGCGTTTGGGCTGTGCTCACTGCATGGTGGCCACTGTTGTTGGTATTTGTGGGCACATGTTCATGCCAGTGCTTTCTGACTGTGGTTCTTGGCATTGTGTGGCACCCAGTGCATGCTCATGCCTGGGTGTTTCTGATTTGGGTGCTCTCTGTCTTTTTGTCTGGCTTGGAGTGTGACTGCTGGTGTCTGGCTGGAGCTGGTGTAGGCTTTGGGAAGGGTCTTTTTTCCTTGCTAACGGAGAGCCTGGATTAGAGTGAGGGGAGGTGCGTGTGTATGTGTGTGTGTGTCTGTTGGGGCTGGCGGCTGGGCTGCTGACTGTACAGGGTGTGAAATCACTGAGTTCCTCTGGGCGGGGAAGTTCTTCATTCCTGAGTCAGCCCTTTGGCTCCCAGCCACCCAGCGCTCACTTTTTCCTTCCAGAGAAAGTGTTGTTCAGGGGGGTCCTCTGAGCTGTCTGCAGACAAGAGGACTCTCTCACCCCTGAAGACAGCTTGTTTTTGTGTTCACGATCCCTAAGATGCTTCTCCTCCTGCCCTAGTCCCTGAACCCCCTGCATCAGCACCCTATATGCTCCTCATCCTCCAGCATAGGAAAAGCGTGTCCCCTCTGACACAGGGACTGTTGGCTTGGCTGAGCCACACCTTGGCCCGTTCTTCAGGGGCCCCTGGGCTGGCTCAGAGCGGTGGGATCAGGACGCTCGTCTTTGCAGACCTGCTGCGATCCTGCCTGGCGTACCTTCCCTGAACCCGCATCCCTTTCCTGGAGTCTTGGGTGGTATGGGCTGAGCTTGCTGGTGGAGGGGTGGGGGTCTATCAGGAGTGGGCAGTGCTGGGGAGGAGCTGGGAGGAGCCTCTGGAAATGTGGCAGTGGGCAGCATGAATAACGTTGTATCTCTGAATGGTTCTAGTGCATCCTTTGCATTGAGCTGGAGACAAATCTAGCTGAGGGCTAGCTTGTCTCAGAGAGTCCCAGCTCTGCCTTCAGCCTCCCTGCCACCACCACCTTGGGCATGGTGGGGCCCTTCGCTGCACCCTACTGTCCTCCTGAGTTCTCCCCCTGCTTACCTGGGCAAAGGCTATCCTCAGGGGCGACTGGCCGTCCATGCTGATACCTCTATGGGCATTCAAGGCAGTGGCTACTCTTGGCGTTCTGCCTCTAATCCAGAGTGGGAACTCCAGAAATCGAAGCAGGGGTGAGACTTTCTGAGGTGGGGTGGCGGAGGGAACCAAGGATGCGTTGGAAATGGTCATTCAGGAATTAGTGATACTTATAATGGCAATGGTTAGGGCTCCCAGCTGTTGACCTCCCACCACGTGCCAGGCACTGGTCTCGGCACATCATGTGTCAACTCGTTTAAACTCGAAGCACTGTGTGTTTAATGAATATTGGCAATTTCAGGTGGTTCAACTGGATTCTATTATGATCCCCATTTTATGGACCAGGAGACTGGCTCAGAGAGTTATTCATGCCTCTGGTCAGGAAGCTGGTGAAATGCCAGAGCTAGGTTTGGGACTGGAGCGATTTGCCCCCAGCACTTCCTGCTCAGTGCTGGGCTCCGCTGCCTGACCCTGTGTTGGTGAGGCTCTGCCCTAAAGCCTAGGGTAGAGGTATTTCTGTCATCTCCCCTTTTCCCCACCTCAGGGTGCTGAGAGGAGGTTTTAGGATGCAGGGAATGGGAGGTGTTAGCTTCTTTCTCTGGAAGAGTGGATGATACCCCTGCCTCCCACTAATGTCTGCTGTCTGTTGTCTCCGTTCCGGCTCTGTCCCTTGCAGAGGTGGTGGGACACACGCAGGGGCCACTAGATGGGAGCCTGTATGCCAAGGTGAAGAAGAAAGACTCCCTGCATGGCAGCACTGGGGCTGTCAATGCCACACGTCCTACACTGTCGGCCACCCCCAACCACGTGGAACACACGCTTTCAGTGAGCAGCGACTCGGGCAACTCCACAGCCTCCACCAAGACAGACAAGACTGATGAGCCTGTCCCCGGGGCCTCCAGTGCCCCTGCTGCCCTGAGTCCCCAGGAGAAGCGGGAGCTGGACCGCCTGCTGAGTGGCTTTGGCTTTGAGCGAGAGAAGCAAGGCGCCATGTACCACACCCAGCACCTCAGGTCCCGCCCAGCGGGGGGCCCGGCTGTGCCCTCCTCTGGACGCCATGTTGTCCCTGCCCAGGTTCATGTCAATGGCGGGGCATTAGCTTCTGAGCGGGAGACAGACATCCTGGATGATGAGTTGCCAAACCAGGATGGTCACAGTGCGGGCAGCGTGGGCACACTGTCTTCCCTGGACGGGGTCACCAACACCAGTGAGGGGGGCTACCCAGAGGCCCTGTCCCCACTGACCAATGGTCTGGACAAGCCCTACCCCATGGAGCCTATGGTCAATGGAGGAGGCTACCCCTACGAGTCTGCCAGCCGGGCAGGGCCTGCCCATGCTGGCCACACGGTCCCCATGCGGCCCTCCTACTCTGCACAGGAGGGTTTAGCTGGCTACCAGCGGGAGGGTCCCCACCCAGCCTGGCCACAGCCAGTGACCACCTCCCACTATGCCCATGACCCCAGCAGTATGTTCCGCTCTCAATCCTTTTCGGAAGCTGAACCCCAGCTGCCCCCAGCTCCAGTTCGAGGGGGAAGCAGCCGGGAGGCTGTGCAGAGGGGGCTGAATTCATGGCAGCAGCAGCAGCAGCAGCAGCAGCAGCCGCAGCCGCAGCCTCAGCCTCGCCCACCTCCACGCCAGCAGGAAAGAGTCCACTTGGAGAGTCTTGTAGCCAGCAGGCCCAGCCCTCAGCCATTGGCAGAGACCCCCATCCCCAGTCTCCCTGAGTTCCCGCGGGCAGCCTCCCAGCAGGAGATTGAACAGTCCATCGAAGCACTCAACATGCTGATGCTGGACCTGGAGCCAGCCTCCACTGCTGCCCCACTACATAAGTCCCAGAGTGTCCCCGGGGCCTGGCCAGGGGCTTCTCCACTCTCCTCCCAGCCCCTCTCCGGATCCTCCCGTCAGTCCCATCCACTGACCCAATCCAGATCTGGCTACATCACCAGTGGGCATTCGTTGGGAACCCCTGAGCCAGCCCCACGGGCCTCTCTGGAGTCTGTCCCTCCTGGCAGGTCTTACTCACCTTATGATTATCAGCCGTGTTCAGCTGGGCCTAACCAGGATTTCCGTTCAAAGAGCCCAGCCTCTTCCTCCTTGCCTGCCTTCCTTCCGACCACCCACAGCCCTCTAGGGCCTCAGCAACCCCCAGCCTCCCTCCCTGGCCTCACTGCTCAGCCTCTGCTCTCACCAAAGGAAGCGACTTCAGATCCCTCCCGGACTCCAGAGGAGGAGCCATTGAATTTGGAAGGGCTGGTGGCCCACAGGGTAGCAGGTAAGAGGTATTCTGTTCTGACTCCTTCTACCCCTTCCTTATTTGGTCTTCCTGGGGAGAGGTACAGGTCCAGCCATGACCCCTAAGCAGGTGTTGCTTTCACTGGTGGGAGGAGGGTCTCTGGAGCCTACATGTTAGCCAGTTATCCCTTCCCGCATTCATTGTCTGATAGGCACCAAGTCAGACACCAAGTTTCAAAGTTCAATGTCAAATAATTCCTGCCCTCAAGGAGTTTACAGTCTAGTGAGTGGACAGGTACACAGACAGATGATTTCATTAGAGAGTAATGTGTACTGTGACAGGACAGAGGTGGGACCAAGAACCCAGAGCCTGGGAAAGCAAAGCTTACCACCTAGGGCAGTCAGGGAAAGCTTCCAGGAGGTGGTGACTTTGGGGTTGGAGTACAGACTTTCTAGACAGAGAGGAGACTCTGCAATTGCCTGTCATGCTGTCTGTCCTCAGACTTCAGTTCCTTGGGGGAGATGTGGAGAAGGCTGGAGGGAGGTCTTTATAGACTCAAATTCCCCCTTAGGCCCCACTCCCAGAGGCCACAAAAGAGCTGAGAGGGTATCCTCAGGCCCTTAGGCTCTATCTGCTGGGGCCTCTCAGGATATTGTCTTTGAGGGGAGGCCAAGTTTCCCCTTCCAAGTCAGTTTTCCTGTTGGTCTTTGCTGAGAACCAGCCCTGTATGGGAAGCAGGCACCGAGAGAAAAAGCTCTTTTTCCTGTCGGAGAGTGGGCCTTTCTTTTGGGAGAGAGGAAAGTGGGACACTCAGAAGAGCTTTTGGGGAGACAAAGGCAAGAAATGGCAGCATGTCCAGGGCCATGTTGGGAGGGACAGCTGCGAGGTTCCCTTCCCATAGGTCTAAGCCTATGCCCATTCCACAAGGGTGGCTGAACTTGGCAGGAAGACCTGTTGGGTGACTTTATTCTGGAGGTGAAGCCCAGACAGGGGTGGACCAGAGACTGTGGGTTTGGGTGGACCTTGTGCCAGCCCCTCAGCTGACAGGGTGGTGGGAGCTCAGCGAGGAGGAGAGGAGCCTGGGCAGCTGTCTCTGTCCTCCACCCCTTTTCCTAAATTTAGGGGAAGCTGAGTCACCATGCCAGCTGCAGGGAGGGAAGGAGACACCCTCCCTGGAGATGGACCGTGGGTTTAGGGAAGCAGCTTGGGGCAGGCCAGCTGGCTCAGGACCTGGTGTGGGGGCACAGGCTCCCTGCTCCTGTACTTCAGAGCAGAGCAGAGTCCCCAGCTCCACTATTGGTATAATAGCTTGAAATTGGCCATTGTGGGAGTATTTACACCATAGAAATTGGCAATCAGCCTTACCTCCCATAGAGAGCTGAACTAGCAGTAACCATTCCTTTTACCTGAGCATAGGAACACAGGATGAGCAGCTCTTAACTCTAGGGATGAAACGCTCCGTGGGTGGTCCAGGTGGGCTTTGACTTCTGCCTCCTCCTGCATCTGGGCCCCTGAGATAAAGACACCCCCCTGGCTTTGTCAGCAGAGACCCTTTTCTTCTTGGTTTTGTTGAGGGGAGAGGGATGGGGCTCGCTGAATTCCCTGGGAATTTAATTCCCCTCCCAATATTTTGTGAGGTTGGAGTGGTGGCCTAAATTTTAGTGACATGTTAGTCTAATGAGGGGCAGGATCCAGGAGCCTTCTCTCTGGGGGAGCAGAATACATTTCCTCCCCTACAAGAACCCTTCCATGTAGCTCTCCTGGAGTTTGCTCAAGAGGAGGCCATAACCCTAATGGCCCTAGGAGGATGCCCATCTTGTAGTGGACTGCCTTTTAGCCCTTTCTCTCCTACCAGCTTTCGAGGGCTTCACTGTCAACTTCCATATTCTGTAGCCTCTCAGGCTTTGGCTGCCATGAAATCTTAGGGAGGGAAGGATACTGTTGGCACAATGTTCCCATTCCTTAACCCTGTTTCCGTTTCCTCCATCAACTGGGAGTGACTCAGGAGAAGGGATGAAATGTATAGAGGGGAGAGTTATGTTTGGTTCCCAGGGCTATGAAGTTGCCTCTTTGGTTCAAGCCCTGTCATTATAACAGAATTTATGTCAGCAGGTCCTGCATGTGTAATTTCCTTAGTAGCCTTTCAGGGTATCTGCAGTACCTGTGTAGATGAAGGCAGACAGACAAGATCAATGTGTAGAACAGTCTGGGAGGCAGGGAAGATAGATTTCAGCACTACTTCTTTCTGCTCTTTCTACATCTCTGCTGTAAGAAGCTGTAACATATGCTTTGACATGGTAACCTAGGAAGCTCAGATCCGTGGGAGAACCTCTTCATGGCCATGAACTTGATCTGGTTTCTCCTGGCTTTCCTCCTCCAGGTCTGCCTTTTCCCCATTGGCTGTCCTCCATACCTCAGTCTCATGTCCCTGGTTTATTCCACTTTGATCCAATCACCCTTGTGTCTTATTCCAGTTTAAGTCATAGAGAATGTAGGGGCAGTTTTCTAATTTGATAAAGGGTAGGGACCAGAAGCCTATAGCATGCATCACACTTTCCTGTGGAGCACTGGAAGCATTCCTATTAGAGCCAGGGATAAAATAAGGATGTCTGTTATCACCACGTACATATAACATTGTATTGGATGTCCTAGCTAGTGCAATAAGACAAGAAAAAGAAATAAGAGTCAGAGTTGGAGAGTCCAACTGGGTTATCTTATGCCCCGATTGTGTGACTGGACTGATCTCAGATGTCTCTAGAGGTAGAGATTTCAATGCATGTTGGAAATCAGATATAGATCTTATCCTTAAGGAGTCTAGAGTTTAGAAGGGGGAAAAGGAACTGGAACTTTAAAATAGTCTTTTGTAATAAGAGAGGTAAGGAGAAAGCTCTGAAAGAGAGAGGTGAAGCGATCACTATCAGCTAGAGCTGGGGGAGGCAGTGTTAAGTGTGGTTTTTAAATTGAGCCTTGGAAGATGGATAGGATTTTGAAAGTAATTGGGATCACTGGGCAGAGAGGGTTCACAGTGAAGACAGGAGAGCAAAGAAAATGTTTGGAGCATGGCAAGTAGATTGAGAACATGTAGTCTCTGTGAGGGACAGGTCAGGATAGGTAGCCTGGGGTCTGTCTCTTGATGGTCTTCAATACCAGACTAAGGAGCTTGCATCTTACCTGGCAGCAATGTAGGAAGCCATTCCTGTGGTTTCATAGGGGTAACATGCCATGACCGGAGCTGAGGTTCAGGATGATGTGTCTGGTGGGTCTGGGCAGGAAGGACACTACATGGGAGAGACTTTGAGCCAGGAGATGCTGGGAGATTATTAGATAGCCTAAGTGATGTGGGGCTGGATTAGGGTGCTGACCATAGGAACACAAATGAAGAGATGATGCCATGGATCCTGTGGGAGTAGAACCAATGCACTTATGTGTTGATTGACTGGAGTGGGTGAGGGAGAGGGTTCATCAGGAATGATTCTGAGCTCCATGAATAGAAATAGAATGATGGTTCTGTTAACAAGCAGGAAGGCAGAAGGAGGACATTGGGTGGAAGATGAAGCCTTGGTGTTAGACATGTTGAGTCCTCCGAGGGGACAGTAGAGCCTCCAGGGAGAGACGTATGGAAGGCAACTGAACTTTGGAATTGAGCTTGAAAGAATGGGAAGAGCTGCAGGTTTTGGAATCATTCTCACAAAGGTGATGGTTAAAGCTTTGGGTGTATATGAGATCTCAATGTCAGAGGGCTTGGAGAGAAAATAACTTAGGATGGAATGGCCACGAAGAGAGGTAGAGGCTGCAAAGGGGCTGAGAGTGAGTGCTCGGGTGGTGGCAGGAGACCAGGACAGCATGTCATCACAGAAGTCAAGACAGTAAAGGGTTTCACGGAGGAAGGGCAGGAGGTTAGCAGTGTCAGCCTGGAGAGATTATGAGGAGGACTGAGAAAAATCCACCGGACTTGCAAATTAGGCAACCCTGTGTAAAACATCAAAGGCATATTTTTAGTGCGTGTTGGTGACAGAAACCAGACTATGGGGGATTGAGGATGAGTGGAGAAGGAGTGAAGACAGCAAGCCAACTACTCTTTTGAGTGGTTTTGTGATAAGAGGGGAGAGAGTGGTAGCTAAAGAGGATAGTGAGAGATTGGGGACTTTTTTGTAAATATAAGAGTCATGAGAATGTTTGTATGTAGAAGAGGAGGGGAGTAGGTTGGACATGTGGGGAGGAAGGACAAGAAAAAGAAGAGAAAGAAAGAAGTTGATAGAATAAGGTCTCTAAGGAGGTAAGAGGGGATAGGCCTAGGAGTCCACATAGGTAAATTAGGCTCAACCAGGAGGTAAGATGCCTCTTCATGAAATTAGAATAAAGGATAGATAAAGATAGAGGGAAATACTGATGTCAAGATTTGGGAGCTTGAATTGAAAACCCTTGGTTTTTTTTTTTCACATTTTGTTCTGAAAATAGGAGATGAGTTCAAGGCTCATTCAATCATTCATTCGACATGAACTTCTAATGTGTGCTACTTGCCAGTCTAGGCTTTGTGAAAATGGTGGCAAACAGGACAAATAAAGATCCTTGCCCTTATGGCAGAGATGGATACTAAACAAATAAGCACATATACATAGGTTATGTCAGATAGGTGATACGTGCCATTGAGATAAAGCAGTGAGAGGTAGGGGGTGGCTGGCTGCACTTTCCATGAGATGATCAGGACTGGGCAGTGAGAGATGAGCACCATGGAGCAACAAGTGCAGAGGCCCCGACGCAGGAGTGTGCCTGGTGTGGCTGGAGCAGAGTGATCAAGGGAGGCATAGCAGGACACAAGTTCAGAGAGGAAATGGGAATGGGGACAGCTTACAGAGAGTCTTCGAGGTGATTGAAAGAGTGGTGGCTTTTACTCCATATGGCATGAGAAGCCTTAGGAAGGATTTGGGCCCAAGAGTGACATCATCTGACTTGTTCTGAATTGACCAGGGTGGGCAGGATGGAAGGAGGGAGAGCAGTTAGGTGGCTGCTGCTGGGCAGTGGCCATGGAACGGGGAGAAGAGTTTGGATTGTGGACATATTTTGGAGGTGGAGCCAACAAGATTACTGATAGATTACACATGGAATGAGACAGAAAGAGAAAGGTCAGAGACAACGCTTAGGTTTGGGGCCTGAGCAACTACAGAATGGAGTTGCTCTTTATTGAGATGGGTAACAATGTACGAAGAGCAGGTTTCAGGGGAACACTAGAAACATGATTTTTGGACACATTAAGTTTGAGATGACCATGAAATGTCTGCAGAGGTTAAGGAGGAGAGGCTGGAACTTAGAGATGTGGGAATTGTCAACGTATACATGCCAGGTAAAGCATAGCACTGGGCAATGTCACCGAGGGGTTGAGGACAGGTAAGGAGAGGTCCCAAGGATGGAGTCCTGGAGCCTCCCATGTTTCGAGACTACAGATAAGAGAGGGAACCAGCATAGGAACTGGCATGGAGCAGCTTGTGAAGGAGAGGAAAGGTAACATAGCTGAAGCTCTGGGGGCCAGGGCAGGGGCAGTGTTGACCACTCATGTGGCCCCTGTGGTGTGAAGGTGGGTTAGGAGTCAACAAGGGGCAAGGAAAGGATAACATAGCATGTCCTTCTAGTGCATCTGAGAAGGTTCATCTTAAGGACTTTTCTGGTGATGACCAGGAGCTGGGGGCCAGAGCAGAAAAGCACAAAGTGTTCCCCAGGAAAGAGGATCACTCAGATGGCTGTGGTAAGGAGCCAGAGTGTGAGAGAGGGTGACCCTTGGGCTCAGGCTGGGTGTGTTACCTGGGTCCAGGGAGAGGCAGGTGCCCAGGAAAAGAGGGGTGGTGCAGGGACAGGCCTGCTGCCTATGGGAGCAGGTGAGGGACACGTGAAGTCTCCTGGTCCCATGCGGGCACCTTTGCTTCCACCCTGGGGTTAGAAGAGAGGGACACACTGTGGTGCTGGCCAGCAGGAGGTCCATCTGCCTTTTAGAGAAGCAGGACCTTGGATCCCCCTCTCTTCCTGTCTGACACCTTCCCCATCTCCCTCCAGTGTGTGCCCAGATCCCAGAGTCAAAACACCAACTAATCTTGATTTTCTCTTTGTTTTTGTTTTGTTTTGTCCTGTTTAATGCCCCGTCCCCTTCATTCTCTGTGTTTCCCATGTTCATCTGTTCCCCGTGCTGTTGGTGGGGTGCCTGCCTTGCACCATATCCTCCCTTCCTGCCTGCCTCCCACTCCTGCTGGCTCCCCTGGGGTGGGGGTGGGCAGCATACAACGCCAAGCTGCAGGGCATCGGACACAGTGGCAGCTTCCCGCCCCCTCCTCGCCACCAGCTCCGATCTTCCTCCCTCTCCGGTGGGTGGCTCTCCTTCCCCCTTCTGCCTTTCCAGTTCTTTGGCCCACTTTTGAGCATCAGTTTCTCTCTTTTTCACTCCTTCTCCACGTGCTATTCCTTCCAAACCTTTCCCACCTTCTTCCTTCTCTCCTCTGTCTTGTCTTCTCCCTCTTCTGTTGTTCTCTGGTTTCCATCTGTTTCTCCTTCTCCTCCCCCATTTCTCACTATCCTCTCTTCTGTCTCCTCACTTACTTCTCCATCCCTCCTCTCTCCAGCCCTCTCTCCCTCCTCTCTGCATGAGCCAGAGCTCACGTCTGCATGAACATGGGCCCCACGCTAGCCTTAGCCTTGCCTGCTGGGAACAATGTCTGGAATGACTAGACTAACATTCAGAGTCCCCTGCGGAGATACAGGCCTTTGCAATGAGGGTGCTCAGTGAGGGCTCCGGACAGTTCAGCACTCCGGCCACCCTGGCTAGACTGCCTGGGCTGCAGGGCTAGGTCTCAGCAGGAGCCAGGCTGAGCTTTGCTTGGGGCCACCAGACACAACATAGAGTGGTGCCCCAGCCCCTGCTGCTCTGTCCACTCTTAAGCATGGCACATCCTGGGGACAGCATACCCCTTTGGTCCCACTCCTAATCTCTGATCCCATGGCTAAGAGTCAGAAGCCCTGGGTTGGGGTCCTGGCCCTGCCTGAG
This sequence comes from Macaca mulatta, assembly GCF_049350105.2. Lineage (NCBI taxonomy): Eukaryota > Metazoa > Chordata > Mammalia > Primates > Cercopithecidae > Macaca > Macaca mulatta. The sequence continues at coordinate 123,040,718 of NC_133417.1, read as the reverse complement.
ACCACCTCTGCGACTTTGGGCAAGTCTCTTAACTACTTAGAGCTCAATTTCCCAATCTGAGAAGTGGACAGACGATAGTCCTGTCCTGTTGTGTATTTTGCACGGGATTTGACATGCCCTGGACCTCGTGGATGCTTCATTGGGGTCACGGTAGTTCATTTGAGAATGATGCCATCCACTAACATCTACCTCTGACCTCTGGGAGACGCAGGCCCTTAGGTGTTGAGCCCGGGCCAGGGAATCACCTCTTCCTTCCCCTGCTCTTCTGACCCTGGAGGCTGGGTCAGGGAAGATGCCGTGCTCAGGCTTGCCCCACACCATGGCCCTGAGCAGCTCCAGGAAAAGGCCTAGGGGTGATGGGAACTGTTGATTCCCAATGGCAGTATCTGGTGCCTCCATGGCCCCTCCTTCTCCCAGTCCAGGGATGATCAGGAGATGGCTCTAGCAGACTGCTCCCTTCAACCGCCCCTCCCTCCTCTCTTCTCCCTCTGCCCTTCTCTCAGCCCAGTGGTGGGGAGTGCAGTGTTCAGCAGGGCCTGGGTAGGGGCAGGTTCTGGGATGGTGGGCCTGCCTTAAGGGGAGCTGGCATGGCTTGCCCTAGGGCTGCTAGTGTGATCGCCGTGTGGCTTTCCGGTGCCCTGGCCCAGCAGGTGGCCTTCGCTTCCGGAGCCCCAGGCATGCTGTCGGACACCCAGCCCTGCCACCTGGAGCTGAGGAATCCAGTCTTTTGGAAACCGGAAGACTGGAAAGAAGAGCTGGGTCTGTGAGGGTGGCAGTGGCCAGTCTTGGGGGTGCAGAGGAGGCACATCATGAAGCCTGACACCAGCGTACTCGTCCGCGTGATCCAGGGGCGGCGGGCAGCAGTGCTTTGCCAAAGTACATGTATCGGTCTGTGTCAGGGCTACAGCTCCCAGAATTGCAGGGTGTGTGAGTGTGCGTGTGAGTGTGTGTGTGTGTGTGTGTGTGTGTGTGTGAGATGAAGGGATTGCCTCCAGCAGTCCGGCCCACGCTAGGGGAGCCTTGGAGTGAGCTGTTGTCCAGCACAGCACTGTCCTGGCAGCAGAGTGACGCCTCCCTGGGAAGGGGGCTGCTCTGGTGTCGTGCTCCTCAGGACTGGGGGCCTGTGTGGAACCCTGGGGCCAGGGTAACTGCTCATCCTGGCAGGGCTGTGGGGAAGGCCTGATGCCCATGTATGAAGCAGCCCTTAGAGGACCCCCAGGGCTCCTTGAACATAGGGTGTTAGGATCCTAAAGACACTTTGTTGTCATAAGGGCACCCCAGCCTTCTCAGCTTCCTGGGAGCTTCTCTTCCTTTCTTCCTCTGGCCACATGGCCTCCTGCTGGGACAGGGGCTGGCCCTAGAGGTTCTGAGGGTGACCGAGTGGCCCCACTATGTACCCCCATCATCCCAGTGTCCTGCTGCCATTTCTGTTAGGCTGTGTGTGTGTGTGTGTGTGTGTTTGTGTGTGCACATGCAAGCATGCACATGTGTGTCTGTGCAAGGCACCTGCCTCTGCCTGGGTGGGTGTAGGAGATGGAGGCCCTGAGAGAGAGAATGGGGCCAAAGACTGAGAAAGTCCTGGGGTGGAGGGTAGTGGTGGGAGGGAGGGAGGTGGGGAGAGCAGGCCTGTTTTTGTTATCGGTCAGCCTCTGGGACGTGAGAGGGTGTTCTCTCCCTGACACTGGCTGTCAGCTTGTGTCCAGACACCCCAGCTTGGCTAAGGAACAATGGGGCTCTCTTCTCTCCCCTCTGCCATGCCAGTCTCCCCTCCCATAGAGCAAGACAAGAGAGAGGGAACATGTCTCTCCAGATACTCCAGGCAGATCTGGGCTTGCCAAGGGGGACAACAGTGGGACACTGTGTTCAAAGAATGTGAGTGGCCCTGACTGGCCATTGGTGCCATGGGGCCATTGGTGCTCTGCAGGGGGAGGGGCTGGCCCCGTGGGAGTGGAATGCAGGGTCTTCCCCCTTCCGTAGAGGGAGGTGCTGCCCTGCAGCTCCTTAGCTCTTTGGAGGTCATTCCCTCCATTTCCCTGCCTCTGGTCAGAACATGCTCCCACGTGCCATTCTGGTGGTGACGGAGAGAGGATTGGGAAGGTGCAGCTCACCTTCAGATGGCTGACTGCCTCATGCCAGGATCTCACATTCTCTACGGTTGTCAGGTGCCCCCTGCACCCCAGGCTGCTGCAGGCATCCGTGGCCCCTGAACGTGGAGAAAGCTTTGGGAAGTTTGGGTAGAATGTTCTTGGTTTTTCCAGGAGATTCGGTGCCTCAAATGCAAACAGATCTATTTTTTAAGGGCAAACGTCAGATCCCCCAGCAGGGAAACTGGCCACACCTTGAAAAGGCAGAGGGATCTGCCAGAAAGAGCTGCTGGGGGCAGAGAAGCCCGGAACTGAGATCAGCCCTAATGCATTTCTTTTAACCTTGGGGCTGAACTCAGTTCCAAACCCCAAGAGCGTTTCCCAAATGGGCTTCTTCTGTCACAATTATTGTTAGAAAATCAATGGCTATGTCTGTTTCTCTCTAATGTTTTTGCCAGGAATGAAACCAGTGGCAGTGTTGGTCCAAGCTGCCCAGGAGACCTGAGTGGGATGGGGGCTCTGGGGAGCTAAGGCCTGGGAGTGTGGGGTTGCTGCAGGAAGCAAGCTGGCCACCCTTCCCAAAACCACACTGCTCTTTTCTCCAGGTAGATGCTCCTGGCAGCCCCTGGCTGGGTCCAATGGGACTCCTATTTTTCTGTTCTGTGAATAAGGGCTCTTCAAGGCACGGGGCTTATTTGCTTTAAGTGGAACAGTTTGTAAGTGGCAGAGTGAGGTCAGCGTCCAGTTTACTGTCCCCATCCTGGGTGCTATTTTCTTAGCTGAGATGGCAGCAGGGCTGCCCCTGATTAATAAAGAGCCCAAAGCGGAGACTCAGGGCATCTCTCGGTACCTTCTGCATTTGATGTGCAAATGCCGGTCCTGCTGCTCTCCCGACGCACCCCCACCCCCGATTATGGGAGCCCCTGATTATGGGAGAGTATGAGGGCGTGTCTCAGAGCGGCTTTGCCTATGTGAGTGTGAGTGTGTGTCTGCCTGTAGGCTTGGCAGCTGGCAGCCTGCTGTTCATGACAAGTAGGAAGTCTTCACAGGTGGTGCTGTTTGTGGCAGCCTTTGTGGCTGTGCCAGACTAGGGGTGCTGGGAGGCGCGCCTGAGGACATGCAGTCCTCACTGTGGATGGCAGAAGATGTTTCTGTCTGAACGAGGGTGATTTCTGCTTGGCTGTACTGGCACATTCCTCGGGGCTGGCAGTGTGTGTGCATGTGTGCACATGCACTGACCCATGTGACCTGGGGCCTTTGGTAAGTCCTAGCGGTGGTGAAAGCAGGGCTGGGAATCTCTTCCCAGAAGATATTCAGGACCAGAAGCCCACACTTCAGGCTGGGTCTTGGCCTCTGGGACCCAGGAAGTGAGTTTTCTAGGATTCTGGGAACCAGCTCAATGAGGCAATGGATTCCATGCCTCAGCCCAGCTGTGGGAAGAGGGAGTGGGAAGGAAGGAGGGTGAGATTAACAGCATCCCCAGGCCTGTGGAGTGGGATTGAGATGGGAAGTACAGAAAAGCAGATGGAGCACATGACTTCTCTCTGCCTGCTCTTCAGCTGGGAGGGACACGGTGGGATCTGCCGCCATCTTTGGGGCGGGGAGCTAAGGGGCCAGTATAAGGGGAGTTGGTAAGAGGTTCAGCGGTACACCGGATGAAATTGGGGAACCCCAGAGAAAGCCAAAATTATCCCAGAGGCCAAGTGAGGCTGGGGACTTCGTAACAAGGCTTAGTCATGTCTTTGTTTCTCCTTGGGAGCACCATTTGCAAGATGATGCAATTTAGCTCTTTCCAAGAGTTCTTCCCCACAGGCTTGATGTTGCTGGTTGGTTGATGCAGTTGCCTTGGAGACTCTCTTTTCCCTCCACCTCCCCTCCCTTGTCTGGAAGCTCTGGCCCTCCGCCTCCAGGGGTTGGAAGTAGTTGACATCTGTTTCTTGTATCAGTCCTTTGTGTTCTTGGTCTCAGCCCTGTGTGGAGAGATTCCTGGTGAAGTCTGAGCCAATCTAAGCAGATCCCCTCTCCTGCAGAGAAAACCTGGGGTGTGAACAGAGTTGGGCCCAGGAGGGCTGAGGGCAAGACACTGGGGGATGGCAGGCCAGCCCCAGCTTGGCCTCTGAGCTAGGAGGCACTGCCTTCTCTGAAGGGATTAGGCCGATGGATCATTTCTTACACAAAACGCTCATTGTCCTCTACACCCTGCTTTCCTCCCAGGGGTGCAGGCTCGGGAGAAGCAGCCTGCAGAGCCCCCAGCCCCTCTGCGGAGGCGGGCGGCCAGTGATGGACAGTATGAGAACCAGTCTCCAGAAGCCACATCCCCTCGTAGCCCTGGGGTTCGCTCCCCTGTCCAGTGTGTCTCCCCCGAGCTGGCTCTTACCATCGCTCTCAATCCTGGAGGGCGGCCCAAAGAGGTGAGTCCTTAAGCTGTATCTTGGGGCCACAGAGGGTAGTGGTGCCCACTTCAAATCTCCAGAAACCTGATGGGCAACTTGGCACTGATGTCAGTATACTCAGTGATCTGTACCCCCTGCGTCCTCACCCAAACTCTCTTCTCTGACGTGTGGAATCTGGGGCCCATTTCCTTCCTTAAATAGCTTTAAGTCCCTACTTCTTGCATTAATATTGAGATCAAAGTTTCCTTTTTGATTCCTAGAGAGTACCTTAATAAGGTGGTAAGAATCCTGGGCATGATATAGGTGAACACAATTTCAAAACTCCAAACTAAATCCTGGAGAGGGGAAAAATTATTTTTGAACCCTTTGCAGTTATAAGGTTTTTCTCAGGAGCTTTAATTTTCATTCCAAAAGGTTTGCATTTCTAAGACATTTCAGTAGTTGAAGGCAGTGAGTCTCAAACTACAGCATGAGTAAACCAAAAGGGAGTTTGTTAAAACTGTAGCTTCCCAAATCCTCCTCCAGAGATTCCAGGGTAGTAGATCTGGATGGGACCCGGGAATCTGCATTCTAAATGTGTGCCCTGGAAGATTCAGATGTAGGTGGTCCACGGGCCACATTGAGGGAGCGAGTGTACTGGCCTATAAAAGCCAGGCTAATGAGTCATTCTGTATAGAAGGGGCTTGTGGATATCTTTTCTCTCCTGCCCTGAGCACCAGTGAGGAGCCAGTCTGACGAGGGGATTTGGGGGCTGGTTAACTCACTGTCCTCATACCCCAGGTCATCTGAAGGGGAAACTTCTCCTTCTCATGGTTTCCCTCTTTTTCTGCCCGTATTATCCCACAGCCCCATTTGCACAGCTACAAGGAGGCCTTCGAGGAGATGGAGGGAACCTCCCCGAGCAGCCCACCGCCGAGTGGGGGTAAGAATTCCCTGTGAAGCTTGTCTTCCCTGTGTCCCCTTCAGCCCCTCAGCTCAACCCTGCCTGTGGGAGTGCCCCAGGCCTGAGGGTTGGAGGTGACAGTGCCCCAGGTGGGGCCAGAATGTGCTGCTCCTCACCCCCATGGCCCCTTCTCTTCCATTGTTTGTGGCCATTGTCTTCCCCATCGTCCACGCTCATACATCTAAGGGTGCAGCCGCCCGAGTTTTAGGGTCCAGACTGAGTGACCGTGGGACTCTGGGCTCCCACATTGCAGAGTTTTCTTACTTGTTTAGAGTCTTGTTACCGTCCACACTCAAAAGACCCCACCATCTTAGCGTGACTCTTTGTGACTTGACTTTGGCTTTGTTTCTGACCTCCATTTCTGCCTGTATCCAGACACCTCTTCTATTACAGGCAACCTATTTAGCTTCTACCAAGGAGAGAGGGACCCAGGACCCTCAGGCTGACACAGCCCCCAGCTTATCCATCCTTGGCCTCCAGGCAGAGGCATTTAGCCCCCAGCCCCTATACACTTACTGGGGAGGCAGATCCCCAAAGGACAGAGACACGTCCACCTAAAGCCAAGACCCAAATGAGCCGAGGCATGGGGCAGTGTTCCTTTTTATAGAAGAGACATGAAGAGGAACTGGAGGAGGTGGTTGTGGGGAAGGAAGTGATGGATTAATACCAGGCCGCGAGGGACTCAGTGTACTCAGGAGAGGCCTGGGTCAGCACAAGAAGGAGACACTGGTGCTGTTCAGGGATCAGGTTGGCTGGGCCTGGCCCAAGCTATCCACTGGCAGTGGCGAGAGGAGGGAGAACTGGAGCTGGCTGTACATTCCCCTGGGGGCTGGCTGTCCTGTACTGGAAAGGAATGTGGCAATGTACGTGGCCCATGTGCCAGCAGAACTTGTGTTGGCTGCCATCTTGGGCATGAGGAGGCTGAAGCTGTGACTGATTGGCGGCCCCTGGAAGCTGTGGCTCTCCCTTGAGCAGTACTGTCCAATGGAAATATAATATGAGCACATTTATAATAAAATTTCTCCAGTAGTCACATTAAAAAACATAACAGGAAACTGGCTAAATTAATTTTAATGACATTTTTGTTAAATCCAAAATATCCTTTCAATAGGCAAATAAGTCAATAAAAATATTGAGCTATTTTACAATCTCTTAAAAAATGTAAGAAGAAACTGGTGAAATTCATTTTACTATGTTTTATTTAACCCCAGTCTAGAATATTAGCATTTCAACATATAATCAATGTGAAAAAGAATGGGATGTTTTGTGTTCTTTTTCATAGTCAGTCTTTAAAACCCGGTGTGTGTTTCACACTTATGGCATATCTCCGTTCACTCTAGTCACTCTGTAAGTGCTCTGCGGCCATGTGTAGCTTGTGGCTGCTGTGCTGGACAGGGTGAACCTAGAGCAGGTGACACGAGAGTCAACGCTGCAGCCTCTTGTGGCCGCGGGGAACCTCTCTCCCAGGCCTTCACTTTCCAAGCTGACATCTGCTTCCATTCACTGTTAGCCCTAAATGGCCAGGGAAAGGGCATCACCCTGCCTGGGGTGGGAGCCACCTGGGCTGTGCTAGAACTGGGTTTTGCCACCTTCTCTCCCTCCTCTTGGCCAGCCATGGGTGCCTTGGCGAGAAGAAGTCAGAGGTTCCACAGACACACAGGGTTAGGGAGAGAAGACCGAAGGCAGAGAAAACGTGTGGAATTTTTCTCTCAGGAAGCAAAAGGCTTGCCTGGCTTTAGTGTCGCCCACTCATCTGCCTCAGCAGAAGGGCCCACTTGCCCAGGAACCGGGGGAATGAGGAATTCAGGAGCTGGAGGTGAACAAGGGAGGAACCAAGAGAGAGTTCCTGCCCTGTCTGGTCCTCTCGTCTCGTTCACCTCCTCGTGGGCCCACCTGTGCCTCCGCTGCACCAGTTGGTTAAACATGCACATACCTGTGGGCTGGGGCTGCTTCGTGATTATTCCACGAACGACTGTCTCTGAGGCCAGGTGTATTATTTCATAATTAATTTCATTCAATCGCCATTGGTTTGACAAACATTAATAAGTGTTTGATAGGTGTCTATGAGCAAGACACCATGATAGGGAAGAGGGGGTGTGGCAGTGGTAGAAACAGAATCTGTGTGTGTACATCTGTGTGTGTGTGTGTGTGTGTGTGTGTGTAAAGACAGAGGGAGGATAGACAGAGACGTGAGGCCTAGACCTATCCCATAACTGGAGGTGTATGTTTGTACCCATTTGTCCCCTATGCTGTGTTTGTCCTTTGGACATCCAAGGACAGAGTGAGGGTGAAGGGCAGGGGTGGGCCACCCATCCGGACCCCTGTGATGTCTTCCTGTTCGCATGTGCATGTGGGTGTTCACCTGCACGAATGAGTTATGTATGTTGCTTGCATGGAGAGAGAGTGTATTTTTTCATTGTTCTAAGATTCCTGTAGGTCTCACTGTCTTTTGGGGAAAGCAGCAGGGGCAGGGAGGGTCGTGGAGCTTTTGCTGCTGGTAGTTCCTGGGCATCTGAGGGCCACGGCTAATCTGTTGAGGCCATTCGGCAGGCAGAGTGTCCTTGGGGCTGTGGTCTCTGCAGGCTCCCAATGTCGCTGATAGGAGACACAGAGTTCATTTTTTAACTCCTTCTCAGAGCTGTGTCAGGAGACATGGCAGCTGCCACCCAGGTATCTCGTGACTGGGCATAACAGCCACCCTGCAGATCAGCTCCGAATCTGGCCGGGTTCTTGGCTAATGGGAAAAAGCCAGCAGCCCTTTCTGACCTTGCGTGTTACATGACACTTGTAACCCAGATGCGTGGCCTGGGAGGAGCCCAGGCTTTGCATAGGGAGTAGGTGCTCTTGGCCACAGATTGCAGCCTTCTCCTCCTTCCAGGACACTGAGGTTTAGGGGGACAGAGCCCCACATTGAGAAGTTCTCTCCTGGGCTTTTCAAGGGACATACTTGGCCAAGGGCTGGCCTGAGGTCTTAGGGTTGGCATAGCCCCGGCCCATTATCTCCTTCTGTCTCTGTCCTTTACAGGGTGTGCCATCCTGAGGCCCAATTTTCTTCTGTTCTCTTCTGAATCCATCCAAGTGCATGTTTTAAATGGACTGTGTGTGTGTGTGTGTGTGTGTGTGTGTGTGTGTCTGCGCACGCGCACGTTGGGTGGGGAGAGGAAGAGGGATGAGAGATTATTATAGAGAATGTCAGAGACAGTTGCAGAAGCCTGCATGTGTGTTATAAGCCATTGCAAAGTAAAGGGACCGCACCGAGAAGCTAAGGGCCTAGGGGTGGAAATGGTTCTCTCAAGGTTGGGGCCAAAGCCAGGACAAGGTTGCCATTTCCTGAATCTTTCCCTCTATCCTTTAAACTGCTGAAACGTGGAGAAATGCAGACAGGAAAGGGCAGTAGAGCCAAAGCGCTGGGCTTCAGGGTGGTTCCTCGGCACCATCTCTGGTCCCACAGCCTTCACATGCCTGGTGTGTCTGCCTTCCTGCCCACCTCTCACTCCCTGTGTCTCCCCTCTTCTTCCTGGCACAGTGCGGTCCCCCCCGGGTCTGGCCAAGACACCCCTGTCTGCTCTGGGCCTGAAACCCCACAACCCAGCAGACATCCTGTTGCACCCCACAGGAGGTGAGTTGGGAAGAGGGAAGATGGGGAGGGGGGTCAGGGGGAGGAGGACTCCTGTGGTTCTGGACAGAAACCCGGGCCTCAGAATCCGGTCAGCAGCCGGCTTTGTGCCCATGCTGACGTCAGGCCTGGGTGAGGACTCTCTGTAGGGTTGGCGGGTGACAGATTTCCTTGCAGCCTTCCTGCCTGTTGACTTGTGGAGTTGGCACAACTTCCATCCTCCTCTAGCTTGGGGCTTTGGAGGCCTGGTCTCAGTTTCCTTGGTGTTGTGGAGATCTCTGCTGGAAGCCACACATTCGAGGTGTTCAGGCCCTTGAGTACATGCACATGGGCGCACACACATGCACACATGGGTACACACACATGTACACACACACACTCACACACAGTCAGAGAAGCATGCCCCTGCTGCTCTGTGCCAGGGCCTCTGCTGGCAGCCCAGCTGGCTCTGCTCTGAGCATCCACGAGGCATGACAGGCATTCACCTGGCATCCACGAGGCATCACTTGGCATTCAGAGTGGTCTCTTGGTCTGCCTCTTCAGGCCCACAGAACCCTACCACAGAAACCCATGACTGGCAGTGGCCATCACTGGCTGCCATCTCCTCGACCCCCTTGCCCCCAGCCCAGGTCTTCTCCTGCCTTTCAAAGACCTGCCACCTCCGGGCTTCTGACTCTCTCCGGCCTGTGCTCATCCCCCATCCCCATTCCCGATGCTGGCTGCATCTTACCCTGCTGCTGAGGAGAGCACCCCAAGCTCTGAGGAAGGAAGGAGGATGGTTGCCCGGCCTCCCTGGGGTCAAACAGCCGGTCCTGTTGGCACGGTAGAGGGCAGGGCCCTGGGCCTGTCTGGCAGAAGGTGCTCCTCTGAGCAGACACCACCCCAGGTTCACACCTCTGACCTCCTCCTCCCATTTCCCAGCTCCTCTCCTTCCTATGGTGGAGGGAGACAGGGCTCCCTGGGCCCTTGGTGGCCATGTGAGGCCACTGAACTCAGAAAGCTGCTCCCTGGGCTCTGGTTTTAGGGCTGGGTGGGGGCTCCTGGGGTCAACTTTACTTTTTTCCTTAGTTACCAGAAGATGTATCCAGCCAGGTAGGTGGGCAGTGGCATGCATTTGTGACCCACGAAGCTACACAGCTGGGCACAGCCTCCCACTCAGAGTGTCAGCATGGCCAGGGACACTGAGCCACGGGGAGTCAGTAGAAGGGGGCTAGCGGCTGCCTCTCACCAGCCAGCACACTCCTGCTTGACACTCGGCCCACAGAGCCCTGGGCACGGGGGTTGTGAGGGGCTCAGGCTCCTGAGAGTCAGGAGCTCAACTATGCCCTGGAGCCTTGGGGTCCTGTGCAGGGAGGGCCTCGGCCTTCCCCTTGGAGCCCTTCTGTGGACAGCGCAAATTGGCCCTGGCCTCACCCCAGCTTTCCCACCTCCCTTTTCTCCACAGATTCTCTTTCTCAAGAAATAATCCCTGTTAATATCTTTCTCTCTTTTTCCTTTTTTGCTCTTCCTCATCTTCACCACCTGCCCTTCTTTCCTGCCTCTCCTTCCTCCCATCTCTCTTCTCATCTTCCCTCAGAGGAAGATGAGGGGAAGGTGGTGGTCAGGCTCTCAGAAGGTAAGTGGCATTTGCTGTGGCTTCCTGCTCTCTGGGTCTGGAAATGGCTTTTCATGCAGGGCTTGAAGAGGCTGGCTGGAGGCAGCTCTCTTTCTTCACTGGAACTCAGGTGACCAGGTACATGGCCTTCCTGTCCCTCAACGCTTGGTGATGAGATATCACCCTGGGCACCTCCTGAGTCCTGATGGGGGAGCTTGTAGCTGCCAGGCACAGGCGCAGTCAGTGTCTGGGGGCTCCTGCAATGTCACCTTGCTGACCCAAACGCTCCTCTTGCACCTTCCTCTCCCAGCACCATTTGCGCCAGCCTGCCTGGTGTGCAGCCGCTCACAGGGGTAGACAGGGAGGGACTCAGATCCCCTTTCCCAGGGTGTGCTCCACAGGCATTTCTCAGAGCAGAGATTCTCCACCTTGGCACCACTGACGGTTTGGCCTGAATGACTCCTTTTTTTTTTCTGAGATGGAGTTTCGCTCTTGTTGCCTAGGCTGGAGTGCATCGGCACAATCTTGGCTCACTGCAACCTCTGCCTCCCGGGTTCAAGCAATTCTCACACTTCAGCCCCCTGAGTAGCTGGGATTACAGGCATGCACCACCACGGCCAGCAATTTTTTTTAATTTTTAAAAAATTTTTAGTAGAGACAGGGTTTCACCATGTTGGCCAGGCTGGTCTTGAACTCTTGACCTCAGGTGATCCACCCACTTTGGCCTCCCAAAGTGCAGGGATTATAGGCGTGAGCCACTGTGCCCGGCCCTGAATGAGTCTTTGTTGTGGATGCTGCCCTGTGCACGGTGGGAGGATTAGCAGTGTCCCTGGATTCTACCTGCTAGATGCCAGTAGCTCTCACTCAGTCATGACAATCAAAAATGTCTCCAGCATTGCCAGTGTCCCCTGGGGGGATAATTCTCCTGGTTCAGAGACCCCATCTTAGAGCCATGATTTGCCCTCTGGAAGCCCTGCCTGGTTTCCTATCAACACTGAAAGTACCGGGTCTGTCTTTCGGGAATCTCAGACAACTTTGCGTATTTCAGGAAATCTATGGACTCACTATGTATACAATAACGCATTGGGATTCCCATGCAAGTAATTCTGAAAAGCAGTTTCAAGGAGCTGGCATGTCTATGGGTCCCAGATGAACCCCTGATTTAAATGAGCCCTGCAATGGCACCAGGGAAGCAGAGAGGGGGCGTAATCAGGTGGGAGGCCTTGGACTCACTAGGAGCAGAACTCGAGTGAGGACTCAAACCAGCAGGTGAAACAAAGTGGGTGCCAACCTGGGTGGGAGACCAGCATCTGGTTCTGGGCACTGGCATCCCCATCTCTACCAGGAAGATGGGGCAAGGTGGGTGCTGTGATCGCTTCCAGTTCTGACGGGTTAGGTGTTCTGACTTCCCACCTGGGCCCTGGGCCAGTTGGCTGGTTTTCTCAGGCCTATTTCCCACTTTCCTTTGTACACACCACCTCGATTTTCCACCCCCTAAGCGGGCATGGCCTGTGCCCCTCTAAATCTGCTGTCACCCAGCTAGGATGGTTGGAGTTTCCCAGAAGACTTTGCCCTCTCCTAACCAGCTGGGGTTTGGGCAACAGCATCAGGCTGCTTGGGGGGCTGCAGAACAGGGCAGCTTCCAGAGACAGAGTAGGTGGGCCACAGCATGCGTCCCTCTGCTGAGAACGGCCCCTCCTCGCTCCCCTGCAGCCTCATGCCTGGGGAAAGGGCTTTCTCCCAAGCTGGAGGCTGACCGCTGCTCCTGGCAGGGCAGGAGCTGGGAGAGAGAAACTAGAATTAGCTAGAGCTCAGAGCCAACGTTCCTGTGCTTCAGATGCCGGACCATGCAATAGGCTCTCAGCTCTCCTCGAAGCTGGTTGACTTAGACCCGTGGTATCCCAAACACTCTCCAGTGGACTATCCAGCAAGCTGGCAGGGCCTGGTGATTGTCTCTCACTTTGGGGTGACTTCAGGGGCGTGGGCCTCGATAGAACAGAACTATCTGCTAACTGCACCTCCTGAATGACTCTCATCTTACAGGGCCCCAAGTGCTCTGGCCAGAGCCACAGAGTTTGGAGGGGAAGGTGCTTAGGGGTTAACTCAGCCACACCCATTGTTGTCACAGATATGCAGCTGACATCAGCACCGTGGGTGGTGTTGGGGGATCTGCCCAAGGTCACAGTTAGGAGGTAATGTAGCCAGACTGGAGTTATTGGTCTCCTGTCTCTTCCTCAAGTGGCTGTTTCAAAGCTCTTCTCAGGCCTGCAGGCACCGTGCCCTGGGATTCCAGTGTGGGAGTTGGAATTGCTGCCCATGGTCTGGGGAGTGGAGTGGGGAAGGGGCAGGGAGCAAAGCTGTGGGCAGCCAGTTCCTTATTTCCTGACTCATGTGCCATAGCCCTGGTCAGACTAAAGCTCATTCTTTGCTGACCCTCTGAGGCTCCACTTGATTTCCCTGCTGATACTTTGATGGGAAATTCAGAAAAAAATGCCCGTGAGGCAAAAATGGCCAGAGGCAGGATTATTCAGCTGGGGGAGAAGAAGAATTTGAGGGATGTCTGCTATGTCCCGGGCACTGTGCGAAACACTTTACATTCATTCATTCTTTCATTCATTGCTTCATTTATTCTTAATATTGTGTGCACTGACTGTGTGCCAGGCTTTGGGAATATAAGGATGCATAAGGCAGCTGGTGAGGAGAGTGATGCCAACAGACATTTCAATATTAGGCAAAAGTGCTGAGCCGGGGTAGGAATAGGATGGCATGGGGGCTGGGAGGAGGGGGCATGTGGCCCAATCTAAAAGGTTTGGAATTCTAACTTTTGAGCTCCTAGATCTGGGACCTGGGGGTTTCCATATTCCCTTCTTCCTCTTTCACCCACATGTCTTGATCTAACTTAGAGTGGGTGTGCCCCTTCTCTCCAAGCAAAGAGCCTCTTTGGGGAGACAGAAAATACGCTTCAGGGTGTGGACGAGGAGCTGACAGTGCCAGACTGGAGGAGCCCAAGTCACCCTGTGCTGCAGCTGCTCTCCACCGCCAGCAGTCACTTGGCAGGGTTTGGGCTCCTGGAATGTTCTACATGAAGTACCCTCCCTGTCCCCACCTCTCCCGCCCTGCCCAACTCCCTGTAGCCTCTGATGATGCAGCTGCTCCAGGATTGGAGGAAAGGAGGAAAACAGCAGGAGAGGTGGTGCGAGTGAGGAGTGGAGGAAGGCAGGGATGGGCGGCTAGGAGCAGTGGTTCTGAACACCGGGCCTGGGATTGGCAAGAAAGAATTAGGAGGAACTTTCCTGTCTCTTCTCACCCGATCCTAGCCGGGCAGGTGGGTATCCTCATTCCCACTTTGCAGATGAGGAAACTGAGTCCCAGAAAGTCTCTAGTAAGTGCACGGGTGGTGGGTGAGGGGAGAGCTTGCAAGTAGAAGTATATTGTCCTGGGGTGGGAGAGAGAGAAAGAGCCAGGGAATAGACAGAAAAAGGAAGCATTTTCAATGTGGAAATCTGCATCTGAAAACTTGGGAAAACTGATGTTTAGCCCTGAAGATGGGTTTTAAACAGTTCTGGAGATGAACTCAGGAAATCAAATAACTTCTCAAAGGTCCTTCCTGCTCTGGGTTCATGAGGAGTAGAGATTGTATGAAAGGGCTTCGTTCATCTCCACCCCATGGTGTGGGACTGGAAGGGCAGGTAGGGGTGGCAGTCGGAGGGCAGACCAGCTGACCAAGGAAGAGGATGTGCTGGGAAGGAGAAAGGAGGTGGGGGCCCGGTGAGGGCAGGGCCAGGTGGGGCTGGGTCTGAGTGGCCTTGGCTAGGTTGGCCACCCAAGGCACAAGGGCTGTTTCCAACATTGTGGTGGGAATGGATGCAGCTGCTTCTCCCTGGGCGAGCCATCCTGTTCCCCAAGTTCAGACTCCCAGTGTCTTGAGAACTGCTCTGGTGTTCTGCAGTTTAGGAGCTGAAGGGGCCAATGGGACTGTTGCCTAAAGAACTTGGCCATCCTATCGAGCCATCTCAGGGTTCTAATACACTGTCCCATGGGCCCTCTATGCCATCTTACCCGCAGACTCCAGGCTGCAGCTCAGGTGCCTGTGTTTAGACTACAGGATGGAGTTGTGCGGCCCACTTTATCTCAGTTTTACAGTTGCTAGAAGGGGTACCTGTACTTCCTTAAAGGGGTGGGGCATAGGGCAATGGGAATTGCTTACCTAATGTGTGGGTCAAGGGCATGGTGGGAAACTGATAGTTCATTCCAATGGAATAACCTAGGACAGTTGATGGACTCTTAAAAGGTCTGGGCAGAGCAGTGAGGGATGGTAAAGCACCCCGAGTGCTCCCTATCAGGAGCAGGGAGCCATCATCCCAGGCTTTCAGGAACCAGGAGGGAGCTGGAGGGCAGGGCCGCTGACTGGAGTGTGGCTAGAGGGAGATGGGGAGGGGATGTAGCCACTGGCACCTTGCTCTTCTGTCTCCCTCCCTCATCCCCTGCCAGTCCCTCCTTACTAGCCAAAGGCCAAAGCTGTCCTGAGCCAGAGAGTAAGGGGGTCTGGATGACATAGTAACTAGAAGTCAGCCTCCAGAAACGCAGATCAGGGTAGAGAGCGGATCAGGAGCGATGTCAGTGGATTGGAGAAGAGCACAGACCTTCACAGTATCATTCATATAGGTTTCAACTTGAACTTTAGGGAGTGAGAAAAATGGATGTGGCTTCTGAGATCTTACTGTGTGTCTCTGGATGGGGCTGGAGGGTAAGTGTCGTGCTTCTGTGACTTTGTGGAGCACATGCAGATTGAGGGCCTGCTGTGTGCCAGGTGCTGTGTGAGGTCTCGGCACACAGATCAGCTAGGCAGGCTCTGGGAGCCCACGGGCAGCCAAAGAGTGGCTTTGTCTCCCTGGCTGGGAGAGAAGGGGTTCTGAGAGCCGTGGAGACCCGGGCGAAGCTATGCTGAGTGCCTGGAAGGGTCTGGGAAGAGTTTTCAGAGAGTGACCTAGGGTGGCAAGAGACGGGAGGGGACAGTGGACTCTGACCTTGGGTGTTATTTGCATGGCTGTGGGTGAGACTCCCTCTGATGATCTCTTCTCCCAAGCTGGATTACCAGTTGCTCGAGACTGAAGCACTCACTGAAACTATTGGCTCCCCGACTTGCAGAGGGTTGCATGTGCAGTAGGTAAGGGCAGGTCGGGGCCAGACTGCCTGGGTTCCTCGGCCGACTCTGCCCCTTGCCAGCTGTGACCTGGGCAAGGTACTTACACCCCCTGAATCCTACTTTTCCTGTATAACTGTTTGCTCTTTTTATCATTAGGAATAACCCTGTGGAGTTGGCTCTTCTCTGGCTGATGGGCTGGAGTGCTGAATAGAGCCAGCTCTGGGTGTCCTGTGAGCCTATGGGCCCTGTCTAGGTCATCCAGAGCCAGCTTGTGAGTCTGGAGATTCTGGTGCTAGTGTTCACTGCCACTAATTATCCATATGTCCTGGGCACATGGCTCCACCTCTCTGGGCTGAGGAGACAGGTTAGATCAGGGGTCAGCACACCGTGGCAGCTGGTCAGATCCCGCCCACTGACTATTTTGGTAAAAAAAAGTTTGATTGCGACCCAGCCATGCCCATTCACTGTCCTATTGTCTATGTAAGCTCTCACACCACAAGAGCAGAGTTGTGTAGTTGCAACAGTGACAGCCTGACCCACCAGCCTAAGATGTTTACTACTAAGTCTTTACAAAAAAGTGTACTGGGCCTGCTCAGGGGATCTCTGCATTGTCTCGTAGTTCCAGCAGAGCCTCATGCTTGGGTGGCACAGAATCCATGCCTTTGGTGTGAATTGGCCTGGGCTTTCTGTGAGGGGAGTGGGTGGCCTGGGCTGGTTGAGGGAGGCTTTCGAGGAGGTCTTGCTGGCACTGCCTACATGGATTCCAGCTTTGGGTGCTGAGGTGCCTGGATCTACATCACCCTGTGCCTGGTACCTAGAATAGACCACCCGTGCCTGTCTCTTTGCAGACAAACTACCCCAGCCTTGTCCACTGTCATTGCTGTCGGGTGGAGGGGGCTCTGTGTGGGGACAAAAGGCAGATGGGTAGGCTGTGGCTGGAGCTGTGTGCAGACTCCATTGCAGCCTCTGGGATCTGCTCTGTAAAGGCTCCTGTGCTGAGGGACCATTCTTTTCCGGTGTCCAGAGAGGCCGCTGGCCTGGGTGTAGGATGTCAGACCTGGGGGCCACCCCAGAAGCCACTCCGTGGAGGCTGTGCCCCTAGGCAGCAAGGCTGGAAACGCCCCGCTAGCACCCTGGTGACGAGGCTCCTTCCAAATTAAGGTTTTCTTTGGGCTAAGGGGAGGAAGGTTGCATTTCAGCCAGCTGGACCACAGGCCTGTCACCCATGAGGGACCTGGAGGAGGGGGCTCTTCTCCAACTCTTACCATCACTGTCTTGGCCAGCGGGGGCTGCAGGGGCCTGGCCTCCTGAGGGCTGCACAGACTCTGGTTCTTCAGTTTCTCAGGCTGATTTCAGTGGATGACTTAGTTTGGGCAGTATGGCTCTGTACTCAGGCCAGGTTCCTCCTGGGTAAGACAGGGACAGGGCGGGGTGTGGAGGTGGTAGGAATGACATCCCTCCCCGACCATGGCCTGGGGTAAATAAAAGTGTTCTGCTGCTTCTTCCTTTTTCAAATGGAATTCGTTTAGGAGCTAGCCTCAGAGGCCCTAGAGGAGTCGGGCAGGTGCTGGTCTGGGAGTCGGGCCATCTGGGACCTAGTCATTTCCCTTGCCAGGCCTCAGTATCCTCATCTGTAAAGTGGCCTTTTCTAGCATGTGTCCCCCACCCCCTCCTCTTAGGCCGTTTTGAACACCAGGTAGGGCCGTGTATAATGAGGTCCTCTGTAAACTGCTTGGTGCTACAGGAATGCCCGAGGTGGGCGATGGAATGTTGAGTTCCGCCTGGGAATGGGGTTCCCTGACGCTAGTCTCTAGAGGAATGCTGAGTGTGTCAGGCGGAGAGGCCTGGGTGTGTCTCGGCATGGAAGGGACTGGCGAGTCCACAGCAGCCCCACAGGGCAAGTCTCACCAATGCAGGCCTGTTGCTAGGTGGCTAAGGCTGTTTCTGGATTCTGGGTAGGGGGTGGAGCTCACATGAACTCTGGCACTGTCCTGGGATACAGGCAAGGCGGGGATGGACCTCTGGGCCCGCTGTAGGGCCTCAGACTCTAGTGGCACCAGGAGAACCTGGAAGGGCCTTCAATGAGCAAGATCATTGAAGAAAGAGAGCAGCCAAAGAGGGTGCCAGCTGTGGACAGACTCTTAGTTCTTGGAGGGAAGAGTCTCTGATGACCATATTCTGAGGCGGAGCCTGGGATCCATTTCAGAGCCCCCTCCTCTGAGCAAGGCCCTGGTGAAAGGTCACTGCAGGGCAGGGTGGGTCTGGGCAGGCAGGAGCCTTTCCTGTCCTTTGGGGGCTATTCCTATGTTCCCAGGCAGGAGTCCGGGAGGCTGTGTTCCAGGGGAGGTTGGGTGGGCCCTGCACTGCACCCCTGTGGATCTGTGCTCAGAGTCTCTTTCCCCTTGCCCCTTCCAGAGCCCCGGAGCTATGTGGAGTCTGTGGCACGGACAGCTGTGGCTGGGCCCCGAGCTCAGGACTCTGAGCCCAAGAGCTTTAGCGCTCCAGCCGCCCAGGCCTATGGCCACGAGATACCCCTGAGGAACGGGACCCTGGGTGGATCCTTTGTCTCCCCCAGCCCCCTCTCCACCAGCAGCCCCATCCTTAGTGCTGACAGGTAAGCTGGGAAGGGGCAGTGGGTGGGGGATGAGAATCCAGGCCTGGGACTGGGACGGGATGGGTGAGGCCTCCTGGATCTGTTGCCTGTGGCATGGACAGGCAGAAATCATACCCGGATGGTGGCACCTTGCAAACCACTTCATCAAGGTGCATTGAGGGCACGTGTCCTGCGTGCTGAATCCTGTGGGGAGCCCAGTGACCTATAATTGCCAGGCCTCATTCAATTCCACCCATCCAAAACTGTGCGGGAAGGAGTGAGGCTTACCACGGTGAATGCGGCAAAGTCCTTCTCCAAGTTGAAAATCTACCAACAGTAATGACTTATATCGTGGGCTCATCCTAGGTACCAGGCACTTTTGCTATGTGCTTTATGCAGTTATTTAATCCTCACAGCAATCCTAGGAGGTGAGCACTGTTATTGTTCCTACTTTTCAGACGAGGAAACTGAGGCATAAAGGTGCAGTAGCTTGCTCAAGGTCCCGCAGCTAAGCAGTGGCATAAATCGGATTCAGGTGGAAGCGTGTGGTTCCAGAGCCCACATCTCTGTCCTCTGCCCCAGACCTGCGTCATGGCGCCCTCCCTGCACACGATGAGAGTCAAATGGGCCCAAAGCCCACACATGAGTAAAGGGCTTGGAGCTCAGAACAAGGGGCCATTATTTCTGGCTAGGGATGCAGGGAGGATTTCTGAGGGCTGAAGGCATTTGTGGAGGGTCCAGAGGAACTAGCGGGATGTTGAAAGATGAAGAAAGAGAGAGAGGGCATTCCAGAAGGACAGCCCAGCAGGGACAGAGGACTGGGCTGTGGCCACGTTGGGAGTGTGATGCTGAGGGCATGTGGCCTGCCATTAGGGGGTGCCTCGGTGGATGGACGACTGGCGTTCATATTTCTGATTGCATCATGCAGAGATGAAAGCCCAGAGTTGGGTGGACAGTCCCTGCTGACAGACTCAGTGGAGGGGTGCGGCAAGGAGCTGCTTGACTGGGGCAGTGGGGGTGAAGGTGGAGGGGACACAGAGATGGGATGACAACATAAGAAAGGAGGGTTGCGATCAGCTCAGGCGAGGCATCGAGTGCCAGGCAAAGGAGGAGGATCCAGGAGGTGTCGCCCCCCAGGAGGGGAGACTCTGCCCTGACCATCCCTTCTTCACTGTGCCCACTGCCCTCCCTAGCCTGGGATGTCACAGGGCCTGCAAATTCCCCTGCCAGGCCCAGTGGGTCCAGTTTGCTGCACTGTCTACATTGGCTCAATGCTGAGCCTCCCCTGCAAGCGGGGGTACCATGGGAAGACTAGGGGAGCAGATGAGCGGAGGCAGCTGTCTTCTGGATTCTAAGCCAAGCATTCCCCCTCCCCAGCCTCTTAACAGGCAGCAGGCTGCGTTGCTCAGGAGGCCTGACTCCAGCAGAGGGTTGCATTTCCTGTTTTAAAGGAAAGGGGATTTTCCTAAGTTGCCCCAGCCACCACCGTTGTTGGTGCTCAGTGAGCCCTGGCATTAGCAAGCTGTTCATTGTTTCTCACTCAAATCCCTCCTGCTGAAGTGTTGGCCCTTTCCAGGAAGCTAGCCTTTCTCCCCTAGGATTAACCTTCCAGAACTCCATTTTAGTGTCTCCTTCTCTCGCCCTGCTTAGCCTGGCTCTGTCTCGCACTCCTCCGAATCCAGTTTATTCTAGATTATACCAGGTGGTGACCTTCTGCTCTGGCGCCTTCTGGGATGCAAAGTAGACTTTGCCCTAGCCTGGCCTCTGACCGTCTCCTTACCCTTGGCTCTTGCCTGGCCCAAGAGCACACTCCCGACCAAAACCTCACATCACCCCGTGAACCTGAGCTTATCCAACCTGGCCCAGGGAGGGCCAGCCCACCACAAGATCCTTCCGGCCTGCAGCTCCAGGTTTTGGCCCATTGGCTAAGTAAGGACCCCTCCCCATGGGGAGTTCCCGGTGCACAGCCTACCTGCTACCTCCCCACAGCTACTAGTTTATGCAAAGCCCCCGTCCACCTTTGTTTCTCTCGCCATAGATGGATAGAAATTTGGGTCTAGAAGGAGTCAGGGTCAGCTAATCCAGCCCTGTCATGTTCCACATGGAAAAACTTCAACAAACAAAAAACTCACTGGCCATCACATTGTGCTGCTGTGCTCTCATATGTCACTCCATGCGGACCTAGACTTAACTGTACAAGGGAACTTTTGATTGTGGCAATTACCCCAGGTATAGTCTCCTCTGAACTGAATTGTCTCAGAGTCGGAATTGGTAGTGACCTCTGAGCTCATCTCATCTAACCTCCCAATGCAGGAAATTCCTTCTACAACATTCAGGCCAGTAAGTCTGTCAGCCTCTGCTTAAATGCTCCTAATGACAGGAGCCTCATTACCATACAAGACAGCTTTCTCCATTGGTGGCCACATTCCCAGTGGCTGGAGAGCAGACCTTATAATGACCTGAAATCCCCTGATGTGAAGCCTTCCCCTATGATTCCTTGTCTTTGCTTTTTTGGAGCCATCCAGGAGTGAAAGCCCCAGTCTAGCACTCTCAGTCAATGTTTGAGGATGATGACATCACACTTGAGGAAACTGAGTCAAGGCAGGGCTACCCCCAGTGGGAACAGGAGCCAGGAAACTCCACTGGGAATCTGTGTGATGCTGGAGGCTCTATCATGACAGCCACCTCCAGTTTCGATAGGAGAGGGCTCTTCACTTTGACGTGGCTCAGGAGTGAGCATGGTGCAGTGGGGAAGACGTGGGCTTGGAAATCAGACACAGCTAAGTTGAAACCCTGGTCTTTTATAAGCAGTGTGGTCCTAAGCCTACTGCTTAACCTCCCTGAGCCTCAGTTTCTTCCCCTGATGGTTCTGTAAGGTAACGTATAAAACTCTGACGTTCTGCCGCACTGCCCGTGGGCCCATTCTTCCTGTTGTTTGTGGTTGGAGGGGAGGGCAGAGAGCACGCTGTAAATCCACCCTTCATTCAGTTCTGTCCGCTGACATCGCAACCCTCCATCTCTCTGCAGCACTTCAGTGGGGAGTTTCCCATCCGGAGAGAGCAGTGACCAGGGTCCCCGGACGCCCACCCAGCCTTTGTTGGAGTCTGGCTTCCGCTCCGGCAGCCTGGGACAGCCCAGCCCGTCTGCCCAGAGAAACTACCAGAGCTCTTCTCCTCTCCCGACTGTGGGCAGTAGCTACAGCAGCCCCGACTACTCACTTCAGCAATTCAGCTCGTCTCCAGAAAGCCAGGCCCGAGCTCAGTTCAGTGTGGCTGGCGTCCACACCGTGCCTGGGAGCCCTCAGGCGCGTCACAGAACAGTGGGCACCAACACTCCCCCTAGCCCTGGCTTCGGCCGGCGGGCCATCAACCCCAGCATGGCTGCCCCCAGCAGTCCCAGTTTAAGCCATCGCCAGGTGATGGGTCCACCAGGCACTGGCTTCCATGGTAGCACGGTCTCCAGCCCCCAGAGCAGTGCAGCGACCACCCCGGGGAGCCCCAGCCTGGGTCGGCACCCAACAGGGGCCTACCAGGTTTCTGGCCTCCACAACAATGTGGCCACCACCCCCGGAAGTCCCAGCCTGGGCCGGCACCCTGGGACTCACCAAGGCAACCTGGCCTCCGGTCTCCATGGCAATGCAGTACCCAGCCCTGGAAGCCCCAGCCTGGGCCGTCACCTGGGAGGGTCTGGATCTGTGGTTCCTGGCAGCCCCTGCTTGGACCGGCATGTGGCCTATGGTGGCTACTCTACCCCCGAGGATCGGAGACCCACAGTGTCCCGGCAGAGCAGTGCCTCTGGCTACCAGGCTCCTTCCACGCCCTCCTTCCCTGTCTCCCCTGCCTACTACCCTGGCCTGAGCAGCCCTGCCACCTCCCCGTCGCCGGACTCAGCAGCCTTCCGGCAAGGGAGCCCAACACCGGCCTTGCCAGAGAAGCGAAGGATGTCGGTGGGAGACCGGGCAGGCAGCCTCCCCAACTATGCCACCATCAACGGGAAGGTGTCTTCGCCTGTCGCCAGCGGCATGTCCAGTCCCAGCGGGGGCAGCACTGTCTCCTTCTCCCACACTCTGCCCGACTTCTCCAAGTACTCCATGCCAGGTGAGCCTCTCCACTTCCATCTTCACCTCTCCTGCTGATGAAGTATGTACAAGAGTGAAATATCTGTCCCAGTGAATGTTCTGACATTCCCTTGGCAGGCGAGCCTGGGTGAATCACTGATTTCTGGGACTTAGTTTATCTGTATAAGGAGAGTTGGAGGTGTCCTCCCCATAAGTGTGCTGTGGTTGTGGATGCTGAGATGAGGATGTAGATACAGATGAGGATGATAAAAAGAATAATGATGAATAGTATTACGGTTATGATTATCATCATCCTCATAGCCATTACCACTTGCTGGGCACATGCTGTGTGCCAGGCTCTGAGCTAAGTACTGTCTCATTTAAGCTTCTTGGCCACTTGGTCAAGTAGGTATTAATATTATTAACCCCAGTTTACAAACTGAGGCTTAGAGGCTCTGTCACTTGTCTAGTATCATACAGTCAAGAAATGGCAGAGCCAGGCTTCCAATCCAGGCCACGCCACCCCAAAACTAATGGTCTTCAAGCATCATTGGAGTTATCTTTATCATGTGTCCGTATCTTGGGGGGTCATCATTATTTAGCATGACCTTGAAAACCTGCCTTCCAAACCTGGATCTCCACACCTTTGCCACCCCCGCAGTGGCCACATCACTCCTCATAGACCCAACTTCATCAAAGCCCATGCAGGTTTGTGCAGTGAATTCTTCACCCATCGCCAGAACTTGCCACCTTTGCCTCTACTTAGATAGTTCATTGTCTAAACACAAAGGCCAGCCTCTAACTTGACTGTGTGCACCGTGGCCCTGAATGTTTGAGGCAGATTTAGAATGTTTTGGGCCGCCTCAGATGGGCCCCAGCTGCCTAGATTCTCCTGGTATCACTCTCAGGTCCTGCCCTGAGCCTGCCAAGCCAGGACACCTAGAATGACCCTGCACCCCCTGTTTCCTGCCGCCCCCCGGGAACATCTGGTTCCCAGCCCCTCTCCTTGAAGGATGCAAAACGTCTAGTAGCTGGGACACTTCCTGTTTCCCACCATCTTCCCTGCTTAAAATAGCCTTTGGAGTCAACACAGGAAGGCATGTGGGACTGCAGCCGCCTCTGACAGCTCATTAAACAGGCCATGGCAGCAGTGGGGCCTGGGGCTTCGGACGGAGAAAGGCAGCCTGAAGCAGTTGCACGGCCCAGCTGCCTAACCCAGAGACCTTCTTCAGCACACAGCTGCCAGAAAAGGGAGCTGACCTCTCCCCTCACGATCGCCGGAAGACAGATCCCAGAAGCATAAGGGAGTGTAAATCATAGGTTGAAACTGACTAAGCACTGGAGACACAACTTGTGTCTCCTGATCTGCTCTCTTAACTTTACAGTGTCTTTCATGCCAGCTTCGGTCTCTGAAGACAGGAGAGGAAAAATGTGGAATCCTTATCTCTTTCTATTTCCCCTCCCTTTTTTTTGGTTTTCTTTGGTGCCAAAAGCTGAAGGAAGAGGTTGAGAGTGAGGGCCACACATCCTGATGCTTAGACAGGAAGATACAGTTTAGCTGGTCCTAAACTGGCTGCTAGGGCCTCTTACCAAGGCCACCATCTGTGTGACTTGGGCAAGTCACTTCTCGTCTCTGAATTTCTCCTTATATGTAAAATTAGGCAGTTGGACTCTGTCCTGTCTGAGCTCCCTCCAGAATCTCATGTTCTACGACAAATTTGCAAGGTCTGCAAAGAGTCTGGGCATGGGTGTGTGTGGGGGTGTTGTCTGCCTGAGAAGCGGGGTGCCCGACATGCAGTAGATGGCCTCTAGATTCTAGGCCAGCTATCACCTGTTTAATCCAAAGAGAAGTGAGTTTTTTTTGTACTTTGTGATGCAGAACATAGGCTTTCCCTGTGGAAAGTGAGGAGGGGCCTGGGGGAACAGGGGGCAGAAATGGATCTTTCTGCCCTCATCTTCATGGTGGGTGTGCTGAAGTTGAGAAACTGAGCCTGTGGAGGAAGGTTCTAGAAGCAAGCGTTTTAGCCCGTGGGAGAAAAGCCGCAGGAAGGGTTTAGTCACAGTCTTCTAGGGAAAGGGGGACATGGGGTGGAGGAAGGCTTTCGGTGGGCTCTGCGAGAATGCAGTGCCAGGCCCTCCACCAGGAGGTGGCTCAGCCACCCAGAGGGCGTGCAGGGGATAGGGGATGGATGAGGAGGCCGAAGGTCCCTTCCACTGTGCGTTCGAGGACATCAGCTTTTGATGTCAGTTTCCTGGGGCTGCCATAACAAAGGACCATGTGCTTAGTGGCTTAAAAATGACAGAAATGTGTTCTCTCACAGTTCTGGAGGCTAGAAGTCCAAAATCAAGGTGTTGGCAATGTTAGGTCCTTCCTGATGTTCTGGGGGAGAATCTGTCCCAGACCTCTCTCCCAGTTTCTTGTGGCCTCCAGCATCCTTGGTGTCCCTTGGCATGTAGATGCATCACCTCAGTATCTGCCTGCACCTTCCATGGTGCTCTCCCCTGTGTGTATCTCTGTCTACTCTCCTTGTAAGGACACCAGGCCTACAGGCATACTGGATTAAGGCTCACCCTAATCCTGCGTGACCTCATCTTAATTTGTCTACATCTGCAAAGACCCTATATCCAAATAAGGTCAAATTCACAAGCACTGGGGTCAAGACTTTGATGTATGTTTTGGGCGAACACAATTTAACCCATAACACTTTCTTCCCTTCTCCTGCTTTAGACAACAGCCCGGAGACACGGGCTAAAGTGAAGTTTGTCCAGGACACTTCTAAGTATTGGTACAAGCCTGAGATCTCCAGGGAGCAGGGTGAGTGCTGGGCTCTGTGGTCCATCAGAGGTCATAGCTGGCTGAGGCCTCCTGTGTCTTCCCTGGGCAAGGAACAGAGGCAAATTCAGTCCTCTTTGTAGCAGGGGGTCATCACAGAGGGGGCTGGGGTTGAAGTTAGACAGTAGGAGGCACTTCCCGCAGTGAAGTGTGGGAACACAGAAGCAGTGGTTGTAGACACTTCTTGGAAGGGTTCTTAAAAACAGCAAAGCCTTGGTTTTCCTGGGCAAAGTAAAAGGTCTGCCAAGATAACATGAAACCGTAGCTCTCTGTCTGCCTGATGTGGGAGGTTTTTGCATTTTACAGAGAGAGAGAACAAAGTTGGGAATGTGGGAATGATTCTCAGGGGAAGCCTGTCTGGGTGTGGGACAGGGGTCAGCAACGGCAACCCGTGGGTCAAATCTGGATGCTGCCTGCTTTTGTAAATGAAGTTTTATTGGGGCACACCCACACCTGCTGGCTTGCATCCTCTCTGTGCTGGTGTCCTGCTGCAGTGGCAGAGTGGAGTAGTTGTAGCAGAGGCTGCATGGCCTGCAAAGCGTGAAATATTTACTCTCTGACCATTTATAGAGGAAGTTTGCCAGCTGGGTGTGGTGGCGCACACCTGTCATCCCAGCATTTCAGGAGGCCAAGGCAGGGGGATCACTTGGGGCCAGGAGTTCAAGACCAGCCAGGGCAACATAGTGAGATCCTGAATCTACAAAAAAAAAAAAAAAGAAAGAAAATTAGCCAGGCAAAATGGCACATGCTGAACAGTGGCCTGTGGTCCCAGCTACTGGAGAGGCTGAGGTGGGAGGATCCCTTGAGCCCAGGAGGTCGAGGCTGCAGTGAGCCATGATTGTGCCTGCATGCCAGGCTGAGTGACAGTGAGGCCCGGTCTTACAAAAACAAAAAACCCAACAGAATAAGGTTGCCAACTGGAGTACAGGAAGACCCTTAGGACTAGTTAAATTCTAACTTCAAAGAACGTTGTCTCACCTAAGAAAGAACAAAGGTCGGTAGGCTCAGTGAGACTTAAGTAAAACTAATGCCACCAATGTCTTGCTTCCTCTCCTCTCCTTGTCCCTTCCCCATGCAGCCATCGCACTCCTCAAGGACCAGGAGCCCGGGGCCTTCATCATCCGTGACAGTCACTCCTTCCGAGGCGCCTACGGGCTGGCCATGAAGGTGTCTTCGCCACCTCCAACCATCATGCAGCAGAATAAAAAAGGTAACCTCATCTCCCAGAACGGGGCTCAGGACAAGGTGAGCTTTACAGTTGCTAAACCTGGAGGTGCTGGAGGGACCCAGGGTGCTGCACAGGACCCTAACTCCCATCAGACTCTTCGGAAGCGGGTGTCTTGGGCTTGGCAATGGTTGGGGTCAAAGATGAGGAAAGCAGGAGATTGGGTGCCTGCCATGTGTTTCCTGCGGGGTGGGAGAGCAGCAGAGGGCGCTGCAGTCCGTGGGGCTCCAGTCACATTCTCTCTTCGGCCATTTCTCCCATCTTGGCCCTGCATACTGCAGAAGTTTTGAAGCAGTCTTGGGAGGTGGTGGGAGGAAGCCATGGGAAGGGACTGAGCCTCATGTCTTTCTCTTTGTCCCAGGAGACATGACCCATGAGCTGGTCAGGCATTTTCTGATAGAGACCGGCCCCAGAGGAGTCAAGCTCAAGGGTTGCCCCAATGAGCCAAACTTCGGTGAGCTGTCCCTGCTGCCCCCGTCTCTACAGTCTGGCCTGAGTCTTGGCCCTGTCCTGGGTTCCTCCAAGTTCTTTCTGACAGGCTCTGCCAGCCACCCTTGTCGTGAAATCAGCGGAGAAAATGAATGGAGGCTTGTCTCCCTCTGCAGTGCGGCTCCTAATTCTGCCAAACTGCATTCTGTATTTGTCCTGCCCAGCTGGGACTTATTCTCATTATAACTGGAGTAACAATAGTAAAATCAGCTGCCTTAATTGACCACCTACCGTGTGAATGTCACTGTCCCAGCACCTTCTATCACGTCTGGCCTCACAACTATCCTGTTTGATAGGGGTCATCCTCCCTAATAGGGAGGAATTGACACATGAAAAAATGAGAGTCATCAAAGTTACACTTACCTGAGAACCAACAGGTGACATGTGACTGAGTTGGGATTGGATCCCACAATTCTCTGATCCTTCTGCCCTGTTCTCAGAGGAGCCCCAGTAAGTGGGGCGAGTTAGGAGCAATGTTAGGAGGAACTTTCTGCAAAGGAAAGTTGTTAGGTAACTTTATGACTGCTGGAGTGAACCTTGGGAATCTTCTCTTTTGGATCTTGTTAAAAAGAGGGTGTGAATTTTCAGCTTTGTTGGTGGGTTGAGGTAGAAGTAACAAAGAAGTGGAAGATCGTGTGTATCGGGATGAGGGTGGAGGTGGAGGTTTCCCCTCTGACTTCCAGTATCGCTGCCCCTGACATGCTGTCTGCTTCCCTGCAGGATCGCTGTCTGCCCTGGTCTACCAGCACTCTATCATTCCATTGGCCCTGCCTTGCAAGCTGGTCATTCCAAATCGAGGTAGGGACGTGAGACTCCTGGCTCACCACCCACACCCTTGAGCTGGCCCCCGTCATGTCTTGATCCTGCCAGCCACTCTGGACATGGGCCAGGGCTGGAGGACACACATCATTTTACCAATCTGGAGAAACTCAAAATTACTCTCCTTTTTTTCCTATTAAAAAAGAAGAAAAAATTTATGAAAAAGCTTGACTCCAGGAACATACATAAATGGACTTGCCAGATTGTTCAGGAAAACCCTCCGTGTGAAGAAATTCATATGGAATCTTCAGACCACGTGTCATCCCAGGGATGACAGGAGACAGGAGAAGTAGGGGACAGGAGACATGTCCTGGAGGATGAGATGGGCATCTGGGGAAGAGAGCGGGGAGGCAGACTGAGGTGTTGGGGGTTGGTCTGGATGGAGACGAGAAAGCAGCCTCAGGAAAGGGAAGGCAGTGCCTCGATGTCGCTGGATTTTCTAATCTGTGTGCTGGGAGGGTGTTCCCTGACTGAGGGGACGCTGAGCTGTTAGGGAAGAGCAAGTCTTCTTTTGATTGTGGGAAGTTGGAATGGACTCCAAGAGCATGAGGACATGCAGGATGAGAATCTGAGTGAGACGGCAGGGCTGGAGAGGGGGTGTTTAGCTTCTCTCATGGAGGCGCATCAGCCCTGGAGCATGGCAGGTGGGCACCTGGAACTCCTCCCAGCACAGGCCTCTATTGCCCAGCCCTCGGAGACACAGGGCTCACCTGAGGGTCATTGGCCTCACCCCCAGTGCAAGGTCTCAGAACTGGGAGCTGGGCTGCCTTCTCCCCACTCTCTCTGTTCAACAATAGGACCTTCAGAAGCACTCCTAGGCTGTGGCCCTAGGATCTTTTCTAGTCTGTCTTGGAGCTCCTGGGGCTATGCCCACACATAACACCTCCAGTATTTTTGGACAATTTCTATTTATCCAGTTCAGTTCATTGAACTATTAATGGTAATGGACCAACATTATTAGCTTATAAGTTCAAATACAACTTAAATAGCACTATTAACCAATGACACAATTCAGACACGAATTGAATTATATTCCTATGGAATTTACCATAGTAGTTCAGCAATTAAAAAACTGTTTAATATTTAGATTGTATAAACCTGTCGTTTTCGAAGTATGGGCCTAGACCGACAGCATCAGCATCTCCTGGGGACTTGTTAAAAATGCAAATATTGGCTGGGCATGGTGGCTCATGCCTATAACTTCAGAACTTTGGGAGGCTGAGGTGGAAGGATTGCTTGAAGTGAGGCATTCAAGACCAGCCTGGACAAGATCAGAAGACCCCATTTTTACAGGAGAGTAAAAAAATTAGCCAGGCATGGTGGCTCATGCCTGTAGTCCCAGCTACTCTGGTGGCTAATGTGGGAGAATCCACTAAAGACTGGGAGTTTGAGGCTGCAGTGAGCTGTGATCACACCACTGCACTCCAGCCTGGGTGACAGAGCAGGATTTTGTTTCAAAAAAAAAAATTATCTACCATGTACAATGTGATGTTTTGATAAATGCATACATTGTGGGTTAAATCAAGCTAATATGTCTATCACTCAATTCTTATTAACATTGGAATTAGAGTTATGCTGGATCAATGGTTTAATGAATTACGGAAATTAGAGGATTTATTGACCTACACAAAGATATATCAATGCAAAACAATAACAGCAATGCCAATTTCACTTGAAGGCTTGCTTTATGTTAAGCACTGGCTAAATTGTACATGGAATCTCTCAAAAACCAAGTGACATGGGTGCCATGATCATCGTCTTTGTTTTATAGATACTTAGTAAGTGCTGGGGTGAGGGTTTGAGCCTAGTTCTGCTGGACTCCAGAGCTCACAACCAGTGTGCTGGGTGCTTAGAGCAATCATCAAACATTCAGAATGAGCCTAACTCAGGGCTGACTGCCATGTTCTGGTATGAAAAGCAATGTCCCTTGTGCCAAAGAGTTGCAGAGCTCAACTTCAGCCCAGCCAAACTTGTGCTTCTTTCCAGCTCTAGGGTTTTAATTCCTACTGAATTTTTGTCTCAGACCCCACAGATGAATCGAAAGATAGCTCCGGCCCTGCCAATTCAACAGCAGACCTGCTGAAACAAGGGGCAGGTGAGTGGTCACCTGAAACTACCCATGCCCAGGCCTTCCTTTCTGCCTTCCTGCCCTGATCCCTCCTGCAGATGCAGGCTGGAGGTCTCTCCAGGCCCAAATATCTCCGGGAAGATCACATTTCTATGTGCAGATGCCTTGGCTCAAGGCTAGCCTGAAATTTATCTGCTACCTTCTCCCTGAAGAATGGATCTGGGTTAATGTCCTCACCCACCCCGGCTCCCATGACTCCCCCTTGGGTTGGTTTCTTCCAGCCTGCAATGTGCTCTTCGTCAACTCTGTGGACATGGAGTCACTCACTGGGCCACAGGCCATTTCCAAAGCCACATCTGAGACATTGGCTGCAGACCCCACGCCAGCTGCCACCATCGTTCACTTCAAAGTCTCTGCCCAGGGAATCACTCTGACTGACAACCAGAGAAAGTAAGACTCCTGTGCCTGCTCCTGGGTGGGGTTCTCCTTCCTGTGACCCATCTGTTCATCCATGTACCGACCCATTTACCAATTGATTAATTCCTTGCACCCAACTTCTCATCTACCCTCCTGTCCATCTGTCTTGCATCTACCTCCCATCTACCCAGCTACTTATCCATCCATCCATCCATCCATCCATCCATCCATCCATCCATCCATGCATCCATCCATCCATCCATCCATCCATCCATCCATCCATCCATCCATCCATCCATCCATCCATCCATGCATCTATCCATCCATCCATCCATCCATCCATCCATCCATCCATCCATCCATCCATGCATCCATGCATCCATCCATCCATCCATCCATCCATCCATCCATCCATCCATCCATCCATCCATGCATCTATCCATCTAATCCCTGCATTCATTCATCCCTCATCTATCCCTGACCACCCATTTTTCCCTTCATCCATCTATATCTCCATTCATCTATCCATCTACCCATTCATCCATCCTTCTGTGAGAATTTGCCAGCATTGCGTATATGGCTGTAAATACAACTGATAAAAAGGACTTGCTTTCTAGGAGCAGAGCCCATCCACTTGGACTCTCTCCTAACAGTGTTCCCGGCCTCTTTGCTTCTTCTTCCAACCCCTCCCCACATTTCCTATTCCTCAGTGCCAGTTTCCTCCTTTCCCAGCCCCTGGCATTTGGGATAATTCTATGGCACATCTGTCTCTGTACATTGCTTAGGTTGCCAGTGTCAGCAGCTCAGGCCATCTTGCTCATAAGAGAGAGGTTGTGTGGACCTGTGATAGCCACAGATGGTGGAAAGGTGGCCTGACCTGCTGGTGGAAGGAGGGGATAAGCAGCCCCGTTAGCACTCATTCTCTGTTTATCTGATGTCTGTGCTGCAGGCTCTTTTTCAGACGCCACTACCCCCTCAATACTGTCACCTTCTGTGACCTGGATCCACAGGAAAGAAAGTAAGTCTCTTGTACACACCTTCCCTCCCACATAGCTCTCTTCCCTCCCACACGTCTGTGTGGGTGCATGCATGTGCATGTGTATGTGTGTACATTCTCCATTCAGCTGGAAGATCTGCCCATGTGTGAATAATCATGTTGGGTATCTTTTGAGTCTTTCCCACTATAGATATGGGGACTCTCCTAGGGACTCAGTGCCCATAGCCACCCCTTCTGTCATGCCCTGACCCTGAACCTGCCTCTCCTCTCCACGATGGGGAGAGCCCCTCAGGAGGCAGGCTGCAGTGTTCTCTCCACCTTGAATGCATCTCTGTGTGAGCTTGGGCAGCTCCTGTGCCCTGGGAATGGGGGGTTGGTCCCCTGGCTTCCTGCAGAAGGTCTGGCTGTGTGTGGGGCTGGGCTCTAGGGAGAAAGTACGGTGATTTACCCTGAGCCCACTTTCTCTCCACAGGTGGATGAAAACAGAGGGTGGTGCCCCTGCTAAGTAAGTGTGACTTCTTACCCCCCACCCAGCAGGCTGGCCTTTGTACTTCACAGTGAGGGAAGCATGGGGCACATTTAGAAACCAGGGCCAGGGGTAGGGAAAGAGCAGCAAAACCCTTTGTGCCGAGGTCACTCAGCTTCCAAGCGAAGCTTGACCAGGCATACAGGCCTTTTGCCTTGTCCTTCCTCCAGGCCAGAGGCCCAGCCTCTGGTCTAGCCACCTTCATTCTCCCAGGGTCAGAAGCAGCAGGGATGGCAGGAAGTGGACGGAAAACAGAGTCTCATTGGAAGCAATGGAGGTGGGGCAGGGGTTGCTTACATGATCCTTTCTGCCCCAATTCTAGCTCCCTTATACTTGTTCTTGCTTTTTTGGGCTTTCCTATGAGTCTTGTGGCCAAGCAAGGCAGCCTTACCAGAATGTGGAGCCCAGAAGGTCTGAATTCTGGGGATGGCCTGGGACCTTTGGGTGGATTCCTCCATCCAGTGGACATGTCCTAGGGGCCTCCAAGGAACTCAGATCCTGCTTGGGTCTCTGACCCTGCCCTCAGGAGGCCCATTGGCACAGCAGATAAGATAGATGTCTAAATAGCACTAAGATGCTTCTGTGACTTTCAAACTGTGTTCCAAGGATCCTAGCATCCTTGGATTGCACCTGGTGTTCAGAAGGGAGGGAAAACTCTGCTGCTCTTTGCAGTTGTCTATCAGTAGGAACTAGGCTTTTCTCACAGTCACAAAACCAAAACAAAATATAGGCATAACCTGGGGTCTGAAGCTGACATGAGACTGTCACTATGATCTGTCATCCACTTTTCACTTTGTCAGGATTATTCCAACAACCCTATTATCCTCATTGATTGACTTTATAATAGGTAAATGTCATGCATTTGGAGCTGTAAAATACTGCTTTCACCTTTATACATGCAAACTTCATACAAGGTTGCTTTAGAAAAACAAAATGTTCACTGTTAAAAAAAAATGTCAGTTGCAAGGGAGGGAGAGGCAGCAAGAGAGTTCAGCTTCCATCTGGGGAGCTCATGCAAGAGAACACATTAGCACCTCAGAGAGGTGGAAAGAGCAGATATTTAAGGATGGGTCTTCAAAGACAGGTTCAATTTGGACAGGTCAAAATGAGAATGGGAGTAGGAGGGACTATTTCAGGGGAGGAGCCTCATGGCCACCAGACTGCAGGCTCCCCGAGGGAAGGGCCATGTTTGGCACATGGGGAGGCTGGTAAATATTTGTTGAGTGAAGAAATGAGAGAACAGAGGCTGGAAGAGCATGAGGATGCCTCAGTCCGAATGAATGGACTGACTAGTCTATCACATGGTCAGTGATGGCGGCTTAGGAGACGCCATGTGGGATGGTGGGGCTCAGCCCTGTCCAGGCTTCATAGGATCATCAGTGCTGCGAGTCCCTGCATCTCCCATGTCTCTGCTGGCCACGGCGGCAGGCTGGAACTTCGTGTTTGAAGGTGCTTGTGCTCACTCACCACAGGGCCCTGCGAGGGGAGAGGGTCAGGGACAGAAGGGAGCGGGGCCCCTAAGCCTGGAAATCCCTCTTTTCCTCCTTCAGGAGCTGGTTTTGAGTTGAACCTCCTGCTGAAGAGGCTTTGATGGGTGGGACAGAGGCCACAGGGAGAGGCTGAGCAGGGCAGTGGGCTAAGAGGGAATCATGACAGGGACAAGGCGAGGCCAGCCAGGGATCTCAGGTGCAAAATTCAAGGAGATGTTAGCTCTTGGGATCTTGCAAGGGCTCCCTCCTGCCCTTAGGGGCTGAGGCTTCTTGCCTGGATCTATTCCTTGTGGCAGATGACAGGACTGGTCTATTGCGGGAGCCTGGGAGCCACAGCTGAAAGGAATATCAGGGGAGGGCAGGCTCGGTGCTCCCATCAGGTGCAGTTGCTGGGTCTCCATCCTGGTAGACACCCACAGCCAGGGCTGGCATGCTCCCTCCCTCTGCCAGGATCACCCCCACCCCTTCTCAGGGTCCGAGCCAGCCAGGAAAGGCAGATGCTGGGGGCTGCCCTGTGGACCCCAGCTCCCCGCTCCACCTGGGCATTACCCCAGGCCTTTGGCCCTGTTGCTCCCGGCCACTGAAACAAGGCTGGGGGAGCACAGCTGTAGGAAATGCAGGATTGTGTGTGTGTGTGTGTGGGGTGCATATATGTTGTGTTTGTGTGTGTGGTGTTTGGTGTGTATATGTTGTGTATGTGTGTGGCCTGTGTATGTATGTATGCATGGTTTGTGTATGTGTGTGGTATATGTGTGTGTGGTGGTATGTGTGGTGTGTGCAGTGGTGTGTGTGTCGTGTGTGCAGTGGTGTGTGTGTGGTGTGTGCATGTGATGTGTGTGATGGTGTATATGTGTGTGGTGATATGTGTGTTGTGTGTGTGTGATGGTGTGTATGGATGTGAGGGTGTGTATGTGTGTGGTGGTTTGTGTGGTGGTATGTGGGTGGTGTGTATGTATGTGGTGGTGTGTATGTGTGGTGGTGTGTGTGTGGTGTGTGTAGTGGTGTGTGTGATGGTGTGTATGTGTGTGGTAGTGTGTGTGGTGTTATGTGGGTGGTGTGTATGTGTGTGGTAGTGTGTGTGTGGTGTGTGTGCGTGGTGGTGTGATGGTGTGTATGTGTGTGGTGGTTTGTGTGGTGGTATGTGGGTGGTGTGTATGTATGTGGTGGTATGTGTGTGGTGGTGTGTGTGTGGTGTGTGTGATGGTGTATATGTGTGTGGTTGTGTGTGGTGTGTGTGGTGTTATGTGGGTGGTGTGTATGTGTGTGGTAGTGTGTGTGTGGTGTGTGTGGTGTTATGTGGGTGGTGTGTATGTGTGTGGTGGTATGTGTGTGGTGTGTGTGGTGGTGTGTATGTGGTGGTGTGTGTGTGGTGGTATGTGGGTGGTATGTATGTGATGTGTCAGTGTGGTGGTGTGTGTGGTGTGTGGTGTGTGTGATGGTGTGTATGTGTGTGGTGTGTGTGTGGTGGTGTGTGTGTGGTGGTGTGTGTGGTATATGTGTGGTAGGTGTGTGTGGTGTTATGTAGGTGGTGTGTATGTGTGTGGTGGTGTGTGTGTGATATGTGGGTGGTGTGTATGTATGTGGTGTGTGTATGTGGTGTGTGATGGTGTGATGAGTGTGGTGGTGTGTAGTGTGTGTGATGGTGTGTATGTGTGTGGTGGTGTGTATGTGGTGGTATGTGGGTGGTGTGTGTGTGGTGGTGTATGTGGTGTGTATGTGTGTGGTAGGTATGTGTGTAGTGGTGTGTGTGGTGTGTGTGCTGTGTGTGTGTGGTGGTATGTGTGTGATGGTGTGTATGATGGTTGTGCGTGTGATGGTGGTGTGTATGTGTGTGGTGTGTATGTGTGTGGTGGTATGTGGGTGGTGTGTGTGTGGTGGTGTGTGTGGTGTGTATGTGTGTGGTGGTATGTGGGTGGTGTGTGTGTGGTGGTGTGTGTGGTGTGTATGTGTGTGGTAAGTGTGTGTGTGGCGGTGTGTGTGGTGTGTGTGCTGTGTGTGTGGTATGTGGGTGGTGTGTATGTGTGTGGTGGTGTGTATGTGTGTGGTAGGTGTGTGTGTGTGGTGGTGTGTGGTGTGTGTGTGGTGTGTGTGTGCTGTGTGTGTGTGGTGGTATGTGTGTGATGGTGTGTGTGTGTGTATGTGGTTGTGTGGGGTGTGTATGTGTGTGGTGGTATGTGGGTGGTATGTGTGTGGTAGGTGTGTGTGTGGTGGTGTGTATGATGGTGTGTGTGTATGTGGTGGTGTGTGTGGGATGTGTATGTGTATGGTGATATGTGGGTGGTATGTGTGTGGTAGGGGTGTGTGTGGTGGTATGTGTGTGATGGTGTATGTGTGTGGTGGTGTGTGTGATGGTGTGTGTGTGTGTGGTGGTGTGTGTGGGGTGTGTATGTGTGTGGTGTGTGTGTGGTGGTATGTGGGTGGTATGTGTGTGGTAGGTGTGTGTGTGGTGGTATGTGTGTGGTGGTATGTGGGTGGTGTGTATGTGTGTGGTGTGTATGTGTGTGGTAGGTGTGTGTGTGGTGGTGTATGTGTGGTGTATGTGTGCTGTGTGTGTGTGGTGGTGTGTGTGTGGTGTGTGTGATGGTGTGTGTGTGTGTGGTGGTGTGTGTTGGGTGTGTATGTGTGTGGTGGTATGTGGGCGGTGTGTATGTGTGTGGTGGGGTGTGTGTGTGGTGGTGTGTGTGGTGGTGTGTGGTGTGTATGTGTGTGGTGTGTGTGTGCTGTGTGTGTGTGGTGGTATGTGGGCAGTGTGTATGTGTGTGGTGGTGTGTGTGTGGTGGTATGTGTGTGATGGTGTGTATGAGTGTGGTGGTATGTGGGCAGTGTGTATGAGTGTGGTGGTGTGTGTGTGTGGTGGTGTGTGTGTGATGGTGTGTATGAGTGTGGTGGTGTGTGTGTGTGGTGGTGTGTGTGTGATGGTGTGTATGAGTGTGGTGGTGTGTGTGTGTGGTGGTGTGTGTGTGATGGTGTGTATGAGTGTGGTGGTGTGTGTGTGTGGTGGTGTGTGTGTGATGGTGTGTATGAGTGGTGGTGTGTGTGTGGTGGTGTGTGTGTGATGGTGTGTATGAGTGTGGTGGTGTGTGTGTGTGGTGGTGTGTGTGTGGTGGTGTGTATGAGTGTGGTGGTGTATGTGTGTGGTGGTGTGTGTGTGATGGTGTGTATGAGTGTGGTGGTGTGTATGGCACACAGCGAACAGCCGAATCCCCCTTTGCTAACTTTAGCTGCCATGGTCCTGTGGTAGGGAGAGGGGTTTCCATCGGAATCTCCAGCTGTCCTCATTTCCCCATCTCGCTCTAATTAGCAACATGCTGGCTGGGAGGGGGCCTGAGCTCACATTCTGTTCTCTGCCCTCATATTTTTAACTCTGTTTTGCAAAGAGAACACTGGGTCACTCCAGGCCTGCGGGTGGGGGTGGGGAATGGGTGTGGGGTCCACCTTCCCTTTTTATTTTCTGGCTTCCAAGGTTCTTGAGCCCAGGAAGAATCAGTGTGTGTGTGAAGGGGTGTGAACTACTTGACCTTTGTCTCCCTGACCTTGTGGTGTCTGAGGAGGCCCAGCTCTTTGCAGGCAGACAGCACTTTCCTGATTGGCATATGTGTTGTGTGTCAGAACAGTCAGTAGGGGTAGGGCTGGGATGGGCGGGGAGAGGCCTGTCTAGGAATGTTCCCATTTTATTTTGGTCTCCTCCCCACCCCTCACTATCCAGCTTTGTCAGTCCCCTGCAGCTTCCCTCGCACCCCTCCAAGGGGGATTTCTGCCCATCCTTAAACAAGGCGGGACACTGTTTCCAGGCCTTGGCTTGCAGTCAGGAGAGTGCACAGAGGATTCTCTTCTGTGCCTCTCCGAGTCCCTGATGCTGAGGCTTACTGGAGGGATGGGGGAGAAAGGCTGGCCTGAGACCAGCTTGCTTACCTGGGCTGCTGTCTACCTCCTGGGGTTCCATTTGCCCTCCCCTCATGCCCATTGCCCTCTCCTGCCTGCAGGCTCTTCGGCTTTGTGGCCCGGAAGCAGGGCAGCACCACGGACAACGCCTGCCACCTCTTTGCTGAACTTGACCCCAACCAGCCGGCCTCTGCCATCGTCAACTTCGTCTCCAAGGTCATGCTGAACGCTGGCCAAAAGAGATGAACCCTGCCTCTTGCCCAGGGCCAGTGCCTTGGGGAAGGGGCGCGTGGGGAGGGGACCCGTGAATCCTGACCACTCTTGAACCCAGAAGGAGGACTTTGGGCCAATTTCGGAGGAGAGAAGAAAGTGCAACGTGGGGAGAGGGAAGTGAATTGCAGAGGGGAGGGGGAAGAGAGAGAGAGAAAGAGGGAAAGCAAAAGATGGAGGAGAAGAACTTGGATTCCCCTGGGTAGATGGAAACTGCAAAAACCCAAAGCCTCCAAAACTAACCAGGTCCGCCTAATACCCCCTCCCTACCCCGAGAAGATGGATGTCCTCAAAAGAGAAGGAACAAACCTCCTTGGGAATCCACAATTTTGGCGGGGGGGTGGATGGAAAAGCTCTGTCTCCTTAACTCAACTGCTTTGCAAGGGGAAATCAAGCTGGGAGAATCTTTTTCTGGCCACCTGTAGGGTAGATTGTCAAACCAAACAGAGCCACCGTGGGACATCAAGTGGCAGAACTTGTT
Source organism: Macaca mulatta (assembly GCF_049350105.2). Classification (NCBI taxonomy): domain Eukaryota; kingdom Metazoa; phylum Chordata; class Mammalia; order Primates; family Cercopithecidae; genus Macaca; species Macaca mulatta. Next base: position 123,002,795 of record NC_133417.1, on the reverse strand, counting down.
CGCTTGAAAGTATCTCAGACCCAAGGCACCTCAGGTCTCTTTGCTGTGCCTTCACTATATTGTTGTGTGAGTGTGTGTCTGCACCCACATCCTCACACATTGATCTAGTTCAGCCTTTATCCACTCGAATTATAAACAGCTCGGCTTGTCCTTGTCCCATGTGTTTGTAGACACACATGCATATTGTCCAAAGATTAGGGTTGGCGGTGGCAGGCCAGCAGGGGAGGGACAAACAACCAAGCTGTGGGTGGCAGAGGCTCTCTCCTGGTGCCTGCACCTGCACTCTAGTGGCCCTGGGTGCCGCCAGACCCTTCTCCTCTGCAAAGACCCCAGCAGGAGTGGGAGGGTCTGCAATGGCATCACCCTGTCCCGCCTTGGCCAGAAGGCTGGAGCTTTGGTTTGAGGAGGTAGAAATATGTGTGTCCATACGAAGAGATCTGTGAGAACAGGCAGCTGTTGAGCTCGGAGTGTCTTCCCCAAGGCCTGTGGCTCAGCAGCAAGGAAGGCAATGTGCTCCTGCTGGGGCCCTGGACTCTGCCTTAGCTCCCACCTCTCAGCCCTGTTCCTGGGTTTCATGCCCCAGGACCAGCCTTATCTCAGACCTGCTTACCTGCATGATGCCTTTTCAGGGGCTGGGGATTGAGCCTTCCTGCTCTGCCCAGCCCTGTTCTATTCTGCAGGGTCCCTGTGTTGGAATTCACCCTGGGGAACCTGCTTCCTGCTCAGTGAGGCTCAGGGGAGAAACCTGGAGTCCTTATCCTCCCCTCTGTAAGTGTTTTAGGGTCTGGCTTTTGCAGGCACCCTCTGACCTCAGCAGAGCTCCTGGGGCTGCTACCTGTACACCGTATCGCCTACCTACAATGCCAAACCTCACTGTCACCCTTTCTGCCTTGGTTTCCCCAGCTGAGCCACACTGCCCATGCAGCAGAGGGCAGAAGGCTTGCACTTGGGCCAAAGGGCCTAAGGTCCACTGGACAGTTGGGAAGACACCTGACCACCATTTAAGGACTCTAAGCCAGAATGGAAAATTCACCAGGACTCCATTCTTAAGCCTATGGGGGTCCCCTAGAGAGAGGCATTGTACTGATGTATAAATATTATATAATATATACATGAGACATACTGACAGAATCTGTAAGCTAATAAAATGTAAGAAAAGGTTAAAAAAAGAATAGGTAAATTGACAAGAAGTATTTATTGTTTTTCCATATTGCTTTATTGCCTTCCCTGGGTATAAACCAATTCCTATCCCTTTTTACATATGTAAGTAAAGCCTGAAATGTAGGGGGCCTTTGTTCTTGGAGCAGCCAGGGTCTCCTTGCCCTGGCCTTGGCCTTCCCTAGACTGTGTGGGGCTCAGTGTTGGGAGGGGTTGCATATGTTCCACCCTTTGGCCCCGTTACTTTTCAGCAAGCCAGGGGCCCAGCAGTCAGCCCCCAGGATGTGTGGGGAGCTGTCCCTGCCTCTGCAGGCCTGAGCAAGTGTGTGAGCATGCGGGGACATGGGTGTGTGTGGCACACATAGGGGTGTGTGTGCCTTTTGTATTTTTTCTCCTCCAAGGAGCTGTGTCAGTGTGGACTTTCTATTTGAGGGAGTTGGAAAGGAGGGTGTCTGCAGAAGGTGGAGAGCAGGGGCAGAGGCCCCACCGGCCACCCCCTGCTTACCAGAGTGAAACCTTGTGCCTGGTGATCGAAGTCCCTCCAAAGTGCTCTTCCTTCTGAGATATTCAAGCCAAATATCTGGGTTTCCCCCTCTCCTCATTCCCTAGCAAACCCCAGTTATCTCCCAAGATAGGAGATATTTCCCATCCCCTTCCTTTGTAAATATCTCATCTCCCACTGGACAGCCCAGGAGCCTCTTCCTGGCATGGATGTTCTGTCCACACTTGAGGCTGGGCGATGTATCAGACCCTTCAAGCAGCCTGGCTGGTGCCCGGGACTGAGTCTGGGGTCAGCTTTCATAGTCGCTTTCCTCTTCCTCACCACCCACCGCAGCCCACCTTGCATGCATGACCAGCCCCTCCATTCCAGCCTGAGCTGTGTGTGCCCCTGCGGGAGGACCCATTGATGCCAGAAAGCTGGTAACTCCCTCCCAGCATCCCTGCGGAAGGAGTCAGTTTCTGAGAGTGTGGCCTTTCAAGGTGAATGATGAGGAAGGGTTTCCCAGTCCCCACAGTGGCCCCACCTCTGGGCCCTGCACCAGAGCCCTCCTGTGTCACAGGGAGCTGTGCAGCCATGCACACGCCTACGCACACACACCACTCCACGCACACACCACTCCGCACTGCAGTATATTCTTGCCAAAGATTTCCTTTAAAAGAAAGCACTTTTACTAATTATTATTTTGTAAATGTTTATCCTCTTCTGTCTTCTCCCTCCCTCAATCTTTACTGTTGTTTATTGTTGAATCTGTGTGTCAGCCAGGAGAGCGCTGTCTGGCCTTGAACATGGGCTGGGATGGGAAAGGGTCTGGGAGAAGATGGGCAAGAAAGAGCCGGGGAGTCATGGCCATCGCAGCGACGCAGACCCCAGCAGGCTCAGTCCCGTGCTGCCGCCAGCTGTCCAGCTGGGTGTCTGGAGGGAAGAGGGTCATGTCCTTTCAGCTGGGGGAGGGGCCCAGTGAGCTCCATGTGGCTCTTTCCCAAGGGGAGCAAGAGGGAAGGATTGGGCGAGAAAACAATGGAGAGGGGACCAGAGAAGGAAAACAGGGAGGAAGTGAGCGGTTTGATCAGCCTGCTAGCATGGTATTCTGGCTCTCTTATTTAGCCAGGCACTTGAGTGACAGATACATCACATTCTAAGTTTGGGAAAGGCCTTTGAGCCACCTCATCTGAGCCTCTCCTCCAGTAGCTCTGAAAGCTGTGGACACCAATGGCCAGGATTCCTTCTCCCCTGGCTTTTGAGGCCCCCTGGGTCTTCCGAGACTGGCCAGGAGAGGGATGGAGGGGCCAGTGGTTGTGTGAGAGCAGGAGGGGCAGTCCTCCTGGACAAGCGTGATGCCCCTATAAAGGGCTCTCAGGAGGTTGGCAAGTAGGGGATTCTGCCTTGTTCTGATGAGCCTGCGCAGGGGCTCCAGGGGAACATGCTGTCCAGGGAACACAGAAGGGTGGTGAGTGTGATCAAATCTAGTCTCACGCCCACTTTTCAGTTTCACTCCCACTTTTGTCCATCACTCCTGCCTCCTGGATCTTCTCCCACTTTTTTTTTTTTTTCCAGTTTTAGGACCTGGGAAGATCATGTGAGTCAAGGGAGACACCCAATTCTACCCCCACACTCGGGGTCCTCCAAGAGGTTAGGGGGCGGAGTCCCACAGCAGCCCTTTACCCCAGGTCCAGGCCCTGGAATCCTGAGACTTGCGTTTCCTTGGCCAGTGGTAACACAGGACGTGTGTGTGCATGTGCAAGTGTGGATGTATGTATGTGCGTGTGTTTTGCTCATCTCTTTAGGGAACTTGGGGGTAGGGGTTGGAGGTGCTGGGCAATGGAACTTCAAGTTCAATGTTGCCCAGCAGTGAGGGGAATCGGGAGGTGAGGCCTGTAGGGCAACCAGTTGGTGGAGTCTCAGCGATGGCCCAGGTGAGGAGTGGGCCACCCAGAGGGGCAGGGTGGGGGCCTCGTCCCTCTTGGCCCTTCTGTCCTCAAATGTCCAAAATGTTGGAGGACCTCTGTTCATATCCCACGCCTGGGCTCTTGCCAGCAGTGGAGTTACTGTAGAGGGATGTCCCAAGCTTGTTTTCCAGTCAGTGTTAAGCCGTTTGCAACTCTCCTGTGTCTATGTTTGGTTTGTGCGTGTGTGTGAGAGCACATCAGTGTGTGCAGGCTGCGTTTCCCCATTTCTCTCCTCCCTTCAGACCCGTCATTCAGAACAAATGTAAGAAATCCCTTCCCACCACCCACCCTGCCTCCCAGGCCCTCTGCGAGAGAAACAAGATCACCCAGCATCCTCCCCCACCCCAGCTGTGTATTTATATAGATGGAAATATACTTATATTTTGTATCATCGTGCCTATAGCCGCTGCCACCGTGTATAAATCCTGGTGTATGCTCCTTATCCTGGACATGAATGTATTGTACACTGACGCGTCCCCACTCCTGTACAGCTGCTTTGTTTCTTTGCGATGCATTGTATGGCTTTATAAATGATAAAGTTGAAGAAAACTCTGTGCCGTTATCTATCTGTGTTGTTTGGACAGGGGTCTGCCACGTCTCTGGTGGGCAAAAAGGGGCCTCTCCAGAGATCCAGGTGGGCTTCAGCAATGCCTCTGGTGGACAGCTCAAATCCTCCCAGCGGCTTCCCCACCATCCGCATTGTGGTTCTGGTTCCATGCGTTTATTCATTCAGACTCTTTCAGCTGGAAGAGAAACTCAACTCAAACTTGTTTAAGAAAAAAATAAGTTTCTTGGCCCAAGTGACTGAGAAGTCCGGGCCTAGCTGCATTTAAGAGCTCAAATGGTAGAATCAGGAATTCATCCCCGTCACTTGGGTCTGAGTTGGCTTAACTTTCAGGCAAGCTGTATCTGAGTGGCAGTGCCCCCAGATACTCTGGGCTTCCATCCCACCAGCTCGATAGCCCTAGGAGAAGAGGGCTCTTTTCTCCCAATGTTCTCAGCAAGAAACTGGGACACGTGCTCATTGGCTGTGATCTGGATCTTGCCTGGCTCATATGATTAACTCGAAACCAATCACTCTATCCGGATCTGGGTCACACAACTGCCTCTGGAGCCTCCTGAAACTACGGGGACTGAGAATGGGGAAGTGGTTGATCCCGGAAGGGGTGAGGTCTGTCAGAGAGAGGGGGAACACGGGTTGTCAGGCAACATCTCTCAGGGCTGGTGCCCATCAAGTGGCAAATGTGTGGTTCATTCGTGTACCAGGCCCAGGGTTTCTGGGTGAATTCTTTGGAATTCAGAAAGTTTGGGAGTGGGACCTATTGAGGCATGCCTAGCACAGCACAGGAGTCTCTGGGAGATCCAAAATACTCAATGACATGGTGCAAGCTCTCCCCTGAGCTCACCGTGTGGCTGGAGGGGGGCTTGGACCAGCTTATTTGAGCAGGTTTGTGCTGAGCCCTCAGTGGCCCTCACGGTCCTCCTGTGGGCGGCCTTCTCAAGTTTTTGGGTCTTGGGATTCCTTTACATTCTTAAAATTACTCAGGACCCCAAAGGGCTTTTGTTTAGAATGATTATATCTTTTGATCTTTTACCATAGTATAAATTTTGATCTTTTACCATAGTATAAATTAAAACTGAGAACACTAAAAGTACTTAATTCACTTCCATAGCAATAAATTCTTCACATGTTAATATAGATAGCATTTTTGTGAAAAAAAATATTTTCTAAAACAAAAGCACTGGGTGAGAAGGGTGACTTTGCTTTGCATTATTATTATTATTTTTGAGACAGAGTCTTGCTCTGTTGCCCAGGCTGGACTGTAGTGGCACAATCATAGCTCGCGCTCGCTATGACTAGGGAACCTCCTAGGTTTAAGTGATCCTCCCACCTCAGCCCCCAAGGAGCTGGGACCACAGGTGTGTGCCACCATACCTGGCTAATTTTTTAATATTTTTTTTTGTACAAAAGAGGTTTCACTATGCTGCTCAGGCCGGTCTCGAACTCCTGGGCTCAAACAATCCTCTCTCCTTGGCCTCCCGAAGTGCTGGGATAACAGGCATGAGCCACCGTGTGCTTTGCATTTTGTAAAGGCCTATTCGTGTCGGGCTTACCAGGAGACAGCCAGATTCTTATATCAGTTTCTGCATACAATCTGTTGCAATATCACCCATCATGGGCCTCTGGAAAACACTGTATGCTTGTGGGAAAATGAGCAAAAAAGTCAAATAATGGCTTAATAGCATTATGAAAATGGTTTTGACCTCAGCACTCCTGAAAGGGTCTCAGGGACCCCTGGGGTCCCTGGATCATACTTTGAAACCTGTTGCTATGAGGGATACAAGACACAGGAAACTCAGACCCTGTCCAAGGTGGAGACTGAACATGTCTTGCGCCCTGCTATCTGTTAGATATCGTCATGCTGATGACGTCATGCTGAGTCATCCCAACAACACCGTGAAGTAGGCACTGTTATACACAGAGACATATAAGGAAACCGATGCACTGAGAGGTCACACGGTTTCTAGCTGGAAGAGCTGGTACTCGGCATCACCACTGGTGAAGGCTGGCATTCAGCCAACACCTGCTAAGTGCCAGAGCCTGTGCTAAGCACTTGGGTATCATTTCTCACGCACGTGCACCTGAGAGGTAAGGGTTATCCTTGTCCTCATTTCACAGATGAAGAAACTGCAGTTCAAAGAGGTGAAGACACTTGCTCAAAATCACAGAGCCGGGGTAAGTGGCCCAGCCAGGCTACGAACCCAGGTGAGCTGACTTCTCGGCCAGGCTCTTCCTAGCTCTTGCCTCTTTCTCCGCTCTCAGGGCTGGCTTCTGAGGGGAGAGACACACTCTGATGAGCCATGGACAAGCGGGAAACCAAACTGATGTCACTGGTCAGATACGGGGTTACGGGCTAGGCTGTAGGCTGGCTTCCCAGGGAGTGGACCAGGGCTCCTGGGTGTGTGATGGGGGAGGTCAGGAGGTCATCCCCTGACACTGTCCAGCTGCGGAGGGATGTAGGGACCTCGGGGGTTGGCCTGGTACAGGGGAGGAGTGTCTGATGAGAGAGACAAGCTATGGCCTGTGAGCCGAGCTGATGCAGCTGGCCTTTGAGGGGACTCAGCAGTGTGGTGGCTGTGCTGCTGGTACCTCAAGAAGGAAGTGGACGGGGCTGCAGCAGAGGGCTCTGGGTGAAGAAGGGCAGCTCTCCTGACACACATTATCACACAGAATACCCAAAGGACCTTGCATTTTCTTTCTTTCTTTTTTCTTTTTCTTTTTCTTTTCTTTTTTTTTCTTTGAGACAGAATCTCACTCCATCACCCAGGAGGCTGGAGCGCAGTGGTGCGATCTCAGCTCACTGCAACCTCCGCCTCCCAGGTTCAAGTGATTCTTTAGCTTCAGCCTCCTGAGTTGCTGGGATTACAGGCACACACCACCACTCCTGGCTAATTTTTGTATTTTTAGTAGAGATGAGGTTTCACCATATTGGCCAGGCTGGTCTCGAACTCGTGACCTCACGTGATCCGCCTGTCTCAGCCTCCCAAAGTCCTGGGATTACAGGTGTGATTAAAGGCGCCCAGCCACCTTTGCATTTTCTATGCAGAGTGTGGCCCGTGTACCGTTGGCATCAGTATCACCTGGTGCTTACAGGAAAGACAGGACCTTTGGCCTCACCCCAGGCCTGCAGATAAGAATCTTCATGTTAGCCAGATCCCCAGAAAATCTGCGTGAGTGCTGAAGTTTGAGCTGCTTGCATGTGTATCTCTTGCTGGTACTAGGCCAGGCTGAGATGCTCAGCCCCGGGCTCTGCCTCGACCACCTGAAACATGAGGATCCAGTGTGGGTCTCCATGGGAGAGAAGCAGCCCTAGACCTCACCTTGGGTGCTTGCCTTATTGACAAGATTCTGGAATCTCTGCTGCCTGGGGCTGGCCGAGGCCAGTAGGGGCCAGTCCTGGTCCTGATGAGCAGGATAACTCTGGTTGCACAAGGCGTGCAGGGTGTGAAGAGAGTCCAGCCTTGGAAGAGGTAGGAACATCAGCGGGGGCAAGGAGGGGCAGAGGGATGGCGGCTATGAGGCTCTCTCTTGTCTCAAGCTCGGCGGGAAAGTGCTGAAGCCTGGGCCCCACCCCAGAGATTCTGAGTGGGTCAGTCTAAGGTCCAGCCTGGGCAGTGGGAATTTTAATCACTCTTGGGTAACTCTGTGCAACCCAGGCTGAAAGTCGCTAGAAGCCCTCTCCTCAGATTGGCTTCTTCTAGGGCAGGGGTGTGTGTAGGCCCATGGGCACCTGTGCTTGGACGGGTGGGGAGCTGAGGAGTGGAGGAAGGCACAGTGGGAAGAAGTCCCCTCTGGACTGGCTTAGATCCCTGCCTCGCTTTCTGGGGGTGGGAGGATACCATCCCCTCCCATCTGCAGTGGAGCCCACTGGTATTTTAAAAATTCCAGGCCTCAAATGTCCCTCCTCCTGCGTCCCGTGGGCGGTCTAAGAGGGGAGGAGCCATGGCCATATCTTCATGGGATTCACCCCCAGGGCCTGCGCAGCTGGGTGGGAGGGGACACCTGGAAGAGGCTTTGCAGGCTGCTTCATTTCAGCTCCACGGGCTTTACAATACCTTCTGGGGTGGGGGGCGGGGTGGTGAAATCAAAGTCTGCCTTCCTCTTTTAAGAAACTGGTTTTTCTGGAATTTTCCCTGTTAGTTGGTGAAAATGCCTATTTATTAGTGCTTAGCAATTTACAAGCAGTCAGAACATGGGAAGGATATGGCCCATTCTAAAAACACTGACAGTAGGTATAGGACTAAAGACACACCTTCCCCCCATACACACAGATGCACACACACAAGACATGCAGACACACACACACGCACAGAGACACACAGGTACCCGTGCATACACATGCCCGCACAGATGCACACAGGCACACAGATGCACACACACAAGACACGCAGACACACACACACGCACAGAGACACACAGGTACCCATGCATACACATGCCCGCACAGATGCACACAGGCACACAGATGCACACACACAAGACATGCAGACACACACGGACACACAGAGACACGCAGACACACATATACACATGCACACACAGATGCACACACATGAACACACATGCACAGAGACACACAGATGCACACACACAAGATGTGCAGACATACAGGCCTACACGTACACACACAGACACATGTACACAAGAGACCTAGTCCCTCGGAATATGCTGCGTCTCCACACAGGCATCTCCTTTCCTACCGCCTTCTCTCCAAGCATTCCGGTGTTCAGCTAACTGATGAGTCAGTCCTAGGGATCATGGGGTCATCAGTGGGGCAGGGAGCTTCTCCCACAGTGAGCTGACCCCTGCTGCACTGGTTGGCAGAAGGGCAGGATCAAAGGAGGGGAGAGAATGTCTCCATGAGCTCTGCAGATCAGATCAGCTGCGGGGGGGGGGGGGTGCCTGGCACACACTGGATGTGGATGTGGGCAAGCTGGGGTGTGGTGGGAAAGGGTCAGGGCCCCAAGGAGCACCCGAAGGAGCTGAGAGCTCGACCTGGAGAAGAAGAGCTTCAGGGATCAGGGAGGATGAGATGGGATGCTGGCCTCCGATGTTTGATGGCCCCCTCGCTGGAAGAGTCACCATTCTCTGGGCTCCACATGTAACAGATGAGGGCCACAGGGAGGCCAGAGGTGGGAGGAGATGCTTGAAATGGAAAGGGGTGCTTTGGGAGGGGTGAGCTCCTGTACCTGGAAATGTTGGGCCCAGAGACTGCAAAAGGCCCTTTCGAGGCTCTGTCCTGGGTATGGCTGCTGGCACATGCCAGGAGACCGCCTCATCCAGATGGAGCCAAGAGGATAGGTATGGCTGGGCCCAAGTTTCCTTATCTGTCATATGGGGTCACACCTATCCTGGAGGGCTGCATGACCACACAGCACCTAGCATGGTGCTCGGCTTACTGCTGGCCCTGCGGGACACTGAGAAACATGTGCTTCCTTTCCTTTTCTGGTGCCTCTTGCCTTCTCCGCCATTTCCTTAGGCCTCTGGGGACACTTGGCAGCAGAAAAGGCTGGAGCAGAAAGCCTCTCACACGATATCGATCTGGCCGGCTCTGGACTCCAGACTACGGCGTGTGGGATGCTGGTACAACCGCCTCCATGGCTCCAGGTTTTATGGGGTTTGAAAGATCATCTCTGGCCATCGAGACAGGATGTCCATCTTCTGGGCCCCTCCTCTTAACCTCTGCTCCATTTCCTGACTCCCAGATCAGTCCTGAGAAACCCCCATCCCAGGTCTGGCCCTGGGAAACCAAGGGGTGCCTGGAAGGTTGTCATCTCCCCGCCCCGGCCCTCCCTCAGCCCCTCTTGCATTTGCAGAATCTGATCTGGCCGAACCATTACCTCTCCCTCCCTCAGGGGACTCTGGCTGGTGTAGGGTATTAGGAGCCAAGGCCACTGGGGCATGGGCAGGGGTCCTCGAGGACAGCAAGAGACCACCAGGAGAGATGGAGCCATAGCACTCTGGAGACAGCAGGCCCAGCTTGGGGTAAGTCAATCAACCAATCAATGAACTGATTTGAAAGATACATACTGAGCACCTACTGTGTACAGGCACTGTACTTGGCCCTGAGCACTAACAATGTGCTTGTTTGTCTCACGGCACTCCGGGTCTCATGGGATCAGGAAAAACTTATAAAGAATCAGCAAATATATAATCACAGTGTGATCGTGCACGGGAGCAAGGGTGCTTTACGGAGCAAGAGTTTCTAAAGGGATCTGGCTGGTCTGGGGAGAGCAGAGAAGGCGTCCCTTAGGAAGTGACATGTGCAGAATGTCAGAATCCAAAGGGTGAACAGGAGTTGGTCAGGCAAAGAGGGAAGAAAGGGTGTTTCAGGCAGAGGGAACAGCACATGCCAAGGCCCAGGGGCAGGAGAGTCTTCGTGCCTCTGAACCCCACGTACACTCCCTTGATAGCACATTTCACAGTGGTAATTTGGCATGAGTTTGAAGGCAGGACAGACTCATGGTTGAATGCACAGGCTATGGTGTCAGACTACACAAGTTCAAATTCAGGCTCCATGCCCACTAGCTGTGTGACCCTGGGCAAGTTGCTTGACCTTGCTGTGCTTCTGTTTCCACATCTGTAAAATGTGGGGTGATCATAGTAACACCTAACTCAGAGGATTGTAGGAGTTGATAATTTATATATGTAAAAACAGCTCAGACAGCACTTGGCAGGTAGTAAGTGCTCAATAAATGTTAGCTATGCTTATTTATTTATGTGAACTTATTTTTTTCTTTCTCCCTCACTAGACCGTAAAGTCTGCAAGAGCAGGGCTCCAGGTGTGTATGTGCGAAGTCCCAGCACAGTGTCTGGACTGTGAAAGGCCCTCGATCAATGTTTGTGGAGGCAGTGAGATGACTGCAAGGTCAGAGTGGGCAGAAGGAGCCGGGGGAGGTGGGGAAGGTTGGGCTAGAGAGGCTGGGTGAGCTAGGCAGGGCTTTGTAGGCCACAGGAAGGGTTTGGTGTTTGTAGTTAGAGCAGTGGGAGTGTTCGAAGATTCCGAATCGAGGGGGCAGGGGATCTGGTTGGTATTTTGTAAAGATGACTGGGCTGTCAGTTTCAACATCAGTTGAACCACAAGTATATGTCAATGTTATATTAGGTGCTTTATTCAATGCTATTTCATTCATTTTGCAAAATGATTGTGGGAAATAGGTAGGCAGCTAAGGAAATGAAAGCTTAGAAGGATTAAGTAGTTTGCCCCAAATCTCATAGCTGGAAAGTGCTATAGAAATGGACTGAAGATCTCTCGTTTTTGTTTATTATAGAGACAGGGTCTTGCTCCATTGCCCAGGCTGGAGTGCAGTGGTGCAATCATAGCTCACTGCAGCTCTGTCCTCCTGGGCTCAAGAAATCCTCCCACCTCAGTCCCCTGAATAGCTGGGACTATAGGTGTGTGTCGCCATGCCCAGCTAATTTTTTCTTTTCTTTTCTTTTTTTTTTTAAGCGGAGACTAGGTCTTGCTAGGTTGCCCAGGCTGGCCTTGAACTCCCAAGCTCAAGTGATCCTGCTGCCTCAGCCTCCCAAAATGTTGAGATTATAGACGTGAGCCACTGCACCTGCCCTGAAGATCTCTTTAGCTCTATCAGTTAGCATATTAGTTCAGCTTCTATAACAAAGGCTTTGAATTACCAAACACTTAAATGTGGCCGTTTATTTTTGTCTTACTTGTATTATAGCTCTCCCCTGTGAAATTGTTCAGGACCCCAGGGTCCTTCAATTTGATCGCCCTGCCATCCTCAATATGTGGTCCATGATGGTTGCTCCAGCTCCTGCCATTACAACTGCATTCTAGTCAGTGAAAAGCAGGAAAAGAGGAAGGGGAGGGCGTGCCCTTCTCTTTAAGGATGTGGTACATTTACATTATATACATTGTTTCTGCTCAGATCACAATAGCCAAAGCTGTCACAAGGCCTCAACTAGCTGCTGGGAAATGTAACTTTTATACTGTGCAGCCATGAGTACAGCCATACTTCTGGGGATGTATTAGTAAAGGAGGAGAGGAGAGTGGGTATTGGGAACAACTGGAAATTTCTGATTCATACTCCAACATGTGCTGGAGGGAAGGATTTAAGAGTTATATTAGATACCATATGGGGAGGGGGTAGGTGCACAGCTTGAGTCCCCCTCTTTCATGGGAAGAGGGGGGTATGTATAGGGATGGCTGCCAGGGGCCATGTCAGTGTATTGGGATATCTTGATGACCACTTCCTCCAGTCATACAGCAGACTGGTCCAGGGAAGAGTACGTGACTCAAGTTGGGTCAGTTCAAATGCCCCCCTGGACTGGAGAAAGAGAATGGGAAAGGGTCTGGGGTTGGGGTGGGTGGCTGCATGGAGTTCTCAACATTATCTCCAGGGAGGTGACTGCCTCTCTGCATGCTCTGTCCTCGTGCTTACTCCTCTGCAAGGTCAATCTGTCCATTCCCCTGTATCTTGGGCACAGAGGACAAGGCCTGGGGCTCCAGGCCAGAGCTTCCTATGCTCCATGTGTGGAGTCCAGAGACTACAGAGAGAGCAGCTTAACTCACATGGCCACCCAGATTAGATGGTGGACATCTCGGGGTGACCCCTGAGGACAACGGACTGGATGACCAAGCGGGCCTGTCTCCAGGCCTTGGCGCTATCTAAGTTCCAAGTATTAGATACAACCTAAAGTTTCTTGCTAGTGCAGTAGCGAGGGTTGTGTGATGTACAAAATAAATAGAGACCTAGGAAAATTGCTGTGCATTTGCAGGCTGTGAGTCATCCTGACACAGAGGTATTGTAGACGGCGGAGGGTCGTGGGTAGAAGCAGGGGAACACTGCTATGTAAGGAGAAGGGAAGAAGAGGAGGAGAGGGTCCTGTGAAGAAGACAGAGGTCTCAGAGAGGAAGGAGGACGACCTAGGAGGGGTGCTGTTTTGATGGGGAAAGGAGCTGAGAGTTTCTAGAAGGAAAGAATGGCTGGTCAACAGTCCAGCCACCACCTTAGGATCAAACTGAGTGAGCCCCAGAGGAAGGTCACTGAATTTGACCACAAAGGAATCATCCTTGTCCTTTCCTTTGAGAAAAGAGCAACAGCATCACCAGGAGGCAGGAGGCCAAGGAAGTGGCTTAGCACAGTGTCAGGCTCATGAAAGTCTCACGATATTTGTAGAGCTGGTGAACTGCTGAGTGAATAGGAAGTAGAGACACAGCAAGTATAGACAGCTCTGAAGACCTTGACCCCCACCCACCCCAATCAACGTGTTTTCCTGGGCTTTACTCTTTGCTTCCGTTAGTCACTTTTGCCAAGGTTTCTCCTCCATAGACGTCAGGATGGGGAGGACAGAGGGCAGGAAGGAAGGCGATTTGTCCCTGAAAACTGAAGCCCCCTCCAGGGGCAGCCTTTTGGACAGAGCTTGATACCTAACCTGGATCATTCCTGCTGCAGTATCAGCAGGTGTCAGCCGGAGAAGGAGAAGCTTCTGTGAATGACAGTCCTTCAGATGACTAAAACCAGCTGAACTCTATCCCAAGCGGAGATAAGAGAGGTGGAGATCAGGTGAGAGCCGCAGCCGGGTGGAATTCAGGGCAGCGTCAGCGTTGTGTGTGTGCCTGGTGCTGGGTTACAGCCGTCTCACCGCGCTTCCTCTTCTCAGATTCCGGCTCCAGGATCTCACCCTCCCCAGCCTCTAATAACCCCAAATCCTGGACTGGTGTTTGGGAGAGTGTGACTGGGCCAGGTAAACAGGGCAGGCCTGGAGCCACAGCCGACACTGGCGGGAGGGAGACGGGTCCTCCTCTGGATGGGTGTTTGGGACCGGCAGGAAGGGCAGGCAGGGGAGGCTGAATTCAAGGTTTCCCCCTTGGGGTCTCCTCTCTCCTGTTTCCACTCTTCCCCTGTCTCCCTTTTCAGCACCTCCTCCCCTCCAGCCCCTCCTGTCTGCATCTGCCCTCTTCCTTCCCTCCTCTCTGTCCCTCCGTGTCCCATCTCATCTGCCTTCTGTCTCCCAGGCAGCCTCCCCCCAGGCCCCACGCCGCTGAGGCACCGGTAGGCAGGGTTTTGGCTGGAGCTGCTGCCAGTGGTTCTCAGGGGAGGATGGAGACCTCCCTTTTCAAGAACTTCTGAAAACAAGAGGGGCCTACACTTGGGCTGGGGAGAGCTAAGGGAGGAGGACTTTGGGATGTCCAGACGGGCAGGGATTCTGGGACCCTTTGGTTTTCTTCTCCTCCGCCAGTTAAGGCAGAGCTGTTACGGGCTAAGGCTCCCTCTAGTGGCCAGCTTGGGAACTGCAGTCACTCGTTGGCCTTCCTGGAAGCGGTCACAGTGGGCAGCAGGCTGAACCAACTGTCCAAGGGCCTGAGAGGCACAATTAATAGACAGCTGGAAGCCGAGAGTCTTCAGGCACTTAGAGGCAGGCTGATTATTAAAAGCTTCAGTAGAGCGGTCAGGACGGAGACCCACAGTCTCTGTTCCCATTATCAATCAATCCCTCGTGGCGGATTGGACCTGGCCCAGATTTCCTCAATGACCACCACGCAGGCAGTCAGCAGTGGCAGAAGCCAGAGAGCCTATGGCTCCAGGGTGTGGCTCAGCAGAAGGGGCTCTGGTCACAATGGGTCCTAGGCAAGATCCTTCCCCTCTCAAAACCCCCATTTCCCGTTCTTTGGGCCTTTGGGACCTGGGTGTCTCTGGGCTGCCCTCTCACAGCCCTGCATGGCCCATGCCCTGGTGCTTGCTCCCTGAGTCTGCAAGGCCAACCTGTCCATTCCCCTGCAGCCGGCCTGCTGCTTGGCAGGGCAGGTGAGTTCCTCTCCTATGGCAGACAGTGCAGTGTTCAGCTCCACTGGACCTTTTGGGTGATTTGACCTCTGGAAGTTCTATTCCACTCACCCTTGCTCCTCCCCTTCCATGTGACCACATTCCTGGAGGTTCCAGCACCTGTGGAGATGGAAACAGCTGCTCCCAATCCTCCGAGATCTGGGTCAGAGGACGTGAAATGCAGGCATCTTTATTTCCCAGACTCAGTTATTAGACTTCCCTCTTTTTCAAAGTCAATGGCCCCCAAAAAAAGAGTGGGCATGAACGTCAACCTTTCTCCAAGGACACCCAGGCTTTGATTTCCCTGAACTACCCCAAGTCTCTATGAACGTGGAACTGAATCTGACTGATTGAAAGTAAAATTAAAAGGTAAATAGGCCTCTTTTCCCTAAAAGGAGCGGTGGTGGGTGCTTCTGCAGAGGTAGGATCAAAGCACTGAGAAGCCTATTAGAAAACATGGACGGTAAAACACTCTCCTTTACCTGCATGCAGAACATTGGGGCAGAGTGCCCAGGCAGAGCAGGATTTGCCTTCACGTCCATCCAATATGGGCCCAAGTGTCAGCTTTACTAGTTCCCCACTTACGTGATCCCGGACAGATTATTTGACTTCGTGGTGTCTCAGTTTCTTCGTCTATAAAATGGACCAGTAATAACTAGCTGACAAAGTTACGTGGATATTCACGATTCTGTGTGTAGAATGCCGAGTCCAGTGCTCATGTGAAATGGTGGGAGGGAAGCAACATTTACTGGCTGTCTATGATAGCGTTGGGCCCTGCATGAGATGCACAGGATGTCACTTACAAAAAACTCAAAAGGGTGGCCATGATCACTCCCATTTCACAGATTACAAAACCAAGCCTCACAGAAGGTAAGTAACAACTCTGTTAATAAGTGCTGCATAAGGATTCAAACCCATCTCTATCTGCTTCCAAAGACTTTGGGCTTATCCAGAACAGTGTAGATGGGGTGGGGGCAGGAGCATGCTGGGGTCCAGGTCCTGAGATGGCAGAAGTCCTTGTGAGATCAGAGAAGAGTGGGACAAGAGAAGGGGTAGCAAGGACAGGCCTTAGAGAGGAGGCTCAGGGCCCATGACATCCTAGTGACCACCTGTTTCACCACGCCCTCAGCAGGTGAGGCAACTGACAGCATTGGCTGGTCCAAAGATCCAGTGACAGAGAATCTAGGACAGTCACCCAAGAGGCGGATGAGGCTAGACAAGGTCTCCGGGCTGCACTGGGAGGAATCCAGGCTGCACAGGGAAGCAGGACCTGAGAGGTAGCAGCACCACTTAGAAGTGGGGATGGTGGGGGTAGGAAGCTGAGGGCCAGCATGGTGCCTTCCTGACCAGCCCAGGGCTGGTGGAGCCCCCAGGATAGCACCGGGGAATGGTCACCTCCCTGGGTCTGGAGAGGCTAGGGATGCCCCAAGCTCTATAGGAGAGAACCTCGAGGGGGACAGGTCGGGGGAAGGAGAAGCCTAGAACCTGAGTCAGCCAGATGCCCAGCTGTGGCCCATGAGGGCAATCACCTAGTGCAGGGCCACCTCCTTCCTTTAGAAAGGGGAGTGGGGAGTCCACCTCCCTCCTATGTCCGCTCTGGTCCTGGGGTGAGGAGTTAGTTTTAGGGATGGCGGTTGTAGAGGCATTGGAAGGGGGACATCGCCCCCTTGTGGTCAGATGGCTGTGGTGCAGAGGAAGTGCCCGTTGCTGCCGCACGCCTTCCCGGTTGATGGAACTTTTGAGCTTCTTTCACGTATCAGGCTCCCTTGGTGAGCAATGTCTGTGAACCAGGGACACGGAAGGCAGAGGGGCGGCTTCAGGATTCACTGTAGGGAGCGTGGCTTTCTCCGGAGATACTGTGGGGCTCTAAGGGTCCCAGGCACACTGCAATACCAGCAATGGTGGGGACTAGAAGAACAAAAGGACATATACTGAACTCCCAGCTCAAGCCAGGCCCTGGGCCAGCCCTGGGGATGCAGGGATGAGCAGGACATAGTCCATACCCTCCATTTCCATGCAGGAGACCGACAAGAGGCCAGGAATTATGATGTCCCCAAGGCTGTGACAGAGGCACGGTGTTAGGGCTATCGTCATTCCTCCCTCTGGAAGGATTCTTGAGTAATCCCCTGGCCTCTCTCCTCACCCTGCTCCATCTTTTTCATGTCAGGTTGGGGAGTTGGAAGGAGAAATCCAGCAAGTCGGCCAGCTCCTTCCATCTTTCCCTTCCCTCAGCCAGCCCGTTCCCAGGACATTGGCATCCCAGTCTCCTCTCTGCCATCCCGCGAGGGGCCTGCCTGTGTGGGGGCCCTTGGTCGTCCTGCACTGTTTGTCTCCGGGATGGCAGGGTAGAGCCACATTCTCCACTCAACTCTATCACTAACGTTCCGATTTTCATCTCCCTGACTTTTGGCTGATATCTCATTTGTTTCTGAACTCAGGCACGGGAAGGCTCCTCCAAAGCCCCAGAACGGTGCTTCTCAACCAGAGGTGGTTTTGCTGCTCAGAGAACATTTGTCACAATGTGCGGTGGGGAGGGGGCATAATACAGGCATCTAGTGAGTAGAGGGTGAGAATGCTAAAAAAAAAAAAAAAAAAAAAAAAAAAAAAAAAAAAAATCCTAAAAATGCACAAGACAGCCCCTCACATCAATAATTGTCTGACCCAAAATGTCAAAAGTGATGAGGTTGATAAACTCTGACCTAAAGCATACGGTGTTATGAGGAATTAAATTAGAAGTACCTAACGCAGCCTTGTTGTGGGAAGCTTGCATGGAGTGGGAGTTCAATGAAGGCTTTTGGAATGAGATAATATCTGATTTAGGCTTTGAAGTGAAGTTGAAGATTGCCACGTAGAGGAAGAGTATCAAAGTTGGACACGTAGCAGACTATCCAGATAGTGGGAACAGAGTGTGCAAAGACATGGAGAGTGAGAGGCTGTGGTCTGTTTGAATGAGACTGTCTAGGACAGGAAATTAGGCTGTGGAGGTGGGCATGGGTCGAGCATTAAAGGCTTTGTATACTTATATATGGAATATGTTTTATAAAGTATAAAACAAGCACAAAATGTGTTTAGAAAAGTGCATACGACACTAGTATATAGAAATGTAGAGTGCATTGACTTACCAATTATATGCAACTGTTTCCAGTTTTTGGCTATGATGAATAAGGGCCTATAAACATTTTTGTACTTGTCTCTTGGCATTCATTTTTGTGAATTTTACTTTGGGTATAATCCTAGTAAGGGAATGGCGGGGTTGTGGGGTGTGCATATGTTCAATTTTAGCTGATATTGTCAAATAATTTCCCAAAGTTCTTGCAGGAATCTACAATTCTCCAACAGTGTAAGAGAATTCGCATTGTTCTGTGTCTTCACAATGCTTAGTGTGGCCAGTTAAAAAAATTTCTCTCTTCTGGAGTATGTGTAATGGCAGGGCTTTATTTTATTTCTATCATTTTGTTTTATATTTTTCAAAATAAGGTTTATTGACATATGATTTGCATACAGTAAAATTTCACCATTTTAAGTGTACAGTCTATAAATTTTTATTAATATATACATTTGTTTAATAAAAATATGTAATATTTTGTCACCCCAAAGTTCCCTCATTCCTGTTTGTAGCCAATCCACTCCTGCCACCTTTAGTACCTAGTAACTACTGATATGTTTTCTGTCTTTATAGTTTTGCCTTTTCCAGAATGTTGTGTGAATGAAATCATTAAGTATGTAGTATTTCGAGTTTGGTTTACTTCCACGTAGCAATATGTTTTTGAGATTAATCCACTTTGTTCCATGGATAATCAGACGGGTAATTTCAAAAGAGAGATGGAAACTATAAGAAAAATCAAATGAAAATGCTAGAAATAGAGAACACAGTAACAGAAATGAAGAATGCCTTTGATGGACTCATCAGTAGACTCAACATAGCTGAGAGAAGAATCAGTAAACTTGAAGAAAATGTAGTAGAAATTATTCAAACTGAAATACAAAGGGAAAAAAAAGAGTGAACAAACAGAACAAAGCATCTAAGAACTGTAGGATAATATCAGTGGGCTAACATATGTGTAATTGGAATCCCAAAAGATGAGAGAGAGGGAAAAGGGAGAGAAGAGAAGAGGAGGGAGAACTTGGACAAATTATAGTCAACAATTTCCCCAAATTAGCAACAGACAGCACACCACAGATTCCAGAAGCTCAGAGAACACCAAGCAGTAAAAAAACCAACCCCCTCCCCCAAAAGAAAAGATATGCTCAGCTTCTCAGTCCGTCACTTCTGTCTTCCAGAATGGGCTGATGCATCTGGAGAAAATCAGATCCAAATGCCAGGCTCACCTCTTTGAATTTCCTTCCCCTCTGGATCTTGGTGTCCTCATTTTTCATTGTTTAGATAGCAACCTAAATATCTTCAAGTTGATGAAAAACGTTATACAGCTTTTCTTATTCTGTTAAGCTGGGGAGCCAATTCAAATACTTAGTCTGCTGAAAGTACTGAAAATAAAAATTGAGGCAATCTTTTCTAGTTTTTTTCTGGTTTTAGTTCTTTGGGAATTGCTGGTCTAATCTAACTAATAGGTTAAGACAGTTATATGTAAAATTAGCTTTTGAATCTTTGTAGTAAAAGAAAATAATTTAGCTTCCTATATTACTTTTACTCTTCCTCCTAATTTAAATAACAAACATATAAAAGTTTTTTTTTGTTTTTTTTTTGTTTTTTTTTTTTTGTGAGACAGGGTCTTGCTCTGTCATCCAGACTGTAGTGCAGTGCAGTGGTGTGATCACAGTTCACTGCAGCCTCAAACTCCTGGGCTCAAGGGATCCTCCCGTTTCACAATCTCCTGGAATTTTTTGCTGGTAAGAATAGTTGGCTATTTTTTGTCATTTGAAATTCTGCATGTGGACCTCTATTTCTTGTTCCTTCACCTCTATGTACTCTTTCTTGATTTCTTTTGAAATTATGTGTCAAAAACCAGGCATTGATTCTTCCTTTTACCTCTTTT
This sequence comes from Macaca mulatta, assembly GCF_049350105.2. Lineage (NCBI taxonomy): Eukaryota > Metazoa > Chordata > Mammalia > Primates > Cercopithecidae > Macaca > Macaca mulatta. The sequence goes on along the minus strand of NC_133417.1, from coordinate 122,982,846 downwards.
TACCTCTCCCACCTACATTCTTGAATTGGCTTTATTTATTTTATTTTGTTTATTTATTTTGAGACAGACCCTTGCTCTGTCACCCAGGCTGGAGTGCAGTGGCACAATCTTGGCTCACTGCAACCTCTGCCTCCCGGGTTCAAGCGATTCTCCTGCCTCAACCTCCCGAGCAGCTAGGACTACAGGTGTGTGCCACCACGCCTGGCTAATTTTTGTATTTTTAGTAGAGATGAGGTTTCACCATGTTGGCCAGGCTGGTCTTGAACTCCTGACCTCAAGTGATCCGCCCATCTCAGCCTCCCAAAGTGCTGGGATTACAGGCATGAGCCACTGCGCCTGGCCTATTTATTTTTAAATTAAACGTTTTATTTTGAGATATTGTAGATTCACATGCAGCTGCAAGAAATAATACAGAGAAATCTCATGTATCCTTTACTCAGTTTTCCCCAATAGTAGCATCTTGCAAAGCTGTACTACAATAACACAACCAGGATAATTACATTGATACAGCTGAGGTATAGAATAGTTCCAGCACCACAAGGGTCCTTTTTGTTGCTCTTTTACAGTTTTGCCCACTTTTCTCCTACACCCTCCTTAATCTATGGCCACTACTCATTTGTTTTCCATTTCTACAATTTTGTCATTTCAAGAACATTCTATAACTGGAATCGTATGGTAATCTTTCAGGATTGGGTAAATGGTCGTAGTTTGTGTTTTTCAAAGAATTGGCCCATTTCATGTAAGTTGTCAAATTTATATGTGTAGAGTTCATAGTATTTCCTTATTATCTTTTTGATGTCTGCAGAGTCTGTGATGATATTCCCTGTTTAATTTCTGATATTGATAATTCATGTCTTCTCTTTTTGTCAGTCCTGCTAGAATTTTGTCAATCATATTTGATCTTTTCAAATAAGTTAATATTTGTTTCATTGATTTTCTGTTTTTAGTTTCATTGATTTCTGCTCACATCTTTTATTTTATTTTTTTTTCTTTTAATAGTTTTGGGTTTATTTTGCTGTTTTTCTTCCTGGATTCTCCAGGTAGGTGCTTAGATTATTATTTGAGACTTTTCCTGTTTTCTAATGTATGTGTTTAGTGCTATAAATTTTCCTCTCAGCAGTTTTTTAGTTGTTTCCACAAAATTTGACATTATATTTTCATTTTAATTTAGTTAAATATATATTTTAATTTCCCTTGATACTTTTTCTTTGACTCATGGGTTGTTTAGAAGAATGTTGTTTAGTTTGCAAGTGTTTGGAGATTTTCCTGTTGTCTTTATGTTATTGATTTCTAGTTTGATTCCATCATGGCTGGAAAATATACTGTATAATTTCGAGTCTTTAAAACCTATTCAAGTATTTTTTTTTTAATGGTCCAGGATATGGTCTACCTTGTTTTGTGAACATTTGAAAACAAAAGAGTATTTTGCTGTTGTTGGGTGCAGTGTTCCATAAATGTTGATTACATCTTCTTGGTGAATATTCAGTTGAGTTATTCTACATTCTTGCTTATTTGCTGTCTAGTTTTTCTATTAACTGTTGAGAGAGGAGCATTAAAGTTTCCAGCTATAATTGTGGACTTTATGCTTCTTTTTAATTCAATCAGTTTTTGCTTTACATATTTTGCAAGTCTGTTGTTTGGTGCATGTACACTTAGGATTGCTAGGTCTTTTTGGTAGATTGACTTTTTTAACACTATATAATGTCTCTTTCAGTTTCTGGTAATTTTCTTTGCTCTGGGGTCTATTTTATATTATAAAGCCACTCCTTTTTCTGATTGATATTTGTATGTATGATATATGTGTTTTCATCCATTTACTTTCAATCTGACTATATAATTATATTTGAAGCGAGTTTCTGGCAGCACATAGCTGGGTCGGCATTTTTATTCCTCTTTGCCAATCTTTCTCTCTTCATTGGTGTATTTAGACCATTTACGTTTTATTTATTTATTTTTTTGAGGCAGAGTGTCGCTCTGTCACCCAGGCTGGGGTGCAATGGTGCAGTCTCGGCTAACTGCAACCTCCGCATCCTGGGTTGAAGTGATTCTCCTGCCTCAGCCTCCCGAGTAGCTAGGACTACAGGTGCGTGCCACCATGCCTAACTAATTTTTTGTAGTTTTAGTAGAGATGGGGTTTCACCGTGTTAGCCAGGATGGTCTCGATCTCCTGATCTCGTGATCCACCCGCCTCAGCCTCCCAAAGTGCTGTGATTACAGGTGTGAGCCATGGTACTCGGCTGACGGTTTACATTTTACGTAATTATTGATATGTTAGGGCTTAAGTCTGTCATTTTAATTTTTGTTTTCTCTTTGTTTTTCTTCCTCTGTTTTTTTTCCTGCTTTCCTGTGGGTTACTTAACATTTTTTTGAGTTCCATTTTTATTTCTCTATAGTGTTTTTGAGGATACCTATTTGTATAGCTTTTTAAGTGATTGCTGTAGATATTATATTACTGATGTGTACCTTATAACAGTATACTGGTGTCAACATTTTACCAGTCTGAGCGAAATGTTGAAACTTTTCCTCTCTTTATGCCCCTTTACCTTCCCACTTTTCAAAATAATTGTTTTAAATATTTCCTCCAGTTACACTGAGAATTACGTTAGACAGTGGTATAATTTTTGCTTCAACTATGGAAAACTCAAGAGGAGAAGGAAGGTCTATTGTATTTAAGTATATTTTTTACTCCTGTTGTTTTTTTCTTCTTGGTGCTCCAAGAATTCTTTTATGATATCCAGTCCAGACAAGTTTCTTTAGCTATCCTTTTAGAGTAGATCTCCCGAGGCACATTTGCCTTCCCCTACCACCTTCATTTGGGAATGTCTTGGTTTCTTCTTCATTTCTGAATGACATTGTCATTGGATATATGATTTAGGGCTGTTAGTTCTTTTCTTTCAGCACTTGAAAAATATTGTGGCACTTCCTTCTGGTCTGTATGGTTTGTAATGAGAAATCTGCTGTCAGTCAAATAGTTTTACCCATGTAATATTTTTTGTTTGTTTTTAGCTTTCAGAAATTTGATTATGATGTGTCTCGGTATAGATTTGTTGGAGTTTATTATGTTTGAAGTTTTCACAGCTTCTTGAATCTGTAGGTTTATGTTTTTGCCAAAATTAGGAAGTTGTCAGCCATTATTTCTTTAAGTACTTTTTTGGCCTAACCCTCTTTCACCTCTCCTTTTGAACCTCTGATGACATAAATGTCATGAATGTCAGATAGTTTATTATAGTCTCACAGGTTCCTGGAAGCTCTGCTAATTTTTTTTTTTTTTTTGAGACAGAGTCTCACTCTGTTGCCTAGGCTGGAGTGCAGTGGTGCAATTTCAGTTCACAGCAACCTGTGCCTCCCGGGTTCAAGCGGCTGTGGTGCCTCAACTTCCTAAGTAGCTGTGATTACAGGCGTGCGCCACCAGATCCGACTAATTTTTGTGTTTTTAGTACAGACGGCGTTTCAACATGTTGACCAGGCTGGTCTTGAACCCCTGACCTCAAGTGATCTGCCTGCCTTGGCCTCCCAAAGTGCTGGGATTACAGGTGTGAGCCGCTGTGCCCTGCCTCTGTTCATTTTTGTTTGGCGGGGGGTATATTTTCCCTCTATTATTCCCACTGGGTAATTTTTATTATTCAATCTTCCAGTTCACTGATTTTTTTTCCCCTCTGTCCCCTCTGTTCTGCTGTTGAGCCCATCTATTGAGTTTTAAAATGTTTGTTATTATATTTTTTCAGTTCTAAAATTTCAATGTCTATTCCTCACATCTTCTATTTATTTACTGAGAAGTTCTATTTTTTACATGTTCATCATTGCTCATTGAAGCATTTTTATAAAGGCTATTCTAAAACCTTTAGCAGATAATTCTGACATCTCTTGGTATTGGCATCTATGGATTATGTTTTTCATTCAGTTTGAGATTTTCCTGGTTTTTGGTATGAGTGATTTTTTAAATTGAAATCTAGACATTTTGGGTATTACGAGACTCTGCATCTTATTTAAATTGCAAGTTTTAGCTGCCTTTTCCTGACATTGTCCCAGCAGAAGAAAGAGGGGGTTGTCATTCAGTTACTGCCAGATAGGGCTAGAAATGCAGGGTTCCCATGCCGCTTCTGTTGACACCTAAGGGGGTGACTCCTCATTACCACTGGGTGGCATTGGGAATTCTGCCTCACCACTGGGCCTCTGTGCACACCTCCTGCGAGAGGTAGGGGTGTTTTATTACTACTCGCAAGGCCTCCTCTGATACTGTGGGGGTGGAGTTTGTTAAGGTGGGGATGAAAGTTCCATCTCCCTATTTGTCCTTCTCTGACTAAACCCTAGGGGGAGTGGTTTGGGGTGGTGAGGCTCCCCATTCAGTCCTTGCTGGTGTGTGGGAGAGTGGAGCCATAGATTTTTCTGTGGTGTTTGGCTGCAGTAAAGCAGTTATCATCGAGGATTTGTTTTTTCTAGACTGCCCATTTATTAATCATTTGGCTAAAGAAAGCAGAGGTTTGTTGGGACTTTTATTTGTGTTGACAACAGTTGGCATTTCTGGGGTTGCCGGCTTCTTAAGCTCCAAGTCTGGGAATATGAGGCAAAAAGAAAATCTAGGGATGTCACCACTGTGTCATTCCTATGGTCTAAAGTCCCTACCGGGTCTGCCCTCTTCTCCTCACTTTTCAGAGTTTCTTATTTGGTGTGTGTATATATTCATTCCAGAGTTTTAGTCATAATTTATAGGGGAAATAGGGAAAAGTGCATCTGCTCTATTTTCTCAGAAGCAGAAAAGTCTAGCTTTATTTTTATTTTTAAAAACATGCACATAAATTTTGAAAAATTATTAAAGTGATATGAGCACATGCTGAGTAAAAGTGCTGTAATGAAAGTCAAAAAGCCCTGAAGAGCAGGTTACCTAATTTGCAGGTCCCAGGCAAAATGAATAGGCAGGGCCCCTTGTGTAAAATACCAGGAGAAAAAGTGCCATTAAAGGTACTAAAATATAAAGCATTTTTCTTTCTTTCCTAGTTGTCATGGCATTTTAAAATTGGTATTCAATTTCATTCTAAGTACAAATTAAAAACATTATTAGTATGATAACATTCATCTTTACATTGTGCAATGCCAGTTTTAAATGTAAATATAAGAATATTTAACTCACAAGTAAAATCACTTAAATTACACAATTATTTATAGCTCATACATTCAGTGGAAATGCTAACCCAAACAAATTCAACTGTTGTTATTTCATTTCATTTAATTTTAATTTTTATTTTTAACTGGTACAAAGTAATTGTACCTATTAGGGGGACTTCAAAAAGTTCATGGAAAATGTGTATTATGAAAAAATGATGCATGAATTTCCAACTCTTTTTGTACCAAAATAAACTCATACTAATTCATCATAGCATGTCTAAACAGGATCTTGCTTGAGGCACTAAGAAGGATAAGGCCTCAGTTTGACAAGAGGTCCTATCAGAGCAACATGAATTCTGCTGCAATTAAAGCAAGAACAAGCATATGTTTATGGTGAAGCTTTGGTGAAAGAATGGTGAAGTCACTGATGCTTTACAAAAAGTGTATGGGGAAAATGCCTCAAAGAAATTGGCACTTTACAAATGGGTAACTTGTTTTAAGAAGGGATAAGACAATATTGAAGATGAAGCCTGCAGAGGCAGACCATTCACATCAATTTGTGAGGAAAAAATTCATCTTGTTTGTGCCCTAATTGAAGAGGACTGATGATTAACAGCACAAACAATAGCCAACACCATTGCCATCTCAATTGGTTCAGCTTACATAATTCTGACTAAAAAATTAAAGTTGAGCAAACTTTCCACTTGATGGGTGCCAAAACTTTTGTGCCCAGATCATCTGCAGATAAGAACACAACATTCAGTGGAAATTTTAAACAAGTGGGATCATGATCCTGAAGCATTTCTTTGAAGAATTGTAATAGGAGATGAAACACGGCCATACCAGTATGATCCTGGTAGATGGCTTTACCAGTATGATCCTGAAGACAAAGCACAATCAAAGCAATGGCTATCAAGAGGTGGAGTGGTCCAGTCAAAGCAAAACCAGACTAGTGGAGAGCAAAGGTAATGATAACAGTTTTGGGAATGCTCAAGGCATTTTGCTTGTTGACGTTCTAGAGGGCCAAAGAGTGATAACATCTGCTTATTATGAGAATGTTTTGAGAAAGTTAGCCAAAGTTTTAGCAGAAAACCCCTGGGAAGGCTTCGCTAGAGAGTTCTTCTCCACCATGACATTTTCCTCATTACACAAGTACAATTTTGCAAGTGTTTTGATGAGAAATCATTAGGCATCCACATTACAGTCCTGATTTGGTCTCTTCTGACTTCTTTTTGTTTCCTAATCTTAAAAATCTGTAGCGGGCATCCATTTTTCTCTGTTTAATAATGTAAAAAGACTGCATTGACATGGTTAAATTTCCAGGACCCTCAGTTCTTTAGAAATGTATTAAATGGCTGGTATCATAGCTTACAAAAGTATCTTGACTTTGGTAAAGTTTATGTTGACAAATAAAATTTATACTTTATTTTTATCTTTTAATTCCATTTTTTTCTCATAAACTTTTTGGAGTCACATTGTATTTATGGGGTACATGTGATATTTTGATACCTGCATACAATGTGTAATGATTAAGTCAGGGTATTTAGGATATCCAACACCCCAAACACTTATTCTTTTGTTGGGAATATTTCAAATCTTCTCTTCTAGCTGTTTTGAAATATACAATAAATTATTATTAACTATAGTTAGTTGTCTGTGCCATCAAATTATAACTTATTTCTTCCATGTAATGATATGTTTATGCCCATTAAATTACATATTTTCTTATTCTATTCCCACATTTCCCACCCTCTGGTAACTATCATTCTACTCCCTATTTCCATGAGATCAATGTTTTAGCTCCTACATATGAGTAAGAACGTGTAATATTTGTCTTTCTGTGTCTGGCTTTTTTCACTTAACATAATGACCTCCATTCTATCCATGTTGCTGAAAATGACATTATTTCATTCTTTTTAATGGCTGAATAGTATTCCATTGTGTACACAGACATCACATTTTCTTTATCAGTTCATCCTTTGAAGAATACTTAGGATGATTGCATATCTTGGCTCTTTGAATAGTGCTGCAATAAACATGGGGGTCCACGTATCCCTTTGATATACCGATTTCCTCTTCTTTGGATAAATACCCAGTAGTGGGATTGCTGTATTGTATCATTGTTCTATTTTCCGTTTTTTGAAAAACCTTCAAACTGTTTTCCATAGTGGCTGTACTAATTTACATCCTGACCCACCAAAAGGGATGAGTTGCATTTTCCCTGCATTTTTGCCTACGTTTGTTATTTCTTGTCTTTTTGGTAATAGTCATTCTAACTGGAGTGAGATGATATGTTATTGTGGTTTTGGTTTGCATTTTTCTAGTGATAGTGGTATTATTTTAGTTCTTGATATGCACGCATTCTACCAACATTGTCTATCTTAAGCTTACTAATGAGTAAGGAAGAACTGAAAGGAAAAAGAACAATGGATTTTCCTATTTCTCCCTTTCCTTCTTTTTTAAATTTTTTAAAAATTTTCCTTATACTTTAAGTTCTAGGGTGCATATGCACAACATACAAGTTTGTTACATATGTATACATGTGCCATGTTGGTGTGCTGCACCCATTAACTCATCATTTACATTAGGTATATCTCCTAATGCTATCCCTCCCCACTACCCCCACCCCATGACAGACCCCGGTGTGTGATGTTCCCCACCCTATGTCCAATTGTTCTCATTGTTCAATTCCCACCTATGAGTGAGAACATAGTTTCCTGTTCTTGCAATAGTTTGCTCAGAATAATGGTTTCCAGCTTCATCCATGTCCCTACAAAGGACATGAACTCATCCTTTTTTATGGCTGCATAGTATTCCATGGTGTGTATGTGCCACATTTTCTTAATCCAGTCTATCATTGATGGACATTTGGGTTGGTTCCAGGTCTTTGCTATTGTGAATAGTGCCACAATAAACATACATGTGCATGTGTCTTCATAGCAGTATGATTTATAATCCTTTGGGTATGTACCTAGTAGTGGGATGGCTGGATCAAATGGTATTTCTAGTTCTAGATCCTTGAGGAATCGCCACACTGTCTTCCACAATGGTTGAACTAGTTTACAGTCCCACCAATAGTATAAAAGTGTTCCTATTTCTCCATATCCTCTCCAGCACCTGTTGTTTCCTGACTTTTTAATGATCGCCATTCTAACTGGTGTTAGATGGTATCTCATTGTGGTTTTGATTTGCATTTCTCTGATGGTCAGTGATAATGAGCATTTTTTCATGTGTCAGCTGGCTGCATAAATGTCTTCTTTTGAGAAGTGTCTGTTCATGTCCTTTGCCCACTTTTTGATGGGGTTTTTTCTCATAAATTTGTTTGAGTTCTTTGTAGATTCTGGATATTAGCCCTTTGTCAGATGGGTAGATTGCAAAAATTTTCTCCCATTCTGTAGGTTGTCTGTTCACTCTGATGGTAGTTTCTTTTGCTGTGCAGAAGCTCTTTAGTTTAATTAGATCCCATTTGTCTATTTTGTCTTTTGTTGCCATTGCTTTTGGTGTTTTAGTCATGAAATCCTTGCCCATGCCTATGTCCTGATGGTATTGCCTGGGTTTTCTTCTAGGGTTTTTATGGTATTAGGTCTAACATTTAAGTCTCTAATCCATCTTGAATTAATTTTCATATAAGGCGTAAGGAAAGGATCCGGTTTCAGCTTTCTACTTATGGCTAGCCAATTTTCCCAGCACCATTTATTAAATAGGGAATCCTTTCCCCATTTCTTGTTTTTGTCAGGTTTGTCAAAGATCAGATGGTTGTAGGTGTGTGGTCTTATTTCTGAGGTCTCTGTTCTGTTCCATTGGTCTATATTTCTGTTTTGGTACCAGTACCATGCTGTTTTGGTTACTGTAGCCTTGTAGCGTAGTTTGAAGTCAGGTAGCCTGATGCCTCCAGGTTTGTTCTTTTGACTTAGGATTGTCTTAGCAATGCGGGCTCTTTTTTGGTTCCATATGAACTTTAAAGCAGTTTTTTCCAATTCTGTGAAGAAAGTCATTGGTAGCTTGATGGGGATGGCATTGAATCTATAAATTACCTTGGGCAGTATGGCCATTTTCACAATATTGATTCTTCCTATCCATGAGCTTGGAATGTTCTTCCATTTGTTTGTGTCCTCTTTTATTTCATTGAGCGGTGGTTTGTAGTTCTCCTTGAAGAAGTCCTTCACATCCCTTGTAAGTTGGATTCTTAGGTATTTTATTCTCTTTCAAATAATTGTGAATGGGAGTTCACTAATGATTTGGCTCTCTGTCTGTTATTGGTGTATAGGAATGCTCGTGATTTTTGCACATTGATTCTGTATCCTGAGACTTTGCTGAAGTTGCTTATCAGCTTAAGGAGATTTTGGGCTGAGACAATGGGGTTTTCTAAATATACAATCATATCATCTGGAAACAGGGACAATTTGACTTCTTCTTTTCCTAATTAAATACCTTTTATTTTTTTCTCTTGCCTGACTGCCCTGGCCAGAACTTCCAATACCATGTTGAATAGGAGTGGTGAGAGAGGGCATCCCTGTTTTGTGCCAGTTTTCAAAGGGAATGCTTCCAGTTTTTGCCCATTCAGTATGATATTGGCTGTGGGTTTGTCATAAATAGCTCTTATTATTTTGAGATACATTCCATCAATACCGAATTTATTGTGAGTTTTTAGCATGAAGGGCTGTTAAATTTTGTCAAAGGCCTTTTCTGCATCTATTGAGATAATCATGTGGTTTTTGTCTTTTGTTCTGTTTATATGCTGGATTATGTGTATTGATCTGCATATGTTGAGCCAGCCTTGCATCCCAGGGATGAAGCCAACTTGATCGTGGTGGATAAGCTTTTTGATGTGCTGCTGGATTCAGTTTGCCAGTATTTTATTGAGGATTTTTGCATTGATGTTCATCAGGGATATTGGTCTAAAATTCTCTTTTTTTGTCGTCTCTGCCAGGCTTTGGTATCAGGATGATGCTGGCTTCATAAAATGAGTTAGGAAGGATTCCCTCTTTTTCTATTGATTGGAATAGTTTCAGAAGGAATGGTACCAGCTCCTCTTTGTACTTCTGATAGAATTCGGCTGTGAATCTGTCTGGTTCTGTACTTTTTTTGGTTAGTAGGCTATTAATTATTGCCTCAATTTCAGAGCCTGTTATTGGTCTATTCAGGCATTCAACTTCTTCCTGGTTTAGTCTTGGGAGGGTGTACATGTCCAATAATTTATCCATTTCTTCTAGATTTTCCAGCTGATTTGCATAGAGGTTTTTATAGTATTCTCTGATGGTAGTTTGTATTTCTGTGGGATCGTGGTGATATCCCCTTTATCATTTTTAATTGCATCTATTTGATTCTTCTCTATTTTTCTTCTTTATTAGTCTTGCTAGCGGTGTTATCAATTTTGTTGATCATTTCAAAAAACCAGCTCCTGGATTCGTTGATTTCTTGAAGGGTTTTTTGTGTCTCTCTCTCCTTCAGTTCTGCTCTGATCTTAGTTATTTCTTGCCTTCTGCTAGCTTTTAAATGTGTTTGCTCTTGCTTCTCTAGTTCTTTTAATTGTGACGTTAGGGTGTCAATTTTAGATCTTTCCTGCTTTCTCTTGTGGGCACTTAGTGCTATAAATTTCCCTCTACACACTGCTTTAAATGTGTCCCAGAGATTCTTGTATGTTGTGTCTTTGTTCTCATTGGTTTCAAAGCACATCTTTATTCCTGCCTTCATTTTGTTATGTACGCAGTAGTCATTCAGGAGCAAGTTGTTCCATTTCCATGTAGTTGAGTGGTTTTGAGTGAGTTTCTTAATCCTGAATTCTAATTTGATTGCACTTTACATTTGCTGAGGAGTGCTTTACTTCCAACTTGGTGGTCAATTTTGGAATAAGTGCAATGTGGTGCTGAGAAGAATCTATATTCTGTTGTTTTGGGGTGGAGAGTTCTGTAGATGTCTATTAGGTCTGCTTGGTGCAGAGCTGAGTTCAAGTCCTGGATATCCTTGTTAACTTTCTGTCTTGTGGATCTGTCTAATGTTGACAGTGGGGTGTTAAAGCCTCCCATTGTTATTGTGTGGGAGTCTAAGTCTTTTTGTAGGTCTCTAAGGACTTGCTTTATTAATCTGGGTGCTCCTGTATTGGGTGCATATATATTTAGGATAGTTAGCTCTTCTTGTTGAATTGATCCCTTTACCATTATTTAATGGCCTTCTTTGTCTCTTTTGATCTTTGTTAGTTTAAAGTCTGTTTTAACAGAGACTTGGATTGCAACCCCTGCTATTTTTTTGTTTTCCATTTGCTTGGTAGATCTTCCTCCATCCCTTTGTTTTGAGCCTATATGTGTCTCTGTATGTGAGATGGGTCTCCTGAATATAGCACACTGATGGGTCTTGACTCCTTATCCAATTTGGCAGTCTGTGTCTTTTAATTGGAGCATTTAGCTCATTTACATTTAAGGTTAATATTGTTATGTGTGAATTTGATCCTGTCATTATGATGTTAGCTGGTTATTTTGCTCATTAGTTGATGCAGTTTCTTCCCTAGCATCATTGGTCTTTACAATTTGGCATGTTTTTGTAGTGGCTGGTACCAGTTGTTCCTTTCCATGTTTAGTGCTTCCTTTGGGAAATCTTGTAAGGCAGGCCTGGTGGTGACAAAGTCTCTCAGCATTGGTTTTTCTGTAAAGGATTTTATTTCTCCTTCACTTATGAAACTTAGTTTGGCTGGATGTGAAATTCTGGGTTGAAATTTCTTTTCTTTAAGAATGTTGAATATTGGCCCCCACTCTCTTCTGGCTTGTAGAGTTTCTGCTGAGAGATCCACTGTTAGTCTGATGGACTTCACTTTGTGGGTAACCCGATCTTTCTCTCTGGCTGCCCTTAACATTTTTTCCTTCATTTCAACTTTGGTGAATCTGACAATTATGTGTCTTGGAGTTGCTTTTCTTGAGGAGTATCTTTGTGGCATTCTCTGTATTTCCTGAATTTGAATGTTGGCCTGCCTTGCCAGGTTGGGGAAGTTCTCCTGGATAGTATATCCTGAAGAGTGTTTTCCAACTTGGTTCCATTCTCCCTGTCACTTTCAGGTACACCAATCAGACGTAGATTTGGACTTTTCACATAGTCCCATATTTCTTGGAGGCTTTGTTCGTTTCTTTTTACTCTTTTTTCTCTAAACTTCTCTTCTCACTTCATTTCATTCATTTGATCTTTAATCACTGATACCCTTTCTTCCACTTGATTGAATCAGCTACTGAAGCTTATGCATGCATCACGTAGTTCTTGTGCCATGGTTTTCAGCTCCATCAGGTCATTTAAGGTCTTTTCTACACTGTTTATTCTAGTTAGCCATTAATCTAATCTTTTTTCAAGGTTTTAGCTTCTTTGCGATGGGTTCAAACATCCTCCTTTAGCTCAGAGAAGTTTGTTATTACCAATCATCTGAAGCCTACTTCTATCAACTCATCAAAGTCATTTTCCATCCAGCTTTGTTCTGTTGCTGGCAAGGAGCTGCATTCCTTTGGAGGAGAAGCAGCGCTCTGATTTTTAGAATTTTCAGCTTTTCTGCTCTGGTTTCTCCCCATCTTTGTGGTTTTATCTACCTTTGGTCTTTGATGATGGTGACGTACAGATGGGGTTTTGGTGTGGATGTCCTTCCTGTTTGTTAGTTTTCCTTCTAGCAGTCAGGACTTTCAGCTGCAGGTCTGTTGGAGTTTGCTGGAGGTGTACTCCAGACCCTGTTTGCCTGGGTATCACCAGCAGAGGCTGCAGAACAGCAAATATTGCAGAACAGTAAATGTTGCTGCCTGATCCTTCCTCTGGAAGCTTCATCTCAGAGGGGCACCTGGCTGTAGGAGGTGTCAGTTGGCCCCTACTGGGAGGTGTCTCCCAGTTAGGCTACTTGGGGGTCAGGGACCACTTGAGGAGGCAGTCTGTCCAGTCTCAGATCTCAAACTCTGTGCTGGGAGAACCACTACTCTCTTCAAAGCTGTCAGACAGGGACATTTAAGTCTGCAGAAGTTTCTGCTGCCTTTTGTTCAGCTATGCCCTGCCCCCAGAGATGGAGTCTACAGAGGCAGGCAGGCCTCCTTGAGCTATGGTGGGCTCCACCCACTACGAGCTTCTGGGACACTTTGTTTACCTACTCAAGCCTCAGCAATGGCAGACGCCCCTCCCCCAGCCTCACTGCAGCCTTGCAGTTTTATCTTAGACTGCTGTGCTAGCAGTCAGCGAGGCTCTGTGGGTGTGGGACCCTCCAAGCCAGGCTTGGGATATAATCTCCTGGTGTGCCATTTGCTAAGATCTTTGGAAAAGCACAGTATTAGGGTGGGAGTGTCCCAATTTTCCAGGTACCATCTGTCACAGCTTCCCTTGGCTAGGAAAGGGAATTCCCCAACCCCTTGTGCATCCTGGGTAAGGTGATGCCCTGCCCTGCTTCAACTTACACTCCATGGGCAGGACCCAGTGTCCAAAAAGCCCCAGTGAGATGAACCAGGTACCTCAGTTGGATGTGCAGAAATCACCCATCTTCTGCATTGCTCATGCTGGGAACTGTAGACTGGAGCTGTTTCTATTCAGCCGTCTTGGAACCCACTCTTCTCCCTTTCCTTTTAAGCCATCATTTTTAGCCCAAATGGTTGGCTCATACAGGAAAATAACATGAATAAAAAAGAATAGGATAGGATTCCTTGGTTGTTTTTGTCATTTAGAACACCATTTCCCCTTTTCTGAGTTCATAGCAAGTTCTGGTTCAAATAGAAAGCCTGGCCTACAAGGGCTAGTTGTACCCTGTACAACAGTGTCCTGTTTGCCTAGTCATAGATATTATACACTTACCTGTATTCCCTTTGATTCTCATGTATTGTGCATCCACTGGATTATGTGCTCATGTGACATTGCCAACAGCTCCATGTGCATAAAGCAGCAAGGATTAGCCAATAAGCTTATTCAGCATATCTGCTCACAAGCAGGCTCTATTGGTCCACTGGATTTCATTTAGAAAACACAAGTTCAAAGACAAAGTCATTAAGAATTTCATGACGTTGATAGCAGAACATTAAACCAAGCATGGAGCCCTTTGAGTTCAGGGCCCTATGCAGCAGCACAGGTCTCATGACCACTAAGCTGATCTGGAGCTTCCTTATCCCAGGCCCATTATTCAGATGGAATTTTAACTTTCTATTTTAAAGTCTAGTTTGCTTTTGATTCTCTTTTCAATGATATATTTCTGTTTCTTAATGATCAGTTTTAGAGATTACCCAGCCATGTCCTGCTATGACAGATGAGAATTAACTCACTTAAGCTCCTCCTTTCACCTTCCACTTTTGGAACTTTATATAAACATATTTTTATTTCTTGCAACACAAATTATAAAAATATATCTTGAGTCCCCATTTTGTACATTGAGGCTATTCAGGTTCATTTCCTTTACCTATTCTCTCTGTTCATATTCATGCTTTTTATGTGTGCTTTTACTTAAACTGTATTCATTAGGCTATTAATAGGTGCTGAAACAAGTCTCAAACACAATAAAACTTTACTGATTGCTCACAAAACAGCACTGGCAAGTCATTCATTGATTTAGTCTGATGGAAGCTTTATGAATACAACCATAAATCAATGCAGTTTCCATGGTAAGCATCTGCCTTTCGGCCAGCTGGAAAGGGCAAAGAGCATGGAAAAGGGTACGTGGGAGAGGTTTATGGACCAGGCCTGGAAGTGGTACTTGTCAATTTACTCTCATTTCATTGGCTGGAACTGAGTTACATGGATATACTTTACTGCAAGGGAGTTTGGGAAATATAGTCTACTCAAGTGCCCAGGAAAAAGAGGAAAACAATTTTGGTTAAAAACTAGCAGTCTTTATCACTCTTATACTGTCAAATTAGTAGCCTTTATATTCTCTTTGATGATTTATTTATACGTTGATTCTAAAAGCTGAAAATCAATATCCAGGTTCACATGAACAAAACTGCATGGTCCAGATTTTGGTACAGAGCAAAACCCACTCTCGCTAGTTTGAGTGGAAAGATGTTATGGTCCAAATGTATCTTCCCAATATACCTAGGTTGAAATCTAATCCCCAGTGTGATGATATTAGGAGGAGAGGCCTTTGAGTGGTGTATTAGTCAGTTCTTTCACTGCTATAAAGAAATACCTGAAACTAGATAATTTATAATGAAAAGAGGCTTAATTGGCTCAGTTCCACAGGCTGTACAGGAAGCATGGCAGGGGAGGCCTCAGGAAACTTACAATCATGGCGGAAGGTGAACGGGAAGCAGGCATGTCTTATGTGGCTGGAGCAGGAGGAAGACAGCAAAGGGGGAGGTGCTATGCACTTTAAAAAAACAAATCTCATGAGAACTGACTCACTATCATGAGAATAGCAAGGGGGAAATTCGCCCCCATGATCCAATCAACTCTCACGAGGTGCCTCCTTCAACACTGGGGACTATAATTTGACATGAGATTTGGGTGGGAATACAACCCAAACCATATCGGGTGGTGACTAGGTCATGAGGGTAGAGCCCTCATTAATGGGTTTAGCACCCTTATAAAAAGAGGCCCCAGAGAGCTGCCTTGCCCCTTTCACCATGTGAGGACCCAGGGAGAAGGCACTGTCTGTGAACCAAGAAGTAGGCCCTCCCCAGACACTGAATCTACTGGTGCCTTGATATTGAGCTTCCTAGCCTCTAGAGCTGTGAGAAATACATTTCTGTTGTTATAAGCTACCTGGTCTATGGTATTTCATTATAGCATACCCAAATGACCAGGACACAGGAATTTATTGAGTGGATTTCAACATTATCGGGAAGACTGGACAAAGAGACTCTAGGTTGAGAGTTTAGAAACCATTTGAGAAACAGTCCCTGTGACTCTTCTGCAGTCAGGGAGCTGCTAGCTCCAAAATCACACTGCCAATTCTGTGAACAGGGAGTTGTTTTTATGAGGAAGTCACCACCGCTGCTGTCTCTGGAATCATGCAGAGCTGCTCTGAACTGACCAGCAGAATGGGTGCTCCAATCCCTGCCTCAGCAGTCCTGAAGCTTGCGGTTAGATACTTGGACCTCCGTTAATGTTGCCACAGAAAAACCAGCAATTCCACAGGATGCCAGCAGGAAACAGCACAAGCAGTAGAAACCTGATCTCCACCTTTGCCTCACCTTAGACTTCACAAACCTTGAATGAATCTAGTTGGCAGGTTATAAATTACATCTAAAATTCTAGCTACAATGGAATCTGGCAAATGTATTTCTTAGTTTTCTAGGTTCTTCCATTCAGAAAAGCATACTGGAGAGAAGATGGGATGGAGACTGAGTGTCAACCCACCATAATGATTAAACTCGTTCCTTGGACTAACCATATTCTTTTATCCATGCTTAAACTGACAAACAACATTGATAGCAGCAAAAACATTTTCCCTTTTAATATAATACAATAGTCTCTGATAGAAAGCAAACAAACTCATTATCTTCCCCAAAACAGATGAGACACCTAAAGTCCCATCAGTAATTACAACTATCACTTGGTGGTGAGCCTTCCCTCTCTAGTTTCTGTATAATTCCATCTTTATATTTTGTAGCTCATGGGTTATGTTATAAAGTTATCCACCAAAACACATTCTGTGAAAATGGTGGGGAAATGGAAAAAAACAAAAAACAAATGGAAAGAGAGATATATATATACATTTTAAATAACGCAAGAGAGTATAGGTGGCTATTATCGTCCTCACTTCTCTAACTGGTCACAAGATTGTAGTAATCATTTGGGTATTTATCTGGTGAAGCGACCAAAAATTTTATTCCTGAGGGCTTTGAATACTGTCTCTATTGGGTCACTGTATGTTCTATTAATTTTGCCAACATCTGAAGATGCTCCAAAGGATCCCTCGGGTTCTTGACACACTTTTCCCTGCTGCCACACAAGATATAGCAACCTTAGTTCCCCTTTGCCTTTGTCTGTTCATTAGTGGCACAAAAAGAAACAGGTTCCTAGTTCTTCGTTTAGTGGAACCATTTTTAGTTACCTAGGGGAAGAATTTCTCATTTGGGCACTTATGTCTTGATGTCAGCTGAGCCCAATGAAAGGGAAAAAAAAAGTTTGTAAGGGACCATTAGGTTTAATAGTGAGGGGCACCTCTCCTATTTCTGCCCCTTAGTTACTGAATACACACATTTTTGGCTGTGAGAGCAAAAGAACCATATGTTAGTCTCCAGTTCTGAGTATATACTGCATCATGCAAATGACACCCAACTCTCATAAGGTGCTGAGTCCAAAATTGAGCTGTGATTAAGCCTTCAACAGGTTTGTTCACTGTTCTATTACTCCAACTGCTTTGGGATGATGAGGTACCATGATAAGAAAAGTGTATGCTGTATAAATAAGCCTATCATCCGTTGCTTTAAAATTATTTTTCCTGGACAGAAACAGTGTTGCAAGGGATAGCGAGGGTAATTCAAGTATTCAGAAAGTCCATGGATGCTGCTGTTAGTCAAACTACAACAGGCAGAGAAGACAAATCCATATTCCAGGAAATGCCTATTCCAGCAAGGGTAAATTGCTTCCTCCTCCATGATGGAAGGTGTCTAATAGGGTAGTTACATACTGTACTGGGCACTCAGGATTGGTCTCTGCAGTTGTGTACTCAGCAATAGTGGAAGCTAGATCAAGCTTGAAGGGAAATCCAAGCCCTTGTATAACCTCCATCCCTGCTATTGTGGCCACGTTGTTAGTGAGCCCATTGAGCAAATACTGGGGTGTCTGGGTAAAGAGGCCAATAGAGATCCATTGAATAAGCCATCTTGTCTATCTGATTATTAGCCTCATTTGCACTTGGTAAGTGTGATAGGCAGAATAATGGCCACCCCAAAGACGTCCATGTCCTAATCTTTGGACCTGTGAATGTGTTGACTTACATGGCAAAGGAACTTTGCAGATGTGATTGAGTTAAGGACCCTGAGATAGGAAGATTATCACAAGAGTCCTTGTAAGAGGCAGGCAGGAGAGTAAGAGTCAGAGAAGGAGATGCAATGTTAGAAGCCAAGGTCAGAATGATGCAAATGCTGGCTTTGAAGATGGAAGAGAGCCATGAACCAAGGAATGCAGATAGCCTCTAGTAAGCTGAAAAAGGTAAGTATATAAATTTTCTCCTAGAGCCTCCAGAAAGAAATGCAGCCCTGCTGGCACCTTGATTTTAACTCAGTGCGACCATTTAGACTTCTGACTTCCAGAACTGTAAGAGAATACATTTGTGTTGTTTTAGGCTATTAAATTTGTGGAAATTTGTTGTGGCAGCAATAGGAAGTGAATATAGTAATCATTGTCTTATTTCTGACTTTAGCATGAATAGCTTCTGTAGTTCTCTATTCAAAACATTTTATCATGTCAAGGAAATATCCACACATTTCTATTTTATTTGATTTTAAATTTAAATATCAAGAATGAGTGCAGAATCTGATCAAATGCTCCCCCAGAATGTACGGAGATAATCACATGTTATTTATTGTCTCTTGACATAATAAACTATATTAATGGATTTTAAGGAGTTATCCTGGTATTCCTAGAATAATCCCAGTTGATCCCATTTTTAATTTTTTTGTGCTGAAATTTAAAAATATCATCTTTGAGGTGTAAATAACACCCAATAAGTTGAATTCACTTAAAGGGCACACTATTTTGTCAGTTGTATATAGCCACGAAACTGCGACCATAATCAAGAGGCAAAACTTTTCCATCCACCCCAAAAGATTCCTTATGTCCCATTACAGTACACCCTTCCCTCTACTCCGAGTCCCAGGCAACCACTGATTCTATTCCTTTACATGCTTGATTTTTTTAAGATTTTATATAAATTGAGTAATACTAGATATATGTCTCTGTGTGTGTGTGTGTGTGTCTATCTATCTATCTATCTATCTATCTATCTATCTATCTATCTATCTATATATTTCTGCCTTCTTTTCCTTTGCCTGATTTTGAGATTCTTCCATGTTTTTGTGTTTATCAGTAGTTTGTTCTGTTTTATTGCTGAGTAGTATTCCTTTGTATAAATATACTATATTTTTTGCTTATTCATTTAGTTAAATGATGGATATTTAAGTTGGTTCCAGTGTTTTGGCTATTAAGAATAAAGCTTCTGTGAACATTTACATACAGATCTTATTGTGGACAAATGCTTGGATTTCTTGTGGGTAAATACCTAGAAATGGGCTGGTGGGGTCATATGGTAGGTGTATGTTAAAATTTTAGTAAAAGGCGAAAGATTTATGCAATCTGAAGAAAAATCAGAGTATGCCGTTTAACTTAAAAAAACAAAAACAACCTGTCACTTCTTGGAAGTGGTTGCATCATTTCTCATTTCCACCAACAAGGCATGAAGGTTTCAGTTGCTCCACATCCTCACCAACATTTGGTATTGTCAGTCTTTTTAATTTTAAACATTCTAATGAGTGTGTTAAGAATCTTATCACAAGCTTTTGGGTTTTTCTGCGTATCTTACTTTTATTTGTTTCTAATTTAATTTGGTTGTGGTTAGAGAAATATTCTGTATGATTTCAATTCTTTTAAATTTGAGACTTGTTTTATGCCCAGACTATGGTAAATCTCAGCAAACACATAGTGCACACTTGAAATAAATACATTCTGAAGTTGTTGGGTAGTGTTTTGTAACTGTTAGGTCAACATGGTGAATATTATTATTCAGATTCTTGAATAATACCATTAGTTTTACAGATCTTTTCTGATGTTTCTTGTTAGTTGCTCTATTGCTTGCTGAGAGAGAGGTGTTAAAAACCTATTGTGATGATAGAATTGTCTATTTCTCCTTTTAATTCTGTCAATTTTTGTTTCATGTATTTTGAGGCTCTGTTGATAGATATATACTCATTTATGGTTATTACGTCTCATTGGTGAATTGATCCCTTTGTCACTATAAAATTTCCCTCTTCATTTTTGGTATTGTTCTATCTTGAATTCTATTTTATCAGATATTTATATAACTAATGTAGCTCTCTTATGGTTTGCATAATATATCTTTTCGCATTCATTTAATTTCAACTTATTCCTATCTTTATATTTAAAGCATGTTAGGTTATGTTTTTTATTGTTTATTTTTAAATGCATTTCTCTAACCTCTGTCTTTCTATTTGGATGTTGAGGCCATTCATAATTAATATAATTATTGATATGCTTGAACTTAGTTCTGCCATTTTGTAATTTGTTTTATGTTTGTCTCACTTATTTTTTGTTTCTATTTTCCTGTTTTTCTACTTTCTTCTGGACTGCTCAAGCATTTTTAATTCATTTTATGTATTTATTAATTTTTAATCTATACCTCTTTGTTTTTTAAAATTTTATTTTTGTCATTGTTCTAAGCATTACAACATATCATTAACTTTTCTCAGTCTATTTAAGATTACTATCGTACTACTTTACATAAAATATAGGCACCTTGTGACTCTATAGATTAATTTATGACCTCACCTGCATTTATGTTACAGTTATATTGTATACATTATAAACTGCACGAGAATTTCACAATTTTTCCTTATTCATATTTATTTGAAAGAAATTATTGGAAAAATAGACTTTTATATTTACTCAGATTTACTCAGATACTCACTGTTTCTGTTGGTCTCTGTTTATTCCTAAAGATCTGAGTTTACCTCTGGTATCATCTCTCATAAGCCAGAATTAATGACTAGAAGAAATTCATTTACTTTTCTTTTATCTGAAAATGCATTTTGCTTTTACTTTTCAAGTTTAACTAGATATAAAATTCTATGTTGATAGTTTTCTTATTTTGGCACTTTAATGATGTTGTTCTCCAGTCTTCTGACCTCTGACATCTGAGAAGTCTATGGCCATTTAAACTGTTGCTGTCCAGATAAAAATGTAACATTTCATTTTTGTCTGTCTGCCTTCAAGATTTTCTCTTTTTCCTTGGGTCCAGTGGGTTGACCATGATGTTACCAAGAAAGTTTTTATTTAAATATTTTCTGTTTGATGCTTGCTGAGCTTCTTAGTTTTGCACATTCACATCTTATACCAAATGTAGAGAGTTTTCAGGCCTTTTTCTCTAAATGTTTTTTCTGCTCCATTCTCTTCTTCTACTATTGAAATTATTCCACATGTCCTTGAGGTGCTCTTTTCCCCTCTTCTTCAGATTGGTTGATTTCCTTAAGTTCACTGATTCTTTCCTCTGTCATCGCCATTTTGCAAATAGGCCCATCCAGTGAATTTTATTTTAGTTATTAAATTTTTCAGATAAAATCTCTTTTTGTTATTTTATTTTATTTTTTCTCTGTTGAGATTTCTGATCTTTTCATTTATTTTGAGAAGGTTCCATTTACCCCATTGAGCATAGGTATAATGGCTGCTTTAAAGTCTTTATCTGATCATTCCAACACCTGATTCTTCTCAGGACTGAACCCCAGTTAGTTGCTCTTTTCCTTGAGAATGGGTCACACTTTTCTGGTTCTTTGTATGTTAATTGTTTTAAATTGTATTCTAGATCTTTTGAATGTTATGTTGTGGAGGCTCTGGAGTTTGTTATATTGTTCCAAATAGTATTGATGTGTTGTTTTATGAAGGAACTAACTTGGGAGAGTCATACTTCAAAGTCTCTCTTGCCTGTAGTGTGTGGAAATTCAGATCTCAGTTCAGACCGCCTCTAGTCTGCCCTGTACATACGTGTTTCAGGGGAATCAGACTGGGCAGAGTTTATACACAGATTTTGGGAGACTTCCTCTTTGGTTTTCTCTTTTCTAGGGTATCCTCTGTCTTTGGCAGCTCTGGTTTCCCCAGTATCCTTTTTTTAGTTCCTTCAGGAAGAATGATGATATGCTTTTCTATTGGAGTTTCTGTTGCTGAGTACCACCAGAACAGCTGCTGCTATTCCCAGAGTCAAGCCACAAAACATGAATTTCATCCCACATCTGCTACTGCCTCCTCTCATTGATCGCTTTTCAATGACAGGGTAGTTGGCTTATTTTTTACTTTTAACTTTTTTCCCCAGAGATTGTAGTTGTCATTTATGGAAAGGTTGATTTGTTAGGTGTTTTACTCCTTCATATCGGAGGTAGAAATAGTGATGTTTTATTCTTAATGTGCTCATGATTTTTGCTAATTTTTCATTCATATTTTGACATGTATCTCCCTAAATGAAATTGATACAGAATTTCCTTTTGTGTGTGTGTTCATGTGCAGTCCTTCTCAAGTTATTTTTTTCTTTCATTTTTTTTCTTTTGAGACAGTCTTACTCTGTTGCCCAGGCTGGAGTGCAGTGGTATGATCACAGCTCACTGCAGCCTCAATCTCCCTGGGCTCAGTTAATCCTCCCATCTCAACCCCCTGAGTAGCTGGGACTACAGTTGTGCACCACCATGTGTGGCTAAGTTTTCTATTTTTTGTAGAGATGGGGTTTTGCCATGTTTCCCAGGCTTGTCTAGAACTCCTAGGTTCAAGCGATCTGTCTGCCCTGGCCTCCCAAAGTGCTGGGATTACAGGCATGGGCCACCACACCTGGCCTCTTTCTCAAGTTTTGATATTAATATTATACATACATCATAAAAAGAATTTGAAGATTTTCCTTCTTTTCCAATGCTCTGGAATAGTTTAAACAGCATTGTAATCATCTGCTCTTTAAAACTTGGATATAATGTCTCTGTAACACTATGTAGGCTGTGAAATTTTAGGGGGAAACTTTTATTACTTCATTTAAGGTTTTCCTTCTTTTTCCAATGCTCTGGAATAAACAGTATTGTAATCATCTGCTCTTTAAAACTTGGATATAGGCTGGGCGCGGTGGCTCATGCCTGTAATCCCAGCACTTTGGGAGGCCGAGGTGAGAGGATCATGAGGTCAGGAGATCGAGACCATCCTGGCTAACACAATGAAACCCTGTCTCTACTAAAAATACAAAAAATTAGCCAGGCGTGGTGGCAGGCGCCTGTAGTCCCAGCTACTTGGGAGACTGAGGCAAGAGAATGGTGTGAACCTGGGAGGCGGCCCTTGCAGTGAGCAGAGATTGCATCGCTGCACTCCAGCCTGCGGGACAGAGTGAGACTCCATCTCAAAAAACAACAACAACAATAACAACAACAAACTTGGATATAATGTCTCTGTAACACTATGTAGGTTGTGAATTTTTAGTGGGGAGCTATTTTACTACTTCATTTCCTTTCTGGAAATTTGTTTATTTTGACTTTCTATCACTTCTGAGGTTAATTGTAGCAAGTTATGAATTTTTAAAAAAATATTCATTTCTTCTAGGTTTGAAATCTGCTTGAGTTTTACAAATAACTCCTTATATTAATAGTTGTTTATGAATGTTTTTCTTGCTGATGTGTTTGAGTTCTCTGTAGAATCTGGACATTAATCCTTTATCAGAGGTATAGTTTGCAAATATTTTCTCCCATTCTTTAGGTTGTCTGTTTATTCTGTTGATTATTTCTTTTGCTGTGCAAAAGCTTTTTAGTTTAATTAGGTTCATTTATTTATTTTTGTTTTTTGTTGCATTTGCTGCTGGGATCTTTGTCATAAATTCTTTAGGCCAGTGTCCAGAAGAGTTTTTCCTAGGGTTTCTTCTATAATTTTTATGTTTTCAGGTCTTAGATTTAAGTCTTTAATCCATCTTGAGATAATTTTTGTATATGGTGAGAGATGGTGATCCAGTTTCACGCTTCTATATGTGGCTAAACAATTTTCCCAGCACTATTTATTGAATAGGGTGTCCTTTCCTTAATGTACGTTTTTGTCTTTGTTGAAGATCAAATAATTCCATTCAAAATGGGCAAATGACATGAACATACATTTCTCAAAAGAAGATATACAAATGGCCAAGAAACATATGAAAAAATGCTCAACATCACTAATCATTGGGGAAATGGAAATTAAAACCACAATGAGATACCATCTTACCCCAGCATAATGGTCATTCTTAAAAAGTTAAAACTCGAGAGATGTTGGTGTGGATGTGGTGAAAAGGAACACTTATACACTGCTGGTGGGAATGTAAATTACTACAACCATTATGGAAAACAGTATGGAGATTTCTCAAAGAACTAAAACTAGATCTACCATTTGATCTATTCCCACTGGTGTAATGCCTACATAACACAGCTGACTTTCTATCTGTCCTAACTCTGCTTATCTTTAAGAAACAGGACACCTGTGATAAAAATGTTCCCTTTGTAACCACACCAACTGAGAAGGTTAGAACCAAGATAGATGAGGAGTGACTTCAAAAGTACCTCAGGCTTTATTATAATCACATTTCCATGCTAAACAATACTCCTCCCAGGGCCATGATGGTTGACAGTCACTATGACAATGACCAGAAGAAGCCATAAAAGGACAAAAACAAAGGCAGCATTCCACCTTTTTTTTTTTTTTGACATGGAGTCTCCCTCTGTCGCCCAGGCTGGACTGCAGTGGTACCATCTGTATATATATCTGAAGTGTATATATATATACACACACACATAGACCTCCATCCCCCACCCTCCATACACACACCATGGAATGCTATTCAGCCATAAAGAGTGAAATAATGTCTTTTGCAGCAACTTGGATGGAATTGAAGGCTGTCATCCTAAGTGAAATAACTCAGGAACTAAAAACCAAATACTGCATGTTCTAAGTGGGAGCTAAGCTATGGGTACCCAGTGGCATACAGAGTGGTATAATGGACATTGGAGACTCAGAAGTGGGGAGGTTGGGAGGGGGTAAGGGATGAAAAATTACCTATTGAGTGCAAAGTACACTATTTGAGTGATGAGTACACTAAAAGCTCAGACTTTACCGCTATATGATTCATCCACATGACCAAAACCCACTTGTACCCCTAAAGCTATTGAAATTTTAAAAAAATTACTTATGAAGTTCTTTCACATTTGTCATTTTCTGGACCTGCACATGGTTTGTGTGAGAGTGTGTGTGTATGAGAAGAATTTTAACTCAAATTCAATTAGCTTAATAAATATAGGGTTATCAGTATAAATATTATTTATTTCCCATGAGTGAGATTTGGTAGTTCATGTTTTTCAAATAATTTGTCCATTATATCTATGTTGTTCAATTTATTGGCCTAAAATTGTCCACAGTATCCTCTTTTTTCCTCTTAATATCTTTAGAAGCCATGGTCATGCCACTTTTCTCATTCCTGATATTGGTAATTTGTGTCATCTCTGTTTTTCTTTTTTCTGTATTAGTCTAGCTAGAAATTTGTCAATTTTACTGATATTATCAAAGAGCCAACTTTTGGTTTCATAATTTTCTGTATTTTTCTGATTTCTATTTCATTGAATTCCGCTTGATTCTTTGTTATTTTCTTTATTCCTGTTACTTTGGGTTGGATTTAATCTTCTTTTCTAGTTTCTTAAGGTGAAAGATGAGGCCATTGACTTGAGACTTGTCCTCTTTACTAATATAGGCATTTAGTGCCATATATTTCCCCTTAATTTATGCTTCAGTAACATTCTATAGATTTTGCTCTGTTGTGTTTTCATTTTCATTCAGTGAAAAATGCTTTACAATTTCTTTTGATTTATTCTTTGACCTACGGATTATTTAAACCTACAGTATTCGGTTTCTAAATAGAGATTTTCTAGTTATTTTTCTATTTTTGATTTCTAATCTGATTCTATTGTGGTCAGATAAAAAAACTTGGTATTTCTCTAACACTATTAAATTTATTGAGACTTTATAGGGTCTCACAAAAGTAAAGCCTCATAAAAAATATGGTCTCTCTTGGTAAATTTTCTGTGCATAACTTGTTCCATTAGTGAGATAAATAACAATGATGTCCCACCTCAAGTTGTACAGCTCACTTTGGTGATATTTCCGCCAATGATGCAAAAGCTAAAATACACCATGGAGAAACTTAAGACAAATCTATGTTAAGGGACATATTATGAAATAACTGTCCTATAATCTTCAAAAAAGTCATGATCATGAAATGCACGGAAAGAAAGAAATTGTTATGGACTAAAGGAGACTAAAGAGACATGACATCTAAATCCATCGTGAGTTTCTGGACTATAATATTTTACAGTAAAGAACATTATTAAGACAACTAACCATGGATGAGATCTGAAGATGAGATAATAGTAATAATGGTAGCATTAATTTCCTGACCTTGATGATCTGATTAGGTTATATTGCAGAATATCCTTGTTATAGGCAATACATACATACAAAAGTGTTCAGTGAGCAAGGGCATCTTGTTGGAAATTGCCTCTCAAATAATTTAGAGAAAAAAAGATTTGCTTCATTTGGGCAACTTTCTTGAAAATTTGAGATTTTTTCCAAACTAAAAAAAAATGCAGATGAAGAAACAGGAAAGACCTCAATTAGAAACAAGTCCATGGACAACCTAGGGCAGGGGTCCTCAACCCCAGGACTGAAGACTAGTACCAGCCCATCACCTGTTAGGAACTGAGCTGCACAGCAGCAGGTGAGCAACAGGTGAGTGAGCATTACTGCCTGAGCACCGCCTCCTGTCAGATCAGTGGCAGCATTAGATTCTCACAGGAGTGTAAACCTATTGTGAACTGCACATGCGAGAGGTGTAGGCTGCGTGCCCCTTATGAGAATCTAATACCTGATGATCTGAAGTGAAACAGTTTCGTCCTGAAACCGTTCCCCACCCCCACCCTCATCTGGGGAAAACTTGTCTTCCACGAAACCAGTCCCTGCTGCCAAAAAGGTTGAGGACTGCTGACCTAGGGATTAAGATTTTCAAATAAGGATTTTAAAAATTTTAATAATGGCTCTTCCTACCAATTTTCCAAAATTGGTCAAAATCAGTAAGTCGCACATATAGAAAGCTCAGTGAATCTCAATCAAGATAAATACAGGGAACATCACACCCAGGCATTTTGATAGTCCAACTTCTGAAAGTTAAAACTGGATAGGTTCAACATATGCAAATCAATAAACGTAATCCAGCATATAAACAGAAACAAAGACAAAAACCACATGATTATCTCAATAGATGCAGAAAAGGCCTTTGACAAAATTCAACAGCCCTTCATGCTAAAAACTCTCAATAAACTAGATATTGATGGAACGTATCTCAAAATAATTAGAGCTATTTATGACAAACCCACAGCCAATATCATACTGAATGGGCAAAAACTGGAAGCATTCCCTTTGAAAACTGGCACAAAACAGGGATGCCCTCTCTCACCACTCCTATTCAACATAGTATTGGAAGTTCTGGCCAGGGCAGTCAGGCAAGAGAAAGAAATAAAAGATATTTAATTAGGAAAAGAAGAAGTCAAATTGTCCCTGTTTCCAGATGACATGATTGTATGTATATTTAGAAAACCCCATCATCTCAGCTCAAAATCTCCTTAAGCTGATAAGTAACTTCAGCAAAGTCTCAGGATACAAAATTAATGTGCAAAAATTACAAGCATTCTTATACACCAGTAACAGACAAACAGAGAGCCAAATCATGAATGAACTTCCATTCACAATAGCTTCAAAGAGAATAAAATACCTAGGAATCCAACTTACAAGGGATGTAAAGGACCTCTTCAAGGAGAACTACAAACCACTGCTCAGTGAAATCAAAGAGGACACAAACAAATGGAAGAACATACCATGCTCATGGATAGGAAGAATCAATATCGTGAAAATGCCCATACTGCCCAAGGTAATTTATAGATTCAATGCCATCCCCATCAAGCTACCAATGAGTTTCTACACAGAATTGGAAAAAACTACTTTAAAGTTCATATGGAACCAAAAAAGAGCCCGCATTGCCAAGATAATCCTAAGTCAAAAGAACAAAGGTGGAGGCATTAGGCTACCTGACTTCAAACTATGCTACAAGGCTACAGTAACCAAAACAGCATGGTACTGGTACCAAAACAGAGATATAGAACAATGGAACAGAACAGAGTCTTTAGAAATAATACCACACATCTACAGCCATCTGATCTTTGACAAACCTGACAAAAACAAGAAATGGGGAAAGGATTCCCTATTTAATAAATGGTGCTGGGAAAATTGGCTAGCCATAAGTAGAAAGCTGAAACTGGATCCTTTCCTTACTCCTTATATGAAAATTAATTCAAGATGGATTAGAGACTTAAATGTTAGACCTAAAACCATAAAAACCCTAGAAGAAATCCTAGGTAATACCATTCAGGACATAGGCATGGGCAAGGACTTCATGTCTAAAACACCAAAAGCAATGACAACAAAAGCCAAAATTGACAAATGGGATCTAATTAAACTAAAGAGCTTCTGCACAGCAAAAGAAACTACCATCAGAGTGAACAGACAACCTACAGAATGGGAGAAAATTTTTGCAATCTACTCATCTGACAAAGGGCTAATATCCAGAATCTACAAAGAACTCAAACAAATTTACAAGAAAAAAACAAACTACCCCATCAAAAAGTGGGCAAAGGATATGAACAGACATTTCTCAAAAGAAGACATGCATACAGCCAACAGACACATGAAAAAATGCTAGTCATCACTGGCCATCAGAGAAATGCAAATCAAAACCACAATGAGATACCATCTCACACCAGTTAGAATGGCGATCATTAAAAAGTCAGGAAACAACAGGTGCTGGAGAGGATGTGGAGAAATAGGAACACTTTTACACTGTTGGTGGGATTGTAAACTAGTTCAACCATTACGGAAAACAGTATGGCGATTCCTCAAGGATCTAGAACTAGAAGTACCATATGACCCAGCCATCCCATTACTGGGTATATAAAGGATTATAAATCATGCTGCTATAAAGATACATGCACACGTATGTTCATTGTGGCACTATTCATAATAGCAAAGACTTGGAATCAACCCAGATGTCCATCAGTGACAGACTGGATTAAGAAAATGTGGCACATATACACCATGGAACACTATGCAGCCATCAAAAAGGATGAGTTTGTGTCCTTTGTAGGGACATGGATGCAGCTGGAAACCATCATTCTCAGCAAATTATCACAAGAACAGAAAACCAAACACCGCATGTTCTCACTCATAGGTGGGAACTGAACAATGAGATCACTTGGACTCGGGAAGGGGAACATCACACACTGGGGCCTATTATGGGGAGTGGGGAGTGGGGAGGGATTGCACTGGGAGTTATACCTGATGTAAATGACGAGTTGATGGGTGCTGACGAGTTGATGGGTGCAGCACACCAACATGGCACAAGTATACATATGTTACAAATCTGCATGTTGTGCACATGTACCCTAGAACTTAAAGTAAAAAAAAAAAAAAAAAAAACTGGAAAAAAAAGTTCTTAAAAGTAACCAAATAAAAATGCACATTATATACGGGAGAACAATGATAAGAATTATAGCTGGCTTCTCATCATAAAAATTGAAAGCCAGAAGACAATGGAATAACATCTTTAAATTGCAGAAAGAAATATAGTATCAATGTTGGATTAAATATTCAGTGAAGATAGCTTTCAGAAATGAAGACAAATAAAGGTATATTAAGTTAAACATAAAAGCAGAGAGAATTTTCCAACAGCATACTTGTACTACACTAAATGCTAAAGGAAATTCTTTAAGCTGAAGAGAGATGCTACTAGAGAGAATCTGGATCTACAGGAAGGATTGAAGAATATGGCATATGGGAAACATGAATAAATATAACCCTATATTTTTATTTTCTTGAATTATTCAAAAGTTAACATTTTCATTTAAAAATAATAACATTGTATTGGGGAGTTTATAATTCATGCAGAAATATGTATATGGCAATAATAACACAAAAGATGGATTGCAGGTAAATGAGGTTATACTATGCTAAGTATCTCAGATTATGTGTATGGTATATTATTTCAAGATAAAGTCTGATAAGAATGCCTATTGTAACCTCTAAAGCAATTACTAAAATAAAAAGTACAGGTAGTTGTAACACTAGAAAGATGGTGGAGCAAGAGCAAAGAAAAATCCCTTTGGTCCCAGAAAATCTCCTGGAAAACAGGAAGGCTTATCAAGCCCTCGAAGCCACCCAGGCAAAGCAGGCACTTTTGGCAAAGAAGGGGCAGAGGAAAGGAAAAGGGCTCAGGTTTAAGTGACTGGAATCATTTCTACATGATTCCTGGAGGCAGAAACGTGACCAGGTGTGTCTCAGACGACTAGAAGTGAAACTTCATGCCTTGGAATCACCAGATAAACATTCCTTGGCCTTTGTTGTACACATCGAAAGGATTGATGGCATGTTTACTGGTGCAGAGAACCATTGCAAGACTTTGCCCAAAGAAAATTTTTAGTGGTGTCTTGTAAAAGTCACCCCCAAGAACCTAAAAATGCTGCATATAGTGGAACCTTATGTGACCTAGGGATTTCCAAATCTGAAGTCTGTCCGGGAACTCATTTTCAAACTGGACAAGCCAAGGTCAAGAATAAGACCATCCCTCTGACAGACAACACTGATTGAGGAGCACCTAGGGAAGTTTGAAGTTTGGTGTCATTTGCTTGGAAGACCTCATTCATGAAATTGCCTTCCCAGGGAAGCACTTCCAGGAGATCTCATGGTTCTTGTGCCCTTTCCACCTCTCAGTGGCCTGTCATGCTACCAAAAATAGAGTGGGCTTCCTCAAGGAGATGGGCACACCTGGCTATGGGGTGAACACATCAATCAGCTCATCCGCCAGCTGAACTAGACCCAGGTGTCAAACTGCAGTAAATCTTTATCAGTGAAGTGGAAGCATGTGTTTTTGTTTTTTGGGGGGGAATTTTTATCAAGTATCTTCAGAGAAGATTATTTCCTGCTTTATCTTCAAAAACTGGAAAGGAAGGGTCAAAGAAAAGACTAGCTATGTTCATGGCAAGCACCTCTCATCACAGTCCAGTTCCAAGGAAAAATTACAGCATTTTCTACATTGGCTGTTGCCTCATCTGAAATCAGCATATTCCATGGACGAAGGAAACCTGCTTTTGTTGCATCTTCTATCCTAGGGTTTAATGTTGGTAAATGAATAACTCTAGCATTTGTACAAGGCTCACTAAGACTCCTGCAGCAGTCAGTCAAGCCCAGGGATGTAATTGAATCTGGAGATTCCTGGGACCTTGTTTTGAAAAAGTCCTGAAATACACATAGGAAGAAAGGTACAAAAATAAATGTTCACTCGTCTCTGCAAAAAACAAACAAACAAACAAACAAAAAACAAAAAAACCACAAAGAGGTATGATTAAAAAGCCAATAGAGAAAACAGAACACTAAAAAAGTACTCAATTAAGACAGGAAAGGAGAAACAAAAGAATGAAGAATAGAAGGAACAGATAAAACAAGTAGCAAGATGGTAGAATTAAAGCAAACCACATCAATAATTTAATTAATAAAAAACTAAGCACTGAAATTGAAATGCAGAGTTTGTCAGACAATTAAAAAGCAAGACACAGAAAAACACTGTTTAGAAGAGATGTGTGTTAAGTATTAACACACTGACAAAGGTAAGAGAATGGAAAAAGCTATTTATGCAAGCATCAAACATAAAAAAGCTGGTATAGCTATATTAATATCTGACAAAATAGAGGAGAAGATAAAGATGATCATGGGTCATAATGGTACAGATTATTTTTTGAACTGAATTGTGTTTTCTCAAAATTAATATGTTGAAGTCCTAACCATCAAAGTATCTGTATTCGGAGAGAGAGCCTTTACAAAATTAAAGTTAAAGGAGGCCATAAGGGTGGGGCCAATAGGACTGGTATCCATATAAGAAGAGGAAGAGACACGAGAGAACTTTCTTTGCATACATGGAAGAAATACCATGTGAAGTGATATGGTCTGGCTGTGTCCCCACCCAAATCTCAAGTTGAATTGTAACGTGTCAAAGGTGGGGCCAGGTGGAGATAATTGAATCATGGGGGTGGTTCCCCCATATTGTTCTCATGGTAGTGAATAAGTCTTATGAGATCTGATGGTTTTATAAATTGGAGATCCCCTGCACAAGCTCTCTTGTCTGCCACCATGTAAGATGTGACTCTGCTCCTCATTCATCTTCCACCATGATTGTGTGATTGTGAGGCCTCCCAAGCCATGTGAAACTGTGAGTCCATTAAATCTCTTTCCTTTATAAATTACCCAGTCTCAGATATGTCTTTATTAGCAATGTGAGAACAGACTAATACATGAAGACACAACAAGGTAGCCATCTATAAGCCAAGGAGAGAAGACAGGCTTCACCAGAACCAACCCTGTTGCCACCTTGATCATGGACTTTCCAGCCTTCAGAACAGTAATAAAGTAAACTTCTGTTGTGTAAGCCACTTGGTCTATGGCATTTTGTTAGGCAGGCCAAGGTGACTAATGCAGATGATAAAGGGGTCAATTCCTTGAGAAGAGATATCAATTCTAAATGTGTGTGTATTTAATAATAGCACTTCAAGATACATGAAACAAAAAAACAACTAAAGGGAGAAATCAACAATCATAGTTGGATGTTGTAATAACTGTCACTGTCACTTAGTAATTGACAGTACTTTTTCAGCTCTGGTCTTAGAAGTGGCTATTTCTGCAAGGAGCTCTGGTTTCTTTTAGCACAGAATGGTATTTAGAAACCAAGGAATGTAGTTATTGTTATTAGGGTGTTGCTATCCCCACACCTTCTCAGTAGAGATAGAGAATATATGTATCGCTACATATATCCTCATATATCTACATATGTAGATATAGATATACATACAAGCAAACAAACTATACACACACACATTCCAACTTTATATCTAGAGTCATTTTCTTACTCTGGGCTTCTATAACAAGATACCATAGACTAGGTGGCTTAAACAACAGAAATGCATTTCTTATAATTCTGGAGGCTGGGAAGTCCAAGATCAGGGTGCAGAATCCATGTCTGGTGAAGTCCACTTCCTGGTTTGCAGATGACTATCTTCTCACTGTATCCCCACATGGTGGAGAGAGCAAGCTCTAGTCTCTCTCTCTTCTTAAAAGATACAGTCCAATCATGGGGTTCTCTACCCTCATACCTCATCTAAACCTAACTGCCTTCCAAATGCTCAACTTCCTAATATTATCCCATTGGGGGTTAGGGTTTAAATGTATGAATTTGGGAGAGGGATACAAATATGCAGTCCACAGTAGTTCTACATACAAACATGCAGTCCATAATAGTCCTTCATGCATTTATATCTGTATTTTATACCTCTATATATTGCAAACTGAGCTCACACCAATATCTCGAATTCCACTGGGTTTATTCTTGTTTTCTTTTTTCCATATTTCCTACTCTCATTTCCAGTAGTGAGAAACATGGCTCCTATTATCCCTAGTATAATTGTCCCCCAGTATCCATGGGGGATTTTTTTCAGAACTCCCTCAGATACCAAAATCCATGGATGCTCAAATGCCTTCTGTAAAACGGTGTAGTATTTGCATGTAACTTACACATATCCTCCTGTAACCTGTAGATTACTTGTAATACATAATACAGTGTAAATGCTACGTAAATAATCGTCATACTATCGTGTTTAGGAAATAATGACAAGAAAAAAAAGCCTGTACATGTTTGGTGCAGTCGTAACCAGCCATTTTCCCCCCAATATTTTCAATCCACAGTTTGTTTAATCCACAGAAACCACGAATGTGGTGGGTGACTGTTCTACCTGTTTGTTCCATCTCTCTATATGTAAGCAGTCTGCATCACCACTGCAACCCCCAACTCCCACTGCTTTTGCACAGACACCCTCCTCTCCTTCCATGGAACATATTTATACAAAAAACTTTCACATGTATCTGAAATTCAAATTTAACTGGGCATCCTGTATTTTTATTTGCTAAACCTGTTAGTCCCAGAGGGCCATCCTAACTTCTGTGCTCCCGGCCTTCAGGTGACTGTGCTACAGCCCACGTTCTCTCTCTGCCCAGCCCTGCTTGTGTCCCTTCCTTGGAAGAGGTGTTGATCTCTAGAAAGCACCCCCCAAAAATTTCCTGTTGCTCATCTCCATTTTCAATCAGCTTTCAGGGACTAAACTTGCAACATCAAGCCCCTGCTTTATTATTTCCCTGGTTCTAAGACCCCAGAGGTCCCAACCCATACCCATGTAAGCCCAGTTCCCAGAGCAGCCTCGATCCTGGCCCCAGGGCCTGGGGATGATTCCAGAGGAGCCCCTTTCAGGGATTACAGGCGCAGGACGTTGGCCCTGCAAACCCCCAGAGGGCTCCCGCCCACCAGGGGGCAGTCTTCACCTGCGTGTGAGCAGCTCCGGAGGCCCGGGCAGGGGCTCGCTGGGGGAACCGATGCGGGGAATACGTGCGTGAGGACACGTGAGGGCCGTGCCGGCCAGAGCCCCAGCGTGCGTGGCCGTGCGTGCGTGTACACGCACATGTGTCCAGGTGCCTACGCAGGTGCCTGACCCTGGGCAAGTTGTTCCGTCACGCGGACCTCAGTTTTCTCATCTGTCCGACGAAGGGATCTTTCCGTCTCTGGCTGTTGGTGTTCCTTTATCCACGACTGCTGAGCACGTTGGGTCCTCTCTTTAGAGCCATCTCTGCTTGTTGAACAGAGCCAGGGATTCCAGGCCTTTGAATTGATGCGGGGGGTGAGTAGGAGAAGGCAGTGAGGCACGTAGGGGTTTTTGTCTTTTGCTGCCCAAAGCAATGCTCTGTAATTACTTTCTAAATATTTGCAATTGTATTCTTTGCAAAACTTTATTTCAAAATAATGTGAATCTTTAAGTCCTATGCAAAGCCACCAGAATCCTTGGTAGTGCTTCCCTACTCATTTGCAGGAATCTGGGCAGAACATGAATTCCCGGAACTGGTGGGACTTTCCAACCAGTTGCTTCTCATGCAGAGGCAGAAAAATGAGGGGGTAAATAGCTCAGGCCTCAGGGGCAGCCTTCTTGGCCCTTACAGATCATTTAATTGCTGTGCCTCAGAGTCTCTTCTATAAAATGGGAATGATAGTAGTCCCCTAAGTGATAGTATTATTATTAAATATTGGTTGAGTGTTCTCAGCTTTGTCATAATACAGCTCTGTGACCTTGGCCTCTTTCCCAGGACCTTTGTTTCCTTATCAATAACGGAATGAAGTACTCATTTTGCATGGTTGTGATGAGCAGGTAGGATGTTTGTGAAATGACCTGGTGGTACCTAGTAGATGCTAAATAAATACCTATTTCCCTTATTGGATAAGTATTGCTTCCCAGTTAACACTTAATCTTCCCTGTTGCCCTGGCCTCAGCAAGGTGACAGTGGTAAGTCAACAGATCCCTTTTGACAGAGACCTCTCCAGGACATCTGCCTTAGAGGAAGGAGAGTGTAGGTGTTCAGGAAGCTTTGGGGAGATTGATTTACTTCCTGGAGGGCTTTTTGTTAGACCTGAAATGTCACCACGTGGTTTGCTGCTTCCTCTGCCTGTGGGTGATAGGGTAGGAGTAGAAGGTGGAGGAGGTACAAGTGTCTTGTTAGGAGCCCCTGGAAGTCACCTCTTTAGAGGGGCCATCTCTGAGATACAACGATTCATTTTCTGTTATCCCTATATTTTTGTCTCCACTGCCCCCAACTCCCATGTAAACAGCCTGCTCCTTTGGGAGCCCTGCTTTGGGAGCCCTGCTTTGGGAGTCTGCTGCTGCAGGCCAGGGAGTAGGAATTGCTTTCTTTTCTTTTTTCTTCCTTTCGGGGAGCCTGAGTTACTTGAGATGTGAGTGCCTTTGAGGGAAGAGTCCAGGAAGCACAGCACCCTTTTCCCTGGCAATGCCCAGGGTGGGCAGGACCTCAGAGGGCTGACTGTGATGTGTCTGTGACCAGCTTTCTCTGGCAGTGGTTGGCACAGAAGCAGCTGAGCCCCTGGGCTCCTGGGTACTGTGTGGCCTTGCATCAGGTATCTCATTTGTCCCTACTGGGGACAAATGGCCAGTGACCACGCATGCACCCCTTCCAATGATGCTGGTGAGAGAGAGGATGGGTAGGTTCTGTTAATGACCAGGACCGAATTTCCTGTCTCAGGTGGGATGGGGGCTCAGAGATGGATTTAACTTGATTTAAAGAAATTTTTTAAAAATTATATTTCTCATATACCTGAAATCGTGGAGTTTGATTTATAGTTGCTATTTCAGAATTTTCCCTAGCACCTGCACAGCGTCTTGTATGCAGCAAGCACTCACTAAGCCCTTCTCCTTACCCTGTGAGTCTACCTATTGGACTAGTCCTGGTGTTCAGGACTTAAAGTAATGGGCCAGCTAGGAGTCTCCAGGGCTGGGTATCTAGACTGCAGGTGCCATGAGATGGGTACTCCCAACAGTGCAGCCTCAGACACCTTGCTCTGCTTGACAGAGGTTTGCGGGGATGAATGACAGCACCAAGAGCTACCCTGTCTCGAGAGCTTCTGATCTGCTGGCCTGGTGCGAAGTCCTTGGCACAGGTTATCTCATTAGCTTTCACAGCAGCCCTGTAAGATCCAGACTATATTGTCTCTATTTTGCAGATGAGAAAACTGAGGCTTGGAAAGATGGCAGAGCCAGAATACTGTCCCCGGTGGTTGGACACCAAAGTCACTCATTTTAAGCACTTAGGACAAGTGACTGATGGACTGACTGAGTAAAGAAGGTAAGGAATAATAAAGTTGCCAAACTGGGGAATGGCAAGACAGAATGTATTTATTTCCTGCTTTGACACCTGTCTTCAGTGACCCTTTCCCTCCCTGTTCCCCTTAGACACCACCCAGAGAGGCTGATTTCCAGTCTGTGGAGTGCAAGAGGGAGTGAGGGTCCTCTGTCTGTGCCTTCTGGGCCCTCTGGGAGCTCTTGGCCCTGACTCTGGGCTGGGAGGCTGGAGCCCTATTGCCTTTTCTATCAGGGATGGACAGAGACATTCTTTTTCATTTTCTTTCCCCAATGCCATTTTGTTAAATCAGAAATCCTTGAGGAGTGAAGTCACATTTTCCATGCCCCTGAAAGCTCTGGAGAGCCGATGAGTGTTATTGTAACCAGAGGAGACTGGGGACAAAGGAAGCTTATAATTTTGTAAACGAGGCTTGGGAGAGCCCTGCCTGCAATGGCTTTCCAGGGGGAGAGGCAGAATTCGGAAAAACCAGAGGCAAGAGGAATGGCAGGACTGGCCAGCTCTGAGCCTGGCACCCGGGCAGAGACCCTCCTGGGGGCCGGGCAGGGTTCTGAGTCCCTCCTGCCCGCTTCTCCGGTTACTGTTTCCCAGCCTTCCCTGGGGAGGGAAGTTGGCCTGCTGAAGCGGCAAGATCTCTGGGCTTGGAGTGAAGCACCTGGGGTCCCAGTGCCGGCTCATTCACCCCAGTTTTCTCATCTGCAAAATGGGCTGGTGAAGGATCTGCCCCAAAGAGTCTGCCTTCAGCCTGGTGATGGGGCTGTGTTTTATAGAGAACGAAACGGAGGCATGTGTTTTTCAGATAGGAAGTGGCAGAACCGGGATTTAGATCCCGGCAGTCTTACTTCTGAGTAGGAACTCCCAGCCCTTGGGCCACAGTGCTTAGACTTACCAGTTGCCAAATCGTGTGAGACAAATGTGACCCGCATGCTGCCACCTGGGGTCCGCCCTCTTTGCCCCAGCCTGTAGGGACGGAGGCTTCTGCTGGAAGGCTAGGCTTTTGGGTCTCTTCAAACCTTAACATTCTCAGACCTTCTCCTAGTGGCCAGACTCTGACATACTGCGTGGGAGGGAAGTCTGGGGACAGGTAGCCCATTTCAGCCCTTCTCAAATGAGGTCCAAGCAGATGGCCGTTGCTTCCTCTTGCTGGCCGTGGCTTCTCACTAGGCTTGCACAGAAATGGAGAGAAGACCAAATAAAGCTCCTTTGAGGACAAATGTCCCGGACAGGGCTGGGGGTGGGGATCCAAAGATGGACAGAACCAACCCCCCACCTGCCACCTGCAGGGCTCTGAGCCTGCCTGCTCCCAGACTGCAGGTCTTCTGTGCAGGCTGGGGCTAGGTGTTCAGGGCTGAGGGGGGCAGGCATGTGAGTCGTTTGGAGGAAAGGGCGGGGTGGAGGGGAATGGGTCGTTCACACTCAGCCTGGGTCTGTCACTGAGCACGCGCTCCCTTGCCCCTACAATTCTGGCCCTAGTTCTCCTACTTCCCTAGCCCTGAGGCTGCCCTCTCTAGCAGGCAGCTGAGATTTCCCAGGTGGACTCGGGGGTCCTCCTCACCCAGGCCAAGCTGCCCATAAGGAGCCAGAGGGTGATGAGGATATGCCTGTTTCCTCCGTGAGAGTTCCTCTCTCACAGGCACGGCCACTGCCCTCCTCAGCCTGTGAATGGAAGCACATTCCAAGGGGGATCTGGCTTGGCCCAGGTGGGTTTGAGATCCCCCACTCAAGCCGCCTTCATCTCCCCTCCAAAGCACCAGCTCACTCACAAAGCTTGTCTCGGCCGGTTCTCCTCACAACCGTGGCTGCGCTCCCCTCTCCCTACTACCTTCTCTCTGTGTGTATGTCTGTCTCTGTCTCTCAGTGTCTCTCTCATGTTCTCTCTGTCCTCAGTGTCTCTGTGTCTGTGTCTCTGTCTCTCAGTGTCTCTCTCATGTTCTCTCTGTCCTCAGTGTCTCTGTCTCTCAGTGTCTCTCTCATGTTCTCTCTGTCCTCAGTGTCTCTGTGTCTCAGTGTCTCTGTCTCTCAGTGTCTCTCTCATGTTCTCTCTGTCTCTCAGTGTCTCTGTGTCTGTGTCTCTGTCTCTCAGTGTCTCTCTCATGTTCTCTCTGTCCTCAGTGTCTCTGTCTCTCAGTGTCTCTGTCTCTCAGTGTCTCATGTTCTCTCTGTCCTCAGTGTCTCTGTCTCTCAGTGTCTCTGTCTCTCTGTCTCTCTCATGTTCTCTCTGTCTCTCAGTGTCTCTGTGTCTGTGTCTCTGTCTCTCAGTGTCTCTCTCTGTCTCAGTCTCTCTCTCAGTATCTCTGTATGTGTCTCAGTGTCTTTCCACATCTCCCTCTGTGTCTCTCTACAGCTGTGTGTGTCTGTCTTGATGTGTGTCTCTCTTGCTCTCTTTCTCTCTCGGTCTCTCAGTCTCTTCCCCTCCCCCTCCCCCCACTAATTTAATGGGACTCGTCTCAGTGTAAGGAAAGCGTCTAATTAGTCATAGAGGTCCTCCTGTCCAGAATTTCTAAAGCCGTGCTCACGACAAGTGTCCCAGGCTTGAATGGGACATTGGAGACACTCTGGGCCAAGAGGAGCAGCACAGAACCACCCAGAGGATGGCTCTATGAAATGGGGTTACAATAGTGCCTTCCTAGAGGGTTTGAGATAAAGCATATAGAACAGAATTCATGTGTGGAGGCCAGTACGAAACATCACCAAAGTTAAGCTGCTTTCCCTCTCCTCCTCACTGTAGGCTGCTCAAAGCCTCTACTATGCTAAGGAGAACAGAGAGCTCTGAGAGGGTTGGCAGAGTTGCAGCATTTCCCAGGATGATTTGTCCAGTGAAACCTCTTGCCATGGAGCATCTAGTGGGGTCAGAATTCCTCAAATCATAGTTGGGAAATATTGCTAATCCAGGCCCCTTATTCCAAAGAGAAGTGGAAGGCTCCCTCCCCAAGTCCCTAGAGCCAGCTGGGGTGCACAGTCAGGAGGCTGGGCTCCAGCTGGGGGAACAGCTGAACTTGGCTCCAGGATTGCGCCCAAGGGCCTCCTGTTGTGCTCCCAGGAGCCTTGGCAGTGTCCCTCCAGGGAGTGTCAAAAGCACCGGGAGGCATGGGGTGTAAGCACCTTGTAAAAATGACCCTGCCATGGATGCCGGAGCTTGCGTCCACAAAGATGGGTTGCCAGCAGACCGTGAGAATGGTATTGGGGGGAGGGGTGGCTAGACCCTCCCTTCCTTGTGTTTCTGTAGGTGAATTCTCTCTCTTTCAAGGAAGGACTGATAGGGCTCTCAGAATTATGTACCCTCCCGGCCTCCAGTCTGGAATCTGGAAGCTGGACTCTCTCCCTCCTAGGTCTGTATCGTAATCTTTTTGGTGTTGATCTCTAGAAAAGATGATGCCTGCTCACCACCGCCTCTTAAATTTCTCTTCTGCCTTCTTTGGAAGGTCCTGCTAATATTCCAGCTGCCATCACCTCAATTGTAACTTCTGAATACCATTAACCCCCTCTCTTGGCAGCTATGATCTGGTTAGAGTCTTATTAGGTTCCAAGGATAATGAGGTTATCATCATTTTTTGCTGCTTTTCTTCTCCTGGAATAGCTGGTTTTCTAAAGATGCTGTTCTCTTCTTTGCTGCTGCTGCTGCTGCTGTTCCTCCCCCTCCTCCTCCTCCTCTTCTTCTTTCTCCTCCTCCCCCTCCTCCTCTTCCTCCTCCTCCTCCTCCTCTTCCTCCTCCTCTTCCTCCTCCTCCTCTTTCTCCTCCTTCTCCTCCTTCTTCCTTATTTCTTCTTTCTTCTTGACAGAGTCTTGTCCTGTTGCCCAGGCTGGAGTGCAATGGCATGATCATAGCTCACTGCAGCCTCAAACTCCTGGCCTCTAATGATCCTCCTACCTCGACCTCCCAAATTGCT
Source organism: Macaca mulatta (assembly GCF_049350105.2). Classification (NCBI taxonomy): domain Eukaryota; kingdom Metazoa; phylum Chordata; class Mammalia; order Primates; family Cercopithecidae; genus Macaca; species Macaca mulatta. The sequence continues at coordinate 122,942,320 of NC_133417.1, read as the reverse complement.
GGGATTACAGGTATGAGCTCTTGCCTTCGTAGCTTCTGTTTCGGGGTCACTGTAGCTTAGGGCTGGTTTGCTCCAGAACTAGCCTCTGTTGTTGACTTTAAAACTCTTCTAATCCGGGAAGAAGAAACCTGGTGAGGGAGGATTCAATCATCCTACAGTCCATCTTCCAAAGGGGTGGAGTTCCACTGCCCCAGTGTCAGATATCCACTTAGATTTCTGTAGCAGCCCTTCCTTGTCTTGACCAAATGTGCTCACTTGCAGGGTGCTCTCTGCCTGACTGGGAGTGCCACTCCCTTCTCATCACAGCCTGTCCTCACTCACATGGGGTCTTAGCCCGCTGGAGAGGGTGGCTGGGTGCTAGTGATAGTCCAAAATTAGGTCTGGAGACCCCTGGCATAATGGAGGGGCCTAAGAATGCCCAGACTCTGGTGAAGCTGGCAGGCAGGGCAGGCTGGTACAAGCCTCCACTCACCTGTGAGCTGGTATCTGCCTAGTTGCTTGGCCTAGGAGAATGGACGACTCTCATTTTGAGTGCTTACTGGGGGCAAAAGAAGCGAGGCAGGCTATTTCTTATTGTCTATGCCAGGGCCATAGGAACCTGAGGCGCCAGGCCATACAGAAGAGCTCCTTGTATGGGAGGGAAGAGGCAGTGGTACCATGGCACTGCAGCTCCCCGTCCCTGTCCCACCTTCACAGCCCTTGGGAGTTCTTTGGCTGCTCTGTGACTCAGAGGTCCCGAAGGCCCAGGCTCCTCTGCACCATGTTCTGGGTGGTTATGCACCAGAACCACTATGCATGCATCAGATCTGCTCCTATGGCAAGGGCCAGGCCTTTGCCCTGTGGAGGCTGCAGGGCACACACAGTCTGTTTACCACCCATATGTCCTTTCCAGAGTGGATGCCAGCAGCCTGCGGAGGCTGTGGGATCTCACTGGAAAGCCAGGGCTGGGTCCAGGAAAGTTGATTTTCCTCTCCTGAGATGCTTGCATGGGCCCCAGGCCAAGCTCTGCTGAGGGCTGGCGACTGACTGGGAAATGTTCGGCTCCCCTGTCATTGTGGACTCCAGTGGCAGCCTCTGGGGAGGAGAAAATCTGCATGGAGAGCAGTGCAGGCTCGCCTTGCTGATGAGACAGAACAAAAGAGGGGTGGGTTACTGGAGAGGGGACAGAGGACGTTCCTCAGGGGTAAAAGGGCTGACTAGTAAATCTGACCCAGGAAGAGGAGGAGGCAACAGGGAGGGGGAAGGAAAAGCAATGGAGATATTGGAGGCGCCAAAGGGGGCACAACTGTTCCTCCCCTGAAGGGGAAACCATGGGGAGCAACAGCTGGAACAGGAGTGGAGCTTGGAGGGAGACACTAATGGAGCTCGATGCTTCGAGATTCAAGATGACAATACCAGAAAGGTTGACTCCACTTGGTAAGTGGAGAGGCCTCAGGACAGGCAGAGGAAGTTCTCGTTTTGGAGTTTGACTCCATGTCTGGTGGGCTTTCACTGAAGTGCAAACGCCTGAGGGCAGAGGTTCCTCTCTGTTTTTTTCATTGCTTCGACCCCAGTGCATAAAATAGAAGCCAGCACGGATCAGATTTTTAAAAAGCAGTTTGTTGGATGATACGTAATTTGAACACAGGGATATAAGAAAAGGAACATTGTGTCTTAGGGCAAGAGCTAAGTCTCTTTCAGATCTACTCTGGGGCCCTAGAAATGCTTGACAAGGAGTAGTTTGGGGAAGATTTAGGGTCATCCCACTGCAGGGAGCAAACTAAGGGAGACTTTTAACTGGGCGAGAGGCAGGCAAGGTAGACTGTGCTGGGGGTGATCCAGACCAGAAGACAAGGGATAGGAGGTCCATGGCTAAGGTGAGTGGATAGAGAAACAGGGTATGGAGTCAGGTGTCACACCAGGTGGGCTTAGCCTACCTTCTGGGGCTCTGGAGAAGGTGATCTTCAGGAGTTTAGGGGGCCCAGGGATGTCTGTACCCCAGCAGCAGGGCCTCCGAGCAAATCAAGAACAACAGCAAGACAAGGGGGCTGGGCATTTGGAGTTGGTTCTCAAAGCGGGTAACCAAGACAGGACCTCAGGATGGGCCCAAGACAGGAGGAGGCCAGTGACCATGCACATAGGCCTCGGGGCCTCAGGGCTGCAAGGCCAAAGGGAGCTGCGTCCCAAGGTGGGGGATGAAACTCCTTTCTTTGGCTTCCTGTAAGGATTCACGCTGGGATTTGTGACCTGGTGAGCTGCAGATTGGGGTCTGGGAGTCCTGTGACTCTATGGTTGGAACAGGAGAGCCTCAGACATTGGGAAGCAGACAGGATTCTCACACTGGGCACATCAGCAGCAGGCATGGCATGGACAGACACAAAATAAAGAAGTTAGCTGAGTGGACAAGAAAGGCCGAGGAGGGTGACTGTGGAGGTCACGGGCAAAACAGAGGCCTTTGTGTGATGTGAGAAGCAGGCTCTCTTTTCTCTGTGGGACAGACTTGGATTTCTGTGCTCAGCGCAGAACCAGTGCACAATCTTTCCAGGGATGAATAGTCCTTTCTGTGTGACAGAGAGTGCCACCAGCATCAGGGAGTGGCTGGGGATAGAGATGAAAGAAAGAGGTGACTTGGAGATAATTGCAGACATGGAGTATTGAACACTTGCAGGAGGAAGCAGGCAGGTGTCATGGTATACTAGGAAAAGAAAGTGAATTTCCAAAGCCACAAGCATGTTGATGGCACAGCTGGTCAAGACTTAGATGGGATGTGCTCTCTGCCACCCCACACTGCCCCCCAGGGGCCCAGGTAGATATTTGGAGAAAAAGAGTCCCTGAAAGGTGGCTGAAGTCAGTGAATAAATAAATTAATGGAGAGGGAATGTGTTTCCTGACCCCGATTTCAGGGAGGGCAGCTGGGGAGAAGGCCAGGGGTTTGTACTCAGGAACTGCAGCCTCCAGAAGCCAGGCAAATCTGAGCCTTTCCCCAGCATCCGAGGAAGCCATGGATAAAGCCATCAATCACTTTCTCAGTGGTATGGAGAGCTCTGGCAGCACCAGAGTGAGGCAGGAAGCCCCACTTCATGGCACTTCCGGAGGGGTCTGATATTTGTTTATGTGAGACATGGTCCAGCTAGGAGTGACTTGATGATTCAGCATCTCCAGGGTGGGTGAGGTGGGAGGAGGCCAGCTTGGAGGGTGGGTCCTTTTCTGTTGGCCAGTCCCTGACACTTGGAACTCTCCCTGCAATATCTGAGAGAGCGAGAGCATTTAATTATTCATTCCACAAACACTTCCTGGAAACTGACCTTGTGCCACACATGGGCTAGGAGCTGAGCAAAGAATGGTGAGCAATGGCAGGTGTGGTCTCTGCTCACGTGGAGCTTCGTGTACAGTGGGAGAGAGGGGGTTAATCAAAAAATCACAGACTGGGATGTGTGTTCTAAGGAGATTTTGAAGTCAGGGAGGGTTTCTTTGGACAATAACACCTGTGTTGAGATAGGAAAGGCGATTAGATTTTTTCTAGGTGAAGTAAGGTGGTGTGAGGGAAGACATGAGTTTTCCTCTGGGGGAGCATGGGCTAAGGCCTGGTGGCAGATAGAAGCATGGTGGGTTTGATGAAAATCTGAAGAGCAGGGAGACTTATCAGGAGGTGACTGGATACTTGGGCAAGGGCCCAGATTGTGCAGAGTGAGAGGAAGGCTTCATCTTCATCCTAAGAAGCACTAAAAATCTTTGAGGGTTTTAAAGCAATGGTGGTGGAGGGTGGATGTTTAACATGATTGAATATGCACTTTGCAAAGCTCCCTTTGGATGCTCTGTGGAGAACATATTTGAGAACAGAGTGGATTTAAGGAGACCAAATAGGAGGCTGTGTAAATCATCTGGGTGAAGGATTACAATTGCTTAGACCTGTGCAGATGGACAGAGATGCAAATTTGAGAAATACGACAGCAAGTATTTATTTAGTATTCACTATATGCCGGGCATTGTCCTGTGGGTTTTACATGGAGTATTTAATCCTCACAATATGGTAGATACTATTCTCCTCATTTAAAGATGAGGAAACAGGCAAGTGGAAGTTTAGTAATTGGTTGAGCCAGGGTTCAGTCTGGGAGCCCATACTCTTTTTAAAATTTATTTATAAATTTCTTTTAGTAGAAATGGGGTCTCATTATGTTTCTCGGGCTGGTCTTGAACTCCTGGTCTCAAGCAATCCTCCTGCCTTGACCTCCCAAAGTACTGAGATTACAGGTGTGAGTCACAGCACCTGGCCAGGAAGCCCATACTCTTAACCATCACCTTTGCTACCTTGTAGTTAGGATGTTAGGAGATGAGAATGAGAGGACTTGGTGTTTGATTAGACATGAGGGATGTGAGCATGAGAGAAGAGATGGCCCAGGCTCCTGGCTACCTTGAGTGGGTACAGTTTAATAGGCACCAGCTGAAAGAGACTGGGTTTGGGGGAGGAGTTTATAAGTCTGCCCTTGGACAGTGTAGTGGTTTTAAAATAAGTCCACATATTCTTTGATGCTTCTCCATTCAAGAGGGTGGAGCTTGATTCCTCTCCCCTTCATTGTGGGCTGTATTCAGTAACTTGCTTCTAATAAAAGAATTATGGTGATAGTGATCACGTCTGGTTTTCAAGACAGGTAATAAGAGGCACTGTGACTTCTATCTTGGTTGCTCTCCCTTGGAGCACTCACTGTAGGGGAAATCAGCTGCCATGTTGTGAGAGGGCCATGTTGCAAGGACCTGAGGCCTCCTGCTAATAGCCAGCACCAACTTGCCAGTATGTGAATAGGGTGAGCCATCTTGGAAGCAGATCCTCCAGCCTCAGTCAAGCCTTCAGATGATACAGCCCCAGCTAACATCTTGACTGCCACCCATGAGAGAACTTGAGACAGAACCCATGACTGCCACCCATGAGAGAACTTGAGCAGTAACTTAAGCTGCTCCTAGATTACCAATCCTCAGAAATTGTGTGAGATGTTAAGTGTTTGCTGCTAAATTTGGTTGTAAATTTTTATACAGCAGTAGACAACTAATACAGACAACCAAGGGTAGGTGTTGGGTAGGCATTTGTTGTGACTTGGAATTATGATTTGGAAGTTGACAGCATTTCAGTGGTGGCTGAGCATGTAGGAGAAGAGAGTGGAGGGCCACATCGGGCTTTGAGAAGTTGTGTCCTTAAGTGGCTCTGTGGAGAGGGATGAAGGCCCTGAAGGCGACTGGGAAATCGGATGGTTTGCAAGTTGGATTCCACATTGACTTTCGTCCTATGGAGGGGCCTCAGGGGCTGGATGGAAATTTGGTGAGCATCTAGCCCTGCCAGGTTTCTACTCTGATTCTTCTGGAGTGGCCTTTTAGCAAGGGGTCTAGTGAGATTCACTGGGGAAAAGCAAAGATCTGATGCTGAAATATTGGAAATTACTAGTCTAGTGCAACCACTACTTTTACAAATGAGGAAACTGACTTGCCCAAGGGCAGGCAGCTTTGGACACAGGTCTACTGGGTCTAGTGTTCTTCCCATTGGGCCTCCTTGCCTCCAGCACCTTTCCGTGGGCCTGGGGGAAGAGAATTAGGGCCTGTGCAGAGGACAAGATGGGGTTCCTGCCTTTGACATTCTGTCCCCGCAACCAGGCACACACTGGGGAACAATGACACCCCTCCATGCCCCGTATGGCGCCTCCTCCTCGAATGAGGCAGGACATGAGCTCATTCCTGGCTCTGCTAGGCATGTGGCTTGCCAAGACTGGTCTTCTCTGAGCCTCAGTTTCCTTATCTGTAAAATGGGAATGAGGATTCATCCTTCTTTACCAGACTGTTGTGAGGGCCAAATGAGGTCCTGGAGGCCAGAGGGCTTTTCACCAGTGAAGTGCAGTGTAGTTGGAACAGGTAGGTCACTGCTGGCCAGGGGATCTCAACCTCTTCAGGCTGCCTTGGGCAGAGTGGGGCCCTTGGGGCCCTGGAGACCTGGCAGTCCCCACATGGTGTGAATCTTTTGCTACAGCAAATCCAGGCCAGCTGCTCTGAATGTTGGTGCTGCCAAACTTTCAATAACCTGGGACCCCTGCCAGTCAGGATGTTCTCCCTGGGTCTGATTTGCAGTGCAAATTGACTCTTAGCTGTTCCAAATTCTCTTGGCTCTCGAGTGCCCATCCTCAGGCCCCAGTACTCATCCTCCAGTCCCGTCCCCCATTCTGTAACTCTGTCCCCCCACTTATCCCCTCATCTAATTTGGAATTATCAGTGGTAGAAATCAAATAGTGTACGCCCCATTATTTATAGGGGAGACTCAGCGGGACCCAGGAAAGTGACGTGATTTGTTCACGATTATGCTGTCATTTATCATTTTCTCTTTGATGAGTTCCTTTGAATGATGCCTGTGGTCTGCAGCTTTCTACTTAATTGTCCTTTTTTGGGCCCTGGCCCCTCATCCACCTGCTCTTCCCTGACTACCCAGCTGATGACAATGGGACTACTGCTCTCATCTTTACCTACCTGCACCACCTCTGGTGGCTCATTTACACAATCCCTTGGCTGTAGAGCCTGGTCTGGGCTTACGGCTGTGTGTCCACAGTTTCTCCTCCTCTGGTCCTCTGAGGGTGGGCAAGGAGCTCTTAGAAGAAGAGACAGGAAGCCCCTGACTCTGGGCACCTCGGTCCCCAACCCTCCCTGTCCCTCCCACCCTCTCAAGCCTCCAGGCTGTTTCTGAGGTTTGGAATCAGTAGAGTTTTCCCCTGACCCTATATTTTATTCTCCTACTTCTCTTTACTTGAACCCATTTGTAAGCGAAAAACCATTTGGGGTGTTGTGTTTATTTTTTCCTTGTTCCACGGGAAATTACTCAGAATGTATAAGTATGTGTTTTCCTTAGAAAATAGATTCCTTTACATTTTGGCTTTGTGGTTCCCAAAGCAAGTGGACCCGCAGAAACCTAGGCTGCCAAGAGGGCTCCCCATCTGGGACTCCTCCTGGCTTCAGAATTACACCCTTTCTCCTCTCAGCACCAGTCACCCCCTCCAGCCCCTTTTGGGTCCACAGCTTCTTAAACCCCACAAGACTTCAGCCACAGTGGGCCTGACATCTCTCAGGAAGACCAATTCTTCCTGAATCTTTACTTTTAATTCCTCATTCTCTCTGCTGGTGGAAGACGTTGTGATGGGTCAGGGCATGAGAACATTTCCCCTCCTCCACCCTCCGGGGCTGGATTTAAACATACTTGAAGTTCTCAGACTTGAAGAACTCAGACTTGAAGAACTTCAAACATACTTGAAGAACTCAGACTTGAAGTTCTGAGTTCGAATCCTGGCTCTGCCTATTGCTGGCTGGTGACATGAGCAGTCGACTTCATCTCTTTGTGCCATTTTCCTCTCCTGTAAAACATGGCCATTGACAGTATTTGTGCAGAAGGCCATTGGGAGGGTTAAGAGAGTTAATATGTGTAAGGCAGTTAGGATATTGCCTGGCATGGAATAAGTCTCATATCATGTTTGCTTTTGTTCCTATGCATGTGCTTCTCCCTGATAGTACTCATTTTAGTTTTAGCCTTGGTTACAGCCCATTCCCAGTAAGGTGCAAAGGCAGGTAGAGACAGGATGGTGTCAGTGTGGCTTCTCCTTATCACCTTCCCCCAAGTTGAGGGATCTCAGTGCTCTTTTCCTTGGCTTGGCCCCTAACCCAGAACTCCCTTCCCTCCCTTCCAAAAATCGCCTTTCTGTTTGCTCACCCATGTTCATAGCAGCATAATTCACCAGAGCCAAAAGGTGGAAGCAGCCCAACTGTTAATCAATGGATGAATGACTTAACAAAATGTGGCATTTCCATGCAAATAGAATATTATCCAGCCTCAAAAAAGAAGGAAATTCTGACATCTGCTCCAACATGGATGGACCCTGAAGACATTATGCTGAATGAAGTAAGCCAGACACAAAAGGACAAATATTATATGATTCCACATGTAGGAGGTATCCAGAGTCGTCAAATTCAGACGCAGAAAATAGAACAGTGACTGCTGGGGCCTAGGAGGAGGGGGAGGATGGGAGGCTGTTATCTAATGGGTAGAAAGTTTCATTTTGAGATAATTAGAACATTTCTGGAGAAGGAGGATGGTGATGGTTGTACAACAGTGTCAGTGTCCTTAATGCCACAGAATTGTACACTTAAAAATGGCTATCATGGGAAATTTAATGTTACATATATTTACCAGAATATAAAAGGCACAAGTAAATAAAAATATATCAATAATAAAAAAAAAATCCAATTTGCCTCTTGAGACACTCCGAGAGGGGCACTCATAGTAAAGTATTCATGCCCAGTAGGGGGCATGAGGGTGAATCAGTCTCCCAGGGATTGGGTTGCCAGTGAACTCCTAATTGGCCCCCCTTATTGCTTTCAACCCTTGAGGGAAGCTCTTTCCTGGGCATCCTCCCTGGGGGATCCTCAAGTTCATAGGGTCACAGCCTTGACAGGAAGCAGCCTCCACATTACAGAGATACCTTATCTCCTACACCGTCCTGGAGCTGGGGACTGGCTGCTGGTCATGGGTGTGTGGCCCTCTGGGTCCCCCAGCACTTCACTTGCTCTCAATGCATGAGTGCGCATTCATCTAGGATTAATTAGGCACCACTGTGTGCCAGGTAGAGTGCCAGGCTCTGGGGATAGAGAGCCAGCTGGTGCCCTGCTTCAAGGAGCTTTTGTTCTAGTGGCCAATGGTCCATTTTGAGCACCAGGCCCTGAGCCATTATTTCATTTCACTCTGACAACCGCCTAGCAGGTGCCGTCGGACTCTCAGCCTTTTTTGGAGCAGCATTCTTTCTATGGGAAATGCCTAGGTCCATTTGGAGATGCGAATGGGAGGTCTGGCTGTCCCAGTAAGAAGAGATTTCTCTCCAGTCTCTATCTGTCCCACTCGCTTTAAAGACTGAGTCATTTGAGGGCCTCCTCTGGGGCTAGCAAGGGACCCCGTAGGTGCCTTGGTACCTCTTCCTGCAGCCCCCAGTGGCGCCCATAGCAGGCCAGGCATAGTCAGACCCCTGGGAAAGCCCAGCTCAGAGCCATCAGTGATATCTCTGAAAGAAGTGATGCGTGTCTAGTCACAGAGCGAAAAGGACAGAGACCCCATTACTGAGACCCTAGGGGTAGAAGACCAGTGCCCTCCTGCCAGGGCTGTGTACATGCCAGGTACTGCAGCAGCTGTTGGGGGGAAATTGCAGGTTGGACCAGGCATGGTGTTGGGCCTCGGCGAGACAGCTGTGCAGAAGCTGTGATGCCCTTCTCTTGCCTAATTCCACCCTTCTGTTTTCACTTGCTCTGCGTCCTGCTAAATTCCCTTCCCCTGCGTCCTGCTAAATTCCCTTCCCAGGCTAAAAGTTTCCATCTCTGGGCTTGGCCTCAAAGTGAAATTCTTTGGAAACTTTCAGCTGAGTTCACTTAGCTATTGTTGAGTGAAAGAAGGTGGGTGGGGGAGGAGACGGTTTGGGTTCGGCTTAGTTTTGATGCTTCAAATGCAAGTGCAGTGAGACCCAGAAATTTCGCCTTGGCTGCTGGGGTTTCAGTTGGGGTTAGGGAGGCAAGTGGGGTCATGAAGACAGCTTAGGGCTGGGATTGGGACCCCTTGGATCCTAGTCCTGACAAGGTAGGTCCTGCCTCCTAGCCCTGCTGGTCAAGTTGCTCTATCTCTCCAGGACCTATTTGCTAATTTTCAAAGCCAAATCTTTTGAAGAAATTATTTCTAAGGTTGTTTATGCATAGCCCTGATGTTTGCTGATTGATGCCTTAATCTCATGATATGATTTTTATTTGAAACAAGCCCTGCTTTTCTCTGTGTGTGGGCAGCCATCAGAAGGTTCTAGCTTCTGTAGATGCCTGTGAGGCGCTGTCAGCCTCCAAATCATAATCGACCTTGTGGCTGGGCCACAAAAGTCTCAGGCTTGGCCTGATGGAAATCAGGCAGCTGTCCCAGAAGGAATGAGCTTTGCTCTGCCCGCCCTTCCTCTCCTGTTTGTTTGGTTTTACTCTTGTTCTGCGTCAGGGATGAGTTGCTTGGGAGAAGGGGACGAAACTTAGAGCCTAGATCTGCACATGTTGTTTGGTTTGGGAAATTAAAAATAAAATATTTGGTTGATTTTAGTCCAATAATGTAATTTTTTTAGGAAGACAGATTATTGGTCTGGATTCAGCTGGTTTTTTTTCTATCCTAGCATAAAAAGATTTTTAAAAATCCAGCAATTACAAAAAAAATTTGCGAAATGCCCTCTGTGAATTGGTTCCTCCTAAGTGGGTCTTCTGTAGGTGGGAGCTCTGAGGTGCAACTAAGATGAACAGAAAGTGGCAGGAGAAGAAGGGGAGACAGAGGCTGATGTAGGATTTTTACATCACTAGGAAGTTTTGTGGCTTCCATGCCATTTCTGGGGCATAACTGGAAACTGCCTAAGATGTGCGGGGACAGAGGAGGAAGGGGCTGTGAAACTCCCCTTCCTTAGAGACCTTAAAAGCAAGTAGGTCCTCCGGTATCCCTGGGGTTTCTTAGTCATCCTGTCTGGAGGCAGAGGGAAGGATGAAATGACCTCTGGAGGGCATATTAATCATATTAATGCAAATGGGAAGATGAACAACCCATCTGGCTGAGTAGTAAGATCACCTGCAAGAGTGGAAACATTTGCATGTTGCCTCTCCCTGGGTGGTAGCCCATCTCTTTCCTTCACTCTCTCTCTCTCTTCTTTTTTTCTAGTCCTGGATCAAGAATCTGTCACTCAGATTATTCCAGAGCCCCTGCCCAGTGCTACTTATGCCTCCTGGATGCTGAGCTGACAGGCATGGTGAGGCTCTGGCAAGCTTCTGCCTTCACACCCCTTCCCGCAAGTTCACTGTCTTACTTTGATCTTGGGAATCTTGTCTACATTTTAACACACATCAGTTCACATAGCAGATTTGAAGCAATGAGGGACAGGCTGGGGAGGAGAGATGTTTTGGGATGGGAGATGCTTCTCATTTACCCTGTGGGTACCTGCCTTTTGGCTGGTCCTGAAACTGTCAGTATTCATTGTTAACATTTATTGAGCAGCTAGTGTGTGTGGGGCTCTGTACTGTCCTCTGAGGATATTATTCACATTTTACAGCTGGAGAAACTGAGATTCTTGCCTGAAGTCACAGCTTTGGTGAGATGCAAAGCAGGGATGGAAACCTAGATTTGTCTGGCTTCAAAGCCTGTGCTTTTACCCAGCATACTCAACCATTTATTGGCGGCCAATGGTCATGAGCAATTACCAGGATACCCTATACTTATTGCTGTGTGCCTGAACTGGTGCTAAGTGCTTTGCTTGGATTCCTACATTCAACTGGCCGCTGTTACACTCACAGCTTTGGTGGAGTTGGTCCTCAGATCTGAGCTGCATCTTCCCCATGGGGTTGCAGCCCCCAGAAGGCCTCTTGCTGCCCAGGGCCACAGCATGACTTCTGTGGGCACTTTGCCCTCATGGGTCCTCTCCCTGTAGAGGAATATTAAAATTTATACTTTATGACTACATTGGTGTAAAAACAAATGTAATTCCGGCTGGATTCATGATTGTATACTCATTTGTATTCTATTCATTTTTTTCTTTTGATTTTTGAAAGACAACTAAAATAAAAACATTTTTGAGGGCCCCTAGAAATATCGTGGCTTCTAGGCACTGCACTGTGCCTCATTCAGAAGCATGCCCTGTGTGCTGGAAGTGATGGGCAGTCCTAAGAGTCTTGTCCTGGGAACTCCTCTGGACCCAGCAACCTCTGCTGCCACCTGACCTAGAGCCCAAGCCACTCCTTCAGCCAAGCAGCCCCAAGGTATGGGAAAACCAGGTGCGCCTCTGCCCTCTTACTCCACCTCTTCCACCTTCCCTCAAAATCCTTCCAAGCCTTGTAGACAATCAGCAAAAGAAAGTAACCCCTCTAGGCCCTTTTAAAGTCCATTTAGGCCCCCTCTTCCTCCCCAGCACAAGCTCTTTGATTTCATCTCCTTCTCTTCCCCTTTTTGAAACAGCTGACTTTTAGGAACTGCAATGACCAGGGCAACCCACTTCCCAGGAAAGCCCCTCATTCCTTCTCTCAGAGAAAGGTTGGAGGCTGCTCTGGGATTAGTGCTGCCCGCTCCCTCCCCAAAGGCTTTGTACCCTGCAGCAGTGGGCTCCCAGGGCCTCCATAGGGAGGAGTGCCTTCTCAGCTCAACCTTGACTTCAGAGGGGCCCAGGGTGGGAGTGGGAATGGAGGGCTTCATTACTTCGTTCCTCCATAGTATATGGCTAAGTATTCAAGAGTTATAAGCAAAGCTGCAAACTTGTATGTTCTTTCTTTCTTCCTTGACAAAATACTGTTAACCAAACTGAAATGAAGCCAGGTAGGAAGTAAGATATTGGCATTTATTTGTGGGTGGTGTTAGGAATTATAATTTGGGATACACAATACCTTTTATGACAACGTAGACAATCAGCTTCTAAATTTAGAACTTCAGACTCTGCAGAGCCCTGAGCTAGAATATACTGGAGCAGGGAGGACTGTCCCTCGCTCCCACCTACCCCTCTGCTTCTCCTACCCAAGCCCCCAATTCAAATCTAGAGTGTCTATGTGCACACAAGGGTAGGAGTGATGGTGGTGCCAGCTCTTGCAGCCCAGCCTTGATGCCCCTTCAGTCTGGGGGCATGTGTGTGTCTGTGTGCACTAGATGGGTGGTTGGCTCTAGTCTTGTAGGGAGGAACCCTGGGCAGAGGCCCAGACAGGAACCTAGAGTATGGTTCAGAAGGAAGCCCTGAGCTTTGGTCTGGTATATTCTCTTGGGCCTGTGAAATCCTTGCCCTATGAAGAGCCCCAAGGCCAGAGGAAAGCCGGAGTGGGGCCTCTAAAGAATGGCCCAGGCCAGGAACCCCTGTTGCTTGGCTTTGAGGGAGGTGCTGTCCTCAGCCTCTGCTGTCTGGCTATCAATTTAGATCTCCTGACTCAGCTTATGAGGGGTTTGTTCATGTCTTAGGGCATGTGGCAGTGGTGACCTTTTGTTACACATGATTGACTCCCACATCCTGGAATGGAATAGAACACATTATTAAAACCATTGATGAGTGAAGTTGTAAAAAGCAAGTTGAAAAAGAGGCAAACTCCTAAGAACAATAAGGTAGCCTTTTCCCTAATATTGATGGCAGATGGAAAATTGGTAACTTCATAATCAAAGCTTTATTAGGACATTTCTTGTGACATGACCACTTAAGTCAAACCCTACAAGGGTATGAATAACTCTCAAGTTTCACCCCAACTCTTATTACTTTGTAAATCGAGGAAACACCATGAGTGCTGAGTGATGAAAGTTGTTGCTTTTTAATCCATACTGAGTTACTGGAACCAGGAAAATCCCTTAGTTTGTCATTCTAACACTCCCATCATCATTCTAAAACCTAAGCCTCCCTGTGTCTTCCCCCCATATGGATGCAAAATGGAGAGAATACCAAGTTTCATGCTCAACTTTTTTCTTCTGGAGGAATTACTTTCTAGTTTCCTTAACCAGTTAATTCAACCATAATGACTGGGTACCTACCATGTGTCCAGCAGCTGGCCAGTACTTAGAATGCCGTAGTGAATAAGGCAGGTGTCCTTGCCCTCATGATGTTGACAAAACCCTTTTTTAAATAAGAGCAGTAAAATCCTCACTCTTCTGACAAACCACACTATTTGAATTTAAACACAGAGAAGCTTTCTCTAGTAGCCAGGTTTCACCTTAGCAATATACTGGCATGAAAGGTTCTCAGAAGCTGCTGTCTGAAAGGATAAGTGTCCCTGGGACCAAACCCTTTAGGCACTTGAGAAGCCAAGAGTGTCTGTGCATCCCAGACAGGGAAGCAGACTTGGCCACCAACTCACCGTGTCACTTGGAAAAAGTCATTTTCTGTCTCTGAGATGCAGTTTCCTGACCCGTGCAGCAGGATAGCTGACCTAGATGATTCCCAAACTCCCCTTCCACCATGACATTTCGATGACAAACATTTTTAAAAATAGAAAATAAACTGTATTTTAAAAACAGGCCCTAAGTGACTTCATCGAGCTCACCTTGAACTGCCCTGCACCAGAAGCAGTTTGGCTCTTCCCTGTCGGCCAACTCTGTCTGATCAGAAGCTCCTATTGTTTTTGAACTGGTTTGGAAACTGCAAGCAGGATGAGTCCCAGCTGCTTATGCCCTCTGGGACTTCCCAGACCCCTCTGGCTGGAGAATGTAACCCAAGGCTCTTGTTCTTGTGTCTATGCCAGCCCTTGTCATACCGTGGTGACCAATCTGTTCCCCCACCAGATTAATCCGTTTATTGCACCAATATTTATTGAGAGCCCGGTGGTGCCAGGCATTGTTCTAGCTACAGTGGGGAATATAACAAAGCCCCTTTCTGCCTGCAGCTTGCATTCTAAAAGGGAGGGAGAAGAGGGAGAAATAAACCTGCACCCCCACCCCACCCCCCACCCATAATTTGATGTCATGAGTGGTAAAGTGGTATTATAAGGACTAGAGGAACAGAGTAAGGGAAAGAGCGTGAAGGAGAGTGCTGTTTTGGCTTGGGTGATCAGGGACGCCTTTTTGAGGAGCTGACTTTGGACATAGCTCTGAAAGAAACAAGGGCATGAGCCACACTGCTTTCTGGAGGAAGAGTGGTTTAAGGAGGGAAAAGAGCAGGAGCAAAGGCCCTGAGGTGGAAGCATGTTGCCTGGGTTCTAGAACAGCAAGATGGCCAGTGCAGTTGAAACTGGGGGCCGTGAAGGGGAGAATGGCAGGCAGGAGGCTGGAGGTCAGATCACACTGGGGAACAATGATCATGGATTTTGTTTGAGGTGTGATGGGAAGTCTTTGGAGGGTTTGAGGAAGGGAACAAATATGATCTGATTTGGGTTTTAAAAGGATCACCTGGTTGCTCTGTATAGAAGACACTGAAGTGAAACAAAGGTAGAAAAGCAGGACCAGTTAGGACAGGGGTCCCCAATTCCCAGGCCATAGAGACACCAGTCCATGGCCTGTCAGGAACCGGGCCACAGAGCAGGAGGTGACTGGGGGAGTGAGCAAACATTACCACCTGAGCTCTGCCTCCTGTCAGATCAGTGGTGTCATTAGATTCTCATAGGAACACAAACCCTACTGTGAACTGTGCATGTAAGGGATCTAGATTGTGTGCTCCTTATGAGAACCTAATGCCTGATGACGTGAGATGGAACAGTTTCTTCCCCTACCCCCCACACCTGGTTCACCATGAAACTGGTCCCTGGTGCCAAAAAGATTGGTGATATGGTTTGGCTGTGTCCCCACCCAAATATCATCTTGAATTGTAGTTCCCATAATCCCCATGTGTCATCGGAGGGACACGGTGGGAGGTAATTGAATCATGGAGGAGGTTCCCCCATGCTATCTTTGTGATAGTAAGTTCTCTTGAGATCTGATGGTTTTATAAGGGGCTTCCCCCTTTGCTCAGCTCTCATTCTTCTCTCTCCTGCTGCCTTGTGAAGAAAGATGTGTTTGCTTCCCCTTCTGCCATAATTGTAAGTTTACTGAGGCCTCCTCAGCTCTGCAGAACTGGGAGTCAATTAAATCTCTTTTCTTTATAAATTACCCAGTCTTCGGTATGTCCTTGTAGCAGCATGAGAAAGGACTAATACAGTTGGGGACTGCTGAGTTAGGAGAGGATCGTGGAGACTGGTGGGAGATGATGGCTTGGTTGAGGAGGAGGTGAGACGTACTTAAGTCAGGTATACGAGTGCGGGCACAGACCATGCATTATTTGCCTAAGATGGGCTCTTGCCCAGAAAAGGTGCTCAGAAGAGGGAAAGATGAGAGTGGAGAGCTATGGTCAAAGTTAAGAGAGGGAGAGAAGTGGAAAACACTCACACAGCTCTGGCAAGTCCACCTCTGAGGCTCTGTCTGCATTGCATGTACCTGTTTGTTTGCCCTTGATGTGTACATTCTATAAATACCTTGTTTTGGTTGAACCTTTCGTTGTTCAACCTGGCAGGCTCCTATTCCTGAACCTATTGTTTTGTCCCTATATGACCTCTTCCTGCTAAAAACAGCACTGTCCTTCTTTTGGGACCTGCCTCTCCCACCCCATTGCTTTAATGTCTGCATCATCTTGGATTTGCTGAACCTTTCCTCTCTCTTAGGACCCCACTGCTTGCTCATGGAGACTGATCCTCTGTGTCTGTTGCCACAGTCATGTTGCTGCCCATGGGTTCCCTCCTGTGGGGTGAATTCTGAGCTCCAACATCACCTTTACTGCTTCTGCTGTGGCCAACCTGATCCTCAGAGGCCTCCCCATTCTAGTCTCTGTTAAAGCGCCACACTGCTTGCCTTGCTTCTTTAATGCCTTTGGTAGGGATTGCCCCCAAGATGCCAAGCAAGGCTACAGCCCAGCAGCATGGGGAGATAGTGCCCCATGTAGAAAACTTTGACCTATGAAAGACAGATGAGAGGGATCCAGCAGACAATTTTTTCTCTTTTCTTCTATGGGATGGAAGGTTCTCAGGGACAGTGATTATGCCTTGGATGTGTGAAGACATCCCCTGTGAATCAGAAACTGGCCGTATCCCTTTGTGGAGCTGTGGATAGCTTGGAAATGCATTCACCCCTTTCCTTTCTCTCTTGAGAGAGTGAGAAGTCTTTGCCTTGAGATTGTGCCTCCTAGCCTTATCTCTATTAAGGGACTCTGGCACCATTTTCTTGGACACTCCCCAGCCTTGTGACTCTAGTAGGTTCTGTCAGCCAGTTCCCTGGTCCCTTGGCCATGGAGGCGGACACTGACCCAAGCTAGACCGATAGAAGCCCTTACCTTGTATCTTTTAAATTGGATTAGAAGGAAAAACAGTTTTTCGCTTCTGGCACTGAGCCTGAAGATACGAGTCTAAGAGCTGCTCAGGGCCATTTCCCAAGGAATGTGGAGGAAGCCTATCTGGGGGAAGGAAGCTGGCTTGTAGAGAGGAGCAGAGATGAGCAACACAGATAGTTCTGGATCCAATTGCTCTGAGACCCAGCTGCGCCCTGCCCTTCCCACGGTTTCCTTCTGTGAAGAACAAATTCTTTCTCCTTCCTGGCTAGTTTGATTGAATTTCTGTCATTTGCTGTATTAGTCAGGGTCCAGGCAGGAAACAGAAACCACTCTGAGTGTGTTACATAGCGAGAGTTGAACGCAAGGAATTGATTATGCAGAGATGGGAGAGCTGAGAAACCAAATGGGAATTAACGACATGGAAGCTTCCAACACTCCTCCCTAGGGCTGAGGAATAAGGGGGAGGTGGTTTTACTGTCAGCCACGATGGGGCCACCTGCAGAAGCGAAGACCATGGCTGGCCCGTGTGGTGGGAGCTAGGGCCATAGAGTGAGGCTGACACTCCCTGAGATGCTGCCCAGAGCAGAAAGAGGGTGGCAGAAACAGTGTGGCCTCCCTCTTCCTCCAGCCTTCTGTCATGCCTCCCATTGGTCAAAGCTATCCTGAAGTCAGCAGGCAGGAAAGTCTAAGAAATATAGTATTCTGCAATGCGGAACAGGGCAGAAGTGAACTAGCAAGCAGACCAAACAGGCAAATGACCAACACACTGGTAGTCTAAGAGTCAGTTTATTCCACAGTGCCTGCTTTTAACTGCGAACCAGAGAGCCAAGACTCAGTCTGAAGCTCTGTCTGCAGCTCGACCCTGTGTCATAGCTCACAAGTTCATCACAAAGTTCTGGTGATGATAGTTATTATGGTGATGGTCCCTAAGAAGTCCTGCTCCTTTGGAGGTATGAATGGATTCCCCAGTGCATATTTTAAAGCCTTTACTCCTCCATAGGGTATACACAGGAAGTTGAGTTCATTGCTTAGAGATTGAGTTGAGCCACAGAGAGAACCAGGTGTAGCTTCAGAATTTCCATAGCCAGTAGTCTCCTGCCAGCATGGCTGCAGGAAATCTCCTGAATTTCAACCCAGCGGCTGATCAGAGCTGCTCAGTGGCCACCACAGAGGTACTAAGCTTGCTAAGCTATGCTGGTGCATTCGGAGTTCTCCCTAGCCTCCAATCTAAATTCCTTCCCCTGTATTGTCAGGTCACCCTTGGGAGACCTAGGATAGGATTATCCAGAAGATCATGCAGGCTTTTGAAAAAAGGAAAGAGCATTATTTTTGAATTTGAACTGAGCATGGACTTAGAAAGCTCTGCTGATGTGGCCAAGGAGGGGCAGGAATGGGGGTCATGTGATGGATTTTCAGACTGTGGAGTGACCGGAATGACTCACTGGAGACCATCCAGGCCGTGGGGTTTGAGGTCCAGTAGTGCTCAGCAAAGAAGTTCCTGGGAACCTAATGGGGACAATTTGGGGTTTTGCAGATCATCTGAACCGAGGTTGTTTCACATATGTTGGAGAGCATGCAGCTCTCTATATGTCTGTATTTTAAAGTAAATAAATGGTTCCCTGAGCAAACCACATGGTATTGGATGGGCTTAGACTCCTGTTCCGAAGCCTCTGCTTTCTGGCTTTACAGGAGCCTGTGGTGACCACTCTGGGCTGGGAGTCCATGTGCTGGGTCAGCTTCTGGCTCCTGCTGAGGATTCACTGTAGCGCCAGTGGACAGGCAGCTTGTTATGCCTGGGCTTAGTTCTACCTTTCTGTGAAACAGGTGGAAGACTGGAGTCACTGGATATTGTGAGAATAGAAGAAATTTTTGCTTTGTGTTACAGGTTGAATAGTCCCCTCGAATTCATACGTTGAAGTCCTAACCCCCAGCACCCCAGAATGGGACTTATTTGGAAATAGGGTTCTTACAGAGGTAATCAAGTTAAAGTGAGGTCATTAGGAGTGGGCCCTAGTCCAATATGATTAGTGTCCTTATAAAAAGGAGAAATCTGGCCGGGCGCGGTGGCTCACGCCTGTAATCCCAGCACTTTGGGAGGCCGAGACGGGCGGATCACGACGTCAGGAGATCGAGACCATCCTGGCTAACACGGTGAAACCCCGTCTCTACTAAGAAATACAAAAAACTAGCCGGGCGAGGTGGCGGGCGCCTATAGTCCCAGCTACTCGGGAGGCTGAGGCAGGAGAATGGCGTGAACCCGGGAGGCGGAGCTTGCAGTGAGCTGAGATCCGGCCACCGCACTCCAGCCTGGGTGACAGAGCGAGACTCCGTCTCGAAAAAAAAAAAAAAAAAAAAAAAAAAAAGGAGAAATCTGTGCCCAGTGACACATGTAGAATGAAGATGACATGAAGATGGTCGTCCACAAGCCAAGGAGAGAGGCCTGGAGCAGATTCTTCTCCCATGTCCCTCAGAAGGAACCAATCCTGCCAACCATTGATTATAGACTTTGAGTCTCCAGCATTGAGGGAACCAGGGGCTGCAGAAAGAAGCCAGAGTGGGAGAGAGGGCTGAGGCAATAACTTCCAGTGAGAAGAGCGTGGGGGATGCCCTTGTACCAGGATCCTGGGACTTAAGAATCACCCCTTCCTCACTTTCATTTCCAAGACAAACTCCTTTTCTAGTTAGACGGCAACTAACATCTGCTGTCTTCTCCCAGCTATTGTGTTTTCAGCCCCTTTCTTCCTTGCCTACATATATGACCATGGGTGTATTAGGCTGTTCTTTTATTACTATAAAGAAATACCTGAGAGTGGGTCATTTATAAAGAAAAGAGGTTTCATTGGCTCACGGTTCTATAAGCTTTATAGGTGGTGTTGTGCTGATGTTGCTT
Source organism: Macaca mulatta (assembly GCF_049350105.2). Taxonomy (NCBI): domain Eukaryota; kingdom Metazoa; phylum Chordata; class Mammalia; order Primates; family Cercopithecidae; genus Macaca; species Macaca mulatta. Next base: position 122,922,637 of record NC_133417.1, on the reverse strand, counting down.
AGCTTCTGGAGGGCCTCAGGAAGTTTACGATCATGGCGGAAGGGGAAGGGGGGCAGGTACATCACATGGTGAAAGCAGCAGCAGGAGAGCGAGGGGGAGGTGCCACACACTTTTAAACAACCAGCTTTCGAGAGGTCACTCACTATTTTTGAGGACAGCACTAAGGGGATGGTGTAAACCATTCATAAGAAATCCATCCCCATGATCCAATCAACTCCCACCAGGCCCCACCTCCAACACTGGGGATTATAATTCAACATGAGATTTGGGTGGGGACACAGTTACAAATCACATTCATGGGAAAAATCACCTTGAACCTTATTTCCAGTACTATCTTTCTTATTTCATTTGATAGCATGCTTATTAGCATCAAATTCACTGATATTCATGCAAGCGCTTAGAAACCGTAAAGAGGCTGGGCGCGGTGGCTCACACCTATAATCCCATCACTTTGGGAGGCCAAGGCGTGTGGATCACCTGAGGTCAGGAGTTTGAGACCAGCCTTGCCAACATAGTAAAACCCTGTCTCTACCAAAAATACAAAAATTAGCCATCAGCTTGGTGGTGCGTCCCTGTAGTCCCACCTTGGGAGTCTGAGGCAGGAGAATCGCTTGACTCCAGGAGGCAGAGGTTACAGTGAGCTGAGATCACGCCAGTGCACTCTAGCCTGGGTGACAGAGTGAGACATGAGAGTCCGTCTCAGAAAAACAAACAAACAAACAAAAAAAAAAAACCAGAAAGAAAGAAACAGTAAAGCGTTCAGTCTTACCTGTCCTTCAGTATCAAGGTTGAATATCATCTCTTGTCACACCACTCCGTTGAGCCAGAATTAAACACATTATGTTTCCTTCTCTCAAGGATTACATCACAGTCTCCTTTAAATTGTAATTATTTGCTGTCAGACTGTGAGCCTCATAAAGACAGGATAAACGTTTCACTCAGGGTTGAATCTCTAATGCCTGCCACATCACGGGTGATTAGAAAATGTGTTTCACATTAACTAACAAAGACTTTAGGCAGAGAATGGCCCTGATCTGCGGCCCAGGCTGCAGAGCTGTGCCTGGAGCTGGTCCAGGCATGGGTGGAGAAAACACAACTCAGACTTCTAGACCCATGAGAGGCTCCCTATTTCCAGCTCAGCTTCACCCAGCAGCATGGCCCCCTCCTACAACTTAATCCGTTGTGACTTGAAGGCAGCAGGCTTGACTAGTGTGTCCATTTCGGCAGGCAAACATATAATTTCGGGTCATGTCCGGTGCCATTTGGAAGGAAGCTCAGGTTTCCCTAAGTGGAAACAGCATGCTCTGAAAGTAATTATGGGCCAGGAAGCATGTTCTGGAGTGAGACCCAGCATATCTAAGCAAAGGTTGACCTTCCTGCCTGGTGACAGGACAGCCCAAGGAGGACATAATCAGTCCCAGTTAACCCCCAATAGTATCCTAGGGGGCATGCATCATGCCGGGAGGAGCAGGCCAGACTGGCACTGGGATATCTGCCAGGATTCTGGATGCCAGTTATTTTGGGTTTTGGTTTACAGTGGACTCCCTGGGATCACTCTTTTCCATGCTAGGACCTCAGAAACAATATGATGAGCTCCTTGTTTGAAGTGGTGGGACCTTGGATAATTGTTTCTCCTCTCTGTTTCTGTCATCGTGAGGAAGTTGAACTAGATAACCTCTGACCAATTAATTGTATGCTGGTAAAGGTTTAACACCAGCTCTTTGGAATAAAAAAGCTCTGACTGGGTGCAGTGGCTCACACCTATAATCCCAGCACTTTGGGAGGCCGAGGCAGACAGATAACCTGAAATCAGGAGATCGAGACCAGCCTGGCTAATAAGGTGAAACCCCATCTCTACTAAAAATAAAAAAATAAAAAAAAATTAACTGGGTGTGGTGGCAGGTGCCTGTAATCCCAGCTACCTGGGAGGCTGAGGCAGGAGAATTGCTTGAACCTGGCAGGTGGAGGTTGCAGTGAGCCAAGATCACGCCACTGCACTCCATCCTGAGTGACAAGAGTGAGACTCCATCTTAAAAAAAAAAAAAAAGTGGCGTCTACTGATTTCTGCAATGTGAATGCTTTCATTATGGCCATTTTCAAGCTACAATGTGATGTCATTAAATGCAGACTTGGGTGAGATGCACCACCTTGGCTGCTGAGAGCTGGTATGAATGGGAGGAGCCAGCTCCAGCATATTACTGCTTCTAACTCTGACATCTGCAAATTTCTTCCACTATTATCCAGATAAATGTCATCCAGTATTCATCTGCTATATTACAGATGCAATACAGCATCTATATTACATAGATAGATATTTATCTGTACCTATATGGGTATAACCAGAGCTGGCTATATTATTTGCTGGCCCTAGTACAAAATAAAAATGTAGCCCCCTTCTTCAAACAGCAGGAAAAAAAATGCCATTAAAGGTTTTAAAATATAAAGTTCTTTCCTTTCTTTCATGGTTCCTCATGGTGTTTTAAAGTTGCTATTTAATGTAGTTCTAAGTGAATAAACACTTAAAAATGAAATTATTACCCTCAATTTTACTATTCTTTATATTGTAAAATGCCAGTTTTTGTTGCAAATATAGTATTTAATTGGTGGAATCACTGAAATGACACAATTATATTTCATAGCTCATTCATGACTACATGACTGGAAACTCACAAAACTAACTCTACTGTTCACCATAATGATAGGCACGCGTGGTCCCTTACTCCCCTGCTCATGTACATTCCCATATCCCATTAGATTCCAGTTCCAAACACAGAGTTAAAATTAGTACAAATTTCAGGATGGTCAGAGCAGAGTATCAAACCAAATATAAGACCCTTGTAAGTTCAGGGCCCCAAGTGACTGTGGAGGTCTCACCCGGGAAGCTGGATTTGGGAGTACCACTGTTTATGTATGGAGTCCATTCTGATTAGTCATTCCATTTCTTTTTTTTTCTTTTGAGACAGAGTCTCACTGTCTTGCCCAGGCTGGAGTACAGGGGCACAATCTCGGCTTACTGCAGCCTCCGCCTCCCGAGTTCAAGCGGTTCTTCTGCCTCAGCCTCTGGAGTAGCTGGGATTACAGGCGTGCACCACCATCCCCAGTTAATTTTTGTATTTTTTGTAGACAGGGTTTCACCACATTGGCCAGGCTGGTCTTGAACTCGTGACCTCAAGTGATCCACCTGCCTCAGATTCCCAAAGTGCCTGGATTGCAGGAGTGAGCCACTGTGCCTGGCCTTCACTTCTTGATATGCACACATCCTATCAACTCTCTCTCCCTTCAGTTTACTGATGAGTAAGAAAGGACTGAAAGGAAAAAGATTTATGGATTGTCCCATCTTGTTTTTCCATCGATGTTATCATTTTCAGCATAAATAAATGGTTGGCTCATATAGGGAATCAAGACAGGAAAGAAAAGGGTATGATAGGGACTCTTGATTGTTTATGTTTCTAAAAGTCATTTCAAAGCGGGTTGGTTTGAATGGGAAATGTAGACTTTTAGAGCTACGACTCCAATATTACTCAGCCATAGACATTATACACTTACCTTATACTTGCTTTGAATGTTTCTGAACTGCCCGGGATCCTGAGTCCGCCAGATTTCTGTACTCATGGGGCACTGCAAATGCTATATGTCAATGGGTTGGCAAGAAATGGTAGGCACACGGGGTCCCTTATCTACTCTGATCACGTGCATTCCCATGTCCCATTATATTCCAGTTCCAAACACAGAGATAAAATTAGTACAAATTTCAGGATGGTCATAGCATAGTATCAAACCAAATATAGACACTCGTAAATTCAGGGCCCCAAGTGACTGCAGAGGCCACACCCAGGAAGCTGGATTTGGGAATACCACTGTTTATGTATGGGATCCATTCTGATTAGTCATTGACAGTGCTCTCCCGAGCATCCCCCATTCATATATGGAAATCCTAATCCCCCAAGGTGATGGTATTAAGACTGCTGATTCCTTGATCTTGGACTTCGCAGCCTGCAGCACTGTGAATAATAAATTTCTGTTGCTTATGGGCTGCCCAGTCTATGATATTTATTATAGCAGCTTGAACAGACTAAGAAGGGTGTCCTAGGAGAGAAGATGAATGTGACCTAGCCCTGCCATGCAGAAACATCAAATTCTGTTGCATTGTCAAAAGTATGTTGTTCAGAAATGAGAAGCAACAACACAGGACAAAACTAGAGAAAACAGCTCTAAGTCAGTGGTCCTCAGATTTAAATGTTCATCAGGTTCCTGAAGCATTGGCTAAGAATCCATATTTACTGGTGGGGCTCTGATTCACTTTGGAGTGAGAGTGAGGTAGCCTCGGAAACCCTTCTGTAACCCCTCATGTTTCTGCAGCAGAGGGTCAACCCACCTCGGTTTGAGAAGCCCTACTACAAAGAAAGTGAATTTTGAAAGGAGGGAGAGACCACAGGCCTAGCAGAGAGTAGGTCTCAATAACTGTTCAATAAATGGAGTGAAAGAAAGAAAGAAGACTCGAGAAGCCTGAGGTCTTCAGGGAGAGGTTTTAAGAAGTGGTGTAATTTTAGCTTCCTATTCAGGTCTATGCTCTATATGCAGCACCTATGCCAGGGCTGGGGAGTAGAGGGCCAAGTTCATGCTTGTTTAATGACTGAGGTATAAGAGAGGCCCCCCAGAGTCCAAGGACTCATGGAGACTTGAGGGCAGAGGAGGTGAGATCTCAGATCCTCCATGCACCTTGCATGGGGTCAAAGCCCTCTCCTAGTCAGACTGGCTCCAAAGTCACCAGTGGGTCTTCAGTGAGACTCCTTTCTGCAGGGAAATCCAGCCAGACTATGTTGGGAGCTCTCAGGTGTGGGGGAGGGTGGAGTGGGGAGTCTCAGAGCCTGACGATGCAGGAGGTTTAAGGAGGATGGCACACTTTTCAGCTGACTCCCCTCCCAGGCCTTCAGGGAGGGAGCTCCTAGCTGCTCCATCACCTGTTCGTGCATCTCACCGGGGAAAGTCAGGAACTAAATCCATGTGGATTTGGCTGTCTGGGGCACAGAAATGTCACCTGGGTCAAATGCCTGCTCCCTGCTCTCCAGCTGGAAGGCTCCGTTCCCTTCTTGGAACTCCTAGAACCTTTTATGTGTGCTTCTGCCTCTAAGACATTTGTTGCAGCCAACCTTGTGACTTGGATGGCTTGTTTTCTGCTGGTAAGTAGGGCCTGGTGATTTATCTCCACTCACCTTTCTCCACTCACACCCCTTGTGCTTATTTAGCATAGAGCTGTCTGGGCAGGTATTGCAACACACAGTTGTGGAATGAAGGCTCGAAGGTCTGTGCCCTGAGCTTCTGCCTCAGGCAGCAGGGCGGGCTGATGGGCTTTGTAGGGCTCTCTGTATGACAGGGCTTCATTTCGCAGGGTCTTGTGGTGCAGGCACCAGTACATGACCACAGATGCCATGCAGCGGAGGTCAGGAATGGTCTCAAGCAGGTCAGCTGTTTGCTGAGCTGGAAGAGGGTTGTCGAAAGGCACATCCTGTCCCCAGTGAATCTCCAGATGGGAAGGGATCCAATCCCGACAAAGGGTGGAGTGGAGACCATAGCAACAGGGGCTGTGATGAAACCAGAGCTGCTGTGGGGTCCTGCCACGTGACCAGCTGAGTCCCAATTTTGTCATCTGTCAAATGAGAGCAATAATTGGAAAATAGAAGAAGGATGTAGAGGGCTTGGTGGCCTCCTATGTCTGCTTTTGGCATCTACCTGCTCTTTCTTGACTCTCTTTGCCTCAGGGCATCTGGGGACTCATTGCATCCCCTTCCTGCACAGGGAAACCCCCCTCAGGCCAGACTCTCCCCTTTCCTTTCTCTCCAATCAGAACTACAACAATAACAACTTGTATTTAATGAGCACTTACTGTGTACCCTGCATTTTACTAAGCCCTTGACATACACAAACTCATTTAATCTTCATGGCAACCCAATGAGGTATGCATCATCTCCATGCACTGAATGAGGAAACTGAGGCTGAGAGAGGGAAAGTAATTTGCCTGAGGTCGCATAGTTGGGAAGCTGAAGAGCTGGCTGTGAAAGCAGGTTTGTTTGACACCACAGTTTGTGATGCTAGCCACCGCACTCCACCAGCTTCCTGAGTGACTTCTGCATGTTAAGTTCTGGAGCTGTAGATCCCTGCTGGTGTCTGGCTGGTTTATTTTCAAGCTGTTTGGAGATAAGAGTCTGGCACTTAATGTGATGGTCTTTGGCATTTTAACTGACCCCTTGGGCTTGTGGCCTTCCTGCAGTAGGAACAAGATGCTGGAATGCAAAGCTGGGGGTGAGGTTCTAGGGCTCATGCTTGAGATCAGCCCCTCACCATTCTCCCTCTTTGCCTCCGTCTCTGAGCCCCATTCCCATGCAGTGGGTCTTGTGTTGATGGCACGTAGAATGCACGCAGTGTTTCCTGACCTTGGGCTCCCGGCACAGACACTGGCTGAGACCTGTTTAAACTGCCTGTTGACCATAGGGACAGAGCTCAGTTGGACCAAAGGCATTCACCTTGGCTTCCAGATCCATGGAATCTTCTGGCCTCTTTGGCCATTAGGTTCAGGGTGCCTTCCAACTGAGTGAGTATAGGCAGGGGGTTGGCTTCCCTGTGGCTGATAGAACTGGAGATGCTCTGACCTTAGGGCTTTCATGGCTGACCTTGCAGAAGGTCATGGCCTCTGTGAGGCACTGGTTGGAGACCATGATTCCTTCCATTCCCCTTGCTGGGGGCTGTGTGGTCGGACATGTCGCAGCAGGGCCGTCAGCTTGCACCTCCAACAGATGTCTGTGGACTTGCGATTTCATCTGGGGGACAAGCTATGTCATATCGGGCCTGAGTTTTCATCTGTGGGACAAGTTGTGTCATATCGGGCCCATGATTTCATCTGGGGGACAAACTGTGTCATATTGGGCCTGTGATTTCACTGGGGGACTAGCTGTGTCATAGTGGGCCTGAGTTTTCATCTGGGGGGCTAGCTGTGTCGTACTGGGCCTGGGTTTTTATCTGGGGGACAATCTGTGTCATATTGGGCCTGCTAGCTCTGTTATATTGGGCCTGAGTTTTCATCTGGGGGACTAGCTATGTAATATAGGGCCTGAGTTTTCATCTGAGGGGCTAGCTATGTAATATTGGGCCTGAGTTTTCATCTGGGGGGCTAGCTGTGTAGTACTGGGCCCGGGTTTTCATCTGGGGGGCTAGCTGTGTCATACTGGGCCTGGGTTTTCATCTGGGGGACAATCTGTGGCATATCGGGCCTGCTAGCTCTGTTATATTGGGCCTGCATTTTCATCTGAGGGACTAGCTGTATCATATCAGGCCTGTGATTTTATCTGGGGGACTAGCTGTGTCATATCGGGCAGATCCATTCGCTGCTTTTTGCCTGGGTTTTCTTGTCTGTAAGGAGGGGACAATGTGTCTGCTCTACTTACTCCCACAGGGCTGCTGTGAACATACTTGGGAGATAAGAAACACATGTCGATGAGTGGAAAATGCTTAAAATATAAATGAAGATAAATGAGGTAGCCATTGGATACAGAGTCATGATTTAGACACTGAAGTCATCATTTGAGGGTTTCTACCCAGAGACCAAGACAGTGTAATAGAAGCATATTGCACGTTCATAGTTGGGTTATTAGTAAACACTGGTAAGATCATGATGCACAGCAGGTGAGAACAAATGGCTTACTTATGGCTCATATTTGATGTATTGTACACTTATGCTTCTATTGTAAAGGATAGGTACTTTTTTAAAAGCTTAAGTAAGGCATTATGCCTTGATAAAAGGCATACTTTTATATAGAGTACACAAAGTAAAGAGTTGATGAAGCTGCTGAAAATCCACATACCTTCTCATTTTCTCATGGATATTAATTAAATGACCTTGCAGTAAATGTTCAGTCACCTGGAGGGCCTATGAAGGCATGTGGAAAGGGAATGAATGAACCCTGGGCCACAGTAGGGCTGACCTGTGGGTTATGGTTCCCCTGCTTCCACGTCCAGGTTAAGAATACTTCACCTTTTTTGACAATTTCTTTTTCTTTCTTTCTTTTTTTTTTTTTAAAATACATCATTATTGACTGCCAGACCAATAAATAAGTATAATAAGGCTGTTTTTAAAACGGCTTTATTGAGGCATAATTGGTATACAACAAACTGCACACATATAAAGTGTACAGTTTTATAAATTTTGACACAGGTGTATACCCATGAAATCATCACTGGAGTCAAGACGTTGAACATATTTATTATCCCAAAAAGTTTCTCTGTGGCACTTTGTAACCTTTCTTTCTTGCTTCTTTCACCCATGCAACCATGGAACTGCTTTACCGCTCTATGGGTTAGTTTGAATTTCCTAGAATTTTATACAAATGGAATAATATATGATGTATGTTCTTTAGTCTGGCTTCTTTCACTCAGCATACTTATTATGGAATTCATCCAGATTGTAGTATGTATTAGTAGTTTATTCCTTTCGATTGCTGAGTAGTATTCCATCATGTGAGTATAATTTGCTTACCCATTCACCTGTTAAAGGACATTTGAGTTATTTCAAGTGTTTGGCTATTACAGATAAAGCTGTTATAAAAATTCATGTCAAGTCATTGTATGGAACATATGCTTTTCTTTCTTTTGGGTAAACATCCAGGAATGGAATGGCTGAATCATATGGTAGGTGTATATTTGACTTTTAAAATAACTACCAAACTGCTTTCCAAAATGCTTGTCCTATTTTACAATCCCACCAACAGTGTTCCAGTTCCTCCACATCCTCACCACCACTTGATGTGGTCAGTCCTTTCCATTTTAGCTATGCTAATAATTATTTAGTGCTATGTCATTGTGGTTTTAATTTGCATTTCCCTAATGACTGATGAGGTTGAATATCTTTTCATGTGCTTATTTGCTATCCATGTGTCTTCTTTGGGAAAGTGTCTGTTTAAATATTTTTCCTGTTTTCTTTGTTGGGTTGCTTATTTTCTTTATTGAATTTTGAGAGTTCCCTTTATAAATCTGGATACAAATCCTTTATCAGATATATGATTTATAAGTATTTTCTCTTAGTCTGTGCCTTGTCTTTTCATTCTGATTTTGAAGAGTAGATATTTTTACATTTGATGAAGTCCAATTTATCAATTTGTTCTACTATCACTTGTACTTTGGGTATTGTATGTATGAAATCTTAAGAAACCACAAAGGTTTTTTCCTATATTTTCTATGTATATAGTTTTATATTTTACGTTTACATCTGCAATTCATTTTGAGGTAAGTTTTTTATATAATGTAAGCTACTATTTCTGGTGTTCTTCATTCCTAGTGCACATTCATTCATATTTCCATCTTGTTTAATTTTTTTTCCCCAAAGGACTTTATTTAACATTTCTTCTAATGTGAGTCTGCTGGTGATAGATTCTTACAGTTTTTTATGCCTGAAAACTTCTTTATTTCACTTTTTTTTGGGGGAAGATATTTTCACTAGGTATAGAATTCCAGTTGATATTTTTTCTTTCAATACATTAAAGATATTGCCCTACAGCCTTCCCTCACGTACTGTTTTAAGATGAGACATCTGCTGTCTTTACCTTGGCTCTTTTGTTCATAATGAATCTTTCTTTTGCTGTTTTTAAGATTTTCTCTTAATCACTGGTTTTGAGCAATTTGATTATGAGGTGTGATATTCCTCATATTCTTTTGCTTGGCATTCATTGTGTTTTCTGGATTTGTGGGTGTATAGTTTTCACTGAACTAGGAAAAAAATTTAGCCAGTATTTCTTCAAATAATTTTTCTGTTCTCCCTTGCATCTCAAATTTGATGACTGCAATTACACATATATTTGGTTGCTTGAAGTTGTCCTATAGCTCAGTGATACTCTGTTAGTTTTTCTATAATATCTTTGTATCTTTACGTATCCTCATGGCTAGTTCATATTGCTGTGTCTTCAAGTTTCTCCTGCAGTGTCAGATCTCCCATTTGGTCTAGTCAGTGTACTTTTCATCTCAGACATTTTAGTTTTCATCTTTAGAAGTCTGACTTGGATCTTTTAAAATATCTTCTACTTAACTTTTTGAATATACATACATGCATACAATTATAATAACTGTTTCTATTTCTTTGTCTGATAATTCTAATATCCGTGTAGGTTTCAAGTTGGTTTTGGTTAATTGATTTGTCATGACACCATGGGTCATGTTTCTGCCCTTTTCAGTGCTTGGTAGTTTTTGATTGGGTGGTGTTTGAAGTCACCTCCAATCATTTCTTCACTAGAATCTGAACCACCAATGCAGAGGTTGAAATCTAGTAGTCAGAATATGAATCCCATCTGTGGATGTGTTCTGCTCAGCTTGAACAGTTTTTTAAAAAAGATCTCAGATGTTTTTCACACTTAAAAATGGACAGATATGTGAAACCATGGATTCTGTTAAACATTTTTAAAAAATCACGCTATCTTTCAGTATGACTGCCATTCCCACTGGGAGCGGCTGCTGTCTTTGGATGCCACTGTGAGTTGAATGTGTTCACCAGGGTTCATGTGCTGGAAACCTAATCCCCAATGCAGCAGTGTTGATAGGTGGGACTTTTAAGAGGTGATTAGAGGCAGGGCTCTCATGAATGGATTGTTATCTTGGGAATGGGTTTCTTAAAAAAGGATGAGTTTGGCTCCCTTCTCTCTGTCTCTCGCACACATGTGATGCCTTGCATCATGTTATCATGCAGCAAGGAGGCCCTCATCAGATGTGGCTCTTTGACCTTGGACTTAGCCACAAGCTAAATACATTTCCGTTCATTATAAAATTACCCAGTGTATGGTATTGCTATAGAAGCATGAAACAAACTAAGACGGATAGAGTGTGAGGTTTCTATACCTCCTCACAACAGACTCTACTAGGCATTTTAGTTTGAGTACTCTGTTATTTAAAATCAGTTTTCCAGAAGTAGATCTTGAGATGAGTATTAGTGTACAAGTAATTTTTTAAACAAAGTGATCCTAGGAGAACTTGAAAGGGAGTGGGGCATGCAGGAAAGAGAAGGGGAAGAAGGCAAGCAAGCATGAAATTTCTGTTATAAACTCATAGAGGATAAACTTTACCTTGATCCTGCAGAGGCGTGATAGAATGCAAGTTATGCCTCAGAGTTTGTCCCAACTAGATGGAAAGGAGCTGAACTTTCGTATTTCCTCCCCAGTCAGTCAGAAAGTGCCTCTACACCTGGCAAGGTAGACAAAATAAGAAGGACAAAAGCATTAAGTATCTGCATTACTGTTCCATGCTCTTCCAACTATACCTGAGTAGGCTGTGCGGGGTCACCTGGGAGCCTCTCATGGTCCTGGCTGAGATGAAGGACCAGAGAGGATGCTGTGCCATTGGATGAAAACTGTGAAAGAGTTGGAAATGCCTTCATCCTCATCATGTCACAGCTTCCTCATCTCCAATGCTTTATTGTTGGGAAGATCAATTGAGATCATTAGTGGAGACCATTTAATACACAAAGGAACTTGGGTGCTGCCAGGGCAGGGGACCTACTGGAGGATTGCTACTTCCTCCTGTTGGAGAGCCCTGCTGATGTCACCTCATGCATTCCCTTACTTTAAGGAGAGATCATCCAGATATAGTATGATTTTCATTCCTAGGAATCTCTAGGGAGGGGAACGTAATTGCCTTCTAGTCATTCATTTATTCACTCATTTGTTTACTCACTCATCATTTATTCACCCATAAACATTGAGCCAAGCAACATGTTATGAAGAACTATTTGAATGAGGATATTTTAAGCCATTTATAAAGCAGTGTCTTACCACTGTTTCCTGGCCCACTTCTCCTCTCAAGAGGAAATCACACAGTCTTCTGTCATTGCTCCAAATTCCTTCAAGTGCCACAGCTGGAGCCTTCAAACCCATGTTCTTCCAATCTGGGCCTACGGAGGAGAAGTTTTGTGCCTTAAGCTATAGAGGAGTCCTGCGTTTGGGCACCTTTCCTTTGATGTATTGATGTAGAGTACTCCCTCTGTCTTTGGATCTTCAGTTTCCCCCATGTAAGCTGAAGCCACCAATGCAGAAAACAAGAGACTGAGCACTGGTTATCATGGGCACTTATGAGGGGCAAACAGAGGGGGAAAAAGAAACAAAAAGCCCATTGCTAAACCCCTCCAGCCTCCTTAGAGCCTTAGAGTTACGTATACATAACAAATGTTCCTGTTAGGACCCAGAACTGTGAAGGACTGGGCTGGATGGAGACCAAAGGGAAAGACTGGGCTGGGGTTGGGCTGCAGAAGAAGAAAGACTGCTGCTGGTGGTTGGGCAGGTGAAGGTGATGCTGGTCACTGTCCAGCTTTAGGTCTGCTGCTGTGAGTTTAAACTAGGAGAGCGGCAGAGAGAGGAGAAGGGAGGAAGCAAGAAAGGGATAGAGGGGAAGAGTGGAAGAGAGAGAAAAACCAGAGTGGGGAGAAAGAGACAGAAAAATAAATCAGAGACAGAGAGAATAGAGAAAGAAGCATGACTCTGTGTGTGTGTGTGTGTGTGTGTGTGTGTGTGTGGTGGTGGGGTGGAGGATTGCTGCCCAGGGTCCCTGGTTTGGAAATTCAAGGGGTGCTGCAATTCTGGAGTGTGGCGAAATGGCCTCAGGGTCTCAAGAAGCTAACAGCAGACTCATGCCAGGCCATAATAACAGCCTCTTGGTGGCTCCAACCCACTCTGGCCTCTCAACTCCCAGGAACACTAAATTCACACAGGCGCAAAATGTAACCCTGCTTCAGGCCTCGCAGCCTAATAGCTACCGTTGTGTTTGCACTGCACCCGCAAGCATCACGGGCAATTAAGAAAGTCGTCCATTGCCATCGTGGGCTGCCATTTACGGGTTGGAGCCTGGAGCCCCTCCAGGCCAGTTAGCCCTCTGATGAGACACAAATGAGCAGGGAGGAGTGTTGTTTCCCTGGGAGAAGAACTCCTGCCATTAGCTGGCAGATCCCAAAGGGAGGCAAACAAAGGCTGCTGTGGGCTCATGGAGGGGGAGGTGAAGATGGAGATGGGGACAGACCAGGAGCCCTGCTTGCACGGACAGACACATGCACACACAGACACACCTTCTCACAGGCAGGTGTGCACTTGCATGCACACTCATGCCACCCCACGTTGAACACAGACTGCAGACAGGTTAGTGCAACACATGTGGGGCATTCACACACTCATGTGCATGCACACACAGACACAACTTTATGCACATGCTGGCCAGCAAGTGTGCACATTCATGAGCTCACACAGGCATTTGTACCAAGTGTACATGTTATAGACATATTTATGTAAACTCATGCTTGCACACTAGCTGGCACTCTCAGAAACACAAATGTGTGTACCCAGGCACATAGATAAAAGCCTGGATAAATCCAGGCTCATATACATAGGCACACACACACACACACATCCTAATCTTTTTGTCTAAAATTCAAAAGCAAGACAGTTCCAAAGACCTTTAAAACATGCATACTCTAGACTTCCAACTTCTTTCATGGCCATGAATAAGAATGGATTTGGGCACTGGGGCTGATTAATTTGTCCAGTAGAAGACAAAAAAAGAGCTGGAAGAGAGTTGCCCTTTCTTTGTTCTGCTTTGAGCCATGGCCAAGGCCATGTATGTGGTTGAAAAATAATTGCTGGTGGAGGGTATCTTTTCAGGACCCTACCACCGGCCATTTGACCTTGTTGTCATCCCAAGTGGATGATTTTTAGGCTCTCGGGAAAGAAAATTTCAAAATATTCTTGATCCCATGAAAGTAGAACTCACACTCCTCATGTCCATGAAGTGTCTTCTCTTCGCTAGCCCGCCCAGCCATAAGGGGACTGGATTGAATGAGTAAAGCGCTGTGTATTGCGATTTGGTGATTTTGATTTTCTCATTTTTGAAATTGAGTTTAGAAGTGTTTTCATCCTTTTCTGAGGTTTGGGGTTTTTCCTCTCTCACTGCCTCCCTCACCCCTATTTCCCGCACTGTTATTAGGGAAAGAAAATTGGAGACCGTGTCCATTTTGAGCACGTCTCCCAGAATAATTGTGCCGTGACACACGGGGAGCGCAAACGAAAAACAGGAAGCCAAGCTGCAAGGGCTTGTTTGAAACTGGCAAACTTTGCAGTCGTCTTCAGCCAGAAAATCCACAGATGGCAGCCATTTCCCACACCACTTCCCTCCACATCTGGTTCTGAATGGAGGCTGCCATAGGTCTGATCTGTCTCCTGTGGTGGGGTTGATGACCTTCCCCATCAGCCCCAAGACCAAGTTCAACGCATTTGCCTCTGGCTTCACATGGCCAATGCTGGAAGCAGCAGCCCCTGACCACCCTCAACTGCTGTGACCCATGGAGCTGGGGCTCCATGTGAAGCCTTCCATGGACATTTATTTTGGAGGCTTTTTGGCAGTTTTGGCAGATTTGGCTCAGAAGTGGCTTCAAGAAGTCTAATTGACTTAACTACTTTCATTGTACTTTAATGCCCTCCTCATCTCAATCTTACAATTTCTCTTAATTTTCAATAAAATGTGCTGGAAAGATCAGATTATTGGGGTATGGGGCTGTCAGAGTGCCCTGATGAGTGGGTAAGATGTTGTAGAAGGATGCTGACAGCAACTGCAAGATGTTTGCAGCTCCTAGTTTGGCAGCAAGTGAAAAAGAAATGGCAAAGGATGTCTTGGTGGGTAATTTTCGTCTAAAACAGGAGCTAGTAGCATGACCTCCCCAAGAGTCATTCTGGTGTTTAGAGGCAATGATAAGTATTTCACTATTTAAAGGGCTGTCCTCAGGGACAAGGAATCATGGGATTATTCTGTATAGCTGTAGAAGGCTATTATGGGCTGCACTGGTTTAGTTTTCTGCATAACAAAACTCTACAAAACTTATTGACTTAAAACAACATTTATTTAGCTTATAATTCTGAGAGCCAGCAATTTGGGCTGGGCTCAGCTGGGTGGTTCTGCTGACCCGGGCCAGGCTTGGTTGATCTCAGCTGGGGTTCATACATGCATCTGCAGTCAGCTATCACGTTGGCTGTGGGCTGTCTGGTCTAAGCTTAGGAAGGCCTAAGCTGGGATGACAGTTCTCCTCCATGTGTTAGTTCATCCTCTAGCACATTATACTGATCTTGTTCTCATGCCAGCGACAGGGTTCAGAGTGAGAGAGCGGAAGTATGTGAGGTCCCTTGAAGTCTAAGTTCAGTAATGGCATGAAATTACATTTGATCAAAGCAAGTCATAGATCGGTCCTGCAAAGTCACGTGTTAAGGGCATGGAGTGAAAAAAGGGTGGCCATTTTTACAACCTACCACTTGGGGGACAGATTTTGACCCGATATTCAAAGCTCTTTCTTTTTTTTTTTCGAGATGGAGTCTCACTCTGTCGCCCAGGCTAGAGTGCAGTGGTGCGATCTCGGCTCACTGCAAGCTCCGCCCCATGGGTTCACGCCTTTCTCCTGCCTCAGCCTCCCGTGTAGCTGGGACTACAGGCGACCACCACCACGCCCGGCTAATTTTTTTTTGTACTTTTAGTAGAGACAGGGTTTCACTGTGTTAGCCAGGATGGTCTCAATCTCCTGACCTCATGATCCGCCTGTCTCAGCCTCCCAAAGTGCTGGGATTACAGGTGTGAGCCACTGCGCCCGGCCTTAAAGCTCTTTCTAATGAGTTGAGCTGCTCAGCCATGGGACAGATTGTCTTGCTGGCCATGGGTCTGCTGTAGAGGAAGGGCTACCTCTCAAGTGATCAGAATGGGACCACCAGCCTGCCGAAAGCTCTTCTGATTCCAAGTGTTTATTTATCAGGAAATTATTTTCACCTACCCAGAGTTGAAGATTTTCATAATTAGAGAATAGGAAAATTGGAATAATTTCCCAAATCCTTGACTGCCCCAGTCCTGGCCAAATTTCCTCATCCCCCACCCCCTGCCACCATTGCTGACCAGCCTCCTCTCTCTTCCATTCACCCATGTTGCACCCCCCAGTCCTGGCCTTGCCCACGTGTACCTCTGATCACATCCACCTGCCTGTCTGTGCTTAGTGTCTTGTTGAGGGTAGAGAGCAGAAGACAAAGGATAAAGCAAGCTCTGAAAGACAAAGGCTGCTGGACTCCGAATTTATATTATAGTCTCTAAAGAATGATGTGTGTTGGAGAAGAAAAAAGAAACAGCACGTGTATATTTTTCAAAGAAATGCACACGTGCAGAGAGTGGAAAATTAAAGAAGCCAACAACCCAAACCAAAGTTGGTTCTAAAGGAGGGAGATGTAAACTTGAGCTCCAGAGCTGGAGCCAAGACAGGAAGTGGGCTTGGCCTGCACGAGGCACATACGCTGCATGGAAAACCACCCTATGCTCGGCTCCCTGTCTTCCTAATTCCCCTCAGCTTCCAGCCTCTGCTGACCCTGAGAACAATGCAGCACTGTGCTGAGACTGTGCCTTTTGTAATGGCCTGGGAGAGGAAGAAAAGAGAAGCTGGTCTGGACGTCTGCGTGTGTGAATCACCCGTGTCACATGGCCAGGCCGGCTGCAGCAGCTCCTCGGGTCTGCACAGGGCACATAGGGGGCACAGCCTGAGCCCACGCCTGGAGGCTGGTCAGCCAGCTGCAGAGTGCCCCACTCTGAACTGCACAGCCAGGGAGAGGATGGAGAAGGGGGAAGGTCTGGTGCCACGAGGGCCTTGGAGGACATTCCTTGTTGCTATGGGGGCAGGCTCTGGGCCCTGGATGTCCCCCCAGTCCCAGATCGTTTGTGGAGACTGAGTCTTATGTTTGTGAAAGTCACGGACTTTTCAGTTCATCACTCAGACCTGCAGGACGCTGGCTTGTCCATTGATTCAGGCAGGACATGTCTCCTTCAGTGTGGGGGCTTTCTCCAAGGACCAAAATATGTCCAGGGTATGGAGACACCACCTTATTCGGGAGAAGAGAGGGTACAATGAGGTGAGCAGAAGCCAGGGCTGTTCTGTTTTCTAGAACCTTCTAAATCTTGGCTTTGGAGTCAGAAGCAAGAGACGCTAAGGCAGGCTCCTCGGAGGGCAGGTTGGAAGGTTGTGGGTGTCAGGACAAGAGGAAGATTCGGGCCAGGCACCGAGAAAGACCTGCGCTGTTTGAAGACAGAGCAGATTGCCAAGGGTGGTTGCAGCCCCGCCCCGCAAATCACTGTTTCTACCTGGAGAGGGCTTGCAGTGCGTGGAGGCACAGGAATGGATCTGTGACCCTGGGCAGTCGGAATTAACCTGACCTAGGTCAGCTGAAGTGCCTTCTCACAGACACCCTGCAGAGGGCAGTGTGGTACTGCAGGCAGGACTTTGCTGCCTCATCAACTTTTCTTTCCACCCTGCCGCCCTCCTAATCTTTTAAAATCAAAGCTGCTTAGACACAACCTGAGCGCTGCTTGAATGACATGGATTTAGCCTGGTGCTTTGGGCCCCCTTTGCTGAGGGAAGCCCTCCAGCCTTGGATGTGCTCAGAGACCTTACCTAACTCTCCCCTTTGCCTGCTTCCAGGCCTCAGGGACAACCGCTAAAAGTGGCTATGTAGATGGGCAGAATTTGATTGTACATATGTAGAGCCTTAGGATTTTCAAAACACATTTTCATCTGCTCCTTGAACCCATTCTGAGAGGTGGATGGGATGCTCCATTTTATAAGAGAGAATTGAGACCCAAAGAGAGGGGAAGTGACCGCTCACGGGGGCCCAGCTGATTCAAGGCAGAGACACCTGGGGGACCCTGGTCTTCTAACCCTCAGTCCAGTGCTCATTCCACCCCTTGTGGAGCCCCTGAAATGCAACCGGTGTCACTCCCTGCCACCAGCCCACCTCCTGCTCTTTGTGGTTCTATTTTCTCCCAGGCGAGGAGATGCCTTTGCTACTCCTAGATCCTTGAGCCACTCCCTGGCCAACTGCATGATCTCTGGTAAGTCCCCTTGCTGGGATTTGCTTTTCCCACCAGGACAATGAAGTTATTGGATCAGATGATCTTGAAGGTAGCTTGTAACCTTGACCTTTCCTGGTTCCATGTTTGGGCTGTGTCCCCAGTTACAAGTTAGTTGGTCAAATTGAAGAATAGAACCTTGCAGGGTGGTAGGTGACTGATGCAAACTCCAGCTGTGAATCTGACCAGACTGTGCATTCAGCTGGTTGTTTTCATGTAAAGGCTGCAACCTTGTTCCCCAGGACTTGAGAGAGTCAGGTCAAACCACATGAGGGCATCCTGCATGCTGACAAACGGCATAGACAGTGGTGTCAGTGGATGTGAGTGACAGTTGGCAACTGTGCCCCACAGAGCTCCACACTGAGAAGCTCATTGTCAGATGCTGGGGAGACAGTGCACTCCTTCAGGGCTGTGCTTCCTGTTCCGTCTCCCTAGCAGCCCTTTGTATCCCCAGCAGTTGGGAGTCAGCACGAGCTCTGTTTCAGTGCTGGTTGCCTCAGCAGATCTGCTCTTTCCAGGAGGAGGGCATAGGAAAAAGAAAGAACCAAACCCTTCAAGGCACACCCAGGGTCACACTTACAAGATATACTTTGGATGTGTGGGATGGGGAGGAGTGGAAGGACAGAGCAACATAGATAAAGCCTGAAAGTCAGAATTCTTTCTGACATCATCAACCACCATTCATAGAGGGCTGAGCATGTGCTTGGTACTATGTACCCACAAGTGGGTACAACTCTTAATAATCTCATTTTACAGATGATGACATTGAGGCCCAGAGAAAATGTGTAACTAGTCCAAGATGGAACAGCTCAGCAGAGGTAGAGTAGTGATGGCTAAGTGCACACCCTCAGTCCCTCCTCTAGGCTCTATCCATCTCCCTGGGGTTGTATTATCGTCTCTATTATCTCACAAGAAATTAGGACACACCACCTTAAAAGAATGACTATGCTTATGAGTAAACTGAGGAAGAACATCTGCTCTCTGAACTGTTCCCAGAAATCTGGGAGATGATCTGTTTTATCTATCTCTATCTATCTGTCTGTCTATCTATCTATCTATCTATCTATCTATCTATCTATCTATCTATCTATCGACCTGCCATCTCTGTGTCTTCTCCAGGTATCCCACCAAGAAGGAAGTTGGCTATGACTTCCACATCCATGCTCTTACATGTTCTTCTAAGAAGTTCTGCAGAGTAGCAAGGGCTGGTGCTGTATTCCTGAGATGAGAAAATAGAGACCTGGCAAAGGCTAGTGATTTGCTCAAGGCCTCAGAGCTGGTTGGTGACTGGCCTAGAACAAGAACCCAGGTTTCCTGACTCCTGGTCATAGTGTCCTATTCACCATAAAAAGGCTTCTGGGAAGAGAGATCTGACTTGGTCAGGGAGACCTGGGAATGCTGGCTTCCCAGCCATAGTGATCCTGGCCTGTGGGTGCTTTGAGTTCTTGGGGTTTCTGTGCTAATCTGTGCCCGGAGGCCCAGCCCTGCCAGGATCAGCCCAGGATTTGAGTCCTAATGCAGGTTCAGATGGGAGATTTTGTGGGATCCATCCTACATTTAAGGCCTGGCGTGGGTAGCCAGGGGCTTTCCCATAGAAACCACAGCTATGCACTGTCAGGGCTAACAGTCCAGGGGGAGTGCAAAGCTTTGTGCTGCAAACCAGAGCTGCTCACCAAGCCATTGCTGCAGCCCTGCTGTCCTGGGGCAGCTGGATACAGGGACAGCCCATGTCAGGGAGCCTCTGGCGAAGGCTTATTGGCATTTGCATGGGGTTTCATATCACACAGGCATGGAGTGGCTTAGATTTCTGAGAAACCATTCCACCCTGTCTGGATGGCTTAAGGGAAGCCTTTGCTGGAGGCAGGGACCTTGACACATGATTTTTAGAGAATTTTTTCTACTTAGGTTATTTCTTCCTCCCCCTAGTTTTGCTTTTCTGCTTACAAAACTGGCGTGGTTAAATGCCTGTAAGGTAAAACTTCAACTCTTTACCTTGACAATAAGGTTACCTTCTTAGCTCATCTCTGCTACTCTCTTCCTCTGGCCCTGTCCTTCCTCTTGTTTCTATTTTCCTAATCCTATTGAACAATTGTGTAATCTTGTGTAAATCCTTTGTCTTATAGTTGCTAGATGGAGCATAGATTGTCAACAGATCTGAGTTTGAATCCCAGCAGGCAGTCTCCAGCCTAATGTGTGAACTTGGCCAAATCATTCAATCTTTCTGAACCTTGATTTATTGTTCTATAAAATGGGAGTAAGGACATCTAACTCTCCTAGGTGTTATGGAGGTCTAAGGGGGACCTACAAGTTCTTAGAAAAGTAGAGGGTCTCCGAATTTGTTGGAATGAGGAAGTTGAGTGAGGAAGAGTGAATCTACTGAAGATGAAGAGGAGGTTTCTGAGCTCGACTTTAGTCACCAAGTAATTGAGTTCCTGTAATGTGATGTGTGAATCTGTGGATTAGCAGATGTGGCTTTGGGACATCTGTGGTCCATGCCTGTCCTGGAATGTGAGTTTGAATGCATGATGATGATGGCAGTTGGTGTAAATGTGTGGGATAAAAGGAGCTATCTGACAAGCTTCCCCGGAATCAGGGATCCGGAGTGATTCAAGCACCTTAGGCAGCAGGAAGCTGGAGGGTGGGTGTGTGGTGTGAGATGGCCTGAGAAGGGCCTGCTAGGCTGGAGAATGGATTGCATGGCATTTGTCTTTGTGGGAGTAGAGGTGGTGTTTTACTGTCTTTTAAATGAAATTCAAGAAAGTGGGGGATGCTGGGAGATGGAGTGCTTTGAAGTTCCACCAGTAGAAGGTCTCATTTAGGCTGAAGAGGCTTTGGCTAAAGACAGAAAATTCAACATAGTATGGGGGGAGCGGGTTAGTGGGGAGGTATGTGAGATGACACCACTGTGGCACAGCCAGAACTTGAATCAGTGTCCAAAGGGATTTTCTCTACCAGAGTAGTTCTTCCAGTTTTTGCTTGTAAGAGCTCACCCACCTTGGAGAACATCTCAAATGGCATATTCGTTTAAGTTTTTCATTGCTTTGATGTTTCAGACAGCAGCCCTCAAACCAACATTCCAGACTCTACTCAGCCTTAACAAACATTTAGCACTAGATGGTCTG
Organism: Macaca mulatta; assembly: GCF_049350105.2. NCBI lineage: Eukaryota > Metazoa > Chordata > Mammalia > Primates > Cercopithecidae > Macaca > Macaca mulatta. Next base: position 122,901,584 of record NC_133417.1, on the reverse strand, counting down.
TGTCTCCATGTCACGCCCCTCTGATTCCTGCTGCCCAGGCAGATGGGCCACTGGAAGCACTGGAGAGGCCGCTGTGGATGTGAGCATCACAGGGCTGTCAGAACACCATGGGTACAGCAGGGTGGAGGGAGGCTTCTGGCAAAGCCCAGCCAGGAACCAGCTTTCTTGTCCTCAGCCACATCTGGTGGCCATGACCTTCCCATAGCCTCCTGGTGGAAAGCTGCCATGGAAAGGAGGAGACCAAATGATCGGTGTCTTGCATTTGCATCCTGTGTCCCTGCATGATCTTCATGATTTCTAAGCAACTCGCCTGAAGCCATATGGGCCTGGGATGGGATTTTCCAGGAAGATGCAGAGTGGGTGTTACTTATTTAGATTTAATTTGTCTAATGGGGATTGATTTCTTAACATCTCTCAGAAGTCCTGTAAGCATTGGAGTCTGTTACCCTATGAAGGAAGGCACATGTAACTCTTCTCTTATGCCCAGAACCCCAGAGTGAATTTGGATATTGTCATCACCCTATTACTGTTTTCTTTCTTATCTGGTAAAGCAGGAAGAAATCTGGCCACCGCTGGGCTCTTGTTGGAGCCTCTGCTCCAACTGTACTAGAAGTGAGTTTGAGTTACTGCAAACTCTGCCAGGTGGTAATAGTGTAAAGGGCATGAGTTAGAGGACATGGATTCACGTTCTGGCTTTGCAGTAGTGGTCTCAGCTCTAGCTCATCCATCTGTAGAGTGGGAAAAATAATAAAATCTACCTCAAACGTTTGCTGTGATAATTAAAAGAGATTACACATGTAAATATAAAAGAAAGGAAACCAACAGCATGTGAAGAACACTTCAAAAGAGTAATCATTTATTTCACCTCGGCCCCAACCAGTCTCTAATATTTGGGGTTGGGAGTTCTAGTTATGTTAACAGTCGCTCATCAGTGGAAAGGCTTGGGGTCCCACACCAGGTGAGGGCTAAGCTCAGTCTCATCCCTCTGAGAATCTCCAAAATTTTTCTTGGGTGGTTTTCTGCAGACCAAACCAAATCCAATTCTGCTCAAATGTATACCATCTGTATGTTATATACACATGTCATCTGACAGCACCTGAATTGGAAGCCTCCAACTTAAAAATAGGTGTGTAAGCCAGCGGCCCAGGTCCTTGCACTATTTGGAGTAGCACTGAAAGAGTTCTTGGTCCAATAGCATGGGAAATTGACCCAAAGTCAGTTTCTAATGCCTCCTTTCTCCCTGGAGTTGGGGCATGTTGATATTTTTAGACAGTTACTTCTAATTCTTGTTTACTTGCCTCAGTGGACTCTACCTTATCTCCTTCCCACTCTTTCTACTCTTTTTTCCATTAACTTATGATGATTAAGTTTGACCTTGTCTCACATATGCAATCAAAAGAAAAAGAATTCTCATGATATTTTTATTAAAGCAAATACAAACAGTTATCAAGTAAACTTGGATACAGTTAGGAAATACAGAAAAGAATGACAACACCCATAATAGTGAGTGAAGCAGAGAAAAGGCATTCTTAGTTTAGGGAAGTGCAATTTGATCTGACCCTACTGGAAGGCAGTTTGGTATATATATCAATATTTAATAAATATTATATGGTAATTTCACATTGAGGAATATATCCTAAAGAAATGACCAGGCAATTCATATGCAAGATAGAGCACCTATTAGAATGTTGTTTATAATACCAAAAATCGGAAACACAGTAAATATTCAGTAATAGAGATTTGTTGACTAGATGATGGAATGCCAATATAATGATACACTATATATCCATTTAGAATAACAACCTGAATTAGATGTTATTGATGTAATCAAAAGGAAAATGATTACAAAATATGTAGAATTCCATTTTTATGAAAACAAAGCATTAATGTATAGAAAACAATCTGGAATGTATGCACATCTAATGGGAGGAGGAATTTTTAAAAAGATTTTCCATTAATTGAATTTTGATTTTTTCCTGCAATAAACAGATACTTCTTCTTTAATAAGGAAATCACACATATTTTAAATAGAACCAAGACCATTAACTTAAACTTTAAAAGTACCCGGAAGACATTTCCATCAGAATCTCAAAGTCTCTATCTTTCTCTCTCTTTAAACTAGATTTTCTTCCCAGGATTCTAGACATGTAAAAAACCAAACAAACATTTCTTAAGCAATATTATTGATTAATTCTGTGCTGAATTACAAATATTGCCAATATGTTATTTTCTATCTTGTGACTGCATTTTCTATTTCAACTGGGCTGAAAGAAAGTTGAAGAAAGATTCTTCTGTTTTCGTTTTTGCATGACTGTCCTCTCCAGCTGCAGCTTTGGAGAGGACACAAACATTGAAACTCCATCAGGGAGGCAGCTGTGTGCATCCCATTCAGCCTGGCTGGAAGGAATCGCTCCTGGAAACTAACTGAAGGGCAGAAGCTCATTTCCTGTCCTCTGGCACCCTCCCAGCCCTGCCACCCTGTCTCCACTTTCCTTGGCTCCCTCTGAGCTCTGTTCCTGGAGGGCTTTTGGAATTGGGCTTGGGATACCTGTAGCTTAGCTCTTTCTCCCAAAGGGAGGTTTAACTTGTCCATGAGGAATGAGTCACCACGCAGAGTCTGGAGCTGTGAGGCTCTTTTGTTCCAAGATCCGGAATCTTCTGGTCAGCCCAGAAAGACTTGTTTTGGTGGGTCCAGGCACAAGGCTCAGGATGGGGCATTTTGGCATTTGATTTCTGGCTACTAGGCATGTTAACCAGAGTAGGCAGAGATATCTAGTTAAAAACAGGAAGGTGTATTGGTGTGGAGTTTCCATGCTGGAAGGAGAGTGGAGCCTGCTCTCCCGCTACCCTGCTCTTCATATTGTGTGACTCCATTATTGGACACTTGTTAAAATTCTAGATTTCATTTGGGTTTTGGATGTGTGCTGGAGGGGAGAAACAGGATGGGGCAGCAACCTGAGAGATTGGGGCAAGGAACTTAAGGGATTAGGGCAGGTGAGCAGGATAGCATAAGATGAAACTGGAGGTGGGGCGGGGCGGACCAGACTGAGTCTCTCCAAGCTGCCAAAGGTTGAATAGGACCTGGTGAAAGGGTGCTGGTGGTGGGGAGGTTTCTAACCTTCAGCATCCATCTGCTGAAGAGAACAGAGTAAGATGCCAAGAAGAAATCTCTCTTTCTCTAAAAGTCATGAGACTATGCAATCAGTGTCCAGTGGAATTTTCTCAACCAGATATTTCCCTTCTCTTCCCTTCCCTTCCCTTCCCTTCCTTTCCCTTCCTTCCTCTCCTCTCCCCTCCTCTCCTTTCCCCTCCCTTCCCCTCCCCTCTCCTCCCCTCCTCTCTTCTCCTCTCCCCTCCCCTCCTCTACCCTCCCCTCCAGATACATTGCAGGGACACTAGTTGCCATGTTGTCTGCCTGTTATCTTAACCTCTTCTATGCTAGGAGAATTCACCATTGTGTGAGTCCAGGTGGGAAGCAGGTCACTCCACCCTACAGAGTAAGCTCCAAGGGTCAGACTCCTATTCTCTGATAATCTTGGAGGCAAAGTCATAGTCATGTGACTTAAAACAAGTGTACTAGATGCCTTCACTACAGGGCTTTCAGTCTCAAGAGGTTTGACAAAAAGAATCAGGGATGTTGTAGGACTAGTTCTGCCAGTGGCAACAACCAGAATCCAGGGTCTAATGGTAGTGATGCAGTGCTGGAAGAGGCAGTGTCTCAGGTCAAGTGGTGGCAAGAATGGCACCCTAAGTAGGTTTCTAGGGCATGACTGTGGCTCTTCTCCCTGAAGAGTGGGATTCTTCATCCTTCCTGTTGGTTCTGTAGGCTACCCAATGTTGTTCCACTAAATTCCTTTTTTGATCAAGAAATGAGCAGAATGACCTTCAGTTCATTTCCATTGTTTGCCACCCCAAACCCTTACTAATACACCCCCAAAGGTCTTAATATTTTCAAGTTCATAAACTTGACTTGCTAAATGAGACTATATCTTAACCGCTTGCCTCCATCCTTCTAGATATCCTTCTGGGGCGAACCTGTTATTGGAGGCTCTGATTATATCCTGTTTTCCTAATTTTAAGGTAGGCTTCAGACAGGCTAAGTGTTATGAGTATTTTAGAATCCTGCATTTTTTTTTCCTTGAGGTAGAAAGAGTCTTTATATAATGGAAATGAGCTCATCTTGACTTGTCACTATTACTGACCCCTCACCAAACAGGAATTTACAGAAATTTGCTGTATGTCAATCAGAGTTCTGCCCAGAGTGTAGCAAACAGGTGATTCAACCAAAGAGATACCTTAGCTTCCGCCTTTTTGAATCATACCATCTTACATTTGTGCCGTGCTCTTACCTTTATAGACCTCTGTGTAGTCTGCTCTCTCATTCAATATGTAGGGGCAAGTAGGCATGAAATAGTCATTACTATTAACCTCTCTGAGCCCCAATGGCCTCATCTATATAGTGGGACTAAGTGTGAGAGGCCAAGTCTTGAATTTAAGCTCTGTCCTTTGTCTTACAGAACTTCAACATGGTCAGTCCAAGGGCATACATACACTATATCTGCCAAGCTAGAAATCTGAGGAAATTTATCCTGGCAAAAATTAAATAGACGCACTCTCTCAGGGGGTAGTACCCTCAAGTCTCCTGGTGCTAGGGAGGAGAGACATCCATAACTGATGCCACAGAGCATGGCTTTAGTCCCTGCTTTCTTCTACCTTCTTCCTCTCCTCCTTCAGTCCAGTCTGTTCACAAACCTGCTCCCCACTCAGCCACGTCTTTTGCTGTCTTTCTCATCACTAATCCCAATGCCTATAGAACAACTCTTGGCACATTTCATTATTGAACAAAATTCTTTATTTTACCTCCTGCTTTGATGAAGTTGCCAATGAACTTGGCACTGGAAAGAGGCACATGGAGGGCCACATGGAGAAGGGGAAAAGCATGCCTTTGAATCAGACAGGCCTTGGTTAACAGGCCTGATGTGCTTCTTACTCGGTGTAACTTTGGGCAGATAACTTAGTGTATAGCTGGAGCTTTTGTGTTTCTAAGTGGCAGAATCCCAACTCAAAGCAACTTAGCACCAAAAGGAATTTGTCAGATCACGTGTCCGGGAATGACGCAGAGCATGCGTTGGGTATTCCTGATTTGAGGGGCTCAATTCTCCCATTAGCCTGCTTCTTTCAGTTTTGTTTGGTTGGGTGGTTTGGTCTAAAAGGTCTTCCTGCATGGTCTGAGAGCTTGTCCACTTATGTGACTCCCATGACTGAGACCTCTTTCAAGTGTTCTCCTACACTTTCCTTTCTGCTGTCACCTTTCTTCCATTTTGAGGCTATCAGAGGATCTCAGAGGACCTGGGTCTCAATGAACCTGATCCCAGAACCCTGAGACACAGAGAGATGGTATCCCCTGAGTTCTGCCTAACTCCTTTCTACCATCTTCTCTTCTTTTGCATGCAAAGTGTGCTATTCCACCTGGATCAACTCCAAATAACCCAGCAAAAGAGCTGAGCTTGATTTTTAATGTGGTGATTGAAAACAGAGATGGGGTGGAGAGTTAGGGCAGAGGGAGGTGGCTGGTTTGGGAGAAACAGCCCATGCTGCTTGGCCAGCTTGCTGACTGGGGTGGTATCTGAGGTTGCATCTGGAGACAGCTCTGCCTCCCATCCAGATTCCCGTAGCAGGAACAAAGTGACCTGGGCCTTGTCTCTCTAAGCCCCCACGCAAGTGGTTTCTATCAAGTTTTGTAATGTGAGAGCCTCTCTGGAGGCCAAGGCCTTCATGCCTAACTGCAAGTTGTTGAGACGCCGTTTCCAATCTTTTTAGAAAATGGATTGGTTTCCAGATTGACAGCCTTGGAAACTGGACTCCTCTGTTTGTCCCACAAACAGGTATCACCTGTGAACTGCAGGTGGAGGCAGAACATGGTGTTCAAGCCCAACTCCTGGTTCTCCATGGCGTGGGGTGGGTGTGGGAGGGTGAGGGAACATTGGGAGTGCCAGAGAAATGATGTCTATAACCAAATGTTAATAATGATTATGGAAAATCAGCCACCTGCTTTAACTTCCCCCTTAAAAGACGTTTTTAAAGTTAAGTTGCTGAAAAGTGACATTTGAACGATTTCAATTCTAACTTGTCCATCACTCCGAGGCTGCCCTCCGAGAATAGAGTTGAAAAGCAAAGAACCTGTCTATTCCCCTATCCAGACCACAGGAACAGAGGAGAGTCCATGCTCATGAGCCCAACCCTTCTCCTCCTTCCCAGTTGTACACACCTGAGAATCTGGTGAAATGGGTGCTAGAATTTCAAGTGGATTTTCTTATCTAGTCCTTATGAAAAGAAGGAAGACAAGAATAATAAAAGTGGCTATGGTTTATTAAGTGCCTAGTATGTGCCAGGTGCTTTTTATGTCTAATCTCTAATTCCCAAAATAATCTTTTGAGGGAGTGTTACTGCCTTCATTTCATAGATGAATGGTCTGTACACTGAGTATAGGAGAAGTTACCACTTGCCCAAGTTTCCATGACCAGGACACAATGTGGCTGAGATCCAAGTCAGGTGTGCTGTCCTCCAGGCGCTCTGAGCAGATGCTCACTCTCCCATCCATTCCCAGATCCTGAACAGGTCAGGGCTGGGGAGAAGAGACATCCATTGCTCACTCAGCTCTTGGCTCCTTCATGGCATGGTTCTGGGCTGGAAGCCGTGATCCTGGTCTACTACATGGTTGGGAGAGTGAGTGAATTGCTTTGTCTCCCAAACCTAGGAAAGGTGAGAGTGACTGGACAGAGAGATGAGATGGGAGGACCCAGGGGCAAAAATGGGAGGTGGGAAATTAGCTGTGCTTGTTTAGAGAACTGTTTATAGACACTTCTCAAGGTGAGAGCATACTCAGTTTGTTTTTTCCATTTTTTCAGAGATGATGAAGGCCTGGTCTAGAGAAATCTCTTTAAAAACAAAATCTATGGGTATTAACGGTTACTGATTTATCTGGCAAAGACTGGTTAACAGGGATCAGTCCTATCTGCCCACTGTCTCTGGGTTTTAAGAGTAAATCATCTCAGAACTGCTCAGTTACCTTTCTACTCAGTGCTGTTGGTACTAGTGTCCTTAAAGACTTTAGGGTAAGTCTTTTCCCAGAGTCCCAAAATAGCAGAGAGGAGTTGAGATGCCCTGGGAGACAGACATGTGAATCCTTTAGCTAGAAATGTGTTCTAGGCCCAGAGCTCAGAGACAACATCAGGAACGGTTCCAGGTCTGGAATCTCAGACTCGCTTCACCATGAAGTACCAATCTTCTCCATACTGGCTGCTGAGTCACTTCCTCTGGGTCACCATGGCAGACCTTCCCCTACCTGGCTCTGCCTGTCACTTTTCTTACCCTAACCTGGACTCTGGGTCCTGGTCTCAGCTCTATGTCTAGTGCTACTTCCCAGCACTATTCAGAGATGATAAAAGTCTCTTGTAGTAGTAGGAGCAGCAGCAGCAGCAGCAGTAGTAGTAGTACTAGTAGTAGTGAGGACAGTAAAAGCAAAAATAATGCTTCCCAGAGGGTGTACACTGTATAGAAGGTACTTTACCTCTATGAATTCTAATCCTTTGCAGAGAATGCCCACTTTACCAAGATTCAAAGAGGTTAAATGACTTGTTTAGAGTCACACAGCTAGTAACACAGTTAGAATCCAAATTCAGACCTGTCGGCCTCCAGAACTCAGCACAAAGAGGACAGAGTCTAAGCCATCTTCCTGGTCATGATCACCTGCTTCACTACTCAGTTATTTCTATTCTTGGGGTACTCTGCAGTGTTCTAGAGGCTGGGTGCTCTTATCCCAAGATGGAGAAGCTAAAGCAGAGAGCATTAGAGCAAAATATTTATAGCCCTGTAGAGGTCAACAGAATGTGGGCGGGTCATTAATTTACTACCTCTTTGCAAAAACTGTTAAGAGGTCCAATGGACTGCATGAAAAATATCAACTTACTGAAACACTTCAGTCAAACTGATAAAGACGTCAAACACGGAGATGCACATTTGTCTAGTGAGCCAAGTGGTGAGAAATGTGGGAGGGTGGGGTCTACACTGCCAGCTAAGGTGACGTTCGTGTTCACAGCATCAGAGAAAACAGATCTGAAAGAGATCTGGAAGGCCAAACTGTCTGGTCCTTGATCACATCCCTGACTAGCAGTTGCCCAGCCCCTCCTAGGACAACCACAGGGACAGGAAAATCACTATTCCCAGTGGCTTCAAATTCCATCTCTGGACATTTCTGACTTCCTGGGTGCTGGAGCAACAGAAATAGAACTTCAGCACTCTCAGATGGAGATCCTGTGAGTGCCAGTGAGGCCACTGTAATAGACACAGTGGGAATGCCAAATGGTTTAGCCACTTTGGAAAACAGTTTGGCTGTTTCTTATAAAGTTAAAAATATACTTACCATATGGTCCAGCAGTCCCACTCCTAGATATTTGCCCAGTGACAACATATGTCCATATTAAAACCTGTATACAAATACCTTTATAATCATTAAAAATTGGAAACAATCCAAACGTCCATCAACTGGTGAATGGACAAATGGTGGTATGTCTATACTGTGTACTACTAGTACAGCAAGAAAAAGAACATGCTACTGACATGTGCAGTAGTGTGGATAAATCTCACATGCCTTATCAAAGTGAAAGAAACCAGACTCAGGTCAAAAGGCTACATAGGTTTTGATTTAATTTATATGACATTCTGGAAGAAGTGACAAAATGTGTGTGTGTGTGTGTATGTGTATGCATATATGTGTGTGTGTGTGTGTATACACACATACATTTTTGTAAATATATACATATACTTACAAAGAAGCTTAGTGGTAGCCACGGGCTGGGAATGAAGGGAGCTTTTGAATACAAGGAGGTATGAATGGATGTTTTTGGGGTGATGGAAATGTTCTATATCTTGATTGTAGGAGTTATTTTACAACTGTACAAGCTTGTGAGAATTAGCAAATTGTATATCTAAAAGGGTACATTTTACTGTATGAAATTATTCTGTGGTAATTACGACCTTAGAAAATATTAAAAATAGGCAGACACAAAACTTGATAGTTTGGTGACTGTATTAGTCCATTTTCACCCTGCTATGAAGAAACACCCAAGACTTGGTAATTTATAAAGAAAAGAGGTTAAATTGGCTCACAGTTCTGCATGGCTGGGGAGGCCTCAGGAAAGTTACAATCATGGTGGAAGGCACCTCTTCACAGGTGGCAGAAGAGAGAATGAGAGTAAGCAGAGGAAATATTAGAAGCTTATAAAACCATCAGATCTCGTGATACTCACTCATTATCGCAAGAATAGCATGGGGGAAACCACCCTCGTGATTCAGTTGCCTCCACCTGGTCCTGCCCTTGACATATGGGGATTATGGGAATTACAATTCAAGGTGAGATCTGAGTGGGGACATAGTGAAACCATATCAGTGACCTTCCTCTGTGTGGCTTCAGGATTTTGGTCCTCATGGTCATGATGGTTATGAGAGGACTATCCCCACTTCCTCTGTGAAAATCTGTAAGGGCCACCTCACATGGATGTCTGAATCTGCCAAGCCACTGCTGGAGCTGGGGCCACTGTTGTCTTCTGGGCCAGTAGTTCTGATGTCCCAGTGGCTGGGTCCCAGGCTCTGTCTATTAACTTGCACTTGTTCTGTATCTCGTACCAGGGCCTTTCCACCCTAGACAACTGACATACTCCCTGCTGCTCCAAGCTACTTGATGACAATTTTTTCCAGCCAGGATAGAAATGGTTTCCTTTTCCTGGTAGGCTACTCTTCTGTGGTCCTCTCTGAGGAATTGCTTGAGTAGGTATCATGGCTATTTTAATGTATACACAAGGTCTGTTCCTTCCAATGGGATGCTCATGCCATTAGGGTCCCTGGGACTGGAGCAGATTAAAGCAAGTCCACCACCTTGCTTCTCCCAGAACTTCAGCTCTCAGCCTTGATGCCCAGGTCTGGGGCTGTGTCCTGCACTCCAGTATTTTCCTGCAGATTCTCCTTTTCTGCTGCCCTTGAAATAGAGCTTCTTTTAGCATGTTCTACCTACACACTTCAAATTAATCATGCTTGTTTCTGTGTCTGAACCCCAAGTTTGGCCATGGATCAAGTTATTTCTCCAGGACATTCTAACACCCCATGCAAATCAATGCTATGAATCAATATTGAGGAGACCAAAGCTGAGATAATACCTAACTTCAGGTGTTCAGAATAGCTCAATTCTAATTTTGGTTTAAAAACCTTTTTTACAGAGTGACGATGTTTTTGCCTTCTAGCAGCCTCTATTATTTTCATTCTTCTCTTCTGACATAGTACTGGGTAAATCTCATATGTCTTTTACATGATAGGCCTCTTTGAAGAAAATAATCCTGTTTTTCTGGAATGTTCTATTTAGGTTACCTTAGCAAGAATGCTTGTCTGTTGGCGAGAGCACATCTGGAGTTCTGAATTGAGATGCAGATCCTGTGTATAAGAAGGACATAGGAAGAGCTGGATGTCAGAGGGGGAGAAGTGGAGACTCCCACACCACGTTGTAGGAAGAACCTGCCTCATGTTCGGGGTCTGCCTTCTCTTTCTAGGTAGAGGTATCTAAAGAAACAGCCTGGCATTGCCGTGTCACCACTGAGCAAGAGACCCCCTTCTCATTAAGGAATTTGGAGTGAAATGACACAGCCCATGAAAAAGTTCTCTGTGGAGTTATCAGCATTTTTTCAAATAAATTATTTATATTTTTGGCACTAAAATAGATTTAGCATGTCCTAGGAGTATTGATTGGCTTGGGCTGGATTCTGTGTGGAGGCCCAGAGGGAGGAAAAGTCCTGGTTTTAATGGAAGAAACATCCCAGGCACATGGGGGGAAAACCCAAAAACAAAAGCAGAGAAGCATAATGTACCCAGCCCTCCTCAAAGCACATGGGACTGTGCACCAAACCGTGCACAGTTCTGGTGCTCAAGCAAGGTTGAAACATAACCCAAACATTGGCGAGCCCACAGGCCAACTCCCTACATTTCTGGAATGGTTTTGCTGAGAACAAGAAATCCATTTCAGCCACCAGAATTCTCTTTATTATTTCCCACCCAGGCTGCCTCTTCTATCTTGTAATGGACAGGACCCATCCCATTCTGAGTGCAGCTCGGTGGTCTGAGCACAGATGGAGGCCCACTTCCCTTCCTCTCCAGAACTTTTCAGGGAGGGTCCTGTATTTATTTTGAAAAAAGATTTTGAGTCACTGTTGGGGAGGGTGACACCCAAGGGTATGCTCAGCTGAAGGCTGTGATAAAAGATGCCCCCAGAACTGCTATGTGTAGGATAAGTAGGGAAATTTGTGTTGCTTCTGAGAAAGAGGAGTAAGGAGAGGAAAAAAAGAAGTGAGGGGCAGCCAAGAGGTAGAAGAGACTGGCAGGGTTGGGGAGGGGGGTGATCCTGACTCCTGAAAGGCTTAATATGTTATTAAAATAACCGAATGGTTTGTGGGCATGGCCTTGGGGTGGACGTGCCAGAGAAGGGGCTGTGTGTTGTACCTGCATCAGAATAGGAGAGGCCAGAGCCTGTGGCTGGGCTGCAGGAACTGCAAGAGAAGGTCTGAGCATGAGTTATGCTTGTTTCCTTGTTTATTTCTCCTGTTGAACTTGAACTCCTTCCTTGGGGGGCTCTATCTTACTTGTCTTATGTATTTTCAGTGGCAATATACTGCCTAAAACAGAGAAGGCCCTCAATCAACACTGTTCAAAGGAAAGAAAGACAGAAGGATAGACCTTTGCAGTAGAATCTTTTAATTTTGCAAGTAATAAAGGATAAAAGGTAATTGAGAATGCCTCAGAAACAGCGAAGTCCCAACATTGATTTCTTGTAATCTACAGATTCATTCAAAGGAAAATGAAATCAATTAAACTTTTCTTTAAATCTTGTCTGCCTTATCTTTGCAAGTCTAGTTCAGATGGATTGGTCTAGGTGCACCTGCTCCATGTCTCTTCTGTGCTCCTAATTGGGCATCATGGTACATGATCTAGAATGATGGGAAATTAGAATTGAGAAGATGCATTAGAAGTCATTTAGAGATATTCTGATCCCTGAACCTTAGCATTAACCATAACTCTGACATTTAAGGGACCTTAAATGTCATTTAACATTTTGTGTCTTTAGGGTTTGTTTGTTTGTTTTATAAAATGTCTTTTACTTTAAAATGAGGCTTTCCTGGGTCTGTCAACATAGATGTGTGTTCCACAAAGGAATAAACCTAAGTTAAGAGCATGAAACATGATCAGTATAAAATCTGTGCTGAAAAATGCTTTGCAAATATTTTACAAGAAATAAATGTTACTATTTCAAACCACAGTGACTTCGTGGTAAATCAAAGATCCTTTTGTTTAGTAGAGCACCTTTAGTTAGGATACTCAAAGTAGACTTGGAGCTCAGTCTTGGAACAAGAGTTGGAGAAAGCCAAGTTGGAGTTCTACTGGTAGGTGTGAAGGGCAATATGGGAGGGAGAAGAAAAGAGAAGATGGAAGGAGGAAATGCAAGAAAAGACTGGTGAGATGGCAGTAGGTTAGGGTGAGGGGTGATGTGGCCAGGGAAATTGTGCCATGGCAATATCTGAGAGTCAAAGTGGCGGTTGTCCATGTTCTTATGATGTGACTCTGCCCCCACTTTAATTTCCTACAAACTTTGAGCTGAATTTTTTAGCAAAGTGAACAATTTCCCCAGGAATTCATAGAAACCTTGGGGAGGGAACTGTACCTTCAATAGCATGTAGAATGGAGGTTTAAGTAATCCTATCTAGACCTTCAGGTGTAGGAGGACCCCAGAAGATAACTGGGTTACGCTAGGCTATTTAGTGTCATGGACTCTTATGAATGCATGGACATCATCACTTGAAATTCATATATTTTAAAACAGGAGATGGAGATAGACATAAAAGTTGTAAATAGTCAAACCTCAGCTGTAAAGTACAAAACATCAGTTGAGTACCTTTCATACAGTTTTTGTCTTCCCCTGGAATGAATTTTGATGATGTCCTTTTTGCACAAGAGATCTTGTAGCTAGCAACCAAAAGATGAAAATCTTTACCAATGTGAATTTGGGGGACTTGGGAAAAAAGATGGTCTTAGTGATACATTATCACAACAGCTTCCACCGTAAAGCCTGATGGAAAGTTTTCATGTCATTATACACCCAAATAAGAGTGTCGTGTGGCATTTCTACAAACCAATTGTGAGCATAGTGAAATTCAGGGCTTTCACATTCCCAGTGGGAGAGCATTAATGCTATGATAACCTGTAAGTCAGTCTCTACCTCGATGGCTTTATTTCTGAAAAGACCTTGCTGGAAGATAAGATTGCTTGAGTTTTTCTGATGCCCAATTAGACAATTTGCTGCATCAGAATGCCACTGAGGGTGGCTGGATAGTCTGTCCTTTTTTGGTATCTCCTCTGGCATCTTGCCCATTCTTGTCCATACTGTCTTCCTAGTCATTCATGCTGTTCTCTTCCCATTTGACCCAGAGGTTAACGAGAGCACTGGGTCTAAACTCTTCCTGGGCATAAATGGCAAGATATACAACAAAAGCTCCCAGGCCTCATGTGAAGCCAATGTGAAAGGGGAGTACGTGGCAAGTGGCTTGTTCACCAGTCTGTCCTTCTTGTGGCACACTGGTTCATAAGGTCACTTTCAGCTTTCTTATAAGCTGAGGCAATGAGGGAATTATGTCCGTGCCCAGGTTATGAACCAAGATGGTAATGGTGTCACTGGGCAGGGTGAGGCCAACAATAAGTAGATTTGAAAACCCAGCAATGGGTTCTTGAAGTGTAAGCAGTAATCTGTATGTTGTCAAAGATTAGGTAACCTTCCTCCATCTTGTAGATGCAGAGTTGTCACACTGTTGTTCATTAAGGCTGTGTATCCTGAATTTTTAGCTACATCAAGACCTACTTTTCTCGTGGCAATCCTGATATCTACTTTTTTAAAGCATTGACTCCATTCTCTGTTAAAGCATCCTGTCTCTGACAGCTCACCCAATTTCTGTTGGGCAGAGGTCTGAGCAAAGATGGCTTCTGAGAGGATCGTTAAGAGCTCACTCAGCTATTCCTGACATAGTCCTTCGGCTGCACTTCTCTGAGGTCTCCAGGGAACCTTCATCACCATGATAAAGCATTTATTATTGGGATCATCAGCTCGTGTATGAGGAGCTGAAATTTGTTGGTAGAGTCAAAAGGGATTTCAGCCTGGCTACTTTGCAGTTTCATTTTCTAATTTCCATGACATCACCCAAAATGACTGCTGAGAATTTCCAAAGGCAGTTTCTGGGGCATCTTCAACCACAACTTTCTCCATGTTGAGAAGACTTTCCTATCCTGGTTTGAACTCAACATGGTTATGCAATATTATTATCATGAATAAGGAGTCCCAGATTCCAGGGCCTTGGACAAAGACTTGGGTTGACTGTTCTTCACGTGTGTCAGCCACATTAATCTGTTACACCGTGGATGGATCCTGTTGTGGGTCAGGGTGCCAGTCTTGTCAGTGCAAATGATGAGGTGAAACTGAGGGTCTTCAGCACTTCCAGGTTCTTCACGAGCATTTCTACTTGGCCATCCATTTTCTGTCAGTAACAGAGTGACAGTGACAGTGATAAGGAGGCCCTTAGGTACATTGGCCACGTGATGCCAGTGAGGAAGATGGAGGGGTTTAATGCATGATACTTCGTGGACACTGATGATAAAGAAAAGGATGCCTATGAATTCCTGCCACAATGCAAGCAAGGTGCTCGATCTCACTGGCAATGGGTGTCTTCTCATTTCCAGCTTCTGAAATCAGTGAGGCCATTTGTCCAATGATGGTGCCATTGCCTGTGTTGGCAACTGTGCCAGTTGCTGTGCCTTCTAAACAGGTTGTGGAATAGAAGACAGTATTTTTTTTTTTCCAGGGGATTGTCATGAGACAAGTCACACGAGCAGGACTAGGGCTTGGACATCCCATTGATAGATGAGTTATCTACCCTACCTCCCTGAAAAGCCAGCAACCTGATATCTGTAGGAATTTAGTCCTATCCTTTAATCTCCACTATGTCCTGATTACCAACTATTATGCAGAAGTTGCATCCTTCTCTGCATCTCAGACAACAAGAGCTTGCTGAAGAATAATTTTACTATAGGTGGCCATGATATTGGTGTTTTTCACCTCTTGGTAATAAGCAAAGATCCCTGCAACCAGAGTAAGCACAGAACTCACATACACATTGTCTAGGGACACAGACTTATCACAAGAGTACTGAGTGCTAAATGCAACCCAGCAGAGGAATGCCACAGAGGGATGAAGAACACTGGCACCAAAACTTGACAATCTTTAATGTTTCTTTGAGATACCTAAATTAGGGTGATCCCAAGCCAGGAGCTCTGAAGCTCTCATGTTGGAGAGACCTGTATGTTTGCACCATATTTATTTTTCAATTCCTTATTGCTGAATTTGTGGCCATCCAGGTTAAGTTCTTTCCTGTGTTTCTCTTCTCGGTGATTGTTTTTGAGTTCCAAGCAGTTGTTCTTCAGGTGCCTGTACTTTTCCTTGCCTCTCCCTTTGACTGTTTTTTCTCGACAGTTTTAGTTCCACTGAGCTACACCAAGTAAATTTTTGGTGTTGTCTTGTCCATGAAGTGGATGATATGGGTACTGGAGGATGAGGTTGGGCTGCATGAGGGTGCACCTCCAAGGTGTGGGTCATACTAAGGGCCTGCAGCCCAGGGGTCTAGCTTCAGGAGCTTCAGACAGGGACACCAAAGGGCCAATGTCAGCCTGGAAATCAGGCTGGCATCCTGCAGCCCATTAAGTTCAGCACCTGTGATCTGTTTTCTGTCTTATTTCCTTTCATTTCTTATCTACCCTACCAGGTTGAAAGTATTCTGGGGGCAGAACCTATGTTTGTTTCATCATTATATTCTTACCACATGGGAATTCAAAAATAGATATTTGTTGAATGAATAAATGACCTCACAATTTAGGTTCTGTGGTTTTGTGTTCACCATTTGGCAGAGAAATGTAGCCACTGATGGAAGAGATACAGAGATGAATGAACAAACTTCATAAAGCAAGAGGCTCAAACTAGCTCTGCAATTTTCACCTGGGGCCCCTGGAAGTCTTTCTGAGGAAAAAGGTACATAAATCAATCTAAGCCTCAGTTTCTGCATTTGTAAAGTCAGGGTGAAAATAGGAGAATGACAGCATATGTCACTCAGGTTTGTTAGTATTAGATAATGCATGTGGAGCATTTAGAACTATTTCTGGTATATCATGAGTACACAAATTTGGTTATTAAGATTATAATAAGTAACCAGAATATAAAAGCAATATACCCACCAACATCCTCATCACAGTCCCTGCAGATGGATGCTTATCTTAGCTAGTCATGACATTTTTGGTAGTTACTGACTTTAGAAGGTTCATATAGTGGTCTTTCAGCCCTGTCTTCTCAAGAAAAAATCCTATGCATCACCCTTTACAGAGCTCTTTGAAGGCAAGAAACATGTCATATTCATCTCATTATCCTGCATGTCTAGCACAGTATATGACATACAAGGTGCTAAATATACCTTTTAAAGAAATAGATGAATAAATAAATGAATCCTATTCATAGAAGGCATTGACATTAGATATTGGTTCAAAAATCGTCTAGGATCAGTGGTGACTTAGTAGTGATGAAACTGAACCCAAACGCTGCCTTAGAGATCTTTTCATGCCCAGAAGTTCTGATTATGTTATGGCTCATCCTGTAATCAGCAACCCTTCCCTCCCTGAAACCCATTCCAGATGTGGATCTAGCAGCGGCCTCCACAGTGAGGGGCGTGTTAACTGCCAGGCCTATCATAATTAATAGTCATTCAATCTGGGCTTTGGAGGGATAGTCTGATGTAACTCTCATCAGCTCCATCAGCAATGCCATGATCAATTTTAAAGAGTTGAGCTGATGTGGCTTATCAAGGGACCTTAGCTGCTATGACGCTATGGCCTGGCTTGATGCCCTCAGCCAAAGCCAAGTGTTGGGTGGGTAGCTTGGCTGTCTCAAGAGCCTGCCTGGCCCACTCTGGTGGTATGTGTCAGGGCAGCAAGAATGCATTGCCTAAACTAGGAATGTGGACCGCCTCTGAGGGCTGGAGAAAGAGGGGAATGGAGGGAGGGAGTTTTGGCTCTGATGGTGGAGCAGGAGAACTGGTTGTTCAAAGGACATGTAAACAGTCCTTGGCTCAAGCGTTCCTGCTGTTATCCATAGTTACTCCCAATCAATGTATCTTGGGTATTGTTCTAGGGCAGGGAAAAGGTGGAGTCCAACCAGGAGCAGATTACAAGACACATTGCAGATCTAGTGTACAGAGGTGCAAACTTGGCCTAGGGATAAAGTGGTTGGGGCCGGGATGCCATGACTTCAAGGATGGCCTCAGTGCTTAATCTTTGGAAAGGGCACGACTCATCCCAGGGACATCTGCAGAGCCCGTGTTCTCAAAGAGATACATCTTGGTTTGATGGGTGGAAAGACAGTAGAAGTCCTGTTTTCTCATCGTATCCTTTTTCCATCCAGGCAAAAAGGGACTGATAATAATCTCATTCTCATTCTTCTTCTGGTTGTTAATGAGTTTTAGCACATGAAACATATTTAATACGAATAGGCTCACCTCACTACGTTGGAATTTGGGTTTGGAAGGCAGGGCCTTAGGGCTTTGAAATGTTTTGTAGAAAAGGCAATGCCGTGTGGGGGCTTCTCTGTTACCATGTGCCCTTCCCACTGGAGGGAACAAACCACTGCACTAGAGTGACTCAGCCCACAGCTGATAAAGATATTGTGGTATAAGCTTCTGGCAATGTGGGCTTGATAGAATGAAGAATATGTTATTTCTCTTCTTTTCTCAGCCACATTAACCTCCTGACATCCCTAGAATATAGTAGGCTTTTTCCTACCTAGAACCTTCACTTCCCTGGCCTATGCGTGACTGGCCGGTTTTCATTCTTCAGATTCCTGTTCAATGTCAGCTTCTCAGAGAAGCCTTCCCTGACCACTGGATGTCTAAAGTAGGCGTTCTCTCTCTACCTCCCCAATATACTTGTGTTAGTCCAATGCATTGCTATAAAGCAATACTGAGACTGGATAATTTATAAAGAAAGAAGATTGTATTGGTTTTATTGGTCCTGCAGGCTGTACAGGAAGCTTGGTGCCAGAATCTGCTTGGCTTCTGTTGAGGCCTCAGGAAGCTTTTACTCAAGGTGGAAGACGAAGCAGCAGCAGTCATGTCACATGGTGAGTGAGGAAGCAAGAGATGGGTGAGGTGCCACACCCTTTTAAACAACCAGCTTTCATATGAACTACCAGAGTGAGAACTCACTTATCACCAAGGGGATGGTGCTAAGCCATTAATGAGGGATCCGTCCCCATGATCCAGTCACCTCTCACCAGGCCCTACTTCCAACGTTAGGAATCACATTTCAACATGAGATTTGGAGGGGAAAAACATCCAAACAATATCAATGCTCTATGACAGCCCTCTGTTTCTTTCCTCTGTGGCCCTCTTCATAACTCTTAACTACAGTGATTCACTGGTTTGTTATCTTTAGAGTGTGAACCCTGTGAGGGCTGGCCTGCCTTGTACTTGGTGTACTTGGTGTATTTTCAGAGTATAGGACAGACCTAGCAAACTTAAAATATTTGAGTTCCTATCACGTGTACTTCAGTACTTTAGGAATTTCTGGGCATGTGAGTTAGACCTAGCCTTTTAAAGCTTAACATCTAGCTGGGAAAACAGCAAAATTTTCACTAGCACTTATAATAAGTGCTTTGAGAGAGGAAGAACAGGGTGCTGTTAGGGGAACTCTAAACAGGTCTGCAGAAGCCAGAGGAGGTTTTCTCCTGGAAGATCTAAGAACTGTGATCTGAATCAAGTAGAAATTAGCTAAAGAAAAAGAGAACTAGTTCTAGGCAGAGGGGATAGCATGTGCAAAGGCCTGGAGGTGGGAGAGACGAGAGCATCTCTGAAAGCTGTTTAGTCGACTACAAGATGACAAGTAGCAATAGATGAAGACAGAGAGACAGCAGGGGCCAGAGCACAGCATGCTAAAACCAGACTAGGTTTGGATTTTATTCTGTAGAAAATGCAGAGATGCTGAAGAGTTTTAAGTAGAGAGAGGCATGATCTGATGCTCATTTTTGAAAGGATCATTCTGCTTTGTGGAGAGGAAGGACTTAGAGGAGCAAGGCTAAAGGCAGGGTAACCATGTAAGAGGTTACCGTGGTGGTCCAGGAGAGCAACCATGGTGGCCTGGACTGGGGAGGTGGGTGTGGGGGTGGAGAGCAGGGAAATGGTACCCTCAGAGTTAGGGGATGGGAGTCTGAAGACGTAATTGATAGTATAAGAAAAGAGTCAAGGTCAGGGAATGCTTAGTGATGGTGGGTGGGCATAGGGATGAAGCCCCTTTGTCTTGGGCACCTGTGTGAAGGATGATGCCATCCACAGAGACAGGTAAGCTGGGGAGAGTAAAGGCACCAAGTACAACCTTTCTTTGGGCCATCCCTCCTGTTCTCTTCCCCTAGGGAAATTCTAGCTGCCATAAAGACTCAGGACAAGTGCCACATCCTCTTCAAATTCACCTCTGAACCCTCCTGTGAACTCCTGTAGCACCAGCCACTGGCCCACACCCTTTGTCACTAGTGTACGTTGCTCTGCAGTGTTTCATCCAAGTTAGCCTTGTCTTTCCAACTAGGTTTTGTGCTCCATGCTTGCAGAATCATTTGTCCCAGTGACGCCTGCAGGGCTGAGTATGTGGCAGGTACTCAGTTCTTGGGGGCCGTATTAGTCAGGGTTCTCCAGAGAAAAAAGAACCAATAGGATGTATATATAAGATGGTCCTCAACTTATGGTTTGACTTATGAATTTTTAAGTTTACAATGGCTTGAAAGTAATACACCTTCAGCATGCTCCTGGATTTACACAGGGGTTACATCTGGATAAACCCATCATAAGTTAAAAATGATATAAGTTGAAAATGCAGTTTCCACTTATGATATTTTCAATTTATGATGAGTTCATCAGGATGTAACCCCATCATAAGTTGAGGAGCATCTGTATATAGAAAGAGATTTATTATGAGGAATTGGCTCATGTGGTTATGGAGGCTGGTGAGTCCAAAATCAGCAATGTGATCCAGCAGACTAGAGACCCAGGAGAGCCAATGGTGCAGATGAAGTCTGAAGGCAGGCTGCTAGAGAATCTCCCGTTGCTCAGGGAGACCAGTCTTCTTGTTCTATGCAGCCCTTCAACTGATAGTATGAGGCCCACCCACAATATGGAAGGAAATGTGCTCTACTCAACCTCTACATATTTCAGTATTAATCTAATCCCCAAACACATTCTAAATTGACACAAAAAATTAGCAATCACAGGGACAGAGTGGTGCTGTGAAAATCATAGTAATTTTCCCAAGATCACCCAGCAAGGCTGTGTCAGAGCCCAGAGTGACACTCAGGTTTCTAGACTCCCAGGTTTTTGTTTTTCCCACTACATTTCACAATGGAAAACTTGAGTGTGTGTGTGTGTGTGTGTGTGTGTGTGGTGTTTCTCAGTTAAGAGGCCAGATAATTAAAACTATGGCTTCTAGTTTTTAACTTGGGGATTATACAACAAAGAAAGGAGATCTTTTCCCCCAATTGCGTATTCTTTGTCGGCAGGTTTCTGAAAACAGCAGTTTGATCTGGCCTACAGGAAGTTACCAAGTGGCCTGGGTCTTCAGCAAAAACAGCCTGTTCCAGGTCACTGAATTCAGGCAGCTTTGGGCCTGGGAGCTCTACTCTTCAGGGGTCCAGGCTGCAAATATCCTGCCAGTGCACCCCATAATACTCTCTGACATGGGAGGCTGCCACCATCCCTCCCTCTGACCTCCTGCCAGTTCTCTAGCAGGGAACTTGGCTGCGGTGCTTTCCAAAATAATCTGTGCACGTCTCTGGTTGAAATTTACAAGCAGTCCTATCGTATTTTTTCTTAAAATTCCAAATCCATAACATCTAAGGAACTCCTTCACCCAATATTAAGTAATTCTGTGGATGGAAAAAGAACAGTGGAAAAGAATACCAACCCATCCTCTGTTCCCCCATTTAAGTTTCAATGTGGTTTTCTTTTTGGTTTGTCTGCAGTACTGGTCTATTGGCTGGGTCTGCCTTTCTCCCCCACCAGGCCTTTGCACTTTCCCCTTTGTGATCCCAGTTTTATTTTCCATGGGTGCTCTGGCCCTTATAGTAGAAAGGATCATGTTTGGATTAGAGATCCAAATCTTTACCACATTCTTGAAAGTTAATGGCACCTCCAGGTTTCCATGCTCACCACCATGCAGGGGCTTTGTGCCAAATATATTTATCCATTTGGTGGTCTTAGGCACTTACGCACGACCAGTGTTGGTCACCAAAATTGGTGTGTATTAGGGGGTAAGTTGGATGCATATTTGCAGCCTGGACCACTGAAAAGTAAAGCTTCAACCCTGCCCAACCTCCTCTCCAAGCCATTTGTGGATTCGGAATAGAATGTGCTAGTGGACAGCAACAAAATGTCCGGGACAGAACGTTCCAGATTTAGAGATCCCTTCGTGGTGGGAAGAGACAGGAACTTAATTCCAGCCTGGAATCACACAAACAAATACATCTGTAAGACAGGAATCCCAAGTACAAATATCTGAGCGGTAGGGTGAAAGCTGGAAAAAATTAGCACTTAGAGAGACCTGGGGTAGAAGAGAGAGTTGCAAATTTGTTCTGTACTTGCCCTGTAACTTACCGCTGGCTGATGGGATAAGGGGTGGGAGGGAGATGGGGCAGGGAGGCGATTGTTTAGAAGAAGCAGCCAGTGATATTAGGACTGCAAACAAATACAGCTGCAGGTCATGGGGAAGGGCAGTCAGTGACCTTCTTGTAGACACTGATGAGATTATTGCTATAAAGAAATTAGAAACTTAGGAGTTTGTGTCCCTGGCGTGACAAATTCTGGAGAAGGTTCAAAGAGAAGGGGGTTTGAAGACTAGCTTGAGACCAACTGAGCATCACTGCTGAGCTCTTTCTGCATCTTAATCGATAATCATTTAGAACATGCTGGTGGTCTGCTCACCATAAAATGGGCAAACTAAGGGAAAAAAACAAGGTGGAGAAGAAAAGACTAAGTTGCTGGAGTAGAGGATAAAGAAGAGAGAATTAGAAGGCATCTCAGAGACCCTCTTGTCTACCCTTTCAGTGTTCGCAAGTAGAGTGAAATAGGAGTGAAGATGAGTGATTTTGACCTTCACACATTTCCTGGGTTTTATGACAGAGAATTAAATATAGAGGAGTTTCATATTAAGTTCGAGATTGTCCTCATTGCTATGGCACTAGCTTAACAAACATCTCCTTTAGGGATGGAGCATAGGTGAAAACCAGAGTATAGGTAAATGCCAAATTGGTGTAAATGTTAGAAGGTATAATTTTGGAACATGCATGTGTGGGTCACTGGAGAAATCCTGAGTGATCTTTCATGATTCCGTTTTTTTCCCCTTGTGTCCTAAGGAAGCCCACAGTGGACAGTTTGGGAAGGGTGGGTGGGAGAAGAGGTTGATACTATTGAAAGGAACAGGGTGGGCTTATCTCCAGCATGAATATCTTTTGGAGTCTTGACTCAAGAAATGACTTCTTTGAGATGTTTTCCTCTCCCTAGACATGTGGGGTTTCCTTCCTCTAGCTCTCAAATGTATTATGGGAAATATTGCTTTCACAAAGATCTGGAGGTTGGTAGATGTTGTTCCATCCAGGGGACCTTGCTAACAACCCAGCTGCATAAGCTAGATTGTGAGTCCTAACTCTAACACCTGCACCAGGGCTGAGCTAGCTGCTGATGGTCACCTGGGAAGGGGTTAAAAGCAAAGATTTCAAGAACTCCCCAACCCCTGAGATCTTGATTTGGAAATCTGTGAGTGGAGACCGAAGTCAACATTTCCTGATGAATCTGATGTGCATTTGGAGTTGGAAAACCTTTGTGACTGGGGTCATTGCTCAGTGGTAAAGTCCTTATCATCTAGATATTTTTGGTGGAAAACAGGTAGCATCAACATAATACCTGTAGTATTCCCAGACAGTTATAAATTATGGCAGTAAATGTTGAACAAATCTGTAAGATTTATATAGACATGGAGTAGAACTCGAAGAAAAATATACTTGTGTAGTGAAATGTCACCATCATTCTAGACAGTGACTAAATATGTAGATATTTAATTGAAACAAGGCTTTTCTTTCAGCATCACCTTTCCCCACCGTCATCTTCTTTGTTTGCTCAATTTTCAAAGAATAAGTGTGTGTGTGCGTGTGTGTGTGTGTGTGTGTGTGTGTGTGGTGGGGGGGTGGCTGGACGGTAGAGGAGTGGTGGGTTTGGGAAAGAAGGTAAAGACCACATAGCATAATGTTAAGTAAAAGGGTTGCAGGCCAGATTTTTCCAGGTCAGCTATCTCTGTTGATCAGACTGAGTTAATTCCTATAGTCTCAACTCCCTTCAGTTGAGCAAACCAAGAAGCTTCTCTGGACAGTTTCTCTGGCACAGAAACATAAGCTCTGTGCAGCATATAAGGGCTTCTTGGGGGAAGTAGGACTTTAGAATTCTCTCTGAATAGGATTTTGCAGGTTGTGTTCATGTGCGTGTTAGTGTGTTCATGCACACTTATGTGACATAGGATGAGTTTCTGTAAGTTTAAGTGCATTGCCCTTATGCCCAGCATGTAGTGTAAGAAATACAAATCAAATGGATGGGGCTGCCGTCAACATGTAGACAAAACATGCAGGATCTTGTGATGGAATTAAATTGACAATATAGGCAATGGCACCGAACCCAACAAAATAAATGGAAAAAGGGGTCTCTCCTTAGATGTGTCGGGGTGGGGATGGATTGATTCATTCAAAAAGGCAAGGAGTGGGGAGTCTTGAGGAGACTCTTTTGCTTTTGTGTATTCCTACAGAGAAAGTTGATTTTGTCAGCTTCTCAAACAGGTTAGTGAGTCAACGGAGCAGCCTCCCCAGGCTGGAGACAGTCTGATGCAAGTTTGCTGGATAAACAGAGCAAATCCCTGGAGGAGTCGAAAGAGAGGGGTGTAGTCAATGCCTTGGGTGACGGCACACTCAGAAGGGCTAAGAAAACAAGGGCATAAACGCTAAGCATCTCTTAGGTTTCGTTTACTCAGGCCAAAGGGAGTTGGAACTATAGAAATTAACTCAGTCTGATGAATAGAGATAGCTGACCTGGAAAAATCTGGCCTGCAACCCTTTTACTTAACAGGATGCTATGTGGTCTTTACCTTCCTTTCCCAGCCCACCCCTCTTCTACCCTCCAGCCCCCACACGCATACACGCAACACACACACACAAACACACATACGTGTACACATACACATGCATACACACACATATTCTCTTTCTGCCTGTGAATACTCTACTTTCTCATCTCGTTTATTTGTCTTCCAGCTCAGGGAGCTGTATACATTGATTTTCATTGTTCTCCATGTGTTTCATGTAGGAATATCTTATCTTTCTGAGGGATCAGCACTGTATATTATGCTGCAGCTTTCTTTCTTCATTTTTTTCCTTTCTTCTTCCCTCCTTTCCTTCCTTTCTGTCTTCCTTTTTCCTTTCTTCTTTTCTTCCTCTTTCCCTTCCTTCCTTCCACTTCCCCCATCTCCCTGTCTTCCTTTCTTCCATCCTTCCTTCTTTTCCTCTTTCTTCCTTCCTTTCTTGCATC
The DNA here is from genome assembly GCF_049350105.2 of Macaca mulatta. Classification (NCBI taxonomy): domain Eukaryota; kingdom Metazoa; phylum Chordata; class Mammalia; order Primates; family Cercopithecidae; genus Macaca; species Macaca mulatta. The sequence goes on along the minus strand of NC_133417.1, from coordinate 122,876,805 downwards.
CACCCAAGGTCTTCCCAGCTAGTGCTGGGTCTGTGTTGAGCTTTTATTCATCGTTTCATTCACCAAACTATCTTTATTAAGCACTTAGCCTGTGCTAGTCACCAGGCTAAGCTCTGGAGATACAGACATAAAAGCTAGGCCCTCAGTCTTTAGGCTGTTCATAGTCCAGCAGAGAAGAAGATCTCAGGTTCTCTAGGCAATCAAATTATATATACACAATTTGTTGAATGTCATTAAATCTCCAGTTTTGAAATTTATGACTTTAGAAACAAGTAAATTGGAAAGATGTTTGAAAGCAGATTTTAAAACCACCAAAGGAACAAAAATGATGGAGCCAATCAAACGTGGCAAGGGAATCAGCATGTCCCATTCAGCTCCCTAAAACATTCCTACAAGGCACTCAGCTCTCAGGAGGACTGGTTTCCAAAGAGGCTGGGAGAGGTCTCCTGTTCTCCTGTGGTGGCTCAGTGGCTCAGATGTGGGAAACTCGGAGAAAAGGTAAGTGAAGCAAATCTGGCCACTTAGTTCTAGCCATGTGTCAGTCTTATCCTGGTGAAAATTCTCTGTAACTCTCATTGGGCTTGACATACCTTCCAAATCCAAAGAACTTTCCTCAGACTGCCTAGTTTCTTTGGCCTCTGGGAATAACATTGTTTCTTTCAGCTCAGAAAATAGGTGGCGGGGAAGAAAAATTAAAGCAAACAGAGAAATATAGGAACACGTCAGTTTAAGAACCCCTCAATCGGAAAGATGAGCAAAATCATCTGGGAACACGAACATGAGTAAGAACAGAGGCTGGGCCTTTGGAAAAGGTGGCTGTTGCCGTGGAGCAAAGTCCTTGGTTAATGCAGAGAAGCTCACAGGAGCCTTGGTCTGAGTGACAGTAGATACCTTCGGAGTAAATTGTTTAATTTGATCTGGGGATGGAATGTACCTTTTATGCCTCCTTTTTTAAGGAACTGACATATTTACAGCTTGTAAATCTTTTACTTAAGATGAGGACAAAACAGATCTTGGCATTTCCAGAAAGTCATGGATGGCAGAATTTTCCCACTCACCCCCACAACCATGAATGCACACACACACACACACACACACACACAAATTCAAAAGTCATTTAACATGTGTTCCACATGGGTGGTGAATCTGGCACCAAGCTCTAGCAATTTAGATTCCCAGATAGCCATTTGGCTGTTATTGCACAAAGAGAATTGGCTGCGGAATGAAATTAGCCGGTTGAATCTTGTCTGAAAAAGGGTAAAGGTTTTAAACACGCAGTGCTCACACTTGGTGTGCATTGCATCCTAACCTTCCTGAACAAGAATGCCTATTTTGTGGAACTGATTTTTCTGTCCCCTCTCATGGTAGAGGTAAAACAAGCTTCTGGGATCATTACCAATAGTGGATTTGAGATGTTGAGGCCTCAGAAACACATTGGACACAGCTGTGACCATTAAAAGGGATTAGGGGCCTCATCTCTCAAAATATGAGAAAAGAAAGAAGCAGTCTTAGAAAATTGGGCCTACAGACATTTTTCAGGTTGTAGGCAATATAATCTGAGAAATTTTGTAGACAGGCTATGAATTGCTTTCATGTCAGGAAGTTTGGTGGGCTGTTTTGTTTACTAGGGAGTCCTCCCCTCTCCCTCAAAAGGAGGAATTGGGCTTATATGATGGCCAGAAGATTTAAATTAGAAACAAGGAAAAATCTGACTTTATCTTTAAGAAAGGGATAAATGCACTTAGATGAGAGAGCAAGAGAGAGAACATTAATATCATGTCTGTCTCTTAAAGATAACTATCCTTCTTATTGTGAATCCCAGAAGAATGGGATTGGGGGCTCTCTTCCAAATATTCTGGTTTCCTGAACTGTGGACTGGCCATTCCAGAATCTACCTGAGCATTTTCAGATTGTAAGATGAAATTCACTTTATACTACTGGCTTATTGGACATGCTGGGCAGTGCTTTCCTTGGCTTTTCTTGACTTCCTCTCTTTTGAGAGCAGAGGGACTCTTGGTGAACAAGTTTCCATTTCCCCAGCCCAAATAAGGAGGTGACAATGGGAAGTGGAGATAGGGTTGGGGCAGAGGAGGGGTTAGCAGGGACCCCACTGGTTCTTCTAAAGGTCTGTGCTGCTCAGGTATAGAAAGGGTCTGCTGCTGGTGGGGAGAACGTTGGGGGCTCCATCCTCTTCCCCCTTCTTGCCAGTTCCGTGCCACTGAGCCCACTTTAGAATCCTGCCCCAGCCTCCATTCTGAGAGGCACATTTGGATATGAGTAAAAGTGGGTGAAGCTTTGTGGGCAAAGCATTTTTTTTAGTGACTCCAGTGGGCTTCTTAATCTCTTCATAAGACCAGAAAATGCCACTCAGTGTGCGAGGGACCTTAGAGGTCATGACGGTAGGATCTGGTAACTAGTGAACAGCAGTGATGTGTACACTGAGGCTTGAAGATGGAAGTGGCTTACCCAGGCCACTCGGGTTGTTAGTGGCTGAGGAAAGACCTCCTGCTTCCCAGCTGAGGGCTTCTCCTCCTGTACTACAAGGCTGTGCCGTTCTGAGGTATCCTTTCTGGAGATTTGGGGTTGGGGTCACTCTGGCTCCTGGTCTCAATCCTGACCCAGAAAGCTTTCATCTTACTTTACTCTTCTTAGTGAGATTCCTGAACTCAGTCTTTGCCAATGCTCCAGCCATCTGCTCACCCACCCTGAAACTCAGAAAAGAAAAAAGAAATCTGTGTGATCAGTGGAAAATTTTATTGCAGACAAAAGCAGTCTCAACCCCTCCCTGCTTGGTTCCATTAGCAATCTTGAAATCAGCTTTCTTTAGCCTGTTGTCTGCAGGATTTTCACAACTTTGGAGGTACCCTGATCCTCTGTAGTCCTGCTGGGTCACCATGCCTCAGTTAGATTTTGAAATTTGCTACTGTTCCTTAAACTCATTTCTCTGGGAGTTTGCCATATCTGCATGCCTTATCTTGAGCTCAATTAGTTTTTGGTGCTGATTTTTTAAAAATTAGTTTGAATTGGCTAACAGATGTGTTAGTTTAACCTATCATCAACCTGATAGAAACTGGTTCTGGGTCTTAAGCAGGGTCTGGCGCCAGGTGAAACTGTGGGATTGTTGAAATGAGTCTCTGGCACCCAATGACCTTCCTCTTCAGCTCCCTCCTATCTCATGCACTTTCTTCTCTGGGTTTGCCCTGTGCTAGCTGTTTCTCCTAGGAAGTATTTGTCAATGACAATACTTGTATCTAATTAACCAATTGTATTTGTATAGTAATAGCATTTCTAGGACAATTTTAGGCATCTTCCTACCCCTCCCCTCTTCAGTTTGTGCCAGAATTTAGTGGTCTCTAACCTTGGCTGATCATAGAATACCTGGAGATTTTTGTTCCAATTGTAAAATCTCAGGCCTCACCTTGGAAAAAAAGGAACAGAATCCTCGACTGGGGAATTCGTATTTTTCAGCAAGGTCTCCAGGCAATTCTGATAGCTGCTGAACTCCAGTTGGAAGTTTACTTCCAGTCATGAGATTCTGTGATCCTGTGATTTGATTTTATCCTCACCGCCGCCCTGGGAGGAATCATCATCATCGTTATAATAACAGGTAACATATTAAGCATTCACTAGATATTAAGTTCAGAGTTAAGTATTTTATATGAATTATCCAAGGATTGAGGCCATTCTTTAACAATGGAGAAATTTAAGGCACATATTGATGTAGGTCACCTGTTAGATAATTGACTAGAATGTCTTAAAATTCTTGTAACTACTAGAGGAGAAAACATTCTCCAAATTCTACACTCTGAATTCCAGGCTTCTTTGTGGGGACTAGGATCAGCAAAAGTGTTCTCAGGTCATTAGACCTGCAACCCAACTGTGAAGTCCTTAAGGGCAGGGAATGTGTCTCATTCCTTGGCCTCTCACCTCCCGCTGACCCACCCCATGCATCATGCCTGGCAAACAGAAGGTCCTCAGTGAATGGTGTGTTGAATTAGAATGATCCGTAACTCAGGTCCTCTGACTTCCAGCACAGGTCATTTCTGTTATCTGGGACTCAATGAATTCTAAGACCCAAAGGTATAAATAGAGAACAGGGCTTAATTTGTTATATTGTAGATAGATATTTGGGATTTTAAAGACCAAAATCATACAAATAATAAAGACAGTTGTCTCTAATGATGAAATTTCAGGCACCCGGACAGCTAGGCCACTTTTGGAAAGATGTAGAATGTAGACCCACCTACACATGGTCACTTGATTTTCAACAAAGACACCAATGCAGTTCAATGGAAAAAGAAGGCTCTTTTCAATGAATGGTACTGGAGCAACTGAATATCTGTAAGGGGGATAAAAAAATAAACTCTTGGTTTCTACTCCGCATTATACATATAAATTAATTTGAAATAAATTTTAAGCTTAAATGTGGATGCTAAAACAAGAAAACTCATAGAAAACATAGGAGAATCTCTTGAAACCTCAGAGTAGGCAAAGGATTCTTAGGTAGAACACAAAGTTACTAACTACAAAAAATTGATAAGTTGGATTTCATAAAAAACTAAACACAAATTAGTTTCTGTTCATCGTGAGACACAATTAAGAAAGTGAAAAGTAAAACTAAGCTTCAGTATGGGAGAAAATATTTGCCAAAGGACTAGCATCAAGAATATACAAATAACTCTTATGACTCAATTATAACAAGTCAAACAACTGGGTTTTAAAACTCAGTTTAAAAAAATCTGTCTAAGACTGAATAGGAAATTCACAAAGATATCTAAGTGGCCAATAAGATGCTCAATATTATTAACTCTCAGGGAAATGAAAATTAAACTAATAGAGATATTATTGCACACACAATAGAATGGCTAAAATTAAAATGACTAACAATAAGAAGTGTTGATGGGGTGTGGAGCGTCTGGAACTCTCATATGCTGCTTGTCAGAGCCTAAAATACTGTAGCCAGTTTGGAAAACTGTTTGACATTTTCAAATTAATATCAAATATACTTAGTCTATGATGCAACAATTTTACTCCCAGACATATACCCAAGAGACATGAAAATATATGTAGAAAAAAGACTTCCAGGAAAGCAGGTTTATTAGTAAAAGCTCCAAACTGGAAACATCCCAAATGTCCCTCAACAGGAGATCAGATAAATAAGTTATAGTATATTAATAACATGGAATACTATCCTATCCAGCAATAAAAAGTTACTGATACAACATAGTGACTCTCAAAAACACTCTATTTTGTGTGAAAGACAGCAGTCACAACAATTCATATTGGGTGATTCTGTTATATGAAGTTTGAGAGCAGGCAAAATTAGTCTATGGTGGTAAACATTAGAAATACGATAATTTCAGGGGAGGGGTTGGGATACTGTTGACTGAGAAAGGAAAAGTATGAACTGTTCCATTTATCTATTGTTATATGACAAACTAGCCTAAAATTTAGTGGCTAAAACAACAACCAGCACATTCTACCCTCAATTTTGTGAGTCAGGAGTTGAGGCACGGCTTGATTAAGTAAGTCTTCTTCTTTTTTTTTTTTAATGTGTCACTGATAGATAGACTGGTCTTGAGGGTCCACTATGGCTTCCCTTATGGCTGACATCTTGGTAGACTGGTTGGAAGGCTGGGTTCAACTGGGACTCTTGACTGGAGTGCCTACATGAGGCCTCTTCAACATGGCAACCTTGGATGATCAGGTTTCTTACTTGGTATTCAGGATACCAAGAGGGAGTGTCCCAGAGAATAAGGTAGAACCTGCATGGCCTTTACTGGTTTAGCCTTGGCAGTCACACAGTGTCACTCCTGCTGTATTCTATTGGTCAAGGTAGTCACGATCCTGCTCGGATTCAGAGAGAGGGGACATAGTACCCACCTCTCAATGAAAGGAGTGTCAAAGACTTTGCAGCCATGTTTTAAAACTTCCCTAGGAACTTTGTGGGGCTGATGGAAATATTCCGTATTTTGATTTGGCTACATAAATTGTATATAAAATTATTGAGAGTCATACTTAAGATTTGTGTACTTTATGTAAATTATATTGCAATTTAAAAAATCTGTAGAATGCATAACATTCTTAACTGTCATTTTCACAGCAATGCTATGAGTCAGAAATTATCTTATTTTATAGATATTTTATTCAAGGTATTATTAACTTGGCCATTATCAGACAAAACAAGGGTTCAAACCCAGGTTTAGCTGATGGCAAAATGTCTTCTCTTTGCACTAGTATCATGTGACAGAGACAAACTAGTTCGTTCGTTCGTTCCTTCCTTTCTTCCTTCCTTCCTTCCTTCCTTCCTTCCTTCCTTCCCTGCCTCCCTCCCTCCCTCCTTTCTCCCTCAATTGTTATCTACTAAGAACCTGCTGTATGTTGGATGATGGGCTAATAACTGAGGATAAAGACAAAAAAGTAACACATATACTTGCCTACAAGAGGCTCACAGCCTGTAGAAAAAGACAGATTCATATATAAATGTGTCATCTTCTTGTTGAATATATTTTATATTATGTTGAATTGAACATATTTTATGAACTCTCAAATCAAGACTCTATGAAATGAATGGGCACAAAGGGACAGAATATTTGAAATGAGAACTTGTTCCAGGAAACATATTGTCACAGTAGACTAGCACATTTACAAAGCTCTAGTGGGCTCCAGAAGAAGGAGGATGGGATGCATTGCTGGAATAGAATGTGTGATCATTGCTCAGCGTCTCCCAAGTGCCTAGCACTGTCCTTTATAGTCACGATCTCTCTCAATCCTGACAACATCCCTTCCTCAGTGTTATTTGCCTCATTTTGCGCTTGAGGAAACTGAAGCTAAGGGAGATTAAGGAATTTTCCAAGGTCTTGTTGCCAGTGGGTAGCAGAGTCTGGATCTGATCTTAGATTTGACTGTTTATTTTGGGGGAGAGCTTGAAAGGTCTTTGATCTCATTACTCCTTCCTTTGCTTCTTGTTGAGTCCTTGGGGGCTGCATACCTACTATGCTCTTGCTTCTCTTTATGCTTCCCAAATTCAGCTTACTTCCACTGGCATACTGGGGGCAGTTTGTACTGGTTTTGCAAGAGCCGAATGTTAAATTTCTTCCTAACTCTGAGCTCAATGATATTCATGTTTGTGGCTTAAAACTGGCTATGGTGGGAATGTTCACACCATGGAGATTAGCAAATACTGCAAATCAGGAGGACATTTTGGGTGGGGAGAGGATGGGTGAGACCAACTTTTCCAGCACACCACTGCTTTACTTCCACAGAGCTAGACCCTGAAGGTCTATGCTTAGTTACATTTAGCCTTTTGACTTTGTATTTCAGAGGTGTGCTTTATCCAGTTAAATTCTTGCATGTAAATTTAATTTCCTTAGATTTTATTCTCTTAAAAGGTTTTTTGTTGTTGTTGCACTTGTTTTGTTTGAGAGCTTGAATCTGATTTTAGTTTATCCTTTAGTTACCTATTCCTTCTGCTTTTTGTAATCTTAATGCAGTTGGGAGAGATTTGGTCCAACTTTTAACTGCCGCAACCTTCTGCTTTGACCTTGTTACTGGACTCCCCAGGTGAACTGCTACCTTTACCTCCCACTCACTCCATGACCACACATGGCCATCTGCTCCAAGACCTCAGTCTCTGTCATTGCCTACCACAATCCATCCTTCATGCCTTTTTATCCCCTTTTTTGGCATTCACAGGCTGCTGGAATTCAGTTAGCTTTGACTAACAGGTGTTGATGTGTTGATTTCTTAAAGAAAAAGTCTATTTTGCTTTGTCAGTTACCCAAAGTATCTCACCATTGTCACCAGCCAACCCGAGATATAAAGGCCTTAGCTGGAGAATATAGAGGGCCGGCTCTCTGGAAAGTGTGTGGGGCTCTGTCAATCAGCAGGAGGCTTGGAGGGCCTGCAGCATTGCGCTGGCCTGGTTTAGCGAGGCCGCTGGCCTGGTTGTTGGGACTGGGCGACCCTGGGTTATTTCCTTCAGGAGTTGGGTGGGGCCTGATTTTCTAGTTTTTCTGGTCACATGGGTAGATTTACCTCATCCATCTTCTGCTCAGGCTCTCCCTGTACCTAAATAAAGATAACTGTGAGACAGCCCAGTGTGAATTAACCAGCTCATCCACAGCCCAACCCATGATACTGGCAGCCTGACCTTGGTCTTCCAGCACATTGATCGAGTGTTTACTGAATGCCAGGTGTTCTGCCAAAGGCTTCAGCAGCATTGTCTCATTTAATTCTGACAATGACTCTAGTGAGGAAGCTAAGTCTCTGAGAGATTAAGTACCTTCTGCATGTGAGTCAGAATTTGAACTCAGGATTGCCTTTTTTTTTTTCAGTCGACACAATCTCCTAATCTCTTGGCTATGCTCTTCTGGCTCTCTGGAGACTATAACCATTTAACCATCTGTTAATACCACCTTAGTCTCTGGGTGAACAACACAAGGGCACAGTAGCAGCCATTCTGGCAGATGGAAGAGCACAGCCTGATTTGCTGTCCAAGAAGGGAACCAGCCCTCATTGCCACCAATACCAGCAGCATTGTCTCATTTAACTCTGACAATGACTCCGATGAGAAAGCTAAGTCTCAGAGAGATTAAATAGCATGTGAGTCAGAATTTGAACTCAGGATTGCCTTTTTTCCAGTTGACACAATCTCTTAATCTCTTGGTTATGCTCTCCTGGCCCTCTGGAGGCTATAACCACTTAACCCTCAGTTAATACCACCTATCTATGTGTCAGACTCATGGCCAGAAGTACAGAGATAACTGAGACACAATTCTTGCCTTTGAGGAGTTCTCAATCTAGTGGGCAAGACAGATACTCTTGAACACAAATAATTCTAATCAGAGCATTAATAGGAGCTCAGGTAGTTGATGTGGAATTGAGAAGGGCTTAGTCTCCTATGTTTAGGGATGGAGTGAACCTGGGGATGGTTCCTGAAGAGCAGGGTTCTCTGAGCAGGTCTGAGAACTGCAGGACTTACCTCCTTACAGTAAGTGCAGAGACCCTGTCTTCACAGAGCCAGAGAAAGCAGGTAAGCCACCCATCACCTCAAGGGACTGTGATCAAATAGGAGATAGAGTCAATGCTGATGAAATGTCTTACAGATTTTTACCTCCAAAGCCTAGACACCTGTATGTCTATACATAAAAGATAATTAGAATGCCTGCACTGGGGTGGGGGTGGGGGTGGGGGTGGGGAGCTTCAGCAGGATATCGGAGAAGGATCTACAGAGAATTGGGAGGCCAGGTTTAAGAGTCAAAACCACCCTGGCCACTCACTGGTTTTGTGACCTTGGGAAAGATGTTTCTTCTGTCTAGAACTTAGTTTCTCAATTTGTAAAATGACTGTGCCAGAATGAACTTACAATGGCTTTTCACATCTGGGATCCTAAGAGACTGTGCATTCTCTCTGAGTTGAAATGCAGAGGGAGATTCTGACCAGGGACTGGTTCCCCTCTTGGGCAGTACATCAGGCTGTGCTCTTCCATCTGCCAGACTGGCTGCTTCTGTGTAGCTGTGTTGTTCGCCCGGAGACTAAGGCCTTTCAACTCCCCAAATCCCCGTTTAGGAGACACAATGTCATGTCTGTTCTGTGGCCTGACATGCTGTCCTAGAATGTGGTTTTGCTTTTATCCTTGTTCCCTCTCCCCCTCTACCTTAGGTTCAGGGAAGCACAGCTAGAACCTAAATACATTGGTGAGAAGACAGGCAACTTACCAGGTGAGTGTTCTTTTTTCAACATCTTGTCTTCTCATTTTTTGGACTGCACTGAGGTTCTAGGTCTAATTGGAATCCTGTTTCCTCTGTGAATATGTTCCTGGTTTCTGAGGCCTACAGTTATCTCTCTTGTCTTGAAACATCTATGCTACTGTCTGTCCAAACACTTATATTGGGACATTAATATTTAGTTTAAGTGCTGCCACCATCCAGCTGTGCTCTAGGTGTTGGACTAGAGCCGTGGTCAGCAAGCTATGGTTCCTGGCCCATTGCCCATTTTTAGAAATATAGTTTTATTAGAACTCACTCATGCCATTTACCTGTCATCCATGGTGGCTTTCAGGGGACACAACAGAGTTGAGTAGTTGTGACAGACACTATATAGCCTTTAAAGGCTGAAATATTTACTATCTAGTGCTTTGCAGAAAATGTTTGCCAATACCTAGACTAGGATATTGTTAAGCTTTCTATGGTTTTGAAAAGAGATGACCCACATTCTCTCATTTACCTAATACATATGTTCATCATTTACCTAATACATATATTCATCATTTACAGAATACATATATTCATCATTTACCTAATACATATATTCATCATTTACCTACTACATATATTCAATCTACTCGATGCCTGCTTGTGCAAGGTTCTGGGGATACGTGCAGTGACTGGCTTCCTTCATGACACTTACATTCTGTTCTACCACAATTATTCCAATATACCATGACAATTCTTCCCTCTGCTTGGAATACCCTTCTTCACTTCATGACTAATCCCAATCCATTCTTTAAGATGATTCAGAATACCATCCTTACCCCTCCAGTCCAGGCTATGTGCCTACTATTCTTTGTACTTCTATAGAATCATATCTACTGTTTATCTTGATGAAGATACTTATATCATTACAGTGAAAATAGCTGTTCAGTGTTCCTTCACTTATTCACTATAAATTACATGCCAAGCACTTTGCTAGCTTCAGTGATTCCAAGTCAATGAATCATGACCCAAGAGGCTTTTAAGAGTGTAGAACAGAAAATATTGATTCCTCCTTGCTGTGGTTTGAACATTTCCTTCTAAAGTTGATGCGTTGGAAACTTGATCCCCAGTGCTACAGTGTTGAGGGGTGGTACCATCAAGAGGTTGATTAGGTCATGAGGGCTCTGCCCTCATGAATAAATTAATGCCATTATTATGGAAGCAGGCAGCTCATAAAAAAATTAGTTCAGCCACCTCGTTACTCTTACTCTCTCTTGCTCTTGTGACTTCCACTTGAGATGACACAGTAAGAAGGCCACCACCAGATGCTGGTGCCATGCATTTGGACTTCCTGGCTTTCAGAACCATGAACCAATAAATTTCTGTTCTTTTTAAAAACCCAGTTTTAGGTATTCTGTTATAGCAGTACAGAATGAACTAAGACACCCTTCAGCAAGATATGGCAAACACCATCATTAAGATTCTGTCCAAATTACATAAGAGTAACTGTATGACCAGAATGGATTTTCCCTTTCTTCTTGCCTACACTGCCACTGAGCCTGGGCTAGCCAGCAGGTGGGTAGTAAGGTAGAGACAGTCCTAGCCTTAGACCTGGGCGAACGCCACCCCTGCCCTAGGTCTCACACTTAAGAAGGCCCTACACTGGCTGTTTTCTTCTCACATCCTTCTCAGGGGGCAACATCAAGGGATTTGCCTCCCTGGAGCCTATGATTTGCACCAGCTTCTAGACCATGTTTCTGGTATCCAACTTCTTGAAATCCTTGCTCAAATGGCCCTGAGCCTTCCCTGGGTCTGTCCTCTCAGGGTGGACTACACTGCCAGTGTACAGATCCCTAGACCCCAGAGATGGCCAAGAAGAGGCTATTTGTGGGGTCTGGGGGTTGTGGACAGAGCTTGGGTGAACAGCCCATGGTAATCACGTGTATGTGTGTAAGGAACTAAGGAAGGGGGAAAAAGAGAGGTAAATCATTGGCCAGGGGGCAGGGACTGGGGATGTGGGCAATGATAGACATTTCTCAATTCAAATCTAGCCTTTGAGATCACTGTGAAGTTTTTTTTTGTTTTTTTGAGGAGATGCTAAAATAGTACAGAAAGGTCTTGCGTATCCTTTACCCAGATTTCCCTAATTTTGACATCTTATACAGTCATGGTACCATTATAGAAATAAATGAACACTAGTATGATACTATTAAATAAATGATAGATTGAAAATTAGTAACTAACGCCTAAGCCAGAAAGGCCCTCATCTTGAAGGAGATGACTTCCACAGCTAGAACTGGGGTCCTGGAGTTTGGGATTTCTAGGCACACAGAAGTGACTCTTGTCTGTAAACCTATGATCCTGGGAAGCCAGAAGCCCCTCCCCACCCAGAAGGGGCCTTAGATGTCCACTTAGTGGCCTGACATTAGCCCAGTGACATCCTGATATTCTCTTCAGCTCCCTGATTCCACCATTTATAATTTGATGACAGAGAAAATAGTGTTCTCCAGGTCTTAGATACGTTTCATGAAAAACTCATGGGGTCTAAGAATCAAGCAACTTTGACTATTAGATTATGCTAGATTTTAGATTGGATTAGATTACACAATACAGGTGATTGAAGAAGCCAAGTGATGTATCCATGTGTACACACATGCAAGTTCTCATCTTTTTCTTCTTAATTCCCCTGTCTCTTTGCTTTGCTTGCCACCTGCTCAAGAGTGAAGAGCGTTAGACAGCAGTGAGGAGGTCCTGGTCCTCTGTTCTGAGCTCAGTGACCTTGGGCATGCTTTCTGGTCTCAGGCAAATAACTTCACCCTTTGGCCTCCTACCTGACACTTAAGAGGAAGACTGACCCGCCACTCTTTAAGATTTCTTTCATCTCTGACTTTTGCATTTTCCCTCCTCTGTTTGTGATTTTTATTCTACTCACCCTTCTCATTCTCACATTCTTCTCATTTTTCTCTCTCCTTTCCACTGTTATTTTTCTGCTTTTCTTGAACTTTCTCCTTCTGTTTCTCCACTATTGCTCCTCTCACCCCATTCCTCTCTTCGTCCGCCTCTTTTTAACTCCCACCTTCCTTTTTTCCCACTTTACATTTCTTTCTCTTCCTTATCCCTCTCCACATTTCTCTTCCCTCCATTTCAGTATAATCTTTCTTATATACAAGGCCTTTATGGCCCACCAAATTCTTGTGACAATTATTTCCAATGAGAGGGGAAAAATAGAGGGAATTAAATCATAGTATTGGCTGCTGGCATATTGCTTCCGTCACAGAAAAATGTCCCCGGCTTCCTCGAATATTGAAACACTGATGAAGAACAGATTTTCTCTGGCAGTGCAAATTCCCCTCTGTCCAAGTTTGGCAGAGGGACTGCCTTGCTTGATATTATTATAGGCGTTTCAATTCATTCCTTGCTTAGCAGAGTTGGAACACATTTCAACCAACCCCTGTATTGATGTAAAACTGTTTTTATTTGCAATGTGAGTATATTAAAAAATATATACATTTCCACTGATTTCTGGCACTGGAGAGGCTGGGATCTGATGATGTCCAGCAGGAAGGCCTGGGTTTTCCACCCTCTCTCCAAGGGAGAGTGCTGGAATTTAGATGCTCCCTTTGTCCCCACCTTCTTGTTAGACTTCACTGACTTTAATAAACATTTTCTTTCCTTTGGATTCCTCAGTGACATAGAATCAGATGAATGTCAGTTGGCTGGGGTTTTCCAGAGGTCATCCTCTCTAGCCCCACATTGACAAGGGGTCTGAATTGGGCAGGGTCTGAGTGAACTGTTAGGGATGATGCAAAGAAAAGGGGAGAAGTCAGACATGAAAACATGCACAGATACCGAGATGTAGTTATTTCAGTGTAATTCTGTTCATGTACAGGGGGACACAGGAGTGAATGGGTGATGAGTGAGGAGATACAGAGACCAGCTGGCAAGCTGGATAGAAGAAGCTATGAAGGAGGCAGAGGCAATTTGCTTGATGGGAGTGCTGGAATGTTTGGGAAGGCCAGAAGCAATGGCTAATGTCAGAGAGCTTCTCTTTTTTGGCAAGAACTGTATCCCTTCTGACAGGGTAGATTCATTCTTTTGTTGTCAAGTAACTTCCTTCTCTAAATCTCCCCACCAGGCACACCTGGATGCAAGCTCTTTGGGTAAGAGCCATAGCTATCATGTTCATAGAATTCCAGAGTTGGCAGAGACCTTAGAAACCGCCTAGTCCAAGAGTTTTAACCTGGAGCTCCAGAGAATTCTAAGAATGCCCTGAAATGAACAACGAAATTGCGTAGGTACCCATCATCCAAGGGCATGAAGGGAAGGCATAGCTTTCCTGTAGGCTATTCCTGGAGGACACTGGGATTAAAAAAGACTTCAAACCCCTGGAATAGTTCAGTCCCCACATTGAATATCTGGGGAAACTGAGGACCAGCAAGGTGATGTGGCTGCACTAAGGCCTTGTAGAGGATTATTGTAATGCTTTCCATTTACAAATGATGAAACTGGTCTGGGGAATTTCGGTGACTCAGAAAGTTAGCAGAAAAGCCAGGCTAAAGCTGTTGTCCTGGCCCTCAGTTCAGGGGCTTCTTTTGTACATTACCGTCTTTCCTCCTAGGCCATGCTGCCTCCTTAGGTCTCCTTGTTTATATGAGGCAACAGCAATGGCTGCCTGTACCAGACTTCCACTACCCTCTTCTGGGAACTGACAATCCTAGAAAGGTGTTTGAGTGGTGCTGGCTTTCATGAGACAGGTGCTCATGGTGATCTTGTTTATGGTCAGCATTCTAATCTGCAATGTACTGGCTCAAATGTCTTCAGTTTAGGGGTCCAATTAATGAAAACTTTAAGACTGAGGTTGATAGTATATGATGCAGCACCCATCTACCTGCACTTCCTATACCTATAACTCATGCTCCGAAATGAATTCAGATTCAGTCAAGTGAGGAGTGGGCATAAGGGTCAAGAGGAATGATTTGGTTAATTCTTTCTGGCTTTGTCACTTCTCACTATGGGCTCTAAATTCCAGTTACTCTCATCAGTTTTCCATTTGTTGAAGGCACCACATTATTCTACACTTTTGGTACAAGCTCCTCCCTTTGCCTGGAATACTCTTTCCCGGGAATGCCTTCTTCTTTCTAAGACTTGTTCCAAAAGCTGCCCTTTCTGTGAAGCCTTTTCTGACTCTCCAAGGCAGAATTGGGGGCTCCCTTCTTCCTCTGCATGTGCCTGATACAGAGTTTATCACAAGGTTCGGTGAGGATTGGCACAGATGTCGATGTCCTATCTGTACTGAGAACTCCTGGAGGATGGGGGCTGTATAGCACACTATAGGGCAGTGATTCTCATTGGGGATTAGTTTGTCCCCCTAGGAGTGGTGGTGTTGTTAATGACATTTGGGAGGCAGAGTTCAGAGATACTACTAAACCGTCTATAATGCATGGGACACACCCACCCACCCCCCTGCCCACAACAAGTAATTGTCAGGTCCAAGACATCAGTTTACTGTAGAGAATCAATAATTCTTGATTGAATTTCTCAAATTGCTGGCACAAGTACGTCAAGGGTTAACATAGTCTTAGAAAGGCATTGTTTTCATATCCTGGTGGATAAGCCAGGGAGTATGGCCTTTGAGTACAGTGGTACAAAACAACAAAAGAAATTTTAAGAATGTTCCAGACACTTGGTTTGTGTCCTAAGAACTTTTTGTGAATCTGTCAGCTCCTGGAGAAAATGATATTGAAGGTTCCTTCCAACCTTGGTATTCTAGAATTCAGTGCACACTGAACCTGTCATGAGCAGGCAAAGATAAAGGCTGCTGGCTCTTTGAACTGGAGACCTCATTCAGGAAGATCTCATTTTTTGGAAACTTCCCATGCTCTCAAAGGTACTAAAGTTCTTTAAATGAAGAATTTTTTCCCCCTTTGAGAACTTGTTGCAAGATAAAATGCAGACCACTAGTAGAATTTTGGGCATATTCTAGTAATCAACCATATTCTTAAGTGTTTATCTTGGAAAGAGTACATCAACAAATTCTCCTTAAATAGTCAGCATAAATGCTAAGAAATTTTCTTTAGTTCAACCCAAGTCATCGTTGGCAAAGTGTGCTGGTTGGAAAGACTCAGGCAGAGACAGTGCCAACATGTGGGTCCACTCAGGAGGGGGCTGGAGCTGGGATGCTAAGGAGGGGAGGGTTGTTTACATTCATGGGAGGAGGAGGTAGTAGGAAGGAGGAATACAAAGAGGTTGTGTGGCGGACAGTGAAGTCTAGAGAAAGGCATGGGACAGGAGGACCGAGTGGGGTTCCACAAGAAGGCTGGCCTGATAAGAGTGGGAGATGGTATTTTTTTTTTTTTTAGACGGAGTCTTGCTCTGTCGCCCAGCTTGGAGTGCAGTGGCGCAATCATGGTTCCCTGCAAGCTCCACCTCCTGAGTTCACGCCATTCTCCTGCCTCAGCCTCCCCCACCCCCCCGCCCCCCAACGAGTAGCTGGGATTACAGGCACCCACCACCACGCCTGGCTAATTTTTTTTTTTTTTTTGTATTTTTTAGTAGAGCTGGGGTTTCATCATGTTAGCCAGGATGGTCTTGATCTCCTGACCTCGTGATCTGCCCGCCTCGGCCTCCCAAAGTGCTGGGATTACAGGCTTGAGCCACTGCGCCTGGCCGGAGGATGGGTTTTAAACATGGTCTTGGATGAGTTGACTCAGTTTCATTGGAGGTGGGTGTAGTTCAAAAGCACAAGAAAGTGCTTCTATATCTCTAAGAGTAGTGATCCCCCAAACCAGCAGCTCATTAAAATCACCTGAGCACCTTTTAAAATATTTGGATTCCAAAGTCCCATCCTTGGAGGGTCTGATTGTGTGGGTTTGGGGTGAGGCCCAGGAATCTTTAATTTATAAAAGTTCTCCAGGTGATTTTTGACACTCATTCAGGTTTGGTTGTCAGTGCTTCAGATAGAGAAAACTAACTGAGGAGTTGCTGATGGCTAAGGGGTTGCAAGGGCATGGATCATCAGTCAAACAATCGAACAGATGTGGGACCGTGTTAGGTAATGGGAAAGGTGCAAGACATGGAGTGACAATTTTTAAAGAGCATATAAAGTGGTTCAGAAAAGGCAGCAGGTGCAAATCCAAGGAGAATTGACTGTGCAAACAATACAAGAGGGCCTGGCAAGTGTCAGATTGGTGATTGAAGTGACTAGGGTGGACAGAGAACCTCAGGGAAGGGGTGAGGTGGATGTGAGCCCTTCCTGGAACAATGGGTATGATGTCACTGGGTAGGGTAGATTCAGGGAAAGGCTTCAGGTCTGTAAAGTCAGGGAGACAAATGAGGAGGAGGTCATGGGGTGCAGTTGTGCGATATCCAGGATTTGGACAAAGGCTTTGGTCTTGGATTCAGGAAGGATGGGCATAGCAAGGAACCTTTTGGGAAATTCAGTGGAATTGTATTGCAGGGGACCTCTCTTCCCCTCCTTATCTCAGGGCTGTGCCATTATCTTTCTCAAAGAGGGGCCTGTTCGAGTCCAGGGTGTGTGGTTGCAACTACTCAGAGATCTGGCAGGTACATCTGTCATCGAGGAAAGTACTTGGATGGGAAACTTTAAGAGCCTCTGAGGACACAGCTGATGTCCAGGCTGCAGTCCTTCCCCACCTAGGGGTGTGAACGTATCTGGCCACAATCATTCCAGCCCTGTTTATAAGTGTTTCTCTTCCCCTCCAAATAAAACCAATGAGATGATTTTCCTCCTTAAACAATAACCTTACTAAAAAAAAAAAAAAAAAAAAAAAAAAAAAAGCTTGTGTTTATTGAGCACTTACTCTAGACCTGATATATAGAAAAAGGGCTTCAGTTGCATTGTCTTAATGGATCTTAACATAAATTCTTGTGATAGTTACTATATGAGTCAATTTTCCAGAGAAACAGAACAAATAAAGACAGATTTGGCCCCAGTGATGATGGAGACTGGCAAGATCTGCAAAGCCAATGCTCTATGAAGACTATTGGGTGGGAGAATTTTTTCCTACTCATGGGAGAGTCAGGCTCCTGTTCTATTCAGGCCTTCAACTGGATAAGGCCCACCCACATTACGGAAGGCAACTTGCTTTACTTAGTCTACTAATTTAAATGTTGACTTCATGCAAACACCGTCACAGAAACACTCAGAATAATGTTTGCCCAAATGTGTGGCCCAGTCAAGTTGACACATGAAATCAATCATCATAGGTACTCTGAAGAACAACTTTCTTGTTTTGTAGAGGAGGAAGGGAGGCACAGATAGGTGGAGTAAAGTGCCCAAGGTGACATGGCTAGTAGGCAGCAGAGCTGGGGTTTCAGCTTATGGAGCCACTGCCTGACCTTCCTAAGCTTTGGCCTTTAATAACTATCTGCCTCATGGAAAGGGAAGAAGATAGTAAATCACTCTTGCTGTGATTCTGAATAAATAGGATTAATATTAAACTATGAACTTCAAACAAAATCAAGTGCAGAAGCACAGCATGGTGAGAGTCAACTGCAGTTGCAAAGCAAGGCAATCATAAATCATTGCTCCTTTTTATTTATTTATTTTTTGGGGGCGGAGTTTCACTCTTGTTGCCCAGGCTAGAGTGCAATGGTGCAATCTTGGCTCACTGCAACCTCCGCCTCCTGGGTTCAAGCGATTCTCCTGCCTCAGCCTCCCAAGTAGCCGGGATTACAGGTGCATGCCACCCCTCCTGGCTAATGATTTGTGTATAGTAGAGACGGGGTTTCACCATGTTGGTCAGGCTGGTCTCGAACACCTGATCTCAGGTGATCCAACAACCTCGGCCTCCCAAAGTGCTGGGATTACAGGCATGAGCCACCGTGCCCAGCCAAATCACTGCTCTTAAGAAAGTTAATGCAAATCACTAAATCACTCCTAAGTTGCTCTAGCAAACCAAAGTGGATATCTTAGATCTCTGAATGTCTCTACCATACCTTCCTAGATGCCTCAAGTTACCCCAGGAAGCAAAGTATTTGGGGGGCACCATTAAACATTTTGCCCTATGGTCTTTTGTTTTCTGAGGGCAGACGGGTTGTGTGTGTCTTCTGTCAGCTAGCTATTAGGCTTAATCAGCAAGCCTCAGCCTGTCTGATTTATCTAGGGACACTGCATCCTCACTGGGCCAAGGGATGGAGAGCTTGATACATAAGCTTAGCAGGAGCAGGCTTGATCTGTCTGTGGCCTGGTCTCCTTCGCCGCCACTGGAGTAACCTGAATAGCCCAAGAACAGCAAAAAGACACTGAGCTCTTGAAGGAAGTAGCAGGCTTCTGAAAGGACTGTGTTTGCTTAATATTTGCAGTGGTGGGAACCTCACAAAGTAACCCATTTTATTTTTACAGCACTAAAGTAACGTTCCTTTCCTATTGAGATCTGCTTCCTCTTATTCTAGAGTAACAGAATAAATTATCTCTTTCTTACAGGAAAACCTTTGAAATATTTGAAAACTGGGATCATTTCCCCCATGAGATTTTTCTTTTCTAAGCAAAATACTTTCAGTTTCTTCTGGCATTCTTTTTGTGATGTGGTTTATAGACCCATTTTTGGCCTTGTCTTCTCCTGGCTATGGTCTATGCCCTCCTTTTAAAATCCCAAATGTTCTACTTCCAGTCTGACCAATGCACTAATAAAGTAGAAATATCACCTCTAAACTCTTGAACATTAGGTATTTGTTGATGCAACCCAGCTGCATTAACTTTCTTAAGAGAAATTATTTATTATTGTCTTGTCTTACACCTACAGTTGACTTAAATTATGTTTCACCCTGCTATGCTTCTGCACTTGATTTTTTTTTAATTGGAAGTTCAGAATTTAGTTTAATCAATTCCTATTTATTCAGAATTGAATATTAATTCTTTTGTTTGTTAGTTATAACTCATATTACAATTTGACTCTGTCATCTAATGTCTCTCTACTGATTTGTGGCTAAGGGAAAATAGGGAGGAACATTGAAGAGAAAGACCTCTCCTCCACACCTTTGTCTGATGGTGTTCTTCTGCAGGAGGAAGGAGAACTGCAGAATACTGGTCCTATATTGGGGAGTGGAGAATCCCAGGCTTTTAAGGGGTAGGATTAGGATCCAGGCCAATATGCAAGAAGCGAGTTCCTAAAATGGAAAAAGAAGACGATGCTGCATTTTCCTTTTCTGTTTTCCCTTGCATCCAAGATCTGAGAAGAAGAGTGAATCCAGTAGCTAAGGACACAGATCTTGATGGAAAGACCTACTGCAAAGGATCCAACTGGCATTCAAAGCTTTTGTATGTACTCTTTTTGTTTCCTTTGGGGCTTAATCTGGTTTCTTTCAGACCACTGGGCCCAGAAGCTAATAGAAGATATGGTCTTTGCCCTTGGAAAGAAGCTGATTGGTTTGGGGAAGAAGATTTGCATGTGTGAAACCACAACAAACTGTCTAGGAATGAAGACAAATTTGTGCTAAGTGGCGTGGAGTTGACCACAAGCCACAAGAGGGTCTATGTAGGAGGGTACAGGAGAGGGACAGGCCCACCAGGGAGTGTCCCAGAGGAAGTGGGAATAGAGCTGGATTCTGAAGGATTTGGAAGGAGAAGAAAGAAGGAAAGGCTTTTAAGGGTAAAGAAGGACATGAGCAAAGTGGGTGGTGGTGACAATGTCTCTGCAGAGACTGAGGGATGGAAAACAGACCGGTTCTTCTTCAGACAGTGAAAAAACTCTCTGCTGAGAAATACTTGTTGGCAAAAACTTTTCAAAGTCCCCATTCTTGGATCTGACTCGGCTTCACCATTTCTCTAACCACCAGCCAAATCTGGGCGCTCTTTTCCTCATTTCCAGATTCTTTTTTAAAATTAAAATTTAAAAATTATTTTAATTAACAAATAATAATTGTGTTTATTTAAGAGAGTACAATGTGATGTTTTGATCTATGTATATATTATAAAAAGGGTTAATCTAATTAACATATCTATCACCTTGGCAACTTAGCAATGTTTTTCATGGTGAGGACATTAAACATCTATTCCTTTAGCATTTTTGAACTATACAATACATTAGGAACTGTGGTCATCACGCAGTGCAATGGATCACTAGAAGATCTTATTTTTCCTGTGTAAGTGAAACTTTGTACCCATTGACCAACATCTTCTTTCCTATTCCTCCTCCTCCCCCTCAGCCTCTGATAACCACCTTCCTAGTCTCTGTTTCTATGAGATGGAATTTGTTAGATACCACACATGAGTGAGATCATACTGTATTTGTCTTTCTGTGCCTGGCTTATTTTACTTAGCATAATGTCCTTCAGGTCCATCCACGTTCTTCATGCCTCCTTTGCTGGTCTTCTTCCCTCCATCTTCCTAAACTCTCACTCAGGATACATATTAATTTTTTTTTCAAACACAGGGATGAGCAAGATACAAAGAGGCACATTCATGCAGTCCCAGTTTCAAATATTCTGTCCCACTGTCACTGTTTGTTGGCTCATACTGGTAGGTGGTGTGTCTCAGTTTTTCACTTGGAATATATAGTAATAATATTATTGATGATGAATAATTACATTCATCTTAATAATAAATAATTATTAATAATGAATAATAATAGCTGACAGCTACAGAGTGTTAACTAGATACACTAGGTCTACATATGTTAGGATTTAAACATGACAGTCCTCCAACAAGGTCGGGACTGTTATCATCCCCATTTTATAGATGAGAAAATTGAGGCAGATAAAAGTTAAATAAATTGCCCACAGAGTCACAGATAGTAAGTGGCAGTGCTGGGACAAGCACAAGCATTCTAACTCCAGGTTCTGCCCTATTTACTACACTCCACACTTCGTCATAGAAAATGCAAGGTCCTGGTCTGCAAGGAGCAGGAGTGGAAAGAAAGGGAAAGTTTTTATTGACACCTAGGATGTGCCACTTCCTGTGCTAAGGCATTGTATGTATATCACCTCAATTAACTCTTAGCCTACCCTGAAAGATAGATATTACCCCATTTTATGAATGAAGGAAACAGGTGCAAAGTAAAGTTGCTGGTTATGGACACATTTGGTACAATGGATTTAAACTGCAGCCTGTCTTTTCCTCAGAGTCCAATGTTTCCATTACAAATGTGAACTGGCTCCCAAGCAGCTGGTATAGGGATGGTGAGAATAGGCCACATGTGAGCAGAGAGAGGGTGCAAAACTTTCCTAACCATTACAAAGCACAGCATTTCAGTCTGTGGGACACAGCTGGGCACAGCTGGAAGACAGTAGTTAGGCAGAATCTGCAGCCAAGGTGCTATTGACTCATGCATTTGAGAACAAAGAGTCTGGACTGATCTAAAGTGTTTATATGCCATAAATCTGAGAGAACAGCAGACATGGGGAGCACTAGCTACTGACTACGTCGGAAGCATCTGTTCCCTTTCTACAGTATGGCAAAGGGCTGTCCACTCACAGTGGCCTCTTCAGCCTAAGCTACCACCCAGGTGGTAAATGCCATCTGCAGGGTCATCTTTGGATGACCAAAGGCAGGACCCCAATTTCTGTGATTCTTTGGGGGAAAATCTGGTTATTCTGTTTTCTTATCTGCCTCCCTTCAGGATGGGAAAGAAAATAGGCAGGGAAAGCAGAGATAGAGAGGTGCTTCCCAATAGTGCCCACCACTCTTCAGGTTCCAGAGTAGTGTTTCTCAAACTTTATTGTGTATCAGAATCACCAGAAGGTGATGGTTAAAATTAAATTGTTAAAATAGATTGTTAAAACTAATTTTTTTTTGACAGGGTCTTGCTCTGTCACCCAGGCTGGAGTGTAGCAGTGTAATCTCGGCTTACTGCAACCTCGGCCTCCTAGGCTCAAGCCATCCTCCCACCTCAGCCTCCTGAGTAGCTGGGTCTACAGGTGTTTTCCATTATGCCCAGTTATTTTTTTTCTGTATTTCTTGTAGAGATGAGGTTTCTGCCTGTTTCCCAGGCTGATCTTGAACTCCTGGGCTTAAGTGATCCCTCCGCCTTGGCCCCCCAAAATGCTGGGATTACAGGTGTAAAACTAAATCTTGTTAAAACTAAGATTGTTGGACCCCACTCCCAGACTTACTGATTCAGCAGGTCTGGGGTATTGCCCCATGGTTTACAGTTCCAACAAGTTTCCAGGTGATGCTGATGCTGCTAATTTGGTTATCACACTTTGAGAACCACTGTTCTAGGAACCATCTCCAGTAGTCATCTGGGATGAAAGTATCCACCTGGCTAAACTTTCTGCTCTGTCCTGATGACAGTATGACCTCTGTGGGGTTAACATTCTCTCCCCCAGCCCCTTGTTTTAACCTCCACACTTGCATTGAACATACTGGGTGCACCAAGATGGTTCAAACAAAAAGACTTAAATGAAGAGCTGCTACAGATGTGTGGGCAGGATGTTAAAAGAGCACACAGGGGAAGTTGAGGCACCAGAGACTAGCAGCAGCAAGAAGCAGTGATCGCCTCTACGGCTGCAGAGGCAAGTGGAGGAATCAGTGTTCTGTGGGCTTGGCGAGAGCTGGGCTTGTGGAGGATGGGCTGTCTGGGGGAGTCGGTGCTGTGGATACACATGGCTGCTGCCAAAAATGCAGCACAACAAGAAGGGGCTTCTCTCTTCTGCTGCTCTCCAGTCACCTCCTGGAGAGTCCCATTGGTTGAATCCAGCTGGAGCCAGAAGGCAATGGGAGAAGTAGTTTCCAGGGATCATCCTCCCAGGGCATAGAACAGAGGAGAAAATGTATCTGGAACGAACTCTGGGGCAAATGGAGAATAACCAGACCTCCGTAAGACCCTGCTCTCTCTTCCTGGCTATGCCCGAGCTCTTGACATCTACCTTTGCTTCCTCCAGAAGCTTCCTTAGTAGGGGCCAGCCAGCCCAAGAGAGAAGAGAGGCTGCATAATGCCTGGGGTCACCCTTAGCCCCCACTCAGGTAGTCAAGATCCCAACCCTGCCTCAAGGGCATGTGGAGACATGGGGGCTTTGAAAGAGGTCTTAGAGGAAACCCTGTCTGTTCATTCCCTCTATCACCCAACTCATAAGCGCTCATCCCTTATCTCAAATAGAAAGGGAACATATCCACTGGCCTGCTCTGGCTTCCAGATGGTCGGCGGGCTGGAAAAAGACTCTGCTTCTGCAGCAGCCTTCAGGGGACTCTGATAGGAGGACTCCAAAGGTTGGGGTACAGCGTGGGATGGTTGGCAGGGAGGGGACACAGTGTTTCTTGTGATTTCCAAACCGTAAGGAACACGCAGTACTTGGCATTGGCTCAGAAAGACCTCCCTTTGCATCTATGGAACAATGAAAATGAAATCTCTCAATCCTTAGGAAAGAAAACAGAGAGGGAGAAGAGGGGGAAACAGGAGGAAGAGAAGTGTTTACATTTGAGAACTGTTGAGAACTATCCTAGAACTTCCAGGCCAAGGGCTGTGTTGCTGCTGGCCCTGCTGGCGTGAGTTTGATGTCTCTATTTACCTTTTTGTGGCTGTCAGGCTATTTTTCTGAGCTATGTGGCAAGATCTTTGTGTCAGATAACCCCCTCCATGGTAAGATAATATTTGAGCATGTTTAGGGAAACCGTGAGCTGGCTGCTGTTTTGTAACCTGACATGGAAATCAGTGGGCGGCAGGCAAACTTGGAGGAAGCTCACACACCCCAGGACACGGAGGACCAGCCTGCTCTGTGGGCTAGGAGGGGACTCTTGTGTGTCAGGATCCCAGGAGGGTCTCCTAGGCAAACTGTGGCCTGATAAAGTGGCCTGGGCCCTCCCCAGGTGAGTTTTTTTGTTTTTTTGGTTTTTTTAATAAAAACAAAACCGTCTTTTCAGCTCAGCTTCCAGTTCTTTTCTTCTTAATACTAACAACAGACAAACACCAATCTGAAGTCAGAGTCTGTCAAGGGAGTCCTGTGTCTTGAAAAAGGGGCCCCATGAATTGGGGTCAAAGAACTCTGTGATAATAGAGGAATAGACTCCCTGTAGTTTGGTGGAGTTCCCTCCATGGTTATTAAACTTCCCAAAGCTCTGCATAGAGACCTTGGCCTCCTGCATCTCACTCTGTGAGCTCTAACTCTGTCCTTGAGCTCACCACCCTACCATTTTGAGTACCTTACCCCAGTGCAGTCTTCTTTCTGCTTTTTTTTGACCCACACAGTGTAGTAACAGTGGGGAAGAATACAAGCTGAGGCTGTGTTTTTGTGACATTGGAGATCAGGAAGGGAGCAGAAATCTTCTCTGGCTGGGTCCCAGGGGAGAGATGACACTGGCATGGGAGGAAGCCTGGCAATGTTTGGAGAAAGCCAGGACTTCTTTCCCAGATAGTAGAAAGCGCTTGAGTTTGGTCCTGCTTTCCTGTGACCGCTGTGTCTACTGCCACCAAGGCACCCAAGAGCTGGAAGGAAACCTAACTAGGTCGCTTGATCTGGGACGCTTGGGATTGAGCTCACTTTCTGCCACGGTCTAAGTTGTGGGAGACTTTTTCTCTCTGAGTTATTAATTCTCAGGGCTGAAATAAGGAGGTTTGGCCGGATGAACTCTGAGATCCTGTCCAGCTTTGATAGTCTGTGATTCTATGGCCTGGTTATTGTCTTCATAGCATTACATATAGCCAGAGATTTCTCTAGGAGTCACAGTTATGCTTTAAAGAGGAAAACAGAGATTTGGGAATGCACTACATTTGGGAAATGTATCTTCCTGATGCACTACGGTAATCATGGAGGTTGGGCCATGGGCACCACACACAGTGATTTCCAGAGAAGATCAACTATCACAGGAGGTGCTGCCCCTTCCTCATCCTTGAGCCTCAGGGGCTATGGCTAAAGTTCCTATTGAGATGCCTTATCTTCTCCTGGCATCTTCCTTCAGTCTCGTGCATAAGTCTGGTCCCAGAGCTAGGGGTTATCTTGAGCCACGTTGGCTACATGAAGCTGTTTTCTCTGTATGCTCTGATCCAAGTGAGGTACTGAGATCCATGGTGGAGCTAAAGCACTATGAGGGACATAGGAGCAGGTCAGGATTGGTAGAGGAGACTCAAAGCTAGTGGAGGCACCAGGAAGGCCGTGTCTTTGGAGTCTGACAGATCCGGGGATTAATCTGACAATGACCACTTGCCAGCTCTGTGGCCCTGGGCCATTCGTTTTATTTTCCCAGCCTCACTTTCCTCACTTTCCTCATTTGAGAAAAGTTGTTAACTCTCTGGTGATAAAATTTCATCTACTTTTGAGAGCAGCTAAGAGGACAAAACAAAAACATTTACGTAAGGCTTTCTCTCATTTCCTAGTTCAAGCTAGACATTCAATTCATGAGTTTCCTCTCCTCCTTCTTTAAAACTTTTGGGAGGAAAGGCAAAGAATAGAGAACCATTCTGGAGAAAGAAAACCAAAGGATGATTTGGATGTGACCTTGACATACAGGAAAGGTCATTGTTCTACACATGACCCACACGTATGCACATCATGCCCTGAAGAAGAGAGAGCAGCTGGGGCCATTACAGGAAGTAAAGAATTGTATGTAACTGCAAACACACAGAGCCAAGGTGTGGGAGGGTAGTGACAAAGATTATATTACCTGCAGAATTATCTTTCAGTCCGGAGATTGCCAGGCTTGGATAGGCACCGAGCAGTCCCTCCTTGCACTTGTCTCCTTTTCTCTTCTCTTCCATACTCTGGGGCCCTCTCTCTGACCCTCTCCCCACCTGTCCTGGCCACTGTGAGTCAGAGGAGCCCTCCAGTCCTCTGTAGAAGCAGGCAGTGCTAGTTCAGGTTTCTCAGTGTGGCGCACAGATTCCACATGTAAGCCTTTCCCTTGCTGATACTGGTGACCTTTCAACATTACCTCATAGAGTTCATATGCCAAAGGAATTTCTTCTCAGATAGGTAAGGAGGCGGAGCCAAAGGAGTGAGAAGACCATCAATCCTGATCTGTCACATTAAAGGATGTCCCAATAACCATTTGTGAGTCTCCATAGACTTATGAAGTAGCTTGCGGAATTTAGGCTAGATATGAAGAACATTCTAATAATGAGGGTTAAAGCCCTTGATCGGGTGAGCAATGCAAATTTCACACCCCTTTCAACTTACTACATTTTCAAAAAATAGAAAAGAAGATACTTTTATTTTTTATTTTTTAAATGACCTTCTAAAATCAGGGGGATGGAAGACAGAAGCCCTCAGGAAACTTTTTTCTCTAAGCTTGCATAAATCAGTTCAGCTATGCCTGAGTCTAATGGGAGCTCAGGTAGGGTGCTGCAGGAGCACTCAGGTAGGGATTCAGTTCCTTCTGAGCCCCATCCTTGTGCTTCCCCAATCCCTTCCACACACGGACCCAGACCCAGATTTGCAGCATGGGTTCTCTCCTGCCTGTGTTTTGCAAAAACCCGCCTTTGTTCTGGTGCCCACTCTCAGCTTTCTGTGAGAACAAAGAGGAAGTCCAGCTACAAACTGTCCTCTTGCAAAGTAATTAAGTTCATGGCATGGGGGCTGGTGCTCTTCAGGGCTGGCCAGCGTGGGAGGGTTGGAGCCCACAATAAGTCTGCCAGGAGAGACCTGCTGGTTCTCACGTCCTTCCAGCCCCTAGTGGAGGTGGTGCTTCCACACGTGGTTGTCCAAGTGGTGATGTTTTGGGCACAAGGGACTTATGAAGTGTCCTGGGTCATGCTGGCATAGTGCACAGAGCCACAGCTTCCTGGCTTTATTGATCACTGGGATACTGCAGCCTCATCCACACGTGGCAGTACAGGGTGTTTAAGGAAGGGCTTTTTTCACTCAGAACCTATGAGTCAGCTCATAAAAGAGAAGGCTGGGTTGCCAAGGGCATGTTTTGGGGGAGGAGAAAAAGAGAGGAATTAGTTATTCTTTACAGAGTGGATAGGAGCCAAAAAGTTCTCTTTCTTCACTGAAAGAAGAGAGAGACTTAAAAAAAAAAATAAAGGAAAGACTTTAAGTTAGAACTGAGATCTAAGATGTTTCAGCACTAGGACCAAAAATAGAGAAATAGGTTGGATTTCTTTTTTGTGGATATTCTTCAGAATGGACTAGAATAGATATTTGATAATCCTAGCTAAAGGCAGCAAAATGCCCTGGATGTGTGATGTACAAGATACTTGCCATAAGCAACAGATCAGAAATAGTTCGGGGTGGAGGACCATGGCATCTTCTAGAATCTCTGCTATGGATTAGAAGTATTTTAGCAATGTCTTCTCTGGAGGCTGCAACTAGAGCCCACAAAGAGATTATTAGAAGGAAGGTTTAAGCTGGCTAGAGGGAAAAACATTTGAGTAATTAAAGCTGTCTAACAGTGAAATGGACTGTTTTACTAAGGCAATAAACTTCTGAATTCAGCGAGTATTTAAATCAAGGATTCAAATCTGGAATCCTTTGGAAGGTTTTTTCCTACATTGGAAGGATGAAGTTGATGCCCTTTACAGTGCTAAGATACCACACTTCTTATTCATGTATTTGTCTCTAAAGGTTAATGTACTTAGAGCTATAATTCATTCTGGTTGAAAGGTTGCTCCATTAGGCTGGGATTTGTTTATTAATTTACTTGTCCTTTGAATACCTACAGATACCAGGCCTGGAGATACAACAATGAAAAAGACATGGTGACTTTGTATATGGCAGGTTCTTGGTATATTGGGAAGGCAGAAAGGAAACAAATAAATTGCAGCTCGGCATGGCAGGGGATGAAATAGAAGCACCAAGGGCTGTGGAAACACAGAGAAGGTAATAAAAAGCATCTGTCTCTCTCTCCAGGGGAATAGGGGAAGGCTTTTTAGAAAAAGCGACTTTTCAACTGGCAGCTTCCTCCCAATCTAATTCCATCCCACACCAGTCCTGATAGGCTCACTGAATATCTACTATGCAAAAGGCAAAGAGAATAAATGCAAGCATGCGTTGTCTAAAGAGGTATTCAGCTTCAGATGCAAGTTCATATTTGTGCCTTGGGTTGGGGGACACATAACCTGGTCTTTAAGGAGCTTCCAATCTCGCAGCAGCCCTTCCTTCTAGGGCTTCTAGTGTGTTCCCTACTCTGGTGTAGAATTTAGATCAGAAAGGGGGTAAATTGGGTGTCCATTTCGAAGCAGGGTTTCAAAGGGCAGCAGTGGATAATTTGTTTCTGTGGCTCCTCTGCTCTTCCTTGGAGTGGAGGCGGTACTCCAACGTGTGGTTGTCCCAGTGATGCTACTGTGGGCATGGGGGACAAAACATACTTTGCTGGATCTTCATAGCTCCCGTTTGCAGCCCTAGGTGAGGTCTGTTGAATGCCAGCAGGAGGCAGGAAGACATGTTTTGTGATTTGCTTCTTGTCTGAGTGTGGCAAAAGGTAGGCAAGCCTCAGGTGCTGGACGGAGGAAGACAGAAATCATACTGTGGTATCAGTACCATTGGGATGATGGAGAAACCCCAGTTAGCTCCAGAGGTTTTGGTGTATAAATCAGCACCCAGTTATGAGATAAAATATCTGGTGTGGTTTCTAACAGAGGTAATTTAACTGAAAGATTTGTTAACTAGGGATTGAATGTGCAAAGGGAACCCTAAGACATCAGAGTTGGCCAGGTGTGGTGGCTCATGCCTGTAATCCCAGCACTTTGGGAGGCCGAGGTGGGCGAATCACTTGAGGTCAGGAGTTCGAGACCAGCCTGGCCAACATGGTGAAACCCTGCCTCTACAAAAATGCAAAAAACTAGCCAGGCATGGTGGCGCATGCCTGTAATCCCAGCTACTTAGGAGGCTCAGGTGGGAGAATCGCTTGAACCCAGGAGGTGGAGGTTGCAGTGACCCAAGATAGTGTCACTGCACTTCAGCCTGGGTGATAAGACCGATACTCCATCTCAAAAAGAGAAAAGAAAAGAAAAGAAAAGAAAAAAAAGACATCACAGAGTAGCAACTGCAAGGAAGTAGTCCCATCCTTAGGGCCAGGGAAAGAAAGAAATGGGTTGGAATTATTACCAGTTGATGCTGGTCTCCCAGAGGAAGATAATGAGTGTGGTACTTTGGGTGATGGAAAAAAAAATGGCTGCTACTGGAATGAAATGCAGCTGCCAGGGTGGACGTGGCCCGGTGACACCTCCAGAAATGAGAGGCAAGGAACTGGAACATGAAGCAGACAGAAGGGAGCAGGCACCTTCTTCCTTCTTCCAGCCTTGCAGTTTCTCTCTACTGCCCTCTATTGGCAGACCTTAGCAGGAAACAAGTAGGCACAGCAGAAATGTGGTTTGCTGGGTCCCAGCTCGGGGACTCATAAAGTCAAGAAGAGAAGGATGGATTTGCAGTTGAAGTCATTAGCTTAATGATTACCTCAGTTGAGCTGCTGGGGGAGGTGTCAGACCAAGGAATTTGTCAAAAGAAGCCAGGTTGGCTTCTGAGTTAGTTAAGGGAATACTAGCTACTAAAACAGATGCAAGCTCAAAAATGTATATGAGCTCGAATACAACATTTTTTCTAGCTTTTATAAAGCCCAATAGGGGTGTTTCTGATCAGTGGGTGACTCTCGAGGCAGTGATTCAAGGATCCAAGTTCTTTCGATTTTATGGCTTTGTAACTTCAAAGCTTCCAAGTTTGCATATTCATCTGTATTAAGACAGCAAAACAGACCATGAAGTACATGAGGTTTTCATGTGTCAGGCCTAGAGGTGGCACCTTTGCCCACATTCCATTGGCCAGACCTCAGGCATGTGCACATAGCTAACTGCAAAGGGATGCTGGGAAATGTAGTCTAGCTGTGTGCCCAGAAAGATGAGGGAAAGGGAGAGATAATTGGCCACTTCTGCCACATGTTCAGCTGACCCTACATAGGTTAGCTTTTCAGCAGTACTTTCCTATGAACACAGGCTGACCTTAGCTCATTCCACAGGTGTCTTCAAGAAAGAGGAGCTTGAGGATGTGGGAAAGATTGCATGAGGAAATGCCCTCCAAAATCATAATTTGTTCTTTGCTTCAATAAAACACGGGCTTGTGTTCTCATAGTGATTTTGGTTTTAAAAAGTTTTTCCTTTCATTCCAGTTCATTCCTGGGAAGAAAAGAGGGTGGTAGAGGAGACTCTTTCCAACTCTTTTTGCCTTTTTTGTTTTTAATTAATGAACTAATTCACATTCACTGTCGAGAAAAATAAAACAACAAAATTCAAATAATATACATATGATTAAAACATATTTCTGCCATTTTTGCTTGCCTTTTGATTTTGCTTATGGTGTCTTTGTATAGAAGTGTTTTATATTGTACTGTTGTAAAATTTATTCATTTTTTGGTTATGTCTTTCCCCTTCCCTATTCCAAGGTCATAAACACATTCTCCCATATTTTCTTCCAGTATTTTTGCATGTATATTGTTTAGATTTTTAATCCATCTGGACTTTATTTTTGTGAATGGCATGGCATAGAAATTTGATTTTGTTTAGTGTTTTAGCCGGATAACTAGTTGATTGTCTATCTGTTACCAAATACTATACCCTTTTCCAGTTATTTGAAATGCTACTTTTATCATATCTTAATTCCTTTATGTGCATGATGTATTAGTTTCTATTGCTGTTGTAAACAGTTACACAAACTTAGCAGCTTCAAACAACACAAATTTATTATTTACAGTTATGGAGGTCAGAGTCTAAAATGGTCTCACCGGGCTAAAATCAAGGTGTTGGCAGGGCTGTGTGGAAGCAGCCGTCGGGGCTCCAGGGGAGAATCCATGTCTTTGCTGTCTCCAGCTGGCCACATTCCTTTGATTAGGGCCCCCTCCACCTTCAATACATCAGTGGTTGGTTGTCTGTCTTAGGCTGTATCACTCTGAAGCTGACTCTCATGATGACCTCTTCCAATTATGAACCTTTGTGATTACACTGGGCCCATGTGGATGATCCATGATAATCTCTGTCTGTTTTCTGTGGCTTATGAGAGAATACCTAAAACTGGATAATTTATAAAGAAAGAAACTTTATGTCTTACAGTTATGGAGGCTATGAAGTCCAAGGTTGGGCAGCCACATCTGGTGAGGACCTTCTTGCTGATGGGGACTCTCTGCAGAGTCCTGAGACAGCACAGGACATCACATGTTGAGGGAGCTAAGCATGGTAGCTCAGGTCTCTCTTCCTGTCCTTATAACGTCACCCGTCCCACTCCTGTGATTCCTTAGTAACCCATACCTCATTATTCCGTGAAGGAATTACCCAAACACTTCCTTCCTTCCTTCCTTTCTTTCTCTCTCTCTCTCTTTCCTTCTTCCTTCCTTCCTTCCTTCCTTCCTTTCTTTCTTTCTTTCTTTCTTTCTTTCTTTCTTTCTTTCTTTCTTTCTTTCTTTCTTTCTTTCTTTCTTTCTCTTTCTTTCTTTCTTTCTTTCTTTCTTTCTTTCTTTCTTTCTTTCTTTCTTTCTCTCTCTCTTTCCTTCCTTCCTTCCTTCCTTCCTTCCTTCCTTCCTTCCTTCCTTCCTTCCTTCCTTCCTTCCTTCCTTCCTTCCTTCCTTCCTTCCTTCCCTCTTCCTTTCCTTTCCTTTCCTTTCCTTTCCTTTCCTTTCCTTTCCTTTCCTTTCCTTTCCTTTCCTTTCTCCTTCCCTCCCCTCCCCTCCCCTCCCCTCCCCTCCCCTCCCCTCCCCTCCCCTCCCCTCCCCTCCCCTCCCCTCCCCTCCCCTCCCCTCCTCTCCTCTCCTCTCCTCCCCTCCTCTCCTCTCCCTTTTTGAGATGGAGTCTCACTCTGTCGCCCAGGCTGGAATGCAGTGGCGCGATCTCGGCTCGCTGCAAGCTCCACCTCCCGGGTTCAAGCAATTCTTCCGCCTCAGCCTCCTGAGTAGCTGGGGTTACAGGCGCCCACCACCACGCCTGGCAAATTTTTTGTATTTTTTAGTAGAGACGGAGTTTCACCGTGTTAGCCAGGATGGTCTCAATCTCCTGACCTCATGATCCACCCGCCTCGGCCTCCGAAAGTGCTGGGATTACAGTTATGAGCCACCGTGCCTGGCCCAAACACTTCTTAAAGACTCTGCTTCTCAATTGACTGCCACATTGGAGTTTAAATTCCAATATGCGATTTGGAGGGGACAAGCATTCAAACCACAGCAATCTTCCTGTCTTAATCAAGGTCAGCAGATTGATTGAATCTGCTGACCTTGATTCCTCCTTGCCATGTGTTATGGACTGAACTGTATTCCCTTGTCCCCTCCAGTTCATATGTTGAAGCCCTAATCTCTGATATCTCAGAATGTGACTGTATGGAAGGATAGAGCTTTTAAAGAGGTAATTAAGGTAAAATGAGGTCGTATGGATGCGCCTTAATCCAATCTGACTGATGTCCGTATAAGAAGAGGAAATTTGGACACATGAAGAGACACCAGGGATGTGCATGTACAGAGGAAAAGACCATGTGAAAAAGCAGCAATAGGGCATCCATCTGCAAGCTAGTAAGAGAGGCCTCAGAGAAAAAGCAGCCCTGTTTGTTCCTTGACCTTGGACTTTCAGCCCCAGTACTGTGAGACAAAATTGCTGTTGTTTAAGCTACCTGGTCTGTGGTATTTTGCTATGGCAGCCCTGGCAAGCTAATATACCTTGTAGCATAACATAATCGCAGGTTCCAGGAACGCCATCTTTGGGAAGCTATTGTTCTGCCTGTGACACATCAGTTGATTTGTAGGATTTCTATTCTGTTGCTTTGATCTACTCATTTATCCTTGAGCCAATACCATGTTTCTACAATTACTAGGGTGTTATTTTGTTTGGTGGGGTGAACTTCCTCTTTTGCTTGTTGTTTTCATTCACCTAATATTTTCTTGATTTTTTCTATGCATTTATTCTTCCATATCAATTTTAGAATCATCTTGTCAAGTTTCCTAAAAATTGTGATTGCAATACGTTTATACATTGATCTGGGATTTACCTTTACATGAACACATACTTTCCCATTTAGTCAGCTAGCATTTCTGTATACCCTTGTTCATAACGTTCTTTTTTATTTCCTGGTAAGTTTTTTTCCCAGGCACTTTCTAAGTTTCGTTGATGTTGCAAACAGGATAATTCTTCCTCTTTACAACGGGAAAGTAGAGGCCCAGAGAGGGAGAGAGACTTCTTTGAGACCACACAGAATCATGGAGCAGGCTCTAAGCGGAATACAGGGCTGTGATTTCTAACCCCTGTGCTCTACCCTTGGCCACGTGGAGATTCTTGGCCAGATTCCGTTAGGTCCACAATGTGATGTTCTGTTTCAGCTCAACACTCATGTGTCCACTAGAGCAGTACTGGATCAGGCCTTGGGATGGTTGAGAGGTCACACAGGGGCCACTCTTATTTCACTGATGGAGGTATCATAAGGTAGAGGGTAGGTAAGGGGTAATTTTGGGAAGCAAGCGAGGGAGCATCTGTAGAATCATTTATTTCTTAATCCTGGATGATTAAACAACTATCATCAGGAAAGAAGGGTACACTCATAAAAAATAACAAATAGCACTCTTGTTCACAATTCACAATAGATAAAATCTAACTCCTACTCACTGAGGAGCAGAAAAGAGTCCCCAAGGCTCTGCATTAGGATGACTAAAAAGATTCAGAATGATACAAGAGAGACAATAGGCTAATTTGACCGTGGAAGAGAATATGTCTATGGCCCAGAGACATAAAGGGTTAAGGGATGCAGAGAGAGGAAGGAAAGAGGTCTCTCGGGTTGCTCAAATCATTCCTTTACACGGCCCCGGTTGTAGGAGCAGCAGGAAATCGCAGGCATGAGTTGCCCTTGACTGTCTACCTGGACAACATGGGGACCCCCTCATTAGCTGCCCAGTTTTGACTCCCCCAGCCTTTCATGCAGATTTGGGTGGGAGTCATTATCCTTTGCCTACCTGCAAAGACGCTGCATTCACAAATGCTTCGGAGGATTTTCCAAATCTCTTTCAGCAGCTGCACTTTCTAGATGGTGAGTATCTAGGAAATTGGGGATTATTACTTATTTCCAAACAAGAAGGGGTTTTTGGGCTCCCATCTCTGTTCCATATCTGAAGGCCTTAATTTCACAAACCAGGAAATGGAGCCCTGAGAAGGAGGTACCCTCACTTGAGCAACATTGTTCATTAATCCTAGAAGTCTTAGTGCTGGGGCTCCAGGATCATTCACATTGTAGGGTACAACCCTTCCCCTGGCCCTTCTAGGCAGATGTATTTTATTATGAGCCATAGAAACAATAGAGACCTATATGGCAATCATGATAAAGGGTGTGTATGGGATGGGGAAGGGGATGTGCAGGAAAAGGGGGTGAGGTCCTTCATTTTTCTGAGGCAAATAAAGGACTGCCACACCTCCATGCACACAGAGAAAATATTCGAATGGGAAATTGCCTGTTGGATCTATTTTGCCTTTTATTCATTTATTCATTTGTCCATCTATCTCTCCATCCATCCATCCATCCATCCATCCATCCATCCATCCATCCATCCATCCATCCATCCATCCATCCATCCATCTATCCATCCAGGCATGCATCCAGCCTGCCTGCCTGCCTGCCTGCCTGCCTGCCTGCCTGCCTGCCTGCCTGCCTTCCTTCCTTCCTTCCTTCCTTCCTTCCTTCCTTCCTTCCTTCCTTCCTTCCTTCCTTCCTTTCATCCATCCATGCATGCATGCACTGCATGCCTAGTGCCTGAATGGTATGGAATTGTGACACACCATGATGAAAAATTTGGAGTTAATCCAAGAGTTAGTGAGGAAACATTGAAGGTTCTTGGTTGAGGGGGTAACAAAATGCAGGAAGTGATTCTGGGAGAGTGAGGCAGCTTACAGATAGATCTGAGGGGCAAAGGCTCGATATGGTCTTTTCATAGGAATTTGAATGTATCTTTTTTTCGTTTGTTGTACTGAACCAGCTTCTGGCCTTACCTGAAAAGGGATTAGACAAAAATGAGAAGGAGTTAAGGATTGCCTGAAAGCCTGAGAGAACAAGATATTTGATGTGATGTGTTCAGTGGACTTGTCTGGAGAATAATCAGTTCAACGACTATTTGCTGGGTACATGCTCCTTAATTTTCACTATCATTTTTCTTCTACCTTCCAACCCAGAGGGGCCCTGTGCTTTCTGCTAGGACTGTTAGAAAGGAAAAGGAAGGGGCTGGGGATGGCTACTGGGACT
This sequence comes from Macaca mulatta, assembly GCF_049350105.2. Taxonomy (NCBI): domain Eukaryota; kingdom Metazoa; phylum Chordata; class Mammalia; order Primates; family Cercopithecidae; genus Macaca; species Macaca mulatta. Next base: position 122,841,034 of record NC_133417.1, on the reverse strand, counting down.
ACCCAATTTGCACATTTCTAGCCACCCCAGCAAATTCAGCAATCTTCCCTGGGGATTGGGCATTAGGGTTGAGGAAGGTACATTGTGTATGGAGAGACAAGAATATAGAGCAGATGGTGGTGATCTGTTGGAGCGTAAGCACCAAGAGTCTCCATTAGGGACAGTGGGAAAAGAGACCCTCCTCCTCCATCTTTAATTACACAGTTGCCCATTTGTTCTCTGTGTTGGGGCCCTGCAGAGTACATTGCTAGGGTCCCTCCTTCCAGAGGATTATGGCAAGGGGTAGGGGAAGGAGCAAGAGATTTAGAGTCACACAGATCTGCTTACCAGCTGTGTGACCCGGGTCCTGCACTCCTGAAGCTCTCTGAGCCTCAGTTTCTTCAACTGGAAAATGAGGATAATAATGTCACCTGACTCATGGGATTATTTTAAGGACTAAATACAATAATGCATGTGAGAATTACTTTGTAGAATGTCAATCACTGTTTCAAGATTGAATATGAATAATAACAAGAATTTTTCCAATGTAATTTCCATTGTCTTAGAATGCCAGTACATTAACCCTTTTCCAAAATCCACTGTGGTGTTCCATCTGGAGGGACTCATGCCTGGGAGAGAAAGGTTGACCTGAGCTTCCCAGTAATTACAAGTGAGGGGTGTGTTCTCAGCCCGTAAATCCGTGAGCATATGGATGAAGCACCCTGCCTTTCTGGGGATGTATGTATGTTCTGTTTTCAGATTTCATGACTCTGTATTGGTTTTTTAAAATGTAACGTACTGCACTAGCATATCTAGTCGAACGTCTCATATTTTTTTCTTTTAAAATCACACTTAGAAAAGTAAAACACTAATTCCAAATGGTTGAAATTAGACATAGAGGGTGAGGAAACATGGGCCCAGGTTGAACCTGCTGAGATTAGGGGCAGATTCCATAGCTTTCTGGAGATGTGATGGCCACCTCTCACTTTACCCTGCTCTGGAAGGAAAGCCTTGCTGTTTGTGAGTTTCTGGTACAGCCCTTCTTGTTTCTCCTCAGGGAACCTGCCATTTGCTGAGAATCATCCCAGAGCTGCAGGATGGGGTCACCACCAGGGCCAGGGCTGGGAGCCTGTCCTGTTGTCCAGAGAACAGGGAGAAGAGGGGCAGGTAGAGGGTTAGCAGCAGGAAGCCTTTTTCCCGACATCAAGTCTTGCTTCTGGGGGAATGAAGGATGTTAAAACTGTTTAGTTTTTCCTGTTCAGCAACTGATAATCTCTCCCTCTGTTGAAGGCATGGGTTCAGTTAATGCTGGGGCTTTTTGCCTGTTAAATTGTTAAAATGCAGAACGACAGCCCCTTTGCTGGGTAAGGATATTTATTTCAAGTCCTAAATCAATTTCAGCCTCTCTCTCTCTCTTCCCCCTTTCTCCTCCTAGTGCACCCCTCCCCTTTGGAACTTGGGAAAATCCAATTTCCTTCCTGCCTTAATCTCTCTCCAGTTTTGCACAGCCTCTGCTCTGCCCGCACCTGCTCCTTCCAGCTGTGAGATTCCTTTTGGTAAAATACTTTGTGTCCTGCCAAGTTGTCGATGGACAAGACCTCCATTGCTGCTTCCTGGCTCTCTTAATGAACACAGTTGTTCTGTTCCACCAGGTCCCCAGGACTCCTCCATTCACTCTATTAGCCAGCAGTGGTTTCCACAGTTAGCATGAGTGAGACCCCTGCCCTGGGCCCCCAAGCGCCTGCTCTTGAATGAGGAAAGAATTTGAAATCAAGCACTCCCTGTGCTGGTACTAAGTGCTCTGAGCTTTACGGTCCCAACTCCTGTATCACAGGAATGTCAGGCTAAGTGAGAGAGACTCCAGATCCGCCATCTCCCCAGCCTTGGGGCTGAGCCGTCATTATTAATGACAGCAATCACCACCCAGAACTCAAGTCATAAATAATAAGGGTCTTTTAGCAGTCACAAGAATGGCTGCAAACATTCATCATCTATACACCTCTTGAAATAGCCATGGGAATGAACAGCAGAACTATTATGGCCAATTTCTATCTCTATTTCAATGCTAACAGCTTAGTTTTATTTAAAAAAGAAAAATCCAAAGCAACATGAACTTCAGATGATAGATAGATATTGCACAAAAGAGGGTTCTGTGGCCAGGTAAGTTTGGGAAACTCTTTATTATAAACAAAAGATAAATAGATTTCTTGATAGAAAGACTTCTCTGAGTTTTTAATATACTAATGTGCACAGGGAATTTCCAAGAGAGGTAAGTTATGTTTCCCCAAAGTATTTGATCTTAACTTTTTTTTTTTCTTCTTTTGCCCTAACATGCTATGTTCTGCAGGTCACTATCCAGTAGTGTGCTGGAAATATTTAACAACTGGTTCTCTGGGAGGTAGGGAGCCCTGATTCATAGTGTTTGCTGATTTCCATGGTGTAAATACTCCCACCATGGTCAATTTTAAGCTATTAACATGAAGTCACTGAGCATGAAGTTGGGAAGACAGGCACATGGTCAGATCTCTGAGCTGATGTGAGCTGAGGGAAGCTGGTGCTAGCTGGCTGGAGGTGGTTCAGCACCCTACTGTGAAACGCCATTGAGAGAATGCTGCTCTTTGATGCGATAACCCTCTTTCTACTGACAATGAGGAAGTGAAAAAAAGCCAATGGATATGACTGGTGTTGAACTCCACAGTGAAACAAGAATGGAATATGATAGGAAATTCCTGGTTTGGGGAATCCTTGTTCACTTCTCTAATCAGTGATTCAAGTGGACTTTTCCTGAGGCCAGCTTATGATGGATGTTGGATTCTCTGACAAAGTTTCCCAGCCCTCTGAACTGATAATAAGAGCTGCTTTAGGGCAGATCTGCCTTGACTTTGCTACAGCTTTACTGGCCTCTTGTCTACCTGAGGATAGATGCATGAGTGCGTGTCCACTCTCTGGACAGCTCAGTGGCCTCCTTTTCAGTGGGGGTTGGAACAACCTTTCTGACCAATTTCCCTGCTGATTCTTGGGCAACTCCCTTTGACCCTGACCAGTGAATCTTTGTCCACATAAGTCATCTGATATAACATAGAGGCAAAAACTTGGATTTATATCTCAGCAGCACTTGGCGTAGAGGACCATTTTCTTCCTTTTTAAAGTCATTTTCTTCCCCTAGATTCCAAGGTAACACTCTCCTGGTTCTCCTCCTCCTGCTTTGGCCACTTCTGCTTTGCAAACATTTTCACTTACTCACTAAATGCTTGGGTTCTCTAGAGCTAGTTTCCTCTACCCTCTACGTCCCCGAATCTCCTTTCTTCCCCTTCCCTTCTTTTCCTTCTCTCTGAGTGATTTGATTTATTCTCATGGGCTTAACTTCACCATTTTTTTTCTGATGACTCTCACTTTTATAACTTGAAACCGGACCTCTTGTTTGAGCTCCAGGCTTATATAACCAACAGTCTACTTGACATCTGTATCTGGATGTCTCACAAGTTTCTCGACTTGTGAACTTGTCTGAAAAGGAACTTGATGTTCCCTGTGCCTTCTGCCCTGTTTCTCCCTCAGCCCTCCTTATCTCAGTAAATAGCATTTCCTTTCATCCAGTTGCCTGAGCCCGAAATCTAGGAATAATTCTTGATTCAACTTTTGTACTTATCTCCATACCCAGTCTTTCAGTCTTAAATGAGTGAAATTCTCTCTACTCTTTCCTTTTATCTCCTGAGAGTCATTGTCTTATATTATACTCAAGCTCTGCAACAGTCTGTTGGGTTTATAATCTACTGCTTTGCTCTATCAAGGAGAAAGATCTAGGAGAGGGATATCAGCTTAATGACTCCTGATTCAAATTTCTTCTGACCATTCTCCAGACCAATAAGCCCCCAAGAACCCCCTCATGTTCTCCCTGTCTGACAGATCCCAAATGGGTGTCTCTTGTTCAATGGATCCAGGTTAACCTGGGCTCCCTTCACGTTTTCCTGATATTTAGTTGTTGTCCTGTGGTCTTTGCCATGACAGCTCCGACTACCAAGCATACATGGGTAGTTCAGTGGGATACGGCACCTTGAAAAAATTCGGATGTGTGAGGTAAATTCTTCAATAAGAATTGGTTTATTCAGACCAGGCATGGTTGCTCATGCCTGTAATCCCAGCACTTTGGGAGGCGAGGCAGGCAGATTGCTGGAGCTCAGGAGTTTGCCACCAGTCTGGCCAACATGGCGAAACCCATCTCTACTAAAAATACAAAAACTAGCTGGGCGTGGTGAGGGGTACCTGTAATCCCAGCTACTCAGGAGGCTGAGGCATGAGAATTGCTTGAATCCGGGAAACCATGGTTGCAGTGAGCCAAGATTGTGTCACTGCGCTCCAGCCTGGGCAACACAGTGAGACTGTCTCAAGAAAAAAAAAAAAATTGGTTTATTCTTTCTTTTCTGACTTTGAATTTCTAGGTTGCTTTAGGTTGCATGGTGTTCCTGTGTATCCCATTGTCACCTATGGGAAGCAGGGATTTTCAAGAAAATGTTCCCCATTTTAAGATCGAGAAACTGAGGCCCAGCTTGTGACTGCAAAAGCTCAAGACCATACAAGCAGTGACACAGCCATGTGGTTCCTTTGGCCTCAGTTTCTGTTGGGAATAGATTCAGATTAAAGCTCAAGTGTCCCCAAGAGCATTGCTGTGTGGAAAGTTGGGCATAAGAAGGTACACACCCAGGTTCTAGGGGCCTTATGCTCATACAATTAGGAGCCTTTGTTAAGAAAAAGAATATGGAATTTTATACAAAAAGGAGCATTTAAACTAGAAGGGAAAAAGAAATCACAACAAAAATGACAAAATACCATAAGCATCACAGAATCCAGAAAGTAACATTTATGCTTTAATTAATTAATGGACTACTTCTATAATGCTTTTTCTCTACATTTTTGGGTGCATACTTTTTTATCGCTTTTTCATATATTAATAATTTGTTAAGATTTTCTATAGTGAGAACAAAGATAATTCAGTCTTTCCTTTATGCTGATTGAAATTTGCTTTTTTTAAAAAAAAAATGACTGATAGCTTAGTATATTTCCTGTCAGTTTTGTAACTTGTTATTGACAGTGTCATGAACTTTTGATTGTCAAATCCTACATTTGGGAACATCTCGATCACTTTTCTCTCTTATCTGAATTGTAAGATTTAAGGCATTTCAAGTTTTTTCTTTTTAAAGAATTTTTAACTGTAAAGTACACATAAGACTTACCATCTTAACTATTTTTGCATACAATTTAGTGGCATTCAGTACAATCTCCAGAACTCTTTTCATCTTGTCCAACTGAAAACTCTATACTCATTAAACAACTTTCCATTCCCCTCCCCACCAGCCCCTGGTAACCATCATTTTACTTTAGGCCTCTATGAATTTGACTACCCTGGACAGAATATGTAAGTGGAATCATACAGGATTTGTCTCTTTGCTTATTTCATTTAGCATACTGTTCTTAAGGTTTATTCATGTTGTAGCATGTGTCAGAATTCCCTTCATTTTTAATGCTAATATTCCATTGAATGTATGTACCACAATCTGCTTATGCATTCCTCCATTGATGGTCACTTGGGTTACTTCCACTTTCTGGCTATGGTGAATAATGATGCTATGAACATAGGTGTACAAATAACTGTTCGAGACCCTGCTTTTAATTTTGGGGGGTATATACCCAGAAATGGAATGGCTGGATCATATGGTGATTCTGTATTTAATTTTTTGAGAAATCACTTTACTGTTTTTTTATAGCAGCTGCACCATTCTGCATTCCCAACAGTGCACAAGGGTTCCAATTTCTCCACATCATTGCCAATACTTGTTCTTTTATTTTCTCTTTTGCTTTTTTCTTCCTTTTTCCTTCCTTCCTTCCTTCCTTCCTTCCTTCCTTCCTTCCTTCCTTCCTTCCTTCCTTCCTCCTTTCCTTCTTCCTTCCCTTCCTTCTCCTTTCCTCTCTCTCTCCCTTATTTCCTTCCTTCCTTCCCCCCCCCTCCTTTCTCCCCTCCCCCCTCCCTCCCTTCTTTTCTTCTTTCTCTCTTTCTTTTTTTGATAGTAGCCATCTGAATGGGTATAGGTGGTATTTCATTGTTATTTGATTTGTATTTCCCTAATAATTAATGATGTTAAGCATAATTTCATGTGCTTATTGGCCATTTATATATGTATATCTTCTTTGGAGAAATGCCTATTCAAGTCATTTGCCCATTTGTTTATTCATTTATGTATTTTTAACTTTTATTTTAGGTGTGGGGTGAATGTACAGGTTTAGTATATGGGTAAGTTGCATGTCACAGGGATTTGGTATACAGGTGAGTTCGTAACCTAGATAGTAATCATAGTATCCAATGGGCAGTTTTTTGATTCTCTCTCCTTCCTCCCCGCACCCTCAAGTAGGCCCTGGTGTTTGTTGTTTCCTTCTTTGTGTGCAAATGTACTCAATCTTCAGTCTCCACTTATAAGTGATAACATGTGGTATTTGGTTTTCTGTTCCTGTGTTAGTTCACTTAGGATAATGACCTTTGCCCATTTTTTAATCAAGTTGTTTGATTTTTGTTGTTGTTGATTAAGCTTTCTTGGGCAGTGACTAATTGTAAACACCCCTTGAATTGATTGCACTCATTTCCAATTTGTCCTTCATGGTCTTGTATCTTGTGAGTTTATTTTCCAGTGACAGTACTGTCAGCAAGAAATTAGACTATTTTTTCCAACGTTTGTATTATTTTCTTCTCATTTAAAATTGAATTACCAAAGAATTCAAGAGTCTATTCACTACTCCTATTTAAAATGTATCTCTTTTTTTAAAAAAAGTTTTTAAGAGGTGAGCTTTTGCTTTGTTGCCCAGGCTGGAGTGCAGTGGTGTAATCGTCACTCACTGCAATCTCAAACTTCTCGCTTCTAGTGATCCTTCTGCATCAGTTGTCAGTGCCCCAAAGTGTTGGTATTGCAGGTGTGAAGTACTGTGCCTGTATCTCTTTTAATGAATTACTGCTTTTAGAATGATCAATTTTTTTTTTTTTACAGCTTACTTGTTGGTGTCTGAGTAATCTCTTGATTTCATGTAGAAACTTATAAAAATTTCATTGTACAGCATGTTTATAATTGCATGCATTGAGTTATCAAGTATATTCTTGGTATAAGAACCTTCCATTTTGCCTAAGAGTTGATCAGAACCAAATCCTCCACTTAAAATTCTGTACTTCTGAAACTGAACAGTTTTTGCCATACTAGCATCTGGCTCCTTATATTTCAAAGTTTTGTTATTCTACATAGTGCAGACGCTTCCAGTCTCATGCAGTAGGACACATTTATGTCACAATAGGCCCTCTGGCCTGGCATCTTTATGCCAGACACTGGATGAATCAGTACAATGGGTAGCAGGACTATTTCTAGAAGTCATTCTTACACTGGGGCAGCTTGAACTATAAATAGAAGAAACTGAACCCTATAAATATATCCCACTAAGCCCAAACTAAATATACGCTGGATTCAACACTTTTTTAGCTAAATCACACAAATACCAACATTACTTGATAATAAGGGACAGAAGAGAATTCAGAGTGAAAAAAGACAGTAATCTTAACTGATTCTGGTTAAAATAGTTTTTTTTTTTTTTTTTTTTTTTTACAAATTTGCCAAAAAAAAAAAAAAAAATAGTCCACCCGGTAAAACATTGCTAGGGCTTTTTCCAGGGTCTTGAAACTGGCCTATGCAAGTGAGGGGCCCTGAAGGCTGCACTTCCTTAACTTCAGGGTGAATTGAGTCTGGGAGTAGGTAGGAAGGAAGAGTTGTCCTGTTTTTCAGGAAGGGTGAGATAAGGAATGCTAGGAAGGGCACTGATCTGGTCGTTCCAGGTCCCAGGACATTTTCTAGCCTTCCTGTGCTGCTCCTGCAGCCACACATCACATGCTCGGTATTCCTGGAATGGCCTGTCGTGGCTGGGGACTGTGGATTTCCTGGTAAGATGACAGCAAGCTGTGATATTTTTATTTTACTGTCCCGCCATTCTTCACCTGCAACAAATGTTCTCTTAATTGCTTCAGCATGAACCCCAGCTGACATTCCCCATTCCTCAGGGTCTCTCAGTCCCAACCTCACAGTAAACTCAAGACATCCAAATGGTGCTGCCAGACAAGGCAGCTGGAAGCCAGACATCACGGCTGATTTGAGCAATTAGCTGAGCTCCCATCCTGGGTTGGCCTCATTAGGGGTGTCCAGATGTCCACTGCTAGCACTGCCTCCCATCCCTCGGGTGGGCTGTCTCCCCAGGTGAGGCTGAGCCAGTGTCTGTGGGAGGCAGGTTAAAGCTCAGAGAGCCCTTCCTAATTTTCAGGGCTGCTAATTGCAGTGATGTGAGAGTCACAGAGACACTGTCATTCCTGCCTGGTCCCTAAGGCTCTCTGGTTTCCCATGCATAATCGCCATCTGCATAGAGCTCCCCTCATCTGGGGGCAAGCCCAGCTGCCACAGCTCAATCGATTGTGAAGGGTGTTGAGGCAGCCCTGCTGTTCGTCCGCTGCTCAGCTCTCACCATGACTAAATGGAGACATCTGGAAAAGGGCAAGGCAGGGCGAGGGCGACGAGAAGAAGGGCAGGAGAGGATTAAGCCTGCTCCATCTTTATGGGAAGATTTTTCTTTGATAATGTGTGCCTTTTCTTTTTCTATGTGGTGGGAGGTGAGGAAAGGAGAATTTCATCCTAGAATAAACTGACAGAGGGCCCAGCCAGAGATACCAGCTGTTGCGAGGGCCTGCAGTGCACTCCACTAGGGCGATTGTTCTCATCATAGATGATGTGAATGGCACACCCTAGTGTTTGGGGTACACAGCATGCGTGGCTACAGTGCACCAGCCCTGCCAATTGGACACAAACTGGACCACAGGGCTTATTTGAGTTTGGCTGTTCCCAGAAGTAAACTCTGAGATAAGGGTTTGGGCACAGTTGTTTATTTGAGGGTGACACCAGGAAGCACTAGTGGGGAGTGGGAAAATGAGATGGGGAAGGGAAGGAAGAAAGATTGTATTTAGGATGACCAACTACCCCTCAGTTGGGGACTGAGAAGTTCCCTGGGACATGGGACTTCCAGTGCTAAATGGGAAAAGTCGTGTACAGACTGGGACAAACTGGTGACCCTTGTTGTGTGAATGACTAAGATTACTGCTGCGGGGAACCAGGCTCAACCACTTCCATTAGAATTGTCCCACTGAGGGGCAAAGAGGCTGGAAGCCATTGACTTCTGTCTGTCATTGGCTGAGAGCTGCTCCCAAAGGTGTTAATTCTCTGACAGTTCTGGTCTGTCCTGCTCTAAGGTGAGCATGCTTCAGTGGCTGGAGAAAGAAAAGGAAGGGAATCCAGAAATGAATGCCAATCAGACCCTGCCTCTTAGTCTGGATGTAAGGAGGAGGGAGTCTTAGAGGTGAGGAGGTCCTACCCAGAACGTGCCTCCTTATTCCCTGCAGTTCTCTGTCCACTAGGAAGCTCCATTCCAGTCCAGTATAGGTTCTTCTGCCCATACCTCTCTATGTCCTGGTAATGCCAGCTTCAAAGGGAAGGATGTGGCAGTAGATACATAGCAGCAGGAGGCAACTGGTGTCTTGCTGAGTTTGATGAGCAGAAGAACCAGGTTCGAGCTCTCTGTAGGGTGCACACATAGGGATTGTATTTTGTGGTCACAGTCCCAGTTGCTTTATAATCTGTGCACCAAAGATTGGATTTTGTGACTAGGCAGAATAATGGCCCCCAAAGATGTCTTATTTATGCCCTAATCCTTGGAACCTGTGACTATGTTGGGTTATAGGGCAAAGAAGGAATTAAGGTCATGAATCAGCTGACCTGAAAATAGGGAGATTAACTTGGATGAGGTGGGTCCGAAATAATCACAAGGATCCTTAAAAGTAGAAGAGAGAGGCAGAAGAGGAAATTCAGAGAGGAAGATGTGCCTATGGAAGAATGGTCAGGGAGAGACAATGTTGCAGGCTTTGAACACGAAGAAGAGGCAAAAGCCAAGACACATGGACACAAGCCAAAGACAAGAAAATGAATTCTCCCCTGGGGCTCCCAGAAAGAAATACAGCCCTGTTGGCATCTTGATTTTGGCCCAAGGAGACCTGCATTGGACTTCTAACTTCCAGAGGTTAGTGACTTGTTTTAAGCTACTAACATTGCAGTGATTTGTTACAGCAGCAATGAGAAACTAATACAGGTTCTGGTCTTCTCAAAGCAAGCTTTGTTTTGCTCAGTTTCAAGCATTTGTGATTCCAAGTAAGATTTCATAACGTGGAGTTCCAGGGCTGGAAATCTGAAAGTCAATGAACCAGGTCCATGCAGTCCCTGTCTTCTTAAGAGCTGACAGTCCAGTGGGGAAAGTTGAGAATTCAGAAAGTCCCATGCAGGGCGCTAGAGGAAGTTCTCTAGGAGCAGCCCTCCTGGGAATAACTTTGGCTTTCTGGAATTAGGGCCTTGTCTTCAAGGGTTGAGCTTGGTTGATATAGGGGGATGACCCCACAGGTCCACTCAGTGGGGCCCAGGAATTGTTTGTTGAATTCAATTGAGTTGACTAGAACTTGGAAGCGGACTTTTAAATTCTGTTTTATAGTTTCCTACCCACTGAAGAAGGCCTGGTCTGATTTCATCTGAGAATTTTTTGTTCATAGTGCTAGGAGTACCCTAAGAGCTTTCTGAGACAGTGGAGTCCACATAACTGCTAAGTTTATCTCCAACGAGGCTGATGTTTTCCACGTATCAGTCACATAATTCCCAAGGCCCTTTCCCTTGGTCACCGATGTTTCTTCAGCAGCAAGAATTAGCTTAAGTCTGAATTAGCTTACTTGTTGGGCACATGTATCCTCTGTCCTGGTGCTCCCTCTGTCTCAGCATGATATTTACATGTCCACTAGAACAAGCATCATGTTTTACTGTGGCTTGTGTTATTTTACCTGACTGTCCTGTTAGACTGCGGGCAGCTGGAAGGTCCAACCATGTCTTATTCAATTTTTTAGAGTGACAGTTCTTAGCCAAGTACTGGGGGCTTGGAATACTCTAGCAGCTCAGTAGATGATTATGAATAAACTAATGAATGAGGTTTTGTCCTGGCTTGCTCTCTAAGTTCATATTTCCTTCCATGGCAAGACAGAAGTAGTAGCTGTTAATTCTGACTTAGAGTGGAATGCTTCATGGACCCATGTGGCAATTGAGCTAGTTCCTTAGAAGGGAGTAGAGTAGAGTTGGGTGTGGTAGCCATGCAGAAGGTGAGGGGAAGATCAGTGTGGGTCCAGGGTGCAGCATGTGGTTGGAGACTAATGATCAGCTTGGTGTGGCTGTGGCACAGAGGACATAAATAGGTGTGATGAGAATTGAGTTTAAGATTGTAGATTGGGTACAGATCATGACTGACTTTCAGTGAAGTGTCAGGGGCAGCTTGGAATTAGTCCTCCAGCCAAAGGGTCAGGAGCCAAGGAAGTGTTTGAAGGATATGAGAAAGTAGATTTTGGTAGTAGTTGTAGGGATTTAGTTTAGACATTTTGGAGGGTTTTCCCAAGGTTAATGGCCCTTATCAATCTCCCAGGCATTTGAAATGATTATAAATAAGCTTCCTGGGATCTTGTAAGGCATAAGGCGTGGTCCTGGTCAATGGCCCTAGGAGAGAATCTATATAGTGTCTGAGATGTCTCCAGACCTAAGAAACCCCATTTGTAACTTTTCCTCCTGGGAATAAGCCTGTGTGGATGTGCTGTCCTGAGAGGCTCCAGGGCCGGGCATCACTATTAGAAGCAGCCAGAGGTCTCCAGGCCTTCAGGGGACATTAATTAAAACCATCCCCATGTGGCCTTTTCAGCCCAAGGGGTGATGAATTGCACTTGAGGTGTGTGTAGTTCGTTACCATTTGGTTCAAGGGTGAAAGCTCTGTGTCCTTCATGATGTTACCTAAGAGTAATTCACAATATGTTCTAGAAGGCTGCCAGGAAGTATGAAGAGCAAATTGTACACTTCTGGATTTTCTTTCCTTCAATCACCATTGTTCCCTGGAAGAAGGGGCATTTTTATCCCTGGAATCTAGATCACAATTCCACATCTGAGTCTTTTTCTTAAATTCCTGGTGTAGTTTGGGCTGGTAACCCAGACCTCACGTCATGCAGAGGAGGAAAGGACCTTATCCTTCCTCCATCTCTGGCTGGAACAAACGAAGCCCAGGGGTTGCTGGTGAGGGCTTGATGGAGAGACAGTCTGCTGGTTCATGGCCAGAGTAGAGCACTGGAGAGTTCAGGAAGGCCAAGAGGAATTTTCAGGACATTAAAGAGGAGAGCTGAAGGTTGGGGTCACCTGTTCCTGCTCACCATTAAAAAGTGAGGCAGCAGAGTCTGTGCCTAGTCTGGAGGGCTTCTGGCATCCCCCAGATTTCCCCCACCTGCCTTAAGCTTCCTTCTTCCAAGAGCTGATGTGGGTTTGGAAAACCCTGACAATCAAGCATTTGCCAAGGAGTTGGGGTTGCAGTGGTGAGGAGAGACTTGCTCTTGTGGACTTTGCTTGGATCCAGGGCACAGGGGGCAAAGTGGCACAGTATGCCTGGTGGGCCTCCTTTATAGGAATTTGTCCACCAGGTTTGCAGAGCTCACATTTCCTGAATTTAAAACACACTCACACACACACACGAGTCATGCATTACTTACCAACAAAGATACATTCCCGAGATGTGTCATTAGGTGATTTTATCATTGTGTGAACATCGTAGAGTGTATTTACATAAACCTCAACCGTAGAGCCTACTAAACACCTATGCTACTGTGTGATATAGTCTGTTGCTCCTAGGCTACAAACCTATACAGCATGTTACTGTGCTAGATACTGTAGGCACTTGTAACACAATAGTATTTGTATATCTAAATATATCTAAAGAAGAAAAGGTACAGTGGAAATAATGATATTATCATCTTATGGGAACCACTGTTGTATATGTGGTCCATCACTGAGCAAGACATCATTGTGTGGCATATGACTGTATATACACATTGTATATATGTGTGTGTATATATGTGTGTGTGTGTGTATATGTGTGTGTGTGCATATATATATGTGCATGTGTGTATATATGTGTGTGTGTGTGTGTGTGTGTGTGTTATAAATAAGCTTCCTGGGATCTTTTAAGGCATAAGGCGTGGTCCTGGTCAGGGGCCCTAGGAGAGAATCTGTATAGTGTCTGAGATGTCTCCAGACCTAAGAAACTCCGTTTGTAACTTTTCCTCCTGGGAATAAGCCTGTGTGGATGTGCTGTCCTGAGAGGCTCCAGGGCTGGGCATCACTATTGGAGTCAGTCAGAGGTCTCCAGCACATGTATATATATACACATACATGTCCAGTATATATATATGTATATATACACACGTATATATGTACACACATATACACACACATATATGTATGTGTATATACACATATATGTACATGTCCAGTATATATGTATATATACACACATGTATACACATACATATATACACACATATGTATATGTATATACATACGTATAGGTCCAGTATATATGTGTAGATAGATATACACACATATATATATACACACACATATACACACACACGTGTATATGTGTGTGTGTGTATATATATGTGGATGAAATGCCCTATTGGTCTGTGTTGTGTTGTTTGCCAGCAATCCCCAAAACATAGAGGTAGAAGGCACTGCAAATAGAGATCACCTTGCTCTCTCCTGGCTAAACTATGTGAGACCCCGAACAATAGTACTCCCTCAAAGTGGCATTTGTGAGTTTTAGGGGACTGTGTTGAGAGGATGCTGGCTTCGCAGAAAGCATTTTTTTCTGGCTGTGTTTTCCCAAAACTCTGAGATGAGAGGCTCATCTGAATACCAGTCCTGCAGGAGGGAAGGAAATCAGAACTGACACTGGGAATGGCTCTCTCCCGGAATATTCCTTTACTGTGAGCTATCGCTTACACCAGCTGGGAAGCTCCCCCGATGCTTGGCTTGTTCTCAGAACACCGTGTGCTGAGTCTGTGTATCTGGGCTTTGAAATCCCTCAGAAGACAGTGCAGGCTTTCCAGACTGCAGAGATCCGAGGGACTCCTTTGGACCCTGCAAAACTGTCTTAGCTGGGATTTGGGTTTCACTCATGGTGCTGATGTCTTCCCCATGCCCTGTATAGCTTAGTGAGAATTTATATTAAAACATACAGGCCACAAAATACATGCCCTTCCCTCTTTATGGGTTAGGGTCCTAGGTCCTCAGACTCTGGTCTGGTTTCCAAGGGAACCTATAGGTCCCTGAGTGTTGAAAGGAGGCATGCTCTGCTTGGTTAGAACAGGGAAAAATTGAGCTCAAAATTCCTCCTTTTTTTCCCTCCCTTCTTTGTTCTACATTCCCATAGTTATTCCCTTGAATTAAACTGTTAAATCAGGCTTAGTTATCTGGCTGTGCTGGGAGAATCCAGAACATGGATTGTTTTCCAGATTTCCTGCTAAGAATGTTAGCATGAGTTTTCCCACTTCAGTACTGTCTACCTCCTGCCTTTACAGAGGGGACAACAGAGGCACAGAAATAAAAACAAAAATGTCCATCTGTGATTTTCACTCCATCGCTGACACCACTGGCTTCCTGGTTCGATGGTACACAGTAATGTCCAGTAGACCCAGAAAGAGGTTTGTCCAAAATATCTTGGTGGAGCTGCTCTAGATTTTGCTCTGGGGAGATTAGTCTGTGGCTCCACTCTGAATTCATGCTGTAGTCTTGGGCACACAAGTTTTTCTTCTTTGAACCTCAGTCTCTCCCCATGCAAAATGAGGGGGCTGATTTAGGTGGTCTCCAAAGACGCTTTTATTTCTGACATTCCCAGCCTTCTGACCTCCTCCGAGCATGCTGCTGCTGCTCCAGCAGGCAGACTCGCTAACACGTGGATTTATGTGGGCCACTGGCTTCCCCAGCAGCCCATTTCCGCAGCTCATTACCAGAGGGACAGAAGTCATTAGCCTGGTTTGCTTACTGAAGCCTTCACTCTCGAGATTTTATGTAGTGGTGGCAGCTTTAACCCCTCGGGCTCACAGAAACAAAATTTCAGTTGCACTTTATTAATCCTAGAACTGAAAAGGGAGTTCAGGGAGCATTGGTGGGTGAGGAGAACAGAATGCCTTGAACTTTCAGTAACTGCTGATCTCAGTTGAGTTGGGTAGGGACAGGGGCATGTGTAAGAATACACAGGCCAGGAAGGTGATTTGTCGTTCTTCCTTATGCTGGGACATGCATACTTAGATTAATAATGGGTATTAGTAAGGGTAGGAGGAGTAGCTGTAACATTATATGGAAAGCAACTGGGAGAATCATGAAAAAAAAATAATCCCATAGATGGAGAAGAATAGGAAGAAGGAAAGGAGCATTGCCTAGAGTTGGTTCTTGATGGTTAAGCTCAGCTTTTATTTATTTGATAGGCTTGCAGATGTAGACTTCTAGTATTTTCTCAGAGAGTCAGAAGAACAGGTTGACTTTACTCAGCTGTGGTGTTTTCAACAGGGACCCAAAGACTTTGGAACTTGAAGTCTGAAGAGTAGGGAGACTTCTTCCCAGGAGCTGCTACTTCTGGAATTTCTGCCACGGGAACTAAGTATTTGTTTAGCATCCATCCTATGAGATGTTTAGGAAACAAAGATGTGTCCCAATAAATTCTGAAAATTCTGCAAACTCTCTCTCTCGATGAGAACATTATACAGTACTATAGCAATGTCTCTGAAATCCTATAGGGTGAGGGAAACTATTTAATTTTTTTTAACCTTGAGGCACTCAAGTGTATTTGAGAACAGAGTCATTTAAATTTTGAAAACAACATCTACTAATCCCACACAACTGGCATTCTATGGCTCTGACTTTGGGAAATGCTACCCCTTGGTGAGCTCTGCCAGTGGAAACGGTTGGTTTGGGGATGCTTTACTGCATAGTTGCAGTGCCTGATCAGGGTCTGTGTGAGTGGGATTTTATTGCTATCTAGATCCCGGGAAAGACATGTACATGGATTTATATTTGATTTTTGATAAATCAACCAAGGGCATCCTAAAACTCCAAACTCAAGGTATAAACCAAAAATAAATAAAAACAAGTGACTATAATCAGAGGTGTAACAGCTGGCAAGGTATACCAGCCCACTTTCAAATCTCCCACTGGGGACACACGTAAGTTGAAGAGGGAGGAAATACAGTAGCGAGTGGTTAGAGGTGGGCAGTTTGCCTAAATTAATGTCTCCATCTGGAGAGAGAGAAACCACAGTGAAGGCTGTCTTAGGCTGTGTTCTTAGAACAGAGAACCTGAGGCTAACATGCTAACATCTTACTGAAAAGTATAGTCCTAAGGTGGCAAGAAGGAGGGCTACAAAAGATGAAGCAGGAAAGGAGGGAAAGGAAATACAAACTTGTGTGTTACTGAGTTTGCCACAGCCTTATAAGAAGACACACAGTGAGCTGTGTGGTCCCATGGGAAATCTTTGGAGGAAATGTAAGGAACAGTGTCGGAAGATCTTGGAACAGTCCTTTGGAAAAATAGAGAGGAAGAAGAACTTACCTGCTGAATCCTTCTTATCTCTTGCCTCTTATCATTCAGGGGCTACCCTTTGAGGCAGCTGCTGGGAACGTCAGACCCTCCATGCATCCAGCTGGGTTAGACATGGGCAATAGAGCTGCTGAGCGTCATACCACAGTAGGCATGCTAGAGGCCATGCCAAAGGCCAGCTCCTGCTCTGCAGGGTGGCTGAGATGGCCGGCATTGTTAGAGGATAAGGTGATGGTAGTGGTAACATCTGAGATGCCAGTGAGCAAGCAAATGAAGTCCAAGGGCAAGTGGGGCCAAGCAAATCTGGAGAGAAAATAAATGGAGTCTAGTATAAGGACTATCTTGAGAAATAGAAATAGACGTAGACATAATCCCTTTGGAGGGAGAATGCAGTAAGTTACTTTTTTCCAATGTCAGATTTTGGGACCTAGGCATGATGATAGAGGATGGACAAGATAGGGTCAGGGAGTCAGAAAGTCAACCTGTTAACAATCCCACATTGTCTTCTGATATTTGGCAGAAGCCACATATATGCAGTGGAGGATGCCCTTGAACCACTTTTCTATACTCTCCCCAAGTAGCAACTCCATCCGGGGGCTATCTCCAGCCTGGTCCAGAAGATGGGGTCCTTATGTTTTAGGGGTTAGTTTTGCCAGTTCTTGCATCCAGACTATGGCAAGTTTATTTTGGTTGAACCTTGGCTCATCTACTCCTAGAGACGAATGCCTGCTTTGTGTGGAAACCCTCCTTCACTTTGTGGTCTCCAGACGGACACTTGGTAGGCCTGGCCCAGCTGGAAGGCCATCTAGAGTTACATCTTCATAGGGGCTCAGAAAGATTGTTTTCCTCAAGCTTCTCAAATGTTTTGCAAATGAAAAACAAAAGGGGGAAAAAAAGAAAAGAAAAAAACAAAACAGCCCCTCCCCTTCCACCACATAACTTGGGCAAGGACCTAGGGTGGCTTCTGAGTTTCTGGTCTACAAGAACAGAGCAAACTCTCCTTCTGGGAGGTAGAGCACTTAGCAGGATGTTTTAGAACCATGGGGCAAAGCAAGGCTGAGTGGGAATCAGAGGTCTGTGTCTGGGCATGAGGTTTAGGGGTTGGGCTGATTTGAACACCGAGTTCATCTCAAGTTGCCATTTTTACACTGTAAGCTGTAGTGGGGTCAGGGTGGTTACATAACTTTCCTAAGGTCACATGGCAGCACACAAGACATTGGCTGTAACTCAGGCATGCCTGAGTCCAAAATCTGTTTGAATCTCTTCCTTATCCCATGGGGTAATGCCTCCTTTCAAGGCTCCTAGGCCTGGCAGGTAATGATGATCTAAGGCTTCTTGAGGGCCTTCAATTCCCTGCAGAGCAATCACATAGTACTATTGTCAGAGGTGAACATGATTAAATTAAGATAAATTTAGAACCTGGGAAACTTGGACATCTGTCAAGGCTTCCCACATTGACATCCTCTTCTTATCCCCTTCAGGGACTGGCTCTCCTCTGCTGCTAGAAAAAAATCCTTGTGGCAGTCCTGCCTCTGGGTTAGGGCTGGGTTTCCTTTTGGCTTGGTTAAATTTCTGATTTGTTCCTGGGTGTGGCTCCTGTTTACTGCTTTGACTGCCTATGGCAAAGGTCATTGTGGCCATCCCCCAGCTTCTGAGCACTGGGATTCCTAAAGGAAGTCCACAGTAGAAGAAAAGGGTCTTGCCTGTTTTTGCTCTAGTTTGTAATTTTGAGATTCATCAAAGTGTCTTTTATTAATGCATTTGGTTGTAAGTACAACATATGAAAAAGTTGCTTTAATTTTGACTTTGCGTAGAAGAACCTTCCAGAGAACTTATGTCATCACTTAACAGACAGGGTCATTTGTTAGCATAATTGTTATTACATCTCAGAGAAATAAGATTCTAGAACCAAAGTTCCCTAGGAAGGCCCAAATTGCCTAAATATACAAGGGTTATGCTAGAAATATATGTGTCCCTTGGCACTTCTTAGGTGCTGTTTTATTTCAAAGGCAGAAGGGGCCTACTTCTACTTTATAAAGACCAATACAACTCTCTTTGGATAATTAGAAATATATTCACTAATAAAATGTTAAATCTGGGAAGGATCTTTGAGAGCAGGCAGGCCAGTGATTTTCAAATATATTTCATGAAAACCTGGGGCCTCATGAAGGAGTTTCAGGGATACTGCAAACATTTATTTTATTCTCATTTCATTCTAAAAAATATGTAAACCACTTTAAAAGTTCTAATAAAAGCAACATGTATGAGATACCATACTTTCATGTATTTGAGAACTCCAAAAAGTTAATTTACGTTGCCAGGTTGTTAGGCAATGTTAGTTACTGTAAAAAAAAAAAAATTACATAGTGGTTCCAGTAAAATAATAGAATAAAGCCTAAAATTGGTGTTCTTGAATTCTGGGCAACTCTCCTTCAAGCAGAGATGTGGGGTCCCCGACTTCTTCCATCTTGCGGCCCCACCATCTTTTACTCAAGACTTTCAGGTTCCCTGTGTTTCTCTGCATTGAGCCAACACAAGGGAAAAGAACATGAGAGATAGGGTGTCCGAGGCTCTTTGGATGCAGTGCACATCCTTCCTTTCACATGCTACAAATCTGTCTACAAATCTGTCACGTGGCCACGTCTAACTGTAAGGAACTCTTGGAAATGTAGTCCACCTGTCTGGGAAGAAGAAGAAGAAGAACTGGGCTTGGTAAACAGCTAACCTGTCTCTGCTTTACCAGGTTATCTCTCCTAGGCACATACTTACATAGTTGGAAATCAGACCTGTTGATCTTAGGAATAACCTATTTTTTGAGACAGGGTCTTGCTCTGTTGTCCAGTCTGGAGTGCAGTGACATGATCATGGCTCACTGCAGCCTCAACCTTCTGGGCTCAAGCAATCCTCTCAGTGCAGCCTCCCGAGTAGCTGTGACCAGAGGTGTGAGCCACTGTGTCCGGCTAATGTTTAAATTTTTTTGTAGAGGTAGGGTCTCACTATGTTGCCTAGGCTGGTCTTAAACTCCCGGCCTCAAGTGATCTTCTCATCTTGGCCTCCTGATGTGTTGGGATTACCGGCGTGAGCTACTGTGCCCAGCCCAAATAATCATTCTTAAACCATTTATCTGTGTGAATCTGAATTTTGAGACTGTGTGATTAAGATGTCAGATTAATAAAGGGTGTCAGCTTATGTTCATAATTCTGGACCTGTTATATTTGTATTCATGAAAACAGCCTCATTTATCTCATTGTTCATGTAAATATCAAGTAAATTATATACATTTGAACCTAAGAATTGTTTTAGGCTCATGAAAGGCTACTTTTAATAGGCTCTGTAAATTATGAAGTTCTACTGCTAAAAAACCTTGAAAATAAAACCACCAATCAAGTGCAGTTTCCTTATTTTATAAGAAATTGAGGCACAGAGAGAATAGGATACTTGCCCATGGTCGTACATTGATAACGAAACAGCTGGTATTTGAATTCAGACTTCCAGGCTCTTAGGTCAGTGCTTTTTCTTCCATTTCAACTTGTTCCAGGCCTTCATGGCCCTCATAACTCAGATATTTTTCAGCCCATTTTCATTTTCTCAATCTTCAAGGGAGAGAACAGCTGAAGTGTAAGGGTTGTTAAATCTGTCATAAGATTTAATGTCTCGCATTTTTGGTCCAGCTGCTTCATGAATCAGTATTCAACAAACACTTATTGAGCATTTATTATATGCCACACATGATGCTGGGAGCTGATGATGCAGTGATGCAATAGGCATCTTTCCAGAAGGATCTTGCAGTCCAGCAGAGGAGCCAGATAATACATCATGGAACAAAAATAGAAATGTATATATTTGCAAATAGGTGCTATGAAGGAAATAAGAAAGGGATGAAATAGAGAAAAACTAGGTGAGGTGCCCTTCTTCAGATGAAGAGATTAGGAGCCAATGAAGTCCTTGGCTTGGTTCTGGACACATTCCAGGCTTGGCTGTGTGAATAAGCCACGGTCCTGGAAGGAATGGCATCTTTCCCCTCTGAACATTACCAGTGAGATTCTTGGCCTGAGAATGTAGGTCCTCAGTGTTTTTGTGGCATAAGCAACATAAAACTGTCGGAGGTTGCAGAATGTGCACAGATGTTGAAATAAGTACAAATAATTAAAAGATGAAAGTGAGTCAGGCTTCCTCCAAGAACTAAATAAGGAAAGGGTTTTCCCTGATGTCTGATGAAGTAGCTAAGTGAAATATCAAAGACAAATAGCTTTTCCATTTTCTTAAAGGAGGAGGTTGTGAAAAAATTTTATTAAATATTCTTTGGCATACTTGCTGCCTTTGCCTTCTCTCTGAGTTTTTGTATCAGCAACCTGTTCTGGAATCTTTCTATGAAGACAGATGAGGCAAGACTATGCAGGTGGTGGGTACTGAGATGGACACAGACCATGGAGCAGTGGGCATAGATGGAAGTGTGTATGTGGTGTGTATGTTGGACTGCGTGTCCAGGAGATCATGATGGGTGTCCTCACAAGCTTTTCAGAAAGGGCATGATATGCTGGGAGGGATCACATGATATCTTAGAATGACAGGGTGCTAGATGAGAAAAGGATCTTAAAGAGCATCTATGGGTTCAATCCCCTCCTTGTTTTCTATGCAAGAAGACTAAGGCCAGTGAGAGAAAATGATGTGCTCAGGCATGCACAGTGGGACAGTGATTGGAGCCAAGACTAAACCTCAGTGCCCTCATTTCCACCCTAGACCTGCTCCAAGACTCTATGGAACCTTCAGTGAGGAGCGAGCATGGGAGTAGGGGTTAGTCTAAAATTGAAAAAAGAATTTGGGCCGAGTGTAGTGGCTCACACCTGTAATCCCCACACTTTGGGAGGCTGAGGTGGGCAGATCACATGAGGCCAGGAGTCTGAGACCAGCCTGGCCAACGTGGTGAAACCCATCTCTACTAAAAAAAAAAAAAAGAATACAAAAATTAAACAGACATGGTGGTGCACATCTGTAATACAGCTCCTCGGGAGGCTGAGGCACAAGAATCACTTGAACTCAGGAGGCAGAGGTTGCAGTGAGCCCAGATTATGCCACTGCGCTCCAGCCTGGGTGACAGAGTGAGACCCTGCCTCAAAAAAAAAAAAAAAATTGGTTCCAGAACAGAAAGCCCTATCTTCCACCTGCTTTGGAGGCTGGAGTGACGTGGCTAATGTAGAAATGAGATGAGGACTGGAAATACACAGCCCAGTGTGACTGCTGTAGCCTTGTTACAGCAGGAGATCAGATGGAGGATGGGGTGAATGAGGCAATTGTTTTCCAACATCTCAAGTTGAAATTATGACCCTGGTGAGAACCATATATGTACTCATACTTTATGGGTACAATGATACTTTTATTTATTTTAATGAGATTTTCTTTTTTTTCCTTCTCTCAAAACATTTGAGTAAGTTTGTATAAAGAAGTAGGGTTAATTTATTTTGAGTGAGGACAAGGAATCCAGCATAATATTTTTTGAGCCTTTGAAGGGCCATGTCATGTTTCTTTTCACTCTATGCATTCTCTTGGCTTCAAGCACCACTGGCATGTGTGTTAGTCCTGAGTCCACGTTCCTCTTGTGGGTACCACTGGTTGGATTGCCATCTTCACCTCCCTCTCCCACAGTAATCTCAAACTCAACATCATTTTTTTGTCTTGGGCTGAGTTTTCCAGAAAGTGGAGCCTGAGACAAAGACTTATGTATTGTCTTAGTCACAGTTCTCCAGAGAACAGAACCAAAAAGATTGTGTGTGTGTGTGTGTGTGTATAAATATATACAAAATTTATTGTAAGGAATGGGTGCATGCAGTTATGGAGACTGGCAAGTCCAGAATCTGTAGGATGGGTCAGCAGGCTGAAGGCCCAAGCAGAGCTGAAAGCCCAAGCAGCTTAAGTCTGACTGCCATCTGCTGTCGAATTTCCTTTTGCTTGGGGAAGGGCAGTCTTTTGTTATATTTAGTCCTTCAACCCGTTAGATGAGGCCCACCCATGTTATGGAGGGCAATCTGCATTACCCAAATCCACTGGCTTTACTGTGAACCTTATTTAAGAAATACCCTCACAGAAATATCCAGGATAATGTTTGACCACATGTCTGGGCACCATGACCCAGCCAAGTTGACACATAATATTAACCTTCATATATGTGAATAGCTTATGTGGGAAAGTGATCCCCAGGAGAAGTGAGGGAAAAAGAGCATGAAACAAGGAAGTGGGGAGATCCAAAACAAAGAGGAATTCTAAGGTTGGTCATGGGAAACTGGCTGATTCGAGGCTGGGTGGGGGAAACATTTTTTTCCATCAGATCTCAGCCT
Organism: Macaca mulatta; assembly: GCF_049350105.2. NCBI lineage: Eukaryota > Metazoa > Chordata > Mammalia > Primates > Cercopithecidae > Macaca > Macaca mulatta. The sequence continues at coordinate 122,818,170 of NC_133417.1, read as the reverse complement.
CTACTGGTTACCTTGAAAGCAGAAATCATATCCAGTCATCTCTTCACATGCACATCACGGAAGTCTCAGCTTGAACCAAAAGGTGCTCAGGAGGATATTTGCAGATGCAGTGCAGAAGGGACTATACTCGGACCATTCGTGGAAGGACCTCCTACCCGATACCCTGATGTAGAAGGCTGGGGAATGAGCACACTATGTCCTCTGGCTGAGTTTCAGAACAGGTGAGGGCCTTGGTTATCCAGATTGTGTTAGGGATAGACCTGGCTCAACAAAGAGGGATTGGGGAGAATCCGTGTGCCTGAGTGGAGCCCCTTTCCCTTACGATGAGGGCCTTAGGAAGCCCAAGTATAGTTTAAGCAGAAGCTGAGTTCTTGAGATCTATCCAGGGGAGGTTAAGTGTTGGCCCGTTTCCCGAAGAGCCAGTGCTTCTAGGTTCTGAGAATTTGTTCCCTAATCTCTGCTTACAGGACTCCAAGCGGCTGGAGTCTGCATGAAAGGGGCCTTTGTCTGATATGGGAATGGCTTTTAGGGCTAATCTCTCCTTGGATGCATTTTAATTCACTTTAATGACTCTGCCTCCTGTCAGGCTTTTCTTCTGTGAGGGGGGTTTGTTAAAGAGATTAGGAGGAGTGAACATGAGCCCCTGAATCTCGCCTTCCTCTGAGGTTGCTGTTACAGGAAAAACAGTGTTCTGCAAAATGTATTAGGATGCTCTGGGAGCGAGTGGGGAAGGAGCAGAGTGGAGGGTAGGAAAAATATATATCTAATAAACACACTCATGTATAAACACTCTGCATGTATTTACACCAAGCACGTTCACCAGCCTGCTGCCATTCCCCCAGCCCCCACCACCAGTGGTGGGAGTCGAAGCAGACAGGACAGAATGATGTCATCCCTAGGACACTGTCCTTTCTCTTGTCTCTCTCTCCCTCTCCTCTAGTTCTGTATAAACACAGCTGTTTTTGAGGAATGCTGGCTTGGGAAAACATAAACTGTCTGCATTAATGACCTTTCCTCCCTGCCAAACACCCCTTCCTACTGAACGTGGGAGACTGGAATGCTTTCAGCCCAGCAGGCCCTTTGTCTTCATGTCTGCAACACCAGGTTTTTAGCTTTCTGCTTGGGCCTGGAGTGACCAGACTCAGGGACTGTGCAAAGCCCAGCAGGGCAGACAGAAGTTCATCATCACTCTGGTTGCAGGTGATACTTCAGACAACCTGTGGAAGATTCCTAGGGGACTGCAGAGACAGGAGGAGGGCGTCTCTTTTCCGGGCTTGGGTAATGCAGGGTGGAGGTTGGAGGGATAGCAGGGATTCACAGTAGATACAGGTGCTCCCTGATCTGCCAACTTTGCCTACTGGGAAGCCAAGGGGGAAGAAAATAGCAACGGTGGGCATTGGCCCTCTAGTTAGTGTCAAGCTCTATTGAATGGGGCATTAGGGGCAACCCCACCCTCATCACAGCAACTTGCCCCAGCTTCCAGTGCATTTACAGTCACCGTTTGGGATGAAAAACCTTTTATCCTTTCAAACAGTAGAATGCAGGGGCGGCTAAAGGGAGAACCCAAGCTTGAACTCATGCAGTCCAGTTTCTTTTGAAATCCCACAGTACTGTGGCCCATAGTAATTTATTGATGGTGATTTTCCATGTCCAGATGGTGACCTCGGGGCCTTGGAGGTTAGGATGGTTTTTATTCAAGCTACTGAACTTGGCATTTTGGCTGAGAACATGCTTGCTTCCTGGCCCCTTGCCCCCAGCCCAGTCTACTAAATCTCTCTCTGTGCCCCACTTTCTTACGTGGTTTTGTGACCACAGCTGCAAAGAAGTAATGAGTGCTCTCTGGGCCTCCCTTTCCAAGGGTCAGGCACCTTAGATGGGGCCCAGGACAGCTGTCATTGTGGGATGAATGGGATTCAGTGCCAGAAAGGTGGGAGTGAGTGGGGAGCAAATAGTCTTCTGAAGTCTCCTCTTGGGTTTCCATGGGGAGAGAGGACAAGCCTTCACCCACGTTTTCATGCTAAGTAGAAATCATAGAGACATACCATTGGGCTACTGGTTATCTCTCTTACCTACAAGTTGCCAACTAAAATGTAGATCTATAACTGACACTTACTGACTACCTGCTGTGTGTTGGGCAGGGAACTAGATGCTTTGCATCTGTTCCAATTTTATCCTTGCAACAACACAGTGTTATTAGGTAGTGCTATTTTATAATTAACAATGAAGAAATCGAGAAAGGTGGTTTCAGAAACACTATTCAATTGTCAGTGATGAAGCCAGGATTCATACCACTTTGAATTTTAATGTCTATGCATTCCAGGAATTCAGAAGGAGATTGAAGAGGTAGCAATGAACACAATAAACCAGACAAAGGTGGCAATTGCCTGTGTGAGGTGGTTTGAGGGATAAAAATAACATCCCTCACCTTCCCAAATATTCCTCTTACAGCCTAAAATCTATTACAGTCATTCCTTTGAGTTAAGCATTGCCCTCTGATTTTGCTGTGTTTTTGAATGTAAATATTTTTAGAGAGAAAGTCATTTGGCAATTAAAATGCTTTATTTAAAAATCCTCATTTTCTTTTAAAATGTTTTACTTTCAATTAATTGTATTCCTTGTAAGGTAATACTTAAGAGAAAGTAGTTTGTATCAGAAAAAATGGTTGGGGGTGACCTCTTAAGGGAGTTGAGAAGTGTTAATCTTTGACATTTACTATTGTAAGTGCATTTTAAGTAATTCCTAGAAACTGATAAAATCTGTTAGGAGCAAGGGATTTCTCTCTCTCTTTTTTAAGTAGTAGAAAATTGTACCCTTCTGATCTGAAAAAGAGATAGATATGGGTGTTAACTTTCTGAGATATACCCACATAATTGTAATCCCTTGGGATTCTGCTTCAAGGAAGGAAAAGGAAGGAATTTGAAAGATAGGTCGGGCTGAAGCTTCAAACATTAAAAGATGAGATGATATTGGTAAAAGCACTTGGACGAACCCTAGAGTTAAATGAATAGCAGCTATTATTATTCCTCCTAAGAATTATATTGACAATAAAGGAAGAAAATGAGAGAAATAATTTCCTAAGGTGGTGTTTCCCAAGAGCTTTCTGCAGACCCCTATGTCTTGGGTTTTTAATATGTGCTACATGAATGCAGTGTTTTCTGATTAAACACACTTGGAAAACACTGGGTTAAACAAAGTTAAGCATGTTTCTTTACCATAGGAGTTATCAGAACTTTTAATATATAGGTGTGCATGGTAATTCTACCAGGGGGTAGACAGTATAGTATAGAGGATTTCCTAAATTTATTTGACCAGCACAGAATCCTTTTTTGAGGAGTGCCGGATGGGGGTGGCATTTCATGAGACCAAGTATTCCCTGGAACATAGTTTGAGAAACACAGCTCTAATCAATAGTCACATTGGCTATAAGAGCTTTTTACACAAAGATGTCTTGAGGCCTTAGAGAAGCACGGCATTATATTCCTAGCTAAGAGGGCACAGGGAATTATAGATGTACAGACAATTATTCACATCCATATCACATCCACATCCATATCCATATCAGAATAATTATAGGGAATTGAATAAAAAGGCATTTTGACTGGGCCATTTAAGTCCACTTTATCTCTAAGATGTGCCAAGGTCTCAAGCTTCAGTAGAATTGTGTCAGAGACAGGTGTTGAGCAGTAAGTAGTCCCTTCCTCCTACCCTGCTAATCGAAGGCTTGCCTCGGGTCTCTCTTCCCTCCAAGTCATTCTAGTCACTACTGTTAATCTCGGCAGATCTTTGATCATGTCACAATCCAAGGTGTGTAAAATTAAACTCAGGTTCTCCAGACTGACATGTAGACTCTATAGCCCTTCACTTTTTGGCCCTGCAATTATGATGTGGTGGTTCAGATCGTCTGAATTCAAATCCTAGCTTCACTACTTAATAGGGATATGAGCTTGGGCAAGTTATTTAACTTCTCCATGCTCAAGAGAGATTTAGTAGACTGGGCTGGGAGCAAGGGGCCAGGAAGCAAGCATGTTCTTAGCCGAAATGCCAAATTCAGTTTTTTCCACCTGTAAAATGGGAGTAGAAGCATCACCTTACTTACTTAACTGAGTTATGAGGATTAAACAAAGACCACTTGTCATATATTAAGAGCTCAATGTTGTTATTATTGACATTTTACCTGGGTGCCCTATGTGTACTCTGAACTCTGGCTCCAGCTGAAAGCAGAGACTCACCATGCATTTCTCCATCGTTGTTCATGTCCTTTCCTCCACTTAAAATGCCTTGCCTATTCTCATCTTTGCCTGCAAAAAAACCCAGCAAGATGTGTCTCCATGCTGCTTGCTCCATGAGACCTTCCTGGATTTCCCAGCTTTCCCTCCTCTAAATCCCCCACATTCCTCTGAAGGTTTCTTAGACTTTGAACATTCAGCTTTGTATTTTTGTGTTGTGTAATTTATTTTATCCTTGGAAAGATGTTTTATTTGTCTTTGATTTTCTGATGCCTAGTGTAATGTCCTTTAGCAACTGGATTTTCACTGAAGGTTGGCTGAACTGTTGAATTTCAGGGCATTCTACTGAGGTACAGATACCTCCTTAGTAATATTATCTCTTAAGTCCTTACCTGTACATGCTTCACCAAACTTTTTATCATTTGTCAAGAATTGGTGAAAATGAGCTCTAGGCTAGGCTAGGCACAGAGGTAGAAGAAGCCAAGAATATAGAAGAGGATTAAGTATAATAATTATATGTCTTAGGTTGTTTTTCAGGAATGTTCCAATTAAAACTATTCTATCCCATTTTTTCCTATTCATGTTCATCATATATCTGATTTTTGGCATTTAATAATCCATAGTAGGCATTTAATCGACATTTATTGATTGATTGAGTGACTGAATAAAATAATAAAGACAAGTATTGCTCCAGGCCAACCTTCCTGCTATGTTGGGTGCCACAGGCCACGTGTCATGCACAGTCAGGGAGTTTATTTACAGAGACAAGATGTGAAGTTTGACCCTAGTCAGGACAAGGCGAGGATTACTTTAGAAATCATGTCTGAGACATAAGCTGGTTCTGTTTCTAGATGGAAGAACCATTTTCTAACTTTTCTGCCTTCGAATAGTGCACAGCCCTTTTCTGTCTTTCGAATGAAAAAGTAGCGTTGCATAGCCTCTCACGGAGCTCTCACAGCCCTTTGCACATTCCACAAACCACCATTAGCACTTTTGTCACCACTGAGACGTCTGTGCCTTCATTGTGGGGTCCGAAGAACCATATTGGTATCCCCAGCCCTAGTTCACAGAGTCTGGCATATAGTAGGTGCTCAGCAGCTGATGCTGGGGAATGAGAAAACGTCCTACATGATTCCGTAAACAGAGGCCCAGCAGTTGCCTCCCAGCTCCTCCTATGTCTGAAATCTGAACTCCATTAGCAACCCCCTTTCCCTGACCCTGATTTGAACTTTAGTTTGCTAAGCTGAAAAGAGAGAAAGATGTAAAATGGGAAGAGGAGCAGACCTTTTTTTTTTTTTTTTTTTTTTTTTTTTTTTTTGCCTCACGGGCTATCCCACCCCCCTTGCCCATGCATTCCAAGACAGATCAGGAGCCAGGTGGAACTGGCTGCTGTGCACCCCCTTCCCTGACAGGCGGGCAGGAAGGCCTGGCCGGGAACCTCTGCGGCCTATCGGGTGTGCACGGGCCATGCTGTGACCTGTGGTTGAACTGCTGAGGCCCAGTCTGGTCTTAATACCCATGCAGCTGCTCCTGAGGCAGGAGGTCTGGGGGGAGGAAAGACCATGCTAAGGCGCAGCTCCAGAGTGCCACAGTGTAGACTGCTGTTTGCACACTGGAATCATTTATGAAAGGTTGGGTTGCCTGTCCCAACTGGGTAGACCTGTGGAAAGAGGTCCCACACATCTCCAAAAATGCTGAGATGAGAGAGACAAAAATGTGCAGGAAGACCAAAGATGGGAAGTCATCCCCTTCTCTATGCTGAGAGAGAGAGAAAGAGAGAGAGAGAGAGAGAGAGATATTACGAGACGGGCAGATCACGAGGTCAGGAGATCGAGACCATCCTGGCTAACACGGTGAAACCCCATCTCTACTAAAAAAAAAAAAATACAAAAAAACTAGCCAGGCGAGGTGGCAGGCAATTGTAGTCCCAGCTACTTGGGAGGCTGAGGCAGGAGAATGGTGTGAACCCGGGAGGCAGAGCTTGCAGTGAGCTGAGATCCAGCCACTGCACTCCAGCCTGGGCGACAGAGCCAGACTCCGTCATAAAAAAAAAAAAAAAAAAAAAAAAAAAAAGAGAGAGAGATATTAAAGAAGAGAACACCAGGAAATACTTTGATACTATTCACGTATATGAAAATGAAGTAATTATGCTTCATTTTCCCATATTCATTCCTCTCTGATTCTAGGTAAACTCTGAAAGTAGGTAGAGCTCCGCAGTGCAGCTGGGACATTGAGGCCAGAGAGAAGCTCCTTGGCTCAAAACTGAGATTCCAGGCATCTCGTGAATTCCTCTCCAGGAGATGTGTAACTAAGAATACGTGATCTGAAGTGACTTCGATGATTCTCTGCTCTAATCTCCTTGTTTTTCAAATAGAGCATCTAAATGCTTCATATGTGGTTCCAAAGTGCTATGGTTTGAATGTGACTCTCAAAGAATCATATGTTGGAAATTTAATTTCCAATGCTACAGTTTTGGGACATGGGGCCTAATGAGAGGTGATTAGACCAAGAAGGTGGGGTGAATGGATTAGTGCAGTTATCATGGGAGAGGGCTTGTTATTACCGGAGTGGTTTCCTTATGGAAGTGCGAGTTTAGCTGTTTGGTGTCTCTCTCTCTCTCTGTCTCTCATCTCTATCTCTATCTCTATCTCTTTCACCCTCCCACCTTCTACCATGGGATAACATAGCAAGAAGTCCCTTGCCATATGCTGGCCCCTTGATCTTAGACTTCCCAGCCTCCAGAACGGTAAGAAAATAAATTTCTGTTCTTTATAAATTATCCAGGCCGGGCGCGGTGGCTCAAGCCTGTAATCCCAGCACTTTGGGAGGCCGAGACGGGCGGATCACGAGGTCAGGAGATCGAGACCATCCTGGCTAACACGGTGAAACCCCGTCTCTACTAAAATACAAAAAAAAAAAATTAGCCGGGCGAGGTGGCGGGCGCCTGTACTCCCAGCTACTCGGGAGGCTGAGGCAGGAGAATGGCGTGAACCCGGGAGGCGGGGCTTGCAGTGAGCTGAGATCCGGCCATTGCACTCCAGCCTGGGCAACAGAGCGAGACTCCGTCTCAAAAAAAAAAAAAAAAAAAAAAAAAAATTATCCAGTCTGTGGCACTTGGAAAAAATAACAGCACAAAATAGACTAAGACACAAAGGAATGGAAAATTATTTTGGGGTTAGAATCTTGGTGGTCAAAGAAGACTGATTGCCTCCCTTATCCTTGGGTGAAAAGGAAGAGACTCATATGTGCCTTCTAGGCAACATCATGCTATTTTGTTTTGTTTATTTTTCTCTACCTGCTTGCCCCGCATGTTCACTGCTAACCAGGGGTCCTGGCTGAAATGTAGTGGTGATGTGGTGGTGTTGGGAAGAAGAAGGCTCGTACAGTGAGGTTTGATGTCCCTGTCCCACACAGGGATGGTTCCACTCTCAGAACGTGGCCCAGTCTCTATCTGCCAGAAGTTCTGTCAGAAGAGCAGAGTTTCAGCACTGTCTTGTGCCCTAGAACGGAATGCATGGATTTCCAAAGGCAAAAAGGACTGACAGACAACACCCTGTGAGACGTGGAACTCTTCAGCCATTCTGCAAGGTGTTTCAGGCAGTGGCTGGAGGCAGAGGATGATGCACTTCCGTCTTAGTGAATTTCTAGTGTCTCAGAGCCTCTGGCCTGTCCATAGAGCATACTGTGCCTGTTGAGGGCGTGGCTCTAGCACATCCACTTTCATCCTCTCCTTCCCACCAAACCTGGCCCTACTCTTTGTTGAGATGGTCAGGGGAACAGACAGGGGATGAGTAGAAGAGAAACAGATGAGGTTTTGGAAATGACCAATGCATTTATTAGGTGGACTATGAAGGTTAGCTGGTAAGTATCATCAATCCTATTTCACAGATGGAAACTGTGAAGATTAGAGAATGTGTTGGCCACGTTTCTTAACAGTTATAAGAAGAGACACACTAAGTCAAATTCAAATATCATTTCCTGGGGTTTGTTTCAGATGTACAAAGGAACGTGGAATAGCATGGAATGTGGTCGCTACAGCAGAGCAGCACAGGGGAGCCTGTGCTTCCAGAACTGTGGGGGTACAACACTGAGCAAACCCTTCACCTCATTTAGGATTCACCATGATTTCCAGAAACTTACCTTCTTCTATATGAATTTTAATTGACCTAGTCCACGGGTTAGGATGTTTCCAACTTCAAAAAACAAAAAAGAGGCTCATGCTTATTTAAATGATGGAGACATTTAAATCTCACATAGAGAAAGTCTAGAGGTAGGACAGACTCTCTGCCAAATTTCTGGATTGGTTTTTTTGTGTGTGATTTGCTCTTCTCTTTTCCCCTGGAAGGTTTGGTCTTGGCTCAGGCTGTCTTCCTTCATGGTTTCAAGAGGGCTGCCAGCAGCAGCTGGGGTAATGTGCTTTCTTATTTCACATATAGGCACATAGGGAAAGCATGGAATAAAAATCCTTCCTATCCACCTGAATTGACCAACTTAGGTCATGCACTCACTTCTGGACAGCTAACATTGCCAGGGGAATGCCCTGTGTTGATTGGCCTAAACCTGAATCCTTGAAGTAAACACTGGTCAGGAAGATGAGATTACCAGAACCTAAATCTGAAGGCACACAGGGTAAGAGGGGGAGGGTAGACACTTGAATAAAATTGAGGTCTCCTAGGAAGGAGAAAGGGGTAAGATTTGCTCAACAGATACCCAAGAGAGTCCACCACACCTAGCATTTAAGCATCCCAAGGAGAGCTGTCAGGACCTGTGTGCTCGCTGGGAAGATGTCATACTGTCCCATCTCTGAGGTTTTTGGTCTTTCCTACCCTCAGCCAGCTGATATGGCTGCTCCCTTCTTCCTGGCCCAAAAAGTTGTGACAGGGTGGCAGGGTTGGTTTTTCTCAACACCTGAGGCATACACTGCTATAATTTTTGCAGGAAATGACTTCATAAAGTGATTTTCTTCCAAAGGGAACTACGTAACTGATAGGCTCCCAGGGGCTTTCTAGTGGACTGGGTATTGAAAGGTTCAGCCTCTTATCCAAGGTCATGCACTGCTGATGGTCAGCACCTGCACTAGAGACAGGTCTTTCCATTACACCAGGAAGATGTCAGTGTGGTAGAAATGATGTCAGTCCTTTGAGGGTAAGATTATGAGTAAAGAATGCAAATTTTGACCTTGGGCAAATTCCCTAATTTCTCTAGGCCCCAGTCTACGCACTAATATAGTAAAGGAATCTTATTAGAAGATGTTAAAAGTACCTTCCAATTCTAAGAATCTATGAATAGCTTTATATCATGGGCCTCTTCCAAGAACCTGACAACACTTGTTCTATTAGATCATTTAGCTACAGATTATTTGTTTAAATAGTTTCCCAGGAGTGACCCAGAACATCCTACGTAATAAACCAGTTGTTAAATCATAAACAATATGGACAGGATTCATCATCATTATGTTTCTCAACTGAACATCCATGGGGCCTTCTGGTTGCTTGGACACTCTGCCTAATGGAGTGTTGTCAGGGATTCCCTATGTGGGTGACCGCCTTTCCAAGAATTGGAAATAACAGACTCTAACAAACACTAGAGCTCTGCTGGAAAAAATGTGCTTTTTGTTGGGGTGGGGGGTGGAAAATGAAATGGATGAAAAACCAAAGAAATTTGCTTGTGTTCTTCTTTCCTCTCCCTTCTTTTCTTGGTGTCCTTGTTATCAGCCCCATACCACATCACTGTCAAGTTCTCAGCTTATGGCTCACTAATTCCTACTTAACTAGTTGAAGTTTAGAGTGTTACATGTCCTGGAGTATTCATAGGAAATTTTATTTTATTTTATTTTACTCTTTTGAGACGGATTCTTGCTCTGTCACCCAGGCTGGAGTGCAGTGGCACTATCTCGGTTCACTGCAAGCTCCACCTCCTGGGTTTATGCCATTCTCCTGCCTCAGCCTCTGGAGTAGCTGGGATTATAGGTACCCACCACTGCACCTGGCTAATTTAAATTTTAAAGCCTCTAGACATAAAGGAACGTATATAGGAAGATATAAGTAAGGGTAGCGTAGCATCCCCAGTGGAGCATTCCCCAGTGTTTGTTTTGTTTTGCAGGAATTTTACCCCAAAACTCTTGTCCTGGGTCTCTTTGGCTTGTCTTGAGTCAGTGCCCATCACTGTGACTTTGACTGGCCAGGCTCAAGTCAGGAGGTAAGAGCAGTGGAGTTAGGCACATCCAACCAAAGGACTGAGCATGTGAGGCCAAGTGGTTCTTCAAAGCTCATCAACAAAGGGAGGAGGTGACTTTATCCTAATGTGACAGGCTAGTGGGAAGATAGCTCCTACCAGGAAAGCCTTTCAGAACTTGGGGTGTGAGCCCAGGAGGGCAGCCACATGCTCATGTGGGACCAGCCTGCTCTTCTTCCTTTTAAGATGGGGCCTCAGAAATGGTGAGTGTCCCTCAGTGTACACGGCAGTGTGGCAGGAAGGCCTCGGGAATGGAGCTGGGGAAGCGGTAACTGTGTTGAATTTAGTTTGGGCTGTGTAGATGGAAATATCCACTGCAGTCTGAGTCATCTTTGCATCTACAGCTCAGAAAGGTGGAAGCATGCCCAGCAGGAGCCAGGATCTGCAAATAAAGCCGCCATCAGGTGCACCATGTCCTAGTGGCATCTTAATGAGGGAGTGTGGCGCTGTTGTCAGCTGGCCTCCGGGTCATTATAGGGCTCTAGATTTGCCAGCCCCTGCTGTCAGCTTTACCATGGCATATGTTGGCTCACACAGGCTGACAGTGCACCCCAGCAGGTCTCCAAGATACCTATAGAGGCTGTCCTCCTTCTGAGCCCTCCTGGTAGCATGGCCGCCTGTCCCCTTTGCTACTTGTTTTGCAGTGCAGGGACAGTGGGATGTTGCCAAAATTCAGCTTTGTTCTGTGGGATTCACGGAGACTTCCTCAAAAAGATCTGAGACCACCTCTTACCCAAAGTTTCATCTAGATGGGACAGTGGAGATGAACCCTGCTCTTAATTTCCACGGGGCAACTTAGTGACTCTTATCGCCTCCCGGGTAGAAGGAAAGAGAATCCGTCAGACACCATGATCCTGAGCCTAAAGCCATGCATGGATTCCAGTGTCAGGGAAACCTTAACTGTATGAGGGGCATTTGGTTATTCAGTTCTTTTGTTAAATTGTTTGCAGACTGAGGGGACCAGAACCCAGAACTTTTAAAGTCTCAGTCACTGTATTCCTTGCTTATTCCACCTCCCCGTTGACTTTCTCCAAATGAAGTGAGAGTGTAAAACAATTCAAAGGCGGGGACAGCAAAAAGAGCATGGGGCTGGGAGCTGTGCCCATTTTTAGGTTTTATATGCTTTTCTCCTGGTGTTTCTTGATCATTGCAGAGTTGGAAATGCTAGAGCCACAGGTCACATTGGTCTTCTTGGTTGTTTCTCTTTGTACTTTTCTCCTGGAGGGCAGCTGAACTGAATTACAGAGAAGAGGTATCCCAGGTCACAAGCATGTCATGGCTAAAGGAGGTGGGAGAGAGGTAGGGGTCACATAGATATTTTCTTCTAGAAAACTCCAGAGGCATTTCTCGGGCTCAGGGGAGGCAATTTTGATTCCGTCCATGGAGGAATGTTTATAATCCAGAGTTGTTCCACTGTGAAACATGTTGCTTAGTGAGGTAGTGAGCACCCTGTTGGTGGAGGTGATCAAGCAGAGGCTGAAGCACCAGCAGACAGGCTCGCTTTTGCGTAAGGGTCCATGACTCAGCAGAATGAGATTCCCCCAGGCCCAAGATCCACTGGGCTCAGAAGCTGTCCTTTCTCCATGGTCCTGGCCTGGCTCAGATGCTGCAGCTGAGGCCCAGGAAGTGCAGGCCCCAGGCCAGTCCCTGCAGTGCCTTGCAGAGTGTGTGCACCCGCCAAGACTTCTGCCCAGGTCTCCATCAACCACTGCCTGGATGAATCTCCAGATGGTGACATCCACCTAGCTTTTTGTGCTACTTCCTCCATCGCCACGCCCAAGTCCACAAAGCTACTGATTGCATTTTTACCGTCAGAAAAGACACATATTGGAGGAAAGAGGCTTTAACATTCTCCCCAAGACACTACACAGAGCCTGCTTTCAAATGGTAAAGTTGGGGAAGGGAGTATGTCATCTGTTTCCTGGTATGAGACCCATTGGATTGAACGCTGGACAGGGCAAGAGTGAGAGTGAGCAGGGAAGGGCAGACAGACCTGTCTCATGTCTGGATATGCACCCCAATCCACAGTGGAGCTAGAAATGGGCAAAGTCATCTCCACCTTGCACAGCTCCCTGAGGCCACTAGCTAAGAGGGCATGTGTGAAGTGAGCTCCCTGAGGCTCCACCTGGGCCTTCCCCTAGGGCCTGTGTCTATCTCTGCCTCTAGGATGGGCGGTGTGGTTGAATGCAGCACTGTTGGGGCTGGCGGTGAATTTGGAGGGCCATGAGCCTCTGGATCTTCTCAGTTAGAGGACAGAAATGAGGCCTGGAGAGTCCCACAGGGAGCTGGTGGCAGAGCCTGAACACCTGTGTGCCCTGTGACTTCATGCTCCTTCTACCATGAGAGGCTGGCAAGATGTCCCAGCTGTTCCCTGGGCTGTGTGAACAGGATCCTAAAACATCTGACTGCAAAGGACACCCCTGATTCTCTGGCCCTTCTCCCATTGTGCAGGTGAGGAAATTGAGACTCAGAGAAACAAAATGCTCAGAAAGATGAAGTGACTTGCTCCACATACACATGGTGTTAAGGGTAGGTTCGGGTCACCTGCTCCAACTTCCTGTCATCCCAAACTGGTAAGACAGCTTTCCTTAGAGTCCCATGGCACCAGACTCATGAAAGGCTAAAAACAACCAAACCAAACTTTCCACAGTCCTTTTCCGTTTTCTCAAAGTGCTTCCACAGTGCAATCTCATTTCCTTCTCACCTCAGTCCTCCCAGCAAGCGAAAGCTCCTAACAACAGGGCTTAAGGGTTTCCGTTCTTGTAAGACACCATCCACGCACAGGCTGTGAGGCCCGCTCCGTGCCAGGCACTGGGTGTGTTTGCACACCTGGTAAGCATGAGGGTCACCTCCTCAGTGGCTTGGGGTGTCATGGAGACAGGTTGTCTGTCATCTGTGTCACTCAGCAAGTCATGGACAGTCTTCAATCCTTGTCCCTGATGACGGCTTCCTGGTGTCAGAGCAGGTGGGGGCCCCTGAGTGACATTGTAAATGAGTGAGACTTCCCGCAGGCCCAGAGAGGTGCTTTCTGCAGCGTCAGGAGGTTTCTGCTACCAGGCAGTTGTCAGCCTTTTAGAATGTGTGCTGCAACCTTTCGCAGGTGTTGGGCTGGGTGGGATGGAGCAGGCAGGTGAAGCCATTGCCTGCACTGTGCATTTTGTCACCCTCTATGATTGATTGTAAAGGAGCAACCAGGACACCAGGTTGCCACATTCTCCTGCTTGTCCCTCCTTAGTGTCCAAGAGTTAAAGAGTCTCAGGGCTGGGAGGGCTCTGGGCAGAGGCAGGACCAATGCATCTCCTCTCCTTCCTGGTCCTGGCACAGTTCTGCACAGCCAGGGCTCTAACGATGCCACATGTTGAGGCCCAGCCTCTTCCTGCAGGCAGCACCTGCAACCTCTTCCTGCAGCCCACAGGAAGAGCCCACAGCTCTCCAGGGCTACATTCACCACCTGCTGTCCTCCTGAGCCTATGCATTCCCCGCCCAGGTGTGAATGCAGGACCTTGTGTAAATCATTCCGGATACAGGGAGATCTGGCCCACACTCCAGGAAGGCAGTGCCCACCTTCCCCTGCACCTGCTCCATCACTACTCCCACACTCACTGTCCAGAAACTCTCTGTTGCTGCCTGAATCCCACCGGCTGAAGGCGAGTATTTCTTTCTGCCCCAGCCCCCTTTCCTCACCACTCAGATAAGCAGCAGCATGTGGCTCCAGAGCAGAGTGGGTGAGACGCTGGACCTGGCCATAGTTCTCATGCTGCCTGTCTTCGCTCATTAGGAAGCTCACCTTGGTTTCTACCTACAAAGCTCTTTGCCAGCCACAGCTCACTTGGGGTTTTGTCTGTGAAGAGTGTTGAGATGGGCTTTATACAGTGGAGAGGAACAATCCAGTAAAGAATAGATACTCGCAGAGGTTAAGGGACTGAGCCCATGTCACAAAGCCAGTGGGAAGCAGGGCGGGGTTCTGGTCATTTAACTCCCACCAGGGGCACTTGCCCTCTTGTATCTTTTCTCGCTGCCCCATGCAGCCTTCCTCCTTCCCCTTGAATTCTTGTCCAGTCCTCCACCTTCATGGCTGCCTTTAGTTCCCACCCATGTCTCTTCCCTTCCTGAGTCCCACCTCCCTAAGCACTATTGACACAGTGGTCCACTTCAGCCATCGAGGGACACACACACAGACTGAACACACAAAAGGCAAACAACATCCTGAGGAAGAGAAGGATGAGAGAAAGACCCGTAAGTAGAGACACACAGGAAGATGGAGACTGGAAGAGAGATAGGTGCGCATAGTGGAAGAGATGATAGGTACCTAAACCCTGCTTTGATACTTACTGGCGGAGCCACTTGGGAGAGTCACTTAACCTCTCTGGGCCTCATTTTCCCATCTGGAAAATAGGCATTGTTTATTTAGTAAATATTCATTAAGTGTCATTTTTTAGGTGCCTAGGATATATCAGTGAACAGAATAGTTTAATAAAAAATCTTGCTTTTCTGTGGGTGAGGTAGAAATAAAAGTAAATGCACTAAGTAAAGGATTTTGTGTATTAGAACATAAGTGCTATAGAGTGTTAGTTTGGGTTGACTGTAGGATTACATATGTCAGGAAATAACATTCAAGGAGTTCTTTAAAGGACATGCCTGTGGGAGGGAGAAAGGAGGCTGCCAGAAAAGGCTCCAGGGAGCCCCCAGTCCACCATGCAAATGTGACCTTGAGTGAGGAGAGAGAGAGAAGATTGGGTGGAGGAACCCTGGCTTGGCGAAGCCATCAGGGAGTCGGTCCTCAAGCAAAAGCTGGATACCAGGAGTTCCATGTCTCCATGATGGCCTCAGTCTTTGGCCTGGAACAGCCCTGGGGAGGTGGGGTAGCAGCTCTGATGCAGTGATGGCTTTCACAGCGTAGCAGCTGAGGACCTTGATCAACTATATGACCTGGAGTTGGAGGTCTGTGCAGTGCATTCTCATGGTTGGCATACATGAGAAAAGAAAATCATAAAGAATGGAGCAGGGTAAGGAGGATAGGCATTGCCCTGATGTGGACAGATCAAAATTTTAATAGGGTAGGCAGGATAGTCTCACTGAGATGATATTTGAGCAAAGATTTGGAGGAGGCAAGGGAGAGAGTCACACAGATGCCATTGCCATCATTGTTGACATCGTCACACTGCCAGCCTTGCAGGACAGTTGAGAGGGTGGCGTTGATTCATGCATGGGAAAGCACTTTGTAACGGCATAGACTTAGCTGCTGGAGAACAAACAAGAAGTCTATTTGTCCTGGCATCTTGGATTGACATGTCACTGAGAGAGGAGCCGCTGGCCTCTATCCCATGCCATGTCAGACCTCTCTTCTGGGGAGGAGCAATTGGGATGACCACTCCAACCTTGGGAAAGTGAGGTAATCTGTTTCCAGGGCATGCCACTCCCAGGGACTTAGAACTCTCTGAACAGCTGAAACAAACAGCCCCCAAAGTCCCAAGAGGATAGAATCTTATTTTCAGCTCAACAATAGGATATAAAACAAAATCTTTCTCAGACAACTAGATGAATGTGTTACTCTCCCTGAAAACCAGAGTTAACAATAGCTCCTGATAAGAGATCGTTCTTATCTCTGTGGTATCCTGGCAGATGGAGTTTCACTGCTAACCAAGTGTCTACAGTGTGCCAGGCTCTGTGCTGAGGGAAATAACTTATTTTATTTTCTTGAGTATCTGAGTGTTTAATTCTATTTTTACAAAAACAGGAAACTGATGTGAGGCCCCCACAGTTGGTTAAGTAGTAGAGTGGGGATTCAAACCCAGGTAATTACTTGTCTGAGGGTCTGTCTCCCCCAAACCCTCATCCCTTGTCCCTGTACTACATGCCCCTGACAGGAACAGGTGGACTCAATTCATTTCTGCTTGACCTATAGCATATATAAGGGGCCCTGCTGCAAGCAGGCTTTCAAACTGGGTAATGAATGGTCAAGCCACATTCATCCAACTGTCTGTACCTTCTAGGTGAGAGGCTGGCCATATGCTTTGGTACT
The DNA here is from genome assembly GCF_049350105.2 of Macaca mulatta. Classification (NCBI taxonomy): domain Eukaryota; kingdom Metazoa; phylum Chordata; class Mammalia; order Primates; family Cercopithecidae; genus Macaca; species Macaca mulatta. Next base: position 122,801,688 of record NC_133417.1, on the reverse strand, counting down.
CTTTGGAGCTTCATAAAACTCTATTAGTATTACCTAAAGGAGGTTGTTAAATGTAGATTCCCAGGTCCTGCCATGGAAAATTCTGATTTAGTAGGTTCAAAGTATGCCCAAGAATTTGCATTTAAGGAGCATTGGTCTGTGAGAACATACAGCTAGGTGGGTGACCATCAGGTTGGTGCATGTGGTGGCATTCCTAGGGGAAATAGTCGCTGTTCTTCCTCTTGTCCTCAGGAAAAAGGCCCAAGGAGCAGTGGCTCTACCGGCCCCTGGGAAATGCCCAGATGACCCTCCATAGCTCCAGTCATAGAACAAGGACTTGGATCAAAGCAGAATGAATTTTGGAGGTCTGGGCGGGAGATGTGTGTGGGGGGCATCATGCATGTCCTTTATGTGGTCAAGCTTCCTCTATTGCTTATAAACGCTTCTGTAATCTTAGAGAAAGTTGGGTAAGCTTATGCAGATCTCAACCCTGTCCAAGAGATGTACTATGTTAGGTGGTGGAAACCTCAGAGATCTGTTCATCTCATTCCCTTGGTTGGAATATGGGCTGGAGGGTGGAGGGAATGGTTTGCGGTCATACAGCCAATAGCCCGAGTCAGTTATCAAGCCCAGGTTTCCTGATTCCCACATCAGCCCTCACTCCCCACTTCTTTTTGAACCCACAGACATGTGCTGGTCTCATGCTCAGCTCTTGGCTGTACAGCCTGGCCCAGCAGACCTGCCAACTTTCTTTGAAGATGCATAGGGACACTTGTGGGCCCTGGCACTGAAGCCCTCTGGGAGCTTACACCCTCATTTCCCAAGTCCTCAATATGCAGCAGGGGTAATGCCCACCAATACATCAAGAGTGACAGCTAGTCCCACCCGCTGCCTCTATACTCAACACTTTCTAATGTTACCCTCCCTCCTCTGCTTCCCGTTAATGGATTAGAGTTTCTCTTTGACTTTATTGTTTCCTATAGCTTGGTGGTATAGGACGTAGCTTTAGATGGCAGTAGGCAAATATTTTACTAGTTAATGTATATTGCTTACTGTATGCCAGGTTCTGAGGACTCTAGATGTATTAACTCATTTCGTTCTCACAACTATTTCATGAAGGTAGGTACTGTTTTATTTCCATTTTATAATAAGGAAACTGAGGCACAGTGAGGTTCAGTGACTTGCTCAAAGGCCATGGGGCTGGCGTGTGGTGGCAGCAGGTCTAGAATCCAGGCTCTATGAGTCCAGAGCCTGTGCATGATCTGTACTTCAGTTAGATCTTCATTTCAATGTGTGTATGAAAACAATGCAAAACATTCAATGCTGGTTGGAAGATAATGGATGCCAACCACAACGGCTAAGGCAAAGACAATTTCTAATAGGAGTGGAGCTTGAAACAATTTTAATGTAGGTCTTGTGCTTTCTGTGTGAGAAAATTGATGCCTTGAGAGCCAAGATCACTTCTCCAATGTCCTGCTGTGAGTTAGTGGACAAGCTGATGCTAGAATCCTTCTCCTGACACCAGCTTCGTGTCCATTGCTTTCTTCTCGAGTATTCAGAAAGCATGGATTTGATTGAAGTCATGTTTCATAGTCTAGATCATTTAAACTTCACACAAATAGTTTGTAGTCAGGCGCTAAATATGGTGTGTTTTTCATGAAAAAAACTTAAAATCAATTTCTCAAGGCCACTTGGCCCACAACGCAGTTCAAGATCTGCTGAAGGACCATTTAAACCATCATTAAATGTCTCAGTCAAGACATAGTTGAGTGATAAGGCACTATGGTAGGTAGTTATCTTTAAGTATCACCATCGTTTCCTTCTGTCCATCACGTCTCCTTCCCAAGGGCTCTTCTCCCTGAAGAGGCTGCCCCCATGTACCCATCATTCCCTTCTTTCTCTTGCCCGGCTACACTCATGCCCTGCAGCAGAGGCTGCCAGGCTGCCACTTATGGCTCCTTTTGTCCTGAACTCATCCCCTCTCCTCCAGGAACTTCCATCTCAGGTTCATATCAAGCCCTTGATATACCTACAGCCTCATCCTATGCCCCAAATGGCAGAGAGCAAGGGTTCATAATCCCTTAGTTTCATCCATTCTTTCTTTCTTGTTGGTGTTTTATGCTCTGGCAATGCTTTCTGAGCCGTGATCTCCCTTCCTTTTGCTGTGCTTCAGTTTCCTTCTCTGCAAAATGTCGATCAGATCTGACGGTCACTAATAACCTGTTATTGACCCAATGGTGTTAACATTGAAATATTGTTTATTCCACTTGACCCTCATTTGATTTCCTCTCTTCCCCAGACTCAGCTGTCACAAGCAGGCAGTGCGATTTTCCATTCCCCAGGAAGTCTTCAAATAAAACTTATTTTTCAATGGAGGTGGGAGGAGCTGCACATAATTCTCTTTCAAAATAATGACAGGAGAAGGAAAAGAACAACAACAACAACAAAAAAAAAAACCCTGAAGCAATCAAAATAGGAAAGTCCACCCTTGTGGGATGAGCCGGGGAGGAAGGACAGCACCCACCACATTCCAAGGAAAACTTTGGCCCCTGCTTTGTGGTTTTATATATTATTAGAGAATTTACAACAAACAGATGAAGAGGAGAAGCTGGACGGTGCTGACAGTTCTGGTGGGAAGTCGATCCTGCACAGCAAAGGCTCTGTCTAAAAATACCCGGCCAGGACCTTGCTGTTTCCATAAACAGATGGACACCACGGCCTGGCACAGGGGCGGCGGCAGTGGGAGGAAATTGTATCTGACAATGATAACAATCTGGCATGTCCCAGAGCTTCACATCCTGGAGAGTCCAGCGGGCTGTCCAGATCTCCACTGGTGCAAATGAGACGGCTGTAAATAGAATTTTCCCAGCGTGGCTGCCCCTCGTGGGGGCCCACAAAACATCTCTCCTGCCCCCTCCTCCCAATGCCATCTACAAAGAGGAGGCAGATGAGGTGTGGAAGCTGCTAGAGGAGTAGAGGAGTAGAGTTGAGGTGGGACCCCTGGGGGTACCCCGTGGCTGCTCCAAGGAATAGATGAGATCTGTTTGTGGCCTGTGCATGTGACTTTCAGGAAGTCTTGCTGCATCTCTTTGTGTCTAACCTTCCAGATCTATAACAAGGAAGGGACATGATTCCAGAGTCAGTATGTTCAGTCCAGCAAGACACGTTTTAAGAGGGGCAATATACCCAACTAGTGGGGTCAAGTGGAGAAGAGACCAGATGTGTGAATGCTTGTGCTATCCTGTGGGAGAATGTGTTCCTTGTCAGGGTGGCCCAGAGTGAATGGAACACTAGGAGGAAAGAGTTCCTCATCACTTAGGCAGAGCAACAGAGGTTGGGAAACTGTGTCTGGAAAAAGGACAGTAGAGATGGGTCATGACTAAAGATATAGGCTTTGGAGTAAGGCTTCCTGGGCTTGAACGCTGCCCTACTCACTCAGTAGCTGTGCATCCCTAAGCCTGTTACTTAACCTCTCTAAGCCCTCATTTCTTCACTGAAAATAGAAATGATGAAAATGTCTACTTCATAAGTAATTGTGAAGATTGAGTGAGATAGTACATATGAAGTTGTGCTGGATAGCTCGTGTTTAGCTCTGCAGGTCCATTCTCTACCCTTCTCCATTCTGCTTTGCATCCTGGAGTCTCACCTCTATGGACCACATCAGTGAGTTCTCATGTCTTCTGGTTTCCCATTGGCCTAGCTAATGGGAGCCCAGCAGGAGATCAGAAGGTAGTAGGAGAGTGATCTGGGTATTTATTCTCCCAATGACCTCTCCAAGGGGTTTCCAGGAATCAACTATGTTCCTAGACTCAAGGTCAAAGCTCCTGGTAGAGGATCCTCTCCCATGTTCTCTCTGGGGACTAATAACCATTAGCTTGCCTTACTCCTTCAAGCCCCAGGGGTCATAATGGAGCCTCATTGTCAACAGCCTTGGAATATCACACTGCCCCTTGCAATTTCCCTACACTTTGCTCACATCTTTTTCAATGGTCTTTTTATTAAGCTCAACTCAAATGATTCCAATTTGGTCATTCATTTGTTTCTCATTGGGACCTGGACTGTCACATAGTGACTGCCACATAATAATAAATTTATTCATTTGACAAATATTAATCAAGTGTCCACTATGTCTCAGGGACTGTGCTATCTAGTGGAGGTTTGATGATGAGCAAAACAAAGATTCCTGTCCTTCTAGAGCATTACTTCTAGTAGTGTCTTGACTGATATTTATTGAGCACTTATGTGGCAGAGACTGTTTCAAGTGCTTTGTAAGGATTAACTCACGAGGTCTTTACAACAACTCTATGAGGTAGAGACTGTTGTCACCATGTGAAAGATGAGAATGTGATTCAGGGAGATTAGATTGAGTTATTTCCCATGCTGGGAAATGACAGAACCAAAATTCAAAGAATAAATGTCAAAATACTTTGATTAGTAAACAAGAGCTAGCAATATGATGGCAGTGAAAGCTAACATTTATTTAATACTAATTTTGTGGTATTCACTGTCCTTGGCCTTTTATGTGGCTTAACCTGCCTGATCCTCATAGTGATTCTGTAAGGTTTATGCTATTATTATTCCCGTTTGCAGATAGGGACAGACACTGAGGTTTCCCTGACCATTCTATTTAAAATGTGCAAGCTCTCCACTCTGTGACTCATTTTACCTCCCTTTATTTCTTTTTTTCCAATGTCTTGTATCACCAACAGATACACTTGGCAATTTTTGTTCTAATAACTTTTATTTATTTATTTGTTCTCTTCCCCTGGAGTGAAGTCTCTGTAACAATGAGGATTCTCATTCACCTGCACATTCTCTGTGCCTGAAACAGTGTCTGGAATATAGTGAGAACTTGATAATGTTTATTGAAGGAATGAATGAAGCAGAGTGTCATGTAAAGGCCCCTGGGTCCCATAGCCAGTTGAGGGCAGAGCCGGATTCAATTCCCAAGCAATGACCTGCCTTTTTGACCAAGAGCTCTTTAAAAGGGACATTGGCAAATTGCAGGGGGCAGTGGAATTTGGATACTTGAGTTCTGGTTTTTGGTCTGCCACTCATTGCCTAATCAACCTGGGTGTCATCCCCCTCTCTTGGATTTCGTTCTACTCATCCTAAGATGACAGAGTGAGATAGGTGGTTTCTCATATCCTCTCCAGCTCCAGGTCTAATACGTGGTAACTCCCAGTGGCCAGCAGAGGGGCCATGATCTCCCGAGGTAGAAAAGTGGCCAGTGGGACCTGAACAAGGCCCCACACACTCCTTACTTGTTCAGCCCCCAAAGGCTGAGCAGGTTGAGGACGGAGGGGACCCCTAAAATGCTTTTAGCAGGGACTGAGAGTTCCTCTGCAAGGATGTTTCCTTTTTCTGCTCATCTGCACGAACCAAATAGCCATAACGTGAGACTCCACTGGCAAGATCAGGATTCTCAGAGGCTCTGTGTGTTTTTCGAGGGTCCTAAGCTTGGCAGGATCGTTTGTTGAAATATTAATTTGTATTTTTCTTGCCATTGCAGAAGAGTCTGAATAAATCAGATTTTTTTTTTTTTTAACTTTTAAAAGGCTCCCTCCTCAACCTGCTCAGCCTTTGGGGGCTGAGACAAATATGAAGTGTGTGGGGCCTTTCTCAGGTGCCAGCAGCCACTCTCCTGCCTCATGCTATAATGACTCCTTTGCCAACCACAGGAAATCACCGCGTGTTAGATCTGGATCTGTTCCATTTTGCCTAGAAGAGCAAACAGGGCTGTGAATCAGGTGGAGAATGAGGATTTTGTTTTCCAAAGGAGCTGGTTGGTGAAAGCAAAGGGTGCTCAGAGAGTGGGGAAGCACATGAGTTTGGAGCTGAGGAGTAACTTTTTGGAAAGAGAGGAAAGGAATTGTATCCACCAGGGTCCAACCAGGGAAACATGAAATATTTCTAACGAAGAGAATGTGACGAGGGGAATTGGTTAGTAGGTGATAGAATTGCTGAGAAGCCAAACAGCAGATGAAAAGGCAACCCTGAGATTAGTAAGAGTAGGGAGTCTGGTTGCCCTAAGCTGGAAGGACAAAGGGAGGAGAGCCTAAGGGCAGCTGAAACCAGGGCTGACCTGTGCAATAGGAGCTGAGGGCACAGAGAAGAAGTGGCAGCTGCTGGAGATGCTATATTCAGAAGCAGAGAGAGAGAGAGAGAGAGAGAGACAGAGAGAGAGAGAGAGAGAGAGAGAGCGCGCGCGCAAGGCTTGGCTTCTCCCCTCTATATCCAGTCTTCTAGCAGTGCCCCACCTGGGAATCAGCTGGAGAACTGTGCCTTGTTTCTCAGTAGAGATGAGTAAGTGAGGTCCTCTGATGGGCAGCACAAGGTACCAGGGTTGGAACACTGAAGAGGAGCCTTGGGAACCTCAAAGACTCCCATACCTCCACAGGCACTGAGTGATGGAGCTTCCTGCCTTTGGGTGAAGCAACTTTAAGGATGATGAGTACCCTCAGAGACCATGTCCTTTGCCTATATCTGAGTACCATCTAGGCAGCACCCCCAAACATGATAGAGACTGAAGGAAACAATGAGGAATGTGGCACTATTTTATACTCAACTTGTGGAATAAAACTGATTCCTGCTAGAAGAATTACCAGTGTTCTCTGCACCCTGTCTTCACAGCATGATTTTTTGGTTGGATTGCATCAGCTCCTTCCTGTTCTCCACTAGGACTGTAGGGATCTACGGCCCAAGAACCAAAGACTTTGGACATTTTGCTCTACTTGGGAAGTTTGTAATGTTATTTTCTGCTGTGGAGCATAGTGCAAAGAAAGAGGGGGAAGAAAGGTGGGTTTCTTCAGTCTCCACCCCAATGACCAAGGAGACTTGCTTCCCTGAGGGTTGTTGCTGCATTGCAAGTTTATTCCAACCCTTCACTACACAGATGGACAACTCATGTGGCCAGAGGACTTCAACTCAAAGGAATTACACAGTGATTTGTTGAACATTTATTGTGCACCAGGGAGTGTGTGAGGCTATGTGGTAGGCATGAGATGAACAATAGATGGTTCTTCCCCCATGGAAGGTGACCACTGGAATTACAAATCCTAGCATCACCTAAGGAAAGGCTCAGATCTTCCCTGGTGGAAGTTGGGGCTCTTCCCACAGGGACCTTTTAGACCCGGAGCTCTTGTATCATTGCCTCTTGGCAGAAGGTTTAGAGACTCCTGTCATCATGAAGTTTCACAGACTCCCTCAGCCTTTATCTTTTCTGAGTTCTATGGGGAAAAGCTAGGCTGGATATGTGGAGTGACTCACCGAGACCTAGAGGGCATCTGTGTGAGGCTGCGGGGGTCTCCTTAGAGAAAAGGGAAGCTGCAGTGTGGCGGCTAGGGGATGCACAAGATGATCTCCAGACTTTCTCAGCCTTCAGAAGTGCAGGCCCTCTGAGGCCACATTCCTTCCTGGTCTGGCTCAGTGGAGGCTGTGTTTCCCCACTGTTGCTTTTTCCATGGATTTGTTCAGCAGTTGAATGGGCAGAGAAGGAGAAGCCTCTCTCATCCTGTTCTCACACAGCTCTGCTTCATGGAGACCCACCCAGATTCACTGGAGAGCAAAGCCTACCAGAGTCCCTGTCAGCAGCACTGTTTCTAGAAGCTTCCACGTGAGAGGAAAGCGTGGAGTCCTGGGGGCTGATGAAGCAGCAATGTCAGCATGAGCACAGGCAGGGAGAGGCAAGAGGAGCAGAGTGAAGGGGAACGTTCTCTTCATTCTTCCACCTGCCTGTCCCCCAGCCAACACATCCCTTCCGTTCCCTGGAAAGCCATTTCCAGGGAGGCTTACGAAGACAGCAGGTGATGGGGATGGTGATGGAAGGAGTCTGGGTGCTGAGCTGTGCCATGGACTCGGTGGGGAGGAGCAGCATGCTCTGAGCGAGGTCACATGATGATGCTAAGTCAGGATCAGAGGCTTGGCAGGGACTGTCGGGATTTTACATCTCTTCCTATCAGCTTCTCTGACCATCCTGGTTCCCAGAGCTCTTGTAGCTTTGCATTCAACCTTTCTTTTAACTGCACATTTAAACTGTGAAAAGACAAGGGTGTAAGAAACCTCTTAAGGCTAACTAATGCTGGCTTCATTTTCCACCTCTGCCATCTGCTTACTAATTTAGTCACTTTGGACGACTGACTTAACTTCTTTGAGCCTCAGTTTTATCACCTGTAGTTGCCAACGGTAACTTCCTGACATGATTTTTATGAGTAAAAATAAGAAAATGTATATAAAGTGCCTAGCACAGTCCTATTATGTAGTAGTTGTTTAAAAAATATTAGATCCTGCATCAGTCAGGCTTCCCGCAGGAAACATAGTGTCTTAGGTTGGCCCTTCCAGAAGCAGGTCCTGAGAACAGATTTGGGTACAAGTAGTTTATTTAGGAGGTGATCTCAGGGAACACTAAGAGGGGACTGGGGAAGTGAGGCAGGAAGAGAAGGCAACTGAAATGGAGTATGTCAATGGGAAAGTTCCCACTATGGGCAACCAGGGCTCAACCCTGCTGGGCACCTCTGGGAGATGATGTGGAACATACTTCTGAGTTGTCCTAAAGGCCTAGGAAGCCGAGCTATTCATTTATCCATCAACTGCCACTTATCATTCTTTGAAGGCTGCTCTTGGGAGACCCTTGTGCAGTTCAAGCATGCCCCTGGGGTTGGAGAGAGTGCACAGACAGAGCCACAGGTGCTTGCTGCAAGAAGACCAGCAGGGATGATGCATGCCTAGGGTCTGCTCACAGAGAACCAGCAACACCTGCTCCAGATGGCATACTCCAAAAGAGTGAAAGGGGAGTTTAATGAAGAGCCTATTTACATTGGTGTGGACAGGTTAAAGGAAACCGAAAAAGGATGCTGGAACACCTTGGGGCTACAGGTAAGAAGCAGCTACCACCCCTAATCCTGAAGATACCAGAAGAGAGGCCAATTGCCTGGATTCAGAGAGATGGTAGCTATCGGAGAAGGGCCTCCAGAGAGCAGCTATGTCCTCAGGTTGCAAAATACTTGGACAGGAAGGGCAGGAACTGGAGAATAAATCTCCAGACCTCTTGGTCTTCCTGACCACCAATTTCCTACTGTTGCCTCGTGATAATATTATAGAACCAAAGGAAAGTAGAGAGAAGGGAGTTCGGTTTGTTCATGCATCCCTGAGACATCACCCTCTAGGGGTACAGAGTAGGGTAAAGGTTGAGATGGGATCTGGGAGAGCAAGAAGGGGGTTATCTCTTGCCAGATTTCACTGATCATGTCTTTACTCTCATCTCCACAAAGACATTGTAAAGTCCCAGAAGTCTGGGGCTATGCCTCATTTTGTGATCTTGTTTCTAGCAAAGTGACTTGCACATTTTAGATACCTAAATATTGGGTGATTGACTGGAGTAATGAAACCTGAGGGCTGTTGAAGAGAAGTAGGTGACTCCTGGGCTGGGGGTAGTGGTCTTTGATGCCTGAGCCAAGGAGTGTGGTATGAAGTAGTCCCCAGAAATATCAGTTCCATCTGGGCTTGGCAAGCCACCCAAGGAGTCAAGAATACCACGTGGAGATGGCTCTGCAGAGGACTTCTTGCATCTGCCTCACTTTTGAGAGGGATGCTTGCTCTTTGACTGTGGTTGGTCAGGCAGCGGGTCTCTCAGGAGCACTCCTCAATGAGAGCCAGGACTCCTTTGAACCCCCACCATGTCATTCCACCACTGCATGTGCCAACTCTTTCTCCACTCCCTTTTCCTTAGTTTAACTTCAGTACACATATTCCAGCTGCTTTTATCGTGGTGATTGTTATTTGTGGAGTATGACAGAGGGTTTGGCAACATGGCAGATAAAGAGATGCTGCTGTATATGTTTTGTGGCTGTTGAGACTGCCACCACCTCCTTGATTTGTTCTGGAAGATTCTGAAAGACTGCTACCTCCCCTACTGGGTCTTGGATGGGAGTTAACAGGGCAGTATTTCCCAAAGGGAAGAGTGTGAACCACTTACAACAGAATCAGTTTGAGAGGTATAAAAATGCGGATCTAGGACTCCACTCCTGACCTACAGAATTATAATCTGAATGTGCCTTGGTGCTCTGTAGTTTAATTAGTTCCTCAAGAGGTTCTTAGGTCTGGCAATTTTTAAAGGAATCCTGCTCTGGGAAACCCATCGAGTGGAAAGGAAAAATGAGAAAACAGGCAGGGTATCAGCATGATGTCTGTTCTCGGAATCTGATAGGCAGGCTTGTGGAGAGAACCCAGTAAGAAATGTTTGGTGAAGAAATACTGCCTACATTTGTTTTAAGACACTAATAAATGCAATATAACATGAGTTAGAAAGCAGTGCTTGGTTTTGCTTGGTTTTAGACTCTTCATATAAAATCTTGTATGTAATATTTGTAAAGCTGATAGTAGTAACCATTGCTTATTGAATGTGTGCTATTGGCTGGACATTCTTTGAAGTGTCTTACATGCCTAAAGCACATTTAGTGCTCACTACAACCCCTAGAAGTCTGTACTACTAGTATCCCATTCTGCAGATGAGGAAACTGAGGCACACAGAGAAGTTACATAAATTGCTGAAGATAAGAAAGTTGTCAATGGACCTAGGATTCAAAGCCAGCATTCTGCCCTCCTGAACATACTCTATGCCAGCTTCTCATGTGATAAAAACAAGGATGTGTTTGTTAGTGTTTTTGTACTGTTACATCAAGTACTAATTCAAGAAACTCCCAGTTGCCTCCTGTATACTGGGTACTCATTAAGAATATGCAGATGAGACTTGGTTCTTGATCTTGAGGAACTCAGGGTCTGGAGTCAGAAAACATGCAACTCAATTGCATGTATTTGTTTATGTTTAAATGCAGCTTTTGGGATTCTATACAGGTTGAGCATCTGAAACCCAAAAATCCAAAATCTGAAATGTTCCAAAATTCACACCTTTTTGAGCACCAACATGAAGCTCAAAGGAAAGGCTCACTGAAGCATTTCAAGTTTTGGATTTTTGGATTTGGGATGCTTAACCAGCAAGCATAATGCAAATATCCCAAAATTTGAAAAAATCTCAGACTTGAAAATCTTCTGGTCCCAAGCATTTTGGATAAGGAATACTCAAGCTGTGCAAGATGCTTTGGGAAGCCAACGAAGAAAGCTAAATTTGCTCAGGTGAGTGGGGGAGGTGTCATTATAGTGGTGACATTGCAGCTAATTCTTGCAAGACATGTAAGAGTGCTTTGGGCAGAGAGGGAGAGAAGGAGAAGCAAATTCCAGGGAGAGGAAACTACAGGGGTAAAAAAACAGAACAGGGAAAAGAATGGGGTATTTTACATGAACTGCAGCTGTTATAACACAGAAACTGTGGTGTTGAGGGGGTGATCAGTGAGATTATGACTGTAGGCTTGAGGTCAAATCATGACAACCTTGAGAGCTGAGTAGGGCATATGAGCTTGTTCTGCAGGTACTGGGAAACCATGGCACGGGGGGCATTGTCACAAGATGATTGGCAGCAGTGGGAAAGAGTTGAGATTAGAGGGGGAAAAATGGAATCCAGAAGACCAGCTTTAAGGTGTGGTCAAACAAAAACAAAAACTGAAAATCCTAGGTAAGAATAATGAGGACCTGAACTCATTGTAGCGGGGCTGAAGATGGAGAAGACATAAAATTGAGAAACACTGGGAAGATGGATTGGTAGTTCTTGGAGACCGATTTGATACTGGGGGCTGATGGAGAGAAAAGGCTGACTCTTGAGTTTCAGGCTTAGAAGACTAAAAGGTAGCAATGCTAACGTTAAGGTAGAGAATAGAATTGGGGATGGTTTAGGATAAAAAGAAAGGATTTAAGCTGAGGCATGCTGCATTTAAAGGATGAAGAAATGTGAATAGGGAACATAAGAATATCAGAGATGGTGATATATAAATAAGATTTGCTTTTTGTTATGGAAAATTCTTTTGCTCTCTGATGGTTTTACTTGAAATTTTTGTGGACTCATACTCTTATCCCGCCCCACCCTCAGCTGGAGAAATGTTTTTAAAATGTTTTTAAAAGACATACCTGTACCCTGCTAGCTGATAAAGAACTTATCTACCAGGTGAAAATGTTACTCAGCTCAAATGTTTAGAAATGCAGTTTCATTTTTTTCCAAATTGAACTCAACTATCAGTTTTAGCTGACAATTTAAACCATGATCTCTGTGCTTTAAAGTGACTTAGCCACTTCTGGTTTAAATCTTTGTTGATTCCAAGTTAATCTTTTTGAAGCAGAACTGAGTTTTCCATTTGCTTTTTCCTTTTGTTTTTTCTTGTCCTTCCCCCCACACCCAGTTACTGGCTTCTGGGAAGAGGTAAGTGGATATAGTACCATGGTGAGAGAGAGACCATCTAGAAATGCCTAGGAAATTAATTCACTTATCTCCTGGTATAGGAACGTACGTTTTGAAATGTTAATTTATGGTGTTTTAAATTGTATTTTTTTCTCCTCCAGGTTTAAGGAGGTCGTCTGTAGGTGACAAGAAATAGAACTTTTATCATGGATAACTATAGAGACAGACTGCCTGGGCTCAAATCCCTGTTCTGCCATTGCCCAGCTATTCAACCTTGGTTAAGTTACTTAGCCTCTTTGTGCCTCACTTTCCTTGTCTGTAAAGTGGAATAACAATAACACCTACCTAAAAAAGTTTTGTGATAATTAAATGAGCTAACAATGTAAAGTGTTTAGAATGTGCTTAGCATATAGAAGAGCTATATAAATTTTCAATTACATTAATTCCTTGCTTTACAGGATGGGTTATAGAAACTACGTTGACATCAGAGGCTTTCTCTGTCTTTTGTAAAAGCCTAAACCTATCAGATTTTCCAGGTGTCCTAGAACAGGAGGGGAAAAGGAGGCAAGTGCCTTAGAGTGAGGCATAGTGAAGACATTCCCAGGGATAGGTTGGGGGCTATCCTGGTGAGGCCCTGCAGATGAGGCTAGTCTTAGAGGGAATGGTGGTGTGAAGGTCTCAGGAGATAGGACTCAGGGAACAGTGACCACTAGACCTGAAAGGACTATATCAGGCAGCACAAGGGACATCCTAGCAGGTACTGGGTGGACTCATTATCCAGGATCAGGGGAGTATCTGTAATATTGGCATAATTATTGGCAGAAGCCTCTTGTGACAATGGAAATGGACTCCCCACCTTCTTCCTCTGGTGGGCTAGGGACTGGGAATGAGATTCAAATGGGTTTAAGAAAGTGAAAACTTAGGTCACTTCTTTCTTGCACATGTGGATGAGTGGGCATAGTCCATTTCAGGTCAGAGCAAGGAATGGAGGAGCACACAAATGTCTGGAAGACTCTGTTTTTAATTAAAGAAAACTGCTGTTTCCCCTTCCTCCCTTCTTATCCCCTAGGAGAAATAGAAGCTGAGTCCTTGGCCTCTGAGTTTAACCAGGACCTCCCTAGAGCAGCAGTCAGGCAGGAAGATTTAGCCCCATTTCCCTCCACTTCCGTCAGACCTCTCCCCGGGACTGCCTGCCCTTCTGTGTTTCACTTCCTGTCCTCCTCTTAAGTGCTCCCCTGTGCAGCTGCTCCACAGCTGGTGGCTTTCCAGTCACCTCCCCCTACCACTTCCCTGTTGAAGGGGGCCTGGGGAGAGTCAGAAGGTGCTACATCAATGTAAGACATTTCCTCCCTGCCCCTCAGCTGTGCCGCTCAGCTGTGTGTCCTCTGGCACCCACAAAATCAAACACCTGCCTTCCAGATGTTTGCACCTACAGGCCGGCAAAGTTGACTGCAGCAAGTCCTTCAGAAGGGAGACAGGTATTTAGTTGGGGGCAATGTTAAATGGAATTTTTGGCCTGAGAAAGACATGGAGGGAGGGGATTATCATTTCCATTTCTCTACCTTCAGGAAGCATGAAGCTAAACAACTGAATTCTTTATGCTTTAAAGACATCAAATGGAAGAGTCCACAACTTCCCTTGGGCTCACTGTCAGTGGTTTCTCTTTATGACCAACCATATTTCTTTCTAATTTTAAGGGAAGTAGTATAATACCATGCAGCGCTTATACGCAATCATTATGCTTCCTTTTTCCCCAGGGTGATTATTCAGAGGTAAGGAGGTATGGTGGTGTGGAATGAGCACTGTCTTTGGGATCACACAAACCTGTGTTCAAATCCAGTTCTAGCCCCATACAGCTATGACCTGCCTTAACTTTATGTCTCAATTTCATCCTCTTTAAAATTTGGAGAGTAGCACCTATGGAGAAGAGTTTTGCAGACTAAATAGATAGTGTGTATGCATATCTAGCACTGTTGCTGGGCTCAGGGTAAGCCCCCAGTAAGTCATAGTTATTGTTGTTGTTATCATGGATAGCCTGTTTCTTAATTCAGACAAAAAAAAAAAAAAAAAAAGATGTCCACCATTAAGTACCATCTGCCTATCTATGCAACCCATGGATACCTTTTCTTTAGTCCAGGGTGTTTAAAGGTATGCTGTGGTTCACTCGCATCAGGTCATTCTGATTCAGAATCTATTGGCTGGCAGAGAATCAGTCTTTTATCAAATACCCCCCAAAATTCTTCTTCTTCTTTTTTTTTTTTTCTTTTTTGAGACAAGAGTTTTGCTCTGTTGGCCAGACTGGAGTAAAGTGGCACCATCTCGGCTCACTGCACCCTTCGCCTCCCGGGCTCAAGCAATTTTCCTGCCTCAGCTCCTGAGTAGCTGGGATTACAGGCGTGTGCCACCACGCCTGGCTAATTTTTTTTGTATTTTTAGTAGAGACGGGGTTTCACCATATTGGCCAGGCTGGTTTTGAACTCCTAGCCAAAATTCTTATCTAAAGTTTGGGAGCTAGTTTTTAGAGTACGTTAGTGAGATCAGGTTGCCCGTAGGTCAAAGAGACGTGCCACTTAGTACTTTCTGGTGCACAGGGCAGGAGCTTTGCCAAATGTCCCTTCTTCTCTTTCTCTTCTCTCTCTCTCTCTTTCTTTTCTTTCCTTTCTTTCCTTCCTTTTATCCTTCCCTTCCTTTCCTTCCTTTCCCTCCCTTCCTTCCTTCCCCTTCCTCCCTCTCTCTCTCTCTCTTTCTCTCTCTTCTTTCTTTCTTTCTCTTTTTTCTTTCTTTCTTTCTTTCTTTCTTTCTTTCTTTCTTTCTTTCTTTCTTTCTTTCTTTCTTTCTTTCTTTCTTTTTCTTTCTCTTTCTTTCTTTCCTTCCTTCCTTCCTTCTTTCTTTTTTCTCTCTCTCTTCTTTCTTTCTTTCCTTTCTTTCTTCTCTCTCTCTCTCTTTTCTCTCTCTCTCCCTCTCCCCCTCTCCCTCTCTCTCTCTCTCTCACTCTCTCTTTTTCTTTTCTTTTCTTTCCTTCTTTCCTTCTTTCCTAGATGGAGGTCTGGCTCTGTTGCCCAGGCTGGGGTGCAGTGGCACCATCTTGGCTTACTGCAACCTCCACCTCCCGGGTTCAAGCAATTCTCCTGCCTCAGCCCCCTGAGTTGTGATTATGGGATTAACCATACACGGCTAATTTTTGTATTTTTAGTAAAGACAGGGTTTCATCATGTTGGCCAGGCTGGTCACAATCTCCTGACTTCAGGTGATCTGCCCACGTCGGTCTCCCAAAGTGCTGAGATTACAGGTATGAGCTGCCTGCTTTGTTCTTTCTAAGAACCAGCAGTCAGTTGGTGCTCATCTTTCTGGAATCCAAGGGTCACAGAATATTAGCATTTGAAACAACCTCACAGGTTATTTCACCCAGTCTCTCACCAGAAATAAGAATTTCTTTTATGGAAACGTCAAGAGTGGTTTTTCTAGGGGATTGGAGGAGGTGAGATAAAAGAACCTAAAATTAGAGAAATAGGAAGACAGAGGTTTAGCCAAGGCCTGGCACAACTGGCAGTATTTGTGGGATGCTGGTTGTGATGGGAGCCCAAGACTGGCTTTGGTGGGAAGACACTGAGAAGGAGTTGATAGGGCTTGCAGTGTCCCCACCATGTTCAGCATCTGCACAGAAACTGAGAAATCTAGTCAGTCACCCCAGTGTTTCTAAATGACCAGATGTTGGATGCCAGAGTTTTTAAAGTTCGGAATCTTTTTGGAGGACAGAGTGGGGAGCAAGTTAACAATAAAAATAAGAAAAGAGAAAAAACAAGACCCAACAAGATATAGACCAATGTTGATTACTGAATTAATGAATGCATGTGTAGAGTCCTACTGGATGAAAAGCCCAGATATACAAAGAGTAATCAAACATAAATATTGCCCTCCAGGGGCAGCATAATGTGTGGGAAGAGTAAAAGCACTGGAACAAGTTTCAAATTGGATTCACTACTTAGTAGCCCTGAAACATGAGAAGTGCCTTAATTTCACAGAGCCTCAGATTTCTCATTAAATACCTTCTGGTGGTGATGAAGACTAAATTAGAGAATGTATAAAATGTATCTAGTACACTGTCTGCACTTACAAGTATTCAACAATTGTGACAATCCCAATAACTCCTTCCTAACCATCCAGATGCAGATAGCACCATTAGTAGTTAGTTAAAGCTGGTTTTGGTTTTCCAAGGACCAGATGGCATTGACTCTTGAATATTGGATCCCAGATATATATATTCACCATAGTTTGTTCAACTTATAAAAACTTACACAGCACAAGAAGGGATGGCATTTTTAGTTAGATCCTTGAAGTTCTCATTAGACCTTCTCTAGAGCCTTATCAAATGATCTTGAGTCATGCCACATGGAGATGGAAACAGTAAAACTATCTGTCCCTCTGAAGAATAAATCCAGGTTAGGCAACTGCTTTGGTCATTTTGTTTTATTACTATTATTTTTTAAATAGAAAAATAGGTAAATAAATAAAATACAAGCACTTAAAAAACATGACAGAAGAAGGTTCTGGATCTGGGTAAGATGGAGTAGGCACCCTCGATTCTGTCTCCCCCACTGAAGGCAAAGCCTAGACAGAATGCATGAGGAAGCTGTTTGAGGGCTCTGAAAAGTAAATGGTAGAAGGAAGATTAAGGGAAAAGGTTAGAATTGAAATTACCGTGGAACTAGGAATGAGGTTATCATTTTTTGCACTCTGGTATTTCCAGACCTCAACTTTCTGTCTAGAGAATTGAAAAAAAAAAAGTGCCAGAACGGCATCCTTAGTGAGGAATGTATCCAGCCTATACTGGCTTATCCTCATCCCAAAGCCCTAAAGCAACTAAGAGTGTTCCTTGGCATAACAGGCTTCTGCCAAATATGGATTCCCAGGTATGGCGAAATAGCCAGGCCATTATATACACTAATTAAGAGAACTCAAAAGCCAATACCCGTTTAGTAAGATAGACACCTGAAGCAGAAGAGGCTTTCCAGGTCCTAAAGAAGACCCTAACCCAAGCCCCAGTGTTAAGCTTGCCAACGGGGCAGGACTTTTCTTTATATGTCACACACACAAAAAAAACCCAGGAATAGTTCTAGGAGTCCTTACAAAGGTCCGAGGGACGAGCTTGCAACCCGTGGGCTACCTGAGTAAAAAATCGATGTAGTGGCAAAGGGTTGGCCTCATTGTTTATGGGTAGTGGCAGCAGTAGCAGTCTGAAGCAATTAAAATGATACAGGGAAGAGATCTTACTGTGTGAACATCTCATGATGTGAACGGCATCCTCACTGCTAAAGGAGACTTGTGGCTGTCAGACAACTGTTTACTTAAATATTAGGCTCTGTTACTTGAAGGGCCAGTGCTGCGACTGTGCACTTGTGCAACTCTTAACCCAGCCACATTTCCTCCAGACAATGAAGAAAAGATAGAACATAACTGTCAACAAGTAATTGCTCAAACCTACACCGCTTGAGGGGACCTTCTAGAGGTTCCCTTCACTGATCCCGACCTCAACTTGTATACTGATGGAAGTTCCTTTGTAGAAAAAGGACTTTGAAAAGCGGGCTATGCAGTGGTCAGTGATAATGGAATACTTGAAAGTAATCCCCTCACTCCAAGAACTAGCGCTTAGCTGGCAGAACTAATAGCCCTCACTTGGGCACTAGAATTAGGAGAAGGAAAAAGGGTAAATATATATACAGACTCTAAGTATGCTTACCTAGTCCTCCATGCCATGCAGCAATATGGAGAGAAAGGGAATTCCTAACTTCTGAGGGAACACCTATCAAACATCAGGAGGCCATTAAGAGATTATTATTGGCGATACAGAAACCTAAAGACGTGGCAGTCTTACTCTGCCGGGGTCATCAATAAGGAGAGAAAAGGGAAATAAAAGAAAACCGCCAAGTGGATATTAAAGCAAAAAGAGCCGCAAGGCAGGACCCTCCATTAGAAATGCTTACAGAAGGACCCCTAGTGTGGGGTAATCCCCTCCAGGAAACCAAGCCCCAGTACTCAGCAGGAGAAATCGAATGGGGAACTTCATGAGAACATAGTTTCCTCCCCTCAGGTTGGTTAGCCACTGAAGAAGGAAAAATACTTTTGCCTGCAGCTAACCAATAGAAATTACTTAAAACCCTTCACCAAACCTTTCACGTAGGCATTGGTAGCACCCATCAGATGGCCAAATTATTATTTACTAGACCAGCCTTTTCAAAACTATCAAGCAGATAGTCAGGGCCTGTGAAGTGTGCCAAAGAAATAATTCCCTATACTACAGACCATACATTTCAGTCCCTGTATCTTTAACCTCCTTGTTAAATTTGTCTCTTCAAGAATCAAAGCTGTAAAACTACAAATCGTTCTTCAAATGGAGCCCCAGATGCAGTCCATGACTAAGATCTACTGCGGACCCCTGGACCAGCCTGCTAGCCCATACTCCGATGTTAATGACATCGAAGGCACCCCTTCTGAGGAAATCTCAACTGTACGACCCCTGCTACACCCCAATTCAGCAGGAAGCAGTTAGAGCGGTTGTCTGCCAACCTCCCCAACAGCACTTGGGTTTTCCTGTTAAGCGGTTGCACTGAGAGACAGGACTAGCTGGATTTCCTAGGCTAAGAATCCCTAAGCCTAGCTGGGAAGGTGACCGCATCCACCTTTAAATACGGGGCTTGCAACTTAGCTCACACCTGACCAATCAGTTAGTAAAGAGAGCTCATTAAAATGCTAATTAGGCAAAAACAGGAGGTAAAGAAATAGCCAATCATCTATCATCTGAGAGCACAGCAGGAGGGACAATGATCAGGATATAAACCCAGGCATTTGAGCCGGCAATAGCTACCCTCTTTGGGTCCCCTGCCTTTGTATGGGAACTCTGTTTTCACTCTATTAAATCTTGCAACTGCAAAAAACAAAATTAAAAAATAAAAAATAAAGGTGCCAGAAAGGGAACCAGAAAGTATGTGGGAAATTATAGACAGAGAGGCATTCAGGAAGAGGACCTTTTAAAGTGGCTTATGAACTCCTAGGCTACACCCCCATGAGCTGTGCATGAGTGAACTTGGCTAAAATATTTTATATAGACTTTGAGAACTGAACTATGGGCTATACCACTACCTAAGTACTAAACTGGCTACTAGGTGGTATACATCTGGGACAGGCCCAAACAGCACTACAGAGGTTTTGAAAATTGAACTGATATTAGAACCATAACCCTCATAAAGCTAATTCAAACTTGTGGACTGAAACCAACTGGGCTATATACTTATTAAAATAAAAACATAGAATAAGCAATAAGGACTTAAATACAACCAGAGTGTTTTAAAATAATACTGAAAATGTCCAGGGTACAGTCCAAAATTACATAGTATACATAGAACGAACAAATCTCAAGTCACCCAGAGAAAGACAATTAATGGAATTCAATGTCTAGCTAACATGACAAAATATTTAAAGCAGCTCTTGTAAAAATGCTTCACTCAATAAGGGAGAACAGTCTTGAAATTAATGCAGAGCGAGACTCCGTCTCAAAAAAAAAAAAAAAAAAAAAAAAAAAAAAAAAAAAAAAAAAAAAAAAAAAGAAATTAATGAAAAGATAGAAATTATCAGCAAAAAAATAGAAAGGATAGAAAAAAATAACAACTCTCTCTCCCCCCAAAAAAAACTAAGAAATGGAAATTTAGGGGAAAAACTAACACAAAAACAAACTCAAAACATTGCTAGATGGCCTTAATAGCAGAATAGAGAAAACGAGAGAGAGTTAGAACATGAAAATAGATCAATAGAAGTAATCTAATCTGAACAGCAGAGAGAAAAAGATTGAAAAAAGAGAACAGACTTCAGGGATCTGTGGGTAATCAGAGCACCAGAGGAAATGAGAGAATATGAGGCTAAAAAACAAAAAAACACCAAACAAAATTTCCTGAAAACTTTCCCAATTTGGTGAAAGACAGAAACCTACCAATTTAAGAAGCTCAGTGAACGCCAAACCAGATAAACTAGATAATCCACACCCAGATATATTATAATCACACTACTGAAAACTGAAGACAGAAATTTCTTGAAAACAGCCAGAGATGTATTACCTATTGGAAACATTCATTCTTATGACTGTGGATTTCTCAGATTTCTTATCAGAAACCATGGAGCCAGAAGAAATAGAAACATTATTCAAGTGCTGACAGAAAAGAACTGTACGTCTAGAATTCTATATCCAGTGGCAATATTCTGTAGGAATGAAGGTGAAAAAATTCTCAGAAGGAAATAATAAAGAATTTGTTAGCAGTAGACCTGCTCTAAAAGAATGGTGAAAAGGAAGTCTTCAGACAGAAAGAAAATGATACCAGAAGGAAAACTGAAACATCAGGAATGAAGAAAGAAGCAGTTGTCCCAGCTGCTCGGGAGGCTGAAGCAGGAGAATGGCATGAACCCGGGAGGCAGAGCTTGCAGTGCGCCGAGATTGCACCACTGCACTCCAGCCTGGGCAATAGAGCGAGACTCTGTTTCAATAATTAATTAATTAATTAAAAAGAATGAAAGATTACTCACTAGACATTATGCAAAGGAACGCTGGAGTGGCTACATTCATATGAGACAAAGTAGAATCCACAGCCAAAAAACAATTAGGAATAGAAAGGGATATTATATATTATATAATGATAAAATAATCAGTTCACAAAGAAAACATTAATCTAAATAGTTTGCCTTTAAGAACAGAGTTCCAAAATACGTGAAGGAAAATCTGACACAACTGAAAGAAGAAATAGACAAATCCACAATTATGGTTGGAGACTTAAAAGTCTTCCTCAGTAGTTAATAGCACCAGAAGACAGAAAATCAGCCAGGATATGGAAGGATTGAACAACGCTATCAACCAACTGGACATATTGCTATTTAAAGAACACTTCACTCAGTAATAGTGGAATACACATTCTTTTCAAATACTCATAGAACGTTCACCAAGGCGGATCATATCTTGGGTCATAAAACAAACCTTAACAGATTTGAAAGAATTGAAAGTATACAAAGTATGTTATCTGACTGTAACAGAATTAAACTAGATACCAGAAAGATTTCCAAAATACAGAAGAAAAAAAGAAAACCTTTGTGACTTTGGGTTATGAGAAGATTTCTTAGATAAATACCAAAGCATGGTCCATAAAGGAACAAATGGGTGAGACTTCATAAAAATCTAAAACCTGGGTTTTTTTGAGAGACATAATTGAGTAAATGAAAAGTCAAGCCACAGGCTAGAAGAAAATATTTGCAAACCACTTATCCAATAAAGGACTTGTGTACAGAATATATAAAGAACTCTCAAAAATCAATAGTAATATAGTTAAAATGTGCAAACATTTTTAGAAGACACTTAACTAAAGAAGATAAACAGGTAGAAATAAGCTCATGAAAAGATGCTCAGCATTATTAGTAATTAGGGTAATACAAATTAAAACCACAATAGATATCACTATACTCCTATTAGAATGGTTAACATTAGTGAAAGCTGACCCAGGTAGTGCTCCGCGTGGCCCCTGGTGGAAAGTGTGCAGGGAGGTTGCAGGGGAATATGGTGTGGGTGTGATCAGGTTATGGTGGACCCGAGATTCTAGTTCTCCCATTCTCTGAGTAGTTCCATGGTTTTGCTGGAGGTGGGCCAGACTCTGATCTATGAAATCTTGTATTTTCCTCCAGGACAAAAGAACCCAATTTTGAGATTCCCACTTTCTTCTTTTAGACATTCCCTAGACTCTTGAGAAGAAGACACAAAGCCCTGGCACTCTTGCTTCAGAAGATGAAAGCTTTGCTTTAGGACATTACCCAAGTGACATGAGGGAAGTTGGAAGCTCTTGAAAAGAGGATGCTCAATCTGAAAAAATATGAGGCTCTGAATTTTCTTCTCCCTTCTTTGAGGACAAAGACTTGGCCACACCTCATAGCTCTTATGGCCTTAGCCTTTCCTCCTTTCCTTTTTCGCCCAGCACCCCCTACCTCTGATCTGCCCCCTAAAGGCATCCATTCCTAGTTTGGATGCCTAGACTCATGCCTACCCCTTACCCCCAATTCTGGAGGCTTATGTATAGATTCCAAATCTTGGCGGTAGTAAGAATTTGGACTTTGGGGATTTTTTTCTGCTTTGATTTATCTTTATATGCATCAGTATCTCTGAGTGCAATTCCAAGTATTTTTGAATACTTATTAATTACTATCTAATAGGCTATCTAATAGGTCTATAGGGCATCATGGGGAAAAACTTCATGCAGAGTTCAAAGCCTGAAGCCATGAAGGAAAGAGTCCAGCAGTGTCTACACAGTACATTTACTCATTCAATAAACATTATGGAGTACTACTATACTTCTGGCCTTGTTGAAGTTTAGCAATAAACTATAAAGGAGGTTCCATTCTAGCCAGAGAAGAAAGACAATAAACAAATCAATAACTAGATAATATGTCAAACGATAAAAATGAAGAAAACTAGAGCAGGCTATGGGAGACAGAGTGACAGGAGCAAGAGGATGAGGCAGGGGTCAGGAGATATATCTGTGATTAGGTGACATGTGGACAGAGAACTGAAGGAAGTGAGAGACAGACTGGACAGAAATCAAGGCAATGAGAGTTACAGGGAAATGGAAAAGGATGTGGAAAGACCAGACCCTGAGGCAGGGTCCTGCCTGGAGTGCTTATGTCTCTACAAGGAGCTGAGTATGACAGGATAGGCAAGCTCCAGGAAGGCAAGGAACTTATCTTAGAAGGTTCAAAGAGAGACTCTAATGAAGGCACCACCTCAGAAAGTGAGGGCAGGGTCAATGGAACAAAGAAGGAGTGTTGAGACACTCAGAGAGGGGCAGCAGGACACTGTCACCTTTCCCAGGGCTGAGGGGGCAAGGACTTGGGGAAAGGGCCATGGGCACCCTGTGAAAGCTGAGTCAGGAAGGAGGGACTTCTTGGTATGAACTGCAGCAGGGGAGGGGTGCCACCACTGCCAGAACCAGGCCGGGGAGGACAGCCGGCTCTTTCTCTCCTCCTACCAGTGCCTTCCAGCTGGCTGAACCCAACCACAGGCCAACTAGAAATGCCATCCTCAAAGACCAGAGCACAGGGCTGGGAAGAAGGGCAGAAAATGAATCTGGGGGATGGGATGAGAGTGATCAGGGATTGCCTAGCACTGAGAACAAGAGGAAGAATGACTACTTGGTATAAAGAGAAAGAACCAGTAACTTTTAGTTTAGAGGCATTGATTCAGACTGCCAAGCCAGATCATGCACCTGAAAGTCAATCCTTTTACGTGTTTCCATGAACAATCTAGGCAAGTGGACTCTGCAGAGGAGGCTGAGTGCTTTGGTCTGTGAAGGTGAGGTGACTATTTGTATGGTCAACAAGGCTCCTGTCCCTCCTGTGCTTCCCGTCTGGCTATGGAGACTGAGTTGCAGCATTGGGTTCCGTCCATCTTCCCCCAGTTCTCATTTTCCCTCTTAAGAATTACGCATATTTTTTTCTTCTGCCCAAGTTGCTTTCCTACAAGGCTCTTTGAGAAGAATATAGTTCAGTTCAGTTCAAGGGATAGCTTGGGATTTATTCTTAAATTTAGACAAGCTTGATTGTGAGGATGGGAGCTCTTAAAAATGAGATTTTAGAGGCAATGGGGAGTTCTACTCCAAGGTAGAAGCATGGAAGGGCTGCCTTGCAGAAGTCCTCAACCACCCAGAGAGCTGGTGACTCCCTGAGCAGTCCAATTCCCAATCCAGATTTTGCCTGACATTTCCTCCAAATACAGCATCTCCTCAAAAGGTAGTGCTGCAGATGAAGGAGAGACTTCCTTAGTGCTGGCTCAGGTTCTCTGGAGGGACACTCTGGCAGGTTTCCAGGGATCCTGTGACTCCGGAGCTCATCCTGGGACAGCTAGCTCAGCCCACAGATCTCCCACAGCCCACCTCCCTCCAGGTCTGGTGCCCAGCGGGCTGGAATGGTCATGGAGGGAAGGGAATCTCCATGGTTCATGAGGTCTGCACTGTTTGGTTGCAGGGGAATGAGTGAAGTGATCACAGGAACGAGAGAGAGAGAGCAGAAAAAGGAAAAAGATGGAATGGTGCACTCTCCAAGACTTCTCCAACCTCAAGAAGGAAAGCAAACAGGTGGCCTCCTTGTGAGGGAAAGTGGATCATGGCGTTCATAGATAGCTAATTGAGAATTTTAGGGTTCTGTGTAGGCAGTTTTGCTGTCAACACAGTAATACCCATGGAAACGGCTAACCCTCTTTTACTTTTTAAACATTTATAAAATTGAAAGATAATATTGGTTTAACCCTTTCAATGTTAGTTCCATTTGGAAAGCCTCTTTGTAATAATCCCATGGGAATGGTTTAGAATATTCTGAAACAGAAATTATCTGCTGGGGTTTGATGAGTTGAGCTGGTGGTGTGTGTCAAGAAAGGGTAGAAAGAGCCCGTCTTTATTTATTCTTGCAACTTTCTACAAGAGAGGAAGGATGTATATGGGGGTGAGAAACTGATGGCAGGTCTGTAAAAGAATCCCACATTCAGCCATGGGTCCCTTAATTGATGATTTAGGGTTCTCAAAATAAATTTTAGAACCACAAAATGAGGACAGTAAGTTCTGAGTTCATTTATTTATTCCTGAACAAGAAATTTCTATGCCACTTTATCCAGTACCAGCTTTGCAATCTTCAGTGGAAATCTCTAAATTTCAGATGCCTTATCTGTAAAGCAGACCTAATAGTATTACCACACTGCGTGGTTATGAGGAGTAAATGAGAAAATGGCAACAGAGGGTCCTTAATAAGTGTTTATAAAACAAGAAGATATGGGAATTGGGTCCTGTGCCAGAATCTTTCTGGGGAGATGGGCATGGGAAAATGTAAGGGAGGAAATAAGCAAGCTTTTTGGAACAAACTCACACTTCTAAGTTTTTTTCTTTTGAAACGGTGAATTAGAGGTCAAGGCTAAAGTGAAAGGGGATGAAAATGACTAGAAAGAAGGATGAAAGATCTGCTAGAGAAAACCAGTCACCACATTCACTGCAGCAAGGGAGGAAGAGTGACAAGCAAGTTAACTGTGGCTTTTACACCTCCAAAAACACTGTGACCAAGAGGATTTTTATTTCAAATGAACCATTTTGCTTAATGACTTTTCTTTCATGAACAATTGTGGAGAAGTTGCCCAGATTTTCCCAAATGTGATATGATAATAAGAGGTATATACCAATACCCACAGTAAATCCTGTGTTAGGAAACTGCTAGTAAGAAAGAAGAGAGGCAGCTTATAAGAGTCTCAATGGAGTTCTCTATTTTTAAATTTGTTTGGACTAAAGTTTTATTACTTAAAATTTTTTACTCTAGAATTTTCCAAACGTATGTTGAAGTAGAAAGAATAGTTCAGGCTGGGTGCAATGGCTCACACCTGTAATCCCAACACTTCAGGATGCAGAGGCGGGCAGATCACAAGGTCAGGAGTTTGAGACTAATCTGGCCAACATGGTGAAACACCATCTTTACTAAAAATACAAAAATTAGCTGGGCATGGTGGCGGAAACCTGTAATCCCAGCTACTTGGGAGACTGAGGCAGGAGAATCATTTGAACTCTGGAGGCGGAGGTTGCAGTAAGCCAAGATCATGCCATTGCACTCCAGCCTGGGCAATAGGGTGAGACTCCATCTCGAGAAAAAAGAAAAAAATAGAAAGAATAGTTCAAAGAGCTTTCATATACCTAGTTCCCATAGTTACCAATTCATAGCCACTGTTGTTTCTTGTATGTCACTTCTTCTCCCTCCCCATATCAACTGCATCAACCTCAGACATCATATCATTTCAGCCATAAATATTTCATATGTAACTAAAAACATTTAAGGATGCCTCAGAAAATCCTCAATACTATTATTATATAAAAACTAAAATTAAGTTCTTCATATAATCAAATATTCAGTGTTCAGATCTTCAATGGTCTCATGAATACATTTTCTTTTAATCAGAGCCCAATTAAGTTTACACATTGAAATTGATTGTGCATAGAGCTTTTATCCCTGACTTTTAAATGTGAAACAATTATACACTCACAAAAACTTGCAATAATAGCACAGAGAGGTCCCGTGTACCCATCACCCTTCTTCATCCAATGGTGACATCTTATGTGATCAAAACCAAAAAATTGATATTGACATAATATAATTAATTAGACTGCAGAACTTATTCCAATTTTACCAGTTTTTACATGCACTCATTTTTCTTGTATGTCTTTGTGTATAATTCTATGATGTTCTCTCCTATATATAGCTCATATAACCATCGTCCCAGACAAGATACAGGACTACTGTCACCTCGAAGGAATTCTCTCATGCTAGTCACACCCTTCACTAGTCACATTCTCCCTTCTGTTCAATAACTCCTGGAAACCACTGATCTGTTATGCATCTCTACAATTTTGTTTTTTGAAAATGTTGTATAAGTGGAATCATAAAATATATAATCTTTTGATTTATCTGTATTTTAGTTGCTTTTTAAAATTTTTTTTCATGTGAGCAAAAAATATATAAATAACCATCTTAGAAAATAAAGTGTCTGCCTACCAACTTTAAACAAACAGACATTCACTCAACACATTTATTGGGGAACCGTGATGTGCTTGTAACTCAGTAGTAGACAAAAATGAATTGTTTCCTTGCAACAGTGGCTGTGTCATGTGTGTTGTTTGGTAAGGTTTTCAGAGCAGTGTCTACAAGTTAGAAAACCATTAGTTCTTTCAGGAAGGGGATTTTAGGTTTGACCTGGACTTTAGTTTTTGCTCCTTTCTCTTCCCCTGTCTGGGATCCCTGACTCCACCCACAGGATTAGCCTGTCTTAGTTCATTCAGGCCCCTCCAATAAAATACTATAAACTGGGTGGCTTATACACAATAGAATTTTATTCCTCACAGTTCTGGAGGCTGGAAAGTCCAGGATCAAGGCTCCAGAACATTCAGTGTCTGGTGAGGACCTGCTTTTGAGTTGACAGACAACATCTACTTGCTGTGTCCTCACGGGTGGAAGGGACTAGCTAGCTTTATGGTGCCGCTTTTATAAGGGCACAGTTCCATTCATGAGGGCTCTGCTGTCATGATCTAATCACTGCCAAAGCCCCACCTCCTAATACAATCATCTTGGGGGTTAGGATTTTAACCTATGAATTTGGGGGGAAGATAAGCATTTAGTCTATTGCAAGCCTATCCCAGGCTTTAGAACCAATCCCCAGCTGAAACAGAAGTGATTTCAATCTAGCCTAGAAGCACGGAATTCAGAAGACTGTCCCTTATTCTGTCCACCTCACCTGGATTTTGTGCCCTAGTTCCGATAATATATTTTGTCTTCAGTGCAAGCCAGGACTCATGCTGAACTCCATTCTTGATAAGCAGGTTTCTAGTGTCTGGTCACAGTGTAGCTGTTTTTTTGTGTGTCCGAGTATCTCTAGGGTTGTGCTTGTGCTATTCTTTATCAGTTTAGAGTCCTGATTCTATCCCCAGCCTTGAGGGATGCTGAGAGCACTCTGGTCCCAGCAAGCCTGCCTACTAGCCTGCCTGCCTCAGTCTTGCCTGCTCCTAACTTCCTGGTCTCTATTGCCCAGCCTGCTGATTGGTGCTCAGCCTTCATTCTTCATGCCTTCCTAAACTATCACCTCTTTTCTGGTGCTGTGTCCATTGCAGACCAAATTCTTCCTGCCAAATTGGACTTAATTCACACACAGTTCTGGCTGACCCTTTGCTTATCCATGGAAGAGTCTAATTTCCAGTTTTTGGTCCTCTCGTCTGCTCTGTACCACATAACTAGGTCATAGTTAGTTATGTCCTAAGATATGACATGGTTATTTTATACATTATAAATGTTTGTCTATGAGCTGAACCCACAACAGAAGGGAACCAGGTTGGGTCAATTCCTTTTGACTAAGAGTTGTGTGATGCAGAAAAAGAGGCAAGAATATGGCTTGGTGGAATGGAAACTGTTTGGGGGCAGGGGTCAGAAGACCCGGGTTCCAGTTTGCACTCCGTCATCAGCTAGCTGGTGACTTTGAAAGGACACATCCTCTCTGGAGTTTCAACATACTTATCTGTAGAATAAGGGAACTGGCCTCAAGATAATCCCTAATTTCTCATCCATTGTTGGTACCCTAAGGTTTTATGACCTAAACTTCAACCTCCTGGGTATTGCTAGACCGCCCTCTGTCACCTTAGGTCAGGGTGTCATTATTTTCTACAGGACTACTAAGGCCTTACATTCTCCCCACTGCAGCGAGAATTGTTGAAAACACAAATCTGAGCATGTCACTCCCACTTAAAACCTTTCAATACCCAGACCTCACCCCTGTCATAACCTTAGGGTGCAATTTAAATGTCTAACACAACCTTCCATGCTCCGCATGACATGGCCCTGTCTATCTTCCTTGCCTCATCTTAGGCCTCTCCAAACTTCACAATCTGTGTTTCAGCCATTCTAAAATTGTTTTAGTTCCTGATAGACTGTGCTTGCCTATTGTAATTCATTGTTTTAAACTCCTATCTTCCCCATAGGACAGGATGTCTTGTGCTCACTGCCGTATTTCCCATGTTTATCATAGCACATGTCACAATTAGTATTTGACATGGTTTGGTTGTGTCCCCACCCAAATCTCATCTTGAATTGGAGTCCCCATAATCCCTACATGTTGCGGGAGGAACCCAGTGGGAGGTAATTAAATCATGGGGGCAGTTATCCCTTATGCTGTTCTCCTGATAGTGAGTGAGATCTCATGAGATCTGATGGTTTATGAGGGGCTTTTCCCCCTTTGCTCGGCACTTCTCCTTTCTGCCACCTTGTGAGGAGGGTGACTTGCTTCCTCCTCACATTCTACCATGATTGTAAGTTTCCTGAGGCTTCCCCAGCCATGTTAAACTGTGAGTCAATTAAACCTCTTTCCTTTATAAATTACCCAGTCTCAGTAATTTCCTTTATAAATTACCTAGTCTCAGCAGCGTGAGAACAGGCTAATATAGTATTTACTTAAGGAATGAATGGGTTGCATTAATCATGGCCATCATTAATTTATTTCTTATTAATTAATTCATCCCCCCAACAAAGGAATGGTAGTTTTATTAGAAACATAAACCTAACTCGTTTAAAGTTTTTAAAAGTGAGGGCATATCTGGAGGGTATCAAAGTCTATGGTTGGGAGGGGTTTCAGCCACATCTGCATCCAGGGATTGAAGCAAAGTTGTCATCTCTCCTTTCATTTTATGCATTTCTTAATGCCACTTCTCTTGCATTGATTGACCTTTATTCTCTCTTGCAAGAGAAAGGTTTCTCCTCCTTCAGTTCTTCCAGGATTCACATCCCTCCTATTCCTTTCCTCCAAAGGTAAAGAACTCTTCCAGGTTGCTCATGGAGTAGCCTAGGCTTCTAGAGTCGGATCCTCTCCACTGCTAGAGGCTGAGTTTCAGTGAGCCCAGCTCCACTGTGTATCCTGGGAATGCTTCCCACCTCTTGCTGGCAACAATTTATCTACTTGTCAAATGACAAGTGGATTGTCATTTGAAGCTGGAAGAATAGATTTCATTTGACTTACTTGAGTCACATATCCACAACTGGAACCATCACTTTGGCCAGAGAGGTGTCCTATGATTGACAGTGTCCAAACCATTACCCACCCCTGAGGCCAGGAGGAAGGTAGGTAAGACAGAGTTAGCATAGCCTAGGGTTAGGAGCACAAGCTTGAACCTAGATCACCTGGGTTCAAATCCCAGCTCTGCCTCTTACTGAGTGATCTTTAGCAAGTTATTTAATTTTTCTGTGTTTGTTTCCTCATCTGTAAAATGGAGATAACAATAGTACCTCACAGAATTATTATAAGGGTTCAAAGAGTTAATATTTGTAAAGCACATAAAATATTCTGGGTACATAGTAAGTACCTTCTGGGTATGTTAATGCCCAGAAGTGTGTGGTAATACTGCGTGTATGGTACTGCGTGTATAGGTAATACCCAGAATTATTAATGGAATAAAAATCAACAACCAAATAATACAATTGAGTTGCTGCTTCTAAATAAATAACCAATTTATTTATATTTGTTAAGCATCTACTAGGCACAAGACGCTGTTCCTAGTGACTGTAATATACCAGGGGAAAAGACAGACACAATTTCTTCCTTTATTACATTCCAAAGTGCTATATACAGAACACAGAAGGGATGGACTGTATCTTTGAAGAGTCTGCCTTCTAAAAATATAAGCTAGATGTTATAGGACTAAAGACTTCAGTGACATTTGCAGTTTTTTCTCAAGAACCTAGTCTAATTAACAAGAAGCTGCTTCCTAACCCGGTGATAAATTGTTGCCAGCAAGAGGTGGGGAGCGTTCTCAGGATACACAGTGGAGCTGGGCTCACTGAAACTCAGCCTCTAGCAGTGGGGAGGATCCAACTCTAGAAGCCTAGGCTACTCCATGAGCAAAGTCCCCTACTCCCTAATCTCACCAGGGCCAGTGTTGGATGGGGTCGGGTGGGGTATCAGGAGATTGTGGGTTTACTAGCTAGAATTGGAAATCAAAGGACAGTCTTTCTGTCATTTGGGAGCCAAACTGAAAAGGCCTTTTAACTACCTATAAAAGATAGTATTTTTTTTTTTAAATAACACCTGTATAAAGTAGAAATGCATGTTGAAATTTTTTGTAACAGGACTAATTTTCAGTATTCTATCCTGAATACCTCTACATTATCAAGCTAGTGCAGAAATTGTTATCTTGTTAAATGTAACTGACTGCATGTTTTACTTAAGCATTATAATGAAAATATGTTATATCAAGTCCTTTGTCATTTCACATCTTAATTTTGATTTTGGTGGGAGAAGATGGCCAAAGAACATACTATATAATGATACACTCGACATATCATCAAAATTGTTCATCAACAATGTTATTCCGTTGTCAGATTGGATTTTCTCTGCCAATCTCCCATTGTCTGTGAGGCTAGGAGAATGATTTATGGTTAACAGATGGAATTCACTAGATTTTATTTTCCAGTGAAGCAAGCACGTATGGCTGCTTTGTTGCTTTCTGTATCCCCACCATCTGACAATGATAACAGCTAATTTTTATGGAGTACATAGTATATTCTGGGTCCCTTGCTAAACACTTCATATGTGTTATTTTACTTAATCCCCTCCACAACTCTGTAAGGTGTGTTCAATTTTTAATTCCACCATTTAGGTGAGGAGCCTGAGGCTTACATGGGTTGTTACCTACTCTAGATTGTGTACCTGGTAGGTGGCAGGGTCAGATTTGAACTCAGGAACTTTGAGTAGAGAGCTTGAGCTCAAGCTACTGTGCTAGAGAGCCTGGCACAGCACTGGCAATTGTGTGGAGGTTTAGTATTTGCTTAAATAAATTGGAGAGTGGAATGAAGCTAAGTGGCTCATCCAGGGACTCAGGTCTTTAAATGGGGTGTCCAGGGTCCTGGACTCTCTTCTGTCAAACTAATCAGGACCCAGGCCCAGGCTCAGAAAGATGACCCCAAGCACCTATATTTGGCTGTGACAAGTGTAAGAAGCAGGGACCCTGTAGATGCCCTCACTGCCCATAGGCCTGCAGAGAAGCATCTGTGTGTATCTGTAATCTGGGATGGGGGATTTTTGATACCACCATATGCCCTATAGATGCCACCAAATTTATTCAAATATAGGCCCGGGGACAGAGGTAATGAAGTGATTCTTTGCCCTTAGAGGTTTGGGCATGGTTGAGGCACTGGGGCACACAGAGGAAATAAACTTGGCACCAGTCCTTTCTCAGCAGAATGTGATCATTGTCTTGAACTGGCAGAGCATCTGCTTTGTATCTCTGCTATGTATTCATCCTCCTTTGCCTTGTATGCTACTATTTGGGGATATCTTGTTTTTCCTACTGGAGTGTGCTTTATGAAACCAGGGATGGTCTCTGGCTCATATTTGATGGCTAAAGAAATAAAATTAATTAATTAATGTGTGTATCACATGTAGTTTAAAATAAACTTCTTATTTTAATATAGTTTTAGATGTACAGAAGAAGTAGCCAATAGTACAGATAGTTCCTGTATATCCCCCATAGTTTCCTCTGTGGTTGACAGCATACATAGTACTATGGTACATCTGTCAATCTGTCCCCACTAATGAATCAATATTGATACATTATTATTAATTAAACTCCACACTTAATTGAGATTTTATGTTTTTTCCCTAGTATCTTTTTTTCTGTTCTAATCCCATCTGTGCCATATTACGTTCAGTCATTAGGTCTCCTTAGGCTCCCCTTGGATGTGCCAATTTCTCAGCCTTTGTCTCTGCTTGGTTTCGATGACCTTGACAATATTAAGGAATAGTGGCCAGGAGTTTGGCTTTTGTTTTTGTCATGGTTAGACTAGAGTAATGGATTTTTGAGAGGACTACAGAGAAGTGCCATTCTCAAAATGTTGTGTAAAGATCATGTGCTGCCAACTTGACTTATCACTAATAATGTTGACCTTGCTCACCTCATCTGGCTCAGGTAGTGTTTTCCAGGCTTTTCCACTGAAAAGTTAGTTTTTAAATTTCCCCCTTTCCATATCGTAATCAAACAAGTCACTTAGCAAAGCCCACTCTTAAGGCGTGGGGAGTTATGTGCCACTCTTTGAGAGGGAAGTACTATTAATACATAAATTACTTGGCATTCTTCCATAAGGGAGATTTATCTACTCTCTTCCATTTATTTATTCAGTAATTCATTTGAATCAGTGTAAATTCATCGATATTTATTTTATACTTTGGGCTATATAATCCAATACTATGCTATTTGTTTTGTTGCTCACATTGTTCCACTTTGGGCTATTGGGAGTTCTGTTGGCTTCCTTGTTTTTTTTTGTTGTTGTTGTTTTTGTTTGGTTTTGTTTGGACATCTCTCTACTGTTTTGTGTTTTGAGAACTTCCTTATTTTCTTGTATTACATGCTCCAGGCTTATCTTACATTTGCCCTGCTCCAGCCCTGGGGAATCAGCTATTTCTCCAAGGGGCCCTGGTTTCTTTTGTTGGATAATAGTATTAGAAATCAAGGTCTGGGGGTTGGGTGTGCTTTTTGCTCTTAGAGTGTCATTGCTTCTAGGCCTTTTTAGTGCTGCGAGCAAGGAAATATACATGTATATACTAGCTCATATATACAAACATATATATGATTATTTTCATATGTAGCCATCAGTGTCTATATTAAGCAAAACTTAAGTTCCCATTGATAATCTCTGACTCTAATCTAAGTACCATATGGTTCATTTTAGCCTTATTCCATTCCTTATCTGCAATGGTGAGAAACCTGGCTCCACCACCCTCCATCCACTTACTTACTTGTTCAATCTCAATATACACAATTTCAAAATTCTTAACCCATACTGAATTCTTAACCCATGAGAAACAAGTTTACCACCTAGAGTATAGTACAGTGCTTATGTGCAGTTGTATTATACGTACTATATATTTTAATGTCTGCAAATTTTTTGATGTTTTATAATTTTTTTAATTAAGAAAATTAATAGACATAATAATTTTAAATATTGCTGGGGTATATAGTGATGTTGCAATACATATAATATATAGTGATCACATTACGGTAATTAATATATCCATTATCTCAAACACTTATCATTTCTTTGTTTTGGGAACATTCAATATCCTCCTTCTAGCTATTTAAAACTATATAATATATTATTGTTCACTATAATCATCCTACAGTGCCATAGAACACTAGAACTTACTCCTGCTATCTAGCTGTAATTTTGTGTCCTTTAACAAATCTCTCTGCGTCCCTCCCTTTCCCCTCCCCTTCCCAGCCTATAGTATCTTCTGTTTTACTTTTTACTTACATGAGAACTTTGTTTTAGCTTCCACATATGAGTGAGACCATGTAGTTTCTTTTCCTGGCTTATTTTTCTTCACTCAGTATCCTCCAGTTTTATCTATGTTGTTGTGAATGACAAGATTTTATCCTTCTTTATGGTTGAATAGTACTCCATTGTGAATATATACCACATTTTCTTTATTCATCTGCTATTGGACACTTACTTTGATGCCATATCTTGGCTATTGTGAGTAGTGCTGCAATAAGCATGCAGGTGCGGACATCTGTTTGTACACTGATTTCCTTTCCTTTGGATAAATGCCCAGTAGTGGGATCATATACTAGTTCTATTTTTAGTTTTTTTGAGGAGCCTTCATACTGTTCTTCATAGTGGCTGTACTAGTTTGCATTCCCACCAAAAGTGTTTAAGAGTTCCCTTTTCTCCACATTTTCACTAAACCTATGTTATTTTTTATCTTTTGGATAATAGCCATCCTAACTGGGATGAGATGGTACCTCATTGTGGTTTGATTTGCATTTTCCTGATGACTAGTAATGTTGAGCATTTAAAAATATATTTATCAGCCATATATATTTAATTAGATTTTTTATTTGCTATTGAGATGTTTAAGTTCCTTGTATAGTCTGGATATTGATCCCCTGTTGGATGAATAACTTGCAAATATTTTGTCTCATCCTGTAGATTGTTTTTTCACTCTGTTGATTGTTTTCTTGGCTCTGCAGAAGCTTTTTAGTTTGATATAATCTCATTTGTTTATTTTTGCTTTTGTTACTTATGCTTTTGCGGTCTTATTCATAAAATCTTTCCCAGACCAATGTCCTGAAGTATTCCCCCTATGTTTTCTTCTAGTAGTTTTATAGTTAGGTCTTTAATCCATCAAAAAGGTTTTTTTCTCCCCTAATAACTGTTTCACCCAATGTTAGACTTCTAATTGCTTTTTCTTAACAATAGTGTTATATACTTAATGACAGTAAATGATACACTTAAAAAATAATTAAAATGGCCAATTTCATATTATCTATATTTTATCACAATAAAAATTATTGTTTCACCTTCCTGCAGATACCCCAATGAATTCATTTCTAAACCTGGCTGATTATCAAAGTCAAAATCTTTGTAGTATGAATGAAGAATCTGTAGTTTTAACAGATTTTCCAGGGGATTGGCAGCCACTGACTATACTAATTGAGTTTTTCTTTTAAGAAAATAAAGTATGCAGCTGGGAGATCCTGGGATCTGGGATATGCATCTGCATTTCCAGAATCATGGCAGGTGCAGGGGTCCTCTGGGACCTGCCAGCAGTGCTGATTGTCCCATCTGGATGATGATGAGAAGTATGAACTTCTCCATAGGCTGGCCTGAGGACTCAACCAAGCCTTGCTCCTCATCACCAGCCTAGCCCTTCTGCAAGCTTGGCTCGGCAGCTCCAGCTTTGAGCTGCCTGGACATCTCCTACAAAGGCTGTGCTGAGTTGCAAGTAAGTCAGCTCTCCCCCACCTTCGGCATGATCTAAGCATGTTGGAGTTGCCACATGAAAGAAAACTGCTTGTTTCTCAGAAAAGATTGCCAATTGGATAACCAAGGATCATCCTCCCAGCCCACAATAAAACCTCCATTAAAAACTTTTATTGCATTACCCATCTGTGGTGCAGGCTTGCCTTGAATCAAGGACTGCTGAAGGAGGTTCCAACATGGGTCTCCAATCCCTTGCCTGCAGCTGTCTTCTCTGACACCTCTGAGTGCGGTAGCCTGCTTGGCAGTGAGTGGAGCTTTGATTCCAGAGCCTGACCTGGCCTGTGTAATTAGATGCTCTGGCTAGACCCTATCTCATGGCTGAGTCACCCAGAGGAGGGAAGAGTTACTAGGTCCTGGGATACCTTGAAACTGTCTGCCAATTCATTTCCTAGTGGTGAAAGTTTATGTCTACAAAGAAAACCATATGGAGACTCAGCAACTATCTGAGTAATTTCAGGTTCTCTTCAAATCACTTTCAGCTATGCAATCCAAATATAAAGTAAGAAGAACTTATTTTTGCCTATATGAATTGGTGAATTACCTCTCCTCTGTATGCTGCATTGTGCTTTTGAATGTGGGAGAGGTGAAGGAAAAACTATAAACAGCTGATACTTCACAGGTGTGAGAGGGCATTGTGATCTTACTTTCCAAAGGTCAAGATGGCTACCATAGGTGGGAGAGAACTTGGGCTTGGAAGACAGGTTAGCCATTCACCTGGATCAAGGATCTTGGGAAAGTCATACATCCTTTTTGATTTTTTCTTTTTCTTAAAAAATTGGAGTTCAAAGGATTTGTGCAAAAAAAAAAATAAATAAATAATAAAATGACCGTGAAAGCATTTTGTAAACTGTGAGCTGTTAGGCCAACATGTTATAGAATTGGTTAGACTGGAAATTAAATTGTAGATAATATTGTTCTACTTTCTCTCACATGTTCTGTGCTTGTTCCTATGTAATTGCTCTCAGTGGTCTTCCTTATTCACTGTTCATGGTACAAGTCACTCCCACACCCTTCCTCTACCACAACCTTTAGAATTATCTCTGTTTTTAGAACTAATCCCCCAGCTTCATCTCCTTCTTAATTCCATCTCATCAGCTACTTCTCCCCAGAACTCATTCATACCTCACGCCACCCCAGGGAAGCTGTCTTTTTACCAACCCCACTAGGATGTTCCTGTACCCTCTCCCTTGGAAAGCTCTGCCCCCTTGGCTTTCCCCCAGAACAACCCTACTCTTGTTTCAGAGCCCACATCTCACCTTGAACATAGCCATGACCATTTCAATCCTTAATGAATCCCTCTCCTCTGGAATGCAACCCCTGTTCCATGCTGTTGTCTTCTATTGATCACATATTAGCATTATCTCTCCAACAGAACTATGTGGTCCAATTGCCAACACCATGCTAGACGTATAGCACTTGCTCAATAAAAATGTGTTGATTGGAATGCAATCACAAACCTATAGGGCTCTGACTTCTTCCACAAGATTTGGCACAGGCTCTTTATGAAATGATTTTCCTATTCTGATAGGCAATTTCCCACTCTGCTGTAGACAGGGAAGTTCTTTGGTATTCATCTCTAACTGCCTCCCTTGCGCCCTCCAGACCCTTAGCTCATCTCAGGCATACTTGAGGGGAGATGCTTTCTCCTCCTCCTCATTCTGCTTCTTCACCTTCTACCTGCTGTGAGTTCAGATGCTTGGGAGTTGTCTCGCACATGCAGTTTCTAGTATTTAGTGTGATTGGAAGAAGTCAGGGTATAATAGCTTGGATATCCCAGAAGAGTCTCTGAAATCCAGTGGTGGCTGGGCAGAAGGGTATGGGGATGTTGATTTGTGAGTCATTCACTATGTAGAGTTCATCTACATAATATTTTATGTAGATGCGATGTGTGAACT
Organism: Macaca mulatta; assembly: GCF_049350105.2. Classification (NCBI taxonomy): domain Eukaryota; kingdom Metazoa; phylum Chordata; class Mammalia; order Primates; family Cercopithecidae; genus Macaca; species Macaca mulatta. The sequence goes on along the minus strand of NC_133417.1, from coordinate 122,764,137 downwards.
TCTCGGGAATAAAAGCGGGGCAGGCTGTAGGAAGGCTCTGAACCAAGACCAGTGCTCTCTCTCTTCTCTAACATGTGACATCTGGAATCTTCCTCTACACAGGAGAGTGGGGCCTTGTAGTCAGATTGATTATTTTCCAATAATATCTCTGCCACTTAACAGCAGTGGGATTTGGGGATATTTACTTGATCTCTCTAAGCCTCAGTTTCTTCTGAATGATAATAGTATTTATCTCAAAGGTTAACTAATCTTAACTACATAGTGCACACAATAAATGTTCAATAAATGTTAACTATAATTACAATTACTGAGTAACTTTTCTTACTCTATAAACAAGTGTATGCCCTTAAAAGTATTTCCTTATCTCTGTTTCTGCCTCAGACTGTCGCTCAATTTTCTTCCTCTTCTTCATGACAACACTTTTGGGAGTGTGAACCTCAATGCCTCCATTTTCTTATCCCTGAATCCTTACCTTTATAACGGGGTTTCCATTTTTATCATTCATGAAGGCTTTATATTTTAACGTATTTGGTAACATTCCAGTCTCAAATTCATCAGAGGCCTTTCCTCAGGCCTCTCTCCAGTTAAAGAATTGGGCATTGTGGATGGCTTTCCTTTATTGATATTCTCCCTTCCCTTGTCATTCCTCAAGTTACAGGATTCTTAATATTTCCCCCTTTCTCATTATTTGATTCTTTGTTGGCTTCTTCTCCTTTGACTGAATTCCTCCAGTCAGCTCTTGGAGCATCCCAGGGGGCTGCTTTTAGCCTTCTGCACTTCTTAATCCCTTCTCTCTCTGTGGGTATTTCACACCCAGCACCTGAAGCAAGGGTCACTGCACAGATAGACCCATGGTGCCCAACTCTGTGCAGTATTGATTGAATGTTTAACAGATTAGTTAGTGTATATGTGTGTGTGTATGTTTGTGTGTGTGTGAGAGAGAGAGGCAGAGAGATAGAGACAGACAGAGAGATACTCAGAGAGAGAAACACAATTTAGATGATACAAGTGGTTCTATCTCCCATCCTACCCAGTGAACAGGTAATGGGAAATGGACTTCTAGTGTTACTCTTACAACAGGCCCCAAACACAAGCCTACTACTTCTTTTGGTGCTCAGGTGGCCCCTCTACCTCTGCAGGAATCATAGGCCTTACTGAACTTATGGCACAACGGATCTCAGTTTCAAATGTCGCCCCTCTTGAAGAGACTTTCAGGGATCACTTTGACTCTGCCTAACATTGACCCTAGGCACTGCCTTTGGAGCCTAAGCCCAAGACGAGTTGTGCTGCACCAATCAACATGGATTTCTGACTCTTCCTTGGTGAGTCTTTTCTCCTAGGCTCCAGACCCTTACACCGGCTGTGACAGACTCAACTTGTCTAAAACTAATTTTATCTCCATGTCACTCTCTCAATCCTGTGTTTTCTGTGTCCTTTATTGGCACATTCTGAAAAACCTCACAGTCATCTTTGGATCTTTTCAATCTCAATGCTTCTTTACTCTTTAGGACCCTGGGGATTTCTTTTCTGGACTCAGATAATAGTTTTCCAAGAAGTCTTCTCCCCCAGTTCCTCCACGTCCTGGCCAGAAAGCTCTATCTAAAGAGAAGAACCAATTGTACCACTCCCTTTCTCAAAAACATTTCCTGACTCTGCATAGTATACAGACTGGAGGCCTAAACCATCAATTTCATCTTTGAACAAAATGCCATTTTCCTGGTGCCAAAACTTTGCTCGTGCTGTTCACAGAGCTTGGAATACATTTTCCCCTCCTCTGAATATCAAATCCGTCTTAGCGGTCAGGACCCAATTCACATGACACCTTCTCTGTAAAACCTTTCCTGATCACCTAGGTGCAGGATTGATGACTTCCACCTGGGTTCTTACTGTGTTTTGCTTATATTTCTGTTGTGACACTTAGCACAGTCTGGCTGGTGGTTACTGTGTAAAACTTAGTCACCTCTACAAGGTGAAGAGCAGGGTTCCATGTCTCAGTGCCTTAGTTGTCTTTGAGTCCTTATCCTCCTCATTCACTCAGGGCTCAGCCCAGTAATGTACATACAGATAATTTTCTACAAATGTTTGCTGTTGAAGTGAATTTGTGTTGGGTGGCATTGGACTGAAAGATTTTTGGGTGGCAGGTGTGGTTCTTCTGAAAAGAACTTCTAGATCTTCATCTGGTTCCAAGGCAGGCCAAGCTTTGGGAAAAGGAGATCCTATCTCCAGTTAATTGTGTTGTGTGCCACCCCCACATCAGGCTCATATTCCCCTCTGGAGTCAGTTGCCCAGGACTAACTATATCCACAGGCCACATCTGCTGAACTGAAGCCACTAAGGACTTGGTTGAATATTGGCTGATAGACAGCACAGAGAAGTTGTACAAGATGCCTAGTATCACAAAGCACATCACCAGGGAGGAATGAACAAGCCCCTTGGTTCACTCCAGACTCACAGCAAGTGTCAAAAAATAAACAATGATTTTCCAAATCCTACCTTTTCCCTTCTTTAATGGTCATTTTCTCTCCTCTGCCTGACCCACACTCTGCTTTTGGGGAGACATAGGAAGCAAGAAGACCACACCTTGACTTCTTAAGAAATCTACTTGACACAGTAATTACTTTCTCAAATCATCTTCCTTCAGTTTTCAACTGCTCTCTCATTTCTCAGTCCTTTCTTCTTGGCCTTCATTTCCAGCACCTCTTTCTCTGCCCACCACTGGACCAATGGTGTTCCCAGGACTTGCTCTTCTTGCTTCTCTGTTGACTCCTATGGCTTCCATTTGCATCTCCACACTGAAGACTCCCACATCTCTGACCTTGGTCCAGACATTGTAATTCCTGCCTTCCCAGATCTATAAAACACCTTCAAATACAGCGTCTATTTTTTACTGAGTCTTATTTTCATCAGATAATTCTTATTTCCACCGTACAGATGAAAATGCTGAGACTCCGAATCAAAGGAAAGACTTTTCCACAGTAAGGCAGCCATACTGGCAGGACCAAGACTGGGACTCCTTGCTCTTCGTGGAGGGCTGTGGTCACTTTAGCCATGACCTGGGATTTTTCACCTCCTCAGGACCAGGCCCGGAGCTCCACTTCAGAGCCAGAATACCGCATCTTGGTAAGATGAGAGGCACTCCACACCTATTCCTTTCTCTTTGGTCCAAATAAAAATTTCTTTCTCCTTGACGTTTCTCTACCATATGGAATCTATTTACTCATGAGAAACTCGGCTTAGATGCCACATCTGTTTTCTTGCTTTCTACTCCAAATTTCTCAGCTGAGTTTGCAAGCAGGAGGGAGTCGAAACATTTGTAGAGTTAGTTGTGGTGGTGGAGGTGGTGGCAGTGTGTGTGCTAGAGGGAAAGTATGTTAATGAGAGAACCACTTGCTGTTGCTATGCAGACCTTGATTACGATCAGACTTTACTAACTGTAGAAGTCAGGGTGGGATTTCAGTTTCTAGGCATCTCAAGATTTATTCCAGAGGTCAGCCTTGTTCCTCACCGCATCCTGCATTCATTCTCTCTCCTGATAAGAGGAGGCCTGGGTGGCTTGCCCTCTTGGTCATGTTCTTCAAGGGGAAGCACTTCCTCCTCCCATTTGTCTCCAGCTCCTACCAGGCCAGATTTTGGGCCTGACCTGGAATGGGGGTCTCTCTGTCTTCTCAGTGCCTCTTCGTCATTGCTTAGAACCCTTGGGGAGTGTGAACCCTGCAACAGTCTCTTCCTATTTGAAGCTCAGCTGAAAGTTCCACTTGTTTCTTTTGGCTTCTCCTTTTGCGTCCCTCCAGGGCCAATTGATGGCTGTGTGCATCCAGACTCTTCTGATTCCTGTGCACCCGAGCGAGGGCCTCAGAACATCCCAGAAGCAAGGTGATGTGTAGATAGCTTGGGTCCAGTTTCTTTGGCTTAGAGGAGAGGAAAGGAAGGTCCTCCCTGGTTAAGAGGCCGGCTTAGGATCATACATCCAGTTAATCAGCGGAGATAGAATACAGGCATTCCAACCCTGGCATGGTGTTTCCCCCCCACCACCACCAGGGGTATAACCAGACAAGGATAAAATGATGGGAAATAAATGTAAGAGAACCATATGCAGGATCAAGACTTTAGGACATTAGCCCTTTAGCAGATAATTTAAACCAATGGCTCCCATTCAGATATTCTGGACTACTCACAGATTCACTAGTAGCCTGTGTTCTTACAAACGGAAAGGAAGGAGGGGACCCTAGGAAGAAAGCTGTTCCTCCTTTGGGTTTGGGCAGCATCCAGGGTCACGGCTTCCTTGGGCCAGTCGGCATCACCTGCCTAAGCTCCTCCAGGTGCAAAACAAGCCAAAGGCACAGCCTGTGTTCCAGGGGAACTCATGGCTTGGTTGAAGAGACTGGAATCATGAAAATAAAAGTGGCCAAACAGTCTGAGCTAGCCTTACCAATCAGCTGAGAAGCCAGTGGTTATTAAAGTGGGGTTAAGGCATCCTCAAAATGGCAAGCTCCCAGTGAAAATCATCTGCCACCCAGCAAGTGCTCAGCAGTGACGCTGAACAAATACCACTGCCAATGAACCAACTCTCTGTCCAGTGTGTCCTTTGTCAGGAAGCAAAGTGTTTGGGAGACAGTAAGACTTAGAAGAGAAGACAATGGATGCAAACCCAGAAGGAGGAAAGATGAGTTCAGAGGAAAGGGACTGAACTTGGAGTGAAGAAGGCACCCGAGACAGAGGATGCTGACATAACAGGTGTGAGTTGTTCTACAGTACTTGAGATATGGAGTGGGAATTGCCTTTATTCTTGTACTAAATTTATTCTTATAATAAAATTCTTGTACCTCCAACAAAATCCACATCTCAGCTTCCAGGATAGATAAAAAGTCCATTTTTTTTTTTTTGTGCCTGTCTTCCCTTTTTTTTTTTTTTAAAGGTTGAATTTTCTCTTAGGTTATACCAGAAAATATGGGAAAGTTATCTGATCAACCATCTTTTAGGAATTATTCTGAAGATACCCCCTAGATAGGTCTGCATGGTAAATTAAAATTTAATTTTTCAGATACCAAGCTTGGCTGTAGGACCTTGTCCCAGCTATCAAAGACACAATATGTAATACTTGTTCCCTGGCCAATCATGCAGGAGCCCTATCCGAGGTTCATTTGGGATGCAGCCTTTGAGTAAAGGCACAGGTTCATGCCCTCCTGGAACTCACCCCTCATTTGTTATCCCAGTTATGGAAAATCCCATTGTTTCCTCTCCGTAACTGGGCCAGTGTTCTCTTCCTCCTGGACAGCTGATCCCATCTCCTCCTCTTCCACAAATAGTCTGGAAATGTTTCAGTTAACCTGGACCTTCAAAAACAAAATCTGTTTTGGATGACTTTCAGAAATCTGAAAACTTCTGTTTTCTTTCTCCTGTTCCTCCTCCTTTTCTGCTTTCTCCTCATACCTCCTCCTCCACCTCCTCTATCAACTCTTCCTCTTGTTTCTTCCATCTCTTTCCTCCATCTCTTCCTACTCCTCTTTCATTCTCTTCTTCATCGTGAAACACACAGGAAACTTTTTAGCCCCACCCCAAACTTACAAACACAGAGACTGGAGAAGGTGACTGGCTGATAGCTCCCAGCTTGGACAACTCTAATTCTAGGATTCGAAGCAGCTCTCCACACGTTGACTTCGCAAACAACGAAAAGACCCACATCCCTTCTTAACACGAACTTATTGATATGGTTTGGATCTGTGTCCCCACCCAAATCTCATGCTGAATTGTAATCGCCAATGTTGGAAGTAGGACCCGGTGGGAGGTGATTGGATCATGGGGGTGAAGTTCTCATGGATAGTTTAGTACTTATACCCTCTTCATTCTGTCTAGTGAGTGAGTTCTCCTGAGATCTGGTTGTTTAAAAGTGTATAGCCCCTCCCTCCACTTCCTCCCACTCCAGCCGTGCAAGATGTGCCTGCTTCCCCTTCACCTTCCGCCGTAATTGAAGGTTTCCCGAGGCCTCCCCAGAAACCGAACAGATGCCATCATCATGCTTCCTGTACAACCTGCAGAACTATGAGCCAATTAAACCCTTTTCTTTATAAATTACCCAATCTCAGATATCCCATTATTATTATTATTATTATTATTATTATTATTATTATTTGTTTTTTGAGATGGAGTCTCTCTCTGTCACCCGGCTGGAGTGCAGTCGAGTGATCTTGGCTCACTGCAACCTCCACCTCCTGGGTTCAAGCGATTCTCCTGCCTCAGCCTTCGGAGTAGCTAGGAGAACAGGTGCGTGCCATCACGCCCAGCTAATTTTTGTATTTTTGGGTTTTTTAGTAGAAACGGGGTTTCACCATGTTGACCAGGATGTTCTCCATCTCTTGACCTCATGATCTGCCCGCCTCAGCCTCCCAAAGTGATGGGATTACAGGCGTGAGCCACCGCGCCCAGCCAATCTCGGATATTTCTTTACAGCAATGCTAGAATGGACTAATATACCATCTTCTCTTGGCCTCCTCCTCACATTGTGGCAAGGTAGAAAGAAAGGGACAATGAAGCCAACAGCCAGCCACTCCTCTCCCAGGGATTCAGGGTCAGTGAGATAATGTCTGTGGAAGAGCCTTGGTAGGGATATCTGCTCAGCAAGACAAGAGGCACTCTTGTTATTCCTGGGCCTCCTGAGGCTGCCCAGGTAACTCGGCCCTTTCATCTTAATGATGCTGCATATAACTTATTTCTCCCAGCGTTAAGGTTTTTCTTGAAAGAAATAATTATCAGGTACTTTTAAACCTCTCCAGTGACTCGTTCTTCTTTGAAATACTAACCTGGGGTTGTCTCCTTCAGAGAATAAAATGATGATAGCAATTTATTTCCTAGCTAGAGCCAGGCCAATTAGTAATGACCTATGCCCAGAACTTTATTTGTAAAAAAGATCTCTAAAGTCTTGTTCAGCTCTAATGTGTCCTGAAATTCCATTACCAAGGTTTTTTCTTCCAATGCTCTTTGTTTGGGGTTTCCATAGTAGGGAAAGGGTCAGGTGGGAGGAATTAGAGGTAGAGACCCTGCAGGCAGAAGCTTGGGGGTCTAGGGTGCTTTGAACTCTTGTCTGTCTAGCAGACAGGAGGAAATCTTTGTAGGCCCTGAGAGTCAAGCCTCCATCCACAAAGAGAATGGAAGAAGTTTCTTTATCATGGAATTTTAGTGTTTCATTTGCCTTTATCATGTCTCAAGGATGCTCGGAAGAATAGCTTACTGATGACACACAGTCTCCTGTGTCTGTATAGCATAAAACTTCATTGATTTTCCCTTTCAGAGATCATTTTAGTGCCCATGTTTTTGTCCATTTCTTTTCTTGTTCTTTTACCAATTTGTTTTTGTTTGTTTTGTAACCGAAACTTCTATGAGGAATGTAAAGCAAGGATTGTCATCAAAGACTCAGAATGAGAGTAGCAGAAGACATGTGAGAGATCAGCTGTGTCCAACCCTTTAATTTGACAGATGGAAAAACTGCAGTTCAGAGAGTAGGTAGAGTACCTGTAAAAGGTTATACAGGTAGTTTTTGGTGGAATTGAATTGAGATTAAACTCAAAGTATACTGAATTTTTGCCTTTTCTTTTTCTTAGATTCGGATATCAAGATTTTGATGTATTCACAGGAATATGGGCAGATTCGGGGGGTTATAAAGCCTGTGATCATGACAAAGCACTAAATTAAAGGCTAATGTAAATTCTACCATAATTTGGGTCCCAATTCCCTATTTGTATCATCTACAGAAATGAAGAGTGGTGGTGAGCAACTTCTCAGTTAGGCTACAACCTGAGGCATCTCTTCTTCAGGGGCATATTTTTCACTATGGTTCGTTCTTTTTTTTTTTTTTTTTCTTTTGGGACAGAGTCTTGCTCCATTGCCTAGGCTTGAGGGCAGTGGCACGATCTTGGCTCACTGCAACCTCTGCCTCCTGGGTTCAAGCAATTCTCCTGTGTCAGTCTCCCAAGTAGCTGGGACTACAGGCGTCCGCCACCACACCCAGATAATTTTTGTATTTTTAGTAGAGTAGGGGGTTTCACCTTGTTGGTCAGGCTGGTCTCGAACTCCTGGCCTCAGGGGATCCACCTGCCTCAGCCTCCCAAAATGCTAGGATTATAGGTGTGAGCCAGTGTGTCAGGCCGGTTCCTTTTCTTTAAGTTTTCCCTTTCTCTTCAAATGTAAGGCAAATCAGGGTCTTGCACAGAGTTCTTGTACAAGAGTCTGAGGAAAGCTGAGTCTTAAACTATGGCCAAATGTTCCCATGTCCAAAAGGAGATGCTTAACTGTTTGGTGAGTGGGAGGTTAGAACATGTTGTTTAGTTGTTCAGCCAAAAGAAGTGAACACTGACAATGCGCGAGTGGGACTTTACTTTGTGAGGTTTGTAACTGAAGGTAACTTCATGCTACCTCAACATTTATCTAACAGTTTTATCTATCTAGCTTCTGGCCTGTGATGTACTCAGTTTGAACAAGTTGCTTCAACTTGCTCACACATAAATAAATTGCAGCCTTCTGGAATGTAGAATGAAAATAAAAATAATACCTATATCCTAGGGTTGTTAAGAGGAATAAATGAACTATTGCCTGCACAGCATCTGACACATACAGCAAACAATCTACAAGAATAATTTTTATTGCACTTGTTTCTTGACAACAAGTCTGTGAGAACTCTCCTTAATTTTTTTTTTTAAGGATTAACCCATGACTCATTTAGTGGGCTTGATGGCGCATGAGCTGGGGGTGGTGTGTGGGGGCTGTGAGTCTATGTTCTGTGCCTTTCTTCTTAATGTCTGTTAACCAGCATTCTAGGGCCTTCCCCTGGGTTATTTCTTGTGTGAAGGACTGCCAGATTTATCTTCTCTCTGATAGACCAGGACACCAGGCCAATCTCACTCTCTTCGTGGCCAAGCCAGAAGAAATCCAACTGGAGGGAGACAGCTCACCACCCTCCATGCCTGTAAATGAGAGCAGCTCTCTTCCCTCACCCGAGGCTAAGTTATTCTGAGGCTATAAAAAGATCCCTGTCCACTTCAAAGGGCTTTTTATCAGCTCATCCATACAGATCTTGTTCAACTCTTCTCATTTTCAAAGGCAGAAGGAAGCCCCTTGGCTGAACCCCCAGCTAGGCTCTTACCTTCCTTAAAATATCTTTAACTTCAATTAAACTGATCCCTCTTGGCTCCATTTAGCAAATTGGTTGTCTTCAGAAAGAGTTCCCTGACACCCCTCTCTCCATCTTAACCACCCCCACCACCACCCTACCCTTCCAGATAATGTTGCATCATTTTGATCTGCAGGCAAATTTATGCAGAGCTGAGCAATGTGGCCTGTTGCTGTTGGATCTTTTAAATCTACCCTTGTTTTAGAACAGCTGGCTCTAAAGCACTTTTGTGCCTTTAGGAGAGGGGCAGTAAAGGAAGCCTTGACTTGCAAATTAACAGCCTGGGTTTTCTAGGTCTTGTTCCCCATAGATCTCCTGAATGAAACTGGTCAAGTCTGAGTTTCATTTTCCTATAAGTAAATCAGGGAGGTAAGTAGAATCATCCACAATGATCTATGTCATGATTATCTTGCTGTAATTGCCTTTTTCTAAGCCTGTCTCCCTAGTAGAGGGTGTGCTGCCTGAGGGCAGGAAAAATTGTTGGATCTCTGTATCCAGATTTCTCAGAAGACATTTGTTGAATGAAGGAGCCTGAGCTGTCCTCTGGTACACGTTTCCATTCTATCCAGGTCTAGCTGTGCACAATGTCTGTGTCTCCTTAGCTTTGTTCAGCTTCAGCATCTCCCCAACACTTAATGGCCTCCCTCTGCTAGGGGGACAGGCTCTGGGTGATTTGGCACAATTCCACTCTAGGAGGCAGATCAACCAATTGCTGAGCTCCCTGGCTCTTCCCACCTTTCCAGGTTGGATGTAACTTTTGACAAAAAGAGTCAAACTCTGTAAAATATTTGAAGAGATTTATTCTGAGCCAGATATGAGTGACCGTGGCCCATGATGCAGCCACAGCCCTCAGGAGATCCTGAGAACATGTACCCGAGGTGGTTGGGGTGCAGCTTGGTTTTATACATTTAGGAAGACATGAGAGTTCAATCAAATACATTTGAAAAATACATTGGTTTGGTCCAGAAGTGCAAGACAACTTGAAGGGGGGGGGCGGTGAGTGGGAGGGTAGGGGAGCTTTCAGGTTATAGGTAGATTTAAAAATGTTCTGATTGACAAATGGTTAAGTTTATCTGAAGACTTGGGATCAATAGAAAGGAAATGTCTGGGTTAAGATAAAGGATTGTGGAGACTGAGGCTCTTACTGGGCAGAGGAAGCCTTCAGGTAGCAGGCTTCAGAGAGAATAGATTGTAAATGTTTCTTATCAGACTTAAAATCTGTGTTGATATTAATGCTGGAGAGGTATAAGGAGACATGTGTGACACCTTCTTCCCATCATGACCTGCACCTGTCTTTCAGGTTACATTTTAAGAGTACCCTGGCTGATGAGGAAGTCCATTCAGATGGTGGGGGGGCCTTAGAATTTTATTTTTGATTTATATAGCCTTACATTTCTGGTTGAAGGATCTCACTTCCCCAGTTACTTTTGAAGGATTCAGATGATACAGCCCAGAAGAACAGAAAAAATAACTCCCCAATGATCAAACTTTGACCAATGAGAGAGAGGAAATGGGAAGGTATTTGCAAATAAATTCCCGATTTTTCTTGTCTCCAATGGTCTATTTTTTTTTTTTCTGTACAACTTGTGCAAAGATGTCCAGCGAGACTGAGTGATGCTTTGGGCTTCTTTGAAGTCTGTAAAGCTGTGGTCAGCTTGATAAGACGCCACTTCTGCTTCTCAATTGTTCTTGTCCTATGTCCTTTATCCCTTACTCTTGCTGCCCTAGGATTGCACCTATAAGTAAACTATTAACACTTAAGTCTCTCCTCAGATACTGTTTTCTGGGGAACCCACGTAAAGATGCCATCTGTCCAAATCAATCTACCCCAAACATACTCATCCTTATAGGTTCATAGGTACTTAGAACTAGAAAGGATAATGCTATTCAATTGCTCATGTTAATGGATAATGAAAAGAGGTCTAGAGAATGGAAGTGATTTGCCCAAATTTAGTGGGTGTATTAGGACTAGAATTCAGAGTCCCTAATTCTTAATCCAAAGTTGAGAAGTAGGAGCATAGAAAGGGATGTAGAAGCGTTTTCTTCTTCCTGTCTTGTGCAGGTATTTCCCTATGTGAAAACTCTTTAGATTGGTGGCAGCACCAGAGTGGAACGTCTCATTCTTAGCTGGTTCCTGGGCCCCATGATTTGTCAATAATGTAGGGAAATATAAGCAAACCAGGACAAAAGATATTTCAGACAAGGAGGATCTATCTGCGTTTGACCAAGAAAATAGAGACTCCACCCCAAATGGGATTGCGTGTCTAGGAATGTGCCATACATAGGGGCTTCAGGAACAATGCAAACTAAACAAGTATCTTTACTTTCTCATTTTAAAAAGTCTTATTATTATTATATTTTATTTTATTTTAAAGTTCTGGGGTCCACGTGCAGGATGTGCAGGTTTGTTACTTAGGTAAACGTGTACCATGGTGGCTTGCTGCACCTATCAACCCATCACCTAGCAACCCTTCACCTAGGTATTAAAGCCTGGCCTTTACATTCTCATTGGACTTAACTGCTACCCTGGTTAAAAGCAAGGGCTGAACAAGACCTTGAGAAGGGCTCTTTACAACTAACAAGTGAGTCTTCGTGTACAGCATTATCTGAGTTCCTTCCTCTTTTTCCCGGAGATGAGACTAACAATCATTGGTATGAAGATTTAACCACATGACTGTTGTCTGTTTTTAGGATAAAGGAAGTAAAGAGAAAAAGGAGCTCATAGACACACAGAATGGAAGGAGGCTTGGGGTTCATATAGTTAATTCATCTTACTTTATGTAGACAAAGAAACCAAAGACCTAAAGGTCATGTGACCTCCTTAGGGTCAGGCAGCAGATTGGGACAGACCTGGATTCTGAAATAGCTTAATTTTCTAATTGAGAAAGGGAATTTAGAAAAGAAACTTAAGTTTTCCAGAAGACTGAATAGGGTGTGAATCAGAAAGTGGACTCTCCCAACCTTTTCTCCTAGCTCCAGGACTGAAATGAAATACATACTCCTCTGTGTCCCCTCTATGTACCACCTTCATCCTCATGGGAAATTTTGGGATGTTCTGTGGTCTTGAATACCACAACGTCCCTTCTTCTGCTGGCCCCTCTCTGAGCTGTGGTGGGAAAAGGGAATAATCTGAGGGAAACACTCGGGTGTTACAGTGAGGTAGACGATGGACCTGAGTCAGCTGACGAGACCCATCTCCCCAACGAGGACCTTGGGCAAGTCACATAACATCTCTGAGCCTCTGTTTCTTTATCTCTAAAGTGGGGATAAGAATATCTGATTCACAGGGTGGTAGAGAGGAAAACATGAGAGAAAGTACATCTGAAAGTATTTCTCTGGGTACTGAGAGAAACCAAATTAGGATAACTTGAAGGGAGCTTACTAAAGGACTCTTTACAAAAGTGTGGGCAGAGTTTGGAGAAATCACACAGATAAAGCAGCAGCCCGGTATTAGTAACGTGGAGGGGTGGAGGCAAGGGATGCCTGTTACAGTGCCGAGGCTAGAAGGGTGAGGAGAGGGAGCAATCATCAGTACTTGGAAGAAGAGAGTCAGTGGTCTGCAGAGAGAATGTTGGGCAAACGCCCTTGACCTTCAACTGGAGGAGGCATCCAAACCAAGGTGACTTTGCAGAGAGGGTGTGAAGGAATCAAGCACCCTGACCTCACTCTTCTTCTCTCCCTCTCATCTTCTCCCAAGGCTCTATTGGCCAAACACAAGTGGGAGTTGAAGGACATGAGAGCCTGTTGATATAATCCACGCAAGTCATCCTCCCAGAGCAGGAAGCAGAGTGGAGAAAGGCAGAGAGTGTATCTGGAAGGGCAAATGAAAGATATCTGCACAGAGCCTGCTTGTTAAACTGTGAAGTAATTAACACAGTGCAGTGGATGCTGTCCTGTGCCATCAAAGCCACCTTAATCAAAGCTTGTGTTCCCCCAGATGCTACAAATGTTTGCTGACTACTCTTCAGCACTTGCCCTTGCCTTTTAGGCATTTTCCCCCGAAAGCCATGCCTCCCTCCCAAGGACAGCCCATGTTTTATTTTCCTTATTTTGGACTTGAGGTCTCTCTCTGGAGAGTGACTGTAACTTCTAGTCCTGCTTTGATGGAGCTCCAAAGGAGGTGGCTGTGGATGTTGACAATGTGCCTTTCATGGAATACTTTTTCATCCTGGATGACAGCCTAATGCCTAAATATCTAACCCTGAAGTTTCCTCTCCCAGGAAACTTGTTTATACTGGCAGATGCCCTGTGGCTCTTGTCTGACCTATGTCCAGTTTATTTCTACAAAGACAGCCCCTCTCTAGGAGAGCCTTGCCCAGGAGGAGAGTTAGGTCCATGTGAGACACAGAGGAGGCAGCACAACAAAACCCATGGCATAGCAGAAGCAGTTAATTACTCATAGATCCCAGAGAGAAGAAGACAGCATGCGGCAAAGCCAACAGGATATTGGAGGCATCCAGGACACCTGCACTTAACCAGTAGGTGGGGAGCAAGAGGGAAAAAAGGATCTGTAGGTCAAAGCTTTCACCGGGGTGCAGGGTGTTACCCACGTAGATTTCCAGGGGTAAGCTCTAATTAGTGAGTTTATAGCAAGCAGGCATGAGTTCTGTGGATTCACACTGTGACTAAGAGAAGGTCACTGTGGCATATCTGCGCATTCCATACGCAATGTGGGGGTGAGTCAAGTAGGTTGTATCTAGCTGTCCTGTGGGGCAGTCGTCACCAGGAGGCAGTTGTGTAAGGCAGATGTCTGTTTCGATTACACTGAAGAACAAACTGAGTGGAGGTGGAGAACTAGAAACCGAGTCAAGGGTGACAAAGTCCTGTTTCTGGCATGAGAAAGTTAAACGTATATTCAAAACATATGCCAAGGCGACATAAAATGGTAAGAATTAACTACAGTCCACATCTGCAACTGGCCTACACAGTATGTATAAAAGCCCAGCCTTATCAAATTCTGAACAACTCAGAAGGCCGTCTTGCTTGTAGAGCTCCCTACAGGGTGGATTGAGGCCTCCGCTGCAGCTGCATTGTGGTCCAGCTTCTCCCTCTGTTCAGTGTTGCTTCCTTTCCTCTCCTCTAGGTGTTGATGCTGGGAGCGTTTCTCTCAATTCACATGTTCAACTCTGAGTCTGCTTACATGCAATAATAGTGCATGTAGTAATGCACTATTATTACTGACATGCAGATTTTGAGCAACTACCCTATGCCCAGCCTTGCACTTCAGCTACAGTTGTGTAGTTTGTGCAGGTTGTATGGGAGCATCTAGCTAAATAAATCAAATGAGGGCTGAAACCCATTCTGCACAACGCTGCCGAAGCTGTTTGCCCTGGCATGGGGTTACGTTTTTTCTAGTTTACACAAAGTTTCTGCCTGAGCTCACCAGCCCTGCTGTGGGCACTTTATTTTCAGTGATGTGTCCCCAAGGAAAAGCAGATAGAAAAACCAAAATGCCTGGGATGAAGCTGCAGCATCTTCAGGAAAGTTAAGATTAGGTTGCACCTTCTCATAGACTCCAAGAAGATGGCACTGAAGGTGAAACAAACCTCCTCTATCAGCCCCAAAGTGTTTTGCTTGTGTTTCTTGTTTCATCTTGGCTGGTCTTATTTATTGGAGTGTGGGCAGTTGGGGTAACTTAGTAGGGATGGGACTCACATCTAATTCTAAATATTATCCTCCTGCTCAAGAGATTACTTTTCTTCCCTTGAAATTCAAAAGCCAGTTCTGCCTTTTCATGGTTCCTGGAGAAGACTGTTAGAATACCATTCATTCGTCTTTAATTGTCTCATTTTCTAAGAAAATGAACTTGGGGAGGAAAGTGACATTCTCCAAGCCCTGTGGCTATCTAGTTACAGACTCTAGGTCAATTGCCAGACTCCTTGTTCAGAGCCCCTACTACAAAGCTCTATCAGGCTTCAGCCCCACTGAAGCACTCTGGATGGTGAAGAAATTTCCAAGGACCTGGAAGGAGCAACAGCAGTTTCCCCAGCAGACTCTGCCCTCTTCCTCTTGACAGTCCTAGGAGAGCACTGGCAGTGGGTGTGCTCCCTTCTCTCCTTGGCTCTCAGTAAACTTCTGAGCTCCCAGAGAAGGCTCTGCAGAGGCCACAGGGTGCAGACAGAGCTGTGCCTTTGATGTGGCTCCAGAGAGAGGCCACTCTCCTTGACCAGTGGCTGGAGCTCTATTTTATGTAGACATTTCCCATCTTTCCTTTTCATAAAACATTCCTGCAGGAGATAAAGTATTGTACATTTATAGTTTCGGCTTGCCAAGAACATCTCACTAGCTCATCTCATAAATCCCACCAAGCTTCCCTCCAGCAGCAAGTCATAGCCAGTCCTGCCAGGCCTGGGGCAGGCAGGAGTCACTGATGGGCCAGCCCATGGACATCAGGAGGTCACTCTGCACCCTTGGGAGTTTCTGTCTCCTCGTCCTTCCTGCCCTCTGAACTTAGAGTCTCAGCTTTCCCACAATCAACTCTTACCTCCAGAGATAATTTATTTTCATTCTCTCTCCCTGTCCCCACCCCACCCAGCATTCCAACCTGCTTTGTTATTCTAAATTTACATTAAATGCAAGCTCTTTCTAGTCACTGGTTCAGAAGGCTTGGCGCATGCCTCACTCAAATCACAGTACTTGACATTTATAGATCAAAGCTTGTCTTCTTAGAAAGCCAAGAGACTTGGGTAGATCATTCCTCCACAACTGGCCCGGGGTCTCAGCCTGCCTGCCTGCCTTGCGGAGAGATGGGAGGAGTTCTGGGGCCCAGAGCAGGTGGGAGGACAGAAGGGCAGCCCTGTCTTCTCTTTCTACTCTCTCTTCTTCTGCCAGCACTAGGCTCCCTCTGAGATTGGCTCTGGTCTTATCTAGATGCAAGTTCAACTAACACTAACTATTTCTCTGATTCTGAACTATTTTCTCCTTTGAATGCTCCTCTGGCCTCTCTTTTTCAAGTGTTCTTTGTGCTGTCTGTCAATTACTCTATTTATTCTGAAGCCCCACCTCCCTCCCTATGTTCTCCTTCCTGCCCATCTCTTCCCTTCCTTACAATCTCTCCATCTCACAGGACTACTGGAATAGTAGAATGTTATTGGAGGTTGAGCATTCCCAATCTGAAAATCTAAAATCCAAAATGCTCCAAAATTCAAAATTTTTGAGCGCCAATATGGTACCATAAGTAGAAAATTCCACACATATGGACTTTAACACAAACTTTGTTTCATGCATAAAATTATTAAAAACACTGTTTAACATTACCTTCATGCTATGTGTATAGGGTATCTATGAAACCTAAGTGAATTTTGTATTTATACTTGGGTCCTATCTTTGCATATTATGTATACACAGATATTCCAAAATCTGAAAGAATCTAAAACCTGAAACACTTCTGATCTGGAGTGTTTGAGACAAGGGATGTTCAGCCTGTATCAGAGTTACTTTCAAGGTCAAGCCAGAGACTCTCATGTCACAGGAGAAGAATCCGAGGTCGGCAGGGTGGAGTGTCTTGCCAACTTACTCCAGGTAGTAGATGCCAAAGCTACAAATAAAATCTGCAACTGTTACTCCCTAATCAATGCTCTTTTTATAAGAGCACGTTTCTTCTCTTTTCCTTTTGCTTTCGGGAATAGGAATTCTAATCATTGCTTTTTGCTCAAACTTCTGTCTTGGCCTTCTTCAGCTTCTACCTGCATCCCAATCCTGAAGTAGGAGAGAATAGGAGAAATTGAAGGATGAGAGTCTTGATCACCAAGGTGATCAAGTTTGGAGCTTACTTCCAAAGCCAAGTTTCATTTCTGATATAAGATACCACAGGTATGGGTCCTAGGCTGCCTTAAACATCTGGAAAGGTGAACAGTGTTAAAATAACCTTATCCGCCAGATGGAGTGAATATTGAGAAATATTTTCTGGATAAAGAAGAAAAAAGACATTTTGTTTCTTTCTGAGCCCCCAAGGAATACTGAACTGGAACCCTTTCTCTTGGAAAGGGTGAGGAGATGGGGTGAGGGGAGCCCATAAGAGATTTCCAAGTAACTAGAGGAGTTGTGATTCATTTTCTCTCTGGGAATGACGCATATCTGTTTCCTCCCTCCTTCTTCTCAAGAAACAACATCAAAGTACTGGGTACTGCTGGGCAGCAGGATTGCTGCTCCCTCTGGGGAAACTGAAGATGACAAAAAGAAGGAAGGAAGGAGGGAGGGAGAGAGAGAACGAGAGGGAGAGAGCGAGAGCGAGAGAGACACACAGAGAGAGAGAGAGAGAGAGAGCGCCAGCGCCAGCGCCAGCGAGCAGGAGAGAGCCCGAGAGATCCCTCATTGCCTGAGGACACAGGAAGCCAGTGTAGAGAATTCACTTTTAGTGGCTCTTTGGACAGGGCAGAGATAATCTTCCAACACGGTAAAAGGCTCCAGTGAGATAAGAGGAAAAGATTGGTTTGGGGATTTCTTGTGTCTTTGTCTTGTCATGCTTTGGGCCTAACCCACTGTAGGCCATTTTACTCCAGGTGCTAAATTCTCTGGGGAGGAAGGTCCCAAACAACCCCTTGGAGATCAGTATCTTCTGGGAATGTGGCAAGCTTTTCAGAGTCCTGCATTTGAAAGTAATAAGCAGCAAGCAGACAAATTCTCCAAAAGATAAGCTGATTTCATCATTGTGTGGGGACCCAACCTAATTAGCCTTGGAGCTGACTAGGAAAAACATGGCTTTTGAGCCATACTGACCTACATTGAAATTCCACATTTCTTTCTTATAACCACTTACTATCTTTGTGGTCTCGGGCAAGGTATAACAAGGCTGAGTTTCCTCATCTGTAAGATGGGGCTAATAATGCTGATGTCACAGGGCTATTGAGAGCAACGCTGGGGGTCCTGAGTGTCTGGCATGTCGCTTGGCCCCAGCAGGTGTCCAGGAAATTTCTGTCCCCTTAATGCTTCACTTGCTCCCAATTCCACTTCAGCTCTTCTACCTCAAAAAATGACCTGGATTAGCTGGAATCCAACAATCTCGAACCCTGTAGTTACTGTGTTTTTTGTGTTTGACTTTTAGGAGGGCGATAAGGAAAAGGCAAAACTGGATGACAATCTTGAAGGAACATCCTAGAGTTGTAAGAACTTGGGTTAGGGCTTGGAATGCCTGGGTCTTCCCCGGGCCCTCTCCTTTGCCCTGAGTGACCCCGGGCAAGCGTCTTCTAATGTGTGGGCCTGGATGATCTCTCCTCTCCCCTCCGGTTCTGCTCTTCCCTCTCTCTAACTTCTAGACCCTAACTGACTCAGAGTTCCCCTGTAAGCTCCTTCATCTGCAAATAAGAGGTTTGGTGGAATTTGATCTATTGTCCTGAACAAAATTGCAAAGTGGGATCAGGCATTTTAGAAAATATTTATAAATAGAGAACCCCAGTCAGGCATCCTAGATAACCTTGGGCAAAGTTTTAGAATTATTACTTGCAGGTGGAATGTTGCGGGTGATAGGCTATTTTCTGTTAGTTTGATATAATCCCTGTGCTCTAGGGAATTTACAGTGTAATAAAGATGGTAAAATGTGACCCCCTCAATGGCTTTCCATTCTCCCCAAACCCTTAACACAGTCTGCAGAGCCTTGTTATCTGTCTTCTGCCTCACCCCCTGCCCCGCTTCCCTCTCTGTGCTCCAGCCCCACTGGCTTGCTTCTAATTCCTCAAGCAGTGCTCTCCTCTCCTCTCCTAGAACCTGAAATTCCCTCCTCTGATTACCCTGAAGAACTCTTATTCATCCCTTAGGTGTCATCTCTGATGTCCTTTTCTCCAGAAAGCCTTCCCCAATCCTGCAGACCATGCAGGTTGTTCTGTTTCAGGCTCTTGTTTCCAGCTGTACATTTAGCTCTCACCACCATTATCACTAGATCACTTACCATGTAACCAGTTATTTAACGTCCATCTCTCCTTCATGAACTTCACCTCCATGAGGGTAGTGCTTGTCTTAGTCATCCTGGTAACCTGAGTATACAACGAAGTACTCTGCCACTGCATGTACCTAATGGATATTTATTATACGAATGAACGAATATGAAAGGTTGAGTTTCACTGCAAGAGCCAGGTTGTCACAATAGACCGCAATACCAGGCACCACACAAAGCCTGGTGTATTGTGTGACCACTGGAATAGAGGATGAATGCTGAAGGTTCAGAGGTGTGGCAGCCACTGTAAATCAGCAAGGCTTCCTGGCTGTAGATGGTAAGCCTGTGTGGGCCCCTCATTCCTCTCACATTCCGATTCATCAGGGTTTAAATCTACAGACAGCTCTGCCCAGATTCCTAGGATGTTTTTATGGGCCAGAATACCAACATGAGTCAGCACAGCCCTTGTCGTGCTAAGTTTATCAAATGGCAGATGCTGTGGTATATTGGCCAGAATTTGCTGACCTCTTATCGCTAGGTCATAGTACATGTTCCAACAGCTGTTTTCTAGTATATTCTTAGGGCCATACTTCCAGGATGGTGTTAATCCTCTTACTAACTTACAGTGGACAACTAGCAGTTAACATGCCATATGAGCAATGTCATCCTTCTGGAATAATCTATAATGCCCAGGGGATCATCTCCTTCAGTACTTTCCATCTCATTGCAGATACTTCACATTAAGGCAGGTACTGGGTGGTGAGCTGTGAGCATTGCTGCCTATAGTGAGTAGGACAGGACCGATAGGGGTCAGGGAAATATCAGTAGAAGAGCAGATATGACCCCTGTCTGCAATAAAGACCATCCAAAAATAAGAGGCAGAACATCTGAGAAATTCTGAAAGATCTCTTTGTCATCATCATGTGCTTAATGTGAGTGTTAGTGCTATTTCACCATAAACTATGAATAAGAAATCTTTGTGTTGCTAACTACTCTTCTTAGCTTTATGGAAACAGGCATAGTGACTGTTCTGTATATTCTGTTCTTCCTTTTAAAATCGAGGTGTAATTGACATACAACAAATTACACATGTTTAAAGTTACAAATTGGTAAGTTTTGCATATGTATGCATTCATGAAACCATCACCACAATGAAGATAATTAACACATTCTTTACCCTCATGTTTTCTTATTTGCCCTTGTAGCCCCAGCCCCCTGCTCCCAAGGCCACCCTGTTCTCAGGCAGCCATGAACTGCTTTCTGTCACTGTAGATAAATTTGCATTTCCTAGAATTTTATATAAATGGAACCTTTTTTTTTTTTTTTTTTTTTTTTTGATATGGCATCCGCTCTGTTGCCCAGGCTGGAGTGCAGTGGTCCGATCGATCTCGGCTCACTGCAACCTCCACCTCCCGGGTTCAAGTGATTCTCCTGCCTCAGTTTCCCGAGTAGCTGGGACTATAGGCACGTGCCACCACACTTGGCTAATTTTTGTATTTTTAGTAGAGACAGGGTTTTACCACATTGACTAGGCTGGTCTTGAACTCCTGACCTCAGGTGATCTGCCCATCTCAGCCTCCCAAAGTGTTGAGATTATAGGTGTGAGCCACCACTCCTGGCCTATAAATGGAATCTTATAGTATGTGCTCTTTGTTGTCTGGCTTCTTCTACTTAGCATTTTTTTAGATTCATTCATGGTACTGTGTATATTAATAACTAATCCCTTTCTGTGGTTAAGCAGTAGTATGGTAAAACATGATTTGTTTATTTATTCATCTGCAGATGAATATTTAGATTGTTTCCAGTTTTTGACTATTACAAATAAAGCAGCTATGAACATCTGCATACAAATATATGGATATATGCCTTAATTTTCTTTGGTAAGTATCTAAAAGTGGAATGGCTGGATCATATGTTTAGTTTCTTAAGAAACCGCCAGTCTGCTTTCCAAAGTGATTGTGCCATTTTACATTCCCACTAGCAGTGTGCAAGAATTCCAGTTGCTCTACATCTGTGACAACATGTTGTATGGACAGTCTTTAATTTTAAACATTCCAATGGATGTGTAGTAGTGTCTCATTGTGGTTTTAATTTGCATTCGCTAATGACTATTGATGTTGAACATCTTTTCATGTACCTATTTACCATTAGTATAGCTTTGATGAAGTGTACCTCACATCTTTTGTCATTTTAAATTTTTATTTGCCTTTTTTATTATTAGGTTTCGAGAGTACTAAATATAGACTATATAAAATAATTTTATCAGATATGTGATTTGAAAATATTTCCTCTCAGACTATGGCTTGCCTTTGCTATTACCTTAACAGTGTCTTTTAAAGTGTGGCAGTTTTTAATTTTGCTAAAGTCTGTTGTTTTCTTTTATGGATGATTGTTTTGATGTTGTATCTAAGAAACCTTTGTGTAACTCAAAGTTAAAAAGGTTTTATTGTTTATTTTCTTCTGAAAGTCTTATCATTTTACTTTTAGGTCCATGAACCACTTTCAGTTAATTTTTGTACGTGGCATGAGGTATAAATGAAAGCTCCTTTTGTTGCATGTGGATATCCATTTGTTTCAGCAGCATTTATTGAAAGATTGTATTTTCCCTTCCCAATTGCCTTTGTACCTTGGCAAAAATCACTTGTATCTATAGGTGTGGGTTTATTTGTAGAATCTCTCTTAATGTTTCATTGATCTATGTGTCTATCTTTATGCCAACACCATAGTGTATTGATTATCGTAACTTTATAAGTTTTGAAGTCAGGTAGTGTTAGACCTCCAACTTTTTATTTTTATATTTTTCTAAAATAGCCAAAGCATTTTTTTTTGCATTTCCATTTGAAGTTTAGAATAATCTTGCCAATTTCTACAAAAAAACCTGCTGGGATTTTGATTGGGAATGCATTGAATCTATAAGCTAATTTTGGGGAGAATTGAAATCTGTTTTAGTCAGGGTTCTCCAGAGAATGGAACCAATAGGATGTCTGTGTGTGTATATATGTATATATACACGTGCATTATATATATACACGTTATATATACACACATTTTATATATATACACAATATATAAATTACATACATATATGTTCAGATATGTGTATATATAATATATATCATGTGTATATATATGTGTGTGTGTGTATGTGTGTGTGTGTGTGTGTGTGTGTATAAAATGAGGAGTTGTGTGATTCTGCGGGCTGACAAGTCCAAGATCTAAATCCAGAGGCCTGAGAATCAAGAGAGCCAATTGTGTGAGTTTCAGTCTGAAAGTGGGAGCAGGCCAATGTCCCATTCAAGCAATCAGGCAGGAGTTCCCTCTTACGGGAAGGTCAGTCTTTTTGTTCTATTCAGGCCTTCAACTGACTTGACAAGGGGCTCCTCTATTAGGGAGGACAATCTGTTTTATTCAGTCTCCCAATTCAAGTGTTCATCTTATCCGAAAACATCCTCACAGATACACCCAGAATAATATTTTACTAAATATCTGGGCACCTAGTTGAGTTGACATAAAATTAACCATCACAATATCTTAAGAATATTCAGTTTTCCATCCCTTGAACAAGGTGCATAGTTTCATTTATTTAGGTTTTCTTTAATTTCTTTCTGTAATGTCTTGTAGTTTTCAGTGTGTAGGTATGACATATTTTGTCAGATTTATTGTTAAATATTTTATATTTGGATGCTATTGTAAATGGTATTGTCTCTTAATTTCACTTTTGATTGTACATTCCTGGTATATCAAAAGACAATTATGCATATTGAACTTGTATCCTGCAGCCTTACTAAGGTCACTTATTAGATCTACTATCTTTTTTTGCAGATTCCAAGGGGGTCTCTATGCAAATAATCACTTTATCTGTAAATAAAGACAGTTTCTTTTTACTTCCTTTACAACACAGATACAATTTAGATGCTTTTAATTTTTTTTTTCTCTTACTTTACCACACTGGCTAGAACCTTCAGTAAAATGTTGAAGTATTGAGAGCAGACAATTAATTTTGTTTCTGATTTTAGGGGCAAAGTTTCATTCTTTCACCATTAAGTAATAATGTAGTCTGGTGTTGATATTAGCATGATACTAGCCTCATAACATAAATTTCAAAATGCTCTCTCTTCTTCAGATTTTTGCAAGAGATTAAGTAGAATTTATATTGTTTCTTACTTCAATGTTTGGTAAATTTCACTAGTGAAGCTGTGCTTGGAATTTTCTTTATGGGAAGTTTTTAATCACAAATACATTTTCTTTTCAATATGGAGCCATTCAGGTTATCTATTTCTTCTTTAGTGAATTTTGATAGTTTTTATCTTTCAGGGAATTTATCTATTTTATCTAACTTGTCAAAATCATAGGACTAAAGTTTTCCCTTTATTTTCCTTTCAATATTCTTAGAATCCCAAATAATGTTACCTTCCTCACCTATATTCTTGATATAGATAATTGTGTACATCTTTGATTCTAGATCAATCTGGCTAGATGTTTATATATTTTATTGATGGTTCTCAAAAAAACAGCTTTTGGTTCCATTTTTTTCCTATTGTTTTTCTATTTTGTATTATATTGGTTTTTCTTCTGTTATTTGTCATTTCTTTGGTTATTTTGGGGTTAATCTGCTCTTTTTAAAATTTATTTATTTTTTTTAGTTTCCTTATGTGAAATCTGAGGTCATTGATTTTTTACCTTTTCCTCAATATGCGCTTTTAGTGCTATAAATGGTAACCTCACAAATTTTGACCTGTGTTTTAATTTTCATTCAGTTCAAGACACTTTCTAATTTCTCCTTTGATTTATTCTTTGACTTGCAGATTATTTAGAAGTTTTTTATTTAGCTTTCAAATATTTGGCAAATTTTCAGATTGTTTGATGATTTATTTAATTCTATTGTGTTTAAGTAACATACTTTTTATGACTTGATTCCTTTTAAATTTATTGTGATTTGTTTTGTAGCCCAGAATATGGCTTATTTTGTAAATGATCTAGGTGCATTTTAAAAGAATGTATTTTGCTGTTCTTTAGTGGAATGTTCGATCAAAGTCAGTTAGGTCAGTTTGACAGGGTTGTTCAAGCCTCTTATATCCTTGATGATTTTTTGTGTTCTTGTTCTGTTCATTCTTGAGATTAGGATATTAAAATTTCTCTAAGATATTGAAATAACCCCTCCAGCTTTCTTATGACAAATGCTAGTGTGATATAACTCTTCCCACTTTTACTTTTAATCCATGTGCATCTTTACACATAATGTGTTTCTTGTTGGCAGCAAATAGTTTAGTCTTGCTTTTCTATACAATTTGGAAATATCTGGCTTTAATTGGGGTATTTCAGCCATTTACATTTAATATGATAATTGAGGTGGTTAGATTAATTCTCTTGTATTACCATTTTTTTTTTGTCCTTTTCTTTCTTTTTCCTTTTTTCCTGTCTTCTTTTGGGTCAATAGAGTAGATTTTATGATTCTATCTTACTTCTTTTGTTGGCTTATACATATAACTCTTTGTTCCTTTATTTTAGTGGTTGCGATATGGCTTATAATATATATCTTTAACTTATCACAGTCTACATTCAAGTGATATAATTCCCATTCACTTATAGTAGTAGTTGCCAAGCGTAAAAAACTTTGCCTCAGGGAAACATTTGGTTGGTAATGTCTGCAGAAATTTTTGGTTGCTACATCTTGGGTGTTGTTATTGGCATCTATTGGGGGCAGGGGACAGGGATGGTTCCAACAGCTTAAACCACAGGACCATTCCCACAGAACAAAGAATCCTTCATCCCAAATGTCAGTAATGCTGTGTTGAGAAATGCTGAGTGTATACTATAGTATATTCTCATTTCCCCTTCATAAGTTTTTTGCTATTGTCATACATTTTACTTTTACAATATTATAAGCCCCATGCTACATTTTTAAATTATTTTTGTTTAAAGTCAATTATCTTTTATGTAGAATTAAGCATTAATTTAAAAATCTTATATACATAATTATGCAGTTACCATTTTTGATGCTTTTCATCTTTATGTAGATCCATATTTCCATCTGGTACACTTTCCCTTTTGCTTGAAGGTCTTCATATTTTGTGTAATATGGGTCTGCTTGAAATAAATTCTTTCAGCATTTGCATTTTGTAAAAAAAAATCTTCATTTCAGTTGTTTTTTTGAAAGATGTTTTTACTAGGTATACAATTTTAGTTTTTTTTCAATACGTTAAAGATGTTACTCTGCTTTCTTCTCATTTGCGTTGTTTCTGATAAGAAGTCTGCTGTCATCCTTCATTCCGCCATATAAAGCATCTTTTCTCTCTGTCTTTTTAAAATATTTTTTTCTTTATTACTAGTTTTGAGTAACTTGATTATGTGGGGCCTCGGTGTAGTTTCCTTTATGTTTCTTACGTTTGGTGTTGGTTGAGATTCTTGGCTATGTGGGTTCAGATTTTCCATCAATTTGTGAAAATTTTGAATATTATTTTTTTCAGGTTTTTTCTGTCTTCTCTTTTTTGGGCACTCTGATTATATTACCCATATGTTAGGCCACTTAACTTTATCGCACAGCTCACTGATGGTCTTTGCATTTTTTTAAAATTGTTTTTCTCTGTGTATTTCATTTTGCATGATGTTTAACACAGTACCTTCAAATTCATTAATCTTATCTTTTGTAGTATCCTATCACCCATTTATCTCATCCAGTATATTTTTTCATCTTAAATATGCTTTTTATATTCACAAGTTTTATTTGGGTCTATTTATCATCTATGTCCCTACTTAAATTTTGAAAAATGAAATAAAATTACAACTCTTTCAATAACCTTGTCTGCTACTTCTAATATATGTGTCAATTCTGGGTTAGTGTCAATTTATTAACATTTTCCTCTCATTATGAGTCATAATTTTTTGTTTCTTGGCATACATGTAATCTTTGGATGCCAGAGATTTTGAATTTTATCTTATTAAGTGCTGAATATTTTTGTAATCTTATAAATATTCGTGGATGTTGTTCTGGCATACCATTAAATTATTTGTCAACAGTTCATATGTTTGAGTTCTTCTGTTAAGATTTGTTAGAATCAGATTCACATTTATTCTAGGTCTGATTATGCCTTACTCCTGGGGCAAGATTCTCTTAATACTCTATTCAATGTGAATTATGAGGTTTCCAGTCTGGCTAATAAGAATAGGCACTATTCCCAGGACTGTGCAAACCTCAGACACTGTTCTTTCTAATCCTTTAAGGTGGTTCTTTAACTGGCTTTGATTAGTTCCCTCAAACACAGGCACCTGATCTTGACTCTGCAGCATGTTAGAAGGGGCACTCTGTTGATCTCCTGGATTGTCTCCCTTTGCCAGCCTCTCTTCCCTTGTACTCTCCCATATGAACTCTAGTCACCTTGGTCTACCTGGACTCTCAGATGCATCTCCTTAAGTCAGAAAGTTATGCGCACTACCTGTGCTTTTTTGCCCTGTGCCAAGACCTACAAACCCTAAGTCAGTAAGCTGGGGCAATCAGAGTTCACTTCATTTGTTCCCATCTCTCAGGGGTCACTAACATTTTTGCCTGGTGTCCAGTGTCTTGACAACTGTTGTTTCATATATTTTGTCTCTATTTTTTTGTTATTTCAGATAAGACACTAAATCCATTACTTGTTACTTCCCCTTAGCCACAAGCAGACATCTGACTATTCTATATCTTGACTGTCGTAGTTTTCATAACTGCACACATTTGTCAATATTCATAGAATGGTACATGATATGATTTGGCTCTGTGTCCCTACCCAAATCTCATCTCAAATTGTTATCCCCACATGTCAAGGGAGAGACCTGGCGGGAGGTGATTGGATCCCCCACATGCTGCTCTTGTGATAGTGAGTGAATTCTCATGAGATCTGATGGTTTAAAAGTGTTTGGCAGTTCTCCCCTCATTCTCTCTGCTGTCTCCATGTAAGACATGCCTTGCTTCCCCTTTACCTTCTGCCATGATTGTAAGTTTCTTGAGACCTCACTAGCCATGCAGCACTGTGAGTCAATTAAATCTCTCTTCTTTATAAATTACCCAGTCTCAGGTAGTTCTTTATAGCAGTGTGAAAATGGACTAATACAGAAAATTGGTATTGAGGTAGTGGGGCATTACTGTAAAGATACTTGAGACTATGGAAGCAACTTTGTAACTGGGTAACTGACAGAGGTTGGAACAGTTTGGAGGGCTCAGAAGAAGACAGGAAGATGAGGGAAAACTTGAAACTTCCTAGATATTTGTTGAATGGCTGTGACCAAAATGCTGATAGTGATATGGAAAATGAAGTCCCGGCTGAGGTGGTCTCAGATGGAGATGAGGAACTTGTTAGGAACTGGAGTAAAGGTGACTCTTGCTATGCTTTAGCAAAGAGACTGGTGGGATTTTGCTCCTGCCCTAGATATCTGTGGAACTTTGAACTTGAGAGAGATGATTAGGGTATTTGGCTGAATAAATTTCTAAGAAGCAAAGCATTCAAGATGTGACTTGGCTTTTTCTAAAAGCATACAGTCATATGCATTCACAAAGAGATTGTTTGAAATTGGAACTTATGTTTAAAAGGGAAGCAGAGCATAAAAGTTTTGAAAATTTGCAGTGCCTGTACCCTCATTGTATCTTGGAAGTAACTAGCTTCTTTTTGATTTTACAGGCTCATAGATGGAAGGGACTTGCCTTGTCTCAGATGAGATTTTGGACTTAGACTTTTGAGTTAATGCTAGAATGAGTTAAGATTTTGGGTGAGACAGGTAGATCTTCTGAGGTCAGGAGTTCGAGACCAGCCTGATCAACATGGTGAAACCCCATCTCTACTAAAACTACAAAAATTAGCAGGGCATGGTGGTGCACACCTGTAGTCTCAGCTACTCTGGAGGCTGAGGCAGGAGAATTGCTTGAACCCGGGAGGTGAAGGTTGCAGTGAGCTGAGGTCACACCACTGTACTCCATTCTGGGTTTCAGAGTGAGACATCATCTGAAAAGAAAGAAAAGAAAGAAAGAAAAGACTTTGGAGGACTGTTGGGAAGGCATAATTAGTTTTGAAATGTGAAAACAACATGAGATTTGGGAGGGGCCAGGAGTGGAAAGATATTGTTTGGCTCTGTGTCCCCACCCAAATCTCATCTCGAATTGTAATCCCCATATGTTGAGGGAGGGACCTGGTGGGAGATGATTGGATCCTGGGGGCGGTTTCCCCCATACTGTTCTTGTGATAGTGAATGTGTTCTCATGTGATCTGATGGTTTAAAAGTGTTTGGAAGTTTCTCTCTCTCTCTCTTTCTCCGACTGCCATGTAAGAGGTGCCTTACTTCCCCTTCACCTTCTGCCATCATTGTAAGTTTCCTGAGGCCTCCCCAGCCATGTAGAACTGTGAGTCAATTATACCTCTTTCCTTTATAAATTACCCAATCTCAGGTAGTTCTTTATAGCAGTGTGAAAACAGACTAACAAAGTACATTAGTAAAGGGTGAATTTTACTATGAAATATGTTTCTCAACTTAAGAAGATTAAAGTGTCTCATGTTATAGTGAATGTTTTAAAGGTTATAGGGTTAATAATCCTGAGTCCTAGGTGTCACTTATCCACAGACCAGCTATGTGAGTTTGTGCAAGTCACTTGATCATCACTAGACTATTTTCTTCATCTTTTAGGTGAGGTTTCTAATGCTTGCTGCTTTGTAGGGTTACAGAGGGAATAATGTTAGATGATGCATGAACATGGTTTTGTTAAATTGCATTTTCATGTATTTCCCATCTGGCGTTGCTTTCATAATTTTTTGTGTTTTATCTGTCTTCTTGGTCAGACTAAGATTCATGAGGGCAAAGTCCAAATTGGTTTGTTTACCTCTATATCTTCACATATCATGGTGAATTAAATGAATATTTGAACATTGAAAATTAAGTGCTATTACTATATAGAAATGCAGTTTGTCTTATAGACAGGATATACTTTATTAAGACACTTCAAAAAATCAAAGTTCCTCTTCACAAAGTTATATAGCTTATGAAACTCAGTGTGGATGACTGAAATTGGTGGTTTAGGGTTTACCTTTTTCGTTTTCCTTTTTGCTTCAGGTTAATCTTTTTCGCTACAGGAAGAGCAAAGCCTTAGAATTCCCCCTCACTGGCAAGATATTATGTTTCTGCGTGTCAATTTATTACTGTTATCTTCTACATTTTTATTTGGAAATAAGGTATAAAGATAGCACAGAGGGTTATCGTGTATTCTTCTCTAAGTTTCTCTTAATGTTAATGTTTCACATAACCATGGTACAGTTATTAAAACTAAGAAATTAACATTGGCATAACAATATTAGCTAGACTGCAGACTTTAGTTGAATTTCATCTTTTTTTTTTCATTAATGCCCTTTATCTCTTTCATGATCCAATACAGGATACCACATTGCATTTAGTCATTATGTCTCTTTAATCT
This sequence comes from Macaca mulatta, assembly GCF_049350105.2. Lineage (NCBI taxonomy): Eukaryota > Metazoa > Chordata > Mammalia > Primates > Cercopithecidae > Macaca > Macaca mulatta. The sequence continues at coordinate 122,734,683 of NC_133417.1, read as the reverse complement.
CTTCTAATCTGTGACAGTTTCTTAGTCTTTTCTTGTTTTTTATGACTGACATTTTGAAGAGGACTGATCGGGTGTCTTGGTAAAGTGTTCTTCGATTTGGGTTTGTCTAGTGTTTCCTCATTATTAGGGCTATGAATTTGGGGGAAGAATACCATAGAGATGAAGTGCCTTCTTCATCACATCACATTAGCATCTACATGATATTCACCTTAATTACTTGGTTAGGGTAGTATCTGTCAGGTTACTTTTTTTCCTTTATCATAGCCTATTTGTTAGAAATAAATCAGTCACTGAGTCTATGAACATTCGTGGGGAGGGGAATTAAATTCTACCTCCTAGAGAGAGATGTAGCAAAGAATTGTACACATATGTTAAACCACAACAACAGTTTATAAATAATTTGGGGGATATAATTTGAGGCTATGTAAATATCATAGCTTCTCCTTAAACTTTCTCTACTAATTTTGCCATTCACCTGTGGTTGCCTGCAGCACCCACTACTGTGGTTTTCTAGTGGTGAATTTCTATTTCTTTGATTTCTTCTACAGTTAATGTTTGGATTTTTTTATTAGAAAAATTGTCCCCTCTCCCTCATTTATTTGTTCAGTAATTTATTTATATCAGTAGGAACTCATGGATATTTATTTTATTCTTTATTTTTTAATCCAATTCTATAATTATCGATTTTATTCCAGTTTTGGCCATTGAGAACTTTTCCATGTTGACTCCTGTGTCCCTTTAGATACACCCTGTGCTGGTTGATCTTTGAGTGCCTTGTACAACATTCTTGACAGGGCCCACACTTTTTGTAGGACATCTTAGACACTTTATACACCAGACAATGTGACTCACCCACTCAACATCTCTGAAGTAAATTGCCATGAGAGACAGGACCTTGAAAATGAATGATGCTAAAAAAATGATTTGGCTGTCCAGACTTTACTTATGCACATAAGTGAACACAGACTCTATTTTTCTCTTTTTACTATGACTTTTGCTTCAAATTCTCAAGACTGACTCTTGTGCTCCTATCTCAACAACTTCTACAGGCTGAATATAATCCTTTCTCTGTTGCATGTTGACACACAGCTGTGAAGATAACTGGACTTCACCATGCTTTTTGGGAAGCGTAGGTGGTAGTGAAATTTGAAAGCAGGGGATAGAGGAAGAGGATTTATCTTGCCCAGCACAATGGATCAACTGCTCTACAATCTGCTCACATGCAATTGAAAGTAATGGATGGGCTGGGCGAAGTGGCTCACGCCTGTAATCCCAGCACTTTGAGAGGCTGAAGCGGGTGGATCATGAGGTCAGGAGTTTGAGACCAGCCTGGCTAACATGATGAAACCCCATCTCTGCTAAAAATATAAAAATTAGCCAGGTGTGGTGGCTCACACTTGTAGTCCCAGCTACTTGGGAGGGCGAGGCAGGAGAATCACTTGAACCTGGGAGGCAGAGGTTGCAGTGAGCCGACATTGTGCCACTGCACCCCAGTCTCGGTGACAGAGGGAGAGTTCATCTCAAAAAAAAAAAAAAGAAAAAAGAAAGAAAGAAAGTAGTGGATAGTTTTTTTGACTGGGTCAGAATTCTCAGTGTGTTTCCAGAGAAGTAAAGTCAAGCAGAGAGAAAAATAAAAGGAGTTATTCAATCTGATATATAAAGCCTCCTACTATTTGCTACCTCTCTATCTCACTACTCTACAGCAAGACGTTTCATGGCTGGGCTTTCTCTGAACTGGACTATGGGCAAGTTCTCCAGGATAACCAGCTCCTGTCTCTCTAGCTATGTCTTTCAGATCTTATGAGAAAATAGAAACCGTAGTTCATCATGTGGTGGTATTGCCTACTTGAATTCATATAACTACTTGGGCTGAGGTTCCTTAGTGAGTGTACTTTTTCACTAGCCTGTCTGAACTGAACAGTGCATTTGGCATTGACTGTATGCCACTGGATGTCCTTAGTGGTTGTACATGTACAGAGCAGAAGGGAAACAACCAGGGCAATCTGGGCTTCTGAATGGTTCCATTCATTCCATGGAGGCATAACCTCCTGCCTGACAGCCTTCCCACATCCATTTCCGTTTCCTCCCTGGTTCCCCACAGCTCTGCAACTTCAGCCTTCCATCCTCCTGCCATGTGGGCTATATCCAGTCCAAGTTTATTTAGGCACAGTCTCTTTCTTCATACACATGTGTATGTTGGGTTTTTCAAGGCATCCAGCATTCTTTCCTCACCAGCTACCCTTTTTCCACAATTGACAGCATTTGGACTCAAACAGAAAAAAAAAAAAAAAGCCCTCTTCCGCTCCTGGGGCAGCACCTGCCTTAGCTTCCAGAGCTCTCCTGCTCCATTCTGTTGATCTTGGGTAAACTGTGGAACTGCATATGGTGGAACGGAATTTCTGGGTCATTTACCCGAGCAGTTTATATCCTTTGGACTTCTCCCAGCCAGCCCGTTGAATCTCAGGTAAGGTTCAAATGCTTTTTTCTGACCTCTTGTGGCTCATAAATTTCAACTTATGTGTGAGCTATGTGTCCACATTCCTTGATTTGCTTTGACTCACATCAAAGAAGTAGTTACAGCTGATGAGTGACCCATTAAAACAACCATTATGAGTATTTTAAAAAACATATACACTTCTATGTATGCATACCCATTTATCTACACTTGTTTTTCATTGACAAACCAGAGAAGCATGTATCATGCCCAGATAATCCTAAATTAATCACTTGTTCATTCAAAAGCCATTTCCAGAGCAACGAGCTTCTCTAGATAGCCAGTATTGTGGCCATGAGGCCACTACTGTAAACTCTTGAATGAATTTAACCACTGAACAAACACTGTCCAAGCATCAGTTGTTGGCCAATCTCTATTCTATGTTCCAGGATGGAAAGGATACACAGGACAGGACAAAATCCTTCCCCTTAAGAACTCACATTTTAGGCTGGGCATGGTGGCTAATACCTGTAATCCCAGCACTTTGGGAGGCCGAGGTGAGCAGATTGCTTGAGGTCAGGAGTTCGAGACCAGCCTAGACAACATGGTGAAACCTTGTCTCACCTAAAAATAAAAAAATTAGCCGGGTATAGTGGTGGGCACCTGTAATCCCAGCTACTCGGTAGGCTGAGGCAGGAGAATCACTGGAACCCGGGAGGCGGAGGTTGTAGTGAGCTGAGATCACGCCACTGCTCTCCAGCCTGGGCGACAGAGTGAGACTCACTCTCAAAAAAAAGAACTCAGATTCTAGTTTACTCATATAAAGTGTAAAGGAATAAAGGGGGAAGAACGCTAGCACTTGTGTTGAGTGCTGTGTAGAATATAATAAACTCTCACAATCATCAGTAATTAAATGTAATTAAATTCTCACAATCATCAGATTATTGATAATTAATCAGCATTGTTGATACTATTATGTCTTCTTCTCAAGGCCTTCTAGTTTTCCCATCTGTTTCATTTCTGAGTCTCTTTATCTATAACAAAGTTTACACGGATAAGACAGAATGTAACCAAATATGCAGTGAAATAGGTGCTAAATAGAGATATAGTCAAGATGCTAAAGGTTGGAAAAGAGACAGTGTTCACCATCCAGGCAGGTAAGGGTCTTCAAATTTTATCGTGCATAAAGATTACCTGGGAAGTTTTTTTGAAGTGTTGATCCCTGGGATTCAGCTTTAGAGATTCTGATTCAGTAGTTTTAGCAGGGAACCAAGGATCTGCATTTTTTAAAATGCCCCAAGTTATTCTAGTGGAGGGGATCTTCAAACCACTTTGACAACTGGTCTAGAGTCCAAAGTGGTCACATTTATTTTTACTGATATTCTAGTGTATGAAATATTATTGCAGAGGGATTTATCAATCCATTTCTTATTTTTTTAAAGTATCATATGATTTAACACCTTAATGTGAATTATATCAGCTGCATTGATCCTTGACAGAAATGGTGAGGCCTCAGCAGCATAAAACACAAGGTGAGAGTCGTGAGTGGTGGGGGAAAGCAAAGACCCCATTTCCAGTGCTTGTCTGAGTGACAGTGACAGGTTCTGCCTGAGACTTTCTCACAAGCCACTGCTTCATGTCTACAGGCAAAGAGGTGAAGTATCTAGAGACTAGCTAGGTGCCTCCTGCTTAGTTTATTTTGTCTAAGACCTACCTCATGCACCATTCCCTCTGTGTTCTGTTCTGAACTGTTTCTCTCTACTCTGATCAGATGCCTCTCAGAGTTCTGTCTCCCTAGAGCCTTTGCAGACTTCCAGAAATAACTTTTCCTTTTCAAATCATCTCAGGAAATTCTCAGGCCTTTTGTGTATAGGGTTGACCCTGTGCGCCTAGATATGCTATTGATTATATATATGACTCTTAGCCCACAAACCTCGGTGTACAAGAAACATTGCATCTATTTTCCTTAAATAACTAGAAATACAACTCTGATTCATCATCGCTTCAGGTTGTTGGGAAATTCAAGCTAACATCTGGGTGTTCCTCAGATTTCAGGGTTCCAAAGTCTTATGAACACCAGAACTTTGGGGCGACCCTTCCGATCATGAAAAATGACCCACTCTGGTAGGGCTGCCAGTCATTCTTTTACGTCATTTATTCAAGTTCGGTGACTCTGCTTATTTGTGCTGCTCCAAGAACATGGGAACTTCAGGGGAGAATGGGCACTCGTTGCACATGCAGTAAATTCCCCTGGTGTGCACACCCAGCTATCCCCTCTGAGTTGTTTCATAGTACCCCAAACACTGCTTCCAAAAAGCAGGACATGGGCCATTCCTCATGGTGGATGCCAGAACCATTTGTTTGAATAGTTTAGGCTTAGTCTGAAGTTAAGCTGAAACTGAGGGCCAACTTCTTTTGTCTGTTGTGTACGTCACTGAGGGAAGAAATATAAGGTTTTGGGTATTTGTTTGCAATTAGAGAGGAGGGAAAATAATTTCTCTTTTTGACTGCTTCCTTGGGAAAAACTATTGACTTTGAAAATTTACAATATACTAGGACGTGGACCTATTACTCTATTTAATCCTCTAACACATCTACAGGAAGATAGTAACCTCCAGATTTTACAATTACAGGAAAAGAAACAGAGACTGAGAAAAGATAAGGAACTTGCCTAATTAAAAAAAATAAGTACAGAAAAGTGAAGTTACTTGCCAATGCTAGAGTCACCATGGGTCTCTCAACTCTGAGGCCAAAGTTTGTTTCCTCACATCATTATTGGTCTGTCTGCCATTGCTACAAAATTGACTAAAAGAATATTTCTCGAAAACTCCCATTCTTTAGGGACCAATACACAGTTAGGTTGTGAAACTGTTTACCCATTTACAAGGACAGCTGTAAAAGATCTTTAATATTTGGAAAATCACATTTCAGCACAAGTCTAAGATTTTTCATTCAAGGATTTATTTTGTTATTGCTTATGGGTATCACTTGTATAAGGAAAATCATGTTTTGAATTCAAGATTACCACAAACATTGAGTTTCAATCTCTACATCTCTTAGACTTCTCTTTCTGAAGCAAAATGTATACTATATTGCAAAAAACAATAAAATTTGTCTTCATGTGCAAAATGATGCTTATGTTTTGATGGACATCCTTTCATGTGCAAAGGATTTGTCCTTTAGTATATGTTCTATTCTCAAAGTGGTCTATGGCTGAATCACCCCAGACGGATGCATAGCCTTGTGCAACTTCAGATTTTCCAGAGGAAAGAAATACTTCTACTTTTTTTCCTCTGTTACCTCCCACTCCTTTATCTTAGGCATGCTTACCTGTCCAACTTCCATCTTGCCTGCTGTGATTTCAGCAGTTTTTCCTCATGTTACATCTTCAGAAAAGACAGAGAACAGCTGGCCTCCTCTCTGCATATAATTACTCCTCTGAGATTTGAATACTGCTATTCATTTCCTTACCTTTAGTGAAATAAATTTTTTGCTGGACATTTTGGAGAGCCCTCCAGATGCAGCTTTTAATAAAATATCCATAAACTGGAGTAAAGCCACTAGATAGGAGATGACCTCTCTTGGAACCAAAGCATAATCAGGACCACACAATTCAAAGGCCAAACTCATCTGGAAGGGTGCAGGCTGGTGGGACAGCCATGGTTTTTGTTTTTAACTAGGTAGTGTTTTATTCCAATCAATACAGTTAGAACTGTTAGTCAATGGCAAGGTATTGGCACTATTTATGTTTACTCTCAAATAATTAACTCTAAAGGGAAATAGCTTTAGATATGAAGAAATTACAGTGAGGAGAGCAAATGAAGATGTAGGAGGCTTCATAATTTGTATTCGTGTTCTTGTAACTTCCAAATTCAGTCATCTCACAATAATTTATTGAGTGCATACTATGTCCCAGGCACTGTCCTAGGCACCAAGGCTACAGTAATGACAAGAAATAAGTCATCATTATTATTATCTCCTTAAAGTGAATATCAAGTTCCCACAAACAAATCTTAGTCACAATCCCTGCTCCTTAAGAACTTTTAGACCAAGACAGAAACACTCATGTAAATTCATTCAAAGAAAATAGAAAAAGTACAACAAACAAAAACCCCCCAAAGAATGATAGGCAGCCCAGTCTTTGAAGAAGCTGGGAATGGAATAATATCCTCTTACAACTGGAGAGTGCCAGAGGGAACAAGGGAAAAGGCCCTGAGTTCTTGGTGTATTCAAGGAAAAGCCAGGAGGACAATGGACCAGGAACACTGTCAGAGATGGGATTGGTAGGAGATAAGATAGGAGAGAGCCAGAGGCTGGGCTGTGGAGGGCCTTGCAGACCAAGGTCCAAACTGTTGGAAGCCACACATGAGAATAGGAGTCTCTGAGAGGGCAAGGATTTGGGAAGAGAGCACAGACACTGGACACTGGAGTCATGTTGATTTGTGTTTCAGTCCAAGATCTGCCACTTACTGCGAATTGGGAAAGTTCAATAATCTCTTTGAATTTTGACTTCTTCATAGGAAAATGGGGAACTCTAAACTTAAGAGAATATTTTTGACCATTAAAAAGGTAAAGATGAAAATTGAATGGTAGCGAGCGCAGTGACCCTAAATAAATGCAGCTGTTACTGCTTTCTGCTGTTAGGTAGTATTTAGATACACTGTGACATTATTGTTTCCAGTTTCTAGTTGTAGAAACTGCATAAAGATTAGTGGCAAATCATCACTAATAAGTGTGGTCATGTGCCACATAATGATGTTTTGGTCAATAACAGACTGCATATAAGATGGTGGTCTTATAAGATTATATATTACAGTATTATAAGGTTATAATACTGTATTTTTACTGTTTAGATATACAGATGGTTAACGTTGTGTTACAGCTGTCTACAGTGTTCCCTACAGTACCATGCTGTACAGGTTTGTAGCCTCGGCGCAATAGACTATACCGTATAGCCTAGGTGTGTCCTAGGCCATACCATCTAGGTTTGTGTCAGTACACTCTATGATGTTCATACAATGACAAAATCACCTAACAACACACTTCTCAGAATGTTTATCCACCGTTAAACAATGCATGGCTGTAGCTGAATTAGGATTCAAACCGAAATTTGTCTGACTCCTCAACCTTCCCTTTTCTCTCTGTCTTACTTGATAATACTAAGACTGAAGTTCTTGGGAGCCAGTAGACCTCAATACTGAAGGCAATTGGAGGTGGACCAGTCAGAATAGAAACAAGAATCAACAACTTGAGTTCTCCAGCTTGTATTGGGATTATGCAGTGGTCAAGTTTCCTGGGCCAGTGTCAGGGGAGGTAATGTCAGAGTGTCTCCCCCTTCAAGATACTCAATGAGGGGACACAGAGCCATATGTCCTGATTGCTTTAGACATCCAAATGCCCAAAGCAGGAGACCAGACAGGCTGGCATCTTGGCCTCGGCATACTCTTCTGTAGTTATGAGATATTGAGCATATTGCTCCTTGCACTAGAAGGATCGGATGTGATTTACTCGCTAGTGATTGCTCAAAATCCATGAACCTTCAACTTACATCTTTTCAGCCTCACAAAAATTCCCAGCTGCCTGTGTGTCTGTGTCTCATTCCCCTACAGGTGCAATATGGGAAAGGAGGACTACAAGGTTAACTTTAGAATAACCACTGGGGAACTACCTGATATAGGAAGGGGAAGCAGTAATACAAAGGTTTTGTGAAAACAATTTTGGTGGTCTGGCCAGGCTCCTTCTAGGACACCTCACACCCAGAGGGAGCAGTCCTGGCTTACGTCAAGTAGTGTCCCATGGGAGAGGGTTTTGGGAGGATTACATACCGGTGACTCTCTGTTACCTGGAAACTCATGAGACTGGCTTCTGTGACATAAAAAAGCATGATGTCTGCCCAAAGTTAAGACTTTCTATGATCTGTTTGGGGTTTGGGGATGCTACAAGAGGTTTTTATAGCAGGCTGGTACTTAAATTTGGAGAGACTCTAAGCAGCACAGCAGCCAGGATCCCAGGGTTCCTATAAACAGCAGAGTTGTTGTGATGTCCAGTTGAAACCATGCAAGCAAAGAGCTTAGCAAAGGGCCAGCCATATAAAAGTGTTCAATAAGTGGAAAGAGGAGGGGGATGTGTACATTTTTCAGAAGGCAGAGAATTAATATGAGCTTGTAGTGACCCGAGGCTGTTGTATTCCTGTATTAGTCCATTTTCATGCTGCTGACAAAGACATACCCAAGACTGGGTAATTTACAAAGAAAAAGAGGTTTAATGAACTCACAGTTCCATGTAAGGCTGGGGAGACCTCACAATCATGGCAGAGGGCAAAAGGCATGTCTTACATGGCTGCAGGCAAAGAGAGAATGAGAGCTTGTGCAGGGAAACTCCTCCTTATGAAACCATCGGATCTCCTGAGACTTATTCACTGTCATGAGAACAGCACAGGAAAGACCTGCCCCCATGATTCAATTATCTTCCACCAGGTCCCTCCTATGACATGTAAGAACTGTGGGAGCTTCAATTCATGATGAGATTTGGGTGGGGACACCGTCAAACCATATCAATTTCTGTCTGCCCTATTCACATCTTTTAGAAAAGTTTAATGAGCCCAGTTTACTGACTAGGTTACTTGGAAATGGCTAAGGTCCTTTTGGGGTAGACTGGATCTGTTCAAGGGAAGTAAAGAAAGAGTGGAAGGTGGTGTTAATGTGTTAATAATAACAATGTGATTCCATAATGCCATTCTTCAATGTGTAATTGATTGAACACCTAGAGTGTATTAGGTACATCATAAAGGATCACATATAATCCCCAACATTTCATTGTCTGCTCACACTGAATAAATGAGGAAACCCAATCTCAAACAGGCTGTGCAACCTGTCTATGAGAGAGGAGGACCTGGAACTCTGATCCTAGCCTGTCTGATTCAGAAGCCCAGGTGAGGCTAGTACAGCAAGGGAGAAGGCTATGACGGGGGTAGGGAGCAGGAGGCATGGCAGGCACTTTGGTTCTTGCTATAAGTTTTGGCATGCAAGAGCTTTTGCAAAGCAGCACTAGAAATCACCGAAAGGAAGCCATTTGTAAGATCTTGTGTGGACCAGGGCTATGGGTGTATCCCCTTACTCCTTTTCCAGTCAACAATTTGCAAGTCATCTTGTTCATGTCTCTCATTCAGATTGGGCTGCTATGAAGAGGACAGCCAGGGCAGAAAAGCATAAAACAACTGGATAGAAAATTAATAATTTAGGCTTTTTTTCAAAGAGAAGATAGAGGAGATGAACTGTTTTAGATAACCTAACACATTTAAAAAAAATATGCTTAGGGGCTTGAGTTTATTTTAACCACAGCATGTTTCACAGGGCTCTCACAGCTGATGTAGTAGCAGGGAATAACTTAGCAGCACTAGAACAAAGTTATGCAGTGTGGTGGGGGAGTTTCTCTATTTCCTTGTTTTCAGTTCCTGAAGAATCAAACCTTCTGTGTAGGCTGCCTGACATAGGCCATGGCCTTGTTAATGTCTCCTTAATTAACAAAGGGATTTTTATTTATCCAGTGCAAAGCTTTTCTTACCTCCTTTCCCTATCCCCCAAACCAGCCATGCAAGTCAGCACGTACTGAGACCTCAAAGAAACCCAACAGTGGACTTAAAAGAATCCATGCAGCCAACTGAACAGGAGTTTAATAAGCTTGGCCTCTCTTTTTCTTCTTCTTGTATTCAGCTTTTAAAAGACTCTCAATGTGTTGGCTGCAGGAAAATTCTGGGACTCTGAGAGATCCAGGAGATGGAGGGCAGTAGGGGAGTTGGAGATGGTAAGGAGTATATTGCAAAGGTAACTAGAAGTGTGGCTTGAACCACATCAGGGGATTGGACAATTCAGAATTGCCACAGTCTCTTGCTCATGGAAAAAACTTGGCAAAGTATAGCCAGAAATGTAGGCCTAGGTTTTCAGCCCCTAGGACTTCAAACTGCCTATGTTTCCTTCCCCTAAAAGCCTCAGGCTAGCTTTAATTTGTTTTTCAGAGAGTCACAGGCTGATTAGGTGGAAGTGGTCTTTGACCTGCAGGCTATCTGCAGGCTGAGTCAGAAGCCCAGGTGAGGATGGTAGAACAAAGGCGAAGGCTATGAAGGGGGTGGGTGGGAGTGGGGCATGGCAGGTGCTTTGATTCTTGCTATAAACTTCGGTATGCAAGGAGCTTTAGCAAAGCAGCACTAGAAATTACTCAAAGGGAGCCATTTTTAAAGTCTTGTGGGGACCAGGGCTATGGCTCTCTGAATAGTGATGACGCCCTTTTAGGTTGTCAGCCTCTTGGGAGTAGCCCTACTCCTGGCAGACAGCACTGAAGCTGTCAGGAGAATCTGTGTTGTAATTGGCGGCCTCCATGTGTTCCAGAGAGGGAGGAGGGCCCACATTCTCCAGAGAGATAGTGAGATGAGGGAGGTGCCAGGTTTTCTGTGATCTTTGACTCTCAGCTGAATTACTGGGGAGACAACCAGCTATAAAGACCATAAAATTACTTTGGTAATCCCCTCTGAAAGCCATCTATTAGAAAATAAAAAGGGAGAAAAGATGATAGCAAAGTAGGAAATGATTCCCAGGGATCCCTGGGCCCCTGTGTTTGAGAATCTTTTGTAAAAGCCTCCCTTACCACCCCTGGTGAAGTCATTAGAATATAGAGGGAGGAAATCCAGAGTTTCCTGGCTATCAGCATGGCGACACATCAGACTGCCCATCTGTTGAGTCACCAGCAGTGGTAGAGACATTTAGTGCTCACTTATTATTCAGGTGCTCCCTTTGTAGTTGGATTGGACCCATTTGATTAGTTCTAGCTGATAGCTGTGATCAGCAATGATCTGTGCCATATTGGGGCCAAAGCAGTAAACAGGCATTGCGCTACCTCAATCTTTCTTTACGTTGCTGGGGCAACCATGAAAGGTGTATGCTGAGATGAAGAGACAACTTGATCCTTGAGTCCTTGGTTAGAAAAGAACCCTTACCAAGTTACACTGGATTTCGAGTGAGTGAGAATTTAACTTTTTATTGTGCTGAGGCACAGAGATTAGGAGTTTGACTGTGCCAAGCACTAACAATAATTATCATGATTAAAAGGATGGTGTCAGTGTCATGCTGTTTTTTTGTGTTGTTTTTTGTTTTGTTTTGTTTTGTTTGTTTGTTTCCCTAGGGACAGTTTTCCAGCATGCAAGTGTTTCTCCAGAATTGGCTGGTGGAGACCTAGCTCCATCTAGTCTTGTAAAGCCTCCACAATTTTTTGCAAGGTTCTTTTGTGGAAGCTCTGAGTATTATCCAATCCCAAAAGAATATCTCTAGATTGTTAAGATCTCTGCTACTCAACAATTGGAAAGCACTTCCTATATGTCCAGATAGCTCTTACTGATGCCAGTCTACCAATCTTCTGGCTGCCCCAGCCACAAACCATAGATATGATTGCATTGATTCATTCAACAGGGATGTGTTTGGTACCTGCAAAGGTCCAGACAATCTTCTGGCATTTGGCCTGATTCATGGCCCTGCCCCTGTTCTTGAAAGGTGGTGATTATCTGACATAATAGAAGAAGGCACCATACCCAGGAGCTGAGCTAGATGCTGACATATATCAATGATCTCCTCCCAATTTCCCAAGAACTTGTTAGAGAAGAATTCTTTCTTTGTCTTTTCTTACAGATAAGGAGACTGACTTCCAGAGAACCTCCTGGTCACAAAGCCAGGAACTGCACAGCCTTCTCAGCTCCTGATTCCATGACTTCTGTACTCTTTTCAGGAAACATGGATATTCCAAGATTGCTTCCCAGATTAGTCATGATGAGGTTCTGAGAATATGGATATTCTTTCTGTGGTCAACTTTGCTCAGTAATCACAGACCTCTCCCACTGGTCATGGGTCTTCTGATTAAGAACTATAGGATAAGAGAAGATATTTCCCAAGAATCATAAAGTAAATGTTCATTTCTAAGAGACATGAATGTGCTACTCATAGATTCTGTCATAGATTTCGAGGAAATCTGGCCCAGGCCCTTGACTTCTTCTGGAATCATAGCACACCTTGTTCTGACCACTTTTACCCATTAAGTGGATTTGTTGAGGAGGAGATGAATCCTATGATCTCTTTGGATGTCTATTTTCCGTAGTCTTTCTTGTGTTGACTGGCAGGTAGATTTTGTTTAACTTAACTTCTCTTGTTAACTTTTTGGCAGTTCCAAAAAGTTAACTTAAGAGAAGTTAAGCAGAAACCCAATGCCAATGGAATCCAGAAGGCTTTGTCCACACTGCAAGACCTCTTCTTAGGTAGAAAATAAGGAGAAGAGCATGTCCAAAGCCAAGAAAAGAATGAAGCCAGACTGTTTATCCCTATACTTTCTTTCTGTTTCACTCTACTCCTCTTTCATTCTAACCCTGAAATTGTGTCCATCTTGAGAGATGAGAAATGGCAAAATGTCAGGTCTCCATTCTAAGAGCATTTTGTTTGATTTGGGCTTTAGTAATGAAGGAGAGTTACCATAAATTAATCCATCACAGGGGTACTATAAAATAGGTCTGTGGCCTGGTGTGAAGTTTTAGTAATAATGATTACTGGATGGGAGATGGGGTGAAAGGTGGGAATTAAATGAAATTTTCCAAAGTCAAAAGCAATATTCTACAAGCCAGAATGCAAGAGAGAGAAATGGACTCAAGATGCAGGCTAACGAGTCATCTTGTTGCAGAGCCAAAGAAATCGCCAACTCAGTAAAATATTGCCTTTGATGCATTTGCTCCAGGGACTTTCTCTTTCATGGAAGGTAATTAATTATCATCATCCACTCTTACTTAGTAATAATCTTTTACAGGCATTTGGGCATTCCAGATGCATGCTGTTACCTAATATTTAGGCTGGAGGGAAGTGGTTTTTGGGTGGATGAAAATTGCATCCCTGGAGAGCTTCTGACTTAGGGCACATTCTCCTCAAGATTCTGACTCATTAGCTGTATGGAGCTTTGGAAGCTAGGTGTCTCGGCAGGGCCTGTGGAATCCTGAACCCATATATGTAGGATTGTCTAAGGGAGTGAGACCCAGTGGAGACCACCCAGTTCTTTCTCAGGAGACAGAGCACTCTGAGAATTCTGTCTCTATCTAGTCTTATAAAGCCTCCACAATTTTTTGCAAGGTTCTTTTGTGGAAGCCCTGAGTATTAACCAATCCCAAAAGAATGTCTCTGGATTGCTAAGATCTTTGCAACCTGAGACTTATATGCAACTGGCATGTTATGCAACCAGCATCTTATGTATTATTCTTCAATAACTTCTCTATTGTTGAAGAATAATCCATAATATGCCAGTATCCCTTCTGTCTCTGTCCTTCCTGACCAGCATTGGGAAAAGCATTTCACTTCCTAGGTTGCAACTCTCTAACCTGAGTTGGACATAAAAGGTACTTTTGCTCTTGACTTCACCCAGAGTGTCTTCAGTTCATGAAGATGACTGAGCTTATCCAATTGAAAGGGATAGAGCTGTTTAAGAACAGGTGCAAAATATCAGCTATGAAGGTTGACTTCACAGTGATTACATGCTTTGAATCAGAGTTGCAGCAACTTGCCATTTAATGTCTCAGAACCTCTGCCCGTGCCTTGTTCTCTGGCCAATTTTTGACAGAGAGGTTGTTTTCTCTCTTGAAGGTGCACAGTCAGAAGGGGAGGAGAGGGAACTAACACTTAGAGAATGTTGAGTTGGTCAAGTACTTTGCCAGGGTATTTCATCTGTGTTATCTTATTTAATCCTTACTACAACTCTGAGGTTGTGCAGTTCATTTTATAGATGGAGAAAATGAAGTTCCAAAAAGTTAAGAGAAATGAAGCAAAAGCCCAATGGCAGCAGAATCCAGAGGACTCTGTCCACACTGCAAGACCTCTTCTTAGGTAGAAAAATAAGGGAAGAGCATGTCCAAAGCCAGGAAAATAATGAAGCCAGACTGTTTATCCATGTACTTTCTTTCTGTCTCACTCTACTCCTCTTTCATTCTAACGCTGAAATTGTGTCTGTCTTGAGAGATCAGAATGGCAAAATGGCAGGTCTGACCTTCTGAATCCCAGCCTGCATTCTTGATTGCAATATCCCCTTTCCCTCACCTCCAGCCCTCCAGCTGCTGCTAGAAGACACACCTGCTCTCCTCCCTAATCCAGGGCTGGAACACATTCCTCCAACCTCCCTGCTGCTCCCCGCCCCAGACCCTCTCCCTGGCTCGTAGAGTTGTCAGGCCCCTGATGACAGGGAAATCAGAGAAAGAATGTGGGATGCCAGGTCGTGTCAGGTACCTGATGCCCATCTGGGAAGATACATGGAGTGCCCGGCCCTGTTTGAATTTTCTGGACCAATGAGAAGACAGAATTCCAAAGATAAAGTTCCTTCCCTCTCTCCACCATTGGCTCTCCTTGCTGATGGAGCCTGCTGATGTCAGTCTTTGGAAGAGAGGAGGGAGACTTGAGGATGGCAGGGCTGTGGATGCTGCTTCTGTGTTCTCTGCAGGACACCCTAGCAGCCATGCTTGTGGTGCTCAGTTCTGGGAAACACCTCTTACTCTTTGTCTCTCTTTATCCGACATTCTTGACATTTTCTCGCCTGGACTGTGACAAGAGAAACAGTAATTAAAGAGCCAGTACTGAACAAAAAGAGGAGCTTTAATTCTAATAAGTTGATTATCTCTATTCCAGCTTCTGTGAGGACTGAACTGGAATGAGAAATGTGAGATGTGTGTGTGTGTGTGTGTAAGAGGAAGTGAGGGAAGAGTGGAGAGATTGAGAGAGAGAGAGAGATCACTAAAGTTAGACCTCAAGAAGAACTTCCAGCCTGGGAGGTATGACATGCTAGGGTTAGTGATGGAGGGTCATTTCTAATAGAGGTCTTAGTTCGGGAGAGAACTAGAAGATCATTAGATCACAAGAAGGCAATGCAAGATCACAGGAATCAGTTTCTAGAGTAGGTGCCATTGTGAAATCAATAAGGTACAGGATTATAGCCAGGACTCCAGACCTCAAAGGCATCATCTGAAGCATAGTACATTCTAGACTTGGCATTTCTTCCTTTTTGATTACAATATTGAAAATGTCATATAAATAGATGACCTGTCTCAACTCCCAGACCATGGAGGCAAATGGCTACGTCCTGAGCAGAGCTACTGGCTAAAATGCTTTTCTAGCCCCCTAAATTTACATCATTTCTAATCTCCAGCATCTAGACCACTTAGTCATTATTTCACCAAAACACATTTTTATAAACACTCTGTGTTCATGGCCATGCAGTGAGAACTGCAAAGCCAATGGCACATACAAGTACTGTTTTTCATTCTGATCCACTCACTGAAGGGAGCATTATCCCATTTAATCGTCACTATTATAATCCCATTTTGCAGAAGCACCTAGAGAGGTTAAACAAGCCACCCAAGTGCAGAGAATCACTGAGAAGCAGAGCTGGAGTGCAAATCTGAGCATACCAGCTTTAAGAAACTTGCTTTTAACCTGACAGTTGGAGAGAGACCTTTCTCTTGAGAACCCACCCATTTCACAGTACAATATACCTCTCTTATATCCTGTCTTGTTATTTATTGCTGCAAAATAAATCACCCCAAAACATAGTGGTGTAGAATGCCAACCGTTTTTATCATGACCTTCAAATTCTGAAGGTTAGAAATTCAGAATGGGCTCAGCGGGAGTCATTTTTCTCTGCTCCACAATGTGCTGGTCCTCAGCTTGGATGACTCAAAGGGTGGGAAGTTGGAATCACTGGGGCTGGAGGATCCACTTCCAAGGTGACTTCTTTTTTTTTTTTTTAAGAATTAGAAAATCAGGCTGTGTCTTTTATAATTTCTATGTTGACATTTATGAAAAAAATCTTTGTTTTAAAAATTTTACTTTAAGTTCTGGGATACATGTGCAGAATGTGCAGGTTTGTTACACAGGTATACATGTGCCATGGTGGTTTCCTGCACCTATCAACCTGTCATTTAGGTTTTAAACCCTGCATGCATTAGCTATTTGTCCTAATGCTCTCCCTCCCCCTGCCCCCACCCCTGACAGGCCCTGGTGTGTGTTGTTCCCCTCCCTGTGTCCATGTGTTCTCATTGTTCAACTCCCACTTATGACTGAGAACATGTGGTGATTTCTTTACTCATATATCTGGTGCCATGGTTAGGATGGTGTCATCTGGAGCATGTACTTATAGCCTCTTTGGCATCATGGTCATGGCATACTGAGAATTCTTACATGGATACCCCCTGCTCCAGGAGTGAGTGTCCCAGTGAACAAGGTGGAACTGCGAAACCCTTTAGAACCTAGCTTTAGTCATTGCTTAGCCTCATTCTGCTATGCACTATTGAACAAAATATTACAAGCCTGCTCCTACTTAAGGGATGGGGAGGTGGACCCTACCTCTCAATAGAGGACTGTCAAAGAATTTGTGGGAATGTTTTAAAACCATTATATAAGTTAAAATTCTGTGTCAGTAGCAAGCGGGTTGAGCATTTCAGATCCTGATGTATGCCAAGGGCGTATTGTTTCTTTCTTCTTTGTAAATTAACTAAATTGAAAGCATTGAGATGGAGACAGTTTGGGTCCTTATTTGGCTGAAGGCATCCTCTTCATGGTGACACAGTGGGAAGAGTGGGAAGAATGGGAAGAATGGGTAGCAGCCCAGGACAGAAGAGCAGCTGGACGCAACCCACCAAAGGGATTCAGACCAAAGTCTCCGTAGGCCTCACTGTAGCAGAGAGAACTTCGTAATCAACACTCTCTTGGCTACAGTCCTGGCCTGTCAGTGGACCCTGTCCCCCTTAGCCTGGCAGCTCTCTATTATTGCTTCTCAGCTTGACTGGGAGGTGAGAGGAACCAAAGTCAGCTTCCCTCCCTTCCCAGGCCTCTTAGACTAGCCAGACAAGGGCATCATCCCTCCTCTTTGGGCAAGCACCGCTGCTCTCTTGTCTGCTGCTGCAGGGAGGGAGCTGTCAGCACCCTCCCTGTTCCATTGCCAGGCGCCACCAAGGCCCCTCTGGCTTGGTGCCTCCTCGCAGGCAGTATAGCAGAGGCCTGAGTCCTGACTTCTGGCACCAGCTTCACCCCAACCCTGGATGTGACGTTAGCCAAGTTGGTTCATCTCTTTGGATTTTAGTTTCTCATCTGCAAAATTAAGGTGGAGTGGTTAAGTCAGTGCTTTAATATGCACACAGATCTTCCATGGATCTGGTTAAAGTGCAGGTTGTGACTCCATGGGTCTGGGGTGGGGCCAGAGATTCTGCATTTCTAATAAGCTCCCAGGTGATGTTTCTGCTGTTGCCCTGCAGTAGCAAGAATTCAGTGCTGGTCTATAGAACTTTTGCAGTGACAGAAATGTCCTATATTGGCATTCTCCAATATGGTACCTGCTAGCCACAGTGGCTATTGAGCATCTGAAATGCAACTGTTGAATCAACAGGAACTGATTCTTACATTTTATTTAATTTTAATTCATTAAAATTTTAGTCTGTGGCAAGTGGCTAACATGTGGGACAGCATGGGATAGAAAATCTCTAAGATTTGCCACTGACCACCCCTGTGAATTTGAACAGGGCATTTAATTTCTCAGAACTTTAGCTTTTCCACTGATGAAAAAAATAACTCTTCTTGCCTAACAGAGTTTTCGGTGGGTGTAGGGTGTGGTGATAAGTTATAAAATAATTTGTAGACTGTATAGACATGTGTTATATAGTAATGATATTATTACTACTAATACTATATATTAATCAATATACATTATATAATACTGCCTCTATATATTGAAAAGAAAACTGGAGTCAGACAAATTGGGTTCAGACTGCATTTCCAGCAGGTTCTAGCTCTGTTTTTGGTTTTCTCTGGGCCTGATTTCTCATCTCTAAATTGTATGACATGAACACTTTCACAAGACCCTTGAGAGAATAAAATGGGTTAAATGTTAAGTAGCAACCAGTACAGTGCCTAAGACACAACAGGTGCTCAGTTAATGTTAAGATGGCACAGTGGAGCCATCGTCAGTGGTTGGGGTTTAAATTCTGGATCTAGCACTTACTAGCTGTGTGTCCTTGGAGTTGTCATGTAATTCTCTTTTCTTCAGTTTTATTAGCTTCAGAAGAAAGGCTATAATACTGTAGAAAGTTAAATTATTCATTAATTTTGCCTCAACAGATGTTATTTGAGCTCTCCCTTTATGTATTTTGTGGTAGGTGGTTAAGATACAATGGTGAGTAAAAGCAAAAATTGTCCATGGTCTTATGATTTGTATAATCTGCTATGTGCTAAATCAAACATTACATGAAGCAGAGTATCCGTGATGCTGCAGGATCCTATAATTGGAAGGCCAGAGGAAGCCACCTTTGGGAAAAGACATTGCACAGGAATCAACTCTTATTTGCCAACTGGACGTTTGCTATGGTTTGAATATTCGTTTCCTCCAAAACTTGTGTTGAAACATAATCCCCAGCGTGGCAGTATTCAGAGGTGGAGCTTTTAAGAAGTGATTGGGTCATGAGAGCTCTGCTCCTAAGAATAGATTAACCCATTCATGGGTTAATGGATTAGAGGTTTATCATGAGAATGGGACTGGTGGCTTTATAAGCAGGAGAGAGATCTGAGCTCAGCCCCCCTCACCACATGATGCCCTGTGCCACCCTGGGACTCTGTATAGAGTCCCCACCATCAAGAAGGCCCTCACCAGATGTGGACCCTCGACTTTGGACTTTTCAGCCTTCATAACTCTAAGAAATACATTCCTTTCCTTTATGTATAACCCGGTTTTAGGTATTCCATTAGAAGCAACAGAAAACAGACTAAAACCATGTTGGAAAGTAAGAGACACAGAAGAGTCTAGACTGGGGGGTATACATTTGTAAGTTGTCTACTCATAGAGATGTTCAAGAGTACAGGAGATAACGTTTGTAAAGGGTGAGGCACAGCACACCTCTGAGGGGCTCCACATTTCTGAGGGGCTCCACATTTCTGAGGGGCTCAGCATATGGCTGCCTCTTCTGTCCCCTTTCCTTGTGGAGTGGTGAACCAAAACCCCACGTTGGCCTGCAGAGGCAAGCTCAGCCTCTGTACCTGAGCCCCCAATCACTGTTGCCACTCAGGGCTTCCTGAGTTCCCACCTGAACCAGTTCATCAACTAATCTGGATATGCCAGATTAAACACCATAAAAATTTACCAGTTAGTGGATATTTTACTTAGTCCCCAGATGAGCAGAAAGCCAATTCATTCAACCTAGAAATGAAATGAGATCTTAACTGACTCTCACCAGGAGATCCAATGGCATGACCTTGTAGTTACTTGTCTGTTTGGAGGTCTGTTGAGCTTTCCAGCATTTATAATCTGCATCGATCATTTGTGCCCCACCCCACCCACACACACACATGGATGCATGCACGCACACACACACCAAAAGGACAGATCCCGTTGCTAAAGCTTAGTAGTTTTGGTTAATTGAAGCATTTGATTTTCTTCACAAGGAAGGGGCTTGGAGTCAGGAACTTGTGCCTCTGTATCTCCACACAGCCGCTGAGAATATGGTCCACATATGGTGACAAACTGAAGAGCTGCTGGTTGCCTCGTTGACTCAGTCTTCTTGCCTACAGCCTCTAAGAAGGATGTTACAGGAAAAACAACAGCTTACCCAACTCCCCTCAAGCCCTCCTTCTAGAATTTACTCCCTTTTTCCAGATTTCAGTACTCTTCAGACTGAGTCAATTCCCTGAAAAGCAAATATTAGAAAGCAAATTTGCCAAATGACCAATTTACCTATTTACTAATGTGCAAGTTTACCAAATTGAATCCTTTATAAGATTTGACTAGAGTGCTTGGTCATTTTACCAGAACTCTTTTAATGAATTTAACAGGAATGTCTTGTTTTTGTTTCTAATAATGTGACACAAAGAAACATATTTTATCATTATTAACAACATGTCCACATTTCACATGGTAATTTTTCATATTATGACAATATGTATGAGGAACTGTTTTGGCTGATGGCTACTTCTGATTTTCTTTGTAGGTTTTGAAATACTGATTTTAATATAATGTAATTTAAAACTGATTTACTTAGTTTTCAAATTTAAATGTAAACTTTTGATTTTCTGCATATTAAATAATTACTTTAAATTTAGATTTAATTTAAAATTCTAATATGCTTCCAATGATTTTGGATTTAAATATTAAATTATATTTAAATGTTGAATTGCCAGGAATACATAATTAAGGAAGATAACCTGTATAAGGAGTTGATGTACACTACTAAAAAGGGCTTAATGGTTTAAAAAATGGGCAATAACATTTAAATACAACAAAAAACAAAGGTGGCTTTAAAAAAAAAACTCTATTACCTGCAAAATACACCTGCAAAAATGTGTGATACATAGCATTTATAAGTAGTGATTGGAATCTGCAGACTTTATCGATATTATCAGAAATAAGTTGTAGTTTGCAGCAAAGGTGAAATTATTCCTTTTTGGTAAATCAGCTAAGCAACTAGAGATCCTTTTAAAAAACTCAATTGTGTGTTTTTCTGCTATTTTTTCTTTGCATTTCTAGCATTCTGCTGTCAATTTCTCATATAGTCAATCTACCTTGGTTTATTATTTCTAGTCATTGATAGCCACATTTAAAAATGTGATATGGGGTCGGGCACGGTGGCTCATGCCTTTAATCCCAGCACTTTGGGAGGCCGAGGTGGGTGGATCATGAGGTCAGGAGATCGAGACCATACTGGTCAACATGGTGAAACCCAGTCTCTACTAAAAATACAAAAATTAGCTGAGTGTGGTGTTGCGTGCCTGTAATCCCAGCTACTCAGGAGGCTGAGGCAGGAGAATGGTGTGAACCCAGGAGGCAGAGGTTGCAGTGAGCTGAGATTGCGCCACTGCACTCCAGCCTGGCGACAGAGCGAGATTCTGTCTCACAAAACAAAACAAAACAAAAAACAAACAAAAAAAACTGATATGGTTGCTCCTGCTGTTTCTGAGTTGATTCTTCCTTGACTATAGTGGACCAGGACTAGTGTGGGAAATCTTTTCTGGGCATCCTCGCACCCCTTCCTGGCCTTGGTTATATCCTTTCTTCTTGGTCCTTTCTATAAACTGAAGAAAGTAAATTTCTGCAAAGTAAATTTTCAATAAACTTTGAAACTAAAATAAATTAACTTTAAAAGCACTCAAAGCAGAATTGTAAATAACATTAATTTTAAATATAATTTAAAATTTAATTCTAGACTCAAGATAGAAATCAGAATTAGCTAGAAGAAAATTTCCAGTAAAAAATTAGAATGCTCCAAAAAGATTTTCATTAAATGCAGAACATCAAGTGGATAAATATTTTCATTAAACATTATGACATATGAATTTAGTAATGTGAGTGTACTGGTCATTTGGCAAATTGATGTTTCTAAGAACTGACTCCCTGGGCTTTAGCTTTCAGTAAATTGACTTTTCAGGGAATTAGCTTTTGTACCAATTGGGCATTCATTGAAATGATTTTCACCAAATTGGCAGATTCCATCCATTTCATCTTTTCCTTTTGAGTTCTCTGGAATCTCCTATATTCCCACCAAGTCCTTGTGAATCTTTAGCTAACTTGGTTTCTCCAGGGGTGCAGATTTATATTGAAAACATTTAATGGCCAAGTCTTTAGGAAATAGAGGAAAAATTTATGTCATTTCTTTGAGGCCAAAGGCTTTTGGGGACTTGTTTGCTTTTTGGGCTTCTTTTATAGCTTTTTGGGTCTTCTCTGGCTAGAAATTAAGTGTTTTAAAAGGGTCCCAGTGACATAGCTTTGACATCTTTGTCCTCTCCCTGGCTCTACTTTGAGAAACATTGGATGGCTAAATGGAATCCCACTTGTGCAGAGGAAAAATGAAGGCCCCTAATATAGTTCTGGAGTTTGAAGAGATCTGAAGATCATCTAATGCATGGTTTCTCAACCTCAGTACTGTTGACATTTTGGGCCAGTTGGACTTTTTATTGTGAGGGGCTGTCTTGTGCATTGTGAGGGTGTTTAGCTGCACCCCTGGCCCTACCCACTAGATAGAGCATCACTCCCCAATTCATAACAATCAAACATGTCTCCAGATGTTGCCATGTGTCTCTGGGACACAAAACCATCCCTGGTTGAGAATCACCCACTCTCCCATCCAATCTAGAATTTTCCTTTAGCTTATACACCATATGTGCTCTGACTGCTGCAGGGGCCTGACAACGCACCTCCTCCTTTCCAGCCTCTTTCCTGATATATTCTAATCCCCATTTCATAGATGTTTCAGGAGAACGAAATAACCATGTGTATAAAATGTCTGGCCTTTTGTTATGTTTGATAACTGTATTCATTATATTGATCCCAAATCCCCCATCTTTAACTTCTCCTTTGTCTAACACCCGAGTGCCATGCAGAGTGTGTGCTCTTTGGATCTCCTGACAGCTTTAAATTCAGCCATTGAGGGCTGCTATCCCATCCTCATTTCTTCTCAGCAGACTAGGCTCCATAAACCTCGATTCCTTTTCAGTTCAGAGACAACAACACTTTTCAATTTAAGAGGAGATTGATCGCTGAGTTAGTGTGGAGCTGGGAAGAAATGAGATTTTAAGGATGACACTTTGATGGGGGAGAGAGAACTCCTAAAAAGGCCTTGCTAGGCAGATCTGCTCCTTCAGAGGTTGCAACAATCACTACAGAAAGGCTGGATGCTAAAAAGAAACCACACTCCGAGAACATACATTTCTGCAATGACATCCTAGTCTGGCACCCCATGAGGGCCAGGCTAGGAGACTAAGGCCACACTGCCCTTGACATCTCACTCCCACCAGTTGCCCATTTGGAAATAGTTCCTGACACTTTCCAGGAAGTATAAATGAGTCATGAGCCCTCGAACACAGAGATTTGAGTAGCCACCTGAACCCTCAGAACAGCCAGCATTTGCTGAGCAGTTTTAAAAAAGCATTGGGTCTTACATTTAAGTCTTTAACCCATTTTGAATTGATTTTTGTATGTGTGAGAGATAGGGGTCTAGTTTCATTCTTCTACATGTAGATATTCAGTTTTACTAGAATCAAAGAGATGATTCTTTCCCCAATGTTTGTTCCTGGTGCCTTTGTCAAAAATCAGTTGGCTGGAAATGCCTGGATGTATTTCTGGGTTCTTTATTCTATTCCATGTGTCTATCTGTTTTTATGCCAGTACCATGCTGATTTGGTTTCTATAGTTTTTTAGTAGATTTTGAAGTCAAGTGGTGTGATGCCCCGGCTTTATTCTTTTTGCTTAAGGTTACATTGGCTATTCAGGGTCTTTTGTGGTTCCACACTAATCTCAGGATTTTTTTTTTTCTATGATGAATATCATTGGTATTCTGATAGGGAGTGAATTGAATCTGTGGCTTGCTTTGAGTAGTACAGACATTTTAACCCTATTAATTTTTCCAGTGCATGAACACAGGATATCTTTCTATTTATTTGTGTCCTTTTTTTTTCTTATCTTTCTTTTTTTTTTTTTTTTTTTTTTTTGAGACGGAGTCTCGCTCTGTCGCCCAGGCTGGAGTGCGGTGGCGTAATCTCAGCTCACTGCAAGCTCCGCCTCCTGGGTTCACGCCATTCTCCTGCCTCAGCGTCCTGAGTAACTGGGACTACAGGTGCCCACCACCATGCCCGGCTAATTCTTTTGTATTTTTAGTAGAGACAGGTTTTCACTGTGTTAGCCAGAATGGTCATGATCTCCTGACCTCATGATCCACCCGCCTCAGCCTCCCAAAGTGCTGGGATTACAGGCATGAGCCACCTCACCCAGCCGTGTCCTTTTTTTTCATCAATATTTTATAGTTTCATTGTAGAGACCTTTCACTTCCTTGGCTAAATTTATTCCTACTTTATTTTTTTGGTAGCTATTGCAAATGAGATTTTTTCTTAATTTTTTTTGGATAGTTTGCTGTTGGGGGAAACACTGTTTGATTTTTGTATGTTGACTTTGTATCCTGAAACTTTGATAAACATTTGAGGTGATAGATGTGCTAATTGCTCTGATTTTATCATTACACAGTGTATACACGTATCAAAACATACTATACCCCATAAATATATACGACTATTATGTGTTAATTAAAAACAAAGTAAAACTTTTAAAAATTTTGAAAACATAAAAGAAGGCTTGGTGTCAGGATGCCACCAGATATTCCTGTGGGGAGACTTTCTACATCCCTCCTTGCAGAGGCCAAAAGCTGAGCTGACCTCATACGCTCCCATATGAAAGCTGGATACAGCTCAATTGCTCTTGTCAATTTCATGCGTGGAACATACAGGCCTCAGGAACTGCTGTCTTGTGTAAGGGGAGGAATTGTGTGTCAAAGTGCCAGGGATCCATCTAGCTGGTGCCAGAAAGATCCCCCAGCAGAGATGGCAGGCCTTATTTCTCCTTGGATCGTGGGGGAGAAATTGGGTTGAAATGGCTCAAGCTTGAGAGGTTGGTCTCCCAAAGTCCCACTAGAAGTAGACTGAGGTCATGGACGATGTTAATTCTTGTACAAGAGGCGGTCCTACCTGCTGTCCCCTGAGACAGGAGAGCCTGCCAGCCAAGGGGGTTAGACTTGATTGTTTACACACAGGGACCCTGAGTCTGGCTTAAGGCTCCCTGCAATTTACTCTTAGGCAGTCTCTTGATTTATGAGTCTAAATCACATTAAGTACTGTTGTGAATCACCAGTGCCTGTCCCTGGCAAGGTTTTGAAGGTAAGAGCTCCAAAATGGGAGGCTTCTCTGAGCCCAGGGAACAACAGAACTGTGTTTTCTAAGTCTATGAAAAAGCATTAAACTGTTTTTTGGGCATCCCTGGGAGGTGAGGAGGAGAAAAGGGACTTTTCCAAGGTTTCTTCTTGCTGTGATCTGACTTGAGGCACGAAGAGAGGGGAAAGATAAAAAAGGGTAAAGCCTATTGCAGTTTGGAGGTTCCCTATCCGGAATAGTCACTACTCCATGTGGAAGGTCTTTGCTGTACTGGACCCTCTTGAAACAAATGTGACCTTAATCTTTCTGGAAGTATTGAGTCTTTGGCAGGAAAGAATGTCTACCTGCGTTTTCTAGTTCAGTCTCCTGACTAAACTGCAATACTGTTAAGAAACTTCTCCTCAAGTGCCATTGGGTTTCAAGGGTCTTTAGACTTTGAAGGCCTTTAACTCAAAACCTCAGATTAAGTCTGACAGCCAAAGGAACTTGGAGATCAGTCAGCCCAATGTGGTCATTCTGAAGTTAGAAACCCTGAGGACTGGAGAAGTGACGTGACTTGCCTAAAACTACACATCAATTAGTGTCAGGGTCGGAACCATGATCCAGAAGTCTTTCCTCCTAGTCCTAAGCCATTTCAGAGACTCCTGTCATTCTCTCTAGTTCTACCAAACCTGCATTTGCTGGAGACGTTTAATTGCTTTTGCAGTTTTCACTCTTTTTCCCTCTTCTAAACAGCTATCTTTATCCATGATGGTGACAATGAGCCATGGAGAATAGTAATATCTATATGTTCTCCTTTTCCTTTAATAACATTTACTGAATTATTCATTATTAATGATTAGTAATTCATTGTTGAATTATTAATAACATGTGTTGAATTATATTTATTAATTTATTCATTCAACAATAATCACTGAATATTTATTGTCTGCTAGAGATGGTGCTAAAAGCTCAGTGTCTATTACCACATTCCATCCTCACAGTCACTCTAAGGGGTAGCTACACTTTATATCTCTAATTTACAGACAAGGACACTTGGAGAAGTGCTCTAACTGCACAAGTTGCACCCAAGTTAAACCTGGATTTGAGTCTTATTTCTGCCATTTTTTTACCTGGTACTTGAGTTGATGATTATGTTATACCAGCTCTCCTACTTGAGTTCAAATTAGCTCTAAGGTCATAAATGGGCTTAAGAGCTTCTTTAAGATGATCATTTGCAGACTGGATACAATGTTTTACAATGACTATGTTATCTCTGTTTCTGCAAGGACCTTCCTGCCATTCTAATCTTTACATGAAAACTACTGTACCCATCTTCAACTGAGCCAGTTAGTATCTCTTTAGGTCAGGATAACATTTGGGGCCACAAGAAGCTATCAGAATTAGTTCACTCCAAGGTTACATAGAGCACATTAAGCATATTACTTCCAAAGGTGGACTATTTTTGTTATTTTTATCTATTCATTCAAAGCACTTTAAAAGCTATGAATCTTGATGCATCAAACATGACAAAGCTTGTGGTATGTGATGACAACTCTGGATCCCAAATGTGGAGACATTAGAAAAGTGAAGCCAAGGCTGGGCACGGTGGCTCACGCCTATAATCCTAGCACTTTGAGAGGCTGAGACAGGCGGATCATGAGGTCAGGAGTTCGGAACCAGCCTGGGCAAAATGGTGAAACCCTGTCTTTACTAAAAAAATACAAAAATTAGCCGGGCGTGATGGTGTGCGCCTGTAATCCCAGCTACTCAGGAGGCTGAGACAGGAGAATCGCTTGAACCCAGGAGGCGGAAGTTACAGTGAGCTGAGATCGTGCCACTGCACTCCAGCCTGGGTGACAAAGTGAGACTCCGTCTCAAAAAAAAAAAAGTGAAGCCAAAAAAGTGATTCAAGGATGCAAGAAATTTGACATTTCAGGTGTTCCCTGACATGGCCCCAGCCTACTCTCTGACGTCAATATATCCTGACACCTCCCGATATGCATGCTTCATTACAGCCCAGTGCACTCACTGTTCCTAGAACATTGCACCTTGGAGTCTTTCCACCTCCATGCTTGCTCTGGGAATCTGTAGAATACCACCTTCTCAGGGGAACTGGATCTCTCCAGTTGGAATTAATTTCTCCTTTCACTGAGTTCCTCCCTGCATTTCTTATCACACTTGATACATTCCACTTGGTAAAGTAGCTATTTATCTACGTGACTTAGCTTAGCTGGGCTTAGATAGGGGACGCCAGTGAAGGAGTCTAAGCAGGAGAATAAAGGGTCAGATTCGTGTCTGAATGTTTTTCTGTTTTCTTATACAAAGAGGTTGGCCAGGGAGACTTTGACAGAATAAAAAAGAGCCTTCTTGACCTCTAGGGGTGAAGCTGGATTGGTAGAGAAAATGAAAGTAGATGAGGAAACTCTGCACTATTTTGGAGTGCTCAGGGACTATGAAAGTCTATTGTTTTCTGCCTCTGGTTTTCCAGTTCTTTCTCTAAGGATACTTTTCAGTTCAACAGATCTTCCTGTTTCCTCTGAGACTCTACTTAATTGTGTGTGTGTGTGTGTATGTGTATATGCATGTGTATATATGTGTATATGCATGGATGTGTGTGTATGTGTGTATGTATGTGTATATGTGTATGCATGTGTGTATGTGTGTATGCATGTGTTTATACATGTGTGTGCATGTGTGTATGTGTGTATGCATGTGTATGTGTGTATGCATGTGTTTATATATGTGTATATGTGTGCATATGTGTGTGCATGTGTGTATGTGTGTGTGTGAGTAGTGTGTATGTGTGTGTGTTTAGGCACGTGTGTGTTTTTGGTTTTATGCTGATCTGCTATTGTTGTCATCATTGCTGCCGGTATTCCGGATGCAGATGCAGAGAGATAGAGGATCTACAAGTGACAGTTGGATATAGTTTTCAAATGAATAGTATTGAAGATTGGATCCTGATAAAGGAAGTTTATCTCTTCTTGGCTTCCTGAATGTCAAAGTCGTGGGAACCTGTGAGCAGGTGACTGAGGGGGCAGATTCATCTCCTGACCTTGCCAGCTTTAAGAATAGGAGAATCTCTCTACCCACTCAATATTTGCATCTATTTATAACAAGCAAGAGTCATTTGAAAGCAAGGCAAGGGCATTGCCAGGATGATCTTTGAAGGGCCCTTTTGGGATGAATCAGCTGTGATATTGCCTCTTCAGCCACTATGGGTGGGGAGTATGTATCATTAGGCACATGAAAACTGAGAATGCTACATAAATTCACATTACTGAGCAAGAGTGGTTATGGTGACCCTGAATATTTTCACATTTACCCTGGCAATTCCCCTTTTCCTTCCCTGTTTTTATTTATTTAAAATTATGGTCTCCTCTAGGAATGGAGATGTTCTATGTTGTGGGGAGTGGTCTAGAGGCAGGACCGTGAGCCCAGAGGAGCACGGAGAAGAGGGGAGGAGGTAAGGGCAGTTAGCTTCTTTCTGGACTTGGCGAGGACTGTGTGTTCTAGAGGGAACATTTTGGCCTCGTAAAAAAATAAAACCGAACACAGACATGTGGCAGCTCCCAACTGAGCACCCATTCCTTACAGGGCTACCAATCGAATGAACAAAGACCCTGATTCTCTTTAAAACAGCCAGAGAAACAAGTTTATATTTATTTATATGACGCCAAGACTCAGTTAACACAGAACTTATTTTCTTTGTGATGCTGAGGCCTGAAGTTGTAAGATGCAGGTTAATTTCCTTTGTGTATATTCTGTGGAGAGGAGAGTCATGATGCTAGAGGAACAGTCTATAACACATGGAATATTACTGGTAGTTTTCCACCGAGAGAGAAAACTGGCATCTAGAGAAGTTAAATGACTTGTCCAAGAGCATATGGGGTGTTAGTAGGAAAACCGGCCTGGAAGCTGGGAGACCTGAGTCTAGTGAGGCTTTTTTGGTAATCCTAAACTGTAGTTTATCTTATGTTCAAAACAGCTTTAAGAATTTCCTGAGTCTATAACTTAACTTCCAGATTCCAGATTCTCCCTCTGTCTATATACACATATATGCACACACACACATACATACACACACATGCACACACACACATACAATAAAACATACAATATACACACACATACAATATAACTGAGAGAGAGAGAATACTCCAAACTTCAAATTACCTACAGATAATGGAGTAAACTCCTAGGCTCAAGGTGATCTCCAGAGAAAGTGCTGGAGCAAAGAATCAGCCTAAAGATTGTGTGGAAAAGGAGAAAGGTGCCTGGGGGCATTAGTGTCCAAAACCATAGATAAAATAACCTCCAGAAAGAGAAGGTCGCACCTGACTGAGAAATAGCTCCAACAACTCAGAGGCCAGGTAGCCTGAGGGCGCTGCTTCAGGACGAGAATGAAAGGGAGGGTTTGACTGCCCATGGGACTGGGCTGGCCTGTGGAAAGGGCACCATTTCTGGAGGAGAGGGGGCTGTGTGGCGGCAGGGCGTCAGAGGCGTCTGAGAGGAGGGGAAGAACGAAGGAAGAGTGTCCTACCAAGCCAAAGTGGATCTCAAAGCTCAGAGGACACACCAACCCCTCCCCCACAAAAGCTGCCGTCAATGAAGAAACTACACTTTCCCATGCCGACAGAAGAGGGTGCTCTTGAACTAAGAAACGTGGTCAGTCATTAAACGCCATGACTGCACCTACCTACAACTGTATATTTAAACATCTAAAAATGAACAGAAAATGGCAGACGACACTCATACAAGGCCAATAACTTAAACACACACACATACACGAATTAAAACATTCCAGCAGATGAAAATGCTCCTACCAAAATCAAATATGAGGCAGAAGAAAACTTTAACATAACACCCACACTGAATTAAATATCCCCAAACAAGCATTTGAAAATAGAAAACAAAAACCTAAATCAAAAGTTTTAAGCTTTGTAAGAGAAATACGACCAAAAAACCCTATTATTCTGTGAAAAACCCTGTTTTTCAGGAAAATGCGAAAGAAGAATTGAGTGAACTCAGGAAAGACATGGAAGGAAAAGACAAAATCACCTTAAAAATAAAGGCCAAATTATAAAGTACCCATGGAAAAAGAGATTTGATTGAAAATATGAAACAGTGAGGAAAGCCATGAAAAAAGTAAAGGAAAGAAAAGTAAAATAAGGAATAAAGCAAAAGAGATCACATAGAAAATAATTGATAGAAGAAAGCCATTGCAATAGAAAACCACTAGTATTTAAAACCACAAACTAAGAGAAATGTCTGAAGTTAAAAGAAAACTTGAATCTGCATCTTTAAAGGCTCCTCAGTATTCCTGGGAAAATAAACCTGGAATGGTGAAGTCTAAGACATATACTAGGAAAATATTATAATTTAAAGATAAAGAAAAAATTTTTCTAGATTTCCAGGCAAAAGTATCAAATCACTTACATAGGAAAGAAAATCAGACTTCTCATCTAAAGTAAGAGAATAGCACAGTCACATCTTCAGGAAACTAAAGGGACTGTGGAATAGCTTTTATGTAGATGAGCTAAGCTTCAAGTATCAAGCGGTTTTCTATGTGCAGAACCCCAGAGAACACTGCAATCACTATCCAACGTTAATGGTCCTATTATAGAATAAACATCATTTAACCAAGATAGGGCCCGAACCTGAGGAACTTTGGAAAATGGACTGAGTGTGAGCATTGAATATATTTTAATGTAAATCTGTATCTTAAGGACAGAGTCATGGGTGGAAGAACAGTACAACTGTTATATGTGGTGACAAAACTGAAGTGATCTATTGTTGCATAGACAATAGGTGGGAATGAAGAATAAAATTTGGAGCAAATAAACCAATAAGTAGCAGGGTAAATGTGAGAAAAGAGACTAAGGGCATTATAATAGGTAGTAGCAAAAAGGTAAGCACTGCAACAAAGATATTAATCTTCCCAGATATCAAAAAATAAATAGCACAGGAAATAAACCACACTGAGAAAGAAAAATTATATACACAATTTTACACAATACAAGTTGAGACCATGTACATCAGTCATATTACTAAATTATATTTATTATATTATAATTTATTAATAAGCTTATTAATAAATTACATAACTCCCCAATTAAAAATATTTTCAAATTGACTCATACAGTAAAACTCAATTCTGAGACACATTTGAGACACACCTATAATAAAGTGATCAGAAAGGCTAAGAATAAAGAGGTATCCCAGACAAATGGAACCCATAAAATAAAGACACTCAAATCTAATCAACATAATTCAGAAGGTAGACATTATAGATATATATCAAACCTCCTCTCTTGCTAATATTGGGAATACACTCTCTTCTTAAACACAAATAGAATGTTCACAGAAATTGACCTAATGTTGGGTAACTGTCTTCCTCTAGGCTGCTATAGCAGAATATCAGAGAGTGGGTGGCTTAGAAACAATAGAAGTTTATTTCTCATAGTTCTGGAGACTAAGAAGTCTAAGATCTAGGTGCCAGCAGATTTGGTGTCTGTTGAAGACCTGCCTCCTCATTCATAGACAGCACCTTCTTGCTGTGTCCTCACATAGTGACAGGGACTAGCTAGCTCTCTGGGGTCTCTTTTATAAGGGCACTAATCCCATTTATAAGGGTAGATCTCTGATGGCCTGATCATCTCCCAAAGGCCCCACCTCCTAATGCCACCACCTTGGGAATTACGATTTCAACATGTGAATTTTAGGGGAACATAAGCATTCAGCCCATTGTAGTCACAAAGTTTTTAAGTGAGTTACATGGAGTAGAAATTAATGAGAAAATTTGAAAACATTCTTCTACTTGGAAATTAACATCTCTCTATTAGATGACTATTGGGTGAAAAAGGATGTACAGACTAAAATTGCAGAATCTCAAAAAATAATAGTAGAATAAAAAATATGCACATCTGGTTTTATGAGAAATAATTAAAGCAGTGATCTGAGGAAAATCTGTGGGCTTAAATATTTAAATCAATAAAAATAGTGACAATAAATAAATTTTATTCCCAACTTAAAAACCTAGAAAAATTACAAAGTAAATAAAAAGAAAGTATAAAGAAGGAAATAATTAAGGATAAAAGAGGAAATTAATGTAATAGAAAAGAGTAAAAGAAAAACTAATTAATGATTCAAAATGCTGGTTGATATGGTCTGTCTGTGTCCCCACCCAAATCTCATCTTGAATTGTAGTTCCCATAATCCCCACGTGGTGTGGGAGGGACCCGGTGGGAGGTAATTGAATCATGGGGACAGTTACCTCCACGTTGTTCTCATAGTAGTGAGTGAGTGCTCACAAGATCTGATGGTTGTATAAGTGGGATTTTTCTCCCTCTTTGTTCTGCACTTCTCCTTGCTGCCATCGTGTGAAGAAGGATGTGTTTGCTTCCCCTTCCACCATGATTGTAAATTTCCTGAGGCCTCCCCAGCCCTATGGAACTGTGAGTCAATGAAACTTCTTTTCATTTATAAATTACCCAGTCTCTGGTGTGTCCTTATAGCACTGTGAGAATGAACTAACACATGGGTTCTTTGGGGACAAAAGGAAAAGCAATATACTGATAACTAACCTTATCAAGAAAGAAAGGTAAAGAGCAAATATACAAAATAAGAAAAGACTAGAAGGAAATAACCATTATAAAAAGGAAAATAAATCATAGGTGGACTACTTTGCAAAACTCTATGAAAATACATTTGGAAACTATGAAATTGATTATACCATATGAAAATGTAATTTATGAAAACAGGTCTCATTTGATATAGAAAACTTAAGGAGAGCATTCTCCAGAGTAGAAAAAAAGGGAAGAAAGTTGTCAAAAATTATTCCACATGGAAACACTGGACCATTATGGTTTCATAAGGGAATTCTATGAATCTTCACAGATCAGATAATCTCAAATAAATTGTCTCATAAATTGTTTCAAGGTACATAAAATGGAGAACTTCCAAATTCTCCATGTAACATTGCTATCGAAGCCTAATAAAGATTAATATTAATAGTGATAACAATGATCATTATTATTGTAGGAATCTACAAGCCAATTACCTTTATAAATACAGATGCTAAAATTAGATTAAAAAACTAGCCAAAAGTTTCCAACACCATATTAATAAAATATCAATATCAAATTACAGGAATGTAGACTTTAAATATGAATAAATTAATTTATATAATTCACCTTATTAATAGATTTAAGGAGAAAAATCAAACAATTATCTCCGTAGGTGTTGAAATGGTCTTCAGTAATATTCAACACTCATTCCTGAAAAATGCACTCAATTAAATAGAAATTTTAAAAATGCACTCAATTAAAAAGAAAGACTTCATTCAGTTTACATATATGTACATGTGTATATGTGCTTTATGCATATCTGTGTATCTCTGTCCTAAACGTAGCATCTTATTTAATTGAGAAGCCTGGGAGACATTCCTGCTAAGGCCAGAAATAAGATAAGGATGCTATCTTCCTTACTATTTAACATTGTCTTGTAGGTTAATCAATACAGTTAGATATAGGTGTAAAAATTTGAGAAGAAAAAACTCTTTCTATGCAGACGAAATGATAGTAAAGCTTGAAAACCCATGAGAATTCATGATTCAATGAATTGAAGCTAAATGAGGAATTCAATGAGACAGTAGGATATAAATTAACTTATAAAAGTCAATAGCTTTCATATATACAAAAATAACCAATTACAAGATGTAATGGAAGAGAAAACATTCATTTATAATGACAACAAAAAGAGGTGAAACTTGAACAGAAATATACAAAATATAAATAAGGAAAGTTCTAAAACACTTCAGAAAGACATTCAAGTAGACTTGAGCAAGTAAAAAGGCATCTGTTATTCTTGGAGAGAAACTACTCAACATCATACAGATGTCAGCTCTTCTCAAGTTAACATATGAATTTAACTTAAATGCAAGAAAAATGTCAACAAGCTTTTGTTTTGTTTTGTTTTCTGGACCTAAACAAGTTGATTCTAAAATTATATAGAAAAGCAAACATGCAAGAATGGCTGGGAGACCCTACACAGGGGGAAGAGGGAAGCAGTAAGGGGGGATTGGTCTTCTTGGATACTAAAACGTACTGTAACTACTTGGTGGTTAACACAGTGTAGTAGTGGCACATGAATGGAGAGACCAGAGGAACAAGATAGAATGTCCAGAAATAGATTTAAGCTAGCATAAAAATGTATTATTTGATATAGATGGCATTTCAAATCATTGGGAAAGTACAGACTTCTGAATAAATGGTGTTGAGACAGTTGGACAACTATTTGGAGACAGAACTGAATCCACACCTTACACCATATACCATAATAAACTCTGAAGACATGAGAAATCTAAATGGAAAAATACATAATAAACAATCCATACAAATACTAGAAGAAAACATTAATGAATATTTTGTAACTTGAATATAGGACAGGCTTTCTAAATGTGACTAAAGATCCATATATAATGAAAGAAAAGATTGAGGAGTCGTACTACATAAAATTAATTAAGAATTATGTGGCTAAAAAAGCAAAAATATTTGCTACATGCATCAGAGATAAATGCAATCTCCTTAATATATAAAGCATATTTAAAAATTGAGAAAAAACAAAAATCATGAATTTCCACAAAATTGTAGGAACATGATCCATAAACACATGAAAAGATGTTCAGCTGCACTCCTTTTTTTCTTTTGAGGCGGAGTCTCGCTGTGTCTCCCGGGCTGGAGTGCAGTGGTGTGATCTCAGCTCACTGGAAGCTCCGCCTCCTGGGTTCACGCCATTCTCCTGCATCAGCCTCCCAAGTAGCTGGGACTACAGGCGGCTGCCACCACACCCGGCTAATTTTTTGTATTTTTTTTTTTTTTCAGTAGAGACAGGGTTTCTCTGTGTTAGCCAGGATGGTCTCAATCTCCTGACCTCGTGATCTGCCCGCCTCGGCCTCCCAAAGTGCTGGGATTACAGGCATGAGCCACCGCGCCCGGCCGCTCAGCTGCACTCTTAAAACGATTATGCAGACCAAAACTATACTTTTATAATTGATTGAATTGGCAAAAATTCACAAGTTTAACAGCCCATTCTGCTGCTGAAGCTGTGGGAAAATAGGCTGTATTCGTATGCTTCAACTGCCATAACAAGATATCATAGACTGAGGGGCTTAAACAACACAAATTTATTTTCTCACAGTTCTGGAGGCTGGGAGGCCAAGAACAACTTCCTCACCTCCTTAAAGATCCTCTCTCCAAATACAGTCACATTCTGAGGCACTGGGGGTTAGGGCTTGAACAGATGAAGTTTCAGAGGACATAATTCGGCTCATAACACAGTCACATACATTGCCTTTGGAAGTTCAAGTGGTGTAATCAGCTTGGAGGGAGATATGGCAGAGCAACATTTATCTGCTGACTCTGCAACTGACTCCTATAACTTTATTCTGAAACTTTCTGAAACAACCAAACAAACAAAACCAAAGCAAACAAAAGAAACATATGCACAGGATTATTCATCAAATCATGATTTGTGGGAGTCAAATAACAACCTGAATACCAATATATAAAATATTGGTTGAATAAACCCTGGCACATCCACACACTGGAGCAACTATTTAACTATAGAAAAGAATGATGAAGGGCTGGGCGCAGTGGCTCACACCTGTAATCCCAGCACTTTGGGAGGCCGAGGTGGGCAGATCACAAGGTGAAGAAATTGAGACCATTCTGGCTATCATGGTGAAACCCCGCCTCTACTAAAAATACAAAAATTAACTGGACGTGGTGGTGCGCTCCTATAGTCCCAGCTACTCAGGAGGCTGAGGCGGGATAATTGCTTGAACCTCGGAGACAGAGGTTGCCGTGAGCCGAGATCATGCTACTGCCCTCCAGACTGGCGACAGAGCGAGACTCCATTTCAATGATGAAGATTTTTATTAATTGCTTAATTGCTTAGGGTTACTTCCACTGATATGTTTTAAGTAAAAAAAAAAGCAAAGTGCAAAAGAGTACATATAATAGGCTTTTATGTAAAAAGAAGGAAAATAAGAAAGAACACACACACACACACACACACACTTATATTTACAAAAAGAACCATGGGAAGAATAAACCAGAAACTAATAAAATGATTGTCTGCACAATGGGTATAGGATAGGAATGAGAACAGGGTAGAGGGGATGAGAAAGGAGTGAACTTTTATATAATTTTTTATATAGTTTTGACTTTTAAGCTATGGTAAAATCATACCTATTTTAAAAAAAAACTAAAAAGGACAAAATAATTTGAACACAAAGAGAAACAAATGAACCCAACTATATGACCAACTGATAACACAGCCACACAGAAACTGATTTTGAACACATTACCCTGACCAAATATGTTTTGTGGGATATAGTCTAAGTGCAAAAAAGAACTGAAAAGAAATTTAAATTTTACTCTGTATGTTTGTAGTTGGTTGTGGTACGGGTGTAGTAATTCCCACACTACTTTGTGCAAATTATAGGAAAGAGAATTAAGTCAATATTAGATGTTGTTAACCGCCATGAGGGAAGGAAACTGGGAATATGGAAGGGAAGGAGATGAAGAGTTCTCTGTATTCAATTTGAAGGTTTCAGAATAAACTCGTGGTTTAAACACTTAGATATCTTAGTTAATTCAATAAAAATATTCCAGGTCTCTGAGCAAGGAAAAGTACAATTTTGGGAAAATATTTTATTGTCCCAAGAAAATGTTCAATAACTAATGGGAATATATCAAGTAAACACAGGAGCCAGCTTGAAGAAATTCTCACTGGTCAAATTAGAGACAAATTGAGAATCAAAAAGAATAATGATTGTAATGTCTTTTAATACACTGAATTAAAAAATGATATTCAAAAACAAACCAACAAGCAAAACAAGACTAGGTGGGAGGGTGAAGAAGAGTTCTTTACAGAGAATGCTGGCCAAATGTTACTGATGATGAAGTTTGAAAATTATTTGGTGAAAGAATGTTGGGTCACAAAATATTCATATAAAGTTTAACCTCACAAGTGACTTACTAATTGCAAAAGAAAAAGATATATCTACATTAGAATAATCTAATGGACACCATTTTAAGCAGTTATCAGATAGATTTGGATAATCTATCTTTTTCCTGATGTGATGCACTGAGAAACACACAACAAAACTTGTCATATTCTTGCCAATATGCATAATCAGAATTTAAATATGAGAAAACAATACAGTTATTATGGAAAACAGTGTAGAGCTTCCTCAAAAACTTAAAAATAGAACTATCATATGATCCAGCAGTCTCACTACTGAGTATACATTCAAAGGAAACAAGATCATTATGTTGAAGAGAGATCTGCACTCCAATGTTCATTGTAGCACTGTTCACAATAGCCAAGTTATGGAATCAATCTAAGTACCCATCAACAGGTGATTGGAAACAGAAAATGTGTATAGATGCACAAAGGAATAGCCTTAAATATGAAGGAAATCCTGTTGTGTGTAATGACACAGATGAACCTAGACAACATTATGCTAAGGGAAATAAGCCAGGCATAGGAAGAGACACACTTCATGATCTCACTTACATGTAGCATCTACAGAAGTTGAACTTATAGAAGTAGAGAGTAGATTGGTGGTTACCAGGAGCTGGGGCTGGGGAGTTGGGAGATGTTGGTCAAAGGATACAACATTTCAGCCAGATGGGAGAACTAAGTTCAGGAGATCTATTGTACAACATGGTGACTATAGTTCATAATAATGTATTGTATTCTTGAAAATTGCTAAGAGAGTAGATTTTAAGGGTTCTCACCACAAAAGTGATAAGTATGTGAGATAATTCATATGTTAATTATCTCAATTTAGACATTCCACAATGTATACATACTTCAAAAAGTGTACATAATAAACATATGCAATTTTTATTGTCAATTTAAAAAATAAATAAATATGAGGAAACAATCAGAAAAAATCCAAATTTGTAGAGCTTGCTACAAAAGTTGGCCTGAGTGCTGCAAAAATCTCACTCTTACAAAAGGCAAAAAAAAGTGAGGGAATTGTTAATGAAGAATAAAGGGATACAACAAATAACTGTAACCTATGATACTAGATTTGATCTTTGATTTAGAAAAAGCCAAAAAAGACACTATTATTGGGAAAATATGAATATTTACTATATATTAGATAATATTGCCACATCAATGCTAAATTTCTTGAGAGTGATCATGATGTGGGTGTGTAGGAAAATGTCCTTGTTCTTAGGAGATACAAAATGAAATATTTAGAGATGAAGGGTTATAATGTCTAAAACTTTCATTTCAATGATTCAGATGAAAAATTAACCCAAGCACACAAAGGGTGAAATGTTAAAAATGGATGAATAAGAGAGGTATAAAGATTTAGTCAATAAATCAGGTGTGGGGTGACCAATGCCTATAATGGTAGCAATCAACAGACAAGTACCCCACAAATATAGTAGCCTTGTCCAGATTCATGGGTGTCCACATTTCATTCCAAATGAAAATGAAAATCCTGAGAGAGTTTTTCAAGGGAGAATGTCCTAAGTTAATGAGTCAATGAAACACCCACTTCATTAGCCTACTTTCTTGTAAGATATACTTCCTTAGAAAACTTTGAAGATTTGTGTGCTAGTAAGGGAAACTTTGGGATCTGTGAACACTCTTAGGACTATTGCTCTCATTATTTTCAGGATAATTTCAAAGTCAGTCTTTTGCTTAAAACTGTTTATTTAATTAATTTATTCACTTAGTCATCCCCTATGCATATAACTCAGGCCAAAAATGTTGCCTGATACTGTAGATTTAAACATGACCCAGTTTTTAATTCAAATCCTATTGGGGCAGACATGATCAAATACCAGTTAAATATACCACTATGAGAACTCAGAGGAGATGAAGTAACTTTAGCCTGGGGGAGCTTCAGAAAGGACCTGATATAGCACCCTATAGTTTTCCTTCATGGCACTTATTCACAGTTATGATTATGGAGTGAGTTAAGAGACTATCACATTAACATTTATGTCCCCAGTAGACATTGGGTACTATGGGAGCACAGACCCACAGGTCTACAGTGAGGAACAATCTTGTTCCCCACTATATACCCAACATAGTACTCAGCATATATTGTACTCTCAATAATGACTTGTTGAATGAGTAAATGAATTGTTTTAGACCTGTAGAAAGAATATTTTATCAGATTAATCAACATCGGAGCTTTTGTACTCAGAGGCAATGAGATGCACAAATGCACAAAGGCATGAAAAAGCAGGGAACGTTTAGGAAATGAATTGTATGTATGGTGTGTGAAGGTCAATGAAGAGCTAGAAAGATGAGCTGCAGTCAGCTTGGGAAGGCTTTGGGTAACTTATTAAAGAGTCTGGAATTTATTCTGTAGGCAGTGAGGAGTCAAGGAAAGGTTTGTGCAGGGGAGCAATATAATTAAATTGGTTTGTTAAAAAGGTGACAGAAGCAGAAGAAATGTCTTGAACAAACAAGAAACTAGTAGTAGTGAGGACATTTAGAGGCATGAAGGATATACAATGAAGGGAGCAGGGGAATTGATATTCCTTATAAATATCTCTGAAGTGTGAAATTTGAAGCCCATTTGGACAATGAGAGAGGAGTGGACTTAAAGATAATTTTGAGATGTCTAATTTGAGTGAAGGGTTGGATGATGGTGCTATTCACTAAAATAGAGAAAAGTATTCCTGCTGAGTTGAAATTAGCCATTTTGGGGAAACCTTAAGCACACATTTGAAAAGTGTGTCTAGAACTTAGTAATCCACATAGAGACACAAACCTCAAGTTGAATGATCATAGGTACAGAGGTGATAGCTGAAGCCATTGTGGGAGAAGCAGTTTCCCAAGAGAATAGAGAATGAGATGACAATGGGGTTGAGAATAGTATATTAGAAAACACCAGTATTCCTCAAAAATTCTATTACCATATTGTCATCCTGCATAGGAGCTCTCATTCCAGAGCATCAGAGCCTCAAAGAACATGGCTTCACTAACAGCTGGGAACACTTGTGCAGCAGTCAGAGGCCCATCAAGAAACAATTCACTGAATAGTTTGTGACTTTAATGAAGTCACATTATCCCCAGTGGTGTCAAAAGGGTTAAGGAAACAAAGAAGTTGAGGCCACCAGAGAATGACAATGGTGGAAAACCTTGCCACTTCTAGACCAAGGGGCAAGGAGAGGAAACAATGTTACTGGAGTCTAGTGAAAATGGAAGCGATGAAGGAGAAACTGCCTAGTGGGACATTTAGAAAAAGAAGAATATGCCTGCTGCCAGAGAGGACTAAATGGAAAGGAAGAGCCAGGAGAATAAATACTTCAACCTCCCTTACCCTCCAACTCCCGCCTTGCCTTTTTTTTTTTTTTTTTTTTTTTTTTTTTTGAGATGAAGTCTTGCTCTGTCTCCCAGGCTGGAATGCACTGGCGCAATCTTGGCTCACTGCAACCTCCGCCTCCTGGGTTCAAGGCTCAGCCTCCCAAGTAGTTGAGATTACAGGTGCCTGCCGCTGCACCCAGCTAATTTTTGTACTTTTTAGTAGTTTCACCGGGGTTTTAGTAGTTTCAACGGGGTTTCACCATGTTGGCCAGGCTGGTTTCAAACTCCTGGTCTCAGGAGATCCACCCACCTCGGCCTCCCAAAGTACTGGAATTACAGGCATGAGCCACCACATCTGGTGCTTTTTTTTTTTTTTTTAAGCAACTCGAACTTGAGATGTAATTTATATAACATAAAATTTCCCATAGTACAAAACCCACCATTTTTAAGTATACAATTCAGGGGCTTTTAGTCTACTTACAAAATTGTACAACCAACACCATTGTCCAATTCCAGAACATTTTCATCATCCCAAAAAGGAACCCCATACCTTTTAGCAGTCACTGCTAATTGTCTCTTTTCCATAGCCCCGTAAACTGGTATACTTTCTGTCTCTATGGATTTGCCTATTCTGAACAGTTCATATAAATGGATCATACAATGTGTGTGTGGCCTGTTTCTCCTTTTAATTAGCACAATGTTTTCAAGTGTATCCATGTTGTAGTATGTGTCAGTACTTCATTACTTTTAAGGATGAATAATAATCCATTGTGTGGGTATACTACAAATTTGTTTGCCCAGTCATCAACTGATAGATATCGGTATTGGTTCAATTTATTTCTTGCTTGCACAGAACCTCAAGGTCAAACAGGGTCCTCTCGGATCTTTCCGGAGCATGTGCACAGTCCTATGCATAGGTGTGGCCTTCTAGACTTCCAAGAATAATTTAGAGTTTTCCAAGCCCTATGGACATCTCATTGTCTAGCTTTTCCTTTTAAGCTTTTTGGTTAGTCTATTGTTTTCATCAACTTTTATACATCACTTCAGGCAGTGTCTGTATTAAAACACCTGCAGGTAAATGTCTTTAACAAGTGTTCCCACCCTCAGAGGTATTGAGCACTATGCACGTTTTGAGGCAGGTGAACCTTCCATGTGGTCTGCAAATGTATCAGTTTCCAGAAAACAATCACTAAGGTATCACTTATCCCAGCCTGTTAATCTCCCTGTGCTGCTAGAATTCCGTTGCCTCCTCTCCCCGTCCTGCTGAAGCAGGTGCAATGACAATGTTCATCATTTAGGCAGTGAGGTTTAAGCAGTCATTTTATATTTTGTGACTGGTCTAAGGTTTCTGAGTGAAACTCGATTGCTCTGTATTTGTCACAAGAGTAATACAAAGACCCTGGTTCATGAGGGCTAAGAATGAGGTCTGTTGGGCATGGATGTCTAGAACTCCCGCTGAGTTCCCGGATCATCCGACCTCATTCATTCTACTCCTACTGTCACCGGTAGAGGGTTGTGACTGCAAGTTGTCAAAGTTCTTGGCGTTTTGAACAAAGAATTGGACAAAATGCCCAGCAAAGGAAAGAAAGAATGAAGTGAAAAAAGAATGAAAGCAGGGATTTATTGAAGACGAAAGTACACTCCACAGTGTGGGAGTGGACCCAAGCAGCTGTTCAAGGGCCCGGATACAGAATCTTCTTGGGTCCAAATACCCCCTAGAAGTTTCCCATTGACCACTTTATGCTCACCTCATGTCAATGAAGTGGTAGCCCACAATCAGTCTGTTTGGTTGCAGAAAGCAGCCAACCAGAGGCTGAAGTGAAGTTACAAAGGTCACACCCCTATGCAAACATCTGATTGGTTGCAAAGAGCAGCCAATCAGAGGCTAGGGTGAAGTTACAAAGTTATACACTTCTTCGCATATGAAGACTCCACCTGCGATCAGTCTGACTGGTTGTGGAAAGCAACCATTCAGAGACTGGAGTGAAGTTACAAAGCTGCAAACAAAGACTCTACCCACACTCAGTATGATTTGTTGTGGACAGCCAGTTTCCCATCTGCCGGGCGGAAAAGGCCAAAGGGAGTAGTAGCCTCTGGTCCTTTTGTTACTTAGGCATGGAAAGTTAGGGTTTTCCTTTCAATTTAGTTCTAGGAAGTGGGCGTGAACAGTCTTGTCTTTGGTTCCCTGCCTCCAGACCTTATTCTCCTGCCTCACTACCATGTACATTGTTGTGAGCAGCTTCATGAAGAAATGAGGCTCCAGGAAGACTGCAGATGAAGACAAAGTTACTTGCCTGGGGGAGGTGGTATATTAGTGAGGCAAGCATAAATTGGTGGTGGCAATCATTTCCTGGACTCCCAGGCAAAATTATGAAATTTCTTCTCATGCAGAAAGTCTCTTCTCCTCTCCTCTGGCTTCCCACCCTTATTTGGCATCCCACTTCCTGGAGTGTCGACAGTTTGTGCCCACTTGAATTTGCTTTCTCAGCATACCATGTTCTAAGCTTTTTTCCTTTTCCTTCTAGTCATTAAAATCTACCTATCTCATTCCCCTATCATATCAGAAAACTCGGCTAGGTACTAACATATACCAAGATGATAATCACTGAAAGAGATTGCTGTTATTCCTTCTGGGTCACATATTTGACTTTTAATAGTAACTTTCAATCTTTAACTTGAAGGTAAGACCAATGAAAATTCCAGGAAAAACAGCAAGGTTTGTGGGCTAGATACTTTATAGCTATCATTTGCGACCTTTCAACTCTGTAACAGATACTTTAAATTCATAGCTCATTCAATCTTCATGACAACCCTATAAAGAAGGTATTATTTTCCCTGGTTTATAGATCATAAGCCTTGTTGCTCATGAGAAATAAAAATAAAATCCTAAGTCCTTCAAAAGACTGAACAGACTCCCTTTTGGCCAAGGGGACCCCAGATAAACCTTAAAAACTGAGCTCCTAGCCATGACAAGATGAGAGGTCAGATACGTCCCAGTATACCCCTTTGTTATTAACGTTTAACCAGAATTCTTTCCTAGAGTAAGCAGCAACCAGCTCTAGAAAACAAGAAAGGGACGACTCCGTCCTTTATTACCTTTAGCCAATTGTCTGAGGCCATGACAGGACTCTCCCTCTGTCTCTCAGTTTTGACATGATAACTCACCCGTTTCACAATGTATTCCTTCCTAATAAGAGACCACCAACCATCGAGTGGTTCTGGCATCAACAGCGGGTGCACGGTGAGAGTTTACATGTTCTCTGCTTTACCTTTTGACATTAGAGAGTCAAAAACTGCACCTTTGGATCATTCTAATGCCATCTTTTTTTTTTTTTTTTTAATTTTGCTTTAAGTTCTGGGATACATGTGCAGAACACGTAGGTTTGTTACATAGGTATACATGTGCCACGGTGGTTTGCTGTACCTATCAACCTGTCATCTAGGTTTTAAGCCCCGCATGTATTAGGTATTGGTCCTAATGCTCTCCCTCTTCCCTCCCCTTGCCCCCCCACCCCCCAACACGCCCCGGTGTGTGATGTTCCCCTCAATGTGTCCATGTGTTCTCATTGTTCAACTCCCACTTATAAGTGAGAACATTCAGTGTTTGGTTTTCTGTTTGTGTTTTAGTTTTCCAAGAATGATGGCTTCCAGCTTCATCCATGTCCCTGCAAAGGACATGAAATCATTCTTTTTATAGCTGCATAATA
This sequence comes from Macaca mulatta, assembly GCF_049350105.2. Lineage (NCBI taxonomy): Eukaryota > Metazoa > Chordata > Mammalia > Primates > Cercopithecidae > Macaca > Macaca mulatta. The sequence continues at coordinate 122,690,479 of NC_133417.1, read as the reverse complement.
TTGCATGGTGTATATGTGACACGTTTTCTTTATCAAGTCTATCATTGATGGGTATTTGGGTTGGTTCCAAGTCTTTGCTATTGTAAATAGTAATACCATCATTTTTGGAACATGCCACCCATGAAGAGGCATGGAGCTCAATTGAGCATGTGTATGTTACTCCTTTCATAAATATTCATGATTTCGCCTATAGCTTATTGAATATGTATGCTTAGCCAAGCTGGTCAGCATAAATTCCTGTCTTATGCCTCCCCCTACCCCCACCAAAGTGCCATCTTCCAGCTTCTGGCTGGAGGCTATACTTCTCAGCCTGTCAGAATGGCCACCTTGCAGGCTACAACCCTTTATGAGAAACAAAGGTCTTGTTTCCAAAATTATGACTTCATTATTCTGCAGCTGACACTCACAACGATGAGGGGATAGAAGCAGGAAAAGGCAGAGCTGTGATTTGAACCTGGGTAGACCTGATTCCAAAGCCTTAAGTACCCTTCCTATCACAGCTCCCTGGCTGGAGGCAATTCAGGATGAACAGCTCATGTTAGTGATAATGTGGTAGGAATTCATGTTTTTAACTTCACTGCATCCCATTTTATTTCTAGTCAGATACATAATCTCTTTCAAGTCAAGAATTTCCTTCTTTAATTTTTTTCTCTTTCTGGATTTCAGATGATCATTTCCCCCCATTTTTGGGCTGAATTGACAAGAGAAACTTCAGGTCTTTCTCTTTAAATGGTCTAAATTGCTCAGAAACCAGGGAAAAACAATAAAAACCACTGTTCTGCTAGAAATTGTACTTTCACAAGTCTTAAAATGAGGGAAGGTTTCATAGCCACATGTCCCAGAGTTGGGTTCTGGATGAAATGAAGGGGCATAAATATCACCATGGTCTGGATGGAAAGGTGGGAAAAGACCTTTACAGCCATATTTTCCCCTTCATATGTTGTTATGGGACTCAGGAAGAAAGACACAGTGTGCCTTGACAGGCCAGGGAGAAATGTGAACTCCAGGAAAGATATGTATGAGCACTTGGATCTTAAGGAAACACCACATTGAGAATGTGGTGGGCATGGGTCAGGAAATTCCAAGCTCTGGCTTCTGCTGCAGGAAGAACAGCTAGCTCCTGATTACTTGTGAACAAGTCAGACCACCTGGCTTCTTCTCCTACCATGTATCCAGTTCAGCAAGAAACCAGTGGGAGGTGGCCTAGAAATAAATTGTTTTCTGCCTCTTTTTCCCACATGTTGGTGAAACAGGCCCAAGCAGAGAGGGATTAAATGTTTGATTTTACCTATGATTCTTAGAAATAAAAAGCCAAATTTGGATAATAATTGCTTGCATATTAGTTATGACTTTTCTTTCATCTTCCTCTGACTGATGTGGGTAATTAAGTTGGCCAAACACAATCTCAATTTCCACATTAGGTTTGAATTAGTCTAAAGACACACATCTGGGTGGGTATAGAAATGGTGTGAACTTCAGTCATATTCTGCAAATGTTCCCATAATCCATGTTGTCAGTGTATAAGTTATAAGGATATTTTTGCATTTATAGAACCTTCTATATTTATTTATTGTAAATTTATTTTCAGCTGAAAAATTTATTTATTTATTTATTTATTTATTTATTTATTTAGAGATGGGGTCTTGCTATGTTGCCCAGGCTAGTCTCAAACTCCTAGACTCAAATGATCTGCCCACCTCAGCTTCACAAAATGCTGGGATTACAGGCATGAGCCACCACACCCAGCCCATTTACAGGATCTTATTTCCTTATTTTTTTTTAATATTTTCATCCTAATCAACTAACCTTTATGAATGAACAGTATCTCCTGTACAATTAGACTGTGCAGAGGGAAGACTCAAAGGTTCAGGTAAGTGAGTTGCATAACACCGGTGAGGACATTGAGACCCAGTGCCAGAGACCCGCACAGTGCTCAGCACGTTTTGGAGTTGAATATCAGTCCATATTGGTTGACTTTCACAAAAACAGTGGTTACTAGACCTCAGGTTACTGGCAAGAAGTAAATACAAGGCGTGGAAATGCATCTGCACAAAGTTAGAATTTGTTGGCTGTGGTGAAATCTGAGGGCAAAATCAAACTCCCATCTTGTTCCCCTGACTAAAGCCACTGAAAATAGTTCCTCATTGTGGTTTCTGAGATCCAAAGAAAAGACAGCTCCAAGTGGTTTATTACACAAGGTTCAGAAGGCTTATGGGCATCCAATGGTTCCCACTGAGTTGGATTTTGATGGGTTAAATGTGGGCAAATCAGAAACATAAGAATTAAATTTCCTTTCCAATACACATGGGTTTTAAGTGAAGGGAAAAAGGTGCTTGGGGCACAATGTATTTATTTGCCAAGCCCCAAACATTCAAAAAATGGTTCAATATGTCCCAGTGCATCCAGCTAGCTGCCCAGTCCCCCTTCTTTCTGGAAGTGATTGTCTACATATGCACACTGATAGGTGCACAGAAAGTGATGTTGTATCTTCTGCAATTTAAGTTTTAGACTATGTAGTCTCTGATACAGATGATTCTAAATTCTCAGATGGTGTAGTGATGGAGGTATAGTGGTCTTTCCCCAAGGCTTCCTCAACCCCTTACCCAATGTCTGCTCAAATACATGTCCTCATGACATGGAGGAGATTTTGTATTTACCAAGAGCCAATGTCTCAAATATTTAGGTCAAAATCATTTACTTTGTTGCCTGTTTACATGTGATAGCATATTAATGAAAAATTGTTGATTTTAGTTGAGACCAACAAATGGTGGAAATGTGGCTCAGTTTCTCTGGAATCTAAATGAATTAGGCTAAAGAGAGGGAAAGAGAGGGGAGCAAGAATGTAAGTCAGGAGGCTGCTTTGGACATCTAGGGGTAAAGAAATGGAAGAAAGGAGGAATGGGAGAAATGGGCAAAATAGGCTATGAAACTAAAGGAAAGATGGAATCTTAGGGAATCTTTGTGACATGGAATCAACTTAAGTGCCCATCAATGATAAACTGGATGAAGAAATTGTGGTACCTATATTAATACACCATGGAATATTATGCAGCCATAGAAAAGAACCAGATCATGTCCTTTGCAGGGACATGGATGGAGCTGGAAGCCATTATCCTTAGCAAACTAATGCAGGAACAGAAAACCAAATACCACATGTTCTCACTTATAAGTGAGAACTAAATGATAAGAAGAACACATAGACACAGAGGGGAACAACACATATTGGGGTCTATCAAACTCCCATCTTGCTCCCCTGACAAAAGCTGCTGAAAATAGTTCCTTATTGTGGTTTTTGAGATCTAAAGAAAAGACAGCCCCAAGTAGTTTATTATGTAAGGATCAGAAGGCTTATGGGCATCCAATGATTCCCACCTTCTCAGATTGAGGGTGAGTGGAGGGTGGGAGGAGGAAGAGGATCAAGAAAAATAACTAATGGGTACTAGACTTAATACTTGGGTGATGAAATAATCTGTACAACAAATCCCCATGACATAAGCTTACCTATGTAACAAACCTGTACATGTACCCCCAATCTTAAATTTAAAAACAAAAACAAACAACAAAAAAAGAAAACTTTTCTGAGTCTACATGTCCTATGGAAACCAGATGGGAACAAGTGGTTCCACCAATCTAATTTGTTTGGGCTAATTTGGGTGATGAAAAGTAAGAATGGGAATTTATTGTTCCTTTTTCAGGTGGATTGACAGGCTAAATATGGTGTGTTACAGGCAACAAACTAATTACATCTGAATCTACTGTGGTCATTCTTGCCCACTCCCTGTGGTGTTGGCAGAGTTTAGCTATGGGGAATATGGGGCAAAAGGAGGGAGAAGATGCTTTCAAGTTTATGCCTGCAACCGAGTAAATTGAGGTGTCATTGCAGGAGATGGAGAAAGGAGGTGAGATGATGATAGACAGAGGACGTCTTGAAGAATACTATCAATTCCACAGATTTATTTTGGAATTGTATAAATATTGGTGCTAGTTTAAACATTGTTGTAATTTAAGTCCCATACATAGATGAAGTAGCCTAAATCTATATTTTGCTTTTTAAGAATAGTACAACTCTCTTGCTATAATTAGGGTACTGTAGATAAAATCTCAGAAAATTACATTTTTATGGCTACCTTTATCTCTATGTTTCTGCCTCCCTTGGAATGTTACTCCCTTCTGTTTCTTGCGATTTCCTTTAACTTCCATCTATTCACTGAAACATGAAGTATGCTTCTTTAAAAAAATTAATAAAGAAGTATGCTTTTAAAATTTAATGACAAAAAATTTATATGAGGCCTGCTTCTCCCTCAGATTTTCATAAAATCTTCTACATATAGAGGGTGTTTGAGGATATTTCTTTGCTGTTAATATTAAGGTCTAAGCTTTACTTTGTAGGCCAAAGGCTCAGCCATAGCTTTAAGAGGACTACTTAAATAAGACCTGATTAAATTCCTTGATGAGAAGGAATTTTCTTTTTTTTTTTCTTCCCATGTCTCTCTCCAAAGAGGGGAAAATGGGTTGGGATTGCCACTGTTCTAGTCACAGAAATTAATGCAGATGGATATGTATTAAACTCGAGTGACACTGTGGCTAAGGGGCGAAGAAAGAACAAGAACTGAAGAAATCAGGGACATTAGCGAAAAGAGAGGATAATTGGAAAAGACCAATGGTGGAAGTTAGGATGGCATAACTTTTAAGAAGCAGGTGAGCACCAGGGCATCAACTACTGTGACTAATAGCTTGAGAGAAATAGAATCCCAGAGGTCTTTGGTAGATGTACAAGTGTCTACACAGCTCACTCCACATGTTGCTTTCCAATGAATAGGTGTCCACCTGGGAGAGGCCAAAGCTGGAGTGTGATAAGTGAGTGTCCATAAAACTCAGAGGTGAAAAGTGATTGCTACCATCATCTCTATTCTGAATGATAAAATAGGCAATAAATTTATTAGGCTGGGGAATGATGCCAAACTAAAAGGTTGGAAAAAAGAAAAGGTAACAGGAATAGATGACTCAATTATAAAAATGTCTGGGATTTTTTTTTTTCTTTTTAAGGCAAGGGTTTGGTGGTCCATTGGGATAGAAAATCAAACTAAGTTCCTCAAGGTTCCCAAATATTCCTCCTCTGGTCAAAGTGCAATGACAAAGCATTCAATAAGCCCCAAAAATGTATCAGAAGCTGTATCAGGTGCTTTCAAATATGATCAGGTGCTTTCAAATATGATCAGGTGCTTTCAAATATGATCATTTAACTGAGTGAAATAAGTCTGTAAGAAAGGTTTTAAGATTTTTCTGTTTGACAGTTGAGGAAGTTGAGGGTCTGAAACTCGTGACTTCCCCAAGATAACACAGGCTATGAACGTCAAGAGTTGGAGCTGGAGTGTGGAGTGTATGAGTCCAAACCCTGTTTCTCAACCACGTAACACTTCTACTCTTTTGTGTAAAGGACATTCTGTGGTGCTTCTGAAGAATAATGAGCTTTTCAAGAAGAGAGAAAATCAGAGAACTGGACATGTGAAAATTCCAACAGTGGCTTAGGGCTGCTTATTTTTTTCAAGACCATTACTTCTGAGTTTTATTATTGGTTTACATACCGTTCAACTGTATAACCATAGACAAATCATGTAGCAATTGAAGTCTTGGTTTCTTGATCTATAAAATGAAAGGATTGAACTGGCCCTTGAGCCCTTGACACTCTGACTTATCTGCAAGGGTCTCTAGAGTTGCTCTGATCTGCCACCTTTGAGTCTGTGGTGTTTTAGAGGGAAGAAACCAGAAGACAATGGACAGGAGCCCAGACTTATCCCTGGGACAACTGGGCAGTGAGTGAGTTAGTGAAGCTTTATTCCTCACTTCCTCTTTGACTCTTCACATCTCTATTGTGCGTCCATACCCAGGGGTCCTTGTCAGTTACCACCACCCAAAAGTTTGTCAATATGAGTTTAAAATGTTACCTTTTCCCTGGAGTATTTACTCTTTATCAATTGACTCTAATGAGTAGAGATTAAAAATTTTTAAAAATAAGTCAATGGATTTTTTAAATGCCAGTTCCACTACTGTGTTTAACAATGGAATTGGAACTTCAGAAGAAGATGGAGTCATCAGAAAAAGACCAAATCTGAGTCTGAATTAGAGGCAGATGAGGAAGCCCCGGAGCCCGCTGGGAGCACCAGCTAAAGGGTTACTGGTTGGAATACAGCTTTACTGTGCTATCAGCTGTGGCTCATGACTACTCTGCCTTGTGTATTCCTCATCTGCTGGGGTTTCCACACCTGGCACGTCATTGGAAATGAAAGGGGTAGATGGGATAGATGTGCAATCAGGCCAATTAGCTCCAGATCCTGGTTGCGCTACTTATTATTTGTGTAATCTTTGCGAGTTACTTTGCAACTCTCAGCCTTAGTTTTCTCATCTGTCAAAGAGAGCGAGTCAGATGATTCTGTAAAGCACTCAGCACCAAGCTTGTCATGTGCAGACCGTATAGGGGACTGGTTAAAAGCAGAGTCTGGGGGCTAGACAACCTCCTCATTTATTAGTAAGTTGCTTAAACTCCCTGTGCCTCAGTTTCCTCACCTGCAAAGTGCAGCTAGTAAAGACACTACCCCATGAAGTTGTCAAGATTAAATGTGTTAAAACGTGTAAAGTGGTTAGAACAGTGCCTGCAAGTGGTAGATGGTGTAAAAGTGTTTGCTGTCATTGCTATTATGACCACGAAGTTTGCCTCTGCTACCTATCTTGGGGTAGGAAAACAGTTTTTTAAAATCATGATTAGCTTACAGTCAACCTGTTAAAGGAACAGTCCATTTTGTTCAATTTGTATCACGCTGAGATAAACAATGGGTCTCTCCATCTTCACATTCTAGGGAAAGGAGAGGAGAACGGCTTGGAGCTCTTTCCCTGTGTGAGACTGCAAGTGAGTCACAGACTCTCACAGTCCACCATCCCCGTCTCCTCCCTGTACATGAGCCACAGAGCAGGAGTGCCAGTGGTTCCCACCACCCTCTGAGGTTGCTCTTTGCCTCGTCAGAGCTCCCAAGTTGATGTAAATTACAGCTCTGCAGCAGGCACGCAGCTCTGAGGGCATCCCTAAGTTGCCTGCTGAGTGGTGGTGGGAGGTCTGAGCTGGGGGAATATGGATGCAATCTGCAAGTCAGCCGCTCTGAGGCATCAACAACTCTCAGAGGGGCCTGCGGTCTGAGGCACAGAGACCCCCAGGGAGCCAAACGGCCAAATAGTGAGTTGCTCATAAAGAGTAGGGGGTAGGAGACAGAAGAAACCACAGCTAAACAAGTAAAGATTGCCTGGCAACCTCATGTGATCACAAAGGATGGGGCCGCGCTGCCAGCTTTCTGTAAGGTGAGTGTGGCCGACTGTGTGCGGGGATGCACGCACGTGCACAAGCACATTCATTCTATAATGACCTCCAAGGAAAACTCCTCCGCCATCCTTCCCATCCACAGTGTTGGAGCAATTAGGTAGGACTTGGGCAGAATGATTCATGCTTCAATAAATTCAATTTCAACAAAACATAATTATGGTGAGTCACCTAATCGCAGCTGTAATCACGGCCCGCCCCTCCAGAAGTCAAAACAGTTGAGGGCATCCAGCAAGGGCGTCTGATTCCTCATTATGACTGAAGCCTCCATCTTTTGCCAAGCAGCCATATTTCGGACTCCAGTTCCTTTCTAATATTTTAAACTACAGAATATTTCAGACATGCATAAAGGTGCAATGAGTACGCTAACGAATAGCTTTGTATGTGCCAACCAGCCTAAAAGTAAACATTACAAATATGGTTTAAATCCCCTGTATCCATCTGTCATCCCATTCCCCTATTTCTCAGTAGGGACAACAGTGATTGATTTTGAGTTTTATTCTCTTGTCTGTCTTGTATCCTTCTCTTGTCTGTGTATCCTTAAAATTATGTAGCATTGTTTTCATATATTAAGTGGTTAAATAAATGGTATAATTGTGTATCCTTCTGCAACTTGGTTTTTTGCTTAATGTTTTGTATTTAAATTGAACATATATATCTCTAGTCTTATGTTTAAAATTCCACGTGTGAATAGATGAAAACATACTTTTATCAGTTTTCCTCTTGATGGATGTTTAGTCTGTTTCCAGCATTTTCGATTACAAGCAATGCTTCCATGCACATCCTTATACACGTTTCCTCTGCACATGCGTGGGGAGTGGGAGTTTCTGGGTTATGGAATATCTGCCTGATATACTTTATTAGATGTTGCCAAATTGCCCTCTATAGTATTTGTACCAATTTACATGTCTACCAGAAGTTTATGAGTTTTGTTTTTCTTACATTCTTGCTATTACTTCTTGTTGTCAGGCTTTTATTTTTTACCTGCTTAGTGTGAAATGTTTTCTGTGTAGTTTTATTTACATTTTTCTAATTATTACTGAGGTCAAGCATCTTGGCATGGAGTTAGGAACCATTCAAGTTTCTTCTTTTGTGAATTGCACATTAATATATTTTGCCACTTGTCTACTGTTTTTCTTTCAGGGAAGCTTTTTGATAATGCAGTAAATTTTCTTATTTCAAAAATGACAATTCAGATTTTGTTTCTTTTCATGCCAACTTGGGTAAGTTGCATTTTTCAAGAAATTTATCCCTTTCATCTAAGCTATAAAATATGGTAATATAGTTGCTCCAAAACTTACTTATTATCCTTTTAAAATCTGTAGGATCTGTGGTAATAACATATTTGTTTATTTCTGTCATTAGGGATGTATTCTTTTTTCTTTCTCTTTCTTTTCTTTTTTTTCTTTGTTTTAAATTTTGTCAGTATAACTAAGAGTTGGCCAATTTTTTTTTTCAAGGAGCCAGCTTTTGGTTTTGCTAATTTTCACTATTAGGTATCTATTTTCAATTTCATTGACTTATTTTTACTCTTATCTTCGTTTTCTTCTTTCTACTTACTTTGATCTCTTTTGAACTTCTTAAGGCAGAATCATAGGCTGTTGTTTTTAGGCCTTTCTTCTTTTGCATTTAAAGCTGCAAGTTTCCATTTAAGCACTGCTTAAGTTGCATCTTACAAATTTTGATATTGTATTTTCTCCCTCATTCAGTTCAAAACATTTTTAAATTTTCCTTGTGATTTTGACTGTGATCCATAAGTTATTTAAAAGTATGTCATTTAATTATGACATTCCAAATGACATACTTTTAAATAATTTTCCTAGATACGGATTTTCCTAGATATGTTATTCCTGATTAATTCTCTTATGATTACAGAAAACACTTTACATGATTTCTGTTCTTTTGAACTTATTGACAAGTGTTTTGCAGTGCAGTATATGGTCTATCTTGGTGAATGTACCATGCGTGCTCAAAAATAATGGATATTTTGCAGGTGGATGTAGAGTTCTATTATAATGTTAATCAGATCAGGGTGGTTGACAGTGATGTTCAGATCTTCCATGTCTCTACTGATATTTTGTCTGGTTATTCTATCAATTGCTGAGAGAGGAGTGTTAAAATCTGCTAAGATTATAGTTGTTGTTTTTTTTCTAATTGTATTGAGTGTTGATTCATGAGGTTCTGCTATTAGATACAAACATATTTATAATTACTGTCTTCTCAGTGCATTGTCCGTTTTAAAATTTTTATTCCTGGTTGTGTGCTTTGTCATGAAGTCTACTCTTTTCATTTGTTGTTAATATAGTCACTCTAGTCTTCTTAAGCTTGCTGTTTGCATGGTATATCTTTACCATTATCCATTTACTTTCAAACTACATGTATCTTTGTGTTTAAATTATGTCTCTTGTTGGCAACATGCTAGAGTCTAACTTTTTAAAATCTACTCTGACAATATCTTCCTTTAAATGCTTTGACCACTAACATTTAATGTAATTACTGATATGGTTAAATTTAGGTATACTATATTATTATATTACTATTTATTTTTGGTTCCTCTGTTCCCCTTTTCCTGCTTTATTTTGGATTATTTGAAAATGTTTAGTATTCTATTTTAATTTATATTGGCTTAAAGCTATGAATGATTATAAATATCTTAATGGTTGTTCTATCTATCTATCTATCTATCACCTATCATAGTCAACTAAAAGTTAATATTACCACTGATGTAAACCCAACACTGTTAGTCCCTTTATTCTATAGTCAACATATTTTATATTACATATGTCTCATAAAAACTCCACCAATATTAACACTTTTAGTGTAAGCAAATATAAGTATTTTAAAGAGCTTAAAAGGAAAGAAAGTAGTGTTTTATATTTACTCAGATGTAATAGCTTTTTGATATGTAAACTTGGCTAGGCTAAGCTACCATTCCAGTTATTCAGTCAAACATTGATTTAGATGCTGATGTGAAGAAATTTTGTAGATGCAATTAAAACCCCCAATCATTGCTGTTTGACCTTAAATTAGTTAAAAAGGATATTATCTTGTGTGAAATCTTTAAAAGAGGGTCTAGGCTTTCCCTGAGCCCAGAGACTTCTACCTGTGGGGTTCAGTCTCTTCATCTTCTCTTTTGGGCCACTTGCCCTAGACAGACTCCATAATTGCATAAGCCAATTCTCTGTAATAATCTTCTCCCCACAACTCCCCTGCCCCTCTGTGTATGCATCTCTATATATACTTTTCTGTCTCTAACACACACATACTTGCCATTTCAGGATGGGGATAGTCTTGGCAAATGTATCCTTAGGTGATTTTGTCACTGTACAAACATCATAAAGCATATTTACACAAACCTAGATGGTATATATTATATATATACCTAGATGGTATATTACATATAATAATTATATTATAAATATAATAAAAATATAATAAATATTTATATAAATATAAATATATAATATATAAATGTATATGTAGTTTTCCAAATGGAAAACCAAGTATCCCAGCATGATTACTGAATACCAATAATTTCCTCTACTTGATCTACAATGCCAATATCAAGTGCCATATATCAGATTTCTATATATGCTCCATCATAATTTTGTGGGAGCACCATCGTGTATGCATCTGTCATTGAGCAAAACATCATTATACAGTGCATGACCGCACAAATACTCCTCTGGTTGAACCATGACTTATACACCAGATATTTACCATTTTTGATGCTTTATTCTTTCCTGAAGATGCAAGTTTTACTCTAGTGTCTTGTTCTTACAGTCTAAAGAAATTCCTTCAGCAATTTTTTGTAGCACAGGCTGCTAGCAATGAATTCTTAGACTTTCTTTATTGAAAATATTTTTATTTTATTTTCATTCCTGAGAATATTTTAGGTAGATACAAAATTTCAGGTTGATAGTTTTATTTATTTATTTATTTTCAGCACTTTAAAAATATTGTTCCACTGTCTTCTCGCCTCCATGGTTCCTGATGAGAATCCACTGTCATTTGAATCTTTGCTCTTCTGTATGTAATGTATTATTTTTCTTAACTGCTTTAAGATTTGTTCTTTATTCATAGTCTCCAGCAGTTTGGTTACAACGTGTCTAGGCAGGGCTTTCTTTGAATTTATAAAATTTATGATTGGGGGTTGCTGAGCTGCTTGAATATGTCTTTCACCAAATTTGGAAACATTTTTGGTCATCATTTCTTCGAAAAAAATTTTTTTTGCCCTAACGTCTTTCTTTTTTCCTTCTGGAATTCCAGTTACATGCATGTTAGAGCTTTTGATAGTGGTTTTCCTCTTGTTAATTCTTGGAGTCCTGTTTGTATTCTAAATACAGATCTTCACAGGTTACATGTTTGCAAATTTCCTCTGCTACTATATTGCTTATCTTTTTCACTTGTTCATAGTATCTTTTGTTGTATATAAGTTTTGTATTTATTTTAACGTAGGTAAATTTATCAAGCCTCTTTAAAGTTGTTGCTTTTTAATGTTTTTGTTTGTCATAGATTAAAAATTCTTTTCGACTTGAAGGTTTTAAAGATATTCTAAGATTTCCTCTAAAGGGTTCTAAGTTTTCTTTGATGTCTATGCATTTAATCAACATTAAATACCATTTTGTACTAATTAGATGTAGGGATCTAATTAGAATGTTTTTGCATATTAATAACCAGTTATCTCAACATGTATCATTTTCCCCATGGATCTGCATTTTATTTTGTGTTCCCATTTTATTTTGTGTTTTCTAATATGGGATTCCTCTTCTTTTTTTAGAAAAGTCTTCATCATCATTAGGGGGAAGAAATTCTCCACCTAGAAAGCCTTTCTGGGATCTAACCAATATCAAAAGGGAGAGTGTCTACATACATGATTTTATTCAAACCACTGGATTCTGGATTAACCCTTCCAGATGGTCTTTTAATTTAGTTCTGATATTCTAAAGGAGGAAGTTTTGGGAGAGAAGAGGAAATGGTCAAGTGGTAAAGGCAGCCCCTCCTGGCTAGTGAGCTCTGGGAAGGAAGGGATGTTAATCAATTTTTTATAACCCTCAAATGCCATCAAGCTTATTAAGAATAAGTTGGCCATGAGAAATATCTCTTGACTAAGTCTTTTCTCACAAATTTTCCAACTAGCAAAATCTGCTCTCCACATGAATGCCAACTGCAAGTGTCTCCTTGGTGGTAATAAACCATTTAAATTCCTTCAAACTCCAACTAAACATGAATATCTCAAACTCAAATTATGTCTCTGCTCTTAGAAAGAAGTGCTATTTCTCCAGCCCTCCTTGGTTATGAGTGAAGGGCTACAGGAAAGAAATCTGAAAGGCTCTTTTGGCCACTTTTTTTCTATATTGAGCCACATTCACAGCCAGAAACCATTTCAAAGGTTTATGTACTTGGCTGAAATAACTAGTGGTTGTTAGTGATGTACTTAATTCTTCAGTTGTTTGGACCACATGATAACTAGCCCATTCAGAGCCTGAACTCACCAAAGTGATCAGGTACTTTGAGGCTGTAAATGTTGCCTCAATGTTGCACCTACTTTTTTCTTTTGTGTGCCAAGAGATTATTAACATAGAATTTGTACTCTGCTCACTGATCTCTCCCTCTTCAGAGACTAAAAGACTGTTTTATATTGTGTCTGCATAGGACTAATTAACTAGTCTGAATAATTTTCTGAGAAATATACTATTAAATTTTCATTTTTACCAAATTGACCTTTGATTTTAGTAGCTTTTGTAAACAGACACTTAGATTGAAATCATTATTTTTTAAATTTTTGATAGAATTCCCTCTATGCCCTCATATTCTCTATAAGTCTGTGTTTTTGTTTTTGTTTTTTTTTTTTTTGGTTTTCGGACTACATCTTGGAGTTGAGAATGGGCATAGTACCCTCTTGATTAAAGCTGAGAACTACTCCTTAAACAAACCACTCATATACACCCCATCATATAAATGGACTTGTGTCTTCTAGTCTTCTCACTGAACCTTTCCTTCACAATAAACTGGGTATGAACCGATTGTCTTCTTTAAGGTTCCATAGGGAACATTTTTATCACCTTACTGCTGAGCTGACCCAAGGATTACAGAAGATCACAGGGCATATGGAAATCATAGGTTTTAACTTTTATTATGTCAACTCCCTGCCCTGTTTAATTTTCTTGTTCAGTTGCCCCAGGTTGGCATAGTAAGAGCCTGAAAGCAGTGCTCTGTAGTGGATGATCATTGGCCTAGGAGGCATGAGCCCTGGGTTCTAGCTCTTGTCACACCTGCACAGCTGGTCACCTCAGTTAGATCATTTTTCTGGTTCTCAGTGTTCATGTCCACAAAAATCAGGGATTAAAAACTTAGATGCTGATAAAAGTTAATCATTTAGGGTAAATGAGATAAGCAAATCTGGTGTGTTCTATGATAAACTAGAGTTTATTTTCTCCATACAACCCCACTCCAAAGAGAAGCACCCAACTCCAATTGCTGCCGTGGGAATGAGGACCACTGTATTTCCAGATCTTTTGTGTTTTCTAGAGATTCCAGCTATCTGGATTTTTTTTTTGGAAAGGATCTATCTCAATATCTAAGCATTGGCAACAAATACAAAAATTCAAAAATTAAACTTTCTGTGGCCCTAGTAAAATATGTCTCAATCCTTGGTTACCAGTCATAACCCCTAGACTAAATGGTATTTAAAGCCCCTTCCAGTTCTGAAATGTTATACTTTAATTATCCAAATGGTCTGAATTGAAGAAAGAATTGGTATTTGAATATGAGGAATATTTTCCTGGCATCCAGTTCTTATATTTTGAAACAGGTGACCATGGGGAATTGTGAAATGCCCTTCAAGTGATCTTGAAGACTAAGAGACACCTCCTTCTATCTGGAATTAGTTAGGAGCAATTGCAGGGAGGAGGTTGAGTGAGATGTTCTCTTGCAATTTTTCTCAATTGGGATGTTGTGAAAATGGTGTTTTATGAGTTTTGTTTCAAATGTCCTTGGGTCCTTTCAGGGGAGGAAGGAGGTGGTAGTTAGGTTTCTGATTCCCAGGACCCCTCCCAACTCAATTCCTGGAATCATCCTGGGGGACTCTGTAAACTGAAATTTAAAGTTACAGTTTGTAGTTTCCCCTCTAAGGTTTAGATTAGGTTTCATAACTTGGAACTGAAATCAGGGCAGCAGTCAGAGTGTGGATGAAAATGTCTATAGCTTTGGTTGTCAGCATGCTAATGAAAACCAGAGAAGGCAATAAATAAAGGTGGGGATGAGTGATGGCAGAGATAAGAGCCTTTTAACCTCACTTTTTTTCACTGTAATTCCCTCCTTAGGAAAATTGATCGTGATTACCCCAATCCATTTTCTGATGGATTAAAAACACCTAGGAAACCCACAAACTTCTTTTATGCACTATGTGTACTCAAGCCCACATAGTGTATAAAAAGTTCAACAAGCAGAGAGAATTCAATGTCGTTACTGATTGTATCAGGATAAATACTAGGTCTCTGATTCCAAAGTAACTGCAGCAAAGTAAACACACCACCACCCTTAAAAGGAGACAGAAGATAGAGGCAAGAAAGCAAGACAGAACACAGATGTATTTGATTACTAATCAAGCCTATTTCAACAGCGCAAAATGTATTAATGGGAAAGAGGGAGGTAGGTTGAAGCCCAGGCAGACCAAGCTAGGCGAAGGATCTACTTTCATGTATAAATGAATAACATGGATCATTGACAGTGAACCCAAGTGCTTTTGATGGCTAGATAGGAAGATAGGGCTGTCTGAGATTGTAATCTTTTCCATCACCACTATTATCACTGAAACTTTAAGTGCTAGTCTGTACACCTGATGAGTGATGGGCAGAAAGTTCTAATTAGATATCATACATGGCACTCGTGTTGTTTTATGTCTCCAGCATGAGTTCTCCCTTTGCATAACAACACCTTGAATTTCCTTTGGGGTAGCACTCTTCTGGCATTGCATGCAGTTTTGGTGGGCCTCTCAATTGACTGGCAATGTGGCCAAGGGCTGGAGATAAATAGGACCAACAAGATCTCTCTGAGGAATTTGAATCTTAAGAGAAGTTACACAAGGGTAAGTCCAGAGATCGTCCTGATAGAGATAGTTGATTTGTGCCTGAATGCTATTCTAGGCCCTCTCATTTTCTGAGGTCTAACAGTTCTTTTTTTTTTTTTTCTGTGATTCACAGAACTATCCCATAGCCTTAAAATAGATTCTACTTTATATCTAAGTTAGTCAGAGTCACTTCTGTTGCTTACAACCTAAGAAACCTAAAAGATATATCAAGCATCTTCCTTGTGATCTCACCAGCTGAGAATTGATGGTGAGAAGACAGACTGAGAATCTATAAAAAATTATTAGTAAGTGAGTTTAGTGAAGTTACTAGATACAAATTCAATCTACAAAAATCAATTAAAATTTGGGGGCAGCGATAGGGTTCTGAAATAGAATCTCAGAGCTGATGATTTGCTGGTGTATATAAATCAACATTTCTATATACATATATAAATAAATATATTTAACAAATAATTTAGAAATAAAATTTAAAAAGCATACCATCTACAGTAACATCAAAAACATATAGTTGGGATAAATCTACCAATGAATCTATATATGTACAAACCTCTACACAGATATCCACAAAACATCATTGAGATAAAACCAAAAAGACCTAAATAAGTAGATTCTTGTTGTCAGCCATCAAATTTTGGGGTAGCAATAGATTTCTGAAATAGAATCTCAGAGCTGATGGTGGTACAGTACAAGTCCATCTTTATGTAGATAAGGAGAATGAGGCTAGAAGGATAAAACATCCTCTTCAAGTTAGCCCAGACAGACAAAAATAGCCCTGAATTAGCACCAGCTTACTGCAGTTTGCTGCCAATCTGGACATCCATATGCTGGGGCTAGACCCACACTCCTCATCTCTCAGGGCCATTGCTAATATAATCCTGGCCTCTAGTTTGCTCTGCCACTTTTTAAGGACATTCTAGCAATGGAGGTTCTGTCTTCTTTCTTTCCATCTTTCCTGAATATTCTGGTACCCATGGAAAACCAATGGGCTGGACTCACTATCTATAAGATTCTTCGGCTGGATTAGGCATCTAAATTCATGTTGATTTCTAGGGTTGGTAACCTGCCATACCTCCGACTCTTTGAAACTGGCAAGTCTTCGCTCGAAGACTCACTCATTACCTATAGCTCAAGGGACCATATTGAAACAAGAGACATCTTATCATTACGGTTTCCCATTGTCTGGTCACAGACATTGTATAAACGTCACTTCTTCTATTCCTTCTGGAATAACAAGACTTTAGTAACCAGACTAAGAACTGCAGAATTTTTCCCCACTTCCACCCTTGATTTTCCCTCTGCTGTTTTTTCCTCTCTTCCATGGGTTATTTTTTCCAACTTGGGAGACAAGGAGAATGTGTATCCCAGGTAAAGTGAGGAGGAAAGGGGGAGGAGCTATGGCACAGACACATCAAAAGAGCCCTTTGTGCTCAGGGCACATTATTCCTGGAATCCAATCAAGTGCCCAAAAACCCAACCAAGCTTTTCAGACAGCACAGAAACCGGTCATGCAGGCCTCTTGGGCTCTGCTTTTTTAAAGCTTTATAGGGTACACTGAATTATTTGGTTGGGTCTTTTCAACCGTGTGACATTTTGGTTTTCAATGGCACAAATGGAGTTGATCATTAATTATTTGGACGCTTTAATTAAAAAAAAAAAACTCACTGTGGATTTATGAGGGTCTGCTGGGGGGCAAGGACAAGGAGCCCTTTAGTGATTCTCTCATTTGAATGAGAGTGAGGGTTGTGGAGGTCTAGAAAGGGAGGGTATAGAATCATCTTCCAAGAAGGTCTTAAACCCAAGTTAGGGTTTATTTGATGGAGGAGGGGCTTACAATGAAGAAAATGGAAAGGAACACAAGAAAACAGAATTCTGGGACTTGCCAAATGCACTAAGGGGGAGGGCATTTAATAAAAATCAATGGTTTAGCAGGGAGCCATCAGCCATCAAGAGCTCCTGAATCAATACCTTTCACATCAAAACTAGTAAGTCCTCTGGGTTGAGGTGGGGGAAGGGCTGGTTTCTGGAACATAGGATTCACTGAACCAGAGAGAGACTCCAGGAGGGGAGTTTGTGGGTGGAATGTTGAATGCCCAGAAGGACAGATGGATGTCTTCCTGTTTCAGAACAGCGAGGTAGCAAAGGTATAACATCCGCTTCCTTTCTGGGGCATGTTTTGCAGCCTCAGCCTTCTTCTGTAACATAGATGTGTGTCCCTCCTGGGTCACACACACGTTCCACTTCCTGATATCCTGAAAAAGCTGTCACACTCCCAGAGAGTTGCACTCCTGGGTGCCTCTCCACAAAGGTTAATCTCAATGACAAGTGATCCTGGGTGGGGTTGGGAAGCCTGGGAAAGGAAATAAGCTCTTCTCCAGAGACAGCAGGAATTCCCATCTATCCAGCCCCTTGAATCCAGGAGCCTCAGAGAAAAGACTCAGCACATGTAAAAAATACTGATGAAAATTGCTTATCCTTAACATCAAAATGCATAGTAATGCCATATGCCAAAAAGAAACATACTGATTTGTGTGGATGGATATCTTTGCTAATTTCCCCACTTAGATTTTTTAAAACCCTTACTTTGGAGTGATTCAATATGAAAAGAAAAATGCCAAAAATCTTGAATGTTACTGATGTCTCTCCTTCTAAAGTGCACAAAATTATTTTGAGAGTTGTTCTTATGGTGCCAGTTGATTAGACCGTATTATTTATCTTATTTCGCAAAGGAGAGAAACTGAGTCCGAGGGATGTCAACATGCCAAATCCATGAAATATTCGTGGGCTGGAATTCTAGCTGCCTGAAAAAAGACACTCCTCTCGAAAGACCTCACAATCATATCCATGGGATTATAGCACTGGGCTCTCCAGATGGTGCTACAGGAAGAGCTCCAGAAATTTTACAAGTAAGTTATTTGTTCTTCCTTACAGCCACTTCCCTGCAAAGGTTGGCTTTATGCATTTAATTTAGAGATGAGAAAAATAAAATTTACCCAAATTTTTGTAGCAAGTCCATTCGGGGTGTTTATGGTGGTGTTTGCTTTGTCTAAAGTTAAGGGCTGGAGAGGTCATAACAAATTGAAGATAAACCTGGCTTCAGTTAATTGATGATAAAATAGTGGAATTAAAGATTAGAAAGCATAATTGATGGACTTACTTGACGTGAGAGCAAAAGCAAGCTTTCATGTCTCTTCCCAGCCTCCATAGATCAAGATGGGAGGAATGTAGCTGGCAGACGGGGTTATGAAGCCCAGGGGAAAGAAATGGCTCAGATTCAGCCTCACAGGTGGCGAAGGGAATGGGCCATAGCTCAGGAATTTTCAGGTTCCCCGGGGTATGCTGTCCACCTCCACCAGTTGGGGAAGGCAAGGGACATCAGCAATGGGTTTTGGCAGGTAAAAATACAATGACGTGGCCTGGAGAATGTATTCCTTTATCTCAGTTTTGCCCACAGAGGGAAGCAAGGGCTTCACTTTGGCCTGGGATCTACAGGGTGCATTGCTGGCTGCCACTGACAGGAGTTGAGTATTCCGTACAGCACTGCCCAGGCCCAAGGCACCCACCAGTTTTCACTCCAAAGTACATGGTTAACAGCTAGTCACACACATATTTGCACCTAAATTCAAGATACTACCTTATGACAAAGTTTAATCATCTTGCTTATAACTCAGGGCTTAGAGGATATAACAAATTTCAAAGTGTTTAGTGATGAAAGAGAAGATATACTACTCAAGAGGCATTTGTTTGGACCAAACCCTGAAGCAGAGCCACTGTGTCTGAAGTCCCTTTACCTGGAGCCCTCTTTCCCCTCGTCTTTACATGATGGATTCATGTTCTTCATTCCTTTCTCAGTTCAGGGTCAGACTTCCTGAGAGATGCTTTTCTGCACCCCTTGGTCTAAATTAGGTCTTTGTGTTTGGTCTATTAAAATGCACTCTGTTTTTTCTTCATAGTACTCATCACGTGAAGAAACAATTACATTCTATGATAAGCTATTCAATCCTTCTTTCTTCCAGTGGATGGTAAAGTCCTTGAAGATAAGGACCATGTCTGTGGTGCTCACAATAGATGTCTAGCACCAAACAATATTTATTGAATGAATGAATGCCCTTGTCAGGAAACCCGTTCTAGACTGGGGTTCTGCCATTATATGCCAGGATGGTCTTGGCCTTTTTGAGGCTCAGTTTCCTCATCTGTTAAATAATGCTGTTTGAATGCAGGATCTCTGAGGCCCCTTCTGACGATGCCACTCTACAATCCATTTTAACCTACTTGTGGTTCTGTGTTTTTTTGGCAATTCCCTTGGCTCTTCAATTCACCCTCCCAAATAATTCCAGTTCTCCAATGCATTAATGATAAGGAGATCTTTTACTGTTGATTCTTTAGTCCTCTGGGGGAAAACTACAGCTCACAGCTTTTAATACTTGACTCCACAACTTCTTATTTGATAGTTTTTTTCCCTTGTTTTCCTTTTTGGCTCTCTGCTGTTTCCTCTTTCTTCTGGGCTTCTCATTACTCTCTGAATGCTCAAACACTTTTGTAATTTATTTAGAGCAACTCAGCACTCTGCCCAAAACCCTTCTCTGTTCACCTGCCTCAAGGTATACAGTTGTCCTTGCTCAGATATCCCATGAGCTGGCTGCAGCAGCTCGTTTATTGTGTGTCTCTTTCCAAATCCATTTTCAGTGACATTATGCTGGTAGCTTGAAATCAGCCATGATGGGAGTATTTGCACCACGGAAATTGGCAAATGCTATAAATCAAAGTTTTACTTTCTTGGAGAACTAATTGTTAAATATCAGTTACCAGTACACCACTGTCCAAGCTCTTCCTTGTTTAGGAAGTTGGTTGAACCAAATGATTCTTTAACATCAAACAATGTTAAGCAGAGTAGCAGAAGCTAAGAAAGGTGCATATAAAATGGTAGCTATGTTGGTTAAGTTTCAGGCAGGAAAACAGAATCTACGCCAGGCAGGTCAAGAGATGAACCTTAATATGAGACACTTGCTCCAAAGGTGTTGCCAGAGCAAAAAGGGCAAATGGGTGAGACAAGCCTTAGATTATCAGGAAGATATTTCTAGCTAGGGCTAAAGTGAGTGAGACAGGAAGTGACGTTAGCAGAGTTTAGGAACTGAGACTGCAAAGGGAGAGGCTTCCTGGTGGAAGTGAAACCCCAGAAGAGACCAGACCACTGCTGCAATGTCTCTAAAAACAGATGAAATAGGGGAAATACCTTGGCTTTTTCCTTCCTCTAATGTTCTTCTGAGGCCTCCCATTGGCCAAACTTAATCAGGAGCCAGATGGAACAGGAGCTTGGGAAATGTATCAGGAGGAGGCTAGCCCCTGTGATGCAGAACAGGGCAGAGCAAGTCTTGGCAATGAATCTGACAACAAACAGATAGGTCACCATTTTAATAACTAATATTATTCCTGGAGGGACACTCAATACCTTTCAGGTCACCACCAGTTACACTGATTTCCTAGAGCCCAGAGTTGAGCCTTACTCTATGAACCCAAATAATTCCCTGAGTCTGGCTCCCAAGTCCATTCTACAGGGAAGAGGATTAAGTTCTAAAAACTTAAAATTTTGCCATAGCTTCATGAAATTTATCCCAAGAACCAGGAACTATCATGATTTATAGAAAGGTAGACGTTCTATTAGCTTTTATTCATGAGGCATCTGAGATTTGTTGAATGATCCGACGTTCAGGTTAGAAGCAGCCACGAGTCCCTGAAGAAGCAGCCGAATGCAGCAGGGGAGGTCTGTACTCCAGTCCTGGATTTGTGGTTTCCTTTCTGCGTGTGCTGGAGCAAACCGCTTATTGTTTGTCACCTCAGTTTCCTCATCTGCATGCAGTGATGACCATAATCCTGGCAATGACACAACTTTGCTGTGAGGCTCTCATGAGAGCAGGCAAGTGAAAACATTTTGTAAATTGGAAAGTGTTACAACTGTGCAAGGGAATATTGTTTAAATGACATTTCTCGGCAGGGTTCAGCTGCCTCCCACAGTGTGAAGGTCAGCTTACTAATGCCACCCTCATAGCAGAAATGGTCCCAACTCACATCTTTTATTTTTCCTTTTACTAAATTGGGAACAAAACCCTCATTGCTTATAAGTGAAAATTGCTAAAAGCTTCATCTAACTTAGAAATGCCTACAAAAATTTCACTCAATTTGCTTTACATTGTCTGCAGTGTGGAGGAAGAAGCCACCAGTGTTTCTCTAGAAGGAAGTATGCAATGCAGGCCTTGTGGGTTTGAGCCTCCAAGGGCTCCAGGGGCTGTAGGGTCCTCCAAAGGGCGGTGGGAAAAAGGTTCCTCAGGTTTTCGAGGGTGTGCTCTGCAGCCTTGCTGAGGAACGTTTGTGTATCCTATGTGTGCTGGTGCATTTATTAGAGGATGTGGTGGTGATGGCGCTGGGCACATAGGTTTCCGGTGCCAACAAGCTGCTTGCTTTTCAGAAAAAGTGAAGTTTTCCTTGGCTCCACTGCCAGCTGCTTTATCTGTTTTCATTTTAAAGACGAGTTTCCAAAGTACCATTTCCTGAAATCTCTTGGCTGCAGCCAGGTATGTGATTAGCAGTTGCAAGTCCAGGGAGAAGGTGAGCTGCCAGGGAGAAGTTTACAGTAGGGTGGGTCATCCGGAGGAGTGCCAATTGAGGTCTTGCCAGGAAGCAAAGAGAGAGCCAGAAACAAGGACCCTCCATGGGAAACGTTCTCCCTCCAGCTCCATCGGGAAATTCACATCTTAGAATTTTAGTTTGAATCATTAGTCTGTGCTCTTGTCAATTAAAGAGGGAATGTTGAGCTTCAAGTTTAACAGAGTGACACTAGTTGAAGAGTTTTTTTACATCAAGGCTTTTTGTTAACTCTCTTTACAATATGTCCCTGTGTTTAGGGGGCTCAACATGTCTTATCTTGACCCTTTCTTAGCGCACTTATGGCTACTTGGGTAAGTATTTTCCTTCCCCATCAGATTTTCAGTTCTGAGCTCATGTCACATTTATCTATAAACTCTCCAATGCCTAATACACATGCAATGCTTATTAAATGTTGTTTGCATAAATGATCAGATGATGAAAACTTAGAACCATTAGCAAGGTTCTAATTAGAGATTCCTTCTTTCCACATATGTTTATTGAGCATCTCATATATGCCAAGCCCTGTTACAAGCTTTGAGAAGATATTGAGAACAAATTATACATAAGTAATAGGAATGACCCTAGTGATAACTTCTTTTTTCCACTCTTTATATCCCTGGCTGTTGAGAACTTCTGATCATGCTCAGGTTCTCTGGTCCTGTAATTCCCACGTTTCTGGCCACTTTTCCATGTGCAAAGCCTGTCCTAGGTGTTGGGACTTACCTTGTTGGATTTCCACAGGAGATGAATAACTCCAGGCTAGTTAGTAAACTGGGTATCCCACTCAGCTCTTCTATCTGACAACAGGATTTTAATCAATTCCCTAGTTATTTATTTCCCACTGTGTGGTCTCAGAAGACTGAATTAGACTCTGTGGGTGCATGTTACAGACAGGTAAGTTTTTTCCTCAACTCAAGGAAAAAGTTCCTAATAGAGCTGCCTGGCAATGAAGCAGACTCAAAAAGTAGTGAGCTCCCTGCTCCTGGAAGTTCTCAAGGAGAGACTGGACAGGGAACTTGATGGGCTGTAGGGGTGGTTTCTACTTTGAGTAGCAGAGAGAACAGTGCACTGCCATGACCCCTTAGAATTTGAGGTCAACCATGGTCCAAGCATTTTGATCTCTGATGTGGCCCTGCTCATTAGGCACCAGGTTAGCTACTCATGCCATCACCCTCAAAATGTCAGAGGAGCTCCCCTGCTCTTTCCTAACTCCTATCTGCCAGATCCGCAATTGCCTATTTCAGTATAACCTAATGGATTCCCAGGAGGCTCAGCCTCCCTTACCAACAGATCAATGGTGGCAGCTCCTGGAGGCTGCTTTGAGAGGTGATTTGAGACTGCATGGGAAGCTATGGTCATTTAGCCATGTCTTCCAGGCTAGCAGCTGTTGCATATAGACTCACTATCCCTGATCATCTCAAGTCTTTTTCTCCTTGCATATCCTAAACAGCAACCTTTCTGCTTTAATCTTCCCTCTTGCTGTAATTTCCAAGAGCTTTTGTTTCCTTTCACTCTCTCCTAATGGTTCTGAAATATGGCTCTCTGCTCTTCTATGAGATAGACTTTTCTAGGACCATGTTATTCATAAAAATGGCACATTGAGACTTGAGTGGCGAGTAAAAGTCTTTGGAAAGTCTGTTATTTCCTTTCCTCTTTCTTTTTTCTATCAACTGTACTGATGCTGAAGTCCCATAGGGTCTTACTAAAATGGAAATACTATCCCACCCCCAACCTGGAGGCAGTAACACAAATAACAGCCAGACTCTAATTGTTTAGTATGGAATATCTATGCTACTCCTTTTCCTCTGACAGCATGGGGCCCTGGGTATAGAAGCCAAGAAGAAAAAGGAGGGAGCCAGGATTTTACCACAAAGCAGAGAAGGGAGTTGTGTATGTATGTGGGGAGGTGGAGGTGAAGGGGAGGCAGAGTCCCACAGATCGGTAGACTATTTCAGTTCAGAGGAGCCTTGGAGGTCTAGTCTGGCTGTCTCATACATATGGGGAAACCATGGCCACAAGAGGGGAACAGACTTGACCAAAGCCACAGTGAGAAAAGCACACATCTTATCTTTGCTCAGTTTGCCTTTAGGAGTCTCTAAATGTTTCTGTATAGGGGTCTTTCTCAAGATGGAAGTAGGTTTCCTCAAGCTGGAAAATTAGGATAGAGGATGGCTGCCACAGTTTTGCAGAAAGGCAGACAGCATTACAGAACTATACCTCAACCACAGAAGCCAAATCAAAGCTAATCAGTGTCCCTTCTCTGGTTTGCATATTTTGAAAGCAATAAATAGTAATTTTCTTGTTCATAGGAAGCATAGGACAACACAAAATGATGCTCTTGAATTTCTATCTCTGGATGGCATATCTTATGTTATACATCTTCTCTGGCCCTTATCTTCAACATTTTGGCCAATAGAAATCCTAGCACAAGGTTGATACTCCCCAAATGTTTGCAAAGTAGGATGAAAATCCACCCTTTCCTTTTGTGGGGCGTGAGGTGGTGGGGGGTGAGGGAGAGAGAGAGAGAGCCAAGAGACATCGCCTACTAATTGATGGATTCCGTGCATGTCTTAGAAGAGCACTTTGCAGACAAATGACAAACGTTGGGACCGTTTACTCCCCTTTCCAAAGGTTTAGTGGAACAGTAGCTAGGTATCTTTCTCTGGGCTAAATTTGTCCTGTATAACCATATTACTGCTGAGAAGCATAGAGGCTCAAAATGGTCTTATAATTCCTTTCTCCTTTGGGGGAGATTGTCAATGTATTTTTTTCAACAGTCTCAGAATCCCAGTTGTTTATAATAACTAGAGATGGCAGAACCTGGCTGAAGTGGGAAGGCTGAATTTTATCTAACCTCTAATTTAGTTCTCCTCTCAAGTTTGTCCAAGTTCCTGAGACGCCTTTTCTCTGTAAGTCAAGCCATTGTTTGTCAAGGGAAATATAAATTAAGAGTTCTGTTCTCTGAATTAAATGGAAACTTGGGCTAGGGAAGCAGATTCTTCCTATGCTCCTCAGATCTCTAATATAATATAGGAACTGAAGTCATTGTGGGACTTAGACATGATGGATTCTAGAGGAATCCAAAACTCAAAGAATGTGGGAGTTATGCAAAGCCAGAAACCCAGCCTAAGTTTGACTCATCAGAGCTCTTAATAATCAGGTTGGAAATTCCACAGCATTATTGAAAGGGGCAAGTCCCTTTCTTTCTTTTTAGACAAAATGGATTCTGAAACCATCCATATTCTCTAATTGGACTCCCAAATGGACAAGCCACAGGCCATGCCCAGACCAACAACAATGATGCCATGGTCATCCCCATGTTTATTGGAGAAGGGGAGCTAAACTTTTAGCACTACATGAGCTGTTCGATTATGGATCTCTGGATTGTGTGATTTGGAAGACACACAACTAAGGAATAACTCTGGCCAAAACTGAGTTTGTAAAACTGGTGTTGAGCCAATGAGAAGTAATACAATCTTCATTTCTCTTTGCAGGGCTAGAAATGACACTTGTAGGCTTTAAGCCTATACTGTGAAAGACAAAGAAAATGGAAAAAGTGTTCTTTCACGGACACTTACAAGGTACTAAATTCCATCTTTATCACTTCTGCAATCTGGTGACCTAGCCATTGAACCAGTATTTCCCACGAATCTTCGTAATAGTTACCTTCATGTACCTCACAAAACATTAAGGACAGATGATGAGCAAAGCTAATACAAAGTTTTGACAGCCTAAAAACTAAAGCCTTATTTACTTAAATTATGAAAGCTGCCATAGTAAATAGACATTTAATTCAAGTAAGTCCCCTTGGGACAGTGTTTTTTTTTTTTGTTTTTTTTTTTTTAACCACTATTATAAAAAACACACCAGGCCAGGTGTGGTGGCTCACAGCTATAATCCCGGTACTTTAGGAGGCCAAGGCAGGAGGATCACTTGATGTCAGGAGTTCAAGACCAGCCTGGTCAACATCATGAAACCCTGTCTCTACTAAAAATACAAAAACTAGCTGGGCATGCTGATGGGCTCCTGTAATCCCTGCTACTCAGGAGGCTAAGGTAGGAAAATCACTTTAACCCAGGAGGTGAAGGGTGCAGTGAACCAAGATTGAACCACTGCACTCCACCCTGGGCGACAGAGTGAGACTCCATCAAACAAAAACAAAAACAAAAACATCCACACACACCAGTGGGTAAAATGTTTTTTCTGGTACTCTACTTCCAAATCCACTGTATCAGAGATTCTAGGGTTGGGTCTCAGAAATTTGCATTTTAAACAAAGTATTATAATAGATTTAGTAGATGGTATACTGTGCACATATATGTACTATGATTTTTTAAACACAGTAGATATTCTGATTAAAAAATATGAGTCGTATTTCAGGGGGTGCCATATTTATATAGCTTTGGGTTCTGATGTACTCTATGAATCAATAGATATTAATCATAAGACAGTGGTTTATAAAATTTCTTGGTTTTTAAAAATAATGTGCACACAGAAAAAGTTGGTAGCCATGCTTTAGAACAAATAAGTGCTGAAGGTGCAAATTACTGATAGCATCTTCCTGAGATTGTGTATGGATTCAGCTTGACAGACACTTGGTGGAGGCCTCCCATATGCTAATTACTGAGCTCAGAATTATCCAGCTATTGATAGGGGCCGGGCTCCAACACAGGTCTGAAGACCCCCAAGTTTAACTTCTACCTACCTACAATTGTCCTCTGGAAGAAATGAGAGCAGAAATGTTCTGACTTTATGAGGAGGAGGGATGCCAGGAAAGTGAGTAGGGGAAGAACTCTAGAAGTAGGATGACTGAGCTAGAGACATTGAGATTTAAGGTGCCTAAATATTTTATAAAGACTTGCTCTCCCTATGGATATAAATTACATTGTACCTGGCTGCAGCCCTCACCTCATGGTTTGGCCTGTTGTTCTGCATGTTGTAGTAAGAGTTCTGGGTTGTGCTGTAATGAATAGGATAGGAGAAAGCCTCGGCTGACAGGAGTGGTTAGCTTGAGTGATCTGAGGCCTGGAGAATTATGACTTAAGGATGAGGTGGAAATTGGCACCTCATTGCTTTGTGAGGCTACTCTGACTTGTGCCTTTCCCCTTCTAGGTGCCAAGTTGCGAGATTAGCTCTATTTCTTTGGGGTGGGACTTGCTCTTTAGAAAACTAGTGGTTCCTTAGTGTCCCATCACCACGCCCTCCTCCCTTTGCTGTTGATATTGACCGCCCAGCCTGTACACACTACCTTCAACTGCTTGCGCAATGATGTAGCCTGACCCCTGGAGCAGAGGGCTGGAAAGTCCTTGTGGGCTGTCCTTCTGTGGTTACTTCAGGGTAAGTCTCTTTGGTCCTGTCCTCCAGGGCTTGCATGAAAAAATCAGAGCCCTTTCAACTCTATTTCTACTCCAGTTTATTGAACACATAGATTAAGTAGAAGCAATTTCAGAAAATAAACCATATATGCTGCTTAGATTAATTATCTAATAGTTTTCTAAGAGCTAAAAATGACAATGTTTCATTGTCACTATTTCAATGCTGGGAGTATCGAAAGCTCCTAACCCCACTTTTGTGTATTTATAAACATAGAAGAAGAGTTTAAAGATATTAACTGACTTTTTCCCCTCCAATAATTTACTACATCCACTCCCTAGCCCCTGTTTGTGCCTGAGTACACATGCGTGTAGCTGCATAGGCATGTACACACACACACTTTTCAATTCAGTATTATGTTCTCAGGACAAAGAAGGGCTAAGGTAGTGCTAGAGAATAGAAATAAAAGGCTATTTGTAGCTTTTGTCTTTAAAGCCCACAACCTTAGGGAGATGGGGAGAACTCAAAACACAGAAAAAAAAATGCCTGAAAAGATCCATCCTAGAAAATGTTCCCACAGGCAGAGGTGGGGAAGATAATGAAAGGGAAAGTGGTAAGATCATACTTTTTGTGGATCATGGAAAGAGAGGCCCTGCTTCTTCTACAGAATCCCAGGCAGGAAATATCTGTGCTGTGAGTCTCAGCATATGGTCCCTTACTGAGATTTTCATGCCTTTGCAGGGCACAAATACAACATAATGGAACCTGTATCTGCAAACGCAGTAAGAAAAGCCCCTGGGCCTAAACAGGCAGGTGATAGGAGCAAAGGACAATTCAGCAGCAATCTGCTTGGATTGATAGCCAGTGATAACCAGATGCTCAAAGAGTGTCTCTGTGAGCACTCAGGTGAACAGGTGGCCTGAGAGCCTACAGGCTTTTGTCCTCTATGAGCACCCAGACTTAGCCTCTGCCTTTGGAAGGTGATGGGTTCTTGAAAGAATTGAGCTTAAGTACATCAGAATAGCATCTTAAACTATAAAGTTAGTTATTAACACTTCCCCCTGACCTCAGAGAGGTATATTTTCTGTACACCCTGGTGGTGGTCTGCAGGCTGGCACATACTATATAGGAAAGTCTACTGAGACTTGGAGAGCTTGTGTCTGCTCATTCACCCCATGCATTTGTACTAGACACTAGTGACAGAAAAAAAAAAGCATCTTCTAGGCATAGAGGGGGCTCATTAGTCACTTGGGGACCTTAAGTCCCTCACTACTGCAGCCAGCTTTAGAGATAGGGCCAAGGGAAGGATATGTTAATGCTCTCTGAGCCACAATATTTTCTCTTGAATCTTCATGATTTGGGAAAATGTGAGTTAGGATGGATGATAAAGACAGAGAGAAATATAACATTTGGCTATTTCTAGGTCCTCTCATTCTGAAGTCAAATACTCAGACCCACAAATGAGCATTTATTTGAATTCTTTTGTCTTTAATTTGATTCCTCAGATATATTCCGTTTAAAAGGCAATTTCAAAAGTGGGGAGGGGTGATTAATTTATGCTATTATAGGGTGGACATCCTTTTCATAAGTCTAGAAAAATCTTTTGCAGATTTCAAAGGCTTCTTAACCTTTTCTGACATTTAAAAGCAAACAGAAACTGTGCCAAATAAAAGTGAGCTGAAAACAATGGTCAAGTTGATGTCCAACTGGAAGGAGCCTGATTCCTCCAAATTCCTTCCCTTTTACACACTCCACATTATGAAATGGTACCACAGAATGCTGACATCTCTCTTTTAAAACACACACACACACACACACACACACACACACACGCAAAAATCACTGAATTATCATGGTTAAAATAGGCCCAGGACAAACTGTCAACAGAACACGATATATTTTATCCCAGATAATATTTTATCCCTTTCTCTGTCATTAAAGTTTTAAGGGTGGGATTCAAAACTGGAAGGATTAGAGCAGGCTGTTGGGAAGTTTACAGCTGAACACAGACTCTCCCTCTCATTCACTCTCTCTTTCTCTCTCCTCCTTCCTCTTCTCTTTAACAAGTTAGCAGCATGTGGCTTGCCCTTGTTCCAGCAGCGATTACTAAAATAAAAAACACCTTTGGCCATAAACACAAGTGAAAATTGAAACACGCTCATGAAAGTTTATTATTTTCGCTTCACTAACTTCACCCTACATGGAGAACTTTATTTGCCTCAGGAGGTCCTTAGGTCAGGTAATGAAAAAGCACAGGGGTGAGGCAATCCCAAATGATCAGGGTTGGGAGGCAGCTGGGGGGTGTTGTGCATCTTGGCCTTGGGCCTGCAGAACCACTCAAGTGTGTAGGCTTACCCATACTGGAAGCCCACTTCCTCCCTCTCTCTTCTTGGGGCTGCACTGCCTCGAGGGTCATGTTCGGGGAGCTGGACGTTGAGTTGGTTTTAAGCCAATCTGCCCTTCTGCTGGCTTGCTGGCCCAGCATTCAAGTCATATGGCTGATTCTGCAGACTTCCTGGAGCTTTGCTTTGACTTAAAGCATTTTTAGCCCCTAACTGGGATTTTCTCTCAAACTCAAAAGGAATAAAGGGAGGAGTGGAAGGGCAGATATCGAGAGGGCAATGAAGAGACACAGTGGGGAAAGAAGGCCTACATTCAAAGAGAGGTGGCCCAATTGGAATAATTTACTTCTGAGAAGGCAGGATTAACTGTTACCTGATAATAGTCTTTAGCCCTAGAGATGAGAGAAGATTTTAAACAGAGGAGGCAGATCTTTGTTTATATGAGAAAAATAAAGCCACTTCTATCCCATTTAAATGACCGTTATTTTAGTTGTTTTTGTCACTTGCAGCTAAACCTGGTCCCAAATAGACAGTCATTCATTCCAGGGTGTAGGCTGTCTCTCTCAGAGATGGAACACAAGGTTAGGAGATAAGCCTTCCAGGACCTATGTGATAATTCTGCCCTATAACATTCTTGCAAACCAAGTCTCCATGGAGCTCATCACTCTACCATCTCTGGAATGTGGCCCTTATCATCATGGCCCAAGATGGTGCCATCTATATTTGAGGCAGCAGGTGGAGAAAGGGACGATAAAGAAGAGGCCAAGAGAGCATGCCATCTGTCTCCTAAGGGAGATTACAGGGGGCTGCCATATGACACATGCATTTATATCCCATCGGCAAGAAGTTAGTTCCTTGGCCACACTTATTGCAAAGAAGGCTGGAAAATGCTATCTTTTTTATGAGTAGCAATACACTCAGCTAAAAAGTGTATTATTAGGGAAGAAAAAGAGAAACGATTTGGGAGAAATTGAGCAGCTTCTACCACAGCAATTCCTAGGAGCCTGGCCCTGACCTATCTTACTGGCCTGTGTTGGTTTAGTTAATGTGTTCCTTCTGTTGTTCCATGAATCCATGTCACTATAGGAAGTTTGTGTTCACCAATTCCTCATTCTTTCGTCTCTGTGACTTTCTGTCAGTGTCTCTCCTCCATGATTTCACATAGATTATTGTTCTTCGTCCCATCAAAATCAGCCCTGAGTCAAGTTATACAAACCTGTAGACTTCATACCCTAGACTCAGAACTTAGAACTAACTAATATGTAAAGAAAGAGTTTACATATATTAACACCTTCGATAGCTTTAACACATTTTTTTTAAGTATCCGGACACAACAGTGTATAGCATTTTACATGGCTTATTTTGCACTCATCCATGTGACACAAATTCAACCAGCTTCCTAAAGCCTTCCTGGAAATAGAGTGGGATGAGAATCTCCTTTGGACTCTGTCTGGCTCAGAGACTGCTGGGTTTTTTTTTTGTTGTTGTTGTTTTGTTTCGTTTTTTGTTTTTTTTTCTTTTCCATGGGGTGCTGCATGATTCGGCCCCTCATCCTGGTGGGATGACTCACATAACATCAAGTCTCCCTGCTGCTTGCTTGCTTTCTCCCAGCTGCCTCTCTCCTGCTTCATGCGTGATGTTTCTGGTTGCCTCCCTTTCCAGCATAATTAAATCCAGTAGACCTTCCAGTTGACCTCATGAGTGTGAGTTAAGCCCATTTATGAAATATGAAATGATCCCAAATGTTCATGATACAGCTTTCCCAGGGGGCTGCGGAGGTGGATCATACGCTGAGAGCTTCCTGCTGGACATGCTGCAGGCAAGGCAGATGTGGCCTCCCTGGAGTTAAGCAGCACCTTCCATGGATTCAGCTCTGGCATCCAGTGATAGTGATGATCCTCAGTGCTCCCTAAGGTTCTTTTTATTGTCTTTCTGCCCCACTTCTCTTCCGAATCAAGGATACTTGCTCTTATTTTGAGCAAGCAAGGAAAACCAAGATAATGCTATGTCATAATGGGTTAATGCTTTGTACGGACTTTTCATTGTTATTGGAAGCATGGACCAGAGATGAACTAACCTATTCATATGTATTCAAAGACATTGCTTGCATGGTCATGGAGCTGGGTTTCTTCTATTCAACATTCAGGGTTTCTTTGGTCACAAGCGGGGAATGGAAGAGAGTATGAATGACTCAAGGCAAATTAGC
Source organism: Macaca mulatta (assembly GCF_049350105.2). Taxonomy (NCBI): domain Eukaryota; kingdom Metazoa; phylum Chordata; class Mammalia; order Primates; family Cercopithecidae; genus Macaca; species Macaca mulatta. The sequence goes on along the minus strand of NC_133417.1, from coordinate 122,658,521 downwards.
TGCACTGAGGAAATAGAGGCCAAAGAGCTTGCAGCACTTACAGAGTAGTTAGTGCATAGAGACAGCCATGGAGCATGTCGGAGACAAGCCCTGGTGTTGGCAGGTAACACCCGTTACCCTACTCTTCATACTTCTGTAGAGGAGAAGGGACTTCTGCTTCATCCCACAGGAGAGAATACAATTAGAGAAAGACTTCTGACTCCTCCTGCCTACTCCCCCCATGCACCCCCAGTCCCTGACCCCTGCCCAGCCCCACCAAGCAAGGAGGAAGAAGAACTCATCTGATTGCTGAGCTTGTGTCCAAGGTCACTGCTTTGGTGGCCTTTCTCTTATAGTAACTAGCTTAGAATTTGCTCTTCCTTCTCTACTTATCCCAAGATGAGTCCTCATATCTGGATTATAGGTGTGAGGGAAGCCAGGAAGATGGTAGAAAGGAGGTTTCCTATACATCTTTCTGAGCCAAAGAAGGCTCAAATCACGTCCTCCAACAAAGTAAAGAAGAATCCATGTATTGGGGGGCAAAGAAATAAAGCTAATGCTGACTTTGATTCTTATTTGGATCCTGTTTTCAATTTTATAGGAATCTGGGGTGGGTTTGGGGGAAAAGAAAGCATGACATTAGTTGGCTTTATGCCTGGCTCTGCCTGTTATACTCACTCCTAAAAAGCCCTTTTAGCACTTACCTTAATAAGCCACAGTCCTTTCCTATATCCCTAGTCATCTTTGGGGTTCCCGCTGAGTGTTTCTCCTTCATTCCAGGATCATTCTGCCATACTCTGTTGTACCTACGAGCAGGTGGGCAGGGGAGGCGGGGGAAGTAAGGAGAAAAGTAGAGGTAACTGACAATGAGAACATCATGCGTGACAAAAAGGAAAAGTACTAAACTGCAATGAGATGTGTTTTGAAGAAGTAGCTCACTTCTCCTGTCTTCCGCCTGTCCTGGGCTTGAATCCCAGTCCCACCTTCTGCTAGCTATGTGACTTCCTTGACTCCTTTGTGCCTCAATTCAATTAGAGAGCCTATCCCCTAGAATTGTTTTGAAGATTAAATAAGTTATTATATAATGGCAAGCACGTAGTAGGCATTAGGTGAGCATTAGCTTACCATTGCTGTCACTGCCACCACCACCACCATTATCATCATCATTATCATCATCAATTATCATGACCATGGAATTTCTAGATGTAGGCTCAGGAATGACTGAGGTGGTGGACGGAATTTAGACCTTTGTCATGCTTTGAAGGAGACTCAGGTATTCAGGTATAGTAAAAAAAAGAAATCTGGACTGGAAAGTGACATATTTGAGTTCTAGTCCAGCTGTCTGTGGCCTTTGGCAGTACTTCCATCTCCAAATCTTAGTTTACATAGTTACAAAATAAGGAGTTTGATTTTCAGCGGCTTCCAAATGTCTGGAGACCAGAGCTGGGATGGCCACATAAACATACCTGGGAGCTTGTTATAAATGTAGATTTCCTGTCCTCACCCCCACCTTCCCAGCCCAAGAGATCTTGATTAGGTGTGTCTGGGATGGTTTGGGAACCTGTGTTTTTATCAAGTTTGTGCTTTTCTCTTCATGTGCTTACATCTGAGATACAACTACAGCCTGGGTAGCACTGCCCCAGGTCAGTTTGAGGTCTTAGTTCTAAAATCTCTTGTGTTCAATTGTGTGTGACAGGATAGAAGGAAGAAACAATTTTTAAAATAAGTAAAGGTGTAGAAGTGAGTTGGCAGGAATTTAGTGAAGGATTATCTTTGATCATTTTGCTCATTCAGAAATCAAGAGTTTTCTCCCAAATATATAACAGACTTCAACTTGCAGTTCACCAGAGCTTTCCAGTGAGCCGGTCTGACCCCTTCTTCTCTATCCTGAGATGTACAGCCAGGTCTCTGGGAAAAGAACTGTCCCAGAGAAGTGGTATAAATGCTCTTTCCAAAGCCAGTTCCTAGCACCTCCCTTTACAGTGGGCCAAATATTCATTTGATTAACCAGAATCTCAGGAGGCCAAAAGCAGAGAGGAGACTCCATCTTGCCGCTATAACATGGGATAAGAGTGTTCTCAACCCATCTCATTTCTGAGTCTCTTTCCTTGGCAAATAAAATGACTTTGCTGTAATCCCACAGTGTTTCTCTCTTTAACCCAAAGAATGAAATACAGAAAAACAAAAAACAAGGCAAAAAAAAAAAAAAATGGTTCCTTCCACCGTATAAACTGGAACTTCTTTCATCCATTGAATGACATGGTTTCTTGCTTCTTCCCTTCACCATGGGGACAGGGTGGAGACCATATTCCCCCAAGGAACCCAAGGTCATGACATTCATGGTGAACAAACTGCAGCCTCTAGAATGCATTTCCAATTAACACACACAAAGCGTTTCCTACTGTCTCTTAAATTATGGTTCTATATTTATCACTGCCAGTACACCCCTCCCTCTGTCTCCAGCTCCCCCAACCCACGATCCCTGCTCCCCCTTTAATTATTTCCAGAAGTGTTTCCATTCTTCTTTTTTTCCATTTTTGGAACCCATTTTGTTATAAGAAGAATGTAATTGTTGCTAACATTTTGATTTCCCTGTTCAGTGAGATTTACATGACACTGAGTTTCTGTGATATAATTCCTCATTTGCTTCCACATTTTCTGTTGATGGGCGTTTAATCTATGCAGAATTTCATTATCATCTGATTTGCTGTGGCCTCAACATAAGGAAAGACTTTTCAGGTGTCAACATTTTTTTCCTTTTTCCCTTCCTCTTTGCCCTCTCTCTCTCTTTCACTTGCTCTCTCTCTCCTTCTCTCTGTTGTCCCTCTAAACGCACATGAGCACATAGAAATAAACATACACATGTGCCTGCACAATTTCTCTGTCCTTGCTCTTCTCTCTTTCTCTCTGTCCTGTCTCTTCTCCCTCTTTTCCTCTCCCCCCCTTTTGCCTCCCTTCACTTGCTCTCTCTCTGTCTCTTCATCTCCCTGATGTCTCTCTAAACACACATGAGCACTCACACACATACAAATGTGTGCCTGAACTCTCTCTTTCCTCCATCTCCTTTCTTTCTCTGTCTCCTGTCTCTTCTCCCTCCTTCCCTCTCCCCTCCATCTGCCCCCTCCTCTATTTTTGTCTCTCTTACATCTTCTTTCCACCTCCCCTTATATTTGAGTTTCAGCGCTCACATCTAATAACTGGCATCTTGGCTTTGTCCTCCAGCCCAATTCACTCCTCCAAGATCCCTTGAGAGCACAATGCCCACAGGAAACTGCTTTCTGGGAGACAAGGGAGCTGTTTCTGATGGGAGAGTCATATTGGGGATCCTCACAGTGGCCTTAAAAGTCCCCTTGAACTCTAAGATTGTGATTCATAGAGGCCTGACCCTGAATCTTCTGAGGGGTGAAGATGTACTTTAGCTCCTTAGGGACCAGAGTCAAGGCAATATAAAGGCTATGATTTTTGCACAATAGTTGCATAATAAAATACCTAAAACATGTGCATGACAGAGACCAGAATTCATGAGATCAGGTGGTAGGTTGCTCTTTTCTTGGCCCTTTGTCCTCATCTATCTAACACATCAGACCCATGGAAGATAAATGCCCACAAATGGTGGGCCTCAGTGGATTTTTACAGAGGTAGAGAATTCAGCTCCTTAACCCCTCTTGGAAGCATATTTTCATCATCTGTGTTGAGTGTTAGGGCTCCTTCTCCTTTTATTTGTTCTGCTGATACTCCTCCACTTTTTAAGCAATTCTTCCTCTTCATTCTAACTCTTAACAGCTGCCCAGGTACCCTATACCTTTCTCTCCTCTTTCCCTCCACTTTTACAATTTCTCTAGCCTATAACCTGACCTCAACATCCTCATTTGTCAAAATTTGTCCATTCAGTGTGGCTTCATCATCCTGTATCCTTAGGATCTTGGGTTTCTACCCCAACCCCCTTGGTGATGGGATTGAAAGACTAAGAGATTAATGTGATGAATTTTCACATTTTAATACAGGCAGACAGAGGGTGTTCTACTTGGGCTCTGAATAAGAATGCTATAGTGTGAGAGATGGAGGCACTTAGAAAACTCACCAAGAAAACATGAACGTTTAGGGAGCACTCTGGTCCCCTCAAGTTGCACCTTGCCTGCGAAACTTGGAGAGCATCTTGCCTGGCCTTATTAAACCAGAGAGGGAGAGGTCATTCTTGTGTCCATGGATCTGTAATCAGTAGCCAGAAAAGGTGAGACCCATCCAGCCTCTCCCAGTGGATTCCTAGAAAATCTTAAACCATAGTTTTGTGGGTTTTTTTCTTTTTTCCTTTTTAGAACTTTTAAGATTCTTACTCTGTTCTTATTTGTCAGAGGTCGGTGGGTGCCTTCTCTATTCTTCCCTCATTGGAACTCTCACTAGCTGCTTCACTTATTATTCTGATGGACTTAATTTAATTCTCAGCTTTAGGAACCTGGAAAATGAGGGGACTCACTTTCTGTGTTCTGTTCTCGAGATGCCTAAGTCTTAAGCTATAGAATATGGGGTGAGCTGGATAATTCAGGAATTCCAGAAGCCAGGATAATGAGAAATGATATTCCACCATTGCGGAGTTTTTGTTGGCCCAAGGAAGCCCCTACATTTTCATCTTGACTCAGGGCTGGCCCAGTAATGAGTTGGGAAGAGGCCCCCAAATTAGCTTTGAAAAGTGGCCTACTGTGGTGGTTTTATAATGTACCTGCAAATTATCTGGCATTCCTCCATCAAAAGTTGGAGCCCCTTGAAGATGGGCCAGGCTTTGTGACTGCCATGACACATAAAATGTGGCATATGTTATGCTGTGTGACTTCCAGGGCTAGGTCATAAAAAATATTTGGCCTGTGCCTATCTTTCTCTCACCCTACTGGGAACCCAGACACCATGTTCTAAGTAGCACACGAAGATGACACATGCAGGGCTCCAGCCACAGCTCCATCTTATGTCCCAGCATCCAGCATCAACAGCTAAACATGCAAATGAACAAGTCTTCAGGTGATCCCAGCCTTTCAGCCGCCCCAGCTGATGCTGAGTGAAGCAGAGAAGAGCTGTCCCCGTAGAGATCTGTCCACATTTCAGATGCACAAGCCAAAGAAGTGTTGTTGTTATTTTAAAGCTGCTAAGTTTTGGAGTGGTGTGTCACACACCAATAACTGGAACACCTGATTTTTTTTGCCTTATCTTTCGTAACAGGATACCTTCAATTCTTCTGAAATTCCTGACTCTAATCTCAGACCTTCATTCCTGAGCACTTCAGTTATTAAGTGGCATGCTTCCATGAATCAATCCCATGGAATAAGCCCTGGTACAAAAGTGAATTTACCTGTTCCCATCAGTAATTAGCTTTGCAATTACATTGGTAGTCTTGGGAATCAATTTCCTTGAATGTAAAATCATGGAGTTGAGCTAGGTAATTTCTGAGGTCTGTTCCAGTTCTGTTTGTGGCTTTTCTCTATGGGTCTGCTCTGATGTCTCTCTCACATCTTCTTACCACCTCCCCCTATATTTGAGTTTCAGCCCTCACATCTAATGAACTGACATCTTGGCTTTGTCAAGATGTTCAGCTGCAAATGTCTGATGACGGCTTTGTGACTTTTCGTTACAAGAATTGCTGGTCATGCAACTGGTCATTGCTGGTCTTCAGTGCTTTCTTCCAATGGAGTAGGTGTTGGGGGTGGTTTGGGCACTGAAGCAGGCTCAGGGAATAGCTATGTCTGTACTGGAAGAGAAGGGTTAACCCTGATCCGACTGCTGCTAGATATTTGGCAGTAAAATAGACAGTGACTCCCCTGTTCTTCACATGTGGCCTGAGATAAGTGACTCAAAGAGATCCCTGCCTTGCCATGGAAGGCAGATGCTCCTGACATCTCTGGGCTGGGAATGACCTATGAGGGCCTGGAAGGTGGATCCTAGTCCTTCATTCTGAGAAAGCATGGATTTCTGAAGTTTCTCAGAACTCTGACTCTCTTCCTGGTCCCACTCAAAGTGGTATTTCTCTCTTTCCTTTAGAAGCTGGAGAGAATTTGATACTAAGTGAGAACACCCCATGAAAAGAATTCGTGTCCAAAGAGCAATTGCTTCTTAGTCAGTTTCTCCTGAGAAACAATGAATTGGCTCAAAGCAAAGAGAAGGGGAGCAGGCCAAAGTATGCTGTGAAACCAAAAGCAAAAGGAGAATAAGAAAGAGGCTGGAGAAAAAGTCATAAAAAGGGTTGGAACTCTTATAAAAGCCCAAACCAACAATGGTAATTCTGAAAAGTATGGGATTTGGTTACATAGCTTCATAAACAGTTTAGTCCTGAGCATTAATGCTAACCACACCCTCCCCCTCTACCTCGATTTGCCCAGGTGAAGGATTATCCAAAGGTGCTGACTGGGCCTTGCCTTGAATCTAGGGTCTTTCCCTCATAGTAATGACACTGAAAGCTGTGTCTGGTCTTAAATACCTAGCACTCAAATGCCAGTTTCTTAGTTCATCTTAGACACTTCTTCTATTGAGCAGCTTGATCTCCAGGTCTTTCTCTGCATAGACACACTTGATAAGGTGTGATAAGGTCTACCTTATCTTCTCTCTGGGGCCTTTCCTCGTGCTTCAAGTCACAAAAGCGTCTCAGTTCCTCAAGGTCTTCTAACATGCCATTGTTCTCTGCATGTCTGCTTTCCATGGGTCATTTTAAAATTATCTAGACTTTAATAGAAAGAATAAATAAATAATAGAGTCAACAAATGCCAATGGTTTAAAAAGGGTACAAAAAGATATTGTATTAGTTTGTTCTCATGCTGCTAATAAAGACATAACCGAGACTGTGTAATTTATAAAGGAAAGAGGTTTAATTGACACACAGTTTCACAGGGCTGGGGAGGCCTCAGGAAACTTACAATCATGGTGGAAGGGGAAGCAAACATGTCCTTCTTCACATGTCAGCAGGAAGAAGAAGAATGAGAGCAAAGGAGGTGGATAAGCCCCTTATAAAACCATCCAGTTACATGAGGATTCACTCACTATCATGAGAACAGCATGAGGGTAACTGGTCACATGATTCAATTACCTCTCACCTTCTCCTTTCCATGGCACATGGGGATTATGGGAACTGCAATTCAAGATGAGATTTAGGTGGGATAGCCAAACCACATCAGACACACACACACACATACACACCCACACCCACCCACACACAGAGAGAGAGAGAGAGAGAGAGAGAAATGAATCAAATATCTCTAGAAGGATACACAAGAAACTGAGCACATTGGTTGCCTCCTTGGAGGGATGCTGGATGGAAGCTGTGAACAGGAGATGGAGATCTTTTTCTATATCTATATCCATATTCTATTTTGATTTCTGAACCATGGGAATGTATTTTCTATTTGATTAATTAAAATTCTGAATTAAGTTATTGAATGAGATAACCAATATTGTGTGTGTGTGTGTGTGTGTGTGTGTGTGTGTGTAGTGCAAATCCTTCCAGGGCTATTCTGTGACAACATAAATATGTGCAGAGACATAGAGACACAGAGAGTATGTGGGGGTGAGGATGAGGGAACGAGTATAAGTTCTCTTGTGCACAAGTGGTAGAATACTATGTTTACGGTTTTGTATCTTAGCCTCCTTTTTTATTGAGCCATATATTTTGGAGATCATTTGTTATCAGCATAGTTTTAGATATTTCAGTCTTACGATGGCTACATTTTTAATTGTATTTTAAAATTATATATACATTTAATTATACTTAAATTATATTTTAATTTTTATTTAACTTGTTACCTATTGCTGGACTTTCAGGTTGTTTCCATGTTTCAATTGCAGTAAAATGCAAAAACAATCCTTGCTCTAGTCCTTGTGTATAACTTGTTGGGGGGCCAGGCCATGGTTTACTCTTTCTTTTTGTCTCCCCCAAACCAGCAGCACAGGTTTGCAGGTTTACAAACAAGGAGGCATTACAAGACCACTAGTTTGTGCTGATCATTGAGTGTCACTGATAGTGTTTAAAGAGCTGAACCTCTCTATTCCTGATACTAGTTAACCAAAGATTGCAATTTTCTGCACAAGCAAATTTTACAACAAAACATAGGGTTCTTCTAAATGATTTCTTGAAATGAAATTTTAACAGAATCAAAACCTTGCTAAAAGTAAGATTTCTAATCTGCAGAGAGAAAAAGAATGGCCACTTAGTCTTTTGAGTCTCACTGAGCAAGTGAAAACAAGGGCTTTGGGCACAGTAGGGAAAGAAAGGCGGTTAACACATACAGACTTACCTCTTTCTCTGTCTCAGTTCATGGAAATATTTGTGTGTTGAGTCGTGCAAAGTGGTTTGGATTTGTGTGAATTTCTTTGGGTGGTTAGGAGATTTGAGATGGGGAGGAATGAAAATAGTTGAAACATAATTTTGATGGTGAAACAACTTGCAAAGAGGTCTTAGCTAGGACACAACTAATCTGAACCACTGTGGACTTACCATGCCCACATAGACTTGAGAGAATAAACTGCCCAGAGGTCATGTGAGCAGAATATAGTATTGCTGCTCATAGAGCAGTGATTATAGGCATGGAGAAAGTGCTTCAGAGTCAACTCTAGAAGAATTTGGATTGTGCTCTTTCCCTCCCTATTCTAATAGCCCCTCCCTTTATTAATAATCATCAGAATCACCACCACGGTGTGTCTCCTTTGGCATCTGCCTTATTCCTTATGGGATCTGAGGAAGAAAAAAGGGGGTGAATAGTACTATTGTAGAGAGGAAATTCGAGTTCTTATGAGCCCTAGGATTTAATAGCTTTTCTCACAATGGTCTTTGTTCTCCTAGGGCTTTACTCATGTTTACACTGCTAATCAACTCCTTCATTTTGGTGCTATCCCTTCTTTGTGCCTTTGCTTTTGCTGTTTTCTTGATCTTTGATGTCTTTTCCTCCAGGCTCTGATTATGTCTTTTCTGAAATTTCCTTTACGCCTCCTCCTCCTTTCTATACCTAAGATTGAGTGCTGGGGATCCATGGAGTGCTTGGGTTATACTCTTTGGGATCTAGATTATTGGATTGGAATTTTGTTTAGATTTGTTTCATTTGATCTCTGAAGTCACTTTGCTTGGATGGATTTCTTGGTGTCCCTGCGTGCAACTCCCAACCCACAGCCACGGCCCAGGTTCTTCTTCATCATGGGGCTGGGGTGGAGAGTTGTCTTACACCTGAATGCTGATGTCTATCTACACCCTTCTCACACTGCTGTGTCTTGTTTCCAGGTAACAGGGTGTCTTGGCAGGGCCACACCTACCCAGCTGAGCCTCTTTATAAGGTTTGTCTCATCACAGTGTGCCCCAAGAATCAGTTCTGAGATTGGCAGCTCCTGTGCCCAATCTGTTTCCTCCCTGCTTCTGCCACCACTATCAGGCAGTCTTCAAAACTGGACCATTGTGTCTGAGGCTTCCTTCCTGCACCACCTCCCGACTCCCACTTCCTGTCTCCTATGAAACGCTCTTCAGTCTTTGACACCCATGTCAAATACCGTCTTCCCCACAAGGGCTTTCTCATGGAGAAATAAATCCTTACTTTGAAATGTATAAAGTGAAAAGTAAAATGATTCTCCCTACACCAGCCTCACTCCTCAGAGGAAAACATTTAGAGTGATTTCTAGTTTTAGACCTTCTGTTGGTTGCCTCCAAAAATGTAAATATCATGTTTTTACCTCCATTAAAAATTAACAGCATCTTTTAATACTTCAATCACATCTTTTGATAGTATTATAGTTGAGAAATTTATCCTATTACCAGTATTCCCTCCATTAAATGTGTTTATTACATTAAGTAATATATTAAAAACACTATTTCTACACTGAAAAATTTGGAAAATATTTTTGTTTCCCCATTATTTCTGAATAAAGTCAGTGTCCAATCACTTCCCTCCTTCTTTCCTCTGACCCACCCACCTTCCAGTATTCATTAAGCATCCCATCCTTTTGAAATTCATAAGTTTATAATATTTACATGCCATTTCGTAACCATAAGGTCTTTTTAACTTTTTGAACATTTATATAAATATTGAAAACCAATAAACAGTATCTGCAAAGTTGTATTTACTCCAAACCTGGTAGTGTATTTGGATCTAGAGAGAAAGAATAGAGGTTATATGTTGCCACCTAAAAGAAAATGCTTCAAAGATCAAGATCAAGTAGATGCTCCTTTTAGACACCATTAATTATTGAGAATTATGCCACGGATGATGATAAAAAGGGGAGGAACATAAATAGAGAGTCTTGTATTATCACTAAGATGGATAACTCGGGTAGAAGGAATATATTACATAGAAAAATTACCAGCCCAAAGGTTGGCCACTCAGGCTTGTTTTTCAAGGGGTTGTGGGAAAAGAAATGAGGAAACAGGAAGAGGAAAAGGAAGACGTTGAGTAGGAGATGGAATGACAGGTGAGAACAATCACCTAAGAAAGATCCAAAATATCTAGATTTAATACAATTTGAAGACTAGGAAACACCTCCCCTACCTCTTGGAGAGGCTCACCTGGAAAGCACCAACCTGGCAGTGGCCACATCAAAGTAAAATTGATTGAGGCCCCATGGTTTGGAAGAGAAAGAACAAGGAATTTGTTCTCTCAAGCTGTCCTGGGTGCTGAGAGGTATGGATGGGATTTAGACCTGGGGATGGGAAGCTAGTTGAGATGCTAAAAATGGACTCACTGAGGGCAGTGGGACTGCGTTTCTGGAGAAGGGCTACTACAGAGGCCCTGTAGGTATGGAATGGTTCACCTGGACTAGAACCACAGGAAGTCCCAGCCAGCTCTCAGCACCATTCAAAATGAAAGCAGGAGCCAAGGTGGGCCAGGTCCACCAGCTAGGGCTACTGGGCTGCAGCCAAGCCAAAAGAGAAATTAGACCATTGAGTTGTGCCAGCCAAGGCCCTCCATAGCCAATGTCAACAGATTGGCCAGTATAAAACCATCTTCCTAAATGGCCCCACTCTACAGCAGTGATCACCAAGGATCCAGAGGACACTGGTGAATACAAGGGCCTCTTCTCTCCTCACTGCTTTTAGGACACAAGAAGCCATTCCCCTATGCCCAGAAACCATATTGGGAAAAGAAAGGGTGGGAGAGCAATGAAGTCTGACAATGTGAACATTTTATCTAAAAGCGCTTATCTGGAGAGTGTCATATCCATTATAAAGATTTAAAGAAGCACAATTTCTCTGCACATCTGTGTGTATCATGAGTCTCCAACCACAAGAAGTCTGGGCAGTTATTAGATATCATTTTTTGTAGCCACCCAGAGTAGAAATATCTGGCTAACATCCTCTGGCTGAAGAAAGCCTGTACTGTCCTATATTTGGGATTATTCACAGTCATGGGGGACAGGGAGAGGCTGGATCACTTAAACTTCCAATAATTCAAAAATATCATTTTTGCTGAGTGTTGACTATTGACCAAAATTTCCAGTTGCCAAATGGACTGATTTGAACTGTATGTCTTTTCATGGCCTCTATCAGAGGAGGGAAGAATCTGTGAAATAATTAAACATGATCTTAGCCTCGCCACCCCTGCCCCCTGCCCCCTGACCACCCCGGGTTGCTAGGACTGGGCATGGGGGTAGGAGATGAGGACAAAAGTTGGGGGATGAGGCAGGGGTGAGTCTGTGTCACTCTAGTAAGGCCTCCAGGGATTTCTCTCAGGGAACCCATGACCTTCTTCAGAGTTCTTTAGTGACGTTCTTCCCAGTGCACCTTGAATAAAATCTAAGTTTCCTTCCAGGCTGCAAGGTTTGCCCACACTAGCCTCTGTTTTCCTTTCTGATCTCATTGTGCCACTATCTTCTGCCTCACTAAGCTCTGCTTTAAGTCAATGGGGATTTTATAAAAATTTTGTAATACAATTCTGAAAATTGTATAACAAAACGTTAAGCTCTTTTCTGTCCCTTAACAGTCATTACTCTGTCTTTTTTTCCTCAAAATCCCCTTCACTCATTTCTTTCCATAGTTATCTCTTTGTCATCCTCAGTATCTCCATTTAAATGTCATCTCCATGAAATGAACTTCTTGATCTTCTATGACCTTCTGTGACTTTGCCCCCATGAATAGCTTTCCAAACGCCCTCGTTATTAACCTCTTAAGCATGTATAACAAGTTGTGGTGACTTATTTATTTATTGGTTTGCTCCTTTGTCTCTCTCCTGCACTGGAATATGAGTTCAAGCTTCCAAAGGACCGTATCTGTCTTTCTGATCATTGTGTCTCCAGCAACTAGCACAGTGTTGGGCTTATACTTCCCTCTCAATAGAAAACTGTTGGGTGAATGAAATGGGCAGACATTGTTTAATGCTCTGATCTCAGTTCAGATACATGGTAGCCCAAGGGAGGAAAAGGGACAAATCATCCCTTAAAGTCTGTCAACTGGAAAATGTCCCTCTAGAAGGTTGGTTGTCCCTGAGGAGATGGATGGAGTGAGGTTGATTTGGCAAGCTTGCTAGTGGCAAAGAGAGGGTTAAAACAAAGGAGAAAAAGAAAAGACAAATGAAATCTGCTCAAAGCAAAACAGATGTTTCACCTCAGATCCACTTTGTTTCCATGAGGAACGGGTGGGCTGGTGGGGCAGTGGGGAGACAAGAGTGATTGTTTGCCTAGACTTTGCTTCCTCCTGAGCTGCCCAGTCTCTGGCAACCTGGGACTCTTTGCTCCCTCCACCCCTTGACCCCTTCCTGCCTCATCAAATGAGTCATGACCACAGCATTTGTGGAAACTCCTAGCAAGTGGCAGAGGGGAGGGGGTGGGAGAGAAACCCAAGAGCTGGCTTCTGGGAGGCTCTGAGGCTGTTTTGACCCCCAGAAGGCAAGTATGGTTGTCTTCCAGGCTGCAGAGGAAAGTGTCATGTTTGAATGCTGACAAGTTGGATATCTGAGTGTTAAGACCTTGTGAGAAATAGGAACAAGTTCTATGAGAGGCAAGGAACCTAGGACGCTGGGCTGTGAGGAGGAAGAGAGCTCACTCCCTAACCTCAGGTGCACAGAAACTTCACCAGAGGCAAGGAAGAGTCAAAGAACCTGGTCTTTGGCAAGGTCATTGATGACTGGCAGGGAGGGATGTTACTGGGTGCAGTGCTGGAGCAGCTCTTTGACACAGCTGCTCATATTCAACACACATAGTAGGTACCTACTATGTGCCAGGCCTGGTTCTTATCACTCAAGAATCATCAGTGGGAAAACAGCAAAGTCTAGCCCCCATGGGGCTTTCATTCCAGTAGTCTCATGATTTATAGGGGTTCATGGAATTTGATTCTATATCCTTGTATTTTGGGTACACTCTAAAGCTGTCCTGTTTGCAGGTCTCGCAAAAATTGTGATCTCATTTGGAGTGATAGGGGCAGTTGTAGTTAAGATCTTGAGAGAGCAAAACGAAAAAGGCATTAACAGGAGATATAGCCATTGAAGTCCATTGGGACAGGCTGGCACTAAAGAGCTTCCTGTTGCTAGGATGAGTGCGGTCCTTGGAGCACCGAGACCCTCCCCAGGAAAGAAGCAGTTTACTTGGCTTCTGTGGTATACCTGGCAAATAGTAGGGTAGATTCTTCTGGCTCTCACTCTTGCTTCTAGCCCATTGGCAATGTTGCCAACCCAATGCCTCCTTTTTTGAGATACAGACTTGCAATGCCACCAGCCTCCTTTCCTTCCCAGCTTTGCCATTTGCAGGCCGGTTACTGTCCACTCAGGTCAGGCTGGTATTGGTGTCTGTGCTGCTGCGTTCTCACCTCTGCTACCTCTTCTATTAATGTTCTAGATGTATCTGTTGGGAAAGGCAGAAGAGGGTGAAGTGGGGATGATTGAGTTTGTGGTTGTCTTGGCACACCCATAATCCCAGCACTTTGGGAGGCTCAGGCAGGAGGATTGCTTGAAGCTAGGAATTGGAGACCAGCCTGGTCAGCATAGCGGGACCCCATCTCTCCTAAGAATAAAATAAAATAAAATAAAAATAGGAGTTTGTGATCTGTAAGGGATGCTAAGAAAGGATCAAAGTTCAGATGAGATTGGTTTCCTCTTTTTCCTCATTGCACTTCAACAACCCTGTCTCAAGGCTACCTGCAGGTGATTTTGTCTCCCCAAACTCTTCCTCTAAATGGTAACCACTGAATCCCTGCACAGACCACACTGGTCTTCTTTGGCCCTCTCTCCCTTGCTTGCCATATGCCCCTGAAGGTCATCATGTTTTTCTTATCCCCCAAGTGCATTAGCTGATAACCAGTCACCCCTAACCAAACTTCACTTCTTTCCTACCTGGGATAGACTCCAGGTTATACCTATTCAGTTGTTATTCTAAGAGAAAATAACACTCTTTTAGCTTAAGCCATTCTTTGTTACATTTTCTGCTACTTTGAGCCAGATACTTCCTGAACCAATGTAGCTCATCTCCCTGGTCCATTTGATTTTTGATGTTGCTATGCTGTAGCTGCTTAGAGTTCCCATGTATCTCTTATTATGAACTTCCTATATTTATGAAACTATCAGAGCTGGAAAATCCCTTAGAAATCAGCATCCAGTCTCCTAATTTTTATATAGGGAAAGTAAAACCCATAGAGGGAAAGTAATATGAGAGTTAGTGGGACAGCCAGGCCTGGAACCCACAAATCTTGGAAATTAGTCCAGTGTTCAGTGCCAGCCATCTCCCTATTTCTTTGACTTGAAACAATAATAAAGGTTGAGGTGCAAAGAAAATCTCTGCTTTTGCTTGATGTGGCTATTGTAGACGTACTGAGCACAGCCCTGTGCCCGAGGCTCTGACCATCTTGTGGAAAGACAGACCCTGAAAACACGGGCAGCTGTCCCGGAGAGTGGAGAGGCCCCAGGCGCTGGCTCACAGAGCTTTTCTCTCCACTCCTCTAAATTACTTTCCTGGAGACAGATTCAGCCTCTGCCCAGCTCCCTATAGCAGTGTTCAGACATGAGCTTAGTGGCTGCACTCTTACCGACTCCATGGGCACAAACCAATTAACTATGAGAGTTGCATGCACGCATACACACACCCACACAGACACACAGACACACACACATAGGAGACATGCTGCTCTCCTGCTGCCCATTTCTTTTTGTCTCTCTCTATCTTGGCCTCTGTTAAGACCCACTTAAACATTCAATAGCTTACTTTTCTTTCCTCTCTTCTGTCTGTGGGTGTGACATTATAGCCACAGCCCTCACTCTGAACATTGAATATCTTATTAGTTTTCTTTTTATAAGCCCCAGTGTCAGAGGCATTTGAACCACAGCAACTCCATCTTAAATAGGAGCTGGGTAAAATAAGGCTAAGACCTACCGGGCTGCATTCCCAGAGGGTTAGGCACTCTAAGTCACAGGATGAATAAGAGGTCAGCACAAAATACGGATCATAAAGACCTTGCTAATAAAACAGGTTGCAGTAAAGGAGCCGGCTAAAACCCACTAAAGTCAATATGGTGGCGAGAGTGACCGCTGATCGTCCTCATTGCTATGCTCCCACCAGCACCATGACACTTTATAGATGCCATGGCAATGTCAGAAAGTCACCCTATATGGTCTAAAAATGGAAGGCAACAAACACCTTTTGTTTAGCATATAATCAAGAAATAACCATAAAATGGCAGCTAGCAGACTTCGGGGCTGCTCTGTCTATGGAGTAGCTATTCTTTGATTCTTCTACTTTCTTAATAAACTTGCTTTCACTTTACTGTATGGACTTGCCCTGAATTCTTTCTTGTTTGAGATCCAGGAACCCTTTCTTGGGGTCTGAATCAGGACCCCTTTCCTGAAACACCAGCACCAGTTTTGGTCATTGAGTGTGCTTCTCCCTTCTGCTGGGGAGACACTCCCCCTACCTCTCCCCTGGGCTGCCCCTTGCTGCCATTCTTCTCCCAGCACTGACATCCAGTCCTCCCAGGGGGCTTTGCTCACCTCCTGGTACTGCCAGTCACTCTCTAGCATGCCACTTCCTTCCCTCTTTGGCCTGGAGATATATATATATATATATTTTTTTTTTTTTTTTTTTTTTGAGATGGAGTCTCATTCTGTCACCAGGCTGGAGTGCAGTGGTGCCATCTTGGCTCACTGCAACCTCTGCCTCCTGGGTTCAAGCGATTCTCCTGCCTCAGCCTCCTGAGTAGCTGAGACTACAGGTGCCCGCCACCATGCCCAGCTAATTTTTGTATTTTTAGTAGAGACGGGTTTCACCATGTTGGTCAGGATGGTCTCGAACTCTTGACCTCACGATCCACCGTCCTTGGCATCCCAAAGTGCTGGGGTTACAGGTGTGAGCCACGTGCCCGGCCTGACCTGGGTATTTTATCTTCTTCAGAGTATTTAGTAGCAACTAAATGATTATGCCTATTTGTTTACTTGTTTGGTTTCCATTTTTCCTTTTTTTAAACATTATTATTATTTTTTTAAAGACAGAATCTCACTCTGTTGCCTAGCTTTAGGCTGGAGTGCAGTGGTGCAATCATAGCTCACGGTAACCTCCAACTCCTGGACTTAAGCAATCGTCCTGCTTCAGCCTCCTGAGTAGCTAGGATTATAGGCGCAAACCACCATGCCTGGCTATGTTTTAAAAATTGTTTGTAGAAATCAGGTTTTGCTATGTTGCCCAGGATGTTCTTGAACTCCTTGCCTTAAACGATCCTCCTGACTTTGCCTCCCAAAGTGTTGGGATTACAGGCGTGAGCCATGATGGCTGGCTGCCATTTTTCTTTGTAGAATGCAGACATTTCTTCTAGGGCAGAAACATCCATTCTGTTAACATCCTGTGTTGCTTTCCAGTAACAAACCTGTGCCTGGCTTGAGATAGGCATTGAAAAATCATTTGTTGAACTTTAGTCCTCTGAAGTTGACTGAATACGGACTTGAAATCATTTGTTGAACTTTAGTTGACTGAAGATGGACTTGAAATGAGCTTCCTCCACACAATGGGACATCTGTGCTGTGGGTGTAGGACAAACAAAAAACAACATGGACAAGCCTCAGTCCGGGGTGGCCAGTACAGTGAAGGCCGATGACATGTTGACTTTCCTGTACTGCTGTCCTTTCCAGTGTCCTTCCCCTCACACTTGATGTAAATCCACAGACTTTCCATCAGGCCTCTTTATATCCATCCCAACCTCCCCGCACCCACCCCAGGAGAAAGGAAGATCTCTCTAAAGGCGTTACCAGAGGTGCATGCCTTTGCCTGCTGGCTGCTAATCCCACCTTCTCCTGACTCCTCTTGAGCTCTTTGGAGAAAGCATCTCTCCTTCTCCCCTTGATCTGCCTGCATGGGAAATTCTGAGGCATCAGAGCTCCTGTGATTCTCCTTGAGAGAAGAGAGAGACCACAGCTTCTTACAGACCTCCAGAGATGCTGGGGTGGATCTCTGACTTGGCTCCCAATGTCCCCTTGTACTCAATCCAGCTTGAGCTTTTAGGACAGCGTCTCGCCATCACCTCACTCCCCCAGCCCCATTTCACTATGCGCCCACTTCCCCTTATTTTTGGGCTCTCCTAGAATGTTTCCTAGTCCTTGTCTGCATGACCAGCCCTCATGCGAATATCCGCTTCTGACCACAGTTCTCTGTAGAGAACAGTACCTGCCTCTTTTTATTCTGGATTTCTCATTCACAAATCCTTACTCAAAATTCTTCCTGCGGGAGGGCTTTCCTGGCTTACTCTCTTTGACTCTCACTACTTGACTAATTCCATCTGCCCCTCCAACTTGTCTGCCTGCACAGAGCCACCTCCACAGGATCCAGGTGTGTCCAGATACTGGTAGGTATCAGATTTTAGGTCCCCATTTAATCTTCATGTTTGGTGGAATTTTCTTACAGGTAAGAAAATCATTTTTCTGTGTCTGGGAGGGCAGTCTGTCTATATATATTTTTCTTTTTTACTAATTCTTTTTCTCTTTCTTGGTCATCAGAGTAGAGTATAAACTGGAAGACCATGAATGAGTAATCATGGTTCCAGGTTTTTTCCTTCTCATCATTCTTGCCAGCCCCAATCTTGCTCACCCTCTCCGTAGCCCTGTGGCTGACCAGTTGCAAATTAGATAAATCATCTTGAGTCCATCAGGAATTCTTCTTTTTAAGGTGTCCTAGCATTGGTTTGCAGGAGAAAGAAAGCAAAAGGGGGAAGGAGTGGGCAGGGAGGAAAGCACCTCTGACCTCAGGGGTCTTGCAGTTTATCAGAGAAGGGGAACAAGCCATAAAGGAACAAACTTAAAGGAAAACACTTAAAGAAGGTTGAAGGAAGCAGCTCGGACGCCCAGAATTTTGGCTTCTGGGTCTTTGTTTCACCCACTATTGACTGTCCTGGCAACTGTCTAGGAATATTTCAGAGTCACTTGGGTAGAGCCCGAGAATGAATCAAATGTCTCTTTTCATAGACCCACTGGGCTGGCTGAGAGTGGTGATGGTCATTCTGTCCATCCCCTTCCCCCTAGGCCAGACCACATCAATTCAGCCTGCCAGTCAGGGGTATCTCCTATTTCCAAACCTCACCAGAGACGGATCCTACCCAGCTCTGTCTGCTCTTCCTGCCCCTGTGGTTTTGAGCCTTGGTAATGAGTGGCTGAGACGGTTGCATTCCTTGGACAGCCTCTTAGCCCTGCATATTTGTCAAGGACTCTTGGGAAGGGAGCTCAAGGGGATCTAGAGGCAAAGGCCTGTGTGAGGCTGCCCAGCCATACTCAGCTTTTTCCACTGGGCCTCTCAATTGCAATCTGTCTGTGCTCCAAGGTGGGGAGGTGGTTCCCATTTGCAAGGGGATGAATGCTGGTGTTTGACTTATTGCTGTATCAGGGCCCAGAAGTTGTGGCAGAGAAAACATCTCTTTAATTTGGAAAAGAAAAAAAAGACCAGCTTTGAATTCCACCTGCCTCCTCAGTCTTCAGCACCACTTCCTCTTCCACCCTACTTTTCTCACCTCTCCATGTGGGATGACAGCCCACCAGGACAGGCCTCACTGACAGCCCTGTCTCTGCTGGGGGCCCCACAGTTCTGTTGTCCTGCTGGATGAAAGGCTGTCAGCTGATATTGCTCAGTGCTGAGAACTGAGGCTCTAGTGGGATGAAGAAGTGGTCTTGGGTGAAAGGGTCACACGAAATGAGTGTTGGCCAAGGCCAAGATTTATGTATTTTTAAAAACAGATACCTCTGTCAAGTTTTCTTTATGTCTTTCCTATAGAAAATCCCATTCCTTCTAGACCACTTCAGCTTTTTCCATTCTTCAGAGTGACCCTGTAGAGTTTGGTGGTCAACCATGCAGCCACTGATGACAAATAAGAAGCAATGGATACCACATGTGCTGTTTCCTCTGTTGGGACATGCTCCCCACCCTGGGCCCTACACTACACCTCTGGCTATCACTAGCCTCATTCCCTTAGGGCCTTCAGGTCTTAGTTCAGCCCAGGTAGCTGCTCCTCTTACATGCTGCCTCTGCAGTTTCAAGAGAGGGGAACTGAGAGAAAGTGGTCACACACAGATCAAGAGGGGAGGAGGCTTCAGGCAAGGAGTGCCTTGATGCAGTTGATAAGAATCCAAAAGTTTGGACTGGGTTTATAATTCAGCAAGAAATCAGTAACCTCCTGGAGAGAAACTTCAGGGGGTTATAAAGTCAGAAACTGAACAACAGTAGGTTGAGTAGCAAATAAGAATAAAGCGCGAACGGTGCCTTTAGACAACTCTTTCAAGAAATGACCTATGAAATTAAAAAAAAAAAAAGTAAAAAAGGCATTAGCTACAGAGGAGAAGTGGAAAAAGAAGATGATTTATTTCTGTATTGTTAAGATGGAAGTGACCTGAGAAATGTAGTCTTGGGCTATTCTATATTCTGGGTGTTCTCTCTTTACCACACCCAGATCCACTCCTTGCCCTACTCTGTGCCCTGAGAGGCTGACCTTTCTTGACTATGTTAAGGGGTCCCTTGATTTCCTGTTGAGTTCAGCCAATGGGAAGCAGAGGATCAAAGGGCAGGAGAAGGAGTTGGGAGTATTTACTCCTTTGTCTCTCTCTTTACCAAGTTAAGGTTCAGTAGTGGACCATGTTCCTCTATCAAAGGCTAGCACTCTTGCCAGGTAGCTCTCTCCTATGGTACAGTGATAGTTCTCTACTAGGCCTGTTGTTGTTGGCTTGGGAGCTTCACCAATCCTTTCCAATTTCTCTTAGCTTGACTACATCTTTGCAAGCAGTCCCTTTAGTAAACTCTCCTCAATTACCCCATTTGAGTATAACATCTGTTTCTTATTGGGGACCTGACTGGAAAAGGGGGGCAATTAAAGACGCTGTTTTTATCGGAAGCCTCCAGAGATTGCTGGGAATATGAAGAGAACACATTACAGAAGCTGTAACAATAGACAGTGAATAGAAATGGGAGAATTTTAGTCAAAACCATGTTGTCACTTTACACTTTGAGGCCTTTACTCTGCTTTTGACCCATCACAGTGATGAGTAAAATACAAGTCATGTCAATGTAGTTAAATCTCCAGGCCTGTGGGGCCATGGGTCAAAAAAGTAGGCAGAGGCAGCTGCATATGCAGTTCTGTTAGTTTAAAATTGTTAGTTTAAAATTAGAAATCCCCATCTATCTGCTTTTGCTGTCAAGTCATGAAGAGGCTGGGGAAAGATGCTGCAATATGAATCTATGGCTTACATAAAACCGCATGTCTAGCAAGGCAGAAGAAGGTGGAGCACAGCCCCTGAGGGAAGGCCTAGGTCAAGGCACCTGCTAGCTTAGAGATTGATATGGTTTCATGTGTCCCCACCCAAATCTCATCTTGAATTGTAGCTCCCATAATTCCCACATGTTGCACGAGGGACCTGGTGGGAGGTAATTGAATCATGGGTGTGTTTTCCCTCATATTGTTAGTGCTAGTGAATAAGTTTCAGGAGATCTGATGGTTTTATAATGGGAAGCCGTTTTTGCTTGGTTCTAATTTTTCTCTTGCCGGCCGCCATGTGAGAAGTCCCTTTGTTCTTCCTTCGTCTTTCACCATAATTGTGAGGCCTGCTCAGCCACAGGGAACTTGGAGTCCGTTAAACCTCTTTTTCTCTGTAAATTACCCAGTCTCAGGTATATCTTTATCAGCAGTGTGAAAATGGACTAATACAGAGATTAAATCTGATATTCCTAATATCACACCAAGATAGAAATCCCAAACTGCCCATATATAACTTGAAGTGAACTCATAGAACATGAACCTATAAAACCAAAATCTGAGACACATGAGGAATATTAACCATAAGACAAGCACTTAACAAAATAAAATGTGGGAAAATAAATTCACTTCAGATTAAATGAAAATGATAGGACAATCTGAAAATGATTTAAAATGAAGTTTTTAGGATTGTCACAGAGATAAAGTATAATAAAAAATTAAAAGATAAAACAAGAAATCATGAAACACAAAAAGCAAAAATTAAATCTATATAAGAGAATATTTATAGTAACAGTAGTAAATTATGTACTAAAAATTGCTATTTTAAAAAATACTCAATAAATGGAGTAAACTCTGAAGTAGAGTTTAGAGCCAAACCATAAAGAGAGTATTTAAATGGCAGTGATAATTAATTTTATGTGGCAATTTGACTGGGCTGTGGGTTGCCCAGATATTTGGTCAAACATTATTCTGGGTGTTTCTGTGTGGATATTTTTGGGTGATATGAACATTTCAGTTGGCAGAATAAAGCAGATTACCTTCCATAACATGAGCAGGTCTCATCAAATCAGATGAGTAGGACTGAATAGAACAAAAACCAATCTTCTCCCACGTAAGAGGAGATTCTCCAGCGGATCACTTAATAGGACTTCATTTGCACCATCAGCTTTCCTGGATCTCAAGCCTGCTGGCCCACACTGCAGATTTGGACTTAAAAGTCTCCCTAATTGTGTCAGACAATTCCTTATAACAAATCTCTCTATATATATGTACACACCATAATGGTTCTGTTTCTCTGGAGGATCTGTTACAATGGGAAAACAGAACTCAGGAATATAAACAAAATATAGACAAAAAGAAAAATTATACGTATGTACGCATACAAACATTAATGTTTGTATGGGAAGTTAAGGGGAATAGAAATGGATTGAGAGACTCCAATATGCATCCGATTAGGACTTCCAGGAAAAATAGAGAATGATGTAAGTTTCCAGAATTGAAATCGTGAATCTTTTGGTGAAAGTTCATATAAAATGCAAACAGAACAAATGAAAATAAAACCACATCTATTTACACTGTAGTGAAACTGTAGAACATGAATAATAAAAATAAATGCATGTTAGAAGCTACCAGAAGGAAAAGACAGCTTGCTCATAAAGGATTAACGATTATATTGACAAAAGAATGATCTTCAGCTAGATTAGACCCCCCATTACAGATTAGTTGATATCTTCATAGTAGTAAGAAAAAAAGTCAACCTAGAATTTCATCCCAGCTAAACTATTCAATTGTGAGGGCAAAATAAGGATACATTAAGTTACAAAAGGACTAAGAAAATTTACTGCTCCCAGGTTCTTGCATTTAGTTCAAAAAAGAGAAAAGTGAAATCAGAGGGAACAATTGGGAGCAAGAGAGAAAAAGTTGTAAAGTAGTTCAGTAAAAGTGCATTAACTACTAACTTCTAAAAATAAATTTTGTATTAAAAATGGAGCTAAAAGTCTAGACAATAGCATCAAAGAACGTTGGTGGTAGGGAGTGCTCAATAAACTAGTTAAAACATACTAAGATTCCTGTTTTAAGAGGATTCTAGAAATTATGAATAAACTTAGAACTTAGTAAAAATTTTTGTGAGGTCATGCACTGCACAGTATTTTGGTCAATGATGGACTACATATATGATGGTGGTCCCAGAAGATTATAATACCATATTTTTCCCATACCTTTTCTCTATTTAAATATGTTTAGATACACAAATACTTAGAGTTTTCTACAGTATTCATTACCAAAACATGCTGTACAGGTTTGTAACCCAGGAGCAATAAACTATACCATATAGCCTAGATGTGTAGTCAGCGATACCATCTAGGGTTGTGTGAGTACACTCTATGATGTTTGCACAATGACAAAATTACCTGATGAGACATTTCTCAAACATATTCCTGTTGTTAAGTGATGCAAGACTGTATATATGTATATTTAACAATTTATCAGTAACCATTAAAATATAAGAAATACAATTTAACATCTAATTCAGAAGCTGATTGGTGAAAAGGTGTTGATGTGGAGAGAATAGCTAAAGCTCTATTAATCCAACACAAGACAGGTAAGGAGAAAAAAAAGGTTTAAAAAAGAAGCATAAAAGGAGAAAACACAAAAGAAGTAAAAACATCGATTTACTAAAAAGCAAGGAGCAGAATCTTATAAACAGTATGACATCATTTATTTTTAAAGTTGCCAGGTACACAAAACAATAATAAATGCTTTTGTATAAAAATGTACTAAAAATATAAAAACTCATGGAAGTGGGATACATATCTTTAGGTGTGGGGTTACCAAAAAGGGGAAGAAAACGAGGCAATGGGGCTTCAGTTGTATTTTAGTGTTTTATTTATTTTTAAAAGGCCTGAAACATACATGATAGCATTAACATTTTTCAAAATTTTGGTTGTGGCACATGTGTGTGTTTTAAGTTGTTGTCTAGAATTTTTTATATCCTGTGTTAGAAATATTTCATGATTTTTAAAGGAGAATAAAGTGAGAGGTAGCACTGTATGGCTGCGGAAACAGAAGTAGGACCAGTATGAGTTTATGGCAATGGGGGATTTCCTTAGATCTGGAGAAGGATTTGGACAGGACTCTCTAGGTCACAGCCAGGTAGACACAGGCCGAGGCTCTGGATCACATAATTTTGTACTCACAGAGGTTTTGCTTTGTTCTATTCATAGCTAGGAAAGTAAAAGGAATACTTTGTAAGTAAACCATGGGCTAGGTTCTAGAACAAGTTGTGAGAGATTTGGCCCAAGAAGGACCAGAAAAGGGCTGTTTAATTATCTCACTATATGCCAGGCTGACTTGTATACATGTGAAGTGATTGTGTAGAATTTCTTACCTAATATTTACAGTATATGCTACTTTATGTTGAACACAAGCCACTCTGCTAAATGTTTGACCTGTGTTATCTTCTTAATAATCTTCAGCGTATGAGCACTGTTTTGATTGCCTTTCTATTTCATTAAGAGACAGTATGAGGGCCTCTCCTCTCAGAAGTTCTCTCTCTCTCACTAGATAGAGAGCTGCTTTCCTTTCTCTTTCTTCTGCCTATTAAATCTCTACTCTTAAACTTCTGACGCGGGGAGGGGGGAAAGAGGCAGTGTGATGAAGTGATTGGGAATCATAGACTCTATAGTGTTAGATCACAGCTTTGCTCCTCACAAGCTGTGTGATTTTGGCAGCTCACTTAACTTCTCTGTGCCATGGTTCGTTCATTTATTATTATTTTTTTTTGAGACTAGGTCATGCTCTTTAACCCAGGCTGAAGTGCAGTGGCACTAACTGGCTCACTACAACCTCAACCTCCTGGGGTCAAGCAATCCTCCTGTCACAGCCTCCCATGTAGCTGGAATCACAGGTGTGCAACACCACTCCTGGCTAAGTTTCTTGTTTTCATAGAGACGGAGTCTCGCTACATCGCCCAGGCTGGTCTTGAACTACTAGGCTCAAGGAATTCTCTCACCCCGATCTCTTGAAGTGCTAGGATTATAGACATGAGACACTGCACCCAGACTCTCTCATTTTAAAAGTGGGGAGTAGGAATATCTATCTCACTGCAACTTAAATGTGTTGATATATGTGAAGACTTAGGAGACTTGTTGGTATATAGTAATCTCTATATAAGTGGTTGCTATTATTATTTGCTATTCTGAATGAGAAAACAAAAATCCAGAGAGATAAGGTAAGGTAACTTGAAAAAAGTTCCCAGCTAGTAAATGGTAGAGCTAGGTCTCAAATCCAGGATTAATTAACTCTAAATTCAAGTACTGAATTGCTATACTATTCTGCCTCCCTGGGAGACATAAAAAATAGAGAGACAGTAGAAAACAAAAAACATCAGAGTTACTGGAGAGAAGTAGGGTGAATCAGAAATACAGGGACAAAAATTTTATGGCAGAAATCTGGATTTTCCCTTACAGGGTAGCAGACAGAGCTGTGAGTCTGTCCATCAGCACATTCCCCCTTTCCTCTCTTTTAAAAGGCCTACTGGTGGGTTCAGGCCTCTGCCTTCCTCTGTGAAGCTGTGAACTTCTGGAAAGAAGGAGCCCCATCTTCAACCCCAGAACTTTATTTATGGTTGATCCGAGTCAATAGTGGTCCTGTTCTTCTTGATAGAAATTGGTTTGGGCATGGGCAATAAGATGTGAGAGCAGGCCTTATCCCAGGGAGGGGTTCCCATGAAAGGTGGATTCATGTGCGAATAGATGAACTCTCTTTTCTGTTGGATGTTGTGGTGTCTGGGTGTCTTGGTCTTTTGGGCTTCTATAGCAAAGTACCATAAACTAAGTAGCTTATAAACAACAGAAATTTATTTCTTACAGTTCTGGAATCTAGGAAGTCCATGATCAAGGCACTGGCAGATTCAATGTCTGGTGAGAGCCAGCTTCCCAGTTAATAGATGGTGCTTCTCACTGTGTCCTCACATGGTGGAAGGGGAAAGACAGGCCTCTGGAACCTCTTTTTTAAAGGCACTAATCCCAATCATGAAGCCTCCACCCTCATAACCGAATCACTTCCCAAAGGCCCTACCTTTTAATATTATCACATTAGTGGTTAGGTTTCAACACAGAAATTTGGGGGAACACGAACACTCAGACCATAGCAATGGGTAAGATTATGGTAGTCACGTTTCACCAGTAGGTTAGCTAACCCAAGGACCATGGGTTAGACATGAGGGTGCTAGAGCAGGAAGACAGAAAGAACCAAGGCCTTGTTGACGTCAGTGAACTCTGAATTCACCAGCCTCAGAATTGTCCTACCCATAGACTTTTGTTATGGAAGATAATGTTTTCTTAATTGCTCAAGCCAGTTGAGATACATTCTGTTACTTGCAGCCTGAACCATCCAAACCAGTTCAACTACAAAATCAAACGCTTGCTACCAGAGGAGAGAAAGAAGTAGTGCCATGGTATCTTTAGGCGTATTCCTAGAGGGGCGGCCCCAGATCTACGGGTCTTTGGGTCTGTTTCTGAGAGTGAGGATGGGCTGTGGCCCTGCAGGGTTGCTGCTGAAGCTGGTTTCTCATGTTGTGTTGGAAAAGGCCATTCTGGGAGCTGGGTCACAAGCTCCTGGAGAAGCAGAGTTCCCCAGCCCTTTAAACGGAGAAGCTCCCATAACAACCAAACAAGCAGGATTCCAAGGGGGAAGATAACAATGATCTTGGAGCTTCTCCCTACTCAGATTAGATGCATGAAGGTAATAAAAACCACCCAAAAGAAACTGCAGAAAGAGGCCTTGGGAAGCGCATTCAAGAGGGTGAAAAGGAAGAACAGAAGGAACCCGTGGAAAGAAAATCTTCCAGACCAAATGACGGTCCAAAAATAATGAGACCAAAGTTCAAAAAAGTAATTTAAACCAAATAAGGCAGGGAAGGCCTAGCCAGCAAGGGGCGGGCTCACTCTGCAGGGAGCAGGCGAGCAGAGGGGATGGAGTTGAGCAGAGTTCACTTCAGGACAGCCCATGGGTCAGAAGGAACTGAGGAATGCACCCGCTGCCCAGGTTAGCAAGGGGGGCAGGACCAGATGGCATGGCTTCTTACCTCCCCTGCCCAAGGGGCCTGGAGCATTGCTGCCACCCTCACTGGTGACAGGGCTGCTTGAAGTTGCAGAGCACATCCCATCTGGGTGGGCTTGCCGCCACTGCAACAGAGAGCCTGTGGGACCAGGCAAATGAAGGAAGCCTTGCTTGCTCATAGCCAAGCTTCTTTTCAGGTTCTCTTTTATATTTTATTGCAACCAAGAATTCCAGGGCCATACTGCGAGCCAGGGATGATGGATGCTAAGCTCATTAACCGCCTGCTCAGTTTGTGGACTTGTTCCTGCTGAATCTGTAGTCCAGGTACTGCCAGTTTCTTAGTGTCAGAGCCCTCGTAGAGTTCATTTGTGCATTCTGCATGTGGATATGTGTGTGCATTGACCCAGAGTTTTAAAAAGCTTTCTATTTACCTTTTCTATTTACCACATACCCTCTTCCACACTTAAAACTCCACACCTTCTACCACAGCTTTTAGAGTGAGAGCACTGGGTTACAATACATGTTTTCACAGGAATTGAGCATTTAAAGAGGTACTAAAGTGAACATGATGAATTTAAATTCTAGGTAAACAGCTCTCAAAAGCTCTCTCTTCTTTGTGCTTTCCTCGATGATGATATCTGATATTTATTCTGATGACAGAGGACAAACTGAACGGTGTATCACAGTCATCAGTTGATTCACTCTGCACCACTGGTCCCCAGTGGCATTTGGGGGCAATGTGGTATCTTTTTCTTAACTCAGGGCCCTCTTAGTACCTCCTTGTCCCTCTCTGGAGCACCTATGAATCCTTAGGTCCACTGCTCACCCCAGGCAGGCCATGGAGTGCAAGCAGTGCTGCTGGAGGCTTGCCTAGCTGGTCACTTTCCTGCTCCGCTGCTAAACTTTCCGCCCTCACTCAGGCCATGCTGAATATGGCTCTGTGTGGGGCTCCTCCAAGATGCTCCCTGTCTCCCTAAAGATGTGTTTAGCAAACAGTGTCACTGGTCACCTCCTCCAAATATTCTCAGGTTCCTTCCATATCTAGCTGGAAAATGTTCACTATGCCTCCTTCTAATCTTGGGGTTCACCTTAGGAGTGGGGAGATTAGGACATGTAAGTCACATCTCTCTGCTGTATTTCGGTCTTTCTCTCCTGCTCACAGCCCCCTTGGGATACACAGATAGGTTCCCTTTCCACTCTGGTCTTCAGAGTAGGGTGTGTGTACAACATTCCTTTATTTTCTTCCCACCTGCCACGTGATTTGCCCGTCCCTATTTCCTGAGACATGAGGGCAAATAGGGTGCAATGAATGAGAACTTGTTTTCACAGATAAGTGAACATGACTTTTGAAGTGGTTAGAATAACACAGCAATCACATTAGCATACATAGACCCTTGAGGCTGACTGGGAGCCCTGTACAAAAAATAAAAATAAAAAAATAAGAAAGGCTGCTTTCTGGCTGAGAAGGGAAGGGAAGAGTAAGCATTTTCAATAGCATGGGGACACAACTCCACAGGTTCTGCAAGTTTTTCTCTCTGGAAAAGAGGACTCTTGACTTTTCCTGCTTTCTTTTAATTTCAAAACAGCACACACACTTTAGGAGCAATAGCACCATGGATGAGTTTCTTGCCATCACATGAGCAGGATGGCATAATCAAGACGCCCCCAGGAAAGATCCTCCTATTTTTTTCTAATTCAGAAAAAAACAGAAGAATAATATGATACACATATCCCCTGCTCATATTCAAAATGTTCACTTTTTGTCACTTAGGCTTCGGATAGTATATCTCACAGTGAAAATTGAAAACCATTTTGTTCCTCCTCTCCATCCTAGTCTTGCTTCTTTCTCTCCAGCGATGACCACTGTCAATAATTTGATACATAGTATTCCAGGCCATGTTTTTATTAGCTTATTATAGATTTTATGTATTGGACAATAGATGGTATTGCTTTGTAGTTTTAAAATTTTGGCTGAATAATACACTGTATGAATTGTTTTGCAATTTGTTTTCAGTAAACAATATGTTTTTGAACTATATGTTTTCATGCTTATAGATACAGTCCCTTTTTTTTTTTTTTTTTTTTTTTTTTTTTTGAGGTGGAGCCTTGCTCTGTCACCCAGGCTGGAGTGCAGTGGCGTGATCTCGGCTCACTTCAACCTCTGCCTCCCGGGTTCAAGCGATTCTCCTCCCTCAGCCTCCTGAGTAGCTGGGACTACAGGCACACATCACCATGCCAGGCTAATTTTTGTATTTTTAGTAGAGACAGGATTTCACCATGTTGGCAAGGCTAGTCTTGAACTTCTGGCCTCAGGTGATCCTCCCGCCTTGGCGTCCCAGAGTGCTGGGATTACAGGCATAAGCCACTAAACCTGGCCAGTCCCTTCATTTTAAACTGCATTCAAGTACTTAATTTGTGAATACAAATATCTATTAATTAATGTCTATTAATTCCTCACTTAAAAATAGTCATCGTTTTTCAATATTTTCTCCCAGTGTTTTATTTTTAATAAGAGGAACAATTGGCTCCACCTAATACTTCAATTTCAGCCCAAACTTGGCCAGAAGACATCATTGCCTTAGAGCAGCCTGTTTTCCAGTCGACACTGAACTGCTGTCGACGGGTAGATAGTTGAGAGTCCACATATGCCCCCAAATAGTTGCAGACTGCGTGCTGGGCCTGATTCTGTTCCCTTGTCTGGAAAATGGGATCATAACTGTTTCTGTCTCCTTGGGCCGTATGAGGGATTGGTGTTGTGGAGCATGTACCACAGTGTCAAGCAGACAGTAAGTCCCCTGTTCATGCACATACAGTATTTAATGCCTGGTGTAGACCTAGACCCCAGCACCTGACTCCCTGGCCAATTGTTTTTCAAAGACACTCCCTGCCTCTGTTACCACTGTTTGTAAGACCACGTCTCTAAGAGTTAATCATCTGGAAGACAGAAATCCAACCACAAGAGGCAGAGGCAGTAGGCTGTAGAGTTAAGTGGCAGGCTCACAACCCCAAGTGCTGTCAGTACTCACAGCTTCTGCTTACCAGCAGCTGTCTGTACTCTGGATTGTTTTGAGCCTATCTTTGCAGGGCTTGCTGGGGCCTGCCAAGTTCAGCTGCCTGCAGAAGCACAGCTCAGAGCCGTCGCTATAGGCCTATTCCTTGTACAGGTCCGGCCAATCAGAGCTCTGTTACCAGGCAGAGCCTCTCTCCGGCTCTGGTCACTGTCATCCTAGCTGTCCAGACACCCTTTTGCAATTTTTGTTTGAATTGATTTTTTTAAAAGCACCTGATATATACTTTTCTTCTTATTCTTCTCCTTCTAGTCCTCTATTCAAGGCTCACCACAGAGACACAGGAATGGAACTCAGAATCACAAACAAAGAAACCTCGGTCCAAGAAAGAAAATGATCTTTAAAAAGACCCTCGTTTCATGCTTGCCGATGCTGAGACAATCGGCTCTGGAGGATATTTGGAGACACCGATTAAAAGGTAGTACCATCACCACATATTTAACTTCCACCTCTTTTCCCTCTGCTTCTAGGAGTAGAGAAACCAACAAAACCAACAGGAGAGAGATGGTAAATTTCAAATAATCTGTCCCTCACCCCACCACTATTCCCACATTTCACAAGGGCCCAGCCACAAAGCCAGTGCAACATGACACCAATCATCAGCAGAGTGGAGCTGACAGACCCTGCCTTTCACCTCTTACGGCATATTTGCTCATCTTCTCTCTTCCCCACCCCTCTCTGATAAGAGAAAGGACGAAAGCAAGGCAAGCGCATTCCTGAGCGGGAGCTGCAAGCGCCCAGGCTCATGACTTCTGCGGAGCACACTGGAAGGGGAGAAAAGGAGGAAGGAAGATTGAGGGACAAAGATGGCAGGATAAAATGCTGTGGATGGAAGGGCAAGTTCTCCTGGAGTAGGAAGTATGAGAGGTCAGAGGGTTTGGGATGCCAAAGAACAAGATTGAAAGTTTAATAAGCAACCTTGACCTATCCTATGGCACATCCTAATATGTTAGGAGAGATGTGAGTACAGATTGGAATACCTGTGTACCCATGCTGTTTTGAATTCAGTGATGGTTTGGTGCTGAAACATGCCCCATAGCTTTCTAAGTGTTACACTTACTTATACTCCATTCTTAAAGCAATTTTATAAGAACATATGTAAGTAGATCAGTACCATTAAAATGGGGTTAATTTTTTTTCCAAGTCACAATGGTGTAGGGCAGGTTGTGGTGGGAGGACTAATTGTCCAGAAATCTGGCTAAAGCTAATTATTAAACTGTTATTGCTAAAAGAAAGGGGGAATTAGGCAGAAAGCCAGTCTACCTTGCTTCAAATGGATTTTCTCTAGAGATCTGATCCTCTCAGTCTCTTCCTTAACCTCTCCTTCTCTTCCCCCTTTCTAGATTATTGTCCCAGTGGAAAGGGATTCTTAGTGTTATATAGATAGCAAGCACGATGCAAAAGTGTTGAAGCAAGAGTGTAAAGAATAATTAAAACATCTGGTGGGTTCTAATTTTATTTTTGAAGAACATAGCTTTAAAACAGGTGTAAAATACAAGCCATGGCCCTAAAAGCCAGGGTCTAAAATATATGAGTTAAAAAATATCATGATTCCCATCTTAAAGTTTTGCAGCTTCTCCCCCTACCCCAAACAAAAATACTCCTTTTAGGAATGAATATTTCATGTGTGAAAGTGACATTTTTTATATTAGGAATTTTTAAAAGTTTATAATAATCTTTTTCTTAGTCTAAATTCAGACAAACTTAATACTTTTGATTTTAAAAAGTACACAGCAGTAAGATCTCATTGTTATAAAATTATGCCTATCAGTATACATTGAGAGATCACAGGAATCATTCTTACATAAAAGTAACAAGGGTGGTCTTAATAATGGAATACTGGAGTGATTTTTTAAACTTTTTTGTACTTTTCAGTTTGAATAATTTTAAAAACAAAATTATATATTGTTTTCCAGAGATAGAACGTAAATTTTTTTAAAAGGAAAAAAAATTAGGCAATCAGTCGCTTGAGAAGTAATTGAATATGCCAATTATTAGGTTGGTGCAAAAGTAATGGTGTTTTTTGCCATTAAAAGGAATGACAAAAATCACAAAGTACTTTTGCACCAACCTTACACTTTTTCCTGTAAGTTTCATGAGGTTTCCCCTGTGTGTGTGTGTGTGTGTGTGAGAGAGAGAGAGAGAGAGAGAGAGTGATAGGGAGAGAGAGAGAAAGAGAGTAGCAGTGCCTCACTGCATCTGTTCCCAGGAGACATTTTGTGATATCTGAGTTCCAAGGAATGAGGATCAGACAAAAGGGACAAAAGTAGTAGGAGGAAAAATGGAGATCAGCAAAACTGGCCATGACTCAGCAAAAACACAGTGACATTTTCAGAAACCCAAAGCCTCAAACATTACAAAGTCTCCTATACCCCTTGCTTCTGAATAGAGTTGTCCTGGCCCTCCCCATTTCAGGTGGGCTCCAGCCTAGGCTGGGTAAGCATTGAGAGTGAGGAGGCAGGTGGGTGGATTGTCCCTCAAGGTGTAAGGAGGGGACAAATACCCTGTCTGTGGCTGATTGAACTGGGGAGGACCCGAGGCCGGAAGGTATTCTTAATAGCCAGTATTTCTCAGAAATGCAGCGGAAGTCTCCCAGACAAAGCAGACAGGTTGGCATCCCTTTCTTGAGAGTTAGTAAGAGGGAAAGGAGTGAGGCAGGCCTAGCCAACATACCAGGGACAGTGGTGAAATTTTGAGAATCTGAAGGGTCTGCCAGCTGTGCTTCCCACAGCAGCTTTCAGTGCCTGCCCCTGAAAAGCTGGCATACACCTGGCTGCCAGACCATAAAGGGACATACCTCGAGTGAAGGACCGACTGCCCCTAAATTCACTGCCTCGTGCCAGCTCCTAAGTTACTGTAGGGATCTGTGCGGGTCTGGCCCCTCTGCATGGGTCCTGGGACCCTTCAGAAATCTATTCTTGTGCTTGGCATTCCATCTTATCTTCTCCCTGCTCTGCTGTTAGGTGATGGGTGAACCTATAACACCCTATCTCATGTCACCAAGTGCTCAGATTCAAAACTGAAATCCAGTTCCTACTAGATCACTAGCCCTCCTCTTTTACTTCCATTTCTCATAACCTACAAAGAAAAGAAGAAATAGCACATACGAACAAAAGATCGATAAAAAACAGAGGAGAGATTTCCTGGCGTTGGGCTGGGGGTACAGCAGGAAATTGTAGCCACACAAATGACGCTCCATGGACAGAGAGTTATGCATCATGACCCTTGGGTTGAGCAACCCTAATGCAATACCAGGGTGTTAAAGGGCTGGGACTCTCTTGCCCTCTGGTAGGTCAGTTCTTAGCTGTAATATAATTTTACAGATGAAAAATTCCAGAGAGCAGTGACTTGCTCTGTGTTACACAGCGAGGCATAAATATAATGTACGGCAGCAACATAGGCCTAGTCCTAATTATTTGACATCCTAACACCTTTCCTTTGTTGTCTGAAGTAGCTTAGCTGAGATGAATGTCCAGTATGTTATTACAGTGGGAAGCCAGGCCAGCAGACTTCATTGTCCTCAGTTCTGTCTCAGTTACACTAAGCTTTCCTACCCCATTACCTGAGTTTTGAGATGTAAAGTGGAAAGACACATTTGGTTGACATTGTACCCAAGACAGAAGGTAGAAATTCGTCATGCTTATGCCTCCCAGGTTTCAGCGTGCCTGATCCGTTTTCTCTCAGCCCAGGCTCATCTTCAGGGCCACTTTGTCTTTCTTTCTTCTACACCAAGTATCAACCCAGCCCCTTTGTATATCTCAACAATGATTTAGTGGACACTCTGGCTTACTGATTTTGTTCCATTACAAAATGAGTTTCCTGCCAGGATAGAGGGAGAGATTATATAGACAGACATACATTTATAAAAACAAAAGGAATGTGGAAGGGTGATGTGGGGGCACTTTCAAGATGGCAGGACCTTCCTCCAGGCCATGGCAGCTTCTGCCCACAGCCCAGAGAGGCCACTCATATGCTGTGAAAATAAAGGCATTACCTCATCTCCTTGTCACCACCTGAGTGATCCATGAATGGGTGTTCTCTCCTCACTACAGGTGAACTTGGTCAGGACAAGAAGCTCCAAAGGCTTACTCGATTTCTTTGTTGGTGCTACCCTACTTTACTCTATTATATAAAGCTGTTTAGCCAGGCCCTTGCTTCATACATTCCATGTCACTGAACAAGAACTCAAATTCTGGTTAGCCGCCACCCCTCCCAAGTCAGTTTTACTTGATGTGCAGTTATGTGCTGAAATATACTGTGTCCTGTAGAAATGAGCAATGTGAGGGAAGGAGATGCAGAAGGAATCGAGTTGCACACTTTGGATCAGATTTGTGCGAGTTAATATGGATGAACTGACTTGCCCCAAACTAGATGAAGAAATCCTCCTCTAAAACTCAGCCAAGAGCCTGTTTATAGAGGGCTTCATTGTTTATAATTTCCATGTCAGTGCTTCTCAAATGCTCACTACTCTCTTGTTTTGGCCTTACTAAACTGAGGTGAGCTATGTGGTTCTTGCCCCCGATTTATCAATGTGAAAAGAGAGTCTTTAGGGATTTGACCATAGACAAGTCCCCAGGGGAGTGAGGGGTGGAGGTAAAGTAAGCATCCTGCTTTTCCAGCCTCTTCCCTGTTGACTCCACTGCCTTAAAGCGAGGTGTCTCTAGAAACCACGGTCACCTCCTCTTTGTGAGGCAAACATGAATCTCTCTTGGCCTATTACTCCCAAGGAAAGCAGAATATGAAAAGACATGTCTTTTGCCTTGCCAGATGGCTTCAGGGTAAAATTCTTCCCCAAACTAAGTGTTAGAGTCCAGTCAACTGTTTCAGGGAGGGCAAGAAGTAACATGGAGAAGTATTTAATCCTCTTTCTTCCCCGAAATTCCATGACATCCAAGCTGCTTGTGAGCAGGCCCTGCCAAGGCAGACAAGATCATTGAGCTGAAATCAAGAGAATGGGTCCTTGGCAGAGCAGACCCTTTTAAGGATGAAGATTGGATGCTGGGGAAATCCTACCAGCCCTTGGCAGTCTGAAGGTTTGAGGTTCCAGACTGGGCTCTCTCATTTTCCATACCTCCCGAGGAGCTGGCTGCATAAGTCATGAAATAAGCTGAAGAATCTTGAGCACCATCTAACCCATCTGGGCACCCACAGTGGAAAATTATGAGAGTAATATGTTGGGATAGCCCTGGGCTTCTTAAGACCAATGCATATTTTTATGCTTTTCTACATACTTTGTACAACTTTTCATTTTGAAAAAAATGAACAGGTCACATGAAGAATGGCTACTTATTCTTCAAATGTTTTGGAGAAGCCAGAGCTTGGGGAACCCAATGAAAGGGAGGGTGAGGGTAACCAAGGAAAATCGCTCTCAGGAGAAGCATGAAGGAGCAGCACATTGGGTCTCAAACCCTGTTAGACTGAATGCTTGGGCATTTTGTGCTGGTTTTTGTGATAGAATTAGCATTAGGACTCTTGAATGAATTCATGGGACAGGATTTATGCTCCTACTTCACACCAAACACTAGAAAGGTAAAAATAAAAAATGAATAAGGGGTGGCTTTTTCACCTAAGGAATGTTTTGCTTGAGAAATCAAAGCTTTGAAAGCACAGAGACTTCTATTTAGGTATTTGTTTTAACTACTTTTTTTCCCGTGCTCTTCCTTACTCTTTTTCCTCTCTTCTGTCTTCCTCTCATCTTTTCTGCAAAGTTCTATGTGAGTCTTCTAAACACGAGACAGTCCGAGTCATTGTGATTTAACAGATACCGAAAGAGCAGCACCCTTACCTGACCCTCAATGCAGGACACTACGAATGGGCTATATGGAGCATTTGGGAAATCTCTTAGCAGAGGCTGATTCTAGAGGATTCACTCTGGGTCGTATCTGGGAAAACTGACTTTGCTTCAGGAGCCTCAAAACTTCATATTGGGACATGCAGGAGAGCAAATCAGAGCAAATATGTTGGAGACTTTCCTGCCTTATCCTGACCAGGAAAGAGCAAAAGGTCTGAGAGCCTGGCTAAGCACATGTGGGCTCCATGGATGCTACATTCTGTAGTGAGCTGTTCTTGACTCCCACATCCCTATTCCAGGTTCTACCCCCCACCCAACTGACTACTCCTCAGTTTCCCCATTTCTTTTTTCTCTCTCTGCCTCTCAAGCACCCATCTCTTTCAGATGCTCTGTTCTCCACTCCCTTTTACAAATTCTTTCTCAAAGACCTCATCCATTCTCATGGCTTTGATTGTCACCCACAGTAAATGTTGTCTCTCAAATCGGAATCTCTCTCCTGGGTTCCAACCCTAATTGATTATTGGGTGTTGCAACTGAATTTCCTTCTCAAATAAGACACACAGTGTCAATCTCTTGACCTGTTTCCTCTCTGGTTTCTCCCATCTTAGTACATGTCACCAAGATGTACCCAGTCTCCCATGCTAGAAATCTGAGAACATCCTGGACTCTGCCCCTTTTATCACCCTCCTTAACAGTCACTAATACTATTGATCATGATTTCTAAAACTCAATAGAAATCAGTATCTTGGCTTTCTCACCTGTTTCTTCCATTCTTCAGGCCCATTCATTTCTGTCTGTAACCATAACTCCTAACCATCAAGTGGTCCTCACACCATGAGATTGTGAATGAATTCCTTCACCTGTCTGTGGTATTTCTTCATCTAAAACAGGAGGACATTGGACTACATCTCTGAGAACATTTCTAGCTCTGATATTCTTTAATTGGTTAGCTTGCATATATCACAGGCCGTAAAGCAAAAAACTGAGTTTTCTCTCCTTTCACTTATTCCTTGCTTCCCAATAACTTTTTAAATTCTTCTTTCTCCATTTTGCTTTTGATAGAAATGTGGTAGCCCAAGACCCAAGAAAGGTTAGGATTTCCCAGACATTCCCAGGGGAGACAATCCCATGTGCTTTCCTTCTGATGTCACATCAGGTAAGGGGATTGCCTGGGGCTAGAGCTTAAACAGAGTGGGTGTTGTTCTCATTGTTGTCATCACTGTTACTGTTTCCAGGGTACTGCTCCATGGCTATGCAGAGGCAGACACTCAGGTGGAAAGGTATAAGACAATTTCCCCCTGTAAATTAATCAGAGGGTGCATATGAACATCTTGTTGTTGCCACTTCACCCCCACTACTGTCTCTTCAGCTAAGACACCAGTTTAATGAGGTGGTTCCTGAGGCTTGGAGTTTCCCTAAAGACTGCGCCTCCTTTGGTGTTGATTTAGAAGCTCCATTGAGGGTACCAAGGGGGAGTGATGGGATGGCACCCTTGCTGAGAGCTGGGGGTTAGATGGCACCCTTGCTGAGAGCTGGGGAACTCACCATAGTCTTTGAAATAACACTGCCCTCTGTAAGCATGAGGAGTCACCATTCTTTTTGACTTCCCACTGGCTGGGAGGTGATAGGGAAGAGCTAAGACTTCCATTCTCCAGTCCCCTGAAGTTGGTGTTTTGCCTCATATTGTGTAGGAAGTAGGCAGTTTGTCTTCCATGTCTCCTATCACTTTTCTGTATACTAAAAAGATCACTGAGAAATGGCTTGTTTTTTTTTCTTTTGTACACATCATCTTCCTAGAATCTGAAGGCTGCTAGAGAAGGGAGAGGCACATGCAAGTGCATCCCATGCTGATTGTTGTTGAAATACCTGGAAAGAAACTGGCAAAGACTATCCAAGGTATGCTAAGACATGTCCAAACTTACAAAACAGTAGAACCTGAATAGGAATTTGAAGTTGTCTATACTCTCCTCAGCCACACCCTGCTATTTTACAGGTATGAAAAATACAATTTTCAGCAAATTAGTGATGGATACAAAGTATGTGGATGCCCAATCCTGTGTACTTTCCATTACCGTCTGCTTCCTAATTGTGTGTGGATTTCCTTGTTCTTCAGAGCCAAGGAGCATCAACATTTGGCTTCAGAAATGCTGCTAAATCCTGAATAAACAAGAGTGAACAAGCAAGGTAGCATTCAAGGTCTCTTATTCCTAAACCCAGTTGCAATGCTTGTATTAAACCCTGAGCTCCAGGCTGCTTCAGTGCTATTAAACTTCCTCTTTACAAAGAGAGGAGAAAATGTGGGGTATCAGACATATCCCACTCTTCCAAGGCCCCGTGCAGACTCTTAAAAGATGAGAGGGTTTTTGTTTGTGCATATGGATCAAAGAAAGACTTCCTTGAATTTTGGTCAGCAGGGTTTGTTTTAGATCTGTGAAGAGTGGAAGAGGTCTCAATTGAGTGATTTCATGGAGGACTGGGAAGATCTCTTTCCTCACCCAGAATCACTGTTGAGGTGCATTCAACCATTAGAATTCCACTAAGGGTAAAATACTGGAAAATGGCATAGGTTAGGAGTCATTGTACCTAGCTTCCAAGCATGGTTCTGCCCCTGTAATTTATAACTTCATCTATATGTTCATTTAATTAGGAAAGAAAACAGTCATTGAATTAATATATGTCTTGTACTATTCTGTGTGCTGAGTGTTCAGTGTGAAATAATGCAATATTTTTATTGGTCTTATAATGTGGTGGGGAAAGCAATAATTCACACATACATATATAATATAATAATACCAGTGTTATGAAGGAAGCAAAAATCAAATAAGGCAGTAGAAAGTACCAGACAAGGAGATGTGTTTGTGTAGGGGTGTGTTATAGTGCTTTAAAATAGGTCCACAAACTCTTTCACCCTCTCTTCAAAAGGTGCAGCCTAAGCTACCTCCCCTTGAGTGTGGGCTTGGCTTAGTGACTTTTTCTAGCAAATAGAATAAAGTAGAAGTGATGATGTATGGCTTTCAGGCTGGATAATAAAGCCACTGTGTCTTCTTCCTCTTGTTTTTGGATTGTCTCCTCTAGGGAAATTAGCTGTCATGTGAGGATACGCAAACAGTTTATAAAGAGGTTCATGCGACAAGGAATGGAGGCCTCCTGCCAACAGCCATGTAAAGGAGTCATCTAGGAAACAGATTCTCCAGCCCCAGTCAGACCTTCAGATAATTACAGCCCCTACCAATATTCTGACTGCAGTGGAAGGAAAGACCCTGAACTAGAACCACCCAGGTAAGATAATCCTGGATTCCTGACCTAGAGAAACTCTGAGATAGTATTTGTTGTTTAAAGCCACATCTTTGTGGGACAATGTATTAAGCATAACTAATACATGTGATTAGGGAAGCTTTTAATAAGAGGTTAACAGATTAGCAGAGACCAGAATGAAAAAGGGGAATGAGCCAGGTAAATATATGTGTGAAGAATGCTTAAAGTAGAGGGGATAGAACTGGCATAGGTCCTGTGGTTAGAACAAGCTTCATATTTTTCAAGGAAAATTGCAGGACTTGGAAATGGGCAAGAGATACCCGAGTATCCATTCAGTGGAGGGCTGAGCATTGTCTAGGATATCCTCTGGGGATATCGGATTATATTGAGATGTTTCTCTTTAACTGAATTTCTATTTTCTAAGTTATTTTACTTGTGGAAAACTGACAGTAACGCAAATGATCCTCCTTAAAGAAATACAATGAATTTTGTCTAGTACAGATGTGACGGAATTCTACCCTGTAGAAAAGAGAGTCCCAAACAATACATTTTAAGCAGCTCTATGGAAATATAATTCGTATACCATACAATTCATCCATTTAAAGCTTAAAATTCAGTTTTGTTCAGTATGTGCACAGGGTTGTACAAACAGCACAACAATCTAATTTTAGACCGTTTTATTGTTCCTCCTCATTCCTGCAAAGAAACCCCATCCCCATTAGCAGCTCCTTTTCATTCTTTTTCATGTTTTTTCCCCCATCTTCCAAGCCCTAGGCAACCACTAATCTACCCTCTGTCTCTATAGATTTGCTTATTCTGAAAATTTTATGTAAATGTAAACCTACAGTATGCAGTCTTTCAAAACTGATTTCTGTCACTTAGCATAATGGTTTCAAGGTTCATCTATGCTGTAACATGTATCAATACTTCATTCTTTATTGCCAAATAATATTCAATTGTATAGATAACTATATTTTTGTGGTTTTTGTATAGGTACCTATTTTCTCCAATTAGGAGGTTTGCCTTTTTCACTTCTTGATGGTATTATTTGCAAAATAAGAGTTTTTAATTTTAAATCCAATTTATATTATTTCTTTTGTTGCCTGTGCTTTTGATGTTGTATCAAAGACACCATCACTTGACATAAAGCCACAAAGGTTTATTTTTTTGTTTTCTTCTAAGAGTTTTAGTGTTTTAGCTCTTACATTTAGGTTTATGATTCATTTTCAGTTTATGTCTGTATGTGTTATGTGGTAGAGATCCAAATTTATTCTTTCGTATGTGGATGTCCAGATGTCCCTCCACAATTTGTTAAATAGAGTATTCTTTCTTCATTAAATTGTGACTGTACTTTTGTTGAACATCAACTGATCATAAAAATATGGTTTATTTATGCACTCTCAATTTTGTTTCATTGATCTATACATCTAGCCTTGTGTCAGTACCACACTTTCTTGGTTACTATAGATTTGTAGTAAATTTTGAAACTGGGAAGTTTGAGTTATCTAACATTTTTCTTGTTTCTCAAGATTGTTTTAATTTTTGGGGTCCCTTGCATTTCTAAATTAATTTAAGGACCAATTAGTCATTTCTGCAACAAAAGCAGCTGGTAACTTGATTGGGATAGTTTTGTACTTGTGGGTTAAATTGGGAAGCATGGACATCTTAAAAAATATGAAGTCATCTGATCCATGAACATGGACTATTTTTCTATTCATTAGATCTTTAATTTCCTTCAATGATGTTGGTGTATGTCTTGCACTTATTTTATTAAATGTATTCCTAAGTATTTTGTTCTCTTTAATATTATTATAAACAAAATTGATTTCTTAATTTCATTTTTGAAATTTTACTGAAAATGCATAGAAACCCAGTTATTTTATTTTATTTTAGCATATTGATCTTGTATTCTGCAAACTTACTCAACTCATTTACCAGTTTTAATAGTTTTTCAGTGAAATTGTAAATAGTTTATATATACAAAATCTTGCCATCTGCAAATAGAGATAGTTTTACTTTTTCCTTTTCAACCTTTGACTTTCATTTTCACTTCTTTTTCTTCAATAATTGCCCTGGCTAGACCCTCCATTACAATGTTGAATAGAAATTGCAAGAATACACATTCTCATCTTAATCCTGATCTTACGGGGAGAGCATTCAGTTGTTTACTATTAAGTATGATATTAGCTGTGGGCTTTCCATAATGATCTTTATCAAGCTGAGAAGGTTCTTTTCTAGTTCTAGTTTGGTGAGCATTTTTATCTTAAAGGGCGTTGTTGGGCTTTTGTTAGTTTTTTTTTTCTATGTTCATTGAGAAAGAACATAAGAAAATGCTTTGCCCTTTCTTCTATTAGTATGGTATTTTACATTAAGTAATTTTTTGCTGTTAAACAAACCTTGCATTTCTAGGATAAGTCTCACTTAGCTTTAGTGTATATATGTATTTATATGTTGTTTTATTGAATTTTCTTGTGCTTTGTTGAGTACTTTTGGGTCTATATTCATAAGGGGTAATGATCTGATGTTTTGTTTTCTTGTGGTGTCTCTTTGTATGATGACCCAGTAAAATGCTGACTCCAGATAATGAAGTGAGAAGTGTTCCTTGCTCTTGTGTTTTTTGGAAGGGTTTCTGAAGTATTGGTATCAATTTTTCTTTGAATATTTGATGAATTTTAAATTTGCTAATGCAACTGCTTTACTTGTTAAAGATTTTATTCATTATTTGTATATTTCTTGAGTAATTTTCTGTAATTTGTGTCTTCTAAAAATTTATCTAACTCAGATACGTTATCTAATTCGTTGGTATGTGGTTGTTCATAGCATTCCCTTATGAATTTTTTTATTTATGTAAGGTTGGTAATGATATCTCTTCTTCTATTCTGACTTTATAATTTGAGCCTTCTTTCCTTTTTTTAAAAAATTATTATTCTAACTAAAAGCCTTGTCAATCTTATTGCTCCAAACATTATACTTAGTTTTCCTATTGGATTTTAGCCAGTTTTGCATCTATTAGTAAATTCATGCCAACATTTCTGTTACCCTACATACTTTGTTCTTCAAATTCTTTTTTGTAACAATATTAACAGGTTACTAATTCCCTCATTAATTAATGAGGGGAATTTATACTTTTATGAAAGTGATGTTTTTAAACTTTTGAAAATTATACTTTAGCAGAAAATATGAAAAGAAGTAAAGAGCCAGAGAGTCATGGAAAATGAGATGAGAGGGAAAGACAGGGCAGACCACCAAAGACCTTGAAGGCCATGCTAAGGAGATTAGTTTTACTCTGAGTGGGGTGAGAAGCTTTTGTCATCCCCTTAGACAAGTCTTGCCCCTAACTGAGACCTCAGCTATCTGTAATATGTTTCTATGCCTCCTCACAGGGTGACTGTGAAAATAGAATGAGACAGAATGAAATCAAAAATTGCATTGTTATTGTTAGTGCTCAACTGGCTCACCTATGAGGTCAGTTTTCAGGTACTAACAACTTGGCCTAAATTTATTGTTTTCGAATTCCTACCTATTACCAGGATTTCTGAGGGAAAGCAGATACAGAGAATTCCAGAAGGCTAAGCCCTGGATTCTGAGAAAGGTAATTTGGTCCAGGAAAATGCTGGTGATTTGTGCATGGATATGGGATATAGTATGATCATTAGATCCCTGAAAGAAAAGGAGACAGGGCTGGAGAGGTCTGAAAGCTCAAAAGGCAAATTTGACCTGTGTCTTCAGAACTCCACATGGAACTAACTCTAGGGGGCTAGAAGGCTAAGGTGATAGAAGGGTAGGGTTGAGGAGCGGACAGACAGATCAAGAGCAATGCTGAACTGCATTTCATGAAGCTGATGGAAGGCCTGAGAACTCAAAGGTTTGAGCTTGAAGAAGAAAGCAAACTACTAGACATGAGCATTTGCAAAGCAGGTTTAAAGCATCAGTGTACTATGATGTTTGAAACTGAGTGACAAAGGCCAAAAGGAAGGATAACACAGTAAACCAGAGAAAAAAATCCCTTGCACAAATTAACAAGCATTTCTCCTTAGCCTACATCTCAGGGTATTCACAGATGGGAAAATGAATCAAATCAGTATCTCTCTCATTTTATTTTCGTTATTTTTATTTTATTTTGCCCCTGGCTTGACCTAGATCTTAAATTATTCGTGGAGATTTAAAAATATATTCCAGCACTCAAAATCCTCCCTGGCAAACCTCTGGCAGTTGTATAACGTAAATTTTTGTTGTTTATACTAGCTCCATTTTTCATGTCTGTGTTTTTCAATAGTCCCTCAGCTTGCCTTTCCCAGAGTTCAGCTAAAGTCCTGGGAAGCAATGGTAACCCCGAGACAACCTCTCAGGCAAGTCTAATGGGCTGAAATAGGTGGCCTCCAAAGAAGGAGAATATACCCAGGGAATGGTCTCAGCACACAGCCCTGGTTATTTGAGATAAAGGAAATCTAAATTACTCTGCTCTCAAGTCTTTTAAAGGGGCTTGGTTTATCAGCCATGACCTAGTACATACGGCTATAAAGTATGTTCTTCAAAGATTTTCTTGTCTTCCTCGTTCTCTCCTTTCTATTAAGAGTAGAGGTCCTCAGGAAAACAATCGTATAAACATAAGGGCAGAATTAAGATAAATGCATTTCTTTTCCTTAGGAAATTTTCCATGACGAATGAACAGCACTCTACCCCTTAGGCAGCCAGGTCAAGTGTTGGCTCTTTAAAGAAGATTCACCTTTCTAAAGCTGAGGCTGGGGGTTGGGTCTGGGGACGTGATAAGAGATGAGGGCTTGCCAGAGAAAATAGTTCTCTAGAAAAGGAAAACTGATGGTCAGTGCTGATCTCTCTCAAAAGGTTTGCTGCCCCTCCGTGGTTTCAGAGCTCATGGTAGATTCTATATTATTGCTTTGGGGCCTCTCCCCCAGTGCCCCTCTGGAGCTGATCGACCATTCACAGCTGTAGCTGTGAGTGCCGAGAACACTTATTTATTTATTTATTTATTATTTATCTTTAGTTTTATTTTAGTTTTAGAGATGGGCTAGAGTACAGTGATAATCATAGCTCCACTGGGCTGGATACTCCACTGGGCTGGAGTACAGTGATAATCATAGCTCACTGCAGCCTCAAACTCCTGGGCTCAAGCCGTCCTCCTGCCTTAGCCTCCTAAGTAGGTGGAACTCCAGGTGCATCCCATCACACCTGACTATTGTTTATTGATTTATCGATTTTCGATTTTGGGTCTTTCTTTGTTGCCCAGGCTCTTCCTGAACTCTTGACCTCAAGAGACCCTCCTGCCTCAGCCTCTGAGTCACTGGGATTGCAGGCATGAGCAACCAAGTCTGGCAAAAACGCTTTCAATAGGGGGTACCCTGCTCATCCCCGATGGACACAAAGCTTGTTTTCCTACATTTGCACTAAAGAGTGAGCACACTTGTAGGTTATGTAATTGGAAAGGCTTCATGGAAGAAAAGTATCAGAATATCTGGGTCCCAAACCTGGCTCTGTCACTGAATGAAGCTTGGAGAGTGTAAATGGTATGTTCAAGCTCACCTAGCTAATGCTACAACTTGTGAAGCTGGCAAGAATTGAACCATATTGCCTAATATCCTTCCAAGTTCTAACATTCTGTGTCTGAATGTTACAGAGATCCCTGAATATCTTTAGATGTATGTTTGCTTTCTTTTTCTATGTCTCCTTCTTGTACTCCCTCTGTATTTTTGTATGTATGTTTGTTTGTTT
This sequence comes from Macaca mulatta, assembly GCF_049350105.2. Lineage (NCBI taxonomy): Eukaryota > Metazoa > Chordata > Mammalia > Primates > Cercopithecidae > Macaca > Macaca mulatta. The sequence goes on along the minus strand of NC_133417.1, from coordinate 122,613,991 downwards.
GTTTGTTTTTTGAGGGCTTGGTCTAGCAAAGTTAGAAAGCCCTAATTAGCAGATAAAGAAAACGTTACCTTAGGAGTCCTACTTAATTTTACTTATGGAATGCTACCAGTTTTGAAATCAAGTAGGGATGGGATGTTTGACGTCTAGGAATGTCAGGCCCAAAGGACATTCTGGAGTGAAATCTTATGCAACAGTAAAACATCATGGACTGGAGATGAGAGAACTTGGGAAAAATGATCATCTTATTGGTGTGCTCACTGCATGCTAATACAGAGGTTCTGGTTGTCAAGGGAAGAGACGTACAAGCTGAAGCATAGATGGACAAGAAGAAAATGAGGATATGAAACGCAGGTGGTGAGTTATTTTTGTAAGTTTGTATCAGTTTTCAGGACCTTTGACCATCACCCCAAGAGGTGACACTTTGTTTGGGCTGTACTGACACCAAGTAGTGAATTGAATAGAATCTTAGTCGCATGATTGAGACTGCTTGGGGCCACTGCTGTGAATAAGGCTAATGGGAGTGGATTATCATGCACACACATAAGTAAAATGAAAATAAAAAGAGGGAGAAAAAGCAAAAGAAGGAGAATAGTTTTATTAAAACAGGCTAGCCTTCTATCAACACATCAGAAGCTTAATCTCTTTGTTTCATCTTTAAAGTAAACACTTTGATACCACTTGGTATCTTTCTCACTAATCCTCAAATACTTTTAATCACTCTTGAATATAGCCACAGTCTTAGTACTAGATTTGTTTAAAATATTCCTTTCTACTCACACTGAACCCATTCTTGGAGTCCAGCTTCTTGTCTATTTCCCTGAAACTTTTGGCCATATTTCCACAAAAAAAAATCTCTCAAAAATTTTCAAATATTTGGCAGTGGCAACCCAGAAAAGTCCAGCAATAGGCAAAGCTGGAGAGGCATGACTAAACTTTCTCAGAACTCCTGGTTTTCAACTAAACAGTCCAAGAAGTCAGCAAAAGCTAGCCTTCTGTCTCCCCCACCATCTTCTCTGTTCTTTTTGTTTTCTTTGCACCTCTCCACTCACTTCCTTCTTTAGTACTGTTGTGACACTAATAAAAACTGCCAAGTTGCCATTATTGACATATGCTAGGACTATCTGGTATCTCTGGTTCCTCAGGTTTTAATTAACTCTCCCTGAGGTGTTAACAGACTGTATTCAAGTCCTTCTCCCACTCACTTCAGCTTATGGATCCTGATGCAGAAATTCTACTCTCACTTTCCCACTTACAGTTTGGAGCAGGCAATGATGCCAGTAGGTTGAGTTGGAGGGGACTCGTAGAGTTGGAGAGTAGTGGGTGAGGAACTGGGAGATAGATCCTAGTCAGTGATGAACGTTTTAAGAATGTGTAACTTGACATGCAGCTCCATGGGCTGGAAGAGTTAGAAAGAATTTCTGTGAAGAAGCTGGTTCTGAGAAGTCTCACAATCCCAATGGGTGTGCAATCCCTGCAACTCAGGAAAACCAGAGAGAAAGGGTAGACAGTAGCATGGAAGAATCACCATTGCTGAGTGGCTGCATCCCCCTCATAAGGATGGGGCAGATGGGATGGGAGATGACCATAAGGAGAGACCACACAGGAAGATTCCTCTGAGATTAATTAAACTGGGGGTTTTAACCAGAAAAACAGTCATGAAATCATTGACTTGATGAGACGATTTTTAAAAATAATTAGAAATCAAACCTGGTTTTAAAGGCTATGAAGAAAACAACTCAGCTCAAATTGGAAGGATAAGCCAAAAACAGAGTAGAGACCTTTATGTGAAGGAGGTGGCAAATGCTTCACCTGCCAAGTATCTCACTCTGATTGTCCACACTCTGGACAGGAGCAGCTCCCTGTGCTCCAAATTTTCAGGAGAAAGTAAGGGAAAGACTTGAATGAGTCAGAATCCAGGACCAGACTTTTCTGAAGAACCTGACTTTGGAGGTTTCTGGCAGGAGTAGTCTAAGCAGAGATCAGGAATTTTATTTATTTGGGGGTCATCTTTAGATGACCAAGTTTTTCCCACTTCCAGCCAGAAGTATCAAAGTTGCAACTCGAGGACTGAACCATGGAATTCTTGAACTGCCCAATTCATGCGTCTAGCAGCTCCTGAATTCTAAATCATAACTCTGAAGATTGCTTTGTGGTGATGGTGGTAATAGGGATGAGAAGTGTCCAATGAAATGTCAGTTACCTAAAAAATGCCAAATAAAAGTATATGATCTCAAAATGCACACAGATAATAAGCTATTGTTTAAAGGCATAATTAAGAGGTATGGATTCTGAGCAAGTGTTTCATGCCATGGGTACAACTGACAAAAAAAAAAAAATCATTTTTGAATTCCATTGGTTAGTGGGGTCAGAGCACTGGTTATTTTGCCTGGTTGATGCATCTTTTTCTTGGGGTCTGGCTTCTTTAACTCAGCATAATTATTTTGAGATTCGCCTGTGTTACGGATTGCATCAATAGAAAAAAGAATGTGTCTTTTTTATTACTGAATACCATGCTATGTACAAGATATGCCAAATCTGGTATGACCATTTACCTGATGAAAGACATCTGGTTCATTTATAGTTTTGTGCAATTATAAATCAAGCTGCAATAAACATCCATGTGTAGGTTTTCTGTGTGTGAAGATAAGTGATTATTTTACCTAGGGATGGGATTGCTGGATTATATGGTAAGTATATGTTTAACTTTTAAAAAATCTGCCAAACTGTTTTCCAAAATGGCTATGCCCAACAGTAACGTGTGTGTCCCAGTCACTCCATATCTTTGGCAACACATGAAATGGGTCAGTGTGTTCAATGTTAGCCATTCCAGTAACTTCGTAGTGGTATCTAATTCTAGTTTGGTTTGCGTTTCCCGAACAACTGCTGATGTTGAACATCTTTCTGTCTATTTATTTGCCAACCATACATTTTCTTTAGTGACTGTCTGTTCAAGTCTTTTGACCATTTGTATTTGATTACTTGCTTTCTTGTTATTGAATTTTGAGAGTTCTTTATGAATTCTAAATACAGCTTCTTTGTCAGATGTATTATTTACAAATATGTTCTCCTAGGCTGCCTTTTATCTTTTAATTCTTTTTACAGAATTTATAAAATTCTGTCTTTTGAAGAGGAGAAGTTTTTAACTTTGAAAGCTAATATATGATTTTTTTTTTCGTTTTATGGATTATGCTTTAGGTGTAAGACCTAAGAAATCTTGCCTAATTCAAGTTCACAAATGTTTTTATCCTATACTGTCTTGTGAGGGTTTTATAGTTTAGATTTTGCATTGTGGGATGTATTTTGGGTTACTTTTTTATTATGATGTAATATAGGGATTGAAGATCATTCTTTGGCATGCGGGTATCCAAATGTTACAGCACAATTGTTTGCAGCCTACCCTTCCTACTCTAAATCATCTTTGTACCTTGGTAAAAAACCAAGTTGTCCATCTCTGCATGGATCTATTTTTGGACCCTGTCTTCTGCGCTCGATTGATTTGTTTGTTGGTCTTGATGCCAATACCACACTGTCCTGATTTCTTCAGCTTTTATAATAAATCTTGAGCTCAGATAGTGTTAGTCATCCAGAGCTCAGATAGTGTTAGTCATCCAACTTTGTTTTTCTTTTACAATTTTGCATTAAATTTGTTCTAGATCTTTTGAATTGTCACATGAATTTTAGAAACAGTTTGTTAAATACACCAAAAATCTGCTGGAATTTTGATTAGGATTGCACTGAATCTATAGCTCAATCTGGAGATAACTGACATCTTAACAACATGAATGTTCTGACCCATGAACATGATGGAATCTCTCCATTTATTTGGGTTTTTAAAGATATCTTTAGCAACATTCTGTAATTTTCAGGGCATAGCCCTTTCACATGTTTTGTCAGAATTGTCTTTAAGTATTTCATATTTTTGATGTTATTATAAATAATATTATGTTTAACATCGATTTCTAATTTATCATCATTACCATATAGAAATCCAATTGATGTTTTATAGATTCTATCTGATTTTCTACTCTTCAGTCACATAGACTGTAAATAAAGTTTCACTTCTTTTCCAATCTGGATGGTTTTTATTTCTTGCTCTTGTCTGACTGCCCTGACTCAAACCCATAGGACAGTGCTAAATAGAAACTGTTAGAGTAGACATAATTTTCCTGTACCTTGTCTTAGGAGGAAAACATTTGGTTTTTTACCATTAAGTAAGACCGAGGCAGTTCTCTTCTCTTCCTGGTTGGCTGAAGGTTTGTGGGTTTTTTAATTTTAATTTTAATTTCTTGGTAAGGAATGAACACTGAATTTTGTCAAATGCTTTTTTGGAATCTATCTGAAATATCATATGATTTTTATTTTTAAAGTATGCTAAGATAGTGAATTGCATTGATTTGTCATCAAATATTAAACCAACCTTGCATTTCTGGGATAAACCCTATTTGGTCATTTGTAAAATTCCTTGTACATATTGTTGAACTTGATTTGCTAAAACTTTGTATAGACATTTTACATCTATGTTTGATGGCAGTTAGTATGTGATTTTCTTTTCCTGTAATGTATTTGTATGACTTTTGTATCAGAATAAGCCTGATTTCATAAAGAGTTGGAAAATATTTTGTCCTTTTCAATTTTTAGAGTTGTTTATGTAGAATTGGTATTAATTTTTTCTAAAATGTAATTCACCAGTGAAGACATCTAAGCCTGAAGTTTTCTTTGTGGGAAGATTTTAACTACAAATTTAATTTTTTAATTAGATATAGAGCTATGTGTGCTAATGTTACCTATTTCTCCTTGAGTGAGCTTTGGTAGTTTGTGCCTGATAGAGTTTGAACGTATGTTCCTGCAAAATCTCATGTTAAAATGTAATCCCCAACATTGGAGGTGGGTCTTAGTGGGAGGTGTTTGGGCAATGGGGGTGAATCCCTCATGGCTTGTTGGTGTCTTCACAATAGTGAGTGAGTTCTCCTGAGATCTGGTTATTTAAAAGTGTCTGGCACCTCTCCCGCAACCCACACACACTCTCCCTCTTGCTCTACTTTCACCATACGATGTGCTTGCTACTTCTTTGCCTTCTTCCCTGAGTAAAAGCTCCATGAGGCTTCCCAGAAGCTGAGCAAATGCTGGTGCCATGCTTGTACAGCCTTAGCCAATCAAATCTCTTTTCTTTATAAATTACCTAGTTTCAGAGATTTCTTTATATAGCAACACAAAGAACAGACTAACACAGTGTCTTTCAAAAAATTTGCCCCTGTCACTTAGGTTGTCAATTTATTGGCATAAAGTTATACATAATATTTTCCTATTGTCCTTTTCATATGGTAGAATCTGTAGTGATGCCACCTCTCATTCCTGATATTGGTAATTTGTGTCCTTTCTTGTTCTCTGATTTTTCCTGATCAGTCTGATTAGAGGTTGATTATTGATGTTTTTAAAGAAACAACTATTATTTCATTGTTTCATTAATTTTTTATATTGTTTTTCTCTTTTATATTTCATAGATTTTTGTTTTAATTTTTGTCATTTCTTTTTTGTTTACTTTGGATTTAATTTACTCTTCTTTTTTCATGTGCTTGATGATCATGGTATCTCCCCTGATAAGTATCTTTTTTTTTCATTTTCTTTAGGCAGAAGCTGAAGTAATTGATTTGAGACTTGTATCTTTTTCTATTCTAAGCATTTGGCATATATTTTTTCCAAAGTACTACTTTAGTGCCATACCACAAATTTTTATTTTCATTCAGTTCAAAATAGTTTCTAATTTCCCTTTTGAGTTCCACTTTGATAATCTGATAATTATTAAAACTTGATAATGTGTTAATTGCTATTATGTAAACAAACAGAGTAATGGGATAGAATCTCATAGAGAATTGTCTTTACTTTAGATGAGACCATAAGAGAAGGCCTGATGAAGGAGATATTTAATCCATGACCAGAAGGGTGAAAGGAAATCAGCCAGGTAAAGAGCTGATGCAAGAGCATTTTAGGTACAAGGGCAGCAAGTACAAAAGTCTTGAAGCAGGAACGAATAGGAAAGAGTCTGAGAAGAAGAAAGAGGTGAAAGAAAATTTGTTGTAAGTTCTAATTCTCAAAGGATGCTGCTTCCGAATATTACAAATTGCAGGAACAAGTCACAGTCATAAGAACAGAGCACAGCCATGTTTGGGCTGACAACAGCTCTTCTTAGAGTCTGAATAATGGGTCAAGTGACCTCTGGAGAAGCTCTGCCATCGCAGGAATTCTATCCCTATTAAATTGTTGAGCTAGTGTTCCATCCTTACACAGTGCTGCTCTACATCCTTAGTAAATTAAATTCTTCACCCTTGAAAGTTTGCCATGAGAGATTACTAGATTATTATTCTTTCTTTCTTTTAGATGTTTTTTATGTGCTAAAGAAACTTCCCGGACTGACCTCAAATAACTGATTCATGTCAAATATATACATATTTGCCTTTTCCTTTGTCCTAGCCTTGCTGACTGGGTCTCTTCAATTCTTGGTGACAAGATTAAAATGATAAATCATGGACACAATCTGGTGCCATCCATTTTCTACTTTATTCTTTTTCACCACAAAGGATCTGGGATGGAAAATGTTCCTCAGTCAGCCACAACTGGCTCCAGTACCACAGTGAGTTAGTAAACATCTGCTAACAACGGGCTGAAGATATGCCTCCCTCCACTTGTTCTCTCCAAGCTGGCTCACTGAGGAGTTGTTCTCTTTATCTCTGGAGATCTCCCTCTGTACTTTCTCTCCCCCTTGGCTTCCATTGGCTCTTCCCATCCTGTCCTCAATCGAATGATTCAGTTTATATATGTCAGTCTCGGGAAAATCTACAGAACATTCTCTCTTTTCCTCAGTGGTGAGGACCCTGCTGTTAGGCCTTGGGCCATCACTTCCCCTCCCAGTAGATCAGGGAAAAACATGGCCTTCTATAGGGAGGGGTGTTATTTTTTGTCCACCCACCCGCAGGACCAACAAAGAAGGCTGCAGGATGGGACCAATCAGATATCTTACCATGAATGCAGTTCTAAGGATGGAAACATTTCAAGAGAGAAAAATTAGAATTCTTTCCTACTTGGGATGTTGTTCTCTCCCAGTCTTGAAACATTCTGAGGAAGGTCTTGCCAAAGTTTCTTTTACTGGTTATGTTCCTGTTTCCTGAATTCCCCCAGTAAGGAAATTCTAACTGAGAGGAGGAACACTTATACTGTCCTTCCCATGTTCGCACTTTGACTAGTAAAGAAAGAATACAATACTTCCATCTTCTCTTTCCACTTACTTATTTGCCCCTCCCCAAAGCGGGAGGACCAGCTAACCTGACTGTTGAGGACATGACTTTCATGGAATCACATTTAATAGTGGATGGAGGACAGTGTTAAATGCCATATGCATTCACACATGGCATCGTTTCTTAGTTTCTTGGCTCTGTGTTCTCTTGGGAGGAATTGCAGGATCATAGTCTTTAATCTCCTCCTCATAGGAAATTCTATGAGATAAACTTCTCTAGGCAAGGTCCCCCAGTATGGAGGGCCTGGAAAGAATATCCTGGAAAGGATATGGGGCAGCCCTGTGCTTCCTTGTAGCTACCTTGCTGGTGGCTAGGCAGGTGAATTTATGTCAGACTCACAAATCAGCTGTCCAAATAGGTGAGTCCTGAGACCAAGATTGGAGTAGGGGGAGAAGGAAGCTCCATTGAGCTCAAGGTTTAAGTCCTACTCTCTAATAATTTTCTAGAAGTTCTACTTTTAGAGAATGATTAGGTATATCCTTCAGCAATAAAGAGGCTGATCTTTTGTCCCCCATTTGGGTCTGATGAGTCTTGTATCTTTTCATTTGATGAAACAGAGGCCAGCGGGAGAAGACTGTAACCCCTCTTCCAGCCTCCATTTAATTTTTAATGCTAAGTATAGCCTTTTAAAATGAAAATGAGTGGCACATGCCTGCAATCCCAGCTTCTTGGGAGGCTGAGGCATGAGAATTGGTTGAACTCAGGAGGAAGTTGCAGTAAGCCAAGACTGAACCACTGCACTCCAGCCTGAGTGACAGGGTGAGATTCTGTCTCAAAAAATAAATGAATAAAATGACAATGAGTTTTAAAGTTATACCTATTGATTGTCTCTCAGAGCACAAAGATTTCTTGCATGTATATGTGCATCTTACTGCCCTCAGTATGCATGTCTGAAAAACTAAGATACATTAGGTTCAAGCGTCCAGAGAAACAGAAAACTAGAAAGGCCAGCTGTCTTGCCCAAAGTCACAGACACATTACTCAGCCCTTTCTTTTTGCATCTTTCCTATGGTATTTGAGTTGGCACTGCTTGTCTGCTTAATGCTAGTGATTGCAGGTATATAATAAGGAGGCTAAAATTACCTTTCCTCTGCATGCCTGTAAACCATTCCCTTGACTCTACTAGAAGTTCCACACACCAAATCTTAGACAAGAGTCCCAAGAATGAAATAACTCCTCTAGACTCTGGGGAGAATGGATTAGCCACCAGCTAAATCATCTGCCAGTAGTGATAATCCAGCTCCTTTGCTCTATCTGTGGTTATCACCATTGAGGTAAATTCTGCAGGTAGAATGCTGATTCTGGTCACATGGAGAAAGGCTTGGATATGTTTAATTTCCTGTCACATTCTGACAAAAAAAAAAGCTAATTTCATGTCTTATGATCAAATAACCATAACTTTGCAAGAGCAGAGTGTGTTGGAACAGGGATATTGAGGGTCCTTGTGTGGCTTGGGGCATTGCCAGGGCAGCTTCGGGGTCTGAGTGTTTTTATTTTATTTCTGCTTTATTGCCCTGCCTAATACTCCCATTTCAGAATGTCGTGGAGTAGGCTGGTGTCATTTGTTTTCATAAATTAATGTCTATTGCAATTTATGGCCAGATGGGCCCTGAAAAATAAGAGCCTTGTGTGTCTCTTGGAAGGTTTAAAGAAAAGCAGTGGGCAATGCTCAGGGTGAACTTTTGCACTTTAAGGCTTCGTTGTGGGGAGAGAGTAAATGCTTGTGAAAAATCCTGTTTTATAACAGCTGGGCACAAAGGACTCCTTATTAGGATTATTTTTTTGCCACTGCTTCTAATTCCTGTAGCAACCAGAAAACAGACACACACACACACACACACACACACACACACACACACAGACACACACAGAGAGAGAGAGAGACAGAGAGAGAGAGACAGAGAGAGAGAAATACAGAGAATTCTTCTTGCTGGGAAGCCACGTGTGTTGGAAATAACTTCAACTTGCTTGGAAATCAGAGGTCTAGATTCTGAGACCCTCAGATAGCTCTCCAGCCAACTAATGTGGGGAGTGTGGTATATATTGGATCATAGCACATAAAGGCTCTGACTCAATGTGCACATCTCTCTTTTTGCTACTCCTTCATGGGTCAGTGAGAAGAAATGGGTCAGTGTGAGGCACAGAGGAAAAAAATGAAGAAAAAAAAAAAAAACACTAGAGAATTTGATGATTCCATGATTTTAAGAAATAATGGCTTGTGGGAAGCTCGAATCAAAGGTCGGCTTGGTAGCAGCCAAAGAGGAGGCTGCTTGGCTGCTGTAAGCATTCAGAGACCACGTGCGGCTGGACAGGCTTCCTCCCACAAGTGCACATGCTTCTGAGTACGTGAAGGGCAGGCTTAGAGAAGACCCTTCTTCTGACCCCGGTTTGCTCATAGCTTTTGACTTGGGCAAGTCACATACATTCCAAGTCAATTCGTTTCCAGGTAGAACAAATATGTAGACAGGATAAGCTCCAGAGTCTCTCCATCTCTAATAGCCCTTTGATGATAATTTTTGATTTATGAAATTATGTTAGGACAAGAGTATTATTTTATTCGCTTACTCAAGCAGTTGGCATTTAAATCATTTGAATTTCTCTGAAGAGGCACAAAATTATCTGAGGGCCTTTTCCCATCCAATGCTTTTGGCTTACTTTTGTAGACCTTCACAGTTTGAAAAGACATTTTCATGTATAAAAACCCTGTGAGGTAGATAATACAGGAACTATGACTTGTCTCAGATGTCGTAACAGGACTAGGATTTAAACTCAATCTCCTGGAGACATCCCTCTCTGTCATTCAACAAAGACAGCCATAGATTTGTTTGGGCACATACTAGATGCAAAGCATTTTGCTGAACAATAGAAATGCAGTAGTGAAAGGAGCAGGTGCAATTATATACGTAGGTAAGTCATATCTTGCAGGGCAGGACAACATTTAATTATAATAAAGTGTGGTGTATGTGAGGATAGGAGATGGGGACATTCAGTAGGAGAACCTATCCTAGAGTAAAGGTCAGTGAAGATCTTACCAGAAGTGAAATTTAGTGTCAGAAGAATGGGGTCACTTTAGTCAGGGCAAAAGGGAGTTAGAAAAAAATATCCCAGGCAAGGGGAACAATATGTTCTCTAGATTAAGACATAATTTCCCCAATACCATGTGCAGGAAGTACTGTAAGGAGGAAAACAGGGACTCAAGATTAACAATGTACAAGGAATATGTGATTTCCCACTGTGTTTGTATCAGAGGCTTCTGAACCAGAGCAACTCCATCTTGAATAGGAGCTGCGTAAAACGAGGCTGAGACCTACTGGCATGCATTCCCAGACAGTTAAGGCATTCTAAGTCTCAGGATGAGATAGGAGGTCCGCACAAGATACAAGTCATAAAGACCTTGCTAATAAAACAGGTTGCAGTAAAGAAACTGGCTACCTTTCTGGTAACATTTACATATAAAATAATTTTCAAGGTTGGTGTTTTTCTTGTGTAACTGTGGCCACTTCACATCAAAATTGGTAAATGGTGAATTTAACAAAATACCAAATGAATGTGTATACTGAGAAGTCCATAGAACTATGAATGCCTGCCATAGGCATAGCCCCCTTCTCTGAAAAGAGCCTGTAACGGATACTCCTTCCCCAAAGGTCAATAGGGTTTAGACCGGTGACCCTCAGCACCCTGGAGACATCTGTTGGGCCAGGGGTAGACATCTGAGCCAATCCACAGCAGTCATAAGAAGTGGCCCAAAGAAAGAACTTCACCTCTCATGCCTGTAATCCCAGCACTTTGGGAGGCCGAGACGGGTGGATCACAAGATCAGGAGATCGAGACCATCCTGGCTAACACGGCGAAACTCCGTCTCTACTAAGAATACAAAAAATTAGCCAGGCGTGGTAGCAGGTGCCTGTAGTCCCAGCTACTTGGGAGGCTGAAGCAGGAGAATGGCATGAACCCGGGAGGTGGAGCTTGCAGTGAGCCGAGATCGTGCCACTGCACTCCAGCCTGGGCAACAGAGTGAGACTCCGTCTCAAAACAAACACAAACAAAAACAAAAAACAACAGAATTTCACCTCACAGACGTTGCTAGACTGGGTAGCAACTAAGGAGTCCAATCAGAGGTCAAAGAAAGACAAGGAGGAAAAAATAATACTAGAAAATATTCAAATGTGTTTATTCAAAAAGCAGAAGCCATGAATACAAAGAAACCACATGGGGTGTAGGGGAGGCCAGAGAAAAAGTGAGGACAGGTAGCTGCAGGATGGGGTGGGTGGGCAGTGAGAGCAGAAACAGCCCCAGGAAGCAGCAAGATTGTGGAAAGCGGAGAACGATGGAGAAGCAATGGCTGCAAAGTTGGAGAATTTCAGCATGCCAGAGGGTTGGTGTGGGTGTGGGGATTTATGTACTGCTGCTGGGAGTGTCTCCAGGAACAGGCTTTCTGGTGAGCAATCTGACACAACTTAGTCAAATTAAAATGGACCTTACATGTATCTCCAAGGATATCTCACCCGGATCCATAAGGAGATATCTTTGAAGATGTTCATTATAGTGTTGTTTGTGGTGACAGGAAGTTGGCGGCAATCTGGAAATCCATCAATGCAGATTAGGTAGGCAGCATATGGTGAGTATACATCATGGAGAATGAAGCAACAGTGAGCATGAACAGCCTGGCTGTACATCTAATAACACAGATGAATCGATAAACAGTGCTGGGTGAAAAAAGTAAGGAATACAAAGAGATATATAACAAAGTATGATTTTTTTTAAATTAAAAATGCATGGATTAAAAAAATGAATGTTTTCTAAGAACACATACAAACCAAAGGATCTAAATTAAACACAAATAAGAGTGGTTGCCTAAGGGAGGGAGGAAGAAAAACTAGGATGAAGGAATAGAGGTAAAATAAATAAGCAAACAAGATAAATAATGGGCCGTGGACTAAGGAGTGCATTTTCCTCAACCTTCTACAACCAGCAAAAGGAAGAAAAGAAGAGAGGGAGGAAAAATGAGTAACAGGAGTAAAGGATTCTTACTTTGCAGACAAGCGGACAAACACTAGTTTGGCAATATGGCAATTTATGCATGCAATAGCTGAAAAGATAAAGAATGATTTTGCATATCTATGTGGCCAGTCATGCAGTTGTGAAGTTTCTGGTCTTTTATGCCATGTATCTTTGTAATAAGCCCCCAGCATCTGAGGTCATCCAAGCAAATCTCCATTCTCTGAAATCCAAAGGCACCCAACAAAAAGTGATACAATGGGATATAAATGACAAATCAAGCTACTTTTGTCAGATAGTTAATATGTACCAGACACAATTCAAAGTTTACTAATTGCGTATGTAGATACGATTATTCTCTTTATTTTGCAAATAAGGAAACTGAAGCACAGAGAAGCTAAGTTACATTCCCAAAGTCACACAGCCAGTAAGTGTAAGCTGGGATTCAAACCCAGGCAGTTTGATTCCAGAGGCCGAGCTCGCAATCACAAAGCTGTAGCAAAAGGTGCTCCTGAGTAAATTTCATGAAACAAGCATCTAGTTTATCCCAGTGGCAGACTTGACTAGTTTCTCAAAAGTCATAGTTTTTTTATTATTATTATTCATTAACTCTAGTAGAGGCAGTTAATAACTCTTAGACTCACTGTGAAGTACCCAGATTTTTGGGGGGGAAAAAACTGTTATCTCTGTAGCATGACACTCATTTCCAAAGCCCTGATCTTCCTATCCATTAATGAGACAACACCAAGAAAACTAGATTTGGAGGCAATGACTTCTCTTCTTCCAGGCCACGTGACCTTGACTGAGTCATTAAGCTTTCATTGCCTCAGTTTTCTCATTTGAAACACTGGGCCCAATAACAGCTCTGGGATCTGTTGTTATAGGTGTCAAATGAGATAATATAAAGAACTGTGAGCACTGCACAGCCTGTGTCTAGGTGATTGGGACACTCCATCTGTGTGGTCCTTCAAGCCCTTCTCCCACACTGTGCCTTTTGTTGCATTGTGGCACCACCCAGGAGAGCCTTGGTATCCATTACTGCAGGCACTTTGAATAAGCTTCAACCTGTGAGTGAGGCTATAGTCACTGCTTCTTCCATAGTGCTGCTGTTAGTAAAAACATACATAGTTCATGAATTTGGCCTTGGTGTTGTCTGTTTTCTTACTCCACAGGGGGTAACTTGGCCTTTGTGGGTCTGTTTTCAATGTTCTTGACAACTGGAGCATCATGGGACTCCATTTTCCCGCCTTTGCTCATTTAGTCCCTGCCACATTTCTATTATTGAAAATTGTGCCCATCCCAAATAAAATTTCTCCAACAGGGTATCGCTGAGCCTTTTCTCCACACCATAATCTAATTTCTCCTTCCTTGGAAGTCCTTTAAAAAATGGGTTTGTTTCTTTCTTGTGAAGTGCGCATCATGACTTTTGTCATGATTATGAATGTGCTAGTCTCTTCCTATGCCCTGTTAGCCTATGTGATCCATAAGATGGGCCTTGCAGGTTTAGCCTCTATGTCCTCCCCAGCCCTTAGCCTGGTGTTTGCCACACAGTGGGCTTATAAAAGATGCCTGGTGAGCCAAAGGGTATGGGGGTATGCTCCTGCCTGGGCTGGCAAGAGCACTGGACTCCCCCAGGCTGTCTCCCCCATCTCTGGATTACCCAGACTGCATGATGTGGAGGGCCTTTGATTAGTTGATTAGTTGTACATCCTATTGGTGTAAAGAAAACCTCAGGAAATTATCAGCAGCATCTATCATTGGTTTTCAAGATTTTCATTGCATTTTCTAGAATGGTCATGAACATACCACTGTTTTACTTCATTCTAAGATGTGGGGCTTTCAGCTATTACTATTCATTGTTTATTAATCCATTCAGGAAACATCTATGAAGTGCCTACTTATATCTGAATGATGGCCTGGAACTAAGAAGAGTAAAACATAACTCGACCTTGAGAGGCCACAGTCTGGTGAGAAATTTAAGTGGAGACAAAAAACTAAAACACAATAGCAAAGAAAAATGCTACAATAGGGTTGCTAACCAAGGCGGAAAGCCAAGCATGGTGGGGTCAGACTCCCTCATTTCAAATCCAAGTTCTGATGCTTATTAGGTTGCAGGATCTTTTTCTCAAAGTCTCAATTTTCTCATCTGTAGTAGTATTGCCTTTATGAAATTGCTATAAGGGATTAACTGAGATAATGCATGAAAAGTACTTGCACTGTGAATGGCCCATAGAAACACTTTTAAAATATTAATTGACACCGTTGTTCTCTATGTTTCAGTTCTTCTCGTTTGTAAAATGAAGGTAGTAACTGTACTTACAGGGTTACCATGAGATTCAAATTATGTAATGCAAGGAAAGTGCTTGGCACCGTGCCTGACGGTAAGCACTTGGTAATTGTTAACTGTGATTTTTATTTTATATAAAGTAAAAAGGAAAAGAACATAAAAGTGATTAGAGGTGTCATGTAGTAATGTCTGCAACTTACTTTGAAATGCATAAAAAAATAAGATGGATTGGGTAGAGGAATAAAGGTATGGAAAGATGCATAGATATGATAGAAAAAATATAGCAAAATCTTAACTATAGAACCCTTAACTGTCTTCTCCATGGCTCCTTGTAACCCCTTGTGGAATTGGGGGCTTCTGGAGAGACTCAGTTGGAGGAGGGAGGGGAGGGAGGGAGGAAGGGAAAGAGATCGTGAGTAAATGGATGTTCACTGTGCTATTCTTTCACCTTTCTGTGTGTTTGAAATTTTCCATAATAAAACTTTGGAAGAAAACAAGGAGTGATGAATGTTAGGATGGATTTTGCACTAAGATTTGAGGAAGGAAGTATAAATGGAAGGGGCTGAAGACCTGGAAGTCTCTACGCTTTACAGCCTTTCTCTATCTTATAAGAGAACAGCATGTGCCAAGGTCAGAAACCATCCTGTGGGAAATGCAGGACGGTGAGATGAAGGTACTTGAATGAGGGGCAGAGGTTAGACAGGCTAGGAATGCAGAAATCCTAGATTCACATCCCCACTCTGCACTTCCTAGCTTTGTCTCCGTGCTTTATTTTCCTTATCTGTAAAAATGGGGATAACATTATCTGCTTTATAGGATTACTTTCAATATTAGATGAGTGAATATCACCATCATCATTATCTTTATAGGAAAGCTTCTCCTCTCAGTGCTGGTGTCTTCTCCATGGCTCCATATAACCCCTGGTTGAATGGAGAGCCAGGGACCTTCTAGAGAGACTCAGTTGGAGGAGGGAGGGGAGAGTAGGAAAAAGGGGTAGAGTTGAGTGGGAGTCTGGAGTTTAAGAAAGATGTATACTCTAAGACCAGTCTCATAAACAGAAGAGGCCCATGCTGATTGCTTGCTCAGTGTCATGCACGTGGCTTCTAATATTATGTTTAAAATGCTAGTGAAATTATAATCCTGTTGTAGCGCCTTTGGAGGCTCGTTCATCAACCTGGGCAGTACGTGTGTCTGGCAAGGAGCCAGCGTCATCCCCTGCCCCCACCTCCATATGACTCAGCACACATCAGACACTTTAATAGCCTCTGATTCCAAGTTTGAACTTGCCCCCCAAATGAAAATGTCCCTCCTCCTCTCCCCTCTCCTCCCACCTTCACAACCCACTCCCTCCTTCCAATTTATCAGCTAGTAAATTTTGAGTTGAACTTGGAGCCAAAGTTTCATTTATGTTTGGCAAAGGAACAACTTCTTCCAAGAAAAGAACATTTAAGAAAGAAAAAAAAAAAAAAAGAAAAAAGAAAAAGGAGGGGTGGAAGTGGGGAGGGTTAAAAAAAAAAAAAAAAACAGCTAAACAAAAAGGGCTCATGGAAACAGCCCCACAACATTAAATAGCTCAGCACAGAGAGAACAGTGCTTTTTTTGGTGCATTTAGTGCGAGTGAATTTGAAACAGAGTTTGAAATAATCTGAACATGCCGCTCGGGTTGCCAACCAAGCACAGATGGCCTTCTGGTCTGGAGAAGTCATGAAGTCACCAAGATACTGGTGCTGTCAGAACTAAAGAGAGGTTTGGAGATAACCATGGCACTCATACTCAAGGATTGTGTATCCACTGGACATGTGGCCTCCCTTGTGCCTGTGGATGGCAGAAGACCTGTTTGTCTGACTGCCCTGGTGGATCTGCCCAACCCTTGAAGTGCATGGGACATTTCCAATAATGCAAAGTATACTGAGTTACAGAAAAAGACATTCAAATGGTTCGACTCCACTCACAGTGGAAAAACAAATCAAATCATCAGACTGGAACAGTCTGATAATAGCCATTAGCTTGTGGAAATTTTTCTGCAAGTTTCATAATATTCACCGTTGGAAATATTATGGAAAAATGGCCACTCTCTTACATTGTAGGGAGTAATGTAAATGGCATGACCTTTCTGGAAGGAAATGTGACAATATCTTTCTCTATCATGGACCCCTCCTCCCTTCCGCCGCTTGATTGATTGAGTCACTCCTCTTTATACCCATCAACCCACCTTCCTAGGCAATTCCTCCGTTTGTGTAATGTGTGTTGTTTTGCATGTATTCTTGAAAAATGTGAAATAGTGTTTCTTGTGGATTTTTTTTTATTGTACAAAAGTAGCACTATGGCATACATCTTACTTTTTTCACTCAGCACTATATTTGTAATATCATTATGCATACATTTGCTTCAAACTGCTGCACAAAATCCCATGGTGAACATCCACCACAGTTTACCTAAGAACCCTCCCAGTGAGGAACTATCACCAACACCAACTTCTCACCACTGCCCCAAACAAAGACAGTACAAATAAAATAAAATAACACAACAAAACTATAATGAACATTCTTGTACATATCCCTTTATGGGTATGTGTGAGCATTTCTTTGATATGTCTGTATCTTCATCTGCATCTTTATCACTGTATCTGAATCTATCTACTTAGAGTAGAATTACCAGGTCATAGTATACAAATACATTTAATTTGACTAAAAACTATAGTAATTTGACAATATCCCCTCAAATTAAAAATTGTGTATACACATTGACTAGGCATTGCTAAGAATATGCTTGATAGATATAATTCCATATATTTACCAAGACAGACATATAAAGATATTTACAGAAACACTATTTGTATTGGCAAAGCCCTGAGAGTCACTGAGGTGTCATATGAATAGACCTAGAGGTGTATCCCTAAGATAGGTGACCTTGTAGAGATAAGGGAGTGCAGGGGTGAGAGCATAGTCTCTGGGGAGCAAATTCATGGGTTAGGTCCTATGCCCACCATGGGCTGTGTGTCTCCATTTTCTCAGTGATATCATGGGGATCAATGGCACATATTTCTGTCAATCAGCATCCTAGTAGAAAACAGGGTACACTCTTGAGTTGAGTGATTTAAAGAGAGTTTAAGAAAAAAGGCGTATTTACAATGACACAGACAGGGTGAAAGAGGCCAGAAGGGACAATGCCATGCTCCTGGCTGGTGGGAGTGGAGGGCCATTGCCACTTCTCAGCCTGGTATTAGTGAGAGAAGGGGACAGTTTCTGAAATGCAGGGAGAGAGCTGTGTGTGACAGACCATCTGACAGGAGCTGCAGCCTGTGGCCCACAACGGGAGCAACAGCAGGTGAGAGGCCAAACACCCAACCTTGCTCTCCACCCTTCGTGCCACCCATGGGCTGACCCCACTCGGAAGCCAGAGACAACGGAGCTGCTGCTGCTCCTCTTCCTGCAGGTCAGGTGCACAGCAGACTGGGGAGGTGGTGAGCAAAGGGAGGTACCCAGCCAAAAACTAAATGTGAACTTTGTGAGAATTAAATGAATAAATACATATAAAGTGCTTAGATGAGTGAGTGGCACATAATTAATGCCTAATAAATGTGAGTTTTTATGATCAATATTATATTAATAATAGCACTGGTTGGCCATCAAAACCTTTTAATCAGGTCCAGATGCACTATGGGGGTTTAGGTATCCATGAAATCATAAATACCAATAAAAAAGGGAGATACAAGTGACATAGTTCTCAGAGTGTAAACTTGTTTGTATAAAAGAGAGAAAAAATGCTTTATTGGCAATTGTCTTTGGAGAGAGGATCTGAAGATGAAATGGGGGTGGGAAGGGGCTTTTACTTTTTATTTTCTTCCCTCTGCTCTAATGTTTTTACTTTTTAACCATGTACATGCTTTCTTTTGATTTTTCTTGCTGAAAATACCAACAAGTGCTACCCGGGTGGTAGATTCACAGAACATGACTTTATTATCTCTGAAATTTTTAAAGTATTTGTTAATTTCAGAAGGGAGTATGTTATTTAGAAGCATAGTATATTCTAAGTATCAAAATTGGTCTCAAATGTTATTTTTGAGACTCTAAGGTGATGTGCTCATTCTTTACTACTGCTACGCTACCTTGGCCCCACATACTTCCTCCCTTTCTTAGTTCTGGAACCAATGACTTCCACCAGTCTTAAGCAGTAAGAAGGGAACTGCATTTGCAAAGCAAGATCTTGCTGAATGGGAAGATGAAAATCAACTTACATACAGGTTGATATACATATAGGTATTGATAGTAATATCGATACAGATACAGAGAGGGAGAGAAATAGATATCAATATAGAATTGCTTCTCTGTGATTTTATAGATGTGTAATGTGAATTTTATGAATCTGTGCAAGTACATACACAGGTATTTTTCACAACATGTCACAAGCGTACTATAAACAGTAAGACACTGGGCTCCAATGTCATAATGCCTAGATTTTAATTCTGGCTCTACACTCATCAGCTAGTAATTGTGGGCAAATTATTGACTTCTCTAAATCTTGGCTTTGTCACTTCTAACATGACAATTGCTACCTATTTCACAGGCACTTTGGAGGATTAAATGAAGTAGGCATGCCTGGCGTTAATCACTCAATATATGGTAGCAGTTACTTATTGTTAAAAATAACATTGGGAGGCCAAGGCGGGCGGATCACGAGGTCAGGAGATTGAGACCATCCTGGCTAACACGGTGAAACTCCGTCTCTACTAAAAACACAAAAAATTAGCCGGGCATGATGGCATGCACCTGTAGTCCCAGCTACTCAGGAGGCTGAGACAGGGAAATGACTTGAACCCAGGAGGCGGAGGTTGGAGTGAGCTGAGATCCCGCCACTGCACTCCAGCCTGGGCGATAGAGTGAGACTCCATCTCAAAAATAAATAAATAAAAAATAATAATAATCGCAGTCCAAACAGCTATATCCAGTGAAGAATTTTGTTTTATTCCAATCCAGTCTCTCTAATTCATCGACCAGGAATTTCTCCTGACTGGGAAGGGGTTGGAGTGGGTGGAAGTGAGTTTCTTTAGTCATACAAGCCTGTAGAATGCTGAGCCCCTTCAGCTCAACTATCCTTCTAACTTTAGCCTTCTTGTTTAGGCCTACAAAAACAAAATGTCCATGGAAATTCAGTAGCCCATGCAGGCTTACAAGGCTTGGGCTAAACGACCATGTTTTCTGACCTCCAGAAAAGGTAGCCTGAAAGTATTTAGAATCCCATCTATGCATGACCACCAGTGGCGTTTTTTTAAGGAGTGGGAGAGTAGTACCCAAAAGGAATCCTCTGAGTGGAAGGGCTGTAAAAGGCCATCTGACCCACAGCCCTGCTGTGCACTTCCTCTCCTGCCGTATGCTTCCTCTCCTCTCCTGCAGTGTGCTTCCTCTCCTGCCGTGCACTTCCTCTCTTCCAGCGCTCTGCGCTTCCGCTTCCTCTCCTGCCGCGGTGCTCCCTTAGGGGCCAGCAGCCAGCAGCAGAGGCAGCTTCCAGCATGCAGGATGGAGCAACCCTGAGCAGGCCCTGACTGTGGCCTAGCTGCTACCTTACCTGCTCCTTGCAAAGAGGCAGATACTCTTTCTTACTGGTAGAATCTCGGCTCTTCAATTCAAATGCTGTGTAGATTCTTTGAAACTGGAGTTACTGCTCCTTGTCACTCTCAAGTCCTGCTGCCCAAAAGGCTGGGCAATTTTAGCGTCCTCTGAGCGGAACACCAAGTGCCACCATCCAGAAGAGAGTTCTGCTCTGGTGTGATCCCCAGGAGAAAGGAGGTGCCATCTGAACCAATGTCACCTCTGTAATCATTACAGAGACTTTGGAGGATCAAATGCCCTCAGCACTGACTCAGGCTGAATGACTTAAACAAACAAACAAAAAAAGCCTCTGCCCTCAAAAGCCTGGCATGTTTTTGGATTCATTTCAAGGAATCTCTAATCTGAGATGAATTTCTAATTAATCTCAAGGAATTTCTAGAGCTGTCTGAAACGAAGTAGTAAGTTTCCCATACCTGAAAGTGTCTAATCAGAGACTGGCAAACCACATAATATCAACTTTGTACTGGAGTTAGATGATCTCAAAGGCCCTCACTCTATGGCAAGGGTCTGTGTTTTTTCTTACTCACCGAAGAGGCTTGGGTTAAGCAAAGGGGACCTTAGATACAGGAAGGGAGAATGAAATCAGATTTCTCGCACTGAAAGTTGTTTATGTGGCAGGAAACCAATGTGGTATGTAGGACAAAGCCTTAGATTTGGAGTTAGGACACTAGACAGAATCTATCAATCAGCTGAGTGGCTTTCCTGCTAGTTGCTTCTGATAAATCCACGTTCCTTCACCTATCACATGAGAGCATGGGGTCAGATGATCTCTAAGTCTCCTTAAATTTGGAACTTTAGTTGGGAGCTCATAGTTGGTCAGAAAATTATGTTCAAGTATCTGAATGCAGATGAGCATATGGCAGATCCACAGTGAAGAGAAAAACCCACAGAACTTTCCAGGACTATGCCATTGTTTACTTAAGTTCCTGGCTAAGAAAAGAGCATGTTGGGGGAATGAATTAGGAGGAGAGTTCTTGAAACATTCTCCATCAATACTGCATAACATGGTTATGGAGGCCTGGAACCTTCTTACTAAATGTTGCTCTGGTGTTTACAGCGTGTGCCTCAGACCAGCCATACAAAGCATCATAGACTAAACAACAGAAATTAATTATCTTACAGTTCTGGAGGCTAGAAGTCCAAGATCAAGGTACCTGCAGGACTGGCTCCTTCTGAGGGCTGTGAGGAGAGGATCTATTCCAAGTCTCTCTCCTTGGCTTGTAGATGGCCATCTTATAATTTCTCTTTACATTGTCTTTCTTCTACGCATGTCCTATATCAAAATTCTCCCTTTTAATAAGGATATCGGTCATATCAGATTAGGGTCCACCCTAATGACATCATTTTAATATGATTATATCTGGAAAGAGCACATTTCCAAGTAACGTCATACTCTGAAGTACTAGGTGTTACAATGTCAACATATGAATTTTACGGGGACACAAGTAAACCCGTACACACCACCCGTACCATCGCACCTACTACACTGTGTCCTATTACATTCAGCAGGTTGAGTATTTGCTAGTAAGTCCTGAAAATTGCCATGTGGTCTTTTAGGCTCACCCATCTTATTTGGCTTCATTTCTTCCCAGATCTAATTATAAAAATTAGCCAGGCGTGGTGGCAGGCGCCTGTAGTCCCAGCTACTCAGGAGGCTGATGCAGGAGAATCACTTGAACCCAGGAGTTAGAGGTTGCGGTGAACTGATATCGCACCACTTCACTCCAGTCTGGGCAACAGAGTGAGACTCTGTCAAAAAGTTAATATTTGTTTCTAATATTAATATTCCCTTTGATGTGGTGGGTGGCATATATGTATGTGTGCTCGTGTGTGTGAGAGAGACAGGAGGTGAGGGGAGGATTTGCACACAGTTTCTCCTCTCAGAGCTTCTGCTCGGTAGAGAAGTAGGGCATTTCCTGGCGGACTGTATGTGAGCCCATTTTCTATACAGACAGCTAGCCTTGAGCTTTTATCTCAGAGCTTTCCTGAGGACAGTCTTGATACATGAATAGGAACGCTATGATTTCCCAGGATGAAGCAGTAGCCTCACATCCACACCAACAGGAAAATGTCTTGGTATAAATCCAGTCTCATCTCAGTAATTACCCCACCAGGCATTTATGTTGGACTGGGTCCCAACACCCTACCATGGTAGCCATCGTCTCCACTGTGGGCTCAAATGACCCACTTTGCAGCTGAGTTCATCCTGGAACCCCATGGAGGAAGGAAGGAGGGAGGGTGCTGAGGGTGGGTCTGCTGCTGTATGCTATGAATCCATGAAGGCTGGGGCCACTGGGCTGGGTCATGCTCAGGATGTAGACAGTGCCTAATGAAGTCCCCGCAGGCCAGAGTATCACCAGGGAATGACTTCTAAGCCCATGTTCCCAGTTTCTTTTTGACTTTCTTTTGGGGTTAACTGCCAAGGATAATCCATGATCTTGTTTACTCTGTGACTGACTAAATATTTAAGCTGACTAGAAATAAATACCTCAAGTCTACATCCCCTGAAGCTGTTCCTTCAACTTCATGTAGTGGGGCTTTATGAAGCACAAATGAGGGAAGCAGAGGTCAGCGGTTTTGAGGAGCAAGGATTGGTGCAGGGAAGGGTAGGAGCCCGATTCAAGTCTTAGTGACTCAGTGGTTAACATGAAGACTTTAACTCCTGTCTCTTGGCTCCCAAGTGTTGAGCTCAGTCCAGCAAACTAACCCACTGCCTGACCTGACCCAGCTCTACAAAGCTATTGGTTGAGAATTCCAAAGGCCATCATGAGCAACAAGTCAGTCCTTGATGTCAGCCTCTCAGATCTGCAGGCCATGAAAACACTAGATCTTCCCCAGTTTCCAGAGTTAGAGAGAGAGTTATCACCTTATTATAATGCAATCTAACTGGGGAATGCTGGTACAGGACAACATGAGTTTTAACTACCACCAGAAAACAAGCGAATGAAACAAACACAGGATGGCAAAATTGAGGGAAAGAGGTGGTCATCAAAAAAACCCCACAGTTCTCTATCCTCTGAAGATCCTTGGGAGTGTGATAGGAAATATACCACATAGCCTACACTTCCAAAGAATTAGCATTTATAATAGGTGACATTTAGCAGGCATATATTATGTGCCTCAGGCATTGTGCTAAATGTGCATTTTCTCATTTCACACTTTCCATTGAATCCTTACAAAACTCTTCAAGGTAGAAACAATTTCTAAGAGTGGTGAGGGTCAAATGAACTAATGCACGTAAAAGTGCTTAGCAATTATAAAATGTTGGCTGGGTGCGGTGGCTCATGCCTGTAATCTCAGTACTTTGGGAGGCTGAGGTGGGTGGATCCCCTGAAGTCAGGAGTTCGAGAGCAGCCTGGTCAACATGGTGAAACCCTCTCTCTACTAAAAATTAGCCAGACATGGTGGCAGGCGCCTGTAGTCCCAGCTACTCAGGAGGCTGAGGCAGGAGAATTACTTGAACCCAGGAGGTAGAGGTTGTGGTGAACTGATATCGCACCACTACACTCCAGTCTGGGCAACAGAGTGAGACTCTGTCAAAAAATAAATAAAATAAATAAAATAAATAAAAAAAAAAGGAAAGAAGAAAGAGAGAGAGAGAGAAAGAAAGAAGTTACAAAGTATTAAAAAGATGGAAGGATTCAATGCATGTTATTTTATTAAATGACTCCTAAAAATTCCTGAGTCTAAGACTTATGTAGTGAAATAATAGATGTCTAAAAGATATGTGATCCAGCCCTATCACATACCACAAAACATCACCCAGAGAAGTGACATCAGCCTTTTTAGAGAGGGAGAGAAATGTTGTACAACCTGCTTAGGGAACCACAATAATGTACAATCTTCCTTCAATAACCATAAGGATGCTCCGGTCAAACAAGTTGGCCACTAACCAAGACCTACATGTTGTCAGTTCCTAGCTGTGCAGGTTCTTCGTTGCTTTTTGCTTCTTGGTTGGTGGCTCTGATCAGGGATGTAGAATTTCCAATTTGACCTCTCCTGGTCTCAGTTTTCACACCAGTAGAATGGGGATAATATTTCACATGTTTGTACTAGTGCAATAAATGAGTTGATCTACTTAAAACATCTATCAAAGTGCTGACATATAGGAGCTCATAAAAACAATGATTAAACACCCACTGTTTCAGCCCACTTTGGAAAATAAAGACACAGAGCTGGTGGGGCTTACTCAGGGCAGTGACATGTTCTGTAAAATGGGTGGTATTTGAAAGGAAATGAGTCTCCTGGCATAGGAGTTGGTGGAATGTACATGTCCTTCAGGCAATATCCTTGTTTGTTCTTGCTCATACAAAGCCACCCACCTTGCTATTGCATCACTAATTCCTTGCTGGCAATTAGTTGTTCTGGAGTATGGAGGCATATGAAGAAGTTTGTTTGGGACACTGCAGAGATTTGTTTTGAATGTCATTAAGACAGCTAGAGGGGCCAGCGCAAAAGCTGAAGAGCATTAAGACAGCCATCAGGGTAAACACCCCAAGCAAATAGCTTGGGAGATGTATAGCTGCACTGTCAAAAGAGGAACTTCTGAATCAGACAGATCTCTGTGTTTATAGGCAAGTTTCTTAACTTCTCTGAGCTTTAGCTTTAAGGATTAGATATAATAATTTATGTAAAACACTTGGCCAATGCATAATAGATATTCCATATTATGCTCATTTCATTGTTTTTCCAATTATTATTTCAATTACCTTCCATATTATTATCAAACCACTTTTATATATGTTATTTCAAATTATCTCATTTGGTAGTGAGGTAAAACAGAAGAGCAGAAGAGAAACTAGAACCAAAGATTCTCAGATAATTAATTAAATGAGCTGATACATTCCTGGCCCTAATATTTCCCACTCTGTGTTCTAGTTCTGATTCTGACACCACCCCAATCAATCAGCAGTTGGTTTGCTCTTTGTTCTCTGATGAATTCCATGGACTAAATCATCTTCAGGTGGTGTGATTTAAGAATGACTGCACAATCACACGTGTTCCAGAAGTGGGACATTAACTCTATCCATATTTGGAAGTTGGGGGTGTGAGGGCAGAGGGGTGGAGGGGTACAGGCTGAATCGCATGGCTGTCATTGAGTCATAGGTTCTTTCCAAAGATTGGCTGTTGAGTTCTGAAAAGCTCTGGCCTAAATCTTCAGGATTGCAGAGGCACAGCATCAGATGAAGGAATTCTTGGCTCTTTCCCATGGGCTCACTGCCCTGCACGAGGTCTCTGGGAGTGCTGGCAGAAGCAAGATGAAGGAAATAGAGAGAGAGGTGGAGCTTGCCATATTTGGTAAGTGCTGGTGCCTGAATTCTCCTTGTTGGCAACAGCTCATTACATCTAAGACCTCAGATTGGATACTCATCAGCTAATCATAGCCTGAGACCCCTGGAAGTGTCCCTAGACATCAGTTGTCCCCATTTAAACTGAGTGGGGGGTGAGGTGGTAGCAATTCTGATCCCTAAGGCCACTAGACTCTGATGGTTTCTGGTTCCAACCCAAAAACCTATCTTAGCAATTCAACTACGGATCATAGAGAGTGGGCAGGTTACATCTTGAAGAGAAGTAATATCAGGAGGAGCCCCTGGGATGGCCTTGCCTGCTCTTTTGATCAAGCCTTCCCATTACTCATGTTTTCAGAAAGTGCTGCTTGTCTTCTTTTCTATGTGCCTTGTGTGAAAACTTAAAAGGTTTGGAGATGGCAGATCACAATGAGCCAGGATAGGAAAGTCAATATGGCTGTCTTCTGAACACCCAGCATCTTCCCTTCCAGAGCAGGTGGCAGCAGAGAGTTGACACTACCTCCCTCCCACGCTGCACACACCCACCCAATGCATTGTTATTCTTCATTTTGCGTGCTCAACATGTTTATTCTGCTATGTGTCTGTTGTTTGATGGTTTAAGGGAGAGTATTGTACCTCAAGTGACATTCTTCTAGCAAAAGAACCTGTCTTTCAGCATTACTTTTCATAACCTGGAGCTGTTCCACTGGTAAACAGCCTGCTTTGTCTATTTGGTACTGGTTATCACTCAAAAATATTATTTTTTGGGGAAGGACACAAGGTGACAAAGTCTGATTTCAGAGTCTCTGAGAAGCCTTTATACTTTACTACAAAATGATTTGTGATTTTCTCCCAGAAATCTCAACCTTTAGAATTTTTTTTCTTTAGCTGAAAACTTTGTTCCCTGGAAAAATGCTAGAGAAATGCTGTAGGAAAGGGTGCACATTAATGTTTATATCCCAGTTACACTGTAATGATGATGAGTGTCAGCCTTTATAGAAAATTAATTTTGGGGTGGGGTGGCAAAAAAAGATAACTAATTTTGCAAGGGAATGGATGAAGATCACTTGGCTGGGGTGGCAGAGAAGAGAATAAAAGGGGAAATGATAGGGGAAGGAAATGGGGCTCCCTTTAAGAGGACAGGAATGTAGAAAATAACTATGCAATGTTGCTAAGGAAAAGTTTCATTTTTTCATAATGTTGAGGAAAAGCTGTGCTTATGGTGAGGCTCTGGGAACACTGACATGCAATGTGTTCTCTTTAGCTAATCT
The DNA here is from genome assembly GCF_049350105.2 of Macaca mulatta. Classification (NCBI taxonomy): domain Eukaryota; kingdom Metazoa; phylum Chordata; class Mammalia; order Primates; family Cercopithecidae; genus Macaca; species Macaca mulatta. The sequence goes on along the minus strand of NC_133417.1, from coordinate 122,587,249 downwards.
ATTTTTAAAGGTAAAACCAAAATGCTTAGATATTGTAAGATGAGCACAAGTCAAAGATTTTATATTGCTCAATAATTAATAAGGGAACCATCAAAATGTTAGAATTGGCTTGCAGGGCAATTCAAAGAATCACACATATACAGTGTGTGCATATGCTAAAGTTAGATCCTGCTTATATGATAATATGATTTGACTGTGTCCCCACCAAAATCTCATCTTGAATTTCCATTTGTTTTGGGAGGGACCCAGTGGGAGGTAATTGAATCATGGGGGCAGGTCTTTCCTGTGCTGTTCTTGTGATAGTGAATACATCTCATGAGATCTGATGGTTCTATAAGGGGGAGTTTGCCTGCACAAGTTCTCTCTCTTGCCGCCACCATGTGAGATGTGCCTTTCACCTTCTGCCATGATTGTGAGGCCTTCCCAGCCACGTGGAACTGTAAATCCAATAAACCTCTTTCTTTTGTAGATTGCCCAGTCTCAGATTTGTCTTTATCAGTAGTGTGAAAATGGACTAATACAGTAAATTGGTATCAGTAGAGTGAGGTGTTACTGAAAAGATACCCAAAAATGTGGAAGTGGCTTTGGAACTGGGTAACACGCAGAGGTTGGAACAGTTTGGAGGTCTCAGAAGAAGACAGGAAAATGTGGGAAAGTTTGGAACTTCCTAGAGACTTGTTGAATGGTTTTGACCAAAAGCCTGATAGTGATATGGACAATAAGGCCCAGGCTGAGGTAGTCTTAGATGGAGATGAGGAACTCGTTGGGAACTGGAGCAAAGGTGACTCTTGTTATGTTTTGGAAAAGAGACTGGTGGCATTTTGCCCCTGCCCTAGAGATTTGTGGAACTTTGAACTTGAGAGAGGTGATTTAGGATATCTTGTGGAAGAAATTGCTAAGCATCAAAGCATTCAAGAGGTAACTTGGGTGCTGTTAAAGGCGTTCAGTTTTATAAGGGAAGCAGAGCATAAAAGTTTGGAAAATGTGCAGCCTGACTATGTGATAGAAAAGAAAAACCCATTTTCTGGAGAGAAACTCAAGCTGGCTGCATGAATTTACGTAAGTAAGGAGGAGCTGAGTGTTATTCCCAAAGACAATAGGGAAAATGTCTCCAGGGCATGTCAGTGGTCTTCACAGCAGCCCCTCCCATTACAGGCCTGGAGGCCTAGGAGAAAGTGGTTTAGTGGGCTGGGCCCAAGGTCTCCCTGCTGTGTGAAGCCTAGGGACTTGGTGCCCTGAATCCCAGCAGCTCTAGCCGTGGTTGAAAGGGCCAAGCTAGAGCTCAGGCCATGGCTTAAGAGGGTTTAAGCCCCAAGCCTTGGCAGCTTCCACATGGTATTAAGCCTGAGAGTGCACAGAAGTCAAGAATTGGGATTTGGAAACCTCTGGCTAGATTTCAGAGGATGTATAGAAATGCATGGATGCCCAGGCAGAAGTTTGCTGCAGGAGTGGGGCCCTCATGGAGAACATCTGCTAGGACATTATGGAAGGGAAATGTGAGGTTGGAGCCCCTACACAGGGTCCCTACTGTGGTACTGCTTAGTGGAGTTGTGAGAAGACAGCCACTGTCCTCTGGACCTCAGAATGGTAGATCTGACAGCTTGCACCGTGTGCCTGGAAAAGCTGCAGACACTCAACACCAGCCTGTGAAAGCAGCCAGGAATGGGGCTAAATCCTGCAAAGCCACAGGCATAAAGCTCCCCTAGACTATAGGAACCCACCTCTTGCATCAGCCTGACCTGGATGTGAGACATGGAGTCAAAGGAGGGATTTTGGACTTGCATGAGGCCTGTAGTCCCTTTGTTTTGGTCAAATTCTCCCATTTGGAATGGTTGTATTTACCCAATACCTGTACCGCCATTGTATCTAGGAAGTCATTAACTTGCTTTTGATTTTACAGGTTCATAGTCAGAAGGGACTTGCTTTGTCTCAGGTGAGATGTTGGACTGTGGACTTTTGAGTTAATGCTGAAATGAATTAAGACCTTGGGGGACTGTTGGGAAGACATGATTGGTTTTGAAATGTGAGGAAATAAGATTTGGGAGGGGCCGGGGAGGAATAATATGGTGTGACTGTGTCCCACCCAGATCTCATCTTGAATTCCCATGTGTTATGGGAGGGACCCAGCAGGAGGTAATGGAATCATGGGTGCAGGTTTTACCTGTGCTATTCTTGTGATAGTGAATAGGTCTTATGAGATCTGGTGGTTCTATAAGGCAGAGCTTCCCTGCACAAGTTCTCTCTCTTGCCACTGCCATGGGAGACATGCCTTTCACCTTCTACCATGATTGTGAGGCCTCCCCAGCCATGTGGAGCTGTAAGTCTGATAAACCTCTTTCTTTTGTAAATTGCCCTGTCTTGGGTATATCTCTATCAGCAGTGTGAAAACAGATTAATACACATGAAGTATCTAAAATCATCAAATTCCTAGAATAAAAGAATGGAAGAGTAGTTACCAGGGCCTGGGGACGGAGGAGGTGGGGAATTACTAGTCGGCTGGCATAAAGTTTCAGTTAAGCATGATGAGTAAGTTTGAGAGATCTACTGCACAACATGGTTGTCAAGAATACTGTATTGCACACTTAGAAATGTGTTAAGCAGTTAGATTCTCATGTTAAATTTTCTTAACACAATAAAATAAAATTAAAAATTAAAACGACTTGCCACTGCTTCTGAGAAGTGTTCCTGGAAATCCCCAGCTTGGAATCTTTTCAGCTCTCTCCAAACACTCTGGTATCTACAGTAAGCTTTGCCTGTCTCCATCATTTCCTTTATTATGTTTTAATTAAATATTCCATTTAGGTGTCTGAGTTCATCACTAATATGTAAGCTAAAGACTATGTTTTATCTGCTATTTTATACCTGGCATTCAACACACAGTATGCATTCCATAATGTTCGTTGAATGGCGAGAGGCTTTTTGTATTGATTATGAGGATGGTGAAGATGATTATGGTGAACATGCAATCTAATTTGTAGCTATGAGTTTTGATCAAAATAGAAAGGTAACAGCTTGTTTTGCCTTCAGGGCTTTAAAAATCTTATGTGAATTTGAATATGAAATAAACAACATAAAATACGTATAATAGCAATTGCAACATAAAATACGTGTAATAATAGTAAATGTATACATGTATCTGTGTGTGTGTGTATGTATGTGTGTGTGTGTGTATGTGTGTATATATATATATATATATATATATATATATATATATATATATGACTGAAATAATAGCTTTTAAACAAAGAATGCCAAAGGTCAGTGATAAGTGGTGACATTGAACTTCTCTCCAAGCTTGACTGAAGCACCCTTTCAATAAGAGCCTTCAGTTGCCATGACTGTGGGGTTGGTATTATCTCCACCAGTACAACACTGAGTTTTTGAAAGCAATAATAAAAACTGGATTCCATTGTAGTTAGTTGTAGGGACTTGCTACAAAGAGGATTTGCTAGTGTTGACCTACAAGCCACCATGCCAATTTCTGGAAAGATGAATGATGACAGATTCAGAGATTAATAATGTCTGTAAGGCTTTCTTCCTCTGCATTCATGTCCTGTGTGATCTAAGGAGGTCCACACCTCAGCTTCTTGTTCCCCCAAATAGAGATAATACTAGCTTTGACTCATATTTTCAAAAGATTTTGCTAGAAAACCAGAAAAATAACTGTGTAGTGAATGTAAATGACCACCAAGCCCAGCACCCCAGCACACGGAAGTTGCTTAATTAAGGCTCTGGCAGCCGGGTGTGGTGGCTCATGCCTATAATCACAGCACTTTGGGAGGCTGAGGCAGGCAGATTGCCTGAGCTCAGGAGTTTGAAGTCACCCTGGGAAACATTGTGAAACCCCTTCTCTACTAAAATACAAAAAATATATTAAAAATAAAAATTAGCCGGGCATGGTGGCATGCACCTGTAATCCCAGCCATTTGGGAGGCTGAGGTGGGGGAATCGTTGAGCCCAGGAGGTGGAAGTTGCAGTAAGCCAAGATCATGCCACTGCACTACAGTTTGGGTGACAGAGTGACACTCCGTCTAAAAAGGAAAAAAATTAAAAAGGCTCTGGATAATGTGTTAGAAATCCAAGTCAAGAAGAGGGAACTCTTTGATGGCCCAGTCTAGCCTGACTGGTAGAAGCCTTCTCAACTGGAAAATACCCTTGTCATTTCTCCTGGCAGGCTTCCTCATGTTTGTTTGCAATGACATGACCCGCTGGTGCCCGGAAACAGGGCAGGGCAGAGAAAGCTTTGGAATCCACAGAGTTCATTGCCTTCCCTCACCCCAGCAAAGCTTTGTCCTCCAGCCCTGACTCTGGGGCCCTGGGATCAGATTGCTGGCTTTCAGGTGCCAGAGAGACACTTTCCTGTTTGCTCTCCCACCCAGACTGCCCTCAGTTTGTCCTTCCCCCAGGTAGGGATGACAAGTGACAGAGGCTGTTGTGAAATGAATTGCTCTCCTTCCTCCCCTGCCTTTCTTTCCTCTACCCCCTCAAACCACAAGAATATTTTGGCTTTCTTCCATCACTTAGGGTTTGTATTGTAGATCTGAGTCTGTTTTTGTTCATTGTAAATAGCCCAGAAGTTAGGATAGGAGTGCAGTCTTTAAAGGTAAGCTACTCTTGGGGACACGAGGGAATGCATGGAGCTGCCTACACTGGTGATGGTGACTTCCTTTGATCCTAGCCGATGCAGCTTTGTGCTGCCCTAGTGTTTCCATCCTGGTCTAGGGGGCCTTGTCACTTGCTTATTTTCCACTCCCCTCAGGCATAAAATATTATCTCTTTGAGTACCTTTTATGCCCCCAACAGCTGGCAGAGATTCCTGGTCTTGCTCTCTACCTCTCTGGCCTATGCCCCAGTGACATGCCCCTGGTGCCTGCAGGATATTTTGCTTTTGAAGAGAACACCTATTGTTCTGAAAGATGGCAGAACTTCTACATGACTGAGGAACTTCTGTGTTGCAGATTAACAGAATTAATAGAAAGCCAGGTCAAACTGGCTTAAGAAAAAACAAAAACAAACAACCAAAAAACCTGGTAGCCAGTGCTTCACATAACTGAGAAGTCCAGGACTGTAGATTAATGCAAGGGTTCAGAAATGCAGTAACCAAGATGGAGGCTGCCTGCTGCTCAAGTTGCCAGATTTAGCAAATAAAAACAGCATACACAGCTAAATTCACATTTTATATAAATAATGAACAACTTTTTTGTAGTATAAACATGTCCCTGTACTGCTTTCTCTATTTTATTGGACAACTCTACCTGCTACCATATGTCAGCTCTCTCCTTCCTGTGTTGAGATTACTCTCTGGCAGGCTCTGGGCATGAGACGACAGAATGGTATCCCTACAGATACATTTCAAGGCTTAGGGACCATTGAAGAAGAGCTTCTCTTTCCCAAGAGTTCCAGCAAAAATCCTAGGGTTGTATCTCATTGATCCAGCTTGGGTCTTGTGGCCACCTGGGAAGCAAACACTCTGTCAAAGGAGGTGAAATGCAAGGTAGGTCTGCACCATACATCTACCTCTACAACTAGGGTGTAGATTTAGCCCCATCCAAACCACTTGAATGAAGACTGGGGAGAAGTGTTTCCCAAAAGAAACCCAGAGTGATGTTACTAGGAGAAGACAGATGGATAATAGCCAGACATTGACTCCATGGTTAAATGGTAAATATCCTCTTAGGGCCAGGCTCCCTGGAGCTCTTCACATCACACGTTGACTGCTTAGCAACTGATGTGGGTCACATCCCTTGGTTTTGGTCCCAGAGGGTGATTTTGGACAATGGAGGGCAATTTAGATAGCCCCTGAATTAACAGTAAAGATAGTAAAAACAAAACAAACAAACAAAATTATCTAGTACCTTTTCTGTGTGAACTGTGATACCCAATGTGAGTCCTACACAAAGATAGGAAAGAAGACATGGCTGTTGTCCAGAACTTACATTCTAGTGAGAGGCATCACATTGTACCTTGTTATAGAGTCTCATGATACTTTCCTTGTTTCTACCTCTAAGTAATTATGAATCTACAGAGGAAGAATAAATTAATCCCAGGTAAGGCTTACTGAAGGAGATGCATTTGGGCTGGACCTTACAGAAAGAGTTTAGATAGGCAGCTATAGAGGGAAGAAAGAGAAAAATTCCAAACAGAGGAAGTAGAATAAGCAAACCTGTTGATTTCAGGCTACTGCACCCACACTGGGCCGCATTGCCTTTCAAAGAGATGCACCTTGATGTGGTCACTTGACTTTACCCGGGGCCAGAGAAACATTAGAGAATGCCAGGAAAATAAATAATCTGATACTCTGAACACTCCTTCAAATGCTTGTTCAGAGTTAATTTGTAGAGAAAGCTGAGTGACATAGGAGAAAAAGAAAAGGAGAAAGACCCTTGGGTGGGACACTCAGTCCGTTTTCTATTGTCCTTGGTAATTCCACTCTGGCCCCATATTTGCATTATCCATTCATGAAACAAAAGACCTTGAGTCAAATGCACTCATCTCTTTTAGTTATCCAATATCCAGGGTTAGTTAAGCCTAACCTTTGGAGGAAGGAGGGTGTCACCTCCTTGTCCCTAAGTGACTTCATTTTCCCTCTAAGCATTTATAGTACTATTCCTGAGAGTCATTCTGGTAGGTTCTATTTTTTCCATCTCACATTGCCAGAATATTTTCTTTTACTGGTGCGTTTAGCAGGATGGCTGGCCTTTTCCTCCAACTCTGACACCACTCCAAAGGGTTCAAGCTTGAAAAATGCTTTGCCCCTCTTCTCCATGGTTCTCTGAGTGTGTTTTTCAGAGGAGATATGAACATATGTCATCAGAGCGTGTAGTCAAATACCACATAGAGTGTGAGGCTTTCTCCAGAATGGTGCTTTTTGGGGGTGTTTTTTTTTAAACACAACCCCCCGCTGTATTGCAATAAGGATCCCTTAATGAAATGAACTGGAATATGTGGTTCTAGAAAAAAAAAAAAAAAGATGGGAATGGAGAAAAAAACTATCTAGAAAAAAAAATAGCAAGTTTGACCCATTGAAGGGACAAGTTATACTCTTGAGTCAAGAATTAGGAATTGAATTAAACTAAGCTAACAACACCACAATAGAGTAGTAGACCTAAATGGTATTATATTATATTCCTGTTTCCAGGAGAAATCTTACCCACACTCCTTTTGGAAAACTGGGTTATATTGTCTTCTGTAGAGAAAATGAGCAAAACTTCACTTTATTTTATGGTTCAGCCATCAAGTTGGTTTTTGTGAATAAACTCGAGGTTCCCTCTCCCCTGCCACCAGGCCCATCCTCCCAAGGTGCCTGTGTGATTGTGCCTGCCCTTCCACCTCACACAGCGTCATTCCTCTCGTCCTAGGCTCTTCTCCTCCAGGGTGAGTTTGTCCTTTCCGTTTCTCAGATACCAGGAGCCAGAGACAATAGCTCAGTCTAAAATTTCCTTTTATTTGTTCTTATTCTCCCCATCTGTACAGAAAGGTATTATTTTCCTGATTTTTTGAAATCCTCACCGAGAAACCTTAAATGTGTATTGTTAAACCTGTCTGAAAAGCTATATCCTGACTGATTCCAATATATGACATTCTGGAAGAGCAAAACTGTAGAGACAGTAAAAAGATCAGTGGTTGCCAGAGGCTGGTGGGAGGGAGGGATGGTTAGAGCACAGAGGATTTTTAGGGCAGTGAAACTATTCTGCTTGCTATTGTAATGGTAGATACATGACATCATGCCTTATCAAAACCCACTGAACTGCACAATAAAGTGAAGTCTAATGTAATCTATGGACATTAATAATAATGTATCAATATTAGTACATCAATCGTAACAAACGTATCAATCTCACTAATGCAAAGATGTTAAAAATAGGGTTAACTGTATGTGTGTGGAAGGGAGGGAGTATATGGAAAATCTCTGTACTTTCTGCTCAACTTCTATGTAAACTTGTAACTACTCAAAAAATAAAGTTTATTAACTTAAAAAGTTCTTTTACCCCAAGTATTTTTTTTTTTATTTTTTTATTTACTGTTTCCTCTATCTCTGATTCTCCCTTAAGGAAAGTTTGAGTTGAAAGTGACTTAAATTTGCCAAGGGTCAAATTTAGAACTCCAAATACCAAATTTAGAACTCCAAATATGTCCTCAGCTTTTCAAAATATTTCATTAAAACAAAACACAAATGTATTGTTTTTGTGCTAATCTGAAATAATTGGCACATGTTCATTCAAACACGAAGTTGAGTCTTGGGCAAACTTCAAGTTAACAAGATGTTCTTGTTCCCTTAAATTCTGTTCTTTCATATCGTAAGGTCTTGGTCGTTCTCTTCCCTCTGCCTTCTCGCTGACCTGAACTGAGTCCGTAAGAAATTTATGCAATTTGCTGGTGAGCAGGAATCTTGCACGTAACTCTAAAAGGGTCTCCTTCTCTTGGCCTTGTTGGGAAGAACTTCATCCCATCCCTCACCGACCCCTCTTGACGATCCTTAAATGCCCCAACTTGGGAATCCACTAAGCGTAACTCAAGAGTGTGACTCATTATCTTAAAGACCTTGGCCATATGTATCTGGGGTGATCCATGAAGACTCTCCAGATATTTATTTAATGAGAGAAGCAAACCCAAACATAGAGCTATGTGGTTAAAAAAGAATTTTAAACAAAGTCCTTGAGCAGTGTTTGACCCCTGTCTTCTATAAACAGCCTCCCTCCCAACCCCCGTCATCCTGCTGGTTATTCCAGGGGGCCAGAGTTATCTGTCTTGAGACACTGAAATCACATAGTACTGCACTTCCTCAAGGCAGAGAAACAGCCACAGACCTCAGGGAGTGGAGGGTCACAGGGAAATCTCATGGCAGGACTGTTGCAGGAGTCAGAATATTTTCCCACTTTCAGCCCCAAAGGTAGGCTTCAGGGCAGAGAAGTAGCAAAGGAAGACTGCTGGGCCATATGCTGTGTCAGGCATCGTATTTTGCAATTTCCACAAGCCAGCCTACTTAACTCTTGGAGATGGGTATCAGGGTCCTTCAGTTCTTAGATGGAGAGAATGATGGGCAAGTAGAGAAAGCAGCAAGTCCAATGTGAAGTGGCAAGTGTTCACTCCTCCAGAGCTGGCACTATCCACTGGTAATATAATGCAAGACACAACTGTGAGCCACGTATGTAATTAAAAAATTTTTAAGAGCCACATTTAAAAATGTGAAATAAAGAATCAAGTGGAATTCATTTTAGTAATATATTTTATTTAGCCCAACATCCAAAATATTATCATTTCAACACATAATTAATATAAAACATATTGAGATATTCTCCCCTTATTTTCATTGTTATGGCACAAAAACTTTAAAATCTGATGAACATTTTATGCCCACAATCTACCTCAATTTGGATGACTAACATTTCCAGTTTTATGTGGTTCATGGCCTCACATCAGACAGTGCATTCTAGATCTGCTTTTATCTTTGGTTCCAGCTGCACCTCTCAAGGTCTGTTTTGCTCTAGTCCTTCACTGAATTGTACTTTAACATGATGCCCTTGACTTTCAGTGAAGAACAAGTCACATGAAATGTCACAGCCTCTGCTGCGGAGGAGTTAGTTACTGTTACCCGATCATTCTCTGCTCCCCACAGCCTCGTGCTATTTAAACAAAATATTTTATTGTTGTCCTTTCAAAATAGTATGCGTCCTTCTTTATCATAATGAGTATTTTGTAGCTGATTTCGTGCTTTGTTTTGCTTTGGCTACCAGGAGGCTCAGGGCCAAATTGGACTCAATTATAACCATGGATAGATTCATGATTGAATGGGAGACTATAATGACATGTTTTGTAAAATGTTCTGGACTTCATAAATATGCATCCTGTGTTCACAGTAAAGTTTTCTGTCTGGTTATGGACTATATCTATTCCCCTTCCCAGGAAAAAAGGTACTATGTATAATTTAGTATGTGAACAGTCCTGGAAGGTTTGTTGGTAAGTTATGAGACATAGCATGAATACTTTTTAAATTTTAATTTACTTTTGAGCCTTTCAGTAGATCTTTCTCGCTTGAAACTGTGCTTCCAAAATGTAGTAAGCCACAGAATACTATTATCTCTTTCCTTGTGTGATATAAAGAAATAAAGAAAAGGGAGAATAATATTTTTCCAGATAGCAAGAAGAGCTTTCCTTTCTCTGTAGAAATGATAGATAGATAGATAAAAATATTTTAATGCTTTCCCCCAACTTCTGTTATATTTACACAGATGGTGCCCTTCAGTGTATTCTATGGGGGGCTCTACCAGAGACATTGCCACAGCTGGAGCTGTTGTGTTCCTGATCCCCAAAAGGCATTTCCATATAACTCTACAAGATGAGAAGGATCTGAAAGGGAACTTTCAAGTCTTTGGGATAATCCAATGTAATTCCTTTGTTTTACAGATGAGAAAATTATAGCCACATCTACCCACAGGAATGATAGCATTTGCAATGGCATCACCTGCATTGCAAAAGGGAAATGCATTAATAGATCTTCAGTTGGAACGGAAGGCCATTTATCCATCTCAGAGACGTGAGATTTCTTGGGATGCATTCTTTCATCCAGACCCCAAACTGCATTTACTTGGGCTCATTTGATTTCTAATTTCTTTTCGGTGTCACCCTTGCAACTCAAGCCTTACAGGACCTTTAATTCTGTCTAAAATGTATTATATTGTTGGTTTACCTTATCTTTGATGATTTGAACCACCATATGAAATTGAAGTGCTATTTTATATATATTAAGAGAAAGGGGAGTAGGGAGAGGGAGAAAGAGAGGAAGGTGTCACTAAGATAAGTGACAAAAGTAATAGCATGCCTATTCTTTCTAATTACTCAGATGTGTACTAAGCCCCAGTCAAGGCCATGCAGGTGGATACATAGATAAATAAGACAAGTGTGTGTTCCTTGCTTTTGTGTCACAAAATTAAAATGTACAAAATGAAAGCTTTTTGGCCTCCCTTTTCCCACTTCACCACCAAATCTTTTTCTCGCTTGTGCCTCTCCCATCTTAGTAAAACAGACCATTCTCTGGCTAGCTACATCAGCTACAAACCAGGGAGCCATCCTTGATTCCAACCTCTCCCTTACCACCATCCCAGACTTATCCAATCTCATTCCTGATATGGTTTGGATGTGTGTCCCCACCAAATTTCATATTGACATGTAATCTCCAGTGTTGGAGGTGGGGCCTGGTGGGAGGTTTTGGATCATGGGGGTGAATCCCTCATGAATGGCCTGTTGCCACCCCCTCAGTGCTGAGTGAGTACTTGCTCTATTAGTTCACGTGAGAGCTGGTTGTTTGGAAGGAACCTGGCACCTCCTCCGCCCTCCTGGCTCCCTCTCTCACCAGGTGATGTGCCTGCTTCCTCCTCACCTTTGGCCATGATTGGAAGCTCCCTGAGGCCTCATCAGAAGCCAAGCAAATTCAGGTGCCATGCTTGTACAGCTGCAGAACTGTGAGCCAAAATAAACCTCTTGTCTTTATGAATTACTCAGCCTCACATATTCCTTTGTAGTGACACAAAACAGACTGACACAATTCCTCAGTTTCTATCTTCAAAACACAGCTCATCTGTCTCCATTTGTCTCCATCTGTACTGCCACCATGATGGGCTGATGCCAGTAACTCCAACACTTTCAGTGACCTGGTGTCACATTCCCTCCTCTGTCATCCATTCTTCACAAAGCAGTGAGCATGATCAGATTATGTTACCTCCTGTTCAAAGTCCTGCAATGCAGTTTGAATGAGATGCAAATCCTTTAAGATGGCCTATGAGACTCAGCCTCTTCTCCCTTCTGCAGCCTCCTGTCAATCTACTCTCTCCTCTTTACCAGCGAAATTCCAACAGCACTGGTACCTTTCATCCCCTCTGTTTCATTGTCTGTAATTAACTTTACTGTGCTTCTGTATAAACAGTGTGATGTTATCTGAGTGTGCAGGTTGGTTTCCATCTACAATCTAGGGGCAGCTAGATTATATTTAAATTGCCCTAATAATGAATCCATGCTTCAGAAATGGCCTCAGCATGTACTCTAAATATCAATTTCTGAATATGCTTTAGAAGGTATATTAATTAGTATGAGTGATGTTAGAAATAACTTTTCATTGATGAAATAAAAGATATATGGCTGAAAGGTTGTGTAACTCCTCTGCCTTTGCATAAATAAAGTACAAGAACCTGGCAAGCCCAGCAATCCAGGACTTTCTGAGTCACCTCCTTAGCCTACAACTCCATTTGGCCTTGCATGCCTTCGCTTAGCAGAGGACCCTGACAATAAATCTTGGTGTTGGAATATTTTTGCCTTTACCTCAAAGTTCACATTTCAGGCAAGGTCCTTGTGGGGTGCCCCAAAGGACAGAGCAGGTGGTAAGACTGGCTTTCTGTAGGCTCAACTGATAAATGTGTGGGCATCCAGTGGAATTTGGTCTGAAGCTTGCTTCCATGGCAATATGCCACCTGGCAGGTGGTTATGGAAAAATAGCCGTATGCCTAACCTCCTCCTCTGATTGTGTAAAGAATGGGATAGCTGTTCAGCCAGACTGGCCTTAAGTGAGGCCTTGTACTCCCAAAGAGACAGAGCTTTTTAACATCTCGGGAATGTTCTGTTACAATTCCCTCCACCTGGAATGTTCTCTCCCTTGATATTCATCTTCTGATTTAGCCAATGTCAACTTAAATTTCAGTTTCTTAGAGTGGCACTAGGTGACCACTCTTTCTAAATAGGGCCCCCTGTGTGTCAGCTGCTCACCTGATTGCTCTTGGATCCATTTCTGTTTCTCTCCTGTTCTGCTCTGAATCACAGGGAACTAGCTCTGGCCAGATTTAGTCAAGGGGAGGCACTACTAGAAAACTGGAGAGTGGGAGGCGGGGAGGAGCCAGAGTACTGTACTCTTTCGTACTCTGAGTTGGTTGCATCTCCAGTAGACAAGCCCTCGCTTCTAGTCCTCACTGCCATGAGGCAGCACCCCTTCTTCGATTCTAGCTTCCAGATAGTCTAGGTGTCTGAGCTCTAGTAGTACCCCCTCTTCTGACTTCCCCTCCATCCTTGGGAGTGGTAGTGGGCTTCTTATGTTGCTCGTCTCTGGTCTCATTACCCTCTGTTCTTTCCATCATGTGTTCAACAAATTCCTTGTATTAATCTCCTCTGTTTATAGGACCTGGATGGTTTCTGTTTTCTTTTATACTATATTATAGTAGGTTATGTCACCCTGCTTTGTTTTTTTCTCCATAGCTCCTTTTATAAATTATAATCATTTACTTGTTTATTTGTTTACTAACATTTTGTCTATATGCTGCATCAGATGACAGTCTCCATGAGAAAAGAGCCTAGATATTTTTGGTCACCCATTATATCTGTCATGTCCCAGGTGCTCCATAATAATGTATTTTAAAAACAAATAAATCTAGTGCCTGAATCTTTTAATCTTGGATCCATGAACAACTCAAGGGTTCTATGGGTAAACTTGGGAGGAGAAGTAAACCTTTTCAAGATGTAAATGTGTGCATGAATTTGTGTATGTGTACTTATCTCCTCATTGGCAAGAGTCCATAGCTTTCAGTAGAGTCCCAGTCTACCAAAAGACCTTTGAAAGTTAAGAGACAGTGCATCTAGTGGGATAGATGCCCACATGCACAATTGTTACTAACATGTTATGATATTAACATTAAGAAAAGTAATTGAGAGCACAGATGAAGAAATTAGTTTCTCATTTCAGTAGTGAAAGCCAAAAACTTGGGAGTCATCCCTGACACCTCTTATTCTTCACATCTAATTCATCAGCAAGTATATCAGTTGGCTCTACCCTCAAAGAACTTCCAGAGTTCAATATCTATTATCTTCATCCTGGTCAAAGTCACCATTATCTCTTTCCCTCTAAGTGTGGATGGATGAAGAAGACTCCGGTCTGGCTGCTTTAGCTCTTCTCCTTAATAGTCAGAGTGTGTTCTCAACATTGCATCTCAAAGTCTGACAAGAGCCTGATCACATTACTCATGTGCTCAAAACTCACCAGAGGCTCCCATCTCACATAGAGGAGAGTCAGAGTCCTCCCAAAGCTCTCTGTGATTCTGCTTTGCATCATTTCCCACCTGTCCCCTCTGGCACGGCCAACCTGCCTTGTTACTGTCTGTTGGCCAAGCCACACCCTCCCACCTCAGGGCGTTTGCTCTGGCTCTGCTGGAGGGCTCTTCTTTCACACAGCCTCTCCTTTGTTCCTTCATCTTTTTCTGTTCTCTGCCCATATGACAAATACTGCCCCTGCTCCCCCTCTGTCTTTCCTCTGTACCCTGCAGTGTTTTAGCCATACCATGAACCACATCCAGCACACTGAAGATTGATTGATTTATTTGTTTGTTTATTGTCTGTCCCGCACTCCTAGAACAAGAGCTGTAGCAGGGCCAGCACTTTGTTAGCTTCAAGCCTGGAACAGTGCCTGGCACATGGTAGGTTCTCAGTACATATTCACTGAGTGACTCTGATGGTGATACCTACCATTGAGAACGTTGAACAATGAGTGGGGTTTGCAGAAACAAAGAAGGATGGTGATAGTGAGGAGAAAAGTAAATGACAAGTACTCATCAAGGCTGGACTGGGATGGAGTCTTTGCCTCCTGAATATGTTTCAGTTTCAGAATTTTATGTTCGCCCATCACCCATTTCCTATTCCCAAAGGTCTGCCCTGCGTAAGTCCATAGCTAGATAGAGATTCTACCATACCTGCAGGACTGGCTGTACCATTATTTCTTTGGGCTTAGTCCATGGGTGTAAGTGGCGGAGTTCAACTGCTGGGTTAAAGGAATTTAGCCTAGCGAGCTGGGTTAGCCATTGCTGTTCCAGGGTGAGTTCTTGATATACATGACGAATAATGCAACAGATGACTGGGTTGGGGGCAGAGTAGGAACTGATGGTGGAAGGTAGGGTAAGCTTAAAAGGAAAACAAGAGACTGGGCGTGGTGGCTCATGCCTGTAATCCTAGCACTTTGGGAGTCTTAGGCGGGCAGATCATGAGGTCAGGAATTTGAGAACAGTTTGCCCAACATGGTGAGACCCCCTCTCTACTGAGAATACAAAAATTACTGCATGGTGGCATGCACCTGTAATCCCAGCTACTCAGGAGGCTGAGGCAGGAGAATCATTTGAACCTGGGAGGCGGAGGTTGCAGTGAGCTGAGATCGCACCACTGCACTCCAGCCTGTGCAACAGAGTGAGACTCTGTCTCAAATAAAAATAAAAATAAAAAGTAAAACAATAAAAATGTGTGTGTGTGCCTGTGTGTGTGTTGAGTGAGTGAGAGAGAGAGAGAGAGAGCCAAGCATAACAAATGCTTACCAAGAAGTTCCAGGTCATCCAATAACTCTTTTTCAGCCTCTCCCAACTGTCATCCTGAAATGCTGGTGAGATTGACTTCAAGGAACACAGTCAACTTTTGTTTTTGGAGACTGTAGAGTAAATATTGAAGATCTGGAACTGTTTGGCTCAAGACTTCAAAGCCTTGAATAAAGCTGCTGGATGGTTTGGAAGCCACCTGGCCGGAAATTTAACTTTTGCAGTTTGGGGTATTTTTTTCCCTTCCCATCCTTTAATTCCTCCCTCCTCCCTCCATCCACCTCAACATCAAATTAGCAATTTGGATGCCATAAATGTAGTGTGGACATGGGTACCAGCCAAGGTCACGAGGCTCAGTATATAAGAAGTGAATGCCAGCTGTATTTCAGACAGAATTTCCAAGGCTGGAGAGGCAGAGGGAGGAAAGATCTGGGTTTCCTGATTGTGGCTTTTCCTCCCTTTTCTACACACACACACACACACACACACACACACACACACACACACACACGCGCACATGCACATGCACACACACACACTACACTTTTCTACTTTTAATTTCCTGTTTCTATTCTGGCCCTCTCCTATCTGGATTCAGGTCTCCTCTCTTCGTCCCCCTGCCCATAGATTCACTAACTCAACACATATGAAGGTAAAATTAGAGAATGGTCTGTATGGAACCAAACCAATAAAAACAATGCATAGACTAGAGTGATCTCCAAAACTTAACAAAGGCTTTTGAAACCTAAATTCACACTCTGGGGCATGTGGAGGAGGGGGTGGCTAATAAATGTAATATACTGAGAGAACTGGATTCAACAAATATATCATAATTTTATTTGCCAGAAATTAAATAAACATGACTCTAATTTATGAGTTCACTAATTATTGTCTGTATCTTCAGTATTAAAACTAAGATCAAGACCATCCTCTGTATATAACAAGAAACTATATCCAGCTATCTGTCTACATATCAATATCTTTATCTGTGTTTACATCTATATCTATCTATACCTGTATCTATATCTAGCTAGCTACCTACCTGTGTAGATCTAGATATATTATAATGGCTCAGTATTTGCATTCTGTGGTCAGTGCACAGCCTACATGCATACACTTTGGTGTAGTTCAGAGTCAGACTCAATTTCTGACTTCTAAACACTAATATTTCTTTATGGTGCAGAACATCGTACCACAGTACTCCAAAACATCGCCCCCATAAAATAATCTACCCAATTCGAAAAACTAAAATAAAAGCAAAGAACCAGCTGCAGCTATGCGTTTGAATTAGTTTGATGGAGCCCATCCTTGTATGTTATTGTGAACATTGTATTTGATTTGGGGTGATTTACAAAGGGGGTTCATATACCTGGGTCCTTTTAAAGCCCTAAAACAATCTCTGTTTAAACAGTGGGTTTATAAACATGTATCCTTCACTCATCAAGCATTTTTGAGCTTCTGCTATGTGCCAGGATGGTATCAAGGATATAGAGTCAAAGGAGTATAGTCTTTGCCTCAAAGAGTTCACAGTGTCATCAGGACTCGGCCGATAACAGTTGGAGGTGATGGGTGTCGGGAAACAGATAGTAGACCCAGTGTACAGGGGAACCTCTAGGAAGTGGACTTGACTTCCCAGATGCTCTCTGGTGAAGGTATTTTTCCTGGAGGGGGTGATGGTGCTTTGGAAGATTCACAGGCGTTAGCCAGGTAGAAGGAATGTGGTGCTCAGTCTGAATGTGTTCAGGGAGCTGTGTGTGCAAGGCACAGTCACCCCAGAAGAGCTCCTGCCACTGTGATTCTGTGCCTGGAGCCTCCAGGGCAAGACTGTCCAGACTGATGAGATAGTGAGCGAGAAACAAGATCCCAAAGGGTTAAAAAATCTCCAGGTAATTTGCAAACCAAAGGTTACCATGTTCATGTTTGCGTTTTGTAAAGATGTTTCTTCTTTAGCTCCAGACTATGATTATCTCCTTGAGAATGGATCTACTGTCTATCAGTTGACACACATAGTTCACAAAGAAAAGACTTACTAAATTAGATTTTGTAGAATATGAAGCACCAATGAAAAGCAGAACGCAGAACAAACAGAAGTGTTGAGTACAATGTATGCCAACTTTTAAAAATACAGCCGATGTTGTCACCAGTGTTTACCTATTGGTTCAGCAGGTTTGGTAAACTTTCAAGGACTGGCAGGTTTTTAAAACCTTTAGCAATGTAATGCTAAGAGATGCTGTCTTTGAGGACTTTCAGATGAACCCTGGAGTGGAAGGTTAGAGGAATTGTCAGGTGGGAAAAGAGGAAGAAACTTGTTCTGGAACAATTTCAAAAGGGACCATGTGTCCAGACTGGGGACAAAGAACCTTATCTGATTCGGGCTGTAGACTTGACTTGAGGCACAGAGGAGGTCTTTGGAGTCAGACAGCCTTCTGGGGGGAATCTCAGCTCTTTCGCTTGCTGGCTAAGAACATTTCTCTGTGCCTCTGTCTCAGATACTCACCGCAGCCTACCACTTGGGGCTACTGTGAGAATAAAATATAAGTTAATGTATATCCAATGATTAGACTCATGCCTGCACCTACTAGATTCTTCATAAATGTTGACTGTTATCATACTCTGTGATTTCCATTATAAATTAAATGAAGCACCTGGCACATGATTAGATGCAGTAAACATTCATTTCCTTTCTTTCAATACTGAGAAAATAGACATGGAGTGAGAGGTATGATGGGAAGAATGTAGTTCAGGAGACAGGGGCTTGGTCCCGATGGCCTATTGATGATCTGCCCAGCTCTGAATCTTTGGGCCTCCAAGCAGAGGCAGCGGTCTGCCTATGGTGTGTGACTCTTTGGTTATTACTGTACTGAGCCCCCTGCCCTGCACATGGAGATGCACAAGCAAACCCCACATCTTGGAAAATTGCATCCTCTCCAAGGCCAGGAAACTGCTCTGTGCCACCCTGCTTCCCAGGGGCCCCAAATAGTCTTCCTCAGTTCAAATGCATTTGCATGTCCTCCAAGTCTGACTGGGGCTAGAGGGGATTTCGTGTAATCCCTGGCTTATTTCCTTTGATTTGAAACTCTCTCTGTCTCTCTCTTCATTTTTACCAGGGTCCCAAGAGGTGAAAAGTCCACTTTAGTAGGTGCCAGGTTCAGGAATTCTCACAATCCTCTTAGACTCTGAAGAGCCCTGAGATTTCTGTTAGTACAATGGCCTGATTGTGCCGCCCCATCGCAGTCCACTGACAGGTCGGCAGGCCAGCTAAAAGCTCATCTTAAACAACCGCCTCCAACCTTAAATCCAAACACCACCACTGCACTTCTGGAACCAGGTTTGTTTTCCCAGAATATCAGTTACAGCATTTTAAAAATGAGCAACCTCATTATCAACAATGTTTCTGAGAAGCAAGCATTCTTGTAGAAAATGCCAGCTCTGCAGGGCTGGCAGGAGCTGCACGGCACACACATTCTCTTGCCCGCCACCCCCAGCCTCAGGCATCACTCAGCCAAATCCACGAGTGCAGTTTAGCAGAAATGAACACCAGAACTTCATTCCTATAAAGGAGTGAGGTTCCTGGGTGCGGAAGAAGGGAGTGAGATCTCCTTCCTCAGAGGTCCTGGAGAACAGGAGAGAAGCTTGTTCCTATAAAGAGTCAGCCTCACTTTACCAGAGGGAATCTTGGATTTGAACCTGGGTTTTATTTCCCAGCTTTGGTATCTACTAGTTGTGTAATCTTCAACAAATACTGAAATTTTCCCAGCCTTATTTTTTTTTTTTAATCTGCTAAATAGTGGTAATTATTGTAAAGAGCAAATGCAATTATACACGGGAAAAAGACTTGCAAATTAGAAGGCCTTTAACATTTAAAAAGGAGTATCTTATTCCTCTTAATATGATCTCTCCTTGTTTTATATATACATGTGTATGTGTCTGAACTAATCAGGCTGGTCTAACAGGAGACCACTGACTGGTTGGTTTAAGTAACAGATGTGTATTTCTCACAGTTCTGTAAGATGGAAGTCTGGGATCAAGGTACCAGGCTAGTCAGGTTCTGGTGAAGGCCCTCTTCCTGGCTATTTCCTGATATAACTGAGAGCAGAGAGAAAAGAAGCAAGCTCTCTCCTGTCTCTTAAAAGGACACTAATCCCATCATAAGCACTCCACTCTCATGAGCTAATTACCTCTCAAAGGCCCTGTCTCCAAATACCATCACATTGGGGATCAGGTGATCATAGAGCAGCCTGTAGCTTATCTCTCTTCAATTAAATTGCAAACCCTTAAGAGTTTTGGAGGACAACAGTTAATTCAAAAATAAGTTCAAAACACTGCTCTTGACACAATGCGAGGCACAGAGCAGACATAAAATAAAAGTATGGAGGAATTATTAAATATTCATTATTTAGGAATGCAGGAAATTACGTAACATATTGTTTTTTGAAAAATCCAAGTATCCTTATATCTACATACAGATATAGACGTATCGTGTGTATGTGCATATGTTTCTTTATCTGCAAAGTGTAAATATGTCTTTCCGGAAGACTCAGCTCTCAAGGATTTTTTGTGTTTGAGGCAGCTTGGTGGCTTATGGAGAGCATGGAACCTGCACTGAGAGATACTTCCATTCAGAAGACCTGCTTCTTACTCCTGTAGTCCCAGCTACTCGGGAGGCTGAGGCGGGAGAATCGCATGAACCCGGGAGTTGGAGGTTGCAGTGAGCCGAGATTGCACCACTGCACTCCAGCCTGGGCGACAGAGCGAGACTCCGTCTCAAAAAAAAAAAAAAAGAGTCTGATCAAGGAGAGGTTCTGACTTACAGTCTCTGGGCAAGTCAGGAAGTGGGAAGTGGGAAATGGGAAACACTTCAGAAACATCTCTTTCTCCATTCTTTTCTTAGGTGATACACCGTCAATGGGCTAATGACTGGCAATGTATGACAAATTTATATCTTCATCCTGAACATGTCTCCAAAATTTTAGGCTTATAAATGCAGCTGCCTCATCTATATTTCTTGTATTGTATATCTATTATATATATAGACACACACACATATCTCAACTTAAAAGTGCAAAAGTCAGTTTTTGGTCTTTCTCCCTCTCCTCCTTTATAACTTTCTCTTACTATTCCTTGGATTTCAAGACTGATTCCATGCATTATTGCACCACTTTTTTTCCCCTAAGTAAGCAATAATAGCACAATGTACTAGGTTCCATGGACTGTTCTAAGTAACGGGAAGATAGAATAAAATAAGAGATTATCACTGCCCTCAAAGGGCTCACTAAGTAGTAGGGGAAACAGCACATTGTCCTGAAAGTCTCAATGTTGTAATGCTGTAGAACAAAAAAGGGAGAGAGATGTCTCCATGGAATGATACTGAGGGGAGGACATTTTTAGCTGCTTCTTGAAGATAGTAAGGAGGTTACTATTTGATGGGTATTGTACCATTACTGTCCCCAGTTAGTTAATCTCCATGTATTTGAGAGAATTATACACACATATCCCATAGATCAGCTTTTGCTATATGACTTGCATTTGCCAATGGAAAGTGAGCAAAAGTTATGTGGGCTACATCTGAGCAGGAACTTCCAAAAACATCGTCAGGTTACGCAGCTCATTTCCTTCTTTTGCAAGGGCAGTGTGTGTTCCAGGGAGGCATTTCTCCTCCAGCCTAGATCTCAAAATGAGGAAGACCCAACAACCAGGACTTAGGACAAAGGAATATGTAGCCCAGGGAACTTTAGCCTATTGTTCCGCCATTAGTATGCCGCAGCTGACTCCTTGTATTAGTTTCTCTTCCACCAAGAAGAGAATGGACATGATGTATGTGTTTGCACACAATCGGACATATATAAATAAGGAGAACATTTTGCTTCCCAAAATCTTTCTTAAGCCTTTGATAAAGGATTCTATTTGAAGGGTAAGATCCCAACAAAAAATTCTGACCCTAAAAGATGGTCTCTAGACTCTTTCTATGACAATAGAAATGGGATTTGCTTCACTCCTTGGAGAGAGAAGGATGCAGAGATGAAAGGAGCTTTTCAACATCCAAGTCTTCAGTAGAGTGAACTAAAAATAAAATGCTAGGTATGAGAATTTTTTTTTCTAAGAAATTGTGAAGCGGTGACATTTCAAGTTTGGATTGGTGTGGAATGAAACGAGTAGGACGCAGCCAGAGGTGAACCAGGGGAGAAGGCTGTGAATTCTCAATCCCCAAGACAATGACAGTGTTACACAGGAGCTTTCAGGCTTTGCGGGGAGTTTAAACCAACTTTACCTAAATATGATGAGCACAAGCCCAGATCCAGGCAACCTGGGCCACGTACCTCAGAGGACTCCTGTCTGACTGTCCTCAGGATGGCCCTTTCCATGGGGTTAGGAGTGTGCTCAGTCTGGGGGTGTGTGCATCTGGAACTCATGCTCTGGAACTCACTCAAATGGTTCCAATCTGGCTTCCTAGGCCTGCACAGGACTCTCACCTAGGTTATTCCTCCAGACGGTGGACCACTCCACCAAGGAGCTTTGTTTGCGAGGATGCGGATAGAAATTGAGTGTCCGGACCCTCATATGTCCACATTCCTACATGTGAGCTGGTCCTGGTGCTGATAGAGTCAGATAGGAAGAGAAAGGGGCTTGACCAGCAACCTCCATTGACACTCATACCCCAGGCCCTGAAATCTTGGAGGAAGGCTTATCTCTGAAGGGTAGGG
This sequence comes from Macaca mulatta, assembly GCF_049350105.2. Classification (NCBI taxonomy): domain Eukaryota; kingdom Metazoa; phylum Chordata; class Mammalia; order Primates; family Cercopithecidae; genus Macaca; species Macaca mulatta. The sequence continues at coordinate 122,565,219 of NC_133417.1, read as the reverse complement.
AGGCCCCAGCTGACATCTTATGTAGTACAATTTGAGGACAAGGCCCTGCCCATAATACAGGGGATGCTTTGGGCAAGCCTACCCTGAGAATTAACCATGAACCTCTTCCTTAAATGGCACAGTAATGAGGCAGCAAGAAAAATCCGGTTATAATTTTAATGTCCAAAACCTCATCCCTCTGCATTACGATCCTGTAAGAAAAACATGCCATGTGTGGCACCTGTAAAGTGAAATAGGCAAGCCTTGGTTCTCCCACAGGGCAATGATTTCTCTACTTGGAATGCCAGCAATGTCTTCTCCTTGGAAAGTTTATAGAGCTTATATCCTGTCTGTTCACCTTTAATAAAGAAATGTTAAATATTGTAAAATAAACTTTCTTTAACGGGGCAGGAATTCATATCCTCCAAGTGTTTTGCTTCTTTAAACATCCCGAGGGCTATGAAATGCCGCAGTTGGACTGGCTGCCATGTCAGGGGTGTGCCGGACTCACTTGGTTTGGGGGGCTCTCCCTGGTTTATGTGGCTACAGCTGGGGAAAGGGGAAGGTTCCAGGCATAACTGCTGGATTATTTGTCTTTATTGTCCAGCTACATTCTTCCTGCTGTTTGACTGGGTAAACTCAGTCAAACTTGCTTTCTTCTGTGCCACTTTTCCTTGTCTGATTATACTTAAACTTCCCGTCACGGACCTGACATTCATATAGTGTGTGTCCCCACTGTCCCTCATCCTTCCTGCCTAGGAGTTCTTTCATGGACAGCAGAGAGGAAGGAATGCTGAACTTGGAATTAGGTCACCAGGCTGCACATCCAAGGCCCTTTGCTTACTAACTGAGTAATGTTGGGCAAATCAGTTAAAAAAGTCTCCCTTTAGAAAGAAGTCAGGCATTCATTTGTTCCTTCAAAAGTACTCCTCCAGGCCTACTATGTGTCAGACAGCATGAGGAGCACAGGAAGACAGAGATGAAGCACCCGGATAAACAGAGAGTGAGTAATTACCTGTGACTTCAGCACTTAAAGAGATTAACACCTTGTTGCTCTCCCAGGCAAGTTGTGAGGGTCAAAGTGAACTTGTGCTCAGAGACGTGAGGGAAATAAGAGTGTGCCAACAAAGACAGTGCCTCTCCACCTTATTTCAGGGCTTTACTCGTAGTTGGTATGCAGTAACTGTCTGAATCAAGTGTAGCTGCTGTTTTAGTATTTACTGCTCTCATTTATTTTTCGTAACTTCACTCACAACTTCCTTTAAAAATAAAATGCAGGGGTGCACTAAGGTTGAAGTGATTTTCAATAGAGTTTGTTCTGATGATTTGGAAATGGGATCCCCCTGGGGTATTGCAAAACTGGGCTCTGGATCTTGGTCTTTGAATAAGTGGATGGTCTTTCACACTCAGAGAAGAGAAAAGCTGCGGGAGATCTCCAGTCTCACAACAGAGATCATTGTACACCGGTGGGGCTGCTGGGTCAAGAGTTAAATCAGAATTATCTGAATACAAATCATAACATAGAAAAAGGAAAATTTCCATCCCTGCAAACTCCTTGAGCCATTGATTGGAGTCACAGATACTGCTGTTCTCTCAGCAGAAATGTATTAAGACCATATGTAAAGATAAATATTCTGGTCTGAGCAAGATGCAAAGACAAGAAGCAAAGAACCGGTCAGTGGGGTGCCTCATGGACTGCTGTGTTTCCACCCACACGAAAGAATACTCAGAACCGTAGGGGGGTTAGATTCTGCTCACCCTTTCATTTGCTCATTTATTCAACAAATATTTATTGAGTGCCTGCTGTGTGCTGGGAATTCAGAAGGAAGCAAAACCTGGCTCAGTCCCTGCCTTCATGAGTTAGTGAAGGACACAGGCATTAATAGAATAATCACACGCACTCATCCCACAGTTGTCGTGGTGATTGTGGTAGATAATGCATAGAGAGGCTACAAATAAGACAGCTGATTTCACAAGGAAAGACAAAATAGGCTTCCCCAAGGAGGTGAAGCTTGACCTCTGTGAAAAAAATGATCACATTACCTTCTCTGTCTCCTCTGCCTTACTCTTCCATCTTTTAGGGATTTTTGTGATTACATTGGGCCCATCTGGATAATCTAGGGTAATCCTCTTCATCTCAAGATCCTTAAACACACCTACAAAGTCCTTTTGATGTGTTAGGTAACGGTCATAGGTTTAGGGATGAAGCCACCTCTGAGGACATTATTCTGCCTATAGTATCAGGGCATCTGCATTGAAACCTCAGCAGGAACTAAAGGGTAAATGATACATAAAAAGATGTTGTTAGCTCCAAACAACTGGAGATCCTATCTTAACTGCACTAGGCTCAAAGAAAGTGGGCAGAAAGTCGGCTGCCTTTGCAGGAGTAGGGCTAAATAAATGAGAGGCAGAGCCCAGAACTTAATGCCTGAATGAAATGTTTATGGTGTATAAAGTGAGTCTACTCTAAAGGCAAATAAAATGCTTGATAATTCAGAGGATTTGAGAATTGATTTGAAAACACATGGATTCTGGCACTATGGCCCGCTGTAAATATGGCAGGGCGGCCTATGACAATCCCAGAGTGTTATTTCTCTAAATGCATCACTTCAGTTCTTGGAAGGAGTCTGGTTTCTGCTCCTTTGGAAACTTCCAGTATGCACTGTTTATTAGCATCCCGATCCACCTCCTCACATACACCTCTTCCCAGAATAATCTAAATTGATTTAATGATATTTTATGTTTCCCTTGTAGAATTTTCCCAGTTCTAATTTTTCTAGTTTACTCTTACAGTGATATTTTTTCCCCTTCTCACCTTCCTCAGGCATCAAACGACATAACTGCCACCTAACAGGCCTATCGTAATACAATTCAAGGCACAGGAAAGAGCAGATATTCAACATCACCTCTCCTGGACCCTGTTAGGCTAAGTGGATAGTTGCTGTTGGCAGCACTTTGCAGAAGTTGACCCAAAGCCTTGCCTGCAAGGCCACCTTCCCTCCCACTCTACCACCCATAGAGAGTTCAAGTGCACTGAGTTTCACTCAGGAGAAAACCTTCCTACGGGTTCTCAGGTATGTGAAGGTGGGATAGAGTAGAGCATTCCATGAATAGGCAGGGGCTTTTCCGGAAGTCTTCTGAAGCTAGACAAGCGAAGACATCCCAATACAGTAGTACAAGCAAGGGTTCAAATCATTGTAGTTGGGATATTCCCAAATTTACTGCAGAAACCAGTCTAATTTTGTTTTTTCCTGAAAGCCACTTTCCTCTTCTCTCTTCCTTTGGAATTTCCATATATTAGCATTAATTCATTTATTCTTTGAGAGGAAGGAAAAATTGGGAAGTCTGAATAGAAGCTGAAATCTTCTGAGCATTTGCTTTCTAACTTGTAGGGGCTAAAGTTAGACCCTGGAAAAGGTTGAGTTTTCTTCTCTTTACCACCCCTTTTTAGAGTGTGAGGAGAAATTCCTCCCATTCTCCTGACCCGTAGGAGATGGCTAATAACAGTCCTATCTCATGAAAGATGATGTGAGGGACTGAAATAATGTATGTAAAGCACTCAAAAGATGCCAAGTATCCAACAAGCTTTTAATAAATGTTCACTAAGAGATGGGTGATGATGAAGACGGTGTTGAAGGTGAAGATGATGATGGTGGTGGTGATGATGATGGTGATGGTGATGGTGATGATAATGATGATGGTGGTGATGTTGATAATGATGTTGATGATGGTGATGGTGATGATGATTCCTCAATTTTCCTAACCTTATTTTTTGGTTGGATTCTCAAGCTTTAAAAAGGTAAGGACATTTTAAAAAATCTAATTCATCTTTCCAGCTTTGCTCGATTGAGAAATAAAATTATAGCAACTTATGTTGCCCCTTAATCAACTGTCTTACAGATAACATTTTTCTCAAGTTTAGCTTTGATTCTTTGCTTCTCATGTCTTGGTTTGTCTCTGTCAGTTACCATCCTTAAGTGACTGTCTGGCTGCTGTGGAGATGCTGAGTGTAGATCATGGTGCTCTAGAGGAGTTTTAGAGAGTTAGAGAATTCTAAATCACTGAATTCTTTAGATCCTTCCACATTGTCCTCAGATCACTCCTTTCAAAATGTCAACTCCTAAAAAACTTGATCAGTTCTAGCTTAAATCATCAGGTCACACATTCCTCTTTTCCTCACAGGCTGAATAGTTCAGAGCAGATTTTGAGAATGATCTGCTGGAATCTTCTCCTGTCCCACAAATAACCAAGTTGACTAGAGATAGATGGTGTCTCAGATTTTCCTGAAGGCCCCTTCATAATCTATCTGTGCTTTCATGCCTTGCCCCACAAAAGCCTTTTGCAATCTCCCTCGAAAGTCCAAATGCTCATTTACAAGACTCCCCGAGGGAGGAAGGAAAAAGAACACTGAGAAGATGGTTCATTGCTCAATGCAGCCCCTGACAACAGATTCCCCCAGCTTCCCCTTTTTGCAGCCCATAAACTGCTCTGTAAAAATTAAAAAGCGTGAATTTACAGGGCCTAAAAGGAGCCAGGAAGTAAAGATCCATCTCTAATCAATGGGTCAGGCAAACTGATAAAGCAGGAATATGAGGTCTTGCCAATTACTGGCCAATAAAATACCTTCCTTGTCTTTCCAGATACTTGACCTTCTCTTTCCCATGCAAAACTAAGTGGGGATAAGAATGAGAAGGGCAAGTAAAAAAAAAAAAAAAAAAGCAATAAAACAAAGCAAAATGTCCAGCATGCCCTGGGCTTAAAGGGCCACAATTAGGTCATGAGGGCTTCTCTTCTGGGGCTTTTATTTATGTGTGAATCCCTTGGCTATCTTTCTTGCCCCAGCATTTCCCTATTTACCATTTCAGGGATGCTTGGGTTGATCACTAACAAACATTGTTGCTAAGATTGTTCCAACTGGAAATATAAGCCTAATGGTCCTGTGGGAATTAAGGTGACTGAGTGTGTCCTGAGTGGTAGTGGAAGAGACATGGGGCATGTTTGGGCGACATGGCTGGGCTCTGTTGGCTTTGTGACTTTGGCAGGCAACCTTAACTTCTCTGAGCCTCAGTTTACTCATCCCTGAAAAGAGGAGAGTAGAGCTGGAATGGATCTTGAGATTTCTTGGTCTGATATTCTCTAATTCTTAAGCAAGTCTGGAATGCAGGGAAGAGATAGAGGGACTATCAAAGCAAGCATCCTGGGATAATGGAAGGCTGAAGCTATCTAGACTCTGTACCTTTGGCTCAACCTTCTGAGTCCCCACTGTTATCTGCATCCTGTCTGTTTACCTAAATTTGGCCAAGTTTGCATTGACTTATGTTCATATGGCTGGTAATCCTTCCAACTGTTTGAGAAAGAGAGACGAAGAGGGTAAAAATAAATAAACCTTGATTAAGTTAGAGGAATAACTATTATGAGGGTATCACATACAAGGGCAGACAGGATTATGATAATATTCCTTTGCTACTTGTTTGAGAATAAGAAGTATCTTATCTGTAACTTAAGAATGTAGCCAGATACTCCCCTCAAAGAAATTTCCCATGTAGGCGATGAATTCAAATCACCATCAATCCATTTATGGCAACTTGTCTGTGTAGAGCTGGGGTGGAGTGAATACAGATGAGTTACTGTTGGGGTAATGAGTTACTGTAGGCTTATCTGCCAACCACTTGTATTTGGCAAGAGCAGATATGGAAGCCTCTGGACTTAGAGCACTGGAACCCAGAGAAAGTTTCAGTTAAGCTGTTGGGTGGGCTCAAGTTGGAACCAAGAGATGCATGTTCAAGGTTCATCCAGCCCAAGATGTAGATGTAGAACAGGCATGGTTCCAAACGGTCTTTTCAGAAAAAGGAAATGTCAAGACAGCCCCCCAGGAATATACAGACTCCAGGCTGATGGGACAGTAAGAGGAGTATCTGAGCTAGATGCTAAGGCTGGTTTCCTCTGTTGAACTGGATAATCGCTGAGGTCCAGAAAATAGAAGTAGTTTATCTAAGGGCACACAACTGGTTAGTTGATGGGCTGGGATTCATACTTAAGTTCACTCATTCATCCATTCATTCATTAGCCAGTGGCTACTGAATATGCCATGTTCTGGGCTAGACGTTGTGTGCTTCAGTCTTCTGACACACTGCCCAATTCTCTTCCTCACAAGTCATGACAATTTGATTTCTATTGAATGCACAGAATCAGCAAAGCCATATACTTCTTTCCTTGCCAAACCTTTCTTCTTTTTGTTAAGGTAATAAGGTGTGGAAAAAAGCATAGAGGATAGATGTTTTTAATTTGAAATGAGAGTAGTGGTCATGAGTTTTTGAATAACGCCTCTATAAGTATTCTATAACTATCCCCAAAATAGCCTGAGTTGCTTCAGCCAGGCCCACTCCATCAACAAAGGAGTCTCAGGTGCTTGCCAGGGAGTGGGAGCCTCTCAGAACTTGAGGGATAGACTCAGAGGGGATGTGCAAATCTGAGCTCTGGAGAAGGAGCTTAGAGAGAATCAACTTTTGCACTAATACCTGGCAAGTGAAAGCTGTTCTATAAATAATATCTCTTTCGTCTTTGGTACAGCTTTGGGTTTAGTGGTTATATATTTTCGTTTTCTTACTCAGTTTCTCCCTTGGTTGTATATGATTTCTGCACCCAAAATGAACTTTTGAAGTTCCAATATATACATCTGGGGTGTATCTGTGTCAGTGAGGGGAGATGTTGTAGCCTTGTTTTTAGAGTAGCTGGGGCTGGACGAGGTCAGCTGAATTTTTGAGAGTTCAGGTCAAGGCCCTCCAACTGGCAGGGAGCAGTCACGCCCTCCAGGCTCCCCAGCCAAGTGCATGCTCCTCTGAAAGTCGCTGAGCTGAAGATAAACATGGAGCCCATAATAGCTTTTTCACTTGATCTCCTTTATTACATGTTCCACACTTTAAATTCCTTTGCTCCACTCCTGTATTCTTCTGGATCTTTCAGAACAAACATTGAAGTAGGAAAAAAAAAGAAAAAGAAGCAAACTGCCCTCTTCCCTCCACCCTTCCCATCCTTTCTGAGTGACTCACTTCGACTGGGACAATTAATCTTAATCAGGACGGTATGACAGCAGAAAAAAAGACATCCGTAGTGAAGCACTTTGGTGCCAAAGATTGGCGAGGCAACCAGTTCCTTCCTCTAGGCTACAAAGGGGGCAATGGAGAATGATTCGGTTGTTTTAAAAATAGCATGTTGCAAAATCAGAGCTGCCTGTGTCTGCAGGGTGGGCAGCAGGGATGGGGTTGTGTAATGCCTGTGCTAACCACTGAGTGTAAGCAGGCACTTTTAATAGTGTTGGCTGGAAGGTCATACAGGCCACCAGGCCCCAGTGATCAACTCCATCTTCTCCAGGAGAGATTGAGGACAAATAATTCCTCGTATTTGCCCTGGTGTTTTTCTCCACAAAACTCAGAGCTTCCGTGCTAGTATCCTTAACCATTATCCTCATTTTCTGACAGGTGCAATTACTCATCTCCTCTCCTCTGCCCATCTCCTGTTTTGTTTTTCTCTGCATGGGTCATACTTTCCAATAAGCCACGGCTACACCTGGTACCCTTTTGGTCAACAGAGTGTACTTAGTGCAGACAGACTCAGCAAGTCCTGGAATGACCAGGAGGAACCACTTCATCCCCTTATGAATGCGGTCTCATCTTTTCATTTGCAATTAGCTGATCGAGTCCTCATTAGCAGGAGGACTAGTGTTACTCTTTTGAGATCCAAGAACTCCCGGGACACAGTCCAAAGTGCACAGTCCTGCTTCCAAATACAGGGCTGAGAGGGAACTAGAGTTTTTGAGCTGCCCAATTATGGATGAGTATTGTTTCAGTTCCTTCCGTAGGTGCCTTTGTTAAAAACTGCCCTAAAGCAGACTGATGGGTGCCTCTCCACTGCCATGGTCATGTCCTTGTTGGCCTGGATACAAGCACAGACCACTGTGGTTTCAAGGCTACACACAGGCATCAAGGTTCCAACCCTAATGAAACAAGATGCAAAAAAGACTGAATGAGAGTTGGTGGGGGAGTGATAACAGGAACTTGCAGTTGATTCGGGGTGAGTTCTGCCCGCCCCTGGGACAATGGTCTCCTTTCCTTCCAGCAGACTTCAGTTGGAAACATCCCAGTCCTCCTGCAGTTCTAATAAGGTCTCTCTTGAGATGGTTCTTAAGCCCCATTGTGAATTTGCCTTTCTCCTTTGCACATATTGTGAAAAAGTATCAGGCCATCAGTTTCTTTACCTCTAAGGGAATTCTCTCCTCTTATTTTCCCTATGTTCTGCTTCCTGGTGTCTGGCTGCCTTCTGTTCTATATAAGGAGTCTGACCTAATAATTTTCTATATTCTGCCTCATTGTGCAAACTATTGTACTGGCATAAGAAAGAAGCTATCCTTTGGTTAAAATGTGCTCTGGTACATCCAACAGACTAACCAGTCATTGGCTTGAGAACAGAAGTCATAGTGTAAGAACATACTCCCTTCCCATCCCTCCATATTGAGTGTGTCAGTTTAGGGTCTTCAGGTCCCTGTTGACACTACATTTTCCAAAACCTTTTGTCATTCATTCATTCCACAGAGCATATTGAGCACTAACATTATGCTAGATTGTAATGCAGATATAGAATCTCACAATAATTATGTAGTCTAGTCGGGTGGAACAAGATACATGCATAAGCAACTGTGATATCAAGTAAAAAGTGATAGGTTTGGGTGCCCTGGAAATCAGAACTGGATGCAAAAACTATCATACTACTTCTTTATTGGGAAATGCAAACCCAGGAAAGGAGAAATGAAGAGAAAAGGAAGGAAAGGTTTCCTGAGCTGGACACCACTTGGTAACAAGTGTAAATAATTGATGAGTCTCACAGACCCTCTTCCTAGAGGGTGGACAGGGGAAAGAGAACAGAGAAGAAATTTTTCCCTCGCTCCTGTGTCCCACTGACAAAAGCTTCAATCTGGGGAGCATTAACTTCCCTTAACTACTTGTACGTGTGTGTGCGTGTGCATGTGTGTGTGTGCACGTGTGTGTGGTGTGTGTGAGGGGGGCACATGCATGCCCACTGAGCACCCATGTATATTCCTAGTGGCTCTAGTGTCTCAGTAACAGCAGGAATATGCCAAGACAGGAGGCAAGAGGTTCAGAGCATGAGCATGAAGCAAGGCACAGTCAGGTTGTGTCCCTGTGCAGTTGGCCAGACTCCACACAGTGCTGCTGGCCTCAGCGGCAACTGGGACAGAACAAGGGGCCATGGACCCCCTGAATCACCTTAGCAAAGGGAATCTGAAGTGATGCATAAAGGGACCTTTTTTCAGTAACATAAGTCAGGTTCAGATAAAGTGCTTTGGGGATTCAGAGACGGGAGCTTTTTCTTAGAAGCAGAACAGGGGACAGAGAGTTGAGGGAGAACTTTTGGAGAAGGCAGATCTTGAATGGGACTTTGCAGGATGGGAAGGTATAACTAGGCGAGGTGGGGTTGTTTGGAGGGGGCATTCCATGAAAAGGAGACTCTATGATTGCAAGGATCCAGAGGACAGCACTGAGGACAAGTAGACAATAGTGCAGGGCTTGGTTTGGCCAGAGGATGGGGATGTAAAGGTATGTTAAGGGATAAGGCTGAAAATGTAAACAGGGACAGCTGGGGAGCCAGGGGGAGGAATTTTGATTGGAATCTTCAGACAATAGGGGGCCACCGGTGCTGTTGTGATAAACATTTTAACTCAGGAATTTCAGTCCCTCTTCTTCACAAATTCTGTTGTGTATAGTCAGATACTTGTGCACACAATGACATTTTTAACAAGACTTTTGGAATTCCAGAGTCTATAGAACACAGTTAAAAGCTCTGCATGTTGTCCTTTCCATTTTTCAGATGAAGAAATTGAGACTGGGAAAGCTTAGTAGGGAAGATTCTTGCTTTTACTTGTTCTTGTATTTGTAGAGCCTGGAGGCAGATCTGGCTCAGGCAAGGGCTGAAGCAGGTGCTCAGATGATGTGCCCAGGACTCTGTCCGCTCCACCTCTCAACTCTCCCCACTCCTGTCCTGGCTTCAGTCTCATGCAAGTGCCCTGATGGTGGGGACAAGAGTTCTCAGCGCCTCCAGGTATCCATCTTACTAGCTTAGCAAGTTCTAAAATGGACAGCAAGTGGAGAACGGAATGTTCCATCAAGAAAACAAAACAAAAAGAAGGACTTTGACCAGAAAATGTGGAAATAGAGAAATGACAGTTGTTCACTCCTGGAATCAGAAATGTATCGGCTGTAGTGGAATTAGAGCTTGGTTCTAAACTATTTCTTGGAGCTGGTGATAGAGGGCACAGTGGTGGAAAATAGTTATTGCTACTTGCTTTTCTTTATTTAAAACTCTCCTGGGACAAGACATCTTTGATTAAGGCCTGCACTCAAGGAAAGAAGTCTTGCTTAATCCTTTCCCAAAGAGATCATAGCTTTACCCTGTGTGCTTTAGTGGGCTTTCAACTTGGCCCAGTCTTTCTTCTTCTTCTTTTTTTTTTTTTTTTTTTTTTTGAGACGGAGTCTTGCTCTGTTGCCCAGGCTGGAGTGCAGTGGCGCGATTTCAGCTCACTGCAAGCTCCGCCTCCCGAGTTCACGCCATTCTCCTGCCTCAGCCTCCCAAGTAGCTGGGACTACAGGTGCCCACCACCACGCCCGGCTAATAGGCCCAGTCTTTCTTCTGCTAGAGAACTGAACAGGGAGGTTTTCCCTCTGTGTATTTTGTGAGGGACTCCTGGTACGGGAGTGTGATCTTCACTGCCTAAGTTCTGAAAGGGAGCTTAGACCCTTGTATCAAAGGAGTAGACTTTAAAAAATTCTCCTTGAGAATGAAAGATGGCATCTCAGCATTTTGAGTTTTTGTTTCTTTCTTTCTCTCCTCTACTTGAATTAACATGAAGTCAAAACTAGATCTTAGAGTGGAGTTGGCTGCCACACAGTTTAGAGTTGTTTGCATAACATTCCAAAAATAATTCAATAAGAATGGGTTTTTCTTGGAATTTATCACTGCCTGGCAAATTAGAGCCCAAGCACAACAACTCTGTGCTAAAAAGGCATGAGACCTGGCAAATGGAAATGACAGTGGCAGAGAGAAAGGAAACCCCGGCAGCCAGTCAACTTTCATTATCCATGATGGTGTGGCAGGAATGAGAACACAAGGCCGGAGCAGGGACAAACACGGCCTGTGTTCAGATGCCCGATTTTCTCCAGGACTCGGCAGCAGCTGAGAGGCCAAGGGGGAAGCGCAGGCTATCTTAGGTCTCAGAGACCTAAGATATTTTTCCACCTCTTCAGCCAAAGTGTCTTTTTCTTATTTGTTTTCATGGAGAGGATCCACAGGTTAAGAAGAGAATAAATTAACGTAAACATATAGCTATAATAAATAGGAGCTTAAGAAGACAGGAACAGAGGAGTGAACCTGAATTGGAGGACTAGGAAGGATTTCTGGCTCTGCTGTTGTCCCTGAATTACCTGGGACGAGCCAAGTAACTTTTCTGAACTGAAATTTTTTCACCTTTAAAATGGGAGAGAATAATAAGTAGAATCACAGTGAGAATGATTATGAGTATAATGCTTTATAGTTACAGATTCTTTTTAAGTCTATGTGATGTAGACAGGAGACTTCACTTGTCTAACTCAGGTTCTTTCGTAGATGTCAGCTCCTTCTAGCCCCACTGTTATTAGGCTAGAAACAAAAGCTATTGTCAGGGGCAGAATTATGTACTAGGATCACCTGCCCATGACTCAGTATATGACCTCTGGACTCCTCCCCACTCTGGACCACAAGAAATGTGAACATCATTGTGGACAAAGCTAAGTCTCTGCTGCTTTCAATGTTGATGCCCCCCAGCCTCTTCTCTTCTTACCCTTGCCCATCACCCTGGCCACCTCATATATGCCTATGGCTGTACATTCCTTCATAGGGCTATGGCCCCTGAGTCTGTATCTTTAGCCTGGACTTCTCACATGACTTCTGCTGTCTGTTCAATCACTGGGACATCTGGCAGCCCCCCAGTTGCACCTTCTCCTATCTGAGATTGGATTGTTCTACCCCCACTTCCCTGCCACAGTGCCTTAGCTCGGGCTGCATAACAAAATAGCATAAAGTGGGTGACTTGAACAACAGATATTTAATTCTCACAGTTCTGGAGTCTGCAAAATCCATGATCAGGGTGCTGGTAGATTCAGCGTCTGGTGAGAACCCTCTTTCTGGTGTGGAGACAGCTACCTTCTTGCTATATCCTCCCATGGTGGAGAGAACAAGCTCTGTTTGCTCTTCTTCTTATAAGGGCACTAATCCCATCACAGGGGCTCCACTTTCATGACCTTATCTAAGTTCCCACCTCCTAATGCCATCACAATTGGAACTAGGGCTTCAACCCAGGAATTTGGGGGACACAAACATTCAGTCTGTGCCACACAATGCATGACCCCTTCCTTCCAGTAGGTGCTCAAGCCAGGCACCTAGGAGTCATCCCTAATTTTCTCTCCTTTACCATATCCTTTTTTTTTTTTTTGAGATGGAGTTTCACTCATGTTGCCCAGGCTAGAGTGCAATGGTGTGATCTCAGCTCACTGCAGCCTCCGCCTCCCAGGTTGAAGTGATTCTCCTGCTGCAGCCTCCCGAGTATCTGGGATTACAGGCATGAGCCACCATACCTGGCTAATTTTGTATGTTTAATAGAGATGGTGTTTCACCATGTTGGCCAGGCTGGTCTTGAACTTATGACCTCGGGTGATCCACCCACCTTGGCCTCCCAAAGTGCTGGGATGGGATGACAGGCATGAGCCATCATGCCCAGCCCTTTACCATCTACTTTAAATCCATTGTCATCACTCTGGCTTCTCAAATCTCTTGAATGTGTCTAATTTTCTGTATCCTCCTGCTCCCACCCTAGCTCAAGTTGCTGCCCTCTTTTCCCGGGCTATAGCCACAGCTGTCAAACTGGTCTTCTTTCCTCTGGTTTTGTCCATTTTCCATTCCTTCTTCATGCTGTAGCCAGAATAATATTTCTTCAAAAAGCAAATCCAAACATGTCTCTTTTCTGCTTCACACCCTTCACTGACTTCCCCTTGACCTCAGGATAAACTTTAAATTCTTTAACGTGACTTACGTGACTTACAAGCCTCACCTCCTCAGCCTGCCCCAACCCTGTCAAATGCCTTATATGTCTTGTGGTCTCTGTGCTTCAGAGAGCTGAGTCTTCATATAAGACGTTTCTTCTTAGAACGACTCCTGTGCACTTCAACCAGGCTGTTACCCGTCCTTCAGATCTCAGTTAACCCTTACTTCCCACAGGAATTCTGCCTGGATTCCCACTCTTTAACTCCAGTTAAAGAGCCATTTCCTGATTCCAAAAGTAGAACTAATAGAAGGTCCTTTTCTTCTATCTAGGTGTCTTTTATACAGAAGGGAACAGACTCACTAGTTCAGAATAAAGCAACAGCAAGCTTGAATGTCATCTCTTCTGGCTCCCAGCAGGATGCAGCTGCTCAGAGTGAAGGGTACCTGGCAGGTCCTCAGAGGAGTAATGGGTCCACCTTGCCTGGCTGGGAAAAGTTCAACAGGTTCGCTGACAGCTCCTATCAGCTCTGAGTACAGTGACATGAAGCAGTGTACATCCTCCTCAGATAGGAGCAGGCATCCTTCTCAGATGCTGAGCTCTTCCAGAGCAGCTAAGATTTATGAGCTAAGTTGCCATTGACAGGTAACTACAAATGTTCTAAAATATTATGTTACTAAAAGTTGATCGCACTCACAAATTCAAACTTAGTATTTTGGCATAAGTTCAAGCCACTGCATTTCAACTGAGATACATCATCTTGCTATCTTGCTTATAATTGAAGGCCATAGTTTCTGTTGATTTAGGAATAGTTCTGGTGACCAGAAAAAGTCTCATTATAAGATGACCTTTTCCTAGGACAAAATCCTAAAAAGGGGGGTGATTTTTCTAGGGGCTGGGAAAGTCACCCTCCTGTGAAGTCACCCTCCTGGGTGAAATTAGCTGTACCTTCCTGTTCTGGGATCCCATATACCCTATACTTCCCCTATCATATCTGTTTCATATGAACAGCATTTCATATTCTAACTCATGGTGCTTGTTTAAGACTTCTCATACCCTAAACTCTAGGAAGCTAGGAGCCCTATGTGACTTTTTCAATTCAATCCTGAGACAAAACATGTGTTCAGTAAATACTGCCCGGAGGAATATCTGCTCGTTTCCTGCTCACCACCCTGGCAGAAATGAGGAGCACGGCCTCTGTGAGTGTATGGGCTTTTTTCTCAACTGGATTTATCTGCTGCTTTTATTTCTGCCATGGCAGCTACCATCTCCTTGGGTTAAGAGCATTGAACTGGAAGAAGCTTGTCATTTTACCAACTGCAAAAAGTGGGGAAGGGGAATAAGGAGAGGTGAGGTGAGGAGCCCATAAACCTAGGAGAATCTTATATGTGGGGTCAGTGTAGCTAGAAGAAAGTCAGCAGCTATTTGATCAGCTTCTCCTTTGTAACCTCAGATTTCACCAGTAATTAAACTGACGGAATATGCTCTAAATCCCTAGGCTTCATGTCCCTGGGGCAATAGTGGTTTTGATGAATAGCCTCCACTGTGAGGCACCCTGAAGGCAGTCCCCTGTGAGAATACAAATCTTGCCTTCCAGCCCCACCCCCATTTATTCTACCCCTATCACCCACAAACCCCAACCCCTCCACTTCTTTTGCTCTACAAACTATTAGGAAGACATCCAATAAATCATCTCAGCTGGAGTGGCATGGCAGGAGAAACACCTCATCCATAATCACCTCAACCACTCCCTTCGTCAAAAGTAGGGTGAGATAATGACTTTAGTATCCTTTGGAAAAACTCAGCATCTGGACAATATGTGCTAGAAAAGACCATGTTCCTTCATCTCCCAACTCTGGGCAAGGTGGATGACCACACCTTGAGTGGGCAGCGTATAGGGTTGGAAGAATCATACACTGGTGCTTTCAAATGGTACCCTTGAATATTCCCAGAACAGACCATTGTGTTCGGAAGCCAAGGGGAAGGAAAGGAGCCACAAGCAAATTCCAGCATGCCTCAAAATCCTAGAAGTAAATCTGGAGCCAGACTGCCAAAGTTTAAATCCCAACTGAACTACAGCCTGGCAATGTGATTTGGGGAAAGTTTCTCTACCCCTAGTCACCTCTGTTTTCCCTGCAAAATAGGGATAATCATTATAGTCAAGTTGGCCGGGAGTGGTGGCTCATGCCTGTAATAGAACACTTTATACACTGTTGGTGGGAGCGTAAATTATTTCAACCCTTGTTGAAAGCAATGTGGCAATTCCTCAAAGAGTTAAAAACAGAACTACCGTTTGACCCAGCAATTCTCTTACTGGGCACATACCCAAAGGGTTATAAATTGTTGTATCATAAAGATACATGCACATGTATGTTCACTGCAGCACTATTCACAATAGCAAAGACATGAAATCAACCTATATGCCAATAAATGGTAGACTGGATAAAGAAAATGTAGTATATATACATCATGGAATACTATGCAGTCATAAAAAATAATAAGATCATGTCCTTTGCAGGAACATGGATGGAGCTGGAGGCCCTTATCCTTAGCATAAACTAACACAGGAACAGAAAATCAAATACCACATGTTCTCACTTATAAGTAGGAGCGAAATGATGAAAACATATGGACACATAGAGGACAAAAACAGACACTGGGGCCTACCAGAAGGTGGAGGGTAGGAGGAGGGAGAAGATCAGGATCAGGAAAAATAACTAATGGGTACTAGGCTTAATACTTGGGTGACAAAATTATCTGTACAACAAATACTCATGACATGAGTTTACCTAACAAACCTACGCATGCATCTCTGAAGTTAAAAGTAAAAAAAAAAAGAGAAATATTAAAGGAAGATATGGATTTAGGCAGCCTTGAGTCAAATCCTCTATCTATTATCTATCTATCATCTATCTATCTATCTATGTATCTATCTATCTATCTATCTATCTATCTATCTATCTATCTATCTATCTGCATTATTTAGATAATAAGACTGAAGTCTAGCCAGAATCAGAACCTAGAACCCAGAATTTCTGTTCTCTCATCCATTGCTGTTTACACTGTTACAGTTCACAATGAACTTTTAAGGCACACAATGAAGGCTGCACTGTATATGCCATTTCTATTCCTCACCCTGAAATGTGGGAATGATTATTTCATTCTGCAACCAAGGAATGGGAAACTTGAGTAAGTGAACTGGAGCCTGGAAGGTCATAATGGTATGTGTCTTCCATGAGCTGAAGAGGTTGGATGTACAACCCACCTAAAAAGAGTCTGTGCAACCTTGTATTCTAGCAAGAGAAGGGAGAATGAGAACAATGGCAGGGCAGAGATTATTGATGGTCTGTCCACAGTGAAGCCCTGTCCAGCTAGTACAGTGCCTGGCACATAATAGGCCGTCCATAAATATTTACTGAATGATGATGGATGAATAAACAAATGAATATTAAACACAGCAACAAGGCGATTAAAATGTTCTTTTTAAATTTGAAAAATCGTAGAAGGTATTAACATTACTAGTTTGTCTCCATTAGCATGTTGTGCTAAGTAACCTTGTTGTTTTCTTTAAAAATAACATTCGTATTTTAAAAATATTCCTAGAAGTAATAAAAATCGGTTTGAAAAGTATTAAAAATTACACTCACTGCATATCTCAGAGACAATAATATATTCATTTTTTTCAATGTAGAAAATCTCTCCCCTCTTAAGTTTCTGTGTTGTTAGTATTCACATGATTCTAAGATAAATCGTCCCTGAATTTATGATGTTTATCATCATCTCTCGCTGTATTTTTTCCATTGGAAGATTCATTTATTGTCATGATTTCCATTACATTCTATATAGGGAGAACTTTTAAGTCTCCAATTTTAGTCTCACCTTTTCTTCAGAGTTCTGGTTCACCATTTTCAACAGGGTGCTGGACATTTCTGCCTTGATATTTTTTTTTGCTAATTAGAAGTAGAATATATCGTCTTCTCTTCTTCTGGTATGCCTGTTCCAATTAAAGTCCTCACTATCTTCCTAGACATATCGTCCAGCGCCCTCTATCATTAGTGTATTTTTTCTCTCCTTGGCTCAGCTCATCCAATTAGGCATCAGATCTTAGGAACTGTACCTTCCCATTTCAGTCTCTGTCTCGTTCCGAGACTATGGTAATCACCTTTATTTTCTTTACTGTTGCCAGATCAATCGCCTCGAAGCTCAGCTCCATCCACCTCTCTCCACCATCCATGGCTTCACATAGCCTAGAAAATAGAGCACCTTCGCCTGGTATTCAAGACCCTCATTATCTGACCTGAACTAACTTTTTACTAATCTCTTCCAATTTGCCTTCAGACTATATAATCAATGTTTGTGAATATATGAAAGCTTTCGAACATGCCCAACTCTTCTCTGCCTCTGTGCTTTTTCTGCTCATGTTGTTCTCTCTGCCCAGGTGCTTCCTTTTTGCTCTCTTTCCTCCTGCAGTTTTTGAGCAGGGATAGAAAAGGTGGGTAGAATATGCAAATACTCCCACCATGATGCCCCGCCAAGTACCCAGAGCAGGAGTTACTTTCTACTCTCTGAGCCCCATAACACTCCATATTTCTCATGTGTCTCTTGCCACAGCCAAAGATGCATCATCATTATAGGTGAATGTGCTGTGTCCAGACGATTAGCTGTGAGCCCCTTACCATCTGCACCTGGCAAAGGTTGCAGTGGCACCAAAGGCCAGATGCAGTACCTGGCACTTGTGGGAGGATATTAGTTTTTACCTTGCCTTCTCTTTTTTTCCAACTTTGCTACTTTCTGAAGGTGGTCTTTGGTCAGACTTAGTTGTTGTTTGCATAATCATGCGTCAAAATTATTCTGTAAGAGGCAGGATTGATCAAGCCTGGGGAATAGCTCTGATAGTTCGGAACTTCCCGGGATGGGCAGGGGGAACAGAGGCAGGATCATGAAGCTCAAAAAAAAAAAAAAAAAAAACTAAGAGACTCTGTGGGAAACAAGGACATTTCAAATGAGGTCTGGTGAGTGTCCTGTCATCAGTTTAATTTCTAATGATATTCACTGGTGGGTGGTTCCCCCATGGATGGGAAAAATCACCTACCAATGGGATATTTCTCCTAATTTTTATGGATTGTTGGCATTGGGCAGCCACCACAGACTGACGCGTATGGTGGTAAAGCTGGAACTGGAATTTCCTTTGAATCATTTAGAAGTGTGTTTACCTACACATCACAGAAACCATTTATTTCTTTTCTTTTCTTTATTTTTTTTCTTTTTTTGAGATGGAGTTTCACTCTTGTTGCCCAGGCTGGAGTGCAATGGCCCAATCTTGGCTCACTGCAACCTCTGCCTCCCAGGTACAAGTGATTCTCCTGTCTCAGCCTCCTGAGTAGCTCAGATTACAGGCATGTGCCACCACGCCTGGCTAATTTTTTTTATTTAGTAGAGATGGGGTTTCACTATGTTAGTCAGGCTGGTCGAGAACTCCTGGCCTCAGGTGATCCACCTGCCTTGGCCTCCCAAAGTGCTGGGATTACAGGCGTGTGCCACTGCACCCAGCCTTACTTATTTCTTGATGATATAAAGATGTACTTTCCTCACATAAGCAAGGAATCCAGAAGTGGGCACACTCGGGTAATTACTTGTACCTGGGAGGTGGAGGTTGCAACAACTCTGGGCTCCATCAGGAATCCAGAGTCTTTTATTTTCAGCTCCTTCAATTTCAGCACGTGGTTTCACCTTTCTAGTCACAGGGTGGCTGCTGCATCTCCAGGCTCCGCATCTGTATTCTAAGCCTCAAGAAGCCTGAGGGTCAAAATCTTATCCTTGAGGCTTTGACTATTTGACTTTTACTTACACTGTGTTGGCCAGATGCGTGTCGTGTGGATGATACAGGCTGGAGAATCCAGTAGTTAGGTATCTAGCTTCTTTTACAGAGGAAGGCAAGTGAGAAGTTAGTTATAAATGATTTTTAGGTAAATCAAGTTGTTCTGGCTACTCTACCCTCTGGACTTCCTCTATCATTATTCTGATCTTCAGAAAGAATAATATGCATCTAGATTTTAGTAAAAACTGGGTTCTGAGAAATATATGTGTATCTGCATGTATGTACTTATGTACGCATTTGCATACCTTCTCTAGAGCTAGGGGTTTTGCTTGTGTTGTGAGTCCATTGATATATGCTGTGATAATTCCATTTCTATTCTTCTTTTCCTTCCTTCCTTCCTTCCTTCCTTCCTTCCTTCCTTCCTTCCTTCCTTCCTTCCTTCCTTCCTTCCTTCCTTCCCTCCCTCCCTCCCTCCTTCCTTCCCTCCCTCCCTCCCTCCTTCCTTCCTTCCTTTCTCCCTCTTTCTCCTTTCTTTCTTTCTGTTTCTTTCTCTTTCCCTTTCTCTTTCTTTCTTTCCCTTCCTTCCTTCCTTCCTTCCTTCCTTCCTTCCTTCCTTCCTTTCTTTCTTTCTTTCTTTCTTTCTTTCTTTCTTTCTTTCTTTCTTTCTTTCTTTCTCTTTTTCTCTTTCTTTCTTTTCCTTTCTTTTTTAAGAGACAGGGTCTCACTTTGTTGCCCAGGTTGGAGTCCAGTGGCATGATGATAGCTCACTGCAGCCTCCAACTCCTGGGTTCAAGTGATTCTCCTGCCATAACCTTCCTAGTATCTAGGATTACAGGCACCTGCCACCATGCCTGGTTTTTGTTTTTTTTTTTTAATTTTTGTAGAGATGGGGTCTTGCTATGTTGTCCAGGCTGGCCCCAAACTCCTCACCTCAAGTGATCCTCCTGCTTTGGCCTCCCAAAATGCTGGTATTACAGGTGTGAGCCACTTTGCCTGGCCTCTACTAACTTTTCTTACACTTTAGAAGTTGGGATACTTGAAAATGTGACTTCCTAAAACATTTAATTTAATTTTTTTATTTTTATGAAAATTTTTTTTATTTAAGGTGTGCAATGTGATGTTTTTGGTATCCATATACATAATATACTAAATACTGCAGTCAAGCTAATTAACATGTCCATCTCTTCCCATAATTACTTTCATTTGTGTGTGTGGTAAGATCACTTAGAATCTACTCTCTTAGCAAATTTCAAGTATACAATACAGTATTATTAACTATAGCCCCCATGCTGGACATTAGATATCCAGAAATTACTCATCCTACTCATCTGAAATTTTCTACCCTTTGACTAACATTCCTGGTAACCACTATTCTACTCTCTGTTTCTATGATTTCAACTTTTCTACTTCCACATATAAGTGAGATCATATAGTATTTTTCTTTCTGTGTCTAGCTGATTTTACATAGCATAATGTCCTCCAGGTTTATTTATGTTGTTGCCAATGGTAGGATTTTCTTCCTTCTTAAGATTAAATAGGGTTGGGTGAGGTGGCCCACGCCTGTAATCCCAGCATTTTGGGAGGCTGAGTTGGGGATTGCTTGAGCCAAGGAGTGCGAGGCTGCAGTGAGCTATGATCATGACACTGCACTTCAGCCTGGGCTACAGAATGAGACCGTGTCTCCAAAAATATAAATAAATAAATAAATAAATAAACAAATAAATAAAATTTTAAAAATAATTAAAAATTTTTGAAAAAGACTAAATACTATTCCATTGTGTGTGCATATATATATGTGTGTGTGTGTGTAACTATTTATTCATTCATCTATCAACAAACACTTAGGTAGTTTCCTTATCTTAGCTATTGTGATTAGAGGTGCAGTGAACATGGCTTTAATTAATCCAACTGTGGAGATTCTAAAGGAACCACCCTTATTTCAGTGAGAGGCTATAAATGCAGAAGCCACACTCTATTAAGGAATCTAAAGATCCTTGTGTGTGAGACTAAGAAATATTTTTTACAAATGGAGAAGACATGGTTTTAAGTTTTGTAGTCTTTAAGAATGTTGGCTTTTAATTTCTTTAGATTATAATATTAAAAGGGATTTGAATTTTGGACTTGATTGCTCTCTGGGAGTTTAATATTAGCACACAGTTCAAATTCAAGCTTGAGTTATTCTTATTGCACGGACATTGTATTTTAGGTTTTATTGGTATTATTTGGGCGTGGTGTATAACTTTTGATGAATTCTATTGGGCATCTTGGCCAGTGACAATCGGAGATAATATATAGAATAAGGAATAAATTTCAAGCCTAGAGTATTTACTTAATACTTAGGTAAATACTTGCCTAAGTATTAAGAGTTTTAAGTATTAGAGTTTTCCAGGGCAAAGATTAAACTGTACACCATGACCCAGACAGTATACACAAGAAAGAGGGGGTTGATATGGAGAGCGAAACCTCACAAAGGCAGGAGTAGGATTGCCCTAAGACTACCCAAGGAAACACCTAAGCCCTGGTAGACCACAGGTCTAATTACAACCTAATAGTTTAAGAAAACAGAATCTTGAGAGTGTTAGAGGAGACATTCTCTATTCTTCATGTTTTCAGAAAGGGAGAACATTTCCACTACCCTACTCAGCAAGGAAAAGTTGGGAAGAACATGCCTCTTTGCCCACCCTATCGTGTTTGTGTGATTGGGTTTCAAGGCTTAGAAACCTGTGGCTCAGTCCCTTCTGAGTTGTTGTTTTCCAGTGTCTACCTTTGTCCTTTCTTCCCTATTGAGCTTATGGAGGTTAGTGGTCAGGTTTACCTACTTCCTGGAGGCTGTTTAGAGCACTGACTTCTTTCTTGACTCCTGGAGCCTAATGGATGCGAGAGAGGGACTTTGGGTTGGAGAGGCTTCTCTGCAGACTGTCTCACTCCCTTGAAAAGAGTCCCCAAGGGCTAAACCTGGGAATTGAGAATTCCTTTGTGGCCATGGGCCCAGATCCATAGTTTCGAAAATGGCTTTATTTGCCATCATGCTGATGTTTTGATTTTCCCATTATCTGACTCCTTGGTTCCAAAGTTGAAGTGGTGGTGGTAATGGGAGAGATGAGATGAATTGTCACCTCTAAATTCTCAACAAGTATTAGCAAAAGAAACACTCACTGATTCAGCAGAAGTTTCCCCAGAAGGATCTAACAAGCCCCCTTTCCTGGGCAAAGTGAGGACTGTTGGGGAAGAACAGAGTTGCAGAAGAGAGTGAGAGATCCTTAGAGAAAGAGAGATGGATTTTACCATGTCCCCTGGGGGTGGATTCTGTACAGACTAATAGATAACTCAATAAGAAAAGCCAAGAAACACTTTGTACCACAGTCTGGAGCAACGTGTTTTCTGTAGGTGTCTAATAATAACATTTTTTCCCTGATGATGTACTGCACCATCACAGCTTCCTAAATGTCATGGGAATTATTAAGGGGAGGCATACATATGAGACATTTAGGAAACATCTATTGAATACATAAATGACAGCAAAGATTTCTATCTCGTAGACTTAATAAGAGATCCAGCACACTGAAGGGACACTTTGAGGAAAAAGGGGCAAAACCAAAATCCTATCTCGTCAATCTAAAAAAATTATACATGGGAGTCAAATAAGCACTTAGCAGAAATAAGCCAAGGTGGAAGGAAGTACCACCAATAGAAGATCATTGGAAAGCAAGCCAAAGGAGGAACATAAATAAATACATAAAATATGTTCATGTATATGTATTATATAAATATATACATAATATTTTATATAATGTCCCTCTTAAATAACTTGATATCTTCATATTAAATGACATCTCCATGTTAAAGCATTTTTTCTAAATTGTTTCATCACAATTTTAAACTAAGCCTGAGGAAAATACCCTAGAATGACCCTGCTGAAACTACAAATAAAGGAGAATTCAAAGTATTTCCTTTGTGTTAAATGGAAAATTGTTAGGGATGAAGATGCCAGATTGAAAGATGAAAAGAGAAAAAAACCTAATCAGGAAATGCAAAAGCTAAGGTTTTAGCAAATTAGCTTACCCTGATGACTCATCCCAGATGTATTAAGTTCACATTTAACAGCCTCTTCACTGAAGGTACTAAATACCATCTGTCTCTTGCCGATGAGTTCATGTTAGTCTTAAAGCCTTAAAGTTCACATTTCCTAATTCTTTTGTTTGGAAATAAATAACCTTTATGTTGCAGTGGGAATGTAATTTTTTTTTTTTTTTTTTTTTGCTCAGTTGAGAGGAATAAATAGAAAAATTTCAAAACGAAGCTCTCAGGTTGTGAAATGTTCTGTGGGTCAAAGAAGCCTGGCTCTGTGTACAAGCTGCCTCGCCTGGATCCGTCCCTGGGATTCTTTTTAGGATTATGTTACTTGCCTCTTTAGCCAAAGTTCAATTCTTCATTCAAGCTGGGCCCACATGCAAAGCTGAAATGGGAAATACCTGTCGGGCCTCAACCCTGATTCTCAGAAAATGCCTCCCAGGGCAAAATAATAGCCCTTCCATTTATTCCAACCCTCTTTCCTCAACAACGTTTTTCTTTTTTAGTAGAAAAATGCTATTTGGCTTGTGCAACAATATTTGGCCTTGCACATTTTGGGCACTTCAAGTAGGAATAGGGAAATAATGAAGACAATTCACCGATAATCTTCTCTATGCAAATACAAGAAGAATCGTAAAAGGGAGAAAAAACTGGCTATGCTTTTGAGATCCCAGGGACCAAACTATATATCAGAAACACTGGATCTAATCCCAAGATTTGGTTTCAGTTCCAGCCCAGTCACTAAGTCACCAGTGACCATGCGGAAGTGACTTCATTCCCTGGGCCCCAGTTTTTCCTTCTTCAAGTGATGGGGTAGGACTGAAATTGTCTAAGGCAATATATAGATTGCATTGATGCAGAATGCTTGGCTTAAAAAAAAGAATTCTTTTTTTTTTTTTTTCACAGCCCTTCATGTTATTTGGTGAGCTTGGTGAGCTCAAGACAAACACTTTGAGAAATTTTGTGTTTTATTTTGTTCCAGACTTTCTACACTTAAATTCTTTGCATTCCAGGCCTCCCCAAATTAAGTCTCAACGTAACTTTTCAATTTCTGCTTCCACTTTTTCCCTGCTCCTGGACTTTTACTTTCCTGCAAATGTCTCTTATATTTCTTCTCCTCCTTTGTTCATGCTGTTCTCTCTACTATTCTTGCCTTCTACCTTTGCTTATCAAAATCCTACTTCAACTCGTAATCATGAGTGTATTTTTTCAATATATTTTTCCTGCTGTCCCCAGATTTTTCTTTCTTAGCAATTTAATGTGTTAATATGCTTCTCCAACCCTGGGTTTCTTAACCTCAGCACAGCTGACATTTGAACCTGACACCTTTTGTTGGGGGGATTGTAGGGAGAGACTTGTCCTGTGCATTGCAGGACCTTTAGCAGCATTTCTGGCCTCTACCCATTAGATGCCAGTAGTACTTCCCTCTCCCTAGGCAGTGACGATTGAAAATGTCTCCAGAGATTGCCAAATGTCCCCTGATGGGGTAAAATCACCCTTGGTTGATATTCACTGCCACTCTAACCCTCTATTCTATCCATAGTACAAGTGAGTTCAAAGTCAGGCAGTCCTGAGTTTGAAACCTGGCTCCATCACTTGTTACTCTGTGACCTTGAGGAAGTTACTTAACTTCTCTGAGCTTTAGTTTTCTTTCTTTTCTTTTCTTTCTTTTTTTTTTTTTTTTTTTTTTTTTTGAGACCAAGTCTTGCTCTGTCGCCCAGGCTGGAGTGTAGTGGCACAATCTTGGCTCACTGCAAGCTCCGCCTCCCGGGTTCACGCCATTCTCCTGCCTCAGCCTCCGGAGTATCTGGGACTACAGGTGCCTGCCACCACGCCTGGCTAATTTTTTGTATTTTTAGTAGAGATGGGTTTCACCGCGTTAGCCAGGATGGTCTCGATCTCCTGACCTTGTGATCCGCCTACCTCGGTCTCCCAAAGTGCTGGGATTACAGGCGTGAGCCACCATGCCCGGCCCTAGAATAGTTTTCTTATGAACAACGTGAAGTCAACAGTTTCTGGCTAGCAGAATCGTTGTGTGGATATGAGTTTTAGAAGACATTCAGACATGGTTGGGATTGTTTGACGATCTTTGAGAAGTTGGTTGCAATGACCCTTAAGAGTTTTTAAGAGATACCTACTTCTCAAGGAAGGTCTTGAATGCTTAGCAACAAACACAACAAAATATTTGTGTAGGGACTACTATGTACCTGCCAATGCTCTCAGCACATTGTATACATTATATAAATTAAAGTAACTCGTAACAGAACAATGGCTGGAGAGTGAGGAGTGATTCCGGTATTTTGGTAATTTATAGTCAACAGTGGTCACAGCTTCTAGTCACTCAGGCCTGGGTTGTTGGGAGTGAGAGGACTGTGACTAAATGCTTATAGAACAGTTTAACTAAACGCTATATTATTCGTCACCCAACTTTCACTGCCATGGACCCCTCTCCTAGCCCCACACAAAGGGTATGGAATCATATTCTCCTCTACCTCATCAAACTTCTCAGTATATTTTGGCAGAAGGAAAGCTCAAATGGAGAGAGATGGTGAGCAGTGGCTGAGGAGTAGCAGCTCCCAGGAGCACTCTTGATGTTGCGATCTTTGAGTGATGTCTCGGGCTCCATGGCGCAGCTGGACAGACAGATGTGTACCGATGGATGGCCGCAGTGGTGGAGCTGCAGTGCCCAGCGGAAGCAGCAATGTCCAGCACTTCAGAAGTAGCGCTGCCTTGCCTGGGCGGCACTGGTGCCCTCTGGGGTGAAGCTGCTGGGCCTCCTGCAACAGTGATAAAGTCTCCAGCAACCTGCAGGGAAAGGCTTTAAAGAAGACACCCTGGAAACTCTCAGAACAATTCAGGAGGCTGGCCAGTGTCGAGAGGTGCTGCATCCGCTGAGGTGAACAACAGTGCTGTGGGATGTAAGTTGTTACAAGTATCAGATCCACAGACCTTATGTATTGAGCCGCACCACTTTTGGACTCTGGAAAATTTATAATACATCTAGCATTGTGGGTTTCTTCCCTTTGTCCTTGAGACAGGTGGAGCGATTCTGAAGCAGCTGAAATCGCCCACCATCTTCACTTGTTCATAAGGCCAATCTTGCTTGAGAGAATTTTGTTCATTATTTCCATTGCCCATCAAGTACATGGCAAAAAACACGTATTTAGAAATGTTATTTATGCTAAGCAAGGAGGCAAGTGTATACTCTGCGTGTCACTTACATTGAGCTTTGTTTTGAGTTTCTATCCTTCAATGCAAAGATGACGTCAGTGACAGCACTGTGACTCACATACACACCCGTACTAAAGAAGTTGCCCTGTGGCCTCTAGTTGTTACAGTGTTGCTGACTGGCTTTGGAAAAACTTAATGACTTTACCAAATAGCATTAAATTTAATGATCATACTGTCAATAAAAGAATAATTATTAATGTCATTAAAAGTAAATAACATAAAAGGCTATGGCAGACTCAGCCATAGCATCCGAGCATTGGCATACCTTTTACCCAGGTAGACCAGTGCAATTTTATTCAAATACAGTGATGTGTCATGTGGTTGTTATGAATGCAGTTGATTAGATATTTCTGGCTTTCTGCCTTCTGGCTTCGTGGTGGGACTGCATTTCTTGCTCCCCTTCTTCTGACTGAGCTGGTACCAGGTAACTAGTGTTGGCCAATGAGTTGTGAGTAAAGTGATGCATGTTACTACCATACTATCATATTAAATTGCTGGTACAAAACCATTCAAAGATCTCTTTCCTTTTGCTGATAATGACCAGGCAGGGACTGCCTCATTGGTCTAGATCCTCCAGTGAGGATGATACAGCACAAAACCTATAGCCAAGCCACAAGGGATGTATAGTATGAGTGAGAAATAAATCTTTGTTTTAGGCCACTGATATTTGGGAGGACAGGACTGTCACCACAGCACAACCTCCCTCATACTGAATGATACATGCTGGGACTTACAACCCAGCCACCTC
Source organism: Macaca mulatta (assembly GCF_049350105.2). Lineage (NCBI taxonomy): Eukaryota > Metazoa > Chordata > Mammalia > Primates > Cercopithecidae > Macaca > Macaca mulatta. The sequence continues at coordinate 122,538,291 of NC_133417.1, read as the reverse complement.
TCTCCTTTCAGTGAAAGCCCCAGAACAGCTCCAAATTCTGTAAAGCAGAATTCAGAATCTTTTATTTTCACTCTTGCATCTGCATCTAATTTCCACTGACCACACTGTATAGTTGCCTAGATATTACAGGTTCTGGGAAATTTTCCATTTTCAGTTTTGACCTACCCTACGTATCCACTGGTAAGGGAGCATGCATATAATGATGACAGAGACCCTGGAGCACATTCAGACCACTGATGTTACAACCTTGAATTATATCACCATTTGCATAATGATACCTTGCTAGGACACAGTGATTTCTATTTACTTCACATAGATTATCTCATTCAACGGGCTGATAGTTTTAATCTGACTGGTTTGGTTTTCATTACAAAGGGAAAGATCACAAAGCCATTTGGTGTAAAAAGGCAGAATCCTTCCAGATCTTTGGTCCCTCCACATGGTTCCAAGCCCATGCTTAAATGCAGGGTGGGATAATGATACCAGACACTGCAACCCAGGGCCCCAGCGAGGGATCACTATGTTGTAGTATTTGGAAATCACTGGTGATGTACACTCATCCCAAACCTGACCCCAACCTCCTCCTCCTAACCAGGTAGGTAGTCCAATTTAATCTCTCATAACATTCATGAGCAAAATGAAAATGTATATACTTTTTTCCCTAAGCTAAAGAGCTCACTTAAGAGATTCATGATACAGGCTGGGCGTGGTGGCTCACACCTGTAATCTCAGCACTTTGGGATGCCGAGGCGGGCAGGTCACCTGAGGTCAAGAGTTCGAGAACAGCCTGGCCAACATGGTGAAACCCTGTCTCTACTAAAAATACAAAAATTAGCTGGGCATGGTAGCGTGTGCCTGTAATTCCAGCTACTTGGGAGGCTGGGGTAGGAGAATCACTTGAACCCGGGAGGCAGAAGTTGCAGTGAGCTGAGGTAGAACCACTGCACTCTAGCCTGGGCAACATAGCAAGATTCTGTCTCAAAAAAAAAAAAAAAAAAAGAGAGAGAGAGAGAGAAAGAAAGAGAGATTCATGATACAGTCCTAGAATCTGGAATTAATCTGATTCAGTAATTTACAAATACTAGTCCACATGCTGCAAGTGCAGTTTCTTCTTTGTTTTGCATTCTTCCTTGCTTCCTCCGTCTGTTCTCCAGTAACTATTCACCTCTTCCCTTGCTTCTTCTCTTCACTCCTGTTATTCACATTATGGAATATAGTTTTCTGGGCCACAGCATGATTTGAAACATGAGAGGTTGATCCACTTGCCCACCTAGCGCAATGTCTCTTTCACAGGATTCTTTACAAACAATTATTTGACCTTTGTTTGAACTCCTAGGTTTTTAAAGGAACCCATTCTACTTGATATTTTTAGTAGTTAGATAGTTTTCCAGTTTTTAATATTAACAAATTGGCAAAAGCAAGAAGCTATTCTGTGTGAGACTCATCTGCCAAGTAACCTCAGTATGTCACTTTCCAGGAGCAAATAGCTCATGCATCTCCCACTCCCAACTAATGATTCTCTGATTTTTAAAAACCACAAGGGATCAATGTCTGAGACCACTCCTAAGGGTTTTAGTATGCATTTTGCATTTCAATAAACTAATAGGAAGTAGGCTCCAAATTGGATGTGGTATGCAAGCGAGGGCAAGTTTTGAAGTTCTAAGAGTGAGACAGTTGGCAGCTGTTCTCTGAGGTTCTCTGCTTCATTTCAGAAAGGACTTTTGGATGGCCTGTGACCATACAATTCCACCAGATGATCTGCTCACTGGCCTGCAAACATCCTGGCCTCTCCATCCTCAATATTTAGCACCTGCTGTTCCCTGTGCCTACAACTTTCCAGAACTTCTCCTGTATTATTCATCTGGGCTTCTGCCTTATATTAGAATTGTCAAGCCTCTGAGCCCAAGCCTGCACGTATACATCCAGATGGCCTGAGGCAATCAAAAACAACAAAAGAAGCGAAACAGCCAGCTCCGGTCTTAATTGATTGACCAACCTTACGACATTCCATTATGACTTGTTCCTTCCCTGCCCCAACTGATTGATTGATCGACCTCATGACATTCTTCTTCTGTACAATGAGTCTTATGATCTCCCTACCATGTACCTTATGACCCCTTCCTCTGCTAACAATAGATAACCACCTTTTACTATAATTTTCCATTACCTACCCAACTCCTATAAAGCAATCCCTTCCCCATCTCCCTTAGTGGACTCTCTTTTTGGACTCAGCCCACTTGCACCTAAGTGAAATAAACAGCCTTGTTGGTCACACAAAGCCTGTTGGTCTCTTCACACAGATACGCTTGACAAGAATATCGATATTTTTGCCTTCACTTCCTACTCAACTTCATAGCAATACTAAATTCTTATCAACATGAAGGCAAGAACTACATGTGACTTATTTTTTTTTAAATCTTCATCCAATTTCCAGCACAGTGCCTTGGGTTCAAAATGGGCTTTCAGGGCAGGGCAGGTGTCTCATGCCTGTAATCCTGGCACTTTGGGAGGCTGAAGTGAGATGATCTCTTGAGGCCAGGAGTTTGAGAACTATGTGGGCAACATAGCAACCCTGTCTTTACAAAAAAATTTTTTAAAAAAATAGCCACACACCTGTAGTTTTATATACTTGGGAGACTGAGAAAGGAGGATTGATTGAGCCCAGGAGTTGGAGGCTGCAGTGAGCTATGATCATACCACTGAACTCCAGCCTGGTTAACAGAGCAAGTTCCTGTCTCTTAAAATAAAAATAAATGGGCTTGCAGTACCAGAAAAAAAAAAAAAAGGGCCATTACAATTTGTGACCTAATTCATTCAAAAGGGAGGTCACTCACAATAGGAATTTCACACAAAAGAAGGAAGCACCCCATCACACACTGTAATTGAAAACTGTGGCTCAAGAATCAGCCTGGACAGTTTGCCCTTCTAAAGCAGAAATGTTGAGGCAGAGAGGACAAGCTGACTGAAGAGGCAAAAAGGACTGCTGAGGAGTGATGGAGGAGGAAGATATGTAGGAACTTCCCTGAAGCTCTTATGTCACTGACTTGCCAATAAATTGGTTTAAACAACAATAACAACAACAACAAAAGCAACATGTCCAGGCCTAAATCTGATCCTTCCCCGAGACAGACAGTGACACCAGCCTATAGGCCAGGAGGCCCATTCTGTGCCCTCTGGTATGACCTTGTAGGGCAGGATCAGCAACGAAATCCCGGCTAGAGGAAACAAAGACCATGTGTAAACAGTTCACCTCCACTCCTGAACTACAACACTGTTTGACATAGTTTAAGAGTGACGTTGACCTTCTTCTACTGGCTCTGGGGCTAGCCAGGGAAAACAGCAAGACAGGAATGAAAGGAATGAGAGTTAGCAGCTTACTGATCTGCAAGATGTCCTTGGGGGGTTTGGGGTTGGTGCAATGGTGAGGGCAGCCAGGGAAGCTCCCAGGCCTATTGTTTTCTGCCAGTGCCCCTGCTAATCGCTCAGAAAACTCCCCTGAGCCACATGCAAAGATGAAGTAGGTAAAAAATCATCAACATCTCCGGATAAGGCAGTTTTGCCACTGAAGGTGTTATTTTTTTTACAATTGTCTAGTTTAATATCTCTTTGGTAATGACGGATGTGCAAGGAGTGGCAGGAAACTTTACCTAATGGTGGGAGGACAGGGTGAGTGTTTGTGTTTGTGTGTGTGTACATATCCACCACCCCCAACACACAGGCCCCTTGAGAACTTCCTCACCTCTCATTCTCCTTTTCAGAAAGTTCTAGACCCATGAATAGCACATTATGCTATGTTGCTTTATTGTATCACTGTCTATAATGACATAATTCACATATTACCTTAATCTTTTAGTAGTTCAGGATAAGCCTTTTTCTCCCTAAATAGTTGTCAACATCTGGAAGGCTTTACAGCCTTTTCCGGATCTTTTGTGCCCTTTCAGGCATGGTATAATTCTGGGCATATGGGGACTATTCAGCGGATATTTGTGAATAGGCTCATTAAGCAACTTTATTACCTGATATTGATAGAATTCTATAATTTTCACTACACTATGACGTTGAAATGAATCCTAAGGGCTTATAGCCAAATCGGGAGACTGTGCACAGCAGCCCACTTCTCAGGGCATTCTGTGTATGCGTATAAATGGACACGCCAGGCTGTGCCGTTGAGTAGATGCACAGGAGTGGCTGCATGGACTGCCTGGTGACTTTTTCCTTAAGCACTCAACCTATTTGTCTAAGTCCTGAGTGGGTGGTGAGACAGGAGAATAGTGTCTGGAGGCAGGGAACCTAAGGCCGACTTCCTAGAACTAACTTGAAAGGAAAACCCTAACTTTCCATGCCTAAGTAACAAAAGGACCAGAGGCTACTCCCTCTGACCTTTTCTTCCTGGCAGACGAAAAATCGGCTGTCCACCACAAATCAGACTGATTGCAGGTGGAGTCTTTTTTTGCATAGAAGTATAACTTTGTAACTTCACCCTAACCTCTGATTGGTTATTTTTTGCAACCAATCAGATGTTTTCACAGGAGTGTGAACTTTGTAACTTCACTTCAGCCTCCGGTTGGCTGCTTTCTGCATCCAATCAGACTGATTGCCAGCTACCACTTCATTTACATGAGGTGAGCATAAAGTGGCCAATGGGAAACTTCTAGGGGGTATTTGGACCCAAAAAGATTCTGCATCCGGGCCCTTGAGCCACTGAACGGGTCCGCTTCCACACTGTGGAGTGTATTTTCGTTTTCAATAAATCCCTCCTTTCGTTCTTTTGTTGCTTCATTCTTTCTTTGCTTTGCTGGGCGTTTTGTCCAATTCTTTGTTCAAAATGCCAAGAACCCGGACAACTTGCAGTCACGACCCTCTACCGGTGACAGTGGCGTATGTTTAATGTAAGCACAATGTTAATAAGAACTAGCATTTATTGAGCACTTATGTGCCAGACACAACCCAAGCTCTTCCCATTAATTAAATCCTTGCCACAAACCCTGTTGTTATCCCTGTGTTAGAGATAAGAAAGGCTGCCCAGTCACTGACTTCTTGTGAGGTGCATGCCTGTCTTTGAACCCAGGGAGCCTGGATACTGAGACCCAGCTTTTAATCCCTGAGCTGTAGAAGGAAAATACATTTGCTCATGTTTGTATGTTATCTCTTGATCTGTCTCGAATAGACAGGAGAAAAAATTTCTCTTTAATTTCGTTGTGCTCTCTGACCATAGCGTCAAGCAAGTATAGGGCCAATGTTGGGGACGGGCTTGGGATGTAGAGCTGTTGTTCAGCTGCTTGAATCTATGCACACAGAGAGCATGCTCAGAAAGGAACGTATTACCCATGAAAGATGAAATGAGGCTAATGGACTGCTTCTGGGAAAAGATGAAATGTGCTCACAATGAAAGAGTAGGGGCATGACCATAATTAATGAAGTAATAATCACTTTTGAGCTTAAATAAGACCTAGTTCTTTGATTACAAGTGCTACCATTTGAAGAGAGCTGGCAGGGCCCCTTGGCCTGTGGTCAATATTAGTAAAACTGTTTCATCTTAATGTTGCAGTTATGCTTGATCAATTTATCTGCCATTTCCAAAGAACTCCTGAGGTTTTCTTCTTCCTGTCTTTGTGCTTTTGATTGGTTTTAATCAGAGGCAAGATGCTGATTCAGCTTCTAGTTTGAATTTATTCAGCTGGTGCAAAGATTCCGTGACAGGATTGCATTTACATTTTTATCACTGTCTCTTAAACCTGAATAATGTATCGTGTTCTTGCCAGCCCTCCCCCCAATCATCGTACAAAACCAGAAGGAAGTTCTTGCTTTTATAATCAAACTTATTTTGGATGTGCCTGGGTTTTGTCATGGACTTCTGACACCCTCTCTTTTTCATCAGGGCGAAGTTTACGGGAAAGCATTTTTTTTTTCTTCCTGCTGATTAATTCAGCTTAGTTAGATTTGTCAGAGATTTATTTGTGTGGACTCCTTGTCAAACCATGTGGATTCTGCAACAAATTAACTGGTTATTAAATTAAGGATTTCTGGTTAAGAATCTGTTGTGTACCATGGGGTCCTCTTTCCTGGACAATTTCACTATTTAAATGTGGGAATGATTGTCTTGATATAACCAACATATTATGTTCATGGAAAGAAATGTTTCCCGTCATGCCAATAACGGAGATGTTACTGGTTATATATACATGTACATGCTCAGGCATACACTGGTATATCAGACCTGAATAAAATTATTCCATCTCTTTGTCTGTTAAGAAAAAACAGAAATGAATAAATGCATGTCCATGCACACACACAGCTACTCAAGTCAAGGCATTTTAGTGTAGGATATTAGAAATACGTGAGTGTTTCCTCGAACTGGAAAAAAACCCACTTAATTTATTATTTTATGAAAAGATCCACCGTGGGGCCCATTAAAGAGTTCCTTTTGTATATTTAAAATGGATTTTGAATTACCAAAACCTTAAGAATTACTCTGTCTCTTTCAGGGACCTGCTTTAGGGTGAAGGCACGTTGGGATTTATGACTCTAAGAATGGTATTAAAATATTCAACTGAATGTTAGCTGATGTGTTTCCTTCCCCACCCCAGGCTGCAACTTTCCCAGGGGATCTGAAGCCTGCAGCATGTTGAGCTGTAGAGATTTTAACTTTCCAGTTCCCATAGGTTGCCAGATGGAAAATTATATTTCTTTCTGGAAGAGATTAATGAGTGAACAACAATGGTGTCATGGTTAATTTTATGTGTCAAGTTGGTTAGGTTATGATGCCTAGTTGTTTGGTCAAACATCAGTGTGGATGTGGCTATGAATGTATTTGTGGGTGTGATAAACATTTAAATCAGTAGACTTTGAGTAAAGCAGATTCCTTTTCTCAAATAATGCAGGTAATGTGGGTAGGCCTCATCCAATCCTTTGAAGGCCTGAAGAACAAAAACTGAGGTTTTTGGAAGAAGAAAATTTTACCTCGAGCCTGCAATGTAGAAATTCTACTCGAGTTTCCTGCCTGCTGGTCTGCCCTGTGGAATTCCGAGTCAAGAAGGCAGTGTAACTCTTACCTGCATGTTCAGCCTGCTGACTTAGTCTACAGATTTCAGACTTGCCAATTGGCACAGTTGCATGAGGAGTTCCTTAAAATCTCTCTCTCCCTACCTTTTCCCATCCCTCCTTTTGTTCTGTTTCTATGGAGAACCTCGACTAATACAAATGGCAATCAGTCTTCCTGCTCAGCACCCCCTGATAAATGATACCCCTTGTGCCAGCAAAGAAGGCAGCGGTCTCCCCCCTCAATGTCTTCCCTTTTAATGAAAATGTTTAGTGCACTTTTCTGCTGTCATATCTAAACTGCAATTTGCAGCAGCTGATTTTCAGTGGGAAATTGTGAGATTTTTGTCATTTCCTAGGATAAATCCTGACATCTTTGAACTCTGTTCCCACACCACCTCTTCCATGAAGCCTTCCCTGGAACCCTCCCCATCACTTTCCTAAGGCTGCATTGGGTTTCCCTCTTCTGTGCTCCCATAGTACCATCTACATGGATGTCCTTATCACTGTGTTTAGCGTGTTGTATTATAAATATTTTATGTATGTCTTTTTCTTTCACTAATCTGAGCTGGGATTCGATTTTATGCTTGTATCCTTGGTGGATAGCACAGTATCTGTGTAGAGTAGGTGTACATATATTTTTGCTGGACAAATGAGTGAATGAAAGGACAGTTTTATATTAATGTTTCCATGTAATCTCTAGAAGATTCTCCCTAAACTCCCAGGATGGATTGGAAAGAGCATAAACATGTAAGTCAGATAGAAAGGTCAGGAGTTGGAGACCAGCCTGGACAACGTGGCAAAATGCCATCTCTACTAAAAAAAAAAAAAAAAAGTACAAAAATTAGCCAGATGTGGTGGCATATGCCTGTAGTCTGAGCTACTTGGGAGGCTGAGGCAGGAGAATCACTTGAACCTGGGAGGTGGAGGTTGCAGTGAGCCAAGATCGCACCACTGCACTCCAGCCTTGGTGACAGAGTGAGACTCCATCTCAAAAAAAAGCAATGTCCTTGTTCTACTTACCTCACTTTCTAACTGTGAGCAAGTCTTTCAACTTCTTTAGCATTCCTTTTTGATTCTGTAAAATGGACATCATAAATTCTACCTGCCTTATTGGATTATCATAAGGATTAAGTGATGTAAGTGATTTGATATTCCAGTAAATGAGAAGTGTTATTTCCTCCTTCTACATCACTAAGCATTTGTTCCAGAACACTTATTTTAAGTTCCCTGAACTTGAATCTTGAAAACAAACCAGTGATCTCTGGCTGTGCCGTAAGTGCCTACATCTTCCTTTTCTTATTAAGAAGAGGGCATAGGCACACTGGGTCCTGACTAAGCTCTGGTTCAGAACAATCTCTCATTCTAACTAAAGAAGGCTCCCTGGGGTCTCTCACTTGGGCCACCCAATTGAGTGCCAGCAGTGTCTAATTTTCAAGCAGAGTAATTATTTTGTTTGCTCTTAGAGATCCCCTAGATTAGTGATTCTCAATGTGGGAATGATTTTGTCCCCTCAGGGGATGTTTGGCAATGTCTGGAGATATTTTTGATGCCACAGCTGGGGTTGGTGAAATGCTACTGGCATCTAGTGTGGAGAGGCCAGAGATATTGCTCAACATCCTACAATGCACAGCCCATCCCTAGACAACAAGGAATTGTCTGATCCAAAATGTCAATAGTGTTGGGGTTGAGAAACTCTGCTCTAAGTAATACAACATTGACACTTTTATCTTCAATACATAAAGGAAGACGAAACAAGTCACAATTATACATCAAAAGAAAATTACCTAGTAAATTTATTCATCTGTCTTTCTATTTTATTTCCAGACTTGACCACTACTTATTTATTCTCACTCTACACTAACATCGTTATCTTAAATAATAGAGTTGTGTTACTGTAAAGCTTGGTGATATGAGACAAGGAAGCAGCTGTCTTTAGCAAGCCTGGCTCTGCAACTTTCTAGTCATGTGACCCTGGGCAAGTATTTTAACCCTTTTGATACTCAAGTGCTGCATCTATGGGATGGAAATACTAATATTATCTATTTCACAGGAGTCTTGTAAGCATTAACTGAGATAGTATATGAAAAGTGCTTTTGAACCGAGTGAACCCTCAATCAACTGTACTAGTTTGTATGCCTTGAAGAGCTTCTATATTGGATCAGAGAGAAAAATAAGGTATGGTGATTGCTCATTAGGTGAAAAGTACAGCCTGATCAGGGAGCACTCAGTGATCACCTGTGGGTGTCATTGTATGGACTTGCCTCCTATGTCCAACACAGTGAGGATGCGTCATCTCTAGAAAATGGAGATTTAGTCAGATCAGAGCCACATCAGTACAGTACTATTTTAAGGGCTGAGGAAAAAGGTAGAACATGGAGAAAATAATTCATTTTTCCATTCCTGTCACCAGCAGCACACCCACATTCCCATATTCTAATGATACTCAAAAATCCAGAGTAGGAGATTTGCTTAGTAACAGAGTCAACATGGTGGTGTTATGGAAAAAAATTTTGTTCAATCAGCAAAAATAACTTGTCAGTTGAACCTCTGGAGCCATGATCCTGTCACTGATTGATGGTGAGTAATGTTTCTCTTGGGCTTCTGGACAAGATCTGAGCTGCAGAATAGGGCAGTCATGTAAATGTGCCTAATTGGTCAGGGTGAAAAGCTGTGGGCACTCAATCTGTCCTTGGGTTTAGATTTGCCCAAAGGCAATTATAGGCAAATTAAAGGATAATTTTGTAGATAAATGACATCAGGAGTACATAACACTTGTCTGGTAACTATTGACTAATAACACCTACTCTGTATCAAAGCACAAGATGGATAGGATGAACTCTGGAATTTTTTTTTTGCAAAGGGATTATTATTAATGCTCATCATAATTCGCAGATTGTCATGCCTTTCTTTTTGTTTGAGATGTGTAAACACTGTGGGGTGGTGAAAATAATCAGATAACATCTAAAGTACTTAAAAGAAAAGGAGACTGTAGAAACAGGTCCCAATGCAAAGCCAAATTACACCTTCCATATCTGATGCAAAAATCCGGTTTACTTCATTTGGACCTCTCAAACAAAGCAAAACAAAACAAAAAACACAAAGAGACTATATAATGGCCAGGCAGATTTGTAAAACATCCAAATAAAAATAAAAACTACAATGGTCAAAGTTAAATACTCAATGTATTTTAGACACAAATAAAGAGGTTATTATTGATCTGAAAGATATGTGTGAATAAATTACCCACAATGCAACACAAAGAAGCAAGGAAAGCAGGCAAGTGTGTTAAGGAATATGAAGACATAATGAGAATATCTAACATACATTCAAAAGAATTTCTGAAAGGAGAAGATGGAGAGAATGGAAGAGATTCAATCTTTGAAGAGACGATAACTAAGAATTTTCCCAAACTGATTAGTGTATTAGTCTGTTCTCATGCTGCTATAAAGACATACCCAAGACCACATAATTTATAAAGGAAAGAGGCTTAATTGATTCATGGATTAGCATGACTGGGGGGGCCTCAGGAAACTTACAATCATGATGAAAGGGGAAGCAAACACGTCCTTCTTCACATGGTAGCAGAAAGGAGAAGAATGAGTACCCAGTGAAGGGGAAAACCCCTTATAAACCATCAGTTCTTATGAGAACTAGCTCACTGTCATGAGAACAGGATTGGGGAAACTGCTCCCATGATTCAATTATCTCCACCTGCTATCTTACTAGTTCTGTCCCTCTAGAGAACCCTGACTAATATGATTAGCAAACAACATTGATACACAAGGGAAACACAAGAAAGACAAATTTAAAGCATACATAAATGAGATACATTGTATTGAAAATCTAGAACTCCAAGATAAAATCAGCCAGAGAGAAGACATATTAACTAAAACTGTGGGAAATTTAGACCGTCAGAAGACTTCTCACAGCAACAATGGAAACCAATACTCATCACAAAAATATCTCCAAAGAGCTAAGAAAGAAAAAAAAAATTGTCAACCTAAAATAATGTCCCCATCAATACTGTCTTTCATAAACTAGGGCACAATGAAGGCATTTTATACAAGCAGAAGCAGAATTTGCCACAATAGAACTTCATTTAAAAACTTATGAAAGAGGTATGGCAGGAAGCAGAAAAATATTTTTCAGAAGGGATATCTGAGAAGCAAAAAGAAAGAGTGAACAAAGACATTGGCAAACATGTAGAGGTATTTAAACAGTTGATTGCCAACCATTCCTGCCCATTAGATAGAATCACCAGGATATGATTTTGATTTAAATGGCCTGGATGGATCTCAAACATCAATATTTTTAAAAAGCTTCCCAGATAAATGTAATCTAGGATGAAAATCATTGATATTAATAAACCTTGTCTGAATTAAATTATATATATATAGTATATATGTAACATATAAATACATATACAATGGTAATAATTACTGATGTGTGAGGTTTTAAAAGGACATATCTAAAATAGTGAATATCAAGCATGTAAGTCAGGAGGGGGTTATGGAATCTAAAATATTCAAAGACCCTTACTTTGTTCACAAGGATATCTAAAGTACAAATAAGCATTTTAAAGCTAACTGGGCATGGTACGTGTTAAAGAATCTGCTTTAAAAATATTAAGTTATAAATATAAAGGTAAAATTGGAAAAACAGACAACATAGCTAAGACTAATCTAAAAAAAGACTAGGGAAAAAACAAAGGTATAAAAAAGGAAACAAATGAGAAGTAAAAAGAAGACAGTAGAAACAAGTCCAAATATAGTATGTCAGCAATCTTGCCAATGTGGCTGGACTAAATCCATCACTTGAAAGACAGAGAAGGCCAGGCACAGTTAGTCACACACCTGTAATCAGTACTTTGGGAAGCCAAAGTTGGGGAATCACCTGAGCCTAGGAGTTCGAGACCAGCTTCGGCAGCATAGGGAGATCCTGTCACTACAAAAATAATAAAAAATATTAGCCAGGCATGGTAGTGTGCACTTGTGGTCCCAGCTACTTGGGAGGCTGAGATGGGAAGATCACCTGAGCCTGAGAGGTCAAGGCTGCAATGAGCTGTAATTGTACCAGTAGACTCCAGCCTGGGTGACAGAACAAGACCTTGACTCCACTAAATAAATAAATAAATAAATAAGATAGAGACTTTCAATATTAGAGTTTTAAAAATGTACAATGATACTCTTTACAAGAAACTCATCAGAAACATAAGGACATGAAATATCTGAAAATCAAAGAGTGAAAAATGATGTAATGGAAAAAGACATAGCAGAAAAACCAATAACCAAAATAAAATTTTGGTATACATCCAAAATAAAAGTAATTGTTAGTATCAGAAACAGTTACTACATAACCAATAAAAGGATTAATTCCATAAGAAGATTTAACAATTACGATCTTGTAAATATTTAATAAATCGTGCTTAAAATAAATAAAATAAAATTGATACAAATATGTCATCATGAAGTACTTCAATTCATATCTCATTATTAATTGGTCAAGAAGTAAAATAATATTAATAAATAATTACTTGTATTTTCAATGTATACTAGAGTTTTCTTTTGGTTATTAGTTTTTCTGCCATGTCTTTTTCCATTATTTCATTTTTCCTTCTTTTATTTTCAGACATTTCATATCCTTATGTTTCTGATGTGTTTCTTTTCTTGTAAATAGTATTATTGTACATTTTTGAAACTCTAGTAATGAAAGTCTCTTTATTTTTTTATGATGGTTATCATAACAAGAAATATAGAATATTAAAACAAAGTTGATTTAATAGACATTAGAGAATATTATATCTAAAAAGTAATAATAAACATTCATTCGAAGCACATGTGAAAAATTTATGAAAACGGTCCATACTCCAGGCCATATTAAGAAGTCTCAACAAATGTTTAACATGTAGATATCCATAGTTTATGTTTTCAGATCCAAGTGTAATTAAGATAGAAATGATTGGGGCTGGGCATGGTGGCTCACACCTGTAATCCCAGCACTTTGGGAGGCCGAGGTGAGCGGATCACTTGAGATCAGGAGTTCGAGACCAGCCTGGCAAACATGGTGAAACCCCATTTCTACTAAAAATACAAAAAAAAATTTAGCTGGACGTGGTGGCAGATGCCTGTAATCCTAGCTACTTGGGAGGCTGAGGCAGGAGAATCGCTTGAGCCCAGGCAGTGGAGCTTGCAGTGGGCCAAGATAGTGCCACTGTCCTCAGCCTGGGCAACAGAGGGAGACCCAGTCTCAAAAAAAAAAAGATAGAAATGATTAGAAATGATTAACGAAAAAATAAATTGAAATACATGCATATATTTACTAATTTTAAAAAATTCTAAATAACTTATGAGTCAAAAAATAGTAATAATAGCATTTTAAAAATTCTTACAGTTAAATCATAAGAAAGCAGGGAAGTGTATTAAGGAATATGAAGATATAATGAGAATATCTAAAATACATCCAATAGAATTTCTGAAAAGAGAAGATGGAGATAATGTAGAATGAAAATATTACATATACAACTTTTAGCATCTAGTGAAAACAGTGCTAAGAAGAAAAATTATAGCTTAATATAATTATATTAGGAAAAAAGCTATAAAGTTACCTTAGGAAAGTTATATTAGGGAAAAGGGCATAAAGTTTTAGTCACTTAAGTAACTGAAGTATAAAGAAGTAAGAATCCAAATCAAGACATTATCAAATAAAACAGAATAAATCTTCGGTTGTAGAAGAAAGAAAATAATAAATGTAAGAGTAAAATTTATGAAACAAAACCTAATCACACAAATAAATAAACCAACAAAGTACAACTTCTCTTCTATTAATGTTTTCAGAGAAACAACTTCTGCCAAAATTGAGAATGAAGGAGATGGCAGAAATAAAAATATTAGAAATGAAAAAGGAACATAACTATAGACATAGCAGAGGTATAAAAAATAAGAGCATGAAAAAGTTTATGGCAATACATTTGGAAATTTAGATGTAATGGAAAAAAATCCTCCAAAAAATGTATTACAATTGACTCAAGAAGAAATAGGAAGCCTGAACACTTCTATAAAAATTTTTAAAATGCAATCCATTGCTAACAATAATCCTGGGAAGAAAACACAAGCCCAAGTTATTTTCTAAGCGAGTTTTGCAAGACATAATTTAAAATAATCCTCAATGAGTACAGTGTGAACCCTACCCAATCTGAACAGATGTAAATTTTAAACAGTGGGTACAGGTAGGCTTATGTGTACTGGGTATCAGTTCCAGCATTTCAAATCTTTCAAGAAAATGGTCTCTTGTAGGGATTATAAAAAGAGAAAATTTTCCTTAATTCACTCTATAATCTTGATTCCAAAATCAGGCACAAGAAAAAGAAAAAAAATTACAGATCAATCATACAAACATTCATATAAAATTGTCTACACAAACCATTAACAAAATAAAGTAAATGGTATATAAACTATGGTATAGTATAATAAAATTAAGTTTATTTCAGAAACAAAAGTAGTTTCACACTAGAAATTTAGAAATCTAATTCATCATGTGAACTGAACATCAGAAAATTATATATAACCATCTCAATAGAGGCCAAAAAGCATTTGATAAAATTAACACATATTTCATGGATTTAAATATAATTGTACATGTACATATCTTATATACACACTTACATGTATATATATAATCTTGTTATGAAAATATCCTTATATAATTTTATAAGTACATTTTAAGTCTATATAATTTATATATATAATATATACTTACATAAATACATGGAGTTAGGTATAAATTATATATACATGCATATATGTATACAAATATACATTATATACATATATATGGGCATAGCTATGTATAATTTTAATTATATATAAATATTTATAAGGATATATGGTAGGGCAAGTTCAATTACTGTATGCTTTTATTTGGGGAGTGTCTTGGCTATTCTGGGCATTTTGTTCTTCCACACAAATTTTAGAATAAACTTGACAAGTTTTTTAAAAAATCATTTAGGACTCTTCTATGAGAATTATACTAAATGTGTAAATCTTTCTGGGGAAAAGTTGCATCTTTGTTATATTTAGATTTATTCATTTAGATTGTTTTTTAATTAAAACATTGAAAACATAAAATATCTTTATTTTTCCTATCCTTGAGATATGGAAGAAACATTTTCTTTTTTTTTTTTTTTTTTTTGGTAAGAGACAGGGTCTCTTACAGCTCATTGCAGCCTCGAACTCCTGGGCTCAAACAATCCTCCTGCCTCAGTCTCCCAAACTAAGAATTTCTTAAATAAGACACAGAAAAGTTAACCAGAAAAGAAATGATTGATACACTTCACTATAATAAAATGTCTCTTTATTAAAAGATATAAAGAAAGTGAAAAGCCAGCCATGTATTTTGAGAAGCTATTTTATTGATACGAGAATTAACAAAAGTTTAACCATTGAATATATGAAGGACTTCTACAAATATATGAAAGAAGATGTTAACAACAGAGAAATAAACCAGTATCTCAGAGAAGAGAAAATACAAATGGAAAATAAGCATATAAAATGTTTAGTCTTACTAATATTCAAAAAATACAAAGTAAGATAAGAATAAAATACCCTTTATAGCTTCCGAATTGGCCACATGAAGAAGTCTGGTTGAGGAGAAAATAGGATTAAAGGAAGTTGCTGATAAGAGTCTTCTTGGAAAACAATTTGTCATTCCTTGTAAAGTTGAATATTTGCATACCCTAAGACTCATTGATTTTACTTTTAGGTGCATACTCCAGACAAAAATACTTGCATATCTGTACTAGGAGATGCGTAACAATGTTCACAGCAGCAGTATTCCTGGCAGTGAAAAATGAAAAAAACTTAAATGCATATTGATACAAATGTCTACTTATTTGTGTCATCTTTGCACAGTGGAATTGTGTGAGTGGAAATGATTGATCTACAGCTAGGAGAAGCAGCAAAGATCAATCTCGAAAACATAATGTTGTGTGGAAAAAGCTAACCTCAGAACACTTTGTGGTTTGTGATGCCATTATTGTAGTTCAGAAGTTAGCAATAGTACACCACTCTTTCATTGTTAAATATGTGCGTCATAAAATTATCAAAAAAGCAAGTGAATTACAGCAACTGAATGGTTGGTTACCTCTGGGAGGTAGGGGAATGGGGTAAGAATAAGTACATAGGTAGATAGATTAGAGGTCATAATGGCTTAGCTCTTAAATTGGAATGTGGGTACCTGAGTTCATTTTATTATTATGTTTCAATGCTTACAGACTTTATTTGGCATGCACTGGACATATATAGATACGTACATAAAGAAATAGCGTAAGCCATGTGTTGATAGCTGAGGCTGTAAGGAGTCTTATCTCCTACCAAGTGCGAGCATTGCTCTTTTTTGTTTAAATTAAATAGATTGGTTTTATTATAATGTCACTAGACAGAAGTTTCCAAATAGTTTTTATGAGAGTGGGCTCCAGTCATCTGAAACAAATCATCAAACTGAGAGCTTTGCAAAGAAGTTTCAAGTAGATAGTGGAGGACATGTTTTAAGGTTACCCCAATGATCCACTCTGTGTAATCCCCTTGAGTGTGGGTCTGTGACTTACTTGCAACCAACACAGTGTGGCAAAGTTGTTGGAACAACACTCCCTTGATTAGGTTAGTTTATGTTATGTAAAGTTATGTAGTTATGTAAAGGTGCTGAAATGTCACACTTGTTATTATGTTTTATTATATGAGGCTCTGTCTCCTAATGGCCTTGAAGAAGCAAACAGCCACCTGGTCAAACCCCTGTGGATAGTGTTAAGTGGCAGGGAAGTGTGAGCAGCCTTTAGGACCTGAGGATTAAAGTCAGTAAGAGCTGGGACCTCACTCATGCAGACTCGAGGACATGAATTCAACCAACAACTTTAATGAGCTTGGAAGTGGATTCTTCCCTAGTCCAGTCTTCAGGTGAGAAAGCAGCCTGGCCAACTGGTCGGAGCCTGAGCAGAGGATCCAGGTAAGCTGTGCTGGAACTCCTAACTCACAGTAACTGTCAGATAGTATAAGTGTGTCTTGTTTTGAAGCCGCTAGATTGGGGTAATTTGTTACACTGCAATGGATAACTAATACATGGATGTGTCCATTTTCCTACAACACAACACAGTGCTTAACTCATACCACAGTGTAAATGAATTTACTGTGTTTGTGTGTGGCTAGATGGATGAATGGAAAAAGTAAAACTAGCCCTCATCTCTTCAAACCCATCCCACCAGGATGCCGACCTAATGTTCCTGATAACGAGGGAGACTCCTGTCTTGGGAGGTGGGTGAGGATGAAGCTAGATCCATGTCATGCCATGAATTGCGAGGCATGGAAGAAGAAAGGGTCTGGACTTGGGTTGTTTTCTCAAGCCCTTAACACCTGAAGAAACATATTTGAAACAACAGGCATAGATTTATCAGGAAGCGAATGAATTTAAGCTTCAGAGCCTTCACTTGTAGCTGTTTCTTCCAGTGCCCTGGGATAGGACCTAGCAATTTCCTATGTGTAATTTTGTATTCATTTCCTTGAGAGGGCCCTCATAAGACTCCATAAGCTGAAGACTCCATAAACCCTGGGTCCACATGCCTCTGATAAATTATAGGGAACAAGGAGTCTAAGGATTCTCCTTTGGGCCTGCAGAGCATCTAGTATGATGTTTTCAAATAGAGGTGTTAAATAAATACTTAAATTAGATTGCTGGATTCCTGAGGGTTTCTTACAAAAACAAAAAATCAGGTCTAAAGATTTTGTTAATCAATTAATTAATAATTAATACTTAAAAGCAGAATTGTTGGTTGTGAACAATCGTTTATAAATTGTCACAGTGTATAATTTTTACTCATTGACTTGTGCATTTTTGTTTGTGTGGTTAAGCCCTCTATATCAAATATGTTATGTGAAATACTCAAGATTTCCTGTTTCACTTCCATTTTGTGGTTGCCTTGAGCTTGCTAATGCCTTTGGGGACATAGCACAGAGGCAGGGACTGTGTCATCTACTGAGGTCCCATCCAGATTCAGGAGCTTCTTATGATTACTCTAGTCAATATTTTTCAGGGAATAAATTGTTTTATGGAGGTGCAATATCTCTTCTAGGTCCTGTTGGTATCATTTGATGATCTAGAACAAGTTCAAGTAAAAGCCAGAGGAGAAGCCTGAGTCATGAAAAACAGATAGAAATATCAGTCATAGTGGAGGTCCATGTTACTCTTGGTGGGCTTTTTCCCTTCTTGTCTTTGACTTGCTAACCATTGACTTTCTATGCTTTTGCCAGTCCTTTGAGTCCTAGTGTGTGGAAATTCTTTTGGTGGTCTTTATAACTATCTCCTGTCTTGGAGGTGATACACGATTAAAGCCACACCTCTTTGAAAATAATTTAATGAAAGCATTTAAATAATGTTGATTCCACAAAACCATACAGCTATCATTTCCTCTACCTTCTCCTTCAATCTGTCAGCACCAGAAAAAAGACAGATATTTGTCGAATCTCTGTTTTGACTTTCTTGCCCACCAAGTCCTTCCTGCTTTCTCATGTCTAAGAGTGTCATTAAAACTTTAATGTCTGGAAAGTGAGTCCCATTTTCTTCAGTATCTCCCAGAATCTCTGATCCCCTGCTGAGACGGGAGAGATCCTTGACCCCTTCATGGGACTTGTGACAAGGGTGTGGCTCATTTACTTGGCTGCCACCCTCAAACCCCTTGTGGGAGCAGGAGCACACAGGTGAGTGGGTGCAGCAACTGGGGTGAGTACCTTTGGGCATTTGGCATGAACAAACCCCGTACCAGCCCATGGCAGCATCTAGGGTTTGCTTGAGACCTCTGGAGCCCCAGACAAACAATGCTCTTTTAGCTTTGCCATCCCTGGACAGCTTCAGTGTTAAACAACTCACTGAAGAGTCAGTGTGACAGCCTTTTCGGGTTCCTGCACCCAGTGCATCTCAAATTCTTGTCCGGTGTCCAGGAAGAATCAGGTCACATGAAAGGATTGAAGGGTAGTGTATGCAGAGGATTTTACTGAGTGATGGCAGTGGCTTCAGAAGGATGGGGAGCTGGAAAGGGTATAGAGTGGGAAGGTAATCTTCCCCTGGAGTTCGACTGTCCCCAGCTGAACTCCTCCCTGACTGTCCCTGGCCGAACTCCTCTTGACATTCAGATGCTTCATCTTTTCTCTCCTTCTCTGTCATGCCACTCTGTTTCTCTGCCAGTGGAGCTTGGACTTTTTATGGGTAGAGGGTGGGGGGCACAGTGGGCCAGGGTGGTTTTGGAAAAGATAACATTTGGGTAGGAAAACAGGAATGTATGTTGTCAATTAGATCTACAGGTCCAGCCCTGAGAGTGAAGCCCTTGCTAGGGACCCCGCCCTCTTCCTCCCGGTCTTTCCCTGCCTCCTGTCCATATCAGTACCCCACCATTCCTTTGAGCTTTTGGGTCACTGCACAGACTACTAATTTAAGGCTTTGCGTGCTTAACTTCTCCCTGCCAGACTCAAAGTCAAATCCAGGCTCCATCTTTGTTGGAAACCACTCAGGACCCTAGAAACTTATGAGCATATCTTGTAGGCACTCTGGCTTTAGTTCTGAGGGTCTCAGGCCATCCACTTGTCTCATATGGACTCTTCTGCTACTGCTAACATTTCTGTAATGTGAGTTACTGTATACCATTGACATGTGGGTGAATAACATCAGTATAACATGGAACAGTAGGAAGAAGGAAGAAAAATCCCCATTGTGGATGCTGTATTGGTACAAGGATCTTTTCAGCTATATTTTAAGAAAATTAAAAAGTTTTCACTGCACTCAGGCCTTCTTCCTCAAGAAGTTCACCCCAGACACTTCCTGGCAAATTGCAGTTGTTCTTTGGCCACCTTAAGAGCAGACCCAACAGCTCAGATCTCCATTATCATCAGCACTGCCTGGCACTCATCAGACCTGCTGTGAATGAAGGGCTGCCAACATGTCCACCAATTGTCATTGTGTATTTTTAATGTCCAGTCACACTGAGCTTCCAGTGATTGCTTTTGTTTGTGCTCTGGTCCCTAGGTAGGCTTTGTGTAGAATCTCCTATCCTACTTTTCCATCAATCCTGTTGTTTATAGTGTACAAGGGTTTTCAAATGCCTATATCACTGCAGAAATGTATTTCCTTGATGCAGAACTGACCCTTCAGCAGTATGCACTGATGCCCACAGGACCTTGGAGGCTTTGCCTTGGTGCCCTCATCAACCTTTGGTTTTCCTGTACCTGAAATCATGGTGCCAACTCATGGTCCACATCTGTTGTAGTATGTCTGCCACACTTGTGCCCATCCACAGAGCCTGATGATCAGATAACTTCACTTTCCTAATTCCATCACTTTTTCACCTGTTTCAGGCTTTCCCACAGCTTCTCGACTAATGGGGTCATTGGTGTCTCTCTAAAAATGCCACTGTGCCTGAGTGTCTGGGATTGTTGCTGTGTTTGCTTTATGGGGAGAGGCTGAAACGCCCAGTACAACTATGCAGCTTGACACTGAAAATTTACCCCCAAATCTGTTAATGCACCTTGGAGCTGAAAGTCAGAGGCCATAATTGCTCTGCATTGAGTGGATAAACAAACCGTAAATAACTCTGTGGGCACATCGTAAACGTGGGGCCGACCTGTCTTTTCTAGCCTATCTGTCTCTACAGGCTAAAGGAGTAATATGAGTGAGGGTGCCTCCTTCCCAGGGGCTTTAGGCAACATGAAGGGACCAAAACTAAAACCAGAAGCTCCTCTTATGAGTGGAGTAGAGGAGCTGGGCTTCATCTTTGCCAAAGTTAGAACAAGAGGAAGGGGGCTGGTATAACTGAAGGAGGGAAAAGTTACAGAATTTAAAAAACCAGGACTGGGTTCTAAGGGGGATGAGAGCCTCACCTTCTGAAAACACTTTAAAAATAAATCTTCTTGTGTGTTTGTGTATAAGAGCATATATGTGTGTGCATGTATATATGTGTATGCCCCCCTCCCCTCCCAGACACACACATACACACATGCCTGCAGGACTAGGAGACTTTTATCCTCATCTGTTTAAAGAAAATTATGGGCAACCAAGTCTGGTTAAGGCCATAAAAGACCAAAATTGGCCTGAAGATGTGTTCTCTTCAGTCTACAAAGTTTACAAATTATTTTTTATATGAAATGCCTTTAGAAAGCAAGTGTACTGTGCATACTCTGAAGTTTTCTCTAGTCCCCACCACTCCCTAATGTCACACCTCACAATGTCCGTTACCTCTCTGGGATCAATAGCAGGATTTCTCAACCCAGTGCTGATGATTCTTTGTAGTGCTACTTGTCCTGTGCACTGTAGGATGTTTAGCCACACCCCTGGCTTTTACCCACAAGATGCCAGTAGCACCCCCCATTTACTACCCATGGCTGGAAGTTTTCGGACACCCAGAGAGGTAAAGCAATTTCCTCAAAGTCTCATACTAGGAGTAGTTCTATGATTTCATACTCCTGGCATGGTGCCCTTTCTTCTATAGTATGGATAGTAAATCCCGACATCACTTATTTTCATATTACATAAAGAATCCCCTGAGCTCCCTAAGCAGCATTTATAAGAGGTAGGTTACTTGCCATTTTCAATATATAGTTTGTGGTAAAATGGACAGTTGTCTAATTCCGAGGTGATGACCCCATCTCTAAACTCACCTTTTTAACCCAGTAAGTGAGAGAAATAGTGGTACCCGAGATCAAGCCTGTCTACACTTATATGGCTAGAGGATAGTTGAGGCTGACATTATCTGATTGGTTGGTGCCTATGACATGCCAGTGGTGAAATACTTTGAATATCACCCTGCCTGTCTTGTTGGGTTGTTGTGATGATTAAGTAAGACAGTCCAATCATGCTTGACACATTGTAAACTCTCAACAGCTATGAGCTATTGTTCTTATTGTCTCAATTCATAATCAGGTAAAATAAGGAAGTCCTCCCTACTGCTTTGACTTTATATGGCACCCCACTCCCCTCCCCTGCTTGTTCCAGCTACAGTGGCACATTCTTGTTTCTCTACCTTGGCAATTTGGGCCAATTCTTGCCTCAGGGCCTTTGCACTTCCTGTACCTTCTGCCTAGAGTGCTCTTACCCTAGACTTTAATTTTGTTCCTTCTCATTATGCAGATTTCTGTTCCAATGTCACTTTCAGAGAGTCCTTTCCTGACCTCCCTCTATAAAAGAGTACCCAATTCTGCATACCCTTGGGCTATCTGGACTAATATTTATTATTATTATTATTTATTATGTGTCTTCCCTCTTCTTTACAAAAGAGGAAGTTCGTCTTCTTTGCACTATAGCTCTAGCATTCTTTCATATCATGGTAGTAGCAGAGAGCCTAGCATACAGCTCAAGTGCTCAGTAAATATTTGTGGAAGGAATACATTAAGCATAAACCCTGAGTCCAAGTCCAGGGCTCTTTCACTCCATTAGATATAAGCCTATCTAGAAGAAGATGAATAAGACTCATTGACTAAATGATGGATTCATTCATTGATTTGCTGATTCATTCTTTAATGTGTTCATTGATTCACTCATCTATTCATTCACGTATTCATTCATTAATTTAGCAAACATATACTAGGTACTCTGTTGGGAATCTACCTACTCTGTAGAGAGAAACTCAAATGAGCAAATTTCAGTTTCTATTATTATTCTTCATTATCATATGCAAGCAAGTAGGAAAAATTGAAGCTCCCACCTATGAAGAATGAAAACATGTTTTTGCACATTAGCATTTCCCCCAAAGTCTCTGGAGCCCATTGCCAAATAAAATTTATACAGAGCCTCTACTATGTGCCAGGTGCCATCGAGGCACCATAGATTCTGAAATGGATAAGGTCTTGTTCCTAGACCCAAGTTGGTTTTGCATCTCACTGTCTTTTACTTTTTGTTCCTACTGCCTTATTCCATTGCTTATTACCTCTGGCCTGGACGATGGCAGAGATTTATATTAGAAAGCACACACACATGCCCGTTGTTGGTCAAGAGAGTTCAACTACTGGCAGGCCTCTGGCATGCAGTTTGCTGTGTTCTTTTCTATTTAACTACCACCAACTCATTCTAATTCTTAGGATTACCCTCTTTTTCAAGGCCATCTGTGAGCCAGCACACCACCTGCTCAACTCTTCTCTGTTGTGCCTTTTTTAAAAGCATATACACCCTTTTCATTGTAAGGATTTTACATCTAAACATTATGTGTAAATAGACAGGAATAATGTAAGTAATGAACCATAGAGAATGCTCTGGATGTCTGTGGATCCTGACACACTTTCTTAGGTGATGCTTTTAAGGTCCTTTGTTTGGGAAATCAATCTGGTTGACTTTCTCTACTGGGTGCTAAACAGAGGAGTTTTAATTTTGGGTTGGCAGATGGCTGTTTTTGTCAGATTCTCAACCACTCTGAGAGCTCACATTCCATTGAACTCTCCATATAAGTGCCTCTGGAGCTGTGCTCTGCTTTGGTTTAAGAGGAAAGGGCTATTCCCCTTTTGCTTCCTGAAATTCTTCCCCTATAGTTTGTGCAGCTGTTCAACGACTTTACAGATACTTCCATCACCTTCTCAGCTCCAGCTTCTGAAAGTGCACCTCATCTCTCCTGATTTATCCCCATTGACCCTTCTGCCTGCACAGGAGATGCAAATGCTAAAGGATAGTTTTGACAAAGGTTTAAATGAGTGTGTGTGGATAAAAGAGAGCTCAATGAAGCATTCAGGCCTTGCATGTGAAAGAAACATCACCCATCTAGGGCTTTAAACAACAGAATGTCTTGTTGCCTGAGTGGAAATTTGACATCAGAGCAAACCCCATTATAGAAACTCAATTTGCCATCTAAAGGGATGACCACTCTTCCCTTTACAAGAGATTTTAGAGCCAATCTTTGTTGCTTTACCATTGTACTCTGTGCAGTACACAGAGTTTAGCAAGTAAACCAGATTCATGGCTTCCAGAGTGCCTGAGGATAAAAGGGCTAAAGAAGTTTGCTGGTTCTCAGTGGTCATTCCAGTGTCATTGTATTGCTTTAATATCCCTAAACCTTGATGCTATTCCAGTATGGTCTTTTGCAAAGAGGGAATTGATTGGTGCTCAATGAAAACACTGAAAGTCCTTCATTTCACGACTGTAAAAGAGACACACGACAGGGCACTACCTGAATCTTCTGTTTTTTTTTTTCCGTCCTGCTCATACACGGTCTCTACTCCCCAGACGTTCATTGGGGTTCTTGCTGAAATTCATTCCTGTGTTCACCTATCTGTCAATATCAAGTCACCACTTAGCCTCAGTCATATTTTCTCTTTCCTGCTGTAGTTCTCCTGATCAGAGTCTTCAACTTCCAAAGTCACGCAGGGGAATCTTAACCATACTATTCCTAAGGTTAACCTCGATTTTAACCCCAATACTTATGCCAAGGGGACCATCACCTTAAGGAGTTTGTTAAGGGTCGTGCTATGGCCTGAGCTAATGCAGTGAAACACTTCCCAGTGCTATGTCACACATTTCAACCTAAACAGCATTCACAGAGCCCTTTATGGTGGCAGCTTCCTTTGACTTTGCCTCTAACCCCTCTAGCCATGGTCCATGAGGCCAAGTAGGATACTAGACACCATATCTTTTTCTTTATCATCATCCAGTGTTCACAAATACTTACTCTGCCCTTTTCAAATAAAAACAAAAGCCCTCATGAATGTCTATTGCAGCCACACCCACACATGTCTGAATTTTCTTTAATCACAGCCAATACCATCTGGACTGTGCTAGGAAAAAGAACACAAGTTTTTACCTTTACGGGATGACAGAACAGAACTGATAAGCATCATCACCATCTGTCCACGTGGGATTGACTTTGTCTCCTCCCCTACCATAGCTATGGTCTTTTGCTCTTTGGTCCCTGGCCTGTCATCTTGGTGTCTTGAGATTTTACATGAATTCACAGCCTAAGCCCATAAGGAATTAAATGCAGGTCTTGGGTGATTTGGCCCCCACAACAGAGACTGGGCAGGCAGGCATCTACACAACTCTCTCTCCTTGAGACTTGGCTTTGTTCTGTTGTTAGTCTACCAGGAGTTCCCAACCCCAGGCCACTGACCAGTACCAGTTAGGCACCAGGCAGCACAGCAGGTAGTGAGCAGCAAGCAAGCAAGCAAAGCCTCATCTGTATTGACAGCTGCTCCCCATCACTCTCATTACTACCTAAGCCCCATCTCCTGTCATTTCAGCAGAGGCATTAGATTCTCATAGGAGCGTGAACCTCATTGTAAACTGCCCATGTGAAGAATCTAGGTTGTGTATGCCTTATGAGAATCTAATGCCTGATGGTCTGTCACTGTCTTCCATCACCCCCAGATGAGACCATCTAGTTGCAGGAAAACAAGCTCAGGGCACCCACTGAGTCTACATTATGGCGAGTTGTATAATTATATCATTGTATATTACAATGTAATAGTATTAGAAATAAAGTGTGCAATAAATGTAATGCACTTGAATCAACCTGAAACCATCCCCTCTCTGATCCATGGAAAAATTACCTTCCATGAAACCAGTCCCTAGTGCCAAAGAGGTTGGGGACTGCTGAGTCTACCACTCAGCACTGAGGCAACTGATGAGGGCAAATGACCTGCTGGCTAACAAGGGATGGTCAAAGAAGAGGTATCAGTGCAGAACTCTCGGAAGGCCTCTCTCCATGAGAAAGTACATGGTATTCCCATATGTCCACAGTGTTCTTTACTTTAATTCTACCTTCCCTTTCAGATCCAATTAGATGTCATTTTTTCCCTCATGGCCTCCTTCCCTTCTCCTCTCACATTCATCCTAATATTGTGGATTTGCATTCTTCCTCCACAGTGTTCTCACAGGTTTTCATTACCCCATGAAGGCCATCGAGGCACCTTGCACCGTTCATATGTCACCTCTAATAAGATCCACATTTCTTGAGCATAAGCATGGAGTCCTTTAACCACTGACCTCCTGCCTTGTTCTGTACCTCCTCCTGGTAGAGGCCCCATCATGCTATTGTTGAGTTCCATTTCACAATTTCGTTAGAAAGAACAATTCCTTGAAGGAAATGTGATAAATTAGCCTTATAAGAGTGTTCCCCATCATTTTTATTAAACTCTATTGCACCCTAATTCATATATAAGAAAAGGGTTCAACTATTATTTTCCAAAGAAAATGCAGTTCTGTTTGTTAAAAATTTGCATAGATTACCAACTTTTTTCTTTTTATCACAAATATCTAATTTGAAGGAATGATCCCTATTCCTTTCCATAAAAATCAGGATTTTAGTTATAGTCAGGAGCCTAGAATAATCCTAATCTGAACTTTTCTTACATCCCATCCTGTGGCTAGAAATATGATTTTCAGAAAAATATTAAAGCTTCAGGGTTCTTTGTGGTGAAGAGACTGGAAGTGATACTGTGGGGCTTGTTGAGATATGACATCATAACATCATCATAATATTAATTGCTTGATAATATAAAGTGTCCTTAGTGAAGTACACAAGATAAGCTATCTCTGGCTCAAACTAGGGCTGAAAATATTGAGGATGTTCAAATATTGATTAGTATTCATTTGTGTATTATTTACTTACTGTTCAACTATTCAAAAAACGATTTATGGCAAGAGATGGAATTTGGATTTAGTTCATGAGACAGAGACCTATGAGTTTATTTAACCCACAAATTCAGTATGATCCAAAAGTAAACATCTCATGGTGACTTGCCCCAGGAAGGACAAAATCTCTGGGTGCAGCATCTTGGAAGGGCAGACAGGGATAGAACAGAGAGGACAGTGACTAGGACAATGGAGGGCTTAGAACTTTTATGGTATGAGGAAACCTTGAAGACTCCTTGAACCCAGGAGTCTGATATTAGTCTTGAGAAAAGTGAAGAGTAGAGATGGGTCCGAGAACTCCTGACTAGCAGAAATGCCTATTGCAAGAGCTTTCACATGGACCAGGCTGCACTGCTATCTAAGGCTGAACCAGGACAGAGGCACAAAAGCTACAGGGAGGCAAATTCTAATGCAATAAAAGAAATAACTTTTAAGTTTTTGAACAGAGCCACACAGTTATCTTGTGAGGCAGCATGTTCTTCTCTACCAGCAAGGCTCAGATGGGGGCTCTGTGGTCACATGCAGAGATGTTGTGCAGAGAGTTTGTTCTTTCTGGTCCTCCAGGGCATGGGCCAAGAAGTGAGTGAAGCCTGGGACTAAGCCAGCCTGAGTGGCACCTACTCCTAGGATAGCAGCCCTAAGAGGTTCTGTGCCAAGAAAAGTGATGCTAGCAGTAAAACATGGAATGATGCTGAAGGACCCAGAGCCAGGTGTTTCATGAATAGGTTACCAAATGGGAAGGGCAGAACAGATGGAAAGTAGGATGAATACAGTAGGGGTAGGTGGAGAGAGTGGGATCTGATTTCATGAACTTAGTACATCTGCATCTGCAGTGGCATTGTGTCAGCACCTAAGTTGACTTGCTTCACTGAGGCAAGTGTGGCGTATTTTTTAAATCAGAGATCCACACCTGAAACGTTCTTCCTTTAGTAGTAGGTAACATTTCTAACTCTAATAATCTGTAAGCCATCGAGTCAATATCCCCTCTGTGTGAATGTCCTATATATATTAATCTCATTATGATCAACAGAGATGTGAAAAAGCCAGTGGATTCATCCGTACCCTTCAACTTTTTTTGTATCTTCTCAACCAAGGAGCACTAGTTAAAGAGACACATTCTTCAGCTCTTCATTTATTTGCCACTCTCAACTAGGGCAAATTGGCCAACTGTTCCGGGCTTCAGATTCATCACAAAAAGAAGGTCTTTCAAGAGAAGAGAAACTTTAATTCCAAATATAAATTCTGAAAAAAGGGCTACAACTTTCAATTTTCCTCTGTCACTTGCATAAACTTTCCCTTACCCAAGGAATCATACTCTATGGTACATATTAACTAACATTTTTTTTCTTGGCCTCCGAGTGTATTCCCCTGGTTCTCAGTTGATGTTACAAGTTGCTGAACCATTTAAAACACAACTGAACTATTTCCCTAGCAGTACTGGCTCTAAATGTCATGGGGCTCTGGAATATGGAGGTCAGACAAAGCACAAAGGAGATGGTAGGAAAAGGGAGAGAACGTCAGAAATCTCTAGGTATGGAAATATGTCTTCAAGGTGAGAACAATGTTTAACTCAAAATGACAAATTTGTATTGTGGATTCCCCCAAACAGAGTCTGAAATAAGAAAGATGTGTGAGTGGTTTATTCAGGAATGTGATGCTGAGGTGCAGAAGTGAAGGGCAGGGAAAGTGAACTGGAAACGAGGGAGAGTCAACGCAAGGATGCACCACTGAGTTGGTCACCACTGGAGCAAGTAGGTGCTTGACCTGTGGAACTATTTCAGAAGCTTTATAAAATGCATTTTAGAACTGTTCCCCTGGGGGGACAAAAAGACAGTAATTTCCATTTCCTGCTGCTCAAGGGTTACACTGTAGGTGTTAATCCTCTAGCTGTTTGGGATCATGCATAAGTGCTGAGGGGTTTCCACAGGCCCGCCATGTTGTGACATCAGGGAGCTTCATAGTATGGAGCAAGGTGAGTGGCTCTCAGGTGATTTGTGACTGAGGATTGATGAAGTCTTCAGGGAACTGGACACCAAAGCTTCGGGGGCATGAGAGGTGAAATAGGATTTGTGATAATACACAAGAGTTGTCAAATACATATGTAACCCATGTTTCTCAACATTTCACCCATTGGGGTCTGCAAATTGAGTGACCTCAAATTCACTGCTTCTCACTGCCACTCCAAAATTGTAACGCCAGCTGATAATCTCACATGGGCTCTCGAACAAATCAGATCCACTGGGGATTCCCCTGCTCCTCCTGGGGACTGCTGGTCCCTCTGAGCACTGTTACCTCTGCTGGCATCACTTCAGCTCCTGCTAAAAATTGCCAACTTGCCCCTGAACGTTGTATTGCCCTTCAAATCCTTTTTCCTCTGCAACTTCAGTGCTTGGTTATTGAGCCAAACTTCTTATTGCCAACTCTTCCATTTTGATGAGTCCCTTCTCAAGAGGCTGTTCAGTCCCTCATGGAAATAGAGGTGAAGTCTCTAGGCACCCTGTTGGTGAACCAAACCTTAATTTAATGCTGGGGCTATACCTACATAAATATTAGCTTGAACATCTACTATAAACATAAAACAAATGTTGTTTTATGTTTGTTATGGGCTCTATTGGGGGAGGGATTTAAAATAGTTGGAGCTAGAAGTGGAAAATGGAGAGAGAGAGAGAGGCAAAGACACGGAGAGAATCTTGATGCTCAGCTAGAAGGCAAAAGAAGTGAATATTCTAAGTCTCCTAAATTGTTCCTGTATAAATAACTATGATTACTTAATGTCACTAGATGCATGAAAAGGGATTCATTGCCTTGGGGGGAAAATGGGGTATTCTTGTACTGGACCGCATTCTTCAAGTTTCTCTCCCACTCGCCTTTAACTAAGCCATTCTACTTGAGTTTCTAACATTTTCCAGAGAAGGTATTTCAGTGACTTTTCATAATATATCTATGCTATTAAACTGTGGTCACTATCTACAATTACTTACAAATGATTACTCGAAAGCCCATGTGCTTTCTCCTAAGCCCATTTCCTAGTCAAAACTCAATTGAGATAGAGAACAGCTGCTATATGCTATGTACCCTGTGACCTTTATAAATATGCTTTCACTGATTAACTAGGTGGTTACTACTCCCTGCATCTCAAAGAAAGCTAGGGATCAGTTGTTCCAAAGTCATTCCTTCTCAAGTGTAGCTAATCTCATTTCTAGAGGAAATATAAAGAAAGGCCATTTACTAGTCATTTAATCTGCAAAAGCTCCTCCTCTCAGTCCCTCCAGTTCTGCACTCAGAGTGTCCTAAGGGTACTGAGGACCTTTGGAGGTCCTCATCCCAAGGCTTGCTGTACTCCTTGTTGGAATATGTAAGTGAGATGAAGAAAGGACAGAGGCAGGGAGTCATGAAGAGGCATCTTCAGGGCCAAGAAGAAACTGTCATGAAAAGAATGGAGAATATTGGAGGATGAGCTACAATTCCTAAGTAAGCTCTTTTCCTGTTTCTTCATAAAAACACTGACTCCAGCTTAGCTGGTTTTGTCTGCTGATCCTGATTGTTGAGCTTGTGGACACTGACAGACAGAAAGGGACCTGCTGGTGTCATTTTATATGGTTTGATGTCTCCAAACAGAACAATCCTTAATGCACTTTACATAAAACACAGAAGAGAGGTGGTAGAAATAAAAGGGCTAGAAATGGAAGGCTGTATAATAATAATACCAGCTGACATGCATTGAGCACTTACTGTAGGGGGGAATCTTGCTTACTTGCTCCTCTGTTAACTCTATCGGATTAGTCTGGACCTTTTCAACTGCAAGTGATAGAACCTGATTCAAGCCAGCTGCCAATTTTTCTTGGCTTTGAATCCAGCTATGCCTTGTTTTCTAGGTTCAGGTGATTCATATGATGTCAACTGGACTTGCCCTTACTTGCCTGCCTTAGACTTCGCTTTCCCGTTTTCCTCTATCTTCTCAGAGAGTCTCTCTTGATGGAAAGTTGGACACCAGTTAGTCCAGGCTTATGTCTCATCTCTGTGGAAAAGTGGAGCTATTTCTTTGTATGGTTCTGACAAATTTCCCTAACAGGGTCTCATTGACTGTGATGGTGTCCTGAGTTCATCTTTGAGCCAACTGATGGTCATAGGTGTGTGACATTCAGTTGGCCAGGCCCGAGTCTCATGCCAGTCCCTGGCACTGAGAGGAGGAAAAGGTGGTGCTGAAGTGAGCCCTACTCCAACCACAAAGTCTGAGAGTGACAGGCCTGCTTTCCAATGCAAATTCAGTTACAGAAGAAGCAGGAGAGGACATATTATTCAATTTGTCTAAGGTTGGAGACCAAGTTTTCAGAATCCATTTCCTCTATGGTACAAGTTTAGAGTTAGCTGAAAGAGGGATTTGTGGGAGACTTGAGACTGTGAGAGTTTCACAGAAGCCACTCCTCTCTAACCACTGTCATGGCCAGACCGTCATGGTTGGATGCAGATGCTCCCAGTTTGTTCCGAGTCCAGCTTGTCTGCTCCACTCTCATCCCTGCTAAAGAGCAGCACCCCAGGCCACCACCAATCATTTAGCTGTGGATCCGCTGATGTGGTGGTGTCGAGGACCCCCTCCCAAGCTTACCTTCAGTAGTCTCACTTCCATCGCTGTGTTGCTTTGTTTCTCCAATTCTCCTGCAAGCTTGAATGTGTCCAGCCTCACCACAGACTTAGGATGCAGACTACATAGTGACCAATCCTCCAACACCCGCTTCATGCCTCCTTCTACATCTGTGCAGGCTCTAATTCTGAATAAAATCCCTTATTCCCATAATGTTTACAGCAGTTCTCTGACCAAACCCTGACTGATGAGCTGGACAAGTAAAGGTGACATGTTCAGGATACCCACTGCCTCTATTTCATAGAGGAGAAAGCAAAAACATGTTTCCCCAGAATGACAGGGCCAGGATTTAAACCCAGGCCTGTCTGACCCCAACGCCCAAGTTCTTAGCTAGCAGCTACTCACCTGATGTGTACTTTTTCTTGTTTGCTTCTAAATCATGGCAGATTCTACTCTCGCCTTTGATGGGCCATAGGTGCATAGTAAGGCAGGTTCTTTTGGTTTTCTGAGAAGAAAAGAACACAAAACAAATAATTTTTAAAAGAAGGAAAGAGACAACAGATTTAGATAACCCACTATTAAGCAGAACAAATGAACACGCATATTCCGCTGCTTGAGATTTGTGGAAAGAAGCCTGGGTGCCTCAGGAGTTCTCATTTGCCAGAACGAGCCTTGGTTTATGCCTTTTGGGGCTGTGCTTCCTTCCCTGGTGGTTCTGTCCATCTGTGGACCTCAGCCTGATTTCTGGTGGGAATGTCTCTAGAAACTTGCCACGGCCACCCAGCCCAACCATTACACATTTTCTGTCCTGCATGTACATGTTCCATTCATACTTGCTTCTCATACAGCTGGTTCAACATGTACCCCCCATCCCTGCTGTTTTGGGCTTAAAAACTGGGAAAAGGCAGTAACCTCCTTTCCTTAGGCTAATCAGGCCTGAGGTCATTGTGGGGTTTTCACCAAAGCACTCAAAGTCTTATGAGAGTGAATAGAATTGTCACTTCAAATAATACTTAAATCATTTAGTATTGGGAGATTTGAATGGGAAGAGAAGGAAATTAAAGTGTTCAGGTTAAAATTTAAAATGCAGATGGTTTTTGGAAACTGTAAAATAAGTGAATGAATGGAGTTAGATGTTGAAGAAACCCTCTGACATGTTGGCTCTAGGAGAACATACATTCCACTACTAGAAGGTGAGCAGGGACTTGGCTCACTGTGTGCCTGTCCCATCAAGGTGCTCAAGGACAATGTTTGTGGAAGGAAGGGGTAAACTGAGTGAAGCTTGGACTCAGGAACTAAGAAGAATTAAGAATAAGTAGAGAGGGTGTAAGGAACAGTGAGTAGCTAGGAGTTGGGATGTTCTTGGCAAAACAGTTCAGCCTAGTCAGAATAATGTAGCAAAACTACTGGCATATGGAAGGACTAGACTCACATCCTGATTCCCAGGCCTTGGCTAATTCAGGATGACCACAGGAATCTCACTTCTCTGAGTCTGTTTTTCTCTTCAATTAAATGAGATTTAATCAGTTGGTCCCTGAGAACCTTTGAGTTATATGATTAGATAGCGTTGAGGAAAACCCAGGAAAGACCAGTACCCAATATAGGTGTTGCCAGTGGCTTGAAGAGGTGAGGAGGGCATGTTAGCTTTGCTGGGCTCCCATCTATCAACTCCATTCTGCCCACGCTCTTCCCTTGCTCTCTGCCCTCAAGGGCATGGGCTCTTTCTCTGCTTTCTGCTTTCCCGTCTTTCTGAACCAACTCTGTTCAGTGCCCGCATTTCCTGGCAGCATAGTTGGCAGGCACCCTTAGGAGCAGCACAGAAGGGGCACCTCTGAGCAGAGCAGATGAGGACAAAGGGGCATGGACCTCAACACGGGGCAGTACTGTGCCAGGTCAGAGTCAGAGGGCAATTCATGCCCCAGCCAGAGCAAGGAGGTGGCACAGGCGAGCAGAATGCTCTCCCTGGGTCCCTCTAGATGCCAAACAGCACTGGAAATTTTCACGAATGCTAAATTCACTTGCCACTTTACAGGAAGTGCTGAGCCTTGAGCCATCTTTCCTTCAGCAGTTCCAATTTGTTTTTCCAGTTGCCTTTTTCCTTAGCCATCAGGACCATCTGCCCTTGGACATGTGGGTCTAAATTGATGATCTTGTTAAGTATCCAGAGACTCACACTGACACCTACACATGAGTGAAGTCACATGATTATCACCCACACTGCCCCATGGGCCAAAACACATTTGTCTACTTCCTGGCCTTCCCCCCAAATAAATTTCTGGTCAATGAAATTTAGAAAGAATCAAGAAAACTAAAGCAGACTTTCTTGCCGTATGAAAGCCTAAATTCAAGGCCCATCTTTTTTTTTTTTTTTGAGATGGAGTTTCACTTTTGTTGCCCAGGCTGGAGTGCAATGGCATGATCTTGGCTCACCGCAACCTCCACCTCCTGGGTTCAAGCAATTGTCCTGCCTCAGCCTCCCCGGTAGCTGAGATTACAGGCATATGCCACCACGCCTGGCTAATTTTTTGTATTTTCAGTAGAGACGGATTTTCTCCATGTCGGTTAGGCTGGTCTTGAACTCCTGACCTCAGGTTATCCGCCCACCTCAGCCTCTCAAAGTGCTGGGATTACAGGCATGAGCCACCACCATGCTTGGCCTCAAAGCCCCATCTTCACCCAACTTTATCATTATCCTATTATCTTGTAAACTCATTACAGTGTTGTAATGAGTTTACATCTTGTAAGCTCATTTTGGCATTTCAGATTTTATTTTCAAGAATTTCAGAGAAATCCACTTACAGAATGAAATCACCTGGCAGAGATTAGAAAGACGTGTAGAAGTACCACTCTCTGGATTATCATTGCTGTTATTTATGGTTATCAGTGATGACAAATATAAAGATTGTGGACAAACAAGAGGAGTGGTAGAAAGAATATTAGACTTAGATTCAGAAGTCCTGGTCCAAACCCTTATTACTAGCTCTGTGCCCTCAAAGAGATAGTGTAACCTCTTAGAATTTCAATTACCTCTTTGGTAAAACTGGAATAACAGAATGTACCTAATGGCTATAAAGTTTAAAAGAAATAATTGAGGTAAATGTATATGGCATATATAGATATTCAGTAACTTTTGAATAAACTCTGATTAATCCATGCTCATCCAGCATTCATTAATCTGGAGGTTTTGAAAGCCTAACTAATCACATTTTCCTTCTTGGTGCTGTTGATAACTATTGTTCAGAATGACATCTGTGAGGCATGCCAAGATTTTGGTGTGTTCCCTGAATAACCAAATAAAGATAAAACCATATGGTTTTTATGTTACAGGGATTACTGATTTTCAATAAATTAGCATACAATAAAATAGTTCTCATGTGATGCAATGCTCAGATTTCAGATAATAAATGCAGCCATTGAAACCAGAATAATCCCATCTTACTGACACAGTCATTTCCATGTAAGGAGCCACACCTGACACACTCAGAAAAACAGCTCCTTTGTGATTTTTTTGTGGAACTCTAGCGTTGAGGAGCTGCCAGGAGGAAAAGAAATGCCCTTTTCAGTCCTCTTTAATTCCTTAGGCTCATATTCATCAAGATTCTGGACATTTTTAGAAGGGGCAGGCTTCTTCCCTCATTCTCTACCCTAGTCATTTTACTACCTAGAGGCTATTTCATGAGACATGACACAATCGTTTAGTTTTCTCTGAGACAGAAACTGGGCTTTTCGTTGAGTTTAACACCCAACAATGTTTGTGGCCTTCGTTCTCCAGCCTCTCATTTAAAGTCATAATTAAAGGAATGTCTTGAGAGGATTTTGTCCTGGCTGCAGAGGTTTCCGACCAGACAGCCAGGGAGGCACTCAGTGGCTTCATCCTCACTCTCAAGTCTTCCGAGAAATGGAGGGAGAGAGAAAATGCTTTTCTCACTGCAGTTTTTCATTTTGGGGGATTGGTATGGACATACCTTCGTTTAATAAACTTGCAGTGAGTCTAATTTCCCAGAAGATAGCACGATTTACCTAAAAGTTTTGAATTCTTAATTCCTCTGTTTATAAAACATTATACTAAATTAGATTAAATTTTAAAGCCATACAAACTAGATATAATCGAGCATCTCAGAACTTTTAAATATTTACTAAATCTGGCTTAGATCAATATCATTTTCCTGGACTTGAATAGTTATAGTTCACCTCCCAACTTAGTAATTCTAGATCAACTATGTCAAATATGGTGGAACTCAGAGCTTCTAAGGTTAGGACCCAATAGTATCAGTCCTTGTAGTTCTTGTAGCTAAAAATAAACAACTTGCAAATCCACATTGTGTTATCTAGTCTGACAATCTTAATCTTTTACTTGGAGAATATAGCCAATATTTAATTTAATTACTAGTACAATCATGTATCAGATTGCAATCACGTATACATCTGACCTTCTATTATTTGTTTGCTCTTTGGCTTACCTGTTTTCCTTTATCTTTTTTAATCCTTTTTTTGGACGTATAATGGATTAATAACATTTTTTTATTATTCCACTTTTTCTTCTATGAACATTTTTTAAACTATATTTTAGTGATTATCCTGGAGATTATGACATGTAGCCTTGATTTATGATGGTCAAAACAGACTAGCACTTTTACCACTTTCTCCACAGTGCTAGAACCTTTTAATTCTACTTACTTCCCTTTGCAATGCATTACGTTTGTCATCAATTTTAGTTTTACATATGTAGTTGAACCTTGGACAATGCAGGGACTAGAGACACTGACACCTTGTGCAGCCAAAAATCTGTGTATGATTTTTGACTTCCCGGAAACTTAACTACTAATAAGTTCACTGTTGACTGGAAGCATTACCAATAATATAAACAGTTGATTAACACATATTTTATATGCTGTGTGTTATATACTGTTTTCTTCCAATAGAGTAAGCTAGGGAAAAGGAAACGTTATTAAGAAAATTCTAAGAAAAAGAAAATATATTTACCATTGATTAAGTGAAAGTGGATCATCATGAAGTTCTTCATCCTCATCACATTTGCACTGAATAGATTAAGGAAGAAGAGGAAGCGAAAGGATTGGTCTTGCTGTCTCAAGAGTGGCAGAGGCAGAAGAAAATCCATGTATAAGTGAATTTTCACAGTTCAAACCTGTGTTGTTCAAGGCTCAACTGTATTTGAAATGACAAAATATTGCAATTATTATTTTGAAGAATCAATATGAATTTAATATTTGCCCACATAGTTATCTTTTCCAGTGTTTTTTATTCTTTCCTACATTTTCATGTTTTCTTCTGGAGTGATTTTTTTTTTCTAAAGAACGTTTTTTGGTCTTTCCTGTATGGCATGCTTGGTCATGACAAATTCTACTATTTCTTTTCCTGAAATATATTTTTCTTTCAGTTTAAAGTGTCTTTTCACTGGGTCTAGAATTATGTTTGGTATTTCCTTCTTTCAATACTTTAACTATATCCTCTATTTCCTTGTTCCATTTTCTCTTGGCTTCCATCATTTCTATTAAGAAGTCAGTTATAATTTTTACTGTTGCTGTTTTGAGAACACTTGTCTTTTTTTCTCTGGATGCTATTGAGATGTTCTCTCTGCTCTTGGTTTTTCAGCTGTTTGGCCATCATGTGCTTGGATATGCTTTGGTTTGTATTTATCTTGCTTGGGTTTCATTAAGCTTTGTAAATCTATGTGATCGTCACCAGCTTTTGAAAATTGTCAGTCATTATGTTTTCCAGTATTGCATCTGGGCCATTTCCTCTTTTTGCTTTTTCTAAAATGCCAATCATATATATGTTAGGCTTTTTGACATGTTCTGCATGCCTCTTACAGTTTTTTGTTCCTTTTTACTTTTTTCCCTCTCTGTACCTCAGTTTGGAGACAGCAAAATAGTTGAATCAAAAACACCTTAACTGTTGCTAAGTCCATTTAACGAGTTCCCAGTTTCAAACATTGTACATTTTATTTCCAGAATATCTGTTTAATGCTGTTTTAAAAAAGATTCAAATTGCTTACTACATTTATCCACACTTTAATCTCTTCTGTCCACCTTTTCCTTTGTTTTCTTGAAAATATTAATTGTACTTATTTTAGAATCCTGATCTTCTAACTCCAATATCTGAATTATTTCTGGGTCTGCCTGTATTGTAGAATGTACATTGTATATAAAAGAACCACAGATGCTCCTGATGAGATGAACTTCAATACCAAGAGTGGTCCCCTTTGATCTGCTAGGCAGAAAGGGAAAGGGTCAGTCATTAATTACTTCAATATAATCAGGAATTGAACTAAGCCTGGGCTGGGTTTCAGTTGTAAAACCCAGTTCTACCATAAAAATACTACCATAAAAATAAGGGTTGGGTAAAACTATCTGACAAATTATAGAATGCTTTTGAAGGTTCTAAACTAGATTGCATGGAGGTCTCTCTTATTTTTAGCTTATAATTTTACTAAATAAACCATCCTTAGATGAACAAGTTACAGATGCTGATGCAATAAAGAAAAGAAGGTAACTTTACATGTTTGTATACATTGATAACATGATTTCATTCCTTTGATTTTCTTATGTTTGCCAGGTATGGCTCTTAAGATTTCTTCTGTTTGCCAGGTATGGCTTTGTGATTGAGAGCATTAGTCCTGAAAATGGTGGGAGATTCAGTCCTTCCCTTCACAGATTGTCAGTGTAGCTCTTTAGCCTTACTTTCCACACAAATTCTAAATTTGGGAAGTGCCTTGAGGTAGACCCTCTGCTCTTATGGGTCTTTCTTAGCACCATGTGTAAAATTTTATGCTTTAAAGATTTCTATCTAGTTCATGAGGCTTTCTTACACACCCAAAACTAGGTAAATGTCCCATGTGGCCATGCCTTTGAAGCCTTCTAAGTTTTCTAATGGGTAACTTTAAGTCGGTGTGACTGCCAAAAGCTTTGCCTGTTTCTCTTTACTTCTGCAGGTGCCCTATGTCTTAGATAAGGCAATTTTCATCCCACATCTGCATTTGTCAAATGCTCCCAATGAGGGAAAAAAAAAAAAATAACATGTTCATCAGATCACCTTGAAATCGTTTTCTCTCTCTGACGCTTTAGTTGTTCCAGTTCTCATTGCTTCCAAAGATCTCTGATTCTTCAAAATTGTGGCTTTTTGAATAATTTGTATGGGCTTGTCTGACTGTGGCAGTGGGAACAATAATCTATTACATCCTGCCCAAAAGGTGAAACCATAAGTTTTTGAAAAATGTTCTGATTGGTTGACTCCGGTCAGTATAATTTTTTTTTTTTTTTTTTTTTTTTTTTGACAGAGTCTTTTTCACTCTGTCGCCCAGGCTGGAATGCAGTGGTGCAATCTTGGCTCACTGCAACCTTCACCTCCCAGGATCAAGCAATTCTCTGGCCTCAGCCTCCCCAGTAGCTGAGACTACAGGCACGCATCATTGAACCTGGCTAATTTTTGTATTTTTTTTGGTAGAGACAGGGTTTTGCCATGTTGGTGAGGTTGGTCTCGAACTCCCAGCCTCAAGTGATCCACCTGTCTCGACCTCCCAAAGTGCTGAAAATACAGGGGTGAGCCATCATGCCCAGCCAATAATTCTTATTATAATTAAACATTCATATGTTGACTTTAACATACATATGTTGACTTCCGTGGGTGGAGGATTACCCAGGTGCCAAGGCAAGAGACTGAAGGCACAAACTGTTTCAGTATAATAAAGAAAATAATTAGAATAAAAATAATTATAATACAAATTAGATATAGAGATGATCATGGACAATTATCAATCATTATTATAAACATTATTAATCATTAGCTTTTAATATTACTCTTTGTTGCATTACTAATATAACCTAAGAATAACCGGGGGGTATAGGGTCAGGTGCTGAAGGAATGTTGTGAGAAGTGACCTAGAAGGCAAGAGGTGAGCCTTCTGTCACGCCTACATAAGGGCCAGTTGAGGGCTCCTTGGCCAAGCAGTAACGCCAGTGTCTGGGAAGACATCCGTTATTTAGCAGACTGCGAAAGGGAGTCTCCTTTCCTTGGAGGAGTCAGGGAACACTCTGCTCCACCAGCTTCTTGTGGAAGGCTGGATATTATCCAGGCCTGCCCACAGTCATCCGAAGGCCTAAACCCCTCCCTGTCGTGCAGTGCTTCAGTGGTCATGCTCCTTGTCCACTTTCATGTTCCTCCCGTACTCTTGGTTCCTCTTTGAAGTTCGTAGTAGATAACAGTAGAAGAAATAGTGAAAATCTTAAAGTCTTTGATCTTTCTTATGAGTGCATGGGAGAAAACACTGATGTATGCTGCCTTCTCTCTCTCTCCTTCAGCTACTTAGGAGGGAAGGGCCCCCTGTCCTTCGATCACGTGACTTGCTTCACCTTGTCAATCACCTAGAAGATTCACCCTTCTTACCCTGCCCCTTTGTCTTGTATGCAATAAATTTCAGCATGCCCAGCCATTCGGGGCCACTACCGGTCTCCGCGTCTTGATGATAGTGGTCCCCTGGGCCCAGCTGTTTTCTCTTTACCTCTTTGTCTTGTGTCTTTATTTATTACAGTCTTTCCTCTCTGCACACGGGGAGAACACCTGCTAAGCCTCGTAGGGCTGGACCCTATAGACTTCCAACTCTTCTGGACTTTTGATCTACATTAGACCTGTAACAGATACCATATATGAGGCTAACTATATAACATAAACTCTTACGTTTTCCATATTGAATCTGCATTCCTGCACTTTGACACTTCAGAAAAATGAGTGTTGAGTAAAACTATCTGACAAATTATAGAATACTTTTGAGGGCTCTAAACTAGATTGTATTCTGGTCTCTCTTATTTTTAACTTATAATTTTACTAAATAAAACCATCCTTAGATGAACAGGTTGCAGATGATGATGCAATAAAGAAAAGAAAGTATACATTGATACATTGTATATATTGATAATGTTGTTTCATTCTTACAAATCAGAGGTGACCTCAACAGTTAGATCTAGCCCTCAGTTAATGTGGAAAACAAGTTCAAAACCGAAATTATCATAATTGGCAGCTAGTTGCAAGTTTCCACTGGTTTCTATCAACTTACTTTCAAGTGAAGAGTAAATTATTTAATTTTGAGATTTGAGGGAGAATATTTCGGGGCTATTTCAAGCTGATAGATTCCCTAAGAACTGGGACACCCCACATCGGTCATTAAATAGTAGTATTATTAAAGCTTTCATTATGTTTTTTTAGGAGACAGGTTGAGCAACTGGTTGGAATATTTTTCAATTCTAAATAATCTTGTGCAAAAGCTTCATAATGGAGCACTTTGATAAATCAGTTGAGACCTTTTGTGTGCTGGAATCCGTCCCAAAGCCCCTAGTATGGAAACCTCTGGTTTGCAGATGGCAGGCAAAAGACCTGGGGAAAGCTACTCAACTTTATCTTTCTGTCAGCATTTGGAGCTTATAGGTCTGCTCTCAAAAACTTTTGCAAACACCAACTACTCACCAATGAATGCAACTTTGAACTGTTTGCTATTCAAAATCTAACAAAAGCTTGGCTGACAAGGGAGATTCTAAATTCTATGTTTCGTTCAAGTTTGCTTAGCTGAAAGAATGGGCATTCTGAAGCTGTCTTTTTTATTTGTTTAGTTAATAATAATTATGTCACTTTTGCTTTGTAATGCCAAGAAACTCAGGAGTAAATTTAAACTCTTTTATTATATTTACGTTGGCCTTTATACATCAGTTTTCTTCTTTGTCATGGTCTAGATTTTCTACTTTTCTATTTGTCTTTGTTCTTATTTGGTCTTTATTTTATTGTTTATATTTGTGCTGTAAGCCACATGAAGTTCTTTTGAGCATCAGATAGCATATAAATGCATACATAAGCTAAATGTAAATTTTCTTGAATCTATGGTGTCTCCGTATCTCTGTGATCCCAGTATGTTTTGAATG
Source organism: Macaca mulatta (assembly GCF_049350105.2). Classification (NCBI taxonomy): domain Eukaryota; kingdom Metazoa; phylum Chordata; class Mammalia; order Primates; family Cercopithecidae; genus Macaca; species Macaca mulatta. The sequence goes on along the minus strand of NC_133417.1, from coordinate 122,497,104 downwards.
TTATTCAAATGGTACAAGTGTCTATTTATCCTAATCTGATCTCTAGTAGAAAATGTCTGAAAATTCCCCTTTGAATGATCAAGAAGAGGTTCTACAGTTTTGTGAGCTTCTAGCTCTCCCAATTCTGCTTTCTCTATTTCTGCCAGAATTAGTTGTTATGGGAACTGTGGTTTTGGATTGTTTATAACGACAGCATACTTGGCCTAATCCTACTTAATACAGCCACCAAATTTACACAAATCAAATCTGTAACCAGGATAATTCTGGTGAACTGAAGTAGTGATTTGGGGTTGTCATGATTAGAGGGTTAATTACAAATAGAGCTCAATTTGGAGGAGGGTCTCCTTCAATAGCCGCAGAAGGGGAATGGAAAATAAAGGTAGTAGTCTAGAATCTGTTAGATGCTAATCTCCTAAGAATCTAAATGATGAGACTGACCAGATATAGAAGGAGAGGATTTCAGCAGAAATTAAAGATGCTTTTGATTGAAGCATCTTCCATAATGAAACCTGGACCATAGGGAGTGATCCTTGGAAACCAGATGCCAAAGTTTACCCGGAATAAACATAAGGACAAACTTCCCATTTCTGTGCAAGAACCAACAGCAGCGTAAAGAAGGGAGCACCACAGTGGCCTCACAGAGGATCAGGGGAGGCACCTGCAGAAGCAGATATGGGGAAACTCTTCCCTTGAAAGACTTGTGGGCAACACTTTGCCATGAGGAAACTGAAGCAGAAAGGGACTGGTTTCTGAGCACAGGTGAAACACCACCTGTATCTCACAGGATACTACTTGGGGATGCTTTGAGAAGAGGCTGCGCTCTGGCGTCAGCAGCAGGTGTGAAGTCAGAGTGATGTTACTAATGTCATTGGTAAAGGTTAGGTTGAAGGCATCTTCTTTCCCTCCAGGGTTTTTGCCAATCAAATATACACAGAAATACTTGAGCCAAATGGGATCAAAACACCAGCTTTGTTATCCAGATGATAAATCTTCCCGGAAAACTGGTTTGGGGACATACATCAAGTGCGAGGTCAAAATTGGGATTCCTATTACTTACCCTTAGAACTGAACTAATTGGCCCCCGGTATGACATGTCCACCCCACTTTCTTACCCAGACACTGGTGGAAAAGCAAAAAAAGAAAGTGGGAGGATTTCCTGGCTTGTCCATTTAACATGAAGATCCTGCCAGAGTAAAGTGAGTCCTCCACAAATCAGGAAAGCACACTAGAGAATGAATGTTTTGCTTTTGAAGAAAAGTTACCTTATTTAGTAGCACAGGCAATACTGTCTAATGGTAACCAGGCCCACCCTCACCAATTGGATACACATTTTTTTTTTTTTTTGGAGAGTTAGTAAGGAGCAGAAAGAAGGTGTTAACAGGTGACAAGAGTTCATTTCTCTATGGGCCAAGGCAGTCACTTGGTTAGAAAAAGAGAAAGCTTCCTTTGTGTATGAGCCATTGGCTGGTGGGCCCTCATAACATCTGGTGTATAATTAGACAAAGGCAAGTTTTTTACACAAAGTATTAACAGGCCATGTCTATGGGGATAGTGGCTATAGGGTATTTACTAAGTCAAGAGGGCAGTAGCTAGCCTAACCATGAGCAATTGCAAAAGGGGGGTGATACAGACGGGAGACCGAAATACTGGGTAGAAGAGGGTGGTTCCTGGCAAAGGTCCCACCCTCAGGCCTGAAGACACGTGGCACTAAATGAGGACAGGCATTCCTGTTTTTGTGCCCCAAAAGTTGCCTTTTGGCCTGCCATGCCCCCTATTATGCACCCATGTAAACCCCAAAGCCTGAGCTCCAGAAGCAGACCAGCAAACCAGCAGACCAGCAGGCGGACAGCCAAACGATGCAGCAGAGAAAGAAGGAAGAGGAGGAACATCTGAACACCGAGAGGAGTTCAGCTGGGGGTGGTTGGAGAGGAGTCCAGCCACTGGGCAGCCTACCTCCAGGGGAAGATCACCGTCCCATTCCATCCCTGGCTTCTGGGTTCCCATCTGTCTGGCTGAAAGCCAGCTCCACCACTCTACAAAACCTCACATTCATCCTTGAAGACCGTGTGTGACCCAGTTTTTCTGGGACACTGGGCAAGAGCTTGGGATACAGAAAGCTGTCTCACTGGCCTTCTGCCCTTGTGAAAAGGCAGAGGGTCCACTGAGCTGGTTAACACTCAAGCCGTCTGTGGACAGCAAAGCTGAAAGAGCTTTGTAACACTGGGGTTGCAGCACCCATCCCTAGACACTACCATGGGGCTGAAGCCCAAAGCACTCACCCCAGCCTCTGCACCTGCCTGCCTGCCTGCGCTCCCTCCCACAAGGGGTTTCAGCAGCAGGGCGACTGAACAGGCAGCCCACATCCCTGTCGAACGTCTTGTGAGGGGCATCAGGGAATTCTCCTGTTTCAGTGCCATGCATCTACCTGATGTAATCAAAGCCAGAGTAGTCAATGTTGGAAAGTCTGAACTCTGCTTTTCACGTGTTGCCTTACATCTATGTGCTGTCATTGTTTCAGACTGAGTCAGCCCTTGTGATGGAACTCTCTGAGTTGTCAACACAGCCATCTCATGGAAGTGGCTCTCAAAGTCACCTGATGGGATCGTTAATGGAGAAAAGTCTTCTGAGGCCACCCTATAAGTGCAAAGCATGGAGCCATAAATAATCCTGGAAAACTGGTTTGGGGACATACAATCAAGTGGCCAAAATTGGGATTCCTATTACTTACCGCTAGAAGTGAACCAATTGGCCACCAGTGTGACATGTCTCCCCTGCTTTCCTACCCAAACACTTTCCTACCCAAAGTGAGCATGGGGATGGGGGCTACACATACAATACAATAGGTTCTGGATGTCTGTGATGGATATATGGCAGGTTTAAAAAAAATTTTCACTCAATGTAAGTCAATGAAGTTGCATTAAATTGTTTCCATAGCTCTTGTAACAAAGCCCTACTGAGAAGCAACCGCCTCCTCCCAGATTCGGTTCATATCTAATAAATGAATACTGTGATACTAGAGTGCAGGAGAGAGCTAGATGGCCATTCAAATTCCTGCCCTGGAAACATTAAAAATTACCCTGTGTCTTTCAGGGTTGCTAGCAAATGGATGCAGCCAGGGATTGCAGATCTATGAGTGATAAGAATGGTCTATCAAATCTCCTCATTGAAACAAAAGAAGGAGGCAGGGGGACAGGGGTGACATGACATGGGAGAGTCAGCACAAAGGGGCCCAGAAAACAGGTATCAATTCATTCCTCTTTCCAGTGATCCCAGAGACTGTGTGGTGTCAGGGGAGATCTTGGAGCAGGGCCTCCTGGACAGGGTCGGGTGGATCATCCTCTTGTCTGTGTGAGGGCAACTCTGATCTCCACAAGGCAGAGAATGCAACAGTGATCAAAGAGAAATGCTTTAGGTTTCTTTCTGGCCAAAAATACATACTCTACAATACTTCTTTCTCTGAAGTCATTTATTATTATTGTGTGGACTCCTCATACAATGCCAATCACTTGTTAAAATTTAAAGAATAATGATCATTTAATTGTTTTGTCCGCTTGAAACCCAAAGGTAAATCTGGCTAATGCTGCCTCAAAATGGGCCAGGCATTTATTCGGTCATTGTTGTCTTTGGGCTGGCTTTGTTTTCTGTTGATATTTGGTTTCCCTTAGTTTGGTTTGGTTTCGTTGGACCGGATTTGATGCTGGTATTCGGATTCACAAAGCCCATGGCTCTGCTGTCCACTCTCTTTCCACACGGAATCCATCTGGCTGAGGCCTGTCTGAGCTGCCAGTGCAGGCCCTGGAGCCCTGACTCTGTACCTCATAGAATCTGTCTTCTTTTCAGGGGAGCTAAGTGTTAACATTGTCCTGAACACATTTGCCTTTCAAGAAGATTAATGGAGTTCAGTGTGCAGCAGATAAGCTTGTCTGGGAGGAGCAGGCGAGAGCTAAGCTGTGTCAACACAGCCTAAGGGCAGGAGAGAACCCAATTGATTACTCAGATACTCTCCACCTCTCCCTTCTTCCCCCTCCCATTTTCAATTCTAAAACAATTTGATGTCTGTGTATAAATGCCAAGATAGATGGAGAATAAGCTTATGAAATGGCTGCTTGAAGTGCTAATCCATAAGAAATGCTAAAATGCACCCAGAAATGCAGCAAAATGGATAAAATTGGATTTCCCAGGACGGGCATTCCATGAAGTTGTCAAAGATTATGAGGACATGCCACACTGGGGGAAGGGCTGCAGGTGCAAACAGACAATGCGAGACCCCCAGGGGGCCTGCTGGAGGACTGATGACTGCTAAAATTCCTTTCTGAGGAGGGTGAATCTGTTGATGCTATAATTCATTTTCCAAAGAAAAAGTGCAGCAAATTATTTTGCAAGGAGAGAAGTAGAAGGCATCCAGCAAGGGTTACCGTCCTCCACCCTTTCCCCATGTAGCAATGACTATCGCCTTTCAATAAATTAGAAAATAAATGTTTAAAGGAGAATATCAAAGTGCTATCCTGCTAAAGGCGGCTGTATTGAAATGCCTCCCGTGTCTTTTCAGCCTGGAGGCCTTCTTGCTTCTGTAGTGGGTAGGGACAGCTTTCAGACAGCTCTGTTTTGACCTTCCCTATAACAACAGCCTCTGCAAAGTTATCATGGATTCAAAACTCCTCCTTACTTGGGATGCTTCCAGTTGCTAATATTTGTGGAGCTGCTCCCCATCATTTTCTCTGGGGTTTTCTCCTGTCTCTCAAGTGTCTCTCTGTTTAAAGGACCTAGAGATAGCAGACTTCAGGGAGGTTTCGGGTTCTCTTGAATTTAATAAAAATGGAGATAGCCACTTGCTAGCAGGGTGACCTTAAAGAAGGTACTGAACCTCCTGAGGCTCCATGTTCTCGTTAAGAAATGCATTATTATCCCAAGTTATCACATGTAAATTCTCTCAATTACCCATTTTTTCAGGATTGTCAAAGAATATTAGTAATGTCAAGTTATTAAACAGATGTTAGCTATTGAGAATACTACTGCTACTGCTAATGCTGATAATAATGAGAATAATAGTGGTGAATTTGCCAGCATTATGGAATGTATCGGAATTGCACAGGACAATGAGCAATAGTCTTAGGCAGGGGTCCCCAACCCCCAGACCACAGACTGGTAATGGTCTGTGGTGTGCTAGAAACTGGGCGCACAGCAGGAGGTGAGCAGCAAACAAGCAAAGCTTCATCTGAATTTACAGCCACTCCCCATTACTTGCATTACTACCTGAGCTCTGGCTCATGTCAGATCAGTGATGGCATTAGATTCTCAAAGGAGCACAAACCCTATTGTGAACAGTGCATGTGAGGGATCCAGGTCACACGCTTCTTATGAGTGTCTAATGCCTGATGATTTGTCATTGCCTCCCATCACCCCCAGATAAGACTATCTACTTGCAGGAAAACAAGCTCAGGGCTCCTGCTGATTCTACATGATCATGAATTGCGCCACTATTTCATTATATATTACAATGTAATACCAGAAATAAAGAGCACAACAAATGCAACGTGCTTGAATCATTATGAAACCATCCCCCACCCCACTGTCTGTGGAAAAATTGTCTTCCATGAAACTAGTCCCTGATACCAAAAAGGTTGGGGACCACTGGTCTAAGGTGTATATTTCCATCAGAAAATGGTTTCAACCCATTCAGATTACTGTGTTTGGGGAAGAAAAAGATGAGAGAACTTGATGACATTGTAGAAGAGAAACTTTGTACAAGATGAATTTGCAGCTGAATAAAGTGTCTATCCCCTGCATAGCCCCAGTGCATGAATGGTTGCTATGGACTGAATGTTCGCATCCCTCTCCAAATTCATATGTTGAAACTCTAATCCCCAATGTGATGACAGTATTTGCAGATGGAACCTTTAAGTGGGAACTCAGTCTTGAAGATAGAGCCCTCATGATGGGATTCATGCCCTATTAAAAGAGACGTGAGAGACCTTGCTTCCTCCCTCTGTTCTCTGCCATGTGAAGATACAACAAGAAGACAGACATCTACAAAGCAGGAAGTGGGCCCTCAACAGACACTGGATTTACCAACACCTTGATCTTGGCCTTTTAGTCTCCAGAACTGTGAAATAAGCCTCCCAGTTTATGGTAATTTGTTATAGTCACCCAAACTGACTAAGACAATGATTATGTGCTATAAAATGCCATGTAGTAAAATATTTTGGCTGGTTGTAGGGCCTGCAGCCCAGTTACCATGGCAGAGTCCCTCTCCTCAACTCTTCTTTTCCCACCCTCTGTGATAGATGAGTTTTCTTCTGGGGTTCAAGTGCTCCTGGCAGGTAAACATGGGTGATCCGCCTTCCCTTTTTATCCATGCAGCCATAGGTACAGGAAGAGATGGGCAGTATGAGAATTGTGCAACCAGTGTCTAATAAACTAGGGTGTTTCCAATTAATGATAAGCCACAGGACAGCAGAGCAAGACTCCTGAGAAGGAATTCACTCCAAGGAAAGTGAAAGTCTGGATTTACAAACTAGACTGTACATCACCATGAGAAAGAAGTAGTGAAAACAGTGTGCTGCCTGAACTGAAACTTGCCTGGATCCAAATGGGCATGTGTGTCCTGTGAGCAAAGCGTTATCACTATTTCAATATAAATGCTGTGCCACTTCGACATTCAAGTGACACACAGAGGAGCTTCTCACTACACACAGGCCATGAGAGGGGCCTCTGGCTTTGCCGAATCAGGTTGATCGTCATTTGAAATAGCAGATCCATTAGGAAACCCTGGCAGATCACATGGTGACAACCAGAATTCTCTTTCAGGGTCTCATCTTGAGGGGAGCATCTGGGCTCCTTTCTTGCTTATAGAAGATTGACCAAGATTTATTCACAGCCACAGAGTATTCTCTGCAATAGCAGGTCAAAAGAACCATGGAGAGGGCCTGGAATTCCAACTATTAAAGGTGTGGTTTCAGAGCATTTTAGTTTGGGGCATAAATATATGTGCAATCTAAATAATAATTAATACTTGCCATTTGAAAAAGTCTGCAACACAGGGTGATCTAATGCCCCAGTCTTCTCAGGACTGAGGGTTTCCTGGAATGCAAAACTTTCCATCTTAAAAGTGAGAATAAAATATAACCGCAACATAACATATATATAATGTGTGTGTGTGTGTGTAGAACATAGGTAGAGATACGACGATAAAAGTACATAGGTGGAGATACATACATACATAGGTCGAGACAGGACAATAAAAGTAACCAGGTAACGAGACCGTAAGTAACCAGGTAACCAGACCATATATGAAACTGTACAATACTCATGCCAGTTTGGAAAGCTTCATCTCACTCTGTCACTTGTCATATGTTGGACCTTATATGTGTTGAGAAAGTACCCACCCATGTTCTCAGGTAGGTTAGTCCAGAGGGTCCAAGAAGATGTACTTCTTGTGAGCCAACTTTGAGAAAGATGGATTGCAAATAACAAAGAATAGCACCCATTGTGCAGTTTCCAGCACCTGGAATCATCCTCCCTGCCTGCACGCTACACCTTTTCTTCTTCCAGCCAGGATAGGGCAGAGTGGATTCTGTCCAAAAAGGAGAAAGCAGAACCCCCAAAAGTAACAGTTCTCCATTCAGAGAAATAAATGTTTCTTAAAATTTTCTATACTGCCCCATTCAGAAGCTTTCCAAGGGGTGGGCTGATTCTCACCCTTGTGGAAACAATCACTATGAAGGTTTAATGCAGGACTTTAAAAAAAATCCCATTTCCAAATTGAATAGTTTGTCTTATAGGAGGGATTTTGTTTTCTTTTCATGCTGGACCTAAATTTGGCACCCTATGGAAGTTTTATTGCATGGCATTACCCAAGAACTCAGCCAAATCTCCCGAGTCAGGAATGGCAGCTGGGGAAAGTTGAATGAATGGGCTATTTTTTTCCTTCTTTCCTTCCCTTCACTCCATATGTTTTTCAATTTCTGGCTCATAAATTTAATTAAATAAATATTTTAAAATATGAAAGATGGAGAATGTGAGAACTTGATAAATATGAAAGGAGCTTCTAAATCTATGAACATGGCATGTGTGGGGCTATGCTCTAAGTTTAGGTAAAGAGGTATTACGAAGCCTTTATAGGGAAGATGAATTAAGACTTGTCTGAAAGTGAAGAAAGATTTTGGTATCTAAACATGGGGAATGGAGAAGCCATGGGAATGTGGATAGCCCTGGGAGATAAGACTCTTATTATAAGCTCACAAGCGCATTTGTGGAAATGAAGATATTTCTGTCATCTATTTGTTGGATTAGCTTCACAGGAAGGCGGAGTGAGCAAACATGCATTGAATATTCACTTGGTGTTCCAGAGAGACATGTGTTGGCTCCAGCAGCAGCACCAGAGCACCAAAAATGAGGCTTTAGCTTATTTTGGAGATGGTTAAAACAAAGATTCAGGGCATGTCTCAAAGTGATGTTGAGGAGGGGAAATAAGGCTGGTGCTAAAGAAGAACTAACCTGATGCCTAAAGAAAGAACTAACCCATGTATTCTTTGACAAGATGTCCTCGGGCCAAAGAATAAAATTCTAAACAATCATTGGTGCTGTGGAGTGAGGCTTGCTTTTCGTAGAGGCACAGGATAGCAATTCTGAAACTATTCTGTGGGAATTCTAGTATTGAGCAAATAAGTAAATATATTATAGAAGATGGCAGCCAGTGTCCTCCTTTTCAGAAAAGGTAGTTACAAACATGCTGAGGGGAAATGTTGGCAACATTTTGGTGGTGCTGGATTGCAATCGGAGCTTTCAGTGAGAACGCATGGCATATACTGTATAATAGCTACAAAAAGAGATCGACCTATGTGGATATAAATATGGAAATGTATGTGGGTGCAGGTGTGGGTGTATGTGTGTGTGTACATACGTCTATTTCCTAGCTGTGTGTTCTTAGAGGGCCTAAAACCAAGGAATTGCAGTGCAGTGAGACCACCTGGCTTCCTGATCTTGGTTTTTAAATATTATTCTCTACTAAAAGGAATTAGGGCTCTTTGAAAAAACAATGACTGATTCTGTGGCTAAGGGAGAGAAAGTAAAAGATGAACCTGAAATATGTATATTTTTTCAGAAATTAAGAATGTTCCCAAAGAATGATGGAGACATTTCAAAAGGATACAGAAGCCAGATTGTGGGCACTTCTACTGGCCAACTCTGAGACATTGTGGACATCAAAATAAATTTGTAATAGTAAAGGATTATAGCCTATTAAATTCAATCAGATTTTTCTGATTTAACTAAATGAGTAGAAGGAAAAGAATGCTCTTCCTTATGTTAGAAAGTCAATTAATAAATGCAGAAAGGAATGAAAAAATTAGAAAAGCCACCATTTGGCAATCATGGCAGGCAGAATGGGGAGCATGCCTCCAGACGGAATTCCTTACAAGCTGGTTTGTAGGAACTCACTGAGCTTGCTGATCGACCTCTGAGAGGCAAAGTTTCTGAATTTTGGAGCACTGATTATATAAAGTTAGACAGAGACATGCTTCATTATTTAATAGGACTGTGTCAAAAGCCTACTATTAGGATGATGTGTTGGGTGTGGAACAAGGTCTCTTCCTGCCAGGGACACTGGTGATTTCACTCCATGTTCAGACTGACCTTTGAAGTTGAAGACAAGCAGAAGAATCCTTTTAAAATTTAGCCATGCCCATAGGCTGGGAGGGACCCTGCTCCATTCAGAGGCAGCAAAGCACATTACTGTATCTTCTATAGAGCTTTGAGCAGTCCAGTGCACATGGAGAAACTCAATAAATGTTTGTTGAATTAATGAATGAACAAATGAATGGATGAAGTCAGGGATAAGTCTTACATTTGTCATCTAGGTGATTAAAAAAGGAAAAAGTGTCTGTTTCAAGAGGATTAGAACCTAGTTTTACTCCCGTAGTAAAGTTTACTCTTTTGGAATCTGAAGACATTCATGAGTCTTTGCATCTTATTTCCTGAATTCTAACTTCCCTTGCCTTTATGAATGACAGAGAAGATGCATACAACCTTTGTAAATGCTTCCTGAATTTGAACATTATGTTGCTTTGTGATTGTTTCCACTCGGGATTCTAAATGACCTCATGTGGATTCACTGGAGGCCTTGGGTAGCTGGGAAACTGAGGGGATAAGATGCACACATGGTACACAAGCACACGTACACCAGCAAAGTAAATAGACACGTAACTAGAAACAGCTGTGCAGAGCCATTTAGTAAAAGGTTGAGTAGCTGGAACCATCAGGAGTGGGTGGGAATGAGTTCAAGCTCCTCCCATGAGGCCTTCCTAAGGCTTTGCAGGAGGGCAAGAACAAGGTCTGGGAAGTAGGGAAATGGGATGGCTCCGTCTGTCCTTAGCATCTCGATCCTGGCTGACTCTCCACCTCTCCTCACCCCTGCAAGATTACACACTTTGATTTATGTGATATTTAGGCAGAAAGCAGCCTAGAGCACTCTGGGGGTATTAACCAAGAAGACATACAAATCAGATTGGACGAAAGGGGAAAGAAGCCTCAGACATCTGCATGAGAATAAGAAGGATATTATATGCTACTTGACCTGATCTCTTTCCTACCCTGAGTAGTGGATAAATAATAGTATTGATAGAGCATGGAGAGTTGAGAGGCAAGACTTGCAGCATTCAAGTCTGAATTCCTGTCCTGAATATGATATTTGTACTCCCCCAACTCCCTGGTCTCCAAAGGAATCTGGTCTGTCACTAAACAGCATCTTCTCAATCTCCTCCATGTCGCAAAGTGGGGGAGTGGGGGTAGTGGAAAAGGCATGTGTTTATTTTGAAGATAAGAAATTTACATGTTTTTTAGTTAAACTAATCATTTCTAAGGGGTAATATATTGTAGGATCAGACATTTCTAGAACTGGAAGGATCTTTTAGAAACCACAGAATCTAAGCCCCTTATTATACAGAGGAGAAATCTGAAACATGGAAAAAGAGAATTTGCCTGATGTCTCAGAAAGACTAAGCAGCATTGGCACTATGAACAAGAGCTAAAAATCCCAATTCCAATACTAAAAAGATGAAACGGTACACAAAACTTTACCATCTACACAACTGAATCTTCTTTCTTTCTCATCACACTTTGGTTGTCATGCAAAAATATCCAGCTTGATCACTCACCTTAGTCATCTGAAACATCTGAGACAAATCCAATTCCCGTGCAGCTGCCACGCAAGGTTATGCCTCTCTCCAGTGGCCTCTGTGCTGCCAAGAATCTGTGGATTTGACAACAGGAATGTAGGTGGAGTTTTGAACAATGGCGGCATGGTTGGAACAGGCATGCAATTCCTAAAATTTATGAGTTGTGATTGTATATGATAGTGGTTTAAGTTTGGAGTTTGAATATTGTCTCTGCCACTTTATAGCAGAGTGAATTTGAACCAGGTGCTTACAGCCTACCTCATTAAATGACATGTGTGAAGCACTGAGTATAGCATCGGCATTAAAATAACCACCATTCATGTAAAATGTATTAATACTGTCTTATCACTTCCATTTCTAGAATAAGTCTAAGCCAATATTTTTGTAAGTTTTTTCTCTTTTTTTTGACATGGAGTCTCACTCTGTTGCCAGGCTGGAGTACAGTGGTGCAAACTTAGCTCACGGCAACCTCTGACTCCCAGGTTCAAGCAATTCTCCTGCCTCAGCCTCCTGAGTAGCTGGGACTACAGGCACCTACCACCACGCCCAGCTAATTTTTGTGTTTTTAGTAGAGATAGGATTTCACCATGTTGGCCAGGGTGATCTCCATCTCTTGACTTCATGATCTGCCTGCCTCGGCCTCCCAAAGTGCTGGGATTACAGGCGTGAGCCACCACAGCTGGCCTATTTTTGTAACTTTTAGAGGCCAATATGCAGGCCTTCTCTTGCTGTCCTTAGGTCCTCTGCCACCAAAGCATGGGAAGAAACTTAAGCTAGCCTACTGGAGAATAAGAGACACAAAGTCCTATGTCCCACATTGCCCTGACTGGCAGCTAAGCAATTGCTAGACTGTGTGAGTGGGACCATCTTCAGTCATCCAGCCCCCTGCAGACTCTCCAGCTGTCTGCAAATACATAAGCAAGTGGGGGAATGATCAGTTGAGATACCCTAAACCAGAAGAACTGCTCAACTGACTCAAAGAATTGCCAATTAAATAAACAGTTGTTGATTTAAGCCATCAGTTTTTGGGGAAGGTTGTAACCAGCCGAAACTAATGGATGCAGTGTCCTATGTGTTCATGTCCCAAATGAATGAGAGATGATATATGTAAGGAAGGTGACAAGAACCCTCCACCAGCAGGATTCTTCTTTCAGCAGAGAAGATGGTTTTGCTTGGAGTTATCCCCACCCTCTCCCTTGGCTCTTCCCTTCTGGGGAAGAGTGAAATTTGTGACCCCTGAAAGGAGACTGCTGGCTGGGTGTGGTGGGAGACCAGGATATGACCTGATCTCATTAACACCATGCGCGCTAACTAGCTGGGCCAATCAGTCTGTCTCTGTCCTCCTGGAAACTCTTACCACCCACTGTCTCCCAGACTAGAGCACCCCACCCACCAAACCTCCCTTCGAAACAAAGACGCATGCAAGCACGTAGTGGAAATGCTAGGCCATGACACTTGGCAGAAGCCTGCCTCCAGGACTCTCTTGGGGTTCCAGGAGGCAGAAATGGATTCCAAACAAGTGTGAATCCAAACCAGTTGGATTTACAGGTGCCAGGAAGGCCTTACTCCTGGGCACAACAGGCTCCCATAAGGTGGCTCCAGGAAGAGAAACTCCACTTACTCCTTCAGAAACTCATTCTCACCTTTCCAATCCTTTCTATGAAAAATGTTCTTACTCATGTTAATTTAATCTTTTTTCTTTCTTTTTTTTTTTTTTTTAGACGGAGTCTCGCTCTGTCCCCAGACTGGAGTACAGTGGTGCAATCTCAGCTCACTGCAACCTCCAACTCCCTGGTTCGAGTGATTCTCCTGCCTCAGCCTCCCGAGTAGCTGGGATTACAGGCACGCGCCATCACGCCCAGCTAGTTTTTGTATTTTTAGTAGAGACACAGTTTCACCATGTTGACCAGGATGGTCTCGATCTCTTGACCTCAAGATCGCCTGCCTTGGCCTCCCAAAGTGCTGGAATTATAGGTGTGAGCCACCGCTCCTGGCCTGCCTATTTTCTTTATCTCAATTCCAGGCCATATCAAGTGCCAATTTTATTAGCATTTAATATTTCAAAGACATGGATGTCTTGTTTGGAAGACACCATTCAAACCCTCCAGTCCTCTTCTTTGTACCAGCATATGAGGGTAAGAAGAGAACAAAAAATTATGTCCTCAGGTAGGTCAGTTTTACATGGTTTTAATTCACTGTTACACATTCCATCTATGTCCACCCTTGTTTTTTGAAGACTCCCCAGCTCCTGGGCCCTTAAGAAAACAATATATATCAGAAGGATGGATTTGGCAACCCTTCCAGAATGGCCTTTTCTGCCCTAACATTCTTATGCCTCACTACATCTGTTTTCAGCTCTTTGGTCCTGAACACTCTCTTGCCAATGGCCTTTTCAGCATTATCAACTTCAGCTTTCTAATCTGGTTTTATTCTCTGTTTATCTCTCTGATTTTAGCATTTCCGTGTGAACCAGATGAGAACCCCTGCTCCAAAATCAGTGTCCTAGCCTGTTATTAATGTCCTCATTTCTACCGTTAGATAATCTTTGCTTTAAGTGAGGAGCCAGAAAACTGTTTCTATAAAGATCCAAATAGTAAATATTTTAGTCTTAACAGGTCACATATAGTCTTCATCGCATGTTCTTTCTTGTTTTCTTTTTTAACATTTAAAATATAAACATCATTCTTTGCTTGAGAATTGTGCATAAACAGGTGTGGGCTAGGTTTGGCTTGCAGGCTCATGGCTTGCCTTTAAAGCAGAGTCTATTCTTTAAAACAAAGAATATTGTAAATATTGCCTTTAAAGTAAAGCAGAGTCTATTCTTAAAACACAAATATTCCTGGAAATAGTGAATAACCAGCAACTCAATGTGAGTTAGTTCATTCTCCTTCTTTCTAGTTCCAACTGGATGGAACAAGGTTGTAAAGAAGGGATGGGGAAGATAAGGATTTTTCAGGCCATTCCAGTTGTACAGTCAACAGGAAGAATAAAAATACTGGGAGCTTTGAACAAGGAGGAGGAAAGAAAAAAGGTCTGAGTCAAAGTGCTCTACCATGTGTTAATGACTGTGGCCAGGATGATATTCAAAATATGTAACAGCTGGTAAAGCATGTGCATGACCAAGTCAGAAGGACAGCAAGTAGCCTTTGTGCTGGATCAGGGACTGGAGGTTTCTGCTATACCACACATGAATGCTTTTGTTGCTGGATCTTGGGGCAATCCAGATGCAAGCTGGGTACAGGGCTGGGAAGTGAGTGGTCATGTTTATTACAAGGCCTAAAATTTCATGTGCTGCCTTGACATGTTTTAGCTTCACAGGACCCAAAATAGCCAAACTGTGAATTCTTCTGTTCTTGTAACATATACCCCTTCACTCACCTCTCAGGTAGACCAGCTGCACATCATGTGGGCTTCAACCTAGTGAGCTTTGGTTCCCTGCAGGCCTACAGAAGTATTCAGACAAACCAACTACTTCCTCCCGTGGGAATTAGGGGGCACCTCACCTTCTTGTTACTACAGAGTCTGCCTTCCACAGCCTCTGCTTGCTCACTTTATTCCCAAGTGCAATCTCCGTGTGGCCCTGCAAGGCATTTGGCATCCTCCTCCTGTGGGCTGTTAGTAAATGTGACTACTAAACTGCTGTTAATCTCATCTGTCCATTATTGGGTATCATGTTCAGCCATCTCATTCTATGTAGGGTGGGGAGTCTCTCCCTCACAAATGGGGTGAACACGACGTGATCACAATGAGGTATCACCCTGGATTTTTGAAGCAGTGACTATTTACCAACCAGTAAAGAAGTAGTTAAGTGTTTTAACAACCAGCACATCTGTATTTGAACCAGCATGGTTGTGATGTGATTTGGAGTTCCTACTACTCCTCTCCTGTAAATTTCTTGGATTGGAAACTGTCACTCTTCAGTTAGGAATGCTGAACAGATCCCAGTGCTTTAGTGGTGGCCTGGATAGAATGAACTAGGGAGGCTACCACATTCGTTTGAAAGTACACTGTTCTAGACATCTCTGTAAGGAATAAATTACTGGGCTCTGTGCTAATCTGTTTGTGTTGCTATAAAGGGATACCTGAGGCTGGGTAATTTTTAAAGAAAAGAGATTTAATTGGTTCATGGTTCTGCCGGCTGTATAGGAAGCATGGTGCCAGCATCTGTTTCTGGTGAGGACCCCCAGAAGTTTAAAATCATGGTGCAAGGTGAAGGGGGTGCAGGTGCATCACATGGCAAAAGCAGTGTGGAGTCAGCAGGGAGGTGTTCCATGCTCTTTTAAACAACCAGATCTTGCATGAACTCAGAGCAACAACTCAGTTATCACCAAAGGGATGGTGCTAAGCCATTCAGAAGCGATACACCCGGATGAATGATCTAATCGTCGCCCACCAGTCTCCACCACCAACACTGGGAATCACCGATCACCATGAGATTTGGGGGAACACACATCCAAACCATATCAGGTTCCCACAGTATGACTACAGTTCTTGTGTTACTGAGGATAAGAGAAAATAATAAAGAAACCGTATGTAAGGTCATCATGGAATCTCAGGGAAGGAAAGGAACTCACAAGTCGTCTAGTACAGTCTGTTCATTTTTCAAATGACGCTGAGGCCCATGAAAGGAAAGTGATTTGTGCAAGGTCACACTGGAGAAAAGCCTGGGAGAGAAAGGGCAAGGAGAAAACAGGAAGAGAGAAAGCAGGTATGAAAAAGCAGATGGAAGGTTCCTGTATGTGGTTTATGGTTGCCCATGAATGGGGAAGTGAAACTAGAACCCCTCAAAGAGCAAACTTGTCGAATGCTTGGCTTCTAGCCCCACTCAGGAGTTACTATTTCAGTCAAAAACAAATGGAACTTGCAAATAAAAGACATTGATATCATCATCATGATTAGTAACATTTTCAGATGTACTCATATTAACTCCTTGACCTTGTTGTCGACTCCGAGGTAGGCAGATGCAGTTTTTACTTTTATTAACACATCAGCATCCTGCATTGTGTTACTGTGCCAAGTCACACATCAGAAAGATTCTGACTCCAGGTCTCCCATTAGGTGAATGTCCTCTTTCAAGGAGGAAAAACTTCATCCCTGTTGGATGGACCTCTCTTTTTTAAATCAGCAGTCTGCTCAGTTTTAGTGAAATGCAGGGGTTTATACTGAAAGCAGGTGCTGAATTCCGAGTGAAGGAAGATATTGTCAACAGTGCTCTAAGAGCTGGATGATGTGAAGCCTGTCCCAGGCTTTGGCACTAACCAGTTGTGGACACGTCATGCCTCTCACTGTAAAATGAGGAGTCTGCAAAGGATGACGTCTGAAGTGCCTTCCAGCCCTGCCATCCCGAGGTTATGATGGTGTGATGGGGTCAGGCCTGGTCCTGACTTCCCTTCCCAGTCAGCTGGTGAATGGGATGTGAGCTCACAGGGAGGAACGCACAGGAAGGCTTTGGGTGGAGTGCGCCTGCTAACATACATTAGAGTACAGAATAATCTCACATCTTCCCATAAGTTGTAGTGAGTCACCAGGGCGAGCTGTGGAGCATTTTTCTCTGGTGTCTTCCAAACTATAGACTATTTCCCACGTTTAAGACCCATAAAAAAATCAAAAAATGTATGTATACACCATATGGGAAAAGCTGGGTGAAATAGGCACTGCCCACCCACTACTTATGGAAATGTATGCTGGAGCCATCTCATTGAAGGGCAACTGTCAACATCCATCAAAAGGACAAGCACATATTCCTCTGACTCAGCAATTCCTCATTACAATGGACTAAATGTTTACATCGCTTCACAACTCAAGTGTTAAAATCCTAACCCCCAGGGTGATTGTGTTAGGAGCTAGGGACTCTGGGAGGTCATTGGGGACTCTGAGCAAGGAGCCCTAGTGATTAGGATTAGTGCCCTTAATAAAACAGGCCCCAGGGAGTCTCACCCCTCCACCACCTGAGAATACAGCAAGAAGGTTTACCAAACACTGAATATGCTGATGCATTGATCTTGAACTTTCCAGCCTCTAGAATTCTGAGGAATACATTTCTATTGTTTACAAGCCACTCAGTTTATATTTTGTTACATCAGCCCTAATGGATTAAGACACTTATCCTGGAAATTATCTGACATTATACCAACATACATATTATGTCACTCAAAGCTGTATTGATTCTAATAGCAAATGACTGAACACAACCTAAATGTTCATTAATAAGGGACTAGATAGAGATTGCTGTTCTGTAGCAATCTCCTTAGCTATAAATTAAATGAGGAAGATTTTCACAATTGGGCATGATTTCTAAACTGCATTATTAAATGACAAAAGCAAAGTGCAAAGTAAGGAAGTGCTAAAAAATGTCCGCAATGACAGGATTATATCAAAGGAGCACAGTAGCCAACTGAAAGAGCTCCCAACAGCCAAAACTGGGACAATTTCAGCAGCAAAATAAAGTAGAATTAGATTATGCTATGGACTGACTTATATGCCCCCAAGATTCACAGGGTGAATCTCTTACCCACTATGTAACTGTATCTGGGAACTGGATATTTATTTAGGAAGTAATTAAGGTTAATTGAGGTCACAGGGAAGGGGCCTGATCCCATGGTATTATTGTCTTTGTAAGAAAAGGCAGGAGAAAACTCCCTCTCTCTCTTTGCCATGTGAAGACACAGGGAGAAGGAGGCCTTCTGCAAGCCAAGAAAAGAGCTCTCACCAGAAATCAAATTGGCCAGCACTTTGATCTCCGACTTCGCAGTCTCTAGAAGAGAGAAAAAACAAAATTCCCTGTATATGACATTTTGACAGCTGACTAACACGGGTTATGACACAAAGTATAAAATATGTATGTATGTGTCCACATGGCTACAAATAAATGACTGGATAAATAAATAACTGGGGAGAAAAGACAAATCTCTTATGCAAAAAGTTTTCAAATAATTTGTGCAGTTATTCTTAAGGAGATAGAGCATAAATCCCAATTCTGAAGTGTAGGCTATACCTAGTGCCTTCCTTCCAAAGAGTACAGCGTGCAAAGGGAGAAAAAAAGTAACTTCATAGTGAAGAAACCTAGCAAACACCTTCAGTCAGGTGATCAAGGTTAACATCCAGCGATAAGTCATATTGACAGCAGGTACCTTTGATACGAAAAATGGCAGTTTACCTCTGTGGTCACCCATAACCCTAGTCTAACCCTGCAAAAACCTCAGGAAAATCCCAGTCAAGGAGCATTCTACAAAATAACCTGGCAGCATTCCTCAAATTTGTCAAGGTCATCAAAAACAAGGAAAATCTGATAATCTGTTAGAGCCAGGAGACTCCTAAGGAGACACAACAACTAAATGAACTGTGGTGTCATGGAGGTGATCCTGCAATAGGAAAATGACTTGAGGTAAACACAAAGGATATCTGAGTAAAGTAGAAACTTTCATTAAATATAATGTGTCAATATTGGCTTATTAATTGTGACATATGTACCTAACTAATGTTAAGCTATTTAGTAGAGGAACGTGTGTGTGTGTGTGTGTGTGTGTCTGTGTATGTGTGTGTATGTGTGTGTGTGTGTGTAGGGGGTTAATGGGAACTCTATTCTACTTTTGCAATTTTTTATAAATTTAAAGCTATTCTAAATCAAAAGGTTTATTTAAAACAGAAACCAGTGTAGAACAATATGCTTTGCATATTCACTCTTGTATTTTTTAAAGGAATAGTAAGAGATAGAAAATAAGCCTTTCTGGAAAAAATACACAAAACTAGAGAGGAACTGAATACATAAGGCTTTTTACGGTATTCCCTTTTGTACATTCTGAATATTGTTCCATGGGGATACATTATCTATTGTTTAAAAGTTACATGTGAAAATTAATAAAGATCTCAATTAAAAAACCATCCCTTATTCTGACACAAAGAGAGTGGTAATGACCTCAGAGACTCCGTGCAGACTCCAGGTTGTGAACCTAACTGTGGTACTCCGATCCAGGTGGACTCTCACAGAGGAGAGGATAACTGGGAAGATGTGTCCATATGGCGGGCGCTTTACGCAAAAGAAAGTCAGCATAGAGAGTAAGTTGTCAGAAAAGGTTATAGAGCTTCAGAGACTTCATGAGATCAAGACATATAGGCCTCAGCATCTGGAGAAGGGAGTTGAGGCACCAGAGGGAAGGAGCAAGGTGAGATTTAAAACAACCAGACTACAGCCAGTGCAGCTGGCCCAGATGGTCCCTGCCTGCTCAAGCTTCCTCAGGCTCCTGTCCCCAGGAAGGGATGTGATGAGAGTGTGAATTGAAAATAAGGACTTGGATGCAGAAAAAGAAAATGCCTCAAACCTTTGCTCAGTCCTTAACCCAGGGCTGTGAGAGGCATTAAGGGAGTTTCATGGGCTTCTTTTGTTTATTGTTTTATATATACAGAAAGATTTCTATATTTTTGTACTACTATTCTTTTTGTTGAACTAGTTTCCCATTTTATGTGCTCCAGCCTAAGAAGCCTTAGTTTGGAGACTTCTGCAGACGGTCATATTTCTTTCACTATCCACACCGTATATTTGGGCCCTGATTAATTAAATACCGAACTATATCTGTGCACTTTCCTGCATTGTTCTCTAGAAAAAGTAAAGTGTGAGTCTGGTGCCCTAGACATGATCAACAAACTCCTTGGGGAGGAAGCGTGTCTTGTACATCTCGTACATCCTGCGGCCAGCTCAGGGGTGGGCTAACAACTATTTCATTATTCTAGATCTACCTCTTCTTGGTTGGTTCCCCAACTTCTGTGTTAATGTTGTATCTCATAGCTGAGCAGAGCACATGATTTATTGTCCCCAAACAGGACATAATTGAAAGTGTGATGGTATTAATAATACTGCAGGACATCAGGCATAAACTCGGATTGTCCTAGGACAAACCAGAATGTAAGTTCGGGCCCAGGCATAACATTTACTGTGCCCAGGGGAGGAGTACAAAAGGAGGCCCATCTATCACATCTAAATATGTAAAAGCCCTACATGAAGCTAAGGAAGTATTAAATAAATGTGTCTTCCTGCCACAATATGGTGGCTTGTGGTGAGCTGGCTGCAGTCCCAGCCCCTGGCCCCATGATCCTGGGTTACCCCCTTTCTTTTTCCTCCCCAGGCATCTTCCCACATCATGAAGGGCCTGGCAGGCTCATGTGTAGGCAAACTGGCTCACATTCCAAGCACTGTTTTGGCTCCCCTGAAATAGCTGCTCCGTGGCCACCCACTGAGTGGGAGGCAGGGTCTTTCCTTGGGAAAAGAATTTTGGGGTACCATGTACCCAGAATATAGTCTAGAAGGTAGAGCGCCAGCTCTGGATGGACATGACCCTGTAATCTGGTAGGTTCCTCACGCTCTAGGAAAGAGCATGACCAGAGGGCCAGAGTGGTACCCTCTAGATTGTGGAACCCATCAGAGAGCTCCTCTTGTCTGATTTTATGAACTTAATGGTATCCCCCCAAAATCCATATGTTGAAGCTATGATCTTCAAAGGGATTATATTTGAAAATAGGGCCTTTAATGGGATAATTAAATAAAGTTAAATGAGGTCATAAGAATGGGGCCCTAATCCCATAAGCAAGAGGAAAAGATACTAGAGATTCGCACTCTCTCTCTCTCCTTTTCTTTTTTTCTCTCTACACTTGTACAGAGAAAAGGCCATGTTAGGACACAGCCAGAGGTGGCTATTTAGGAACCAAGGAGAGAGGTCAGCAGAACCTAACCCTGCTGATACCTTGATCCTGGGCTTCCTTCCAGCCTTCAGAACTGTGAGAAAACACATTTCTGTGGTTTAAGGTCCCCCATTTGTGGTGTTTTGTTATGGCAGCCCAAGCAAATTAATGCAACTGGGAATGAGTGTGATCCTGTGTATAGTCACGTCAATCTTAAATTGTCTCTAAGTGCCTTCCAAGTGTTAGGAAAATGAGAGAAAGGGCCCTTGAAAAGGAAGGCATAGATCAAGAAAAGAAGAGTGGGAGGTAAAGAAAAAAGGTCGTAGATTCTGGAGCACAGTACATTGTTAGGAAGATTGGGGCCCATGCAGCCTCCTTCATTCGTTCCTGCATTTACTTAACAAGTACGTGCTACATTCCCACTTGTGCCAGGCATTGTGCAGGGCGTTGGAAATGCAATTTGAAGTGTTAGGTTGCTGTTTAAAAAAATGGCAAGAACTGCATTACCTTTGTACCAGCCTAATACAAAAGGCCTCTGTTCTCTATGGACCTACTTTCTAGTGGGATTCACTGGGTGATGGGGTCAGGATGGCCCAGTAAGTCCTACAGAGGTGGATGAGCAGTGTCCTTTTGGAAAAGCATGCTGGTCCAGGATCGCTTAACCTCATTCTCCAAATGTTCATCTCAGAGGGTGACCCAAGGTCACAGGAGGTCCCTTTGTTGCCTTGGTGATCACCTCTCCCTGGGCACCTGGGGCAATTGGAGGAGGATGGGTGTGATAAACCCTTCCAACATCTGAGCTCAGCTGGGACCCAGATGTGTCTCTGGGTAAAAGAGTAGGACTGGGAGGTCACAGAGAGGTGAGCTCAGACAGGCTATAATTCTTGGCTCTGGGTGTGAAAAGGTCGGTCAAGACAGCAGCACTTGAGAGGGCAGGTGTGGGATTCCTGAAGGTCTTGAGGTGGGCATAGCTGGCTCCCAATCCCCCACCTGTCAGAAAGTCACTGGACTAGACATTTCCTGGACTCGCTGGCTACTTAATCCACCTGGGATTAGTTAGCCTTGATTTCCCACCAACCTAAGAAGGGTATTTCAGCACTTTCTTGCTTTATTTCAAAAGGAAACAAAGGAAAAACTGGGCTTTCCTCCTCCTCTTCTCCCTCTTCACCTCCTCTCCAAACAGAAGTGGATCTAATTTCTCAAGCTTAGCTCAGTATCTCACACATGGCATTATTTTGAGCCAGGATTTTTAGTAACATGTGGTTCTCAGGGCCTCCACATAAAATCAATCTGATTAGTATTGATCGCCCAAATAATAAAAAATTAGTACTTGTTTACTTTTTTAGGGAGGAATTTTCTTTATCTTCCCCCATCCCACATCTTTTTAATTGTCAACTCTTTTCAAAATTATAAAAGTGCCAGTTGGCCCCCTATCAGAACATGCCTCTGGGTTTTCATGGTTGGAAATTAGGAGTAAAAGAACCTAAATATTTTCAACTGCTGCTTCCAAGTGAGGGAATGGAAGAATAATATGTTCCACTCACACCTCAAACATAAGACCAGCTTTCAAAGGTTCTGGATACTGCTTTGGACTCCTCTTTGAAAATTTTAATCAAGCAACTCTCCCAATTAAAATGATATGGAAAAAAATCAAAATACTAAAAGAAGAGTCAATCTTGTATTTTACAGCCAGCTTTACCTGGAAGGATAAGCAGCAACCTATGATTCTGAATTGTGTGGTCATCACTTGTGTTCATTTTTATTCTATCTGTCTGTCTGTCTGTCTGTCATCTGTCTGTTGTCCTCAATTCTTTGAGTTTATCAAGTAACATTCACCTTCCAGTCTTAAAAGGATCAGTGTAAAAGGGCTATGCAAATGGAGGACATTCTGCTTCTAAAATGGAGGAAAAGATTGGCGTGAGTAAACATATCAACTTATTAGACTGAAAAGGCCTTTTCCACTTTTCTCAGGAGACTTTCACACTTCTATGCCCATTACTGCACCCCGTATTTATGCCTGCTCCATGGGACCCACAAAGTCTTTCTCCTGCATGTTCTTGGAGAGTCTTAGGCCGCAACATTTAGCCTTGAATCTTCAAGTGGCCTCCATCCAAGATCCCCACCCTCATATCTGGTTCCCACCCAGTCCCTGTATCTAAAATTAGCCAATGTCCTAGTGTGCACCAGTCTGGTCTTTCTGGCTCTTCGCTCACTCATTGGGTTGGGTTCTTGGCTGGTGATGCAGGAAGCCTTTGGGGCAGAAGTGATCACACCAAACAGTCTTTAGTGATTCCTCAGATTCCTAAGGAGGCCAGGCATGGCACAAATACCAAGTGACTAAAAGTGACTGCTAGCAAGATAATGCCAGAACCAGCTTAGCTGGGGGATTCTGGCCCGGTGTCCCTTTCAAGCCCTTAAACAACTCCTGAAATTCTTCCCCCTCACAGAAGAACCAAAGGAAAAAAGAGACTGTGGGACTCCTGTTCTTTAAATGTGCTTACTTTCAAAATATATGGCATATATCATTGTTGGTTATCTACCCAATTGGCAAGACTGACTATGTGCTACAAAGCACCAGGCTGAGCAGGATATAAACAAAAAACAGAAAAGCTCATCTCTAATGAACTTTTGCAGAATTTTGCAACCAAAACATCTAGGCGCAAAATTTATTTTCCCTTTAGTAAAACTTGTAAGTCTAATCTTTTTAAGTTTAGTGTTGTATTTACTTTTAATGTTACATCACTTTTTTTTTTCGTACCTAGGGTCTCTTAGTGTCTTACTCTAATGCAGTGTATCATGAAAACAGCACAGTGTCAGAGGTTCTTGCAAAACACGGACTAATACCTAGGTGTCTTAGTTGGTTGTGTGACCTTGGTTACATCATGTAACTTCTCTGGAACTTCATTTCTTTTTGTGTCAAATAAAAATTGGTCTCAACTTTCAAAATGCCTTTCAGCTCTAAAGTCCATGATGCTATAATTTTTCAGCAATATGCATTCCTATACATGAACCAGCTGAGGTTTAGAAGTGATAGTCAACTGCTTCTTGCTATCATGGCTGGAAGCCTCAGAAGACACCGTGGCCCAGAGGGCAGGGATGAAGCTTTGGCATGTGCCTTTGAATGGGTGCTCCTTTGGGATATGGCACACAATTCCATGGCTTTTAAGTGGGATGAGGAGTTCACCTTCCATGAAACAAAAAACTTTCTAGGGCCTAGATGCTTAATACAAACTTTAAACCCATAAGAGACCACCATGTTTCAATGAAAGAGGCTAATGGAAAACAGATGCTGGGCCCACATTTGCACAATTCTGGAATGCCCAGCTCCTTCCCAGATCACCCCTCTGCTCTGTCAGTCATTGAGAAAACCAAAAGGACCTTTCCTGGCTTCCTTTCCACACCCAATCTGCCCACCCCAAAGGAAATCCTGATCAGAGGCCCTGAGCCAAAACCTCCTGGGGAATGTAGTCAAGTCCCACCCAGCAGGTGATCCTTAAGGAGCCTCCAGGCTTTGGTGCCTTGTGACTCCTGGGAAACCTGGGGTCTCTGCGACAGGAGGTTGATTTCCAGAGAATTTTCCACAGCTCTATAAGCAGCCCTAATGTCCCTCAGCCATCTGCTTTGCCTGGGGTGGAGAAGGTGAGCAGTCCACAGGAGATGCAAGCAAATGGAAGGGGCAGCTTTGACATTGTGTATGTGGTTGGGCAGGAGGAATATAAAGTTTCTGCAGATATTCCAAGAAGGCTCCTAAGAGGAGGTGGGAGTCTGGAAGTATTTTAAAGGATAGGGAAGAAGGCAGCTTGGTAGC
Source organism: Macaca mulatta (assembly GCF_049350105.2). Classification (NCBI taxonomy): domain Eukaryota; kingdom Metazoa; phylum Chordata; class Mammalia; order Primates; family Cercopithecidae; genus Macaca; species Macaca mulatta. Next base: position 122,472,450 of record NC_133417.1, on the reverse strand, counting down.
TTTGAGATTCAAAGGGAGACTCTCCACAGGCAAAACCAAACTGATTAGATGCCTAAGTGCTAGAGGTTGTGAACTCCGTACCGCCTCTGTGGGTGGTCTCCCTGTTGTGCAAATTACCCATTGACCCCGAGATGAAAGCTGTGGGCTGTGCTGCCCAGGTTGGGGCTGCTGTTACTGCTTCCTTTAGTCTAGGGCAGGAGGCAGCCAGAGACCTCAGCCTGACAAGGAGACCAGGCAGAGCTGAAGAGGAAGAGGTGGTGACAGACTCTCAGAGGGCTGTGTCAGGTCCAGCAAGGCAGGCATGCTGTCCACAAGCCTCCATGCTCCTCCCAAAGACCCTCCAAAACCAGCACTTTTCCCGCTAGATGTTTTGAATCTCCTTCCCTTTCCTAATTGAAGACAGCTTTCCTTTCTGCTTGAGAGGGAATGGGAGGAACATGCCCTGCAGCCCTTTCCCTCCTCTCCTCCCCTCTCCTTCCTCTGGAGTGGGGAAGCTCTTCATTTCCAAGCAAAAGGTGGGGTTACATGGTTCATCCAGCTCCTTCCCAGCAGAAAGCAGTTCTCAGAAAGGAGCCAGCCCCTTTTTCCTGGTAGGAGGAATGTGGTCCACATCTCCCCCACTTCACCTCTCTCCCCTATAGGCACTTACCTCAGTACGATGACAGCAAAGCCCCTTCCCACAGAGAAGCTGTATTTCCCAACAGTCAGCAGGGAAGAATGCCTCAGTGCCCCAGATCAAACATCTTTCCCTGGAGAGCACTGTGGCCAGTTAGAGAAAGTATTCACTTTCCTAGCCAAACAGCGCTGGGACCACCGCATTAGGAATAATCATACTTCAACCCCAGTCCCGAGGGCAACAAATTAGCATCAGAAATCCTTTCAAGATTCACCAATGGATCTGCACTGCATTTGCCAGCTCTGGTGTTTCTGTCAATGGAGTTTGAAATGCTGTAATTCTGGGAATCATGAGGCAAAGTGAAAGACCCTCACAGAGCACTGTGGAGTCGCACCCTTCCATCTCATCAGTAACCTACATTTGTCAGACCACCCAAGTCTGAGGGTAAAAATAGGATCTCAAGAGCAAATACAAAATTTCTGCAGGAAAATACACTTCTGTTCTATAGAAATTTAAACTCTCTCTCAAATTTCATTCAAGTATGATCCTGGGTTTCTGTCTCCCGTGGTGTCTCCTGGGTAGCCTTGGAGAGTTTCTCACATGTGCTCTGCAAACTGCTCCTCTGGGCTGCCACGTGACATCTGGTGCATTTATCCCCTCCTGCCCTGGCACATTTGGGGTAATGACTTCCAGTCACTGCCGACACTGTCACTGGTGTCTGCTCAAGGCATTCAATCCCTGCCCGTGTCCACTGTTGAGGTCGTTGATGTCAATTGTTGGGCATCCTCATCAATTACTACAGAAGATGCTGGCGTCAGTTCTCCAGATGACCTGCATACTAATATCCCAGGCCTTTTTGTTTTTACATTGCTCTCTTGCTGGCACCATAACGTTGTACTGACCAGCATCAAAAGTAAATAGAATCTTCCCTCTGCTCTAGAACCAGTGACTCCTTGATGCTAACCTCACTGTGGTTTCCTCGTATAACTAAATGCCTGGCAGACCGACACCTTCAGTTCTTCACAGATGTCACATCTCTTCTGAATCCTAGCATCCAGAGAGTTCAATTTCAAGCTGAAACTGATTTATAATTACTACGACCATGGTGGTTAAGAACTTGGGTTTGAATCCGGTTCTACCACTTATTATCTCTGAAACTTAGTTTCCTTATCTGTAAAATACAGATTTTATGAGGCTATTTATGTTGCACTAATTCCTATGTCACAGGGTTGTGTTAAAGGTAATGCATGCAATTTACTTAGCCCCATTTTTTTAGATTGCAGTCAGTAAAGGCTGACTATTAAAATTATCACTACTTTATTTTTTTCTTAAAGAAGGAGCTGAGATCAAGAGGAGTGAGGTGACTTATCCAAGATCACATAGCCAATGAATGGCAAAGCTAAGACAACATATCTCTAGGCATCTAACTCAGACTTCAGCTCTCTTGAATAACAGTGTGTTCCCATAACTCCACAGGTGAGCTTCCACTTGAATTGTATTTGCTTGGTAGTTTTTTAAAATTTAATATCATTGATGAGTCTCCAGCTGAGAGGACTTAGTGACAAATGTAATCGATTGATGAGTTTTTCCTGCCTGCTGCACAGATAAAACCATTCACTGAGACCATGGTATAGAAGTAAAGAGTTTAATGAACACAAGGCTGGCCATAGAGAAGAACTGGAGTTTATCACTCAAGTCAGTCTCCCTAAGAGCTCAGAGGCTAGGCTTTTTATGGAAAATTTGGTGGGCAGGGAGCTAGGGAATGAGTGCTACTGATTGGTTAGGGATGAAATCACAGGAGTGTGAGGAAAACAGTCCTCATTTGCTGAGTCCACCTCTGGGTGGAGGCCATAGGACTGGTTGAGTCATTAGTCTGGGAGGCATCAGTCAGTTGCCAGAATGCAAAAATCTGAAAAACATCTCAAAAGACCGGTCTTAGGTTCTACAATAGTGATGTTATCTACAGGAGCAATTGAGGAAGTCATAACTCTGTGACATTTGGCCACATAACTCCTGAGCAGTAAGGAAGTATAGAAATGATGCCTCCATTTGAGCAGAATTCAGGCCCTTTCCATAATCCTAATCTTGTGGTCTTTCCTTAGTCTTACAAAGGTGGTTTCAGAACCCAAACAAGGAAGGGATCTGCTTTAGGGAGAGAATATTATCATCCTTGCCTCAAAGTTAAACTATAAACTAAATTCCTCTCATGGTTAGCTTGGCCTGTGGCTGGGAATGAGCAAGGGAAGCCAGCCCGTGAGGCTAGAAGCAAGATGGAGTTGGTCATGCTAGACTTCTCTCCCTCTCATAATCTTTGCAAAGGCAGTTTCACAAACACAGCTTAAAAAGAAAAAAAAAAAAAAAGGGCAAGAGATGATGAGAGTCAGACTGCAAATTTCACCGAGGCAGTGGAAATTGTCCACTAGTCATTTGATGATGGCCAGTGTCTTCAGCTCCTTGTTTGAAGTAGGAAGTTAAAAGACAAAGCATGGGTGATTGTTTCTTTATTTAAAGAGACCAAACTTAAAAACCTACAAAGGGAAAAGGATTTTGACACATCCAGATCTTAGAGCTGGAACTAGAACCTAGGTCTAATACCCATTTTAATATGATCCAAATCTAGAATATTTTCCTAGGGTTCCAGAGTTAGCCCTTGAGAAGAGACACATTTTTCCACATCAGTCTCATACAAGGTGGACTGGAAGAGCAACCCAGGCTTATCAGGCTTCAGACCAAACACAGGATGCCAGAGGGTAGCCAGGAAGCCTTCACTCTTCAATTCTTCTTACTGTTGAACCTCAAGTGCCAAAGCCTTGAGAGGAAAAAAGTTCTTCAGCAGCTGGTTTTACCTTTTAATAAAATAGGTAGTTGGTTTTATGGTGGTAATTTAAGAGAGGCTGGTTTATTCTCTGTACTAGCTTTCTATTGCTGCATAACAAATTTCTCTAAAAATGCGTGGCTTAAAACAACAAACATTTATTATCTAAGTTTCTATGGATCAGGAATTTGAAAGCAGCCCTCAAATTCCAGGTGGGTAGTTCTGGCTTGGAGTTTTTGTTGTTGTTGTTGTTCTTGTTGTTAAAGTCAAGATGTCAGCTGAGACTGCAGTCATCTGAAGGCTTGACTGGGGCTGGGTGGGCTGCTTCCAAGATGGCTTCCTCAGATGGCCATAGGCAAGAGGCTGCTTCCTCAAGACATGGAAACAAAGAGTCAGAAGAGATGCTGGTGTCCCCTGGAGGAGTTACTGGGAGAGAAATCGAGGAGGAAACTGTAATGCCTTTTATGACCTAGTCTCAGAAGCCACTCACTGTCATTTCTGCCACATTCTAATCTTTAGGAGCAAGTCACTAAGTCCAGTTCACACTTAAAGAAAGGAGAATTAAGTTCCACCTCTTGAGAAAAGAAATACCAAAGAATTTGTGAAAAACACATTAAAATTATCACCTACTCTATCAACCTAACTTTTATTCATTTGTTAGAAATTACATCATTAGTGAACCCAAGAGCTAACAAAATAACTTATTTTCATATTCAAACAATTTAAATTTAATGTATGTTAAATGTAAATGTCTGTGTAGCACTGACCGGGAGTCAGAGGCTCAGGTTCTATTTTACACTTTGCTTCTGGCACAGCCTTGGGCATGCCACTTCTCCTTCTGGGCCCCAGTTTCCTTTTCTGTAAAATGAGATGCCTGCCTTTTCAACACATGGTCCTGGGAGAACTGGATATCTATGTGCAAAAGAATGAAGTCGGACACTTACCAGCACCATATACAAAAAATTAACTCAAATGGATCAAAACCTAAATATAAGACCTAAAACGATACAACTCTTAGAAGAAAACACAGGGTAAAAGCTTCGTGACACTGGATTTGGCAATGATTTCTTGGATATGACACTAAGGTCACAGGCAACAAAAGAAAAATAGACAAATGGAACTTCATGAACAAATTTTAAAATTATTCATCAAAAGATAATATCAGCAAAGTAAAATGTCAACTAAAAGAATGAGAGAAAATGTTTGCAAATCGTATGTCTGATAAGGGATTAATATCCAGAATATTTAGAGAGCTTCTAAATCTCAACAACAAAAAACAACCTGATTCCAAAATGGGCAAAGAACCTGAATAGACATATCTCTAAAGAAGATATACAAATGGTTAAGAAACACATGGAAAGATGCCCCACAGCACAATTCATTAGGGAAATGCAAGTGAAATCAACCACGAGGTACCACCTTACATTTATAAGGGTGGCTACTATAAAAACAAAACAAAATAAAACCCAGAAAATAATTAGCCAGAAAAGCATTAGCCAGGATGTGGAGAAATTGGAACCCTTGTGCATTGTTGGTGGGAGTATAAAGTGGTAGAGATGCTGTAGAAAACAGTGTGGCAATTCTACAAACAATTAAAAATAGAATTACCATATGATCCAGCATTTCCACTTCTGGATGTATAGCAAAAGAACTAAAAATGGGTCTTGGTCAGGCACCGTGGCTCACGCCTGTAATCCCAGCACTGTGGGAAGCCAAGGCAGGTGGATCACTTGAGGTCAGCAGTTCAACACCAGCCTGGCTAACATGGTGAAACCCCCTTTCTACAAAAAACACAAAATTTAGCCAGGCATGGTGGTACGTGCCTGTAATTCCAGCTACTCAGGAGGCCGAGGCAGGAGAATCACTTGAACCCAGGAGGCGAAGGTTGCAGTGAGCGGAGATTGTACCACTGCACTCTAGCCTGAGTGACACAGCAAGACCCAGTCTCAAAAATGAAATGAAATGAAATGAAATAAAATAAATAATACAAATAAAAATGTAAGTGGGGTCTTGAAGAGATATTTGCATATTCACAATACTAACCCAAGTGTCCATGGACAGATGAATGGATAAGCAAAATGTGTTGTATATATATAATGGAATATTATTGCCTTAAAAAGGAGTAAAATTCTGACATGTGCTGCAACACGGATGAACCTTGAGAACAGTACGCTCAGAAAAATAAGCCAGTCACAAAAAGAAAAACAAGATTTCATTTATATAAGGTACTTAGAGTAGTGAAAATTATAGAGATGGAAAGTAGAATGGTGATTGACTGGGGCTGGGGTTAGTGAGGAATGGGTAGTTATTGTTTAATGGGTATAATGTTGCAGCTTTACAAGATGAAAAGGAGTTATAAAGATGGATGGTGGTAATGGTTGCATAACATCGTGAATGTATGTAATGCCACAGAACCGTACACTTAAAAATGATTAAGATGAGAAATTTTATGTATATATTTTACCACAATAAAAATAATTGGGAAAAAAGCCAACAAAATAAAGGCGCCTGGACTTAAAAGTTTTTAATGTCCCTTCTGGCTCTGATAGTCTCTTCTCTAACATTATTTATTCAATTTAGAGTTTATAGTCTATTTCTGACAATCTCTGTCTATTTCTCTCTCTCTCTCTCTATTCATCTATCTGTCTATCATCTATCTATCTAATCTACCCATCTATCTATCTACATACGTATATGTTTAACATGTTTTTGTATGTGTCTCTATGTTTCAAAAGCATATTTAAATAAATCTTTCATGGCCTTTTAGTCTTTAGAGGGAAGGTGAGGCTGTTTATGTTACAGGAACATATTTTATTTGCCCACAGCAGCCAGAGCACAGCATGCTATTACTATAAATGGGGCATGATAGTGTTTTGTTATGAAATGCCTTTTGATGTAGGACAGCTACAGTCCAATGACTTCCAAATATATTTCATCCTACTGTAAAAAATAAAATGACAGATCTTCTCATGGCCACAGGGTCTCTGCACACATTTCCAGGAACTTGAGACCATTTACTAAATCCAAACAGAAAAACATTGTTTTAATGGTTATAGATGTGTCCACTCACCTTTGAACGAGGCATGCCTCCTACTCCTAACCTCTCATGTCTGAAGCCCAGCGTGAATCAGTCGGCCTGGGTAAAAAAGGAGGGACATACCTAAATATCTTTTCGAGACACAACACCAATCCTCCAAGTTGTTCCACAGACCACCCCGACTATTCCTTACCCCACCATCCCATTTGAAAAAAAAACCATTAATCTGGTAGTCTCTTTATTTCCCCTCAAAGGCAGCTCAACTTTAGAACAAAATGCTTAGGGGGAAAAATACCTTCATTTAAAAACAGCAACACTCTCAGTTTAGGAAATGAAGAAACTGAGATTATTGTTCCAAGTTCTTCCCTAGTCTCTAGGTCTTCCGTTGCAATCCCTTTGTGCATATACATTTCACGCAACTGTTCGTGCAGGTCTGGAAGGAGGTCTTGCTGAAGATATTCATGGCAGTGGTGTTTGCAGTAGTAGCAGGAGTTAGAGTCAGGCAGCAAGCAACGCATCTGCAGGGAGCAGACAAGTAAAATGTGGTAGAGATATGCTATGGACACCATGCAATGATTAGAAGCGTATCAGTTATCTATTGCTGTGTAACAAGTTACTCCAAGTTTAACATCTTAAAACAACAAACATTTATTATATCACAGTCTCTGTGGGCTAAGAGCCAGCATGGCTTAGCTGAGTCCTTTGGCTCAGGATCTCTTACAATGCTGCAATCAAGTGTTGGCAAGAGCTATGGGTCCTCTCAAGTCTCTACTAGACTAGAATAGGATTTGCTTCCAAGCTCACCCACGAGGCTGTTGGCAGGATTCAGTTCCTCACTGCTGCTATTGGACCGAGGGCTTCAATTCCTTGCTGGCTGTTGGCTGGAAGCCTCTCTCCAGTCTTTGCTGTTAGGTTCTCTGTAAGGTGGCTCTCAAAATTTCAGCTGGCTTCCACCAGAGCAAGCAAGGGAGGGCACATGAGAGGAAGACAAAGGGTTTTTATCACTTAGTCTCAAAAGTAACATACTGTCACTTTTTGCCACATTCTGTTCACTAAGAGCAAGTCACTAGGTGTAGTCCACAATCAAGATAAGGTGATTGTACAGGGACATGGGTACCAACAGGGCACCATCACTGGGAGTCACCTTAAAAGCTGCCTACCACAAGAAACAACAGATCAAAGGATGATACAGCGTTAAACACAATACTTAACAGAAAAAGGCAAGAGTTAAGGTGAAGTCTGCAGCAGAATACAATTTGTTTAAATTAAAATACCTAGGAACAATGTTATATGCTTTAAAAAGATACAAACAAATTCAGAGTATAAAACAATCACATTGTAATGTTTGCCTGCTGGGCATGGAGAGCTGGTGGAGAAATGCAAATAAATAACCACATAAATCCAGAGAAGGGCCTTGCAGATATAGAATAAAATTGTGTACTATAAACTCAAGACCAAGTTCAACTCCTTGCACATGAAGTTCAAAAGAAAGGAAAAGTAAAGTAACAAAACAAACACTCTGGGTCTCTCAAACACTCAAGTTCCCATGGAAGGATCTTATCAAGATCGATGTCTGAGGGAGCTCCCCACCCAATGTCACACTGGATTAAAGTCATCTCAAAGTCTCAGAGATTTTTACCAAGTAGAAGCAGCGTCTGTGTTAGTGTGGCATACCTTGGGGTGTAAGACAGCTTTAAGAATTCAGTGTACATAAGACATACCCACGTGGAGACCAAATGTCTCAGGACTAAAGGCTTTCCTGAATGTGGGACTTTCAGTGCCAAAACTTGGATAATTTGTTCACCTTATCACCTGAGGAGTTTGTTTAAAAATGCAAATTGAAGCATCCTCACAAGTGATTCTGATTCAGTGTGCCTGAGCAGGACCAGTAATCTGCAAGCAAAGCAGAGCCAGAAGCCCTTCTAATATAGATGGTCCATGGACCACCCTTCTAGAACTCTCTGTTATAGAAGGACAGTTTTGAAAGCTACTTCTGGTAGCACCAAAGGTGACAGCCACTCTCAAGTCTGTAATCACAAATCTCATGCAGCCACCTGCTACAGTATCACCATTACCTGTTGATAATCCCAGGGCTCTAGTTCAGTTTATTGATTCTGGAATTTCTCTTCCACAGAAGGCAGACCTCAAGATCTAGGAGGCAAAGTTCAGGAAGGGGTCAAGACAGGAGTTTGAGAAACAGGATTTTCCTGACTGGCTGTTAGAAGAAACCACATCCCACGGCTGGATTAGCCATCTCCAGAAAAGTCTGGCGGAAGTTACCCACCCACACGAAAATCTGAAGAATGTGCTTATAAGATAAAAGTGACCTCTAGGTCTTCAGGAAGCAGCTGCGTCAAATATAATCTCTGTAAAATATTTTTCATATTTAGAAAAAAAAAAAGATTACGCAAGTACATTAACATGATAAGATAATGATGAGATAATGGCAAGTACCTCTCAAATCTAGCCGGAGGTGGGCGAGGAGTCCTGACGCTGACGTCGAGGGGAGGGGACTTTGAGAAGCTGCAAGTGTATTAGGTAGACCTATCCACATTAAAAGGATGTGTCAAACCATAAAAGTTTGCAAAATATTCTTAGTAACCAATCAATAGTCCTTGCTCTATTTTTATATTCATAGAGTAATCTTTTGATCTACCATTATTCTTTCTTCTCTAAATACAGATTGGGTAACTTCTATGTGAGAGGTACTGTGCTAGGCACTGTTGAGAAATATATGTATTTTGGTCTTAATTTTTTGTTGGATTTTAGGTTTTATGAAGGTAGACTCTAACTAGTAGAAGACTAATGCAAACAAAGCAATATTCTGGTAGTTTCAAAGAACTCAGCTGTAGTGATAAGAGCAGATATGGTTTTAGAGTCCTCCAAAAGCCGACCCCAAGACAAGAATCCAAGTAGTTTTGGGAAATTATCCCAGGAAATACATAAAAGAGGGTGGAGAGTAAGTTAGGGAATCAAAGGAGCTGATAAAAGGTATCTGCCAAGCCAATTACCATTGCGGGCAACTGATGTTAGAGCCTGCTGGGGAAGTCTGAGAGACAATAAGAGATTCTATGCTGTCCACACTCTAGAATAGGTTTCAGGGTTATTCCTAACAAGCGGTATTCATCCATTGACTCTCCAACGGTCATTGTCTGAGTGTTGCTTCTTGGGAGATTGATTACATCTCAGGCACTTCTGCTCTGCCCTGTATGAGAGCTGAGCATGCTATCTTGACTACGCAGAGTCACAAATGTTTTCTATAAACAGGTTGAGAATGTAGAGACAAATACCAAGTGGATGTGGGTGGGCTAGCAACAGCATCTGCCATAATAGCTCGCAGTTGCTGCAGGCTTACAGGGTTCCACAGACTAGATTAAATGTATGTTATCTCATTTAATATCTGATTAATATTCTTCATTTTCCAGATCAGGAAACAGATGTGAAGTGAAAAGAGACTTGTATATGATCTCACAGTCAGCATACAGTGTGACTGGGATTTGAACCTTGACAACTGGGTTTTAGAATCCAAGACTGTGGCCACTGCACTCTACTGGCCCCTTGGAGAGTTTGTATCTAGGTGAGGGAATAGAAAGAGATTTCAAGATGTGGGTGTAAAAACCAGCTGTTTCATGCAATATGAACCAGATTTCAGTTTGGGATTCAGCACTGGTATAGAGGTGCAAACATGCAATGAAGTTCAAGATTATCAAGGGTCTTGTTTGGCTAAAATATAAATCATAGGTAGTGGAAGATATTGGGGAGGATTCTGAATGCCCAGTTAAGAAGCTCACACAGTGGGCTTGTCCGTAAGAAACTGTTGAAGCTTTTTGAGCAATGACATGATAGAAGATGGGCTTGAATAACATTAAAGACTATTAATAACATAAACCATATTATTATAAAATAACATTCAACAGGAAGCCATGAATTGGTTGGATTGACCAAAAAAGAGGGAAAGATGAAAGAGCATGTGAGAATTCAAGAGTTTCAGGACACTTGTCTCAGAGATCCGGAGTCACTGAGGGCATGATAGGACAGCTAAGAAGAGCTGCTTCCAGACCAGGTCATGGGTATATAGTGCTCAGGAACTCTAGTCCCAGATATCAGGGTCTTTAATGGAATACAATAGAGAAAAGGACCAGAGTGGCTAGCTTGGACTTAGGTATGGCTGGACTTTCTAGTTCCTCTTCACCTTATAGTCCTAAGATTTGCTACTCTAAAGAGAATTTAATCTGTTTGCCCAGCATTGATCAGAATTCAAATGAACTGGTGGAATTTCTTTTAAAAAATAAATAAATAAATAAAAGCCTGGGCACAGTGGATCACACCTGTAATCCTAGCACTTTGGGAGGCCAAGGCAAGTGGATCACAAGGTCAGGAGTTTGAGACCAGCATGGTCAACATGGTGAAACCCCGTCTCCACTGAAGTTACAAAAAATTAGTCAGGTGTGGTGCTGCATACCTGTAATCCCAGCTACTTGGGAGGCTGAGGCAGGAGAATCACTTGATCCTGGGAGGCAGAGGTTGTAGTGAGCTGAGATCTCACCATTGCACTCCAGTCTGGGTGAAAGAGCGAGACTCCATCTCAAAAAAAAAAAAAAAAAGTGAATGATAGTTTGATGACTCAATCAAAGGTGGGTTGACAGATACCTTTTTTTTTTTTTTTTCTTTGAGACGGAGTCTTGCCTTGTCACCAGGCTGGAGTGCAGTGGTGTAATCTCAGCTTACTGCAACCTCTGACTCCCTGGTTCAAGCGATTCTCCTGCCTCAGCCTCCCAAGTAGCTGGGATTACAGGCACGTGCCACCACACCCAGGTAATTTTGTATTTTTAGTAGAGATGGAGTTTCACCACGTTGGCCAGGATGGTCTTGATCTCCTGACCTCGTGCCTCCCAAAGTACTGGGGTTACAGGCATGAGCCACCACACCCAACCTCCTTTGCCTTCCCTAACTTACTCTCCACTCTCTTTTATGTAGAGCAATGCATTAGTGCCACTCATATTGTTGATGAGCCTGAAATACTTATATTGATGGCTGGTTGGTGTATTGTTTTCCTGGAAAGAGGCACTTCTTTTTCTTCTTTTGCTAGCTGGTTCTTTCTATTCTGGAACATTAAATGCACACCTAGTCCAAGATTCCATATTTACCTTCTCTCTGGACATTTAATCATAACCCTCAACCATGTCTTTTTAGTGATGACATTTCAGTATCTCCAGAATTCATCTTTTCCTTTGAACATAGTTTCCAACTGCTGGATTGATCAAAAAAGAGGGAAAAATGGAAAAGCAGGTAACAGGTATGGCAATAATTCAGGAGTTTGAGGACACTTGTCTCAGAGATCCAAGATGTCACTACCAGGATATTCCACTAATGCCTCAAACTCAACGTGACCAAAAACAAGCCAGTCACATTCTTCCACAAACAAATTTGTTTCTTTCTGACTTCCCAGTTGATTCATGACCCCATCATTCCTCAACTTGCTGATACTCGACCCTTGGAACAGCCTCTGACTCCCTCTTATCAACTGTCCACCCTAATTAATGCATGCCAAAACCTTGTTTATTCTACCACCACATCTCTTAAAGTTGGTCAGCCCCTTTGTCTTTATTCTAGTATAGTGTATTATCAAGAGTCAAATTTACAACAAATCTAGTTTAAAGGTCTAGTGGGCTTTTATTTGTGATTCTAACATAGGGCAACACTTCATTGTATAAAATAAATGTTCCAAGAAGCAGAGCAGGAAGGGTTGGCTTTACAGGCAGAAAAGGGCTGGAGAAAGCAGAAACAGAACAAAATATGAATTGGTGGTTTCAAATTACTTTCCTCATAGAGTTACAGTAGAGGGAACTTCTTTATCATGCAGGCTCAGGTAAATTGAACCCCTTTTGATTGGTTGCTGTGAATTTCCTGTTTTCTTGGAAAATTCTCACATTTTAGAGTTCAGTGGCACCTGAACATTGATTATGTGGCACTTAACATGAATGACTCCATTCTGGTTTGGTCTGGTCTGCTGGGGCCTAGTGAAAGGGACTAATCCAAAACAATGCCCTCCCATAAACTTTGTTTAATAATAGTATATAGTATAGTATGGTATAGTATATAGTATAGTATGGTATAGTATAGTCTAGTTCAGGTTTTTGTTGTCTATTGCTTAGCTTTTTACTTGGAATATAACCACACTCCTTATACTGCCCTCCTCCAAATAAATAGCACCTCATCCTCCTCTGGGTCTGATATGGTTTGGACTTGTGTTCCCCACTGGAATCTCATGTTGAATAATCCCCAGTGTTGGAGGAGAGGCCTGGTGGGAGGTGATTGGATCATGGGGGCGAATTTCCCCCTTGCCGTTCTTGTGTAGTGAGTGAGTTCTCCCAAGATCTCGTTGTTTAAAAGTGTGTAGCACCTCCTTCTCTCTGTCCTGCTCTGACCATGTGAAGACATGCCAGCTTTCTCTTTGCCTTCTGCCATGATTATAAGTTTCCTGAGGCCTCCCCAGTTATGTTTCCTGTACAACCTGTGGAATAGTTGACCAATAAAACCTTTTTTTCTTTGTAAATTATCCAGTCTCAGGTAGTTCTTTATAGCAACATGAGAATGGACTAACACAGCATCTCATAGTATTTCGCTATATATTGTTTCTGTTTGTAGCTCTCTTATGGTAGTAATAGCTAAAAGCAATACTAGGTGCCTGGCATTGTCCTACGTGCTCTACATATATTATCTCCTTTAGTCTTCACAGTAACCTTTTGGGATAATACAGTTGTGAACCACATTTTACACATGAGAAAACTGAGGCACAGAGAGGTTAAGTGGACTTTCCCAGGGCAGGAGCTGAATTTGAATCCAGGCCTCTGCATCTCCTAATAACAAAGTGCCACGTTGAACCTCTTGTCCTCTTTTCCAGACTGTAAAGTCCTTAAGGTGAGGATTTCTCTATATAACCAAGTGACTCTTGCATAGTGCCTTATGAATTGTAATGTGAATGGATGACAGTTTTGCTTGAAATGTCATCAGCATAAAGACATGGTTGAGGGTTATGATTAAATGTCCAGAGAGAAGGTAAATATGGAATCTTGGACTAGGTGTGCATTTAAGGTTCCAGAATAGAAAGAACCAGCTAGCAAAAGAAGAAAAAGAATTGCTTGACAATTTTGCTTGATTCAGGGAAACATCAAGCTGGAAGTCATTTGGTCTTGCTATTCCTGTAGAAGTGAGACTGTAGCTAATTCATTCTGGATGATAAGCTTTAACCAGATCAGATCGTTTAAGTAGGCCCTAGCTAGAGTAGAAATGACCCAAGAGAAATCAGGCTACAACCTACATGAAATCAGACATTGGGCTCAAATGCATGTGTTAAGCTCTGCCTCTTCTTTAAGTTCTATTATTTATGGACTCTTTTTCTTTTGCTGCATACCTGAAAACCCACACTCTTCTTAACTAACAAAAGAAGAATCTGAATTAGAGACTTAGAAACACAGAGTATGTAGTAAAAGAGTATTTGCAAATGTGGGTGGAGTAGAGGCTCTCTGGGAGGCTCAATACAATTACATTTTGGCTGAATGAGCTTGCAAACCTCTTCTTGAGGCTGAGCAGAGCTATTTCATGCCTCTACCACAGGCATTTTCTCTCTGAAAAATCAATGACCCAAGAAAGCAGTTGGTGGTGGGAGGAGGGAGAGTCCGTGAGCTAATCCTTGAGGTTGAGGCAGAAACACAGCTGTTTTGGATTCAGCCTGGGGAGATCAAGGGGAGACATGACTGCTGTATTTGGAGAGGCTTGTCTTCAGTTGGCATCATTCTGAGCACTCAAGTTCTCTGTCAATAAGCACTTTATGGGAGAGATAAATGGATTTGGAGCTGAGGATAGGGGAGGGTGTCTGGGAAAGAGTAAACATATTATCTGAGACCTTCCATCAAGCCCCTTTACTGAAGTGCTCAAGGACTCAGACATTGAGTTTAGCAGAGGCAGAGTGGGAAGGAGCCCTTTGGGTGAAGCCAGCTGCAGAGGTCTAGTCTAACAATAATAGACAGCATTAGAGGATCCGGCCTCTGGAGCTTGCTTCACCCACAGTGGTGCCAGGTTCCATGCTGAGGGATTATCAAATGACAGTTTGGTCACCATCTTGACAATAAGACTAGAAACAATTGACCGCCTATGAAGAGAAAACATGAACATTCATTCTAAAGGGTATTGGTGAAAATGTAAATTAGTACAACCATTATGGAAAATAATATGAAGATTTCTCAAAAACTTAAAATAGAACTGCTATATGATCCAGCAATCCCACTTCTGGGTATATATGCAAAGGAAATGAGATTGGTATGTTGAAGAAATATCTGCACTCCCATGTTCATTGCAGCACTGTTCACAATAGCCAAAATACAGAATCAACCAAAGTGTTTACCAACAGATGGATGAATGGATAAAGAAAATGTGGTTATATAAACAAATGGAATACTATTCAGCCTTAACAAAGAAGGAAATCCTGTCATTTGCAACAACACAGATAAACCTGAAGGACGTTATGCTAATAGAAATAAACCAAGCACAGAAAGACAAATACTGCACGATCTCATTTATATGTGGAATCTAAAAAAGACAAACTGGCCAGGTATGGTGGCTCACATCTATAATTCCAGCACTTTGGGAAGGCAGATCTGAGAGAATTTCTTGAGGCCAGGAATTAGAGACCAGCCTGAGCAACACTGCAAGACTCTGTCTCTACAAAAAAATTTTAAAATTAGCTGGCTGTGGGAGTGCACACCTGTAGTCCCAGCTACTTGGGAGGCTGAGGCAGGGAGATCACTGGAGCCTAGGAATCTGAGGCTGCAGTGAGTTATGACTGCACCACTGCACTGCAGCCTGATCAACACAGTGAGATCCCTTCTCTTAAAAAAATTAAAAATAAAAAAGACAAACACACAGAAGCAGAGAGTAGAATGCTGGTTACCAGAGGCTGGGGCAGGGGTGGGGTAAGGTGGTGGAATTGGGGAGATGTTAGCCTAAGGATAAAAAAATTCAGTTAGACAGGAGAAATAAGTTCAAGAGGTTTATTATTCAACATGATGACTATAGTTAATAACAATGTTTTATATTCTTGAAAATTACTAAGAGAATAGGTTTTAAGTGTTCTCATAAAAAAGTATAACTATATGAGGTAATGCATATATTGATTAGCTTGATTTAGCCATTGCACAATGTGTACATATATCAAAATATATTGTACACCATAAATACATACAGTTGTTGTCATTTAAAAATAAAAAATAAAAATTTACAAAAATTAAAAAATAAACTTAAAAATAAAGAGTGGGTGGCAATATTCCAAAAACATGGGAGGTGAAAGTAAATACCTGAGTAAATGCAAGAAAATGTTACTATCTATTTTGCATAATGACATCCCTTTCCTACATATTTTTAGATCCAAAAAGAACCCTTCCCAAGAAAGTATAGGCTTTGGGAAAGGTAGATGTGGGCACACTCTGGTCTTGAGATACCAAATTTATGTTATTAAACATGCCCTTCCTATAGACAGCACGCCAAGGAATCAGGCATTAGTGTTGAGTTTTGAAGATCTTGATTCTGGAAAATGACATCCTTAGCTTAGTTCCCCTTCAGTGCAGCTCAGGCGTTCCTAAATCTTATAGAAGAGTCTGTGCTGTTAATAACTGGCTGATTATAAAATCTTCAAATAAGTAAATGCATACCTCCTATTCTTATTTTACTGGATAGATGCCATGTCCTAGTCCTAGCACTTTCCCTCTTCCAGTGCATTTGCTGATACAGTGCATGCATGCTCCATTCTGTTGCTCCCATTATACCCTTCTTTTATACACTTTCTGATCTGCAGCTACCCAAAGATCTAGTCTTAACATCGGTTACCTTCTTTGCCACACAACCCTCCTCTAGTACCCCAGGATAAAGAAGTTTTTCCCATCTCATGACATAGAGTTCTTTTGCTCTAGAATCAGTTAACTGTTCTCATTGTATTTTCCTTGAAGATGTGGATGTCCTCTGCCACACCTCTTTTCCTTTCTTGTATTTTCTATTTTTTCATATTTCTATATGAAGGACTATGTAGCTCTTTCTGCCCAGACTTTATCTCATGCAGCTCCACTGTAATATGCCCCAAACTGAACTCTCTTCTCTTCATTCCCTTGCCTCTTCCTCCACTCTGCCCCTAACACTCCCAGCCTCAGATTTCTCATCTCAGTGATTAACACCATCATGAAATCTCTTCCTGAAATAAAAGTTTAAATATCTTAGACATACCTCTTTTTCTCACCCTCCTATATTTCTCTATCATTTTCACTTTCAAATCTACTTCCTAACTTTCTTTCCTCTCTTTCTTAGCCTTGTTCCCATCATGTCTCAGTGGACTATGGCTATAGCCTCCTAACAGGGTTCCATCCATTTTCTACACCGCCTCTAAAGTTGCTATTCTGAGACAGGATGCTCAGTGGAACTTTTCCTGTGGTCTCACAACTAGCCCCCTCACCATCAATACTCTAAGAAGGGTCCTTCTCTCCTGCCTGAGCCCAGTTCTATATAAACAGAAGATAAAGGAAGAGTGGTGGGGAGAATCATCAGACTGATGACTTGCAGGCCAAGTGGGGAACAAAGTATATTTCTCTTGTCTACACCAAGTGACGGTCAACCAAGATAATCACTTTTAGAGACTGCAGATGCTCCAAGAAGTGAACACTGGAATCCCATTCCCTCATTAGAGGTTTGCTTGAGTTACACACTTGGTGAATCTGATGAGCTTTCCTGCATGCATTTTCCCCTCAACAGCCCCCACCCCTTCTCACTTCCAGCAGGAAAAAAGACAACTTGATAGGAAAGGGTAACATTCCCTCCTCTTATCTTTGCATGGAGACATGGGATTTCTTTGGGTCAAATGGATACCACAGAATGAAGCTGAGTTTATGCTGCTTTGGAAGGTTTTGTCTCCCCTGCTCTCCACCCAAGAGATATGGCCAATGTATCCTAGCACCCAGTAACAATAGGTTGTGACACCATGAAGCAAGGAAAACTCTGTTGGAAAAGAATAAGCTGGGACTTGGTCTCTCCAAATCCGGCAACTGATAAGAATTCCTTCTCCCCAAGGGGTCAAGAGGTAGCATTTGTAGAAGGCACTCACCATCAGCCACATTGGTAAGAAAGGCGGAAACAACCATTGGAAAGAAGACTATGAAGGAAGCCGCTGGAGTGAGATACATGCATCCCTTCTGTCTCGATGAAGAATTCCCAATGACTCCTTATTCCCTACGCTATAGCATAAAAATATGTACTCTTTGCATGACTCAGAAGGCATTTGTAATCAAGCACCTTTTCCCCTCATGCGGTTATTTACTTCTTATTTTCATTTTCGACACTTGCAATTGTCCCAATGGTATCAGACACTCCCACCCCTCTGTGTCTTCACAGTTTCTTCTACCAGGACAGTACTTCGCTACCTAATCTACAAAAAATTCCTTCAAGTCTTGGTTTAGGCAAGGTATCTCTTAAAGCCTTTCCTAATGTGTGCAGGCAGACTGATTTATTTCTTCTACCATATTCCTCTGGTACATACAATTCAACTATCTTACTGAGTCACTTCTCAAGACACTAGTTTTGCATCCGTCTTCACACTAAGCCCTAAGTTCTTTGAAGGCATCTACGGTGCTTTCCTTTGTAACCCCACACGCAGGGGTGGAGGGAAAGGGCTGTTGAAGTACAAATATAGAGCCTGGACCAAGAACATAACCAGACACCATGTGAAATTTTGTTTTCAAGGGATGCCTTAAGTCTGTGTTGATGTAGACTTTGGGCTGAAGAGAGAAAATCTGATTCTATCCACCAAGATCCTATTTGATTTATCTTCTTCTCAACGTTTGACACGGACTCCTCAATTTCAGCCAATTCTAAAAGGTCTGTACCCACCCTGACTCAACGTACACCTTCCCTATTCTACCACAGTGGAGTCTCAGTTATCTACAGGAAGTCACTTTCTCCACATCTCTGACTAGGGCTGGTATGTGGTGTTAGGATACAATGTAAAAAATGCATTTATTATATGCTATTTTAGTTGCTTCTCTCTTAGTATAAATCCAATCTTATTTAGGTTACAAGATTCTAGAAGGCAGGCCTTATATGCTCTGTATTCCACATAGTGGAAATACTTCTAATTCTGTAAATGGCTTCTTAAAAGTCATACTGAGCCAAACACTGTGGAAAGTGGTAGATATTATGGCCTCTGCGCTAAAGGACTTCACAGAGGCTGGCCTTTCTCTGTCTTGGAAGATTGTCCTTTTTGACCTTGAGGAAAGCACCAGCGAGGGCCTATGGCATGGTGAGGACAAAGAGGGCAGTCAAAGCAGTTGGTCAGGCCATCAGGGAATCCACCCTGCAACCAACAAGGTGACACAAGTCCCATTCAAATTATCCTCACAACCTTTTTGCTTTCTAGTCCTGGAGCTCTCTTTATCTGTCCTACTCGGTTTTGACTACATAGTAACTGCCACAAGAATGGGAAAGAGTAAAAAGAGACAGACCTCAGAATCAAAAGTGATTGAATTTAAATTTAATTCGGCCTAAATAGAGGTAATGAAATTTAGTCACTAATTCAGCTGGGTTGACCAGTCTCATATAGTACCAAGATAAATACAGGAGGGTTGATTGGATCAGGGGATTGTGTTGCGTTGATCATTTCCTAGGCTTTCTCCATTCCCTCACTGGCTGCTTCCTTACTGCAGATTTGCCCAACACACATGCATAGAAGCCATACAGAGGATACCCTTTCTTTCTCCCACTTGTCAACTAAATCCTCTCCCTTTTCCTGAAGTGATTCTCTACCATCACCATCTCTCAAAAATCATGCTAAGTTGCAACAATTGATTTTATCTTGTTCCCATAAATTAGATATTAACAGTTCAGATCTTTAAGGTCTTTCATTTCAATCAATAATACATATTTCTGAAATTCTAAATAAAAGTGGCCTCTGACTTTAAATTTCTCAAGTCTTAGACACGTATGCATGCAGTCTATAAACAGACTATGTCTGTGTATGTGTCAGAGACTATATGTGTGTATGCATATTATATCCGTGTATGTATTGAGAGAGACACGTGATACATATGATCAATCAAGAGTAGAAATATATTTTCTTCTACTCCTTCACTCTCCCTTTACTTTTGTCTCTAGGACAAAAGCTTTGCCTCCATCCCTGCTTGCTCACATCCACCCCTCCCTTCTTTCACTCTGACTTCTAACCCTTTTTCTCCCCATGAACGCCCCCCACCTTCATTTTAAACCCAGTTTTATCTGGATCCTCTCAAGGAATTGCACTGTGATAGTCAGTGAAGAGACCCAGCCTCCAGGCTAAACTCTGGTGTGTCATTTAGTTACTAAGGACATTAATCTTCCTCCTTAGTTCTCTCTTAAGGATTATTTAAATTGGGCAGATTGAGAATCCATCTATTTCTTTAAAGCCCAGTCTGTGAATAGCTGTTAACACAATGCAAGAGTTTAAGGCATTAAGCATGTACCTGCAAGTACTTTGCAGTTCTTCATTTCCTTCCCTCTGGGAGTGCTTTCCAGTAGACAGGGGGAGGGGAGGGAGCAGAGCATAAGTAAGCTGATTTATCTGGAAAAGCACTCCTCTCCATCTTTGCCATTTTAATAAAGCTTAGCTTGGGGAAAGATTTGGAGGCCTTCAGGAGCGGGCCCGTTAAAACAATTGAGGAGTGTGTGAAACACAGCTCAGGCTCTGCATCCCAGTCTTCAAACTGACGTCACCTCATAAATCCACAGGCACAGCCTGGACCCATCAGCGAGCTGCTTTTTCAGGAGATTAATTATTTGTTCAGACAGGGGTCAGGTGGAGGGTCTTTGAAAGATTCCTTCAGTGTTTTGCCCCACCCCCTCTCATGGGGGTGAAAAATAGAACTCTCTGTACAGCCAAGCTGTAGAAAGAACACTGTGTGCGGAGTCAGAAGGGACGTGTGCAGCGTTTGACCCACACTGCCCAATTAAGACAGGAGGGGACTGAGGGGCCAGAGAAGTGAAGGGGCTGTGCATTGGCTCTCCTTACCTTGCTGTCCTTAGGTTATAGGTTTTGCGATTTGTCCCCAGGGCAGACTTCAGTCAGGCTGAAAATGCAATAAATTGAGAAAGGCATGGCGTTAGGGGAAGCCAGCTGACAGAAGGACAGTTGGACAGTGTCTGCAATCCAAGGGGGTCATGGAGGCTCTGGGAGGCCTCCCTGTTAGCCCTGGAGCAGAGGTTTCTTTCCAGGAAGTGCTGGGCTTTGCACATCGACCACCTGGATATGTCTCTGGGGAGTCACTTACACACACTGAAGAACAGCAATCACTTAACAAAAAGCAGAGGAGAGGAGAAAAGGCTGAGGTGCAGCAGTTGTCAAACGCACGACAGTGTCCAGAAGGAAGATTGCAAAGGCTCTGTACTCTCAGGGCAGGATAATGGGAAAGGGAGATTTTCTGAGAAAGGGAGTAGGGATTGACTAAACTGGAGTTAGTCGGAAAGGTACTCAAATTTTGTTCACCCATGTTAGGAAAGTTGTAAACAGTGGTTTGTTAGTAAGCGGTTAAAAACTGTCAGGGGAAGGGGGTGAGCTGTCCTACTTATCATCTGCTGATTTCTGTGGTGTAAATACCCACTTCGACCCTGATTTCAAGCACCAATGTGAGGTCACTGATGAGGGGTTGGGAAGAGATGGAAAAATAGGCTCTTCTGAGCTAGTGCAAGCTGGCTCCAGGTCACCCCTGGTTGTCATAAATACGCTAACAAGGTTCCTAAAGAATGTTCTCAGTTATCGTGCCCTAAGAGGCTACATGGTCCAGCTAAAGGGGCTGGAATCCAGTCCTAGTGTCAATTTCTTCCTGCCATCCAATCCCAGCTGTCAGTTTACAATTTGTGCACTTTTCTCTGTATATTTCCATACAAAGTTGAAATATTAAACAGTGCAAAATAAAGAAGTCTTGCTATCCCCTACAATTACAGATGTATAAAATTTGGCATCCTCAATTCCCGTCATCATTTCTCTAATAGTTCTTGCCTTTGATAAGGCACAGGATTGGGATGTATTGGCAGCGAGCAAAAAGAGGAACTGCAGACTGCAACTGGTGGAACTGCAACCAGTGTGCGGCCCCCTATTTGAAGGAATGGAAAGAGAAAGCCTAACTCTCCTGTTAGGTATAGGGTCTGATCTGCGCAGCCTGATGGGAACCAGAGAGTTCTGGAACGCAGCTCCTTTCATAGCCCTTGGCTCCTCTGCACGCCCCAAATAAACACAGATTGTCAGTAGTGGTTTCAGATGAATCCCCCTGCAAATGCTGGCATAGCAGGCTGGGGCAGCCACGAGTCTTACCCTCCAGGGAGGGAGTCCAGAGCGGGACTGCCACGCAGAGATGTAGTTGAAGAGGGGAAGGGGTGGGGGTCTATGAAAGCCAATCGCAGAGTCCTGTGGTTTGGCAGTTGGCCTGGGAGCCCTGGAGCCTTCTGGGAAAAAGCCAGGAGGGGAGGACAGAGTGAGGGAGAGGGGGTGGGGGAACTGCTTCTCAAGGTTGGGCTGGCTGCTGCGCCTGTCAGGGCCAGAATTGTCAGCTCTTTTCTGGAGTGACTTACTACATACAGAGAGGAGGAAAATGAACTAAGGTGCACCGGGCAAGTCACGGTCAGGATTTCCCTCCAATCTCACGATAGTCCTACGAGGCAGATTTACATCACCATTTCTCAGATGGGGAAACTGAGGCCCCACAGGTAAGAGGATTGGCCTGTGTCACACTGATATTAATGGCTAAAGGTGAGATTTGATTTTGCCCCTTTCTGCACCCAAGGCCCTGATCTCCCTTTGGCTTCATGCTCCTTTTTGGCACCTCTAAATCAAACCCTTTGGCTCCACCAGCCAATCTAGTGTGACCCCTATTTGATTTTAGTTTGTTTCACTCTTTTGTAAACGGGTCCGTTGGTTGTTGAAGTGGCTGTCCAGGCTGACTGTGGTGGCCTCCCGTGAGGACAAGGGAAGGGACTCTTGGCCTCCAGCTTGTCTGTGGGGCCGGGATGGATGTGCTCCTGTAATCCACACCAGAGAATCTGAGCTGTGTCGGCACAGCCAGGACACAAGTGCCATCCTCCTGCCAGAAGATTGTTAATAACACCAACAATTTCTTCGACTTCCAGCTGTGGATACCAGCAGCCTGTGTTAAGTCAACTGTGTGTCCTCACTAGCGTGTTGGCCCTGGTCAGCTGCTTAGTCATAAATCCAGACATGTCTATCTATCTGTCCATCAGTCCTTGTGGCCACGTTGCCCTTGAAATCTTTCCTGCACAAACATGAAACTTAACCCGAACTCCTCACAAGGGTACTCAGCCCTTGGCTTTCACTCGGAATAAACAGTCAGGTCTCTAGATGCAAACCCACTGCCCAAAGTGAAAGGCAGCCAGCACGGCCACCTGCTGCTTCCCCTCTTGTGTCCCTCACACTGTCTGGGTACTTCCCCACTGCCTTTTTGTTATTCTCTATTCGAATGTCAAACGCTAAAGTTCCTAGTTGTTTTAAGAACTTTTGCTGAATTTCTACCGTTCTGATAAAGTATTCCATTTCCATTATTGATAAGATGATGGCTTTCCTGGCTGAGAGAGTCAGTAAGAGCTTTTTCTCTCACTTGAGCAGGTCTATTTTATCATCTTGCAAATAGGAATACTGTACATGGACTTCCACAGACAATAGTGATGCTACCACCCACTAATAATGATAATAAATGTTAGCTGTTACTGCAGCCAATGCTACAGCTAATGTTTATTGAGCACTTACTATGTGCTGGGCAGTAGGTATTAAATGCTTTATAAAGATTAAGTATTTGATCCTCACAATGACTCCATGAAGTAGAGCCCATTATGTTCTCCACTTTCATAAGAAGAAAATGAGATTCAGATGAGTTAAGTTAAAACTTACTTAAGTTTTGAAAACTAATAATAAATGTGGTGCCAGAATTTGTGTTTTTGACCACTTTTCTATAGTGATATGAATCCCAAATATGTGTGTGTATGCATGTACAAAATTAAGCTTCACTATATGAAGTGCTCATTTTAACGGTCAGAAGCTGTTCAATATTAGCAATTTCATGATTCAACTTAAAACACTTCAGCCAGAATTTTCTGAATGTGGCCGTGAGACTTGATTATCCTCAAACTTCGGTGTGTTTCCTGGAACAGGCCCTTAGTCAGTAAATGTTTTCTGAGCATAAGAGTGAGGAATTGAGTGGGCACAGGAATGCAGAGAGGGGTGTGAATGATCACAAGCAAAGGCAAGTTTCAGTTGCAGGAGGAATGAATTTCAGGGGGCACGGCAAGGAGCGTGGGCATGGCAAGGGGTATGGGCAGGTGCGTGTGGGCACGCGTGTGCATGTGTGTCCAAGGACCTGTGCCAGTGGTGAGTGGGTGCAAGTGCTTTTAAAAGCTACACCCTGCTATTATTTTCCCTGTGGAGTGACGTGACCACTCACATTTCCATCCTATAGTTCTCATGGCTGCCACAACATACTACCTTCAAAAGAAATCATCGAAGAGACATTCTTTTAAAGAAAGTGTTATAGGTTTAGCCACCTCCCATAACTCCTTTCTAATACCAATAACCTCGGTTGAGAGACTGTTGGTTTCAATTCAATGGGAATTGATTTGAGAGCGAATCATCCCATGGTCGAAGCCCCTGGAATCAATCTATCCTCTCATCTCGCTTTTTCTTTCTCTTTCTTCTCATTATCTGTTAGGATCAAAGTAGTGCAAACCTGATTCTCCTTTGTAATCTCTGCAGCCCAGCGCACCTGGTGGAGAGGGGAGGCCGGAGGTGCTGGAGAAGAGTGAGAGGGAGAACGAGGAGCATTGGGGTGGACACCAGGCTCTCTGGGAGGAAGGTGCATCAGGAAGGCAGGTGCAGCCCGACCTTGCCAGATGGGATGTTCTAGGCACCCAAGGAGCAAGGACACCAAACCCTAAGATCCAGAAAGCAGGAAGGCAAAGCTTAGAGCTTCATTTATCCTCCCTGGGATGCCTTTGGACATGATTCAGGAAAGAGAATGAATAAAGTCAGCACAAAGGTGTGAAAGGTGGGTCAGATACCAAGGGGAACAATATGTAAGAGAGGCAGGAGAACATACCCTCTGCTCACCCCTGCAAAGCAAGGTCACCACATGCTTTAATTTTGTGTCACACACTTCTGTCAGTAAAAATGTTTTTAATACATCTGCAAATAAATGCATGTTAATATTTTAATAATATATACACTTAGTACCATGACGATATACTATGTACATTATGAAACAGACACAAAAATATAAATTAAAAATTGATAAGATAAAAATAATAAGTAAGAAAAGAAGTTATATTTTCTTTCCAAACTCCCAAGGAATCATCTCGTGTACCTCTGAGGTGAACTCACGTCATTCTGCAGGCCTTTGGGTTAGAACAGTGCTGCCAATAGAAATATAATGCAAATTGCATATATAATTTACATTTTTCTTATTTTAAAATGTAAGAAGAAATAAATGAAATTATTTCTAATAATACATTTTAATCTAACCCAATATATCCCAAGTACCATTATCTCAATGGGTAATCAACATAAAATTATTAATGTGAGATTTAAAGTTCTTTATTTTACAACGAAGGCTTCTAAATTTGGTGTATATTGTACACTTACATCTTCATTTGGATAGCCCACATTTCCAGTGTTCGTCAACTACATGTGGCTAGCATCTACTATATTAGATGGTATGGGGTTGAAGGACTGTGATGATACCAGGAGGAATGGGAATCCTAGCAGACACTGAATTTCTGTTTGCGGTCAAGGCTGAGAACGTTAGCATAAGGATGCTTAATGTGCTATTGCCAGCAGTAGAACTGTAATCTTCCAGTTCCTTTAACCAGATAGCCTTATAATAAGCACATTACTCAGGTTGCAGAGTAATATAATTCCATGAAAAAGGAATTACACATAAGTACGTAAACGTATGAGCATAGCAAAAATATGCATGAGCACACATTAACAATGAATATCGATCACCTTGAGGATATGGAATAGGAGGACAGTGAGCAGCAGAGTATTAAAATTTTCTATATATGTATCTATATAGTTTCAGTTGTCAAAATCTGTATTTATTTTTTAAATATTCTAAAGGACAATAATTTTCAAGCACATGTATTTTTTTCAGAAAGTATGCAGGCTGAATCCTTATTGATAAAATAATATTTCCTTCAGTTATAGAAACCTAAACCTACCTGTAGAGTCAACATGTTCCTCTTACTGAATGAAAGTGTCTTCTTTTTTTATTCTTTCTTTTTTACATGGAAGACGAGTAGGGAAAGGGATTTGGGGCTTAGGGTTGCCAGATAAAATACAGGAAATATGGTTAAATTTGAATTTTATATGAGCAATGATTAATTTCTTAACATAAGCATGCCCCATGCTGTATTTCCCTTGAATGATCCAGGGATAACAGAAATATTTGCTTGGAACATGTGTATTTATTTATTTTATTTATTTTTTATCCTTACTAGCAGGATGTCAAAGTGCATACGTATTTATGCTAAAAAATTATTCGCTGTTTATCTGAAATCCAAATTTTACTGGACACTTTTTAAAAAAATCAAATCCAGCAAGCCTGTTTGGGCTGTCATTATGACAAGTGAACTGCTGTGGTCTTGCATGACTGCTTTTCTCTGCACCTCAGGAAAGTGCTACCTCCAACGGAATTATTCCCGTCAGTGGTTCCCAACTGGGATGTGGTGGAGAGGTGCTTCTAATTCCTCCTGCCGGCACAGTAATTATGAAAGTAGATCCATCTTCCTGTCTCTCAACTTCTCAACCTAGTTCCCTTCCAAGTAAGTTCTTCGTTTCTTGAATTTGAATTCCTTGTCTAAGGTGTTTTCAAAAACCCGACTGGAGAAAAGACAACACTCTCAAATATCCCAAATAAGCACATTACTAACTATGGCAGGCAAAGCTACCTATTTTAGTCTCAGCTCTGAAAGAATTTATGGTATTTATCAAGGAATATGCTCCACTGTTTTGTTATATACCTATATGAACCACAGTGCCGGAATCATGGCAAGGGGTATAGCTGTGTGTTGTGTGCGCGTGTGTGTTGTGTTGTGTGTGTGTTGTGTGTGCATGTTGTGTGTTGTGTGTGTGTGCGTGTATGTGTTGTGCATGTGTGTGTTCACCCTGTTATCTTCAACAACACACAGTGGTATAGCTGTGTGTTGTGTGTGTGCATGTTGTGTGTTGTATGTGTGGTGTGTAGTGTGTGTTTTGTGTGTGTTGTGTGTGTTTTGTGTGTATGTGTTGTGTGTGTGTGGTGTGTGTTTTGTGTGTGTGTGGTGTGTGTGTTGTGATTGTGGTGTTTGTGGTATGTGTGTGTTTTGTGTGTTGTGTGTGTGTGTTGTGAATGTGTGTTGTGTGTGTATTTTGTATGTGTTTATGTGTGTGGTTTTTTTGTGTGTGTGTGTTGTCAATGTGTGTTGTGTGTGTATTTTGTATGTGTTTGTTATGTGTGTGGTATTTGTGTGTGTGTGTGTGTTATGTGTGTATTGTGTGTGTGTGTGTGTGTGTGTGTGTGTTGGGGAGAAGGGGTTAGAAATACCTTATACCCAGGGCATTTCCACTGCCCGCCACTGATTGCTGGTGATCAGATGGACACTGACTTACATCGGGTTTTCAGAATCCCAAAGAGCATAACATCTTATGCATCTCTATTCATCAAATTCAAGTTTTTAGGTTTATCAGACAAGGGCTTGTTCTTTTCTTTTAATGATGCAGGGATAACCTTAACCTCAAATAGCTAACTTGTCAATCCACCCCAAAATGCAAATCCTTAAGAAATTAGCCTAGGCACTTGTCTCAAGAAACCACAGTACTTTTTCCCTGGCATTTTAATGATACAAGAATTCTTTGATCCAGAGCTTTCTAATGTCTAATCCATTAGCAGAATTGCTTTTTCTATCACAGCCCTCTTTACCAGATTCAATTAACACTGTCTACAGAGTTATACCAGAGATTGAAAGACAGATGCTTATTCCAGTCTCCAAAGATGTCTATGTGTATCTTGAGTGCTGTCACTCAAAAAATGAGACATGAATATGTAATTTAGAGAAAAAGAAATAAAAAGTATAAATATATAGAAAATCCCAAAGTTATGAGCACTCAAAGAAATAGTTAAGTCGAAATAATGTATTTTAAAGATGTATAAAGTTGGTTCTAGCCTTGATGTTCTCAACCTAATCAGCTATTCGGTTTCAGCTTTTTTCTTCTTCAACATCAGTCCTGCAATTCCTAAACTTTAGTATTTGATCTCACAGGTTCTTATCATATGAAGTCAGCACAACAATATTAGTAATATGAACAATGCATATTCACATGCAAAATCGGGTAAGAATTCTAAGTATAACCTTTAATGATCTTCTTGTGTGCTTTATATGTTGAAATTCTACTCTGTTTGAAACAGATATATATGTGACTGATTGAAAGAGAAAAGTGTTTTAATAATTGTAATGATTATGAAAGCTATTAATTTCATGAACACAATAGCTAAGAATTTCCAATTAGCTAAAAAATAAGAAAATATATTTCCAGTTAATACTAGTATTAAAATAATATATTAATTAGATAAACTTAGAGCATAATATGCTGCTGTTTTTTTTTTTTTTTTTTTTCGAGATAGAGCCTTGCTCTGTCACCCAGGCTGGAGTGCAGCGGCACGATCTTGGCTCACTGCGACCTCCACCTCCTGGGTTCAAGCAATTCTCCAGCCTCAGCTCCTGAGTAGCTGGGATTACAGGTGTCCACCACCACACCTGGCTAATTTTTGTATTTTAGTAGAGATGGAGTTTCACTTTGATGGTCAGTCTCCTGACCTCAAGCAATCCACCCACCTTGGCCTCCCAAAGTGCTGTGATTACTGGTGTGAGCCACCACACGGAGCCCATTATATACTTTTTAAGGCAGCACATTTATAAAAGTTTCAATAATAAGTTAGCATACATACACCTTCCCAGTTAGGCGTATAATAGATCATAATTTTATCTTTTGAAAAATGTTTAGGTATAAGCATTTATAAAATAAAATTAACATGAAACAAAATAACCTTTAAACACTATATTTAATATTTAGTTATTTAATCCCATGTAGATCATGATTCACTAAAGAAAAATATGTAATTTATTAATTTTTTCTATGCTATGCGAGCAGGTTAAAAGCACAATGTTAACTTGGTCATCTCAAGGTGTATTAAGCAGAAAAGAACAACATCCTTTATACATTCCATATTGACAAAATAAAGAATATTAAATGCGAATAAAGGAAGAATGTTAGAAAAAAATTCAGTACTTCAAAAGTGTCTTATTTCCCCACTGATCATAAATGAAAAAGTTCTACTTAATATCACAAATGCTCAGATAATGACTGCAAGAGCAATAAAATAGCTCACTATTCTGAGAAAATACTATTTTTGCACTGTAATTCAAACTTTAAACATTTAACTTAGAAATTTCAACAGCAACATTCATAATTATAATTAAACTTTTAAACAAAATTTCAGAATAATTTTTGTATGCTTTTATTTTATTTCATGATGATGATATTTGACTTCATATTTTATTTTAGGCAAATGTAATTTTGGGAAAACACTATTTTCCCATTTGTTATCTGGCCAAATGTTCATCCAGTGCGTGTCTAATTTACTATTTCAAAAGACTGAATAAGAGAGATAGTATTCAGACTAAAACTGACACCCAAAACCACTATCAGAAAAAAAAAATTCTCTAAATGTTGTCATCCGTTTCTTGTTTTCTAGAGCTGGTGAATAAAGCAACCAAAACAAAACTAAACAAAAATCCCCCAAAACAAAATACCTGTTAAGTATCAAAGCTATAGAATAAAACAATTTTAAACTTGGAGGAGCTCAGAAAATTTTGTACCCATGTACCCTTTGGAGAAACCTACTGAAGATGAAATTCATCCAACAAGAAATTAATGAGGAAACTTTATCAGTGGCAAATTTTAAATCTATTTTAATTATAGATATAAGACAAAAGAGGAAACAAGAGTGAAAGAATAAGATATTATATAATATATTCAATATAGCATGTGTTGTAAGTTTTGACAATGTAAAAATAATGCAAAGTTTACACCAAACATATTAGTCTTATTAAAAAATGTGAATAGACTTAATTCACCTATTAAAAATATTTCCATCATGACTGAAAATATGAGGTTCAACTATATACCGATTATTTTTAAAAAACCTAAAACAAAATAATTTGGAAACAAAATAATTTGGAAAAAAATGCCGAGTGGGCTGGGTGCAGCGGCTCACGCCTGTAATCCCAACACTTTGGGAGGCCAAGGCTGGCGGATCACTAGGTCAGGAGACTGAGACCATCCTGGCTAACACGGTGAAACCCTGTCTCTACTAAAAATACAAAAGTTAGCCAGGCGTGGTGGTGCATGCCTGTAATCCCAACTACTCTGGAGGCTGAGGCAGGAGAATCGCTTGAACCCGGGAGGCTGAGCTCGCAGTGAGTCTAGATTGTGCTGCCACTGTACTCCAGCCTGGGCGATAGAGCAAGACTACGTCTCAAAAAAAAAAAAAAAAAAAAAAAAAAGAAAAAAAGAAAAACAAAAGGCAGCAAATGGAAAAAATTAGAAAGCAGGTATAGTGATACTGATGTCAGACAAAGTAGACAAATTAAATGAGACAAATAAGGTCAGTTTTTTATGGGTTGTGTTTATACATCTGTATTTTGCAATCAACAAGAGAAAGTTTTAGAGAATAATATATTTGGTTACAGTTCCACATATCTGTAGTAAATAGAAAGCCACATGATATTAAATCTGGCCGTAAGTAAGGTAAAGCTGAAACATTCAACTCACATAAAATTACTTTTTGGAGAGTAAATATGCTAATAAGTAATTACTTCAATGACCGTTTCTTTTTATGACTGTTTGCAAACTGATCCCTTTTCTCTAATCATTGTGACTCACCAATGTCCAAACTGGCCTCTTTACTTTGGTGTTACTACCCAGGGATTTCTGAGGCAACATAAGTTTGGATTCATAAAAACAGTAGATGCTTTAACTTTTCAGTGACTGTTTTTAAATCTGTAAACTCAATAATCACATTAGTTAGCCCAGTAACTATAAAAACATTGAGATTTCAGCATTGCAAGTCAGGAGCTCTTTGAGCATTTTAGGTTA
Organism: Macaca mulatta; assembly: GCF_049350105.2. Classification (NCBI taxonomy): domain Eukaryota; kingdom Metazoa; phylum Chordata; class Mammalia; order Primates; family Cercopithecidae; genus Macaca; species Macaca mulatta. The sequence continues at coordinate 122,441,726 of NC_133417.1, read as the reverse complement.
AGCTGCTTTGGAATCTTTTTGGTATTTATCAGTCATTTGTATTTCCTTTATACAAATAAAATAATATATTTAAAGTAATTTTTAAGGTTAAATGTCATGGCAGACTTATCAGTACTTGTTATTTTTAAAACAGCATAAACCAATTATTATTTTTTCATTCAGTATTTGGAATAGTTGAAATAATTTCTGGTCCTTCCTTACATCAACCAATATACCACTTTTTTTCATGACATATAACACTAAAAATTACAGGCATCCCTGCAAAGTTTTTAAGTAAATGAGAGAATCGCAGTGGAGTCTCAATCAGTTAACAATGTAGATCAATTACAAAAAAAAAACACAAAAATCATATTAAAAGAAAATCTTCAAGCTAAAAAACAAACAAACAAACAAACCAAAATCCTCCTAAGAACTAAAACTGAGTATGTGTTGTCATTGATTCTATACTTGTATCCCCTGTCTGATTAGAGTCCTCCTCATGTTGTAAGATATGTTTGCTGAAACCTTCAGGCCACGTTTTCAGGACACTTAATATGAAAAAGCTATGCTACTACCACATCTAAGGGAATATACGGGTAGTGATTCTTCACTAATAGACTTCACATCCAAAGATCAGCACTGAGTCTCACTCCCCTCATTCACCTGCATCTTCTCAGGAGATAATGCTTGCTGTGCAAATAAATGAAAGGTCCCATTTTAATGATAAGTGCCACAGTTCACAATGAAGTTATAATAGTCACAGTTGTCTATGCACCAAATAACACAGCAACATATTTTGAAGCCAAAATTTCAGAAATGTAAGGACACATAAATGGAAACACATAAATAATAATAAAAAACATTCAATGAGTTGCTCTCAGTATAAGATAAATGGAGGCCAGGCATCGAGGCTCATACCTGTAATCCCATCACTTTGAAAGGTGGAGGCAGGGGGATCACAAGAAGTTAGGAGTTCAAGATCAGCCTAGCCAATATGGCAAAACCCCATCTCTACTAAAAATACAAAAATTAACTGGGGGTGGTTGTGCATGCCTGTAACCCCAACAAAATGGCTCGGAGGTTGCAGTGAGCCAAGATTGCACCATTGCACTCCAGTCTGGGCAACAGAGCGAGACTCTGCTTTAAAAAAAAAAAAAAAAAAAAAAAAGATAAATTAAATAGGCATCATAAGTAAGGATATAAGACAACCTAAATAACATAATTACTAATGTAGAGCTTATGGATATATATCAAACCTGGTAATAGAGAACATATCTTCTCAAGTGGGCATGGGGAATTCAGAAAATTAATCATAATTTAGGACATGTTAAGTAACAAAGAAAATGTCAATAAATTATAGAAATATTATAAAGAACGCTCTCTGATTACAATGTAAAAACACTACAAATATTAATAAAGTAAGAAAAAGATTATTTTATCTAGAATTTAAAAATACTAAACAACTCTTCAATAGAAGGGATATGCAAACAAAATTATAGAATTTTTAAAAGAATGCTAATAAGTTATATAGATACCCTGCACTGATGCAACAAAAGAATATAGCAGAATTTTGAGGATGCATTTAAGCAACAGTCAGAAAAAATTCTTAGCCTAAAAATAAGTGAATTAAATTTCAGCTAAGGATAAGAAAGCTAGACCCAATGGTGTACTGTCTTCAAGAGACACATCTCACACGTAATGACACCCATAGACTCAAAATAAAGAAATAGAGGAAAATTTACTAAGCAAATGCAAAACAGAAATAAGCAAGAATTGTAATCCTAATTTCAGACAAAACAGGCTTTAAGCCAACAAAGATCAAAAAAGACAAAGAAGGGTATTACCTAATGGTAAAGGGTTCAATTCAACAAGAAGACCTAACTATCCTAAATACATATGCACCTAACACAGGAGTACCCAGATTCAGAAAGCAAATTCTTAGAGACCTACAAAGAGACATAGACTTCTACACAATAATAGTAGGAGACCTCAACACTCCACTAACAGTATTAAACAGATCATTGAGGCAGAAAATTAACAAAGACATTCAGGATCTGAACTCAACATTGGACCAAATGGTTCTGATAGACCTCTACAGAACTCCCCACCCCAAAACAACAAAATATGCATTCTTCTTTTCACAACATGGCATATACTCTAAAATCGACTATGTAATTGGACATAAAACAATCCTCAGAAAATTAAAAAGAATCAAAATCATACCAACACACTCTTGGACTACAGTGCAATATAAATAGAAGTCAAAACTAAGAAAATTGCTCAAAACCATCCAATTACTTGGAAATTAAACAACATGCTCCTGAATGACTTTTGGGTAAATAATGAAAGTAAGGCAGAAATCAAGAGGTTCTTTGAAAATAATGAGAACAAAGATACAACATACCAGAATCTCTGGGACACAGCTAAAGCAGTGTTAAAAGGGAAATTCATAGCACTAAATGCCACATCAGAAAGCTAGAAAGATCTCAAATTAACGATCTAACATCATGCCTGAAAGAATTAGAGAAGGAAGAACAAATTAACTCCAAAGGTAGCAGAAGACAAGAAATAAAAAATATCAGAGCTGAACCCAAAGAAATTGAGACATGAGAAGTCATTCAAAAGATTAATAAATCCAGGAGTCGGGTATTTGAAAAAATCAATAAGATAGATAGGCCACTAGCTAGACTAATAAGAAAAGAGAGAAGATTCAAATAAACAGAAATAACAAAAAGGATATTACCACTGATTCCACAGAAAGAAAAATAACCATCAAAAACTACTACAAACACTTCTATGAACACAAACTAGAAAACCTGGAAGATATAAATAAATTCCTGGACACATATACCCTCCTAAGACTGAACCAGGAAGAAACTGATTCCCTAAATGGACCAGTAATGAGCTCTGAAATAGAATCAGTAATAAATAGCCTGCAAACAAAAAAAAGCCCAGGACCTGATAGACTCATAGCCAAATTCTACCAGTTTACAGAGAAAAGCTGGTGGAATTTCTACTGAAACTATTTCAAAACCTGAGGAGGAGAGACTCCTTTCCCAACTCATTCTATGAAGCCAGCATCATCCTGATACCAAAACCTGGCAGAGATGTTTACACCTGGCAAGTAAACATCAGGCCAGTATCCTTGATGAACATCAATGCAAAAATCCTCAGCAAAATACTCGCACCGAATCCAGCAGCACATCAAAAAATTAATCCACCATGATCAAGTAGGCTTCATCCCCAGGATGAAAGGTTGGTGCAACATATGCAAATCAATAAATGTCATTCATTAAATAAACAAAACTAAAGACAAAAGCCACATAATTATTTCAACAGATGCCGAGAAGGTTTTTGATAAAATTCAACACCTCTTCATGCTAAAAACTCTCAATAAAATAGGTATTGAAGGAACATATCTCAAAATAATTGAGCCATCTATGAGAAACCCAAAGCCAACATCATATTGAATGGGCAAAAGCTGGAAGCATTCTTAAAAACTGGCGCAAGACAAGGATGCTCCTCTCACACTCCTTTTCAACACAGCATTGGAAGTCCTAGCCAGAGCAATTAGGCAAGAGAAAGATATAAATAGGATCCAAATAGGAAAAGAGAAAACCAAACTAACCCTGTTTGCAGACAACATGATCCATAGTCTCAGCCCCAAAATTCCTTAAGCTGTTAAACAACTTCAACAAAGTTTCAGGATACAAAATCAATGTTCAAAAACCACTAGCATTCCTATACACCAACGGCAGCCAAGCTGAGAACCAAAGCAGGAAGGCAATCTTATTCACAATTGCCACAAAAAGAATAAAATACTGAGGAATACAGCTAACCAGTGAGGCAAAATATTTCTACAATGCAAAGTACAAAACACTGCTCAAAGGAATCAAAGAAGATGCAAACAAACAGAAAATCATCTCATGCTCATGGATAGGAAGAATCGATACCTTTAAAATGGCCATACAGCCCAAAGAAATGTACAAATTCTGTGCCATTCCTATTAAACTACCAATGACATTCTTCACTGAACTAGAAAAAACTATTTTAAAATTCATATGGAACAAAAAAGAACTTGAATAGCCAAGGCAATCCTAAACCAAAAGAGCAAAACTAGAGACATCATGCTACCCAACTTCAAACTATACTACAATGCTACAGTAACCAAAACCACATGGTACTGGTACCAAAACAAGCACATAGACCAAAGGAACAGAATAGAGAACCAGGCAATAAGGCTACACACCTACAACCATCTGATCTTTGACAAAGCTGACAAAAACAAGCAATGGGGAAAAGACTCATTCAATAAACGGTGCTGAGATACCTGGCTAGCTATATGCAGAAGATTGAAACTGGACCTATTCCTTACGCCAAATACAAAAATCAACTCAAGATGGAGTAAAGATTTAAATGTAAAACCCAAAACTATAAAAACCCTGAAAGACAACCTAGGCAATACCATTCTGGACAGAGGAAAGTGCAAAGATTTCATGACAAAGACACCAAAAGCAATCGCAACTAAAACAAAACTTGACAAATGGGACCTAATTAAATTTAAGAGCTTTGGCATGGCAAAAGAAACTAGCAACAGATAAGACAGACAACCTACAGCATGGGAGAAAATATTTGCAAACTCTGCCTTTGACAAATGTCTAATATCCAGCATCTATAAGGAACTTAAATTTACAAGAGAAAAACAACCCCATTAAAAAGTGAGCAAAGGACATGAACAGACACTTTGCAAAAGAAGACATACATGCAGCCAACAATCATATGAGAAAAAGCTTAATATCACTGAGCAATAGAGAAATGCAAATCAAAACCACAATGAGATACCATCTCACACTAGTAAGAATGGCAGATGACAGAGGCTGGTGAGGCAGTGGAGTAAAGGGAACACTTACCCAGCATTGGTGGAAGTATAAATTAGTTCAATCATTATGGAAAACAGCAAGGTGATCCCTCAAAGAACTAAAAGAAGAACTTCCATTTGATGCAGCAACCCAATTACTGAGTATATGCCCAAAGGAATATAAATCATTCTGTCATAAAGACATATGCACGTGTATGTTTACTGCAGCACTATTCACAATAGCAAACACATGGAATCAACCTAAATGCCCATCAGTGACAGACTGGATAAAGAAAATGTGGTATATATGCCCCATGCAATGCTATGAAGCCATAAAAAAGAATGAGATCTTGTCTTTTGCAGGAACATGGATGGAGCTGGTGGCTATTATCCTTAGCAAACTAACACTGGAACAGAAAAATACCACATCTTCTCACTTATAAATGGGAGTTGAATGATGAGAACTCATGAACACAAAAAAGGGCAGACACTGGGGTCTATTTGAGTGTGGAGGGTGGAAGGAGGGAGAGGGACAGAAAAAATAACTATTGGGTACTAGGCTTAATACCTAAGTAATGAAATAATCTGTATAACGAACCCCCGAGACATGAGGTAGCCTATATAACAAACCTTCACAGGTACCGCCAAACCTAAAATACAAGTTAAAAATTAATTAAGTAAAATTTACCTAAAAGACTAGAAAGAACAACAAAGTAAAGCAAAAGAAAGCAGAAGGAAAGAAATAGTAAGCAAAACACTTGTAAAAGAGGCAAAGAATAGAAAAACTGCAAATCTAATGAAATCCAAAATTCTTTTCTGTTTTTTAAACAAATTAATAGCATAGAGAGACCACTAGTTAACTAATTCAAGAAAAATGGAGAAAGCAGAAATCAATAAAATAAGTGAGGAAAAACTACTCCTGAAATGAAAGAAATTTTTAAAAGAGATGACTTTGTAGATCTTTATGAAAATAAATTTGAAAATCTAGATAAAATATGTAATCTTGTAGGCCTACACAATTACATAGTTTACAACAACTGAGCCTGTTGGAGATAGAAGACTTAAACACACCAATTTTTACAGATAAAATAGAATAAATCATACAATAGAGCACCAGGCTCAGATAGTTGATTGGCAAATGGCAGCAGAGGAGGGTGGATTTGACCATGCCTTCAAAGACCAGATAGTTAAAATGTTAAAATGCTCCATAAATTGTTCCAGAGTATTAAAAATATAGGAAAACATCTTCATTATTTTTATAAATCAAACATAACATTTACAACGAAACCTGATGAATATGATACAAATAAAGAAATGTACAGGTCAGTATCACTTAAAACTATCAATATGAAAGTTTGAAATAAAATTTTCACTAACAGACTCTAACACCACATAAGAAAACATATACTTTAATCAAGTATATGCTTCAAAATAAAGAAATTAGGGAATTAGAAGTTAGAAAATCCAAAAATATGTATATTAAAACTTCTAAGAAAAACAATCATATAATCTCTATGGGTGGTGAAAAAGCCTTCAAAAAATTTATTATCCTTGCTTAATTTAAAAAAATCCAAGAAAACAAGAATTGATAGTTTCTTAATATATTAAAGGTAGATGTAACTTGGTCCTAGAGTGAGCATCTTAATTAATGAAGAAACATTAGCGGTATCTCCATTTATGTCCAGAATAAGGCAAGAATGTACACTCTCTCTACTACTATTCAGCATTGTACAGGATGTATTAGCTGGGGGCAATTACACAAATAAATTGGAATCCCTTCCCTCCAAAAAAATAGAATAGAAGAAGTAAACTTACCTCTGCTTGCATATTATATAATTATGTACCAGTAAAACCCAAGAGAATCAACAACAAAACTAAACTATAAAAGTATTCATTATATGAATTTGTTTATAGAAATCAATAACCTTTATATACACACAGAAAAATCAGTCAGAAGTTGCTAACGGTAGAAATAATTTATTTACAATAGCAACATAGAAAATTAATTTAACAAGAAATATGTAACAATGCAAAATCTTTATAAGAAAAACGTTTAGACATGTTTTAAAGGCACAAAAGTGAACTGGAACAAATTGAAAGACATACCATGCCTTTGGATAAGATGACACCACTTCAGGAATAAAGGTCTGTTCTTTCAAAGTTACTTTAGACATTTAATGCAATCCCAATAATAACACCATAAAATTTTTTTTATGAAGCTCATCTTCATTTGAAAATGTAAGCACACCAGAATACATGAAAAACCTTGAAAAAGAAAGCTATGAAGAGATACTAATATTGCTAGATATTAAAACATATAATAAAGCCTCAATAATTAATTAATAAAGTCTCCATAAACAGCACTGGCTCATTAGAGAGGATGTCACTTGATACACCCTCATGAGAGGAATTTGGTAAGATCAAATAAAACTATGTTTATGTTTACCTTTTCACCTGGCAATATCACTTCCAGAAGTTTCCTTGAGAATTCAAAAGGTTATAACTAGTAGCATTATTTATCATTGCAAACTATTGGAAATAACCTATATGCCCATACATGGAAGAGATGTTGAATAAAATATGTTATGTTGTAAACATAATGGAGTCTGTGTAGCTAATAAAGAAGAATAGAGAAAGAACTCTATCAATGGGTGTTGAAGGATTTCCAGGACATATTAAGTGAAAGAAAAGCAAAATGTAAAAGAGCATAAATAGTTTGCTACCTTTTGTTTAAGAAAGAAGAGTAAAAAACAAAATAAACAGGCATCTGCTCATTTCTGCAAAATTAGTGCAAAAATAAATGCAGTGAGTATAAACCAGAGACTAATAAAATTGGTTACCATTTTAGTCTTCCATGACCACAATTAAGTGGCTTAAAATAAAGCCCATCTATTAGCTAATGATTTTATAGGTCAGAGTCCAGATAGACTCAACTGGGTTCTCTACCTAGAGTCAGCTGGTCTGGGTTCCTCTCTGTAGCACTCTGGGGTAAGAATTCACTTCCAAGCTTATTGGATTTTTGGCAGAATTCAGACTCTTTCAGAGGTAGGGTTGAGGTTCCTGTTTCCTTGCGGCTGTCAGCCAGGACTGTTCTCAGCTTCTCATGTCTGTGTTCCTCGCCACGTGACCTTCTCTATCTCCAAGCCAGCAGTGGTGCATTCAATCTCTCTGATTTCCCCTCCTGCTATCAGCCAGAGAAAACTCTGCTTTCAAAAACTAATCTCCCTTTTGTCATATAAGGGATATGTAATATGTAATATCTCATCATATTCACAGCTTCCACTCACCCTTGAAGGGTGGGCAAAGGTCACTCAGGGCCATTCTTAGAATTCTGCTCACCACTATTACCAATAAAGTGTGAGTGAGAGGAAGTGTGAAGAATAGATGGAACAGGGACAATGACACTTTTTGCATATGTCTATTGTACTGTTGTGACTTTTGGAATTTTTCGTAACATTTCAGCAATTAAAAAAAACAGCAAGAACGAGGAAGAAAAAATTCCAAAAATGTAAATCAAACAAAAGCAAATGAGCTAAGTGAAATACCAAATGAATAATATAACTATACTAAATTGGGAAAGAAAACCTAACCTGAATAACTTCTGAGCATTGTATTTAAAGTATATGCCCTTAGGCTAAAGAGAAAAACACAACCTCTAAAACATATTGACCTCTAGTTAACAGGCTTCTTTTATTCAAAGAGGCATGGATCAGCAATTATGAAAACACTTTTTGTGTGTTGAGTAAATAAGTAAATGTACTGTGGAAAATGGCTGTTGTGTTTCTCGCTGTTGGATAAGGGAGCTCCAACTATGGAAAAGAGGAAGGGTAGCATGAATCCCATGCCACTGAATTAGAATTGAAGGTATCGGTGGAAGTAAATAGTTTTTACTATACCTGGGTGGTAATGAAATAATATGTAGAAATCTATATAATATAATGAAATAATACATAAGAATCTATATCTATAGATTTAGAAATGTGGAAATCTGTATCTATATAGATATAGATTATATACAGGCACACCTCATTTTATTGCCTTTTGCTTTATTGCACTTCATAGATACTGTGTGTTTTATACATTTAGGGTTTGTGGCAACCCTGCATCCAGCAAGTCTATTGGCCCCATTTTTTCAACACTCTGAGCTCACTTCATGACTCTGTGTCACACTTTGGTAATTCTCATAGTATTTCAAACTTTATTATCATTATACCATTATGGTGATCTGTGATCGGTGATCTTTGATATTACTGTTGTAATTGTTTTGAGCCACCACTAATTGTACCCATTTAAGAAGGTGAACTTAATCAATAAATGTTGCATATATTCTGTTAATAATCAATAAACTTAATCAATAAATATTTGCATATGCAATAAGTATTTGCATATGTGAATGTTGCATGTTGCTCCACTCACTGGCCATTCCTCAACCTGTCTCCCTCTCCTAGGGTCTCCTGTTTCTTGAGACACCACGATATTGAAATCAGGTCAGCGAATAACCCAACAATGGCCTCTAAGTGTTCAAATGAAAGGAACAGTCACATGTCTCTCACTTTAAATCAAAAGCCATAAGTGATGAAGTTCAGTGAGAAAGGCATGTCCAAAGCCCAGATAGGCTAAAAACTAGGTTTCTTATGCCAAACAGTTAAGTTGCGCAGGCAAAAGAAAAGTTCTTGAAGGAAATTAGAAGTGCTACTTCACTGAGCACACAAATAATAACAAAGTGAAACAACATTATTGGTGATATGGAGAAAGTTTTAGTGTTCTGGATAGAAGATAGAACCAGCCACAGCATTTCATGAAGTTAAAGCCTAATGCAGAGCAAGGCCCTAACTCTCTTCTCTTCTATGAGGGCTGAGAGAAGTGAAGAAGCTACGGAAGAAGCTAGCAGAGGTTGGTTCCTGAGATTTAAGAAAGAACATCTTCATAACATAAAAGTGCAAGGTGAAGCAGCAAGTGCTGACAGAGAAGCTACACCCAGTTATCTGGAAGATCTTCATTTCTGTCTTATTTTAAGAAAATCTAGCTAAGATCATTGATGAAGGTGGCTACACTAAACAGCAGATTTTCAGTGTAGACAAAACAGTCTTATATGAGAAGATGCCATCCATCTAAGGCTTTTATAGCCAGAGAGAAGTAAATGTTTCAAAGCTTCAAAAGTTGGTCGGGCATGGTGGCTCATGCCTATAATCCCAGCACCTTGGTGGCTGGATCACGAGGTCAGGAGTTCAAGACCAGCCTGGCCAAGATGATGAAACCCCATCTCCACTAAAAATATAAAAATTAGCCAGGCATGGTGGCGGGCACCTGTAATCCCAGCTACTTGGGAGACTGAGGCAGAGAATTGCCTGAACCCAGGAGGCGGAGGTTGCAGTGAGCCGAGATCATGCCACTGCACTCCAGCCTCAGCGACAGAGCAAGACTCCATCTCAGAAAAAGAAAATAAAAGAAAAGACTCTCTTGTTAGGGGCTAATGCAGCTGGTGACTTAAAGTTGAAGCCAATGCTCATTGACCATTCTGAAAATTCTAGGTCCCTTAAAAATTATGTCAATCTGCTCTGCCTGTGCTCTGTAAATGTAACACCACCACCTGGATGACAAGTCTGTTTATAGCATGATTTACTGTATATTTTAAGCCCACTGTTGGGACTTCCTGCTCAGAAAAAAAGATTCCTTTCAAAATATTAGTGCACATTGACAATGTACCTGGTCATCCAAGAGCTCTGATGGAGATGTACGAAAAGATTAATGCTGTTTTCATACCTGCTAACACAACATGCATTCTGTAGCCCAAGGATTAAGGAGTCATTTTAAATTTCAAGTTTTATTATTTAAGAAATAATTCTGTAAGGAGATAGCTGAGTCACAGATAGTGATTCCTGTGATGAATCTGGGCAAAGTAAATCAAAAACCTTCTGGCAAAAAGTCGCCATTCTAGATGCCATTAACAACATTTGTGGTTCATGGGAAAAGGTCAAAATAGCAACCTTAACAGGAGTTTAGAAGAAGCTGATTCCAAACCCTCATGGATGACTTTGAGGAGGAGTTTAAGACTTCAGTGGAGGAAGTAATTGAAGATTTGGTGGAAACAGCAAGAGAACTAGAGTTAGATGTGGAACCTGAAGATGTGAACTGTTGCAATCTCATACTTGAATGGATCAAGCTTGAATGGGTGAGGAGTTGCTTCTTATGGATAAACAAATAAAGTGGTTTATTGACATGACATCTACTCCTGATGAGATGCTGTGAACATTGTTGAAATCAAACAAAGAATTTAGAATATTACATAATCTTAGTCGATAAAGCAGTGTCAGGGTTTGAGAGGAGTGACTCCAATTTCGAAAGAAGTTCTTTTGTGGGTAAAATGCTATCAAACAGCATTGTGTGCTACAGAGAAATCTTTTGTGAAAGGAAGAGTCAGTCAGTGTGGCATACTCCACTGTTACCTTATTTGAAGAAATTGCCACAGACACCCTATTCTTGCAACAATCGCCCTTATCAGTAAACGGTCATCAACACTGAGGCAAGAATCCCCATGTCACCCAGGCTGGAGTGAAGTGGCCGGATCTCAGCTCACTGCAAGCTCCGCCTCCCAGGTTTACGCCATTCTCCTGCCTCAGCCTCCCGAGTAGCTGGGACTACAGGCACCCGCCACCTCGCCCGGCTAGTTTTTTGTATTTTTTAGTAGAGACGGGGTTTCACCGTGTTAGCCAGGATGGTCTCGATCTCCTGACCTTGTGATCCGCCCGTCTCGGCCTCCCAAAGTGCTGGGATTACAGGCTTGAGCCACCGCGCCCGTCCTGTTAAGATTTTTTAGCAATAAAGTACGGTTTAATTAAGGTATATACAGTTTTTTAAGACATAATGCTATCACACACTCACAAGACTATAGTATAGTGTAAACAATTTTTATATGCATTAGGAAACCAAAAAATTTATGTGACTTGCTTTATAGTAATATTTGCTTTATTGCACAATATCTTTGAGGTACACTTGTGGATATAGACATGGATATTATATACGTACACACATAAATTTGTATCTATGAGTGTATGTGTGTATATACATCCGCTGTCTATCTCTGTTGACAGGCCCTAGAAACAATGGCACCTTGTAGTAATCAGTGAAAATGCCATTTGCCACTAAAAGGAATCAAGCCCTTTTGAGAAATGGCTGATTCTAGAAAAATGTAAGATGAGTTAAGAATATGGTGTTGTGCCAGAAGAGTGAGAATGTGTTAAAAGAATGATGTAGATATGTCAAACGGACACAGGAACCAGCTTGAAAGGGCTTAGACTGAAAAAACCTGGACAATTTGCTAATCAAAGTAAATAAGCATAGTAAAGAAATACAATTCACAGAAAAAGAAATACAATTCACAGAAAAAATAAAATCCATGATATAAATCGATAAATGAGTGAATAAATAACAAAACAGGTGATAAGAAAATGTTCTTTCGTACGGTAGAAAGCCAACCAATAATCATAGAAACAATTCCAGGGGTCAATTTAAATGTCAATCTGTGGTAACCATTATAACAATTGATTCAGGCAAAAATCTTCAATGGATGCTAAAACTAGCAGCTGGAAGTTTAAGGAGTAAGAAGATACTGAGGTAATCTTAAGGTACCCTTCCATGAGATTCTCATTAATTAGAAGCTAACTAACTAGTAATTTTATCATTTAAGAAACTCAGTAGACACCACCTTAATCAAGTGATCAAAATTCTCATCCTCAGAAATGAGACAAATAAGATACCGTATGTCCCCTGATATCATGCACTGAGAAGAACATACCACTTCTGTGATATTCTTGCCAAAATTTCGTAACCTAAATCTAATCAAGAGGAAACATCAAACAAACCCAACTTGGGTGACCATCTATCAAATAACCAGGGCTTGCATTCTTCACAGTTGTCAATGTCATGATAGACAAAAAAGACTGAGGGACTGTACTAAATTAAAGCAGCCTAAACGGGGACAGCAACTGAAAGCAAAGCAGAATTTTCTGTTGCCATTAAAATATTATTAGTACATTTGGAAAAATACAAATAAGCCCTGATGATTTGAATATAGCGATGATGCATGAATATTACTTTCCTGATTTTGATAATTATCTTGTGGTTATGTAAAAGAATGTGCTTCTTTTGTAATAAATATGTACTCTAGTATTATAGTGTTTAGCAATAAAGTAGCATCCTGTCGGCAACTTTCAAATTGATCAGAAAAAATTATATATGTATATGAATATACATTCAGTATGTTACGTATGTTTGTATTTATACAATAGCCTCAAATTTCACTTCTCAGCATCCATTTCTAGAAATGGTTAGATTGGAGAACAAAGGCGCATATCCAGAGTGGGGGCTTCCTACTCCTTTCTTGTTAAATGTAGCTAATCTGCACAGAAGGGTCAGCTAGAGGCGAAGACATGGGAAATGGCAAGTGCAAGTTCCCCATCTTAGTGACCTGGGAGATACTACATGAAGCTCAAGCACATCACCCCTGTACCTGATCACAGGGTGGGGTGGGGCTAGGGAGCAAAAGAGACAAGCAGTTGTGCCATGGCTGAGCAGTCAGTGATCTCCAGTGCCTTAGCACTAAGCAACCAGGAAATACAGTCTTCCCAGTTTCAGGCTCCCACACATACCAAAACAGATGGAGGGTCAGAATTTCCCTTTCCAATATGTTGGGAGAAAGTTCTACCTCTCTGGAATGACATGGGCATGACATGAAAGGTTCCTCCCTATGCCTTAAAAAACCTGACAGTTCTTCAGCCCCTGCCTCAGGGCGGGATGGAGGAGAAAACTTGGGCCAGTGCCTCACCATCAAAAATGTCCCACTATAGAGACCTGCAGGAGCTTCAAGCCTCGAGGCCTGTAGTCATGCTTGAGAAATAGCCTGTCTGGGGATGAGCCTTTGCTGGCTCGGTTAACAGTGACACCCTCTCTGCATACAACCAGAAGACTCCAGAGAAGGGAGTACTTCCTTCTCTCTCAGGTACTCTCAGGTAGACAAAAAACACCCCGTTGACCTCCATTCCCATCAATATCAGATACCTGCTTTCTCAAGTGCCTCTTCCCTAGATGACTCCATTCTTGATAAACTCAATAGTCACTGTCAATACTGCTAAAATCAACAGATAAAAGAGCTGCTTCAATATTGCTGGGCCCCAAAGCTGCTAAAGCTAGCCCCAATAACCTGCCCTGTCAATTCCAGCTGTTTCCTAAATAAATCTCCTTTACTTATAATCCAATTTCATCCTTAACCACAATACCATTTGCCTCTTGCCTAGGGGCACAAGCCATCCCTGACCGGCCAAACTAGCAGCCCAGACCACCTGCTAAGGACAATGGGGCTAGGCTTCCATGTGGGGCTGTACTTTTTAATGCCAGCCTTTGTGTAGTTACAGTTCATCCCTGGCCCCATTTTAGGCACCTCTATGTTGCTAGTTCCTTCATACGCCTCTGCTTCTTTTCCTTCTAATTAACTTCCAAACTCAGGGTGGAGACTTAGCATTGGTATTGTAAGAAAAGGCCAGCCTGACGCATTCTCCTAAGTGACGCATTCTCCTAATGTCATGGACAACAAGAAAAAAAAATTTTTGTCTTAGGGCCTGAACTAGTTTAGGCCACTTAGCCTGCCTGATAGGTCAGACTGCCAAGTAAGAGAAGCAAGAGTTGGGAGAGACATCTGTGCTTCCTCCCTTTTTAGGGGATAGTAATCTCATGGACTTGTAAAGCACTCCCCACCCCAAAACACCAGACCAAACAACTGTCTTGGTTTGGTCCACTGCTCTCACCAAGGTCCTCAAGGGGTGATTCCCAGGAAGTTAGTGGGAAAAGAAAGGGGAGTGAAGTAAAGATGGAGGAAAGCATGAGCAAAGCTGTCTAATTGAGCTGAATTTCACTGTGCTTAGCAGTGGGTTACTACCGCTGGGGGCCTGCAAGGAACGGTGGAGAATGTGATTCAAAATTTCTCCTCCAAATGACAAGTGATGTCTGAGTCTGGCAGAATTGTGGCACAGGGACCTATATCACCAGTTATCAAGGCAAGGAAATAAGCCCTGGTTTTACTGTATAGTGCCTAAAAAATAAAGCATTCTAGAAAAGCTAAATATTATATCTGCCTAATGTGCATTCTAGGAATAGAGGCTTGTCTGCTTTTCATTTTGAGGACTTCTGAGACTGCCTAACATGGCCAAGAAAACTCTTGGATATGCTTTGGTGTTTGGGTTGTACCAAGCTTATAAATAGTGGTATATTAGTTATCTATTGCTGCATAACCAATTACCCCTAAGGTTGGAGGCCTGAAACAACAAAGATTCATGATCTCAAAGTTTCTGAGTCAGGAATTCAAGAGCAGCTTAGCTGGTAGCTATGGCTCTGAATCTCTCGTGAGGTTGCAGTTAAGACTTGACCAAGTTGCAGTTGCCTGAAGGGCTTAACTGGGGTTAGGGGATCTGTTTGCAAGATGACTCACTCACATGGCCATTGGCAAGAAGCCTTAGTTCCTCACTGACCACTAGCAGGAGGCCTCAGCTGCTCTGCATCTAGCACCCTCCATGGGATGGTTGTGCATCCTCATGATATGGCAGACGTCCTCCCTCAGGGCAAGTGATCTAGGAAAGACAGGAAGATAGAAGATGCAGTATCTTCCAAGATCAAGTTTTGGAAGTCATACTTCATCACTTTTGCCCTATAATATTTTTTAGAAGTAAGTCACTAAAAATAGTCCACACTTGAAAAGAATTAAGCTCCATCTCTTGAAGGAAAGTATATTAAATAATTTGTGACCATATTTTATTTAAAGCTACTCACCACAAGTGGGATGGCCTGGCCACTAGAGTCTGGAGAGTCTCGAACTGTAACTCCTTGAATTCAGCTGGAGTCATTACAGCATAGCAGAGTAGGGTGAGATTCAGGTTCCAATGGACTCAAGGGTGCGACCTGGCCAAGACGAGCTCCTGGGAGTGCCGCCAGTGCTGTCTTACAAACCCCACACTCAGAACGACTTCACCTTTGGTTTAATACTCTGTTGCCATCTTGAAATTAAAATTCTTGATAATTCCTAGTAATTTTGTCTTTGTATTTGTTTTGTAAGTGAAGTCCAGTGGTACCATGGAGCATGTGCAGGAGCAGAGGAGATAGCTACAATAAAAATGTTTACTGCCATTTCTTGCTGTCCATTTGCGTATAGTGTTCATAAAATTCCATGAGCACAGGATTCTGATGAATCTACAATGCATGGGAGCTCAGAGGGGACTCAAATCAAGTACAATGTAAGTATGTTATGTCTATGACTAAGGACGTGGGGACCACACCACTGACAGTCCCAGGAGGCCACATTTTTCATTCAAGCCAGAAAGAGGGCAAGGACATTCTAAGAAACAAGAATTAGCAAGGGACTCTGTCATATCCTTCATTACTCATGTTACTTCCTCTATTAGTCAACCACTTGCACTGAAAATGATACCATAGAAGGAAAGAGAAAGATAGGGCAAACCATAGTGCCTTTTCTTTTCAGTCCTGTCTTACTCATCAGTAAGTCAAAGGTAGAGAGTGTTGATAGAATGCGCATATTATTAAGAAGAAAAGTACAAATACTTGAATTGGTTTGGTGCAGTGCTTACAGTGTTCTGAAAAGAGCAAAATATATATGCATGTACAAGCTATGAAGTATAAATTGTGCGATTTCAGTAATCTCTCATAGGAGTGAAATACTCTTATTTTTGCATTTAAAAGTGTCATTGCACAATATCAAGATGAATGGTAAATCTATGCTAGTAATTTACCATTTCAATTTTTCTTTATTTAGAACATTAAATAGCAAATTGAAAAACAACATGACCATGACAAGTCAAGGGAGATTGTGAAAGAAAGAAAAAAGCTTTATATTGTACTACCTCTAATGACAGTTTTCCCCTGCCTCTTATTTCAAAAACACATTCAGTCTGTAGCATATAATGAGGTTATGTAACCTTGAACAGTAATAGAAATGGTCAAAATACAAAGACATGGTAATAGGGAGCTGAGTGTAAAACATAAAAAATAGCATTCTCAAGTAGTTTTTTCAGAAGTCCATAGGTGTTGCTTATAAAACAGAGGCTACAAAGCCTTGAAGAAAACAAGTTCACAGGAGCAAGATGTAGTTCAAGCTGAGGAGAGAAGCTGAGAGTCCTCTGCCGATTCAGGGGGATTGGGTAAAATCCAGGGAGAGAACGATTCCAATTTCAAGAAGAAAAGCAGTAGACGGAAAAAAGGAACTGAGAAACTGAGAAGCAGAAGTATTAGGTTGATGCAAAAGTAATTGTGGTTTTTGCAGTTACTTTTAATGACAAAAACCACAATTACTTTTGCACCAACTTAATATATCTGGTAGGCCCAAGGCAGTGGATCTGGTGTACAGATACTAGGGATGGATTGAAGGGAGAAAGGGGCAGAAAAAGAGACAACCAAATAGCTTAGACACATACGCCTAAGGCCAGAGCCTGGGCACCGGTAGCAGGGCTCAGTGATGTGGCCATGATCTTCAACTCAAAGAATGTTCAGGTAGGAGGGACCCCAGAACTCATCTAATTCAAACCTCTTATTATCAGTGGGATAAAATGAGGCACAAAAGGGGACATGACTTATCTAAAATTATAGAATTTGTGAGTAACAGAAGAGGATATTTTAATTTATGACTGTTCTGTTGTATCACGAAGTCAATTTATAGGCCAGTTGGGAACACCTAGGATCTATACCAGAATATATCTTTCTCCCCTAGAAGTAGAAAGTAGAAAGATGATCAGCTCCACTTGGAAATAGCAATTATGGTAAAAGAACTAGCTCAAAATTCCAAGCCCAAATTAACATCTGGTTCTCCAGCACTCATGAAGTTTAAGGCATGTGCTGGGTACAAGGAAAAAGCTCTAGGCTCAAAGATTGTTTTCCTGCTAGACTGTTTGGCCCCTTAGGGTCAGGGATCAAATCTGATTTACCTTTCCATCTCTAACACCTGGACAATAGTCATCTTTGACCATTTATTTTCGACAAGTAATTATTTTACTCCTGGGGTCCCTTGCATTTCTATTCTCCTAATATTACATATAAATTCACTGAGATAAGAGAAGTAAAGGGATAAGTCGGTGATCACAGAATGAATGAATTAAGAGCAGAATTCAAGTCTACCTTTCTTGGGCTCTTTCTCCTCACCATTGCTGTTGCTATTCCTTCCAAAGGATTAGGACAAAGGAAAGAGATGAAGCAAAAACTGATACAAAGTTGAGTAATAGTATAACAATTAAATAATCTGTAAACCAAAGTCTAGGAGAAATATCTATGAACTGGAATATGAAT
Organism: Macaca mulatta; assembly: GCF_049350105.2. Lineage (NCBI taxonomy): Eukaryota > Metazoa > Chordata > Mammalia > Primates > Cercopithecidae > Macaca > Macaca mulatta. The sequence goes on along the minus strand of NC_133417.1, from coordinate 122,423,551 downwards.
ATGTAATAAGAGCTTCTTTAGAGTCTAAAACTGGACTGTTCATAGGCACATGGCATTTGCAGCATCTAAAACAAGGCTTGGCATATACTTCCCGTTGCTACTAAAATAATAAATAGTATATCCTGTAGTTAGACTGTTCAGCAGCATATATCAAGTGCCAGCTTAGTGCTTCAAACTTGAGTTACGTTGACAGAAGCCTTCAAAACAATATTGTGTGAGATAAACACAATGGTTACAGTCTGTGGCCTGAAATTCTTTTACTGTGGGAAAGCCAATTTTAAAGATGATTTGAAGGTCAAATTAGGTCACCTCTAACATAATGTAACATTTACTGGACTGCAGTGGGCAAGGGAAAACAAAGAGGTTTTTGGAGAACTTAGACATTGGAGAATAGTCATGCTCTTGGATGGCATTATCCAAAGATGGTGGCAGTGAGTGGAATCCAATAATCATACTATTAAAAAACATAATCTGAGCTGTAGGTGAAGTAGGGGAGTGAGGGCCGTAGTCCAGAGGCCCTTCAGAGTTTCTCAAATCTTTAAATATCTTTCAAGATGGGGGGCCCTATTGCTCTTTCAGGACCATCATATCAATTTATTTTTGATACCAGAGCTCTAACTATACTATAAGTCACCAGAATTGACAGCAATTTATATGGGTTGGATTTTTTTTAGTAACTAGGGAAAAAAATAAGTATCAGTTACTTTGTTGACCTAGCAGACCAGTCTTTGCAGAAAGAGGGATAAAGCATCCTTGATGAAGAATAAATAAAATTATACTGTGAAGAAATTTCCAACTGGTCAGATCAGGATGTAATTCTCTTGTTTGTGTTTTTCTTAGAAAGCATTTCCATTTTGCCTGGCTCTGGGAACAAAGCCAATGTCTGCTTTAGAGGAACAGAGATTTCCAGTAAGTTGGGCTGGCAATAGTGGCTGGGTGGGTGGGATCATAGGGAGGGTTTGTTGGGGGACAGTTCAGAAACCCATGTACAAGCCTAGAAAGGGCGAGGTGGTTGGTTTGCCTCATATTCTCAGATCAACAAGGCTTCTGAGACATGTTTATGGGCCAGGGAGGGATGAGACTGAGTCAGAAGACAGAGCCTAGGCACCTCCAATACCCTTGCCTCAAATAATTAACAAACCACAAAAGCTGGGTGGGAAAGGAGGGAGGAAAGGAAACAGAAGTGAAGAGAGACACTGTTCTCCCACTCTCTGCTCGTTAGACCTAACGAGGTTATGCTTCATACTGGGTTTCACAATGGCATCAACGTCAGCCTCAGAAGCATGTCTTACAACCAGTCCCTGGAGATCAAGAACCGTGTTCTTCTCTTCCTTCTCTCCAACATCACTTCCTTTTATCTATTTTTCCAGCATGGTGAATGGAAAAAAGGACACAGATCCAGGATTCAGAAAGGAAATGAGGACAGAGACTGACACTCTCTAAATACACAAAGGCAGAAGACATTTTCTCAGGTGGGTTACATACCTGCCTTATTCATATGATCTTCACAAGTCAGAAAACTTTGGTTTCAGTCCTGGTTCTTACACTAAAGTGTTGAATGACTGTGAATAAGTCCCATAAGTTCTGCTGTCCTTACTGAGGAGTGCAGAGTGTGTATAAAATGGGAACAATGGTATTTTCCCAGCTACCTTAGGGCATTGTTTCAAGAATCAAATGGGATAATACTCAAAGAAGTACTTGGTGAGCTGTGAAATGCTGAACATATGTAAGGAATTATTATTTAGCCAATAAACCTCTCTCTAAGACACTAGTCTCTGAGATTCCTCCATTTGAGAGATAGCTGTCTTCTCTATTTACCTCAAACATGTATTCTGACTCTAACCCAAAGTCACTTAGAAATTGGCCTCAAAGATCTAACCATAGCCTTGGCACCAGACAGCAAATCAGATCTCACTTCCTGCCGCTACCTTTATTTGCAATGTAGCTTCCAAAGCAAGAAACAAAATCTCAAGTTCCATTAATAATGAAACAAGGAGGCTCAAAAGCCTCACATCCTAACATTGGGCTCAGTGGAGAAGGAAGGAGCATCAGTGATGACGAGGAATGGTACAAGTGCAGGGTGAAGGTGGGAGTTGACCTTAAGAGAGAGCTTATTGTCCTGATTGGGATAGGAAGGTCTTAAAGAATGGTGTCTTCTGGGAGGCATCATTTTCCACAGATGGTCAGGAATGTCAAATCAGTCCTAGACAAAACTAGAGCCTCTAGAGAAGGAAATTACGAGAGACTGTGGGAAACTGGCAAGAAGAAATTTTGAAAGGAAGGGAGAACACTGAATCATTTGATGACCTGCCATGTGCCAGAGGCTGTCTTATACATGTATCATACATCTGCGATGTCATGTCCTCCAGCCTGCCTCCCGCCTCCTTTGCTGCTGCTGTGCTAAGCCATTGGAGAGCAGACAGCTCTGGGTGGTCATGTTCTAGTAGCAGAAACCCTTCAGGAATTCAGACAGTATCCACCCATTGACTGTTGGAAGAAAAAAAATCTGGGTCAAGATGAGAATTGACAGAGAAAAGGGAGGAAAGAAGAGAAATGGAGCTCAGGGTGGTGGTGATGGTAGAAGTGCATCTATTAGGACAATTTCCCAAGTAGCAACTCTGGATTCCTCCACTTGCTTACACAGTGTCTCCTTCCTATCCTTCCCTCCCCAGCCCTTGTCTCTACTGAACATCTTTCAACACTGGCCTCAACCACTAGATTCTATCATTGTGGTTAAAAGCTGAGATAAGCTTGGACTCAAGTCCTGCTTCCTCCTCTTGCTTGCTAGCTGTGTGGCCCTGCTATGGCAGTTAACACTAAGCCTCAGTTCCTCTTCTATTAAACAGTGTTAATAATGCTTATTAAGTGTTTCCAAAAAATTGAAATACATTTTGTATATAAAGTGTTGAACCCAATGCCTAGTTTAATAATTGGAGTCTTTATAATTACTTTATTATTAATCATCCAGGTGTCATCTTGTAACTATCACCACTTTATCTAGGACAAACATTTATTAAGCGCTTACTACTCACTATTGGATTAGGCACTGAGACTGTGAAGATAAAACAGGTACAACTCCTGACTTCAAGGAGCAAATAATCAAATGCAAACAGTGGGGTGTGGAGACCACAAGGAGACATACTGGCTGTGGTCCTATATTTGAAGGTTGTCACATGGACAGAGGGGTAGGTTTGTTTCAGAGGCTCTGGTAGCGAAGAGCCACTCTGATGGTGAAAGTCAGGGCAGCTCCAGCTGCTGGGAAGCTGCTGGGAATTCTCATGAGTGGGGCTGAGTCAGGGATCCTGCAGAGTTGACTCCTGTCTGGGCACATGCTGTGCTCTCAGTGGTTTTCAGGCTCTGCTCCATGCTGATTAGACAGGGGCTTCGAGGAGGCATCTCAGAGGCTGTGTGGTGAGGGAAGGAGGGCAGAGGTGATATAGGCCCTCAGCCTCCTTTTGGGGGTATTATCTAGGGCAGCGTTGATTGTATCTGTTTTATAAACTGGAAATCTGAGTTAGACTCAAAGAAAAGATCAAGTTGCTAAAAACATTCCAAAACCGCCAGGTTAAATTCTTTCTAAGATCCTTTCCAAAGATGAGATGTTAGCATTCTCTAGCCTTTCTCAGTGCAGTGGTGTCTGAAACTGACACATCTTGGCATCATATTCGTCCATATTCAGAACCTGAAGCCTCTGTGAACATCCGTGGCTCTTCATCCATAGTTCTTTAATTCCGCCAGGTTTTTTGCAGTGTATTTCCTAATTTCTCTTTATCATCTCAATCCTTCCCCAGTTTTCCCATTAATGTAGCTCATTCTCACCAATTCAGAAATCAGAGAAGAAGCAGATCCAAAGAGAGGTTTAACCTGTTGAGAATTACTAGAGAAGCAAGTTTTCTGCTTGCAGAAGGACCAAGGGTAAACATAACACTAGGCCAGGCAACTGTTGACTTTACTTAACTTGAACCCTATTACATCAGGCTATAGGTCAGAGGCCAGGCTGCCAGAAATATGCAAAAATAACCCCTCTGGAGAAATGAGAGACTGAGTGTGCCGCTAAGGGGGCCTCTCTCCACTGTGATGTTTCCAAGGGGCTGGAAGGGGACTCTCAGGCTGACAATAGGGCCTGGTATGAATTTTCTCATTACCGGAGAACTACTCCCAGATGGAGCTGAGTTCTACATCCCAATACAATTTGGATGTGAACAGGAATTCAAGGTCATTGTTGCCTTCTTTATCACCTTCTGACAAAAAGCAAAATTCCTCGTTCAAAAAAGTAAAGAGAAAATGAAAGAGAGGGAAGGAGGGAGACAACAGAAGAAAGAAGAGAAGAGAAATCTTTAGAAAATAAAGATCACACACAGTAAACGAGTTCCAATGTGCTGCCTCGGAATAGCAGCCTGTGGCACAATCATGGCCCTGGGGCTTTAAAACTCTAAATATTTTTAATGGATCATAAATCTGAAACAGAACGTGAAGTTGTCAAGACCTATTTGCACCCCTACTGTTAGAAACAGCTGACCAGACAATTTAGCCACTGTATACAAAGCATATACCTCTTCATGTTTCCGTGTTTCTATCCAAAATACACCCATTTTGTCCTATGTCTTGGCCACATGTTAAGGGAAACGCCCATCTCTCTGTGAAAGCAGTCTGAACTAGCAATGTGAAATAATTACTCTGCAAACTCTTCTAATTGCAGTGATCTGTTTCTTGTTAAGAAAATGTCAAAACCTAATTTAATTATTTAATTCATCAATTCACCCATCTCTTTGAGTAAAAATGGGTTGAAATTATTATTTTATGATACTTCCTGTGTTTATAAGAAAGCATCCTAAGACAAAGTTTGCATTATTCCTCTGCTAGGGAATTTGTCTCATATGCGACCTGGATATTTTGCCCATAATTCCAGGAACTCTGCCTGGCTGGACAGATGTTTGGAGCTCATCTGCCCCAAAGGGAGGAGAGAGTTATGCGGCACTGCCCTAATGAGCTGACATGGAACCTTATGTACATAGGAATAAGTTAAGGAAAGCATTTCCCCTTTACTTGAGTTATCCTCTGCTTGATCCTACAGAAATCTTCAGAGAGGAAGTCTTTGGAATGTAGCTGTCCTGTGCATTGATAGAGCAGTGCTTTATTTAGTGGGTTCCCCGACATTTATCTAGGCATATGTTCACAGCATGTTAAAGTGTCATGTAAGAGGCTCAAGATTTAGTTTCTTAGAGCCAGGCGCATGGGCGGAAGCCCACTGTGGTGTATGAACGGATGAGTTTCAGGCTAATACTCACATCCTTGCTTTTCAAAGCTCTGAACTAATTGATATCTAGACCCAAGAATTCACTAGAGATCATCAGCTTAATTACTTGGGAAATTGACCTGGAGAGCACATTAAAATCTGAAGCCAAAGTAGGTGGCAACCTTATATTTCCTCTTAAGTTGAAACGTTGGAACCCAAGGCTGAGTTGCATTTGCAGAGCTGATGCTTACTTAGACACGAGGGAAACTGTGCCTTCTCCTTGTCCAGGGATGGAGAGACTCTTGGGGTTGGGGGCAGTGTGGAGAGTGAGGCCCTATGTATTCCGACTTTTAACTTTGTTCACTGCAGTCAAGCAGGAACATGGATCAGTGGATGATGATTCTTCTCTGTCTCATCAATCAAATAAATCTCCCCCTCCCATGCAGAGAAGTTAACTGGAGTGGAAGGAAGGTCAGAGTTCTCAAGAGTGATCCTGTAAGGGTAGAAGTTGCTTTCTTTGGAAACATGATACAGACCAGGGGTAAGAGAGAGCGCAGATGCTGAATGCTGGACACTAGCTGCCTGGGTTTCCATTCTCCTTCGGTCATTGATTGGATGAATTTAGAAAGGTTCTTATAACCTCTCTAAGCATCTGTTTCTTCAAAAGTAGAAAAGGGCCAGGTGCAGAGGCTCACACCTATAATCCCAGCACTTTGGGAGGCTGAGGTGGGAGGACGGCTTGAGCGCGGGAGTTTGAGACCAGCCTGGACAACAAAATAAGACCTCGTCTCTACAAAAAAAAAAAATTTTTTTTAAAATTAGCTGGGCATAATGGCATAGGCCTGTAGTCCCAGCATCTCGGGAAGCTGAAGTGGGAGGATGGCCTAAGCCCAGAAGCTCAGGCTGCAGTGAGCTATGATTGCACCACTGCACTCCAGCATGGGCAATAGAGGAAGACTGGCTCAAAAAGTAAAATTTTAAAAAAGTAAATAATTTAAAAAGGAATCAAAATCGAGCTTTTAAAAAAATAGTGTGATTTTTTTTCATACTATTGCTTAAAGAAACAGTGAGTTGAAGTCTTCGGCACAATGCATGAGCAACAGAGAGGGCTAACAGCATATTCACTATTCTGAGTTATTTGATTACTTGGGACAGAAGGGATGGTCTTTTTGTTTTAATAGACCAATCATTATGTTTAATCAGCTTTCATTTCTGAAATATCCCAGTATTTTGGATATATTCCATAGTCTTTTTTTTTTTTTTTTCTCTAAACAGCTTTATTAAGGTAGGGTTGGTAAACAAAAAAAACTGTACCTGCTACTGTACAATGTGATGAATTTGGACATATTCAAAGGGTTGGGGTTTGCAGGGAGCCTTCTTTCTTGTTCCTTTTTTCTGCTTTCTGGTTTCTACTGTTGTCTTTAAGTTTCCTGCTTCACACCCATGCTTCTGTGCTTCAGTGATGACACAAGGATAGAAGAAGCCAAATCTGTTGAGACAGTATGATGTAGGCAAAAATAAGCAACTTTCTGCTAAGACTCGATCTTCAAAAATTGAGCACCCATTTTGTATAGAGCAAATCAGGACAGCAACATACAGAGTATACTCTTCTGTACCCAGGGAAAGCCCTCTCCCCTGTTATTGGGCTGCATTCACCCAGACGTTGGTCTTGGGGAAAGACCTGATGGTGCATATCTCTTGTCTGAGACCAGCCCTACCATGAAGATGGAGCTCATGGTAACAGCTTTTCAGTAAAAGCTTTTACTGAAGCTCATTTCCTTGGTGGCCTATTCCCCTGGGAGGCCTTCTGGTAGTCAAACCATGGGGCCAGCTTGAAATGCTCTGGTGAATTGGATCAAAGTGGGAAGACCAGAGTTCCTTGAACTATACTGAAGGAGAGACACTGAGAACGTACATGAGTTGAGAGTACGAGAATAATAATTAGGATAGTTGGGCACCAACATTTTAAAAGATTTTTTTCAAATTGTATGTGTTAGATTTGTTTTAATCGAAAGATTAAATCCTAGGTTTAATCATTGACTTTATTGGACTCGTATTTTGGTTTCCTTGTTCTTGGATTTCTATATTTGCTATTATATATTTCCTCCTGTTTTTTTTCTGTTTCTTTTTCCAAATAATTAAGGTGAATGCTTGGTTCCATTATTTTTATTCTCTTTTATCAATAAGGAAAACATTTAAGATTATGAATTTGCTTCTAGGTAAGGCTTGGCTACATTGCATACATTTAGTAATTTCATGTTTTGTAGCAGTGTAGGAATGCAATATTTTCTAATAAATGTTCATTGCAATTTTGATTTCCTCTTACATTCATGTTTTGCATGAGTTTTTTAATTGCTAGTTGTTGTTTTATACATTTTTAATTTTGATGTCATTTTTAATTGATAGGTCACCTATATGTTAGTGCAAAAATGTTGTCTAAATATTAGCTTTTATAAATTTATTAAGATGTTCTTTCTAATGCAGTATATTAATAGTATTTGAGAGCATTCTATGGGCAAGTGGAAAGAAGCTATGGAGCCTGTTTTTCAGATAGCCCCAGCCTCCTTCCACGAAGGAAGGGGAATTATATTAGATACATAAATATATGTGCATATACATTTTATATATTTATGCATATGTGTTAATATAACTAATATTGTTGTTTACAGTTTCCCTGACTTTATTTTTGATCTATATTATTGTTTTTTCACTTACATTTTATTTTAACTTTTAGGTTCAGGGATACAGGTACAAGTTTGTTATATAGGCAAACTCGCGTCATGGGGGCTTGTTGTACAGATTACTTTGTCACCCAGGTACTAAACCTGGTACCCATTCATTATTTTTTCTGCTCCTCTCCCTCCTCCCACCCTCCTTCCTCAAGAGCATGTCTTTTGTGGGAACATGGATGAAGCTGGAGGCTATTATCCTTAGCAAAATAATACAGGAACAGAAAGCCAAATACTGCATGTTCTCACTTACAAATGAGAGCTAAGTGATGAGAACTCATGATCTATATAATCTATCAAAAACTGATATTTATGTTAGAGTGTCTCATAATACCTTTGTGTTCACTTTTTCTATTTTTTCTCCTATTGTATTTCTAGTCATTTTAGCGATTTTGATCTTTTTTTTTTTTTTGAGACAGAGTTTCGCTCTTGTTGCCTAGGCTGGAGTGCAATGGCACGATCTTGGCTCACTGCAACCTCTGCCTCCCAGGTTCAAGCAATTCTCCTGCCTCAGCCTCCTGAGTAGCGGGATTACAGGCACGCACCACCACACCCGGCTAATTTTGTATTTTCAGTAGAGACGGGGTTTCTCCATGTTGGTCAGGCTGGTCTTGAACTCCCAAATTTGACTTTTATAGTTTGTCGTGAAATTTTCAGTGTATAAAGGTAATTTCTTCGTGGATTATGTCATTGATCAATATGAAAATTTTCCAATCGTGTTAATGTCATTTAATCCTACATCTTGTTTGAAATGTATATTGACACTCTTGGTTCTGTTACACAGACACACACACACACACAGACACATACACACACACACACAGACGGTGTGTATGTATTTCTCATGCCATCTTTAAGGCACTTATTTTATAAGCAACATGTTATATTTTGTACTATGATACAATTTAGGTCTTTGACTTTAAATTGGGGAGTACACAATGGATAGATCTGGTACCTTGCCTCTCACTCTGTGTGTGCAGGTGGGACAGTGCAATAACCAAGAATAAGTTTGTGAGTCAGAGAGGTCAGGGTTTAGATCCTGAACCTTCCTTTTACATCTATGTGACCTCAGGAAACTGCTTTATTCACTGTTGATTCATTTGTATATTTGAAACAATAATATACTATTACTATGGTTGCCATAAAGAGTAAGTAAAAAAAGTAATGGGAGCAAAGCATCTAGCAGTAGCTTGACCCATAGTAGCCATGCAATTAAGGTTGGCCGGAATTTTATATATAACGATTAGTATAAATATATAATTCTATACATATATCCCATTTTTTAGGTTTTCTGTTTGTCATTTCTTATACTGCATTTTTAGTTTCTCTTTCGATATATGGATTAAGTTGTGTTTTATTTTCTCTGCACTAATGATTTGAAAGGCAAAACATTTGTTTTTGGTTTGTTGGTGGTAACCTTTATGTTTTCCAAAGATGTTACTTTAATTATTTTTCTGTGATTATCAAAGTCAAAAACCACTTTTCCAATGCAATATATAATTTAGAATATCTTTACTTGCTACCCTCTGTTTCCCTTTCAATTTTGATTCATATAATCTGGGATTTTCAGTGACAATTCCTTTATACTAAATTAGTAGCTGTATAAAGTTTATTTTCTACATAAAAAGTAACATTTGCTTGTTTTGTAACCGTATTTGTTACCTGGAGATAATTCAGACTTCATAACAACCACCAGTACTAGTATACATTTTTTCCTAATTTTAAGTTTACCTTTTCCATTCATTTCTCAGTTTTCTAGAGTGTGCCATGAAGAAAATTTCTCAAGATGAAAATGTAAATGATGTGTATTTTTAAATCCCTGATGTATCTGAAAAAAACAACTGATTGTGTATGACATCCTCACACTTCAACCGTTTTGTACAAACTGTGAACTTAGGCCTAGTGTGATCCGGCTTTAAAGCATTAAAGATAATTTTGCTGTGGACATCAATAAAGCCTTATGTTTTGTTTCGTTCGTTAGTATGGATCAGATGCCTCCTCCGCCTCCCCCACCCTATCACACCAACACAGGAGTGAGGGGTAAGAACCCACAAGAAGGACTGAAGTTGAGTTTTTCCTTCTATTGTTTCAGCAGAAAGTGGCCTTGTTATAGAAATTTAGCTAAATCTTTACTTTTATACCAATTGTATTTCACCTGAGTGGAATGTATGTAATGATATACACATTTCTACTGTAAACCAAAAAGTATCTGAGACAGGTCTCAATCAATTTAGAAGTTTATTTTGCCAAGATTAAGGACCATGGCCCATGACACATTCTCAGGAGGTCGTGAGAACATACGCCCAAGGTGGTTGGGTTACAGCTTGGTTTTATACATTTTAGGGAGACAGAAGCTACAGGTAAAAACAGAAATCAATATGTGGAAACTATACATTTGTTTGGCTCAGAAAGGTGAGATATGTCAACGATGGGGAGTTGGCAGGCCTCCCAGGTCATAGAGAATTCAAAGATTTTCTAATTGGCAATTGGTTGAAAGAGTTAAACTTTGCCTGAAGAGTTTGAAGTTAGAATAAAGAAATGAGATACCATCTCATGCCAGTCAGAATGGTGATTATTAAAATGGCAAGAAACTGGCAAGGTTCCAGAGAAGTAAGAATGCTTTTACACTGTTGGTGGGAATGTAAATTAGTTCAACAACTGTGGAAGATAATGTGGCAATTCTTCAAAGATCTAAAACCAGAAATACCATCTGACCCAGCCATCCCATTATTGGGTATATTTCCAAAGGAATATAAATGCATCTACTATAAAGATACATGCACATATATGTTCATTGCAGCACTATTGGCAATTGCAAAGACATGGAATCAATCCAAATGCCCATCAATGATAGATTGGATAAAGACAATGTAGTACTTACACACCATGGAATACTATGCAGCCATAAAAAGAACGAAGCCACTATCCTTGGCAAACTAATGCAGGAAAAGAAAACCAAACACTGAATGTTCTCACTTATAAGTGGAAGCTGAACAATGAGAACACATGAACACAGGGAGGGGAACAACACACACTGGGGCCTGTCGGGTGGAGTTGGGAGAGGGGAGAGTATTAGGAAAAATAGCTAATGCATGCTGGGCTTAATGCCTAGGTGGTGGGTTGATAGGGGCAGCAAACCACCATGGCACATGTTTACCTATATGACAAACCTGCACATCTACACATGTACCCCAGAACTTAAATGGAAAATTAAAATTAAAAAAAAGAAATGCATTCGTTAAGATAAGATAAAGATTGTGCAAGCCAAGGTTCTTTTTTTTCTTTTTTCTTTTTTTTTTTTGAGACAGAGTCTCGCTCTGTTGCTCAGGCTGGAGTGCAGTGGTGTGATCTCAGTTCATTGCAACCTCTGCCTCCCGGATTCAAGTGATTCTCCTGTCTCAGCCCTCCCAAATAGGTGGAATTACAGGCATGTGCCACCATGCGTGGCTAATTTTTGTATTTTTAGCAGAGATAGGGTTTCACCATGTTGGCCAAGCTGGTCTCGAACCCCTGACCTCAAGTGATCCACCTCCCAAAGTGCTAGGATTACAAGAGTGAGTCACTGCACCTGGCCACCAAAGTTTTTGTTGTTGTTGTTTGTTTGTTTGTTTTTGAGATGGAGTCTCACTCTGTCGCCCAGGCTGGAGTGCAGTGGCGTGATCTCGACTCACTGCAACCTCTGCCTCTTGGGTTCAAGCAATTCTCTGCCTCAGCCTCCTGAATAACTGGGATTGCAGGCACCCACCACAACGCCCAACTAATTTTTTTGTGTTTTTAGTAGAGACGGGGTTTCACCATCTTGGCCAAGTTGGTATTGAACTCCTGACCTCGTGATCCACCCGCCTCGGCCTCCCAAAGTGCTGGGATTACAAGTGTGAGCCACCACGCCCAGCCCACCAAGGTTCTTATTACACACATGAAGCCTCCAGGTAGCAGGCTTCAGAGAGAATAGATGGTAAATGTCTCTTATCAGTACTTAAACGTTGTCAGACTCTCCAGAAATAACCTAGTAAAGGAAGGGGATTCTCTTCAGAATGCAAATTTCCTCCACAAAAGACAGCTTTGCAGGGCCTCTTCAAAATATGCCAAATAAATATATTTTGGGGTAATATACATACTTCATGTTCTGCTATCTGTCACGTGATGCTATACCACAGTTAGGTTGGAATTTGGCATGTTATTGTAACAGAGTCTGTTTTGTCAGTCTTATGAGTTCTATTTTAATGTTAACGCTGGTTAGTTGTGCCTGAGGGAGAAGAGTATAACTAGGCACGTCCAAGCCCCTCTTCCTATCATGGCCTGAACTAGTTTTTCAGGTTTGTTTCCTATCCCCTGAGCCAACAGGGGGTCCATTCAGTCAGTTGCAGTGCTTAGAATTTTATTTTTGGCTTACACTGCATAGATCCTTAGATATAACCAAAGGGGAGCATGGAGAATCTCTTCCTCAACTGGAAGGATCTCAGGAAAAATGTAGGAATCAGCATATCCAGAGGAAACTGTGAAGTCCAGGAAGAAGTTCAGGTTTTAATCCTTTCCCATGGCCGACTCCATGTATTCAAAAAAGAGGGCCTAGGATATGTTGGTTTTTCTTTTCTTGAATAATTAAGTAATTCATTCCATCACTCAGTCAGCAAAAATAAGCAAAACACACCCCCTGCCCTCAGGTTGCTTAAACTATACAGAAGAGGAAGAGAACAAATGCATAAAAATTTTATAACATATAAGCATAAAATATAAAGAGTATTTGAAAGAGTCCGGTGTGCCTGTTGATAAGGAGCAGGGGGAGCAGTGGCTGGTCAGGAGCGAGTTCTGAGCAAAGTCTCTGGCCCTGGAGGCAACCCCAGGGAGGCTGGAGAGCCATTAGGGTGAACGCATCTCTGAAGGTCTGGACCACTGGTCTCTAAGGACCTTTCTGTTCCGAGCTTCTGTGAGAAAGAAGGAATTTAAATAACAGCATCTCGGTAACCTGACTTGCACCTCTTCTCAAAACTTTTATATCTTATTCAGTCTTTCTCAGTTCTCCCCAGATCTCCAGCATTTTCACAGCCTCACTCCACAGAGGCCCTACCATCTCAGTCACTTATAGAACCCTTATAAGTATAAAGCCTTTATGCTGTAATTATTTCTTTACATGCATGTTCTTGCCTCTAAGATGAGTCGACTCCTAAAAAAATAGGGATTAGTCTTAACATTTTAGATAACAGAAAGATATTGAAAGGTACCTGTCCTTCTGTTAACTTCAGTTTCCTCAGAAGGATAGAATGGTGGGGGTGGGGGTATCATTTTTTCTTTATATACCTGCATATAATTTGACTTCTTGTCTCAGGTTTCATGTGCATCCAGGTGAAGGGACCACTTTATTGTGTGAGCAATAAAGCTTTTTAATCACCTGAGTGCAGGCGGGCTGAGTCCGAAAAGAGAGTCAGCGATAGGAGATAGGGGTGGGGCTGTTTGATAAGATTTGGGTGGGTAGTGGAAAATTACAGTCAAAGGGGGTTGCTCTCTGGCGGGCAGGGGCGGGGGTCACAAGGTGCTCAGTGGGGGAGCTTTTGAGCCAGGATGAGCCAGGAGAAGGAATTTCACAAGGTAACGTCATCAGTGAAGGCAAGGACCGGCCATTTGCACTTCTTTTGTGGTGGAATGTCATCAGTTAAGGCAGGAACAGGCCATTTTCACTTCTTTTGTGACTCTTCAGTTACTTCAGGCCATCTGGATGTGTACATGCAGCTCACGGGGGATATGATGGCTTTGCTTGGGCTCAGAGGCCTGACATCAGTTATATAATGTTCTACTTTTATTAGTAGGAAAATCAGTAAAGGAAAAGAAAGGACAAGAAAAATAAGGAGAAGAAAAGAATACAAAGGAAAAGAAAGTTCTATGTGTCTTGCCATAGTAACCTGCCCAGAGAGACACCATAACTATTTGTTAAACAAATTAGTTCTCTAATCACCCATCTTGGCTTCCATCCTCTGGGCTCACCTGATCTCTCCTCTCCTTTCTGGTGATTTTGCTCAAACAAGGTGGAACCATTAGCATCACTACAACTTAATTTTATTCCACTTACTCTGGCCCCACAAGATCATGTATACTTCCAAACCCACAGATCATTGGTAATATTTTTTTTCTCCTTTACTTCCAAAGTGGGAAGAACTAAAACCAACAGATAACAGGAAATGTTTCTTTCCGGCTGAGAATCCCCGAATGCAAGGCATAGCAGGGCCTCAACCCCTTCACACCAGCTCCTGGACTGCTGCAGCACAGACTTCCCTGGTGGCTTGAGGCTGGGGACTGAGCTTTTCCTTCAACATGGGATCTGGAAGAACTTCCCAGCTACCCAAAGCCGCAATTTCCTCCATCGCACACAGAAGCAGCTGAGTCAGTACTAGCCCAGCACAATGATGAAGGGGTTGTTTGTCTTTGGTTCCAGGCCTGTCTCCCTCTCAAGCCCTGTGGCCCTTCCTGGACTATCTTGAGCGCTTCATCTGCCTAAGCCTGTTTCTTCTTCTCTGCCCAGCAACCCAAGGATAGCTCCTCTTCCATTCCATTGAAGCTTGCAGAGAAAAGTGGGCTGTGAGAGGCAAGGCCCCGGAGGCAGGCAGACCCCTGAGCCGTGCAAATTTGTGCATAATGTCTGGATTTCCTCCGAAGGCAGAGAGGGTGGGGAGCTTCAGAGACCAACAGGGTAAGCTGCCAGAGCATGCTGGACACACCATGGCCTCTTGCCCATCTGCAAAATGAACGAGAGGATGATGGCTCACAGGGAAGCGTGGAGAGCCAATGAATTGGCGTGTGGCGCAGTGGCTGCCCAACATCAGCTCTTCACAGTATTTCATTTCCACCAGGCCTTGCTCCCTGATAATTCCTCCACCTCCCTTTGCTTTTGCCTCAAGCTAAACTTGAGGTCTGGCTTAATAGGAGAGTCAGGTAACAGCTGTGCTTTCTTGCCTTGATCCCCTTCTGCGACAAGACTCTTGCCTTTGTTATTATCTAACCTTTTAGAGGCTGCGATGGAGAGAGAGAAGCAAATACTGGTGGATTTGTGGAGACTGCCAGGCACAAGATACCTGATACACAGGAGTCTCCAGCTCTGCTTGTGGAGGAATCTCTCATCACCTCCCCACAATCTGATCTTTGTCTCCTCTACAAAAAATGAATGATATCGTACCCAGTCTTTTCATCAAGTCCATTAACAGGCAGCTGCATCTTAAAATCTATCCCCCTGAGCATGGGCCTTCTCCAGTCACATGTCACTTAAGCCGTGTCTGGCAAGTTAGATTCTTCTTGTAAAGAAAGGAACTAAGATGAGAGAAAAAGAAACGGAGAACAGAATTTCCCCCGGGGAAACTCAAATCTAGCAAAATACAAGATGGGGAATATGTCAGGGTGCTCCCCAGGTGCTTAATAGACAAAGTGATTCGTTACTATTTCTGTCGTGTCTGAGGTTCCCAGGCTGAAAGCTCAAGTTCATTCTTCCTCCTTAGAGGAGTCTCTGCTGTCTCAGCCACCTATGAATGGGGCACGTGGAAGGATGAGAAGAGAGGGGAGGAAGAGTAGGGCAGGGTCGGTATCATGCTTTCCACGGCTTCCTTCTGAGTTGAGGCTTCCTTCAAGCTGAATCTATTGAGCATGTATTATTTTCCAGGTGCTCAGCTCATTAAAGGTATTAACCCATCTAATCTTCATAGCAAGCCCATGAAAAAGGGACTGTGGCTATCTCCATTGTAGAGCTGAGGAATGTAGGACTCGGCAAGGTTATGAGACTAACCCACAGTCACACAGCCAGGCAGTGACAGGCTGGAACCCGGAGTCAGGCTCCTGCTCTCACCACTCACCACAATGCCTTTTTCTGCTGTCAGCCACTGTGTGACCCTGGAGGACTCACTTCCTGGCTCTGGGTCTCAATTTCCTTCTCCACAGCATGAAAGGGTGAATGAAATATTCTCTACATTTCCTTCTTCCTTCGCTTCTTTATAGTTCCTTCAGCTCTTTCCTTTTCTTTTCTTTTCCACTGCAAAGGGAGAAGATTAAATAAAGCCCTATTTTCAATTCCCAGGAGAGTTAGTGAAATTCCA
This sequence comes from Macaca mulatta, assembly GCF_049350105.2. Lineage (NCBI taxonomy): Eukaryota > Metazoa > Chordata > Mammalia > Primates > Cercopithecidae > Macaca > Macaca mulatta. The sequence goes on along the minus strand of NC_133417.1, from coordinate 122,407,514 downwards.
CTCTCAAAATTAAATATATAAACAGTCAGTGGCATTCTCAGACTACCACAAAATCAGAACTTTTCCTACAAGTTGTCAACCCACTCCACCCATCCATTTCCCCCTGCCCCTGGTGTTTGGTGTAGACCAAGGCTGTATAATGTTACAGACAGAAAAAGCCTCTTCCTTTCTTTTGTAACTCCCAGAAGGCTATAGACAAAATAGACAAATCCATGATCTCTGAAATACTTTCCCTGGACACTCCTTTTCCATATTTTTTTACCCCCAACATCCCACTTTCCCGATGGCCACAGACAGACGGGCAGAACACCGAGTCACATTTAAAAATAATATTCATTTCCCCTCTTACATCCCAAATGAAAGAGGAAGGAACTAGCTTCATTTAAGCATGGAAAATAAAACTGAACATAACATATACCGGTTCCAAAGCCCCAAACCAGTACCTCACATTCTGTTGTGGTTGCATGGAGTTGGAGGGAAAGGAGGGGGAATGCTATTTTAAGATTCTGTAAAGCATTGAAGAAAAGTTCAGAAATACATCCAGACCCTCAAGTTTGTACAAAAGACACCCAATTCCTTTATTCAGTGAAATAGTAGGCTAATATTAGAATCTCTGCCTTAATAAGCAGCTATTTTTTTTAAAGCTACTTTATTATAGGGAGGGACTCTCATGTCATTGGTGGGTAACTCCCAGGAAGAATATGGGGAGGAATCTGCAGCCAATATACACAGCCTCAAATGTTACTTTAAATTTAATTTTAAAAGGGGGATTTAGCAGCCGTGATTAAAGTCTTTTGTCTCTGAATCTGCAAACACAAAAATATGCTGAAGAGAAATTTAGACATTTATTACAGGCCTTAGATCTTTTAAAGATGTGCGTGTCTGGTTTTCCCCTCCCAAAATATATAGCACAGGATTTAACAAGCAGAGGATGAAGATATTCTGATAGCAGAAAGTTCCTCCTCTATTGGGAGGGAGGGAAATGAGTCAAAAAATAATGTTCTTAGGGCTTCTTGTTTTTTTGTTCTTTGGCACAATTATATATAAAGTATAACCCTACTTCTAAATTGTTTAAATAAGAAGAACAATTTATCAAGTTCCCTTCTTATTGAACAGGAAGCTCAAAGTTAACATGGTTTCAAAATGGGTTCCTTCAGTGACTCAGAGATATCATCAAGGATCCAAGTTTTTTTTTTTCCCTCTTTCTGCTTTACTATTCTCAATCTATCAGCATTATCCTTAGGCTCATCCCTCTCACGGTCACAAGATGGTTGCTGAAGTTCCAGACATCACATGCAGATGTCACAAGTTCCAGAAAAAGAAAAGGCTTTCTCTTTCTACATATCTTTTTCAAAAGCAAGAAAACTTGCCAGGCACAGTGGCTCACGCCTGCCATCCTAGCACTTTGGGAGGCCAAGGTGAGCGGATCACCTGAGGTCAGGAGTTCAAGACCAGCCTGGCCAACATGGCGAAACCCTGTCTCTATTAAAAATACAAAAATTAGCTGGACAACATGGTGGGAGCCTGTAATCCCAGCTACTCGGGAGGCTGAGGCAGGAGAATCACTTGAACCCAGGAGGCAGAGGTTGCCATGAGCCGAGATCATGCCATTGCACTCTAGCCTGGGCTACAGAGTGAGACTTCATCTCAAAAAAACAAAACAAAATAAAACAAACAAACAAACAAAAAAGAAGCAAGAAAACCTTGTTTTCCAGCAGTCTCTAACATTCTTCCTTCCTGACTTATAGGCCAGAGTTTGATCACATTTCTATTACATGAAACCATGAAGACCAACTTAGACCAATCAAGAGGCTCCTCTTAAAGCGCATGACCTTGCAGTGGAGCTGGATACCAAAAATCACTCACTTATCTAGGCATTTGGGGGTTAGAAAGGAAATAATGCATATTATCAAGATAAACAATAGAGTCTGCCATACTCCGTAATGGAAGACTTTCCTTTACATTATTCCACACATTCAGAGAGCTACAGGGGGAAAGTTTAATCTCTAGATGCAGTGTGTGTTCATGAATATGTGCTAAACAAAAGAAGGAATCAAAAAATTACTCCTTTTCAATTTTTTCCTGCACTGTATTTTTTTTTGCCAAAGATGGATTAAAATCTCTATACTGATTAGTTTTTTAAAGCCACAATTCAAAGAAAAATTAAGCAACTGGATGGACTCCAAGTTTCCAATAGAAGGAAGACTCCATGTAGGTAGGGACCATATTCATCTCCTGCACTGATGTATCTTTAGCTACTAGGCACACATCTGGCACAGGCAAGTGCTCAATATATGTTTTGTTTTGTTTTGTTTTTTAATGAATGAGTGAACATAAAAGCTCCTATTTCCCTCTTAAGACAACTGCAATAGGTATGAACCATAGCACAGGCCAAAGAGAAAATTAGGAGAGTGGAAACATTTTATTCTGGAGAATCTCAATTTTCTTCACTAAAAAGTGCTTTCATTAGTCCTAACATTTCTAGCACCCCTCTCCATCCTCCGTGTTTCCTCGGTCCACCCAACTCCCCCAATGAATGTGATGAGCAGATTTACAAAAAAGTGACACTGATGAAACAAACCCGAATGTCATCTGCTTCTAGCTATAATGGAGTAAATTCCACTAGAACTACCCTCTGTTATGGGTTGAATTGTGTGCCTTAAAAAGACACTGAAGTCCTCACCCCCAGGCCCTGTGACTGTGACCTTATTGGAAATGGAGTCTTTACAGATGATCAAGTTAAGATAAGGTGATTAGGGCAGGTCCTAATCTAATGTGGTTTTGTTTTCTTACAAAAAGGGGAAATGTGTACGTAGAGACATGCAAAGAGAGGAGACAATGTGAAGGCATGGAGAGATTTTCATCTACAAGCCAAGGAGTGCCTGAGCTACTGGAAGGCAAGAAAGAGGCAAGGAACAGAGTCTACCTCACAGCCCTTAAAAACAACCCTGCTGACACCTTCAGTTTGGACTTTCAGCCTCCAGAATTGTGAAACAAGAAACTTCTGTTGTTTAAGCAACTCAGTTTGTGGTACCTTGTTATGGCAGGCCTAGCAAATTAATACACCTTCCTACTGAAAACAACCATAACAGTGGCCAAAATATATGAGGAAACTGTCTTTACGTATTTGGACAACATGTGGTACGGGGCTGTGATTCTTGAGAGGAAAGGACACATATGAGCTAAATGAAAGTTAAAAGAATTCATCAGCAATACAAGAAATATGAAAAGAAGTTTTTCTTGTGAAATATATGTCAAAGGTGGTAAAAATAATAGGAACAAAATACATGTAATTTTGCAATTGTAAGACTTTAATATATTATGGGTGGTGGTACAATGTCAACTCTGTCACTCTGTGATAAGTTAAAGTGCCATATTTTAATCTTTATGGGAACCATTTAAAAAATACAAAGAAGGATAGCTAAAAAGCCAACAGAGGACAGAAAAGGAATATTAAAAATTATTTAATGAACTCAAAGGAAGGAATGAAAGGAAGAATGGAGGAACAAAAAGATGACAGGAGAAATAGTAAATAAATACCAGGATGGTAACATTAAATCCCAGTATATCAATAATTATATTAAATGTTAAATTAAATTTATAAGGATAAATAATTGAAAAATGTTTAATTAGATTATAATTTACTTCAATTAAAAGGAAAGCTTGCCAGACTGGTTAGAAAAGCAAAAGATACACTTTATTACTTTTTTAATTTTTAATTTTAAGTTTTAATTTTTGTGTGTATGTAGTAGGCATATATATTTACGGGCTACATGAGATATTTTGGTATAGGCGTGTAATATGTAATGATCACGGTATGGAAAATTGGGGGTCCATCCCCTCAAGCATTTTTCCTTTGCTTTACAAAATCCAGTTAGAGTCTTTCAGTTATTTTTAATTGTACAATTAAATTATTATTGACTATAGTCTACCTGTTGCACTATCAAATACTAGGTCTTATTCATTCTTTCCAAGTATTTTTTCTTGTATCCTAACCATGCCCCTACTCTCCCCTCCCTACTCACTACCCTTCCCAGGCTCTGGTAACCATCCCTCTATTCTCTAAAGAGATACACTTTAAATATAAAGACAAAGATAGGTTGAAAGTAAAATGATAGAGGAAATATTTATCATGCAAAGAATAAACACATAGCAATAGTATGGCTATATTAATATGAGAGAACATACACTTTAACATGGGAGAGTTGCCAAAGATAAAGAGGCAATTTATCAATTTAAAAATGATAAAAGAGTCAGTTCTCCAGAAAGGTAAAACAATCCTAAATGTATGTGCACCCAATAACGGAGCTTTAAAATACAAGAATCAAAAGTGACAGAATTAAAGGGAGAAACAGAGAAATTCATTATTCAAATTCAAGATTTTTAACAGTTCGCTCTCATTAATTGATTGATCGGTGTATAAAATCAGCATGGATATAGGAGATATAAACCATACTGTCAACCAACATGACCTTAATTGAAACATATAAGCATGCCACCAAAGAACAATTTTCTGGTGCAAATGAAACATTAACCAAGGTAGACCAAATACTGGACAGTAAGTATCAATTAATTTTAAAGGATTTAAATTTTATAGTATATATTCCCTGGGTGCAGTATAATTAAATTAGAAATCATATTACATCTACAAATTCCCAAGTATCATGGAAATTAAGCAACATATTTCTGAATAATCCAGGAATAAAAGAGAAATAAAATCAGGATAATTAAAATACTTTGAGTTGCTCAATATTGAAAATATAATATACAAAAATTTATTAAATGCTAATGCAATGCTTAGCAGAAAGTTTTTAACATTAAATGCCTACATTAGAAAAGAAGAGAGGTTTAAAATCAATGATTTAACTTTGTATCTTTAAGAAGCTGGAAAAAGTCAACCTCGGTTAAATAGAGGAAATGAAATTTCTTTAAAAAGATCAATTAAACTGATTTATCTTTAGCAAAACTGATCGAGAGAGAAATAACAAGTTACTAATATCAGGAATGCAAGAAAAGAGATCGCTAAAAATCCTATAGACATTAAAAGGATAATAAGGGAATATTATGAAAAATATTAGGCCAATATATTAAAAAATCTAGAAAAAAATGAATGAATTCACTGAAAAATACAATTTACCAAAACAAAAAATGAATTAGAAAAATCTGAATGCCCCAGGTCTATACAAAAATTTAATTCATTATCAAAATCCTTTCCAAAAAAGGCAACTAAGAGCTGGATTATTGTGCTGGTGAATTCTATCAAATGCTCCACACAAAATTCTATGACACAACTGGAAAGAAGATATAGGAATAACTAAAAAGCTCTTGAAAAGATGGTCAATATAAGTAGTCTTCAGGGAAATGCAAATCAAAATCCTACAATGTGTACTACATCATCAATATTTGCAAGGTTAAAATTCAAAAGACCCAGTGACAACACCAAATGTTGTAAAGAGTGGAATGTTCATATGTTGCTTGTGTCCTACCTTTTTGGAAAATTTTCTGGTGCTTTCTTATAAAGTTAAACATAAACTTATTCTATGACCCATCAATATCACTCTTAAGTATTTATCCAAGTGAAAAGAAAACATATGATCATAAAAATATTAGTACAAAAAGGTATGTAGAAGTTTTAAAAAATATTAATAGGCCCAAACTGGGGAAAAGTACAAATATCTCTTAGTAGGAAATTAGATAAAATATGGTACTGTATATTAATACAATGAAATACTATTCAGCAACAAAAAAGGAACAAACTACTGATAAATGAATTGATCTCACAGACATCATGTTGATGAAAAGAAGCAAAATGCAATATGCTATTCCATTTTTATGAAGTTAAAGGACAGGTAAAACTAAATCTATGCTGATTTCCCTCTGTAGGGGTGGGGGACTGGCTAAAAAGAGGTATAAGCAGGTGTGTGCTGGTCAACTGGCTTGCTGGGGAAAAAAAAATGTCCTTGATTTATTGTAGTGTTTGCTGATTTCCTAGCATGACAGTTTTTAAGCACCAATATGACATCAATGAATTCAAATTTGGGAAGAGATGAGCAGAATTGCCTTGGTAGAAATTGGTTCTAGCACATCATTGGCCCCAAGGGACTTTTCTGGGGTGATGGGAATATTCTGTACCTTGGCTGGGGTGGTAGTCTCATTGGTATACGTATTTGTCAAAACTCATTGCATTGAATAATTATGGGTTACATATTTCACTGTATATAAATTTTGTCTCAGTAAGAAAGAAAACACTTAAGGTGCTATCCCCAGAATATGGGTATTTAAGATAGTAAAATATCCTCAAACCAATGAAATAGCCCTCTCTGTAAAATGACATGCATCAGAGTGGTGACAGAGGGAGGTGATGAAATTAGAATGTATGAGTTGGGTTGGCATCAAAGGTGGCAGCTTCCACTTGGTGGCTGTCCTGTTTATAACTCCCTGCTGCTGTCCCTGCAGTTGGCCTGATTATGTACATAAAACAACCCATCCTAAAAATGAAGTCTGCCCCATCTCCCTGCTGGATAAAGAGTTTGAGTTGAAGCCTGAGCTTTTCCAGGCAGGTCCATAATTGGGGGCCGTTATCCGGGACCAATTCCTCCAATTCCTCCTTCTGGTATTATTACACCTTCTTTCTGTTCTCTGGGGTTTTTAAATTACTTTTTCTATCTAGGCATTTTTGTCTTAGTCTCTGACTTTCAGGAGCATCAAGTTATGTTTAGCCAAATTAATTTATTCATTCTTAAAACTTTTGCTAAATGTCAACTTTGTTTTTGAACTGCTGTATGAGGCCATGTGCGGTTAGTTAATGCAAACCCTTTGAAGATGGTGTTAGTGACTCCAAGAAACTAAGAGCTTACAGCAAACAATGAAATGCTCATCCTTCACCAGATGATTCAGGAACAGAACCTAAATCCTGCTTCCATATTGTGAGAGTCTGACTCCTCCTAAACAATTCTCCCCTGTAGACTCCACCAGCTGTGGGACAGAGATCAGCCTCCCCCTCCTTATTAAGGGATTTGTTGCTGAGCATTATTTGGTATTTTATTTTATTTTGGGTCAGAGGCTTCAAAGCCTTGCATCTTTTTTTTTTTTGGTCCGTAAAACCCATATCTGTCATTGATATGGGTCTATAAATATACATGGCTTTGTTTACATAGACATACAATATGTGCACCCGATTGCTATCTGTGTGTGTGAACATCAAGTTTATATTTGCTACAGTGCAGAGGCAGCTGGTGGTGGGGAGAAAGAGTAATGAGTTACCATTATACCAAAGGCTGGGTGAGCCATGGATACTTTGAATGGCAAGCGTTGCCTCTGGGCAAAAAACTGAAGATGCAGGAAAGAAAACGGGGAGGGGTGTGTGTGTGTGTGTGTGTGTGTGTGTGTGTGTGTGTGTGAGAGAGAGAGAGAGAGAGAGAGAGAGAGAGAGAGAAAGAGAGAGGAGAGACATGGGGGCCTGGGGGTGGAGAGAGAGGCAGGGGGCACACACCCATTCAGTCCCTCTTTTGTTTAGCTTTTGCTACCAGTAGGGACATGTTCAAAATCAGAAGTCTCAGTGGAGGGACCTCACAGCATAGCTCTGCCAGACAGTTGTCTGCTGGCGCCTTCAAACTTAGCTGCCTGAGTGAGCCACTTGCACCTAAACGAAGCCTGAGGACTAAGGGGGGAAAAAGAGAATAATTAAAATAAATTAGAAGGTGAATGTGGGGGGTGGGAGATCATGTCTGGTCCTGCTGCTCAGCCTGAGGCTCCGAGGCTTGAAAGAAAAAGGATAGGCAGAATTATTCCAAGCAGGCTGCCTTCCCCAAACCATGTCCCCCACCAACAGTGATGCTGTCACACTCCCCCGGAGCCACACTAGTGTCCATGTGGCCTGTGGCCCTTGGACCTGATAGCTTAGTGGGTTAGTAGCAACAACTGCCAACGTGCACATATTTTAAACAATTCTACATATTTTTCTCAATCTTTTCTATTTTCCACGGGTTTCTATGTATTTTTTCAGGTAGATACATGGTTCTCATCTGGGGGTAATTTGCCTCCCATGGAGCATTTGGCAAAGTCTGAAGACATTTTTGTTTGTTGCAATCAGCGGTGAGGGTAGGTGTGTGCTACTGGCATATTGGTATCTGGTATAAAATTGACACACAAAATACAGGACACTCAGTTTTATTTAAATTTAGGTAAACAAATAATACTTTTTTTAGTATTAGAAGGTACCAAATATTATAGAGATCATACTTATGCTAAAAAAGTATTCATTGTTTTACCGAAATTCAATTACAACTGGGTTTCCTATGTATTTTTTTTTCTTTTTGAGACAGAGTCTCACTCTGTTGCCCAGGCTGGAGTGCAGTAATGCAATCTTGGCTCACTGCAACCTCCACCTCCTGGGTTCAAGCGATTCTCCTGCCTCAGCCCCTCGAGTAGCTCAGACTACAGATGTGTGCCACCATACCTGGCTAATTTTTGTATTTTTAGTAGAGATGGGGTTTCACCATGTTGGCCAGGCTGATCTTGAACTCCTGACTTCAAATGATTCACCCACCTCGGCCTCCCAAAGTGCTGGGATTACAGGTGTGAGCCACTGCACCTGGCCTGGGCTTCCTATGTTTCTACTTGCTGGATGATGCTAAACATCCTACAATGCACAGAATAGCTCCTCACTCAACCCCAACAAAGAATTATTCAGCCAAAAATATCAAGAATACAGAGGCTGATGATCTACTTCAGCAGATGATAGTAATAGCACAGTTCAGATGCTAGAGAGTAGATGATTTTAAATTCTGCACATATGTACTGAATATGTATGACACGTGCCAAATGAATATACATCTCTTATTAATACATAGAGTCATTAATATATATTTGTGTGTATAAATGTTTTCAACCCTAACTTGAGATCTTTCAGGAGGAGTGTGGTGAGCCTATTCACACTCATCTCTCTATAGAATGAGCTGGGAGGCTTTTGTAGTAGGCTGAAAAATGGTTCTCAGAAATATTACATCCTTATTCCTGGAACCTGTAAATGTCATCTTATTTGGAGAAGAAGCTTTTGCCAATGTGATTAAGGACCTTGAACTGGAGAGATTAGTTTGGATTGTCCGGTGTGTCCTAAATGCTATCACTAGTGTCCTTATAAGATGAGGCAGAGAGATTTGACACACACAGAGGAGAAGAAGATGTGATGGTAGCAGAAAGAGATATAGGGATGCTGGCGTTAGTGTTGGAGTGATGCAGCCACAAGCCAAGGAATGCCAGCAGCCACCAAACACTGCAATTGGCAAGGAATGGAGCCTCCCATAGAGCCCCTGCAGGGAGTGCCACCCTGATGACACCTTGATTTTAGCTCAGTGAAGCTGACTGTGGACTCCTGGCTTCCAGAATTGTGAGATAATTAATTTCTGTTGTTTTAAGCCACCAAGTTCATGGTAATTTATTACAGCGCCCACGGGAAACCAATGCAGTGTTCTTCAGAGAAGCAAATTCAGGCAACAGACTTTTCAGGAGAGTGTGTACCAGAGATGGAACAAACGCAGCCTCCTGAGGCTCCAAGAGTGGCAATCTCAGAGGCAGCATGGATTTTTTGGCCATTCACTTTCATGTCTTGATGCTGGGATATTTCTAGTGATGGGTTTGAGCTTGCTCATGGTCTGTAGTTGAAAAATAAGCAACATCTTTGATCTATGATTGTAATAGGAAACACATATGTGTGTCCAACACAGTGAAGCCCACATCTAGAACTTTGGAAGAAAGTTGCCTAAATGGAGGGTTAGGTTTGCCTGCCTCTCAGTAGCTGAGAGTCAACTCAGCTACAGCTGGTTCTTGGGGGACAGAAGAGTACCATGTGGTCCCATTAGGGCTTAGGCCATGGGATTGTGAAAAATGAATTTTGGGTTCAGAGTGGAAAATATCTTATTTCATGTGGTGTTTGTGTTTTCTGGAAGGCCAGTCATTTTGAGTCCTTTGAAAATATCTTGTGAAGATACTGAGTCCCAGGGGATTGTTGCACGTTTCTTTGAAAGCCCCTGGACATCTGGCTGTGCTCTCAGGACGGGTGGCCAACAGCAGGAAAAGTACAAACTTCCAAATAAAAAAGAGGAAAGCATGTGAAAATGCCAAGAGTGATAAGGAGTTCTTATCTGTTGAGTAACTAGAAAACATCCCGTGATTATTACAGGGGAACAAACAGAGACTTCATGATTTGTTCTGGGTCTGCACCTCTGGACATCATCCCAACTCTTCTCTAGACTGTCTCAGTCAAATCTGAGACTTGGATGTTTTACAAAACAAACCATGGAAATGTGATTGATGGGCACTACCAACTTGGTACTGGGAGATCTGCAGTCATCTCTGTTACAGTAATTTCCAGAGAGAGATGCCAAGCTGCTCACTTTGCTAGAATGCCATAGAGAGGACAGTGGTTGTGGTGCTATGAGGCGGTAGTGTGTGCAGATGTGAGGTGGCCAAGGCTCAGACAGCTGGACCCTGCTGGGCCGGAATATTCCTCGAACAACATGAGAACAGCCAGAGTTCAGTGGGTGCTTAGCCTTACCTCCAAGGGGCAGGATGCTCAGAGAGAAGGCGTGCTCCAGGTGGCCTCTTGAAATCACTCATTGCTGTTGACCAGAAAAGCCAGGCTCTTGGGGTCAAGTTCAAGAGTCTCGGGAGAGGCTTTCATTCCTAGGTTGAAATCTAGACTCTGCCTTCTACAAGCTTTGCAATGTTGGGACTCTCTCACTAACTCCCTAAATTTCAGTTTTCTTAAATGTAAAATTGGAAGAAAAATACTTTACAGCATTGTGAAGATTGTGTGAGAAAAACATATTTAACGTGCTTAGCACAGGGCCTGGTGTATGGCGACTGCTCAAGAAATAGTAGCTATTGTTGGATGCTTCATTCAGGGCACTGGGAAGTGATCATGGAGGAGGTGGGTGGGGATCACTATGTTTTCCTGTGCACTAAAGTCCGATATAAAGAGACTTTCCAAATATATATTACTATTCTTAATAATAGATACTACTAGTTTTTCCAAATTGGTCTGACAATATGGAACACATTATCATGCTAAGCAGCTGTCCCTTGCTTCATTTATAGGGCCCCACCTGTCACAAAGAATGCAAAACATGCTCCACAAATACATGGGATCATGTCCTCTGTGTGTGTGTAGGGGGTTGGGGGGGGGGGGTATGTGTTTAAAATATCTGGGCCCTACCATCTTATGATAAAGTTAAGTAACACTTTAATCTTGAATCTTTTACTTGATATGCCTTCAGCTTGAGTGTAACAGAACGGTGAGCCAGACACAAGGTGCAGATGAAAACAGTGATTGTATTTCATTTTCTTTTCAGCTTTCCATCGCTCACCCTGGTGGTGGCCTTTTTATTCTGACTTCCTAAACCAGGATGTGTTTCTGTGGCGGGGCCACTGGCTGAGGAGGTTTTTGAGGTTTGTATCTCGTCTCTTACCTGTATGGCTGCCATCAATTATTTCCCCTAGCTTGGGCTCCTTCTAATTCACTCGGCCCCACCTCTTTGTGTGCAGAGGGAGAGTTATAAATAAATCTGATCTTGCCAGCTCTCCTCCTTTAGTAATTCCCACTGTGCTAGAGCAGGGTTTCTCCACCTCGGAATTATTTGCATTCTGGGCCAAAGGAGTCTGTGTTTTGGGGATGCTGTCTCGTGCATTGCAGGATGTTAAGGAGGGTCCCTGGCCTCCACCCATTTGATGCCTGTAGCAACTCTAATTTATGACAACTAAAAATGTCCCTAGACACTGCTAAATGTCCCCTGGAGGGCAAAATCGCCCCTGGTTAAGCTTTCATCTTCTTAACTGGTTTAAAGGGCTCCACCTGCTTCAATCCACACTCACGGATTTCTCTCTTAACACCACCCCTCTGCTCTGTGAGGCAGGCAAGTAAAAATTATTTCAGGTTGCTACACATGGTTCTTTTACTCTCTGTTCTGTCCAGCTGGAGTATCATATCCCTTCTTCCAACACTGCTGTCCTCTTAGCCTCCTCCTCAATTCTGAGTTAGGGCTTCCATATTCTTCCTGCTGTAGCACACACTTACCTTACTATAATTACCTGCTTATTTTTGGGCAGCGTGCTCCCTTTTCAATGCCCCCTTACCAGCCCGTAAGCACTAGGAGGGCAGGGACCCGATCTCTCATGCTCATTTCTATATCCTACTAGCTAGCACAATGCCTGACATAGCACAGATGGTCAATAAATATTTAATGTACTACATGAAAAATGACCCTCTAAAGGAAAGGAATTTTTCCTTTGGAGGCTTTTAATTTGTGGAGACCAGAAGTAGTCCTCACCAATCTGTTTCATCCATACATTAGAGAGGCTTAATTATAGGATGGATAGACTGAATTTTGAGGTTTATTTCACCAGTCCCCCTGACTCATACAAGTTGGTGCTTGAGCATTCTGGGCAGACAATTGTCATTAGTTCTTAACACATGATGATCAAAATGTTTTTAAAGAGGGCCTGGAGCCAGCAAGTCCCAGGTTTGGCCTCTAAGCTCTTAGAAGGAACAAAACCACGCTATGGAATAGGTTGACAATTCACCTTAGCGCAAAAATAGTTAATAAAAGAGCCTAGAGTATGAAAAGCTGCTGACAAAAATCAGGACTATTTAGTCTGGAGAAGATTGAGAAGCAATCTGATAGTGGCGCTTTAAACTACCTGTAGCCTGGGGCCTTGCAAACAATTCAGATGGATGGCCTATTTGAGGAGAGTGGACAGGCCCAAACTCGTGTCTACTGAGAGGAGATTGCTTGTGAAATTTTAACTGAGCTTTTGGAACAAGTCTGAGAGTAAAAAGTAAAACAAACTTTGCTTAGGGACTATCCCTAAATTTTCTGACAATAGGCTATTTACCGTGGATTTAAGTTTAGGACTTAAATGAGACATTTCAGGCACTCTGGTTTCTCCTCTTGGACCCAGAGAAGACTGTATTCAAACTAATGCAGATGTTTGCTGCTTTTTAAAACACACACACACACACACACACACACACACACACACACACACACACCCCCTGCCTTTGCACACAGCTTTCCATACTTGTTCATGCTATTCTCCAACATATACAATGCTAGATGCCCCTTTTCTTTTTAGGTTCATTTCACAATTGGATCTTTTACTGCTATTTATATATCTGATTGCCTTTACCTTTGTTTAGATTAATTACAGAATGTTGGAAGAGAATTCAGAAATCCTAGCTAAATCTCACTCCTGTGTAGAAGATGAAGCTGAGGCACAGAGAGAGTAAAGAACTTTTCCGATTCCCAGAGAGGTTTAGAATACCTGAGGCCTACAAACAGTTCTTCAGTCAACTTCCAACAACATTCCCTACATGAGTTTAACCAAGAGTCAGCATAGAGAATCAGAGGTTTCTAGAAACTTAGACAGAAAACAATTGGTGGAACATTTAGGATTTCTCAGGTGCAAGCATTCTTTCTTAAGCAATGTTTCATGCAAACATTTAATCCTACAGAAAATGATTTAATGATGCTCTCAATTCTCCCAAGGGTAGTATATATCTAGTGCCATTCCAGATGCATAGAAGAGAAGTTAATTAATTACTCACAAGGAATGTCTTAGGGATTGGGGGTTCACTCTCTAGTGCAGGGGGTTGGGAAACTTTCTCTGTAAATCTTTTCAGCTTTGCAGACCATATGGTCTCTGTTGCAACTACTCAACTTTGTCTTTGTAGCACAAAAGCAACAGTAGACATTATGTAAATGAATAAGCATGGCTTTGCTTCAATAAAACTTTACATATTAAAATAGGCAGTGACTAAATTTGGACTGCAGGCAGTAGTCCTCTTCCAGTGGAGTCCTGATTGAAGAGGACTGGGTGCGAGCAACAGAAATATACTCGCATTGACTGAAGAAGAGAAGTGATTCAAGGGCTCATAGAACGACTCAGAAACAAAAAGCCCTTGGATCCACTTAGAGTTTTCCCATGGCACCCCAACTAGGAAAAATCAGTAAATGCTATTAATAAGAGGGAGGCCCATTTGCCTAACTGGGCCACATGACTACCCTTTGACAGACAGTCCCATCATGAGAACACAGCATGTAGGAGAGGTGACATTCTACGTGAAAACTGAGGAACTCTAGCAAGAAGGGAAAATGGATGTGGAGTTACTGGAAAGCAATACATGCTCATTACAGAATTTTTCTGCACATAAAGAGATATGTTCTTTCTGAAGCCTGGCAGCAGAGCATTGTAGAAAATGTTGGGGGGAAAAAAAAAAAAACACACAATTGCAGTTTCAACTCCCCCAGATCCTGAAATCTCCAGCACAAGAAGAATGAAAGGGGGTCAGGGAAGAGTTGTGAAGAACCTGTCCAAATTACAAACAGCCACACCCTGACTTTTCCATCTCCATGAACCAGCAGTAGAGTAGAAGCTCCATAAAAGTAGAAACTGGGTCCTCTTTGCTCACCCTTATAATGCCAGAACCCAGATTGTGTCAGACATGCATCAGTCCATTCATTCAGTCATTGGTTCACACATTCATTCACTTAACAAGTATGTGAGAGCCTTCTCTCTACTAGGCATTTTGCTGAACTCTGGAAAGTCCCCTGGTGTGCAAAAACAGACAAAATCCTTGCCTTTTTATAACTTAATAAATGAGAGGGTAAGATGAACTTTAATTTGAACAATTAAATTAATGTAAAATTATAATGTCATAAATGCTGTACCATAGCAGGAGAGGGATTCATTATATGTGCAAGTAACAGGAGTTGTAGATCTGGTAAGAGAAGCTCAGATGTCTTTGCTGAGTCCAGAAGGAAGAGTAAGAGTTAAGGAGAAGGGGAAGGGGAATCATGGGAAAGCGCTTCCTCAGCAGATTGGGCAGCACGTGCAAAGGCTGTGTCACAGGAGGGAACATAGAAGAAAGCAAAGATAACATGAAACCAAGGGTTAGGTGAGCCTGGAAAATGAGAAGAGCCAAAAGATCTAAGACCACGTAGGGCCAGGTTAAAATTCTGCTTTTTATCCTAAGAGTCTTGGGAAGCAGAGTGGGGAGATGAAATTCAGATTTACAAGTCAAAGTTAGATCTACAGTTGTAAAGAAGAAAATGGATTGGAGGGTTACAGGCACGGATACTGCATGAAGTGAATGGTGAGCAAGCTATCAGCAAAGTCTTGATGAGAAGAGGTGGTAATGGGACTGAAGAGAAGTAGATTAATTTGAAAGACATGCAAAGGGTAAAAGAGGTTTGATTGGCTGATGGATTGAATATAGGCAGCAAGAGAGAGGTATAAATATAACCCATAGGATTATTGGTGTTGAATCAATCAATGAATCTCTGCTCCTAAGTCTGAATACACAAACATCTCTTAAAATGTCTCCCTTTTTTGAATAAGAACCTAGTGCTCACTGATCGTCTTACCAACTTCCTGTCAAGACTTCGCTTGAGTCGCTTATCTTCTGAGCAACTCTCATAATTTTATCCCACTCCCTCCTCTGTCTCCATGTAACACTTTGGTCACAAAACCAAACCAGTATCTATAAACTGGGTGACTGGTTGCAGAAGGAGAGAGAGATTATGAGTACTTTGAGGGCAATGGCTCAGTCTTATTCCTCCATGGGTTTCTAGCACTGTAGTTGACCTTCCATACCTGTGGGTCATGCATCTGCAGATTCAACCAACCATGGATCAAATAAAACAATAAAGAATAGCAATATTAATATAAATTCAATACAAACTTTAAAATACAGTATAACAACTATTGACATAGTATTTACGTTGTATTAGGTATTATAAGTAATCTAGAAATAACTGAACATATATAAGAGGATGTATGTAAATCATATGCAAACACTACATCATTTTATATAAGGGATTTTAGCATCCATGGATTTGGGTATTCAGTGGGGTCCTGGAACCAAAGCTCCATGGATAACAAGAGACAACCGTACTTGGTACATAAAAAGGGCCAGAAAAATTTGTTAAATTGTGTTGTCGGCCTATACCTTTCCTCTCAGACAGGTTAGGTAAATAAAAGTCACAAAAAAAGAATAAAAGGAAAAATTAAACTAAGAAACTGAGCCTGATCACAGACTGAAGGGGCTGGCAGAGGATGCATGTGAACCAGTTTTCCCTGGGGTTCAGAGTTAGCTGAGAATACTCTGTGATCACCTGGTCGAGCATCACTTGAATAGAACCACTTTGGAAGTGCCTTATGGAACATTTTGAATGGCTTTATTCACACTTGGATTTGTTCTGAAGATTTCTCAGGGTTTGTATCGTGGAGCAGAGCAGGATAGCCTGGGGGACAGCTTCAGCAAAGGCAGAGAGCAATGAGGAAGCACATGCAAGGCCAGGTGTTGAGAACCTTGGCCTCCTGAGAGCTGGAAGGGGCTGTATGGTGTAGTGGGAAGAACATCAAGAGGCCTCTAGTGTCTTTAATCTTGACTTTGTCTCTCTTTTATCTGGGTGCCCTACAGCAAGTTGATAAACTTTCAGCAGCCCCCGAGTTTTCTGGTTGGTTAAACGGCAATAATAATGATAACATCTACGTCTTGATAGTGTGTATGTGAGTGTGTGTATGTGAATCAAATGAGAAAATGCACTTGAAAGTGTGTATTTTAGAAATGAAAGCAGTGGTATATATTTCATTTTTTCTGGGGCCCTTCCACAGACAACTACTGAATCAGTTTCTGGGAGTAGAGTCACAAAGCTACATTTTTTGGAAGTCTTGGGGTTGTTCTGATATGCTGCCAGTTTTAAAAACTGTACCTCCAAGTCTTTAGGGAAAAAAATGGAATTTGTAATACTGTTGTCAAGAAGTTAAAAAAAATGGTAGAAGTTCATTCCTAGAAGGTTTAGAGATGAAAGTGAGGAGATGAAGATTCCCATTATCCCTTTCCTTTCCTTCTCTTTAGATAGTAGAAGCTCCGGGGTAAAGGCCTCATCATTTCATGCTTATCGGTTGGAATCCTGGCTTACAGTCTCTATCTGCCCACCCATTTATCACTCTGTTGCAGATCTGGATTGCCAGGAAACAGACCAAGGTGGTGAGGAAGGAGTTTATTGTGGAGCACGCTCAGGATCGACATGTGTGGGGAGTGAAGGATTCAGCATGGGGCAGAGAAGGAAGTTGAGCCATGGTGCAGTAGCAGCATAGGACCCCACATGGAGCTCTGACTTAGATGTGCCCCACATCGAGGCAAGGGTACCAGGTGCTGGGAAGGGGACCTGGCCTCAGGCAATGAATTATCAGAATTCAGCTTGTTGCTCTCAGGGACCAACAACTCCTTTTCGTCATTCAGAAACCTCTGTAGTTCCTCCATCGTCCGCCAAATATGTTGATATTCAAAATTCAGGACTATGTCCATCTGGACTATTCTACTAGGCTGATTTTCCACTGCTTCCTTATATATTCCTTTTTTCACAGCCAAACTGAGCTGCTGCTCTTTTCCCACGAATGACCTACACTTTCTCCATGACTGACCTACACTTTCCCCTGTGACTTAGATCAGTTAAGCCCTGGCTCTCTTTCTCATTAATTTCTCACCATCCTTTAAGGTACATGCAGTGGGTAATGTAAACATTTTTGACTGTTTACATCTTGACTTCTTTTCTGATTATATATATATATATATGCTTAATTCTCAACTTCTCTCTCTCTGTTTTCTTTCTCTCTGTCTCTCACACACACATTTTCCTCTATTTTGTGCATGAAATATCTTGGCCAGAGGTGCTAGCATGTGACAAAGCTCTAACAAATTGCTAAAACAGAAAAAGATGCATTTGCTTAAGAGACAAACACTTTCAAATTACTTGCTAAGTCAAAATCCTGTGAAAACAATCAAAAGGTTGCAGATACAAAATAGGTCTTTCAACTTGATTTCCAGTAAGCTCACCGTTTTAAACAGATCTCTAGTCCAAGAATGCTAAGTCACACTTTTTATGGCTTCAGTGATTCTCCTTCTTCTTTTTTTTTTTAAGAAAAGAGAAAATTACAAATTACCAGATAATGACAAGAAAATCAGACTTGGAGCAGGTAATTGAATCCATGTTTATGTATCATCCCAATTTGAAAATGTATGACTTTGAACAAGTCAACTTCACTCTCTGGTCTTGGATTTCCCAATTTCTTTCTTTCTTCTTCTTTTTTTTTTTTTCAATTTGTGATGGAGTCTCACTCTGTTGCCCAGGCTGGAGTGAAATGGTGCAATCTCAGCTTACTGCTACCTCTGCCTCCCTGGTTCAAGCAATTCTCATGCCTCAGCCTCCCGAATAGCTGGGACTACAGGCACACACCACCATGCCAGACTAATTTTTGTATTTTTAGTAGAAACAGAGTTTCACTATATTGGCCAGGCTGGTCTTGAACTCCTGACCTCAAGTGATCTTCCCGCCTCAACTTCCCAAGTGCTGGGATGACAGGCATGAACCACTGCACCCAGCCTGATTTCCCAGTTTCTAAGAGGAGGGGTTGATGACCACAAATCCCTTTCAGTCCTAATAGTCTATGATTCTAAGAAAAGGAAAGAGGAAATAAAGCTTATCCATCTCTGTCTTTTCTTATTCTCCTGCCCTCTTGTCCTACAGTCTTACTGACCATCTTATAGTTCCTCGGATGAGCCATGTCCTCTTGCACCCAGACCCTGAGCACTTTTTCTAACTTCATTTTCTCTCAGACTGACTGATTTCTATGAGATTCTATGGGTGTCAGTTTGTGTGTCACTTTCTCTGAGAAACTTCTTCCCTTGACCCCTTGGCTTAGGTTGGAAGTCCACATTAGGTACTCTCATACTATTTTATACTTCTATCAAAGCCTATGGATCATTTTATGCATTTGTCCATTTAATTGTCTGTGTCTACCATTCACCACCCCCCACCCCAGCACCAGGCTATAAACTTGGAAAAAGCAGGAACATATGACAGAGAATAAAAAATTGACACTTGAACTAATGAATTATTGGATGAACAAATGTAACATAAACCAACCAAGAAACAGTAAATGACTGATATTTGCTTCTGGTCCTAATTTAATTCAGATATTTATTCATCTTTTTCCCACTGTGGGACAGATGTTCACATCTAACCCATGAATCGTCAGTGAAAAAGGTCATTAACTACACGAGGGGGAAAATGATGTTGACTACAGTTTTAACCTCCTTTGACTTTCCAAGAACTGCTTTTAGTACATTCTGTTTTCGAAGATCAGCCCCGCTGCTGCTTCCAAAAGCCTGTCCCAGTCTGTCCAGCTCATCCCTGGCCCTGATTGCAGGGGGGATATTGAGTCCTGCAGTTTCTGAGCCAGTTCTAGTGGAAAAGCAGAAACTGGGGAGGCTGGAGGAAGCAGGATTTGATATTCTTGGCCTCTGGATGCTCCCTGGTTATTATTTTTTAATATCCTGAGAACAGATTAGGATGAAGCAGATTAGGGAAAAGTCATGAGACATAAGCCATAACTGAGCTTCTCTTTGCTGCAAGCAATCCCTGGGGAAAGGAAGCTGGATGCATCCTTTAGTAAAACAGGGTAGGTCTTGGGCCTGCTGAGTGTGGGAGTAACCCAACCAAATGCAGTCCATGAATCAAATTTTCCTGCTTCACACTCTGTCCCCACTTACTAATAAAAACTGGGTCAAGTGACAAATGTAAGAAAACCCCAAACTCAGATGGTAATGTGACCTTGTCATCTCCCCTTCCAATGCATACGTTAGTTCTCTTTACATAGGTACTTCATATTCTGTTCCAGAATCAGGAAGGATTCTGCCTTTACCCCTAGTTGGTCTACTAATAACTGTTGAAATCTCAAAACCAAGCTTTGAGCTTTTGGTAGTAGAGCTTGAAGTTCCATCTGTGTCAATTTCTTATATTGGAACATGAGGGATGTCCCTGTCTTGGCCTCACATGTCTTGGGTGAGTGCAGAACATGAACACAGCTAGACACTGTCACTGACACAGAGTGGGTTCGCCACTGACACAGAGTGGGTTCTTGGGTAAAGCTCATCCACTCAGTCACTGATATGGGTGACCAGGGATGGGGTGAGCAGGCACAGTCTCAGTTTATGCCTGTTGTCTAGCATAACTACTAGTAGTGTCCACTTTCCTTGAAAAGTGTCCTATTTGGATGATGCATTTTATGGTCACCCTAGTTTCAGTAGAATGTAGTTTGGAATTGTTCCCGGAAGGTTCCTCTGAGACAATGGCATCTATTGCAGACATACATCCCCAAGGGCATGCAGTTACCCTTCACCTTTCTGTCTTCCTTCTCTCCTCCTTTTCTTAAGCCCAAGGAGTCTTAAATTCCTTCTCTTCATTTGTACTGGGAGGACACTTTTGAGATCAGAAAGAAGTGATAGAGAAACTGCCCCGCCATGCCTCTATTAGTGGAGGCCAATTAACTCTTATTTTTCCCCACATTTCTTTCTAGAGGAGTCATTTAGATCTTAATTTAGAGCCCAGAACATTCCAGAGTGCTCTGGGATAACAAATGAATGCATGGCCCAAGAAGGAAAAGCATGACAAGTGGCAGGTTCTTGGAGAATCCAATGTGGCATTTTACATGTTGTAATTCAGCCATGAATGGTTCATCAGAAACTGCTAAAGGGAAAAACTCCCAAGTTAGAGAAATCTATCCCAGTCCAAAACGGCCAGCAAAACATAGAAAATGCCCTGAAAAATGCAAAGAGAAGACTCAGTTCACAACACACAATAATGTTTCAGTCCATGATGGACTGCATATATGATGGTGGTCTCATAAGATTATAATGGAGCTGAAAAGTTCCTATTGCCTAGTGACATCGTAGCCATGGTAATGTTGTACCCATCATGACATCACCATCATAGTGTCATAGTGCAATACATTACATGTTTGTGGTGATGCTGGTATAAACAAACCCACTATGCTGTCAATTGTATAAAAGTCTAGCACACACAATTATGTACAGTACATAACAATTGATAGTAATAATAAACAATGATGTCACTGGTTTTATATTTACTATATGTTACTTTTTATCGTTATTTTAGAGTGTGGTCTTTCTACTTATTAAAAAGACTGTTGGCCAGGCGCGGTGGCTCACACCTGTAATCCCAGCACTTTGGGAGGCCAAGGTGGGTGGATCACCTGAGGTCAGGAGTTCGAGACCAGCCTGGTCAACACGGTGAAACCCTGTCTCTGCTAAAAATGCTAGCCAGGCATGGAGGTGGGCACCTGTAATCCCAGTTACTCAGGAGGCTGAGACAGGAGAATCGCTTGAACCCGGAAGGCGGAGGTTGCAGTGAGCCGAGACCGCGCCACTGCACTCCAGCCTGGGCAGTAAAGAGCGAAACTCTATCTCAAAAAAAAAAAAAAAAAAAGTTAATTGTAAAACAAGTTCAGATGGGTCCTTCAGGAAGACATGAAGAAGGTGTTGTTATCATAGGAAATGACAGCTCCGTGCATGTTATTGCCCTTGAAGACCTTCCTGTGGGAGAAGATGTGGAGGTGGAAGACAGTGATTTTGACTATCCTGATCTCAGGTAGGCCTCAGCTAACGTGTGTATTTGTGTCTTCATTTTTAACAAAGAAGCTTAAAAAGTACAAAAAAATAAAAAAATAAAAATTAACATAGTAAAAAAATTTATAGAATAAGGATATAAAGAAAATATTTTTATTCTGTTGTACAACATGTTTGTGTTTTAAGCTAAATGTTATTACAAGAGTTACAAAGTTTAAAAAAGTTATAAGGTAAAAAATTTACAGCAAGCTAAAGTTAATTTATTATTGAAGAAAAAATAGTTTTTATAAGTGTAGTGTAGCCTAAGTGTCCAGTGTTTATAAAATCTACAGTAGTGCATAGTCATGTCCTGGGCCTTCATATTCACTCATTACTCACTCACTGCCTCACCCAGAGCAACTTCCAGTCCTGGAAGCTCCATTCATGGCATGTAGGTGTACCAGTTTTTATTTTTTATACTGCATTTTTCCTGTATCTTTTCTATATTTAGATCTGCTTAGAGACACAAATACCATTGTGTTACAGTTCCCTAGTTTTCAGTACAGTAACACGCTGTACAGGTTTGTAGTCTAGGAGCAATAGGCTATACCGTATAGCCTAGGTGTGTCGTAGGCTACACCATCTAGGTTTGTGTTTGTGTGCTCTATGAAGTTTGCACGATAACAAATTGCCTAACAACATATTTCTCAAACCAGGTCCCTGTCTTTAAGCAATGCACGACTGTGTATTGCTAGGTGACTCCAGCCTGCTCCAGAGGAATGTGGGTATGTTTTTATTATTTGGTTAAAGCTAAGGAACAATTTGGTTGAATAGGAGAGCCAAATAATATGCTTCGGTGAGGAAGATGGAGGTTATAATCACTATTATGTCATTTAAAAAATACAGCTAAATACATGAAACAGTAATATTCTAATATTCAATGTTAGTTCTTTACACGGTGCCTTATATACAAACTCTGATGCCCCTGCACCACATGCATACATGCTTCCATCAGAACCTGGCATCTTATCTTCTTGTCATTTTTGATTTGAGCTCGGTTCCATGTGCTCTCGTTCTGGCACAGTGACTGCAGCCTTTACTCTCTTTTTCAATGAGCTGCTCCGCACAAAATCAGGTCAGCATGTCTTGAGCACTTGGCCCTGGACCATCTCCAGACCAGAGCACAGCAGGTGAAATTCAGAGTGTCCTGTGCCTCCCGAGTCCTTCTTCCCCTGACACCTCCAGGAGATGGGGCCAATCTGCCTACCTCTCTATACGCTTCTCCAAATGCACAAAAGGCACCAGAGCCAACTGCTACCAGAGATTTAAAATAATGATAATAATAATAATAACCCCAAAGGAAAGTCTGCAAAGAGCAGAAGCTGCTCATGACATGATATGTCTTCTAAGCAAATGTAGATGGGAAAAGAGGGGGAGGAGAAAGAGATCAGAAACCAAGAATAACCTCAGCTTTGGTCCTGCCAGCACCTTCCATATCTTGAAAAACAGGAGGCTGTATTCAGGCTGGATGGGGAAGAAAATGGATCTGTGTATTTGCTTGTAGGTGCAGTAGGAAGCTCATGTCTGCCGCGCAGCAGTGAGCCATGTGTTGATGTTGGATCAACTGGACTTAATGTGCAGCTGTGCTCTCCCTGAGTGGGGAGCTAATTACTGCAGAAAGACACTCATTGCAAATCAGGTGACTTCATGTGGAAACTATAACTTAGAGTGAATGAATAAGGGCTCTTGGAGATGAGGGCACGAACTGCTAAAACAACAGAGGGCACAAGCTGCTAAAACAGCAAAGGAGAATCAAGGCCCCTTTCCGAAGATCCGCAGGTGGAACTTCTGTAGTGTGAAAGTGGCTCCAGAATTGCACACATAGCCAGGAAATGTTTAGATGGAAGGAAGAAAGAAAGGAAACGCCCACCTTAATGTGCACAGTTCAAAGATCCAACACATATAGTCTCATAAGAAGTGAGACTGCAGACTTTCCTCTCTAATATGCAATCATCTCATTCAAAGACTCAACATGCAAAACTTAGATTCAAATGGGATCCTTAAAATTATCCTTTGCCTCTAAACAAGAGTGAAATGACCCTCTCTTTTTCAAGTGATTATTTTCTTTATTTTATTTTATTTTATTTTATTTTATTTTATGTTATTTTTGAGACAGAGTTTCACTCTTTTTGTCCAGGCTGCAGTGCAATGGCAAGATCTTGGCTCACTGCAACCTCCACCTCCTGGTTTCCAGCGATTCTCCTGTCTCAGCCTCCCAAGTAGGTCGGATTACAAGCATGTACAACCACTCCTGGCTAATTTTTGTATTTTTAGTAGACCCAGGGTTTCACCATGTTGACCAGGCTGCTCTCGAACTCCAGACCTCAGGTGATCTACCCGCCTTGGCCTCCCAAAGTGCTGGGATTACAGGTGTGAGGAACCACTCCTGGCCTTAAGTGACTATTTTCAATACTCAAACCTACCAATAGGAAAGGTAGTTACTATAACTCTTATAATCCTCTGTGGAATTCCCTAATTCCCACAAGTTGGAGGTTCTTTCTGATATTTGATCTGTTCACTCAAATGATTGGGGAAAAAAAAAAAACAAAAGGAGCGCACATTATCATATGACTACTTGTGATTAGGGAAATGTAGTCTAAGAATTATAATAGCTCACCACCAGGCCACGCTTTGCCACTACCATGCTGTGTGACTTCAAGTCAAGTCAGTTAACATCTCTGAAACTCACTTTTCCCATTTACAAGGATAATAAGACTGGCTCCACTTACCATATATGGCTATTTTGAGAAACAAATATAAATAATATAAAAGTGATTTAAGAAGTGTACAATGTGTTTGCAAGTGCAAGCTAGTGTTGTGATTTAAGGACGGCAAAGATTTGCTTATTGATTTAATCGTTAAAATAAAAGAGACACTTTTAAAAGAAATTTAAAAATAGTAAAGGAATCTCTTGCATTTCTTTCTTTGACCAAAAAAAGAAAAAAGAGAAAAAGAAAAAAAAATGCTTCAAGGGCATTTCCTTAAACTTACATTCCATTTTGCAGACTCTGGAAATTATGAAAAGAAGTTAAATTTCAGTTGTGGGCTAAACATTTTGATTCTATCTGGAAGAGTAAATGTCTGTTTCCATTAAGTGATCCCAATTTCAAGGGCTTCATCTGAGACATAAGCCATCATTCTCTACTTGGAAGCCAGAAGAATAAATTCTGACACAGGATGGAAACTCAAGAGGTTGGCAACTGACAACGATTTTTTTTTTTTTTTAACTATGGCAAGAATGAGATTGGCAAACAACAATTGTGTGTGTCTGTGTGTACTTGTGTGTTTTTCCATTTTAGGATAAAAGTAATTAATATTGATATGACACCAGTAAGTTTTAATTTCTCAACATAGTTTAACAAAAGCATGACTGACTCAGAGAAGGAGACAGCAAGAAAAATAGAAATTACATAAAAAAAGAATATATATAGTTTGGGTTCAGTTACTGGCATTGGTGACTGTAGATTTTGTTGGTTGCCTTTTCAGCATTTCACCCCCTTGTTTCTTTCTAACAGAACCCGTGGTGGATTGGGAATTATACCCTTCTCCACGAAACCATATGTTTCACATCACGAGCATGGTGATTCCTTTGCCTGGTCAGGGATTGGTTTTGAGTGGGGATGTGTCCCCACTTTTGGTTAGACACTAATAGATGGAAGGAAGTCTTTTGGGAGGTTTGTGGAAAAGATCCCTCCATTTACTTCATGATGCAGCCTCTTGTTCTGCCAAAAGGTGCCGTGGCTGAAATGAGGCAGCCTTCTTGGGACCCCAAGAGGAGTTAGCTGGAGCATAGCAGGTCAGAAAATACAAAGATTCTTATGGTAGAAGTAAAGAGGTCTTGATGATATTATTTGGTGATTGAAGAGCCAACCCTAAAATTGGCCTCCTTCTGGATTTATTTTTGTATTATCTGTAAACATCCTTCAACTTAAGTCAATTTGAGTTGGGGGTTTCTATAGTTGACAGATGATGTTATCCTAACTGATTCATTATCCATCTATGCTTAAAGCTTGGTGCTGACATTGCCAATTGAAATGATGCTGAATGAATGTGAGACAAATGGCCGAGTTGGTGTCATGTAATGAAACATTAACAAATCGCAGTTAAACAAATTGCCACATGGATTAAATGTGTTTTCCATCTTAGGTGTCATGCTAGGTGCTTGAGTTAAAGCCCAATTTAGAGAGCCCAAGATATGGTAGCCTCATAATTTCAGGCATATGACATTGCATTCTCATAGGCAATGAAGTACACACATATTGTTCTAAGTCATAATTTTTCCCAAAAAAGAACCTCTGCTTGTGCATCAAATTCCTTATTTGCAATGATGTACTTGCTTGCATATATATTTTTCTCAACCCATTTAAAGTAAACATGAATGCTTTAGAGTACTACATCTTGGCTCAATTAGGACTTGCTAAATGGATTATTGTTTTCCATAAAGCACCTGTTATGTACTAGGCATGATGCCAGTGGCTTTAGGGGATATAAAACTGAAAAAGACAAGCCTTGTCTTCAAAAGGCCTACAATTGAAGAGAAAAGATATGTAAGTAGATAGTTCCCACATAAGTCAATTTTTACCATATCAACGGTGCAAATGAGAAACTCACATGGAGTAGAAGTAGGGACAAATCGCTTCTCATTGGTGTTACCAGGCAAGGTTCTATGAAAGACATGGAATTTGAGCTGCACTTTGAAAATACACAGGCTTTCCATAAGCAGTGGGAGTTCAACACATGAGCCCTAGCGTGGAGGGAACAGCACTGCCCCAGGATGTCAGAAGGAACCTGCAGATCACGTTCAGTGATGAGGCTGGTCAGATGTTGAAATGACCCAGAACTGGGAGGGGATGGCTGAAATATTTGGATGACAGAAACCAGATTCCAAAATATCTTGACAGGCTAGAATGATAGACTGAATCTAACGTAATGAAAATGAACTGAGCTAAATATACCATTTTGCATTTGATTATTAAAGGGTAAAACATTCCCGATCACAGCTGCTTATGTGAAAAAGACTTCATGTTCTTGTTGAATGTAAGCTCCGCATGAATCAACAATGTTGTTGCCAGCAAAGCTGAGGCACGCCTAGGTCAGATTCCTCTCCAAAATACAGGATGCCTTAATTATCTTCCTGCTCAAAAGAGATCACGGAGTATGGTATTCGTTTTCTGTTGCTGCCCTAACAAAGGACCACAAATTTAGTGGTTTAAAACAACACAAAATTGTTAGTTTTTTTACAGTTCTGAGGGTCAGAAGTCCAGTACAGGTTTCACTGAACTAAAATCCAGGTGTTGGCAGACTGCTTTATTTTCTGGAGGCTCTATCGGAGAATTCATTTCCTGCTAGTTCTGATTGTTGGTGGAATTCCATTCCTTGGGTTTAAAGCACCAAAGTCCCCATTTTCTTGCTGGCTATATGATAAGAACGATTTCAGCCTTCTAAAGGAAGCCACGTTCCTTGGCTCAAGGCCATCTTCTTCCATCTTCAAAGCCAGCAGTGGAAGGTGGAGTCTTTCTCACACCATGTCTCTCTGACCCTTCTTGCATCACCACCTCTCTCTTTTTGCCACTAGGAAAGTTTTCTGCTTTTAAGGACTCATGTGATTAGATTGTGTCTGCCTGGATTATCCAGGATAACCTGCCTTCTCTCATAGTCTATAACCTTAATGGCATATGCAAAGTTCTGTTGCTGTATAAGGCCAAATAGTTATGAGTTCCAGAGATTAGGGCTTGGACATCTTGGGTGGGGGACATTATTCTGTCTACTACATACTGTCCTTTCATCTTAAACAGTTCTGCTCAGTGCCCAGTGCCACTCTTTTATTTGGATGTTGATAAACTGGGGCAGACTCCATATGAGAATGACCATAGTGATTAGAAAATTTAAAACTGTGTCATGCAAGGTGTGTTTGATAAAACTGGGAACATTTATTGTAGGTATTTGGTGGTAAGGGAAGCATCAGAGCTATTTCAAATCATCTGAAAGCCTGTCACATAAAATGGATCTATTCCATGTTACACAGAATGTAGAGAGAATCAAGAGAAAAAAAAGACAAATTTTAGCTCAATATAGAGAATGTGATTTTTAGTTTCCAAAAATGGCCCCAATGAACCATGCCTTTTGGCATTCATGCTCTTATGTGTTCCACTTCCACATTGAACCTGGGCTGGCCTATGACTTGCTTTAGCCAGTGAAATACAGCAGAAGTGACAATGTAGGACTTCTGAATCTAGCCATTAAGAAGCCCTGGCAGCTTCTGTTCTCACACTTTTGCAAACCGTGAGCCATTATGTCAGAAGTCCAACTACCCTGCTAGGGAGACCATGTGGAAAGACCATGTGGAGAGGCCAGATGGAGAGGAGAGGACTTAAGAATATATGGAAAGGAGAAAATTCTCAATGTCCCAGTTGGGCCTCCATTTGACTGCAACATTGTGAGAGATCCCAAGCAAGACCAGCAGTACTATTCAACTAAGCCCAACACAGGTTACCAATCCACAGAATAAAAAGCTAAATAATGGTTGTTGTTATAAGCCACTAGGTTTTGGGGTAATTTGTTATGTACCAAGAGCTAACTGATACACCCGATCAGCTAATTGTATGTGTGTGTTTGTAACATGTCTAAACACATTTTGAGTTTCTAATTGTGCAAACCAGCATTTGTTTTTTGTTACATTTGACTGAAAAACAAACAAAAACAAAAACACCACTGGCTTTCATGAATCCTTTTAGCTTCCTGCCAGGATTGTACTTAATTTAATGTGTTGCTTATAGATGTATACATATGTATATATTTTTTCTTAGCCTAGCAATTTCCTTGATAACTCAAATGTGTACACTCTTAGTTATGTTACTGTCATGATTTATCTACCTTTAAAAATGAAAAAGTATTAAAGTAGATTTGAACCGGAACATAGATCAGTAATTAAAAACAGATGGCTTAAAGGATATGCTTGAAACAAGTGAAAATACACAAGACAGTGAAAGAGAAGCATGGGAATAAGAAACTCCTTGCCTTAGTCAGTTTTATGCTGCTATAACAGACTACCTGAGACTCGGTAATTTATAAAGGACAGAGATATATTTCTCACAGTTCTGAAGGCTGAGAAGTCCAAGATTGAGGACACCAGCATCTGGTAAGGGCCTTCTTGCTACATCGTGCCATGGCCGAAGGTGGAAAGGAGAGAAAGAAGTAGAGATAGAGAAGGTTGGGGGGGTAGGCCAAATGCACAGCCTTGGACCCTTTTAGAATCCATATTAATTTATTAATGAGGGCAGAACCCTTATGACCCAAACTACCTCCTAATAGGCCCCATCTCTCAACACTGTTTCATTGGGGATTAAGTGGTCAGCACATGCTTTCGGGAGGACGCATTCAAACCATAGCACCTCCACAAGGTTATGATAGACACAGTATTGTTGCAGAGAACATAATGTTGAACTTGACAGCAAAGTTGATAGCCCTCCCCTATAAGAACAGTAAACTGGGAATAACAATTGATCATCAGTCTAAGCAAACACAGACATAATTGCATTTTGGGTTTAATTATTGTGACAATTCAAATAAGCTTAAACCTGGCACTTCTTTCTCAAAAATAACAAAAGGCATAGCTCATTTTATGGTGCTTTGCTTTATAGCACTTGACAGATCTTGAATATTTTACAAATTGAATGTTTGTGGCAACCCCGCAACCAGCAAATCTATACACCCTGTTTTTTCTAGGACTATGAACTTGCTTCATATCTTTGTGTCACATTTTGGTAATTCTCACAATATCTGAAACTTTTTCATTATTACTATATCTATTATGGGTGATCTATGGTCAGTGATCTTTGGTACTACCACTGGAATTGTTTTGGGGTACCGTGAACCATACCCATATAGGACAGTGAACTTAATAAATGTTGTGTGTGTTCCAACAGCTTCACCTAAATGCCATTCCCTCATCTCTCTCCCTCTCCTTGGACTTCCTATTCCCTGAGATCCAGCAATATTGAAATTAGGTCAACTAATAACCCTACAATGACCTCTAAGGTTTCCAGTTAAAGGAAGAGTTGCACATCTCTCAGTTCAAATCAAAAGTTAGAAATGATTAAGCTTAACAAGAAGGCATGGCAAAAGCTGACATAAGGTGAAAATTAGGCCCCTTGTACCAAACAATTAGCTAAGTAGTGAATGCAAAGACAAAATTCTTGAAGAAAATTGAAAGTGCTACTCCAGTGAACACAAAACCATAACAGTGAAACACCCTTATTGCTGATATGGAGAAAGTTTCAGTGGTCTGAGTAGAAGATCAAACCAGCCACAACATCCCCTTAAGCCAAAGCCTAATCCAGAGCAAGGCTTAACTCTTCAATCTATGAAGGCTGAGAGAGTTGAGGAAGCTGTAGATGGAAATTGGAAGTAATCAGAGGTTGGTTCATAAGCTTTATGAGGAAAGAAGCCACCTCCATTATATAAAAGAGCTAGGTGAAGCTACAGCAAGTTATCCAGAAGATCTAGCTAAGATAATTGAAGGTAGCGAAACTAAACAAGACATTTTCAATACAGACAAAATAGCCTTATATAGGAAGAAGATCACATCTAAGACTTCCTTAACTAGAGAAGAGTAATCAATTCCTGGCTTCAAAACTTCAAGGGACTCTAGCTTATTAGAGACTAATGCAGCTGGTGACTTAAAGTTGAAGCCAGTGCTCACTGACCTTTCTGAAAAGCCCAGGGTCCTTAAAATCTACTGTGTCTATGCTCTATAAATGAAACAACAAAGCCTGGATGACAGCATGGTTTACAGCATGGTTTACTGTATATTTTACGCCCACTGTTGAGACCTACTGCTCAGAAAAAAAAAAACAACCTTTCAAATTATTTGTGCTGATTGCCAATGCACCTGGTCATTTGAGAGCTCTGATAGAGACTGCTAACACAACATGCATTCTGCAGCCATGGACTAAGGAGTCATTTTGATTTTCAAGTCTTATTATTTAAGAAATATATTTCATAAGGCTATAACTGCCAAGATAGTGATTCCTGTGATGAATCTGGGAAAAGAAAATTGAAAACTCCCTGGCAAAAATGCACCATTCTAGACAGTGAATTGTTAATAAATGTGAACTTAATAAATTCATGATTCATGGGAAAATGTCAAAATAGCAACCTTAACAGGAGTTCAAAAGAAGCTGACTCCAACTTTCATAGACAACCTTGAGTGGTTCGAGACTTCAGTGCAGGAAGTAACTGAAGGTGTGGTAGAAATAGCAGGAGAATCAGAATTAGAGGTAGAACGTGAAGATGTGACAGAATTGTTGTAATCTCGTGATCAAACTTGAACGAATGAGGAGTTGCTTCTTATGGATGACCAAAGAAAGTTATTTCTTGAGATGGAATCTACTCCTGGTGAAGACACTGTGAATTTTGTTGAAATGACCTCAAAGGATTTAGAATATTACATAACATTAGTTGATAAAGCAGTAGCATGGTTTAAGAGAATTGATTCTTTGAAACTTTATTTTTTTTTTCCAACACTCAATCAGTGGATTTGAAACTTTGAAAGAAGTTCTACAGAGGACAAAATGCTATCAAACAGCATTACATACAACAGAGAAATCTTTCATAAAAGCTTGAGTCAATTAATGTGG
Source organism: Macaca mulatta (assembly GCF_049350105.2). Lineage (NCBI taxonomy): Eukaryota > Metazoa > Chordata > Mammalia > Primates > Cercopithecidae > Macaca > Macaca mulatta. Next base: position 122,376,347 of record NC_133417.1, on the reverse strand, counting down.
TATACATCATTGTTGTCTCTTTTTAGGAAATTACCATAGCCACCTCAACCTTTAGCAACCACCACCATTAGCAGCCAGCAGCCTCAACTTTGAAGCAAGACCCTTCACCAGCAAGAAGTTTAAGATTATGACTCACTGAAGGTCATAATAGATGATCAGATGATCATAAGCATTTTTAGCCATAAAATATGTTTTAATAAAATTATGTAGCATATAATAGCTATAAAGTATGTTTAATGAAGTTATGTACATTGTCTTTTAGACATAATGCTATTTCACACCTAATAGACTACAGTAGTGTCAACATAACTTTTATATGCAATAGGAAACCAAAAGAATTACGTGACTCACTTTATGTGATATTCACTTTATTGTGGTGGACTGGAACTGAGCCCACAATATCTCTGAGGTATGCCTGCCAGTACATGAACCTATAAGCTTTGCAGTGACACTTTTTAAAAAAGCACACAATAGTGAATTAAAATCTCTAAAGTTTTTGATATCTGAAAAAAGAGAAGACACAGAGACAAAACAGAATTAATAATGAGTAGTTTTGACAGTACTTTTTGTGCATTAAGCCCTGTATGGAGTTCTTTATACATATTGCATCTTTTAAAGCTAAAAACAATCTTATAAGTTACACACTATTATTTTCTTCATTTTACAGAAAAGGAAATCACCTTGATATTCTATCCAGGGGCTACAAAAAAAAAAAAAAAAAGAAAGAAAGAAAAGAAAATCACCTTGAAGTGATATTATTACTTTTATTATTTTTCATTCACAAAATTTTGGGGTTGTTTAATTGACAAATAAAAGCTGTATATATTTATGGTGTACAACATGATGTTTTAAAATATGCATATATTGTGGGAAGGTAAGCCAAGCAAATTAACCTGTCCATTATCTTACACATTTACCATTTTTTTTGGTGAGATTGTTTAATTGCACTGTTGGAAAACTGTTTAAAGATCTGTTGCAGAATCACCTTGCTTAGAAAAGCTCAAATAATAAGAAAAATGTAGTGACATTCTATACTGTGGTAGGTCAGAATCTATTTGGAATAGAGAAAGAAGTATCTAAGTCGAAAAAACTGTTCTTATGAAATAACAGTATTAAATATTGTAAAGAGACAAGTTGAATAACCTCTTGAGAGAACAAGTCTGTGTCCTACAGTGTTCAATGAAACATGGATTTTAGTGATTTTGCTGTTTCATTCAGTTATTTTGTGTTGGTTTGTTTATAATGAAGATGTGTGTGAACAAATAAGAAGAAATCTGTGGTGTAAGAAAGTGGAAGAAAGGGATAAGGGTCAGCTCTTCAGGTGCACTGTCCTTTAATCTTCAAGAACATCTTCTAAGATCTAAGATAGATGCTGTGTCAGGTGCACTTTATGCAGTTGGGAACCCATTCCAGATGCAGCCAAATTCTCTTTCATTTCTTCTTCACAAGTATCTTGCAAGATGAATAAGATAATTTTTAAATTAACAAATAAAATGAGCTCTGAGAGGTTATGTTTCATGTTCAAGTTCTTTCAGGTAGAATGAGGTGGAATTGGCATGATAGTTAACGTGTTCCTGAATTTGTACATTTCGCCACATCCTTTTACCTGGATGCTAGCTAATAGGAGGCACTATAGGTGATGAAAAGGAAAAAAAGGTGAGCATCGTATTACTCTTAGGATTCCAGAACCTGAAGGACCTTCAACCAAGGACAGCTGATGATCTGTGTCTTCCAAGAACAAGGGCATAGGCTCATGCAGGCTCAAATTGCAGCTCTGCCACCATTTTCATGAGGAGTACAGTAAGGCATTGAACAAGACAACCTCTTAGAACTTTAGTAAACACGAGGCTCATTTTCTTAAACGCCATCAGTTCCCCCTATGGAACTTCCAAAGCATCTTACACAAAGATGTTAATTAGAATGTCAATTTAAAGAGCAAAAAATTGGAGACAAATACTCTTTGAATACATTTCCCTTTGCCAGACATCTTGGCTATATTCATTCAATAAAATAGTATGCACCATTTAGAACTATGCTTACAGGAATTCCCAAGTTACATTTCTAAGTGGGAAAAAAGTATAATCTTTATATATGAGGAATGATGACAACTAAATAAAAGCTCATGTCAAAAAATAAAGACATACAAAGTGCATCCACTCAAAGACAATCATAATTATCCTTTTGATGTGTTTCACCAATCTTTTTTCTTTCTACTTTTCAATATGTCATCTGAAATGCATTGGATTCTATCAGCCCATGAGCTACAGCTCCCACTTCTTGACTCAAGTCTTAAGAGCGTTGCAAAATCTCAGGTGTGCTCACAGTCCTGTCTTTTCAGTACTGTGAACAAAGCCCTTTGTTGATGTCTGATATTTATGAAACCAGTGAGCCATGTCTAATCACGGTTGCTGCTGTTTCTCACCATTGGAAAACAGATGATCAAGCCAAGTGTATTTTCACTTACTTTTCCCAAATTCTTTTTTCCTATCACCTTTAGAAATGCCTGATCAAAGCTGAGTTTCCTGAAGTAGAAATATGCCCCTTTTTCAGTTTTGATTGACTGATCCTTTCTATATACCAGGCACAGGGCCTTGGAGCTTAGGCAAAGAAAGCAGTAGCTGAGAGAGACAATATGGCACCCTCTCCATGGGCCTATGTAGTCACACAACCAGCTGAATGTTTTGAGGTTGTTGCCACCAGTGTGGGAATGATTTGCTCTCCAGTGACTACGGGCTATCTCTTTTATACTCTCTTAGCTGTATCTTAGGACTTTGCTACCCAAAGTGTACAGTGTAGACTAGTTGCTTCATCATAACTTGGAAGCTTGTTAGAAAGGCAAAAGTTTAGGCCTCACCTTAGACCTACTAAATCAGAATCTACAGGTGATTCCTATGCACCTTAATATTTGAGAAATACAATCTTAGACCATGTTTCTTCAAATCCATGAATTTTTGCAGGGAGTAAAAAGTGTTTCAAAATTAAATTTTAGACCAACTCTCCATTCTACTTTACCTCTAAATAACATATCATCTTGATTCAGTTAGTGTCTCTATTTTTACATTGATTGCCAACTCGTCTTCTTTGTAGGCAGCAGGGACAGAGAGCCCTGGATGTACATTGCAGCTCTGAACTAGGTGTGTGGCCTTGGTACAAGTTACTTACTTAACCTCCTCAAGCTACATTTTTAGAAGTGAGAGAAGCAGAGGGAACTTGAAAAAAATGAGGCACTGTAATTTTATCATTCTTCTGCTCCCAAGACAAAACTACAATAAGAAGTTGTCATTATTCCACGTATTAAAGAATCACTTGAGTGAGGGCTCAATTATCAGCACAGCTACATCCTTCTAATAAGGCTACCATAGATGGACACCAGCTCCTTGGTACACTAGCTATTTACCTTCATCTTCCAATTGTGAATGAGTTCATACAACATCAACTATACCTCAGCAATTAATGAGCTCCCAAGGAAGACACCAAATAAAGGCAAAAAAAAAAAAAAAGAAAAAAAGAAAAAAAGAAAAAAACTAGAAGTGCCATCTCAGAGGATGGACTTAATTCCTCTCTAACCTACTCTCTACTTTGACTCTTTCTTCCCTATCATGGGGACAGGTAGCAGAAAGTGCTGTCACCTTCAGGATAGATTGATTTTAAGTAACTAGAGATTCTATACCCTCAAAGCTTGATCCAGGAACCCATTTTTCTCTCCCAGTGACCACACATATCTGGTGGAAGGAGGAATGGGGAGGAGCCCAGGTGGTGGGGTTCTATGAGATCGCAAGTCTAAGCAATCTTGAATAAGGTACAGAGATAATGACATCCACTCCTGCATCTCAAGGGTTTGACTTTGGTTTTGTGTTCTGTTCTGTATCCTTTGACTTTATAGGTTTTTAATTGGCTGAGCATCTAAGACTTCACATTTATATTTAATCATCTAACCCAACCTACTCTCTCGAGAAGCTGAATATGACCACTAACCCTGATTTAGTGAAAACCAGACTAATACAGAAGAAAAGAGAGAAGAATCAAATAGATGCAATAAAAAATGATAAAGTGGGTATCACCACCGATCCCACAGAAAAGAGGAAGTCAAATTGTCTCTGTTTGCAGATGACATGATTGTATATTTAGAAAACCCCATCATCTCAGCCCAAAATCTCCTTAAGCTGATAAGCAACTTCAGCAGTCTCAGGATACAAAATCAGTGTGCAGAAATCACAAGCATTCCTATACACCAATAACAGACAAACAGAGCCAAATCATGAGCGAATTCCCATTCACAATTGCTACAAAGAGAATAAAATATCTAGTAATACAACTTACAAGGGATGTGAAGGACCTCTTCAAGGAGAACTACAAACCACTGCTCAAGGAAAAAGAGAGGACACAAACAAATGGAAAGCATTCCATGCTTATGGATAGGAAGAATCAATATTGTGAAAATGACCATACTGCCCAAGGTAATTTATAGATTCAATGCTATTCCCACCAAGCTACCATTGACTTTCTTATAGAATTGGAAAAAACTACTTTAAAAAACTACTTTAAATTTCATATGGAACTGCATAGCCAAGACAATTTTAAGCAAAGAGAACAAACCTGGAGGCATCATGCTACCTGACTTCAAACTATACTACAAGGCTATAGTAACCAAAACAGCATGGTACTGGTACCAAAACAGATATACAGACCAATGGAACAGAACAGAGGCCTCAGAAATAACACCACACATCTACAACCATCTGATCTTTAACAAACCTGAGAAAAACAAGAAATGGGGAAAGGAGTCACTATTTAATAAATGGTGCTGGAAAAACTGGCTAGACACATGCAGAAGGTTGAAACTGGATCCCTTCCTTACACCTTACACAGAAATTAACTCAAGGTGGATTAAAGGCTTAAACATAAGACCTAAAGCCATAAAAACCCTAGAAGAAAATCTAGGCAATACCATTGAGGATATAGGCATGGGCAAAGACTTCATGACTAAAACACCAAAAGCAATGGCAACAAAAGCCAAAATAGACAAATGGGATCTAATTAAACTAAAGAGCTTCTGCACAGCAAAAGAAACTATCATCAGAGTGAACAGGTTAGCCACAGAATGGGAGCAAATTTTTGCAATTTATCCATCTGACAAAGGACTAATATCCAGAATCTACAAAGAACTTAAACAAATTTACAAGAAAAAAACAACCCCATCAAAAAGTAGGCAAAGGATATGAAAAGACACATCTCAAAAGAAGACATTTATGCAGCCAACAAACATATGAAAAAATGCTCATAATCACTGGTCATTAGAGAAATGCAAATCAAAACCACAACGAGATACCATCTCACGCCAGTTAGAGTGGCAATCATTAAAATGTCAGGAAACAACAAATGCTGGAGAAGATGTGGAGAAATAGGAATGCTTTTACGATGTTGGTGGGAATGTAAACTAGTTCAACCATTGTGGAGCACAGTGTGACGATTCCTCAAGGATATAGAACTAGAAATACCATTTGACCCCACAATCCTATTACTGGGTATATGCCCAAAGGATTACAAACCATTCTACTATAAGGACATGCACACGTATGTTCATTGCAGCACTATTCACAATAGCAAAGACTTGGAAGCAACCCAAATGCCCATCAATGATAGACTGGATAAAGAAAATGTGGTACATATACACCATGGGATATTATGCAGCCATAAAAAAAAATGAGTTCATGTCTTTTGCAGGGACATGGATGAAGCTGGAAACCATCATTCTTAGCAAACTAACACAAGAACAGAAAGCCAAACACTGCATGCTCTCACTCATAAGTGGGAGTTGAACAATGAGAACACATGGACACAGGGAGGGGAACATCACACACCAGGGCCTGCCAGGGACTGGGGGGCTGGGGGAGGGATAGCATTAAGAGAAATACCTCATATAGATGACGGGTTGATGGGTGCAGCAAACCACCATGGCACATGTATACCTATGTAACAAACCTGCACATTCTGCACATGCACCTCAGAAGTTAAAGTGTGTGTGTATATATATATACACACATAAAGAAAACCCTTATAAAAAAGAAAGAAAAGAAAAGAGGGTTAAGAGTGAAAAGACCTGGGTAAGAGTCATAGGCCACAACACAGACCGATGCTCTTGAACAAGTCACTTTCCTCTTGAGGCCTCAGTTTTTATATGGTAAATGAGGTGGAAAGGGAGAGGGGGCAATTCATGATCTCCAAGGTCCTTTTCTGCTCTAAAATTTTGTGTTTCAGAGCTGTGCAACAAGAAGCAGTTAAACGCTGGACTCTTTCCCCAGAAGAGCCTTCGGGTATTTTGCTCATTAAAGAGATTAGCTGTCCATTTGCAGGGATGTCTCTCCAATGAGGTAGGGACATAATAGCCCAACACAGTTTTAGTTTAGATTCACTTTATGAAGTACATATCTAATTCCCTGGCAAGCTAAGTCAAGCACGTCTTCTCATGTGTTTTAAGAACCAAGGCATTTGGCTGAGACTGAGAGCAAATGCCTCTTATTAATGTGTGACAAATCCATATGGGGAAAAACACTGTTTCTTCTTTCCCATATGGCACAGCTGAGTAAGGCTGGCTTTTCTGGCCTTGAAATGGTTCCACAGACCAGGTGGGTGGTTTATTTCACAGGCTGGTGACAATCCAGTGTGTCTCTCCCACAGTGATGGGAAGGGACAAGAATTCTTCTGTTGTAGCCCAGGGCTGTCAGCAAGGCTGTGACATAGGCCATTGGCCCTTCTGCCAAGATGAGGGGTAGCGGAACTACTGTGAGGAAGAACAGCAGGAAATCTCAAACCACTTTGGGTCCTGAACCTGAACTTTTCTTGAACCCCAAGACCTTTAAAGTTTTAGGCTCATAAGGACAAATCAGCTTTCTCTCTGGAAAACTTCTAAACCACTCCCCACCCCAGTCTCAATGTAATATGAGTGATGAAGCCACTGGACAAAAGGGAGAACATGGGGGAGGCCGTTCTCTAACCCACTTTCCACCTTCAGGTCCAAAGGCTGAAGACCCAGTGGCTTCTGGTTTTAACTTGGTTTTGGACCTCTGTAAGACATGGTGGATTTGCTGTTTCCCCTCTAAGGTTTATGGTACAGATTTTTAAAAAAGCATAGAGAAGACTGTATTGACTAAATATGAAAAATAACCAAAACAATAGCAGCAATTGAAATCCAACCAATCCATACCTGAAATATCGTTCTACCTCTTTAAAAGAGCAAGAAATTATCCTGGTAAGAAGCATAAGTCATCTCCTCTGTCCTGCAGCTTAGGCTGATGTGAACTAAGAGACAGTGGCTTTCATTGTCCCTGCAACTTGGAGTGACAAAACTAAGTTCTTATGTTTCATTGATAACCTCCTGAAATTAAGTCTTTGACTCTTTTTTTCTTTTTGCTGTGCTATGAATGAATAACTGCTTTAATAAATATGTATGAACATACTCATCATATGTCATATAACCACAATTAAGCAAATATGCATATTTTTTCCAATGTGTAATTGGCCATTATACAGAATTAGACATCAATGTAAAAGGCTTGCTGAAAACGAAAAGCAGTTAAGTGACAAAATGTCAGGTTTTGAAGAAAATGTCAAAAGTCCTATTACAATCTAGAAAATCAAAACCAGAGTTATAAAAATGGGTTTGGATAAACATACACCTGTACACACACACACACACACACACACACACATATTTTGATTTCCTAGAAATGGAGATGGTAGTTATGAACTAGCAATGTATTGGAAGGTTTCATATTAAACATTAGAGAAGACTTTTTTAAACTTTTATTTTAGGTTTGGGGGTACATGTGCAGGTTTGTTATACAGGTAAACTCATGTCATAGGGATTTGTTGTACAGATTATTTTGTCACCCAGGTACTATGCCTAGTATCCAATAGTTATTTTTTTCTGCTCCTTAGGACTGCTTAGCTGTGGGACTTAATTGACTAGCCAAAAGAAGCTGTGTTTTTTCTTGAATGCATTTGTAGACTAAAAATCTAAAACATCTTTATTAAAATCTCAGATTTTTAATAAAAACCAAAATCTTAGATTCTAAAAATCTGAGATTTTTTTCAAAGATCAATTAGTCCCTAGGGGAAACTTCTCTTTAAAATGTCTATTTCAAAAATTAATCCATCCCTGCTAAACTGTTTCAGTGCAATGAGAAGCTTATTCCCAGACATGTTTCAGGGTTCTACAATTGCAGTCATTAAAAAGTTCTCCCTTATATCTAACCAACATCTACAACCTTAATTTGTGTCTCTTTGGAGCCATGTAGGATACTTGATTTGGTCACATTACAGATCTTCAAACTTTTGAGATCACTTGTTATATTCCTCATAATTCTCTTGCCTTCAGATTAAACTTATCAAATTATTTCAAATCATGCCATTGGAGAAATGGTTGAATAAATAAGTATAAGAGTGAATGGAAAAACTGGGAGGCATTGCCAAGTTGGCAAAGGAATTTCAATCAACATTTATTTGTCACATGCTATGTATCCACAGCATAATAAGTTCTAAAGGTCTCTATTAAACTCCAGTACCCTGATCTCCACATTCCAAAGTGTTTTTCTTAGCTCAGAGTAGAACATGTCTCCCATCACTTACTATGCTTTGTAGGAGGTGGGTTGTGTTACTGAAGGAAAGAAGGCAGAACATGGGTTAACTTCACAGTGGTCTTCTCAAACTTGTGATTCTACAAATAGCTCTAATGCTACAAAGTAGCTCGAGACTCTTAGTTGGAAAGCCACAAGAGGGCACTAGACTACTACATGGACCTAGCTCTACTTAGGGCCCAAAGCACAGAGCAAGGGTCAGTACTGGCGTTGGTGGTGGCCACATCAGTTGTTTGTCCTACATCCGTGTCTGAAACACAGTATGCAGTCACGGTGGATGTGCAAAGCTATTGGCTATGAAACACATGTTCAAATGCTAAGCTTGAGTTATGCTAAATACAGTAGAATCCACGTGCAATTTGAAAAAAAAAAAAAAAGTAAAAAGGAGTAAGGTCCACCCCCAAAGTTCTAAGAAAAGCAAGGTGGTTCTTTAAGCTGTGAGTTCTGAAAACAATATGAACAACATAGTGATAGTCAGGGGAACAGCAGGAGTTAGACAAACAGGAGCCTTCCACATCTACTTTTGGAAAGCCTGACATCTGAAGAGGCTCATCTTGGCCACAAGATTCCCTCCAGACTGTGAGATTTACATTGGGCATCACCCAAGGTATTTATTCTCTCTGCTCCTGAAGTGCTCCGTACTTTACAAGGTTTCAGGAAAACTAGTCTCAGGCTAATGAAAACTAGTCTCAGGCTAATGAAAGCATACTTAAAAACTTCTCACGAATACAGATTGAGTCTATGTAATCACCACACCATTTGAGAAAGGCAAAAATGTAGTCAATTAAGTTATGTGTTAGTCTCAATAAAATCAACAAACAGATTATTTGGGTTAATGAAGAAGTGTCTTATGCAATTCCAAAACAGCCAATCGAATTAATTCAGACAAATATGAATCAACACAAGGAAAAACAATCAGTCAAGAATGCTGCTTTGGATTATGAAAATCAAACCCTAGACTGAAGGCTTGAGTTTTTAAGTTTTCAATAGTTATGTTTAATATTGCATAGAAGATGACTCCTTTGTTACCATAACTATGCATGGGATATACTTTTTCTCTAAAGATGATAGATAGATAGATAGATAGATAGATAGATAGATAGATAGATAGAGTTGATAGATAGATGGAATAATTCAGATTGAGTGTCATATAAATGACTTACCTAACTGGTTAAACCAGAGGTTCTTGCTGCAGCAGGAAAGATAGGAGAGGGTCATTTTTCTGAGGCAAGATTGAGCCCTTTGGAGACAATGAACACCTGGGTGGTTTCCTACAGAGCCAGTTGAAATCATTAAGAAAGATGCTCTTTTATTTCTAGTTTCTTATTAATTTACCTACATTCTGAGTTCTGGATCCATGACCTGCATTTTTTAAAATTTTATTTTTAAAAATAAAATATATATTATATATTCATGAGGTATAAAGTGATTCTCTCTTTCTCGATGGGGTCTCACTATGTTGCCCAGGCTGAACTTTCATTTCTGGCCTCAAGCAATCCTCCTGCTTCAGCCTCCTGAGTAACTGGGAATATAGGAGTGTACCACTGCACCCAGCTTGAAATGCGATGTTTTGATATATGTTTACATTGCATGGCCTCTGTTATTGTACCGTGTCAGAACCTTTCTACCTTTGATCATTTTACTTCCATTATCCTTGTCACGTTTGACCCAGCCATTGCTCTGAGACTCTGTCCCTCCCTCGTGGAACAATGAGAGCTCTCATCTTTTGGTTCTGGTTCCATCCCAACCCTTCTCCCTAGGAGTCTTGCTTTTGCTGGAATTGATCTATTTATAACATTGCCTCAGTTTTTGGGTTCTTCTCAGTGTCAGCTATATTGAGTCTGTTAAAGATATCTTGGCTATTTGACTTGGCTTTCATCAAGTTGCTTGGCTTCTACCTTTTAAATGACATTTTTTTTCTCATAATTGTTATTTTTTTGGGCTCTGGCCACCAATTTCTCCATATTCTCTATTTCTCGACTCTTTCATTAGCTTAACAGCCTACTTTAACTTCCATCTTGACTTCCCCAGTTCTGTTTTCAGAGCTCTACTTTTAATGGCTAAACCCAGCCCAAATTGACAGTGTTCATCCTCTTTGCAAGCCTTGGGCCCTCCCTCACTACCCCCAGCACAGACTTCATCTTCTAGGACAGTCCTCAGTGCTACAGGGGAGGTGAGTTCAAGAGAAAGTACCCCAGGATCTTCTTAGCATTATTTTCCCCACAGCGGGACTTTGAAGCTGCCTTTCTAGCCTGCCTTCCAGCTGTTACCAAACACACACTTTTTAAAATTAGGAAATGAACATGATAGTTCTACTCCCAGCCAGGAGCTCGTCTAGTATGCTCCAGGAAAAGGATGATTAATGGAGCTAAGGCTTTATGCCTAAGCCAGGGGATGGCAGCTCGTGGGGAATAACTGAGCCACACCAGCCCGCCATAGCCTCAGATCAGGTGAACTGAACATGGCGTTAGGCCCACTGGAGGCCCTTAAAGTTAGCCAGTGGCCTGGCAGAAAGTGTGCACCGAATAAGTGCCTGGTGGACACACATGGGCCAAAGGAACAGGGCAGTTTTTCAATTCTTTGGTTTATATAGAGAAACAACCTACACATCCTTGGCCTTCGGAACCTTGCCAGCAGTTAGAGTATCCAGACTGGCTGTCCAGACCACCTAAATTACATGGATAAAAGCAAAAGTTTTCCTTCACTGAATACCACGTGGACTTGTTCCGAAGTCCTTTTTGGGTTTGAGGCCTTACTTGTAATCGTCCCTCACAAGAGCGGGGAGAAAATAAAAGAAAGAAAAATGTAGGGAATTTAAGTTCTACTTCGCCAAGGGCTCAGGATGGAGAATAGGAAAGTTCTACAGGATCTTGGCTGAGCAGTGGTTTTCTGCTTCTTTCAATGTCAAAATTAACCTGATTGAGTGAACTATTCAAAAAACACATCCATCAATTTTTGTTTCATCTGAGGTTTGGAGTGCCAAGGACTTACAGCATAAGGCCTCAGACCACTCTGGTTTAATGCCAGGGGATACTTAGGGGTTCCTGGGGATGGTCATTATGATCATAATCCTCTGCCTGCCAAACGCCTAGGCACTACACCCAGCCCAGATGCCACTCTTCCCGTGAGATCTTTCCCGGATCCTCTCTGGTTCCTCCATGGTCCTCTAACACTTGGTGTGGTTTCTTTGGCTCAACTGGATAAGTCACCACTTTAATTCATTTATTTTCCTTCATTAAAAAAATTGTTCACCCATGACCTCTGCAAAAATAGATAAATAAAATAGAAAGAAATGCGTAAAACCAAAACCTACCCTTTAATCTCTCCTCTCAGAAGAGAGAACCACCGTTTCTAATCAGCACAAGGAAAGTGGGAACACTAAAGAAATCACCCTAAGATAGCAGCTGCCCTCAAAACTAAAACCAGTCACTTTGAAATACATGCTCTCATGTGATCCCTGGATGAGGTTCTTTTCTCTCTAGTAAAATGGAGATTTTCAGGATTCAACCTGGAGAGGTAAAATCACTGAGCTTATTTATAAATGGGGAGACTGGAATCAAAGACCTGAATTTTAGTCTTTTCCTTTTTCCCCATCATGTTGCGTCCCAGTGTGCCCCAGCATCCTTAGAGACAAAGGCCTGGAGGAAGCACAGAGAGACTTCTATTTTCATCTTTTGGTTCTAGCAAGATGAGGATCAGCAGGCAGGCAGACACACTTGGGAATAATGGCTCTGCTCTCTCAACCGAGCCCCTGCCCCAGTGCCTTCATCCCCACTTGGGGTGACCTCGGCAGAACAAGCTCCTTCTGTAATGACCACTTCGTCAGCAGGGGCTGTGTATTTAGTAGCAGGAAATATAAGCTTTTGTGGTCAGTGTGACGTCACCCCACCCACTAAACAGGCCTTTATAATCTGACCACAAAAAGGCTTGAAAGGGATAGACACATACACGCAGGGAAAGAGGCGATAGGATTGTCAACAGTTGTCTGTGTAGTGAAAGGAGCATTGTGCCTTCCAAATGTTTCCCGAAAGCCTGATGTTTGGTCTACTGTAGACAAAACATCTGGATGATATATGGCGATTTCTCTTTGTACTTGAGTGCCCCAACTCATCTTCTTCCTTTCTCCTCTCTCTTCTCTACCTCTCGTTTTCTCTTTTCCTCATTCCCTTCATCCTCCTGCTTTCCCTTTTTCTTCTTCTCTTTTTACTCTGCCTTAATCTAAAATAGACAAGTATATATTTTTAAATCATTGAGTTGTTTTCAAATATTTTCACATGATGTGCATGTGAGCACACACATACAAACACACACATACACATACCAATTTTACTATTCTTTCCCTGGATACTTTAGTGTTAGAGGGAGAGAAAAATGAGAAGGGGTGACACAGAGAGAGAGAGTAATTTTAAAAGACATAGCTAACATATCAATGTATCATGAAAAATTGCTTTCCATAAATGTCTTGGTTTTATAGCTAATTCTGTAGAGGAGCAGAACTAAATGACCCAGTACCTTTTAGTGTCACATTGTGCAAGTTCAAGATAATATACTGCTTGTATATTTCACTTTATCTTTTGTTTTCATTTTTATTTTAAATGAAGAAAGGCACATGCGAGGCATTAATACCAATACTCCCATTAAGTACAAAGAGAAAAATAAAATAAAGATTGATTAACATGGACAAGTAAACAAAAAAAGCAGATAACCTGAAAAAGGAGGGTATAGAGAAACTGAAAGAAACTGTCTATATGCTACCTCTGTGTAAACTTTTTACTAGTTTTTCAGATCTTTAAGCCCAGGAGGAGAGAGACAGACAGACAGAGAGAAAGAGAGAGAAAAGAGAGAGAGAGAGAGATGAACATGAGAGCTGATGGCTGACGTGTCTGACCTCTGAATTAAGCTGCTGGAAAAATATGGCTTCCCCTAATTTGTGCCGCTGTGGAAAACCCCCTCCCAGGGCTCCAAGCTTTTCTCTGAGGCACAGGCAGCAGGAAACACCTGCTTCGCTTCTCCCCTGATGTTTTTTCCCCTTTTAGGGAGTCTGGATCTCCTCCCCCTCCCTTTCTGTAGTGCACAAATGGACAAGCAGTTTTCCACATGCCCCAATCTTTCCTAAGAAAGGAAGTACGGAATCATCTATTAGTGACTGATGCACTTTGATGGCTTCCTTACCCCCATTTCCTTATTTTCCCTTCCAATTGACCTTTATTATAGCTTCCTCAACCCAGTTCCCCTTCCCAGCTCTTGTACTAATAATATTTTTCTCCCAGAATAAATGAAGCATAAGAAGTCTATCCAAAAAACGGAGAGGCAAGTGTACATTCTGTTTGTCATGATTCCTTATTTTGGGTTTTGCCATTTGCCTCCCTGCAACAAAGGGGGAAGCAAATGCAATTCCAGTTTGGAAAGGCATGACAGACAGTTGTGGTATGCATCAGATCAAGATAGCAGCCTTCAAATATCCTCCCAGTGGAGAGGCACTGAGCTATTAGCAACTTTGTTTTTTTGTTTGTTTTCTTTTCTTTGTTTTTTGTTTCTTTTTTGTTGTTGTTGTTGTTTTTTTGTTTTTTTGTTTTGAGACAAAGACTCTCTCTGTTCCCGAGGCTGGAGTGCAGTGGCATGATCTTGGCTCACTGCAACCTCTGCTTCCCGGGTTCAAGAGATTCTCCTGCCTCAGCCTCCTGAGTAGCTGGGACTACAGGCGTGCACCACCCACCCGACTACTTTTTTTGTATTTTTAGTAGAGATGGGGTTTCACCGTGTTAGCCAGGATGGTCTCGATCTCCTGACCTGCCTCAGCCTCCCAAAGTGCTGGGATTACAGGCGTAAGCCACCTCGCCTGGCCTATTAGCAACTTTCTAGAGTAGCTCTCAATCAATACAAAAAAGAGCAGCCAAGAAACCCTCCACGCCATACGAAAAATGTTATAAAAAATTTTAGTTAATTAAAAGAATTTAATTAAAATAATTGTGAAGCCCAAGAAGTTTTCATCAGGCTTGCAAAGACCACTGAGGGTTGCCACATGTCTAGTTTCCTTTCTCTAAACAGAAGAACATCTATAGCACTGTTTGTAAAGCTGCCTCCTCCCCAGAGCTTCCTTCCTCTGCTGTCTAGTAAAAAGAACCCTTGGGTGGAAAAAGCCATAAGGCAGAGAAGACAAAAATATGTAAAGTGCTATTTTTCATTCTTCACAGGATGGTCTCTATAATAGCAATTCCTGGTCAATTCAAAGTAGATTTTGCTTTATGAGAAGAAGCAGGGCGGTATATTAGAAATAGAAGTGGTCAATAAATCTTAATGAGTCACTGAAGAAATCAGGGATATAACCAAGACACCTTGGTGAGTCACCTCCTTTCTCTAGACAGTTTAATAACTCATAAAATGGGAGGATTAAACTAGACAATCTCTGAGGTTACTTGAATCTGTGTTTTGCAACATACATGAGAGGATAGAGCCGACTATATTATTTAAGTAGCTCCCAGAAACAAAGAAGAAAATGGGAGACTCCCAAATAAAAAAAAAGTTAAGGAAATTAAAAAAGGTAATTAATGAAAGAAATACTATATGAGGTCAGTGAACTTACAAACAAATGTTCATCCTTACTAGTGATCAAAGAAACACAAAGTAAAACATAGGCTTTCGTGGTTACCTCATAGCCTGGCCAAAATGGAAAAGATGAACTTTCACAATTTTCCATCATAGTATTGTTTATAATAGCAACACATTGGAAACAACATATATGTCTCATTATGGCATATCCACTTATTGGAAACCTACCACCTATTAAAAATGATGTGAGTCTAGGGCTGGGTGTGGTGGCTCATGCCTGTAATCCTAACACTTTGAGAGGCTGAGGTGAATGGATGATGATGTCAGAGATCAAGACCATCCTGGCTAACCCAGTGAAACCCCATCTTTATTAAAAATATAAAAAATTAGCCAGTCATGGTGGCACGCGCCTGCAGTCCCAGCTACTTGGGAGGCTGAGGGAGGAGAATCACTTGAACCTGGGAGGTGGAGGTTGCAGTGAGCCGAGATCGTGCCACTGCACTCCAGCCTGGACGACAGCATGAGACTGTTGGGGGAAAAAAAAAAAAAAAAAGATATGAATCTAAATGCCCTAACAATGGAAATATGGCTACCATATATTAAGGAAATAAAGAGAAAGTTACAAAACATGTATACTATTGCTCCACTTAAGGAAAATGTGTGTATATATGTATGCATATGTACAGAAAAACTTCTGAATGGACACCTACCACAACATTAACAATGGATATCTCAAGGTGCTGAAATCATTGTACAGCAGTCTACTTTATTCTTTTCCATACTGTTGAAATATTTTACAGTGAACACGTGCTACTTTTATAATCCATAAATTTCATCTCCATTTGGGAATAATACATAATTAAACAAAATATTATAAGCATGCTGCACATAGAAGAACATTACATTCAAAACGGAAATCAACCTGACTCAGGGCAGCAGATGGTAAAGGGAGCTGTTAACCTCATCTACTCACTCAGAGCCCTGGAGCCTTAGATACAACTGTGAGTTGACTCTTTGTGGTCCAGATATTTCTTTTTTGTAAGTCGCTTGTATTTTCTGAGCCTCAGTCTCTCTATCTGTAAAATAGCAATGGTAATTTTCACCTTGCAAAGTACTTGCAAGAATTCAATAAAATAACACCTACAAATTGCTCAAAATGAGCCCAATAAATATTAGCTCCTATTATTATACAAAATTAATATATTTATACTACAACAAACAGGCATTATTAAATACCTTAATTGACAGAAACCATACTGGAATAGTATCCCAATACGTCATTTTTAGTTTTTGTGTGTTAGCTTCTAAGGCTAGTAGTTAATAGGGTATACTTCATGACAGTGATGAGTCTTTGGTATGAGTGACTTTACTTCCTTCAATTTTACTTCCTGAATTCTCTAATGTTCAGACTCCCTGCTATCCCCTGCCAGCTGGTAGCATCATATATGGAGGTCCTCACAGGAGCACAACCTTGACCTAGACACAGTCAAGGGATATAACAGAGGAATAGATGAGATGCACACTCTGCCTTCAAGGTGCTTACAGTCTAGTGAGAAAAACAAGACTCCCCAAACTACAGTGTGGTAAAATGTTATATATCTGTAACAACAACAACAAAAGACACTAAAAAACGAGAGAAGTTTATCTAATTCACTCTGTAGATGGAGGCTTCAGGGAAGCTGTGACTCGAGACTAATTTTTAAACAGAAATTTTCCAAGGAAGATGGGGGAAGGGCATTCCAGGCAGAGCAGGAAACCTGCAAAGGCATTGGGGGCCCAGGACACACTGGGTGTCTTCAGGAAGAGGGTGGCATGGGGAGCACGAAAGCATGGTGACTGGCAAATGGAATGCAATGAACCTGTAGATGTGGGCTTCTCAACTGAATCTGCCATTAACTGGCCATTAGAGCTTGGGCAGGAATCCCTCTATATCCTTGAGCTGTAAAATGGAGGCAGGTGTGGGATGTAGACCAAACCTACAAAACTCATGTGATTACAGAACCGGGATCTCAAGGTAGGGGGAATTTCGGTAAGATTCCATATCTAAGCATTGGGGTAGAGAGCAGGGGTTAGAAAAGTGGCTGGAGGGACTGAGCTGAGTCTCTTTTCCAGGGGAGGAAAAGATTCCCTCTCCAGAGAGATGCACAGGCAAGGCGATTTTAGAGTCCTCAGTGAACTCACTTTTGGTGACCTGAGAAAGGGTCAGCGAGTACGGGGAGGGTGAGTAAGATGAGTTTAAGAACAAGCGGAGAAAATATGATACCACAGGAGAATCCGGGAAAGAGCAGCCACCAGCAGAAAACTCTGGCACCCAGTTCCCACCAGTAAACAGCCAACTTGGAAGCAGGCAGGGCCTTGCGTGCTGAGCTCAAAGCAAGCACGCGTAATGGGACAAAGAGGTCCTGGGGTGCGGGCACGGAAGAGAAGGAGGAGGGGTCCTGCCGGGCCAGCAGCTCTGAAACTGCAGCTCCATCCCACTCACCTTCCCTGACCTGTCCTCCACCCTGCAGCCTGACCTCCTCCCGGGGAAGTGGGGGCTTCTCCTCCCCCTCCCCTGCCTGACAGCCATGGCTGGAGATCAGGGTAGAGGTTTTGCCATGGTTAGGTGAATGTTTGACTGTCTAGGCCCTTGGATATTTTTCTGTAAAATGGAGATAATCTATGCCTTAACTGGCTCACAGGGTTTTGGAAAAGAGCAACAACAAAGTCATGTAAAAATGCCTCATACTCTGTTTGAAGCATGATTATCATCATGTCAGACCTAATTTGTCTTAACTTTCAAGTTTCCTCTCCTGCCAAGATACGTTGGAATTTAAAACGGAAAAGATCATGGTATCTTGTTTTACTAGGCTTCCTTATCAATATTCCTTCAACATCTTAACTGGTACTATTTCACAAAATGTAAACATATTAGGAAAAATTATAAAAGTTTATAAAATGAAAGATCTGCTAGCCCAGAGCAAGAAACCAGCCCACAGCTGAAATTGGCCTCACCCTTGTACTCCTTGGTTTTTGTTGTCTGCAAAACTCTGTACAGACCAATCTGATTGCACACAGAGTCCCGTGCTATGAAATAGCAGCCAAGGGCTCTGATGCCAGCCTCACAGCCCTGTGTCTTTCTGAGCTTTGCTTTCCGTGGAAAAAAGGTTAGTCCAAAAGATCTACCATACCACCATATTTGAAGCATCTATACCGTCAATATTCCTTGAGTACTTCCTGTATTCCTCAAGCTGCCTGGGACTTGGGGTGAGGATGGGGGAGTAGTTACGAAAAGCGTGTGCATGATGGTCCCTACATCAAGAATACTAGGGTAGTTGAGGCAGTAAAATGCAAACATGTAGATACACAAACAGAAAGTAAGCAACCATTTTCTCCTCTCTTATTCTCATCAGATGCTTGGTGCATTCACATATTATGATATACAAGTTCAAGAAGTAATCTATGAGGTGGGCAGGGACTGGAGGTTCAGGGCAGTGGGTCTGCATAGGCATTTTATAGAGGGAAACACTGAGGACTCCCAGGATGAAGAGAGTCCTGAGCTAGAATAAAGAACCTGACTCTTGCAGCTCCTGCTAGAAGCAGATGGTCTGGCTTAATGGAAAGCCCATGGATTGTGGAGACAGCCCCACATTAGAATTTTCCCTAATGTCTACTGACTTTGGGGGGGACACTACATAATATTGGCATTCTGAAGATGAGCCGCTGGGCTCAGGTGGGGCTGGGAGGATTTTGAAAAGAGATGGTGTGTGTGAAGTCTCTTGCATACAGTAGATAGAGGAAAAGGAGCAACATGTGCCCAGCTTCAGGGCATGGGGTTAAAGCCTGCCAGGGAGGGGAAGCTCTGGCACGGTCTGTCCTACTCTCCTTTGGTCAGATATATGTCTTGGGCCTCTCATCCTGGAGCCCAGAGTATGTTACTGGACCTTCAGTGAGCCAGGGCTACCTGGAAAATACTCAACCTAAGGTGGCAGTGACACAGCTTGGCTGCTGGGGATGGTGAGAGCAGGGCAGGTGCAGAGCCTAGCTCTTTGAAAGGACACAGTTGAGCCTGGAGAACATGCTGCCATCTTTAAGGCCTTGAGCTCATTGTTCAGCACTCATTATCTCCACTGAAGAGAGGAAAAGGGGAGAAGAGGGCAGGGCAAGCATTTTATACCCTTACTCACCATTCCTGTAAGATAAAGCTTCATCAAGGCACATTTGAATTAAGGTATATCCTCCTTGTTGTCCAAATAGCCAGCCAGTATTTACTGAGTACCTGCTGAATGCACATACTATGCTAAATGTCCAGGGAGTTTACCATGTATCTGAGAGAGGAAAAAGAGTACGTTGCATAGTCTGGCACATTGGAACTGAATCTTAGCCCTATTATTTACTATGCTTTGGGACACGCTACTTAACCTATATAAACTTTAGTTTTTTTAAACTACAAAATGGGGATGATGATTCTTATCTTGCAAGATTAATATGGATACTGAAATAGAAACATATACGTTTGGAACATAATAAGAGCTGAATAAGTGGCAGTTGTTGTTCAGTTATTACTGTTATTGTATGATACAATTAGAGGCTAGCTACAGGCTGAACTATACAGATAACTCTGAGTGGAGAAGTTGTTAACAGTGAGAACATATCAATACAGCATGAAGTAATTGCTGGGCAAACTCTCTCTGGATGATGTATGATTTGAGTTGAGCCTTGAGATCTAGAGTGAATTTGGATTGGCAGAAGGACGAGAGGAAACATTCTGGAAGAACAGAAGGAACAAAGTCACGGAGGCAGGAATGCACTGAGCACATGTAGAAGGTAGGAAGGGGCCTGAATCAGGACTAAGGCTGTAGCACGTGGGAGCAGACTCTGCATAGGAAAGAGAAACGAGATAGAGGAGTTCATGAACACAGTTCGAAGTACTGGACTGAAGTCGCAAGCACTCGGGAGGAGCTATCCCAGATGGATGAATGAGATGATGAAAACAATTAGAAAGCCACATCCAGGGTAGATTGCAGCAAGGACATATGGTGTAGTAGGGCAATGAAGAGTCTGGTGTAGTGAACTAGGCAAATAATGACAAAGTCACAGGTGACAGAGATGGAGGAGCGTGAGGCTAGGTGACAGCTATAAGACCACCTTCCTCTCCCTATCACAGCTGCCAGATCAGGTATTCATGCTCCCACCTTCTTTCTCCTGGGCTTCTAGTACTTTGAGTGACTGCAAGTGCTGGGCAGCAGTGGCGGTGGCGGTGAGGTAGAAGCTTTCAACTCAGAGTCAGTCGGACGTGAGCCTATAAAATACTTGAGGCAAGGATGAACCATAATCCTACTAAAAAAATCATTCATTACTTCTTTCAAAAAATAGATACGGAGTGCCTGGAACACTGGAATATTGTTCAAGGTGATGGAATGCTGCAGTGAATAAATGAAGGGTCTGCCTACCCTTATAGAGTAATTTCCAAGTTGAGGAGATACTAAAAACAGAGTAGTGAAGATATGCTCGATGGTGATAAGTGATTTGGAGAAAGATACAGCAGGGTGCAAGGGATAAAGGGTGCTAAGAGAGGTAGGTCTTGTTATTAATACTTTATATGGGCTGGTTGATATCCTTGCTGATAATGAAACTTCTAAATTGATTCCTGAAAAGATTGAGGAGACCGTGGCCTTGGGGATACCTTCAGAGAGTGTCACAGGCAGTGAGAGAAGGACTTGAGGCAACAAGGTCAAGGTGGCTGGAATGCAGGGACCCCAAGGGAAGGGTGGTGGGAGATGTACTGTGGAGATCTGGCTTCTGCGCCCACTCAACCAGAGGAGATGGAGTGAGATGGGGTAAAGAATTTGTGTAAAGAGTCTGGCTCCTACTCTGAGTGAGATGGAGAATCACTGTAGAGATCTGAGCCAAGGACCAGTATGATCCAATTCATATTTTAGATGATTCATATTCATATTTTAGATGATCCAATTCATATTTTAGATGATTGCTACATTAAGAATCAACAGCAAGGGGGCATATGAAATAATATACCTCATCTGTTTGAAAATCATTAAGGTATCAGGAAAATATTGGGCATTTTTTGAACATTTCCAATATGCCAGGCTTTATCCAAACACTTTTTAGAGAAGGTCTCAGTAAAAACGTACGCCAAAGCTTTGAAGAGAAAGCACAGTTACTCCAGGTTACATTTGAGGAACAAGCTTAGTAGGTGTTAAAAACTTACCCATAGTTGCACTGCTAGTAAGTGATAAAAGGCAGGTCTGATTCCGAAGTCTATTTCCCAACCGAAGCCTCTCCCACCACTGGTTTTGCTTTGCCTTCCAAAGTTGAAATCATCCAGATTCTTAGGAAACAAAAGTTGAATGGACCCTGATAAAAGAGGCCTCTGATAGAGGGTGTCCAATCATCAGCTAGGACTTTTTTCAAAATACTTTGAAATTTTTGTTAGATAGTGAGAAGTGCATACCTGGGTAGTGTTTATCTGAATAACGCAGAAGGTTGATGATTGAGCCTGGCCCAGAAGTCAGCTCTCCAGACTTCACCTATGGTGCCATGGACAGAACACTAGGATGCTGTCTATGCTGCAGCTGACCCCTAAGAATGGGTTGATGTCCTCATCAGGCAAAGGGATTATTCTTGTCTAATACAAATCAGAAAACCAGTCTGCAATGACTAAGTTTGTCATGTAGCCCTTTGAATATACTTGGCAAAGAAGATTCCTTAAGTGCAAAATAACTGTCTTGTTTTAATTTCATATTGAACAGATTGGTGTTGGCTATTTGGCAATCAGTCCAGTTGGAGAAGTTAGCTATTAGAATAGAGTTACATCTTGCACAGGGTTTCAGAAATTTAGTTATAAAACTTTTGCTTTCCTAAAGTAAAAAAAAAAAAAAAAATCCCCCAATTGTGGAAAGTAAAACTAGCATAGAAAATCCTTTGGTAAGTTTCTGCATTGGAGAACAGTGTACCATTGCTCAATAAATCCAGGATGGTTACCTTAACCCCCAGCTTTAGAGTTAAATGTGCATATGATGCAAATGAACTGTTTAAATATCTGCAAGTCTATGAACTGAAGGAGTTTCCAAAGGAACACAGATGCTTGGGCATGTATTGACCAGGGAGAGGACACCTACAAATTTTAAGGGGCATATAACTCATGCTTCCTCGCCCCTTCCCTGTCCCACTTGTACCTTTGCTTGGAAAACTATGTTCCAGATTTTTGCACATCACTGCCAGCCATTGAAACAATTTCTTCTTTTTATTCTTTCAAAGGCAGCATTTTAACCCTCCTTCTAGGGGGTTGAAGAGTTCTCCTCTCCATGTTTTATTTATTTTTAACGCCTTCTCATCTGCCTTGGGTCATTCTGGTAACCCTGAGTTTATCCTACTTCCCTGTAACTCAGTTTCCTTATCCACCACATGATTTTCAAGATGCTTTCAAGTCATTCTAGTTTATGATCCTGATTTAAATCTCTTTAGACTCATTTTATTAGATGATCATTAAAGGGTGTCGAGAGAAAAATAAAAAGTCCCCATGATACACACATTTTGTGAGAGGAAAGGGCCACGACTTGTTTCTTTCCAATGTAAATGTTTACATCTTTAGGTCCGCGGGGTGTGTGTGTGTGTGTTGTGTGTGTGAGCAGCTGCAGTAGGAGCCACATGAACTTGTGTGTAAAGAAATCATACTTTCTTCCCTGAGAAGTTCCTTTACTTTTCTCTTTTCAGGAGAATTAAGACAAAAGAGAAAGACATCTTCAAAACCTTGGTGGAGCAACTTCTAGACCTCCTTCGCAGGACAGGAATGACGTTTAAAATAAACATCTCCAGGCTGGAATGCAGGAACCCAGCGTCCATTTGTCCATTCTGTTCCCCCTGGGTAGCACCACATTTATAGCCGCCAGACAGATGTATCTGATGGCCTCCAGAGAAGGGCATGTCACCCCACTCTCAGAGCACTCGGTCAATGGTCCCGGTGTCCGAGGAACTTGTCAGTTGTGAAATTCATTGTGTGCCCTGACTCTCCTTTGCCACATTATTAACCAATGTTGCCTTGCTCATTCCCCAGTGGACTTGCAGAACAGATGGCTATTATCTTATGCAGGGCGGAGCATGGGGAAGCAGACAAATCTTTAGACGAAGCTAGTCAGTTACTTCCTTCCATCCATCATCACTCCTCTTAATAACCCCCTCCATCCCCATCCCATATCCACACCACATAAATTCCCATTAAAATACTAGATAGAATACACGATGAAATAAAACACAGAGCCTGTTAAATCTCTTTAAGGCCTCCTGCCGCCAAGCCTTTTGCCTGGGGCAAATAGGCCTTGGTTATCATTGTTTCTAATCTAAGTCTGATTTCCTGTGAGACAACAGGTGACTGTGTAGTTAAGACCAGCAAAGTGCCAGGTAGATGGCAGCAGCAATTATGTGCATGAATTCATAAGCAGGGTTCACATGAGAACAAAAAATTATCTCACTGTGGCAGCCCTCAAAGCCATCCAGGGTAGATTCATCTAGACTGTTCTGATGAATAATTTTCTCTCGAGGTCACATGACCCCAAAAGCCTCTAGGGTCCTAAAATATCAGCATGTAAAGGACAGACATTGGTATAACTCAAGTGAAATATATATGCAAATAGGCAAAGTGAATTATTTACATTTTGTCAAAGTCAATGGTATAGGTTTTGATGGGATGAAGCAGTAAAGGAGGAGTATTATGATACATTTAGACAGGGAAGAACAGGGAGAAATTATTACCTTTTATTGTTCTTATTAGCCTAGGAAAGAGACTTTACAGAAAAGGGCTCTTCTTAAAAACTTCTGAAAAAAATGAAAGAGGCCAGACCCTTGAAGAAAAAGGTAGGATAGCTATTTCTCAGGGATGGTATTCTGCCTGGGAAAAGTTTAGGGAGAGGCAAGGAGTGGTAATTTAGTTGGAGAACTGAGCAGAGGAGCCTGAAAAGAACAAGAGAAGAAGAGACCAGGAGAATGACGAGGAGTGAGTTTATTCAGGGTTGTGTAGGAGTGAAGCTTTGTTAGTTCTACTTGAGGTTTTCACAGCAAAGGCTGAGTAAGGGAACCAGATCGCCTGCAGGCCGGTTTCCCATTCAACTCCCACCTCTTATCTTTCGAAGTCTAAAGCAGAATGCAAGAACTTTGAGGTAAAGGAGTGCTAGAAGCTTATTTTCTAGCCTCCCGATAAACGTTTCCATCACCTGTACAGTAGCCCTACCACAACGCTGTCCTGGCTCAACCCAAACATCCTCATTTCAGGAGCTTTCGTGAGCATCCAGCCTACTGCTCCACAGAAAGATGGCCCTATCCATTCGAAGACTTCCTTTACTTCTTCCAAGCCTGGGCCACTCTGGATTTGGACTTTAGAGCTGCCCTCAGTTTCAGAGATAATAACCTGGTGAGAAAGTACCCCCTGGTTTCCTTAGTGCTAGGAAGCAATGCCACAACTTCCCCTTTCCTGCTCCATTCCAAGTCAACGTGCTGGCAATGTAGGGAAGATTCTCCAGGTGTCTGCCTCATTGACAGAGGCGTACGGACTGTAGTTGTTATTACTCCCTCACTTTTGAAAGATATTTTTACTTAATATTGAATTCCAGGCTGATGTTTATTTTCTTTTGGCATTTAAAAATACTATTCCATCTGCTGTTAAGTATTTCCCAATGCCCATGACGTAAGAAGATGAAAAAGATATGTTTGGATTCTCAGCATATTTCGAAATGCATTTATTTTTAAAGTGAAGATAAGTTAAAGACTTTAATATTTTCCAAAGGAAATGGTTTTCTTGAAGTAATAGGACAACTTTTTATGCTCTTAATATTAAAGGAAGAGAAGAAAAAAATCACTTACAAAGCCTTGCAGTCCTATCTCACCTTGATACCTGGGCTCTCAAAACTCTTCCTCCCCTTTAGCCGGGGTTCACACCTTTTTCACAGGACTGAAATACCTTGTGACCTCAGTCCACAGGCAAGCTGATGGGTGTGAGGATCTCAGCTGCTGCGCAGTGGGTGTGAGGGCTGGACATGTACCCTGGAGCCTCTGTGTGCTCTGGAAGAAGGAGAGAGAGTCACTCTAGGGTTGTCTCAGAGTCTGGGAAAGGTCAGAAGCAGTGGTTGGTGAGCAGAACAGCTACTGGAGGTGGAAGCTGTTAGTGATGGAAAAAGGTCATTCTCAGCATACATAATTCAGAAGGTCTGAGCAGAACTTCCCCTTTGTCTAACCACCCCTTGTAGCAAGCTCAACCTAGACAGATGGCTGGGTCTCTGGATCCTCAAACTATTCAAAAAGAGAACTCCAATATTCTAATATGATACATTTTAGCAGTAAGTGCTGTTTATTTTTTACTGCAAGATAATTTTTACCATTTAATCTAATTCCTTCTTGATTTATCCATTCTTGATGACAAGGTTATATCTTTTAGACAGCGATAAGTTGGAGAAATGGCTAAGAGGGTGAATTCTAGCCAGTGTCTCACTCTTAGACATTTAGCACAGTGTCCTATATGCAAGTGAATGTTCCCCAGTCCTCCTCTGCTACATACACATATACCTCAAGCTCCTAGTGAGAGCTGATTCTTTCTATTATCCACAGAAAAAGCCTGGAGGCCCAAGAGCGGGAGTCCTAGGCTGCCTGGGAGAGTCTGTAAGGAGGCCCAGTTCTGCTGCTCAAAAGTGAGAGTCTCTTCAATGAGTAAAACTTCTGAGTTGCATCCTGGCATGAAGTTAAAGGAGAAAAGACACAGGGCTAACCCCAAGCCAGGACGCATATACCCACAAGGGAATACTAAAAACTGGCCACTGCACTATCCCCCTTCCTGGGCCTGCAGACAAATCCAGGCTGACTTGAGTCTCAGGAAGACACAGTGACATAAAGGATTAAAAGAAATTATCCCTAGGAATGAATTACACCATCAAGGGTAAGAATGAGATTGTGGAGCATTCAATAATGTGACAAACAACCTAGCTACTGGGGAGGCTGTGGTGGGAGGATCACTTGAGCCTAGGTGTTTGAGGTTACAGTGAGCTATGACTGTGCCACTGCACTCCAGCCTGGGAAACTGAGCCAGACCCTGTCGCACAATAATAATAATGTGACAAACAATTATATGGATATTTTTAACATTTCCACCATATTGCACAACTGGAGCAGTAAATTAGTTGGATTGATTTTCCAGGTTTTACTACAACCATTTTGGGTAAGATGTTCTGACTGGCCCTTTCTCTCTGGGCTCAGCTGTGTGATTTGCTTTGGCCAACGGAGCTTAGTAAACAAGGCGCAAGCAGAATCTTAAGAAACACTTGCACTTGTGAATTGCTATTTGCTTTCTTGCCATTCTTGTTTCTTTGCCATAAATGTGAGATATGCCTGAGCTAACTTGCTGTAGGAATGTGAGAGACACATAGAGGGAGGCCAAGTTTCCACAACTAAGACCATCCTAGACTAGTCAGTCCACTTCTGTTCTGCAGCTGATAGCAAATTCATGAGTGAGCCCAAACAAGCTTAGCTGAGTCTGGATCAGATAAATAGAACTACCTATCCAACATGTAGACCCATGATACATAGGAAATGTTTTTTGTTTCAATTGATTGGGTTTTGCCATGGTTTGTTACATAGCAATCGCTAACTGATACAACTGCTTCTGATGAGATAATATTGAAGAGAAATATTGGGAGAGTAAGCACATAAGCTAAGAAGAGAGCTATCACAGTGTCTCTGTGAGATGCTGGAGTACTAGAGAACACATCTTCTCTCCTTGCTTCCCTCCTGCCAGTCCTCCCATCCTATACAGCATGTTTATTGAAGTCAATCTGTGTATGTTTTTGTTTATGCCTGTTTAAAGGTGATCATGGGCAGAGGTGTGGTGTGTATTCAAGTATGTGCACTTGCATATATGCTGTGGGCTCAACTGAGAAGAATCTGAAATTGGATTTTAAAATTTAGCCTGGACTGTCAGCTCTCTTTTATCTTATTCTTGAGTTTATGAGTCTTACGCCCCATTTCAGATAAATCAGCAGGTATTTGGCACATTTCCTAATCATTCACAGGGATGAAAGCTAGGAAAGTCAGTGGCAGGCTTTTGTAAAAGACATCAAATGGGTTAGGAAGTAGGATGATTGGGGGAAAGAGGAAGAAGAACAGGGTAAAGATAACAAAGAAAAGTTTATATTTCTGCTATCTGGCGAATCAAAGATTTTTCTAGCAATCTCTAAGCGGAATGTATTTGTTGATTTGCCAAACAAAGCTCTTCACAGATTAAAGCACTAGCTGGATGGTGACACAGGAGTTATCCCAACCATCCTTTGGATGCAAGGCATGCTTTTGTTAACATCCTGGAGATACTGATGAGAAACACATCCCTCTTGGCCTCATATTTCCCCCACTACATCCAGAGCCCAGAGCCAGTGTGGTAGACGACCAAAATGACCATAACTCTTTGCTGCTGACTCCCATCAAATGGTCGGGCCTATTCTCCATCGCCTTTAAATCAGGATTGTCCAAGTGACTCACTTTCACCAGTGGGACATGAGCAAATGTGACAAAAGCAGAGGCTTGGAAAGAACTTCCAAATTGGAGCTTGCTCTCTTGCTACTCTTAGAACCTGGAGCCACCATATGAACAGGTCTGAGTTATCCTGTTAGAAGGTGAGAGACAAGTAACACAGTTTCCCTCATTTTTCTAATCAATAACCATCCAATCTCAGAAGCAGATCTACTTAGTTGATCAACTGCTGGTTGAAAACCAAGAGTGAACCAACTTAGATCAACAGAACACCTAGCTGAGCTTAACCTAAAGTGCTGAACCACAATTGAGTTAAACAAGTGTTATTGTTTCATGTCATGCAATTTGGGGATGAAATGTTAACTGATTTGGCTTACAGCAGAGTTTTCCTGAGACCATAGATTTTCACAAAAAATTAAACTAAAAGACAGGATTTAATTTTGAACTATAGACTAATATTTATTTGAACTCAATCTGATTTCCTTTAGTGTCCTTCCAATAACATTTAGAAAAGGGTAAGCACTAGAGGCTATTTATAAATACCTTTGGGAAATGTTCCCTCTTTGGAATTATTCCCATCACTGATGATACATACCTGAAATATTTATAATCAGGTTATGTGTTAAATAATAGCTACTGGTCAATGAGCTACATAGACAGTGAGGAGCTGCTATGACTCCTGAGGTTAACCATCAGAGAATGATTATTATGTTCCATACACTTCACACAAGTTATATGCAATTATTATTATCACTATTTTACATACAAGAACATTGAGGATAAAGAAGTTGAGTGGTAGTTGTGAAATGCTGAATCCAACATCAGAGGACTTTCTGCTATACCACAGTGCTTCCTTACGTCCTAAACCAAAGGAAAAAAAAAAAAAAAAAAAAAAAAGACCAGGTGTGGTGGCTCACATCTGTAATTTCAGCATTTTAGGAGGCCAAGGTGAGCAAATCATGAGGTCAAGAGATCGAGAGCATCCTGGCCAACATGGTGAAACCCCGTCTCTACTAAAAATACAAAAATTAGCTGGGCATGGTGATGTGCACCTGTAGTCCCAGCTACTTGGGAGGCTGAGGCAAGAGAATCGCTTGAACCCAGAAGGTGGAGGTTGCAGTGAGCTGAGGTCATGCCACTGCACTCCAGCCTGGGTGACAGAGAGGGACTCCGTTTAAAAAAAAAAAAAAAAGATTTTAGTATGCCAAATTGAGGTGTGATTGCACCGGATAGGAAAAACAATGATTTAGTAAACTCATTCAGTGTGATATGCATAATAAATTAAGACAAAGGAATCTCCATTCAGTAGGAGAGCAAAAATAAATGAAATAAGTAATGAACAAACAAAAAAAGCTAATACAGCAAAAAGTTTATTTTTTGAAGATATTGATAAAATAATAAATGTCTGGCAAAACAGAAGAAAGAAAGAGAAACACGAATTACTAATATCAAGAATGGAAGAAAAGATATCATACAGATGTTTCAGATATTAAAAGGACAATAAGAATACTATGAAAAATTTATTCCAGTAATTCCCCAATTTAAAACAATTGTACAAATTTCTTTAAAAACACAGCTTGCTAAAATTGACAACAAAATAGAAAATTTTAATAACTTTTTGTCTATTAAAAAAATTAAATTAACAATACAAAATCTCTCCACAAAGAACACCCTAGCCCCAGATGGTTTTACTGGTGAATTCTATCAACCAATTAAATAAGAAATGATATCAATCACATGGAAACTATTTTAGAAAATAGAAAAGAAGGAAACACTCCTCAATTTGTGTTATGAAGGCAGTGTAACTCTAATAACAAACTATCAAAAATTCCAAAGACCTTGTAAGAAAAGAAAGTTACTAACCAATATCTCCTCAAACCATAGACACAAAAATTCTTAAAAATAAATTAGTGGCTGGGTGTGGTGGCTCACGCCTGTAACCCCAGCACTTTGGGAGGCATAGGTGGGTGGATCACGAGGTCAAGAGATCAAGACCATCCTGGCCAACATAGTGAAATCTTGTCTCTATTTAAAAAACAAAAATTAGCTGGGCATGGTGTCACGTGCTTGTAGTCCCAGCTACTAAGGAGGCTGAGGCAGGAGAATCGCTTGAACCCAGGAGGCAGAGGTTGCAGTAAGCTGAGATTGAGCCACTGCACTCCAACCTGGGCAACAGAGCGATACTCCATCTCAAAATAAATAAATAAAATTAAATAAATAAATAAATAAATTAGCAAATCAAATTAATCTGTGCATTAAAAGACCAAGTAAGGTTTATCCTAGAAATGCAACCTAGGATATCTAGGAATGCAAGATTGCATTCCTACCATAACTTAACTAATAAAAAAGAACCCAACTATATAATCATCTCAATAGATGGAAAGAAAACACATTTGAAAAAAATTATCACTCATTTATGATTATTTTAAAAACACTGAGAAAACTAGTAGAAGGAATTTCCTCAAACTGAAAAAAGCAATCCCCTTTGCCAAATCCAACTAAGCAAAATCAAAACTCTACCATTAATACCATATCAATTATTAAATACTATACACCTTCTCCCTAAGATTGAGAACTAATAAAAAATATAATCTATAGCCATGTTTATTCAACATCGTATTAGAAGTCCTAGCCAGTGCAATAAGGCAAGACAAAATGTTAACAATATACAGATGGAAAAGAAAAAAGTAAAATTGTCTTTATTTGTAGATGACAGAATTGTTTACATAAAAAACCCTAAGTAATCTATAAAACTACTGGAACTAACAAGTAAATTTAGCAGGTTTTTGGGAGGTGTGACCAATACAAAAAAAAAATCAATTATAATGGAAATAAATTTTAAAATGTAATTTAAAATACTTTTTCAGCAGCATATAAAAGCATAAAGAATTTGGAGATAAGCATGACAAAAGGCATGTAAGAATACTACAGTAGAAACTGTATAATAAGGCTGAGAAAAATTTATGGAGAACTAAATAGAAAGATATACTGTGTTCATGGATTGAAAGATTTAACATTGTTTGATGTCAATTCTTCCCAAATTGACCTATAGATTAAAAATTCCCTTTGTCATTTTCAAGAAAGTGATGGTAAATTCTAAAATATATATAAACATACAAATAAGCTGGACCAAAAATTCTTGAAATAAACAGAACAAAGTTAGGTAGCTCAAATAACCTTATTCCAAGATTTACTACATAGCCTTGGTAATTTATCTAATGTAATATTGGTATCAAGGATAGAATATCAGATTAACAAAACTGATTATTGAGATTCCAGAAATAAAGACCAACAAACATACATCAATTGATATTAACATAAAATATCAGGAAAATTTAGTGAAGAATGCATGGTATTTTTTAGAAGAGTACTGAAACAAATAAATATATATATATCCATATATTATATACATATAAAATATATATGGAAAACAATAAGCCTTTACCCCTACTTCACAACATATATAAAATTATTTGAGCTAGATCATAGACCTAAATGTAAATCCATAAACTATAAAGCTTCTAGCAGGAAGCATAGTAGAACTATCTTTCGTATTTTAAGGTAGGAAATTATTTTTTAGATGGAATACAAAAATATCTAAATATAAAACAAATTAATCAATTGGAATTCATAAAACACCACCAAAAAAACCATAAAAAACAAAAATCCTTCACACTTCATCATTAAGAAAATAAATGTGAAAGAAAATATTTGCAGTACATATATCTGTCAAAAGACTGTCATACAAAATATATAGAGAATATTACAACAAATAGAAGTGCACACTGCCCAATTAAAAAAATGGACAAACAAAATCAAACAGACCAAAATAAAACTGATTAACAACACCAGATATTGGTGGAGCAATTGCAGAATTCATGCATTGCTTGTGAGAATGTAAAATAGTACAATCACTTGAAAAAATGGCTGCACATTCCTTATTAAATAAACTATACAGAGAGTGATGTCAGTGACATGGCAAGGTAAGGACCTCTGATAATTTTCCCTTTCATAAAAGCAATTTTTAAAACCTACAAAAAAAGGTCAGAATCAATTTTTTTTTAACTCTGGAAATTAACTAAAAGTTTGCATCAATCAGGGAAGATTTAGTCAAGAAAAACACTGGTTCTTGGTAAGAACAGTGAATTTTTGGTGTTTTAATTTACTCTATTTTAATTCTTATCTCTCCCACTCTATGAAAGCCTTGAAAATCAACACCTTGCTTTCTGAGTAAAAAAATCAGCAGCCTGGAGGCCACCAGAGGGTGCAGAAGAGGATTGGCATTTTTTCAAAACCTAATTCCCAGAGATTATTATTATTTGTCCTGTTTGGTGATTCTCTGGAAGATTCCACTTGCAAAGCTGAGAATATTTGAACTAACTTGGCACTGGCCCAGTATAAAAAGCTTTTCCTTTTAGGGGTGTTTGTTGAAAACAATTATGGACAATTATTTATTTCTGAGGCTGCCTAAGACAGTGGATAACAGTTGGGGCAAACAATAGGCTAAGAACAACAACAACAACAACAAAACTTTAAAACTAAAAGGGAAAGGTGGGAATAAGTTTACTTGGGGGCTTTGAAAAGCTCTGACCAATTTTTGGGAATCTAGAAACTCACATGCACATATAAGACTATGGATATGCTCAAAGCTGTGTGCTTGTTCAGGAACGACCTGAGAAGACCCT
This sequence comes from Macaca mulatta, assembly GCF_049350105.2. NCBI lineage: Eukaryota > Metazoa > Chordata > Mammalia > Primates > Cercopithecidae > Macaca > Macaca mulatta. The sequence continues at coordinate 122,343,976 of NC_133417.1, read as the reverse complement.
AAACTCTCACCTCCAGCTAGTCTTAAGATTCTGGAAAGCAGGAAGTGAAGGTAATGCAGAACTGTAAGCTGCCTGGCTGAGTGTTTCAGGGATATCCAACCATGCACACAGCTGGAAAACACTGAAAAGTTTATTGCTACCTAGCATTTAAAGAAATGTCTGTCAAATCATTAGTTGACAGCTAAGATAACTGAGCAGAGATTTTAGTGGTCACACACAGTAAGAACACAGGTCTTACAGAGTTAGTTTACCAAAGCCACTGAAGAAATAAAAAACAGTGACATGAGCAAAAATAACAAATCCTGCAGAAAGTATCTGATTTTCAGAATTTCCAAATTATATTATTTAAAATATTTAATTTTCAACAAAAAAATTATGAAGCATGAAAAGAAATAAGAAAATATTGTTCATACACAGAAAGAAAGCAATTAATAAAAACTGTTCCAAAAGAAACCCAGATATTACTAGAAAAAGACTTTTATTCAACTATTTGAAATGTGTTTTTTTAAAAACTAAAAAAAAGTCTAAAAACCCAGAGGATGTCTCGCTAAATAGAGAATATCAATAAAAAGACAGAAATATTTAAAAGAACCAAATAAAAATTCTGAGGTTGAAAAATCTAGTAACTGAAAGAAGAATTTTGCTATAGGATCTAAACATAACATTTGAGCAGGCAGAGGATGGACTTAGCAAATTTAAAGATAGGTCATCTGAGATTATCCAGTCTGTGAAACAGACACTAAAAAAGAAAAAAATAAAGAAAATGTAGCAGTACCTCAAAGATCTGTGGGGCACCAGTAACAACTATACATAATGGAAACTCCAGGAGGAACAGAGGAAGAAAAGGGAAAAAAAATTGAAAAAATAATGGCCAAAATATCTAAATTTAATAAAAACCATTGCTGTAAACATTCAGAAAGCTTAACAAACTCCAAGCTAGATAAAACAAGAAAGATCTATACCTAGACATGTAATTAAATGATTAAAAGGCAAAGTCAATAGAAAGGGAGAAGTGGTTCATCTTGTAAAAGTGACCTTCAATGTAATTATCGACTGGTTTCTCATCAGAAATTATAAAGGCCAGAATACAACAGGATGACATGTTGACATGTTCAAAGTACTAAAAGTTAAAAAAGAAAATGCCAACCAAAAATTATATATTCAGCAAAACATTTATTCAAAAATAAAGGCAAAATCAGGAGACTCAAAATAAACAAAAACTGAGAGAATTCATTGCTAGGAGAACTGTCCTACAAGATATATTCAAGTGGGTCCTTTAGGCTACAATAACAGAGCAGTACGAAGTAACTTGAATCCACATAAATAAATTAAGAGCACAGAAAAATACAACTAATAGGTAAATACAAAAGACAGTGTAAATGTATTTTTTTGTGTATAATGCTTTTGTTTTTCTATCTGATTTAAAAGACAACTGCACAAACCAATAGTTACACACCTGTGTTGATTGGCACACAATGTGTAAGATTTAATTTGTATAAATATAACAGCACAAGAAAAGGCGGGCAGAACAAGGCTACATAAGAACAAAGTTTTTATATACCACTGAAATTAAGATGACATTAATCTGAACTATATTGTTACTAATTAATAACATTAATAAATAATAATAATTATTATTAATTAATAACATTAATAAATAATAATTATTATTATTTTTGAGACAGAGTCTCACTCTGTCACCCAGGCTGGAGCACAATGGCATGATCTCTGCTCACTGCAACCTCTGCCTCCCAGGTTGAGACCATTCTCCTGCCTCAGCCTCCTGAGTAACTGGGACTGCAGTTGCCTGCCACCATGCCTGCTAATTTCTGTATTTTTAGTAGAGACGGGGTTTCACCATGTTGGCCAGGCTGGTCTCAAACCCCTGACCTCAGGTGATCCACCTGCCTCAGCCTCCCAAAGTGCTGGGATTACAGGTGTGAGCCACCGCACCTGGTCAATAAATAATAATTATTTATTGTAATCCCCAAAGCAAACACAAAGAAAATAACTCAAAAATACATAATAAAAGGAATGACAAGGAAATAATTAAATTAGTACACTAGAAAATACATGTATAACACACAGAGACACAAAACAATAATGGAGGAATAGAAGGAGGATAAAGACATAGATATAGAAAATATGTAAAACATGTAGCAAAATGTCAGTCATAAATTCTACCTTATCAGTAATTAAATTAATTGTAAATAGATTAAACACTTCAGAAAAAAGATAAAGACGAGCAGACGAATTTTTAAAACATGATTAAACTGTATGCTGTCTTTAAGAGACAAATTTTAGATTCAAATGCACAAATTGGTTAATAGTAAGGGAAAGGAAAAGATATAATATGCAATAGTGCCTGAAAGAAAACTTAAGTGGTGAGGCTAATATCACACAGAATAGACTTAAAGGTAAAAAATGTTCCTGATGACACAAAGGATATTTTATAGTAAGAAAAGCATCAGAAGTCCTAATCAGAGCAATCAGGCAAGATAAAGATATAAAAGACATTCCAAACAGGAAAAGAAGAAGTCAAACTATCTGTCTTTGCTGACAGTACAATTCCATACCTAGAAAACCCTAAAGACTCTACCAAAAGGCTTCTGGAATTGATAAACAATTTCAGTAAAGTTTCAGAATACAAAATTAATGTACAAAACTCAGTAATATTCCTATACATCAATAACGTTCAGACTGAGAGCCAAATCAAGAACTCAATTCCATTTACAATAGCTACAAAAAAATGAAATAAAATACCTAGGAACACATATAACCAAGGAGGTAAAAGATCTCTACAAGGAGAACTACAAAAGACTGCTGAAAGAAATCATAGACGACACAAACAAATGGAAAAACATTCCATGCTCATGGATTGGAAGAATCAATATTGTTAAAATGGCCATACTGCCCAAAGCAATCTATAGATTCAATGTCATTCTTGTCAAACAGCCAATGTTACTTTTCACAGAATTAGAACAAACTATTCTAAAATGTATATGGAGCCAAAAAAGAGCCAGAATAGTCAAAGCGTTCCTATTCAGAAAGAGCAAAGTTAGAGGTATCAAACTATACTATAATGCTACAGTGTCCAAAACAACACAGCATTGGTCCAGAAACAGACACATAGACCAATGGAGCATGATAGAAAACCCAGAAATAAAGCCACACACCTACAACCATCTGATCTTCAACAAAGCTGACAGAAATAAGCAATGAGGAAAGGAGTCCCTATTTAATAAATGGTGCTGGGATAGCTAGCTAGCCATATAAAGAAGAATGAAACTGAACTTCTGTCTGTCACCATATACAAAAATTAGTTTAAGATAGACTAAAGATTTAAATGTAAGACCTCAAACAATAAGAATCCTAGAAGAAAACATACGAAACACCATTCTGGACATCGACCTTGGGAAAGAATGTATGATGAAGCCCTCAAAAGCAATTGCCATAAAAACAAAAATCGGGCCAGGTGCATTGTTTAATGATTGTAATGCCAGCATTTTGGGAGGCCAAGGTGGGCAGATCATGAGGTCAAGAGTTTGAGACCAGCCTGGCCAATATGGTGAAACCCTGTCTCCACTAAAAATACAAAAATTAGCCAGGCGTGGTGGTGTGCCCCTGTAGTCCCAGCTACTCTGAGGCAGAAGAATCGCTTGAACTCGGGAGGCAGATGTCGCAGTGAACCAAGATCATGCCACTGTACTGCAGTCTGGGTGACAGAGTGAGACTCTGTCTCAAAAAAAAACAAAAAACAAAAAACAAACAAAAAATTGACAAGTGAGACCTAATTACACTAAAGAGCTTGTGCACAGCAAAAGAAACTATCAATGAAGTAAGCAGACAACCTACAGAATGCGAGAAGATATTCACAAACTATGCATCTAACAAAGGTCTAATATACAGAATCTATAAGGAACTTCAGCAATTCCACAAATGAAAAACAAATGACCCCATTTAAAAGTGGGAAAAATACATGAACAGACACTTTTCAAAAGAAGACATACAAGCAGCCAACAAAAATATAAAAAATGCTCATCTTCACTAATTATGAGAGAAATAAAAATCAAAACCACAGTGAGATACCATCTCACACCAGTCAGAATGGCAATTACTAAAAAGTCAAAAAACAACAACAACAACAGATGCTAGTGAGGCTGCAGAGAAAAGGGAATGCTTATACACCATTGGTGGGAATGTAAATTAGTTTAGTCACTGTAAAAAGCAGTTTGCAGATTTCTCAAAGAACTTAAAAAAACTACCATTCAACGCAGCAATCCGATTACTGGGTATATATCCAAAAGAAAACAAATTGTTCCACCAAAAAGACACATGCAGCCATGTGTTCATTGCAGCACTATTCACAATGGCAAAGACATGGAATCAATCTGGGTGTCTATCAGTGGTGGACTGGATAAAGAAAATGTGGTGCATACACACCATGGAATACTGTACAACCATAAGGGAAGCCATTAAGGGAATGGCAAAACCGCAATTACTTTTGCACCAACCTATATTAACAGATGCAGAAAATCATTTAACAAAATCCAACACATAAACTAATAGAAGAAAAGTTACCCTGACCGAGGATATCTATGAGAACTCAGTGCTAACATCATATTTAGTGAAACACTGAAATCTTCCCTTCTCAGATGAGTAACAAGATAAGGATGTCTCCTTTTGCTGTTTAGCATTGTACTGTAGGTTCCAGACAAAGAAGTTAGGCAGAAAAAAAGAAGACATCCATATTGGAAAGGAACAAATAAAACAATGTGTATTTGGAGATCATATAACCTTGTATCTAGAAAATTCTAAGGAATTCACACATGAATGCACACACATACACACTAAAACAATTAGATATAATTAATGAATTCAAACAGGATATAAGATCAATATACAAGAATCAATTGCATTCCCATACAGTAACACTAAATAACCTGAAAATTAAATTAAATTTAAAAATGCAATTAATGGTAGCATCAAAAAAAATCTTAAGAATGATAAACAACGAAATTAAGGCAGAAATCAAGAAGTTCTTTGAAACCAATGAGAACAAAGAGACAGCATACCAGAATCTCGGGGACACGGCTAAAGCCATGTTAAGAGGGAAATTTATAGCACTGAATGCCTACATCAGAAAGCTAGAAAGATCACAAATTGACACCCCAACAGCACTATTAAAGAACTAGAGAAGCAAGAGCAAACAAATCCAAAAGCTGGCAGAAGGCAAGAAAGAAGTAAGATCAGAGCAGAACTGAAGGAGATAGAGACACGAAAAACCCTTCAAAAAAACCAATGAATCCAGGAGGTGTTTTTTTGAAATATTAACAAAATAGATAGACTGCTAGCTAGACCAACAAAGAAGAAAAGAGAGAAGAATCAAATAGACAATAGACACAATAAAAAATGATAAAGGAGATATCACCACTGACCCCATAGAAATACAAACTACCATCAGAGAATACTATAAACACCTCTACACAAATAAGCTAGAAAATCTAGAAGAAATGGATAAATTCCTGGACACATACACCCTCCCAAGACTAAACCAGGAAGAAGTCAAATCCCTGAATAGACCAATGACAAGCTCTGAAATTGAGGCAGCAATTAATAGCCTACCAACCAAAAAAAAAAAAAAAAAAAGCCCAGGACCAGACAGATTCACAGCCAAATTCTACCAGAGGTACAAAGAGGAGCTGGTACCATTCCTTCTGAAAGTATTCCAAACAACTGAAAAGAAGGGACTCTTCCCTAACTCATTTTATGAGGCCAGCATCATCCTGATACCAAAACCTGGCAGAGACACAAGAATAAAAGGAAAACTTCGAGCCAATATCCCTGATGAACATTGATGGAAAATTCCTCAATAAAATACTGGCAAACTGAATCCAGCAGCACATCAAAAAGCTTATTCACCACAATCAAGCCAACTTCATTTGGCTTCATTCATACAAGGCTGGTTCAACATACACAAATCAATAAACATAATCCATCACATAAACAGAACCAATGACAAAAACCACATGATTATCTCAATAGTTGCAGAAAAGACCTTCAACAAAATTCAACACCCCTTCATGCTAAAAACTCTCAATAAACTAGGTATTGACGGACCATATCTCAAAATAATGAGAGCTATTTGTGACAAACCCACAGCCAACATCAGACTGAAAGGCCAAAAGCTGACATCATTCCCTTTGAAAACTGACACAAGACAAGGATGCCTTCTCTCACCATAGTATTGGAAGCTGAACATAGTATTGGAAGTTCTCGCCAGGAAAATCAGGCAAGAGAAAGAAAGAAAGGGTATTCAAATAGGAAGAGAGGAAGTAAAATTGTCTCTGTTTTAAGATGACGTGATTCTATATTTAGAAAGCCCCATCATCTCAGCCCCAAAACTCCTTAAGCTGGTAAGCACCTTCAGCAAAGTCTCAGGATATGAAATCAATGTGCAAAAGTCACAAGCATTCCTATACATCGGCAATAGACAGGCAGAGAGCCAAATCATGAATGAATTCCCTTTCACAATTGCTACAAAGGGAATAAAATACCTAGGAATACAGTTAACAAGGGAGTTGAAGGACTTCTTCAAAGAGAATTACAAACCACTGCTCAAGGAAATAAGAGAAGACATAAACAAATGGAAAAACATTCCATCCTCATGGGTAGGAAGAATAAATATCATGAAAATGGCCATACTCCCCAAAGTAATTTGTAGTTTCCATGCTATTCCCATCAAACTACCATTGACATTCTTCAAAGAGTTAGGAAAAAAACTACTTAAAATTTCATATGGAACCAAAAAAGAGCCTGTACAGCCAAGACAATACTAAGAAAAAAAAAAAAAAAAAGAGAAACAAAGCTGGAAGCATCATGCTACCTGACTTAAAACTATACTACAAGGCTATGGTAACCAAAACAGCATTGTACTGGTACCAAACAGACATACAGACCAATGGAACAAAACAGCAACCTCAGAAATTACACCACACATCTACAACTATCTGATCTTCAGCAAAAATGATAAAAACAAGCAATGGGGAAAGGATTCCCTATTTAATGAATGATGCTGGGAAAACTGGCTAACCATATGCAGGAAACGGAAACTGGATCCCTTCCTTACAAAAAAACGGAAACTGGATCCCTTCTTTACAAAAAGACGAAAACTGGATCCCTTCCTTACAAAAATTAACTTAGGATGGATCAAAGACTTAATTGTGAAACCACAAACCATAAAAACCCTAGAAGAAAACCTAGGCAATACCATTCATGACATAGGCATGGGCAAAGATTTCATGACAAAAACACCACAAGCACTTGTAACAAAAGCTAAAATTGACAAATGGGATCTAATTAAACTAAACAGCTTCTGTATGGCAAAAAACAAACAAACAAAAACAAACAAAAAAACTATCATCAGAGAGAACAGATAACCTACAGAATGGGAGAAAATTTTTGCAATCTACCCATCTGTCAACAGTCTAATATCCAGAATCTACAAGGAACTTAAACAAATTTACAAGAGAAAAGCAAACAACCTCATCAAAAAGTGGGCAAAGGATGTGAACAGACACTTCTCAAAAGAAGACATTTACGTGGCCAACAAACATATGAAAAAAAGCTCAATATCACTGATCATTAAAGAAATGCAAATCAAAACCACAATGAGATACCATCTCACACCAGTCAGAATGGCAATTATTGAAAAGTACAAAAACAATAGATGCTGGTGAGGCTGTGCAGAAATAGGAACACTTTTATTCTCTTGGTGGGAATGTAAATTAGTTCAACCATTGTGGAAGACAGTGTAGCGATTCCTCAAAGATCTAGAACCAGAAATACTGTTTGACCCAGCAATCCCATTACTGGATATATACCCAAATAATTATAAATCATTCTACTATAAAGACATATGCACAAGTATGTTTATTGCAGCACTGTTTACAAGCAAAGACATGGAACCAACCCAAATGCCCATCAATGATAGACTGGATAAAGAAAATGTGTTACGTATATACCACGGAATACTATGCAGCCATAAAAAGGAATGAGATCATGTCCTTTGTAGGGACATGGATGAAGCTGGAAGCCATCATCCCCAGCAACTAACACAGGAACAGAAAATAAAACACCACATGTTCTCAGTCATAAGTGGGAGATGAATAATGAGAACACATGGACACAGGGAGGGGAACAACACACAGTGGGGTCTGTCGGGGGATGGGGGGAGGGGAGGGAGAGCATCAGGACAAATAACTAATGCATGTGGGGCTTAAAACCTAGATGACGGTTGACGGGTGAAGCAAACCACCGTGCCACACGTATACTTATGTAGTAAACTTGCACGTTCAGCACATGTATTCCAGAACTTAACATAAAATTTAAGAAAAAACAAAATTCTTAAGAATAAATTTAACAAAAATGTGCAAGGCTTTTTCACTGAAAAAAAAAAACAACAAGCACCCTATAAAACTACTTAAAATAAAGAACTAAATAAATGCAAAGACATCTATGCTCATGAAATGGAAGATGTAATATTATTAGGATGGCAATATTCCCCAAATTGATCTAAAGATTTGATGTAATCCCTATCAAAATCCCAATTGTCTTTTTGCTGAAATTGATAAATTGATACTAAATTCATATGGAAATCCAAGGACTCAGAATAGCCAAAACAATCTTGAAAAAGAATAAAGTTGAGGGACTGATTAATTTCAAAAATTAGTACAAAGCTACACTAATCAAGACTGTGTGGTATTGACATATGATAGACATACTATATTGATTATGAAATAAAATTGAGAGTACAGAAATAAAGTTATTCATGATCATCAATCGATTTTTGATAATGGTACCAAGGCAATTTAATGCAGGAAATAATAATGTTTTCAACAAAGAATGATGGAGCAACTAGATATCCACATTCAAAAGAATAAAGTTGAACCACTTCCTCACAACATATAAAAAAAGTACCCAACATGAATTAAACCTTAAGTGTGAGATTAAAAATGAAAAAAATTATTAAACGAAAACACAGGAGTAAATGTCATGACCTTAAACTAGGCAATGATTTCATATATATGACACCAAAAGCACAAGCAACAAAACTTAAAATAGATAAATTGGACTTAATCAAAATTTAAAACTTTTGTGCTTCAAATAATATTAAAAACTGTAAATGCAATCTAGATATTGGGAGAAAGTTGTTGCAAATCACGTATTTTATAAGGGTCCATCATCCAGAATATATAAAGAACACTTAGAGTAACTCAAACATTATTTAGTTAAATAACCCGATTGAAAATGGGCAAAGTATTTGAATAGATATTTATCCAAATGGCCAATAAACACATGAAATGATGTTTATCATTAATCGTTAGAGAAATACAAATCAAAACCACAATGAAATATCACTTCACACCTACAATGTTGTCTATGACCAAAAAGTAGAACAATAGCGAGTATTGGGAGAAATTGGAGCCCTCATACATTGCTGATGGGGATCTAAAATGGTACAGCTGCTTTGGAAAACAGTTGGGCATTTTCTCAAAAAGTTATATGTGAAATCAGATTACCCAGCAATTCTAATTCTACTTCTAGTTGCATACCCAAGAGAACTGAAAATATGTTCACACAAAAACTTGTATGTGAAAGTTCACAGCAGCATTCTTTGTAATAGACAGAAAATGGAAACAACTCAATGTCAATCAACTGAAGAATAGATAAAATGTGATGTATCCATATAATAGAATATTATTTGGCAATAAAAAGGAATGAAGTACTGATAATATGCTTCAACATGGATGACTCGTGAAAATATTATGGTAAGTAAAAGAGTACAGATAGAAAAGACTACATATTGAATGATTCAATTGATATAAAATGCCCAGGAAAGAAAATACATAGAGGTAGATTAGTAGTTGCCAGAGATTGAAGTTAAAAAGAACTGGGAGTGACTGACTGATAATGGGTATGTGGCTTCTTTGGGGGATGATGAAAATAGTCTGGCATTAGGGATGATCATTAGACAATTTTGTGAATATAGTAAAAACTACAATTGTCCACTTGAAAAGGGTGACGTATATGAAATAATAAGAAATATATGTATATTGGTCTCTGTCTTCATTTCCTCAAAAAGAAATCTCCTGAATGATAGAGTCGCTGGAGAATCTTTTGTTCTAATATTTGGCCTTTGATGTCTATGTGTAGCACAGAGCTCCTAAATCCCTTATAATTTCCTGGGATTCCAAGCAGCATCTTTTGTCCTGATGAGGCATCTCTTGCTGAGCTCCTGGATGGCTCCAGGATGGGGGCTGGCCACCAGAAAGACCAAGCTCTGATGAAAATCTTGGAACTTTCAGCCTCACCCTCTGTCCTCCAGGAAAAGAAGAGGACTCTCCATCCTCTAGAAATGGAGTTAATAACCGATCTTGTCTATGTGATGAAACCTCCACAAAAATCTCTAAAGTACAAGGTTTTAGGACCCTCCATTTGGTTGAACACATCCATGTGCCACAGGAGGGCATATTCTAACCCCAAAGGAACAGAAATATCGGTACTTGGGACCCCTCCAGACCTCACCCTATGCACCTCTCCGTCCGGCTGTTCATCTGTATCCTTCGTCATATCCTTTATAATAAGCTGGTGAACATGAATAAATGTTTCCCTAAGTTCTATGAGCTGTCATAGCAAATTATGAAACTAACAAGAGGGTCATAGGAACCCCCAATTTTTAACACAGTAGCACAGAAGTGTGAGTAACCTGGAGATCCACTACTTGAGATTGGTATCTGAACTGGGGGGTAGTCTTTGGGACTGAACCCTTAACCTGTAGAGTTTATGCTAATTTCAGATGGTGTCATCACTGAATTGCAGGATAACCAGCTGGTGTTGAAGAATTAGTCTTCTTGGAAAAAAACCACATATCTAGTATCAGAAGTTAAGTATAAGAAAAGGAGGGTTATTTTTCTTTAGTATGTGAATTATATCTCAAAAGTTAGACATTCATTTTTTTCTATGACTCTGCAATTCCACTCTCATGTATTTACACAAGAGAAAATACAATATACATCACAAAAAGATGTATACAAGAATGTTCAGGTAAGCTGTGTTCCTGTCATCTAAAAACTAGAAGCAGTCCAAATGTTCATAAAGAGAGGAATGAATAAATAAATCATAGGTTATTTATACACAATATACCATGCAGCAATAAAGAGAATTAATCACAACAGCACAAATAAATCTCAAAACCAGTAAGGTGAATGAGAGAGAACATGCTCACAAGTACTTACTGTATACTTCTATTTTTATGAAGTTTAAGAAACAAGCAAAATTAATACACATGGTGATAGAAATCAGAAGTATTTTCTTAGAGGATGTGGAGTTTCATTGGAAGAGGCATGAAGAAAATGTTTACTGTAGTTGAAATGTTCTGTATGAATTGGGATAGTAGTTACATGCATACACACATTCATCTCAATGGATCAATGGATATAAATTTTATATTATTTTTATAAGTCTCTTGGAAGACTGTGACCCACATAAGACCAGACTAAATAGTCAGAGGTTTTTTAAAAAAAACTACTTTATTGAGATATAATTGACATGCAATAAAGTCAACATATTTAAAGTGTACAGTTTGATAAGTTTTCTGGTGGAGCAGAACTTGTGAGCAAGGACATCAAGGGGGATTTCAGAGAAAGGAAAAGACCTGAAGGCAATGAGGAGTTTACATGGGGTCATCACTGGAGACTTGTGACTATTAAATTGCATAAGCATAGAGACCCAAATGCTACTCTGCAAGACTGTTCTAGAAGGAAAGAGAAATAAATGTTAATGACATGACCATTTTATTTTAACTCTCCTGAACTCTTAAGCTGCGGGACAGCTCAGGCTTCACAGTCTCAACTCACTGATTTTCTTTTCCTTAACACAGATGCTTAGAACAACTTAATTTCCTTGTCTTCCATGTTCAGACATTTTGTTGGTGACAATGGTGGCAGAGTTGAGGGTGAGTTGGGAGAGGGATAACTTTTTTCCCAAATGATGAGATTTTCAACCAACCCTAGACAATCAAAGTTGTTTGATACAAAGAGGGTCAATGAGGTCTTCAATCTCCATTTCTTTCTGGACTTTCTCCCCACATTTCCTTCACTGTCCAACTCTGAATCCAATATGTTTATTATGTACTACATGAAATCATATATAATAACCACTTATGGCCTGAAAACAGTCCAGTAGCCTGGTTGCCTAGATCTCAAGGCTTACCCACAGGCCTGATTTTTAGCTTAGACACTACTGTCCTGGGAACAGGAACAAAGATCCCAAGGTCAGCCTTACCCTAAGTCCATTGATGAGTCCACAGGACCTTCATCCAACATGGAATATTCTTCTAATAACAACTTTGGCTTCTGGAACTTTAACCTGTCAATGACCAACCAGATCACCTAATTCTATTTTTCTTACCTTCTCACCACTAGTCACCAACATCAGACTAAAACCCTTGCTTTGTAGCTAGCAAAAGGCACTGCAAAATGCAAACCAACAAGAAGCATAAAACGAAGAGGGATGTGTTACTGCTCTTGGGCTTAGAATTCCACTCTCCCAGCAGCTCCACCCATCACCCCAGCCCCAAACCAACACATTTATTCCAATTCTACCCAAATAGAAGCAAAGAGGACCCTCCTTCTGGAAACTGCCTCATTTTTGCTGAGGGACTACTCCTACCCCCGGGGAATATCCCCCTGCTCCAGAAGAAGCCATTATGAAATTAACTGGCGATAAAACCAACCACAGGGGGATTGTGGGGCATTTATCTTTTTCAAACGCCTTGTTGTTTTTGTCCATCTGGTTGCATTTAGTCCAGAGGTATAATTTTCAGTGCTGCTCTTTTCTGGTAGACCATACAATTAAGGTATTTGAAAAACAAACAGCTCTTAACCACTGCATGGTGAGGAGCTAGTTTAGCAATCTGTGACCCATTTTCCCTGAGCAAACACACTTCTATATCCAATATAGAATGCAAGAACTGAAAGTCAGGAATTAATATTAAATGTAATAATAATCTAACCTATTTTGGCATTCCTTGGTGAAAAGAAAATGTGATGTGAAAAAGGCAAAGAGAAGAAGCTATTAAATTGTACTGGTTGTTCCTCTCCTCATGAATCCTTAAGATTATCTTTAGGGCTTTAACAATTTGTGTGTGGATATATATATGTGTGTGTGTATGCATGTGTGTGTGTGTATATATATATATAATATATATATATAATATATATATTATATATATAATATATATATATAATATATATAATATATATATATACACACACATATACATATATATATAGTTGAAACTCACAGAAAAGGAAGGTTCAATAAGGTAGGCTCACACAGCAAACACGGTGGTGTCAGAGAAAGAGTGTCTTGGTCACATTCAAAAGAAGCATGGCACTGGGTGCAGTGGCTCACGCCTGTAATCCCAGCACTTTTGGAGGGTGAGGTGGGCAGATCACTTGAGGCCAGGGGTTCCCATACCAGCCTGGCCAACATGGCGAAACCCTGTCTCTACTAAAAATACAAAAATTAGCAGGGTGTGGTGGCACGTGCCTGTAATCCCAGCTACCCAGGAGGCTGAAGCACGAGAATTGCTTGAGCTTGAGAGGCAGAGGTTTCAGTGAGCTGAGATCAAACCACTACATTCTAGCCTGGGCAACAGAGTGAGACTCAGTTTCAGTTTCAAAAAAAAAAAAAAAAGTCATGGCTGTCGATTTCCATGCATGAACATGTAATGTAAGTGGATATGTCTCCATTAAGGGTGCAGAATCATTGATCCTGTGGTCACCCCTGTGGCCTGGTGCTTCTACCTGGGTCATGAGACAAATTTTTCTTTAAATCTCATATGGGAAGCTCTCTCTCTACATATATGCTATATACATATATATTTCCATGGGTGCTATGGCTCAAACTATTTTGGGAATTTTTCAAAATCTTCCACTAGTGTTAAAAAATGAGTATGTTTGTGCACACATGCACACACACACACACACACATTTTGTTTTTCTCAAAAGTGCCACTCACAGCTCGGTCATTAGTGTTACTCATCAACTTTGGTTCCTCATGACTTTTTCCCCTCCAAAATCAAATCTCACCCAAAAGAGAGGAAGATATTTCACCAGTAAAGAAATTCAAAGGAATTAGCTTCAGAATTTGAAGACCCTTTGCAAAATAAGAGTCTCTAGAGATGTTTTAAGCTTTGTTTATGTTCTCTGGGGAAAGAGCTCCAAGAATTCCAAACTGGAATTTAGACATGGAAGAAGTCACAAGGATCTTGTAGAGTCCATCTTTATGCAGTGGTCACTTCCTCAAGGAAATTCCCTACGTTCTCTCAGTCCTGTCCTGACTTGCCCTGGAAAGAACCCATCATTCGTTTTTTTTTTTTTTTTTTTTTTTTTTTTTTTTGAGACGGAGTACTGCTCTGTCGCCCAGGCTGGAATGCAGTGACGCAATCTCGGCTCACTGCAACCTGCACCTCCCAAAGAACCCATCATTCTGATTCCACCTTCGAGTCAACAAGGACAAATGGGTCTCCTGACTCCTCCTCTTCATAGAGAGGTATGCAGCGTTGGCTCTTGACAGCAATACATCTTCCACATTAGAAAGGCATATGGACAGACCGAGCGTTCCACTTCTGAAGGCCAAAGATTGTGATATGTGCAGATTCCTAGTCCTGGCTCAGGTGTTCAAAGGAGGGACTGGGTTATGTTGGGCTTGTTGTTTTCCTCCATTGCATGGATTGCATTTGGAGAATCCAGACAATAGTGATAAATGAGATCATCCTTTTAGAGAGTGGGAATTTGTAGGAAAAAAGGCATTGCAAGCTTAAAAATGTGGCATCTTTGTTCTCTAACTTCTGATTAACTTCTCTCTCTCTCTCTCTCTCTCTTCCCTGTCTCTCTCTACATTCTTTCATTTTCCATAGGCATTAAGCAAAAATGTACTGGGTACTGGGCTATATGCAAGGAATACCAAGATGAGAATGGACCCTCCCTATCCTCAAGGGGCCCAGGTTCTAGTCTCTCTTTTTGGCTTCGACTTGCATCCCCGATTTCTATTTGCACTATACATGCCATGAAGAATCAGATATAAACAATGACCTAGAAAAGGGATCTGGGAGAACCTAATAATTTAGCTTCTGTTTTCCAAAGGATATTATCTTGAAGAAGAAATCAAACTAGAATAATCACTACAGAGAGAATCAGATCTGGTTGAAAATAACAACAACAACACTGAATTCGTTAAACATTGAAACTTCTTAGGGAAGCAGAATCACCTTTCTCCCCAAGAACCAGAGCGCTTTCCCCTCCCCTTCCATCTCAGTTAGTCATGGTTAAAGGCATGCACGAGGGAATGGCATAAGAAGCCCCTGGAGTTTTCCATTTGACAGTTTTCCACACTTCGCTCATCTTTCTCACTCACCAGCAATAGCTGCTCTTCCTCCCCCTGAGTAAAGAGACAGTTCGAGTCCCCTCCTCACTCTTCCAGCCACCTGTGTAGCTGAGCTCCTCATGACCCTCTGCCAGTTGCTGAGTGAAGTCACAAAGTATTTTGGTCCCAATGACAGAGGTGCGAATGGCAGCTCTCACCTAACTCAGATGAGATCATGCATGGGAATGCTCTTTGCAAATTATTGAACCAAGATTACAGAAATGCAAGAGGTGGCTGCTTTACAACTCTGAATCTCAGTGCCCCATGTGTACAGCATGCATGCCATTGGAAGGGATCACTTCTCCTGCCCACAGTGCGGTCTGTTTGACAAGATTCCCATTTCCTACATCTGTCTCCACTGGAGTGAATTGAATACAAGAGTTCAGGATACAAAGACAGACAGGACTATTTCCTGATCACTGCCTATTGTAAAATGTAAAGGGTTTGCCCCCTGCTCCTGTAGAGGCATTAGGTGTCACTAAGGATGAGAACAGCAAAGCTTCACATGAGTCCTCTCTGATGAGAGAATTCATTTACTTTTGGAATTTCTACAGGTCATCCTACGAGCTATGTCTACAATGACTATGTAAAGGGAGCATTTAAGCATAAAATGGTATAATTCCTGAAAAACTGAAAAATGAGAAAAATTTGTTATTTGGTTCTGCTAATTCACCAGAATTCTGCTTGCTTTGGCCTGCATAGATACAGAATTAGAATACTCATCACCAAATAGTCCTCCTGTCTCTAGTCTTTTCCTGAGCTAATCAGTCCTCTACTTCATTAAGCAAATAAAGGCAAATATGATCATCCACTCCCCTGCTTAAAACTTTTCTCAGTTTCCCATTGTCTAAGCTCAAATCCCAACCACTTACTCAGAGCACAGACCCTCGATCCTGTGATCCCACCATTCCTGCTCCCCAGCCCCAGCGCTTCCCAGCACTCACCTCCCACTCCCTCTCAACATGCTCACTCACTTATATATGTCTCCTGCGGTTCCTCCAGCACTCAGTCTCTGGGCATTTTCTGACTTCCCATTTCCAGTGTAAGCTATACACCTCTTCATTGTTTCCTCCTGTAAAACTCCTATTCATCCTCCAAAACCCAATCAAGATGCCACACGTTCTGTAGCTCCTTCCCTCATCACACCCGATCTCTCCCATCTCTCTATTTTCTATTTTCCTTAAATGACTCTGTCACTTGATTTGACCTATTTAATTAAAACATAATAACTTCGTAACTAAATCATGAGCTCTGATGCCAGACTGAAGCCAAATTTGAATCCTGCCTCGGCTTTTTTATTCAGAGAGTTATTTAATTAACACTGTAGCTATGTGAAGACATTTTCTTCTAAGAAATGAAGATCCTGCAGATGAAGCTACAGTTCTCTGTGGTCCATCCCTCTCCACACTTGGTTCTAGACACAACTGCTGTGAACATGTGCTTTGAATTTTTCTAGAAACATTTCTGTGCCTTGCATTTATGAAAATGTATACAGAGAACATGTGTGTCAGGTGGTTAGTTTTATGTTTTAAATAAGTTATACAATACTGTGTGTATTGCTGTATACATGTTTTAAAGAATTTGTCTTCTCCATCTCTTTGTAAAGCTCTGCCCCATTAAAAAGAAAAAGCTACATTATACTCTACCATATGGGTGTTCCATTATTTATTTGGCATTTGCCCTATTGATGGCTTTTACGTTGTTTCCAATTTTGACTCCTGTAAATGTGCTGACACATGCCTCCTGTGCGCTCCTATGAGTTTACCTTGAGAAAGACACTGAGACATGAAACGGGGTGAGAAGATAGCCATATTTTAAATGTTCGTTGATATTGTGGAATGTCTTTCCAAATTTCTGCACCAATTTCGAATGCTTCCTCTCCTGTGAGGAAGGTGCTCAATCCCCACAACCTGTCAGTTGTTTCTCTCTGGTCCAGGTTTCCCAAATTCTGAACTGGCAGGAGCCACTGGCTATGACTCTCCTCTCATGTAGCATCTGTTATTTGGTTCCACTAATTCACCAGACATTTACTGACTGACATGCTATCGGGACAGCCCAGGAGGGGGTGGTGTTCATGCCTGACCCCACTGATAGCCTATTTCAGAAAGTCATCCTGAGACAAAGGCAGTCAAGGGCCTCCCACCTGTGTTTAACTAGTTGGTCCAAATTGACCTTAACTTCCATGAGCCCGTTGAGCCATTCTCTGGACAAGCAAATAGGCAATTTATTTGAGGTGGATTTATTGCTCCTCTGTCAAGGGCTTGGGGTGATGCTAGCTGCTGTGTATTTTAGATGTGAATTAAACCTTTATTCTTTGCCTCCAGGAAGTTTGTGACTAGGTTAGGAAGGAAAGGGCTAATTACAAGCATAAGCCATGTAATAAGGCAAGGCTGTGGTTGATTAAGTGCTGATTGGGTATTAGCAACTCCAAGGGTATAGCAAGGAGAAAAGAGAGCTCTTTGAGGACAGACCAGTCCGGAAAGTTTCAAGGAACAGAGTAGAATTGATTTGGACCCAAACTGATGTGAGAGCTTTTGGTGGGGAAATAAAAAGGGCATTGAAGATCGGGAGAGTTCCTTAAGGTCTGATTTGCAGTAGGGCATGGGGGAGGAGGGAGAGGTTGGCCGCAATGTAGAGTCTGAGCAGAAGAACTGGGAGAAGTAAGGTCGAATAGGTGGAGTGAGATTAAGTGGGGCAGGAGCATCTTGAGAGTAAGTGATTGTCTGGGTCATGTTTTCATCACTTCAGCAAAAATTGAAGACATCAGTTTCTATCACCAGTAGCTCCTGATTTCTGGTGCCATGACAGAATATTGTCCAAAGAGTAGAGGTGAAAAGAAGGGGTCAATAGGAAGGCACGCTCAACTGGCCTTTGAAAATATGTTGTGAACATGATTAGGAGCAGCCATGGGAAGTGTTAATGACAGAAGCAAAGGCACTTCTGGGAATGAGATAGTGAGAAAATTAGATGGCTATTAAGTAGGGCCACTAAGAGATGCCCTAAAATGACATCAGCTTATAGCCCAGACCTGCTCTGGGAACCTGCACTGGGTTGATTCCTGTGTTAAATGCTTTTCTAGGCCTATTCATTATCTCTCTCTCTCTCGCTCTCTCTGTCTTTTCTCTTCTCCCTTTCTCTCTCACTCACTCACCCTCTCTTACTTGCAGGCTGAGGAAGGATGGGATGGGTCTCCCTCATTTCATGGGATATAAAACACACACATAAATCTCTGTCAACAGGACATGATAGATACCTACAGTGAGACAACAGGTAGTGGGGAATGCACATCTTTCTAAATTTGGGTGTGTTACATTTTTATTCCATTCCTTAGGTAAGGACAATCAGATATTTCTGGAAGACACTAAGTAGAATATGGCCTCACTAATCAATTCTCTCCTTCTCCACAAAAACCAGCATGAATGATGACGGGGATAGTTTTCAACAAAAGAAGAGCACCTGTATCAGTTATGTTCTCACAGCTTTACACTGGAGTCCTGTTGTGCACATGAAGAGCTTACTATAGAAAAGCTTTCATTTGCTTTCTGGTACATGCTTGAAACTTTTGTGTTAAGCAAATCTTAGCCAGAAGAGCCCACTTACATTTCAATGTGGAATTTATATATACATGTTGCTCATCTGTCACGGGCTTGGGGATGATGATATATGTATATACATAATATATATATGTGTGTGTGTGTGTATATATATATATATCAACATGGAGTGAGGTTATGGCAGAAATGGACTTCAGCTCATAAAATCACTTGCCCAGTGATCTGAGCCTGGCCTGTCTTCATCGTGGCTGCCATGGTCCTGATTCTTGAATCTCTAACTTTCCTTGAGGAACCTCAGTCTCCCTAAATGGGCTATAGGAAGTGTTTTCCCAAGGAGCCAGTGGCACGAGTAAAGCAAATATGATAAGTCATTCTGTACAAATGTCCATTTCCTTCAAAGGAAACTCCATGGCTCTCCCACAACCGTGCCTCCTCCCCTCCCTAAGCTCAGATCTGAGCACAATAAAAATGGTACACAGTACGTTTGTCAAACTCTGGCTTATTCAGTCTTAAATACCAGCCCTGGGCCAGGTCGAAGGCCTCTCTTACCACCTTCCTATCATGGTATTTTCTCCAGCATGAGACGAAGATGTTCATCTCATCTTCATCTCACTACTAGTAGTTCATATCACTACTGCAGTGGCTTAGCCTCCTGTGAGAAACTGCTTAGAAAGAAGGATCTATATTTCCCCCAAAATGAATAGCAACTTTCTGGATATTGAGGATGGGACAAATGAATTTCCTGATGTCCAATATCCAGAAAGCTACTATTTAACAATATATCCAAGTAA
This sequence comes from Macaca mulatta, assembly GCF_049350105.2. Classification (NCBI taxonomy): domain Eukaryota; kingdom Metazoa; phylum Chordata; class Mammalia; order Primates; family Cercopithecidae; genus Macaca; species Macaca mulatta. The sequence continues at coordinate 122,324,139 of NC_133417.1, read as the reverse complement.
AGTTACTGAACAAAAAATTTTAACATTGGTTGGAAGCATCAGCATTGTGACACTTCGCTGGCTTAGGAGGTAGCTATTCTTGAATAGAAGGTAGGTACTCTCCCAGTGTCTGACAAATTAAGTCTTACAAAATATGTTACTGCTAAAACAAATGAGGAAAGGCATTATGGACCCACAACCAAATTCCATTTTCCGTTTTAGAATCCAAATTCTGCTTACAACCCCCCAAATTGCAGCTTTCTAATTTTAATTTTTCATATACAGACTTCACCAAGCCCCCTTACTCCATAATTTTCTCTGGCAGACCTCAAAATTGAGTATAAGATAATCAAGAGAGTAGATACAATGCTTTGGGTAATTAGAGGAAGCCAAGTGACCTGCAGCTGGAGGGCTAGGATGACTGGGAATTGCTCATAGAGTTGGGTGAGGATTTGGAAATCCCTTCTGCCTGACTCCCCTCTCCACAAGCAAGGGAATCCAATCAGCATAGGTATCAGTTGGTTTCCAGGCGGTAAGGTAGAAATATACACATGGAATTATATAATAACTCTTTTGATTCAAAAGTGAGGGTGAGACCCAGCTGAGACCACCAATGGGCAATTATGCTTGTTTCTGTGCATCTGCGCATGGATGCATGCAGGCACATGTCTTTGGACTCTGGTGAGCATAGACTTTCTACTGAAGAACAAGTTGAGGCAGTATATTCACCACAACTGGAAAGCACAGAAGCCGGGCTGGCTGTGGTGAGGGGTGTGGAGTTGTGGCAGAAGTACCCAGTCTCCCAATTTCCACACGCACAAGTGGTACTAAAAGAAAACCAGGAAGTACCACAGGCAGAATTGTCACACAGCTTCCCAAAGAGTCAATCAATCAGCACTTGACTGTGAATCTCATCCCAGCTGAGATGAATCCAAGGTGTCAGAAACACCAAGGGCCATCAGCCTACACGAGTTAGAATAACCTTCCTTAAAGATTTGAGGAACTGAAGAACTGTGAGAGTGATTACAGACAACGTAGAGGTTTTACAGGTCTTACAAGTTTTGTAATTCAACCAGTTTCTCCTCTCTGGACCTCTGTGCCTGCCATGGTTCTGTCTTCTGCCTGCATCCTGGGTAATATCATGCACCCTCTTTTAGAGGGCACTGTATTGTAACTCCTAATCTGCCAGGGGGAAGGACAGAGAAATCTTTTTGATGGTTCCCCAGAGTGCAATTGATCACAAAATACACTTAGTCCTATCTTCTCTAGCCAGTAATGTGCTGCATTTTCAACCCAGATATAGCAGAACTTGTCATGGATGAAGGAAGAATAAAAATGAGCCTTAATTAAGCCTAAATAGTTCATTGGCAAAGAATAGGGGAAGCAGCAGTGTGATAAAAGGGTAGTAAAAAGAGGAAAAGGTTGTCACATTGTAGCTTACTCATCACTTTGAACCAGCCCAATGAGAAGATGCTGGCAGGCTGACATGGAGCATCCTTATGTGCCGTGGTGGCAGCAGGGCCCAGGCTGCTGGCAATGACAGCAGCACAAGCAGCTGCCATCCTCTGGACAAGCTATGCCAAGAGAGCTGGTTGACATGGAGGTGAAGAGACCCACTCTGTCCTAGCCCAGACTTCATAGCACAGATGCTTCCTAGGCCATGTAGCCCACAGGTCCCCTTCAGTCCTACCGAGTAAATGGTGGAGAGGGAGGAACATTCTCCTGTCACTCTCCGCTTCTGTGGGTGACGGCCATTTGTCTACCAGCCTTCCTATTGGTGGTGAGCTCTCTGTCAGAATCCCTGAACGGAAAGCCTTGGGGGCATTGAAAGCCATTCTCACTTGGCCAGTTGGATGGTGGTAGTTAGTTCATACCTTTTCTCATCAGATATTGAATACATGACCACTATTGCATCCAGTGAACACCACTGTCCTGGTAGATTAAAGAGAAGCTGCCATGGCTTTCAACTTGCAGTGACTACAATGCAGCATAAGGATAAGATAAATACCTAACTGGGATAGGCAAGAGGAAAAAACATGGAGATACAGACAGGAAGTCATGGGGCAAATCTCAGCGGTCAGGTGACACCACACAGTGAGCAAAGGAACAGATTACTCTGAAAAGTAAATTGGGAGAATCCACCACACTTGGTAATAAGGTGGCCGTCCCCAAAGCAAGAGGTCAGTTTTGCAGCCACTTCGTGCCAATTCCATCATCAGTTCTCTAGAACATAAATCCTACAATTCTTTTAGCCTCCTTTCTGTTGAGCAAATGCACAGTTGGTATTGGGATAACACAGAGCATTATCCCAACCTAAACCAACTTGGAGGATTCTAATTTTCATTGTTGTCCACAAAGGAGTGAGAATCAAAGAAAAAATAGTAACTAACACTATTCAGCCAAGGAATGCCAAGGATTTCCCACAACCCTAGGAAGAGGCAAGGCAGGAACCTCCCCTAGAGCATTGAGAGAGCTTGGCCCTGATAACACCTTGATTTTGAATTCCCAGACTTCAGAACTGTGAGTGAATACATTTCTGTTTTATTTAGACCTCCCAGTCTAAATCTGGAGTAGCCCTCGGAAACCAGTACAAACCCTTCTTCCACTGCTGCCTGTGGAAATCTCTCAGAAAATGGGGCTGATGCCGGCACCCTCCCGGGAGAAGCACCACAGAAGCCTGCAGGTGAATGTGATGAAGAGGGAACGGAGCATAGGCTGGGAGGAAAAAGTCTTCTGGAATGTCCATCCTCAGCAAGATACTCGGGCCATTCTGTGTTTTATGAACCCTGAAATTCCCCATAAAACCTGTACTGCTGATGGGCTAGCCCCTGCTCAGCAAATTAGGAAGGGAAAGACAAGGGTAGATAGAAATAACATTCACTGAGAGCTTATTGTATGCCAGAACACTGAGAGCTGTTCTGAGTGCTTCACACATAATATCCCATCGAATCCCCCCAGTAACTCCCTATGGTGGGAATGATTAATAGCCCTACTTTATAGATGAAGAAGTTGTCTCAAAGAAGCTACGTAATTTGCGTGAGGTCACTCAGCTAAGTCATAGAACCAGGATTTGACCTCAGGCAGTCTCTGAATGATTATCACAACTTCAGAGACTGGGGGATTTAGAGGCTTCTCAATCCAGTTTTGTGTCCAATTAGGAATAAGAATAGCCTCTATTGGGTAGTGGGAAGATGGCGGTCTAATCCCAATCACAGGGAGCTCACTGCCTCACCTGGCAGTCCTTCTGCCAATGGAAGGATCTGAGCTAGAGATGGTAACTCAAATGCCTTAAGGAGTCCAGCAAAGAAAGTTAGTGAGGGAGATAAGCAGGATGGCTTGTGGCCCGGAGAGAATGTGTTCATGATGGAATAAACAAAGAAACAAACACTGGGAGAGACAAAGATTTCAGCCACTGAATTGACCTGGGGGTCACACTGTCTGACTGAAGCAAGAGCCCCGCACAGGATCCAGAGCTGTGCAAAAAACCCCTAACAGGCTGTGCTACTGAGACCAAGACAATACCAGATGGGGATAGTCAGGAAGTCCAGAGGGGCTTCAGGAAAGCAGAAAAAAAGAGGGATGGGTGGGAGGGAGGGAGGGAGGGAAGAAAATGAAGAGATTATGCTGAGTCCCAATCTCTGATCATTCTGGTTTAGGGCAGTTCTTTGTTTTTAATTTGTTTGTTTGTTTTTTTTCTTCCCCATGCTTTCTTGTTTATCCTCCAAACATTGAGGTATATAGTGGATATTATGTGTGGCTATTTTAGGAGAATTTCTTGGCAGAATGTCCATGCTCTTGTTTCTGGAAGTTAAACCAACCGAAGTGGTTTGAGGTTAGAGTAGGTAAGGTCATATGGAGAAACATGGAGAGAGGCGAAGGGTTCAGCAGTTGTGTTGCCTGAAGTGGGAGTCTCTAGGGCAGGAAGGTAGGGGAAGAGTGGGATCTGGGGGTCCTAAAAGCAGAGAGGAGAGGCTGAAGGGACCACCTCTGCCAAGAGAGAATGGGCAGCCCCCAAGGCCCTCGGTCACCTCTTTAAGCAGTTGGTCGTCTCTGAGACTCTGAAAACTTAGCTCAGTCCTAGAGTGGAGGTTGGTGGTAAACAGTAAGATTAGATATCCTGGCATCTCAGGATAAGAATTGAAGTTGGTTTAATTTGTGGAAACTAGAGATACAATATTTCTTTCATACATGAGCCTGTACATGGAGGTTGAAACCCGCAAAAGAGAGTAATGATTTCAGATTTGCAGCCAGTGGAATCTTCCATTTGGGACCATGCTTGATCACAAGGAGTGTAGTTTACTTGAGTATTGCAGAAAGACCATCCGGTGTCACGGAGAGAGGGTGTCAGGCACCATAGAGACTATTCAACACCATCTTTTTGCCCTTTGAAACCTGCCTACCTGAGCCAGGGCAGCTGCAGTCCCTTGACTCCCTGTGAGCCCTTAAGACTGTGGACACCTTCTCCACTAGGGTCGGGCCAAGGACCCTGTTCATCAAACCCATGTTTTTCTATATGGAGCCAGCAACAGAAACTTCATTTCATCCTATTTGGAAACTGCTGATCAGGGTGACAAGAGCCCTCACAAGGAGGCTTAGAAAGTCCGTTCTGAAGGGGTAGAATATAGGAATGAGCACTGTGCCTCTGGATGGTATGTATTGGACATATTTCACAGACACCAACTTTACTGAATACCCAGGTGTGAAATAAGCTTTACGGAGTCATAGATTCATAACTTAACCTTTGCTTTATCCTTTGCTTTGTAGCTAAATGAAGAGAAATGTAGTCTCTGCTATCCTCTAGGAAGGGAAGAGGGAATTTTGAGCGACTGGCAACATCTAACTTTATTGGTCTGTAAATTCATCTACTCCCCTGGAATCATGTAATCACTCCATTCAGTATAAAAGGAGATTAGATGTGCAGATGATTTTTAGAAAGAGAAGGGTGACAGCAATAAAAATTTCTGTACAGAAAACACAAATTTATCAAGAAATGCAGTGAGGACAGCCTTTGTGGGGGATTATTTGAGTATTTGACTTACTCTATTTTTTTTCAGAAACCTTTTTCCAGTAATTCCAGTGGATCCCACCCTGGCCCCTGAAGGAAGTTAAGGAGAATAAAGCATGCTCATCCCCTACTCCCCTCATGAAGGGTGGCTTGGAATTTGATGGGCGATTTCACAGGTAGAGTAGCCTACAGTGTTCTTCAGAAACTAAGCACCAGTATGAATTCCTTTGTCACTAGGGAAGCTATTAAATTATCATTGAAATAGTCAATTCCTTCTTCTTTCTCAAAATCTCAAATTCCCTTTCACTGAAGTTGTGTTACTATTCTTTTCCTTTAATCCATTGAAGGCCAGCACTGATCTGGGTCCAAAGGAGAACAAAATAAGAATCACCCTATGGTCGACTGGGGGCAGTGGCTCACGCCTGTAATCCCAGCACTCTGGGAGGCTGAGGTGGGTGGATCACGAGGTCAGGAGATTGAGACCATTCTGGTTAACACAGTGAAATCCCGTCTCTAATGAAAAACATAAAAAATTAGCCGGGGGTGGTGGCGGGCACCTGTAGTCCCAGCTACTCCGGAGGCTGAGGCACGAGAATGACGTCACCCCAAGAGACAGAGCTTGCAGTGAGCCAAGATTGCACCATTGCACTCCAGCCTGAGCAACAGAGTGAGACTCGGTCTCAAAAAAAAAAAAAAAAAAAAAAAAAGATTCACCCCATGGTCTTTGGTTGAGTGGAAGAAGTGCTAGGAAAAATGCCTGGATTCTGGAGTCTGATCTGCCACTACGCTAATCCCTGCATTGGCGAAGTAAAAGGTCAGAAGTCCACCTGTAATATTCAGTGATTCCACAGTTGCACGCAGCACCACTCTTGATGTGACAAAGCCTGGCCTCTTGTGTTAAGGCATCCCACACCCTTCCCAAACTCCTGCCCCCACCAAGAGATACAGAAGAATCCAAAAAAAGGACCCATAGCCAGGCAGCAGTCCACTTAGACAGATTAAGAACAACACTTCTTAGGGAGGGCATGGTCAATCACTCTTGTGGAATAGATTTTCCAGACCCACACTTCCTGTGAGAAGGGTTTAATTTTCCTAGTGGGGGGAAGGAACAATCCCTAATTCCCAGAGCAAACCCTTCATGAAACACGATCTAGGCCCAGCAGCAAGCCCTCATAAGGCCCCAACCAAAAGATGTCCAGCCATCAAAATGAGAGGAAATTATACAGGCAAAGTATATTTTTTAACTACTATTGATGCCTGTCATAAAGATTCAGTTGATTGTCATGACTTATCCTATGTGCTCCAGAGAGCAAATACCACAAGAGCCAAAATCCATGATTTCTGTCAACCACCAAGTGCCAGCTGCAAACCAAGGCACCCAGTTCAGCATGACTGCTCCACAGAGTGGGCCACTGCTCCCAGGGGTGTATCTGGGTCTGGACCAGGAGTCTGAGTGTGGTAAGTGGGCAGCTGGTTGGTTTGTTTGGCTCCCATTCAGATTCACCGCCATGAGCTCCTCCCAAAAGTATGAACGTCATTGTGATTAGACTCAGCAAGTCTAATTTTCAGTTTTCTGCTGTAATGAGGAAGGTTCTGATTTAGATCATGAACTCCATGAGGTCTGGGGTTGTATGTTAGACAGTTTTTTTAAATCTCTGGGAGGTAGCTTGGTAGCTGCCATGGAATAGGTGCTCTATGACTTGTGACATGAATACACAAGTATCGTAGGTTACATATGCCTCCCGACACACACACACATGCATACTGCCCTCTCTCTTACTTAGGCCTGGCTCTGATGTATATTAAAAGCAAAGCAAAAACTGACAGCACCACACAAGAATACACAATAAAACAACTGTAGTATAACCCCCTGCCCACCCACCTTTCCCAGGAATGGGAGCTTCATCCTTTGGTGAAAGGAGAAAAGGCTTTGTAAAACTAATCTCATTTCCCTCTTTGTCTTTCTTCTAGGTAAAATTTGGACTCTGGGAGTATTCTCATTAGGAGGCATCCTTAGCCCCAAGAGGTTAAGTGAGGTCCAGGAGAAAGAGACACAGGTGTGGCAGATTAAGAGCTAGAGCAGACCCTATCCTACAGTAAAAGAATCAAAGATAAGTGAGAAACCTTCAAGACCTCAGTGCTGTCCAACCCAGTGTACATGGTTTGGGACATAATTCTGGTCATCGAGGGGTGGCATTTTGCTGGAAAGTCCCCTAGGTGTCTCATCTCAGGAGTCCAGCATGGTAGGAGATAAGAGGATACAGTACCAGGTGCAAGACAGTTGAGAGAGAAACTCTATCAGAGTGTAAGGGAGTGTATGAACCTTACACGGGGATCCCCAGCATTCTGAAGGAAAGAAGTGCTGTGAGTCTTACCCAAACGTTGGCATTCACAGATGCTTATACACAGTGGGAAGAAGACTTTTAAAATAAGGTGATCATTGTCCCAGTCTGCTTGGGACCATTCCAGTTTCTACTTATTGTCCTGGTGTATTATCCTGTTTGGCATTTGTTTGTGATTTCCCATTTTATAACAAAGTACCAACCTTCATAGTTATAAAAAATTAAGCCAGAAGGATTGAATTCCATTGTGTACTCCAGCTTCCTTCATGGTCATGGAATAGTGTGTGAGACACTTTTAATACGTGGTTATGTTTGAAAGTGACCAGCAATAGCTCATTTCTGTTTTCCTAACTTTCCACATGCAACATAGCAAGTATCTCCCTTTCAACAAGAATACACAGAGTACCCTCTGATAAAATGAAAGGCTTGGATGTGAGCAGGAGAGGGTAGGTAACTTCCTCATGTCTCAGGTAGTGGTGGGAGAAGAATTCAATGGTGATATCCATGCCTGTTGCTTGGAGTGCCATCAATTTTCCGTGGTCTGGGTCATGTACTATAGGAGGCTGCCAGGCAACCAGCTGCTGGGGGCCAATAATAAATGTAGGAAATTTTAGTCTATATATACATGAGGCATTTGGAGGAAAGAGCCTAGTTCTGCCTTTAAGTGTGGGCTGCACTTAGTGTCTGTCCTCCAAAGAATAGAGTATGGAAGGAAGGTCAGGGAGAAGGATAACTTTGTAGCAGAGGATTGTGGCAAACACTAAATTAATCAAGTGACCAAGGTGAACATCACCAGGGATGTCATGTTGATAGCTATCAGGGGAAACCCCACCCCTGATATTCAACGTGGGTTCTTTTCTATTTCCTTAAGCATCAGCTGGTCTGAGAAATAAAGGGAAAGAGTACAAAAGAGAGAGATTTTAAAGCTGGGTGTCCGGGGGAGACGTCATATGTCGGCAGGTTCCATGATGCTCCTGAGCCATAAAACCAGCAAGTTTTTATTAGCAATTTTCAAAAGGGGAGGGAGTGTATGAATAGGGTGTGGGTCACAGAGATCACATGCTTCACAAGGTAACAAAATATCACAAAGCAAACGGAGGCAGGGTGGGATCACAGGACCACAGGACGGGGTGAAATTGAAATTGCTAATGAAGTTTTGGGTATGCATTGTCATTGATAACATCTTATCAGGAGACAGGGTTTGAGAGCAGACAACTGGTCTGACCAAAATTTATTAGGAGGGAATCTCCTCATCCTAATAAGCCTGGGAGCGCTACAGGAGACCAGGGCTTACTTCATCCCTTTGTCTTTGACCGTAAAAGACAGCTGTCCCCAAAGCGGCCATTTTAGAGGCCTACCCTCAGGGGCGCATACTCTTTCTCAGGGATGTTCCTTGCTGAGAAAAAGAATTCAGCGATATTTCTCCTATTTGCTTTTGAAAGAAGAGAAATATGGCTCTGTTTTGCCTGGCTCACTGGCAGTCAGAGTTTAAGGTTATCTCCCTTGTTCCCTGAACATTGCTGTTAGCCTGTTCTTTTTTCAAGGTGCCCAGATTTCATATTGTTTAACCACACGTGCTCTACAAACAATTTGTGCAGTTAACGCAATCATTACAGGGTCCTGAGGCGACATACATCCTCCTTAGCTTACGAAGATGACAGGATTAAGAGATTAAAGCAAAGACAGGCATAGGAAATCACAAGGGAATTGACTGGGGAAGTGATAAGTGTCCATGAAATCTTCACAATTTATGTTCGGAGATTGCAGTAAAGACAGGTGTAAGAAATTATAAAAGTAATACTTTGGGGAACTAATAAATGCCCATGAAATCTTCACAATTCTGTTCTTCTGCCACAGCTTCAGTTGGTCTGTCCATTCGGGGTCCCTGACTTCCCACAACAGATAGCATATGCCCCAGATATGACATGCTGAAAAGGCACTTCACCTCTATGGAATTCTTTCCCCAAATTTACAACCCCAGTCTCACCATCAGAAATACATCAGACAAACTCAAATTGAGGGATATTCTACACAATATTTGACCAGTAGTCCCAAAACTTTCAGGGTCATGAAAAATAAGGAAAGACTGAGAAACTGTCATAGTCTAGGGAAAACTAAGAAAACATGACATCTAAATGTAACTGGTATCCTATAACAGAAGGTGGGCATTAGTAGGAAAAGTAGTAAAATCTAAATAAAAGAATATAGACTCTTAATGAAGCATTGAGTTCAGTTAATAGTAATGTTGGTTTCTGAGTTGTGGACATGTATACCATGATAATGTTAAGATATTAACCATGGGTAAACTGAGTGAGGGATATGTGGGAATACCTCATGTACTATCTTTGTAATTTTCTTCAAATCTAAAATTAGTGTAAAATAAGAAGTTTATTTTATTTTTTGTATCTGTAGTTATTAAATATCTGTAGTATCTGTAGCACACAAATTTTAGAAATATTTTAATACACATTTTAATGAACAGAAAAAATTCAACTGCACATTTTGGTAACAGAGTTATATTTACTACTGAACAATAATTCACTGTGGCAGGATACACACTTGCTCTTTTCTGCTCCTCATGGGTCAGATTTGTTGAAGAATTACTTTTTAAGTCAACCGAAGGGCTGTTAAATTAAGAGTATTTAACATTTTTTAAACAAGTTCTCTAAATTTTGTTTGTTGTTGACTCAAAATAGATTGGAAATTTTTTATTAAAGAATTTAATGAATAGAAAGCCCAAAATATCAGTGTCTGGAAATTTTTTAAATTTGCATTTATTTTATTTTAGATTCAGGGGATACATGCAGGTTTATTACATGGTTACACTGCATGGTGCTTAGTATTGTGCTTCTAATGATTTTGTCACCCAAGTAGTTATCATAGTACCCAAGGTAGTTTTCCAATGCTTAACCCCTCCCCTTTTTGGAATCCCCAGTGTTTATTGCTCCCACCTTTGTGCCCATGTGTACCCAATGTTTAGTTCTCACTTCTAAGTGAGAACACGTGGTATTTGGTTTTCCATTTCTGTGCTAATTCACTTAGAATAGTACCCTCCAGTCACATCCATGTTGCTGTAAAGGACTTGATTTCATTTGTTTTTATGACTGTGTAGTATTCTAAGGTATATATGCACCACATTTTCTTTATGTAGTGCACATTTTCTTTATGCAGTCCACCAGTGAGGGGCACCTCAGTTGATTCCATGTTTTTGCTATTGAGAATAGTGCTGTGAACATGTGCATGCAGGTGTCTTTTTGAAGAATGATTTATTTTCTTTTGGGTGTATGCCCAGTAATGAGATTTCTAGGTCAAATGGTAATTCTAATTTTAGTTATTTGAGAAATCTCCAGTGTTTGAAATTTTTACTGACTATCAGTTGTTGATAACAAAGATTGCAAACAGGAAGATGTTGAAATGTATCCCTTTAAAATAAGAGAACTGGGTAAATAATGAGAGAGAGAGAGAGAAGATGATTATTTCTTGTTAATCTAAAATTCAAATTTAATTGGGCTTCCTGTGTCTTTATCTGCTAAATCTTGCAACTCTCATTACAGAAAGAAGCTTGGGATCCAGCCCAGCTCATTTACTCAATAAACTTTGGTTAGCCTTGCTCTGTTAGGTCCTGGGGATAAAAACATTAAAAGACATAAACTTATCACTGAGGAACTCCTTACTGTCTTACTGCCTTACTGTGTGGTCTTGGAGAAGTTACTTAACTTCTCTGAAATATATGCCTTCATTTATAACATGGAGATCATTTCAGTCCTAAGCCAATTCAATGCACAAATGGAGCTCTGAGGATGAAGGAATTTTGGTTAAAGTCTAAGTTGTTAGACAAAACCTATGTTTTAATCACTCTATTAAGCATCTTTGGAAACACTGAAACCAGGTCAGATTTGTGGGCTAAGTCTCTTACATGTGTCCTAATAAATTCAATATTTTTGCCAAACTTCCCTACTCTAGGCAGCCAGCCTCCTCCCCATTCTCCTTCCCATCTTGTTGAAGTTGCTCTCCCTATCTGAACCCCATCCCTAGAAAGAAGCATGAGAGATTCAAAGCCATTGGTGGCAGCAGCTTGCACAGTCAGACTCACAGAGACAAGCAAACTCCTCCTTTGTGGAAACACGAGTTCTCTGATGGGGAGAATTATAGGAACAGGTGGAATGGCATGATTACGTCTGTGACCTTCTCTAACGTCTCCCTTAGGGAACCCTGAACTGCTCACTCCACATAGCTCAGGTGGTGCTGACACCTTGAGTGAGTATCCCAAGGCTGAAATGACCCCTCAAAGTCGTTTCATGTAAGCTCCAGATGGGACTGTGACAGAACATTGCAGCAATCATGGTGGAAATGTGTCCTAATATCTTTAGGGAGAGACAGATTCATGCATCCCTCATCACCACCCCGACTCCTCTCCTTCCACCATGAGGCAGATGAAGTCCTAACTCTGCTAGTCAGAGGTTAGATGCTGGCAACATTCTACTCCCAAAGACTTCAAAGTCTAGCTGGGAAGGTAGAACCCATGCTATGCTACCTTGTATGGTTTTTTGCTTTAATTATTTTTACATATGCATGGCAAGCGGCAAGTGGATCATTGCCTGACTTAGAAATCTAGGATGATGATTCTGATAGAAAAAAAAAAAACCCTGAAATTTTCTTAAGACAAGATGCTTTGCAGAGTAAAGGATGTTGCTTCCCTTGATATTTCTTGTTCTGGTTAGAAAATCCTGATATAATTGGATTCTTTATTAAAATTGACAAAAGTATTGCTAAAGCATCCATCACAAACATGGAATGAAAACGACTGACAATTATGTCACCACAAAATATCCAATGATGTGACTTCCAGTCACAGGAGATCTGGGAGCCATTCTCCAGCCCCTCCTTACCCAGGATCTGGTGAAAACCCTTGACCAGGGTAGCCATGGGAAGTCACTGCCACAACCAAGAGGGACTTCTCTACTTCCAGACCCTGCTGCAGTGGGACCTCTGTGTCACACTCTCACTCCTGTCCCCTGCTGTGTGTTGTAGGATGTAACTTTCTTCCTTGTGGGCCCTTATCTGCTCAGGCCTTGCTGATGCAATTGCTCACAGCTCACTGGAGACCAAGATATGTTTCAGTTGACTTTGCTATCAGGTTTTCTTCACTTGAGATACTTACTAAAATGCTTACTCTGTTAACGGAAATGGCTTCTGTTGGATGCCTGGGTCTCCCAGGCGCCCATCCTCAGATCTCTGTGCTATATCTGTGCTCTGTGCATGAGAAGCAGGACAAGGCAAGTGGGTATCCTCTGCCTGCTTTCTGCCTTTTCACCTTCTATGTAGTCAAACGAAATTAACTCTGTCTTACCTCTCTCTCTCTCATCATCATTTCAAAAGAAAACAACTGGACTGATTTACATCACATTTGGGTGCATATTTGGGATAGTGTGCTAAATATAAGCTAATATAAGCTAAAATATAAGCTAATAAAATATAAGTTAATAGCATGAAGTTCGCTTTCGGAGGCCGTGGGGAACTGGGAGATATTGTGCAGTCATCTTCAGAGCAGATTCCAAGGGCTATGAATTCATAGAGAAATTAAGAGGATATACACAGAGAAAACAATGCTTTAAAATGTGAGTCACCAAAGAAAAGTCACAGCCCAGGTGCTGATTTACCCATTAGAGCAACTACCCACAGTCCTGGGAGGGGTGCATGCATCTCTGTGTATAACATTTATTATGCACCACATTTTAGGCACTACATAAAGGATGTATATGAATTATATCTAAGGAAGTTATATTATTGTCAGTACTGTTTTACAGATAGGGGCAAAAAGATTCAGAGAAGGTGATAGCTGTCTGAGCTTAGAGCAAGTTACTTAGGTAGAAAGCTAAAATTGAGAGCCCTTGCAGTCTGACTACTTCAGAGTCACTTTTTGAAGTTTGTACTAAAAAATATTACCTTATGCAGCTCCTCTGCAACCCATCAAATGCTGCCTCGGTGGTAGTGCTAACCAGTCCAGGCTTACCATGATGGAGTCTGTGTAAAATTAACATCTCACAGACATTCATTCTGTCTCATCTATACTGTCTACTAAGCCAGGAACACAGGCAGACACTGGGGTGATGGCTCAATATCAGAAGCCTTCCTATCATCTGTAATCTGACCTGTAGGGAGAAACATCCCAAATACAAGGTAGGAGCAATTTTAGCAGAATGAAAAGAGGAACTTTCCTCCCTAGAGGTCTGAGTGACATCAGAATGAATAATCAAGGGGGATCATATCATCTACTTTCCAGGGGAATGTTAAAAATAGCAGCAGCCTCTTTCTGTGGACATAGTGAGTAACACTACATCTGGGCCACTTTTGTATGCAATCCATCAATTCAGGAAGTAAATGCAGTTTACACTGATACTGCACAAAGTCAAAGCAATTTGATAATTTTCAGCTTAACCAGTAAATTTTGATGGCAGATAATTCACACCCTAATCTGGATGGTAGAGCTCTAATTATTCAATTTAGTTGTCTAGAGTGATCAACCCCAATGTAATACCACAGTTGCTTTTCCACATTGTCTGAGGCAGTGGAAAGAACCAGGTGCCAGTGTACTCATGCATTCATTCATTAGGCACCTTCTACTTTCCAGACATGATGCTAGGCACTGGAATTGCAGGATTAATAAGATGTGTTTCTTATCCTTGAGAAGCTTGCAGCTTAATGGGCTGGGTTCTAGTCCCAGCTGTAATCTGAATAGCTACATGCTCTGTACAGGTGACTTCAAATGACTTGACCTCTTTTCTGGCTCTCACCTGCAATGTGATACCTGAGGAGATTATATTAAGACCCTTTGTTAGGAATGGGCCCCGGTTTACACTGCCATATAATATTGATGTCGTCTGTCAACAAATCTTTGCTAGTATCTTCCATATACCACATACTGTGCTTTGTAGAGATAATTTGGCAAGGACATGACCCCTTTCTTTATGAAGCTTGTGGTCCTGTGGGAGAAAAGAACATTAAGGTACAGAGCAAAATACCATGAGGCCTGCTGTTGCATTGTAGGGTAGACAGGAGGCGCTCTGGTAGGGCCAGGGAATAGGATCCTTGGAGCAAAACTGGTTGGGTTTTAGAGATTAAGTGGCATCTGATTGTGGGAACAGGGGAAAAGATTCCAAGCAAAGGGAAGATCTGAACAAAGATCAGGAGGCAAGAGGGAAGATTTTTGTTTTAGAAAATTATAAGCAGGTTAATATAATTGAAGGTAGAGGTGGGGAAGAAAAGAAGAAGGTGGGAAGAGGAAGGCAGGGAGGGAAAGTGGGCACAGGGTAGATGGGCAGAATGAGAGAGGAAAGGGAGGGGAGAGGAGAGGAAGGGAGGGAAGAGAGGGAAGGGAGAAAATGGGAATATGAAAAGGATTGAGAGGCAAAATAGAAAGGAAAAATGGGGACCAGATTATAAAGAACTTTGTGACCCATGCTTAGGAGTTTGGACTTGAACTTGGGGAAATCAGAGGTCGCAGAAGGTCTTAAACAACAGAATGCTGAGGTTGGAAGTGAGTTTTACAGTACAACATGTGGAACACCTGTTGCAGAGGAGTCAGGAAGAGCAGGCCAGAGGTTGGTTGATTTGAGGCTTAATGAAAAGATTTTCTTCCCTCCCTCTCTCCCTCCCTCCCTCCCTCCCTTCCTTCCTTCCTTCCTTTCTTCCTTCCTTCCTCCCTTCTCCCACCCTTGCCTTTCTTCTCCCTTCCCTTCTTTTTGTGTCCTTTCTCTCTCTTCTACTGTCTCCTTTTCTTCCGTTTTCCTCTACTCTCCTCTTCCACTGGGTGTTGGGGAAGCCATGGAAAATTCCGAAGCTTCACAGGCAGGAAGGAATGCTGTGTGGATTCTCCATGGCTCTGAACCCAACAGAAGTGGTTTTGTGACTGTATAAGGAGCTGGTGACATCCATTCCTGCTGAAATTCCTCATGATTAAGACCAAGCTCCAGCCCATAAGAAGGCAGGGACTGCCTGGAAGTGACTCAGCAAGGGTGGCACGGATGAAACCAGATTCTAAGAATCTAAACTATGTGAATTGACGGAGCACCCTTGACTACTAAGCTGTTCTCTTCTTTCTTTCTATGGCTTTGGCCTAGAAGAGGGTGTCAGGTTTGGTTATATCCATCCTCAAACTCTGAAGAATAGTTGTACAGGGCCCTATGAGCTCCCTGTAACACTGTTACTCTAAGCCTAAAGGCCTGGGCTAAAGGCATAGTCAAGGTATTTATAATACAAAGCAAAGAGAACCAAGGGGGAGCTAAACACCACAGGCTTTACTTGAATAAATGAGAAGATCTCGTTATACAATCCCCCTATACGAGTAAGAAAATTGAGTACTTGAATAATTAAAAGACAAGACCAGGAGGTAAATATGAGTAAGGGTGAGCATCTTGAAGTGATGGTCAAGAATGAAGGACCCTAGGCCAGACTGCCTTGGTTAGAATCCTGATTCCACCACTAAAGAGCTGTGCAAATGGGGCAAGTCATATAATCTCTTCAAGGCTTTATTTCCCCATCTGTACAATGGGGATAATAATAGTCCCTATGTCACTGGGTTGCAGAAAGAATTAAATGAGTTAATACTTGTAAAGTACTTCAAAATAGCTCTTGGCACATAACAAATGTTTGTAAAGTGTTTTATTAAATAAACTGAAGAAAATCATCTTTCCCTTTTCAAATAAGTTGTATAGACTCTACACTGTAGGGTTACCTAGAGGTGAGACTGAAAGGTTCAATGACATCTTTTCAGTTCTGGGTGAAGGAGACCTGAAAATAGAGAGCTACATGTGCCCATGGGTAAATATTAATTGTGATCCAGCAGATAGAGTTGGGTGATGTCTCTCCACTATTATGTCTTTGTAATAAAGAATCTGAACAAAGAAACTGAAGACAAAGAAGAGAGATTTGTTCTTTAAACCCTTAGACCTCAGGCTGAAATTAATATGCTTAGATTAGAAGATAGCAATGCAATTTCTAAAAGTAAACTTGAGGGGAAAAAAATCAAGAGACCCAGCATTGTGTGGTTAAGAGAAGAAAAAGTGAAGTAAAAATAACTCCATACCCTCATGCAACCCCACACAGGCAGACAACGTTATCCAGACAGGGGATAAGTCTGTCCCTGTGTCCACCCTTTAGAAGTTAAGGCTTGCTCCTAAGCTTGAGCCAAGCCAGTCAGGTATCTCTCTGGCATAGACTTCCAAGATAGCCACAGGGAGAGGGATAAGTTGACACTTTCCTTCATGTTCTGCTCTGCTGTTCCTTCTAGGCAAGACCAAGATCTAGTTCAAAGCCTGAGCCAGCAGGAAACAATTCTTATTTCAGATTTCTGGCTACTGAAATGTTGTGTCTTCCCTAGGCTCTGTCTATAATAACTTCCTTTCCTCTTTATCCCAGTATCTTCTCCTTGCTTCAAGATCCTTGGATTTTTTTGTTTTGTTTTGTTTTGAACTATTGCTATTTGGGACCCAGTCTTTTGGTTTCCAGATGAACCAACTAGACAGTTGCAAGTATGCAGACTCATCAGTCCTTCTTATAACAATGTTATTGATGTCCTTGATATCACTGCCCCAAAGCCATTTGCATGACTTATAGAGATAGATGGCTATCCCATGAGTGGATGAAAGAGAGAAAAAAACCAGAGGCCCCAAATCCAGCCCCTACTGCCATATACACACTTGGATCTCTCTCTCTCTCTGTTTCTCTCTCTCTCACACACACGCACACTTCCCTCATTTTCTGGGTGTGAAACTTAGACAAGTGGGGAAAAAGTTTTTCAGCTAAGTAGCTTTGATGAATAAAATGAGAAATTAATTACTAATCAATACTTGTACAGCATGTTATATTTTATGACTGCTATTTATGCCCAGCAGCTGTTAAGTAAGCAGCCCATTACAAAGGTGAGGATGTGAAGACAGATGACTTAGTAAAGAGCTGTGTGAAGGCAGGGCACTTTAAAGCTTGACATACCAAGCTGCTGATCCCGTCTACAGGAAAAGAGCCCTTGGTATTTTTTACCCCCACTACTTAGGTCATGGTCTGGCAATTGTAAATAATTAAGCAAGATTCAAACCCCAGCCCTGAATAACAATACTGGCTTATAAAGACAATAGGCAGATATTTTATTTTGCTTTTGTTTCAATGTCTGTCTGAACCACACATACCTGAATATATGCACACATACTACTTCCCATTTCAAATGATAATCTGAAGAGTTCAAGAGAGGTATGGGTACCACAAATGGAGGGTCTAAGAGTAAATAAATAACCTATTTTAAAACCCTATTTGGAAAAAATTAGGTTTCAGATGAAATTCCAGGAAAATTCCAAGGGAAGTCTTATGATTTGTGGGCTGTACATTGAATAAAAGAATTCCTGATTGTGATGATTATTATACACCAAAATGAGTCACTGAAAGAGGCTGAGGATCTTTTATTAGAGAGTATTTTTAATGAATTTTAAACAGAAGTTCTTTTCCCCCTTTACAGTTCTGTAATGAAGATTTCATTCTGCCTGAAAGCTGAGGGATGGATGATGTCAACTTTCAAGGTCTCTTAAACCTGAATTGAGTTTCCCTGTGTTACTGTAAGCATCAAAACAAGGTGTTATGGGCTGAATAATTGTGTCCCTCCAAAATTCCTTTGTTGAAATCCTAACCCCCAAAGTGATGGTATTAAAAGGAAGGGAATTTAAGAGGTGATTAGGTCAGGTCCTAAGGATAGAGCCCTTATGAATGGGATAAGTTTCCCTATAAGAGACCCTGGAGAGTTCTCTCATCTTTTTCCCTGTCACATGAGGACACAGTAAGAAGGTGACTGTCTGCATGCCAGGAAGAGAGCCCTCATCAGAACCTGACCATAATGGCATCATGACCATCATGTTCCAGCTTCCAGAACGGTGAGAAATAAATTTCTGTTGTTTATGAGCCACCCAGTGTGTAGCATTTTGCTATAGCAATGCAAAGGAACTAAGACAAGAGGTAGAGCTGTTCTTATTATAAATGGAGCTGATAATGGAGTACAAAGTCTATCATTTGGTAAGGAACCAATGAGTGTAATGCATGTAAAATTCTTGATATAATATCTACCACATAGATGTATTCTGTTTATATTAGCCTTTAATAATTATAATGGTGAAGATAAAACTATCCAGTATACCCATTGAACAGAGAATATTTTGGCAGAAGAGGTGAGGGCAGGGGATAGGAGGCAGAAATGTGTTTACAATGAGTACCTGAGGACCTTTCTCAAAGCCAATTCCACTTTCTGGAACCTTGAGTAAAAACTTTGAGAAAAATCAAGAGCCCAAATTTTCCCTACCGCAGAGTTAGTCATCACTAGTCTATGAAAATTAAACTGATTTTATCGACTTAAAGCACTGGTAGCTTGGATGTTATCAGATATTGACAGTCTGTGAATTAATTCATTAGATTTTTTCCCCATCCTAGGGATATGATTTTGGTCATTCAATACGAAAAAACAAAACCTCAAAGAAAAGCAAAGGGGTAATAGAAAAGGAGGAGGAAAGCCTATGTATTAGTCCGTCTTCACACTGTTATAAAGAATTACCCAAGACTGGGTAATTTATGAAGAAAAGAGGCTTAATTGACTCAAAGTTCTGCAGGCTATACAGGAAGCATGGCTGGGGAGGCCTTACAATCATGGCGGAAGGTGAAGGGGAAGTAGGGACATCTTACTAAGGTGGAGCAGGAGAGGGAGGGAGAAAGGGGAAGTGCTACACACTTTCAAACAACCAGATATCATGAGAACTCATTCACTTTCACAAGAACAGTAAGGGGGAAATCTGCCTCCTTGATTCAATTACCTCCCACCAGGTCCCTCCCCCAACACTGGGGATTACAATTCAACAGGAGATTTCGATGAGGACCCGGAGCCAAACCAAATCAACCTAACTTGAAATTTTCATCTGCTAAGACATAAAAAAACAAGTTACAATTGTTCTTAAAAATCAGGGTGGCTGACTGGCATGGGTAGAGAGACGTAAGAAAAGAGACTGGGTGCAGTGGCTCAAGCCTGCAATCCCAGCACTGTGGGAGGCTGAGGCAGGCAGATCACCTGAGGTCAGGAGTTCAAGACCAGCCTGACCAACATGGAGACACCCCGTCTCTACTGAAAATACTAAAATTAGCTGGGCGTGATGGTACGTGCCTGTAATCCCAGCTACTCGGGAGGCTGAGGCAGGAGAATCGCTTGAACCTGGGAGACGGGGGTTGCAGTGAGCTGAGATGGCATCATTGCACTCTGGCCTGGGCAAGAGGAGCAAAACTCTATCTCAAAAAAAAAAAAAAAAAAAAAAAAAAAGGAAAAAAGAAAAGAAAAGAAAAGAGAAAGCAGCTGAAGCTTGAGATGCAAAAACTACTTGTAAAAAGGATTAGGTTGGAGACCCTGGAAAGGAAAAAACCTACTGGTCCAGAGCTTGCTAACAGATAGGTTGGAAAGACATGGAGAGTTATAATGGAGATGGCAAACTGGTGGCTCATAGACTGAGTTGAATCTGCTGCTATGGTTAACCCCCCTTTTGTAAAACAAACAAAAACAACTATAGTTTGTTTTTAACAATTAATAATAGGAAGAATTCACAGCACAGCAACCTGTGGAGCTCTGGCTTCTTTTTGAAAAATCAGAAGATATGGCAGAGCAGAATATTCCCTCTCCCAGAGCAAACACCACTGTGGTCGCTCTCTCTGTGGGTGCTCCCAGCTCACCACGGTCCCTGTTCTACTCCTTTCTGAATTAACGCAGGTGGCTCCATTACTTTACATGGTTTACCGGTTCCCTGTAGCCACTGGAGTTTGCAGCTCTCAGTTAAAAGGCACTGAGAACCTGAGGACAAGGCAGCAAGGGCTGTCTGTCGGAACACAGTAAAGAAAGGTGACTTTCAAGTAATGAGTTAGTCATCAGTGCTTCCAAACACCTAGCACCAAACACAAATTACAAATTGTACCCCATGAAAATACATGATTACAGGGTGTCAATTAAATATATATATATATTTTTAAACAGCACCTAGACTTAGGGGCTTGGAAGGCAGGCAACACAGATTTTTATCTTTGTATTCCAGTCCCATCAGGTCTTGTGGACATTTGTAAAACAACAAATAAATAAATGTTGTGAATATTTAAAAATTAGATCAGGCAGTTTCTTCTCCATCCGTAATTATAAATTAAATGTAAATATGGCATATTGGCACGACTAGGACATTCAACTTTAAGATAGTTCTTATAAAAACGTATCTTCCTAGAAAAGAACTGTCCAATAGCACTTTCTGTGATGCTGAAAATATTCTTTATCTGTACTGTAGACACTAGCCACATGTCTAGTGTCTAGTCTTAAGTCTAAAATTTAGTCTGAAGAATTAAATTTTAAAATTTTATTTAAATTTTAATTAATTTAAATTTAGATAGCCCTATATGGCTATTGGCTACTATATTGAACAGTGCAGAATAGAGGACAAGCATGTCTAAGTTTAGAACTATAGAAGTTTAATATTTACTCATTCCATATTGTTAAGGGGGAAATAAGAATAGATTATAAAAAAAGTCAGATTCTATTATTATATACCTTTAAAAAGTGTACATAATAGAATACATCTGAAAAGATAGGTTCAAAATATTAGTAATATGTATTTCTGGAGTGGAATCATGGTCTTGTTTTGTTTTTGCTAGGATTTTTATGGCTTTTGATTCTTCTGTATTTTCAATTATCTCTAAAATAAAGTAGACAATTTGTTATAAAACTTTTAAGTGATTATTTTCATATTTGCCCACAAACTTTACCCCATCACCAAGCACAGTGTTTGTAAAAAGTTTTTATTGCATTTAATTGACACACTGCCATGTAATTGAGTTTTCTCCCCTTGCCTAGAAATATATACAAATTTGCACAGCAGTAGGAAGATAGAGAGACACAAAGGGATTTGGATGTGTGACATGCAGACATAAAGAAGGGTGGAGGCAGAGAGCCCACACCCCTTCTGGCTCTGGGTGGGCAACCTGGAGAACCACTGGGGCCCCAAGGACCTGTGACCAACCACAACCCATGATTTCAAGAAGCCCTCTAACACAGAGGTGAGTCATGGTCCTGGTGGGATGGGTCCTGATCCTGGGACTCAGCCAGTGGGAAGGCCAGACCTAGCACCACCCTCTAATAACAGACACAGACTCAAGAGGAGGCCAAAACAAATGCATTGCATCATCTTGGGTTGTTATCCTCTATCAAAGCCTCTATCCCTTGGGATTAGAAATTGGGTGGAGACAGAGAGAGAGGAAAAAGAAAGCAGGCTGTAAGTATGTTCTGCTGTAGACAGATTAGTCCTCTAGGATCTGAATACCCATGGTGAAAGGGATCTAGAGCGGACATTGCATCCACTCTCTTGCCTCTACTGCCAGAACCCGTATCATCTCAGTTGCAAAGGTACTCTGTGTTTCCAGACCACAGAGACAGTGCTAGGGATAGGAAGTGATTTCTTGTGTTTAGTCTAAGTATCTCCAGGTGATAGTTCATGATACTTGCCTACTGCTTTGCTAGAGATCTATTGTTCTGTGTATGTACAAGTATAGTCTCACTTACTTCCCCATACATGGCAAATGCCTATTCATTTTAGGTATGTGTAATTAAGGTGTCACTCTAGAGATTATTTTTTTCATTCTTCTTCAAGTGGACAAACCAAGATAAGTCGGTAGGGAAAGAAAGAAATTCAAACTATCAGTGGTATAAATTATATTGGAATAGTCATTTGATAAGTATGCCTTGATGATGGAATTTAAAAAGAGAACCCAACTTTCTTTTTTCCTAGGTTCTTTACAAATGTGTGACCAAAGACATACATGACAAAGAAAGAGGACTGGAATATCTCTTCCTGTGCTTCCATGTTTCCCTTCTACATAGATGACCCCAAACTGTAGAACCTACTGAAATATTTCCTCACCTAGAGTTGGGAACATTTCTGATGGATTTATAGTCCTCTCCTATGTTTTTTTCCCCTCTAATCAAACAAAAAAATCTTCATAGGAAGAAAAACATCAAAAAATTTTCCATTTCACATCTGCCATTTGAGATCCAGTGGATTCTTTTTTTTTTTTTTCATACTGAACACACTGAAAATCAAGATCTTGAATTTTACTAATGTGGATAAGAGAGACGAAAGTGAGATCGAATCAGGATGAACTAATCAGTCTCCAAGAATAAAGTATACAGTCTCCCTCTCAGATACCACCTGCTCCATTTGTAAAATCCCATTACTCTGGTCAGGGCAGCATGCTGTTTTATCTGTACTGTAATATCCCCACTGACCATCAGAAGGTGAAAAAGATAGAGTTGAGGCTCTAGGACTGCAGCTGGGAAGGGTCAAATGGATTGGGGATGGAGAAAAGAAAGAGGCAGCACTATCTCAGTAGTAAGAAAGCCTGGGCCCGGTGCAGTGGCTCACACCACTTTGGGAGGCCGAGGCTGGTGGATCACCCAAGGTCAGGAGTTTGAGACCAGCCTGGCCAACATAGTGAAATCCCGTCTCTAGCAAAAATACAAAAATGAGCCAGATGTGGTGGTGTGTGCCTGTAGTCCCAGCTACTCGGGAGGCTGAGGCAGGAGAATTGCTTGAACCCAGGAGGCGGAGGTTGCAGTGAGCTGAGATCATGCCACTGCACTCCAGCCTGGGCAACAGAGTGAGAGTCCATGTCAAAAAATAAAAAATAAAAAATAAAAAGGCTTGATAGAGGATGGGCGAGGCGGCATAAGCTCCCTCAGCTTTGCTGAGGCCAGAAACACCAACAATGCTGGAGTTGAAGTTCTATGTTAGGTTGTAGTATTAGAAAAGGAGAGCCTGAGATACTAGTCTGAGGAACACTGACTCAGTGTAACTGGCAATTTGGAATCATTGGAAGCTCGAGCAAAGGGATACTATGGCAAAAATTGTATCTGAGGAATATTAATATGTCAGGGCTACGCAGGCTTCATTTACAGGACAGAAGAGAGACTGCAGGCAGAAACACCAGTAGGAGAATGTTGCAAGGATCCTGGTTTGACATGATGAGGGCTTGGAGAGAAGGCTGGCAAAAGGGATAATAATAAAAATAATGATATAGGTCACTTTAACTGAGCTCTTACTGTGTGTTAACCGTTGCACTAAGGGTTTTACTTTCATCAGCACATTTAATCGTTATAACAATCCTATAAAGTAGGTCTATTATTCTTATTTTCAAGTTTGGAAACTGAGACTTATAGCTGCTAAGTAAAAGCATGAGTCGGAGAGGCATTTCCAAGGTACATTCAAAGGATTTGATGAGCAGGCAGGGTTAAGGGAGGAAACAAAGAATGTTTTATGAGCCTGGATAACTGGGGGCATGTGGGTGTCAGTGATAGAAAAGAGTTTTGCAGGAGGAGTCCATTTGTGGGGGGAGGGAGAGAAGCAAAGGGTCTTTTTGTATGAACTTTCCATTTGCTTCAAATTTTCAAATTCTGAGTTTCTAGCACACTTTTTCAATAGAATCTCCTTCCCCGAACATTTCTATGGCTTGCGAAATAGACCACCTCATGGAGAAAGCTGGGGTCTGGCAACAGTGACCCAACAGTGAACCAGACAGTGAATGAGAATCCTGTGATGAGGGTCTTTGTCCTTCCCCATGCGGGCAGGTGCTGCCCTGGTACCTTCTCGTTGGCCATGGGACTGGCTGAAGGCCCTGCTCCTCCCTAGCTCTTTGCCACGCCCAAACTCCCTCAGTCACTGCCGGTTTCTGGGAGCCTGCAGAGACAAAACCGTCTTCATTTCTCCACAAAGGCACCATGTCATTCCTAGCACTTTGATTTCCTACCATCTGAGAGAGGGGTAGTTTGTGGGAAGATAAGAGCAGTAAAAACGTCTCTGTGAAGGATGGGACTTCCGAGCGGGTCTGGGAGTAGCATCCACCAAAGGCCAAAGGGAGGTGGAGTAAGCAGTTCTGACGTCAAAGAGTCTCCAGGGTCTTGACACAGAATGAGATAATGGCTTTTTTCCTGAGGGAGCAAAGCCCCCCTTGTCCCTAGGGTCTCGTGTAACTTGGGGCACTAGGAGGTCAAACACAGATGAAAGTTCTGTGCTCACATTGAGAATCTTCTCCCTGTTAGGTTTGCCTTAGAATACATGCTTATGTGACACACATATGCTCATAAATGCATGCTCTCTCCGGATAGAATTTGAATGTGACTGGTTTTTACTTCCTTATTTCTTTCTTCTGTACTTCTTCTCTTTGACTTTTCTCTTCCGCTTCTTTTCTTCACCCCAGCAAGTTAGAGGAACCCCAGATTGCAGGACTTCTATGAGAAGAGTGAGGGCAGATAATTTCTATTCTTCACTAAATCCATCAAGTTGAAGTCAACTGTCCTGTAATCTAGTTGAATAGTTATCTGGGGAGGCATAGGACTCTTCCTAATGGTTTGAAGTATGAGATTCAGGTTCATTGAATGAAAGCCCAGAGCAGCCCAATCCTGAATTATGTCATCCTTACCAGACCTTACCGTGCTCAGTAAGACCCGCCATCCCATCTCCAAGTATCTAGGTAGGACCTCTGAAAATCTATCTTCTGTTAGGGGATCGTAAAGGAAATAGTCAAATCCATAGCTTTCCAGATTGGGTATTTTCAGAGCAGACAGAGCTTCCCTTTTCTTTCTGTATCAGAAGGTAGGAGTGCCCCTTGCCTCAAGATCTCCACATAATTGCCCCGGTGTGTAATTTCATTTTGCTCACCACATCTATGTCTTTGTAGACAAAAAGTATTCCTTTTCCATTAGCATAAGAGTAGAGTTGTCTGATAATTTTGACCCTAACTTTTTATATAATATGGCAAGAATTCAATCAGTTAATAAATTAGTATTCTGACTAGAATGATGTGTGCAGAAGGTCAAGTACTTCATATATTGTGTCCTCCCACAATCTTTCAGGAAATGTGGGCACATTGCTCAGGGTTTAGTCATTTACCTGTCCCCACCTCTCTCATGCCCCATAGAACCTTTTGGCATATCAGTGTTGAAACATAACACCAAACCCGAAAGGAGATGTATGGAATAAAATCAACTTTTCTCATTTTGCCTGGCTAGGAAGGCAGGTTTTTGTTCACTAACTCGTCCCACTAAGATTCAATGATGCTCTGACATGCACTTTGATGGGCAGAGGAGTTTCTTTGTAAGTCCTGCCTTCATGAGCTGACAGCTGGAGGGCCAGCAGTGACTTCCATGGGTCCAAGTGCACTGTTAATTTCCTGTGGCTGCTGCAACACAGCGCCACCAACTAGGTGACTTAAAACAACAAAAGTTTATTCTCCCAGTTTTGGAGGCATGAAGTCTGAAATCAAGGTGTCAGCAGAGCCATGTTCCCTCTGAGACTACTTCCCTACTTCTTCCTAGCTCTGGAGGTGGCTGTGGAGCCCTGGTGTTCCTTGGCTTGCAGCTGCATGGAGTTCCTTAGTTTGCAGATGACACTTGCTGTCATTATCACATGACATTCTTCCTGTGTATCTCTGTTTCCTTTTTCTTTTTTAAATCAAAATTGTATATGCTTAAGATGTACAACTGAATACTACAATCAGGCTAAGTAACATATCCATGTCTTCCCATAGGTACCGTGTGCGTGTGTGTGTGCATGTGTGTGTGTGGTAAGAACACAAGATCTACTCTCTTAGCAAATTTCAAGTATATGATACAGCAGGGATCCCCAAGCCCCGGACTACCAGAATGGGTCTGTGGCCTGTTATAGGACCTGGGCCGCACTGCACAGACTCCCTCCTTACTTCTTCCTAGCTCTGGTGTGATGAAGTGGGTGGTGGGTGGGCAAGTGAGCGAAGCTTCATCTGTATTTACAGCTGCTCCCCATCACTCACATTACCTCCTGAGCTCCACCTCCTGTAAGATCAGTGGTGACATCAGATTCTCACAGGAGCACAAATCCTATTGTGAACTATGCATTTGAGGGATCTAGGCTGCACACTCCTTATGAGAATCTAATGCCTGATGATCTGTCACTGTTTCTTGTCACCTCCAGACAGGACCATCCAGTTGCAGGAAAGCAAGCCCAGGGCTCCCACTGATTCTACATTATGGTGAGTTGTATAATTATTTCATTGTATATCACAATGAAATAAGAATAGAAATAAAGTGCACAATAAATGTAATGTGCTTGAATTATCCTGAAACCAGCCCCCCTATCCTGGTCCATGGAAAAATTGTCTTCCACAGAACCAGTCTCTGGTGTCAAAAACAATGGGAACCACTGCAATACAGTATGATTCACTCTATTCCCCACACAGTACCTTAGCTCTCCAGAATTTACACATCCTGCATAACTGAAACTTTGGATTCTTTCACCAACCTCTCCCCAGTTCCCCTAAGCCTCCACCCCTGGTAACCACCATTCTACTCTCTGTTTCTATAAATTGAACTCTTTTAGATTCCACATATAAGTTAGATCATGCAAGTGTTTTTCTTTCTGTCTCTGGCTTATTTTACTTGGCATAATGTCCTCCAGGTTGTCACAAATGGTAGGATTTCCTTCCTTTTTAAGGCTGAACAATTTTCCTATATATATGAAAGAAGACATTGTGGCATATATACACCACAATTTATTTTATTTGTCTACCAATAGATACAGGCTCTGTTCATAATTAGGCTATTGTAAATAATGATTCAATGAACTTGGGATGGCAGATATCTTTTTAAAAGTTGATTTAATTTCCTTCAAATATATAACCAGAAATGAAATGTTGGATCATATGGTAGCTCTATTTTTATGGAACCTCCATACTCTTTTTTATAATGGCTATATCAAGTTCCATTCCCACCAATGATGTATAAGTATCCCCTTTTCTGCACATCCTCACCAACATTTGTTGTCTTTTGTCTTTCTGATGACAGCTATCCTAACAGGTGTGAGGTGATACCTCATTGTGGTTTTGATTTGCATTTCCATGATGATTAGGGATGTTGAGCATCTTTTCCTATACCTTTTGGCCATGTGTATGTCTTTTTTGGAAAAATATCTGTGTCTTTGTAAGTACTTTTCTTGCCTATGTTTTAAGCAGGTTATTTATTTCCTATTGAATTTTATGAGTTTCTTATCTATTTGGATATGAAGTCTGTCAACCCTCCATATCCTCGAGTTCCAGATGTATGGTTTCAACCAACCTTGGAAAAAATATTCAGAAAAACAACACTGTTGCATCTGTACTGAACATGTACAAACTTTTTCTCTAAATAATACAGTATGACAACAACTTATATAGCATTTACATTGTATTAGGTATTAAAAGTAATCTAGAGATGATTTAAAGTATACAGGAGGATATGCATAAGTTAATATAAATACTATTCCATTTTGTATAAGGGACTTGAACATCTGCAAATTTTGCTATCCACAGGGGTCCTGGAATCAATTTTTGTGGATACTAAGGGATGACTATATATGGTTCTATCTTCTTAGAAGGACATCAGTAATGTTGGATTAGGGCCCACCCTAATGATTTCATCTTCAATTGATTTTATTTGCAAAGACCCTATTTTCAAATAATGTTACATTCACAGGTACCAGCAATTAGGACTTGAACATATTTTTAGAAGACAACACAATTCAGCCCCTAACAGCTACCCATTTCCCCGTCATCACTTGCAAACTCACATGCAAGCAAGCACACAGCCACACATGGCCAAGCCTTGCCTGCTGCAGAAGCAGTGCTGAGAGGTGGGCTTGGCCATTAGCCTGCAAGTGGCTTCTGGCTCTGGGCTGATTAGCCATCTGACTGTGAGCAGGCCACATACTAATTCCATTTTTGAACAAACAAGGACACTGAGGCTTTGAGAGTTTATCTAGCTGACCAAACACACAAGGAAGTTATGAGGATGGAATAAAGTACCCTTGTGAAAATAAGCTGTAAAACCTGGGAAGCTGTACAAATGTGAGAAGTCCTCATTTTCCAGGTCATTGTGACCTTTATGATGAGATAAAATCTTATATTTAAGAAGGTGGAACCAGAAATGGTAGGCTTTTTTCTCCCCAGTGACAGATCACTTCCTTCTTTTCCAGTTTCTTCCAGAATGCAGAACTCTTCCATAACATCCCAGACATGTTTTTCCTGGAGCCCTTGTTCCCTTAATCATTATTCCCGCCTGGGATTCTGAGAATATCCCACCTTCATGCCTGATATGTATGTACAAGGAACTTTTGCTCCCATTTCTGAGGGATCCATCTAAGTTAGAAAGTGGTTGGACGTTAGCCGCAAAAAAGACCTGTCTATGAGCTCAGTTCTGGCCATTTGGGAAGTCTGGCCACTGGGGAGGGACCAGAGGCACTGCAGTCCTAGAACCTGAGGACAGTTCAGTGTTCAATGCTATGGAATAGAGATGTATCCCTTTTTCCATGCCCTCTTGCCAACCTCTGCTGCACTTGCCACACTGAAACCATAGTGATTGTTCTCAAACCCAAATCTGATCATGTTTCTCCCCTGCTCAAAAGTCATCAGTGAGTCCCATGATTGTCATGACTCGTCAGCCCTTCATGGCTTGGCCTCTCTCCACTACCAAGCCACATCTCTCCCCATGGACTTTCAGTGTATCTGTGAACATCTATCCTCTGTTTTCTGGATATGCCAACCTCTCACCATTCCTGTCTGTTTTATATTCTAGTCTTTCAATTAGAAGGAAAACAAAACATAATCATGTCTGATTTTTTACCCCAAGATGTGGATCATGGCCCCACGCAGCCCAGAGGATTTGTGAACATAAAGGTAAAATTTTTCTTTTTGGTCATTTTCAATCCACTTCCCTATGTTCTGCCTCCATTAGAGCAGATGTTTGACTCCATCAGCTTCTAGGGTTCCTTCTACATTCTTGCAGCTGTTGTTGTTATTGTCAGATCATCCCTCAGATTAGAATCCAGATCACATGGACCTGGAAGAATGGAAAGTGTGCACACCCTGTGTGAACATTCACACAATGACAATAAATCATAGTAAGTGACATCAGCATCCCTGGTATAAATTTTTCCTATCTGTGGAGGAGGCTCGAACCCTTGTATTTCCTCCCTTCCATTCTCCCTTCTTTCCATCTCCTCCTGTCCCAGGCCCCCACCCTGTCACAGCAGGGCTGTCACAGGGAAACCTGGCAGGCCTTTCTGAATGCTCCAACTGGCCTCTCCTCTCTGGGAAGTGCTTTTCCTTTCTCTCTTCTCTCACCTCTCTAAGTTCTCAGATTCTTTGGAAACTCCTGTTTCTTTTGTAACTTTCCTATCAATCTCCCCTATCCAACCAGTTACATCAAAAAACAAACAAACAAAACTCACTGTACACACTGCAGAGAAGGTCAAGTAGGCAACATTCTATCCCATACCCTTAGCCATAGGCAGCACTTTACATTCTCAGCTAACTACGGTGATACCTAGACATACCTTCCCAAGGATTACCTGTTTGGGGGTCTCAGCTCCAGGCCTTGCTTTCTGTCAAATAGGAGCCCAAGCATCCAGATCTCTCCACCAAAGTCTATGCCTGATTATACCCAGACTCAGTTGTTTGCTGTCTTAAGTAGATAGAAACAAACATCTTTGACTTACCTGAAGCACAAACATAGGTGAGGACATTTCTACATCTCTCCCTTAGATAAATCAAAATTAATAAGGATAACCTCACCCAAAACCTCAGGGTAGACCAAGCAAGAGATGAGCTATTGTGAGTCTAGATCCTAAAGATTCCATTGATGTACTGCCCTATGGATTCATGTTTTTGTGCATTTTAATGTGAAACCTTCAGCTGGTGACTTGGCCTGAGAGAGGGTGGGGGTGCCCAGAAAGACAGATACCAAGCTAACATGCCACAAACTCAGCTTCCCAGTGACTTGCACCCTGACAAATTCAATTATCACTTCTGAGACACGCAGCCCAGAGGGACTCACAGGTCTTGGATAAGGTGCCAAAAATAAGGAAAAGAAGAAATAAAGAAATTTAAAAACTCCTGATCCTGCAAAGTATTTGCTTGATAATGCAAACTGAAAACTTGACGAGCTTCTGTGAACTGGGAAGGGCACACAAGCTTACCTTTCTTATCCTCCAAGAAAGAAAAAAAAAAAGAAAGAAAGAAAGAAAGAAAAGCTCAAAACAGAAAAAACAAGCAAGCAACAACAACCAAAACAAATGTATACACTTTAGTTTTGTAGGGTGAAGTGGAAGGGTGAGGCATGGCATAGGGCTTTAAGCAGTAGTTAGGTTCTACTATTAATAGATCATTCTCTTAACCTCTCTGACCATGTGTTTCATTGTCTATGTGTAACCCTAGTAAACTCAGAGACCCATGTGCTTCAGTCTCAGAGCAGTTTCAGATTTAAGCAGCAATATCCCCAAACTGAAAGTAACAAAGATGGAATTCTATTTATTATTCATGCCTCTCTGAAGACACTAAAGAGGATGGAAACACATGGTTCTCAGAAACACTTATGCAAATTCTCTTCCACCTCCAACCTACTTTCTTATCGTAGCTACTCTGGTTCTGATCTCCAGAGGGAAAATAAAAGGCTTCCTCTTCCACTCCTTACTCATACAGTTTTCTGCCACTTCCATCCTCCCTCCCTACCCTCCAGTACTGTCATACGTAGATTTATCTCTTCTGTTATCAAAAATAATCTTTCCTCTGAGAAGACCATAGGAGGTGAAAATTGGACTAGCATTTACAGGATTCTTTTTGGTGAGGTTGGAAAAGGAATAAGTCTATAAACATTTCTAAATGATTTATTCCTGTATTATTAATTTTTGTCCCATAACAGGAAATGTGATCCTCTAATCTCTCCTTGGTTACCTCACTAGTTTGTTGTATAGATCAAATAAAATGTTGCACATTCCTTTAGGAAATCATACATCACTATAATCATGTATGGCATTTTTATATGAATCTATGGTAAAAGGATGGGCATCACTTCCCTTTCTTGGGTACCAAGGCAAAAACACGGGGAGAGGAAGGGAGGAGGTTCTTTCTAAAATAACCCTGTAAATAATTATACCTCTGAAACTGGTAAGCATATCCCTGTATTTTTTTAAATATGCCTTTTTGGTACTTTTCCAGATTTGGCACTCCTAAGAATCAGATTTTGTTTTTGTAATATTGTGTGTCTGTAAATTGAGTGTTGCATAATCAATTAGCTAATCCATCCAACTAATAAAAATTTGTCAATAAATTAGCAATTTGCTCCCACATTAAAAATAAGTGTCTTCCATGAGTCAGGCACTGGTGTTAAGTAAATCATAGTCCTTTCCTAAAGGAACTCACAATCTAGTGGGTGAGGTGACAATATAAGCAGCTATTTTAAGTCATTAATTCCTGATGGTGCAAATTCCAAGGAGAAGGGTGGGAATTAAGAGCCCAGACTACTGATGAAGCTACTACTATTGTTGATACCTAACCCACGTCCTAATTCTCCTGTGGACTAACACATCCAGAGGGAGCTCAGCAGTTGTGGCAGACACTGTCGTCTGGCCATGCTTTAGCTATTTACATTACCTCCTCCTCTGCCCACATCATACAATAGAGACTGAAATGTACAAGTCACAGTTTCTAGCTTCCCTTGAAGTTGAGGTATCTATGGAACTCAGTTCTGGCCATTAGGAAAGTCTATTGAAGAGCTTTGGAAAAAAAGTATTCCCGGCCAGGCATGGTGGCGCATGCCTGTAATCCCAGCACTTTGGGAGGCCGAGGCGGGCAGATCACGAGGTCAGGAGATTGAGACCATCCTCGACAACCCGGTGAAACCCTGTCTCTATTAAAAATACAAAAAATTAGCCAGGCATGGTGGTGGGCACCTGTAGTCTCAGCTACTCGGGAGGCTGAGGCAGGAGAATGGTGTGAACCCAGGAGGCGGAGCTTGAGTGAGCTGAGATTGCACCACTGCCCTCCAGTCTGGGGACAGAGTGAAACTCCATCTCAAAAAAAAAAAAAAATTGCTCCCTTGCAAAAGAAAAGAGAAGCAGAAGAAGGAAAATTTCCTGCTTGGTACCACTTTTTATTTCCGACCTTTGAAGACATGATGTTCAATTATGCAACTTGCATTCTGCAAATATATGTGGCAAGTTGGAGAACCTAAATCAATGAACCTGCGTTCTTGGTGACATCACTGAGCCAACAAATTAACTAGGAGGCCATCTATCTCAGAAGTAAACAATAAATGTTCATCCTTTAGGCTACTGCATTGAATACATTTGGGAATAACTTCAGGCTGAGGTCCTGAGGAACCTCAGCCTGAAATTAGTGCTGTGGTGGAGAGAAAACTACGAGGAACACTGATTCAAGAGAACTTGGATCTGACATTGCCAGCTGCTGATGAGTTGTGTGATCTCAAACTCATCTCTTAAGCTCAATTTCCTCACCTGCACATGAGGAGATGAAAGGAGATGAACTCCTTTAGCCACCAGCTTGGACATTCATTCTAAGGCCCTCTGTGACTGACCTGATCAATGCAATGGTCACAGTGTTGCCTGATCATGGAGAATGCACACCCAACTGGTCCCTGAGCTTCTCAGTACCTCATTTCCCACTGTGGTCCAGGGATCTTCGGAACCTCAGCAAAGTGGATCTCAGTCTGCATTTTCTTAGGGGCTTGGTGAGGAATGGCATGGCTCTAGGGTCAAGATAATCACAAATGGTAGTTGTCTCACCTGTTTTGTGTGTCTAGGGAGGATCCCAGCACTGATGGGGAGAAATCACTCTAAGCATCTCTTGCAGAATACTGGCCAAACCCCAAACATGATAAAGTCTGCACCTGTAATTATCTGAACCCTAATGGTGGAAAATACCCACTCCCTCTATTAGTGAACGCAGGTGTTTGGCACCTGCATGATCTTTTATTCTAGAAGAGGTTATTGGCATAGACTGTCCACTGAGATGGCCCCTCCCAAACAAAGCCTGTAGGTTCACATGCTGAAAACCCCAAAATAAGGTAGCAGATTGACAACAGTCTGAGCAGGACCAAATCACAGAGAACATTCTGTGGTTATGGAAACTAAGGCCCAGAGAGGTCACATAACTTGCCAAGCTCATGAAGCAGGGTAGAGACAAAGTCAACTTGTAGCATCTCTAGAGGCTAGACTTGTCATCAAAGGATAAACAGCAGAAAATTGTTAGAAGAACAGCTTTTAATGCAAATAGAAAGAAGAAATATATACCAGTAGTGAGAAAAGTATCATTGAAATATAAACATGGGCTTCCAGAGTGAGTCTTTTTTGGATAAAACACTCATTTACATGTGTCAATCATATGTGTTTATTAACAGTTAATTTGCAAAGTTATAGTCACAATGTGTACATGACAATATTTAAGCTCTGTTTGAATTTGTTTCTGGCTTGTAAAAATTGGATTATATTAAAAATTTAACTCATGGCATCTTGCATTTCCCCTGTCATTATGTTCATCACACTTGAAACATCAATTTTCAATGTTCGACTGCCTCCCTGTACTAACGGCTTCTTGAAGACAAGAAACTATGTTTATCTTATTTACTGCTCTACTCTCAGTGCTAAGCCAAGCATATGATATGTGTTTTATATTACGTGACAGATGGATGAATGAATGAATGAACGAAAAGTTCTCCTAACTCTCCATCCAGAGCTCCATACTATGAGTTAAACTTACTATATTAAGGAGGCAAATATTTAAGGATTAGAAGAGCCTGGTTCTTTTCTCTTATGCCTAACCGTGTAGCGTTTGAATTGTCTTTGAAAGCTGTGGTTTCACACTTGTACGTAATATCCTGACTTGCTGTCCAATTCTAAGATTGGGAGGGTTTCAGGGTCCCCCTTCCTCCATGCAGACTTTACTGCAACTGAATCGCCATTAAATTCTATTTGTCAGTTCAACAGTTACTGAATATCTGTTCAGTATAAGGTAAGACAATCTTCTCTTCAATACCCAAATTAGAGTTAAGGGCAGGTTCCGTGATTTTCTTTAGCCCCCAAGTGCCTATCGTATATGTGAGTGTTTAATGAATACTTATTACTCCTTCCACAGTTTAGTTCTTGGCAGCTGGCCTGTACAGAAAGTCCAAGCTGTACCTCACTGCCTCTGCTTGGCAGTTTTAATTCTTTTGTTGATCCAAATTGGTGGAGATGGAGATAGATGAGTAACTATTTGTGTAGAACCTAGCTCTGTTAGAGAGCTCAAATCTTCTTCCCCTCCAAAACACTAACCCTTGTGAGCTAGAAAGGCCAGGGTTTCCCCTTTACGTTTCTCTGTCTTTTCTCCGAGGTGATGACTGCACAACCACAAAGTAGCCAGAACTATTGGTTCCTAAGTCCTCCCTTTGAGCCTGTTCTCTAAGGCCCTGGGGGTTCTGGGCTGCACGGTACCCTAGGGATAAGTGGAAAGGAGGGGCCTAGTCACTGCAGTAGCACTGGACGAGTTCTTGTAGTGGGGGGATCCACTGGCCACAAACACTCTGGGAATTTGTTGGCCAAGTCCCCTCTATCAGTCAGTTCCCTTCACGGGCGACACCTGCCCTGGGCCACCCACAGTGCTGCCTTGCAACACATTCAAGCCATCCTATTTATAACACAAGCAGATTACTCATTTTAGTGGTTAAGTGGAGCATGTGTCAGAGACTCTTCAAAGTGGAACCACACATCTTCCCAAATATTCAATTTTTATTCAGCTTGATGGCTCCCTCTGACTAGAGTCAGAAATCTTCAAAAATAGGATGCTGGATCTATCTCAGCCTCTAATCAGGGATCCACAGGACAGCTTCGATGCTGTCCTAGCATACTTTCTGATGTCAGCTGTCAACCTCATCCCCATCTTCAGCAAAAGTGACAGAGCAAGGAAAATTAGAAGAGGAAAAGGCCAGCCCAGATGGTGAGTTCTTATGTCTAGACAGGCTAATGAGTAAAAAGTGTTCTCAGAGGTCCATGAACCAGGAAAATAACATCAAAGAGTGATTCAATTTTTCCCCCAATCAGCCTATGCCTTCTGTCCTGAGCTCCTTGTCCCAGGCTAAGTGGGGGAAGACTGCCTCCTCTTGGCACTGGGGACTCTGCTCTGACAAGGTTAAGCCCAGCCTCCACTACTCACTCCCCATCTGCCATGAGGTCCATTCAAGGCCGATGAAATCAGGTTCACCTTCTTGGGAGTCTGTTCATCAAAACTGTCCTTTCAAAGATACATGGTATGTGGTCCCCAGCAGGGCAAAATCTGAGTAGGACTGGGATGCTCCATTTCTTAAGCTTTCTCATTACATTCCTTAGTGGTCCCTCAATTCTCTAAAATGCACAGAATCCCTTAATCTCTAAGTTGGCAGGTACCCTGAAACCTAGCCATCCTCTTTTTCTGCAGGATTCTACCCATAGAAAATCATTCAGTCTCTACTCAAAACCTTCTAGATATGGGGAACTCACAATTTCTCATTCCATCTTTGGTCAACTCTGTTAGAATGCTCTTCTTTTTTAATTCATGCCAAATGCCTGTATTTTTGTAATAAGTTGACTGGAGTTTTAGAATCATGGCATACATAGAAAACCTGGAATGGAATGTAGAGGAAATCTAATTTAGCCCCCTCATCTTCTAAGGAGTCCTATGCAACCAATTCTTGACTGACATCATGGTGATAAGTCAGTGATATGGACAAGACTCGAGTCCAAGCTTCTGATCAGTTCCAGGTGACCAGACCACCACATTAGCAGTTCCTCCTTCTCCTGGGACCAAATTCCACCATAATAATTGTAGTCCTTTGAGTCTTAAAGTCCCAGTGTGTGGCAGACATGACTTTAAGTAGGTTCCTAACTATTGTACTGGTTAAATGTCAGGTATTTTCCAAAGAAAAGCTTCAATAAAAGACCCAAGATGGGCACCAGGAGGTGGAATGGATAAGCAGGTGATGGAAGTTTTGAAGGATAAATCTGTGTGCTCCTGTCCAGCTCCTCTGGGGTAGAACAGCACTCCAGGTGGTTCTCCTCCAGTGTGTCATCTCTAAATGCGGCTGGAAGCAGAGGGATGATGTGGGGAAGACATTTGATCTTCACATTCACATGACAAAGCAGACTAAATTTACTTGTATTTTATAGAAAAAGAAATGGAGGCTTGCAGGAGTTAAATATGACTTAATCAAGTTCAGAGAACTTGTCATTGGCAGAAAAAAAGGCTAGAAGCAAGATTTCCAGATTCCCAGTCCAGTGATGTTTTGCTATGAACTATGACCTAGGCAATGAGCAACAAGCTATCCAAAAACGGTAAAATAGTAGAGTAGCGACTATATATTAAGGATGTATTGTGCCCCATGAATACTTCTGAGTATTTTTATGTTTCAATGCATATCATCTGTCACAACCCTGTGATGTGAGTATCATTTTTATTTCCACCTTAGAGGTGAGAAAACTTAGGCATAGAGATGTTAAGGATGCTTAACATCTCTGTTAAACTAGAAAAATACCAAGTCAGGTTTCAAACCCAGGGAGCCACCTCAATGCACTGCCTCTCTGTAGGTGTCCCCAAACTGGCAGCTATGAGCTGCAAAATTCTCTGCTGGAATTTGAAGTGGGGCCCTGCCTTCAGTGAAACACCAGAGAGAGAGAGAGTTTAAGGCTCACATGTTTGTGCCAAAGCTCATCTTCTTCTCTGTCCTCAACATCCAATCAGTCTGTTGAGGCTGATAGTGTCTGGGCCAACATTGTCCTTCTAGCTGTCAAGCCTTGTTGTGAGTCAGTTGATGAGATGGAGGAGAGGTCCAAGTATCCCCCACCAGTGCTCTTAACATCTATCTTCCCCTCCACTTCTCACCTCCTTTACAATTGCTTGCTTCTTCTTGCTTGGTTTTCTGTCTTCACTTGTTTGACTGTCAAGAGTCTTTCTTCTTTTCTCCACGCTAACAACCACTGTCAGAGCAGACATGACACACTGATGCTCTGAAATCTTCAGTGGCTC
Source organism: Macaca mulatta (assembly GCF_049350105.2). NCBI lineage: Eukaryota > Metazoa > Chordata > Mammalia > Primates > Cercopithecidae > Macaca > Macaca mulatta. Next base: position 122,286,876 of record NC_133417.1, on the reverse strand, counting down.
TCATTGTCTACAGTCTTAATTGTAATACATCATTATGCAGATTTCAAGGATCCCTATCATCTGACCACAGCTTACCTTTCCAGACAGTGAATCAATCTGATTGTTGCTTTCTCCAGAGTGGGTCAGTGACCACTGGGGGATTTTCAGGCTCTGCAAATCAGTGAGAGCAGAGAGTGGCTCCAGCCCCTGCCCCACCATACCTAACATCCTGATCTTCCTTCCCTACACTTTTCCATCTACACAATGAAGATTTAGGCTCATCCATGGAACTCTGAGGTCTCTTCGGCTCTGAAATTCTGAAGGAGTGGAAGGAGCATAAACCTAGACCTGAACTCTATGTGGGATGGAAAGATGAATCAGGGGGGAGATTACTTAGAGAGAAGCTTAGAAAATGGGGGCTTAGCTGCAGGGAAACTAGGATAAAAAGGGAAGATCTTGAGAAACTTCAAAGTTGGAGGTCACAAGTCAGTGCCTCATATACTGGGGACACATTGAAATCACCTGGGGAACTTTATAAAATTCTGAAGCCTGGGCCCCACTTCCAGAGATTCTGATGTAAGCAGTCTATACCGCGCTCTACTCATTGGGATCTTTAATAGCTTCTTAGATGATTCTAATGTTCTGAAGAGTTTGAAAGCACAACCCTAAATGAAAGACAGGCATGCAGGGAAAATGATATAACTTTCATAAAAAGGAGATGTTGTCTGCATCAGAGTTCGGGGGAATGGGCCAGAGGAGACAATCAATGCAGCAAAAAGCCATAGGACCTACAACTCTCCCAGCGAATGGTGAATATTTTCCTAGGACACCCACCTCTTAGGGCCAACTCAATTAGATTTCCTCAGAGAAGCCTCCATGTGAGAGGACTGACCTCATTATTATTACTAATTTGTGAAAACCTGGTCCTCCAGCTCCACTGTGTCCAGACCTGAGTGGCGCTGTAGGTTCTACCTGAGGTGCCAATGTTGATATCATCAACCCTGATGTGGATTCAGGTCTCAGCAAGCTGTGTCTTCCCAGCTCACCTTGAAAGTCTACTTATTTTTAGCCTTGCTGACATCCCATGTGGGTGAAAAGGCCAGTTATCTATCAAGTCAGGTAACTTTTCCCTCCTACACTGTCCCAAGTGAACAGTTGAGCAGTACTAGAAAAGCCAGGAGACTGGTCTTAGAAACATTCTAGGGAGAGCTTTTGACCAAGGCCTCACCTTCCAGATACAATGAGCTGTGTCCTTTCTCAGCCGAGGGTCAGAACAGCTAACTCTGCTCTGGGACTGTAAGTGTGTGTGGTGCCAAGCAGCTGTCACTGGTCAGAGGATGGGAACTAACCCAGATAGTGGGGTCCTCCCAGAGTGGGGGTTGACTTAAAAAGTAGAGTCAACCTAGAGAGGGAGGGTCAACTCAAAGAGTAGAGGGTTAACCCAGAGAGTGGGACCAAATCAATGTATTTTTACCTCACTGCAAAAGTTTCATATTACTTTGGACAGAAGTTACCAAACAATTGAGGTTAAACACCTGAGAAAGTAAAGTGGAGATAACCGCAACCTAGGACAAATTCCTGTTCTTTGCTTCTTTTTGTGCCTTCTGGTCATGCTCTGTGAAACTTCATATGTTTATTTGGGGTGTGTGAGATATATCTGCCATTTGCCCTCCATACACATATCCCATTCTTTTCTACCCTGTACAACAGACTGCATGCACTCTCAACGAACTTTATCAGTCATCTCATACTGGCTGACCTCCAGTTGGATTTGACCAATGGGAGCAACAGGAGATGGGAGACAGGAAAAAGAGTGATACTTGAATGTTTAATGTTGTAGACTACTGTGTTTCTCCATTAGAGACAACAACTCCCATCAAACTGTTTTTCCTCTGTTTTCTAATAATCACTCCCCTCTCTTGCTCCTTCTTGAGGCATGGGTGTGACTAGCCTAGAGGATCCTGCACCATCCTTTGCTGTGCTTTTCTTAAACTGTGCCCAAGTCTCTGTAAATAGCTTCTTTCTTAAATTCTGCCTTTATTATACTCTCCTACTTGGACCATGAAAGATTCAAGAGGCGCGCATGTGTGTATATGTGTGTGTGTGTGTGTTTGTGTGTGTGTGTGTGTGTAATGGTTGGTTGAGGAACATAGGCTTGCTTAGGTTTGATCTTCAAGTCACATTCTTATGACCACCACAGCTTCATTCTGTCATGAGGTAAGACTACTGTCACACTGCTACAGGTCTGGAACTTTGTCATGCCAAACCATGCCATATAATTCTGAACGTTTCAGAGCACACCATCAAAGTCAGTTTTCCTAACATCCTGATTTCCCTGGAGCTATACCGGCAACAAAAACTAGAGTTAATGGCAATCTTGGTCCTATGTTAGCTCTGAATAATAGATAATAACACCTTCATTAAGAAAACTGAAGTTCTGAGAATTGAAGTTCTCATTCACTTCTTGTTTCCTTCCTTCGTAAAAAGCATGAATTATCTATTATTTCCTCAATACTGTGCCAGTTACTGTGACTACCAAAATAAGTAAAAAATTGTTTCCTCCTCTAAGAGTCTTGATATCTGGGATAAAAATGGAAATCATGAAAAATTTGATTTACATATGCGCAGCAAAGTGTTATAAGATTGAACATCATATAGATATCTTTTTACACAACAGTAGAAAGCCAATAGATCAACAATGATCCTAATCAAAAGTATTTCCAATGTGATATCTTTAGCTTTTTTAGGTGGATTTTATGAGCAGAAAATATTATCAGAGGTCATTTTATGATTAATTTTGAATAAGTATTCTATTAATAAAGGTTTTACATCCAAAAATACAGACTACAATCCTTTAATCTTTTACTTATCACCTATAAGTCTTATAATTCTGATATGGACCTAGTGAGTTTAACTACCACTTTTTAAAGAATTTTGATTAATGTCTGGTCTCCATTAAAAACTTATTTTAAGGCTGGGCGCAGTGGCTCATGCCTGTAATCCCAGCACTTTGGGAGCCTGAAGTAGGTGGGTCACGAGGTCAGGAGTTTGAGACCAGTCTGGCCAACATAGTGAAACCCCATCTCTATTAAAACTACAAAAAATTAGCCGGGCATGGTGGTGGGTACCTGTAATCCCAGCTACTAAGGAGGCTGAGGCATGAGAATTGCTTGAACCCAGGAGATGGAGGTTGTAAGTGAGCCAAAATCGTACTACTGTACTCCAGCCTGGGTGACAGTGCAAGCCTCTGTCTCAAAAAAAAAAAAAAAAAAAAAAAAAAAAAAACTTACTAAAAAAATTCCTGAACTGCTTTAATAAATTTAATATATTTGATTTCATAGAAAAAAATTTTGATCTGATAAATTTTCTCAAGTACTTAAATGATTCCTATAAATCTAATAAATTAACCTCTTAAATTAGCAATTCTTAAGCTTTTGTAATTTTTTGAATACAATACAAAAAAGATTTCAACCTAAATTTATGTCTAAATTAATCAGTCAACTACTCACTATAAATTGGAGTTACAAGACTGATCTGCAGTTATAACAGACTGAACACTCTTAAACATGGTAAGAACATAAACACCAAAATTAAACATTTCTAAATATAAAATAAGAATATAAATTTTCTATTCTTAATTGTGAGAAAGAAATACATCATCCCAAACAATTCATAGAGGAGGAAGATTCCTTCTCAATTGAGCCTTCATCATAGCTAGTGACACTGGCTAGGGTGGGAGGTCTGGCGCTGCTAGTGTCTAGAGAGATTTCTCACAACCCTTACTACCAAAGGGAGCACCTTGTATCATCCCAATTCCTTGGGCTTCATAAATTGGAAAAGAGAGTTTTCCCACTGCACACATCCTAGTTTTGAGTCATGTCATTACCTAATTCTTCCACCAATGCACCGGTGGAAGTCTGCAACCCCAGCCCTGGAATCACCTCCATGGCAGAGAATAAATCTTGGACCAAGGTTGTGACCCTCCATCCACTCTACTCCTACTCATCCTTGGCAAGAAGTTTCCTTCCCAACCTGTGCCAGCAACCAGTCCTACGTCCCAGGTGGAGGAGAGGGTCCGGAGAGCTGCAGAGGAGGAGTGTTCACCTGAAAGAAACTTAGTCTGGAAAAGCGCATCTAGCTGTGCTGCCCTTTTTCCTTTAGGAGGAGCCACAAATGCAGGGGCAGCTGTATGGATTATTTGCAGACTTAATAGTAGGCCAGGGCCATGGTGAAATTCCCAGCCAACCACTCAGTCTCACTCTGAGAAATATTTCCCTCTCTGCCCCACTCCTTTCTTTTCTCCATGTGATCTTATCCAAGTTGGTACAGACACCCTGGGTGGCAAAATCCATTTGCTGTCTGACACACACCACTCAGCCTCTCCCATTGGCAAGGACTTCAGGTTTGCCAGGAGCCAAGTGAGCTTTGGGTAACCCCAGAGATGTGACGACTCCTCGGAAAATGATCTCTGGTCTTAAAGTACATGCACTCTCAGGCTTGCCATCTGTTTTTTGACTCTGTCTCCTTCCCCATCCCTCCTTCTTCTCCTTTTTGTATCCTTTTCATCTCCTCTCCTGTATTTCAATCTCTTCTATCTCCTTCTCTCATCTCTCTTCTTTACTTTTTCTTCCCCTTTGGAGGGAGTCAGTGATTATGAATATAAATATTTATGAATTTCATTTTTAAAGGGAATGGTAGAGAGGTGAAATGAATATGTGTTAATGCCACCAAAAATAGTTAAACTTGTGAGCCTCTGCCATATGCCAAGCACTTAGCATGTATTACCATTTGATCTTCAAAACAATCTTCATTGATTGATTGACTGATAGAGTATTGCTTACATTTTCCTTATGATAAAGCTTAGGGAAGGTAAGTAATTTCCTCAAAATTAGCAAACGTGGTTTAATCACATATCCTAGGAGTACCAACTCTAGGATCACTCTGAACCATGTCGCCATGATATGACCTAAGGCCAATTTCCCACTTCGTTTGGCTAGGGGGCTACAAATCATTTCCCTGAGATCCTTGGATCTAGGGCCTAGCCAGGTGCCCAGATCTCTGCCTCACACTGAGCTTATGGACAGATCACAGCCACCAATGGTAAACCTAGAAACTATTTTATTTCGAGAAAGAAGGTGTGTACTAAATCCACCCTAAAGGGTGAAAGCTCCTCTGTACTCATGATTGCTAACATGTGGTAAGAACTAAGTAACCTGCTCTAGTTCAGAGTAAAGAAAAGTCACCTGAAATGTGAACAGATGAAGAAAAAAGGGGGTATTAATGGAAAGGATGAAATTAAAGGAGTCTTGCTAGCTAGGGGAGAAGGTATATGATCTACAAAGCTCCAACCTTTACCAAAAGAAGTATTTGTTAATCATCTGTGTATGCTAAGTCTGCTACAAGGCCTCCCAATGAATCATGCCTCCTGGTACTCACGCCCTCAAGCAGTTCCGCTCACACTGACTCTGGGCTTGGCCATATGTCACTTGCTTTGGTCAAAAGACCTCATCAAATGTGACCCAAGCAGAGGCATAATAAGCACTTGCACATCGAAGCTTTTCCTTCTAAACTCAACCATCAGATAAAGAAGGTCAGCCTGTGCTGCTGGGAAAAGAGGCCACATGGAGAACTGAGATACCTAAGCCAATAGCCAACACCAAAGCCTCAAACATGTAATTGACCCATTTTATCTTCCAGCCCCAGATGGGCCATCCCAAGGAGCATCATGTGGGACAGAGATAAGCCATCCCACTGAACCTTGCCCAAATTCCTGACCCACGAAACAATGAGTAATAAAGTCATTGTTTCAAGTCACTCAGTTTTGGAGTGGTATGCTAGGCAGTAATAATAGACCACTGATATGACTTTCTCAAGATACGTGCTGAACAATTGCTCATTAGGTATTTTCCTACTCATTTCTCCACCTCCCTAGGGACAGCTGTGCTCCTGCCTCTCTTCATCCTTCCGTGCCACTCTCTCCTGGAGAATGAGGGCTCAGGAAATGAAAAGCAGAACAAAGAGGGGCTTCCCCAGTAACTCATGGTACCCCCGGTCCTTCCAAGCAATTCATAACAGGGTAGACATTATAAAACAAGGAGGCCAAATCTTTTTTGGAAGAAAAGGCCTCTTTTCACTGCCAGAGGTTCTGAGCTAATCAAACATGTTGAGAACTGCCCTTGACCATCCTGAGTGGAGAAAGGGCTTACAGGCCTTGAAGTGAGCAGAGAAGAGGACGTCTTTTCCAGCTACACTGTCCCAGCCCAGGATATTCACAAACCTTAAAGGTAGGTGGGGAACAAGAGAACAGAGCAGTCTGGAGGTGGAAGGACATGAATTGGTTGGGAGCTAGACCTCCAAGGAGGTGGTGAAATGCTTTTGGAAAGAAGGAAAATTTAATTCAAAGGAAAACATGGGAGGGGTCTAATCAATTAGCAGATAGATGCTTGTCCAGTAAATACAATCAATAAAGGCTTCTTTATCCTCTGACTTGAACAGCTTAGGACAGGAGCAATATCTTAGTCATCTTTGATAGCCAGTACCCAGCACAGGACTGGCACAGTAGGATGCTCAAAATCACAGTGACCTCAGGCAGGTCATTTCACCTCTTGTCTTTGCTTCCTCAACTGAAATATGAGGGCACTGAATAGGTGCTCCCCAAAGCTCTACTGATCCTCCACAGAGAAAGGAGCAGGCTGGTGTTTTATTTTATGTGTTCTAGTGGCAAAGGCCTGGTGTCTCTCCCAGCACACTGACAGGTTGAACTAGAAAGAAGATGGAGGGCAAGCCACAGATTAACCCCTTCCTTCCTGGTGGTGTTCCCCAGGATTGAGGCCCAGGGAGGAAGAGGCTGAGACCGCCGAGCCTTGGCTGGGACCTGTCACCAACAGCATAAAATGTGGGCTCTCCTCAGCGTGGGAGAGTAAAGCAGGCAGGTGGAGCCAGAGCTGGGACAGGGATGTAACACAAATATCCCAAGCAGCTGAGATAACAAGAACCTATTGAGGAAAGAGGCATGTCAGAGGAAATGAAACCAACCAGCCCATAAATGAAAAAGTTCATAGGAAAAGGCTTTCTCAAAGTAGGGGAGGGCAAGGAATGAGAGGGCAAAATAGTGAGACTCAAAGCCCCCAAAATCAAATGGAAAAAACTTGCAAATGCATGGCAAAGGACGTGGGGAGAAATAAATGATTTCACCCAGTGGCGACAGGTCACAAACCTGTATTAGCCATGGCAGGGAGAGAGCAGAAGGAAGCTATGCAGGTGGGCAGGTTCAAGGACTGAAGAGAAACAGGGCAATAGAACCAATGTCTCAGATTTCCTCTGCAGAGTGGTCCTGCAAGGTGAAGGCAGGGCATTCTAGACATAGCAATTTGAAGTCACAATTGTGATTTATATTCTGCCTAGCGTGTTATGCTTTATTTCATTTTATTTTTATAGTTGCTTTGGGAAATCAGAAGAGCAGGTGTCAGCACCTCATTTACTGATGAGGGAATGAGATCCTAAAGCGATTAAGGCACTCACTAAGGGCACTGAGCAGCCAGGGACACTGGGGAGTAGAACGTGGAATGACCATCAGGGGACCTCCAGCGTCTGCTCTGAGGCCTGTCCACACATTCACTACTTTAAAAAAAAATCATATTTTTGATATACTGAAATAAATCGACTCATACAACCTGCCTTTCCCTAAGAATATAATTTCTCACATAATTAAAATGTATGTGCAATATTTCTATGAGTGGGAAACAAACTGGATGCTGCAAACCGTTGTGAGAGAGGCCATGATAGAAACATAATTTTAAGAAGAGTTTGAAAACTGTCTTGAGCAATTGAGAAAGAACAGTTAAAATGAAAACTCAGTTCTTTGCTCCCTAAACTACTCCCTCAGAAAGAGTCAGCACATAATTGTGTGCTGGGGAAACTATTTTAATTCCAACCCTATCTTAAATGGTTTCTCTTAGAAGAGCTTATGATAACTGCGCTGTCTCAGAATTGCAGAGATTCCCAGCTCTTCCTTAATTGGGGTTGAGTTTTTTTTTAATTCAGGCACTCAATCCAGTTGCTTGGCTGGGTTTTCATCAGGAAACAAGCTGCCGTATTTGGGGCTATAATCCCTATCTGAAGACACCCGAGGCAGTGAGCTGTGGTGGCTTTCAGTGTAAGAAAGAGAGCAGAGAAGTAGACTCCACCACCACTCAACTCGATTTGCAGGAGTGGGAGGGGAGAATTAGGACAGAATTAGAATCAGGACTGCTGAGTCCTTTGGAGTCCAGGACTAGGGCTGCCAGCAAGACAAGGTGCAAGTCAACATGTGCTAAGGCTCAAATAAGCCTTAGCACTTGGTTGGACCCCACAAAGGTCCTGACAGCAGGGACTACGTGGTACTTACCATGCAAAGATGACTCACACTACAAGGTCAAATAGGAGGATTTCCACAGCACAGACACTAAGAAACAAAGGGATTTAGAGAGGGCTGTGCATCAGAGGGGTCTAGGAAGTGCCCATGGAGAAGTCTGGGCAGTGTCCACGGAGGAAGGCTGACTTGGACGTGTTCCCTGAACAGGGTAGAGAAAAGCAGGAAGGAAATCCCAAGGTAGAGATGGGGAGGAAGAATGCTGGGTGTGTGTGGGAAACACTGGGGAGGTCAGTCCTGCTGATAGTGATGAGTGCTGATGTAGAAGACATATGCTTAGAGGGGGCCTTTGGAATATATTGTGGGAAGCTCAGGGAGAGAGCACTGCCCTCAAGGCCAGCACTGAATCAGGAAGCTGAAGTGTTTCCAAATTTGTCACCACTGGCCATGTGCTCAGTCAAGCTATTCTCTCTCTCTCTCTCTCTCTCTCTTTCTGGGCCTCAGTTCCATTATTTCTGTAAGAAGGCGGTTAAGAAGATCATCACAATAGCTAATATGCCTTATGTTCTCACAGTGAGCCAGGCCTTGCTCTGACATGCATTCACCCACTCCATCCTTAAACCACTGAGAAGGAGAACCTGGGATTATCCGCATTTTGCAGATGAGAAAACTGAGGTACAGAGAATTAAGTAACTTCTCCCAGGATGCATAACTCATCAAGTAGAAGAGCTGGGACACAAAATCCTACATTGTGGCTCTAGAGCTTGTGTTTTTCTTAACCACTACTCAATGCTGCCTCTTCAAATTCCTCCCAAACCAGCATGCAAATGTAAAGTTAAAATGAGCTGTCATTTGCAAAAGTAGGACACATGACCCTTTTCCCCAAATTGACAAAGTAATGCCTTCCTCCTGCAGCCTGGGCTCACCCCAGACTCCTAATGACCCAGGAGAAAAAGTCACCTGGCTAAGTCCTGAGGCTGGGCCTGCCTGGGGTAGGGATGTGTGGGTGGGGGTGGGGGGGACATTTAGTGATTGTCACTCCAGCCCCTGTAGCATATCTGTTTTAACAACGGCTGCTTAGGACATGCTTGGCTTCTGTCCTTGTCATGATTGTGTGCTCCAGTTATGATAAGTGTGCTCCAAGAATGATCTGAGGAATAATAATTGAAAGCTATTATTAATATGAACAAAGACAATAGTAATGCAGATCATGATTGAAGAGCCCTCCAAGGAAGACATGGGTCACAGAACATATAAAATTATAAACTGCTGTGGTGGGAAGGTTACTTAGAGATCATCCATTTCAGCCCCCTGATATTACTGATGAGGCTGGACTTGAAGAGGCTGTCTGCTGTCTGAACACACTGAGCTTGTGGCACCAGCTCTGACCAGGACCCCCATTTCCTGAATCTATTTACTAAAGATTGTGCTAGAAAAGGCAGGCATCTTATTTTCCAGTTTCTAGCAGAGTGATTTTTGTGTCCTGGGACACCTGCTACAATTCCCAGGACACAGAGGGTTGCTGGGTTGGAAATTGGGAGGTTTAGAGCTATGGCTCCATAAACTGACAGGGGCCTTATGCCTTCCTCTTATCCATATTTCAGCCTACAGAAAGTTAAAAGAAGTCAAAGCACCAAGCTTTGAACACTCAATTCTCATGCATTTCTGTGCAGAGTCTAGAGCAGCTTTCAAGTTCTGACCATCACCTGGAAGGGGGGCTACAGCACCCAGAATCTTAGGGCCTTTCCAGCTCTTGGCCTACCAGGGACCCCAAACTTCACAAGGATGGTTTTCAATGCATTTCTTAAGACTGAAGATCCATTGCATTGTGCTGGGCCCAGAAAAGACCTTCTCTATCAACAAAAAGACTGGCCCAATCAGTAGCCATGTGGCCTAGGCATATCAGTCCAAATTTCTGTGCCCCACTTTCAACAACTGCACAATAAATGGACTTTAAAAATGAATGCCGGCCGGGCTCGGTGGCTCAAGCCTGTAATCCCAGCACTTTGGGAGGCTGAGATGGGCGGATCATGAGGTCAGGAGATTGAGACCATCCTGGCTAACGTGGTGAAACGCCGTCTCTATTAAAAAAAAAAATACAAAAAACTAACCGGGCGAGGTGGCGGGCGCCTGTAGTCCCAGCTACTTGGGAGGCTGAGGCAGGAGAATAGGGTAAACGCGGGAGGCGGAGCTTGCAGTGAGCGGAGATCCAGCCACTGCACTCCAGCCTGGGCGACAGAGCCAGACTCTGTCTCAAAAAAAAAAAAAAAAAAATGAATGCCACCTTCCCTAGAAGGTGCTCCAGGAAGGGCTCGGGGCCTCACTGCTCTGGGTGCAATCTGTCTGGCTGGGGAGTCCCAATCACCAGCCCCTGCCAGCCAAGGAGGCGCCAGCCCCAGATGAATACCTAGAGAGGGAATAATCCCTGAAAACTATATAGCATGTGCTGGAATTCAGGTCACTTCTTCCTAGGTTCCCCAAGTCTCTTTTTTTTTTTTTTTTTTTTTGAGATGGAGTCTCGCTCTGTTGCCAGGCTGGAGTGCAGTGGTGTAATCTCGGCTCACTGCAACCTGCCGCTCCCGGGGTTCAAATGATTCTCCTGCCTCAGCCTCCCAAGTAGCTGGGACTACATGCGCAAGCCACCATACCCAGCTAATTTTTGTATTTTTAATAGAGACAGGGTTTCACCATGTTGGCCAAGAAGATCTCGATCTCTTGACCTCGAGATCGCCCACCTGGGCCTCCCAACGAAGCCTCTTTTTATGTGTATTTGATGCCCTCTGGTACACTTGGCAAGGGCTTACTTTGCTCATAGTTTATCCACTTCCCTCTGTGTGCATTTGTTTAAGCAAAGAAGGGGGGAAAAAAGAATCACAAGGAAAGCATATATAGACCAAAGTATCCAGTTGTAGCTACTCAAGCTTGTTATAAACATCTCTGTGAGACAAGAGCATGGAGTCAGTTGGCCTATGACAAATGTACTCTATTCCAGTCTTGTACCATCCATACAGACATTCTTGTTCTCTGCTTCCTTTTTTTTTTTTTTTTTTTTTAGATGGAGTCCCCCTCTGCTGCCCAGGCTGGAGTGCAGTGGCGAGATCTCGGCTCACTGCAACCTCCACCTACCTGGGTCAAACAATTCTCCTGCTTCAGCCTCCTGAGTAGCTGGAATTACAGGCACATGCCACCACACCTGGCTAATTTTTTTGTGTTTTTAGTAGAGATGGGATTTCACCATGTTGGCCAGACTGGTCACAAACTCCTGACTTCAGGCAATCCACCTTCCTTGGCCTCCCAAATTGCTAGGATTACAGGCGTGAGCCACTGTGCCCAGCCTCTGCTTACTTCTTCTATACTTGTGGATTTTTTTTTTTCGTTTCTATTCAAACTCCAGTGTTATCTGGAGATTAAGGGCCTTGCACTGACATTGGTCGTACATCCAAAATAGCCCTTATTTCATTCTGCTGGTCATGAAGCTCACCCCACTGTGGATTCCTCAAATCTCCTCACCCCTCAATATCTCCCTGGTCTCCCTGGTACTCCCTCTTCCACCCAGACATCGGTCAGCTCGCCCATAGAATATTTTAGTGTCCTATCTTGAAGAACTTGGCTGTCTGGTCAGCCCATATTGCTTCCCTAAATTAATTAAATCATATTTTTTTCAATGAATATGCAGAGTCCACTGGCATGAAGACATAACCTGCTTTGTCTTAGAGAGAGAGAGGGCTTGCTCCATGCAGATCCCTGCCTCTCCTTGCTCAGTGTCTATCCATGAGGGCATGCTGGTTACCGCCTCATCCCCTGTTCCATCTTTATCCTCTACTATTTCTTTCTCCCTCACAGAACAACACTGACTGCATTTTACAGAAAAAAAGAAAAAAAACTTCAAGTCATTTTCTTATCTGGGTGCAAAAAAAAAAAAAAAAAGAATGTGCATGGAGCCAGGGGGCAAGATTATTTAGCAATATAGTTTTAAAAGAAATCCACGCAAACACTCATCCACATAGCTCAGCATGGGTCATAGAATAGGAATCCTCCAGCGAAAAGGACCCGGGAAGAATGCTTCTTGTCTCAGGGCAAGACATCACTGTGATCACGTCAGATGGCTGGCCTCCCCTTCCTGAAGGTTCTTCAGGCAAGGAGCCTTCAGTAATTTTCCTTTGGTACTACGTTGTATGCTTTCACAATTCTAGTTACAGGAAATGGTTTCTTAACTTTAAATCCTTTTACATCAACAAGGCTTGATCTCTGATCTTCCTTTGATGGTCACAACTTTCCATTGCTTTCTCATTCAGGAGAATGTCCCCATCAGCGTCATCTAGTAGGTAGGAGACCTAAGGCTCCCATAAGGGCAAGTCACAAACAGGAGAGAAACCGGTTAGGTCTCAGACAGTCAGGAGAATGAGAACAGAGGCAGGACAAAGGGTCCATGCCTGGGCTGATGGGGGAGCCTTACTCAGGGCTGTGAGTGGAACGGTGGCCTTAATGGGGCTAGATCTTTAGGGTTTTTAGAAAAAGCCAGAAATTCTGATTTTTATGTGAAACCTCCACACAGAAGTTCTGGGCCGAGGGCAGCCTGTGAGACTCTCATTTCCACCTCCCCTCCAGACCACAAACTCTGTATCAATGTGTCCATGTCCAGCATGCCACCTGATGCTTAATTTGCTCACAAACCACTTTTAAATGAATTAATGAGCAAATAAGCAAAAGACTATCATGAGGGTCTTAATTGACAGCAGGAGGTCCTTGGCATTTATGTACTGAACATTTTTGTGGCTTCAAGTTTTCCCAAAAGACACCCATGAAGTCCAAGAATTGTGTAAATTGACCATTCTTGTTTAGGTGAATATTCAAAACCAACACACTTAATCACCATCAAACAATTGCCTTTTGAACACAAGATCCAAGCGGGAAAGGGCTTTATCATTTGTCTTTACAGTTCTGTGTGCATTGCATGAGGAAAAGTACAGAGCTAATGAATGAATGCAGTGTTTTTGAAAACACAAAAGCAACACCACAAAATCATAGAGCCCAGGGGTAGGAAAATGATAAAAATGAGGCCTAGTTTGGAGAAAGGCCTAGTTTGGAAAGAAACCTGAGGTTGGCTGGCATCCCTGGTCCTGGTGGCCTAGTGATCCTTAACCCCAAGTAAAAGCCTGAGCAAATTGCTCTCATCTTTACCTCTGCTGATGTCCTAAAATGTGTTTCCTACTAGGGGTCATCTCCAGCGAAATGACCTGTATTGGGATTGGACAACCCTCAGGAGTTAATTGTTATTAGGTGAACGGCACACTTTCTAACTCTCCTTTTGAAGAGACTAAGCTATTCTGGCTCCCAGGGAAGAGGAGATCAAAGTGAAATTCTGAGGCTGCCGAAGGGCTGAGAGCCTTCAGGAAGGAGGGAGGACAAAGCCGGCTGGGCTGCCTCAGATAGTGAATGGCCTGGGAAAGTGAATCTGGGTTTGTGGCTAAAAGCAAAAAGCTGAGGACTCCTGGAGGGGGCTGAGGAGGATCCTGAGGACAGGCCCCTGCGGTGGCTGAAGCTGTGTCTCCCGTGGACTCTGCCCTCAGAGTGGCTGCCCAGTGGATAGGTACTTGCACCTCCCCTAGACTGCCTGCACTCCTGGTTGGCTTCATGACCTCAGGCTGAAGTTGGGGGTAGTTTTTTGCATTCTCAAGGCTGGGATCACAGGGATAAAATTATCAGGAAAAGGCACTGAATCAGAGGTCAGGAGAAATAGATTCTGCTTGGAAATTTGCCTCTAGTTGACTTTAGGCCTGTGGGCCTGTCCTCTCATCTGCTGAAGGAGGGAGCCCAGTGGGGAAATCTCAGCTCCCAGTGAAGCCATCTTCCCTGAGGGCTTCTGCAGCACCTGCTCATGATAAGCACCCTCACTCCCAAGACGCACACCACACACATCCATATATGCCACACACCACACACACCACTCCCCACCACAACACCCCTACCAGTTCACAGACCACACACACCCATACATACCACACCACACACACCAATTCACACACCACACACCGTCATACATACCACACACCACACATACCACACACCACAAACACCACACCACACACACCACACACAAACCACGTACACCCCATACACCACACCCATCACACACCACATACCACACACACCACATGCACCACACGCCACACACACCACATACTGCACACACCACATGCACCACATCCAAACTACACCACACATACAAATTCACATACCACACACCCATATATACCACACACCACACACCCGTTCACACCAGTTCACAAACCACACACCTCCATGCATACTACATACCAGTTCACACCACACACACCAGTTTACAAACCGCACACACCCATACATACCACACATCACACACCACACACCAGTTCACAAACTACACATATCAGTTCACATACCACACACACCAGTTCACACACCACATGCACCGATACATACCACACACCACACATAAGTTCACACACCACACACCAGTTCACACACCACACACAACACACACCATACACAACACACACCATGCACACTCCTACATATCACATACCAGTTCACACACCACACACAACACACACCATACACACTCCTACATATCACATACCAGTTCACACACCACACACAACACACACCATACACACTCATACATATCACATACCAGTTCACACACCACACATGCCCATACCACACCTCAGTTACACCAGTTACCCACATACACACCACACACACCAGTTCACAAACCATACACATCCATACATACCACACACCACACACACCAGTTCACAAACCACACACACCAGGCAGTACAAATGCAGGTTTGTTACCTGGGTATATTGTGTTGGTATATCATGCATATATCAGGTATGTTGTTGCCTGGGTATGTTACCAGTGTCTATTGTTGCTATCTCTTTTTTTTTTTTTTTTTTTTTTTTTGGGAGACAGTGTCTCACTCTATTGCCCAGGCTGGAGTTCAGTGGCACATTCTTGGCTCACTGCAATCTCTGCCTCCCAGGTTTAAGTGATTCTCCCACCTCAGCCTCCTGAGTAGCTGGGATTTCAGGTGTGTGCCACCACACCTGGCTAATTTTTGTATTTTTAGTAGAGGTGGGGTTTCACCATGTTGGCTAGGCTGGTGTCAAACTCCTGACCTCAAATGATCCGCCCACCTCGGCCTCCCAAAGTGCTGGGATTACAGGCATAAGCACCATGCCTGGCCTATTGTTGCCATCTTTATGTCCACAAGTACCTGATGTTTAGTTCCCACTTATAAGTGAGAACATGTGGTATTTGGTTTTCTGTTCCTGTGTTAATTTGCTTTGGATAATGGCCTCCATCCTCCTCCAATGGCATCCATGTTGCTGTACAGGACGTGATTTCATTATTTTTCACGGCTGCATAGTATTCCCTGGTGTATGTACCACATTTTCTTTATCCAATCTATTGTTGGTGGGCACCTATGTTGATTCCATGAACCTTGCTATTGTGAATAGTGCTACGATGAACATGTGAGTGCATATATCTTTTTGGCTGGACAATTTACTTTCTTTTAGGTATATACCCAGTCATGGGATTGCTGGGTCAAATGGTAGTTCTGTTTAAGTTCTTTGAGAAATCTCCAAACTTCTTTCCACAGTGGTTGAGCTAATTTAAATTCTCAAGAATGTATAAGCGTTCTCTTTTCTCTGCAGCCTCGCCAACATCTGTTGGTTTTGACTTTTTAATAATGGCCATTCTAACTGGTGTGAGACGATATCTCACTATGATTTTGGTTTGCGTTTTTCTGATGATTAGTGATGATGAACATTTTTCCATAGTTTGTTGGCTGCTTGCATGTCTTCTTTTGAGAAGTGTCTACTCATACCTTTTGTCATAGATCCTTTTTAAAAACAGGAATGAATAAAACAAAGTGTGTCAATTTAAAGTTGTTTTAAAGGAAATACTAGGTTAATAATTAGGTAAATAAAAAAGATTAGGTAAATAACAGCACGGGTGATGAAGGAATATGGCAAAAATCAAGAGATTGGTATGAAAATGACTGATGCTGGAAAACCCTCGCTGGCCTACCAAGACAGCCCTAACAACTAGAAGACCTTCCTCATAGGGAGCTCAATTTGCCCCAGAGAGCTTCCACCGTTTAAGCTCTGTGTGTTTCTTGGGAGGCAGGGCACAGGTCTGGTCTTCCATAGGCAGTTTCTTCAAATACTCAAAGCCAGGAAAGGACATGAAATCCCTCCTCTTTCCCATACTCAGCTTTTCCAGCTCCTCTGGCAGTCTGCAGCATGCCAGATGACCAAACCCTCTCTCCATTGTCCCTGCCCCACATTAATGTTTGACCAGAACACACTCTCATCCTACTTTCGGGTTGCACCAGTCAAATTGTGGGGATGGAGGCAGCTCCCGTCACCTTAGCATCCAGGTCAAAGCAAAGTTCAAGGAACTTATGGTGAAGATCAATCACACTTATGGCACTGCCAACAGAAGCACATGCTTGTGGAAAATAGTGTAAAAGAATTTTAAGGAGGAGAGCTGGGTTCTGAATTATACCAGAGGCAGAGCGTCTGGACAGTTTTCATCAGAAGCCACGTCCTGGAGGTAGCGAGCTGTAAACAGTCGTTAAAAGTAACGGAGGAATGTGTTAGGGTGGGCCCAGGAAGGTGTCAGGCCACGGCGGGCGCGTGAGGGAACAGGCACAGCCATCAGTGTAGGCGCAGAAGCTGGAGCCAGCGAGCGGAGACAAGCGGGCAACCGAATAGAATGGTGAGTTGTCCTGCCAAGGATCACCAGATCCCAGATCAAGAATCCCTGGCAGGATTTTCATGACTGTGGATCCCCAGGTGCCATGGGGACCAGTTGATTCAAAAGATCTTGAGGAGCATTAGTAAACATTTTGCTTGTGTGTGTGTGTGTGTGTGTATATATATGTGTGTGTGTGTGTGTGTGTGTGTGTGTGTATATATATATATATATTTTTTTTTTTTTTTCTGCTAACTCCCTTGATGACTTAATGTGTGGTCAGAGTTGAGACTAAGCAGTTATAGAGTGTAGAAGGCTGGATATATAATGAAATCTGGGTGAGCTAAACAGATGTGATCCCTGCCCTCATAGAGCCTTAGAGCCTGGGTGAGGAGATAAACATTAAACACAAAATAAACACACAATTACACATTGTGGTTTGGGCTACAAAGGAAAAGAATGGAGTGGAGGTTGTGTGTGTTACAGCAAATGGGGCATCTTTCCAACTTCTGGGAGAAGACACTCAATGGCTATAAATACCGTAAAATTCAGCTCCATGAAATCAGCTATATAAATTGTGACTAATGCTTCCCTATGTTGTGCAACAATATAAACATTGCAAAATATAATCAAGATTAAAAATGTTAAAAATAAAATACCTAGCACTATCTCTGTTTGCCCTCTCTGTGTTCTAGACACACGGTGCTAGAAAAGGTCTTACCCCTAAAGCAAGAAAGGGTATTTTGACTCTAAACTTCAGAGAAGTGTGGAGGACTGGGGCAGAAACCATAATGAGGATGTAAGAGAGTCTTTGAGAAAGATGCAGCAGGATCTGGTTCAGCCTGGAGAAGAGGAGGCTGGCAGGGAAGATGGGAGGGGATGTCCAAACATATCCTGAGTTTTCTTATACTGAGGGAGAAAGATGAGTTTCAGCTTCTTCAAGAATTGTACAAGGCCAGGTGCGGTGGCTCACACCTGTAATCCAAGCACTTTGGGAGGCTGAGGAGAAAGGATCACTTGAGTCCGTGAGTTCGAGACCAGCCTGGGCAACATAGTGAGATCCTGTCTTCACCAAAAATTTTGAAAATTAGCTGGGTATGGTGGTGCACGCCTGTAGTCCCAGCTACTTGGGAGGCTGTGAAGTGGGAGGATCACTCAAGCCTGGGAGGTTGAGGCTGCAGTGAGCTGTGATTGTATCACTGCACTCCAGGCTGGGTGACAGAGCACAGCCCTGTCCCAAAAGGAAAAAAAAATTATACAGTATTTGGGTGAATAGTTTATCATTTAAACCATAGAGTGTTGGAGATTTAGAAATTGATGTTTGGGGAGAAATTGGAGGGACAGAATGGGAATTAATATATAGTGATCTCAATAGCTATAGACTTTGTAAAAATTACCTGTCCTATCAGGGTACTTTTAACTTCCTTGAACCACAATTTTGTCATCCATAAAATTCAGGTGGTGCTCCTGGCTCCCTGTGGGAATTTTGTGAAGCTGTGCCACATGCTTACAGTGTGCCAAGCACGGTGCCGACTTCCCTGGGCCTCACTGGGAAAGGAAGCTGTCACCAGTCAAGCATCTGCCGTGGACCAGGCACTGTGTTTGGAATTTTAGAAATGTTATCTGTTTGATTCCTCACAACAAGCTCAATACTTGGAGCTAGGTATTATTTTTTTCATTTTCAGATGAGAAAAACTGAAGTTCAGGGAACGTTTCCAAGACCAAGAGCTGAGAACGCTGTGGAGCTGAAATTTAAATCCAGTTTGTCAGACCTCACCCCCAACCCCAGTTGTCAGCCGCCCCCCATCCCCAAACGAGAATGTGAGAGGGAAGGGAGTGGGTGGAGGGGAGTGGAGAATGAAGCCAGGAGAGGTGAAGGAGAGGGAGAAAGAGTAAAGAAGAAAGAGAAACAGGATGAGAAAAAGCGAGATTGAGAGAGAGAGAAACTGTGGGAGAGAAAGAGAGAGCATGAGATAATGAGGCAGAGAAAGACAAGGGTGAGGAGAGGGTGGGGAGGGGACAGAGAGAGGGAGAGCCTGCCAGTAGGTGATGGGCAAAGTCTGGAATTTCTCCGCCTCACTGAGGCTTTAGTGAAATGACCCCCTTTGTCTGCTGACGCATCTGCTTTTACAGTTCAGGGTGTTCCCCACATTTCCTGAAGCCACGGCCCTCCCCTGTGGTGTCCGACTTGCTCCTCTTTTCCCAGCCTTTCCCAGGTCCCTAGGTTTGAGCAAAGCTTGCACTCCGGATGCCTCTGGTCTGCTCAGACAATAGCTGAATTGCCATTTAAGAGAACCGATGCAACTGACCTTTGACACGCATTAGTTACGTGACATCCAAAAAGGGACAGTAGAGACTGCCTTTTGTGAATGAGAAATTCTTAGAGCAATTACTTCAAGGAACCATGGGCAGATGGGCCTCAGTCACAGGCCGAAGGGATGGGGCCAGCTCTGTGGATTGTCTTCCTCTGGGGGCTGGCTGGAGTTTTTGGGTGATTCCCTGGGGTCCTTAGGGCCCCCTGACCTTGAGTGAATCTTCTCTTACAGAAAAGAAAGTGGCCAGAGATTCCTACATGATTTGCCGATTTGAAGGTTTCAGAGGAATCGCCAGCTTACCAGCTGATGCTTCCTGGACCTGCCTCTAGAGGAAGATAGCATTCTCCCCACTCCTTAGGAGCTGGGTCATGGAAATGGCCTGCTGCATATGGAGGACTATTTTATCATTGACATCATTAGAACTGATGACTCCTTTTAAATCCTTTACAGACATTGTCCCCTCACCCTGCCATGGCCCATATCCCAGGAGGACCTGTCACCACCCTCCACCTTGGTGAGACATTGCCTGAGTTAATGGGCCCAACAATAGGCTCAGACTACATTGCTGCTCCATTTCCGAGAAATTCTCCATGTGCAGCATCACATGTCCTGTAACTCCAGTGACTCAGGTCTTGAATCAAAGGTCACCTCTTCAGGGAGTCCCCTCCTAATGGACTTCCTAAGGTGACCCCATTCGGTCCTTTTCCCAGGCTCTCTGAGGCCTGTCGCTGTCTTATATTGTCTTTGCAGCACTCACTCTGACTTGCAGTTCTCTTATTCCCACAGCCCAGGCTATCCTATGGATGCACTCCTCCCACCATCTGCTCTCTCTGCTGAAACCCCCCTGCCTAGAACAATTTGCTTCGTAGTGGACTTTCCATAAACGTTCATACAATGGATACAGAAATGACACAGAGGTCAGCATCAGAACCCAGGATCCCCCAAAGCCCCGTTTCTCTCTTTCACAGCCTCTCTCTACCTTATTCCTATCACTAAGGGATCTTCTGTCTTTCCCTCTTTCTACTACTTGTTAGAATGGAAAGCACTGGGCTGGTAAAGCTGTCACTCAGGATATAATTTTTTCTCTGCCACTTTCTGGCTGTGTGCTTTTCTTAAGTCATGCAACTGCAACTGAAAATGCATGGATGACAACGCAAGGATTATTTTAAAGATTAAATGAAATAGCTAGGATGACTGGGCCTGGCATATATTAAGCATCAATTAACACTAATTGCTTTGCATTCTTCTCTTTGTTTCTCGCCTCTCTCATTTTTCCTTCCTTATAAATTAATTCCCTGCCTTTCTCACAATCTTTACTCCCTAGTCATAAAGCTTCTGCCAGGGTTGTCAGCAGGATTTATGTGCGTGAATTGGACTGAGTTAGGTAGGCATAATGCAAGGCAAGTTATCTCTTTCTAGGGGGAGAAAAAGTTAAGGCAGAGTGATGTGAGAAGTGTCGACAAGACCCAGGAAGAACCCAGGAGAGGGGCTGGGGGTAAGGCGTCTGCCCGCTTGGCAGCAGCTGTGATGTTTGGAGTGCGTCTTCAGACCAGCAGTCCCTGAGATGCTATTCCATTTATTCTGGAGACCACTCTGCTCTTAGCCCTGCTGCGCAGGTAGATTTGGAAATGTTTATTGCATCAGATGTGGGATGGAAGAAAGAAACCTGAATTGGGAATGAAGAGACTTGTTCCACCTTCCCTCAATCCTGCCAGTAGCCAGCCACAGGGCTTAGGAAAAGTCTTTTCACCTCCCTGCACCTCAGCTTACGCTCTGACAATTAAAGGGAGACCACAGTTTTGAAGGCGTCTATCAGCTCTGACGTGCTCTGGCTAAACCAGACCAAAAAGTTTTTTGCAGCCATTTTCGAAAAGAGAGTGAGAGAAGAGAACCTGCAGAAGCTTAAAGAAGCACCATTTGCAAAGCTTTTTTGTTTCGTTTCCAACAATCTTACTTATTCGCAGCACAGATTCTGTTAGGCTTAGACTTGTATTCGGTGGCACTGGATTGATAGGCTCATACTAATTGGCGTGGCTGTCTCAATTTTCTCCATCCAACTTTGCCAGGGTCTCGCCTTCTCTCTAGTGGAAGCTCTTTTCAGGCTCACAAGAGCTGAGATTTCTCAGAGGCGCCTGTAGATGGATTTGCCTTTTTTCTGCTATATCCATCTGAAGCCACGGCAACTCTCTCTGAGCCAAAACCACTCACTAATTAATACATTTCACAGGGTGAATGAAGCACTGGCACAACCAACAGCCTGGGGCAGCTCCCAAAGCCGTGGCCTTGCCCAGTGCCCAGAAAGTCCTGCCTGGAGACAGCCAGTGCCAGTTCCCTCCATGCCAGCATCTCACCCTTCTCATTTGAACCTGGAAACGTGTTGACTGCCAGTGCCCCTACCACCCTAGCTGTGTCATTTTCTCCTTCACCTGTTTGCATTTCCAGGGAAGCACAAGTCACAGTCACAGGGGCTCCTGATCTATTTTTTGTTCTCCCCTTTTCCGGGCAGAATGATGGATCAACTCTGGAAAACCTATTAGGAAAGGGCTGGGCCATCCTGCGTTTCCGCCGGGCCTGTCCAGGTGACTTTGAGTCAACCCACTGAGAGCTACTTGGCTACAGGCCATCTCTGTGGGGCACCATGTTTATTTGAGCCACTGACCCTGGCCCTAGAAGAAAAGATGAAGAATTAGTGATACCCCCTTCTCCCCATCTATCCCCACCAGGGGTTTTTTAGAGTGTCTTCAATTTAGTCTGTTGGGAAGCACTCAAAACCACTCTACTCTACTCTCAAGGCAGGACTTTTCATCACCCATCTGCACCAGGCCAGCCTGCAGGCATAGATCCCTGAACTTCCCAGTCAGGTTCTGAAAGAACTGGGAAACTGAGGAAGAGATTGGAGATAGAGGAGGCCCCAGTGATGGTTGTTTGTATCAATCATCACATTGATTTGCCTAGGGAAGTCTTGTTGTTCTAACATTACACTGGTTGGTGATCAGGCATCCAGACCCACTGGACTCCTAAGAGAAGGCTCCAGCTCCACAGGGTTGGAAAACAAAATTGTCCGCTCCCTCCTTGCATTCACCCAGCCCGGGGTCTTACCTGGCAGATTATTGCTTGTTGTTCCACCTTTCTCTGTCCTAACCTCTACAACGATAGTCACCAATGGTTTACTTATTCTTAAAGACCCAGCTGTAACCTCACATTTTCCATGAATCAGCTAGCCCCTTATGGTTTCCTGCAATGTCTCCTTTATTTTCTATTTCCTTATGATATTCTTTAAATGAATCTCCTCCTGTAATTACCATTTGACCCCTGGGCTTTTACTCTCCACATTGCTACAAAAAAAAAAAAAAAAAAAAAAAGTCCAGTTCCTTTTTTGCAAGACGCCATTCCTTGTATATCTTTCTATCTTCCATAATGCCTACAACAAGGGTGACCACATCATAAATTATTGGTAAAGATTTCCTGGTTATGCCAAGACAGAAATACTAGACTGTTTGGTAGTTACATTTCTTTAGGCAAAATAACAAATTGACTTTCTGCTTTGAATTAGGCATATGTATGTCAACAGGAGGCCAAATCACTGCTGGGTGAGTGACCCACTGCTAGGAAGATGCCCAGACGCCAACTGGGAAAAGCTTGGCCAAGCCAATCAGGTGTTGCCAGAGCCTTCTTTGTGATAGCAATGCCAGCCCATGAACTAATACCCTCCTTTGGGAGAGATGCTGATATGCCAAGGAAGCTAATGTTTCAATCTCAGCTGACTCATTTGCTGAGAACAACAGGTTTATAAGGCAACCCTTAGCTTGGCCCACACTAATCCTCCATCAAAATAAAGAAATAAAGTTTCGAACTAAAGAGCATTAAGAATGATAACTTTTCTTTTTCTTGGTACCATCCATTGACCTACACCTGGTTTTCACTGTAACACGTTTGTGGTATGAAAAATGACAACATGACATCAGAGAAAATGAGAGCGACATTTTAGAATTTATCAAAATGGGACTATGGTCACTTAAAATCCAACTTTCTCATGTGGGTAGTGCCTCTTCATCTCAGCCTGTGCTGGAAACAAATAGCCTCTCTTACCTCTAAAATACTTGGTTCTGTGCTCAAAGTGGTGTATTAAGTTCTGCTGCTTACACCAGAATTTGGATGGTGTCTCAGGATCTCAGTTTCCTATCAGTGGAATATGGAGTCGGGTTAGGCATTATTTAAGATTCCTTCTAGTTCTACCCTGTTTGTTTTAAGGTTTCCTCTTATATTTCCTAACCTCTCTTCTACTGCTCTTTGGCAAGGTCTGGAAAAGAAAGGCTATGTAAGGATTTCCTTGAAGATAGGGCCCATGTTATAAGGGAGAAAAAAAGATGAGATCTCATCAAATCAACTCCATACACACCAGCAAAAGCAGGCAAGGCACGGAAGGGAAGGTGAAATTAGGGTGAAAATACTGTTTAATGCTTAGCAGAATTGTGAAAGAGCCAAAGTTGGCCTAGAACCCTGCCCATACAATTCCAATGCTCCTGCCACCGAGAATTGTTTTCCTCCGCACTGGAATAGGCCTATCCCTTGGGAAGGATGACCAGAGAAGAGGAAAGGAGAACAATAGAGAGAGCTGCGAAAATGCCTCTCAAACTTGGTCTTGGCATCTGTGGGCATCTTGGCCTGCAGGCATCTGTGCAGTGCATGTTGGGGGTAAAGCCAGGTTGAACATTAATTGTTGTCATCCAAGAGTCAATAGCTTGAGAGTCTTTCTGGAGCTGCTTTGTACCTCTGAACCTCCTGTCCCTTGGGAGCAAGCATTGTGAGGCAGAGGGCAGCACAGTCTCATAGAATTTCACACCCAAGTTGGACATGAACTGTAAGCTACACTCTGCCACATTCACATTCTGGGAAGGTCACTTCCCCTATCTGGCTCTCAGAGCCATATAAGTACAAGGAGAAGGTGGACTTGATCTTTAAGATTCTCCCAACTCATATACTTTGCTGTGCCAGAGACAACATTATCTATTCAGCTCAGAACTGCAGGGTGGAGCGGAAGCAGAGACAATGCTGACTGCTCTCTGTCACCTCACCCCCAATCCCTGCCCCTATGCTTAGTCAGACAACCCATCTGACTTATTTCCTGGAAGCCTGTTCCCTTATTTTAGCACTTATGGTGGAAAAATCAGGACAGTGTGAACCCTTCCATGGGCCATGCCATTCATAGATACCCCTGTGATTTGTGACTGCCTCTACCCAGAAAGCTCCTGAAGGCATACATTTACCAGGCAAGGGACCCTTGAAGGAAGTAGGTGTTGTCCACACAAACCATTATAGGCCAGGTGGATACTGACAAGAAGGATTGTGTGCCATCAGAAGCACTCAGCATCTGCAGTAAACCAAATCCTCCCTCTGTTGGTATGGGTTGTCTAGAAGAGAAATTTTCATGCATGACTCAGTTGCTTGCCATGAAGTGCCAAAGAAACTTAAGGGACAGTGTTAGAAAGGGCTGAGATCATTGGCAATTAAATAGACCCCTCTACCTGGATGTGTATGGCTTAGAAACTAGAGCATACTGTAGTTCCAGCCTTGAGAATTTTTGTGAGCATAATAAATGGTCCCTTCACCTTAAGAAAGATCAGAAAAAGAAGATATGACCTAAATCAAATGCAAAACAAGGCTATGATCATCCGCTTAATAGCATTATGTGACTTTGATGCTAGACTCAAGTGACCAAGAGAAATATTTTTCCCAGAAGGAGGGAAAATGCCTGCTTTTATAAATTGAAAGGTGTGCTGTTCTCATAAGGGTCTGACAGTAGAACATAAGGATTTCTATTCCACCGTTACCTAAAGAAGAGAATTTTTAATGAGAAATGTTTGTTGAGTCCTGTGGCTCCAGGAAGACTTCCTTCAGCAAGAGCAGAATGGGACAAGGGCCCATTCCAAATGGAAACAATTTGAGGAGTATTTTAACTATAATCCTAAGATGGTGATAACAATTGCTTCCACTTAATTAGAATCAGTGCAAGAAAAAAGTGGAATGGAGATCACTTTACACAAGTGAAAAAGAGCTTTGTTACATTACAGTCCCCAAAGTCACTCCATGGGAAGAACTGACTTGCCTTTCTAGGTGTCAGATTTTCCTATCAACGCTATAGCTCCAACTCCTTCCAAGAGGCCTGGCTTCTAGGATCTTCCTTTCAGTAGTGGCCAAAATGGGAGAAATGGTGTAAAAGAGTAGATAAAGTACACTTCTCCAGAGTGAGTAAAGAAGCTGGGGACACCTGGATTTAGGCTGGAATATCCCCAAATCTTCCTTCATTATGGATAACAGGATGATCTACACCTTTTTTATGCCTCTAAGGAAAAAGAAAGGAGAAAAGAGTGAATGATGGAAAAGTGAATGAGGAGCTGCCAGTGGCTTCTTATCAGGAGCTCTCCTAGGGAAGGATAATGTCTCTGGCATTGCTCCAGGTGTCTGACAACTTCTCTTCACCGAAAGAAGCCATCGCCATGACAACACAACCCTGCTGCCACTGTGTGGGGATGAATTTCGTTCTAGGTGAGTCCTGGAGGTCTTAGAGCTGGAAGGAGGTGTAGAGATGTGGTGATCAATACTCTTTATTCTTCATGTGAAAGATTTGAAGACTGAAGATATTACTTGATTTCCTTGGGACCAAAGAAGGTACATGAGACAAATGCTGAATTTGAACTTAGATCTCTTCATTTCTAGTTAAGACCATATCCAAGGTGGGTAGATCACTTGAGGCCAGGAGTTCAAGACCAGCCTGGCCTATATGGTGAAACCCCGTCTCTACTAAAAATACAAAAATTAGCAGGGTGCGGTGGCAGGCATCTGTAATACCAGCTACTAGGGAGGCTGAGGCATGAGAATCGATTGAACCTAGCAGGCGGAGGTTGCAGTGAGCCAAGATTATGCCAGTGCACTCCAGCCTGGGCGACAGAGTAAGACTCCATCTCAAAAGAAAAGAAAGAAAAAAAAGACCATATCCTGCCACAAATATTAATACTTCACTAGAATATTTCATTTTATCTCCCTGCTCTGTCTTCTAGGAACTCTCTATCTCGATTCCCTATTCTTCAAGTGCCTGCATTTTATGCCTTCTGACCCTGCCCCCAAAATGTATCTGATTGAACAAGAGTGAACCCCTGAGCCAAGGACAGTCCATCCATCAGTTAGCTGGAGGGAAACCTGTGACCTGACTCAAAGTAATAGGTGGACCAGCCAGAACTTCTGTATCAGGGATTATTCCTAAGAGCCACTGAGGGAAGGTGGTGCTAGGCTTCAGAACTAAGCCAAGCAGCCCAGTAAGACATGGGGCAGGGGGCCTCAGGCAAGATGAGTTAGCAGAGACACCTGGCAGGAGATAACAGAAAATGAGGCAGAATGAAAAAGAGCTAGAACAATGTGAAAATTGTGGACTCAGTTTCCATTTATTAACATCTAATGAGAGCAATAAGCTCAACACTCCAAGATAATCTATATAATTGCTTAAGTATAAGATTTAAAAATGTGTTTGAAAAACAACTCGTTTAACATTGTATGACATATAAGAGGAAAGAAAAGTTACTTTTGATTAGGGTAACCAGAGAAGGTTTCACTGAGAAGCAATGCATTATCTTAGTAAACTAAGAACCATGTACAATATTGAACCTTAGAATAGCTTGGAATTCATTATCTCGTGAAAACACCTGGACTGAGAAATGACCTTTGGAACATGATCAGTCCCATAAGTTGGGGACCTCCAGCACTGCCCTTACTCAGACATCAAGGTAATGTTCTTTAGGAAAGGTGCACTCTAACAGGTTAATTTAAAACAATATTGTCATCTTGAAATGTGCAGCACAACCAAAAATCACAGCCGAGGCCACCCATTTCTCCCAGTTCAGGGATCACTGGTTCCAGTGTCAACTTAGCCCCTGAAAGATGATAGCAAAGAGAGTTTTGGTGAGAATTGCTTCCACTCAGTGTCTTCAATAGCATTTACAAAAAACCATTGGCCCTCCCTAATCCAGTTGCCTGTGTGACTGTACATTCTGAAACCAGTACTCCAAGGGAATTCTCACAGTGAATATACAGGATCACCCATCCTCCCTGAAACTTACAGAAGATCATTTGAGATCTGAAACTCTCCCTCAGGAGCCACAGTTAAATTGGGGTTTAGAAGGACCTGGATTTCACTTCCTAGATCACAGCCAAAATAAAGTCAGAGGAATCAAGAAAAAATTATAGTCCAACCGTCAGCCATCATATCTCCCGCTCCTTGTTCATTTGCTCTTTTATGTGTCCTACAGGTATGGAGCACTTACTATCTGATCAGTCCTATTTGAGAAAAGCAGAACCAGCCTGGGGGAAAAAAAAATTAGACTATATTACTGACCTGCACTTAATATAAACACATGTCACTCTTTCCGTTACAAGAGACAAAACTCAACTCTAACATTTAAATGAATAAGGAAATTCATTGGATCAAGTAACTGAAAAGTTCAGGCATGGCTGAACCCAGGTACACAAGTGATATCATCAAGAGTTTACCTTCTACACCTCCCATCACCAAAATTCCAGGGCTAAATGTTCAATAAACAAATTTGAGTACTTTACTATCCCTAAACCAATTAGTATAGCCAATAGCATGAGATGGGCTGATTGGCCCGATCTGGATTATGTGACCTCACTTGATCCTCACAAGCTCTGAGAATGGGAAAGGAAGAGTTTCTCAAAGAAAAGTAAAGGTGCTGCTCCATAGTTTGCTGGGAGGCAAGAACAATACAACATGTGAAAATTGTAGACTCAGTTTCCATTTATTAACATCTAATGAGAAAAATAAGCTCAACACTCCAAGATAATCTATATAATTGCTTAAGTATGAGATCGACTACAAAATGTAACAGTGTTTTAGTCATGGTGAGTCCAGGAGCTCTGAACAGGGCCACTTGCCCAGCTGATGTTGGGGTTTTCATCATTTTTATAGGTAAAGAACCCACTGAATCACCCCCTTAGCCTCTCTGCATCATTCTGCTTCATGCCACGGTGACTGGGGACTCCACGGTTAAAGATCTTTTCTGGTCCTGGCCTCAGAGCCTTACTTTTTGAATGAACACACTGGGCTACTCTCTCATATCCCTGGCATCAGATGCTAAAGTAGCCCGCCTGCTTTCATGCCCTTTTTCCAACTTCTTTCTGCAAACATGAGCAGTTTTTTCCTTATCCCTCTTGGTACAATTGCATGTTTCCACCCAGAAGAGTGAAGTGGTTTGTTGTTGTTGCCCTTGCTTTTCCCTCTGCCGTTACTTCAACTGCAATTTGATGTCTTCAAGCATTGGGGATGGGAAAGACATATATAATTAGCGAAATAAATAATGATACAAAGGCCTTATTACTGAGGTTTTCTGGATGACTGTTCAAGTCAGAAAAACAATAGTGCTCAGAGGACGGAAATGAGGCCACACACTGGAGAGACAAGGAACTGAAATCACGGAGCAGGGCAAAGCCAACACAAACAGCAGGACCTCCTGTCTTGCTTACATGAAAGAGTAAGGCATTCAGATGACAGAAGCCAGGGATGGCATGGCTGGGGACTCTCAGCTCTGTCTCGGCAGCCTCCCCTTCCCCAACACAATCTGTTCAAAAACAAAGCTGGCCTGTGAGCTGTAAGCTGGAGACATGGGCATTCAGAGACAACAAGACCTTCTAGGCTGTGCCCCGGTATCAGATCACCGGCATCAACCCCTAGTGAATCTCAGGAAAGATTTTGAGGACTTGGGTGGTGGTGTTCTTGCCTTCGTGAGATTTCCCTGGTTGCTTTGGTGTTTTTCATCCTATCAATTTATTATAGGATCAATTTGCAAGAGGTAAAGTTTAAAAGGGCTGGTCTCATAACTCAACTTTGTAGATAACCAGAGTCAAACTGTCCCCCCAAATCCTCCCCCACCCAGGAAGGACACATGACCAAACCTTACTTCAGGAATAGATATTTTAAAGGTCATTATGTTCTTAAAGGTTGTATCTACATGACCCCAACATAGCCAGTTAAATAGTGGGAAATTCAGCCAAATCTCCTGATTGTTTTATCAGGAAAGTCTAGTTCTAAAAATAGATACAAAGCATTCACTTCAGGAAAATGCCATCTGGGTCAGCAAGGACTTCTTTTGCACTTAGCGGGTGCCTGTACTCTGCTAGTTTCCACAGGCAATATAGAAAACGTCTGTGTTGTGACCCCTCCCCTCAAGCTGCTCCTAATTTAGTTGTTTCGACAAAGCACAAATGCTGGGAGGAGTAGGAGTAGTAAGTGCTGCAAATCGGCAGAAACTTCTGAGCCCTCAAATTTAACACAAATCAAGCTCATCGAAGAGACCCTGAAAGGCACTTTGAGGTTTTTCCTTCTTTTCAACCAGGGAGTCCCTTACACTCTGTTATTAGAGAAGTCACTGTGGGCTGAGTTCAGCTTTAGGTACTGGGGAAGGAAAAACCTTGACCCTGTCCAGTGGGAGTATTCCATTTTTCGATAGTGGAGGACACAGGATGAGCAGGAAAATATAGGCAGGTCGGGAAAAAAGGAAAGAAAATAAATTAGTATGCATAATTAGAAACAAGCGTGAGTAAAAGCCGGATGTTGTACGTGGGAGTGGAGGAGCGGGGCTGTGGGTGGTGAGGAGGAGGTGAGGGGGGATGAGGAAAGGAGATTTGGGAAGATTCCTGGAAAAGTCTAAAGTAAAGCTAAATGTTTGAGTCCTGTGGAGAATGTGGCTTGGCAGAAATGGGGAAGAACCTTCCCAGGCTGGGAGAGTAGTTGTTGAAGAGGCAGAGAAAGCCATGCGGGTCACCCGCGTCCTCACTTCTCTTCCAGAGCCTGTCTGGAAGCAGTGGGTTGCTCTGGCCTGTGGTGTCCTTTGTCTCACCCTGCCCTTCACAAAGGAGAAGAACATGGGCTTGGAAGCCAAGCCCCCAATTTCATGCTGATGTCCGGACGGGGGAGGAAATCATGAAACCTAATTGCCTTTCAGAACAGCACTTGTCTGATTTTTCCCATGAGGTATCAGAGGGTATGGAGTGCAATTGGTCACAGGGTAGCCAGGGTTCAATGTCTGCCCTGGCTCCACTTCCAGCATGACTCTACCCCTGGCAAGTGAGACTGCCTGATCTCAACAAGTAGTCTCAGCCCCATGCCAGACTCAGAGACCAATCTTGGTTTCTGGCAGTGGTCAACTTTTTGTCTCCTCTTGCCGTCTTGCTACTGGTCCAGCCTGACTGTGGATCTCTTGTTCCCCAATAATCAGGTTCTTGCCTATTTCTTGACCAAGCCTGTCTTAAGCCCTAGTTTTCTCCTATGTTGTGTTTCAGTCCTCAGTGATTAAGGCCCAGGATTATTTTTCAGTCTCTCCAGGGAGACTTCCTCGGAGCCCAGTCTCATCAGCAGCTGGGATGCCCTGTCCTTGACCTTGAATGCAGTCTCTGCTAGATTATCCCTGATGTCTTCTTTCTGCCTATTTGGACTTACTGTGTGCCTATCCCTTGAACCTCTGGTTATTAAGGTTTCCTTTCTGCCTGAAATGACTCTCTGGAGTTTGGTACTGGCGTCCGTCTCAGCCAATGGTGTTCCTGCTCTCTTGCTTTTTGGAATAACCTCAGATTCATAAATTAATATCTCTGGATGCTGATTCCTGGCCTTATTCCTTATTCATGTCTACTGAGTTTAGCCAACGGAGAATCTGTCTGGAGTTCAGACCTTCACTTAGCTTTGCCCATTCCACTGGCTGATGCCTGAGTTATTAATACAACAGAGAAACTACTATAAGAACATTGTATTTTCCCCTTCTTGGATACTTGGTCACTATAGGACCAAGATCGGGACACTAGGAGAAACACTTTCATGCCCAGTTGACTCAGAATCTATGTTTCCTACTCATGAACATGGCCCGTCTGGTGTCTCCCCAAAAACCTACCAGAATTTCAGTTCTCAGATGCACTCACTTCTCTCATTTTTTTGTATTGAAATGAGTTGAATTTTTAAAAATCCCTTCATTCCTGTCATTTCTTGGGATTGGATGGGATGACAAGTCCCAAGGCCTTGTGGCTCCTCTAGGTCAGAAAAGAAGTCTAAGAAATATGAAGAAGGAAGGCTCAAGGCATCATCCGAATGGTTCTGTTGCCATGGCAGCACTATGACTTGTGTAGTCTCTCCCCATGAGTGTGAGATGGTCTCCTTTAATGACTAGAATATGACATAGAAGCAGTGACAGGGGGTCACTCCTGAGATTAGGTTACCAAAACACTGCAGCTTCTGTCTTGCACTGCTTTTCTTTGATTGTTTGCTCTAATGGAAACCAGATCCCATGTTCAGAGCTGCCCTATGGAGAGGCCCTATGACAAAGAATGGAAGGAGAGCTCCGGTCAACAATCAGTGAAGAACTGAGGCCCTCAGTCCAATAGTGGGTGAGGAACTGAATCCTGCCAATAACCACGTGAGTGAATTTGGAGTGGATCCTTCAGATGAGACTGCAGCACCAACTGATATTTCCTTTACAGCCTCATGAGAGTAGCAGCTAAGAGGCACTTGAATTCTTGACCCACAGATGTAGGCAATAATAAATGTTTGTTACTTTAAACTGATATGTTTTGGGGGTAATTTGTTATATAGCAATAGGTATGTAACGCACACCTCACAGAACTGGAGACAAAGAACACAGCAAAGTTTGGCAGCAAACAATTTAGGTAACTTTCACCCACCCTAATATTTCAGTTCTCCATTCAGCTCGACTTAGAGGAAGTCACATTTATTTCATCAACATGTACCAAGTGTGGGCCCTCTCTGCCCAACTATGTGACAGATGTTGTGGAAGATCCAAAAGAAGTGAGTTCCCTCAGGGAATTGGGGAAAAGCCAAGAAATAAACAGGAATCTCAGCACCACCATTGTCACTAATTTCCCCGTTCCAAAAATTCCAGAAAAATCCCTCTACATTCCATGAAAAACAATATAAAAGAAAGGCAGAAAAGAAGTTTTGCTTAGGGTGGGCTGTTACAGGGTAGCCCAAATTCCATTAAAGGAAAAGGCCAAACATCGGCAGGAAGGGTCCTGTCTGCAAGCATTAAAACATGCTTGTTAACTGTATTTGTTAGTTTTTTCATTGATCACCAACCTATAAAATCACAATATTTCACATAAATATCAACTTTTTGCATTTTTTTGAAATATCAGGAGGCATGACCACACTAGCCCCCTGCTCCTACTTTGGAACCATTTCCCATCACACAGTAAACCCTTTCCTTCCCTGTCGCTCAGACGTGGGCTATTCATTCTGCCACAGTTCCAGCTTTGCTAATTTAAACTGACTGCCATATTTAGGTTTGCAAAGGTAGTTTTAAGCCTCTCTCTGATCCTTTTAGACCTACAGGATTCTTTACCTCTTCAGTGGTCGCTGTGGCCCCCGCCATAAAAGATGACCCTGATTATCCACCTCTCTAAAAGCCCTGAAGGTGAAATCCCAGGAGTCAGAGCGTAGTAGGTGCTTAAGAGATATTCCCTTACTTTTCCACCAGAGACAACATGTATTTTTTCAGGCTTTGTGAACCTTTGGCAAATAACAAATGCTTTGTTCTATTTTAGGAATCATGGTGAAGCCCCAGACCTCCCCTCTATGTCCCAGGCATTGTGCTCAGCTAGACATATAATAGTGAACCAAAGAACTTGAACCCACCTCTTCCAGTCACCTGGTAAACTCAAGAAGATGAATACTGTTTGAGCAAATGCAGTGAACCAGTCAGTATAACTTTCCTAGTCTCTTCCAGGCACAGGAGTCTATCATGTACCCCCCTCTAGACACCCCTTTTCCTTTTATTTCTTCTCTCTGCCCTGGCCTTTTATTGTATCGGTCCCACATTAGGGGTAGTGGCCCTTTCATGAAGCACAACACCCTGGCTTCTGGATGAATCACCTGAGCATTGGGAGGGCAGCAGTGGTAGAGAGTGAACTGAGAAACAGTTTGTCTCATCTCTGCTGCTTTGAAGAGGTTCCTCACGACCTGTCCCAGAGAAATTTACTGCCCAAGCTCCCAGAGGTCATGCAAGAAGAAAGAGGGAAAAAAAAGGCATTTAGCTTCTTTAAAAAGAAAGACAATGTCTGGATGAACAGGGCCCCCTGGTCTCCAAGGATAATTCATGCTGTCCTCATGCACGTTTGGCTCGCTCGTGATCTGGCTCTGGTCTCTGAAGGATGGCTCTAGACCAATGGACGCTAGAGGAAGCAGAGGCTGCAGCCTGGGAGGACCTTGGCCGGGGCTGCAGCCATGACCTCAGACCCTTCAGCTGCACCTGAGTACACATTTCTAGGGGAAATGTGCTCTCCATGGAGGAACGGCAGCTTTGGCCCATGGGGTCCCTGTGAGATCACCCCAGCTGGTCTAAATTAGTGTGTGTGACTCTCTGTCTTTTAAAGCCTAGAACACAGAATTTCTTTTTTTTTTTTTTAATTCTTGATTCCATACTCTGCCCTTCTGTTAAAACAACTTTTAAAATATAATTTTCTCTTCTGCTTACCTAAAATGTTTCTGTACTAAATTTGCTGAGCAGCCAACACATTTGTAAAAGCACAGAGGCAAGCTAAACTCACTTCCTAAGCCAACTTCACACCTGAGCGTAAACAAGGCATCCGGGTCTCCAAACGGAACTGCTTTCCCAACAAGGAAATCGCTTCCCTCTGTGAGGGAGAATGTGCCCAGTCTGATCTCCCACTCCTCTCTCCTTTGTCCCACTCCTTCCCCTTTTCTCCTTTCTCTTACATTTCAGCTTCCAATGAAGTCAGATCCCAAAGCCCAAATAAGGGGAGGAGATTTCGTGTCTTCTCAGCTGAATAATCCCAGTTCCCCCAAGCACACAATGTTCACACATCATGTTTGCACATAGGGTTTGCTGCCTGCTGGGCTGAACTCTCTCTCCCCACCCCTGGCCTCAAACCCTATGAGCCAAAGGCTGGAGGTAAAAGAAAAGTCTGCAGCAGAGTCAACTCACAGAGCGAGACAGACTGATTGCCAAAGGAGAGCAAACAAAAGACCTAGCCATCTTTACTTCTTTTTGGTTTTCTTTTTTCTTAATTTTTTTTTACTCTTAAAACATCTTTACTTTTAAAAGACCTTGGGGTATTTGGTTTCATCAAACTCTGGTGTAAAAAAAAGCACACACATGTATACAACTATGTAGCATTTTGCTGATGAGCTTGTGTTTACTGTGCCATGTCTTCTAATGATTAAGGGAAAATGAGAACTTGCCCAGAGAAAATGCTCACACAGCTTTACTTCTAAGACAAATCCCTCAATATCAGTCAGTGTCCAACCAAGAAGAATGAAAATCACATATGAGTTTCCAAAACAGAAGGATTTCAGTACAGCGAGTTGGTTACCCAGGGGATGGAGGAGCTGAGAGGCCTGGCAGGGGACAGCAAGGCACAGCAGAGGGAGGTAGCAGCAGGACCCAGCTGCATGGAGAAGGAGGAGTTGGAGTCAGGTAAACCAGGGGCCAGCATCACTAGACAGAACCTGGAGCCACAGCACACCTGTCTAGTGGGGTCTGGAATCCAAGAAGAGAGGCAGCCTCCCAGGCTGGAGAAACCTCCCAGGCTGGGAAGGCAAAGGAGAAATAACATGACTTCTCTTGTCCTCTCTCCCTCCCTCCCATCTCCATCCAGTGCCTCCCACAGGCTGAATCCTACTGGAAGCCAGAGCATCCAGGAAGCTAATAAATGCAACCTGAAAATGGGCAGCCCCTGAGGCACACAGCAGAGCACAGAGCATGAGATGCTGCTGAAGACAGACAGGCTCAGGACCCATGCATGCTCCTCTCACCCTGTCTCCACTGCCAGCGTCTCCATCCCACCAAACAGAATGCAAATTCTAAAGGCATTGGAGGCTAGGACTGCAAGAAAAGACACCATGGGGTATCTCAAGTTCAATCCAAATTCATATCCAAGTTCATATCCAAATTCCCCTTTACCTAGCCCTGATACAGGACACCTTTTCTTCTAATTACTAGGGGAAAAGGCAGTCACTCTATCCAGTTTGCATGTCCAATGCCAGGACATGGGAAAGGCAGTGAATCCAAGGCAGAGCGTGGGATGTTACTCGAGACTCTCATAGTGAACATTAAACTGAAGCTGGGCTGGAAGTGCGTTCTCACCTTGAGGCACAGAGTACTAAGTCCCACACTGCACCAAGAGCAATGGCTAACCACGAAAGAGGACACAAAATCAGAGAACAGATCGTGGGAGATCTTCCTAGATAGTCCCTGAAGTTTCCTTTCAAGCTTTTTCAGCAACTAGGCCTTGCAAAACATGTATCCTTCATGCACAATCCTGATCCCACAAAACTGACACGAAGACTATAGAGACAGCAGGCTCAGAGGACTGTCCTATTCAGGAAGTCACGTGAAAGAGCTTGAATTTGCTCTTAACTAATGCACTCAGGATGGCATTCAACAAATCACAACTAAATCCTCTTTTTGGCAAAATGTTCCCATCTTAATTATAACTGTATTATTGCTTGTATGACTGAACATGTCTTCCTTTGCCCTTAAGAAATGGGAGGAGGAGCACATGAAGGAGAAGCAAAAATATAAACAGTGGGATGGAAAATTACCCCTGCAAAGTATAATGGCTAAACAATGACTAAGGGGGCTGTGATATGCATCAACACAGACCCACAAGTGTAAACAGTGTGGTGGGAAGGGAGATGACTTGGATGAACTAGACAGAGGGGGAATTTAGGTGAAAAGAGAGTTTCCTCTCCCTAGATGGGGGT
The DNA here is from genome assembly GCF_049350105.2 of Macaca mulatta. Lineage (NCBI taxonomy): Eukaryota > Metazoa > Chordata > Mammalia > Primates > Cercopithecidae > Macaca > Macaca mulatta. The sequence continues at coordinate 122,250,692 of NC_133417.1, read as the reverse complement.
TGCGGTGGGTGGGAGGGGAAGGGCACCAGTGGGAGGATGGCAGAGGGGGCCAGATCTTTTTACCTGGTTCTGGGAGGCCCTGACTGGGCAGGGTATGAATAAGGGCACTGTTCAAACAGCCCAAGTGCTTTAGGATTCACTGAATGAGGAAGAGAGCGAAGGGTCAGGCAGGATCTGGGACTGCCTTAGTTCATGACTCTGTTCCACCTCTTGCCTGTTGTGTCCCCTGAAGTCAATGATTTACTCCCTTAGAACTTCAGATTCCTTATCTATAAAATGAGATAATTCACACAGCAAATATTTGTTGAACAGCTACTACGTGCCAGGCACTCTTCTTGGTACCAAGAAAAGAGCAGGGGAAAATATCATCCTTGCTATCAAGGAGTTTATATTCCGAGGAGGGGGAAGATAAAGCACAGATTAAGAAATCCATGTACACCATAATGGTGAGCAGGGCCATAAAGACAAATAGAGCAGGTAAGAGGGAGTGTGGTAACATAGAGGTGTGAGCTACTTTATACTGAGTGGTCAGGAAAGAATAACTGAAAATGTGACACCCGAACAGAGATGAGGAAAGTAAAGGAAAGTGGGTCATGAAGGTAGGCATGGGGAGGCATTCCAGACAGAGGGAACGCAAGTGCAAACACCCCCCCCCCACACACAACGCTTCAGAAGCATGTTTTATGGGCATAATACAAAGAATTAGCACAGTTCCTGGCACACAGTAAGCACACAATGTGAGCTACTATTTTAAATCATAAATGAAGTATCCATAAAGCATTTTGCTTCAGGCAGAGCAGCAAGAAGCATGAGATAAGCAACTTCCCTCAACTTTGTCTTCGTGTTCTTCTCCTACTCTGTGTCACATCCTCCTGCTTATGAAGACAGACAACGGGCCGGGTGCGGTGGCTCACACCTGGGATTACAAAGTGCTGGTATCCCAGCACTTTGAGAGGCTGAGACAGGTGGATCACCTGAGGTCAGGAGTTCAAGACAAGCATGGCCAACATGGCAAAATCCTGTCTCTACTAAAAATAGAAAAATTAGCCGGGTGTGGTGGTGGGTGTGTATAATCCCAGCTACTTGAGAGGCTGAGACAGGAGAATCCTTGAACCCGGTAGGTGGAGGTTGCAGTGAGCTGAGATCGTGCCACTGCACTCCAGTCTGGGTGAGAGAGTGAGACTCTGCCTAAATAAATAAATAAATAAATACAATGCTCTTAGCTTTCAGTTATCTGCAAAATAAGAAGAGGCATAGTACACGATAACCCAAACCAACAAATAACGTAAAATGCCATCCACATTTTTAGCAGATGACTTTGTACAAAATATTTACTTGCCTAGTTATGTTTTATTTACTCTAGTATCACCAGGAGGTCAGATGGTATAGAAGTTGGCATCAGATGCCGTGCAGTCAGCTCCTGGGTATGTGATATCAGACAAGTTCCTTAGTCTCTCTCTGAGCTCCCGGGGTTGTTATGAGGATCAAATGAAATCATGACGGTGGAGCCCTCTGTGAACCATAAAACTGCATTTGATTATTGTTGCATGATGAAAGTTGAGTGAATCCTCTGCGTTCACAACCACAGTTACGGTGGGACATGGCCCACCCACATTTCGGATGACTGGGAGACACAAGCCTGAGACCAACACCAGCCCCAAGGAAGTCACAAAGCCAATCAGAGTCACAAAGGACTCTTCTGTTTTTCATACTCCCTGGGACAAGAGTTGATGGCATTTGTTTAGATTGGCATTGAAAAGGCATCATTCTGTTGTGAATCCAAGTTGCTTAGAAGAGAATTGGTAACCCTGCCAAGAATCTGACGAGAACAGACACACACTCTGGGGGAAGAAGGGGGAAAGACGTTTCTCTCGCTTTTCTTCAGAGGTACGGACTACAGCATGAAAGCCCTAGGCATGGCGTGGCTTCATGGGATTCAGCCCAGAGCTAAGACTAGTGAGGTTTCCAGTGCTGCAAATCAGATTCTTAATGTAGAGATTCACAGAGACCAATATGTGCATTTCAGGCACTAAGTTGTAGAATTGAAAGAAATGCAGAGGTCTCTACAAGTGAATCCTTCTAAGTGCTGGGCTTAAAAAGACCAAATAGCAGTTATAAAAAGTATCACTGTAGCTTCACCCTTTAAGGACAGTAACAGTTCAGCAACATTCCAGGCTATTACTGGACTTAGGGTATTGGGCCAGATAGGGCACTGCCCCTGAAATTCAATTTAGTAATAATTACTGGCAGATCAATTCAGTAATAATTAGTGGAAGAAAAGGAAGATAGAGAACGATAAAGAGGACTCATTTAAAATTCCTGAGACCCTCCCTGTTTATTTCAAAATAGAAAACATGTGATTGGGTTCAGTTGGGTCAGGTTGGATGGGGTTGGCCACCCACATATTTGTTCATTGTCAGAAATTCAAAGAGTGGCTCAATGGGTATCTGACAAAGTTGCAAGTGAACTCTCCACCCAAGCTTGATATCATGCCAGTAGGGTTGGGAGAGGACATGGTGAGTGGAGAAGGTACATTCAAGCCTTGCAAGAATAGTGCTTTCAGGAATTCTGAAGTCTCCCCAGTGATTCTGAAGATGCATGTTCTCACGTTAAATGCCAGGTCCCATAACTCTCGGGCAAGTACCTATTCCCTCATTCCATTGATCAGACAGAAGGGGACTTATGTTACAAAGGTCGAACTCTAATCTAACTTGAAGCAAGCACTGGTCAGCCATTCAGGAGATGAGAGGGAGTATGTGATGCCAACAAACATGCCACCACATTCTCAAAGACCAGGTACAATCGAGGCTAATTGTACTCGCCAGGCTGTGAGCAATCGGCCAGACTGTGCCTGCCATGAATATTCCATTTGCAGGAAATTAATATCATCTGAATCTTTTTCACTACCTAATCTTCCCAGTATCCTGGAACCATACCTGGGAGCTAATAGAGGTGCAAATGGCAACTTTAATTTACCTGTGAGGTTGTGGATTATTTACTTATTGAGGAGAAGATATAAGAAAGAGAAACAAGAAGATTACGGAGAAATAAAGGAGAGAAAGAGGAAGGGGGAGAAAAAGGGATAGGGTGAAAGAGGCCAGGGAATGATGAAGAAGCTGTATGGCATTGCCTAAAACATGTGAGCTTAGAGATCTGAACTGGGTTCAAATTCTATTTTAGCCACTAAATACTTTTTATTGATTCCCACAGTCAAGTCAGCTGGCAGCCTGGGAAGGGTTGGTACTTTCTCTACCTCTGTCATTGTCTCTTCATGTCTTTCTGGTTCTATCTCAAGTCTAAGAGGGACCCGAACATCTATACTGAGCCAGACACCAAAGAACTCAGACACTTCCTGGACCTTTGTGCTGAGAACTTTGGAATCCTGAAGACAAGGAGCTTCTGACTCTTATGTAAATGTTTAGATACGTGATATCAGAAGGTTCATTGAGAGTCTTGTGGAATACGTCATCATACTGAAAAAAGGATCAGGAGAAAATGTGTTTGCCAACCTGAGACTTGTGCCCCCGAGGTCAGTCCCTCCACCTGCCCACATTTGGTGGTCAGCTGGGGAGTCTTAGGGTATTAACAATAAATAGAGGAATGCAACCAGGTGGGGCAGCTCAAGCCTGTAATCCCAGCACTTTGGGAGGCCAAGGCAAGTGGATCACTTGAGGTCAGGGGTTCTAGACCAGTCTAGCCTACATAGTGAAACCCCATCTCTACTAAAAATACAGAAATTAGCAGGGCATGGTGGCATGCACCTGTAATTCCAGCTACTCAGGAGGCTGAGGTGGGAGAATCTCTTGAACCCAGGAGGCAAAGGTTGCAGTGAGCCGAGATCGCTCCACTGCAGTCCAACCTGGGCAACAGTGAGACTCCATCTCAAAAAGTAAAAATAAAAAAAAATGGAGGAATGCTCCCAGAAGCTTGGGAGAGAGACTTGGAATTCTGAGTTCTATGGAAAACCCCTTTTTGGCAATCAGCATTTTAAAATGTGCTTAACAAGTAAATAGAAAAAAATTATCTGAAAATGCCTCTATTATAAAAGATCTGTTTGCTTTAAGAACAGTGTCTGGAATTATCGTTTTAGGGGGAAAAGGTATAACCTCGGAAAAGGATGACTGACTTATTCAAAGTACCCTGGTCTGTGGGCCCTATCTTTGGAATTTCACGGGCTTCCTTCTGTGATGATGTCCTCCTATTAGCATTATTTAGTGGGCATCACTGAGAGCCCCATGGCATCTGGCCCAGAGGAAAGGTGCCATCCTGAGAGATGCATGGGAAAGGGCTGGACCCTTATCTAAGGCAGACATGCAGATAGTATAGAATATTTGGGAGGAATAGATTATAGAAAAAAAAGTGTGGATCAAATTAATATTGGAATGTCTCATAGCTTAAATGTATACAAGAGTCAGTGCTAATTGTTTATAAGTAAATTGAATTAAGCTTGTTTTACATTCAAAATCATTTTGTTTTTAAATAATCCATCACCTTGGAAACTAAAAAATAAGCATGGACAAATGTCATATAATTTGAGATTCTATTCCAGTCTATGGATTTCAGAAACAAAACAAAACAAACTTGGGTTGGAATTCCTGTTTCACCACTTCTTTATCATATGACTTTGGATGGAGAATCAAACTCTTCATCCGAAAAACCAGGCTAAGAAGCCATTTTTTTACAGGTTTGTCATAAAAATGAAAACCTTCTGTCCGGGTGCATGCTACCAAGTAGGCATGCAGTAAGTGGGAGCTATAACTATTATTGCTGTGATTCAGGTAAGCAAATAGATAATTGTCTCACAAACAAATAAACCAGGTAGTTCACATATCTGTTGATATGAGCATACTCCGCTGGCTGAGTGAGCCCCCATGAAGTCAGCCCCACCTTATAACACATGGTGGAGTGGTTAAGGGCAAAGCTTCAGGGCAAATGCCCAGATTACAATGCTAGACACTCTACTTGCAGTAGAAACTGGATAAATTCCTTAATCTCACTATGCCTCAGTTTTCTCATCTTTAAAATGGGGTAATAGTAGTATTATACTTTAGTGTGAAGATTAAAAATGAGTTTGGAACAAATGCCTGACACATAGTAAAGCACCGAATGGAGGTTAGCTATCTATCAGCACATGGTCTAACTTTTAGAATAGGGCTAAAAGAATGGAGCTATCTTTTTACATAAGACCAGTATAGTCTGTTTCATCTAATTTTTTTCCCTGGAGGCAAGTGAATTATGGGTATAATGGATTAAGTTAGAGAAACTACTTGTGTCTTACGATTTGTTAGGAAAACCCTGTTGATACAATGAGAAAAGCTTGATACTGATCACACTGGAGATTTGAGGCCAGATCATCCAGTGCTATAAACTAATTCCTTGATGTAATATTTAGTTTCTTAATCTGTAAAAGGAGGGTAATAACATTTACTTTTAAGAGTGTGTTAGTCTGTTTTCACACTGCTATAAATAACTAGCTGAGACCGGATACTTTATAAAGAAGGGGTTTAATTGACACAGTTCCACATGGCTGGGGAGGCCTCAGGAAACTTACAATCATGGAAGGTGAAGGGGAAGCAAGGCACATCTTACATGGTGGCAGGAGAGAAAGAGGGAGACAGAGCAAAGGGGGAAGTGTCACAGACTTTCAAACAACCAGATCTCATGAGTACTCACTCACTATCACAAGAACAGTCTGCCCCCATGATTCAATCACCTCCCACCAGGCCACTCCCCTGACACATGGGATTACAATTAGAGATGAGATTTGGGTGGGGACACAGAGTCAAACCGTATCAAAGAGCAACCCTCTTTGAAAACCCCACAAAATGATAGAAGAACTACATAAAGGTTTTGTCACTGAGTTGGTACACAATTGAATTGGTTTTATTGGGAAGACCTGGACAATTGGGAGCAGTGGAATTCTAGGAAGAAGATAGCCAGGTTGAAATGCTAATGGATGGTAAGAACACCTACTCTCTTCATTCTACACACAGGAGGTATTCTCTAGGGGAGAGAGGTTGTGGGCTAGGCATATTTTTGCACTTACTGGCAAAGTTCTGTAAAATAACCAAGTGTTTCTAGCACAACTTCCTTATAGTCCCTCCTAAATATGGTATGTATTGCTATTGATTAAAAATACACAGAGCAGGCTGCGTGTGGTTGCTTACGCCTGCAATCCCAGCACTTTAGGAGGCCGAGGCAGGCAGATCACAAGGTCAAGAAATTGAGACCTTCCTGAGCAACATGTTGAAACCCCATCTCTACTAAAAATACAAAAATTATCTGGGCGTGATGGCACACTCCTGTAGTCCCAGCTACTCCAGAAGCTGAGGCAGAAGAATCGCTTGAACCTGGGAGGTGGAGGTTGCAGTGAGCTGAGATCACGCCACTGCACTCCAATCTGGGTGATAGAGTGAGATTCCATCACACACACACACACACAAAAATACACAAAGCACTCTCAACATCCTTCCCACAAGGAGAACCACTAGTGTGGTGAAGGAAGATTGAAGGAAGATCCAATTCAACAAGGAAACCTTTGGTTTCTGTAGCCTCCATTTGCCTTCTTTCTGTTCCGGTTTAGCTACCCTAATGTAGCTATTCATCACAACAAAACAGGGAGCTAGACATACTCCTCATTCCCGTCTTGAAAAGGAGGGCACCAAAGTTCAGAGCGCTTGAGAAATGAACCTGAAACCTCAAAGCTAGCAAGCAGGAGAGCTGGCATTTGAGCCTATACCTTCTGATGCCAGGTTCCTTTCTGTAACCATAGCAGCCTCAGGTGCTCCAGCCCAGCCTGGGAATACAGATGCAGACCTGGTCCAAAAAACCAGCACAGGGGGCTATGTCAGAAAAGGTGTGGGTGTGGAATGGAGTTTTCTCTTCTGTGACTTTTTGTTCATCCCAAATTTATTCCAAGAGGAGTTGGGATAACAAAATTGGGGGCTGCCTGGTTTTGTCTGAATTCTGTAAGTTGGGGTTTTATTTAAAGCATCATTCTTTTTACAAAAGAAAAATTGAAAAGGCAGTTCTAGAGGGCCTTAGCACTCTTTGTTGATGTTTTCTCAGATGCTTATAATGAGCTCATAAATGCTAATGAAGAATGCTCTGTGGCTCCCCAGCAGTGCTGAGTCAAACCAGCCACGTTAGAGGACAGAATTACACAAGGGTTTGGAACAGTCGTACCCATCCAGCACCGCGGGACTAGTTGTCTGCTCAGGAGGAGCGCTGCCTGCTTTGTCAGCCCTCGTGCTTGCCAGCTCGCACCCTTACCACAGCCATCTCTTTGACCTAGATTATTTCCCCTGGGACGATGGTTTCAAAGGCCTCTTTTCAAAGTCAGCCTATGAGTTTTCAGCTCTCCATAGGCTTGGTCAGTAGGTATGTGCTGAGTACCCATTCATGTGCCCAGAACTTAGCTAGGAGCTGTGAGAAGTGACTCACCATGCGCTGCCTCCTGTCTCATCACCTTGTAGCCTCCACAAATGGCCCTAAAGCATCTGCATCAATGCAATCCCAACACATAAGCAGAGATCCAGCAGAAAGTTTAAGGAAGGGGTTACAAGGCAGAATAGAATTAAGGGAAAATGATGTCCCCTGCTCTGGCAATATCCAACATATAGAGCCATCACCACTCTAAAGGGACAGGGATGAGGGAGCAGCTACAAACACCCTGGCTGTAAGAGAGGGTTGCTGTCAGGAGCCTTCAGTAGAGAAGAAGCAACTGTACCTGCAGCCCAGCATGGGGACACTATTCCATGGCTTCATCCTCCTCCTCCAACCCTGAACAGGAGCCAGTAGTCAAGGGAGTCCGTCAGTGCAGCCCAGAGGCAGCCTATGGAGCACAGAGCCAGGTAAAGAGAAGGTGGAGTTCTAGTCTGGGAGGCCAAAGGAGATGATCCAGCAAAGCAGCTCTCCAGCCTCCTCTCCTAAGGCTTGCTGAAGGAACCTGAAGACTCAGGTGGGCAGGACAAACTGCTCCTGCAACCAGCTGTTTCTGCTGCCTGGTGCTTCCTTGGACATATCTATTCACATATCATTTGCCAAACTCTGCAAGAAAGGCCCAGTTCTCTTTGAAATGTTCTCCAGTTTGGCCTTGGATTGCAGGCATCTTTTGTATTTCTCTAGGGCCACTATTCGTTTCTGTAGCTAGCTGAAGAAAAGAACCATGTCCTGAACTTGATGTGTTTTACACAGAGCAGACCTTTCTTCAATGCATATGAGAAGGGTGGGTCAGGGCTGGATGGGTGGAGGGGTAGAAGTCATCTCTTGCCCTTGAGGCCCTCAGACTATCTATCCATGTAGTTAATGGATTAGGAAGTAGAAAATTCTAATCAGGACCAAGATGGACCCATGACAAAATTATGGCCAAATTTAATGATAAATATCTCCTATTCTCTGCCTGGTAGCTTAAGGGATGGAGGGAATATGGAAGTTGGAAATATGGAAGTTGATCTCAGTTTTTGCAGGTCTGGAAAAACACACTTTGCACACTGACTGGCATAATTTTTTCACTTTGTGGAGTATATAAAAATACCCAGGTATTTGCCCTAGAACATCGTTTAAAAATCACTAAAGGTCTTGGTCTACTGCATTTATCTCTCTACAGCTATTGCAGCAGTTATTCAAAGAGGCAGAAGGCAAGGGAAGGGAAAGAAATGAATTGTAAATAAAAGCACCTTGCATGGTGCTGGCCCCACAGTATGTTCTACAGGGGGGAAAAAAAGTTTAAATTTAATTCTCACAGTCATGTAATGTCTCAACTTAAAGATGAAGAAATTGAAACTCAAGAGAGGTGACTTCTCAAGGTCAGTGGTTACCCAGCTAAGGCAAGATGAATGAAGAGTTTAATATTTGATGGGCATGGCACATGTTGAGGATCAGCTTTGGCTCTTCCAGAGACGAGGGCTCTGTTTTCCAAATCTGCAGCTGGATCTTCTATACTTCCTTATGGTCACTAGGCTAGGCCCTGGGCTCAAGAGAGGAGAGCCTTCTCTGCTCCTACAGGAGGGGGAAACCAGCCCTGCTGAGGCCAAGAGGAACACACAGAGGCAATCTACGGTTTCCAGGATCTGTGCTGTCACCGGCATTAGGGTCTTTTCACCACTGAGGTGTCCTGAGCTTCTGGAAACCAGGGCTCCTGGAAATACTCTGACCTGCTTGGGGAACAGAGCACCTGGCTTGTGAAGCTGTGTGTGCTGGAAAGACCCAGAGATTGCATGCGGCCTTCTGAGAAATCCTCACATTTTCATTACTTTCCCCTACAACATCCTTGCTTCTAGCAAAGCCTCTCTCACATAATGGAGTCTGGCAAAGTGAGACTGGATAGACAAAGAAGAAGATACCAAAATAAAAGGTGGAAGAATAAAATAGTCCGCATATATTTAAAATACTGATAGGCAAATCCAGGCAAAGCATTATACAAGTCTTTGGTTGTAACGACCTGCTCCCTCTGCCCACTCTCCCACTTCCTGCCATGGAACTTTGACTTGGAAATGGCCTATCCACATAAAACGAGTTTGGCTTTGTCTATTCAGAGTGAAGGTTGAGGCCAAAAATTTTCACAGGAGTGAAGGAGTTAAAGTAATGTACACCATCTGGCCAGAATGAGTTAATTAGATTCTTTGTCAAAAATAAAAAAAAAAAAAAAACCACAGTCAAGAAGATAAAGGAGAAAGTGGGTGGACACATTTCCAGCAAGAGAGAAATGTGTGTGAGATGGTGTCTGAAATGTGTGCCTCTTGGAATGAGTGTGTGTGTGTGTGTGTCGTGTGTGTGTACATGCATTCACATACACATGTGCACACATGCATTCGTGCACACTGGCAGAGGAGTTGCTAGGGGAGAGCAGTAGGAAGAGCTGACAAACTGAAGCACAAAACTGCTAACACTAAGGAAAGGGGCATCTTCTAAACCCCCTGGCCCACTTCCACTTAACTTTCTCCTAAGTCGTCTTCATTTCTGTCTTAGGTTTCCATAAACACTGCAGTTATTTATTTTATTTTTGTTTGAAATGTTAAACAAGCCCCAAAAGGAAAAGCTGTCGGGGCAATTCGTGGCGTCTCCAGAGAGGAGTTGCACTGCAAGCATTTTATGCAAGGGCTTGGCAAGGCTGCCTCTCGCCTGCATGCTTGGCCCTGGGTTTTGTAGTAGCCCCCATGCACCTCTGCCCTGGCTTCAGGGCACTAAGGTTCCCTGATCTGATCCATTTCTGTTTCCAGGGTTCAGCTCATCTCCCATCCCCCTCCATGGAGAACTTCTCTTCTGGAAGGATCTCTTGGCTGAGAGAATGATGGCTGACACTAATAACAACAGCAATGCCAAGAATAATGGGTGACATTAATGAGCACTTACTGGCACTAGGTCTTGTTGAAAATGAAGGTGAGGCACGTGTAGTAACACATTTCACTCTCAGCACAAGCCTACAGGGGAGATGCTATTATTATTTCCATTTTACAAGTGAGAAGCTCGAGGAATGAAAAATTTAAAACTTTGAATTTGAGAGACAAGGCCAGCCATGCTGGGCCTAGGGTAACATGAGCGAGACGTCTTGGGCACAAAATGTAAGGGGTTAACCAAAAACTCAGTAGTCAAGATAAATACCATTTTAATGCCATATTTAAAAAAAAAAAAAAAAATTGGCCAGGCATGGTGACTCATACCTGTAATCCCAGCACTTTGGGAGGCTGAGGCAGGTGGATCATCTGAGGTTGGGAGTTCGAGACCAGCCTGACCAACATGGAGAAACCCTGCCTCTACTAAAAATACAAAATTAGCCGGGCGTGGTGGCACATGCCTGTAATCCCAGCTACTCGGGAGGCTGAGGCAGGAGAATCGCTTGAACCTGGGAGGGGGAGGTTGCAGTGAGCCAAGATCACGCCATTGCACTCCAGCCTGGGCAACAAGAGCAAAACTCTGTCTCTCAATAAATAAATAAATACATAAATAAGTAAATAAGTAAAAATCAATGCAAAAAATCCACGATGAACAAAATACCAAAATTTCAAACAAAGGACCAGTCAGTCAGTCTGGCTATAACCCTTCACCACCACACCATGCTGCCTTGTTCAGCATTCATCTAGGATCTAAGATGTGCCAAGCAGGGGCCCTGCCTTTGCACAAGTTACCTCTTTTATTCTTGTAGCCTTGTGTGATAGGTGTTGTACTCCTTATTGAAGGGATCGGAAAACTAAGAGATTAATTTATGTCAATGTCTGCCTTCAACAAATTACAAACCCAAATGGGATTCCAAGCAGGACTTGATGTCAAGTTCTCTCTGAGTCTGATGCTCTTCCCCACTGTCCCTGTTCACTGTGTCCCCAGCTAGGAAAGGAATCTACCAGCTAAGCGGCATACGGCTGTACCCTGAGTCTGATGCAGAGACAGCAGGGGAGGTTACAATTCCAGGCAGGCCAGTTCCCGACAAGCATTCTTCCACTGCCTCAGCCAAACCCTCCCCTGAGACATCTCGTGTCTCAGCCAAGCCAGTCCTCCTTGGCCTGCCCCCACCCTTCCTGCACAGAGTCAGTGCAAATGCACGATAGACCCTCTCCCATTTCAAGTTCATCACCAGATTTCCCAGGGCTGCCTTGCTGTCCAAGCCTCTTCTTCCTGCCCATTCCTGACTCAGCAGCACATAAGAGACAGGCATGCATGTGCACAAGTGCACACACAACCTCCACCCCAACTCCCTGCCCCAGCTCTTCTAAGGAAGGAGCTTGCAGTGGGAGTGGAAGAAAATGAGGAGGGAGGTGGAAGACCCTGGAGCAAGAATCCACGTCCTGAAGAAAAGAAATGGAACCACTGCTATTGCCATCCCAGACTTGACGTCATTGGAACAATCAGAGTGTGGCACAAATACTTACTTGAATGTGCTCTCTCTGTTTCCAATGAGCATCATTTTGGCAGATTTTGCAGGGGATCCTAAAGAGCTCAAGGAGGCAGAGTCAGCCAGAAGTCATCTCACCCAATCCTCTGTCTCTAAGAAGCTTAGCTCTCCAGGCTCAGACACAATGGCCTCTCTCTGGCTCCTTAGACCCAATTGTCGTATGTCTCATCTTTCCCCTGGAGATACCCCTAAACTTTTAACTGCCGCATCCCACCCTCATCCATCCTTCAGGGTGAGAGAAAGAACAGGGCTTCGGAGTCAGGCAGCAGTAGGTTCAAATCCAGACTTTCCTCCCTACTCCCTGAGTAGCTTAGGACAAGTTGCTTGCTCTCTTACCTTAGTTTTCAATGTGTAGAATATGATAATGAAGGACCTGGTATGGTCCTCAGCACACGGAGAGATGTTTCACCTCTTCCCTGGCTTCTTTAAGACCTTTTCAACATAGTCTCATCTTGCTTGCCTGTGGAGTGATAGAGGCCCCTTATGGAAGCTTTTAATGACTGTCTTTAGGATTTAGCCTTCCCAGAAACTTCCTGGGTCTTCCCACCTCCCATCCTCACCTTTCAGGATCCAACATCGCTTGTCATCAATGCAAGGACAAAGCTAAGTGTAGAGCTGTTTTTAGACTCTTCCCTCCACCTTACTCTTCCTTTGCTTCCCAAATAACTTCTCCTGATGGCGGGTAAGGGGTGGAACGGTGGTGTCCACTTTCATACTCTCAAAGAAAAGGAAGTCCAAAGTCATCAAGTAAGAAATAGGGTTCAAAGACTCAAGGGAGAGGGTCATATGGCACATGCACTCCGCCCATACCACACCCAAGTTATTGAAGGTAATGAGGGATGAAGAACTTATGGAGGGCCACATGAGGGTGGGAAGGCATCCCACCAACGGAACCCCTTTTCCCATCAGAATTCTGAACCAATGGGGAAATAAGAAGAAAAGCGTAAGGCAGGTGGAGAACTCAGTATCACCTCTGTCATTGTTAAAGCTGGTGAATATGGCTTAATCATGGGGCAAGTGGGCTTTCTAAATTTGAATCCCAGAACTGTACAGAATTATCTTCCCAGTGACAGGCCTCACTGGATAAGAACAGGCTCTCTTATAGGGCAGACCCTTCCCCTGATAACTCGAGACCTACAGGAGCAGGGCAGAATGTATGTGCCCCAGAGACGGGCTCGCTCCAAGAGAAAGAGGACTGAGAAGGGAATGGGTAACATTTTCCCTTCCGAATCTATCAGATGAAGTCACTCCTCCTCCCCTGATGAAGACAGCCCAAGGGTGTTGTTATCCTAGTGGAAGGAAATAACACGTATGAGGAAGACTCACTCAACATCCCCTACTACCACACAACAATTTTATTTCCTTCAATCTGCTAGCAACAATGAAAACAAAAAAGATTTACATTATGTTATCTAATAAACTAGAGAATAGTAGAAACTAACCTAATATTTTTGTGAATAATAAATGGAATAATGGCACTTTGCACATAGTAAACCCTTAATAAATGCTAATTATAATAATAACTAGTATAGCAACTAAACACTATACTAGGTGCCACGGGATAGGAGAGACTTACTTCATCACATGTATTAAGAACGTTTACTGGGCATTGGAGTTAAAACCAGTACACATAAATTTAACTTGAGGCTGAGTAAGAGGAGTACCAAAACAGAAGATTCTAGTGGAGGGAGAAAAAGCACTGATGGAGGTGATAAGGAAAGTTCCTCTGGCCAAGGTGACATGAGCTAGGCCTTGAAAGATGTTTTCACGTGAAGACAAGGGATCAAGGAGAGCAGTCCAGTTTGAAGGAGATGCTATATTCTCCAAGCGATGAATGAGAGGCAAAGTTTTCCATTTTTATCCAAACCCTAAAAATCTCTTTGGGTTTGGTGTCCACCCTATAGGTGGCTACTTACCTATAGGACAAGTAGCAAATGAGATGAGTTTGCCAAACCCTTTGTCGTAGGGAATGGGGTGTCAACACCCTTCCAAGCCACTTCTCCTCACATCAGTGTTCTTCCTCCTATGTGGGACACTGTTCAGAGCTGAGAGTTACTCTCTGTCTACTTCTAGCACCCGCTGCTTCCACTCATCCCTGAGGGCACAACCCTGTCTCCTAATTGGTCTATTAGGCAGTTTCCCCCCAGCTTATGTTTTCTTTTGCTCCTCACTAGCCCAGCCCCTCTGGACTGCAACAACAATCTAGCCCCTTCCCCAGAGCCCACAGCGTGCCACCAGCTGGCACTCTCCTATCAGGCCACCTCTGGGAACCAGCAATACAGAGCAAGCTCATGTCAGTGCTTCCACCTCTCCGGCCAAGCGGTCCCTCCGGCCCCATAACCACATGCCATGCCTTCTTCTGACTTTCTTCCCAGCTGTCAGCACATTCCTGGTCTTAAGCTAACCCAGGCCACACTCTCCTGGAGACACATGAGAGCACCACCCTAGCCTAGATGCATGCATTTTCTCCTGGTGCCACAGAAATTGTGGCAACAGAATTGCAGAAGGTTAGAAGCCTGTCAGAGACACTAGAACAAAGCCCTGAGTTACCTGCAGGAGCAAAGGGTATGCAGTCCCTTCTGGACTCCAGGGTCCCATGGGAGGCTTGTAAGTGGAGCATCCTAATGTTCAATTTAGTTGAAGATTGGCTTCTTAAACAGAATTCCTTTTTTAAGTTTAGTTGTGGTCTGGCAGAAATTTCAGCAGTCACCTCTGACCCCTTCTTAAACCCAGTTACCAACACTCTCATCTGAGTTCCTTTTGTTAGGTATAAAATGGAACCAGGCTCAGTCCATCAGCACTTTTCTAATATTGTGGGAGAGCTAGAAACAACCCTGACTTTGCACTTGTTCCAGGACAGGCAGGTGAATACCAAATGCCATTTGAATGAGAAAACGCTACATGGTTGCTAGTTGTGTGAAGACCACTTCTGCTCAGGGACAATGGTCCTCTGTTCAGAGAGAACCTGACCAAAAGCATTCGGAATTCAGTCCTTAGAAATAAGCAATGCTCTATATTCTTTTAGTGGAAACATCTTTTGCTGAATACACCCATAAGAGATAACAGTATTTCCGCTCAGAAGCAGAATTAAATGTACGTGTTCAACTGGACACAGGCTCAGCTGGGCTGTGGTGTCCTTTCTTCCCAGGTACCACCAAGCTCAGACTCTCTCCCTTTGGAATAGCCTCTTCCATTTGCCTCTTCATTTCTTCCGTGTTAACACTCTGAAGCCAGGTTTGTTCTCTTGGCTTTAAGTCACTGCTAAATAATTCTAATTGCTCTGTACATCCTACCCAAGAGCAGACTCTTCAGACTCTTTAGATGTGCCCAAGGGTCCCCACTTTCCCCCTCCAACTGTAGATACCTCAGCTCCCTTACACGAGCTCCAAGACACAATCAATTCTGTGACTCACTATTGCCCAAATTCCACCTTCTGGCACCCTGCCTTTCTTTTTGTAGAACCACCTCATTCTTCACCCCCTCTTCCCTCTACTATCTACCTATTGACTAATACCATCCCATCAGATCTGGCTCACAGCACTCACGGCAAGGGATATTTGTGATATGCTGACCCAGCATCCCTTTGTTTAAGGATTTCACTTCTTCCTTCCTCCATTCACATGGGCAGGCCCCTGTCCCAGAATGGCCAGTTCAAGTATTCCATGTCCAAGGAGGAGGAGTTGGTTCCCATTTGGTGCTGAAAGTCTTGCAGGAGCAACCAGGGTCTTCTCGGAGGTTTGGTGAATGGGTGCTGGAGAAGAGAAGGTCTGCTGGGTGAGGATGTGGCATCTGAGGAGAGTTGGTCTGTCCCTCCACTCCAGGCTCTGTGCTGTGTGTTGTTTTCATTACCAGACAGCATCCTGATAGCATCACAACTCTGGATATATCTGTATCTGAACCCAGCTCTGTCTTTCAGCTCATGAGTTGTAAGGAATAATCAATTTCCTGTTTGCTTTCAATAAATAATTTATTTTTGTTTTAAATAAATAATTCCCCTTCTGTTTAAGTTCAATTTGGGTTTTTGCCACTAAGAAGGTTAAAAGAACCTTGACCTTGACTTTTACCACACTTTGAGTACAAAGATGTACACATATTCTGCCTTGTGCTGTTTACTGCAGTGTAAGCATTATTCCTAGGTAGTACACTGTAAGCTGCTAGAGGGCAGTTTACATTATGAACATCTGTATCCTCTATGGCACCCAGCACTTAATATGACTTCGAACATATTGTTTGCTTGGCACAATGAATGAATCCCATTGACCACCCCAATTCATCCATAAACCCTGGAAATATAGACAAATACATATTATGTTGCCAAGGAAACTTCCCAATGTGTAAAAATAAAAAAATGGCAACATCTTTGTTTCCAGAATTTATGAACATCCTGTAGAAATCTAAGTGTGAAAGCATGACTTGGGGCTGGTTAGATAATACTTGCCGCATGGATTCAGCCTTTCCAACATCCTTCCAGACAGTCTGAGCTGAGTTTCCTGAAGGATGTTGCCATGTGCTCTAGCAATGCCCAGGCTTCCCTGGACCCAGGAACCTGAGTACCTGCTGAAGAGGCTTTAGGAATGAGATGGCAGAGTTCAGACCTCTTGAGGACCAGCTGCAGGAAGATACCTAAAAAATAGGCTGGAGTCAAAATACCCATGCCAGACTAAGCCTGGCCAGACCCTCCAGGCACAGAGAGCCTGCTTGCTGTGTTTCTCCATATGGAGGGCAAAGTCAGACTAATATTCCTTCTCATTCTAGCAGAAGATGATCTAATTATCAAAGGGGTGGTTAAGGAGTGCTTTCATTTAACTAGTAGTTGTATCTTTTGAAATTTCCTGTTTCTTCTTCCCATGTTTAGGATGAGTTGTCCCACTCTTCTAGATAGGGGCTTATTTGGTGTTGGAACTACTGGACCAGCCACGCCTGCATTTGCTTCTGACATTCTTACCCCACCAGCCCCTGCCCCCACCTACCCCAAACCACTGTTCTTCACTGTTCTTTGGAAAGAACCCAGTGGCCCAGTGAGTTAGCTGTTTCCAGTCGGCTGGCCAAATGGAAACTGGGTCAGAGCCCCATCCCACTGTGCCTCTTTGGTGCCCACTGAGGACAATTCGTAGACAGCGCTCCAATTGCATTTATTTTCTTTGCACATGCTTTGCAGAGCAGCCCCTGATTCCCTCCAGCTAACAGAGCCCCCCACCTTCATTCATTGTGTGCTCATAGGAGATTAGGACATCGATGCCACACCTAACCAAATCCGTCCTGTTGCTTCATGCCAGGGAAAGACGTCCCCTATTGGGAGTAGACATCATTGGTTTGGGGGCGGGGGGCACATCTTTCTCCCTGAGGTCAGCTTTTTTCCTATGGGAACGTCCCATCTGCTCCTCAGTAACGCTTACAATCTGGAAATGAGAAAAAATGTGACTTGAGCTACTAGAGGCTCTACAGGGTGTGTGCAACTGTGCATCCCTCAATGCTTGTGCACACACGAGCATACACGGGCAAAGATGCACATGTGCCAGCCCTTATTTGACAGTACCTTGTGTAGAAATATGGGAGAAGACATGAAGTGGAAGAAAAGTATAGGAGAATCAATCCAGGACAGACAAAGACAGATAAAGGCAATGAGCAAAAGAGGCATCCCTCTCCCCACCTTATCCTGTCCCTTCCTCCTCCTTGGGATCTCACACTAGGACATTTTTCTTCCCTTTCCCGTGTCTTAAACTTCTAGCTCCACTTTTTCCCTCTAAATATAAACATTCTTAGGTTTCATTCTCAAAAGAAGGCAGAAAAAAAAAAAGAGAAGAAAGGAAGTACCAAGCAAAGAAAGAGGGAGTAGAGAAAGAAGGAGCGGGAGATGGAAGGAGGGACATGTAACCTCCCACCCAGACCACTCTCCTCCTGTGGACACAAATATCTCCTGAGTGTCACCACTTGCAGACAGGAGGTGGAGCTGAACATGGCCAGCACCAAAGTTCTCGTGCCTCCCTCCCACCACCACTTTTCTTCCCCTCCTTTTGCTGTAACCCGTAGCTTTGTGATTGCCCAAAATGAGAATCTTGGAGTTATCCTAAATTTCCCTCCTAACACTCCATATTCAATCAGTAACCAAATCTTATCTCACTACCTCTCAAATGTCTCTCAGATTGTTTTCTCACCCCCATCACTATTTCCTTGTCCACGTTATTTATTTATTTATTTATTTATTTATTTATTTATTTATTTATTTATTTTGAGACAGAGTTTCACTCTTTTGCCCAGGATGGGGTACAATAGTGTGATCTCAGCTCACTGCAACCTCCGCCTCCTGGATTCAAGTGATTCTCCTGCTTCAGCCCCTGAGTAGCTGGGATTACAGGTGTCTGCCACCACGCCCAGTAATTTTGTATTTTTAGTGGAGATGGGGTTTCACTATGTTGGCCAGGCTGGCCTTGAACTCCCGACTTCAGGTGATCCGCCTGCCTTGGCCTCCCAAAGTACTGGGATTACAGGTGTGAGCCACCGCATCCGGCTGCTTGTCCACTTTAGACTTCTCATCTCTTTTTCATCAGGCTTCACTAGTCTTTAAACTGGTCCCATGCCTTCACTCTCACTTATTTTATTCCCTCCCCACCCTTGGGCCAAAAGACTAAACTTTCTAAAACCTGAAGCAAATCCTAACATTAGGCTGCTTCAAATCCTTCAGTGGCTCTGCAAATTCTCCAGAACAGCAGTTAGCCCTTCAGCATGACAGATAAAGCCCTTTGCAAGCCGGCGCCTGCCTACCTCTCCAGCCATGCCCCAGGCTCTCACAGGCGCTCTGTATTTCTCCCCATACCCAACTCCTCCAAGTGCCTGAACCCTCCATGCTCTATCACATGCTGTCTCACACCTCAAGGCTTCATTCCACTTCCAGAAGTGTCCTGCCTCCATTGTCTGTCTAGAAAGCCCCTAGTCCTCCATTAGATCTTAGCGCCAATACCAGCTTCTCTGTGAAGACTTACCTAGCATCCCTGGGGCAGACTGAAAGGGTACCCTTTGGTTGCCCTTGATAGTTGGCATATTTCTTCATTAACCCTATTTTAATAGTATTGTAACTGTTTGTTTGTCCAGCTTCCAAACAACACTAATCTCCTTGGAGGAAGGAATGATGTCTTTCTTCATGTACCCCTTACCAGAGCAGCGTTTCCTATCCACTAGGCTTAGAATTCATAGCAAATATTTGTTAAATGAACAAAGATACGACCAGATAAACAGTGACTGAAACCAAAGAGAAAATGGTCACAAACCCAAAGGCATTTGAGGCACTACGGCTTTGGGGTAAATGAGTCAGAAAACATAAAAATTAATATGTTGCTGCAGCATCAATACTCAGCATAGTATCTCTGGGGGCAGAGGATGAAACCAAGAAGAAAGAAAGCGATGAATCAGAGACAAAACTCGGTGTGGGCCAATGATTGGGACAAAATGGTAGCAGCCTAAACTATGATTACAACAGGGAATTTCTGACTGTTAAACTAACTTGATGTAATTTAACTCATTAATTGGTTTTTCAAATAATGAAAGGCTTGGTCTTTCCGGCTTGGGAGAGTGGAATTAGTTCCAAATGGAAAATAAGGAGAGGCAGTTTTCAATGCAACATCAAGATATTTCTAGCAATAAATCTGCTTACATATGGACTAGGTCAGAATATAGAAGTCTTTGTTCTACCACCTACTCGCTCTGTCACCTTGAGCAAGTTCCTTAACCTCTATGAGCCTCAATTTCCTTGTAAAATACGTACAATCATAGTATACACCTGAATATAAATATTATAATGATGTAATATATTTAGCATGCAGTAAGCATACAATGCACATTGAATTTTATTAGTAGTGGAACTTAGTTCCCTATAATTGAAACTTTTGGAACAATGGTGGAATAATTACTAAGTGCAAACATTTCTTTTTCCTTTTTACTGTCTCTGTAGTATTATAGTGATTTTCATATCATCTCTCCTAGTAGATAATAAATTTTTAAGGCCATGGTCCAAATCTATTTCATTTTAATAACTTCAAGATCCCTTGCACCTAGGAATCATTTGAGCAATATATGTTGAACTGGGAGATAAAGACGATCTAAGCATCAGAGGGAAGAGAAGACTAAGTCACCTCCAAAGTTTATCTAGACAATAGAATCCTCTCATTCATCCGTGCATTCATTCCTTTACTCAACAAAATGGTATGGGTGGTAACAATGTGTTATGCAATAGCCTGCTATTGGGGATGAATTATAGAAGACTGTTGAGTTACAAAGTTCTATGTTACCTAAACTACCCTGGAAATATTTTAATGCTAATGGTGTAGTTCTTTGTTTTGTTCCTCTAAATAGATTGCTTATTTTGTACTATCCTGGAAAGTCATTTAGGAAAGAGACCAGAAAAGAGCAAAAAGGAAGTGGCTATTGTCCAAAACACACAGCTATTTTTTAGAAATGCAAATCCAAACCTCATGGATGATAGAGGACAGAATCTTTGTCAGTAGCAAAAGGCCTATCAAGTCCTCTAATTAGTGCTATCCTTTCCTGCCTGTTCCATTATACTCTGATAGTCCACCCTCAAATTCCCAGTGCAAGACAAGAGCTTGAGACGTGGACATATGACGCTAGAAAAGGTACCTTTTTGATACATAGAATCCAAAATCAAGAGAGCAGAGTGAAAACGGAAAGGAAGCAGCATCAAACCACATGCTCAGACTTGTGGGGTGGGGGTTGTTCCATGCAAAGCTAATGTGATAAATGCCATGAGTTACCAAAGGATGTCAGACTTTCTCTGGAGATGTCTACTACTCCAAAGGCTGCGAATCTTTTCTTTACTTAAAACAAGTCTTTAACCCTGATGGATCATGAATGCCCTTTGGGGATATGTGAAGTCCTAAAATTACAGACAGAATTAAATATGTAGATTTTTTAAGGGAGAAGTTTCACAGCTTATATAAGATTCCCAAAGCGATCTGTGGTCCAAAAAATCTGTCATGTTAATTGGGGACATGTTGCTGACTAAGCAGTTATTCTGAGTTGGAGGCAAACGGAAAGTTCAGAAAAGCATTCCCATTGTGCTCACAACCAGGTCAATTAGACTCTCACCAGCCTCTGAGCACATCTCCCATTATTCTTCTTCCAGAAAGTTGTCCTCAAAGAACCCTAAAAATTCCATAGCACTCGACGTACACGTATATAGAGAGTACATGGGTATGAATATGCGTGTGTGTGTGTATGTGTTTGTGTTTGTGTGTGCATGCACGTATGTGAGTGAAAGTCTAAGCAGAAAACAGTGCACTGAAATTGGGTTACTTGGGAAAAGCTTAAGAAAGGTTCTATTTACTGGGTGTAGTGAAATCATAAGGGATCATGCAGTACTCCATGCTAATAACAGCTGGAGCTATAATCACCCCTAGGCGTTAAGGGTCAAGAAGAGGGAGTGGTGTTGGAACCCAGAGACAGAGAGGGCTGTGTGAAAAGTGATGCCTGACAAGAGGGTGACCTTCTGTCAAGGGACGCAGACAGCCCAAGGTGACCCACTAGGAGAGAATATCACAGGAATAAATACTACAACTTCTGTCCTCCCTTCAGTGATCTGCTAGGACTCCCCATTTGCCAAGACTAATAGACGCCAGAGGACAAGGGAAACCATTGATGTAAGTCATAAGATCAGCTTCCATGAAGTATAGAGTAGACCCGGAGGAACAAACTGAAGAAATTCCAGCCTGGTGTGTGTGTGCACGTGTGTGTGTTCCCCATACATGAGAGGGTAAATAGTCTAAATTCAGATCCACTGGTCTTTACCCCCTACAAGTTAAGCCATAGGGACTAGGAATAAATAAGAGACTCACATTTCTTGCTCACCTCTCTGTGTCTCTCAAGGCTTTGCTGGATGGAGGATCTATAGCAGCAGCAATGCTCAAATTCTTTCTATCTCTTGTCTCTTTGTACTACAATTCCTCCTCAATCCTTAGTGGTAAAAATGGGGTCAGGGCACATAAAAGGCAAATCTCATTACCCAAACAGGTGTTTCTCTTTGCTTTGCCATGAACTGGTTGTGTAATGTTGGGCCAGGCCAGTCTCACTGTGGGCATCAGTTTCCTCATTTGTAAATGAAGGGGCTGGGCCAACTCTCTCTGGTTCCATGTTTAGTCACCTTACTTCTCATAGCCCTCTCAACATTCTGAATCCTGAATGCCTAGTGCAGTGGCCACAGGTTGTAGGCACTCTATAAACAATGGGGAGCTATAGGGTTCAGCTCAATTCAACAAATATCTCTAAAGTCTAATTCTGACTATGTGTTTAGTTCACACATTGCTCTTGTACACTTTATTCCTAGTAACAATCTTGAATTTGGTTATTGCCATGAAAGAGTTAAAGCTTTCTAGTTCTTAGTACTCCTAGCCTCCCGATCACTGTATGCATTTTATATCTCACTCCTACCTTCCAGCCTAAAACAGAGTCCAGGTAACTCCTTGAACAATGACTGAATTATTTCCAAGTCATTACATGTTCTGGCTCTGTGTTGGTTAATTTTGTATGGACTTGACTGAGGTAAGGGATGACCAGTTAGCTGTTAAAACATTATTTCTGGGTGTGTCTGTGAGGGTGTTTCTGGAAGAGATTAACATTTGAATCAGCAGACTGAGTAATGAAGATTACCTTCCACAATGAAGGCTGGGTATCATTTAATCCCTCTAGGGCCTGAATAGAAAGAACAAAAAGGTGAAGGAAGGGCAAATTGACTCTCTACTTGAGCCAGGCCATCTGTCCTCTCCTGCTCTTGGATGTCTGCACTCCTGGTTCTCAGGCCTTTGGATTTAGGCTGAGACTTGCAGTGTTAGAAGAGTATTACCCCAGTCTTTCCTTTGACTTCTATAACCTTGGCATTTTGAAGAGTTCAAACCAATTACTTAATGTGACTCTCCTTCAATTGGGTCTGTCTTTTCCTTCCTTTTGATTAGATTTATGCTGCAAAATTTTGTCAGGAATATAACAGAAGTGATGCTATGCTCTTTTGCATCTGTTTGTTGGGGAACACATGACATCAGATTATCCCATTGTTATTGATGATAACTTGAATTGTTTGGTTAAGGTGGTGTCCAACATGTTTCTTACTGTCAAGTTATTATTTTTCCTCTAGAATTAGTAAATAACCTATGAGAAACGCTGTTAGGCTATGTAATATCCAGTTCCTCATCAAACATTCTCCATAAATGTATCACCCATTCATGATTCTTACCTAAACTAATTATTATTGTAATGGCTGCAAAATGGTAATGTTCTAACTCTTTCCTAACTCCATTGTTCCTTTTATGTTTATTAATTAGCATTCTATTGTGAAGAAAAGCTTTCCTTTCTTCTCAATCACCTATTCATTTATTCACTCATTAATTTATATCAGTCTGGAATCATGGATTCTTATTTTGTTAAACATGTTAAAATGTGTAACTAACAGTTATTGATTTTGTTGTTCAAATTTCCAGGACTTGCTCAAGGAGCCACTCACACTGGATCCTGAGTCTTTTTGATATATCTCCATCACTTTTTCATAGTTTTTTTTTCTGGTACAATAAGGTAATTCAGGTTCATCTTAGGCCTTCTTTGCTCCAACCAGCCTATGGCATCAGACATTTCTTCAAGAAACATTGATTCTTTTTGTTGAGGAATTGTATTTAGAAACAAGGTCTTGGGACTAGATTTGCTCGTTTTTATCGAAGTGCCATTGTTTCCTTCAGTGAACAGAGCTATTTATAGGACAGGAGGAGTGCACACACACACACACACACACAGATGTTATATATAAAAAAGAAATACATATAATATACATATAGATGTACATATGTATGAAATTACATATTAATACATATTATTTATTAAATGTTAATATATTTAATAAAACCATGAGTTTTTGCTAATACCAACAATTTTGACCCAAGACTATTACTATTGGTACATTCGAGATTTTCCTCTGTACGTTATTATTTTTTATTTATTTATTTATTTTTTGAGACTAACTCTCACTCTGTCACCTAGGCTGAAGTGCAATGGCACAATCTCGGCTCACTGCAACCTCTGCTTCCTGGGTTAAAGTGATTCTCCTGCCTCAGCCTCCCGAATAGCTGGGATTATAGGCACATGCCACCATGGCCGGCTGAATTTTTGTATTTTTAGTAGAGACGGTGTTTCACCATGTTGGCGAGGCTGGTCTTGAACTCCTGACCTCAAGAGATCCAGCCGCCTCAGCCTCCCAAAGTGCAGGGATTACAGGCATGAGTCACTGTGCCCGGCCCTCTGTACAAATTTTTAATTGTCTTCTTCAACAGTCAGAAACCCGCTTTCCTTTATCCTTAATATAGTTATGCATTTGCTCACTCACCCATTTCTACATTTCACATAAAGTGGTTTCTGAATTGCTAACACTATGTGTTAGAAGACAAAAACTGTTAACTAGATTTTAATATATGTTTATGGTTCCTTTTGTATTTAGTCTGATGGTCTATAGTCAAAGAATTGAGTTCAAATGTTACTTGTATTAGTTTTTAAATTTTTTCCCTAGTTCAGTGTGGTAATGTTCTTCATTTATGATATGGTTAGTGATTTTTCTTGGTAGGTAAAATGTCAACATGGTTCCAAAACTAAAAATGACACAAAAGGTATATTCAAAGAAGTGCCGTTACCATCCCATTTCCCCACATCCTCTATAGATCACAAATTGTATCCATTTCTGGTTTATTCTTCCTGTGCTTCTGCCAGCAAAATTAGACAGATATTGTAAATATGTCTATTTTCGTCTGTCTCCCTCTTCTACAAAAGGTAGCATAGCATACATTGTATATATTCTTTTTTACACAAAAGGTAGTGTAGTATACATTGCAGAAATACTCTTTTGCTTTTTGTTTTTTCCACTCACTAAAATATCCTGAAAATCACTCTGTGGCAAGCATAAAGACCCTCCTCATTTGTTTTGCAACTCCATACTGCTCTATTGAGTGGATGTATCATCACACACTCAGTCTAGGATGTATGGAAATTTTAGGTTGTTTGTAATATTTTGCAATTATAAACATTGCTGTAGTGAATAACTTTGTGTACATGTATTTTCATGTTCATATTGTTAGAGGTGTAGCTTCAGAGTAAACTTCTAGAATAGGGATTGCCACCTCAAGAGAGAAACGCATATGTATTTGTGTTAGATATTGCAACTTCCTCTCCAAAGAGTGGCATTATTTTTCACTCCTCCTAACACTGAGAGTATTTCTTCTCACAGCTTTGTCAATGGTGTATTAAGAGTTAAAAAAATTTTTTTTACCATTCTGATAGGTGAAAAATGGTATCTCATTAGATTTAATTTTCATATCCCTTATTATAAGAAGCATATTTGAACATATGTTTGTATGTTTAAGGATATTTGAAAGTTGAAAATATTTTTGTATATTTAGGGACCACTTAAATTATATGAACATATATTTTGCCCATTTTTATTGGTTTTTGGTTTTCCCCTTATTCTCAATTTTAAAAATTCTTTATACTTTGGGGGCATTAACTTTTTATCTCTGACATAAGGGATATAGAAACACTTTCTACCAGTTCGTCACTTGGCTTTGAACTTTACTGCTGATAATATTTTTGGCCATTCTAATTTGTTGTTTCTAAACTTTACATAGTCAAATTGTATTCTTCATCATCATTTTGATTACTATTATCATTATTATTATTATTACAGGATTCCAAATTATAGTTAGATCCAGGTCAGATCCAAGTCAGAAATTAATGATATTTTCTTCTAACTAGAATTGTGGATTTATAAGGTTTTATTTTCTATATATACTACCTTTCATACATTTGAGGTTTATTCTTTTATATGGTTTAAGGTATGGATTGCATTGTATCTCTTTAAAAGAATGACTATCATTGATTAGAACTTGCATTTTTATTATATACTAAATTTTCATATGGGTATGGGTCTCTCTCAGATTATGTTTTATTTCACTGGTTGGTCTTTCTACTTACGCACAAGGTTCATACCAGTTCAATCACAGAAACTTTAGAATGCATTTTAAGTTTAGGCAAAGTTAATCTTTCATTGTAGATCTTTTTTAATTTCCTAACATTTCCCTAGTTATTCTTCCTTATTTATTTTTTCCATATAACTTTAGTATCAATTTCACTATGAAAATTTTTAATGTGATATTTTTATTAGGATTGTAGTCAATTTATAAATTAGCTAAGAGAACAATGGCAACCTTATGATATCAAAACAGCCTAAGCAAAAAAAAAAAAAAGTTGTCTTTCTGTTTGTTCAAGTCTACTTTTGTTTCTTTAAGGAAGCTTTAAAGTTCTCACCTTTGGATTTTAAATGAGGTTTTCCCTATCATATACTCTAATTGGTGTTTGGTTTTGTATATAAAAACTATTGATTTCTGAGTATTAATTTTAAATTCTCTTATCTTTTCTAAATTTAGCAAAATACTTTATTGCTTGAGTTCATTTTATAATTGATTGAATTTTCCATGTATACTATCATATTATCTGCAAATATTGACAGTTTAACTTATTTGTTTCTAAATTTTACAGCTTTCATTAATTTACCTTGTTTAATTGCATTGGCTAATATCTCCAGTACAATGTCAAATAAAGCAGAGAGAGGATATTCTTTCTTTATTTCTAATCTTAATAAATATGCCCCTAATATTTTCTCATTAGCACAGATACTGGTGTTAAGATCAAACTATATATTTCTTATCTCACCAAAGAAACAGCCATTAATTTGTACATTCTTGAGTGCTTTTGTTAGGAGTAGGTGTTCAGTTTGTTCAAAGGCTTTTTCATCATCTCTGGAGACAATCACATTTTTCCTCAGTTATACTAATGTAGTATATTACTCTAATGTACTTTCTAAAACTGAGCAAAACTGGCATTCTTGTAATAGGTCCCACCTTGTCATAGTGTATTATTTTCTTAGTGTGGTGTTGGATTTTGTTCCCTATAATTTGTGACAAATCATCTTTACTATCTTTTCATTTTCATCTAAGTCCACTTCTCAATTATTTTATTCAGACTCATCTGTATCTCAGGTAGAGAAAGAGTCCATGACACACCTGATTTGGAAGTTTCTCATGGTGTTTAACAACTTCCTCTTTACGTTGATTCAACCCTGCTTCTATTTTCAACAAGAGATATGGATAACAACTATATTCATAAGACCAAATTGGTTCACTTGACCTTACCGTCAGAACCAGAAGTAGTCATAAATACTTCCAGAGGTGTGTGAATTCAAGGGAATTAAGTTTCCATCCCCACTTCTAGCTAATTGCGAGGGCTAATCTGAACTCCAAAGACTTTGATTGAATCAACCTTTAGCCTCTCCTGTGGACCAAAACCTCCTCTGTTTCAGAGGGAGAAGTGGAAAATTCTGAGATCCTCAGGTTCAGTTTCAAAACATCAGCACTATGTAGTTTAAATGTCACCTTCATGGAGAAGACTTCCCTGATCATCCTATAAGTCCTTGCTACTCTCTGTCTCTGGATCTTGCTTGTTTCTTTAACTACACTTATCTCAAGTAAATGTAATTAATTAATTGTGCTCCCCCACTTCCACTAAAGTGCAAATTCCAGGAGGAAAATGACTGTGTCTGTTTCATTCACCCTGATCACCACATCTCAACACCTAGCACAGTGCCTGGTAGGTAGTATGTCCTCACTAAGTATTTATCGAATGAATGAATAATCTTGGATGGAAAAGAAAGCATTGAACCATCAGACTCCTCCAGATGTAAAATGCTTTGTCCCAAGTTGAGAGTAGAGTTGGCAAAGTTGTTCTTCCAACCCTGAAACTCCTTGAAAAGCTAAGAGTTGTTCTAAGGGTCGAGCACCCTTCCAGGCACTTCAGTGCCAGCTTAACAGAAGTTTATTTTCTCATGTCTGGGGAGCTTCTGACAAGTTTCTGAGTTCAGCTCTCAGCAGATTCTTCCTGGGAAATTTTAAGTTCAATTCAAGTCAGTAGCTGCTGTTATATTTTTCTCTCTTTTATGCTCTTTGGAAAAGCAGCAGTTTGGTTTTTCTTTTTTTTTTAAGTAAATAACCTAAAGGGTAAAACTCCAGACCTTGGATTTAATTTCGGGGGGAAGGATGGAGGGAGGAAAGCATTTGACAAGACCAATACCGAGCTCTTTGTGTACGTGTGTGTGTGTGTTAATATACATTATGTGCAAGTCTCCCCAACCCTCTCATCTCTCTGACAACCACTTTTAATGAATTCATGTGGACCCAATCAAAGATTCTGTAGACCATTTTCTTTCTTGCTTATTCTGTAACTTGGGCTCAATAATTTGGGAGATTCCTTTTGAAGAAACATCTGGAGCCCTGGATGCTGGCCCATTAAAATCAATCCCTGCCTCACCCCCACCCCCTCTCTCAAACTCATCTTCCTTTGAAGAAGTGTTCTGGTTTGAAAATTTCTAACCCAGAATTTCTTGCTCTAGGATATTTTACTCAGAACTTTGGAGTCATTTACAAATAAAACTGCCAAGCAAAATCACATTGCTAGGAACCCGCAGTGGCTCAAATCTGTTTATGGGGATCTGGTATCCTAAGGAACATAATTGGCTCTAAGGAAAGCTTTTGTGGGGGTGAATGTGACTTGAGAATGGAGATGGGCTCAGACGAGAGTCCCATAGTCATATGTTGTATGTATTTCTCTTCTAGCTCCCTCAGGAACACACAGGAATCTAAAGGAAGCCTGGGACAGGAGAGGGGAGAGAATATAAGGAATATTTTTCCACCGTTGTGAAAGTAATAACCCTTACAGGAAAATACAGAAAAACAAAACAAAACAAACAAACAAAAAGAACAATGAGAAGGACTAAAGGCACAGACTGAATTTCATGATAGCCATTTCATCTTCTTCACTATCTAACCCTTTACGGAAGTAAAGAGTTTTGTCATTGGGCGTTAGAGCCAATCAGTCATGATAGAAGTGATGAACTCTGTCTCTCTACCTGAGCCCAGCATCCTTCTTTGGAAGCACTGACCCTCTGCTGGCTTCCAGAGAACCCTGTCCTGGCAGATCAAGAAACACGGTGTGGCGGATTTGCATTAATGTTCGTAATGGTCACCCCTCCCTGTATCTGTGCCCTCATCATACTTAGAAAACTCCTCTCACAGTAGATGATGCATAAGCCCATCCCTGATGTCAGCCATGTGACTTGCTTGGCCAATAAAAGCAATGGCATACCAATTTCAAGCCTAGGCTTCAAGAAGCCATGTATGTTTTTGCTTGCTTTCTTATGTATCCAGCTTCGTTTTGAAGAAAGACATCCTTGGGCTGCCCACTAATCCTGGGAAGAGGATAAGAAACATGTGGAGCCACACTAACCCAGCCAGGCCCAACACGGTCAGCCAGACTACACCACCCCCAGATGGAGAAGCAAGCCCAGCCTGCATCAGCTCAGCAACACAGATGTGTGAGAAATAAATGTTTATTGTCGCATGCCGCTGAGAATTTGTGGTTGCCTGCTCCACATCAAAAGTTAACTGATCACAGAGCTGAAAAGTAAAGCTCTTAAGAAGCTCTGTATTTGAATAACAATGCTTTATATTCATGAAGCATTCCAAGGTTTTTAAATATTTTAAACAATATATCTTATTGAGTTTTTATGACGACCCTGTAAAGTGAGTGGGGGAGGACTTATTATTTCCATTTTCTAGCTGAGAATACTAAGGTGCAAAAAGGTGAAGTCTGACCAGGATGCAAGGCAGCTTAAAAAAAAATTTTTTTTTTTTAACTAAAATCAATTAGCCCTTAGCAAAAAGCTACAGGGGGAATAAAGGGGAAATGAAAGTCCCACCCTTCTCACTACTAGCTCAGCACTCTTCTCTCTGCTGGAGGTTGTAGTAGGGGAGACAGACGAACATCATGCAATCAAAGAGTATGCAGAAAGAAAATTTTAGTGAAAAAACATTCTTATTTAATGGACTGGATTCTTCTGGGAAAAAATTCTGGAAGTGACATTTTGAAAATGTCACACAAGTGACATTTTGAAATGAAAGGAGTTGTGGGAGATAAAAGAGACAAAAATCTCTGAGTCTGAGAAAGTTACATAGACAGTGTATGTTCAGTGTATTGGTGGTTGCAATATGCCAAGAAACCTGCTAGAAATCTGACACGCATTATCTCATCAATCTTGATAATATAATAACACCATGAAGAAGATAGTAATATAACACAATATAATGTAACAAAACATAACATGTAACATAACATAATACAATCCCCAAAAATTAGGCAATAGAATAACTTGCCAAAGCCCACATAGCAAGGAAGCGGCCTTGGGTTCAAGCCCAAATCTGTCTGCCTCCTGCATTGGAGCCTCTCTGTCTTTGGTTGAGGGTGAGAGTCATGGGCACAGAAGCCAACTAAAGTAAGCCAAGATGAAGACAGAAGTAAGAAAACTGGAGTGAAGGAGTGACTGGAAGCTGGAAAAGTTTTCTGGAGATAATAAACTTCAAAGAGAACCTATTCTCTGCCCAGGCATTGACCCATGATTGTATTGTTAGAGAATCTGTAGCTCACAGGCCATCCTCCCCAGACAGTGGACTCTGTGGCATGGCCCCCCCAAGAGCAAAAAGCCCAGCATTTAGCTGTATCCCCTTTCTCTTCTTTGTCTCTCTCTCTGCATGTGATAGCAGCACTCAGGTGGTTTTTCTTTTGCAGTGATGCCACAATTGAGACTTCGCAGTAGGATGGAAAGAGCTCAGGCCTCAAATTTAACATCCCTGGGATCAAACACAGGGCTGATTTAATAGTTGTGTTTCCTGATAAGTGATTTAACTTCTTTGAGCCTTGGGGAATATTGATAGTGTCTACCTCATAGGATGCTAGGGGAACTCAAAGAGATTTTCATGTTAAACCCTTGCTTGGGGCCTAAGACATTCACGCATTCAGTAAATGATATTTGCCTCCCAAGCTACTTTTCGGAAGGTCCAGCTTTCTTTCTAGGAGGTCATAAGAAGGAAAGCAGAGGTGGCCGGAAGGTGGGCCAGGCTGTGCGGCACAGGCCACCGCAGGTAAATCTTGCCTGACAATTCCACATGGGCCACACCTGCTGCTTTGTTTCCTGACCACAGCCCTTCCCATTGCTGGAGTATAGGGCTGCAACAAAACCCCTTGGCAGTGACTCTCGACTTCTCGCATGTTCCTCAGAACCCAAAGTATCTTCTCTATGTTTTGCCAGGTCACATCTCTTTAAAAGTGAAAAGTTTGTTTCCCCCTTCCTTCACCAGACCCCTTCACCCCTTCACCCTCCTCCTAGCCAGGGTGGGGGATTGAGCTTCACAGCCTTTTGTTGACAGCAGAACCAAAGGCTCAATTTCTGAGAAGCGACTTTGAGCTCCTACTGCCTCCCATGTCTGGAGAGTGTGGGAGGAAAGGAGGCTGCTCTGGTCCTCAAAGGACATCTGTAGAACTTGCAGGCCTCGTGCAGTTAACTAGAAAGCCACCAGCCTCCTTTAGCTTCTCATGCCCATAAGAGACTCTTCCTGCAGTTTCTTTCTGCTGCTGGTGCAAGTGGATGAGGCCTCTTACACTTAACCAACCAGTGCCCTAAGGAACCTGCTTGCTTTCGATGGAATTCATGGTCTTAACATGCCTGCCATCTGTTTGGGAAGAAAGAGGGGAGAGAGGTGGAGAGCACAAGGAAGTGGGGGAAAGAAGAGATAGGAACTCCCCTTCCCTGCCCCCACCTCCCTCATGGCTCCATCTATCTTATGAGGCTTTGGGAAGGAGACAAAACACCTGGCTTTCAAGGGCTCCCTAACAGCAGAGACAATCGTAAGTGAGAAGTGGAGTGAGGCCCCTGCAGGTAGATGCTGCAATAGAGCATCATCCAACCTTTGAGTGTCCCTGTCTGTGAAGTCCGGACATGATTCTTGTTCTCTGTGGAATCTCTACCTCTCCTGTCCTGTGTGAGGCTGACTAAAAGCCAGCAGGGCTCCCCTCCTCCCTACATCTGGGGATTGCTCCTTCTTTTCTCAAGAGGCGTGGAAAATAAGTTTTATCTTTCTGCCTGGGGAGTATTTTCCTCAACCCATACACAAGTCAAAGTAGTCTTGAAAGTATTTGTTGAATAATAACAGCAATACAGTAATGATAATAATGAGAATGATCCTATTTCTGGGACACTTCCTCTGCACGACCCCCTTAAGAAAATTAAGCACTTTCTTCACTTCCATTATCTCATGTAATCCTCAACTCTTTAACACAGCCCTACACAATCTGACCCCAACTTTGCTCTCTAGCCTCATCTCCTGCTATTCTCCACCCACCAGCCCACACTGTCTTTTGTAGCCAGGCTCTGGGCCTTGACCCATGTTGTCTACTCTGCCCAGGAGTGTCTTCTCTCCAAAACCATCCTCTTCTTCTCTTTTTTTTTTCTAAGACCGACTGTTCCTCTGTTACTCAGGCTGGAGTGCAATGGCGCGATCCTGGCTCACTGCAACCTCTGCCTCCAAGCCATTCTCCTGCCTCAGCCTCCTGAGTAGCTGGGATTACAGGCACCCACCACCACGTCCAGCTAATTTTGTACTTTAGTAGAGATGGGGTTTCACTATGTTGGCCAGGCTGTTCTTGAACTCTTGACCTCCAGCCTTCCACCAGCCTCAGCCTCCCAAAGTGGTGGGATTACAGATGTGAACCACTGCACCTGGTCCCAACCTCTTCTTATCCATGAGATCTAGCTCAAATACTCGTCAAAATGCAAAGTTATAAACACATCCCTAGGCAGAGAGGGTTCCTTGCTACTTTATCTACTTCTTGCAGGAGACAACTTATATCGCATTAAACATGGCTGCCTCTTTCTAGACTGTGAGCTCTTTAACTGCAGGGGGTGCAGGTTCTTGTGCTTCTTGGATTCCCCAACACCTTAGAGAGTGCCAGGCCTATAACAGGTGTTCCATGAACGTGTGTGAAGGAATGACAACTTCAGACCACTCTCTTCCGATACCCTTGCCATATGAGTTCAGAGAAATGAGGACACAGCAGTACATGGCGGGGGCGGGGGGGGTGAAGAAAGGAGCATGGAAAAGATAGGACTCAGATATGTGGAGAGAAGAGGGGAGAGAGTTTCATGTAAGAAGAACAATACAATATACATGCAAAGTATAAAAATCATACATTGTACTTTCAGGAGATGGCCTAATTCTAGTCAGACATGTTAACTCTCTAAATCTCTTAAATCAAGAATTCCTTCCTTAAAAAGAGGACCCTATTTCAAAATTTCAAATCAACTTTGAAGGAGGTATAACTTATATACAATTAGATGCACATATTTAGGTGTACAAACTGATATTTTTATTGATAAACATGTGGACGTGTATGTGTGTGTGTATAATACCACCATATTCTGTAGATTATTTTTGCCTTTTCTAGAATTTCACATCAATAGAGTTATTGCAGTATGTATACTTTCATGTCTGACTTCTTATGCTTACATAATGATTTTGAAATTCATCCATATTGTTGCAAATATCAGTACTTTGTTCCTCTGTATTGCTAAGTAGTATTCCATTGTATGGATATACAACAGTTTATAGATCCTTTCAGCTGTTGTTAGACATTTGTGTTCTTTCTAGTTTGAGGTTACTATGAATAAGGTTTATATGAACATTCATATAAAGTCCTTCATGTGGATGTGTTTCATTTCTCTTGGGTAAACACATAAGAGTGGAATTACAGGGACATTGGGTAGGCTTAACTTCATAAGAAAGTATCAAATTATTCTTTTACAGTGGTTGTACTATTTTATGTTAGCTATGTCGTGGTGTCTCATTGTAGATTAAATTTGTATTTTCCTGATGCCTAGTGATGTTGAGCATCTTCATGTGGCCATTCTTGAATTTTAAAACAAACTTTTTTTTTTTTTTTTTTTGAGACAGGGTCTTGCTCTGCTCCCCAGACTGGAGTGCGGTGGCACAATCTTGGCTCACTGCAGCCTCCACCTCTGGAGTTCAAGCTAGTCTCCTACCTCAGCTTCCCAAGTAGCTGGGGCTATAGAAGTGCACCACCACACATGGCTAATTTTTGTATTTTTAATAGAGACGGGGTTTCACCATGTTGGCCAGGCTGATCTCCAACCTCCAACCTCAGTTGATCTTCCCCCTTCAGCCTCCCAAAGTGCTGGGATTACAGGCGTGAGTCACTGCGCCCAGCCAACTTTTTGGTTTTAGGATGGTTTTAGATTTATAAAACAGCTTCACAGATAGTACAAAGAGTTCCAATATACCCCACAGCCAGTTTCTCCTATTGTTAACATCTTACACTAATACGGTAAATTTGTCACAATCAATAAAACAATATTGCTACATTATTATTAACTACAGGTCATACTTTATGTGAATATCCTTTGTTTTTACTTGTCTTTGTTATTGTTGTTGTTGTTCTGGAATCTCATCCCAGATACTACATTACATTCAGACACCACGTGTCTTTAGGGTCCTCTAGTCTATGAAAGTTTCTCAGACTTTCTTTATAGATGACCTTGACAATTTTGAAGAGTAATGGTCAGGTATCTGGTAGCATGTTCTTTAGCTACAGTTTGTCTGATTGTTTTTTCTCATTGTTTGAGAGAATGGGTTATGCGTTTGGGGAAGGAAGATCACAGAGGTATAAGTGCTATTCTTTTCCCATCATTTCAAGGGTACGTACTACTAACACGGTTTATCATTGTTGATGTTGATCTGGCTGAGGTAATGTCTGTCAGTTTCCTCCAGTACAAAGTTTTTATTTTTTTCCTCATTTCCATATTATATCCTTTAGAAGGAAATCACTGTGAGGAACTTACACTCTACTTCCTTGATCACGAGGAAACTTCCCACATAAATCCTTTGGAATTCATATGCACAGGAGAATTGTCTATGCTTACTCATTTATTTATTTAATCATTTATTTATATCAATGTGGACTCATAGGTATTTATCTTGTATCATAGTTATACAATCATGCACTTTACACATTTTGTTGCTCAAATTGTTTCAGCTTTGGAACCAGGAAGCTCTTTCAGTTGGTCCTTGTGTCCCTTTGATGTCCCCACATAATTTTGCTTATTACATACTTCCTTATTTTCTGGCACTATAAGACGCTCTAGGCTTTTCTTGCATATTGCCTACCCCAGCCCTAGAATCAGATGTTTCTTCAAAGAGGTCTGGTTCTATTTAGAGAATGGTATTAGAAACCAAGGCCTGGGTATTGGGCATGGTCACTGCTTCTTGGGTGTAACTGCTTTTAAACTCTCTCAGCAGACAGAGCCAGGAAGCACATGTATGTATACTAACCTGTGCATACACACATATCTATGATTATGTATGTATATGATAATAATGTGTTATATTTAACATATATATTCACTCCTTTTTGTCACTAAGTAGTGTTCCATTACATAGATGTACCATAATTTGTTCACCCATTCATCTGTTGAAGGACATTTGTTGTTTTAGTTTTTGTCAATTATGAGTAAAGCTGCTATAAATATGCTCATAAAGGTTTTTATGTGGACACGTGTTTTCAAATCAGTTGGGGAAATACCTAGCAGTACAACTGCCTGATTGTATTGCAAGAGGATGTTTCAGTTTATAAACTCCCTTCCACAGCTATTGCAGCACTCTGCATTTCCACCAGCAATAAATAAGAGTTCCTGTTCTGCATCTTTGTCAGCAATTGGTATTGTTAGTGTTTGGGGTCTTAGCCATTCTAATAGTCGTGTAGTGGTATCGTATTGCTGTCTAAATTTGCATTTCCTTAATGACAAGTGATATTGAGCATCTTTTCATGTTTGTTTTCCATTTGTAATCTTTTTTGGTGAGGTGTTTGTTCAAATCTTTTGACCTTTTTTTTTTTTTTTAAATTTGGCCATTTCCTTCTTATTAATTTGTAAAATTGAAAATTCAGAGTACAAGTTTTTGACATATATATGTCTGTGGGTTGCCTTTTTATTTTCTATTTCTTCTAAAAGACTATTTTAATTTTTAATTAACTAATTTTTTTTGTTTTTTTGTTTTTTGAGACGGAGTCTCACTCTGTCACCCAGGCTGGAGTGCAGTGGAGCAATCCCAGCTCACTGCAAGCTCTGCCTCCCGGGTTCACGCCATTCTCCTGCCTCAGCCTCCTGAGTAGCTGGGACTACAGGCACCCGCCACCACGCCTGTCTAATTTTTTGTATTTTAAGTAGAGACGGGGTTTCACTGTGTTAGCCAGGATGGTCTCGATCTCCTGACCTCATGATCCGCCTACCTCGGCCTCGCAAAGTGCTGGGATTACAGGTGTGAGCCACAGTGCCCGGCCACTAATTTTCTTTTATGGTGTTTGCTTCTTATGTCCTATATGCAATAAAGTCAGTGTCATTTGTTGAAAATATTAGGTTAGTGCAAAAGTAATTGCAGTTTTAAGTCCCACTGATGTGAACCCAATGAACCTAAAATTTCCCCATCCCATTTTTTCTCTGTTTTATTACATTAGCCCCTAGCATTTTGTTTGAAAATCAACTATTTCTGTGGGGAATATATATATATTTCTGAATTCACCTATTATTCTATTCCACTGGTCTATATGTCTATTCTTGGGTCAATGCCACACTGACTTGAGTACTGTAGCTTAATGTAAGTCTTTTAAAATGAGATAGCATAAATTCTCCAATTTTATTCTACTTCTTAAACATTGTTTTGGTTATTCTAGGTATTATACTTTGCTTTTCCATTGGAATGTTGATTGGGATTGAATTGAGTCTACACATAAATTTGATAAGAACTGGCATCTTAAAAACACTAAGTGAGGCCGGGCGCGGTGGCTCACGCCTGTAATCCCAGCACTTTGGGAGGCCGAGGCGGGCGGATCACAAGGTCAGGAGATCGAGACCACGGTGAAACCCCGTCTCTACTAAAAATACAAAAAATTAGCCGGGCGCGGTTGTGGGCGCCTGTAGTCCCAGCTACTCAGGAGGCTGAGGCAGGAGAATGGCGTGAACCTGGGAGGCGGAGCTTGCAGTGAGCCGAGATCGCGCCACTGCACTCCAGCCTGGGCGACA
The DNA here is from genome assembly GCF_049350105.2 of Macaca mulatta. Taxonomy (NCBI): domain Eukaryota; kingdom Metazoa; phylum Chordata; class Mammalia; order Primates; family Cercopithecidae; genus Macaca; species Macaca mulatta. Next base: position 122,213,739 of record NC_133417.1, on the reverse strand, counting down.
GAGCGAGACTCCGTCTCAAAAAAAAAAAAAAAAAAAAAAAAAAAAAAAAAACACTAAGTGTTCCATTCAATGAATACAATGTCTTTTTATGGATTTTGTTCTTTTTTTATTTTTCCCAACAATGTGCTTTAATTTTCATTGTATGTTTTCATAAAGTCTGTTGCTAGATATTTTATATTTTGAATGTTGTTGTAAATGGATTATTTAAATCCCATTATCCAAACATTCATCACTTGTAAGTTGAAATATAATAATTTTTAAATATTGACCCTGTATCCTGAGACATCATTAAATGTTCTTATTAGTTCTAGTAGCTAATTTGTAGATTCCTTAGGATTTTCTACATACATGATTTTGTCTGCAAATAAAGATATTTTTGCTTTTTAAAATCTGGGTCTTTTTCATTTTTTTTCTTCCTTATTATTATTTTATTAAAATAAATTATTTTTAAAGATAGGCATAAGTGTATGAGCAAGTTTTGTTGTAATTGGTGACTCAGTAAAACACAAAATGTGAACCCATTTAATCTCATACCTAGTATCTAGACATCAGTAAAATTTCAGGGACAATGTCCAGGAGTTACAGCTTTACAGATGCATTTATGTGCCAGCTTCATCCTCAGAAACTTACAATGCAGTGGCAAGTACCCCAAGATCTCAGGACCCTGGATCAGGGAACACAGAAAGCTCATATCACAGCATGTACAGGTTTCCTTCTGTTCATTCCCAGTCTCAACTCCTTTGCTTTCTTCCTCACTCTTCTCCTGCCTACCTACCTGCCTCCCTTTCTCTCACTCTCCATCTCTCTCTCCTCCCACTCTTCCTTTCTTTCTTTTTTTCTTTTTTCCTTTCTTCTTTTTTCTGTGCTTCTCTCTCATTCGGTTTCCCCATACAGCCACTTTCTCATTCCCCTGTTCCTCATTCTTGTTTATATCCCGACTTTCATAATATCATCAACACCAGTTCTCTCTCCATAGCTGGTTGCTTTCCTTTTTGTTGTCACGCCTGGGGATGCTCAGTCTTTGCAATCGTCATCAATCCTCCTTTGCTCCTTTCCAAGCCCTTCTGATCGTTTTTCAACTGTTGGGTAGGCTCGAGAAAAATCTTCCTATTCTGCTGCAAAGTCTTCCATAGGTTTAAGTCCTACTGATGTGAACCCAGTGAACCTAAAATTCCCTCATCCCATACTTTTAAATCAGAACATTTGAACCAATACAAAAACATGATTCTCACATTTAGAGACCATAAGAAATCCATTATGTCTTGGTATGGAGCACAACAATCTACTTATTTCACAAGTATTTTCCACCACAACTGCTTTTGAGGCAGACTGGGTGTGGATCAAGTGTTCAGAAATACTGATGAGGTTAAAGCTGGGGGAGGGAGGGAGCTACAGCATCAGCATCATCTGAGAGTCTACTAGAAATGCAAAATCTTAGGTTCCAGCCCACATCCCTGAGTCAAATCTGCCTTTTGCAAGACCCTCAGGTGGTTTGCATGTACATTAGTTTTAGGAGGATTGATGCAGCCCGTATGCCATGGTAAGAGGCATACTATGCCATGTTGACTTTCTTCAGAATTGATAGCAGCTACAAAAGCTTTAAAATGAGTTCTGAGCCCTAGTGTCTGGTCTCAAATCCATTCCACCTAGCAGAGGATTGATTTTACTTAATCATGCCTCAGATCCTCATGTGGAAAATGTGGCTTATATTATCTACCTTATGTATTTCATGGAGTTATGATGAGACTCCAATGAGTTATAAAAGCTTTTTGAAAGATATAAACTATTCAACAAATACAATACTAAATTTCAAAGCACATAATAACTTAAGAATTTCTTCAATTACTCAAAAAAGCTTTTGTGGCTACTATAAATTCTTTTTTTTTTTTTTTTTTTTTTTTTTTTTTGAGACAGGGACTCACTTTGTCACTGTCACCCAGGCTGGAATGCAGTGGTGTGATCTTGGCTCACTGCAACCTCCGCCTCCCAGGTTCAAGCTATTGTCCCACCTCAGCCTCCTGAGTAGCTGGGACTATGGGGGCATACCACCACACCCAGATAATTTTTGTATTTTTTGGTAGAGGTGGGGTTTTGCCATGTTGGCCAGGCTGATCTCCAACTCCTGACCTCAAGTGATGCACCAGGCTCAGACTCCCAGAATGCTGGGATTACAGGCGTGAGCCACTGGTCCTGGCTGCTACTATAAATTCTAAAGAAAGAAATTCAACATGACATTGCATGCCTCTTACCACGGCATACAGGCTACATCAATCCTCTTAAAATTAATGTACATGCATATCACCTGGGGATCTTGCAAAAGGCAGATTTGGCTCAGGGATGTGGGCTGGAGCCTAAGATTTTGCATTTCTAACAGACTCCCAGGTGATGCTGATGCTGTAGGTCGATGAACCACACTCAGAATAGGGAAGGGATTTATGCTCTTAACCAGAGAAGCTAAAGAAGGACAGTGTGGGTTGACTGAGATGGTGTGACTCAATTTGCCTCTTAAGAGAGGGTGGAGGAAGAAAAAGAATAGAGTTCAGTCTCTTGCTAGAATCACATTCTTAAAGGAGTCATGGCACTGGTGTCCCCCCCACCCAAAAAAAAGGGCCTTTTTTTTTAGGCAAGGATCTCCAGGAAACCTGGAGCAGTTTAAAGGGTTCTGCTTTTCCACCTTTCTGAGGAGGGGCCAATGGATGAGGTTATGTCCTCCGTAGGGAAACCATCATTCTGAGCAAACTATCACGAGGATAGAAAACCAAACACCGCATGTTCTCACTCATAGGTGGGAATTGAACAATGAGAACACTTGGACACAGGGTGGGGAACATCACACACCGGGGCTTGTCATGGGGTGGTGGGAGAGGGGAGAGATAGCATTAGGAGATATACCTAATGTAAATGACGAGTTAATGGCTGCAGCACACCAACATGGCCCATATATACATATGTAACAAACCTGCACGTTGTACACGTGTACCCTAGAAGTTAAAGTATAATAAAAAAAAATAATTATTAAAAAAAAAAAACCATGTTGACAGGGCTGCGAAGTTCCCAGACAACACAGCACTGAATACCCAGGGCACTTAGTTCTTAGACGGGGACAGCCTTGCAGGGGCCAAGCTGTGAGGAAGTTCAAATGTGGCATGTTTCCTAGTTCATCTTTTATTGAACCTAGAGAAAGAGCCTATAGACCTTTTTACACATTGAAGTAAGATGTACAGAAAAGTGGGATGAGGTCTTTACATCAGGAAGAAATGCAAACATCGGTGCCATTGTTTAAGTTTTTTGCCTCTCTACATCCGCTCTCCACCCTCTTCTATAGTACATGTTTCCCAGGAGGCTGAGCTATATGGAAATGCCCCATTAGTCTCCATTGCATCTGGCTTTGGTTGGGTTCACCAATAAGAGAGCACAGGAAAGGAAGAGAAAGAGTTTGGGGAATTTATTCTCTGGTTACCTTCCAGCTGAGTCGTGGGTTGGCAGTGACCACCTTCTCAACTGAAAGCCATGGCTCCTGCCAGGACCTCCTCTATCACAACTGCTGCTGCTATGTCTGGGTTCCAGAAACCCAAGTTCCTTCAAACCTTGATGTGGTAAGAGTGCCCCACTGTTCCTAGCTCTGGGTTGCTTCACCATCCCATATTGCATTCCCCTAAACCTTCCACAACTTCGTAAACAGCCGCTTTGCTGGGACTCTCCTCAGTTGACTTTGTTGGTGTGTTTCATTTCCAGACCTATTCTGATGCACTCTCAAGGAGCAGAACATTCCCAAATATTCCTTATGGTGACTAGGAAGTGCCCTCTCCTTAAATGGCTATCATGGGAATGGGAATACTGGAGGGATAGAAAAATCCAAGGCTATCAACGAGAGTGTAGAGAAAGTGAAAGGAGAGAAGCAGATGAAGATTGTGGAGACCTTCAGGATCAGTGTTGGGGGTGCTGGGGTGCAGAGGACCATGGCCCGATGACCTATGATAGGTGCAGCATTAGGAATTCAAGCCCTCCCATCTCCTGCTGTTTTCATAGGTCCCACTCTCCTTCTGATCAGCTTTAGAGAGCTGAGGATGAGCTCTCATGAAGGCTGAGGAAATCAACCTCTTGGTTTCTCTGTCATTCGCATCAAAAGTCCAAGCTCTGGGCCAGAGCTCTGGCAGTTTCAAAACCCTCATTCACACTCTTTGGGAGGAGGATCACTATGGGACCTTTGGGGAGATGCTCTCCAGAAATGGGGGATGCAAAAGTTGGCTGTGGTGAGGGAGTAATCAGTCAGTCAGGGGGTTCTAGAAAGAGTAATTAAGAGCTTGAACATTGGTGTTCAATTGCCCCAGTTTGAATTCTGCTTCTACTATTTCTTACTGCATAAACTTCAGCACTTTATCTTTCTGAATATTGGCTTCCTCATTTGTGAAAAACTGACAATCACGTCACCTATCTCAAAAGGTCACTAGAGAATTAAATTCTATAATCTTTGTTCAGTACTTAGCACAGTGTCTGGAACCCAGGAAACAGTCAACAGACATCAGCTAACATTCATGTTCTTTCTGTACTATGATCCTCATCATTTTCCATATCAACATCATGGTCATTGAAATGATATTGATAATTATAAAAATGAAGACAGATCAGCTCACTACAAATCCCACAATCCCATTTACCCATTCTGTCAAAATTGGATGTTTCTTTATTACATCCTGCCCCTAGGCCTCCAGGACAATATGGTCAGGATTGAATGGTGAAAACGGGACAGACCTCTTGCCACTTTCCTGCTATGTGACCTTGGCCACGTTATTTGTTCAAAGTAAATGAGAGGCATTTACTTTCTTCTTTCTAGGGTTTAAAACATATATTTTCTCTTGCTAAGATCTCCCATGTGCACCTCTAACAGCTCCCTGGCTTTATGAGTTGGACTCATGCCTTGGAGTTTTTGAATTACACTCCGCACCCCAATGTCAAGACAGCAGGGTAAATAAGTGCAGAGAAATTTCTGCCAGAGACCTTTGCTTTGGGATGAGCATGCTTCCCATGGGCTGAGTCAGCTGACCTGCTTAGCCTTGAATTCATTTTGGCTCATCCACTTTGGCTATACATCTGCACATCTGGAAAGATTAGGGGAGAACTGAAGTGAAACAAGATGCCAGTGAACTCCAGAAGAATCTAGACTGCCAGTGACCTTTTCTTGCCTCTCCCAATCTGATGAAAATGCTTGTCTCCCTTGGGATCCACAACTTTATATGGGCACAAGGCAGGAAAGCCCTATCTCCTTGAGGAGTCTCCTCTGAGAACCCTGGGTTCCAATATAATAATGAGGGTTAACTTTGTTCAGTGCTTCACACTTTACAGAACTGCCAAGAAAATTAAACAAGACAAAGTATTTGAAGAGTGCTTTTAAAAGTACACATTAGACTGGGCACAGTGGCTCACACCTGTAATCCCAGCACTTTGGGAGGCCAAGGTGGGCGGATCATGAGGTTAAGAGATCGAGACCATTCTGGCCAACATGGTGAAACCCCATCTCTACTAAAAATACAAAAATTAGCTGGACATGGTGGTACGTGCCTATAGTTCCAGCTACTCGGGAGGCTGAGGCAGGAAAATCGTTTGAACCCAGGAGGCAGAGGTTGCAGTGAGCCGAGATCATACCACTGTACTCCAGCCTGGCGACAGAGTGAGACTCCATCTCAATAAATAAATAAATAAATAAATAAATACAATTCTTAAAAAGTATGCATTAGTGGTACTATTTTACACATCTGAAAACTCAGACTTCATGGGGGTAAAATAACATGGCCAAGGTCGTATAGCAGGAAAGTGGCAGGACCATGATTTGAATCTATGAGTCCCGACCCCAAATCCTATGCTCTCTCCTCTGCATAGCTTGCATGAAAGTTCCCACCAGGAGCTTCTGCTCATCTGCAGGGCTGCACTGTCATTTTTACAATCACCTCTTGGGCACTCACTGCATAGAGCCTGAAGGTTCTATTTGTCTTTTCCCACAGGCTTTCTCTCTTCATCTAGTTATTGAGCCCCATGAAGAAAAAGACTTCATTTACATTCCTTTCTATTTTCAGCAGAGGCAAATGCATATCTGTGGGCTGATCATTAGTTTGACCCATTCAGCCAGGGATACAGGAATATAGGGACACAGGGATACAGGAGTGACATGGTCTGGCTGTGTCCCCACCCAAATCTCACCTTGATTTGTAATAATCCCCGTGTGTCAAGGGTAGGGCCAAGTGGAGATAACTGCATCATGGGAGTGGTTTCCCCCATACTGTTCTCCTGGTAATGAATAAGTCTCATGAGATCGCATTGTTTTATAAAGGGGAATTCCCCTGTACTCTCTCTTGCCTGCCACCATGTAAGACATCCCTTTGCTCTTCATCTTCCACCATGATTGTTAGCCCTCACCAGCCATGTGGAACTGTGAGTCCATTAAACTTCTTTCCTTTATAAACTACCCAGTCTCTGGTATATCTTCATTAGCAGTGTGAGAACTGACTAATACAAAGGGCATAGGGATACAGGGACACAGTGATACAGAGGCACAGGGTCAAAAGCCAAGACATGTCTTTTCACGAGATCAGGAATAACATTCCAGCAGGTCAGGCAGAAGCTCAACCTGCCTTGGCCCATGTATTCAGTGAAAGCCAGAGCAAACTCAAGTCACGAGCCAAAAGAAATAGTGAAAAAAATAAAATCCTTTGCCTCATGATTAGATTTCTTTTTACTAGTGAAGTCCTTGGAATATAAAATTATGACCACTTATTTTTTCTTCTCCCCTACCTATTGATCTTATTTTGGACATTTGTTTTCTTTTTTCCTTTGTCTTTCTTCTCTCCCTTTATTTATCATATTGTTTTCTCATGTTCCTTGAGCATCATTCCCTCCAACAAGCCATCAACCTCCAAAACCAAGTACTTAAGAGTATGTAATAAAAGTCGTCATCTACTGCCTCTGAATCCATAACACACTGAAAACTTTACAGTGAGCTTAAAGCACACTTGATTCCAGCCATTGTAATGAATTTATTAGAATTAATCTTGGTTTTCACTGTTGCTGTTCTTCTGTCTGCCATTTATGGTTTCAATTGATTATACAATCTTACGACTGGAGTTAATAAACCATGTTGAGAACATCCGCTATTTATTTTAGGGAGGATAAAAAAATAAAAACCAAAGAATGTATGTCTATACAAATATTTCTAATTCCACATACAAAAATGATGATCAGTTTGTGGTTTCCTTGGATACACACCAGATGATTAGAAAGAAACACACCTCTTCTCTAGGCTAGAGATAAGAGTCTGTGCCTGGGCCATGGTTGGGCAGTGGCTCCTGGCTTTTGACTGATGTGCACTCAGGCACAGGTAGCAGTGCAAGAGGTGATATTGGGTGGGGACACGGAGGCAATTCAAGATAGTTTTGTGGTCAAGATTCAGAGGAATGAGACCAATGACATTCCCTCTTTGTTTCCTCTCTTATCACAGTGATTAAATGCAGTGGGACAGGAGGGAAAGAAAGCAAGGCAGTGCTGGGCAACAGACCTCCATCTCCACATAGGTAGCAAGTGATGTAATCTCCCGACTGACCTGAGAAGGCGCTGGGGCTGGGGACTTGAGAAGGGAGGCACTGTGTGTGCTGGAACCTCTACAGGACTCAGTAAGGGAGTGGTCTAGGAGCAGGGGGGACTCCTGCTGAGGCTGGGCAGGGAGGGGCACAAAGCACACAGTGGACCCTGCAAACCCAAGAGTGTTCAGTGTCCCAGGAGCAGGCATAGACGTAGCTCAAGAGGAGTTATCCGGGCTGTGGAGTGCCAGTCTTACCTGCAAAGAAGTGGGGATGAGAGCTGAAATAAACACTTTCAGACCCATGGCTAAGGATCTTTGAATAATTGGGAAGAAGAAGAAAAATGCCCAAAGAAACAAAATACAGAAATCATATTCTCAATTTTTAAAATAAAAAAGTTGATTCCAGAAAGCAAAATGTGTAAGTTTGACATTAATAATGTATGCTTTAAATTTACTTTCCAGAAACCAACAAGTGACTGGTGAACTTTTATAAAAGTAATTGATGATCACTGGGAGCCAGAATGCACTCCCTGAGAAAACCCAAGCCAGACCACTGAATGTGTTTTCATGAATTTCAGATAGATTACAAGAATGCCATCAACATGTGGTAATGCGATATTATCACAATTTAATATAGATGATTGATGTACAGTATATACATGTGTGTATATACATATACACACACTACGTATGTCTAGATATATAGATGCTTTGTATATCTATATATGCGTACATATACATCTTCCAGTATGTTATACTGGATACAATGAAGAAACATGGGCTGAATAATAAAATTCCTTAGGTATGGTTTTTTCACATGTACAGAAAGAATGTTAAGTATTTTATGTTATACTCCAATTCCCTTAGAATGGAGGAATATCTGAATTCAGAGACAGCTTCCTTTTTATTGGATGACTGAAACTCTGTTTTGACAGTATAGTTGGCCACAAAGATACAGTGTTTGGTACAATTTTACCTTACACCAAAATGATGTCTCAGATAAAATGCAAAGATTCATTCTTGGAAAAGCAATGCCTACAAATTAGGCATTAAAATAAACTGCTGATTTATTGTAAGCATATTTTTGGGATCGAGAGGAAGGTTACAGAGATTGTTCATTGGTAACTTTCCTTTTCCACAAAAGTAACAACAAAGAAGAAAAACGCCGTGAAATCTTGTGAACAGGCATAAGCAAAGTTTTGAAAACTCCTGAGTTGAAGTAATTTGCCTCACCAGCTGCACCAGATGAGCCCATGCTTGGCATTGGTTAGCGACTCCTTAAATCCTGAAGAACAGGACAGAATCTTAGATCACAACATGACAACTGTGCCTAGCTTGATGCTCAGCATCTTACTTTTCCTTCTCACTTCCTTTAAAAAATACAAATAAATAAAATGTAATACATTTAACAGACATTAAATGCCCAGAGTTAGGATGTCCTTGTTCTGTACTTGAAGGATTGTCAGTATTTATCTCAGAAGGTAACATTGATTAAGTAAGACCCAGGACTTCAGAGTTGTAACTTGAATTCTAAAAATAGTTTCCAACAGTTGATAGGAAAACAACTCAAGGCTTTCTCAGCTACAAGCTGCATATGAGCCCAAAACATGACTTGGCTGCTAGAAAGGAAAACTAGTCCCAAGTAGCACTAATAAAAGTATAATGATACATTCAAGGGAAGTGATAAGTTTAGCACTGCTTAGTTCTCATCCAGTGTTAAGTTATGGTCGGCTCACGTCAAGGGAGCATCAACAAACCTGGACATATCCACAGAGAGTGGCTGGCCATATAAAGAAGCTAAAGCACACGGACGGAAGCATTTAAGAGAGAGCCTGATGATATCTTCAAATAATTCAAGGGCAATAATAATTAGATAATAATTAATTATATCTACCAAAAATGAGACCAACTGCCTCAGGAGACATGAGTTCCCGTCTCTGGTGAATAGGTAACAGATACTGAGCTCTTAAAATAGAACACATTTCCTTTATTCATCATATTATTCAACAACAGTAACGGCAATAGCTGATACCTGCTTTGACTCTGGTCAGAGCGGAAGCTGACATCCCATTTTGTAAGGAGGGTGGCTGGCCCAGAGAGCTCACAGAGGAACTTGCCTCCCCGTGCGAGACTTTATGTCCCCACTGACCCCAGTTGGCCTCCACACTACCACCCAGAAAGAAAGCAATTGCATCTGCATTAAGAAGAAGTAACCCAAGCCACAACCATACTCCTTGGATCATTTGCCCACGCAGTGATAAACATCTGGTCAACACTGAAAAGCCCCCTTGATTCTGGAGATGATGTCTCACTTTCCTACTAGGTGTACCCTGCTTTAGATTCTACAGATTTTAAGGCAAATGTTTATCAGTGAAGTCCAATTAACAAGTAAGCTGATCTCAACCAAATTTCCAATTGAATATATCAGATATTTCATTATTTAATTCTGAAATCTTTAAATTAATAAAATTCTTCAGTTATACCCAAATTTTTGACATTATGTATATCAATGATAATTCATTTTACTTTCACCCCATTTTATTGTACCTTCTACCCATCCTAACAATCATGCGTAATTTAAGCTGGATTGATATAGTATAATTGTGCTGTTCAGACTTTCTGATGAAAAGTTTTCTCTGATTATTTCAACAATGGGCTAGATTAAATGGGTGTGGAAAGCAGAAGGAAAAGAATAGTTTATTCAACAGTGTAAGAGATATTTGATGATACAGAGAAAAGAAAAAGAATTTAGCTTCTTACTTCACACCATGCACCAAAATAAATCCCTATTGATTCAGGAGGAAAGTCGATAACTATTATATGTGAAAGTATCTGACTAGGGGTGGAAAAGGTACTTTAAAAGTATAAAAATAAAGACTTTTTTAACAATACAAAGACATAAATGTAACTTTTCAAAAATATTACTATCTGTAAGTTAAAAGCAATTTATGAGCAAAATTAAAAGGTAAGTCACAAACTGGAAAAAATAGATGTAAGAAAGGGTTAAAAATATGTGACAAGAAAGAGTTAACATATGTAAATATAAAGAGTGCTTACGAATCATTGAGAAAAAACCATTCAGGGAAATGGGGCAAAAGATGCAAACAGTCAGTTCATAAGAGATAAAATGGAAGTTGCTAATAAACATATGGAGGGAAATTTCAGCCTCATTTAAAGTTACAAGACAACGAATTGAAATAAAAATGAGATGCTTTGTATGCCACAAAATAGACCCTCACATACATGGTGGTAAAAGTAAAAAATCAGTATACGCTTTCTGCATGTTAATTAGACAAATGCTTCAAACGGTTTTGAGATGTGAATTCACTTGACCCAGCAAAGCTGGTTACGATGGAACATACTGCTATTGAGACGGAGGTCAGTGACCAGGGATGAGGTTAGGCAGTCACAGAGCCTGCTGGTTGTGCAGGACTATGCTTCATGCCCTGCAGGGCAAGAATACTGGCAAGCATTAGCATTCTCAAAACCAGGGGGCTGTGCCTTGCTGTTCTTGCAACTAGAGGTCAGGAAGAGGTTAGGATAAGACGGACTGAGATCTTGCTTGTAGGAGCCTGCAGGAGCCCTGGAGACCTTCTGCCTTGACATTCTCAGTTGACAGATGAGCATGGCAGGTAGGGAGTGAGGAACAACTTGCCCAGTCACTTGCAATGGGTTCATAGCAGAAGTAGGGTTCCTGTCCCAGTTTTCTAACTCCAAACCCAGGCTCCTACCACTATTCAACCCTGTATGTTCCATGCCAGCCATTCAACCCTAAATGACATGTTTCTGGCTTTCATTAATAGCAGCTAATTTGACGCTTTGTAATGATCTTTTATAATGACCGTGGCTGTATTTTGGGCCCCAGTCATTGCTGTGGCGAGGTAACAGGAAGAGTCCTGACCAGCAGTGGTCTGAAGGTGCCACTGCAAGCAACGTGTACTTGGGCATGCCTTCTCCCCACTCCAGGAATTGGTTTTCACTTGTACAGAATAAGAAGTCCAAAGCAACATTTTGGATATTCTTTCCAAATCTCTTTTTTTATTTAAGTATTTTCCGAAAATTTTACTCTTAAAAATGCGTAGCAAGTAGGCTCTGTGGTGCAATGGATAGCACATTGGACTTATAGCCTAAATTGGAAAATGCATAAACTATGCATGTGGGCTTCATAGAACAGAAAGGCATGAAAGAAAATTCAAAGATCCCAAAATAATTATTGTCAAAATGTAAATTCGAAAGCTAACTCAAGAATAAAACTAGAGATTAATGGATTTTCTTCAGCTGAAGAGGGTTCAACTTAAAACCCCTAAACCCTCCTCTAGGGATAATGCTGACATATTTGGTTACACTTGAAAGTAGTGATGAAGCAGGGCAATTGCAGACCTTAGACTAGCCTTGTTCAATGCAAGCATAATTCGAGCCATGTTTCTAATTTCAGTGTCCTTGTAGCCACATGAAGTTAAAATAAAAAGGAAAGTTAATTTAAATAATATATTTAATTTTACCCAATATATTCAAAATGTTATCATTTCAGTATGTAACCAATATAAAAATTTATTAATGAAATAGTTTACATTCATTTTTTTCTCACTAATCTTCAAAATCTGCTGTGTGTTTTAGAGATTAGAGTTAGAGCACATCTCTATTCAAATGCTAAAATCTTTTTATAAGTACTTGATTTAGATTTAGATCTCATAAAACTTACACACTTGAAACATGATCAAGTTGTTTCAAACATACTTAGAAGTTCTCCAAAAACAGAAATGCATGTCCATTTTTAAATTAAATTAAAAATTCAGTTCTCAGTGGCATTCAACACATTTCAAGTGCTCAGTAGCCACATGTGGCTGATGCTACCTTATGTGACAGTCTAGACAGGGCCCTATCATGATCTCTGTGTCATTTGACCGCCACCTACCTCCATCATTAGGAGAATACTCAGTTCTTCAGCCCAAAGTAGCAGATTATTTTAGCACATAGAGCTTACAGAAAGGTCATCAGAGTAAGAAAGAATGACCAATTAAATGGTAAGTTAAAGAGTTTCCTTTGGGTGGGACAGATGAAGGGGTCATGTGAAGGTTATTGAAAAGAAGGAATGAGGATTGCATGGTTTTGGGAGGTTGAAAGAGAAGCGAAAGATTAGATATCTCTCTACCAGCATAAAAAGCTATTGTCACATCTTCAGAGTAAATATAGATATAAAATATTTGATACGTATAGCATTTCTGAAGCCCTAGCCCTCTGTGACTAAACCATACATTCTTACAATCTTTACCTGTAGGCAATACACCGGAACATGATATGCCCCCACTTCCAAGAAATTTTAGTCTAAGAAAACCTAATTTTTGGAAAAAAAACTATTTGTACCACTCTGAAAGGACTTTGCAATGAGATCAACTACAGGATTTCTTCAGATATCCAGCCCCCTGTTATATTTAGAATGTGATTAGATTAATGGGAAAAAGAAATATTGACAACCAACTTTTCAAGAACACACCTACTGCTGAAAGCAAACGGCACCTGTTGTTGATCTTATCTTTTGAATGTCAATTTCAAAAGTTGTTTTCATAGCTAAGGCTTTGCTTATAGAATGATTCCACCCAATGCTTTTGGGCTTAAGACTATGGAAATGCCAGTTGAGGGCATGATTACTTAAAAGTATTGTGGCTTGGGCCACAGTGTCTGGACAATTGCCTCGATTTTCTACTCTCTAGACCCATTTCAACATTTGTGAGTATACATTCTGCCAGATAAATAATTTCTCATACCAAATTTTGGCACTATATCATTTTGAATTAAGCCTTCTATGTACACTGAAATTTCCCACCCTGTATAATTTTGTGTCTGAATTTTCAAAGTATCTTACTTGCACATTTCCTTTACATTCATCCACATCTAGACCATCTATTGGGATAAACGAGACGTTCAAGGACCGAGTTGATTTGCCTCACTTTGGACCCCTGGCACTGAGGGGCTTCAAGAAAGATTTCTTTATAGAATAGCAGAGTGAGAGGGAAAGTGCTTAAAAGAAGGCTTGGCATAGCTGAAGTCGTTTGTTAAATAAAAGAAGTTGAAGGAAACCAGAAGCAAGGCCAATGAATCCAGAAGACAATTATTGGGAAAGCAAGACGAACAGATACTTCCCAATCTACCTACACTCCGAGTTGTCCTTAAGTTAAGGTATTCAATTCCAGGTCAGCTGAAGATCAGCAGCAAAGCTAGGCATGGTGGGCAAGGTAGAGGGGTCAGGAAGGAAGTAAGATGAGAGGTGAAATTAAGCCACTCACTGCCATTCCTTAGGAGAATATTCAGTCCTTTAGCCCAAAGCACCAGATTTTTCAGACAGATGTTGCTTGAGGTACGTTATAAGACACAAACGATTCAGGCAGTGAGTTGTCCATTGATTTCCAGACATGGATACTGTGCGTTTTCTCAGTCCCCACAGTGTAACCTGGAAAAGCCATACGTGCTTCTTACAGGGAACTGGGAACTGTTTCTGCTAAACTCATACAAGGGGATGAATTATGGTGCAGCAGGTGGGGAGAAAATGCAGCAGGTGCCAAAAGCATGGGGCCCATAGCTCCAAATCCTGCTGACATGCTACACCCCACCCCATCCCTTAAGCCTTTGCCAGGCTTCCCTGCATAGACACTGGAAAAAGAATAAAATGATCAGACTGGGGTTGGGAGTCACAATAATTAGAGATGGTCGCTAATCAGGGTAGAGATGGAGAAAGAGCAAAAAGTAGCTTCATGGTGTCTCCCAGTCTAGGTAGGGTTTCCATAAGGAGAATATTGCATTGTTGTCAATTAATGTAGGCAACTATACACAAGCAATGGCATTCATTATAACCAGAAGAAAGGGGGGTTAGACAGGCAGTTTGGGAAAAAATAAAAAAGACAATTTACCTGGGAACGAAAAGAGCTGTTTTGGGCTTGGCCATGCTACAGACCAGCTCTGTTGCCATCAGCAAGTTATTTTCCCTCTTGCCTTCAACAGCCTCACCCTATAATATAATGATATAATAGGCTGCATGACATATTTTCTACTTTTTACAATCATGGAATTTTAGAGACATTTATTGGAGATATTAACTTGGTTCATCTTCATAACAACCTTATGGGGCAAGTAGTATTATTATCCCCATTTTACAGATGAAGAAACAGAAGCACAGAGGTTTAGAAAGTTGCCTAGAGTCACTCAGCTAGTAAGTGACAGAGACATAATTCAAACCCAGTGTGGCTCGAGTCCATGCTCTTACCAGTGCACCACTATGCCTGGCTCTCAAGGAAAAGGGCAGTCGGTCAGGGGACATACTCTGCTGGTGGTCTGAAGAAGACCCAGCTCAGGGACTACTGTGGAGGGCCAAATGGTCAAAGCATGGAAGAGCCATCTCAGGTTGTTCTGAAGGCAGAGTTCGAGGGACAGAACATAGAGTTTCTCAAAGCATCTGCAAGGGCCACCTCCATCAGAATCACCTGCAGAGCTCCTTTAAAATGCAGATTCCTGGGATGTACTGAATCACTCTCTGTGAGGTGGGCCTTAGCACCCTTCATTTAGACAGGTCCTCCGGGGACTTTCGTGCTTCCTTGAGTGTGAGAACCACTGGTGTAGTGTCTAAGAGGAAAATGGACTTCACTTGAAGTCAAAGAGTGAACTCAAAGCCTTGCTTCTCCCAAAAAAAGCACCCCGAGGAAATAGTTGAGTGTCAAACTTGACTTGCAGCAACTAGGAAGTCTTGGGAATAGAAAGGACAGTGTATAACGATGTTGGTGCTCAGAGAAGCACAGTCTGCATAGGCTCTGAAATAGGAAGAAACTAATAAGTCAGAACTCTAGAGTGGATTAAATCACTCTCGGAGGGCCAGGTGTGTAACTCAGATCTGCTGCAGCACCAAGGGAACTCAGGTGACAAAGTTATTGTGAACTTCACAGCTGCAGGCTGGGTGTGCTGGATTTAAAATCCTATCTAAGAAGTGAAAGCAGACAGAGGAGTTCCAAATCAGAGGAGTCCCATCTCCAGGAGAGAACATCTTTCCTCCCCCAGATTATTTTACTTTCCCCAGGAGTTATTGGTTGGCACTCACAAAAACAACAACAACAACAAACAAACAAACAAAAAAACATTGCAGCAGGAAGAGTCTGTTTGAAGTCTTATCTCCTTGGGGTCATTGACTCTCCATCTCCTGGAGACAAGGCTTCACACCATGGGGCAGTGAATAGAGGCTTTTGTTTTTAACTCCATATAGAGCCCGTGCCACAATTTAAGTTGTGACAATGACTGTAGCATCCCAGCAAATCACTCCACCATTTGAGGCCTTTGGTTCTCCATGTATAAAATAAAAGTGTGAGAGGTGGTTCTCTCTAGGTTTCTTCCATCTATAGGACTGTGTGGGTATAAGTAGAGACAGCCTCCAGCAGGGATAAAGCAACTGTCCAACTTTGGAGGAATCCAATTCCACAGATATTCCCTGAGTTGTTACTATGGCAAAGCAATGCCTGTACCAGGCTTCCCTTGTGATCCTGAGGGATGTGAGGACAAGGAGACAGCACTGGGCTTTCAGATGTGCCTCTTTCTTCCATGTTTCAGAGAAATCACCTCTAGGACTTCAGGAGGAGAGGGCTGCACTACTGGCAAAGGCTTTCATTCTTACTGGGGCAGAAGTGAAGTCAGACCCTACAGAGTTAGGGGCACCAGCACTCTCAAAGAGAGGTTCCCTAACCTCCACACACAAATCCCCACTGGGATCAGGTCAAGGACCCCATGAGTGTTTCAAAGCACCTATGAAGGACTAGGGAACCCGTGGAGTGTTGGGTCAGGCCTGAGAAACAGAAAGCAAAACTGGGGGATTGCAAACTGTTTAGTCTATTGCTGAGCTTCCTAGCTATGCACAGCAGAGTTTAAGGGAAATAAATTGTGCAAACGGAGAAAAAACAAAACACCTTTCACACGGGAAAATGACAGCCCAAGAAATACACTCTTTACTCCAGGCCCTTGTGTCCAAAACATCAGGCTGAGGGAGCGAATATGTTCATCTCACAAACATCATCCCATAAATAGCCTGAGGCCCACCAGGGGCAGGAGTCTCTTCTTCCAGCTCTGCTCACCTATCCACGGGCCTTGGCTGCCCCAATATTCTCCAATGTTTTTGGGTTTGGGGCTGAAAGGGAAAAGGTAGAGATGTACTTGTTTTGGATCACCGTGTCATAGGATGCTGTCTCTGAGTAATGGCTTCAATTCATGACTTTTTAAGAGATTTCTCCACTGGCAGGTGGAGATAGCACCAGATGAACAACTTCATTTGCCCAATATTTATGTTGTTAAATTTTGATGGAGCCCTTCCTTTATACACTAGACTTTCTTTTCTTGGAGTGTAATGTCTGAAAAGAAAAGCAGATTATTTGGAATCTTGAGAGTTTCTGGATATCTCCTAATGCCCCCCTCCCACCACTTTAAATACCCCACCCATTTCACTCTCTTTTCTTGTGCACAAGGTCAGGATTTCTCTCTATGAGGTGTTTTGGTTGTTTATTTGTTTGTTTTTTGCCACATCTTTCTTTCATCATGTGTGGCGACTCCAACCTGCCAGCCCCTCTTTCTAAAGCAACAACAAATCTGTGGACACCCAGGGTGCACCATTCCCTCCGCATCCTAAACTTGGGCTACCTCTCCAGGGGTCTGCAGCGTTGTCTACTGCGTCAGTCTTTCAGCAGTTGACAAAACGGAGAAGACACAATGGTGGAAGCCGTGTTCTTTCAGAACTCTGTTGGAACCCTGGAGAGAGACCCTGCCCTTCAGAGGATGGGGATGGAAAGTCCTTTCTCAAAAGTGGGCTAAGAACAGGCAGGGAGGCAGGTCTAGAGCTTTAAAGGAAGAGGAAAAGGTGGGCTAACAAGGTGTAAAATGTAAATGAAAGGAAAGAAAAAGAGACATTTTCAAAAATATGCCCAATCAAGGAAAACAGAGGAGTTGACTATGTTTGCTTAAGTCCTTGGAAAAAGGAGCATGTAGAATTATATACATCTGTGCTCTGGGAAATCTGTCCTCAGCACAGCAAAGAGTCAAGAAACTGCCTAATGCACACAGCTAATATGTACTCTTTAAGCTAAAATGAACCAGTCATTTAATCAATATAAATCATTTTGTTCCACAATAGCTTGATATAGAACTGAATGCTCAGGGTGATGGTTACAAGCACCTAAATCATTTTTCACCTGGGTAGACATCATCATAGCCTTGGACTATCTCTCGTGTCACCTCCACTCTTGGCATCCAATTATAGCCAAAGATTCCTCTAGGTCAGTTAACTGCACAGCTGGGCCACCATAGACAGCCTCCAGTTTTTACCTATGACACCCTATAATCAAATCTGACTCCAAGAAATCCTGGCTGAGCCAGGAAAAGGGTTTGTTGACATACATCTGCCTGAAGAGCACGCAACATATTTCACCAAGTCACAACAGCATCTATCAGTGGATACACATGATGTGTACCAGGCGGTCCCCAAGAAACCCCTGAATGAAAGAAAGGAAACTTTTTAGAAATGAAGGTAACAAATAAGACAACAAGAAGCAAAACCCAGAGATGCTTCAAAGAGAAGATGTAGAAACCGATGAAAGTTTAAAGATGGAAGAGAGGGTTCTTTACCCTGGCGACTATGGCTTCTGCCTGGAAGAAAAGGTCTGGTTAATGCCTTCCCAAGGTCCCTTCCTGTCCCGGGATTTTTGCTCTCTGATTACTTTTCCAGAAGAGCGGCAATACGGAGAGCATAACTGGGAAATGCTCACAAAGAAGGGTAGTAGAGAAAGTGAAAAGGAAAAAAAGCAATAAAACATTTCCTGATCCGACAAGAAGCACATGTGCTGGGGTGTGGTGGGGAGGGAGAGAACCTGTCATCTAAGTGCTGAGCAAAGATTCAAGGTCATTTCTGAATTTGTCCAAACAACCTCTCCGGGCACCTCTTGGCCCATGGCAGATTGGGACCTTTGGGTTTTGGCAAAGACAAAAAAATCAAGAATTCAATAAAAATCTTTCCAGTTTCTGAGAGAGAAAGGAGATGAAGAAGCCTGAATTTCTTAGGGTGGCTGCCAAGGGTGAGGCTGATAAAGAAAAAAAAGAGGAGAAGATCCAGGAGAAGCTGCCTGTGAAAAGCAGGAGGTGGCCCAAGCTCAGGGGCGTGCAGGCTGGAGCAGCTGGAGCATTTGGTGAGCACTGTGGAGGAAGTAGCCCCACCCATGAGCAATCAGTCAACCTGTGGGCTGAGATCCATCTGTCAGAATACACATGGACACTAGGGGAGCAGTGGCTTTCACTTTCACTGGTGACCCCATGAGCCCACCAGAAAACAGGCCCCGCAGGCTGAAGGTGGTTCAGAATCCAGATGGAAAAGCAGTTCTACTGTACTGCCCTGGACCCCGGTCAGCCTTAACACAGGCCATGATCATCCCAAACCTTTTGAAACCTTTATCCATAAGAAAATAAGAGGAAATTTTATTTCAAAGGTAGCATGAAGTGATAGCCAGCGCACTTGAACCGCATGACTATTTTCTGGTTCTGTTTTGTAGTTACTTTTTACGTGGAGCCCCATTTCTCTCTCTCCTGGGCCCTGGGGCACTCTGGACACAGTCTGAAAACCACTGAGGTATGGTAAGTGCCACAGAATGGAATTAGACAAGCCTGGGTTTAAATGACAACATTACCATTTAATTACCTGTGCAACCTCAGCTTAATTGCTACACCTCTTTGTACTTTAGTTTCCCCACTTATAAAGTACAGCAGGTAATGCCTACCTCATCAGCTTCTTGTGAAAATTAAGTACTTCTCAAATATGGCTTACGTTTTATAAATATAGCTCACAGTCGGTGCTTTGACAATGGTTCTCTTTTAGGTAAATAATCTTATTATCAATGAAGTCCCAATAACGCTGGCTCCAGGTGGACTATATCTGATGTAAATATTTATTCTTATTCGCTTTGAATCAGCATAAAAGTTAATTGTTCTGAACATCTTCATGTTTGTGCTATGGATTCTGAAGCTCCATCCTAGAATCCTTTAATCTGTGGTATACAAACCAGTCAAAAATGTAGAGAAAAAACGTAATCCCCAATAGTTGATCTATGGATTCAATGCAGTCCCAACCAAAAGCCAGGCAGACTTTTTTGGTAGAAATTGAACAAATGATTCTAAATTTTGTATGTAAACACAAAACAACTTAGAAGCAAAAATAAAGTTGGAGGACCTAAAATACCTGATGTCAAGACATATTATAAAACTACAGTAATCAAGAGAGTAAAGTATTGGTGCAATTTCAGAGAGGCACATAGATTAATAGAACAGAATATCAAGTCCCGAAACAGACCCCACATTTATAGTCTGTTGATTTTCAACAAAGATGGAAAGGCAATTGGGCATAGAAAAGATGTCTTTCTGTGAATTTGTTTTGGAATAGGTGGAGTTCTGCTGATCAAAAGGACCTCATAATTATGGTACAGCTTAGCCTTTTAATCTGCATGGACCTCAGCTTCCACTGTCTTTGTAATGAAGAGAACTCACCACATTTAGGGTCTATTGAGGACCTGAGGGCATTTCTCTAGAACCATGCCCCAGCACTCAAATGTCCTGCAGGACAGCAATGCCTCTGTGCTTGATCCTGCACATGGCTCCACTACCCTGTGGATGTGTGCTCTGAGCTGCTCCTCCGGTCAAGGATTTAGAGTTGAACAGATTTGTCCACACCTTATTCCCCCATCCCCACAGAGACCATAACTACGTGCCATGTGCATTACAAGACATCTGGTCAGGACTTAGAGTATAGACTGTGGCCATAAAACAGAGCAAAGCTGAATGGCCACAAACAGGGTCTGAGGCTCTGACCATGTCCCCTTAGCACTGCCTGCAAACCAACTGAGCTAAAGGAAAGCTTCCTTCCTGCCTTATGCACATCAAATGTGCTCCAGAGGAGGGTTCTTACCACTGACTCCCAAGTTGCTACCAGGGAAAGAATCCTTCATTTCTTGCACAAACTCTTGCTTAAAGAAGGGGAAGCCAAATTAACCACAGCCTGATGTATGCTAATGGTAACTTCGTGAGTCAGAGCAGAAGGCAGAGCCACGGGGGTGACACAAACTCCATCAAGCACCAGGGTCAAGTAGAAGCTAACTGACCCAGGACAGAAAATAATTCTATCAAGTTAAGTAATTTACTGGTGTTCTCTGCTAACTCACATCTGTGTCTTGGGTCTCCTTAGCTCTTCCTTGAAAAAGCAATGAACGTTTTCTAACTTTAGCTGCCCCTACTTGTTCACCATGTCTGTGGCTGGTTGCCTACCACCCAGGCATAAGAGGATGCTGTCCTCTGGGAGTCCCAGCTTTGTGGTAAAGAACACAGGCTGGGAAAGACTGAGAGATTCATATCCAGGCTCTTCCACCTGGTGGGCGACCCTAAGAAACTCATTTAATCTTTGTTAGCCTCCGTTTCCCTTTCTGTAATAGCACCTACCTCACAGGGTTATTGTGAGGGATAAGTGAGATAGTAAAAGCAAGCCCATGGCACAGTGTTTGCTACATAGTTAACACCCAGATATTATTAATAGTTATCACTATTAATGTTGTTGTTGTTGTTACTATGTGCTTTTATGGTGACCAAATAGCTCATTCCTCAAAACATAATTGCCAGTATAGAAGAGGCTCCTGACCAGGGGCCAGCCTGGCTTGTATCCAAGGGAAAATGGGAGGCACTAAAAACTCTCAAAAGTGATGAAGTCTAGGAGGAGCTGATCTGAAAAAGCAGCTGCATGTCACATGATCACAAAGGAAATGCAGCAAGGAAATGTGACAATTTCCAGATGCTTAAATCCAGGAGATGGACACGTACAGCTGGGCAAAGGAGGGGACAGAGATATAGAGTCTGTGGGATCATGGCAGATCAAGAAAGAGGGAAATAGTGAAACAGAGAGAAGCTCTCAAAATGGAAACAGATGGGCAGTTCAAGGTGAGCAAAGCCCAGGCTCTGAGTTTCCAAAGTGATTGGTTCAGAATGTGAGGGCTGGGAAGAAACGTGATGGAGGAGCCAAAGGCAGGAAAATGTGAAGGCATAGCCAGCCAAAGCCAGCCCTTCTTAACAACATCTTTGTTTTTGAGGATCCTCGCAGTCTGTTTTATGTTGCTACAAAGGAATGCCTGAGGCAGGGTCATTTATAAAGAAAAGAGGTTTATTTGGCTCACAGTTCTGCAGACTGTACAAGAAGCATGGCAGCAGCATCTGCTTCTAATGAGGGCTCTAGAAAGCTTCCAATCATGGCAGAAGGGGAAGGGGAACCCAAGTATCACATGGAGAGGAAAGGAGCAAAGGGGGAAGGTGCTACACTCTTTTAAACAACCACCTCTTACATAAACTAATAAAGCAAGAACTCAGTCATTACAAGGAAGATAGCACCCACCAAGCCTTTCATGAGAAATCCACCCCCATGACCCAAACACCCCCCACCAGACTCCACCTCCAACACTGGAGATCACATTTCAACATGAGATTTGGAGAGGACAAGCATCCAAACTATATCAAGGACCAAAGAAAGAGACATTATAAATCCAAGATCTTGTAGGGTTAAAACCCAAAGCATACCAGATGCATAGTGGGTGACTCCCCAAAATAGTGCCAGCTCAATCAAAAACCAACAAAAAAGTGGACTCTGAGGCAAATTGGGAAAACTAAACTATCCAGAATCCAAAACATTTGAAGGTGGAGGGTGTTAGTGAAGACAGACCAACTTAGGGCTGACAGATGAAGAAGAGTGGAGAAAATGCAGGGAAGTCAGGCAGTTTAGGGAGTGTTTTATACATCTAATTCTTAGTGGGGGGGATGAGGGGTTTTGCTTTCACCAGAGAGTCAATAAGAAAACAAGAACATGGATGCTATTTCACTACTGCACCTATTCTATCCCCCAAATTTTCTAAACCTCAATAATCAACAATCCGTTTGAGCTGGACACACACACACACACACAGAGAGAGAGAGAGAGAGTGTGTGTGTGTCTGATTGTATCAGACAAGATGGGGGATACAGATGCTACCAGATAGACAAGAAGATGCCTGAGGGAAAGACCATTTCCCCTAGTTTTGCCCGTGATTATGCCTGAAAGATTTCCTCCAAACATGGGATAAAATGGAGAACCTCTCTTGCTGGGCTGGGTGCTTTAATGTCGCTGTTTTGTTACAGATTATGTTATTCTTGTCCTGATAATTTTTCAAAGAAACCAAAAGTTGATTTGAAAACGAACCATTATCTTCTCTAGAGATCATAGCAATGGGTGTTGCAGCCTCATATTTGCACAGTACGTTCTGAAAACAGGAAAATGGGGAAATAACCTTGGTAAGGCCTTCTCAGCATTCTCTGATGGTCATGAAAAGTCCTATCTGCCTGGGAGAGTCCTCAACCCTCAGGCTAATAAAGTTTTAGTTAAACTGCAGTCAAACATGAGTAAAGTATATTTGTGGGAGACATAAAAGGAGATTTTATTACAAATACAAAAGAAAAAACTTTTTGAATTGTCCATGAATCAGTTTGTAGCCTGCTCCCCAGCCCAACTCTCACTAACATTGATTGATAGGGGTGGATGAGAGCTTGTGATTCTAGTGAGCATCTCTGGAATGCATGGAGCTTTTCTCTTCTTACATCCCTTGGCTCCAGACTCACTCTCTCTTTTCTTCCTATGGTCTCTCTGACATTGTACAACAGGACCTCACGTCCCACTCTCCTCTATTCCCCTCAATTATCTCGTCTACCTTCAAGTTCTCAAACAGGTATGGTTTGGCAGATGGAGACTTAGCTACCAGTAAAAAGCTGTGCAGTATTACTCTGTGGCCATTTCTGTTCTTCCTCTAAAATGCCCATGGCCTCGAGTGGATGAGTCCATTTTTTCTCTTTCTACAGTTCTATTTATTCTCCACACACTCTCTCTACCCTCCATCATATGAGCATTGCACACAAGAACTAACAAAGGAGTCATGGAATTGCACCAGGAGTCTGAGAAGCCCCCAGAAGCCCATCCTGTGTGGATCAGAGCAGCCTCTCCTGGCCTGTGTGTAATGATGTTTTTCATAAGAGGGACCAGATGTAACCTCCTCTATGGCCCTCTGCGGGAAATACCTAAAGACACTCACCAACAGAGGAGGTGTTAAAAATGGATCAGGAGGTCCCATAATACAGGAAGGATGATCCTGGGGATTAAAAAATGTAGGAAGAGAGAAAAAAGAAAATGGCAAGGAGGGATAAAGGAGGTAGAAGAATAGAAAGAAAAGAAAATGAGAAAAAATAAAGAAAATAGATAGAAAGAAAAAAAGGGAAATAAGAAGTAAATAATGCAATCATGAATAGAAAGCCCACTATTCATTTGTTCGTTCCATCATTCGTCCACAAGCATGCTGAGCGCTGCTATGGACAATGTATTCTGTTAGAGACTTTGAGACACCTTATCCCTTTTAGTTCTCATAACAATCCCATGAGCTAGACACGATTCCCCTTTCACAGGTGATTAAACTGAGATCCAGAGAGTTTTAGAAGCGAGCCTAGTTAATACAGCTACAGGTAATGGAGCAGGTATTGAGACCCAGATCTGCCCAGCTTCACGACTTTGGCTTTTGTGTCATAGAACTTCCATGCTAATCATTCTATTTACCAAATATTTTTAAAATCTCACGATAATGAACACTGACAAATCCAGATTTGTTCATCTCTTCCTGATATAAACTCTTGATCCTCCCAGCCCCATGATTAAGGTAGCTTTAGATTCTAATTACTAAGACACTTGATCTCAAGGCCTGAACATATTGCATCTGAGACATTCTGTTATTAAGACTACACAGGGCTATCTGGTCTGTGAATCCAACCTCAAGAATTATTATCGGGAGCAGGTGTCTGTCCTGGCCCTCCAAGATCACCCAGTCACTTGAATTCTCTGTCCTCTTTAAATGCTGGAAACTGAAAGAAATCCCTGTTTCCTTCCTCTCTCCTCCTACTTTTCTATCCTCCTCAACCCAGCATTCATTCCCATCTCTCTCAAACC
Organism: Macaca mulatta; assembly: GCF_049350105.2. Lineage (NCBI taxonomy): Eukaryota > Metazoa > Chordata > Mammalia > Primates > Cercopithecidae > Macaca > Macaca mulatta. The sequence continues at coordinate 122,189,113 of NC_133417.1, read as the reverse complement.
ACACCCTGAGCCCAACTTTTTCCCTGTAATCACGTGGAAAGAGAGACTGTACCCCCTAGAGCCTGCCCTTTCATCAAAGCATTCAGAGGATGCCAGAATCAGTAAGAGGAAATGACCTCTGAGTGTGTGCCGTGTGCCACGTACCGTCTACAGCACTTGACATGGCCTATCGCCTTGAACCCTAAATGCTGCAAGGTATCAGTAATCCCATTTTGCATATGAGAAAATTGATACTATTTTCATAGGAAATTGATAAGAAAACAAATACTATTTCCTAAGGTCACATAGATAGTAACTAGTGGAGTTGAGACACGAACCCAAGTGGTCTGATTTTAACTTGTTTCCTTTACTGCCAAACCAGACGATATCCCAAAAGTAAGCATGAAGATGATGGGGGTGTGGGAGCTGGGAAAACCTAGGCTCAAGAAAGGCTGGCTGTCGTTATTAGCAGAGGCAGTACACAGCAAGTTTGAGAAGGCTCCCAGTAGCCTCTAAGAGGCCTCATGATGACAAAGTATAGTGACCTCGCATCCTGCAGTCTGTCCCATCTTCTTCCACGATTTGATGAGTCCCAGAGTAGATATCACCCAGCCATTTTGCACATCTCAGGCCAATTTCCATCAAAGGCTAGAAGAAAACCTGTGTGAAAAGAACAACTGTGACGACTTTTTAGCGAGTGGAAACTAGGGAGAAAGCAAACAAGAACAAAAGAAAGAAAGAGAAAGGGTGTGTGTGTTTTCCTTAAGGCTGGGAAGGGACCCAAGGAGCCTGGAGATGTAATGGGATATGGCACAGATTACAAAAGTTTTGTTACAGCTGTAATAGCCTTTCACAAAGGCATGGCCCTCCAGAGAGCCATATTTCATCTCTGCTTTCCCCACCACATAAGACAGAGGGTGAGGAGCTGGAAGGCAAGATTGGAAACTCATGCCGCAGCAGAACAAGCTCTGACATCCCCGTGACACTCCCATCAAACCCAAGTGAACTGGACCCAAATGCTCTTGTCATAACAGGCTTTGGATCTCATCCCTGTCATCTGTTTATTTATTATTTTTTTCTTCACACTCTCCTTTTTGGAAACACATTGCCTAGCAACCTGCTGTCTTATTCTAAACAGCCATGCACACAACTGTACACACGCACTTAGAGACACTGGGATAATATTTGAGTATCTCCGATGGCCTCGCTAGGACCAACAGATCATTTACTTGGAAGAATGGGTTCCTAGAATTTGGGTTAGTCAGAGCTGCATCTTAGTCCCCGTGACTGTCATTGGCCCCGTGGGAGATGGAGGAGAGGCACCTCTCTGCCTAATGGTGGGCGGGTAGTGACAGGGCCAGAGGGTTTCATGAGAGGACGGCACCAGCATTGCTCGGGTGAAGAATCTCACAAGATCCCTCAGGCAGATAAGTCTTTTGGATCAGTGGCCTGTCAGCTACCCGAGAATGTTCTGAAGGTTCTGATTTGCCTTGGACAAAGCTGGAAAAAAACTCACTAGGGTCATCTTCCTGTTCAAAGAGATAAAGAGCAAGCCTCACTTCCCTTGGATTCCCTTAATGTTCTATTTGGTTGGTGCAAAAGCAATTACTTTAGCACCAACCTAATACCATGCCTCTGCAGCTGCTCCTCGAAGAGCTACTCTCTGAATTTAGGGTGGAGAAACTGCTGCCCCCACCAGAGGCTGCTACTCTGACATGTCTCTGTCAACTGAGAAGGCCCCATGACATGGATCTATATCCTAAAGGATTCAGATGTCTGGCCTCTGGAAAACTGACCAAATATTTTAGGCCTTTAAAAATTTTATATATGTGTGTGCGTGTGTGTGTGTGTGTGTGTGTGTGTGTACACGTATGTATATATTTTGTAGAAAAGGAGTCTTGCTCTGTTGCCCAGGCTGATCTCTAACTCCTGGCCTCAAGCAATCCTTCTACCTCAGCCTCCCAAAGTATTTAACCCTTTTATTGCAAAATAAAACACACTTACAGAAAGCCACACAAAATAAACATATAACTTAATGGATTATTATAAGATGCACTGTATTGTGGTCCACTCTGGGGCAACAAAATAGATCCCTCTGGTGTCCCATCTCAATCTCAATGCTTCTTCGCCCCCTGAAAGTGGACACTCTCCTGACTTACAGAATCGTCCCTTCTTCGCATCTCTTTATAGTTTTGGCACGAGGTGGGCATTTCTGGATGCACAGTATAGTCTTGACCCTTTTAAAACACGGAATGCGTTTTTTTAAAATCTCTTTTTATCTGCCTTTTTTGTTTCCTTTACAACTTTTTGTTTCCTTACAACTTCTCTATTGAGGAATCTGGGACATTTGGGCTGAGGATTTGAAACTGGGCAATTGAACAAAAAGACAGACAAATAAATGAACAGGCTGGGTTTCCACTTCGACTTCCCTCAGAGTTTACTTTCCAGGAGATATTGGGGCAGGGGAGAGGAAAATTATGTGACTGGAGTGGAGTAGGTATTAGGAGAGCCAACGGGGCATTTGATAAGCATGTGACCATGGTTTCCAGGCTCACAGGTGTGGCTGAGGGTCACCAGCTCCCCGCCCCTGACAGTCCCTGAGCTTGGGCTTCAGCCTGGAGTGGTGGATGGGAAAGCTGCTATAGTCTCCGGGAGTGAAAAGCCCAAAGGCTTTATCCCTGTCAAAAGCAGATCTGACAAGACAAAGGCAGCCTGGTAACCAGAGAGCCAGTGGGGAGTTGGAACACCTGCCTGCCCTTCCGGCTTCTGAAAGCCTCCCTCCCCACTCTGGGCCTCAGTTTCTCCCCTTGGCAACGTGCAGATGTGAGCATCCATCTTATGGAAGCATGCGGTCACGCATGTTTGCAGATCCCTGGCGCCCCTGGGGAGGGAAGGCACCTGTGTAAACAGAGCAGCAAGGCATGATGTGCCTGTTGAATACATTCTATGGAAGGCGTCAGTCCCAGGCCGCAGCCCTGAAGCTGCAGGGGGACGATGCTGGCTCTGTTTCTCCAGCTGCAGCTCCCACCTTCCCCTCTGCCACACCATTCTCTGGCCCACCCAGTTTTTTTTTTGCTGGGGGACCCAGGCCAAGGACTAGGGTCATAGTAGAAAGCAGCAGTGGCTCATTTTGGAAACTAGTTTGAGTAAAATTCAGGTGAATGGTAAAAAAAATAAATTAAAAATTTTAAAAATTAAAATAAGTTCCTCAAAAACACAAAGTGAGATTTTTTTTTTTTTTTTTTTTTTTTTTTTTGATCTCCAGCATCACTCTCTTCATCTTAAGCTTGTGTGCGTCTCTGGAAGAGGAGATGGCCTAGGGCAGATATTGGTGCTCCCAATTCTGGGCTGGCTCTGACTTTTTCAGTGGTGCTTAGGAAAGAGTGATTCTAAACTTTTCTTCCAACTGCATACCAGCCAAGGAGCTCACGTCAGCAGAGAAGAGTTTCTCAAGCTCATTTGTTTTTTCATTTTCTTTTTCTTTTTCTTTTCTTTTCTTTTCTTTTTTTTGAGACTAGGTCTCACTCCTTCTCCCAGGCTGGAGTGCAGTGGTGCAATCACAGTTCTCTGCATGGTGCAATCATAGTTCACTGCAGCCTTGAACTCCAGGGCACAGCAATCCTCCTGCCAATGCCTCCTGACTAGCTAGGACTACATGCCACCATGCCAGGCTAATTGTTTTATTTTTATTTTTGTAGAGACAGAGTCTCACTATGTTGCCCAGGTTAGTCTCCAACTCCCAGCCTCAAGTGATTCTCCTGCCTCAGCCTCTCAAAGTGCTAGGATTATAGACGTTAGATACCACACCTAGCGTCAAGCTAACTTTTAACTTATACATAGATGTTGGTATATATTCTCAGCAAGAAGAGGTAACTGCCCATTGTTTGAGGCAGTAACGTGCAGCTTGGGGTATGTGAGGTGGGAATCTGCATTTCGCTCAGTCAGCTCAAAACTGCTTGCCTTTCAAACTGTGAGCATTTTTGGCCAAGATATTGTTTTGCTCAATGTGATCCCAAACTCAGACTGACATAACATATTTCAGTAAGTTCAGATGACTAGCTTTTCTCTAAAATTGAAGCAGCTCACTGTTCCTTTAGTTGAAACTCTCAAAGTAACAGTCTCCAAAAATGTTGTTTTTGTAAGGAATTTTCAAGAACAATTTGGATGACATATGATCAAGCCTAAGTGTCTTCACTTAAATATGTCTCTCTGTGCAGCTGACCCTTGGCTAGATTTGCTCTCCACTACAAATTCATTTACCAGATCCATTGACCTAGAGGATCTGGACCCTGGATCCACTTGGTATCCAGGAGTTCCTAGGTGAATTATTTTTATCTGTAGACCACATAGGGGTGGAGACAACTGATGTGAAGCCTTTGGAGAGTTTATATTAGCTGGAAAATGGTTTCTGCTTGGTGTTAATGGGAATATACTTAATCAGAGTGAAGAGGGAGAGGGAAGTCCCAAGGTTTTGGAGTAATGAAGGAGAGTAGGTCTGTTGATACTGAAAAGGGGAAGATGAAAAACTGAAAAGGGTGGAGAGAATTTCAGCAGAAAAACATGGCTTTTAGAATTTTGCTCTCATCATTTCTGATTCCGGATCAGCTGTGCCTCCTGGGGAACCCCACCAGCTCTAATCTAGGCCACATGGGGAAGTCTACCATTTTCTGGGGACTTCAGGGAAACAGTAAGAGCATTCTTACTTGGGAAATTTAAAAGATGCAATGAATCAAAATCCTCCATTCTAGAAACATGGAGCTGAAAGCCAAGGGCTTGGTGGACTTGATTACGAGAATTTTTTGGGACTTGCTCTGTAGGACACATCCAGAAACCCAACACTATAAGCTTCAGAAAAGTTCACTGAGCCAATATCATAGATAAAGATTTTAACCAAATACCACAATGTCCAACTAGTTCTCCCCTACATTTCAATGCCCTGTCCCCATTTGTCAGCACTTTTTGTGTGTCCTCCCAAGGTCACCTGCTTGGATTTTCACGTTCTTCCCCTTCTTATTCCCACCTTTTTGTGATGTTGGTCTTGGCCAGGGCCAGTAGTTGAGTTTCAGGAACTTCATGGCATTTTCCAGTGTTTCCTTCAAGGTGTCATTTTCCCTGCATGCCCGCTCCCCTTTTCAAATCTCTTTCTCAACTCTAGCTCCATCATTTTGAACTGCATGAGCAAGTTAGGCTACAAAGGAGTGACCAAGGTGAAAGTATGCATCAGCACCCATAAGAGAAGCTGAGTTCCTCTAAGCTGGCAATTTAGCAGATTGGCCAAGAGGAGAAATAGGAAAAAAGTTTTTTTAATTCTTAGAAACTAAACATTAAAGAAAAAACAAAAGACAGATAAGGTAAGAGTAAGAGGAGAATGAAGGGAAGAGGCTAGGAAAGGGAGAAATCAAAAGGACTTACGAATCTATAGATCCTATAGATCCTATAGATCCAGCAGTCAAAAGTTCTCTTAAAAAAAAAATTATAATAATAATAAAAGATGGGATTCCCGGGCAAGACGGCCAAACAGGAACAGCTCCAGCCTGCAGCTCCCAGCAAGACCAATGCAGAAGGTGGGTGATTTCTGCATTTCCAACTGAGGTACCCGGTTCATCTCATTGGGACTGGTTAGACAGTGGGTGCAGCCCTTGGAGGGCAGACAGAAGCAGGATCGGGCATCGCCTCACCTGGGAAGTGCAAGGGGTCAGGGAACTCCCTCCCTTAGCCAAGGGAAGCCATGAGGGACCCTGCCATGAGGGATGGTACTATCTGGCCCAGATACTATGCTTTTCCCATGGTCTTCACAACCCACAAACCAGGAGATTCCCTCGGGTGCCTACACCACCAGGGCCCTGGATTTCAAGCACAAAACTGGGCGGCCACTTGGGCAGACACTGAACTAGTTGCAGGAAATTTTTTTCGTACCCCAGTGGTGCCTGGAATGCCAGTGAGACAGAACCATTCACTCCACTGGAAAGAGGGCTGAAGCCAGGAAGCCAAAGGGTCTGGCTCAGTGGATCCCACTCCCACGGAGCCCAGCAAGCTAAGATGCACTGGCTTGAAATGCCAGCACAGCAGTCGGAAGTGGACCTGGGATGCTAGAGCTTGGTGGGGGGAGGGGCGTCTGCCATTACTGAGGCTTGAGTAGGCAGTTTTCCCCTCACAGTGTAAACAAAGTCATTGGGAAGTTTGGACTGGGCGGAGCCCATCTCAGCACTGCAAAGCCACTGTAGTCAGACTATCTCTCTAGATTCCTCCTTTCTGGGCAGGGCATCTCTGAAAGAAAGGCAGCAGCCCCAGTCAGGGGCTTATAGATAAAACTCCCATATCCCTGGGACAGAGCACCTTGGGGAGAGGGCAGCTGTGGGCACAGCTTCAGCAGACTTAAATGTTCCTGCCTGCCAGCTCTGAAGAGAGCAGCAGATCTCTCAACACAGCACTAGAGCTCTGCTAAGGGGCAGATGCTTCCTCAAGTGGTTCCCTGATCCCTGTGCCTCCTGATGGGGAGACGCCTCCCAGCAGGGGTTGACAGACACCTCATACAGGAGAGCTCCAGTTGGCATTTGGCAGGTGCCCCTCTGGGACAAAGCTTCCAGAGGAAGAAGCAGGCAACAGTCTTTGCTGTTCTGTGGCATCTGTTGGTGATATCCAGGCCAACAGGGTCTGGAGTGGACCCCCAGCAAACTCCAGCAAACCTGCAGAAGAGGGGCCTGACTGTTAGAAGGAAAACTAACAAACAGAAAGCAATAGCAACAACATCAACAATAAGGATGAAAAACTCCATCTGAAGGTCACCAACAGCAAACACCAAAGGTAGATAAATCCAGGAAGATGAGGAAAAACCGGTGCAAAAAGTCTGAAAATTCCAAAAACCAGAATGCCTCTTCTACTCCAAAGGATCACAACTCCTCTCCAGCAAGGGAACAAAACTGGATGGAGAATGAGTTTGATGAATTGACATAAGTAGGCTTCAGAAGGTGGATAATAACAAACTCCTTCAAGTTAAAGGAGCACGTTCTAACCCAATGCAAGGAAGCTAAGAACCTTGATAAAGGGTTAGAGGAATTGCTAACTAGAATAACCTGTTTAGAGAAGAACATAAATGACCTGATAGAGCTGGAAAACACAGCACAGGAACTTTGTGAAGTGTACACAAATATCAATAGCCAAATTGATCAAGTGGAAGAAAGGATATCAGAGATCAAAGATCAACTTAATGAAATAAAGTGTAGAGACAAGATTAGAGAAAAAAGAATGAAAATGAACGAACAAAGCCTGCAAGAAATATGGGACTATGTTAAAAGACCAAACCTATGTTTTATTGGTGTACCTGAAAGTGACAGGGAAAATGGAACCAAGTTGGATATTATCCAGGAGAACTTCCCCAACCTAACAAGACAGGCCAGGATATTATCCAGGAGAACTTCAGGATATTATCCAGGAGAACTTCCCCAACCTAACAAGACAGGCCAGCATTCCAATTCAGGAAATACAGAGAACACCACAAAGATACTCCTTGAGAAGAGCAACCCCAAGACACATAATCGTCAGATTCACCAAGGTTGAAATAAAGGAAAAAATGTTAAGGGCAGCCAGAGAAAGGTCGGGTTACCCACAAAGGGAAGCCCACCAGACTAATATTGGCTCTCTCTGCAGAAACCATACAAGCCAGAAGAGACTGGGGGCCAGTATTCAACATTGTTAAAGAAAAGAATTTTCAACCCAGAATTTCATATCCAGCCAAACTAAGCTTCATAAGTGAAGGAGAAATAAAATCCTTTAGAGACAAGAAAATGCTGGGGCATTTTGTCACCACCAGGCCTGCCTTAGAAGAGCTCCTGAAGGAAGCACTTACAATGAAAAGGAAAAACCGGTACCAGCCACTGCAAAAAGAAACGCAAATGTAAAGACCATTGATACTATGAAGAAACCGCATCAACTAATGGGCAAAATAACTAGCTAGCATCATAATGACAGGATCAAATTCACACGTAACAACATTAACCTTAAATGTAAATGGGCTAAATGTCCCCAATCAAAAGGCACAGACTGGAAAATTGGATAAAGAGTTAAGACCTATCACTGTGCTGTATTCAGAGGATCCATCTCACGTGCAAAGACACACATGTGCTCAAAATAAAGGGATGGAGGAAGATTTACCAAGAAAATGGGAAGCAAAAAAAAGCAGGGGTTGCAATCCTAGTCTCTGATAAAACAGACTTTAAAACAACAAAGATAAAAAAGACAAAGAAGGGCATTACATAATGGTAAAGGAATCAATGCAACAGGAAGAGTTAACTATCCTATATATATATGCACCCAATAGAGGAGCACACAGATTCATAAAGCAAGTTCTTGCAAACCTCCAAAGAGACTTAGACTCCCACAAAATAATAGTGGGAGACTTTAACACCCCACTGTCAATATTAGACAGATCAATGAGACAGAAAATTAACAAGGATATTCAGGACTTGAACTCAGCTCTGGACCAAGCTGACCTAACAGGCATCTACAGAACTCTCCACCCCAAATCAACAGAATATACATTCTTCTCAGCACCACATAGCCCTTATTCTAAAATCGACCACATAATTGGAAGTAAAACACTCCTTAGCAAATGCAAAAGAAAGGAAATCATAACATCAGTCTCTCAGACCACAGTGCAATAAAATTAGAACTCAGGATTAAGAAACTCACTCAAAACCACACAACCACCTGAAAACTAAACAACCTGCTCCTGAATGACTACTGGGTAAATAACAAAATTAAGGCAGAAATAAATAAGTTATTTGAAACCAATGAGAACAAAGACACAACGTACCAGAGTCTCTGGGACACAGCTAAAACAGTGTTTAAAGGGAAACTTATAGCACTAAATGCCCACAAGGCAAAGTGGGAAAGATCTAAAATTAACAGCCTAACAACACAATTAAAAGAACTAGAGAAGCAAGAGCGAACAAATTCAAAAGCTAGCAGAAGACAAGAAATAACTAAAATCAGAGCAGAACTGATGAAGATAGAGACATGAAAAACCCTTCAAAAATTCAGTGAATCCAGGATCTGGTTTTTTGAAAAGGTTAACCACCAGCAAGAATAATAAAGAAGAAGAGAGAAGAATCAAATACACACACACACGCACACACAAAATGATAAAGGGGAGATCACCACTGATCCCACAGAAATACAAACTACCATCAGAGAACACTATAAACACCTCTATGCAAATAAACTAGAAAATCCAGAAGAAATGGATAAATTCCTAGACAACTATACCCTCCCAAGACTAAACCAGGAGGAAGTTGAATCCCTAAATAGATCAAATAACAAGTTCTGAAATTGAGGCAGTAATTAATAGCCTACCAACCAAAAAAGCCCAGGACCAGACAGATTCACAGCCTAATTCTACCAGAGGTACAAAGAGGAGCTGGTATCATTCCTTCTGAAACTATTCCATACAATAGAAAAAGTGGGACTCCTACCTAGCTCATTTTATGAAGCCAGCATCATCCTTATACCAAAACCTGGCAGAGACACAACAACAAAAAATTTCAGGCCAATATCCCTGATGAACATCAATGGGGAAATCCTCAATACTGGCAAACCGAATCCAGCAGCACATCAAAAAGCTTATCCATCACAATCAAGTTGGCTTCATCCCTGGGATGCAAGGCTGGTTCAACATATGCAAATCAATAAACGTAACCATCACATAAACAGAACCAATGACAAAAACCACATGATTATCTCAATAGAATCAGAAAAGGCCTTTAATAAAATTCAACAGCCCTTCATGCTAAAAACACTCAATAAACTAGGCATTGGGGGAACATATCTCAAAATAATAAGATCTATTTATGACACACCCATAGCCAATATCACACTAAATGGGCAAAAGTTGGAAGCATTCCCTTTGAAAACTGGCACAAGACAAGTATGCCCTTTCTCACCACTCCTATTCAACATAGTATTGGAAGTTCTGGCCAGGGCAATCAGGCAAGAGAAAGAAATAAAGGGTATTCAGATAGGAAGAGAGGAAGTCAAATTGTCTCTTTGCGGATGACACGATTGTATATTTAGAAAACCCATCATCTCAGCCCAAAAACTCCTTAAACTTATAAGCAACTTCAGCAAAGTCTCAGGATACAAAAACAATGTGCAAAAAATCACAAGCATTCCTATACACCAATGATTGATAGACAAACAGAAAGCCAAATCATGAATGAACTCCCTTTCACAATTGCTACAAAGCAAATAAAATACCTAGGAATACAACTTATGAGGGATGTGAAGGACCTCTTCAAGGAGAACTACAAACCACTGCTCAAGGAAATAAGAGAGGACACAAACAAATGGAAAAACATTCCATGCTCATGGATAGGAAGAATCAATATCATGAAAATGGCCATACTGCCCAAAGTAATTTATAGATTCAATGCTATTCCCATCAAGCTACCACTGACTTTCTTCACAGAATTAGAAAAACCTACTTTAAATTTCATATGGAACCAAAAAAGAGCCCATATAGCCAAGACAATTTTAAGTAAAAAGAAGAAAGTTGGAGGCATCATGCTACCTGACTTCAAACTATACTACAAGGCTACAGTAACTAAAACAGCATGGTGCTGGTATTCAAAACAGATGTATAGACCAATGGAACAGAACAGAGGCCTCAGAAATAACACTACACATCTAAAACCATCTGATCTTTGACAAAGCTGACAAAAACAAGCAGTGGAGAAAGGATTCCCTATTTAATAAATGGTGTTGGGAAAACTGGCTAGCCATATGCAGAAAACTGAAACTGGATCCCCTCCTTACACCTTATACAAAAATCAACTGCAGATGGGTTAAAGATTTAAACTTAAGACCTAAAACCACAAAAACCCTAGAGGAAAACCTAGGCAATACCATTCAGGACATAGGCATGGGCAAAGACTTCATGACTAAAACACCAAAAGCAAGGCCAGGCACAGGGGCTCAAACCTGTAATCCCAGCACTTTGGGAGGCCAGGGCAGGCAGATCATGAGGTCAGGAGTTCAAGACCAGCCTGACCAACATTTTGAAACCTCGTCTCCACTAAAAATACAAAAAATTAGCCAGGCATGGTGGTGCATGCCTGCAATCCCAGCTACGCAGGAGGCTGAAGCAGGAAAATCACTTGAACCCAGGAGGTGGAGGTTGTGGTGAGCCAAGATCATGCCATTGCTCTCCAGCCTAGGCAACAAGAGTGAAATTCTGTCTCAAAAAAAAAAAAAAAAAAAAAAAAAAAGTTGCAACAAAAGCTAAAATTGACAAATGGGATCTAATTAAACTAAAGAGCTTCTGCACAGCAAAAGAAACTATCATCAGAGTGAATAGGCAACCTACGGAATGGGAGAAATATTTTGCAATCTATCCATCTGACAAAGGGCTAATATCCAGAATATACAAGGAACTTAAATAAATTTACAAGAAAAAAACAAACAACCCCATCAAAAAGTGGGCAATGGATATGAACAGACACTTTTTCAGAGAAGATGTTTATGCAACCAACAAACATATGAAAAAAAGCTCATCATCACTTGTCATTAGAGAAATGCAAATCAAAACCACAGTGAGATACCATCTCACACCAGTTAGAATGGCGACCATTAAAAAGTCAGGAAACAGCAGATGCTGATGAGGATGTGGAGAAATAGGAATGCTTTTACACTGTTGGTGGGAGTGTAAATTAGTTCAACCATTGTGGGAGACAGTGTGGTGATTCCTCAGGGATCTAGAACTAGAAATACCATTTGACCCAGCCATCCCATTACTGGGTATATACCCAAAGAATTATAAATCATTCTACTGTAAAGACACATGCACATGCATATCTATTGCAGTACTATTTACAATAGCAAAGACATGGAACCAACCCAAATGCCCATCAATGATAGACTGGATTAAAAAATGTGGCACATATACACCATAGAATTCTATGCAGCCCTTAAAAAGAATGAGTTCATGTCCTTTGCAGGGACATGGATGAAGCTGGAAACCATCTTTCTCAGCAAACTAACACAGGAACAGAAAAGCAAACACCGCATGTTCTCATTCATAAGTGGGAGTTGAACAATGAAAACACATGGGCACAGGGAGGGGGACATCACCCTCCAGGGCCTGTTGGGGGGTGGGGGCAAGGGAGGGGATAGCATTAGGAGAAATACCTAATGTAGATTACGGGTTGATGGGTGCAGCAAACCACCATGGCACATGTATACCTATGTAACAGAACTGCATGTTCTGCACATGTATACCAGAACTTAAAGTGTAATTTAAAAAAAAAAAAAGGGCTGGGTGTGGTGGCTCATGCCTTTAATCCCAGCGCTTTGGGAGGCTGAGGCGGGTGGATCACCTGAGGTCAGGAGTTTGAGACCAGCCTAAACAACATGGAGAAACTCTGTCTCTACTAAAAATACAAAATTAACTGGGCGTGGTGGCACATGCCTATAATCCCAGCTACTTGGGAGGCTGAATCACTTGAACCTGGGAGGCGGAGGTTGCGGTGAGCCGAGATTGCAGCACTGCACTCCAGCCTGGGCAACAAGAGGGAAAATCCATCTATTGGAAAAAACAAAAACAAAAAACAGTGAAAAAGAGGTGTCATCAGTTCAAGCTTTAAAGTTGTCTTCAAAATTCAGGGTAGGTGTTTCTATGCCCTACTCAGCTGACACAGCTCAGACAGGGGTTTGATTTGATCTATTCTATTTGAAATTTGGATCTTCTCCTGTCCACCAAGAAAGTAAATTGTGTATCACCTTTCCTGGAGGTCTTTAAAAAGTGGTGAGACCTCTAGTTTCCTGGGTTATGCTGAGATGGGGCTTAAGGATCTGGACTTCTGAGAGACATGCCTGTGTGAGGAGCCCAAGGGGAGACTGCAAGATCATCACCCTTCCCATCCACGTAGAGCCTTTGCTAAACTGGAGAAGGGGTGTAATATTCTGAGTTTAAAAAAGCAAACTTTCTTTTTTAAAAAAAGCCCCCACTTTTCTGTGGCACAGGGTGCATTTGGGGTCTAGACCCGATTGATTATTATCCCCCAAAATGTATATCCACCCAGGACCTGTAACTGTGACCTTATGGGGAAACAGGGGTTTTATAGATGTTATCAAGTCAGGATGAGGCCATACTGTATTAAGGTGGGCGTTAAATCCAACATGACTGGTATCCTTATAAGAAGAGGGAACTTCAAACAGAGAGACACAGACACACAGGAGACATCCACGTGAAGGCAGAGGCAGAGACTGGAGTGATGCAGCTGCGAGCCAAGGAACACCGAGGATGTCAGCAACCATGAGAAGCTGGAAGAGATGAGCAAGGATCCTCCCCTGGAGCCTTCAGACAGAGGATGGCTCTGGCAACACCTTTTGATGTTACAATTCTGACCTCCAGAACTGACAGAGCATAAATTCTGTTGTTTTAAGCCACTCAGTTTGTGGTACTTTGTTATGGCAGCCCCAGAAAACGAATACAGCTTCTGATGTTTCTGTGTGGGCTGTACTGAGATGGGGACATTGAGACTTGCCTGGCCATTGTTTGTGGACAGCTTTCTGGCAGCACCTAAGTCAAGATCCCTGAGGCCCACCGAGCTATCATTCTGCTCTGGGTCACCCCTCATGGTCTCACCCCCTACTGTCTTGCCTTTCATTAAACACGCACTTGTGAGCAATTGCCTGATTGTATGGCTGTTGCCTTTTAGCGCTGTGTTTTATTTCGGTTTCACATAAATATAGAAGCCCATTTGGAGAGAAGCCTGCCTTGGCAAGGAGGCTTTTGGCAGTTCTGACAGCTCTGCATATCTCTCAAATGAGTTATGAGTGGATGGGGACTGGGAACTGGGGTCTGGGTTTCAGCCACTGCTCCCCTAAGCCCCCACGGTCCTCCCAAAGAAAGCAACCCAGCAATTCCCCCATCTCCCTTTCTTTTCCAGGAACAGACAGCCACTTGGCCAGAGCATGAGGGAGGAGAGGCTGTCACACACATCCCCCTAAGCTCCCTACTCCTCACAAAATATTTCTTAGATGGTGGTGCACAGTGTTCAAGCTGCTATTCTTTGTTCCTCAGAAGAGTTCTGAGAAATCTCCTGGCACAGCCTGGTTTGGGGCTACTGGTTCACGGCTAGAAGAGAGGCACATGCCAGACACATACTGAGAAATGTTCCCAGGAGACTAGAGAGACTACAGGTGAACGCAGGGGAGAGTCCCAGGCAGATAGATGCCTGAGCCAGTAGAGCAGGCCTGGCCAACTGAGAAATTGATGGAGTCTTCGGTTCTTAGTGGAGTATTTTAAATCACCCCACAATGGCTGCTATGCTCTCACTCTCCCAGGAACCCAGAAAATTGCTTCTTCTATGAGCAATAAATAAGGCTGGGAAATGCTGGCACTCCAGGCACAGACTCCTCGAGCAGCAGGGCTGGAAAGAACCTGGGGATCCCTGGGGGCCAGTGGTCTCCAAACCAGTACATGTGGACTTTAGGAATTGAGCAAGACAAGCCATGGGGTGTGGGAAGAAAACATTAAAACTTCCAGCTATATTTATTTTGTTCTTAAAGGTAAAAATAAGTCTTATTAATAGTTAACACAAGGATAGAAAGTAGTAAGTCTACACAAGTTATCAAAATGCTTGTATTGGGTACAAGCCTTTTAATACTAATTTTGGTTAATTTTGCACCCTAATTGGTGAAACTTGTAGAGTCCACCCTTCTAGCCCAGAGGTTTTCAAAAGGTGTGCTGGGCAGCGGAAGGGAGAGGAAGTCTTGAGTGAGTGAGCCGTCTATTTATTCCCTTCTGGGCCTTATCAGTCAATTCAGCTCTGCCCCTATATGTCCTGTATCCTGAACTTCTGCATTATGATTTGTTTGATGAAAGGGTTCTACTGTTTCAAAAGTTGAACAAAATGACTGAACTATTTCAGCTCCCCTACTTTTCAGATGGGAAAACGAAGGCCCAGAGGAAAAGGGATTGCCCCAAGTCACACAAGTCATTAGAGCCAAGACTAAGTCTACAACCACCTTTCCTGACTCCTCATTCATCGTTTTCTGATTGAATCATGTGTTCTTCAGAGCATGCACCCTGTTTGAGTGTCCATATATAACCTGAATAAATCAGAGGGAAAGGGGATGGGTGAGGCGGAGTCTCTCCTCGAGCAACGATCTGGAATCCCAAAAGGGGGCCTGGGCCTCTATGACTGTTCAAATGTAACCTTGCTGCCTGCCGAAGACACCTCCTGAGAGGTAAGGCAGCCTGGGTGTCCTCTGCTCAACGCCCATGCTAACTGTCTGGACCACTCAGTCAATCCCTATGCCATTCTACATTGTTTCTCAGAGGTGAAGCTTGGCCTCATGTTCCTGGATCCCTGGAATACGAGGGGACATAAATCAGCAACTCCTCAGAGGCCTTCCTCATTGATATGCTCATTTTAAACAGGGAAAACATCCCTCACCTTTCTGATTTTAGGCTCCACTAGTCACACAAAGTAATTTGTTTCTTTTACAGCCATCAGATAACATGTGTTGATCCCTTCTCCCACTCTCCAGCCTGTCATGCACTTGTTGCTACCAGCCCACTGCTCTCAAGCACTTCCAAATCCTTTATGTTTCTAGGGAGTTTTGTAACAGCAAGACTTTAGGGGGAATAAAAAGAACTGGAAAACAAATTATCTGCCTTTAAAAAAATATTTTACAGATTAAAATAAAACAAACAAACAATAGCAGCAGAAAGAGAACATGAAAAATATAACTAGCAATGTAGAGCATGATATTGCTACTGAGTGAGTGCTATAGGAGTTGAGAATTCTCTCCTTCACAGTCAAACTCCTCGAGGCTGGAAAATGTGTTTTAAAGCTATATACCTAGTGCTTGGCAAATAGTAGATGCTTAATAAGGATGGCCATCCAATGAGTTTTTTTGTTTTGTTTTGTTTTTGTTTTTGTTTTTTTTTGAGACGGAGTCTCGCTCTGTCGCCCAGGCTGGAGTGCAGTGGCCGGATCTCAGCTCACTGCAAGCTCCGCCTCCCGGGTTCACGCCATTCTCCGGCCTCAGCCTCCCGAGTAGCTGGGACTACAGGCGCCCGCCACCTCGCCCGGCTAGTTTTTTGTATTTCTTAATAGAGACGGGGTTTCACCGTGTTAGCCAGGATGGTTTCGATCTCCTGACCTCGTGATCCGCCCGTCTCGGCCTCCCAAAGTGCTGGGATTACAGGCTCCAATGAGTATTAATTCAGCAAATAAATAAATGAATAAATGGCTGTTAAACAAATGAATATATCAGTGGGAAGAGAAGGGAGCTCATCTTGAGTGATCGAGGAAACTTCATTGTACAGAAAGGCTTTAAAGTATGTCTAAGATCAGAAGAAAAGAACAGAACATGTTTCAGGTGGTGAAAAAGAACGGAGGCAGAAGGTTATGGAACAAGAGAACCACTGTGCTATTGTTGGGTGCTAGTAGATTTGAAAGTTAAATAGTAGGGCCAGATTGGTAGTCTGAAATGAAAACCTTAGAAGCATGTTTTCTCCTGCAAACCTAAATTACCAGAAGTCATTAAGCAAGAGAAATGTACAACAACAGCAGTGTTTTAGGGAAGGTGAGGGCAGTGATGTGAAGAGTGTACTAGAGAAGGGAGGAAGAGATGATGCATCTTCTTCCTTATAAATCCTCTCCCTCCACTAGAGTGTTTTCTCTCTAGTCGTCAGACTTTCTCTAGTCCAAGGTCCAAGGCAAGCCAAGAAGTGCAGTGCTTAAAGCAATATCCTCTTTCTTTACCACCTGTACAGGACCATCTTCCTTTTCCCTGTGTTTCCTGTATGGTTCAATATGATGCAGTGGCTAGATCTTCCCACTAAAACTGATCAATTCAATTTTTAGAACAGCCAAATTAGCTAAAAATGCTAGGCTTTTTTCAACTGACTTGCCTTCCAATCAAATCAGTTCCAACAATTGGCCCTGGCTAATGCTAGTTTGTATAAGCTGTTTGTATAAGCTGTGTCCCCACTCCCTCTTCTTCATTCTTTCTGCCTCTGATGCCATTGTCCAGCTCTGCTTCCATCTTTGCTTGCTTCTCTCTGTTGCTGTACACCTCCCTATCTCCTCTCTTTTGCTCAGAATTATGCCTTGTTTTTAGAATAGGGCTGTGATATGCATGTTGTGCAATAGCAAGGCTATGTTCCTTAATCCAGCAATCTCACATCCCTCCTGGGAGTCCTTTTGGATATGTCAAAAAATTCTGGTCCAGAAACATGAATTATTACCCCTGTTTTCTCAAGGCCTCTGAGCAATTTTAGTGGAACCCAAGAATCTTGAACATAACTCCATTACTTCCATATAATGTTCTGTGAAGGCACTTACACCCACCAGAAGGAATCTCCAGCGAAATCTATTTACTTTGGCCATTCTGCCCAATGTCTTTCATCTATTTTTGTTAAAAACGATTAATATTTCTTTCTTTTTTTGTCTGATACCATGCTAAAGCAGGAGATCTGTGCCAACAACAGCATTATATCTTTGCAGCATTATTTCTGTGCAGTCTTTGGATATAAACTATAATACTTTGTGTCGAGCATAGTGTGCATACAAAGAACTATTTTGGGGGGAACTTGGGGGATCATTTATGCATGAACTACCTAACTTTGAGCATCTGGAAGGCAAGGGCTGTGTCTTATTTATCTTAGTAGTGTGAGTGCTTGATATTAGTTAATAGTCCCAAAACATGTCTATTAAATAAATGAATTAATGAATGAATTATTCCAAGATTTAGCTCATTTAACTCAGTTGTTTTAATTATTCCAGGACTTTTCAACTTTAATATATACCACCCTAGCCCAATTCTTATGTTCATAGATTTATTCATAAACCCTTTTGTCTATTTTCATTTTGAGGCACTATGCATTCTTCTCCTATGGCTCTTTAGTACATTACTGACTCCCCTCCACTGCCTAGCAAATTAAAGAGAGTCACTCATTCTTTGTTACAATTTCCATTAAAAGGTGGGATCTGTTTTCTCTCTCTTTAAATCTGAGATAGGCAGTACTGCTTTGACCCACAGAGTATAGCAGAAGTGACACTATGCCGGTTTAGGCCTAACTTTTGAAAGGACTGATAGCTTTTGTCTTGGTCTCTTGGAGCTGTGAACTGACATTGTGACTACTGTTTTGGAGAGACCACATGAGGAAGTGCCAAGACTGCATGGAGAGGAAAGGGAGCCCAGATGAGTCCTCTAACTGTTCCCATCGAGGTGCTAGGCGTATGAGTGAAGCCAACCTGGATCCTCCAGACAACATAGTCACCGTGCTGTGAAAAGCCCAAGCCATGTGGGGAAGCTCTATGAGGAGGAATACTTTACAAGCCCCATTGAGCAGCAACTGTCGGCCTTGTGAGTGTGCCATTGCAGATGACTAACTTGCTAGAGCCTTCAGAAAACTGCAGCCCCAGCCAATATCTGACTGCAAGAGAGCTCAAGCAAGAACTGCCTCATTGAGCCCAGTCAACACACAGAACTAGGAGCTACAATGATCATTTATTGTTTTAAGCCACTGAGTTTTGCGGTAGTGTATTACACAGCAGCAGATAACCAGAACACACTGATAGGCAAATAAAAGTTGAATCGAAGGGCAGGGATTATGCTGGACTTTTCTCTACAGTTTCTACAATGCCTCATAGAGTGCTTTGTCCACAGCTGAGGAAGCAGACAGCTTCTCACTTTACAGACAGGAGGATCAAAAATAAATAGGACCTCCTCTTTATAGGGGCTATGAATAACTTCACGTAAGCATGGATGGGATGCCTCTGCCACCTGTCTACGTGGTATCCTAGTACCAAGAGAGACTGGAGAGCCACCTAATCCATTTGCTTGCCTCTCAATACAACTGCCCCTTAAAATAAATCCTGCCAGAGAACTCTCTGCTGTGCTTTGTTTTCTTTTTAGTTCCAAGAAAGGGAGATCTTGCAGCTACCTCTGGCAGTGCATTTCAGCAGCCCATAAATCTCAATTAGAGCACTCTAACAGGTGTTTCACCTCAATCTCTCCAAATGTAGTCTCAGTCCTTTCTTCTTTCTTCTTCATCTTGTTTCTTGCCTTCATTTTTCTAAATTTTGAGGAGTGCAGAAGGAAATGTTACTCACAAACTTTTCTTTACTTTTCTTTCATAGACACAAAGGGCCATATCACTCCATCCCTCTACTGAAGCTGAAATGTTGTCATTTAGAGATGTTCCAGTTTACCACCAACCTGAAAAACGCAAGATACAACCAACCATCTGCCCTGCTTACTTGAATGAGTTGATAAAAAGAACAAAACTGGAATGAACATAGGAGAGCAGTTTCTATGCATGTATACATAGCATCCTGGGTTGAGTTGCTGTTGGATTAAAAAATCTCACAGAGAAAACATATTGGTTGTTACCTAGGGCTTGGGCAAGGGGGCGATGGGAGTGTTGCAGTGGGGTTGGCTAAGGCATGTAGAGGTCCTTTCTGGGACAGTGAAAATGTTCTAAACTTGTAATAATACACAACTCTGTGAATATGGTTAAAAAACACTGAACTGTTACACTTCAAATGGGAGATTATATGCTATATGAATTATAGCTTAATGAGTCTATGAAAGAAAGAAAGAGAATGGAAAAGAAAATGAAAGAAAAGGGAAGGGAAGGGAAAGGAAGGGAAGGGAAGGGAAAGGTAGGACGGAAGGTAGGAAAGAGAGAGAGAGAAAGGAAGGAGGGAGGGAGGAAGAAAGGAAGAACCTCAAAGACCCCATCTCTTTACTGGATTGACATTTGTCTTTCTTCTCAAGACCTTCTGTCACTTGTCATTCCCTGAGCCCCATCAGCCTTATTTCTCTGGGGAGCCCAGGGGCTTTGTGTCCTCTCTCTAACACTAGGCCCATTTTTGTATTGGGTTCTCTCCATAAAGAGAGCTTGTCCTCTACTAAGAGTAGAGAACAAGAGAAGCAATGGACTGAAGTCAAGTGAACAACAAACTTAGATAAGACAAAATGGGTGGTTAGAGTCTGGGATGTGACAGTATGGGGTGAGTTAAAGTCTCTAGAATAGGTGTCTGAAATGGAACCTAAAAAAGATATTCAGTTAATGGAGAACAGCTCTTACAACTGGCTTACAGGGATTGGAAATGAGAGGCAGTAAGTCCCTCTTCATCTTTACTTTAAAGGCACTCTCTCCTCCTTACTTGCCTCTTTTTCATCTTCTAGAAATGCTGGAGAAGAGGAGGAAAGAGCTTTGAGAACACAGCTCATAGATTGACCCAATTTCCCCTGCCTACTTCCCTGGATCTGCCTTGTTCTACAGAGAACCTTCTCTGACACCTTCCCATCCAAGCAACCATGAAAAATGGGCAAGAAGGAGCAAGTTCAGGAGACCAGAAAGACCTCCAGGCATCAAGGGAGCCCCCAGGTCTCCCACCCCGTACTCTAGCTGCAGAGCCACTGACCCTCTCCAGCCCCAGCCTGGAGCTTTCCAGGGCCATGAAAAAGATGGAGCACTCGTTAAGGAGGCCCTGCTGAAGGACCCAAGCCGACATGCTCTTTTATGGTGTCTCAGCCTTTCTTAGAACACAAGTTGGTCTAGAATCAGCACTCTGCAAACTATATGAATAAAAAAGAATCCCACTTTTGAGGAGCACATGGTGGGAGGAGCAGTGCTGTGACTCATGCTGGCCCCAACAGCCAACACCCTGACCCTCAGCCGCCCCCTGCAGCACCTGCTTCCTCCGCCCCTTGATGCTCTCAACTCCCATCCAGACCTTCATCCTGCCAGCACAAATCAGCAGAATGGATGTTAGACAGCTGGAATCATCATCAGCTCTCACTGTATGTCTTTGATTCCTGCAGGGCCTGCCCTGTGCCCTCTTCCTCCACCCTCCCATGGCCTCTCACTCAATTCATTCTTCTCCTGGCACCAACAGCCATTTTCCACCACCCTGCTGGCCTCTGTCCAGCCAACCCCTCAAGGGGTTTTCACTCCCCACCTCATCTGTCTCCTTCATGCTCCTCCTGCTAGAACTGGATCTTCCAAATCCATTTCTAGATTCTTTCCATTGCCCTCTCTTTGGCTAGGTGTCTTGCTTCTCCAATGCGCCTTGCATTTCTCTGGCCCCTAATAAGCGTCTCCAGAGTACTCCTATGGAAGATGGGGAGTTACAGTTTGCAACTACGTTCTTTGTTCCTAATGGATTCCTCCTTCCCATCCTCCCCAATCCTGCCATTGAAACACAGAGCTTTGATGAAAGGAGGGCTTTGTCACTACCTCCTGTGCCTGGAAGAGGTCCTCAAGTCTGCTCTGTGATGTCCCTGTCACACAGGGAGAAAGAGGGATAATTCCTGTCTGTGCTAGACAGAACCCTGGTTCCATAGCCTCCTCATCCACTCTTTCACTGATTTTTCATTCCCCACTTTCTTCCTCTGCCCATACCCAGGTAGGAGGAGTATACTCTCAAATTCCAATACTGTAGTTAACATTCACACAGATTATTAGGTGCTAAAACTTTCCATAGGTACTAGTCACTGAGGGCTACTGACTTGTTTCTATCTTTGGGTGACTCTTTAACCTGGGACAGAGCCCTCTTTTTCCAAACCTGGGAATATCATTTCTTTCATCTTAGGCCCTCTATTTGATTGGGCTGTCTCCTGCACTCCATGCTGCCTACACCTGGCCCCTTCAATCTCTCAAAACTCCACCTCTAAGAATCCTGAAAATCGTTTTTCCTGACATTGGTGAATACCCAAAACAATTTTGCATTCCAAAAATTACTTCTATTGGCTCTCTTCACTTTTAAAAAGACTTAGCCCACATTTACAATGGCAAATATATGTATATCTATGTGTACATATATGTACATGTATATATGTAAACACATATGCACACATATATATAACATATACGTGTATGTATGTATACACACATATATATCATCTTGCCTCTATTCACTCCTCAAACTGCAGTATTCAGTCTTCCTGAGATTGAGATAGAGGAATATTTCATATTCCATGTCTAGTTTGAGATAGAGGAATGTTTCATATTTCATATCTTGTTTTTATAATAATACATCATTGTGCTTATGAAAAATCCTCTGGTACATGGCTAATTACTGACGTGCTGTGAAGTGTAGAGTCACAGACTTTTCCTTAGTGATTAAAGGAAAATACCTGGATCTAGAGAAAAAGTACAGATTCTGGTCCCAGCCTCACTACATATTGCTGTATACTGTTAAACAAATGGGATCACCTCTCTGAGTTCCATTTCCTACACTTATAAATTTAGCAGGTGGAACTATTCTCAAAAGGCCTTACAAACTTCAATTTTCTGTTATCTTCATAAGACTTCTTCAAGACAGTTTATCAAAGTCTTAGTATTATTTATTAGTATGACTGAAAAGAACAACTGCGACAGATCTTGCTTTTTCTTTTGATGTAATTCTTCCAACTTAAGTGGGGTCAATTTCTGGATTTTACAGTTCCTACCCGTGTGGACTTGGGCAAGTCCTTAAGCTCTTCAAACCTAAGTTGTCACACCTGTAAAATAAGAATATTAGCAGCACCCATATGATCAAGATATAATGTGTGTAAAGCACCTAGTTTGGTGACAGCCACAAAGTAAGCCTCAATAAATGTCAATTATCATCAATGCATTTATCATTTGTTTCCATTACTTGAATGATCCCTATTAAGTTCAACTAAAAACACCTTCTGTAATAACCAGTTTGGTCATGATTGTAAGAGCTAGTATGTTTGGCACCTAAAGTCTACTTGCATCTGTGAGTACATCATCTACTTGGATAGTGTCCATTTTCAAATGGAGGCTCCAGGTGACATTATTGGGATTGGATGTGTTCTCAGATGCGTATGTGCCTCTGCCACATTCTGAAACTAAATATGAATGACTTTGAGCTTATTGGTCAAATATTTATACCTTACATTTACTAGGGACAACTGAAAGCTGACTACTTGTGTTTAATAAAAAACTTTCCTGGATTTGTAGTTTACTTTGAATACTTTAGGGATACACAAGGAACTCCTGGAAATTGACAAAGAAAAATAATATTTAGCAAAAAAAAAAATGGGTGAAGAATGTGAATAGGCAATCACGGGAGAAGAAATTCAATTGGCTAAACAGAGTATAGAAGAGACAAACTCCTTTGTAACTGAGACATACAAATAAGACAACAATATCATATCATTTTACACTCATCAGATTGGCAGATATCAGAAAATTGTATAACACAGGGCATTTGTGAGGATGTGGACACAGGTGACCTAGTGAGAGTGTAGGCTAATGTTGTCCTTATAGAAAAGAGTCTGGCAGTTCTCTCTCATGTCTAGATACACCCTATGACCCGCAGTAAAACTCCTTGGGAATATCATAGGGTAATTCTCCACAGGTCTCCAGTGAAAACCTGTGGGAGAAGTTTACTAGAGTATTGCTCATTACAGTAGAGAACTGGAGGCAACTTAGGTGCCCATTCCTAATGTGATTGATGTATGCTAGAGAATACAGTACAGCCTGTGAGAACCACACTCTTACACTGCAGAGAGGAAACATAGTGCCCCCCTCCCTACTCACAAGGGATTGTGAAAAATAATTTCTTTCTTTCTTATTACAAACACAATTCATGCTTACTAAAGGTATTTTTAAAAAATACACATAAAGGAAACAGGAAAAGACAAAAAGTCATTCATAATCCTGCTAGGCAGATACATCTATAAGTGATGTTTTGATGTATACATCTCAAGGATTTCTTTCTAAGGAATTTTATGTATGTAACTACTTAGCATACTTAGCTTGGATCATACTGTCACTCTACTTTGTAACGTGCTTTTGTCGTGTAACAACATATTATGAGAACACTTTTATCCCACTGTATCCATCAGGAACCCAACAGGAAACAGATGGCACATTCAAAACAGGATGAGTCTAGAGGGTTTATTCACCCTCTAGTGAAAAAAAGGACTGTTTACAAAAGTATGAGGAGGGTGTAGATAAGATGGCCATGCATCCAGTTTTGCTTGGGATAATCCTGGGCTATGTCTGTTGTCTTGGTATCATATCCAGTGTGACATTTCCCAGATTCTACATTTTTTTAAAAAAAAAGTCTTACTATTAATTGTTGCACTAAAATCAGGTGGGATGGGTTTGATAAACTCACCTTTATACTTTCAGCCTCTTCCATGGTGCTAACTCATAGTCTGTGAGATACGTGTACCTTGACTATGTGGTTAAATGTAGAAGACTATCTGTGATAATGGTCTCTCTTTCCCCTAACATTTCCAATCCTATGTATTTAATTTCCAATCCTTTCCAAGAAAAGTCTTCTAAGTACCCATTAACAATAGTTTTTTTAAAATTACACGTGAATACAGCTAGGAACAGCATCTTCTAGCTCAGGCTATAGTGGCAGAAGCATTTGGTGCTGCTGTCCCTACTAGGCACTTGAGTCTACAGCCATTTGGTAGTTGAAACGTATTAAGTTAAGAAATGCTCACACAGCTACCAGGAGAGCAATGCTGAGAAGGGTGCGAAATAATAGGTTAGAGATATTTTAAAAGTGTACAGGAAACAAGCACTGAACAATCCTCCAATAAAACATGCTATAAGTGGTTTACTGTCATTTATTTGTGTTGTAAAATAAGCTTCAACTATTTATTTTTATTGCTTGGTAAAGCTTTTGATTTTATAATAAACTCTTTCAGCAGTAATGAGCTCCAAAAAACATGTGTATTTTTTAAAATTAAGTATTGAATTTCCATTCTCAAGAAAGTTGATGATGATCATGTAATTTGCACAAAATATTTGTTAACACTTATTATTTACCACAAGGGATAGTCAGATTAGTTGATGATGATCATGTAATTTGCACAAAATATTTGTTAACACTTTTTAGTTACCACAAGGGATAGTCAGATTACTAATCACATGGAAAACTAAAGACACAAATATGTTGAAGAAGTATCAGTGTCCATTTCTTTAAACAGTATTTTTAAAGACTATGGCCCCAAACAATAACTTTACAAATACACCTACAGAAAGCATATTGATTGATCTGTAAATGATGACCTTTCACTTAGATTAAATAAGCGCTATCAATGAAAAAAAAAAAGTGAAATGATATCTGTTAATCTGTTGGCTCCATTAGCTGGAAATGAACCTGGTAAACAGTTAAATAATGTCAGTTTTATATCAGTGTCTTTAGATTATTCAAATAGAAAATCAGTTATCTGAATTATTATTATTATTTTTTTTTTTGAGGCGGAGTCTCGCTCTGTAGCCCGGGCTGGAGTGCAGTGGCCGGATCTCAGCTCACTGCAAGCTCCGCCTCCCAGGTTTACGCCATTCTCCTGCCTCAGCCTCCCGAGTAGCTGGGACTACAGGCGCCCGCCACCTCGCCCGGCTAGTTTTTTGTATTTTTTAGTAGAGACGGGGTTTCACGGTGTTCGCCAGGATGGTCTCGATCTCCTGACCTCGTGATCCACCCGTCTCGGCCTCCCAAAGTATCTGAATTATTTTTAATAGCTCAATTTTTAAATTCAATTCATGGAATCAAACTAAAGCTTTTGAAAATTTAATCTGATATAATTGCATATACCTTAAATTCAATGAAAAATTTCAACACTGAAAATAAAATTTTTTGTTTTGCTAGTGGTAAGATAAAGGCGAATTTTGGTAAAAAATAACATCATGGTAAAAAATAAAAGAAAAGAAATGTTCTTACCAAATGAGAAGACCATGGAGCAGAAATATACCTAGAATTGGTTTGAGTACACACATAATTCCTAATTACATCTAAAGATTCTACAATTCAACTAGAAGCTGTAGATGTCAAAACTTACAATTTTTACTTATACATGTTAACAACTATGAATTTTTGTGTCACAGCTGATGTTAAATATAAAAAATAAATAAACCACTTTAACATAGTAACAAGCACTTTCTCATGTTTTGACATCATCAGCCAGATTTTAGAAATGGTTGAAACTATGAAAAACTACATTGCAAGTTAATCTAAATATCCTAAAATTATAGTGAACATTTTTATAAATAAGCCTTCTAACTTTTAATGTATTTTGATCAAAAAAAAGTTGAAATCCTTAATAAAAAATATTCAACAAATAAAGTCCCCAAAAAAGTCAACTTTTGAAGCTTTCTACAAACTTAAACTATGAAAAACATAGCTTGAAGACAGGGAAGTCATTGATTTTATAAAAGCAAGAGGAAAAGTGAGAAAATTAGATAAGTGTTAAAAGAGAGTAAAGATTTAATTTTGAAACTCTATAATTGAGCTTGGAATATCTTAACATGTGGACTATCTTAACTTTAGATGAAGTTCCCATTTTTAATTGGATAAATTTATAATCTACATAAGAATGGCAAAGCATTGATAAGAACTATAATTTTGCAGCATCTAAATTTGGCTAAAAAGTCAAAAAATGTTTACAAATAACTTATTTGACATATTTTCTCTTATAAAAATATTTATTGAAAATAGGACACCTGAGTAGGGGGTTAAAGGACAGTAACTAGAAAAAAAATTGGTCTGGAATATGTATGCCTTAAAAAACAATTAGAGTTGGGAATGTTCTACATAGCATAATTTATTTATAACGGGTACTTCAGAAAGTATTTTTATGACTAAAAATGTTATGGAGCACATAAAATAATCATTTGTGTCAATGTCAAATATACTAATCATAAAACAAAACTTTGAAGTAAATTGTGAAAAACTTTAAAAATAAAAAGAGAACATTGTAAAAATTTTTTCAGAAAAAATTGCAGTGACACAGTATTAAAGAAACTAAAATAAATGGTTATGCATCAAGAATAATTATTATTCTGTTTATGTAATTGTAATAATCAAATAATAAATTTAAAGAAGCTTTTTATAGTTTTGATTTAATGAGTATATACACACGCATTATTTTACCTTTTCAGAAAAAGCTTTACTTTTGCCCGAGGCCGTGGTGGCTCACACCTGTAATCCCAGCACTTTGGGAGGCTGAAGTGGGTGGATCACCTGAGGTCGGGGGTTTGAGACCCGGCTGACCAACATGGCAAAACCCTGTCTCTACTACAAACACAAAAAATTAGCTGGGCATGGTGGTGCATGCTTGTAACCCCAGCTACTCTGGAGGCTGAGGCAGGAGAATCACTTGAACCTAGGAGGAGGAGGCTGCAGTGAGCCAAGAACACACCACTGCACTCCAGCCTGGGCAACAGAGCGAGACTCCATCTAAAAAAAAACAAAAACAAAATAAAAAAGAAAAAAACAAGAAAACAAAACAAAACAAAACAAAAAAACAGAACTTTACTTTTGAGAGCAGTTTTGAATAGAACTATTTTATAAGCTCCACAATGTAACAAAACTAATTTTTGGTCAACAAACAAATTAAAAATAATTATTTTATAATCCTCTTTGACTCTTAAGGATGACAATTAGATCTACAGCAACCCTAAGTGTAGAGGAACACAAGAAAAAGTATCAGCCGGGTGCAGTGGCTCACGCCTGTGATCCCAAATCTTTGGGAGGCCAAGTGGGTGCATCACCTGAGGTCAGGGGTTCGAGACCAGCCTGGCCAACATGGTGAAACCCCATCTCTACTAAAAATACAAAAATTAACAGGGCATGGTGGCAGGTACCTATAATCCCTGCTACTCGGGAGGCTAAAGCAGGAGAATTGCTTGAACGCAGGGGAGAGAGGTTGCGGTGAGCCGAGATCGTGCCACTTCACTTCAGCCTGGGCAAAAGAGTGAAACTCCATCTCCAAAAAAAAAAAAGAAAGAAAAGAAAAAGCATCATAACTGGAGCTGCTGTTACCTCCGAGCCTAAAAGAGCGAGAGGAAAAAGCGGCATGGAAACCTGGGAAGAATCGCGTGGAAATGGTTTCTTGAAAGGACTTTTTGTTCAAAGGACATCAGCTCCTGATGATCTCACAGAGGAGGGACCCAGAAGAATCAATCCTCTTCTCCCTCTCTCTCCTTCCTCTCTCTCTTATTTTAGCTGGAGATTCCCACTGATTGAACCGAGCTGGAAGAAGGGGACAAGGATCCACTGATGTGACCCATAAAGGTCAGCTGCCCAGGGCAGAGAGCAGAGTGGAGAAATGGGGAGAGCAGGTCTGGAAGGGTAAACAGAAGATACCTGGTCATTCACTAAATGTTCTCCAGGTGTGGCTTTTAAATGATTTTTTAACTATGAATCCTTGGCTTGAGTTAAATCTTACAAAGAAGCCAAGTATGTAAAACAAAAAATCACCCATCAGGGATGAGAGACCTAGAACCCAAAATTCCACCCAGGGAACTCCACTGAGAAAGGCTTAGAAATGCTTAAAAAGCACTGTCCTGCAACGTGAGTTTAAATGGCTACATAGAATTCTAATGATTAATGTACTATTATTTATTAAAACAATTGGAATAAATGCAAAGCTTTTCTCAACATAAGCAGTGTTGTGATAAAACATTAATTACTATCCGAGAAAGATTTCTGAAAGTAGAATAACTGGCTTGAAAAGTAGGGACACTTGTTTCTTGATTTGTGTTGCCTAATTACCCCTGCAAAAGACTGTACATTTTAAAACAATTTATAGTGTTTGAAGAGTCTTTGTTTTTCTACATTTTGCCAATATGTGGTATTAATGGTTTTTAATATTTTTGTCATTTTTTTAGACACACAAAAATAATATATCATTGTTATTTTATTTTTGAGTCAGGTTCTTGCTCAGTCACTCAGGCTGGAGTACAGTGGTGCCATCACAGCTCAATGTAACTGCAAACTCTTGGGCTCAAGCGATCCTCCCATCTCAGCCCCCATAGTAGCTGGGACTTCAGGTGTGTGCCACCATGACTGGCTAATTTTTTAATTTTTTGTAGAGACAGGGTCTCTCAATGTTGCCCAGACTGATCTCAAACTGCTGGCCTCAAACAGTCCTCCCACTTTAGCATCC
Source organism: Macaca mulatta (assembly GCF_049350105.2). Classification (NCBI taxonomy): domain Eukaryota; kingdom Metazoa; phylum Chordata; class Mammalia; order Primates; family Cercopithecidae; genus Macaca; species Macaca mulatta. The sequence goes on along the minus strand of NC_133417.1, from coordinate 122,160,187 downwards.
CAAAGCACTGGAATTACAGGCGTGAGTCACTGCACATGCCCTGTTATTTTAATTTGAATTTATTTTGTTGCCATTCAGATTGACCTTTTTTCTATATGTATACATAGATTGGCAATTTAAAATCCTTCATGAGTGATGTATGTTCCTCTTTGTTACTGATTTGTAAGAGCTCTTTATATAAAGGATATATATAACAAATATCTCCCGTATACTATTTTTAAGTAATATTTTTAGACACACACAAGTCTTCAATGTTTACAGAAACACATCTATCAATACAAGCACACCTCAGAGATATTGCACATTTGGTTCCAGACCACCACAATAAAGTTAATATCGTAATAAAGTCACACAAATACTTTCCTTTCTCAGTGCAAATAAAAGTTGTGTTTACACTACACAGCAGTCTACTAAGTGTGGAATAGCATTATGTCTAAAAACACAATGTACATACCTTAATTAAAATATACATTATTGCTAATAAAAGGTTAAGGGTCATTTAAGCCTTCAGCAAGTTGTAATATTTTTGCTGCTGGGGAGTCATGCATTGGTACTGATGGCTACTGACTAGTCAAGCTGGTGGTTTCTAAGGATTGGGGTAGCTGTGGCAATTTCTTAAAATGATACAACAATGAAGTTTGCCATGTTGATTGACTCTTTCACGAAAGATTTTGGAGCATGTGATGTTGTTTGATATCATTTTATCCACAGTAAAACTTCTTTCAAAATTAGAATCAATCCTTTCAAAACTTTCTGCTGCTTTATCAACTATGTTCATTGAATGTTCCAAATCCTCTATTGTTATTTCAACAACATTGACAGCATCTTCACCAAGAGTAGATTCCACCTCAAGAAACCACTTTTTCTGCTCATCCACAACAAGGAACTTCTCATCCATTAAAGTTTGATTGTGAGATTGCAACAATTCAGTCACATCTTCAGGCTCCACTTCTAATTCTAGTTCTCTAGCTATTACAACATCTGCAGTTACTTTCTTCACAGAAGTCTTGAACCCCTCAAAGTCATCCATGAGGGCTGGAATCAATGTCTTAACTCCTGCTAGTGTTGCTATTTTGATCTCCTTCCATCAATCACAGATGTTTTTAATGGCATCTAGAATGGTGAAATTTTTTCTAGAAGGTTTTCAATTTAGTTTGTCTAGAACCATCAGAGGAATCATTACCTATGAAATATATAGCCTTATAAGATGTATATCTTAAATCATGATATGAAAGTCAAAATGATTTTGTATTAGTCTGTTTTCATGCTGCTGATAAAGGTATACCCAAGACTGGGCAATGTACAAAACAAAGAGGTTTATTGGACTTACAGTTCCATGTGGCTGAGGAGGCCTTGCAATCATGGCAGAAGGTGAAAGGCATGTCTCATATGGCAGCAGACAAGAGAAGAGTCTGTGCAGGGAGACTCCCCTTTTTAAAACCATCAGATCTTGTGAGACTCATTCACTATCATGAGAACAGTGCAGGAAAGACCCACTCCCATAATTCCATCACCACCCACCAGGTTCCTCCCAAGACATGTGGAAATCGTGGGAATTAAAATTCAAGATGATATTTGGGTGAGAACACAGACAAACCATATCAGACCCCTTGATCCACTGACTGCAGATGGATGTTGTGTTAGCAGGCCTGAAAACAACATTAATCTCTTCGTACATCTCCATCAGAGCTCTTGGTGACCAGGTGCATTATTAATAAACAGTAATATTTCAAAATAAATTTTTTGGTGCAGTAGGTCCCAACAGTGGGCTTAAAATATTCATTAAACCATGCTGTAAACAGGTATGCTGTCATCCAGGTTTTGGTTTTCCATTTATAGAACACAGACAGAGTAGATTTAGCATAATGCTTAAGGGCCCTGGGATTTTCTGAATGGTCTACGAGCACTGGATTCAAATTCAAGTCACCAGCTGCATTAGCTTCTAACAAAAGAATTAGCCTTTGAAGCTTTGAAGCCAGGCATTGACTTCTCCTCTCCAAATATGAAAGCTCTAGATGGCATCTTCTTTCAATAGAAGGCTGTTTTATCTACATTGAAAATCTGTTGTCTAGTGTAGCAACCTTCATCAACTATCTTAGCTAGCTCTTTAGGATAACTTGCTGCAGATTCTCCATCAGCACTTGCTGCTTCACATTGAAGTTTCCTGTTACGGAGACAGCTTCTTTTCCTCATGAAATCAATCTCTGTGAGCTTCAAACTTTTCTTTTGCAGTTTCCTCACCTCTCTAAGCCTTCATAGAATTGAAGAGAGAACCTTGCTCTGGATTAGGTTTTGACTTGCAGGAATGTTGTGGCTGCTTTGCTCTTCTCTAAGATAGCTAAAACTTTCTCCATATCAACAAGAAATCCATTTCTCCTTCTTCTCATTCATCTGTTCACTGCAGTAGCACTTTTCATTTCCTTTAAGGACTTTTCTTTTGTGTGGACAACTTGGCTAACTATTTGGCACAAGGGGCCTAGCTTTGGCCTATCTCAGCTTTCAATACACCTTTCTTACTTACCATTTCTAGCTTTGGATTTAGAGACGTGCAACTCTTCCTTTCACTTGAGCATGTAGAGGCCATCGCAGGGTTATTAATTGGCCTAATTTCAATATTGTATCTCAGGGAATAGGGAGGCCCAAGGAGAAGAGATACGGGGAACAGCCTATGGGTGGAAGAGTCAGAACACATACAACATTTATTGATTGTCTGCCATCTTATATGCATGCAGTTCGTGATACCCCAAAACAATTATGATAGTAACATCAAAGATCACAGATCACCATAACAGATCTAATAATAAAGAGAAAGTTTGGAATATTACAAGAATTACCAAAATGTAACAGAGACATGAAGTGAGCACGTGCTTTTGGAAAAATGGCACCAACTGACTTGTTCCAGGCAAGTTTGCCACAAACTTTCAATTTGTAAATAACACAATATCTGCAAAGCACACTAAAGCAAAGCACAGTAAAATTGGGAAAGCCTGTGATTTCTTGGTGGATTCCTTCCTTTGATGCCATGCTTAGAAAGTTCTTCAATACCTCAGGATAGAGTATTCTTCAGTGAACCACTTAGATTTCTTTGTTCTTTACTAATAAGTAGACATAAGATGCAGGAGGGAAATAGAAAATACTTCAGAAAACAAGGACCAACAATACAGATAAGGAGGAGACTCTCAGTACAGCCAGATGCAGGTAAACTTTAGACATAACTTTGCTGTTAGCATTGAGAGCCAGGATAAATTGTGATCTTGAGAAATAAAATGTTCTCTTTCTACTGTCCTACCTGAATTGGTTTAGAGCAAGCCTGAGGTGTAGGCAGGAAACAGGATAAGATGGTTTCCAAGGGATGAGCTCCACAAAGCAGCAGGGTTCTGTCCCCAGACCTGCCAGCTTGCCTACCCCAGGAGGCCCTCACTCTCAGACACAGATCGTCAAGCAGAATGCAAGAGTCCTACCAGGTTAATGTTCAGACTACAGGAGCTGACTACCTGATGCTTAGAAAGAGACAGTTTGACGGAAAAAAGAAAGAGAAAGAAATTGGGTGGGGTGCAAGGCCATGAGAAGGGAGGGAGGAGAGTCTACCCCTCCCTCTACAAGGACTACACCTGGCCTCCACCCTCAAGGGACTCCTCCTTCCCTTAGCAGCTGGTGTTTTCCATCCCCGCCCCGGCCCTGGCCCCTGGCCACAGACATGCTTCCAGTGATGCCAATTCTGGAAGGATCTTTGCAGATGCTATTTTGATAAAACTCTAATCCCTTTTCTACCCCTTTCCCCCTTAACCTCTCCACCTCTACACCAAAGCCTCTGTGTTTGTGTGCTGGGGAAGAATAGGATATGGAAGACAGTGTAGCTTCATAACCAGCCAACACAAGCTCCAGTTACATGGGGTGGATTAACACAGGGAAATGGCTGCCTAGTGTCAGCTGCTGGAGACATATAGAGGCTGTGGAGACAGGTTTCCTTATCTGGCCTCAATGCCCTCAAAACATAACGTAACAAGAGAAAGGAGACTGGCTGGAATACTGCTGTGAATGCATCAACATTTTTCCTCTAGGTATAAGTAGAGATTTCATTTTCCTTTCTCTCTTTTCCTCCTACTCCCCATAGAATTGCCAGACAAAATACAGCACCAGTTAAATTTGTATTGCAGATAAATAACAAACAATGCATGGGACATACTTATACTTTAATTTGTTGTTTATCTGAAATTCAAATTAACTCAGAGTCCTGTTACATTTTTTGGGTTTTTGTTGTTGTTTTGCTAAATCTGTCAATCCTATACCCCCCTTTCACTGTATACATTTCACTTCTCTGGCACAGAAGACATTTTCTTCAATTCTATTTTCTTCCAGAAAGGTCTTAACAAAAGTATTTCTAACAATAGCTCACATTTACTGAGCACATAACTGGGCATTGTTCTATGTGTTTGATATTAACTTATATATACTTGTATTTATTAACATCTAGAAATTTCATTAATGCACTTATACCACAACAATATTGTAAAGTATGACTTTTTTTTTTTTTTTTTTTTTCCTGAAATGAAGTCTTACTCTGTTGCCCAGGCTGGATTACAGTGGCATGATCTCAACTCACTGCAACCTCTGCCTGCCGGGTTCAAGCAATTCTCCTGCCTCAGCCTCCCAAGTAGCTGGGACTACAGGTGTGCGCCACCATGCCCAGTTAATTTTTGTGTTTTTAGTAGAGACAGGGTTTCACCATGTTGGCCGGGACGGTCTCAATCTCTTGTCCTCGTGATCTGCCCACCTCGGTCTCCCAAAGTGCTGGGATTACAGGCGTGAACCACTGCACCCAGCCAGGTATGACCTTTTATAAACATTCTACTGATAAGGAAAATGAGGCAAAAAAAAATCCATCAATAATAATGATGATGATGATAATGATGTTGTTGAAGAAAAGGTCAAGCAAACACAGCTCCTCAGGGGTGGACCCAGGATGGGCATCCAGGAAGCCACACACTCTTGCTCTCTCCCAGTATCCTCAGTTCCCAAGACTCCCCGGTAAACCCAATCGCCCTTCCCTACCCATCTGGCCCATCAAATCCTGCTGGCTCCAGCCTCAGTCCTCTCCACCCCATCTCTTACTCCGCTAATCAGGGTGTGAGTCAAGAAGGCTCCCATCTGTGGAGAAGGAACGTTTTTAAAGCTGGCTGCAACTGCCAGCAAAGAAAACTCTGGCTGCCTGTCCCTGCTCCCACTCCCCTTGCAAATTCCACTCATTCAGTCACTCATGGAACTTTTAAAACCCCAGGTGTACGGGCTTTGTAGGAGGAAAATCTAAGACATAAATATAGCAGAATCTCTTTGGTGTGGTTCTCAATTCCAGCTTTTAAGGGGAACTGCTAGGACCCACTGCCCATGCTAAGGAGATGATGCCCTTTCTTATTCCTGACCCCAAGAATAGGGAAAAGTTGAGGTGGGTGGTATAGGGTGATCCCACTCCCTGTATCAACAGAGCCACTAGGCTGATGCCAGAATTAGCCATTGAAGCTAAAAATACAGAGAGAGGTAGGCATAGTCATAAACTGGTCAACTCCATGAGGACCCAATATAGCCCTAAGTTAATAGCTCCAATGAGACAATTATAAAACTTCTTCAAGCTTCACTCTTTCCACCTACAACGTGGGAATATTACTGTATCAAGCTCATAGGGTTTGTGATGAAGATTAAATGAAATAATGTGAATCATCAGCATAGTACCTAGCACATAGGAACTAATGTCTAACATTCTTTAGCATTTACTAATAATACATTTTTGGTTGGACTGTTTTTTCTAATTGCCATTAGGGACAAAAATAAATCCATCTAGGACTATTTGTTCTGAAGTGGAAGTAATGTTAATTATTTACTTCAAAGAAAAGTGTCAAAATTTCAATTAACCATGTACTGATTTTTCTTATCATTTTTCAATAAATATTTATTATGTGCTATGGTCCAGAATTATGTCAGAGAAGTAGAAAAATTATGTACAAGCATTATTTACATCTCTTTCACTGCTTTTTATTAAGTGTCAGAAGCTCCACAGAAAGATGAATTAGAATTCACTGAAACTTGTTCCTCAACACTAAGTGATAATTATTGCAGAAAATCACTTGTAGTGAACAATTATTAACCAGTAATCACAATATGATTAAGTCTACAATTGTAATGGTCATGGTAGGTGGAATAATAGCTTCTCAAATATGTCCACCTCCTAATCCCTGGAACCTGTGAATATGTTACTTTATTATTATTTTTTTAATTTATTTTTGAGACAGAGTCTCACTCTGTCCCCCAGGCTGGAGTGCAGAGGCATGATCTCAGCTCACTGTAACCTCCACCTCCCGGGTTCAAGCAATTTTCCTGCCTCCACCTCCCTCCTGAGTAGCTAGAATTACAGGCACACACCACCATGCCCAGCTAATTTTCTGTATTTTTAGTAAAGACAGGGTTTTACCACGTTGGTCAGTCTGGTCTCGAACTCCTGACCTTAAGTGATCCGCCTACCTCAGCCTCCAAATGTGTTGGGATTATAGGCGTGAGCCAATTGAATATGTTACATCACATGGTAAAAGAGACTTTGTAAATTAAAGATCTTGAGATCAGGAGATTTTCCTGTATTATCCACATGCGCCCAATGTAATGACAAGGGTCTTTATAAGAGAGAACAGGATGATCAGAGTCAGAAGGCAATGTGAGGATAGAATAGAAGCACAGAGACAGATTGGAAGGTATTGGGGTTTCAAGACTGAAGATGGGACCATGAGTCAAGGAATGAAGACAGCCTTTACAGAAGTTAAAAAGGCAAGGAAATGGATTCTCTCCTAGAGCCTCCAAAAGGAACACAACCCTACTGACACCTTGATTTTAGGACTTCTAACCTCTAGAACTGTAACAAGACAAACTTATGTTGTTATAAACTATATTTGTGTTCATTTGTTACAGCAACATAGGAAATAAAGACAGTGGTAAATGAGAAAATAGATAATTGTAAAGTTATCAAATTTTATAAAGAAGATGATATCAAAACACAAGAATTAGAGGTAATGGCAAGAAAATTTTGTTACAACTTGCATAAGCACTTCAGATTATAACATCTTACTAGCATAACAGGATATGCGTGTGCTAATGGTGTTAAGTAAACACCAAGAAGAACTCATTACTCACAAGAAATATAGGTTGAAATACAGTTTCTTAGAGTTTAACTCTATGGGTGTTGAACTCAGAATAGCAGAGATGGCATAACTATGGTCTCACGTAATTTGGTGACTCTTGTATAGGCTCAGATGGAAAGTTAATGCTCAAACACTCCACATTAGTCATCCTGAGTATCCCTGGGTTCTGTATTAACAGCAAGAAATGTGTTCCCTTAAGAAGTCATCCTGCTCCCCTCCTGCATGGAAAAGAGATGCAAAGTCATGTGAGTGAGTGTAATGGATTGCTGGTCAGTGCAGGGATACTGCAAGAGGACCCTTGAAACAGGTTGTAGATGAATCACGAGGCTCCTGCTGTCAGCAGTGAGGTCACTTGTACTGCCTGAAAACTTGGGAGTATGCTGCCTAAGTGCTCAGCCCTGGGTACTGCTCTTCATGGCTCCCAGTCAAGCCCCCACAGTCACCACAAGTGCCACCAAATGACTTTTACTACAGACAGAGATCAACGGGATACAAACTGTACCTAAACTAAAGCCACAGGCACACAGAATAGTCAGCATAAGATGTGAGTCTCCTTGGAAATCACTCTGTATCCCAACTCTCACCACAAAATCTCCACCTTCTAAAGCTTTCTGGGTTTATGCCTGGCCAATTAAGAAATCTGTTGGCACGTCTCGGTTTCCTTCTGCTTTTCCCTGTAGTCCAAAGCAAACTATTCTCAAATCTCTTGACTTCAAGTCTGCAGATTCCTTTCGGTCACTTCCCTTCTTCCTACCCCCTTTCCTCCTATCCACTTCCCAAGAAAAGAAAAGAAAAGAAAAGAAAGAGAAAAAAAGAAAAGAAAAAGTTAAAAAGCCATAGAACTGCAGGCCTGGGTCTCTTTAACAGGAATACCCCAAATACCCCAAGAGCAATGTCGGCCTCCAGCTATCACAGAAAGAGACACTCTCCTCTTCACTACCAACTTGTGTTTTTTCTAGGTAGTGTGTTACTACTGTCCTTTCTACTATCAATCTTTGTCCTTTCATTTCCCCAGTGCCCTTCCACAGGGTCACTCTGAATTTTGACCTAATGCCCCAACCTAAAGTCATGCTTAGAAGTCATGCTTACTGTCAGTAATAACCAAGAAAGTTGCCTGGCTGCAATGTACCTTGGGCTGAGATATAGACCCCTGAAAGGGTGATAAGTTGCTAGAAAAGTACTCCAAATCCACCAACACAGCAATATATCCCCTCTGGTTATCTATGTCTATGTGATATGGTTAGGCTTCTTGTCCCCACCCAAATCTCATCTTGCATTGTAGTTCCCATAATTCCCACATTTTGTGGAAGGGATCCAGTGGCAGGTAATTGAATCATGGGGGTGGGTCTTTCCCATGTTGTTCTCGTAATAGTGAATAAGTCCCATGAGATCTGATGGTTTTATAAAGGACAGCTCCTCTGCATATGCTCTCTTGCCTGCTGCCATGTAAGATGTGCCTTTGCTTCTCCATAGCTTTCCACCATGATTGTGAGGCCTCCCCAGCCATGTGGAATTGTGAGTCCATTAAACCTCTTTTCTTTATAAATTACCCAGTCTCAGGTATGTCTTTATTAGCAGTGTGAGAACAGGCTAATACACTATGCAAGCTTCTTTTTTAACCAGCAACTCTCAACATGTGTCTCCTAGGCAATTAGCATATAGTAGCTAATGGAGGCCATCTGCACATCTGGTCACAAAAAGAGATCTCATTTTTACATGGTTTGTGTTCCCCATCTAGATATTCTAATAATTTTCATTTACTCACGTTTCCATCTATTCAACAAAAAACCCAAGAGTGATCACATCTCATGCCTGCTTGTAATATAAAGGTAGTACAAGAAACCAGTCACCTGAAATAACTGTTAGCATGGAGCTTATGCCCCCAATTACAACTGAGGAGATTACATGGTCATTAGGATTAAAGACACAAGTGTTATTCTGTCCTTTTATACCTCCCAGCTTTGTTTCTGGCCTCCCCTCTGCCTAGGCTATCTTTCTTTTCCCTCTCTGAAATAAGAAAGTCAGAAAAAAATAAAAAAGAATGAAAAGGAACAAGCAAAACTTTTGAGAAATATGAGATTATGTAAAGAGGTCAAACCTATGAATCACTTGCACACCTGAAAGGGATCAGGAGAAAGTAAACAACCTGAAAAATGTATTTCAGGATATTGTCCATGAAAACATCCCGAACCTCACTAGAGAGGCGAACAGTCAAATTCAGGAAATGCAGAGAACCCTCACAAGATTCTACACAAGAAGATCACCCCAAGACACATAATCATCGGATTTTCCAAGGTTGAAATGAAAGAAAGAATGTTAAAGGTTGCTACAGAGACAGGGCATGTCACCTCCAAAGAGAATCAGGTTAACAGCAGACCTTTACACAGAAACCTTACAAGCCAGAAGTGAGTGGGGGCCTATATTCAACGGTCTTAAAGAAAAAAGTCTTAAACCAAGAATTTCATATCTAGCCAAACTAAGCTTCCTCAGCAAAGGAGAAATACGATCCTTTTCAGTAAGCAAATGCCAAGGAAGTTCATTACCGCCAGACCCACCTTAGAAGAGATTTTGAGAGGAGCACTAAATATGGGAAGGAAAGACCAAGACAAGCCAATACAAAGATACACGTAAGTACACAGACCAGTGACATTATGCAGCAACCATACAAATAAGCTGGTACAATACTGAGCTAACAATACAATAACAGGATCAAATCCACACATATCAACCTTAACCTTATATGTAAACAGGTTAAATGTCCAATTTAAAGGGCACAGAGTGTCAAGCTGGATGAAAAAGCAAGACTCAATGGTATGCTGTCTTCAAGAGACCCAACTCACAAGCAATGACACCCATAGGCTCAAAACAAAGGAATGGAGGAAAATCTACCAAGCAAATAAGAATCAGAAAAAAGTAGGGGTTGCAATTCTAATTTCAGACAAAACAGACTTTAAACCAACAAAGATCAAAAAAGACAAAGAAGGGCATGATATAATGGTAAAGGGCACAATTCAACAAGAAGACCTAACTACCCTAAATATATATGCATCCAACACAGGAGCACCCAGATTTATAAAGCAAGTTCTTAGAGACCTACAAAGAGACTTAGACTCCCACACAATAATAGTGGGAGATTTCAACACTCCACTGACAGTATTAGACAGATCATCGAGGCAGAAAATCAACAAAGCTATTCAAGACTTGAACTCAACATCAGACCAACTGAATCGGGTAGATCTCTATAGAACTCACCATCCAAAAACAAAAGAATTTACGTTCTTCTTATCGACATATGGCATGTACTTTAAAATTGAACACACGATCAGACATAAAACAATCCTCAGCAAATGCAAAAGAACCAAAATTATACCAAACACACTCTTGGACCACAGCACAATAAAAATAGAAATCAAGACTTAAAAAATTGCTCAAAACCATGCAATTATATGGAAATTAAACAACCAGCCTCTTAATGACTTTTGGGTAAATAATGAAATTAAGGCAGAAATTAAGAAGTTCTTTGAAACTAATGATAGCAAACATACAACATACCAGAATTACTGGGACACAGTTATGGCAGTGTTAAGAGGGAAACTTACAGCACTAAATGCCCACATCAAAAGTTTGAAAGATCTCAAATTAACAACATAACATTGCAACTAATAAAACTAGAAGAGCAAGAGCAAATCAACCTCAGAGCTAGTAGAAGACAAGATAACCAAAATGAGAGCTGAATTGAAGGAGATCAAGACACAGAAAACCATACAAAAGATCAATGAATCAAGTAGTTATGTATTTGAAAAAATTAATTAGATAGGCCACTAGCTACATCAATAAAGAAGAAAGAGAGGAGATTCAAATAAACACAATCAGAAATGATAACAGGGATATGAATGCTGACCCCACAGAAATAAAAATAACCACCAGAGACTACTACAAACACCTCTATGGAGACAAACCAGAAAATCTAGAAGAGATGGATAAATTCCTCGACATATACACTCTCCCAAGACTGAACCAAAAAGAAATTGATTGCCTAAACAGACAAATTGTGAGTTCCAAAACTGAATTAGTAAAAAATAGCCTACCAATCAAAAAAGGCTCAGGACCAGGCAGATTCACGGCCAATTGTTTTTTTGTTTGTTTGTTTGTTTTGTTTTGGAGACAGAGTCTCGCTCTGTTGCCCAGCCTGGAGTACACTGGCACAATCTCAGCTCACTGCAACCTCCACCTCCCAGGTTCAAGTGATTCTCCTGCCTCAGCCTCCTGAGTAGCTGGGATTACAGACATACACCACCATGCCTGGCTAATTTTTGGTATTTTTAGTAGACATAGGGTTTCACCAGGCTGGTCTTGAACTCCTGACCTCAAGTGATCCACCCACCTTGGCCTCCCAAAGTTCTGGGATTACAGGTGTGACCATGCCTAGCCTCACAGCCAAATTCTACTAGATGTACAAAGAATAGATGGTACCACTCCTACTGGAACTATTACAAAAAACTGAGGAGGAGGAACTCCTCTCCAAGTCGTTCCATGAGGCCAACATCTTCCTGACACCAAAACCTGGCAGAAACACAAAAAAAGAAAACTTCAGGCCAATATTCTTGATTAACATTGATGCAAAAATCCTCAACAACATACTGGCAAACTGAATCCAGCAGCACATCAAAAAGCTAATCCACCATGATCAAATAGACTTTATACTTAACATGCAAGGTTGGTTCAATATATGCAAATTAATAAATGGCATTTATCACATAAAAAGAACCAAAGATGAAAACCACACAACTCAACAGGTGCACAAGATGCTTTTGATTAAATTCAACATTCCTTCATATTAAAAACTCTCAATAAACTAGGTATTGAAGAACCATACCTCAAAATAATAAGAGCCACCTATGACAAACCCATAGTCAACATAATACTGAATGAGCAAAAGCTGGAATTCCCTTTGAAAACTGGCACAAGACAAAAATGCCCTCTCTCACTACTCCTATTCAAAGTAGCATTGGAAGTTCTGCCAGAGCATTCAGGCAAGAGGAAGAAATACAAGGCATCCAGATAGGAAGACAGTAAGTCAAACTACCCCTGTTTGCAGATGACATGATTCTATGTATAGAAAACCTCATGGTCTTGACCCAAGTTCTCCATCAGCTAATAAACAAATTCAGCAAAGTTTCAGGATACAAAATCAAGTTACAAAAATCACTAGCATTCCTATACACAAACAACAGCCAAGCCAAGAGCTGAATCAGGAACACAACCCCATTCACAACTGCCACAAAAAGAATAAAATATCTAGGAATACAGCTAACCAGGGAAGCAAAAGATTTCTACAATGTGAAGTACAAAACACTGCCCAAAGAATTCAGAGATGACACAAACAAATGGAAAAACACTCCATGCTCATAAATAGGAAGAATCAGTATTATTAAAATGGCCATACTGCCCAAAGCAATTTACAGATTCAGTGCTATTTCTATCAGACTACCAACAACATTCTTCACGTACCTAGTAAAAAACAAAAAACTACTTTAAAATTTATGTAGTATCAAAAAGAGCGCAAATAGCCAAGGCAATCCTAAACAAAAGAACAAAGCTGGAGGTATCAAGTAATGACTTCAAACTATGCTACAGGGCTACAGTAACAAAATTTTATGCAGCAAGTTTGCACATGACAAAGATCTTATATCCAGCGTCTACAAAGAAATTAAACAAATTTACAAGAAAAAACAAACAACCCCATTGAAAAATGAGCAAAGGACATGAACAGACACTTCTCAAAAGAAGACACACATGCAGCCAACAAGCTTATGAAAAAAACCTCAACATCACTGATAATTGGAGCAATGCAAATCAAAACCACAATGAGGTACTCTTTTAACAACAGTCAAAATAGCTATTATTAAAAAGAAGAAAATAACAGATGTGGGCAAGGTTGTGGAGAAAAGGGAACATACACTGTTGGTGGGAGTGTAAATTAGTTCAACTGTTGTGGAAAGCAGTGTGGTGATTCCTCAAAGAGCTACAGACAGAACTACCCTTCAACCTAACAATTCCATTACTGGATATTTACCCAAAGGAATATAAATCATTCTGCCATAAAGACACATGCATGGATATGTTCATTGCAGCACTAATCACAATAACAAAGGCAGGGAATTAACCTAAATGTCCATCAATGGTTAACTGGATAAAGAAAATGTGGTACATAAACACAATGGAATACTATGCAACCATCAGAAAGAATGAGATCATGTCCTTTTCGGGAACATGGATAGAACTGGAAGCCATTATCCTTAGCAAACTAACACAGGAATAGAAAATCAAATATTGCCTGTTCTCACTTGTAAGTGGAAGCTAAATGATGAGAACACATGGACACAAAGAGGGGAACAACAGACACTGGGGTCCATTTGATGGTGGAGGGTGGGAAGAGGGAAAGAAACAAAAGAATAACTTGGGTATTAGGCTTAGTACTTGGGTGATGAAATAGTCTGTATAATAAGCTGCCATTACATGAGTTTACCAACCTGCACATTTACCCCTGAACCTAAGATAAAAGTTAAAAAAAAAATAGCAATGCTACTGCTTCATTTTATGCCAATATGCTGTTTCTTTTAACTCTAAGCTCTTTATTACCAGTTAAAAATAACAAGTTTCTTGTCCTGAAGGAATGTAGAGTCTGCTTCTGCATGATTGCTTGTGTTTCCTGTTAAAACAGCTAAACAGAGATACACTAAAAACAAAATATAAGAAGATAACAGGTTCCAATTTTTATTGTTCCAGTGGGGCTGGCCAATGGAGGCTCTAAACCATGATGACGGAGACAGCACGAAGGGACATCTGTGACCTCTGATCACTGGAGGCTGTGGCAACCCAGTCTGTGACCACAGGATTGCTGAGAACTGGGTGCAGAGCAAGTGGGTTTTATTTTAGAGGGAAAAGTAGGTTCAGCTCCTGTTTGTAGTGTCCTGTAACAACGTCCCTTTGCCTGCCTTCTCTCCTGGCCAAAATTTTAGTAGCTCTTGACTCTAAAACTCCAAGAGTGATCACATCCTATGCCTGCCTGTATGACTGATTACAGGAGTCTCTAGACCTATGAAACTCTGGATTAAACTCTGCCTGGGAACACCCTAGGACTTGGGAGCTGACAGGTAGAGCATCCAGGCAGAGCATCCAGGACCTTCAGGTTGGGTCCATGCCCCTCTCCAGCCTGCCCTGCTCCAGCCTGTTCCGCTCCAGCCTGCCATTGTCAGCACCTGACCCCGTAGGCCCAGCCCACTGATCTCTCAGGGGACTGGCCTCCCCATGACCCCACAAGGGATGCCTATAATAGATGCAGAGTCTTTTCAGTTCACAGCTGATGGAGATAGTGGAGATGGGCCAGAGAGGGCAGAAAGAAAGGAGTATAAGTGAGGCAAGAGCAGTGGGGGGAAGAGACATGGATGGAAGACAACAAAGGGTGCTTTTGAGAAAAATCTCCCCCATCAGCCCTCATTCCCTAGAGACTTTCCATTTAGTCAAAACATAAATTTGGTTCCAAGGGAGTGCAGGAAACTTGTGGTTATCAAAGAAAAAATAATAATAAAGTAACTTTCCCATCTTTATTTCTTTTGTCTCTCTCCCCAACCCTGCCAGATAAAGTTTCATTGCCAGTGCTTCACCGTATGCACTAGGCTGGTGGCCACAGTGAATAGCTGCCACTCCCAAAGGCAACGCCATACCTCTGTGATGCCATGAGCAGGGGGAGTCAGGGTCCCTCTGCCTGCACACAGGAGAGGCGCCACTACTTTCACACACCTAGTTGGAAGCATGACTTTGCAGGCTGTGTCACTACAGACCTCAGGGTCCTGCTACCAGTTGTTCCTTATACCCAGTGGAGAGCAGTTTTGGCAACTTGCATCAGGAGGGCTCTGGATTAGACATCAAGATGCAGCTGGAGACAAAATGGTTACACGGCCCTGGAGCCTTCTTGCTGGGAGTGAGGTAGTGTAGGAGGAAGAATTGCCTTGGGGTCATTCACACTTGCCATCATGTGTCCCCTTCATGTTCTCAGTTGTTTTTAACTGCAAAATAGGGATCATTATCTTCTGTCTAAAGGGTTGCTGGGAGCAGTAGCTCTGGTTAAATTCAGCAGATTGAATATGTGTGTTTGTCCTCAAAACACTCATTAAAATTAGAGTCAAAGAGAAAAGAGAATGGAAGAAGCAGCTATAGATTGAGTAGAATTCTTCATACACCCCACCAGTCCCCACCCATTCCAGCCCTTTTTCTCTAGAGCACCAGATTACTGAAAGCCAGTATCCACTTCTCAGGCAAGAGGTTGGACAATTCTCTAGAAAATTGAATGGACCCAGAGAAGAGACTTACAGGTATTGGAATTTGGAGGTCTCCCAATGAAAACTCCAGCTCACAGTCTCATCACCCTAAATTCCAGGGCCCAGTCAAGTAAAACCTGGTCTTAAAGCTCTGCTACAGCCAGCTGTGAGCTCACCTCTGTAATGCCAGCGCTTTGGGAGGCTGAGGGGCGCAGACTGCTTGAGCCCAGGAGTTCGAGACTGGCCTAGACAACATAGCAAGACCCTGTCTCTACAAAAAAAATACAAAAATTAGCTGAACATGGTGGCATGTGCCTGTAGTCCCATCTGCTCGGGAGGCTGAGGTGGGAGGATAGTTTGAGCCCAGGAAGTCAAGGCTGCAGCAAGCCATGATCATGCCACTGTGCTCCAGCCTGGGCAACAGAGTGAGGCCCTGTCTCAAAGAAGAAACAGTTGTTCTTATACTGTAAAGTATAATATACATAAAAAGAGAATATATAATATACATACATAGCTAAAATAGTATTAAAAACACCTGTGCCTCCCATTTGACTTAGGAAATGGAATCTCACCAGTAACTTTGAACCCCATATGTGTTCCTACAATATTGCATTCTTCCCTAACTCAAAGGAACCACTATGTTGAATTTCATTTTAATCAAATTTTTTTGCTCTTCCTTCTAATTTTACCACACGTGTATATATTTGTAAACAATACATTGTTTAGTTTTAACAGCTTTTGAACTTTACATAAATGCTGCCATACTATATTTATTCTATGACTTGCTTTGTTTTTACTAATGTTTTACTAATGTTTCATACACATTGAAATGTGTATGAAAATCTACTTTTTTCATTGACATATGGAATTGCATTCTATGAAAATCCTGTAATTTATTTACCCATTCTCTTTTGGGTGGATTTCTGGTTGATTCTCAGCTTGTGTGTTGTGAACAATGACAGGTTGGCTGACTTCATATGTGTCTCTGGCTAAAGCTGTACCGTGGATCCTGTAGATTAGACACTTAAAGGCAGACTTGCTGGGCATATATTTTGCTCATGCTCAACTTTACTAGATAATGTAAAATAATTCCCATCATAGGTTTTGCCAGTTTACACTGCACTAGTTCTATGAGAATTCCCTAAGCTTTATAGTTTCACCAACACCTGATATTATGGAGTAGTTTAATTTCTGCTGCTATAGAGGATGTGAAATAATATGTGATTGTTTGAAATTATGCACATAAAGGTTGTGCATTATTTCAAATATTTATAAGGCATCCTGTGTAGTAAAATGCTTAATCATTTTATTTGTCCATTCTTTAAAGGGATTGCTATCATTTTCTCGTAATTCTTATATGCTCGAAACACTGACCTTTTCTTCAATATATGAATTGAAAATACCTTCTCCCTTTTACTTCTCTTTCTGGTGTATTTCGCAAAATACAACTTACGTGGTCAATTTTATTTTATTTTTTTATGGATGATGTTTTTGTCTTTTACAGAAAAAAAATGATACAGGAGAATATCATTGTGACCTACTAGTAGATAATAGTTTGTTAAAGTTCTAAAGCTTTGGATTTCACATTTAAGTTCTGCATCCATTAGAATTTATTTTATGATATGTTTTGAAGTTGTTCATCTTTTATTACTACCACATTAAAAGATGACGTTTAGAACCACTCTTTGAGAAGTTTATCCTTCTCCAATGCCCTGTTCTTGCTCTACATTGCTAAAAGTCATGCATGTAAGGCATTTAGAAGAATTCTTGGTACCGTGGAGAATACCATAAAAGACATTTATCCATTCATTTAATCCTTGTACCACTTTTTTGAGGTAGGTATTGTTATTGTTCTCATTTTACAGATGAAGAAACTCAGGCACAGCACAGTTAAGTAATTTTCCCAAGGTTACACACGTAGAATGCAGTGATCCTGGCTGCAGAACAGACACTCTTAACCTTTATACCCTCTAAATGTGCACCACTCAGTACAGTGGCCGCTAGCCACATGTGGCCATTGAGCCCTTGAAATGGGACCAGCATGACAGAGGGGCTGGAATGAAATGTGCTATCAGTGTAAACTATATACTGGATTTCAAAAAGTTTGTCCTAAAATAATGTAAAATATTTCATTAATAATTCTATATTAATAGCATAATAATATGCTTGTTACAGTAAGTTAAATAAAACATATCATTAAAATTTAAGTTCATCTGCTTTTTAAAGTTTTGTTAATGTGACAACTAAAAAGTTTCAAATTACATATGTGGCTTATATCACATTTCTAGAAGGTCAATTCTGCCTTATACGACTTCTTTCAGGTTTTAATGTCAGTGGGGCTTATTTTGGGGCTTAATAAATCTATTTAATTAAGATAATATGTTGTTGACACTATCTTATTGACAACAATA
This sequence comes from Macaca mulatta, assembly GCF_049350105.2. Taxonomy (NCBI): domain Eukaryota; kingdom Metazoa; phylum Chordata; class Mammalia; order Primates; family Cercopithecidae; genus Macaca; species Macaca mulatta. The sequence goes on along the minus strand of NC_133417.1, from coordinate 122,142,274 downwards.
TGTTGCAATAAAAATTATTCCCAACTTAGAATTATAGACCTAATTAGACATGTCCAGATAAACAAAGGTTTCAAATTTTATCCTTTATTTATTCTTTCTTAAAATGTTACTGGCCAGGCACGGTGGCTCACACCTGTAATCCTAGCACTTTGGGAGGCCAAGGCAGGTGAATCACCTGAGATGAGGAGTTTGAGACCAGCCTGGCCAAGCTGGTGAAACCCTGTCTCTACTAAAAAAACAAAAATTAGCTGGGCGTGGTGGTGGGCACCTGTAATCCCAGTTACCCGGGAGGCTGAGGCAGGTGAATCACTTGAACCCGGGAGGTGGAGGTTGTAGTGAGTCAAAATTGTGCCATTGCACTCCAGCCTGGATGACAGAGTGAGACTCGTCTCAAAAAAAAAAAAAAAGAAAAAAGAAAAAAACTGTTACTGAATACATGATCACAAAAATTATGGAATCAACTGGGAAATCTATATCTAAGAAATATGGGACCCAACACAAGAGAGTGGTGAAGGGAAAGAGAGGAAGATGGGAGAAGGAAGAAGATGGGAGAAGAAGTCCCAGAAAGACAGCTCTACAGCAGGCCTTGCTGAACCTGGGGCAGGACCCAGGACTCCAGAATAAAAATGGAACTGGCAGATTATCAGATGCATTTGCTCACATGGAAGATAGTATTAAGAGATGTTTTAGAGAGGAGAGAAAAGCAGGAAGTATATAAAAATTCAAGACACAGAAAAAAAAGATATGAGAAATGGCTATATACTCTAGAACGCAAAAAGATATGTAAGAGAGGAGCCACAATCATAGTCAGCTACTGGGATCATCAATGGACAATATTCATGTAGTTATAATAATGTAACACTGCTCATAATTTAATAAAAAATTATAATTAAAGTGGTGGAATGGGGAGGGATGGGGATCATAAAAGAGCTAAGACCTCACCCAACATAACAGGCATTTAAAATTAATGCCTAAAATTGATACATTGATAGTATTTAGAGCAACAGAGAGACATTGCTAAGAATTAAACTTGCTTGCCTTTGGCAAGTGGGATGATACTGAGCTGAGGCATGATAGGAGAAATGATATAATAATATCATTTTATTATACCGTGTTGTGTTATTTGCCTTCATAAACTATATCTGTGTTTTTTGTGTTTTTTTGTTTTTTTTTTTTTTTTTGAGACGGAGTCTCGCTCTGTCGCCCAGGCTGGAGTGCAGTGGCCGATCTCAGCTCACTGCAAGCTCCGCCTCCCGGGTTTATGCCATTCTGCTGCCTCAGCCTCCCGAGTAGCTGGGACTACAGGCGCCCGCCACCTCACCCGGCTAGCTTTTTTTGTATTTTTAGTAGAGACGGGGTTTCACCATGTTAGCCAGGATGGTCTCGATCTGCTGACCTTGTGATCCGCCCGTCTCGGCCTCCCAAAGTGCTGGGATTACAGGCTTGAGCCACCGCGCCCAGCCAATCTGTGTTGTTTTAATAGAAATAAAAAATAATCTTGATTTTTTTTTTTTTTTTTTTTTTTTGAGACGGAGTCTGGCTCTGTCACCCAGGCTGGAGTGCAGTGGCGAGATCTCAGCTCACTGCAAGCTCCGCCTCCCGGGTTTACGCCATTCTCCTGCCTCAGCCTCCTGAGTAGCTGGGACTACAGGCGCCCACCACCACGCCCAGCTAATTTTTTGTTTTTTTTTTTTTTTTTTAGTAGAGACGGGGTTTCACCGTATTAGCCAGGATGGTCTCGATCTCCTGACCTCGTGATCCGCCCGTCTCGGCCTTCCAAAGTGCTGGGATTACAGGCTAATCTTGATTTTTAAAAAGCAAGGATATAGACTGGATCATCAATAGCGCTCAGAAAATCTAAGCTCTCGTTCGTGACCAGCCTGACCAACATGAAGAAACCCCGTCTCTACTCAAAATATAAAATTAGTCAGGTGTGGTGGTGCATGCCTATAATCCCAGCTACTTGGGAGGCTGAGGCAGCAGAATCACTTGAACCCTGAAGGCAGAGGTTGTGGTGAGCTGAGATCACGCCATTGCATTCCAGCCTGGGAGAAAAGAGTGAAACTCCGTCTCAAAAAAAAAAAAAAAATCTAAGCTGTCCACTCATCTTAAAATGTTGCCATACATCTGAAACATGTTAATTACCCAAACTTTGAATCCTCCAAAATGCAGAACCTAAAACAAGAACTTGCATGCAACTGGTTTATTTTGAGGAAGTGACCCCAGAGTACAGAAGAGAACCTGGTAGGATAAAACTGGAAAAGAGGAAAAGCTAATCCAAGGATGGGTTTCTGTTTAGGTTTAAGTTTCTGTTTAGGTTTCTGCAGGCAACTGTGGCTAAGCCCTCCTGAAGATCCCCTGGAGAACTATGTGCTTCAGCATTGCCTGAAACCACAAGAGACGAGTATTTATCCCCTAGCTGTGGTCCTTCATTGGTCAAGATTGCCCCACAAAATGTTACCTTCTGAGCACTTCAGACTGTCTGAGCAAGCTCACACCAGGATTCCCATACCACAGGACGGAAGCTTAGGGCAGAAGGCAGGAGATAAGTGAGGTACCTGGGGGCAGTCATGGTCAGGCCACATCTGCACACAGCTGTTCACTGAAGTCATGGCCAAAGCAGAAACATAGGCTAAGGGGATGTGAGCTGGAGAATGAAAGCTGACCGACACATGTCTACTCCAAGCCACCGCTTGTTTGCCCTCCAGATAGGTACCATAGTCCCACTCTCTCCTATACTCCCCAAACCTAAAAAAGCCCTTCATGAATATAAATGCTTTTATATTGTACCATGGCCCATTAAACCCTGTCCTTAGACGCCCATCCATCTCCAACACCATCTGGATCTGGGCTGTACTGAAGATGTTAGGACCCATGTCTGCCTTTGCTCTCTGATCCAGCATCTACCATGAGAATTACACAACAAAACGTTTATGCTGGGAACATGGAGGAGGTGATGGTGACCCAGATGGAAGCACACTAATCTGCAGGTTAATCTAATCTAATCTAATCTAATCCAATCCAATCTAATCTAATCTAACCTAATCTGATCTAATCTAATCATCTTTGACACTGCTTCATCCATCCTGGTGTGTATATACAAACAGGCTTCTCTCTGCATCATCATTTTCACCAGTAATCCCTGAAAAAAGTGTTTGGAGGGAGGAGATTTATCACCATCTGTTGATCTGAATTTTCTAGACTGTCCCTGTTCCTGGAACCACATATAGTAGATTTGGTCACACAGAGTGACTGATAGGAATCAAAGCTCTTGCACAGCAAAAAGGTTCTCAGGGATGCATGGATGGGAAGACTATGGTAGCCTTCCTCTCTCTGTTTTGCAGTCATGCGTGCACAGAAGGTGCCTAGAGAATCACATCATCAATCTCTTTCCTCTCACAGGTAAAGTGCTAATCAGATTATAAACTTTTCAAAGATAGGAATTACTATCAAAGATAGGAATTAATATCACCTTAGGGATGAAGGATTTGAATGAATGTCTAATCCAGGGTTTCCCAAAGTGTAGTGTTTGGACCAGCAGCATGAGCATCATGTGAAAATGTTCAGAAATGCAGAATCCTAGGCCCCACCCAGATTTACTGAACCAGAAATTCTGGGAGTAGAACCCAGTAATCTGAGTTTTAACAAGACTTCCAAGTGATATTACATATTAAAGTTTGAGAACCACTAATCTAAAGCTATTCTGCTCTCTTTTTTTCAGACGAAAAAACCAAAGGTAGAAAAGAGGAGCAACACAGTCCAGGCTACACAGCTGGGAAACAGTGAGTTCCACAAGCACAGCACAACTTTGTGAGTCCCAGGTCAGTGTTTACTTCCACATCTGCCATGAAGGCAGCTGTGCCTAGAACAACCAGCTTTTATGTAATTGGTTGGGCCAGTTCCTCAGTGAAGGACGCTAATGAACCAAGGTCATGAATTTGATCCCCAATGGGAACCGTTTTCATTTTCCATCCCATCTCACAAAGGCATTCCCTCCTGCAAAGGCATTCCCTTGGTTAATAGGAAGAATAGGTGTGAAATTATGGAAGGCTTAGTAAAAATTCCATTGCTTCTACTGGCAAATAATACAAAACATGACCCAGGTGTTGGTTCTGTGACACCATCTTTGCATAGGAAGAGCCACATGGTGCATGTCCCGAATGTAGAACAGTATAAGCCAGGGGTAACCCAGTATAACCCGAGTAAGCCAGGAGAACGTCACACCAGTGACCCAGTTCTGGTATCTTCAGCCAGAAATGTTCTATCCTTTGCCAGCCTACCTCTGATTCATGCTTTAAGCCAGAGGTTCCTAAACTCTTGAGGTTTCATGGATTAGTAACATTTCTAACAATTTTAGAGGACTGATGTGTGATTTTTCCCTCTTTGATCTCATCAAATGAAGATATGAACACAAAGACAGCAACTTCTGCCATTACTGTCCTTACCACCTCATGTCACCATCATTTTATATAAGACACCAATGTTTAGGAATCACTTTTCCTCTATGCACAACTGCCTTCTGCACAGTCTGGCTAAGGCCACCCCTCATGGGTTCCTATGGCATTTTATGTATATTTCAATGATTGTAATTTTATATTCATTTATAGTTTCTGCTTTTAAGTATGTTTTTCACACTCTGGTGTAAGTTCTAGGGAGCAAGACTTGAGACTAATGGAGTACTTTATTTTGTTTCTTCAGCATCTATCTGGCATATGAGAGCTAGGCAATAAATAATTGCAGAAAGAGGGAGGAAAAGAAGGAAGGAAGGAAGGAAGGAAGGAAGGAAGGAAGGAAGGAAGGAAGGAAGGAAGGAAGGAAGGAAGGAAGGAAGGGAAAAAGGAGGGAAAAGGGAGGGAGGGAGAAAGGGAGGGAGGCAAGGAAGGAAAGGATGGAGAAGGGAAAGGAGGGAGGAAGGGAGGGAGTGGGGGAAAAGAAACTGGATTTACTGCAGACAAGATACGCCTAATATCCAGATATTTCTGGCTTTCTTAGACGTGAAAGGACCCTTAGAGTCAATAACCTGAGCCAAACAACCTCATCCAGCTAAGGACACCACACCTGGAACCAAATCAAGTGTGCACTGTCAACCTTCATCAGATATCAAGCATGGCTTCCCTCTGGCTGCTCACTCTCTAGAGATGAACTGATGTCAGAACTGTGGCTTCCAGGAGGAAAACAGGGGCAGCAGAAGGCTAGGGGAAGAGAAGTTGCTAAAGAAGATTTCATAGGAGGAGTTCTGAAGAAAGTTACAATTCATTAGAGCTACCAGTCAGAACAAGGAATGGTTTAGACATTGAGCCCAGAGGGCTGTGGGATGAAGAGATTCCTCATTCATACTGCATATGAAAGGTCACGTTGGCACTACACAGTTTTGAGTGTGTCTCTGGAACAGAAAATTCTGCAGTATTTAAGAAGCAGTTATGGTTTCTTTGTTCCTGGCTTGAACAAGCTGTTGGTTGGCACCATGATGCAATGGGGTTTGTTATTTCAGAAAGGGCCAAAGACAGGACAAAATCACTTCTGTGCCAGGAATGGAGATGGGAGAAAAGGGAGGCAGGCTACATGATAAAAATCAGAAGGCGAGGCTGTTTTTAGGTTAATATAATCACAGCCAATATGGCAGGAAGTTGTGCCCCCCACCCATCCTTCAAGGATGGGGCCAGTGACACCATCTCCTTTTACCCCACCCACTTCCTTGCCTCAGTGCCCAGGAAATGGCATCATGGAAGAGAGACCAATGCCCTCATGTCTGCATCCCTGGGACTTTCCTAAAGGGAGAAAGAATTCCTGTTTGGGAAATTCTAAAAAATCTTTGTGTTGGATGTCTTCCCCAGGCCCAGCTTCCAAGATGGAGCAGACAGTGAATGAATGTTAGAACTTGCTGAAAATTTGGGAATGGATTAAATGACCCCTACAAGACCTCATCAGCAAAAGAACTCAGAAAAGAGAATAAACAGAGACAAAGGAGGCCACAGAAGCAAGAGGCACTGAGTAGCAGAAGCCAGGAGTCGAGGGTTGGATCTGATCTGAAAGTTCATGCAGAGACATTTGAAAGAAGTGGAAAGTGATTATCTGATCCAAGTGATTAACTTACTTATTCATTAAGCAAATATTTATGGAAGTCTTCCTACCTGCCAGGAATCATGCTGAGCCCCTGCCCTCAAGGAGTTTACCATCTCCTGGGGAAGAGAAACAAGTACATAGACACCTGCAATTCTATCTAATGTTTATGTAGGACCTGCTGATGCCAGGCATGCTTTCCAAGCATAATATGGTTTGGCTCTGTGTCCCCACCCAAATCTCATCTCAAACTGTAATCTCTACAGGTAGAGGGAGGGACCTGGTGGGAGGTGATTGGACCATAGGAGTGGTTTCCCCTATGCTATTCTCATGCTAGTGAATGAGTTCTCACATGATTTGATGGTTTTATAAGTGGCCATTTCCTCTGCTCTCCTTTCTCTCACCTGCTGCCCATGTAAGATGTACCTGCTTCCCCTTCTGCCATGATTGTAAGTTTCCTGAGGCTTCCCCAGCCATGCAGAACTGTGAGTCAATTAAATCTCTCTTCTTTAAAAATTACCCAGTCTCAGGCAGTCCTTTATTGCTGTGTGTGAACAGATTAATACAAAGCACTATATATGTAATCCTCCCAACAACCTAGGAGGTAGATCCTATCATTAGTATCACTCTCATTTTACAAATAAGGAAACTAAGGCACCAGGTGGTTAAGTGACATGCCCTATATTATCCAGGTATAAGTGGCAGAGCTGGTGTGGAAAGCCTGTGCTTTTAACATATTGTGCTAAGAGGCAGTATTGACCTTGAAAACAGAGGACAAGTTCACAGAAGAAAGGAAAAGCAAGGACAGGGTGGTAAGATGACAGAGGAGGAGGCTCAGAAACCCTTCCCTCATATCAAAGCAAAACTCTGAAGGATAGTGGACAACGCATGAAAGAAAACTATTAAGGCTTGAGCTGACTAAGGGAGAGAGAAAAAGAATCAAGAAATGTAAACTAAGAAGTATAGAAGTGGATTAGGAGTTAGGATTTGGCACTTCAAAACCAGGAAGATGCAAAAATTCAGCTTGACCAGATGTATTAGCCCATTCTTATGCTGCTATAAGGTCATACCCAAGACTGGGTAATTTAAAATAAAGAGGTTTAATTGACTCACAGTTCTGCGAGGCTGGGGTGGCCTCAGGAAACTTACAATCATGGTGGAAGGAGAAGCAAACATGTCCTTCTTTACAAGGTGGCAGGAGAGAGAAGAATGAGCAAAAGGGGAAAAATCTGTTGTAAAACCATAAGATTTCGTGACAACTCACTCACTATCACAAGAACAGTATGAAGGTAACCGCCCCCATGATTCAATTACCTCCCACGACACGTGGGGATTATGGGAACTACAATTCAGGATGAGATTTGGATGGGGACACAGCCAAACCATATTACCAGACAAAATGTACTGGCTTTGCCCTTCTTTCCAAAGGATCTCTCCCTACCCACACCTACATCTCTGCCTTTCAGTTCCTGCCTTAAAAAGAAAGGGCTGCTTTCCACATGACTCTTCAGATCCTACCTCAAGCTCGGCCTTGTTTAGGACCCAAACTAAGGGGAGGCTTTAAAATAAATTAAAATAAAGGAGGAGATGGTCAAAAGAAATTGGGCATTGGGGCTACAAAAAAAGTCTTATTTATGTCAAGCCTTGAAAATTTAGGCCAGTAGGAACAGAAAAAGCAAAGAAAGAAAAAAAATTAATTAGGCATCTCTTTAAGTTGGTACTTCTCAATAGAATTCTCTGCAATAATCAAAATGTTCTAGGCTGTCCAATACAATACCTACTAGTCACATGTGGCTATTTAAATTTAATTTTTTTAAATTAAAGAACATTTCAATTTATTTCCTCAGCAAGCCACATTTCAAGTTCTCAGTACCACAAGGGGCTAGTATTGGACATCACCATTCTAGATTATAAAATTTTGTTAAAGTATAGTATAATTGAAATATATAGAAGGAATTTTTTTTTTTGGAGACAAGTTCTTGTTCTGTTGCCCAGGCTGGAGGGCAGTAGCATAATCATAGCTCACTGCAGCCTGGAAATACAATCCTCCCACCTCACCCTCCCAAGTGACTGAGACTACAGGCATGACCCCCACACCCAGATCATTTTTGTATTTTTCGTAGAGGGCAATCTCACTATGTTGCCAAGGCTGGTCTTGAACCCCTGGATTCAAGCAATCTTCTTGTCTCAGCCTCCCAAAGGGTTGGGATTACAGATGTGACTCACCATGCCCAGTCTTAAAAGGAAAATTTGAGCGATCCAAATTTGGGATGTCGTTTACTAGTTACATGATACATAGGCTTCTTTTAGGAGACAAAAAAAAAATTTTCTAATGAAACAAGACATGGAGGAAATGAGAACATTACTTGGATAATTAGTCCCTTGATAAGTGTGTGCATTAGATATTCCTTGTCTGATAGGGAAACTTTGCACCATCAGTTAGAAGACCTGACTTCTAGTTTCTCCTCCTCACCTGATACATACTTGTTGGGGGAGCTCACTCAAATGATTTCTTCTCTCTGATCTTCCCTCTCTTCTCTAATGAAGATTTGATCTTGATGGTAGATGGCATATACACAGCACACATAACACCACTTCCATGCCTGTTCCCATCACAGACATGAGTAATCAAATACGACACTCCTCCCCTCTGAGCTGAGTTCACCCACAGCTCCTTCACATTTAGTACTCAAAGTAGTCATCAACAATTGAGCAGAATTGTCATAGGAAACGAACTGTCTTTGCTACTTCAGTTTGAGCTAATCACTAAATTAACTTGTGATTGTTTGATAAATGAGATGACAAAAAAAAAATCAAGAGAATGAACTAACACTGGAAAGAACATTACCTGGACAATCGTCTTGATGAGCACTGGCCACATCTATCCAACAACATTTTACAGGCATTAGGTTGTTTGTTGTATTGTTTAAAACACTTTGACGGAATTTAGTCCAAGAGGGCTACCCTGCTGTCATGGTTAGTTTTTATGTATCAGCTTCGGTAGGTTTTGGTGCCCAGCTGTTTGTTCAAACACCATTCTAGATGTTACTAGAGAAGTATTTTTAGATGTAATATTTAAATCAGTAGACTTTCAGTGAAGTACATTACCCCCCCATGTGTGGGTAGATCTCATCTAATCAGTTAAAGGTCTTAAGAGAAAAGAGGAAGGAATCCAGCTTTACACTGCAGCATCAACTCTTCCCTGAGTCTCTAGTCTCCTAACCTTCCCTGCAGATTTTGGACTTGCCAGCCACCACAATTGCATGAACCAATTTTTTAAAATAACCTTCTCTCTCTCTCTCTCTCTCTCTCTCTCTTTCTCTCTCTCTCTCTCTCTCTTTCTCTGTCTCTCTCTTTCTCTCTCTCTCTCTCTCTTTCTCTCTCTCTCTCTCTTTCTCTCTCTCTCTCTCTCTGCATACACACATATAAACACACAGACACATCCTGTTGGTTCTGTTTCTTTGGAGAACCCTGACTAATACACCTGTCAAGAACACAACACAGTACAAATGCTACAATCCCATGAGGGTACTAACTGCACAACCAATACTATTTTTTAAAAGTGCAGATTTTTTGACATAAATGTTAATGTGTTTGTGAGTGGAGGGCTTTGGGGGAGCCCTAAGCCCTCTTCTCAACCTTGCCTTTACCCAGAAACTTCAGGCTTCGTGATCTAAGAAACCCAGTTACCAGTGTCCTTTTCTGACCCTGTGTGCAAGGGAAAGAGAGGGCAGAAGAAATCCACCCCCTCGAAAACCCCGGAGCAGCCAATGCACATGTGCCCAATGCTCTTGTGTTGACTTGGTCTTTGTGACTAATTTTCCAAGGGGATAATTATCCGGTTAATTGCTCTGGTGCAAACAAGGCTCTGTCTACACTGAAGCAGGAAAACGGTGTCAACGTGGGCACAAACAGGGAGGGGCAACTTCCAGAGATTGGCTCACCTCATTCCTTCCTTCTTCAACCAGTCAACAAACACATCTTCAGGAATTGCCAATGTATAAGAAAGAAACAGGAATGTTTTTCACCAAGAGATGAGTTTTATTTGGCCAGCATGCCCTTTTTAAAACTTGGGACATTTCTACTTAAAATCCAGATTCTAGCTTCTCTTTGCAAAAAAGAGCACCAAGTACATTCTGCCTTCATTTTTGTGTGGCACAGTGTAGCAACGAGCTGGAGATAAGGAGATGAAGCAGGGCTTCAATTCTGCCAATCCCCACTGTTCCCTATGATCTCACAGCAGGCCCACTTCCATCATCTGCTGCGTATCTAGGTATCTGAGGTGGAACCCCTTCAGCTACGCTGTCCTGGACCATGAGCTTCTAGAAGGCAGACCTTGCTTATCCACCTAGAGATTCCCTGTAGGGCTCTGCACAGTGACTGGCACACAAAAAACTCTCAAGGGAATCTCCTACATGGGTGAAGCACAAGATTCAGCTAGACCACAGGACCTAGCTGAGGTCACAACCTGACTCCTCTAGTGGCAGGCAGTGCCGGTATCTGCCAGAAAGAAGGGAGTGGAGGCTGCTCCACAGAGATAAATAATACAGTCTGGGAGTGAGAGAAGGGTGGGTGTGTCAGGGCCAAGAATGCTGTCTGGGCAATTTCAGACAACAGCTTGGGCGCCTGGAGACAGGGCAGGGTGGATGTGTCGTTGTGTCCTAGGACATGTTGAAAGTCACACAGGCTTAGCAGAAAATGCCTAATGCACCATCAGCCCCCAGGGACTACTCTGCTGGCTGGTGGAAGGAAGAGAGATGGATCTAACTATTCATATTACAGCCAGCTCAGAAGAGAGGTACAGTGTACACTTGATGGAAGCAGAACAGATATTACACATCTCTCACTCTCGCCTTTGGTTACTTTTGGGTTTCCTGCTACCTCCCTTGTTCTTGGAGGAACATTTCTTAAGTGGGTTTCTGGAAGAGGTTTCAGAAGAGTCACATAACATGATGTGCCCCTCCCTCAAATGGGCCTCTTCTCCCGTCTGTCTGTCATCGTGTCTGCCCCGGGCTGTCTCCCCATCTCTGCCCATCTATAGCCTTCCCTCTCCTCCAGACCCATCTCAAATCCTGCTTGCCCCTGAGCCCTCCTCCATACCCCCAGCTGAAAGCAGCCCTTCTTTTCATGCTACCATCCTCACAAAAGGCCACGGTGTTCCAAACCATGGAATGTCCTTCTACGAGTGTGTTTGGACACAGCCATGTGACCCCAGTTGAGCTCAGACAAGCAGAAGCATCCACTCTCAGAGCCACAGAGGACCTAGGACACATGACTTCCACACCCTACTTTCATACATGAGCCACCTGAGGCCAAAAGTGGAGAAATGACTTGACCAAGGCCACAGAGCCAGTCGGAGGTAGAGGCAGAATTAGAATCTGGTCTTGGGAGTTTGGGTGATACGTGGTGTGCTTGTTAAAGCACAGCTCTGGAGTCAGGCGGGCCATTCACAAATCCTGTCCCAGCACCAACTAGCTGAGCAACTTTGGGCAAACAATTTAATCTCCCTGTGTCTTCCCTTCCTCTTCTTTTCTGTAGAATGTGGATGGTACCAGTATCTCCACTCAAGGGTTTTTTGTTGTTGCTGATTAAAAGAAAGACTCTATTTATGGAGTTCTTTACCTGTGCCAGAAACTGAGCTCTCTGTAAAAAGAACTTAGGCTGGGTGCAGTGACTCACAGCTATAATCCCAGCACTTTGGGAGGCTGAGGTGGGAAGATCACCTGAAGTCAGGAGTTCAAGACCAGCCTGGTCAACGTGATGAAACCTTGTCTCTACTAAAAATACAAAAATTAGCCAGCCATGGTGGCACAACCTGTAATCCCAGTTACTTGGGATGCTGAGACATGAGAATCACTTGAACCTGGGAGGTGGAGGTTGCAGGGAGCCAATATCGCACCACTATACTCCAGCCTGGGTGACAGAGTGAGACTCCAAAAAAAAAAGAAATAAAAGAAAGAGAAAGAAAGAAAGGAGGGAGGGAAGGGAAGGGAAGGGAAGGGAAGGGAAGGGAAGGGAAGGAAGGGAAGGGAAGGGAAGGAAAGGAAGGGAAGGAAGGAAGGAACTGAGTAAAGTGTTTCGTAAAATGTTATTTCATTTAATGGGTTACTACTATTCCCCAAGTTCCCCTAATGTTTTAGAATTGCCCAGTATGGCACCTACCAGCCACATGTGGCTATTTAAATTTAAATGGCTCAGAATTAAATGAAAACTGAGTTCTTCAGTGGCACTAAGCCCATTGTAAGTATCCAGTAGCTGCCTGCAGCTAGTGGCTTCTTATTGGACAATGCAGATACAGGACGTTTTCCACCACTGCAGAGCCTCCTGTTGGTCAGTGCAGGTTTAGAATATAGGAGTCCAGAGGAGTCCTGGGAAAGTAGAGGCAGCTTATCTTTGGGCTCCTTTCAACAAACCCTTTTCTTTTCCTTCTCTTTAGGGCTGCCTCTGGCTTCTTGATTTGGATTGAAAACATGTATGTTCCTGGAAAGGCCTGGAGACTCTACTGGCTGCACCTGCTCCTGTGGGATGGGGCTCTAGGAAGGAGGAGGACAGATAGAGCATGAGAGGCTTGAGTCTCAGTAAGAGGGTCTGGGACCACCCTTAGTGCTGTCATCACCCTGGCCAGTCTCCTAGAGAAGCAAGGCTTCTAAAGAGGAGAGAAGATAAACAACATAGCACATTCAATCAATCTGCCCAGCCAGTGTCCTGGCTTTTTCAGAAGCAGGAAAGGAATGGGCGGGGACCCAGGAATTGCCACACTCCCTTCCAAATAGTAAGGGGGATGGAGAGTGCAGGGGGAGGAACCATCTGTGACTTGGAAATAGCCCTGGGGCACTGGAGCTTTCACCTTGGCCTTCTCTAGGCAGAAATTGATCCACTGGTGGACCTTGGCCTCTGCTCCAAGCTAACAGTATTGTTTTCAGCACAGCAAGGCCAATGGGTGTTAAGCTGAGGTTTTCACTAGGCACAGAAAGGGGCTCCTTAAACCCGTGGCTCTCTGGCTAGGGATATGGTGTGCCAAGAAACAACACCCTTTGGCCCTCCTCATATTAACAATGGGACGATCTTAAGGGCCCTACCCCTAACTTGGGCCCCTCCCTTTCCTATGGGTAGCCAGAAGGACTCTTTCTTTTTCAAACTCTGCAATGGCTAAAACAAAATAAAGAAAAGGGAGTGGCAGTTAAGAGAGAGAATATGGGGAGGGGAAGGAGGAAGGGAGCCAGGAAGGTGAAGGAAAGAAGAAAGAAAGGGAAGCAGGCTGGATGATGAAGGGACAAGGGGAGGAGAGGGAGAGCAGGGAACTTTGGGAACAGAACGTCCCAAATTACAAAGGGTAACACGGCTGGCTGACGCGCCCCTCCCAGCCCAGCCTCGCACCATCTGCTGGGCTGACTCCCCCCTGGTGGCAGCTGGTCAGTGGGACCCCGCATGGACTTACCGAGAAAGCTGGGGAAGAGGCCGAGGGGGTAGCTTTCCTTCCTCCCTGCGCTCTTGGAATGTTCATCCCATCCCTTCCTGCCAGAACTTGAGGTTCTGGGATGCAGTGATCTCCCAGACCAGACAGAACAGGCGCCCAGAGGACCGGCGCTCTGCTCAGCCAGCCCCTCGCGCCATCAGAGCTGCTTCAACCCACTCTCTAGAAATCCCAACACAGCGTCAAGCAAGCAGGGAAGGGGGATGCTGACAGAGAGGAGAGCAGTTGGACAGGGAATTGGAAAAACGTGCTCTGGGGTCCCAGCTCTTTTGTAGCCTATTGAGGATGAAAAGATGACCTTGGAACCCACGTATCTGAGCCTACCCAACCTCTTTCATGCTGCCTGTGTTTACTGGTGGTTTTTCCAAAACAAAACGCAGTCACTTCTCCGGTCACCTCCCCAATGCCTCACAGCCTTCTTGGCTGCTGAAATCTTTCTGTGCCTCAGCTGATAGTCAGGTTCTGTACAGGAAGGCTGCTTCTCCAACCTTTTCAGCTCTCTTGACCTCTCGCAGAGTTCAGTTTTGTTCTTTTACAAATTTAATAAAACAAAAACAAAAACAAAAAAAACTGAGACGAAGAAAAGGAAGACGACCAGGTGAGGGCCACAAAGCTTGGGGTACCAGGCCAGGGAACCTGGGAGTCTGCATTCCAGTCTGGCACTTTCTCCTCCATGCCTCCTGTTCCCCGCTAAATGAGGAACAAATGAAGTTAACAGTCCCACACTCTACCGTGTAACCCAACAGGGTCTCATACCTCCACCATCTCTTCTTAGATGCCTTTATCTTTTCTGTTAGAGCTGGACATTTCCTCTTTATCTCTAAATGACCCAAAATGGGTCTTGCTGGCTGATTGGTGTAATCATTTGAGATCCCTGCCTCCCAGGGCTATTAAGAAGCTAAGGATAGATTGGGGGTGAAGAGGTTTCACGGACTATCCGTCATGGCCCCTAGGAGGTACGACCCTATGAGTACAAGGTCCAGGGACTGCCAGTGGCTCCCATCCATTCACCACCCCCAGCAGAGACCTGCTGATGAAAATCATTGCGCAGGGCCGTCAAAGTTTCCTGGAAATGGCTGATGGCACAGGCCTGCTTAATGGGAAGACACCGTTTTCAATTTCCAAACAAACGAATTCACAGCTCAATTGCACTGCCTGGATGGTTCCAAATTCCTCCTGCTGAGCCTGATTTCCCTCCTACTTTTTTTTTTTTAATTATTAAAAATACAGGCCATCTGCCATCCACGTAGGAGGAAGGAGACGGCCGGAGGGCCAAAAACAGATCCTACGTGATGCCAGGCCCATAATGCTCACCTCTGCCAAGCAGCCTCAACTATCCAATCCCAGAAAATGCCTGGAAGAGTCAGACCATTTCTTCCCAAAGGGGCTTTCTGTGTTTTTCTCAGAAGGAAATGAGTTTAGAAGGGCAAATGCAAAGTGCACGCAGCTAGGAGGAGGGGTCAGGATGTGGGATTAGGAGAGATGGGAGGCCTAGACGGGAATCCCACATCAGCTTTTTCTTATGAAAGTCTGGACTTTGCATGGCTTCTTGACCCTGCTGACTCAGAGAAGAAAACTCAGATTTCAGATTTCCACATTAAGGTGCTTAGCACTGCCACACACACCCACTGGTTCCTTAACAAAACTGTTAATTTGACTTTACATCAACAACCCAGGTTTGCAATAATAAAGCTACAATGTAATCCAGAATTCTTTTGCTTAATTTGCATATGAGTCCTAGGACACCATGGGAAATGAATAGGTATGCTCAGTCACCCTGACTTTAATAGGTAGCTGAAGAAAAGGATTGTTTGTTAGCTCAGAAACCTACAAATTCACAAAAAGAACATCTGGTTTCCTACAGGTCAGTCAACTCAGTAATGCTGATGATAGACTTGTGAACCCCCAGCTAATAGCAGTAAACCTCAGGGATCCTGAGTGTTACAGGGACAATTACTAGTTTTAGCAGTGTATTTGGGCACCTTGGCATCAGGACCCAGGCTGCTTGAGTCTTAATACCGGTTCTTCATTTTGCAGCAGTATGAGCCCAGGCAAGTTGCTTAACCTCTTTGTGCCTGAGTTTCTTTTATAAAATGGGCACAAATATGGTTCTTACATATAGGTCTGCTGAAAATATTTAGCAAGTTAGTACATGTAACTAACACTTCAGAATAAGGCCTAGTACATAAGTAGCAGCTATCATATTTGTTGTTGAGCTTAGTTAGATACCACTTCTGGGGGTGGGTCACTATTCTTTGTTACATCCATGTGGTCTGTGGTCCCTGACATCCTGTCCCGTGTCTCTAAACCAGATCACCTGTCTCATGTTCCAGAATATGGCATCCTGTTTCTGGAGGCCCAGATCAAGACAAGAACTGCAACACTAGGAGCTAAATGGTTATAACATCTAGCAGTAGGTGGAACAGTTGAGGCTCATATCCTGCAGCCTCTCACAGAGAAGAAAAGACCCCCAAATTCACATCCGCCATGTGAAAAAGTCATGTGACTGGAAAGGATCTGTGATTGATTAAAACTTCCACAATTGAGCAGGAAGGTCTACTAGTTCTCCTCCCTTGGATCTGGACTGGCCTTAAGGACTTACTTGGCCAATAGAATGTGGCTAAGTGATACTCCAGGACTTTGGAGGCCAGGTCCTTAGAAGCCATGCAGCTTCTTCCTGGGTCATCTGAAACACTCTTAGAGCCTTGAGACACCATATATGAAATCTGACTAACCTGCTGCAGACACCACATGGCAAGGCCTGAGACTACATGGGGAGGAAGAGGAGCCCAGGTGATCCCAGGCATCCAGTCAGTCCCACCAAGGTGCCAGACATGTGAGTGGAGCTATCTTGGACCTGCCAAACCAACCTGTCTGCCAGCTGTGTGCCAGTGAGTGACTCTAGTAGACACCACGGAGAGTGAAAGAACCATCCAGCTGAGCCCTGCTCAAATTCCCAACCACAAAATCATAATATTTAAGAAAATAAAAGAAATATAATAAAATATAACAAAATACTTGTAGTAAATCATTAAGTTTTAGGATAGTTGATCATATAGCAATGGATAATAGCATCTGTACTAGGTATAATTAGAAGTAACAGCAGCAAAGTCAGACGAGACTAAAACATCTCATGAGTTAGTTCAGAGGACATTTTTTTTTTTAATCTGCTCTGAATCTTTTTCTTTGGGACTCCTCCTCATTCTCTGATAACATTGCGCAGCATTATGACTTGTGGCAGAAATGGCTAGCCATTTAACAAACCTGTGTCCTTTCCTGCCAAGCTCACAGTTAGACTGCATTCCCAGACAACATTACAACCTGTTCGTGCAACTGAGTTCTGGCCAGTGAAATGTTAGACCTGGTCCATGAAAGAACCCCATGCATCATGGTCCAGTTTCTCTTTCCCTGTTAGGGGGCTGGATACTGATGCTTCTGGTGACCTTGGAAGCCACATGTTAAAGATGAGAGGACCTCCTTCACCCTGTGTTCTTACGAATGCTCTCCCAATATGACTGTATAAATAACTAAAAGGTAAACTTCCATTATATTAAGTTACTGAGATTGTCAGGGATTGTTGTTACAGCAGCTAGAGCTACTTTGCTATTCCCCTGTGGCTAGTGACTCTGCCCTTAGCAATCAGAAAATCCCCTCTCCCTGACCACTGAGATTGTGCCTGTGATGGATATGAGACCCAGGCTGGACTAACAGAGTCACTTCCTGAATTGTGCTATGTACTCTCTTTCTCTGGAACCCATGGGGGCATTTTGCTTCCACAAAGAAAGGGAGAGGGACTTTCGATGACATCAATGAACTCCTGGGTCCAGCTATACCTGAAGCTAGACCACTCCTTGGAATCCCCAGTAGCATGAGTCAGCAGATGTCCTCTGGGCAAAAAGTTATTGCCAGTGTATTTATATTCTCCCCATGGAAAGGGGTCTAACCAACACTGGAGGATTATTTTGGATTTAAGAAGTGTCCTTCGAGACCAGTATATCCTGAGTTCATCATCAATGATGAATGAGACATTCAGAGCACCCCATCACACAAGGTCCTGCTGGTAAATCAGTGGGAGCTTGTATTTTACATTAAGATCATTTTACTGTATTCCTTACACACCAGGTAGGCAGGTGGCTCTGATCTAGGAAATGAATCCAGGATTAGAGACAAGAATCAGCTCTGCCCCAGGTAAAACAGAATATTTGCCCCAAAATGGTGTCCTTTTAAGAATTTTCAATAATTTCGGAAGTATCTCAATTCCAAAGCATGGTGGTATTTTAAAACTTAGGGATGGTGTCTGGGAGGTGGAAGGAGGCAGATAGAAACACATGGGGGTGCAAAGAGGAGGCATCAAGGACTAGACAGAAGGTGTATATAATAGGTTAACATTCCACGTTTAAGGGAAATGCCTGAGCATTGATCTGCCACACACTCATCCTTTGCATTTGCTTTTGTTCTCATCTTTTTATCACCTACACTTTGCATATATTCCCATAGTAGTGGTTTGAATTGTGTCCCCCCAAAATATATGTTCACCTCCTAACCCCCAATACTTATAAACATGATTTTATTTAGAAATAGGGTCTTTGCAAATGGCCATCAGTGATTGACTGGATAAAGAAAATATGGTATACACACGCCATGGAATACTATGCAACCATAAAGAGAAACGAGAATGAGATCATGTGCTCTGCAGGGACATGGATGGAGCTGGAAGCCATTATCCCCAGCAAACTAGCACAGGAACAGAAAACCAAACACCATGTGTTCTCACTTATAAGTGGGACCTGAACAATGGAACACATAGACGTGAACAACGCACACTGGGGCCTGTCAGGGGTTGTGCGGGGACGGGGAGCATGAGGATAAATAGCCAATGCATGTCGGGCTTAACGCCTAGGTGATGGGTTGATAGGTGCAGCAAACCAACATGGCACATGTTTATCTATATAACAAACCTGCATGTCTTCCACATGTATCCCAGAACTTAAAATAAAATAAAAGTTAAAATAAATAAATAAATAAAAGAAATAGGGTTTTTGCAGATGTAATCTAGTTAAAATAAAGTTACTCTGGATTAGGGTAGACCCTAAATTCAATGACTGTTTAAAAAAAAAAAGGAGAAGAAAATTGGAATACAGAGACAGAGAGGACACACAAGGAAGAAGTCCATGTGATGACAAAGGCAGAGATTGGGGTGATGCAGCTACAAAGCAAGGGATGTCAAAGATGCTCAAAAAGCCATTGAAAGCCAGGAAGACGCAAGTAAAGACTCCTCCCTAGAGCCCTCAGAGGTAGTGTGGTCCTGCCAACACTTTGGATTTCAGTTTTTTGGCCTCCAGAACTGTGAGAGAATATATTCGTGTTGTTCGTTGTCTTAAATAACTAATTTTGTGATAATTTGTTATGGGAGCCCAGGAAACTAATGCATCCATGTTTCTCATATATGCATGATATGGTTTGGCTCTGTGTCCCCACCCAAATCTCACCTTGAATTGTAATAATCCCCACGTGTCAAGGATGGGACCAGGTAGAGGTTATTGAATCATGGGGGCAGTTTCCCCCATGCTATTCTCTTGATAATGAGTGAGTCTCACGAGATCTGATGGTTTTATAAGCTTCCAGCATTTCCCCTGCTGGCTCTCATTCTGTCTGCTGCTTCCCTGTCAAATGGTGTCTTCCGCCATAATTGTAAGTTTCCTGAGGCCTCGCTGGTCGTGCAGAACTATGAGTCCATTAAACCTCTTTCTTTTGTAAATTACCCAGTCTCGGCAGTTCTTTATAGCAGCATGAGAACAGACTAATACAGTGCACAAATGCACACAAAAAAGAGGCACATGAAGCAGTCAGTTCAGTCATGAGCTAAAAGAAAATAGGTCCACCCAGCTGGCTAAATGCAACATATTCCAAAACAAGTGCTTGGAAGAAAGGATGTGTTCTTATTTCTTGTTCTGTGTCTTCTCTGCCTGTGCCCATATGCAGATAGATTCAGAATTACTCTCTAAGGATGATATTAAGTTTAGGCTGTGCCAACCCACTATAGCCCTGTGCCCAGCAGTGGAATAAGCCAAGCCTAGAAAGACTGCTCCCCCAAATTTTACCACTAAGGAGAATGGAGTGGTTAAGGGTACAAGTGTGAGAACCAGACTTCTCTACTGTGTGACCTTGAGCAAGTTCTATGTGTTCTCTGAGCCTCACTTTCCTTGTCTGTGAAATGGACATAATCGCAGGGGCTACCTCCTGAGGTTGTGGCAAAGAGTAAATGAGCTGATACCTATAAGGCATACAACATAGGACTGGCATACAGAAAGGCCTCAAGGGTTGGCTGTAAACTTTATTAGCAATTTCAGTGGAGACAGACCCTGGCAGATCAGCACAATGGAAAATCTTATGCAAAATAGCCTTCTCTGGGCCCTCGTTCCCCATCTCTCTTTTTCAGTTTCTTTTTCTTTCTCTGTCCTGTTTCTCTCTCAAACATTCACAATTTCATGGGTTGTCCCTGCCCCCTCTCAGTCTCTAGTTGCTCATCTATGTCTTCTTCTTGTCCTTGTCCCCAAATGCTCTACCTGCCTGTCTCTCTGTCAGCCTCTCCCACCCTCACACATGGCTTCATGAGGACCTCCTCTGCATCACATCATCTCCCATGACCACCTGCTCCATCGGTACATGACATTATTTATTAGGGATCTGGCTGACTTCATTTAAGGGACAAAACTCCCAGCCCCTCACCCTCCTCCTGCTTCCTCAATTTGAGGTGGAGACATCTGGAAACCGGTTTAATAAGGTGGCTGACAGGCAGCTGGTTCCTGAACTTCTCAGGGAGGCTCCAGGGAGCCATTCCGCAGAGGAAACCGGAAGCCAAGCCGGTGATGGACTGCCGGTCTCAGGGAGAATCAGGTCAGATGCTCCAGGCAGAGAGAGGGCTACCTCCCACCTGCACTTACAGGAGGGGTCCACATCTGTAAAGAGGAAGGAACAAAGGGGTGGGGCCGCTACAGAGGAAAGTGTTCTGTCCTTCCTGCGGTGCCCCCTACTAGCTGTGTAACCTTGGGCAAGACACTAGACCTCAAGGAGTCTCCTCCATTCACAGATGGATCCGACCAGATGAGTCTCAGGTCCCTTCCTGCCTTAACATTCTAGAATCCGGGGGTGCGGCAAAGCCACCTCGTCAGAAATAAGACAGGAAGAAAGAGCAGTAAAAGGCCAGCCACAGTTTATTGAACTTGACGGAGACACTGGGCTGGGTGTGCTGTGGGACATCGAGATAAATAAAAGGAATTTTTCAGGTTAAAAGAAGAGACGAAACATGGATCCCAATAATTCTCAGTGTTCCACATCAGAGCGCCCAGGAGTAGGAGCTTTTCCCAATGCTCTAGTCAGTTCATAACCAGATGGGTGAGACAAAACTTTCATGCACAGAGAAAACAGACTAGCAAGGGCTGAGTGTAATTCACGTGACCAAGTGCTGAGTGGTATTGGTCAGGCATAGCCCCTATAGAAATTGAGGACCGACAGTTACCCAGAGAGCAGAGAGGAGTCCAGGAAAGCTTTCTGAAGGAGGTAGGACTTGAGCTGAACCTTGAAATATTTGTTCTCATGGAAAGAAGAGAGTAGGGGTTACCTGGGCCCAGTGAACAATGGAAATGCAAGGCCCCTTCTTCAAAAATGCCACGACAGTGACAGCAGAGCATTAAACCAAGTGCAAGCCCTTTTAAGCATCAGAGAGGTCACGCTGCCACGAACCAGGCCCTAACACTGGGATACCTGTCCAGGTGCTGGAAGCATGCTGCTTTTTCATCTGGATGATGGTTACATGAACACATGCCTATGTAAATATCCTCCAAGCTGTACAGTTAAGATTAGTGTACTTTATGCACTTCTACTGTATGTATGTTTTGCCTCAAGGAGAAAGGTTAATACATACAAAAATTAAAAGCAGGACAAGAAATCAAAGGCTGCTCTCACACACGGCCTGGTTAGCCTGTTGCCCTTCCTCCAACTCTGCACACTGCCCAGAGTCTTCAGCGGCATTTATCACCCATAAACTCTCTTGAAAGGAGCTGTGGTTTGGGTGATTGCCGCTGTCACATCATACTGCTACCCTTGGTACTCACATTGTTTTCTCCCCACTCTAACCACCATGCTCCCGGCTGAGAGTTTGTTTAAGCTGCTGCTTCTCCAGGGATTTTGCTTTCTCCTGCTATCGGGGAGGCAGCCACTATCCTCTGTCTCAAGTTAACTAGAGGGGTGTGCTGGTATGAATAGTGTCCCCCCAAAAAATTCACGTCCACTCAGAACATCAGAATGTGACCATATGTGGAAACAGGGCCTTTGTAGATGTCATTAATGAAGATGAGGTCACACTACAGTAGAGAGGGCCTGAAATCCAAACTGATGCTTTCTCACTTGAGATGGTGTGGCTCTGCTGAAGTCTTCCCATCTTTCCCTACCCAGGTCTGTATTAGGTCCTCTTAAAATCAACAGAGATGGAGCAATGACCTAAATATAAAAGCTTAAACAAAAGCTGTCGGAAGAAAACGTAAGGGTAAATCTTCATGACCTTGAATTTGGCAAGGGATTCTTAGATTTAACACCAAAAGTACAAGCAATGAAAGAAAAAAATGTAGATAAATTGGACTTCAGAAAAATACAAACTTTTATGCAACAAAAGATGTTATCCACACAACAGGGGGGTTTTGTTGCTTAGCAGATGACAGCCCAATGGCCACAGTCAGGGAGGATTTAGAAGGGAATTTGCAACAAGTAAGGAGAACATAGGGGGTAGTTCTCCAAGCAGTGTCCCCCTGAGCTGGGATCTGGGTCAGGTTTTATAAGGATAGGGTAAGGTGGAATGATCTGATAGGATCTTGGAATGAAGTGATGCCAGGAGGCAGGATCTGACTGGATCCTGCTATGTATGTTTTCCGTTTCTTAATTCTATTCCCATTCCTTGGTCCAAGCACTTAGATTCCCCATGTGGTTGCACATGGGGATGCTCAGGTTACATGACCTTCAACCTGGGGGGTCACGGCAACTGAGAAACAATTCACAACTTTGCTGTGTAAAACTTAAACCACATTCATTTCATGCAGTTACAAGGGCATTAGCAAGAAAGTAAAAAGACTACCTATAGAATGGGAAAAAAGATATGCAAATTATACATCTGATAAGGCTCTAACATCCAGAATAGTCAAAGAATTCTTCCAACAGAACAATAAAAAGATATACAACCCAATTAAAGTACTTAAATGGATATTTCTCCAAAAAAGATATACAAACGAGCAAAAAGCTAATGAAGAGATATTTTGAGTTTTTTTTTTTTTTTTTTTGGTTTGTCTGTCTGTTTGTTTCTAGAGACAGAGTCTTGCTGTGTCACCAGACTGGAGTGCAGTGGTGCAACCATGGCTCAATACAGCTTCAAATTCAAGGGCTCAAGCCATCCTATGCCTTGGCCTCCCAAGGATTACAGGCATGAGCCACCATGCCCAGCCGATGAAGACAGGTTTAACCTAACTGGTCATTAATGGGATGGAAATCAAAACTGCAATGAGATAACACTTCAAATCCACTGGGATATCTATTAATATATTAAAAGACAAAAACAACAACATCAAAAAACAAAAAGTAACAAGTGTTGGTAATGATGTGGAGAAATATGAGCAAGGCAGGTGAACCCCAAAATTGGGGCTTAGCCCGGGAAGGCCCTTGACTTCACTTAGGAAAGAATTCAAGAGAGAGACGGTGGCAGAAAACAGCTTTATTGAGGAGGCAGTGTTAGAACTCCATGACTGCTCCTGCAGAGCGCAGCTACCCCACGGGCAATGTGCTGAAAGTAGCAGCTCAGGGGCAGTTCTGCAGTCATATTTAATTACCCACTTCTAATTATATGCAAACTAAGGGGCAGGTTATTCAGATAGTTTTAGCAAAGGAGTGGGTAACCTCCAGGCCATTGCCATGGCAGGGGCAGTAATTTCCAGGTGTTGCCATGGAAATGCTAAACTGTCATGGTGCTGGTGCCTCTTCCCTGTTTCAGTCAGTCTTCAGTCTGGTCCGGAGTCAAATCCTACCTCCTACCTCATTGGGATGTAAAACGGTGCAGCCACTATAGAAAACAGTTTGGCAGTTCCTCAAAAAGTTTAAACATTCAGTACTGTGTGACTTAGCAATTCCACTCCTAGGTATGTACTCAAAAGAATTGAAAATAGATACTCAAACAACTATTTGTTCATGCATGTGTATATCAGCCCCATTCACAACAGCCAAAAGGTGGGAAAAAACCAAATATTCATCAACAGATAAATGGATAAACAAAATTTAGTATATCCACACAATGGAAGATCATTCAGCCACAAAAAAAGAACAAAGTATTGATTCATTCTACAACCTCGATGAACCTTTGAAACAAGTTAAATGAAAGAAGCCAGACACAAAAGGTCACATATTATATGATTCTTTTTATATAAAATATTCAGAGAAGCCAAATCACTAGAGACAAAGCAGATTACATTGCCAGGAGGGGGAATAAGGGACTAGGGAGGGTAACTTAATGGATATGGAATATTCTCTTGGGGTTATTTTAAAAAAGATTGAAACTCAAGAGAAGTGGTGCTTCCACAACATCGTGAATGCAGTAAGTGGAACTGAATTGTATACTTTTTGTTTTAATTTTTTTGTAGAGATAGAGGCTCACCATTTGCCCAGGCTAGTCTCTAACTCCTGACCTCGAGTGACTCTCCTGCCTCAGCCTCCCACAGTGCTCAGATTATAGGCATGAACCACTGCACCTAGCCTGAATTGTATTCTTTTAAATGTCTGATTTTATATGATGTGAGTTTCACCTCAATACAAATAATGAATAAATAAATACATGATTTTTGTAAAAAAAGATTATGGAGAAAGAATAGTGAGTTGATTCGGACTCCTAGGAAACACTGATATTGCTATCTCGTGGAACACTGTAGCGTGACACATGTAGCGTGACACACGTAGCTACACATGTGTAGCGTGTACACATGTAAATCACAGGTGTACATGTTAGCAGCATGGCTCTGGTGCCGATGACCTGAGTTGGTATCCTAACTCTGCCTCTTGCTAGATGAATAATCTTGGGAAACTGACTTAGCTCCTGTGCCTCATTTGTCTCATCGGCAAATGGAAACAATACTATTATTATAAGATGACTGTGAGAACTGAATCAACTAATACATGTGAAGTGCTTAGAGCAGGCCCGGTTTGTGTTAAGTGCCTAGTAGACCTGAGCCATTCTCATTCCTAAAAGTTTAGGAATTTCAGTCTAACTTTGTCACCTTCTGCCACACCTACCTCCTCAGTGCCCTGCCATGTTTACGTTTAAGCTCAGGGTATATTTATGAGGTAGGTAAGTGGGGCTACATCCAACCTGGGGGTATTTAAACCACATAGAAGGATTGCTTACCAAGCAAGAGCATTTTGTGACAACCACTAGTTCTAGGAACAGAGCTGGCAATGAAAAGAATATAGGACAAAGGAATAGCAACGGGAGAAAAAGCAGAACTTTGGCCCTACCAAGCTCTTGGGAATATCTAAGTGAGCCTCCCACCCTGTCTGGTAACATTAAATTAAAGGTTTTCTCCCTTCCACCTCCCTCACCCTCACAGCTGTGCCACAGATGTTACAAGAAACATTAGAACTAACCAACGTTAGGAATTTGCATATGGTTTCTGTACAGCTATTTAGTTAATACTTTGATTTAAATGGACTTCCTTTTTTCCTTCAATAAAGTTATTTATAGGAAATTTTATATTACTACTCTAAGTAACAACCTGCCAGCCAAATTCAGACATCCACCTGTTTTTTCAAATAAAGTTTTATTGTAACACAGCCACGCCCGTTCGTTTTGTATTGACAATAGCTGCCTTTATGCTACAACCACAGAATTAAGCAGTTGCAACCAAGCCCTTGAGACCAGCAAAGCCAAAAATATTTACTAAGTGGCTCTCTGAAGAAGAAAGTTTGTCCCTTCTCTAAGTGAAAACCAGTGCCACTTACCTTAACTAGAAAGAAAACGTGAAAATAAATATTCAAGAAACAAAATATTTAAAATATTGAATTCTTAGATTCTCTCATTTCCACTCAAAAAATATTTGTCCATCCTATTCATGCTGTCATTCTCTATCTGGTACCTACTTAAGACACGCTGCAAGGTCCTGGGATGAGGAGATGAAAAAAGTAGAAAGACCCCTACTTTCACAGGATTCATGTTCCAGTGGGAAGAGACAGAGACTAAAAACCTAAGTACCCAAGGTTACCTTTAATTTTTATTGCAACAGAGAATCACAAACAACACAGTGCATAGTGGGGTGACTGTGTGTTGAGGAGAGGGTCATTTTGATTGGCAGTTTAGGAAGACTTGCCTGAGAAGGTGAACTGGGCACAAACTCTAGCATTCCTAAAAGAGAATACAAAGGCCCTGAGGCCTGAGGCTAGTATGGGCTTCATAGATTTCTTTTTCTAGGCAACTGGATGCCATAGCAGCTGATGTCGTGCCCCGCACACTCTGGTGGCTATGGATTTGACTTGGTCAAAACGGGTTTTTGGAAGGCTGCACATCAGCTTTACTGGTTTTGGGGAGGGACTGGACCTAAAGCAAGATTCTGAACCACAGGGGAGAACTGTGAAGGAAGGGTTCTCTGAAAGCAGATGCTGAGATGGACTTTGGGTACATGATATTTATTAGGGATTACCACTTGTGGGAGAGGATAGAATGAGGAGTTGGGGAGGGAGAGATTAAATGTGATGCAGCCTGACAAGGTCTCGGCCAAGCTGGTAGGAAGCTCTGAAATGGATATTGCTGGTCATCCCATCCTGGGTCAAGCAGAAATGGCCAGGCCTGTATACTCTGTCTTGCCCAGTCACTGGAGGTAGGCTGCCCTGAGAAGGGTATGACCTTGAGCAAGTTTGTTCTCTGCAGCTGAGGTCAACCCCAAGGGAGCTGACAGCTGGAAACCATCTGCTGACCACACACCCATAGCTGGGCAAGAAGTCCTGACCTGAACGGGGGTCTGGGCAGCGTGCCTCCCAGTCGTCCACATAGAGGAAAGGCCTTGCTGTTCTGCCCTGAACACCTCTCCCATTCTTCCCCAGAACCTCATAGCCAGCTGCCCAGAAGGGTTTGAAAATGACCTGAAAAGTGAAGCCTCGCTAAGGTGTCAGCTGGAACGACTTACCACACAAGACTTTTCTCTCAGGACTCAAATACGGGAAGTCATCAGGACCCAATAAATAAGCAAAGTTATTCATTCAGGCATCCAATAAGAAATGATGAGTCGTATTACTATGCATCGCAGTGAAAATCTCAGGGGGGATCTGACACTCGGCTAGGTTGGGGGTCGTGAATATTTTGCAGCAGTCCTTGCACAGCATGAAATAGACGCCCACTTCCTGAAGTGACTTGCGGGTCAGCCTATTGTACCACCCGGGACTGTTCAGTCCCTGGCACAGTCAGCCACCAGAGAAAGGGGGAGAGATCTGTGATTCAGTTACTCACCAAAAACCACTGGACCAGGTCAGCTCAGAAGACACCCTGGAAATTCCCCTGAGGACCCCAGGAGTGCCCGGAAGTGAGACAGCGAGTAAGTGTGGCCAGGACTCCTCCTCAGGACAGGCTCCTCTGGGGGATGGCCCAGCAGTGGAAACCTCTGTTCATAGAAAACCATTTGAGAACCTCGATTTAAGCCAGTCATCTTGTTGAAAATAGAAAATACGCGCTGTTGTGTGTAACCAGTGCCTGTTAGACTCCAGTCTCTGATATGTCCCCCAGGCAAGCAGAGGCCCATAGAAGGGAGGTACCATGCAGAAGGACACACAGCCAGCTCCTGCAGGCCAGGAGGACAGCCCCAGTCCTGGCCCCTTCAGTCCCCTGTTTTCTTTATCACTGTCCACTCGGTGTCCCACCCTTCCCATGGCTGGTCCTCCCAGCTGCTTGGTTCCCCCATGGACTCTGTGCTGGGTGCCAGCTCCCCTCCACCCTGAACCCAGCTGGCCTCCTGCACACTGGCAATGCCATGTCTCCTGCAATCTGCAGCAGGCTGTTGCCATCTCAGCATCACCTAGCAATGCCTTCATCCATGTACTTCCCTGTACACATCTAAACAGGGGTAGCTTTTCCACAGCCACCACTGCCCTGGAAAGCCCTGAGGGGGACAAGCATGGCAGCACACGGCATCCAGAGAGAGCAGCTGTGCAAGCGCAGTGTCTGCTAGAAAGGGGGGTGTTGCCCAGAGGGATGAGTTTACATAGGAAGTGGGAGTGGCCCTCAATGTCCCTAGAACCTCTCCACTGGCCTCGAGGAGAGGTGCTGATGACTCTCACTGCCTCTGTGCCCAGAGGGGCCTCCAAGCCATGTTGGGGGCTCCGGGTTGGGACATGGTCTCCTGCTCCCACTTGCTTTGAGAACTCTGGCTTTATCCTCCAGAAAGCTTCAGAAGCTGCTGTTTGAGGAGCCAATTTCTAGTTACTTCCTTACTATCAGCCCACAGGCCTGAGCCCCAAACTGAATCCTTTGGAAAATAGAAAGTGAATTTACAAAGGTAAACACAGGGAATTAGGCGCCCCCTTGGTAGGATTCAGCAAGAGGATGATCTAGATTTGGGTGAAGGAGGGTCAAGAGTCAAACAATCTAGGTGAGTGTCTTTTTACCAGGACTTCCTCCTCAGAACCCCTTGGCCGTATGTTTAAGGTCTAGGTTCATCAGGCCCACTGAAGGGGAGCACATTAGGAGGTCTGGAGAGGCTGCACTTGACTTCACTTCTTGGGTTGCTCTGAGCATAGTGAGCCGTGAGAACCACTGACCAGATAGAGCCTGGTCTTGTGTTCACCACAGGACTGGCGAGCTTCTGGGGACGTTGGTTTTCTGTAAAAACGGATTGCATAATTTCTTTTACTGTTAGAGATTTTACTGTTTACAACGCGCTTCATGTATATGGTCTTGTTTGGTTCTCACAGCACCCTAGGATGTGGAAAGGAACTGTCACTGTCAGGAAAGGCCAACTAAGCCAAGGAATGGGGGTGGAGCAGCAAGTGGGGTAGGAGAGGCAGGCAGAGGATGTGGGCACTTGACTGGCTGAAGGGGCCTCCTAATAGCCTGTACCCCCTTACCCAACCCCACAACCAAATCATTCCAGCAAGAGGAAGAAAGAGTGAGGAGATCTTGAGGGGGTGGAGCTGCACCCAGCAAGAGGGGAGGGGAAAGTCGCATTAAGGCACTGGAAGCCAATAGGACTGGAGTGGGGCGCATGCAAGGAGAGGAGGGGCAACAACCCCTTGTGCAAGGAGAGGAGGGTACCTGGTGGCTGGTGGAGGGGGAAAGAGCTGGGAGAGAAGACGCCCAGTATTGGAGGGCGTCAGGACCAGGCTGGTGGCCTTGGGAGAACCCTGAGAAGATCTGTTCTCTGCAGGGACCTGGAAGGGAGTGGCCAGCCCAGGATGGGTGTGAACAGGTCACAGTTCCTGAAGGAGACATCTGTCAGTCTGCATCTGTTTCCAGCCAAGCAGAGCAGGAAAGGCTTTGGGATGGCTGTGAGCCCAGGATCTGAGATGGGAAGTCATGACGGCATGAATCACCGGGGAAGGAGAGAGAGGAGAAGATGACCAAGGCATGATCCTTCCTTCTTCCACTCCACCCCTGCTCATCTCCATTCCTGTACCTCTCTCTACTCTGTCCCAGTGGCTCAGAGCCAAGGGTGGCTCCTCCTCTCACCTGACAGGATCCTCCTGAAGGCTGACTGCCAGTCCACCCACCAACTCAATCATCTTTGAGGACAGTGGCAAAACTGCCTTTGACCTTGATTATTTTTTTTAAGGCTAAATAACATGACGTGAAATTAAGAAATAAAGAATGGATTAACATGAATGCCTTAAAGCAGGATTTCAATATTGCATGGTAGAGAAACGTATGTAGAGAACAATGAGGCCCCTCAGAGGCCATCAAATCTGGAAAGGATCCTCTTAAAAGCGATAATCTTTCAGTCTCCCAGCTTCCACCTGGCTCTCCCATCTCCCCCCTTGCCTGTCTTCTCTGGATATGAAAAATACCTAATTCCAGGCCTTGGCATGATAATGCTCGCCCCGTCATAGGAAGGAGAGTCACAGTTTCATTGCACTCGTCCATCTTGCCCTCTTCCCCTCTCCCAGGACTTTCAGAGCAACAGCCTGGCTCTGAAGCTGACCAGTGATCCCAGGAAGTGTGGGAAGAAAAATAAAAAGACCCTAAACCAAGGTTTAGATGACTGTGCCAGGCCAGAAATGCCAAAAGCCAGGACAGGGAGGGAGCTCAGCCCCCAGTGCAGTTTGCAGTGGGCCCTGGGGGCCTGTGGGCATGACCACTCTTACGCCAGACACTCTGAGCCACAGCTTGGCAAGCGACGCAAACACACGTTTATACCTTCAACTCTCTGGTCCCCACAAACAAGTGCATTTGGGGGTACCTTATTTTGCTCCCCTCTTTCCTTCTGCATCCAAGACTTGAGTGAGAAGTGAATCAGTCTCAAAAAGCAGAAAGAAGGAGAGTAGCAGCACAGCCAGACCCTTGCAGGAGACGATGTCTGTGCCAGCCCCTCTTACCTTCTTCTCCCCTGAAGGTCACCCATAGCCACTCCAACAGCTTCCTACCTCAACCACCATCATCTCTCTGCCCTGGGGCTTTCTCTGGCCTCTGGAATATGATCCACTTATACATGGAGCAGGTTGAGAGCACAGAGAAGTCAGCGTCTCAGAAGCAACAGATGAGGAATGGGAGTTGGTAGATTAACACCCAGTTTCCTCCTTGAGGGAGTGCCTCTCCGAATATCCCCATCCAGACTGAGCCCAGGTGCCCATACAAACAACCTGCTCATTAACACATCTGCTCCCCACATCCCACTTTCCCTATTTTCTTTTCCTTTTTTTTTTTTTTTTTTTTAAGACGTACTCTCACTGTGGAGGCTGGAGTGCAGTGGCGTGATCTCAGCTCACTGCAACCTCTGCTTCCCAGATTCAGGCAATTCTCCCGCCCCAGCCTCCCGAGTAGTTGGGAGTACAGGTGCACGCCATCATGCCCAGCTAATTTTTGTACTTTTAGTAGAGACAGGGTTTCACCATGTTGGCCGCGCTGGTCTCGAACTCCTGACCTCAAATGACCCACCTGTCTCGGCCTCCCAGAGTGCTGGGATTACAGGCGTGAGCCACCACACCAGGCCCAACATTCCCTATTTTCTACCATGCTTCCTGGAATCACCTCATGAATAAATAATTGCACCGAAATTCTCTATTCAAGGTACACTCTGAGAGAACCCAAAATGAATATAGGATGGGGCTTAAAGGATCTAATATGGGGATCATCCACACTCCTGCATGGAGTATGTCCCTATGCACCACTACTGGGTCTGCCAGGATAACAGTCAACCATCTGAGAACCGCAGGCAAGAAGGAAATGGGCCCCTCACTCCACAGACACTGCCCAGCTCTGAAACTGTTCACCGGAAGCTGGGTCAGGCTGCAGAACTCCCAGGCCCACAGGCAAGTCCTTTCACCTACTCTGAACCACTTTAACCTGGCACGGAAGGCAGTGGGATTTTGTGTGAGGCTAGTGAGACATGCTCTGAAAAGCTGAGGTGACCCCAAGGCATGATTTCTGCTCAGAAGTGCCTATCCTGGGGAGTTCTGAATTGTCTGTCCCAGCCCCTGCAAAGATGCAGGCACAATCTCCAGGAAACCCTGGCAACCCAGAAAACACAAATCAGTGAGTACCGATCAAAAGAATTTCATATTGCTTGGAAAGAAAGACAACATCTTAAACTACTTACCGAAGAGTCTCAAACCTGAAGCCAGCATGTAGCCGCCGGCACGGGTCCCACCCGCACACAGCACGTGGCCCATCGCCTGAGCACTTGGGCTGAGGACTCCTGGGCCTCTCTTCCCTGTGTCATTCATCTCTCTCAGTAGTTGACCTTTCATCTTTCAGCCCACCCCTGCCACTTGGCCACTAAACCACAGGAGAGGAGGAATTCCAGGGAGAAGCTGAGAGCAGTCTGGGTGGCCAGAAAGGGAGCAGCCTCCTCAGTGAGCCCAGGACGGAGGCAAGTTCCTAACTCCTGAGCCCAGAGCCAAGGAGGTGGGCAGGGCTGGTGGTAGGGGTGACTCCCCTTGATTCCAAACCCTTGTGTATTTTCAGGGAAATTGTATCCATATGTTTCTGATTCATTAACACTTAACTCATCAACATGTTATGTGATGAGAGCTATTTGAAGTCCAACACGGCTGTTTAATGAGACTAAAGAGCTTTTTGACTCTTTTATTTTTTGAGAAAGGATGGGATTTTTATTTTCCTCTTTTCTCTCCAGAAAAGCAAACAGTCATATCCTGTACAGTGATTCAGGCCTACGAAACTGACATCTTTGGAAAGACAACAAGATAAAAAGGCAAAAGTCCATGTAATGGACTCAGATCTGCCTTGACCAAGGTGATCTTCTCTTGACACCTTATCTTCTCAAGCTTCTGCAAACATCCAAACTCCTCAAGTAACAGCGAAAGATGCTTACAGCCAAAGGATTCTTATGGCATCGAAGTTCCTGAAGTCCCTAACTTACCTGTTTATCGCTGTCACCTCCTCATCATCTAGGCCTTGCCCAGACTTTAGTTACATAAATTCTGTTCTTAATGAAAATCTTCAAGACAAAGTCTGAGGAAGTGCGAGTGTGGCAGGGGCCAAAAGCAATTCTTTAATGGCTATGAAGGTTTAGTCTCCAGAATCAGTTGAACCTCAGACAGAATAAGGTCGCTTGGACGAAAATGGAACCGTTGGATGAAAAGAGAAGCAGGAAGAACTGAGCATCCAGGACATGAGGTACCAGATTATTAACTAAGGAAACTGTAGAATCTTCTATTCTGTATATCCCAAATTAAAGGGTGATCAGACTCACCTTCTTCTCATTGCATCTCTGACCTACTAAGTTGCTAATTAGCTGCCCTTCCCAGAGGCAGAATGGGTAAGATGACCTTCGGGGACCCTTGCTCCCCCAGGGCTTTTACCATTCTCTCCATTAGCCCAGCTTAACTCAGCAGAGCCCACTAAGAACAGAGGACCATTATGTCATTCTTCTCTTAAAACCACAGACTCCCAGGGATGAAAAGGTCAGACGCCTCCAGTGCCCTCTGGGGCAGCCCATAGTTGCTGGTGCTTTGTCATGCCGGGTGAGGACAAAGCCAGAAGAGTAATCTTGGGCTCTCCCAGCTGGTGAATCTAGCCTCCAGTCATCCTCTCTCATTCAGCCAGGGCAGAGACTTGGCGGCATGGATTATTCTGCCTCCTGAGCAGAGCGTTGAGGTACCATGCATGAAGATGGCAGTTTAGATGCTGGAATGATTTCACACACTGAGAATGGGGGTAGGAAACAGAAACCATCTGTGTGCAAGTGAGTGTTGATGTCCGCTGAATACCTCAGACCAGTTATTCACTGCAGGGATAACATCTAGGCCTACCTTGCTTTTTCCTCCCATACCAGGGTTCCAACTTATGGATGGAGTAATTCCTGTGTCAATCAACACACCTTTATTAAATACCAAATACCTGGGACAGAGGGAGAAAGAGAGACAGAAAAAGAGAGAGAGGATGCAGCCAAGACAGAAGCCTCAGTCTTTTTACAACCTAACCTCAGAAGTGATATTCTATTGCTTCTGCCGTATTCTCTCCAATAGCAGCAAGTCAAGTGTCAGTAAGACTTACTTACTGTAAGTCCAGCTCATGCTCAAGGTGAAGGGGTTCCACAGGGTGTGAATACCTGGAGGCAGGGATCACTGGGGGCCATCTCGGAGGCTGCCTTCCATGTACCACCAGGGTGGAAGTCAGAAGATGTGCATTCAACCTGGCTCAGTCTCTGCCACTTTCTGGACATAAGCCTCGTGCCTCTTGGATTTCCATTCTATCTGCAAAGAAAATGAGTTAAGATTTTTTTTCATTGATAAGAGCCATGACATAGTGCCCTTGGAGAGTAGGTGGCAGACCCGTCAGATGGCTAAATGCCTTGAAAAGTCAAACATCCGTTTCTTTTTTACAAAAAACCTTCTTCCTGGGCCACATACATGAACCTCTTATTGTCATAGCCCTCCCGAGGAGGACACCTCTTTTCTATTGGGAATGCTTCCTGGCATCTAACCTTCCATTTGTTCCACTGAAGCCTTGCCCCTTCTTATCCATGCCTGTTCTTATTGGTACCAGAGACACTTTCGCAGGTTTATCTCTCTAATAATCTTTACACAATTTAAACATGGAGCACCTGGCCCCCTGGGTGTCTGGATGACAGATGACTTCCCACCAGTGAGCCAGATCACCAGTGCCTAATTCAGACAGGAGAAGATCGTGTTCAGCTGCCCTTTTCCACATGGCTCATTCTGGTATTGACTTGTTCTATGGCCCTTTCTTGACCAGGCACCATCAAGTCAGAAAAATAGTGAAGAGACAGAGGCAAGCTATGATCACGCCACTGCACTCCTGCCTGGGTGACAGAGGGAGACTCTGTCTCAAAACAAAATAAAAGAACACAAGAGAATTCAAATTGGACATCAGAAAGCCCAGCCTACCCCCATGAGGCCTGCTGAAAACTAGAAACATGAATTAAGGAAAGAAAGGAAGAAGAAGAGGTTATCTGAAATGGAACTTAACAAGACTTAGCACTTGACTGGGAATCTCTCTGCCTCTTCCCACAAGACATTTGTGAAGGTCATTATCTTTGTGGTCAGGAGGAAGAGACTTGAGCTTCGTGTCCACAGCCAGTTTGTCAAGATCAGGCCCATTATCTGTTTCAAATTAAGCTGTGAACCATTCTTAAACTTATTTCACAGTACCTTAGAGTAGTTTTGAGTAAAGCAAATCCTTTCTTTAACCTAGGATTAAATCCTATTAGACTTCAATGAACAAGAGTCACCAGAATTGACTTTCTTTATCCTAACCCATGGACAGTTACCTTCCCAATGTCTTATGTGTACCACTGGTTCTCTGAAGGGAGCCACACTTTATTAAAACTGTGGATATTACCAGGAAAAGATCACAGGTGAACCTCTAGGTCCCAAAGAGTGCTGGGACTCAGGACCCCATCCAGAGAGTGGATGAATTCTAGCTCTAGCCCTCCTCACCCAGGACCATGTGCTGAAGAAGAATGTGGTTCAGGCCATTGGAGGCATGCCCGAGTGCTGCACAGGTAGGCTATCAGCCTCACCCTCCACTTCTCTCCTGGCCTCCCTCTCAGAGCCTCACAGGACTGGGAGGAGAAGGTGCCCCTCCAGGTGCTAATGCTGACTTCTTTCTGGAGCACATACAGCCTGGCTAAAAAGGACTAGCTGTGTGAAATGGGAGGCAAAGCTCATAAATGACCTATGAATTTTACTCACTGCCATAAACACATCAGAATCAAAAGAACTTGATAGTCCTTCACAACCTCCCCAGATGTCTCCCCCTTGGCATTGAGAAGAGAGCCTGAGAACCATGACCAAGACTAATTTTGCCTGAGGCTCAGGCACATGCACCCCCTTCTGAGGGGACCTCCTGATGCCCATTAGTGACTCACTGATGACAGCAGCAGCCCCAGAGTGACTGCAGAATTCTTCCTCCTCCTTCTACATTGACCCAATGCCCAAACCCTGCCTGCCTGCTCAAGTGCACAGAACAGGTTTATGCATCATCCTTGAAGCCGTGGCCCCTTTCAGTGATCAAAGGACTGTAAGTACCTAAAGTCAAATGTGTTCACTATTATCATAAAGCACCCACCACTGTGGGCACTGTATTCTGTTTGTAATAAGAATCATCCCATTTAACCCTCAAAGTAGCCCGATAAGGATAAATGTTTGCAAATGAGAATGAGGGAGATTAAGAAATAACATTACCAAAGGTCACACAGCTAGAATGGTTGAGCTGGGATTTGGACCTAGGCAACCTGACTTAACTGCCACTCCACGAGGCCCCATGATATTTCACAACTCTCAATGTGGCTAGAGGTAGCTTCTGTCTGTTTGGAAAGACAAAACCATGACTAACACATCATATGTTTTTAAGACAAGCTCTCCCTAGGGAGGTTGTGTTTTCCCAAGGTCGGGTATCCAATTTGTCTGAGGGCCTAGGAGATGGGGGCCTCTTTGTCACCCCTCTTTTCAGGTAGCACTGCTAGAGAACAGCCTTATATTCGGAAGTCAACAATCCTCCCCCATAGCCCATGCCCTGCCTTCTGGGGTAGCCCCAGGTTTTGCACACCAGGCAGGGTAACATGAGGGACAAAGGGTAAGGACTTGGAAATGGGAGTCCAGCCTCCCCATGCGTCCTTGGGCTCTCCTCAGACCCAGTGCTTAGAGGCTGTGATTTGGGAACCAGAAGGAAGGGCAGAGACAGACATCTGTCATCTTGGCTGTAAAGCTACTATCTCTCATATTAGGCATCTGGTATGCACAACCTCTAAGGCTCTATCCAGATGTGCCCCTGATCACCTCACTGTAGAAGCTAGAGAAGAACCACCAACATAGCAAGGGGCAGAATGATCCCTGAAATTAATTTGTGGATGCAGATTTTTGAGCTGTCAGGGGCCTTAGGAATCATCCACTACAGCTCCATCGTTTTACAGATGAGGCAAATGAATTCTAGAGAATTGCTTTTGAATTCCTTTGTTAGGACGAATCCAGTCATGAGTAACTGAGTTCACATTTGTTCATTAGCGGTCTCACCACCTGCACTCAGGAACTCATCAGAACTTCTGTGAAGCTTTGAGCCGGCAGTCATAGGAGTAACTCTTTGGCCCAGGAAAATGTATGTTCAAAGAAGAAGTATTCCAGAAAATGAGACAATCCTAAATAATGAGACCATGTGATTTATTATCCAAACTGGCATGCTTTTGAGAGGGTTAGAGTAGGGCAAACCAAAAGAAACGGGGACGTACAGCCCCAATAACTGTAAGAAATCATAGATTCCTTCTTGGTGGAGAAGGAAGCATTGTGTAAGCATTGACTTAGGATATAGAGGCCTGAACTGGCTTATTCATCCAGTCAATAGACTCTTCCTGGACCCCAGTGCACCAATAAGACAGCTAAGGGCCTGCACGCTCACAGCCTAGATTTTGGTGGTTCAGCCCCTGTTATAATTAGATGTGTCTTTCACAAGCCATTGCTCTTCTCTCGGCCTCATTTTCATCTTCAGAAAATAAAAGCATTGAACCACATCACCTCTCAGGCCCCTCCCTTCAAGCTGTAGCGTCTGGGAATCTATGGGACCCCTGGCTGAGAAAGGGGGTCCCAGCACAGCAGCCTCCCACTTTGCCAGCCCAATGCACTAACAGCAGAACACATGGCCTGGCCCCTCAGGCTCCCCAGGCCCTTCCCTCACCCAGCCTGCCCCAGCTCCCCCTACAACCTGTTGTTGCTCTTCCTGTTTGATGAATGGGAACATCCCTATGCTGGGAGACCCTGGGAAGGAACTGTAACACATGTGCACGGGCATTCACAAACACACATAAGAACTGGGATAAATATTAAAAGCCACAACATTCAAACAAGTGCAGAGGCCATGCCAAGAATCCTTTGGCACTGCCTCTGTAGAGCACCTGGTCATGTTTAACCCAAGCTGCAAATATGATTTCCATGTGGGGACTCCCAGCAGGGATGGTGGGAGGCAGACTGGACGTCCTCAGCATGAGCCAGGCTAGCCTGAGTCACCCCATTTTCTCCTAAGGGACAGGTTCCACCCCTGCCAGGCAACATCTGACAAAGAGGGAGAGTGCAATCCCTCCAAGTCTTCACCATGTCCTCACTTTGGATGTGCTCTTTTGCCTAAGCTCTGCCACCACCTCCCTGGGAGCCAGCAGATGGGGAAACAGAAGGGAGATGGCTGGTAGGGCCCACTGGCTTCCCTCGGAGCACCTCAGCCTAATAGAAGTTGTCATGTGTCAGCTCAGGGCATGAGCAGAGCCCTCCCGGGCAGCAGCTGCTCCAGCAGCTTACAGCCAAAATGGTGCTGATGTGAGCGAGGCCCAGCTCCGAGGCCAGACAGAGGAAGGAGCCCAGGACCCGTGGCACAAAAACAACCAAACAGCAGGTGAAGGGGAAATGGACTCTGCATACAAAGTTGACCTCCTGCCTTTAGTTCACTTGGACCTCAGTGTTAGGGATACCACCTTTCAGATGTGGCGAGCAACAGAAAAGCAGGAAGGACCAGATAATTTGGAACCTGCCGCTAAGCTTTGTTCAACTTTTCCCGAACATCCCAGATCTTGGAGTTACAGATCCAGAGGGATCATGGTATCTGACACTCTATTCTGCAAACGAGCACCCACACTTACGTAGGTTCCAAGGACCTATCCTGTGTGGTTCAACTAGCAGAGCCTGAGTCATCCAGCCCAGCATTTTGCTTTGTACAACGTTCTCATCCCTACTCCTTACCAATAAGATAATAAACATCATAATGGGATCAACCATGGATTTATTCATTTACTCTCTATTCAAAGTATAATAATTCTTTGGTTTTAAATCTTTACAGATCTCAAAATATCACATTTTTGCAAGTAACCGTACTAAATTTGTAATGTGGGCTATTCCAATAACAATTTTTAATAGCTAAGAAAGTTTAGAAGTCTGTTTAAAAACTTAAATTTTAAGGAAACTATAGCATTTTACCAAATGCTGAATTTTCTTTATAACTAGCCAAGACATACTAATTGTTTCTGATGCTCCAGTTCCCCTTAATGAAGCATCTGAATTTAGAGAACATGGCTTTATTTGTGTTTTACATATTCCTCATTCAAGAGGTCTTGTGTTCCAGTGAGCTCGTCTGTAGGGAATAATCAGAAAAGGTGGTAAGTCTTTGCAAGAAATAGGTAAAGGAGGTAAAATTGTTAAGAAAAAGTTGAAAGTTTTGCAAAGAAGTCATGAAGAGAGAAGAGCACCAGTAGTGCTATTAGGAGGAAAGGGATTGATGGGTCCAGGGGTATTGGCTAAGACTTCCAGAGGGCTAAGCCTTTGAAATCACATGTGTTGAGAAGGAAGCTTGAGAAAGACCCATGCAGTTCTCCAAGCAATTTCAATAAAAGCTAACCGAAGCATTCAAACATTCCAACTTACCAGGGCCCACTGTGTTTCCAGAGACTGCCTTAGCATCCCAATTGTAAAATCACATTGGTCATTGTGTGGCGAGCAGATGCAGAAAACACGCCTTTTAACACGCTCATTATAGGAAGCAAAGCAAAATGACTATCTAGCCTGTCATTAAAACAGCAGGGGAGTGAAAGCTTGAAAAGTTCTAGCAAACAGGGGGAAATAAATGGAAATTAAATGGATAATAGTGGATATACTGTACCAAGAAGGTATGTATCATATCTTTTAAAAAGGCAGAGCACTAAATAAGGGTGCCATATTTTTAGTGAATATATTTATTCATTATCTAGTCCCTTATGAATTTTGTTGTGCCCCCAGAATCCCCCCTTCCTTTTTTTTTTGAATTTTTAAGTTTGTTAATAGTAAACTGGTAAATTTTCTTACTCTGTTTGTATGTGTGTTTTTTGTTTTGTTTTGCTTTTTTAAGAAAACTTGCCTTCCTCTTAAGGGACACACACACACACACACACACACACTCTTAGGAAAACTCAGGAGTATGACTGATCAGTAACAAACCTGGATAATTAGGGAATGACACAGCCTTCATATGGGGGTTCACATATGCCCACCGTGCAAAGGGAGATGTCGGGGTGACATGGTCACCAGGTGACTGGTTTAAGGGCTGGTTTAACTAGTTCTCTGGTTTGAAAGACATCACACTGGAGATACAGACCTAAAATTGATTCTCCTTTCTGCCACTCCTTAGCTTTGGAACTTTGGATAAGCTATTTACATTCTCTGAGCTTTCATTCCTTCACTTATAAAGCTAAGAAAATAATGCCTACTTCACAGCACTGTGGTGAGGATTACATGAAGTGATGTTTATAGAAAGCAGCTTGTGTGCTATAAATTGCTTTGCAATTTATAATTGCAATGGCTAAATCTCCAAATCTATGTCAGTTTGGAATCTGAAAAGTGATTAAAAAAAAAAAAAAAAACACTTTCTATTAGAAAACAAGAGGACGGGTACAGCCGCTCATGCCTATAATCCCAACACTTTGTGAGGCCAAGGTGAGAGGATAGCTTGAGGCCAGGAATTTGAGACCAGCCTGCTCAACATAGTAAGACCCTGTCCCTACAAAAAAAAAAAAAAAAAAAAATTTACTAGTTGGATGTAGTGGCACGCACCTGTGGTCCCGGGTACTCAGGAGGCTGAGGCGGGAGAGTCACTTGGGCCCTGGAGTTAGAGGCTGTGGCAAGCTATGATCATGCCACTGCACTCCTGCCTGGGTGACAGAGGGAGACTCTGTCTCAAAACAAAATAAAAGAACACAAGGGAATTCAAATTGGACATCAGAAAGCCCAACCTACACCCATGAGGCCTGCTGAAAACTAGAAACAAGTTGATGGAAGTTAATCAAAACTCCTTCTCAGGAGAGATTTTCTTTGCACAAGGTTGTTCCACTTCTGAGGAGGGTAAAGAATAGCTATATTTCTTCCCATTTTTTTGTTTTTGCTTTGTTCTTTGCATTTTAAAAATTTGTATAAATTCAAGGGGTCCAAGTGCCGTTCTGTTGCATGGATATATTGCATAGTGGTGAAGCCTGGGGTTTTGGAGTACTCATTGCCTGACTAATGTGCCTTGTACCCATGAAGTAATTTCTCAGCCCTAAGCGCCCCCACCCTCCCACCCTTTTGAGTTTCCAGTGTCTGTCATTCCGTACTCTATGTCCACGTGTACACATTATTTAGCTTCCACTTATAAGTGAGAACATGCAGTATTTGACTTCCTGTTTCTGTGTTGTTCCAGTTAAGATAGTGGCCTCCAGTTCCATCTATGTTGCTGCAAAAGACATGATTTTATTCTTTTTTATGGCTGAATAGTATTCCACTGTGTCTATATGCCACATTTTCTTGATCCATTCATCAGCTGATGGACACTTAGGTTCCTTCTATTTGAAAAGAAGGTTGACAAAGTGGAAACTTTTCAATTAAAGGCGCCTTCAGAAACACCACTGGTCTTATTTATTACCTACTTCAATAACCATGGTGATCTTAATGATCATTAGAGTAATAGCTTTCAGCTACTGAGAACTTACTGCATTGAACACACCAATAGCAAGCTTATACATACTTAGCTGTACTCCTCACAATCCCCATCCCACTCATGCAAGGCAAGAGTTACATTTTTCTGTTTACAGATGAGAAAACCGTTCATCCATCTTAAATAATTCATCAGTGGTGACACAGCTAGTAGTAGAGCTAGGAATTTGGCCTCGATGTATTTAACTCCAAAGTTTTTTTTTCTAATTATGCCAAATACCTGTATTGGTTTTCCATTTGCTCCATAAACAATTACAACAAACTCTGCAGCTTAAGAAAACACATATTTTTTATCTCATGGTTTCTGTGGGTCAGGATTCTGGGTACAGCTTACCTGGGTCCTCTGCTCAAGGTCTCACCAAGCTGCAAGAAAGATATCGGCCAGGCTGCATTCTCATCTGGAGGCTTGACTAGAGGATTTTATCAACTCAGCAAGGAGACTCTCTCACCTGAGCTGGGGCCCAGTTTCTCTTTGAAGGGCTTTCACCTGATTAAGTAATACCCACATGGGATAATTTCCCTATAGATTAACTTAAAATTAACTGACTTCAGGACCTTCCTTATATCTGCTATTATTATATTGGCTAGAAGAAACTCTCATGTCCCACCTACGTTCAGGGGCAGGAATTATGCAGTTTGTGAACACCAGGGGACAGGAATCATGAGGGCAATGTGAGAATTCTGCCTGTCACACTGTCTCCCTTGAGTTGTGGTTGCAGGAGATGCAATCACAAAGAACACAAACCTGAAGTAGAAAGAGAATTGCCAGTTCTCTTCTGCCTTGACAGTTTCCTGTGGAATTGTGGTTAGTCCAATGCTAAAATGCTAATTTGTCTTTAATGTCAGCAGCAATAGAATAGTCTAGAATTTGGTCTGGAAGAACAGAGGCTGTCAACCCTGGCTGCTGTTAGAATCACCTGGGGGAGGTTTTGAAACATAAGCACGCTCTCTCAGAGATCCTGATTTAATTGGTGTGGGGTGGGGCCTGAGCAACTCTTGTTTTTGCTTTTAACTTTCTGAGTCCCTAATGTGCAGTCAAATTGAGAATATCTGGAGCAGTGATGGATAAGGTGTGATGTGTTTATTCCAAGAGTATGTACAAGGCAGTCTCCTGGGATGTGAGATTGAAACCTTCAAATTACCAAAAAAAAAATGTATTTTTAGGTTTAAAAATAAATGAGCAAAAAACTTGAGACTTCTAGTTTCTAGTCTGACACATAGAGCTTGAAAGTCATCACTCCCATCCTCACAACAAGAGCAAAGCAGAACAAGCTGAATATCAACAACCTGTTTTAGATTCCCCAAAGAATTGAGTCACAGGGAAAACCACTGCTCCAGCTCTGAAGAGACAGGTGCATACATAAAGTCATGGCTTACTGGAAGTAGAAGCCCAGAAGGAGACGCCAAAGCTGTCAGCTGCAGTCAATATCAGTAGGAATGCTTTAAATTATAATCAATGAATTGCTGGAGGCTCCATGTAGATTTGCTTGACAGTTAACATCTCTGAGGGGGCCCAGCCTCAGAAAGGGCCCCATGCTTTTCCTGAGTTTTACCTCACACCACCAGGTTTTCATTGTAAAGGTCAGAGAAAAATCTCCCCTGGGAGAGAGTGGGACGTGGCAGTAACCATTATGAAATATATGAATAGGAAGAACTCTCTATTCTCCTTAACAAGGCTTACCCTCACCCT
The DNA here is from genome assembly GCF_049350105.2 of Macaca mulatta. Lineage (NCBI taxonomy): Eukaryota > Metazoa > Chordata > Mammalia > Primates > Cercopithecidae > Macaca > Macaca mulatta. Next base: position 122,099,870 of record NC_133417.1, on the reverse strand, counting down.
CAAGAGAAACAGTGTTACTGAAGCCTGACCAACTGGGGCTTTACCAAAGTCTGACCAACCAGAGGAAAACAATATATATCCAACTCTGACTCATGAAAAGACTGAGACCCAGTCAGAGTACTATAGACTGTTTCCCTTCCTCCCACATTTTACCGTATCAATAGTGCATCTTATAATAACAGGGTATTGCAGTTCAAAGAAATGTACGTGTCAAACCCTACTTAAGAGGTTTTTAGCAAAACCTAAAGACAACAGGAAAGACAAAAATAAGAACACTAGAGAAAATTTTGGCCTTTGACACCCAGGAAAGAATTAGTGAACTTGAACAAATGTCAATAAAAACTTTTAAAACTGAAATGCAGAGAAAAAAAGAACAAAAACAAACACAACAATATATTCAGGGACTGTGGGACAATTATAAAAGATATATACGTAATGAGAATACCAGTTAAAAAAAAAAGGAAGAGATGAAATACTTCAAGAAATAACGTCTGAGAATTTTTCAAAATTAATGACAGACAGCAAGCCAAGACCCAGGAAGCCCCCAAAAGAGACTAAGCAGGATAAACACAAAAAATATATACAATAGCCATATCATATGTGAACTGTGAAGAAATCAAAGACAAAGAAAAAATCTTGAAAGACGCCAGAGGGGGGTGATAAAATCTTACCTACAGGGGAACAGAATAAGACTTAGATTGGACTTCTCTTCAGAAGCTATGCAAGCAAGAAGGTAATGGAATGAAATATGTAAAGTGTTGAAATAAGAAACCACTGTAAAACCAAAGAAAATGACTGAAGCAAGTCTCAATCAATTTAGAGATTTATATGGTCAAGGTTGAGGACGTGCCTGGGAAAAAAGAACACAAAATCACAGGAACATCTGTGATCTGTGCTTTGTCCAAAGAGGGTTTGGGGACTTCAATATTTCTAGTAGAAAGAATGAGCAGTACAGGGGAAAGGGAAGGGAAAAACGGGGAGGGTAGATAGAAGAGGCAAGTGGTTGCATTCTTTTGAGGCTTTGATCAGTGTTCACTGAATTCACATTTTACATGTGAAAAGAGGGGGTTGATGTGGTTTGGGTATTTGCTCTGTTCAAATCTTCTGTTGAAATGTGGTCCCCACTACTGGAGGTGGAGCCTGGTGGGAGGGGTTTGGGTCACGGGGGCTTATCTTTTGTGGCTTGATGCTGTCCTTGTGATAGTGAGTTCTCGCAAGATTTGGTTTTTTAACAGTGTGTGACATCTTGCCCCTCACTCTCTCACTTGGTCCCACCCCTGCCATGTGATGTGCCTGTTCCCACTTTGCCTTCTGCCATGAGTAAAGCTCCTTGAGGCCTTCCCAGGAGCCTAGCAGATGCCAGTGCCATGCTTTCTGTATAGCCTGCAGAACTATGAGCAAATTAAACCTCTTTTCTTTATAAATTACCTAGTCTCAAGTATTGCTTTATAGCATTGTTCTTGAAGTTAGGCTGCAAGAACAGTCTAACACATAAAATTGGTCGTGAGAGTGAGACATTGGTATAAAGATACCTGAAAATGTGGAAGCAACTTTGGAACTTGGTAACATACAGAGGCTTAATGAGTTCAGAGGACTCAGAAGAAGACGGGAAGATGAGGGAAAGTCTGGAACCTCTTAGGGACTGGTTAGACGGTGGTGACCAAAATTCTGATACTGATATGAACAGTAAAATCCAGGCTGCTGAGGTCTCAGATGGAAGTGAGGAACTTATTGGGAACTGGAGCAAAGGTCATCCATGTTATATCTTAGCAAAGAACATGACTGTACTGTGTTCATGTCCTAGAGATCTGTGGAAGTTTGAACTTGAGAGTAATGACTTAAGGTATCTGATGGAAGAAATTGCTCAACAGCAAAGCACTCAAAATACGGCCTGGCTGCTTCTAACAGCCTATCTCAGATGCAGGAGCAAAGAAATGACTTAAAGTTGGAAGTTATATTTAAAAAGAAAGCAGAGTGTAAAAGTTTGAAAAATTGATCAGGACAAATATCCATGCCATATTCTGCTCTTAGCCCCACAATCTCATGTCCTTCTTGCATTTCAAAATACAATCATCCCTTCTCAATAGTCCCCCAAAGTCTTAACACATTCAACATTAAGTCAAAAGTCCCAAGTCCTAAGTCCAAATTCGCATCAGGAAATGAATTCCTTAAATCTATGTGCCCGTAAAATCAAAACAAGTTATTTACTTCCAAGATACAATGAGGGTACTGACACAGGGTAAACATTCCCATTTCAAAAGGGAGAAATTGACCAAAAGAAAGGGGCTACAGGTCCCACACAATTCCGAAACCTAGCAAGGCAGTCATTAAATCCTTTTTTTTTTTTTTTTTTTTTTTTTGAGATGGAGTCTCGCTCTGTTGCCAGGCTGGAGTGCAGTGGCATGATCTCAGCTATCTGCAAACTCCACCTCCTGGGTTCAGGTTCAAGAGATTTTCCTGCCTCAGCCTCCCAAGTAGCTGGGACTACAAGCATGCACCACCAAGCCCAGCTAATTTTTATTTTTAGTAGAGATAGGGTTTCACCATGTTGGCCAGCATGGTCTCGATCCCTTGACCTCATGATCAGGCCACCTCAGCCTCCCAAAGTGCTGGAATTACAGGCATGAGCCACTGTGCCTGGCCCATTAAATCTTAGAGCTCCAAAATAGTCTCCTTTGATTCCATGTGCCACATCCAGGGTGCACTACTGTAAGAAATGGGCTCCCAAAGTCTTGGCAACTCTGCCTCTGTGTCTTTGTAGGGCACAGTCCCTGTAGCTGCCTCCTGGGTTGGAGTTGAGTGCTTGTGCTTTTTCCACGTGCATGATGTGAGCTGCTTGGTAGATCTCTCATTCTGGGGTCTGGAGGACAGTGGCACCTCTCCCTAACTCCAGGAGGAAGTGCCCCAGTGGGGACTCTGTGTGGAGCCTCCAACCCCATATTGACCCTCAGAACTGCCCTAGTAGAGGTTCTCTGTGAGGGCTACAGCAGGCTTCTGCCTGGACACCCAGGCTTTTCCATACATCCTCTGAAATATAGGTTGAGGCTGCCAAGCCTCCTTTATCCTTGTACGCTGCAAGCCTGCAAATTGAACATCACGTGGAAGCCACCAAGGCTTATGGCTTGCAACCTCTGAAGCAGTGGCTGGAGGTGTACCTGGAACCCTTTGAGCTGTGGCTGGAGCTGGAGCATCCTGGATGCAGGGAGCAGTGTTCTAAGGCTGTAAACGGCAGCAGGGCTCTGGGCCTGGCCTACAAAACCATTCTTTCCTCATAGGCCTGTAGTTATGTGATGGGAGGGGCGACTGGAAGTCTTCTAAAATGCCTTCAAGGTCTTTTCCGTATTGCCTTGGCTACCAGCATCTGGCTTTCTTTCAGTCATGCAAATATCTCTAGCAAGTGGCTGCTCTGCAGCCTACTTGAATTTCTCTCCTGATAATGCTTTTTTTTCTCTGCCACATGGCTAGGCTGCTGTAGCTCCAGCCTCAGCTCAAAGGGCTCCAGGTACACTTCTAGCCACTACTTCAGAGTCTGCAAGCCATAAGTCTTGGTGGCTTCCATGTGCTGTTAAATTTGCATGTTTGCAGGGTACAAGAGTAAAGGAGGCTTGGCAGCCTCAACCTATATTTCAGAGGATGTATGGAAAAGCCTGGGTGTCCAGGCAGAAGCCTGCTACAGCCCTCACAGAGAACCTCTACTAGGGCAGTTCTGAGGGTCAATATGGGGTTGGAGGCTCCACACAGAGTTCCCACTGGGGCACTTCCTCGTGGAGCTGGGGGAAGGGGCAACTATTCTCCAGACCCCAGAATGATAGATCCACCAAGCAGCTCACATAGTGCATGTGGAAAAAGCACAAGCACTCAACTCCAACTTACAAGGCAGCTACACGGACTGTGCCCTACAAAGACACAGAGGCAGAGCTGCCAAGGCTTTGGGAGCCCATTTCTTGCAGCAGTGTGCCCTGGATGTGGGACATGGAATCAAAGGAGATTACTTTGGAGCTTTAAGATTTAATGACTGCCCTGCTAGGTTTAAGACTTGCATGGGGCCTGTAGTCCCTTCCTTTTGGCCAATTTCTCCCCTTTGGAATGGGAATGTTTACCCAGTGTCAGTACCCTCATTGTATCTTGGAAGTAAATGACTTGTTCTGATTTTATGGGCACACAGATTAAGGAACTCATTTCCTGATGAGACTTTGGACTTAGGACTTGGGACTTTTGACTTAATGCTGGAATGAGTTAAGACTTTGGAGGACTATTGAGATTGTAATTTAAAATGCAAGAAGGACATGAGATTTGTGGGGCTAAGAGCAGAATATGGTATGGATATTTGTCCTGACCAAATCTCATTTTGAAATGTGGTCCCCAATGTTGGAGGTGGGGCCTAGTGGGAAGGATTTGGGTAGTAATGGCAGATCTTTCATGGCTTGATGCTGTCCTCGTGATAGTGAGCTCTTGCAAGATCTGCTTGTTTAAAAGTGTGTGGTGTCTTGCCCCTCACTATCTCTCTTGCTCCCACTGCTGTCATGTAACATGCCTGCTCCTGCTTCACCTTCTGTCATGAGGAAAAGCTCCCTGAGGCTTCTCAGAAGCCTAGAAGTTGCCAGCACCATGTTTCCTGTCTAGCCTGCAGACGTGAGCCGATTAAATCTCTTTTCTTTATAAATTACTCAGTCTCAGGTATTTCTTTATAGCAATGCAAAAACAGCCTAACAACGGGTTATGCTGTAAAGAAAACTGTGCATTCATCTGTCATTCATGTGAATCTGAATTTTCACATAAGATAATTAAACATAAGAGTAGAGGAAGTAGTGAAATACACATTTATCTCAGGTGAGTGGAAGGATGACTTCTAGTCCTGTCTTTGCCCTGTACCTGTGAAGATAAGCTGTTGATTTACATTGTCAGGGTGAAATTCAACAGATCTCTGTTTTAGGGTAAAGATCTTAGGCACCACAAAAAGTTTTCTTGTGAGCAAATTGTGAGGGAGCCCCCCTGACCCCAGGGGGTATGTGGCCTTTCTATTTTTGCAGCTATCTACATTTAGGAACAAAATAGGAGGCAGTTTGCACCACTCAGTTCCCAAGCTTAACTTTTCCCTATGGCATAGTGAGTTTGGGGTTCTGAAATTTTATTTTCCATTTATGCCATCAACCTGGAATTTTATATTCAGCAAAGATATCCTTCAAAAGAAAGGTGAAATAAAGACTAGGCTTTCTTAGACAAATGAAAATTGAGGGAATTTCTCATCAATAGACCTGCAATTAATGTTAAAAGTTCTTCAGAGGAAAGAAAAATTACATAGGTCAGAAATGTGGCTCTACATAAAGAAAGCATATTAGAGAGGATTAAATGAAGGTAAAATGAAATGTTTTATTTTTCTTATCTTAATCTAACAGATAACAGTTTGTTCAAAATAATGTTACCAAAAATGTATTTGATAATTATAGCTTATGGATAAGTGAAATGAGCAACAGCAACTTTGTAAGGGACAAGAGGAAGAATTAAGAATACTTTGTTGTTAAAAGGAACTTGCACCACCCATAAAATGGTATAGTGTCATTTGATAGTAGGCTTGGATTTGTGGTAAATATACACCACAAACTCTAGGGCAGACACTTTTTAAAAAGTGTAATTGATATACTAAGGAGAGAAAATGGACTTATATTAAATGTTTGATTAAAATAAGAGAAGGCAGAAAAAAATAGAAGACAAAAATGAAACAAAGAATGAGGAAAATGAATGGAAAATTGTTGTAAATATGATAGATGTTAATACAACTATGTTAATAACCACTTCAAGTGTAAGACTGTCAGAACGAATAAAAAATAAATAAGTCCCAACTGTATATTGTCTATAAGAAGCTTTAATGATATTTAATATTAATAGAAAAGCAAGTATAAAATTCATAAGTACACATAGTAGGCTATATACTCAAAATCTTTTTTTGAAGGTGGGAGTGAGCAATCCAAACTGTTTAAAAGCTACTCATTGAGAGTAGAACACTTTCAAATTTCATTGTGCATAGGAATCACCTGGAGACCTTGTTACAATGCAGATTTTGGATCACTGAGCTTAAGATGGAGCTGAAATTCTGCACTTCAAAAGAGAACCCCAGGGATTCAGATACTGGCCTTCCTCAGACCTCACTTTGAGTAGCAAGGGTGTAGAAGATGTATTTCAAACCCCAATAACTGTCACTGCATCTAAGAAGGAAACATAAGATCTGTACTACTGACAGTTTTCCCCTCCCTGCAATGATAATGCATTCACATACTACTGGTGAACTTATTTTTTTTTTTAAATATTGTAGGGCAAACAGAAATAAGATTGTATCTAAATGGTAAGAAAAAAAGTGAAGAAAAAAAGAAGGAAGCATAGAGGAAGGGAAGGAGAAAGAAAGAAAGAAGAGAATTAGGAATGAAGAGAGGAAATGCTATGAAATGAATATTTCTTTTTGTCAAAGCTCATGTTGAAATTTAATTGCCCCATTGTGACAATTTTGGGAGGTGGGATCTTTAAGAGGTGTTTGGGTCATGAGGTCGTCACACTCGTAATGGACTAACACTATTATCACAGAAGTGGGTTTGTTATCTCAGGAGTGGGCTCACTCCATCTCTTCCTCTCTTTCACTACCTCTCTGCCCTCTCTTCGGCCACCATGTGATGCCTTCTGCCATGTTATCGTGCAACAAAAAAGGCCCCAGCAAGGTGCCAGCACCTTGATATTGAACTTCCCAGCCTCCAGAACTGTGAGCCAATAAATTTCTGCTCATCATAATTTACCCAGTCTCAAGTATTCTGTTATAGCAGCACAAAATAGACTAAGACAGGAAGTAATGAGTTAGAATACAGGAGAACGTTACTCTGTCTTTGGGGTCATGAATCAAATAACACAGAAAGTAAAACTTACAAAGATTTTAAAAATCAAGATTTTACTTTTATGACTCATTCAGACCATTTTAAGACTTACGATTACACTATAAGGAATATTTTGAAATAGGGGTCTAGGGAGCAGGCTTTAATTGTTCACTTTCAGCCTTTATGGCTACTGAAGGAAATCTTGTGATGGGACCTCTATGAAGGAGAGGTGGCAGAGAGCCAAGTCCTATCCAGCAGCCTTAATTCTTGGGAGAGTGTTTTGGGAGAAAATCTTGATTGTCTAATAGTAGCCAAAAGCCAGAACAAGCAGGTTGGAGTTCAAGACCAGCCTGTAGGGAGGGAAAGGAAGCACTGCAGGCCCAGATGCTTTGCCATCCCTTTGGCAAAAGCAAATTCTGAAGACCCTCAACAGGTGGACTTAAGGGGGATATAAATTATTGTGAGAAAAGAGGATAAAGTTACAGAGTTAGAAAGAATTCTAGAGGTTACTTGAACTACTTCTATGCTTCTGATATACTCCTCAATACGGCTTCTGCTCTCTCTACTCCCTTTATATCCTTTCTACCAAAAGTTCTAAGTTCACCTGTGACCTCTTAATTTCAAAATCTAAAGAACATTTCTCAGTATTTCCAACAGAATATTTGGCAGCATCTGCCTCTAGTATAATCAAAACAGTAAATAAATAAATCATATATATATATTTAAAAAAAAAAAACAGATAAATACATAGGCTTTGAGGAGGAAGGGACTGGTTCACCAGCTCAGGGTTTCTTCCCACACCCCTGATAAAAGGTTAGACTCCTCCTTTGGCTCCTCTTCTAACCAGTTTTTCAGTGTCTGAATGTGTCTCTCTTAAAATGTGGTTCCCGGAGATAAAATGTATTTTTCATGTGAGGTTTAACCAAGGGAGAGTACAATGGAAATCTTCCTATTTTTCCTGTTGACTTTTCTAAGAAAGAAGTCAAGTTCAAGAGCTAAAGAGAAGAGTGTCACAGTGGCCACCCTAACGTTGATCTTGTAGATTGCCTCCTTAAAGTTCTTCAGACAAATGGATCTAAGTTGCCTTTCCACAAGCCAAACCTATCCAATACAGGATCATAATAAAATAATATGTCTCATTAATAATAATAATAATAATAATAAAATAAATATAACTAATTTATAATAATTTTTTTTCAACAAGTGGTTCCCTTCTCTGAAAACAAAACACTGGCTACATAGGAAAATAATGTTATTGTTTGCAAATAATCTTATAATTTCTTGGCAACTTCTGTTAACAAATTACTATCCCATTAAAGTGAAAGCTAAAACCATTATAAATTATTCCCTATCTTGTGCAGTTGATTCTGAGATCATTAAGTGGCTTGAATATTAATGAAGCTAGATAATGCAGTTGGTGAGACTACAGTAAGCAACTGATTGCTTACAGTATCCATCTCTGCTACTGACTCTGATATTTGGCCTTGAGAAAATCATTTCCTTACTTATCCTCCTTTCCCCATCTGTAAAATGGGCCTGTTGGATTTTTAAGTTCTGTTTTGCCTAGGCTGATCCGCCTGGCCACATTCCATCTTTTCTGCTCAAAACATCCCATGGCGTCTACAATCACCTTTGTCTCCTTAGCCCTACCTTCTGAAATCACATTCATTCTCCTACCAGATCCTCATCTCTCCTCCATTTGATCTTCTTCTGGGCACCAGTCCCACGGCTTGCACACACCACCCCTGCAACAATGCACCAACGTACAAGGAAAAAGAAACTGCATTCACAGACCCTCACTGAGATTTGTCACATTAAAGTGCATCTAAAACACAGATATGTAATTGGGGATGAGGTTAGTTTCTGTATTCTGACTTCCATTGGATTCCTTGGGACTGTAATAAATAGTCCATGAGAACAGTCCCTGAGGAAAGTGACCTGTCACTAGGCCTCCCTTGGGGGCAGGAGACCTGCAGTGTTAACTTGGCTCCACCTCCACTTTACCAATAGACTCAGCCCTATTTCTGGGCTCCTTTTTTCCCCAAGCTGCCTGGGGAGATTCAGCTTATCTCCACCTTTCCAGTGGCCTTGGAGAGTGGTGAAACTGGTTTTTCCTGAGGTTCTTTGAGGCACCTTTGACTTTGCTCTTGGTTCATTCCTTCCTCAGGACCCCCTTTAAAGTAGCGGTCGGGGTTATCTTGCTTTCCACTTAAACTCTCCATTTTCAGGTTTTTCTACTGAGGAAGGACCTGCAGGTCACAGTATAAAGAGTGGTACAGAAAAGAATGCAGGTTCTCATTCCCTAAGCAGTGGCCCATTGAATGGATGCTGGGGATTTATCCCCCTCTCTGTCTCCACATCCACAAAATCCAATCCACGGAGACTGCACTTCAATCTGTTTATACCACTCTCTGCAGAGAGGGCTTTTACCACCTCCTTCAGCCACCCATCTCTGCACCCAGTACAGGAAATTAATATGTTTATCTGCCAGAATTTACCCAAGTAGCCCTTTTCTGAGGATAAGCAGCATTTAAAGAGAACTACCTATGGGAGGCAGGGGTGGGAAACCAATGGGTTTCTTGTATTTTCAAGCTGATAATGAAAGAAGGAAGCCAGAGATGAAAGTCATCTGCAAATCCAAAATTTTATCCCATTTATCAAAATCTTCCTAGAATTTAGATTAGCATGAAAATCTGTCTTCTGAAAAGTTCAAGAATTATCTGCTTTGACATAAACCCTTCCTGCATTCAGAAAATAAATGTGTTGTAGCTTTAAGAAGGGCAACCCTACCCTTGTTCTCACACCAAATTGCACTCTACATTCAGAGCCCTTGAGCAACTGAGCTGAGGCAAGTAAGTGCTGAAGGTGCTGTGCAGCAGTCAACTCCTGGAGTCCTGCCAGGCAGACACGGCAGAGTCTTGCACACACATGCTCACCCACACTGAGGTCGTCACTGTTTGGTGTGACGGCTGTACCCACTGAGCAGCCAGGGACGATTTTTCCCTCCCTGGGACATGTGGCAATGTCTGAGACAATTTTTAGTTATCACAGCTGGTATGTGGGTGGGGTGGGGCACGGGGGGTTGTTATTAGTATCTAGTGGAAAGAAGCCAAGAATGCTGCTATACTTTCTACAAAGCCCAAAACAGCCCTTGTTCAGCCCAAGATGTCGATTGTGCCGAGATTGAGAAATGCTACCTTTAGAGTAACCAGTTTGAGAAAAGAGTCATTTCTCCTATGTATTTTCAGATCTACCATCTCCCAAGCTCCAATTCTGAATGCATTCATTTATTCTCTCATTCATTTATTCATTCATTCATTCTATATGCATATATTGAACTCCTACTACTGTATAACAAACCCTGTGTAGATGCTGAATAAAGTGGCAAGAGGAAGTAGCCATGATCCTTGTCCTTAAAGAGAATGCAATCATGCAGGGAGAGAGATCAACATTAAGAGTATATACTTGACAGCAGACATTGTTCTAAGCACTTTGCTTATTCATTTAATTCTTACAATAGTCCTATGGGATAGGTACTATTATTATTCCTGGGTCATCAGTGAGATCATTGAGGTAATAGGTAGAGAGGTTAAGTAACTTGCACAAGATCACACAGACAACAGGTAGTGGAGGCAGGATTCAGGCATAGGCCAGCAGGTTACAGAGCCCATCTATGCTTTTAACCAGCATGCCATGCTGCCTGTCATGTAAACAAACACACAGCTGGAATGGTAGTAAATTATTTAAAAAGGAGAAGAAAATGAAGCTTTGAATGGCTATTATAAAAGGAAGTATAATACAGTCAGGAGGCTCTGAAGAGAACTCCTTGAGAAAATGGCACTTGGGCTAAGATCTGAGGAGTTGACAACCGAGACAGAGAAGGGTCTTCCAGGCAGAGGGACAGTATGTGTATTTGTTTTCTGTTGTTGCTGTAACAAATCACCACATAGTGGCTTAAGACAACACACATTTATTCTCTTACAGTTCTATGGTTTAGACACGTGATGCAAGTCTCATTGAGCTACAATCAAGATGTTGGCAGAAGTGCATTCCTTTCTGAAGGCTGTAGGAGGAATCTGTTTCCTTGCCTTTTCCAGCTTCTAGAGGCTGCCTGCATTCTTTGGATCATGGCTCCTTTCCATCTTCAGAGCCAGCAATGTCTGATTGAGTCCATCTCTCATCAAATCATTCAACCTTTTATTCTGGTCCCTCTGCTACTCTTAAGGGCCCTTGTGATTACACTGAGCCCACCCAGATAATCCAGAATGATCTCTCTATGTTAAGGTTAGTTGACTAACAACCTTAATTCCATCTGCAACCTTACTTCCCCTTTGCCAGGCAATGAAACATATTCACAGGTTCTGGGGATTAAGGTGTGGACATCTTTGGGAGGTCATTATTCCGCCTATTATAAACAGCATGTCAAAAGCCTTGCAGAAGAAGAAAAGAGACAAGTATGAGAGGTGGCAGAAGGTCCACGTGGTTGAAACTGAGGAAAGGAAGGGAGAAGTGGACAGGAGGTTAGGCCACAGAGCCAGACATGATGGACCTTGGAAGCTACATTAGAAATGTGGTCTTCTTCCTGAGAACAAGGGTTAGCTCTGAAGCATGTTAACCAGGGCATTGGTGTGACTGGATTAGCATTCTGACAACAGGTGTTAGAGGTAGGTGTTTAACAAGGAGAGAGTAGAGGAAGAGGCCAGAGTGGGGCAGGTGGACCCGCTGGGGAGGGGAAGGGGTGCAGGTGGGAAGTGATGGCAGTCTAGAATGGAATTTAAGATGGAGAGAGACAGGAAGATGAAGATTCAAGAGGCGTTTCTGAGATGAAATCAGTAGAACTGGGGTTTGGGGGAGTAGGAAATAGAGAATGAGAGAGAGGGAGAAGTCAGGGAGGCTCCTGGGCTTGGGTGACCAGTGGTGCCACAGAGAATGAGAACAATTGAGGAGGAGCTCATGGAGGTGGGGGGAAATTGGCTTTGAACGCATTAAATTTGAAGTTCCCAAAAGGAAATGCCAGCTAGGCTGGTGGATTTGTGAGTCAAGAGCCCAGAGGAAAGGCCTTATTTATGGTTGCTACAGTGACTGTTGTCCAACTCCATGTCCTGCTGGCATCTCAAAACCAATATATCTCAGCCAAATCTGTTACCTTCCCCCAAACCAACTTTGACACCTGCATCCTTTTCCCTTTTAAGGCACCATCCTACAAGGTCAGAAGTCTTATCTGACTTATCTCACCAGGCGCTGTACAGGGCAGCAATGTGTCTGGACTCTTGTAAGAGAATAATAAACATGGTAGAATAAATAACTGATTAAACCAATGAATTAATCAATTACCTCTAGGTCTCTTTCTCTGGGTCCCTCTGCCCTACTCCCTGAATCACACTCTTTTACTCTGTTTCTTTTGGGCAAAAAGTCAGGTCTGTTTAGTTTACAAAGACCTGGGGTCAAATTGTGTTTTGACCCTAGCACCTGTAGCCACAGGACCTTTGACCTTAAAACTGCAAAGGGCTCTGTTTCTTTAAGCAGCTCAGCCAGACACTCAGAGAGAAACTTAACAAAACTGACAATCATTGCTGGATTTTATTATTTGTTTGGGTGTCTAAAATCAGAGTTATTTCCCGTAAGAGATATGTTTCATAAAGCATTGCTATAAACTGATGCACTTAAACATAAAATTGTAGCTTTTTCAATCAGATAAATATATTTCCATGTAGATATTATTTTGTGAATTCACGTTCTTTGTCCTTTAAAGTTTCCAGGAACTCTACACTCATTCACCACACAGCACTGCAGTAGAGAGAGAAACAACTGCTCACAAAGGAATGGTCCACTGGGTTAGAGCCTCCCTGAGCTTAAACCTTAATTAATCAATCACTCAGAAAAGCATCCATTAAGCTCTGCTGTATTCAGCACTGTAAAACAAAAAGAATTACAGACATGGTGCTTTAAAAGCTTGTGGGCTGAGACTACTTTCTGTCTTTTGCTTTTGCACCATACTTGTTAGATGTTTAAACAAGAAATTGAACAAAAACACAGCAAAATGTTAAAAAGAGTTCTGGAGTTCTCTTTAGATCGAATGTTAGCTCATTCTATCACAACAAAACTGTAGTCAGATAATTTTCCTTTTCTTCATTCACCAAATGAACTTTATTGAATACCTATTATTTGCCAAGCAGAGGGAACACAGCTAGGAAGAGTCTGCTCCAGTTCCCCATGGGACTCACATTCGAGAAGGAGGAGACAGTCAATCAGCACTAGAGAAACAGAAAAATACGAAGTCTTCATGATTGCAATAGGACTCTGTGAAATGAAGAAGTACTGTAGGCTCGACTTTTAGGAAATGCCTGTCACCATAGTTAATATTTAAGCTAAAATATGAATAATAGGGAAAAAGCGGGGGCATAATACAAAAATCCAGGGGAAGCATCCCAAATATTTCTTGACTAAAAACTACATAAAACAGGGACTGAGCCCTGTTTAACATTACAGTCACAGAGTGTTAGCTCTGGGTACTCAAAAAGAAGCAGGTATTTACGGTCTTTAAAATATAGATAATCACCTCCAGGACCTACCTAATCTCTTGACACTTTGCAAGGCTCCCTAAACCAGTACCATAATCACTACAAAGCTGTGCTTAGAGGCACTGAGCCAGCAGATCCAGCCCTTACCGCCATATCTGGGCACAAAGACTCTTTTTTTTAGGCTAGAAATTTTCTAACCTTGACTCCTTCTTTCTAACATTTTTCATTTCCCATTTCTCTTTTACTGGGTTCAAGGTTTTGCCCAGTTTCCAGGTGGGTCCTGCTTTGGCACGTTAGGAGTAACTGCAGAAAACCCCTCCCTTCACTTCTGAACCACAGTAAAGGAAACGCTTGGGCTAGAAAAAACAGGAACCACTTCACCTCTCTCCCTGCTCCCCAAAATACTCCTCGTAGCAGACTTGGAGCACAGATTCCCTCAGTCTTCTCTTCTAGGACATCACATCCTCCACCATAGGAAATTCCTTCTCATGACCAGTTCCTCCAGCTACAACTTTATTCCATGTATGGAGCTGGTTCTTGCTGCTAAAACCAGTGGCTGACTCTTCACAGACTCAACACAGCTAAGGAAAAAATTGGTGAACTTGAAGATGGGTCAATGGAAATTAAACAAACTGAGGCACAAAGGCAAAAAAAAAAAAAAAGGTAGAAAACATAACGAAGTGAAACAGAAACAGAATATAGCATCCAAGAGCTGTGGGATGATAAAAGTTAATGGCTGGACATGCAGTCATCACATAAACTGGAAGGGTACTAGGGTTATTAGTTCAACCTGTCCCCACCTAACCCCTAGTTATACAGCATTAACTTCAAAGTCATCCTGAAAGTCAACTCCCAACCTTAATTTCTCAGTCATCTTCCTTGGCTAGCATATTCTAATATTCTAATATAGAGATGGTCTTAGCAGTGATGAAAATGATGTTCTCATGGCATAGTTTGGGGGTCATTAAAATAGGATTGCCAGATAAAATGCAGAACATCCAGTTCAATTTGAATTTCAGATTTTTAATCTAAAGCATGTCTTATGCAATATTTGGGACATACTTATACTAAGAAAGTATTCATTGATTACCTGAAATTCTGATTGAATGGGGCACCCATATTTTCATTTGCTAAATCTGCTAACTCTACATTAAAAGTTACCATGCAATCCACTCAAAAGTCTCTCCTTTTTGACCATCCACATTACCTCCCCCTAATAAAACCATGGATTGGTTTATCAGGTCTACCAGGCATTAACCTAAGCCGTAGGCGCTTGGTGAAGCACGGGGCATACCATGGAAGAGTGGCAGGAGAAAACCTGCCACAGAGGAGAAAAGCTCTGAGTCCAGAATCAGAACATCCTGTTCTAGAACCAGCTCTGCCTCTTACAAATTGGGCACCTCACTGAACTTCTGTGTCTCACCTTCCCAGCGCATAAAATGCCAATTACAGTCCCACTTAGTCCGCTCTCCCAAGCTCTCAGGTGATCCTCAGCACAGCTCTCCATGGAAACATAATTTGAAAACCGTATAGGAAGACACGCCCATCTGGCAGTGGTATTATTGTTCCTTATGGGAAGAAATGAGAAAAAGACCAAGCCGCCAGGTAGAGGGTTCTGGATACGGGAAGGAAAGGCCTCAGACGCTCTTTGCCTGTCTATCTTGCCCCTCACTGCCATTAGCAACACCTGCTGTCATCAGACCTGCCCACTTCTACCCCGACAAATTGTATTTCAAACCATTATTGGTCAATAGCCTTTATTTTTGGACTTTGCCATCATGAGCACCCCAGGCGCCACCAGGCTCTGTGATGTCAGTGTGGCTGAGCTTGGCCTGGTCAATTCTCAAAGGGGAAACTGCCAAGGGGACTATGGGAGGGCTCAGTGATACAAGACCCTGTCCTCTGAGCCAACTCTGATGACAGCCAGGTGAAGTAAGCCTCCGTTAGGGACACCATTCACCTGCTGGCCTCTGGCCTCTCTCTGGCGATGATCAGTACCCAGCAAACTGGCTCGGGCATGAGTAACAAGACAGGTTTATTTCACGTGGCTCCTGGCGAGGGAGCAGTGGCCTGGATTCCATACATCAATAAGAGGACAGACAGCAAGCTGGCACTGGCCTGGAATTAGTACTCCCAACCTGGTTCTCCAGGGATGCTCTGCCATCTCTTGAGACTCCAGACTCTGAATCCAAGGCTCAACTGCCCCATTTTAGATGCCTCATGAGCCTAAATGACCTGCCTGCAAGGCCAGATCCACCCCTCCCCTGCTGTCTCTCCCTCGCCAACATCCACGGCAGTCTCCACGTTCAGGAGAAAGAAGCCTTAGGTATTTCCTCTGAATCTGAAAAAGAGAATTTGCATGAGCAGCGGCAAGCTCCCCTGGGCTCAGGGGCTCTTTAGTTATAAGAGGGAACATGTTGTAGTTACAGTTAGAGAGGCTTGAACTAGACAACAGGAATGTGTACACTGCCACTGCAGCATGAGGACACAGATTGGAGATCGTGGGACATGTTACCAAAGGAGGTTACAGACAGCCCTACTCTCATGTTTTCTGATCCAGAGACAAGGGACTGTGGCAGGCCCAGAAAGAAAACTCCAGAGACAGAAAAATTGTGATTCTTTGCACTATGAAATAAGCTAGAGCACAACTGAATGTCTGCTTGGAACACGCGACATCCACAGGAACATCTTTAAACACAGAAGGTCTTCTCAACGCATATCTCTGGTGATAGGACAACAGGGGGCTCAAGTTTCTCCAGCCAGTAGCAGGTGAGTTGCACCCAGGCTTGTCAATTTCATGCACACCTGACCCAGTGGATCATGCTGCCCTCCAAACCTCCCTTAGCTTCCATGTTGACCCTGGGCACTACAGGTCTAGGAATGTGCACAAGAATTAGACAGCTGCATGCTCTTACACACATGGAGCCCATCAATGGCTGTTCAAAAGTTCAGTCAAGGAAGGAGAAGCTAAGAGGGGCCCCTGGGGAAAGTGTAGAAGGTCCCACTGGGAAGCTGCCTCTTGGGCTCCTTTAGGAGCAGGAGCACCTATCTGGCCTGAGGCCTGTCCCTACTGGCTCTCTCTGAAATGGCTTCTCTCTGTCCCTCCAGACCAGATCTGGTTTCAAAAGACTTGGAACTCTCCAAGCCCTTGCCTGCTGTGAACTGATTTATTTGGATCCATCTGTCAGAGCGTGACTGAAGAGTGTCCAGCCAGCTAGGAGCCCAGCTGCAGCAGATGTTGTCTTGGAATGCCCTGCGAGGTGAGGCTCATATGGATTTTACCCGCCCGTTCCACTTGTTGTCTTTTTGCCCTCCTGGGAAAGACTTGGAAAGGGGTTGAGAACATCTGCGTGACCCATGAGAACCAGGAAAGTGAACGGGGCATCTTGGGGGCCACAGAGCAGTAAGGAGGCAGGCGTGCTGGTGCAGCAAATGGCGGGGCCCCTGGCTCTAGCCTGTGACTGCACACATAAAATAAATGTTGCTGATACAAGGGTACGTACCATTTATTAATAATAAAATAAGCAACACTCTCTATTGTAAGTTCCATATGACCAATGGATTCTCACAGAATGTTTTTGTGAATTTTTGCCAAACTCTTGTGTCTATGGTGAGTTTATCATTGCAGTTCAACTATGATTTGACAAAGGGCTGTGTTTGGCAACAGCTTGTGAAACTCTAGAAAATTTAAAAATTGGAGTAGGAGCTCTTGGGACCCAGTAGAAGCTGGGTCCCATATCCCACTGAGGCGATCTCTCAAGTGGGCACACGAGGGTAGGGGCTGTCCCTGTCTATCTGTGCCTGCAGCACTCATCACCAACCAACCCAGTCAGCCAATCACAGTTCAGCATTCAAGCTGTTCCCTGAATTGGACCTGCTTGCCTTAAATCACCCAAAGAAGAAAGCCAAGCAAGCAGGATCTGATAAAGTAGGAGCAGGTGTCCACAGGGAGCAGGGCCAGGGACTGATGGTGGCAGGTGGTGGGTAGCCAATAAGACTCCATAGACTGAGTGGTTCAGAGTTTGGAGAGAAGCAGCAGGCATGGAATGGGGAGAGCAGGAGCCAGGGAGGGCATTCCTGGTGAGAGGGATGGCATGAGGAAAGGCACGGGACAAAGGGCTGCCTTTTCCGGCACGCAGATCACTCTTAGATACCGTCACTAAACAAATGTTTATTGTCCACTGTGTGCGAAGCATGGTTCTAAATTAAACAAAGTCTCTGCTCTGATGGAGATTACATTCTACCAGGGAAGAGACCCAATATACAGCAAACAAGAACCCTCCATGGTGGAGGATGCTATGAGCCAACAGCTTTTATTTCAATATAAGGAAGAACTTGATGGGGAGCCTAATCCCCAGGGATGTTAAACAGGTGCTTCTCAAAGAAAAGTCAAGTATGGCTAAGCGAAGAAAACCAGGTACCTTTCATGCACAGCTTCTCAAGGCCCTGGTGCTCGTGGCCGTCGGGAGTCATCAGCAGGAGATGATGGGCTGTAGTGCTTGTCAAACTTGCTTTACGGATGGAAGAAAACAAAAACATGAGTTGGGCTCCTAGGTGGAGAGCCAGAATATCTGACATCCTGGGTAGCCAGTGTGGGGATGTTAGAGCAGGTAGTCAGGCAGACATGAGGAGGGCTGGAGAGGGCTCCCTCCCACCAGCAATGTCTGGTGACCCTCAGATGATGGTCAGGCAGTTGCTACACTGTCTCTCTAAAATAATAACTGGTCACAGCTGGTGCCAGGGAAAGGCAGTCTCCCAATAGATAGAAAACACCTGAAGCTGGTGATCAGCAGCAGCTTCCTGAAAAGATCTCAGGAGCTGGGCGAGTGAGCCCATGCATGGGCTCTCAGAGGCAAAATGGCCAAGTTTAACTGATCTATGACCTTCCTCTAAGAACACTTGACTGGTAAGGGAAAAATGCCTCAAATGAGCATGTACACAACTTCAGTAAACTCACTGCACTTGCGGCCCCTCCTAAGTGCTGGCAGGCCACTGTGCATCCTAACAGCCCACCCCAAGGGAAGAATCAGGGGAGAAGAAGTGTAAACTCTGGAACCTTCCAAGGTTTAAAACCCCAAGTCAAGAACAGAACAGTGCACTTCAACCTCTCAAATTGCTTGCCTGGCCCTCTAACAAGTATACTTTACTTCCTTTCATTCCTGCTCCAAAACTTTTTAATAAACTTTCACTCCTGTTCTAAAACTTGCCTCAGTCTCTCCCTCTGCCTAATGCCCCTCAGTCGAGTTCCTCTGGAAAGGCAAGAATCGACTTGCTCCAAACTGGTATGAATTCGCCACTGCTCACAAGAATATTACTTCAATGTCTGAGCTCCTGAGACCTGAATAGGGGAAATCAGAGGAGGGGAAAGGCTGATCCAGAAATGTAGCTACTCCTGTCAGCCCAGCTGCTGCTTCTCTGCATTGTCCACAACCCCCAAGTCCCCAAGAGAAATTAATCCCCCAGTGGCACTTGCACGGGGTAAGAGCTCCCACCTGGGTCTTTCTTGTCACAAGGGCCAAGCCCCGTGCTGTGGAGCGATAGCCCAGGCTTGGCAAATAAGCAGGCCCTGGACAACTTGTTTCTGGCCAGACTCCTGTGAGAGCAGTTGGAGCCTCCAGAGAGCTCACAGTGAGACACAGCTCCTGGACTCCAGATGAACTAAGAACTGACAGATTAATTAGGCTTCTCCAGGGACTTCTAAACTGTCCCATTGGGCCACCAGAGATCCTCCAAGGTGCCTTGGGAGGTACTGAGAAAGATGACAAGCAGCTGAGGGATAGGGCTTCAGCAACTCCTGGCCTCAGCACGGAAGATCCCCCTGCTCTCTACTGACGCTCTGCACAGAAAGGTTCATCTGATCGATAAGAAGAAAAACATATTTGCAACACATGGAGGGCTCCAGCCTTTGCCTCTGGCCCCTCCAGACATACAGCCATCTCCTAAACTACTCTCACTTCATAATAGTCCTCTGACTTCTCCATAAACTTGGCAGTTGCTTTTCACACACTCAGGTCTGCCTGTCTCCCAGTTCTGGAGAAGGGAGGCAGATGAAGGAGAAAACTCAGACCCAGCGAGGAGAAGGAACCACAGCTGGTAGCAGAGCAGGGGTGGCCCAGGACAAGCACTGTGTCAGCGGCTACACACTCTGAACGTCCCCTCTGACAGCCCCTGCCACCACTTGCTCCCAGCCCACAATTCCACCTCACATCAGAGCCGCTGCCCAAGAGCTCATGAAAACCCCTCTGTGCTTTTTGGCCCTGCGGTTTAGTTCCACACACAGCACACTTTACCAGTTTTTGAGCCAACCCCGAATGACAGTCATTTTCCCCAGGATTAAAAATCCCTTTAACTGATCCTTCATGCCACACAGGCTGAGCCTGGGAAAAACATCCGGGAAGCACATCTGGTCCACCAGCCGACCTCCCTCACAGATGGGCCTTGATGGGCATGAGCCCTAGTTCCTGCTACACCACCAGGAATGTGGCTTTGGGTCCCAGCCCCAGCCAAGAAGCTTACTCCACTGAGTAATCCTAGTGCCTGGAGAAAGTCAGCAAACCTCTGTGAGCCCGTTTCTGCTTCTTGGCAATGTGGGGAAAACACACCCTATTAACTCACTTCACCGTCCATTATAGCAAGCAAGGCAGTGGCTAAAAGGCAGTCAGAATCCTTAGTGAAGGCAGAGCATCTGCAGTAATTCCAAGTGTCTGTTCTCTTGCAAGATTGTTGAGAGGTGCAAATGCATATTGTTAAGTGTGGGGGCAGGCTCACATAGTTTCGGTTCAATTCCTCTTGCTTTCCTTCAGCAGCCACCCAAAAGACAGCCTGATCTTGACAGAGGCTTTGACCATGGTGATTTTCACAGAAGCCCTAGATAGTCACCCCTTATCTGTCTTGGGAATAAAGTTGCTGAGGGTTGATTAGCAAAGTAGGGAAAGTGCAACCGAGGCCTGGCATTTTCTAGAGGAGAGATGGCAGTGGCGACAGGGCCCATGGGGTGGGGAAGAGGGTCAGCCGTGTGAGTGGCTCCATTCCTATTAGTGGCACCACCAGCAGACCTCCCTGGAGCCAGCCAGTCCGGCCAGACTGATTAGGCCAATTCACTCTTTATCTAGGACAAGCAGATAAGGTTGTGGCCCAAGAGGGGTGGCTATGGGATGTGCCCAGCTGGAAGGAGACCCAAGAACACTGTAGCTGATGGAGAGGGAAGGGAAGAACAGGAAGAGTTCTCTCAGGAGCCTCCTTTGTGGATTTCAAATGATCTTCAGTCAAGATGGCACTAAGCCTCCTAACATGCCCCACCTGAATACCTGAGGCTGGCAGTTCTCCAACTCTAGAGAGCATCAGAATCACCTGGGGGGTTCCTAAAACACAGGTGGTGGGCCCCCACCCCGGGTCCTGCTTTAGCAGGTCAGGAAGGGACTAAGAATTTGTATGTCTAACAAATTTCCTGGTCATGTTGATGCTACCGGTTCAAGCACCACACTTGGAGAACTGCTGCCATAGGCCCTTGACGAAACCTACCTGTCCAGCCCCTCCCCAGCCTCATCCTTAGGCTATTCCTCAAATCCATCTCCCTCATTGCTCCTGAGACCCTACTTCCAAGAAAGCCCCTAATGAGGAGGGATGGCCACCTCTCTCTCCACAGTCTAGGGTCGTATAGGCACTGAGGTATGGGACCCTCCTGGGCTCCACTTCCCTCATTTTAGGGTGGACCAAGCAATATTTCTTTTTCTTTTTTTTTTTTTTAAGATGGAGTCTCACTCTGTCACCCAGGCTGGAGTTCAGTGGTATAATCTCAACTCACTGCAATCTCCGCCTCCCGTATTCAAGTGATTCTCCTGCTTCAGCCTCTTGAGTAGCTGGGATTACAGGCGTGCGCCACCACACTTGGCTGATTTTTGCATTTTTAGTAGAGATAGGGTTTCACCATGTTGGCTAGTCTGGTCTCGAACTTCTGGCCTCAAATGATCCACCCACCTCAGTCTCCCAAAGTGCTGGGATTACAGGCGTGAGCCACCGCGCCCACCCTAAGCAGTTTTTCAACAAGCCCCTTTCCACACTGAAGTTCCCTGAATCCATGGAAGGGAAAAGAACACCAAGCTTTAACTGGGAACCTAGCTGGGGCCGGCTCTGTTCTTCCCATTCATCTGGACACCGGATTACACAGATGACTTCATTTTGAGCATCCACTCATATCTAAACCCCTAAATACATGTCTGAAGAGTTTTTCAGTTGTCAACTTTCCCTCATTTTCCTCCTGTCTGCTTTCTTCTCTTTGCCTCTTCCCCAGACTTAATATTTAAGCAGAATTTTATTTCTGCAGATGTTTGATCCATTTTTTTCATACCTCAGCTGGCCACCTTTCGCCTGGGACACTCTGGTGCCCTCCCAGAATAGAATCTTGTCCACAACCATCTCCCTGACAGGCTTCCAGATGCTGCCCTGGCCAGAATCAGTCACCCAGGCTGCACCGGAAGCCACCTGTTGCCTGGTCCCAGCCTTGGCCTAAATCATAGTGGGGAGCCCTGGCAAGAGGCTCAGTGCCTGCCCTCTGAATTGCTAGCAAGATCTCTGGTACCCACACCAAGGCCTTGTAAAACTCCACAAATTTTTGTGAAAAAGAAGTGTCCCTGCAGGCAGAAGGCCTACACTGCATCACTATTTCTGCTGTCAAATGACAGCTTCAGGGTCCCACAAGTGAGAGAGGGGCAGACCCCTGCCTGGGCTAGAATTCTGTGGGTCTTGGGTCTCCACACAGAAGTTGCTCAGTCAGAAACCCCTCTGTCCTCCAGGTGTCCTGCCAGACACATATGCTTTCTCCCACCTGACTGTCACCAATAAATCATGGAGCTGGCCAAAGGCAGGTTCTCCTAACATTGCAGGTGAGAAAAGCTGAGATCCCCAGAGCGAAAACAACATGCCCAACGTTGCGCAGATAAATTCTTGGTGGAGTGGGAAAAGGGTCAGGGTCCCCCAGACTTGAACAGCTCACTTTGCTTTGACACAATCTGGCCCTGGGTGCTGTTGCCTGACTCAGATCTGACTGCATGTGCCAGGGCCAGGGCATGTGCCAGGGCCAGCCTGCCCTGGCCGGTCTCTACTCTGTAACCGGACACAACCATGAAGGACATCAAGAAGGGGGCAAGGGAGCAGAAAAGATATACAAAGGGATTTGAGCGGATTTGGTTACAAAGTTGCACCAGCCATTTCCTGGAATCTAATGGGAGCGAGTTCTGAGAACTTGAAGGGGTGGGGAAGTAGAGGGGGGAGGGAAAAAAAGGCAGATGACTGGCTTGCGGGGTGTGCAGTGGGGAGGAGAGATGGGCCCTGCTCTTGTGGCCAACAGCCAGGCAGGCCAGGCTCCTGGAGGCAGGAAGGGGCCTGAGAAGTATCTTTCCCCAGCCCTCAAATGATTTCTGCAACCTATGGAAAGCCCCCAGGCCTTCCAATAAAGCTCCTTCTAAGCCTTCTTCCCAAAGCCCACTCTGGGCCTGGACAGCCTGGAGGGTTGATGTGCTTCTCCAGGGCTGGTAAGGACAAAAGGGAGCAAAGGTTCCTGGTCCACTTGGGATGACTTTGCCCCTGGAGACAGGGAACCAAGGCCCTCTGGTGCTGTTCTTGTCTTCTAGGCCTTCCTGCCCCTTTCCTCTTGCCTCCTCAACCCTCTCCTCTCTTCTTGCTCTCCCTCTGCTTCCGCCTTCACATTCTTCTTCTTTCTGTAGAACTTCTCCACCTCCACCTTCCTCTACCCCTTTGGTACTTCCACATTCCATAATGCCCAGTTGAGGACAGAGGCAGAACCTCATCCTGAACCCCTGCCCACGCTGAGCAAGTGGGGTTTGGAGATAAGAGTCACAATGGGGACTTCACTTCTCACGAGTGATTCAGCAGCCTCCTGCATACTTGCTCTCACTCTCTCTAAGCCTCATTCCTGCCAGGAGGGCCATGTCTGCCAGGCCCAATCACCAATGTGGGGAAACCAGCAATCCCCTATTTTTCCAGAAAGTCCCCCCATCATCACACACTTTATTTGCCCTCTTCCTTTCCTTTCCCCTTTACCCACAGGACCAAGGAAAGATGGAGATCGCTCACCTGTTCCTACCTCTATGATAGCTGCCTACATTGGCATGAAAAACACCAAATCATAAGGCAAGACAAGGAAGCTTCACCCACTAAACCACAGGCCCCTTGAGGGAAGGACCTGTGCCTTTTAATGTTGTGCAACAAAGCCACTGTGACTTTGTGGCTGAATATATTTATTACTTTTATTTGGAGCTGCACCAATTTTTTTGGCTTTTAAGGCCAATGTATTACTTCTGTTATTTAAATGTTGAGAGAGACATACTGAGGCATGAATTAGCAGCTCTTGCATACTTGGATACTCCGAACCCAACATATTTTCAATTGAGACCATCCTGGAAAATCTGTTATGTAAAGGAGATGATGCATACTATCCCCAGCTGGGTCTGGGAGAGATATGGAGTAGGCATTCAAACAAGGTGTGTCCAATTGCTTAGTTGTTTCACTAAAGAAATCAAGATGGCATGGGTGGAAAGCCAAAGGGGATGGAAAGCCAAATGTCATGACCAGCACTGTCTGCAGATCACCCATCAACACTCCTCCTACTGTCTGACATCCTATTATCAATTGCAGATTTTGCTAAAAATTAAACCAAGTCAGATGTCTCTTCTCAAAGTAGCCCACAGACAGGGTGCCATCTCAGGATCATCTGAAGCTAGTGCGGGAAAGGCGAGTCCCTTTCTTTAGCAAACAAGTCTTTTTGTCACAACCCTGACTTATTCCTGGGGCCTGCTGGGTGGTGTACACAGTGACTGAGTCATATATATAGTATGACCTTTGAGGGCGATATCATGATAAGATGCCCACACAGAAGCAAAGCCAAGTTCCTTGGCCTTGTGTATGAGGCTAAAAGGAGCTGCTTCTCTGCTGGGGCTGAAGGGGAGGGCTCACCATGCTGGGACCCAAACCCCTGAGCCAGATGACGGCCGATGGTGTTTCTGTGGGAGAACAATGGACCTAGTTCTACAAGTGTTGACAAAACTGCAAACTGGTGTCCCTGGCTGCTACTGGAAGGAACTGCCACTGCCAGGGTGAGAAATCATTGCTATGTGATACTGATAGGAGCGGAAAGCATGACGAGGAACAGAAAGCAAACAGGAAGGAGCACTGGCCAGGCCAAACTAGAGGCTGCCTTACAGAGATGGGATTAAATTTATTCACCTACAGAAACACTAGAACCATATTACTGCCATGTATATGAATTTCAGGGACAGTTTGAAATTAACAGAGGGCAAAGCCAAAACTGAAAGAGATCTACTTTGATTCAACTTGCTCATACTCTGATGCCCATACTCAGGAATGGAACTGTTCTCTTTCCTATATGGGTTAGTTTATTCTGGGAAACAGTAAAGAAGATGCCTACTTAAGTCACTTAACCAACTAGGACCTTGACTATGGAAACCACACACCATCCTAAATAGAGAGGATCTCAGGGACTGGCTATTACAACCTTCCCCTCTCCTCCCACCCACTAGCAGACATTAACAGATGAGGAAACGAAATCACAGAGGGACCAAGTGATCAAAGAGTGGCCAGGACTAGCCCTGGAACTGGAGTCATTCTTTTGTTCAACAAGTATTTATCGATCATCTATTGTTCTCGCCATGGGTCTAGGTTCTTGGAAAATATCAGTGAATAAAACTCCCAGGAAATTGGGAAAACTAAAATATAAGCCATACTGTGGCAAAGAGATTTTGTCTGTATCTCTTCTTCCTAAGGTGCTCTCTCTTTATTACTTTAGGAGGGCTTCGTTTTTCACTTATTTTTTTTTAATTTATTTTTTATTATTATTATACTTTAAGTTCTAGGGTACATGTGCATAACGTGCAGGTTTGTTACATATGTATACTTGTGCCATGTTGCTGTGCTGCACCCATCAACTCGTCAGCACCCATCAACTCGTCATTTACATCAGGTATAACTCCCAATGCAATCCCTCCCCACTCCCCCCTCCCCATGATAGGCCCCGGTGTGTGATGTTCCCCTTCCCAAGTCCAAGTGATCTCATTGTTCAGTTCCCACTTATGAGTGAGAACATGCGGTGTTTGGTTTTAAAAATATGGAACGCTTCACGAATTTGCGTGTCATCCTTGCGCAGGGGCCATGCTAATCTTCTCTGTATCGTTCCAATTTTAGTATACGTGCTGCCGAAGTGAGCACGTTTTTCACTTATTTTATCTGCAGACCTCATCATGAAACAAAACACTTTCAGCGAGTTGTTGTGCTTAAAAGGAGAAGCTTGGAGAGGCAACAGAATACAGTGCAATGAACACTGCATTTTGCCCCCATGCTCCACTGACCTCCATAGTTCTGAAAACTCTAGGACCATACCAATTTCAAACATCCTGCTCTTGTGACAGTACGTACTAAGAACCTTGTTTCTGGATGGTTGGGTATATATGTTCATGTTCACATTCTTCTTGGAAAGAGACTGGTGCCAGAGACTGGTGCCAGGCACAACAGCTCCCCCAGGTGCTCTGGAGGAATGGCCTGTGTTAGACAGTGGTGGGGATCAACTGGTTTGGAAATTAGTTCACCTCTTCCATTAAAACAACACCCTTTTTTTTTTTTTTTTTTTTTTTTTTTTTTGCTTTAAGTTCTGAGATGCACGTGCAGAACATGCAGGTTTGTTACATAGGTATACATGTGCATAATGGTTTGCTGCACCCATCAACCTGTCATCTAGGTTTCAAGCCCCACATGCCTTAGATATTTGTCCTAATGATCTCCCTCCCCTTGCTCCCCACTCCCCAACAGGTCCCAGTGTGTGATGTTCCCCTCCCTATGTCCATGTGTTCTCACTGGAAAACAACAAACTTTTAAGAGATCTTATGGGAAACCTCAGAGATAATGGAGGAGCCAGGGTTTCTTTAGGGGGCTGAAAATTCTTACGTTCTATTTTTCACATTTCCAATGATACCAGGCCCATTTATTGTTGATGATAGACATGAAGGTGCTTTGAGCCTATAAAATAAGAAAAGCAAAGAGAAGCAAAGGGAGACAGATAAGGCAATGGAAAATATAGATGTGGCTGCATTTCACCCTTCACCTGAGTTCGAATCAAGAAGCATGGCTTGTGCTCACTGATCCAGGGGATGAATTGAAATTTTGTTTATTCTGGTCTTTGTTTTTCCCTCTTTCTCTTGATCTCCATTTTTTAATCTTTTCCTCTGATTTTCTAGTTTAACTCCTGGGAAACAAAAGGGACAAAGGGAAACTGGGCTCCAATTCTATCAATCAACTGTCAGAACTTCTACAAGGTGCTTGGTCATGTAAATTAAAATTTCAAGAGTTCTAATATGTATCTGGGTTATCATTTCCCACATAATCTTAGAAATTTGAACATGGAACACCTGGTAACCCATTTAGTACATGGATACACAGAAAATAAGGGTGTAATGATGGGAAGGTAAATTCAGAACCTTTGAAAACTCTATTAAATATCTCAAAATGGAATTATCTTTGAAGAATCTATTTTATGTGTTTTGTATATGCTTATTTCAGCTGATACTATAAAGAAGCACTTTTAGAATCCAGGGAAGACAAGGAATCCGGAATGAATGTCCTTCATACATTTTCTATTCACATAGAATAGTGCTCTAACCTACCCCAAATAAATAGAGGCCTCCACTGTGCTAAAAGTCCTCTGAGCAATAAGAGTTTACAACCTCTCTTAGTCACCCATGCCAGGTCATTGCCAAAGTTCACCTTTAATGCTCTCTCACACTGCTGATGGGACTACAGGTCAATGAAACCTCTCTGAAAAGCAATTTAGAAAACACACAACCCATTTGACCCTATAAATCCACTTTTATAAGCTGTATCCTAAGAAAATATAAAAAATACAGACAATACTGAACAAAGATGTAAATTTTTGTATACATTTTAATAAAAATAATTAGAACTGCAGTAAATATAAGATGTTGGTTCATAGATTGTATAAAACAAAATGATAGAATATTATGTAGTCATACACAGACATACAACAATGTTAGCATGATGCATTTTCTGTCTCCGTTTTGGCTGAGGCCCTAAAAAAGCAGAGAATAATATATCAGGGAGCAAGTATTCCTACCTATCAAAGGTGCTAGGCAGCCCAAGGGGCAGTTAACATTCCCAGAGGAAACCTTCAACTAGGAGAGGATGGAAATCCATTACATGTCCCAGCCTCCCCGCATCTGGAGAGATAATTCCAAGGTGCATTCTACAGTTTCTCAGAGGGTCTCCAGCAGGATTGAACCCCAGTTGCTGATGACAATACTCAGCTCAGTAACATATTCTTTATTCTCTTCCTTCCCTGTCCCACGTGGCCTGTCCCCTCCCTTCTGCTTCCTATAATCTACCTCCCATTACAAAGCCTAGACTCAAGTTCTTATCTCAGGTTGTATTGGAAGGTGAGATAAAATTAAGTTGCTCCCAAAACATGCCAATAATATCAAATACTCAGCAAGGGAATTATAGATTTTGAATACCAAAAACTCAGGAAGGGAATTATGTACAAAGAGCTCATTTCATCCCCCACCCAAAGCAGGAAAACACACAATGAAAATGTGGCTCTCTGCTTCAAAGAGGGGGGGGGGAAATATATTGAGAATATACACAAACGAATAATCCAGTGAGTTGTCTTGCTCCAACATTATCATCTCATCGCTGCCATTGTTATTGTCATACACCAACAATGCAGGTAGAGATCAGTCAGGGTCCCCGCCCTTCAGGGAATCACAAAACTGGAAAAAGACTCACAGGTCCAGGACCTGTTTAAGGCAATTCCTCTGCCTAACACAATGTTCTTGCAGTCCCAGCTATCAAGAAAGCATTTAGAGAACACAGTGTTATACGCACCAAAAAATAATAATAAGTGTCAGGGGCAGGAGGACTACAATGTGTTAGGAGTCTTCTGTCCCAATTTGGAGCCCAAGTCACATCCAGACAGACAACTGATTCTCTTCTCTGTGGTTATAATTCTTATAATTTCCTCATTAATTTCAAACTATTCTTCAGGAAAAAGAAGGGATTCTGAGGCTAGCAATGAGATAGACTTGATAATGTGTGGTCCCTGTGATCTGAATAAAGATCCAAAAAGCAGGTTGCCCTGTATACAATTCCAGATGCTTGTCCTTGGATCCCCTACCTAGAATATCAAACTGTCCTCTTTACTGTTTGATAAATGTGGGCAAGAGAGCAATGGAACCAACACAGCTGGTAGTGCTAGCTACCAAAAGTTTAGGAGAGAGGTTACAAAATCAAATATCTTCAGAGCTCAGGCAGGTAGTATAAAGTAACACAAGCAGGGATTTGTGGAGACAGGCAAATTGACAAGTACGTGCCTCTTCCGAAAGATGCTTCTGAGTGCAAGCCAGTTAAAATCTAGTATTGATAGACACTGAACATTTTTAAGAGCAACCAAGAAGTCAAATATCTAGATTTTACATGAAAGTTCCTGACTTTTCCATGGTGGCAACTAATCCAAATGTTTTCTGCTCACTCCACATTGGCCTGCATAGGACGTCAAAGAAAACATATTTGTGGGCTGTTTCGGTTCTTGGGCCACCAGTTTGGACATAAGTTATGAGAGTAATCTTCTGTTATTGGAGAATGTATTAAAAGCGCACCATAATAGGCAACTATAAAATTTTGAAAAGCAGAAAGACTGGAGAAAAGTGTTAGGTCATGAGTTATAACCGAGCAAGAGGGACTGTACTCAGATTCACAAGCTTATGCTCTCTAATCTGGGACCAGTTTCAGCACCTGATATGATGAGTTATAAAGGATAATGGTGGCTGTAACATTATGACGCTTGTTGCATCATACAAAGCCCTGACCTGATAGCTGCCTCCTCCTGTCACTGATTTAATTGCCTGAGTAGCATCTGGCTTAGGACTAGTAGGTTCTGTCCCCTAGCCCTACTTCCCTGTACTCCTTAAAAGACCCTTTTACCAGAAATATAAAATTACTAGTCCCATGAAGACAAGTATAAAGATAGCCTACTGCAGAAAGGTATCCAGAAAGAGGAAGAAGCCTCTGAGTAGAAGTAACAACCTACCGCAAAGGGTTAATGAAACTCTTAGGAAAAGGAAGCATAATATTGACACTTAGGTGAGATCCGGAGAAGAAGGATCCAACCTCCCAGGGGCTGGAGGAATGAGGGTAGATAGAACCCTGCCAGCCAGCTCTACCTACCTCTTCGTTTGTGTGACTTTTTTGAAGGTATAATAGCACCACTCTGACGTGGGTCTTAATTCAAGCACATCCTAAGCTGTATGATCTTAAGCAAGTTAATCATTCCACCTGTTTCAATTATGAAATTGGGACCCTGATTACCTCGATGCTACAACCGAGATAAATGAAATAATGATTCCACAGTCTCTAGTGTAGGGCCTGATAAACTGCAGTCTGCAGGCCAAATCCAGCAAAGTTTAACTAAAACAAAGCCAGAGCCATTCACTTACTATGGCTGCTATCACCTGCAAAGAATAAAACACCTGCTATCTGGCCCTATAACTCTGTCGGGGCTCTCTTGAGTGGCCCTATCACCTCGTATAACTCACAAAAGCTGCTGTAAGGTATAACTTGGGTCATGGTTGCTTACCTCATACAAGACTTTCATCAATAAATATTAAATACCCTAGACAGAAGATTCAAATGTTTCACATCCTGTAGTTCTCCACTATTATCAATTTCAAAATTTTCTTCTAAGTTTCAAATTTGAACATGTGATAGATCTCCTGGTACTATTAGATTTATTCTGGTTTTCTCCTGGACTATATGTCTTAGACTATATACACTATGTGTACATTTCTTAGAGTACATAGACATGTGAACAGGACCTGGCACATGGGCATTATTCAATAGTAAAACATGTCCTATGTAAATGTAGCAAAAATAGTGAGGGTGGTGTGGAGGACTGCGCCAGAATGACGCAGGGAAGGCTATTGACCTCTTTGCCTTTGCCTTCTCCCTGAGATTATGTCAGTGTATGCACAACATGATTACAGCCTACTACTGCCAGACACACTTATAACCCGTTACTGTAGCCAGTTACTACCAGAGGTCCCTGTTACCTGTTACCATGGCCTACTACCATAAGACATGCTTATATCCAATGATATAGCTATATTACTACAGCCTGCTACCACAAGAGCGACTTGTATTATTACTACATACACTACCTCAGGACACCCCGCTCTTGCGCCCAGGAACACCTGCCATAACATCTTTAAGCAGTAAATTGCCATCTCTCCGCACCCCTACACTAAGACCAAATGTGACCACCAAAGAGCAAAAGCAATCATCAAAGAAATGCAAGAAGCTCATCAACATCTAGGAAATAGGACAAAACCCTGGGGCCCACCTAAGTCAGCCGAACAAGAAAAAGGCAGTTTCTGCATCTTTCATGTTCCAAAGGAAATAGAGAATTGAGTTGTGAGGCCCCAACCTTACAGATTAGCTTTGGTCTTGCTGGTAAATGGTTTTTAAAGATTGCATTTATGATTCTCGGGGGGAGGCAAGCTGTGCTTAGCAGAACTTTTGCAGTTTAGTGGTAATGGATTGGGAGTAAGAGATGATTTGGTACCTTTACATAAGTTATACAAGGTTCACGTTTAATTACACAAGGGATTCTATAAAGCTATAAGAATTATTTGATCCCAAATTGCCCAAACACTACATGATATCTAGAGCATACTACCAGGAGAAGCTCGAGGATGTTGTCCTTTAAAGAGTTCCAAATGTACATATGCCTTTGTAAGCGTATGTTGTGTCTTTGCACTTCCTCACATTTACAATTCCGGGACTTCATGATGGATGACCTGGGCTTGTTTCTAGGAAAACAAGCATCTTCATTTCTGCTAACAAATGAATGAGAAGTGTGAACTGTGGTGATCTGGTGGTTCACCTGTCTTAGCCTGCACTGGACTTGTTTAGATGGTCTATCAAACCAAATAAGCCCTTATCATATCCAGAAAGCACCTCAATTTATCCCAAACCAAAGCCCAACCACAAACATCATAGTAAATCTTTCAAACAGGAAAAAAAGGGTAAACTACATATTTCCTCCTGACTCATGTGGTTCTCCCTCTACTTATCACACCCAACTGATTACATGAAGGGCTAGGGTTCTAAGGTCACCCAACGTCACTCTTCAGCTGAACAGTAACACTCAAACACACCTTTGTCAGAGAAAGAAGAGAAATTTTATTTAGAGACACTGGGGTGGAGAGGAATAATCAATGATGATTATGGTGGTCTTGGGCCTGTACCAAAAGCCTTTCTTAGTGCTGGTTGTGGGAGAACACATGGCCCAGAAAAGCCCAGATTCAAGCAGCTTCTTCAACCAAAACATTGACATATTCTGCTGACTAAAGAGACAAATAAGAATATTAAAGATATACACTCCAAAAACCCATGTGTTTTTCATATAGGGACCTTCCCAACTCAGTTTCTCAGAGATTCCATCAAATAACAGACCTTCAAAGAGTTTGAGAGTCCCACCTCAAAGAGGTAGTCCAGGGTTTGTATGATCTCTCTTTACTGCATGGACAAGATTAGAAGGAGGCTCTACAGCACAAAGAAGACAAGCCATGAGCACAGAAAGCCTGGCTCTTCACAGGACTCATGGGGAAACAGGGAGAGAGTTGGGTGGTTGTTTTTTATTGGTGGGTGGGTGTTGGTAAGGGAAGGGATTGTTAGAGAAGTACTGGGGCCAGTCTTTAGAAGGTGATAGGAGATCTTTGCTTATGAAGAGGCATGACAGTTTGGGAGACTGGCAGGCATGGGTGACAATTCCTCAGTCCTGAGAGTCCCCTTTATAATCAGAAAATGTCATCAATACCTTGTCTTCTCATTCCTTTTCAGAGATAATTTCCTTGCTTTTTGCCTCTGTGGGGAATATTTCAGATGACATGCTGAATACCTACATCTGCAGGCCTTCACCATCTTCTGTTCCTCAGCTCTGGTCAGTACGAGGTTTTGGTTGAAACAGCAATATCCACCTGCTCCTACTGTTGTCCCTCTCTCCTACCCTAAATCCATTTGTCCAAAGCAGTCCACCCATCATTTCCTTTATATAGTGGCTTATGACATGGACCCTCCTGGTAAAGGGTCCATGATTGATGGTGCCTTGTCACAATGGCTGAAAGTCAACATGAAAGCTTGGTTGAGTGGTTGGGGCAGTACTGAAATGTTGGATAAAATTAAGAAAATGCCTATTGGGATTCCTTAAATCAGCTGGCTTCCTATCAGGATAGCCCATTGGAACCCCCATGAATTACAGAAACCAAGCAAAATTCTCTATGCCTTTCAAATACAAGTCTAGCATTTTTAAAGCCTTTGTCTGCTGACACATTTAGGCATATATTCCTGGTTTCATTGCCTTACTTCTAGAAAGAGCTCCTGAGGGAGGATTTGAATAATGTACACTTTTTAAATGAATGTATTGAAGTATAATTGATATACAATTAACTGCACATATTTTAAGTGTACAATTTGATAAGTTTTGACATAGGTATACACCCATAAACCATTACTACAAATCAAGATAATAAGTACGTTCTACTGTGCTCCCTTTGTAATCTTCCCCTGCCCCTCCCCCAAGTTCTACTCTAAGTCCCCAAAATGTGGAATTTAAAGCTCTATTCCAGTTCATTTTCTAAATCTACTACCCCTGCCCTATCCCCTAGAGCCCCACAGAAATATAGCTTGAACTTCAAGAAGCTTACATCTGGCCGGAGAAGGCATCTTCTATTGGTAGATATAAAATGTAACTAAACAAAGAAGTAACCATAGAGTATAGGGCCTTTGTTTTGAGTCTTGAAGCACATATGGAAGTTGAATAGGTGAAGATGAAAAAAATAGTACAAATCACTGAATTTCCTATGAACACCTGTACTTTTTCTACTTTTTAAATAACCCAGTTTGGTTATAACAGAGGTTCCCTGAAGGAAATAATAAAGGACATGGCTAAAAAGCCAGGTTGGGGTTGGAGATGGGGATATGGAAATTGAAATGCTTTAGTCAAAATGTCTACATCTTGTAAACAATAAAGAGTTTCTCAGATTGAACTGAAGAGTAACATGATTAGCCTTGCTTTATGAAGTTTCACTGGGCAGCAGTTTGCATGAAAAAAGAGACTCCAGCCACCTCCACAGTGATGTAGCCCAAAGGCTGATGAAGGGCTGCCACCTGGCATCATAGAAACATGGGCCTCATAAAGGGGGAAGAGCCCAACAACACACCTGGGCTTCAAGCCTAAGCAATGTAGCTCTGGGTGGTGCCAACCAGAAGGGTCAGGTTGGCAAGAAGGTCCCAAGAAATGTCATCACCTCTCTTCCTTAAAAGCCTGGTTTCAAACACACTTCCTGAACAAGGGCTGTAGTGATTCACCCACTTCAAGAGGGCCAACTTCATGTTGAGGTCGTAGGGGGTGGAGGGGTGGAGGTGATCATCCAAGCATCCCCCAGTGTCCCTCTAATATCCCACCTCTTGCAGACGCCCAAGAGGCAGAGAATGCTACAGTTCTCTTGTCATTCTTTTAACATAAGACCTAAGGTTTTAATCCTGGGTAGGGCAACAAAGGCAGAAAAGAAGAGAAAGAAAGAGAAGGAGGTAGAGTTGTATTTAAACCACATATGTGATGCTGAGCTTAATGTATTCTAACTCTTCTCCGATTGTCAGATGCTCTGCAGGAATCACCTAAGGTAAGGACAGAGAAATGAGATGAGGTTCCTCAAGCGCTCACACAGTGCCTGACTCTTAGTAGGTCCCCTAAAAGTGCTCTGACCACCTCAAGTGTCGCAGCTTCCAGTTTTGCATGCCTTACTTTCAACCCCATTCTCTCAACCCCATGTCTCTATCCCATTTGTCTACAGGGCATCCTTGGGAACATTGGACCTGTCTGGTAGACATTCAACCTATACAAAACTAAAACCAATTTTTTTCTGTTCACATCTGTTTCCCGCTCCTGTATCTACTCAGCAGCATTCACTATTCACTTAGGGCAGAAGTCTAGGATTAAAACTTTACCCCTCCACGTAAATCATGTCAGTATTTTATAACACACCCCATTCTTCTCCAACTCCATGGTTGGCTTGGGTTAAATGGCTTAATATCACTAGAGAACTTACCATGTTGCAGGCACTTTCCTACAATAGATAACAAGTTAGACTTCAAGTCTTCTGTTGATAGCTGTCTTTATGGTGAACATTAAGTCAAAGATATCACCCTCTGGGTAACTGACCATCTTCCTCTGCATCCCTTCTGTGGCAGCAGTTAGAGCACATGCACTAAAATTAAGTAGATGTGGATCTAAATCCCAGTTCTGCTGTTCAGTATTTGCATACCCTTGAGCGATTTCCTGAAGCTCTGAGCCAGTAAGGAGGTGATCTCCAACTAGGTGTTTCGTCTCCTCATTAGTAAAATAATAGGATTGCCATTAAGCCTGAGTCCTTCTCTCTTTAACTTACTGAAGATTTTTAAGGCTGGGAGAAATATAATGATTTGTCCACATGTAGTAAGTTGAGAAGCTTGGATCCAGAAAATCAGTCTGACTAAATATTGGAGGAAATCATCCCAGGTCCCCTGCTCAGCCCTTCTCTTGTAGATTGGTTCACTGACCTCATGTGGACTTTGTGATATCCCAGAGAGGGGAAGACCCAGTCACAGTGGCCTAGCTTCTTTGCAGCTGGGCTCCTTCTGTCTCAGAGCTGAGAATACAATCTTCAGGCAAATGACTGGAAAACTACCTTCAGGCCCCTAACATCTCCCATCACTAAGTATAAGCACTAAGTGAGTGCATTCAGCCACACTAGGATACAGCAGAGCTGCATGTACCCTAGGACTCAGCCAGTTTCCTACAGGAGCATAGAAGAAAGCACCACTAAAGGAGAACAAGGAGAAGGAAGAGGAAGAGGGCAGTGATTGGCAAGGCTTGAGGGTAAGAGTAGGAGAAGTGAAGACAGGAGTAGTACCAGCTATGGATAGAGGATGTGTGTGAGGAGGGGAGAGGGGAGATGGTCATGGACCCAGTAATGAAGAGGCTAAGTTCATTCTCAGGCAAATGGCACAGCCTCAGTATGAAGCAAGTCATTTGCAAGTATTCCTCAATCTCCCATTATGAATAGGAGATTTGACCAGCTCTCCTGGACTATAAAGGTGAACAAGATAGGGATTTTTCAATTTAGTTATCTGGTATTTGCCATATGTAGTGCCTTAAGTGAGGCAGAACAGACAGGGTGGGCTTCATAGTCATGGGACCTGTGCATCACAAACGGTCTTGTGCCCACTTACCCACACTGATCTCAGATTTATGCTCTTCTGTCACCACTTTGAAATTCTTAATAACTTTTCAGCAAGAGACTAGCATATTCATTTTGCATTGGACTTCACAAATTATGTAGCTGGTTCTAGGGAGACATAACTTTTTTTATCTGGAGCATGTGGAGTCCTAATAAGTAACAACAAAGAAAGGTAGGGGAAGGCCGGCCCCAGGTTGGAGGAGAAAAATAAACAATTTTTCTGAGAAATGGCTAAACACAAATAACCTGTGGGCACAATGACCTCCTTCCCCACATAGACCCAGCAGCACAACGTCATTCTGCACATAAATCCTATAAAACCCCCCCTCCAGCCCCTGCCTCTTTGCAGACAGCCCCTTCTTTGCTGTGCTGCCCATTGCTTTCTTGCAACATACCTTCATACTTTGTCTAATAAATCTGCCTTTCTTTACCTATGATTGTCTTGGTAAATTCCTTTACTGCCCACAACACCAGCCCTAGCTAGTCACACCCACAAGAAAGCAGATGTCACAGGAAGTAGCAAGTAAGCTAGGTCAAACCAGAGCTAAAGAGGTAACAAAATCATAAGGGAAAATTTGGAAAATGTCAAGTTAGCCTTGTGTGCCCATCTGAAGAACTTCCTGTGGCTATCCTGCTCTAACCAGGGACTTTTAAACCTCAGTTTTGTCTTTCCTCTCTTGCAACATGAAGAAAGTGCACTTTTACTGTTGCAGTAGTCTTAGAAAACAAATATTTCCACATGGTGACATGGTCCTTACTAGAACCCCAGAACATTTCCATGGTATGACCTACTACATTTCCTCCCCACCAAATAATAATAATAATAATAATAATAATAATAATAACAGTAATAAGGCTGCCAAGTATCTGGAATTTCTTGATCAATAAAATCTGATTACTTCCACACTCTAAAGCATCTGGGTCTTTCCTTGGTCCTTACTAAAAACAAAAGCTTTGCTTTGAACATTTCTCTAGGCAAGTCCCATCTGCTTCCCCAGAACAAGAATGTAATGAAGAGGGAAGTGTTACTAAACCTTTGTGCTTTGGACCACAGAACTTTAGGATTAGAAAGAGCAGCAAAAGATCGACTTTTTTCTTTTTATTTAGTATAAATACAACTAAACCTACTTTTTGAGATCTCCAAATACGAGAATTCTGCCCCAAAGAACAATGGGGAAACCTGACAGTGATACTGTCAAGCAAGCCTTCATTGCCAACTCTCTCTTTTAAGAGTTTCAGGACATGTAGTAAAATTATGCTTTGAATCTGCCTGTTCTTCTCCCTCAATCACCACTAAGACTAGGAAGTAGAGGCTTGGCAAGCCAAGTCAAAGAGGTAGGGCTCATTGTGATGCTCTCTCTTGGCCCAATCTTGGTCAGTAGAGTTAGTCAGATCTCCTGTATCCAATGCACTCTACCAGCCTGATGGTCACAATGCTTTGAAATCACCCATTATGAAGCCATTGACCTTCTTCATGTGTGGCAACCTCAGCCTGTCTCTGCGGTCCTTTTCCCCCCTTGATAGCAACTCTTTCCCCGCTTTCAAAGGGTCAGGTGCCCTAAAACTCTGAATGATGGCCCTTGGCAGGTGGGATGATTTTAAGAGGGCCAAGGCTCCTGTACATGGCTCTTAGCACACAAGGGGAGAAGAGAAAAGCAGACCAAATGCACAGAAAATAAAAAAGAGGCCAGAAATTATAATTGCGGTGCATCATTGCATAGTGGCAGAAGCCTGGACTGGAGATTAAGAGATGTAGGTTTGAGATCTCACTTTGCCTATGATTTGTGACTTTGTCTGTTACCCTTCATCTCAAGGTCTATTTATTATAAAATTGTTCTCTAGCAACACTCCAACTCAAAGTTCCTTACTCCAGTTGGTGGATGGATTAAAACATATTATTCGTGACCACATGAGGCCAAATGATTTTAATATGTGTGATATTTTTGTACCATAACACCCTTTTCTAACACCCTGGGATGCAGCCCTACTTTTAACTTAACAGCTGAATGGAACTGTATTTCCAGTGTATTCGGAAAAAGGACATATTTTTTGTTACTATGTTATAGATGGGGATTAAGGGAGGCAGGTTAGTGGCTAGTGGTCAATGTGAAAACTTTATTTAGAACCCTCTGAAGCATACAATTTGAATTTTCTTTATGCACCATTATACCATGTAGTTTTATTGTTAGTGGGACTTGGAAAGATAAAAGGAACAGAAATGATCAATTTTCAGAAGTCTGAAAATAATTAAAAGCAAATGAAAGTTTGAATGCTCTCAAAATGAGAACTTGAAAGTTGTCCAGAGGTCATCCAAATTCATGCTCTGCCTCTAAAAAGGACTACTTTTTTCCAGTACTCCCTCTTTAATATTAGGTTCCTTCACTGTGATCATAGCAGGCATGCATGAAAGAAAAGGCTAATAGA
Organism: Macaca mulatta; assembly: GCF_049350105.2. Classification (NCBI taxonomy): domain Eukaryota; kingdom Metazoa; phylum Chordata; class Mammalia; order Primates; family Cercopithecidae; genus Macaca; species Macaca mulatta. The sequence goes on along the minus strand of NC_133417.1, from coordinate 122,061,698 downwards.
GTGGAGACTCAAGGACAGGTTTGTTTTTAAGTCGAGTAGGGAAGGCACTATGGTGCAGCAGGCAGTCCTTGGCCTGGGGTCGGCAATCTTGTCACTATCCTGGCTCTTCCACCGCCCAGGTGTGGCCCCTGAGATAAGCCTCTTGGCTCCCAAAGAAGCAGGACAAGGTAGACCCTAAGAGCCTCCCATGACCATTGCTCTTGTGATAAATCTCTCACTTTAAGCACCCCAATCTCTCTCCTGAAAAAAGCAGAAATTGTTTACTGAAAAACAATTTGAGAATGCAGCAGAAAGAATAGGAGAGAAGCCTGATGGAAAAATGGGAAGGAACACCACCATATCTTCAGACAGACTCCAGGCCATCCTCAGAACCAAGATGCTGCCTATACCTCCAGAACTGGATGAAAAAAAGGTGTATGGAGTTAAGATCCTTCCCCCATTTTGCTCTGCAAACTACCCCTAGGCCTTGGTCTCTGGCCTCTTCTTATTCCCTACTGAAGACAGTGAATGTGTTCTGAGTTCAGAGAGCTCTGCCCCTTGGTGAGGCACCTCTGTCAGCCACTTTCTCCTCCTCCAATCTGTCCCCACGCCCCTTTGGCCTGTTCGAACAGCAGCAGCAGCAGCAGCAGCAGTAGAGAAGACAGGGTGTGCATGTGAACAGGGTAAAAGGCCCCCGCTTTCCAGCCGAGGTCAACATCTGGAGAGACTTAGATTTCAGAGAGGGATTCAGACTGAGTCATCGACATGTGTAAGGACTGTCAGCAACTTTTCCATGTTCCCTCTTCATAAGCCCCAAGTCTCAGCCTGCTGGGAAGATCCAGCCCTGTGAAGGCATCCGCTGTACTCCCCGGGAAAATTAATGGAGTGAGTTTGAATTGGAGAGGTGACATGGAATCTAACTAGAGATCTGACTTCCAAAACAGTGACACCCTAAGCCTACCTTTCCTAGCCTAGGAAAGGGACCAGTGAGAGCACTGGCCCCCAAGCCCTTTCCTGCACTGCAACCCAGGCTACCCATCTAGGAGATACAGACACCATCCTGTCCATTTACCTGTCTCCAGGCAAGACATCCCTGGGCCCCAAGAAAGAAAAGGCTGATAGTGTCTCTTCTCAAAAGGCCAGGAATTTAGTTATCTCTCTTTCTGTGCCAACAATGATCAGAACATAGTCATTTCCTTTCATCAAGGGGAAAAAAAGTTAAGTCCCACCAGGGAAGCTAAGGTATGAAGGAAGCAGGTTTATGGGGCTGTCCCTGTTAGTCCTATGCTGAGTTATTTGAAGTCACTCATATGTCCTCTCTGTGCAAAGATAGCAGGAAAAAAAAATGATGAGACAGTCAGCAGACTGGATTAACAGATGGTTCTCAAGGAAAGGCCTCATCCTGGACCTGCTAAGGGTTAGAAGTAGCTTACTGGGCTCTATCTAAATTGCTGCTAGCTTGAGCAACACTGGGGCAGAAATGGAAAGAGAAACAGAGACAGACAGCAGTGGCCAATGCTCAGCTCTGCTCCGTCCTCCCTCCAGGAGGTCCGATACAGGAGCCAACCCAAACAGCCTCCACACACCCCCGCCTTGAGTGGCCTGTGAATCGCCTACCCCGTCCCCCACTGGGTTTTCTGCTGGTCAAGTTTCTCAGCATGGGTGTCTGGAACCAGAACTGCTCCTCAACTCTGGGCAAAGGGGACTTTTTTGTTTGTTTCTTCATCAGTTCCCAAGTCTGGCTGTCTTCTTCCCTGTGATCTCAACTTCTCCTTGGCACAGCAGGTCTTTTGAGGGTGGGAGGGACTGAGGAGAGAAATAGTATCCAATCTTCAGGACCATCCAGAAAAATACCTCTAAAACCAAAGAGGCCAGTTCCTCTGTAAACATTATAGCCAATGGTGTCAGGCATGAGAGGCGGGCACAGAGCACCAGAGGACCTGTTGTGAGGACAATGTCTTCTCTCTTCCCTGCCTAGAAATGCCCCCACTTGTGCAAAGTCACTGTGATTGTGTTGAACTATCCTCATAATACACCAAAGCAGCTAGACTGAACACATATTTACTGACCACCTAGTGTGGGCCATGCTAGTACCTGTGGAAAATGCAGTAGAAATAAAAGGTACAGTCCCTAACGAGAAGGAGGCTATCACCAAAGTCAGATCATTTCAGAGATCACCTAGCCCAACCTGCTTATTTATAGAACAAGGGAGCTAACGTCCAGAGAAGTCCAGTGAGGACCAGAACGAAGACACACCACCTCCTGTTGAAACCAGTCTAACACACATGGCTGGCAATGCAGGCATAAAACACGATTTCACACAATTAGGGTTGGTTGTCTAGACTTTAAAGCCAAGGTCATATGGATAATAAACTCTGAAGAAGTTTCAAAGGACAGTGAAAATTTGGTAAGTTGGGAAGTCTTCCTTAGAGATGTGGGACAAAGTGGGAAGGAACAGGATTTAGAAAAATAAAAGGACTTTTTATTCACTGACCAAATGCATTTCACAAATATTTACTGAGCTTCTATTCTGTGGCAGGACTGATTAACTCCCAGGGAATATTCAGTGGTGAGCCCAATTTCTCAATTCCTGCTTTCACGCAGGTCCCTGCTCTCATGGGAGCAGGTTTGTAGAGGAAACAACCAGCCTTGAGTGGACACAGAAGGTCTGGAGTACCAACAAGCAAGCCAGTAGTCTGTTTTATAGAACTGCTTCTTTGTGTGAATAAAAGTCACCAACAAATCACCAACAGAAGGTCTCCAGAGAGACCTGCCTGGAAGAGGAAAACGGAAAGTGTCACATATGGTGGCTATTCAAGGAATCTGGGTTTCAAAACACAATTTGCCATCTATAGATATCAGAAAACCAGGGAGTGGGGCTTGAACTACATTCGCTCTTCTATTCAACCAACTTTTGCTAAGGATCTCCTGCACACAAGATGCTCAGTTCTTGAATGAGGATAATGGCAGTGGAGAGAGAAGGAGGGACAAATGGAAGAAATAGCAAACAAGTTCTATAGAAATCTGAATGAGGCGGGCACAGTGGCTCACGCCTGTAATCCCAGCACTTTGGGAGGCCAAGGTGGGCGGATCACCTGAGATCAGAAGTTCAAAACTAGTCTGGCCAACATGGCGAAACCCTGTCTCTACTAAAAATACAAAAATTAGCTGGGCGTGGTGGCATGCCCCTGTAATCCCAGCTATTCAGGAGGCTGAGGCAGGAGAAATGCTGGAACACAGGAGGCGGATGTTGCAGTGAGCCCAGACTGTGCCACTGCACTCCAGCCTGGGCAAAAGAGCAAGACTCAGTCTCAAAAAAAAAAAAAAAAAAAAAAAAGAAATCTTTTCAAAAGCATTTACTATGAGGTATAATGGAGGAAAAAGGAAAGGCTGGATGACTTATACACCAATAATCCCTCAATATATCTATTTGTAAGTGTCAAAGGCACTTCAAAGCCAGTATGTCATACCAAGTACATGATCATCACTCTCCCCATGTCTGGCCTTTATCCCCAAGAATGGCACCAGCATCCAGATAACTGCATTATGCAGAAACAAAAGCCACACCCTTGACACCATCTGTTTCACCTCCCAAATCCAATCCATTACCAAGTCTTGGTCTCTTGTCTCCTTTATATCTCAATTACCCTTCCTGGCCAGACCTAAGCCATCATCAAATCTTTCTCTCTACTGAACCATTGATGTTGACAGTAGCATCTCCCTTTACACAGTTCCTCCAGTCAATACATCACCCAGTTGGCACCCTCTAATCTCACAAGCCATCCTCTTAACATTTTCAAGTCTTCCCAATGTACTTGATCATGGTTTGATCTCTCTCTCTCCAACCTCATCCTGAACCATGCAGGGAGTTTCCCTCTGTCCTTCTCCAGCCAAAATGACTCCCTAAGTACTTATTCACTGACTTATGTAGACGCCTATGAATGGCTTTCTCCCTAGTGGGCTGAGAGTTCCACGAGCACAGTTTCTACATGTTTTTATCCTCCACTGATTTTCTACCACCTAAATGTATGGCATATGCTATGTGATCAATATCTGTGACCAAATTTTAAAAAATGATTAGGTTAATTGTTCTGAACCAGAGTCATTTTGTCCCTCACTTCCCCAGCCTCCCGAAGAAACAGGTGGCAATGTTTGGGAATATTTTGGGTTGTCATTAGTGTCCAGTGGGTAGAGCCCAGGGACATTGCCAAACATCCTAGGATGCACAAGACAGCCCACCAAAAGTTACCCTGCCCATTGTGTCAATAGTGCCTAGACTGAGAAATCCTGACCTAGACGAAAAAGAAGGAATATTTCTATTTTGATCTTACTGAATTGGGTTCTCTAGAGTCAAGTCCTTATAGAAATATATTTATTATCTCCGGATGCTGTGAGAGACTTAAACAGTGATGCATACACACACACTCAATGACTGTTACATTTCCTACAGGCAGGAGAAGCATATTCGAATGGTCTCTTGTACTCCTCCAATGCCTGGCACAGGGCTGGGATTCGGTTGCTCAATAACACCTCTGGGAAAGCCTCACTTAACATCAAAAGGACCTCAAAACTAAGGGAAACCCTTGAGCTGCATGAAAAGGACCACCTTATTTCACATATATGACCAAAGTGCAGCAAAGGTGAGTGACAGCACAATAGAGCCCCGCCCACCTGCTGAGCCACGCCCCTTCCCTGTCACAATGGCCAAGCCCTTAAATATCCAGACTCCTGGCCCCCGGGCCTTGCAAAGCCCCTCATTTTGGCAGAACTTACCATGTCGACCAGCCGCAAATTAAAGAGTCATGGCATGAGGAGGAGCAAGAGCCGATCTCCTCACAAGGGAGTCAAGAGAGGTGGCAGCAAAAGGAAATACCGTAAGGGCAACCTGAAAAGTAGGAAACGGGGTGATGATGGTGAGTGAGGAATGGGGAGGAAACTGCCAAACTTAGGCACATATTGCTGCCAGGCCCTCCCTCTTGGAGGCAGCCCTCACAGGACCCTGAAATCTTGGCCTGAGATTATTTCCAATAACTAAATGCAGATTTGAGCAATAAGAGTATTGATGGGAATGTTCTAATTGCGTCTCTGTTGCAAACCTGTCTTTTCCCACAGCCAATCGCAATTACCGCTCCCACTTGTGAGTCCTCGGCGGGCTCTGCCCTGGTGCACTTCACACAGCACCAGGCAGCAACAAGAACAGCAGAAGGGGGACTGCCAAGGAGAACTGATGTTAGATCAAAGCCAGAGAGGAGCCTATGGAATGTGGATCAAATGCCAGTTGTGACGAAATGAGGAATGTATATGTTGGCTGTTTCTCCTCAACATCTCAATAAAACTTTGAAAGCAGAAATGTTTCCTTTGATCCTTTGGTTGAAAAGACTTGAGTTCCTGAGCTAGGTGGGTTTGGGGAAGAATTGGCTAGTGTGAAACCATTAAATGTGACTTGGAAAATATCAAAAGTAATTTGTCCTCCAATTCCCTCCCACGGTGGTCCTACTCTGGCCACACACTATCACCATATTTGTCTTCGTCCCAGTGTGCTGTCTCCCTCCCTGACATGGAAAGGGAGAAGAGATAAAAAGGGAGAAATGCATTCATTAGCATAAACCAAAGGATTCAAGCTGTTTTTGTTAGAGCTTAAACCAAAGGATGCAAGCTGTTTTTGTCAGAGCTTATATCACAGAGGTGTTGAAAGCTAAACTCTAAAGACTTGGCCCGGAGATAGAGATCATTTGGAGGAGCTTTTAGAAGCTCTTAATTCATTGATCATATGGGCAGGATTAGCAGGCTAAGAGATGGGAACACCTTCTGGACAGAGATCAACATGCTATTTGTAAAGGATCCTATTAGTAACAGTGGAAGTGATGAGAGTTTAGATTTCTTTAGGTTATTTTGGTAGCTATGTTGGGCTTGAGGTGGGCAAGACTGAAAAGTGGGATATTGCCTCGTAGCATGACTCTGTCATAAGCCTTAGTCCAGTGTGCCTGGAAGTAAGAATTGTCTCAATCTGAGTAGGCCTTATTAATCATTTGAAAGAACTGACTTTAGGGATAGAGCTGGTTCTGCTCATTTAGGAAATTCCTAAGCCCTCACTTTACCTTGTCCCTGAGTTGTAACACAATTTATGTCTCTGGTCAAGGATATGACATTCACCCACTCAGAGGTGGATCGTATTTTTCTTGTGTTTCCTGTTGCCTCAGAGGTAGCTCCAGGGTAGAAATGAGACTCATATTTAAACTCAAGAACCAGCCACCCACATGGTTTCTGGGGAAGTAACCAGGAAAGGGTATAAGCAGGAAGGAATGAGGGGGCATGAGGTTAGACACGAAGTTTCCAGCAGTCAGGGGTGTGAGACATGGGAAGAGGACACTATTAAGTCTGAGCCTCATGCAAATGTGTGGGTACCAGGATGTTGGGATGAAAAGACTATTAAGGGGTAGCAAGGAGTGTTCCTGTGGGTCAGAAATCTAGAAATGCAATAAAAAACATGTTCATTTTTCAGATAAGTCATTTTACTTGTTGGGGTAAAATATTTCAAGTCCTCACTCTTCCATAACCCTAAGAAAAGAATGCACATGCTGATTCAGTGCTGTTTTCAAGTTCATGTGAAAAACATCTCTGCTGACCATCAGGCACACAGATACTGCAAAGTTTCCCATTGTCAGTTTCCCTTTTTGTCAAATAGGGATAGGGAAAATGCTTCATAGCCCGGATCCTCCATGGTTATGTCTATTTTACCTCCTAAATGTAAACTCAGATTAGTCTCAAATAATCCTGTGTGTATCCATAATGTCACTGAACGAAGCTCTAACTTCTTAGAAGTTTGCACATTTCTGATCTGGATTCCCTCCTTCGGAAGCTCTGAAAGAACTCATCAGCCATGGCTCTCACCCAGCTCTCATGCCCCCTGGGACTTTCTCTGCCTCTGTACAAAATATAAATGCTCCTTGCAACATATGAAATCTATAAAATAAATCCAAAAAGTAAAAATGGTTTAATTATTTTAATGTGCTTTTGCTGCTCTTGCTGTAAATTCTTTTAAACTTAGCCTTATAGGTTGGGTTCTCAGGGAGCAGAGATGGAGTTTGAATGCAAGATGTTTATTAGAGGTCAGTACTTGAAGAGAGAGGCTGCATGGTTGTACAGAAGAAGGAGCCGAACAAACCATCAGGCAGTATAGCCAGGCCTTCATACCCTTTATACCCTACCCGGCTGGGCTGCGCCTGTAAGAAATGGCATTTCCCTGCTGAGGCAGACTCAGAAGGGAGCATCAGCTGGAGGTTGCTTGGTGGACCACACACCTGCAATCTGAGCAGCTCACCTTGGTGTCTATTACAATTGCTCTCTGGATCATCTGTATCTTTCAGCTTCTGGTCCCCATCTTCCCCTTCTGCCTCTTCACAGCTTGCTGCCTTGCCACTTCCTGCTATGACTGTGTGTCGTGAGTCTTCAAATGCTCTTGTGCACAGTTCACTTCTTGTGGATTGCCAATTTGCACAAAGATGACCTCTCCCATAGGACAAAGTCAACAGTCAGGAACAAACTAGAATACCATGATGCTGAGTGTGCAATATTTACTTCCCTCAGGAAACTTGTTATGATTAGGGAGCCACAGATCCCTGCAGATGGTCCAAATGAAGACTTTGTCAAAGGGATTATTTACAGAGAAGAGACACCTAGAGCCTAGCAATGGGGTCTTCAGACCCTTAGGACTGAGAAGGAAAAAGGGCAAAATAGCACGACAGGAGCCCATTGACAGCCAAAACTGTGTGTGGGGAGGAATTGTTGTGAATGGACCTCCTGGTAAAATCTGTACTAGGAGGATCACAGCTGTTGTCAGGCTCAGACACAGGGAAGAAACATTCCGACATTTATCTAATCTCCCGCTGCTGCTCTCATTGGCAAAATTCAGAAGTCAGCAGACAAGAGACCCCAGGTGACACAGAGCATAAGGGCCAGCCCCCTGGGGCATCAAAGAGCTGAGAGTGTTGGATAAAATCTCCAAAAATCCAACAGCGATAGCTGACACAACTTTGTAGACAAAATCTCTTCTTTCCTTGGACTCCTTAGAAGTTTGCCATTTTATCAACCTGCTTATCTCCTCCCTTATGTTGTCATGGACCAAAGTCCCTTCAGAAGCAAATTGTAGACAGACAGAGTGAGAAGAGAGACTCAGAACAGTTACACGGAGCTCCTGAATCCTCACCTTAAAAAACTTGTTTTCATGTTATTTGCATGACGGTATTATCCCCAAGCCAATACGATGCAATGTTCTAATACAGTGTTATATCTTCACAATACTCTAAACACTGAAATAATCTAATCATTAGGACAGGCATGTGGTGAACAGCCCAAGACTAGCCAGAGCAGACAGATCCTCGCCTGATGACTTCAGCCTCTGCCCTCTTAGGTTGTGAAGGAATGGTAGCCGCCCGGAAAACTCTGCTTTGCACTAGGAACATTTTCCAGACCCACATATTGGAAATTTTTCAACACTGGCATTGACTTAGTCTCTGTACCCCAGGAATATTCATTCTGTCCTTCTGTTTACAGTTCCTATAGGCCCAGCACCTACAAGGTTTGTGTACGGGTTTTTGACCATGGGGACGCTCTTTCAGAAAATCCAAAGGCCTCACCCCCTGTGTGCTTTTTCTCCATTTCCCTAACCAAGGAGGACTTTGTTTCCTTCCCCTGTTTTCTCCAGAATGCTATGTCCTAAAGTCATCACTTGTTTGGACTTTTGGAAAAGTGAAAAATCAAAAAAAAAAAAAAGAAGAAGAAGAAGAAGGATCTTGGCCACAAGCCCTTTTGGGTCACCTTGACCTTCATGTGAGCTAACTTGGATATGGGGCCTCTGCTCCACTGGCTTCAGAGCCCGATGGGAGTGGCGAAGCCAGAGAACCCATGTGTGGGTGGAGAAAACCCCAAGGAGCTATGGGGAACACAGCCAACTCCCACCTTTCACCCAGCCTCCTTCAGATGACCCTTGGGTGGGACCTGCATCTGTGCAGCTGCAGGCAAACAGGAAGTTCTGGAGAAACGCTCAGGGCTATGTTAAGGAGGTGAAAGCCCAGAAAAGGCAGCAGGGAGGAGACTTTGTGCTCTGGGGGTAGCTGGTGCAAGCCAGACATGGCCTGGGGCTTGGCTGTTGGGGTCACCCAAAGGTTCTGTCCTTTGAAACAAGAGAACGGCAGCAGCCTGAAACCTCTCTCACTTTCTGGCTTTGCAATCTGAGCACTCACTTCCAGGCCTACGCTGGGAGAAAACCCAAACAGGGAAGGGTCTTAATTCCTGACCTCTAGGAGCAATGGGTCTTGGTTCCAGGTTGATCTGCCTCACTAGGCTGTACGTGAGGAAGCTGGCTATTTCAATAAAGCCTGCCTCTCCTCATGGCTGGCCCCACCAAGCCTCTCTCCATTCTCTCCCTATCCCTCCCATGGCACTCCAAACATGAGCTTTCTCCTGCAGCTGAGCCCTCCAGCCATTCCTGAGCTCAGCGTTTCAGAAGTAGTTAGCATCAGGGTACAAGAGGGTTGAGAATCAAAACCCAGGGGCCTGACTCCTTCTGAGCCAACTCCTCTGGCTTTGTTACCTCAATTGACCTATTAGTCCTGCCTCATTTTAAGCTTTGCACACCTCCTCTCCTGCAACTGGGACCATTTCATCTCTTTCAATGGCCCGGCATTATCATCGCTATAAGCAGGCCTGACCTCAGGCAGAAGGCAGTGAGGCAGCATGACACAGGATGAAGCAGAAAGGCACTGGGGTGAGTGGGTCTGCGTCTGAATGCCCACTCTCTAGCTGTGTGATCTTAGGTGAATTTCATAACCTCCATTAACTTCATCTTCCTTATCTGTAGAATGCCAGTCGTAAAATCTACCTCTCAGGTGGCTTGTAAGAATCTAAAATGCTGTAAATTACAGGCCCTGAGTACATTGCACGACCCCTCATTTCTCTTTCTGGACTGGTCTTTTAGGGATCATTGTGCCTGTCTGATCTTGACTCATGACTGCTTCCCAGACCTTAGTCTCAGGATACCACACCAGAGGAGGAGGACCCCACACTTGAGGACAGATGTCCCTGGCGGTGCCTGCCTGCTCAGCAAAGAGCTAGCCCCAGGCTCCCATTGTGACCTAGCACTTCAGCCTCTCCTGATCCTTTTGCCTAGGCCAGATCCTAAGATCAGAGAGTACCTACATCTCCCTGGGGCTTGCTTTCCTCTCCCATAAAAGTTAGGAGTTGGGGATGATCTTATCCCTCTACCTAGACTGTAGATTCCTGGGAGCGGGAGGCAAGGCACTCACAAGTGAGGGCATCAGAGTCACATCAAGACATACAAACAGCCATGGAATCTTGGGAAACAAATCAATGAGTCCACCTCTTAAAATATTGTAAAACATAAAATCTGAGTATGAATGTTGGTGAAAAGGACCAAGGATGGATCAATAAACCCACCAATTAGCACCATACTTATCTTTTTCCATTAGCACTGGCAAGTATCTTTAAAATTAATTAGGTATGAAGTCCCTGAGTCTAACCCACACAGGTTTTTACTAAAAAGATGTAAAGAGCTTGAATTTCACCATCAGCAGGGATCATCCTCAAAAATGCTTTAGAACAAAAACTTTTCTAAAAGTTGAAGGAAGGATAGAGTCTTCAACAGGCCTAGAAACTGAACCTTTATTTGTTGAAGTTCCCTTCAGGAACACAGAAGAACAACACTACACCAGCTATACAATAATACTTCTGCAACTGTATGTGCATAGAGTCACCAGGGGATCCTGATAAGATACAGACTCTGATTCTGTATGTCCAGGGTGGGCCTAAGAGTCTGCATTTCTGAGAAGCTCCCAGCTGGGGCTGATGCTGCTGGTCCAAAGACCAGAGTGAGTAGCAAGGACATAAGAATACTCAATGGGAAGCTCTCTCCAAACTTCCACAACCATTCATTACCCCTAACTGAACCTGAGCTGACTTCCCAGGAATATCAGACAAAAAAATGAAAGAAGAGATAAGAAACTGCTGTGAAAACAGTCAGGCTTCTCCCACCATGGCCACCACTGGACTCTTGAAAGGGGATCTCTGGGTTGCTTGCTTGTTTGTTTGTTTGTTTGTTTGTTTTGAGATGGAGTATCGCTCTATCACCCAGGCTGGAGTGCAGTGGCGCAATCTTGGCTCACTGTAACCTCCGCCTCCCAGGTTCAAGCAATTCTCGTGCCTCAGCCTCCCGAGTAGCTGGGACTACAGGCGCGTGCCACCACCCCCAGCTAATGTTTGTATTTTCAGTAGAGACAGGGTTTCACCATGTTAGCCAGGCTGGTCTCAAACTCCTGACCTCAGGTGATCCACCAGACTTGGCCTTCCAAAGTGCTGGGATTATGGACTTGAGCCATTGTGCCCAGTCAGATCTCTGTTTTCACCACATGACCCTTTCCTTTTTTTCCTTTTTTTCTTTTATGTGCTCCCCTATGCTACAGATCATGAGCCATATCATCCCCAACCTGCTGCTTGAAATGTGCATTCGTTTGCAGAGACAGATTCCAGCTCACTTAGAAGTGGGGTGGGGTGGGGAGAAGATGATATCTATTAGAAGAATGTGGAAGAGCTTAGGGAATACGAGGATAAGCTGAACAACTGGGCCTCATAAGGGGAGCCAGGCAGGCATCAGATGGGGCCTCAAGCCCACCCTGCTGTGATTGAAATGACTGATTGTTTCTCATTCTTACATCACTTATGCTAAAAATTCAGAGTCCCAGGAGACAGAAAATGATGACCACACTTGTGTTGCTATGGAGATAACAAGGGTTGGTCCTAAAAGGAAAATTGAGAGACTAATACCAAAGATGGGTATATGCGTGTTGATCAGTCAGATATGATGATATCCTCTACAGATACAAGAAACTATTTCCCTGCAATGCAAAGAATTCCAGGGTACCGGTGGCAAAGCATAAAAATAGCACACAACAGCCACTTTCTTGAACCCCTAAATCTGTGAACACACTTATAACATGCAGTTTTTTCCTGTAAAATGGCGATCTTAGCACAAAGAATTTGTTTAGAATACATAACATACATTTTACTTTTCACCACCAGAACCAGTTCATTCTCAACTCCATTATTTTCCCTGTCTAGAAAGTTTTACCACATCAGGAGAGGTAACAGCAAATGGGGTAGGAAGGAGGGAGTCATGGAACACTGAACTGCAGGTCTACACGCTGGAGGGATGGCCAGGCTCATTTGCTAGTGAGCATGTTTTATATTCATGCCACAGCAAAAAGAAACGTGCCTGGGGGTTCTAGACTCTTTATAAGAGTCCAGGATAAAGGCTGTGATGTTCTTGAAAGCCAAGAGTACAATGGCATAAAGGTGTGGTGGTTGGAGGGGACCCTGGCCTCAGGGCACTCATCTGTCCCTGCCTAACTCCTAGCAAGAAAAGACCCCTCTTCCTCTCCTTCCACTCCGAACAGCCAGGAAGCAAGACATGCTCTGGCTTATTCAGCAGACAGAAGCTCCTCGGGGTTGAGGTCTGTGGCTCGCCAGCCTGGGATCCACTGGGCGCATGCAGCTACCAAGCACTGGAAAGAGGGTGAGTTTGAATGTCAAAGTGCTCCTATTATAACAGACACACCAGCAACCAAAGGCACCGTGCAAGAGAAAGAGTGTCAAATATCTCATTCATAATTTTTTACATTGATTACATGTTAAAATAATATTTTAACTATATGAAGTTAAATCAAATAATGAAAATCAATATTTACGTTTCTTCTTTGCTTCTTAAAATGTGGCTGCTAGAAAAATTGAAATTACAAATATGACTTGCATTATATCTATTTCCATATTTGGATAGAGTTGGCCTAGGCTGCCCTAGGTGTTAACTCCTCATTCCACACACTTTCTGCACTTCGCACTTAGAGCAGTGCCTACTAGCCAGGCCCTGTGCTAGACAGAGCCCATTATCTCCCCGCACCTTTCCTCTCTCTCTGTCTCCTTCTGTCTTAGTTTAATCCTATAGGTCTAGATGTGTAGGAGGTGATTGCTGAGGCACTGTTGTGATGTTCTTGTTGTTCTCATGCTCATCCTTGTTGCCTTTGATGGATCTATATGATCACCTTATCTGGAAGTCTGGAGGCAAAATTGTTCACCACTGTATATCTAAGGTCCTTATGAATGGGCTCGAAGTTGATTGGTTTATAAGCATATAAAATGAAACAGAAAATGTGTTCTTTTTGATATATGAGGAAGTTTTCTATGTCACACACAGAGGAAAGGATAACTTGACACCTAATTTTCACCATGATCTACTCACACCTCTGCCTTTAACTCTCTTTCTCTCTCTCTCTCTCTCTCTCACACACACACACACACACACAAGCACACACACACACAGACAAAAAGTAGAGAAGAAAATATCAAGACACACAAACACACACACACATAGACAAAAAGTAGAGAAGAAAATATCAAGGGAGTGGTACTCAGCTTTAAATTCTATGTTATTTCCCATGTATTATTTGAAAATACTAGAATTTCACTAATTTTACATTTAAGAAGAAGAATGACAGCAATACTCATAAAACAACTATACCAGATACTCTCCTAAGAGCATTATATGTATTAATTTCTTTCACTCTCATCACAGTCCCATGAAGCAGATACGATGATGATCTCTACTTTAGAGATAAGAAATATTTCCAAGGTCACAGGGCTAGCGAGCAGTAGAGTTGGGGTAGAGCAAGTCTGTCCTTTCTCTGTGTGCTTAACAACTAAGCTATGCATCTGTGTTTTACAGGCAGAAGAAATGAAGCCTGGAGATTGAGAAAGATGCACTCAACATGGCTCGGTAAGTGACAGAGGCAAAACTAGAAATCTGTGCTCTATTGCCCTCCCTCCACCCCCACAAATGCTGCCCCACCCCACCTCCCCATCTCTCTACCCGCAAAACCAGACTACGTCATTGTCTGAAGTGAACGGGGGTTTTGATAGCAGACCTAGGATGCTTAGGGGTAGAAGACAAGGAGGAGAAGACAGACGATGTTTCCCATATCTCTTGATCTGATAGAGACAGGGCCAGTTGATTCAAACCCTAAGTAACAAACTATAACAGAAAAACCCAGCAGCCTGATTCAAATCCTAAGTAACAAACAATATCAGAAAAATTCAGGCTTTCCCAACAGCCTGTTCTAGACTCAAACCTTACAACAACAACTTAGCAGTTATATAACCTTGAACAAGTTATCTAGCTTCTCCGAGTGCTGTCATTTGCTCTGTAAAATTGAGTTAAGAACAGCTTCTAGGATCAGCATGCAGATTCACATGGAATCCACATACAAAACAATTTACACCATACCCAGTACCTCCTGGCTACTTGATAAACATCAGTTCCTCCCCAGACCACCCTGACTCTTCTCAAGGTTAGTTGGAACCAAACAGGGACCCTTGAAATCTCTGCCAATGGGTCTATCATGGAGGACAATAAGTGTGTAGATCTAGAGAGTTGCCCCAGGAGCAGAGGAGCAACCTCCACACCGGTCACTGCATAGCAAGTCGGGCAAGGGTTACCACCGAGACATCCACCCCACAGCCTCGCTCTGTGTTGCTAGAAAGAAAGAGGATTGTGGGCTTTCGCTTGAGTCACAGAAGCCCTTTGTGTCTCCCCGGAGAGGGGAGGGTGGGACCTCAGACTAACGGAACAGTGGTGGGCGGGGTGATCTGGCAGCCTCGATTTCATCGAAGAAAGGCTGGCTTGATGCCCAGCCTGGCGTGTTGCAAGGCCAAAGGTGGAGGTACCCTGTGAGGTGGAGACAGGTGTGGAGGAAAAGCAATGACTTGGAAAAAGGAGATGCCTCATTCTTATTTATTTTAGATTGCATTTTAACTAAGTAAATTCCATTTTTAAGACTTTTTGTGCTTAAAGGGAGCCCATTTTCCATGCCCCGGTTTCCTCAACAAAAACATAGGAACTCAAATATTGTGGAGCTCAGAGGACACTCCCAGGCCCATCTTTTCTATCTGCCAGTAGACACCACAGACGGCTCTCACTCCTACTGAGCAGATGGAAAACAAATAGGTGAGACCCCAAGACTCCCAGAGACTAGAAAGCACCTTCTCTTTCTAGGCCAACTTGACCTTCCATGGTTTTGGTTGGAAGGAAACTAGGCCAAAGACCAAAAGAAGGCTCCCTTCTGGAAAAAGCCCTCTTCTGTTTCTCACTATCACCTTTCTCTTTGAAATTCCTCCCAAATGTTAAAACCTAGTTCCAAGGATCTTTTCCTAATCAACCCAGGCAAAAATGAATAGGCTTTATCATCTCTCAATTCCTGGCTCACTGTGCACGCCCTTCTAGAAGTCCTCACTTTCTACGAATACAATGATATTATAGCTGCTAAGGTCTCGTGTTCCTAATGGAGTATAATTTCCCTGAAGACAGAACCATTATCAGCTCTGTCTCATCCAAGTGGCTCACAACAGGGCTTCTCAGGCTGGGATAATACCCTCCTTACTAACTCAGGGCTTATTGAATGTCTACCCTATACCCAGACTGTATTTATAGTTTCCCACATTCATCCAGGATGACAGCCACCGTTCCATAAATGTCTGTGGAGTAAGAGCCCCTTACACTATAGACTGGTGCTTGTATAGAATGAGTGGTCCAGGTACCGATTTCACCCTTCAATGTATATGCCTGTAAGGTGAGCAGGCATCAAGATCCACACGAAAGAGACAGGTTTTACCATGGGTGTGCTGAGTATCTGAAAGATACTCCCAATTTTATTCATTCCACAATGCCTCAATTCTAAATGTAATTATTTGGCCAAAGAGGGTAGAAGAGGGCTCCATTAACCCAACTGCTACTCCAGGCCTGGACATCCCATGAGGACAGGTAGTGTGACATTTTGTACTCTACTGTCTCCAGCCTCTGGTAAAGTGCCTGCACATGATAGTTGCTCAACAAATATGTGTTGAATAGATGGACAGATGGAGTTGATGCTGCTGACAAGCGACCACATACATCTTAAGAGGAGGATGAGAATGAAGAACATTGCAGTTAGAAGGGACTGTGAAGTTTTGCAAGACCAGCCTCTTATGTTTAGATTAGCAAATGAGGGCCAAGGTCACATGATGGAGTAGAAAGAGCACTGAACCAGAGTTTGGGAGACCTGGAAGCCTTAACTCTGACAAAAAAAAAAAAAAAAAACTCAGAAAAAGGAATAGTCAGTAGGGGTGCTGTTGGGGAAGCAGTCCTTGCCATATTACCACCACCACCCCTCCACCAATCAGGTCATGTGCTCTTAACACATGTATGTTTATGCTCTCCAAAATCACATTTCACATTCTCAATTCTATTCCTATGTAATTCTCTAATTGTAAGCTCCATGAAGCTTGCAGTGGGGGGTCATAGTTTTGGTTTGTTCTTTTCTCACTGGCCATGGTATCCCTAACATCCACCACCACAATTTAGTTACATATTAAATATTTGTTAAACACAAGAAGTTATTAATTATACATTCCTTCTCAATTGCATGCTAAATTTTTCATGCAGTCTCTAGTGGCTCTCATTGCAAATGCAGCCACCCTTGTAACTGTAAAGTTGCATTTCAGAAAGCTGATCAGAACTGAAGCGGGTTGAATTCGGCCCTAGAAAGCTGTCAAAAACCAGAAAAAGGCATGGCTATTGGAGCAAAATCGATTCTGCCTTCAAGATGGATGGGGTGTCTTTCAAAACTCAGACTGACACTAATCTGAGCTGGGATTGACAGACTTGCTCCAGGGTGCTAGGTCTGGGGAAGAAGGGAATGCAGAAGATTCTGCTAGTGGAACTGAGAGAATAAGCAAACAGCCAGCAGTAGCCAAGTGGCAGCTGGGAGAAAAGTTTGGACCTCAATTTGAGAAGGTTCGTACCTACAACGCCGTTGGCAAGAACTGGGTATCCTCCAAACTCAGGACCAAGAGAGGTAGAAGAGTTAGCCAAAGACTGATGCGTAAGCCCTGTCATTTTTTATTCCATTCTGTGTTAAGTTGACCCAGTTATGTGCCTATAAATCGTCCTTCCATATATAAATTGTGTATTAAGATGTTGAGCTCCCATCAGAAAATTGAGAGCCATTTCATGAATTTGGTTTATCATCCAGAAAGACTTTAGATTTAGAACATGAGTGATAAGGTAGATCATGGTTCTAATGTCTGGTCTGAGCAAGAAAAATGTGACAAACTAAACAAGGCAGCCAACAAGTCCCATAAACTGGGAGAGGAACCCTGGGGCTATGTCTGGGGTGTCCAGGAAGAAATTCCAGCTCTAAGATTTTTGAAACCTTGGTGTGTAGAAGTTGAAATTTAAAAACAAACAAACAAACAACAACAAAAAAAAAAACACTTCAAAAGCCAATCTATAAAAAATGCAAATGAGGCTGGGTGTGGTGGTTCATGCCTGTAATCCTAATAATTTGGGAGGCCAAGGTGGGTGGGTCACTTGAGGTCAGGAATTCAAAACCAGCCTGGCCAACAGGATGAAACCCTGTCTCTTCTAAAAATACAAAAAAATTAGCCAGGTGTGGTGATGGGCGCCTGTAATTCCAGCTATTCCTGAGGCTGAGGCATGAGAATCGCTTGAACCCAAGAAGTGGAGGTTGCAGTGAGCAGAGATCATGCCACTGCACTCCAGCCTGGATGACAGAGTGAGACTCTGTCTCAAAAAAAAAAAAAGAAAGAAAAGAAAAGCAAACAAGCAAAACGTTGGGCTCAGAAATTTCACCTCTAGGCATCTGCTATGGTTTGAACATTTGTGGCTCCTCCAAAATTCGTGTTGGAACTCAGTCCCCAATGCAACAGTATTAAGAGGCAAGGCCTTCGGAAGGTGATTAGGCCATTAGGAATCCACCCTTATGGATATAATTAGTGCCTTATAAAAGGGCTGGAGGGAACGAGATAGGTTCCTTTTTGCCCGTCTACCTTCTCCTATATGATGACTCAGTGTTCATCTCATCCAGAGGACCCAGCATTCAGGACACCATTATGGAAGCAGAGACTGGATCTACTAGACACCAAGTCTTCTGAGGCCTTGATCTTAGACTTCACAGCCTCCAGAACTGTGAGAAATAAGTTTCTGTTATTTATATATTGCCCAATGTCAGATTTTTTTTATAGTAGTATTTGTTCTAAGCCCAAAGTTTTGCTTGTTTGCTTTTTTTTTTCTTTTTTGAGACAGAGTCTCACTTTGCCATCCAGATGGGAGGGCAGTGGCATGATCTCAGCTCACTGCAACCTCCACTACCTGGGTTCAAGAGATTCTCATGTCTCACCCCTCGAGTAGCTGGGATTACAGGTGCCCATCACAACACCTGGCTAAGGCAGCATCTATT
Source organism: Macaca mulatta (assembly GCF_049350105.2). Classification (NCBI taxonomy): domain Eukaryota; kingdom Metazoa; phylum Chordata; class Mammalia; order Primates; family Cercopithecidae; genus Macaca; species Macaca mulatta. The sequence continues at coordinate 122,043,363 of NC_133417.1, read as the reverse complement.
CTAGAGAAATCATTATATCTCTGCACAAAAAGTGTTCCATAATAGTCATGGCAGGATTTAATGTTAACAAGACTCTTAATATATTTATTTAACTAATAAAAATATACTGCTGCAAAGTCTAATATAGGCTTCTCCATTGAAGTACACCCTAAGGGACTAGTCAAATCAATAAAATTACATCTGTACCATGATACATTCTATAGCAATTTAAAAGTAGATATGTGTATGTGTGTGTGTATGCATAGACACACACATATACATATGCTCTGATATGGAAGATTTCCAAGTCATATTACTAGGTAAGCAAAAAATGTAAGAAGCAAAACAATACATATAGTATGATCCCACTTAAATTTAAGAGGATAAAAGTTTTCATATTTAGAAATAAAGTGGATGAGTGTGTGTCTATGTGGTGTGTGTATCTATATGTGCATGTGTATACATATATTTACAAGCACACATACACACACACAGTTTTGTACATTTTTTTATGTCTGCACCAAGCTGTTGACAGTGATCATTTCTGGGGGGAAGAGTGAAATTAAGTGGTGAACAAAGAAGACTTTTGATCTGTCTATATTGTTTGAGTTTTATTACACATTACTTCTATAATTAACTTTTTTAATTTCTTCAAGCTGCAAGCAATTTTTATCTGGCAATAAATGGAAACACCACCAGTCTTTTAGCATAGAGAGTTTCTTTGTTCTGCGGAAATTTCCCAAATGAGGCTTTTGATGATATAAAAGGACTTTCTTCGGTGCTCAAGATGTGGTTTCCAGGAGAAAAGGTTATTTTGGGGGATTAATATTCCCTGTGTTAACATGTCCCTGTGTTGGAGCAGAGCAGACTGGACTAGGAAGTTTGTAAGGACATGTGCCCTAGCTGAGAAAGGAACGAAAACCCAGAGGGATGGCAGGCCACTTATGTCTCCCTCAACAGCGGCATGCTCAGAGTTGGGGCCCTTGTGGTTAGAAGTTTGAGGATGAGAGGCCTGAAATATTTTCATTCTGTCTTTCATTCAACTCTGGCTGCAAGCTGTACTCTTTCTGTGTGCAGATAACTAAGTAAAGCCCCAAGTCACAAGACACCCTCTCTCTCTCTGCCCTGTGTGGAAACTCTCCTGCAGACCAAGGATTGGTGGTTATTGTGAATGGCATTGTTTCCATTGTATTTTTCAATAGGTCATTACTGATATGCAATAAAGCACTAAGCCTTTTTAAATATTTATTTTGTATCTGGCTACCTTAATAATCTCTTATTAGTTCTCCTGAATTTTCAGCTCATTCTCTCCATTTTTTCTCGGTATGCCATCTGTTATGGGTTGAATCGTGTTCTCTAAAAGGTATATGTTGAAGCCGTAACCCCTAGTCCTTCAGAATGTGACTGTATTTAGGGTTAGGATCTTGAAAGAGGGGATTAAGTTCAAATGAGGCTGTTAGAGTTGGCCTTAATCCAATCTGACCGATGTTCTTATAAGAAGAGGACATTTGGGCACATGGGGACAATCATGCAGAGACAACAAGAGGTGGCATCTACAAGCCAACAAGAAAAACCTCAGAACAAACTCAACCTGCTTTCTCCTTGATCTGGGACTTCCAGCCTCCAGAACTGTAAGAAAACCAGTTGTTGTTGCTTAAACCACCCATTCTGTGGTATTTTGTTATGACAGCCTTAGCAAACCAATACACCATCATACAATCAGAAAATACTCAGAATTTTGGCTGCTCTTCCCCATAGTTCTGCCACTTATTTCTGTTTCCTGCCTTATCCCATTGGCTACCATATCCATTCTTTTAAAGTTTAGGATGCAGTGCAAGACGGGAAGTCCTTATTTGACATTCCAATAGGCCTGTTTTTATTAACTAAGGCACTCAATATGAAAGAGCTAACTTCAAAAGGTATTACATGTTGTTCAATTAATCCTAAAAAGTTGACACTGTCATCCTGGTGACTAGATCAGCGGACTGAGGTTTCATGAGGGTAAGTGACTTGTTTTGGTTGAAATTCAGACTCCAGCTTTCTCTAGTTTCTAAACTGAATTCCTTGCTTACTCTATCTTATCACCAAACAATTGACCAACAATGAAAAAAGAAATTGTAAGTATTTATTAATCAATGTGATGATTGCTTCTTTCGAAGTCTTACATTGTCCTTTCTGCCACTAATGCTTGCTTTCCCTTCCTTGGTGGGAAGAGTGTTTTCTCTAAACGAAAGGCTGGGCAGAATAGCTGTAGAACAGAATGCACACTTCTTAGGGCTGCCTTCCCAGTCCTCTCTGCTATATGACTGCGGGAGGCAGCAAATATTAGCAGGAAGTATTTGGTATGGTGGCAGCTTCCAAAAAGATGGTTCCTGCCTCTGCTGTTCAGGAGTGTGGGCTATACAGAGTGGCTTACTTCAGTGAATGAGATACAGAAAAAGTGATGATATGTCATTTCCAAGGTAAGGTTAGAAAAAGACTGGCTTCAATCTTGCTCACTCTCTTTTGCACCCTCACTTATCGCACTAATGGAAGCCAGCTACCACAATGTGAGGGGCCACGTGGAGAGTGATGCATGGCAGGGGACTTAGAGAGGTCTCTGGCCAACAGCCAATGGGGAACAGAAAACCCATTCCAACAGCCTTCAAGGAACAGCATTCTGACAAGTGAGCTCGTTGAGTGGACTTAGAAGCAGACCTTCTCCCATTAAGCCTAAATGAGCACACAGCCCCCTCCTAACACCTTGAGTGCAGCATTCTGAGAGTTTGTGAGTCAGAGGACCCAGCTAAGACACAATCATTTTTCTATCCCATAGAAACCATGAAATAATGCGTTTATGGTTTTAAAATCACTAATTTTGGGGTTAATTGCTTGCACCGCAACAGATAATGAATAAGTTCAATTTGGAAGTGAAAGGACCTGGGTTCCAGTCTCACCTCCACCAATAGTTTACGACGAACCCTTAGGCTAGTACTTTTCCCTCTCTGAGAAGCTGACAGCTCCTCTCCTGTGAAATGAGGAATGTGACAGATAGCTCTAAATATCTCTTCCAGCTCTCAAACTTTATAAGCCTCTTGACACAACATCCTAAATCTTTTCCTATGTCCCCTCCTACTCTTTTTCTCCCCTTTCATGTGCCCTTTCCTTCCAGGCCCCCTGGCCTCTACTTGGGCTCTGTCATCCCTGCTCTTTCCAATCCTGCAGTGGAAAAGAGAAAATCTTCCTGGGGAAAGAGGTCCAGCTCCATGGCCCAGCCCAGGACTTTAGTGGAACTTCAGAAGCTAAAGACAAAAGGAAGGGATGCCGCTGCAGTCTGTGAATTTCTCCGTGACACAGACATTCACAGGCTGCTGCTAACTGCACACCTCAGCTCTCAGCCCTCAGTCTCCTCTTCAACTTTTAGGAGACTCATGTCATATGTTCTTCCATGTTCCCCCAAAGGAAGCTCCAAGAGGCTCTCAAAGCCTGTCACCTGACTTCGGACAACACCTGGGCCCCAAATCAGCCCAGCACAGTAAGTTCAGCAAATGGCATCTCCGGAGACCGGGGTCTTCGGCATAGAATGCTGACCTGGTGCTTTCTCCAGAATATCCGGTCTGGTTCCAGGGGAAGCAATTCACAGGCCTGAGGAGGAGGCAAATGGACCATCTGGAGGGTGGGGACTGGTTTGGGAGCAAGCGCTCTGGAGTTCAACTCTCTGTAATGCCGCCGGATTGCCTGGGTGACAAGGAGCAGGTTCCCAGCATTAAGCCTCAGTTTATATTTCTACAAAATAGAGAGAAATCCCTGAAAGATTTCTACCTCTCCTAACACATCTGCACCCACATTCTACAAACCTGTCCTCATAGACTTCTCTTCAACACCCCCAATCCTTCCTTAGAGGGCCCCCAACCTCTAAGAGACAGTACGAGGGGAGAGTGCCGGTTTCCTTAAAGACAGAACACATGGCAAAGGAAAACCACTAGTGAAATTTAAATACAGAATCTCTCCCTCTATTGCCTTCTGGTTCTGTTCTCTTGAGAACACTCATCCGTGCAGCCCAATGTAATAATGAGCAGGTCCTGGCAGCTGTGATAATAGTCCTTGTGTTCTCCAGAAGGGGAAAATGAGGTAGAGAAAAAGAATTAACTTTTTTAACGCATTTTAATTATTTTTTTACTACACTTGCATCTGTGAAAGGAATCTAAAAGGCTGGGTGATTCATTCAAGTTCAGAAGAGTGCGTGCCAGAAAGGCAGTGCACCTACCTGCTGACTCTTTCGACTGCGTGTAAAAAAGAAAAAACACCTGACTCAAATAGCTTAAACTTTAAAAGGGGCTTATTAGCTCACCTAATTTTAAAAGATGAAAGGTATGCTGGCTTCAATAGTTTCACTTGGAATTTTTTCTCTTCCTTTATCTCTGTTCTAACTTCAACTTCATCTTAACACTGGTTCCCCTACTGTTCTTCAGATAGCTGCCAGCAGCCCCCAAGGCTATGAGCTTCCTCGTTCACATGGAGAAGGAATGTAGGAGCTTCTTTGCTCCAGCATTCACAACAAAAGTCATGAAGTTCACTGGGACGTGACTAGCTTAAACCACCCAGAGGTCATCATTATTGGAGACTGGATATGCTATCTGACTGAGCTCCCTACTGAGCCAACAGCAAAAGAAGCTTCCCTGAACCACTTGAATTCCCAAATAAAACTGGAGGCCTCTGGGGAAAAGGAAGGCAAAATGGATACTGGGAACATAACCAATAAGAATCTGCTATAGATACAAAGAGGTTCTTCAAGTTCAGAACCTCAGGGTTTTAAAGTGAATAATAGCCATACTACCCACCCTTCCTGGACCTCTGGATGATGACAGAAAGTCACACCCCACCCAGACAAGTGTGCCCATGCACACACATAGACACTTATCCTCTTTGGAACCCAATTCCTCATCTGGAACATGAAATGTTAGAATAGATCATCTCTAACTGATGGTCCACTTCCAAGATCCCATGACTGTATATGAAGCGGATGTGTCCCCGGGCTCCCAGAATCCACATACAGACCTATGCTGGTTAGTTCTTACTACAGACCCAACTCTGCTCTTCTTGGGCCCAGGGGTGCTCCTAGAACCTATCTCTATGAACTCTGTACCAGGGCACTCTTGCCAACTGGCTCTGGTTTGGTTTGGCCAACAGAAGACATCAGCTTGAGATGAGGAGTTGGGAGGAAAGACATTTGGACTGTCTTTCTTTCTCCATTCCTACTTTGGGCCACATTTCAGTAGTGTCTGTTCCTCTAAAACCGGGCAGCACCTCCTCTACAATTCCAGCTCTCACTGGGATTCTTGTAACACTGATCCCTCCCCTTCCCCTCTAAGGCCAAAGTGTGTCCATGGCGTTCCATTGTTGCTAATCTCTAGGTGCCTTGGCATTTCTTATTGGTTTCTTTAAACCCGTCCACACCTTTGAAAGTAGTGCTTTGTTGGTTTTTTCATCTTTTTCTTTTTGTTTTCACTTGAACCATTTGAGTTGAACTCTGGAACCTGACTGATACATACTTTATCAGTCAGTGCAACATTCTTGCATCCCACTTCAAACATGCTTCCAGGCAAAAACAAACAAACAAAAAAAATAAACACTAAGGATTCCTTATTCTTATACATATGTGCACACACATGGAGATGGAAATAAATGGGTACTACCCTAGGGATACAAATAGATTTTAATTTCTATGACAATACTGCCAAATTGGTAGCACCCGTCAGGAACACTGAGTTGAGAAGGATTCTGTCTGTGGAGTAGGCTGAATAGTGGCCCTAAAAATGACAGACCCACATCCTAAAGCCCAGAACCTATGAATGTGACCTTATTTGAAAATACGGTCTTTGCAGATAATTAAGGATCAAGATGATGTCTTCTAGGATTCAGGGTGTACCCTAAACCCAATGACTGATCATTGAGAGAAAGGCCAACACAGATTTGAGACACAGAGAGAAGTTTGTGTGAAGATGAAGCACAGATTGGAGTGATTCATCTACAAGCCAATGGCTCCCAACAGCCCCAGAAGCCAAGAGAGAGGCATGGAAGAGAGTTGCCCTCAAAGTCTTCCCGAAGGAACCAACCCTGCTGATGTCTTGATTTCAAACCACTGGCCACTGGCCTTCAGAACTAAGAGAATACATTTCTGTTTTAAACCAGCAAGTCTGTGATAATTTGCCCAGCAGCCCTGGGAAGCTAATCCAGTCTGCACCTTAACTTAGCTGAACAGAGTCCCATGCAGAGTCCGGGGCAGGAATCTACCGTCACTAGGCTATCCAGTTTGGACTGCTAGGAGAGCCACTGGCTTGTGACATCTGTGCTCCAGTGGGCTTCCTTATGAAAATGTTTGTATGTGGGCATTCTAGACTCCAGGAAACCAGTGAAATGCAGAACATATGGCACTCCAGAGAATACTAAAAGATGACCCAAAAGAATACGCAGACAGTTACAGGTAGAGTCTCAGGTTTCCTTGTGAGTATATGCATGTGCACACATACTCACAGCCTGAAGGCAGAGATGGTGTCTGTTTCATTTAGTGTTCTTTTTCTGCACCTGTCCTTGTGCCATATGGTGCTTTGCACACACAAGGCACGGGATCAGAGTTTGATGAATTAAGGAAGGAGAGAAGAAAATGAATTCATTAGTTACTTAGTGAATTCCCAGGATATGGACTGGAGCCAAAAGAAGCAGGTTGCTCTTGCATACACCAACAAATCCCTTTGCTGATCTATCCCTCCAAATAGGCACAAAACCCTAAACTAAGAATCATAAATCTGTGGGAAAGTCAGAATATGAATCTAATTGATTTACCTGTGCCAAGAATTAGTTCAAACCTGTGTGGGCTCTTGCCTACAACCCTCAGACACACTGTCTTCTCCAGCACACTTGGGTATATAAGAAGGACTAAGTGACCCTGCTAGGTTAAACGTCTCAGTTTGATGACCAATTAAGGCAGCATGGCCAGAGGTCAGAGATGCAGACTCTGAAGCAAGCCTTCCTGGACTCAGATCCCAGCTCTGCTACTGACTATTGGTGTGACCAAGAGAAGATGAGGTAACCTCTATTTGCCTCAGTTCCTGAATCTGCAAAATGGGGATAATAATAGTACAACTTCATAGGGTTACTGTGAGGATTACATGACCTACTGTTTATAGACTCCTTAAAACACTGTCTAATACAGAGAGCACCACATAAATCTTTGCTGTTGTTATTCTTCCTTTTTGCACTCACGTATAGCTTGACCAATGGACAAATTAGAGCTCTCAGCCAAGCGTGGTGGCTCACGCCTGCAATCCCAGCACTTTGGGAGGTCAAGGCAGGAGGATCACTTGAGCCCAGGAGTTCAAGGTCAGACATAATGAGATCCTTATCTCTACAAAAAATAAAAAATAAATAAAAATTAGCCAGGCATGGTGATGTATGCCTATAATCCCAGCTACTTGGGAGGTGAGGTGAGAGGATCCTTGAGCTTGGAAAGTTGAGGTTGCATTGAGCCAAGATCTTCCCACTGCATTCCAGCCTAGGTGACTGGGAGACCCTGTCTCCAACAACAACAACAACAAAAAACGAGAAACCAAACAAGCGAACAAACCAAACAATAAAAACAACACATTTGAGCTCACAAAGCTTCACACTGGACCTCAGGGTATTCTGGTGTCAGATGAAGGACCGAACGACGGTGTAGGCATGGACTCACACCAGGAGCCCATAGTAGCCCATCATCAAAGTGTGAGAAGTTAGTGGGACAGGCTAAGTCACAGAAGAGAGGGCAGTGGAGGCAGAAAGAATGCCCTCCGTTCTCCAATACGGACAGAAATATTGCAGGAAGCTGGAGACCTTATATAAAATGCCTTCTTTGCTTTGCATGGTCCTCAACCCTCTTTTCTTCTTTTCTGAGTTGAGAACACTGTCATTTTATGAAAAGAATAACAAAGATGCATACATGCCTATAAATGGAAGATGAAGTGGTGACTGAGGGCTTCCTCCTGCCAAGGAAAACAAGTGCAAGGCAGCTGGAGAGAGAGGAGCCAGGGAAGTCTGCAGAACCAGAAGCACTCCATCTCCCTGGGACCCAGCTCTGGCCTGTGCAGGCCTGGCCGTCTGGGAACGGCAGCTCCATGGTCCTGCAGGAGAGACCTGCCAGGAACCTTGGGGCTGCAAATCAGGAGTTGCTGGGAGCTGAATGCTGCAATTTGCCATGGGAAAAGAAAGAGACAATTGGAGGCTGGTGGCCCAGAAAAACTGCTGCTGAATTTGACAGGCATCGACTGAATGATTGCTGTGTGTGAGGCATGGAGCCATGGGGCAGAAGAAGCAAGGCTGGCATGCTTTCTGTCCCTGAAGACCTAGAGTCAATGGGGAGGAGACCTGTGAAAGTGAGAGTAAGACACATACAGATGTGACTGCACCTTCCGAAGCATCAGCTCTGCTTTAAATCAGGAAGAACTAGGTTTCTGAGCAGTAGAGGGCTCGCTCAGTTTGAGGAAGTGACATTGGAGATAAGCTGTGAAGGAAAGGCAGGATTTTGACAAGGGGAGATGGGGCCACAGAAGGGCAAGTGACTGATGTGACCAGGTGTGGAGGCAGGGAGACAAAGGCACCTCTTGGTAGAGGGATGAGGGGGAGCAAGGGATCCAATTTGACAGGTTGGGCAAAAATGTGACCAAAGATGTTTAAGTGCACAATGTGGTAGAGCACTCTTGAAACCAGGCTGGGCAATCTGTGCCTGGTTCTGGAAGCAATGGAAACTCACTGAAGGTGTGGGGGGCTAGAGAGCGTGCGACCAGCACTGGGCTCTAGGATAACTTATGGGCAGCAAATGAAGATGGACTGGAACAGAAAGAAAGAAGACTCCTTATGGCTATCAGCCCTTGGAAAGAAGGAAACCTAAAGCTTTTGTGTGACTTAAAAAACAAAAAAATCTAGCCGGGCGTGGTGACTCACACCTGTAATCCCAGCACTGTGGGAGGCCAAGGCAGGCTGATTGATAGCTTGAGCCCAAGAGTTTGAGACCAGCCTGGGCAACACAGGAAGACCCCACCTCTACAAAAAATAGAAAACTTAGACATACGTGGTGGCATGCGCTGGTAGTCCCAGCTACTCAGGAGGCTGAGGTAGGAGGATCACTTGAGCCCAGGGAGGTTGAGGCTGCAGTGAGCCACGATTGTGCCATTGCACTCCAGGCTGGGTGACAGAGAGAGATCCCATTTCAAAGTAATAATGATAATAAATAAATAATCAAAATTCCCTACCACAATTTACCTATGAGGACACCACTCTGTCCATCCTTCCTGCCTCATCTTGTGCCACCTTCCTGTGCTCCAGCAGCACTGGCTGGCTTTCTGGTCCTCCGACGCACCAAGACTTTTTGATCTCAAAGCCTTAGCTTGTCTCCAAGATGGTCACCATCCCTTCCTTCCTTGAAGACACCAGCCATTTTCCCTTTGAGAAGTGGAGTCTAATTCTCCATGTCCTACAATCTGAGCTGGACTGTGACTTCCTTGATCAAGAGGATACTGCAGAAGTGATACTAGCCCAGCCTAGGTCTAGTCTTTAGAAAGACAAGTGGTTTCCTCCTCCCTGCTCACTCTGGACAAAGCCAGGCTCCATAGAAGAAGTTCAACCATCCCGAGCCCTCCATGCCATTAGGAAGCCCAAACTAGCCATGTGGAGAAGCTGCACGGAGAGAAAGCATTGAGAGCAACCTCCAGCTATTCCAGCCAGCCTAACCCAAGGGCCAGGCATGGGAGTGAAGGAACTATCTTGAATATCCATTCAGCCAAGTCCAGCCTTCTGATGACTCCAGCCCCAGCAGCTGTCTGACTACCGCTGCGTGAGAGACTCCAGTGGGAACTGACACCCAGAAGAGGCCAATCAATCCACAGGGCTGTGGGAAATAATAATACCTTTATGTTCTAAGCCACTAAGTTTTGGGGTAGTTTTGTCTTCTCTCTAGAATATTCTGTCTCCCTCACCCATACGCTCACATCCCCTGCGGCTGGTCATTGTCAAACTTCAGGCCCCAGCCCACACTAGGGCCTTCCTTTCCCACCCTACATACATACCCCGGGTCCCCACCACCCTGAATGTCATTGTGTTACTCACACTCCTTGCTCCCTTCCTGATGTGTCTCATAAATGACTTATTCTGTTAGTGACTGCTACCTCTCTCCCTTCACTAAACATGGGCTCTCTGAGGTTAGAAACCATGAATACTTGAACCACTATTTCATTACCATATCTAGCAGACAGTATGTGTTCAATAAATATTTGTCAAATGGGTGAATAAGTCATAATCTCTCTACATAGCACAGAGCCACCGACAGGATGATGATAAATTTCCAGAGCCCCAATGGTCTACCAAGCAAATAAGTGAGTAATTACATTTAGCTGTGACATTAGTCTTGCTCCAAGGGGTTCATAATCTAGTTTAAAAGTCTCTCAAATACGTTCCTTCTGTATCCCCCAAAGCAGCTGATCTAAAAACGGCTGCATAGAAGCTGTTCATTACATATTTGCTGACTTATTGATAGAAAATTGGATCACACATCCAGTCTGGTCAACAGAGCAAGATCCCATCTCTACAAGAAAATAAAAATAAATTAGCTGCCATGGTGGTATGTGCCTGTAGTCCCAGCCACTCAGGAGGTTGAGGCAGAGGATGGCTTAAGCCCAGGATGTCAAGGCTACAGTGAGCAGTGATTGTGCCACTCCACTCCAGCCTAGGCAACAGAGTGAGACCCTGTCTCAAAAAAAAAAAAAAAAAAGGAATAAAACTGAATTTTTAAAAAAAGCAATTTAATGGTTGGGTTATAATAGTAGCATCAATTCTGGGAGGTCTAACACCATTGGGATCCCCCTAAACCTAAAGAGATCATTTAAAAGACACTCAAGAGAGACTGAAGTTGTTTTCTTCTCTTTTACCAACTCTCCTCAATGCAGAGAAATGTACAGAGTATGTCCATCTCCATCTCCATGGTAACAGGAGGCAAGCATGATTATTATTCTTCACATAATTATAAAGAGCCTCTACGTGGTTATTCATTTATCAGATGAAGAAACTGAGGTTCATGAGGGAACCTCAGGGAATTCTAGGGAATTCTAGGAGCCAGCCACAAGGCTACTGTTTCTTGTTTCCAGTGGGAGAGGGGTTAGTGAGGAGGAATCCAATCAGAAGGCTGATAGGAATTTAAGGAATTCAAGGATGACGTCAGGCAGTCGAACACTGTGGATCGCCAGCCCTAATCAAATCACAGACGGGATTTATGACTCCCTTGCCCATCAGTGGTCCAAGTCACATTGTGTGTATCAACACCTCCCTTACCATGACAGCTAGTTTTGGTCCATACTAGGTGTGTCCATTTTTATGTTGAAGGGTGTCAAAATTATCACAAAGCTCCATTCTTTCTTACCAGACCAGTCTTATGCCGCTTTCTTCTCCTGTTTCTCCAGTACTCTTCACCTCTCTCTATGTCAGCCAGTCTTTCCTGGTTTTTTTCTTTCGCCCCTCTCCTAATGGTCTCTGAGTTTCTGCCTCTTTCCTGTATCCTGATGGTACTGCCGCATACTACCGAGATGGTCTGGGGTCTTTTCTCAGTCATCTTTGACCACAGGCCACCAGGAAGCCACAGAGGAGAGAGACGGCTCTTCTATGAGAAGTGGTTGGTGCAGGTGAGGAGATCTGTATTACAGGTGATTGGGAATCAGAAGACCCAAGTCCTTCTCCCATTTCTGCTACCTCCAGCCATGTGACTTTTATTCAAATGCTTAACCTCGTGAACCTCAGTTTCTTCATCTGAAAAATGAATAAACCACATGGAGGCTCTTCATAATTATGTGAATAATAATAACCATGCCTGCCTCCTGTCACCATGGAGATGGACATACAGAGTATGTCTATGGTGACATACTCTGTACATTTTAAATGCTAAATATATGTATGGAAATACAATTTCGGCTGTCTGGTCTCACCTAGATTAAAATGTCCTGTGTTCCTGTCTTGGCTCTACCCTTAATGACGTCACCTTAAATAAGTCACTGTCCCACGTTGAGCCTCAGAATCTTCAACCACAAAATAAGAGAGTGGAGCGACCTTGGAGGCATGAAATAGGACCAACATTCTGGGTCTATTTCACCCACATTTTTTTATCCCCACCATTGTGTTTGGTGTATGATAGGCACTCAACAAATGTTTGCTGAATGAATGCATGTGTAACATGTGATATTTATGAATAAGCCCTAAAAATACACATTAAAAGTGGCTAAAGGAAGTCTGGCTAGGAGCAAGGTGCCACATAGAGGAGGCTTCCAATGAAATCCAGCTGGTCAAGGGCAGATTCCCCTCTCCCTCCACATTTCCACACTGTCTGTCCCCATTCCCTGAGAACCTGGCCTGGGATGGCATTTCCAGATGAGCTCTGGGCAGATGCTGAGCATCTCTAAGCCAGATCACAGCGGAAGAGGCAGAAGTAGAAGAAGAGAGATGAGGTGGATATGGAAAAGATGGGAGAGCCCAGGAAAAGAAGGCAGGATGCTTCAAACTTTAGACTCTGACAGCAGAAAAAAACCTTTGCAATCAGGTGATCAGGTAGTGAAGTTTCTCATTGTCTACACAAGGAACTTAGGGGACAGCAAGATCATTGGTGATTAGAGCAGTTTGAATTTTAAAGGAGAACAAAAGTGTTGCTCCCTGGGATGCCCGAACTACTTCACATAATTTCCACCTCGCCAGACTTTGCAGAACTTGGAAGCAGGAACCATACCACCTCCCTTATCTTTCTGTCCTCTTTCCTCCAGGCTCAATTCGCCACCTCACCCTCACCCCCACATCCCCGTAGCACACAACAAAGAGACCAGATGTGGGGCAGATGCCCTGTAAATCATGAGGCCCATGGGCTGGGAGCAATTTCCTACTCATTGGAGAGCCCCTCCTCTGTCTCAATGCAGCCACATCTGTTTCCCTACATCATGGAGGGACCTGTTGGTCTCAAAGGAGGAATCCACAGTGCTTCTCTATCACCTGCCTGGGAACGGGTGGGAGCTGGAGGAGGACGGCCATTGCCAGAGACCACATGAGTACTGACCTCTGGCCCTGGCAGCAGCAGTAGCTGCTGTTGCAATGGGCCTCTGCCATGCCCCAGTCCTGGGGGAACATCTGCAGATCAGTGGTTGTCTTGGAATAGGCCATGGGAAAGTCAAGAGAAGCCACGGCTCTTGAAAACCATCCCAGAATCCCACTGGAATGCTGTGCCAGAATACACTGAGCCCTAAAGGTCTTGGGTTTTATGCTATTTTACTCATTTTTATTTTTTGGCTGCACTTTTAGTTGGAAATTCAGAACACTAAAGTTATCCCAGGGCATTGGTTCCAAGCATGTCACACAGCTCTCCTGCAGCTAATTACTACGGGACCTGTGTTCAGGATCCACAGCAAATGATGCAAACCAGCCTAGCCCCCAAGAACAACCAGTCTCTAAAAGAGACCCAGGTCCAGGGGAGCAAAGACTCAGACCAAAACCCACATCTTGTCTCCACTCCTTAAATCTTCCTGCCATGGCCAGGGGAACATAAGTTACTCGAAGGCAGGCACTTGTCTCATTCACTTCTGAATTCCCAGTACCTGGAGCAGCCCCTAACACACAGTAGGTCCTCTGCATTTGACTAAAGAAATGGGTAGGCCGGGCGCGGTGGCTCATGCCTGTAATCCAAGCACTTTAGGAGGTCAAGGTGGGTGGATCACCTGAGGTCAGGGGTTCAAGACCAGCCTGGCCAACATGGTGAAACCCTGTCTCTACAAAAATAGAAGAAAAAAAAAAGTAGCTGGGCACAATGGTGCGTGCCTGTAATCCCAGCTACTAGGGAGGCTGAGGTGGGAGAATCACTTGAACCTGGGAGGCAGAGGCTGCAGGGAACCAAGATCACACCACTCACTGCACTCCAGCCTGGATGACAGAGCGAGACCCCATCTCAAAAAAAAGAAATAGATAAACTATTAGGCCATACAAAAAGAATCTGCAGGCAGAGTGACCTCACCCCACACCACCGCTCATCTTATAACGTGATAGAAGAGGTGATAGGAAGGCAAAGGTTAACAAACTGGCCAATGGAATTCTGTTTTTGTACAGTCCATGAGCTAAGACTCCTTTTCACATTTTTAATGGCTGGAAAAAATGCAAAGAAAAATAATATTTTATGACACATGAAATACATGAAATTCTAATTTTGGTATCTATAAATAAAGGTTTATTGGAACACACCACTCCCATTCACTTATTGGTATTGTCCGTGGCTGCTTTTGCAGAACAGCAACAGAGCTGAGCGGTTGCAACAGAGACTGCATCACCCACAAAGCTGAATGCATTTGCTATCTAGTCCTTTACAGTAAAAGTTTGCCAATCCCTGGCCTAAAGAATCTCCCCAGTTAGGTACATGTGGTCTAGATCCCCAATGTTAACTGTGTGGAGTTAAGCATTGGTCTCTCGGCTCTTCCTTTTTTATTTTTGTTTATTTTTATTTTATTGCAAATTGACAACTTGTAATTGTATCTATATATGAGCACAAAGTAGTGTTATGATTTATTAATAAAATGTGGAGTCATTAAATCAAGCTAATTAACATATCCATCACCTCATGGCTCTTTCTTTCAAATTGAAGCCTTTCTAGAGTGGTTTAAATTACCCTTAGCAGTATAAATTGTTGGACAATTTCTCTCCCTGAAAAAGGGACCTGATCAAGGATAAGGAGAAACAAGGGAAGAAATATTCTTAAAAGGGTAAAGGACTCAAAAAGTGGAATTTCTCTGAAGAAAAACTGGGTGCACTTTGTAATGTTCCTAAGGGCTAGCACTCTACCGGGGCTTTGAGAAAGGACGCAGAACAGGAAACTTCTCTTGAGTTCACAGAAGGACCCCTTACCTTGCCCTGCCCAGACTGGCTCCTCCAATCTGGCCTCCTTCAGTACCTCATCCATCCTGAGCCAGTATGAACAATGCTGTCTTTGGATGTCTCATCTGCACCATTCACAGGGCACCACATACAGCTCTGAGCAGTGGAAATCATGGTATTGTTTATTTAGATCCAGACATAGCAAATGACATCCATCCCTTCCTCCCCAGTCAGCAAACAAAATGACCACCACTTGCCATCTCTGATTCCACGCTTGCCTCGAGACAGTGAACTCCCTGCAAGTACAAATTCTTAGTGATTTTTATTTCCCTGCACCTAACACAACACTTAACTTGTGGTAGGTATAATATTCAACTAAAACTAGTCCTCTCCTCTTTTTCCTTTTCTTGCCCTGTCATGCAGCTAGGAGATACATGGAACCCAATGCTCTTTCCACTGAAGTGGAAAGTAGGCTGCTAACAATCTCCCCAGAATCCTTGGAAGTGACTCCTACCCAGGGGAGAACACACATCTAGAATGTGAGCCTGGAATTCAGGTCAGCTTGGTGTCAACATTCATCCAGGGTCTCCCCACGGCCAGTGTGGCTTTTCTCCCCCTTAGATAGGCTAGGAGGGTCCGAGGTTCCGACTGAGTTCTCTTGCTGCACCTTGGGCAAGAGGAGAAAAAAACAGTCACTTGTCCACCTAACCACAAACCCCTGACCCTCTTCAAGGCAGAGGAAAGTAACTTTCCAAACTCTTCTTGAATAAGAAGAAAAGAAGCTCTCCTCTTTCAACAGGTATTTCTGGCTGCTGGGGAGGGTGTTATTAGTACAAGAATCTAAACACAATAGCGTGTCTGCTGGCAGCTGCCATTCCCATGGCAACCTCTGACTTTCACGGACTGCTTTGGATACTAAAGGCCTCAGAGACAGACTTCTAAAACAATCAAATTTTCAAAAGTGACTTCTCAGGGGACTTATTCCTCTGGCAGAACAGACCCCTCCTAAACTTCCATTTAAAGAGAAAACCTAAAATCTGCCAAAAAAAAAAATAACAGAAACCCCCATTAAGTGCTGTTATCACACCAGCCCTCAAAGCTATGGACATGGACAATATAGAATTTAAATTTCACAGGTGAAAAAAAAAAAAAGTGTAGTAAGTGTGAGTTGAGGTTGGCAGATGGAGATCTGGTGGACTACCAGCAAATGGAGATAGCCATGAAGAGGCATATTTGGGAAGGTAGTTCACAAACCTGAACCAGAAGAGACTCACCAGGAGAACACATTCAAATACCGATTCCCAGGCCCTGTCCCCAGATATTCTGATTCTGTAGGTCTGGAATGAAACCCAGATCATTTTTGAAAGCTCTTTCAGTGATTCTGATGAACATTCGAATTTGGAAACCAATCTGAAGCCTAATCCTTGCGCCTTCCCCACCATGGTCCAAGGGTCTCCTGGCTCTTAGCTCTTTCAATTCCTGCCAGCCCTCAGTTCTAGAACCAGAGTAAAAGAAACTCATTTTCTTTAAAATAAAAGGAAGAAGTCGCAGCCCTGAAGTGCACATGTGCTCTGTTAGGCACTGTACCCAGGGAACCTTGGAGCTGGAAGCCGCCTCCAGCTCTGAGCTGTGGGAAGGTTATGTCACGCTCTTGGGTTGCTGCCTGGTTTCCACTGGGGTTGCTGCCTGGTTTATTTTAGGTGCTGGGTCTGCAGGCTAGTACTCTGACCTTCCTTGGCTCTCCCCCAGGGAGCAGCTACCAGGCTCCTGCTGCATCAAGAGCTACAAGGTACAATTTCCATGGCATCCAGGTAACAGGAACTGACTGGCAGCAATAGCTGCGACCTGCATTAGACCTGGGGAAGCAGCCTGCTGGGGAAGAAAGGTTCCCGAATGTGAGCCTTTGCATGTGGTCTCAGCACGGCTATTCACAGCTGTGGGATTTGGGGCTAGCCACTGTCCCTCCATGGGCCTCAGTTTCTCAGCTATGAAACTGGGGGTTCAACAAGGAGTTCGGCATAGAATAGTGGAAGGAATGTAGATTCTGGGGCCAGAAGACTGAGGCTCAAATCCTAGCTTCATCACGGATGCTTTGTGATGTTGGGCGAGTGGCTCAATCTTATCGTGCATCAGTTCCGTCATCTACAAAATGAGTGTAATGGTGCCTCTCTCACAAGGCTGATGTGCCAGGTAAAGATGACGTGTGCCAAGTGCTTGGCTTACACACCACTGGAGATCCAAGACACCCACACCCACACTCACCCCCCCCCCCAGACATACACACACTCACTTCTTAACCGGGAACCTGATGAAGTGGGTGCCAAATCTAGATAGAGATGGTCTGGAGGAGGTTTAGAAGATGGAGGGAGTTCTCTGTGCAGAGCAGGTAGGAAGAAAGAGGAACATGAATTTCTGAAGGAAACGAAGTTTGAGTTGGGATTTTGACAAATGGAGAAAATATGAATAAGCAACTACAGGAGAAAACACTGAAGAATAGAAGAAAAAAAAATCTGGAATCTGGATTGGGAAATTTGGGTTCTAATCCCAGCCCTTTCACTGTCCAGCTTTGTGGTTTGTTGATATGCTGTCTCTGCTGCCGGAAAAACACGTTCTTTTCACACTACCAGGAAAATTTAGGCACACAGACACATTGTAGGGTGAGATGCGGGGAAGGGATTATTGGGTGAAGAGGGAAAAAGGAAAGAGGAACTCCCAGCACAGCGAGAGAGAGTCCTGCTAGCAGGCCTGCACCTTACAGACTGAATCCCAGGCCACTACGTAGGAACTGAAGACGACAGGCTCCTCCTCCCTGCGCCACCTGCTTCCACCTGTGCATTATTCAGAGCGAATCAGTCAGGAAAGGGCGGGTTTCATCCGGGACCAGCAGTCCAGTTTTTCAGCCTTCAGGCCTGTTTTAGGTTTTAGGTGGGTTTTTGCCAGGGACCCTTGTCTGTCTCCTGTCTCTATCACCTCTTTATCTATGGAATGGGGCTGTGGCAAAAATTAACAAGATGACTTAGGAGAAAGCACCTTGTATAGTGCCTGGAACACAGTAGATGTTTAGTGGATGGACGGATGGATGGATGGATGGACAGAGGATGAATTCCAGATGGGGAAAGTGGGGTGGGCAAAGGAATAGAAAGAGGAATGCCCAAGGCATCTTTACAGTCAGTGGGTATATCTGCACAGTTCAGCAATTTCTAAAGAGTGTTCGTGGAACTCTAGCCCCTCAGATACTCCTAAGGGGAAAAAAAACATATTCCCTAGTCAATTAAACTTAGGAATGACAGTTTGATATATCACTCTCCTGATGATTTGCAATAAATGCCAACATATAAATAATTCTGCAAAGTTTTTTCTAGTTTTATTTATACCCAGTAGTCCAGAAGCTAGTTCACTTCTAAACCAGTTTTTCACATTAAATTTGTTAACTTCACACTGAACTTGGCAGAGGTCTTCCTGAAGTAAACTAAGGGGGTGAAGCAGAGACCCTTGGAAGAATTACTTGGGGTTTTCTTTGTGTGCCTGCTGCACTCAGCTTCAGGAGCTGTCTGTGCAGCACTGTGTAGAAGCACCCTGGACAAGACAGGCAAGCATATTGAAAACAGGGTCCTATGCTTCCATGCAGTCCCCCACCGCTGAGCCATATGACCTTGGGCAAGTTCCTCAACTTTCCTTTGCCTCCATTTCCTCACCTATAAAGTCACAGTACTTACCTCACAAGGTAATTGCAAGAATTAAATGAGCTAAGGTACCTAGGGAGGTTAGCATGGTGCCTGGCACTTAGCAATCTGTCAGTAAAAATGGTGCCAGTATTATCAGGTCACCATCTGAATATTCTCAACCAGTCATTCTGTAATATCCAGCAGGACTTGGACACTGAGTCCTGAGGGTAGGAATCACACCAGTTTCTGTCTCCCTCTTCCTTGTGGGGGTCAACCTAGAGCCACACACCAAGAGGAAGTGAGTCAGACCATTGCAAAGGAGGCAACGATGGTGATGTCTGCTTCGTGCTTTCTCTGAACACACAGCAAAAGAAGGGGCCTCTTTAAGAAAAGCATCAGGTCTTGCAGGCTGGCAGTTGGCTACCAGGAGATGGAGAATCTGCTTAGTCATTTCTTAACAGCAAGAACAAATGGCTTAGAGAAGAAGCCAGCTATACTCCCTGGGAGGTCAGCCAAGTACCACCTAAAAAGGGAAAAACAGGGAAGCACAGAACCTCCGAGTGCCTGGATCTGATCAGAGCCTCGGGGCAGAGACAATTGGCTCCCAGTATCAGAGACCCATGCCCTCTACGAATGCCTCCACTCCAGGCTGCAGGGGGATGGCCCAGCTTCACCTCTGGCCAGAAAACCAAGTCCCAAGCTCTCCTCCATTTGTGGAAGAATGTTTGTCGCTCTGCAGAGGCCCTATGGTCAGTTTCTCCTCCTTGATTCATTCACTCATTTAGTTAATATTTATTGAATGCTTACAAGACATCACAAGGGATACAGTTGTACACAACACAGGAAAAGTCTCTGCACTGATGGAGTTCACATCTTAGTGGAGAGAGACAGAAGATACACAACTAAAGAAATAAAACAATGTCAGGGAGTGAGAAGTGCCTTAAGGAGAAATAAGTCAGGGTGAGGGTGAGAGATCAGTAGATTAGGAGCTAGAGAAGGATGGAGAGCTAGAGGTCAATGGATTAGGGGCTAGAGAAGGATGGAGAGCTAGAGGTCAATGGATTGGGGGCTAGAGAAGGATGGAGAGCTAGAGGTCAATGGATTAGGGGCTAGAGAAGGAAGCCTCCTGAAAGAAGGGGCCTCAGAATTGAAATGGGAATGGAGCAAATGAAGGAACTGGAAGAAGATCTGGAAGGAAAGAGCCCCAAGCACAGCAAGCGCCATGGCCCTGAGACCAAACTGAGCCCCACGTACTGAAGAGCAGCCAAACTGGCTACGGCCAAAGTGGGGGTGGTCAGGAGAAGCAGGAGAGAGCTACAGGTGAGGTCAAGAACCTGGGCAGGCCAAGGCAAGGATTGTGATTTTATTCCAAATGCGATGAGAAGTCCCTGGGAGATTTTGAATGGAGGAAAGAATAAAGAGCTCACCCTGACGACTGAGTGAGGAACAGACAGTGAGCGGTGAGAGCGGGCTCAGGGAGAGCCCTTGTGAGGCAGGTGCACAGCACAGGTGCGAGGTGATGGCAGGAAGGAGGTGAGATTTGAAGGTGGAGCAACAGGATGTGCTGGTCGATGGGATGCAGGCTGTGTGCGGCACTGAGGGATAAAGGGGGACTCCCAGGGTAGCTGCCCTTTTCCTGAAGTGTGGAAGGCTCTACCGCAGGAGGAACCTTCTGGGAAAGGAAGACAACGTAAGGCTTTGGATGCATGTGAGAGGCTGGAGATGCCTGTTGGACATCCATGTTGAAATGCCAACCTGGCAGTTGACTGTGTCTTAAAGCCCTTGGGATCCCTGTGTCCAGACAGGATTGAGTGCACAATCAGAGGCATACCATTTGAGAATGAGACCCTAGCAAAATTATTTAGTTCAATCCTTTTGTTTTGCAAAGGGGAAACTGAAGCCCCAAGAGGGGAAGAAATTCACTCAAGGTCAAACAGTAATCTGCGTGTAGTGCCAGAACCACAGTCCATGTCTCCTGTGCCAACCCCCGCAAGCTACCCTTCGAGTTGGAGCCTTCTTTCCAATCTTGTCAAAATTGTTTCCCATTGATTTCTTGAAGTTATTTGCACATTCCCTAAAAATTTTCCTTGTTTCACTATCGGGAAAGTTCTTATTTCTTTTTTCCTTATCCAACTTAATTTTCTCCATCTACAATTTAAACTCATTCTCCATTTTAATCATTGTTTTGTTTTTTTCAAAATGTGCATGATGTTGCTATACCTGACTTTTAAAACAATTCTGTTAGGTAGTTAGAGTATGCATTTTGGTTACAATTAACAGATGAAGAAACTATAAACATAACGGTCAGATAAATTATATTCAGTCCCATAGCTAGTTTGAGACAACCAAACCAGAACCTAGTGTGTCTTGAGTCTTTGCCCAGGATTCTTCCTTGTGGGCCAGAAAATATTTTTAAACCCAGGTCCTGCCATCCTTCAGCAGCTGAGGACTTCTAGCTCTTCAGAAAAAGGAATATAATTAACATCACCCTAATCTTACTCTTCTTCGATTCACATAACTCTTTCTCCTTTAAACTCTCCTTTCTATGGCACAGATTGTTTCCTATTGTCTAAATCCATTTCCTCTTTTTCCTGGGCACAGAGCTGAACTACCTTGCCCAGACTCTTCTGTATTTAGGTGTTTCTATGTGAGTGATTTCTCACCAATGGAATTTGACCAGAATTAATGCACACCCCTCCTAGTCGGTCCTTAAAAATCTCTCAGGCTCAATTGCCTATGCTTTTTCCTCTTCCACCAGCTCAATGTAAATGAGCATGACTACCTTGGAGTCAAGTACCTAAGATGTCAGAACCGCAAGGAGGAAAGATCCTGCTTCCCTGTATCACCACTTGGAGGAAAACGGCCTGCTCATAAGGGAAACACATTTTAGACCTTTTGTGAACAAGAAGTAAACTTCTACCATGCATGGGCCGTTGTATGTTTTGAGATTCGTTTGCTACAGCAGCTAGTGTATTGACCTGGGTTACAGACAACTGATTCCGGTTTAGGAAAACACTCAAGAGTATCTACATTCCAACACTTACACTTAGCATAGAACCAGTGGTTGAAGTAAAAGGAAGAAGCTCAGAGACCATAACCCATGCCCTTCCTTATTCAAAAAAGAGAAGAAAATGAGATCCAGAAACGGACACGTCTGGCATGCCTAAGGTCATGGCAGTTAAAAAGGTCTCTACAGCACTCCAGGGTTCCTTGTCCAGTGCTCTTTCTAGACCACGTTGCCACTCTACTAACAGATGGGGGTATGGTGTCCGAGACAGGCCCGAGAACAGGACTCAGCTGAAGCTCACTATGTCTTCCATGACTGTAACCTGAGTCTCATTCGTAGAGGTTTACACCCATGTCTTCACTCTCTGAGCTCAGGGAGGAGTAGCTGGTCACCTGCTTTCGTATAGTAACCTTTCTGACACTTAAGAATGAATATTAAATTACTTCTTAGTCCTGGCTTCTCCAGCACAGCTGTATTCTCACAAGTATATCTCAGTATTATAAAGAGCAAAAAGCAAATGTGACCATAACAGTCCCAAACCTTCATCATGGTGGTTGAAATGTAGGTCCACACTGAACTGGCCCCCAGCTCAGTTGTCTCTTCTATCGCTCAAAGATGTCTGCAGTTTTTGCTCATAGGACAGTGCTCTGGTGGAAGAAAAAGGGGATGGTTTGGGTTGAGCCAATGTTTTTTGTAGACACACTGCCCAGTCTCACACTTTCTGAGGTCCCTTGAGCACCAAGCTGGAGACTACAGCTTTAGCCCTGTCTCAGGTAGGTGATGTACAAATATATGCTTTTCAAAGACCATTCCAGGGGTCTAGGGGTCTTTCTTTTTTCTTTTCTTTTCTTTTCTTTTTTTGAGACAGGGTCTAGCTCTGTCACCCAGGCTGGAGTGCAGCGGTGTGAGCACAGCTTACCGCAGTCTCACTCTCCTGGGCTCAAGTGATCCTCCCACCTCAGCCTCCTGAGTAGCTGGGAATACAGGTGCATGCCACCATGCCCAGCTAATCTTTATATTTCTTTTGTTAGAGATGGGGTTTCACCATATTGTCCAGGCCGGTCTCAAACTCCTGGGCTTAAACAATCCGCTCACCTCAGCCTCCTAAAGTGCTGGAATTACAGGAGTGAGCTACCATGCCTGGCCTATTATTCCAGGGGACTTGAACCCTTCAGCTCCACACCCTTATCAATAAAAATACTTCGATCACTTATCCCCAATATATATAAGTAATGTCTTTAAATATTTAAGTGATATGCCTGTGCTATATATGAGTCAGTTATGTAGCATTCACAAAAATGAAATTTTTTAAAGGATGAGATTAAAAAACAAATGGGATTAGAAGTGCCAACAATTTTTTCCCTGACCCTAGTGGACCATTCTACTCCCCTCTTCAGAAAACATTTGGTCCAGGCTGGGCACGGTGGCTCATGCCTGTAATTCTAGCTCCTTGGCAGGCCAAGGCAGGCCCATGACCTGCGGTCAGGAGTTTGAGACCAACCTGGCCAACATGGAGAAACCCTATGTCTACTAGAAATACAAAAAATTTAAAAATTAGCTGGGCATGGTGGCAGGTGCCTGAATACTGGCACTTTGGGAGGCTGAGGGAAGTGGATCACTTGAGGTCACGAGTTTTAAGACCAGTCTGGCCAACCTGAGGAAACCCCATCTCTACTAAAAATACAAAAATTAGCCAGTGGTGGTGGGCACCTGTAATCCCAGCTATTCGGGAGGCTGAGGCAGGAGAATTACTTGAACCCAGGAGGCAGGGGTGACGGTGAGCCAAAATCACACTACTGCATTCCAGCCTGGGCAACAGAGCAAGATTCTGTCTCAAACAAACAAACCAAAAATTTGGTCCATCAGAACTTTTGGATGCCACAAACTGACAACCTACAGGCCAAATGTGGCCCACAGATGTGTTTTGTTGGACCTGAACAATGTTTTCTAAACTTTCTATTAGTTCCCAACACTTAAAAATTGGCGAAGTTCACATGAAAATCTAGAGATTTTTATCAATTTTATTCACTGCCTTATCCCCAGTGTCTGATACATAGTACACACCCAATAAATATTTGTTCAATTGAATTTCTAGCTTCTCTCAAAAAAAAAAAAATCAAGCTGGCATTTCTTCCTGGCAGTAATCGCCTGGAGCTGAGTAGTGATTACTCCCTGTAGCAGGGTGTTGGCCCACCAGTCCTGAAACACAGTCCCCACCGCTCCGTTGTCCTGCATCCAAACAGCTTCGTACTGGTGATTTGCCCCACCCCCATCAGCATCTGAACAATTGTTTCTATCTCAGGGTTTTCTGGCTATGTGATGGCCTCAGTCACCCTCCACGAGTTCAAACAAGAAAGTATTCCACCTGGAGTCCAAAGACACAGGTTTGAGCCTGATTCTACCAATGACCACCCTTGGGAAATTTGCTCCCTGAGTCAATTCTCCTAATCTGGAAAATGGGGATGGCAATACCTTCTTCACAGGTTGTTTGACAATCAAAATGAACAAGACAATATCTGTGGGCTGCTTTATAAAGTTTTATGGAAATGTGAACCCTTTTCATTGTTGCGGTTGCATTCATCCTTTAAAAGTATCCACGGTGGTGATAGTGATGGAGATTCCTAATGCCAAGCTCTTGAGCTCACCACACTTCCCTATATCAGCCATGTCTCTCTGTATATACACCCCTTTCCCAGCCCTCCCCTCTCATCTACCACTTTGGATTTCAGGGTTGAATGGGAAGACAAATGAAGGAACAGGCTGAAGAGTAAAGAAGACGCCACAACCCTCAAGGTTGGGTTCCATTTTTTCTACTAATATTGACTCCTTTATTTCACTCTCATTTCTAAGTCACCAAACCCTTGTGACTTAATTCACTGTCATTGTACCCAGTGTCTCCACTCTGCATCCTGAGAGCCAGTCACTCACTGCCTCCTCCTTATGTCCTTGAATCCAGGCCCCTCATGGACTCCTAATCTGGGTATTCACCCCCTGGAAATATGCCAAAGAGAGCTTTCCTATTCCACCTTTTTATCAGCAGGGAGACTATTTTTGTCACATATAAGCCTAACTTATCAGCAACACCCTCACCCCTCTCTCTCTCTCTCTCTCTCTCTCTCTCTCTCTCTCTCTATATATATATATATATATATATATATCTCCTGCCTTCTAACTCTCCCATAAATGTTTGCCAGCTATAGGTTGGATTATATGAAACTACCCGTGTTTAACAATTTCTGATGTTTAAAAAATGGCAATTTTTTGGTTCAACTTGATACATTTACTCCAGTGGCCCAGCCTTGGGGTTTCTGTGATCTCCACCTCTTCCCATGTTAGGCCACAGCCAGTTGTCTTGTCCATTTTTTGTGATGATTGCATGAGAGCCTTGAGAAAAATGCTTCAGCATTTCAAATATGGCAGGGGGTTTCCTCCCTCCCAAACCTGAGCTACAGTTGCCAGACGACTCTGTGAACTAGAAACCCTAGTAAAAAGTTATATTCCGGATGAAACAGATTCTTGTCTCTTCAGTTTCTTTCCTGCTCCTTAGGGGGAAAAGTTATAAAATATGCATTGCTGGTCTATGGTTTGGGAAATGGAAGCCTTTTTAAGGAAGGGGAACCTTCCCTCAGAATCAACCATGTCTCACCACCTTGGAAGTTTCACATTTTTCCTCCATGTGTTCTTTCAGCCCTTTGTGAAAGAAGTTCCCAAATCCCCGACCTCTTGCTTATTTTGCTCTGTTGATCAGCAGAAACTAACCCTACTACCTGCCACTCACCAGAAGCCCTCTCTCAACTTCCCGCTTAAGCCCAATGGGGAAAAGAGGACATTCTGAGACTGTTAGAAGAATTCCCTCAACTGCCCACTGATAACTGAAATTCTATATGGTAGCATGTCTTCGTCCACTGGGGCTACTATAACAAAATGTCTTAGTCTGGATGGCTTACAAACAGAAATTTATTTCTTTATAGTTCTAGAGTCTGGGAAGTCCAAGATCATGGCACCAACATGTTTGGTGTCTAGCGAGGAGCTCTTTCTGGCTCATACATGGCCCCTTCTCATGTTTCTTCACATGGTGGAAGGGGCTAGCTAGCTCTCTGTGGTCTCTTTTATAAGGGCACTAATATTCATGAGAGCTCCAGACCCATGAACTAATCACCTCCCAAAGGCCCCACCTTCTAATACCATCACTCTGAGGGTTAGGATTTCAACCTAGAAATTGGGGGGACACAAACATTGAGACTATAGCACGGTATAAATCCTGGAGCAGTAAACATTACTCCATCTTGTGGGGAGTCCTCTTTGAAAGGGCAAATTCCCCACATATTAACAGTTTACAAAATGATTCCTGGGAATCCTAGTGTTCCAAGACATATTTTTGGCTGTTCATAAAAAATGGTTTTTTAGGTCCAATAAATTTGAAAATTGCTGCATGCCATAGCCCCTCAAGGGAGTCCATAATACACAGCACCAAACTAAAGGCTCAGAGAGACCCTGCAGTGAGGAACAATTTAACTTTGTTTAATCTAGTCTCTCCTTAATTTGTCAAAATAATTATTTTTTTCATGGAATTTTTTTTATCACTTCTTGATCCTTTATGCCTCACAGAACACACTTTGTGAAACCCTGAGCTAGCCCATGAGGGAGAACAGATGAGTCTAACACTTCCTCTTCCTCTTGGGTATATGGAAAGAGCAGGGAGAGTGAGGATACCACACGTCTTATCCATCATCCCACCTACCCCACACCCCCACTCCTGGAAAGGAACGCCACTCACACAGGCTTGCATATGACTCTCCTCCTCTGCCCAGGACACACACAGTATCTGCAAAGAGCAAGACATTCCCAAGTGTCTGTTCAGCCTATCATCCATCATCAGTCTGGGCCCTGGGAAGCCCTGTGTGAGTCTGCAACACTCAGTTAAGACAGGGAGATCCAAGACGACCCCACCCAAAAGGAAGAAATTAGAAGGCCAAATATGATACGCTCTCTTTAGTTCCATTGCCCAATTTCAATTAGACACACCCTTGTCTCCAAATTCATGCAACCTATTCCCACCCAGGTGGGAGCCCCTGGAGCACCCTGTAGAAACCAGACTCGGAGGTGGTGCTTCTTGGCTTGGTGAAATTCCTTGTGATTCATCTGGATCCCACACTTTCACATTTCAATGCTTTCTACTTTTTGTTATTCTGTGTCATCTATGGAATTATCTCCCCACCTTGAATGTAAAATCCAAGAGTTTTGAGGTACTTTCTGTTTTTCTCCTTACAGCTTCTGGTTTTCAGTGATAGGTATGGAGGAAGTACTTAATAAACAATACAAATTTGTGTTTAACAGAATCTCTTCTGTTCTTACCCATTCCAGGAAAGAAAGGAGGTAAAATAGAAAAGTTCTCTTAACCCACCTCCTGTTACTGCCTCACAGATTCAACCAGCACCATCACTTTCCACTAAGAAACACACAGAGAAGCTCCTGGCACACTCCTTGCTCACAGCACTGGGCCACTCACTCTCTCATGCCCTGTGCACTTCTGTTCTCACTAATCGAGTTGTTTGCTTATCAAAGGTCATGTGTTCCCCAATTTGTTCATGCCAGTTGTGTTACTGTAGTTATGTATTTTAAATGAAGTTACTGGGACAGACACTCATGTTCCACTACACTAGATATTCTCCATTCACCCTCCAGGCCCATTCTCCCCCTCCCCCTTCCTCCCTCCTCCTCTGTGTCCCAGGAGGCTGACCTAGATGGACTGCACTAGTCAGGCTTCCTTGCCCTCTGGCTTCTGGCTGGATTCAGCCACTGGAAGGTAACAGTGGGAGACAGAAAGTAGGGGATAAACAGGCTGAGCTATTTCTTCCCCTTACTCCCTCCTTGCAGGTATTCAGCTCGATAGTAACTGAGCCCTCTGCCAAAAATCCTAACCCCAACCAGGCAGCTGTCTCTTGTGCTACCTGATGACATTAGACCTAGCAAGGATAGCAGCTAGTCACCGTTACTAGTTGCTAATCCCTGAGTGCTTTGCTACCCCCTGTTGTTTTCCCTCAACTCGGTCCAAACTTTATAGTTCCTTTGTTAAACTCTTGTCAACGTTCCTTTTGAGTGTCCCATCTCTTTCCTGCCCCCTTTATCTTGACCGGTCCACACACCCATAACTATTCTTCTCTCTCTTATTTTCTAAAAGAGCCCCATTTTATTCTGATACCAGGATCCCAAGTGCTTCAGAAAGCATCTCTCCTGCCAAAGGGTAAAAAAAAAAAAAAAAAAAATAAGACTTAAAGAGATTAAGTAACTGACCTAAAATCACACAGCACCAAAGTGGCAAAAGCTGGGGATGGGATCAAACCACCTTAGCCTGGGTTGCTCTGACAAATCAGAGAACCAGGCAACATCTTGCGGGTGGGTAGTTTACTCAGGAAAGTGATGTCACGGAGCAGGTGTGAGGGATAAGGGAACTGAAACAGTAATGAAGGGGGAACCAATACTAGAATATGTTATCAAATTGGTCATTGTTAAGAGAACTGCATGCTGCTTGCACCTGCATCCACCTGAGAAATCTTATGAGTTGTATCTTTTTGTCCATCTGAAGCAAGAATAGGGAGGTACATTTATCCATCAGCTCCCATGCACCATTGGCCAAGTGTTGTCCCCGCTCTGGAGTATTAACTGCTCTGCACTTGCAGGTGGCATATAGGGGAGAGCCTAGGGGTTTCCCACAGGTATTCCATACTGTGCCATCAGTAAAAACCCAGGAGAGATTACAGGAGGCAGTCTATACCAGTGTGAGGTGAGACAATTGTAGGTTACATCTTTGTAAAGTGGGTCAAAACCTCTGTGGAAGTGGTCAGCGCAGCAGAGGCTGGAAGGGGTGAGCCCAAGAGGGTATAAAATGATGCCCAGGCCGGGCACGGTGGTTCACACCTGTAATCTCAACACTTTGGGAGGCTGAGGCGGGCAGATCACGAGGTCAGGACCTCGAGACCATCCTGGCGAACCCGGTGAAACCCCTACTGAAAATAAAAAAAAAAAAAATTAGCTGGGCATGGTGGCGGGTGCCTGTAGTCCCAGCTTCTAGGGAGGCTGAGGCAGGAGAATGGCATTAACCCAGGAGGTGGTGGAGCTTGCAGTGAGCCAAGATCACGCCACTGCACTCCAGCCTCGGTGACAGAGCGAGACTCCGTCTCAAAGAAAAAAAAAAATGATGCCCAAGAAATGGCTGATACAGTCCACCTCTTTTACTACTCAGATCCACTCACACCCTTCATCCTACAAGCCCCGTCTACACAGAGTACCCTGGAGTGGTGACTGGCCACAATCTCCACAAAGACTTAATGCAAGATTATTGTGGAACCAGCTAGAGTCCCTACATCTGCATCTGTCCAGAAGCCATAATTAATATTCATCATCTCCTTCCTCCACCACCTTTTCTGGGTTCCCCCTTCTTAGTCAGCACTTTCGTTGGTCTGGGTTGCTTTCCAGGTGGGGCATCACAGGCTCTTCAGGGAAAGGTCTGAGTCTTTAGTTGCCTTGCCCTTTTTAGACCATGTGTGCTGAAATTGCTCATTCACCAATATTACTGGGCAAGGATGCCCAGTGCACCCCATGAGTTCCAATAGACTCCTCTCTGCCCTTCATCATATGGAAGCCACCATGGTTCCGCATATCAGTCTGGGTCAATCACCCCTGCCCCTACCCCAGGTAGCATAACTCCTTTCTTTGCCTGCTATTCCTTCAGCATGTAGGGCCTAAAATCACCTAGTAGTAAAGAAATGGTAGTGGATCTAAAGTACAACAACTTGTCATTCATCTCAGAGGTATGTTTCGGTATGTTCTAAAGCAGTGGACCCCTGAAAATCCACTTGATGTAGTAGATCTTTGGATCTTTGTGGAGTTTATCTCCCACTTTCTGGCATGCATGTGTCTTAATAGGGCCACTTCTGCCTACCAGATCCAATTAGCACGATTTCGGCACTATTGTGAGCAGAGAGTGGGAGAGATTGTTCTGAGAATTAAACTCTCATCACAGAGAAAGCATTTACCATCTTTGGTCTTTCTTCCTTCTCTCGTGTCATTCATTTCTTCTGTTCTCCCTAGTGCAGGTGCTTTCTTAAAGGTTATGGGGTCCCCATTTCAAGTCTTTGGTGTCATGAATCAGGTCCATGCCTCCCTTCTCGGGAGACTTACCTTTGTGATCCACAGGACCATGGGCTTCTGCAAGCATGAACCAAATCATAAACCTTGTTAAGAACTCTTCAGACTTAGGAAGTTCCAGACACAAAAATCTGTGAAACTGAACTAAATTATTTGAGTTGGGTTGATCCAAGGAGACTCGAAGCAATTCCTCAGAAGCAATGCTGCCTTTGTCCAAATTCCCCGTCTCTGGTGTCGAAATTGAAGAACAAGCGTTTCCACTAAGAGTTTTCACTGGGTCTCTTTTCCTGAAGAGCTGCCTTTCTTGGATGGTCTGTAACTATCTAGAATTCCCTTGAATGATCTGTGCACATCAGAGCCCACAAAAGCAACAGCAAGTGGAGAGAGCCATAAGCCCGAAGGCAGAGACTTGCCACAGAGACATATGGAAATATTTTGCGCCATATCACAGCTGACCTTTATCCATTCCTTTCCCTGTGTTATTTTATCCTGACATTTACCATGCACCTGCTGTGTGTTAAGCACTGTGCTTTTCTATAGATTAGTTCACTTTACGAGAAGCAGAAATTTCAGATTATCCACGGGCTAGAAGCATTGGAAGATGGTCTTAGGAAAGTCTCTGGCCTATCCAATATCTGTTAAATGTATGGGTGTGCTACATAATCTCTCAGGGTTCTTCCAGCCCAAATTTGCTAAAATTCTGTGCAGCTCTGAGATCTAGTTTCTCCTTCTAACAGAAGCCCCAGTGAGCCTCTCTTAACCTTGAGTTTCCCCCCAGAAAGCCAAGCTTGAGACAAGGACTTGAGTACAGCTGTTTTGAAGTGACTCCAGGAAATAGGAGTGGGTAAAGGGCAGGAAAGACGGAAGAAAAGAAGGGAGGGAAGCAGAGAGAGCGCATGAGGAAGAGAGGAAGGGAGGAGAGATTGAGGGAGGAAGGAAGAAAAGGAGGATGGAGGGAGGGAAGGAGTATAACATAAGACTGCATTATGAACCAGTCACCACTGCAGGAAATTGAGTTCAATCCCACTGGTATCCTCTAAAGAGCCATATAGAACGCACCTTATAATTGTCCACTAGAAGGATGAAAAGAAAAATGTTTATCTGCCTACTTCCTCTCTCCATCGATGAGAGGTTGTCCCATGGGTGTTAAATCCCTCCCAGTTTGCAATTATACCAGTGTCCAGAATTTCCAGACAGTAATATCAGAGAAGCCCCAGGGCAAAACAAGAGATACAAGACACAGCTTAGACATGGACTGTCAGGGGCTCCAAGCTGGTTATCACAGCAATTATGTAAAAAGTGGGCCATTAGGGTTTGTAAGATTGAGCAACCATACAGTATACTCCGTTAAATTTGAATTTCAGGTAAACAATAAATACGTATAAGAATGCCCTCATGCAATATTTGAGACTTACTTATACTAAAGTTTTTTACTGTTCATCTGAAATTCAAATTTGACTAGGCATCCCATATTTTATCTGGCAATCCATGTGCAATGCACACGTGGGCACAGGACGAATGCAATACAAAGCCCCAGCCCATATCTACCATCTCCTTTAAGGACCTTATCTATCTCCCTTGAGGATCTTTGAATTTCCCATTTCACCAAGCCTTGAGTATACAACTGGCTCGATCATGAGTGACGAGCTGTGATTCCTTTGTATAAGGACAGGAGAACTAACAGGAGAAAATGCAGGGTGAGGTGAAATGGGATACAGA
This sequence comes from Macaca mulatta, assembly GCF_049350105.2. Classification (NCBI taxonomy): domain Eukaryota; kingdom Metazoa; phylum Chordata; class Mammalia; order Primates; family Cercopithecidae; genus Macaca; species Macaca mulatta. The sequence continues at coordinate 122,011,953 of NC_133417.1, read as the reverse complement.
ATTTCCCATTCTTTGGGGACTCAAAGCCCAGGGAGGGAGTCTTGTGCTGGATACTGCCAAGACCCCATGCTGAGCAAACCCAGGCTGGTCCTGGACTTGCCCTCCATGCCCTTTGCTAGCTGAGGACATCTATAACAATGTTAAGATATGAAGCCCTACAGGGAATGAAGAAACCGAAATGTTCATTAGCACTACAAATGAGGATGCCAACGTTTAAAAACAGTGGTTTTTCCCTACAAATTCTTCTGTTGTTTTCAGGAAGACTTCTCATCTCAAAATATACCAAATGTAATTGTTTTAAGAGCATTTAGAGCTAGGAGATGTTTCCTATTTTGAGTTTAAAAATTGAGAAAAAAATAAGATGCTTAAAAATTACATTGCTTATACTTCCATGTTTCCATATACTGCCTATATTTCCTTTAGCTTCAAAATTTCCAGAACTTTCACATCTGTCCCTTGGTGAGGACTCCTCAGCCCCTGCGCCACCAGAAGCCTGCTTTTCCCCTGCCCAGTTCCCTCATCTAGACAGAATGACAGCTCCATTTGAATCTCCTGTGAGGGTAAGGCTAAACTGTATTGAAGCTGTGTTGTTTTTTGTTTTTTGTTTTTGAGATGGAGTTTCCCTCTTGTCGCCCAGGCTGGAGTGCAGGGGTGCTATCTTGGCTCACTGCAACCTCCACCTCCTGGGTTCAAGCGATTCTCCTGCCTCAGCCTCCCGAGTAGCTGGGATTACAGGTGCATGCCACCACTCCCAGCTAATTTTTGTATTTTTAGTAAAGACAGGGTTTCACCATGTTGGCCAGGCTGGTCTCGAACTCCTGACATCAAGTGATCCACCTGCCTCAGCCTCACAAAGTGCTGGGATTACAGGCATGAGCCACTGTGCCTGGCCTGAAACTGCATTTTCTATGTTGGAACCTTGAATCTGCCTCCCATGCAAGGCCTCTGGGAAAAAGGCTGAAGTTGCTCAGACACCTTCGCATTACATCAGCCTCTTCAGGACCTGATTCCAGAGCATCATTCCTATTGAGTCTCAGTTCCCCAAGTGAGATGGAAAGGACCACGGTGTCCCCTCCTCCAGCCTCCTTATTCCATGGGTGACAATACTCAATCCTGAAGGTGGGAGGTGACTGGCCCAAAGTCCATAGCTGGATTTTGCCATTTGATGGAGCCAAGAGAGGAGTCCAATATTCCTTCTGTTACCCAGCCACAGTCTAACCCCACTCCCCCATTCTTCTGTCTGACTGTGGAGTAAAGCAGAGCCCCATATGTAGGGACCAGTGTTCAAAGAATACTACAGTGAACATTTCACCTTACTGACTCAGAAGGCAGATGAGAGCCTCAGATGGTAACCATGAACAGCTTGTAGATGAAACTAGATGAAGACCCTGTTTCTGTCACTTAATCGTCATGTAACTTTAGCAAGTCATATAATCTTCCAGAACCCCTTTTAATCTGAAAAGTGGACAGGTGATCTCTGCTCAACTCCGAGTAATTGTGAGGAACAATGACTTCTCAGATATGATGGTGCAGAAAGGTGTACATGTAAGTCATTGTGATAGGAGGATATTCTGAAAAAATATGCCAATTATGGAAGTTTTGGGACTATATTCTGCATGAATGACCTCATACCACATGCTATGGATTGAACCGTATTCCCCCAAAAGACACTGAAGTCCTAACCCCCAGTACCTGTGAAGGTGGCATAATTTAGAAATAAAGCCTCTGCAGATAATAAAATTAAGATGAGGTTATTAGAGTGGATCCTAACCCAATATGATCCATGCTAAAAAGGGGACATTTGGACACAGAGACACACATAGAGGGAAGACAGTGTGAAAACACGGGGAGAATTCTAGCTACAAGCCAAAGCATGACTGAGGATACATGAAGCTAAGAGAGAGGCAGACAGCAGAATCCATCTCAGTCCTTGGAAGAAACCAACTCTGCTGACACCTTGATCTTGGACTTCCAGCCTCCAGAACTAGGAGGAAATAAATTCTGTTGTTTAAGACAGCCAGTTGGTGGTACTTTATTATGGTAGCTCACAAATACATTGTACAAAGTTAGTTACTGGTTCTATGTTTGTCATTACATCAACCGCACTCTTATACTGGCCCTGTTTCCCATCGAAGCAGCTCCTTGTTGCCCAGAGCTGTGCTGTCCCATACAGTAGCTGCTAGTCACATGTGGCTATTAAAACTTAAATATTGATTTCAGTAAAATTCAGCTCCTCAGCCACACAAGCCACATTTTAGGTGCTCAGTAGCCACTCGTGGCTATTGGCTACCATATTGGACAGTGCAGATACAGGCATGTCCATCATCACAGAGTTTCACTGGGCAGTGCTGCTGGAAGATGGTAGCAACTCACATGAGCCACAGAGTCATTCACAGTTGGGTCCCAGCCACACTTGTTCAGTCTCATTGACTGCCACACCCAGACCATGTGTTCTTCTGGGCAGGTGCCTCCACCTGTCCCTGCCTATTTTTGTTGTTGTTGTTTGAGACGGAGTCTCGCTCTGTCACCCAGGCTGGGGTATAGTGGCGCAATCTCGGCTCACCACAACCTCCACTTCCTGGGCTCAAGTGATTCTCCTGACTCAGCCTCCTGAGTAGTTGGGATTACAGGCATGTGCCACCACACCTGGCTAATTTTTGTATTTTTAGTAGAGACAGGATTTCACCATGTTGGTCAGGCTGGTCTCAAACTCCTGACCTCATGATCCACCTGCATGACTTTTTTCGTGTGGTGTCCTTTGGCAAGAATGCCCTCCCTACCCTGTACCCCACCCTACCCACTGTTCCTGTCTGCCGAAAAAGCCCTGCTCACTATTCAGACCCACTGTCAAAAGTGCCGTGCAGGGCTCCATGACCCTTCCAGGAAGAATCAGTCTGTCCCTTTCCTCTGGCTCCACAATTGCTGTCTCATTACATCTGTGCCATGATGTGTGTTTGGCATGAGGCTCTCTATTAAGCCCTTGAGGGCAGGGACTTTTATATATATACAAATATGTGTATATGTGTGTGTATATATATGTGTATATGTGTATATATATGTGTGTATATATATGTGTGTGTATATGTGTGTGTGTGTAAATATATATATTTGAGACAGAGTCACTCTCTGTCACCCAGGCTCTGGAGTGCAGTGGTGTGATCATGGCTCACTGTAGCCTCAAACTCCTCAGGGTCAAGCAATCCTCCCACTCCAGCCTCCCAAGTACCTGGGACTATAAGGGTGCACACCACCACGCCTGGCTAATTATTGTATTTTTTGTGCAAAAATTAGTCAGGCGTTTCACCACATTGCCTAAGCTGGTCTCAAACTCCTAGGCTCAAGTGATCTGCCCGCCTCAACCTCCCAAAGTGCTGGGATTACAGGCGTGGGTGACTGCACCCTGCCTCTATTTCATCTTTAATTGACAAATCATCATTGTGTAAAGGTATGGGTATGGGGTGCAATGGAGTGTTTTGATACACATACACATTATGGAATGATTAAATCAAGCTAATTAACATATCCATCACCTTAGATACTTATTTTTGTGTGTGTGGTGATAGTGGACATTTAAAATCTACTGTTGGTCAGGCGCGGTGGCTGACGCCTGTAATCCCAGCGCTTTGGGAGGCCCAGACGGGTGGATCATGAGGTCAGGAGATCGAGACCATCCTGACTAACACGGTGAAACCCCGTCTCTACTAAAAAACATATTTAAAAAATTAGCCGGGCGTGGTGGTGGGCACGTGTAGTCCCAGCTACTCGGGAGGCTGAGGCAGGAGAATGGCGTGAATCCGGGAGGTGGAGCTTGCAGTGAGCAGAGATCGTGCCACTGCACTCCAGCCTGAGCGACAGAGCCACACTTCAAAAAACAAACAAAAAAAAAAAAAACTACTCTCTTAGCAATTTTGAAATACATACACTACATTATTAACTATAGTCATCCGCTGTGTCATAGGTCCCCAGAACTGAAACTTTGCACCCTCTGAACACCACCATTTCCCCCCACCCCCACCCCACCCCCTATCCTCGCTTCCTCTCCCCAGCCTCTGGTAACCACTATTCTACTCTCTTCTTCTCCGAGTTGGACTTTTTTAGATTCCGCACAGAAGAGAGATCATGGGGTATTTGTTGTTCTGTGCCTGGTTTCTTTCACTTAGCACCATGTCCTCCAGGTTCACCCATGTTGTCACAAGTGACAGGATTTCCCTCTTTTGTAAGACTGAATAGTATTCCGTTGTGCATAATACCACATTTTATTTTTGTAACCCTGGGGCTGAACCCAGTGCTTGGCAGAGAGGAGACACCTGATCGATGTCTAGTTCATTTCCGTTCAGGTTTGGGGCGGGCTCCAGCTGCCTCGCTTCCCCATCACAGTGGTTCTCAGCTCTGGCTCAGCCTCAGTTGTTCTCCCCAAAGGGCAGGACTTCCCCACAGGCCCCTGGTTCCTTCCAGAGTCGGCGAAGATGTGGGGGAAACCCAGATTGTAGGCAGAAGCTCAGACCTTGGTGGCTCTGGGGAAGCCGTCAGCTAAACAGAGCATGCCCTGAACCCTTCTCCACGGCACAAGAGTTGCCCAAGCAGGGAGGTGGCGCCGAGGGGCCATCTCTGCACACACACTGACCATTCTCTTCCAGTGGAATATTCTGTCTGACCGCTCTGGCGACCAGCACTGGCAGCTCTCCCGGCCTCCCACGAGGACATTCTCCTCAGGGCACTGACCCACGTGCCTGCCCTGGCGAGCCCCAGGGTGACAGAGCCTCCCGTGGCTGAGAGTCCCCTGCCTGTTCCCCGAGCTCCCTTCCAGACTAGCCCATCCGCGCTGCGTTCCTCGCCGCCCCTCCAGCCGTGTCTCCCGCTCTTCGGCTCCATGTTGGGTTACCTGCCCCACCATCCTTCCAGCTTCCCTGCAGAAAGCTCCCTGCCGGTGCCGGCCTCCTGCCCATCTCCCCCACAGCCACCTCCGGCCGTAGAGAGCCCTGTCCGCTGGGCTCCGGCGGTGGCCTGAACTCCCTACCCTGATTCACTGAGACCCCATCTCCTCTCGGGTTGCCTACAGCAGAGCGTCCCTCCCCTGCTCTTTCACCTTTTCCATCCACCCCATCATCTTCCTAAAATTCAAATCGTTCTTCTGCTCTAGGCCTCAGCTCCTCCCAAAGTTCATGGAACAAAACAAAAGCCAAACTCCTCCCACAAGCATTGAAGCGGCTCCCAGATCTGACCCCTACTGACCCGGGCTGCCTCCCTTTCCCAGGGCCATGCCACACGCTGTCCCCCTCGTCTGCCTTTTGTCCACCTCCTGCGCCCCCCATGTCCCCGCCCCACACACTGTCTTCAGGTTCAGCTCACACACACACACCCTATGTGTGACGGGGGCACAGGGGGCTGCCTGCCATACTCACCTAGACGGCCTGGCTCATACATGACACCCAGGCACGTGAGCCGAGGAAACTCCTTGTGCCTCAGTTTCTTTGTCTGCAACACGGGGTCATACGATGCCTGCTGGTCGTTGAGCAGATTGAATGAGATGTGTTACATGCACACCGCGCCGTGCCTGGCACATAGCTGTTCATTCCCATCACTGGTATTGCTGCATGGTCTCCCGGGAAGATTTCGCCAAACCTGCCTCCTCCCTTTTCACCACATTTTGCCTGAACTCTACACTGGGGCTTTGCAGCAGGCTTGGTTTTGCCCATGGCTGCCTCGCTCCGAAGACACCGGGGTGGAGTCTCGTTCACCTGGCACCTCCCCAAGACAAGCACAGATGAGGCCCCGTGAATGTCGAATTCCTTCTGCTCCCGTCTCCTGAGCTCCCGCCACCGACACCCACTCCAAGCGAAGGCCCCTTTCACTCTGACTCCACAGAAGGCATGTGTCAGAGACTGAGTGTGTGACAGATGTGTGCGCGTGAGAGCATGAGTGCGTCTATGTGGGTGAGTGTGAGAGAGTGAGAAATGCATGTGTGTGTGAGGGCATAAGTGTGAGTGTGTCTTCGTGGGTGTGTGAGTGTGAGTGCATCTGTGGGAGAGTGTGAGTGTGACAAATGAGTGCAAGTGTGAGGGTGTGTGTCCATGTGGAGCACTTGCTGTGTGTAAGTTTGAGTGTGTGACAAATAGGTGTGTGTGAGGGTTAGTGTGTGTGTGTCTATGTGGGTGTGTGAGTGTGAGTGTGTGTGTGACAAAAATGGGTGTGAGTGTGAGGCGTCTATGTGGGTGTGAGTGTGTATGTGTGACAAAGTGTGAGGGTTTGAGTGTGAGTGCATCTGTGGGTGTGTGAGTGTGACACAGTGTGAGTGTGTGACATGAGTGTGAGAGTGTGTATGAGTGTGTCTATGTGGGTGTGTGTCTATGTGGGTGTGAGTGTGTCTATGTGGGTATGAGTGTATGACAAATGTGTGTGTATGAGTGTGTGAGAGTATGAGTGTGACTATATGTGGATACGTATCAGAGAGCGTGTGACGAATATGTGTGCAAGTGTATGTGACCATGAGTATGAGGCATCTATGTAGGTGTGTGGGTGTGAGAGTGAGCATGTGACAAATGTGTGCTCGCATGTGTGAGGGCGAGCATGAGTGCATCTATGTGGGCATGTGAGTGTGAGATGTGTGAGTGGGGGTGTGGTGTATGAAAGTGAGTCTATGTGTGCATGTCTGTGTCAGAGTATGCGGGTGTGAGTATAAGAATGTGTTAGAGAATGTGTATTGTGAGAATGTGTGAGAGAGTACTGTGAGTGTACATATGCCTGTATGAGAATGTGCAGGTGAGTGTGAGAGAGTATGTGTGAGTGCAGTGTACATGTGAGTATGAGGTGTATTGTGGGATTATGTGTGAGAGAGTATGTGTGTGTGTTTATATGCACATAAAAGATGTATGTGTGCGTGCATGGTGTCTACATGTGAGTGCACATATGCATGTATAAGGTGTGTGAGAGAGAAGATGTGTGAGTTGCATACCCATGTATGAGGTGTGTGTGTGTGTGAGTGCATGTATGTGTGTATGTGTGTAGCTCATGTTTATTGAGCATTTGCTGTGTGCCAGGCATTTTACTTATCAGCAACAAGTAAACTCACAGAGGTACTCATTATTTCCATTTTTTCAGAAAAGATAATAATAATTAGGTACAAAGAAATTAACTTGCCAAGGGAGCCCAGATTCAACCCAGAAAGTGTGACAATAATGCTTGTGTGTGCAACTACTAGAATTACTGCTAGAAATGGCTGCTTCTAGATTCTGTCTCACCCCCATGTCCCTGAGATCTGAAATCAAGGAGTGTGAGTGTTTATGTGAGTGTGAATGACTCAGTAACCAGGAAATGAAAACTGGGCAACTTGGGCAGGGGCCAGAAAGCAGAGTAGAAGAATGGGAACCACACAGAGGTCTTACGGTTCTCAAGCATTCAAACAAGCTGGTCTCTGCAGAGCGCCCCTCTTGAGCTGGGGCTGAGCGGTTTCCAGGCCTAGAAATCAGCCTGATACCAGGAGAGTGCCAGTTGGCCTGTAAGCAGCAGCCATTTGTTCCTGGTTGAAGCCAAGCCACTTGGAGTTGTAGGATCAGCAGATGTCAGGGCAGGGGTGGGGCTGCAGGAACCCAAGTGAGCAATCATCCCATTATTGGTCACTCACGCTTCCAGGGGAGCTACAGTGGTTGTTCCCAAAATGAGGCCCCAGGACCACAGACAGCAGGATTCACATGGAGAGTTTGCTAAATTGCAGATTCCTGAGACCCATTCTCCTGGATCACCCAGTCTCTGGGATATGATCTTAAAATCTGCATTTTTAACAAGAACCTCTGGTAATTCTGATTTGCTGTCAAATCAGAGAATCACCAGTCTACAGACATGCATAACTGTCTGTCTTAGAGCATTAAGAACGATGGGCTGGGCGTGGTAACTCACACCTGTAACCAGCACTTTGGGAGACCGAAGGAGGCAGATGACTTGAGCCCAGGAGTTTGAGACCAGCCTGGGCAATATAGCAAGACCTTGCCTCTATTTAAAAACAGGAAAAAAAAAAAAAAAGAGTGATAAAAATAAATTGTTTTTGTGAAATGAATGATATTCACAATATGTGCATTGGCGAAAGCAGTTTAGAAACACTCAGGATGTGAACCTGTGGAGACCTAGGCTGCACCTAGGATGGCTTCTGGAACTTGACCCCCCAGCATCCCTGTGTCCAGTCGTTGGCCAAGAGAAGCTTTAATTGCCTAATGCCAATAATCAGGGTAACCAGCTCCCGCCTTTGAAATTGTGTTGTTTCTGCCTTAAATAAACTGGTGGAAGATAAGAGGATCTACAAGGACAGAGATCAGGGACTTATTTAAGCAAAGCAGATGCCTGTTTGATCATGAATGCTTATCTAATCATCATAGGGATGAATCTGGTCTGAGACTTGCTTTCATTAGAAGACGCTGGCGAGGATGAGAAGGAACAGCTAATCTCACCCAACTTACGTTTCCTTGGTTCTACCATTAACCACTAAAAAGCACCCTACAGTTGTGCTCAAACAGATTGACTCAGGTTGGCTTGTAACAAGGCAGACAACCCAGTAGTGACTCACTTCTTATGGGACAAGCAGAAGACACACTTTCAAGTGCTCACAATTATAGTTGGGGTACCCTAGACCACCTGCTTTGGATTCACCTAAGGAGCTAAGGTGCAAATTTCTCAGTCCCTCCCCAGACCTACTGAATCAGAATCAACTGGGGTAGGGGGAGATTGTCTAGAAAGGACATGTTTTAGAAAGCACTCCAGTGATTTTCTGCACACTAAAATTTGAGAACCACTGCTAAGAAAATCTTTTCTTGCCGGGCGCGGTGGCTCAAGCCTATAATCCCAGCACTTTGGGAGGCCGAGACGGGCGGATCACGAGGTCAGGAGATCGAGACCATCCTGGCTGACACGGTGAAACCCCGTCTCTACCAAAAAAATAAAATACAAAAAACTAGCCGGGTGTGGTGGCGGGCGCCTGTAGTCCCAGCTACTCAGGAGGCTGAGGCAGGAGAATGGCGTGAACCTGGGAGGAGGAGCTTGTAGTGAGCTGAGATCGTGCCACTGCACTCCAGCCTGGGCGACAGAGCGAGACTCTGTCTCAAAAAAAAGAAAAAAAAAAAGAAAAAAAAAAAGAAAATCTTTTCTTGCTTCCCCACTCCCAGGGTCAAAGCTCATCACTGGTAAGGCCGACCTCCAGAGAACGAGTATTAACCACTTATCCTTCTTCCTTAATTGCATCTCCTGGTCTACTTCTGAGAAGAGGAGAGCCATCCAGGAGGCCAAAGTAGAAATAAGTCAGAAATAAGGGGGCTGTGGTTTGTGAACTCCACTGTTGAGCATTCAAACAGGGCAGGGCGCGATGACTCACGCCTGTAATCCCAGCACTTTGGGAGGCTGAGGCAGGCAGATCACAAGGTCAAGAGATCGAGACTATCCTGGCCAATATGGTAAATCCCCAACATGGAAACCTCTACCAAAAATACAAAAAATTAGCTGGATAAGATGGCACGTGCCTGTAGTCCCAGTTACTCGGGAGGCTGATGCAGGAGAATAATTGAACCTGGAAGGCGGAGGTTGCAGTGAGCCAAGATTGTGCCAATGCACTCCAGCCTGGCGACAGAATGAGACTCTGTCTCAAAACAAAACAAAACCAAAAAAAAAAAAAGAATTCAAACAGGAGAGTATACCTCCTCAACTCTGACCACCTTGCAAGGCCATCTGCCAACCATGGTCACCACTCAGCAGCTGCTAGGAAGATGGCGCCTGGCAGAGAGAAAATATCTCAAAGAAGCAGGGGTGAGAATGGCCCTGCAAAATTGGTTCAATGACTAAACCAGATGGTGCCATCTCTGATGGCAAAAGCTTCACTATAAAAACTAAGAGCACTCTGAAAACAACACGGTTTTCTTCTAACCTTGGAGAGAAGTATGAAAGAACCACAGGTGATGGCAGAAAAGTCTCAGACTATTTGTCTGCGACGTTACAAAGCATGCATTGGTTCAACACTGGGAATGGGATGAGGAAGGAAAAACGCAAGAAAAAAAGTAGGAGACAAAATAGTAGGGATAGGATGCATTATGAACAATGTCACCTGTACTGAGATCTGTGAAAATAAAAAGAAGCAGAATAAAAATTTCCTTACTGCTTTGGAGAGCAATTAGCTGATAGAAGGAATAATTACAGTTCAATGAACTGAAATCTCCATCCTGCCTATTTATTTTTGTTTTTATTTTTCTATTACTGTGTTTAATTATCTTCATCACAAATATTTTACATGCAGCTATTTTAAAGTGTTGGCTTAGATTAGGATCAGCCTTTGGTTAGTAAATAAATGTGTGTTTTTGCTCAAAATAAAATAAAATAAGGAATTCAAGCAAGAGGCAAACATCCAACATTGTTTCTAGCTATTATCCCAACAGGGAAGTTATCATTCAGGTGTATGCTTGTAGGACCTGACGAAGTTCTAAAATTTTTATAATTATTCCTGCATTTAGTAAAACAAAGATGTAGGCAGGTGGGGTGGGGAGGTGATGGGCTTGTCTTTGGAGGCAGCGAGGAAAGTGGAGCCAGGAGGAGAGTGTTCCACTCCGCCTTTATTGGGGGAGAAGCAAGTTAAAGAACAGAAAGGATGGCGGCAGTTCCCAAGAACAGGTAGGTTCATCACCTACCGTAATGAACCAAAATCACAGGGGCTGCTGTCCCTGGGGCAGGGACTCAGAGCCAGGCCTTGGACTCGATACTTGCCTTATCCAATCCCAACTCTCCCAGTCAGCCAAAGGTTATGTCTAGTTTTTATCTTTACAGATAAAGACACTGAAACTCAGAGGGGTTCAGTGACCTACCTGGGACACTCAGCTTGAAAGTGGCAGAGTCCTGAAGGTGACCTGCATCAGAAAGTGTTCCAGGCACAGGGGAGACATGGCAAGGCCTGGGAGTGGTAGGGAGCAGGAGAAATTCAAGAACCAGAACCTGAAGGGCGAGCCATGAGAATGGGGCACAGAGCATTTGGGAGCCGGGGAGCGGGGACCAGGCCTCTCTCCATGCTAAGTTATCGGGAGCACAACCAGCACTGATGAAGCAACTGCCATGTGCCAGGTGTCAGGGGAAGTGCTCCCTCTGCTCTCAGAGACTCTGATCAATGGGAAGAAAACAGACAAAAGAGCTCATCACTGAGTGACCAAGTGCAAAGACCCAGTGAATCCTGGGGCCAGAACCTGCAGACTCAGCAGCCTCTAAGCCCAGTTTGCTTCATATTTCAGTGCTTGAAAAGACAGGAGTCCCAGAAAGTTCTGCCTTCCCTCCTTTCCTCTCTTCTTCCCTTCCTCCTCGCTCCCTCCCTCCCTTCCTCCCTCCCTTCCTTCTCTCCTTCCTTCCTTCTTTCATTTTTGCCAATACAAACTATGAGCCAGACTCTAAGAAACAATTTCCCAAGCATCTTCCCCCTGCCCCGATGTCCATGATTCTGATATCCACTCCAAGAAGTGTGAATTTTCATCATTCCCATTTTAAATTATGAAGAAACTGAGTTCTCACAGCTGGTTGGTGACCCTGCATGGACTTGAACTCTGATTTCCAACTCTCTACGCCTTGCTTCGTGTTGTTTTCCCCATACCCTCTAGTCTCATCCTCGCTTTTTCCTTTCTGAGGCAGCTGTTGAAAAAACCCAGCCAATCCCATGAGCTCCACCCCCACTCCTGCCACGACTGCCATCAGAAGGCGGACAGGCCAGGACAGTAAAAGGGTGCACTGGCATGCTGCCCTGAGAGCAGCGGGTCATGGGCTGTGCCAGGGCTGGGCTCCAGCATGAGCTAAATCTGCCCCTTCCTTCCTGCCCCTGCCCCCTCAACCCGACCCTGGCCAAAGTGGCGGGGAGCAGGAGACTAAAGAAAAGAACATGTTAACCATCTGCAAATATTATGAGAGGTGTGAACACAGAGAGCAAGGATACGATGTATACCCACTCTCCAGGGCACCCAGGACTGGGGGCTGGGCTGGAGCAGCTGCTACAGGACCAATTTATAAAAGACACAAAAGAAAGATGAAGGTGGAGGGAGCCTGACCCAGACGGATTAGGATATGGAATTGCAGAGGGATAGGGGGTCAGGATACAGCTGTAGAAAGGCCTGTGAGATGGCCTGGCTTGAAGAATTTTCAGCCTCACCAGACCCTAGCAGTGGGGTTCACTGCCCCAGCCTCCTGGCTGGGAGTCCGGGCTGGGCTGAGTGGAGGAAGGTCCCTGCTACTGCCTTCCAGAGCTGAGGGGAAGAAAGAAAGGCTGACCTTTGAGGAGAGGCTTGGGGTGGGGATGAGGAGACAAGCACTCTACCCTGAAAGATGTGTCTGGCAGCAGAATCTAGAATCCTGGCTGACCCAGAGCCTCATCGTGTGCTTTTTGTTTTCTGTAATGACAAAGATAAAGAGTGGGGAAAATAAACCAATGAAACATGCAAAACTCCTCTCTCACCTGCCTTGACCCTGAAGAAAGCAATCCCATTGGCAGGCTAGGGGCCGGAGGGAGCACACAAGTTCAGTAGCAGGCTCCGAGGTCCCGCCACCATGAGCAGTAACTGGTAGCCTGCTCCACCTCTTCCCACTGCCATCCCCTGGCTTGAGACGATTGTCAGGCTAAGCTGCCCCTGAGATGGACACCAGCACGGGTCACTCAATCTCTGCAAGTGTCGGTCCATCCCCTTACCCCCGCAGCTGTCAGGCAGCCTCTTTGAGAACAGGCTCTGGTTACAGGGTATAAACAGGCCACAGCATCAGCTGGCCCTGATCTGGCCCATGCTGCTGGTGCTTCTAACTTGAGGGGTGGGGAGCGGTGACAAAGCTGGAGGAGGGATTTGCAAAGTGGGATGGCCCCTCTCTCTGCATGCCACCTCGTCCCCTCCTCCCCCACTCATCTGAATTTTCTCCAGAGAATAGAGATCTTCCTTCCCGGCAGTGGTCATGTGTGCCAGTCCCCGTGACCTTGGCATGGGCTGCAATGCACATGAGCAGCCCATCTTCCAAGTCAATCGTGTCAGAAACATGCTGTTTGAGACCAAACACCACTCCCTGTCATCACTGTGCCGACACAGAGATCCCTTTCACTGGAGCAACAAAATCTTCTATGTATTTGTCTTCCTTCCAACCCTAACCAGTGGGATTGAAAGTTTGTATCTTTTTGGCTCTAGGAGACCCTTGCTGTACCCGAAATGGTATTCTGAATCTCTAAATGCTCAGCCAAGACCTGCAGATGATTAGGGTAAGTGTGCAGTGGGGGCTTCCAGAGTAAATGTTGCAAACCCAACAGAAGGGGCCACTCTCATTCCGGAGGAAAAAACAGAAATTCAAACTGATTTTCCTACTGAAGGGCCACCACCGTATATCCTTCAGAACCAAGGATTGCTGGGGCTGGAATTCTGCCTGGTGACTGAGAACTTCAGAAAGCAGATGACATCTAGGGGACCCATCCAGGTCTATAAATTCCTAATACAGCGCAAATATCCCAAATAGAGTAGAAGAAATCACTGGAAGCTGAAGCAAATAGTATAGATCCAAGGGGAGTGATCAGCTATCAAAAGGGCAGAAAGATTGACTTGACTCAGCCTCAAGGCCACCTCAAGGCTCCTAACTGGCAGGCTTGTGGAATTGTATCTGTAGCTCTCACTTGAGAATTATAGATCAATTTCAGATCAGACCAATGGGCTAGATTGCTGCTATTCAATAGCTGTATAACCTTGGGAGTCTCTTCACCTCTCTGCTAGTCTGTTACCTTCTGATAACAGGCAAGGATCTCCAAATCAAATTCATCCACATGCGCAGATCAATCCACACAGAGGAATGACACAGAGCCTTTGTTATTTTTAAGATGTGAAAAGACAGGGGTGACTAGGAGAACAGGGGCTTTCAGAAACCGAGAATGTGGAAGGCCACCTCTGAATGGATAGAGCAGAAAGAAGAGGAGGCAAGGAACAAAAGAAGAACATCAAAAGACTGAGCTATGGGATCTAGAGGAGGCTCTGTGCATTTCCAACAAGGCCAGGCCAAACCAGGCAGAAATTCTGTGGTTTTAGCTATGCAGCTACCAAGGTCCTCTGCTTTCTATCATTTAAGAAGTAGGTTTGTGCAGGTTTGGAGTGTAGCGTGTATGTGTGTTTTAACTTGGCTAACTTGAAACTTCCTTCCCCCAGATTAATCAAAGAATCAGCATATGACTTACCCAGAATATAGGTCACAGAATTATAGAACGTTATTGCACGAAGAGGCCTTTGAGGATACACACTTGTAGAAGCACACACACACCAAGAGTGGCTTAATAAATGCATGTTGAATGAGGACACTTCATTACAGGGTTAAAGAATTATTCATCTATTCAACAATTACTACATACCTATTATGTGCTGGACCTGTGTTAAAATTAGGCCAGTCGCACAAATTCATCTGCTAGAGCAGAAAAAAATATATATTTGATTCAAGGCTGTTTAGCAGTTTAATCAAAAACTAAACTATTTTTTTAAAAGCCCTGAATGATATTTTTTCCCCTATACTTGGGCAATCAGGCATATGGGCCTTGGCATAAAAATGTTCCAGATCCAAGTTGGAGTAAGGCATGTGGCTAAAAAGACCTTCAAGCACTTCCAGTCCTTTCTACACTCCTGGAAGGTTTTTAAGAAAAAAAGATGAAAAAGAAACACCCTTTGGTTTCGGTGTGCACTCTCTGTACTTGCATCTGTCTCTTTGGATATGGTTGGCCAAAGAGTCTGCTAAAAATATAATGAAAGAAGAGGGGTGGGAAGGGGGGAATATAGAGAGAAAATTGAAAAAACTAACCCTGTTCCTTGCTGGCTGCCTCCCCCCACAAATTCACCACAATGTTTAAGCATGTCACTATTTATCCCTCTTTTTAGCCATATTTTTGACACTTGACATATGGTATATACTGTCTTTTAAATAAAAGGTAAAAGTGCTGTCATTTTTATTCTTCCTGTTGGACTCATGAGTCTCTGAGACTGAGAAAAACTCTCTAGCTTCAGGCAGGTCTTTGTTCTGATTTTGCTGCCTCCCAATGCCTAGGAGGCAGGCTGGGGAGTGGTGGGAAGGGTGTTTGAGCCAATGCCCATTGTATGGGTAGCAGAATCCACCAAGATCCTGAAGGTATACGGGAACCAGTTTAATAGACTTCCAAGGACCAGCCAGCTGGGAATACCCAAGTCTCCGGTTTCTCAGGTTCCAGGATCTGTTCATCCATGTCATGGCTGGAGTTTGCCCAAAGGGAACAGAGGAAGGGAGCTCGGCAGGAGTTAGTCCGGGAGCTGGGTGGTTGGATCATTGGGCTTCTTGGAGTTTGCTTCAGCTCTTCCCTTTCAGCAAAGGTTACTGGAGCAGGCTGGGCCTACTTGGGCTAGGAGAGCTGAGTCATGCATGGGAAGGGACAGCAGCAGCTATAAATTATCTTGTGTGTAAGGCTGGCTTTTGAAAACTCTGGCTTTGGGCTTAGAGGCTTTATTTATATCTCTCACAGGAGTATTTTTCAAACTCATGGCCATGCACTCTGTATTGCTTTGGGGACACTCCAAGCACCTGGTCTCCTCTATGATGAGTCCTGCAGGTGACAGTCCCCAGAGGCCCTGGGCCTGGACTCTGAGTCTGCTGTCACTCACATCCACACGTACACCCCTTGTTGCCAAGGCCAGGACCCCATCTCACACATAGAAGCATGTCCAACGTCATTGGCACGATGTTGTGTGCAGACACACAGATGACATTCAGCCAAACACACACACACACACACACACAGTCTGTCTCGCGCTCTCTCTCTCTCTCTCCTTCTCTCTCTCTCTCTTTCTCCGTTTCTCCCTTTCTCCCCATATGCAAACTACTACAACCCACTGGTTCCCTGCCCATTTCAGAGACAGCCTCTGCTCACTGTGAAACCTGCAACACACAAGAACACTCCACAGGCTGAAGGGCCTCTCCAGGAGTCAGATGCCCACTTCTCTGGCTGAGGAGCATTTTGTAACTGACTGAACACATTTTTTATGTGCTTTGGTAATTTGGTTTGCTTGCTGTTGTTGTTGTTACTCGTACCTTACAAAGTGGATAGCGAGGTACCATAAAATAGAAGCTGCCACATAATTCACACTCTTGAGAACAATTTCTCTGGTCGAATCCTCGCAAATCAGAGTGAGGTGCCATGGAGACGCAGGTCCTCCCTCTTAGATTATCTGGCAAAGAGAAGCAAAATTTCCTGAGCAGAGGTGAAAGAAGGGGCAAGGTTATCTCTTCTAATAAATGTGAATGCTTTTGTCTCTTCTTAGCCCACACTGACATTTTTTCTGTATCTTCCACCTCCCTAGCCTTTTCTTTTCTCTTCTCGGCTTTGTAATTCGATGATTTTTGATAATTTAATAAATTAGTGATTGTTATTTATTTCCCTTGGTTTATTTACCATTATTTGTTTTTAATCAAACAAAGTCTCTTCAAGATAGATAGAAAGTATCTCATTGTGGCCACTTTCCTGAGAGACACAGGAAAAACAAAACACTTTGTTGCCTAGGATCACATAGGACAGTGGCTGTGACGGATTTGAGTCCAACACCTCCAGACCCTGCCTAGCAGCTTGCTTCTGGAATGATGACCACAGGTCCCTCTAATTCATCCAGCCCAACTTCTATCCTCTGAGCCCTGTGTCTTCTTATTCAAAGGACATAGGACTGACCTCAACACTCATCACTACCTTTCTGGGAAGCGGTACTCCTAGACTTTGAGGCTAGATTTTATGGGGCTGTCTTTGCCTGTCAGTAGAAAGGATAGTTAGGGCTCTCCATGGGGCAGCAGTGATCCTACTGTTGATTGCCACAAGGCCAGAAATTTGAAAAAAATGTCATAGTTCTTCATTAGGTTAGTGTTCCCCAGTTCCTCCCTTTTCCCACCTGATTTCCCCATCATGATAAGCATACGCTGTTCACACATATCTAATACTCTTATGCCACCATCATCTCCAGCTATCTTCCAAGCACAGATATATATATGAGGAATCACTTTCTCATCCCTGGATCATCCAACCATCTTTCTCCCACCACTCAAACATTACTTAAATTTCTACTTCTCCCACCGGCTTTTTCAGACAATTTACTACACAAAGCACTAATTCCTGCCACATATATCTCATGGAAATGTCTGCACCTCATCCTTCCACGGCTGTTCAATGCTTACAGTTTAGTTGTGCTTTTCCAACAATGGGGTGCATGCCAGACAGCTCCACCTGCCCCTCCAAGTCCAACCTTCTCCCTCCTGCTGAGCCTCAGGAGACCAACCCCTAGGGGCCCTATCAAGGGGAGTCCCTTGCCCTACAGTTTTCATTTGGATTTGGCCAGTGGGAGGCACTATCTGGAAGTCAGAGAGCATGAAGAAAGGGGAAGCTGGGAATTTATTCCCTCATTCTCTCCTTGCAGCATTGTTCCAGGTTGTCTGGGCTCCTTACAGCTCCCAGCTCCTCTCTTTGGAGCTACTGTATTAGTTTCCTGTGGCTGCTATAATGAACTACTACAAACTTGGTGGGTTAAAAACAACAGCAATGTGTTCTCTCATAGTTCCAGGAGGACAGAAGTCTGGAATCAAGGTGTTGGCAGGGTCACGCTCCCTCTGGAGGCTCTGGGATCAACGGGATCTGTTCTCTGCCTCTCCCAGCTTCTGGTGGCTGTCAGCATTGCTTGACTTGTGGCCTCATCACACAAATCTCTGTCTCTGTAGTCACATTGCCTCCTCCTCTTCTCTGTGTCTTCTCTTCTAAAATCCCTCTCTTTCATCTAAAAAGACATTTGTCATTAGATTTAGGGCCCACTTGGATAAACCAGAGTAATCTCCTGATCTCAAGATCCTTAACTTAATGAGATCCGCAAAGACCCCTTTTCCGAATAAAGTCACATTCACAGGTTCCAGGGATGGCCACCAGGCCCAGCTAAATTTTTTTGTATTTTTAGTAGAGACGGGGTTTCACAGTGTTGGCCAGGCTGGTCTCAATCTTCTGACCTCATGATCCATCCACCTTGGCCTCCCAAAGTGCTGAGATTACAGGTGTGAGCCATTGCACCCAGCCCGTGAACATTTCATTACTTTCATTAAGCTCACTTCTAATCACCCAGTTTGTTTCCTGACTGGTACAGGCATCTTGAGGTCAAAGGCATCAGATAAAGCATCTGTGGGACTCACCCTATGCACTCTATGCAGAAAGTAAAGATTTATTGATGATAAGGATAAAAATGAGAAGAAGAACTTCAAGAGAGAAGGGGCCCAGCCCTCAGAAGCAGCATCATAGCAAACATTACATGCAGTTCCTTCCTAAACTCAGTCACGAGTATGAAATGAAGGGGTAGAATTAGAATGATGCTAGATTCTTTCCAGACCCTTTCTGTTAAGACTATTCCACTTAGAATATTTCAGCAGCAAATAAACAGAACCAAATCCTCCTCCAATCCTGACTCCAATGACTTGAACGGTGGGTCTCAAACTTTAGCATGCACCTGAAGGGCTTGTTAAAAGGCAAACAGCTGGGCCCCACTCCCAGAGATTTTGATTCAGTTGTTCTGGGTAAGACTCAAGAATTTGCGTTTCTAACACGTTCCCAGGGGATGCTGATTGGCGTTTCTGGTCCAGGGACCAGACTTGGAAAACCACTGGCTTAAAATATATGAAAAATTTACTCTCTCATATTTAAAAAAAAAGATGCCCTGGAGATGGTGGCTCCAGGATTGATTAACTCAATGGCTCAACCAGATCCTCAAGGACATGGTTCCACTCTGCCATTCTCAGCATGTCAACCTTGACCTTAACCAGGTCCTTACAGCTGCAGGCTGGGTCCAGCAGTTCCAGGCATCCCTTACAGACTGGATAGTGGCCAGCAAAAGAGATCAAGCTTCTTAAGAACTGAGAACTCTTCTAGTTGGTGTCTCCTTACATCATATTGGCCAGGATCACACCACATGCTTGTACCTAAACCAATCACTGTAAATGAGAAGAGAAACAGCAATGATTGGCTTATACCCATCAGTCATATGAAGGAAGAGTAGACACCAACTATGCTGATGGGCTCTGGTGATAGTAGAGAAAAGGGGGTACATGCCTGCTTAGGTCTTAGGTCTGCTAGAGTACTTTTTGGGTGTTGTCTGTTCGGCAAACATTCCCATCCTCTTTCATCTGCTACTTGGAGGAGTGGGCATAGGACTAAGGACGAACAAAGCCTAGTGGTCTGTATTTAGGCAGCGGTGACATGTAGCCCAAGTAGGGAAACTGAGAATCTTTCCCTGAGTTGCAGCAAAGAATACTGTAAGGGGAAAAGGCATTCTCTTTCTGCAGAAGTTGCTAAGCAGGGACAGCTGGTGGTTATGTGCCTCCTAGGAGACGAAAGCCTCTGGGAAGTACTCAAAATTAACTAGCAGTCAGAGAAGCACAGATAAGCAGAGATGAGCAAACAGTAATTGCTGCAGCTCTTCCCCTATTTCTGTGAGGCATCTCAGTGCCCTTCGTATCTCTGGAAGAAATGTCTCATTTGTCTACACTAATTGGAATTATGTTTCTGTTCTCTGCAACCAAACAAATTCAGATTTAGACACTGGTTCTGTCAGGAAGGACAGAGGGGAAGCAGATCTGAGGATTACAGAAGGGTGGAGGTGGCTAGCACCACCTCAGCTCCCATCTAGAACCTCCACTCTTGGCCATATCTTCCAGACTGGGAATGAACAAACAGAACCCCTACCCAAAACCCCAGGTCCCAGCCTACTCCATGATTGGCAAGCAAGAAATGCACAAGGCCCCTAGGACCTTCAAAGACAGGGCAGAGACAGAGAAAAGACAAACCAGGTTTAATGGGGCACCACCCCTTTCTTTGGAAAAGGAAAGTACTCCTGGCCACAGAGACTGGGGAGCATAAGAAAACAGTCTGCACTCTCCACATTTCCCTCATCTTCTCCAACAGCTGCTAGGGTGAGGGCAAGGTTAGGGCATCTTCCCGCAGGTGGAGAAGTGGACAGAGGATTTCTCCAAGGGTAGATTTCACAGGGAGGAGGACCAACCCCAGACCCACACTAGGTTTCCTCGTGGGACTTTTTTTCCCCTAGGGAAGAGAGTTCCTCATGCATGTGCTAAAACAGAAAGTTGCTTGTTTAATTTTTTCTTTTTTTTTTTTTTTGAGACCAAGTTTCACTCTTGTTGCCCAGGCTGGAGTGCAATGGCACGATCTTGGCTCACTGCAACCTCTGCCTCCCGGGTTCAAGTGATTCTCCTGCCTAAGCCTCCCAAGTAGCTGGGATTACAGGCATGTGCCACCATGCCCGCTAATTTTTTAGGAAGACTGATTTTTGTGTTTCTAGTAGAGACGAGGTTTCACCATGTTGGCCAGGCTGGTCTTGAGCTCCTGACCTCAGGTGATCCACCCACCTCGGCCTTCCAAAGTGCTGGGATTACAGGCGTGAGCTACCATGCCTGGCCCTAAATTTTTGTTATTGATACATAACAACCTACATATGCGTGGAGCACATGTGATATGTTGATACATGCATAATAATGTGTAACGATCAAATCAGGGTATGTAGGACATTCATTACCTCAAACATTTACATTTCTTTGATGTTGGAAACATTTCAGATCTTCTCATCTAGCTATTTTGAATTATACAACATATTATTGCTAACTGTGGTCACTCTACTGTGCTGTCGAGTACTACAACATATTCTTCTAGCTGTATGTTTGTACCCATTAACCACCCTCTCCTCCCGCAACTCCCCACCCTTCCCAAACTCTGGTAACTAGTATTCTACTCCCTACCTCCATGAGATCCACCTTTTAGCTCCCACATACACATGAGAACATGTAATATTTGTCTTCCTGTATCTAGCTTATTTCAGTTAACATAATGACCCCCAATTCCAGCCATTTTGCTGCAAATAAGGAAATTTCATTTTTATGGCTGAATAGTATTCTACATGTGTGTGTGTTACATTACTTTGAATGGCAAAAATCGCAATTACTTTTGCACCAACTTTATATATAGATATCATACACATACATATATATATATACACATCTCACATTTTCTTTTTCTTCCTTTTTTTTTTTTTTTTTTTTTTTTTGAGATGGAGTCTTGCACTGTCACCCAGGCCGGAGTGCAGTGGCGTGATCTCAGCTCACTGCAAGCTCTGCCTCTCTGGTTCACACCATTCTTCTGTCTCAGCCTGCCGAGTAGCTGGGACTGCAGGCGCCCACCACCACACCTGGCTTTTTTTTTTTTTTTTTTTTTTTTTTTTTTGTATTTTTTGCAGAGACAGGGTTTCACCATGTTAGCCAGGATGGTGTTGACCTCCTGACCTCGTGATCCACCTGCCTCGGCCTCCCAAAGTGCTGGGATTACAGGCGTGAGCCACTGCACCCAGCCATGTCTCACATTTTCTTTATCCATTCATTTGTTGATGGACACAGGTTGATTTCATATCTTGGCTATTTTGAATAGTGCTGCAATAAACCTTGGGATGTAGGTATTCCTTTGATATACTGATTTCCTTTGGATAAATACCTAATAGTGAAAGTGCTGGATCATAGAAAAAACAATTTTAAATTTTGAATTTTTTTTTAACGATCTTACTAGTAAAGTATACTAGTAAATCAGCAAGTTCTGCTAAGGCAGTAGAAGTCTACTCAAATAATGTTTCCATTTCCAATGACTCATTAAGTACAATAATTACAACAATTACCATCACTTCTGTTTCCCTCATGCTTTCTATTGATCCACATACTCTGCCCCTAAAACTGCGCTAAGCACTTAACAAAGAATTCACATACTAATGTGTGGGGTATCTGCATGACCCCGCCACAGAATAAGAGAAATAAATTGATCTTTTTTTCCATTGGCAATGGAATGACAATTTTTACTTTTCTTTTTCCTTGTTGCCATCCATAGATCTATACCCATTAGCAATCACAGAAAAAGAGCAGTAGGGGAGGAGTTCAAGAAGAGATGAGAGATAGGAAAGAAGCATTATAATTCGGCAAAATGTGAGTCAGGGAACCTCCCTTTTTCTAACCCCTGGAAGCTCTGGCTAGAGCTCATCTTGCCTCCAGATGCAGAAAGCAGATTCTACAACATAGAGTCACTGTCTACAGCCATATCACCCTGAATGCACCTAATCTCAGAGGCTAAGCAGGGCCTGACCTGGTTTATACTTGAATGGGAGCCACCACAGCATCGCTGATGCAATCTCTAGACTAAGTGGTAGCTGGGCCCAATGTGAGTTTTTGGCAAGAGGAAAATAATAGAAAAGGAAGAGAAAGAGGCATGTGTTTCTGCTCCTGTTGAAATACTATTTGTCCTTTAAGGCTGCCTGCTCTGTGAAGTTTTCTTCTAATTCTGTCCCATCCCACTCACCCCTGTCAGACATAACTACTCTTCCTCCATCCTGCCATAGGCATGTGTGATAAAAGAAATCAAAGAGGACTATCAGTCTTCTGTGCATAGTGAGGGTGCATGTGTCTAAAGCAGATTGCAGAAATGTTTGCAATTCTTTTCCCCTACTCCCATCAAGAGCTGGAGCTCTTCCCCACTGCTGGATTTGGCCTTGTAACTTGCTGGGGCCAACAGAACATGTTACGTGTATTCTAAGCCTGTCTTCTAGAGGCTTTGCAAGCTGCCCCTTGCCTCCCTGGAACCCTGCCTCTGCCACCTGAACAAGCCCAAGTCTGCCTGGGAGAGAATGAGAGAGTATGCAGAGAAAGACTCCAGTCATCCAGGCTATCACTGACCAGCCTGGCCCATCAGCCAGCCTACAAACACTTAAGCGAGTGCAGTCAAGAGCCACAGAGCCCAATCCGATTCAGCAGGACTGCCCTGCTGGTTTGGAGACTCCACAGCAGTGATGAAGGAATGTTGTCACACATCGCTAACTCCAGGGGTAGCTCAACATGCAAAAGCTAACTGATGCAGGTTGCTGGCCCCTCTAAAAGGGAATGCCAAGAGGGTGGTTAATCTTAGATATATCATTCCTCCACTAATATATTCTTGGGACATTCCTGATTCTCAACCAAAGCTCACAGACTGGAGAGGCATAGGGTGCAATGGAATGGAACTGAAATGTTGATAAAGGGCGGAGCACCCACAAAGCACGCCATGCATGCACTAATGGAACGGTCTGGCTCTTCTCCACGTCCCCAAGGCATGAGCTTGGGAAAAAGGTTACCTGATCTCCAATGCCTTTGTCTATTAATTCATTCAGGGCTGGATTAATCCCTGCTCAGCTTCTCCTCCACCTCCCCCACACCCCTGTCCCCAGTCTGGCTGCTCAGATGATGTAAGCAGTAACCAATCTTGCGGTCGGGGCAGTCAGCTGGCTGGCTCACTTCCGTATCCATTAACGGAAGGCAGACACTTTAGAAAGAACTGGAAAATATTACCAACCACCCACTCCACTCAACTCCCCACCCCTTGCCCCCAGTCTCCTCTCCCTGTCACATACACCCTAACCTCAAGAGACTGGAGCTGGAAAGTACTGAAGCCAAAGAAAGAAGAAACTGGAATTGTAGCCCCACAGACCTCATGGGTTGAGTCAGGAGACCCCTTCAGGCATGAGAAGTAGTCTTGGTAGAGACAAACCAGGGCTATCTGGGGAGCCCCATCAACTACCCTCCCCGTCATCCTAGGCACCCTCCACTCCAGGGGCTTTTCCATTTGGTACTAATGAAATGGGTATTCAGGGGCCAGTATGTCAACATCAGTGGCGGGAAGGGAGTCACACAGAAGATGCCCATCCCTTATCAGAAGCCGCTAGACTCCCTTACAGGGGCACAATGGGGACCCAAAGTTGATGACTAGGATGGATATGGGCAGACGGAATGTGGTCTGTTTGCTGAGTTCAGGGTTTTCAAAACTTATCAATAGTTACACTACTTTTCTCAACATCTACTATGAAAGGAGAATTCTACCATTGAAAAGCCAGCCCTTCTTCCTGCTTTGGAAACTTCTGCCCTTTGAAAGTGCCCAGAAAAATGCACAGTAACACCCCCAGATTTGTTCCTCAAAAGCTGTGAGGTCTTGGGCAAGCCCCTTTACCTTTCTAGGCCTCAGTTTCCCTATTTGAAATGTGCAGATAAAAATGCATCCCTACTTCACAAGAGTTTTTGAGTAAAGGAAAAACAATAATGTCAATAAAAGCTGGTTGCACAATAGTTCATGAAAAATATGTGCTGGACGGGATCTCTGTACTTTCCACTCAATTTTGCTGTGAATCTAAAATTACTCTAAAAAATAGTTTATTAATTTTTTATAAATGCTGGACAAATGAGTGTGGAATGGATAATAGATGGCTGGGCCTCTTTTTTTCAATGCCTACAGGCTGTAGAAAGGAAGATCAACGTTGAGGGTGGGATTTCTAACCTATAAAGTCTGTTAAAAAGGTGGGGGGTTTTTTTGGTTTTTTTTTTTTTTTTTTGAGACAGTCTCCCTCTGTCACCCAGGCCAGAGTGCAGTGGCATGATCTCAGCTCACTGCAACCTCCACCTCCCGGGTTCAAGCAATTTTCCTGCCTCAGCCTCCCAAGTAGCTGAGACTACAGGTGGACGCCACCATGCCCAGCTAATTTTTGTATTTTTAATAGAGACAGGGTTTCGCCACGTTGGCCAGGGTGTTCTCCATCTCTTGACCTCATGATCTGCCCACCTCAGCCTCCCAAACAGCTGGGATTACTGGTGTGAGCCACCATGACCGGCCAAAAAGGTGGGTTCTTAATCCATCAGGGTAAGAGGATGTATCTACCCTGGAAAAAATTATTGGCAGCCCCCAAACTGGAGTTAAATTTACATGAGGGATGAGAGGCAGCACTTTAAAAGGAAAATGGCTCTCATCGTTCATGTGTGTTTCCGCCCAGCTTAGGGTCAACCACTGAGAAAGTGCTATTCAAGGAAGGAAGACACTGAATGCATGTCTCTTACTCTGTCTGCCTGTCATATGTTCTTCTGCTTCTAAGAAATGCATCCCCCTTCCTCTGCGATGTCTTCCTTCCACCCCATGCCAGCTGTATTCTACTAGAAGCTTCCAGCTGTGAAAACAGGCCTCCCTGATCTCAGGTAGGGCACAGGACCCAGGGAAAGCCAATGTTCCCTAAGACTTTTTTAAGTTAGACCTCAGGGGTAGGGGGGAAAGGCAGCTCCTCTTCAGGGTAAAAATGGCAGGCCATGAAACCTGGCCATTGCTGGCACCCTTGGTTCCAAAAGAGAGTCAGAGTGAACAAGACTAGTACATGGGCAGAAACCAAGATGGGGGACGGTGAGTCCTCTCCGTTTGTCTTTTCCCTGTTCCCTGTTGACCCTGAGGCCAGTTGTACTCTGCCCTCCCTTAGTTCAGTTACAGGAACCAACAAATCCCCCTTCTAACCTAGGCTGGATATGGAAATTCTGCCATTTGTGACTAGTATAATCCTGGCTACTACAACTCTGCCTTTCTCTCTCAAAAACAGTATAAGTCACTGGGAGAGAAGACATGATAAATAAAGCAATTAGAAAGCCACTCAAAATAGCACTAGATTGGGTAATTTTGAATTAACTCAACCTTGCATTTATTTTTTTCTTTTCTTTTTCTTTTACTTTTTCTTTTTCTTTCTCTTCTTTGTCTATCTGTCTCTCTTTCTTTCTTGGCATTTTTCCCCAGCTAGCCGCTGAAAATGTAAAGATGAGGAAAACATACACACAAAAAGTTTGCAATCTAGCAATGAGGAAGCCATAAATATAACATGCGATATGCAATTTATACCTGGTGGAGGTGTATAGCAGCACTAGGAAAGCATAGAGGAGGGTTAATTTATTCTGAATGCCAAGGAAAGGTACTGTTGAGGCAGGATTACTAAAGGTGAGCTCTAATGGGTTTTGCAAGAGAGCCAAGATTGGGAGTTTACAAGAATGTAGATGGCATAAAGGAGACATAAATCCCAGAAGATTCCAGGGATGACTAAAAAGAGCAGGAATCATAGTAGAGGTGGCGCCTGAGGTTGCTTAGAGCCCTGGGCAGCACAAAGAACCAGATGTCTTGCTCCTACCTCCTGCGCCACCTTAGCATCTATATTCAGATGCTCTGCTGCTAAGGAGACCCCATGCCTGGTCCACAATCTTCTTTCTACTGCCAACCACCGTATCACCTTCACATTGAAGATCCTGTCCCTCTTCTGCTTGGTTTCACTTACTCATAACTTCAGCTTAGGGCCATTAGGGAACTTCTTGCCATAAACTGGCACATTGTCTGTGCTTTAGCATCTGGTAGGGAAAAGCAGAGAGTACTAAGCAGGCTAAAGCTCTACACACCAGGGGTTGGCAAAACGTGGCCCGCAGGCCAAATCCAGCCCACCACCTGTTTTTGTAAATAAAGTTTTCTTGGATCACAGTACGGGTCATTCATTTACATAGTATCTGTAGCTGCTTCTGTGCTACCACAGCAGAGTTGAATAGTTGCAGCTAAGACCACATGGCTGGTAAAGCCTGTAAGATTTACTATCTAGCTCTTTCCAGATAAAGTTCCCAACTCCCACCCTATAATACTGCTTCCTCTGAATTTTAGTTCCAGACTCCCCAGTACCAACCTTTATAGTTGGATTAAACCTTTTTTTTTTTTTTTTTTTTTTTTTTTTTGAGACAGAGTCTTACTCTGTCACCTAGGCTAGAGTGCAATAGTGTAATCACAGCTCACTATATCCTTGAACTCCTAGGCCCAAGGGATCCTCCTACCTCAACCTCCCAAGTAGCTGGGACTACAGATGCATGCCACCATACCTAGCTAATTTTCTCTTTTTTTTTTTTTTTTTTTTTTTTTTTTTTTTGTAGAGCTGGGACCCTCCCTGTGTTGCCCAGGCTGGTCTTAAGCTTCCGGGCTCAAGTGATCCTCCTGCCTCAGCCCCCCAAAATGCTGGAATTATAAGTGCAACCCACTGCACCTGGCTGACTAAACATTTTAATGCATCTATAAAAAATTGGCACTTGGGAATGATGGAGCCATCTTAGACCCTTGTCAGAGAAGACTAAGTAGAAAATGTAGTCACTAAACTGGCTCAAGCCATGAGAATATTTTTATACACAACTAAAAAATGTGGAAAAGTAACTCTTGAAATTTTTTTCCCTTAGAACTTTTTAGGGAAACTCTTTGGTACCCTCTTTCTTTTTAAGGAACACTCAGGTCAGTCATAGGACATTTTTCTCAGAAGCTTGAAAGATCATTGCATCACCTGCTACCCTTGAGTCCTGCACAAATTCTGTTGCAGCCTGTCCCAGAGCAGCAAAGCTGATTCAGTTTCTAAAGATCTCCCCCAAAGAGCATTTCCCAGCCTTCCTCCTCTTAGACGCATCCTCCCCCTTGCCCACCCCACCCCCTTCCTGAGCACCTGTTGCTACAACAAAGAGAAGCTCAGGGTTGAAGTTTCTGGGCTTGTCCAGGTGATAAACTGAGGCCATTCAGAGGAGATAATGCCATTTGATGGTTGAGCTCTTTTCAATCATCAGGGAAAGCACTGAGTGGAGAGAGGCATTCAAAAAAGCTCCCTGGATATAAAAAGGTGATTACATCTAAATGGGAGACGTGTCACTAGGCAAAGCACTCTGCCAGTTGACACACAGGCAACTTCAATGGCTAAACGGCTGCAGGCAGGGTGGGATTTGTGTGGCTCTGGACTCAGGACAGCTGCAGCTCTGCTAAGGGGACAGGCCTTCCTTGGTCCCTCAGTAGTGAGAGAGGCCACAGGCTGCCAGCACAAGCACTCTGCTGGGGGTTCTGTCAACCTTGCCTAAGCCATGAGCAACTCAGGCCAATGCTCTAACACTCCTGGAAGACAGGTCGGTATGAACTCCTCAAAGACCCAAAGATTTGAGGACTGTGGACATAGCCAGTTTTAATGCTTAAAGATCCAAGCTTAACTCAGCATTTTTATTCGCCTGGTTTTGTTATTCTAGATCAGGAGTCAGGCACCATTTTATGTAAAAGACCAGATGGTAAATATTTTGTCCTTTGCGGGCTGTCTGGTCTCTGTTGCAGCTACTCAGCTCTGCTGTTGTTGTCTGCAAGCAGCCGTAGGCATAAATAAATGAGCATGGCTACATTCTGAAGAAGCTTTATTTATGGACACGGGAATTTGAATTTTATATAATTCTCATGTCACAAAATATTATTCTTTTGATGTTTTTCAACCATTTAGTGTAAAAGTATTTTACTAAACGTTTTACTAAAATGTAAAAGTGTTTCTTAGTGCATAGGCTGTACAGAAATGAGCAGCAAGATGGCTTTGGCCCATGAGCCACAGTTTGTAGACCCTTATTTTAGGGGGTTCTATTTGGGAGAGAAAGAATTACAGGGAAAGATTGTCTGATTTAGCTCTATGAAGAGTTCTAAATGTATCAACTATGATTAATAACTTGCATACACACAGCACTTTAATGTTAACAAAATGCATCTGTGCTGTTATTCAATACCCACTGCAAGCCTGTGAGTTAGGTATTATTATGCCAATGTCTAGATGAGGAAACTGAGAGTCAAAACAGACACAGCCAAGATCAGACAGTAAATGGGAAGCCCCAAGTTCAAATACAGTATTCCACCTCCAAAGGCAGAGCTTTTCCCACTGCATCTTGGGGGAGCTTAGATTGTCCATTTCACCAAGTGTTTATTAGGGCTTGAAGGCAGCAGATGGGGATGAACACCTGGGCAAAGGCACAGAAGCAGGGGAGTCAGAACCTCCTGGTTGCTTCATGTTTTCCTTAAGGCCATGGACATTCAGGAAATTGACAGCTACTGTTCTCATTAGGAGCAGAGCTGACCATGCCCAAAGATACAGAGTAAGCCAAGTTCTCCGATGTGGTATAATCACTCAGCCTGGTCACCATGGCTGTTGCTTGGATTCGTAAACCTCCAGCAGGTCAGCAGGTGTCGTGGGGGACCCAGAGGTCAGCCTAAGGCCTTTCTCCAATGCCTGACCAGGAGCATTCCGTAGCGGAGTAGGCACCCATCTACATGGAATGATATCTGGGACCCCTAAGAGAAAGCCCTACTCCTAACACTCTTCAGCTGAGAAGAGACCTGAGTCTCTTCAGCTTTATGCCGTATTTTTAGAGAAGGCACTGGACATAGGGTGCTTGGTATGGCTTCTTGTCTCCACTATGGTGCCACACTGTGAGCTGACCTTTGGCCAGTCACTTCCTATCTCCACATATCAGTTTTCACCTGTGAAGTGGGGGAGTAATGGCAATGTGGGGAGAGTTTGATGGTGGTTTTTATGTGGTATCTAACATGGTGCTGGCAACACAGTAAGATCCCAAGAGGTGTCAGTTTCTTCTTGTCCTGAATCTTCATCTTCATGTCTTCTTGTCTGCACTGTTCTGCCTGCCTGGAATGCCTTTTCTTCCACTTCATTTTCCTGGTAAGCCTCCCCCAACACTCTGCCCATTACATACAAACACCTTGAGGAGTCACTTCCTCACTGGGCAATGTTATGGGTTGACTTGGGTCCCCCCAAAAAGACATGCAGAAATCCTAATCCCCAATACTCAGAATGTGACCTTATTTGAAAATAAGATCGGTGCTCTTCCTTTCCAACTTGGGCCCAGCAGAATGGCTCTGCAAAGAAGGGTGACAAGAAGAAAAAGGGCCGTTTTGCCATCAACGAGGTGGTGACCCAAGAATACACCATCGACATTCACAAGTGCATCCATGGAGTCAGCTTCAAGAGGCGTGCCCCTCAGGCACTCAAAGAGATCCAGAAATTTGCCAGGAAGCAGATGGCAACTCCAGATGTACACATTGATACCCGTCTCAACAAAGCTGCCTGAGCCAAAGGAATAAGGAATATCCCATACCGTATCTGTGTGTGGCTGTCCAGAAAACATAATGGGATAAAGATTCACCAAATAAGCTCTACACTGTGGTTACCTACGTAGCTGTTACGACTTTCAGAAACCTACAGTCAATGTGGATGAGAACTAACTGCTGATCATCAAATACATCAAATAAAGTTATAAACTTAAAAAAAAAAAAGTGAGCAGGTCACAGTGGCTTACACCTGTAATCCCAACACTTTGGGAGCCCGAGGTGGGCAGATTACCTGAGGTCAGGAGTTTGAGACCAGCCTGGCCAACATGGTGAAACCCCGTCTCTACTAAAATACAGAAATTAGTCGGGCATGGTTGGTGTCAGGCTCCTGCAATGCCAGCTACTCAGGAGGCTGAGGCAGGAGAATTGCTTGAACCCGGGAGGCGGAGGTTGCAGTGAGCCAAAATTGTGCCACTGCATTCCAGCCTGGGTGGCAGAGTGAGACTCCATCTCAAAAGAAAGAAAGAAAAGAAAAGAAAAAAGAAAGAAAAGAAAAGAAGGAAATAGAGAGAGACGGGGCAGGGAGGGAGGAAGGGAGGAAGGGAGGAAGGGAGGAAGGGAGGAAGGGAGGAAGGAAGGAAGGAAGGAAGGAAGGAAGGAAGGAAGGAAGGAAGGAAGGAGAAAAGAAAGGAAGGAAGGAAA
Source organism: Macaca mulatta (assembly GCF_049350105.2). Lineage (NCBI taxonomy): Eukaryota > Metazoa > Chordata > Mammalia > Primates > Cercopithecidae > Macaca > Macaca mulatta. The sequence goes on along the minus strand of NC_133417.1, from coordinate 121,981,463 downwards.
GCAGAAAAAAGAAAAAGAAAGAAAGAAAAAGAAAGAAAGAAAGAAAGAAAGAAAGAAAGAAAGAAAGAAAGAAAGAAAGAAAGAAAGAAAGAAAGAAAGAAAGAAAGAAAGAAAGAAAGAAAGAAAGAAAGAAAGAAAGAAAGAAAGAAAGAAAGGAAGGAAGGAAGGAAGGAAGGAAGGAAGGAAGGAAGGAAGGAAGGAGGAAAGGAAGGAAGGAAGGAAAAGAGAGAGTGAAAGAAAGAAAGGAGGGAGGGAGGGAAGGAAGGAAGGAAACAGGGTCTTTGCAGAGGTAATCAAGTTAAAATGATGTCATTAGGGTGGGTCTTAGTCCAATAGGACCAGTACCTTTATAAAATGGGGATACATGGATACAGGGACAGATACACACTGAGGGAAGACCATGTGAAAACACACAGAGAGAAGATGGCCATGTGACTGGAGTGATGCAGCCACAAGCCAGTGAACACCACGGATGCCGGAAAACACAGAGGCTAAGAAGAGCAAGGAAAGATTCTCCCTGAGGCCCCTCAGAGAGAGTATGGCCCTGCTGACACCTTTTTGACTGGCTTCCAGAACAATCTATCAATTTCTGCTGTTCAAAGCCACTCATACTTTGGTTTTTTGTTAGAGCAATCCTGGAAAATGAATACAGGCAACCTCAGTATTTCATTCGACACTTGCTCCATTACACCAAACTTTAGTCGACATGCCTGGCTCCTCTCCTGAGTTGCAGGCTTACCTCTGTATCCCCAGGGTCTAGACACTGCTGGGAGGTGATCTCTATTTGCTCCATATACTGAATTAAAGTTCCATTGCCCTGCACACTCTGAGTCTGTGCCTGTGTGACTGCCTGTGTGTAACCACTTTGTTGATCCAGTGACATTACATCAGCAGGAGGCCAAGGATGAGCTATTTTTTTCTGGCTGTATATTCCGTGAATTAAAGACTCAACTAGGAAAGGCTCGGTGGTCAGGCCAACAGGTCTGCCCCCTCCTGAGTTTATGAATATCTGCTCCCAGTTCCTTTGCCTCTCATGCTGGGCTGGCTGCTGCCTTGCCACGTGAAGCCTTCACCCTCTCTTCCCCAGCTGGCACCACCATCAGCAATTCCCTTTCTCCTTAGAAAAGGAATTTCTCATGCCTCTAATCCCATCACTGTGCGAGGCCAAGGCAGGCAGACCACCTGAGTTCAGGAGTTTGAGACCAGCCTGGCCAACATGGTGAAACTCCATCTCTACTAAAAATACAAAAATTAGCTGGGTGTGGTGGCTGGTGCCTGTGATCCCAGCTACTCGGACGCTAAGGCAGGAGAATTGCTTGAACCCAGGAGGTGGAGATTGCAGTGAGCTGAGATCATGCCATTGCACTCCAGCCTGGGTGACTCTGAGAAAATAAGACTCTGTCTCAGAAAAAAAAAAAAAAAAAAGAAAGAAAAGAAAAGAAAGAAGGAAGGAAGGAAAGAAAAGGAATTTCTCAACCAAGAAAAAGTTGGAATGCTCTAAAGTAACTTCAATCAAAAGAAAAAAGAGGCCAAGGGAAGAGAAAGTAACATGCTAACACCTAGAAGCAGTAGGTCACATGGCCCAGAATTCTACCACCACCGGTAGCCCAAGATCACACACAGCGCTCTCAGTTCTCATTCTCACCTGTGACCCAGGTGGGACATTAAACCAAGCTGCTCATCTTTCTAGCCCAAGAGAAAAATGGACCCTCTCTGCTCCACCAAGGCTGGTGGAGGTTCCAGACTCTCCAAGAACCTGCTTTCTTGATCTTTGTCTGCATGTGGCTCCCCAGCCTTTGTCTCTGGCTTTGGACCTCCTTGCAGAGCACTCTGTCGCTGCCCTGGCCCCTCCAGGTTCCTCTGAGCCCTGCCCTGGTCTCTGCTTTTCTGAGTGAGAGCACCTGCACTGCAAACTGGCTGCAGAGAGTCCCTACCTTGATTCCCCTCTGCAGTCTCAGCCACGCCAGCTCCAGGGAGCCACCTCTCTCCATCGGTCCCTTCTCTGTCTTCTGCAGATGCCTGTCCCATGTTCATCAATGGTATATCAAGATGATATCTACCTTCAAATGGTCTATTTTCTTCCTAAGGAAGTGACTTTATTGTTTATTCAACAAATATTTATTGAGTACTATTATGGATTGTGTCCCCCAAAAACATATTGAGATCCTAACCCCCAAGACCTGTGAATGTGGCTTTATTTGGAAATAGGGTCTTTGCAGATGACCAAGTTAATATGAAGTCATTAGTGCAGGCCCTAATCCAATATGACTGACCTCCTTATAAAACAGGGAAAATCTGGACAGAGTCATGCAGAGGGGAGATGATGTGAAGACACAGGAAGAATGACAAATATAAGCCAAGGTATGTCTAAGGCTACTCGGAGTTAGGAGAGAAGCCTAGGACAGATTCTCCTTCTCAGCCCTGAGAAGGAACTAAGCCTGTCAACCCCTTGACTTCAGACTTCTAGCCACTGGAACTGGGAGACAACACACTTCTGTTGTTTAAGGTGTGATACTTGGTTACAGCAGCCCTAGGAAACTACAAGTCAAGTGCCCTCATTCTAGGATCAAAACTCCATGTCTTCAGGGAGTTCACATTCTAGAAGGGGACAACAAACAAGAAACAATTAAATGAACAAAGCATGGCAAATGTAGGTAGCCATAAGTACAGTGGAGAAAAATAAAGCTGGGAATGGAGTTAGAGAGTACAGGGGAATGGGAAGCACTGCAATTTAAAATAGAAGAGTCCTGTAATCCCAGCACCTTGGGAGGCCAAAGCGAGCAGATCACCTGAGGTCAGGAGTTCGAGACCAGCCTGGCCAACATGGTGAAACCCCATCTCTACTAAAAAAATACCAAAAAAAAAAAAAAAAAAAATTAGCCAGGTGTGGTGGCAGGAGCCTGTAATCTCAGCTACTTGGGAGGCTGAGGCAGGAAAATCGCCTGAACCTGGCAGATGGAGGTAGCAGTGAGCTGAGATCATGCCACTACACTCTCGCCTGGGTGACAGAGCAAGATTCTGTCTCAAAAAAATAAATAAATAAAATAAAATAGAAGAGTCAGAGAAGGACATTCCAAAGAGGGAACATTCAAGCAAAGAACTAAAAACTGTGAAGGAGACATCCGAGGAGATATCCATGAATAGTGTGGTTCAAGTCTAGGAAGCAGCACATATTGAGCGCCCTTTGTATGCCACCCTGCCCAGCTGGGTGCCAGGCAGGGTTGGGAGGGATGATTGGAAAGGCTGCTGTGGTGAGAGGGCTGCTGGCCTCCATGTCATAGCCCTACCAGCCTCAGATATATGTGCCAACATCATCTCCTGGTGTGATTTTGCACAGCCACACAGATCAGCAGAAGTGAAAGAAGACTATTCACTGCAGATAAGGTTTTTTCCATAAACCTGTAATTATGAATAGCATAAATATGTTTCATTTTTATGTAAGTGAAGTAAGACTGTTAACTTATTCCAGTTATCGTTTGAATTATATTGTGATTTTTATAACCTTGTTTTGTCCTTGGGTCCATTTTCAATCGATGTCGGAGTCCTCGAAAATGGAAGAGGCCGTGACCTCTCTTGACCTCTGAGAGGCCCTGGCACACCAGGTCCGGTGCTGGGTTCTGGCAATCTAAGAACAATAAGGTGCAGTCCCTGCCCTGGAGAACATGAGGCCTTGCTAAGAGAGAAGGGTATGTAAACATGTCATTTCAACAGAATGTTGTAAATACTCTGATGGGAGCACATGAGAGTTCTTTGGAGGGCTTTTTAAAGTTCTTTTTTTCTTCAGTACAAGGGAATCTTGAGGCAAAATTCTATATGGACTAGTTGTTTCCAGACACAATCTTACACTAATTGCTTGGCCAGGCATGGGTTTAAAAAACAAATCAGTCCAAGAACAGTGGCTCACGCCTGTAATCCCAACACCTTGGGAGGCTGAGGCAGAAGGATCACTTGAGCTCAGGAGTTTGAGACCAGCCTGGGCAACAAAACTTCTGACTCTTCTATTTTATTTTATTTATTTATTTTTTTGAGACAGAATCTTGTTCTGTCACCCAGGCGGGAGTGTAGCGGCATGATCTCAGCTCACTGCTACCTCTATCTGCCCTGTCTCTATAAAAAATCAAAAAGTTAGCCAGGCTTGGTGACACATGCCTGTGGTCCCAGGTAGGTGGTAGGCTGAGGCAGGAGGTTCACTTGGGCCTAGGAGGTGAGGCTACAGTGAGTTGTGTTCACACCACTGCACTCCAACCTGGGCAACAGAGACAGACTGTTGAAAGCAAGGGAAGGGGAGGGGAGGGGAGGGGAGAGGAGGGGAGGGGAGGGGAGGAGGGGGAGGATAGGAGAGGAGAAGGGAGGGGAGGGGACAGGAACGGAGAGGAAGTGGGGGAAGGAGAAGGTGGTGAAAGGGAAGCGGGGAGGAGAGAGAGGGGAAAGAAAAGAAAAGAAAAAGCAAGCACAAATCAACCCCTTCTGAGTACACTTCCCTCCAGCTGATGAAATTTTCCTAACCATGACCCTTTGGGGTCACCATCTTAAAAATAAACGGGGAGCTCTTTAACCAAAAGAAGATGCCAAAGTCCTAAAGAAATTGACCTCAACAAAGCCTCACTCCTTCTCCAGCAGTTTCCAGCTCCATCGTCTTAATCTTCCCATGAGAGTTGTGCGTCAAAATCTTGACCAGTCTCCCATGACCTTGCCATTGCCTCTTTCACCTCATCACTTGCTTCTTCCTCCCACTGCCAAAGTCATCCAGTCACTTCCATCACCTACTTCCACATCCTCACCACCCTCTCCACCCTAACTTACTCTTTTTTGCCTCTTTCTGTCTGTAGAACCCTGGGAAAAACCCTTCACCAAGCCATCAAGCCTCACAGGCCTTCTTTCAGGACTAGCTCTTCCTGCCCTGGCTGCCATACACGGCACTGTGGACCTCCCCCTCCTGAAATGTCTTCATTCTCGGACTTTCCAGATGAACTCTGCCCTATTTCTTCTGTCCCAGACCATTCTCGTTATCCTCTTCTTTGCCTTCCCTTCCTCCTCTTTCCCCTTAAACATGGGCATGTGCTAAAGTCCAGTCCTTTCTGAATATCCTGCTTTCTCTTCCTTGCAAACCTAACTTCTCATGGCTTCCACCCTCAGTTTTACAACAGTTACTCCAAAAGCCATAGCTCCATCCCTTACTTGATCAGACAAGCCAACTATCTACCCAGATTTCTGCTATTTTATATCACAACTGCCTGAGATTCAACATCTCTCAGCCTGAACACAATTTCTCTCTCACCAAATCACCCTCTTTCTGACTTCTTGACCCCAGTTCATGGTAGCACCATCCTCGTTATCCTGACCTGACACTTCACAGAAACATCTGATTCTTCACCTCTCCTAAGTCCCCCATACTCAATCAGCTGGTACTTTCTTCAAAATTTCTCTGTCACTTCTCCATGGCTATTTATTCTCATTGCCATTGTCCTCCCTCATCAGGACTATACAAGTAATCATCACACGTACCTTCTCCCTCCTGCCATTGGATCTTTGAATGGAGAACCCTCTTCCTTCCTAATCTACTTACTCCACGTCTATCATCCTTAATTCTTCACCCTAACATCACTTCCTCAGGGAACCCTTTCTGTCTGTGTCTGACTCTAAAATCCACACTCCTCCATCTGACAATGGATAAAATAACCAGAATATGTAAGGAGCTGAAACAACTGGACAGGAAAAAAATCTATTAATCACATTAAAAAATGGGCCTAAAAACTGAATAGACATTTCTCAAAAGAAGACAAACAATGGCAAACAGTATACGAAAACAGGCTCCACATCATTGGTCATCAGAGAAATGCAAATCAAAACTACAATGAGATATCCTCTCACCCCAGTTAAAATGGCTTTTATCCAAAAGACAGGCAATAGTAAATGCTGGTGAGAATGTGGAGAAAGGGGAACCCTCATACATTGTTGGTGTACATTAGTACAGCCACTATGGTGATCCAACAATCTCACTGCTAAGTGTACGCTGAAAAGAAAGGAAATCAGTATATCAAAGAGATATCTGCACTCCCATGCTTATTGCAGCAATATTCACAATAGCCAAGATTTGCAAGCAACCTAAGCATCCATGCACAGACAAACAGATAAAGAAAATGTGGTATCTAAGCACAATGGAGTACTAGTCAGCCATAAAAAAGAATGAGATCCTGTCATTTCTAACAACATGGATGGAACTGGAGGACATTATGTTACATGAAATAAGCCAGGCACAGAGAGACAAACATCAAATGTTCTCACTCATACATGGGAGTGAAAAATTAAAACAATTGAACTCATGGAGACAGAGAATAGAATGATGGTTACCAGAGGCTGGGAAGGGCAATGGATGGGTGGGGTATGGGGTGAGGCTGGTTAATGAGTACAAAAATAAAGTAATATAAAATGAATAAATCTAGCATTTAATAGCACAAGAGGTGACTACAGTCAACAATCATTTATTGTACATCTTAAAATAACAGAGTATAATTGGAATGCTCATAACACAAAGAAAGGATAAATGCCTGAGGCGATGGATACCCCATTTACCCTGATAGGATTGTTACACATTATCAAAATATCTCATGTACCCCATCAATATATATACCTACTATGTACCCATAAAAATTAAAAACAAAATAAAAAACATACCCTGTTATAGGAACTCATAGTCCCATGTTCCTCTCCAGGAGTTACCATAGTTGAGATTTTATATTTTTTATGTGATGATTTGATTCAAGTTGGCCTCCTTACCAGGCTGTCACCTCTAGGAGTTGGAATCATATTTGTTTTTTCTCATCACTATCTCCCCAGGCTCTCACAGGGGCAGGGTACCTAACACATAGCAGATGCTCAATACATATGTGTTTTGTTTGTTTGTTTGTTTTTAAGTGAAAGCAAGTTTATCAAGAAAGTAAAGGAATAAAGAATGGCTACTCCATTACCAGAGCAGCCTCAATACATATTCGTTTTGAATTAATGGCTTTTTTCATGACACTCTCTGTCAGACTGACATTAGTACAGCCACTATGGTGATCCAACAATCCCACTGCTAAGTATATGTTAAAAAGAAAGGAAATCAGTATATCAAAGAGATATCTGCATTCCCACGCTTATTGCAGCACTATTCACAATAGCCAAGATTTGGAAACAACCTAAGCATCCATCCACAGACAAACAGATAAAGAAAATGCGGTATCTAAGCACAATGACTAGTCAGCCATAAAAAAGAATGAGATCCTGTCATTTCTAACAACATGGATGGAACTGGAGGACATTATGTTGCATGAAATAAGCCAGGCACAGAAAGACAAACATCAAATATTCTGCAAGTATTTTGCAAAGGTGACCACAGCAGTATTTCTGGTCCCATGTGCTGTTCCTCCACCAACAGGGGATTCTACTTCCCCTCCCCTTGAACTTGGGCAAGATTTTGCAACTGTCTTAATGAGTGGAGTCAGCACATGACTTCTGAAGCTGTGTTGGAAAAGGCATTACAGTTTCCTGGGTCTCTCAAAACGCTTGCCCTGGGAACCCAGACTCCGTGTTATGGGGAAGCCCAGCCTACATGGAGATGCCATGGACATGTGTCTGGGAGGCAGATACAGCAGAGGACTCAGTCGACTGCAGTGTGAACTGCAAACAAGTGAGTAAACAAGCCTTCAGATGACACCAGCCACAGCCATCAAGTCGTCACCAACTTTCCAGTCTTCTAGCTGGAGCCCCAGACATTGGAGAGTAGAGACAAATCATTCCTGCTATACCCAGTCCAAATCTCTGAGTCACATAATTTGTGAGCATAACAAAAGATTGTTTCATGCCACTGCATACCGTGCAAAAGATAACCCAGCCACTTTCTCATCTACACCTGCAGTGCCTCCCACTGCCTGCAGGACGTACTGTGTGATCCTTGGCTTGGCCTTCCCGTTCCAACCTCTTTGTCTCTATTTATCACCCTCTAGAGCAAACTGCTACTCCAGCCCAACTGATCTACTCATTGTTTACCACTATCCTCTGTCCCTTCCTCCCTTCACCGTATCCTCACTGTTGCCCATAACTGCAATGGCCTCACCTCCAGCCTCACCAAATTCTCCCCATTGCCCAAGGCTCGGCCTCTTCCCTAAAGCCTCTAAAGCAATCCCAGGTAAACAACACTCTCAGTCTTGCAATCTAGACTTTCATTATCTAGTAATATCATTTTCTAAATGGAAAAATCAGAATCCATGGTCTGAATTATTTTTATAATTTGTGCACTTACTTTCAAGGAGAATTTCACACAAAAATTAAAACTTACTTCCATTTAGTGATGTACTCAACCAATAGCCTTCACTGCAAAGTATAAGATTAAAAACCTCATAAAGTAGGCGTGGTTATTATTTTACAGATTGAGAGGTGACAACGCACTAGCAGCGCTCACTCGCTCTCCCCAGCTCCCTGGCCTCCGCGTCCACTCCGGCTGTGCTTGAGGAGCCCTTCAGCTTGCTACTGCTCCATGGGAGCCCCTCTCTGGGTTGGCTGAGGCCGGAGCCTACTCCCTCTGCTTGTGGGGAGGTGTGGCGGGAGAGGCATGGGCAGGAACCAGGGCTGCACGCGGCACTCGCAGGCCACCCCGAGTTCTGGGTGGGCACGAGCTCAGCCGGTGGCACCTTTGGAGTGGCCCTCTGGTGCCACCGGCCCTGGGCAGTGAGGGGCTTAACACCCGGGCCGGCAGCTGTAGAGGGTGCTCCAGGTCCCCCAGCACTGCCAGTCCACCCGCGCCTCGCTTGAATTCTCACCAGGCCTCAGCCATCTCCCCATGCGTCAGGGCTCAGGACCTTCAGCCCACCATGCCTGAGCCCCCATTCCCCGGCAGGTGGGCTCCTGCATGGCCGAGCCTCCCCAGCGGGCGCCCCCCACCCTGCTGTGTGACGCCCAGTCCCATCAACCACCCAAGGGCTGAGGAGTGCTGCAGGCGGTGCAGGACTGGTGGGCACCTCTGCCCAGGGCCCTGGCATGGGATCCACTAGGCCAAGCCAGCTGGGTGAGGACTTGCAGAACTTTTATGTCTAGCTGGAGGATTGTATATGCATCAATCAGCACTCTGTATCTAGCTAATCTGGTGGGGACTTGGAGAACTTTTATGTCCAGCCAAAGGATTGTAACTGCACCAATCAGTGATCTGTGTCTAGCTCAAGATTTGTAAACACACCAGTCAGCACTCTGTGTCTAGCTCAAGGTTTGTAAATGCACCAATCAGTGCTCTGTGTCTGGCTAATCTGGTGGGGACTTGGAGAACTTTTGTCTAGCTCAAGGTTTGTAAATGCACCAATCAGCACCCTGACAAAATGGACCAATCAGCTCTCTGTAAAATGGACCAATCAGCAGGATGTGAGTGGGGTCACATAAAGGCATAAAAGCAGGCTGCCAGAACTGGCAGTGGCAATCTGCTCAGGTCACCTTCCACACGGTGGAAGCTTTGTTCTTTCGCTCTTTGGGTCCGCGCCACGTTTGTGAGCTATAACGCCACGGAGGTCTGCAGCTTCGCTCCTGAAGCCAGCAAGAGCATGAACCCACCAGAAAGAAGGAACAACTCCGTATGTGTTGCCTTTATGAACTGTAACACTCACCATGAGGGTCTGCAGTTTCACTCTTTAAGTCAGCGAGACCACGAACCCACCGGAAGGAAGAAACTGGACACGTCTGAACATCTGAAGGAACAAACTCTGGACACATCATCTTTAAGAAACAGCTGTAACACTCACCGTGAGGGTCCGCGGCTTCATTCTTGAAGTCAGGGAGACCCAGAACCCACCAATTCCAGACACAAGATGAGGGAACTGAAGTTTAGAAAGATTAAATAAATTACCTACAGTCATATACTTAATTTTGGTGGAAATGGGATTCAAGCCTGCATCCTCTTAAGACAGCACTTACTGCTTAATCTAGTAATTAAATATGTACAATGTTATAGTATGTTTTCCTTTTATAAATGTTCATTATAAAAAGTAATACATGCACGTAATAAAAAAATGTCAATAGTATCTGAGAATGCAACATGAAAGCAGATCTATCTCCAAATCCAGACTCTATTCCAGACTCCATCCAGTTCTCTTGTGTCTTTCCAGAAATATTATGTGCACATGTAAGCATCTCTTTGTTACACAGAGGGCATACTATTTACAACATTTTCTGTTTATAATATCTCTTGGCAAGCATTACATATGGACATGTATAGAGTTCCTATATTCTTTCCCTGGCTGCATAATATTCCATGGTTGCTTGTTAATGATCTTGGAGTAGCCAGAAGCTAGAGAGAGATGGAGAGAAAGAGAGAGAAGGAGGGAGCTGGATGGAAAACTACAGTAAAATGAGAAGGGATGAGGGGAGGCCAGTAGGCCTGGAGGAGGAAAGCCTGATTCCCGGGCAGACTGCAAAGAGAAAGCAAGCCTGGCTGGGAACAGAAGTGAAAACAGAGGAGGCTCTGAATACATTGTACACAAGTGGGCCTCAGAGGTAGGGGGAAAGGAGTTATTGAGCTCCACGGGGTGAACATTTACCTCTAACTTCTTTCCTGATGACTTCATCATCCCTCCTGAGGACCTCCCCACTTTTTCCAACTCCACCGTTTTTTAAAAAGTACCCCACCCAAAAGAAAACAAACATGTTACTATTTATTCATGCAAGAAGGCCCAGGAGACACAATAGACAGCAGCACCAGCCTAATTAAATGAAATGGGGTAGGTGTAACTCAAACCACCTCAGGAAAATATAATCTGCCACCAAAAAAATTCCCACCATTCAGACCACAGGGAAATCAGACCAGCCTCCTCGCCAGGTTCCCAAGCAAAGGCTGACTCTGCGGGCAGCAAGATAAGAGAAGGTCGGCTTTTTGCCAGTAGCCTTCCTCCCTCCCCTCTCAACTCTGTGCACCCCCATGGCCCCCCACCTCTCTGAGCTTGTTCACCAACATATCAGAGCTGCTCCCTTTGTGGGCTGGATTGTTTAGCTAATTCTCCCATGGAAAATGGTTCAGGTTCAGATTCCAGGCCAAGGCAACCAGACACCAATTGCAAATCCAAGCTTGGGGATTGTATCTCTTTCACCACTTTGAGACACATAAACGGCATCTCTCCTCCCCACGTAGCTTTTCTCTCCACCTAGGGGAAACTCAGAGATGCTCCAAGTTGGACCCTCCAAAGCTAAGACATGGGAAGGGTACTGGAGAATCTCTGAACTGGCCTTCTCTAAATTTAGATGTGGACTCTGAGAGTCAGAAGGTGAGCTTGACCTAAGGATGTGCTCCTGGGCACCTTTGTCTGAAGAGCCCTGGGGCCAGATGAAAAATCTGACTATGTCTCTAGATTTCCCTCATCAACTGCAGGAGAGCTCTGGAATTAGACCTGCCTGGTCAGGTCTCAACTGTACCACTCTCAATTGTAACTAGGTGAGTTTGGGTACAAGCTTTATCTCTTTTTGCTTGATCTCCTAATCTGTAAAATGGAAAGAACAGTTTCTTTCCTCCTTCCCCGACAGGATTATTGTAAAAATTAAATGAGGCCACCCACATAAAGTTCTTGGCACACGGAAGGTGACCCAGAAGTATGAGTTAGTTTCTTCCACCTGAACAAGACTATACCCACCCCCTCCAACCTCACTCCAGTCCTCCTTTCATGGGTCCAGTGTAAAAGTAGGGGGCTTCAGACAGGGCGCAATGGCTCCCACCTGGAATACAAGCTACTCAGAGGCTGAGGTGGGAGGATTACTTGAGCTCAAGAGTTCAAGGCTACAGTGAGCTATGATCGCACCACTGCCCTGTAGCCTGGGCAACAGAGTGAGAGTGATTGATGCATAGCAGGCATGTGTTCCAACTGTTCAAACCTGTGTCCACCCCCCGCCAGGCCAGCTGTCTGAAGCACCATGAGTCATTCTTCCAGGCCCCAAGGGCTTTAGGGATCTGTTAGCTGCAGTGGCTGTGAGTGTTAGTCACTCTCAATTACAGAAGGGGGTGATTGTGCTGATAATCTGAAAATGTAGCTACCCCTTGCTATAGGGTTTCTAACGCTCCAGGAACTCAGTCCATCCTCAAGAGCAAAGCTGCACTGTGACCCTAATGCCATCCTTAGCAAGGCCGGAGAAGAGCCAGGGCCTGAGCACTGGGGAGCAAGGCTCTTCCCTAACCCCTCACTTGCCCTCCCTCTCTTCTCCAGGTGGAGCCAGTCCCAATCCCTTGACCTTGCCACCAAGCTCTAGTTTCCAGCCATTTCATCACCTCTGGGTCCTTTCTCTGAATGCTCTCCAGGTTCCCCTTGTCCCTCTCAAGCTGCCATCCGTCAACACCCGTTCCTAAGCTCTTGCCCTGTTCGGATGACTGTACTCAGAGCTGGCCCTGGGGCTGCGGTCAGAGTCTGGCCAGGGTAGACAGAGTATCGTGGGGAAATGACCTCATAAGTCCTCCCTCGTGGAGTATTTTTAGGCACCACTTTCCTCCCCCTCCCACTCAGCTTCCATGCACTTCCAGTGCAGTCCAGAACTCTCTGGAATCTCTAGGGGTGCTGCAACTCTTGTTGTTTTCCCAGTGTTTAAGGGGTGGAAAGTGTAACTGCCCCTCCAAACACTCAACTCCTCATCCTTTGAATGATTCTTTTTCATTTCTACTCTGCTTCTTTTCAGAAAATAAAGATAGACTCCTGTCAAATTTTGAGGGATCCCAACCATCACCCCCGAGGCAGGCAATTCCAGCGCGGTGGCTGCATTCCCTCCTCTATGTGGCTATGGTGTGGTTTCCTTTGTTGCTAATCTAGTTACATGTCACATAGACTAAAATCCTGTGAGTCTGCCTCCTCCTCAGTGTGGGGAGAGACCCAGATCCTCTCCAAGAATTCCAAGTGGAATCCAGAGATCTCAGAGTCTACGAAACAGCAGCGTGTGACCATGAGAACTTGAGGCTGGGTCCCGGGGTATCAGGGTCTCTGTTTAGTCTCAGCTTCATTTTGCCTATCTTTCTGGAGAAGTTGTTTTACTGTTCTAGTTTCTCTGTATGGTCTTTGATTATTTTTTTTTCTTTTTGACCATCAATGAACTTGGCCACCAGTGCATCCACAAGTATCCACATACCTTTCAGGACCTTGAGATAGAAGAGATTCTGATGCTACCAGGCACAGCGACCCATCTCCTTCTCACCTTCATGCTCTGCCCCATCATTGCCAAGCACCTAATCTAAAGTGGGCCCTGGAAAACCAGCTCAAGGCCATGTCTGGCCATGGCTACCAGTCACTCACTGGATGCTAAAAAATGAGGAAAACCTTCCCAGCCTGGGACAAAGGGAAAGGGAGGAAAGGCTCAGTCAGGAGGTTTGGAGGATCCTGTCCCATCTCCATCTCACCCAACTTCAATGAACCCAGAAAGTACGGAGGGAAAGCATCTCAATCCAAGCCAGATGGAGAACAGTGCTGGCAAACAGCTGGCCTCAACAAATACTTGTTGCTTTTTTTGCATGATAAATGCTGCTGACAGCCAGAATGGCTGGAGAGGAAGGAGGCAGAGCTTCTCCTGGGCCCTGTATGTTCAGGCAGGATTTGAATTGAAGGCAACCTAGGGTCAGCTCCAGCGGAGTTTGGGGCTTCATACTGAACACAACTCAATAGTCTCAAATCTCTTTGTGTGTCTCACCAGTGAGGTTCTCCTTGCCCAGAATAGCCTCTGCTCACCCCACCCTTGCCCCCTGTCCTCACCCCCTGACATGCTCCAGATCAAAGGCTTCCCTTCATGAGCAGTCCCCAGTGCCCAAATCCAAAAGCCTCTCTCCCATCTTGGAGGGCCCTCACCAAGCACTTTGCTCAGAGCTCTGAAAGTATCCTTATCTCCTCCCACCACAGAGCAGGCAGGTGCCCATGGTGACAGCCCATTTGGGCAGCCTTGGGGAATATAGCTGCCTCTTGCAGCATTTGCTAAGTCAGAGGCACACTGGCAGGGAGCCAAGACAGGCAGTTAGAAGTGAATGGCTTTCAGGGGAGATGGCCAAGAGGACTAATTTGTGTCGCATACACAAGACATTCTAAAGAGGTTCCCAAACCTATCAGCGAGAAACTAGATGGAAGACTGGATAGAGTTCCCAAAGATACACCAGCCAGAGCACAGAAATCATGTGCGGGGGCTTTCTGTGACCCAGGTTTTCCCCGGTCATATATAACCCAGGAAGGTCGGATTACATGGAATGGTGGGAGGCTCCTCCAGGATTATGGGCTGTCTCTGTCCTCCTCAGATGTCTGAATTTCATCACCCACAACAGAAAGGGAGGGCAGAGCACAGCCCAGAAGCAGGAGCACCTCAGCTGCGAATGTATAGAATATTGAAATCAAAAAGCAAATGAAGACAAACACCATACAGGCTGAGCTGCTAGGCTCCAGCGCTGAACTGCCTGTTTGACATCCCCCTCTACTGCTCACCTGTCTGCTGGGACCTCACTATGCCTCAGTCTCCTCTTTCATAAAGTGGGGATAATATTATCTACCTTATAATTTTGTTGCATGGATTAAACAAGTTTATATATGTAGAATGCTATATGTTTGCTACGTCATTGTTGCTGTTGTTCAGATAAATTGCAAAAATGAAGAAGTCACAGGTAGAAGTTGAACGTGGAGTTCAGTGTGGAGATCAAAGAAAGAAGTGCCAGCAGGAAGGAAAAAGAAAAGTTGTGTGGGTGTGTGTGTGTGAGTGTGTGTGTGTGTGTGTGTGTGTGTGTGTGTGTGTGTGTTTGAGACAGGGTCTCACTCTGTTGTCTAGGCTAGAGTGCAATGGTGTGATCAAGGCTCACTGCGGTCTAAACCCGGGAGGTCTCAACCTCTTGGGCTGAAGTGATCCTCCCACTTCAGTCTCCCGAATAGCTGTGAGTACAGGCACATGCCACCATGCCCGGCTAATTTTTTAATTTTTATAGAGACAGGAGTCTCACTATGTTGCCCAGGTTGGTTTCAAATTCCTGGGCTCAAACCCAAGGGCTAGAATTACAAATGTGAGCCTCCACACCCGACCAAGAAAAGTAGTTTGAGAGATGTGGGGAAATACCCAAGATATATTGTTAAATGAAAAACAGCAAGGTAACAGTATGCATTTTGTGATACCACTTTAGAAAAATAAATAAAAAACAAGGATTTACATAGAATACTTCTTATGCAAAGAGTATTTGTGGACGCATACCCTACAAACTAGACAGGGGAACTGGGGAGATAAGGATGAGCAGGAAAAGAGAAAGTTGCTTGTCACTATAAGCTTTGTTATGTTGTATAAAATTTTGGCCAGTTTCAGTGGCTCACGCCTGTAATCCCAGCACTTTGGGAGGCTGAGGTGGGAGGATCCCTTGAGCTCAGGAGTTTGAGAACAGCCTGACCAACATAGCGAAACCCTGTCTCTACAAAAAATATAAAAATTAGCCAGCGTCCGGGCATGGTGGCTTACACCTGTAATCCCAGCACTTTGGGAGGCTGAGGCGGGCAAATCACTTGAGGTCAGGAGTTCAAGACCAGCCTGGCCAACACAGTGAAACCCCATCTCTACTAAAGACACAAAAGTTAGCCAGGTGTGGTGGCACACACCTGTAGTCCCAGCTACTTGGGAGGCTGAGGCCACAGAAACACTTGAACCTGGGAGGCAAAGCATGTGGTGAACCGAGGTCACCCCCACTATACTGCAGCCTGGGAGACAAAGCAAGACAAGAAGGAAGGAAGGAAGGAAGGGAGGGAGGGAGGGAGGGAGGGAGGGAGGGAGGGAGGGAGGGAGGGAGGGAGATGAAGTGGTTCTTAACCTGTGTTTTGTGGTGTTTGCTCATCATGATCCTGTCACGTGTGTGCTTCCAAAGTTGCAAAGCCTAACACTGTGTTACACCTAGCCAGGCATCGTGGTGCACTCCTATAATCCTAGCTACTTGGGAGGCTGAGGTTGGGGGATCACTTGAGCCTGGGAGGTTGAGGCTGCAGTGAGCCATGATCACACCACTGCACTCCAGCCTGGGCAACAGAGTGAGACTCTGTCTTAAAAGAAAAAAAAAAAACTGTCACAGATATATGTTTTTATAAAAAATAAACTAATAGGTAGATGAATGACTGGGTGGATGAAAGAATGAGTGAGGTGGGTGGATATATGGATGGACAAATGGATGGATACATGGATGGATTGGTGGATAGGTGGGATGAATGGATAGATGGGTGCATGGATAAACTGATGGAGTAATGAATGGTAAAAATGAGGAACAATGTAAGGCAATTGCTGAAACCCATGATTGTGGTTGGCTTTGGTGTGCCAGCCACCATGGAGTGACAGGGTGAGTCAACCTTGTTTTCAGTGCCAGGAATGAGCAGATACCGCGTTCTTTCTGCTTAGTAAATAAAAAATTAGGAACCACCAGAAGTTTACATTTGAATTTGTTGAAAACTATATACTCAATCAGGCCAACTCCCTCCTCACTCTCACATATTAGACCACTTATGAAGAGGGAAAGGACAGGGTGGGGGGACCTGGTCACCTCTGAAGAGATGAGAAGCAGCACCAGGGGTTGGAATAGAAACAAGGCAGCAATAAGCAGGCCAGGAGCAGAGACAATGTGCTTGCAAATTGTTTCTCAACTGTGAGCTCCCTCAGGGCTCAACCTTAGCTCATTCTACCATTGTGACAGACACTGCAAGTGGCCCCAGTGAAGCAACTTCCATGGGGATTTGGTTTTAAAGTCAGCGTCTAAGGGAAAAGTCTCGTGTGGCCAAGCTTTGAATTCCCTCCATTGCAGAGTACACAACACTTCTCAACAGATCCAGCAAGGTCTGCTTTAATTCCAACCTTGTAGAAAGGGATCAGTTTCTTCAATTGTGCAGCCAGTGAAGCAGTTCAACTGTGTTTAGGGGCCGTGTTGTAAACACCATAGTCATCCCCCACCTAATGAGCTGCTTGCACTCGGGGAGGTACTTGGGGATAGAGAGGCTGGGAGGTGATGGCAGATTGACAGCACCCATCTCAGGCTCACGTCATCACACACACCGATTCAACTTGTTCATTCTGTCCTCTGTCTCTTTGAATTACATGTATTTGAATTCAGGTTATTTAATGTGACTCCATTTCCATGGATGCTCACTTTATAATGACTGAAATAAAGCATCTAACATAAAGAGGTTGACTACCCAGAACCATCACCCCCTAAGAAAATAAAAAAAGCAAAGGGAAAAAAGGAGGTATTAACACTTGTGCTGTACCCGGAATTCTACCATTGGAGGCCATCTGGAACTAGAGGATCATGATAAGCTGCACCAGGGTAGAGGGAACTGATGATACATTGTCTTCATATCACTAGCTTTAAGGAGTAGCTATCTCACTGAAGCACTGGAGAGGTGGGCAAGTGCCAACACCATGCTTTAATGCATAGTGCAACAAACAGAAGTGCCAGGAAGAGGCAGAGACTGTCTTTTGAAAGGACAGCCCAGGGAAGCGGCATTTTGTTCAACCCAGCTTGGCTTCTTAAGAGCACACACTTCCAGGGCACACCCTGGGTACCATTGAAAAGCCATTTCTAGACTCAGTAAGAAAACTGGAAGCTGACCCTTTACGCTCTCAGATGTCCTGGTCACAGGTTCTCCACTTTGTCTCAGGTCCCATATTTGCCCATCCTCTGTCTTTAACGTACATGTGGTTAAACTATACCAGACCTCTGTTGGGCTGTTCATCCAGGCAAGAGCACCTCCCTTAATGCTCTGTAGGGATCGCTATACTCCCCAAGCCCTTCAACCTGATTCTCCTCCCCTCCCATGAGAACACATCTAGCTGGTCCTGAGCACTGAATAGGAGTTTACTAAATGGAGAAGAGACATGGCTTTCCAGATAAGGGGTGGGGTGCTTGGAGAGGGGCCAAGGTATAAAATGTCATGGGTGTTTGGGGGAAAGGGAACTAGTGTGGTTGGTATACAGGGTGGAGGGTAGGGACTGCAAGGAGATATAACTAGAGAGATAAAGTTACTAAAGGGAAAATGTGACAGCCCTGTTCATTGGATTTACTCGAATAAGCTACCCATTCTGCTTCTAATCTCTCCCCACTCCAACTCTGCTTATACATCTCTGCCAAATAAAGCTTTGACGTTTCCTAAAACACTGCTTCCATCAAATTACCCAAGAAACTTCAGTGTGCCCTGCTTGTGAGAGGTCAAGTCCAAGGCCCTGTTTGGGACTTCAGGGCCTTCCTATCAGTTCCAGCTCACCTGCTTATTCTGCAGAAATCCTCCAGGGCATGCTCTCCTCTAGCCAGGGAGACAGTCTCATTGCCCCCGCAAGCCAAGGCCACCCCGCCTCTGGGCCTTTGCTAATACGCTCCCATCAAGCCTGGAAGGACCTTAAGGGCCTTCTCCACAATCAACCCTATCTCTTCTTCGTGGCCCAGCAGGAATTCCACCTCCTCTGGGAAGCCAGGCTTGACGAGTCCAGTGTTCTTCTCTAACCACCACTGCAGTGAGTTTAGAACTTAATTTTTTTTCTTTCTGTAACAACTTTATTAAAATGTAATTCACATATGAGTCATCCATTTAAGATGTACATTTCAATGGTTTTGGGTATATTCAACACTGTGCAACCAGCACCACAATCTGTTTTAAAACATTTCGCTACTCAAAAAGAAACCCCAAGCCAGTTCCCCGCCACACTCCTCCATTCCTTCTCACCCTCCAGCCCCAGTCAAACACTAGTCAATTTCTTTTTTTTTTTTTTTTTTTTTTTTTTGAGACTGAGTCTCACTTTGTCACCCAGGCTGGAGTGCAGTGGCACCATCTCAGCTCACTGCAACCTCTGCCTCCCAGGTTCAAGCGGTTCTCCTGCCTCAGCCTCCTGGTCAATTTCTGTCTCTATATATTTGACTATTTTCTGCCTGGCTGCTTTCACTTAGCATAATGTTTTCAAGGTTCAGCCATGTGGTAGCATGTATCAGTACTTAATTCATTTTTATTGCCAAATAATAGTCCATTGTATAGTTATACCACATTTTGCTTATCTATTCATCAGTTGATAGACATTTGGGTTGTTTCCATTTTTTGGCTCTTAGGAATAATGCTGCTATAAACTTTAGTGCATTATTTCGTGGACATATGTTTTCAGCTCTCTTGGGTTTATATACCTAGAAGTGGAAATGCTGGGTCTTACGGTAAGTCTATATTTTAACTTTTGAGGAGCTGCCACACCATTTTCCACAGAGGCTACACCATTTCACATTTCTACCAGCAATGCATGAGGGATCCAGTTTCTCTACATCCTCACCCATATTTATTGTTACTATTATAATCATTAGCAACAGTTAAATGCAATGGATTTTCTTGAAATTAAATGAACTCTACATGGTGAACACCAGTTATCTTATGCATTAATGGGTAGTTATGTTTTTGATATTGGAGATTTGAAATGTAGAATACTATTTGTAAAGATTTTAATTGTAAATATTTCACAACATGAAATTCAGGTGATAATAAAAGAAATCATGAGATCTTCTGTGGTGAAGGGAAAAACTAGAGAAGCTATCATTTAATCCAAACTCATAACTTTTCAGAGCAAATCTTAATTTTAACCCAACCTCTTAATTTTAATCAGAGTCACCAGAGGACTTGTAAGGATCCCACATCCCTTATCCAATTTCCTGCTAAGGTAAAGTGATTAGAATAGGCGTTAGATCCGATACACCTTCAGGGTATAAGAATACTTCCCTGGATGGATTATGAATCTGGTCAAATGTGGAAATTCCCAAGTATTTTTTATCTTTTAAATTTGATTTGATGTTAAGCAAAACAACCAGGTAAAATATTGCAGGTCTGTCCCTGACCCACCACCGTCAAAGTCAGAAGGCATTTACTAATGATCATGTACTGACACTGCGCTGGGTTCTGTGCAGGCGGAATGCCAGAATCCCTGACCCCTGGAATTGACAAGCTCAGGCAAGACTGGCTGAGCTACTTCTAAGCAACCAGGAAGAATGGAGATGAAGGAGAGAAGAGGCAGAGGAGGGAGACACAAGACACAGAGTGGAGACACAGCGTGGTGGGTACCTGATAAGGATCAAACTGGGCTGCACGGAGGTGGGGACAATTCATGAACTGTAATGGAAGAGTTAGCTACACATGAATTACAGCCCTGTTTACCCTTCTCCTTTAATGCTAATCATTTGTTGGTTTAAGTGCAGCTTTGCATCTAGACCAACTGTGTTCCATGCTGGAGCTCATGCTGAGCCTGACTTCCTGGGGAGAATTCCATCAAATGCTAAAACCACGTTATTTATCTGTAGGCACTAATAGTGGCCTGATAAGTCTGAACCTTTTGAAAGCATTAGCTTTCTAAATGGTTTCTTCAACAAAAGAACATCGCCACACCTCCCACCCTGGATTTGCAAATTGTTCTTCTCTGATACCGACCATATCACTGATCTCCAGGGTTATATAGGCAAGTCCAAGGTGAGTGAACTGAGAGAAACAGAGCTTGGTGTACAAAGACAAGGTGACCTGGAGGCCTTTCTGTAGGAGGTGTGGTTTAACAGGAGCAAATTGCCAAGTCCCAAACCCTGCCTTATTTGTGAATATAATTGTGGACTCAGGAAGTATAGGTATTCTTCTAGAAGAGGGACTTTCTAGTGTCTTATAATATTGGTTGGGGGAAGGCTCAATAATTCTTTTTCCTCATCCCTTTATCGTTCTCTTCATCTACATATTTTCTAGATCAATACCTCATTTGGGGGTGGGAAGGGGGGTGTCATGGCTCTTCCTGAAGCTTCTCATACCCAGTTTTCCATCCTCCATCGTCCCCAAAGCTTCTCTAGGTGAGAGCCCTGAAACTCAAAAACCAGAAAGTGCATGAAGTAAACCAGCCCCTGAAGTAGGAAAGGCTGTTGTGAGCTCAGAGGACACCTGCTCCCCCACCCCCAAACCCCAGGCCCCTCTTCTCTCCAGGGCTGGGCCCCCAGCCTCACTCCTGCCACCCGCCTTGGGGAGCTAAAACAAACAGTTCTTTGGAAAGGCAATGAAAAGAAATGGCTGAGTCAGGCCTTCTGTTTAAACAGTCCCCACCTGTTCCCTCACCACTCGCCTCCCCCCACTGCCCACCCTGTGCTTCCCCCACTTCCCTTTCTCTTCTTTTCTTTTTCCCTTTGTTGCTCATTTTCAAAAGGGCAGAGTTGACAGCTCTTGCCTTGAGCAAAGCCAACCCCAGAGCCAGTGAGCAGCGAGGAGTGGCCTCGGGCTGTGACCCAGTGCCTTCCTGCCCCTCCTGCCTGGCTCCCCAGCCTCCCACCCTCAGCCTGCAGTGGCTGTGTCTGGTCAACAGGCAGTGAGAGAGAAGGGAGGAGGGACTTAGTTACCAAGAAAGAGAATCCCAGCCAGAAACGAGAGAAGACCGGAGAGGACATGAGAAGGGACAAAGGGAGACAGATAAGGTGCAGCCTCACAAAGGGATGTGCCTTCTCATTGGCTGGAACTCACAATCACCCCATACACCTGTTGCTATGTGTAAAAATAATTTCCTGGCATTGGAGGAAATGAATTATTTGCCCATATTAAAAATTAAGGAAAAGAAATGTTTCCAAAGTGACGCAGGTTAAGTTAGACATTTCCCTGACCAGCTAACTGCTCCTTTCCAAACCGATGAAGCCTTTTAGAGCTCCCCTGCAGGAACAGTAACTGTCTCTCCAAGTCCACTGCTGGCTCTTTGAAATCAAAAGTCTTTTTTTAAATTACATTTTCTATTTTGAGAAAATTGTAGAATAATATGCAGTCGTAAGAAATAATGCAGAGATCTCCTGCACTCTCTACCCAGTTACCCCAATAGTAACATCCGGCAAAACTATTGTACAATAGCAAACTGGGATATAGATTTTTATAGCCAAGATACAGAACATTTCCAAGACCAGAACCGCTCATGTTGCCCTTATGTAGCCACACCCACTTCCTACCTATCCTACCCAGTACCCTTAACCCCCGGTAAATACCGATCTCTTCGTTTCTATAATGTTTCTATTTTGAGAATGTTCTATAAATTGAATCATTCAGCATGTGACTTTTTCAGATTGCCTTTTTTCATTCAGCATAATTCTCTAGAGACTGGACCAAGTAGTTGTGTGTATCAATAGTTCATTCATTTTTGTGGCTAAGTAGTGTTCTATCGTATGGCTTGACCACAGTTTGCTTAATGCGCTCACCTGTTGAAGGACACTTGGATTGTTTCCAGGTTTGGCTGTTACAAATAAAGCTGCCATTCATTTTTGTGTCAAGATAAGTCTTCATTTCTCTGGCATAAATGTTCAAGAATTGATTGCTGGGTCCTATGAAAATTGCAGGTTTAGTAGTATACCTTTTAAAAGTATTCTTTAAAATTACTCCATACGTATGTCTAGAGGTGTTCCAGGCTGGGAGGTGAGCAGAAGAGGAAGCTGGAAGTAGAAGGAGGGGGTCTTGGGGACCTTGATTCTTGGAGCTGAGTTGCTACCAGTACACCCCCTGTGTCTATACCCCACAGTGAATGTGAGCCAGCAGCAAACCAACTGTGGTGGGTAGAAGAATGACCCGCCTCCCAAAGATGGCTATGCCCTCATCCCCAGAACCTGTGAATATGTTAAGTTACATGGCAAAGACAAATGAAGGCTGCAGATGGAATTGGGGTTGTTAATCAGATGACCTTGAGATGGGAGATTATCCTGGGTGGTCCAGATGGCCCCAATGTCATTACAGAAACCTTAAAAGTAGAAAGAGGCAGAAGAGGAGAGTCAGAGAAAGCAAAGTGACTATGGAAGAACACCCCAAACAGATGATGTGGTTGGTTTCAAAGATGGAGGAAAGGGGCCACGAGCAAAGGAATGTGAGCAGCTTCTAGAAGCTGGAACAAAGAAAAAAAGCGGGTTCTCCCCTAGAGGCTTCAGAAAGGAACACAGTCCTGATTTAACCCAGTAATACCTGGGTCAGACCTCTGACCTCCAGAAGTGTCAGATAATAACATTCCTGCTGCTCCAAGCCACCAGCTTCATGGTTAGGTTGTATCTTGATGCTCTCACAGATAAGCTCTCAAGGCAGTGATCCTCACTGTGTTACAGCTGCAGATAGAAAACAAATGCACCAAGTGACCTCTATGTGGATTTCAGCCTTCAGAGTTGACCACCGCTGCTCTGAATGAGCAGACTGCAGCTGCCTGCCATTATGAGGGAGAGACCAGAAACTCCATACATGGCACTTCTCTTAGCTCACTTGGCTGAAGACACCCTGGTCTTTCTTTGTGTGTCTAGACACTTTCCAACACAGCCACAGGCTTCCTGCCCACTGGACCTGCTGCCTGTGCCGTCTTTCCCACGTACCCCAGCCTGTCTGGGCCTTGTTTCATCCCTTTCCAAGGTACCATCTTCAGCATCAAGGACTCTTGGAGTCTCAGTCCAGCAAACCCACACACCAGCCCAGCCTTACTCATCCTGAAGGCTTAGAGTGAGAGTTAGGACTTGGAACTTGTCTATGGGGACTCAGTACTTAATTAATACAAACCCATGTGGCCTGCCTCTCTTACAGTCAGAGATTGCTCTGCAAATGCAGGCAGTGGATGGTTCATTCGCATATTAATGACCTGGGCTTTTTTCTCCCTGATAATGACCCTAGGGAGTAGTGAGCCTTGGGTGCGGATGGAGGAGATCCAGAGAAATAATGCCAAAAGGATCCTTTCATGAGGAAGCAGAAGTGAGATGATGACTCTCTCAATCAGTAGTTCTCAAGGGAAGTGGGAATCAGAATTACCTAGGGAATTTTTTCAACACAGCACACACAACATACACATTCTACTCTATCTGAATTATTATAATTCTATGAGGATCACTGCCTTGAGAGCTTATCTGTAAGAGCATCAAGATACAACCTAACCAATAAGCAAATAATACCTATGAACCACTCTACTCAACACTTCTCCCAGCACACACACACACACACACACACACACACACACACACACTTTTAATTTGATCAATTGTTTTACATCTAGTTAGGCTTTGGCATAAAGCCAAGACTAAGAAACTGGTCTAGGCTACAAGACCCCTCTAATTAGCAACCTCCCCCCAACTGAGTCCTCCCTCTCACCTTCATGTGGCATTCCACACCTAGCCTACTTTCTCATTTGATACACGGGTTTGGACAAGAGGAGGTGGAAAGGAAAATGGATAGGTTGTCACTCCTCCAAAGATTTCCAGAGATACAACCAAAGAAAATATCCCACTGACAATGAGACCTCTGAAACAGCAAGAATACCTCCCTCACTTATTTAACAAATATTTGTTCTGCAAAAACATAAGAAGTATCACCCAGGATCAAGCCAAAGGTGTGTGTAGCCCACTGCTGCAAGCTCTCTGACCATGTGCTGGAGCAGGCCATCAACAAGGGCAGCAGCCCTCAACCAATCACACCTGACCCTCACAGGGCAGCCAACAAATCTGAATAAGTATGCTCTTTTTTTTTGCCGCACCTGAGTGCACACACTGTCAGGGCAGTGGTGGTCCTGTGTCCTTTTGAGGTGACTGTACCATGTAACTCAGTTGAGAGCAGGTGCTCCTTGCATTGAGTAAGGGGGCAGGGTGCCTTCCAAAGAAGGAGTACATGCTCAGTGGAACATGCGAGCACCACTGGTGACAATGTATGGGAGCATGGTCAGGGTCATACAGAGTTCTGCGCATCAGGAGTTCAAGATCAACCTGGGCAATATAACAAGACCCCTGTCTCCAAAAAAAATTTTTTTTTAATTAGCTAGGTGTGGTGGTGTGCACCTGTTGTCCCAGCTACTCAGGAGGCTGAGGTGGGGAGATCACTAGAGTCCGGGAAGCCAAGGCTGTAGTGAGCCATGATCATGCCACTGCACTCCAACCTGGGCAATAGAGCAAGACCTTGTCTCATTTTTTTAAAAAAGGGAGACAAGAGAGTTCTGCTCATAAGGACCACGGCACTGAAAGGAACCCAAGATAAATATGAGGTGACTGAATGCTTTCTTGGATACTAAAACACATCGTTGATTGTATTGTAATAATCACTGACTCATCAATTGCTATCTTCAGTTCTTTCATCATATCAAGCGTGTTTCCAATATTATAAGTACAAAGTGATTGGAAACCACTAGATTAGACACAGACCTGAATCCCATTAATTTCACTGAAGTTTTTCTGTGACCCACCTGTACCACCTTTGAAAGGTAATAATCTCACCAGAATGTATTCATGGCTCCATAAAATTTAAGTTCTGTTTTTGTCTTTTTTTAGTTTTTTATTGATACATAATTGTACATCTGTATGGGATACATGTGATATTTTGATACATGCATATAAGAGATAATGATCAAATCAGGGTAATGAGGATATCCATCACCTCAAACATGTATTATTTCTGGATCTTGGGTATGTCCTCTTAAATTGTCTTCTAAAATTACCCATTTCATCCTTCTAGGGATGCTCCCTTCTTCTCATAGGGAAGGAGTTTAAAATCATATCCAGGTTCACCATATTTCAACCCTGAATGGCTTCATAAAAGTGTGCTATAGGCCTCCATACTTTCAGGATGAAAATCCTCTTTAAAAGCAGATGGAAGGTCTTTCATGAACCAGATCTATTATTTTTAGATAATAGCCTCTCTATTGTTTTCATTTGAGACCCGGCAACTAGAATGTGTTTGCACCAAGGTTTGTATGAGGAGCAGAGCAAACACTTCTGGTTTCAATATCCTTTTTGACAAAGTTCAACACCATGCTGGCTTGCTTTCTGCTACAGCTAACAACCCTGTCTTCAGGAAACAGTCTGCAAAAGACTCTTAGTTTCTGTTTTTAGGGCTGCAAAATTCCAATAAAAGTTTAAAAAGTCTTGCCTAACCCTAAAAAGTCAGGGTGAAGAATTTCCCACCCCTCACATATGTGTAGTAAACTTAACATATTTTTTATTATAAAAGCAATATAAGTTCACTGCAGAAAGTTGAAAAATAGAGAAAAGGCACAAAGAAAACAAAACTCGCCCATATTCTCTCTGTTATTTGTATATAAATATTTTAACATAAACAGGATCATACTGTATCTAACTAGATCTAACCTGCTTTTTGGATGTATTAATAAGACATGAACACTTTGACAAAAAAGCTTGATCAAACTTTAGTAAGGATATTCTAAGGCCTTGAGGTCTCAACCTTGACCTCCATCTTTGTCAGGCCTGTATTGACCAGCTGTAGCAAGAATCTTGCAAAGTGGGTTTAGAACAACTCCTCCAACCTTGATATCAAATACCTCATCCTCCCTCCTTGGTGTCTGACCACCCTGGTCTGCCTTCAGCAATAATTCCATCAAGTCTGTTTAGCCAGAACCCCCTCCCTTATCCTTGATGTTTCCTCTTAGCAATTTTCCATCCACTGACTCCCACCCTGCACCTGGGCCATAAACGCCCCAACTGGTCCATGCTGTATTCCGAGTTGAACCCAGTTCTCTACTGAGGGCTCTCTCCCCCCATTGCAATGGTTCCAGAATAAAATCTGTTTTTACTGTCCTAATGACTGTATGTCGGGTGTGTCCTCTTAAATTGTTTTCTAAAATTACCCATTTCATGCTTCTAGGGATGATCTGGTTTTCTTTAACAATTTTCTCTTGTTATTTATGTAGATCTTTTTCAACATAATTTTTCACGGCAGATGGCATTCTATCATATGGATGCATCATGATTTATTAAACGTATCCTTTATTGTGGGCTAGTCATCCATTCTTAATTTTTCACTACTTCAAGCAATCTTTTTAAAGAGTATTGCATATTGAATCCTAACTTATAGCTCACCACAGAGAAAAAGGATATGAAACGTAAAGTGAATCTTCAGAATGCTAATTTTATGACTGTGTGACAAGTAGCTAATGGCTATTCATTTAGGCTGATGACTTTGACAGGAGCAAAGATAGAAACAAACCAAAACTCTTTACAGAAATTTATATGACAGCCTGAAGATGGTAGTTGCTTTGGTAGGTTTGGAACAGTAAGTACATCAACCAACTAAATGATAGTTCATTGAATGTAAAAGGCATTTATTCATTCAATCTAAAATAATAAGATGTACCATTTAGTTTAGGTTCTATTAAGAAAGGGGCGGGAACACTGCTAAGAATCACATGATCTTGTCATTTGTAAACAGCATCCTGGTTGTTCCAAAAACCAAAGGCCCCAGGAAGAAAGTCTTGCTAAAGAGATGGTGGGCAGGAATTGGATCTGGGTTGGAAGGGAATCAGCAAGCAGCCAATTCTAAGGTAGTTTCACCCTAAACCCAAGGCCTGTATTTAGAATATTTCAAATAGACACCCTATGACTTTGATGAAAATCAAGTTGGCAGCTCCAGAGAAAATCAGCCTGGGATTGCCAAAGCATGATTATTTTATTAGATTGCATGTTATCTTGAAATGGTAAAATAGGCCAGGCGCAGTGGCTCACACCTATAATCCCAGCACTTTGGGAGGCCGAGGCTGGTGGATCACCTGAGATCAGGAGTTCAAGACCAGCCTGGCCAGCATGGTGAAACCCTATCTCTACTAAAAATACAAAAATTAGCCGGGCTTGATGGCACATGCCTGTAGTCCCAGCTGCTTGGGAGGCTGAGGCAGGAGAATCACTTGAATCCAGGAAGTGGAGGTTGCAGTGAGCCAATATAGTACCACTACACTCCAGCCTAGGCAACAGGTGAGATTCCGTCTCAAAAAGAAAGAAAGAAAGAAAGAAAGAAAGAAAGAAAGAAAGAAAGAAAGAAAGAAAGAAAGAAAGAAAGAAAGAAAGAAAGAAAGAAAGAAAGAGAAAGAGAGAAAGAAAGAAAGAAAGAGAGAGAGAGAGAGAGAAAGAAAGAAAGAAAGAAAGAAAGAAAGAAAGAAAGAAAGAAAGAAAGAAAGAAAGAAAGAAAGAAAGAAAGAAAGAAAGAAAGAAAGAAGTGGTAAAATAAGCCTGTGACTTGCCACACGGTGGTTTAGTCCATCTCACCTACTCACCGCTCCCTGACTTTACCAGGCTACTTAGCTCCTCTGTGTACTTTCCAAAGTAGTTTTCTCTGCCTGAAACATCCTTGTTCATCCAGAAAATACAACTCAAGGCTTACCATCTTGGGGAGACTTTCCCTGACCTCCTCACCAAGGAGGAGCTGGAGCTGCCAGCCCCCCGAAATAGACCACTCCTTCCTTAGACCTACCGCTAACTATACACCCCACTTCTGGATAAACTAGGCCCTCTCAGACCAAAACAGCTTGACAAAGACAAACCTGGCACGGGGCTCTTCGCTTGGTGTTGCTGACTCTAATAGCCAGAATCTTGCCTGATTGTCAAGCAAGATTGTCACGGTCTGGTAACAATAAGCTTACCCTGCGGGCTCTTTAATTCTGAATGTTTTGAAGATAGTGAAAGGATTTGATGAGAAAGGCAGAGCCCAAATGAGTTCTACATACATTTTACTAAAAAGCCCACTTTATCCTGTTCAAGGCAACCACCAGGCTAGGGAGTGTCCTCAGATCAGCTGTCAGTTTCCCTCCCTCTGAAGCAGTAAAGAGCCTTCACCTTAGGGAGTGGGTTGTTCAGGCATGGCCTTCTCTCCTCCAGCTGGCACTCACAGTTCCTCCAGTCCTCACCTGTGCATGCCACGTCTTATTCTGCATTGCCAGTTCTCAGTTACCGAATCTCTGAATTGTTGAGTTTGTTTTTAAAACTGTTCTTAAAACCCAACAAAAACCCTCCCTTACTAACAAGCCGTGCAAGGAGCTTGGGTCTGTTTGTACAGCCCAGCAGCTTTCTCTCTAATCTGGGCATGAGGATCTCAGACTCCCAGTGTTCTCTCTGCCTGGGAGGATCATTTCAAATTCCTTTTGGCGGGAAAGGGAAGTTCCTACCAGGAGACTTGACAAGAAAGGATCAATTCGTTCATTCCTCAGCACCCACAGCAACTCAAGAGCTTTACTGTTTAACCACTTTGTGCCCACTCGTCTGTAGACACCAATAATCTTAATCACACTGTGTTTTAATTAAGGATTCCCATATATATGTGTCTGGAAGTCCCTGGAAACCTGGAAGCATGTCTTAATTATCTTTGAATTCACAGCATTGAGCACAGTGCCTGCCACCCTCAATAGGTATTAATTTAAATGAATAACTGAATGCGAAAATGAGGTGGATTCAAACTGCATCTGCTTTGTGAAGAGATCTGGAGCACTGAAGTTCGAGCTGATAACACTCCCAGACTCTTGTCTCCATTGTACACCATCCTGTGTGATCACCAGTTGCTGAAAACATGCTCCTCTTTGTCCTTTGGTTTCTTTCTCTGTTCCCTTTTCTCACTGTTCCCCATTTCCATCTTCTCCCCAACCTCCAAAAAGCACATAAGATTTAAACGAACAAATCATCTATCTACATAAAGTTTGTTCGGAGATGGCATCACACCCTAGTAAAATCGCTTGGCACAGTTAAACAGCTGAAGTGAGATTGTGCAGACGGTGCAGGAATGCAGGAAATAAACAAAGGAAAAAAGCAAAGGCCTCCAGGTTGAGGTCTTTGGGAGAGAGCCCATTGTCAGCTGCCTCTGCCACCACATTTTTTTGGACAGGATCTCCCAACATTATCCAGAGCACACATGACGGAGCCTCCTCTGTTGGGGTGCCAGAGCAGCTTCTCACTGTCACCCCCACAGCCATCTTTCTCAACAGAAAGCATCCCCTGGTACAAAGCAATCTGGGCTTTTACCCTCGGAGGATGGACAACTTCTGTCTGTGATGAATCCTACCAAGCCCCAGTTACCAGGTGTATCAGTCAGAATGGACAGGCAAAGTATGCTTTATAACAACCCCCAAATCTAAGAGGCTTAAAACAACACAGGTTTGTTTTATATCACGTGTGCATTGCAGACCTGCTGCCATGCACCTCTTCTCCCTCCAGGATCCAGGCTGATGGGGCCAATCATCGTCAGTGTCAGTGACAGAGGGCAAAAGGGGAAGAGTGCAGTGAATCCCACACCATCTCTTAAAGCTTCAGACAGGAAATGACAACCATCACTTCCACTCACATTCCATTGGCCAGAGCAAGTCACTGGCCGTGTCTGTATTCAAGTGGGTAAGGAAAGGTATAATAAAACTATCCCATGCCCGTGTGAGCCCCAATGACCAGCACACACTGTGTCTTCCATGAAGTTGGAGCCCAATTAATCTATGTTTAACAGGAGAAAAAAAAAAAAAAGATTAATGTCCCACTAGGGAAAAGGTAAAGAAAGGAAATGAAGCAGGAATATGCAAGACGAGAAGGGAGATAAGTACAGAGATGCTCTATGCAAAAGAAAGACTGACCCAGGGGAAGGGCCCAGGAGTCCTGAGTGAGTGGAGGTAGCTTGTCCCCTGTCTAGGGATCGGGAAATGAAACCGAAAAGGACAGAATTATGGAAAAAGACAAAAAGAATATGGTAGCAGCCAGAGGTAGAGCAGAGATGGTGAAAGAGGACATTTAGAAAGTCTTGTTATGTGGGATATGCTATGCCCTCTTCCGGCAGCTCCCCCTGCTTTAGGAGTGTGATTTGTGGGTTTTGAAAGTGACAACATGCTGAGGCTGGTCTCAGGGCAGGCACCAGGCAAGGCCAGAGTCTGCCAAGGAGGCCCAATTACTGTCTACAGGCCAGAGTCAAGTTTCATTTTGTTTTGTTTTCCTGATCTGGCTCCAGTGGATCCATCCCTCATCCTCTGCTGTGTCCCAGCCCCAACCCAGGTGCATGCACTGTGCTCTACCCCAGGGCCACACCGGGCCTGTTCAGCACTCCCCTGCTTTTGTGTCTTGGTGCTTATTGTCTTTACCACCTCCTCAGCCCCAGCCTCAATGTCTCCCACATTTTCTTCCACCTCTTCCACTCTCGAAATCCTCCCTGCTCATCAAGCTCCGTCTCAGAGACCACCAGTTCCCTTGAATCACCAAGTCAAGCTGCTCGTCCTCTCTGTGCCACAGCCGTCCCCCTCCTGGAGGAATGCCGTTATACTAGAATTACTGTTGACATGCTGTTGCCCTTGAAAGACCATGAGACCCTGGAAGGCAGGGGATCATTTCTACTCAGCTTCCATTTTTGTCCCCAGCTCCCATGACAGGATTGCATCATGACCACGATGATGCTAATAGGAACAATCGTGACAGATGAGGTTGGTGCTGGGCCCTCTTTGAAGGGCTCAAGTCCATCCTCATTTTATCTATACAACCACTCTGGCGAGTGTGATGCCTTATTCTCCAGTTGAAAACCTGGCGACCCAGAGAGTAAGTAACAAGTCTCAAATCCCACAGCTCTGGAGTCAGACCGGCCTCTATGGGAACACTTTCCTCAGTACTTACCTACGTGTGTGCCATTAACACCAGTGGCCAGTTGCTTCTCCAGAGTTCTGAGCACACACAACTCAGTGGTGGACTGGGATTTCAGCTCAAGTCTTGCTGACGCCAGAGATTATGTTTTGTGGCAGAGACCACAAGAGGCTCACCAAGCCATCATCCTTTACCCCCAGGCACTACATTTCCCTCCTGGTATGCGAGGTGTGGCCATGTGGGCGAGAGTGATGAACACCGCCTATTGACCAGGCCATGGAAACTTTCTGTACAGGCACCCATGGCCTCTCCTCCCCAACCCCTGCTGCCCTGTGAATGCAAGGCTCCAATGGAGGACACTGAGCTAGATGGCTGGTGTTTTCATGAAGTAGAGTCCCCTACCCTCTGCCCCTGCCTGAGGGTCCCCACCTCCAACAGTGTACCCCTCCACCCTGGAGATGTGAGCAAGAAATCAACATCTATTGTGTTAAGCCATTGAGGTTTGGTTGCTGATTGTTTAAACCACACAAACCTAAACAGCACTCCCTAGATTGTTAATTGTAAAGCAATATTTAGGGCAAATGGCAAGACTGCAGCAGTTTTATTATCTTAGCAAGAACCAGGAGAGGGTCCACAGGCGTGCTTAGAAGATTTGATGTCCATTCATCCATTTGAGGCTACACACCTTGAGGGCAGGCCACAGACTAGAGTCCTAAGAATGAGCTGGACAAAGGTTGAAGGGAGGTGGAGAAAGCTGAGCCAAGCCCCTGAAAGCAAGGAGGAGAATCAGAAAAACGTGTGACTCAGAGTGTGCCTTGGAGAGTCTTCAGGGCAGAGCAGGGTGATTTCTGTCTACAAGGACAAACTGGTGCAGCTGAGGGCAGCTCCAAAAAGGAAAGGAGTTAAGGCTCCCTCCTGCCCTGCATGCTTGCCAAGTGTGAGAGGAGCCTGCATGGCTGCCATACTGGATGGGCAGCCTGGGCCACCCAGCTGAGATCTGGCCAAGTTCCTCCCCAGGTGGCCCCCTGAAACACGAGCTGGCATTGTTTCCAGGCAGCCTGCTTTCCATTGCCACTCTCTTTCTTTCTCTTTTTCTTTCTCTGCAATCTCCTCTCCCTACCACCTCCCTCCTACACATAAGTCAATGCATTAGGGAGAGATTGACAGTCCCCTGGGGCAGAGAACACCCTAAACCTACAAGCAGACATCCCTCTGCCCACCCACACATTGTGCCCTGAATATTTGAATGTCAACACCCAGGGTGCCCTGCCTGCCCATGCCAGAACCATTAAACAGCCAATGCCAGCATCTGGATCTGAGAGCTGGCAGAGCTAGGTGTGCCTCCAAATGCAATATGTTTGCTTTCAGACCAGCTTGAATGGGGAAGGAGCTGCTTTGCTGGCAGCCTTGGTCCCCATGACAGAGCTCTTCTAGCTTGGCTCAAACTAGCATAAGGCAAAAAGAAACCTGCATGCATTAAGAAGCCATTTCTGAAGCCATCTGTCCAGGCTCCAAGGCCCCTATACTACCCACCAAGTCCTCTCACCAACACAGCCTTCCAGATTCTAGTGCAGTCCAGCCCTCAACCCAAGACTGGGCTGCTAGAGAACTTTCTCAAAACCCAGATTTGGGGAGTATTTCTGCACCCCTATCCCATAATTTCAGCATGCAACAGCTTTCTCTTTGCATTCAGAGAGGGGAAGCAACTTGCCAAAAACCACACAGGTGTGATGAGACCCCAGCCTTGGTCCTAGTGTCCTGGAGTTCTCCCAATCAGCTGAGAGGTATCAGTTCACAGTTCCAGAGAACAGCTTGGGAAAAGCCGACTTCTCTAGGTCAAGAAGGAAGGGGGAGTCATACAGGGAGTGCAAATAAAGCACCAGGCAAATATCTGAGAGAACAAACATAAGGAATGATGATATATGTTAGGGAAGGGAGTGGATGGATCCAAAGAAGAAAATGCAAAAACAGCAAGCAGGACATGACCTCCATGCTCAGCATTATCCAAGGAGGGTTCCTTTTGTGCTGAGTAAATAAGACCGGTCTGCTTCTGCCCCTATAGGAATATTAAGCACCATTCCTGATTCAGGTAGATATTTAACAGCTCAATAATTCATTCATTCATTTAGTTAAAACTGTTGTGCTCATTGTGTGTCTGACATCATGGTGGCAACTGAAAGATTAAAGATGTGGCCTCTGTAAGGTGGAGCTTTCCTACGCTCATGTGTATAGCCAGCCCCTTTCCTCCCTGCCATATTCAGATGATGGCTTTCCAGGTGGCAAGGATGTGTCCCCCTGAGTTATCCATGCTCCCTTGCCACCTTCACCCCTACCCAATAGCATAGGGGTAAAAGTGAACTCTGGAACCACACTGCTTGTTTTCAAAAGTAGGCTCTGCTCCTTCCCAGCTTGGGGATCTTGGGTAAGTTCCTTAGCTGTGTGCCTCAGCTGTTTCAGCTGCAAAGTGGAGTTAATAACAGAACTCCCTTCATAGAGTTGAGGACTGAATGAGTTAACACACAGTGTCTTAGCACAGTGCCGGATGCATAACAAGCATTCCATAAACAGTAACTGTTGATATCATTGAACTGACCACACAACAAAAGTCACTACCAAACATAAGGAAGCAGTTGTCAATGGCCATAGACCTGAGCAAAGCTGAAAGGTTTGCATAGAAAACCAGACAATGAATCTGGCCTCCTTGCATGGACTCTAATCAGATAAATACAGGAAATCAAGCATTTATACATCTACAGGCCAAGAGATAAATGGATTATTGGAATGGTGATTGGCTAATAAGTTTGGAGAATTTCCTATTTAAACCTAAATATGAAAGACCCACTCCCGCTCTCTGGCTCTCAGCCATGGCACTGTTGTAGGAGAAAAGGTAGGTGAAGTGGGATGGGAGTTCCACACAGACTTCTGAGAGGGTGCTATGGCTCAGAACCAGGAAAGGCAGGGGTCCTAACAGGAGATCAATGTAAATCCAAGTCCTTGAGAAAGGTGATAGGTGGCCATGGCTAAAGGTTTTCACAATTTTGACACCATACTTTCCCTGGTGTCTTCCCACCTGCCCTCCCTCATCCCAGCCCAGGGTGGGGTCAAAGACAGAAGGATTTGGAAGGCTGGACCCGAAGTCCCAGGAAAACTCCTTTCTCTGTTCCCCTGGATTAGAAGATTAGGAAAACAAAGGAGCAATTCACCAGTGGATTCTGCAATTCTCCCATATTAGACTCAGCCACGACTGAGTTTCCACCATCTCAAGTGGCTGGAGAGGGGGTTGAGACCGGCTGTCTGGCCTTAAGCAGTGTCATTGCACAGATGCTTCTCCCAGAGATGCTCCTCTGCCTTCCTATGCATGCAGTGTGGAGGAGAAGGGAGTGAGTGTATAAGTGTGGACACGTGTACGTGTGTATATGGGTTGCTTAGGGGAAAATCAGAGGCAAGGGAAATAGGTACTGAGTCAGAAAATCTTCCACAGATCTTCTGTTCAGAAAAATGCATGGTTCCCACCCAGTTTTCTTAAATCAAGAAGACGGACAATGACCATGGAAACTGATACAACTGAACTGACTTCCAACAGAAACACTCTGCAAGACAGAGACAATTGGAAACTTGTGGAAAATTGATGAAGAAAGAAACATGCCCACAATTTCATCATGGACAGAATTTGGGTATATTTCTTCCAGTTTTTTTCCTCTTATGTTTCTTTTAAAATATGTATACTCATTATCATGCAGTTCAAACTTTCCTGGGTCCTGTGATGTCTTCTTTTTCTTAACACTATATCACAAGCATTTTTCCATGTTCCACACATTTTTATCCATCTAGCTTTCTTATACGATGAAACCGAACTGGAGGATTGATTGTTTTTGTTTCTCTTTTTAAATTTTTATTATTTTATTTTTCCATAAGTTATTGGGATACAGGTAGTATTTGGTTACATGAGTAAGTTCTTTAGTGGTGATTTGTGAGATTTTGGCTCACCCATCACCGAAGCAGTATACACTGCACCATACTTGTTGTCTTTTATCCCTCACCCGCACCCCCGCTTCTTCCCCCCAAGTCCCCAGAGTCCATTGTATCATTCTTAGCCATTGCATCCTCGTAGCTTAGTTCCCACATATCAGTGAGAACATATGATGTTTGGTTTTCCATTCCTGAGTTACTTTACTTAGAATAATAGTCTCCAATCTCATCCAGGTCACTGTAAATGCTGTTAATTCATTCCTTTTCATGGATGAGTAGTATTCTATCATATATATATATACCACAGCTTCTTTATCCACTCATTGTTTGATGGGCATTTGGGTTGGTTCCACAATTTTGTAATTGTGAATTGTGCTGCTGTAAACATGTGTGTGCAAGTATCTTTTTCTAATAACGACTTCTTTTCCTCTGGGTAGATACCAAGTAGTGGGATTGCTGGATCAAATGGTAGTTCTACTTTTAGTACTTTAAGGAATCTACACACTGTTTTCCACAGTGGCTATACTAGTTTACATTCCCACCAGCAGTGTAGATGTGTTTCCTGATCACCGCATCCACACAAACATCTACTGTTTTTTGATTTTTTGATTATGGCCATACTTGCAGGAGTAAGGTGGTATCGCTTTGTGGTTTTGATTTGCATTTCCCTGATCATAAGTGTTGTTGAGCATTTTTTCATATATTTGTTGGTCATTTGTTTATCTTCTTTTGAGAATTGTTTATTCATGTCCTTAGCCCACTTTTTGATGAAATCGTTTGTTTTTTTCTTACTGATTTGAGTTCATTGTAGATTCTAGATATTAGTCCTTTGTCAGATGTATAGATTGTGAAGGTTTTCTCTCACCCTGTGGGTTGTCTGTTTACTCTGCTGACTGTTCCTTTTGCCATGAAAAAGCTCTTTAGTTTAATTAGGTCCCAGCTATTTACCTTTGTTTTTATTGCATTTGCTTTTGGGTTCTTGGTCATAAAATCCTTGTCTAAGCCAATGTCTAGAAGGGTTTTTCCAATGTTATCTTCTAGAAGTTTTATAGTTTCAGGTCTTAGGTTTAAGTCCTTAATCGATCTTGAGTTGACTTTTGTATAAGTTGAGAGATGAGGATCCAGTTTCATTCTCCTACACATATCTAGCCAATTATCCCAGCACCATTTGTAAAAAATGGTGTCCTTTCCCCACTTTATGTTTTTGTTTGCTTTATTGAAGATCAGTTGGCTGTAGGCATTTGAGTTTATTTCTGGGTTCTCTATTCTGTTCCATTGGTCTATGTGTCTATTTTTATACAAGTATCACGCTGTTTTGGTCACTATGACCTTATAGTAGGGTTTGAAATCAGGTAGTGTGATGCCTCCAAATTTGTCCTTTTTGCTTAGTCTTGCTTTGGCTATGTAGGTTCTTTTTTGGTTCCATATGAACTTTAGAATTGTTTTTTCTAAGTCTTGAAGAATAGTGGTGGTATTTTTATGGGGATTATGTTGAATTTTTAGATTGCTTTTGGTAGTATGGTCATTTTCACAATATTGATTCTACCCATCCATGAGCATGAGGTGTGTTTCCATTTGTTCATGTCGTCTATGATTTCTTTCAGCAGTGTTTTATAGTTTTCCTTGTAGAGGTCTTTCTACTCCTTAGTTAGGTATATTCCTAAGTTTGTTTGTTTGTTTTTTGTTTTGGTTTTTTTTTTTTTTTTTTTTTGTAGCTATTGTAAAAGGGGTTGAGTTCTTGATTTGATTCTCCACTTGGTCACTATTGTTGTAGAGAAGAGGTACTGATTTATGTACATTAATCTTGTATCCAGAAACTTTGCTGAATTCTTTTATCAGTTCTAGGAGTCTGGAGGAGTCCTTAGGGTTTTCAAGGTAAATGATCATATTGCCACCAAACAGTGACAGTCTGAATTCCTCTTTACAGATTTGGATG
Organism: Macaca mulatta; assembly: GCF_049350105.2. Taxonomy (NCBI): domain Eukaryota; kingdom Metazoa; phylum Chordata; class Mammalia; order Primates; family Cercopithecidae; genus Macaca; species Macaca mulatta. The sequence goes on along the minus strand of NC_133417.1, from coordinate 121,944,237 downwards.
CCCTTTATTTTTTTCTCTTGTCTGATTGCTCTGGCTAGGAGTTCCAGTACTATATTGAAGAGGAATGGTGAGAGTGGGCATTCTTGTCTTATTCTCAGAGAGAATGCTTTCAACTTTTCCCCGTTCAGTATTTTGTTGGCTGTGGGTCTGTCATAGATGACTTTTATTACATTAAGGTATTTCCCTTGTATGCCAATTTTGCTGAGGGTTTTAATCATAAAGCAATGCTGGATTTTGTTGAATGCTTTTTCTGCATCTATTGAGATGATCATGTGATTTTTGTTTTTAATTCTGTTTATGTGGTGTATCACATTTATTTACTTGCACATGTTAAAACATCCCTGCATCCCTGGTATGAAACCACTTGATCATGGTGGATTATCTTTTTGATGTGTTGCTGGATTCTGTTAGCTAGTGTGTTGTTAAGGATTTTAGTATCTATGTTCATTAAGGATATCAGTCTGTAGATTCTTTTTTGGTTATGTCCTTTCCTGGTTTTGGTATTAGGGTGATGTTGGTTTCATAGAATGAATTAGGGAGGGTTCCTTCTTTCTCTATCTTGTGGAATGGTGTCAAAAGGATTGGTACCAATTCTTCTTTGAATATCTGATAGAAGTCTGCTGTGAATACATCTGGTCCTGGAATTTTTTTGTTGTTGTTGGAAAGATTTTAGTTACTGTTTTAATCTCACTGCTTGTTATTGGTCTGTTCAGGGTATCTAATTCTTCCTGATTTAAGCTAGGAGGGTTGTATTTTCCATAAATTTATCCATCTCTTCTAGGTTTTCTAGTTTATGTGCGTAAAGTAGTAGTAGCTACTATTCATAGTAGCCCAAATGATCTTTTTTATTTCAGTGGTGTCAGTTGTAATATCTCCTGTTTCATTTCTTAGTGAGGTTATTTGGATTTTCTCTCTTCTTTACTTGCTTAATCTTGAATGGTCTATCAATTTTATTTACCTTTTCAAATAACCAGATTTTTGTTTCATTTATCTTTTTAAATTTTTTTTGTTTCAATTTCATTTAGTTCCGTTCTGATCTTGGTTATTTCCTTTCTTCTGCTGGGTTTGGGTTTGGTTTGTTATTGTTTCTCTAGTTCCATGAGGTGTGACCTTAGATTGTCTGTGCTCTTTCAGACTTTTCGATGTAGACATTTAGGGTTGTGAACTTTCCTTTTAGAACTGCCTTAGCTGTATCTTAGAGGTTTTGATAGGTTGTGTGATTATTGTCATTCAGCTCGAATAATTTTTTAATTTCCATCATGATTTCATTTTTGACCCAATGCTAATTCAGGAGCAGGTTATTTAATTTCCATGTATTTGCATGGTTTTGAAGGTTCCTTTTGAAATTGGTTTCCAGTTTTATTCCACTGTGGTCTGAGAGAGTGTTTGATATAATTTCAATTTTCTTAAATTTATTGAGGCTCGTTTTATGGCCTATCACCTGGTCTATCTTTGAGAAAGTTCCATGCGCTGTTGCATAGAATGTGTATTCTGCAGTTGTTAGATGAAATGTTCTGTATATATTTGTTAAGTCCATTTGTTCTAAGGTATACTTTAAGTCCATTGTTTTTTTGTTGACTTTCTGTCTTGATGACCTGTCTAGTGCTGTCAGTGGAGTATTGAAGTCCCCCGCTATTATTGTGTTGCTGTCTATCTCATTTCTTAGGTCTATTAGTAATTGTTTTATAAATTTGGGAGCTCCAGTGTTAGATGCATATATGTTTACAATCATGATATTTCCCTATTGGACTAGGCCTTTTACCATTATATACTGTCCCTCTTTGTCTCTTTTAACTGCTGTTGCTTTAAAGTTTGTTTTGTCTGATGTAAGCATAGCCACTCCTGCTTGCTTTTAGTGTCCATTTGCATGAAATGCCTTTTTCCACCCCTTTACTTTATGTGAGTCCTGATGTGTTGGGTGAGTCTCCTGAAGGCAGCAGATAGTTGGTTGGAGAGTTTTTATCCATTCTGCAGTTCTGTATCTTTTAAGTGGAGCATTTAGGTCATTTACATTCAATGTTAGTATTGAAACGTGAGGTACCATTGCATTCCCCATGCTCTTTGTTGCCTGTGTACTTTATTTTTTGGTTTTATGTTTTTGCTTTTTAACTTGTGTTTTTGTTTTATAGGTCCTGTGTGATTTATGCTTTAAAGAGGATCTGTTCTGAGGTGTTTCCAGGATTTGTTTCAAGATTTGGAGCTCCTTTTAACAGTTCTTATAGTGCTGGTTTGGTAATGGCAAATTCTCTCAGCATTTGTTTGTCTGAAAATGACTGTATCTTTCCTTCGTATATGATGCTTAGTTTCACTGGATACAAAATTGTTGGCTGATAATTGTTTTATTTGAGGAGGCTGAAGATAGGGCCCCAATCCCTTCTAGCTTGTAGGATTTCTCCTGAGAAATCTGCTGTTAATCTGATAGGTTTTCCTGTATAGGTTACCTGGGGCTTCTGTCTCACAGCTCTTGAGATTCTTTCCTTCAGCTTAACTTTGGATAACCTGATGACAATGTGCCTAGGCAAAGATCTCTTTGTGATGAATTTCCCAGGTGTTCTTTGTACTTCTTGTACTTGCACGTCTAGGTCTCTAGCAAGGCTGGGGAAGTTTTCCTCTATTATTCCCCCAAATATGTTTACCAAGCTTTTAGAATTGTCTTCTTCCTCAGGAAGACCAATAATTCTTAGATTTGGTCATTTAACATAATCCCAGACTTCTTGGAGGCTTTGTTCATTTTTTCTTATTCTTTTTCCTTTGTCTTTGTTGGACTGGGTTAATTTGAGAACTTGTCTTCAAGCTCTGAATTCCTTTCTTCTACTTGTTCAATTCTATTGCTGAGACTTTCCAGAGCATTTCAAATTTCTAAAAGTGTGTCCCAAGTTTCCTGGATTTTTTGTTTTTTCTTTAAGCTATATCTATTTCTTTGACTATTTCTCCCTTCACTTCTTGTATCATTTTTTGAATTTCCTTGCATTGTACTTTGCCTTTCTCTGGTCCTTCCCTGATTAGCTTAATGACTAACCTGAATTCTTTTTCAGGTAAATCAGGGATTTCTTATTGGTTTAGATCCATTGCTGGTGAACTAGTGTGATTTGGGCGGGGGGGGGGGGGGGGGGGCGCGGTGCTGACGAGCTTTATTTTGTCATATTACCAGGGTTGGTTTTCTGGTTCCTTCTCTTTTGGGTAGGCTCTGTCAGAAGGAAAGTCTAGGGCTGAAGGCTGTTGTTCAGATTTTTTTGTCTCACAGGGTGTTCCCTTGATGTACTCTCCCCCTTTCCCTGTGGATGTGGCTTCCTGTGAGCCAAACTGCAGTGATTATTGTCTCTCTTGTGAGTCTGGCCACCCAGCAAATCTACCTGGCTCTGGGCTGGTACTGGGGGTTGTCTGCACAGAGTCCTGTGATGTGAACCATCTATGAGTCTCTCAGCTGTGTAGATACCAGCACCTTTTCCAGTGGAGGTGGCAAGAGGGTGCAATAGACTCTGTGAGGGTCTGTAGCTTTGGTGGTTTAATGCTCTATTTTTGTGCTAGTTGGCCTCCTGCCAGGAGGTGACACTTTCCAGAAAACATCAGCTGTAGTAGCGTGGAGAGGGACCAGTGGCAGATGGGGCCCTAGAACTCCAAATATTATACACCCTTTGTCTTCCACTACCAGGGTGGGTAGGGAAGGACCATCAGGTGGGGGCAGGGCCAGGCGTGTCTGAGCTCAGACTGTCCTTGGGCAGGTCTTGCTGCGGCTGCTATGGGGGATGGGGGTGAAATTCCCAGGTCACTGGAGTTGTGTACCTAGGAGGATTAGGGTTGCCTCTGCTGAGTCATGCAGGTTGTCAGGGAATCGGGGGAAAGCCAGCAGTCACAGGCCTCACCCAGCTCCCATGCAAACCAAAGGGCTGGTCTCAGTCTCACCGTGCCCCCCACAATAGCCCTGAGTCTGTTTCCAGGCAGAGGGTGAGACTGGGCTTGAAAACTTGCCCAAGGCTTTACACCTCCCAGAGTATTTGGGGTGTCTCCTGGTCCTATGGGAGCAGTCTGCTTCCTTCAGAGGGTCACTGGGTTCTCTCAGGATTGCTGGTTTGTTCTTGCAGTCAATCTGATGCTAAAATTCACAATACAAGCCTCCACATGCTGCTCTGTCCAGAGCTGCAATCTAGTCCTGCCTCCCATCCACCATGATCTGCAAATCCTTGGATGATTGATTGTTGAAGGTATCCAACATGATTCACAGCAGAGAAGGAAAGACCAAAGTCACCATATTGAAGCTCATCCAAGGCTACTTCCAAATACACTACGGGAGGCACAATCTTTTCAGTTGCTTTATGATACAAATAAAATAAGAGAAAGCAATGAAAACTGAAGCTGTAAGGAAAATTTTCTGACTATAAAGATAATTGTACCCTAACATGGATAAGGAGTTCCTTAGATCTTTCTGTATGGGGTGAATTGAGGTCAGTTCTTCCTAGATGCCAAGAGATGCACCAAATATCTTACCAAAAGGGTTTAGTATTTGATAATTCTTAATGGATCATTTTCTTCAATTTCTGCTTTCCTCTACAAAGCAAATTGATACACATTCCCATTTCCTAGAACCACAGCAGCCTCCCAAGTTCAACATAAACAGTCTTCTTCTGCACTTTCTCCAGGCTGCGCATGCTCATTAGTGGCATTGAGGAGAGCCTAAAAAATATTCCTTTACAATGAATTGGGGGTTCATTGTAAAATGGAACTTTTAACAAGTGCTGGTAGATCCCATGATCTTGTTTGTGACAGTACTTAGTGTCTACCTTCCTATTCTCTAAAAAGCAATGCCAGGATGGGCCTTTAATACAATATCTAAAGCAGAAGTATGTTGGCTAAACAAGGAAGGGGTGGTTCTTAGATGGGCAGGTATTGCATTAATGAGGGAATGACCTTTGGAGAAGTAAAGACCTGTGTGTGGGCAGAAGTCTGTGTGGAGCAGAGAAGCTTCCAACCTGAGTGTGGAGAGTTAACACATTCTGCCACTCAACTCCCCTCCTCTGGTCCATGGGGCAGGGAAGAAGTCATTCAGAAGAAGAAGGAGAAGAATCCACCCTTCCTCACTCTCTAGCTCCCACAGAGACATCAGCTGCACTCAGCTAGTCTAAAAAGACTAAAGACCCAGCTCTATGGGGTCTTCATGGAGCAACCCACTAATCGCTTTGGCACAGTTTTGTCACGGCCCACAGAAGTTAGGAAAGAATAAAGATGAGAGTGGACCAGAAAGGCAAAAGTTAATAGTCATAATTTGGAAGGAAAAGAGGTTCTTCTCTTTGAGGTCATTTGCCTGAATTGCTGGGAGGAAAATGGAAAACTTTTTCATGGCAATTATAATTGGAGGTTTGAGGAATCAACTGATGCCATTACTAACTGGTGCCCGTCCTCTACCTTCTTTTCAGAGCCCTTCCTAACTGCTTCAGCTTCCAGCATCTGAGTTCTCAGGCTCCCCACCCAACTGTCCATAGAAGAGTATCTTCCTAACTAGGAATGAACAGGTGATGGGGAAGGGATGAAGAAGGATAGAATCATTATAACAAAGTCTCTGGACAAAATTAAAGTGGAAAACCAATGTCATCTAGCTCACAGGACAACTAAGGCCCCAATTTGGAAAGACATGTGATTCCAAGTCCTAAGTGGAGATGAGATTACAAAGTGAGACATGGATGCTGGGGGGAGAAAGAGTTGGTGATTCTTACAATTAAGTCTTTAAAAGCTATAACATATCAACAATTGGAAAAAGGAGCTAAAATGTCATCTTGAAAATCCCATTTTGCAAGTGAAGACACCCAGCTTCAGTTCACCCAGATGGCCTGCCAGAAGTAACGTGGCAAGTCAGGGCCAGAGCCAGAGCTGTGGCCACAGGATTCTGAATCCAGATCCAGGGTTCTTTGCATTGTTCCATGTTCATATTCTCACCACATGTAAGCCCCTGCTAAGCCTCACTGGGATATTCCCCTCTCCCACACATCCCGCCTTGAGTGCGGATTATTTCTCATCAAGGCTATGCTTGATGCTATTGTACAGCCTGAGGTCATGCAATAGGGAGAGAAGCATGCACAGGGCAGGGCATCAACCACAGAGGACTCTGGGGAAAGTCTTAGAGGAAGGGTGAATGGCTGAGAAATAGAAAAGGAGTGAAGACCTCAAAACATTCAGAGTGGGAAAGTTGAAAAGTTTACAGCAATATTGGAAGAAAAGCTAAGAAAGATTCAGCTTTAGACAGAGCTATAAAATGTAAACTTTTGTGATCTGTGCCCCAACCCTCCTTTTCTTTGCCTTTTCCTCTCTCTAACATTGAGTTTCTCTTCTTCAGGAGCAAAGTTTTCTTCCAAGAAGAATCTAATGAGCACCTCTGAAAATTCTGTCAGGCAGATGACATAGGATGTCAGAACTAGAAGGGACCAGGACATAACATTGCCAACCCAGCCTGGAAAATTTCTTTTAATCTAGACCCTCAGTAATAGGGATCACCATCATCTTTGTTGAAGGCCAAGAATGTAAATCTAAACCCTTAATAGCCTGCCTGGCATATTGCAAGCCCTCAGCAAAAAGGACTGAAACTATGGAGTTTCTCCTAGACTCTGCATCCCACCTCAGGAGAGTGTGGCCTCAGTAGGTATTTGCAGGGCGTGATCAAATGCTATTGCTTGCATATGTCCTTTCAGGGTACTCTGCCACAGGTTTCACTCAGGGGCTCCCCTCTGGTCACCCCAAGTATTTGGAACCATATTCATTCCAAGAGGTCATTATCCCTTCTCTACTTGAATTCAGGAGAAGTGGAGATGAGACAACACCTCCCCCTCCTTTTCCTTGGCCACCACAAGACTCACACACCAAGTTGCAGTTATATGCAAATTTCTTTGTTGAAGAATTAGGAAAAACTGTCCAGGGACCGTGGCTCATGCCTGTAATCCCAGCACTTTGGGAGCCCAAGACGGGCAGATCTTCTGAGCTCAGGGGTTCGAGACCAGCCTGGCTAACATGGTGAAACCCCATTTCTACTAAAAACACAAAAAATTAGCCAGGAGAGGTGGCACATGCCTGTAATCCCAGCTACTCGGGAGGCTGAGGCAGGAGAATAGCTTGAATCTGGGAGGCAGAGGTTGCAGTGAGCCGAGATCGCACCATTGTACTCCAGCTTGGGCAACAAGAGCAAAACTCCGTCTCAAAAAAACAAAGGGGGGAATTAGGGAAAACTGAAAAGAATGATCATTTAGTCTGGACAAACTTCTGGTGAACTGTGAATAGAAACTCTCTCTCAGCTCCCAAGGGAAGGCATCTAAGGCCTAGGCTTTCTCAAGGAACACATCGTCTGTGCGGGGCTGCCACATTGCACAACTCAGGGAAGCGTCATTCACATAACAGTCTGTGTGAAGGCTCCCCTGGCCCTGTGTGGGGCCTGACCTACCCATAGCTATCAAGGCAGTCTTGTGTCACCCCTAAGTTGACCCACTTGCGCTCAGATCATTCACACGCCCTGAAGCTCCTGCTTCTTCAAGTCTCTGTGTCCTAAATACCACTCTCCTTCAGGAATCATCTTCTCCTTTCCATACAAAAACGTCTGTATTCCCTAAATCATTCCTATGCTTTACTGTCTCATGTAGACCTATCCATGCAGCTATGGTCAGCATTGGTATGTTGGCCTCACTCAGTCTCAGAAATACCAGTAGAGAAGAATGGCCTCCAGTCCCATAAGCAAGAGTGAATATGGATCCTTTCATTCTCCTATCAGTGATAGCTGTCCCAAAGACAAATGTTAAATGGGAGTGGGAGTGAGAAGGGTGCAGCATGAACCACAATGGGAGAAAGCTCTCGCCCCACCCTTATGGTCAATGGGTATCCATTATAGTATGACAAAGATTTGGTTTATTTGGGGCTGTCTTTTATGGATAGTCATCCCCACCAAAGGGCTACTCTGGGGTTTACTTGTTACTCCGTCTAACCAAAAGACTTTAGTAATAACCTGCATGATCCCCAGATAGCAGAGCTTCTCCAAGTATGAGCTCTGAGGGGCCATATTGTTGGGAAATTGGATCTTGGGGGATTAAAAAAAAATCTTAGCTATCACAATGATTCATAGTCTCTAAAGGGTCACACTATATTAACAGACATAGAGTATATGGGGGAGAAGGGGAAATGATATGGGAATCAATGTCTTACAAGGCTCCTTAGGGGAGTGATAATTTTAAAAAGTTGAGAAACACTGCTTTAAAAGAGGAGGGAAACAAGGATAGAGGGAAGTTGTCATTTTTTAGTGCTATCATAGTTAGTGTTGTTATTTATTACCATTATCATCATTATCATAATTAGAAACATTTCATACTCATGCCCTAAGTTAATCCTGCTGACCATCTAAAGGTGTAGATACTATTTTCTCATTTAAGATGTTGAAACTGAGCTTTAGAGGTATTGTCCAAGGTCACACAGCTAGTAGTTGGCAAAGACATGATTTCAACCCAATTCTGTCTGACTCCAAAGCTCGTGGTCTCAGCCATCCTAGAATACTGACTGTAAAAGGGAGAGTAGCAACAGAACAGCACATCCCTACATCCTACCCTCTACTCTACCAATCTAAGTCTAGCTTTCAGACCATGGAAAGCAGTCGGGTTGTAAGAAAGGAGACAGTCATATCCTGAAAAAACTCTAGGTTGGGTTGAGCATGGGGTGGAAGGAAGATGATCTTGCTCTTTCCTGAGTGTGCCCCTTCTTCCTGCCCTAGGAAGCACCAGCCTTTGGAACCAGGAGCCTGGAACCCAGGGCAGAGAGAGAAATAAGAAGTCCCTGGTGTGTGTTCAGCTACTGCTGCCGAAACCCCAGCTGGGGCTGCAGCCAAGCCCAAGAGATGAGATGACCTCTATACAAACAAAACTTCCCCAGGCGGTGCTTCTGCAAATATAAACATGGACTCACCACGTGATGGGTTCAACCAGTTCACATAAACACCAAAGAAAGAAAAAAATCCAAGGGGAAAAAATATGCTTTAAAAGGACTGAGCAGGGTATATAGTTTTGTGACTCAAAGAGGGGAAGATCAGGAGTCAAAGGGCCCTGAGTCTAGTGGGCCTGCTATCAAGTCACAGGGGCTCTTCCAAACCTGCACACAGGAAGCCTGCACCCCTTCCCAGGGTGGGAATCCTTTGTCAGGGGCAGCAGATCCATGCACGGTTGACTTTTCCTCTATATCTGAAGCACACTGGGCTGAACATCCCTGAAAAACAGAAAGGGTAGTCCTGAAGCAGCAGGGCCAGCTGTTAAACATCAGAAGGACTGCCCCACTGCCAGGTGCTTTCGCAAAGGGAGGGTACCTCAAGAGGTCCATTTAAGCTTAGGAACTATGTAAGCTGAATTATTTGGAGGCAGGGAATGGATGGGGTGAACTCTGAAGAAACAGCACACCCTTTCTTTCTGCCCCTACGTCCCCCTACTCTGTTGCCTGTGCTGGCAAAGAGGATGTTTTCCTCTGCAGCCCTGTGTTATCTGTGGGAATGCTAGCAGAGTCTCTGTTGTTTTTGCAAATAATCCACACCACTCCTGCGAGAAGAGCCAGCTCTGCAGAGCATTTGCAAAGACCACGCTCTCCTGGACCGGAAAAGCCTTGACAGCACTCATTTCTGACACCCATGACCCAAAATAAACTGGCCTAGGAGAAGGTTGGCCACTGGACCCGGTGGGCTGTGGGGATGGGATGCTCGGTGCTGCTGTTGTGGTCTCCCCAGTGTTTCCAGAAGAAACCACAGAGCTCTGGGAACCCACAGCAGCCAGGGCAGTCAGATGTCTCCAACTCTGAACTGAACCAAGAGGACTGTGGATGCTGCTTCCAACCCCACCCCTGCATTGGGATTCATTCTGCAGGCGCAGCCTCCTGGCGGCTCAGCAGGGCATCAGAGAGGCCCACCTTGGCTGCAAAAATAGCACTGAAACCCAGTCCAGCACAGGAATGGGAAAGGGACAAGGGAAAAGATACATGAGCAGGCATAGCCTGTAGGAGACTGGAAGAAACTGGGAGGCAGTATAGAGAGGGAATAAGGACGGGTGGATTGCAATGTATCAACACTAGCAAACCCTACCTACATTGTTGCACCCATTTACTTTCATAATATCACATGCACGCACTCAGGCCCCTCCACATGTGCCAAACCAATAATAGGTACGTCCTGTAACAACAGAAGATATTGGAGGCAACCCAGGCCAGTAGACTCCTAACTCTACCACGTATCTGTGTAACTTTGGGCGAGTAACATGACTTCTCTGTATGTCGGTTTTTAAATGGGATAAACGATAGTACATATCTCATAGAGAAACTATGAGAATTAAATGAGTTAATATTTGCGAAGCACTTAGGACAGTGCCTGGCACACATCAAGCATTATTAGCATTGGTTCAACAAACACAGGCTCAAATGAACTTACCTTATATTTAATGTCAAAGGGCCCCTCACCCTATTCTTCTTTTATTCATTCATTTATTTACTCAATAAATATTTATTGAATGCCTTCTGTATGTCAAGCTCTATGTTAGCACTGCAGCTGTAAAAATGAGCAAAAACAACCATGGTCTACTCACTCTTGAGGTTCAGAGTCTAAACGGCATCTCTTTTGATTAACTTCTTCTCCAAGTAGCTATGACCTCTGTCCGGTGAAACCAGCCTGACCTAAATAAAATCTTGCGTAGGGGCACACAATCCTGACTGCGGAATCTGAAAAAGAAAGTTGGTTGTGGTTTTACAGCTGTCCCAGTCTTGGCCTACAGATGCAAAAAACTGCTGGAGTCACTGAATGAGCCCCAGTGTCAGAATGCAGGTGGTGTAAACCCTGGCTTAGTTGAAGTGGCCGGTTCTGTAGATTGCCTGGCCCAGACCCCATTCCAGTTCTAGCAGGCTTTCCTCTACTGCAGAGGCTAGAAACTGAAAAACTACATTGCTAAGATGCCCAAGCAGTGAAACTTTTGGATGTGATCTGAGACCTATTCACCAGATACATTCCTTCTAAGACTCCGATTTGGAATCAAGCTATGAGGGAAGAGAGGACCCACGTGGGATGTCCATTTCACTGGAGCTGACCAGTCTGCAGGCAGGTACATGGAGCAGCCACTGTCGCTCTGGCTTCCCGATTCAACAGGCAGCTTCCTGATCATGGCAGAGGCAGCAGCTCCTGTGGGGGCCCAGTTCTGCAGTGTGGTTTTGGGAGCCATCCCGGAAGCTTAGCCTAGACTCTTTTTCTTTAGTCCTCCAAGTTGGTCCGTGATACATCTATACCTCTTTATACATCTCCTTCATCCTGTACTCGTTGGACTGGATTCCACTGTCTGCATCTAGAAATGGAAGAATCCCCGAAGAAGAGGTGACCACCCTTAACAATGTAATTATGGTTAAACAAAGGCCTAAACCTAATCAAAAAACCAGATCCCCTAAGGTGCCAGGAAGGAGAAGTCACCAATTTCTTTACTGTCTGGCCAGAACCAACAGCACAACCAGCCAGCAGATTCAACAAATCCCTGCTTGACATTTTTCTTAACAGTAAACTTCTCCTGTTTACCAGGCAGAGAAGAAGTATGTCTACACAGGCCATGATGAACTATTGTAGATTCTGCCCCACTTTAGCCCTTAGGCATGAAGGACTGCTGGTCTCTCTCAAACACAAATATATCCCCCACCCCAAGGCATTTGCCCTTACTGTCCTGCCTGCTGGGAAGTGACTTTCTATTACATTTCCCTATTATATAATATCCTCTTTGTGGCACTTACGAATTATTTTATTGATTTATCTGCTTACGTGTTTATTATCTGTTTTCCCCCCATTAAAACATAAGCTTTGGGAGATCAGGAGCTCTGATTTGTTCACTCCGAATCCTTAGACTATAGAATATGCCTGGTAAATAGTAGGGGCTCAAAACAAATGCGTTGACTGACTAACTTGTTCACCGATTCTAATTCTTCAAACCTACTTCCTAAGGTCAGAGGCTTTTGAGTCAACCAAAAAGACCCAGCAGGCAGACAGGGTATGAATTAATCCCTAGTACATCTTGAGAACAGAAGGGGCTCATGGGTTAAAACATAAAGGTCAATGGCAGGGAAAACCTTCTCCCCTGAGAAATTAATAAGTTAAATCAGACGGAAATAAATTTAATCTTCTCCTTCTCCCCTTATTATCCTAATTGGTTTAATTTTGTGGCAACTTCTCAGCATTCTCACAATGGAAAGCAACTCATGTTGCGTTGGTAGCCCAGAAAGTAATTATCCTGTGGTTTTATTCTAATTCACTAACAGACACTTTGGCTTTAAAGGCCTCTGAGAGTGAAGTAAATAATGAAGATTAGAAAATGCTTTTACCATCCCTTATTCTTTTTCAAAATTTTAAACCATGATTTAAAATAAGTACATATGACAATTATGTTTTTTGAAATTAAAGTACATGATTTAGAGTACAATGTAAAACATAAATAGATGCAAACACTGAAATACAACTGGGCATCTCAGTTGCTGACCTTAACTGGTTTTGAATATTGCTGAATATAGCCTTGGTTTTATTCCAGAACTGAGCAAATTAAATGCTTTCTGATTATCCTAACTTGGACATAAAGTCTCCCCAGGGCTTATTCCAAGCCTGGTGTTCTTTGTATCTTTGTAGCAGTTTTTGTTTAACGAAAAAAAAAAAGAAGAAGAAAAGTTCAAGGAGCATCTATCCAACTTTGGTCTCTAACAAGAGAGACCTTGAATGTCCTACTTGCAGTTTATCAGAGAAAAGTCTAAGTTGTCCTCTCAAGTTCCCAGCTCCCTTCCTGCTCCCTCCCCATCTTGCTGCCCACCAAGAAGAAAATAAAAAATCAGACAAAACTTTTCCACCCTCTTGAGATTTTTAACCCAACACAATCACTTCAGCCTTCCCAGGACATGCCTGCCATGGACACAGACTATCTTACAGAAAGAAAAGAAAAGAGCAAAATAGAAAAGAAAAAAGAGAAGAAAGGAAAGGGAAGGAAAAGGAAGGGAAGGAAAGGGAGAAGGAGAGAGAGAAAAAGAAAAAGAAAGAAGAAAGAAAGGAAAAGAAAGGAAAGGGAAAGAAAGAAAAAGAGAGAGAAAGAAAGAAAGAGAAAGAGAGAAAGAGAGGGAGGGAGGGAGGAAGGGAGGGAGGGAGGAAGAAAGGAAGGAAGGGAGGGAGGGAGGGAGGGAGGGAAGGAGGGAGGGAGGGAACCAGTAATTCCTCCTTTGCTCCATACTTATCTTAACAGGCAAGAGCACTGCTTAAAAAGGGAAGGATGCTATTTTCAAAAGATGTGCAAAGTGATTTCTCTACCATGGGCATCACCCACATTGCACCCAAATTTATATGCAAGATCCTTTGAAAGTCCTGAACAAAGTGGCAAAACAGAGACAAGCACAATCACCATCAGAAGGAAAGGAAGGTCTTGGGAACAAGCCCCAGATGCCTCAGGCTTCCTGCCCACCCCAGCCCTTCTTCCTTCTCAATTTGGTGACATGAATATCTGGTGTAGGAGCCTCTCCTCAAGTTTAATCCACCGCTTGTCAAGCAGTGGGTCAAATTCTCCCAGCTGTCACCATGAGTCTGCTCTTCCAAACAGATGTTGACAGTTTGGTTTACAAAGAAGGAAGCTAGAGAAGTGGAGGAGTGGGGTCTGGAAACATGGGAGGGAATGAGACGTGGCTGTCAGAGGACTTAGCAGGCCTGTTAATTCCATGGCACCCTTATTTTCTAAGAGTTTTTCGCTCTGTCTGATTGCATAGCCTCAATTCCTTCTACTGCGTCTCCATCTCGGCCCCTTTCTTCCTTCGTGGTGGTTCCTCATGATTGGAAACCTCCAAGGGTCATTTAATGTGGTGGTTCACAGATTATAGAGAACAGTAAAATGTCCCCGAACGTTTGAGTCCTACTTGGGAATACCAACTCATTTTCCAAATGCTCACCCAGGGGAGCTTCTGAGGCAAGTAATGGAGCCCCCAACTCAACCTGAATCCAACAATAAGGAGACAAATCTTCTCATGTCACTGGAAGAGCAAAAGTAGAGCGACTTTATACAATGTCACATTAGCAGTCTAGTGACATTCTCTAGGCCCCAGAATGTCACCTTCCCCTCTCTCTACACTGCTATCTACAGCCCCTATATGGTCCCTCCTGGCTACACAAAGCTACCAAGAGCAATGCAAACTAAAAGCTTTCACATTCAACAAGAGAAAGCAGAGAAACTTCTGCCCCAGGCATGGAATATAAATCTTTCCACCATCGAATCTGAGTGGGCTAATTTGGGTCACTTACATGAACAATAGCTGTCATGCACCAGCTTAAACTAGTAGTTCTCAAACTTTTCTGACATGGAAACATTTTAAAACTCTAAAAATTATTGATGACTCCAGAGAGCTTTTTTTTTTAGGTGAGTTACATCTGTAGATAAGTGTTATAGTAGGAATTAATACTGAAAATTTTAAAAAATATTTATCAATTCATTTAAAAATAACAATAACAATCGTATTACATGTTAACATCAATAACATATTTTATTTTTTTTGAAACTATGGCCCTTAAGAATTCAGTAAGAAGTGTGGCATTGTTCCACATCTTTGCAAATCCCTTTTATTTCCAGTTTAATAGAAGACAGCTGGCCTCTCATATCTGCCTCTGCATTCAATCTGTTGCAATATCACATGACAGCTCGCCTCTGGAAAACTTCAGTGTATACTTGTGAAAGAATGAAAGCGAAAAAGGCACATAATGGCTTAGTATAAAAATAGTTCTGACCTCCCAGACCCCCTGAAAGGGTCTCATGGCCACTCTCTGAGGACCGCTGGCTTAGCCTCACCAGGCCTGCCCTCCGAATCAGGGGGTGGGGTGGACGCTTGAACAAAACAGCTCCTGTTGGAGGTGGAAAGGGGCGCTGAGTTTGAGTAGCAACGAGCAGTGTCCCTTCACCATATGAAATACACACAAACAGACAACAGCTGCCATCTACCATCTCCAACATTTCATTTAAAAAGAGCATTTTGATGTCAAAGATATAGGGTGAACACAATTTCATGATAAAGGGTGAAGGTATTGATTGAATGCCTATAAAGTTTTATGAAAAACATACTACACAGTCTGGGCATGGTGGCTCATGCCTGTAATCCTAGAACTTTGGGAGGCCAAGACGGGAGGATCACCTGAGCTCAGGAGTTTGAGACCAGCCTGGCCAACATGGTGAAACCCTGTCTCTACTAAAAACACAAAATTAGCTGGGTGGTGTGGCACATGCCTGTAATCCCAGCTACTCGGGAAGCTCAGGCAGGAGAATCACTTGAACCCGGGAGACAGAGTTTGCAGTAAGCTGAGATCGCGCCATTGCACTCCAGCCTGGGTGACAAAAGCAAACTCCATCTGAATGAAGGAATGAATAAAGCATTTGATATCAAAAACATAGGATGAACACAATTTCGTGATAAAGGGTGAGGGTTTTGATTGAATGCCCATAAGTTTTATGAAAAACTTACTACACTGATAGGAAATGGAAAGAGAGGAAGAAGACAGTGGATGGGTGGTCTCCGGCTTGAGAAGAGGTGAGAAAAGGTGGCAGAGGAGGACATTTACTCAAACAAAGAAACAGAGAGGAAGCAAGTTTGGGGTAGAAACTTGAATTCCACTTTGGACATGTTGAGCTTGACCAGGACCTGGAAGATAGCCAGGTCAGACAACTGAATATGGAGATTTGGGGCTCAGATAGCTCCAGAATTCTAAAATTTGGGCTATACAGAAAATGCATAAAGGAGGAAATAAAAGTCACCCAAATTCTCATAACCCAGAGGCAACTGTGATTAAGACGTCGTTCTAGTTTCTAACAGACATATTCCTTGGTTTACTGAGAGGCAAAGCAGTGTGAAGGTTAAAAGCAAAATCTCAGAGCCAGGAGCAAAGCCAGTTATTAGCTCTGTGACCGTATACCCTTACACAAGTGATGGCCTTCTCTCTACTTCAGCTGCTTCATGTGTAAAATGTGGATCATCATGGTACCTATGCTAGAAGGAGGGAATTTCAGGAAAGGTGACCCCCATTAAGTCCCCACCTTGTTCATCTCAGTAACCCCTTAATTTAGCACAGTTACATGGCGAGTGCTTGATAAATATTCAACTAATAAATATGATTTTCACAGATGATATATAAGGAAGGAAGGAATTAAAACCGCCCCAAAGAGGAAGTTTAGGAGGACTTCCTAACTCAAAACCATGTAAAACCAAAGCGCATATTCCCCAGAGATATTTCCCAACGTGATAGACTTCAGTCAGTTTCAGATGGGAGCAGAGGCAGAGGAATGGCCACAGTGACCCGTAATGACTCTAAGGGCCTGAGCAGAGGCAATATGTCCTAGTTAAAAAACAAACATTAAAAAATCATCTGGGTTTGAGTCCCAGCTTGTAGAGGTTTATAGAACGTGAGGGTTTATGGGACTTCAGGGATCTTCCCCACTTCTCCCACAGCACACATGCAAATCCCTCCCACACTGTCACCATCTTGCAACCTGACCTCTAATCCCCATCTGACCACATCCACGATGAGGGGACTTATTCTCCAAAGAGCCCATTTTAGCTACAGGTCCTTGGAAAGATCTGAGGCAAACCTCTTTGAAAATATCATTGACATGACATTTTCTGTCCTAGAATGGCAAAGCTGGTTGATATCCTAGCCGGAATGTTTATGAGACTGACTCTGCCTTTTCTCTTGCCCACGGGAGATACCACCTCTAGTAAGAACAAACAAACCCACCTCAGCAGATGCTGTTTTAGAACACTTGATCCATTTTTCCAAGTAGTTTTTTTCAAATAAGAAAAACCTCTGCTAACTCTGTGAACTTGATTAAATTTCTAACCTTTCTTAGCCCTCCATTTCCTCATCTGTAAAATGAGAAAATTAGATTAGACAACTTCTCACTGAAATCTAATCTAAGACTAACACTGCAATCCTGTGATTACCCTTGCAGGTAAACTGGCAGGTGGGGAGAGAACAGGTACACAGGATTTATGTGGGAGTCAAACCTGAGCTCCAGGTATAAACCAGCCATGGCAATTAGCAAAGGCTGGAAACATGGAAAGGAGGTGTATTTGCACTTGAGAGTCAATGGCTGCCCAGGGCTCCAGGTGCACAGAGAAGGCCAGGGTCTCAAGCTGCTTGAGGACACGCCCACCTGAAGGGAAGGCCCCACCTGCCCAACGGTTGTCAGGGCTGTAGAGGAGGGTGCTCAGAGCTCCACCCAGAAGCCAGAACTTCAGAAAGTGCCCCCCTTCCCAGGTATAGCTCTGGGACTGCAAGGTGACTGGGGAGGCAGGTGACTATCTGGGGAAGGTTTGGCAGGGTCTTTTCTAGGTGAGGTTTCCAAAAGTTCTTAACAAGGCTTGGGAAACCACTGGGCAGATTATAACTGAGGATGGATTAATACTGAGCATTAGCAGTAAGACATCAGGGAAGTACAAGCAAAAATAGGAAGTTATACATTCAAGGTCACAGCCCAGAAAATGCCAACCATGGTATGGATGAGATGGGGATGGCGCCAAAATGCCGCTGCTGTGTTCCCCAGCCCCGTTCCAGCGCAGTGCCAGGGCAGGAAGAGTGCTGCCATGGACAGGGTGGGCTCTAGCAGAGATCATGGAGCTCAAGTCCCACCACACTCTGATTCACAGCTGTGTAACTTGGACCAAAAACTTAACCTTTCTAAGTTCAATTTCCTCGTCTGTATTACGGGCATAATAATAGTATCTACCTTGGCCGGGCGCGGTGGCTCAAGCCTGTAATCCCAGCACTTTGGGAGGCCGAGAAGGGCGGATCACGAGGTCAGGAGATCGAGACCATCCTGGCTAACACGGTGAAACCCCGTCTCTACTAAAAAATACAAAAAACTAGCCGGGCGAGGTGGCGGGCGCCTGTAGTCCCAGCTACTCAGGAGGCTGAGGCAGGAGAATGGCGTGAACCCGGGAGGCGGAGCTTGCAGTGAGCTGAGATCCGGCCACTGCACTCCAGCCTGGGCGACAGAGCAAGACTCCGTCTCAAAAAAAAAAAAAAGAAAGAAAGAAAATAATAGTATCTACCTCATAAGGTCCTTATGGGGATTAAGTGAGATAATTTTCCACAGCAGAAACCTAAGATGCACCCACTAACGTGAGTAGCAGTGGCAGTCAGAGCAGCAGTCATTGTCATCTTACAGATCAGCCCTCGCCCAGCCCTGTGCCAACAATGAAGCTCCCGCTTATTCTCGAAGTTCCAGAGTTTGGAGGAGATGATGGAAGGGAGGAGGCAGGAAGGAAAAATCAACCCCAATGATAAGCCTGAAGAAAGAGTCCTTTTCTTCTCTGCAGGCCACCTCCCACCCCCATCCCCTGACCCAGCTATGCCTCTCATAGCTTCTGGCGAGGAGTCTGCAGAGACCAGTGGCAGAGGGCCCACAGGCCATCTGGACTCCCACAGGGGCTGCTGGAGTGGTGGAGAGGCTAACCCCATAGGTGACAGACAGGGAGCCTATGGGACAGCAGGGGACCACACACTCAATGGAAAGACAGGAAAAGAAATGTTTTACAGTGATCTGAAAGGGGAGAAACAGGAAAGCGTTGGCTAAAACAGTGTGGAAAGTAGAATTGTCAGATAAAATGCAGGACACCCAATTAAATCCCAATTTCAGATAAGGAATAATTTGTAATACAAGTATGTCCCAAATAGTGCATAGGATATATATATTTTTTTTAATTGTTGGTTATCTAAATATCAAACTTAACTGGACATCCTGTATTTGTATTTGCTAAATCTAGCAACCTTAGCAAGAAGTACCACTACAGTAGGCTGAAGAGGGTCCTCTGTGGGCAGGAAGAGGGGAGCTGGACTCCACCTGGCAGAGGAGGGGAGGCGGCAAGGTCAGACCAAATGTGCAGAGGAGTTGATGGGGAACCCGATGCATAAGCTGTGAAAGATGACAGAGGCTGCTCAGCCAGAAAAGGAAAGGAAGAGCTCTACAGATCTCATGTACAAAGGCCCACATTCTGAAATAGCTGGGAGTTTTTGGAGAAACACTGGCATCCAGTGTGGCTGGAGCAGAGGGCATGAAGCAGAGAGGGCCGAGGCAGGACACCTAGCAGGTCCTCTCGAAAAGGGTCTGGGCAAGGTGACTCTGGTTCAGGGTATGTTTGTGTAGAACGTTTTTAGCATCACCATGTGCTGGACTTTCTTCCTGAGGCTACAGTAGTGAACAGACAGACAAGATCTGCTCTTATGGTGCCACTTATTCTAGCATTCCAGACAATAAACTAGCAAACAAGATCATGACAGAAAGAGACCACCAGAACTGACCACCACTCCCATGCATATCTGGTTAATTCTAATTCACCTTTAGGTTCTTTCTGGATATTGTGTCGTTGAGGAAGCCTTTCCTAAACCCCTTAGCTAGGGTTAGGTGCCCCTCTTGGTTTTCCCAGCACCTCCTGGACTTCTGCCAGCACAGCACTCAGTACCCTTGTTGAAATGGGGTGTTTACTTCTCTATGCCACATACTAGATCCCAATACACAGGTGCCCCTTATAATTATGAAGCTTTACCAAACTCAGAATGCAAAGTGCTAGAACAGGGGACCCAAGGATGCTCAAAGTCTCCTACGGTAATTTCCTTAGGAGATTCCTCCTAATGAAACCCCTCCTCCTAGGTAACCCTTGTCTCAGATTATTTCAAGGGAACATTGACTGAAAGTAGAAGAATATGCTGCAGAATATCTTTAGTTGTTCTTTCTAGATCTATAAGAATTGATGTTCCAGGAGAACCTGAATGGTTTGCTATTATTGTTAGTGTGTTTTTCTGTGTGAGATAGTATGAAATCATGCTGTTTCGTTTTTGGTGTGGTGGTGATGGTAAGGGCAGAGAGCACAATGGGGTGAGTGACTGGAATAACCAACTTCAGGTTTAGTGGGCGATGTCTAATTTATGTATAGATGTGTGTTCAGTGTGCAGGTGCATATGTCAAGATAGACATCTAGACATGTTGGTACGCTGCAGGCAAGCTGCCCTCCTGTTAGAGCACCTGGGATGTACAGATTTGGAAAAGGCCTCCCCATGCAAGCAACTGTCAAGAATGATGGATCCTGAAACCTCAGGGAAGAGGAAGGCACAAACAAGAGGCCTGAGCTTTGAGAACCTGTTGGAACTTAGTTCCATTCTCTCCATCCTTGACTATCAATGACCAGTGATTGGTGGTTCTTTCTAGTTTGCCTAGAGGACATTGGAGCCTAGAAACCAGAGAAGTGATTGGAGAGGTGGTAAGAACAGCTATTTGAGGGAGAGGGGCACGGTGGAGGAGGGTGATCATGGGACGAGGAGGCAATGGGGCAGAGACCCAATGGGGAACACCAAGAGGTGATTTTGCATGTTGGAAAGAAAACTGGGATAGTTTTCCTTTAAAACTACTGTTTTGGATAGGAAATCCTATTCTCCAGCTATAATACTGAGTATCTTTCTCCTAATTTTCAAAGCTCGATGGCCTTCCCAAATTTCCCTGCCCAATTTATCTTTCCTTTCACTTCCCATTCCTTTGTTTCCCACTTCACATCTAAAGGAGACTGGAAAATGTTAAAGTCAACAGGCACTATTTCACCAAGTTTTAAAATAGCAGTCGGCCGGGCACGGTGGCTCACAGCTGTAATCCCAGCACTTTGGGAGGCCGAGATGAGCAGATCACTGAAGGTGGGGAGATCAAGACGAGCCTGACCAACATGGTGAAACCTCATTTCTACTGAAAATACAAAAATTAGCCAGGCATGGTGGTGGGCGCCTGTAATCTCAGCTACTCAGGAGGCTGAGGCAGGAGAATCGCTTGAACCTGGGAGGCAGAGTTTGCAGTGAGCCAAGATCGTGCCACTGTACTCCAGCCTGGATGACAGAGAAAGACTCTGTCAGGAAGGAAGGAAGGAAGGAGGGAGGGAGGGAGGGAGGAAGGGAGGGAAGGAAGGAAGGAAGGAAGGAAGGAAGGAAGGAAGGAAGGAAGGAAGGAAGGGAGGGAGGGAGGGAGGGAGGGAGGGAGGGAGGGAGGAAGGGAAGGGGAGAGAGAGAGAGGAAGGAAAGAAGGAAGGAAGGAAGGAAGGAAGGAAGGAAGGAAGGAAGGAAGGAAGGAAGGAAGGAAGGAAGGAAGGAAGGAAGGAAAGGAAATGGCAGCATTCCTTTTCATGTGTATGGTAATTACCAGATTGAAAAGCATTTCCATGTATGCAATCCCATCTGATTGTCAATCAGCCCTCTGAAATAAGAAAGGCAGTCATTATTTTTCTTGAAAGATAAGAAAACAGTAATGGGCCGGGCGCGGTGGCTCAAGCCTGTAATCCCAGCACTTTGGGAGGCCGAGGCGGGCGGATCACAAGGTCAGGAGATCGAGACCACAGTGAAACCCCGTCTCTACTAAAAATACAAAAAATTAGCCGGGCGCGGAGGCGGGCGCCTGTAGTCCCAGCTACTCAGGAGGCTGAGGCAGGAGAATGGCGGGAACCCGGGAGGCGGAGCTTGCAGGGAGCCGAGCACAGCGTGAGACTCCGTCTCAAAAAAAAAAAAAAAAAAAAAAAAAAAAAAAAAGAGAAAACAGTAATGGAGAGGCCGGGTGCAGTGGCTCACGTCTGTAATTCCAGCACTTTGGGAGGCTGAGGCGGGTGGATCACAAGGTCAGGAGGTCGAGACCTTCCTGGCTGACACGGTGAAACCCGGTCTCTACCAAAAATACAAAAAATTAGCTGGGCATGGTGGCGGGTGCCTGTAGTCCCAGCTACTTGGGAGGTTGAAGCAGGAGAATGGCATAAGCCCAAGAGGCGGAGCTTGCAGTGAGCCGAGATGGTGCCACTGCGCTCCTGCCTGGGCCACAGAGCAAGACTCTATCAAAAAAAAAAGAAAAGAAAAGAAAACAGCAATGGAAAACTAAAGACAAGTGTTCAAGATGATGTGTCTGGAAAGGAGCAAAGTGGAGAGAGGTGAATCCCTTTCTTCTTAGAGTTCTTTCTGTAACACCACACTGCCTGAAACCTATGCTCTTTACTGCTTACCAGAAGGGAGTGCGATTTACTCTGGACAAGAGGAAAGGAGTAGAAAATAACATCAAAGTTTCTTGGAATGGGAGCCCACTGCAAATGCTCCTCTGATAGGGAGATACTGCCTGATCCATCCATTCTGAAACTATGTGCAGAACCACTGATACGGGTAGCTGCCCCTCCTCCTTTACCATGTAGCCCTTGTAGGTTGGGTGGAGTGTGACCCACCCCAACTCCAAAGACAGGCCCTAATTGGTCTAAACCAGTCAGATAATCCCTTTCAATTTACCGTAAGAGTTGATCCAGGAATGAGCAATAATCCAAATTTAAGTGAAGCAGCCCATGGCATTCCCCTGGGAATCACAGTGATGGGTTCAAGTTGGCCCAATGGGAGTGAACCACAGGACCAGCCCCAACCTCATGGGCATATGACCTTTAAGGTCAAGGCCCCATACTTACTGGGTCTCACAGTTGGTGTAATACTCGGTTTTGCCTTCTTGAAATTCTTAATCATTGTTGAACAAGGGGTCCCACATTTTCCTTTCACACTAAACCCACAAATTACGTACTGTCCTGCACAGAACTTTGGTCTGTTGGCGGCGGGAGGATAAGAACAAGAAGCATGCATCCATGGTCGTGGCGGGCTGCCATCTTCAGCCATTGGGCAAGTCAGCCTGAGGATGCAGCCAACATTTAGAGGAGGACAGAGCTCAGAGAATCACAGTGAGCTGCGGTCCTGATGGAGCCCAACCTAAAGCAGCCGCCACTCAGTCGGACTTCTCGGTATTACCAACTAAAACATCCCCTTCCTGGTTTAAGCAAATTTCAGGGAAATTTTCTATTACTTGCAATTGAACACATCCTAACTGATACAATGACTGAGGATGACTGTCAGTGCAGTAACTTAGCATCACACCTCCAGGGCAGAATGCAGTGGCCTCAGCTACTTGCTCTACATATTCGCACTTGGGTCTCTCTCGCTCCATAAAACCTGTCCTGTCCACCCATTCCAGGCCCCAAAGGAGCCCCCACTCCTCCATATTTCCAAAGCAATTCAACCAAATCAACACACTTTTCTTGATCATTTGGCATAGGACGCGTGCTAAAGACCAAGCTGGGCTGAGTCATTCATGTGCCTTATAGTGTGTGTATTTATACAAAAAGCATTAGAAGTATGACATTTAGAGCTGGACATGATCTATCAGATCGAGTCCAACACCACTGCATTTTCCAGAAGGAAGAAAGCCCACAGAGAAAGTGGCTTGTTCTAGGGCACACAGTGAGTCAGAGGCTGAGCCAGGCCTGAGTCTCCACCCCTTACCCCCAGCTTTCTCCACCCCACTCTGCCTCTGGAACTGTCCAGGTATTTCTACACATAAGTTGAAAGATTGAGTTTAGTCCCACTAAAGTTGAAGAAGGTGCAGTAACTCTGCCAGTCATAAAGAGCTTGGTTCACAAAATCCCTTCTACCTTCTCTAAGAGTTAGACTCCACCATTTACAAATGTCAAAAATCTTCCCAATATCTGATCATAATAAAAATTGCTTCTTCTCCCTATTGCAATTTATTTATTTTTAATTTTATTTTATTTGAGACAGGGTCTCGCTCTGTTGCCCATGCTGGAGTGTAGTGGCTCAATCTCAGCTCACTGCAACCTCCGCTTTCCGGGTTCAAGCAATTCCCCTGCCTCAGCCTCCCAAGTAGCTGGGACTATAGGTGCGTGCCACTATGCCTGGCTAATTTTTTGTATTTTTAGTAGAGACAGGGTTTCACCGTGTTCGCCAAGGTAGTCTCAATCTCCTGACCTCATGATCTGCCCACCTCACCCTCCCAAAGTGCTAGGATTACAGGAGTGAGCCACCACACCTGGCCCCTATTGCAATTTAATTATTCATCTTCTGGTACTAAATTATCTGGGTTCACTTCCTGAAATCTTGCACTTACTAACACTGTGATCCTAGGCAAATTTTTCTGCATCTCTATGACTCAGTTTCCTTCCCTGTAAAATGAGATAATAGTTCCTACCTCAAAAGAGAGAAACAGGGATGAAATAAATTAATGAATATGAAGTACTTAGAGCAGGCCTTGCACATAGTAAGTGCTTAGTAAAAGTTAGCTATTATTACTATGATTATTATTATACTCTCCCTAGTGATATGGCACATGGCTGTCTTGCATTGACATTTAACCCTTAAGTTGATGTTTATCTTTTCATAGATATGCGCTTTACCCTCTCCCAAAGCTCCTTCAGGACAAAGGCCATGCCATAATTGATTTATTTCTCCTATAATACTTGACCCACCTCTTCCTCCTCTACTAGTTGGGATCCAAGAACTTCCTCCCCATAAGCTTTAGAAAAGCCTAGCTTTGCAAGATGGGGATCCAACCAATGAACTTTAAAAACTGGCCAGTTCAGAGAAGAGTCCGTGGGCTCCTTGAAGTGGTAGAAATAAGTTACCTGCCCTTCATGCCAAGGTAGACAGGACCAAAAACAAGAGGGCTCCACTACAGCTGAAGAAATTTGAGTTAGGTATCAAGAACTTCCTCATGGTATTGGGCTCTGATAAACTTTCAAAAAAAGGATCATGGTGTTTTCTTTTCTGGATATTTTTAGAAAAGGCAGAGACTGCTTTATTTCTAGCATGATTAGCATGAGGTCCTCCCACAGCAGACACGTAGACATCTAGTGTTCTTTTGCGGGCCTGGGATGAAGGCAGAATAAAAACACCAGAGCCCTGGGCCCCAAGTCCTGAAAACCTCACATCCCAGCAGATCCCCTGGGGCATCCATCCTGGCCACAGAAGCTGGGGTGTCTCTGGGTTGGGACGGGAGAGAATGGTTTGGGGACAAGGAAGGCAGGGATGAGGTTGAGAGGAATGAATGACATCATCTCCCTACGGTATTCTGAGCTCCTTGGGAGAAAGGTGTGGTGTAAATAGCAGGTATTATTATTATGAATCAGAATTTCTTCTTTTTAAATCCCTTATACACCTTAATTCTCTTAACAATAGACCATTTCTACGAAAGAGAACAAAAGACTTGCAAGGTGGCTTTCCAAAAGAGTGGAGCATTTGGGATCCCTTCCACCAGGCTTCCCAGGCTTTTCTTCTCTCAGGGATCAAATGTCACCAAGTGACCAGACACCATTCTGTCTAAACAGGAAACTCTCTGTTCCCAACCCCAACCTTCCCTTCCCAACCCCCATTTTACTTACCCTTTGACCTGAACATAAATATTTAATGTCATTTGTTACATGAAAATTATCTGTATTTATCCTGTTTATTTACTGGCAGTTCCTTAAAAACAAAACAAAAACTACAGGATTGGGTCAGACAACACCAGTTTGTCTGATTTTTCCACTGAAGTCGTCATTTCTGTATTTGATTTAAGTCACTGACTAGTTGCTCCCCAAACACACCATAGATTTTTTCCAGCCTTCTTGCTCTGGGCCTTCCTCCCTGCCGTATCTCTTCTCTGCCTGGCAAAATCCTACTCACTTTTCAAAACCTATTTCAAGTACCCCCTCCTCTGCGGAGCCTTCCTTGAGAGACCCCTCCACCCTCTGCAGGCTGGATCCACTGCTGTTCCCTCTGTGTTCCTGCAGTGCTTTGTGTGTTCCATAACATAGGTGTGGGAGGCGAGAAGGTGGAGGTATCCAAGCAGGACTCTGGAATCACACTGCTTGGTTTCAAACACAGGCTCTATAGATCCCTAGTTTTGAGACCCAAAGCAGGTGTCTTAGCTTTGGGCCAGGGATCCCATCTTAGTTTGGTTTTTTGTTGCTGTTGTTGTTGTTGTTGTTGTTGTTGTTGTTGTTGTTTTCTGAGATGGAGTCTTGCTCTGTTTCCCCGGGCTGGAGTGCAGTGGCGCAACTTCTACCTACGGAGTTCAAGTGATTCTCCTGCCTCAACCTCCCCAGTAGTTGGGACTACAGGCGCGCACCACCACGCCCAGCTAATTTTTGTATTTTGACTTGAGACGGGATTTCACTGTATTGCCAGGGTGGTCTCAAACTCCTGATCTCAAGTGATCTATCTGCCTCGGCCTCCCAAAGTGCTGGGATTACAGGCATGGGCCACAGCACCTGACCCAATTTTGTTCGTTTCTGCTTGACAAACTTCTGACTCTTAGGAGATACTATGCAATTCTCGGAGGATGGATAATAGGGAAAAAAAGGAAAGTAAGCAGAAGAATAAATAAAGATGGGGCTGGGAGAATGAGAAGGACAGGGGAAGAAAAGAGGAACAAGTTTTTAAAGAGGGAAGAATCTATCATTTGGCAGTGGTTGAGATATCCAACATCTAACTCCTAAGTTAGTATCCCACACCCTAACCCGACAGCTACTCTGGGCTTCTGGTTTGGGGGCTACAGCCAATCTGTCAGCTAGCTCTGCGTTCCTGCACCCCAGCGAGGTCTTGGGCTGAGGCTTGCCTGCAGCAACAGGATGAGACGTGAGCAGGCAGGTTACAACAGTCCGACCTGACACCGTGTGCAAAGTCTGCCTGTAGGGCAGGACCTGGCTTTGGGACTATCCTGCCGCCTCCCCTACTAAGCCAGATCTGCTTAGCCTTGAGCTGGAAGAAGCCTATAGCTGTAGAACTTGGGAATCAACTTATCCTTTTAACACACAAGCCAGACCATGCCACTCCCTTGTTCTCATGGCTCTCATGGTGTCCTCAGTCCCTTAGGAAACAATCCAAGGTCCTTACCATGGCCCCAGCGCCTGGCTACTTCTCTGCACTCTGTCCTCACCTGGTCTCCTTGCTGTTTCTCAAATATACCAAACAGGCTCCCTTCTAATGGCCTTGCATTTTCAGTTCCTTTGCTGAGGATCCACTCCTCCAGATATACGTGTGGCCTGCTCCCTCCTTTCATTCAGTCTCTACCCAAATGTCACCTCTTGGGAGACATCTTCTCTAAGGTGGGCCCACCATTCTCACCCCACTTACCTGCCGAGTTTACCTGCATGACACTCATCTCATCTGACATTACATCCATTACCTATTGCTCACTGCTTTATTTGGTTTTCACCTGCCTCTGCTCTAAATGTGCCCTATGACTGTAGAAGCTGAATCATTGAAGTGCCTGTCACATAGTAGGTACTCAGGGAACAACTGTTGAGGACAGAACGGAGGAATCCATTCCCCTCATTCTTGGTGAGAATCTGGGGACCCAGAGTGGGAAGAACTTGTTCAATGTCACCTTTGCCACTTTGTGTAGACCTAAGTTCACCCACATCCCCTGGCTCCCAGATGGAGGTTTTGGTGCCCATTCACACAGACTGTGACCTGGGAAGGGCCACCTACCCTCACCAGTCACCTACACAGACCCCAAGGTGGACTCTGCAAGGGGGTCTTAAGCATAGAGAGCCCAGTGCATGAGGGCACCTTGCACCCAGGTCTCCTTCTGTGCTGTGCCTAAGTCTCTTCTCATCACTTACCCATTCTGAATCTGAATGAAAAGGTGCTTTTAGACACCAGCTCAAGATGATCATGGGCTGGGGGTCACCAGTCCTAGACTAGGTCCACAGAGGTTAGGACAAGAGCCCACTGGATTTAGCTGGAGTGGGGTTAGAGGGCAGAAGGCATCCCTGACAACACAGGACAGCCAAGTCTGAAGTTGGTGTCCAAGACAGGGTGAAATATTTTGAGAGTCCTTCAGAGACAGGGGAAAGCCACTGCTACACATTTATGTAGCCTCCTCTTGGTCCTTCAGCATATATGTATTGAGTGACTACTACAGCATTCTGGTGTATGCAAGGTCAGGTGTGTGCAAAGTCAGATGTGTGACAGGCGACTTGTGGGGCCTCTCACAAGCCCAAAGAGCCTGAACCTGTGTAACCTGGTCCTCAAAGAACCTCATTCTAGAACAGCTTGTTCATCAGTGAAGTGCCAGCCCTCAGGGACAGGAAGTGCCCAAAAGAGAAAGTGACACAACCTCCCCACTCTGCTTCAGCAACAAGGGATAACAATGACACCCCCATAGCTGAGTCATGGACGCTGGGATCCATGGCTCATTCTGACCATCACCCTGCCCCTAAGAATAAGTAACACTTTCTTTCTCCCAGACAAGTGTGGGTCATTCTTGGAGCTTCCTCAGCCTCATTAATTCCACAGCCTCCTTTTTTCAACTTTCAGTGACCAGTGGCCCTTTCCATAGTAAAGTTCCTTCTGAAGTCTGCCTTTATACTTCCCTGCTACTTCTTTTAAAGTTCTTTCTTCAAGTTAGTTTCAGTTATTCATCCTAAACAACTCTCTTGACACCTGGACCTTTTTGCACTGTTTATTGAAGAATACATTTAAAAAATTAATCAATTGGTCCTCCACAAATATGTACTGGGTATCAATTATATGCGAGAATCTATGGTAGCTTTAGGGAGAGGAACAAAAGAGAAGGCAGAAGGGAGCGCAGTGGATCTGCAGACAGAGATCTAGGTTGGAAATTCCAGCTCTGATACTTGTCTCCATGAGAGCAAATCCTCATTCTCATGCCAGGTTTATTATCTGTGAAAAGGGATGAGGAACTCTTGCTCTATCTATCTCATTGGGCTGCTGTGAGGCTCAATAAAAATTGTCAATAATCGGAGACTTTACAAATTGTAAAATTCCATAGAAGTGTAAGTGAAACGCAATATGGTACAGTGGAAAAATAACTGAACTTAAAACCACAGGTTGAGCAGGGCCCAAGGACTGACTGTGTCATTTGCTTCCGTTGGGACTTTGGGAAAGTCATTTAACCTCAGTTTCCTTATCTATAAAAATCCCTTTTGGTGAACATTGAGATGCTGCCTGCAGAAGCATCCATCATTAGCTGCTGGTACCTAGCAGATCTTCAGTCTGTATTTGTTCATTCATTGGCAACCAACCAAGGGAGAGCTGTGCTTGCAAGTGGACAAAGAAGAGAGGCAGCAGCAGTGAGCACCTTGGTCTGATCAGGCTTGAAGGGTCTGCCATGGAGCAATGAGAAATGAGACTGGAAGGACTGTGAAGGAGGCACAGGGCAAGGGAAAATGCCAGACTAAGGAGTTTGCACCCTAGAGAGTCATTCATGGGCATTAAGGAGCCATTGATGGTTTTAGAGCAAGGGAGTAACAAATGAAAAGTTATCTGGGGAAAATGGCTCCGGAATGGGGAATGCTCTGGAATTGTCAGGTTCTCCATTCCAGGGCTGCAAAGCTGGAATGGAATGTGGGTTTCAGAGGCCTAACTAGCACCTCCTCTGACATAGCCAAGCCAGAGCAAAACGTGTTCAGACTTATGGAACTTAGGCCTTGTATTAGTCTTCTATGAGTGTGTAACAAATTGCTTCAAGAATTAGTGTCTAAAAAGAAAAATCAACACTTGTTATCTCATAGATTCCATGGGTCAGAAATTTGGGAGTGCCCTAGTTGGGTAGTTTGGACTCTGGGTCTCTCATGAAGTTACAGTTAAGATAGCAGCTGGGGCTGCAGTCATCTGAGGGTCCGACTAAGCTGGGATCCACTTTCCAAGATGGTTCACTCACAATTGGCCCATGGGTGCTGGCTGTTGGCAGGAGGCTTCAGTGACTCACCTTGTGAACCTCTCCACAGGGCTGTTAGAGAGTCCTTACGGCATGGCATCTAGACCCCAGGGCAAGTGTCCAAGAGAACAAGGCAAAAGCTACAGTGTCTTTGCAACCCAGCCTCAGAAGACACACACCATCACTTTCCTGGTATCCCATTCATCACACTGACCAATCCTGATACAGTGTGGGAAGGGTCTCCCTAGGAGAGTGATCAGGGTCATTGGAGCCTGGCTACCGTGGTAGGGAGAGTGTCATGTTGAACGGAATGATCCTGGAATCAAATAGACCAGGGCTCAAATCTCAAGTCCTTGACTTACTCCTTGTATGACCTCAAGCAAGTTGCTTAAATCCTCAGTCTTTATAGAGCTTCTTCTCTATAAGGCAGGAACAAATGTAATGGTGCCAGCATCATGGAAAGGTTGTAAAAAGTCAGCAAGATGATGCCAGCACATAGAGTGCCAGGCTAGTTCCAGCTACAGAGTTCACGCTCTTGTTTACTGTTATAACGGACAGGCAGGTTGAAAGAAGGCAATTCTAGATGCACAAACCATCCCTGTGGTCAATTGAAAAATGCCTCCCAAAGATACCCATGCCCTAATCCCAGAAATTGTGCATACATTACCTTATATGGCAAAAGGGACTGTGCAGAAGTAAACAAAGGATTTGGAGATGGGGAGATTGTCCCAGATTATCTGAACGGGCCCAGTGATATAATTACATAGGTCTTATGATAAGAGGGGCAGGCAGTGGATATAGAGAAAGGAAAGGGTGATGTGATGACAAACAGAGGCAGAGATTGGAGTGATGCAGCCATGAGCCAAGAAGCTAAGGTGTGCCAACAGCTAGAAACTGGAGGAGGCAAGGAATAGATTTTCCCCTGGAGCCTCCAGAAGAAACCAGCCCTGCAACACCCTGATTTTAGCCTTGTGACTTTCAGGACTATAAAAGAATAAATTTGTGCTGTTTTAATTCACTAACTTTGGAGTAACTTGGTACAGCGGCAAGAGGAAATTACTACAATCCTTCAAGGGTACCTAACTGACACCTGCAGTCTAGGGAGGAGTACAAATAGGGAGAGAAAGGATGGCAGAGGAGGAGGGGTAGGTGCACATTACTGAACTGCCTCCAGGGAAATCCATCACCCTCTTGCAAGGCAGAGTGACAGCCCTAATTCTGAAGGCTCTGGAGCTACCTAAGTGAGAGGAATGGGTTCAGAACCCAAAGATGGATAAGGTAGAAAGCAGAGGGTGACAGCTGTTTTGAAGTTGACTGGCCAGGCTTGTGGGCTTAAAGTGCCTTTTTGCTTTGCAAGAAATAAAGCTGTGTTGGTCAGTTCCTGACGGTCTCGGTGGCCCTGTTCCAAGATGGGCATTCTGCAAATGTCTTTTGCAGAATAAGACTAGGAAAAGCCATCTCCAGAAACCATGGGGAAGGGGAAAGAAGGAGGCTCTAGTGAGGAGGGTACTGTAGACGCCTGTAAAGAAAAAAGGCACAGAATTTAAAGGCAGAAAATTTTCTTTTGTCTCCAACTCTGCCACTTGCTGCTTAGGGACACTGAAAAGGTTCATTTCACCTCTCCAGGTCTCAGTTTCTTCATCTGTCAAATGAGATTGTTTCAAGGATTACATAGGGGAATGCATGTGGTATAGTCTATAGAACAGACATACAGTAAGCAATTAATGTTAACTATTATTATGGTGACCAATTTCATTTAGAAAGCAACTGTTAAGTGTTTACTATACATAAGGCGGTGTAGATGCCAAGTGAGTAAGCACAGTCTCCCTGCAGGGAGAAGTACCTCATACTAGATGGATGACACCAAAGAATCCCTCTGCTCTCCTGTGACCTGTGCTGCTCACCTGGGTACCACTGCACAGGAATGATGGCAAAAGGTGAGAACTCAGCTCTAGGCATAGCTGATTGGATAGGGACAGGAGAGGAGTGATCGCCCAGCCAGGAGCTGCACCAGCCACAGTGCCCTCTGTTGCATGCACAGCCACCTCCAGGCATCCTCGCCAGTGGACCTGCTCTGGTTCAATGCAAAGGCAACACTTCTGCCTCCAGGGGCCATATCAACTGTTTATAGATGGAGGTTCTCACTGGCACAGAATCTCAGTCCTTCCTGCTGCAGCAAACTCTGAATGGGACAAGAAGGCAGGAGGGTCCTGTTCACAAACAAAACCCATGTGGTCTCCCACTATAGCAATAACAGAAGCTGATACCTATGCTCACCATGTACCAGGGGCTATGCTGAGCAGCCTTCTTAAGGAGGCATATTACCATTATACCCATCTGCCAGATGAGTAAACTGGGGGACAGAGAGAAATTGAGTAACTTGCTGCAGCTTACGCAGACGGTAAGCAGAGACTCAGGTTTCAAATCTAGTCATCTGACTTTGAAGGCCCTGCCCCCTCACCACCAGGCCATGCAGGGACACTGTCCCTGGGACCCACGATACAAGGAAATTACCCTCATTGATGGCCATGGCTGCGCCCATGCTGAAAGGCAGCAGGTGCTCACCTGGAAATTCTGGGATTTTAAGAGGTTTCCTGCCTGGAGAGATCCAGCCAGACTGCACTTGCCCCTGCAGGATCCTGGCCCTCCCCCTTCCTCCTTCAGGACCTTCCCTATGACATCCCCCAAGCCCTTTTAGGAGCTGGCTCCTGAGTCACTGTGGAAAGAAGCCTGCCTCGACCACCTCCTTCCCAGCATCTCCAGACCAGCCCTGTAGGAAAGGTTTCTTGGCTGAGGACACTAAAATGTCTCAAACCCCTCACAAGCCCCTCCCAGGCAGGGAATTAAAACAAAAAGACAGAGAGGGAGAAGAGCCATCTGAGAACGGAGTCTTTGCCCCAAATGCCGTGCCAGCCTCACACATCCTGTGGACTGGAGCCCAACAAGTTGCAACTCACCCAGGGTTCTTCCCTCCAGCTGCGTCCACTAATTATAAGGGAAAAGTTGAAAGGAAGGTTTCAAATTTTTCATGATGGTGCAGTTTTCTCTTTTGCTCTTCTTTCTCTCTCCTCCAGTCTCCCTTTCCCATTCCCTTTCCTTCTCTTCTCTTCTGGATCCTGGCAATAGGCTCCCCCAGATAGGTACGGGAAAGTACCGTGCGCACTGAGCACAGAATGGTGTACTGCAAGATCCTTCCAGAGGTCATGGAACCGAATCTCTGCCTCCTTACACAAAACCGTCGCTCACCCCTTAGCACCCTTGAGAAGGAGGTGAACAAATGACCTCTCCCTCTCATAACAGTCTTTAAAGTCTTTATGGTTTATTTCTCACTGTACCAAAAAACAAAAATGTATATCCATACATAAAGATTCAAAGAAGACTTTTCAGATCATCCATTGTCCCAGAACACAAGATAACACACTATCAGTATTTTAATGTACAGTAAACTCTTGACATTCCCAAGGATTATATCTCGAGATCTTCATGAATCCCCCAAATTTAAGAAAGTGGGAATATCAGAGACAACCCCGAGAGCCTTTACAAAGTGGTTCTTAACTCTTGATCTACATCCGCAAAGACTTAAGGAAGGGATGTCCTAGTTTAAAGCTGAGTTATGGATGAAGTGCCACCCACTTTACCGACGAGGAAACCGAGGCTAAAGGGGTATATGGTTTTGTCTGTGACCCTGAGCTAAATGAGAGTTCAAGGTGTGGCAAAGAGGAGAAAAATGCCTTGGCAGGGTCAGCAGGGAACTAGCTGGTGCCTGCGTTGGCCAATAAATTGGAGGGACAGGGAAAACAGCAGAAATCCTGCCCTCCCATGTGCACTAACACGTTGAGTCCCCCCATTTGACCAGACCCAGCTTTTCCAGGAGCTGGAGTCAGGCATATTGTCTGGGTCTAGAGAATGAGATACTGGTGGGCTGAACAGCCTGCCCTGGCCCAGGAGGCCCCTCACTCACTGTGGTGAAGTGTGGGCTTCCAGGCATTAGAGCTGGGACCCAAATGTCTCCCAAGAAGGTAGCCAAGAAGGCAAGGAGCAGATGCTTACCCTGGATGCCACAGGAACACTTGGTTCCAGAGGACACGTCCTACCAGGCAAACAGGAGAGCTTGCCAGAGCTGGAAACCTGGAACCAGCTTGCTTCCTCACCTCCGTCCCACACTTAACACTACTCAATATTGGTCAAGTCTTCTGACAAACTAGCATCAAACAGTGGCAAATCTGCCCTGAACAAAAAGATCCAGACATCCCAGCCCGGTGATGGCACTTACACCGCTATTCCAGGGCAACCAGAGTGCTCTGAGGAATCTTTTTTTTTTTTTTTTAAGACAGTCTCACTGTGTGGCCAGGCTGTAGTACAGTGGCACGATCTCGGCTCACTGCAACCTCTGCCTCCCGGGTTCAAGCGATTCTCCTGCCTCCCCCTCTCAAGTAGCTGGGATTGCAGGCACGCAACACAATGCCCAGCTAATTTTTGTGTTTTCAGTAGAGACGTGGTTTCACCATGTTGGCCAGGATGATCTCGATCTCTTGACCTCGTGATCCACCCACCTCAGCCTCCCAAAGTGCTGGGATTACAGGCATGAGCCACCGCTCCCGGCCTGTGCAATCTTTTGGAGTTTGTTGCAACCTGTGATGCCGGGGTGCCCACCCTCCCTCCTCCGGGATCCAGCCAGGGGCTAACAGCCCTCACCTGCCACTCCCTTTGCACAGCCCGGAGCCAGCTGTGTGGAGTCTGCCATTCCTAGACCGGCGGAGGACTGATTCAACTCCTGCCAAAGCTCCCTGAGTCCTAGCCCCAAGCTTTTTCTCGCCGCGCCCACAAAGCCCTTGCTGGATGCCCCTCTCTCATGCACTCACACCTCACTAAGATTTGATTTTATTTTTCACCACCACGCCTAAGCTCTTAGGGCTTCTGACTTCATATTTTATCTCCTTGGTGGCTCGTCAGAGAGAAGAAAGAGGAGTGCAGGAGAGCGATCCGAAATAATGACAGAAAGAAAGGGGGAAGATCACATATGACTCTAAGACTCCCAGCTAGCTCCTTCTTCCTAATGACCTAGTGGGGAAATTTAATTAAGAAGATCCATCAGTCAAGTTTCTGGAGGGCCTCTGGAATTCTCCAAGGATCTCCAAGGACTTGAGAAATGTTTCGAAATAGAAAATTAACAATTATGGAATAATTCAAAAAACAAAACAAAACAAACACTGAAATGACCTCTGGCCTAGATAGTCCTATTTGCTTTGGTACCCCAAATGTCCTACATGCAGATGTACATGCACACCAGCTCCACACAAACCTGAAGATGCCAGGGACTGGGCCCACCCAAGAGGAGTTGCCAGAGTTAACAAATAAAAATATAGCACACTCAATTAAATTTGAATTATAGACAAATAATTTTTGTGGGCACCTGTAATCCCAGCTACTTGGGAGGCTGAAGCAGGAGAATCACTTGAACCCAGGAGGCAGAGGTTGCAGTGAGCCGAGATCGCGGCACTGCACTCTAGCCTGGGCAACAAGAGCAGAACTCCATCTCAAATAATAATAATTTTTAAAATAAGTGTGTCTACTATGGAGTGGGAGACACTTTTACTGCAATTTATTTGCTGTTTATCTGAAATTCAAATTTAACTGGACTCCCTGGATTTTATCAGGCTTCCCTAACCCTAAGGCATCTGCTTCTAGGCTCTCCACAGAGGTACTCTCACCTAGGCCCACATAAACATTCTATCCATGAACGTGAACCTCGATCCATTGTCAATTCTCTCTATTTGCATGTAGTCATCTAAAAATTACCCAGGGCTGGGGAGCTAGGGAGTAGTGCATTTTTTTCATGCCTCTTACCACCTCCCTGACCCCTGATCTCACTCAGGAATGTCATCCGTGACTCGAAATCTAGTCATCTGATTTTGGAGGCCCTGCCCCTCACCAGGCCATGCAGAGACACTGTCCCTGGGACGTGTGGTGTAAGGAAATTGCCCTCATTGATGGCCATGGCCCCTGCAATGTTGAAAGGAAGCAGGTGCCTGCCTGGAAATTCTGGGATTTTAAAAGGCTCCCTACCTGGAGAGATCCAACCAAACTGCACTTACCCTTGAGTACTAGGAGTACTCAAACTCACCAAATGTCAAGGACCTTTGGCATCCCGGAAGGTTCTCAGCTCACCCGTTCTAAATTCTCCCTCCACAGCAGTCCTGGGAGAGGAAGTTTGGGTTAAGAAAAAGGCTAAAAGTATTGGCTCATGTAAAAAGTTTAATTTCCAGATGCTAGAGAAAATCAAAGAAGTGGCTTAGATTGCTTTTTCTGGTTTCTAAGGTAACATCACAGAGATGTCCAGGTCAGTGGGGGTGCTGTCTTGGCAGCTGTCTTGCTAAAGGGCCAGAGGAGTGCTTTGTGCCTGTTATGAATGGTCCCGACCCTGCACTCCATAGAGACAGACCACGGCCCTGGAGCCAGGGTCTCAGGACATCTCTAATTCTTTTCCTGGCACTCAGTCTGGAGAGCTGGGCATCCGCCAAGTGGGTGGGCTGTCTCTCCCAATAGAGAAGAGAAAAGATCTCCCAAGTATCTGGTAGGACTCCTTGAAACATCTCCCTTGGGGCTTTTCCCTTGGTCGGCATGTGAGAACAAGACTCCCTCATGTTTCTGACTCACTCTGAAATGAGTTCTGCCCAGAGCTCGGGTCTCTAGTTGGCAGTTTGGCAATGAGCCTGGGATAGTGGGGAAAGGAGGCATTCTTCCCAGGTTCCCAAAGCTGACTTGCCTCAGATACCCAAGCCCCCAGCCAGCCTTCTTCTAGGCTTCTATTTCCAGGTTGGGAGAATGGGTTCACTGAGCCAGCCAGATATTGTGGGAAGGACCAAGAGATGACGTCTGTGAATGTATGGTGAATTCTCAAAAAAATAGGGCTGAGATCCAAAACATCAGGCATCTTGCGAAGGTAAGATAGAGTTTAAAACTTTCAAAACAGATTTTATGTCTCCAGAATCTCTCCCTTGAGAAATTCAGAGTCTGATCTGTGGTCTCCTTGAACCCAATCAATTAAAAAAAAAAAAAAAAAGAGTTACAAGGCTTCCAAAGGGGGAGTGGGGGAAAGGAACAATGAGGCCAGGCGCAGTGGCTCACACCTGTAATCCCAGCACTTTGGGAGGCCAAGGTGGGCGGATCACCTGAGGTCAGGAGTTCAAGACCAGCCTGGCCAACATGGCAAAACCCCATCTCTACTAAAAATACAAAAATTAGCTGGGTGTGGTGGCAGGCGCCTATAATCCTAGCTACTCAGGAGGCTGAAGCAGGAGAATCGCTTGAACCCAGGAGACCAAGTTTGTAGTGAACCGAAATTATACCATTGCACTCCAGCCTGGGAAACAAGATCAAAACTCCATCTCAAAAAAAAAAAAAAAAAAAGAAGAAGAAGGAGAAGAACAATGAGAAGAAGAGTTCAAACTGCAGCAAGAGGAATATTGCTGGATGCTACAGGAGTTTCCTAAGCGTGAAAGTTGTCTAGCACGAAAACTGATGGAAGAATGAACTCCTGTCGTGCAGCACCTTGCAGAGTTGACATTCCATGAAGACACAGAATCCCCAACCCTTCAAGGTGAGAGAAGAAGAGGACTTCTGTGACAGCCAAGCAGCACTCAAAATCAGAAAATCCATGACAATGTTCTCATAAAGCCTCTTTGGGTTGCAAGGAACAGAAACCTTCTCCAACTAGTTCAAGAGAATAGAGCAGTGGTTGAAAAGGTAACAGGAATGTCGTGGGATAATGGGGAAGATGTCATGGGTCCCTGGAACAGGAGAACCAAAAGCCTTTGTGATCCAGGGCCACTGTCTCTTGATTCCATCTTCCTCGCCTGCTACTATGTGTTCATCTTATCCTTGTTCCAATATTCCATCTTCCTAAGCCTTCTCACCTCCCACGACTGCCCCTAACTGATCCTTCCTCCTGTGTGCCTTTCATTCCCATTTATGAAAGAGAGAATCTAATTGTCCCAGACTCACCTATGGGTGGATCCTGATGGGATCAGGTGTCCTGCCTTGAGCAGTCACCGTGATGGGGCAGGAGAGGTTCGAAGCACTAAAACTCACTCCCCATGAACAGAGGCAAGACACACAATCATCATTATGCCTGGTACAGAAGGAAATGGGAATACACTAAGAGGAGAAGCCAAGGCTATCTTAAAAAGAAGGAATACTCTTTGCTAGCCACAGTGAATGTGAAGAGTTGGAACTTCAGGTGGAAAGCCCGTTTACTTATTGAACAGTATGCTTAAGAATGTTATGTATATTATCCCATCTCTCATTCCTACCAACCTTGCATTGTGGGTTAAATTATTCTGTTTTACAAGTAAGGAGCACCGAAGCTCAAAACGGAACACACCAGGGTCACTCAGCTAACTGAGGGAGGCATCGTGGTCCAACTCAGTTTTGCATGACTCCCAGCCGGTATGTTTTCAGACAGAGTCAGACACTGAAGAAGGGTGTCCCTCTGAAAATTGAGTCAAATGAAATGTAGACAATTCAAGTCAAGCTACTCT
Source organism: Macaca mulatta (assembly GCF_049350105.2). Taxonomy (NCBI): domain Eukaryota; kingdom Metazoa; phylum Chordata; class Mammalia; order Primates; family Cercopithecidae; genus Macaca; species Macaca mulatta. The sequence continues at coordinate 121,906,172 of NC_133417.1, read as the reverse complement.
CCAAATCACCCTACATGAGGAAGAATGGGATGGGAGAGGAAGGCCGGGGGAGGTAAATGGATTTTTCTTTCTGATAAATAGGAAGGATGCAGAGGTAGAAAGATGGAGGACGTGTGGCCTGAGGACTCTGGGGGTAAGGCACGGGGTGGCAAAGAAAATGAAATCCAAGGCCATAGAAAAGTACATACTTTAAAGGAGTGGGGTTTTTTCTTGTTGTTCTTTGTTCCTGTACCAGAAGTGCCTATTTAAAAAATAAATAAATAAATATCTGCTGTTGCTCCAGCAACGAACAGAGCCAGAGTCCTGCAAGGCCTTTGCCAGGTCAAGAGCTTTGTCTATTCCCCCACCCCCAACATTTCTATTGTCAAGGAGGAAGAGCAGAGGCCGCCGAGACACACCACTCAGAAGACTCAGCAGAAACCCAGACCTTGCTTGAACTAGAAGGGAAGTTAAAGACAGGTATAGGGAGGTAGGTGGGGGGAGGAGGATACTACAGACTCTGCCCAGTGATACCTGAAGACAGTGACCGAGGCAGACACCGAAATCAAGCCCTGACGTGGATCTATATGGAAAGTAAAAGGACAGAGAACAGAGAAAAATGCTCAAAGCTAAAAGAGACACACACACATACACACTCCCAGAGACCTAGAAACAGACACACGCACAAAGCGAGAAATGTGGGCCAGAGAAAGAAAGGAGGGCTGCCTTGTTTATTCTCGTGAAAGACATCTGGATTTCTCGGTGAGGTCTCCACTTAGGTCCTTCTCTCATTTTCCAGCTGGACTGGCTGGTGGAATGCTGGCTGCAGAGGTGCCGTGAGTCAGCACCAGATCCTAGCTTAGTCCCGCTGCCCCTCTGCTCTGCCTTGTGCCAGACCACACAGCCTTCCGCCCCTTCCTGCCAAGCATGGCTCAGCTCCCCGTCCAGGTAACACACTTCAAAGGCACTGGGGTAAGATGGGACAGGCTGGGCCAGCCTCGGGATGGGAGCAGTTTCCAAAAGGCCCCAGCCCAAACACTCCTCATCAATTTTCTAGAATGTCTTCCCTCTGCCACTCCCTGCCCCACTTCCCTGACACTTTGAATAACCCCTGGAAGTCAGAACTGGAGAACTCAGTTTTTCACTGGGGCTGTCAGCCTCTTCTGCACTTTGAGTCTGTGCAGTTTTAGTATTGTAGGGTTGACCAGATGTCAGTCAGTGTCAAAGCGCAGCCCTGTAATAACACAATTGGTATGTTCTTCCCTGAAGCTGGTCGTGCTCTCTGGGAGAGTCAAAAAGACAAGGGGATGTTTAAATGGCTAGGAAGCAGAGGACATCTATCAAGGTGTGTGTACTATAGAGATGCCTGTGGGAGTGAGTCTTAATCCCCAGCCCCCAAGCTGGTTGCCTGCATCTCTCTGAAGATAATTACTGTATGCTACTTTGTACTAACTATATGTGTCCAGTCTTCCATAGAAAACCATAAAGATCTCTGCAATCAGGAAACATACTCAACTTTGTGTTCCTGGTAACACAAAACAAAGCACAGTGCCTGGTGCTGAAGTACTCTCATGGAACATCAGCTGACTTGGGTTCATTTGCTGGTGGCTTCTTCTGACTTTTTAAAAACACTAGAGAACTTTAGAACCATGAAAACAACTTAATGTTTCTTCTTCTTGTAAGTCCTTTCTCTCTTGTCAATTAGGTTCATGCTTGAGATCCAGCACTGACCCAAGGACTCAGAGTTTAAGGATGATGGATGACCCATATGTCGTCTTAGACATGTAACTTAGCCTCTATAACAACGCCCAGTAAAACTTTTTGCATTTATGGGAATATTCTATATGTGCTCTGTCCAATACACTAGCCACTGGGCACATGTGGCTATAGAGCCCTTGAAATATAGGTTGCAGTGAGCCAAGATCATGCTGCTGCACTCCAGCCTGGGTGACAAAGCAAGACTCCATCTTAAAAAAACAAAATAAAATAAAATGAAATGAAAAGTGATGGATCTGAACAGACATCTCTCCAAAGATAGGCAAATGGCCAATTAGTACATAGAAAGATGCTTAACATCATTAGTCATCAGGCAAATCAAAATCACAATAGATACCACTTTATATACAGTAAGATGATTATAATCAAAGAGTCAGATAATAATAAGTGTTGACAAGACTGTGGACAATTGGGACTCTCATACACTGCCCCAGAGAATGGAAAAAGATGAGCTACTTTGGAAAACAGTTGGTCATTTCCTCAAAAAGTTAAGCATAGAGTTACCATATGACCCAGCAATCTCAATTCCAGGTATATCACCTAAGAGAAATAAAAACATATGTTCACACAAAAAAACTTGTATACAAGTGTTCATAGAAGCATTATGCTTAATAGTCAAAAACTAGAAATGACTAAAATGTCTATCAACCGATAAATGAATACACAAACTATGGTATATCCATACACTGGAATATTATTCAGCCATAAAAAAGAATGAAGTACTGATACATGCTGCAACATGGTTGAAACTTGAAACCATTATACGAACTGAAAGAAGCCAGACACAGAAGACCACATATTATATGATTCCATTTACATGAAATATCCAGAATAGGCAAATCTATAGACAGAAAGTAGATTAGTAGTTGCTTAGGGGTAGGGGATGTTGGGGAGATTATAGGGTAATAGCTAAATGGCTCAGGGTTTCTTTCAAGGTGGTAAAATATTTTAAAATTAATTTTGGTGATAGTTGCACAGCTCTATGAATATGCTAAAAATCATTGAATTATATACTTTAAATGGTTGAATTATATGGTGTGTGAATAATTATATTTCAATAAAGCTGTTACTAAAAAGATACCCCAGACTTCTCAACTAGCATTGATCCTGCTCACATTCCCCAGTGGCCTTTAACTGGGCCACGCCTTTCTCTTCCTGTTGCTGTCACATTGTATGGCTAAGAGAAACCAACTTGCTTATAGCCAATGCCTGTGGCAGAGCCCCATCCATGTATGTCTAGAAAGGAGATGGCAGCTTTACTCATGTTTCTTTGGGCCTGCTGGGAATTTGGACTTGGGTTAGGAGTTGGGGGGCACTGGCTACTACCCCAGGAGTTCAGGGGGAAATTCGCTCTAAAGTAGTTGGGTGCCTGCTCTGAATTGGGCCACCTGAGTCGACCTCCTTACTCCCAAGCTCACTGCAGTGCTGCCTGGGTGGTGGCAGGAGGTAGGGCAAGTAGTTCTTACTCTGGGGACAGGGACCACTCTGAGAATCTGAACCTTAGGCATAAATGACCATCCTGGTAAAGAGTGAGGCTGAAAGCATAGAACTCCTAAGCACGCCTCACACCTCCCAGAAGCTGGTGGGAAAGGAGTGTGCTGAGACATGTGAGATCACCATGCTCCCGCCAGCCACCTCTCTCTGAAATCTGGTTGGAGAGATGGCTCGGCCAGCCCTGGATCTGGACAGCAACTTGCTCTGAGAGGAGACTCTCAGTCACCTGAGTCAGCCTCCTCATCCTTGAGCTCACTGCAGTGCTGCCCAGGTGGTGGCAGGAGGTAGGGTAAGGCAGGGATGTGGGCTCCCTGCCTCCTGCTTCCAAACCACCTCTCTTATTTCCCATCCTGCACTCCAGGCACAGAGCTGGCAAAGGGAGGGAGAAGGCACTGAGGAGCAAGTTTGATCTGATTTCCAGGCCTCTGTCTGCCTTAACCAATTTCTGCAATGCTGGCCTCTGTGGTCAAGTTGAGCCACTACCAAGAAAACTCGAGAAATATAAATGCACACTTCTCTGGGACTCAGGCTAAGCAACTTCTTGGCAATCTCAAGAGTCTGCCATCCTACCCAGTTTATCCCAGCTGTTTCACACACTCATTTCTCTCCATAGGTTCCAGTCTCTTCTCACCTTGACATGATGACAAGCTCTTGACTTCCTTCACCATGATCAAATCAAACAGGTGCCCTTCATCCCTCCTTCCTTCCTGGAATCACTTCTCTGCCTTCATGCCTGTACAGAAACCAAGCCCCTCCACCCACACCAAAAAGTATCTGTTCCAGCTCTCTTCCTATGTCCACTCCCTGCCTTCGCCTCTTGTCTCCCTTGTCACCAGCTTCTCCACTTCCCTCTCTATTTTGCAGAAAACTAGGGTTTTCCTAGGACCACTGTATCAGTCAGAGTTCTCCAGAGAAGCAAAACCAATAGGATAGATGAATGGTTGAATGGTTGCTTGAATGGATGGATGGATGATGGATGGATGGATGGATGAATGGATGGATGGATGGATGAATGGATGGGTGGATGGATTGATGACTAATACATAGATACACAGATACATACAGAAATACATAGATACATAGCTAAAAGGAGATTTTTTTTTTGTTTTGTTTTTTGTTTTTGAGATGGAGTCTCGCTCCTCACCAAGGCTGGAGTGCAGTGGTGCAAAAGGAGATTTTTTTATTGGATTGGTTCATGCAATTATGGAGCCCAGGAAAGCCAGTAGTGTAATTCAGTTTGAGTCCAAAAGCCTAAGAACAAGCAGAGCCTCTGGTGTAACTCCTAGTCCAAAGGCCTGAGAATTGGAGGGGATTGGGGGTGAGACTCAGGGGAACTTTGAACCAAGAGCTCTGATGTCCAAGGGCAGGAGAAAATGGATGTCCCAGCTCAGGAAAAGACAGAGCCAGTTCGCCCAATCTTCCTTGCCTTTTTTTTCTATTTGGGCCCTCAATGAATTGGCTGATGCCAGCCCATGTTAGTAAGGGTGAATCTACTTCACTCAGTTCACTGACTGAAATGCCAATCTGTTCCAGAAACATCCTCACAAACACACCCAGAAATAATGTTTTACCAGCTGTCTGGGTGTCCCTTAACCGAGTTAAGTTGACACATAAGTTAACCATCACAGTCATCGATCTAGCCACTACCTCTCTCTTCTCTCTTCTAAGAATGATCTCTTAGACTGGTTGGTCTGTACTGATGACTCCAGGTGGTGGCTCTCATTGACTTCTACTCTTGGCAACCCACCACCCTTTCCCTTAATTCAGGCTTCAGTGGTGGTTCTTCACCATGCAAAACCAACCATGGCTTCCCCAGGCAGGCAGGTTAGCATGGTTAAGTGTAGAGACTGCCAGCTCAAAGTTCCTGAGCTCATAGCCCAACTCTTCTACCTAGTAGCTGTGTGGTCTTGGGCTTGTTTAAGCCATTCAGTGCCTCCAGTTCCTCAGTTATAAAGTGAAGTTAATAAATGTGCTTTCCCTTATTAGGCTGTAGTGAAGATTAAGTGAAATAATGCATGTCAGGTGGCTCGCATGTAAGAAACCTTCTATGAAAGTTAGCTAATGGTGTTATTATGGTGATTTTCGTCTTTCCCTTAGAGCATTCCTAGTTCAAGAAGGCAGAGACTGATGCCTCAGTTGCTCCTTTTATTTCCAGACTGTTCTTTCTCTGTTCCTCTTTTCCTCTCTAGCAATAACTCGGGCTCTTCTCCTAAGCTCAGATCAGGTGCTCTCTTCTGCACAGTGATTCTTCGTGGGAGGTCATGTTCATGTTGCCACGATTTTGTGGATGATCCCCAGATAGGTACCACCAGCCCCACTTGTTCCAGTCCTGTGGGCTCCCCTATGCTCAGGACGCTTCACCTGGATGTACCCTCTCCACCTCCTTTTCTCCACCTCTTGCTTCACTGCTTCCTCTGCCCAGATCATCTGCCCCCCACCCCATCCTCCTGTATGTCCAGACTCTGGAACCTCACCTGCATCCTCCATTGACCCACTTTCCCCAAACACTCACTTTTATAGATAACCAAATTTTCTTCTCTAATAGAGAGAGGAATCATCCCCCTCCCTACTTACTAGTCAGGAAATGCAGGTGAGTGTTCAGAGTATAAGAAGAAAGATGCCCCATAAACATAATACTGTGCCTGGACTGAAGGGCCATGTTTTCATTCTATTTTAAAATCTAGTCAATGGAAATGAGGGGAGTAGATGGAGCTGTGTATATAGGGTAGGGTGGCCATGGAGTGATAGGAGAGCCATCTTTTGTGGCTGTTTGAAATTTTCTACAATGAAAAATTTGTGTTAATATAATCAAATAACCAGTCAAATTTTTGGTGGGGGAGGGTGAGCCAATGCTGTTTTCAGAGTCCCACATGGTGACACTAGGCAAAAAGTGAATTGCAACTGTCCCCCTTAAACCCATGTCTCCCAGTCCCCAGCCAGCTAGCATCCTTCCTGTTTCTTTCCAGAGCTGTGTGCATATGTAACCTCTGTTTTATAGCTGTGAGAAATAGGTAGGTAGGTGGATAAATTCGTATGTACACAGATGATGACAGTTAATCAGTAATGATTAGTGTGCCTTCAGTTTCCAGTCACTTCTGTTTCGGGCGAGTAGGGGATTCAGTCCAGAGACCACTGCAGAGCTTAGCGTATGACCGTTTATCTCAGGATTTGTAGAACACAGAGCATTTTCTCCCTGTATTTCATATTCCGGGTTCTGCCTGAGTCCAAGATTTATACAACTCCCTATGTGTTTGCGGACCAGAAACCATCTGATGCAGGTGACCAAATCTTTGGGGCCTTTACTGGTGGTGCCTCATTTAAACTTTGACTTTGAACCTCTAGGGCCAATATTGACCTCACTTGTTTATTCCCAGACTATTGAGTAGAATTAAGTCCCATTCATTCCAGACTCCCAGCCCTGGCCCATATCAACCCCTAGGAAATGCCCCAAGTGGACTCCGGCTCTCTCCAACACAGGCATCTCTCCCCACCCCCAATACCCCCCTACTCTCCCAGGCCCTTTCCCATCTGGTTAGGTTTCTAACGGGCTGCAGAGAGCAAGAGATTAGCAAGGATTTAATAATTATCAACAAAGAAAATTAAAATTTGTGGGGTTTTTTTGCCTTTAATATTTTAGCAATGTAAAAAAGATAACAAGGAAGAGAAGCTGGCTATTGAGTAATCAAAAGAAAAAATGGAAAGAGGAAAGGAGGAAAGAAATAGACTTCATTCATTTACTCACAAATATTTGAGCGTCTACTATATGTTGGTTGCTCTTCTAGGCCCTGGGCAACACAGTGGTGAACACAGCCATCAAATTGCCTGCTCTCATAGCACTTTCTCTCCAGGCATAATTAAGGCCCAGAGAAACCATGAGAAGAGAAATGCAGATCTGAAAATTTTGTCTATAAAAATATTCACAGAGGCCAGATGTGGTGGCTCATGCCTGTAATCCCAGCATTTTGGGAGGCCAAGGCGGGTGGATCACCTGAAGTCAGGAGATCGAAACCAACCTGGCCAACATGGTGAAACCCTGTCTCTCCTAAAATACAAAAATTAGCTGGGTGTGGTGGCAGGTGCCTGTAATCCCAGCTACTCAGGAGGCTGAGGCAGGAGAATCGCTTTAACCTAGGAGGCAGAGGTTGCAGTGAGCCAAGATGGTGCCATCGCACTCCAGCCTGTGTGACAAGAGCAAGACTATCTCAAAAAAAAAAAATAATAATACAGAAAGGTAATTTCAAAAGACATTATGAATAATAATTACCACTTGAGTGTGTTATGGATTGAATTGTACCCCCAAAATTCATATGTTAAGTCTGAAGCTCCAGTATCTCCAAATGTGCCCTTATTTGGAAATAGGGTCCTTGCACATGTAATTAGTTAAGATGAGGTCATACTGGAGTAGAGTGGACCCTTAACCCAAAATGGCTAGTGTCCTTCTCGAAAGGGAAAATTTGGACACAGATACACACACAGGGAGAACACCATATGAAGATGAAGTTATGCTGCCACAAACTAAGGACCTACTGGAAGCTGAGAGAGAGGCCTGGAAGAGATCCTTCCAGAAGTGATGCCTTCAGAGGGAGCATGGCCCTGTTGATAGCTTGATCTTGGACATCTAGCCTCTAGAACTGTGAGACAATAAGTTTTTTTTGTTTAAGCCATTCTGTTTGTAGTACTTTGTTAAGGCAGCTTTAGCAAACTAATATACTTTGTAGTAGGTGCTATGCTACTAAGTGATTTACATAGATGATCTTATTTAGTCCTCACAACACCATTGATAGGTACCCTAACCGACTTTACAGAAGAATAAATTGAACCAGAAGAAGTTATGCAACTTGGTCAAGGATGAGCCACTTTAATAAAAATAAAACAGTGATATTCAACATTTGGGCCTCAGAGAAACGCACCTTCCACATTCAATCTATGCCAATTGGGTAAATCCCGTATCTCTGTCCACTCAGTCTTTTTGAGTTTGTGTTGTTGTTGTTGTTTTGTTTTTTGAGACAGAGTTTCACTCTAGTGCAATGGCGCGCTCCTGGCTCACTGCAATCTCCACCTCCCAGTTTCAAGCGATTCTCCTGCCTCAGCTTCCCAAGTATCTGGGATTTCAGGCATGCGCCACCACACCCAGCTACTTTTTTGTATTTTTAGTAGAAACAGGTTTCACCATGTTAGCCAGGCTGGTCTCGAACTCCTGACCTCAGATATTCCACTCGCCTCAGTCTCCCAAAGTGTTGGGATTACAGGCGTGGGCCACCGCTCCCAGCCTGGTCTTTCAATCCTTGCTTTCAATAGATGTTCTCTTGGTTGACTTGTGGTTAAGATGCTTTCATTCTCTGCTTGGTAATCGAATTGTTGCATTAACCTGTTGTAAGTCTACACAAGGAGAAGGACCTATTAAGTCATAATGTTTATGCTGTAAACAGTATCTCCCCCTTCTTCATTCAGCAACAAATTGGTAGCCAACTCTCCTGGTCCCATGACATCTCTGTATGTAGCTTCCAATATACCCCCCATCACACATACACACACGAGCCGTAATACTGGAGACTGTTCATGTTGTTTATATTTAATGTGTGGTTTTGCCCAAGATTTGTCATTTGGTTGTGTGTAGATTTTTTGTCCCAGCTGGTCAAGTGTGTCTGGCTTAGAAAGAAGCTCTCAGAGGATAAGTCCTGAGTCTATTTTAAACCCAATAATTGCCTAGTTAAACTGAGTGACTTCACAGTCTTGCCAGCAGACCAAGAGTTGGAACAGAATCTCTGCAGATCAGCTTCCTGGAGCTCTAGTCAGCTCAAGAGTCTATGAAACTGTGAACCCAGCTTTCGGTTCATGGTCGAGCGTCTGTGTTCCTTGTATTAATGAGGAGGTAACTCCTTGGGCCTGGACCAAAGAAGCAGCCACTGAATACCATTTATGCTCTCCTTGAGTACAGAGCCATCTTGGATGAGAGTGAAAAAGACAGTGAAGGAGTACACCAGTATTTCTCAAACTGGAGTGATCTAGAAATATATTCTATGCTAGTTGTTTTGCAATATATGTGTGTATGTGTCATTTTGCTAATAATCTTGAAAATAAACACATTTTAGTTCATCTGCATGGCCACCTAATTCAGTTCTAGAAGACTTTTTTCATTTTCTAAGGCATAGAACCCAAGTAACACCACTTTCAATGTCATTTGCTGATGGGCTGAAGAACAGAAGCAGACATGTTCCTGAGATGATGTGTGGAAGCTGAGTGAAGGCTGGGTAACACGGTGCCATGTTACAAAAAGTGAGGGTTTGGCAGTACCATTGTGTTTTGTAAGTAATTTAAGGACTTTTCATGGGGAATCTTGATTATACTCATTTTTTGTATTTCAAGATGACTTTAAAACTAACCACTATGCAAGACATGACTCCACTGTTGTTTAAAAAACAAAAAAAGAGTAGTGGGAGGATTAAATCACCAGAAAGAATATCATATTTGTATGCCAAGCTCAAAAAAACTTGCACTGTCACAGTTAAACCATAATCACAACATGAGTAGTGATTTATTTTCAGCAAAACATCAACCAAACACCAATCAACACACAAATTAATGTTGTCATTTGCGCTTTGTTGAGTTTGTAACTTTAGTTGGGTTTATTTACATATTAGTTGGATTTTACAGTAAGGTTAGCATACAGAGCATACACCTTAAAATGTTTGTACATATTTAAGTTACATTACAATTAACATATTTTAAGTCCAACAATAGGGGTCTATTGGAATTTTTGTAAATGTTTATAAGTTACATTTGCAATATACAGGATTGACCAGACTAGTATATAAAAGAACATAATAGAAACACATCAACATAGACATTACCAACAGTCAGGCATAACTATGCAAAGATAAACTCAGGTGTTTAGGAAGATTTTAGAAGATGCTGGAATAATTCAGGGGTGGTAAATGTTTTTCTTTCTGTTTTTTTAAGACAGGATCAAACTCTGTCATCCAAGATGGAGTGCAGTGGTGCAATCATGGCTCACTGCAGCCCATAGGCTACCATGCCCAGTTAATTTTTGTATTTTTTGTAGAAACAGGGTTTTGCCATATTGCCCAGGCTGGTCTTGAACTCGTGGCCTCAAGTGATCTCCCCACCTCGGCCTCTCAAACTGCTAATAGGCGAGAGCCACCACACTCAGTGTTTTTCAATTAAAAATAACTTATTAAGTGCCTTCTGTGCTAGGAGCTATACTAAGGAGAGGAGGAAAACCAAGATGAATAAAATCTGGGATGCTTCAAGCCTGTCAGTTCAGTAGGGAAGATGGGACTATAGCAGGTAATATTGATTAAGCACTAACAAGATTTACAGGGACTGCCTCACTCAAGGCCCACAAGAGCCCTGTGGAGTAGACAATATATTCCCCACTATTTTACGAAGAAGACACAGAGGATCCCAGGGGCACCAGCAAGATGCACTTAGGAAATCACACATGACAGTCAGCAAAATCCTCCAAAGTAAATGCAATTTCATCTAGGTCTTTAATGACTATTAGCAGCTCACCAGTTAGCAGTGAAGAAGAAAAGTGTGCCTGTCAGAATGAACAGTTTGTGCAAAGGTGTGGGGGCATGGAAAAGCTTGATTTCTCTAAGGAAAGAAGGGTTTAGATTGACCCAGCTGGGAACACGGCCAGAGGCAGCTGCTTTAAATGTTTCAGGACTATCCCTTAGCCCCAGTAATGGATCAAATCATGTCACTGGACCCATGCTTTCCACACTAGTAGAAAAGCAGTGTTTCCTGATAAGTTTAGGTACGAAGTTTAGCTCTTCCAACCAGGGCCATTGCATAGAGCTGTGCAGATTGTGTACTGCACAGCAAGGGCCCCAGTTAAGTGGTGCTATTCACAGAACAAACGTAGACATGTACATTCATCATGACAATTTCCTGGAAGAGGCAGCAAAGTTTCCTGTCCTCACAGAATCTGTATTTTATAACAATATTCTGATGGATAGAAGTAAAGTATCTTGAGGAAGGTCTTTTCCTAATTCACACAAATTTACCCTCTGCACTAATAGTGGTAAGCTAGCTCTTACCACTTCTCCCTCCTGAACTGTGTGAAATCTCAGCTGCTAACCATGCACTGTGATTTTACTTGGCCTTTTCACAGTTCATGTGAATCATATTAAACCTGCTTCTAGTAATTAACACTCTCTCCCTCTCCTCTTTTTCCATGTGATTCCATTTTTTCTACCTACCCTCTCTCTCTCCCACCTAGATCTGGAGCTACCAACACTGTCTCTAAATCACAACAGATCACTTTTCCCGGTTAATCTCATTTTCCAAAATTGAAGCAACTTCTGAGCGGTCCATTGTAGGAACATGCCAGATCCCATGATCCAAGAAGACAGAAGGGCTCCAACCAGAAACAGTATTTATGGAGCCTGCCCTGCTCTGCTCTATCTGTCTGGAACTGCTCCAGAAGCCTCCTAAACATCAATTCGTGCAGCTATTAACTTATATGCAGCTCACATCAGGATATAAATCACTCTGCGTCACAGCTGGCTCCGGCTCCTTTAACAGCCAGCCTCAGGGTCAATTTAGACTCTAGTTAAATTGCCACCACTGCAAGCACCACTACAAAATTAACTCTAAAGTAGCACGTGGTTTCACCCTCAAAAATCACTGTAATTCTGCTCTATGAGAAACTACACATAAAACCTAGAAAAATATTGTGCAGAAAGGATACAGAGCTATTTCAGGATAGTGGCTACTTCTGTCCAGGGAAGGAGATGCAGGGATGGCATGCATGGGAGGTGAGCTGTGACCTGTCCCACTCTACTTCTAACAAAATCTTTGGCTAGGCGCGGTGGCTCACGGCTGTAATCCCAGCACTTTGGGAGGCCAAGGTGGGTGAATCACAAAGTTAGGATTTCAAGACCAGCCTGGCCTACATGGTGAAACCCTGTCTCTACTAAAACTACAAAAATTAGCCAGGCACAGTGGTGCGCACCTGTAGTCCCAACTACTAGGGAGGTTGAGGCAGGAGAATCACCTGAACCTGGGAGGCGGAGGTAGCAGTGGACCAAGATCATGCCACTGCACTCCAGCCTGGGAGACAGAGCAAGACTCCATCTCAAAAACAACAACAAAAAGTCTTCAACAACAATGGCAAAAAGTGAACATGTGTTAAATAAGCATAGAGAGTAGAAGGCACATGCTCTATTATCTTCTGTTCTTTGAATGTTTGAAATATGCCATAATTACCTTTTTTTAAACAGGGGGAATTTTTATGAATTGTGGCTGAAGATCACTTCTGATTATTCCTCAGAGAAGGCTTAGGACACACACCCTTTGATGAACCCAAAGTCATCAAGTTCCTACCCTGGCCATACCTTTTCTCCAAAGAAAAGTAAGCACGAACATAGCATCTGGTGGGACACAGAGGGTTTTGCACCTGAGGCTGGCCTGGTGCTGTTGGGGTAACAGTGCAGTGCCGATGCTGGGGTGGCCTGTAAGTGGACCCACAGGGTGTCCGTACATGTCCCTCCATCCATGCTTTTTCTTTCCCCGCTCCCCCATCCCCATTGTTAAACACTTCTACCAGTATCTGCTTCTTTCCCTTCATGAAAGGAGGCATGTTTCTAATGATGTATCTATCCTGCCACCTAGCCTTCAGCAATAGCACTACAACAAAGCTGCCTCATGCTGCTCTTCTATACAGACCTGTCTTGCTGAACCTCCCAGATCTAGGCAAGGACCTGAACAACGGGTTACTTTCTTTATTGAACATCACTGTGCCTTAGTTTGAGACCAGCGCAACATGACCACAGCATTAGTATTCTTGATGTATGTTGGCCTCTTGGAGAGACTGAAGTCAATGTCATGAGGTCTTTAAAAATTGAATAAATTATACAAATAAGCCTGAGAGTGGTGGGAGTGACGCAGAAAAGAGAATGAAGATCCTTAGCTAACGTTTTTCCATTCTGACCAGCAGAATCCATAACACTTTGTGTCCTACTAAAAAGTCTAGCTTTCCCAAACTGTGTTATCAGACATCATCCTTGAAAATCACTTAGAAACTCACAGAAAATGACCACAGGTAAGGAATCCGAAGCTTTATAAAATAAAAATGCTATCCATACTTGGAAAAGTTATCCAGATAAAAGAGCATGAATTTTTCACTTGGTCGCATTTCTTGAAAGTTGGTTTTGATAAGCAGTTAATCTTTTAAAGGAAAGAGGAGGGGTGATCTCCGGGGAAACGGGACACAAGTGGTTGATATTTAAATACTACTTCCCCGAAAAAGATACAGTTAACAGGTATAGAAGCTAGTCGATGCTAGAGTTGGGAAGCCCATGAGAGCAAAAGCAAGCTGGCAGCAAAGGGGGTCTTTAGGAAGGGAACATTTGTATATGGCAGGAATTAATGATCCCCTCCCAATTAACCTGGTTGATGCAAACTTTTTTTTTTTCCTAGAAGCAATTTTCTAAAGGTGATTGTGAACAGATCTAGACCTCCAGAATGGAGGGGAGGGGAAAATGGAATCAAGTAAGGCTCATAGGCATCCTCCATAATCCCGTATCCCGCAGTAACAACACCAACACCTTCCCACTCCACTGTAATATGTTAATTATGGACTCAGAAGCAAAACCCATCTGGCCAGTCCTCCATCTTTGGATGAAATTACTACAGACAATCCCAGGCTGAGAATTCTTCTCTTATGCCCTCTCGGGAAGCCTATCCCAGGGTCTCTTGGACAACAGCTCCAGTCTCTGAATCCCTCATAACATAAGCCCATTTCTAGGTGGAGATAAAGAATGGCTGCTTAGCACACCAACATGGCACATGTACATATATATAACAAACCTGCACGTTGTGCACATGTACCCCGGAACTTAAAGTATAATAATAAATAAAAAAGGCTGCTTAACATTTATAGTCTCACAGAGTAACTTCTCTCCATGGCCCCTGTACTGCTCTGCCCCAGGATCCAGCTCCCACCATATTCTCCTCCTCCCTTCTCTCCACCCTTTTTATCTTTTCTGTGAATGATCTCCACTCCTTTTACCTGTCTTCACATATTGTATTATCCAGCCATTGGAAGTCGGCTACACAAAAAGAGGTGTCACTAGAGGCCATCTCTCTCAGAATACAGGGTGGCTGGAATGAGGCAACTCATGTTTCTTTGGAAGGGGTACCACAATTTCCCCCAATCATCTTAAAAGCTACCAGTGTGCCTGGGGCAGGCCGAGCTGTTAAGGGTGTGCAGAAAGAAATAGGAGCAGGGAAGAGAACGTATTGCACACATTCTGCTGCCACTCTTGTAGTCTGAACTTGACACAAATGAGAAAATAACACATGATCTCGCTCACTTCTAAAATATTTCCATCAAAGTTTTGAATATTGATTTGTTCCTACACCTTACCAAGCCCCCAGACAGAGAAAAGAAGAAATTAAGATGAGCCTTGCTGCTATTTTTTGTTTTAATCATTACACACAATTCTCCCTCTCCCAGCCACCATCTAAATCCCCTTTGGCAATACAGGCAAAGACATAACTTTAAACGTTAGCCTTGTTTTAAAATGTGCCTTTCGGCAAATAGATAAGTGAGAAGAGAGATCAGGATCTGGGGGTGTTAACGGCATAAAGTGAGATGCTCCTGAACTGAACAAGCAGGGAAAAATATTTTCTTAAAAGCAGTCCTCCAGAAAGAATTCTTATCATAGATAAGGGTGCAGTCTAGTGGCAAACTTCATGAAATGCAGCCCCTTCTCCAAAGGAGAGTTAGAATCCTTCTCAAGGGAGGAAGCACAGTGTGAAAAGTGTAACAGCCCACCCCAAGTCCACCCAGCAGGCGCAGTGACATTGGTCATTTCTCTCTGACTTGCCTATGAGGTTCATGGCCCACTCATGTCAATTTCAAAAAAAAAAAAAAAGCTAAAACCACCACCTTCGTTTTTTGAGGCCTTAGTTTTCTTTCATTTTACTAAAGAAAGAGGTTCTAGTGGCATGATTGGGTTCCTGGTCAGGACTTCTTCCCAGCAGGTCCTGTGGCCCTAACAGCTCATATTCCTGGGATGTGCCTACAAGCACCAACTAACCTATCACAAGGTCTCCTCCTGCTACTCTGCCACCCACTCCCTCCGGGATGTGGTCCTGCCCAATAGAAATACCTCTGCAAAATGACAGAGAAGGAAGTGTCACTCCAATCCACCTTTCTTCCCTCTAAGAACCCCACACACAAGGACACTTTAGGCCACCATGTAAGGTTTTCAGACTTAGATTTCCTCCAAAGTGTCCATCTCTGCAACTCACTGCTCTTAAAATGTATGAATGTCCATTCTTGCAGGTATACAACACACACACACACACACACACACAGAGAGAGAGAGAGAGAGAGAGAGAGAGAACCTCCCTGGCCAACGTAGCTGAAGGAAAGTGGTCGCCTCCTCATCATGAGTACAGAAACCCCCTGATTAAATCCTCTTCTCCAGACCTTTAGTGGAGAAATTCAGTTTTTCTTCTTTTAAAAAAAAATTTAGCTCACCAGCCATCACTGGCCATCCTACAGTACCTGTCCCCCAAGCGCACACACGGACATGGAAACAGACACCAGCATACAGTCAATTGCAGAAGCTTAGGAAGATTTCTTGGGCATGGTATATCCGGTTGGCTAATAAGAAAATACGTCTCCCTTCAGCCTGTGCCTTGACTAGTTAAGGGATAGTAGGGAGGGGGTGACCAAGTTACTCTCCTCATTGTGTTCATCCTGCTCCGAAGAACTCTGTCTTCCACTGGCCCCTCCACCTCCTCCCCACACTCGGTAGCCCCAGCCTGTCCCCCTTGCCCCTTTCTTACATTCCGCGGGGAGGAGGGCGCTGTTCAGGGGAGAGGAGAGCGCTGTTCAGGGAGCGAAGGGGAGCCCCCTTGTGTCTAGAAGGCCTCTCCCCACCCCCACCCCGTGTGAGTTTGTACTGCAAAGCTCCTTGGCATCCTTGCCTGAGTTGGGTGTTGGGAAGCTCAAATTGCAGCTACAAACTGGCTGGCAGCCAGGGGCCGGCTATTTAAAAGCGCCTGCTCGCCCGGAGCCTGTAGTCTCTTTGGAAACTTCTGCAGGGGAAAAGAGCTAGGAAAGAGCTGCAAAGCAGTGTGGGCTTTTTCCTTTTTTTGCTCCTTTTCATTACCCCATTACCCCTCCTCCGTTTTCACCCTTCTCCGGACTTCGCGTAGAACCTGCGAATTTCGAAGAGGAGGTGGCAAAGTGGGAGAAAAGAGGTGTTAGGGTTTGGGGTTTTTTTGTTTTGGGTTTTTTTTTTTTTTTAATTTCTTGATTTCAACGTTTTCTCCCACCCTCTCGGCTGCAGCCAACGCCTCTTACCTGTTCCGCGCCGCCGCGCACCGCCGGCAGCTGAGGGTTAGAAAGGAGCGGGGTGTGTTTTAGATTTTAAGCAAAATTTTTAAAGATAAATCCGTTTTTCTCCCCCAACCCCAACGCCATCTCCACTGCCTCCGAGCTCATTATTTCGGTGGTTGCTTGGGGGTGAACAATTTTGTGGCTATTTTCCCCCTATAATTCTGACCCGCTCAGGCTTGAGGGTTTCTCCGGCCTCCGCTCACTGGGTGCACCTGGCGCTGCCCTGCTTCCCCCAACCTGTTGCAAGGCTTTAATTCTTGCAGCTGGGACCTGCTCGCGGGCACCCCAGTCCTCCATCTCTCTCTACATTTTTGCAAGTGTCTGGGGGAGGGCACCTGCTCTACCTGCTAGAAATTTTAAAACAAAAACAAAAACAAAAAAATCTCCGGGCGCCCTCTTGGCCCCTTTATCCCTGCACTCTCGCTCTCCTGCCCCACCCCGAGGTAAAGGGGGCGACTAAGAGAAGATGATGTTGCTCACCGCGGTCCTCCTGCTGCTGGCCGCCTATGCGGGGCCGGCCCAGAGCCTGGGCTCCTTCGTGCACTGCGAGCCCTGCGACGAGAAAGCCCTCTCCATGTGCCCCCCCAGCCCCCTGGGCTGCGAGCTGGTCAAGGAGCCGGGCTGCGGCTGCTGCATGACCTGCGCCCTGGCCGAGGGGCAGTCGTGCGGCGTCTACACCGAGCGCTGCGCCCAGGGGCTGCGCTGCCTCCCCCGGCAGGACGAGGAGAAGCCGCTGCACGCCCTGCTGCACGGCCGAGGGGTTTGCCTCAACGAAAAGAGCTACCGCGAGCAAGTCAAGATCGGTGAGCGCGCTCAGTGTGCCAGTCAGTTACGCGGCGCACGGGCGGGGGACACGGGACCGGCTGGGCCCGCGCGCTTTGCGCAGCAAGTGGCTTCGAGCTGGGGTGCAGCTCGGGAGTAGTCGGGGAGGGTCCTTGCACCTCGGAATTGGAGCCCTGGAGGATCCTGCTACCCTGGGGAACTGTCTAGCCAAGTCTATCCCAGCTTTCGCTCTTTCTCCTTCCTCCTACCTCCTACCTACACCTTGCCCGCCCCCTCCCCCACCCCCCCTACTCTGTCCGAATACTGATTCTGAGTTCCCATTCGGTCACAAGGTCCAAATCCCCTGGTACCCTATCTCCAGTCTGAAAGAGTGTATGTTACATTATCAACTTCCTCCTCCACCCACCTCGCGCCCCGCATACGTTTTTTTCTGAACTTGGAAAAAAATCTCTTTTGTTAAAATATTCTTTTAATTGCGGCCTGGAGAGAGAGGCGTTACCCATCTTCTGAGCTAATTCCACCTTTGTCCCTTTTGGCCCCTCCACCCCCGTGCCTCCAGGCGTTTCTATCCCTCCACCCCTACACACACACCACAAGCACCCCACATTCTTGGTAACTAATGCCTTTCGGGTGGAAGCCGTGAAGCCCCTCCCATGTGCATAACCATTGCTTTTGATTGAAAATGATTGCCTGTGGTAGATGGTAAAACATACTTAACTGCAAAATGACTTTTATTTTATCCCAGGAAGGGAAAAAATGCTTTAGGAGCGCGGGGGTGCGGGGTGGGGATGGGGAAGAGTAGGAAGGAAGGGTTTGGGATTCTGTGCCTGGTGTTCGTTTCTGAATCTAATTCCTTTTTCCCCCTCTCCAATTCAGATTTTACCTAGGATGAAAGGTGGACATAGGGCTGGGAGGCAAAAGGGGATGTGAGATTCAGACCTTTCAACTTCCTCGCCTGTGCAGATTCCCGGCACCACCACCATCTCCACCCCCGCCCCGCAATTCCTCCCTCCGCAATGCCCCCCCCACCCCGCCCTCCCCAGTCTCCTAAACCAGATCAGAAGTGGGTGTGCAGTAAGTGCATGAGGGGCCCTGGAAACGCAGAATGCAAAATTCACGGGGCGGAGACAGAAAAGCCACGCACTGGGAGCCTCGCCTCCGCTTGCCCCGCCCCCGGGTTGCCCCGCCCCCAAATTCTCGGCGCCAGAAGTCTAGGGTTGAAATGATTGACACAGCTACTTGTTCAATCAGAACAGTTCTACCCCCTTAGACTGAGTTTCTTTTTGGAAAGAGTTACCTGATCTTTAGTTAAAAAAAAAAAGTTAAATAAACTACATAAAAGTCTGGATTCTAAGACGTCAAACTGGCTATTGAGTCTCTCCAATAGGGGTTAAAACTTGGCTAAACAATGTTTAATTGGCATAGTTTAGTTAGGGGGACAGTTTAGTTACGGGGGCAATCCCCTTCTCCCTCTCTGTCCCTTTCCATTACTCACGAGCACCCTAACATGAGTTTTCTGAAGTGCAAACTTCAGTCACTATAGTGCAGGAGAGGAGTGCGTCCGCGCTTGCCAGGAGGCCGGAGAGCTTCCTGTGTTCAGCCTCTGTCCCCGCAAACCCTGCAGGGTTTGAGTGACGCAGGCGCCAGCCCCTCCAGCTTTGCAAGAGGTAGTCGATCTCCAGGTTGCAGCCTGCAAAAAGAGGAAAAGGGGAGCACGCGCAGGCCCTGGGAACCCCAGAGACCGGCTTGTGAGGTTATTTTTATTAAGATCCACTTTTCAAAGGCGGTCCTGCCTGCCTTCATCTTGGGGGATGTGGATTTGGAAAAGCCTAGCGGAGGGGGAAAACATTAATTGATTTCCTGGCTGGGAAGCGACCGCCCTGGGTAACAATCCAGTCACACCGAAAGTACGTAAGGTGTCACTCAGCAGCATCCTGGCTCCACTTATTATTTGCCAAGCGTGTAGTGTGATGTGGCTAGTGTGAAGGGTGTGCACGCAGGGCGCACGCGCGCTCAATTGCTAGGCGAGCACGGAGGGCGCATCACACACACACACACACACACACACACACACACACACACACGACACTTCAGTCCCAAGCAAGATCCCTTGTAGAATTCCCTGCCGCCCCTTGCCCAACCCCCACCTTCTGAGTGCCCTTGGGCCAACCCGAAGCAGCCTCTTCTACCCGCCCCCTCCCCAGCACTCCTCTCCGACTCCACCCCGCCGAAGGCAGGTGCCCGGCCGGCTGCTGTTGCGGGTTGGCGGCGCTCCACCGCGGCTGGTGCCGACATCTTCGTCCCGAACAGATGGGATGGGAGTGGGCGCTCCTGGAAAGGGCGTTTTAGCCGGACAACCATTGGGCGGGTCCCCAAAAAGTTGGAGATGGTGTACAGACCGTTCTTAAGAAGAGAGAAATGGACAGAGAGAGGGAGAGTGCCCTTTTGGTCCTTTAGCCAAAATTCCTGCTTCCCAACCCATCTCCCTCGTCTTCCCCAAGCCCGCCCCGCCAAAATCTGAGCTTGCAGATATGGATTCTCCCCCTCCCTCCCGCAGTTGCAGCATACACAGACACACACACACACACACACACACACACACACACGATATATTATATCTATATAAGGCGTATTATATATTGTATATATGCTATATACTATATTATATATATTTATATGTAACCAAACATATGTAGAACCCAAAAAAGGTGCATTTCTGGAAGCAGAAATGGGGAGCAGAGGGGAGTGAGGTGGCAGGCAGCCAAAGCCTCTGGGAGAGAGAGGAGAGGGCGGAGGAGACGGTGTTTTGCTAGGCGGTTGCTGAGCAACTGCAGAGGGAGTGGGCCCGAGAGCCGGGTGCTGAGAGCGAGCCTGGCTCTGCATTTCATTCCGACCAGTTCAGGAGCAGAGACAGATATGGAAAAAAGAATGTGTGTGAGGCTGGAGGGAGATGAAAGACGGGAGTTATTTGTTGGGCAAAGCTCAGTAAATAGCGGTGAGTGGAGGGAGTCCAGGAAGTGCTGGGTTTGCTTTCCGGCATTTTTGGTGGGGAATGAGGTTTGATGGGCTGGTCCCCAGCACAGATACTGGGGTTCAGGTAGGTCTCCTCTGTGCTGGTGAGACATTCAGTTTGAGATGTAGGGAACCGTGGGTTCTGGGTTTCTGTTCTGTCATTAAGAAATGAGACACCGTGGGACAAAAAATAGACTTCTGGAAAAGAAAGCAAAAGCATTACCTAAATAAAAATGAATTCAGCCTTTGCTACTTTGAGGGGTTTGGCCTCCATCACCCTGGCTTCAACTCCAAGCTTGGTCTAAAATGCCATGTTGAAGTCAAGTTCCAGAGTTAGGTTTATTGGCCAAATTTATGTCTGGGTTGAGCAAGATCATGGAAAACTGAAGGAGCCAAATTCCTTTCCCACCCGCACCCCCTCCCTCTGAAACAAGTCTTTGAGAGGATGGCCGTACCCTGAGCCAACCAAAACGGGAGTTGGGAAGATGAGATGGGGCTTTAACTGGACTTTTCTTGCCACCTCCGCCCACCACCACCCCTTTCTGCTGTGTCAGCTCAGACTGGAAGAACAAGCAGTTAGCCCTAGTGAGAGCTCATTTTCTTTCCATTTCTCTTTTTCCCCCTCCTCGCCCCTCCCTCCTACTCTTTCCTCCGCCATTCTCCATCCACCCCCCAACCCCCACCCCAACTCTAAGGCATCCCCTGAGGGCTTGAGTTTTAAGTCAGAGCAGCTGTGAGTTAGTCCGGGGCTTGGGCTGGATTTGAGCAGGCAGGTGGGCCTGCAGCTGCAGAGGGAGGACCAGGCTGACCCTAGGAGCCAGAGGTCATCGTGAGGGTTACAGCAAAGGGCATGGGAGCAGGAATTCCCTGCAGAAGCCCTGGCCCCCTTAATGGAAGGAAGAAGAAGCCAGCGGGAAGGGGAGGTAATACTTGTGTAAAGTTTCTACTTTGTACCTAAGCAATGCCTATGAAACTTTTAAGATATTTAGTGTGTGGAAAACAAAAACTCTGGAGAAGAGATCACCACACTCCAGACCCACTACATCCAGAAACTGGAAGAAGATCTTAAAGAGCAGGTACCAACCAGGAGCCGGAGCAGAAGGAAAGAGGGCGGGAGAATGGCTGCGCTGAGTCAAGCAGGGGATTCGGAGGGGTTTGTTTAGTTTTACATTTGCTTTTTCTCTACAGTTGGTCCAAAAGCTGCAATTCCCAGACACCATCCTTAAATTGCAATCTGGACATGTTATTCAAAACAGTAAGATTGATTACATATTTGCAAAAATAAATAATCAAATAAACAAGGAAGGCAGTGTAGGCTTCTACCCCCTGCTCCACAATACCAGCAAAACCTCCCCTTTTATTTCCAGTTTCATTTATTTCCATAAATTCTGTTATGATGTCATTTCTCTCTCTCTTTTTTTTAAAAATATAAATCCAGAGGAGTGACTGAACATCTCTGTGAGGGGGAGAGGTTATATTCCCACCTTGGCCACTATGCTGTTGGTTTAGAGCACCTAACCAGGTTGGTTAGTGCCTGGCCACTCAGCTTAGCTCAGTCCTAGTGTCTCTCCAGGAATTGTCTGGGTATTGGTCAAAGAATGTTAAAGTTGGAAGGAACCCACACCCATCATCACAGTCAAGGTCCTCGTTTTAGGATGAGGATACTGAGGCCCTGAGTGGGGAGTCACTTGCCCAAGATGTGGCAGCAGGGTTAGAGGCAGAAAAGGGGCTGGGACTCAGCTCTTCCCCGCAGGGGCTCCAGCACTGCATTCAGCCATTCCTGGCTTTCTCGCTAGTCACGTGCCTGGGCCTGGGCTAACCTGCAGTGAGGCCTTTGGCAAACACTGCCAGATGCTATCACCCCATGACATCATAACCCACAATCTGAAGGCGCTGTTTTAGGGGCAGTAGGAAAAGGAGTGAAGCGGCCCCAAAGCCCTCCCCAAAGGAGAGAGGGCCACACTCTCTTATTTTCACACTCACTTCTGTCCCTTTTTCTACACAGTCTTGCATACAAGCCTGGCTTAGGCTAGTGGTTTGTCAGGGAAAGAGGACCTGGAGGGTGTGAAGGAGGGGTGTTCAGTCCAGCTTTCAGGTCCATGCGCCAAACCTCATTTTCTACATTACAGGAAGCTCTCCTGATGTGGAGAGGCAGGCAGGCCCTGGCTGCCTCTGGGCTGTGCAGCGGCCTGTAGTCTCGAAGAACACGGTGGAGAAGTGGCCCGCTTCCAACAGCACAGTCCTCACGTGGTGCCAACAGAAAGCAGAGATCGAGGGAGGGTGTGGTTGGATGGGGCGAGTGCAGTAACTAGGGAATTTCTGCATCCGAAGGAGAGAAGGAAAACCATGCACTACCAAAGCTGATAAGGAAGAGAGCATGAGGGCCCCCTGGCTTTCATGGGCAGGTGCCTCTGAGATCTTTCAGCAGGAGAGGACAGATGCGCTTCCAGAGGGCAGCTGGGGACTTCCGGTTGCTGCAGGAAGTGCTGAGAGCCTTTCTAATACATCCTGGAGGCCGTGGCAGCTCCTCCTCTGGGATGCTTAGGAAGGAGGCAGATAAGATAGGCCCCTTTTTCCAGTAAGTCAGACCTGCCAGGTGAACTATAGGAACATTTTAAACTAACTCAGTTATCTCATGTTTGACCCCTCAACCTAAACCATCAGGCCCCTTTCCCTGGCCTAAAATAAGGTCCCACTGAATATGCACTCAGAGCCAGGCCTCAGATGACCTCTGTTGATTCTCTGAGTTGTTTTATGTGGGTTCCAGTTATCCTGAACTGGGACTGTGACACCCCTCTGTCACCTCAGCCAGGATGACTCTTCTTCCAGATCGTTTAGAATAGCACTTCCAATTGAAACATAATACAAGCCATATTTGTCATTTTTAACTTTCTGGTAGCCACATCTTTTTTAAAAAGATTTTAAAAAGCAGGGAAATTAATTGTAATAACACATTTTAACTGAATATATCCAAAATATCCTTTCACCACATGCTCAAAATAAAACCATTATATTGAGATATTTTACATTCTTTCCTTCATATTTAGCCTTTGAAACCCAGTATGATTTTTATACTTACAGCTCATCTCAATTCGGACACTAAATTTTCATTGGAAATACTTGATCTGTATTTAGGTTTCATAAAATTTACAGTTGAAAAAGCAGATTCACATACCTGAGGCATTCCAAACATACTTTAAAATCTTTCCAATAACTGAGTTCAGTATCCATTTTTAAATTTAAACTAATTAAAATTAAATAAAAATTAAGTAAATTTTTAAACGTGGTCCCTGAGTTCCCCGGGCCACATTTCACGTGTTCAGTATGTATCTCCACGTCGCTAGTGGCTACCAGCAAACCCCTCTCTCACCTGAGAAGGGAACTGCTGTCCCCACTCTTTCCTTTTGCTCCCAAAGAGTCAAAAAAGAAGAGTCGCAGCTTTCGTTGACAGACAGGGCTCCCTTGTTTGGTCCCTAGCAGAGCCTGGGCACCTTCTTGGGGGCCTCGGGAGAGAAGAGTAAACCTTGCTTGCTCCCTGCCGCCCCCTTCTGGTCATGCAGGACTTTGGGGGAATGTGGCTGCAGATGGCAATGTTCTGAACTAGCTGTGATGGGTCCTGATAGGAAAGTGGCCAGGAGAAAAGCAGCCCAGCGTTTCTTCCAGAGGCTGCTCCCCACCTATCCCCCCACCATTACCTTCTCATTTGGGGTATGTATAGGGAACAGACACTTCTACTGAGCATGCTTCCCCTTCCCCAACTCCAAAAGCTTGGCTGGAGATTCTCTCAGGGACTTGTGCATAAGTGTGTATTTCCTATGTGTACAGTTATTGCCAGCTGCTTCCTAGGGACCAAGAAATGTGAGCCAGAGTCACAACCCCAAATCCTAGCTTGGCATTGGAAAAAAGCAAGGAGCCTCTCTTTACCTCTGGTCCCTGGACAGTGGGGCAGATGTAGGTGGGACCGCAGCCCCTTACTCTGTGAGATGTCACCTTCCCGCCTATAGCATCTACACTGTGGAGGGCTGTGGGCCGCCTTTTCTCTATATATCTTTAGGGAAGGAGACTGAGTGCCCTTAATGCCGCATGAAGGAATGGGGTTAGGCAGAGGAAGGACTCCCAGGGGAAGCTCTCTAAGTGGAGACGGGTCTGCCTCCCTGTCCCCCACGGCAGGGTTATTGTGCTTCAGGGCAGGGGCATGGATGAGATAACCTCTCAAGGCATGAACTGGGCTCTAAGCCCCAGCTTATATTACAGAAATACTTCCAGACCTACTTCTCTTTGCCTCTTGGGCAGATTTACACATCTCTCCATTTAAAGGTTATTTATTGAATACTATATGCTGGTGAGACAAAGAGAAATGACAAAGCTCTGCCCTTAAGAAGTTGGCTATTTAAATTCCACAGAGGGGACTAGAATGAAACCCAGAAGAAATTCAGATCCCTTTTTCATTCTTTGTAGAGAGATTCTAGGCGTCCTCATCTTATCTTCTGTCTAGAAAAGGAGATGGGAGAATCTCCCCAGGTCTGGGTGGCCTGGCAAAGCCCCACACTCTTCCTGGACTGTGAATTTCAAGGATGCCTGTGTTTCTTCGATTTTTGTAAGCTAAGGCACAATATCTGGGTCACCTAGTTTTCTCTTACAATTGATTATTAGGTCAAGCAAGATAGAGTGATAAACTAACACCAGCCCAGGAGCAGGCTGTTAATGGCACCGGGGTGTGACTAAGAGGTCCAGGGGTCGGGGGGTTAGATTTTAGGCAGGCAGGTCTCCACCTGGATCCATCCATTGCTATGACTAGCAAGCAAGGTGGAGCCAGAACCGTTCAGAAGACCATGTGCCTGCCTCTGCGGGAAGAGAACAGCCGTGGCAAAAGGGCAGGTTTGGAGAAAGTGGTTGAGCTTGGGCACGGTACATGCATTGTGCAATTGTGCAGACTGTAGTATTTCTCACCCTAAGACGCCTCTGGGTCTGTAGCAGCTGGACTTGCACCATGACACTCTCTGTGTTTGCCAGGACATAGAGAATGGTGCAGTCCTTAAGCACGTGTTCATGTTACCGTGGGGAGAGGCCGATGTACTGTGTGTGCCTCTGTGTATGCTGCTGCACTGGGGTGAATGGGGAACGCCTTACAAATGAAAGAGGAACTGAGTTGGCCACCCAAAAGTGGCAGGGGCTAGAGGCATTGGAGAGCCAGTGGGAAGGACTGGAGGTATTATATAGAAGCCAGAGATTTAGATCCCACCCCAAAGGTAAATACTGTATCCAGATAATATTATCATCATCCCCTCCCTTAGTCATTGAATAGGATTATGAAGGTAAAGGTCCAGCCTCCATAGCTCCCAGCAGGAGAAATGGATGCCGTGCATTCCACATTTCCCATCCTCTGCAAAACCCTCTCAGAACAGTATCTCATGGGCGGGGAAGTCTGGAATATGTCTCTCTTCCTTCCTGGATCGTTTTCCAGTTGCAGGTTACAGAAACAGCAGAATGCCATGCAGAAAGAAGCCCTGTTCCCCTCTCCCTCACCTGCCTTCACTCTCCCACACATGGTTCTCTCCGGGCCTCGCTTGTTTGTCTCCCTGACTCTTTAAATATATGCTACAGCCACACAAATGAAGGAAGGGATTCGAGTGATTATTACAGAAGTAGGAGAGGGAGGCACCCAAATTTCAGATTTTTTTTTCTTCAAGACAGGGTCTCACTGTGTCACCCAGGCTAGAGTGCAGTGGAGCTATCAAAGTGGAGCAATCACGGCTCACCTCAGCCTCAACCTCCAACCTCCCGGGCTCAAGCAATCCTCTGGTCTCAGCCTCCTAAGTTTCTCAGACTACAGGCGCACACCTCTATGCCCAGCTAATTTTTGTACTTTTTTTTTTTTTCGTAGAGACGAGGTTTTACCATGTTGCCCGGGCTGGTCTCGAACTCCTGGGCTCAGGCAATCCACTCACCTTGGCCTTCCAAAGTGCTGGGATTAGAGATGAGCCACCGTGCTTAATTCCAAATTCCAGATTTTAAAAACGCTTCCAGTCCCTAGAAGTGAGCCCATGCTGTGTGGGTGCCAGTCTCCCACGCCCTCTGCTGGCCACATGGAGATATTGACCTGTTTGTCAAACAGGTTCCAGTGCTGACTGTTGAGTTTTTTTGCTGTTCACGTGCAGAACAATCTTCACCAGGAAGTCCTCCTGGGTATCCTGCCTAGATCCCTTCTGCAACCTCAGTTCATTTTCTCTTGATGAAATAGCTCAAGAGTAGCCAGTCTACTTGTTCCTTCTTGTTTTATCTAAAACTTAAACCCTTCCAAAATTGAAAGCCTATTTATGACTCAGCCACAGAGCAGCTGAGTCGGGCTAGCTGCTTCTGGCACGCAGCTCCGGTCTTACTTTCCAGCCCTTTAATCTCCGTGGCTCTGCCCTGGCTCCCCTCCAAGTTTCCGCTGTCTCTCTGGAGCCTACAGGTGACCACAAGACCCTGATTAGTATCTTCGACCCTGGACTCTGCTGCTGCCTAAGGAATAGGTCCCATGGGGTTAAGTGGCACCAGAAACTGGGAGGCACATCAAAATGTTAAGCCTGCTCTTCAGAAGCAGCCAAAAAGCTTGCAAGCTGGGGAAGGTGTGCCCTCAGGAGACTCGCCTTGGGGAGGCTGGGAAAAGGAGAGAGTTTGTTCTTAGTTCCTTAAATGAAGAGAGATACCAGAATCTACATGTTGTATGCTAGCATCATGGTTGCTTGGCCCTGGGGCAGTATTTGAACACTTTCAAAGAAAAGAGTAACAGAGGTCAAAATAAATTTACCCCAAGGTTTGTCAAACCATTGTCAACAGCCCCATCCCCCTCCCAGAAAGGGTGACTCAAGGTTAAGGACAGCCCACAGCACTTAGAAAAAGTCCCAAAATGGGAAGGGTCTTGAGAAGAGCTGTTGAGGGAAGGCTGTGGGCCACCACGCTTCTGTGTCCACCAAGGCCAAAGAGAGAGAGTAAGCTGAAATGACAGCTGGAGAAGGGCACCCTCTGACCAAATGGACAGAGCCTCCCCCAACAGGTAGCCGGAGGAGGATGGAATGGCACCCCCATTTCAGATGTCCTTAAGGACTAGAGAGATAGATGCTTATTTCTGCTTGGACACAGGGGATTGGCTAAATGGCCTCCGGAAAGGATTCCAGGAGCTGCTACACCAGCCACAGGAGAGGAGCCAGGTTCCCAGGCTCTCTCCCCTTGAAGAGGTGACAATGTATTGGCTCTCCGGGCCAGGCTGGGGCAGCCCACTGAAGGAGATGCAGAGACGCGTGAGTGCGCTGGTCAGCAGCCAGCCCACTCCCCCACCTGCCCTCACTTTATCCAGTTACAATCTTGTTTGGGGAAGGGGTCCAGGCTTCTCCAATCTGAACACCCCTGCCCCCAGGCTTTCAGTAGCCACCATTTCCTGCCTGCCCCTCCCCCCACAGTAGTCAACTACTTTTTCAGGATTAGAATGCTTGGTGATGTTGAGGTTGAGTGGTGCGGCTCCAGTCCCTCAATAAGACGGGTCCGAAAGCCCTTCTGTACGATGGTTAGCACTCCCTCTCCTTACTCCCTCTTCTCCAAGATCCGAGCCTCCAGGCGAGGCCTGTGTTACTAGATAACGGAACCCCAGCCTTTCAATTTGTACAGAGTCCCCAAACCAGCCTTGCTTCTCCCTCCCTCCTGCCAATCTCACTTGCTCTACAACCAAGAAAAGTCAGTTTACCCCAGAACATGACCCTTTTAACTAATCCCTAAAATCCTGCCTTCCACCTACCAGGGATGTCACCCTATTGATGAGTTGTCACATCAGGGTTTGATAGAGGAGAATCGGGGTACTGGGACATCAAGGCACAACTGGGAAGAGTGGGTGAGAGGCCAGAAGGGGTGCCAGGAATCTCAGGTTGAATTTTGTTCAGGGAGAGCCCGCCCACCACCTTGTTATTTGTTTTCTCCGAGTCATGATCTTCCTCTCCAGTAATTACCTCCCTTCCTTTCCTGTGAATAAATACCCAAAGCAACTCACCACCAGGAATGCTGCGAACCCTTGGAGGCTTCTTTAGGGCAGGGACCTTCTCTGCCAAGGCCTTAAAGATCAAATACCTATTTCATGAGACTTGACAAATCCTGAGCCAAGAGAGAAACAGATGCTTGGCTGCTTCCTGCCACCTGCCATCCTGACCAGGTTAGGCCAGGTGTTCAAATGCCTTTCCTAACTCACACCTGGAACTTGCCCAAGGCTGCAAGCTCAGAAGTCGAGTTCTACACCTGCCCAGAGGCATAAAACAGTGTCTTCTCAAAAAGCTTCTCTTTTCCCCACCCCCACTTCCTTGAATTCTGCCCACTTCTTCTGTTCCCCATCCCAGATGTCTGGCAGTCACTGTTCCTGGACATCCCAGCGATCATGGAGTGGGTGGAGAACAGAATTTTCTTTCATCTCATTTTGGTTATTTAATATCACTCAAAGCTCTATTTTCTCTTTCCAGTATTTGAAAAAAGAGGGAAGCAATGAAGACAGGGCCCCCCACCTCCACTCACCCCTGCACCTGGTCCCACTGTGGGGCATTGTGGCCACACCCCGCCCGCCTGGAAACAACAATCTAAAGTTCCCCCACTCTGGTTCCTCTGAGGCTGGGTGAGGTCAAGGAGCTGAGAGGAGAAGGGGACCCAGGGATGGATGCCTATGAGATAAGAATTTAGGGGAAATCTGCGCACCAAGAAAAGGCCAGACGGGTAGAATTAAGGATCAACAAATACATGAACAAAGTCTTACTTCTCTAAAGGTCAAAAGTCAGCTAAGTATAGACTGTCACCAAGCCACTCCTATATATAACTGTCCTGGTCTCAGCCAGCTGTCAGCCTCTCTCAGTCCGGAGCTGAGTAACGTCCCAGCCTCCCAGGCCCCCGAGCACAGCACCAGTTCTGAGCCAGAGCGGGAGCGAGGCCTCTGACTTCTACTTGGCCCCACGCCAGTCCCCTCCGGGCCCACATTTCTGGCTCTCCTCTCCCCTCCCCTCCTCCTGCTGTGTATGAAGGTCCTCACCACCCTGCTGCTCCAGACCCCAGGACCCCCTCCTCCCAGGTTCCCCAGGTCCAAAGAGACCTCGACATCCAGCAGCTCTGAAAGTGCAAAGATCTCACTAACAGGACAGACTTGGCCCTTCTCGTCCACGCCCTGGCTGTGTCATCTTCCTCCGTGGACCCAGATTCCCGCGTTCCTACTTCTCAGCCCCACCTCCAGCCATGTCCCATCTACTTGGCCATCCCCCAGCAAGCAAACCGCTCACTACCACCTTCATCCTTGCAGGGGCCACTTTCCTTGCCCTTCCTCCTTCCTGCCCCCAGAAGGTCCACTCTGTCCTCACCCATCCGTCCGTCAGTCTCTCAGTTCTCCTCTGTGAGGTCTCTCTGTCTGCACTCTCTGCGTGACTCCAAGCATGCCAGAAACTTCCCACCACTTAAATGAGCATCCGCTCTGCTTCCTGGTTCTTATCCCCCTGCTTTCAGAGTGCCCCAGGAGGGCAGAGACACATCTCCTTCAGCCTTTATGACTCCCCTCACCCCAAACTGCCCAGCCCTGGGCTCTGACCGTGTGCACCTTGGCCCACGGGGGCTGACCCTCCGGTTCCTTCTCCTGCAGAGAGAGACTCCCGTGAGCACGAGGAGCCCACCACCTCTGAGATGGCCGAGGAGACCTACTCCCCCAAGATCTTCCGGCCCAAACACACCCGCATCTCCGAGCTGAAGGCTGAAGCAGTGAAGAAGGACCGCAGAAAGAAGCTGACCCAGTCCAAGTTTGTAGGGGGAGCCGAGAACACTGCCCACCCCCGGGTCATCTCTGCACCTGAGATGAGACAGGAGTCTGAGCAGGTACATCTCGGGGATTCCCTCATTCCCTCCTGGCTTTTGACCTTTTCCTGCATCTAAATGGACATTCATGGCAGCAGGAGGTGCTTAGGCTAGACCCGGAAGAGGACCTGCAGCCAACCATGGTGGCTCAGCTTAGGATGTGGGAGGAGAGTTTCCAGAGCGTACACTTGTCAGGGCGAAGGGCTTGTGCTAGTAAGTGGGAATAGAGGCAGTGCTCATTTGCGGACAGTGTGTGCCAGCTCAGCGGCCATGCACCAGGTACCTGGGCCCTGCAGCTGTGTCCAGTCCGAGGCAGAGACTGAATATTCTCCTAGAGCATCTAGACACGGGCACCTCTGGACATGGTTACTCAGCAGAAGAGAAAAGCTGCAGGGGAGGGGGTGACCTGGAACACAAAAGAGAAAGTATGGCTCTGTACCTGGCCAAAGGCAGGCTTTGTGATCCCAGCGCACGTGACAGGTGACAGGGAGGAAAGAGCTTTGGCAGTAGATGATTAGCACCGAAGGTGGTGACTTTCCTCCCGAGACCCTTCGGCCCCCACCCCCGGGCCACTCGTCAGCGCAGCTGGGTGGTTTTCCCTTGGTCTCGCCATGCCTCTCACCCTCCTGTCCACACAGGGCCCCTGCCGCAGACACATGGAGGCTTCCCTGCAGGAGCTCAAAGCCAGCCCACGCATGGTGCCCCGTGCCGTGTACCTGCCCAATTGTGACCGCAAAGGATTCTACAAGAGAAAGCAGGTACGTCCCCTGCCCTGAGCTCCCAGGCTCAGATGGCTCCGAAAATGGCACCTGCCAGGAAACTCCACCTTGGGCAAGTGCCTAAGATTTCCACCGTTAACCGCTTACTGTTTCCCAGGCCTCAGATACCCATTCATATACCACGATCATGACTTTCCACATTCCCTACTATGCTACAATCCATTCCCTCATTCCCTCCTATGCCGTAATCCACTACGCTTTCCACAGGTCACCTTAGCTAGGTGAATTCATTGCAAGAGGAAACTCTGTAACACTATCGCACAGCACGTATCATTGGTGTACCACACACTCAGGAGTTTAAGCCATATTTTCTCTGTGTACCACCTGAAATCAGCTCACGTCCCTTCACAGCCAGGCTCCCCTTTGGGCAACGGTTCTCAGATTTCCAAGGGCATCCGATCCCTGGAGGGCATGGCTGAAGGCTGGGCCCCACCCCTATAGTTTCTGATTGGCAGACCTGGGGTGGACTCTGGGGTGGACAGGTGACCCTGATGCTGCTTTAAGGGCACCAATAATCTAAATGTAAGAGCCAGGCCACACTGGGGCAAATCGTGGCTCTGCCACTTACTAGCTATGTCCCCTTACTCATCATTTAATGTCTCTGTGCCTGCACCCTTGTGTAAAATGGAGAATGAGGAGTAAGTGATTGATCTTTGTAAAGCACTTAGAACAGTACCTACTGCATACCAAACGCTGAGTGGTGTCTGGTACAGGATAACACCACAAATGATGCCTCCTCCTGTTATTATTATTGCCATCGTCGTCATTATTGGATCATAACTCTCTTGAGAATCCCTGCAGAGTTTCAGGCTGGGGGGGACTCTAATGGGTAATATTTTAAAAGGGACTGTAAGCCAGGCACAGCGGCTCACGCCTGTAATCCCAGCTACTCCAGAGGCCGAGGCAGGAAGATCACTTGGGCTCAGGAGTTCTAGACCAACCTGGGCAACATAACAAGATCCCATCTCTGAAAAAGAAGGAAAGAAAGGGATTGAAGGAGCTAGCCAAGGGTAGGCTGCCTAAATTCACATTTTTCCCTGGGTCTTTCCATGAAACAGGGACACTAGAAACCCAAGGGTTGGGTCTAGCGCCCTCAACTCTCTGGAGATGAGAGAGTCTTGTCTTGGGGTAGACAAGAGGCAGGACAGGGAGGAGCAGAGCCCCAGGGTGCGGCGTCCTCACAGCCTGTTGCTCTCCTCACCCCAGTGCAAACCTTCCCGTGGCCGCAAGCGTGGCATCTGCTGGTGCGTGGACAAGTACGGAATGAAACTGCCAGGCATGGAGTACGTCGACGGGGACTTTCAGTGCCACACCTTCGACAGCAGCAACGTTGAGTGATGCGTCCCCCCGAAACCCTTCCCTCACCCCCTCCCACCCCCAGCCCCGACTCCAGCCAGCGCCTCCCTCCACCCCAGGACGCCACTCATTTCATCTCATTTAAGGGAAAAATATATATCTATCTATTTGAGGAAACTGAGGACCTCGGAATCTCTAGCAAGGGCTCAACTTCGAAAATGGCAACAACAGAGATGCAAAAAGCTAAAAAGACACCACCCCCCTTTAAAATGGTTTTCTTTTTGAGGCAAGTTGGATGAACAGAGAAGGGAAGAGAGGAAGAATGAGAGGAAGAGAAGGGAAGGAAGTGTTTGTGTAGAGGAGAGAGAAAGACGAATAGAGTTAGGAAAAGGAGGACAAGCAGGTGGGCAGGAAGGAAAGGCACCGAGACCAGGGAGGGGCCCAACTTTCACGTCCAGCCCTGGCCTGGGGTCGGGAGAGGTAGCCGCTAGAAGATGCAGCCCGGGATGTGGCATTCAATGACACTCTTGGGGCTTCCCAGTATGGATTGGTCAGGGGGAGAAAGGAAAAGGCAAAACATGCCAGGGCCTCTCCCGGATCTGTCTCCTCCTCTAGCCAGCAGTATGGACACCTGGACCCCTGAACTTCCTCTCCTCTTACCTGGGCAGACTTGTCTCTCCCCAGATTTATAAAAACAAAAATGCATTCCATTCCTCTGAAAGCAAAACAACTTCATAATTGAGCGATATTAGATAGAGAGGTTTTCGGAAGCAGATCTATGAATATGAAATTCATGTGCATATTTCATTCCCCAGGCAGACTTTTTTAGAAATCAATATATGCCCCAAAATTGGAAAGACTTGTTCTTCCAGGGTGACTACAGTACATGCCGATGCGTGCGGTTTCAGCCCTCATTTAATTCAATTTACAAGTAGCACAGCAGCCTCTGTGGGGGAGGATAGGCTGAAAAAAAAAAAAGTGGGCTTGTATTTATCTACAAGACTCCATATAGTCATATATAGGCATATAAATCTATTTTTTCTTTGTTTTTTTCTTTCTTCTTTTCTTTCAAAAGTTTGCATTAACTTTTCAAAGTAGTTCCTATAGGGGCATTGAGGAGCTTCCTCATGCTGGGAAAACTGAGAAAACCCATATTCTCCTAATACAACCACCCGTAATAGCATTTTTGCCTGCCTCGAGGCAGAGTTTCCCGTGAGCAATAAACTCAGCTTTTTTGTGGGGCACAGTGCTGGACTTGACAGTGATTCCCCACGTATATTCTTCTGCACCCACCGAGCCAGGCAGAGGCCAGTCCTCCGTGGTGCAAACAGCATGCGCCTCAGTCCATCCCATTTTAGTCTTTAAACCCTCAGGAAATCACAGTCTCCGGACATCACACCACATGAGCCCAACAGGTCCATGACGGATCCACCCGTCCCGCCCCAGCCTTTTCCTTTCATCTGAACAGAACGTGCATTTTTGGAAGCCTCCCTCACTCTCCACACGGGCAGAGCAGGAGGGAGACTGAAGTAAGAGATGGCAGAGGGAGATGGTGGCAAAAAGGTTTAGATGCAGGAGAACAGTAAGATTGACGGTTCCGGCCAGAGTAGATGTGGGGAGGAACAGAGGGCTGAAGGGACTGTTCCATTCTAGCTTTGGCACAAAGCAGCAGAAAGGGGAAAAGCCGATAGAAACCTCTTTAGCTTCCCCACCCTGTATGTTTTCTGGGATTCGAGAGGAAAGAGAGGAAAATGGGGGAATGGGTTGCAAAATAGAAATGAACTTAATCCAGGCCACAGAGCCAGGGAAGGTGGGTAACTTTAGGAGGATGCTAGACTTTAGAAGCCAGATAGGAAGAATCAGTCGAAACTGGCCATGCTTTGGAAGGGACAAGACTATGCGCTCCACTGCCCACCTTCAGCCTGCAAGGAGGCACGGAGGCCCACGAGTCTTTCCGGCTCTTCCTCCATTCTGGCCAGTCCCTGCGTCCTCCCTGGGGTGGAGGGTGGAAGGAGGGCCGGAACAAGCAGGGAACGCATGATTCAGGGATGCTGTCACTCGGCAGCCAGATTCCGAACCAAGAAAACTCCCATTCTCCAATGACTTCCTCAACCAGTGGGTGGCCTTGTGACTGTTCTTTAAGGCTGAAGATATCCGGGAAAGGGGGCTTGGACACTGGCCAAGGAGACCCCTTCATGCTGCAGACACAGCTCTCTTCACTCTTTGCTCATGGCATGACACAGTGGAGACTGCCTCCAACAACGAATTTGGGGCTACGAAGAGGAATAGTGAAAAAGCAAATCTGTTTCAACTGATGGGAACCCTATAGCTATAGAACTTGGGGGCTATCTCCTATGCCCCTGGACAGGACAGTTGGCTGGGGACAGGAGAAGTGCTCAATCTTCATGAGACAAAGGGGCCCGATAGGGCCAGCAGCCACAAGGACTTGACCTGCCGAGTCAGCACGCCCCATGTCTCTGCACAGCTGTGCCCTAAACCCAACTCACGTTTCTGTGTGTCTTAGGCCAGTATCCCAAACCTCTTCCACGTCACTGTTCTTTCCACCCATTCTTCCTTTGCATCTTGAGCAGTTATCCAACTAGGATCTGCCAAGTGGATACTGGGGTGCCACTCCCCTAAGAAAAGACTGAGCCAGGAACTACAATCTCCCCCCACATTCCTCCCAGCCTGGACCTGAGAGGGGCTCTCTCTTCGCCCACTGTGTCTGGACTTTGGGCGGGCTTCTGCCCCTCACATTGGCTTTTTGCTGCCAGCCATCAGGTGGGGGATTAGAGCCTGGTGTGAGTGTGCCAGACTCTTCCGGTTTCCAAAGTTCGTGCCTGGTAACCCGAACCTGTGAGTCTCTTCTGCATGCAGGGGATTCTCATGGCCAGTTGGTCACTCCCTAGAGAAGCTGGGCCTTCATGGACACATGGAACTAAGCCTCCCAAATGGGAGGTCTGGCTGGGCCCAGGGTGGGAGACCCTGGGAAGGGAAGCACTGGAGGAAGACGGCACCTCTTCCCCCGTGGCAGGGTGCAAGGTAGGCAGGTTTGGAATGGTGTGGGCGTGGCAATTAAGCAGGGCTCTCTTTGACTCCAGGCTGGCCTTTGGCCGACTGCCTGCTCACCCAGAGACCTTGGACTCCAGGCTATCCATGGCTCTGGGTCTAAGTGCTGCCCACTCCCACACTCACACCCACAGAAGAGACCCACAGAAGGTCTCTCCCATCCGCTTTAGACTCGTGCCTCACTCCAGCAGTAGTGAAGATCCTCTGTCTTTCCCACGACTGCCAGGAGATAGGGAAGCCCAGCCAGGACTGACCCTCCTTCCTCCAGCCTGCCCCGACCCACCTGGCAAAGCAGGGCACATGGGGAGGAAGAGACTGGAACCTTTCTCTGACAGCCAGGCCTAGACAGACAGGCCTGGGGACACTGGCCCCATACGGGGAGGAAGGCAGGCGCACGAGGTCCAGGGAGGCCCTTTTCTGATCATGCCTCTTCTCTCTCACCCCATCTCCCCCCAACCACCTCTGTGGCCTCCATGGTACCCCCACAGGGCTGGCCTCCCCTAGAGGGTGGGCCTCAACCACCCTGCTCCCACCACCCAGCGCTTAGCGAGACAGGGCTGCCACGGCAACCGCCAAGCCCCCCTTAAGGTGGGACAGTACCCCGGACCCATCCACTCACCCCTGAGAGGGCTCCAGCCCAGGATGGGAACCTCAGAGAAGAGCTCTAAGGAGAAGAAACCCCATAGCATCAGAGAGGACACGTCTGGCTTCCAGGAGAAAGGAGGCTCCGTTTTGCAAAGTGGAGGAGGGACGAGGGACGGGGGTTTCACCAACCAGCAACCCGGGCCTTGTACTGTCTGTGTTTTTAAAACCACTAAAGTGCAAGAATTATGTTGCACTGTTTCTCCACTTTTTATTTTCTCTTAGGCTTTTGTTTCTATTTTAAAACATATTTTCTTGGTTTTCTAATGGAGTATATAGTTTAGTCATTTCACAGACTCTGGCCTCCTCTCCTGAAATCCTTTTGGATGGGGAAAGGGAAGGTGGGGGGGTCCGAGGGGAAGGGGACCCCAGCCTCCCTGTTCCCGCTCACCGCACTCCACCGGTCCCCAGTCACCAGCCGGAGTCTCCTCTCCACTGCCACTGTCACACAGTAGCCCACATGGATAGCACAGTTGTCAGACAAGATTCCTTCAGATTCCGAGTTGCCTACCGGTTGTTTGTTGTTGTTGTTGTTGTTTTGTTTTGTTTTTTTTTTTTGAAGACAGCAATAACCACAGTACATATTACTGTAGTTCTCTGTAGTTTTACATACATTCATACCATAACTCTGTTCTCTCCTCTTTTTTGGTTTCAACTTTAAAAACAAAAATAAATGATGATAATCTTTACTGGTGAAAAGGATGGAAAAATAAATCAACAAATACAACCAGTTTGTGAGAAAGAAAAAAAAAAAGCAGAAAAAAAAAAAACGAAAAAACCATCTGAATGCGGAAGAGCTTAAGCTCGGCTCCTGTTTAGCATTTTGTACTTAAGGAAATAAAACACCAACAAAGGATCTCACATTTTCTTAAAAAGTGAAGATTGCTGTATACTATTTATTCAACGTATAATTTATGTTACTCCTTGATCTTTGTCTTTTGTCATGACAAAGCATTTATTTAATAAAGTTATGCATTCAGTTAGCCTACGTCGGCTTCCTCCGAGGGCTCAGGGAAGGCAGGCAGCAGGGGAGGCGAGCCCCCGATTCTCCTCGGGCCACAGCCGGGAGGGGATGGAGAAAGGCCCCCGGCGGGATCAGGGCTGAGCGACTGCTCCGTCCAGAGAGAACCCCCCATCCCCCATCCCCCAAGACAAGCCCTCCCACTGGAGCTCCAGCAGCCCCTTCCCCATCCATTGGAAAGCCACCACAGTCGCGGAACCCAGGGCAGCCTACATCACCTCCTCAGGCCTCCATTTCCTTGTGGGTAAAACCTCATAGAGCTGCTGTGAGGATTCAGCCAGTTAATGTCCCCAAAGCCCTGAGAACTGGGAACATTCGGCACATGTTCCCCTACTGTTCTATTAATGATTATTACCATCTTTCCATCTCAGCCCTTGCTATGAAGTCAAGTGGCCTTCATCCACCCTTAGACAAATGAGAAGTTTCTGCTCCTTGGAGAAGATTTTAAGGGAGGCATTTCCAGAATGTTCCTCAATCCCTCCTGCCACTGCCTTGTAAACTTATAACTCCTAGGAACCTCTGGCCAAGATAAACTCTCCCTCTGGTTCCTACCCAACCTCCACCGCTGTCTGTGCCCAGTGAAGAGGAAAACCCAAGATGGCACCCCTGATGTCAACCCTTGGGCACTGAAGAGCACAGTTCTTGCACCCTCCGACCTTCTGCTGCCTCACCCTGTTGCTTTCCTCCCTCCTAGGCCCCTTCGTCCCGAGGCTCTTCCCCTACAGCTCCTCCCGGTTCACAGAGCTGCACAGCACACTGCCCGTTAGGCAGCCCACTGACGGCACCCCCCAGAGCCTCAGGTCCGGGAGCACAGAGGGGAGACGGAGGCGGTGGCATCCTCACTCTGCCCAGCTCAATGGCTGAGGCTGCCCAGAAACCACGTGTCCCGTCCTGTCCTAGTCACAGGACAAGTGGAGTCACCGGGAAGTCCTTGCCTTGCCAGTGGCCTGATTTGCCACCAGGCACACCTCCTTCTGGGGTGGCTGAGCCACTTGCCTGACACCTGTCAGCACCAGGTCCCTCAGGTTCACAGAGTAGTCTATCCAGCCAAAGAGCACGGCGTTTGGACGCCTGTCACTCAGCCCGCCCTGTAGTCACCTGGGAAGCCAGGGAGGTTCCCACGCCGCTCTCTCAGGCTACCGGGGCCCAGCAGTGGAGGTAGAGGAGGAGGAGGTGGAGGATGCATTAGGAGGTGCACAGAGGGAACAGGCATCTTCTCTGCTTTCCTTTCCAGGGGTGCCTCGAGTAGGGGGACAGCAAGAGGAACTACAGGAAGGCCTCCCATGTGGCACCTCCTGCCCCCAGACTGTCTCCTGGCTTCTCCAGGGGAAGCTGCTCACCCTACTATTGCACACACACTGCCTGGAGCAGGTGGCAGCCAGGATCCTTCTCCCCATTGCTCCTCCCCGGAGGCTGTCACACCCCGCCCCCCGCACAACCCTATCCCTCTCCACTGTGGTCCTCTCTTCCCCTTTCATCTCCTCCTACACATATAACCCACATCTGTGAATCCCTGCTCACAGCCCGTGGCCATCAAGGATTATGGCTCTGGACGGACTACTCCACCCCTGTCCCCCCACCACCCTGCACCACCCGTGCTCAGTGGGACAACCCACACAGCCCCTTAGCGACAGCACCATTCCCCTGGGGTCCTCGCGGTTCAGCAGCCCAGAAACTCTGTCTCCCTCCCTCTCCCCAGTGGTATGCTGCTGGTCCCAGCGCT
Organism: Macaca mulatta; assembly: GCF_049350105.2. Taxonomy (NCBI): domain Eukaryota; kingdom Metazoa; phylum Chordata; class Mammalia; order Primates; family Cercopithecidae; genus Macaca; species Macaca mulatta. The sequence continues at coordinate 121,867,368 of NC_133417.1, read as the reverse complement.
GCGACACACCATCTGCCTTTCCCTCCATCCACTTAAGCCACACTCTAAGCTCTGGGACCCCCAAGGTTCCACATTTAAAATCTGAAAACCCCACTCTCCCATTCTAATCGTAGTCTACCACGAGACTGAGAAGAATGAGGCAAGAGACCGGAGACGGTTTTACCTAAGAGAGACAGAGAGCCTTTGCTCGCCCCTGCTCGAGTTTTCAATCCATCAGCCCTCTCTGGCTCTGCTGCTTTGCCTAAGGAGACTGAAGCCCACAGCGCCACGCTTGGTGTCAGCTTGTCTTGGGCTCCCCTGCCCTGCAGCACCTCAGCCCTGTCCGGTCAGCACTGTCCCTCCTGCATGGCGCTGCTGAGCCCCGCGGGGAAAAGTGCCACTATTGGGTGAGCTGACATCCCCCCAGAATCCCCAGGCTCAGAGGGCCCCACATCCTGCCTGGGAAACCTATGAGGGGCCCCAATCGGGTTATTTCCCCCACTTTGCCCTCATTTCTCCAATGCATTATACCACCTTCCCTCATTCCTAGCAAACACCCTTACCTTCTCCCTGTCAGAGAAAACCAAGGCCAGCAGGTGAGAACCTTCCCGTCTCCCCATCCCAACCCCTACAAAGCTACCCATAAAACCACCCACCACACTCTTGTCTCCTCCCCTGCCAGTCCTCCTCTATTCCCAAAGACAGCCGCTTCCTGTGCGCTCCCCACCTGCTGTTCGGCCCCCCACCCATCAACCATCCCATCTCCCCTGTGTTGGTGACAGAGGAAAGGGGGAGGGAATAGAGATGAACCATGGCCTGCAGACAGAACTGATGGACCTGCTCAAGAATTGACATCGGATGAGAACGAGGGAAAGTCAGGGCTGTCTTCTCCACCCAGTGTCCCTCAAGCAACTCAAATACAATTTGTTCCATGTTGAACTCATCCTGTAAGCTCAGGCACTTGGCCTCTCTTATCATTTTATCATATGCCTTACAAAGTAGAAGTTCAGTAACAACACAATTTGAACTCATCATCTTCCCCACTAAGCCATCCCTCTTCCTTCTCTTAATGCTTCTTTAGCCCCCTCCTCTTCTTCCCCGTTCTTCCTCCTCCTCCTATTTGCTGTCTCAGAGAATGACACTGCATCCACCCAGCTGTCCAAACCCAACCCCCGGCCTCAGTCCTGCCTCCTCATTTACCCCTTCCATCCGATAAGCCACCAGGTGCCAGGAATCAGTGACCTCACAGACCACCCTCACCCTCAGCCCTTCTCTCCATCTCCCTGGCCCTGATTCATTCAAATCATGCTCACTTCTCCCCTGGATCCTTGCAATTCCTCCTGCAGGAATGTTCCACCCACTCCCACTCCATGTCTTGTCCTCCACGCCAGACATCACAGTTGCAGTTCACTTTTTTTTTTTTTTTCTTTTTTTGAGATGGAGTTTTGCACTGGGGTGCCATGGCGCAATCTCAGTTCACAGCAACCTCCGCCTCCCGGGTTCAAGCGATTCTCCTGCCTCAGCCTCCCAAGTAGCTGGGATTACAGGCAAGTGCCACCATGCCCAGCTAATTTTGTACTTTTAGTAGAGATGGGGTTTCACCATGTTGGTCAGGCTGGTCTTGAACTCCTGACCTCAAGTGATCCACCCTTCTCGGCCTCCCAGAGTGCTGGGATTATAGGCGTGAGCAACTGTGCCCGGCCCAGTTCACTTTCTAAACACCAATCCAATCATGCCCATCCTCTGCCTAACTTCCCTTCTTGGTACTTAACTTTTGGTCCAGAGTTCAAATCCCTCAGCAACACACCCCAAGTCGTTCCTGATGTGCCCTGGCTTCCTCTTCCTCTCGCTCCTCTTCCACCTGCCGCCTCCCTTCACCACACGTATCCCCAGCCATGCGCTGGTGTCCAGGGTCATCGTTCATCGTTCAGTCATGACTTGAAGGTTTTGCAGGCCAGGCATGGTGGTGCACTCCTGTAATCCCAGCATTTTAGGAGGCCAAAGTGGGAGGATCACTTGAACCCAGGAGTTCGAGACCAGCCTGGGCAACATAGTGAGACCCCCTGTCTCTACAAAATAAAAATTAGCCAGGCATGGTGGTGCATACCTATAGTCCTAGCTACTTGGGAGGATGAGATAGGTAAGAGGATCGCTTAAGCCCAGGAGCTCAAAGCTGGAGTGGGCTATGATCAAGCCACTGCACTCTAGCCTGGGCAACAGAGTAAGACCCTGTCTCTAAAAATAAATAAATACAGACATGAAAATAAGATAAAGTCTCTGCGCATGCTGCTCCCTCTGTCTGAACCCCAGCCCCCAACACCCACACCTGCACACACATGCATGTGTGATGCACACACGTCCTCCCGCTCCTCTCCCCAATCTCAGCTTCTTCCTTCCAACTCTGCCTTCACCCTCTCTGAGACACCTTCCCTGACACCAGACTTAACTATTCCTCCTAACTGCCCCACATCCCCTGCTGGAGGGGTACCGCCATCCATGGAGGGCCATCTCTGGGTCTCAGGGCTGTTTCCTTCCACAAGAATCTCAGTCCTCCAGGACAAAGGCCGTAATCTTCTTCATCTCCATCATCTTCATAGCCTGGCATCCTAACACTGAGCCCGGGATACAGTGAGAGCTACTGTGTGTGTGTGTGTGTATGTGTGTGTGTGTGTGTGTGTGTGTGTGTGTGTGTGTGTGTGTGTAATACAGTCTCACTCTGTTGCCTAGGCTGGAGTACAGTGGTGCAATCTCAGCTCACTGCAACCTCCACCTCCCAGGTTCAAGTGATTCTCCTGCCTCAGCCTCCCAAGTAGCTGGGACTACAGGTGCCCGCTGCCGCACCCAGCTAATGTGTGTGTGTGTGTGTGTGTGTGTGTGTGTGTGTGTGTGTGTGTATTTTTAGTAGAGATGGGGCTTCATCATGTTGGCCAGGATGGTCTTGAACTCCTGACCTCAGGTGATGCACCCGCCTTGGCCTCCCAAAGTGCTGGGATCACAGGTGTAAGCCACCACGCCAGGCCGAGAGCTATATTTAGGTAGCACTTACCATGTGACAGAAATTATTTTATATTCTCAAAGCCAATCTTTGAGATAGAAACTATCCCAATATTTAAAGAGGAAGTAAATGAGATTCACAGAGATTAGAAATATGTCCAAAAGCACATAACTCAAGAGAGTCCAATTCTGTTCAAAGACCACCTCACCTCCACGGCCACGCTTTTAACCACCACATCTTATTATGTAGCTAGTATTCAGGACACATCGAACAGATTCAGGGACGACAGTGGTGACTGTCCAAATATAGAGGGCATAAGAAGAGGGGTAGCCCCATGGGCATGACCTGTGCAGTCACACAGGGCTGGCGCTTGGTTTAATGTTCTGCTATTTCTGTCTTCACATTCTTAGTAATTTCTGAATAAGAGACTCCATATTTGTATTTTGCCCTGGATCCTATAAATGAAGTCAACCAGTTCTCCATAAGAACCACACAGGAAGCAAGTTTCAATGCAGACTCCCAGGCTCCTCCCCGAGCTTCTAACCCAGGGGGTCTGGGATAGGGCCAGTAGTAACAAGGTCTCCAGCTGACTCTTTCTGGACCGCTCCTCTTCAATGCCACAGACTCTCCAAGGCCCGATGTATGCTCAGCTGCAGTTCCACAAGCTGCCACACAGTGGCAGTATAGCCCCGGTGTTTGCTTAACTTTTAAAGAGGCAGATGTGCCTGACATCTGCAAGATCCCCGCCCAGCCAGCCATCTTCCCACATGGATGCAATGATGCTTCCTCTCGGCAAAGGTTTCTAGCTCGCACTGCACATCAGTTAGTGTGGTTCCTGCAGCTAGAGCCACAGCAGAGGTGCTGCTCACCCACTCACCCATAAAAGCTACCTCTTCAGAGGGTTGGGTACAAGAGCACTTACGGTAATGGAGGGGAAATGGGCAAGGAGGCTGTGGCATCCTCAGAAGCCCTCTGCAAAAGTTCAAAGAATGGACAAGGTGGCAACCCTGGGGCGTGAGGTCTGGCAAACAGCTGACCCAACAATGGTCCCATAGTAACCCCTCCCATTTTATACAGTCCTATAGTTTTCAAAGCACCTTCACATCTAGTCTCACACTGATTCCACCCTGTTATTTGAGGCTGATAACATCCCCAACAGACAGATGCGAGAAGGTGGATGGCATAGCCCCAGGCGATGGAAAACGAAGTGGTGGGAAGGGATCCAAGCCCAGGTGTCCTGACTACGGCATTCTTCTTGCCTTATCCCTGGTCCACAATCACCATGGAACCTAAGGAAGGAAAAAGAACCTGCCTGGGCTCCGTGGCAGACCATTACATCAGAATGTCTGAAGCTGAGGTACTGGCATGAGTTTTTGTTTTTGTTTAAGTGCCCCCGTCGAGTCAAATGTTCACCAAGATTGAGAAACACCAGGCTTCCCAGGAGAGCAGGCACGGGCTGCTCCACCCAGGGATAGCAGCTCCACCCGGGCACAGCAGCCGCGGTGCTGACTGCTCTTTGCAGCAACTGAGAGGACCGGGGGACGGGCCAGCTGCAACACGCATGCGCTGAATGAAAGCCAGTCAGACCCCACGCAGGGACTGCTGAGCTTCAGGCCCCAGGTCCATTCAGTGCCCAGAGCCCTCTAGGCCCTCTCCAAGCATCCCGCCTGCTTCCACCCACAGGGCTAGTATAATTCAGGGGTGGGTGGGTGCCACGCGCTGGAGTTAGGGGTCCCCAGACCCAGGGCAGGAGAGTTTGGGCACTTCTGGGGACCCTTTCCTCATCTGTAAAGTGTAACTAACTATAGTGCCTGTTTCATGGATGCACAAGGATCCACTGAATGAATACTTTTGGGGCAGTGGCCAAGTGCTGGCCTTGGCCCGGGGCAGCCTAGAACACACCCTCCTGGCAGGACTCCATCTATTCTTGGGGATCTGGTTTTCCCGCACTCCAAGAAAGCTCATCTTGTGCCATTTCCGAAAGCTGTCTTGCATTCCAGCTACACTTATGTCACACCTGGTAAAGGGCCCGCCATCCCTCCGCCTCCCCACACTCACCAGATGGAAGGTCTGGAAGGTAATGGATTGGGCCAGGCCCCTGGGGAGCCCCTCCTCTGTGGGAAGGGATCAGACTCCAGCCACAGGAGCGGGGAGTGACAGGAGAGGCCAGGCCCTGGGCCACGTGCTGAGGAAGGTTAGGGGGCAGGGACTGTGGGCCTCGAATGCTGAGCTTTCTCCCCCCATGGCGCGTCGCAAAGGCAGGGGTGGGGGTGCATAAGACCCCTGGAATTCACTGGAGTTGAGAGGCCAGAAGAACAGAGTGGCAGAGGTAGGTGAGCTCTGATGTGGAACTCTGCTAAGGAAACAGAACACATTCTGTCTCCTTCCACAGTCTCTCAGCCTGCACACCTTGACAAATCACAGCACTTTGTTTCAATTGATATTTGCTGGTCTGGAGACCAAATCATTTGGTCGCCTGAATTCTCAGTGGTGTCATCTTTATGAGTAAGCCAGTTAACCACAGCCCAACTCCCTTTCTTTGGGGGCTGAACAGAAATGTCTCACCCTGGGCAGGAGGGAGTTTCCTTTATTTCAGGGGCCAGACAACCCCAATCCCAACGTTTCCTGTTCCTTATCTCCCACTGCAGTGTTATCTGAATGTGGGAGGGAGGAAGCTGGACCCACGCTCCACGTCTCCCCTGACCCCCACCCCATGACTCATGCTGCCCCTCTAAAGTGCCAGGCACGGGCTGCATGGGGGCAGAAGCCTCACCTGAGAGTCCTAAGGCTGCACTGGAGGGTTTGATCTGGATTCAGGAGGTTCCCATTATTTCTTATTGCCATTTCATGAATGGGAAACGGAGACGGGGCCTTTCCCATTTTCCTAGGAGCCAGGGGCAAAGCTGGACGCTGGTGAGTAGGCCAACCTAGGCCAGGCTCCGCATCTCTCCATGGAAGACCCCAAAGACTCAAGCAAAAGACACACACTTTACTTTTCCTTCCTTTAATCTTATGCAAAAGGGACACAGGGGTTCAAAAATAAAAATTTCTCTTCCCCCTCCCCAAACCTGTACCCCAGCTCCCCCACCACAACCCCCTTCCTCCCCCGGGGAAAGCAAGAAGGAGCAGGTGTGGCATCTGCAGCTGGGAAGAGAGAGGCCGGGGAGGTGCCGAGCTCGGTGCTGGTCTCTTTCCAAATATAAATACGTGTGTCAGAACTGGAAAATCCTCCAGCACCCACCACCCAAGCACTCTCCGTTTTCTGCCGGTGTTTGGAGAGGGGTGGGGGCGGGGGCGCCAGGCACCGGCTGGCAGCGATCTACTGCATCCGCTGGGTGTGCACCCCGCGGGCCTCCTGCTGCTCATTGTAGAAGAGATGACACTCAGGGTCCCCCCGGATGGTGGGGGCTCCCTGGATCAGCTTCCCGGTGTTGGGGTTCACACACCAGCACTCCCCACGCTGCCCGTTCAGAGACATCTTGCACTGGGGAGAGAGGAGAAGAGCGTGGAGGAGCCCGCAGCCAGCAATTTTCCTTCCCTCCCTCAACCCGGCATCCACTGAGCAGCCACCCCTTGCAGCTACCCACGCACTGCTGGGTGGAGCTTCGCAACCTCAAATATGCGCCAGGGAACCTTGATGAAATGCAGATTCCCATTCAGGAGGTCCCTGGAGGGCTGGAAATTCTGCATGGCTAGCGAGCTCCAACGTGACGCTGACGCTGCCCGCCCAGGGACCCCTCTGATTAGCAAGGCCATTCAGGACGCCCGAAGACGAAAAGACTCAGTCCCCAGTCTCAAGGGAGGTCCTATCCAGTGGAGGGAACCCAGCCTGCCGAAGCTTAGTCACACTGTAAGGTGCAAACCCTCATGTTGCGATCAAAATCAGTGTGTGCCAGGCACTGAGTGAGCAAAGACACACCGCTCGTTCAGTTTCTAACAAATACAGTCATTTAATCCTCACAACCACTTTGTGAATTAGATGCCATCATTATCCCTGGTTTGCAGATGATAAAACTGAAGCACAGATGGGCTAAGCAACTTGCCCAAGGTCACACAGCTGGTAAGAAGCATAGCTGAGATGGAAGCCAGGTATTCCCCAGGCATTCCCACTCCAAGGCCTCTGTCTCATGCATAAGCTAACTACTCCTGCAAACCACATTAGTTACCCAAAGACGCAGCAGACAGCCCGTTTTCCATGAGAAGTGATCGAGATTTTTTTCTTCTGAGCTCCAAATGGAGTTAGGCGGCTTACATTTAGAGGGCATGTACACAAATAGCTTTTAATACTAACTAATATTTAGAGGGTCAAGGTGCCGGGATGGTGAAGAGGGTGGAGGAGAGGTGAGACCCCTGGGCCATCAGCAGAGCCCTGTTCCCACCTTCTGGCTCCACACATCCACACTTTAGGTCAGCCCAGACTGCCATTAGAACCACCAGGGCAGCTTTATTAAATCCCAGTGCCCAGCCAGGTGTGGCGGCTCATGCCTGTAATCCCAGCACTTTGGGAGGTCGAGGTGGGCAGATCACCTGAGGTTAGGAGCTCAAGACCAGCCTGATCAACATGGTAAACCCCATTTCTACTAAAAATACAAAAATTAGCCAGGCGTGGTGGCGGGCACCTGTAATCCCAGCTACTCAGGAGGCTGAGGCAGGAGAATTGCTTGAACACGGCAGGCGGAGGTTGCAGTGAGCCGAGATCGCGCCACTGCACTCCAGCCTGGGAGACAAGAGCAAGACTCCATCTCAAAAACAAGAAAAAGAAAAGTATGTTACAGGGAAAATATTGCATATGCACACTTGACTATTAAAATGTGTATGAACAGAAGGTGGAAAGAGGAGGGAGAAGGGCTCCTGAGCGGTTTACTTAAACTTCATTTTCTCCAATGTATTTACAGTGTTGTTCTAGATGGCTTTTCAAAATCTTTCCAACAGCATTTCTCCATCCCTGACTCTTCATTCCCTGAGATACTTCGAAACCGTGAAGGCAACTTGGCCAATGGTTGAAATCAATGATGGTGAGAGTGTGGCTCTCAGATTATCAGCCTCACCTGAGGCTTGTTAGAGCTGCAAACCTGACCTACCATGTGGCAATTTGGGGGCGGGGCCAGGAAGAGCTCCAGGCGATGCCAATGTCCAATCAAAGCTAAGATGCTTGGTTTAAGCCACTTCCCTTCTCCAAGAGCCTCCTCCTAACCCAGACTCCAAGTGAGGCCGGTGAGTGGTTGGGCGAGTAGAGCCAGCACTGATCCATCGCAGGCAGGGAGAAAAGCCGCACCCTCCCCGGCCTGGCAGCTCCAATCCCCATGGTGACAGGAGTCTGAGTCTCTCACTCAGCTCAGACCTCAGAGGATTATAGGCGGGTGGGGCAGAAACAAGCCACATCTGGGGCCCCGGGCTGAGGAGGAGACGCTCTGGCCCGGACTGGCCCCACACTCACCTGTTTGAGGTTGTACAGGCCATGCTTGTCACAGTTGGGGATGTGCAGGGAGTAGAGGTGCTCCAGAGGGCCCCGCTCATCCGGAAGGCGCATGGTGGAGATCCGCTCCAGGACCTGGTCCAGTTCCTGCTGGCAGGGAGTCTGCGCACACAGACAGCAGGAGACGCCCAGAGTGAGGACAGCAGGCCCACGAAGCACGCGCCAGGCGCAAGCTCAGGGAGAAGCTGCTGCACGGGGAGGGGACTTTCCCATGGTCACACAGCCAGCAGGGGGCACAGGGACTTCTGACAGCCTGCCCGGGAATCTCCCTGCCATGCTGGGTGCCCCACCCCAGCCCCTAAAGAAAGTTGTATGAATGGGAACGTTCACTCCTCTCCTTGTTCTGTGACCGTGGCTTTCATGTGTCAGAACGGGCTCTACCTCCAAATATCGATCCAAGTGGCGGTCTCCAGAGTCTCTATGCCCCCACCCCATGCCCAAGCTCCATTTCTTTCCATAAAACCAACCAGGGCCAGGACCCAAGATGGCAGAACTGGGAAGGAAAGAGGAGAGGAGGTAGCTCAGTGAGAGAAGCATATGGCAACAAGAGTGACTGAGTTTCAGGCCAGGTGCAGTGGCAGGCACCTGTAATCGCAGTGCTTTGGGAGGCCGAGGTGGGAGGATTGCTTGAGTCCAGGAGTTTGAGACCAGCCTGGACAACATAGTGAGACCCCCATTCCCACAAAAAAAAAAATACAAAATTGGCCAGGTGTGGTGGTACATGCCTATACTCCCAGCTGCTTAGGAGGCTGAGGAAGGAGGATCACTTGAGCCCAGATGTTGGAGGCAGCAGTGAGGCGTGATGGCACCACTATACGCCAGCCTGGGCAAGAGAGTGAGACCCCATTTCAGGGGGAAAAAAAAAAAGAGTAAGCAAGTTTCAGGGACTCTGTCTTCATCTCTGGGATTCATTTTCTTTGTCTATGTTCCAAAACCGTACAGAAATGTGGAGGTTTTAGAAGGAAAGAACATCAAGAAACCACATGTCCAGTCTATTTCACAGCCAGAGATACTGATTGCCCCAAAGGTCAGTATGTTCCACAACTATGTTTGTGGAAAGAAAGGTGCTTTGCCCACAGGTCACACCAGACGAGGGTCCTATTGGGATGCCCTCCTCCAGCTGAGACCCCACTTTCCTTGTCCTCCCACCCCTCCCACCAGGCCTGACCCTCACTGACCCTCGCAGGGGGTGGTCGCAGCTTCTTGGGCTCCTCCAGGCCGAGGTGATGTTTGCCACCCTTGCCCATCTGCCGGTGCTGCTCAGCGACCTTCTCCCGGAACACAGCCAGCTCCTTCATACCCGACTTGAGGGGCTTCCGGCCTGCACTGCCTCCCCCGCCCAACATGTTCATGGTGCTGTCCACGTGGTTCTCCACCAGGCCTCCTTCCGAGTGGTCATCGCCATTGTCTGCCGAGACAGGAAGGGAAGAAGAGCTCCAGGTCCAGTTTCCCAGAGAGACATGCCCTCCGGGAGCCACCTGGACTGTAACGATGATGAGGGTGGAGATAACGCACGGCTAATGCGGGTGCTGATAGCCTGTCAGGGCCCGTGCTGAGCAATTTACACAGATGATCAATTTCAGCTTCACCCTAACTCTTAGGTGGGTACTACCAGCACCCTCCCCAACTTTCAGAGACAGAGAATTTGAGGCTCACAGAGGTCAGTTACTTGACCAAGATCACAAATCTGAAAAGTGATGGATTCAGGATTTGAACTCAGGCTGTCTGGCTCTAGAAGAATGACAGGGACCCTCTTACAAGGCTGGGGCAGAACAGAGGCGCACAGAGGGACGAATGTATTCGAAAGGTCCTGACCATGGAATGGGTTTAAGTCCTTTTTGGGACCCCCCAGATTCTCCCACCATAACCCCCAGTTTAAAGTTCTTCATTTTTGGTCTCGAAGAGCACCAATTAGTTGAGTTTTCTTTAAAACTTGTGCCACAGACATCACTGGGCTGCAGCGTGTATGGCAAAGAAGTGGAAGGCCACATCGCCACCCAGAACCTGGTCCCAGCACCCTCCCTGCTGTCACCTTGCATTTGCCCACCTGGCCCCGCCTGAGGTCCCATAGTGCTGCTCCGAAGCGGCTACAGCTCTGCCCCACTGATGTTCCCTCGTTCCCAAGTCTGTCTATGCAGCCCACCCCAACCCCATTATACTGAGAGCACCAAGAACAGGGACTATGACTCCTTCCACTTCATAGCTTCAGCTTACTGCAGGGCACGAAGCTTCGTGATGTCTGTCCAAGAAGCATCCATGAAGTCCCCTTAGACTTTCTTCAACCTTTTGTGTGCACAGCCCAGGTGAAGGAGGCCTTGAAAGCAGCTCCAGCCTGCCACGGTCTCACTCTGGCTGACGCACGTCCAGCCAAGGGAGGCAGAGGGGATCTGAATCGCACAGCAGAGCTGTAACCGGGTGACAAGCCCCGGCAAGCTCCAGAAGGGCAGGGCCTCACACCGCCCAGCCCCAGCCCCAGCCCCTTGGAATACAGCAAACAGCCCCAGACCATCCCACCCAGAGCTGCTCTCCTGCAGGTCCCAACAAGATCTGGGTGGGTGCAGAGGGGTGTTTTTCAACCAATCTTGCACATTTTCTCTTCCCCATTAATGCATCTTCAAAAACTTACAGCCCTGAGAACACAAATGAATAACTCCTATTCTATACGAGGGCTTAACTCACTCACCAACTAAAGGAGGGGGCGCCTCTTCCATGCCAGGGACAGCACCGGGTGCTGGCACTCCAGCAGCACCTGCTGTCAAGGCGTGTCCAGCATAGGCCTCGGCATATGGAGCATTTGATGGAGGTTTGCCCCGTCCCTCCCCCTCCCTCCGAGCCTGATAACTAATCAGTCTTCACTTGCAGGGCGGCAGCATCCTTTAGAAGCCAGCACGCCGTCCCCAGGGTAGCAGCACTGGTTAAAGGGGTGTAGTCAGGTTAAATCCCAGCTCTGCCATTTTCTGTATCAGCTGCACATGTTCTCCCCTGCACAGACCCTCTCTGTGCCTCTACTTTCTTAACTGTAGGTTGCTGGATAATAACAATTCTTTTTTCAAAGAGCTGTTTAGAGTTATGATGAAAGAAAAGCAGTTAAAAGACGACTTAGGCCGGGTGCGGTGGTTCACACCTGTAATCCCAGCACTTGGGGAGGCTGAGGCAGGTGGATCACTTGAGGTCAGGAGTTCAAGACCAGCCTGGCCAACATGGTGAAACCCCATCTCTGCTAAAAATACAAAAAAATTAGCCGGGCATGGTGGCGCACATCTGTAATCCCAGCTACTCGGAAGGGTGAGGCAGGACAATCGCTTCAACCCAGGAGGTGGAGGTTGCAGTGAGCTGAGATTGCACCGTTGTACTCCAGCCTGGGCAATAGAGCAAGACACTGCTCAAAAATAAATAAATAAATAAAAATAAATAAATAAATAAATAAATAACGACTTGGAGCACAGAAATTTTATATGCAGGTTGCTAGTGGCTATTACGCTGATGGTGATGACGAATGCCCCAGTTATCTACTACTTCAGCAGCATGGAACCCAACCAAGAACAGGGAAACCAAGGAAAGTAAGCTCTGAACATCCTCATAGCCGTGTCCATGGCTGCGCATGTTTAAATGTTGGCATTCTCCACTCAAGACGAGGGGAGAGTCATCCCGTGAAGAGCCTTGACAGTTCACAACAGTGCTGCTCCAGGAAGCCTGGCTTCTGGGTGTCTGCTTTCCAAGGCTGCCGCGGAAGAAAGTCAACAAAATGGAAGGGACAAAGAAGGAATGCATGTGGACGGTGGCAAGAAGGATCAAATGGCAGAGAGGAAAGAGAACACTAAGAAAACAAAACACACAAACTCCGGGTACATTTTGTGCGTGGCAAACAATGAATGCCACACCCCTCAACGACCCCTGGGGATTTCCGTGTCTTATAGCCCAAAACAAGAATTATGTTGATGACGATGATCTTGGGACATCAAAAGGGCGAGGGAATTAAAAGTCTACCTATTCATCATTTTAAAAGACTTATCCAAAACTGTTGAAAGTCAGAAAAAAAAAATCGAAACATTTAAATGTATAAAAAACCTCTGAAACCTGGAAAATTCTTTTATTTAGAATGGCGATTCCCACAGGGGCTCTGGGGAGCCTGGGTTGTACCATAAATGAAGCCAGCAGAGATTAAATTGTTCCAGCAGCCCGGCAGCCCAGCACCACCAGCAGGAAAAGGCCGATTTAGCGTGCACCTCCAGGCTAGGTTGGAGTCCTGCCCCACCATGTCTAATCAGACCCAGACACCAGCCCACAGCTTTCCTCATCCATCCTGCCCTGCCCCCTGGGCTCCTCCACATGGACAGCAGCAGACACCCAGGGGCCCAGAGAAGCAGGCTGAGTGAGTCCCCCTGCTCAGCTGCCTGCCAGGTTCCCAAGAATAGGGACACTGAGTCACCCCATCGTGCAGTACAGATTTATTCAGTGCCAGCAGGTCCACACCCTCCTAGACGGGTGGTGTTGGGGGGAGCAACCATGGAGAAGAGCCCCCCTTCCCTCTTCAGATGGACCCCAGAGGTCAGGAACAAAAGGGTGAAAGAGAAAGGCCGGGGAAAGTCTGAGATCAGACAAACCTGGACAACAAACAGAAGAGGTCAGGTTCACTCAACTTTCCATCTCAACACTAACCTCTAATGCAGCACACAGACGCCCGTGCAGCGCACACACTCATCCCCAGCCTCCCTGCCTCTGTCCCACTGCCCTTCCCAGACAGGGTTCTGTCCCCAGACCTGAGTGGGACCATCTCAGGCTCCCTGCCCCTCCCCTCTTTAGGCACCAAAAACACAGGAGGAGAGCAAAGAAGCTAGAAAGTCTTCCCACGCTCAACCCCTGCATCGGAACATAGAGAAGAGCCCTTTGCCTCCACCCCAGCTACTCAGGATCAAAATGAGAAAGATAAAATGAAGTGGGAACGTCCAGTTCGCCGTCACCCGAGCCCTTGGTAGCTGAGATCACCCTTGGCGTCACCCTGCTTACTGCACCCTACCCAGCTTTCTGCCCACAGCAGCAGGAAGGATTTCTGGAGACCTGGATACCGCATTCAGAGGGTGTTAGAGAAGACAGGGGCTCTGGGAGTCTGCCGGCACTGCACCCTGCCACCATTTCTGGAACTCTCCACTGTGTGGACACGAAGTCTGTGATGCTCAGAGGCTCACCTGGCTCTACCCTTTTGGGAAGTGGCTTGGGTGAAAGCAGCCAGTCTCTATTATGGCTATAATGAATGACATGTTGTCTGGTTGGAGAAGGGAAAGGTGGCTCATGTGTAGCTCTATCCAGGAGCTTCTGAGAAGGCTCTGCTCACCCAGACTCGATGCCTGAAACATCCTCTGGGATTGGGGTCTCCACCTCAGCACTACTAATAGTGGGCCAGATGATCCTTTGCTGCAGGGGGCTAACTGTTTACTCCAGATGTTGGGCGGCATTCCTGGCCTCTACCCACCAGAAACCAGCAGCACCCTCCCCAGGTTGGAACAACAAAAAATATGTATTCATTCGTTGTCAAATGGCCCCAGAGAGGCAAAATCGCCCAGGGTGAGAATCACTGTTCTGGAGTTAGGCTTTTAGCCCAACATCTGGAATTTGATAGCCAATTGCTGAAATGGCTCCAGGCCCCATAAAAAGCTAGTCTAGCTCCACTCTATTCCGCATCCACAGCTAAGACCCCTCCGCTACCCTTCCATCTGCAATCACACTAGCCCACAGTTTCTTGGGGACAGGGCACAGGGTCTTCTCTGGGCCTCCCAGAGGACTTTCAGCCTGCAGCTCCCCCTCTTCATTAAGCCCTCTTGTACCACAGACAGTGGCCAAAGAAGCATCCCTTGGCTGCATCCCAGAGGTCAATCCAACATTAATCCTCAGAAGAAGGCCCTCTGCAATCTCTGGAAACACATTTGAAAAAGGAGAGGGGCACACACAGATAAATGTGCATTTGGGCCTGAAGGCGCCAGGCAGGGCCAACTTGTCCATTAGGCTCTGGAGGCACAGTGTCTAGGACATATTTTTATTTCTATTAACATCAGAAAAAAAATTATTTTAGATTAAAAAGTCTTAATATATAATATGAATATATTTGCACTTATTAAACAAGTTATAAAATATGGTTTTTTGTTGATTTTTTGTTTTTTGAGACAGAGTCTTGCTCTGTCGCCCAGGCTGGAGTGCAGTGGCATGATCTCGGCTCACTGCAACCTCTGCCTCCCGGGTTTGAGCAATTCTCCTGCCTCAGCTTCTCAAGTAGCTGGAACTACAGGCATGCATCACGATGCCTGGCTAATTTCTGTATTTTTACTAGAGACGGGATTTCACCATGTTGGCCAGGCTAGTCTCGAACTCCTTGCCACAGGAGGCCCACTTCAGCCTCCCAAAGTGCTGAGATTACAGGGATGAGCCACCACGCCTGACCGTATTAGTCCATTTTCACACTGCTATAAGGAACTGCCCGAGACTGGGTAACTTATAAAGGAAAGATCTTTAATTGACTCACAGTTCAGCATGGCTGGGGAGGCCTCAGGAAACTTACAATCATGGTAGAAGGCGAAGGAGAAGCAAGGCACCTTTTCACAAGGTGGCAGGAAGAAGTGCCAAGCGAAGTAGGGAAGAGCCCCTTATAAAACCATCAGATCTCATGAGAACTCACTCACTATCACGAGAACAACATGGGGGACCCGACCCCCATGATTCAGTTACCTCCACCTGATCTCTCCTTTGACACGTGGGGATTACGGGGATTACAATTCAAGATGACATCTGGGTGGGGACACAAAGCCTAACTATATCACCTTGTCTCTGCTAAAAATAAAAAATAGCCAGGCATGGTGGTGCACACCTGTGGTCCCAGCTACCTGAGAGGCTGAGGTGGGAAATCACTTAAGCCCAGGAGTTAGAGGCTGCAGTGAGCCATGATCATGCCACTGCACTCCAGCCTGGGTGACAGAGTGAGACCCTGTCTCTAAAATGAAAAATAACCCACAGATGTCATATGCAAACCTGGCTCCAGGTCCCAGGAGGCAGGGGGTCAACTTGGCAGTGTTCCCCCAGGAGGACAAAGTTGATTTCCTGTCCTGAGATGTCCCAACCTCTCTGAGGTGAAGGTCAAGTTTGTCCATCCTCACAGAGGCCACCTGGATTCAACGGTATGTTTCATTCCATTTCTTTATTGATCTCAGCAGTGCCAATGAACACGCCAATAAGATGAAGAAATCCACAGGCCTGGTTTGCTTATGCAAGGTCTTTTAAAGATGGTTTAACAAGACCATGCGTCAGCATCTGTTTCTTTCTCCGAAACAGGCTTCTGGACTCAAATTCAGTGGCCAGATCTGAACTCCACATCTTGAAGTAGAAGTCCAGGGAAGGGAAATGAAAGACTTGACTCGGCAGAGATCAGAAAGCACTGTAGGCTGAGAAAAGCCTTCATTCCTTGTTACTGTTCCCAGCCAAAGAGATTCAAACTCCAAAATCTAACTGCCTGAGTTGGAATTCAAGTTTTTACTACTGAGCTGTGCAGCACCAGACAAGTTCCTTAAGCTCTCTGTGCTTCCATTGTTCATCTGTAAAAAGAGGACAAACAGGATGCACCTCCTATGGGCCACTGGGAGGATCCAAAGAGATGCTGCCTGCATCTACAGTGAGGGCCTGGCACACAGTTAGGCGCGCATGGGGTTAGCTCTTAGCCACTTCCATTTCCTGCCTACCAGGGAAGTACCCACATAGTGCCCCCCGCCCCAGTCAGACAAGGGCATCACACGTTACCAAGTTCCTCCCATATATCCTCTTATAGGCTGCAGGAACAATCCACAGGAAAACATTCCAGATGTTGAACTCCAGCTAGAGATGGAATTTGCCCTCAGAACAAAAATACCAAGTTGTATTTTTTTTTCTGCCTAAGAGAGTTAAGTTCAGAATAATATTTATTAAGCAACCACTTATGTATGCGACTCCATGGGCTATGGTGCAAAGGTCACTATAAGAAATGGTTCTTAGCAACCCAAATGACATCAATGGAAAAGGTTCATGGGCTTGGAAATGGTTGATAGAAACCTACAAGGCCCCTGAAGAGACTTTCCCTGTAGATTAGTAAGCACTAGCTCTTCTCCCCTACATAGCATCTGGAGAAATGGGTCAACACAGAAGCAAGGGATTCCACATATAGTAGGTTAAGCTTTTCCAAAGAGAAGTCAGGGAGATGACAGACAACTCCAGAGCCATTAGTTGGGGGCCTGAAGGGCAGGGGAGAACTCCCACCCCTGCCTTGGGTAGATTGCCATACCTTTCTACCTAAGACCCCTAGAGGAGAGCTGGAGATGAGGAAGGCAGATGGGATGAAAAGAAATGGACTGTTGTCCCATTTTACAGATGGCAAACCTGAGCCCAGATGGACTAGCATCTGAATTCACAGGAGCAAACACAACCTCTCTGCCATATCAGCAGTGCTTCACAATTATCATGGGGTCCCTACATTGTCTTTTGGCCCACCCTTACTAATGTAGCCAAGGAGAGCAGCTGGAAGCTGACAGCCCAAGAGAAAGAGCCTTTATTGTTCACTTCCATGCATTCATACCCAGGTTTCCAAAAAAATTTTGGCATAGCCCATTTTTCCAATGTAATCCTGTTTGTTGCATCAGTGATCTTACTCATCAAACTCGTGTTCGATAGAAACTGACTCCCATAAAATCTCATTTTCTCCTAGCACTACGTTCTGACCTCAGTGCTGTATTTGGAAATTGGTGATTCCTGATCTAAGAGAGGCCTGAAAAAGCTTGCTTAGGAAACTAAGCCCCAAGAATCTAAAAGCACCTCCCCGGTCCTTCCTGCTCAGAGTGTGTGGCCTTGGTCCTTATCCAGACCTGGTGAGGAAATGAGAGCTTTTCCCTACCTAGAACAATCACATCTTCCTAACAGTTCAATGGGTCTCCCTTCTTTCTTCCTTTCTTTATTCTGAAGAATGACTTTCTCCTCCTATCTCATGATTATCTTAAAATCTAAGAGCAGGGTTGGGGAAGAGGAGTACCACAGAGATGATCTAAGCCAACCCTGAACCTATCATTCCTCCAGTGGTGTTCACCTCTTGCAACAGGTAATAGCATTCCAAGCCTTTCAAGAGTTAATTCTGAGTAATGGGCCAGGGGAATGAAGGCTGGCTGCAGCTTCCTGGTTCCACCCTAGCTGGGCAGAAAACTCATATGGCTCCGTCTTCGTTAATTTCTCCCAAAAGGCACTTAGCCTTGACATATGTTGGGCAATAGAATTAAATACTAACCACCATCCTCCTCCCCCTGCTCTCTAGACGACTCCACTAAGATCCGTAACAGTGGACGATTCATTAACAAACTGGTATGAGCAGTGAACACCAGCAGTCAAGAACCCTGAATGCCAGCACTGCCCCTTGAGATTCACTCACGAGTCAGAACCTTTAACCTCTCTGAGCTCTAATTTCTCAAGTCTGAAAAATGATATTAACAATTCTGCTAAAATGATGGCTGCTATTAAACAGGACATGGTATTTTTACCCCTCAAACTCTCATTTTGGGCAAAACCAAGCTTTAGAAAAAAATGTGTGGTGGACGGGAATGGTGGCTCATGCCTATAATCCTAGCACTTTGGGAGGCTGAGGTGGGCAGGTCATTTGAGGCCAGGAGTTCAAGACCAGCCTGGCCAACACAGCAAAAACCTGTCTCTGCCAAAAATACAAAAATTAGCTGGGCGTGGTGGCGCATGCCTGAGGTCCCAGCTACTTGAGAGGCTGAGGCACAAGAATCACTTGAACCCAGGAGGTGGAGTTTACTTCTTGAGTGAGCCAAGATTGCACTACTGCACTCCAGCCTGAGCGACAAAGCAAGACCCTGTCTCAAGAAAAAAAAAAAAAAAATGTGTGAACAATCAATTTCTTGAATGGGTAAATAAAAGCTATATCGGCCATGTGAGCAGAAGGCTAGAAGGCTAGGTGATGTCTGATCCGCAGAATGGCCAAATGCATGGAAAAAATGAGTTATGAGAGAGTTCTGCCATAAGATCTATTTGCATATTTCTTCTAAAGCTTGGTTTTGATTGCATAAATTCTATATATTGCTAAATATCAAAGCTCTCTGCCATTTGATGGAAGTCCTTAAGCAAGAATGAATTTGCCTAAATTACTTTAATTTTGTTTACAGAATTTAGGGGGAGGGACAAAGGGAAGGAGGCTAGGCAGTGGCTCATAATCACCAAGCATGCTCAGTTGAGACAGGGCTCATAAACACACCAGCACATACAGGAAACAGCTTTTGTTGGAGAGAATTCAAAGCCAGTCTGGGTGGTCACCAAACTCCATCTATCATGTGGCCACTATGTTCAATAGCACAGCCCACCAACCGGCTGGGATTAGTAATTCAGGCCATGCTAGAGGTAGAGAGGGAGGCAGAAGTTAGGAAAAAGGAAGAGTAAAATGGGGGTTCTATTTGTTACCTTTTTAGCTAAAGTTTAACCTGAGGTCCTGAGACTTTGTGGGTGAGTAACACTGTTCATGTGTCTTCCCCTGACTTTTTTTTTTAAAGGTCAGAGGGAGCAGTGGCCTCTCACACTGGAATTCTGAATAGTGTGCACAGATGTCTGTCATGGTATAAGCTGGCACCAAGGACACATACCAGCTTGGTTAATGACATCCTCCCGACTGATCATTCTATCTCCTGAGGATACCCAGTTTCATTCACTGTAAACTCCCTTCCTATTCCTTCTCACCCCCTGAGCCCTTCCTTCCTGCAACGGAGCCAGCCATGCAACACCTGACATCTTTCCATCCTTCAGCAACAGACCAGTCACTCCTGAGCATGGTTTTCCAACACAGGTGGTCCCTCCTCTCCGAGTTTCCTTTGTGGTAGTAAATGACTGCAAACAGCCTTTTCAGATGTTTCAGATCCACAAGTCCCCTAGGTTAGAAGACTAAATGAGTGCAAGAACTGGCCTTTCTCTTCTGAGAATCATCTCCCTCCACTTGGAGCTACCACAGGCCAATCGCCCAGCTGAGTGCTGAAGAGCTCAGTGACCTCTGTGTTGAGTGGCAAGCCTAAGAGGCACTGGCCACTGCCCTTCCACGGTGACAGAACACCTACAGGAGATGATGCAGCACCAAGGGAGGGCAGAGAGGCCCCACCGGGCTGATGAATCCCCTCCACATCAAACCACTCTGCAAACTCTTTTTGGATTTCCTTTGAAGTACCAGCTTTTGGGTTTGAAGTCTTGGCCAAGCAGTCCTAGTGTGGGAAGAAGGACTGAGGTTCGATCCTGACTTGGCCACCACCCCTAGGATTCTGAGTGATGCTAAGCAGGGTGTTGAACTTGGGCAGGTGTCAGCGTACTCGTGTGTAAATTCAGGGAATTAGACCAGGTCAGAGGATCCCAAACACAGCTCTTCATCAGAAATCATCTGACGACCTTGCTAAAAATAAGAGCCCTGGACCCCAGCCCCAGAAAGTCAGAGGCAAGGACTAAGGAATCTGTATGTTGAGTGATACCTCTCCTCTCAAGCTCTGGCATTGCCAGGCCCCCATGCCTTTGTGATTCTCTCTGTTCTGTCTGGGTTTCCTGAAGAACTTCTTGGTGAGGAGAGAACAATGCCTCCTCTTTTCAAGAGAGGTGGTCTCAGGTACACGCTTTGCAGAGACACAGCCTCGTGAGCTCATCCACTCATGGGTTTGTAAACATACACATATGCTTGCTTGGATACATGCAGAGGGGCCTCTCCTGGCCAGGCGTCATGGAGGTTTCTAGAGCATGCTCTCATGCTGCCATCTCATCTCGGGCTCCCCCCGAGTGAGCAGAAACAGCACAGCCTCTCCAGAGCCTCCCTGCGTGTACACTCTCCAAAGGGCTCCTTTATAAACATCAGGGTCATTCCTGGAATTGCAAAGACCTGGGGAGGATCAGGGCTGAGGCAGACAGTTTGAGAACACAAAAACATGCTCAAATTCAGCCAAGGTCCTCTGGGGCCCTGTGAGCCACGCTGTCCTTGAAGAGCCAGAGAAATTGATATCAAGATGGCAAACAGCACTATCAGCTTTCACGCCTTTCCACGGGTCCCAGACATCTCTCCTCGGGTTCAACTAAAGCCATCCAGGAACCTGGCAAGGTGACCTAGTTGCTGAGGCCCAAGTGAGTAGACTGTGCTTTGATTCAAACTTGAACCAGGGACTATGGGAATGGGAAGAATGTGCCTGACCCAGCAATTCTACTTCTCTCTACATGTGCACAGGGACACATGTACAAAAATGGTCATTACAGCATTATTTGTAGTGGTAAAAACACTATTAGCAACCAGATCCAAAAGTCTTTCAACGGCTGAATGGATAAATAAAATCAGTAGGGTAATACAAAGGAACAATATATGGCAGTTAAAAAGAATATCTCTGACCTATGAATGTCAACATTAGATCTCAGACATCTAATGTTAAGAGGGAAAAGAAAACCTCCGTGTACATTTTCAATTTTTTTTCACAATATTGGACAATATTGGTCTTCTATCACATATATGCATATAGATGCAATATATGGAAACATAGGCATATTAGTCATCTATCATACATATGCAAATCTACTTAGCTAAGAAAGATAAACACTAAGTACTGCATGCTAGTGGGCTAAATATCAACCACTCACAGTTCTGGGTGGTAGACTTGTGTTATTACATTGTTCTTTGTACTTTTCTGCATTTTTTAAATCTTCTTTTAAAAAAGTCACCTCTCAGGGCCGGGCACAGTGGCTCATGCCTGTAATCCCAGCACTTTGGGAGGCCAAGGCAGGTGGATCATGAGGTCAGGAGTTCAAGACCAGCCTGGCCAATATGGTGAAACCCTGTCTCTACTAAAAATACAAAAATTAGACGGGCATGGTGGCGCACGCCTGTAATCCCAGCTACTCGGGAGGCTGAGGCAGGAGAATCGCTTGAACCCAGGAGGCGAAGGTTGCAGTGAGCCAAGATCGCACCACTGACTCCAGCTTGGGTGAGAGTGAGACTCCGTCTCAAAAAATAAAGTCACCTCTCACACCAACCACCCCTCACCTTCCTCATCAAGCAGAGCTGTCAGTAACCTCAAGTGTTCCTGAAGCCCTACTGGAAGAGGACCAAACAATAGTGACATGGTGGACGTCACCACCACTCTCATTGGCCAGGGCCATGATGTTACCAGGGTCACTTGTGTACCAGTCAGAACCTAGCCCTGGGCTCCTGGCCAGTTCTCTATGCCATGAAGAACTTGGAAATGAGTCAGAAAGAAGACCCAAAGATAGCAGAAGAGGGTCACAGAATTAAGAAGGGGGAGATGAAGTAATCAAGATGACTCAGGCCTGACAACTGAAAGCCAAGGGACAAGCCCATCCCAGTGCTGCCAGAGGGTGCTGAGTGGTGGAGGTGTCCAAGGACCAGGAAAACCCAAGGGAAGGGAAAGAGCTGTTCTGTCTCCCCAGGGATCAGAGAGAAAACAGCCTTAAACTAAAACAGGAGAGATCCAAGTTAGAAGCCTTCCAAGAATTTCATAAGAACAAAACAAGTGATAAATTGCAGATGGGAAGAAATTGCACAGACTCCCTCTGGTATAACTTAGTAGAAACCTTTTGAGGAGGAAGAAGGATGAACAATATGGCCTCCAAGTGTCCAAAAGCCACTAGATTGCATTGATGAAAAGCACTGCTGTAGGTGGGAGGATGGGCTTGAGCCTGGGAGGTGGAGGTTGCAGTAAGCTGAGATCGTGCAACTGCATTCCAGCCCGGGTGACAGAGTCAGACCTTGTCTCAAAAAAACAAATAAATAAGGGCCTGGCACAGTGGCTCACGCCTGTAATCCCAGCACTTTGGGAAGCCAAAGCTAACGAGTCTCACCCTGGCTAACACGGTGAAACCCTGTCTCTACTAAAAAATACAAAAATTAGCCGGGCATGGTGGCAGGCACCTGTAGTCCCCGCTAATCGGGAGACTGAGGCAGGAGAATCATGAGAACCCGGGAGGCGGAGCTTGCAGTAAGCCGAGATCGCACCACTGCACTCCAGCCTGGGCATGAGAGGGAGACTCCATGTCAAAAAAAATAAATAAGTAAAATAAAACAAATAAAAATTTTAAAAAAATTTTAAAAAGAAAAGCACTGCTAGGTAAAGTCTTCTGGTAATTTGTCCCAACTTTCTTCAGAGCACTCTAGCCTGAGTTCATTGCCAAAAAGCTGTAGGTCTGTGCATTCTCTTAGTCCTTCTAAGGATGGAAGCTTCCTGAAGACATAAACTTGATCTTAGCTTCCATACAGCCTTCCATACTTAGTGAATGGAGGACAGGAGAGAAGACATTCCGTGTCCTCAATTTACATTTTTGGAAGGAAGACACCGTGCTTTTTTCTTCCAAGACTGAAGAAGGAGAAGCCTGTCCAACTTGACTCTCTTACTTTCGTAACTTTATTCACCATGAAGGGACTTCATTGTTTAACATCAAGCTCTTCCCAAGAGCCTTGGTCAAAAGACTAAAAGAGCTACCTGTTTATTTGCATAGGACGTATATACATCTCTACTGACTTGGTTTCTTTTTTATTCACCTTTCTAAAATGCTTTTCTTGTCCCCCTCCAGCATGAAGAAGCATGTGTTACAGGTGGTATGACAACTGCTTTATCATATGTTCTCCCAGCTGACACACAGCATATACTTAATGTTTACACATTAGAAAAGGTGACCATCTGATATGGTTTGGCTGTGTCCCCACCCAAATCTCATCATGAATGGTAGCTTCCACAATTCCTACATGTTGTGGGAGGGACCCAGTGGGAGGTAATTGAATCATGGGGGTAGGTCTTTCCCATGCTGTTCTCGTGATAGTGAACAAGTCTCATGAGATCTGATGGTTTTATAAAGGGGAGTTTCCCTGCACAAGCTCTCGTCTGCCACCATGTGAGACGTGCCTTTCACCTTCTGCCATGATTGTGAAGCCTCCCCAGCCACATGGAACTGTGAGTCTATTAAACCTCTTTCTTTTGTAAATTTCCCAGTCTTGGATATGTCTTTACCAGCAGCATGAAAACAGGCTAATACACTATCAAACAGCATCTAGCACTTGCCCAAGAGTACCCTGTTACATTAAGTCTTTTTCTCATTCTTCTGGTCTTTGCCTCACCATCTAGGGCCCATATCAGCAAGAGTGGTTAAGAGTCAATAAAGGCAGTGAGCAAGTAGAACCATGAGATGGGATGGGAAGGACACATGCTTCTCCCACATTCAAACAACTCAGTTTCGATGATGCAGTCCCACAGCCCCACTCCCATGGTGTAACAAAGGCTGAATCCTACCAACCTTTCCCATCACCCTCCCCTTCCACTGTCCTCTTCTCCATCCCCATAACTCTGCTCTCAGATATTCCAGGCCTGACAAATTGAACCCACAGGATGCAAAAAGAAATTTAAAACCTGCAAAGATGTTCAGGATTGCTGGCCACTCTCAAACCAGCACAAGAAGTGTCTTGAATATAAATAAGTGTCTTTAAATAGGTCACCATGCTTTTCTCTGTCTTCAACTAAAGTTCACTAATTTTGTCTGATAGTATATCATATCAATCACCTTCCTTGGCTATGCTCTCATGGTTTAAGAGGCAGTGAACCAACCCAGAGACAACCAGCAGAGCCTCAAGTGGGAGTCCTAACTTCTGGGGTATAAATGGGACATGGTTGGTCATTAAGCTGTTGGTAGAACCACAGGCACAATGGTCATGACTGCCCCCTGGAAAACTCAAATACTGACTCCTCTCTGGACTCACTGAAGGCTTTCCAAAGCAAAGTGGCAGCTGTCCAGGTAAGTCACACTCAAGGGAAAAAGTCACACCTGCTAACAGGATTCTTGAAATGACCAATCAGAAAACATCCAAAAACAGGTTTCTGCCATTCTCCTGTTCTGTGTTTCAAGAATCAGAACCTGCACTACCTCATTTGATTATCCGAGTTTCTGTGCTACGTGGCTTGCATGTTTACTGTTATTATCAAGCAGGCACATGAGGTTGATAATTTCTTATCCCCTTCACACTTGATAAATGAGCTAGAGAATTGGAGGCCAACTGCACAAAGTCATGTAGCCAGTGGCCAAAACCAAGCCCAGGTTGTTAACCAACCAGATGGTACCTGGTCACTTGGCATCACCTAAGGAAAGACTCTCAGGCAAGACCTTTTAGCCCCAGGGCTTAATTTCTTCCCCTCCCCATCTCTATGGGACCCCAACTTTCTCCAGAAGTAGGCTATCAGTCACGTCAGCAGCCCCGCCCAACCGCAAAAGCCTCTTTGATCCAGTAAACCCGTCCTACCCCACCCCCTTTATCCTGCCTGACACACCTCCTGCCACTGTTGCTACAGCAACCGCTCAGCATTATCAGGAAGTCACAGGGGCAGGACACAGGGCACAAGGGAATTGCCATTTTCATTTTTTTCTTGGCCTTGGGCATTTTAGAGAACAAGTTCACCACCCAGAGGCAACTTGGCACCTCCATCCAGAAGTAAAGACAATAGACCTAAAAGAAACTTCCTAGAGAGTGGCATAAAGGAACATTTTTGAGAAGATATGCCTTAATTACTACCTCCCAGGGAAAAGGAGCTTTTCCAGAAAGCAGTATATAATTCACTGCTTTTCTGCATGTGTGAGTCTGGTGAAATGGAGAGCTGGAAGAAGAATCTAGAGACCCAGACTACAATCTGGTCTGTGCTTGCCTTGGCAGTTGAACCTGAATGTAGCCTTGATTTCTTCATTTGTTAAGTGGAGAGAATTGAGGCTAAAACAGAGCTGGGGCAGGAAGTGGGAGGGGGGAACAATATAAAACAAACAAACAAAAAAAACCAAAATGAGCTTTCTGGTAGAAGCACACAATGTCTAGAAAAAAAAGCCATTTTGTTTATCATTGTTATATCACTTATTCTTTGAGGTGGCACCCTTTGTTTAGTGCCAATGACTGACTCTCCACCCCAGAGACCAACCTGAATCCTTCCAGCTGAAACACCCCCCTCTTCTCAATTTCTAATAGAATGGAACACATTGAGTAGGCACAACTTCCTCCCTACCTCCAACCTACCAAGGACTTCCGGGGCTCAGTCTCCCTCTTCCCTTTGACTTCCTGGCTCAGACAGCTCAGTTCCTTGCATGAACACAGGCTGCCACACCTTCACAGTCCTCCACTAATTAGAAACCTCCCCAGGCTTCACTAGAGGCCAACTCCACCAGGGCCTATGGGCGAATTCCACTGCCCAGCAGCTGGTGGTTTGCCAGCCCCTGCCCCCTTCTCCCCAATCTTCCCTCCTGCCCTGCCTCCCAACAGCCAGGAAGAGATGTGGGGCTGGCAGCCAGAAGGGCCCCAAGGACTGCCAAGTGTCCCTCCCCCCACCCACAGAAAAAAGGAAAGAGAAAAATTCCTGACTACAGTCGCTCTGTATTTCTTTCCGGGAGAGCTGGCTTTTTGAGCAAAGTCTCCCTCTGAGTCTTGACTGACACCCAGGGGCTGAGCCAGCCCAGATCTTCCCTGGCTTTGTTAAGGAACAGGAGTGGCCGGAGAAGGAGGAGGGAAGAGTCAGGGGTTAGCAGCCAAGGAGGAGGAGAGGCATAGGGAGATGGTCCATTCTTCAGGAGAAGAAAAAAAAATCGACATCCCATCCAGCCTGCTCTTTGTGAGTGTGGAGGGTGGGAGCAGATGAAATTACTCTGGAACTGAAAACCAACACATTTCTCTGGACCTACTATCCCATCTGTAAAAGGGGCTTTTCCTTTCCTGCCTCCACCATGGAAGCCCTCCAAGAGTCTGAGACAAGTTTGTCCAACCTGCAGCCCAGAAGAGCTTTGAATGTGGCCCAACACAATTTCATAGACTTTCTTAAAACATTACGAGATTTTTTTTGCAATTTTTTTTAGTTCATCAGCTATGGTTAGTGTTAGTATATTTTACATGTGGCCCAAGATAATTCTTCTTCCAAGTGGCCCAGGGAAGCCAAAAGGTTGGACACCCCTGGTCTAACATGATCATCCACCCCAGATTCCCAGTGGCAGTACTGTGCCTTGTCCCCAGCCCTGATTTCACCGTAAGTGTATTCTGACCCTCCGAGACTGAAGCATCTGCCTTCTCTGCTTTCCTGGGGCCTTGCCTCGTTAGATGCTGGAAAAGAAAGTCTTCGGCATCATTGTGCACAGACAGGCTGCCATTTCAGAGGGCTTTTTGGTACCACAGATGGAATCAGACATTAGGTAGAACCCCAGTACTCAGAAGACACTCCCCCAACCCAGCGTTTCTATGGAGAATCCATCAGCCCCTTGCAAAATGAGATGCTGCTCCCCAACTCAGGAGTAAACTCTGGAGACAATGTAGCAAGAAAACATCACTTTTTTGGAAAGAGCTTCCAGTTTCCTTGCCAGGATCAAGTTCAGTGCATTCTGGCATCCCAGGTTCGGAGATGTGGAAGGTCCATTTTCCTGGTGCAGGAAATGGGTGGCATCGGGGGTCCTCACTGGCTTTGATGACTGCACAATTGCACACCCTTGAGCATGCCATATGTGCTAAATGTGCTTGGACCACTTGGATTCGCTAATACTTAACCCTATTATTCTGAAGTCTGGATCCTTGTAGACTTCCCCTGGAGGGCCATCTATACAGAGAGGACCTTCCCCCACCAGGAGATTTAGTTTCAGGGATTCTCCAGAGCTCTCTGGACACTGATAGCCAGAAGCCTAGGTCTTCTAGGTTGGCTGGCCAGGTGAAGGAGGAACTCAGCCCTGGGTTACCTGCTTATGAACAGCAAGGCCAGCATGAGAACCCACGTGTCCAAGCTCTGGGGCCACCTCTGTTCCCCATAGTCCCTCCAACCCCCATTCTAGACACTGCAGAGAGAAGCTCCCATACCAGAAACAGTCAGTCCTAGACCTTAGGACATGGGATCCAAAGAGCACTGCCCAACTAATCAATTAAAAATGCAAGCCTAGCCAGGTGCGGTGGCTCACGCCTGTAACCCCAGCACTTTGGGAGGCCGAGGCGGGCGGATCACATTTAAAACACAGTTTCATTGCCCTTTCCACAAGCGGCCTCGCTACAGCCCCGTGAAAGTAGGTTGGAGAGGTATGGATATTTCCATTCATAGGTGAAGAGATGGAAATCAAGTGACTCATCACCAAAATGCAAGAGCTTAGGTTTTATATGTAGTTTATAGCTTTACGCACATCTGCGTAGCTGACCCAATGAAGTATTATCAATTTCGGATTTACAAATAAGAAAACTGAGGCTTAGCAAGAAGAAATCTCTTACCTTGGGTGATTAGTACATGGTAGACCACCTGGAATTTGAACCTCCAGAAAGGAGTGGCATGCCTGACCTTTCCAGTCTGGCTTTCATTTTAAAGGCTAGCTAACTGTCATGGAGGAGACATCGCTTGCCAAGACTGTTAAGGCAGCTAACATGTACAAGAACCTACTATGTGTCAGGTACTTGCCATTATCACAGCCACCCTAACACGCACCCTGGAAAAGAGGTAAAATCATTGCTATTTTACCAACAGGGAACTGGCATTGGAGGAAGAGCCTTACTAACTACTGAAGTATTAAGAGACGGGTCTGCAATGGAACCCAGGTCAATATGACAGCAAAGGCCAGGCTGCCTGCGCCATCGTCTGCTACCCAGCAGCTCTTCTCTCAAGAGGCCCACCCTGTGACTTTTTTGTCCCTCTTGACTGACCTCTGTATGCTGGCTACTTACAACTGTGAGGTCCCCAAGCTCCAGGACTTGTGACTCTCCATGGAGTCAAGGGAATCTACATCATTGAAATCTGGCAGAAATTTACTGTACCCCATACATCACCTGCACATGGCAGCTGTCCAGGAACAAAACTGCTGGCCAATACGGTCAAAAGCTTTTCTCCGCCAACAGCCCAACTCCTTGTCCAGCCATGGAGGTAGAGGGGTGCAATGGGAAGGTACCCAGGTTAGCCTCTCAGCACTTTGGTATCGCTGAGTCACCCAGTGTCCACACCTGTGAAAAGGAGGTAGAACGGCCTCTCTCGCAGGGAGGTGGAAGACAGGAGACAAAGTAGGCACAGAAGCCAGTTCATAATAGGGTGAGGACAAATGCGAGCACCACCAATCTCCTGGCAGCTGCCTGCCATCTCAGTGAAATGCTGGCCAGGGACAGGAGAAGCAGAGGGGTCTAGAATATCTGCCAACCAGGTCACCAACTTCCCTCATGAATTCAAGGCAGCATCTCCCTCTTCTATGCCTTGGTTTCAGCAGAAGCCGTGCTAGTGCTAACCCTTATAGGAGAGAATCCCCATTCCCTGGCCTATAGGAGTCCTTTCCCTCAAAGGCCAGTCAACCACCCTCCTCATTTAAGGATTCCAGTTTTTTCAAGCATTATAGTCTCCAGTCACCTACATAATATCCCTCTGATTGGAAGGATCTCTGAGGTTAAGACCACTATATTTTCCACACCATTTTTGAGCCCCGCCCACCTACCTAGCAAGCAGGTGTTGTAGCTGAGCTGGAGTGGGAAAGGCATGGAAGGGAGAAGTGTGGGAGAGGAAAGAATGGTCTGCAGGGACCAAGAGGACAGCATGGACAAGGCAGGAGAGGAAAGAGGGAGTCGGGAACATAGAGAGAAAGGCTGAGACAAAATGCACTCCCCAGATACAGAGTTCCTTAAAAAATTAAAATAGGCCAGGTGCAGTGGCTCACACCTATACTCACAGCACTTTGGGAGGCCAAGGTGGGAGGAAAACCTGAGGTCTGGAGTTCGAGACCAGCTTGGCCAACATGGTGAAACCCCATCTCTACTAAAAATACAAAAATTAGCCGGGCATGGTGGCAGGTGTCTATAATCCCAGCTACTTGGGAGGCTGAGGCAGGAGAATCGCTTGAACTCTCTGGAGGCAGAGGTTGCAGTAAGTCGAGATGGCGCCATTGCACTCCAGCCTGGGTGACAAAGCAAAACTCCATCTCAAAATAAATAAATAAAAAGAAAAATACAAATGAAAATAACAATTCCCAGATACACAGACTCTTTGCAACAACAACAACAAAAAAAAAAAAAAAAACACTAAGCTTTTTTCTTTTGGGTACAGTGTTTTAGTACATGAGAAGGACCAACAACAAAAACAGACGTGGACATGGCCTCACAGCCCCTTTCTGTTCTGCTCCTCCTTCATTCCTTTCAGCAGCCCCCTGTACTGTCCTGCTAGGCATCGTAGGTATTTACCTGTTCTCCATTCCCTTTGGTGCAGAATTTTCAGAACTTCCTCATATCAAAATCGAACAGTTGTGGCCAGGTGCGGTGGCTCATGCCTGTAATCCCAGCACTTTGGGAGGCCGAGGCAGGCAGATCACTTGAGGTTCAGGAGTTTGAGACCAACCTGGCCAACATGGTGAAACCCTGCCTCTACTAAAAATACAAAAATGTTAGCTGTGTGTGGTGATGCACACGTGAATTCCCAGCTACTCGGGAGGCTGAGGCAGGAGAATCGCTTGAACCTAGGAGGTGGAGGCTGCAGTGAGCCGAGATCATGCCACTGCACTCCAGTCTGGGCAACAGAGCGAGACTCCATCTCAAAAAAAAAAAAAAAAATTGAACAGTTGTACCTCCCATTTTCTATGGGAATGAACAGCCCAGCCGAGAACCAACTGGAAGCCACCTGATGACTGTAGAACAGTTCTCTCCAAGTCAGCTCTCAAAGGTCAGATAATGAGTGAATGGATATGCTCCTACTTTCGGGTAACCCATGGCTTTTGCTTTTTTTTTTTTTTTTTTTTTTTTTTTTGAGACGGAGTTTCACTCTTGTTGCCCAGGCTGGAGTGGAGTGGTGCCATCTCAGCTCACCACAACCGCCATCTCCCGGGTTCAAGCGATTCTCCTACCTCAGAGTCCCGAGCAGCTGGGACTACAGGCACGTGCCACCATGCCCAGCTAATTGTTGCATTTTTATTAGAGACAGGGTTTCACCATATTGACCAAGCTGGTCTTGAATTCCTGACCTCAGGTGATCCGCCCACCTCAGCCTCCCTAAGTGCTGGAATTACAGGCGTGAGCCACCGCGCCTAGCCAACCTGTGGCATTTTTTTTTTTTTTTTTTTTTTTGAGATGGAGTTTTTTTGCTCTGTCGCCCAGGCTGGAGAGCAGCAGTGCAATCCCAGCTCACTGCAACCTCCGCCTCCCAGGTTCAAGCAATTCTCCTGCCTCAGCCTCCCAAGCAGCTGGGACTACAGGCATGCTCCACCATGCCCAGGTAATTTTTCTATTTACTTGTAGTAGAGAAGGGGTTTCACTATACTGGCCAGGCTGGTCTCCGAACTCCTGACCTAGTGATCCACCTGCCTCGGCCTCCCAAAGTGCTGGGATTACAGGCGTGAGTCACCACGCCCGGCCCCATGGCATTTTTATAGAACTCATTTCCAGCCCCGAGCCTGAAGGAATGATTTGCCTGAAAGTCTTAAAGCTCAGTACTGAAGTAGGCCAACAGTGAGTACTATCTAAGCCTCCCTCTTCCCTCTGCCTGACAGGAAACTCAATAGTCCACTTGGCCAAGAGCCATTGTGTAGACAGACCCTCGGGAATACAACAGATGGGTTTTTCTCTGCTTCCAGGCTCTACTACCTATTCTAACCCAGAGATTCCTGTGCCCCATTTTTCTCAGATTCCTTAACATTGTTACATAGAATTTTTCTGTTCTCAAACCTTCCTCAAATATCTCGTCTAAAGAAGTGGGTCATTATGACCACACAAAGGGACCTATCGCAGTAAATGTTTGGGGCGTATATGGAAGGCGAGTAGGGAAATTTCAAACAAAGACCCGGATTCCGCAGCTTCCTCAAACTGCAGTCCACCATGGGCAATGGCAGCCCCAGGCGTCAGAAAGCATGCCACTTGCCTCACTGGTCCAGAATCTGTCCGGCCACACCCTTCAGAGAGGCCCTGCCTCCAAGGCCAGGGTGCACACTGCCACACCCTGCTTGGTCTCCTAGACAGGCGCTTCCCCATCTCCTTCTTTCATGAACAGTGGTGACTGGTGACTCAGGCAGCACTGCTTAGCAGAACTAGCGCTGGGAGTCCTGTCCAGATGGGGGGAAGGGAGGTGGAAGGTAGTGGTGTTAACAATCAGTGACAGTAGATCCCACTCATTTCCCTAGTCTATTTTACGACTTTGAACTCAGTATGCAAATTTATGCAAGACGAGATGCAAAGCAGTACTCTGAGCCAGAAGTCCCGTTGCTTTTTCCCCCTTTTTTTTTGAAGCTGCACTGAACCACTGTAAATCAGTGCTCGCCTCTTCCCCCCTTTATTCTTCCCAGGCAACTGCAGATGCAGAGCCTCCCCAGGCCCGCCCGCCTGCCTGCCTGCCTGCCTGCCTGTCTGCCCGCCCTGGGACTTTGAATGACTACACATTTCTATAGCACCTTTATACGTGCAGCGGGCCAGACGGCCACTCGGGCGGCCCCACCCCTCAGTATAATCCCCTGCATTGTACACGGTAGGGAAGGAGGCTGGGGAGATACTGAGGGAATCGGTCTAGACCAGCCTTAATTTTGAAAGGGCCTGGCCTGGCCCAACCCTGTTCCCTCCTCGACCCTGACATTTCTAGGCACTTCTGTCCTCTCCACCACCAAACACATACACATGCTTTTAGAGTCCCAACTTCAAGCAGATCTCAGGGTCTCCTTTCGGTTTTTCTTCTAGGCCTACCCACCCCTTCCCCCAAGTCTGACTTCTCAGTTTCTTTGAACCAACAAGCCCCAGCCCACCATCCCCGTGGGATACAGGCTCACCACCACCCACTCCTTCCACCCACTGATGTGCCCACCCCCACCCCTGCATCCTTGCCATCCCCAGGAAGCCAGCAGCAACACAGCCCCTGAGTCCCGGGAACAAAGACAAAAGAGCTAACAGCAAAGCCGGAACTGCTGAGGTTCGCTGCCTCGAAATAAGAGGGTATGTTTAAAATTCTCAAAAGCAACCTGCTCAAAGAGGAATGCAGGCTGGAGGGGGGTGCTCATTCTTCGGAGGGGAGAGAAGAGGGGACGGGAGATGGAATGGGAGGCAGAGGATTCAGTGCTAAGATCTCCGTCTGGGCCAGGCCCCACCCAACTCGGACCCAGCACTCTCCATCCAGTGACCCCAAGTCTCTGCCCCAGCCTAAGACCCTCTCCCGCACAAAAGCCTCCAACCTTGACCCCTTTTCCTCCTGCACCCTGAGGCTCCTTCCCGAAGTGCTCCCCTCCCCCAGCCCGACTCTTTCTCAGGCACCCCTGACATTGGTCACTTCTTTTGAGTGCACCCACTCAGCTTCCAGCCCCGCCCCCCACCTTCCACCCCTGCTTAACATCCCCTCTTCCCAGGCTGGTGCACAAAAATGCGGAAGGCGTCTGGGCACTGGGGAGGAGAAGGCAGCTGGGGCAAGCTGGCGGAAGGGAGTCCCATAACCAGGCAGAAAATCCAGAGTGCCATTCTTCCCATGAACTCACCCCATTGTCCCTGGCCTCCCCTGACAACTCCCCCCCACCCCCTTCAGGCTCCAGGGAAAAGTGAATGGGAGAAAATCTGCCGCATCTGTTCCTGGCTAAAGACCCTAACCGGCTTCAGGGATTTGGGAAGTAGAATTGGTTTTCAGGCTTAGAGTGAAACGAACGAAGAGTAGAAGAAAAAAAAAAAGTAAAACGTTAAAGAAGGAAAGGCATCACACACTTTATTAAAACCGTCAGCAGCCGAACCATCCTATGAACTTAGAGGCCTTTCAAAAAGTTCACCCTGCTGAGGAAGATGTTTAGTTTGTCAGAGTTCAGCTCAGAAACTGCACAGCACCTCCCCGGTGGACCACAAGGGGTGATGAGGAGGAACGCAGGACTAGGGGACAGGCACCCCGCAGTGAAAGGATTTCGTGGGGGCTTTTTCCTTTCATTGTTACTTTCTAAGAGAAGCAGGAGGGAAGGGTTAACTTGCAGGCAGGCTAGGGAAGGAAGCGAGCCGAGGAAGAAGAAAGGGACTGAGAGGCTCCACTCAGAGGAAGCCCTAACTTGCTCTGTACTCCAGATCAAAATGTGCTAAAGAAACAGAAGAAAGATTTCAACTCTGACCCCTAATTCCATTCTCAAGGAGAACAGGGGAAAAAACAATAGCAGACCAGGAGAAGGGAGGCGGGCTGGTGCATGGGGTGGGGGGCTTACGAAGACCTCAGAAGCTAAAAAGCAAGATTCTTGT
The DNA here is from genome assembly GCF_049350105.2 of Macaca mulatta. Taxonomy (NCBI): domain Eukaryota; kingdom Metazoa; phylum Chordata; class Mammalia; order Primates; family Cercopithecidae; genus Macaca; species Macaca mulatta. The sequence goes on along the minus strand of NC_133417.1, from coordinate 121,833,702 downwards.
TTTCACTTTTTCTTTTTAAGTTTGATAAACTTAGACTCACTTGCTTTTTCAGCAACAGCAGCAGGCAGCGGACACTTTTCACCACTGTCTCCAAGAGGAAAGAAAATAATTACAGCTTCCTCCCGACCACTGGGGCAGAGGCTTTCGTAATTTAAAAAAAAAAAAAAAAAAAAAAAGTGACCTCCTTAGAGACTGGTTGTGTCCCTCAAATAACTTTTTGGGAGGGATGAGGGCCCCCGAACAAAGAATATCGGGTCCCCATTCTATCCTACAGGAAGGGGTCCCTCAATTTAGGATACGGGCGGGGGTGGGGGGTGGCAACGCATCTCTCTTGCCTTTCGATCTGGGGCCCAGATGCGAAACTGCACAGCCTGGCTGCCCCCGTCCCGGGAATGCAGCTGGCGATCCGGCTTAAGTTACATTGATTCAGCTGCTAGGAGACCCCTCGCCTACCAAATGCCTCCCTTTTATTTTTCCATTCAACGTGGTAGCAAGAGCCCTGCTCGTTCCCTAGGGAGAAACAGTAGTGTTCGTTTTCATTTTTCTCCTAAGCGACCCATCCTACAAAGTACCAAGTCCTTTCTTTCTAACTCACAACCCCAGTTGAAGGAAGGGTCCCTTGGGACGCCGGGGACGCCGGTGCCTCCTCCTAGCTTACCTCCTCTTCCAAGGTTCCTGGCGTCACTGGCACCCCGCAGCCTCGGCCTCCCAGCAGCGATCCCACCAGGACCCTTGGGTCCTCAAGTAGTGCCCCAAATAAGATTCGAGTTCCTACTCCCATGGATCTGACCACCGTCCCCCTTCTCAGCAAATCCCTCCTCCAGAATAGAAGTCTGGGTCCGTTCCACGCGGGTAAGACTATGGCAACAGGGATGCCTTTCCTCTCCCCATTCATCCCCACCAAATGAGTCGCCACGGCTCTTCCACTTGCTCTAACTCCAGTTCCCCTCCCTGGGCCTGACTTCCCGGTCCCGCTCGCAACAGTCCCCCTTGATCTGGTCCAAGGTCTCCGCTCTGCCGCCCTTAAAAGAGTCCGTGAGGTCCAGCCGCCCGTCGGGCTTCCCCGCTGCCCTCCAAGTTTCTCCCAACTACTTGCTCCAGCCGGCGTTACCTGCAACCTGCTCCGGGCTGGCGCCATACTCGGCGTCCCGGCGCTTCTCACAAGTGCCCTCGCCCATAACCAGCGCCTGCAGGGGCAGCTCGGAGCCCGGGTGGGGATAGCAGCGCAGCCCCTGGCCGCAGCGCGGGGTGTAGACGCCGCACGCCTCGCCCTCCAGCCGGGCGCACACCGAGCAGCAGCCGCAGCCCGGCTCCCGGACTAGCTCGGCGCATGGCATGCGGGCTCCTCCGGCCACCGCGGCCACCGCGGCCGGCGGCGCGACCGGCGGGGGCCCGCAGGCGGCCAGGCGCTCGGGTGTGCAGGGAGGGCAGCGGAACAGCACCTCCGCGTGCGCCCCGCCGCCGCCGCCGCCACTCGCGCCCAGCAGAAGCAGCAGCAGCGGCAGCAGCGGCGGCGGCGGCAGCGGCAGCGCAGGGCAGCCCACTCTCGGCAGCATGCTGGCGGTCGGCAGTGCGGCGCGGCGAGCAAGCGGGCGGGCAGGTGGCACGTCCCTGCGAGCGCGGGAGCCGCCTCCTCCTTTTCTTCCTCCTCCCTCGCCGCCGCAGCCGGGTCCTAAAGGGCCGGCTTCTCCCCGCCCCCTGCCTTCTCCCCTCCCCCTTTTGAAGACCACTCCCTTCCCCCCGACACTCCCTCGCGCCGGCAAGTGCGTGCGCGCACGCCCGCTCGCACACCCCAGCGTTGGCTGCGGGCTCTGGGGGTCGCCTACTCTTCCCGGGCAACGTCCCTCCACACTCTTCTGGCCCTGACTCTGACTCCTGGAGAAGAATACGGATAACTCGCGGGTTTGGATAGGACCGGCGTGGCGGTGGAGAAGAGCGCGTGCTTTTGTCTGCTCTCAGTTCAGTTCGCGAGGACTTCGTTTGCGCACTTCCCATGTAGCCGGCACTGGGCTAACCGCTGGTGAACACAAAGGACATACGGCACCGTTTTGACCTTCCAGTAGATTTCAGTCGGCTCACACCAACTCCTTCCATCCCTTGATATCACCCGCCACTGACACGTGGCTTGGAACAATGACTTCTTGTTGGGTGGTTCCTGCGGAGTTTCAGACCCGTCTAGACCAGACTAGACCCAAACAGCCCCAAATGGTCTTAGTGACTATTGCAGTTTTGCAAACCTGGGAGCTCGTGACTACAACCTATGAGAACCCTAAGTGCAATGCCCCGCAAAACCTGCCCCCTTCCTCTGCCCCAGACCCCCTCCCTTCTCCGCCTGCTGAAATAATCCCTTAGCACCCTGGGCCCCCACCTACAAATCTCGAGGCACTTGTTGCAGGACAGATCCCAGAACACCCATTTGCAGGGGTCTTGGAGAGGTCAATAAGCTCTCCAGGTGTGAGAGACCCGCTCTGGGGTAAGGCCATTTATGGCTGTCTTCAATAATGCAGATGGACAAGGATGACCTCCTTTCATTGTTCTGTTTGATTTACTGAGTCATCTACCCAAGCTGCCCCCAACCCCCATCATTCCAGGCTGGACTCAGCCATAATCATCAACCATCTCCTGGGTTGTGACCCTAACAAAGACCCCTGTCAGAGAGATTCCCTGGGTGAGAGATGAACCATTAAGCTGCCTCCACCGCAGGTTTAATCTCCCTATACCTCAGCGCCCCTCTTCCCCAACCAGACCCCTCCACTCTGGCTCTTTCTAACTTTAAGGCTCAGAGCCTGTTTGATTCAATTCAACAGCTAGTTAACCCAGTGGCCACCTGACTCTGAAGGTGACCTAGATGCCTCCAGGAAGGCAAGTTCCTAGTCTTAAGACACTAAGCTGGGAAGAGTTACGGGGAAAGACTTTGGTAAGATAATATAAATAAATAAATAAATAAATGAATAAATAAATAAATAAATAAATGTTTATCAGAGGCTTTGAATAAAAGAAATATTTTGGTAGAGAGGTGATGTGGTGGTTGAGGAAAGGGGAGTTTCTTGGGTGAGTGGGAACTGAAATTGAAGCTTGTAATTCTACCAGAGGAAATGGACCGTTAGCAAGGGCACAGGCAGAGGGAACACCTGAAGCAAAAACACAGAAATGGGGCCGGGCGCGGTGGCTCACACCTGTAATTCCAGCACTTTGGGAGGCCGAGGCGGGTGGATCACTTGAGATCAGGAGTTCAAGACCAGCTAGCCAACCGTGGCCAACATGGTGAAACCCCATCTCAACTAAAAATACAAAAATTAGCTGGGCATGGTGATGCACGCCTGTAGTCCCAGCAACCTGGGAGGCTGAGGCAGGAGAATCACTGAGAGCTGGAAGTTGCAGTGAGCCAATATCGCACCACTGCACTCCAGCCTGGGCGACAGAGTGAGAATCAGTTTCAAAACACACGCACACGCACACGCACACGCACACGCACACAGAGAGAGAAATGGGAAAATGAGGCTGGGGATCAGAAAGTCAGTCCACTTCAGCCAGAGTGCAGGATGCTTGCAGAGAGCAGCAGGAAGGCAGGAAAATCCAGCTGACTGTATGGAGGTTTGGCTTAATATGCTAGGCAGTAAGGATACAGCATCCATGTTTGAGCAGAGGAAGACACGGACAGAGCTGGACTTCTGGAAATCATTAGCACTATGTAGAGTGCCGATCTGAAAAAAAAAAACAAAGTAAAAAAGTAAAAAGCACTATGTACAGTACCAATCTGAAAAAAAATAAAAATGAAAAAGACACAGGAAGGATCGTGATCATTCCAGCTTCATTCTCCCTGGTGTCTCCTGCCTGCTTTGTAAGATGTTTCTGTTGGCCCCACCCACTGAGCTCCTGCAGAGTAGGGACAGGGTCTAGAACAGCACTGTCCAATAGAAATCAACTGCAAACCGCAAACTTGAGCACATGTGCAATTGTAAATTTCTAGTAGCCATATTAAAATATAGTAAAAAGAAATAGGTGATATTTATTTTAATAATATTCTTAATTTGGCGGTATATCCAAACTACTATCATTTCAGTGTGTAATCAACACTAAAATTAATGAGAGTTAACATTCCTTTTCTTATACTCAATCCTCAAGTTCCAATGTGTATGCTATACAGCACATTTCAGTTTGAAATAGCCAAAGTTCAAATGATTGATAGCCGTGTGTGGCCAGGTAGCTAGCAAATTGGACAGCCCACAGTTCTAAATACTGCCTGGCACCAGATAGGCACTCAATAAATATTTGTTGAGTGAATGAAAAGTACAATCTCTCAAAATATTCCTGGCAGGGCCCCTCATTCTCTTTCTGTCTTAATTGCAATGCCCAGGAGCTGGGGATGAAAGGCTGTGATGAGTCTATTAAGAGGCTAAGAGTGGCTGGCATTCATTCATTCATTCATTCATTCACATGCAGCTGCTCACTTACCTTTTGAGATTCATTCTCTTTCCACCTCCTTTAAAGTTCTTGATCTTTTAGCCAAGAGCAGTGGAGATGAGCAGGCAAAGTGATGCTGACTTGACAAATGCAAAGTACTCAATGAGATTTCACTTTCTAATGAGCCTGAAGGCCACACCCAATTCTTTTCTCCTAGTTCCCAGATTAATGGCCAATTTTACCCTTCCCCACCCTAAATACACACAAACACATAACAAAATAATCCCATCTTTTTAAGGCTTTTCCTAACCTCTCCTGAGCCAGGCCAGCTGCTACGGAGGCTTGAATCACAGAGCATCCTCAATCCATTGAAGCCTAAAGAAGTAGCGGGACTCAGCCCAGGACCCAGAGCTGGTTACTGGCTGGCCTACAACTTAACCATTTTGCTTATTACTGTAGGCCCAGGGCTAGAACAGTGCCTGCACAGAGATGCTCAAAGAATATTTGTTGAGTGAATCCAGGTTCTCTGCTCCGTGTCTCTTGCTTTGCCCATCCCATTGGTCCTGGAGCATTCTTCACTTTAAATTTCTCATGAGTCCTCTGCAAAGTTATGTCCTTAGGCTTCAGAGCCTGTCTGTGCCCAGCAGTAAGGACTGGCTGAGAGATGGGGACAGGCTAAGACTGGTTTTCTCCCTTCCCCTTAATCCCTGCCTTTTTCCATCTCAACCATGTTTTATAAACCCCACCCTTACATGGTTTACTGTAACTAGGTACCATCTGTACTATTATTTAAATAATTTTTTTAAAGTAAGGCAATTCACTCTTTTTTTTTTTTTTTTTTTTTTTTTTTTTGCTTACGATCGTTTTTAAAAGAAACTTTGTATCACTACCATAAATGGAAATGCAGTATTGATGGTCATCTATAGATGGTAACCATAAAAATAAACACAATGAAAACAAAACAATGTTATTTGATTTGAGCTGGATACTGTTGCCTGCTGAAACTTCTGAGGCTGGTAAACTCTCCCCAAGTTAAGAAAGATGAGACAATCTAAAAGAAGCATTCAAGTTAAGTCGACCCAAGCTGAGATTTTGTCCAAGTCATCAGGAGAGGAATGTTTTTAAAAAATGTTTTGAAATACACATGCAAAAAAAGTAGATAAACTAGATAAATATCCACAAATTGACGGCACCATATAACCAGCTCCCAGATCAAAAAGAACATTGGCCAGGCACAGTGGCTCATGCCTGTAATCTCAACATTTTGGGTGGCTGATGCAGGCAGATCACTTGAGCCCAGGAGTTCAAGACCAGCCTAGGCAACATGGTGAAACCCTGTCTCTACAAAAAAATAAAAATAAAAATAAATAAGCTGGGCTTGGTGGTGCATGCCTGTAGTTGCAGCTACTTAGGAGGCTGAGGTGGGAAAGTCATTTGAGCCCAGGAGGTCAAGGCTGCAGTGAGCTGTAATTATGCCACTGTACTCCAGCCTGGATGACAGAGTGAGATGCTGTCTAAATAAATTAATAATAAAGAAAAGAACATTAACAGCATGTAGAAACCCTTTCATGCCCCTGCTGGTTATTATCCCTATGCCCTGCAAGGATAAACATTGTCCTGACTTCTACTGGTGTGGATGAGTTTTCACATAAATGAAAACTTACAATAAGCAGGGTTTTTTGTTTTGTTTTGTTTTGTTTTGTTTTGTTTTTTGAGACAGAGTCTCGCTCTGTTGCCCAGGCTGGAGTGCAATGGTGCGATCTCAGCTCATTGTAACCTCCACCTCCCAGGCTCAAGCACTTCTCCTGCCTCAGCCTCCAGAGTAGCTAGGATTACAAGTGTCCGCCACCATGGCCGGCTAATTGTTATATTTTTCATGTGAACCAAAAAAGAATGCAAACAGACAAAGCAATCCTAAAGCAAAAAGAATAGAGTCAGAAGCATCACATTACCTGACTTCAAACTATACTATAAGGCTACAGGAGCCAAAACAGCATGACACTAATACAAAAACAGACACATAGACCAATGGAACAGAATAGAAAACCCAGACATAATGTTACAAAGTTGAGAAAAATAAGCAGTGGGAAAAGTACCTATTCAATAAATAGTGCTGGGATAGCTAGCTAGCCATATGCAGAAGAATGAAACTGGACCCTTACCTCTCACCACATACAAAATTGAACTCAAGATGGATTAAATATTTAAGTGTAAGACCTCGAACTATAACAATTCTAGAAGAAAGCCTAGGAAACACCATTCTGGATGGCAGCCTTGGGAAAGAATTTATGACTCCTCAAAAGCAACAGCAACAAAAACAAAAATTGACAAGTGGGACCTAATTAAACTGAAAAGCTTGTGCAAAGCAAAATAAGCTATCAGCAGAGTAAACAGACAACCTACAGAATGGGAGAAAATATTTCCAAACTATGCATCTGATAAAGGTTTAATGTCCAGAAACAATTCAACAAGCAAAAAAGCAAATAACCCCATTAAAAAGTGGGCAAAGAACATGATCAGCCACTTCTCAAAAGAAGACATACAAGTGGCCAATAAACATATGAAAACATGCTTAACAACACTAATCATCAGAGAAATGCAAATCAAAACCACAATGAGATACCATTTCACACCAGTCAGAATAGCTATTATTAAAAAGTCAACAAAACAACAGATGTTGGCAAGGCTGCAGAGGAAAGGGAACATTTATACACTGTTGGTGGGAATGTAAATTAGGTCAGCTACTGTAGAAAGCAGTTTGGAGATTTCTCAAGGTACTCAGAACTACCATTTGATCCAGCAATCACATTACTGGGTATATAGCTAAAAGAAAATAAATTATCTTACCAAAAAGACACATGTACTCATATGTTCACTGCAGCACTATTCACCATAGCAAAGACATGGAGTCAACCTAGGTGCCCATCAGTGGTGGACTGAATAAAGAAAATGTGGTATATATGCACCATGGAATACTACGCAGCCATTAAAAAAAAAAAAGGATGAAATCATGTACTTTGCAGCAACATGGATGCAGCTGGAAGCCATTATCCCAAGCGAATTAACACAGGAACAGAAAATACCACATGTTCTCACTTATAAGTGGGAGTTAAACACTGGGTACTCATAGACATAAAGATGGCAACAACAGACAACGGGGGCTACTAGATGGAGAGGGACAGAGGGGGAAAGGGTTGAAAAACTAACTGTTGGCTACTAGGCTCACTACCTGGGTGTTGGAATCATTCATACCTCAAACCTGAGCATCACGCCACAACACATATAATAAACCTGCACATGCACCCCCTGAATCTAAAATAAAAGTTGAAATTGTATTTTAAAAATTCCTCCTATTTTATCATACATATATAAACCCCACTGTGAATAGCCCACTGTGAATAAAGAAGGTGTTCAAACAGAACTGGTAAATTGAGAAAAGATGGAAAGTGCTCACGTCTGTAATCCCAGCACTTTAGGAGGCCGAGGCAGGTGGATCCCAAGGTCAGGAGATCGAGACCATCCTGGCTAACTCAGTGAAACCCCGTCTCTACTAAAAATACAAAAAATTAGCCAGGCGTGGTGGCGGGCGCCTGTAGTCCCAGATACTCGGGAGGCTGAGGCAGGAGAATGGCGTGAACCCGGGAGGTGGAGCTTGCAGTGAGCCGAGATTGCGCCACTACACTTCAGCCTGGGGAACAGAGTGAGACTCCGTCTCAAAAAAAAAAAAAAGATGGAAAGTGCCAATTGTTGGCAAGGATAGGAAGCAAGTGGAACCCCAGGTACTGCTGATAGGAGTATACGTTCATACATTTACTTGGCAAAACTTTTTGGCTCTGTCTACTAAAGCTGATCACATGTGTACCCTATGACCCAGAAATTCCATGTCTAGGTACGATTACAGGTGTGAGCCACCACGCCCAGCCATCATACTTGTTTTTAAAGATGGGGTTATTATATGTCACTCTGGCTGGAGTGCAGTGGTTATTCACAGGCACAGTCATAGCGCTTTGTAGCCTCAACCTCCTGGGCTCAAATGATCCCCCTGCCTCAGCCTCCCAAGTACCTAGGATTACAGGCACATGCCACCATGAATGGCTTATATCCTTTTGTTCATGGGGGAGTTCTGAGTTTGAGTTTTAGTTGTTGTTTCAAGAGGAAGGGAAGAAGCACAAAAGGATAAGAGCATTGCTTGAGCAGAGGAAATGTCCTCTAGTTTTTATACATTCCCCAGGGATTTGCCAAAGACCAGCATAGCCTCCTCCTTGGTGAACCCTGAAACAAAATGAACAGGGGCGAGGACCTCTGGCTTTTCTGACCCAGATCCTTGGAAAGAAACTCCCTAATGGAAATCTGGGGAACATCATTACGGAAAAGATGAAGAATGGAAAATGTGCTTTGTGATGATTTTCTGAACAACCATCAAGGGGCAGGTCAACCACTCAATCGATCACTGTCATCATCTTTGTCTTCAGAAAATCTTAACCAAGTGCCTCCTCCCAGATGATAGGTTAGGCTTTGTGTAGCCCTGCCATCTAGAAGTTGCTGATCAGGTTGGATGACTCCACAGTGACCAAATGGAAAGGACACAAAAGAAAAGAAACAGAATAGAATGTAGGCCCTGGAGGCAGGTAGGAGTTAAGCGGAAAAAGGGCCTTGGGACCAAGCTGCCTAGATTCATGTCCACCTCCTCTGCTTACTGGCTATGTAATTTGGGGCCAGTTATTTAACCTCCCTCAGCCCCAGTTTCCTCATCTATAATAAGGGGTGATAATAGTACCTGTTTCAGAGACTTGTTGCAAAGAGTGAATTAGGCTGGGCACTGTGGTTCATGCCCGTAATCCCAGCAGTTTGGGAGGTTGAGGTAGGTAGATCACTTGAGGTCATGAGTTCAAGACTGGCCTGACCAACATGGTAAGACCCCATCTCTACTAAAAATACAAAATTAGCCAGGCGTGGTGGTGCAAGCCTGTAATCCCAGCTACTGAGGAGGCTGAGGCAGGAGAATCACTTGAACCCTGGAGGCAGAGGTTGCAGTGAGCCAAGATCGTGCCACTACACTCCAGCCTGGGAAATAAGAGCAAAACTCTGTCTCGAAACAACAACAACAAAAAAAAAAAAAAAAAAAAAAAACAGAGTAAATTAGGCTTGGCACAGTGGCTCATGCCAATAATCTCAACAATCCTGGAGGTCAAGGCAGAACTGCTTGAGGCCAGGAGTTCAAGATCAGCCTGGGCAACACAGCGAGACCCCATCTCTACAAAAAATTAAAATTAAAAAATTGTCCAGGGATTGTGGAGGGTGCCTGTAGTCCTAGCCACCCGGGAGGCTGAGGTAGGAGGATGCTTGAGCCTGGGGATTCAAGGTTACAGTGAGCTAGGATTGCAGCATTGCACTCCATCTTGGGTAACAGAATGAGACCCTGTCTCTAATTTTATTTTATTTTATTTATTTATTTATTTTTATTTTATTTATTTATTTTATTTTTTTTTTTTTGAGATGGAGTCTCGCTCTGTCGCCCAGGCTGGAGTGCAGTGGCACGATCTCGGCTCACTGCAACCTCTGCCTCCTGCGTTCACACCATTCTCCTGCCTCAGCCTCCCGAGTAGCTGGGACTATAGGCGCTCACCACTACGCCCAGCCAATTTTTTGTATTCTTTAGTAGATACGGGGTTTCACTGTGTTAGCCAGGATAGTCTCAATCTCCTGACCTTGTAATCCACCCGCCTTGGCCTCCTAAAGTGCTGGGATTACAGGAATGAGCCACTACGCCCGGCCTCTAATTTTAAAAAATAACAAAAATGTTAAATAAGAGTAAATAAAACAAGGTGAAATCCTTAACCCACTGCCTGGTATACAACCCTCAGCCAGAGACAGTCCTGCCATTATGATTGCGTTAGGCAAATGAGAGGCGCCCATGTCTTTTGGCATGTTGCAGGAGTAGGGTATGATGTTTAGAGTTCCTTAGGGTGAGGTCAGGAAAGCACTACGTCCCTCCCTCTGTAAAGATGGGAAGATGTTTGCAGAGGAAGGAGAAATTCAAAGGGACTACTTGGTTGGAAGGGATTGGAGTTGTTCCCCAAAGTGTAATGAGGAAAGAGAGGGAGAACTGGATGCATATTGCTTCCAGCAAGTGTGCTCAAGAGTAACAGAAAAGTAACAGAAAAGAAATAGAAGAAACCAGAGCACAGGGGTCCTCAGAAGCCTGGAAGAAAGCATGGAAACCAGCCACAGGGTTTGGAATCTTATCCGCACTCTTAAGTCGAAGGCCTGGCTGGTCTGCATGGCCTGGGTAACAGGCAGGGAAGTGCAGTGACAACAGGAAGAAAGGAACAAAACTAGCAGCGCTAAGTCCATGCAGACACCTTTACAGGTGCTATTTCATTTAATTCTTACAAGTGTCAAATGATGCTTAGACAATGTAAGTGACCTGCCCATGGTCATGTAACTAGTATGTCAAAACCTTACCTTTCCACTACTTCCAAGGGAACCAAGAAATGACAACTCTAACTCAGGACCTACTGCCAACCTCAGGGTGTGTGGCCTTGGGCATGCTGTGGCACTCTACTCAATTTCTCTGAGTTTACTCAAGTTCTTCTGAAGGATGAGGGCATTGGACTGCATGTTCTTGGGCACTGGATGAAGGAAATGATGATTCACAGAGGCAGTTTGGTGTGATTAAGAGCAAGGATTTTGAAGCCGCATGACCTAGCTCAAGTCTTGGTTCACCCTACTGCGGTGGAGCCTGCTGATGTTCACCTTTATCCCATTCTCTTTTCCTTCCTTCACACACAGAAGCTTAGCTCGCAGTCACAAGTGACTAGCTGTGGGCAGTGAGCTGTGAGTGAGATGAAGTGACGTGTTAGTCCTAGTCTGAGGCAACGGAACAAAACCTACATGACTCCTCAGTTTCTGTCTTCTTCATGTTTTAAATGGTGAGGCTGCAATATGGCAGGGTCTCCACCAGCCTGGATCCTGAGTGACTGTATGGATTAGAGATTAGAGCCTCCTGCCTTGAATAGCTAATGAGTGTGAATTAAACCTCTGTTGTTTTAAGCCATTAAGATTTGAGAAGGTTGTTATTGTAGTATAGGCTAGTCTATCCTGACTAATGCAACCATTTACTAGCTGTGTAAACTCGGGTAAGTTTCTTTTTTTTTTTTTGAGATGGAGTCCTGCTCTGTCACCCAGGCTGGAGGTGTGATCTCGGCTCACTGCAACCTTCACCGCCTGGGTTCAAGTGATTCTCCTGCCTCAGCCTCCCGAGTAGCTGGGACTACAAGCGTGTGCCACCATGCCTGACTGATTTTTGTGTTTCTAGTAGAGATGAGGTTTCACCATGTTGGCCAGGCTGGTCTTGAACTCCTGACCTAAGGTGATCTGCCCACCTTGGCCTCCCAAAGTGCTGGGATTACAGGCGTGAGCCACCCCCCCGGCCCATCCGGCCAAGGTTCTTAACCTCTCTGTGTATCAGTTTCCTCATCTATAAAATGGAGACACTGATAATCCCTACCTCATAGGGTTGTTGTGAGCATATAAATAACAATATTTTAAGCACTTAAGACTTAAAAACAACGTCTAAAATATTTAAGTACTATGTAAGTATTATTTATCACATTTATTTTGTAGGATGTTTTTCCAGTAGCAATAGAAATTGTCAGTTTCAATTAATATTCAAACATGCAACAATAGATCTGAGTTTGCATCCTGATGTTGCCACTTGCTTGTTGGATGAGTTCAAGCCAGTCATCTGACTTTTCCGAGCCTCTGTTTCCTTATCTTTAATGCGAACAATAATGTCTACCTCAAAGGGTAGTTGTGAAGATACTGTGAGCTCAGCACCTGGCATGTTGTAGGCTCAAAAAAAAAATCCCTTCTTGATTTATATTTTGTAGGCAGGGAGTTTGTGATGATTCTCCTTAAAAAGGAGATACCAAGGCACAGAAGGGAAAACTCCAAATATTCTACTACTAGAAGAAGCTTTCCAGACCAAAGCAATGGAACCCCACCTGGGACTAACCAGATGGCCAGCCTCATCCCCTATTCCGCTCATAGCTCACACTGCCATTGCCTTGTTCTCATGACCTTTCCCGTATAACAAACCATCCCAAAGTTCAAGTCTTGAAACAGTCATTTATCTTACTTCTTGTGGTTCTGTGGGTTGACTGGATTCAGCTGGGCTGTTCTCATGTGGGCTCTTTCATGTGGTTATAGCAGACGGTGTCTGGGACTGGAGTCATCATCTGAAAGCCCAGCTCAGCTGACACCCAAGAGGGCTGCGCACTCCCCTGGGGGCAGTGGGTGCCGGCTACTGGCTGCGAGCTGAGCTGGCTGGTTAACTACGGCACCTGCATCTGACTTCTCCTGTGGCTCAGGTGGCTCAGAGCATGGTGGCTGGGTCTGGGTTTTGAGAGGGAGTATCCCAAGAGTGAGTGCTCCAAGAGACCAAACGGAAGTTGCAAGTCTTTTTTTTTTTTTTTGAGATGGAGTCTCACCCAGGCTGGAGTGCAGTGGCACAATCTCAGCTCACTGCAACCTCTGCCTCCCAGATTCAAGCGATTCTCCTGCCTCAGCCTCCCGAGTAGCTGGGATTACAGGTGTGTGCCATCATGCCCAGCTAATTTTTGTATTTTTAGTAGAGATAGGGTTTCACCACATTGACCAGGCTGGCCTTGAACACCTGACCTCAGGTGATCCACCCTCCTCGGTCTCCCAAGTTGCTGGGATTACAGGCGTGAGCCACCATGCTTGGCCCCAGAAGTTGCAAGTCTTTTTGGCGTTGAGAAGTCCCACAGCATCACTTCCCCTACATCCTACTAGACACACAGAAGGTCAGCCCATGTTCAAGGAGGTGGAGAAATAACGAATGGGACAGAGATATTGTGGAGGCCATCTTTGGACAGCGTAATTGGCACAGCATCCACACTTCCTCACTGACGGGACATCTGCATAGAAGCCAGGCCTTGTTCCAAGGAGTTGAGGGGCAGCTCCACTCACCCTTGTCTCCTCTGACTGCTGGTCATTCCCTGGGAAGCAAGGGCCAACTGCTGCTCTCCAGAGGCAGGCCAATTTGGATAAATGAGTCAACCCTCTACCAGGCCAGGAGTCCTGCACAGCTTCTGGGGCTCACAGTTTTACAAAGAGCACTATAGACAGAGCTCCAAGCCTTGGGTAGAGGCGCTTCCCATTAAACACATTACAAACAAATAGAAGTTCTTTCCCTCCCCTTTTGGAAGGTTGCATTGGGGTCAAAGAGTTGTGGAAATCCTTGATGGCTCAGGACGGGGGCCTTTTGCATCTGACAGAAAGGGGTGTTGAGCAAAGCATCCCTCAGCCAGAATTTTCTAGATGAGAAGTTGGCAAACTTTTGCTGTAAAGGGCACCGTGGTAAATATTTTAAGCTTTGCAGGCTTCATGGGGTCGCAAGGACTCAGCTCTGCCATTATATCCCAAAAGCAGCCAAGGGCAATATTTAAACAAATGAGCAGGCTGTGTTCCAATAAAATTTTATTTACAAGAACAGATGGCGGCCAGAATTAGCTTACAGGCTGTAGCTGGTCCACCCCTGCTCAAGGGCTTCCTCAGTTTTAGAGAGCAGATTTTCAAAGGCTTCCATGCCCGAGAGATAACATAGGGCCTGAAGGATCACTTCCCAGCCTGTATCCAACCGACCCCCATTAAAGCAGCCCTCCGCGTAACCCCAAGAAAGCCCTAGAATGCCTGTGAGAAAGGCCAGCTCCACAAATGTCAAGTTTTTTATGAGGGTCCCCACACCCTCCCAGGATCCCAGGGTGAGGTGTTCCCAGTCCCCAGCGTCCCCAGAGGAGAATCTCAACCCAGCCCCGGCCAGGCCCTGGCAGGCCCTCTCTGTTCAGTCAGGACAAGATTCAGATGTGCACCCTGAGACTTCTTGGAGAAAGGAAGAGAGACAGGCGGCAGAAGGAAGCAAAGCAGATGCCGCGAGAACGGGCCTGGGAAAGGCTTCAAGCAGAGTGCAGCATCTGTGGACAATGTGAGCGGCACTGCGGCCTCCACTGGACGGCCCGCCCCCTGCTTCCTGCTGCAGCTTTTCTTTCGAGGAACAAGACTACATCTGTTTGGCGATATTCTATCTGGAATCGTTAAATAAACCTTTCAGGCCTGGCAAACAACAGCCCATCATATTCCAATGGGGGAGCTCCTGAAACGCAGCAGACTTCTTAATCCTAAATCTGTCTGCTGGTTCCCCCCTCCCCTCCAAGCAAATCCCTGCTCGCCCCATTCCCTAGCCAGCGACTCGGAGAAAGACGGCACATTTGCCACCTTCAGCTCCTCTCAACACATCAATCCTTGTTTTGGAGTCTTCATGTCTACCTTTTTACTTTTTTTTTTTTAATTTAATTTAATTTAATTTTTTTTTTTGAAATGGAGTCTCGCTCTGTTGCCCAGGCTAGAGTGCAGTGGCACGATCTCGGCTCACTGCAACCTCCACCTCCCAGGTTCAAGCCATCCTCCTACTTCAGACCTCCTAGTAGCTGGGATTACAGGCACACACCACCATGCCTGGCTAATTTTTGTATTTTTAGTAGAGACAGGATTTCACCATGTTGGCCAGTCTGGTCTCGAACTCCTGACCTCAGGTGATCCACCCACCTCGGCCTCTCAAAGTGTTGGGATTACAGGCATGAGCCACTGTGCCCGGCCTTCATGTTTACTTTTGGTATTATTGTACTTGGTGGTTTCTCTCTCTCTTTCACTAGCTCAATGGTCTCAGCCACACAATACCGTCTGAGCAAACTGGTCCAGGCCCCCACAATTATCTCATCTCCTCATTACCCCCACCCTCACCCTCCTGAGGCCACTGAGTAGCAGGCAAAGCTAAACAAATAAAGGATGGGAAGCCACCCAGCCAGCATTTCCAAGGGCCTGGCAATGGGAAATTACAAGCTCACTGATCAGATTGTCTTTACGCCCCACAGACACCAGCCTGCCCCATAGACACACTACACACACACAACACACACACACACACACACACCCCCCGCAGAGACAAACTGCAATGCAGGCTATAGACCCTGTGTGCCCAGCTGTGCACACAGCCCTCTCCCCTTCCCAGTCTCCTCACTCCCTTCCCTCAATGCAGCAGACACTCATTGTCCTAACTCCCCTTTCCAGGAAATCTCTTGCCTCAGCAGAGAGTCATGTCATGGAAAGCAAGAAGTTGCTGTAGGCACATTTGATTTCTGATGAAATTGCTGCTGGATGGTGGTGAGAAATGAGTTTGAACTACATCCTTCTGCCTCCCCAACTCTTTCCCGCCTGGGAGAAGGATGTATAGACTACACGCTGCAATTTCACAGACAGGCCTTGTTTCTCTGTTGCTCTGTGATTAAACCTCTGCCTCTCGTTTCTAATCAGAAGCCAGGTGGTGAGGCTGTTACCGCTCTACCAAGACAGAGGGAGAATAGGGGAAGGAATAGGAGGAAATGATGAAATAATCCAATTTGGAAACAGCCATTGCAGGGTGGAGGTAGCCAAGAATCCCTCCCTAGGGGAGAAGTAGAACCCTCAATTTGGAGACTCTTTATAGGGCAGTTTGGGGATTAGAAACATTCTTTGTAGGAGGAAGACTCTCTTCTAAAATGATTCCTGATTCAGGCCTTGCAGAGCACCTTCCTAAAGGTGAGGCAAACTTCATCTAGCCTGTTTCTCGCTCGTAACACCAGGCGTGGAGCCCCCCTCAAAGCTGTCCTAAGATCTGAGTTTAGGTTGCTTTGTGTTTCTTTTTGTGCCCTACCTCCCTCTCCCTGATGACACTGAAAGCTCAGTGAGGGCAGAGACTGGTATTCTCTGATTCCTGTGCCCCCATCCGTCCTCTCACCCATCTCACCCATCTCCCCACAACCATCCTGCCTGGCTTTGCCTATGGTAGAGAGGTTACTGTATTCTCATTCTCCTGCTATGCCTCCAAGTGAGCAGCCTTGGTGATTCTCTTTTGCATAGGTGGAAGAATCGCAGCCTGAGGAAAAGCAGCTCACCCCTCAGGGCCATTGGATGATCCTGTAACTCCCAAAGCAACAGCCATTCTATTTGGCATTCCTGCCTTTTCATCCTGACTGTGGCCAGGCAGGAAAACACAATCCAGCACCATTGTGTTCAGGGCTGACACCAAGCAGTATTTCCTAAACATCAGCCATTCAAGAACTTCTTCCTACTCTGTGCGTTATCTTTGAACCACTTCGATTATTATTTCTTTAATATTTATGTTTAAATCACTCATTTATTTATTTATTTATTTAGAGACAAAGTCTTGCTCTGTCACCCAAGCTGGAGTGCAGGGGCGTGATCTCGGCTCACTGCAACCTCTGCCCCCAGTGTTCAAGCGATTCTCTTGTCTCAGCCTCCCGAGTAAATGAGGTTACAGGTGCATGCCACCAAGCCTGGCTAATTTTTTTTTTTTTTTTTTTTCCTGAGACTGCGTCTTGCATTGTCACCCGGGCTGGAGTACAGTGGCACGATCTCGGCTCTCTGCAACCTCTGCCTCCCAGATTCAAGCGATTCTCCTGCCTCAACCTACCAAGTAGATGGGATTACAGGCGCCCGCCACCACACCTGGCTAATTTTTTGTATTTTTAGTAGAGACGGGGTTTCACCATGTTAACCAGGCTGGTCTCCAACTTCTGACCTCAAGTGATCCGCCCACCGGGGACTCCCAAAGTGTTGGGATTACAGGCGTGAACCACCACATAAGGTCACACTTATTTTATTGAAATAAAAACACTGCAAGGAATAATATGCCCCAAAACACAGCTTTAATATATTGTTTTCCTATTACACATAAAGACAAAATACATAACTTAAATAAGAGATCTTCCTTCTAATCCCACCTAAAATCAGCTTGTATGCTGTATGTTGCTACACAATGTAGAAAATATTTTAATCTTTTGGCCAAGGTAAGTGATAGACATGTCTCTGAGACTCAGTCCATTCATCTATAAAATAGGAATAATAACTTCTGCTCTGCCTTCATGAGATAATAAATACCTCATGGAGGGCAATGGGCAGTATAAAGAGCTATCAAGTAGGAAGGGGATTTTTAACAAAGGACATGGCCAGGAGAATGGCATAAGATGTAATAAACTGGGAATTTTGTAAAAGAATAAATTGCTAAAGGGGAAGAAGTGGAGTGTTACACATACCCAAAAGAACAGGAGCCCTGCACCAGATACTGCTAAGGAGATAGAAATAGTAGAGAAATGTACAGACTATTAAAAGAAACAATACACACCCACGGGAAAAACACAAATAAAAAAGGCCTATAGAGAATTATAACCCTAATTATAATTCTACAGAGCTATGAAGGCAACACAAAGGGACGATGAGCCTCTAGATGAATCATGGGGAATTCTGCAGTCTTGCAGCCTAAATTGTGGGCTGGGAGGACTTCCTGGAGGTGGTGTTAGAAATCAGAGCTCTTGTCTCCTCGGTCATGAAGGTGTTTCTGGGATCCTTTTTCTGTCTCCCATATCTGAACTCCACATTCCCCTTGGGTTTCAGCCGTGAACAACAGGTGCCTGCTGGAAATGGTTTTTCTGGAGGCTGCTGGTGGTTGGCAGGACCTCGGGGCCCTGGGTAGCAGCAGCATCATGTCTCTGCAGTACCCCACAGTGCCCAGCACCCACAGTCTCTCCGAGTCCTCTCTACGGCCATCCATCACCCCCTCTCATCCACAGCTCTCCATGTGCACTGACTTCCCACTTGAAATCGTTCCCACTGCCGCCTCCAGTGAAACTTCTCTTGCTCACTTTCTGTAAAGCTTTTCTCTCCTCTCAGCAACTTGTCACAGTGCAACTATTTCTATCTCTTACATTGCTGTTTCTCCCTGTCACATTGTAGCTTATCTTGGGGTTGGTCTGTCTCTCTTTCCCTCTCTCTCTCTCTTTCTCTGTGTTCTATGGCTCTTTTTCCTCCATTGGTATTATCTTCATCCTCTCATCACCTCCTAATCCCCGGAACGCCTGATCCGCTGAAGGCCTCCTTCTATGACCCAGCCCTTTCCTTCTGTAGAGCAGATCTGAGGTGACTCTGCTATAATATAATAATAATCAGTGGCCAAGGGACTCTAAGGCAGGGGTGCCCAATCTTTTGGCTTCCCTGGGCCACATTGGAAGAAGAAGAATTGTCTTCAGCCACACATAAAATACACTAACACTAATGATAGCTGGTGAGCTATTAAAAAAAAATTGCAAACAAATATCATAACGTTTTAAGAAAGTTCACGAATTTATGTTGGACTGCATTCAGAGTCATCCTGGGCCGCAGGTTGGACAAGCTTGCTCTTGCTCTAAGGTATCATTGTCTGGGGGTTGGGCAGAAAGGAGGTTTTAGAGGGTCACAATGAAACCTCTACCACAATTGCAATAGACACACACCCACACCCACCTACACACCCACCCACCCACACACACACACACACACACACTGCATGGCTAGGGTGCAACATTGGGCATCTTGCCGATACTTGCAAAACTGTGCCTTCTGCCCAAGAGCCAGAATGCAGAATCAATAATTATTTCTATCCACATCTTTACAAAATAGTAAACAACCCCAAGGCTTAGCCAATCAATGACCTCAGTTCCTGCTCTTTGTCCAGAATCCTGCTCTCTGGACTTTCCCTGTATAAGGGGCATTTGAGTTGTAACACAAAAGAACTCAGAGCTCAAAACAACCAGAGCAAGCACAGCACACTTTAGAGGTACTTACTGGGGAGTCCTTGTCCCGGCTCTGCCAGATAACCTACAAGGTGACCTATTTTGCAAGTCATCACACCTTTAGGAGCCTCAGTTTCTGCAACTGCAAAATGGGGTAAGAACACCTAGTTCATGAGGCTTTTGTAAGGATTATGTAGAATCATTCTTGGAGGTTTCTGGCAGGATGTCTGACCCAAAGAAGGGATTCAGGTCAATGTTTGCCAAACCTGGAGTCGAGTCTTTGCCGTGGACATTTGCCTCTTGGAGCAATCTCTTGACTTTGAAAACTCTGATCCACGATATAGGAGGCTCTGTGTTCTTTAAGACCATCTGATGGCACCCTGAGTCTGGTCTCTCCTTCCCTGAGCATAGCAGTTCCAAGAGGACCCACCACGTGACAGCAGCGCCCGTGCATGGAGACCTTCACCTTGCATTGTGCCATCTGCCACTGCCTGCCCATCCGACTTGTTCCTGGCTGTCTGGAACAAGACCTTCTCTCTGGGGAAAATATTATTGTTTTTTTGGCCACTTGTTTGATCCTCCAGAGTCAATATTTGCAGCGATAAGCACAGTGTGATGTAGCCAGTGGAGTTGTTTATAACTCTGCCCCTATCCTATTGGGTTCTGGTTCCTTCTGGGCCACATTGTGAGGTGAGCGGGTGTGCATTTCAACAGCAGTTGGTCCTGTGTACTCACCAAAACTGCTTTGGAAGAATATGGAAGAGGAACTGGATTCTGTTTGCTCCTGTCTCCTGAAGGTGTGCCCTCAGCCTACGCTGAATGCTAAGCAGGGATTTAGGTGACCTTCCCAGGAGGCTGGCGGACGCCTTTCCCTCCTAAGCCTTTCCAGTAACACAAACCTCAGGGCTGCCCCAGTCTTCTCTACTAGATAGTGAGATCCCAGAGGAATCTTTCTATAAAAGTAAGATTTTCTGTTTCCACTTCACATAAAAATGCCTAGAGAGATTTTCCACACAGTTTGGAGGGCTTATTTCAAATGATTTGACTTAAAATATAGGCTCTGAGGAGTGGGCAAAAATCCCTTTGAAGTGGCCCATAGGAGGGTAGCCATAAGGCTGGAGGGGTGGCCATTCTCTGGAAAGAGTGACTACTCAGGGGATACCACGAGAGGCCACAGTGACATCTGATTAGGAGAGACAGGCTGCACGTATTAATCCATGGAGGACAGAGATGACAAACATGGTTTCAACTGTGAGCTCAAAACCAAAAGTGATGAGGCCGTGCAGTCAACAATCGTAATTGAGCTGCTTCTCATGTGGACAGCTCTATATACCACTGAGAGAGTAGAAGCAAGGGTGGATATTTTTTCTTTTTTCTTTTCCTTTTTTTTTTTTTTTTTTTTTTTTTTTTTTTTTTTTTGAGACAGAGTCTCTCTCTGTCACCCAGGCTGGAGTGCAGTGGCCTGATCTCGGCTCACTGCAAGCTCCACCTACTGGGTTCATCATTCTCCAACCTCGAATAGCTGGGACTACAGGCGCACAGCACCACGCCCAGCTAATGTTTTTGTATTTTTAGCAGAGACGGGATTTCACCATGTTAGCCAGGATGGTCTGGGTCTCCTGACCTTGTGATCCGCCCGCCTCGGCCTCTGAAAGTGCTGGGATTACAGGCGTGAGCCACTGTGCCTGGCCAAGGGTGGATTTTTTTTACCATGGGGAATGGTTTTCTGGAGAAATACAGGCAGCCTGGCTAGCTAATAATAATAATAATAACAACAACAACAAGAGAGGAAGTGGAGGAGGAATAGGAAGGAGAAGGAGAACGGAGGAGGAGGAAGGGAACAGTGGCATGGCTGGGTAGTCCACTATGTGCCAGCCTCTTAGCAAAGTGATTTCCAAAAGTGATCTCATTTAATTACTTCATTTAATCATCACAAAACCCCTACAAAGCAGCTCTTATTATCTCCACTTTTCAGGTGAGGAAAGTGATGCTCTGAGAAGTTAAAGCTACTTGCCCAAGGTCATGCAGCTTACCAAAAGCAGATACTGATATGGTTTGCCTGTGTCTCCATTCAAATCTCAACTTCAATGGAATCTTCCAGAATTCCCACGTGTTGTGGGAGGAACCCAGGGGGAGCTAATTGAATCATGGGGGCCTGATCTTGCCCGTGCTATTCTCGTGATAGTGAGTAAGTCTCACGAGATCTGATGGCTTTATCAGGGGTTTCCACTTTTGCGTCTTCGTCATTTTCTCTTGCTGCCTCCATGTTAGAAGTAGCTTTTGTCTCCCGCTGTGATTCTGAGGACTTCCCCAGCCATGTGGAACTGTAAGTCCAATTAACCCTGTTTCTTCCCAGTCTCGGGTATGTCTTTATCAGCAGCGTGACAACGAACTAATACAGATACTGAGTGAGATTCTCCTGACCTTGATCAAGGAACGTCCAACAAATCCATTTTTGATGAACTCATTATCATGCACTGTGGACAGTTGAGCCCTTATTGTTATCCTGCATTTGCCACTTCCTTGATTGTTGTCTCGTCCCTTTAAGGCAATGGGATCCTTTGTATCCTCCTCTTGAGCACATGTTAGGTCCCAGTACAAGTTGGTCAAATGAATCAAGATGACTGGTGCCTTAGTCTGTCAATCAAGGATCTGAGATTGATGTAAACCTGCCCTGAAGCTCTTGGGAATTTTGGAAGCAATTGCTACATGCCAGACACAATTTTAGTTGCTTGGGATACATCAGTGAACCAAACGGACAATTCCCTATGCTCTGGTGTAGCTTACAGGGGTAGGGGAGCAGCAGAAATGACTAGCAAACACTCTTAAGAGGTTTCTGCTCACTGCCTTCTTACTGAGAAAGCAAAACTTTGCCCCAATCTGCTTTCCAGATAGTCGCCAGAGAAGATTCTTTTCCCAATATAAATGTGATCAACTCATACCCCTGCTCAAAACCCTCAGTGACTTCCCATGGCTCTTAAGATAAAGCTCCCACACCTTAGACCTGCCTTCAAGGTCTTGCATAGGATCTCTGCCCCTGGCAAGCCTCATTCCACAGCCAGTTCCCCCATCATAAGCTCTTCCAGTCCCTCCCCTTTTACTGTTCAACTCCTCCTTCAGCTATCTTCTCATGGAAGACCTGTTCTCCCTGCATCAATCTCTCCCTACCAACTCCACGGATCTGTCACACTTCTCATAGTTACAGCTTCACATTGATTTGTGCAAATTTCTGATGAATGTGTGTCTTCTGTACTGAACGGTAAGTTCCCTGCACATAAGGAATGAGTCTGCTGCACTCCCCACCGTGTGTCCAGAACCTCACCAGGGCCTGGTACAACACAATGTGCTGAATAAATGCCTGACACACCATCATTCTCTCCACCCCATACTGCCCATGGTCTTCTCATCTGATCTGTGCAAATCTCCCTTTTCCAAAGAATCAAAAGGGCGGGGGATCCAGAGCTATGGGCAAGGTAACCACGGCACCTAAACCTCCAATCAGGACTGTGGTCTCACAGTGCTTACAGGTGTGAGCCACTGTGCCTAGCCGTAGGGACTTCTTAAGAGTCCAAAGTTTAGACAAGGGTTTGCAAACTCAGATGTCTATATGTACCAGAAAGCGTGTATTAATCAGTTAGATAAGCAGAGAGCTGTGATGATTCGTACATAGATGCTTCTTGACCATTGGGAATGGTGGGGACTGTGCCAAGGGGAGAGCCCATGTACATCTGAAGGGGTCAGCTTCTGCTCAGCTCCAGCTGATTGTGGCCTGGCAGGAATGAAGGTCCAAGGTAGCTAAAGGGGCTCATTTCAAAGCAAAATCAGTTCTCCTGACTTTTCCATGAATTCTCTCAAATTGAAAGTATTGGCGAGTAATTCAAAATTATAAAAAGAAAAGAAAAGAAAAACATAGTACAAAGCACACCCAGCATGCTGATGAGCTAGATGTGAGTATAGGATTGGTACTGAGTCCTCTGTGTAGACTTTTTAATTAACAGTAGAGGTATACTAAGGAAAGGGAGACACAGGCAGGGCACACCAGTGCAACCAGGACCACAGCTGCCTACCTGCTGACAAAGTGTGGTGTTGTCTCCTGTCCACCACATGACAGGGTCTGCAACAACGTTCTCTCCTAGCGTGAGTGAGATGTGTTAAGGTATGAGTAGTGGTTATCAGACATCAGAGAATATCTTTAGCTTTCCAGATACATATCAGGAAGGAGCATGTCCTACACTTTAAAGGATGCGATAGCCCAGGTGTGGTGGCTGAAGCCTGTAATACTAGCACTTTGGGAGGCCAAGGCAGGCAGATGACCTAAGGTCAGGAGTTTGAAACCAGCCTGGCCAACATGGCAAAACCCCATCTCTACTCAAAATACAAAACTTAGCAGGGCGTGGTGGCACATGCCTATAATCCCAGCTACTCGGGAGGCTGAGGCAGGAGAATCGTTTGAACCCGGGAGGTGGAGGTTGCAGTGAGCCAAGATTGCACCACTGCACTCCAGCCTGGGTGACAGAGCAAGATTCCATCAAAAAAATAAACAAATAAACATAAAATTTTTTTTTTTTTTAAAGATGCTATGAATTAGCCAACAGCTTGCTGCAGTTGTCAGAGGCGTTCGAACCAGAGTGACTCCATCTTGAGTAGGGGCTGGGTAAAATAAGGTTGAGACCTACTGAGCTGCATTCCCAGGAGGTTAGGCATTCTTAGTCACAGGATGAGACAGGAGGTTGACAGGACTCCTGTCAAGATACAGGTCATAAAGACCCCGCTGATAAAACAGGATGCAGTAAAGAAGCCAGCCGTAACCCACTGAATCCAAGATGGCAAGGAAAGTGACCTCTGGTTGTCCTCACTGCTCATTATATGTGGAAGTTACTCTATTTGGTCTAAAAAGGGGAGGAATCCTCAGTTTCAGGAATTGCCCTGTTTTCCCAGAAAACTCATGAACAATCCACCCTTTGTTTAGCATATGATCAATAAATAAACATAAAAATAGCCAACCAGCAGCCCTTGGGGCTACTCTGCCTATGGAGTAGCCATTCCTTTGTTTCTTTACCTCTCTAGAATACACTTGCTTTCATTTTACTCTGTGAACTCACCCTGAATTCTTTCTTGCATGAAATCCAAGAACCCTCTCTTGAGGTCTGGACTGGGACTCCTTTACCAGTAACATAATGACACCCCACTGTCCCACATTTCTCTCTCATGGTCTGCCTTCTGCTGCCCTTGTGGAGTCCCCATTTTAGTGCCTATTTTGTGACTCTGGTTTTGTGGCCCTTCCCTCTCATGGCTTAATACCTTCTCTTCAGACCCCCATAACTGCCCTTGGCTTCCCTCATCAACTCCAACCTGGCCCCAGGGTGGACCTAGTGCTCGGGTCCAATGCAGAGATTCCAGGTTTCACCCTGTAGGTCCCGTGAGTCAAGACAGAGAAGAGGATGGAAATGTCACCATGGAAAGAAGCAAACTTTAAGATCAGTAATTATTATAACAGCCCACAAAGAGTGAGAATAGAAGCTGTGTCCTCAGAGATTCCCAGAAAGTCAGTGGACAATGATCTTGGTTTGGTCAACTCAAGTCAAGAAGCATCTACAAATAATCACACACGCCCCCTACTGTGTGTCTGGTGCCCCACGGTGCTTATGTCATGAACTTGTAGAATTCTTGCAACAGTCCCATGAGGTAGGAGTCAAGATTGTCCCCATATTACAGAGGAGAAACTCAGATCCATAGAGGTTAAGTCACTTGCCTCCAGACATTTATCCTCTTTCCAAAACTGTACTCAACTCCTGAGTGCTGCTCCGAAAGAGTGCCTTTCAAATCACCTCTGTCAAAGAACCCGTTTTTGCACCCTAGTTCATCACAGACTGACACTTTTGTAAAATACAATCATAAAGTGAATGACTAGCAAAACAATTAGGCATTGGAAGGTGCAGCAATGTCAAATTATTCCCGAAGTTTCTGAATGTTCTCTGTCTCTATCCTTATCACATTGTGGTGCAGCAACACAGTACCCCAGCAGCACAAGCCACATGCACCCGGGGTAGCGCTGTGCCAGTCCATCTCACTACACACTCAGGCTCTCAGGATGTAAAGTACTTTTGGGAACCTCTTGTCTATATTCCAGCGGCTGAACTGTTCACCTCCATGGGTTCATGACTCTCGCGCCGTGTTTCTGGTTTTTGTGATTTTGGGAGAGGCACCCCGTATTGTACAAGAATGAGATTAATTAGCCCCTCAAGTCCCTTTCAAAACCAAAATGCTGGGATTCCATCTCCTTTTACAGCACCCCAGTTCAGCAGGACGTTTGCAGGGCCAGCTGTTTTTGTTCTTGCATTCATTAATAAAAGTAGTGAATGCAACAAGAGCCACCCTTTTCTTTCCTTTGTCTTGTCTGAAAGGGGGCAGGGAGGGAGCAGGAGAGCCTGCAGACGCAGGGGACGTGTCAGACGTGCGACAGGAAGGGCTCAGCGAGGCGAGAGCGGAGCTGTGAGGAAGGAAGGCAGGTGGGCGAAAGGCGGGTAGGGGGGCCAGGAGGGGGCCGGGTGGCCCCACAGACAAACACATGGAACTAATCGCCCCAGGCAGGGGGTGGGGGTGCACCTGAGAATTACAGAAACACCTGGCCTGCTTTCTGGAGTAGGGGAGGATTGAGAGCTGCTGAGGAAGGGGGTTGATGATGGAGCAGGCTGGGCGGGATGGAAGCATATGGGAGCTTACTCCAGGACCTTATTGTGATATCTGGGCTCTTGGTGATTGGAGGGTGGGTACTTCTTATTGTTTGTACAGTCAGGGTCCAGCCAGGGAAGCAGGAGGGAGGGAGTTTGCTCGCTAAGTCTTATTCAGAGACTTTAATGGAGGGAATTGGTTACAGAAGTACTAGAAAAACTTCCTTGGACTGGAGGGGTGACAAGAAGAGGTGCTTTTTCAGAGCCCGGGAGCAACAGTCACCGTATAAAATACAGGACACCGGTTAAATCTGAATTTCAAATAAATAACAAATAATTGCTAGTATTTTAAAAGCCAGTATAGAATGCATTAAATGCCACAGAATTGTATAATTTAAAAAGGTTAAAATGGTAAGATTTATGTTATGTGTACTTTATCATAATAAAAAATGTAATATAAAAATGTATCTGGTTGGGCCGGGCGTGGTGGCTCCCGCCTATAATCCCAACACTTTGGGAGGCAGAGACAGACGGGTGGATCGCCTGAGGTCAGGAGTTCGAGACCAGCCTGGCCAACATCGTGAAACACTGTCTCTACTAAAAATACAAAAAAATTAGCCAGGTATGATGGCACATTCCTGTTGTCCCAGCTGCTAGGGAGGCTAAGACAGGAGAATCTCTTGAACCTGGGAAGCAGAGGTTGCAGTGAGCCGAGATCACTCTACTGCACTCCAGCCTGGGCGACAGAGTGAGACTCCATCTCCAAAAAAAAAAAAAGTATCCAGTTTATCCGCAATTCACATTTAACTGGTGGCCTGTATTTTATTTTAAAAATTTAGCCACTGTACATTCTAGCAGGCACTAGAATAATGGTGGGGGCTGCCCCCAAGGGAGCTGGGTCCACAAAGGAGACACAGCTGCTGCCCAACAAGGCAGGAAGTGGAGGGACCGGAGGAGGAAGAATGGCGAGCTTCTCCCCTCCTTCTGGTGGCCCTCCAGTGATCTACCAGTTCCTCCAATCAGCCACGGCTACCTGGAAGCCAGAGGGCAAAGGCACCTCAGAAATGCAGGTGCAAGGAAAGGACTGAAGAGCAAGCATGCAGTCATTTTAAATGACCCAGGAAGGCTGGACCTGCCTGGCCCAATAGCCGCAGTTATATTTTCTGTGCAGGCTGAAATGAAGCTGCAGGTTCAGTGGTGTTATCCCTGAGGTTCTTGCTCTCGCTACCCTGATCCGTGGATAAGTAGTTACTGCTTGCTGCCAAGGACGCAGACATGAATGCATGTGTGGAGCAGCTTCTGTGCACAAAGCTCCCCACTAAGAATCCAGGAGAAGTGCTTCAGTTGGGAAGTTCGGGATATGGTTCCCCAATGCCCATTCATTCATTCATTTATTTATTCAGCATCTGCTTATGAGATAGGCATGGTCCTCGGCAATTGAGTAGATGGTAGTATAGAAGGCAGACACATTCCACATTCTCAAGGTACTTATGAATCTACTCTGTTGGGAAGATATCAAATGCAATGAGAATTAACTAAAATATAAGATGTAAATGGTAAATTCAAGAAGAGTCTAACAGAGCAATGAGGAGGGTGCACACGATCAGGAGAAAATGGACAGTAGAAGTGATGCTCAGAGAAGGTAGCGAGTGCCTGGCATGAGGCCAGGTGCTGGGGAACAGCAGAGCAGAACTGGGCATTTGCTCACCTCTCTTTCCAGGAACTCATGATGTTGCCCACAAGAATCTCCAGATGGCAACTACAAATATCTCTTTACTCTCTTGGCTTCTCATAACCCTGCAGGGAGGCCCTTGGAGGGAAGAGAACAGATTTGGTTGTCTCGAGCTCTTGGGTTCACGCCAGGCTCGGCCTCTAGCTCTGCGGGTCCTGGGGCCTCAGTTTCCCATCTGTGAAGTGAGGGGTGGCTTTGATGATCTCTGCGCCTGCTCTGTGATTCCTCACGTTCTGTGATGTCAGCACTTCTGTGTTCCAAATCTGCTTCCCTCTTACTGCTGACAGCTCTCCAAGTGGCAGGAGCTACAATCAGTCATTTGTCACTCTGGAGCACCAAGCTCAAAGCTCTGAATGAATGACTCAATGAACATGTACGGGTCACCTTGTGCAGTGACAAAGATTCTTTGCTGCGACAAACTTCAGTTCAACTTCTGAATCTCCTCGGAGACTCTTTCTTGTAAAATCCAGTTTTAGCAAAGAGCCCTGCTAAATCAGTTTAGCAAGAAGGTCCCCGATCCTTGTGATCTGGACACTGTTTCTAGCTGATCAGGTTCCTCATCCTCCACCATCCCCCAGGTGCTGTCTGATCACCCTGGCCTGTCTTCAGCAAGAATCCTGTTAGCTCTGTTTGGCCAGAATCCCCCTTACCCCTAATGTTTACTCTCAGTAATTTTCCATCCACTGACCCCCACCCTGCTCCTTAGCTACAAATCCCCACTTGCCCAGGTGAGCCTGGTCTCTCGTCCCTGCTGTGAGACCTTATTGCAGTGGTCCCTAAACGTATAGGGATAGTCCTGAGTAAAGTCTTCCTTACTCTGGTTTAGCAAATATCATTGAATAATGTCTTTCTTTAACAGCAGGAATGTCCGAATATTGGACCGTGGCTGTTGCATCAGGCTGGGAGGGTTGAATCCTGGTTCTGCCACTTACCATCTTGAGCAAAGTTATATGAACTCTCCGGCGCGTGTGTTCCTTCATTTGTAAAATGGGAATAATAATAGTACCTAATAGATTTATAAGACCGAATAAAATCATGCATGTAAAACTGCTGAGAACTATGTCTATTTGCTTTCATTATTTATAAATATCATTATTTATTAATCACCCTTCATAGATTTAGAAGCCAATAATAAATTCACTCTCACTGCCTATATTTATCGTTTTTCAATCTGTGGTTTATGAATCATTAGTGGATTATGAAATCACTTTAATAGGTATAATCGTATTCGTGTTTAATGACTACTTATTATAATTATGTACAAAAGATAAGCATATGGAAAAAAGAATATAATAGAAATATTAGTGTATCACATGTAGTAAGCGTAAGTATCTTCATGTGAAACTTGATTTTTCAGGATGTATGGTGTATGTGTGTACACATGTGTGCACACACATAGTGTAGTTTGCTGGGTTGTGATGTAAAATGTGTTTCTTACCAGGTGTCATAGTCCAAGAAATTTGAAACCACTGCTTTAGGTTAAATCACCATTCCCCATAATTCTGCCCTTCATGCTTTTCAACACTCCAGTTCCCCTCTGACCTTCAAGCAAACACCACTTCCCCTTCCTCCACCTCCTCCTCCTCCCCTCCCCTTCCTCTCCTCCCCTTCCTCGCACTGTATTCACCCCTTCCTTCACCCTCCCTGCCTCTGAGAATCAGAACTGCTCGGCCTTTCTCTCCCTGGAAGCCCAGCTTCTCCTCCCCCACCCTCCCACTGTAGGGTGCCAGAAAGGTGCTTTGGGTGCCAGACAAGGTGGGAGCCCGGAAGCTGCCACAGATGCTGGTGGTGGCTGGGGCTGGCAGGAAAAGAGCCGGCGGCCAAGGGATGCGGTTTGGCATTTTATCATCAGAGCATGCTCCGGGTTAGGTACAAAGCAAAATCAGAGGCCTGGGGTCAATTGTGAGGGAAAGACGTTCCTGAGGGGAGAGAGGGATTAAGCTGGAGGGAGGATGAAGAGGAGAGAAAGAACTGAAAGACTACCTGGAGAGGAGTCCCCGAAACAGGAGGCAAGGAATGTTCTTCAGGAGCCAGCTGGGGAAGAGAAGCGGCCTGGGTGCAGGTGAAGGAAAGGCTGGGAAAGGCTGGAAGTGATGTCTCGGGCAGGCAGGGGCTCAGCCCAGCAACACCACTGGCTCAGTCTGCGGAAGAGGTTTTCCTGGAGGGCCGTCTCACCCTGCCAGGCCCTCCTTCTCCTCACTGAGGGAACTCTCTGGAACCTCACAAAATCAGGAATGGCTTGCTCAGGATTAAGCCAACCTAGCTGTGGCCACCATCACTGTAGCCAGGGGACCCCTTGGCTTCATACTTTGCAGCTTCTGCCCTGGCAGTGTCTGGGCAGTGTCTGGGGGATGTTTGCTTTGCAAAAGAAAGCCCAGTGTCTGGGCGGGGCCTTGCAGACAGCCAGGACCCTCGGTACACAGCACCTCCTCTGCCCTTCTGTCAGGTTGAGAGCTGAGAAAATGAACAGACCGCTCCACCAGCTCACCGGCCCTCTCCTCACACCCAAACTCCAAGACAAAAGGGACATTTTCTGCATCCTCCAGAGTCTTATCCTTGAAAGTATCTCAGTGGCTTCACACTGAAGTCCTGGGCAGGGTTGGCAGGACTGGGTCCCTGAGAGGCTCTAATGCCTCGGCCCATCTTGGCCTCAGTTCCCTCAAGAAAGCAGATCTGGGAGTCACTTGGCTTTGGGTTCTGTCTGGAATTGGCCATGACGGGCAACTAAGCCACCTCCCTAGTGGGGATTCTTCTTCCTCATCTGTGCAAAGAAGGGCTTCTATGGAATGGCGTTGACCTTGATGATAAAGAGTTCTTTAACAGGTGCAGGGGACAGACAGGTAAAGGGAACAAGTAAACCTTGCTAGGTGTAACAACAGGCCGTAGCAGGGATATGGCAAACTGGAGAATCCTTGCTGTGTCTCAAGGGGCAGCTACTACTCCATTCCAGACAAAGATGCTGAAAAATCTGTGTTTTTATGTGAAATCTCCAAAATTGTAAATGTGGACACGTAATTTCAAAATGTCCAACCATCATGCAGGGCAAGCAAAAATGTCTGTGAGTCTGACTTGACCTGTAGGTACCAGTTTTCTGCCTTATCCAAGTGGTTCTCAAACATGAGTGTGCATCAGAATCAGCCAAAACGGCTTGTTAAAACAGACTGCTGGTAGCCGGGCACCATGGCTCATGTCTGTAATCCCAGCACTTTGGGAGGCCGAGGCAGATGGATCACTTGAGGTCAGGAGTTCGTTACTAGCCTGGCCAACAAGGTGAAACCCCGTCTCTACTCAAAATACAAAATTAGCCGGGCATGATGGCACATGCCTGTTATTCCAGCTATTTGAGAGGCTGAGACAGGAGAATCGCTTGAACCCAGGAGGTAGAGGTTGCGGTGAGCCAAGATCTCACCATTGCACTCCAGCCTGGGTGACAGTGAAATTTTGTCTAAAAACAAACAGACAGACAAACGAACAAAACCAGATTGCTGGGCCCACCCAGAGTTTCTGCTTGATGGAGCCTCAGCTTCTGATGGAGCTGACCTAGGAAACATACTTTCAGAACCACTGCCCTATACTATAGGAATACCAACACCACCGCCATGTTATTCCTTACATGCTGCCAAAGCCACTTGTCGTAAGGCATCGTTGAGATTCTGGGCCCCTATTTTGACAGAGTGATGATGGTGATGATGATGAATGAAGTAGGCACTGTAAATAGCACCTTATTTTAGATGGAAATAGCTATTATGTGGTGGATCTGAAGCCAGGCAGGCAGACCCCAGAAACCACCTCCCCTGCGCAAGCCTTCTTCTTACACCCTATATCTGTCTTAGTCCATTTGTGCTACTTTAACAAAATATCTGAGGATGGGTAACTTTTACAGAATAGAAATGTATTTCCTGCAGTTCTGGAAGCTGGGAAGTCCAAGATCAAGGCGCTGGCAGATTCAGTGCCTGGTGAGGGCCAAGTTTGTGCTTCCAAGATGGTACCTTGTTGCTGCATCCTCCAAGGGGACAAACGCGAGGTCCTTGCATGGTGAAAGGGACAAACTTGCCCCCTCAAGCCCTTTTACAAGATACAAATGTCAGAGCCCTCAGGGCCTAACCATCTCCAGAAGGCCTCACCTCTTAATACTGTTGCGTTGGGGATGAAGTTTCAACATGAGTGTTGGAAGGGACATGAACATTGACACAAACATTCTAAGTACAGCACTGTTACATATTCAGATCCTTCAGGTCATGCTTTTTTTTTCTTTTTGAGATGGAGTTTTTTTGCTCTGTTGCCCAGGCTGGAGTGCAATAGCGTGATCTTGGCTCACTGCAACCTCTGCCTCCTGGGTTCAAGCAATTCTCCTGCCTCTACCTCCTGAGTACCTGGGATGGGATTACAGGCACCCACCACCATGCCCGGCTAATTTTTGTATTTTTGGTAGAGACAAGGGCTCACCATGTTAGCCAAGCTGGTCTCGAACTCTTGACCTCAGGTGATCCACCCACATCAGCCTCCCAAAGTACTAGGATTACGGGCATGAGCCACCTCACCCAGCTGGGTCACGATTTTTAATGCGTGTATCTTCATGAGTCAAAGCAAATTGTGTGTTAACATTCAATGAATGTTAAGCTTATGATGTAACTGCAGATCCTGCTACAAAAAGGAACATAGCAAGCAAGGCAAATGGGTAGGGAGTGATGGTGGAGGAGGACTAGGCCATGCTAAGACAGTAGTGTGAGGAGGAAAAGTAAGAGCTTTTCCTCACCCTCTGCAAGGTTCATGGCTGACTCCCCTATAACAGAAGAACAATTAACAAGGGGAAAACTGTACCAATTTAATATAAATTTATGTGACACAGGAGTCTTCAGAAGTGAAGACCCAAAGACATAAAAAACTCTGTATTTTTATGCTTACGTTTGATGAAGAATGAACAGTTATGTAAATTATGATTGGACAAAGATGGTGTGGTCTAATGATGAGAAAGTGGGGGAGACTTAGCAAGGCCTGTTTGTTCAGATTCTTCTTGGCATCTCTCTGTCTTCATTCCTTTTCTCTGGGTATAGGGCAGGACACCTATCACATGAGGGTCTTATGACCTACTTTCAGGGGAGGTACGTCAGGGAATTATTTAATGGCCAGTTCTCACGCAGAAAGGTGGGAGAAGCTGGTCACGGTGGCTCATGCCTATAATCCCAACACTTTGTGAGGCCAAGGCAGGCAGATCATGAGGTCAGGAGTTCAAGACCAGCCTGGCCAACATGATGAAACCCCATCTCTACTGAAAATACAAAAATTAGCCAGGCGTGGTCACGGGCGCCTGTAGTCCCAGCTACTCGGAAGGCTGAGGCAGGATAATCACTTGAACCTGGGAGTGGAGGTTGCAGTGAGCCGAGATCGCACCACTGCACTCCAGCCTGGGTGACAGAGTGAGACTTCATCTCAGAAAAAAAAAAAAAAAAAAAGGAGGGGGGCGGGTAGAAGGTCAGAGAGTGACCTCCAAGGTTCTGCATTTGTAGCACGGGGGTGTAGGTGTACAAGATGTAGCATTTGTAGCTACCCCGCATTTCCTGCAAGGGTAGCATGTCCTGCACTCCATCAGTAGCCAAGGAAGGCCTCCACCAAGGAGCTGACATTTGAGCAGAGACCAGTGAAATGAGAAAGTAAGGAAATGAGGGAGAGCAGCAAGCGCAAAGACCGTGGGTGAAAACAAGTGTGGCGTGTTCTAGGACCTGCAAGTAGACCAGCGTGACAGGGAAAGTGAACAGAGAAGAGAGTGCTAGCAGATGAGGTTGGAGAACTGGGCAGGTATCTTGAAGGTCATGCCAACGAGTCTGCATTTTATGCTAGGTGGGGTGGGAAGCCATGGGAGGGCTTTGAGCAGGGGAGTGACAGGCTCTGATTAGGTTTGGACCAGGCTCCTTCTGATTGCAGGGTAGAGACCAGAATCGAGGAAGATCAGAGTGGAAGAAAATGGAGCTGGTGTCTCAGTGACAACATGCCCACAGATGCCCAAAGATGCCCAATGGATGAGCTGCTGCAACCTGTCTCAGCCATGGGGGATGGGAGAGGAAAGTGGAGAAAGGAAAAAAAAAAAAAGAGTAGAGAGAAAAGAATATGTAATGCAAAAATTAAAATTACCTGATAAGTCAGGACATGGGAAGTTCTGGCTCCCTAATGGGGACCCAGGAAGATGTACGAAGAGAAGTAAAGCCACTTTCTATGGACACGGAGAAGTTCAGAACACGCAGCCGCCCAGGTTTCCTGGCTCCCAGTCTTGGCACGCAGTGCTCCACCTTCCTGGGAAAGTCAGGTATGAATCTGCGGAAAGATAGTTTCAGCTTACAGGGCGCTCTTCTATTAAGCTTATCTAAAATGCTTAAATTTTAAAATTTTCCCATTAGGAGGCATGGAAATATTTGAAAATTAAATCGTGTTGATGGTTGCACAAATGTATCAATTTATTACACGAAAAGTCAGCCAGGCACAGGGACTCACATCTGTAATCCTAGCACTTTGGTTTTTGTTTGTTTGTTTGAAATGGAGTCTCATTCTGTTGCTCAGGCTAGAGTGCAGTGGCATGATCTCGGCTCACTGCAAGCTCCACCTCCCAGGGCAAGCCATTGTCCTTCCTCAGCCTCCTGAGTAGCTGGGACTGGAGGCATGTGCCACCACCCCCAGCTAATTTTTGTATTTTTAGTAGAGACAGGGTTTTGTCATGTTGGCCAGGATGGTCTCAAACTCCTGACCTCATGATCCGCCCGCCTTGGCTTCCCAAAGCCCTGGAATTACAGGCGTGAGCCATGGCGCCCAGCCAGTCCCAGCACTTTGGAGTCACTTGAGGCCAGGAGTTTGAGACCAGCCTTGGCAACATAGTGAGATGCTGTCTACCAAAAAAAATTTTTTAAATCAGCCAGGCATGGAGGTATGAGCCTATAGTCCCAGCTACTCAGGAGGCTGAGATGGAAGGATCACTTGAGTCCAGGAGTCTGATGCTGCAGTGAGCTATGATTGCATCACTGCACTCCAGCCTGGGCGACAGAGTGAGACGCTATCTCAAAAATAAATACATAAGTAAATAATAAAAGTCATCAAACTGGATACTCCTTAAGGGTGAACATAATGGTATGTAAGTCCACCTCCATAAAGTTATTCTAAAAAGAAAAAGCATTTGCCTATAAGGGAATCGTTCTTTGAACCCCGAGCCTGTCAGAGTTTGCCTATCATTAAAGAGAACTAGAAAGAAATAAACTAAGGTATTAACAATGGAATCATTGGCAATTTTGACATTTTCTTCTTTGCTTATCTGTATTTTCTCATTTTCCTACCATGGACATATATTATTTGCCTGATGAAAAGGAGGCATCAAATCTTATAAATCATTGGCACTGTGATGCTACAGATTACTTTCTGCCTTTTCATGGACTATTTCATTTCTGTTTTTCCACTGTGAAGTTTTAATTTAGCTCAAAAATTCCACAACTATTTATGGAACGCTTATTTTGTGCCAAGCACTGTCCTAGGCACGGCAGGAAATGGAAAAATTAATGAGACATGATCGGATCTCTTCTGTCCTGTTGGGGAGACAGATAGCCACACAAAGAACCGTACTGCCAGATGGTGTGGATTACAGGCGCAGAGACGGAAGTAGAAGGTGCAAGGGGAGTTCAGTTAATCAATTAGTCAGCAAAACTGCTTTTTAAAGGAATCCCTGTTACTATTGCAAACACTTGTGCAGAATTAATCCCTCTGGCCTTACAAGCTTGCCAGATCTCTGGTGGCCTGAGCTATGTGGGTAGGTGGGACTTTTTTGGTAAGGAGCTAATGGTTACTGGGTATCTATTATGTGATGGGCACTGTGGTTTACATTCATTTAACCCTCACAACTGCCCGAGGCTAATTTAGTGCTTAATCGCAAGAAGGAGGGGAGTACGGAATACTGGTTAGAAGACCAGGCTCTGCAGCCAAGCCACCTGGATTCCAATCTAGTCTACTGCTCACTAGTTATATAACCTCTAACAAGCTTCTTAACCTCTCTGTGCCCCAATTTCTTCATTCATATAATGGGGATAATAATAGTACACACCTTGTAGGATTTGGGGCCAGGACTGAACACATCAACCATAAATAGTTGTCCCAGTCCCTGACAAACAGAAAGCTCTCTAGGATGTTACTATTTTATATTTATATTCCACCAAGTACATATTCATGTTACTTTGCATTTCCTTTTTCATGTCATGCTTCCATTACTTTTCCTAAAAAGCCAATTATGACAATGATTTGGCAAACATTTTTGATCGCCCACTACATATATGATACTGTTTTGCTTGCTGGGAAAGCAAAGATAAATAGCCATGACTCCACTCTGGGGGTGCTCGTAGGTTAGTGCAGGAGAGAAGCACAAACACGAATAACACGACAGGGCTGGTAATTAGGAACAGTGGTTGCCTAAGTTGCCCTAAAGTCCCAGAAAACATTTCTCTCTCTGTGTCTCTGTCTCTCGTTGTTAAAATGTGTTTCCCATTATCCTGTTTATAGTATTTGCCTGCAAAGGAAAGCGGAAACTAACATTCTCTGGAAGTCTGCCATGCGCCGGACATAGTGTGATCATCCATAAGAGCAGAAGGTTCCCCATGTGCCAGGCACCTTTCTGAGCACTGGATACACATTATCTCCTTTATTCCTATACATGAAGTATAGTTATTATTATCCTCATTTTACCTACAAGGAAACTTGCTCTCAGAAGTCAAATAACTTCCCCAGGTTATACCACCAAGAAATTACAAAGCCAAGGTTCAAATGCAAGCCTGTCTTCTCAACACAATGCCATATCTCCTCCCAATGTAAAATTCTATATGCCATCTAATTCTCACAATAACTCTTTGAGATAGATGCTGTTAGGCCCACTTTTATGCATGAGAAAACTGGGATTTAAAACATTAAATTATTACCCCAAGGTCAAAGAGTTAGTAAGTGACAGGCCCAGCTGCCTCCAAAGCTGTAGTCTTTGCCTAGATAATGCGAAGACTCCTGTTTCCTCCCGAACAGGGTGAAGTTGAATTTTCACCCAGGTCTGTGAAAAAGCCCCCTGGATTGGGATATGAGAGAGGGTAATTCCAGTCTTGACTCTGCCACTTATTAGCACAGTGGCCTTGGGCAAATTTCTTTCCCTCTTGGGGTCTTGGGGTATATCTATCAAAAGATAATTTGGGGCCAGACACGGTGGCTCACACCTGTAATGCCGGCATTCTGAGAGGCCGAGGTGGGTGAATCACTTGAGGCCAGGAGTTCGAGACCAGCCTGGCCAACATGGTGAAACCCCATCTCTACTAAAAACATTTAAAAATTAGCCAGGCATTGTGGTGGGCGCCTGTAATCCCAGATACTCAGGAGGCTGAGGAACAAGAATTGCTTGAACCTGGGAGGCAGAGGCTGCAGTGAACCGAGATCGCACCACTGCACTCCAGCCTGGGCAACAGAGTGAGACTCTGCCTCAAAAAATAAAAATAAAAATAAAGTTTTTTTAAAAGATAATTTGGTTTTCACCCTTCCCAAAAATCCCCAAAGGGATGTCATAAACAATAGGCTGAGACCAGGCTCTGCTAGAGTAAACCTAGAGTGGGAGCCTGGGGTGATGCCCAAGGATGGAAGAGGGAGGAGGCTCCAAAGATTACACCCTCACAACCGTGTTCCAGCCACCTCTGATGGGAGAAGCTCTTCAGTATTCCATCTGCCAGAGGC
Source organism: Macaca mulatta (assembly GCF_049350105.2). NCBI lineage: Eukaryota > Metazoa > Chordata > Mammalia > Primates > Cercopithecidae > Macaca > Macaca mulatta. The sequence continues at coordinate 121,796,479 of NC_133417.1, read as the reverse complement.
TAATTGCAGGAGGACAAGTATATGACTTTTTTTTTTTTTCTTTTGAGACAGAGTCTCGGTCTGTCACCCAGGCTGGAGTGCAGTGGCATGATCTTAGCTCACTACAACCTCCACCTCCTGAGTTCAAGCGATTCTCCTACCTCAGCCTCCCAAGTAGCTGGGATTACAGGTGCCCACCACCACACACCAGCTAATTTTTGTATTTTTAGTAGCGTTGGGGTTTCACCATATTGGTCAGGCTCACATAGGGGAGGTGTTGTTGGAGATTATAGGGAGTGAGCTAGAGCCCACTCCTGAATTACAACAAACATCCCTTTGTGGTGCTTTCAGGGATCCAAACAATAGATGGGTCATTGATACGGATGTCGCAGAAGAATAGCATGTGGAGGAAATATTTGGTTTCAGTAGTTTAGCCCTAAGGAGTGAGGAATTTGTTTAGTTAGACATACTGAAGATGAAGACTATACTTCTGAGAACAAGCCTGAAGCCTGTGAGTCTCGAAAGCCAATCTGCTGAGCTCACTGAACCCCAGAAGCCCATGTGCCCCTTTTCACCATTTCCCACATTGGTAAGACATCATGAGGGGTAGACGCTCACTCTCTGATGGTTTGTCACTTGCCTGGGGTTGGGGCAGGGTTTGGGAATGGGGTAGAGTGATTGCCCACGTCGGATCGTGAGAGTCACGCTCAGAAATGGTGTATCAATTCAATTTGGTCTCTATGAACCAGTCATCCACGACCAGGACTGAGACTCTGTTGGTCTCCTGCCTATAGCCTCTGTGATATCTGTGGAGCGAGCTTGCCATTAACCCAAGTTAATGGCCACTGCAACTTATTTTTATGGTATGTTTATTTTTACCACAAGAAACAACCACCAAGAAAAGGCATTTAGTTGATGGTAGCAGAAAAATAATACAGAATTGGGACCACAGAGGAGCCATAAGCTGGCTGCCCTTCTGTCTCGGGAGACGGGGAGGTGGAGTTTTCCAGGGAAGAACAGCTCCTGGTGCACAGGTGTTCGGGGTAAGTGGAAGGATAGAGGGGCCTGAGCATGCGTGGGAAAGGAACCGGCTGCAGGAGAGTCTTCCCTTAGAAAAAAAAGAAAAAAAATGAAACCTCGAGATGTCAGCAATGGAAGGGATTAGACAGAAGGGGGGAAAACCATGGGAGGGAGCTGTGGGGAGGGGCTTAGTTGGATGAGATATGCTTTGGGGTGGAGCTGGCATGGCAGAGGTTACCAGAAAGTTTGTTTGTTTATTTATGTATTTATTTGAGACAGAGCTTCACTGTGTCGCCCAGGCTGGAGTGCAGTGGCGTGATCTCGGCTCACTGCAACCTCCACCTCCCAGGCTCAAGCGACTCTCCTGTCTCAGCCTCCCAAGTAGCTGGGACTACAGGCATGTGCCACCACGCCCGGCTAATGTTTGTATTTTTGGTAGAGACAGGGTTTCACCATGTTGGCCAAGCCAGTCTTGAACTCCTGACCCCAAGTGATCTGCCCGCCTCAGCCTCCCAAAGTGCTGGGATTATAGGAGTGAGCCACCGGGCCTTGCTAAGAAATTATTATTTTTTAAGCAAATAGTTTAGAGAAGGCATCAAGACCTAACTCTCATTTTAAGTATCATCTCTGCTGTGCTCCACAGTACGTGGCCGTAAGAAACCCATGACACCCTCCCCTGGAATTGTACCCACGTCCCACACGGACAGATGCTCCACTCCTCCACTTCTTGGCAGTACTTCCTACAGCCCCTGGGTGAACTTCTCCAGCTGGCTGTGATTGACCTCCAGAGGGCATGACCATGGCTGAGACTCAGCTTTTCATGTTCCCAGCTCTGGCTTGGGGAGTCACCCCAAGGAAGCAGCAGATTAAGGAGAAATGTGAATGCATCCTTCCTGAGTGTGGGCTCCCCCAGAGAGAAGACAGACCCCATGGCCAGCACTTCAACGTATTTTGAGCTGTGGGAATTAGGGGCTTGGACAATTTGGGAGAAACAAGGCTTTTGTCTTTAAGGAGTTTACAGCTTCAGGAGAGGATATCATATCCCGTAGCTGTGACAAATCAAAAAATTAAAAGTAGTCTTTCCAAGGATGGCTTCAGTAGTTTAGCCGTAAGGAGTGAGGAATTTGTTTGGTTAGACATACTGAAGATGAAGCCTATACTTCTGAGAATAAGCCTGAAGCCTGTGAGTCTCGAAAGCCAATTTACACACCACGCAGAAAACTGACGGGTCTCAGGAAAACTAAAATGAGGAAAGCTAGCAGAGGCCCAGGCAGACGTCAAATTAATTTCTAGAAACAGAGGACAATCTGCTTTGGCTTGGCAAAAATTAAAATAGAACTTAGATGAGCTTCAGTGTGAATGGAGGTGGGGGGAGTTCCTTCCTTTCCGTTGATGGGATGTAAAACCCTCACTAGCCAACAAGCTCCCCCAAGAAAGACAATGCCACGTGCCTTCATTGCCCTAGTGAGCTGTGGGATGTCTGTCCCCCAGCAGGGTCTCTGTTACTGTGTGTTGAATGAATGATGGATCCAATAAAAGGAAAAAAAAAGCGAAAGAATGACTGGATAAAGCCCCATTCCAGCCCATGTTCCCCTGATAACAGTAATAAAATGAAGGACAGAATGGACTGAATTATTACAGTACTTTAACTTTGTTTAACTTTGTGAAAACACTATGTTTAGCTAGGATAATGGGAGTACTTGGACTGGTAATAAACAAATAAATGAGCAAAGCAATAATGTCTTACATTTGAAGTGATTTACAGCTTACAAAGCTATTACACACACATTTTTTCCATAAGAGCCTGTAAACCACCCTGTGGCACAGGCATGACAAATATTACTTTCCCCTTTTGATGAACAATGAAACTGCAATTTAAATAACTTAAATAACTACAATCACAGTGCTCAGGGTGGCAGAGGACAGATTTAAACCCAGGGCTGAGTCCAAACACTCTTCCCGACCTGTGGTTCTGGCTCTCACGGGGGCCTATGCTCTGGAAAAAATAATTCCACTCCTGTGTTCAGCCTGGTCCACTCCTCGCGGAATCTTCTTTTTCAATCTAGGTATCCGGGAATAACATTTGGTCCTGTTTTGTGTGAGTTTTAAATTTTGCACAAATTATGCAATTAAATTACAAAATGTGTAACACAAGCCTTCATGTCTTCTCCCACAAACAAAAACATCCACTTACCACATCTCTGTGAATATCAGAAATTCCCCCAATTTTCCATCTGGCCCTTCTCATGTTGTGTCTGGTGCCTCCACTGTCTGGGTCATTTACCTGCTCATTTCCCCAGACACTGGGTTTCCTTTCTTGAATTTAAGCATTTTGTCATGCCATTTGTTTCTTCACTCACTTCAAATCTCTATTCGCCGCTACTTTACCCCAGGACCCTGGAGTGGCTTTTTTTGAAGCTGGTGTCCACTCACTCTTTCCCTCCAGAGCTTTGGCCAGCTGGCCCCAGAAATCTTCCAGTGGCCCATCAGAGAGCAAGCTGGCAGAGCTGTCACTCCCGCCATGGAATTCAGGTAAGGTCCCCAGGGGCTGTTGGTGCGCACATCTCACGAGCCAGCTTTGCTAACCTGTCACTTTCTGCTCTATGGAGATGGACTTTCTTTGTCTTTCCTCATTTGCTTTCTTTTTAATTGACTGCCTCGTTTCCCAGCGGGCTTCACACTCTGCCATCTTCATTATTCTGCCCTTTTCACGGGTCTCACTAAGCTTTTCTCTTCTGTCTCAGATGGTGCCTTTACACTTCAGCCCGTCTCCCACCCACTCAGCCTTCTTAGGTGGCTTGCTTCTTCCTGCCCGGTTGGATGCCAGGAGGAACGTCAGAGGCCCTCCAGTCCCAGGATTCCTAACCTGGAGCCCTTGGGGCCCACCACTGAGTTTCACAGGCACGTCAGTGGGGCAGCTGTGATGGTTTGAAGTCGCATGTAACATCTCCATTTTTCTGGGGAGAGAATCCATAGATTCCCATTTCCATCCCATTCCCAGACCCTTCATTTTGCTGATGCATAAACAGAGGCCCACAGCAAACTGCTGGATTGGAGAAGAGAGCTGCTGTTTGGGGCATCTGTCGTGTGTGCTCTGCTATATCTCTGTGGATTCCCCTGCCCTGGAGGTGTCCCGAGGGAAGAGAAGGCTTTTCCTTCCTCCTGAGCTTTTCCCTTTGTCTTCTTGCTTTTCCACATGGACACACACGGTGCACACACAGACACACTTCCTCATACTTGTACTGTGTTCAGGGCTGACTACATCATTTGTGAAGCCAAAAGCAAAATGGGAAGTGGAGCCTGGCAGGGCGTGGGGAAGTGGATCTCCCCTTCCTGTGGGTGAGCCACTGCCTCAACCTGTAGAGGACAGGCGATCTCCCTAGGAGTTGCAACCTTGATGCCTGGGTACCACGGTCCCTGGAATGAGGGTGAATGAGAAGCACATACACAGTTGTCCAATGCAAAAGTCACAGCATTGCAACCCTGGGGAGGGACATAACCTCGCCACATGTGAGATACTGTGGAACATGCCCAACTCCAGGCCTGTCTGTGGCTGCACCCAGGCCAGGATGACTAATAGTGGAACGTGGCCCATCAACACTCTGGGCAGAGGGGAGCCACCACTATGGAGTTGGGGGTGGGGAGAGGGAGGCCAGAGTGGGCTGTAGAGAACCCATCCCAGGGAGACAGTCGGGGGTGGACCGCAGGTGAGACGAGGCTTCAAGCCTCCTGTGCATTATCCCGTCGGACTTGAAATACAAACACAGCTTAAGAAAAAGTACTAAGATTCTCAAGGAGGCAATAAGCAGAGCATCAAACCCAAGCACGGATCCTTCTGCACTAGCATGTGCCATGAAGCCACTCTGACATGTTTCAAAGCACGACAGCATCCTTGCCTTATGCGCCCCCCTAGGCAGCCCTTTGAAGTCATTGGATCAGGTGTGCCTTAAGCCTCATCTTACAGACAAGACTTCAGACATTACACGTAGCCTAGGCACAGGAGTCTCGGATCAGAGAGTTCAAACGTGGGCTCAGCCACTTACATCACCCCCCTGGGCCTCAGTTTCCTAATTTGCCAAAGGGGACTAATCCTCCCTTCTTCAGGGTTGTTGTGTGATTACAACAAATTGCATATAGAATTCTACAGTGCCAGTGGCAGTCAGAGTACTCAATAAATGTAGGTATCAGCTTTTCCCAAAATCATATTCTTGAATGCCCTTCACTAATTTTCAGCATTCACCTGCCATGTGTACCATTATTGGCTTAATATTTTAAATTTAAAACTAGCTAATTTTTACGCTTTAATAAATTTATAGGGTAGCTTTATTCTAGCGTCAAAAATGAAAGACAAATATTATTCATCTTAAGTAGAAAGTAATCATAAAAATAAATGCATGGGCCAGGCACAGTGGCTCACGCCTGTAATCCCAGCACTTTGAAAGACCAAGGCAGTGCCGGGTGCAGTGGCTCATGCCTGTAATCCCAGTACTTTGGGAGGCCAAGGTGGACAGATCACCTGAGGTCAGGAGTTCGAGACCAACCTGACCAACATGGTCTCTACTAAAAATACGAAATTAGCCAGGTGTGGTGGCACGTGCCTGTAATCCCAGCTACTCGGGAGGCTGAGGCAGGAGAATCGCTTGAACCTGGGAGGCAGAGGTTGCAGTGAGCTGAGATTGCCCCATTGCACTCCAGCCTGGGCAACAAGAACGAAACTCTGTCTCAAAAAAAGAAAAAGAAATATGGGTGGGTCAAGTTAGGCCAAGAGATCAAGATAAACCTGACCAACTACTAAACATCTAAAAATTAGCCGGTGTGATGGCAGGTACCTGTCGCCTCAGTGACTCGGGAGGCTGAGGCATGAGAATTACTTGAATTGGGAGGTAGGGTTTACAGTGAGCCAAGATCACACCACTGCACTCCAGCCTGGGCAACAGAACAAGACTCTGTCTCAAAAAATAAGTAAACAAATAAATAAACACATGGAAAATGACAGTGGTGTGAAAATCTAGCCAGATAACTTGGCTAGCTTAGAGTCTGTACTTCCTCTTTGTTAAGGAAGGAAATTAGCAAGTGTTTAATACTTAGTCCCCCTGAGACTTAATCTGCAGGGAATCATATGTCATTATTCAAATCAATGTTTTTTTGTCTGTTTGTTTGTTTGGAGACAGGGTCTTACTCCATCACCTAGGCTGGAATGCAGTGGGTGATCATGGCTCACTATAACATCCAACTCCTAGGCTCCAGCAATCCTCCCACCACAGCCTCCTAAGTAGTTGAGACTACAGGCACATGCCACCATACCCGGCTAATTTTTGTGTGTTTTGTAGAGATGTAGTCTCCCTTTGTTGCCTAGGCTGGTCTTGAACTCCTGGCCTCAAGTGATCCTCCCACCTCAGTCTCTCAAAGTGCTGGGATTACAGGCATGAGCCACCGCGCCTGACCCATTCAGTGTTCTTTAATGCCTTGCCTGTCCTCTACCAGTTAACATCTCTTGTACCATGATTCGCCTGCTAGACTTTGGGAAGTACCAAACATGAGGTTTGGAAGTGATAGAGTCAAAGTTCACAACATATGTATCATGAATGCAAAAAAATAAAACCCACACAAACCAATACCAAATGCTGTTCATGGACACATGGATTGAAAGAATCCATATCAGTTCCTTGACAGTGACTGCCTCTGAAGAAAGAGAGAAGAGGAAAGGGCTGAGGGTTGTGGTCAAACTTTAACTATCCTTGAAATGTTTAATTATTTTATCAAAAACACTTGAAACAAATGAGAAAAATGTTTTACAGTTTATTCGGTATACCAAGGACATCTATATTTAATAATCTTTATATGCTTTTTTTTTTTTTTTTTTTTTTTTGAGACGGAGTCTCGCGCTGTGTCACCTAGGCTGGAGTGCAGTGGCGCGATCTCGGCTCACTGCAAGCTCCGCCTCCCAGGTTCACGCCATTCTCCTGCCTCAGCCTCTGAGTAGCTGGGACTACAGGCGCCCGCCACCACGCCCGGCTAGTTTTTTGTATTTTTAGTAGAGATGGGGTTTCACCATGTTAGCCAGGATGGTCTCGATCTCCTGACCTCGTGATCCACCCGCCTCGGCCTCCCAAAGTGCTGGGATTACAGGCTTGAGCCACCGCGCCTGGCCTATATGCATTTTTAAAAGAAAATAAAATTTAAATTTTATTTTAAAAGAATAAATTTTAATATGTAAAAGAAAATAAAGAGAAAGAAGAAAAAAACTTTGATCAGGCAAAATGTTCCCAGAAATAGGTTCTGGGAAGAACTCAACACATGCTGATAAGTAAGAGACTGTATCAGTCAGCTTGGGCTGCTGTAACAAACAGCACAGACCGAGGTCAGGAGACTGTTCTATAAACAACAGAAATTTATTTTTACAGTTCTGGAAGCTGAAAGTCCAAGATCAAGGTATCAATAGAGTTGTTGTCTTCTGAGGTCTCTCTCCTTGGCTTGTAGATACCATCTCCTTCCTGTGTCTTCACAGCTTCTTCCCTCTGTACATTTCTATGTCCCCATTTTCTCTCTTTTTTTTTTTTTTTCCTGAGATAGAGTCTCACTCTGTCACCCAGGCTGGAGTGCAATGGTGCAGTCTCAACTCACTGCAACCTCTGCCTCCTGGGTTCAAGCGATTCTCCTGCCTCAACCTCCCGAGTAACTGGGATTACAGGAGCACACCACCACACCCAACTAAGTTTTGTATTTTTAGTAGACACGGGGTTTTAGCATGTTGGCCAGGCTGCTCATTTCTTCTTCTTATAAAAAAACCAGTCTAATTGGATTAGGGCTTGCCTTAATGACATCATTTTAACTTAATCACCTCTTTAAAGGTTTTTGTCTCTAAGTACAGTGACATTCTAAGGTACTGGGGTTAAGTCTTTAGCATATGAATTTCGGAGGGGACACAAATCAGCCCATAATTGGGACTTTCACTGGTGCCCTGTGCTGACTTACCTCTTCATCCAGGAGTCTCTCACCTCTCGTTACTGACTCTGCTGCTCTCCCCTCCTCTTTCCAACATCCAGGCGGGATCTTCTGACCGCTCCACTGCCTGGCCTTTGCTGACCCTTCCTGGCTTCACCCCTGCTTCCTCTAGCCAATCTGCTGAGGACCTCCCTCCTCACCCAGCTCAGCCCTGCCTGCTGCCCGAGTCCACTCCCATCTGTGGAGCCTCCACTCAGGAGCCCATGAATCAGCTTCCACCCAAGCTCCACTCTGCAGCTCCATACAGCTCAAACTACCTACTCATGAACAACAACCCGAAGACGTTTCTCCTGTCTCAGACCTGGCCATCAATGCCCATTCTCCTCTATCTGGTCTCACTTCTTGAGATGTGTCTCCCACAGGTATGTCTGTGGCATTCCTCTGCCCGTGTTCTCTCTGTACCTCTTATCATTTTGAGGTCACAGGTTGTATCAGTCAGCATCCAATTAGAAAAGCAGTAAGCTCTCTAGAAACTTACATCGGGGAACTGTAATGTAGGGAACTGTTTACATGGAGAGGGAGAGCTGAAAGGGCGGAGGATGGTAAGGAGCATGAAAGTGGTAGGTCATGCACACCAGGGCAGCACCTTAGAGAAGGTGCAGCAACCAGACAGAGGCAACCCTGTTTATGGTGCTGCAACACTGACTCTGACTTGTGTAAGCCCCAGCTGTGAAGTGGAAGAACAATGACCTTCTACTACATCTAAGCCACTGTTACTTGTAGTTTCTGTTAGGGCAGGCAAGTTCATACAAAACGAATGTGTCTTTTTTCTTTTTTTTTTTTTGAGACAGAATCTCTCTGTTGGCCAGGCTGGAGTTCAGTGGCACAATCTCAGCTCACTGCAACCTTCACCTTCTGGGTTCAAGCGATTCTCCTGCCTCAGTCCCCCAGCTAGCTGGGATTACAGGCGCATGCCCGGCTGATTTTTTGTATTTTTAATAGAGGTGGGATTTCACCATGTTGGCCTGGCTGGTCTCAAACTCTTGAGCTCAAGTGATCTGCCCACCTCAGCCTCCCAAAAGTGCTGGGATTACAGATATAAGCCACCGCGCCCAGCCACATCATTTTTTATATTGCTTGTTTTGGGGCAATTTGCAAAGACAAATTGCCTTTCCCTTCCCCTTCAGCTTGGCGACAGAGCCGTGGCCATGGCCTTGTCATGTGAAACAGACTTGAGGCATTCATTATATTCAAATGAGTACTGGAGCTACAGTGACCAGCTGTGTCTGTTTGTCCAGGAAAAGGGGGCTTCCTGGGACATGGAAGTTTCAGTGCTTACACAGGGAAAGTCCCTGGCAAACTGGAGTGGGTTGGTCACCCTACCTGCTCCTTGTGCTTGTAGCAAGCATGTTTCTCAAACAGAAAAGCACTGGTCGGCATCCCTGGCCCTGGCCCTGGCCCTGCCCCCTCCCTCCCAGACACACACACACACACACACACACACACACACACACACACACACACACGAGGGTCCAAACCACTGTGCAGACAGCCACCCTCATTGAGCCTGGTTACCTCCCAGTGTCTCTGTACTTGAGACACAGCAAGTTTTTCCCTGCCCACCACTTCATTTCTGAAGACAGTAAACACCAGCTCAGCTGCAGCCTGCCCAGAGTCACCACCCCGGTGCTCTTCCAGCAGCCCTGGCCCTTTGCACCTGAGTCATTCTCCAAGATAAATTCCATTTCTCTGGATCTGAGATTCATGTCACATTCCTTGCTTCTAGGAACTTGCTTGACCACAAGTATGATTCTCTGGTCCCACGGTCTCTGCTGAGCTTCTGTGCTCCCCTTCTCTGCAGGAAAAACTCTGGGTGAGGGCGTCCTCCTTAGCCAGGGTATGTCTCTCATCCTGCTTTCAACGGTGTGCAGCTATTAATAGATGGACTGGAAGGAACCATGGACTGAGCTCCATCCCCTGTATTTGGAAACCTGCCTCTGCCTCTGTTCTCTCCATAACATTGGGCAGGTTTTTCATCCTGCAGAGCCTCAGCTTTTGGGGGCTGAAAAATGCCCCCCCAAAGGATATCCAAATCCAAATTTCTGGAACGTGCAAATGTTACCTTATTTGGAAAAAGAGTCTCTGTGGATATAACTAAGTTAAGGATCTTGAGATAAAAAGATTATCCCGGTGGATCCCAAATGCCATCACAAATGTTCTTGTAAGAGGGAGGTAGAATGAGATGACATAGACAGAAGAGGGAGTCAAAGTGGCCCTTGAGACACAGATTGGAGTGATGTGGCCACAAGTCAAAGAATGCCAGCAGTCAGGGAAGCAGCAGGACTGATTTTCCCTCAGGGCCTCCCAAGGGAGCATGGTCCTGCTGTTATGGGCTGAATTGTGTTGCCACCCGCAAAGTAGTATGTTGAAGTCCCAACCCCCAGTGCCTCAGAATGTAGGTATATTTGGAGATAAAGTCTTTAAAGAAGTGTGTGAGTTAAAATGAGGCTGTTAGGGTGGGGCCCTGCTGCAACAGGACTAATGTCCTTATAAGAAGAGGAAGGGACTGGAGGCTGAGGCAGGAGAATCGCTTGAACTTGGGAGGCAGAGGTTGCAGTGAGCTGAGATAGTACCCACTGCACTTCAGCCTGGGTGACAGAGCAAGACTCCATCTCAAGAAAAAAAAAAAAAAAGAAAGAAAAGAAAAAAGGAAGGAAGGAAGGAGAGAGAGAGCAAGAAAGGAAAGAAAGAGAGAAAGAGAAAGAAAGAGAAAGAAAGAGAAGGAAAGAAAGAAAAGAAAGAAAAAAGAGAAGGAAAGAAAAAGGAAAGAAAGAAAAAGAAAAAGAAAGAAAGGGAAGAAAGAAAAAGGAAGAAAGAGAAAGAAAGAAACAAAGAAGGAAGGAAAGAAAAGAAAAGAGACACAGCAGGGATGTGTATACACAAAGGAAAGACCATGTGAGGACAAAGAAGTGAGCAGGAGCCCCCTGCAAGCCCAGGAGACAAGCCTCAGGAGAAAAGCCCCGCCAACACCTTGATCTTGGACTTCTAGCCTCAGGAAATGTGAGAAAGTAAATTTCCATCTTTTAAGCTGCCCAGTCTGTGGTTATTTGTTATGGTAACCTTAACAAACAGATACACCTGCCCACACCTTGATTTCAGCCCAGCAATACTGATTACAGACCTCTGGGCTTCAGAACTGCAAGAAAATACATCTCTGTTGTTTGAAGCTCCCCCGCCCACCCCAGTTTGTGGTATTTGTTGCAGCAGCCCCAGAAAGCTAGTACAGGTGGTAGATAGTACCTATCTCAGAGGCTTCTTTGAAAGATGGAGGGAGGTCACAGGTAGACTTGCTTGGCTTTGTGTGAGTACCCTCTACATTTTCATGGCATCTGAATTCTCCTCTCATGGGAATTTTTCTATATGTTTATTTTTCTGCCCAAGTAGAAGCCAAAAAAAAAAGACACACATGCTATGGTGGCATTTTGGGTCATCTTCTCTCCTTTCCTTTTTGGTGCCTGTTTCCTGCCTGAATGTTCCAGCTTCCTTCAGTGGGCTCCATCTACCAGAGCTCCAGGTCAGCTAACAGTGAATCATTGACATATCTGCCTCATCACTTAATAGTAACACAATAGCTAACGCTTATGGAATACTGATTCTGTGCCATGCCTTATGCTAAGTGCTTTCCCTAAATTAGTTCGCTTAATCCTCTGAGCATCCCTTTAATATGGACTGCTATTATTCCAATTTTACACAGAGGGAAATTGAGTCACAGAGAGGTTAAAGAGTTTGCCCAGGCCGGGCGCGGTGGCTCAAGCCTGTAATCCCAGCACTTTGGGAGGCCGAGATGGGCGGATCACGAGGTCAGGAGATCGAGACCATCCTGGCTAACACGGTGAAACCCCGTCTCTACTAAAAATACAAAAAACTAGCCGGGCGAGGTGGCGGGCGCCTGTAGTCCCAGCTACTCGGGAGGCTGAGGCAGGAGAATGGCGTAAACCCGGGAGGCGGAGCTTGCAGTGAGCTGAGATCCGGCCACTGCACTCCAGCCTGGGCAACAGAGCGAGACTCCGTCTCAAAAAAAAAAAAAAAAAAAAAAGAGTTTGCCCAAAGAAGTGACAGACGTGGAAGACAAACTCAGGTTGTTGGTACCCTTACCCACTCTGACACCTTAGGAGGGGAGGGATCCATCTTATCTTAGTTAACTTTAACTCTCCACTGTGTGCTTGGAGCACAGTTTGGACTCAGTGAAGGCTTGATGGATGGATGGATGGATGGACGAGTAAATGGCACTTCACACAGACCAAAGGAAAGGCAAGAAGATGCTCTTCAGGGCTCTGCTCTGTCCAGCTTCTCTTTAGCTTGACTCTGCTGCTGTTGCTACCATGACAGTCCCAATCTACCCACCATCCTGCATGGCCTTTACTCACACCACACCCTCTCTGTTCTCTGCCTCTTTTACTTTGGGGCAGGGAGAACCTGAGTTGAGCAGCAGCACCTGCGATCCCTCACCCTCCATCCACTCACCAATGGCCTCATGGCTCCTTGTGAATGGAAGACACTGGAATTCTTAGGAGCCTAGTGAGGGAAGTCCAGATCCAACAAGATTATGGAAATTGTGAGGGGCTGTGGACACACCAGACATTATTGCTCTCCCAATTTATGGAAGAGGACTTAGGTCCTCCTTTAACATCTCTAGACTTAGGTCTAGAGATGTTAAAATACTTGCCCAAAGCCACAGAGAACTTGATGTCAAAAACATTTTTAAAAGAATGTAAAGTTAGCATCATAACTAGAATCTGGGGGGAAAAAATGCAACAAACTATTTCTTACTTGTCCAGAATAAACTAAGGGCTGATATAGTTAATGCGGAAGGAAGGAAGGAAGGAAGGAAGGAAGGAAGGCAGGCGGGCGGGCGGGCGGGCAGAAAGGAAGGAAGGAAGGAAGGAAGGAAGGAAGGAAGGAAGGAAGGAAGGAAGGAAGGAAGGAAGGAAACAAAACAAAACTTGATGCTATGCTTGATTCCCAATCAAGTGCCCTTTTCAGCATACCAAGTCAATAAGAAAGCAATCCAATCTAGAAGAGAGAAGATGGGACTTCAGAGCCTGGTTCCAATTCTTACCAGTTGTGTGTTGTTAGGCAAATTATGTAAATTCCCTGAGCCTGAGTCCCTTGGTCCATGCAATACAAGAAGACTATCTACCCACCATCTGGCCGGGCTCTCCATCACTGAGAGACTTCTGGGAGAGAGGTTTTGATTTCAGAACTACATATGTGAGAAATTGACAAGTTCCAATCTTATCTGGGCTCACTGTACCTGCCAGTCTCAGCCCTTTCGGGGAAGAGGGTAGTTTCCTATTAGTGACAAGAAAGGGTCCTGAAAACCTTGGCTCTACATCAGTGACAGCTGCATCTGTCTCCAGATCAGAACTGGAAAAATGATGAAAAATTAGCGGCTAATTGGAACACCTCCCTCTCTGAGTAATACCCTATAACATCACTTTGTAGTCAAGAAAATATTTACCTGGCAATTATATTTTAACATAGTCAGCTGTCCCTCCTTTGTGATGAATGCCTAATCACTATGGAAAATAATCTCTTCTCTAAACTGTATATTTCATGACTTAACCCCTGCCAAAAATGTATTCCCATGTCCCTTTTCTTCTTTAGAGTTTAAAATACACTTGAATAGAGGGAAACAGTCAGTTGTTTGTTTGTTTGTTTGTTTGAGACAGGATCTCGCTGTGTCACTCAGGCTGGAGTGCAGTGGCACAATCTCAGCTCACTGCAACATCAACCTCCTGGACTCAAGCTGTCCTCCGACCTCAGCCTCCTGAGTAGCTGGGACCACAGGCATGTACCACCATGGCTGGATAATTTTTGTATTTTTTGTAGAAATGGGGTTTCACCATATTGCCAAGGCTGACCTCAAACTCCTAAGCTCAGGGAATCCACCCACCCCGGCCTCCCAAAATGTTGGGATTGCAGGCATGAGCCCCTGCACCCAGTCCAAGCAATGATTTAAATAGAGATCTGCAACCACGTTTTCATTGAACATAAATCAGGCCAGCCCCAGTGTCATAATCGCAAGCTCCTAGAGCAAGTTTCTCGAAGAGGCTCTAGTGACAGTTTGGGCTAGGTCATTCCTCATTTTGGGGGCTGTCCCGTGCATTGTAGGATGTTTAGCAGCATCATTGACCTCTACCCACTGGATGCCTGTAGTACCTGTCCTCCAAGTCATGACAATAAAAAGCGCTGCAGACATTGACAAATGTCCCCGAAGAAGTGGGGTAGGGGTGGGGAGAAAAAATCACCCCCAATAGTAAACTAGTCTCCTAGAGGGAAAGCCTGGGCCTGGGGGCTTCTCTTTGCTCTGCCTCACCCGAAATTAAGTACTTTATAGAAATGCTTGTATGGCATTGCAGCTGAATTAAATATAGGAGTAAAGGTTGGGTGAGCATGGAGGAAAATATATGTATTATATGCCTCAAATACACAAAATGTACACATCTGAAAAGACTGTTTGCAAAGCTAGTTTCTGGAACACGATGCACAGTGAGTTTTTCCTGGGATTTCAATATTTAGTTAGGCATGTATGGCGACACTGCAAACTAGATCAGCTGCGACTGTTTGTGACTTAACGTGCTCTTCTTTAAAATGGCTGCTCTCCCAGACACGTCCTCCTCCGATGTTGTTTGCTGTTATTCCATTTTGCTGCAAAAGGAAAAAGAGTTTCCACTGTAGAAATTCCTCACCAACTTGTTAAAATGTACGAAGAATGTTTTGAGTCTACGGCATGTATAAAAATGGTATGGGAAGCTTGGTGAAGGGTGGGAAGAAGCCAGGCTTGCTTAGGGCAGAAGGTGGCTCTCCACATTTGACTGAGCTGATGCTGGAAGCCACATCTAGCAGCATGATGTGCTTGAATCTCCCGGCAGTAGAGAGAGAGCTAATTATTGCTTGGAATAACTGGCGTGGTGGGAAGAGGCTTGGATTGAAAGTCAAGAGTCCTGGGTTCCTGTCCGGGTCCCTTTTGGCTCCAACATTCTAATATCTAACAACTGCCTCATGTGATATGTTGTCACAATAATGGCCACTGATGAATCATGCTTCCCCTGTGCCCTCCTCTCTTCACTCTGTCAGTTTACAGCGGCATGTACTGAGAGATGGAATCTATTTTTCCATCCCTTGGACATGGGTTGCCCTTGTGACTGGCTTTGATCAATAGAATATGGCGGAAATGTCACTGTGTGAATCTCTGAGCTAGTCTTTAAGGGACCTTGCATTGCAGGTGTTACTTTCACTCTCTTGGGACACTGCCATTGCCATGTTTAGAGGCGAGGTCTAGCCTCCTTCAGGATAAAGGAGACAGAGGCCCAGCCGGCTGCACAAACCCACCTGCTGCATGCAGCTGGACAGGGAGCCCCATGAGGTCAACAGAAGACCTGTCCAGTAAACCCACAGAACTGGGAAAACTAATAAATCGTGCTCGTTTGATGCCGTTAAGTTTTGAAGTGGGTTGTTACACAGAATAGATGAGCAGCTTGTTGAAAGATCGTTTTTAAGAAACACCTTATAAACAACCTCCTGCATGTTCTCCACATCCCAGCAAAACCCCCTCCTTTCCCCTACTGTTAATTCTTTTTCTTTCAAACTAGAACAAACTTTCAGCCTTTTTTCTCTTTTTTTTCTATCCAAGGGGAAATGTCTATATTCATTTGCTCTCTTCCATCCTTGGGGCCGGAACCTGTGGGGATACAATAAAGGCATAAGCAAAGTCACCTTCAGCCTCTAGTGTGTGTGTGTTGGGGTGTGTCTCCTGAGAAAAACAGAACTTTCATCTCAGAAAAAAATTTCAGTTTGTCTAGGCTGCTAAGGAAGATGTCTTCAAGAAGGAGAATGCCTTTCTTGACCGCATGGTCAACAACAAAAAAATGACCAGGCATAGTGAGTCATGCCTGCAATGCAGCTATTTGGGAGGGTGAAGTGGGAGGACCATTTGAACTCACTTGAGCCCAGAGGTTGAGGCTGCAGTAAGCCATAGTTGTGCCACTGCACTCCAGCCTGAGTAATAGAGTAAGACCCTGTCAGAAAGAAGACAAAGAAAGAAGCAAGCAAGCAAGCAAGCAAGAGAAAGAAGAAAGAAAGAAAGAAAGAAAGAAAGAAAGAAAGAAAGAAAGAAAGAAAGAAAGAAAGAAAGAAAGAAAGAAGAGAAAGAAAGAAAAGAAAGAAAACTGTAGATACTGAATAGTGACATGTGTGATCTGCTTGTTGCTAAGATATCAATTGTATGTTGGTCTTTTTCTGCTTCCCTTCTTTTCCTTCTCTGTTTTATCCCTAATCTCTATTCTATGAGGTTTAGAATGTAGTTATTCTAGCACTCTCTATTTCCTAAGGACCCACAAAAGGAAACAGAATAGAGTCCATGAAGACTTTCTGAGGAGTTCACCTACTGACGGTCCATCTCCAGTCCACTGAAGGTAAGAGGGCCTGTATGAATGACCTTGGTATGTCTTGATATGACCTTGATATGTTCCTGATTGTATTACTTTTTTTTTCCATAGCACATAAAACATCCTACTGCAGAAATTAGAGAAAGCAAGATTATCTTATGAGAAACACAATCTCGCCTCTTAAAGATGAAAGGACTGCACCTTGAGAGGCCCTTCCTGTTGAGTTGTCATCTGAACAAATCAGAGTGGTGGTTGAGGACACCAGATGTGTTATTTCCTGCCACAGCAAATTGGAGGGCTCACACTGTTCCACTGCAATTGAATTTGTTGATTATCTTTGCAAGAGGGAGAAGCTTAGCATCAGTGAAGACATTGGTATTTGGTAGGTATTCATTTAATCTCTGCTCAATCTTATATAATAAGTTATATTATTCTCTCCCTTGGGGCGGCATTTTGCAGTTTTTTTCATAAAGGCAATTCAAACGGGGTAGAGTCCTGAAAAAAGAAAATCAGACTTGTAAGAAATAGCACTATAGAAGCCATAATAAAATTTTTTCTCAGCTGGGCATGGTGACTCATGCCTTTAATCCCAGCACTTTGGGAGGCTGAGGTGGGAGGATCACGAGGTCAGGAGTTCAAGACCATCCTGGCTAACGTGGTGAAACCCCGTCTCTACTAAAAATACAAAAATCAACCAGGTATGGTGGCATGCACCTGTACTCCCAGCTACTCGGGAGACTGAGGCAGGAGAATCGCTTGAACCCAGGCGGTGGAGGTTGCAGTGAGCCGAGATCGCGGCAGTGCACTCCAGCCTGGGGGACAGAGTAAGAAAAAAAAAAGTTCTCAGGAGTGAACTCAGGTGAAAACAGATAATAGCTGGTCTAAAAAATTTTCAGATTAAAGTAGTTTTTTAATATCATGTGGAATTGAATATGGTAGTTTCAATCTACCAATAATACAAGAGTTACAACAGTTTCCAACATTGAGTGTGCGTGTGTGTGTGTGTGTCACTCTGTTGACATCCCGGTGTGTTCCTCCTTATGCCAGTGCATGCCAGCTATATGTCTGGGCAAGAGGAAGGGCTGGCTCTGAAACTTTCCCAGTATGATAACGCTGCTCTTTGGCAGAGGCCGCCCACTCTCTTTTGCTACAGAGAGCACACAACCCTTCTTTTGCCCTGTGTAATCTATTAGCACCACCAGTATTAGCTAGACAGTGTTTCTACCCAACGAGAAGCTAATGTGTGATGAGTGCTTATTCCCACCTCCTGACACCACATATGCACACTCACACATGCCCAATCTTCTCTGAGCCCCTTGGATGTTTGTTACTTATCCAAGTTGAGATGTTGAATAGGAAGTAGGATTTGCAAGTCAGGAATTCTGGGTAGAGGACAGATCTAGGGGTAAAAATGGATGAGTCATCAGCATATTGAGGCTCTACAGAATGTGCAGTGCAACTACACAGATTGGTGAAGTGTTCAGAGGATTCGAGGCTCTGGAGTTGGCTCTGCCACCATGAAACTGGTTACCATAAATGTGATTCTTCTCTATGTGAGCCTATGTCTTCCCATTTGTAGAATAAAGGGATGGGAGAATGGCATTTCTAAGGTTCCTTCCAGCTAAAACATGTTTGTGACTTTAGGATTCTAATTGCTAAAGTGTCCCCTACCCTCAAAGAACTCACTATCCCCTGGGTTGAGCAGGCCACAAGCCAATCAGTCGTAGGAGCAATGGGGCAACACAGCAGGAGCCTGCCACACTAGTCGCCCGGCAGTGGGAACGACCATCCTGCACTGGAGTCGCCAGGAAATGGTGTGGATTGGAGGCCACCAGATCCACAGAGACTTTTAGCTGGGTCTCATTCTCAGTCCTTTGTGGTGCTGTTCGCTGCCTTGCAATTCTAATAATCTGTAGGTCTAGTCAAAATTTCACCCTGTCTCTAGGACTTGGTGCTTTGATCTGTAAAAAGAAGAGATTGAGCCAGATGATTTCTGTTTCCATAGAAGAGTACTAGCCCAAATATTTTGAGTCTGTGGTTGCCTGCAGACTACCAAGAACCTTAAAACTGGTTTCATGATTTTGGGTATTCCGGAAGTTTCAATAGTTTTCAAGAAAGTTAGAGGTTCTGGGATCTGGGTCATTTTTCTTCTGAGCTACCACGCTATCTATCTTTGGATGGAACCTACACCGTTGTCTTTCCACCAGGTAAACCTCCAGATACACAAACACTGCAGAGGCTGTGGGTCAGAGAGCAAGAGCTAATTGCTGCACTGGAGTCTGAGCATAAGGGCTGACTTGGGTCCCTAACGGGAGCTATCAAACCCTTTGGCCATCAAAAAAATATATACCTACTTGATAAGAAACTGAACCTGAATAACATTAATAATAATAATAATAGTAACTATTCCTTGAATGCTTACAATATGCCAGATATAATGCTAAGCACCCAATAAGAATCTCATTTAATATTTGCAACCTTCTGAGGTTGGTATTATTATTTCCATAATACAGATTGCAAAGTAAAGTTCAAAGGCTTAAGTAATTTGCCCTAAGCCCCTCAACCAATAAGTGACAGATCTGGATCTGGGAATGAAATCCAGGTCTGTCCTACTCCAGGATGCCTGAGTAACCATCCTGCTACACTCTCAGAGTCCTGAGTTGACTTTGAAAGAAGCTTTTATTCATCATGTCTGCATTAGCAGGACTGCTCAGTTAGACCACAATGTTCCAGATTTATAGGCCCCCAGGATAAACTATGCAGAGTTTCTGTATTTATTACCCCATCTCTGCCTGTGTTCATGTCTCAGCCAGCACCCTCTTTCCCAACCCATGGAGGTCTCTGGGCCATGCTGACATGCCTGGTTTATAAACTCACTGGCTCTACATTCTTTAGCCCTTTCATTCGGTGTCATAAATTCTTTTTTTTTTTTTTTTGAGATGGAGTTTTGCTCTTGTTGCCCAGGCTAGAGCGCAATGGCGTGATCTCGGCTCACCGCAACCCCTGCCTCCCGGGTTCAAATGATTCTCCTGCCTCAGTCTCCTGAGTAGCTGGGATTACAGGTATGCACCACCACGCCCAGTTAATTTTGTATTTTTAGTAGAGATGGGGTTTCTCCATGTTGGTCAGGTCTCGAACTCCCAACCTCAGATGATCCGCCCACCTCAGCCTCCCAAAATGCTGGGATTACAGGCATGAGCCACCGCGCCTGGCCTGGTGTCCTAAACTCTTTAGGAGGCTGCAGGAAGGGGAGAGAAAGCAAGGTGGGCTGAAGGTTAAAGACTGGGCACAGGGCTATCAAAAAATGTGATACACAAGCTCTTTATGTGACCCTAGGACTTTTAAAACCCCAATTATAGTGCCCTTGGTCATCCTGATATGGAGATTATGAACTTGGGCTTTGGCATCAGCTAGACCTGGGTTCTAATCATAGTTCTAAAGCCTTTTCCAAGTTACTTCCCTTCTCTACATCTCAGTTCCCTCATCTGTACCATGAGTAGGAATAAGTCCATCCAAGTTTGTTTTTAGCATTCCCGGAGATCACACATCTGCAGGGTTCAGCACAGGAAATGTTCCAAACTTGTAGCGGCTATTTGTAGTACACCCTCATTGGCCGCCAGCCTAGTTCCTTCTCACTTTTTCCATGCTGGGCAAGTTGGTGCACTGCCCTTTCTGATAGGTCAAAAGCTGGACTGCCTCTGGAACTCTCTTTGATGTGGCTCCTCTTCCCATTTTATGAGCAGAAATGGGTGGAATGACCTTGAAAAGAAGCATGATTAAGCACTTTTAGCTAAGCACCCACTGTGTACAGAACACAAAATTAGGCATAGAGGAACTGTGTTCTCACAGAGTAGAGCATCCAGTTGAAGAGCTAAGACCAATACTCCAAAAGGATTAGGCCATAAGAACACAGGACTGTGCGTAACCAAGTGCTATGTGGGCACAGAGGACAATTGCTCAAGCTGCTTAAAACTCTAAGCCAGTGGTTCATCCAGATCCCTGACAGAACGATCTCAGAGGCCTAGGAACCTGAGGAATCTCATAGCTGGTTATATATGCACATTATCTGTAAGAGTCAGGATTGCATTGCTGGCACCCTGGGTGGGTACATGGGCAGTGGCAACGATTTGTGTGTGGGCTGCTGTTTCCATTCCCAGAGGGCAGAGCTCATGTTTGGGCTTGGAGGGTGTTTCCTACTCAATAAACAAAAAGTGGCCGCAACAGGACTGGGGCAAAACAGTGAGGGGAAAGAGCACGGAACTAGATGTCCAGAGACCTGGGTCTTAATTCCATCCTGAGCACTAACTCCTCGTACAACCTTGAGCAAGTCCTTTGCCCTTCTGTTTATAAAATGAGGTGGGTGGATCAGGAGTTCTCAAACTGCTCCATGCTACCCTGGGGTTCTAGAAATTCTGGAGCTCAAGGGCATCAGTGGGTCAAGAGGACAGGTGAGAGGTGGATCGGGACTCCAGGCTGCCTCTCTCTCTACTTCGTCTGCCTTCAACCAGAGCAGTCTACCTATATCTTTTTACATATTAAGTTTCTTTTCTTGGAAAATCACCTAATTTATCTCCCTCCTCATCACTTCCACTTACACATAGGCCAAATGAGTCCCAGAGAGCTGAAGCAACTTGGTCAAAGCGACCCAGTGTGTGGCAGAGACTATACTAAAGTCTCCTTTGTGATAATGCTGACAATTATTTATTGTCCAGGGAAAAATGGCACTCCCCATCTCTTACAGATATGGAAGGAAATTATGATTCCTAAATTCTGAAATGGGGCAAGGTAAGGGAGAGAGGAGGGGCTGAGCGCCTGCTCATGACAAAGCACACCTGAGCACCAGTTCTGACAAAGACCACCTGAATTCTGGGCAGTGCTCAAAGGAGAAGCCGGCATGCAACTGGGGCCTTGAAACTCCACTCCCTGGTGACAAAGAAGGGGGCCCGAGCACTCCCTGTTGACAAAGAAGGGGGCCCAAGCCCAGGAAAAGAGCTCCATGAGTCCCTCTGAGGACTTTCTAGAGTGGCTGTCACTTTCACCACCATCAGCCTCTGAGTCACTCCCAAAAGTCAGTACACTACGTGATGAAGGTTCCTTTTCCCTTTTTTAAAAAAATTAATAGACTTTATTTTTTACAGAAAAATTGAGCAGAAAATACATAGAGCTCCCATATACCTCCCTCCTCTTTTGCATTGGTGTGGTACATTTGTTACCATGAGTGAGCCAATATTGACACACTATTTTTAACTAAAGTTCACAATTTACATTGTTTACACTGTCTTCCAAAGTGGCTGTACCATTTGGCATCGAGCAGAAAATAGAGTTCCTTGTCCTCTGAGTCAGGGTTCACTCTTTGTGCTATACATTGTACAGGTTTTGACAAACACATAATGTCATGTGCCCACTGTTTCAGTATTTTACAGAATGGTTTCACTGCCCTAAAAACCTCCCATGCTCCACCTATCCGTTTCTCTCTTCTTTTCCTCTATTCCCAGGCTCTGGGAAACCACTGATCTTATAACTTACTCTATGGTTTTGCCTTTTCCAGAATGTCATCAAGTTGGAATCATACAGATTTCAGATTGGTTTCTTTCACTAAGCAATATGCATGTAAGTTTCCTCCCTGTATTTTCATTGTTTTGATAGCTCACTTCTTTTTATCGCTGAATAAGATTCCATTGTATGGATATACCACAGTTTGTGTATTCATTCACAAATGGATGCTGAAGGTCATCTTTTTTACTTCTAAATTCTGGCAATGATGAATAAATCTGCTATAAACATTCACGTTTGTAGCACATGTTTGTGTGGACATAAGTTTTCTACTCATTTAGGTAAATACCTAGGAGTGTGATTGCTGGATCGTGCATTAAGACTATGTTTAACTTTGTAAGAAACTGCCAACTGTCTTCCAAAGTAGTTGTACTATTTTGCATTCTCACTGTCATAGTGGGTTGGTTTGTTTGTCTTAAAACAGAGTCTTGCTCTGTTGCCTAGGCTGGAGTGCAGTGGTGTGATCTCAGCTCACTGCAAACTCTGCCTCCTGGGTTCAGCGATTCTTGTGCCTCAGCCTCCTGAGTAGCTGGGATTACAGATGTGTATCACCACACCTGGCTAATTTTGTATTTTCAGTAGAGACAGCATTTCACTATGTTTCCTAGGCTTGTCTTGAACTCCTAGCCTCAAGTGATCCACCTGCCTCAGTTTCCCAAAGTGCTGGGATTACCGGCATGAGCCACCATGCCAGGCCTGTCATAGTGTTTTCATTTGCTAAAAATGTCATTAAGTGGCCTTCTAAGTAAAGAAAAATTAAAACTAAATTATTACCATGAATTTTACTGTTTATACTGTGAAATACAAATATATGTATTTCACAGTATAAACGTTAACTCAAGGCTGGGTGCTGTGCTATGATCCTAGCACTTTGGGGGCCAAGGCAGGAGAATTGCTTGAGTACAGGAATTCAAGACCAGCCTGGGCAACATAGCAAGACCCCATCTCTACCAAAACAAAACAAAACAACAAACAAACAAACAAACAAAATTAGCCGGAGGTGGTGGTGGCATGCAGATATAGTCCTAGCTACTTGGGAGGCTAAGGCAGAAGGTTCACTTGAGCCCAGGAGTTCAAGGTTTCAGTGAGCTATGATTGCACCACTGTACTCCAGCCTGGAAAATGAAGCAAGACCCTGTTTCTGAAAAAAAAAAAAAAAAAGAATCACTGAAATTACACAATTTGTATTTTGTAGCTCATACATGCATAGGTATTTCATTCTTGCCAGAAAAGTAGAAACACTGCACAGACTTAAGTGTTTTTGATAAATGTGCATTCTACCAGCATTCTCTACTTTCCATTTACTTTTTCTGTTTCTTAAAATTCCATATTTTATTTCAAATTCTACCTTCAATTTAATGAGAAGTAAGGAAGGACTCAGAGGACAAGAAACTATACATTGCCCTGCGTTTTTCTTTCCTTCCATATCATCAGTTTCGCAAAAGTAGTTGGCTGACACAGGGAAGTAACAGGACTAAGGAAGCTTCCTCGGTTGTTCTGTTTCTTAAGAAGATCACCATTGCCTTCTTTCTGCATCTGAAATAAGCTCTTATTTGAATAGAAAGCACAGCCTTGCAGCGTGGTCAGCACCCACTTACTCAGTCATATTCACGTTAATAGGGAACAGGAGTAGGGAATCTCTCTGTTCACTGAGACTCAAAGCCATCAGCTTCCAGACCATGCTTATCTTACACCTGCTTGAGTCTCTCTGAGCCACCATGCATGGTATGTCCACTGGAATTGGGTGTTCACAGGGCATCCCAAGTGCTCTATCTGAATGGGGTGGCAAGGAATGGAGGACACACACATCGCAAATGCCTCCTCTGCTCATGAACGTGCCCCATTGTTCTACCAGTCTTCACTTACAAAACATTTATCAAAGATAAATGTATTACAGATTTCAAGATGGCCAGCGGAACATGCACTGGGCCCTTCTGAACACAGGCCCCATTAGACAGCACAGGTTGTAAAGATGTGAAGCTGGCCCTAAGTTTCCTTAAACTTTATCTGTTCTGCTCCACTGCAGGTCACAGCTCTCTCTTGACATAGGAGGAGGGAACTTCTTCCTGTCATGTGCCTAATGGTCAAACCAGGACCCCGAACATGATCCTAAGTCCTCACTCTCTCTCAAAGTCCACATTCAATCACCAACTCCTACCAATTCCCCTGCAGAAGCACCCCTTTAATTTTCCCACTTTCCACTTCACCACTGCCACCTGGGTCTGCCTGCAACGGCTGCAAAGGCTGCATGATGGATTTCCCTGCCTCCTGTTTCTCTCCTCTAATGGAATCCCCAGACAACAGCCAGAGTGAGCTTCCTAAAAAGAAAATCTAATCAGGTTACTTTCCTGCATAAAACATTTCAATGCCCCCAAAGTCCTCGAGATCAAGGCTTATTCTGCATGGCTTACAGGATTCCTTCTGGTCTGGCCTGACATTCCAACAACATTTGTCATGGTTCACCTCTCATTTTGGTGCTCCATAAAAATTGAACAATGTACACTTCTTTGAATACCCTTTTCTCAGCAACTCTTACTTTATTCTTCACAAGCCTCAGATATTACTTCTCCCCATTGCTATAAGTGCCATTACATAATACTTTCAGAGCTGTATCATAATTACTTATCTGCCTCTTGCACTAGATTCTAAGCTCCAGAGAGCAGGGGCTTGGTCTGGGATTACTGTAGTGTCCCCAGTGCACTGAGTACAGTGACTGTCACATTGTCATCACTCAATAAAAAAATGTATTGCAAGAACAAGCTCTCTCTCAATCTCCCTGAGCCAGATGTGTCCTCATGTCATAGGCCAATGAGATCAAAGCTTCTGAGTGGGCGGTGGGGTGAATTGGGTGGTACCCAGCCCATCTCCTCATTTCCCTGGGCCAGCCTTTGCTAATTCACTCACATTTCTTGGCAGGTTGTGCATGACGCTTTACTGGGGCTTCTTGGGCAGATGTTTTTCAACTTTCCATTTGTCAACAACGGCTCAGGAAAATGGAGAATACATAAAAATACCAACCTGTATATAAAATCAGAGTTTTCAGGGACATTCTCTCAGCCCAGAAACACCCTTGTTTGACCCAATCTGAAGTTTTTCCAAGTAGGGTCAGTCTGACCAAGCAACAGAGAGGGCAAATAAAGTGGGATAATTTATGCCATTTCCAGAATATATGTCCACATTGCACACAGGCTGGTTAATCTGCAGTGAAATAGCAAGCATTTGCACAAACTAATTTAACACTTTTCTCAAACACCTCAGATTGTTGCAGAACCTCTCTGTGCTATTAAAGAGAGGTTAAGAAAGGAAAGAACAAACAAAACACACACAAAAAATAGCAGTTTGAAGTTGAAAACAAAGAGTCTCACAATAGCTTCATTTCCATACCATAGTCACTGCAAAATCATCCTTTGAAAATTGCTTTTTAGTTAACAAGCCTATTTATCTTGTTTCATTGGATCCTTGTAACAATGCAAGAGGTCCTTGAAGTTTTCTGTACCAAGTCCAAATTCTCCATCTGCTTTTAAAGTCATCCTTGATCTCAGCCTCTGCTTGTGCCCCTACCTGTGTCGCCTTCAATTGGCCACAGGTTTCTCATTATGCAGTCTCCATACCTAGGTCACAGATCCTGGGAACAGTCCTATTCCTGTGATCTCCATGGCTTCTCCCTTGGCATGCTCTACTATAGTAGAGCTCAGTCTTTTCTCTCTGGTTTCTTTTATAAAGTGTATAGAGTGTGTACCTTTATGAAGTATATATCTAAAAGAGCATTTGGTTTTATTTATCTATTTTGAGGTTCATCATTGTGACTCTTGAATGTAAAAAAAAAATTTTTTTTTTTGGAGACAGAGTCTTGCTGTATCACACAGGCTGGAGTGCAGTGGTATGATCATAGCTCACTGCAACCTCAGCTCCTGAGCTCAAGTGATCCTCCTACCTCAGCATCCCAAGTAGCTACGACTACAGACACACTCCACTGTGCCTGGTTAATATTTTAAATTTTTGTAAAGATGGGGTCTCTCTTTGTTGCCCAGGCTGGTCTAGAGCTCCTAGACTCCAGCAATCCTCCTGCCATAGCCACCCGTAGTGCTGCAATTACAGATGTGAGCCACCGCACCCTGCCTGAATCTAAACATTCCTATCTTTCATCGGTTCTCAGCCACCTTCTCTTCAAACATTGCCTCACCCCATTCTCTCTGTTTTCTCTCCTGGAAGTCCTCTGAAATATATGTTAGACTTTCTCATTTTATTCTCCATGTCTCCTAATATCTCTTTCAGAATTTTCATCTCTGGTCACCATCCAGATACTTTCCCACATTTAGCACCAAGTTTTCTAATTGTTTCTCAACTATGCCTAATCTACTATTTAATCTGTTCATTGAGTTCTAAAGTTTAAAGAATATTTTTCTTATTTCCAAGAAAGGGTAGTATTTGTTTTACTTTTTTTTTTTTTTTTTTTTGAGACGGAGTCGCACTCTGTTACCCAGGCTGGAGTGCAGTGGCGCGATCTTGGCTCACTGCAAGCTCTGCCTCCTGGGTTCATGCCATTCTCCTGCCTTAGCCTCCCAAGTAGCTGGGACTACAGGCACCCGCCACCATGCCCAGCTAATTTTTTTGTATTTTTTAGTAGAGACAGGGTTTCACCATGTTAGCCAGGATGGTCTCGATCTCCTGACCTCGTGATCCACCTGCCTTGGCCTCCCAAAGTGCTGGGATTACAGGCGTGAGCCACCGTGCCCAGCGGTATTTGTTTTACTTTTAAAGCCTGTCTGATTTTATTCATTTATGTTTTTCAAGCTTTATTTTATATTATTAATCATTTTAACATACTTTAATTATCTCCTCTGATGGTTGTATAATCTAAGGCTCTTGAAAGTCTAATCCTGTTGTTTGTTGGGTCTGCAGACTTTTGCTTATGTTTTTTCCTTCAGTGTTGTATGATTTCAGATTGTGAGCTCATCTTCAGCAGGACTTTAATCTGGAGAAACTAGTGTAATCAAACTGCTTGCTTCTAACAGAGTATAACTGGCCCATACCAAACTTTATGTTACTTCTTAGCTCAGGGGTTTCCAGGTTGTGCGGGAATTGTTTATTTAAACCCCAAACCCACGAAAGGCTCATGCCAGTGGTTCTGAATTCTTAAGGGAGACATTTCCCCCTCTTGAGCTAAAGCTCAGTTCAAGATAAACATACTTTCTTCTCATTTCTTTCTGCTAGGGATTGACATCTTATGCAATTTTTAAAAGGACATTGTCCTTCCAGGGTCCTGGCTTTAGGTTGACATCTCAGTGCCAACACACCACCTCCCACAGGCTCAAGAATTTGTTTCCTGTCCCTGAACAGTATTAAAGCCTGAGCATCTGTGCAAATAAGACCAGCTCTAATACCAATACCACTCTCATCTGTGGTAACTGTAAGAGACAGCCAATGTGCTTGCTTTCCTAGTTTTCAGTTCTCTCTTGATTTCTAGCTCCTGGGAATTTTTGTGCAGTCAGCTTTGTTAATAACAGATAGTATTTCTTGTTTATAAGCACCAGGCGCCATGTTAAGTGCTTATTGTATGCCTTAACCCATTTAACTCCTGTTGCACCCCTTGAGGTGTGCCATTATTATCAGTCCTGTTTTCATATAAGAAAATTGAGGCATAGATAGGTAAAGTAACTGCCCAAGGTCTTAAGGCGGTTAAGGGATTAAGCTCAGATTGGAAGCTTAGGCCAAATGACCTCAGAGCCCATGCCCCCCCTTTTTTTTTTTTTTAGACAGAGTCTCGCTCTGTCACCCAGGCTGAAGTGCAGTGGCCGGATCTCGGCTCACTGCAAGCTCCACCTCCTGGGTTTATGCCATTCTCCTGCCTCAGCTTCCCGAGTAGCTGGGACTACAGGCGCCCGCCACCTTGCCCAGCTAGTTTTTTTGTATTTTTGTAGTAGAGACGAGGTTTCACTGTGTTAGCCAGGATGGTCTCAATCTTCTGACCTCATGATCCACCTGTCTCGGCCTCCCAAAGTGCTGGGATTACAGGCTTGAGCCACCACGCCCGGCCAGCATGCTCTTAACTCATACTTTTTATTGCCTTAATTATGTTAGATATAGTGAACTCCAAGTTTTTCTTCAAAGAATCAATGTGTCAGTATGTTTAGCTCTCTTATTCTTTGATTCTCCATTTTTAACTTTCTGGTTCTCTTTGCTCTCTTGCCTCTAGCTTCAGTAAACAACTTTCTTGCCAGTTCTAATTAGTAGTTCACATCTGTTCCCCTGGTCACCTGCTTTGGCCTGAGCCATCCTGAGTCACCTGTTCTTTAAACACTCTTCCCGCCAAACTGCTGACCCTGCCACTCCAGCTCATACTCCTGCTCTCTCTACTAAAAATAACAAAAAATTAGCCAGGCATGGTGGCAGATGCCTATAGTCCCAGCTGAGGCAGGAGAATGGCATGAACCCTGGAGGCGGAGGTTGCAGTGAGCAGAGATTGCACCACTGCACTCCAGCCTGGGTGACAGAGCAAGACTCCGTCTCAAAACAAAACAAAACAAAACAAAAACAGCCAATCAGAATTAGTTTAGACTGTGTGGTCCAACCCTAGCCAATAGGGGAACAACACAGCAGTAGGAGCTACCTGCATCAGGAATAAGAACCCCTTCCCTTCCCCTATCCAGGTGTGCTCTCACCATTACTCCATCTGTGAGTCGCACCCTTCTATAGAGGTAAAGAATTGCCTTGCTGAGAAAATTAAATTTATGTTCAAGTGCTATTTCTTTGCAGCACTGAGGAATAAGTATTTGTTTCTAACTATTAGGATATTTAGGTGTTTTTCTAACAGGAAACAATTTAGATTCCATATTGTAGTTTCACTGTATTTCTCCCCAAACATCTGAATCAAGAATAACTGCATGAATAGGTGTGCTTTCTGTCAAACTGACAGCCTGACAATTATTTTAGCTGGTAGCACAGAGAAAAAGTTGAAGCCTGCACTTTGGGGAAGAAGCCAAAATCCAGGCTCCATCATGAACTGCTAATTCCATCTGCTAACTCAAAGAAAATGACTTACAGCTGAAGAAATTGGAGTATCTTTGAGTTGTCAGGGTCTTTACAGACAGTCCTTATCAAAAGGTGGTCTATGGACCATCTGCATCAGAATCAGCCCAAGGCACTTCTTTAAAATGCAGATTACCCCGAACGTAATAATTCTGAA
Organism: Macaca mulatta; assembly: GCF_049350105.2. Classification (NCBI taxonomy): domain Eukaryota; kingdom Metazoa; phylum Chordata; class Mammalia; order Primates; family Cercopithecidae; genus Macaca; species Macaca mulatta. Next base: position 121,767,346 of record NC_133417.1, on the reverse strand, counting down.
TTCCTGGGGTCAGGTCCAGGAATCTACCTTTTAAAATAAGCTCTCCACCAGGTTCTAATTAGAATGTGCATGGGGGTTTGAGAACCACTCACTGCTCAGTGTTTGCTTTGGAGCCCAACCTGGGACCACAAGAGGCACACCAAAGCCTTCTTACCTTCCTTTCATGATGTGGCACCACACACTCAATGCACAGATGAGGGAGCAAGCCCATGAATGTGGCCTTCTACTGGGGTTCCATGGATCTTGGGTTCCTGCCATACCACTACTACTAATTACATTACTATCCTACCATTAACTGCACTATGCTGTAAGGAATGGTCTTGACTGCTGTCTATTTCCCCATACAGTCTGTGAAGGTAGAAAATGCTCTTTGGCTGGCTTTACATCCTTGATACATAGCATGGGGCCTGACATGTAGTAATCACTCAATGCTTGTTGAATGAATGAATAAATTGTTTGAACTGCTTAAGAGCCCCCTACTCATCAATGATGTGAATGAATAAATTGATTTGAACTGCTCAAGAGCCTCCTACTAATCAATGATGTGGTGAGGGCTAGAACCTCAGTCTTTAATTACCCAAGAGGCCTTTAAATCTTCCAACTCTGCTATTCCAGCAGTCATTTTTCTCCCACTCTTTTGGGAGCATATGGAATTTCCTTTTTGCCAAGAGAAGGTTCGAGATATGGGATAGCAATGCATTCCTTCTTACTCCCCTGAATCCCACTGAGACACTGGATTTGTTATCCAGTAGCTAACTGGGTGGGGGGTGGGGAGGCGGGGGAGTGAGGGTAGGGCAAGGGCAGACATTGAGAAGCTGTAATGTGAGAATCATCTGGAAGTGTTGTAGCCTGGACAGCGATGAAAACGGCCCAGCAGCTCCAAGACAGACTTCATCATTGTTGGTCCTTGAAGGCAGGGAAGCTGGGCCAAGATGCTACGAGGCTCCTAACAATCTTTCCTTTCCGAACAAGGCTCTTTAACTTGCAGGTGTGTCCCCGTCCCTACAGCACAGTGAAGCATGGCAAAAGGACCCTATGTCAGGAAAGCTAACCCCCATTACCTGCCAACACTACTCAGTGGAAGGGACAGTCCAGCAGGCTGGTATCTCTCCAAGGATCCACCTTCCTTCTTCAAACCAGGGTTTGAACCAGCTCCTGGGTCCAAGTTTAGCCCACTCTTCCAGTTTGTTATTTATGAAACATGTTTGATTCCAGCTCTATGTGCCAGATTCTCTGAAGGTTACTGAGATGAGTAGGACTTGGGCCGCGCCCTGACGGTTTAGACTAGAAGACAGGCATTCACACTCACTGCCAGGTCATCATTCAGGGAACAGCTTCAGGCTCGCAGCGAGGCCTCACCTTCTCGTGCCTGAACAGCTTCAACCCCTTTGATGTTTCTCTGCAGGTGCCACATCATGGAGATTGTTATTTTAATGCTCACAGTGCCTACGTGATGTGGGACACCCAGTTCCAGCAGCGACCCACATGCTTGAGTGCCATGTAATCGCAGGCCTCCCAGCAGAGTTTTCCCGCACAGGAATCTAGAAACAGCACCCACCTCCCACCTCCCTCACACCGTCTCACTCCTGCCTGTCTCTCTCTGCAGTCTCTCTGTCTCCTTTTCTTTTACCTTTGGCTCACACTCCACTACATGTCTAAGTTTTCACTAATCTGGAAGCCTCTTGTGTTGTTGATTCAGGGTGGTTGTAGTGAGGCTGAGAATTCTTAGCAGTTAACCATCATGTTACCTTCCGCCCTCACAGGGTCTCCAAGGGGATTAAGGAAGCTGGGGCTTCTTAGGACACCAGGACACCAGACACGAGGTGGCCTACTTAGCAGGTGCCTGTGCTGTGCCCATGAACACTTGTGTTCATCCATTTGTTTACATGCATTTATCCAAGACAAGAGGGGACATACTGGTTTGTGTGTAGACGGAAAACTTTAGGAATGCAGTGGAGGCATGATGCAGCAATGTTCTTTCTCCAGGTCCTGCTTTTCTCTGCTCATCTCAGTTCTGCTCACTCTGCTTGGCTCCACCTCAGACCTGTTCTCCCTGGGGGCAGCAAGATGGCCCTGGCAGCCCCGGTTCCCACTCCCAGCCCCATTCCAATTCCAATGAAAGCGTCAGAATTGAAGCCTTTTTTTTTTTCTTCTTCTTTTGAGACGGAGTTTCTCTCTTGTTGCCCAGGCTGGAGTGCAATGGTGTGATCTCGGCTCACTGCAACCTCCTGCTCCCAGGTTCAAGTGATTCTCCTGCCTCAGCCTCCCAAGTAGCTGGGATTACAGGCATGTGCCACCACGCCTGGCTAATTTGTATTTTTAGTAGAGAGAGTTTCTCCATGCTGGTCTCGAACTTCCGATCTCAGGCGATCCGCCCTCCTCAGCCTCCCAAAGTGCTGGGACTACAGGCATGAGCCACCGCACCCAGCCTAAAATGAAGCTTTTTTTTTTTTTTTTTTTAGACAGAGTCTCGCTCTTTTGCCCAGGCTGGAGTGCAGTGGTGCTGTCTCGGCTCACTGCAAGCTCTGTCTTCCGGGTTCACGCCATTCTCCTGCCTCAGCCTCCTGAGTAGCTGGGACTACAGGCACCCGTCGCCATGCCCGGCTAATTTTTTGTATTTTTAGTAGAGACGGGGTTTCACCATGTTAGCCAGGATGGTCTCGATCTCCTGACCTCGTGATCCGCCCGCCTCGGCCTCCCAAAATGCTGGGATTACAGGCGTGAGCCACTGTGCCCAGCAAAATGAAGCTTTTAATGGCAAAGGACAAAACGTGATATCAGAAAGTTTTCAGATGGCTCTTGCATTTGCTATACTACACCAACTTGGTGCTTGGCATCTGTCTTTCACCAGACAGTATGTTCCATTAAGGCAAGAATCTATCTTTCTTATCTATCGTTGCATCCTTGACACCTAGCACCATGTAGGGAACATAGCATCAAAAACAGTTGCTGAGGCCAGGTGCGGTGGCTCACGCCTATAATCCCAGCACTTTGGGAGGCCGAGGCGGGCAGATCACAAGGTCAGGAGATTGAGACTATCCTGGCTAACACAGTGAAACCCTGTCTCTACTAAAAATACAAAAAATTAGACGGGTGTGGTGGCATGCTCCTGTAGTCCCAGCTATTTGGGAGGCTGAAGCAGAAGAATCGCTTGAAACAGAAGGCAGAGGTTGCAGTGAGCCGAGATCACACCACTGCACTCCAGCCTGGGCAACAGAGCGAGACTCCATCTCAAAACAACAACAACAACAACAACAACAACAACAACAACAAAACTGTTGCTGAAGGAAGAGAAAGAGGAAAGAAGGGTTAACTTGAATAGGGGCTGGGCTCTGGGTATTCTTACCCCAGAGAAGTCTTGCTCACCCAAAGGCTCCCATTCTATGACCTCATAGAATAGGAAATCATCAGGCTCAGTCCAGGCACGGTGGCTCATGCCTAGAATTCCAGCACTTTGAGAGACAGAGGAGGGAGTCTCACTTGAGCCCAGGAGTTGGAGATCAGCCCAGGCAACATAGCAAAACCTGTCTCTATTAGAAAAAAGAAAAAAAAAAAAGTTAAAAGAAATTTAAAAAAAAAATCATCAGGCTCTCAAAAAGTCTCCGAAGTACACCAGAGGGAAAAATAAGAATAACTGTGCCCCAAGATCCAGGCATAGGAGAGCAAGCGTGCTTCTTTCTGAAACAAGCAGCCATACTGGATGCACTCTCCTAGGCGGGCTGGATGACCATGTAGTGGAAGTCAGCCTCTGTCTATTCCAGGAAGGGAAAGTTGAGCTGGAGGTAGAACGATGGTCCATCTAGGGGAAAAGATAATCAACTCTCTGGCCTCATTTTAGTTTGAACTAGATCTACGTTTGCTCTCCAGCTTGGCAGAACAATGTTAACAAATGCCTTTCTTTTTCATCCAAATATTCCCCAGATGGTTTCACGAGTCCCTGAATGGTGTATGTTTTGGCATAAATCTACCCGCAGGACCTTTAAGAGGTCATATCCCTAAGCAAATTCAATAAAACAAAATGAGCAAGTCCTTGGGACAAACTGGAATTGTCTCCAAATCTAATATTGAGGCCTGATGCACTTTTTCAAAATGGAAGCCACCCCAGTAGCCCCTCCAGAAAAGGTGTTGAATTTATTCATCCATGAAAGCAGAGGGCTGGAAGTGCAGCAAAACTAAGGGTTGGAGAAACTCTTTTCTCCCAACCAACAAAACCAAGCAAGTTTGAGAGAAGGAAAGAGTTATTCTTGATTGAGAAGAGGTGGATGAACCTGGGAGGGAAGCAGAAGAGAGACGAGAAAAGTTTCTTACCCCCTGGTTCAGTGAAATGGAGAGAAGGGAGAATAGGGGAGGGGGAGGGGAGGGGAGAGGAAGGGGAAGGGAGGGGAGGGGAAGGGGAAAGGAAGAGGAAGATGGGTACATAGAAAGACCTGCAGGGCCACTAGAACACCTTCTCCTGGGCCTAGGAGGAGAGCTTGCCTAAATTCCCCTGAATCCCCTTCATGAAAAAGGTCAGTCTTCCTGGGCGAAGACCACAGAAGTCCACAAGAGGCTGCCTCCTGGGACATTATGGAAACGGGCTGTGGGCAGGCAGACTAGAGAGGCATTTCAGCAATGGTTTGACCTGGTATGTGAAAATTTTTTCTGCTTAGATAGTTGGCAAATATTTTCAAGGCAAAATGGAATTTATTAACAGAAGATATTTGTCAAGGATTGTTCTCTCCCCCAGCAACGGCCCCCTGCCACCCTATTCTTCATTTTTTATTTTATTTTTGAAACTTCTTCTTCCAAGGATAGAGGACTTCATCAACAAGGTTCTTTCATCTTCCTTTGTTGTTTGGATCCTTAAGCCTGGCTTGAAAGAAGAGGGAGAAGTCTTCAGGGGAAATGCTCCCTGCGCTGACCCACAGGATGGCTTCCTTCAACAAATGCAGGTATCAGCTCTCTATCCTGGGAAGAGCCTGGGCTGATAATGAATTGTCATTCCAGGGGAATTCATTTTGTTCACCCTGGCATGGGCTTTGGGGGCCCACAAACCTGAGTCTGAATCCATAATCCCCTAATTATTAGCCATGTGGCTTTCATCTTAGTGAACCTACGTCCATTTCCGTAGGAGTAGAGCAAGGGGAGAATAGGTGTTGGCTTTTGCCATTGTTAGGAGGATTCAGTGAGATGGTACATGTTCAGTGTCTGGTACAAGGTCTGACCCAGAGTGAAACCTCAGTACATGTCAGTTCTGTTCCTTCCAATACAGGATAGAGACCCTAATGGGAGCCTGCTCATGGGCTACTCAGCTAAGCATTAGAATATGGCAGCTTTAGGTATCACTTAATACAGGTAAGAATCCAGCCTTCACAAAACCTACAGATAACCAGAGGCAGCAAAAATAGGTAATATTCATTGAGGGTTTACTAAGGACCAAGTGTTCTAAACATTTTACCTGTGTGAACTTACTTAACCTTCACTAGAATCCTATTATTATGCCCAAAGCAAGAGAATGGCTGAACTAGCATTGGAAGCCAGCCCACCTGGCTCTCCAGCCAACTTTCTTAACATCACTGCAGCAATGGAAGGGAACCACTGGATTAAATCATTTCAGACATTGAACAGGGGTTGAGAGATTGGCTCTTTCAGGCCCTTGTTTTGCAGAGAAGAAAAGCAAAGCCCAGAGAGGGAAATTCCCACCCAAGGCCTTAAAGCTGCTGGTGGTGGAGTAGCTCCTGGTGTCTCAGGCCAGTGTCTTGCCACTGTCAAGGAGAGGAATGGCCAAACCACTGGGGAGAGAGACTGTGTTATTGACCACACTGTCTATGAGAATGGCAATTCCCTAATGGAATTTTATGCAAATTTAACCCACACAAAAGGCCAATCATTTTTTTTCAGCCACCTTTGATTAGCTGCCTGCTACAAGAGAAACATCAGGAGGTGCATATTGCCATGGGGGGAACTAAAGATGGAGGATCCCTCATTTGTGGAACTGGGAATGGGCTTTGGGTCACATGAGGCTCATCCCTGATGAGCTAGAACGTGGCAGTTACCTGAATCCAGAAACCGATGTTAGGCTCTGTATGGACGTGCAGAGGAAGAAGGACCTGTCACTACGTCTACAGAGGGGTCAGCAAAGACACACTTGCAATGACCCTAAGAAACCATGGGCAAGTCTCCATTTTTTTTCCTCAGCCAAACCTGTATGCACTGGTACAGCCAAACCAATTATTAAAATATTGAAAAACTTCTGTATCCCTTGGGAAATAGCCACTACCATGAGCCCCTCTAGTGCCCTTCTCTCCTGGCACCTTCAGACCTCCCTGAGTCCAGCAACGAAAGGGTTAACACTTGCCCCAGCAGAGGGCCTCTGGGAGCCTCCTGCCTTCAGAGCTGTCTGTTAAGACTGGTCTAGGACTAGATTCATTCTTACTGTTTTTAAATAGCTTGAATGTCACCTCCAGATGAAGCTCCCCGAAAAGAATGAGACATCTAAATAGAGCCACGTGGGGTCCATCTGGGGTGGCTCCCCGGAGGACAAATTTTGCAAAGGAAATCTGAAGGGGTAAGAGATGCAATTTAGTGGCTAGGAGAGTGAGGGTTTGGACAAAGCTCTGATTAAGGAGCAATCCTCCTGTGGCATGCTAGGGTTTAAACACAGGGTTCAGAGTGGCATGCATATCCCTCTGCCCTCGGCTGCCCTCTGCGCACTGCTCCTGTCACAGACTCTGAGGAGAGGCCTAGCAGCCAGTGGCCGCCTTATTAATACTCCTTGATCTGCCACACTCCCTCCCCTCATCACACAGACTGGGAGCTTATGGTCCTAGACAACATGTGCTGGAAGAATGCAGATCAGAGCAGCACAGAGGACTCCCCGACAACCCACAAATCCTCTGCCCAGCAGGGTTGCCAAAGGTCATCCAAGCAGGGTTGAGGGATGTAGGAGGCTTCACTCAGATTCAGACATTTGCAGAGAAAGAAAAAGGTTCAATAACTTCTGGGGTATGATGTCCCACATTGTGTGACAGCTGGGAAAGGGCTCCTTATCTTCATCTCATCCCCGCTGTTCAAACGGAGAAAGAGCAGACAGGGCTAGGGAGGCAGAAAGAGTGAGGGTGAGACAGAGCCCACTCACCTTCCCCTACACTGCAGTGGAAATGCAGGGCCAGGCTGGCGTGTGTTTCGCTGGCTCTGAAGCCGGACAGTCCTGGGTCCACACCCAGGCTCCACCCTTACCAGCTATCAGACCCCGGGCAGGTTATTTAACCTGTTGGAGCCCAAAGTTTCCTTGTTGATAGAACAGAGATAATAAGAAATCAGGGGCCCTGTGAGGATTGAGTGAAGTCATATATGGAAGGCATCTACCATGTGACTATTGCTGGTTCTCTTCCTTCATCTTATTAGGCCAGGAAACAAAAACTGTCTCCCGAGCCATTCAAAGGTTATAAACTAAGTTTAGGAGATTTTTCTTCCACCAAATACTTTCTCCCATATCTTCACCTGGTTTTTTCTTCCCTTGAACTTCCCAATCCTTGGCCCTTTCCTAGGAATAAAAGGGCGACAGATGCCCAGGCAATAAGGAGATGGTTCCTGCGGCCAAGTAGATATTTCAGAAGGGATGGCTTCTGCCATCTTGTACTGTATATCAAGAACCTCCCAAAAGTTCACAGGGTTTAACCTGGAACTTTGACTTCTAGGAATCAAAGTGAAAACATTCAAGAATTTAAAGGTTCAAAGATTTAGAAGTTTATGTACAAAGCTGTGACACACATACATATGCACACTAACACATATGTGTGGCAATATATATATATATACACACACAAACACACATATATCACAATCTAAATGTCACATAAATTTTGCTAAACGAATTAAAAGAATTATTTATTTATGGTAGAACATTATAAAGAACACTATATATGATAGGACACTGTAATGAAAAATCAGGTTTGAGAAGGTATTTGTTGAGAGAGAGAGAGACCTTGAAATACATAGTACAGTGAAAATTCAAGACCCAGAACTGTATTTATGGGATGATTTCAAACACCCAACAGATGTCTGAATATAGACAAAAGGCTGGAAAGAAATTTGCCTGGATGTGAGTTCTGGTCAACTCTCAGTGTTGGCATTGGAAGTGAGTTTTATTTTCCTCATGAAAGTAATTCATGTCCATGGTAGAAAATTTGAAAAACACAAAATGATATAACACGAAAAGGTGGATTTTAGTTTTAAAATATCTTAAAAGAGGAATGATTAGTCTGCAAGTGATACACACAAAAAATGTCAACAATCAAAACCTTCAGCTCCTTGACTACCAGCTGCAATGTTTGCAACACTATGCTCTGCACACAGCTATGCACACACGCACACACATGCACATGCGCACTCCGAGATTCCACAAAGACATGCAGTGAAGTCCCTTGGTGGGGTTACAGGAGCTGAGGCTGAGATGAAGCTGTCCATTGGAAGAGAAAAGACATGAAAATAGGAGGAGAGGATTGTGAGGAGAAACGAAATGAGAAAAGTGGCGAGTGGGCTTCTAGGAATAAAATTCCTGCTAATCACCATCTTCATTTAGAGAGATGGGCTGAGAGTCTTTTGCCAAAGAAAGAAGAGTCTACAGGATGGCTGGGACAGATGCTATTTTAAGAAAAATATATGAAACCATCTGGAGGCTGAAGGGCTTGTTCACCAGAGCCAGGTGGGCCCATTTTCTATTGCAAATAACAAACCACCCCGAGACATGGTGGCTTATGGGACAGTGGTCATTCATGCATCTGCAGCCTGGGCAGGGCTTGGTGGGGTAGCTCACCTCTGCTCCATGTGCTGTCCGATGGGACGACGTGACTGGGGGTGCCCAGGACAGCAGCCCCCAGTCCTGGCACACTGGTGCTGGTCAGCCGGGAGCACAGCCAGGGCCATGGGCTCCTCTCCACGTGGGCCTCTCCTCCCCAAGGGCTACTTTGGCTTCTTGTGGGCACAGTGGCTGCGTTCCAAGAGTGAGTGTCCCAAGAGACAGGAAGTGAGAGCTGCCAGTGTCTGAAGGCCTGGGCCCAGAAGTTGGCACAGCACTGCATTCATTTGTCAAGTAGTCACAAGGCCAGATTCAGGGCAAGGGGAGACAGATCCCAATTCTTGATGGGAGGAGGGTCAAAGAATTTGGGGGCCACATTTTAAAACTGCCACAGAGGGGGACACACAAGATCAATTCTTGGGGGGCTGCTCCAGCCCAAACCGTTTACAACATCGTAGTGCTCATGAAGGACAGATGGGATGAGAAGTTTGAGGCGTGAGCAACATCACACCATATCCATAAAAAACTGCCTGTTCTGGCCTGGGAGGGAAGCCCAGTTCCTCTCTGGCCCACCTGGCCAGCCCCCACAGCATGGCTCCCTTCAGCCTCTGGGCTCTTCTCCTTCCACCTCTTCTGTCCTTAACAATCCTGAACAACCTCCAGTTCCCACAGGTCCCCAGGGCCTGTGTGAGCAAACGGAACATCCTGCCACTCCTCAGAGCCAGCTATAAACGCCAAATGATGTCAGGGAGCACTCAGGTGTTTCCGGCAAGAGAATTGGCCACTTTCTCTCCATGGGACTGACGAAGCAGAGGAGGGAGCTGGTCGTACTTTGTCTGGCCGGTGTGCAGGTGTGCAGCTATGCCAGGACTGGTCTTCTCCTGGGACTTTAATGCCCATAAACTTCTGAGAGGGGACCTCACAGATGAGTCCAGCCATGAAGGGGTATGAGCCTCAGCACAGGGAAGTGGCTGACTCAGAAAAGAGGGGACTAGAACCCAGTTCTCCCAAGTTGAAGTCAGATGTTCCCTCCACCAGCCCATCTCCTAGGGTGCATTCGTTCCTACTAGCAATGGAGCTTCTACTGTGAGCGAGGCTCTTACACATAAGGGAGCTCATCTTTGATGAGAAAATGTTTCCAGTCCAACACCTCCACCCACAAAACCCCAATAGGGCATCTACACATTTCCTGCAAAGAAGCCACAGCTCAGCAGGGCAGATCTGCAAAGCCAAGGTACACTGGCTCCTGTTCCAGAGCTCAACACCTCTCACCCACCCTACCAAAGGTGAAACTTCTCTAAAGTCCTCAGTGTCACCTTTTGTAAAGAATGAGAACTGTGCTTTCTATGCTGTGATATATTCAAGGTTGATTTTCTATAACAATGATGCTTCAAGTGAATTACCATTAAGTAAAAAGCATGATCCGGGAAGTCACGGTTTCCTGTTCACCATACCACCCCCATATGCCCCAGGACCAGGATAAAAAACACAGCCCAGTGTTGGGGGTTTGCTATAACATTTGAGTTCTGGGACCAGATGGCCCCTGAATCCAGGGATCTGGGCAGGAGAGCCTGGAGCATTAGGGTTCTCTTATAGCCATAGAGCATGCCTTGCCAGGGTCACCCCAAACAGGTGTGCAAGCATCAGGGTGCCCAGGTGAAGGCACAAGTGAAGGCTGAAATTCTGCTTGGGACCGACTGGCCAAAACACCTCCCTCAGGCAGCAGGGACCTGTGCCCCTCATCCTTTTCCACCAGCAAACAGAATTCACCCTCCCAGTGTTCCTGGTGTATGATCTTTTAACAAATGTTTATTGAATACCAACTATGTACCTAAGACTGTCATAGACACTTGAAATAAAGAGAAAAACAAACAAAATCCCTGCCCCTGTGAAACTGATGTGCTAATGGAAGAGGCAATATGATGTCAGGGGTAATAAATTCTCTCAAGAAAAACAGAGTGGGGAGCGGATGGAAGACAGGGAGGCCGCTCTGGACGCACTGGTCTGGGAGAGTCTCTGAGGCGGTGATGTCTACGCAGAGGCCTGAGTGGGGTAAAGGAACCCAAGGAGACATGGTGGCAGTAAGATCCCAGCCAAGGACACATCAAGCCTCAGCGCCCTAGTGGGAGCACATTTGTATTTGAGATTGAAACAAGTGAGCAAGGGAAGAGAAGTAGGAAATGAATCAGAGGCTCCTGCTCTCTACACTGCGTGGGACCTAAAACCAGGAAGATAGTACTAGCATTTAAGTGCTGGGTATATGTCAGGCACCTCTCTTATTCCATTGTTAAAACCACCCTAGGAGGGAATATGTAGGCTCAGAGGAACTACCGGATCACACAATACTGAGTGACTAACGTGGAATTTGAACCCAGGAATGTATGACTGAGCAGCCTGTTCTGTTTCCACTAGAGCCTCCTGGAGACAGGCTTTCTTTCAGGGTCCTGAGGCACTTTTATCTGAGCAGTCACTGTACGGGGCACATCGTCTGACCCACTGTCTGAGCCCAGGAGAAAACTGTGACAAGTGCCTGCCCTTTGGCCATCAGCCGCAACAAAGGCAGACCACAAAGACTCACTCTTACCCATGTCCGGATCCCCCACCTGCCCCTCTTCCCAAGCCCCAAAAGGGCTATGGTTTGTGTACCCATGAGATATCCTGAGGCCAGAACAGAGAGAAACAGGACTGCTAGACAGATCTAGAGTCCCAGCCTTCGAGTACCCTCTTTCTTGGAAGCAAAGGAAGACCAACTGCGAAGTCACATGAAGAGACACAGAAGGGCTGAGCCAAAGCACAGCAAGCATGGTGCCATCTTTTTTGTTTTTGGATGGAGTTTTGCTCTTGTCACCCAGGCTAGAGTGCAATGGTGCCATCTCGGCTCACTGCAACCTCCACTTCCTGGGTTCAAGCAATTCTGCTGCCTCCTGTAATCCTAGCTGGGATTACAGGCGCCCATGACCACGTCCAGTTAATTTTCTGTATTTGTAGCAGAGATGGGGTTTCATCATGTTGGCCAGGCTGGTCTCGAACTCCTGACCTCAGGTGATCCACCCACCTCAGCCTCCCAAACTGCTGGGATTACAGGTGTGAGCCACCACATCTGGCCGTACGGTGCCATCTTTAGAACTGCAGAGAGCTCTGTGTCAATTCTATGGTTAGTATCCTAGAAACCTTTGTTTTCTAGACTAAGGACTCTTGGGAATCACATTCAGGGAACCAGAAGTGACTGAGATAAGTCAACGACGTCGTTTCTCTTCCTCCTGAAGTAGAAGGACCAGGGAATAAGCCAGAGTACACAGGCACCCAGCCAGGAGGAGTCCAGGCTTGGACTATTAGTCAGCAAGTTCCACCATGGTGAGCAGAAAGCACAGGCCAAGCGGCTTTAATTCAGCTGAAACCCCAAACCACCAGGCTGTGTATTCACCTCACTGGGGTACGAAAAAGATTTGGGGGAGAGTTAGTGCTTAAGACAAAAGTCACTTTCCTTTCCAGTTCTGATGATTCAAGATGTATCCAACCATTATTTTCCAACCACTTACTAGAGAAAACCTTTTACCAGCCTTCCTGTCTTTTTCTTTATTTTATTTTATTTTTGAGAAGGAGTCTCACTGTGTCCCACAGGCTAGAGTGCAGTGGTGCAATCTCAGCTCACTGCAACCTCTGCCTCCCAAGCTTAAATGATCCTTCCACCTCAGCCTCCTGAGTTGCTGGAACCACAGACTACTCAGACTGGCCCAAACATGCCCCTGCAGGCAGCAAGGACCTGTGTCCCTCACCCTTCTCCACCAGCAAGCAGAATTCACCCTCCCAATGTTCCTGGTTTACGATCTTTTAACAAATATTTATAGAATACCAACTATGTATCTAGGACCATTATAGATACTTGGAATAAAGAGAAAAACAAACAAAAGGCCTGCCCCTGTGAAACATATGTGCTATGTTTTTCCACACCACGCCTGGCTAATTTTTTGTATTTTTGGTAGAGACGGGGTTTACCATGTTGCCCAGGCTGATCTCAAACTTCTGAGCTCATGCGATCCTCCCACCTCAGCCTCCCAAAGTGCTGGGATTATAGGTGTGAGCCACGGTGCCTGGCCTATTCCTCTTTGTTTCCTTTTTCCTTTATATATTCTCCTCATCCATGCTTGAGTGTTCTCTCTCTCTCTCTCTCTCTCTCTCTCTCTCGTCTCATGTAATCTAATACAAAGGAATATTTTTCTTTGGGATTGTGGGGGAGGTTCTCATGTCTGGGAGCCTGGCCAAGGTATATGTATTTACAACATCTGAGTTCCATTCCAAAAGTTTGTTTCATGACCCTGTTCCTTTGATTACAATCTAATCCTATGTACGGGCAGGAACGTTCTCTGCTGCAGCACCGGCCTTGAAAGAGGCATATTACCAGCTATCACAACCTCCTCCCTGGTCACCCAGTTCAAAGACAACACACACACCCCCAGGCCTCTTCCTACCAAGCAAAATTTTTAGAAGAACCATGCTCGCAGAAAATAAATAAGACATTTTCAAAGAGACATCAATCTTAAAACTTACCCTGAGCTTCTTAAAAGAAAAAGAAAAAAAAAAAAGAGTGTTAGAGTAGATCAGTCTACGATTTAAGCTTTCAGGTTGTGGGAAAAAAAAACACGTATGAGTTCAATGCTAGCAATGATATTAAACATATATCAACTTTGTGTGCGGAAATTTTTTTTCTGATTCAGTGCATTTATGAGCAGCCTACACCCCACTTCGGAACAGAGGCATGGAATAGTGAAAGATGCCTTGCCAGAAGCAGCCCTACTTTCAAATCCTAACTCAGCCACTTAGTGCCTGTGTATGCAAAACTATTTCTCCAAACTTCAGTGTCCTCATCTATAAAATAGAGACAAAAAATATCCAATTCTTTGGGTTGAAAGAATTCAATGAGACAAAGCCTTAAAGCTCTCAACAAATGTTAATTTCTCCCATACGCACATCCTTGCATTGCGTGCAGTTAAGAGAGGCTGCAAACAGGCATTATCAGACCCTTACCATCAAAAAGATCACAACCTGTGGAAAGATAACATTTAGCAGTATATAATAAACTGCAGAATTGGTGCTAGGTTGGAAATAGTCAACACAGAAACAGGGCATAAAAGAGATGGCCCCTATCAGCAGGGCTTTGGGGAAGCTTCGTCAGGAAGGCTGCACAGAGATGGTCCGTGAAGGGTGGCGAGGCTGGCACTTCAGGCTCAGGTGTGGAGGGAGAAATAGATTCCCATGTTTGTGGGAGCATAGGACAAGACTGACCCGAAAAGGTGGGGATGATGTGACAGGGAAGGGGCAGTGTAATGGTGTGGGGACACTGGAAAGCCAGGCAGAGGCAGTTGACCATGATTTCATTTGAAATGGTATTCATTGTCAGCTTTGACACCGTAAGATCAGAGCTTTATGGAATGAAATGCCTCCCCTCTCCCCAGACAAGAGGCAACCAGTGGGAGAAGGAGGAGCCAGTGGGAGGGACAACCACAAAAGAAGGAGGGTGGTGGAGTCCACCCACTGCTCAGATGTAGCAGATAAAAGGGAAGAGGAATCACAGATGCCTCTTGGTTTGCATCAGGAAAGCAAGCAAAATATGCTGACAATACCGGAGGCCCAGAAGTTAGAAAAGGGAGTTGCCCGAAGAAGAAAGAGCCATTTGGTCCATTTTGAACAAGTTTATGTGAGATGCCTGAACAAGAGCGCTGTGTGTGTGTGTGCTCTGGAGAGTGCGTACCCCTTAGCGGGAAGGCCTGCTTCCCCTTCTATTCTACTCTACCCACTCTTCTCACTGTGTTCCAGTTTCATGTTTCTTAAAAACTTAGCTGAATTGATAGCTAGGTGTGCCTGGAGGGAGGAAGTTACGCAAGCGGTCCCGAGGAAGCCAGAGGTGTGTTCAACCCCTGTGTTTCCTGAGTGTTAATTGGGTTCCTGAAGCCATCAGTTAGTGGTTCCCAAATGTTGTGTTCTGATTCTCCCACCTTTTTTGCGGAAGAATAAGAGTTTCTAGAAAGGATCTGACTCCAAACCAGGCAAAGTCCCATGTCTTAGAGGGAGTCAATACTATTAAAATTATTGGGCCCAAAGGTAATTTGGAGATATTCTTTAGATGCTCTTAAGAATATTGTTCCTGGATTATGCATATTCTAAATACCTTCTGTGATTCACATCTTCACTTTCTTTAAGGAACCCTTTGATAAATCGTCATAGGTACCATGGATGGGTCCTCCTGCGCATGCATTCTGCCTCCAGGGAAGCCCACCCTTCTCTGCTGATGCAGTTCAGCATGGCTTTGGCTGGCAAAGTCGTGTTGGCTTCTGGGCACCAGAATAGCAATCAGGCCCCGAGGCAGCCAGCATCAGGAATCGAGAAAGGGAGTTCCAGATGGAAGCGGCAGAGTGTGAAGATGCTTGACTGCAGGCCAGTCCCGTGGCGGGGGGAGAGGTGTGGGGGTTTGGAATGCCCTAAAAGGTTCCAGACCAGAGGCAAAGCTGCTAGAAAAGGCTGAGCACAGACCCAAAGGAAAGCCCTGTATCCAACCCCTATGTTAAGATGTGGGGAATTACAGACCCCCCAGGATTGAAATCATCCTCCCTCTAAGAACATCATGTCCACTGTTCAACCGTCTGCCAAGATTACCAAAGCAGAATTTTTTTTTAACCGAGATGGTAATCCACCACGACTCCCACAACTCCCATGGGTCATTCAGTCGACCCCTTCTACGCAATATTAAGAAGGGAAACTGCACTGCCTTCTATGCAATATTAAGAAAGGAAAGAAGTCTAACTTTAGATTTTTCTGGACAATTTGAAGAAACAAACACAGAGGAAATGGTTTACATCAATGAAATGGATAAAAGTTAGAGAACAGAAAGAACTTCTCAGGAGTCTGAGAAAGTGTGAGAGAACAACCACAGTCTGAACAGTGAGTCTCAGTATTCTTTTGTGAAAGAGCCAACTACACTAGGCCTCAGTTTCCCCACCTATAAAATGGAAAGACCATTCCTTGCTTTGCCTTACTTGACATTGCAAAGAGTAAAGCCCATTTGAGATGTTAAAGGCCTTGGCGTGTTGAAAGGAAGTGTCTGCAGGGATCTATGAACTGAGAGGTTATCCAGCCATGGAGATGGGAAAATGAGGACTGTCCACCCTAGAACATCTACCAGAGGCACCTAATGAGTAATGGGGCCAGAACCATTTGTAATGTGCCACCAGACTGTGCTCATCCTCTTGGCTGCCAACACTCCTCCTGCTTTCAGATGATAGCCCACTTTTCTCCATCAAAGGAACTATGACTTGACTACTCCTAAGGCTTGGTGATCCCAGGCATTCCAAGATCACCTCCCAGAAGCCTCCATCAGAGCTACCAAGCAGCAACTGCAGACTCCTCCTGGAGGCAGGAAACAGTCACAGGCCCAAAGGGAGGTGAAGAGAGAACACTGAGGCACTGGTTTAAAACCTGAGAACGTGAAGCACCATCTCAACATGTAGGTTTCAACTAATGGCAGCCTCAGTGAGCCCTGGAATCCCACTGGGGTGTCTTGATCAGAGATTGGAGGAGGCCAGAACTGGTTCCGCATCTCCCACCCCTGCCTCAGCCACAGCATCTCTGATGTTATTGGTCTTAAATATTGGGATATTTTGTTTGCAAAAAGAGTTCTAGGACTCTAAAACTGTTTATGAAACACTTGTCTGCACTAGTAAATTTTATTTAAAAAAACCAAAGCATATAGAAGAAAAACTAATTGCACTTAAGACTTTAGAATCATATATCACATCCAACAGAAGAATTCTACTAGGAAAAATGCCCAAGCTGTTGCCCCCAAACTAATGTAACATGCTCACAAATGGCATCTGCCTTTATATTCTCGCTATGTCTTTATTTAGCTTTCCCCATTCTCTCAATTCCTAAGTACTCCTAGAACAGGTAGAGATGCTGCTGTTTAGGAAAATGTTCCCTGAGTATCCTCCTCTAGGCCACCGCAGACCCTTCTCGCAGCTCTGTTTTGTGCACCTTCCATACTTAACATTTGGTACTGCAGATAGATCTAGACTATGAACACCTTGAGGACCGGGATCATGTGTAATTCCATCAATCTATGTGGCCCATGTTTCAGCACAGTGCCAGTAACTCAGGAGGAGTTTGACAGACCTGAATGAACAAATGAACGCATTAATGCACGAAGACACTTCTACACAAATATATAATTTCCTGGTTTCTCTTCTGTAAGTTAACATCTTCTATGTTTTTTTTTGTTTTGTTTTTTTCTTCTAGGTCACAGAGGGCTAATGCTGTAAATTCTCTCTCAGGGGAAAGCTGGGCAGACACACTTGGGAACATTTAAAAAACTAGGTTGGCATTGGAGAGGAAACAGCCAATATATTTAGCCACCCATGGCATGCCAAGGCCTTATCGAGACAGAAATAGGCACTGTAGGAGGAACCTCAATTAAATATTTTTCTAAGCAGTCAGCTCTGGGCTTTGCCTGAACATGGATAGAGAGCTGGGGTGAAGCATAGGACAGAAAGCCAAGAAGATCTCAGTGGGGCTTCTGAATCATCCTGGGGCTTAACTGCTTGCAATGTAAAGCTGGTGACCCCAGGGGGCAGGGGTGCTGGCCTACTTTCCATGTCCAAGGAGCAGGACACCCTCCCTGCAGGCACTTTCCAGAATCCCCCACATTTGGGGGACCCATCCTCTCTGCCATACCTACTCTTAAGTGGCACCAAGTATCTGGAATATTCTTCCTATGAGCTTTACCCAACTATTTCCAATAGTCAACACTCCCTAAGAATCCCGTCTTATCCAGAAAGTATTCCTGGAATGACTTGAGGAGAAACACAGTGACACTTTGGGCATAGAATTCCACCCTGAGGCCTGGTTATCTTCTCCCTTTGTTAAAATATGCAGCACTTCAATCCAGAGACTTAGGGACAACTGCCCTGAATTGACTGGGGTATCAGGATGGGCTCCAGTTGAGAGTGGGAGCGGGTATCTGGTGGGGGTGCAGACAGTCCAGTGCAGAATGCACGTATGAATAATAAGAAATCTCTCTTTTTTTTTTTTTCATATTTGGGCTTTTCCAAATATGGAAAACAGCTTTTCCCACTTAAAAATGTATCATCAACCTTTTCCCATGTCATTGCATGTTCTTTTACAATGTGATTGTTAACATCTATATAGCATGCCCTCATTTGGAAGTCATTTTATTTAGCCAGTCTCCAGCTGTTAAGCATTTAGATTGTTTCCTGTTGTTATCACACTATGATGAACACCCTCAGGGTGACTGTTGTGTTAATTTCTAATCATTTCAAGAAGCAGGCTAGCTGGGGTTAAGAACAAGGGTGTTGCAGCTGTTCTTCCCGATCTCAATCCCAGTGTCATGACTTGTTCCTTGTTAGACCTTGCTCACATGACTTGGTCTTCACATGCCTCATTTTCTTTATAGTAAAACGTACTAATAGTACTTACTTTACAGGGTTGTCTTAGGGATTAAATATGTTAATAAATATAAGTGCTTAAAACAATGCCACTTTAACACTGTGTATGGTTGAGAAAGTATTCAGTGAACTTTAATTATGATATCTTTGGATTATATTCCTTGAGGAATTTCTGGGTCAGCAAATTTGCATATTTTAAGGCCTTTGAAACATATTGCCCAACTGGATTAGGCCAATTTACATTCCCATAAGCAATCTATCAACACATCGGGTTGTTCACAGTCTTCTAAACCTCTTCTTTTAAAATACCCAAAACATTTACTGTGAGCAACCTGGACTTCTCTGTAGTGGTAGGATTCAGCACTATTGATCCCTTTTTCTTGAAACTCTCGACTCCCTGGTTTTCTTCCCCTGCCTTCTGGGTTTCCCTTTCACATCTCTGATCTTCCCTCCACTTCGTTGCCTCCCCTTTCCTGAGACCTCAAGATACTGGGATGTTTCCCGAGGTCCAGACAGCAGTGGTCTTCTCTCCTTTCTCTACATCCCCTTTCTCAGAGGTCTCATCCACTCCAGCCATCCCCTTAGCTTCCTAACTGACACCTCTACTTCTCATTCGTCACAAGTGTTGTAACCCTAGTCTCCAATGACTGATTAATTCCAAGTGACTGTCCCATGGTTTCAAATTCCAAATCCAAAACCAAATCTACCACATCGGGTTCCCCCCCTCCACCTTCACAGGCAAGCTTCCAGTTTCCATATTCCTATTACCAAAACTTGAAACTTCAAAGTCACCTCGGATGCCACGCTCTGACATCTCAGCAGTCATCAGATCCAACATGCTATTTTTTCTCAGTATCTCCTGGACTGTCTCTTCCTTTCCATTCCTAATACTGTCACCTTTATTCACACTTTTATCATAAGGTTAAGTCCTCTTGCCAACCAGCTCTCCCTGGCACACTCCTTCCTTTGATGGGCTTAAAGATGGATCTTCTATAAATGCCCCACCACTTCCCTACTCAAGGCTCCTCTGCAGACCTCATCACCTGAACAAAGCCCATACTCCTCCCTCTGGCATCAAGAATTTCAAAGACCTGACCCCATTCTATATTTCCAGCCCTGTCTTCTGGACCTGACCTGTATTTCTCTTTGCCTGTAATGTCCATTAGCTCTAAATCCTATCTATTCTCCAAATAATTCTCCTCCCAGAAGTTTTTTCCGGCCACTCCAGCCTACAATAACCAGTTGTACTTGGGACAGTTGGGCTACAAATAATAGTTTGAGAAACACTCAAATTGGCCTCAACCATAGGGATATTTGTTAGCTCGCGTCACAGGAAATCTACACACAGAAGAGCTGAAGGGCGAGGCTATAGCAAACACTGCTGCTCTTTCCTAACAGAAGTTCAGTTTTGCTCAAGTCTCCCACTCCTCTTTTTGTTCAAGTCTGCACAGTGTCATGCTTCTGGGAAGCTGACCTCATTCTTAGCTCTAGTGAATACTTAAGGGCGTGGGTGCTGAAGCCTGAGTTCAAAACTTAGTTCTGCCATTTCCTAGCTGTGGGGTCCCTGGGCAAATTATTTAAACTCTGTGCATCCCAGCACTTTGGGAGGCCAAGGCAGGAAGTTCACCTGAGTCCAGGAGTTCAAGACCAGCCTGGGCAACATAGCGAAACCTCGTCTCTGCTTAAAAAAAAAAAAAAATTTTTAATTAGTCAGGCATAGCAGTGCACACCTGTAGTCCCAGCTACTCTGGAGGCTGAGGTGAGACGATTGCTTGCGCTGGAGAGATCAAGGCTACAGAGAGCTATGATTGCACCATTGCACTCCAGCCTGGGTGACAGAGTGAGACCTTGTCTCTCTAAAAAAGCAAGCAAATGGCTGGGCACGATGGCTCACACCTGTAATTCCAGTACTTTGGGAGGCCAAGGTAGGTGGATCACTTAAGCTCTGCAGTTCAAGACCAGCCTGGGCAACTTAGTGAAACTCCGTCTCTACTAAAAATAGAAAAATTAGCTGGGTGTGGTGGTGCACTCCTGTAATCGCAATTGACGCCAGGAGGAAGACGTTGCAGTGAACCAAGATCACGCCACTGCACTCCAGCCTGGGTGACAGAGTGAGGCTCCGTCTCAAACAAAAACTGTGCTTCAATTTCCTCATGTACAAAATGAGGATATTAGCAGTACTCCTAGAGCATTAAGGTTGTTAAGTGAGATAATATATGTAAAGCACTTAGAACAGTGCCTGGCACATAATAACAGTTGTGTTTACAGAGCACTTGCTGTTTTTACCGACTGGGGTAAAACAATAATGGCACTCCCATGCTCTTCGCTATTGCCTGGTTTGGAGTAGCCATGGGATCCAGAGCTGGCCAGAAAGCCATGAGGGGAGTCCACTGGGGACCTTCTAACGATGTCGTCTTAACTCTTAAGGAGGAGACTTGAGATTGTCTGACCCTTTTATTTTCCATACCGCGCCATGTCGGAAGTCTGAGCATGCTGCCTGGTCCATGCAGCCTGGGCAGCTGGGGCCTCAGTGTTGGCTGGGTGATGCCGTCTGAGACCTGGACGCTCATCTCCTTGTATATCCTTCTTCCATGTGCTGGCTTCTTCCAAGTGGCAAGTTGGCAACAGCAGTCCCAGTCCTCATGTTCTAGGCAGAACAATGAGAGGAGTAGAGACTGCCCTTTCCTGTGTCTCTCTTGAGGAGCGAGAGAGGCTTTCCTATAGGCTCTTCAGCAGACCCCATTCTTACCTTATTAGATAGAACTGTGTCACGTGGCCTTTCTTAAACCAATGAGTGCCAAAGTAAATAGGATTTTGTATAGTCCAGTCCGGGCAAGCCTAGAGTTGTGATAGGGTCACATCCCTGGAGACAAGGCAACTTCTAGCAGCATCTCTGCTGGTTCCTTTGTCCATGGACTGTTGTGTCAAGATAAAGGATTTCCACGTAGGACTCAAGAGACCTAGGTTCCGGCCTTGGCACTGCTGCTAGCCAGCGGGGTGACTTTGAGCAAATCACTTAACTTCTCTGAGTCAGTGTCTTCATCTAAAGTGAGAATGATAACTTTGCCTTCGTATTGTAAGAATCCAGTGAGAAGATGTGAGGCAGCACCTTGCAAGCTGGAAGGTGCTGTGCAAATGGAAGGTGCTGTGGATTTTAAGGGCTGCTTTCCTCCTTTAGGAATCCACTTTCAGGCAAGTGAACTCTAAAGCCAGCAGCTAACCAGCAAAGTGAGTCAAGAATCTCCATCTCCTTCCTCTGGACTGCTCTTTTGGGCAGCCGCATCTCAAAGCCTACTCTTGGGTCAGCAGCCCCACCACAGGTCCTCTGTCCCTCTCCACACCCTGTAACCGCAGGCCTCTTTTGGACTGAAGAATTTTCAGGGAAGAAAAATGCCTCACTTCCTTGAGATGCCCACACCTACCTGCCTCAAGTCTCACTGTCAGGAGAGCTGGGATGTTGCATTTTTATCTAGAAATTCGACGCCATCTATCTATCTATCTTTTTTTTTTTTTTTTTTTTTTTTTTTTTTTTTTTTTAGATAGAGTCTCACTCTGTTGCCTAGGCTGGAGTGCAGTGGCACGATCTCAGCTCACTGCAACCTCTGCCTCCCAGGTTCAAGTGATTTTCCTGCCTCAGCCTCCTGAGTAGCTGGGATTACAGGCGTATGCCACGACGCCTGGCTCATTTTTGTATTTTTGGTAGAGACCGGGTTTCACCATGTTGGCCAGGCTGATCTTGAACTCCTGACCTCTTGATCCACCTGCCTCAGCCTCCCAAAGTGCTGGGATAACAGGCATGAGCCACCGCGCCTGGCCAAGGCCATCTATTTTTTGACCCACTCTCTTGAGATCTGTAAAGGCCAGGTAAGACAAGTTTTAGAAAATTGTTAAAAGTTTGAGCTCCAGAATGACAGTCTGCGTTAGAATCTGGGCCTCATTGCTCAGTGGCTGGTTGATCCAAGGCAAATCATTTAGCCTCTGAAACTCGGTTTCCCCATCTTTAAGGTGGAGATAAGGATGTTTACTTCATAAGGCTGCTCTGAGATAAGATAAACCATGTAAACCACTTAACACTATGGCTGACATAGAGCAAGAACCCATCAAGCAGAAGTTAGGCAATCTATTACATTTATGACACCTGTTGGGGGTCATGAACTTGGCCTAATTCTAGCTTCTCTCCAGCCCTTGAGGGGCTGGGAGGCTTGGAAAGAGAACAGGAGACCTGGGTTCCAGTCCTGGTGCTACCACCATGAGCTGTGTGGTCTTGGTCACCTCGAAGCTTCCGTTTTCTTGTCTATAAAGTGGTAAGGCTGCATAAGGTGGTTTCTGAGGCCCCTCCCTATACTACCAAGCTCATGTTTGTGGCGTCTTAGTTCTTCCATGACAAGACTTCCAGAGTCTCCTCCTGTCAATCTGCTTTGCAAAAGTGGCTCCTGGAACTGCCCATGTCCAGGCATTTACTCCAGGGGGCTCCTGGTCATTTTCAGGCATAGACACTGCATCTCCACAACTGTCCTGCTGCTTCCCTTTCCCTTTCATCTGGAACTCCTCCTAGACTTCTGGGAATGCCATTCCTCCCTACCCCCATTGTATTCCCCCAAGGCCTCTGTGTCCTCTCACTTTCTTGTCTTCTACCCAAATTCCTAGCTCCTTAAGCCAGGTAAAAAAGCGGTTTAGTTCGACCTAAACTGGCACTTTCTCAGAACCTCCCCTGCCTCTGGCACATTCCTTGTGTTTCAGCAGGACCCAGAGAGCTGGAGAATTCCTCTCCCTCCTTAGCGTGGGTCCCCATGTTGGCATGCCAACAGCCCCAAATATTTAAAGCAATCATGAAAATGAGCTCAGAGTCCCATGCCAGAGCCTTGAAAGGAATTAGGCTAAAAACAGAACAAAGGAAGAGGTGAGGCCAAACAGAAAATACCATGAAAGGCACTGCCCAGCATGGCTGGATCCCAGAGCCCTCCCCTCTGGCTTCACTCACCTATAGCCAGGCACTGTGCTAGGCACTGGGGATGCAAAGTTGAATGAATCATCATCCCTGCCCTTGAGGAGCTCCCAGGCCAGCTGAGAAAGCTACACAAACAGCAAAATCACAGTACAGTATGGTAAGTACAGACAAGATGCCACCGAACGCACAAGGGAGCCATCAAAGCAGAGGGTCCTGGCTCTGCCTGGGGTCAGTGATGCATCTCCTAGAGCCTTGATCCAGGCCTGACTTAGGACAGGCATTCACCCAGGGACAAGGCAGAAGACGTGCTTCCAGACAGAGAAAAGCAGATGCGAAGGCACGGAAGCATGAAACAGGATGAAGGAGGGAGGGAAAGTGCACAAGCGTGACTGCTTGGTAAACTTGGTAATGATCCAGCCTCTCCATTGGGCATGTTTATGTACACGTAATGCACGGAGAATGAAATTAGACTCAGCCTTATAATTGAAGATTTTTTAAAAATGTTAAACTAGATGGACACATGGATGCTTGTGGGTGGAAGGAAATTATTGGGCAGAATGCCTGTATCAGAAGGTGCCTGGAGTGCATGCCAAGCATGAATGTGTATAGCGGGAGGAAGACAGAGCTATGTGCCCACAGCACCTTTCCTGTGATCAATCCCGGGAGGCTTCCTGCTGGAGGGGAGATGGGGTTTCCCCAGTCATTTGAGTAAAGGAAGACAATCAGCTTGGCAGGCTGGGAGAGCTGGCAGTACCCCAAGCACCTGGCACAATACAGGGGAAAGTGTCAAGGTCAAAAGCGATGCCTGACTCAGTTGTGACTAAGTGAGCCCCAGGGCTTCCCGGTTACCAAGAGGAGGCAGGAGTGGTGGGCCCGCCCAGGGCCTCTCCTGCCAAAGCGCTTTCAAATCCTCACAGCAGGCACAGAGTGTGGCTTTGGGCTGAGTCTTGGGCAGCTGGGCAGCCGCACTCAAGCGTCTTTCGGAAAGCAAGCAGTAAAATGAAAGCGACACAAGCAAAATGTGACACAAGCAAAATGATCATCAGGTGCTATTAAAGGAAATTCGTTGTGATGACGCCACCTGCAAATAATAATTGTGCTCACTTTCATCACCACCATCATCATCATCACCATTTTTATTTACTTAAACGGTTCTAATATTTACTAAGCACTTGTGAGCCAGGCTACGTTAAACTTTACATGCACTTAACCTTCATAACAATCGGAAGAGATCAGCATTCTTGCTCACATGTTACAGAAGAGGAAATATCCCCTAGGAAGGCTGTATTAAGGTTCAGGGTGCCCTAAAACCAGGCAGCATGTATTTTAAAAGCAGAAAATGTTATGGGCTGAACTGTGTTTTCCCCCCAAAATTCTTACATTGAAGTTCTAACCTCCAGCACCTCACAATGTGAATGTATTTGGAGACAGGGTCTTTAAAGAGGTGATTAAGTTAAAATGAGGTTATTAGAGTGGCTTTTAACCCACTATTGTGTTCGGAATTGGTGGGTTCTTGGTCTCCCTCACTTCAAGAATGAAGCCTCAGAACTTCGCTGTGAGTGTTACAGTTCTAAAAATGGGTGTGTCCGGAGTGTGTGCCTTCTGATCTTCGGACATATCCGGAGTTTCTTCCTTCTGGTGGGTTTGTGGTCTCACTGACTTCAGGAGTGAAGCTGCAGACCTTCACGGTGAATGTTACAGTTCACAAAGGCGGCGCGTCCAGAGTGTTCATTCCTCCCGGTGGGTTCCTGGTCTAGCTGACTTCAGGAGTGAAGCTGCAGACCTTCGTGGTGAGTGTTATAGTTCATAAAGGCAGCATGGACCCAAAGAGTGAGCAGCAGCAAGATTTATTGTAAAGAACAAAAAAATAAAACTTCCACACTGTGGAAGGGAACCCCGGGTTGCAGCTGCTGGCTCTGGTGGCCTGTTTTTATTCCCTTATTTGGCCCCACCCACATTCTGCTGATTGGTCCATTTTACAGAGTGCTGATTGGTCCATTTTACAGAGTGCTGATTGGTCTGTTTTACAGAGTGCTGATTGGTGCATTTACAATCCTTTAACTGGATGGAAAAGTTCTCCAAGTCCCCACCCGACCCAGAAGCCCAGCTGGCTTCACCTCTCACTATCACTGGTGTCCTTGTAAGAAGAGGGAATTTGGACACAGACATGTATAGAGGAAAAGACCATGCGAAGACACAGGGAGAAGACAGCCATCTATAAGGCAGGGAGCTGGGCCTCAGAAGAAACCAACCCTGTTGACATGTCAATCTTAGACTTCCAGCCTCCAGAACTGTGAGAAAATAAATTTCTGTTGTTCAGCCCCTAGTCCATGGTCCTTTATTATGGCAGCCCTCACAAATAAATCGAGACAGCAGTGACCCAGGAGTGCCTTAGAGAAACTAGGAGAAACAAGGCTGCAGGGACCACATGGCACCCATGAAGGGGAGCTGACCGCCTGCATGCCTTTGCCTTGCCCTCAGCTGTAGGACACCTGAGAACCCCTTAGCATCCTCAGCTCAGCTCTGACAGCAATAAGCCCCAGATGGCTTGGAGTTGTACAACAGCAGTGCAATTGATGGTGTCTTCCTTGAAAAGATCAGGACTTGAAAGCAATAGGATTAAAAACTGGGGTTTAAAGAGATTAAATCACAAAACCTAAAACAAAGCCAGCATAATCTTTCTACTCTATAGACCTTGATACACCAAACCACCACGAGAAGTAGGGTCAAGGGGGTAGGCCAATATTTCCACCTGGCTTGAGAAGCAAAATTAGTGCCCAATAGGAGTTCACTTTCTCACACGAAATGGGCCAGAGCCCAGAGGATGAACCTCTGGAGAGGCGTCATTAGGATGGGTCAGTAACTAGGTCAGCAATCACTGTGTCTGGGTT
This sequence comes from Macaca mulatta, assembly GCF_049350105.2. Lineage (NCBI taxonomy): Eukaryota > Metazoa > Chordata > Mammalia > Primates > Cercopithecidae > Macaca > Macaca mulatta. The sequence continues at coordinate 121,741,276 of NC_133417.1, read as the reverse complement.
CTCTTGGATTCCTCGAAGCAAGTTAATTATTAAAGGGAACAGGTGAAAATATAGTCTTGAGGTTTGATTAAACTAAAATTGGTCTAGTCAGAGAGTAGGGTGGGGAAGAGGTTTTCAAGAATTCCAATCAGCCCCTGATGATACTGCGGAGACCTAAGTTGCCTTGGAATCTGCAATCAATACAGAAAACACCAGAAGTATAGAGGAGTGACGGCTCTGGATTCCACTGCAGCAGGGCCTAGAGAACGAGAAAGGCATCCTGAAACTTTAAGAACACTGCATCTCTGTGTTGACAGCCGACTTTAAAACAGGTACAGGTCACTAGGGCAAACAGAAGCCTGACCAAAGATGGGGAAAATAAGGAGGACTTTCTGGAGGAGGTACTCTGGAAACTGGGCTCTGGAGCAGGAAGGAGATAGAGCTCAAAGGACAGAGGAGGGTGCTTTGTCCCTTGGAAAGTATGAAAGAGAAACTCCAGTGGCCAGGCATGGTGGCTTATGCCTGTAATCCCAGCACTTTGGGGGGCAGAGGTGGGCGGATCACCTAAGGTCAGTTCAAGACCAGCCTGGCCAACATGGTGAAACCCCATCTCTACTAAATATACAAAAATCAGCTAGGCTTGGTGGTGATCGCCTGTAATCCCAGCTACTCAACAGGCTGAGGCAGGAGAATCGCTTGAACCTGGGAGGCGGACGTTGCAGTGAGCCGAGATCACACCACTGAGCCCCAGCCTGGGTGACAGAGCGAGACTCAGTCTCGAAAAAAAAAAAAAGAAAAGAAAGAAAAGAAAGAGAAACTCCAAAGGTTCAGTGGACAGCAGAAAGTTCTCCATGAAGAGTTTAAAGCTAGAAGGGGAGTACTGGGCAGCACCTAAAAGGCATGTGTGTTTGTGGGATATATGTGTGGTATGTGTGTGCACATGCATGCATGTATGGTGTATGTATGTGTGGTATATGTAGTATGTGTGCGTGTATGTGTGTGGTGTGTGATGCATGTAATGTTTGTGTATGCATGCATCTATATGGTGTGTGGTATGTGATATATGGTATGCATGTGGTATGTGCTTATGTGTATGCATGTGTATGTGTAGTGTGCATGTACGGGTGTGGCATGTGCATGCGTACACATATGTGGTATGTGTGTGTGGTATGTGTGCACATGTGATGTGTGGTGTGTGTGCACTTATGTGCATGCATGTGTGGCGCATGTGTGGGGTGTGTGTGTGTGCTCATGCACACACATCCTGGGACTTTAATGGTAAGGATCATCTGGCCAAATATCTCTGGTGAGGAGAAAGCAGGTGGCCCGGGCCAGAGCTAACAATAGCGAGATTTAGGGAGAACTGGGCAAGTTTGTCAGGCGCCTCCTGAAGCAAATGAGGAGCCATAGTAAAGGGTCTTGAAAGACGCCTGCTGGATTTTCAATCAGACCTGCAGTGTCAAGTTTCAACTCAAGTGATATCCAAATGCCTCATATTTCTATTTTATCATTTCCATATTTTCAGTGAGCAGAGCTTACCATCTGCACAATGTTGGGCCAAAGAAATAAAAACCAAGAGGAAATTGCACTACAGTGCAGCATAATCAGTCTGATCCGCCTGGGATATTAGTGGAGACATGTGTGTCTTCACTCATCTGAGTATTAGTGTCCTGACTGTTTCTAAGCAGGAAGTTTCCCATTTGGCTAGGCTGAAAGGCAGCTCCAAAATGGAGCGGCAGTTTTCTGTTCTCCACAAGCTCCCCTCCCCTGCTCCTAAATCACATCACTCCCCAGTCGCTGCAAATGATTCTCATGTGTTGACAGGTTACACAGTTCAAGACAAGACATCAGCAGGAGCCTGGGTTGGAGCAAGAACCAAATAGTGAGCGGGGAGGCCATGTGAGCTGGCTATTAGGTGACAGGGGCAGGCAGTGACCCGCCCGCTCTTTCCAGCCTCTGCCTCCTGGGCTCTGCTGACGTGTCTGGTTGTCCTCTGCAGCCCAGTCCGTGGCACATCTCAGACAAGGCATGTCGACTCTTCAATCCTTCATTTATTCATATGAAAAGCAGGCTCATAACGCCTACCTTGTAAGGCAGTAGGGAAGAGTGCTATGTTTCATAGAAAAAGCTCCTAACAGAGCATCCAGCACACACTATCTACTTAAAACATGCTTCAAATATAACAATAATAGTATACACTTACATCATGCTTACTACATGCCATGAGTGGTTTTAAGCACTTGATATTTTATTTATGTGTGTGTGTGCACACATGAACTAATTTAATCCTCACAACCCTGTAAGGCAGATTCTACTGTTATCCCTGTCTTACAGAAGAAGAAACTAAGGCACAGAGAGGTTCTGTAACTTGACCACGGTCACAGAACTGGTAGAGCCAGGATTCAAATTCAGGCAGTCTGGCTCCAGGGACTAGGTGTAGATAAATAAATGAATTAATTGAAAGTTGATGTGTTGGTGGATGGATGGGCAAAGAACATGGATTCCCATGAACTCCAGTAAGGAGCAAGTTATCTAAGCAGCACATTGACAAGTTAAAGGCTCAGAATTCTAATCCCAGCCCCCATCAAGCCCAGGAACTGCAGTCGTTTAATGTTGCTACAAAGTGGCATCACCTCCTCTAAGCTAGAGGTGAAGGCTGCTTCCCTTACTGAGACAGGCTTAGTACGCCATAATTTGGAAGGTTATCACTGGAAAACACTCAGGTATCACTTAACTCCTAATTTTATGTTTGCAGGAACTGAGGCAAGAGAGGAAAAGTGGCCAGCCTAGGGTCACACAGTGCCTGTTCAGACACGTGCCACTTCTATGCCCAGCGCTGTTTTTATGACATAATTTAGCATCTCCTTCACACTAGGAAAGCTGCATCTGGAAGTTGGGGGAGGAGTTATGGACGGAAAAGCAAGACTGAAGAGTTGAATACACTGCCTGGCAAATTGTTTTAAAATGAGAAAGTCATACTTCGTTGCAAGGAAGTTCCTGTTTATGTAAGTCTGGTGAAGTCATCAGACCTTTTGCCTCTCCCTCGCCCCTCCCTGAGGCATCCGGAGGTCCACAGAGGAAAAGGACACTGGTACAGAATGCACCCTACACTCCCACGCCACTTGCTGTTCCCCCAACACGCCTGAGAGCATTCCACATTCCCACCACAGGATATTTGCTCACGCTGTTCTGGTACTGAATCCTCCCATCCCTACTCCCATCCATGCCTGGAGTAACCCTCCCTAGGCTTCAGGGACAGCTTAAAAGCTGCCCCCTCTGTGACTCTTTCCCAGCCATCAGAGCCAGGATGGACTTCCTGAGCTCCAGGGGCAGTTGAAAGCTAGTGGGGAAAGTTCTGGCTCCTGCATCAGCCAGGTCTGGATCTCTGTTTTGATTCTCTGTTCTCTGCTCACTTAAGTGTGACCCTGGGCAAGAACCTTCATGATCTCCCTGTCTCCATTCTCCCACTTATCAAATGGGAATAATAATAGTCCCCTCCTCATGAGGTTATATAATAAGATCAACATATATAAAGAAAGCATTTAGTACAGGGCTTGGTACTTAGTAAATGGGAGACATGATTGCCGCTCTTGGAGGTCTTATTCCACATGCTTTTTTGATTTATGGTTGTTTGGATTTGTATCGTATCTCCCCTTCTAGAGAGATATCTATCTGTTGGCAGGAACTGTGTCAAGTTCAACTTTCCAATCCTGCTGCACTCTGAGCCTTGTGCATAGTTGTGCTTTGTGAGCAATCTGTTAAGTTGAATTGTAACAAAAAAGATAATTGTGGCGAAAAGCAGGGCATTACAGTTTTTGTAAAAAGTCTATGATGACTGTCTTTATAAATAGACTTCAGAGGTTCTGGGTAGATGTGCACAGTAGAATATTGCTTTCAGCTCTCATTACTAGTGTTCTTAAGGATGAGGTTGAGAAAAGCAATAATAATAACATCCTCCTATCAAGGACTTCAAATGGTCCATGTTAGGTTCTTTGTACCTTCATTTATTGGCTACTAACACTCTCTAAGGTAGACATTATTATCCCTATATATGGATAGGAAATTGTCCCTATATATGGATAGATTCAGAGAGATCAAGTCACTCAATAAGGTCGGATAGCAAGTATAGAGCTGAGGCCGGGTTTGAATCCAAGCCCGTCTGACTCCCAAGGCCATGCTGTACCCTGAGCAGGTCTGCAGACTGCCTTCTGCCATCTGACCTAGGGCTTGTTTTGGTGTGGCCATCAAGCCAAGGTGGATTTTTACACTTCTAAATAGTTGAAAAAAATGAAAAGATTAATATTTTGTGACACATGAAAGTTACATGGAATTTAAATTTTAGTGTCCATAAATAAAGTTCTACTGGAACACAGCCACATCTGTTCATCTATACATTATATAATGTATAGTCCTGCCAACTATACATTGGCTGCTATAACAGAAGTGTTGAAATATTTGCAGGAGACACTGCATACCCCTTAAAGCCTATATTCCCTATCTAATTTTTTCAGAAAAAGTTTGCTACACCCTGCTCTATGTCATACTGACTCTTACAGACAAACTTAATGCAAAGAAAACTGCCCTTTCCATAAAAGTCATGCTACAAAAAGGGCACCCATCTCTGCAGCAATAAATCTTGGTCTCCAGATTCTGACTTTCCTTTATGCCTGCTGAGGCCCCTTGGTTCTTGCTTTCATCCAGCTCGCAATGTGATTTGAAAGGCAGAGCCAAGAGCAGCCACCAGACTCTGCCGGGCAGAGACAACAGGCCACAGCAAGCCTGAAAGCAAAGGGAAAGGAATTTAGAGCCAGAAGTCAGCTCAGCTTCATTAATGCCTTCACCCCCTTGATTCATGGTTTCCTGCTACATCTTGTTCAGCTGTGAACGTGCCCAGGCCCCAAGCAGGGGCAGGAGGCTGGAAATGATGAAAGCACAGGGGCTTCAGGCTCCCTGATTCTTTATCTGGCCTCCACCCTGACCACTGGGCAGAGGCCTGGCTCAGCAGATCTCTCCCTGGGAAGCCTCAGGCAGTCCCTCTCCCTGCAGAGTACTCCGTCTGAATGTAAAATGAGCGCCTGGCCCAGCTGTTCCATTGCCCATCTACCTCACTCACCTGTTTTCCTTCTCCTTCACACTGCACAAACACCTTTTGACCCTCCATTGTCTCCCTATGGGGTGAGCTCTTTGTGGCATTCCTTCATCCAGAAAGGGCTTTTGAACATCTGTTGTGTGTTCCGCTTTGTAGAGATACAAAGGAAGTAAAAGTAACCCAGGAGGTTTCTATTTGTTTCAGGATACTGGGGATACACATGGGAAGCCACAGAATGATCCTTGAAGAAATGCTGAGCACCAGTTATGTGCTTGGTATGTATGCTCTAGGTGCCTTCATAACCATGCTTTTGCTTAAGCCATAAAACACACCTGTGGGCCCAGGCATCCTTATGCCCATTTTACAGATAAGAAAACTGAGAATCTGAGAGATTGCCTGGAGATCAGATGGCTATTAAGGGATGGAGCTAGGGTTTCAATTCAGGTCTCACTGGTTACAAAATGCATGCATCTTTGAAAAACTGGGCTGCTCCCTCTACCAGGATGTCATTGGGTGCCTCAGGGCTACAGGATGGGGATTTTAAGACAAATTTCTTCGGGAAAACAATCAGAAGTCCTTACACAGCAGCAGAAAGCACATTGGAACACCAACAAAAAATTCTAGACACAGCCTGGCCAATCCTATAGTTAAAAAAAAAATTCTTCTAGACCCAACTCTTCCTTTAATGAGTCATATGTCTCTGGGTATTTCTTCCCTTCCCTGGGTCTCAGTTTCTACATCTGTAAAACTAAAGTAGACAGTCTGGACAAAGTGATCTCAAAGCATCGCCCACCTTCACTGCTTCTCTCTGTTCCTGCTTCACAAATGCAGTGCTTGGGCACAGGATTCAAAGTTCAGCTCTAGCCCTGAGTCACAAAACTCAACCCAGGTGCCCCCATCTGAACCCTGAAAAGACAGGAAAAAAAAAAAAAGCCCTAATAAAATTCAGATAGTCTGGTTATATGGGTTCAAACCACAAAACTAAATTTTTAAAAAATGGAGACAAAAGATATTATATAGCTGCTATATTCCTTTCTAAATTCCTTCCTGCTTGGTTTTCATGGAACTGTTTCCAAGAATAAATCAGGCTTCTGTTGCATTTGCATTGTTAGAGCCTCCTGAAGCAGGAGATAAGAGGCAGCAATGTCAAAAAGGAAGCTGGGGTGGTAGGGTGGGAGGTGGAGGCAGAAGGAGGCCTGAAGCTTGAAGGACAGGAAGGATTTAAACAAAGTGGGGACAAAAATTAAAAAACAAACAGACAAAAAGAATAAAACCTCAAGGCCTTTTGGGGAAACTGTGAGGCGACCAATTAGTTTTAATAGGAATTATCAGGGAATTAAGGAGAGACTAGAAATATAGGCAATCTTAAATGTTTTCAGCACATTAAAAATGTGACTTAACATCCCAGTAGCTATAAGTACACTTAGCATCCAGATCTTGGTTTTCTAGTAACACTGTCCAATATAAAAAGAATTAGCATTCTTTGAAGAAATGCCTGATTCTAGTAGGACTGCAGCAAGAAATATACAAAATGAGTTTGGAATATCTTGAAATACCAGAAAATAAGGAAATGATCAAAAATGAATTTTTTAAAAAACCTACAATACAGCTGGGCACAGTGGTACATGCCTGTAATCCCAGCACTTTGGGAGGCCAAGGTGGGAGGACAATTTGAGCCCAGGAGTTTGAGATCTGCTGGGCAACATAGCAAGACCACACTCAATTATGTATAATTTACCCCCTGCAATTTTCTTTTTATCCTTTTTTTTTTTTTTTTTTTTTGAGACAGGGTCTCATTCTGTTACCCAGGCTGGAGTGCGGTGGCGCAATCTCAACTCACTGCAACATCTGCCTCCTAAGCTCAAGTGATCCTCCCGCCTCAGCCTCCCAAGTAGCTGGTACTATAGGGATGTGCCACCGCGCCTGGCTAATTTTTTTTGTATTTTGGGTAGAGACAAGGTTTTGCCATGTTGACCAGGTTGCTCTCGAATTCCTGGTCTCAAGCGATCCATCTTTGGCCTCCTAAAGTGCTGGGATTACAGGCGTCAGCCACCATGCATGCCCCCAATTTTTTTTTAATTAGCCAGGTGCGGTGGTGCATGCCTGTAGTCGCACCTACTCAGGAGGCTGAGGCAGGAGGGTTCACCTGAGCACAGGAGTTTGAGGTTGCAGAGCCATGATTGTGCCACTGCATTTCAGCCTGGGCAACAGATGTATACTCTGTCTCTTAAAAAACAAAACAAAACGGGCTGGGTGCGGTGGCTCACGCCTATAATCCCAGCACTTTGGGAGGCCGAGGCAGGCGGATCACGAGGTCAGGAGATCGAGACCATCCTGGCTAACGTGGTGAAACCCTGTCTCTACTAAAAATACAAAAAAATTAGCTGGGCGTGGTGGCGGGCACCTGTAGTACCAGCTACGTGGGAGGCTGAGGCAGGAGAATGGCGTGAACCCAGGAGGCGGAACTTGCAGTGAGCCACTTGGTGCCACTGTACTCCAGCCTGGGCGACAAAGCGAGACTCCATCTCAAAAAAATAAACAAAACCCTACCATAATGGGGATATGTCAAAGGGACGCAGGAGCCAACTGAAAGAGCTACCAATGGACAAAGCTGGAAAAAGTTAAGCAATAAAATGAAGTAGTGTTGATTTGTAACCCAAAAATAATGTAAAATAAATATCCATAAATCCACACTGATAGAAGTAACCGAATAAATGGAAAGAGAAAAAAAAATATCCTATAGGAGAATCCCAAATAATTGATGTAGATATTGTACCCTCCAGAAGACGGAACGTAACTCTCCATTCCTTAAGTGTGGGCTGGGCAGAGTGACTTCCTTCCAAAGAGTAGGAAAGCGGGGAAAGAGTACCTTAACAGTGGAGAAACCAGATAAACACTGCTGAACCGGGTGATCAAGATCAACAGTAACAGTGATAAATCATGTCGGTAACATGTGCCTTTGATACGATGTCATTAAAATGGCACTTTACCTCTGTGGTCCTCTTCCCAAAAACCCAAAATCCCAGGCTAATCATGAAACAAAACATCAGACTAATTCCCATAAAGGGGCTTCCTACAAAATACCTGGCCAGTGCTACTTAGAACTGTCAACATCATTAAAACCAAGAAAAGTCTGAGAAACTGTCACAGCCAAAAGGAATGTGAGGAGGCATGATAAGTAAATGTACTGTGGTACCCTGGATGAGATCCTCAAACAGAAATAGACATCAGGTAGAAACTATGGACCATAGCACATAATAATGTATCAATATTGTTTCACTGATTATAACAAATAGAGCACACGAATGTAAAATGTTAATAATAGGGAACATTATGTATATATGGAGGGCATATGGGAACTCTCTGTGCTATCTGCTCAAATTTTCCTTAAATCTAAAACTATTCTAAAAAATAAAGTCTACTAATTTTTAAAAAGCCTAAAAAATGTGACTTAGGAAACTACCATTAGCAGGCACTTGGTCAGAAACTAGGGTAAAACTCCTGCTCCAGAACCTTCCTCCCTGGGAAAGTGCAAGAGGCAGGCACCTTTCTAATTCCTAGGACAAGGCCAACATGTGGTGAGCCTCAGGGACCTCCTCACTTTTACCCAGTGAGCCTATAAGCAGGATCAAGCCTTCCTTGTGCGCAAACAGGTATGTGTGTTACCAAACTGAACTAGGTCTGTTTGACTGCATGCAATGAAAAGCCAAACATGGCTGGGGGTAGTAGCTCACATCTGTAATCCCAGCACTTTGGGAGGCCAAGGTGGGAGAACTGACCAAGGTGGAGTTCAAGACCAGCTTGGGCAGCATAGTGAGACTCTGTCTCTCCAAAAAAATGTTTTAAAATTAGCCAGGTGTAGTAGCATGCACCTGTAGTCCCAGCTACTTGGGAGGCTGAGGCAGGAGGACTGCTTGAACCCCAGAGTTTAAGGCTACAGTGAGCCATGATTGTGCCACTGCACCCCAGCCTGGGTTACAGAGCGAGACCCTGTATCCAAAAAAAAAAAAAAATCCAAACACCAAAGCACTGGGTTTTTGTAGAAAGAAAAGTTTATTGCAAGGCTGCAGAGAAAAGACAGGAGACTGGCTCAAATCTGTCTCCTGGAGCTGGGGGCTGGGGCAGGTTTTATAGGCAGAAGGTAAAGGCATGATCTTGGATCTTGCAATAAGGTGATGCCAGGAAGTGTGATCTAACTGGATCTTGCCATGGGATGATCTTTCCAGGGCTAAATCTGATTGGATCATGCCATGTGGTGTCCCCATTCCTTGGTCTGAGCACTTAAGATTCCATCAGCTTTGCATTTGGTCCATTTGGGTTTGCTTAGGTCACCTGCAACATGGAGGTAACTGAAAATTAACCATTTTCAGTTACATGAAGTAACACAAAGTTGAACCGGATTGGGCTGGTTTTGCAGTTATGTGTGTAGAACCACCTAGCTGATGGCTCCCTTGGCTTACCTAACACAGTATCGCCTCAGCTACACAACAGCAGATTGGGCGGAATGGCAGAAGGTAAGAGAGTCTGGGACCACAGTCAGACTGATTTCCACTGTTGGATTACATCAGCAAGAAGCCTCAGTTTCAACCTGTCATTAACACCCCCTTAAAATTCCTGATTTCTCTTTTTAACAAGAAAGAACACATCTCAGACTCAGACCTTTCTATAGGCAACAACATCCAGCACACATTTAACAGTACTTTTTTCTTTGTTTTTATTTTGACAGTTACATTCTATATGTGAAAAATAGGCTAGTATTCAATTTACAATAGTAATAGAGCATTTCCTTGGTAAATAAAATAGGTTAAGAATATAAAATAATCACTTTCACCTTTCAGTTTAGGGGAAAACACTAAGTTTGAAAACAATTTGATGGTGAAGCTGTGGGTAAAAAACAGGCACTGCTGTGTACTGCTGAAGGGAATTAAAGCAGGTATCCCTTTCATTCAGTAATTCGGCAACACGTATCAAATTTGTAAATGCATTCCCGTCTTGACCTCGTGATTCCACGTTTCTATTTCTGGCAATTTTAGCTTTCAGACATGCTTACTGTATTAGTAAGCTCAGGATGCCATAACAAAACACCATAGACTGGGTGACTTAAACAACAGAAATGTATTCTTACAGTTCTGGACGCCAGAAAGTTCAAGATGAAGGAGCCAGCTGATTTGGTTCCCGGTAAAGCATGTCTTCCTGACTTACAGACAGCCACTTTCTCACTGTGTCCTCACATGGCAGAGAAAGATCTCTGATGTCTCTCGCACTTCTTACAAGGGCACCAGGCCTAATGGGTCAGGGCCCCATTATGCCCTCATTTAACTTCAATACCTCCTCACAGGCCCTATCCCCCAATAGAATCACATTGGGAGTTAGGGCTTCAGCATATTTGATGGGGGAACACAAATACTCAGTCTATACACATGTATAAACAAAATGACGTATGTTCAATCTTACAGACTGAAAATAAAATCATAAAAGAAAACAGCAAGATTCACAGACATATATATATCATATATAAAATATAAATCATATTATATATCATATATAAAATATAAATCATATTTTATATATATATATAAAATAGCGCTATTTATAATAGCAAAGATGTGCGGGTTAAAGCAACTCCATTTTACATGCTAATCCACCATGTTGACTTCTGATTAATCCCAGTTTCGGGAATACCTCTAAGATTTCTATTTTATCTACTGTTCCTTGTGTAAGAGCATGTACTTAACCATAAATCCTGCCCTTAGATCAAAACAACCTTGACCATAAATCCTGCCCTTAGGCAGATTCACATAGCATTCTTGCCTTTCCTTAAGGGGCCAACTTCAATTATCCTACACATTTCTTCTCTAGGGTATAGAAGCCCTGGGTCTGGGGGAGTAATGGCCCAGGATCTACTATCTCCTGCTGAGATGATGGCTTCTGTTCATAAATCCCTATTAAATGTGAGACACTGGATTTGTCAGCCTCTTTGATCTGTCAGCTTCCTCAGCCTTTAGGAAAACATTTACGTAAGATCTGCCCACTGTGGCACAAAATAATGGGAACAAACCTAAATATTCATTAATAGAATGTCTGGTTTAAATAAATTCTGGTAGATGCATACAATGAAAATTCTGGCCGAGTGCGGTGGCTACACCTGTAATACCAACACTTTGGGAGGCTGAGGCAGGCGGATTAGTTTGCTTGAACCCAGGAGTTCAAGACCAGCCTGGGCAATGTGGCGAAACCCTGTCTCTATAAAAAAAGAAAAAAGAAAAAATTAGCTAGGTGTGGTGGTGCATACCTATCCTATAGTCCCAGCTACTCGGGGGCTGGGCTGAGGTGGGAGGATGCCTTGAGTGTAGGAGGTAGAGGTTGCAGTGCAGTGAGCTGTGATCACACCATGGCACTGTAGCCTGGGTGACCAAGTGAGGAGGAAAGAAAGAAACAGAGAGAGAGAGAAAAAGTGAGAAAGAGGGAAGGGAAGGGGAAGGGGAGGGGCAGGGGAGGGGAAGGGGAGGGGAAGGGGAGGGGAGGGGAAGGGGAGGGGAAGGGGAGGAGAAGGGAAGGGAAGGGAAGGGAAGGGAAGGGAAGGGAAGGAAGGGAAGGGGCAAGAGGAAAGAAAGAAAGGAAAGGAAAGGAAAGAAAGGAAAGAAGGAAAGGAAGGGAAGGAAGGAAGGAAGGAAGGAAGGAAGGAAGGAAGGAAGGAAGGAAGGAAGGAAGGAAGGAGAGAGAGAGAGAGAGAGGGAGGGAGGGAGGGAGGGAGGGAGGACAAAACAAAGAAAGAAAAGGAAAACAATTCTATGCAGCTAGTAAAAGCCAAGAATGAACATGCTCTGTATGGAACACTATGGAAATATCTCCAAGGTATATGGTTAAGTAAAACAAGTAGGTCCATATCTATTTAACCTGCAAAACTTTTGTGTAAAGAAAGATGGGGGCTGGGGATAAGAATATTTGCATGGGCCAGGAGTAGTGGCCCTTTGGGAGGCCAAGGCAGAAGGACTGCTTGAGTCTAGGAGTTTAAGACCAGCATGGTAACATAGTGAGACCACTTCTCCACAAAAAAAATTTAAAAAGTAGCCAGGTATGGTGGTGCATGCCTGTAGTCCCAGCAACTCTGGAGGCTGAGCGGGGAGGATCACTTGAGCCCAGGAACTGCAAACTGTTACCAACCAGACCTGTTTTCAATAAAACAGCAGAGCAGCTTTCCTGCAGCCTCATTTTCATTTTCATTTAAGATTAAGGTGGGGGAGGAGGAGCACATTGGAGGAGGGGTTTGGTGCTGAGAATATACATACAGACGAATGTGAGTCAGGGCTGGAAGTGGCCACATGGCCAGTATGAAAAGCTTTACAGTCACAGTCAGTCCTCTTTCCCTTGAGGGACCCAAGAGAGGACTGTGAGGCAAAACAGAGTCTAATTCTGTCTGTTTTACAGGATGTCGCAGCATATGGACTCCTGTGTGACTGGCCCTACCCCTACACTTCAGAGAGCACACAGAAACAGAACAATCCAATCAGACGTGCATTTGCCTGTCTATGGTATGTACAAGTGTCAATGCATTATTCATCGATTGCATCAGTTTACCAATTTAATTAATTCTTCCACTTGCTCAGTGCCTAGCCTGTGCCTTTCAGGCCCCTCCAGTACAGGCCCTGTGACCACCCAGAAAAGCACTGACCTCAGCTTAGTTCATGTAGTAAAATATAGTAATAAAAACAGCAGCTAACACTCATGGACTTCTTTCTTGTGCCAAGTATTTTGCTAAGCACTCCACTCTTGTCTTATTTAATTTTCAGAGAAATTTCTTGAGATAGAAATTGTTATTATCTCCATTTTACAAATGGGGAAACTGAGGTTTGGAGAAGTTAAATGTCTTCCCAGAGTCACATAGCTAGGGAGGGCCAGAGTCAAGACGACCCAGGTAATCTGGTTCAAGCCCACCCTCTGAACCAGTCCCCTCTACTGCCTTATTAGCTTCTGATGGCTACGACAGCTTCACTGGTGACCCTTGCTCATGTTCATGGCAGGATGATCAGTGGAAATCCCTCGTTGGACTCAGAGCTGTCACTCATAAAGACCTGTCCTCAGGAGTTGCACACCTCCATTCTGACTCTGCACAAGTGTCCCCCAGGAATGTTCCATGCTGTGCAGCTGGCACTAATTCCCCTCTGCACAGCTTCTCCTTTCAGTATCACAGACACCCTCAGAGGTGGACAGGGTGGGCCTTTCTATATCCACTCAACAAATGGGGGAACTGGGCCTAACAGGGGTAAAGAAACTTGTCAAGGTCACTGCAAATGTTTGGTGGAGCTGGGATGCTAGCCCAGTTTTCTAAAGACAAGGCTATCTTCTATTGCTGGTGCCACAACAAAGAACTAACACAGAAAGTACATAACAAAGAAAAGGAAGGAGATGGCCGGGCGCGGTGGCTCAAGCCTGTAATCCCAGCACTTTGGGAGGCCGAGGCGGGCGGATCACAAGGTCAGGAGATCGAGACCACAGTGAAACCCCGTCTCTACTAAAAATACAAAAAATTAGCCGGGCGCGGTGGCGGGCGCCTGTAGTCCTAGCTACTCAGGAGGCTGAGGCAGGAGAATGGCGTGAACCCAGGAGGCGGAGCTTGCAGTGAGCCGAGATCGCGCCACTGCACTCCAGCCTGGGCAACAGCGTGAGACTCCGTCTCAAAAAAAAAAAAAAAAAAAAAAAGAAAAGAAAAGGAAGGAGACTCTCTAGGGTCTTTGGTTTTTTTCCTCCTTTCACCAGAGGTCTGAAAACAGTTCTCTGGAATTCTCCCTGCTATGGTCAGAATGTTTGTGGCCCTGCAATATTTCTGTGTTGAAATCCTAAACTGCAAGGTGATGGTATTTGGAGGTAGGGACTTGGGGAGGGGAATTAGGTCATGAGAATGGAGCCATCATTAATGGAGTTAGTGCCCTTATAAGAGGCCCTAGAGCCAGGTGTGGTGGCTCATGCTTGTGATCCCAACACTTTGGGAGGCCAAGGTGGGCGGATCATGAGGTCAAAAGATCGAGACCAACCTGGCCAACACAGTGAAACCCCATCTCTACTAAAAATACAAAAATTAGCCGGGCGTGGTGGCGGGAGCCTATAGTCCCAGCTACTCCGGAGGTTGAGGCAGGAGAATCGCTTGAACCCAGGAGGTGGAGGTTGCAGTGAGTCAAGATCGTGCCATTGCACTCCAGCCTGGCAACAGAGCGAGACTCCATCTCCAAAAAAAAAAAAAAAAAAAAAAGAGAGAGAAAAAGAGGCCCTAGAGAGCTAGCTGACCGTTTCCATTATGTGAAAACATACCTAGAAGGCACCATCTATGAGCCAGAAAGCAGGCCCTCACTAGGCATCAAATCTGCCTTGTTCTTGAACTTCCCAGCCTCCAGAGCTGTGAGAAATACATTTCTGTTGTTTATGAGCACCTAGTTTATGATATTTTGTTATGGCAGCCTGAATGGACTAAGACACTCCCTAATGACAGACAACCGAGAGATTCCTTCCCAGTCAAGACTCTCCCCCTGAATCATCTGTTCCTTAGGGTTATACAGCTCCCAAAATTGGCCTTGTGTTCAAAGCAAAAATATACCCCTGAGTAACACACAAGCTCCCTAATTTTTTCACTTTGAGAGAGTTCAGTCTCATTGGGACAGAAAGGAGAACACCAAGCTAAAAGTTAGGCAAGGGGCCAGAGGTGAAGGAGACAGTTGACAGGAGATGAAGAGGACTGAAAACCACATAAAACTTCTTTATGGTTTTCCTAAAGTTCATCCCGTGGGCTATAGACAGTCTGCTGGGTTTAGGGAGTGAGATGAGGCCTCCATCTTCTGACCCTTCATTTGGTCTTTTCTGCCTTCTCTCCCTCACACTTACCTGGACCACCACAGTGTTAAGGGATGCCAGAATCCAAGGGTGGGGATCAAGTGATAGGTGTGGGATTCATAGAGCTTTCTTGTAGGAGTGAATTCTCTGCCAGAGGCAGTCTGGGTATAAATGAGGCCAACTGCTCATTCAGAGTTATTAGAGATGATGGAATAGTCCCAAAGACAGTTCTCAACAAAGCACATCTCAGCATGGCTAGTTTATCATCACCTTATATAACCTTGGGTAGGTTGCCTATCCTCTCCAAATCCAGCTTCCTCAACAGAAAAATGAAGCTAATAAGAACACCTATCTCCATGGTATTGGTGAATCAAATGAGACAGGCTGGGTGCTGTGGCTCACAACTATAGTCCCAGCATTTTGGGAGACCAAGGCAGGAGGATTGCTTGAGGCCAAGAGTTCAAGACCAGCCTGGGCAACAAAGCAAGATCCCATCTCTACAAAAATTTAAAATACTAGCCAGGCATGGTGGTATGCAGCAGTAGTCCTAGCTACTCATGAGGCTGAGTAGAAGGAATGCTTGAGCTCGGGAGTTTGAGGATGCAGTGAGCTATGATTGTGCCACTGCCCTCCAGCCTGAGCAACAGAAGGAGACCCTCTTAAGAAAAAAAAAAAAGATAGAGACCAATCTAAGTTCTTTGTAAACTGTAAGCTGACAGAGAGATGTCATTAGTCCTTATTCATTAATCACCTTTACCTCTAATTGGCTGTTGTACACAAAGTGGGTACCAGATTCTGCCATAAAATTGTTTTATTGGAAGAGATAAAAGGCAACACAATTAAAAAAAAAAAAAGAAAGAAAGAAACATGTTAGCACAAGAAAGCAGTTTTGAAGAGATGGTCCTGAACTGAAGTCAACAGCAGCCTTGAAAAAGAAATGCCAAGTTCTCTAACCTTTACACCACACTTCAAAGGGCATTGGCCTCTGACTCACAGGTAACACAAATATTTTTTACTCCAATGTATTTCTTTGTTCAATATGCTCACCCCATTTTTCCCTGGGCCCTCTCTACATGCATCAATATTATGGCTCTCTTTTGAGCAGTAACCTTCAAACTTCAAGTGTGATCAAAATATCATAGGCACTTGTTTGAAATGTCAATTTCTGGGTCCCACATCCAGAAAATCTAGGGTAGACCCCACAAGTCTGCATTATGAACAAGCTCCCTGGGAGATTCACCTTTTCTTTAAGACTTATTCTGGTCTTCAAGAGAGACCTATTCTTTGAGACCCTATGCTTACTTAAGTCCCAAAAGGCATGGACTGTGTCATTTAACTGCCTAGCACATTGCCAATGCCCAACACTCAGAAAAGATGCTTGCTAATAAATAAGAAATACTAGGAACCCTGAATACTTGCTTCTAAAAAGATATAAATGTTTGTCTCCAACATCATCATGATGACTAGTTGCATAATTCTCACACCTTTTTAAGAATGAAATTCCAGCAACCTCAGCTTTCCCATGCCAAACTTTTCTGACATTCCCATGCTAGATTAAGTGACTCTCCTTTGTGGTTTCACAGCCTTCAGCCCATACCAGCACTTACAATATATTCTATGTATTGACTTTACTATTAGTCTTCCCCCACTGGAAGGAAGTTTTCCTCCTTCCTTAAGGATAAGATCTGTGCCCCCTTCTCTTGTGTTTCTACCATCTAGACCAGTGATTAGCACCAAATCAGCAGACACTAATGGAATGAAATGCAAAAAAGGGAATGAAATAGGATGGGATAGGTTGAAAACACTTTAAGAGGGGAGAAGGGAGGTGAGCCCTCTGTGATGTTCTGGTATAAGGAAGGACATCCTAGGGTGAGTCACATGACTCAGTGTGGTTAATATTCAGTAAGTGGAAGTTGTTATTCTGTCCATGGTTTGGGGCTTTTGAGATATTTTTTCAAGGAGTGGGCATCAATAGATGTTTCTGTTAATGCTGCAGAAGGGCCGTCTAGTTTCGCATACTGATTTTGACATCTTGGGGCAGGTGTTTCAGTTGGTTAATGCCAGGGGATAGCTCACACTAAGATCATCTTTGCTTAGATAGCAGATGGTCATAAATTATATTATTATTCACCAATATCTGGTTACCTCCCTGTAAGATTATGCTTACCCACACTGTTGAACTCCCATATGCCATGTGGCTTGCTTTGTTCATGAAATGTGGGCAGAAGTGGTCCGAGTCACTTCCGAAGGACTGGCCATGTACTTCATCTGCCTGGGTCCTGAAGAAAGGACAGTAATAGGACCTAGTAGAGCCTACAGCTGGACCCACAGTGGACATGGAATGTAGGCAGGAAGTGGACATTTGGGAGTTATTACTGCAACATAACCTGGCCTTTCCTGGCTTATGTTCCCTTATTTCCAAGCAATGGAAATGTTCATATACAATTAGTTTGCCTTTGTGACTTTAAGAAACATTACCTCTTAGGGCCTTAGTTTCAATGTCTATGAAGTGAAGAGGATAACATAATGATAAAAAATATCAAACATAAATTGATTGCTTATCATTTGTCTGGATAAGCGTTTTAGAAAAATTATCTCATTTTATCCTTATAACAACCTATGAGGTTGATATTATTATTAGCCTCATTTTATAGACCAGGAAACAGAGGCCTCAAGAGGTTAGGAAACTTGCCCAGTGGGTAGCAAGAGTACTCAGATACTAAGAATAATTACTGATAGAATGCAAATGGCCTGACACTAGAGCCCAGCCTCCTAATCTCCATGTTGCATCAGGTCATCTCTAAGACCTCATCTGTCTGGGATACACCAAGACTCTGTGACGTCATCATGTGGTAACAACTGCCCTAGTCTTCAATTTTTAAACCAAGACCTGTTTTCACCACTGCCCTCCTCTTGAGGGGTGAAGACAACTCCTTCCTCAGCCTCTCAAGTAGCTGGGACTACAGGTATGAGCTACTGTGCCTGGCTAAGCTGGCCTCTTGAGCTTCTTTCATTCCCAAGAGACAGATCATTGAGAGAGGGCCATGGAGAATGAGAATGTCCCCTTGAAAATATTTTGGGCTTCTGTCTACCAAAAGAATGGCAGTAATAAGGAAGGACGCACGAGGGTCTGTTTGTTGCATGGTCTTTGTTGCATGGTCTTCCTGGGCACAGGATATGGGAAGTCTGGGTGTGTTCCACCAATGCTGTTCTATAAAAGGTGTAGGACTTCCCTTCCTGGAATCATTATTGTTCCTTGTTCCTGTCTTAGGGGGCTGAGGGGCACCTGTTGTGAGGCCTAGTAGGACAAAATGAACAAACCTCCCTGGGACCTGCAAATCTGAGTATAGAGACACATCATGAGCCCATCCTTACCTACCTTCCAGCAATATCCAACTCTCCCCCTGTCCACACTACTAGTGTGTACAACCTGTGCATGAGCAAATACAGAAGGAGGGCAGCCGATGCCATCAGCCACTGAGGATGAAAACTCAGCAGCTCCAGCAAAAGGATAGGGTTGAGCTGCTGTTGGGATGTATCTGAGAATTTCACTTACCTGCCTTTTCCTCGTCTTCCATTAGCAGAGTTCATGGAGATTTGGTTCCATTTTGGCATCTCTAGAAGAGTAGAGCTGAAGCACAAAAGAGACAAGACTGGGGTTCCTTTTTAGGGCCTTAGGCAATGACTTGAGTAAGCTCTTGTGATTTACTACAGGAAAGTGCTCCATCAAGAGCCACTGGTCAACAACATCAGCAGGTCAGAGAGGATCCTCCTCTGACCACCTCCCACAGTGCCAACCCTTCAGATGCTCCTGGCTATACCTTCCTTTAGGACCACTAAATTCTTACTCCATCCCCACAATTTCCTGCAGTACTCCCCACTCCCCGCAGCTGATTTTGGCCCTGACTCATTGGTGCTGACTCAACAAAGAAAAGCAGACCCCTCAGGCAGCCGGACAGTGGACCAGGGCCAGAGCCTGCAGGCGTGGGCGAGAGAGCAGGCAAGCCGGGAATCCATCAATCAGCTTGTCACCAAGTCTTTGCTGAGCCCCCCTGAAGACTTGGTCCCATGCCGAGCTACGCAGTGGGGGTCCCAGAAAAAGAAGGAGAGAAGACAGGAGCCTTTATTTTGTGGCAACTATGGATGTGGAATTGGAGCTCCTTCGTTTTGAGGGTCTCCAAGCACACACAGCCTGGCCCAGCCCACCATTACTCACCAGAGGGAGCCTGAGTGCTGCCAGGAAAGGCCAGACACAGTGGAGCTTAGGGAAGGTTGGGAGGTGGCAGCCAGGAAGGATTTTGAAGCGTATTTGCAAGCTTTTGACATAAGATTCAGATAATATCAATTTTTTTAAAAGAGACCAGGTGGGGGTGGTGGTAAATGGAAATTATGGGGGGATTTTAAAGCCCCCATATCCACATCCTGGATACTGCCATTGCTACCAGCCTCCACATCTTTCCCCACAAGCCTGCTGGGTGTGGGGTACCTCCCTTGAGTTAATGCATTGTGTTTCTGAAATGTCCCTGCTAAAATGAACCTACTACGTTACTCTGAGAGTGTCTTTCTAATGCCCTTTGCATTTGCAGAGGGGGAAAAAGGACCATAGATGTGAGGGCACAGAACAGTGACTTTGGCATGAGGATTCACTTAAAATCCTAGAGCCCTAAGAATTGGAATCCTGACTCAATTACGTACCAGTTGTGTAATTCAACCTGGGGTAGTTCTCTGAGCCTTACTTTCTTCATCTTGTAAAGAGGAAGGAATAAAGCAGCAAGCTCACAGAGCATTGTGAGGACAGGCACAATTGCTAGCACATCATGGCCACTTCTGTTAGGAAATAATATACAACTGTTATTGTAAAGAAGTAAAGACAGAGTGGGGAGAAATAAGCTCATGGTCCGAGAGCACCAGGGAAAGTGTCCCTCTCTCCATCTTCTTACCTTGACGGTCAAAACTCATCAAGGGCTCCCTCTGCTGTCCATTCTCTGCATTCATTTTCCTATATAGAAAGTAACACACTCATATTCCTTCGTGTGGGGCACAGAATGTGCAAATGCCCTAATTTAATCAGTGGAACTCTGTTTGCTCTTCATTAACATTATCTTTCAAAAACATTCTTTCCAGGCTGGGCAAGGTGGCTCACGCCTGTAATCCCAGCACTTTCAGGGGCCAAGGTGGGAGGATCCCCTGAGTTCAGGAATTTGAGACCAGACTGGGTAACATAGTAAGACCTTGTCTTTACTAAAAAATAAAAAAATTATAAAACAGCCGAGTGTGGTGGTATGTGCCTGTAGTCTCAGCTACGCAGGAGGGCTAAGGCAGGAGGATTGTTTGAGCCCAGGAGGTTGAAGCTGCGGTGAGCCGTGATCACGCCGCTTCACTCCAGCCTGGGAAACAGAGTGAGGCTCTGTCTCAAAAAAAAAGTAAAAGAAAAAAGAGAAAGCATTCTTTCCTTTCCATTCTGTTGTTCTTCCCCTAATTGTATCCCTTTGTCTCATTCCTGGGTTGGCCCTCCCAATCACCAAAATCTGTCGCAATATGCCACTCTACATGGGTTTCTTATACTCTCTGAGGGTTTTTGTTTGTTTGTTTATTTTTGAGACAGAGTCTCGCTCTGTCGTACAGGCTGGAGTGCAATGGCACTGTATCAGCTCACTGCAAACTCCGCCTCCCGGGTTCAAGCAATTCTCCTGCCTCAACCTCCTGAGTAGCTGGGATTACAGGCACGTACCACCACACCCAGTTAATTTTTGTATTTTTAGTAGAGACGGGGTTTCACCATGTTGGTCAGTCTGGTCTTTAACTTCTGACCTTGTGATCCCCCCGCTGCAGCCTCCCAAAGTGCTGGGATTACAGGCATGAGCCACTGCACCTATCCTCTCTGAGGTTTAAGCTAGTAAACGGCAGAGCTGAAGTTGGATAACGTAACTTCTAGGTCCAAAGCTCATCCTTTTCCCACATTATTATCCCTTTCTGAAGTGTATAATCTAGACATGACATTCAACTTATCTAAGCTTCTTTTCCTCATCTGTAAAATGGGGGAAACAATCATATTAATCCATGAGTTTGAGGGAAAGAGAAGGGGAGACAGTGCAGGGGGATACACGCTTGCCAATAGAAAGAGTACAATAAATACTAGCTACAGTATTCAGGCATGTTCAAGTAACTCAAAGAAGTTCAGTACTGCTGGTACTTAGAGTGGAAATAGGATGTGACAACATATGCAGCTGGCAAGACAAGCAGGGGTCAAGTCATTAAGAGCTTTGTAAAATATGGTCCCACAGTTACCTAGGGCAGAGCTGTCATGAGGATTAAATGAGTTTATATAGTTCAACTCCTCGGAATGCAGCCTGGCTCACAGCAAGGTGCATGTGTTAGGTATTCCTGATAAAACCCTCCCAATGCTAATCATGACTTAGAGACTAAAGAAGAGAAGCATATAAGCAGAACAGCCTTGAGTTGAAAGAATAGTTGTTTTGGGGAGGGATGTGCAAAAGACTTTCAGAAGAACATCAGGAAAGAGAAGAGCCACATCACCCCTATAATATTGGTCTTCAACCTTAACAAATTACATCATTTCATGTGTAAAGGTGTGAAGGTGAGGCATGCACCTTAGAGTGCCCACTGGACAGAAACAATGACTCTCCTCCTGGCTCCCCTCCAAGTTATGCTTCCACTGAGCATCCCATTGGCTCTGCCCGGTGGCAGTGCCATCAGGGTGTCTCCCTCCATCAGTGTAACCTTTTGACCCACCTGCCAGGGTCTGGGCTCTCACTTAGCTTCCCTCATCAGTTCACGTCTTCATTGCTCTACTCAACTACAAAGTCCAGTGTTTATAATGGTGTATTTAATACTGTCCTCCTATACTGGTTTTCCTTTTTAAAGGAAAAAAAAATTCTTGAACACCCTGAAAATGTGGCCACAGACCTAAACACTATAATTTGAGAAACACCTGATAAAGTCGCAGTCAATGAAATATACTTTAATGATACATTATCACTGAAGTTTTGCTTTTATATCTGATAATTTTTAATATAATCAACAAAAACAAAACACTAAATTCAACTTTTCTAATGAACAGATCATAGAAAATACACCCAAGTTCATCTTCATTATGTATTAGTGGGTGGTTTGTCCCAGAAGACCTATACTTATTAACTCCTTTTGGTCTTTTTTTAAAAGCTCGGTCGTATTATATTAATTTAAAAAGAATTGGTATTTACTAAACTGTAATTTTACACAGGCTTGTATCCATTTTATATATGCCCTCAAAATGGATCTTCCAAACCTTACATTTAATTCTTGTCAGGCTATTTTCCTTCCTCTGGCTATGTTCTATCACCCCCTAGTGTTACATATGATGCTTACAGTCAATACATATTGCTTTGTTGAAGGAATGAGTACCTGCAGATAAGTACTTTCTTGGTTTACAGGTTAGGTTCCCCAAAAATGTATGAAAATGCATTAAGTTCCAAGGCTAAAGTGCACTATGTAAATCTTCAAAACTAGAGGACCTATTGACTATACTGTGACACCTAGGTCAGTACACAAAACAAATAGTGAATATGGTGATATACGTGCAACAATAACTATTGTATTTCCCTCTTGACATTGTTATGAATAGCCAGGCATGGTGGCTCATGCCTGTAATCCCAGCACTTTGGAAGGCTGAGGCAGGAGGATCGCTTGAGCTCAGGAGTTTGAGACCAGCTTGGGAAACATATTGAGACTTCGTCTCTACTAAAAATGAAAAAATTAGCCAGGCATGGTGGTGCATGCCTGTAGTCCCAGTTACTCAAAAAGCTAAGGCAGGAGGATCACTTGAGACCAGGAGTTTCAGGCTGCAGTGAACCGTGATTGTGCCACTGCACTACAGCCTGGACAACAGAGCAAAACCCTGTCTCAAAACCAAGAGAGACATTTTTAGGAATACATCAATGTTTAATGCCAATTCAGGAAACAAAATGGAACAGGCAGGCTTCAGGAGCAGAAAACAAATCACAAAGGTGTTGGTTTTTGTACAGTGTGAAAAGTCAATTTTTTAAAAAAATGATTAGCATTGGCCAGGCCCATGGTGGCTCATGCCTGTAATACTAGCACTTTGGGAGGCTGAGGTAGGTGGATCACTTGAGGTCAGGAGTTGGTCACCAGCCTGACCAACATGATGAAACCACATTTCTACTAAAAATACAAAAAAAAATTAGCTGGGCATGGTGGTGCATGCCTGTAATCTGTCATTGAGAGGCTGAGACAGGAGAATCGCTTGAACCCGGGAGGCAGAGATTATAATGAGCCAAGATCACGCCATTGTACTCCAGCCTGGATGACAGAGCAAGACTCTATCTCAAAAAAAAGAAAAAAAAAAAAAAAAGATGATTAGCATCTATTACTGCTACCTCTTGAGTGTTGAGACATTTCTTAACATTTTGAGTTTTGCTCCACAGGGATTTCTATTATTTAGAAATTAACAAATTCACAGTTTCCATCTTATGATGATTTCAACTTGCTGGGTCATCTTGTTCATTGCCACTGATGTTCTTTTTTCCTTTTTTTTCATATAAGATCTGGCTCCGTCGCCCAGGCTAGAGTGAAGTGGTGCGATCTCAGCTCAGCTCACTCCAACCTTTGCCTCATGGGCTCAAGCCATCCTTGCACCTCAGCCTCCCAAGTAGCTGGGACCACAGGCACATGCCACCACACCTGGCTAATTTTTCTACTTTTTGTACAGACAAGATTTCGCCATGTTGCCCAAGCTGGTTTCGAACTCCTGGGCTCAAGTAATCTGCCCACCTCGGCCTCCCAAAGTGCTGGGATTACAGGTGTGAGCCACCATACCTAGTCCCTTGATTTTCTCTAGTCAGTGTTCCTCTGAGTTCTTTAATTAATTGTTCAATTTGCACCTCAAGAATATTTTCAGAGCCATTGCCACCTACTTATCTAGTGTTTCATATCTTTATCGATGCCCCAGAATTGTTGAAAAATCATGCACACATTTTCCATATGTTTAACAATATAAATGTCCTTCTTTGTCTCTGGTAATGCTTTTTTGCCTTTAAGTCCACACTGACAGATATTAACATAGCTTTCATTTCATGGATCATTATTTCTTAAACGCCTGTTATATCTTTTTCCATCCTTTTACTTTCAGTCTTTCAGTATCTTTAAAACTTTTGTGAGTCTGTAGCCTTATATTTTATTTTTATATCTGATTCCCTATGCTTTAGGTTTTTCTTTAATCCTTATACTTTGGGTATGTAATCCAATTTGACTATATCTTTTAATTGACACACTTAGTTTATTTGTATGCAAAGTTTACTGGCACATTTACATATATAATATGTATATTATACATGTGTATATATACATGTCTACACAGGTATAGGTTATATATAATATTGTAATACATATGTAGTATGTACTATATTATAAATATATATTACAAATGTATATTATAAATGTATTTATATATAAATGTGCCAATAATATATATGTGTGTGTGTGTATATATATACGTGTACGCAGGTATGTTTAAATCCACCTTACTAGGTACTACTTGCCTTACAAATTCCTCTCTCCTGTTTTTCAATTCTATTTCCATTGTATTGTTAGTTATATATTACTTCCTATTCTTTTCATGACTATCCGAGATTACAACATATACTAACTTTGTAGTTTGACTTCTTACAGAACAATGCAAGAATCTTCGGATATTTAACACTATTTACCCTTTCCCAATGTATATGCTGCAGTAATACATTTTTGTATCACTCCCC
Source organism: Macaca mulatta (assembly GCF_049350105.2). NCBI lineage: Eukaryota > Metazoa > Chordata > Mammalia > Primates > Cercopithecidae > Macaca > Macaca mulatta. The sequence goes on along the minus strand of NC_133417.1, from coordinate 121,716,613 downwards.
AAAGCTGTTGCTGCTACTATTCATGTGGTCTAAATTCACTTGTATTTACTGACACAGTTCCCGTCTGTTGACTGCCATTCCTTCCTTCATCTTCAAGTCTCATCCATGGATTCTTTACTTTCTGTGTGATGTGTGGGTGTGCTAGTGATCAATTCTTTCTGTCAGTATTTTATTGCTGGTGGTGGCGGAGGAAACTGTTTTTGTTTCACCTTCATATTGTGATGATATAATTGCTGAGTACAGAACTTGAAGCTCTTTCAAAGTATAACTCTATTGTCTTCTAGATTCTATGGTTGTTAAGAAGTTAACTGTTAGTGTTACACCTTTTCTGCTGCTTTTATGATGCTCTTTTTATCTTTGGTATTCAGTAATACTATGACATTCTTAGGTGTAACTTTTAAATTTTTATTTTGTGTAAGTTTACAGGGATACTTTAATCTGTGGCTTGGTATCTTGATCCAGTCTCTACCAAAAAAAAAAAAAAAAAAAAAAGTAAGCCGGGTGTAACACACGCCTGTTGGCCTAGCTACTCCGAAGGCTGAGGCCAGATCACTTGAGCCTAGAAGTCCCAGGCTGCAATGAGCTATGATCGTGCCACTGCACTCTTGCCTGGGCAACAGAGGAGACTGTCTCTAAAAAGAAAAGAACTCTTAACTAGCTCCTACGGCTTGTACACGTATTTGTTCTTTTCCTTTTTTGGTGCTTCTTTCTGGATATTTTCTTTTGATAGAGCAAGATATCTGAAGCACAGAGCTCAAATTGGATGGTAAAGGTGATGTATCTGGAGAGACCACGTTTTCCGCCTGCTGGTTCAGCAGTAGAATGAGCTCAAAGTGATCAGAGAACTGACTCAAGATTTCAATTTAGATGGAACCAAGGTTGAACTCCCTGAGAGAAACATTACTTCCTTAGGAACTAGGACCTCCAAAGTCACCAAACTCAAAAGCAGGTCAAAAGCAGGGGAAATAAAAATGTTTTCAGTGGGTTAACTGGCAGAATTTTCAATGTAGTAGGCTCCATCTCCATCACTTGATTTCTTGACCTATCCGTTCTGGCTATGGAAGAGATAGCACTATATACTGATAGATTTAAGATATAAACTACATCTTGTAGGACAGTACCTTAATCTCTATATGGTATGGGATATCACACTGATAGATAAGGCATTCTGCAAGCCCATGAATGGTAATGCTGGCAGATATACTGTAGGTAAGAAAGACAACTCCATACCCATAATGCATGTCTATCCCTGGGATGACAAACTGCTGCCCTTTGCATGATGGGAGACATCTAACGTACCCTTAGGGAATAGTGTCACATTAGCTGCTCAGCAAAGGCCTCTTTTGTTGCGGTTCTATCCACATATCCATGCTTGAAATATCGTCTTCCAACCTTGAAGAAGTATCCCGTCTTCCATGCTTGTTCCTTCCAAATCTCTGGCCAGCTGGTACCAATCCATTAGCCATTTCAAGGTGATGTGAATACCTGGAGACACCACCTTTTCTGCCTGCTCATCAATCAGTGTAAGTCTCTACTTTAGGCCATCTCTTCTTGCATGCAAGGGGATATTATCTTAAGTTCTGCCCACTGGGAGGACTTCCCTTTACCACTGTCTTCCCTCTACCTCTGTCCATTTTCAGCTGATGCCAGTATAGTATGTAGTTCCATCCATAATGCACTTTTCCCTCTTCCATTAGCTGATATAACGAACTCCCCAAGACAACTGATTACAAGAGAAACAGTGAGGCTGTAAGAGAATACACCTAAATATATTCCATGGGAATCTACATGCTTAAACAGCTTACTTGTATTTTCTGGATATTCTCTGGTCCAATTTTGTATAAACCGTTTCCATTTTAGAATGGAATGCTGTGGCACACATCTAATTTTATAATTTTATAGATCAGATAACATCAAGTTTATAGTAAACAGATTCAGTTGCAAAGAAAGTTGATGTTCCATGCTCAGGTATTCTACCAGGGTCGAGTAGCAAACCAGACCTAATTTTTAAATAGATAACAGATGTCAGCAGAAGAGGTCATTAATTTCAAATCCCTAGTGCACTACAATTTTTCTTTTGCAGCATCATAGAGCATCTCTGTCTGCCACTAACACCTCAAATCTACTTAGATTTGCTAGGTCATACAGAGCAAGTGCCAGAACAACTTGGGACTACAACTTGGATCTGCTGCCAAGTCTGTTCTTTCTCCAGGCTCTACTGAAAACTCTGACAGACTCCACTCAAGTCTTACAGGTTACTCAGTAAACGGGACAGAGAAGCACACTCAAATGTGATTTATTTTGCAACCATCCCCCTCAATCCAAACGGACCCAATAAAGATTCTCTCTCTTAGTTGGGAGTAGTCTAAAGTGCAGCAACTTGTCTATCACTTTAGGTAGGAAATCCCCGATAACCTAAACACCATATTCATATCATACTAGGCATATCATTCTCAACACTTCCTGATCTCTTTAGGTCCACTTGTTATGTCATCGGTGTAATGGATCAGTATCTTCCCTGAGGCACCAAAATGGTCAAGATCTTTCTGGATTATATTATGGTATATGAGGCCGGGCACAGTGGCTCATGCCTGTAATCCCAGCACTTTGGGAGGCTGAGGCAGGCAGATCACCTGAGGTCAGGAGTTTGAGACCAGCCTGGTCCATGTGGTGAAACCCTGTCTCTACTAAAAATACAAAAAAATTAGTCGGGCATGGTGGTGCATGCCTGTAATCCCAGCTACTCAGGAGGCCAAGGCAGGAGAATTGCTTGAACCCAGGAGGCAGAGGTTGCAGAGCTATCACACCACTGCACTCCAGCCTGGGCAACAGAGTGAAACTCTGTCTCAAAAAAACAAAAAGGAATTAATACTGGGAATTAAAAAAAAAAAATGTACCACTTCATTTAAAAACAACAACAACCCCATTACATGTTAACATCAATAACATATATGAGTTGTATATGAGTATATGAGTTGATAGCCCTGAAGTAAAACAGTGAAAGTATACTGCTGTCCCTGCAATGTGAAGATAAACTAGTTTTGACTACTTTGCAGATAGGGATGAAAGGAAAAAACACATTTGTTAGGTTAATAGCAGCGGTATGTCGTGGCCAGGAGATATGTTGATTTCCTCCAATACAGATTTATACCCAGAATCATAGCGGAGGTTAGTTATGATCATAAGATCATTATTCATGAAAATGTCAGATGTTTGGCTAAGCCATTTATCTGTGATCGACCCAGGGATTCCTTTTGTTTTACTGTGTGTAGGAGAGGCAACCCTAGAGGTTTGCATTTGATTTTCCAACCCTAATAGCCCTCCCTCCATGGGCCATGGGTCAAATAAAGCAGTTTCATCATTCTGGAAATAGGGTAAAAAACAAAGGATAGAGCCACCATTCCACATTACCCACTGTGAGATATTCAATCCAAGACATCATCTACCATCTGACCTCCATAAGCTCCTACTCTGACCAGTCACTGGTCTCAGGTTCTCATGGGGAAGAGGTGGAGGGTACTTTGCCCCCCAACTTGTATACTCTGGCTCTGTTGTAGTGTTCTTCCATGAGTTGAAGGACAAAATCCAAGAGGCATTACCTTCTAGTAAGATGGTTTATAAAAGAGTAAGTAGTACAAATACACTCTAAATGGTAATTCAAGCTTGACGTGAAGAACATTTGCCCTCCTAAAATTATGGATAATCTCTAATTCCCTATTAGAGATTTATTTCTCCTCTGTCATCTGTAGTCTTGGTGGGACTGCCAACTAAGGTGCCAAGGGATAGAAGTGTGGCCCCCAACTAGGCCACTGGACTCTTCTGTTCAGGTTTTTGACTCCTGAATAGTGTCAAGACAAAACAGACCAGAAGCTCAGCTCCCCACTGGGGATTTTTTAAGGGGATTGTCTTTCACTCATCCCTTTGGTATCTGTGAGAACGCCCTATTTTCTTCCCCTTATAAACCTGACCCTTTAGATTTTTTTCAATCCTGTGAAGCACTCTATTACCCTCCAATAAACACTTTTCTGCTTTAGTTACCTGCAGTCAGTCTTTATTGCATGCAACCAAACACTCCGGCTGGGATAGGAATTGGGGCAGTGTGATCTTGCCTTCGTTTAACTCAGCTCCTGTGTCATTTGATCCAAATTCTCTAAAGATAATTGATTGGTTCCATTTACTCTATCAATCAACTGAGCCTACTGAGAGTGTTCAGTTATGAGAAACAGAGTACCAAAGGCTAGATGACAGAAGTTATTTTTATGTTTTTTATATTTTTTTTAAGACAGAGTCTCACTCCCTCACCCAGGCTGGAGTGCAGTGAAGCGATCTCAGCTCACTGCAACCTCCACCTCCCGAGTTCAAGTGATTCTCCTGCCTCAGCCTCCTGAGTAGCTGCGATTACAGGTGTGTGCCACCACGCCTGGCTAATTATTTTATTTTTTTAATAGAGACGGGATTTCACCATGTTGGTCAGGCTGGTCACAAACTCCTGACCTCACCTGATCCACCTGCCTCAGCCTCTCAAAGTGCTGGGATTACAGGCGGGAGCCACCACACCCGGCTAATTATTTTATTTTTCTAGTGAAGACAGGGTTTCACCATGTTGGTCTGGCTGGTCACAAACTCCTGACCTCAGGTGATCCACCCGCGCCTCCCAAAGTGCTGGCATTACAGGTGTGAGCCACTGCGCCCAGACATGATTATGATGGAATTTCTAATGCATTCTACATGCCTCTCTTTCCTTACATGCAATTCCAAAGATGCCCCAAAGTATCACATGTGGAACCAAAAATCTCTTCACTAATCAACCCCAATTCCCAATTAGCTACCATACCAAGATGCGATACCTTTGTAAGCTGCTTCTCAATCAGAGACTGGTGATGACAATCCTCACAATTCTGCAAAATATGGAGAGTTGACTGGCCCAAGAATAGGCAAAACTTCATGTATCAAAAGGACTAGGTAATCTGATCATCAGAAAAGTATCAAGACCAGCTAACAGACATAGGAAGTATGACGTCAGTAAAGGGAGAACATGAACAAGTCACTAAACACCAAGTAACAGGCAAAATGAAGAGACAGTAGAATATTTATATTCTTGTGACCATAAAATTGAAATGAGCCAAGACAAAAGTTGGAATATGACACAGATGGCTCAACACACCCCTTTCAAGAGTACCAGCAATTGTGCTTCCTCTGAATGCCTAAGACATTATAATCAGACAGTTTTACAAATACTTAATAAGTAGGCTGGGGGCAGTGGCTCATGCCTGTAATCTCAGCACTTTATGCCAAGGTAGGCATATCACTTGAGTCCAGGAGTTCAAGACCAGCCTGGACAACCTGGCAAAACCCTTTCTCTACAAAAAAATACAAAAAAAATTAGCTGGGCGTGGTGGCACCTGCCTGTAGTCCCAGTTACTCAGGAGGCTGAGGTGGAAGGATCACTTGAGCCTGGGAGGCAGAAGTTGCTGTGAGCCCAGATCATGCCGCTGCACTCCAACCTGGGTGACAGTGAGACCCCGTCTAAATTAACCACCAAAAAAGTAAACTAATAGGAGATGGGGACCACAAAATGGTCAGAGCTTTCAGGACATTTAAAATCTCCTCTCTAGTACCATCCATTTATTTATTAAATCATAAAATAACAGAGGACCCATTTTATCCCAGACCCTATTATGGGGACTAGATTGCACAAAGTGCCATAATTCTGTATCTACACCCTTTGTAATGTGTAGCTTGTTGCATCAAGAAATGAGTATATTTTCTTACTCCTTAAATCTGGATTTGCCTTGAGACCGACTTCTTTGCACTATAATGCAGAACAAGTAATGATGTGTGAACTTCAATTACCCTGCCACTGAACTGTGAGCCAACCCAGGCTAGCTGCTGAATGACAGACACATGACCCAGTCACACTTACTGCTCCAAACGCCAGCCAACTACCAGCCAGATATGAGGCCATCCTAGACCAATCAGATCCCCACCGACCTAACAGCTGACCACAGATGCAAGAGCAAGCCAAGCCCAGAATGACTCAGATTATCAGAATGACTTTTGAGTAATATTAATGCTTATTGTTTTCAGTTCTTGAGTTCTGAGGTGGTTTGGATTTTGCAGTAGCTAATACAAGAGGACATAAAGAACGAAACCTAGTCCCTACCCACAAGGACTGCACAATGACAACCTATTGAAGTTGAAAATCTTCAAGATCCGGCCGGGCGCGGTGGCTCAAGCCTGTAATATCAGCACTTTGGGAGGCCGAGACGGGCGGATCACGAGGTCAGGAGATCGAGACCATCCTGGCTAACATGGTGAAACCCCGTCTCTACTAAAAAAAAAAAATACAAAAAACTAGCCGGGCATGGTGGCGGGCGCCTGTAGTCCCAGCTACTCGGGAGGCTGAGGCAAGAGAATGGCGTAAACCCGGGAGGTGGAGCTCACAGTGAGCTGACATCCGGCCACTGCACTCCAGCCTGGGTGGCAGAGCGAGACTCCATCTCAAAAAAAAAAAAAGAAAATCTTCAAGATCAACTTCTGATCTTAACAGAATGCAGAGCCCTAACAGATGGTATACGCTTGACAGTTTTCACATGCATCTCCGACGTCATCCTCCTCTCTTCACTATCTTGATCTCTGCTCCAGGAGGCTGACCTCTATGTACTATGTGAATGGGTTCTTTTGCCTACTGGTTGGGCTTGGTCACTGGAGAACAGTAGCAGATAAGAAGAGAGAATGAGGATGGGATATTCATCCCCTTGGGTCACTCTGCATGGCCATATTTCATTGGTTGAATCACTTTAAGGTCACCCTTTCCACAGGGCTTTCCTTAACAATTTCCAGTAACTACTCACTCTCCTCCCTTTCAGGCCACTCTACTATCTCCTATGGCTTTTCCAACGTACTATACACCTTTTGTAAATGTCTTTATAAAAACCTTGTATTTTTGTAATTTGAATGTGTCATCTGTTCCCTGCTAGGACACTGACATATTACCCAATCAGGGAAATAGTTAGGGAGTCTGGGAGGAGTTCAGGTATACCACAAATAATGTTGTCATAAAAAGAAACTTTAGTTGTTGATATGGTCTGGATCTGAGTCCCGACTCAAATCTCATGTTCAATTGAAATCTCCAACTTTGGAGATTGGGCCTGGTGGGAGGTAAATGGATCATGGGGACGGTTTCTCATGGTTTAGCACCATCCCGCTAGTGCTGTTCTTGTGAGAGTTCTCACAAGATCTGGTTGTTTTTAGTGTGTAGTACCACCTCCTACCCACCCCCCCAGCCCCCACTCTTCCTCCTGCTCTAGGCTCCAGCCATGTGAAGATTCCTGATCTGGCTTTGCCTACCACAGTGAGTAAAAGCTCCCTGAGGCCTCCCCAGTCATGCTGCCTATGTACTCCATGAAACTGTAAGCCAATTAAATCTTTCTTTATAAATTATCCAGTCTCAGGTATTTCTTTATAGCAGTACAAGAATGGACCAATACGGTTGTATATAAAAGTGTTGGCTGGGTGTGGTGGCTCATGCCTGTAATCTCGACACTCTGCGAGGCCAAGGCGGGCGGATCACTTGAAGTCAGGAGTTCGAGACCAGCCTGGCCAAGATGGTGAAACCCCGTCTCTATAGAAAAATTAGCCGGGCATGGTGCCACATGCTTGTAATCCCAGCTACTCAGGAGGCTGAGGAGGAAGATCACTTGAACCCAGGACGCAGAGGTTATAACAAGCCGAGATCACACCACTGCATTCCAGCCTGGGCGAGAGTGAGACTCCATCTCAAACAAACAAAAAAAAGTGTTACCTTTTGCTTGCATGCTCCAAACTCCAGCTTACTCTAGTCTAGTGGGTGTAGACAATAAATCATGTAGTTGTAGATCCATGTGGTTGGTCTCCTACTTTTTTCATTGATTATTGCCTGGAAGGAACCACGGGGCACACAGATAGAAACTCGTTCTTCTGATGTTCTTATAAATGGGCCTAAGATGCAAGTGATGTTGGCATCTTGCTGCTTATAGCAATCTCCCAGTCACTGGAGGTCCCAACCTTCTATATCTAGAAAAACTGGGTGCAGCCAACTCAATGGGAGAGCAGAACAGAGAAGCAATAAGAACCAGCTCTCAGCCACCAGGAATTAAATCTGTCCTCAGTTCTTGTGGTTTCTATTTTTTCAGAATGGCTTTTTCTATCTCTAGTCAGTGCCCTCTAACTAAGCAAATGGCACCATCCTTTTCCCACAGTGCTTGGAACAATCCTTTTATGGTTCCTGTGTAAATGCAGCCAATACATCTCATTTTCTCTATGACCTGAAGTAAGCCAGAGACTAACCAACCAAAAATTACACGAAATTACTTAAGTGAAGCCCCTGGGAAAACAGGGCATTACTTGACCCTTAGCACAAATGTGCTAGAATTTAACCCATGACAAACAGGTCCACACGACAACTTCCCATAGACAATATAAACAGCAAAGGCAGATCCGATGGAAAAGAGGAAAATAAGCCTTTCTCGGAATTTCTAAGATTCAAGAGATTTGAACCTCAAGAGTGTTTCATATTCTGGGCACGGTGGCTCACGCCAGTAATCTTAGTACTATGGGAGGCCGCAGCAGGTGGATTGCTTGAGCTCAGGAGTCTGAGACCAGCATGGACAACATGGTGAAACCCTGTCTCTATGAAAAATACAAAAGTTAGCCAGGCAAGGTGGCACACGCCTGTAGTCCCAGCTACTGGGGAGGATAAAGTGGGAGGACGGCTTGACCCTGGGAGGCAGAGGTTGCAGTGAACTGAGACCACACCACTGCGCTCTAGCCTGGGCAACAGAGCCAGACCCTATCTCAAAAAAAAATTAATAAAAAACAAAAACAAATCAGTTGTGTATGAACGTACACACACACAAAATGACTTCAAAGTATTTTCAATTACTTCAAAGTATGTTCAAAGATCTTACTGAAGCTCCTTGGGCCAAAAACAGAAAGGCTTCCTTGGCCTGAACCCTGTCTCTCCCTCTCCCTGACATCATAACTCATCCTTTCACCACAGACAGTCTCCCTCCTGATTCCTTCTCCTTTGGCCTGACAGCACCCTCTAACACTCACCCACCACCCCATCTTTGAAAAACAGCATTATGTCCAAAGTGTTTTTTGTCTTTCCAAGATCTACAGTCCCTGAACCTCACTATGAGTGTTCTAGATCCAAATTTATCTAACTTGTTCTGTTTAAGAGGAAAACTATTATATCCATCTTACAGATGAAAAGATTAGGCCGGGCACAATGGCTTATGCCTGTAATCCCAGCGCTTTGGGAGGCCAAAGTGGGTGGATCACCTGAGGTTAGGAGTTCAAGACCAGCCTGGCCAACATGGTGAAATCCCGTCTCTACTAAAAATACAAAAACTAGCCGGGCGTGGTGGTGCACACCTGTAATCCCAGCTACTCGGGAGGCTGAGGCAGGAGAATCGCTTGAACTCAGGAGGCGGGCGGAGGTTGCAGTGGGCCAATATCATGATATTGCACTCCAGCTTGGCGACACAGCAAGACTCCGTCTCGGGAAAAAAAGACTCTTGTCTCGGGGGAAAAAAAAAAGAGTAAAGTTCAGGAGAGGATTAAGTAATTCCTCCAAGGTCACACAGCCAGTATAACAGAACCACCAAATAACTCCTGCTTCTGACTCTAGAATCCACATTCTTTTTTTTTTTCTTTGAGATGGAGTCTTGTTCTATAGCCCAGGCTGGAGTGCAGTGGCGTGATCCCGGCTCACACCATTCTCCTGCCTCAGCCTCCACATTCTTAACCATTATGCTGGAGACAGTTCTTGTCCTTTCCAACTGTTGTGTTCCCGAATAAATTTGAAAAATATTTTGCACAGCTCTGGGGGTTAAAAAGAAAAATTAGCGTTCTGATTGGAATTGGCATGTATATATACATAATTAGGAGGAAATAACACTTTCACCATAGTTGTGTCTAGCTCAAAGAGTTTATAATTAAGCTTAATTAAGCATACTGTTTCCCCTGTTATACTGGGACTTGAGGATGGTGATCAGGTCCTGTCCATACTGCATGGAGTGGTCAACACAGGTTGGTTTAATGAAGAGTCTCTACCCTCAACCAAGCCCCCACTTCATTAAGTGAACCCGTGTGGGTCTCTGTGTCAACCATACCACCCACTCTCCAGACACTACTCTGCTCTCAAGGTTCCTGACATACAGGGTTGATTGTGGCATGACATTAACTTTACCCTCAATTTATCTTGATGTACCCCAAAGCATATAAACAATGTTTCCATTCCCCGTTGATGAATTCTGACCTGAAGTGCTATCAACAAAATGGCTTTTAGTTTCCCAGAGGAAGACAGCCAACAGTAAAATCGCTGTGCAGATTGCTTGGTTCTAGTTGCTACATTCCCAAGTTGATGTATTATTTCCAATCTTAATTGAACAGATTCTCCCCAAATCCCTTCAGTCCCGGTTCTCCACGCCTCACCTATTGCTGACAAAATGAAGCTCAAGCTTACCCATGTCTCAACTTCATACCCAAAACTTGGAATTAGATGTGCTTCTGTATTGGCTACCTGTACATTTATCACAGCCACCCGCATAGTTAGGATACAATGAAATGGCCTGGTGAAAAACACAAGCCTAACTTACTTTTTATATCACGACACAATGTTCAATTAAATGACTTAAGAGTCAAACGCTCAGAAAACCACTGTGAAAACAAGCCAGGGGATGAAGTTGCTTAAATAACAAAATGAAGGTGGGCATCTTTAGTATGGGAAGAGGCAGGTAAGGAACACTCTGAGCCCATAAAATAGAAGGCAGACTAGTACAGCAGGAAATCACAGACTAGGGGTCAGAGAAACCTGATTTTCAGCCTTACCTACATCACCTGCCTCCCTAACATCTTGGGAAAATCACTATTTCCTTAGATATAAAAATATTTATCTCAACACTTTCACTGGTCTGTAAACTGTCCGCTGCCCTTTCCTCTTTGACTGTCATAAAAAAGCAATCAACACATGGCTGGTTGAGGTGGTTTACAAAATCCCAGCACGTTCGGAGGCCAAGGCTGACATACCACTTGAGCCCGGGAGTTTGAGACCAGCCTGGTCAACATGGCAAAAGCCTGTCTCTACTAAAAATACAAACACTAGCTGGGCTTAGTGGCATAAGCCTGTAATCCCAGCTACTTCGGAGGCTGAGGCATGAGAAGTGCTTGAACCTGGGAGGTGGAGGCTGCAGTGAGCTGAGATTGTGCCATTGCACTTCAGCCTGGGTGACAGTGAGACTGTCTCAGAAAACAATCAAAAAGCAGTACTTCACTTATTATAAAAATTGAGTAGTCTTCCATGCCTAATCATGTTCAAAGGCAACATACCAGCTTTGTTAAGACTCCAAATTCGTAATCCAAACACCCATCATCTACTCCATTCTACTACCACGAATTATACAGGAAACTGAAGCAGAGAGGTTGTTACTTAACCCAGGTCACACAACTACCTAGGCAGTTTGGCTAAGTTGGTGTTCTTAACCACAGCATTAGGCCATCTAATGCTCACTCAGTTCCCTATGCTTATGTGAAATCCTGGTCACTCACCTGGAGATCCTATGGAGAGCTTCTCCAGGAGATTCACCTGGAGAGCTGCGTCACGCCTATGAAGCCTGAAAATCCTGACTTGTCACTCCTGGTCCTACCCCTACTGACCTACAGTACTTGCTTCACAGTACAAAATCAGTAGTACCACTTTGTGACACAAATGAGATCCAAAGATGACCAGTTACTGCTATGGATCTAGCAAACGCTTGACCCAGTTAAGTATTCTTCTAGGGTAGTTATGTTTCTGCCAGAGGCAATGCAGGAGGTAAAGGTCAAGGGAGACATCTGTGCAAAAGCCAGTAATGGGCAAAAAAAAAGCTATAGAAGATAGGGGTCAGCCCAAGTGAAACAAAGGTTTTTACTTTGTCCTAAAGATGAAGTAAATCCACATTCTTACCGAATTAAATTTGCATCCTTAAAGGATTACTGACTCTGGAATAGACAAAAGACATACCAATTAGGAGGACTGAGAAGTCCATACCACAGATGGTTGAGAAGTTAGACTAAATTGGCAGTGAATTAAGTGCATAAAAGTGTCAAAGACAGACCTAAAATAACTCGAATTCCTCCAAGGCAATTCATTTTGTTACTACAACCATCTGTCAATCTGAAATCAATCCTACAAATCCTTATGTGCAAACTAAAAACTGGAGAATTGCAGACGTTTGCAACATTTAATGTGAAATTAGTTTCATACTGTTTCCTGAAGATGCTGACAGTGTAGGCCAAATGAAACATCATAGAAGAGGCAGTATATGTATATCCTTCAGTATATCTTTTACCTTCAGAAATTTTTTTGGGGGGGACAGAGTGTTGTCCAGGCTAAAGTGCAGTGGCACAATCCTGGCTCACTGCAACCTCCCCCTCCTAGGTTCAAGTGATTCTTGTGCCTGAGCCTCCCAAGTAGCTGGGATTACAGGCATGTGCCACCATACCAAGCTATTTTTTATATTTTTCGTCAAGATGGGTTTTCGCTATGTTGTCCACACTGGTCTCAATCTCCTGGCCTCAAGTAATCCACCTGCCTCAGTCACCCAAAGTGCTGGGATTTCAGGCATGAGTCACCGCACCCAGCCTAAACAAATTTTATAAAAATACTGGACTGTAAGGCTGGGCTTAGTGGCTCACGCCTGTAATCCCAGCACTCTTGGAGGCCGAGGCAGATGGATCACTTGAGGTCAGTTCAAGACCAGCCTGGCCAATGTGGCGAAAACCTCACATCTACTCAAAATACAAAAATTAGCTGGGCATGGTGGTGCGTGACTGTAATCCCAGCTACTCGGGAGGCTGAGGCAGGAGAACTGCTTGAACCTAAGAGGTGGAGGTTGCAGTGGGCCAAGATCAGTACACTGCACTCCAGCCTGGGTGACAAAGACCCGCCTAGAAAACAAACAAAAAAATATTAACTGTAATTTAAAAACTAAAGTTCACAGTTGGCTCCAATGTATCTCAAAGTCAAACTGGCAAGAGCAGACTTATAAAAAGCTAATACACATATCTAACTTGAAGACTTATATTCTTATGCTGCATTTTACCATTTGACTACTAAAAAGGAGACTGAATTACAATATTCCATCTCGGCATGCTTTTCCAATACAACAGTATTTACACAATGCAAACATCAGAATGTCTAATAAAGTTAACAAGCCAAGGCAATTTTGTTACATAAATTAACCCATTTATTATAGGCCAGTGATGTCTCAAAGAGTAGAAGAGCGTCTACTGGTCTTTCAACTCCTTCAGTCTTCTGATGGCGGACTTTACCGTGACAGCGGAAGTGGTACTGGAAAGAAAGATTCAGTTTCCAACATAATTAAGCATGTTAACATAGAAAATGGCAAACAAGTAAATCTGCCTCGTTTTTGTGGTGAAGTCTCTTCCCAAATTTTCCCGGAAAGAATTATACTGAGATAGACTGCTCTACCAATACTTTGCTGCAGTCGATCCAAACATCTAACCAACATTAGATTACTCCCCCGAAATGAGTGGCTTCTAAACTACATGATGGCATCCTTTAAGAGCCATGCCTTCAGGATCTTGCAGAATTAGACATGCAATCACATGCACCTGATTTCTCAACCAGTTTTTTTTTTTTTTTTAGGAACTCAGTTGTGGACAAGCAAGCTTTAACTCCCCCTACCCCAACCCACAAAACAGAAATGGTTCTAAGAGGCTGACCCAAACTTATTAAAAGGGAATGGACAGATTACAAGAAATGAATAAATTACAAGATGGTACAGTGAGAACAATGAATAAGGAAATAGAGTGGACACTAAAGTGCCTTTGGGAAAGACAGCTACTGAAATGACTACAAAAGTTTTACCACAAAATTCAGGAACTATACCTGAAAATCACCATCCTATATGGTGAGTATATAAATGCGAATTAACTTTCCTATCAGAACCAAGAAAGCACTCTAGTTTCCATTTCCCATTCTGCCCTAATAAAAACCCCCACAAGGTGTGTGTGTGTGTGTGTATATATATGTATGTATTTCAACATTTTCCACTTCGGTTTAAGTTTAAATTGACTGAAACTTAAAATCCCATTCTTTAATTACACTAGCCATATATGTGCTTAGTGTATTGGACAACACAGGTCTGGACACTGGTTTGTAGTGTAGTCTTTGTAGTATCGCCCTGTCAAGTGATACTGAGTTGCAGATTCACAAACCTGCAGGAGTCTAACACTGTTCAGAAAGACGAAATTGCGGTGGTCCTGATGGCCTCAAGTTTCCAAATACAGTTTTGAACTAATTGACCTCTTCACCTATTTTTGTCAAAACTTGCAATGCACATCAACGTTCAGCAGATTCAGTCCCACTAACGGACCTGCACAGTATCATGACAATGTTCACAACTATGTGCCCAGTGACCATCTAATTCTAAAGCAGTCTGTGAAATAGATTTCCGACTTCTATTTTGGTAGTTTTGTGTTTACTCTTTCAGTAACTGAAAATAAATCACCACAAAAGAATCCTGAAAATACAAGGGCATCCTTATTCTCTCTGTCCTGAGAAAGTGTTAACACGAGTCCATCCAGCAACAACCTGGAATGTGGGCCTATGTGGCCCACACACTTCGAAATACAAGGACAAGGAAACAGACTCACTTGTATGTCCAGGCACCGCCGGCCACTGTCTTCATGCAGGAACCACAGTGCCAGATCCCCACAGCTCGTCTCTTCATCTTGGTCTATAAAAGAGAACAAATTTTCACCATGAACCAAGTATTTTATCTTACAAGCATCCAGAAGTCTAAATTTGGATTCACCTTATTGTCAAGGATGTGAAAGCCTTCCTTCCTCCCTCAAAAACAAAAACAAGGATTGCTGTAATGTAGTATTTTGCACATAAACATTCAAACCTTTATCAAACAAAAATCGCAGAACAAGTAGAATGGTATTAGATGGACAGACTAGGTATCTTGGGGGTTGGTACAGAAACATCAGTAGACAAAACTGATGGAATCATTTCCCACAAAGCAGGTTTGGCTTAGGCTGGGGGCGCTCTGTCAAATGATTATTTTACCCATTAACTTTTAAGTGGTTTTCTTTAAATGAAAAACGTTTCACAAAATCTAAAGTTACCATCAACACTTTTATCTTAAAACTCATGATCAATGAACGGCACGAGTAATTCTAACTGCTCACGAGCACACGGCTTACAAAATACCTTGAAGTCAGACCTCACTTGGGTAAGAAACCTGCCCTCCCTCTCCCCTCACCAGATTTTGCCTTACTTACTTTGCCACAGAAAGAGCAAGTGTACTTGGCGTGCTGGCTGATTTCAATTTTCTTCACCATTTTCCGGAGGGAGGCCCCATAGCGCGTCCCGTATTTACCGACGATCCCGACTTTCTTGGTACGTTTG
This sequence comes from Macaca mulatta, assembly GCF_049350105.2. Classification (NCBI taxonomy): domain Eukaryota; kingdom Metazoa; phylum Chordata; class Mammalia; order Primates; family Cercopithecidae; genus Macaca; species Macaca mulatta. The sequence goes on along the minus strand of NC_133417.1, from coordinate 121,701,150 downwards.
GCCTGTTTAGAGTGAAGGGAGAAACTAGTGATAGTTAGACCTGGAACCCAGGCAGGCCCCGGAGCCTCCACACACCATTCCTCCACCTCACTGACGGGTGACCGACATGTGAATTACATGTGACCTAGTTTTCCCTAAATTCAACCCAACAAAACCAGCGCCCAGGGCTCGCCGCGCGCTCCGAACGCCCGGCGTTAACCCGGCCGGAGCGCGCCAGGACCAGCCAAGGCGCCTCGCTCCTCCGCTGTGGGGCAGCGTCCGACAGTGGTGTCTCCTGCGAAGGCATGGAGACAGGAGAGAACACGGGGCAAGGCAGGTGAGGAGACGGGTGCGGGAGAAGAAAACAAGGACAGATGCAGGCAGATAGAGACCTAGGCCGCACAGAGAACCGCACTCACCATGTCGTCGCGAACTAGGTCCGAGCCCAGAGAGGAAGAAATGCGGTGCGCAGGCGCGGTATTAGGCAGACGAGCGGAAGTGGCTGGTGGAGGCCTAGCTAGGAACTGAGCTCTATGGTTCGGGCGTTTTCCGGCGACCTCCTGAGAAATGTTTGCAATTGTAAGGTGTCTCTCTCACCCAGGTTTACCCGGATTCGCAAACTATGGCGACAAACAACCATAGCAGAAGCACGTCCAGATTATTTCAGATATATTACAAAATCCTGCAAAGGTACGAGTTCCTCCATTCGATGCACAGCGCTTGGCTTGGAGAAGTGCATAAATCTTACCTCTGTGGGGCTGGGCGCAGTGGCTCACGCCTTAATTCTAACACTTTGGGAGGCGGGGCAGGTCAGGAGTTCGAGACCAGCCTGGTCAGCAGGATGAAACCCCGTCTCTATTCCAAATCTCATTTCTTTCCCTGCTGCATTATACTCTCTAAAAGTGGCTGACGGCAGGCTGCTAGCGACAGTAGTGACTAAAATCCAAAGTTCCACTCCCAGAACAAGTTGCAGGCCAGCAGCAAACAATCGTATAGCCACATTAAGAAGTTAGATAGTTCAAACTGATCAGAGTTCTGAAGGAAAGGACGATGGTTCCGCCCGAGACTAATTCAGAAGAGCCTGGCGTTCCCTGAGGAAAGTCTGAAATTGGAAGGCTGGGGAAAAGTTAACAGTCACCTTGGAGTTTTGTGTTCCAGCTGCTCCATCTCAGTGCGGATGGCCCGCCTTCCACTTCATTTCAGAACCCACTCCCATGGCCCCACACTAGGCTGTTAGGCAGCTTCCTGGTCCAGGCCTGAACCCTTAAACTCTAACATCTTAACCTCTGCCCACCATCAATTCTCTGTCCCTCCAGGTCTCTCAAAGGGGTCAGCAGGGAAGAACTGGATTTCTAGTTGAGGCCCGGGGTGGGGAGGGTGTGTTCTGGGACTAGACACATGATTTTCTTTCTTTATGTAGAACACACACACTAGGAAGTTTGGCTGCCTTTTTTCAGGGGATGGCTAATCCAGAGGATAAGAAGCTCAGAAAAATACTGGAATAAGACTGTAAGAGAGAATCCATGATTTGAGGACCAAGAAAGACCATGAGAGCTGAAAGGCATTGTGTGGCCCTAATTCCAATCAGAACTCTGCTAACAAGTAGCTTCCGTTCCCGAAGCTTAATATTAACAATATTAACTGTCTCAAATAATTTTGCACCTGTTCACTTTTCCTCACAATTATATTAAAATCAACTTGCATACCTGGGCTGAGGTGAGAAGATCACTTGAGCCTGGGAGGTTGAGGCTGCACTAAGCTGTCATTACGCCACTGCAGTCCAGCGTGGGCAACGGAGTGAGAGCCTGTCTCAAAAAATATATATAAATCAAATCACAGCAACTTGTAGACAGCTATGCACTTTATATGGTTACAATTGTTGGAAGGTAACACATGGTAGGCACTGAGTATTTTATATGGATGTGCTCATTTAATTTTCCATTATCCTTTATGATAGGAATGATTATCTTCATTACTAAGAAAAAGAGAGGAAGTCTCATGTAATGATTAGGAACTTAGAGGCTCTGGATTCAGTCTGGGTTCAAAACAACTATTTACCAGCTGTGGGACCTCTGACAAGTTATTATATTCTTTCTTTTTTCTGTTTTTTTGTTTTTGTTTTTTTTTTTTTTTTAATTTTTGAGACAGAGTCTCTCTTGCAAAGGATTCTTTGAGGCCAGGAGTTCTAGGTACCCCGGACAATATAGCAAGACCCCATCTCCACAAAAAGTAAAAATAATAAGCCAGGTATGGTGGCACACACCTGTGGTTCTAGCTGCTCAGGAGGCTGAAATGTGAGGATTGCTTTAGCCCAGGAGTTCAGAGGTTACAGTGAGCTATGATCACACCATTGCACTCCAACCTGGACAACAGAGTGAGATCCTTTCTCAAAACAAAAAAAAAAAAGAAAAAAGCAACTCAATCTCAGGGAAGTTAAGAATCTTGCTCAATGTCACACAGCAATTAAAACTCAAATCCGGTCTGTCTGACCCCAAAGTTAGTTCTCCTAATTGCTGGCTTGTACTACTCTAAATCATAATATTTAGTGCACTGAAAAAGCACATTATGAAAAAACATACTTGAATTAGAATCAGGTCCCTGGCACTCAGTCTGGGCCAGGCTCTGTAACTACCTTGTGGTTTGACTTTAGGTAAGCCACAGTCCCCACATGAAGAACCACCTCCCCACCTCCCAGCAACCACCGTCTTTATTTACAAGGAGCTGGACCAGGTGGTCTCCAAGGTCCTGTCCCGTTCTTCCCTCCCATGATTCCAGGAAGAGCTTCCAGACTTTGAGTGCCATTGGGGCAGTGACCTACCATGTGCTTTATGTCATCACATCTTGCACATTTTTGTGGATAAAGGGTAGTAGTCTCTTTATCCTCCCCAATCTGTTATTCCAACTCTGGCTGTATAAATTCAAGGAGGAGAAAAAGCAAAAAGTAGTGGATAGTGGAAATAGTTAAATTGATTTTTGCATACATTTTTGAATTTTCTAATTATCTTTTATAATAAGCATGTGTTTCTTTTATAATCTAAAAAACTCCCATTAAAAAAAATCCAAACATCTCCAGTAACAACGAGTATACCTACCGCCCCAGATCTCAGGGTTTGTTTTTATTTGTTTTGTTTTGTTTTGTTTTGAGACAGGGTCTTGCTCTGTCCCCCAGGCTGGTGTGCAGTGGTGTGATCACAGCTCACTATAGCCTTGACCTCCCCAGGCTCAAGCAATCCTTTCACCTCAGTCTCCTGAATAGTGCTCAGATAATTTTTTTATTTTTGTAGAGACGGTCTCACCATGTCGCCCAGGCTGGTCTGGAATTCCTGGGTTCAAGCAATCCTCCAGCCTCAGTCTTCCAGAGTGCTGGAATTACAGGCATGAGCCACTATGCCTGGACCCCAGATCTTGGTTTATAATATCATTCTTTAATGAAAGGAACCAGGGCCCCTTAGAGAAGTGACTCATTCTAGGACTGCAGCAGGAAATATACAAGGTGAGCCTGCAGTATCTTGTAGTGCCAGAAAGTAAGGAAATGTTCAGAAAACCCTACACTGATGGAGATATGTCAGAGAGACATAGGAGTCAACTGAAAGAACTCCGAATAGCCAAAGCTAGAAATTTTTGAGCAATAAATAAAGTAGTATTGATTTATAACCCAAGTGTAAAATAAATATCCATGGGTCCACGTGGGTATAAATAAATGATAGACTAAATAAATAAATGAAGGACAAGAGGCAATTCTCTTTTGCAGAAGAATTTTTTTTTTTTTTTTTTTTTTGAGACCGAGTCTTGCTCTGTCACCCAGGCTGGAGTGCAGTGGCATGATCTTGGCTCACTGCAACCTCTGCCTCCTAGGTTCAAGCAATTCTCCTGCCTCAGCCTCCTGAGCAGCTGGGACTATAGGCATGCACCATCACGCCCAGCTAATTTTTGCATTTTTAGTAGAGATGGGGTTTCGCCATATTGGCCAGGCTGGTCTCGAACTCCTGACCTCGTGATCCACCTGCCTCGACCTCCCAAAGTGCTAGGATTACAGGCGTGAGCCACTGCGCCTGGCCAAGAAGAATTTCAAATAATTTATGTGGATATTCTGCCCTCAAGGGTGAGCATAACTCCCCACTTCCTTAGTGTGGGTTGCACAGAATGACTTCCTTCCAAAGAGCACAGTATAGAAAGGGAAAAAAAGAGTAACTTTATGGCCAACACGACCTCAGCCAAGGTGATGAAGGTCAACATCAAAAGTGATAAATCATCTTATTAGTATGTCCCCTTGATGTGGAATGAAAATGGCATTTTGCCTTTGTGATCTTTCTCCCAAAACCTATAATCTCAGGCTAATTGTGAGAACAATAGACAAACTCCAAAAGAGGGACATCCTTCAATATACCTCACCAGGGCTCCTTAAAACTGTCAAACCAGGAAAGCCTGAGAAACTGTCACAGCCAAGAGGAGCCTAAGGTGACATGATGACTAAATGTAACATGATGTCTTAGAACAAAAAAAGACAATACGTTAAAAACTAGGAAGATCCAAATAAACTATAGACTTTAGGTCGTAATAATGTATTAATCTTGCTTTATGAATTGTAACCAATTTACCATACTAATGTTAAGACGTTGCCGGGCGCGGTGGCTCACGCCTGTAATCCCAGCACTTTGAGAAGCCGAGGTGGGCAGATCACAAGGTCAGGAGATTGAGACCATCCTGGCTAACACAGTGAAACCCTGTCTCTACTAAAAATACAAAAAATTAGCCAGGCATGGTGGCACGTGCCTATAATCCCAGCTACTCGGGAGGCTGAGGCAGGAGAATCACTTGAACCTGGGAGGTGGGGGTGGAGTGAGCTGAGATCGTGCCATTGCACTCCAGCCTGGGCGACAGAGCAAGACTTCGTCTCAAAAAAAAAAAAAAAATGTTAACAATAGAGAGAATTGGGTAAGGGTATACAAAAGCTACTCTCTCCCCAATTTTTTTTTAATATAATTCTAAAACTGTTCTACAAAATAAAGTCTATTTTAAAACAACCACCACCACCCAAAGAGGTCACCACAAGTCAATTCCATGAGAACAGGGCTTATGTTGTTCACCTCTGCATCCCAGGACCTATACAAAAGCCTGACATGACAGCAGTAATATCTGTTGAATGGGGGATAGTTACCTTGCATGGTATAATGGTGATGGGTATATGAAGCGTTTTATATGTTTTGGTTTCTCTGGAAACCCAAACTGGAAACTGAGGCCCACGGAGGTCAAATGACTTGCCCAAGGTCACATAGCCATTAAGTGACATCTAGACGTGTGTTCTCTCCACTGTATCACATGATTCAGATCTCTAGGTCTCTCCTCAGCTGCAGAATGAGTACACTATACACCTCTTAAGGGTCTCCAGAGGATAAAATAACTTTCATGAAGTGTCTAGTGGACATTTTAAAATACTGGCCAGTGTGTTTGCTGAGATGCTGCTGCTACCTGATTTCAACATCTCTTTCTGCCTTTTCTTTTCTTTCTTTCTTTTTTTTTTTTTTTTTTTTTTTTGAGACAGAGTCTGGCTCTGTTGCCCAGGCTGGAGTGCCCTGGCGCCATCTCGGGCTCACTGCAAGCTCCGCCTCCCGGGTTCACGCCATTCCCGGCCTCAGCCCCCGGAGTACCTGGGACTACAGGCACCCGCCACCACGCCCGGCTATTTTTTGTATTTTCAGTAGAGATGGGGTTTCACTGTGTTAGCTAGGATGGTCTCGATCTCCTGACCTCGTGATCCGCCCGCCTCGGCCTCCCAAAGTGCTGGGATTACAGGCGTGAGCCACTGCGCCCAGCCCTCTTTCTGCCTTTTCAATCCTCTCTCCTCTTCTGCCATACTCAAGGAACTGCAGAAGATCTGCCTTCTCCTTTCCCTGAAAAATATGCCCATCTCTTTTCTCCTTAATTTCTTTAGTTTGAACACAATGAAACCACTACAGTCATGGTAACTGCTACTTGAGGCCCACAAAGGGAGTGAGACGTGCTGCAGATGTTTCGCTTCCACCACAGGCCTCATGCACCCTCTGCCCCCATAGGTTAGGGTGGAAGATGGCAAGGGGCCAAGGGAACAAGTCCCTCTTCCTTCAGAAGGGAAATGCACTGCATTTTGGGGTTGTCTGGAAAGCTCTCCACCTAAACAATGCCTGCCTCCAGAAAACTATAAATTAAAACAAAAACATATCCATATTGGTACAAACAACGAAAACTAGTGGAAGGAATCTTAAACACTCACCACAGTCCTCCCTTTTCAGACTGTGCCTCTTGGCCAAGCAGGATGGTGCTCAATTGATCTGGGGAGTGGGTGAGTCAGCTTCATGCTGGGGCAGTCCAGGCAGAGCTGAGGTGAGCCATCCTGGGCTGGCGCTAGTTAGCAAATGTGCTGCCTCCCCCATGCCCTCCGCTGCAGAGCCTCCTACGTCTCTGGCCTTCAGGGGGTCTGAGAGAGAGAGAGCAAGAGAAGAGGGAATGCATGAGTAGGAATGCAATAAGCAGCTGAAAATGAGACACTCCATAATAGGAGGAAATTGTTCATGTTCAGAGCAATTTTGTCAAAACTGAACAATTCTCTTTAAATAGCAGGCTTGAGGATGTACAAATAGCACTCATGAAATCAGCTCTGAGTGACTTCAGAGAATTGGCCCTCTCCTAAAGTCTCAATTTGTCTTATCTGTGGGCTCATAAATTTCCATCCCTATTAGAGGACATCCGGTGTAGAGAATGTTAACTGTAATGTGTCCCCATAAAAAACTCAGTAAAAATCACTGCTGATTCACCTCTGCTCTTAAGGAGCCCTCAACATTCACTGTTTGCCTTTAGAAAAATAAGTAAGTTGGCTGGGCGCGGTGGCTCATGCCTGTAATCCTAGCACTTTGGGAGGCCGAGGCGGGTGGATCACGAGGTCAGGAGATCGAGAGCATCCTGGCCAACGTGGTGAAACTCCATCTCTACTAAAAAAAAAAATACAAAAAATTAGCCAGGTGTGGTGCCGGGCGCCTGTAGTCCCAGCTACTCGGGAGGCTGAGGCAGGAGAATGGCGTGAATCCAGGAGGCGGAGCTTGCAGTGAGCTGAGATTGCGCCACTGCACTCCAGCCTGGGTGACAGAGCAAGACTCTGTCTCAAAATAAATAAATAAAAATAAAGAAAAATAAATAAGTTAAAAGTTGCCTCCAGAGAGGAGTTCTTGTAGCTATTAACCAGTTCTCTTGAGGCATATGGAACATTTTATTCTTGAAAGAAATCTGAGGTGCAAGCGTCATTCCAGATTCTTCTTGTGCTGGAGACAGAAAGGATTTATCGGGGCGTTTTTCTTTCACTTCGTGCCTCAAGAGAGCCTGCTCTCCACAAAGGCCCTGGTGGCCACAGACAGGAGTGGGGCCCATACAGCATTGTTGAGAGCCCTGTGAGCCCAGAGCCACAGGTAAGAGCTGACCCAGCAGGAGAGGTGAGGCCCTCCAAGGCAGTCCTGGATGCCCCGCAAGAATAAGAGTGTGGGAAATTAACTTAGGCAACCCTCCATTCCTTTCCTCCTTCTCGCCTCAAATTCCGTTTAAACTTGTTCTAGTTATTAATGGACCCGTCACAGAGCATTTACACAGGAAGTGCACGTGTAAAGACTAGTCACTTGGCAACTCTTAAGTGGGATAAGGTATGTTAAAAGAAAAACTTTCAACAAATTAAATTTAATAGAGTTTAATTAAGCAAAGAATGATTTGTGAATTGGACAGGCCCCACAACCAGAGAGGTTCAGAGCAGCTCCAGGGTTGCCACATGGTTGGATCACATTTATGGACAGAACAAAGAAAGTAACATACAGAAAAGGGAAGTGAGGACAGAAAGAGCTGGATTGGTTGCAACTCCACATTTGCCTTATTTGAACACAGTGCAAATGGTTAGCCACCTGTGATTGGCTGAAATGTGGCTGCAGTAATTGCCTGAAACTTGGCTACTTGTTACAAGCGTGGGTCCCAGTCTGTTTACCAATCCAGTTAGGTTACAGTTCACTCTGTACAGAGAAACTTTTAGGCCGACTTTAAAATATGTAACGAGGCAGCATTGGATTAAACTTAGTTTAACGAGTAGCAGGAGGCGGAGGTTGCAGTGAGCTGAGATCACACCATTGCACTCAAGCCTGGGCGACAGAGAGAGGCTCTGTCTCAAAAAATAACTAACTAAATAACTAAATAAATAAATAATAATTTAATGGGTAGATCAATATGAAACAATGGTCAAATACATCATGTGAAGTGAGTCATTTTCAGTATGAAGAATTTGATAAAATTTTTGTAAAAACATTCTATGTGTATTTTGCATATATTTGTATGCATAGAGAATGAATTACAAATGGCTTCATCTCAAATTATTTAGTTATTACTTCTAGGAGGTAGGGCTGAGGGCGGGAGGGAGGAGAATGCAGGACTCTTATTTTTGAGCTTATACATTTCTAGATGAATTTTTTTTTTTTTTTGAGATGGAGTCTCACTCTGTTGCCCAGGCTGGGGTACAGTGTCACGATCTCAGCTTACTGCAACCTCCGCCTCCCAGGTTCAAGTGATTCTCCTGCCTCAGCCTCCTGAGTAGCTGAGATTACAGGCGCCCAACACCATGTCCAGCTAATTTTTTTTTGCATTTTTAGTAGAGACGGGTTTTCACCATGTTGGCCAGGGTGGTCTCAAACTCCTGACCTCAGGTCATCTGCCTGCCTTGGCCTCCCAAGGTGCTGGGATTACAGACATGAGCCACCACACCCAGCCTTAGATGTATTTTTACATCAAGTTCATAATATTGGAAAGAAGGCACTGCAGAGCAGTAGGTGGAAGGACCGCCTTTTCCGTAAGTGGTGCCGAGCTAACTGCATATTCATATAGAAAAAATTAACCTTGGCCTTACCTCGCTCCATATACAAAAATAAACTGCAGGTGGATTGTAGATCTAAACATTAAAGGCAAAACACAAAAGCTTCTACAACATACTATTTTCTTTTCTTTTTTTTTTTTTTTTAGACGAAGTCTTGCTCTGTTGCCCAGGCAGCCTCACCCTGTGGCCCAGGCTGGAGTGCAGTGGCACGATCTCAGCTCACTGCAACCTTTGCCTCCTGGGTTCAAGTGATTCTTCTGCCTCAGCCTCCTGAGTGGCTGGGACTACAGGACTACAGGCATGCACCACCACGCCCAGCTATTTTTTTTTTTTTTTAGTAGAGATGTGGTTTCACCATGTTGGTCAGGCTGGTCTCGAACTCCCGACCTCAGGTGATCCGCCTGCCTCGGTCTCCCAAAGTGCTGGGATTACAAGCATGAGACACCGCACCTGACCTCACAACATACTATTTTTATAACCTTGGGGTCATGGTTACATGGATGTTTATTTTAAAATATTTTGTTAAACTGTAAATTGTTTTATGAACTTTTCTGTATATTGTCTTTTGCCCCCAAAAAGAGGGGTTAAAAAAAGAGAAAAAGAGCCTCAAAATCTGTTGAATAGGGGGTGGGAGAGACATGTGTGCAGAGGATCTTGCAAAATCAAATAACTGTTGATTGTCATCATGCCCAAAAGACTGTGACTCACAGGCTTCTTAATGCTTTCTGCTGTGGTCAGGAATTCATTTCCTTCACTGAGACCTCACAGGAAAACACAAAACCAAAACACAACACAGGTAGCAGAGACTTCTCCGATTAACCCTCTTTAAACTTCCAAGCCACTTTTTATGTTGGTAATTCTGAACTTGGTGAGAAGTGGGAGGATGGAGTAAATATAAGGTTGGACTTCATTCTCTCCCCTTTGCAAAAAAGAGGATAGAACTTTCTGAGCATTGAGGTTCTAACAGACAAGAATGAACAGACAAGGCAACACCTCAGAGCCAGTGGTGTGGGGATGACACCTCCTGCTCGATTTCTCAGCTCTCCCACTGATCTAGAAAAAGGCTCCTCTGAAGCCAAGAAGGAAAAAGACATGATTAATTCAAGCACAAGTGGATCAAGACTAACAGGATCCTTTGCTGCCTCTTAGAGGCTTCCTTGATGCCAGCCCTAGAGGCAGAAATCAACCAGGATCACTCAGGAAACAAGATACCTCTCAGTGACCCTGGTGAGGGAAGGCAGAGACCAGCTCCAGGGGCCAGAGGGGATGTCTAGTAAAATCCTATAAGGGTACAATTGATGGCAGGGACAGGAGTGGGAGGAGATGGGCCCAGATTTTCTTCATTTCAGTTGACGCTTCCAGAAAACACAGTTCTGGGGATCTGGACTGTGCTGTGAAATGGAGGAGGAAAAGGAGTTAGTGTGGAAATATTAATACCACTTTAAACCCAGTGATATTCACTCTCTATATAAATAAGCCCAAGTGTCTTTTGCTGAATTATGCAGAACTGGCTAGGTGACTCTTAACAAATTTCAGAGGTACATATGGGATGGTCTAACTTAAAATAGATAGGCTACATGGTATAAATAAAATTTGCTTTGGAGGACCTCAGCGACATCTCAAAGAGAGAGTTCGTTTTTTTCCAGAACAGCTAAAAGTGAGGTTCAACTAGAGGCCTCAGATGGAGGCTCAACAGGCCATATTTACTAAGACTACAGACGAATAATGGTTTTAAATATGAGCACCAGGCAGGGTGCGGTGGCTCACGCCTGTAATCCCAGCACTTTGGGAGGCCAAGGTGGGTGGATCACCTAGGGTCAGGACTTCAAAACCACCCTGGCCAACATGGTGAAACCCCATCTCTACCAAAAATATAAAAATTAGCCAGATGTGGTGGCGGGTGCCTGTAATCCCAGCTACTCGGGAGGCTGAGGCAGGAGAATTCCTTGAACTCAGTGGGTGGAGGTTGCACTGAGCTGAGATCGCCCCACTGCACTCCAGCCTGGGTGACAGAGTGAGATTCTGCCTCAAATAAATAAATAAATAAATAAATAAATAAATAAGGGCACCAAATTGCAAGGAACGAGAGCAAGGCCTCCCATTGGCAGCCACTGACCTGACTTCTTGCAATATCACAAGGGCCACTCTGTGCTGCAGGTTCCGGGGTGAATACAGCAGGACTTTAGTAATTTAATGATGATCGGTGATTCACCATAGCAACACTGGGTATGAAGGTCTCTAAAATCACCTGTACATTTCACTTTTATTTTTGAAGCATAACCATTGTATACCATCGTATCCTAACCACATTCCTGGAGGAGAAACTGTTAATGGGAATAGAGAATGAGATCCTAAGAGATCCAAGTCCATAGAGCCCACATAAAAGCTGCATCAAAATTCTGGTGGGGACTGAGTGAGCAGCAGGCAGGTGGAAGCATCTCGGGAGATGTCCACAGGGCCCCGGGTGAGGGCTTCTTCATGTTTCTCAAGCCATGTGATTCAGATACACAGAGCAGAGGCTTTGGATGGGCACTGGGGCAGGTGAGGAAGAAATATTCCTTCCTGAAGTTCTCTCAAGATCTGCCTGTGATCCAAAATCCTTTCTACTTCCTGGTCCTTGACTCATTCCAAAGATTTTTCCCTAATGAAGTGACTGTGTTGTTTCCATTGAGAAGACCCCTAAGTCTGCAAAAATCCATGCAAACAACATGTGGGCAAAATTTATGTACAATTTTAGCATTTCTTTTTATACAGGGTCTGTCCCTCTTGGACCACCTCCCATTATGCCACACAGGACGTGAACGACTATGTCCTTCTCCATACCTGCATTAATCTCTGGGTCCATTGCCAATTATAAACCTCCAAGGGCAATAGCCATGAGGTGATGTACAGTCATGCATCACTTAATAATCAGGATACATTCTGAGAAATTCATCGTTAGGCAATTTTGTCATTGCATGAATCTCACAGAGTGTGCTTATGCTAACCTAGATAGTAGCATCCAGTAAACGCCTGGGCTATATGGTCTAGCGTATTGCTCCTAGGCTACAAACCTGTATAGCATGTTACTGTGCTGAATATGTAGGCACTTGTAACACAATGGTAAGTGTTTCTGTATCTAAACATATCTAAACATAGGAAAGGTAATGCATTGTGCTACAGCATTACGATGGCTATGACAGACACTAGGCAACACGAATTTTCCAGCTCCATTATAATCTTAAGGGACCACCATGGTACATGCAGTCCATTGTTGACCAAAAGTTGTTATGTGGTGAATGACTATAATTGGCTTTTCAGAGCAACCACTCACAAGGGGGTGTAGTATAGCTTACTAGATGAAACTGCACCCATTGCTCTGATTTTTGCTCTTCGAAAACTGAGTGCCTGATTTGGACAAAATTATAATAAAATTTAGATAGAGCCAACATTTGTCCTCTGGAAAGCTTCTGACAAGACACAAGTCACTGTTATAATAGTCAAATGTCAAACTGGTATATCTAACAAAATTAAAACAAAGAGCTAGGAGTGAGAATATTTAAGAAAATTCAGGTGGCCCAAAGGAAAGCCAAGACAAGACATTCTCTCGGCCTTTGGCCCCGGATTTTCATTTCAGCAGATAATGAGGGGACCAAAGGCCTAGTTATTTATGGAGATCTGGGGCCACAGCAGAGCTCCTCGTGGCAGGATAAGCCAGTGGAAAGCAGACTCAAGGGCTAATCCCACAGTCCTCCTCAGCAAGCTGGGAGAAGCAACTGATGCCACTTAGACTCAGATGCTTAGACTGGGCCTTCTGGAAGAGATCTGGCCTAAGGAGCAGCTGGCAGCTTGACACAGTGACCAGCTTGAAGCACAGCAGCTGCACGCCATGCAGCAAGGTGATCATCTTCACTCATTTCCTGAGGCCAGAGCCTTCCTTACGCAGGACATGGATGCCCTGGTCCCAACTGTGCTGAGGTGTCAGGAAGCCTCCCCCGCCCCCACCCTGAACAACAGTGAAGGGGGTTAGGTGGCCTCAAAAGATCTACTCTGTCAACTGGAGCTTTTGAGAAGCTCAGGAAAGGGAATTAAAAAGGATAAGAAAGTGGTGCATTCCAGTGTCTTCCTGTTCTCTGCTGCAGAGAGCCAGCAGGTGGACTGCAGAGACCGACTTCCAGCCAGGGCCAAGCCCTTCAGGAAGGGAGCCATGTACCAAACTCAGCTAACGGACCACCAAGGCACCACTGGGCCTCCTGCTGGGGAACAGCACACCTATGGGTGGGCTGTAGGGGTGGGGTGGCCTGGTTGCAGTTTCTGCTATGCCACTTCTTAGCTTCTTAGCTAGACTCGAGCAATTTGTACTATTTCTTGGCTCAGTTTCTTCACCTGCACAATCAAAATACCACTACCTTCCTCCAAGATTGCATTAAGTGTGACAATTATGTAAAGCACTTAGTCCAGTGCCTGGCACCTAGTAAGTACTGAATAGTGAAAACAATTTAAGTCTAACAAATCCACACACCATGACGTCAGACAAATTAAGCATCTTTCATTGCTGCTGTGAAAATTGCACTAACTCTAAACTCTAACGTACATCTGGCTCACTGCCCTTCTGTAAGACCAGTTAGAGCAGCAGCTCCTTCTTTGGTAAAATACTTTTAAAAACTCCCATTCCTGGTTGGGTGCGGGGGCTCACACTTGTAATCCCAGTAGTTTGGGAGGCTGAGACGAGCGAATCACTTGAGGTCAGGAGTTCGAGACTAGTCTGGCCAACATGGTGAAACTCCATCTCTACAAAAAATACAAAAGTAGCCGGGCGTGGTGGCAGGTGCCTGTAATCCCAGCTACTCGGGAGGCTGAGGCAGAAGAGTCGCCTGGAGGTGGAGGATGCAGTGAGCTAAGATCGTGCCACTACTCTCCAACCTGGCAACAGAGTGAGACTCTGTCTCAAAAAACAAACAAAAAATCCCAAAAACTACCATTCCTGGACACCCATTCTGGTTTTCTTCCTCATTTACTTCCCTACACAGTCGTCTCTCTATGTTGCAGTTTGTGGGGGTCAGTCAGAACTGCTTTTTTTTTTGTAAGCCACTCTTACCCTCTTGGTGACCTCATTCAGCCCATGCTGGGGCAGAATCCACAGCTCTTTCTCTAACCTTTCCACAGTCTGAAGACTCACACATCCAAACTGCCTGCAGGACATCTCCACTTGGATCTTGCTAGATTGTGTGGGTTTTCCAGAAACAGGCACCAAGACAGAGTTTGGGGCACAAGATATCTATTAGGGATTAACACCGGTGAAAGGAAGGGGATGGAGGCCTGTTTGGCATGGGGAGAGGGGAACTGTGATACAGGCCTGCAGGAACCTTAGACAATCCAGCAGGGAGCTCTGCAGCGAGTACTGCCCAGGACATAGTCCCTGGGCTATATGGTCTAGCCTATTGCCCCTAGGCTACAAACTATATAGCATGTTCCTGTACTGAATATGCAGGGACTTGTAACACGATGTTAAGTATTTCATCAGAGCTGCCCTGCATCAGGCCAAAGTGGCCCAGCCTTTGTGCCCTGCCCTGCTCAGTCATGGATGCAAGCTGCCTTAAGAAGGGTGTGACCTCAGACAAAGTGGCTTTCTGCAGACCAGTTGTGGCCAGGTGGAAGTCATCTGCCAGCTTCACTCCCCACAGCTGAGCAAGCCCCTCCTTGAAGGGGATCTGGGTGGGGTGTCTCCAAGTTTGCTAGATTATCTCCCAGCCATTTCAAACTCAACAAGTCCGCAACCAAACCCTTGATTTTACCCGGCTCCCCAACCTCCCCTTCCCACTCTTTCTTCTCTTACCACGTTGCTCACGCCAACACCAAAGTCCCAGCCTCTCTTCCACAAATGCCCCACAGTCAATCTATCTACACATATCGTTCCATCGCTTCTTTCAGAATACGTCCAGAACCCAACCACTTCTCATCTCCTCCATGGTGCAGCCCATACTCAGCCACACTCCAGCACCAACCCCATGGATAGTCACAATAGCTTCATAGCTTCCTACCTAAGCGTTCCCTCTGCCCACCTTTCCTGCTCTATTTCTGCACATGCATTGGCGTGAAATACTTTTTATTTTATTTTATTAAATAGAGACAGGGTGTTGCTATGTTGGGCCTGATTATATTTATAAAAAATAAAAAAGGGCCAGGCGTAGTGGCTCACACCTGTAGTCCCAGCACTTTGGGAGGCCGAGGTGGTAGGATCACTTGAGGCCAGGAATTTGAGACCTGTCTGGCAACATAGTGAGATGCTGTGTCTTTATTTAAGAATATATATATAATTTTATAAGTTTTAAAAATATAATCAGATTGCCTCATATGTCTGCTCAAAGCCATTTGGTGGCTTCCATTCATATTCAGAATTAAACCCAGATTCCTTTCTATGGCCTATGAGCTCTGCATCATTCTGTCCCTCTCCTCAACATTATCAACTATTGCTCTTCCCCACATGACATCCTACTCCCTCATCACTCTCTAAACCAGAGCTCTCCAACACAGGAGCCACCAGTCTCATATGGCTACTGGGCACGTGAAACCTGTGGCTAGCCCAAATTGAGATGCTGCCCATGTCAAATACATCATTTCAGACTTAGTTCAGAAAAGAGAATGTAAAATTTCTTATTTGTTTTTTTGAGACAGAGTCTTGCTCTGTTGCCCAGGCTGGATTGCAGTGGCACGATCTTGGCTCACTGCAACCTCCACCTTCCAGGTTCAAGTGATTCTTGTGCCTCAGCCTCCTGAGTAACTGGGATTACAGGCGCGTGCCACCATACCTGGCTAATTTTTGTATTTTTAGTAGAGATGGGGTTTCTCCATGTTGGTTAGGCTGGTCTGGAACTCCTGACCTCAAGTGATCCACTCACCTTGGCCTCCCAAAGTGCTGGGATTACAGGCATGAGCCACTGCGCCCAGCCCAATAATGTAAAATTTCCCATTAATAATTTTTAAATATTGTTTGTAAATTGAAATAACATAATCTATTGGGTTAAATATATTATTAATCTTTTTTTATTTTTGAGATAAGAGTTTTGCTCTTGTTGCCCAGGCTGCAGTGCAATGGCGTGATCTCAGCTCACTGCAAGCTCCGCCGCCCAGGTTCAAGTGATTCTCCTGCCTCAGCCTCCCAAGTAGCTGGGATTACAGGCATGCACCACCACACCTGACTGATTTCATAATTTTAGTAGAAACAGGGTTTTTCCATGTTAGTCAGGCTGGTCCTGAACTCCCGACCTCAGGTGATCCTCCTGCCTCAGCCTCCCTATATTATTAATCTTAAATTGAAATCTTCTATTAGAAAAGTTACAATCACATATGCAGCTTGCATTACATTACTATTGGACCATGCTGCTCTAAACCAGGTTTGGCAACTATGGGCAGTGACCAACTTCCAGCCCACTGTCGGTTTCTGTACAGCTGGTAAACAAGGAATGGTTTTTACATTTTTAAATGGCAGAAAAAAAAGAATAATTTGTGATACATGAACATTAATAAAATTCAAATTTCAGTGTCCATGAAGAGTTGTATTGGAAAAGAGAACCTACAACCATTGCTTCTCCCACTGCGTAAGTTCCACAAAGGCTCATACTTTGTCTTTTGTTGGATGAATGACTGCCAGCACCTAGGACAGTGCCTGCACAAATTAGGTGCCCTATAAATATTTGTTGAGTCAGTAAATTTTAAAATTCTAGATTATGGGGACTGTGTAGGAAGGACCTCATTATTTAGAGAACATGAATTACCCACTACTACGACTTGCTGTGTCCATCCCTAAGCCAGAAGAGCAGAGGTTAAGACCCCAAGCAAGCCCACACATAATGACACAGGAATGGAAAGTTGATGCTCGGCCTGGTCTCCTGCTGAGCCTGGACACAGGCACAGGCACTGCTGCAATGGCAAGAGAAGTGCAAAAAGTTTTAAAACAAAATACATTACTTTATTTTAATTCCATGATTTTAAAATACTTTTTATTTTTTTTCTTTTTGCCCCTTTTACAGGGGAGAGGTAAAGCTGTCCCAGTTATCAAAAAATTCAAATCTCCTTTTCTTCTGTGGACTGGCTGTCAATGAGCTTTCATCCAGGGTGTCTCCCGTGTTCTGGGAACTACTTCCAGATGTTCCTGAAGCACTTCCTGGGTCAAAGGACTCTGCTGCTTCCAGGAGCTCCATATCACTTCCTTCTTTCTCAAAGGACTTCTGGAATAGGTCATAGATCTGCTGCTGCTTTGGGTCCTTCATCACAGAAAGAAAAGAAAAGATAAAAGGAAGAACCCAAGCTCCAACACTGACTCTTCTCCACTGGGGCTGATGGGAGAATATAAAGATGAGAGACCACACATTTTATGGTGTCAGGGCGCTACATGATGGCAAGTGCACATCATCTCAGCAAACCATCACTAAAGCAGCCTCATTGTTTTAGTGACTGACATCTTACCCTCTCTGCACTCACAGGGTTAGGAAAAAGAAATGATTGTGAGTGCAAAGAAGCTGCTCTCACGCTATAATTTACATTGGAAATGTTTTCTCCCTTCGAACTTTCCAAATCACTATTTCAATACTGCACTCAAGATCTCATTTCCTCCAAAGCCTTTCTCTACTAAGGGTCAGTTAAGGTGTAATTCAACTTCTAAATCTCTATTTTTAAATTTATTTTTATTTTTTAAATTTTTTAAGAGACAGGATCTCACTAAATGTTGCCCAGACTGGTCTCAAACTCCTGAGTGTAAACGATCTGCCCACCTCAGCTTCCCAAAATGCTGGGATTGCAGGTGTGAGCCACCATGTGCCCAGCCCCCTAGACTTCCAAATCTCTGTGTTCAGCCATGGCTTATACCTGATTTTCAAAGTGGTGGAAAAAACATACACACATTTAACATATTCATAAGTAGATATGTGTACCTATTCTGATTACCTTAAATTACAAATAATCAAAATACCTACCAACAGCATCTATACATTGATGACAATGGTGTAGTGTTAAAACCATGACCAGTGGATACCACTACAACACACGATCACTATCACCCCTCTGCCGATCTTTCTTACATCTAAATTTTCAACCTTGACCATTTTTCAATCCAGAGGTATATTTTCCATATCTCCACTGACATCCCACAGTTTCATAAAACTAAACTGGTTTAAAATCAAATGATCTCTTGGCTGGGCACAGTGGCTCTTGCCTGTAATCCCAGTACTTTAGGAGGCCGAGGTGGATGGATCGCCTGAGGTCAGGAGTTCGAGACCAGCCTGGCCAACATGGTGAAACCCCATCTCTACTAAAAATACAAAAAATTAGCCAGACATGGTGGTGCACACCTGTGGTCCCAGCTACTTGGGAGGCTGAGGCATAAGAATTGCTTGAACCCGTGAGGCAGAGGTTGCAGTGAGCCACGATCACGCCACTGCACTCCAGCCCGAGTGACAGAGGGAGATTCTGTCTCAAAAAAATAAAAATAAAAAAATAAAAATAAGGCTGGCTGCGAGGGCTCACGCCTGTAATCCCAGCACTTTGGGAGGCTGAGGCGGGGGGATCATCTAAGCTCAGGAATTAGAGACCAGCCTGGGCAACATGGCGAAACCCCATCTCTACCAAAAATACAAAAAATTAGCCAGGTGTTGGCAGTGTGCGCCTGTAGTTCCAGCTACTTGGGAGGCTGAGATGGGGGGATCACTTGAGCCTGGGAGGCGGAGGTTGCAGTGAGCTGGGATAGTGCCACTGTACTCCAGCCTGGGTGACAGAGTGAGACCCTGTCTCTAAATAAATAAATAAATATAAAAAATCAATGGTCTCTCATCTCTCTCCTATACTCCCAAAGCAGCTTCTCTTCCCGTAAGTCTATTTTTTATAGTCTACCTACATTCTCGTAGTCTCCCAGGTGGAAATCATCCAGGCAGAGTCCTCGGCTCATGCAAGTTTGTTCCCCCCATCAGTTCCCTCCTCTCTCCTTCTAGGCACCATCTTTACTTGGGCCACATCACTTGGTACTGCATGGATTTGCAACAGCTCAATTGCACTTCCTGCCTCAGGTTTCTTTCCATTTCAAACAGCGTACAGATCTTTGCCAGCTGGCCACTGTTTCTCACTATTCCTTAACCAAATCCCTCCACAATGGTGAAGGAGGGTTCCTTGAAAACTGATGACAGCCTGTCACTTAAGAACTTCAGATTATTCAATTAACCTGCTCCCAAAATCTCCTAGCCTTTCAGGATCCCAGCCCTGCAGAGAGGGAAGTGATATGAAAGATCATCAAGGTTGACCCCCAAATAACCCACATGTCCTCCTCCAGGATGCCCTCATCAGCCTCTTTCTGAATGCCTGCAATGTCAAGCAAATGCCACCCTGTAAGGCAGCCTATTCCAAGTAGAAAAAGCTGCTAATGTGCATTTGATTATGATGATGGCAACACTGTATGCTAACTTGGGGCATGCATAATTAATTGGAAGCGAGTTCCAAGATCAGATTAATATTTCATTTCCCCTCTCAGAAGGAAGCCTATCTCAGTGAGATATAACCTCTTCTGCTTTTGTCTCCTATATTGGAAGCAACATTTTCTTTTTCTAGTAGTTTGTTAAAATTTTTCAGCCCCATCTTAATTAAAAAATAAATTGATATAGTTATTAATCAAAATAAATATTGAGAAAACTCATTGATATTACCTTGCATTTATATTTTAGGTAGAAATTCTTAACTAATTTAGAGTAAGAGAAAGGCAAGGAGGAATAAATGAGTTCAAGTGAGACTCCTTTAAAACTAGGCTTTTTTCTTTTTTGAGACAAGGTCTAGCTCTGTTGCCTAGGCTGAAATGCAGTGGTGTGATCTTGGCTCACTGCAACCTCCGCCTCCCAGGTCCAGAGAATCCTCCTGCCTCAGCCTCCTGAGTAGCTGGGAATACAGGCATGTGCCACCATGCCTGGCTAATTTTTGTATTTTTTTGTAGAGATGGGGGTTTCACCATGTTGCCCAGGCTGGTCTCAAACTCTTGGGCTCAAGCTATCTGCCCACCTCGGCCTGGGATTAGAGGCTTGAGCCACTATACCTGCTCAGGCTCTTTCTTTTCAAAAGGCATATGATAACCTAGGCTCTGTTACCATTTACCATTCAGCTGAACTGGAGAGTTCTTTAAAAAGCTTAAAAATAAGGTTGTTTTAAAATTGGCTTATTAACTATATATGCCTGAAAGGATAATTTGCAATCTGCATTTAAAAATATGATCTGAGTCTTATTTATCCCAATATTTAGCAAATAAATTCTTGCAAAGAAAGAATTTATTTGCTAAATAAATGTAAGTGAATGAGCAGATCCACAGAGTCTTAAGTCTTGGTGTCAACGATAAGATTTAACTCAACTTCTTATTTATTTAAACTTTTTTCTTTCTTTTTCCTTTTTTTTTTTTTTGAGGCAGGCTCTTGCTCTGTTGCCCAGTCTGGAGTACAGTGACCATCATGGCTGACTACAGCCTTGACCTCCTAGGCTCAAATGATCCTCACCTTTTCCTCCCGAGTAGCTGGGACTACAGGTATGCACCACCACGCTTGCCCTAACTCAACTTCTGATGGTGATTTCACAGGAAGGAGGAGGTGCTTCACTTTCCTGATAAGCTACCGTAAGGCCCCTTTCTGCATGAGGCTCAGACCTGATTCAAGCTCTGGCAGAAACAATTCAACCATGAGCTGTGCTCGAGGAGGCCATACTCCTAGTTTTCACCTTCTGGCCAACAATCCAAGCTGGGGAAGGAAAACAAGCTTTCGAAAGGCTCTGGGTCTCTTGCTCCCTCCATTGTGTTTCACTGAAATGGGGGAGGAAGAGTCTGTGGCAGCCACTGGGCTGGAGCACTGAGGCCAGGCAGGCATGATGGGCCCAGGGCTGTCCCGTCCAGAGGCAACAGCCTTCCCCCTCAGCACCTTTGACAAGGCCTGCCTGGTTATGGAGGGATGCCTCTTATACTCCTCTACAACAAGGGGCTGAACTCAAAAGAAGAATGCTGGGCCAAGTCAGGAAGCCTTCTTCCTTGGGCTGGCTTCACATGCCCTGTGACTTTGTGCAAGCCTACTGCACTGCCATGTCTCAGTTTACCCCTCTATCAAGTGGGGAGACACTGAGAATAAAATAAAATGACAGAGGGGAAAATATGTTCTGTGAAGCCAGTATCCTATTTTAAACACTCCCCATTCTGTGCTGGGGACACATTCCTGTGGCAGCCCTATGTGTGGTGTTGCTGTGTACTTTCTGAAACAATTCAACATTTGCCATGGGGAGTTTTGTCAGTTTCTAACGGTCTGATTGAAGAGGCAGCATTCGGAGTCTGTGCGGGAATGTCAGCAGCTGTAGGAGCTAATGCCATCACTTCCCCATAAAGCGATGCATGCATGGTTCAACTGAGAATGACTGCAGGCCATTGCTTTCAGCTCTGGGGCTAGGGGAGGTCCCTAGGAGTGATTCACATCCTCCTACTCAGGACCCAAAGACTTGGCAGACAGCTTAATGCCTCCCTCTGCTCCAGGGGTGAAGAGCCATGTGCTGGCATTACCTTGTAGAGGTAATCAGTGGATTCTGTCATTTCTGAAAAATTGGTCTCAGAAAGCCCAGCTTCCGCCAGAACTTTAATCTTCTCTTGAATCAGGGGCCTGTTGGGGAGAAATAAGCTGCAGTGAATACAACCTGTGCAGAACCACCAGACTAATGAAAATGAAGCCACCCTCCTCCTTGTTCTTATGGGACCATGGCTTGTTCACAGTTTCACATCTTTGCATCTCTCAAGGCGCAAACATCCATGTTGAAAAATTTGCCCCCTCTCATTTGTAAAAACTCCAATTTAGGGCTAAGAATATCATCAGGTTCCATATTCTTTCTAATGGAAGATGTGTAGGAAATAAATCCTGCCTCATTACAACACAATTTTGAATCTGGTAGTGTTATGAGGTGCCCAATTAACGAATCCACTAAACAGAGGGAAGTAGGAGTGGCCCACACACATTGCAAAGGAAAGACTCCTTAGTCATAAGGCTGGAAACAGAGACAAGTAGTGGAAATGAATGAGATAATCAAGAAATTTAATATCAGGAAGAGGGAGATGAAGGGAAGGAGCTTTTTGAGATTTTTCACTTAGGTAACAGACAGAAACCCCCAGGTTGAAAATCTTACTCCAGCTCTGCTAACGAAGTACACTACATGGTCCAGGGTAAGCCACTTCCTCCCTGTGGTCCAGCAGCAGCAATGTAAGATGTACCCACCAGATAAATGCACATCATAAAAGGTAAAAAACTGTCACCCTGTCCTAACAAATGCCTTCACGTCTGGGAACAGGGTGTTTTACAAACTAAATTCCATCTACATTTTGTCACAATCGGCACCTCTCCCTGCCTCAGACCAGCAGGAAGAGGAGTCACAACCCCTTATTGCTATAAGATTCCACATGCACCCTGCAAGCCACCAGTGAACACTAGTGAGGGAGGCCAAATATGGTCATGATGAAAGCAGGAGGGCATTACTAGTCAATTTTCGTTTTCTTTTTTTTTTGAGACAGAGACACGCCTTATCACCCAGGCTGGAGTGCAGTGGCTCAGTCTCAGCTCACTGCAACCTCTGCCTCCCAGGTGCAAGTGATTCTCCTGCCTCAGCCTCCCGAGTAGCTGGCACTACAGGTGTGCGTCACCACACCCAGCTAATTTTGTCGTATTTTTGTAGAGACCGGGTTCCACCCTGTTGGCCAGGCTGGTCTCGAACTCCTGACCTCAAGTGATCTGCCCGCCTCGGCCTCCAAAAGTGCTGGGATTACAGACGTGAGCCATTGCGCCTGGCCACTAGTCAACTTTCTATAGATCCTTAAAGACCTTACTTAGCAAAAGCAGAAGGACTTAGGGAGCAAAGTAAACATATCATCAGCTTCCACCCTTGCTCAACTCCAAATGCCAGGCCATGCAGCCAAACCATACCAAAGGTAGTCATCAGCTGTGCCCTTTGCCACGAGGTAGTGAATGCCCACAGAGCTGGTCTGTCCAATGCGGTGCACACGGTCCTCAGCCTGGATCAGCACCTGTGTGTCCAGAAATCGAGACAGGCAGGTAAAGGCCTGAAGCAGTTCCACCCACCATAGCAGGTAGCCTCTCCACCCCATTTCCAGCCCCACCACAACCCTCCCTCCTCAAAGCACTTCACTGTCTCAGACCTAGAAATAACCTGCACTTCACCATCTCAGACCTACAAATGACCTGCCACTTTAACAAAAGAGAGAACCCAAAACAGCCCTGGTTGGGGAACTGGCATCTGGAACAGAAGATCTGCAGGTGGCCGTTTGGTGCTGGGCACTGAGCTAGGTGCTGCAAATGAAAAGGCACATGCTCTGCCATCAGGCTGCATGGGGAGGGGCCAGTGATGGAGGCCTGCACACTTTCATTTCTTCTCTGTGTGAAATAAAAAGTTATCTTCTAAATAAATAAAAGCATCACACACAAGGGAGAGGCTATCCATGATTTGGGCATAGGGTGGTGGTTTAATATAGTGGTAAGCCTTATAATAAATACTTAAAGGCTGGGTGTGGTGGCTCACACCTGTAATCCCAGCACTTTGGGAGGCCGAGGCAGGTAGATTGCTCGAGCCCAGGAGTTCCAGAACAGCTTGGGCAACATGGTGAAACCCCATCTCTACAAAAAATACAAAAATTAGTCAGGCATGGAGGTGTGCACCTGTAGTCCTCTGCTACTCAGGAGGCTGAGGTGGGAGGATCACCTGAGCTCGGGAAATCAAGGCTGCAGTGAGCCAATAAGTACCTGCAGTCCAGCCTGGGTGACAGAGCAAGACCCTGTCTCAAAAAAGGAAAAAAAAAAAAAAAAAAAAGAAACCACCTAACATCATGAGCATTATTTCTTTTATAAAATGGCTTCACCCTCAAGGTCTACCCATTATTAATGTAGTCCCTCATGTGTAGCCAACAAAAGCCATAATATCAGATATTAAAGGGGATATAACTTTCCTGGAGATTACCAGAAAAATTTATGAGTTCAAACAAATGTCTTATCTCTGCTCTCAGTTGGTCAGCTAAGGCCAATAGTGGTCTCCAGGGAACTACTCACTGCTGTCACTCTGCATGAGGTCCATTGTTAAAGCAGCTCACAATGATGGCTACTGAAGGGGGCACAGGCTGGAATGTGAGGCCTGGGCTGCAACCTGGTGCCACCACGTGTCCCTCTTCAGTTATGGCAGTGCAGTCCTTCCTGCCTCACCCCTTGAGCTCTCGGTGCCCTAACTTCCTCCTATGAGACATGAAGTCTAAGATTCCTTCTAGCCCTGGAAGACTTCAACCTTCCTGTTGATAAAACGGAGCCGATAATCCTATAGGTTGCTGTGAAAATCTAGAAACCAGCCAATCGCCTGGCGCGGTGGCTTATGCCTGTAATCCCAGCTACTCGGGAGGCTGAGGCAGGGGAATCACTTGAACCCAGGAGGCGGAGGTTGCAGTGAGTCGAGATCACACCACTGCACTCCAGCCTGCGTGATAAGAGACTGTCTCAAAAAAGAAAAAAAAAAAAAAAAAGAAACTAGCCGATCGACATAGAAGTGCTTAAAGGAAGTGAAAACTGACTTGTGGGAAGTATAATGAATGGATAAAAGGGAAACCACACTTTCCACGACCGACACTCGCTGCTTCCTGCCCACAGCCATGAGCATGCCAGTGGGGTATCCAAGTCTTCTGCGTCTCTTACCCCTGGGTTCCAAAACAGCTCAGCGAACACTACCAGGTCAGCCGAGGAGAAGGTGAGGCCCATATTGGCAGCGGTGATGGACAGCACGGCCACGGCATGCCTCTCCGACAGCTGGAACTGCTGGCACAGGTCCTCCCGCTCAGCCGACGATGTGGAGCCATCGATGCGGATGTGCTGCACGTGCTGTAGGAACAAGGGGCAGAAGCAAGGTGGGCAACAGCCCCGGGCCGGGGGCTTCTGAGCAAACCATACCCAGCCACAGCTCAAACACGGAACCAGGTTCCAGCTCAGCAGAGGCCCCTGCCTTCAGAGATTTTCTTTTCAAATTGAAATTGGTATGGAGATGATTGCTTATACTCAGGTGCCATTGTAAGAAATAATACAGAGATCCCTCTTAGGCCTTTGCCCAGTTTCCCGCAATGGTTAACATTCTATAAAAACTATAGTATGATACCGCAGCCAGGATGCTGACTTTTATACAATCCACTGATCTTCAGATTTCTTGTTCTACTTGTATGTGTGTGTTCTACACAATTTTATCACCTGGGTAGGTTTTCATGTATTCACCTCCAATGTCAAGATACTGAACAATTCCAACATTGCAAGGATCCTTTTACCTCCCTCCCCTTTCCACGATCCTTAGCTCCTGATAGCCACTAATCTGACCTGCATTTCTAAAAAATTTTTTTTTCTTTTTCTTTTTTAAGATGAAGTTTTGCTCTTGTCACTCAGGCTGGAGTGCAGTGGCTCATGGCAACTTCCTTCCCCCAGGATTCAAGCGATTCTCTTGCCTCAGCCTCCCAACTAGGTGGGATTACAGGCGTGCACCACCATGTCTGGCTAATTTTTGTATTTTTAGTAGAGGCGGGGGTTCTGCCATGTTGGCCAGCTGGTCTTGAACTCCTGAGTTCAGGTGATCCGCCTGCCTTGGGCCCCCAAAGGGCTGGGATTACAGGCGTGAGCCACTGCACCTGGCCAATTTTTTTTTTTTTTTTCTCCCAAGAATGCTCTATAGGCCAGGCACATTGGATCACACCTGTAATCCCAGCACTCTGGGAGGCCAAGATGGGTGGATCACCTGAGGTCAGGAGTTTGAGACCAGCCTGGCCAACATGACGGAACCCTGCCTCTACTAAAAATACAAAAATTAGTGAGACATGGTGGTGCATGCCTGTAATCCTGGCTACTCAGGAGGCTGAGGCAGGAGAATCACTTGAACCCGGGGCGGAGGTTGTGGTGAGCTGAGATCCAACCAGCCTGGGCAACAGAGCGAGACTGTCTCAAAAACAAAAAAAAGAAAAAGGAATGCTATACAAATGTTATATAAATTGCACAGCATATAACCTTTTGGAATGGACCTTTGCATTCAGCACTCTCTGGAGGTTCATCCAAGTTGTTACCTGTATCAATAATTTTCTCCTTTTTTTTGCTGAGAAGTAGCCTACAGTATGGATATACCATAGTTTCATCATCCATCTGTTGAAGGACATCTGAGTTGATTCCAATTTGGGGCTACTACAAATGAAGCTGCTATGAACATTTCTGTACAGGTTTTTCTGTTAACCTAAGTTTTCATTTCCCAGAGAAAAATGCTCAAAAGTCAATTGTTGTGTTGTATGGTAATCATGTTTAGTTTAGCTATTGTCTTTTAAATGGCATTTATTCTTGCTAGCGATAAACATGATAAGGAAAATAAAAACATTTAGTAATCTAAGCAATTTACTTTTCCCTGTCTCTTTTTTTGATGTGTATGGTATATATATCTTTTAAATAAAAAGTTTTATATCCTGTTTTCCCCCAATAAAACGTATTGTAAGTAAAACTGTATTATTAAGCGTTCTAAAATATCATTTTTAATGGCCCTATAAGATGTCATTATGCAGCAACAGCATAATTTAACCATTCTATTTCTGCAGATTTAGGGGTCTCTAATTTTTCCTAAAAGGATGTGTTGGTAAATGTCCATCAACAGGTGAACAGACGATGTACAATGGGATGTTATTCAGCACTAAAAGGGAGTGAATATCTGCAGGTCTAGATAACCAAAAAAGAAAAAAAAAACAAAAAAGGAAATCCAAGGAGTGAACACTAAAAAGAAGTGAGACATACAACACAGATAAATCTCAAAAAAAAAAAAAAAAAAGTACATCCTGAATGTCCTTTTCTCCACATTTATATTCCATATTCATATAAAATTCTAAAAAACTGCAAACCAATCCGCAGTGACAGACCATAGACCAGAGTGGGCTTGGGGATGGGAGGGTGAGGGAAGGGGCAGGAGGGAGTGATTACAAAGGGACACGAGAAAACTCTGGGGCTGGGGGCAGTGGGCGGCAGATATGTTTCCTGTCTTGATTCTTATAAAATTGTACACATTATGTGCAGTTTACTGCATGTCAATTATACCTCAATAATGCTATTAAAATGGAAAGTTTTTAAGAGGATGCCAATTTTTGGTGATTTTCTTAGACTGGACTACAAATCAAAGTACAAGAGCAAAAAGAAAAAACTTAATTTAAGGCTCCTGGTATTATTGCCAAATTGCTTTCCAATAACTAATGTATTAGCATGTCCATCTTGGTGCACTTTCATCAACAGTGAGCCCCGCACATTTTTAAAACCTCTGCTGACTTGATGGGGTGAAAAAAAAAATCTTTTTTTCACTAACTTGATTACTAGTGAAATTGAGTGTTTTCGCATCGTTTAATTGGCTATCGGTGTCATTTCTTTGATGAACTATCTATTTATGCAGGTTGCCCATTTTTTTTTTTTTCCTACTGGGAGTTAGGAAATACCTTTACATGTAAAAACTATTATTTGTATGTCACAGAGGTGGCTAATAGTTTCCCTAGCTTATTTCCTTCTATTAATTTTCTGTTGTTTTCTAAATGCTCCTTTATTTTTAAAAACATGTAAATTTTCTTATTATAAAAAGAATACACACTCATTGCAAAAATGTAGAAAACCTAAAAAGATAATGACGACTACTTAGAGATAATCATCATTAACATACTGGTATATATTCATCAGGCTTTTTTCTATGCATGACTATTTTATTTATTTTATTTTTGAGACAGAGTCTTGTCTGCCACCCAGGCTGGAGTGCAGTGGCAGGATCTCGACTCACTGCAGCTGCTGCCTCCTAGGTTCAAGCAATTCTCGTGTCTCAGCCTCCTGACTAGCTGGGATTACAGGCATGCACCACCACGCCCAGCTACTTTTTGTATTTTTAGTAGAGTTGGGGTTCTGCCATGTTGTCCAGGCTGTTCTAGAATTCCTAACCTCAGGTTATCTGCCCGCCTCAGTCTCCCAAAGTGCTGGGATTACAGGCGTGAGCCACTGCGCCCAGACAACATGACAATTTTTTTAAATTATTATACATACAATAGCTTTTTGTCCATAGTATGGACATCTTCTGATAGCAATACATACTAACCAGATACCAAGAGCTTCAATTTTGGAGCTTCTTCAGGTTCTTACAGTGTTCAGTGATGTCCAAAGTTAGGAACCACTGATCAACATTGTATTTTATGGCTGAATGGACTATAATATATTTAATAGTATATCTGTTGATAAAAACTTAGATTTCCAATTATTGAATATTATAAACAGCATGAAATATTCTCATTTATAAATCTGACTAGTCTGATGATTTCCTTAGGATAAATTCCTAAAGTGAAATTTGAAAAACTGAGTGCACACCTTAAGTTACTGCCAAACTGCTCTCCAAAAATGTAACAAATATACAAGAGAATCATAACCACTGTGGGCCAGGCATGGTGGCTCACGCCTGTAATCTTAGCACTTTGGGAGGCCGAGGTGGGTGGATCACCTGAGGCCAAGAGTTTGAGACCAGCCTGACCAACACAGTGAAACCCTGTCTCTACTAAAAATACAAAGATTAACTGGGCATGGTAGCAGGCACCTGTAGTCCTAGCTAATCGGGAGGCTGAGGCAGGAGAATTGCTTGAAGCCAGGAGGTGAAGGTTGCAGTAAGCCGAGATTGCACCACAGCATTGCAGCCTGAGCGACAGAGCAAAAACTCCACCTCAAAAAAAAAAAAAAAAAAAAATTTAACCACTATATATACGTATCACAGAAAAAATCCATCTGTTTAGGTAATTCGAATCAATTTTTCCTTTGTAATTTCTTTGTTTTTATGCTTAGAAAGTCATTCTCCACCCAGTGATCAGCTATTGTTCATTGGTATTTTCTTCTAATACTTCACGGTTTCAAGGATCTTTGATTCACCTGGAATTTAATACAGTAAAGAGTGAGGTAAAGTTTCATCTACCCTCCCCACCCCCCAATTATTCAGGCAATTACCCAAACTTTGTTGAAGAAATTGAAAATGGACTTGTGACAATTCCTTGATCATGTATTTGCTTCCCATTTATGGTAAAGGGCTATCTATTCTCTTCCATCCATCTGGCCATCTCTCTGGGGCCAGCATGGCTGACATTTAATTATTGGTGTTTTATAATACATTTTAATATTTAATATCTGAAGGGTCAAGTCTTCCAACATTGCTCTTCTTTTTCATAGTTGCTTAGATATCTCTCCTGCTTTTTTTTTTTTTTTTTTTTTTTTGAGATGTTCGTGGGAATAACAGTATAAAGTTCCCTTTAAAAAAATCTACCTGGAGGCTGGATACGGTGGCTAATGCCTGTAATCCCAGCACTTTGGTAGGCCGAGGCAAAAGAATTGCTTGAGCCCAGTTCTAGACCAGCCTGGGCAACATGGCAAGACACCGTCTCTACAGAAAAATTTAAAAATTTGCCAGGCGTGGTGGTACATTCCTGAGGTCCCAGCTACTGGGGAGGCTCAGGCAGGAGGATCACTTGAGCCTAGGAGGTTGAGGCTTCAGTGATCAGTGTTCGTGCCACTGAACTCCAGTGTGGGAGACAGAGTCAGACTCTGCCTCAAAAAAAAAAAAAAAAGAAAAGAAAACAGAAAAAAAAAGATCTAGTTGCAGTTTTTATTAGAATTGAATTAAACCAGCTGGGCCTGGTGGCTCACACTTGTAATCCCAGCATTTTGAGAGGCTGAAGCGGGTGGATCACTTGAGGCCAGGAGTTCAAGACCAATCTGGCTAACATAGTGAAACCCCATCTCTACTAAAAAAATTCAAAAAAAATTAGCTGGGCATGGTGGTGCGCACCAGTAATCCCAGCTATTCACGAGCCTGAGGCACGAGAATCTCTTAAACCAGGAGGCAGAGGCTGTAGTGAGCTGAGATGAAGCCACTGCACTCCAGCCTGGGCAATGGAGTGAGAGCCTCTCCCCAACAAAAGAAATTTAAAAGATAAAAAGATAACTGATAAAACATTAATATCCAGAATTTATAAAGAATTTTCCTAGATCAATAAGAAAAAAACAATCCAACAGAAAAACAGGCAAAGGAGCTCCCGGCTCCCTCCCCCCTCGGATGTGGCTCGAGCTATAGGCGCGCAAGGCCGGAGACGCTGCAGACCCGTGACCCGGAGCAGCTCAGAGGCGGTGAATAATAGTTCTTCAAGTCTGCAACAAAAAATGGCCTCCAATAAAACTACATTGCAAAAAATGGGGAAAAAACAGAATGGAAAGAGTAAAAAAGTTGAAGAGGCAGAGCCTGAAGAATTTGTGGTAGAAAAAGTACTAGATCGACGTGTAGTGAATGGGAAAGTGGAATATTTCCTGAAGTGGAAGGGATTTACAGATGCTGACAATACTTGGGAACCTGAAGAAAATTTAGATTGTCCAGAGTTGACTGAAGCATTTCTTAACTCTCAGAAAGCTGGCAAAGAAAAAGATGGTACAAAAAGAAAATCTTTATCTGACAGTGAATCTGATGACAGCAAATCAAAGAAGAAAAGAGATGCTGCTGACAAACCAAGAGGATTTGCCAGAGGTCTTGATCCTGAAAGAATAATTGGTGCCACAGACAGCAGTGGAGAATTGATGTTTCTTATGAAATGGAAAGATTCAGATGAGGCAGACTTGGTGCTGGCGAAAGAGGCAAATATGAAGTGTCCTCAAATTGTAATTGCTTTTTATGAAGAGAGACTAACTTGGCATTCTTGTCCAGAAGATGAAGCTCAATAATTGTTCACATTGTTTTTTTATATATATTTATATATATATATAAAATTTGGGTCTTGGATTTTGGAAAAAAAAAAAAAGAAAAACAGGCAAAGGATACAAACAGAATATTCACAGGAGACAGCTAAAATGGCCATAAATAAATAAATAAATAAATAAAATGATACACATTTTACTGGTAGTCAGGGAAATGCAAATTAGAGCAAGAATGAGATGATATTTCATATCTCTGGATTGGTAAAATTAAAAAGTCGGATAATACCAGTGTTAATGGGCACATAGAACAACAGGGACCCTTATATGTTGTTAGTGAGATTATAAATGTGAATGGCCACCTTGGAGAACAATTTGACACCACTTAGTACGAAGATGAGCCTATTTAATAACCATGCAAGAGCATGCCCGAATATGCCTCTCCCACACAAAGCACATACACAAGGCATAAAGAAATGCATAGATACAAACATACACCTACTATAATATTCACACAATAGCAACCATCAGCAGGAGAATGGATAAACTGCAGTATAGCTGTCCAATGAGATACAATTCCACAGTTACAGTGAATGAACTATATGTGTAATGTAGCATAAAATCTCAAAAACAATGCTGAGAAAAAAATAAGTTGCAGGATAATTACACCATGCTGTCATTTATTTTAAATTTTAAAAAATATGCAAAAAGGAGACTATAAATTGCTTAAGATACATACTCCTAGAATAAAGTAAGACAACATGGAGGGCAAGGATACCCATTACCTTCATAATAGTGATGTTATTGCTGGAGAGATGGAAGGGGAATAGAGTTAGAACACTGAGGGGACCTAAGTATTTTATTACTAAAAAAATAAATCTTCACGCCGGGTGTGGTGGCTCATGCCTGTAATCCAAGCACTTTGGGAGGCCGAGGCAGGCAGATCACTTGAGGCCAGGAGTTCAAGACCAGTCTGGGGAACACGGTGAAACCCCGTCTCTACCAAAAATACAAAAATTAGGCAAGGTCGGGTAGTCCCAGCTACTTGGGAGGCTGAGGCACGAGAATCACTTGAACCTGAGAAGCGGAGGCTACAGTGAGCTGAGATCCTGCCACCACTGCACTCCAGTGTGGGCAACACAGCAAGACTCTGCCTCAAAATAAAAAAACTAAAACAACCTTGAAATAAATACAGTGAAACTTTTCATTTATTAAATCTGGGTGGGAGATACATGGGTGTTTGTTGTATATTTCTCTGTATCCTTAATGTATATTCAAATATTATATAAAAATAAATGATGAGGGAAGACAAAGAGCAATTTACTGCCTTAAATTTAACCAAAATGAAAAGGGGATGAAATGTGTTCAGTTTTCATAAACATCCTTGGAAATCCTTCTAGATCCCTTTCGTTCAATTCCGAGAGAGCCAGAAAACTCTCTTCTAACGTCTGCACACCGCCACGTGCAATTAATAAAAGTGCTTTGACAGTGCTGAGGAGAAATGAAAGGAAGGAAAAGAGGAAAACATTCACATAAATACTTGTCTCCATACAAAAGGACAATTTTGCTATCTCCTCTCTTGCCAACTTTGTAATTATTTATGCAGAATAATGAACAGCCCCTGGGAGACGTTCCTAAAGCAAGACTCCTGCGATATCTATTTGGAGCATGGAGGAAGTTAAAATGACAGGGCTGGGGAAACATTTTGACCCCGCTGTGGTTCTACAAACAAGAAGAACTGTTCTTCAGAAAGTCTTCAGCAATGCTTCCGGAAGCCATCGGTCTCACTTTGCTTGGATCTGATCTAAGCCTGACCAGAACAACTTGGAACATGGCAAAAGCAGCCCATAGTGAATTTCAAAGGGAGCTCACCTTTCTCTCAAGCTCCTGTGTAATTGCATCCAGGACCACCTTATGGTGTGCAAACACTAGAAACTTCTCTCTTCCACTTTCCAGTAGGTCCAAGATATATTCACTGCATTTGACAATGACAACAAAACAGATTAAACATATACTTCTTATGTTTTATGTGTCTCTGGTATGTTGCTGAAACATTCTTATTATCTGGGATCACAGAAGATGATCAACAGTTTTCACTTTACCTCCGACTATCATTATAATGTGTTTTATATACAAATTAGAGTGTCCTCTGTAGAACTGAAAGTACTTAGGGAGGGGACTAAGGAATTATTGACAGTACACAGATTTCTAGAAGCTAAACATTGAGACATATACAATACTAAAGAGACATTCCGGGAAGGATCTCCAGCTCCTCCCACTTTAGACCTCAAATGACAGGGCCAGTAATTAAGTCAGTAGTAAATAAATTCTCTTCCAAGGCAGAGGACTATGGAGAGAAGGATCTCATTTGTTTGGCCTACCTTTAATTTACTTCTCCGTTCCATCCACTGTGTTTTTTCTTAGCTTGCCACTTTTTTTTTTTTTTTCCTAAGACTGAGTTTCACTCTGTCGCCCAGGCTGGAGTGCAGTGCTGAAATCTCGGCTCACTGCAACCTCCGCCTCCCGGGTTCAAGCAACTCTCTTGCCTCAGCCTCCTGAGTAGCTGGGATTATGGACACCGCCACGCCCAGCTAATTTTTGTATTTTTAGGAGAGATGGGGTTTTACCATGTTGGCCAGGCTGGTCTCAAACTCCTGACCTCAAGCGATTTGCCTGCCTCGGTCTCCCAAAGTGCTGGGATTACAGGCGTGAGCCACCGCACCTGGCAAGCTTCCCACCTCTTATCTTTCGCTTGGCCTTGAGGTGGCTACCCTCAGGGAGCAGTGGGGTGGGAAGTCACCGGGTTAAGAGACCCTGGCTGGGTCCCCCTCTCCCCTGGTAACTCCCTGAAGAGGGATCACAATTCCAAAGAGGTAAGCCCAGTACTGGCAAGTGAGCTCCTTCGCTGAAGCCATCACCA
Source organism: Macaca mulatta (assembly GCF_049350105.2). Lineage (NCBI taxonomy): Eukaryota > Metazoa > Chordata > Mammalia > Primates > Cercopithecidae > Macaca > Macaca mulatta. The sequence continues at coordinate 121,667,615 of NC_133417.1, read as the reverse complement.
GCCATGGGTGCGTCTGGGCGGGGAACAGACTCCGCCTTCCTTAAAGAAGGATATGTCTCAGGTGGGGGAAGGGTACGTGGACTGCCCTGTAAACATCCAAGAGTCATTTCAAACAGCACTATGACTGACCAGGGCACCAGATTTGAGTTCAATTTGTGAACTGTTCATACTAATAGAATTTACTTTAATTATTTTGAGAGACATAAAATTTGCCATGATATAAGCAAAAAAGTTTATGGCTACAGCATCAAAAAGTCACAAGGCCACAAAATCCACTTGGTGAGCTCATAATAACCACAGGCCCCAATTTTCCTAATGCCTCTATCCCCTCTATATCTCATACACAGTTTTGTGGTTCTATAACCTTCTACAAGTTCCTAGGCTTGAAATATCTGCCTACCACAACAACCTTGGCTTTTTTATTAAAAGATGCCCATTAAAATGAAAAAACAAACAACAGCAAAAAAGAAAAGAAAAACAACTGGCTGAGGAAACTGGGGTTTTGAAGACGTACAGTCTAATTTCCACTGACTAGCTGTGTGACTCCGAGGGCCAGAGAGTCACAGATTCACTCAGTGTCTGCATTTTTAAAAACGGAGCCAGTGTGACTTACGTGATCTCACAAAGATGCTGTAAATGTGAAATGAGTTTGCAGGTGTAAAAAATGTTTGGAAACTACAAAGTACTATACAATTTATTGTATATAGAATTTTGAGAAAGTATATAGAAGGTATGACCAAAGTTTATTTATGAGGTGGTAGAAAGACTTAAAATTTCTAAGGGAAATGGGTGGCTCTGGGCACAGTATCTGAAGAGAGAGGCACCCGGTGGACTCTGAATTTTGCAGGTCCTGAGCTGAGGGAGCAAGGGAGAAACGCACACCCTTGCCATCTGTTATTCCACAGCACATGAGAAATGGGTCGGCGGGGGCAACTCAGATGTGTTTCTGGGAGAAAAGTTTCCAGGCCATAAAAACCACATCTGGAGTTCATTAGCTCCGTAACAGGGTCATAAATGAAAAGGGCAAGCCGGGCGCAGTGGCTCACGCCTGGAATCCCAGCACTTTGGGAGGCCAAGGCGGGTGGATCGCCTGAGGTCGGGAGTTCGAGACCAGCCTGACCAACATGGAGAAACCCCGTCTCTACTAAAAATACAAAATTAGCTGGGCCTGGTGGCACATGCCTATAATCCCAGCTACTAGGGAGGCTGAGGCAGGAGAATTGCTTGAACCTGGGAGGCGGAGGTTGCGGTGAGCTGAGATCGTGCCATTGCACTCCAGCCTGGGCAACAAGAGTGAAACTCTGCCGCAAAAAAAAAAAAAAGAAAAAGAAAAGGGCAGTGCCCAGGAGGTGAAGGGGACAGGCCAGCACTGGGCAGTCTTTCCAGGGAGCAGTGCAGATTGAGTGGTGTGGGGAACTCTCTTGCCTCCGTGGAGGGTGTGGAGAGGTAGGTGGGCCGAGTACGAGGGTGGGGAAGGTATGTTTCCTAATTTATCCCCAGATCTCAGTCCCCACAGCCAGTCTGGCACCACTCAGCCCTACGGAATCCATTCTCATTGTAATTTCATCAGTTGGACCATTATCCTGCCAGAGCATCACATGAATGTTAAACAAAAAAAAAAGTCAGGCAAACTGCACATCATTAGAACTGCCAGGTTTCTACCCCAGTGATATTTAAATAGGAGTGGGTTTTTCTTTAAGAAAGGCATACGATTGAGGATTCTGTCATGAATAATTCTAAGAATAGAAATTATTACTTTAGCTTAGTTTATGAGGTGGAAATAGAACTAAGCATGACAATGCCCATATCTTTTGAACAGACTTTGACATTTATCTTTTTATTTAGGTTAGTAATGGATGACAATCCCTGACTTTGGGAAAGACCCAAGTATCCCCATAAGGCAGCTTTTCCTTCTCATTTTTTTTCCCTAAAGGCAAATGATCCCAGTTCTCCTAGAAAAACTCTCCCTTTTAGTGTTGGGGACAACCCCACCCTCCTAGGGCTCCCAGCCTACTTGGCTCAAGACAGGATCTCTTAGGGACCCAGGTGCATCCTAGTAGTAGCTCCAGTTACTGGCCAACTTACGCCTTGTGGGTAATTAAGGGCATGGTGCCCTAAACTTTTACTTTTTTCATTTTTCCCTTGAGACAGGGTTTCAGTCTCTTGCTTAGGCTGGAGTGCAGTGGCACCATCGTAGCTCACTGCCGCCTCAACCGTCCTCCTTCCCAAGCAATCCTCCCTCCTCAGCCTCCCGAGTAGTTGGGACCACAGATGTATGCCACCATGCCCAGCTAATTCTGTTCATTTTTTGTAGAGATGGGGCCTCACTATGTTGTCCAGGCTGGTCTCAAACTCCTTGACTCAAGCAATCCTCCCACCTTGTCCTCCCAAAGTGCTGGGATTACAGGCATAAGCCTGGCCCCTAAATTTTATTTTCAAGGCAGCTATGATTCTACTCTCTGATCATCTGTTTTATTTTTTCCTTCCTCAACAAAAGGCACATTTAATAATCTCTGGTCATTTCTTAGCAGTAAAATCATTCAGGCAGACTAAAGTAATAAGTTGTTTGTTTTTTTTTTAAAGATGAGAGAGAGAGAGGTCGACGCTTAGTGACCACTTACATGACAGATGGGATTTTAGCTTCAGCCGTTCTGTTGAAGAAGAGAATGAGGGCGTCTTTCTGCTGCTGTTTCTGTTGAAAAAGAAGTTAAGAATGTTAAGTGCCCCAGTCTGAGACTCTGGGATGAGTGGATCTAATTATTGCTCCTATGTGTTTTACAAATCTCAACCACCCCTCACGAGAGTCAGGAGACCCTGGTGCTGACATAATTCCCCTTTCACTTTCGCCAAGTCAGAAGACCTGCCTGGGTCTGGTTTTGTCCTCAGAGACAGCATTAGAGGTACTCTGCCATTGTCCAAGAACTGTTGCAAGAATCCAAGAGGCAAGAAACATAAAAGCTCTTTGGAAAAGCATTTCAGGTAGGCATTTCACCATATACACCAAACCCATGTGACGCATTGAAATGTGGCCTAAGCATACCTATTTACCACAGCCTGGTGACAACTTACATGTGACATCTCCCCAACTTGCTTTTTGCTTCCCTCTTTTCTTCTGCCAAGCTGTGACTACCTGACTTACAGAGCTTACCTCCCTCCAAGACTTACTTAATCAATTCCAATGGACCATGACTATCTATTTTACTATCATTTTATTTTACCTTATTTTTTATTTTTTTGAGATGAAGTCTCGCCCTGTCTTGCCCAGGCTGGAGTGCAGTGGCGCGATCTCGGCTTACTGCAGCCTCTGCCTCCCAGGTTCAAGCGATTCTCCTGTCTCAGCCTCCGAGTAGCTGGGACTACAGGCGTGTGCCACCATGCCCAGCTAATTTTGTATTTTTAGTAGAGACAGAGTTTCACCATGTTGGCCAGGTTGGTCTCAAACTCCTGATGTCTGGCGATCCACTCACCTCGGCCTCCCAAAGTGCTGGGACTACAGGCGTGAGTCATTGTGCCTGGTCTATTTTAGCATCATTTTAAAACCATTATTCAGATGTTCTTGGTCTACCTCCCCCATAAGGTAATTAACTTCCCAGAAGAAGAAACAGTGTTTTCTTTAGGGTTTACATTTACGTGACTCCTAATAAAGATCGCTAACACAGGAGATGCTCAAATCGTTTCATAATAATGTGAGATCACCTTTACTATTGCTCTGGCCTCCCAGAGATCATATTCTTACCATCATCGGTAAGAGTGTCCCCCTAAAATTCATAATTTGAAACTTAATTTCCAGTGCAGTGGTGGTAGGAAGTGGGACATCTGGGAGATGCTTAGGTCATGAGGACAGAGAGCGTGTTTGTTCCTTCCACCCTCTTTGAAACAGAGACTGGGCCCTCACTAGACACTGAATCTGCTGGCCACTTGACCTTGAACTTCCCAGCCCCTAAAACTGTGAGCAATACGTTTCTGTTTATAGAAGACTCAGTCTAAAGTATTTTGTTACAGCACAAATGGACCAAGACAGGTGGCCATCTCCTTCCACCAGCAAGCACGGTTTTACAGGTGGACCTTCTTCTTGTGCCTGGCCTCTGTAAGATCTGTGACTGACAGCACAGCTTCCCCGGGGAACAAAGACATGATTCAACAGCAATAACATCTACAGCCTTGAACCTGTCATTCTTGAGATCTCAATAACTCAGGAAAGCAACCACAGCCAGACTGTACCTAAAACTAATAACCATGGATGGAGGAAAAAGCTGTCTGGTTAAAACAGCTTCTTGGCTTTGGGGTTGTTTTTATTGTTTTTGAGACAGGGTCTTGCTCTGCCACCCAGGCTGGACACGATCATGGCTCACTGCAGCCTCAGCCTCTTGGGCTCATGCGATCCTCCCACATCAGCCTCCCAAGTAACTGGGACTAAAGGTGTGCACCACCACACCAGCTTTTTAAAAATTTTTTTGTACAGACAGGATCTCCCTATGTTTTCCAGATTGGTCTCAAACTCTTGGGCTCAAGTAATCCTCCCATCTCGGCCTCTTACAGTGCTGGGATTATAGGCATGAGCCACTGCACCTGGCCAGCTTCTTAGCTTTGAATGATGTCTTTCCTCTAGGACTTTACCGGCAAAAAGAAAGATGCTGAGGAACCACAGGAAGCTGTGGGGTCACTGATTAGACCATAGATCCCTTTCATATCCTACATGTGTCTTGGCAGTGGCAGCGACCTATCCTATTTTATATCAGCCTCTGGAAACATACACAACTTTTCACCTGTGGCTAGTGAGCTCAGACTTCATGAAATCCATTTATGGACCTCTAAGGGTCCCCAGCAGCAGGCTAGCCCTCCAACCCAATGCAGTTTCTAGTAGCCAAAGGGGCAGGGCAGGCTTACTTATGATGACCTCACTCGCAGCATGTGTGCCTCCATCAGACTGCACCCCATTCGGTCCCCCTCTACAGTTTTACTCCTGTGTCCTTCAGAGACAGCCTACCCCTCCCACCCACACTCACTCATGCCACACTCCCTAATAAGAAAGAAAGAGGGCAAAACAAACAGATGGAAAACTGCTGAGAAGCACTTTCAGGAATCTTGCCCTAACATTTGGCACCTAGAGTTGATGAGAGTGTGAAGAAACAAACACTAGTATACATGACTGGTGGGATGGTACACTGGGCTAGCCCTTTTGGGGATGATGCAGCAAAATGTACCAACCCCCTTTAAAATATGCCAAAACCCCATCATCCAGCAACTTACTCCTTAAAAGCGATTCTCATTATAAAATCACATGTGCACAAATTTCTATGTAAGCTACTTTTTCAGTACAGTATTACTCAGAATAGTGAGCAATTGAAAATAACTTAAAGGCCCAACAAAAACGATCCACGAAATTATAGCCATGTGAGAAAACACTACACAGTCTTTAAATATAACGATTTTGTTGTTGTTGTTGTTTTTTCTGAGACAAGGTCTCTCTCTGTCAGACTGGAATGCACTGGCACAATCACAGCTCACCTCAGTCCTAAATTCCCAGGCTCAGGTGATCCTCCCACCTCAACCCCCTACCCGAGTAGCTGGGACTTCCCACCTCAGCCTCCCACCAGAGTAGCTGGGACTACAGGTACACACTACCACGCCCAGCTAATTTTTTTGTATTTTTTGTAGAGACAGGGTTTTGCCATGTTGTCCAGGCTGGTATCAATCTCCTGGGCTCAAATGATCCTCCCGCCTTGGCCTCCCAAAATGTTGGGATTACAGGAGTGAGCCAGCACACCTGGCTAAATACTGTGTTTTAAGAGAATATTTAACAACATGGAAAAGTCTTCATAAGTCAGTAACCTGTTTTCCTTCCCACTTGACGTATTTGTACGATCCAAGTTCTGCTTTTAAAATATACGTATTGCTTACTGCATATATAAAATATAATATTTTATATATATTTATATGCAGATATAAAAAATATATCTTAAAGCAACATATACACACATAATTATAGAAAAATACTCAAATTATACATGCCAAAATTATGGTTGTATAAAAGATGATTCTTTTTTATAGTATAGTAATAAAAATAACAACTAACTCTCATATACCACTTATTATGGGCCAAGCAGTGGTCTAAGAACTAAGCATGCATTAACTCATTTAATAATTAGCATTGCTATGAGGGAGGCACTATTATCACCACTGCACAGATTAGGAAACTGAGGCAAAAAAAGTCAAGTGAGTATACTTGTCACACTGCTACTAAATGGTAGAACCAGAATTTGTAGCACTTAAAAGTGCAGGCTCTGAGGCTCAAATATCTGGGCTGATGGTGAGAATTTAATGACCCAATACACGTAAAGCACCATGCCCAGCACATAGCAAGTATTCAATAAATGTTACTGATTTTAAGTATTTTTCTTTATTTTTCAGATTTTATACAATGGATATCTATTGTATTAATACTTTTAATGTGGGAGAAATCAATAGTTTTAGCTTTAAAAAAACTCCCCCAAACTATGCAGACATAATACTCTCTATTCATGATCTTACTTCTTTTGCCAGCTACTGGCCAGGAAATTTTAAATAACCTGCATTCTTTGTTCCTGACTAGACCTTAATTAAATTAGATCCAATGGAGTTTTTAAATTTTTCTACATCGGAAATTTGAGTGGATTATCAAATGGCAAGGGTGAACTGATATTGTCACCAGGAAATCTGTATGGACTTGTTCCATTTCTCTGCTCCTGGTCTTGAGGACGAAAAAATGGCTTTAGACAAAAGATGACCACAGTCAGCTTTCCTTAGCCTGTGAAGCGAAATCCATTATTTCAGCTGAAAAAATGAGAAAAGGCTTTCATTATACATTATATTCTATAAATTGGCTCCTTCACCTCGGCTCCTGTGATATAAAGTTTTTTAAGAAATGTATTCTTCCAGATGGAAAGGTGTGAAGGAACAAAGAAAGAATCAATTCTTGACAGGCAGGTCAGCAGTGCTTGGCTGGAGTCACCATGATTTGCAAAATTGCAAGGAAACTTGGGACTAAAAAGTAACTTAAAAAACTGGGGGCAGTGGAGAGAGGGGACTTTCTATAGGTCCATAGGGCCTCCTTATTCGACTAAAACCATTAAAAAAACAAACCATAATTCCCCATTTTAACCCTTCCAACTCAGGATTTCATAGCTGGCCAGGGTTTGGAAGACATGCCTACGGTCATGTAGTCCAGCCTGCAGCTGATGCTGACTCCCTTCCTGAAGTAAGTTACAGCAATGCTCCTGATTAGATCCATGGTTTAGAAATGCACGAAATCAATGACTTTAGAAATCCAAAGCTTCTGATGGCCCAAAGCACAAAGCACACACATCTGTTTTCTACTTGGATTTTCCATTATAAAAATGGATTTATATTAAGACACAAAAAAGCAGCAAGTTCTTAAGGAATTATTATCTGAAAGAATTTATGTCTGGCTTCAGCCATCACACTGAAGGTAATCTGTACCAACTCAATTTCTATCTTTCAGGGATAAACATTTAATTTTCCTAAGACTCCAAGGAAGCAGACAGCAACTCTCCAGTGCTGAACTGAGAAGAGCTCCGGGCTCTTTCTCAGCTGGATTCTTAAAGAGTGATGCTGCAATTTAGGCTTCATTTTCATCATCTGCAAAATGGAGTTAAGACTGCAGTGTTTACAAAGCAAGGGGATAATCACCCACCAGGCAGGATTCTAGGCAACCGGCACTATCCTTATGTACTTTTTTTTTTTTTGAAAAGGAGTCTCACTCTGTCGCCCAAGCTGGAGTGCAGTGGCGCGATCTCAGCTCACTGCAAGCTCCGCTTCCCAGGTTCACATCATTCTCCTGCCTCAACCTCCCAAGTAGCTGGGACCACAGGCGCCCGCCACCATGCTCGGCTAATTTTTTGTATTTTTAGTAGAGACAGGGTTTCACTGTGTTAGCCAGGACGGTCTCGATCTCCTGACCTTGTGATCCACCCACCTCGGCCTACCAAAGTGCTGGGACTACAGGCGTGAGCCACCGCGCCCGGCCCCTTATGTACTTTTCCACAACCAAAAGGGAGTTGTGGCTCCATTTCTAAGCAAGAAAATATGAAAATATCCCCCAAAATACCGGATTTGTATAGCTACCTAAAGTTATGAAACACCCAACATTCTTAAGTTCCATGGTACTTCCTAGTTAATTTCATAGCATCACCAACAAGCTCAGAAATCAAACTTTCAGGTGGCATCTGAAACCGTCTTTGAAAAGAGCCACTCCCTTTACCTGAAGAACTATACAAGTTGGCGGAAGTTTACAAAATGCTTTCAAATCTTGTTGCACTAAGTACAAAATTTCTACTGTTTTCTTTTTTCCTTTTTGGCCATACTACACAATTCACAGTTGTGTTTTAACAAGCTAATGTGCTTTTCCTCCTTAATTCAAATGCCCACTAATTGCTTCTTCAGGTGTCTACCTTGGCTGTTCTGGAACTGGTTCAGGAGGTGAACCAGGTATTGGTGAGGGTGTTCTCTGGGGAATCTCACGAAACACTAACAAACTTACTTCCATCTCACACACACAAGGAACAACTTTGCTGGCAAAAAAAAAATAACCTTTTATAAATATTCAGATCTTTGCATCTAAAAATATTGCATGTCTCAATTTTTCCATTAATATATTTGCTATACCAGTTCATTTGTTTTGTCTGGTAGAGTTCACCAGTAGACAAAAGTTATTGTTTAAGAAAAAGTTATAAGAAAAAACTTCAAATTGAGAAAAAATATTTTACTCATTGCATTTTTATCTCTAAAAATAAACAAAAGAGCACCAAGATTGATTTTAGTGACAAAGCCTCCTGGTTTTACTCATGGTTCCACTGAAATATAATCTGGGAACACTGGTCTCTACGTTCACATCAATGTTGTTTAACTTTGTTTGAAAACTTCACAGTAAAGAGATGATGCCTGCTCACTTACTCCAGACCATCCAGATTATTACATGTAATACAGCATAAATTCAATACAGCTTGACATTTTGCCAGTGCATCCTCTATCCTGCCGTTTCTTAAAAGTTATCAATGAATCTTGCTCATCACATGGTAAAATAACATGAAAAACATGCATTCTGTCTCTTGTCATTCTTACTTATTTTGTAACCTCCCAGAAGGCTGCGATCTATATCTAAATATCTTTATATGGGGTAATATCAAGCCCAGCTAATGCTTCATGATGTTGAAAACTATCAATGACTGTTATTTTCTTGGTAATACAAATTACAAGGTTTTATCTAAGAGGACAGAAACAGAGCTGGTGTAGATTATAGCACTTAGCACAGTATGACACTAAAGACAGAAATAAAATAAAAGTGTTTGAAAAGATAAAACCATCATAGTGAAAAGAGTCCTAAAATATAGGGGCAAGAGGCTTGGTTCCAACCTCAGCTCTGCGGTGGAGCAGCTGAGAGACCCTGGCAAACTGCAATCTCTGTGAGCCTCAGTTTCCCTCTCTGTAAAAGGGGGCTGCCAACTTCCTGCTAACCATAAATGCCTGTAATAGGGATTTAAAAGGTTAGGAGGATTTGAAAACTCTATTTTGTTATATGAATGTTGACTTATTATTTTGACTAACACAAATGACACAGTATGGTTAAAGGATTAACATATGTATCAAATATGTTAGGACTAATTTTCTAACAACTGTTACTAGACTGAGGCATTCTCAAAATATAGTAGACATAATTTCCACATTCTTTGAGAGATTCGGAATATTGATCACCACCCTGCTGTTGCCTTTGCTTATCTTTATGGCCATCCATCAACAGCGACCTATACAAGTATAAAACCACAAATTAATAAGGGATTTTTTCAAAACCGACTTAGGTAGGCTGAGGAATGAAATGGACTTGCTCTTCTTGCTTAGAGAAGAGGGAAAAGGTTACAGAAAGGAAAGCTCAGAGAACGCCGGGTCATTTTCAAGGGCCCCTCATGGAAAGGAACGCCTAGACACGTCTGCTTCCAAATCCGTCTCCAGCCCTGGACTCACAGTTTTGTCCATGGTGGTCATTTCCTTGGCTGCAGCATCCAGGGCAGCTCTGGTCCTGGCATTGATCCGTCCTGGGGCAATCACCACTATCTTGCGCTGCTTGGCAGGCAGCTGGGAAAGGACGTCAGACTTCAGGCGCCGCAGCATGACCGCTTCCTCCAGCAGAAGCTTCAGCTCTCCCAGGTTGGAGGAACCTGAGTAGTCCCACCCCCAAGGCATCTGCAGAGAACAAGACAGCGACAGCCCCGTGAGGCTCCTTTCAGGCCCAGTCCAACAGGGATGTGGGATCCTAGGAGGTCCCTCTTCTCACAACCACCCCTGGCTTAGCTCAGAGAATTTCAAGTGACTTATAGGGACAAATAAACCCCCAGTAAAACAAAGGAGAAACGGAAAGGAAAAGAGAGAAAAAGTCAGGAATGAGGTGAACAAAAAACACCTATCACGGCATTCTACAATTTGGCAGTGAGCTTTCTTTTCCAGCAGCAAATGCCGGAAGTCAAGCAATTGCATGTCCATTTTATTAAAAAACAAACAAAAAACTTGGCTTGTCTGACTATTCCTGTACACTAAATACTAAATCTTCCCTATGGCTTATCCTACAGAGTCTGTTGCACAATGTAATAAAATAATGTCAGTAACATCTTTATTTGATGAGACTTATGGGGATTTAAAAAACTGTTGTTCCTCAGTATGGATTACACCAGCACAAACAAGTACAATATAATAAAAGTAATGCAGTGTTGTTGTTGATGGCAGCTGGGGTTGGCAGGAGGAGCCCACCATATAGGCTTCTGGCAGTCTGGCTGAGTGCCTAGGTAGTCCTTCATAAACATGGCCCCCCTTGTTGAGTAGCTCATGGGAGGCAGTGAGCTCAAATGTCCATTACCTGTCACACAGCTAGAGAAGACGTTACCGGCCAGGCACAGTGGCTCACACCTGTAATCCCAACACTTTGGGAGGCGGAGGCAGGCAGATCACTTGAGGTCAGGAGTTCGAGACAATCCTGGCCAACATGGCAAAACTCTATCTCTACTAAAAATACAAAAATTAGCTGGCGTGGCAGCGTGTGCCTGTAATCCCAGCTACTGGGGAGGCTGAGGCAGGAGAATTGCTTGAACCTGGGAGGCAGAGGTTGCAGTGAGCCAAGATGGCGTCACTGCACTCCAACCTGGGCAACAGACCAAGACTCTGTCTCAAAAAAAAAAAAAAAAAAAAGAAGACATTACCATTAAAAACCCTATCCTTCACCAATAATCTTACTGGAAATGGAACTGATTTCTATAATCTTGTAGAAAATCAGGGAGCTAGTGTGCCTGCTACTTTGTATTTTAAGGAGCTCATCTCCCCTCCTAGCTGATGAGCTAGTTACCTGAGGGTAGGGGCTAGGCTTTTCCATTATAGAGGGCTAGAGAGCCTAGCATAATAGTGGAGACAGAATAGGTGTCTCATAAACCTTTGCTAAATTGACAGAAGGAAGAGATGGTCAAAGGTGGAGGAATAAAATGTTGTAAAGCTGTTTCTTCTTTTTAAAAAATACTCTGAAATCAACTGCAAGTTCTCAGCAAATGCCTTCAGATAGTTAGTGGTTTGCAAATGAGCTCAGCATGAAGTTCTCTTTTCAGTGGTTTCTTAATGCATGAAGCTGGCAAAAAAAAATTAAAAAAAAAAAAAAAAAAAAGCAGCCCTGGCTTCTGGGTTGCATTAAATAAAAACCATGCTGAGAACAAGTGGATATCATAATTAGTTTGGATATTGCTATGGCTTAAATGTGTCTCCCAAATTTCACATGTTAGAAAAGTAATCCCCAAATTCATATGTTGATTGAACGTGGGGCCTTTGGGAGGTAATTAGGATTAGATAAGGTCATCATGGTGGGTCCCCCATGTTGGGACTGGTAGCTTTATAAGAAAAGGACCAGAGACCTGAGCTGACACATATGCTCTTGCTCTCTTCTCCATATGATGCCTTCTGCCATGTCATAAATATGAAGCAGCAAGAAGGCCCTCACTAGATGCCAGTGCCATGCTCTTGAACTTCCCAGTCTCCAGAACCATGAGCTAAATAAACCTCTATTCTTTATAAGTTACTTAGTCTATGGTATTTAGTTACAGCAACAGAAAACAGACTAAGACAGATATCGTGCTCCTAGGTTCTAATACTGTTAGCTCTTAATCTTGTAGGTTAAAACTTAGTAATACCAAATAATTTGTTACTTTTTTTTTTTTTTTTTTTTTTGAGACAGAGTCTTACTCTGTCACCCAGGCTGGAGTGCAGTGGCATGATCTTGCCTCACTGCAACCTCTGCCTCCTGGGTTCAAGCGAGTCTCGTGCCTCAGCCTCCAGAGTAGCTGGGACTACAGGTGTGTAACACTGCATGCGGCAAAGATTTTAAACTGGACTTTGGGATAGTCACAATCCAACAAGTTTTTATTGAAAAATTACCACATACCAGGCACTGGGCTAGGCTGAAAGGAGGATGTGAAGATGAGGAGGAAGGCATTCTTTGTTGTATTGGGGAGGTGTATCGAGAAGGCAGGAAAAGGAGAATTCAAAGTTAATGCCTTAGTTTCTGGCAGGAGAAACTACTGAGGAGATGCTGGCCTAAGATTGGGAACATAGGAAGGGACAGTTTGGGGAGGAAAGGCAATGAATTTTATCTTCAGCCCCTTTCATCACTAGCTGAACATTATTATGCCATGGGCCCAGATAGTCAAGAAAGAGAAGATCCTTTTTAGAAAGTGGACTGTTTGCAAATAGGACAGAAATCTAAATCACACATGAAGAGTTTTGAGGCACCATGAAAACTATATAGCATCAATCTAATCTGGATTGATCTACAGGGAAAATGAATTAAATATATGATTAAAGAAGTATATGGCTTTTAAACACATTTAACAATTGGGAAATTTCCTGCCTCAATAACCAGCTAAAAATAGTTTGCAATTAACTATGCTAAGCACTACAATTTACATTATAAGTACTTTGTTTGAGTGTAAGTGGATATTTTTAAAGTACTTGAAAACTTTTTTTCTTCTTTTAAAAATTTAAAAAATAAGGCAGACACTCTTGTTTATATCATGTATTTGCACAGCAAGGCTTTTCCCTCATAGATGGGTGGTCCCCTCATAGATGGCTTGTAGGGTAAGTTGCAGCCATTTCTCCAAAGTGTCAATACATTTGTGACTTGATCACAAAACAAGAATCCCTAAGGTCCGAATTAATGTGGTTTTAAAAACAAAGATTCCACGGCAATGCATTTGTGTTTATAGGGCTTCCTTGCCATTTTGGGAGAGCATTTTTGGGGTGCTGGCTATAGGTCCTGAGGTGCCTGTTCCACTGGCACTGCACTCACAGAGCCCACCCAAGGCATTTTGGGATCAGACTCCCCAGTCTATCTTTATCATTTTTTTTTCTTTTCTTTTGGCACAGGGAGGAATTTCCCACCTTTACTTCATATTCTTCCCATGCCAGGAGGAAGCCCTTACCCCCTCACCTACTTCTTCCCTCTGCCTGGGGCCTCAGCCTCACTCCTAGCTCACATCAGTGCCAGCATCTTCTCTAGGGCCAGCACTTGACATGGACTTTCCTTTTATAGCTCCAGCAGTGTGCCTCATGCAGAGCTGTGACCCTGAGCAAGAGGGCAGCCAGCTCTCAGAGCTCCACACACCTATATATCAGCCACTGGTCCCTTTACTGGAAAACGATGACTTTGGATCACCATAACCATTAAAACTAGACTGAAAGGGTAAGATGACCATTTTCCTCTTACCACTGAGGACATTCCAAAGCCATAGTAAGAAACAGAAGGACTGAAATCCATTTCCCTGGCCAGTGCTCTTCTGATCACATCATGGCCAGAGAGAAGGAAGAGAAAGGTAAGTGTCAAAATCAGGGTGAGAAATGGGTGGGCTGGGAGGGAAGAGATAATAAATACCCGCTTGGCATCACAGTAGCGAAGTCCAAAGGCATGAAACTGGGGGAAGAACGTTGGCTTGACTGCGATGATCTGTGTGTAGAGCTCTGCGGGCCGGGACATGGCTGGTGTGCCCGACAACAGGATCACCCTCTTGGCAACCTAACAGACAAACAACCAAAGGTGTTCTGAACACAGGGAGGAGCACACAGGAAATGTTCAAAATGCCCCAGTGACGGAGGAGCTGGATGCCCAGGGTGTGGCAAGAACCTAATGGCATTGCCAATGCAAGCAGTTAGATGGCATCTCCTTTTCTTTAAATCCTCCCTGCCTGCCCTCTGCTGAGCTCTATCTTAGTGCTTAACATATTACATTGAATTATAACTTTTCTGCCTCCCTTGTTAGATTGCAAGCCTCTTGAGATAAGGACTGGGCTGTATTCACCTTTATTTTCTGTAGCATATGCCTGACACCAAGTAACCAATAAATGTTCACTGTATGCTGCAAAAAAATTCACAAGGAAGCTAATTAGTATCCTAGGGAACACAGAGTAAACTCAAAGATTCCAGCATTGGACAGGAAGTGGGAGAAGACAGTGGCAGGTCTGAACTTCCTCCAGAGTGAATCTGTGACATGCAAGTTGAACTTAGATAATGACAATTACAATGAGCCCTCTCCCATTCCCAAGAGGAAGTGTCAGGGGTTGCCAATGTATACGTCTCCATGTGACTTCCTTTAAAGGAAAATAAGGCCTTTACTAACTCAGCTTCACAATGCTTCAAGCCTACCCTGACTCAGGCTCATTTTGCAGTTATTAATAATAAGAACCTTAAAAGGTGATACTTGGTTCCATTCTCCCTAAACAGCCCAGATCTGCAGCAGCCTGCTTAGCATGGGCAAGATGGGAAAAAATAGTTGGTCAACAGCAATGACAGATTCCAAGTTCCTCACTACCCAGACACCAATCTGACCCATGGGGATCAGACCTAAAGATCCCACCTCCTATTATTAAGATGGGAAAGACGGTGAGAAAAAAAAAAAAAGGAGACACTTCCTACTGTGTTAGAACACAGAATCACTACAAATTACTGGAGGTAAAATTCACTTCAGCTCTGGGAAGGGACCCTACCATGGAGCTCAGTAGTCTAGAAACAGCTTGTTAACCACTATAACCTTGAGTTAATGACAGTAATGCAAGGCAATTGCATGTAATAAATCACCTAGGACAATAAATTAGGTTTACAGATGGATACACTGCCTCATAAAAATAAATAAATAAAGGTGCAACAGTGAAAAGAAAAATCATTCTTTATAAATATACAATATATACAATTATCAAAACGCACTTATGCCCTCACAGCAATCGCCAATATCTAATTCCATTATGATGGGAGAGCTATGAATGTCTCCAGCTATAATTTTCCACAGTTCAATTACCTAAGCCTTCTAATTTCCTGCACGGTTTAAGGCAGACTCATTAAAATAACAATGAGCTGACGTTGGTAGCATCTCTTGCCTTGGCCTTAAGATCATTTCAATGAAAAAGGGAAAATGAAAAGTTTTATCAATAAGAGAAAATCTCCTCATCACCCCAAACCTATTCTGGGGATGGAGCCAGGGCAAAAACAGTTCATGGATCAGATGATGGAAATTAACTCCGGGGTCTTCTGTCAGATATTTATAGGATATAGTTAGTATTGAATCGCTTCTCCCATACACTGCCCAGACTAGAGAGTGATGGGAGCATTGCAAAGGGGTGTTTGTGGGCCTCAAAAAGGCAGAGGCAGCATTACAAAAAAAGAAAAAGACCAGCTTTGAAAAGAACCCAGAATGGCACCTGGTCTGTAATGGCGTGATTTGGCCTGCTCCCTGCTCAGTCCCCAACATGTGTGCATGTCATCACTATCACCCATAAGGGCTTTAACACATGCCCAGCTGCAAAGGTGTCATATGTCGCCCTCTACTTCTGAAAACTCCCAAATCTAGGAAAACATAAATCTGTAAAACTAAAGAAATCAACACTAAATTGAACAGTTTACAGTGAACTCCCATGGCTAAGGGAGAAAAGCAACACCTGAGAAATCTACGATATAACAACGTAAAAAAATACTTTCTGTGTGGTGTTAAAAAGATAATGTGATTCACATGTGCAGACACTGTTGGGGTCAGATGACCCTCAAAGACAGGCTTCGTTTCTTCTTGGGCTGGGGGTGGGAAAGTCCTGCAGAATAGGTTGAGTTAGTGTATATATATAATTCGCCACAGAGAGTTCAATGTAGTAATTGAAAGTGGATAAACTATACATAGTTGTAAAATTAAGAGCTGGCCGGGCATGGTGCTCACGCCTGTAGTCTCAGCACTTTGGGAGGCTGAGGCAGGCAGATTACTTGAGGTCAGGAGTTCGAGACGAGCCTGGCCAACATGGTGAAACCCTGCCTCTACTAAAAATACAAAATTAGCCAGGTGCAGTGGTGCACACCTGTAATCCCACTACTTGGGAGGCTGAGGCAGGAGAATCATTTCAGCAGGGGAGGCAGAGGTTGCAGTGACCTGAGATCATGCCATTGTACTCCAGCCTGGGTGACAAGAATGAAACTCCATCTCAAAAAAATGTAAAATAAAATAAAAAATAAAATTAAGAGCCAAGAGAATGTACTACTGTAGAGAAAAGAGCTGAAGTCCTAAGTTTATATAAGAAGCAGTCCAGAAATTCTTCATCACTTTATGTTATTTCTTTTTTTTTCCCCCAACTGAGCCAGTAACTCACTTTACTGAATTATTCTGATGGGCTGTAATATATTTCACCAAAACCCCAGACTAGGAAAACAAAGCTCAGTCCAGTCTTATACCCAGAATTATTCCTAATGGTACTCTAAATAAATTTACACAATACCATATATTCAACTTAGAAATAAGACATGAAGAAGGCAGGTAACATCAAAGAGAAGATCAAGTCCACACTGCTGGAAAGTCTCCATACTCAGTAACCCTGATGTGGCAGGGACATTGAAGCTGTGTTTTAATTAGTTCAGAGGTCATTATACAATCTTCAAAAATAAGGATAGTGGCAAGCATAGTCTGGGGACAAGTGACCAAAAGTACACAGATCAAGAATAAATGTGGGATCACAGTCACTATCCAAGGAGCAACAAAAGAGACACCTGTAGTTAAATCGAAAGTCTAAGAGCGAAAGGAAAAGCTCAACGTTCAGGAGAAACCCAGTGCTTGGAGTCAGGGAAGGAGACCGCAGGTGTATTCTTTACTCCTGAGTGGTGCCCCCGAAAACAAACCAGGCCAAACCAAGAAAACAGCATAATTATGGCCACTGCTGACTAGAGGCTGCCCTAAGCACTGGCAGAAGGCCACCTACCACTCAGTGATACTTTATGCATGGCCTCTGAATCTCTGGTCAGGTCCGCTTATTTCACATAAATGGTTCCCTCTAGGTTCTAGCCTATGTTCTAAAAGAGGCAAAGTTCTAGTCACAAATCTGAATAGTACTAACCTTAACTAAACCAATTTGCTATGATAACCATAATGCCTTCAAGCTAAATGAGTATTGTTGCTCTAACATAAATGAAATTTTAATGCCACATATAAAGCAGTTCTTGGGTAAGAACAGACAGAATGAAGACAGTGATTGCATGTACATTGGTCCAAAAATACCAAAATATTATAATGAGAATACATCGAATGGTATAATTATAGCTGATAAAAGTATGCCATTCCAAGCTTTTTTCTTTTCTTTCTTTTCTCTCTTTTTTTTTTTTTTTGAGACAGAGTATCACTCTGTCACCCAGGCTGGAGTGCAGTGACATGATCTCGGCTCACTGCAACCTCCACCTCCCAGGTTCGAGTGACCCTCCTGCCTCAGTCTCCCATATAGCTGGGATTATAGGTGCACACCACCATTCCCAGCTAATTTTGTAGAGATGGGTTTCACCATGTTGGCCAGGCCGTTCTCAAACTCTTAACCTCAAGTGATCTGCCCACCTCAGCTTCCCAAAGTGGTGGGATTATAGACATGAGCCACTGCGCCTGGCCTAAGGTAGATTTTTTTTACTCTGGAAAAGACAGTCTATTTTACCATAGGTTTCAAACTCTAATAATTTCCTTTTTAAGTCTGATTATGTAATGAAAGTGAGGAAACAAATGAGAATGGTCGGACCCCAGGGGACTTCTATAGCCTCATCACACTCGGGGAGAAAACGGCATCTGCCAGCTGACACGGCTCTCCCCTCTGGCCTGATAGGCAGTAAGCTATCTCAGACACAGAGGGATTGCATTTTCTACTCTCCACGTCTCTATCATATGA
The DNA here is from genome assembly GCF_049350105.2 of Macaca mulatta. Classification (NCBI taxonomy): domain Eukaryota; kingdom Metazoa; phylum Chordata; class Mammalia; order Primates; family Cercopithecidae; genus Macaca; species Macaca mulatta. The sequence continues at coordinate 121,649,370 of NC_133417.1, read as the reverse complement.
AAAAATTGTCATTGCAATATTGCATGTAATAGCTGCTATTTGGTTACAAATCCATCAAAAGAGAACAGACGATACATATTATGATACATTTATCCAATAGAATGCTATTTGCAAGAATGCGGTAGAAGTCATTTGGAACCATATGGAATGATTTTCAAGATACATTATTAAGGGGATAAAGACAAGTGTAAAACAATGGTGGTAAAACACTCTAAGGAGGCAGAAAGGAAACACACATTCGTACTTCCATAGATGCAGGCTGTTCTATGGAAGTAAACCTGAAAACTGGTAACTATAGCTGCCTTTGGGGAAAGAGACTGGGGACGAGGGATCCAGAGGGGTTGAAAGACTTACTTTTCACTGTCCATCCTTTTGTATCATTTGAATTTTTTTTTTGAGACACAGTCTAGCTCTGATGCCCAGGCTGGAGTGCGATCTCGGCTCAGGGTAACCTCCACCTCCCAGGTTCAAGTGATTCTCCCGCCTCAGCCTCCCGAGTAGCTGGGATTACAGGCGGGTGCCAGCACGCCCGGCTAATGTTTGTATTTTTAGTAGAGATGGGGTTTCGCCATTTTGGCCAGGCTGATCTCAAACTCCTGACCTCAGGTGATCCTCCTGCTACAGACCTCCCAAAGCGTTAAGATTACAGGCATGAGCCACTGCGCCTGGCCCCATTTGAATTTATCATCTATTTAAACTACTTTAATTACAAAGGAAAAAGAAAAAAGCCTTATACATTTTAGCTACTATCTCATCCAGCCAATGAACAGAGATATAAAAAGTACTCTCTACTTACAGAAAAAAGAAACAGCTGCTTATTAGGAAAGAATGGTAGGAATCTGGCAGCCTTTGCCTTTTAAAAATTTTTAATTTTGTTATTATACTAGTTTAACAATAAAAGCCAGTGTAAACAAAAGACAACTAAACTAAACCAAAAAACCCCCCACACACACCTCACTGTTCAAAAGAGTGCCGATAATCCTGAGGGCTGGAGTCACGTGGGGAAAAAAAGCCTCTGACTGAAGACTGAATGGGAGTGAAGACTGTTATGCCTGGCCAGACTGGACTTCAGAGGCCTCCCCCAAAAAGGTCAAATGAAAACTGACCTGGCAATTCTGATTGTAGGAATTTGTCCTAATAGGATAAATATGCAAGGTACATGTAGATGATGTTCACTTGCAGAATTATTTATAACAGCAACAATGGAAAACAACCACATATCTGACACTGAGGATTAAATTATGGGATGTGTCTCTACTATGTAAATGCTCCATAGTTATTGAAAAATGATGATCTTGCCCAATAACTGACATGCTGGAAAAATAAGCTGTTAACAGTGGCTTTTTCTGTTGCAGGGATTAACGGTAATTTTAACTTTGTTCTTTTTAGCTTCTATCATGTCTACTTTCATATATTTATATATAAAAATAGATCTACCTCATTTAGGATTAGTAGCCACAGCAAACAGTACTGTGGGGGACGAAAAAGGTCACATTTCCCAGGGGATGGTGACACCAGTTTCTTACAATCTAACACGTCCTCTCTCTGCTGACTCAAAGGCCACATTTTCTAGACACGATCTGGCCCTGCTATCCAACGAACTGTATGATTTAATCTAAATACCTCATTATGCCTATTTGCTGAAAATATGCTCGTAATATTAATTATCAGAATATAGTTCTAAGAGATGTTCACATTAGAGGAACAATCAAGTGGTATTAAATTAGGTCCTTATGTGGCTTTTCAAAGACATACTTTACTTTCTCCTAACTACCTTATTATTCCAAAAACATTTAGATTCATCTCCTTATTTAGATTGGTGGTTCTCCATGGGGTTGGGGTAGGGCAAGGTGGGTAGAGAGTGATTTGTCCTCCTTCAGAGGACATTCGGTAGCATCTGGAGACAATTTTGGTTGTCATGACTGGGGAGGAACTGCTGGCATCTAGTGGGTAGAGGCCACGGATGCTGCTAAACATCCTAAAATGCACAGGACAGCCCCCCAACAACAGAGTCACCAGCCCAAAATGTCAACAGTGCCAAGGTTGAGACTCCAATCTAGATGAAAATACAATAGACAGAGATGAAAGGTTCGGTTAACAGAATAGCACAGAATGCTCCATCCCATTCCTTCACCCCAGTCCTGCCACAGTCCAGCATTACATGAAGTTAATGTTGCAGAAGAGTGTGGCCTCAAGACACCTTCATAAACACAGGCCATGTTCGTGGGGTTATTTTAAAATATTAATTCAACCAAGTTCTACAGCAAATGCAGAGTAGTACATATTAGTTAGCAGTTTAAAGATTTATTTTAAACCTGTCACTTTGAAACATCCTCAAGATATTAAAGAGGTATACGCTGCTTCCAAAGGTCTGGATGAGAAGCACACATTTCAGAAACCACTATCTGGCTCAGCTTACCCAGCCAGGCAATGCTACATTAACAAGTGGTTGCTAAGAAGCTTTCACATTGTATCTTTAATGATAGAATCTATCTATTGTGCAATTTCTTTTGTCTAAACAATCAGGAGTAAAGATTTAATTTAGTTATGGCTGAAATACTGAAACCATAATACCAAAGCCTATTTTTTTTCCTACAGAAAGCATATTAAAGCCTCCCAAAAGAAAGGTCACCAACCTAGGAAAAACATTTTATTTAAGTGTGTCCATCAACAGCTCTCGGCATATAAATATTTATAGGTATTACTGGCAGAGAATCAAGGTATTTTTTTTTTTTTTTTTTTTTTTGAGACAGAGTCTCGCTCTGTCACCCAGGCTGGAGTTCAGTGGTGCAATCTCGGCTCACTGCAACCTCCACCTCTCAGGTTCAAGCAATTCTCCTGCCTCAGCTTCCTGAGTAGCTGGGACTACAGGTGTACACCACCATGCCTGGCTCATTTTTCTATTTTTAGTACAGATAGGATTTCATCTTGTTGCTCAGACTGGTCTCAAACTCCTGGCCTCAAGTGACCCCCTGCCTCGGCCTCCCAAAGTGCTGGGATTACAGGCGTGAGCCACCACCCCAGCAAAACCAAACTTTCTCAGTAAAAGACTTTTATTCTTAGGTTTGGCACATGACATGACCCTGCCTTGGAAGATGTGTCATATTCCGTTATTCCTAAACACATGAAAACTTGAAATGAGTGGACACTTATGGGTGTTTTGTGAGGAACTGGTAAGATTAATGCTCAAATGCTAAGCTTCATTAACATTTAGCATATTTGTTTTCCCCAGTTTAGGTAAAAGTTAAAGCTTCTTTTAATCAATAAAAAGCTAGTTTTAAGATGCTGATACAACACAAAGGTTGCTTTGAGCACAAGAAAAACACACACTTTGGTTAGCTCAGTCTGAACAAACCAAAGTGGATACCTCCAAAGTCATCTGTGATACATTTCTAACTTGTTACGAGAGAAAAGGCTACTTTTCTAATTGTACTTCCCCTTCCCTCTTCCAGTAATAGGAAAAAAATCACCCTCCCCAAAAATGGAAGGAAATTTGGAGGCCTACCCTCTGCTGGGATGGGGGACCAAGAAACCAAACACAGACAGAAGAGAGAGACAGATGAAACACAGAGCCTATATTGCACATCAGAACATGCTTAGATAAAGACTAGAATCTGCATCACATACCCACGCCTGCCTGCTGTGAAGCCAGAACTCACACCCACCAAAGCACTCAGAGATGAGTTTAGGCCACCACAGGGAGGAATGTGGATGGCTGCCCCTTCTGTCAACCAAAGAGGCTCACAGTAGCCACAGAAAACAGTATCAACTTTTAAAGCCCATCTCGGCTTTACCAGCGCATCTCACTGACCCCGCCAGCCCTTGCTCAGTTCTGTTTGTATTAGGTTGATGCAAAAGTAATTACGGTTTTTTTGCCATTACTTTCATTAATACAACTCTTCTTCCCTGATTTCCAGCATCTTGACAGCTTTGCCACTACAAGTGACTTAGAAGACAGGCAGTTTTTCTAAGCTATTTAGTGGACAAACTGCTAGAGGCTCTCCCTTGTCTAAGCAGGAAGCCAAAGGAGGATTCTGGAGTCCAGTGCCCACCCAGCCTCAACGGTCTTGACCTTCGAGAGACAAAGGCAGTACTACTGACTACCAGTACTGATTACTAGTTCCTTAGCAGGATGTTAGGAAGAAAGATGAAATTGGTACCACAGCCCTAAGGAGGGAGAGATACCCTAAGTCAACACCAAGTCATGACCATGGCCCACAGGTCTGTACTTGCAACCCCTGCTGGACTAGGACCACATGCAAGCCTGAGCAAAATATTACAGGACGCCAATGCTCAGTGGGCTCGGTTCTCAGAAGTACTCACCTTTAGGACCGGCATAGCTGCTCGACAGCGGGCAGTCCTACTGTTTTTGAGGAAGTGAGATTCATCCTGAAAAGAAGCAACCACGTAAGTGAACAAGGTCCAATCCTGAGTGGACAGAAATAAGGGCCACTTGAGGCTTGACCCTGGCATGGCAAGTGCAAGGTGGACGCTCCCTTAGCACTTTCTCATTTAAAGAGATGGTTCAGTGGGCCTAGGTCAGGACCCAGGGTTCTGGTGGCAGCTTCTCTACTGCATTCTGAGCAAGCTGCTTCATCTCTCTGGGGACAATTTTCCATCTATAAAGTGGGATTCATGATTCCCTGCTCCACCCACCTCAGAGGCTGCTCAAAGAAACCACTAGAAGGTGGTTTGCTGCTTTGTAAGAGGCACCTCGCACCTGTGGAGCACTAGACCAAGTGCCCCATAGTGGGCCCTGCACTGATGCAAAGCTCTGGGGTGTCCAGCCCCTGCTCTCAGGGGCTCAGGGTGCAGGAAGGATGCCAGACACACTGACAAGCGATCAGGCTATATTATTAGTACTGAGGTGAGTGTAAACAAAACGCTGGGGAAACTGAGAAATGGAAAGAAGATGATGTGATTCCCATCCTCAAGGAACTGCTATGTTTAGAACATGAAGTCTGATTAACCACTCTGCACTGGTGCATAAGAAAATACATATATAGGCCGGGCGCGGTGGCTCAAGCCTGTAATCCCAGCACTTTGGGAGGCCGAGGCGGGCGGATCACAAGGTCAGGAGATCGAGACCACAGTGAAACCCCGTCTCTACTAAAAATACAAAAAATTAGCCGGGCGCGGTGGCGGGCACCTGTAGTCCCAGCTACTCAGGAGGCTGAGGCAGGAGAATGGCAGGAACCCGGGAGGCGGAGCTTGCAGTGAGCCGAGATCGCGCCACTGCACTCCAGCCTGGGCAACAGCGTGAGACTCCGTCTCAAAAAAAAAAAAAAAAAAAAAAAGAAAATACATATATATATGTTTATACATAGTTTGTTTTTCTTTATTCTTTTTTTTTCTTTTTGTTGCATAAGCAAATATACAGTTGATCATATTTTCTAAAGCCAAATGAGTAACTAATACATGAGTATTTGAGTGGAAATTTTCTAGTTTGGTACAGTCAAATTCCTTGCTGTGTGACTGTAAACAACTACCTCTCTGTAGTGCCAGTTTTGCTATTTGTAAAATGGGTACCATAGTTCCTTATGTATTAGGTTCCCGTGAGTCTTAAATGAGCGAACACATGTAAAGTCCTTAGCACAGCCCTGCCACTCAGTAAGCACTCAATGCTATCAGCCTTCCTATAGCTGGGATACCACTGAGATCCCAACTCTGTCCTTAAAGATGATCTATAAGAAATTCCATTTCAGCTATCACGAGCAAATAGGGCCACAAAAGCACAATAGAGGGGAGTGTGAAATAACCCTCAAAATGTCAAGACAGTATCTTGTCCAGAAAGCTGGAGTGCTATAGTCATATGCCTTTCTGATGATGAGGCCTCATTACAGTCAAGAAAAAGGTATTTGTGGAGAAAAAACACAGAGAGTACAGAGGATATGGAAGAGAATGGGCCCTTTCAACCAACAGGCAAAAATGTGCCAGTACTGGAACAAATCACAAAGAATGGCTGGAAACCGAAGCCTCTTCTGAGAAGTGTGACACTTCAGAGCCATCACTCTGTTCTTTCCTACAACATTTCTCTGAAAGCAAGAGGACAGAGCTCTTACTTAACTGAAGAACAAACCAACAATGGTGGTAAGTGGCTTGCCAAAAAATCATACGGCAGGTTAAGTGATGGGCCAGAAAGAGAACATGAATTCTGAAGGCAGACGCAACCCAGCTTTAATCAATAACCTCCAACTTGCTAGCTTCGTGCCTATGGGCAAATTTATGTACCCACTCTCATTGCCAGTTTCATCAGCTGTGAAATGGATAATTCACAAGGATAAAAGATAAAGCCTGTTCAGGGACCACTGGGAAAATAGATGATTATATGTCAGCAGCTAACACAAGGCAACAGTCAAGAATTGAAAGCATTATTCTTCCCACACACTCTAGAGCCATCCCCATCATCCTGGAAAACTTCTTATAATGTTTTCATTTCACATGTATGCTGACAGCTGACATCTTTTCTTTTTCTTTTTTCTTTTTTTTTTTTTGAGATGGAGTCTCGCTCTGTTGCTAAGGCTGAAGTGCAGTGGCCAGATCTCAGCTCACTGCAAGCGCCGCCTCCCGGGTTTATGCCATTCTCCTGCCTCAGCCTCCCGAGTAGCTGGGACTACAGGCGCCCACCACCTTGCCCAGCTAGTTTTTTGTATTTTTTAGTAGAGATGGGGTTTCACCGTGTTAGCCAGGATGGTCTCGATCTCCTTACCTCATGATCCGCCCGTCTTGGCCTCCCAAAGTGCTGGGATTACAAGCTTGAGCCACCGCGCCCAGCAATGCTGACATCTTTTCCAAGCCACACTTAAATTTGTGCCAAACCAGAAATGACTCCCCCAAAGACTCATTACCTCTATCATTTTGCAAAACTATCAATGCTCAAGTTTGCTTATGCTAAGAACACAGTGTGGTTCTCATGTCCAAAACATAATAATAGATCCCCTGAGGTCAGTAACGGTATCTTCTCCTTCCTTTCTCTAAGCTCCCACAATATTTGTGTGAGCTATGTAAATACACTGAGTACTGACAGAGATGGCTGGGTACCAAATCTGTCTAGAGATCCTTAGGAAGTATGTAAGGAGTTAAAAGTCGGAAAGCCTGTGTGTAATTGAAAGATACGTTGTCAAATCTGGAAGCGGGTCCAGTAAGACCTTCTTTAAAAAACAATTAGAGGCGAGGTGAGGTGGCTCACGCCTGTAATCCCAGTACCTTGGGAGGCCAAGGTGGGTGGATCACCTGAGGTCAGGACTTCAAAACCACCCTGGCCAACATGGTGAAACCCCATCTCTACCAAAAATACAAAAATTAGCCAGATGTGGTGGCGGGTGCCTGTAATCCCAGCTACTCGGGAGGCTGAGGCAGGAGAATTCCTTGAACTCAGTGGGTGGAGGTTGCACTGAGCTGAGATTGCCCCACTGCACTCCAGCCTGGGTGACAGAGTGAGATTCTGCCTCAAATAAATAAATAAATAAATAAACAAATAAGGGCACCAAATTGCAAGGAACGAGAGCAAGGCCTCCCATTGGCAGCCACTGACCAAGCTTGGCCAACATGGTGAAATCCTGTCTGTACTAAAAATACAAAAATTAGCTGGGCGTGGTGGCGGGTGCCTAAAATCCCAGCCACTCGGGGAGCTGAGGCAGGAGAATTGCTTAAACCCGGGAGGCGGAGGTTGCAGTGAGCCGAGATCGTGACACTGCACTCCAGCCTGGGTGACAAGAGTAAAACTCTGTCTCCATTAAAAAAAAAAAAAAAAAAAAAAGGCCCCAAAAAACAATTAGAGTAAAAAGTGCTTTTGTGGGGTGGGGGTGTATCTTCACATTGGCTGGAAGAAAACTCAATTGTTGGCCGGGCGCGGTGGCTCAAGCCTGTAATCCCAGTACTTTGGGAGGCCGAGGCGGGTAGATCACGAAGTCAGGAGATCGAGACCATCCTGGCTAACACGGTGAAACCCCGTCTCTACTAAAAAAAATACAAAAAAAACTAGCCGGGCGTGGTGGCGGGCGCCTGTAGTCCCAGCTACTCGGAGGCTGAGGCAGGAGAATGGCGTAAACCCGGGAGGCGGAGCTTGCAGTGAGCCGAGATCGCGCCACTGCACTCCAGCCTGGGTGACACAGCGAGACTCTGTCTCAAAAAAAAAAAAAAAAAAAAGAAAACTCAATTGTTTGAGTAAGATGGCACCAGATGTGGGCACACCCCTTTGCCGTCTAGGTTGTAGTCCCCAGAGCCCCAGGTGGCCTGGGGTCCACATCATGGCCTCCATCCATGACTCATGCTGGGAAAGAGATGAGCTAGAAATCCCCAGCAAAGACTAATTAAATCACAATTTCAAAAAAAGCTCCCTACGAGATTCTAGTATGCAGCCAGAGTTGAGAATGGCTATTTGAAGGGAATGAATTTCCAGTTCCTCACAAAATAAAGACAGTGATTTCTATTCTTCTAGAAACTAAATGAGGCTCAAGGAGATTATAGACATGAAAGTTCTCAGAGCTTTTACAAAGAAAGTTTCCAGAGAGATGAAGTACTTAAAGACTTTGCCAAGTTTCTTACAATGATGACAACTTTAAAAGGGGTTTTTAGCTGTTTTTCCAACTTGCTAAGAAGGTCAAAGCTGACAATGTTGATCAGGCCAGCTGTCAGGCGGTCCTTCCCAGTCACCACGACGTTGATGCAGTCTGGGCTCAGAGACGGTAGCCAGCGAAGGAAGGCCTGTGGATGACAGGAGGGAATAAAGCTACAATGAACACCCAGCACAGCAGCTGTTGGTTGTGACAGCAGCAGTCTCATGGCCATGAACAGCCATCACCTCTACCTTCCTCTCACCCACCTGCACCCCTTCACTTGCCACTGACAGGACACTCCTTGTTTTGTTTTTTTTTTTTAAGAGTTGGGGGAGCTGGGCGTGGTCGCTCATGCCTGTAGTCCCAGCACTTGGGGAGGCCGAGGAGGGCGGATCACCTGAGATCAGGAGTTTGAGACCAGTCTGACCAACATGGAGAAACCCTGTCTCTACTAAAAATACAAAATTAGCTGGGCATGGTGGTGCATGCCTGTAATCCCAGCTACTTGGGAGGCTGAGGCAGGAGAATCGCTTGAACCTGGGAGGCGGAGGTTGTGGTGAGCCGAGATCGCACCATTGCACTCCAGCCTGGGCAACAAGAGAGAAAATTCGGGTCTCAAAAGAGTTGTGTTGGTCTCACTTTGTTGCCCAGGCTGGAGTACAGTGGCACCATCACAGCTTACTGCAGCCTCAAACTCCTAGGTTCAAGTGATCCTCCCGCCTCAGCCTCCCAAGTTGCTGGGACTACAGGTGCACACCACCATGATTGGCTAATTTCTTTCTTTCTTCTTTTTTTTAAAGAGATGGGTCTCAGTATGTTGCTCAGACTGGTCTTGAACTACTGGCCTCAAGTGTCCTCCTGCCTCAGCTTCCCAAGTTGCTGAGACTACAGCCGTGAACCACCATGCGTGGCTATCTCCCTGCCTGTCAGCAGTCACTTCATGGTGTCTGGGTTTCATCTCTAAGATCTCTAACTAGATGGTAAGTTTCTGCAGGGAAAGAATACGACTCTTTTTAAGAGGAATTTTATGAAGGACTTAGCAGAGCCTGGTACACTGAAGGCAAATCATAAACGTTTATTGATGATGATGAAACTATTTATGTCAATATTCCTACAAATCCACCTTCTCTCTCTGGCAATCTGAGCATCTCTAGCCAAACCCACCCAGGCATCTGGGTGCTCACCTGCACCACCTGGGCTGACATTGTTCGATACAAGGAGGGCTGGCCTTTTCTCTAACCTCAGGCTGGTCACCATCTGGCTGACTCTTCCTAGAATTTCTGAGGGTGCTGTGGGAACCTAACACACACAAAATATGTACTGAAGATTACTTTCTACAGGCACTGGCAGAATTCATATCACAAGACTTGGGAGGCCAAGACAGAAGGATCACTGACCTCAAAAGTTCAAGACCAACCTGGGCAACATAATGAGACTCTGTCTCATTAAAAAAAAAAAAAAAAAAATTAAAAATTAAAATTAAAAAAAAAGAATTCAGATCACTGAGACAGAAAAAAAACGAGGTGCACATTTTTTAGTTTTTCTTTTTTTTGTTTTTTTTTTTTTGCCATCTCTTCGGTCAGAACATCTGGGCCTTGGGCTGACCGGCAGCAGGAGGAGCTGCCTCCTCTGCACGAGAGGCTCATGGAGGCCTCAGGAAGAAGCCCCAGGCTGACGTCAGTGGCATAAAGTTAGAAAAAGCTGTAGACGATGGACTAGGTCTTCCTTCTTCACTAAGTTTGTTCACGGACTTTTTATTCATTTCACAAAACCAACCACTGATTCCTGGATTTAGAGTAGAAAAAGCTCAAGGGTGAGTGATACAGTGTTCTTGCCAGGCTCTGCATCCATAAAGTTACCGGGCAGACGGCGAACATCCCACTCACTCCCCGCTCGACAGAGTGCAAAATCCCTGAGTTGGGCAGTCAGGAGATGCCACAAGACCCAGCAGGGCTCCTCATTAACAGGAAGCACGGAGCTTAACCTCTGAGATTCCGTTTTCTCGTCTATAAATAGGGTTACTATCTATTGTACCTACCACACAGGACTGTCACGGGATTGAGGAAAACATAGGAGGTAAAAATATTTTAAAAATTAAGTGTGGGCCGGGCACAGTGGCTCACGCCTGTAATCCCAGCACTTTGGGAGGCCAAGACAGGTGGATCACTTGAACCCAGGAGTTCGGGAACCAGCCTGGGCAACATGGCAAAACCTCATCTTTACAAAAAGTACAAAAACTAGCCAGTCTCATAATCCAGTTTCAAAATAAATAAAAATTTTAAAAAACAATAAACGAGAAAAATAAAGAAAACTAAGTGTGGTACAGATGAAAAGTATTATGAGCAGGGCACAGAGGTCCCAGAAGTGCCTGCTGACAGATGAACACAAGTCTCTAAGCCGGTTTCTCCTCGGCTTTCTTCCCTCAAGGTGTAACCTGATTCTGATCCAGAAAACCCCCAGCCTGCCCTCAGGTGGCATCTCATCTCTCTTCCTGCCTTTGCCTTTACTTGAGACAGGATCCTTAAAGATCCCTAGACCCTGTCCGCAAACCATTATTTTATGACTCTAACACTGAAGAAAACCTTCTCTGTGAAAACTGCAATTTGAAGAGCATTAACCTGCTCCCAAGTGAAGCGCACGGAGGATGGCACCACCACCAGGAGAGGCCACTCCTTCCGGTAAAAGGCTGCGATGCAGATGGCTTGGATGGTCTTCCCCAGGCCCATGTCGTCAGCGAGCAGCAGGCGGCCTCCTTTGGCTATGGCAAAACTGAAGGCAGACAAGGTGAGGACGGCATGTTTCCCAGGGCACGAGTTCATCTGCCCTCACGTCCGGTGGGTCAGCACTGCCGGGTGAAGGCCACCGCACTGGCCAGCCCAGGCCCAGCCCACCACCAGACTTGCTCCCCAGAAGGGAAGGAGCATGGGCCAAATAGGGAGCAGAATAAAAAAGAGAGAGAGAGAGAGAGAGAAAGTCTAAAAAGGAAAAATGTGGAATGTGGTCGAAAGGTAGGGAGAAGATCTGGAAGATGATTAGGTCGTGGAGGCCAAGGAAGGAAGTTTCCAGGGAGGAGTCACCTCAGCCCACTGTAGGCAGGACCCAGGGGACGTACGTGGAGGAGGGCGATGGGAGTCCAGGACTAGCACTGAGGAGGGCATGCTTACTCACTCCAGAGTCTGCCTTGAAAGGAAGGAAAGGGCCAGGCGCAGTGGCTCATGCCTGTAATCCCAGCACTTTGAGAGGCCGAGGTGGGCGGATCACCTGAGGCCAGGAGTTTAACACCAGCCTGACCAACATGGTGAAACGCCATCTCTACAGGCACATGCCTGTAATCCCAGCTACTCGGGAGGCTGAGGGAGGAGAATCGCTTGAACCTGGGAGGCAGAGATTGCAGTGAGCCAAGATTGCACCATTGTACTCCAGCCTGGACAACAAAAGCGAAACTCCATCTCAAAAAAAAAAAAAGAAAGAAAGAAAGGAAGGAAAGAAGGGCTGGTGGGTGAAAAGAAGGCTTTCTGAAGATCAGAGAGCATTCAGTATGCATAAAGGCAGAGAAAGGGGCTGGCAAAGACAGAAGATGCTGGTAACGAGAAGAGAGGTAGAGAAAAGGATCGGAGGAAGGGTGCTTGGCCAAAAGCGAGCACCGACCTCAGCATCGAGTTTTTCATTATGGCAGCCTCCAGGACCCTAAAGCCCGTAAGTGCAGCATCCCTTGCTAATAGTTTATGAATAAAGGTGTATTCCACTATTTTGGAGCCAGACTGGCTGGGGTTGGAGTCCCAATTCCATCACTCAGCAGCTGTATACCTTCATGCCCATGATTTAACCTCCCTATACCTCAGCCCCCTCAGCAGTAAGAAGGGAGTAATAACAGTACCTATCTCATGAAGCTGTGGGAGGGTTAATAAAGCTAATACTGAAAACAGTGCTTGGAAACATCATAAGCGTTAAGGAAGTGCTTCTATCATAACTACTATTCCACAAAAAGAAAAAGAATCAAAACACAAACAGTAAAAATGACTTGCTCGTGTCGCATGATGAAACAGTGAAAAGCTAAAAGGATCCCAAGTGCCAGATGTCTGGTCCTCTGTGCCAAATACTAGTCTTCTTTCATCTAATCTCTGAAAAGGAGATCATTTGCTGAGAATCCTGATAATAAGCCGCTGGGATAGCTCTTTCTCTTTCCTTCTCACACAGTGAAAACAGAGAATGTCACCTCTTCTAATCAGCAGCTAGCAGGGCTGACAAGAAGTCTAGGCTACACTTGCCCTTTCTGAATTGCCTGGAAACACCGTTTCCAAAGATGGAAAACTGGGCAGCAAATCCCCAGGCAGCCCGAGGCCAGTAGAGTGTGGAGACAACAGGCATCACGGCATGGCACCCTTCTGTTCTCCCTGCAGCCTGAGCGGGCCCCTGCCTGGGAGAGGAGGCAGCCCTTCCCAAAGCCCTGCTTTGGCGGCCTCACCCTCCACTGGGGAGGAACGGAGCCGAGCGGTGGGCTGCCTCACCTCTCCAGAACAGGCACAGCCTCCTCCCTGTACACCCACCTCTATGAAATCTTCTGGACCATTTCTGGGATCAACCCACAACACAGACAGATGGGGGGAGGGCAGGTGTGAAAAGATGTATTTTCTACCTCACTTTCTGATTTACAAAATTGGTGGCCAGCGAGGACAGGCAGTACCTAAGCAACGGAATCCATGGAGAGCCCCACGCCCTTTGAGCGTCTTTTGTTTCAGCCTCCTCATCTTTACCATCTATAATTTCCAGAAGTTTGGTCTATCCGCATCCTTAGAGCAGAATGGACCCCCTGAATTTCACATTCTTTCTCTCCTTTTTCCCCTGCCTAGAGGGAGCCCAACTAAGGAACAAAGTGGCCAAAAAGTGACAACAAAGACAGAAAAAGCCTGGATAACAGAGGAACAATAACATAATTAAATGTCATCCTCCACAGGATAGTTGAATATAATAGAAAAAATTTTCTGGAGTCCTGTTTACAATTTATGTTTTTAAAATTTGAATTGTAGTATTTATATTATTACTATTTTTATGATTTATTGAATAGAGACATTGATTTTTTTATGTTATGTCTATAAGGCAACATGATTGTAACTACAAATATGCAAAATTAAACACATGCCAAAATTGAAAAAAAAAAAAGAAATAGAAAAAAATGCCATACTCAGAAATTAATCAATCAGAAAACACAGATTTAAGCCCCAGTTCCACTTTTGGCAGCTGAATAACTTTAGGCAACTGACTGTCTTTCTGAGCCTCAACTCATTCACCTGCTGAAGAGGCCGACTTGGATATTAGAAGATGCTGACATTTCTAAGAGATTTTGCTTTATAAATTAAAGGGTGTTTTCAATTGTAGTTCTTGCATTAAAGACAACAAAACACGGAATTGACAGCCCTCCTCCTCCAATGCCAAGCCCCTACCTCTTCAGAGTATGAAAGTTAAAATCTGAGTTTATTTAGAAAATTCTGAAGAAAGATTACAAGTACTGTTAGCAGCTTTAGAGCCACAGAGGGAGAAACAGATCTGCCCTGGGGTGCCTCACACACAGAGCCTCTCTCAGGGATAATGGGGTAACAGGTAAGACCAGCACCCACCACGTGGGCCCAAGGATGGCTAACAGTGCCACGAAGAACTTGGATGCTGAAGGCAGGGGCTGCCCAGGGGGTGGGGCTGGGCAACCTCTACTGCAGCTTTAATAAAGAGCCCAGAGGAAGAAAGATGAAAGGAAAAAACCACCCTGAGCCCGGTTAAAACAAGGCCCAAAGGACATCTCACCAGCTGAAGGATTGGAATGGCAATGCCAGAGGACGTTTTGCAGAGTGTGCTATTTAAGAGAGATGGAAGGAAAGGAAGAAAAGAATTAGGGGGAAGGGCCGGGCCAGGTAATGTAATAAAGTGCATTGTGCCCAAACAGCACACCGAGACCCAAATCCTGCCAGAGACGGTAGCCAAGCTTTCACCAGAATACCACAATCAGGCTTCAAGCAGGCAGGCTGTCGCGGTGTGTCAGTGCCATTGATAATTTAGGTTCCTTCCCTTGCACAGGGCTCTATGTCCAACTACACTGTCTAATAACAGCTTCTTATTTCTAGACAGACTATCAAGACTTCCTCTTTCTTCTCCTTGAACTCCCAAATTTTTAAGAGAAGTCGATTTCGAATCTGGCATTTTGCTTCTCCCAAGTAACTCTGGAAAAAAAGGAAAGATCAAGATGTAGGTTTACCTTTTTTCTTCCTCTAATAAGAGCACCTTGACTTTCTTTTGGAGAACTGCTACCTCCCACTTTCAATCCAAGTAATTTAGCTGGGCAGGTCTTACCCTCTGGTTCTAGGGATGGGCCTATCACCAAGTCTAATCAACAAGACCTCAAGCCTCCAAGGCCACGATAACTGGCTCCAACGTTGGTACCAGACTTAAGCCATTGCAGTGTTAGCCCAATTAGGAAAAAGGTGCTTCTGTGTGTTGCTAAGCTGAGAATGCAAGCTGGAAGCCCCTGGCTGCCCGAGCTGCCACACTTAAGGAGCACCTGCTTGGGAACAGAGCAAACAAACAGAAAGCAGATCTGAGAGAGGACAGCAGCCTGATGAGACCTTTAGAGATGCTGGATTTTCTCTTATAGGCACTGAGAAATCTCTTTCCTTAAGCTAGTTTGAATTGGGTTTCTGCACACCTGTAATTCCGAGTCTTGATTAACCCATGGAATTTGAAATCAATGGTTACAATAAGGCTTTGGTAACAGCACACCTGGCGGTTTAATGCCTACACTCTTCTAAATTTTCATCTCTCCGTGGAAAATAAAAGTTCATAAAACAGGAAGCATCTGAATGTGGTCTGTGGTGAGTAATGAAATTCGAGCAAGAGAGGAAGAGAGAGGAAGCTCAAGAACCTACTTGACTCCAGCTCTCTGAAAGGGCATCAGATTAGACACGAGCTTGGGGTCCACTCCAGAAAGGTCTGCCTCCGGGACATCTGGCGCGAGACTGAGAGATGTCTTCTTGAGCTGAGAAGCAAACGCCAGGGTGAGAGTCATGGGCAGAGGATCCAGCTGAACTTGTGGGAGGCAGCGCACCTTTGCAACTGGAAAGAAGAACAGAAGCATATGAGCTGGAGTGTTCATGCCCAAAAGATTTGGAGAAAGGGAAGCTTTGGGATATAAATATTTCCTTCCAGTGATGCTGGTCCTAGGTCCCTATATAATGGGTGGAGAAATCTCTCCTAGTCAGGATCATTAACCCAAGTGGGAAAAATAAATTACTTGGGATCTACATGGAAATGAAAGCAAATGAATTGCACTGACCTTGCTTTCTGAAAGAATGCAGTCTCACCTGATTTTAAACTTCAAAAACGAGGAAAAAAAAAAACCTTTATTCAACAGAGAAACAGAAAAAGAATAAACCAGAGAGATTAAAAAAACACATAATTCTTGGGAGAAGGAGGCTGAATTACAAATTAAAAATGCATAGAAAAAAATGACGGACCTAGAGACCTCTGGCAGTGGAATTACCGTTAAATCACTAACCACAGCCTGCTGTCCTGCGGGCTGTCACTTTCAGGATGTTCTTCCCTTTTATCATTTTCCTTTGAAAAATCTAATTAGAAGAGTAGCCATTATTTACAGATCGTCAATTGCTCTTTATCCTTTACCCTTTCAAGGGCACCCTGGGAGTGAGAGTGACCCACCAAGAGGCTAATTGTCCTCCGGTATCCAGTAAAGGAAACTACAAAGAGAAACTGGGTATTATTTTACTTCTATCCAATCTTATTTGGAATTCTAAGGCTGGTTCTCTAGTTCACATGGTCATGTGTGATCGTGTTTTCTTAATACCCTCACAACCGATTCCAAAAGTCTTTTGCCACAACCATCAATCGGTTACCACTGTAAATGCTGATGTGAACGTGCAGGGCTGAGCCATCTACTGCTACCTCCAACTGCTTTGTATTTCAATGTATTTAAGTCCATTTCTCTCCTCCACTAAATATAAGTACCAGTTATTTCTGGAAACAGTTTCCACGAAAAGAATCACCATGAGAGGAAATTAGGTAAGGTTGAAGGCTTTAATACAGAATAGACTGTCCATATTGATGCACAAATACATTTTATACCTCCAAATTAAATCTTAGCATGCTGATTTCTGCACACTTCAGGAGGCTGAGCACTCCATGTGCTTTCAGAAAAACCATTTTCATTTTAATTCTAGTGATCTTCAGAACTCAAATACCCGATGAAAGTTACGAAAGGGCTGATGAACTGGCTGATAGAAAATGCAGTGCTCTGTAGGCATTATGTTCCTTCAGCCATTTAAGAGGAATAAAACCAACATCTACTCTGTCTCCTACCAACTACTGTTTCCAAAATCCTATGCTGCTAGTTCAGCCATCTCGGTGTTTCTGAGAAAGCCACCATTCCCTGACAACAACTGTCTCTACTGTCCTTTCCCTGGTACTGGGAGATGACAGACGTGCTGTCTGGCTTCGTGAGTCATCTAGAAGTCATTTCTGTAAAATAGCTCTTTGGCAGAATGCTACTAGCCACATAGCAGAGATGCTAATGTTTTCAAATAGCAGCTGACAAGACAAGATTGTTGAGAACCCTTCTGGACTGACAGCAAGGGGAAAACAAAAGGCCTTATGCCAATTTCACTGGGGGCAAAAGGCCTGAGTCACTTAGAAAAGAGGGAGGAGGAAAGCTTAGATTCTCCTTACTAGAGAAAATAACTCCCACTGCTTCACCCATGAGCATGCACGTACGCAGGTCTTATTGTCATTTCTTCATTAGTTTCCTAGGCACACGTTCACTAGCTCAGGGTCAACCATCTAATTTCACTCATGAGGAAGGAGAGCATGGGGTGAGGAGAGAGGTGGGCATTCCCCAGGTTCACAGTACTGGCAAAGAAATTGGAACTAAATTGGAACTGGGCTCTATTCTCACCGCTTTCCCTCCCCAGCTTCTTAGTATAGCTAGCTTCTAAATTTTATAATGGGTCATGTTACAAAGGCAGATGGCAATTCTAGTCTTATTTCTGTCACTGATTTACTGTGACCTTGCAATGCTCCCAGTAAGAAAAGCCACTGTTTCCTTTCTCTGGGCCCAACCTTCTCTCAGTCTACGAAATAGGAAGATCAGTCTTATCTTCCGTGAGACACTGTCGTGATGAGATAGCAGGTAAAAACTCTAAATCTAGAATCTTCACTCAGGATCCATGAAATCATTTTTATCAAGTGCAAAATCTTATTTGTGGCCATTATGTGCATTTCTTTTCTGGGTGAAGAATCCATTATTTTCATCAGGTATTTCAAGGAGTGTGTTGTCTGCAAAGATCAGGAACCACTCTACAATGCTATGTGAGTCACAAGTCATGGTTTTTCAACACTACATTTATCTGCTAATGCTGTAAGTGTCCTGCTTTTTGTTGTTCCGTAAAAGTCAAGACTTTATAGCTAACATATTTGTGTTTCCTGGTTGAAAGACAAAGGCGAGAAGGAAAGAACTCACTCCTATTTCTCATCAACAATTCAGCTTTTGCAGCCGGGCATGGTGGCTCAGGCCTGTAATCTCAGCACTTTGGGAGGCCAAGGTGGGAGGATCACTTGAGGCCGGGAGTTCAAGACCAGCCTGGCCAACATGGCGAATCTCCATCTCTACTAAAAATACAAAAATTAGCCAAGCATGGGGATATGCACCTACAATTCCTGCTGATAACAGCAGGAGGCAGACAACTTCATAGGCAGACAGGGGTGGGTCCACAGTGAAACCCAACCTTCAAGCTGAAGACAGACTAAAACCTGAAAACCGGGCTGCCAGTTCTAGGTGGAGTCCACAACCCAGAGTGAGAACTTCCTCAGTGCCTTTTAGCCAACTGAATGGTGCTTTTTCCAGGCCTGCCCATGGACGAATCAGCAAACATGCCCCCATTCTGAGCCCATAAAAACCCTGGACTCAGCCACATGTTGGGATTACCCACTTTGGGTCCCCTTTCCACTGAAAGCTGTTCTGTTGATCAATAAAACCCTTCTCTGCCTTGCTCACTCTCCAGTTGTTCATGTAACCTCATTCTTCTTGGATGCAGGGCAAGAATCTGGGACCCGCTGAATGGCAGGTGAGAAAAGG
This sequence comes from Macaca mulatta, assembly GCF_049350105.2. Taxonomy (NCBI): domain Eukaryota; kingdom Metazoa; phylum Chordata; class Mammalia; order Primates; family Cercopithecidae; genus Macaca; species Macaca mulatta. Next base: position 121,630,683 of record NC_133417.1, on the reverse strand, counting down.
GCTAAACACGTTCCTAGTCTGCTCGCCCAGCTGTGGGCAGTGATGTGCTCCTGTTTGCTGGACCACAGGAGTGAAGAGCGGCAACCTTTCTGGGGGCCCAGACCTTGGGACTCCCTAAGCCAGAGCTGTAACATGCTGTAACACCCCCTTGGGGCTCCACGGGTGCTGGTATCTTTAAGTTTTTGGGCGCCAGCATATTCCCATCATCCAGATGCTGGTGCCCAAGGCAGAAGCAGCTTGTGGTATGCCTCGTCCAGCTGCAGCCTCACGTGGAGCTAGTACCCGTGCCACAGTCTGGAGCTGCCCGCTCCGGTGCAGCAACTGGTGCACCTGGCTGTGTGCCATGGCCAGACCATACACTCACTCGCTCACACACTTTCCACTGCTCCATGCCTAGCTTGCCCTCAGTGAGTGTGGAATCTGGACTAGTAGCGTGAGCCGAGCGGGCAGAGCAAGCCCAGCGGCAAGCCCAGCTGGCAAAGTGGCACCAAAAGGATTCTGTGTAACAGCTACTTGGGAGGCTGAGGCACAATAATCGCTTGAGCCTGGGAGGCAGAGGTTGCAGTGAGTTGAAACTGTGCCACTGCACTCCAGCCTGGGTGACAGTGAGACGCTGTCTCAAAAAGAAAAAAAATTCAGCTTTTGCCAAATAATTCCCTCTAAATCACAAGTTCCAAATAGTAGCAGCCAGAGAGTCTCAAGATCAACATGAGCCATCCTTTCTGCTTCAGCCAGCACTTATTAAGTTATCATCTCATTCAAACCTAATTGTGCAGTTCACAGCAAGTTTTGCTCAAGGAACCAAAGGCTCTTCCTTTATATTTAATTCCTATGTCAGGAGAGCAGATAGAGATTAAAGACCACCTCTTTTTTTTTACTAAAGGGACAATGGGACCCAAAATGTTTAATTATTTACCCAGTGTCACACAGTAAGTCACATAAGAAGGAGACAAAAGGAAGGAACCCAGTTTTTCCCTCACATTGAAGCCCTAGCCTGCCAGGCAAGATGGCCAATGACTCAGAGCTCCCAGGGTTGGTTCGTGTCTGTCCTGGCCTGGTTGGTACCCACAGATGACTCCTTCCTTGGTTTGGGAGGCCCAATAGGCCGTCAGGATTGGGAGTAAAGTAGAGGAACATAAGCTATGCTAGCTGCAAACCCAATGCGGAATTGTTACAGCCAGATAGATAAGGGACTAGTATTCTGGTACAGTCTGAGATATGACCATATTTCCTTTTTCCAGGCATGTTAGAATTTATTGCCCTATCTAAGCAAAACACAGAGAAGAAAAATGATAAGCCCAAGCTGGCTTCTTCTTCTTGCACTTATGCTGTCTGTACACATACCCCTTGCCTTGGTCAGTCTGTAAAGTGCTTGTTACAATGCAGAAGTCCCTGGCCTGGCTTCTGCCTCAGACAGAACTCTATTAGGAAGTCCATTCCTAGTGAGACTCTCCTATCTTTCTTGATCATCCCATCCAGTTTTAGAAGTACACTGAGAGCCTATTCTCAGAAGTAATCTATGGTCACTTCCACCTAAGCTAAGCAATCCTAGCTCACTTCTAATTCCTAAAGTCTATGTACCCATGCTTCTAGCACTTCCATGACAGCAGGAAGGTTTCCCAGGCCTGGGAAATTTCACTACTGCCACCTCACCCTTATGGCAAAAGAGGCCTGGCATTTGTCTGGGCTGTCATAAAGCCACCGTCTCAGTGGATGTGGACAAGGCTGCATCCTCACCGTTACTTACCCTGTACTCAAGCATCCCACCAGAGCAAACGAAGGAGAAGATTCTTCGAAAATACATCAAATTTAAGGTGAATTATTAAAGCTTAACAAAGCATGATATAAAACAAGTAAGGCTTCTCACTTAGTTTACTGTGCTCTTCCAAGAGAAACCTCCACTTCCTGGTCTTGACATCTGCAATGACAAGAAATAAATAAGCAAATAAGACACCCTGTCCTCCTGCTACGTGATCACACTTACTCATTTATTACTTGGCTTCATAAACTTCCATTAAGCTTAAAGACAATGTGGCAGCTGGTCCTGTACCTAGCACTGAGGATAGAGAAGTTAGGAGAGTACTTTCCCTGGAGGCTTCCCCAATATACTGGGAGGAAAGAGAGGCAGAGATGCTGGCAACACTGGGTTGTAAGGGTTGTGACAAAAGGTGCCACAGGATACACAGCTGGGGAGGGTCTAGCAGGTCAGAAATGCCCTGAGTGACGGGGGTGATAACTGTAGCTCACACCTAAGCACCATTCATGTTCAGCCCGGCACTATGCCAACACTCAGTGGCACCATCTCATCTACCCTCCCAAGTGGGCTGTTGTTAACTCCATTTTACACATGGGAAAGAAGCTGCATGTGGTCAGAGTGGTCAAACTGCCGAAGTTTCCATTTCAGCTCTGCCTCTTGCTAGCTATGTCACCTCGGGCAATTCACTGTAACACCTCTCCCTCAGTTTCCATCTCTGAAAAATAAGCCCCTACCTCACTGCTTACTGTGAGGATTATGTGAAATTAAAGTAAAATGCTTGGCCGGGCGCGGTGGCTCATGCCTGTAATCCCAGCACTTTGGGAGGCTGAGGCGGGCGGATCACAAGGTCAGGAGATCAAGACCATGGTGAAACCCCGTCTCTACTAAAAATACAAAAAAAATTAGCCGGGCGCGGTTGTGGGCGCCTGTAGTCCCAGCTACTCGGGAGGCTGAGGCAGGAGAATGGCGTGAACCGGGAGGCGGAGCTTGCAGTGAGCCGAGATCGTGCCACTGCACTCCACCCTGGGCGACAGAGCGAGACTCCGTCTCAAAAAAAATAAAAATAAATAAATAAAGTAAAATGCTTATAAAAGTATGACTGGAAAACAATGAGCACCCTAAAAATCCAGTTATTATGAATTATTGTTAGTGTGATTATTACATCATCTGCTAATTAGCATAGTGTAGTATAAATTACACACATTATCAACTAAAAAGGTGAGCATCTTTCTACCCAATGGTGGCTCATTATTTAAATAGAGGAATTTCTCTACTAATCTATCTTTTGGAAAATCAAGGACGCTTGGTCTCGGTAAATGCTATCTGGGCAGCGAAAGTTCATTCTTCACTGTATGGTTCCTTCAAAAGCAAGGTGGTCAGACAGAGGTATCTTGGACACAGTGAGTCAGTTTCAGGAAAAAGCAAGGTCGTCCAGGTACAACCGGATGGAAGGAACAAAGCAGACAGACTAATCTTAAATGCAGAACTAGAAGAGGAAGGCCCTTCCTGACAACTTGATTCTCACAGTGGCACAGCAGCAATCAGGAAACGTTGTGAGCAACAGCTGAGGCAAAGGAACCAATCATGGTTTTTGGACATCCGGGTGTGAGCAGTATCAGTATCAATACTTTCATGGTACCCACTCCCAGAATGCAGACCATGTCAGGAGTGTGATCTCACAGGCCGGTGACAGACACACATCACTGTATTTGCCTTTTTTATCTTTTATTGAGATTGTAGCCCAGGCTGGAGTGCAGTGGTGCGATCTTGGTTCACTGCAACCTCTGCATCCCAGACTCAAGTGATTCTCCTCCCTCAGCCTCCCAAGTAGCTGGGATTACAGGCTGGAACCACCATGCCTGGTTAGTTTTTGTATTTTTAGTAGACAGGTTTCCATCATGTTGGCCAGGCTGGTCTCAAACTCCTGTGACCTCAGGTGATCCACCCACCTCGGCCTCCCAAACTGCTGGGATTACAGGCCATTGCACCCGGCCTGTATTTGCCTTTTACGGGCCACCCCAAGCAGAAGCCAAACATCCAAGGGGGCAGGAAAGGCAAAGGATCTAGGCTGTTGTGGAGCAGCTCATTTCACGACCCGTCTGGGCCTCGCACAACTCCCCTATGCCCTGCTCACCAGCCTGCCCTCATCAGTCCAAACTCCATCCACCTAAGGATGATGACGTAGCAACCAGCATCAGCCTCCCCCGGAAGGAACCAAAATCCTGATGAAAACTCTTGTTGAGCAAGCAATTCTAGAGGCTTCTTCCAGGACGATGCTTGAATGTGAGGTCTCAAAGGCATGAGGTTTTAAGTATTTAAGTTCTACCTGATTAAGAACAAGATTAAACCAATTCAAGAATGGGGAAACACCGATCCATAAAAACTATATCGTTTTTAAAAAACAATGTGGCCCAAGCTAAGAATGACACCCAGGAGTCCAGAATCTATAGCTGCTTCTCCTCTATTCTGATGGGGCAGCTTTTGAAGAACCTCACAAAAAGATAAAGCAAAACGACCAGGCGTGGTGGCTCACGCCTGTAATTAATCCCAGCACTTTGGGAGGCCAAGGCGGGCGGAGAAGTTCGAGATCAGCCTGGCCAACATGGTGAAACTCCGCCTCTACTAAAAATACAAAAATTAGCCCAGTGTGGTGGCGGGTGCCTGTAGTCCCTGCTACTCAGGAGGCTGAGGCAGGAAAATCACTTGAACCGAGGAGGCAGAGGTTGCAATGAGCCAGGATTGTGCCACTGCACTCCAGCCTGGGCAACCGAGTGAAACTCTGTCTCAAAAATAAATAAAATACAGCAAAACTATTCTGCCTTGGCCAGTAGATTTCAAGACTGGCTTATAATTAGGCTCATCTGAAGATTAAAAAAAAAAATGAAACAAACAAACAAAACAGCAATGTCCAAGCCCCACCTCAGACAAAATAAATCAACTTATCTGGATAAGAACTAGGCATCGGTGTTTCTAAAGTGGCCCCGTGATGCTGACGGGCAGGCCGAGAGGAGAACTATCAGCATTTTCAAACTATGGCACCATCACCAGCAGCAGCACCAGCTCAGAGAACTTGTGAGAAACGCAAATTTTTGGCTCCACGCTCAAGTTCCAGAATCAGAAACTCCGGTAGTGGGGCCCAGCGATCTGCGTTTTAACATCCCCTGCAGGCGGTTCCCTGCAGGCTCAAGTTTGAAAACCACGAAGTTTGCATATGGAAAAGCATTTATTTTATGGCAACCACCTGTTTTTTTGCTCTGCAAAGGCCAAAATAAAAACAGATGGGTTTTAAATGGCTGAAGCAGGAATTTACCTGCTTCCACCAAGAAGGCATTGACCAGGGGGAAATTATGGGGTCTTCTCTTTGGAAGGCCTTAATGACAAAACAGCCGCCACTGTATGTTTACTATCTGGAATAATTAACGTGTCATCTTTCTATAGGAAGAGGAGCAGAACGGGAAGGCTTTCCCAAGAAAGTAAATTTTGAATATTCAAGGTAGAGAAAAACACCCTATGTTGAGATCACAGACCATACTACACATTCGGGGAATCAGACAAAGACCAATTACTTGCCGTATCTTCTGGAATCCATCTGTTTAAAAAGTGCAATCAGGTCCTGTGAATATCCGATGTCTGCCTCGAAGTAGGCCCTGGATATGAGCATGCATCGCCCTTTGACAAAGGAAAGCGACGGAGCTGATGGAAGGCCGGCCTGTCCCTCACTGCTGGTGGAGGGTGACTCGCTGCTGCCATAGGCCCATTCCAGAGGCTGCAGGTTGACCGTGGGGAGGCTCTGGGCTGCTTTCACTGCCAAAGAAGAAGAATCGAACAGAAGTGATAAAGCAGAGGGCTATGATGTGGCTTTGAAACACAGGCAAGGGAAGAGGGAGAAAGTGGGGAAGGGACATGTTCAAGAGGCACTAGGTTTGGCAGGAAGGCAAGAAAAGGCACTGTTAGATTAGGAAGGCTTGAAAGTGTTTTCTAGTTGGGGCTTTGGGAATTTCAATATTTGTTGAATGTAACTTTCCATCTCCTTAAGTTTTTCTTTTTTTTTTTTTTGAGACAGGGTCTTGCTCTGTCACCCAGGCTGGAGTGCAGTGCCATGATCAGGGCTTACTACAGCCTCAAACTCCCTGGCTCAAACCATCCTCCACCTCAGACTCCCCAGTAGCTGGGACCACAGGTGTGCACCACCACATGGGGTTAACTTTCGTATTTTTTGTCGAGACAGGGTTTCGCTATGTTGCCCAGGCTGGTATCAAACCCCTAAGCTCAAGCCATCTACCCGCCTGAGCCTCCTGAAGTGCTGGTATTACAGGCGTGAGGCACCATACCTGGCCTCCCTACATTTTTCAAATCAAAAAATTTAAAATTCAGAAATTAACAAGGGAAAGAGGAAGCTTACCAGGATGAATAAACTTATTAGATAATTTCTGGCACTGTGTTGGAGAAGCCACTGAGGTCAGCACACCACAAATCACCCAGTTAAGCCCACTCCTAGGTCGCTACTCTGTCTACTGCTCAGAGAAGAAAGGAGTGAGGACCAGGATCACCAGGTCACAAACGCACAGTTCTAAACATTATTTCATCTACTACAGATGCATTTTTATAATTAACAAATTCAACTGTATAACACTAAGCTGTCAACAGACACACACTGAAGTGAAAGGCAAAAACCCTGAGTAAAGAAATATAAAAAGAGCTTATGCTTTAAAAAAGTACTAAGACCACAAAAGAAGAGGATAGAGACGTAGCCAATTCAAAACAGGAGGAAGAAGACTAACAAACATTTGAAGAAATGTTCACCTTCACAAATAATCAGAAAAACAAGAGACTTTTTTACTTATCAAACTTGTCAAAATTACTTATCAAAATTGATGAGAAACAATTAGACAACCATATTGCTAGTTGGGAATAAAACCTTCTAGAAAACAATTTGGCAATTATAGCAAGAGCTCTAAGAATAATGATTCAACTTCTGGGAATCTATCCCAACTACCAATTGAAAATACAGACCAAAACTTAGGTACGAAGGTGTTCCTCTCCAGCTTTAAAACTGGAAAAACTGGCAGCAAATTAAAATCAAGCAGGAAAAAAAAAAAAAACCAATTTAAGCAATGTACGACACATTCGTAAGACAGAATGTTATATAGCTATTAAAATTTATTTCGTACTAAAAATTTTGGAAAAGACAAAAGTAATTCAACAACACGAAACCATTATGTGAAGGCCAAAATGGCCCATTATGATAATGGACACATTTTCATCACTTAGAATTAACTGTTAACATTCAGTAAAATAAATATGCTTTATGCTGGAGCATTAAATTAAAAGGGCAAAATAAAAAGTATATGCATATATAAAACTTGATATTTTAATGCACAGAAAAAAGGCTGGAGGATATGAAACCAAAATGTTAATAATGGTTAGTTGAGTGGGGAGATTACAGGGGATAGTTTTTCTTCTTCACAGTCAAAATATGTTCTACAGTGAGTATGTGGTAGGGTTAATGAAGCAAAATCCAGAGATACACCTAAAGCAAAATGACAAAAAGACTGATACAGAGACAATTTTATATGTTATACTGATAAAAAGCCAATCACGACACACAATCATGAACCTATCTGAAACTTAGAAATACAAGGAGAAATTCACAAATCCATAATTATGGCAAGAAATTTCAAGCAGGCAAAAGGCCAAGTGTGTAACACATTGGTAAAGATATAGAGGAGTCAAACAATCAGAAAAATTCATCTAAAAGCTATATGGAAATTTTTTTTTTCTCTTCTGTAAGCTTCATTGAGAAGTATATAGGCAGAATTTTGTACCCAATAAACATGGTTTTCAAAACATGTGAGCATTACACAAAGCAATGGTAGTCAGGCACAGTGGCTCACACCTATAATCCCAGCACTTTTGGAGGCTGAGGCAGGTGGATCACCTGAGGTCAGGGGTTCAAGACCAGCCTGGCCAACATGGAGGAAGCCCCATCTCTACTAAAAATACAAAAATTAGCCAGGCGTGGTGGTATACGCCTGAAATCCCAGCTACTCAAGAGGCTGAGGCAGGAGAATCACTTGAACCCAGAAGGCAGAAGTTGCAGGGAGTCAAGACTGCGCCACTGCACTCCAGCCTGGGTGACAGAGTGAGACTCTGTCTCAAAAGAAAAAAAAAAGTAATGATATCAGACAAAAAACCTAAATGAATCTGCAAAAGCAGGAGTCATCTAAGCCACCAGGCACCGTGATCACAACAAGCGTAAAAGACAAAACAAACAACCGCAACAGGTGAAACCACTGGTTTAAAATCACCAGCAATGAGAATACCAGGCATCAAAATCTGCAATCTTTATCCAGAGCCTTGGGTCTCCCCCTTCCAACACCAAACAAATGGATTAAAAAATGAGCCCTCTCTAGACGGAGCTAGCAGCAAGCAGTGTTACAGATTGAACTGTGTCCCTCCGAAATTCATGTTAAACACATAGCACAGGACCTCAGAATGTGATTGTATATGGAGACAGGGCCTTTAAAGATTAATAAGGTAAATGAGGTCACCAAGGTGGGCAACAGTCCAATGAATGGTGTTCTTCTAAGAAAAGGGAGAGATGCTAGGGATTTGCACACACAAAGGAAAATCCACACAAGGACACAGAGAGAAGGCAGCCGCCGCAGGGCATGGAGAGAGGCCTCTGAAGAAACCAACCCTACCAATCTCAGGCTTCCAGCCTCCAGGACTGTGAAAAAATAAACTTCTATTGTTTAAGCCACCCAGTCAGTGGTACTTTGTCACGGCAGCCCTCGCAAACGAACACGCTAGCAGCTACCAAAGAAAGACATACCGCCTAATGTACACATTTCAAGAGGCCAAGGAGAAAACCAGGAAATTCTACAGGGAGCTGTCCCATCACTGGCCCAAACCACCCTCCCCACAAACTGTACTGGTGCCTCCAGATCATCCTACCTCATGCCCCAAATCTGCAAATCGGCCTAAGCATACATCCTTATCTTTTCCCTTCTTAAGCTGGGGGGAGGAAGAGAGGGTGTAGAAATGGCAGGTGGGGGAGAAGAGTAGAATACATGGAAGATGAAAACACACATGGCTGACGCTTTAACACACGTGTGCAGGCTCCATGTGCCAGGATCAAGTGACAAAAACTTCAGTGTATGATAGTTTTCTCAGAAGACAGAGGGACGTAACCAGGTACTGACTATGACCAGACACTGCATTAGAACTTGCCTGGCCAATGCCCCCTCCTTGCATTTTTGAGTAGTTCGCTGCACAGAGAGTACTCTGAGGATCTGTGCTGTTTGCTGAACTGTTACCTTCCTGGGAGCAGGGGCTGGCAGGCTGCCTGAGCTGCCTGTCACTGCTGGGGCCAGCATAGTCTGGTGGGAACATGTAGTCTGAAGTCATACTGTCTGGGTTTGAATCCCAGTTGTACAACTTATTGGCTGTGTGACCCTGTGTTACTGACTCATCCTCCCTGGACCTCAGTTTTGCCATCTGTAAAAGTTATTATAAGGAATAAAAGTTAGCTTAAGGGACTTAGAATTGCCTAATGCATAGCAAGCATCATTTACTGCTAGCTTTTGTTAATATTACCAATGGCCTTCACCCACAGAGCTGCTTCATTAGGCTAGACATAGTGGGAAGGAGTGTGGGGTGGTGCCCTGAAAGCTTTCACCACCTGTAAAGCCATGCATACCATAAGCTAGACTACATGTGATACTCCAAAGATTTTCAGCGCCAGGGTCGCCCTCCATGAGGGACAGCCATGTGCCTACTTACTCAGGGCACTATAGTCATTCATGCTGAAGTTCCACGTCTTGGTGTCAGGATCTGAAACAAAACAGAGAGCTGATGACTATGGTTACAATTTGTACTTGGGCACTTAACACAAGCTTGTCTTCTAAATGAATCAATGAATGCACGCCAAGTTCACAACAGCTGACCAGCAAGCCTCCACTGATCTATAAAAATCTCTGTAGAGGACAAACAGTAAATATAGATAATTCTTTTATTCCATGTAGTGGAATCCAACTCAGGCCCTGGGAAGTTATGAACTTCACCTAAGTGGACTGAGGGCAGAGTTAGGACTAGAATCCAAGTTCTCCAGGTCATAGTGTGGTCAGGAAAAGCAGTATGAGGAGCAATGGCTCCGGGCTGTAATTGAGCTGGTCACATCCTGACGCTGCCTTTCCAGACCAATGAAACTGGGCCTGTCACTTACTCTTGCTGAGCCAGTTCCATCGCCTTAAAAACTGAAATTACATCTACTTATTTCAAAAAAACTGCTGTTCAGCTTAAGTGCTACAATGCATATAAAGCACCTGGCAGAGGAAGCGTCTTCTCAGTAACATTCAACCATTCTCCAGATGGCCATGTGACAACCATCAAGTTTGGCAGCTGTTTGAGGGAATGACTATTATGAAGGGAAACACAAGCTAAAATTGAAAAATTTTTAACAACTGGATGGACAGAATGTGCCAATGCACTCTCTTAATATTTATGAGAAACTGTTAGATTAAAAGAGACTCCAAAAATAAGAAAAAAAAAAAACACCAAACACCTGAAGAACAAAGACATTACCATATCTCTTGCTGGGCAGGCTCTTAAACACTGCAATGAGTTCCGCATTGTACCCAATTAACACCTGGAAACGATCGCCGTTCCTTATGCACTTTCCCTTCTGAGAGATCACTCCTTTTTCGACTGAGGACCCTGACTTCTGTTGGAGTCTTCCTTCTGTCCCTGAGCTCGAATGGATATAAGAAATGTTCTGCCCCGAGGTAGAGGCTTTTGCTGTCTCAGCCTCTAACTTAGCATCCCTGGGAGGCTGTCCAGGGGAACGAGCTGGTGTCTCTTGGGAATTCTTTGCTTTGGCCAAAGGCTCATGAGTTGGGTGAGCAAAGGGTGTGAACCTGATCTCAGGTGAAGCCTCGGCATGACCTTGACCTAACTCATAACTCAAGAGCTGCTGTTTAGGGACCTCTGGAGGACTTTGTGCCAAGGGAGGAGAGATTCCAGTGAGAGCCATTTGACTTCGTGGGCTGTGGCCTGGGCAGGCAGCAGGCATTTCTTCTGGCTTTTTCCATATTCCCTTTGCTTGAAAACTGTGGGAATCATGAGGTCTTTGGTCAGCATTAGATGAGCTACTGAGATTCTGTTGCTTGAAAATTACACCATGGCTCACTGGCTTACAAGACTCCCTTGGGAAATTTTGGGATGGGCCTTGCTTGGCCTGGGATAGGTTGCCAGCAATGGAGGTGCCTGAGCTAGTCCTCTGATGCTGTTCTGCCAATAACTTCTCGGCTCTACGGGCCAGAGCCTTTTGTCGATTCTCTTCAATCTTTTTCCTCTGCTCCTCTGTAAGAGGCAAGGACATTTTCACAGAGAAATGCTTATGCAGGAATGTCAATCTTTAATTGGAAAAATTGGCAAAAGCTGTGGAAGAAAGTAAGCAGAATTAAATGAACATTACATGTATTAATTGCCATGCTCCAACCATGATTTTAACAAGCTTTTGTCCCGGAAAATGCATAATGCGCACAACTAAAGGATATATTAAAGTTTCTTTTATAATTGCACACACACTGAAATAGTAGGTAGCATATGATAAAATAAAGATCCTGATCAAAAAGCAAAAAGCAGGCCAGGTATGGTGGCTCATGCCTGTAATCCCAGCACTTTGGGAAGCTGAGGCAGGCAGATCACTTGAGGTCAGGAGTTTGAGACCAGCCTGGCCAACATGGTGAAACCCCGTCTCTACCAAAAATACAAAATTAGCCAGGCGTGGTGGTGCATGCCTGTAATCCCAGCTACTTGGGAAGCTGAGGCAGGAGAATTGCTTGATCCTGGGAGGCAGAGGTTGCAGTGAGCCAAGATCATGACACTGCACTCCAGCCTGGATGACAAGAGCAAAATTCTCAAAAAAAAAAAAAAAAAAAAAAAGCAAAAAGCAAATCCAAAGCTAAAAAGGCATTTCAGAGGCAATATTTCTTTCCTTCCCATGGCCCAGCCAAGGTGAGTTATCAGAACCTAACAAAGTTATGCAGTGCAACTTAAATCCATCAGGATAATGAGAAAGGTCACATTTTTAACCAGAAAGCATAATAGATTAGGCTGAAATAGACCAACCAACCACATACCATGGCGTGACACTTGCTAAAATAGTCTCTTTCCAACCTAGAAGAAGGAAAAAAAGCATTAGCCTCCCATAGACTGCACACTAAATTCTCCCCTCACATTCACCCCTTTTTATCATTCCTGGCACATCAGTCTGCCTGTGGCTCAGTGCAAGCCACAGCAGCTGGCCTTAGTATCTGATTTCCAGAACACAACACATGGGACAACTGACTAACTCTCCTGGGAAAATAAGGGGCAGAAAAAAAATTATGTGTTTACTGTGCAAATTAAGATGCTACGTAAAGATGTAAACAAAAAAAGAATAAAATTAATCTGTAATCTTACCGGCCATCAATAACCAGAGTTGAAATTAATAATTTAGAGTATATAGTTCGGATTTTTTTTTCATCCATAACCATATGGCACATATTTAGGAGACATAAGAATTTATTATAAAGTAGTAACATTGTAAACATTCCATATTGCATCATGATTATTTTTTTCCGTGAATTTACCCGGAATATTTATTTTCCTATGAGCTGAGACATTTTTACAGTATTTTAGAAGCAGGGGGCAGGACACCAATTTGTCTGGCTTGGTTCAGACTAAATAGCCTGCATCTAATGTAATGCTGTGTAATGGTTAGAATGACGATGTAGGGGTACTCCAGTAGCACTGCTTAGGCCTCTGAGCAGCTATAGGGTTCAAAGGCTTCCTTCCCTGCTGGAGCTCCCTTTGGCCAGAACCCAACCCCTCTCCCCACTCCCCCACCACGAAGTATCTATCCCCAGAGAACTTCCACCTTCTTCAACCATTAGCAGTTAGGAAGGGGTGAAGAGGTTAGGGAAAGGTTTTGGAGGTGCACAGCAGAAGCCCTCAGTCTCGCTGGGTAACACACTACTGCCTAAGTTTCCAACCAGGGATCTCCTGCACCTCCAAACTCCCCAAATCCCAGGCCTGGTGAGCTGTCTCCATTAACCAGGGAGATGAGGCCATAAGACCCACTGATCAGCCCCAAACCATAAATCCATCCCGCCACATGGGCGCCCCTCTTCCTCTCTAGGCAGGGACCTCTACCTCCCCGGCATTTCGGGGCGCGCCTCACCCGGCCTCAAGGTAAGCGGGCGCCACGCCCCACTCCCACCCCTACGATCTCCACTTGGATTCACCCTTCCCACTGGCCCACTTCCTCCTCCAGGCTGGCATTGGTCTCGTCCGCCTCCGCCGCCTTCCTGCCAGTCTACCACTTTCTCACCCAGGGAGGCCCAGAACGCGAGCCGCATTAGCCCCCGGCCCTGACCCCAGGCGCGACTCCAGAGCCTCCCGAGAGGGGCCAGTCTTCCGAGTGGACGGTTAGGCCCTGGGTATTCAAGCGCTGCGAGTTCACCCGCCTTATTGTAGCGGCCAGGTCTGAAGGGCTCGGCTACCGCTGAACTACACTTCCCAGCAGGCAACGCGGCCTCAGTTTCGCTTCCAAAAGTAAGACGAGAACGCGAGCGGGGCTGCAGGGTCTTCTGGGACTTGTAGTTCGGGACGGGAGCCTGGCGAGAAACGGGAGCTGCAACGTCACGGGCGGCGAGAAAGTGGTGCACCCTGGAAGTTGTAGTTCTCCAGAGGTTTAGCCAAACGCCAGGTCCTGAAAGCCTGGGACATTGAGGTTCCCAAATCCGGAGTCTCGTGTCTCCAGAGGGCATCCCAGACAGCCATACTAACTTGGCAGCTCTTAATAAAAAGTATCTCCCCGGGGCATCCATTACTGGTGTTGCTACACTTGCAATTTAAGCCCTACCCGCTGCGCCCGCCTGCCATCGTCGTCATCATTGCAGTCATCAGTCACTGCGTTTAGCATAAATATGAGTCACCTCATTTAACCGCACAACACCCTATGGAACACATTCTTGTCCCCATTTTACAGAGGGGGAAATTGAGACAGCTAGTTGATAATATTTCTCAAGGCTTTATTAAGCTAGCTTGTGATTCTGATTCCATAGTCCCTCCTCTTGAGAGAAGATGAGTCATGAGACTTGAGTCATTTTACCCCATCCTGAGCACCAACATCCTGAGCTATCCTGAGTACCATTGGTGATAAATATAATATTTCTTTATCATCAGTGTGCATATCAATGTTGCTATTGTTCTATTTTCAAACATGGCTTATTTAAAAACAAACATGTCTACTAAAGGATTTGGAAAAAAATGGACAAGACATGCTAAGAAAAAGGAAGCACAGCAATGTGTGTAGTTTGATTCTTTTTTTGTTTGTTTGTTTTTTTAATCCTCACCTATACATGTATGTAAACTCATAAAGGTCTGGGAAGGAAATTTGAAAACTCACCAAACTGTCCAGGAGCAGAGTGGCATGGAATACAGTTTTCAGCTTTTTAATCTCTATTTTTCAGAATGATTTGAATTTTCTAAAATAATAATGTAGAACTTGTGTGACTTTTGAAGCAATAAATAATCTTCCTTCCTCCTTCCTTCCTTGCTTTTTTTTTTCTTTTTGACAGAGTCTCATTCTGTTGCCCAGACTGAGTGCAGTGGTGTGATCTTGGCTCACTGCAGCCTCCGCCTCCTGGGTTCAAATGATTCTCCTGCCTCAGCCTCCCAAATAGCTGGGATTATGGGTGCACGCCACCATGCCTGGTTAATTTTTGTATTTTTAGTAGAGACAGAGTTTCACCATGTTGGCCAGGCTGATTTCGAACTCCTGACCTCAAGTGATCCACCTGCCTTGGTCTCCCAAAGTGCTGGGATTACAGGTGTGAGCCATTGCGCCTGGCCCATTTTTCTTAAATAACAAAGACATTGCCTGTCTTAGGGGATTTGTGTGAGGTTTAGTAGTAGAAAGTATTCAAATCTCAGCTCTGCCTTTTTTTTGACCTGACATACCCAGTGACTGGGCCTCCATTTTCTCATCTGTAAAGTAAATGTAGAAAACAATACCACCTTGGTAAATCCCCTTGTTATTAGAATCAAAGCAGGGCATTATGAGGGGAAGTGCTTAGTGAACTGTGAAATCCCGGAACAGGTAAGAGAGGAATGTTGTTATTATTTGAGGTAAATCTCTTATATCGTCCATTTCTCTATACCTAGTGCTCATTTCCTACTATATAGTGTGAACAGAAACTAGTTAATGAACACCTGTCCCTGCCCTTCCTGTCTCCCAACAGAGTCAGTTAATTTGCTAAGAAAGCTGAGTGCTGTGCACTTGACTCATGTCTGTCACCAATTCATATGACCATCACTTCACTTTCCTGGGCCTCAGTCGTCTCACCTGTAAAATGATATCCTGCTATGACATATGCTAAGAGGGCCTGTGGACCAGCGGATCCTAATCTTAGATCCTAGAATTCTTGTAGATTCACAGATCTTACCCCAGAAATTCCAATTCAGTAAGTCTGGAATTGAGTTAGAAGATGTAATTACCTTTCTAGCTCTACCATTCTAAAATTCTAAGAATAGGAAATTAAAATATGCATTTGAGGCTGGGTGTAGTGGCTCATGCCTATAATCCCAGCACTTTGGGAGGCCAAGGTGGGCAGGATCACCTGAGGTCCAGAGTTCGAGACTAGCCTAGCCAACATGGTGAAACTCCAACTCTACAAAACCCCATCTAATAGAAAAATTAGCCAGGTGTGGTGGTGCACGCCTGTAATTCCAGCTACTCGGGAGGCTGAGGCAGGAGAATCACTTGAACCCCAGAGGCGAAGGTTGCAGTGAGCTGAGATCATGCCATTGCACTTCAGCCTGGGCGACAAGAGTGAAACTCCATCTCAACAACAACAAAAAATGCATTTGGGGGGAATAATCCTCTTCAGAAAGTAAACTAATTAGATCCCACTCAACAGTTACATCTTTTGCTTTGTCAATAGCATCGTTTACTGAAGTCTTAATGTATGCAAGGCTTTTTTAAAAACTATTATTTCACCAGTTCTTAAGGTAGATTATAATGAAAATTCATTTAGTAAAAAAAAGTTTAAAGGCCTGGAAGAAAACATAGGAAACAAGGAGTGAAAAGAGAGGAGAAGACAGTTGTAGCAATTAAGCTCCAATTTGACCTTGAGCTTTCTAGCGGATAAGCAAAAATGTCCAGAAGTCATGTAAGACCTTCAACCAAACACAGCACAGCTGAAGCTCCCAAATACTGGTTACCTAAGCACTGAGCAGTGCCAAAATGGTGGGAAGCGTCACCTGGTTGCCTTAGAAACAAGCAAACAAAAGGACAATGGAATGAATATGTTGTAAAACTAAATTTTTACAATTAATTATAAAATCCTGAGGGTCTATTTGATAGGTTTTAAAGTTTAACTGGTTTTTCTTTAGTAAAGTGATGATTATCATAAATACCTCTATTGGGCAAAATAAAAAGTTGTTTTTTCTTCCAAAACTTAATCCAATAATGTTTAGTCTGTGAAATCCAAAAAGCTGGCAGACACCACTATAAGGGAATCCAGAGATGAGTAAGGTCCAGTTTTTCTCCCTCCAAAAGGTTACAGTACTTGGAGAACAGAAGACAAATAACTAGAACAGCCAGATTTAACAAATGTCTCAAATATTTGTCCCAAATATTGTGTGGGATATACTTGCACTAAAAATGGATTTAAACATATCTGAAATTCAAATGTAACTGGGCATACTGTATTTTACTTAACAGCCTCCTATTATCAGTAGCTCAGGACTTAGTTGAGCAGCAAGCAAATATGCATTGATAGATGATTCACGGATATATTGACACACTGCATTTTAAAGCTAGAAGGGGCTTTAGAGACCATCTGGTTTCATAGGTGAGGGAATAGAGGCCAGATCGGCTGCCAGTCCATATGGCACCTGTGTTAGTCTGCTCAGGCTCAAAAAAAAAAAAAAAACAAAAAAACAAAAAAACAAAAAACCACCACCATAGACCGGGTGGCTTAAACAACAGAAATTTATCTTCTCACAATTTTGGAGCCTGCAAAGTCCAAGATCGAGGCCGATTTGGTTTCTGGTGAGGACTCTCTTCCTCTCCTCTCTTTTTTTTTTTTTTTTTTTTTTTTTTGAGACGGAGTCTCACGCTGTTGCCCAGGCTGGAGTGCAGTGGCGCGATCTCGGCTCACTGCAAGCTCCGCCTCCTGGGTTCACGTGATTCTCCTGCCTCAGCCTCCTGAGTAGCTAGGACTACAGGCGCCCGCCACCGCGCCCGGCTAATTTTTTGTATTTTTAGTAGAGACGGGGTTTCACTGTGGTCTCGATCTCCTGACCTTGTGATCCGCCCGCCTCAGCCTCCCAAAGTGCTGGGATTACAGGCTTGAGCCACCGCGCCCGGCTCTTCCTCTCCTCTCTATGTCCTCATGCAGTGGAGAGGGAGAGAGCACAGGCCCCTCTGGTGTCCCTTGTTAGGACGCTGATCCTGTCATATCAGAGCCTCGCCCTTAGGACCTCACTGAACCTTCATTCCCTCCTTGCAGGTCTTGTCTCCAAATATGGTCACAGTAGGGGTTAGGGCTTCAGTATATGAATCTCGGGGGCACACAGTTCAGTCCATAGCAGCACCTTTGTGTGTTGTAAAAACACACCCCTTTCTCCCAGGAAAGCAGCCTGGCTCCAGAACCCACTGCAAGCAGAGTATTGCCAGCCCCCAGCGGGGTCCCCGGCCAAATGGCAGTCTTGCTGCCACCCCAGAAGAATGCCCCTCTTTTGCCAAAGCTAATTCCCCAGGTGGAAGAAACATCGATTTCCCATCTCTCTTTGGAGTAACCATCCCTCCCCAACTTCATGCAGACTTGGGAGAGTGTTCATCAGAGGGCCTCACCCTCGGGGAAAGTAGTGGATGCAAAACATGAGGGAAAACACCAGACCCCTCCTTCTGGGAACTTAATCTATAAGGATATGATACAATGAGAAAAAGACAACGGAGCTGATAGAGCCCAGCAGTGGCTTTGAATGGAGTCTGTTCCTTAGTTCCTGTCACCTAGCTTCGAGAGTCACCCTGCCCCTGTTATTCCTGAGCCTTGATTTTGCTATTCTGTGAACTACCTCTAGCCTTCCAGTGAATTCTTTATTTTTATTTTTGGAGTAGGGAGACTCTAATTAACCAAAGTCAGTCTCTGTTGCTTGCATCCAAAGAACTCCGACTTCTTCTTCTTCTTTTTTTTTTGTGTTTTGAGGCGGAGTCTCGATGGGTCACCCAGGCTGGAGTGCAGTGGCGCGATCTCGGTTCACTGCAACTTCTGCCTCCTGGATTCAAGCAATTCTCCTACCTCAGCCTTCTGAGTAGCTGGGATTACAGATGCAAACCACCATGCCCAGCTAAATTTTGTACTTTTAGTAGAGACGGGGTGTCACCATGTTGGACAGGCTAGTCTTGAACTCCTGGGCTCAAGTGATCCACCCGCCTCAGCCTCCCAAATTGCTAGGATTACAGGCATGAGCCACTGTGCCTGGCCAAGAACCCTGACTTCTAACTCTCCAGTCAAAGGAATTTTATCCTCCCTCCCTCCCTTTTCCTTCCTTCTTTTCATCCTTCCCTGAAATATGCTGAACTCTCAATAAGCTGAAAGTTTAGTGTGAAATACAGGTGCAAAAAGGCAACGTTTACAAAAGGATCCAAATAATGTGAATTTGTCATTCTCAGGTTCAACCAAAGTCCCTTAGGATTCCACAACACCATCTCTAGGTTATCTTGGATTCTTGTTCCCTTGAGGACAAGAGTTGCATCTAAGACATATTCTTTCCAGTCTATAACTCTTAATTATCCACCTTGTGTACTCTGGGGTCCTCAAAGTGTAATAGCAGCACTACGAATACATTTCCAGAGAATCTATCTCATTTTCTTTTCCTAACCCATAAAGTGGGATTTAGAAAGGACCTTAGAGAGCATTAATCTGTCTTTAGAGCTAAAGAAATGGAAGCCCCGAGAAGTTAGCTGTGCTTGATGTCATAGACCAGGCAGAGGCCAGGCTGGAATGAGGCACCTCGGTCCCCTGGTAGGGCTCTTTCTAGATACTAATTAAATGCTTGCCCTTGCCTGACAGTGTATGTCTGGGCACCTAAAGCAGCTTCAAGTTCCTCTCTCTGGAGCTTACCTGCTAGTGATGTAAGTACTGGGCTTCCCTCTTCCCTCAGCAAGGATTCCCTAGAGAGCGCTTGACAGCCCTTTGGAGAGAGCCTTTTTGACAGCCACCCCTAGGGCATGTCATCGCTCAGGTTAATTACACCTAGAGTGCTGTGATGAGATTCAGGAGCAGATGCAAGACTTTGGGTGGAAAAGGAGGCTATTCCCCTCTCAGATGCTGCCAGTTGGCAAAGACATTTGCATATCCAAAGCACAGAGGAGTAATGTAAAGGTTTATAAGCCAAGAAATTCACCTTCCTTAGCGGTTGTTCCATTCTGATGGACTTAATTGCTTGGAGTCTGACAGTTCCGTTTTTCTTCCTCCTCTTGTCTGCCTCCGTATAGCCCTCCTTCTCCCTCAACTCTAAATGTCTTATGAAGACAGAATCTCCATGTGATTTCTTTACACCACGCATTCCATGGCTTGGTGTGAGAGTTCTCTTAGTGTCTTAATTTCTCTAACTGGTCTTGGTGGCTGTGATTACTTCACAAGCCTCTCTCTCAAACCTGGCACATTTTTTGCTGGGATGGCTTTGTCCGTCCTTTGCTAAAAGCACCCATCTAGACACCCTGCTCCAGTGTTTTTAGACTTAAGAAATTTTACTTTTTCTATTCCTTCAATATTGCAAATTCCACTTATTATTCACATTCATCCATTCGTTCTTTTTCTTCTTTTTTTTTTTAGACAGGGGCTGAGTCTGTCATTCAGGTTGTAGTGCAGTGGTGTGACCTTGTCTCACTGCAAACTCTGCCTCCCGGGCTCAGATGATCCGCCCACCTCAGCCTCCCAAGTAACTGGGACTACAGGTGTGCACCAGCGTGCCCGGCTACTTTTTGTATTTTTAGTAGAGACGGGCTTTTGCCATATTGCCCAGGCTGGTCTCGAACTCCTGGCCTCAAGTGATCCACCCGTCTCAGCCTCCCAAAGTGATCCCCCAAAGGGATTGATTACATGTGTGAGCCACCACACCTAGCCCTCATCCATTCGTTCTTATTTTCACTTAACAAAAATTCAAGGACCTACTATGGGCCGCACAGTGTGCAGAGGCACCAAGGCTGCAATACTGACGTCACCCTTTTAAAATAAAGCTTACAGTTTAGTTAGGGAGGCAGATACCCCACATACAAAAGAAACAAAAAGAAACAAATCAGCTAAATGATAAGTGCTGTGAGGGACCTAAACAGAGGGCCCAATTGGACACTTAAGATGGAACTATTTCAGAGTGGCAGGAAAGGTGTCCCCAGGGGAGACCTGAAGGAGGAGAGGAGGCAGCCATGCGGAGCTCAGAGGGACGCGGGTTCTGAATGAGCTACAAGGGCAAGCAACATTGAGCCCAGGCAAGGAAGAGCTGAGCTGGGCATGTTTGGGAAGTGGAAGCGAGGATGGCTTGGCTGGAGGAAGTGCAAGAGGATAAAAAGGACACAAGATGGGGCTGGGGAGAGAAATAGGACAGATAACATCCAGGTTCTGCAGTACCACACAAAGACATTGGGAATTTGTTCTGAGAGCAACAGGAGGCCCCTAATAAGATGCACACCAGAGTGGAGTAACTTGTGTGTCTCAGGAAGGTTCTTGCTTTCTGGGGCAGAAAGCCCCAGAGGAGGGCAGAGTGCCGACAGGAGGACCTCTTAGGAAGCCGTTGCAGGAGTTTGGGGAAGAGATGATGGTGATGGAACTGGATGGACAGATTGGAAAGCTATTTGGAGGTGGCCCCAGCACCATCTCTCTATCTCAGGGAGCCTGAATCTCTGAGTCCAGCACATGCACATGCAGAACTCCCCTGCTCGCCTCCTGTTGGCCACAATGGACATGAAGTTGGCTTAGAAATTTGAGTTTGGCTAGGCGTGATGGCTTATTCCTGTAATCCCAGCACTTTAGGAGGCTGAGGCGGGCGGATCACTTGAGGTCAGGAATTTGAGACCAGCCTGGCTGATGTGGTAAAACTCCATCTCTATTAAAAATACAAAAAAATTAGCTGAGTATGGTGGCACATGCCTGTAATCCCAGCTACTCAGGAGGCCAAGGCAAGAGAATCGCTTGAACTTAGGAAGTGGAGGTTGCAGTGAGCCAAGATCATGCCACTGCACTCCAGCCTGGGTGACAAAGCGAGACTCTCTCAAAAAAAAAAGAAAGAAAGAAAGAGAAAAAAAGAAAGAAAGAAAGAAAGAAAAAAGAAAGAAAGAAAGGAAGAAAAAGAAAGAAAGAAAGAAAGAAAGAAAGAAAGAAAGAAAGAAAGAAAGAAAGAAAGAAAGAAAGAAAGAAAATTGAGGTCATATACTAAACTTTCTTTTACTTTTTTCTTTTTTTGAGACATGATCTTGCACTATCACCCCAGGCCGGAATGCAGTGACATGATCATAAATCACTGCAACGTTGAACTTCTCAGCTCAAGGGATCATTTCACCTCAGCCTCTTGACTATCTGAAATTACAGGCACATGCCACCAAGCCCGGCTAATTTTTAAGATTATTTTTTGTAGAGATGGGGTCTCACTATGTTGCCCAGGCTGGTCTTGAACTCCTGAGCTCAAGTGATCCTCCTGCCTTGGCCTCCCAAATTGCTGAGATTTCAAGTGTGAGCCATCACATTGGGCTGGACTTTCTTATGGACCATTTATTCCTGCATATGAGGCAGCTTATTTACAGAGACATAGATTGGAAAAATTATGTTCTTTCATGATTATTAAGGGAGAATGAAGGCAAAGGGAAGCCAAGTAGCTTGTGCAAGGATATAGAGAACACTGGAGTCCAAACTTGATCTCAGGCATCCTAGTTTCTTCTACTTATCCAGCAGGCCACTGTAGCTCCAGCAAGTGGAGCACCATCAGCCTTTGCTCAGTAGTCTACTCTTAATATAATTGAATCCACCACACTGGAAATTCCGTAAGTGTTCACAGTGCATTTTTGTCTACAGATGTGAAATGTTAAGGTTGGATTAAAGTCATTGGCTGACTGCAATGTCCCTGAGGACCACAAGGGGGCGAATAGATAGGCTGCCTGTGTCCCTCTGTCCCTCTGTCTCTGTGTCTCACTTGCCCACTCTGTACTCCTTAATTTTTTTTTTTTTTTTTTTTGAGAGTCTTGCTCTGTCGCCCAGGCTGGAGTCCAATGGTACAATCTCGGCTCACTGTAATCTCCACCTCCCGATTTCAAACAATTCTCCCGCCTCAGCCTCCCAAGTAGCTGGGATTACAGGCACTCGCCACCACGCCCGGCTAATTTTTGTGTTGTTAGTAGAGACAGGGTTTCACCATGTTGACCAGGCTGGTCTCGAACTACTGGCCTCAAGTGATCTGCCTGCCTGGGCCTCCGAAAGTGCTGGGATTACAGGCGTGAACCACCACACCCGGCCTACTCCTTAATTCTACATGTGTATGCTTTGTCTCTTTGTGTCATTCTTTTTCATTTTATTATAGTAAGTTACATCTATTTCCACCCCCCTTTTTTTTTAGATGGAGTCTTGCTCTGTCGCCCAGGCTGGAGTGCAGTGGTGCCATCTCGGCTCACTGCAAGCTCCGCCTCCTGGGTTCACGCCATTCTCCTGCCTCAGTTTCCTGAGTAGCTGGGACTACAGGCGCCCACCACCAAGCCCGGTTAATTTTTTGTATTTTTAGTAGAGATGGAGTTTCACCATATTAGCCAGTATGGTCTCGATCTCCTGACCTCATGATCCGCCCACCTCCCAAAGTGCTGGGATTACAGGTGTGAGCCACCATGCCTGGCCACATCTATTTGCTTTTTATCTTTCCCTCTCTCTCTCTTTTTTTTTCTGTGCTCCTCTAACCCCACATCCAGCTGCCCATCACATGGAGCTAAAGCTTATTTCACCCAGTTTGCCTATGTGTTAAATTGCTCCTGGTTTTCAGTTCTCAAAGGGTACAAATGAAACATTTCGTATTTTCCTCCTCTAGCCTTTCCTCATGCTGATTTGATGTTTTCTTACATGGACACCAATTGCCTTCCTCTCTTCTAGCTGAGTGGTCTTCAGTAGAAAAAGAAAGGGATCTACCTCTGATTGAAATAAAATAGCACACACAGAAACAAAAGGCCAATCAGTTCTTAAGGAATTTCCTGAGTAGGGGAAAGGTAAGCTTTGAGGCCTGCATCCTGTCTCTACTGCAACTAAGATGGCACCAAAATAACCACCCAAAGTGTGGGATTCCTGTGGATCTGGGCAAAAGGCAATTCCTTCCTTCCCTTTCTCCAGCATTTCACATTTCTTATTGTCAGATTATTCTTTTTAGTGTTCGGTCCAAATTCTCTGCAAATTCTGTCCAAATTCTCTGCTAATTTGTTCTGTCCATGGGGGAAAGATAAATGGAGGGGCTGCTAGCTATTTTGTGTTCCTGGAGGACTTACAATCATCCCCTTGCACAGAGCCAGGCTACAAGCTGCAGGTTCAGACCTCGGGGTGGTGAGGATACAAGGCTGGCTTTCTGCCCCAAACAGAACTATTTACATCTGCATTCGATGGAGGCACAACCCAGACTAAATCAGGGAGAAGGAACGGTCCCATTCATCTCAAGGATAAATTACCCTAATTGAGTGGTTAAGAGCCTGAATAATTTCTAGATACTTTACAGTAAGGGACCTGCTACTCCTAGATGCAATAATAGAAAACCACGGACCGTCAGAGCCATTTGGGAAAGAGCATTAGCATCCCGTCTGCTCACATCCTTGGTCCTCAGCACTGGTTTCCAGGAAATCAGCTCCGTTTTAACAATTAGTGCTATATTATTTGAGTTTTTATTTTAATTTTCTCTTGTACGTTTCTGAAAAAGCAGGGTCTCTTTTTCTTATCCCTACGTGTATACACGTGCAGTATATGCCTTTTATTTTTAATTTTTTTCATTTTTCCATGTTATAACAGTATATGCCTTTTAGACTTCTGACACAAATCTCTGCTTCTGAATTATGAAAGTAAATTCCTACATCCCTCTACCCCACCTCCATAAAACAGGCAACTCTGGAATTCCTCCTCAGCACCCCCTCCAGCTTGCTATAGGCATAGACACCTCTGCTTCTGGAAAAATGAAAGCTTAGTTATTTACTTTTTGAAAAATATAAAATCTTGCTTTATGCAGTCAGTTGGAGAACTAGCTTTTAAAAATATTCTTATTATTATTTTTGAGACAGAGTCTCACTGTGTTGCCCAGGTTGGAGTGCAATGGCATGATCTTGGTTCACTGCAACCTCTGCCCCCTGGGTTCAAGCGATTCTCCTGCCTCAGCTTTCTGAGTAGCTAGGCTTACAGGTGTGTGCCACCATGCCCAGCTATTTTTTGTATTTTTAGTAGAGATGAGGTTTCACCATGTTGGCCAAGCTGGTCTTGAACTGCTGACCTCAAGTGATCTGCTGGCCTTAGGTTCCTAAATTGCTGGGATTACAAATGTGAGGCACTGTGCCTGGCAAAACAAAAAATATAAATTTTTTAAAAACTATCTTTTTGAACAGACAATGCATTTACATGATTAAAACTCCATATATTTAGTACATACAAAAGTATATACAGTGGAATGTCTCCTTCCTGCTGAGGGCTGATTTAAAAAGTAACGCTTTATAAGCTATGGCATCAGGGATCCTTATCTGCATATATCCCTTCTAAGGCTCTGTATCTAACTTTGTATTTATAATTTTGTATTTTTTTTTTTTTTGGTAAAAGTGCTCCCCACAAAATGTATGAGCTTCAGTGCACCCAAAACTTGATTCTGCTCTTCTTCCATCCTTAACCCCCACATCCCATTCCCTTCCCAGCAGGCAGCCAATGCCATTCATTCCTTTTTTTAAAAAATTATTTATTTTTAACTGGCTTATAATAATCATGGATATAATTGTTATATTTGAATTACATAATCAATTTCTTGCATATTTTTCTGGATATGTTTTATGCACATTTAAGTAAAAACATTTATTTATCTTCCCTTCCCTTTCATATAAATGGCAGTGTGCTATATCCACTGTTCTGCACTTTTTGCATTTGTCTTGAAGTAAATTCATCTCTTTAAATTTTGTTTTTTCCATCTATAATATGGAAATAATTGTACCTATCCCACAGACTTCTGTTAGGATTACCTGAGATAATGTAAAGCACTTAGCTCATTGCCTGGAATACATTAAGTGATCAATAAATTTAAGTTATTATTCTATTATTAATGTTTAAAATATACTACAAAGCTACAATAATAAAACTGGTGTGGCATTGATAACATACTAGCAGACTGATGAAACAAAGTAAGAAGCCTCTTCAACTTCCTCTTTATGATTTGTGTGCAAGATACTGTTGTCAACAGATGAAATACAAACACTAAAACGAAAGTTTGTCTCAAGGAACTTAAAGACTAGGGGAAGAGAGAATATGTGTGTGTCAAAAATATAATACAAAAAGAATTGTGGATAAGCTCAGTGCAGCGGTGTGTGCCTGTAGTCCCAGCTGCTTAGGAGGCTGAGTCAAGAGTGTTGCTTGAGCCTAGGAATTCAAGGCCTTAGTGGGCTGTGATTATGCCTGTGAATAGACACTGTGCTCCAGCCTGGGAAACATTGTGATACTCCATCTCTAAAAAGAAATCAATCAATCACAGATAAATGGCCTTGGGGGTTTAGTGAGGAGTTCTGATGATGGGGACACAGGGAATACAGAATCAGGAAGGTTAAGTGGATGAAGTGGTGTCTGAACTGATTAAGTAGAAATCTGGAATCCAACAATAATAGGAGGATGGTGGTTATGGCAAGGATGATCCAATCTGACAGAAGCACAAATGCTGAGAAAAATCTGGTTAACCAAAATAATGTGTAAAAGAGTTTATTCTTTAACATCGAGTTACAGATTGGCAGAATGTTTTCCTATATGACATGATCTCTGGGGTCCCTTCTACAAGTCTGCACAAGTAAAAGAGAAGCAGAACTCCCTTGGCGGGGGATAAGATGTGCATTTTGATTGAATTTGGCATCTCAGTCTAACTCCTAACTGCATTAAAGGGGGGAAACAGTATCAATATTAACAAAACCGATCCCTCATGAACAGACTCAAAGTCTAAATCTTTAGCTAGCTCTTTATCAATAACATGTTCTAATTACATGTGAGGCTTTGAAAATATACCTCTGTGTGATAATTGCTGGAAAGCAGATTTTAATCCCAGGAACTTACAAATTGCAGTTGTAAAGAAGAAGTAGAGAGCTTATCAATTGACACTATTTAGTGTCATTTGTTTGCAACTGCAGATATTGACAGGACGCTGCTTGGAACAACGGGTGCCCTGACCCCCTTTGTGACCACTACCCCAGTAGATCAAGTGTATAAGTGACAGTTCATATGCAAAATGGTCTAAAGGCTACCTGATCACCCCCCAAGGCCACATGGGGCTTTGAGGAAACTGAATGCAAAGCCACATGTTAGATAAAATAAAGTTTATATCTTCTTCCCAGAAATTAAAAAACCTCCTGGCAAAGTCAGCTTCCGGACAAGCTGAGTCCCAAAAGAACCAGTTCCCCAAAGCTCTGTCATTGGATTGAATTGTTTCAGACCTGAGGAGAAGGGAGCTCCTGAAGCTGGCTCACCCTGGCACATGGAGGGTGGGCTTCTTCTGCCATCTGCCACCTCTTTATTCCAATGCCTTCTCCTCTCAGTCTAGATTTCCCTGGGCCCCCAGTCCTCGCCCAACCAGTGTGTGCTGTTTGTGTGATCAGCAAATCATTTAGGGAAAACCTTTTAATTAAGAGGAAAGCAACAAATTATTAAATCAGAGTCATTTATTACCCTGCCATCTGGCCAGACTTCCTTCTGGCCCCCCTTCTTCCTCAACCAAGCCTGCGCAGGCATATAAAGTAACAAAGAGAATGGAAAAAGAGGAGATTCCTTTCTGCCTGGACTTGGAAAGGACCGTCCAGCTCTTCCTGGAAGCAGCGTAAGGGTTCTAGGAGAACTTTCCCACACCCTTTCTATACTGTAGAAGCCAAGTCTTGGTTTTCCTCTCCTATAAAACGGGGATGATGAGGTCTACCTCCGGGCTTCTGGATGCCTGGCCCAATGGCTGGTATAGTGGAGGCACTCAGGAAACAGAAGCTGAATCGGAAGCCTGCAAATTGGAAGCTTTGTTATGGATGGTGGCATCAGCAGTAGCGGAGGCAGTGATGGCTGGAGGGAGCCTACTACATGTTTCCATCCTGTAAGCCCCGCTGGCTCTCCCTCTGTTGTAACCCACAGAGGTATTCCCTTGCTGCCTTCCTGCAAATGTCAGGGGAGCTCAGGAAATTCATGCCCACCCCTTGCCCCCATCCCCAACCAAACCTGGATGCTAGGACATTATTCTAAGAGAAAGGCAGCTGGAGACCACAGTATCTGGTTCAGGCATGGTGAGAAGGACTGAGCAACACTTAGAGTAGGAAGAAGCTAAGGAATCACACATAAGGATGTATTTCAAAAGCCAACAGCTCAGGGAGGACTATACTGGGATACATAATAAGATAGTCAGGCACTATTTCCTAAAAGCAAAATCACCACAGTTATGACAGCTATGAATTAAAACTAATACAGGCATATTGGAGACTCAATTACCATGAGTGGTGTGGCAGTCAATGATGTGATTTTCCAAAAGAGTGAGCAACTCTAGTAAAGAAATTAACAACACAAACTATAACCTTCCCTTAACTTACAGTGTAGTTTCATTCTTAGCGTATACTTCATGCATGTTAAAAATCATTTTTAAAAAGTCTCTCTGGGCCGGGCGCGGTGGCTCAAGCCTGTAATCCCAGCACTTTGGGAGGCCGAGACGGGCGGATCACGAGGTCAGGAGATCGAGACCATCCTGGCTAACACAGTGAAACCCCGTCTCTACTAAAAAATACAAAAAACTAGCCGGGCGAGGTGGCGGGCGCCTGTAGTCCCAGGTGCTCGGGAGGCTGAGGCAGGAGAATGGTGTGAACCCGGGAGGCGGAGCTTGCAGTGAGCTGAGATCTGGCCACTGCACTCCAGCCTGGGCGACGAGCAAGACTCCATCTCAAAAAGAAAAAAAAAAAAAGTCTCTCTGTTTACATATAAAACTAAGTTACTTTTTAAAGCTCAGATAGTTATAAACAAGTTATAAACAACTCTGTAAATATCTAGTAGAACATTTGAAAATTGTGTGGAGTATCAGGTAAGTGTATATGAGATGGTGAGGTTGTCTCACAGATAGTAAAAGATTGAGCTGCCTGGGGTTCCAGCCTCTACTTGCCAGGAGTGAGCCCCTTACCCATCATTGGGGTAACCAAAAACTCTCCACACTTTTTCAAAATGCCCCCTACTGGGTGATCCTGTGCTAAACTAAAAATTAAAATGTGAATCAAACTAAATTAAATGTTAAAAAAGACCTTACTTTGACACAATCAGGAAATTTTGAATTTGAATGGATACCTGATGATAAGAAAGAATTTTTGTTTTGTTAGATATGATAATTGTCTTAGTCCATTTGTATTGCTGTAACAGATTACCACAGACTAGGTAATTTGTAAACCATCAAAATTTATCTGGCTCGGGGATCTGCAGGCTGTGAAGTCCAACATGGAGGAGATGCATCTGGCGAGGGCCTTCTTGCTGTGTCATAACCTGGCAGAGGGCATCACGTGGTGAGAAACCTCTCCAGAGAGCAAGAGAGCAAGAGGGGGCTGGACTTGCTTTTATAACTGTCCCACCCTGGAGACAACTAACCACTTCTGCAATCATGATTTTAATCCATTCTTGAGGGCAGAGCCTTCTGACCTAATCGCCTCTTACTTGGCCGTGCCTCCCAACACTTTTGCCTTGGGGAGTAAGTTTCCAACACACCAACTTTGGAGGACACATTCAGATCATAGTAATAATGAAATGGTTTTACATAAAAACACATTCAAACATGCATATACTCATATCAAAAAATCAGGCTCACAATAAAATTTCAGTAGTGACCATCTGAGTACAATATATCTTTGCATTTTATAGAAAGTATTTCTTGGGGTGGCTACTCAGCTCCCAAAGACTCATTCATCTCATGGAACGTCGTTAATACAGTAATCAAGGGGACCTTAGTAGTGGAGTTTGTGTCACTTACTCCCCTGTCTGTAGGTGATGGGTCTGTGTGGGG
The DNA here is from genome assembly GCF_049350105.2 of Macaca mulatta. Taxonomy (NCBI): domain Eukaryota; kingdom Metazoa; phylum Chordata; class Mammalia; order Primates; family Cercopithecidae; genus Macaca; species Macaca mulatta. The sequence goes on along the minus strand of NC_133417.1, from coordinate 121,601,621 downwards.
CTGGAGCATCCCTGACCCTATTGAAGCCCATCAGATACTCTTGCACAGAGATCTGGCCATTCTGAAAAGAGAGATGGGGGCCTGGGGTGTGGGAGCAGAGTCACATTGGTGGCAACTCCTAGAGAAGAGCCTTGTCCTGCAGGAACTGAGGTCTCCAAAGTCACCCTGTTCCCTGCCCTTGTTGAGGCTTAGTAATCCAGTCCTTCCAAGGTTTCTGTGAGACACCACAAAATCTTTCCCCCAGGTTCCCTTTATTTGTGTCCAAGACAGCTAAAGTTGGTACTTGTTGTTTATTACTAAATAATTTTAGCAAGATTATTTCGCTCTGGAGGCAAATAATATTTCAGGAGATGATTTACAGATGAAAGATGGACTACTTAAGACTAGGTCCTTTGGGAGTCAAAATTTGAGAATTGTTGTATTCCTGAATTTGTTTGTTTTTTAGATAAACACTGCAAAGGGGGATGCAGTTGAACTTGGTAAATCATCTGTCTTTGGATATATTGGAAATTCTCATTTAAATAGGATAGCTGTGATAGCCAGTTTCCAAAAGGGCCCCCAGTGTTGTTTCCTGCTTGGTATTCACGTTCTTGTTTAGTCTCCTTCCACACGGAATAAGGCTGACCTGTGTAAGCAATAAAATACTATGAAATATTATGTGTAGAGTCATAAAAAAGTGGAGCCTTCCACTTTGTCTCATGGATCACTCACCAGGGAGGAAGCTATTCCCCATGTCATGAGGACCCCATGGAGACGGCCATGTGGTGAGGAACAGAGCCTCCTGTCAACTGCCAGCACACACTTGCCAGCCTTGTGAGTGTGAGCCACTTTGGAAGAGGGTCCTCCAGCCCCTTTCAAGAGCCTGCAGATGAATACAGTACGTGGCCACCATCTTGATTACAATCTCACGAGTGTCCCTAAGCCACTGAAACTGTGAGGTAATGAATGTTTGCTGTTGTTTTAAGCCACTGTGTTTTAAGTTTTGTTATATTCCAATAGATACTTAGCCCAAAAATCAAATCAAACTCCTCACAAACGGTACATGGCCTTCCCACTTTCTTACCCCAGCCGCATTTTTTTTTTTTTGGAGACCAAGTCTCACTCTGTTGCCCAGGCTGGAGTATAGTGATGCGATCTCGATTCACTGCAACCTCTGCCTCCTGGGTTCAAGCGATTCTCCTTCCTCAGCCTCCCAAGTAACTGGGACTACAGATGCATACCATCATGCCTGGCTAATTTTTGTATTTTTAGTAGAGATGGCGTTTCTCCATGTTGCCCAGCCTGGTCTTGAACTCCTGACCTCAGGTGATCCACCCACCTTGGGCTCGCAAAGTACTGGGATTACAGGCATGAGCTACCACACCCGGCCTTTCCCAGCTACATCTTTGTTTTTTTCTTTTCTTTTCTTTTCTCTTCTTTTCAATTTCTTTTGTTTTTTCTTCCCCCAACTACATCTTTGACCTTATCTTCTGGTCCTCTCCCTCTCTCTCATTCTGCTCCAGATACCCTGGTCACCTGCTTTTCTTGGAACTTGCCTGGCACACATCTGCCTCACACACGTTGTATCTGCGGGCCTCTCTGCCTGAACCACCCTTCTCCCAGATACCTAAGTGACTCGTTCCCCCTGCCTCCTTCAACACTTGGTTTAAATCTCCCCTTCTCAGTGATGCCTTCCCTAGTCACCATATTTAAAATGAACATCCTTCTCCTTACCTGGTAATTCCACCCTCCTCTCCTGTTTTATTTTCTCCATCACTCTTATCGCCATTTTACATCCCGTATGTTTTACTTGTCCATCTTCTTTATCATCAGCTCCAGGAGGGCAAGGATTTAAGTACATTTTGTACATGGCGTCCTTAGGGTCCAAATCAATGCTTTGCATGCAGGAAGCTCCAATAATTATTTGCTAGGTGAATGAATAAATGAATTAATCTAGTTAGCTTAAAATATTAAACACATTATAGGGGTCCCTTGTAGGAAACTTAGAAACTATGATAATCCTTAGGAATGAAATAAGAACCACCATCTGGAAATATCCAATACTAACATTTTTCTAGCTATTCTTCTTGACTGTTCTCATTCATGCCCTTAGATTTGCAAGGAATGGAAATCCACTCTGGCTAACCCAGACAAAGGCTGCAGAGGACTCTAGGGAAATGGACAAGGCACAAGACACTTCTGGGGATTAAGAGAACCAAAACTCCAACAAACATGCTGCTCTCTCTGGCTTGTGGGGCCTGAGGACCTCCCTCCTGTGGCATCTCTGCTTCCTCTCCTCACCTGCTCCAGTCTGCTCATTCATTAATTCACATGTGGTTTTCATGGCCATACTGGGACTGCCATGCTTTTCAGTCTCGCTGGCTTAGTCCCTCTTTGTCTCAGTTCCCAAGTTCCAAGAAAACTCTAAGTATGCCAGATTGGGCCAGGCATCTTCGTCAGGTGGACGAGGTCATAAATCTGTATTTGTTTGCTGGAGCTGCCATAATGAAGTACTACAAACTGGGCGGCTCAAGCAATGGAAATCTGCTGTCTCATGGTTCTGGAGGCCAGAAATCTGAGATCGAGGGGTTGGCGGGTTGGTTCCTTCTGAGGGCTGTGAGGGAGCATCTGCTCCATGCCTCTTGTCAAGCTTCACGTGGTTTGCTGGAAATCATTAGCATTTCCTGCCTTCCACTGCATCATGTGATCTCTGCCTTCATCTTCATATGACACTCCCCCTGTGTCTATCTCTTTGTTTCAAAATTTCCCCTTTTTATAAGGACACTAGTCGTATTGGATTATGGTGTACCTAATGACCTCTTCTTAATTTAATCATCCACAAAGACCTTATTTCCAAATGAAGTCACATGCTCTGGAATTGGGGGTTAGGGCTTCAGCATAGACCCCGTGATGGTCACACTGAAACACAAATGCTCCCTGACTTATGATGGCTGCAGGGCTCACCTCCTTTTCTCTGCTTCTGAGTGAGGGTGATGCTCTGATATCAACTTGCAAAAAGGACAGGTCTAGATGATGTTTTCCCCAACAGATTGTATTATATAAATGTCTCAACATCTGCCAAAAGGGAGACTTGGGCCAGATACTCTCAAACCTCTCTTTTAGATCTTAGAAACCTGTGGTCCCCAAACCTGAGCCATTGGCCTGGCAATATGAACAAGGTACAGGAAAACGAGTGGTTCTGTTTAGCCAGGACTCAGGGTGCCTTTTCCTATAGAGGGTCCTCTGGTTCCAGGCACCTGGAGGGACAGGATAAAGTCACATAAGTGGGAAGGTCATGTTGAATTCATCCCTGTATCCCTAGAGCCCAACACATTGCTGGGTCTTGCAGGACATGTTTGATGTCTAAGATAAAAACCCCTCGAATGACAGTGGCTCAGCTGAAGCCCTCATCCTCTGAGACCCCCAAACCATTTCTGACAGTTTCCCAGAGTGCTGCCTTGCAAAGGTCCGGAAACAAATCCAGGAGATGATTTCTGTTGCCTTATCCCTGAGCCACTGCCTCCTTCATTGACTTTCACCGTGTTTCAGCTGGATACGATTGCCCTGCTACTACCACTGATTCGATTTCTCTGGTCTCAAGGGAGGGGACACTGTCCACTGCTCTACTGTTTGGTCCCAAATGGGTACCACACTCTTCCCTCAGCCCCTACAGCATCACTGAGACCAGGCTGTAAATCTTAAAGATACTTTTCTCTAAGTCTGAGATTAATGGAAGGAAATATAAAAACTGAAAATTACCAAAACTCTTGGCCCATATCAAGTTCTTCCCTAGGATCTCTTTCCTTGTTTGGTTCCTGGGCTGCCTGCATTTGGCAAAGGGCAGCCTTCCTTCTGCCCCAAAATGCACTCACTGGGAATATCCTACTCCTCTCTTGAGACACCAGATAAAGACATTCTGTGCTCTGGGGAAAATGAATACTTTTTTTTCTTTCCACTCTCTAAGGCTCTCCTCTTTATATCCTTATAGCCAGCATCAAATCAAATTCTTGCCAGGATGATGGACAATGACAGTATCCATTAGCTTCGTGGGCAAGCCCTCCCCATTCCTCCACCAGGGTGTGTCTGGCCTAGATAAGACAACCACAGAATGGCCTGACATGAATGAATTTCTTCACTTGGGTTCGCTAATCTTATTCATATGCACTTTATTGATGAAGCAATGAATGATGTGACCTAAATCAAGGTACCCACCCGAATTCCAACCAGCAAGGCCTACACCAAGCATCTTCTTAAGTATTCAGACAGCTTCCTCTTCACACCAGAGCTTATACATTCCCAGTACAGCCCCCCGCACGGATCAACACTATCCTCCCCTCCTCTGGCCATCGTCAGTTCTCCAAGCCCAGGATCATTAATCACTCTGCCCCCGCTAGGCCCTTTCTGTCAGCCGTGGTTTCTTCCAACGTGTCCTGTCAGTCCCTCTCCCTTGCCTCAGCCTCTGACAGCAGAGCTGAGGCTCACACCTGTCAGAATGGAACGGGCAAAACCAATCAACAGGAGTGTCAATCTCCCCTACTGCCCACCTTGCCGCCCACCCTTTCATTCCTCTACTTCTCAATAGTACGCCATGACCTGACACATTTAGATTTTTTCTTTTTTTCCTTTGAGAGGGGGTCTCACTCTGTTGCCCAGGCTGGAGTGCAGCAGTGCGATCTCAGCTCACTGCAGCCTTGACCTCCCAGGCTCAAACGATCCTCCCACCCTAGCCTCCTTAGTAGCTGGGACTACAAGCGTGCTCCACCATACCCAGCTAATTTTTGTACTTTTTGTAGGGACAGGGTTTCACCATGTTGTCCAGGTTTGTCTGGAACTCCTGGGCTCAATCGATCCACCCACCTTGGCCTCCCAAAGTGCTGAGATGAAAGGAGTGAGCCATTGCACTCGGCCCACACTTGTATTTTTAATTTTTTCCTGGGATTAGCCAAGGGGAAGTGGTGATGAGAGGAAGAGGGGAAGAACTTCGGGAGAACAACAATCTCTGGGGGATCCTGTGGGGCTTTGGGTGCACCCTAATGCCAGGCTGGCCCAAGCACATAAAAAGTTCTCCAACTTGGACCCAGATTCCCATGAGGAGAAATTGCAAAACCTAAATGGAACTGCAAAGGAGAAGCAGAATATGATGCTTTACTTGTGGGTCCATTGCCTTATTTTCTTTACAGCCTGCTGCCTAATTTCTTCAGGGCCCTGGTCATATGGGCATGAATGAATTAAATGACTGGCATCTTAGTAGGAGGCAAAATTGTAAAGTAGGCCACTCCTGCCTCCTCTGAGCTTCTGGCCATATTAGCTTTTTGTGCTAAAAGGAGCAGACTCAAGGGCCTCCCTTCCGCTCCCAGGAAGCCTGCTTTAATGGTGACCTGCTGGGAAACATGCCCTGTTCTTTGTCATCTAAACCCTTAGCAACTCTAATGGTAGAAATTTCAGGCTCGATAAGAAGGGACAGTGTCCCAGGCAGGTGGGTAGAGGAGCTATTTTTAGGCAGGCAGAGCCTCTGAGAACCCATCAAATCACAGCGGCCCGCCCACTCCACCTGTGTTGTCAGCTTTAAATTTGGATGGTATTTTTGGTGGCACAAAAGAGTCTATGCCTCCTGCCACTGGGAGGGCCCATTCTCCCAGCCCGACATCTCTGGATGTTCCATCCTTCTCCTCCCTGCTGACCCCAGCACCCAGCTGGCTCCACTCAGCTTGAAGGACAGCAGGCTGCCAGAACAGCCTTGCTAGACTGGCCATCTGTCCCAGAAGAGGGTGGCAGTCCCACCTATCCCAGGACCTCCCAGGGCTGCTGACACAGCTGCTCCAAGAAGAAGATTTTATTTTATTTTAATTAATTTATTTATTTTGAGACAACATCTTGCTCTGTTGCCCAGGCTGGAGTGCAGCGGCGCAATCTCTGCTCCTGGCTCACTGCAGCCTCTGCCTCCTGGGCTCAAGCGATTCTTGTGCCCCAGCCTCCTGTGTAGCTGGGACTACAGGCACGCACCACCATGCCCAGCCTAATTTTTGTATTTTTAATAGAATGGGGTTTCGCCATGTTGGCCAGGCTGGACTTAAACTCCTGGCCTCATGTGATTTGCCCTCCTCTGCCTTCCAAAGTGCTGGGATTATGAGTGTGAGCCACCACATCCGGCCAAGAGAGATTTGAAAGCATGTTTTCTCATAGGTGCCACCGACTGAGATTGGGGTGCAGGGATAGTGACTTCTAGCACTTCAAGCCAAATCCTCAATCTCTACATGGATCATTTAAGAAGATGGGACCCAGTATCAGACAGAGTTGGTGAGGGAAAATGAGCTGGGATAGAACAGTGAGGAGACGTGACTTCTGGTCCTGGCTCTACCACTCAGTAACTGAGTGACCTTGGTGATTATTTCCCTCTCTGGGCCTCCATTTCCTCCTCTGTAAAATGAGAAGGCGGGATAGGATGTATCTATTTCCTTTTAACTCTTCCTTTTTATGGATTTAATATGATTCTTATGACCAAATATGTGTATGAAGCATCCAGGCAATACCTGCAATGATTCAGTGGCATTTGAAGTCGTGACAACTGTCCAAACTTGAGGCCCATACTTTCTTTAATTTTATTAATATTTTAAGCAGAAGTATTTTGTTTTATTTGGGAAAGGTAACGGGGTGGGAGGAGGCTGGGTAGTTGCTTCATTCTACTTTATTTGCTGGTATAGATTAGATTTATTTGCTGGGTTCAGATTAATTTGAAAATACTTATATCTGTTGCCTGCACTGGAGGGACTTTTGGGTACTGGGAACTCTATTCCTACTCCATCTTTATCACTTAAATCTGTTGCAAGCAACAGAAATCCCACCCCTAATGGACTAAAGCCAAGCAAAGAAAATGTATTGTCTCATAAATCTAAACCATTTGTCACTAAGATCCACTTCTTCCCTCTCCTCAGCTCTGCATCCTTGAGTCCTAGATAGGGCCTTTCTTTGTGATTAGAAGAGAACTTCCAGGCCGGGCATGGTGGCTCATACCTGTAATCCCAGCACTTTGGGAGGCTGAGGTGGGCAGATCACCACGTCAGGAGTTCAAGACCAGCCTGGCCAATGTGGTAAAACCCCATCTCTACTAAAAATACAAAAATTAGCTGGGCCCAGTGGCACGTGCCTGTAATGTCAGCTTCTTGGGAGGCTAAGGCAGGAGAATTGCTTGAACTGAGACTCAGGAGGTGGAGGCTGCAGTGAGCCGAGATGGCGCCACTGCACTCCAGCTTGGGCTACAGAGCAAGACTCCTCAAAAAAACCCAAAAAAACAAAAAGAGAGAGAGAACTTCCAGTAACTCCCAGGTCCACATATGTCCTTATTGAAGTCTATGTCAGTTAGGATAATTTCAGCTGCAAACAACAGAAAATCTGTAGCTTAAATGATAAAGAAATTTTTCTTTTGAGATGGAGTCTCCCTCTGTCACCCAAGCTGGAGTGCAGTGGCGCTATCTCGGCTCACTGCAAGCTCCACCTCCCAGGTTCATGCCATTCTCCTGCCTCAGCCTCCAGAGTAGCTGGGACTACAGGCGCCCGCCACCATGCCCCGCTAATTTTTTGTATTTTTAGTAGAGATGGGGTTTCACTGTGTTAGCCAGGATGGTCTCAATCTTTTGACCTTGTGATCCATCCGCCTTGGCCTCCCAAAGTGCTGAGATTACAGGCGTGAGCCACTGCACCCAGTCAAGAAATTTTTCTCTGCACACAAGAAATACAAACATGTGGTGAGATCCAGAATAGTTGATTAAGCGCCTCAACAATGTAGCTGAGATGCCAAGTTTTTCCCACCCCTTTATTTTCAGTGTCAACTCTCTCAGGATGGCTTCCCTCGTGGTTACACAATGGCCGTTAAATTTTTGAGTGTCATATTCAGACACTGCAGTGTGCAGAAAAAGAAGTGAAACCACCTCTTCCTTCTGCTCTTTTGTCAGAAAAAGGAAATGTTTCCCAGAATCTCCTAGAAGACTTTTTACATCTTATGGGACAGAATTGCATCACATGCCCATTCTCACCCAGCCACTGATAAGTAGGATAAAATGTTCATGGTTAGCTTAGACCAGTGGTTCTCAATCAGGGGAGATGTTGCCCCATTGGGGCCATTTGACAAAATCTGGAGTCATTTTGGGTTGTCACTGTGGGAGGTGGGGTGCTCCCGCAATCTAATGGGTAGATGACAGAAATGCTGCTAAACATTCCAGATTGCGCAAAACAACCCTTCTACAACAAAAACCTATCTTGTCCAAAGCGTCAATAGTGTGATGTTGAGAACCCCAGCTTGGACGACCGCCTAGGGTGGAATGGCTGGTGGAAAGTCAACCAGCCATAATGTCTTCTGCAATGTCTGCTCTATGAAAAGTCTTTGTTCCAGAATTTCTAGCAAAATTTCACTACATTTTATTGGCTCTGACTGCATCACATATCTACTCCGAAACAATTTCTGTGTACAGGAAAATGGGACGCAATGATTGGATTAAGCCCAGGTCACGTGTTCTACCTCTGAACCAGGCTCAAGTCAACTCTACCTGAAACACATGAGCTGAGACTTGGGAAGGAAGGGATGATACCCTAGAGAGAAGCAAGAATGTCATCAAGATAAGATGAATATATGCTGAGCACTAATAAACAAATAAACACAAACAAACAAACAAAACTCCAGATGTCCACTACCCCAGTCCTCTTACTGAGAAATTGTGGGCAAGAATTGTGCATGTACTTTGACTTGGATAGCAGCAGCAGCAGCAGCAGGCTAATGGGACTGTCCAGGAACTCTCTGGGCTGACTCCAAGAATTTCTCATTCCGCATGGTAGATAGCAGTACTGACTTTGATTATCACCATCCAGGAACTACTTTTCACCTGAGGAGATGCTCAGTCAACCTAGCAAAGTGAAAGTGGGAGGAGCAGAGAAGGAAGAGGGAGAGGAGGAGGCAGCAGCTAAGAAGAGTGCAGAGAGAGGGAGAGCTGGAGCACAAGTATACTGTTTGTCCCCAACCCCAGATGACTTCTCTGGCCTGGAGGCCATCTCTATGACCCAGAAACCCAGCTTTTCTTGTCTTGTGGCTTTCAGTTGGGTTTGGCCAATGGGTGGCATTATCAGGGGATGAAAAGAAGGAGGAATGAGAGATTGGGATATTTGTTCCTCCTGTTTCCTCCCCTACTTGTCACAGTTCTGGCAGTCGCTACATCCCACTTCACTAGTGCTTCTTTTGGGTGGTTCCCCACAACACCCCTTCCTCCCTTTGCTCCTTTAGGTCTAAAGGTCACATTACATTACTGATGGTACCTTCCTAGACGAGTCAGTATTGGTTTTCTTAATTCTACCTATACATCTGTAAATAGTACCTTCATTAGAAAGTCTCTGAATGTGTTGTCTGGTTCCTATAAGGATTCTGACTAACAGGCAGGTGGGAGGCCCAAGAGCCTCTTGTGCCACACTGTTGTGTCTGGGTACCACATGCTTTGATCACACCCAATGCTCTGTGAGCCTAAAGAACATCTACTCATACCCGTTTTTAGGACCTAGCCTTCTTGGGAAGCCTAGTAGTTAAAATGATGGATTTGCAGGTCATTCTCTCTCTCTCCTTTCAATCTCTGCCAACCTCTTCTCCCTATTTTCTAAGCAAGTAAAAAGTATACCAAACACGATACATTTGATGAAGGTGCCTCCCATTTCTTGAACACATTATGTGCCAGACACTGTGATAAACACTTAAGATGCTTTACTTTATTTAATCTTCACAACAACTTATATGTTAGATACTCTTGTTTTTCACGTTTTACAGTTCAGGGAACTGAGGCTCAGAGAATTAAGTAACTTGCCCAAGATCCAACAGCTGGTAAGTGGCTATGGTAGCTACTATCAGTGGTCACCAATATTTTCAATTCTCTGCCTTTCCTAGATACACGGAAAATTTCGTTTTCCATCTTTCTTGGCAATTGGGTAGGGTCTTATGACTAGTTTTGCCAATGTGTTGTGACTTTGAGTGATAAGGTACCTCTAGGCTGACACATGTAAGAACTGCCCTGTGGGCTTTAATGCTTTATTCCTCTGCTCCATCAGTCACGGAGGCATTTGTTGAAATAGAGGTGCCAAAAGATTGAAGAGATATGGATTGCTGATCCACTGCATGAAGGTGGTTGCCCTACAGAGTCACTTGGACCTGCGCTGACTTGGTATAAAGGCAAAATAAGCTTTTAATGTGTTCAGAAACTGAAAATTTGGTGGTGCTGTTTGTTACTGCAGCAAAACCTAACCTCTCCTGAATGAAACAGTGAAGGAGCCAGGATTAAATCAAAAGTCAGTGTCTTTAACCACTGGATAATACTTTTTCTCCCTGCCTCTTAATCCATGGAAATTTCTTGAAAGTTGTGGTTTTAGAAGGATGAGTGAAAGGGGACAAAAGAAAAGAAAGTGATACTCACGAGGACTATCATTGAAGGAATAAACATGTTAGAAAAGGGATTAGCAAAAAATCATGCTTGTCTTTCCTTTACTCCCCATGTCAATACAAAAAATTAAAGAAAATAAAAGAGAGGAATGTTTATACATAGGGCCTCCAGGAGTTTTGTTCTTGGCCAGGGAATTAATTGTGGCTGCTTCTTACTGAAAATAACTTGCAGCCCATCTCTAGGGAAGTTGAAGTGGAAATTCTGTCTGCTTTAGAAGAGAAGCTTCAAGCAACAGTCCCTTTGCCAGAAAGCAGGACAGAACCTCCATTCGGGTCATTGTCTCCCTGTGAGGTTTATCTCTTTTTTTGGTTCAATAAAGACAGTTCGCTGGTTTAACACTGTTTATTAATCTTAACCACCTCCTCCTTTCAGCCCTCCATCACCTACTGCTCTCAAATCCCAAGGATCGACAGGCCGTGTCTTTGTATCTAAGTTTGGAAAGAACCCAGGTAATGAGGCCAGTGTTCATGGATCTAAAGGCACTTTGTGTAATAAATCACAGTTCCCCAAGGTTACTAGAAAACCTGAGTTTAAAGGGATTACATAGGAAACCAAGATGCTAAAATGACCTCTTTTTCTGGAGTGAAAAAGATAATCCTTTCTATTGAAAGGAAAAAAAAGATTTGACAAAGAAGGTGGTACTTATTGCTCATACCTTTATATACCTATGGGTGAGAACATAGAATGGTGACCCATCTTATCCATATTCCAGGGCATGTGTACATGTGTTCCCAAACTGGAAACAGCTATGAGACGATTTGCTAATTAGCATCATGTTTACACATTTATTGTCAACTGCAATTACTTGTTTATTAGAACAGAGGTTTCCCTGTTTATTACAGTCATTATGGTCTGTCAGCAAGAGATAGTGTGCTTGAATTTCACAAGTATGTGTACATGGCACAAATCCTGCCAGCCCTCAGCCCTGGCTAGGACCAACTCTCAGTTAAAATGCTCAGAGAGGTAATTATCAAGGAGGTATGGAGATTTAATTTAAGCTAATAAGGAGTTATCCTGCCCAATAGAACCGCAAATCTTCTCTTAAGTAAGGAGTTTGCAGCAAGCTCCTTCTTATTTAGCATGAACGTGTTTCTCTTCAGTAGTGTTGATGCCAGGCATTGTGCTAGGCACTTACCTGGTATGTGTGTTTTCATTCCATCCTCAGAACAACCCTTCAGTGTGAAAGTGAATGGCCTCATTTTCTAGATGAGGAAACTAAGACTCCAAGAGGTCAGGAGACTTGCACTGAGGGACGCACCTGGTATCTATTACACACACACACACGCGCACGCACGCGCACACACACACACGTGCACATGCATACACACTCTGCCCACTCATGCTCTCCTGCCCCACGTAAGTGAATTACAAGATAACACTGATTGGGCTAGTTTTTCTGGTGTATGTAACTGCAGGGCCGTATAAGAAGGGGCATTGCTGGGAAGGACAGGACGGGGAGGTAGATTCTTTAGGTTAGGAAAAGCAAGCAGAGATGTGGCAACGTGTTAAGATGGGGAAGCTGGTGATAGAACAGGGTTGTGCTGTTTGCTGAGGAAGTTAGAAAACATGATGATTCGTCGAGGAATTGGGAGATCAACTGTTGTGGATGGAGTTGGACAACCAGGACAGTAAGAATCATTAGATTATGTGTAATTCTTTTTTGCTTTCACAGATACTCTGGGGCTGAGGTTGTGTCCCATAAATAGTGCTATGCATTGAGCATCTCTGGCATTGTCAGTGTGAGGACTAAGGGGTGGTCATGGTCATCTTGGAAAGAGCCCACTGTTGCTGAGAGTTACCATGTGCCAGACACCATGCAAAGTGCTTTATGTTAATTTTTTTCATTTGATTTTTCTGCAGCTCTATGAGGTTTGATCTATTTTGTTTGTGGATGAGGAAGCAAGCACAAGGAGTAAAGTGGCCAAGGAGACATGACCATGAATTATCAGAATCCGGACTCAATGCTCCACCTTATCTGAACTAACTGATAAGTGCCCCATGTAGCAAGTTCCAACATCCCTCTGAGATGTTGCAGATTCAGTTTTAGGCCACCATAGTAAAAGGAATATTGCAACAAAGCAAGTTACACACGTTTTTGGTTTCCCAGTGCAATAGAAGTTATGTTTACATTATCTTGCAGTCTATTAAGTGTGCAATAACGTGTCTAAAAAACAATGTACACATCTTCATTAAAAGATACTTTATTGCTAAAAATGCAGGTGGTCATCTGAGCCTGCAGCGAGTCATAATCTTATTGCTGGTGGCGGGTCTTATCTCTATGTTGACAGCAGCTGGAGGGTCAGGCTGGTGGTTGTTGAAGGTTGGAGTGGCGGTGGGTTTTGTTTTGTTTTTTTCCTTGAGACAGGGTCTTACTCTGTCACCTAGGCCGTAGTGCAGCGGTGCGATCACAGCTCACTGCCTCCTTTCAAGTAGCTGGGACACCAGGCACGCGCCACCACACCTGGCTAGTTTTTACAAACTATTTGTAAAGACAGGATCTTGCTGTGTTACCCAGGCTGGTCTTGAACTCCTAGGCTCAAGCAATCCTCAGCCTCCCAAAGTGCTGGGATTACAGGCATGAGTCACTGCACCTGGCATGTGGTTATTTCTTAAAATAAGACAACAAAGAAGTGTGCTGCATTGATTGACTCTTTTGTGTTTGGTTTCTGAGACAGAGTTTTTCTCTGTTGCCAGGCTGAAGTGTGGTGGCATGATCTCAGCTCACTGCAGCCTCTGCCCCCCGGGTTGATTCTTCTGCCTCAGCCTCCAGAGTAGCTGGGATTGCAGATGCCTGCAACCATGCCCAGTTAATTTTTATATTTTTAGTAGAGACGGGATTTTACCATGTTGGCCAGGCTGGTCTCAAATTCCTGACCTCAAGAGATTTGCCTGCCTTGGCCCCCCAAAGTGCTGGGATTACAGGCACGAGCCACCGTTCCTGGCCCATTTTGCTCTTTTAAGAAAGATTTCTCTGTAGCATGTGATGCTGTTTGATAGCATATCACCCATGGTAGAACTTCTTTCAAAATCGGAGTCACTCCTCTTAAGCCCTGCAGCTGCTTTATCAACTAAGTGTATGGAATGTTCTAAATCCTTTGTTGTGCAATGAGATCACTTGGACACAGGAAAGGGAACATCACACACCGGGCCTGTTGTGGGGTGGGGGGAGGGGGAGGGATAACATTAGGAGATATACCTAATGTAAATGACGAGTTAATGGGTGCAGCACACCAACATGGCACATGTATACATATGTAACAAACCTGCACGTTGTGCACATGTACCCTAGAACGTAAAGTGTAATAAAAAATTAAAATAAAAATAAATCCTTTGTTGTCATTTCAACAATGTTCACAGCATCTTCACCAGGAGTAGATTCTATCTCAAGAAATTACTTTCTTTGCTCATCCATAAGAAGCAACTCCTCATTCATTAAAGTTTTATCATAAAATTATAGCAATTCAGTAGCATCTTTAGGCTGTAATTTCTAGTTATGATTATCTTGCTATTTCCACCACATCTGCAGTGACCCCCTCCCCTGAAGTCTTGAACCCCCAAAGTCATCCATGAGGGTTGAAATCAACTTCTTCCAAACTCATGTTTAAAGTTGATATTTTGACCTCCTCCCATGAAACACAAATGTGCTTAGTGACGTCTAGAATGATGAATCTTTTCCAGAAGGTTTTCAATGTACTTTACCCAGATCCATCAGAAGAATCACTATGTGTGGCTGCTATAGCCTTACAAAATGTATTTCTTAAACCACAAGACAGGAAAGTTAAAATGACTCCTTGATCCATGGGCTATGGAGTGGATGTTAGGTTAAAAGAGCATGAAAGCAGCACTAATCTCGTGGTGCATCTCCACCAGAGCTCTTGGGTGGCCAGGGGCATTGTTAATGAGCAGTAATATTTTGAAAGGAATCATTTTTTTGCTTAGCAGTAGTTCTCAACAGTGGGCTTAAAGTATTCAGTAAACCAGCCAGGTATGGTGACTCATGCCTGTAATCCCAGCACTTTGGGAGGCCTAGGTGGGCAGATCACCTGAGGTCAGGAGTTCAAGACTAGGCTGGCCAACATGGTGAAACCCCGTCTCTACTTAAAAAAAAAAAAAAAATATTAGCCAGGTGTGGTGGTGGGTGCCTGTAGTCCCAGCTACTCAGGAGGCTACGGCAGGAGAATCACTTGACCCCAGGAGGCTGAGGTTTCAGTGAGCTGAGATCACACCACTGCACTCTAGCACTCTAGCCTGGGTGACAGAGCAAGACTCTTTCTCAAAAACAAAACAAAACAAAACATATATATATATATTCAGTAAACCTTGCTACAAACAAATGTCTTGTCATCCAGGCTTTGTTTTTCCATTTATACTGCACAGGCAGAGTAGATTTGGCATAATTCTTAAGGACCCCAGGATTTTTGGAATGGTCAATGAGTATTGGTTTCAACTTAAAGTCATCAGCTGTATTAGCTTCTAACAAGACAGTCAGCCTGTCCTTTAAAGCATCAAAGCCAGGCAATTACTTCCCTAGCTGTGAAAGTCCTAGATGGCATCTTCTTCCAATATAAGTCTGTTTTGTCTACACTGAGAATGTGCTATTTAGTGTGGCCACCTTCATTAATTGTCTTAGCTAGATCTTCTGGCTAACTTGCTGCAGCTTCTACACCAGTACTTGCTGCTTCGCCTTGTATTTTCGTGTTGTGAAGACAGGATAATGAACTAACCTTTGCTAGTTTCCAGCTTTTCTTGTGCAGCTTCCTCACCTCTCTCAACCTTCACAGAGTTGAAGAGAGTTAGGTCCTTGCTCTGGATTAGTCTTTGGCTTAAAAGACAGTTGTGTCTGGTTTGACCTTCTATTCAGACCACCAAAACTTTCTCCATATCAGCAATGAGGCAGTTTTGCTTTCTTATCATTTGTGTGTTCACTGTAGTACTTTTAAATTCCTTCAAGAACGTTTTCTCTGTATTCATAACTTGGCTGTTTGGCTCAAGAGGTCTAGCTTTTGGCCTATCTCTGCTTTCAAAATGGCTTCCTCACTAAGCATAATAATTTCTAGTTTCTAATTTAACATAAGCGACATGCAACTCTTTTTTCCACTTGCACACTTAGAGGTCATTGTAGGGTTATTAATTGACCTAATTACAATATGGTTTGATCTCAGGGAATAGGAAGGACTGAGAAGCAGGAGAGAGATGTGGGAATGACCGGTCAGTGGAACAATCAAGACATACAAAACATTTATCAATTAAATTTATTGTTTTATATGGGCATGGTTCATGACACCTCAAAACAATTACTATCGTAGCATCTAAGACCTCTCATTACAGATCCCCATAACAGATAAAATAATGATGAAAAAGTTTGGAGTATTGTGAGAATTGCCAGAATGGGACATAGAGACACGAAATGAGCACAGGCTATTGTGAAAATGTCACCAATAGACTTGCTCCACGTAGGGTTGCCACAAACCTTTCAATTTGTAAGAAATGCAAGATCTGTGAAGTGCAATACAGTGACATGTAATAAAACAAGCTATGCCTGTACTCTACATTACCCTGACCCCAGGTTAGGAGACAGCATCCTGGATTTCAAGATGCAACTTTGTTTTTTCTCACTTTTTAATATTGAGGTATTTACCTATATATAGCAAATTGCAGGAGTCTTAAGTGAACCACTTAATGGATTTTTACCCAATTATCTAATCATGTTAATCATGTTCTATTTCAATAACTATACCTAATCTGAAAAGGCAGAAATGAAAATGCACTTACAAAGTTTTTTTTTTTAGTCTCCAGGTAATGTTACTTAGGACATAGTCACATAGCATGCATGTGTATGGTATTACATACAAATTCTTGATATAATTTATATTTTAGATGGTGTGTGAATTCAGACGCTTAGGGTGCATATGGTGCATAGGTAGCATTAACTAAAATGTTATAGGACTTTCTCTGTGTTTATATTAATTCTGCTTCACATCTCATGCATAAACTTTTGGACTCTCCACATAGGGGAGATGTGATACATCCTGCAAATTCCCCAGGAGAAGGATGGTATATAAATTAAAGGTTTTATTGTTGCTATGTCTGCATCTAAAAATCAATATTTCTATTTGTCTGGCTATCAAGCTACATGTGCCCATTGGGTAGCCATTTAAAACAGGTTCTTTTTAAAGTCACATTGCATTAAGTGAGCCCTGTGGTAAAATGGGTTACGTGTACATGGCTAACGTTTGCAGAATGTGGGTATCACTGTACACATATGAGCTGGGGGAATTTGAGGTAAATACAGATTACATTTCTGTTTAGAACTATATATGTATACACATACATCTCAGACACCTGTAATTCCATACATTGTCACATGTCACTTGAACAAGATGATATGTCACCATTGAGGAATGGTCTGTGGAGGGACTTGTCCCCATGAAGGATAAAAGCCCTCATATCTGGGACCACATGTAGGGTGGACACATCAGAGGAGCCCTGGGAAACATTGGCTGAGACCATACCTCCTTTGTCCCAGCCTCACTCTGAGTAGGCAGCTGCCCTCTCAGCACAATTGAAAAGCAGGTTCTGTCTATCATGTCCACTGCCTCTTTGCAGGCGTATTGAATATTTAATAATGCCATTTGCCTTCCCAGAAAAAGAGCTCAAAGAAGCCTGCACAGGCGGGCGGTAGGCAGCAGGGTGGTGCTGGAGGTGGGTAGTAGGGCTGGTGATGATACAGAGCAGGCTGGCCAGTCATTTCCCCCCAGGAGCATCCCCAAACTAGAAACCCCGGCAGATGGCTCTGGGCTGGGATGCGACAGGCAAGGAGGCCATCTGTGTGGTTTCAGGCACCAGTCAGGAGCCATGGAGAGGAGGAGGAAGTGCTGAGCTGATATCAAGTGACCATGGCATGCAGTGAGATGGAAACCAGAGACTTATTTTCCACTCACATATAAGAGCTTGGTTCAAATTCAGGCTACCACGGTGTATTCATGGAATAGTGAAGATAGAAGGAACCATACTGCTCCTTTGGTGCCAAGTATTTTACTGATTGGGAAACTGAGGCCCCAAGTGCACTCAATCTCTGGAGTCATACAGCTGATTAGTGGCCAAGCTGTTTCCACTCTTGCCTACTTCCAGTCCACTCCCTACTCAGCAACCGAAAGGATGTTTTACAAAAAAAAAAAAAAAAATCCATTACTTAAAATCTTTCAGTGGCTTTCCAGCTCAGTTAGAATTAAATGCAATCTCTTTTCCCATTGTTACAGTAGCCTACATAACATGATTCCTGCCCTCCTCTCTCATTTCATCTTCCATTACGCCGCCTCTCGTTCCCTTGCCTCCAACTGGCCTTTTATATGTTCCCCTAATGTGCCACATAGCCTCACCTCAGGCTCTGTGCTTGCTGACTTCTCTGATTGAAAACAGCCTCAGATCTTCAAATCATTAGTTCCTTCTCTTTGAGGTCTAAATTCAGGGAAGCCATCGCAGCCCTTACCATCTATTTTCCTCTCGTAAACACACATTCTAGTAGGTCATTCTCTACCACATTACTGTGTTTAGTCTCCTTATAGCACTTATCAACACAGGAAATTAACTTATTTTATTTGCTTACTTATCTGTCTTTCACACCAGGCTGTGAACTTTGTGAGGGCATGGACATGATCTGTCTTACTGTATACCTATCACCAGGAGGGTCTAGGGCTCCAGAGCCAAATGAACAAATCTCTGTTCAGCATCTTTTCTGTTTCACTATGTTGCTTCTTTTTGACATTGATCCAGAAATTGCTCTTTACTCACTCATGTCTACAGAGTAATATTAAATCATGGCAGGCAGTGGCTAGCTCTGCTCTCATGGTAACTGATAACTGAAGGGTGGGGTCCTGGCTCTGGGCTTTACCTTTTAAGTCAGTGTTCTTCACAAGGGAGCTCAAGGATTGTCTGTCCCAGAATTGCCCAAGGAACTAATCCAAAGTGCATATCCTAAATCCTACACTGTACTAAATTGGAATCTCTGGAGGCAAGAGTCTACCCAGGAATCTGCCCCTTTAATGAGCACCACAGGTGATCCTTAAGATAATCTTAGGGCATGAATTCAAGCTCACCAATTAAGCATATCAAAATACTTCCCCCTCCCCACCCCCATGAGCTCTCACATTTATACTTTCAATGCCTTATGAATGATCAAACTCTGTCTGAGTTTTTAGGGTAGCATACATTGAAGTACAGGAAGTATGGGCATAGTGGTTGGTGCTCTAAGTGCCCTTATGTATGGGTTATCAATTGCTGTGTAACAAATTACCCCAAAACTTAGTGTGCTCCTCTCATTTAGGGACAATCTTATTCTCACCAGAAACTCCTTGAGAAGTATGGAGTAGGGTGACATGGGTCAGGAACAGAAATAGGAAATTAAAATCCTTTTCAAATTACCCCCTTGTCAATGGTTTAGCCTCCCAAAGTGCTGGGACTACAAGCATAAGCCACCGCACCCAACCAAGTCACAGTCTTTTGTATCCTGATCTCTGAAGTGACATCCCATCATTTTCACTGTATTCTGATTATTAGAATCAAGTAAGGCATGGGTGCCAGAAGGCAGGGATCATTGGGGCCATTTAGGAAGCTCCCTACACACCTTACCTTGAATTTGAACTATCTTTTGACATGGGACATGTAGAGCAGACAGATAATTATGTGGGGATACCATGTGGCACCTGGAGATCTAATTAAAAGGGCAGTATTTCATAGTAAGAAGAGCATAGACTTCAATTTCAGAGAGCCCTCTGTTAGAATCTCAGCTTTGGTATTTACCAACTGCATGACCTTAGACTTAGTTTCCCCAAGACTCAGTTTTCTTACCCCAAAAATGTGAAAAATAACAACTACCATCTAAGGCATTTTGAGGTTTAAAAAAATCACTTGGGTAATGCACTTGTCAAAAAATGGATTTCCAGGTTGTTTCCCAAGAAATTCTTATTTAGTAGACTTGCAGTGGCACCTAAGAATTTATATTTTTAATAAGTGTCCAGGTGCTCCTAAGTACATATGAAAAGCACATGGTAGCTCTTAATTTGCCTGTTAACCATAATTCTACACCGATTATTGAGGAGCTATATATCTGAAGAAAGTCTAATGTGGTATAGCAGAAAGCAAATTGTATTGAGGAGTAGAAGAGAAGATATGTGAGTTCTGGCCCCTACCTGACACTTACTTTGCAATGAGATCTTAGTCACAGAGTTATTTAATTTTTCTAAACCTCTCTTTTTAAAGGGTCTGTAAAATCTCCTCTAGCCTGGGTTACTATCTGTCTAGGCAAAGAAGAAATAATAACAACGAGCATGGAGTCTCTTTAGAGCTCTTTGTTGGAGAAACAAGTACAATGGCCTCCATAATGCATCCCTTCTGAATCTCTGGGTCTCCTCACATTTCTTCCTGAAGACTATTTTTTGGTGCCTTTCATTCCTCTATTCCTCTTCTAATTCTTATGATCTCAGCATCCCTGTATGTAATGAAATATATCTGAAAACAACCTCATTTAAAAGAATAAATCTATTAAGAAGCTGAGAATTTTCTGGCGTGAAATGAAAAATATTGATTGCTTCTCACCTGTTAGCAATGAAATCCCACCCAGTTAATTAACCTGCTCAGAGATAAAGTTTATTTTTGCCCTTCACTTTCAGCTCCAAATCTTTAAAACCATTAAAACAAGTACCTGGTCAATGAATAAATCTTCTCCCAGAGTGGCGTTCAGGGTCTTCTGTAATCTGGTTCCAGCCTACCTTTCTGACATTTCCTCTAGCTACTTACCTTTGAGTAACTTCCACCATAGCCTAATGGAAAAGCTAAAGTATTCAATGCTCCCACTGCCAGGAATATGCCTCCTTCCTCTAAATTCCACGTATTTTAACTGAGTTCAAATGTCACTTCTTGAAAAAGGCTTTCAAGGCTTTCCCAGAGCTCTGGCGTCTATCTCCACCTCCCCGCTCTTCCCACCTCTCCTAATTGCTGCCAAGCTGTAAGCATTATCTCCCTATTCTGACACTCCCCAAACTTTGTATGCTTTTGTAAAACTTACTATTTTATGCTTTATATTATGATTGCATACATATTTATAGTACTAGACTCTTGAGGATGCAATTCCAAAGAATTTGTGTTCGCCACATCTTTCAACACAATTCAATGCCTTACCTATGATGGGTGTTCAGTAAATATTTTTCGAATGTCTAAATAGGAACCCATTGATTTAATATGGTCTTTATGGTTGTTTTTACTCTGGAGCTCATTAGACAATAATGGGGTTTTTACTTTTAGGCTCATGCTTGGACAATAATGTAAGAAGAATCTAACTCAGTTAAGTGTTTTACAAGATTTACATTATATTCAAAACAGGCCTCTCAGGCTTCTCAGTCTTTTTTTTTTTTTTTTTTTTTTTTTTGAGGTGGAGTCTTACTCTGTCACCCAGGCTGGAGTGCAGTGGTGCAATCTCTGCTCACTGCAACCTCCACCTCCCTGGTTCAAGCAATTCTCCTCCCTCAGCCTCCCGAGTAGCTGGGATTACAGGTGCACACCACCATGCCTGTTTTTTTTTTGTTTTTTGTTTTTTTTTTTTTTTTGTATTTTTAGTAGAGATGGGGTTTCACCATGTTGGCCAGGCTGGTCTCAAACTCCTGACCTCTGGCAATCCATCTGCCTAGGCCTCCCAAAGTGCTGGGATTGCAGGTTTGAGCCACCATGCCCGGCCACTTCTCAATCTTTCTAAAGGCAGTCCTGTTGTTGCTTCCTGTCCTTAGCAGTTTTCTGTTTCTAGAAATCTTTTCACTTTCAATGGAAGGGTTGGGAAAGGTAATCTTGTTATGGACATCATACATTTCCTTCTTTTCTATTCTTTTCTTGATGGAGTTTCGCTCTTGTTGCCCAGGCTGGAGTGCAATGGCACAATCTTGGCTCACCGCAACCTCTGCCTCCCAGGTTCAAGCGATTCTCCGGCCTCAGCCTCCCAAGTAGCTGGGATTACAGGCATGTGCCACCACACCCAGCTAATTTTGTATTTTTAGTAGAGACGGGGTTTCTCCATGTTAGTCAGGGTGGTCTTGAACTCCCAACCTCAGGTAATCCACCCGCCTCGGCCTCCCAGTGTGCTGAGATTACAGGTGTGAGCCACCGCACCTGGCTGGACATCATCCATTTCTATGACTCTGGATATAGGTCTCATATGGCATTTCTATCTCCTGCCCCAATTTACTTGCACAACACACTTGGAGCTAGAATTTAATGAGCACAAAACCCTAAAAGTCAATTTTGGGTAAAGCAGATATTCAGTCATATGTGGGAGCACTCACATGTATGTGTCTAGGCTGAAGGGGAGAAATATGGTAGCTTCACTGAAATAAAAAAGCCATTTATTTATTCAGAGTCCATTTTCTTGAACACCTACTAAACTTTGGGTGCTGCATTATGTGCTGGTGATACAAATATAAATACTGATCCCAGCCTTAAAGTAGCTCTGAGTCATATAAAGGGAGATTAATGTATGGTGAGATAATTATTATATAGAATATGATTTCTGCAATACCAGAGACAGATACAGAGTGATGTGGAACACAAAATATTTTCTTGAAGAACAAATAAAAATTTTAAAATAAAGAGGTTCTGCACAGTCTTTGTGCTGATATTAATAAATATTATTTTGTAGTTATTAAAAATATTAGTATCATCTTTAAACCGGCCACCTTGGGCTGGGTCTCAGCATCCATGGTGGGTCCTGGGGCATGATTCAGACAAGTATCCATGCTGGGTTAACCAAGACTGAGATGTAGGTCGTTTCTCCTTAGAGCTTATAGGAATGAATCATTCATAGAGATGGCAGCAAAAGGGTAGTTTTCTTATGACTCATTGGACTGAACTTCATTCCAATGATATTTTGCTGCAGAAATTTTGCATGCTACTCTGTCTATGGCTCCAATATTTCTAAAGACATTACCACGGCTGTTTGGATGAATCACTGGCATAACTTCTCTATGGTCCTAGAGGGGTGTGTGTGTGTGGGAGGGGGAGAGTTTATAAGGAAAGGCAAAAAAAAAAAAAAAAGCAATCCTAAGTTTTCAATGACCAAATTCTACAGCTGCAAATACTGAGGTTTTATATAGCACACTTTAAGTTTCCTGCTTTTTCTTGCTCTTCACATTTAGGGACACTTTGCTGCTCACTAGAAACTCCTTGAGAAAAATAGGGTAGGGTGACATGAGTCAGTAGCAGAAGTAGGAGAGGAAATTAAAATCCATTTCAAATTACCTCTTGTCAGCGGCTCAGTGAAAGGCTTGAATAGGGAGGAGGCTGGGGATATTGGTGAAGACGAAGATGAAATATTGCTCTGGATTCTTATGATTCACAATTGAAAGAGGACTGTGACTTACAGTAGTGATGACTGTGGTGATGGTGGCCACAAGCCATTCAACAAATATGCATTGAACACTTACTACATACCATCACTGACTTGGGCACATGGGATCAGATGAATTAAAAAATTATCTCTGTCAGTTGGAGCTTAAATTCTAGACGAAGAAGTTGACAAAAAAAAAAAAAAATGGTACTAGCATCCTCCTCCCTGTTTGAACATTTGAAGCATTTCCTTCTCATGAGGTCTTAGTCGTGAGGGATTTAATCTCCATCAAGTCCCAGCTTCATTGTGGAAGTCACAAAACTTTATCTCCTCGAAACCTTGCAGACTGAGATCTACTTTAAATGTTTACGTGAACAGAGAAACGGTCTCTGGTCGAGAGGTGTCTGTGTCTTGTATGTGCAAAGAGGGGAACTGTGATAGTGGACAGCGGGCAGAGAGTCTACAACCAGACCTTCCACACCGACACGTTCCTGCTGAGGAAAACGCAAGAGTTACTGCCTGAATCGCTCCCCTCCCTCCCTGTGGCCTTTCTCTTTCTTTCTTTTGCTCTTCACTTCGCTCCCTCCTCCCTTCCTCAATCCCTCCCTCTCCTGGTTACCTCCCTTTCCCTTGGTCCCTCCCCATCCCCTTCCCTCGCACAGTCTCTCCTCCTCTTGCTCCCTCTCCCTCCAGCTTCTTTTCCTCTCATCCCCTTTCCCTCCTCCATCCCTCCGCGGCGTCTGCGTCAGGCCCCCACTAGCGTGACGCGCGGGGTCTGGGTGGGAGCTGTCCACTCGCCCGGGGTGCTGAATGCAGCAGCGGCGGCCGCGGCGCCGGCGGCGGAGATAGCCGAGAGCCTCCCTCGCTGCAAGAACCTTGTTTCCAATTCTCGGACGGTCAGCTAGCCGCCCCGCCACCTCCTTCCAGCACCACCCCTTTGGGAATCGAGCCAGTGGGGGCAGCGGCGGGTGCTGAGCAACGGCGGAAGACGAGACAACACCTGGCAGCAGCCTGGAATCTGATTTGCTTCCTCTCGGCTTTTATAAGAGATATATTTATATACGGTTTTGGGGAGTCGCGAGGACCAAGCTGGAGCCAAGTGCCGGCTGCCTCCCACCTCGGCCACACTGCTTCGCTCCCCCCTCCCCACCTTCAGCTGGCACCGCAAACAAGCCTTACCTCGTTGCATCTGCGAGGAGAGGTAGCAACAGCGAACCCAGCCAGCCAGAGGCGGCGGAGAGGAGGAAGGGGCGGGGTGGGGGGGCAGAGAGCGGGCCGAGGCCGCCCTTGGTGGGGGTAGCGGGGGCAGAGCTGCCGAGCAGACCCGGCAGCCGCCCTCCTCCGCCCCCACCCTTCAGAAGCACTCTTGCCTGACTGAGAACCGAATTATTCCACTAGTATTATTTCATTTTTTATTACCCCCCCTCCTCACTCCCCAGCCGCCCCCACCCCCACGCCTGCCTCGCTTCTGGTTGCATGGCAGCGCTGCCCGGGCGCGGGGGCTCAGGGCTGGCCCCCAGGGAAGGGGGAGGAGGAGGAGGATCATGAAGGCCGGAGTCGCGACCGCGCCGGACGGCGGGCAGCAGCCAGAGGACGAGCCCGAGCAGCCCCCGCCCCGGAGACATCCGGACGCCGAGCAGCAGTCGCCTCCACCGCCGCAGCAGCAGCTGCGGGCGCGGGCCGACCCGGAGCCGGAGGAGGAGGGCGACCGCGACCCAGAGGAGGAAGAGGAGGAGAAGGCGAGGCCACTCGCCCGCCCGGACCTGCCCTTCTCTCGGCTCTTGCCCCTCGCCCGAAGGGACCTTTGATGGAACCGAGGGGGGTGGGGGGCACGGATTTGCCGACTGCAGCAGGGGTGGGCTGGGGGCTGAGATAATGTAACCGCTCCTTTCTCCTGTTCTCTCCCACACGCCCCCCTCCTCTACCCCTGTTCTCTGCTCCACCGCCCTCTCACCCCGGTACACACATCCTTCCTCTAGCCAGGATCTTCACGCTCAGGAAGGAGGCGCCTCTGCAAGGGTTAAACGATCTTTTCTTTTTCTTCCATCCTTTTTCCTTCCTAACCCTCTATTTTACCTCTCTTCTCCTAATTGGCTTTCCCCTCTTCTGCTTAGCCCTTTGGCTGCAGAGGCAAAGCACAAGCCCCTAGCCCAGTTTCACCTGCAACCCCCTCCCCCACCCAACTGCTCTCTTAAAAGCAACTCTGGTGCTTCTGGGGGTTAATTGCCCCAGTTTTCTGCCCAGGAGAATTAAAACTTCTCCCAATCTTCTCTCCTCCCCTACCTTGACTCCCCCTAACCCCTACCACCTGAGAAGAACTATCTTTTCTCTCTCACACATGCAGTCTTCAATTCTTCATTGAGCTAGTTTTCTCTAAGCCCAGTTCAATCCACTCCAAATTTGATTTACAATTGTCCTCACCCTTTTATATAAAAGAAAGATTTCTCACGGCCTAGGAATTTGAGAAGAACCCAATAATCCTTTCCTGGGGAACTTTTAAACAATTCAACATTGATCTTAAGGCTCTAGTGGCCCCTTCAGCACACTTCTTCAAACCCTCTGCTCCTACCAGTGTCCTCAGGTCAAAGGCAGAAAGGAGACACACTGAACAAAGTTGGAGGTTGGGGTGGGTGTGTGAGGGCAAGAAAAACTTTTTTGTTATTGGGCTTTGCAGGTGGAGTTCAGAACCAGTGACTCACACTTCTCAGTCCTGGGATCAATTTATTTGCTACTTGGAGGGGTTGAACGAAAAGCCAGTGAGAAAGCAGACTGCCCCCACAATACAGATCCACTGTGGGCCCCCAAATCTGTCCTGTCCTGTCCCCCTCTTTTAAGACTCCGGCCACCCCTCTTGGGCTCTCTCCTTCCACGGGGCACATGCTGATGCCCCTGTGTGGGCTGCTCTGGTGGTGGTGGTGCTGCTGCTGCGGCTGGTACTGCTGTGGATTGTGCGCCCCAGCCCCCCAGATGTTGCGCCACCAGGGTCTCCTCAAGTGCCGCTGCCGCATGCTCTTCAATGACCTGAAGGTTTTCTTACTGCGGCGCCCTCCTCAAGCGCCCCTGCCCATGCACGGCGACCCCCAGCCCCCCGGTTTGGCGGCCAACAACAACACCCTTCCGGCTCTGGGCGCCGGGGGGTGGGCAGGCTGGAGGGGCCCCCGAGAAGTGGTGGGCAGGGAGCCCCCTCCTGTGCCACCTCCACCCCCCTTGCCACCTTCTTCTGTGGAAAATGACTGGGGTGGCCCAGCCACAGAGCCACCTGCCTCACTGCTCAGCAGTGCCTCCTCAGATGACTTCTGTAAGGAGAAGACCGAGGATCGTTACTCACTGGGCAGCAGCTTGGACAGTGGTATGAGGACCCCACTCTGCCGCATCTGCTTCCAGGGGCCAGAACAGGTGAGTCCCCTTTTCTCTTCTCCTGCTTCCTGTGGTATTTTCAGGTCTTGCAGATTGCTACTCGCCTGCTTGCCCTGGGGAACCATTATGTTGCCTCTAGTATGAGGACTCTATGTTTAAGAGCCCTCATTGATATTTCTTGTGGTTAACTTTGCCCAATGAGTGTCTGGTTCCCCGTGGAGCCTGCTTGGTGGTTCGTTTGTGTTCTAGGTTTTGCATTTTCTTTCCAATGCTAGTGTCTCCAATTCCATCTCCAAATTTCACAAACATCCTCAGAATAGAAGATCTAGAAGTAACGGAGTGAAGAAACTTGGTGGTACATTCACACTGGTTGCCAAGATATCCTTTTATCTAATTTGTTGTTAATAACATTTCGTCTAGCTCATCTTCAGTCCCATATCCCAACTTCTTCCTGCTCTGAGAGTATGCCAAGATCTTGTTCTCTTTTCCTATCCTCATAGGTTGAAATCCAGTAAGCTTGTTCTTTCACTTTGGACAACTTTCTTTCATATCACATTGACATCCTCGGCATTATGTTCTAGCGACTGAGGAGGAAATGCAGAGGGATTCTAGGCCCAAGACTAAATGGTTTGCTGAGACACTTCTTGGCAGACCCAAATTTTTCTATGTTGAAAACAGGCAGGTAAATAGGAATGAGAGTGAGTTTAAAGGACTGGAGTAGGGAATAAGGTATCTTGTTATTTCTCTTTTCAGACCTAAAGTGTATTGACTTAGAAAATCCCTTAAATGCTGCCCATCCAGGATAGGGAATGCCAACTCTCTCATGGACCAGAGCTTTCCCAAGTCTGGCAGGTTTTCCCTACCCTATTCATTCAGATTTTTCACAAACACCTCTCCTAAGTTCACCTACAATCTAGTGCCAGTAGTGCTGGATAGCATGTGTACATTCTTCAAGAACCATAGAAGGTGGCAACACTCTCCAAAGAATCACAGATAGAAAGGCTTAGCCAGTAAGTGATGCTGGAGAAGGAATATTCAATTGCAAGGTGGGCAAGGTTATGTGTTCCCATCAGCCACTTCTTCAGTAGTTTCCTGAAGTGCAGAGAAGACCTCTGGATACTCCTTGTGGAAGTGGCAGTGCAGCAGGATGCCATGCCAGGCTTTGACTGGCTCTGGTTCTTGCTGAGGGTGTGCTCTGTAAGACGCAGGCTTAGCTGGCATTTTCATTCATTTTCTTGCTTTGCTTTCAATGGACAAAGAACTTTAGGGACTAGCGATTCCTGGAGCTACAGCTTGGAATTATGAGGGGAAGTGATATAGATCTCAGTATGAATAAATGTCTCTGAGAGGCTGGGGGCTGGATTCTTCCTTCTTATGACTAAGATTACCTAAGTATCCAATAAAGTGTTGTCCAGAGTTGAAAACTCCTGTTAGGGAAAAACTTCCAGAGTGCCTTTCCTTCAGTCCTTCTCTCTACTTCCAGCACCAGGCTCCATCAGAGCTGTGGGATAGAGTGGCTTGGCTGACAACAAGAGGGTGCCTCACTTTAATATCAGGCTCTTGCCGCCATCAAGTACTTCATACTTTTCAAAAGAAAGAATTATTTAGCTTCCTAAATTCCTAAGGCATTTCTTTTGTCTCCCATATGGGCTCAGGTCTGCATGTCACAGGGGCTGCTGCGAGTGTGGCTTCTGGCAAGAGCACTCTTGTATCTAGAAAACAGCAGGACTTGGAGGTGCCCTGGGATAATATTTCCCCTGCTGTGTGAACTTCTCCAAATAGCTTTATGCCTCTGGGCTGCTTTTCCAACTTACATGATTTGGAGACACCTTTTCATGCCCCTCTCCCTTCCTCAGAGGTGTGTTGGGAGAATCCAGGAGAAAACAAGTATAAAAAATATCTTGGAAGGGATTTATATATAATGAGCATGTATTTTGATAACAGAAAGCTGTATTTTATTGAAAAAGAAAAAGAAAAAAAAATGGCAATATTGTGAAATACCCTCATGTGATACAAGATCTGGTCAGAGGTTAGAAGCTTTCCTTTCTTGTTCATTATTTTGATGATGTGTCATAAATAAAGCATTGAATAAAAAAAGCTAACACCAGTAAAGGAATGGGCTCTATTATGTGAGAGGATTAGGGGGCCAAGTCTGCATTAAGACTGGATCAAATTAAGCACTTCCTGCATATGATTATTATGTTTTGGGGGTTTACTTTATCTGTGCAGGAACCAAGAGGCTTTAATGGGATTGTGTTATAGCAGTAATAAGAGCAATGTGAGTACTGCATTAGGTGTGGAGAATACAGTTTCCCACTTTCTTCTTTTTTTTTTTTTTTCCCCACAGCATTTCTATGAAAGAGACAAAGGAGAGAAGATAAGGGAAACTCTAGAGAAGGAAGAGAGAGATAGAGAGATAGAAGGGCAACAGCAGCAGAGGGGAAGGAGAAAGAGAGGGACAGAGAGAGGAGGAGGAGGAGGAGGAGGGAGGGGGAATGGGGGAAAGAGAGAGAAAAAATTTCTGTATTTTAGTTTCTGTTCAGGGAGAGAGCTGTTCAGCAATTGTCTACACATGGCCCTGGAGGAAATGTGGTCTGCAATCTTAGTAACTGAATATCTTGGTGTTATCTCTGGCCAAACAAAGGAATTAAGCAGACCCCCACCTCCCCACTCCCCATCACCCCAATCATTTGCTACTGCTATAGGGGCTAAACAACTGCCCAAAAAATGAATATTTGGTCCTTTCCTGCCAAGGGCTTGCAATATCTGTGGTGAGGAACAAGAGAATCCAGCTAGTTTCACCTTTGCACCTACCTACAAAGGACTTTGCATCCATTCATTGGTGCATGCATTTATTTAACAATTTTTTGGGGGCATCTACAGTGTGCCCGTTGCTGTTCCAGGCATGAGTATTCAGGAGTGAACAAAACAGATGAAATTTCTGCTCTCCTGAAGCTGACATTCTGGTAGAGACCATACATAGACAAGTAAAATAGTAAGAAAATAAGGTAATTTAAGTGCCGTGATGAAATTTAAAAAAGGAAAATGAGTTAGAAAGGAATGAAAGGGAGGTAGTAGGAAAGACACCACCACATTAGATAGGGTAATCAGGAAAAGTCTTCCTAAGAATGTGTCATCTGAGCTGATACCTAAATGATGAGAAGGGCCCGGCAATGCATAGGTCTAGGGGAAGAGCATTTCAGGTGGAGGAAATAGCAAGTTCAAAAGCGTGAATGTGAATGAGCTTAGCATGTTGGAAAAATGGAAGAGAAGACAGGAACTGAGAGAGGGATAGGTGTGAACACTTGCTCTGAGAACCTACTTGGCTCCATGCTAAAAAGCTACTGAGAAGCCTCTCTCCTCTCCACCATTCATTCATGTTGAGCAGGGGTCAGGACCCATGAGACTGTAGAACCAGAGTCCAGCTCAAAACTTCCTCACTCTCCCTTTTTCGTTGAAGCTGCGCTAGCCCACTTTGTGGGACAATGTACCATTGTGGGTAATCTGAACTCTCTGAAGCCAGATGTCCCCAGCTATAGGCCTGAACAAGTTATACACCTTGTCTGTGTCTTGGATTCCTCATTTGTACAACTGGGAAAATAATAATAGTCCCTATGTCATAAGATTATTCTGAGCATCAAATCAGTCAATACTATAAGAGCAGTGCTATCATAGCATTTTGTTATTGTTATTATTACTATCTCAGATTCAAGAGAGTGCTGTTCCTGCCTTGTTTAAAAGGAAAAGTGTGCCCTAGCCCACAGGCTGTCAGGAAGCCACTATGATTGTGGCATGTATGTGGACTGTTTCTTGCAGACTTATAATGCTCTAGGCACAGAGCGCAGCTTGTCCATTTCCATCATCAAAGTCTTTATTAAGCACCTACCTTTTGCCTGCTGTTCTGCTGGACAAGGTCCAGAGATGCAGGGTAGATGTGGTCCTGCCCTCTGGGAGTGTCACAATCTAACCCAGACATCACAGGGGCTGATAGAAATCAAGAACACACAGACAGTGAGGCTGAGTGAATTACAGTAATATCAGGTACAAGAAAGAGATGTATATTTAAAAGCAGCTAGTGGGCGGGGTGCCTATTGAAAAAGACAAGTCAGGGAATTTGCCACTTTATCTACAGTTAGTTAGAGAAGACTTCTCTATTGCTGCCGAAGACCAAGTGAGAAGAAATAGATTTAGGCTGCCAGGCTGAGGTTGGACAGATGGAAGCAGAAGAGATGTGTGTCCCCCACCCCCACATCTGACTGCCATGGAGGATTTTATCTTTGTGGAACAACCTCCAGGCACTCCACACATGGATACCTTGAAAAGAGGCGAATCCGCCTCCCAGCTAGGCAGCTGTGGAGTGCCTAGAGGTGGGTGCAAAGACGAAATCCACCATGGCAGTCAGAAGCTAGGGTGGGAGGCCACCTGTTCTGGCCCTAATGGAAAGTAGGACGTGTATCTGGATAAGTTTAGCAAGCTTAATCTGCCTTTTTATTCTTTCTGGGGTTGGCTTCCCTGGAATTCTGTGTTCAGAAGGGGCAATAATTGTATGGAATGGTCTAGTCAGTGTTTCGGTTAGTTGGGAATAAGATATGGCTTTTCAGGGCATGGGGAATCTGGAGATCCTAAGATGCAATGAAAACCTGGGAATGGAGCTCAAGTAGAGCATTTTAGAAGAGACTTAAATGGTGTACTTAGTCGTCTTAGTGCTATGGTTTGATTTTACATTTCTTTGTGTGGTTATTTAGTATCTGTCTTCCACAAAGAAGAGACCCATCCCTCACATTTACAGGCCCTGGGGCAGGAGTATAAATGGAACCTCACATACCATGGGCCAAAATATTTAAAAGCAGTAAATCCAGCTAACAAACTGTTAAAATATATTTTATCCTCCTTTCCTAACAAATACTCCTTGAAAACAACCTGGGAGACAGGTTTGAATTTAGAACTTTTAGATGTCTCTGGATTCTGTGCTAGTCAAATGGGGATAACTGTCTTTTGGTCTACAGGACATTCTGATTCTCTTTCCAATGCTGACTCTAGCCTGTACTAATGAGCCTTGGACCCACGTGTACACACAGTCCTGCTGGCTTGTCCAAGCTCTGTCCATACCATTCCCCAAACAGTGGTGCCTTGCCCCAATCCCTGCCCTTGGGCCAGGGAGGGAAGAGTTTATGGATCCAAAGAAGAGAGTCCTGCACGTCCTGGGAGCAAGTTCATGGCTCTCTGGACAGGAATTCCAGAGTTCCAGGTAATTGGAGCATATTCCAGAAGACAGGTGAGGTTCCTTGACCCTGCAGACTCCTCACACTGTGGGGAGAGGTTCAGCTGAAGGGGCAGCAGAGTGGGGTCCTCTAGAGCTAGAGGTTATCTTGTCTAGGTCTAAGGGGAGCACTGCAAAGGGACTACAAGATCCCTGGAGGAAGTGAACTGTGTGTGTTCATTCGTTGCTGGATCATCGGCTCTCAACCTAGTACCTGGCACCTG
Organism: Macaca mulatta; assembly: GCF_049350105.2. Lineage (NCBI taxonomy): Eukaryota > Metazoa > Chordata > Mammalia > Primates > Cercopithecidae > Macaca > Macaca mulatta. Next base: position 121,569,968 of record NC_133417.1, on the reverse strand, counting down.
CTTCATGCTGTATGAGTATTTCTTGAAAGGACCAGCCTCTGGAGCTCCTCCAGTGGGCAGCTTCATAGGTAGGAGAACTGGGGAAAAGAGAACATTTAGGAAAAAAGTGGTGTCAAATGCCAAAGATGTGCTCTGCAGAAGAAAGGGTCCACAGGGCAGTGCCTTCGATAGTGATAGAATTTCCAGGGAAGTAAACTTGGGTTTCACTATTATACAAACTTTCCATGAAAGCTGTCCCAAGATCTTATAGGCTGCCTTAGAAGGGAGATCTTATGGGGACCTGGGACTAGATAATCCTCAAGATCCCTTCTGAGCTTGGGAGTTAGAATTCATAAATAAGATAATTTTGGGGTCTGGGAGATTTTTAATCTAAGCAAAAAGAGATGATCCCCTCACCTTCTCCAATTCAAGGGGTTATCTTATCTCAGGACATCTAGGCTCAGTAAACACATTACATGGCATATACAAATATATCTTCAGCAAAGATTGGAAAGAACAGTTTCTGTCCTGTGTTCATGGAAATCCTAAGGTGTTACCAGCCATTTACAATGCTGCAATTGTAAATTTTCACCATGCATACATCATGATGGGAGAGCAAGTCCTTCATGGCCAATAGGCAACAGACACCATCATGGACCCAAGGATACAAAACCATCCTGGGAAAGGGGGAGCCCACTTACCTCCAAGAGTTGTGAGCTTTCAGTTCCTATTTCTGTCAGTCCTGGTCCTACTTAAATTGGAAGCTCCAAGAAACTTTTCTTCACTCAAGCCTCTTACCAAAGCTCTAATTCTCTATTGGGAGGTAAGGTAAGGATGTTAAAACCCCACCACAGGGTTACAGGTTATTTCACAGATATCGCTGTCTTACATGTACACACTTGGTCACGCATAAGCACGGATACAACATTGAATGCATCTGTCTCGCTTTCACAGGCAGAACTGGGAACGAGAGGAAGGGAGATGCCTGTGTCTTGGCAGTTGCAGAGCAGTTCTCAAATCAATTGATTGTAAGATTCTCTACACAGTGTTCAGTTTGTAGTAATCCTTCACTTACCAGGATCAGCTTGGGGTGAGTTGACCAATTTATTGGATGTGGCTTCTAGCTGAGGCCCCCATCGAGAAAGTGACTTAAGGCTAGCAGGGCAGGAAGTTACAAAATATGGATTTCACAAGAGGCTGGGAGAGAAAAAGGAGAGATATTGGGATTCTCTCTTTCTGCCTGTTTTTCCAGCTGGTATGCTGGAAAAGTCCAGCTGTGGCCTGTGAGATGGGGGAGGGAGAGGAGGTTGGAGGGAGAGGAGACACTCAAAGGAGTGTGGGGATGAGCGAGCTGCTGCTTGTTTGCTGGGAAGGAAGCCAAGTTGGAAGTAAGCCTGGATGTAAAGGAGCTGGCAAGCAAATACTGTGTGGCCCAAGCTGCATACCATCCCCCTCCCGAGATGTATCATATGTAAGCCAGAGTTTACATGTACATATAGTACACATTTGATACCCCATTCTGTGTATGGTAAAAGCAAAGGTGAGGTGTACCTGGGGCTGACTGTCTCATGACAAAAGAGCAAAATTGAGTAAGTTACAATTTGAAATCCAGGTAGATGCAAATTGTCAGGGAAAGAAAGGGGGGAGTTTCCAAATACAGGTTCTACCCAACTCTGTGATCCAAGAATGACTTCATGACTCACAAGAGGTATACAAGGGCCCCATTCCTGAACCCAGCGAATTGTACTCGTGAGGTGTTTTGCAGGACCTGTCCATAGAGGTGTTGAGAAGGACAGATCAAGTTATTTTTCTCCTTTATGGAAAGACTGTTTTGGATGTGGTTGAATAGAATCAACATCAATGTCTGAAAGAACCCTCTTGAAGCCACCCCAGTGGCTAGCATAGGGCTCTGCAAACAGTAGGGACTCATTATTTGCTAATCCTTTCCCCCTGCTACTTGCACATGTTCATTCCAGATTAATAGTGCTATATTTATATGTATATGTGTGGTAGAGGATATATTTGTGTGTGTGTGCACGCGTGTGTGCACACATATGTGTATAAACTAAAAGGCCAAGCAATGGGGGTATGGATGACCCCTTGCAATCTCATCCAACCTCATTTACTGTTTCTATAATGACAAATAGTGATGATTCTTGTCCTAGTAATCATAGTGATCATTATCTTGGCTTAAGACCATTTGGCTAGCATGCATTTCCTTATTCTATTGCAGAATGACGGGAAGAACATGGGCTTTGAAGTCCAAAAGACATGGATTTCATTCCCATTTGGGGCCTTTCCCAGCTGAGTGGTCTTGGGCAACTTATTTAACTTCCCTGGACCTAGATTTTATTGTTTATAAAACAGAGATAAAATACTGAGTTTGAGCATTTGTAAGGAATTGACATGATGCATTAAAGATCTAGGCACACAACAGCTGCTAACTGAAAGGGAGTGATATTTACCCCATCCCACTAGTGTGTCTCAGAGACCTGGAATGGAGCCCTCAGATCACACTGTTGCTTTTCCTACTACCCTCTCTCACTGAAGTCTTTTAAAAATCAGATGTCTAAGGCTATGCTTCCATCACAGTAAACCCCAAGCTGTTTTTATGACTGACAATCAGGGATGGGTGTTTTGGACCAGTCTCTGTTTAGCAGATTCTCTGCCTCTGTATTGTCTGATTCAGCTGAACTCTGTCCTCTCTTCCTTGGGTCCCTCACTCCCAACATCGTTGTCTTTATCCATCTCCATCATCACCAGGTCCCTGACAGATCTTTATGAAGCAGCACTCTCTGCTTGGCAGGAGCTATGTAGAAAGACACTTTCCTGCACTTTGAGTCCCTACAGGTCAGGGGCAGACCATGCATGCAGACAAGCATGCAGAGGAAGTTGCAGAGGAAATGCTTGCCCAATATGCAAGCAAGAGGTTTGCATTGAAGGTCCTCCTTGGACTGGTGTTTCGAAAACCTAGGATGGGATGGACAGCCCCAGACAGACATGATGTTAAATAACGTTGATCCCCAGGTAAGAATGTTGTTCCCTTTTCAGTCTGCTCTCATGCTTCATGATTATGTCTAGGAGAAAATCTCACCCTAGTGATAATATGTATTTAACACCTTTCTAGGGATGTCAGTCTGCTTTATAAACAAAGAAAGAAGGCATTAGACTCAGATCTTCGGACATGCACTTATTTTAGCTAGAATTTCTCACCTTGTTTTGTTTATATTTGTATGTGTCTACTCCTTTTTTTAATGGGCTTCATTTTTTTAGAGCAGCCTTAGGTTCACAGCAAAATTGAACAGAAAGTACAGAGAGTTCCCATGTACTCCCTGCTACCCCACCATCAACATCCCGTACTTTGGCCAGGCACAATGGCTCATGCTGTAATCCCAGCACTTTGGGAGGCTGAAGTGGGAGGATCGTTTGAGCCCTGGAGTTTGAGACGAGCCTGGGCAACATAGCAAGACTCCATCTCCACAAAACAAAATAAAAGCAAAAAAAAAAATCCCACCAGGGTGGAACATTTGTTACAACTGACCCTGCATTGATACATCATTATCACCCAAAGTCCATAGAATACATGAGGGTTCACTGTTGGTATCGTACATTCTAAGGGTTTTGACAAACATATAGTGACATGTATTCACCATTATGGTATCACACAGAAAACCTATGGTATGGTATCATACCTAAAAACCCGCTGTGCTCCACCACCTATTCGTCTCCCTGCTTCCACTCCCAATCTCCTGGCAAAATATTTGGCCTTTTCTAGGATGTCATATAATTGGAATCAGATAGTGTATAGCCTTTTCAGATTGGCTTTTTCACTTAGTAATATGCATTTAAACTTCCTCCATGTCTCAGTGTCTTTTTGTGGTTGATAGCACATTTCTTCTTAGCGCTGAATAATATTCCATCGCATGGATGTCCCAGAGTTTGTCTATTCTTTTTATGGCAAATGGTACCAGTCTTTCATTTATGGCAGTGACAAAAAGTCTCCCTTAGAAATAAATTTATTGAAATAGAAATGTGAGACATTTAAAGGCAAATGTTAAGTTTGAAGAAAATAATAGTATAGATGGTACATGAATACATCAAAAAGCATAAGTGACTGAAGTTATTCTGACCTGGCTATACTTTAAAGTAGTTTTGAAACATCTGTGGACATCAAGAAGTGCTTCAGGAAGGAGATGATACATGGAGTCCCAGGCTGTGATCCCAGGGCATTTTCAGTCTCTGGCTTTGAGAATTCCAAAGTAGATGATTACTTCAGGAATACTGTGTATTAGTAGGAAACCAAATGGGGAGAAGACATGTGTCCACCAGACCTGAGGTTCTGGAACAAGGAACAGAGGTGTGGGCCCTGGAGGAGGAGAGGAGAGTTAGTTGGGAGGGTATGATGTAATCAAAAATGCAAGTTCAGTCATTCAGCACTGGCAGAGTTCAATTAATAAGAGTAAGATCTGCTATGAAGAAAGTGACTTTTTATTCCAAAGCTAGCTTAGGGGAAGAAGTACAGGCTTCTTGCCTTAAAGGTACCACTTCGTTTTTAGAGCAGAAATCAGGTGCTTTTAGAAGGTGTCTCAGCGCGAAAGACACACAGTGGAGGAAGCAAGCAGGTGGAGGTCTGCATAACTCATTTCAGTGCCTTATCTACTGGGTGGTCAAGCTGGTGACTGCTGGCATCTTCAAGAGCAGAACTAGACTGTAAATGTGACCGAAGCTTTCCAGGTGGGAGAGAGTTTTGTAGTGGGCATACTTGGGGTTGTAGATTGACTGTTGTCTCTTGAGGCAACCTCCTGGTGGGTGAGTTCCACTCAAGCTTCTAAGTACATAGTTAGGTGAACTTGCCCTGTAGGGAGAGCCTGATGAAGAGGAGGTGAAAAGCTATAATTGCCTTTCTAAAGGACTAAGTAGGAAGTGGGGAATAGGGGGAAACAGAGAAAAGAGAAAATAAGACGAAAAAATAATAAAAATAATAATTCATTCTCTTTTTTGTAGAAAAATGGGGGTACTTGGCTACAACAGGGCCATGTGACTAGGAATGAAGAGGCATGTGTCACCTATGGCAGAGGCAGGAAGGGATGCCTCTTGCATCTCTCTTCTCCCCTGCCTCAGGGATCTGAGAACTCTAAGTCCTAGATGGGATATCTGCAAGATGGAAAAGTCTGACCAACATGGGCTCTGACATGAGGGAAATGCTAACTTTGATTGCGTTAAGATACTGAAGCTTGGCCGGGCGCGGTGGCTCAAGCCTGTAATCCCAGCACTTTGGGAGGCCGAGACGGGCGGATCACAAGGTCAGGAGATCGAGACCATCCTGGCTAACACGGTGAAACCCCGTCTCTACTAAAAGATACAAAAACCTAGCCGGGCGAGGTGGCGGGCGTCTGTAGTCCCAGCTACTCGGGAGGCTGAGGCAGGAGAATGGCGTGAACCCGGGAGGCGGAGCTTGCAGTGAGCTGAGATCCGGCCACTGCACTCCAGTCTGGGCGACAAAGCGAGACTCTGTCTCAACAGAAAAAAAAAAAAAAGATACTGAAGCTTGGGGGTTTGTCTGTTACCCAGCTAATGTTAATTTCCCTGACTAATACAACCATAAATTCCCACTCCTGAATTATGTTCTCAGGGTATTCTTGAGTGAAGCCAAATCTGGGGCTCACTTCCCATTTCTCCCCATTTGGTTTCTTTCCCCTAGATCCCAGAGCAGGGCAACAGATGGTACACAGCTTCATCCCTCACAGCTCACTAAGCCCCAACAACGAAGTGTTTCAGCTCAGGACTGACATATCACTTTTGCCTACAACTCCCTGGCTGGATCTAGGAATATGTTTTTGCCTAACAGCAATAGGGGTGGGGAGTATAATCCTTCTGGGTGCCGGCAAAAAGACGAAGGCTTTTTTTCCAGAGATGGGTGAGTTCTAGAAGTCTCTACCTCAATAAAGGTAGAGTGAGTGAATGAATGAAAAAACACATGGCAAGCTTTTAGAACACCACTTGACCCACATTAAGCATGCAATAAGTATTACTAGTTATCGTTCTTATTTGCTCTTTTATAAAAAGAGGAGGTTGTACTCTGGAATATCCAAGCTGCTTCTAGTTCTGCTGTCCTCTTTTATGCCTTGTGATGCCCCAGTCACACCTGGGGTTGATATAAATCCAATTCTTCCTTCCACCTATAGCAGATGCCTCCCTAGAAGAATGGCCTAAAAACTGGACATTAAAGGCTGAAAAGGGAAAAGAATTTGGGAAATAGAAAATGAAGGATGTTCCTGGCACAAGGACAATGAAAGCAAGGAGTCAGAGATGCTTTTGTAGAAAACTAGCAAGGTTGATAAGAACACAGGGCTTATAGAGTCAGGCAGAACTGCTTTCAGATCCCACTGTTACTGTGCAGTAGATGTGTATCCTTGGGCAAGCCACTTATAGACTCAGAATCTTAATTTTCTCCACTGTAGAATGGCAATGATAATAACAGTACCTGTCCCAGAGGTTGTTGTGAGGTTAACTGATATAATGAATGCGAAAATGTTAGCATAATGCAGAACACAAACATACAATAAAATCAAAATATACATTAAACATTAGTGCTTGGTGTTTTTATATGACCTCACAAGCTCTCTATTGTTTTCTTCAAACTTCGAAAATGTCTGCCTTCGACTGTGTATGACTGTGGGCTGCTGACCTCAGGAGGAGCTACCATGATATCATCTGTCAGGAATAGATGAAACTAAATATACCCAACCATTGCCTGTAGCTAAGTAAAATGATCTCACAGATATACTTACTATTTTTCAAATGTATATGGAACAAACTCAAAAGCATCCTTCAATTTACTGTAGCTTGTCAATAAATATATTCTCAAAGAGATACTCAAAGTATAACTACAGTCATTTGAGGGTTTGTGATACTTTCTGAATATTAAAAAGAGTCTAATTAGAGAGATTGTATAAAATAACTAGCCAGTACTTTCCAAAGTCTCAACATCAGGAAAGATATAGAAGAACGGCCGGGCATGGTGCCTCATTCCTGCAATCCCAGCACTTTGACTGACTAAGGCAGGAAGATTGCTTGAGCCCAGGAGTTTGTGACCACACTGGGCAGTATAGTGAAACTTTACTTCTACAAAAAAAATTTAAAAATTAGCCAAGCATGGTGGTACACGCCTGTGGTCCCAGCTATTCAGGGGACTGAGGTGGGAGGACTGCTTGGACCCAGAGGCAGAGGCTGCAGGGAGCCATGACTGCACTACACACTCCAGCCTCAGTGACAGAGCGAGATCATGTCAAAAAAGTGTGTGTGTGTGTATATAAAAGTGTACATATAGAATGATGGAGAACTGTCTCAGATTGGAAGAGTCTAAGGTGATATAACAATTAAATACTTTGTATAATCTGGATTGGATTCTGGACCACATAAAGGACATTAGTGGGACCCTCGGTGAAATTCAAATAAGGTCTGTAGATTAGTTACTAGACTTGTATCAATGTTAAGTTCCTAGTTTGGGTCATTGTACTATGGTTAAATGAGATTTAACTTTTGGGGAACTTGGCTGAAAGTCATATGAGAAATCTTCATGCTGTTTTTTTTTTTTTTTTTTTTTTTTTGAGATGGAGTCTCATTTTGTTGCCCAGGCTGGAGTGCAGTGGCACAATCTCAGCTCACTGCAACCTCCGCCTCCCAGGTTTAAGTAGTTCTCCTGTGTCACCCTCCTTAGTAGCTAGGATTACAGGGGCCCACCACCACGCCCACCTAATTTTTATATTTTTAGTAGAAACAGGGTTTCACCATGTTGATCAGGCTGGTCTCAAACACCTGACCTCAAGTGATCCACCCACCTCGGCCTCCCAAAGTGCTGGGATTACAGACGTGAGCCACTGTGCCCGGCCTATTTTTATAATTTTAAAAAATAAGTTTAATGTTATTTCAAAATGAAAAGTTAAAAAATTCACTTAAAAGGGGAGAGGATGCAGTATACTTACACCTGAGGAACTGCGTGAAGCATGTTTGTCATGTATTTTTATAATCTTTTTATTAACCAAACAATATGGAAATTTTCAAGCACATATAAAAATAGAATAATTGCGAATTATTGCGAATTGGAATAATTGTGAATTACCGGTATAGCAAAAATAGCATGGATTTGCTGGTTAGAAAAACCTGTGTTAGAATTCAGGCTCTATCATTTACTAGCTGTGTGACTTTAGGCGTATCAGTTAAATCCTTTAAACTTCAGTGTCCTCTATCTGTCATAGGGGGCTAATGAAAATAAATACCTCATAGAATTGTTTTGGAATTTAAGAAGACAATACGTAGCCCAGTGCATGAAACGGGCTCCTGAGAAGTCTTCGTTCCCTTTCTGGTCTTTCCTTCCCCTTCTGTCCAAAGCGGATGATAAACATGCTTCACGCAGTTCCTCAGGTGTAAGTATACTGCATGCTTTGAGATCGACAGGATTGACACCGGGGCAGTGCGGTGTTGAGTGGGCAGGAAATTTTCCCCAATACGGGCCCTTCAGCATATAAACAGAGTTAATGATGATCAGCACAAACAGCATTGGCCACTATGCAGTGTTCTTGAACACTTCCTAACCCGACACTGCCAAAAAAGTGCCTTCGCACATTGAAGGAATGTGGGTTGTATCTTTTGATTTATCCCGTGGTGATCCCTCTAGGAGCCACAGATTTAAGCCTCTGTGGAGCCAAAAGAGCTTTCTAGTCCTGGGGCTGTCAGTTCGACTGGTTTGGAAAACAAGTGCCAAAACCAGCCATTGGCAGGTGAATGAGTGTAGGCGGCCAGTGAGTGTGCAGAGGTGTCCCTTCTGCTGTATGTGTGCCTGTGGGTAGGAGCGAAGGAGAAGACTGAGGGGTTGGGGGAGGAGGCTGGGTCTGCACGAAATGCAACTTTTTAACACAAAAGACAAAAGGCACTCCAGGGGTTGGCCCATTTGGCTGCTCCAGCCTTTTGTGTATCTTTGTTCCAGGAAGAACCCAGAGGGTCTGGTCTTTGCAAAGTCAATGCAGGCATTCTGTGCAATACTTGCTGTCTTATTTCTGGTTTCTTGACATCCATTACGCATTTGCCTCCAAAAAAATAAAAAATCTGTTTGAGTATCAGAAAGAGTACGTGATGTGATTTCAAGGACTTTCTACCTCCAACCAAAAACAAAACAAACAAACAAACAAAAATCCACTTATTGGGAAGTGACCCTAGAGATTTAAATTAATTTTTATTCTTTCTACAAATGCAATTCAAGTAAAAAAGTGTGTCTTTGACATGAGGCTGGAATTTGCTTCAAAATAATCGAGTGACTATAAGTAAAACAAGACTGATTGTGCATGTCATTGCTGAAGGTGGGTGCTGGGTACATGGGAGGTTTATTCTAATTTTCTCTCTACTTTTATATGTGCTTGAAAATTTCCATATTGTTTGGTTAATAAAAAGATGATAAAAATACAAGTGTTAGGGCCAGGCGCAGCGGCTCACGCCTGTAATCCCCGCACTTTGAGAGGCTGAGGCGAGTGGATCACTTGAGGTCAGGAGTTCAAGACCAGCCTGACCAACGTAGTGAAACCCCATCTCTACTAAAAATACAAAAATGAGCCGGGTGTGGTGGCGCATGCCTGTAATCCCAACTACTCGGGAGTCTGAGGCAGGAGAATCACTTGAACCTGGGAGGTGGAGGTTGCAGTGAGCCAAGATCACGCCACTGTATTCTAGCCTGGGTGACAAAGTTAGACTCTGTCTCAAAAAACAACAAAAAAAATATAATTATTAAATAAGTTTCACAAACAGGCAGGTGGAATTAGCTGAGAGTAGACAAGACAGCTTTGGGCACAATTATGCTGAGGACGAGAGTCAAAGACAGAGAGGACCTGACTGAGTCCCACCAGGTATTCACCAGTCTTGTTCAATGAGGGGAATCAACTTGATGACCTCTTAAGGGATCTTCCATCCCCCAAGGTCATGATTTAGAGATGAAAATGTCCTGTCGTCCCTTTCCTTTCTGGTCCACCTGGTCTAGTGGCAGCAAAAGGATCAGTGACCATTCATTCAGTAGAGGTTGAGTGAACACCACTGGGTGTCAGATCCCAGGAATGCAGAGATAAGATGGGGAGCTCGGAGTCTAGTGCAAGAGACTAGTGTGCTGAGAGCAACCACAAGACGTAATGAATGCCGTGGACCAGGGTTGCATATGTCGTGCTAAAAAAACTGCACAGGAGGGGTGACTAGTGATGCCTGGGAAAGCTGGAGAAGGACCCCCACATGGGCTTGCCTTTGAGTGGTTGAGTAAGAATGAGTAGGTGGAGTCAAGGCAGTTAAGGGAATTCTCCAGGTGGAAGTGTATGTCAAAATATGGCAATAAGAGATTAACCCTGATTCTCCTCATCAGAAATGTGTTCCTTCCTACTCAGCCTAATCCTGTCTCCCTCTCGTTGCATTTTAAATTACCCTCTGTGCTTTAAGACCCAGAATGCGGGGTAGGGTTCAGAGATGGGAGAGATGTACTTACTCCTCTTTAGCAACGAGTCCTCTTAAGCCCAGCCTTTCTGTGGTTGGTCCTAATGACCTTTCTGTAATAGGAGCCTAGAGGTCTGGATGTGCTTGGAGGCGCCTGCCTGGGAACAGTAACTCCACAACAGCCATCTTTGTTGATTGAATGGAGCTTTTATTTGGAAGCCACCAGAGGGTGTGGAAGAAATCTTGTGGGTTCAGGAGCTTCCTTATCTTCCAACACAGGCAGAGCCACTAGCACATGTTTCTATGGTGGGAGGGAAGAGCAAAGAGCAGGCACTGTTTTCCTAATCTTTTTTTTTTTTTTTTTTTTTTTTTTTTTGAGACTGAGTCTTGCTCTGTCGCCCAGGCTGGAGTGCAGTGGCACGATCTCAGCTCACTGCAAGCTCCGCCTCCAGGGTTCACGCCATTCTCCTGCCTCAGCCTCCCGAGTAGCTGGGACTACAGGCGCCAGCCCCCGCGCCCGGCTAATTTTTTGTACTTTTTAGTAGAGACGGGGTTTCACCGGGTTAGCCAGGATGGTCTTGATCTCCTGATCTCCTCGTGATCCGCCCGTCTGGGCCTCCCGAAGTGCTGGGATTACAGGCTTGAGCCACCAGGTTTTCCTGATCTTTAGAAGTGAGAAACTGGAGGCCGGGCATGGTTGCTCACACCTGTAATCCCAGCACTTTGGGAGGCCAAGGTGGGCACATCACTTGAGTTCAGGAGTTCGAGACCAGCCTGGCCAACATGGCAAAAACCCCTTCTCTACTAAAAATACAAAAATTATCTGGGCTTGGTGGCAGGTGCCTGCAATCCCAGCTACTCGGGAGGCTAAGGCAAGAGAATCATTTGAGCCTGGGAGGTGGAGGTTACAGTGAGCTGAGATTGCACCACTGCACTCCAGCCTGGGCAACAGAGTAAGACTCCATCTCAGAAAAAAAAAAAGAGAAGAAGAAGAGAAGGAGAAGGAGAAGAAACTAGGACCCAGAGAGATGAGGGGACATCTTCAAGGTGCAAGGCAAATCCCTAAGCTGGTATTTCCTATTCTCAGACTGGAAAATATCTGTGATACATCAGCACCTTTCAGGATAAATAAATTCTTCCTTTTTTCACCCCCTTTCCAGCCTCAGAACTATTCATCTATTCATTTCCTACATATTAATATATTGTAGTAAAGGATTAATTTACCAGAATGTTTAGAGAATGGAAGAGATCAAAGAGAATGGGTGGGAGTTTATGGTTAATTTGATTATCTAGTGAATTTGGGGCTAACCCCTGTAAGTTTTATTTCAGTTTTATTGTTGAAAGTCTTTTTTTTTTTTTTTTTTTTTTTTTTGAGACGGAGTCTCGCTCTGCCGCCCAGGCTGGAGTGCAGTGGCCAGATCTCAGCTCACTGCAAGCTCCGACTCCCGGGTTCACGCCATTCTCCTGCCTCAGCCTCCCGAGTAGTTGGGACTACAGGCGCCCACCACCGCGTCCGGCTAGTTTTTTGTATTTTTTTAGTAGAGACGGGGTTTCACCGTGTTAGCCAGGATGGTCTGGATCTCCTGACCTCGTGATCCGCCCGTCTCGGCCTCCCAAAGTGCTGGGATTACAGGCTTGAGCCACCGCGCCCGGCCTGTTGAAAGTCTTTATAAAATGTGAGGCTACTTGGCAGTGCATTTGAACATCGCCTCAATTTTTTTATGTTGAAGTGTTGTCATTTAAAGTTAGGCTCTGTGGTTAGAAAAGGCACAGGAAATGAAGTTCTAGCTTCATAGGCCACAGGATATCTTGTAGAAGCTGGTGGGTGGCTTTTATTTAAACTGTGATATCAACTTGTTTTATCTTTCTCCCACACGAGGGGAATAAAATCTCTAGTTCATCCATTCTGCAAATATTTATTGAGCAGCTGCTTTGTGCCAGAACTGCGTGAGGATTCTCGGTACCATGGTGAATTGGAACACAGCTCCTGTCTTCTTGGTGCTTTGCCAGTCTTGTGACTGCAGGGCAGGAATTAAGATATAGTGTGGTAAGGACTGAGGACTGCTCAAGGTGCTATGGGAGGGCAGGCTTGAGGAGGGTCAGGGATGGCTTCTCACAAGATGAGATATCTATGGTAGACCTGAATTTAGCCAAGATAAGAGAGTGGAACACACTCCAGGTAGAAGGAGGAGCTTTTCCAAAAGCACAGAGGGGCCAGGTATGGAGGTTTATGTCTGTAATCCTAGCACTTTGGGAGGCCAAGGTGGGAGGCTAGCTTGAGCCCAGGAATTCAGGATCAGCCTGGGCAACATAGTGGGACACTGTCTCTATTAAAAAACAACAGAAAAAGCAAAAGCTCAGAGGGAGGAAAGAAATGTCACCCCTGGGAGGAAGGGAAAGGCCCACTTTGCTTCCATACATAAGCACTAGCTCATCCTCCTTTCTCTGCACACTCACCTTGGGCAGTAGAGTTGTGTCGGACTCCCTGGAGCATCTGCTGGGGCAGCTGAGTTTCCCTTGACTTGGGAGCTCCATCTGTGCAGGCCCCGGCCTAGCCCAGCCTGGCTTCCATCAGGAGGCTGCCTTACTTAGCCTACTTGAGGAAGAGGGACATGGGAGTCCCTCCATTTGGGGTGATCACTATGGTAACAATCACATCAGGTTGCTGGGGACTGCAACAGGTTGACAAAGGGGAGTACAGAAGCCCTAAACCCCTGAACATGCCAAGGTTCCTCCAATGTGGTTGGCAAATTGGATCTCTTTCAAGACCCATGCGTACTTTTATTTCAGATCTTTTACCCAGAGGCCATTTTCTGGACAGAGAGCCAAAAGAAAATGTCAGAAATGCAGCACATACCCCATAGTTCTCTCAGAACTTGGAATTATCTAGTCCTTGCCATTATTCTGCATTTGCTCATACCTGTAGGGATCTGGTAGATGCACAACCAAAGTACTATATTTGCCTTTTTTTTGTCCTTTTAAAATTATTCCCCAGGTGCCATCAGCATTATTACTACCTATCCTCATGCTGGAAAGGCTTAACAGGTTCTGTTATATATAAATAATGCACTTTGAGAAAGGGACCTTCCTTCATCTTTGAGATGAGTCAATCAAGGTCTAGAGAGGTTAAGTGAGGTGTTTGTGTTCCTGTCATGCACAGATGCTGTGCTAGCCATGGCCATATCTTCATAAACAAAACAGACAAGGCCTCCACTCTCACAGAGCTTACAGCCTGGAAGTGAAGTCCAGCAGAATGGTGGGTCCTCAGCTCATGATAGGCGTCCTGGTGGCCTTGGCCCCTTGGCTGAACTGTACCAGCTTCTTCTTTTTATTATTTTTAAATGTATTTTATTTATTTATTTTTTAAAGGCTAGTCAAGTGAAGCAGTGGGAGTGGAAAAGGAACAAAGAAATTTGTAACTGGTTCTGATCAATTATTTGTAAATACCACTGCACTTGGACCAGCCAAGCTTCTTGGCATGGTTCTGCTTATAGCTCTTGCATTCCCTCTGCTGATAAGCCTTCAGCCTCTCAAAAAGTATTGACAATTTCTTGATCAACTTTCATGTCCTTTCTCCACTATATTTCTGCTTCAAATATCCAAGATGTCCTTTTCCTTGCACGTGGTGATGCCTGGCATGCAGTGGGACTCCCAGTGCCAGTAATGTCTATTCTTTGCATGTTTCCACTCTAGAAACTATTCACTCTGAATAAACAATTACAGGTGAGGTAAGTGCAATGGGCAGAAGTACAGCAATTATGTCCCAGAAATATAATAGGGTCCTCCAGGAGAAAACTATGAAACTGAGATTATCATCCCTTTCCCCTCCTATGGATGAGAGGTAGACCTGGAGGGTTGGGTAACTTGTTTGTTGGTTGTAGGACTGGGGTTTGGATTTTGGGCTCCTGGCTCCAAGTTCAATGCTCTTTCTACTGTTTAATTAAGCATAATTAAATTTAGCAGCTATTTTTCAAGTACTTGTGATGTGCCAAGCATGGCGCTAGCCCTAGGAATTCAACAAATAAATATGGTTCCCTGTCTCAATAACTTTTCAGTTTAACAAGAGAGGTAAGTGTGTGAGCAAATGATTGTCATAAAAAGCCATGATGACGAGATGTTCCAATAACATCAGGGGCAGAAAACAAGGAGAGACATGCTTAGATTGCATGAGTCAGAGGCCAGTGGCTTCCTAGACAACAGAACCTCTAGCTGGTGGTAGGAGCATGTGCAACAGCAGACCAGAGAGATGGGGAGAAGGGGTGCACAGGCACCTGTCAAACAAGGTGGTCTGGTGTCAGTGTGGTGGGGTGGCACAGTGAGGTAGTACGGCACGGTGTGCTGTACTGTGGTGGTGTGGCACAGTGAGGTTGTGTGGCACAGTGTGGTGGTGTGGCACAGTGGTGATGGTGTGGCATGATGAGGTTGTGTGGCATCACATGATGGTGTGGGTAAACAAGGTGGTGTGGCATCGTGTGGAGTTCTGGCATAATGAGGGAGTGTGGCATGGTGAGGGGGTGTGGCAAAGTGAGGAGGTGTGGCATAGTGAGGGAGTGTGGCATGGTGAGGGGGTGTGGCATAGTGAGGGGGTGTGGCAAAGTGAGGGGGTGTGGCATAGTGAGGGGGTGTGGCATAGTGAGGGGGTGTGGCATAATGAGGGAGTGTGGCATGGTGAGGGGGTGTGGCATAGTGAGGGGGTGTGGCATAGTGAGGGGGTGTGGCATAATGAAGGGGTGTGACATGGCGAGGGGGTGTGGCATGGTGAGGGGGTGGCACAGTGAGGGGATATGGCAGAGGGAGGGGGAGTGGCAGAGTGAGGGGGAGTAGCATAGTGAGGGGTTGTGGCATGATGAGACAGTGACGTAACATGGTCGATTTGTGGCACAGTGTAATGGCATGGCATAGCATGGTGGTGGTGGTGTGGCATGGTGTGGCATTGTGTGGCATAGCATGGTTGTGTTTTGGCCTGGTGAGGTCGTGTTGTATTACATTATGGTGTGGCAAGGCAAGGTGGTGTGGCAGGTGAAAGAAATCCACTTGATGAGGGTCAGAAGACAGGAGGGCAAAGCCCAGAGGTCCCTGAGCATATTCAGTTTTTTGCCTCCACCCGGCTGTCCCTTGCAGTGAGATTGGGAGGAAAGCATCAGGCCACCACCTGACCCAGTGACCCTACATAATAAAGAGTTTGAGCAGTTCACTCTGCTGCTTCTCATTGTCGAGAAAAATGTTAAATGCCCTCAGCACAGTGACAACCAGGCACTCCTGAGATCTGACCCTAACCTCTTGGTCGAGCCTCCAGTCTCGTCACTTTATCCTCCCACCAGATACTCTGGCCAATCCCCACTGCCTGCATCTCCAAATAGACTCCATAGCTCTTTGCCTTTCATTTCCATTCAAAGGCGTTCTTCCCCACTGAGGCCTCTCTTCCATCACCAGTCCGAGCCCAGCCTCCTCCAAACCCTAGCCTGTCACATGTCACCTTCCCCATAAAGCATCCTTCCTGCACTTCGCATCATCCCCAGCTGTGCTCCTGCAGCACACAGTGCAGGCCGCCTGCCCCGTTATCACTATGTACCTGTGAAACCTCCATTTCCTCCTCCCAGGTGAACGATGAGCTCAAGGGAGCTTGTTCCATGCGTCTAGTTCACCTTTATTCAGCCCTGTGCCTAGCAATCGCAGAGGCTCAGAAAGGTAATGTAATTACCACAATCGAAGCCAATTAGGCATTTAGATACGTTCATGGATCCGCTCAAAAAAAATCATTTTTGTTTCCTAACCAGTGTTCTCCCCTTTCTGCTAAGACAGGAGAGGAGAGATCCCTGAAAGTTATGTTTTTATCCATCTTGTGGTTAGTACATTATTCTCTCGTCCTTTCTTCAGCACATTGAGCATGTACACTGAATTTGTTACTGCTCCCCACACTAGGAATTAGTCACTGAACAATGAGACAATATCCCTGCTCTCAAGGAACTTACCTTCTTGCTCTCAGATACAGAAACCCAAAGACACCAGACCAGCCCAAACTGACCAACAGTCAGCAAAATCCCTGATGTCTCCTCGGTATCAAAATCCTAAAAGACACGAAAGATTGAAGAACTGTGATAGATGGCAGCAGGCCAAGAATAAACAACAATTAAATGCAACGTGGAATTCTGGAACCAAAAACCAAAAAAAATAGGATGTTAGTGGAAAATTGATCAAGTTTGAATGGAGTCTTTAGTGTGTACCATAATTTCCTGATTCTGATAATTGTACAGTGAATATGTCTAATGTTAATGTTACAGGAAAAGGGTCCTGCTCCAGACCCCAAAAGAGGGTTCTTGGATCTCTAGCAAGAAATAATTCAGGGCAAGTCCATAGAGTAAAGTGAAACCAAGTTTATTAGGAAAGTAAAAGAATAAAGAATGGCTACTCCATAGAGCAGCCCTGAGGGCTGCTGGTTGCCCATTTTTATGGTTATTTCTTGGTGATATGCTAACAGGGGTGGATTATTCATGCTTCCCCTTTTTAGACCACATAGGGTGACTTCCTGATATCACATGGCATCTGTAAACTGTCATGGCACTGGTAGGAGTGTAGCAGTGAGAACAACCAGAGGTCACTCTCGTCACTGTCTTGGTTTTGGTGGGTTTTGGCCAGCTTCTTTACTGCAACCTATTTTATCAGCAAGGTCTTTATAACCTGTATCTTGTGCCGACCTCCTATCTCATTATGTTACTAAGAATGCCTTAACTGGCCAGGCATGATGGCTCGTGCCTGTAATCTCAGTCCTTTGAGAGGCCAAGGCAGGTGGATCACCTGAGGTCGGGAGTTCGAGACCAGCCTGACCAACATGGAGAAACCCCATTTCTATTAAAAATACAAAATTAGCCAGGTATGGTGGTGCATGCTTGTAATCCCAGCCACTCGGGAGGCTGAGGCAGGAGAATCACTTGAACCAGGGAGGTGGAGGTTGCAGTGAGCCAAGATCGTGCCACTGCAATCCAGCCTGGGCAACAAGAGCGAAACTCCATCTCAAAAAAAAAAAAAAAAAGAAAGAATGCCTTAACCTCCTGAGAATGCAGCCCAGTGAGTCTCACCCTCATTTTTACTCAGCCCCTATTCAAGATGGAGTTGCTCTGGTTAAAATGCCTCTGACATTGACATTAGGAAAGACCCAATGAAGGATGTATGGAAACCGTATTTTTGCAACTTTTTGGTAAGTCTAGAAGTAGTTCAAAATTAAAAGTTAAAAAAAAGAAACCTGTGCCTAATCCCCAGTTCTTCTCTGTCTTTACCTTCACCCTATCTCTGTCAAGGGCATTTTTCTTTTTCTTTTTTTTTTTTTTTTTTGAGACAGAGTCTCACTCTGTTGCCCAGGCTGGAGTGCAGGGGCACCATCTCAGCTCACTGCAACATCCTCCTCCTGGGTTTAAGCAATTCCCTGCCTCAGCCTCCCAAGTAGCTGGGATTACAAACACCCACCACCACGCCCAGTTAATTTTTGTATTTTTAGTAGAGACGGGGTTTCACCATCTTGCCAGGCTGGTCAGCATTTTTCAAACACCATGTTCTTTTATGGCTTCTACTCTCTGGATAAAGAGAAATGGAAGGATTCAAGAGATGTTTATACTGTTTATACTGCCACCATCTCAGTTCAAGCTACCCTCCTCTCTTGCTCCTGGATTACTAAGCCTTTGTTCTGAGTTCCTGCTTTCATTTTTATTTTCCCCATTCTATTTTCTACAGAATTGCAGAGTTATTGATCATTTTTCACCCAAATCTGCTTCTCAAAATTGGCTTTAAATTCTTCTGTGTATCCCCTTCTCTTAGAATGATGCCACAGCTCTTTGACTTGTTTTACAGGGTCATTCATAGGCCGTACTTATGAAATACATGAGAGTGGGTAATTCACAAAGAAAATAGGTTTAGTTGGCTCATGGTTCCGCAGGCTATACAGAAAACATGGCTAGGGAGGCCTCACGAAACTTATAATCATGGCAGAAGGTGAAGGGGAAGCAGGCACATCCTACATGGCCAGAACTGGTAGAAGAGAGAGAAGTGGGAGGGGCTACACACTTTTAAACAACCAGATCCCGCAATAACTCACTCACTATCACGAGAGCAGCACCAAAGGGGAAATCTAGCCCCGTGATCCAATCACCTCCCACCGGGCCCCACCTCCAACACTGGGGATTACAATTTGACATGAGATTTGAATGGGGACACAGACTCAAACCCTATCAACTGCCCTCTGCCCGCCTCTCTAAACTCATGGCCTACCCTTACCTCCCACCTCTCATTGTGTCTTCATTAGGAATATTGACCTCCTTTCACGTTCAAAGGAGCCATGCTCTCTTTTGCCCCAACCCATGGACCACTATTCCCTCTGCTTAGAAGCTTTCATCTCCTTACTTTGTCCCCACCTGGTTACTTTCTCCCATCCTTCAGAACTTTCTGGCACACATCTGTGGTGCTCCTCCTATGAGCTTCTGCAGAACCCTACATTCATTCCAGTGATCACGGCGCTCACTCCAATGCATATCTTCACTCTGTATTCCCCTCTAAACTGTAATTCCCATGAGGGCAGGTGTTGTGTCTACTTCGGTATTTCGCGGAGGCTGGCACACTGAGGACACTCAATGAATTTTTGTTGAATGAATGAACCAACATTTTAAAGCATTAACTATATGCACAAAAACACCCAAGCTCCTAGCTATGTGTGTTCGTGACGGGGTGGTGGGTACCAAAGAAGCAGAGCTTGCCTTTGATGAGGTGTCTGTGTGTGTGTGGGTGGGTGGGGGTGGTGGGCTTAAAATCAATTCAAAATGTTGCTTGACATAGAGTGACCAACTATTCTAGTTTGCCCAGAACTGACAGATTTCCCAAGATGTGATACTTACAATGCTAAAATTGGGACAGTCCCTGACAAACCAGGACAGTTGGTCATCTTACAAGAATGCTCCAGCTAACTACACTGTAGACTGTTAAGCCCAAGAGACAACACTCAAATACTGAGTGTCTGCTTGCTGAGATGTCAGGAAGCACTTGTTCATGATTGGTTGATAGGTGCCTGTTTTCACACTCTAGGGAAATGCAGACATCAGCTCTTTGCCAGGCTGCTCAGAGATAAGGAGGTGTGATCTCAGAGACCCTCCTATTTGATTTTACAGGGGGTGGGTGGATTTAAGAGGTTAGATCTCTAGCATAGAGCTTCTCAGGCTTCAGTGGAGAGCAAGGCTGGAGTCCTTGTTGAATTGCAGATTCTGATTTCTCAGATCTGGGGTAGAGCCCGAAATTCTGCATTTCAAACAGGAATCCAGGCTCATGTGGGTACTTCTAATTCACAGATCACACTTTGAGCAGCAAAAGGGTCAGTGGTTCTCATTCTTAGCTGGCATATTAAAATTATCTGGGAGGGTTTTCCCAATGCCCAGCCACAAAACCAGACCAATTAAGTCAATCACTAGGGGTGGGACCAGGCATTGGTATTTTTAACTTTCCCCAGGTTATTCCAATGTGCAGGCAGCGTTGCAAATCCCAGGAAGGGGGAAGTGGAGAAAAATACAGCTTGATGATAAAAGCTGATTGATTGGTCCAGATGGGCTAGGCTGTGCTGTCAAGAGATTTATTGGAAGTAGAATCAGAAATCTAAAAGAAGTAGCTTATTTTGGAAAGCCTCGAGGCAAGATTCTTAAGAAAATCAGAATGTAATAGTTTGTGTTCTTTGGCCTTTTAGCAGGGAATCAACAACATTCCCTGAACCCTTGATCGATGTGTAACCTTGGGGAGAAGAAGGGGCCGTGCTTTAACAGTATTCATAGGGAGAGAGCAGAGGCCCTCCAAACCAGCAAACCACAGGTTTCACAGACCAAGGGATCTACACTGGACCTCCCACTATTCAGCCTTTCTTTTGTTTCTTTACTTGTTGGTGTTTCCTAGCAGCTGTTCCCAACATTTCTTATTCACATGAAGTTGCCATCCTCGTTCTCAGCAGATGACCTTGGCTTCTACATTGCTGAGAAAATTGGGGTCAGCCTTTCACATTCCATCATCTTTCCCCTTCTGCTTGCCATCACTGCCTCTTCACTTCTGTAAATATATATTCTTACCTAGACTCTCCCCTTCCCTATCTGAGAGAAAGAAGCACCCTGCCTCCTTCCCAAAGTGCTCTTTGTCCCAGCTCATTCCAGGATTTTCCATCGCCACGTGGACTTGGCTCCGTCCATTACCACCTGCGCTTGTACCCACACAGCTCACTGTGGGACACCTTCAATCACTTCCTCTTTTCTGGCTCTCTCCCCTCTGCATGCAGGCAAGCCTTTAACAGCCTTCCCTCTTTCATCTCCTTATGCCCACTCCTATTTTCCAGTCCTGTTTCCACCTCCCGCACTGACTGAAATGGTTCCTTGGAAGGTCCCTGATTCCCTCATTATAAAAATAAGGGCCTTTTAGAAGCCCTGCCCTCCTTGATTCCTCTGCACATTAAGTATTCTCCATTTCCCATTCTTGCCAATATCAATTCCTCTCTTGGTTCCGTCTTTCATAAAGTCCGTGTGTGGTGACCATGAGGACTAGCTGCTCCACTCCGCCCTGCTTCTGGTAAAGTCTTAGCCAAACTTTGGGCCTTTCCCCATTTATGAGTCATGAAATCAATTCTATGAGTTGCAGCCAGCGTTCTCCTTCTCCACCCTCACCCCCACCATGAAATTGAATAGAATAGGATAGGAAAAGTCAGAGTACATTATGTAGAGGAAGAGCAAATATTGTTACATGCTTTTTTGTTTGTTTTTGTTTTTGTTTTGCTGTGGCTGAGTTAGAAAGTTGGGAAGTTTCTGTTCTAATTTGTCTTTCTGTACTGCCAAGCTGGGAAGTAAAAATGATACTTCCCATTCCTCTATAACTAACACAACATTTCCAAAATCATAGTAAGACTATCTTCTGAAAACTGAGCTCTCTCCCAAATTCTCTACATTGCTAATGGTTTTGCCAGGGTTCCCATCAGTCCCCACTCCCCTGCCCCATCCTCTGTGGCTTCTTCCTCCGGCCCCATCCATACCGTATCAATTACCACTAGGTCCCACTCTGAGATCTCCAGCATTCATTCCCTCTCGTGATTCTCCTGCCTCAACTGCAGTTACAGATATTACTATTCATATCCGAATAGTACTTCTAGCTACTCTTCCGACCTCTAGTTTCACAAAGTCCCCCAATTTCAGTTACAATCCTGATCCGTCATTTACCAGCTGCTATATGACCTCAGGGATGTTGTTGGACATTTCTGAGCCTCAATATCCCTACATGCAAAGTGAAACTATTTAATATTTTTCTCACAGGGCTGTTCTCAGAATTAGAGGAATATGGAGATAAATGTATATAAATATATAAAGCTGGATAAAGGATACACAAAGGGGCTAGCACAAGTTAGGAGCTCAGATATTAACGTCTAGCCTCACAATGTGTCTGACACTATTATGGACTAAATGTTTGTGCACCGCCCCCAACGCCCGGATCATATGCTGAAATCCTAACCTCCGATGTGATGGTATTAGGAAGGGTGGGACCTTTGAGAAGTAATTGAGTTTAGATGAGGTCATGTGGGTAGATTCTTCATGATGGGATTAGTGTCCTTATGAGACGAGGAAGAGACTAAAGCTCTCTCGGACATGTAAGAATACAGCAAGAGGGAAGCTGTCTGCAAGCTGGAAAGACAGGTCTCACCAGAACCCAACCATGCTGGCACCCTGATCTCAGATTTCCCAGCCTCCAGAACTGGGAGAAATAAATGTCTGTTATTTAAGCCACTCAGTCTATGATATTTTGTTATAGCAGCCCAAACTAAGACAGATACTCCACTAGCAAACCTTCCATGGCTCTCTGTTGCCTGCTGAATGAAATATCTCAACTCTGGTCCTTGTCCCTTAAGAATCCCTCAACCTGGTCACAACCTGCCATTTAAGTCTTCACTTTCCACTAGTCCCAGTGCTTTGGGACAGGGGGACAGTTCACCGGTCCTCCTACAGACACGTGTGCTCCTGTCCCCATGCTTCTTCCTCAGGCAGTCCTTCTGCCTGCCCCACCCTCCCCACAATCCCACCTCACTCTCATGCTGGTCCCTACAGCATGGTCTTGCTGAAGTGATCACAAGAGCCCACCTACCAGCTGGTGGCCCTACCTGGGACCTGGGAAGGAACTGGACTGGAACCCAGGAGCAGCAGGCATCTTGGAAGGGGGCATGTACCGTGTGGCCGCACTTGGCAATCAGTTCCCTGGGCCAGTGCAGAGAAGGTGGCATACGGACCTTTCTGCAGGATCATGGAAAACAAAACCTCAGCCCCTCAAGGGAGTCTCTGAGTCCTCACTAAGACCCAAGTCCGCTCATTCCTCCCACAAGAATGAACTCCAGAATCTCTCTAACACACCTAACCCATTCCCACTTCTCCATGCAGGTTCACACCCCTTCCCACCATTCCTGCAGGCATTCTAGGCCCATCGCAGCCACCCCTAGAACCTTGCCAGTCCCTCTGCAGACCTGTCCTCAGCTCCCCCCTACCATCAACAGGACCTGTGCTGACTGGAGCACAGAAACATTTTTGCACCCAAGAGGGTCTTTTCTCCTCCTTGGAGACAGGCAGGTTTAGGTTCAACCAGCTGCCTTCTCTTGTTCCAGATGAGTTCCCCTGTGGGCTCCCATCACCCCATAGAAAACGGACTTTCAGTTTTCTCCTCTTTCAAGTGGAGGGAATAACAAGAACCTGGTGGGTGGTTGTCAGGAATTAACTGCAGTTAAAGTTCGGCACAGTTCCTGGTACCCTAAGGCCAGAGGGCTCAAACTGGGGGCTCTCAGAGGGCATATGGGCAAAGATACATTTTCTTTGGCCTAGTCTGGGTATGTAAACAAATGTTTTGAAATAAAAAGTTCTACATACACATACACACTCCAGATCGGACTCCTCTTGAAAAATGGGAAGATCCAGAATCAATGGGCGGCTTCCTCCCACGAGGCAATTATGGGCCGATGCTGAATAGTGGTTGCCCCTAATGATAAGTTTGCCACAGTCATCTCCAACCTTCTTATCTGACCCTCTGCTCATATGGCTGATATTTAATATTGCTGTAATATTGCAATCCTTCTGTGCTGGTTGGTGAGCAACTGCTGTCTGGGACTTCACCATTCTGGCTGCTCCAGTCCTTCCCTGGGACCCCCCAGACCTGACTAGGATTCAGCACCTAAAGGGTTAATGCCCGGCCCAGTTGGGGAGCCCCTGGGACCGTGTTACTTGGTGGCTGAGGGGTTGGTGTCTGTGCAGGTCCAGTTGTTAAAGATTTAGAGTAACATTCCCACCGAGAGGCACTAGAGTTGCTGTCCTCCACTCACCGCTTCGGTCCTCAGCATTGAGAACAGGGTCTGGTGCACAGTAGGTACTAAGCCTACTAAGACTTTGACTTTGTGGACTGAGTTTTGCCTTATGCCCTTAAAACCATTAGTTTCCTCTCCTTGGCCTTGCCCTCCCCTTCCTTTAAGGCTAACAGAAGACGGCCCTCCCAGATGCTACCCTTTGCACAGCTCTGCCTCTCTCCAGGCTCAGTCTGCATCAGCAGTGAACGTGGGTGGGGTCTGGGCTGCTCCCTTGGCTCAGGCTCAAGCCCCCATGGAAGAGGCAAGCAGGCCTCTTCCAGGAGCCATGGTTGAGGGATGCAGCTGGTGCCTTTTGCCTTGCGGGTAGCCAAAGTACAGTCATTCACGAGAGACCGTGGGTGTAATCAAAACCATTTTATTTCTCAGACAATGGAAACAAACAGAACAGCCATCTCAGTCAGGACATGGAAGGACCAGCAGGGAGCAGGCAGATTGGAGGAGCTGCAAAATAGTATAAATTAATGGAAATGATTCTGCTGGCATTGCTCACTGCCTCCTCCGAATAGTTCCAGCAACTGCTTTCCTGGGGCCCGGCCACTCAGGGAGGGTAAACGCTGGAGGATCCGAGGAGAGTGAGGGGAGGGGGAGGAAGAGGAACTGACTGACCAACTGGGCATAGTTCACAACCTGGACATTTAACTTTCCAAGCCAGGAGGCTTCAGTGTGAGTCTTGTGCTGCCCCTGACCGGCTCTGTGACCTTGGACAAGGCGCCTCACTCCTCTGGGCCTCAGTTTTCATATCACTGAGTAGAATGGGATAGTGCAGCATCCAAGGCCCTGCCAGCCCCTATTCTGTGGCCCCACATACTGTTTTATATAGTATACTTCCCTCGTCCCTACTCCAACACTGTATTTTCTCTGTTGAAATACTTGGCTCATAGACAGCTCTGTCTCCTACAGCCAGGAGCTCCTCCTCAAGGGTAGGGACCACTTCCTTTCCCTTTTTGTCCATGAGGTCCTAGGGGCATGGGAGATGTTCAGTCAGCCCTGGAAGGCTGGACCAACGGTAGGCTAAGACTGTTGCAGGTGGCAGCCTTCGGGGGCTACTGACAAAGCCAAAGGAAGAGCAGGTGTTGGTGGAATTAGGCGAAATTGCTGGCTTGTCTGGATTTGGATGGGGTGTGTTGACTCAAACCTGGAGCCCCCCAGGCCTCTTCCTCTCCCTTCTCTAAAGGTAGCCTCAGAAGGCTGCAAGAAGAGAGTCAGGGAGACCTGTGTGAGTTTCTGGTGAAACCGAACCACCAGCCCTTCAAAATCATGGGATTTATATTCTTGTGTCACCCTAAATTAAACAACAAACAACACTCAGACGGGAATTCCACCCCCACTCCCTCCCAGCCCACTCTGAGGTCCCTCATTCTGGCCAGGAAAGCTAAGCATGCTTCCAAGCGCCCAGGTTGTAAAAGGAATCTGGCAGCAGGCTTTGTGGAAAAGCTCCAGGGACTGGATGGGTCTGAACAGCAGCCCCACCCTCTCAACTTCCTGTTTCTTTTGTTTGGGGAGAGGAATTGGGAAGAAAGGCTGCAGGGGAGGTTTGGGAAAGACAGAGGCAGATAACGGCTGCAAATTGAGCTTCTCCAACCCAGTGGACTTGAGGGAAAGGGAGTGGGTGCTGGGGAGGAGAGCCCAGCAGGGAGGGAGCCAGCTGCTACTTGATTTAAAGAGCTGTTTTCCAGTCACTCCAGCAGGAGGCCCAGAGAGATGGTGGAAATTAAGTGCATAAGTCCCCTGAGGCTCCACGGTACCTGATTGCCCTGGCTGGGTCCTGGGTGATAATGGGATCTCCTGGAGGGTCTTTATGGGATCCTTGCTGATGCCAGCCTTATACTTGAGAGGCCCCAGTAAAACCCAAAGCCCTAAGTCAGTGCCTGCCCCATAGAAGGCACATGAATGAACGAATGAACAGATGGATAAATGACCAGGAGGGCAGATGAGGATTTGAAAAGGATTGTAAAACTGCCAGACACCCTGTGTTAATGCCACTTTCACTCTTGCTGAAGAAAAACACTTCTCCAGAGCAGCCAAGAGAGAAAAGTGTGTTTTACAAGAGGAGGGGAAGGGTAGAGGAGAGGAAAGAATGAATGGATTTTGTGTTTTGACATATTTACTCAAAAATGTGGAAACTGCTCAGCACCTGCTAATTAGAGTCAGAGCAACCTGCACTCCCTGCGATGTGCAAATGCCGAGGCAGCGTGAGCCTGAAGGATGGGTGGATTTCCCAAGGGGATTATGGGCTTTTTTCCCAATGGAGGAGAGAGAACCATGGGAAGTAGGAGGGTGGAGATGAAGAGCAGAGGGAGGTGCTGAGAAGGGCAGGGCCATTGAACACTGCACCTTGGATTTCTTGGCATATTTTCTTTACTCTCTTCTCCCGTAGATGCCTAGAATGATGAGACTGCTGTTGGGCACCAGGAAAGGGGGGATTGGTGACTAGGTCTATCCTGTCAAACTACCGATCAGGAACTGCAATCCTGAGGTCAAAGACTGGTCCAAAGCTCCCCTTGTCTTTTTTCTAACTCTCATCTATCTTAGGAATCTCTCCCATCTCCCTGCTCCTTCCTGTCCAACCTGGGATAGCCAAGAGGTAGGAACGCAGGTCCTGGATTCAAACTTCCTGGGTCTCACTCTTCCTTCTCCAACTTGCTTGCTGTGCCTTTTGGGAAAGTTTCTTGGCTTCAGCTTTTTCTCCTGTAAATGAGAGATAATAAGAGCACTCACTTGGTAGGGTTGTGGTGAGGATTAAATAAGATGATCTGTTTGAAGAGCTTGACACTTAGTAACTATTTGATGACTATGGGCTACCATCTTTGAAGACTTTGGAATCCAAGAGCCATGAATATCCTAGTTCAGCCACTGATTAGCTGTGTGACTATATGGGTCAGGATCTGTTCAGGAACACAGGCCACCCTAGATTGTTCACGCGGGGATTTTAACATCAGGAAGAGTTATGGAGGTGGCAGTGGAGCTGTAAGTCCACGCAGGAGAGGCTGAGGCGGAGCAGAGATGGAATGTAGGAAGGCAGTGCCTAAACTGGAGGGACAAAAGGAGGAGGTAGGTTACTAGAACCTGGGAATCCAGGATTGATGGGAACTGGGACCATTGAGGAAGGGCTGTCAAGGTTTGTGGGGGCTGGAACCAAGGAGGCAAACAGCCACTGTTGAAGCTGCTACCTGCAGTTGCTACCTGGAGCTGGGAGGAAACCAGCAGAAACTTCTGTGGTTTCTCCCTAACTCCCATCCTCCAGCCTCCCACTTGGCTGAACCAGTTGGCAATGGTGTCTAGATCGTGTAGATTGCAAGGCCAGTGCTCTGGGAGAGACAGCAGAAGAGGGCAAGGCAAAGAGTGACTACACAGCACCTGCGCAAGTTATTTACCCTCTTGCACTTCAGTGTTCTAAACTGCTTGAGAAAAAGCTGGGAAGGGGAGAGGATGTTTGGTATGATTGCTGGGAGAATTATATGACATAAGGCATGTAAAGTCTATGCCACAGGGCCTGGTCATAGCCAATAACTGTGGGCTCATCATGTTCCCTCCTCCAGGATCCAACTCCAGTCTTAACTCTTCAAGAAGTCACTGCTGACCTCTGTGATCTTAGACCACTTTGCTCATACTTTTATGAGTGTGTTTTTCCACATTGCAGTGCCATTTCTGATCAAATATCTGTCTCTTTCACTAGAGTCCGAACTTCTAGAAGTGTCTTCTTCCTTTTGGTGTCCTTTGCTCCTTAAGTGCCTGCCACTCAATAGTTAGAGGATGCAAACCCTGTATGTCAGCATACAACGTGTAACTGTTCAAAACAGTCTCCAAGCAATGCTGTAGTTCATGGGGTATGAGTTTCTAGAAGTAGTGAGTCACTAAGCAATTTTTTTTTTTTGTATCGTACTTTAAGTTCTAGGGTACATGTGCAAAACGTGCAGGTTTGTTACATATGTATACATGTGCCATGTTGGTGTGCTGCACCCATTAACTCGTCATTTACATTAGGTATATCTCCTAATGCTATCCCTCCCCTCTCCCCGACTAACCAAATTTAAAGAAGGGAAGGGAAAGACCAGGAAAGAGATGTGAAGTTCAAGGAAAATGAGAAATATGAAGACTTGGAGAGAGGCCTTATTTAAGTCCATATACATTGGAAGGGTCTCCTGGCTTCTAAGCTAATGAGTGATTAAAAACTCTTTTTTCTTTTTATAAAGAATAATACATTTTCAATGTCGAAATTTTAGGAAATTCAGGTACACAAAAAGAAGAAAATAAAAATTATCCATAATGCCAACCCCAAAATAACTAAATATTTTGGAGTTTATCCATTCAGTCACATGCATATGGCATTTTTTTTGTGTGTTTGCTAAAGTAGTATCAGTCTGTTTCACAGCTTTTTAAAAACTTAACAACAATGCTTGAACAACTTTTCAAGACATCAAATATGCCTTCACAGCACAAATTTTAAAGCTTCATAACAGCCCGCTGATCCATTTAACCAACACCTGTTATTGAAATTTTTACTTGTCTTTAATATTTTACTGTATTAGATAATTCTAGTACAAAATCCATATAGCCTGATCTTTTTGCACATTGTCATTCATTCTTTTTAAACCTTTCTTTTTTTCTTTTTTTTGAGATGGAGTCTTACTCTGTCACCTAGGCTGGAGTGCAGTGGCATGATCTTGGCTCACTGCAACCTCCATCTCCCAGATTCCAGTGATTCTTCTGTCTCAGCCTCCTGATAGCTGGGACTACAGGCATGCACGACCGTACCTGGCTAATTTTTGTATTTTTATTAGAGATGGGGTTTCACCTTGTTGGCCAGGCTGGTCTCGAACTCTTGACCTCAAGTGATCTGCCTGCCTCAGCCTCCCAAAGTGCTGGGATTACAGGTGTGAGCCACCATGCCTGGCCTCTGTTTTAAAAATAATTTATTTGAAGCAGAATTGTTGGTCAATGAATCCCATTCGCATTTTTACAGTTTCTAACAAGCGTTGCCAAATTGCTTTCCAGAAAGCTTTTTTTTTTTTTTAAATCTATTTGCCTTTCCCATTTGCCATGGAGGAAGTGGTTTTGGGTGAATTTACCAACACCGAATCGATCTAAAGCCATTTTGCCGAAAATCAATTCATCAAATAACCAGTTCACAAAATAGCCAGTTAGGAAGATCGAGTGACAGAACAGACAGAACAAGCCAAAGCCACTTCTTCAAACTACCAATGAACAGAATGAATAATTTAACAAATGTACTGATTAGCATAGTTGTAAAGCAATTTCTACTTTGCAGGAAGGTTTTCATGTGGTTTTTGGAGATCACCAACAAGTCTGAGTGGATGGGTTTTCATTTTATTCTTACAGCAGGCATTACAGATTACTCAGTTTGTTGAAATGATGGGGCTTTGTGTGTGGGTATCTTTAATATTCAAAAAGTGTATTTCCTCATTAGACACCAGAATGTTGTCATTTTAAACGGGAATCTTTCGGTTTTTACTGATTTGTTTTGAATTCTTTTTTAATGTCATTTTCTGTTGCCACACTTAAAATTTTTATGAGTGTTCAGCTACTTTCTCCACAGTTTCTCAGTTTATTCCTAGCAATTAGTGAACAAAATTTAATATGTGACATGGGTGCTACTGCCACTTCTTAGTCCCCCTCTTAGCTTAGCAATTGTCTAGCATTTTTTGGATTAGTAACCAATTGACTTGTTATCTTTCCTTAATACCTTTTTTTTTTTTTTGAGACAGAGTCTCGCTCTGTCGCTCAGGCTAGAGTGCAGGGGTGCAGTCTCAGCTCACTGCAATCTCTGCCTCACTGGTTCAAGCGATTCTCCTGCCTCAGCCTCCTAAGTAGCTGGAATTACAGGTTTGTGCCACCATGCCCAGCTAATTTTTGTATTTTTAGTAGAGATGGGGTTTCAACATGTTGGCCAGGCTAGTCTTGAACTCCTGACCTCAAGCGATCCACCTGCCTCGGCCTCCCAAAGTGCTGGGATTACAGGCATGAGCCACTGTGCTTGGTCTTCCTTAATATTTTTGTATTTTATGTATTTCTATTGTATATTGATCATTAGTGTCTGTTGTATTCAAGGCACTCATTGTACTGCTCATTAAAGTAATCTCTCCTAGATTTCTGTACTCCTTTTTGGCCACCTGGAACAGTTTACTCTTTTTTGTCAACTGTTCTACAAACTGCTAGTAAGTCCTCAGATCCCAAGTATTCCTTGCTAGACATCAAAATGTCAGAATTTCATATTAGATGGGGTTGTTTCCTCTGATCTCTTTAGTATGCTGATGAATGTCTCTTACATTTATTCAATTACATGCATTTTTAGCATTCATTTGCTAATTCCTCAGATTGTGTGTTAACCTCAATGCATTTCTAGCCATTAAATTGTTAAATTTTTATCATTTCTCCTGTGAGGAATTCACAGGATTGTTTTGGACTCCTGCGTGCCATTTTCTATCATTCCAATCTTTAGTCAATTGGGATTTTCTTTTATTTCTCAATGGCATATCAGCTTCTATTTTAAATCCTTCTGATGGTTTCTGCCCTTTTCTTGCTTAGCCCATCTTCCGGGCTACTCTTTGGAGCCAATTAGTGTTTGACTCCCTTAGTTAATTTCTTATTTATAGTGAATCTATATCCAGATTAGGTGATTCTAATCTGTCAGATACCTTCTTTTTCATATTTTGACCAGTTTTGTCTTGATTGTGAGCTATATAGATTTCTGAAAATTGCTATCAAGTTGATATTATTATTATTATTTACAACTTATAAATCATCCATGATTACTGGAAATAGCACACGGCTATTTGAACAGTGGGATAGTTCTGAAGGTTCCTTTCCTACATCATTCCTCACAGTACTCCAGAATCCACAGGCTACTTTCAGTGTTATCGTAAATTGGTAAATTTGGTACATTTATTGAATTATTCCACTAACGGGCTATTTGGAGAATCCATGTTTTAGTGAGTTCTTTTTTGATACAACAGCCTGCTTTCTTATGAAAGTCCTATTTTCTTGCCTCCTTGACAACTATCTCAGTTTTCCATTGCTGCTGTACTATTATAAATAGCTACAAACTAGGTAGCTTTAGGCCAAGCACACTGGTGGCTCATGCCTGAAATCCCAGTGCTTTGGGAGGCTGAGGTGGGAGGATTGCTTGAGGCCAGGAGTATGAGACCAGCCTGGGCAAGGGAGCAAGACCTTGTCTCTACAAAAAATTTAAAAACTAGCTGGGTATGGTGGCATGCAACTGTAGTGTTAGCTATGTGGGAGGCTAAGGAGGGAGGATCGCTTGAGTTCAAGAGTTGGAGGCTACAGGGAGCTGTGATTATGCCACTGCACTCCACCCTGGGCAACAGAGCAAGACCCAAAAAAAAAAGATGTTAGGATATCACCTTACTTTCTGGAGGCCCTAGGGAAAAATTCATGTTTTGCTCATTCGGGTTGCTGGCAGAACTCAATTCCCTGTGATTGAAGGACGAAGTCTCTGTTTTCTTGCTGGCTAGTGGCCACCACATTCCTTGGCTCAAAGCCTTCTTCCTCCATCTTCAAATCCAACAACAGCGGTCAGTCCTCCTCACATCACATCTCTCTGATCCACTCTCCTGCCTTTTTCCACCTTTAAGGGCCTGTGTTATTAGATCGGATCCACCTGGATGATCTAGGACAATCTTCCTACACTAAGCTGATTAGCAACCTTAGTTCCCCTTTGTCGTGCAGTGTAACATATTCACAAGTTCCATGGTTTAGGATATGGGCATCTTTGGGGGGTCGTATTCTATTCTGCCTATCAAGCCAACATTAGGTATTATTGTTAGAAAAAAAAAAAAAAATTACTTCAGCCAGGTTGTTTCAGGCCTGGATTTAGGAGAGTGATATAGGAGGCCCAATGATTGCTTTGGCACCATGTCACAAAAGTTTCCCCACATTCTATGTGGCAGAGGCTCCAGGCTGTGGTCAGTGCCGAAGGGTGTTGCGATGTGTCCCAGGGACAGGTGTCTTTCCAGGGCATGTTAACTATAGGGGGATGGAAGCTCTCATCATGCTCCTGAGGTAGAAAAGGTGAGAAGAAACTTGGAAGATTTTAAGAGAAAATGGGATCAAAAGAGACTATTTTAGTGCAGGGAGACATGAGTAAACCTGGAGCAAGTGGGGAGCTGATTTTATGATCATGTGGTGCAGCTGCTGGGATGTGGGGCATGCATGTGCGACTTGTGTGGCACCTACCATGTAGGTTTCCATATTTGTTGTGCAATTTACATTCCCACTAGCAACGAAGAGGCTCCACCGCTTCTGCCACACTGGTATTGTCCATCATTTTAACATGAGTCAATCCAGTGGGGTCATATGGCATCTCATTTTGGTTTTAAATTCATTTTTTATGAGCACTGAAGCTGAGCACTTTTTCATACATTTATTGGCCCTTTGGACATCTTCTTTTGCGAAGTACCTGTTCAAGCCTTGTACTCATTTTTTCTGCAGGGTTAGCTGTCTCTTTTTGGTTTCTAAGAGTTCTTTCTATGTTTTGAATTTCAGTTCTTTGTCATATATGCATTTTGCAAATACCTTCTTCTATTCTGGGGCTTGCCCCTTTACTCTCTAAATTGAATCTTTGGCTGAGCTAATGTTCTTAATTTTACCAATTTTTCCCCTTATATGATTAATGATATTTGTGTGTTATGTAAGAAAATTTTGCCTATCCCAAAGATCATGAAAATATTCTTCTTTGTTTTCTTCTAGAAGAGCTATGAATTTTCCTTTCACATTTAATCCACCTAGAATTGGTTTTTGTGTATGGGATTAGGTGGGTTCAAGATGCACTTTTTTTTTTGTATGGATATATAATTTACCCAGCAACTGTTTATTAAGAAGACTAGCTTTCCCTCACCACCCTACCATTTCACACTTGTCATAAATCAAGTAATCGTGTATCTGTGTATGTGGATCTATGTCTGGACTCTCCTCTATTCCACTAGTCTCTTTCAATTTAATTCAATACCACACTGAATTAATTACTATGGCTATATCATTAGTCTTAATATCTGGTAGTTCAGACAGCTTTGTTAATTCATAGATGCATCTGGGGAGATGACCGTCTTTATATTTTATTAAATTTCAGCAAATTTTGTAGTTTGCAGTATAAAGATCTTGCATATCTTTTATAACACCTATTTTTAAGTATTTTAAAGTTTTGATGCTATTGTAAATGAAATTATTTAAATTTTTTTCTTTCTGTTTGCACTGATAATATAAATTGACTTTTTTTTTGCTTGCACCGTCACATATGCAGAGCAGTGATTTTTATATTGGACTTAAAATCAATAAATCTTGCCAAATTCAGTTTTTTGGGGTTTTGGGTTTTTTGTTTTTTTCTTTTTTCTTTTCTTTCTTTCTTTTTCTTTTTTTTTTTTTTTTTTTGCAACAGAGTCTTGCTCTGTCACTCAGGCTGGAGGGCAGTGGCTCAATCTCTGCGCACTGCAACCTTCACCTCCTGGGTTCAAGCGATTCTTGTGCCTCAGCATCCTAAGTAGCTGGCATTACAGGTGTGTGCCACCACGCCTGGCTAATTTTTTGTATTTTTAATAGAGACAGGGTTTTGCCATTTTGCCCAGGCTGATCTTGAACTCCTGGGCTCAAGCGATCCTCTTGCCTTGGCCTCCCAAAGTGCTGGGATTACAGGCACGAGCCACTGTGCCTGGCCCCAAATTCAGCTTTTAATTACAATTTGTATATTATTTTTTCTTTTTTCTTTTTTTTTTTTTTGAGATGGAGTCTCACTCTGTTGCCCAGGCTGGAGTGCAGTGGCACGATCTCAGCTCACTGCCAGCTCTGCCTCCTGGGTTCATTCCATTCTCCTGCCTCAACCTCCCAAGTAGCTGGGACTACAGGCGCCCACCACCACGCCCAGCTAATTTTTTGTATTTTTAGTAGAGGCAGGGTTTTCACCGTGTTAGCCAGGATGGTCTCGATCTCCTGACTTCGTGATCTGCCTGCCTTGGCCTCCCAAAGTGCTGGGATTACAGGCCTGAGCCACCACGCCCGGCCGATTATTTTTTTCTATGTATACTGACTCCAAATAATGCAAATTTTATTCTTTTCTTTACAATTCTTATAACAAGTTACATATTTGTTTTTATTGTTTTACTGAAGTGGCTTAAGACTTCTAGTATAATACGAATAGAAACTGTGATGTGTGCTGAGCATCTGTTCACCTCTGATTTCATGGGAAAATTTTCACTATTTCTCAGTATTATTTTTACCTTAAGAGTTTTGTAGATACTCAAAGATCTAAAAATTCTCTTTTAGTCTTAGTTCACTAATAACTTTTTCATGCATGGGAGTTGAATTATTAAACCTTTTTCTCATGTATTTAGATGGCTATGTGATTTTTCTCAGTTATTCTGTTTATGGCATGAACTATGTTGATTGGTTTTCATTTGTTAGATAATTCTTGTGTTTTTGAACAAATCCACTTATCCCTGATATATTGTCTATTTTATATATTGGTGGATTCAATTTGCTGATATTTTGTCTATAACTTTTGTGCTACAGTCTTGGAAGATATTGGCCAAAATCTTCTTTCCTTTTCATGTGTATGTCAGATTTTGATATCCAAATTATATTTGCTTCATAGAATGTAATATTCTCTATTTTTTGAGTTTGCATAATATTGTTATTATTTGTTTCTTAAATATTTGGGATAATTGATCAGTGAAGCCATTTGTGCCTAGAGTTTTCTTTGTGTGAAGATTTTTAATTATACATTTAATTGATTTACTAGATATACAGCTATTCAGATTTTAATTTTTTAATTGTTTTTTTTTTAAATTGTGCTTTTCTAGAAATTTTTCCATTTCTCTAAATTGTCTAAAATGTTTGGCATGAGGATGTGTAATAGTCTATTAACTTCTTAGTGTCTGAAAGGTTTGCGGTGAATTTAATTTCTAATATAGGTAATTTGTGCTTTTCCTCTTTCTGTCTTGACGAGTCTTGTTAGAGATCAATTCATTTTTATTAGTCTTTTCAAAGACCAAACTTTGGCTTTGTTGACTTTCTCTAAGGTGCATTTGTTTTCTATTTCATTACTTTCTTTTTGTTGTTGTTTTGTTTTGTTCTCTATTTCATTAATTTCTTATCTTATTTTTATGATTCCCTTCCTTCTACTCACTTTGAGTTTAATTTGCTGTTCTTTTAAAACATTATTCAATGAATACTCAGATTCTTGAATTTCAGCCTTGTTCTTTCCTAATACAAATGTATAAAGCTATAAGTAAAGCTTTAATTGCATCACATATTTTTGATTTGTCATATATTATTATTAAGGATGAAAATTCTCCACTGTGGGCTGGGCGCGGTGGCTCAAGCCTGTAATCCCAGCACTTTGGGAGGCCGAGACGGGCGGATCACGAGGTCAGGAGATCGAGACCATCCTGGCTGACACGGTGAAACCCCGTCTCTACTAAAAAATACAAAAAACTAGCTGGGCGAGGTGGCGGGCGCCTGTAGTCCCAGCTACTCGGGAGGCTGAGGCAGGAGAATGGCGTGAACCCGGGAGGCGGAGCTTGCAGTGAGCTGAGATCTGGCCACTGCACTCCAGCCTGGGCCACAGAGCGAGACTCCGTCTCAAAAAAAAAAAAAAAAAAAAGAAAAGAAAATTCTCCACTGTGATTTCTTCTTTGACCTATGGATTATTTAGAATTTTATTACTTAATATTTGGTGATATTTTAGGGTTTTTTTGTTATTGGTTTCTAGTTTAAGTTAACATACTCAGAAAATTCTGACTGATTTCAGTTCTTGGGATTTTCTTAGAACTTCGTTTTTGGCACAATATATGTTCAAATTTTAGAAACATTTCATGTAGACTTGAAAAGAATGTATTAATACTTTTTGTCATCATTATGAACAGTATTTTGTATGTATCTGTAGGTCAAGTTTGTGTCAATTTTGTTTTTCAGATCTTTCATATCCTCATTAATTTTTTTGTCTGATCGTTCTGTCAGTTATCAAGAGAGATGTGGTAAAGTTTCCCTCTGTGATTGTAGTTTTATCTATTTCTCCTTTTAGCTCTCTTCATCTTTGTTTTATATACTTTTAGTGATATGAAAGTTATATATAAGCCAATAATTATTATGTTTTCCTGATAGACTGACCATACTGTCATTATAAAATCATTATCAATGAAAAAATTGACCACACTATCACATTATCATTATAAAATGGATGACCATATTCATTCATTACAGCATTAATCTCTCTGGTAGTGTTAGTGCTTCATGCTACAAATCTACTTTGTCTGGTATCAGTATAGCTACATAGCTTTCTTTTAATTAGTGTTTACTAGGCTTTTTTTTTTTTTTTTTTTTTTTGAAGCAGACTCTCATTCTGTTGCCCAGGGTAGAGTACAGTGATCATAGCTCACTGCAGCCTCAAACTCCTGGGCTGCAGGAATTTGAGGCAAGGAATCCTTTTGCCTCAGCCTCCCAAGTAGCTAGGACGACAGGTGTGCATCACCACACCAGGTAATGTTTTATTTTTGTAGAAACAGGGGTGTCACTATGCTACCCAGGCTGGTCTCAAACTGCTGGCCCCAGGCGATCCTCCCTCCTTGGCCTCCCAAAGTGCTAGGATTACAGGTGTGAGCCACTCGACCCAGCCCTTTTCTTTCTATCTGTTGTGTCCTTACATTTAAGGGACATACAGTTGGGTTTTTATTCTTATCTAGCATGACCATATTCGTATTTTCATTGAAGTAGACTATTTACATTTAATGTAATTACTGATATAGTTAGGTTTGTATTTACTATCTTTCTATTTGTTTTCTGATTTTTTTATTTGTCCTACCTGTTTTAGGTCATTTTCTCTCCTTTCTTGCCTTCTTTTATATTAATCCAGTATTTTTCCCTGTATTAGCTTCTTAGTTATACATTCTTCTATTCTTCTTATAGTGGCCACTCTTGCTTACTATGGTCCAATATAAGTGATATTTTTCCCATTTCTGAAATAATCCAAAGACCTTATAAAGTTTAAACCTGTCAACTACCTCAGGGTGTTTTTATTTTTATCATAGCTTTTATTTTTTATTTTATTTTATTTTTTTTGCTTTGTTTTTGTTTTCTTGTTTGTTTGAGATGGAATTTCGTTCTTGTTGTTCAGGCAAAATCTCAGTTCACTGCAACCTCCACCTCACTGGTTCAAGTGATTCTTCTGCCTCAGTCTCTGGAGTAGCTGGGATTACAGGTGCCCACCACCATGCCCGGCTAATTTTTGTATTTTTAGTAGAGACAGGGTTTCACCTTGCTGGCCAGGCTGGTCTCAAACTCCTGACCTCAGGTGATCCAGCTGCCACGGCCTCAAAAAGTGCTGGCATCACAGGTGTGCGCCTCTGCTCCTGACCTATCGTAGCTTTTAATTCTACAAATATTTAATCCCCCATAAGATGTCATTGTTATTGCTCTGTGCAACCAATAATTCTATTGCATTTATACCAAATTTACTCTTTGAGTTGCCCCTCATTTTTTCCTGCATTTTCCACAAACAACTGATAAACTCTGGGTGATGTCTCCAAACACTAAGAAGTGAGCCAGGGCTCTAAGGGACCCTGGAGGGTAAAGCTGAGATGTAACAGGAGTCACAGTGAAACAGAACCATAAGTCCTAGGTTCCACCAGATGTGCAGTTTGAACAACTTATTTCATATTTCTGAACCTCAGTTTCTTCTCTTAAAATCAGGATTGTCAGGCGGATCACGAGGTCAGAAAATCGAGACCATCCTGGCCAACATGGTGAAACCCCATCTCTATTAAAACAAAAATTAGCCGGGCATGGCAGTGCACACTTGTAATCCCAGCTACTTGGGAGGCTGAGACAGGAGAATCGCTTGAACCTGGGAGGCGGAGGTTGCAACGAGCCGAGATTGCGTCATTGCACTCTAGCCTGGTGACAGAGCGAGACTCCGTCTCAAAAACAAAAACAAATCAGGATTGTACACCCCTTTGCGTTTCCTGTTTTGCAGGTATATTGAAGATTAAATGAGGTAGCAGATGTAAAAGTACTATATGAACTACAGCAGGGATTATAAACTGATCTATGGACTATCGGCAGGCAGCAGACATGTTTTCTTGACCTACAGAGAGCTTTCTTTCTTTTCTTCTTCTTCTTTTTTTTTTTTTTTTGCAAGCTAATGTTAAAAAAAATATGTCACATAAAAATACGAATTCCTGCCTTTTTCCCTAGAAGGAAAATCTGAAGATCTGGTGACTGTAAAAAACTTGTAGATCTGGTTTCACATCTGTAGAACAATGAGGTAGGGCTGATTAGTGCTTACCCTCTGCCTGGGCGCAATCTCAGTTGGGTCAAATCCCGCCATTCTCAACAAGGACACACGTGCACTCATTTATGTGGCCAGGTTTACTCCACTCTGCCTCCTTTCTTATCGCATTTCATGGCTCTTGCTAAAGCATTGTATCAACAATAGTCATTATTACCCATTTAAAAGCCAGGGACACACAGAGACAGAGCTTTCTAATGTTGTGTTGCTAAGCGCTGAAACAGGTAACTGAGAGAGGTTGCAGAAAAGCTTTCCCTGGAGATCTAAAAATAAAACCAATTGGTTTTTATCTATAGACTTTCCAGGATGCAGGAAAGGGGCAAAATGACTGTACCAAGGTCTTTCCAGGTTTTAAATTTGGTTGGGGGTGGGGAGGAGCTATTTTAGAACGTATAGAAGCAGATGTCAAGATGAGGGGAAAAGGCTGGGCGCGGTGGCTCACGCCTGTAATCCCAGCACTTTGGGAGGCCCAGGCGGGCAGATCACGAGGTCAGGAGATCGAGACCATCCTGGCTAACACGGTGAAACCCCGTCTCTACTAAAAAATACAAAAAACTAGCCGGGTGAGGTGGCGGGCGCCTGTAGTCCCAGCTACTCGGGAGGCTGAGGCAGGAGAATGGTCTAAACCCGGGAGGCGGAGCTTGCAGTGAGCTGAGATCCGGCCACTGCACCCCAGCCTGGGCGACAGAGCAAGACTCTGTCTCAAAAAAAAAAAAAAAAAAAAATTAAAAAATTTAAAAAAAAAAATTAGCCGGGCATAGTGGCGGACTTCTGCAGTCCCAACTACTTGGGAGGCTGAGGCAGGAGAATGGCGTAAACCCAGGAGGCGGAGCTTGCAGTGAGCCAGGATCAGGCCACTGCACTCCAGCCTGGTAGACAAAGCGGGACTCTGTCTCAAAAATAAAAAAAAAGAAAGATGAGGGGAAAAAAAGAAAAAAAAATAGAATCTGTATGCTGGAGCAGGGGGTGAGGGTGTGAAGATTTTTCATGGATAGATTATATATTGTAATATAATTCAGCATTTGGAAAACAAAAAATTTTAGAATATAGGCAATAGAAAGGGCTTTTATCAAAAAGAGGCATAGATTTGTCAAATCGTATTGAACTGTCCAGTTAAAATCTGTGAATTTCACTGTATGTAAATTATATCTCAATTAAAAAAAAATACAAAGTGAAAACAAAATTTAAAAAGGGAGGCAGGAAGTAAAGTCTCATTCTAACC
Organism: Macaca mulatta; assembly: GCF_049350105.2. Classification (NCBI taxonomy): domain Eukaryota; kingdom Metazoa; phylum Chordata; class Mammalia; order Primates; family Cercopithecidae; genus Macaca; species Macaca mulatta. The sequence continues at coordinate 121,530,593 of NC_133417.1, read as the reverse complement.
TGTACCAGGCACTTAGTATATGCCAAATACTGTGACTTACATGGATTAATTGGATTATTTTATCCTCACAGTACCCTATAGGGTAGATACTATTATTATCTCCATTTTACCAAGTGCTGAAACTGAAGTTCAGGGTGATAAAATTATATACAAACCTCTCCAACTGGTGTCTGGAAGAACCATATCTTGCGTTTCAGACTGAAGGACTCCAGGGCCCAGATTCTTACCCACTCATTTGGATGATTGCAAAAAAGGAGAAAATTAATTACTATGAGCTTAAGGAGGTTGAGAGAATGTAAATATAACTTACTAGGGTATCAGTTTGAACATCTAATGAGGAACACACTTTGCTTATTCAGTATTAGGTACATGCATTCAGAAAACCCAAGCCACTCAGAGAATTACCATTGGATTCTTATGGGCAAGGTGATCAAACTCCATACAAGAGGAAAAAGGTTCTTCTGAGGCATTAGTAGCTTCTTTCCAAGAAAAATTACAACTTTCTTGGCCTTAATGGTAAATAGCTTTGTTTTCTGACAGGACATCTTATGGTATAATGTTTCCATTTTCAACAAAATGCACTCTGAGCCACCCAGCCGGGTCATCTGTGTATCTCGAGACCAGTTCTGTTATTTATTTATTTATTTTATTATTATTTTTTTTTTGAGACAGAGTCTCGCTCTGTCGCCCAGGTGACAGGAGTGTGATGGCACGATCTTGGCTCACTGCGACTTCCACCTCCTGGGTTCAAGCGATTCTCCCACCTCAGTCTCCTGAGTAGCCGGGACTACAGGCAACCACCACTGCACCTGGCTAATTTTTGTATTTTTAGTAGAGATGGGGTTTCGCCATGTTGGCCATGCTGGTTTCGAACTCCTGACCTCAGATGATCTGCCCACCTCGGCCTCCCAAAGTGTTGGGATTACAGGCATGAGCCACCATGCCTGGCCGAGACCAGTTCTTAATCTGATAATCTGATGACTGCTAAGACCCTCCACAGCAAAAGTGTGTATGCACACATATATGCAAAATAATACTATAATTTCAGGAGGTTCAGAGGTCCCCTGAAGGTCACTGGTGGACCCCCTAGTTAATAACATTTGCTGTAAACCAGGATTGAGCCAGATTCCAGGGATAACCAAGCCAGCCTTCAAATTCTCTGATTATTCCAGGCAACTTATCATCAGTGGGCCAGTCGTTTGGTTTTAGTTTTCTTCTTTCCTAATGACTTGAGGTCCACCTCTTGCTTTTTCATTATCTCCTGTAAGCTGGTCCTGGTAAACACATTTTAGGAGATGCTGCCTTTGTTGTTTCTCATTCTTGTTACCCACCTTGGACTTCTGTAGACATCTTTGGCAATTCACATTTATTCACCAGGACACACACACATACACACACACACATGCACACCCTTAAGTATCCTTCATTGTGCACAATGCTTGCGGTCAATTTAATCCTCATTTCACAGCCATTTCAGTCACAGCAACTTGTAAAACAAAGGTCTATTCACAGGCCCACCATGTGTGGATGTTCAGGTTGTTCACTGGACAAGAGTAGCTGGTTTGGGTTGGAGGAGCTAGTCACTGCAATAGAAATTGGGCCCACGCTGTCCTCCTCAAGCTAGATGCCCAAGGCTGGTTCTTCCTGGAGGAATGGGCATCTTTTTCTGAGTCACACAAATGCAGTATATGGGGCAATGGCAGTCCTGCCCGATTAGCAGTATCACCAAGAAGTCCAGAAGACTGACATATCAGAGGATAAAATACCCATGTCCCTATTCTGATTTTGTATCACCAGTCACCTTGTCTCTTCTTTCTTTTCAATGAACAAAACTTCCAGTGTTCCCAGGGCTACATTTGCTTAGAAGAAGGAGACCCGAAGGATCCTTGGTCTGTATTGCCCATCTCCATTTCACAAGATTCAGGTTTCTGCTATGGCAAGCTGAGAGGGAGAAAGGTGGATGATTCCATTAGCATTTTCCCTCTCCTCTTTGCCGACTCAGTCAGCCATCATTCATATCTTGGCTCAAGCATCACTCCTTCAAGGACAGACAAATCCCCTCTTACAGCAACTACATTTCTCTCTTGCATTGAACTTACCACCATTGCAATTTCATATTTTCTTAGATATTATGGATATACATATATTAATTGTATATATATCCATACACCTCAAAACGATGAGCTTCATGAGAGTGGGGGCCATTCTATTTGTATTTACCATTGCATTCCTATTGCCTGGCACATAGTCGGTGTCTAATTTAATATTTGTTTTACTGAATGAATGGATGGGAGATAATTAGCCCAGATTGTGAGAAGTCTCGGAGTCTTGGTGAAGAGTTAAGACTTTCCTACAGACAGTAGGAAGCCTATTTTCTGGGCTAAAAGAACTTCTTGTCTCAGTCCAACGTTCTAGTTTTGAACTGTGTATTATAGCTCTGGCATTCCAACATCATTGTTCTTCTTCACTCTTACCAATTTCAGAGAAATTTTCTAAAATCTTACTTAAAGAAAAAGAGGCTACGACTCTACATGCTTATCTGCTCTGAGAGGCTGCATAATAGGGTGGTGGCTTAAAACATGGACCTTGGAATTGGGTAGACCTTGGTTTTAAACCTGGGTTGCCCATTTGCTGGCTGTGTGATTTTAAGTAAATGATTTCATGCCTCAAAACCTCAGTTACTTCAATCTGTAAATGGGGATAATAATATCTTCCCCAAAGGATTGAATGAGTTAAGCAATGGAAAATGCTTATTAGAGAACCTGGCCTTTAGTAAGGACTCAATCAGTAGAAGTGTTTATTATTCACTAGACTGGATCCTCATAAGAGTGGCAGGGAATAAAGCACCCATAGGAACTGGGTCAAAAAGAGTTAATACATGGCATCCTCCTTTCTTATTTGCTTCTCAGAAAATATGGAAGGAGGAATACCTTAACAGCTGATATAGTTTATGGGTTTGTTTGATAATGAGTCCCTTATGTTCCCTAAATATATCTTTGTGTCTTACAGTAATCCTAGTTCTGTGGCAGATTTTTTACTTTCCCTTTGACACCACCCATCACACTGGGGAGAGGAAGAAAAACTCAGCCAAAGCATTGACTAATGATTCAGCTTCTAAACTCACAGAAGCATCCAGATTGGAGGAGCATGTCAAGGACCAGCCAGGAAACAAGTGAAGGCTCTGGTGAGGAATGTGGCTTTCTAGATGACCATGGCAAGTGCTCTTTGTGAGCGTAGGCCAAGCAGTTGGGGGTATTAGTTCCATTATCCTGAGAGTAGTGAGCCTGGGAAGGTTGGCATCTCAGTCCTTGCAGAAGGAGGCAGTGTGGGTGATGGGCTGGGGACTTAAATCCCCGCATCTAGTGTAGACTTCCTTATTCAATCCTGTTTCTCCCATTACCAGTTTCAGCAGAAAGTCCACAGCCTGAAGTCAAAGAAGAGGCTTATTATGTTTCCCAAGAGACCAGTAAAAGTTCTATAGCTTCTTTGCTCAAAATCATAGTGTTTCTTTAGTTATCAAACTCTCTATAGGGCATGAATAATTTGAAAATTGCAAAACTCTAAGAATGAGGTAAAGAAACTAGAATTATATTGGCCTGCTTCAGGTAGGGCCTGGAGAGCTTCTTCTTCTCTTGCTCTAGACAGAACATGTAACCCATCTCAAGAGGTTCATTTCATTGATTCCACAAGCATTTATGAGTGTCTTGCACTGGATACACTGGAATTGCACTGGGTACAATTCCAAGCACTGGGGATATAGAAGCACCCCCTACCTATTGCCTCTGTGGTGGTAGATTTGTGTTTTTTGTTTTTTTGTTTTTGTTTTTGTTTTTTGTTTTTAGATGGAGTCTCACTCTATTGCCCAGGCTGGAGTGCAGTGGCGTGATTTCAGCTCACTGCAACCTCTGCTTCTTGGGTTTAAGCAATTCTCCTGCCTCATCCTCCCGAATAGCTGGGATTACAGGCACCTGCCACCATGCCGGGCTAACTTTTGTATTTTTAGTAGAAATAGCGTTTCATTGTTTTGGCCAGGCTGGTTTTGAACTCCTGACTTCGAGTAATCCACCTGCCTCAGCCCCCACAAAGTGCTGGGATTACAGATGTGAGCCACTGCACCTGGCGGGTACATTTGTGTTCAGGTAAACATATTTCATATTCCAGAAGTATTGCAGCAATCAAAAATTCTTTTTTTTTTTTTTTGAAAAAAAGAAAAGAAAATCCATAATCCTACCTCCCCTACATAGACTGCTTTCATTTTTGTGTGTCCCTTTTCTGAAATCTTTGTCTTTAAAATCCCTAAAGAAGTAGCTTTGATGATTTTTTCCTTAGTCACATCATTAAAGTTTGAGGGTAGGGAAAATCTCTTCAGCTGTAAGAGCTTTCTGTATGTTAACCCAAAGTCCCACCATGAGAGCAAGGCCCTGGGCAGTGGAACCCCTGGCACCTCTCTGATTTCATTTCCTGCCATTCTCCTCATTCATGGCAGCCCCTTTTCTCACATCAGCCTGCTCCTACCTCAGGGCCTGTGAACTTGCCTTCCTCTGTCTGGTCTTCCCTCTGATATTCACACAGTTCACTCCCTCACTTCCTTCCAGTCTCTGCTCAAATTTCATCACCTAAGGCTTTCCCTGAACCCTTCTGGTACTTTCTACTGCTCTCCATCCCTTTATCGAGATTTAATTATCTTCATAGCACATATGACCCCCTCCCATACATATTTGGAAAGTACTTGTTTATTAAAGTCTGTCTTGTTCTGCTGGAATGAGACCCCTGAGAGCAAGGGCTTTGTCTGATCTGTTCACTGCTACATCCCTATCCCCTACGGCAGTTGGCTGGCCCGGGAGGGGCACTCACCTGCCCGCTCAAGGATGCTTTCTGCTTCAGCTCCCTTTGCCTTACGTTTTGCTCAACAGAGGTGGTGAGGAACTGCCTGCTTCCCTTGCTGTAACATTCATTTAAGGATGACCTGTGCCAAGGTAAGGAAAATTTAGATCGAGGCACCAATCTGCAGAACCTTGAGAGTAAAGACATGAAGGCCACTCTGTTTTCTGCTGATGACTTGAATCGAGCTTCCTGCTGTAAGAAGGAAAGATTCTGCAAGGAGCAATATGCTTTCATTTCCACAGCTTGTATCTAAGATCAGCCTTGGGAGAGCTTGTTGCATTTGCTTGGAAGAACTCTTGTTTTCCTAGTAATCTTAACACCTACTCCCTTTACCTTCTCAGTGTCAGACAGCTGGCACAATGGCTGAGATCTTTCTATTGTCCGCCATCAGCACAAACTGTCCTGGAATTGCAGAATTCTCTGGATAGTCAATGTGTCCACTGTTTACTCTTCCATTCATATCCTTCACGCCATCACCACACGACACTGTCATATGCTTTCTCTACTTTACCTGCTTATAGAGAGGTGTAAAAAAAGCTTGCTTTAAAAGGATTAGGGGCCGGTCATGGTGGCTGATGCCTATAATCCCAGCACTTTGGGAGGCTGAGGTGGGTGGATCACTTGAGGTCAGGAGTTCAAGACCAGCCTGACCAACATGGCGAATCCCCATCTCTACTAAAAATACAAAAATTAGCCAGGCATGGTGGCTTGTACTTGTAATCTCAGCTACTTGGGAGGCTGAGACATGAGGATCGTTTGAACCCAGGAGATGGAAGGTTGCAGTGAGCCAAGATCACACCACTGCATCCAGCCTGGGCAACAGAGCGAGACCCTGTTTCTAAAAAAACGAAAAAGGATTAGGAAGCTGATATTGCACATGGGCACCCAAATTGGCTCCTCATGGGAGCAGAGGGGGTTTAGTTGGATTTAATGTTTTAGAGCCCAACCTTCCTGCTGCACTTCCCTGACAAGATATGATAAAAGCGAAATACACGCAAAAATATTCCCATTACCCCAGACACTTCTATGAGATAAGAAAATAGCACTACCAACCAATGGCTCTGCCATAAGATAATTGTCCAGCAATGTATCACTGGAGAGCAGGTCCTCTATAAAGACGCCAATGAAAGAGTATGGCTTTGGGGGGTGGGGGACACTCATATCAGGCTTGGACTTGACAGGTTCAGAAGCCCCTTCCAGACGAGCTTGGGCTGAAGAGGTTAGAAGGTTGGAGAGTGCTCATCTTTTTCCTCACTTGCAGGCAGTCCCCCTCTCCCACCTCATCCCATGCTGGTCACACTTAGATTCCTCAGATGTCCCTAGCCAGTCCTGTTGAGCAAAATGTAAGGAATTCTCCCTTGGAGTCCTCTGACGTGCCCAGCGACTAGTCTCTCCTCATCCCTTACGCCAGGATTCTCAAAGTGAAGAGCACAGATCACCTGCTTCTGAATGACCTGGGGTGCCTTTTGCAAAATGCAGATTTCTGGACAACACCTTGGACCTGCAGAATCAGAAGTTCTGGGGGTGGGGCAAGAAGTACATAGCAACTTAGGAACTTCTGTCTCAGTGTTCAGTTTTTACTTAGTACCTTGACGCTACTCTTAGTTCCTGGCTCTACTGTTATAATTTTGGGATTTGGGAGTGTGTCTATTTTTTGTGTCTCTGTGCTTCTAACCCTGTCCCTGCACCCCTCTCCCACCTCCCATTTCCCAGGACTGTGGGCCTATTTCATTTATTCAAGAATGAAGTTTCCTTCTTCCACTATGCAATACCCCTTTCTAGAAATTTGCCTTTCATCTCTTTCCTGGAATCAGAGAGCTGCCCTGTTTTTGCAAGATTTTGCAGTCTTCGGCAATTTTCCTGCATGTTCAGGAGGGACTAGGAGGAAGATAGGGCCTCTGTTTTAGAAAGAGGCGTGAGCAGGCAGGGACCCCACGGCAGGAAGCACAATTAAGAATGTTCTCAGCAGGAAGGCTGCTCTCCGGGAAGCACGGAGAGCTGTCAGGACAAGTGACCTTTCTAATCACGCCTGACATTTCACAGCCTTGAAGGCGGAAGGACTGCCCTTATTCCGGAGGTTCAGTGTCGCGCTGTGTCACCCCCAGACACCTGCGTCTGAGCTGTGGTGACTTGGCCTCCAACTGGGCGATGAATCAGAGCAGCAAAGGGCTTTGTTTCCCTGGAAAAGAAAAAACATTGAGCAGAGGGCTTATGTGGATGGTGACTGTGTCTAAACCAGGGATAGAAAGGCCCTGGTGGAGGATGTCGCCTCCCTTAGGGATTAGCCCTGCTCTGGAGGGCTCCAGTGATGCGGATCAAACAGACCCGCTCCCAGGAAGTGAAACAGACAGGATCCTCTTCCAGTTCCTTCTGGCCTAAGGCGACTGGGATGACTCACTTTTTACCCATCTCAATAAGAAAACAGCTTAATTTTTTCTTAATATAAACAGTAATGCACACTCATTCTAAAAAGGTCATAAAAGTCACATGTAATCTCATCGCTTAAAGAAATCCATTGTTAACATTTTAAGGACATTTCTATGTATATATACAGTATTTTAAAACAAAATACAGTCCTATCGAAGGTGCTGTTTTGTAAGCTGCACTTTTCTATTCAACATCTTGAAGACATTTTCATGTCAGTAAAATATAAATTTAACAAAATTCTTCTTAACAATTTCACTGTATTCCATTGTATGAATATAGTCTCCTGAGGTTGTCTCTGATTTTAAATCATAATAGAATATAGTGTAATGAATATCCCGACAGTTTAATTTTTCTGCAGAACTGAGAGTGCTTCCTCACAACAAATTCCTAGCAGCAGACTTGCTGAGTTGAAGAATATGTGTATTTTTAAGGCCTTTACTCTCTGTTTTCTAGAAAGATTATACCAATGCACATTCCCACAGACTAGCAGAGAGTAGAATACTTGCTTATCCATGTAGAAGCAAGAGTAGAATACTTGCTCTCCTTGATTCTGTGAATTACCATTATTTTAAATCTCTGCCACTCTCAGGAGTAAAAAATAGGATGTCATTATCGTTTTAAGGTTTATGTCTCTATTTACTAGAGTTAAGATTTCCAATGTTTATTGATTATTCGTGTTTCTTGTTTTGTGAATTTGCTTGACCTTTTTTCCCCTCTTTGGGAGTATTAACTTTTCTGACATTTAGTTTTAAGTACTTTCAATCTAGTAAGGACAATACTATATTGACATTCAAGTTATAACGATTTTTACCAGTTTACCATTTGTCTTTAACTTTATGTGGTCTCTGCCATGAAAGAATTAAAAAATTCTGATGTGATCTGACTACTGTGGCTCCAGCTTATTTTGGAATCACATTTAGAAAGGGCTTCTCTGTTCCATGGCTGTAAAAATATTTATCTGTGTTTTCTTTCTAGCTCTGTCCCTCTCATGGTCTTCTTACCACTTGCCCTCTCTGCCTGGAATGATCTTCCTTTACTCTTCAACCAAGTGGCCCCTTTTCATTCCTCAAATCTCAAATTAAATACCATCTGCTTAGAGAAGTCTTTCCTGGTTATACAACCTAAAGGAGGTTTCCCTAACCCTGGTCTTCTTTCTCTTAGCATCCTATTATTTTCCTTTTTAACTTTTATCAATACTTGTAGTTACAGGCCAAGCATGGTGGCTCTTGCCTGTAACCCCAGCACTTTGGCAGGCTGAGGAGATTGGATCACTTGAGGCCAGGAGTTCAGGACCAGCCTGGCTAACATGGTGAAAACCCATCTCTACCAAAAATACAAAAATTAGCTGGGCATGATGGTGTGTGCCTGTAATCCCAGCTACTCAGGAGACTGAGGTGGGAGAATTGCTTGAACCCTGGAGGCAGAAGTTGCAGTGAGCTGAGATTGCACCACTGCACTCCAGCTTGGGCGATGGAGTGAGACTGTCTCCAAAAAAAAAAAAAAAAAGAATTGTAGTTACATCATTTGTCTACTTATTTAATATGTGCACCCCTAACTAGATTGTAAACTCTGTGGAGGGCAGAAACCATATCTGTTTTGCATTTTAAGAACCTAACCTAGCAACTGGTACACAGTAGACGTACAAGAGACATTTGTTAAAAGTCATTGCATGCTAAATCCATCTAGAATTTATTCTGATATAGGGGTAAACTAGAGATCTAATTTAAGTTTTCCAAACAGTGTCTTGTGATTATAACACACAACTACAATGCAGACTAGCTGTCTTATAATCCCCTTTCACCGGCACCAAGAAATGAGACCTAGGATGCAAGAGGGAAATAGGATCAATGGCTCTTGTTATTGCAGTTCTCCAGCCCCACCGTCTCTTCTCTCTGCAGCGACTTCCCTTTCTCCATTATTGCCTTAGCCCTAAGTGCTTCCCATAATGCTTATTTCAGGGCTTAGCCTAGAGTGGATCCTTAATTAATGGTATTTACTGGCTGGCTCAAATCATTTAAATGGCAGGAGAATCAGATATCTTTGATGTGTTTCATACAATATTCACGTCAGCTTTTGAAAGCCCTGAAAAATCTATGCTCCCTTCACAATCCTGAGAAAGTAGATCTCTCTACACCCTTTCCTTATCTAGGGATCATGTCTAATAGTTGTGAACAAGGATGAAAGAGATGGAGAGCTGTCAGAGACAGAAAGAGGAAGATAGGGACACTTGCTTACATGTGATTGTAAAGTTTCAAGTGCCACCTCATGTTACATACCATTTGCTCCTTCAAAACTGACCTGTGAAGTAGGTATGGGAGCTTTACAATCAGGTCTAGGGAAGCCATAACTTTTAGTCTTTAGAATTTAATATCAGTATTTTTTTCTAATTTATGAAAGTAACACACTAGGAATAAAATAGTAAAAGACCAATTTTTCTCCATTTAAAATCTGTTTTAATGAACTAAAAATGTTCAACTTTACTAATAATCAAAGGAATGCAACTTAAAAGAGAAATTAGATGCCATTTGCCTCTAAAATCAATGGAAGTCACATAGAGGAACCAAAGTTATTCAATTTAAAAATTGTTTTATCAACATAGATCAATGGAACAGAATAGAGAACCCAGAAAAAAAGCCACATACCTACAACAAATTGATCTTTCACAAAGCTGACACAAATAAACAATGGGGAAAGGACACCCTATTCAGTAAATGGTGCTGGGATAACTGGCTAACCGGGTGCAGAAGAATGAAACAGGACCCCTCTCTCTCACCACACACAAAAATTAACTCAAGGTAGATTAAAGACTAAATGTAAGACCTGAAACTATAAAAATCCTAGAAGAAAGCCAAGAAAAAACTCCCTGGACATTGGTCTAGGCAGAGAATTTACAATGAAGATCCCAAAAGCAAATGCAACAAAACCAAAAATATACAAATGGGACTTAGTTAAATCAAAAAAGCTCTGCACAGCAAAAGAAAATAATCAATAGAGTAAACAGGCAACCTATAGAATGGGAGAAAATCATTTCAAATTATGCCTCTGACAAATGACTAATATTCAGAACCTACAAGGAATTCAAACAACTCAACAAGAAACAACTCCATTAAAAACTGTGCAAAGGACATGAATAATGATTTCTCAAAAGAAGACATCCAAGCAGCTAACAAACACATGAAAAAATGCTCAACATCATGAACCATCAGAGGAATGCAAATTAAAACCACAATGAGATATCATATAATACTAGTCAGAATGGCTATTATTAAAAAATCAGAAAACAACCGATGGCATGGATATGGAGAAAAGGGAATGCTTATACACTGTTGGTGAGAATATAAGTTAGTTCAACCTCCACACTGTGTATCTACCCAAAGGAAAATAAATCATTATGTTTAAAAAAAGGCACTTGTACTTGTTTGTTCATCACAGCGCTATTCATAATGTCAGAGTCATAGAACCAACCTAAGTGACCATCAGCAGCTGACTGCATAAAGAAAATGTGGTATATATACACCTTGGAATACTACACAGCCATAAAAAGAATGAAATCATGTTCTTTGTAGCAACATGGATGAAGCTGGAAGCCATTATCCCAAGTAAAGGAACCCAGACACAGAAAACAACATGTTCTCAATTATAAATGGGAGCTAAACAATGGGCACATATGGACATAAAGGTGGAAATAATAAGCACTGGTGACTCCAGAAGGTGGGTAAGGGTTGAAAAATTATCTAATGGACACAATGTTCACTATTTGGGAAACACATATGCCGGAAACTCAATCCCCACCAGTACACAATATACCCATGTAACAAACATGCATATGTACTCTTGAATCTAAGTTAAAATAAAATTTAATAAAAAATTATTTCATCAAATCTAAAAACAAATCAACCTTATAAATAACCAATGGATACAACTTAAAACAGCAATTAGATACCATTTGCTCCTAATACATTGATTACAATATAAAAATTATAATGCCTAATCCTGAGCAGAAAGTGATCAGACAAGTGCTTCATACACTATGGATGGGAGGATAAATGGCTAAGTCATTTCTGGGATGGAATTTGCTAAGAAGATGCAAGAACCTTACAAAAGTCCTTATTCTTGTGCAAGCCCATGGTCTGGTAATTTAAAATAAGAAAAAAAAGTTCTTACCCTACAATTTCTAATCTTATTTCTATAAATCTTTACTAAAAATGTTTAAACTGCAGTTGTTTATTAAAGCAAAAATGTCAGAAAACCTAAGTGTTTAACAATAAAGACATGATTTACAGCCGAGGCCAGTGACTCACACCTGTAATTCCAGTACTTTGGGAGGCCAAAGCAGGTGGGTCACTTGAGGCCAGGAGTTTGAGACCAGCCTGCCCGACATGGTGAAGCCCCATCTCTACTAAAATACAAAAAGTAGGCAGGTGTGGTGATGCACGCCTGTAATTCCAGCTACTCGGGAGGCTGAGGCAGGAGAATCACTTGAACTTGGGAGGCGGAGGTTGCAGTGAGCTGAGATGGCGCCACTGCACTCCAGCCTGGATGACAGAGTGAGACTCTGACAGAGTGAGACTGCCCCCCGCACCCCCCCAAAAAAGACATGATTTAAAAATTCAGGCATGGACTATTATGGAGCCATCACCAATATTTCCATGAATTACTTAATGGCATGGGATATGCTCCTGAATCTAGTAAGTATTCAGAATTTGATTCTAAAGTTTATTTGAAAATTATGTTTATATTTGTATAGAGAAAAGATTAGAGGAGAGATAATAAGGTGTTAGCAGTGCTTATCTCTAGATGGTAGGATTGTAGGTAATATTTGGTTTCCTTCTTAATATATTTGACTTCTTTATAATCCAATATATTGCTATTTAATTTAAAATAATCCTCCCCCACTCCTTCCCATCACTTGCTGATGTTAATGCGGTCCTAGTCTATCCTCACTGAAGTCTGGGATCCAGGAAAGGGGAGTTAGAGACCTCCCATACTCCTATTTTGTCAGCCTAACACCTGTCTTGTGCAGGATGAAGTCCTGAGTGCCGCATGCCCCCAGAAGTGGATTAATAAAAAGGTGACTGTATGAAGAGACTTAAAATCATGTGACATGAAGAGTAGCTGGAATACATGGCAGGACCAGGAAGCCAGACTGGCTGCCCACCAGTACTTTGAAGGTTATCATGCAGCAGAGAGCAAGCTTACCCTGCATCACCCCAGAAGAGAGGGCCAGTGGCTGGAAATAACAGACAACTAGATTTTGATTCATTTTAAGAAAGAACTGCCTGGGTGTGGTGGCTCACACCTGTAATCTTAACACTTTCAGAGGCTGAGGCAGGAGGATCGCTTGAGCCCAGGAGTTCAAGGCCAATCCAGGCAACATAAGGAGAATGTCTATACAAATAATTTAGAAAAATTAGCCAAGCATGGTGTCATGTACCTGTAGTCCCAGCTACTCGGGAGGCTGAGGTGGGAGGACTGCTTGAGCCCAGAAGGTTGAGGCTGTGGTGAGCCATGATCATGCCACTGCACTCCAGCCTGAGCAACAGAGTGAGACCCTACCTCAAAAAAAGAAAAGAAAAGAAGGAACTATCTAATGATTAGTACTGCCCCAAAGTGAAAGAGCAGCCTCAACAAGGATGGAGACTCATCACTGGGGTCAAGGCTAGGTGACCACTTGGTAGCAAAGTCGAGAGGGGCCTGGCACCATTTGAGTGATTGCACTGGGTAGGTGCCCTCCAGGGTCTCATCTAGGCCAATGGCTCTATACTTTGCCTATCATAAAATGGGAAGTATAATCCTAGAGATATTACTTTATCACCGTCCCCTCTTCCTGCCAGCTCCTCAGTTTCAAGTCATAAGGCACCAAAGCCATTCTAGATAGGTGGTGTGTGTTTGTGGCTAGGATAGGACTGGGCTTCGGAATCAGGGAAATGGAGTTATATCAGTTAGAGCTCTTTTGGTTGCAAGGGGCAGAAAGCCAAGTGGAACTACATCATGCAAAAAAAAAAAAAAAAAAAAAAGGCATTATACAAAAACAGGGAAGCTACAGTGAATGGCTGCAGTATGGTTACAGCCGAGGCCTCTCTTTCTATTTTCATCCTTTGGTCTGTGTAGCTGGGTCTAGCTCAGGTCTCTTCATGTGGAAGCAAGATGGTTTCCAAGTTTATCTTGTACTTATAGCTCATAAACTCAGCTCAGACTAAAATAGTTTTTTTTTTTCCAATAAAGCTTAAGTAAAATCCCTGGGAAGCCCTCCTCAGATGGTTTGGGTCATGTAACCCATTCCTAAACCAGTCGCTGTGTCCCAGGGTAGGAGTCTTCTGATTAGTTAGGCTGGGGTTATATGTACACCCTAGGAACTTGGGTGTGGTAGGTGCAATTTAGCTTCACGTGGACCACGTGAGTTGAACAGGATGAGCAAAGGAAAGTGTCCTATGTCCACTATAGGGAGATCGTGCCTGTGTTAAAAATATTTTGGAAAAAGAGTTATACCAGCTGCCATGGTAATCTATTTCATGTCCATACCATCTGGTAATTCTACCTCTCTTCTAGCTTGAATTTCTCCTGCTATAATTTTCACCTGTCTATTCTGTTCCAGCTTCAGAGTAGATGCAGATCAAAAGCTCTTCCCTGAAAGACACACTGTGAGGATTAATTAGGTTTTCCAGAAACCATCTTTAAAGTGTCATGAGATCTTCAGAACCAAATGCTTTGTGAAGATACATTGCCATTAGAATCAGTTCTCCAGTTTTTATGCTTATAGGGGATTGGTGGTTGGGGTGAAGATGGACCAAAAGGCAAGGAGATGGAAATCTATAACTAGTCCCAAGACTTCATTTTGACCATGATAACCATTCTCTTCCCTCTCCAAATACTTTGCTTCTGCAGTTCACAAGGAGCAAACATGAAAACCATGAATAGGTTTGAATATCCACACCATTCTTTGAAAAGAATAGGAAAAAAATGGGAACAGGGGACCAGGAGTTGCTAAGCAGGTTGTATAATTAGAATCAAACCAGGATCGGCCCCTGGAGGATTCACAGCTGGCTATGGCAGTGGCTTTCTATTTTTAGCTCAGGTTAATGAGCTATGAATGATATATAACTGTCTAGGCAGCACGCATACATCATAGTCTGGGCTCCTATAACAGTTTGCAAGATCTCTTTCTGAGGACTCTCAGGGGCAAATGCTGGGAAGCACAAGTAAGTTAGTGGGAGGATCACAACTCCAGAAGCAGAGTGCAGGCCTGGCTCACAAGCCACACCTTAGGCAGTACCAGGCACACTGTAGGGCTCTTCTGTGCCGTCTGCCTATATGGATTGCACAGTCCTATCTTCAGCGTTCAGCGTGGGTGATACAGGAAACAGATTCTAGGGAGTAGGGCCTGGAGTCCAGGATAGAGCTCCATGTGCCTGACTTTTTTCTTTTCTTTTTCTGAGACAGGGTCTGGCTCTGTTGCCCAGGCTGGAGTGCAGTGGCATCATCATAGCTCACTGGAAACTCCGCCTCCTTGGCTCAAGCCATCCTCTGATCAGCTTCCCAAGTAGCTGGGACTACAGTTACACACCACCAACCCCGGCTAATTTTTGTATTTTTGAGGGTTAGAGACGGGGCTTCACCATGTTACCCAGGACGCTCTCAAACTCCTGAGCTCAAGCAATCTGCCCGCCTCAGCCTCCCAAAGTGTTGGGATTACAGGCATGAACCACCGCACCCAGCCTTTTTGTCTTGTCTAAAGGCAATTTGACATATTTTCCGCAACTTTGAGGTTTTTTTCGTTTTTGTTTTCTTGAGATAGGGTCTCGCTTTGTCACTCAGGCTGGAGTGCAGTGGCTTAATCATAGCTCACTGCAGCCTCGAACTCCTGGGCTCAAGCAATCCTCCCATGTTAGCGTTCCGGACAGCTGGGACTATAGATGCATGCCACCATGACTAGCGAAGTTTTTTAGATTAAAAAAAATTTTTTTTGTAGAGTTAGGGTCTTGCCATGTTGCGCAGGCTAGTCTCAAAATCCTGGTCTCAAGCAGTGCTCCCACCTCAGCACCTAGGCATCAATAAGTATTTCATGAACAAATGAATGAATGAATACATGGAAATGTGATCCTTTTCCCTTACCCTGCTCAACAAGTGGTTTCAACCTGTTTTCAGTAGAGCTATCACGGGGGGCCTCCACGTGCTCCGGGGAGAAGCCAAGTGGGCAGGGCTCAGGAAGCTGCCTATGTCCATGGCGATAAACAGCTCCCCTTTTATTTGTTTTTTATATTGGCATTTCTTCATAGGATACCTTTGGAGAAAAGATTCCAGTTCCAAAAAAAAAAAAAAAGTAGGTTTGAAAATCGCTTCCCTAGACCTTACCCCTCCCACCAATTACCCCTTGCTCATTCCCATCTTTTCTTCCTTCTTCCTTCCTCACAGAAACTTCCACAGAGCTAATGCCTAGCAAGGGTTTAAAAATAGAAACCCCTCTCCCTCCCTCTCTTCCTCCATTTCCTTTCCTTCCCAGCCCCCTTGTAATTTGTTGTAAAAAAGGAAACTGTCTGGATGTGCTCCACCGAGAAACCATGCTCTTCCTTTCTAAATAAAACAACACTGATGGACTCCCTCAGCCAGCGGCTGGGCCCCTGTAAGTCCCTGCGGGGATGCTTCCTTCAGGTTTCCCAGGTGGAAATCAGAGGCACACCTGTGAGGGCCACCTAACATGCTGGCCTGGGAGCTCCTTCTAGGTGGTTCCCCGGGGCCACTGTGGGACTCACCTACCAGGGAGGGAGGAGAGAGGAAGTTGTGCTGCTCCCAAGGTGAGGCCTGGAGCACAGTGGCAGTCTGTTGTGCTTTACTGGGAGCACAAAGGGGATGTGTGTGTGTGTGTGTGTGTGTTTGTGTGTGTGTGTCAGAGAGAGAGAGAGAGAGAGAACAGGAAGTAGGCAAAAACAAGGCAAAATGTGTTATGAGATGTGTGTACAGTCGGTGAACACAGTATACTTGTGAATGAATTGAGAGACACTAGAAAAAACAGTACAGTAGGAAAGAAAAAAAAGAGGGATTTTAACACCCAAAGTCCTGGTTTTTAATTCCCAGGTCTGTTACATAGTCTCTGTATGAGACTGGACAAGTGACCTCATTTCTACCCTCAGTTCACTTATCTATAAAATGGGGATAATAACACCCATCCCTCAACACTGCTGCAGGATTAAATGAGATAATGTTTCTTGATGCTCACATATACTAAGCAGTTAGTAACGTACCCTTGCTATTATATGGCAGGACACCTTCACTCTGATGATGTTTAGATATATTCAAAATAAGATAAAACTGACAGTGATCAAAACCCCCCTCAGTTAAATGTATAGTTTATTAAAATCTGGCAGAAGATTACAACTTCTTGACAAAATTCAGATCTGCAAACTTTGATCTAGAAAAAAATAGATTTGGAAAGATTATAAAGCCACACAATAAAGTCTTCATTGACAGAACTGTAATTAGTAAATTTTGATACGGATCCAAAACTGATCAACTTATCAAAAAGTAAAATGGGTTAATGCCCATTTTACTTATAAAATGATTTATCCCAAGGAAAAGTTTCAATAACATTAAATTAGAAATGGGAAAAAATGGAAACAATTTAACTGCTCTATATTTTAAAAGATTGATCAAAAATTAAATTGGCTAAAGAGAATTCTCTTCGGAGAATAGATTGTCAATGAGAGTTTATCAATGCAGATATAATTTCAATTAAAACTTTTCATGTATAAATACAGAATCAAAATGTCCTTGGAGTTGAAATGGTGAACTCAGACAATCTCTACAATGATGATAATTATTGTAATGATGATGATAATAATGATAATGACAACTATTACAAAAAAATATTTTGGTGCAGGAGGGGTGGGGTGTGGTTAGGTAATGTGTTGGGATGTCCTGGCGAGAACAGAGAATGTTTAGATTAGATACATGGGATGCCAAGGCTAGATGTGTATGGTCCTTCTGCCTCTTTATGTTTGAGGATTTATGTGATGTCATTCCTCCAACGGGCTGAGTACAGGGAGATGGTTGGCAAGGACAATCAGCCCTTGATTTCTTTCATATGACCAGGATGATGCAAGTTGCTCCATCTCCACATGGGCCTATGATAACACCAGTCGGATTAGTGGAAGGTCAAAAACTCACAGATTCAGTGCTCTTGGTCATAGAGTCTGAGTTTGTAGGTGTGAATGGGTGCTGGCTTGGCTCAGGCAGTGAGGGCCTGCCCACCCATTCTGCTACTTTTCTTGTGAGTCTTTTGGCAGCTCCTTAGCACCCCAGGCTGGCTCTTTTGTCCCATGTTCTCTTCTTCTCCTCCTCTCTACCATTCTTCTTGCCTCTGGCATTTTTGTCTTAGCATTAGAGCCAGACAAAGAAAGGTGATACTTAAGGTGAATAGGAATAAGGATTTATCCCAGAAGACAGAGGTGGGACAGGTGATGGAGGAAATTGCTGCGAAAGAGCATTCAAACCATAGACCAAGACCACATGAACATTCAGACAGACCTGGTACACTTGAACCTTGAACACTATAACCTTGAACTTATACCTGCCTATCTCCTTTCCTGGCTCCACATGCATACCGGACTCACCAGTACAGGCACACATCACCAGATATCCTGATTCTCGTCATATCTTTAATAATGCCTCTTTGCCATGCCTTACACATAGTCCTGCCCTCCTGCAGCTTGTAATCTAATATTTATTCATTTCTCCAGCAAGCATTTGTTGATTGGAACAATGTTTTTTTAATGCAATGGGTACCCTTGTGAGGTAGTAAGCTCCCTGTCACTGACAGGCTAGTGAATGATTAGGAACAGGACGCATAGGATGCTTGCATGCTGAATTGAATGACTTCCATGCAGTGTATGAAGGTTTTCTTTTTTTTTTTTTCTGAGACAAGTGTCACTCTGTTGCCCAGACTGGAGTACAATGGCGTGATCTCAGCTCACTGAAACCTCTACCTCCTGGGTTCAAGCGATTCTCCTGCCTCAGCCTCCTGAGTAGCTGGGACTACAAGCACGTGCCACCATGCCTGGGTCATTTTTGTATTTTCAGTAGAGATGGGGGTTCTCCATGTTGGCCAGGCTGGTCTCGAACTCTGGACCTCAGGTGATCCACCCACCTCAGCCTCCCTATGAATGTTTCCCTGTGAATGCCCTAGGGTCTCAGACAGACTTGACTGATGGAGATTTATAGAGCAAAAACAAAAATGGAATAAAAACAAAAATACATTATGTTGGCCTTATAACATATGCATTTCAGGAATGATGAGTCTCCTATTTGGATGAGAGTGCCAGGAGAATTAGGACAAGAAGTGAAGAGGTGATCAACCTTAAGAGAAATTTTGGCCTGAGAGAAACCATTCTATTTGTCCTCAGTCATTACAAACAGCTTGTCTTTCCTCTACTGAGGGATCTAGGTGTCAGTTTTGCAAGTCTGGCACCTTGATTTAATGGCCCTTTGCCCCTGGGTATTCATATTCTGTCAAGTCATAATTCAAGCCAAGAAAACTAATGAGAAATCAAGCTAGAGACCAGAAAGATGATTTATAGCTACAACTGAAGATGATCCTTTTCAATACCTATAGTACTTATGTCCCCATGTCAAGGAAAGTCATTCTAGAATCTATATGTATATATGAGAAGCCAAGTAAAAGCTAAGATGCATAAGAAAGTGAATCAGAAGCTTTTTAGAAATGATTTGCGGTGAGCAATAGAAATCTACCTTTTTCTGCTCTAGGTAGCAAATCTTTCCAGTACCCTGAGTACCCCCATGACCACATGTCTCACCCTCTGTAGTGCTACAGATGTACCATCCTAAATTTCTCTTTCCAAGTTCCCTGTTTCAGGGTCCTGGGGTGGGTAGGAGGTTTCCAGTAGCGGGTGATGCCATTTCCAGGTGACCTCTTGACCTGCCCATGAAGTGTGCTACTCCCTTCCTTTACAAAGAACTCCTGCCTCTATGCCTTTGGCCTACCTCACTTTTAAGCAATTCCTGGAATCTGGTGTTGCTTTTCATCTACAGAACCTTTGTATAATTTATAAAATCTTTAAAAATCAAAACCAGACTAGTAGAGATGATTTATCCAACATCCCATATAACCGATGAGAAAAACAGCAGCTCACTTGGCAAGAGGAACAGACTTGCTCACTTGGCAGGTGGAGGGGACAGACTGAAAGCCAGGAACTTACCTAACCTTTCTCAGAGCTTGTTCTTCATCCTTTACACCATCAGAGATGTACCCACTTTGGGCGTCGGCGCTCTCTGCAGCACTAGCATTGGCTTCTGTAACTGCACTCCCAGTCGAGTGGCCCAGCCATACTTCATTTCAGGACCTTGGACATCAGGGAAAAAGTCAGCTCTGTCTCCAACAACCTCCTGACCTATTACAGAGTCAGAAAGTGTGAGAAAATTTATCCCTTGAAGAGGTGAGCTGATTTGTGCAGTCAATTATCTCTTTAAATGACCATCCTGCCCATTTCCCAAGCACTGATGGTCCAGTTAAGAAAGACTAAGCACAGGAGCCTGGGCACCCACGCATGATCTGAGGACCAGGTGTGCAGGGGAACGAGCTGTTTTCGATAGTGGGAGGCCTGTTCTGCCTTTTAAGGACGTGAACCAATGTCATCTTCCTCAAGCTCTTTTTTTCCAAAGGCCAAGGACTTCTGAGTGCTTTTTCTAGGAGATGAAGTTCTTGCCATTTCAGAGAGAACGCTGTGCATTGTTCACTTCTTTTCTTCCTTTTTTTTTTTTTTTTTTTTGAGACAGAGTCCCACTCTATCACCCAGGCTGGAGTGCAGTGGCCGGATCTCAGCTCACTGCAAGCTCCACCTCCCGGGTTTACGCCATTCTCCTGCCTCAGCCTCCTGAGTAGCTGGGACTACAGGCGCCCGCCACTACGCCCGGCTAGTTTTTTGTATTTTTTTAGTAGAGACGGGGTTTCACCGTGTTAGCCAGGATGGTCTCGATCTCCTGACCTCGTGATCCGCCCGTCTCGGCCTCCCAAAGTGCTGGGATTACAGGCTTGAGCCACCGTGCCCGGCCTTCTTCCCTATTTTCATTCCTGTGTTCTGAGCTTAAACCAGGATGTTTTATGCCTCAATGAAGAAACAGGAAGTATGAATGGAGAAAGGAGCTGTGAGAGAAGAAATGGAATTGAGGTGTGATTTTGGGGGGGATTACAATTTAGGATCCTTTATATCTGTATACATATATCTTTATAAATTACAAAATGCCTTTTTTTTTTTTTTTTTTTTTTTTTTTTTTTTTTGATACGGAGTCTCACCCTGTCACCCAGGCTGGAGTGCAGTGGTGCTATCTCAGCTCACTGCAACCTCCACCTCTCAGGTTCAAGTGATACTCCTGCTGCAGCCTCTCAAGCAGCTGGGATTACAGGTGCCCACCACCACACCCAGTTAATTTTTGTATTTTTAGTGGAGACGGGGTTTCACCAAGTTGGCCAGGCTGGTCTCGAACTCCTGACCTCAGGTGATCTGACCACCTCGGCCTCCCAAAGTGTTGGGATTACAGGCATGAGCCACCACACTTGGCCTAAAATTCCATTTTCAATGGTCCTTTTCAATGTATTGCTCACCTTCCTTACTGAGTTTGTGATGAACTTTCAATAAAAACTTGAAAATAAATATCAAAATGCACAATAAAAACAAAACTGCTTAGTTGTTCTAAGTGACAGTTTATTGCTGTGAGTTTTAAAGTATTAATGAAGTAGACTTTACTGCAAATTCTGAATTTTTATCAAGCTTCTGTTTCACAAAATAGTCTCCTGAAAGCAACGATTTTGCTTGCAGTTTTTTGTTGTTCTGCTTTGCTTTTTGCCAACAGATTTATTATACCCTTAGGTCGACAGAACTTGGGTGGGTCAATGACTGGTCCCACTTCTCTGTGTCACTTCACTAGAAGGAATCACGAAAACATCTTTATTAAGACTCTGCACGGCCGGGCGCGGTGGCTCACGCCTGTAATCCCAGCACTTTGGGAGGCCGAGGTGGGCGGATCACAAGGTCAGGAGATCGAGACCACGGTGAAACCCCGTCTCTACTAAAAATAGAAAAAATTAGCCGGGCGCAGGGGCGGGCGCCTGTAGTCCCAGCTACTCGGGAGGCTGAGGCAGGAGAATGGCGTGAACCCGGGAGGCGGAGCTTGCAGTGAGCCGAGATCGCGCCACTGCACTCCAGCCTGGGCGACAGAGCGAGACTCCGTCTCAAAAAAAAAAAAAAAAAAAAAAAAGACTCTGCACTATTCTAAGCTCTTTACATCTCATTATTCTTTCCAAAAGCCTTATTCGATCAGTAATACTATTGCCCTCATTTTAATAATGAAAAAACTAAGGCACCAAGAGGTTAAGTAATTTGTCCAACATTCTCCAAAAACCACATACATCATTGTACATTTATGCTAAAAAGCCACATTGTCTTGTTTTTCATAGTCACATCTATTGACCTTCACGTGTCATTCTTTTCCATATTTGTGTTCCAGAAATTGCCATGACAGAAAGGACATATTCATTGCCATGAGAACAAGTTTTCCCTAAGCATAGTTAGATTAATTTATTTGAGTGAAATAAATTCACATTGCTCTGAAACAACAGTACAGGAATGCTGTGCCATTGCTTCAAACCATACAAATGGACAAATGGCACACACACACAGTACACTGGGAAGCTGGGCTTATGTTTGGAGAGCCCTCTGAAGTTGAAGATTGACAACACAAGTGATGGTAACTATGTGGTGCTTCTCTCATGGAAGTTGGAGAAGCACAGAGATGAGAAGATTCACAGGTTCCATGATCCTGTGCTGATCGCCCAAGTGTGAGAAGGTCCTTCACCTAGGCTGGAGTCTAGCCCTGGAATTGGAACTGTGGTGCTGCAGCCAGGAAGGCCCCTGAGCATGGGAGGTTCTTGCCGCCATGCACCTGTTTGAGTCCTTTACCTTGGAGCTTCTCTCACCTGCTTTGGGGGAGCAGACCAGCTCTTCCCTGTACCTCCTGCCATGATGCTTTCACAGCCAATTAAAATTCTATTCCATTCTCAGCAAGGAAGCTGGCAGCCTTGGGTCTTCCCAGCAGGATGGGCTGGCTGCAATTAATGTCCCTTCTGGAGCCCGATTAGCGAAGGAGAGGCCGGGATACTTACCCTATCCCCAAAGCCACATTTAAATTAGGAAATGGGGGTTTCCCAGCTTATTGCCTCTATTAAGAATCATCAGTTAATGCAAAAGTGTTGACTCCTTTCTATTTCATTTGTGGTAGTGGACTCAGATTAGAAAGCCAAGAGGTCATTTCACAACTGAATGGTCCCGGGAACAAAGGGAAGAGATACTCTTTGACTCCTTTAGTCTCCGAATTCCAGACCATTGGAACGAATGGAGGGCACACTTGATTAGGCACAGGCTAGGAGTTGGGGATTCAACAGAAGCCACGGGAATAATGTTTATTATTATTATTATTATTATTATTATTATTATTATCTTTGAGCTTTGAATGTAGAACGTAGTGCATAAGAATGATGCATTTAAGGGCCAGGCATGGTGGCTCACTCCTGTAATCCCAATACTTTGGGAGGTCAAGGTAGATGGATTGCTTGAGCCCAGGAGTTAAAGACCAGCCTCAGCAACATAATGAAACCCTTCTCTATAAAATATACAAAAAAATTTAGCTGTATGTGGTGGCACACATCTGTAGTTCCAGCTACCTGGGAGGCTGAGGTGGTAGGATCACTTGAGTCTGGGAGGTCAAGGCTGCAGTGAGCTGTGATCATGCCGCTGCACTCTAACCTGGATGACAGAGTAAGTCCATCTCAAGATACATATATATATAATATATATTATATATTATATATATATTTGAGTTTTGTCCTAAATGCATATATATACACATTTGAATTTTTTATTAAATGCATATATTTATATATTCTACTGGATGTATCCAGCATATATTCTACTGGATGTATCCAGCATATATTCTACTGGATGATAAGAGACATCAGGCAGAGGACAGTCAACCTATCCTGAATCAGACAGTGTCTAGCCAATGCACAGATGCATTAGTGAGTTCAGCCAAGATCAGCCAAGTCAGATCAGCAGAACCACTCAGCCAACTTGTTGACTTGTGAAAAGTAATAAGTAGTTGTTATTTTAAGACACTAATTTTGGAATGCGTATGCAGAAGTGAAGTCAGCAGCTGGTGTTAACTGATACAGCTAGTAAATGACAGAGCCAGAAGTCGTCTGATCTGAAAGCCTGTGTGTTGTTCATTCACCATGAAAAGATAGGAAAAGGCTGAAATTGCAGCAGGGAAAATACAGGTTAGATTAAGATATGTTTTTAACCACAGAGTCTTTTAGTCACACAAGAGTCTTACTGGGGAAAAGTGTGGGGTTCCCTCATCCAGGTATCTTACAGAAGGCAGTGGTGGGCAGTTATCTGACTGACAGGTTTTTAATGTGGGACCTTTCAGCCCAGGTGTCTCTGCCCTAAAGTTTGCCATCTCAGAGACTGACTATGCTGAGATGCTTGACAAGAATACTCCAAGTCATTCCTCTCATCCGTCAGTTCCAAGGAGAAGGCAAAGCACCCAAGCTAAGATTCTGCAGCCTCCAGCTGGCAAGGCACCCCCTGGTTCTCTTTCATGGCTGAGACCCCCCTCCAAGATTGCCACAGTTGCACTGCTGCTCATTTCTGACTTAGCTCTTCCCCAGTCCTGCACCCACATCCCACTCCTTCCCTACAGTGTGAAGAAAGGTAGAAAATAGAAAAAAAGAAAAAAGAAAACCGACGGTCTACGTCTTCTGAGCCTTTCTTTTCAGGGTCACAGTGGTGGTACTGTTGACAGTTGCCCATGAGAATGAGGAGAAAGGACAAGACCTTGAACATGAGGCAATAGCAGCAGATAGTGACATGCTCAGATGATACAGATGGAAATTTGTGTCATCCTCCTGAAGGCCAATTTGGCAGTATATATTAACAGCCTTAAAAATGTCCTTTGAATTAGTAATTCCACTCCAGGACTGTCTTCTCAGGAAACTCATGGACAGGACCTGTGAAATCATGGATCACTATGAGAATTTTTTCGTGACATAGTGTGAATGGAAAAATACAAGTTAAAAACAGGCTGTACGTTATGTTCCTGATTTAGGGGGAATTATATGTGTGGGAAGGGGCTGTAGTTATGAGGAACATTTTGATTTATAATAAATCTATACATTTTTAAAGATATTTTAAGATGGGAATCATGTTTCCTTCCCAGCCTCTGGGCATGTACATCCATGGCTATCTTGAATGTAGCAGGAAAACATACCTTAAATACATAACAGAGGCTGGGCATAGTGGCTCATGCCTGTAATCCCAGCACTCTGGGAGGTCAAAGCAGGTGAATCTCTTGAGCCCAGGAGTTCGAGACCAGCCTGGGAAACATGCTGAAACCCCATTTCTACAAAAAATGCAAAAATTAGCTAAGCATGGTGGCGCACACCTGTAGTCCCAGCTACCCGGGAGGCTGAGGTGGGAGAATCACTTGAGCCTGAGAGGTCAAGGCTGCCGTGAGCCATACTGTGCCACTGTACTCTCCAGTCTGGACAACAGAGCCAGACCCTGTTAAAAACAAAACAAAACAAAACAAAAAAACCTAAAAGACTGGCAAAAAGTAGTCTAGAAAATAAAGTGGTTGAAATGATCAATAACATGAGAATAGAATTTAAAAATAGAACTTTTCAGGGTGGACGGATGATGGCTGAGCAGAAGATGAATGAAGATTAAATAATTGTGAAGCATAAGAGGATGGGGAACATGAGCTTGGGTCACCAAATCCCAGAAAATAACTGAGAACAGCAGGTCTTGATTGCTTGCTTAACTATCTAATCATCTGAAATAAAAAAGGTAATATGTTATATACCAGCTACTAATTAAGTGAAATGCAGGCCTGAAAAGCATGGCAAAAGCTGAGAATCCATCTGGATTTGAGAGAGTGTGTCCTCGCTTGTGAATGGCTCTTGGGCAGGTGCCCTCTTGAGTTCTCAACACCAGGGCTAAGAGTCAGTGCTCAACCAATACTGCTGAATAGCTCCTAAGAGAAGACCATGGGGGAGGGTGTGGTGGCTCACAGTGGGAGGCCAAAGCGAGCGGATCATCTGAGGTGGGGAGTTCAAGATCAGCCTGACCAACATGGAGAAACCCGTCTGTACTAAAAATACAAAAAAAAAGTAGGCAGGCGTGGTGGTGCATGCCTGTAATCCCAGCTACTTGGGAGGCGAGGCAAAAGAATTGCTTGAACCCAGGGGAGGCGGAGGTTGCAACGAGCTGAGATTGTGCCACTGCACTCCAGTCTGGGCAACAAGAGGGAAATGCCATCTCAAAACACACACACACACACACACACACACACAAACAACAACAACAACAACAAAGAAGAAGACCATGGGCTATGGCCTCTCTCCTTTGGATGGAAACAGTGCTGGTCCATAAATATCCCCCTGATCCCTGAGTGCAGAGGTGTGGGCTGTTCTATGAGCTTTGGCCCTGTCTCATGCTGATTTTCATATACAGATCAGAATGGGAAAACTGGAAGGCACTGGTGAGCAAGGAAGACCCCAGGGCTCCCTTCCATCTGCCAAGACTGGAGGTAGGCAATCTGACCAGAGGCTGGGGGAGGGGAGGAGGACCTTTGATGACCAGGCCCTTCCCAGCTCTAGAAATAAGGGATGTAGAATTCTTTGAAACAGAAAATAAAATTGCCAAGATGACAGAAGCTACAGCCACTTGGAGCAGCTTAGCAGAAGCTCGGAGTCAACAGACCGAAGTCTATTCACACGCCATAGTAATTCAGATTCTACTTAGCATGCTTATTCCTGACAGGGAACTGGAGCCAATATTTCAGGAATAGTACGTTTCCTTGAGAGGTGTGAAAAGAACTGGGCCAGGTTTCCAGCAGACTCTGGCACAGCTATCACCTGGTGAGAACGACGAGGCATCAATCTCGCAGGGGCGCAGGACCCACCCTTTGGCCCTCTGAGCCCAGAGCAGGGTTTGGTCTTGAATTTTTTCCTAGTTCAGTGCTGCCCCATTGCGCCACCCTCACAAAGGCCAGTGCCCTCTCTGGGTGGCAGGTTTTTCAGTTTAAATTGAATATAATGATGAAGCTGATAATGAAGAAGAAATACAAGTCCCATATAGAGAAAGAATTGAAAAACAATTTAAATGTTTACTGCAATGTCTTTATAAAGTGAGTAGAGAAAATGATAGGGCAGAGATTTCTTTTTCTTTCTCCCATTCTGTTTTCCTTGCTAAGCTCTTAAAATGCAGATCATTTTACCCTTTGGGCCCTGCTTTCACTTTCTGTAGGCAAAACAAAACCCCCAGTTTCTCCTGGAAACACACACAAGCTCACAGCCCTACCTGAAAGCCGGGAGGTGAAGAGAGGAGATGGCTGTAAACGTTCACAACTTAATACCTGTTTGTTTCCTCTGGTCACAGAAGGTGGAAACACACATGTGCAGGAAGAAGGCTTGGGGAGGGGTGAGTCCTTAGGAAGAGACATGGAGGCAGGCAGGTGCAGGAAGGGCTGGGGTATCTGATTTTTTTTTTTTTTTTTTGAGACAGAGTCTCACTCCGTTGCCCAAGCTGGAGTGCAGTGGTGCAATCTCGGCTCACTGCAACCTCTGCCTCCCGGGTGCAAGTGATTCTCCTGCCTCAGCCTCCCAAGTAGCTGGGACTACAGGCACATGCCACCAGGCTTGAGTAATTTTTTTGTATTTTTATTTTTATTTATTTTTGTTTGTTTGTTTATTTATTTATTGAGATGGAGTCTCACTCTTTTGCCCAGGCTGGAGTGCAGTGGCACAATCTTGGCTCACTGCAACCTCCACCTCCCAGGTTCAA
The DNA here is from genome assembly GCF_049350105.2 of Macaca mulatta. Taxonomy (NCBI): domain Eukaryota; kingdom Metazoa; phylum Chordata; class Mammalia; order Primates; family Cercopithecidae; genus Macaca; species Macaca mulatta. The sequence goes on along the minus strand of NC_133417.1, from coordinate 121,503,375 downwards.
GCGATCCTCCTGCCTCACCCCCCCAGTAGCTGGGATTATAGGCGTGGGCCACCATGCCAGGCTAATTTTTCTATTTTTAGTAGAGATAGAGTTTCGCCATGTTGGCCAAGCTGGTCTCGAACTTCTGACCGCATGATCCACCTGCCTTGGCCTCCCAAAGTGCTGGAATTACAAGCGTAAGCTACCACGCCTGGCCATGGGGTATCTGTTTTGCCCTTTCCTCCCCTTGACACAACCAGGCCGTTAGCCACACCTGGAGACTGCTGGCTTTCAGCAAAGTTATGACCCACACACATGATCTAGGATTCCAGGCAACTGTGCACTCTCAGGTTTCAGACTGATGAACTTCATTTACAAGGCAGTAGAGTGAGGTGCCTGGGAAGGCCACACACGGAAGGCACCCCTTATCCACAAGCCAAGAGAGCAGTGTCCTCTCCCTACCTCTTTTTGTTAGGATGTGAAGAGATGAAGGATAGATAGGTGGGTACCTGAGAGCCACCAATGACACCACAATAAACACTCCCTAGGTTTCAGACAGGGTCCTAAGAACATCTCACAGCCAGGTGCAGTGGCTCATGCCTGTAATCCGAGCACGGCAACATGGCGAGACCCCATCTCTACAAAAAATAAACAGAATTACGGCATGGTGGTGCATGTCTGTAATCCCAGCAACTCAGGAGGCTGAGGTGGGAGGATCCCTTGAGCCTAGAAAGTTGAGGGCTGAAGTAACTTGAGATCACGCCACTACACTCCAGCCTGGGTGATAGGGCAAGACCCTATCTCAAAAACCAAACCAAAACAAAAAACAAACAAAAAAACCCCTCACCTTCTACTATCCCACTGAATCCTCATGAGCACCTGGGGAGGCAGGAAGTATCTTTGGTCCCACTTTACCCCTGAGAAAACTCACTCCAGGTCAGCAAGGATTCAACACAGCCAGCTTGGGTCTGCCTGCCCCGCTAACCACGCTGCATCACCCCATGCGTGTCGGGTGCTCAGGACAATACCCGGCTTCTAGTACACATTCAAAGGTGTGAGCTACCAAGAGAGGCTGCAACAATAGCAGAAGCACTAGCAAAGCGGTATAGCTGCAGATGGTGTGGATGGGGTTTGGAGTGGGTAAGTACCTTGCACAGCATCCCTCACCTAGCAAGTGGAAGAACTGGGATTTGAACCCAGCAGTCAATGCTTGCATACAGGGTTTGGCACCTGGTAAGTGCTCAGTAAGTTTCAGCTATTGGTATTTATTTTTATCTTCGTATACATAAGAGTCTTAAAGTAATATAGGAGACAGAAGGTTTGCTGAGGTGTATCTGGTCCAGCGCTTCACAAAATGAGTCTCAGCCAAACTCACTTCAAGAGAAGAGAGGGTCTTCATGGAATCAGAATCTCTGGAGTGAAGCCTGAGCTTCTGAATGTGTAACAAGCCTCCCAGGTGATTCTTACGCAAGCTAAACTCTGAGAACCAAGAAATCAGGGCTTAGATTGCTTAAGCCCGTGGCCGCCAGCCAGAGAGGGTGGCAGAGCTGGAATTGATTCGTAGGAAAGATCTTGCTTTTTTTGCTTTGTAAGAGTCAGTGATACACAGAAGGGGTTCTAAGTGCCTAGGGCCATGATCCGGAACATTAGTGAAGTGTAACTTGTCATCACAGCTCATTTGCACTTGCAACATCTGCTGTTTCTCTGCACATACTGAATATTAATTACAGTGACTGAAAATTAATTTTTGAAGAATTTCACCACAGCTCCTACAAACACCACCACGAGAGTTTTGCACAGCCGAGGCTGGGATCCCTCTGCTTGTATGCAGAGATCACGGAGGGCTGCTCGTAGGAGGCAAGAGTATTTGCCACTTAACTTGCCAGGGAGCCTGTGCCTTTGCCTTGGCTTGAGTTCTGGGAAAGAGAGAGAACATGGTGACCTGGCATCCCTGAAATTCCAGGGTAGTGGCCTGGACCTTGGAAACAGGCCCAGCCCACCGTATGCAAACAGACCAATTCTGGTCACGCAAGATTTATCTAAATTATGTTTTTCTATTTAGCCAGGGGGAGAACTGAGAGCAGGTCAGTCTTTAATTGTAGCTGTTTGGTAACAATGGTGATGGTAATGATGAGTTATGCAGAAAGACAAACGGACAGTATATTACACATGTAGGTCGTCAGAAATACAGATATGATTATAAATATACACATTAAACGTGACTTTTTTTTTTTTCTGCCAGCCCCCGTAAAGCTTGGTTTGTTTATTATGCAGATCATGTTTGACTTCATAGAATTGGATGTTATTTAAATTCAATTATTGTGAGGCTAAGTTCTTCTTTCTAGTACCAGTTGAGTAAATTTAGAGGCAGTTAGAGGGAATAGGTGCATTTGTCTTATACCAGTAAAATTATAGGGAGAAAAGCACTGTAGGAGCAAAATAATTATTGTGAAAATGAAAAGCATAGTTTTGGAGGGTTTGGCTTGGATCTTTTTGTTTTCCTTGTCTCTTTTTACATTCTTTTTTTACATTGAAATGATGAGCAGAAAGGCTGGAAAATATTCCATGAAGACAGAAGCAGATTAAACGTGTGTGTGTGTGTGTGTGTGTGTGTGTGTGTGTGTGTGAAAGTAAACTGCTGGTAGGAGAGTAGAACTAGAAATAATTATGGGGTTAATTGGATTTAGTGTAGATAACTACAGCTCATTAAGGCCTTAAATATTTTTTTCCCTAGTAATAGAGTTCTTTCTTTTTTTAATCAAATTATCTTGCAACAATGCCTTATTTCCTCTTGCCAGTGTCAACACACTGTTAGTCTCCTGAAGCCAAGACTTGGCCTTGGTGCGATCAGGAGGGAAGCAAGAATCCCATTGTGAGCCGGCCGGGAAGGGAGCATGTGGAATGCCATGGACAGCTGGTGCAGCTAAAGGATTGGCTGGGACAGACTCCAACCAGAAAACAAAGAGCTGCTCACACACTATCAGACACCACATGAGGAGAATTCAGATTGGCTGGTCTGTGAACAGCAATGGATTCTAGGGCCATGGGAGATCTTTGAAGGTCATCTTGCCAGCCAGCCTGCCTCCCACAGATAAGGGGGAAACTCACTTAATCATTCTCTAGGGCAGCAGGAGTCAAAGCCTTCTCCATTCATCTCTCCTCCACAATCTTTGTTGGAAAGAAGGTCTTTATGATAGGTTATTTTTCTTGATCCTGATACCAAAATACATTGACCTCCCACAGGTCTGTAGAGTGAAGAAATTACTGCCTGGTGTCTTGAAGGAAGAAGACACTGGAATCTTCTGGTTTCTCCTAGCTTATTTCTGTTCGCTGGCCCCATTGGTGATCCCCTTTTGTGTCCTCCCCCGCCTAACCCTTTCCACCAACCCAGATCACAGACACAAATAGTTGGTCAATATCACACACAGTTTGGTTGTGCCAATAAAATTGGGTGTGTGTGTGTTAGCTGGTTCCTCAAATATAGGAGTCCAAGAAGTGTTACAAAACAGTACTTTCTCTCGCAAGTCTATCATCATAGAGACGATCTAATATGGACACTGGAGAATTCCTACTATCTCTGTCATCTCTCCTTATTCTCCTCCACAAATCCGGTGAATTTTTCTACTTCTATACCCGTTCCTCCCCACACCAATACACATGGGCTCCACCTCCACCCTGGAGGGGAAATTCTGATTTTAAGGCTTTAGATTCTCTGAGTCTTCACAGTGGAACAACTACAAGGCAACTGGACATTTCCTGCTGATGTGGACTCCATCTCAGAGTAAATTTTAATGGGTTGCTATGCTTCCAAAAACCTCTGTCCCTTAACTTTGTCTTAACAGATATCTCCCCCTCACCAAGGGTGGGATTGTGAATAAAGTGTGAAGGGGAAGTAAAACCCCATGTTGTCCCACCCCCTAACATAAACACACACCAATTAATACCCAATAAATACTACCTACTGGCAACTGGTTTAAAGGAAAGGGACTCAGGGGAAAGCACGATATGGTTTCTGTCTTGGTGTTAATATCATAACAGGGGAGCCAGCAAGGCCATCTCTTACATCGGGACAAAGAAGGTAAGGGTCTGATGGACAGGCTGCTGTGGGTGGGAGAAGAGACAGAAGGCAGGTGTCACTGCAATGGGCAGACAGGATATGGGCAAATTTGATGGACAGACTGGTTCCACAGACCTCCTTTTCCATTTTCTTGAGCAAGTAACAACCTCTCTATCTTCTCTATAAAGTGAAGGAAATTGTTATTAGCTTCATTTAGCTATTGAGGTAGTAGGTGGTATAATGTCTGTGAAAGTGTTTGTATGTAGAATTGTGAAATATTTATAACAATAGAATTATTAATAAGAAAATGTTACAGAGAGGAGAAAGAAAGAAAGCCAGAAAATTGATCAACATTTGAAGTGGGTGAGAAGGTAGGCTTAGAGATGAGGAGATCTGCTATAAACTCTTACCTATTAGCCAGCATTTTTTTTTTTTTTTTTTTTTTTTTGAGACGGAGTCTCACGCTGTTGCCCAGGCTGGAGTGCAGTGGCGCGATCTCGGCTCACTGCAAGCTCCGCCTCCCGGGTTCCCGCCATTCTCCTGCCTCAGCCTCCTGAGTAGCTGGGACTACAGGCGCCCGCCACCACGCCCGGCTAATTTTTTGTATTTTTTTTAGTAGAGACGGGGTTTCACTGTGGTCTCGATCTCCTGACCTTGTGATCCGCCCGCCTCGGCCTCCCAAAGTGCTGGGATTACAGGCTTGAGCCACCGCGCCCGGCCTTAGCCAGCATTTACTGAGAGCTTACTGTGTGCCAGGCATGGAGCTAAACAGACTCTCTTACTACCTTCCTCCCTCAGTTTCACAGAGGAGCCATTTTATTTTAAAGGAAAGGACACTTAGTGCTGCCACAAGCATACTTTATTTCTCTAGTCTAATCACCCTAGAACTCTCCTGGATGACTATTTTATGCCAGTTCTCAGACCTTCAGGGCATCCTCCCCAATCTTCACTCTCAGCCCGTGCCTTTTCTTCATATTGCACTTAGAAAATAGAAGAAACCAGAAAGAAAACTTGCCAAGTCCATGATTAATGCTTTATTCCCATCAGCAGCATTTGACAAGGTCCATTGCTCCCTCTTTTCTTGGAACACTATCTTCTTCTTGGCTTTTGGAAAAATATACTCTAGCCATCTCACTGAGCTTCCCTTCTCAGTCTCTTCTGCTGGTTCTTCTACATCTCCTGACCTCTAAACCTTGGCATCCTCTAGCGATCAGGTCTGGTACCCTTTCCTTTTCCTACCTACACTCACTGCTTTGGTTGTCTCATTCAGACACATAGCTTTTAACACCATCTGTACACCAAATGACTCTCAACTTTATATCTTGAGCCTGGACCTTCCCCCTAAACTCCAGATTAACATACCTCTCAATACTTGTGTGACATCTCCTCCTGGATATCTAACAGGCATCTCAAAGTTGACACTTTCAAAACTGAACTCCCAATCTTTCCTCCAAACCCGCTTCTCCTTCAGTCTTCCCCATCTCAATTAAAGGCAACTCCCTATCCTTCTCATTGTGCAGGTCAAAATTAGCATCATTCTTGACTTTTCGGCTTCTCTCCTTACCACATCCAACCCATCAGCAAATCTTAACATCTACATCCTCAAAATATCTCCTAAAACTGACCATTTATCAGGACTTCCTCTGCTACCATAGTGGTCTAAAACACCATCATGACTCACCTGGGTGAACACAACACCAGCCTTTATTTGCCTCCAGTCTGTTTACAATAGAGCAGCCAGTGATCCTGTCAAATATGATCAGATCATGCCACTCTCCTCTGCTCAAAACACTCACGATTGCCCATCTCATTTACAAATGCCAAGTCCTTAAAATGATTTACAAGCCTGGCCTGATCTATCCCCTGACTCCTGATCCGTGTTATATCTCTGACTGCATTTTCTGCCCCTCTTCCTCTAGACTTCTCTACCCTAGAGACACCAGCCTCTTTGGTTCCCCTAGAACATACCAGGCATGTTTCTGCCTCAGGACCTTTGCACTTGATGTTCCCTCAGTCCAGAATGCTCAGCCCCCAAATAACTGTATGGCTTGCTCCCTTACTTTCCTCGGCTCTTCATTCAAATACCTCCATTGAGTGAAGCATTCATACATAGCCACCCTATGTAGGATTTCAACTCCCCCCCTCCTTCTATTCCATTTCCCTTTTCCCTGCTTATTTTTCTCCATCTCACATAACAGCCTCTTAGGTACATATTCTTTATTATTTTTTAATCATATTTATTGTCTGTCTTGACTAGAGAATTATAGTCAGTTCCATTCACTGTAGTATCCTTATCACCTAAAACAAAACCTAGAACATAGTAGGTAAACATTTAATGAATGAATGATAACTGAGCAAGGCCCACAGATGTTAAGCAACTTGCCCAGGGTCACACAGATTGTAACAGCTTGGATATACCCAAGTCTGCCTGAGATTAGAGCCCAAGCTTTTAACCATCATATTAGTCTTATTAAGGAACATGTCCCTAAACTGTACCCCAAGGCTGATGTTGCTATTGTCTCCTTGTTCTGTTCTCTCAGATTTCCAAACTGCAACATGGTACAGGACTGTCTTTGCTACACTAGACTGTGTTTATTTATTTCTACTCAGTGGCAGGGTTGCCTGGCATCTGTGTGGGCAGAAGGGGAAGTCTTTGATTTACCTGTCACTACCATGGCAACCAGGTAACCTAGGGACTCCTAAAGCGAGACCTTCAGACTGAAAGAGGTAAAAAATGAAACAAGCTCAAAATAAACAGGAAGAAATCTATGAATGGAGAAACAACCGGAGACTGGTGCCTGCAGCTTGCTGTGTTATTGGCAGTGTTGGGAGGGAAACAATTTCTTCTCAACCGTTACAAGTTTCTAGTTGGGACAGACCCTTGTAACAAAAGACAGATTAACAAGAGAAAAACTAGCAAGTTTATTAGGGTATGCAATGTGTATCACGTAAGAGAAACTTCAATGAAAGGTAATTCACTGGCTTAGAACTCTGGCTAATATAGCATCTTCAACAAAAACAATCTATTTTTAGAGAAGTGGCAAGACAAAGGAAAAGGACTTTGAGTGGTTATGGGCAGCAACTCCGGGGGAAAGAAAACAAAGGGCAGAAAAACTTTAGTAAACTTTGTTAATATAAATTCCTCTATTGCAGTAAGCCTTGCAGTGAGCTGAGACTGCGCCACTGCACTCCAACCTGGGTGACAGAGAGAGACTCTGTCTCCAAAAAAAAATATATATATATATATATATTTATTTATCTATATTTTTATACATTTATTTATATTAAATTTTTAAATATATTCATATATAGAGATATATAAATTCCTCTGGTGTCATCTGGAGGTTAATGAGAGTCTAAAGCTGTCTTCAGTGTTTACTTTTGTTCTCCCGATGGAGAGGCGGAGACAGGATAACTTTTGTCTTTGTAAATCTAAGTCCTACTTTTATGCAAATAGAGAAAGAGAAGAGAGCTCTCCTAAATCTGCTGCTTCTTAATCGTCTTAGCTCAACACGCCTTCGTATTTTGGGGAGGCATATTATGGTCTCCCACTGCAGTGAGCGAAATACATCTGTTCTCCCTCCCACCAGCTCCATCCCTCCTGCCTCCTGCCTCTAGCACGACCCCACTTAATCCATACAAGAGGCCTGCACTCTTCTTCTGTTTGGCATCCCCTGAAAAGAAGGTTCCCCAGATGCTCCCAGTGTCCCCATGGTGACACAAGGGATGATCTTGGGCTAGAAGTCAGGGTCCCTTATCCATCCCAGAAGGGCAGAGTCTCTTAGAAAATTCTTTAATCTTTACTGTTTTTGGTGACTCAACTGACTTTTATTTCAGCAGTCGTTCCCTTCCTTATCTGTTTCACCTGTCTTAGAGTGACAGTAGGAAATAGAGTTGTAGAAGAAAAAACTATGACATTAAAGTTCTTACAGAAATGTGAGTTCGAATTGTAACAGTTTAACAGGAGGACTTACTTGTGCCATGCACTGTGTCAAACCCTTGCATGCATGATCTCATTTAATCCTTACAGGCCAGGCACAATGGCTTACGCCTGTAATCCCCACATTTTGGGAGGCTGAGGTAGGAGGATCATTTGAGCCCAGGAGTTTGAGATCAGCCTGGGCTACATGGCGAAATCTCATCTCTACAAAAAATACAATACATGTTGCTGGGCATGGTGGCATGTGCCTGTAGTCCCAGCTACTCAAGAGGCTGAGGTGGGAGGATCATTTGAGCCTGGGGAGGTCAAGGCTGCAGTGAGCCATGATCATTCCACTCTGAACCCCAGCCTGGGCAACAGAGTGAGATCGTGTCTCAAACAAACAAACAAACAAAATCCTTACAACTACCCTTGAGGAGGTAAGAGTTACTTGCCATGGAAAGATGAAGAAATGGAGCCTCAGAGAGGTTAAGAGATTTGGCTAAATTTGCACAGCTGGTGAACAGACACTCCAAAATGAAGCGGCTGTTTCCCAAAACCATGTTCTTAACCACTCCCCCACAGTGTGTCCCTTGGGGGCCAGATGATTAGAGAAGATCCCGTTTTCCTTGTTTCAGTCATTCCCAGGGCAGTCTCTGGCCCCAACACTCTGAGCAGATCATTGAGGAAGTGTCTGGTACCCTTTGCATTAATGAGCCCCTTTGATCTGTGGAGTTTGCCGAGCTCTGCAAACAAGATCACAGTAATCCTCCCAGCCCAAATGTTGGAGCCTCAGTAGCTGGGCCAGAAGGGCTTGTCTTTTCCCATACCCTGGGGCCTGCTCAATTAGTAAGCACACTTTAATTGTACATCGCTGATGTGCTCAGTTCTATGGGGTATGTAGGAGCAGCTCTAATCCCAGAGCATTTGAAAACGATGAAGTGAAAAACTGTGGGTAAGGATGGGAGATTTGGCTGAGGGTCTGAGCTGGGCCAGGAATTGGGGTGGGACCTGGAGAAGGGGAGACTTACAGGCACAGGTGCAGGTGGGGCAGCAGGAATCAGAGGATGGAAGGCGGATGAGCAGAGCAGGTGGTGAAGCTCAGAGTCTGATGGCCGTGTGACCTTGAGGGAGTCATTTAACCTTTCTCCTCAGTTAGGGACATCTATTATATTGAGAGAATTTTACTAGGGCAGAGGGGGCAGGAATTCACCTCAGTGTCCATGTAGCACCATTTTGGCTTTTAACAGAGTTTACTGCAAGGAGCGTCTTCCTAAGTTTAGCCTGAATCCATCTGGCTCATTTCCACTTCTGTTGTTCTTGGAGACATACAGGTCTGACCAGTAGAAGTTGGCAAAGAGCCCCTGTTAAAGCTTTTTAGAAGCCCTAAACACTAAAAAGATGATGGGCTTTCCCCGAAATGTACATAGAAATACACTAAATCATAACCCACAAAACTTGCCTGAATGCCAGAGTTAAAATAGCTTGTTTCTGGATTCCCCCCAACCCCCACAGCAAATCCCTGATCATCACTTCCTTTATCAAAGTTAAAGTTTTCTAACAGTTTGTTGTTCTTGCTTTATTTACTTTTTTTTTTTTTTTTTTTGAGATGGAGTTGCACTCTGTCACCCAGGCTGGACTGCACTGGTGCCATCTCTGCTCACTGCAACCTCGGCCTCTGCCTCTTGGGTTCAAGCAATTTTCCTGCCTCAGCCTCCTGAGTAGCTGGTATTTTAGGATCATGCCACCATGGCCAGCTAATTTTTGTATTTTTTGTAGAGATGGGGTTTTGCCATATTGACCAGGCTGGTCTTGAACCCCTGACCTCAAGTGATCCACCTGCCTTGGCCTCCCAAAGTGTGGCATTACAGGCATGAGCCACCTCACCCAGACCATCCTTGCTTTCTAATATTTGTAATGCCAGTAGCAAGTCCCTATGCTGCCTTTTGGAGTTTTCTTCTCCCTAAAGGAAAATGAATGATTCTCTGGAGGGGAAGCGGCATAGTCCTTCCCTCTTGACCCTTAGCCAGTCACTGGGATTAGGCCAGGTCACGCTCCTCCTTTCTCCACCCAGATGAGCACGCTGAGGCTCAGGGCGGGGCTCCCGTGAGCGCTGATGGTCCCACAGCCAGAGCCCAGCTATTGTTATCAGCTGTGCCCCAGGCAGCAGCTCTTCCTGCTTGTCTCTTGGCTGCTGCTTGGGAAGCAAGGCGTGGAGACTTCACTGTCGCTCAGCACTGTTGCCAGGGACCAGAAGTAATGTCTCTTACCTGATGGGCAATTTGACATGGCTGCTTAACAACCCGATTAATCAAACCCAGCTCATCCTGTTAGAATTAATGAGCCTGGAAATGCTGCCACGAATAATGAGGAATTTCGCCCCTCCCCCAGCACGTCTCTCCACTCACCCCCTCCTGTTTCCTTTTCAGAGTCATATAGCAGCTCCTCAGTACAAGGGCACTTAGGCCTTGATGAGTGTGCCGAGTGCCCAGCAACGTGGGCATGTCCCGCCTCTTCTTTTCCTCTCCAGGAGGTGGCTGCCTACCTGGAGCCAAAGGCTGGCCATGTCCTAGAGAAGCAAAACCTCTCGTTCATAAGACAGATACGCATGCATTCAGCTCTCAAAGTTGTGTTGAGTATCAAAATTTACCAGGCCCTTTACTAGATGTTAGGGCTGCAATGATGGGTAAGACATTGTCCCTGTGAGGGGCAAATGGGGGCGCGCTATAACAGAGGGTATGGGAAGGGCCTGGAGCCACAGCAAAGGGGGCCTGTTGATACTGGAGGAGCAGAGTGGGGAACCAAGGAGGGTTTCATGGGGATGAGCACCTGAGCATTTCTGCCAAGTTCATTCATTGCACAAATACAGAGTGCCAGGCACTGAGCAAGATGTTTGTTCCCAGAGTTAACAAAATGGATGTGGTTCCCATTCTCATGGAGTGGGCATCTTGTTCCTGTTCCGCAAGGCAATGCGAGCAACCTGAGAAGACCCTTGATTTATTTTTTCATGTACTTATTCAAACATGAAAACTTATTTAGGGCTTGCACCTTGGGTACAGGGCTTGCCACTGGAGGAAAGGGGTGCAGAGATGAATGCCTCACCCTGCCTTTGGGGCTCCTCTGGTGGGTAGACAGGGATATGCGTAGATCCTCATAATGGTGCGCCAAGCGTGCTAACAGGGATGTACCCAAGTCACTCAGCATAAGGCACTCAGCGCTCAAAGCACTGTGCTCAACCTGGAGCAGCCAGGGACCACTTCCAGTAGGAGGCGGCATTTGAATCATCTTGAAGACAGAGAGTAACAGCTGACAGGTAGACCAGGTGCAAAAGGACATTCCAAACCTCTTCCAGGCCACAGTGAGATCCTTGAGTGATAGGAGTTGAAATGGAAAAGAAATATGATTCCAGGAATCTTAGAAGGAAGAGCCGATTCTACAGTCTGCAGCCAAGTGCGTGATTACAGAGGCAGATGGAAATCCATAATTTCAAGACCAGCCTGGGCAACGTGATGAAACTCCATCTCTACAAAAAAATAAAGAACTAGCCGGACATGGTGGTGCGTGCCTGTAGTTTCAGTCATTTGGGAGACTGAGGCCAGAGGATCACTTGAGCCCAGAAGATCAAGATTGCAGTTAGCCACGATCGTACCACTGCACTCCAGCCTGGGCAGCAGAGTGAGATCCTGTTTCAAAAACAACAAACAAACAAACAAAAAACACAGGTTTCAGCCACGACCATCTGACATACGGTCATGGGACATTCTGGAGAGTGAGCCCAAGGCTGCAGTCCACTCAAAGGAGGTTTCAAATCCTGACACCATCTTGCTCAGTTGAGTCCTCTGCCTCTCTGATTCCAACTGGGCTTCCCAGCTAACCCCAGCCAGGCCCAAGGGTGGCTGGAGGGACCCAGACCTTCAGTGAGGGCATCTGCCCAACATCCTAGATCCCCACATCTACACTGGCTAGAGCTGATGGCGGCTTTCCCTTTAACTTGGGTCTGAGCCTTCCAATTCAGTCTCCACTAGCTAGCTTTTGTTATCTGTGTTGCCCGTCTGTCCTTGAGGGCATTTGAGTTTGCAGCCCTTGGCCGAGCCTTTACAGAGACGCTTCTGCAGCCTGACACCCCATTGTGAACAGCAGAGGCTTCCGCAGAACCCAGCCCACTCATCTTCGTAGAACCCTAGGAATTAATAGCACTGTGCTGTATCAAGTAGGAGCAGGGGCTCAGAGGTGTTAGTTGTGCTGACCAACATGGCTTGGCTCTCATGGTGGGGGTGCAGGAGCCCAGGCCTCCTCTGTGGAGTCTGGTGCCCCCAAACAAAGCCTGTGGCCTACTTGGGTGGCCCAAACCAGGCTGCCATGCTCCCGCCCATCACCCACCCACTAGCCACCGTAGGTCTCAGCCTCATCACCTTGTGCTCTCTCCCTGCAGGGGGAGCTGCTGAGCCCGTGCCGCTGCGATGGCTCGGTCAAGTGCACCCATCAGCCTTGCCTCATCAAGTGGATCAGCGAGCGGGGCTGCTGGAGCTGCGAGCTGTGCTACTACAAGTACCACGTCATCGCCATAAGCACAAAAAATCCTCTGCAGGTACGACCCAGGGCTGCCCGGTGGGGATGCTGGGCCTGGGGCTTCCACACCACCTGCTTCAGCAGGAGGCTTACTTCACCTTAGATTCAGGGCAGTTTGAGGGAAAGGAAGGAGATGGGCTGGGTGGGCAAGCACGGTGGGCGGCGTGGGGTAGGAGGGGATGAAAGGATATTTGTGTTTTCTCTTAAGCTTCAGCAAGAAGAAGAGGAAGAGATGGAACAAAGAGAGGGAAATAGAAACAGAAGGAAAGAAGTGTGGAGAATCAGATAGAAAAGGGAGAATAAGTGATGGATGAATAAATGAATGCAGAAAGGAGAGGAAGAAAGAAGGAAAGGGAAGGAAGAAATGAAGGAGGGAGAGAAGAAGAAGGAAAAGAGAAGGGCCAGAGGGCAGAAGAGAACAGGAAACAAAAAGACAGAAGGTGGGAGGGGTGAGGAGAAGGACTGAGATCAAATTATGGGCAGGTAAAGAAGAAATAAAGACTGGGTGTGGTGGCTCACGCCTGTAATCCCAGGACTTTGGGAGGCAGAGGCGGGTGGATCACGAGGTCAGGAGATTGAGACCATCTTGGCTAACATGGTGAAACCCCGTCTCTACTAAAAATACAAAAAATTAGCCAGGAGTGGTGGCGGATGCCTGTAGTCCCAGCTACTCAGGAGGCTGAGGCAGGAGAATGGCATGAACCTGGGAGGTGGAGCTTGCAGTGAGCCAAGATCGAGCTACTGCACTCCAGCCCGGGCAGCAGAGTGAGACTCCGTCTCAAAAAAAAAAAAAACAAAGAAGAAGAAATAAGAGTGGACTTAATGGCACTTCTCACACATCAATGTGCATGTAATTGATCTGCAGTCTTGTCAAAATGCAGGCTACTCAGTAGGTCTGGAGGAGGACCTGTTGATGCTTCTGGTTCAGAGACCACTCTTCCAATGGCAAGGGACAGAGGTAAAACAGAAGAAACAGGAGAGGGAGGCAGAGAAAAATGGGAATATAAGCAATAAGAAATAGAAGAAGGGGAGAGAATATTAAAAAGCTATCCTGGAAAGGCAGGTAGGACCAGGGTGAAATGAGGGCCTGCCACACAGATTCAGACAGAACTTAGGGCTCCTCTGACTGCCCCCACCACTCTATCCCTGCCCTGACACATCCATTGTTCCCAGAGGAGCTGGCAGGCCTGTGCCGCCCTCACAAATGCCCCAAATCAAGCAGCTCTCCTTCGAGGCACACACACATACAGAGAGCATTTTGCTTCTGAAAATACCTCCACATATGCATGATCAGCCAATTAAGCTGCCACATAATCAATTAGTGAGCACGAGCGTGAGGATGGGGACTTCAGCTCGTGGCACAGTCTCACTCCTCCTCTCTGGGGTGGTGGTGGAGGGGGGAGTCCTGAAAGCCCAGGAGGTGTAATGGGGGGTGCGGGGGGGGGTTGGCGATGGGGTCTTTGTATGGAGGAGCAGCTGGAAGCACCCACAGCTATGGTGTCCAGGTGTTTTGTTTTACACCCCATGGAGTTTTACATGGGGCAATCCCAAGAATGAGCCTGTGTGTGTGTGTGTGTGTTGCACACACAGGTGTGCTGGGCTTGTGGGGCATTTCTGGAAGGTAGCACTAAAAGCCCCAGGCACCTTAGCCCTCTTAGTAGTATACCAAGGGGTCATAAAGAAGTGCCTTTCCCTGCTGCTGGTTCCATCTTCAATTCATTTCAAAATCTCAAAGTGTCTTAAAATAGCAGTGTCACGAGACAGCTGACTCCACATCCTCTGGGCTCCAGCAGGGGTCTGAATGCATTAACCCTCCCCTTTCTTTTCATCCAGCTCAAGCCTCAAGAAAGGGTCAGATTCCAAACCTGTGAACCCAGCCCAAAGCACCCTTCCTTGGCTCTACCCTTGGCTCATAAAGTGAAAATGCATTTAGGGATAACTTTCTCCTGGGGGTAAAAAACGAAAAGGTTATTCTAATCTCCCAAGTCAGGTAAGCAAGTGGCAGTGTTAGCAATATGAATCTATGAGGATCCATATGCATCTATTCCTGAGTCCCTACCCTGTCTTCCACTGTGAGTTTCTTGACATTCACTGGTGGAGGCTCCCTCTGATTCTGTTGCTCCTGGAAATGCAATGGTGTGTGCTCAGAAAATGCCGTCTCACTTCTGGATAGCACTGGAAGAAGGAAGTAGTTTGGATTAGAAGCGATTTTGTGTGGTTGTGGTCCAAAATGTCCCAATTGTATGTCCTGCACTCCTCAGGTCCAGCAACATGTGAGACAGCTGCCTACTCAGCACAGTGGGCAACTTCTGGGCTGCTATGCCCCAGCCCGGCTGGATCATCTACAGTGTAGGATGGAGCTGGCAGGCCCCACCACAAGTGGGTGGAGCGATGGATGGGAATCCCAGGACTGCCTCTGCTACCAGAGGGGGGAAGTTCCTTCCAGGTCTCCTGGTTATCTTACCTCCTGGTTCATGCCCCAGACAGAGTCATGAGAAATAGGTCAGGCATGGTGGCTCACACTTGTGATCTCAGCACTGATGGAAGGCTGAGGCTGGAGGATCACTTCAGGCCAGGAGTTCAACACCATCCTAGGCAACATAATGAGACCCTGTCTCTACAAAAGAAATTAGCTGGGCATAGTAGCCCATGACTGTAGTCCCAGCTACTCAGGAGGCTGAGGCGGGAGGATTGTTTGAGCACAAGAGGTCTATGTTGTAGTGAGCTATGATTGTGCCACTGCACTCCAGCCTGGGTGGCAGAGCGAGATCCTGTCTCAGAAACAAAGAAAAAAAGTAGTGAGAAATAATACACTATTTAGTGTCCTATGGGGCATCAGCTTAGCGATCCTCTAGAAGCAATATTTCCAGCCAGAAGAACCACTGAGGAAGGAGGCACAGCATGGCTCTGAGGGTCTCAAGGCTTTGTGGCTGCTTCCTACCCTCTCTTTGTTACATCTGAATTGCAATTATTAATGAACATTTAGTTAGTGCTTATTAGGTGCCAGTCAGTGTTCTAAATATTCACATATATTGTATAATTCAGTCCTGAAAACAACCCAGTGAAGTGGGCACTATTATTTTTCCTAATCTACAGATGTGACGATGGAGGCACAGAAGGGTTCAGCAACGTGCCCAGGCTGACACGGCTACTGAGTGGTAGAGTGGATGTGGGGGTCTGACTCCTGGGTCCAGGTCTTACCCTCTGCACAGGCACGTTTGGGAATACCCCCACCTTGACACGCTGATCTGTACTTTTGCTGAAACGTCATTAAGAACGCCCTTCAAAGCACTGGTTTAAGAGTGATTTCATTTCACACAACACTCTAGGAAGCAGGAAAGACCAATTATTTCTATTTTACAGAAAGGAAAGTTGAGGGTCCTCATGATTTCTTGACTTCTCCTAGGTCAGTGCGTAGGAGCGGAGCCCAGTCAGGATCGGGCCATCTGATCCCTCACTCGGTGCTCCTTCCTGTTCTAAGACACACAACATCCGGTCTCTGTGCTCTTCCCCTTGTCTCTCCGTTCACTGGTGCTGCAGGATGAGAGTTCAGGGGATGGAGAAACCTCATGATACTGAGATCAGAGTGGGGATCTGGTGGCAACCTGGTACCCCGGGTGCCCATCTCCCCCTCCCAGCCCTCCTGTGAGTTTTCAGAGCTCACTCACTCTCTGCTTTCTCCGTCATCTCTGTGGAGCCTCATATGGGACAGACAGGAGGAGAGTGCCTTGTCCATAGCACCCCACCCTGCTTCTTCGTCACGCTTTACACTGCAGTCAGAAGCCCCATTTAGGTTCCATAGCTGGCTTCAGAGCTGGTAGAAGGGGTTTTAGGGATGAAGAGAAGCTTTCTGTGCCTCTATATTTGGCATTTTTGAAGTCTAGAGGAGCAGGAGAAAGTGAGGATTATGGATGCCTCAATGGTAGAAACAAAAACTCAGCCAGAAGCCCTCTTTCCAGGCAGCAGGGCAGGCCCTGGAAAAAGCATTTGTTGTGCATGAAAGAAGTCTGTATGATGAAGTCATCTTCTGGAAAATCCTTTCATTATGTGTAGCCCTAGGCAGGGGAAACAGTGGAAAATGTAAAGCCCCAATTACCTGTAATGGAGCCTATCTGTATAATTAAATGTAGAGGCTCATGTCCTACGTCTGGACCAGCAAGTGAAATGCTTCCCTACAGTTACAATTCCCTGGGGGCCACCGGCCAGGCCAATCCCAGCTACAGCCAGAATGAATCAATGCTTCCATCCAGGTCTCCCTGTTGGCAGAGGGAAAATAGTCTGCCTTTTCTCAGAGTTCAGAGTGAAATGCTTTCTGGGGGTGTTCTTTGCAGAGTGTTATGCAAATGTCTCCAATTGAAAGATGTCCTTCCCCCCACTTTCCCAAATTTGATCCTGTCAGTCCTCTGCATAAAACAATTCATATCATCACATCTACACTTAGGACAAAGCACAAAGTCTCTGCATATTCTACAAGGTTCTGTGTGATCTCTCATTCTTCCTTTTCCAGTTGTCTCACCCCACAAGCTCTTTTGCTGTCTCACTCCACCCACTCTTATCTTCTCCCAGGCTTTTATCCTTCCCATGCTTTCTCCTGGCACAGGCCTTTGCACATGCTCTTCCCTCTGCTGGGAGCAGTCTTCCCTCCTTTCATTGCCTAGTTGACTAGTAACCTAGTCAACTCAAGCATCGCTTCCTCTAGGAAGTCGAATCCCCCTGTCACCAGCTCTCACTGTGCCGTGTTCCTCCCTGACTTACCCTTGATGAATTGCATGTGCAAATAATTATATTGTTGTCTAAGTTCCCTAGACTATAAGCTCCATAAGGGCAGGCACCTTGTCTGTTTTTGCCTAGGGCTTCATTGCCAACACCTAGCATAGTGGCCAGCACATAGAAAATACGCGATATGTATTCCTTGAGTAACTGCATGAATAAACCCCAAGCTAAAAATCTAACTCCTGACTCCTTCAGACCTATACTGCCTGGACCAACCATAGAATCATAGAATTTCAGTGTTGAAACTCACCCACACCCTAGCCTTTAACCCATCTGTCAATACTGCTATAAGCACAGGGCTTTTTCTGTTAAAAAATGAAATAATAGTGTTGATATACATTCAGTAAAATAAGCTGTTTTTCTTCTCTCTCCCCACATCTCATTCCCTGGTCTACTGAATTGGTAACCTCTAGCATATAAATTAAGTGGCATGCAAGGTGATGTTGTAGAAAGCAAGAAAAAAACAAACAAACAAACAAAAATCGAAAACAAAAAAGCCTGTGCACTCTCAGCACCTATTAGTTAGAAAATAGACTGTGTTTCTCTGAAAAGAATCATCTGGGAGCAGGCCAGGCGCGGTGGCTCACGCCTGTAATCCCAGCACTTTGGGAGGCCGAGGTGGCAGATCATGAGGTCAGGAGATCGAGACCATCCTGGCTAACATGGTGAAATCCTGTCTCTACTAAAAAGTACAAAAAAATTAGCCAGGCATGGTGGCGGGCACCTGTAGTCCCAGCTATTCAGGAGGCTGAGGCAGGAGAATGGGGTGAACCTGGGAGGCGGAGCTTGCAGTGAGATCATGCCACTGCACTCCAGTCTGGGCGACAGAGCAAAGACTCCGTCTCAAAAAAAAAAAAAAAAAAAAAAGTCAGGGGGCCTAGAACACCACCCTCACTAGCTCTGCATTTTCATCATTCTCTCCATTTCTCTGTCTATATCATAATCAAGTCTAAGGGTCTTCCTTTCCAACCATGCCCACCTAGAGCCCCCTCCTTACAATTAACTGTGATCATTTGGTGTGATAGAGATTTTCTCTGCATCTAAAGTTCAATGTGAAATTCAGAAACCTGCAAAATGCACATTGTACCACAGGTTGGAAAGCCCTGGCTTAAATCTTAAATCAGAGGTGGGCTGTTGGAGCAGCAGACGGAAGAGGGGTGGGAATGGGATGAGGGCATCCAAACGACTGCTAACTGGCCACTCTCTCCCCCACAGTGGCAGGCCATCTCTCTGACGGTCATTGAGAAGGTTCAGGTTGCAGCCGCCATCCTGGGCTCCCTCTTCCTCATCGCCAGTATTTCTTGGCTCATCTGGTCAACTTTCAGCCCCTCGGCAAGATGGCAGCGCCAAGACCTTCTCTTCCAGATCTGCTATGGGATGTATGGCTTCATGGACGTGGTGTGCATAGGTGGGTCTGGGGGCTTGCCTCCATGGGAAGTGGGGAATCATGTGCTCGTGGGATGGACAGATCCCTCAGGATCCCCCATTGTGGGAGGCTGAAGCAGATATGGCCCCAGGCTTGAGACCTCTGAGCTCAGGAGAGGCCAGAGGCTTGGATTCAAGGAGTGGATGGGAAGGGGGAGGAGGCAGGGAAAAGAAGGAAGATCTAGATGTTTCCCAAACAAACCTGTCTGCACGGTTGAAGATAAAGATGAGGCTTGCCTCTAGGAGGATTTGAGAAAAATTGTTAAGTCTATGCACCTCAAGCAGGGTGTGCATGGCCTCCTCTCCACTGTGCACCCTACACTGCCAAGCATGACAAGGGATGCCTGCCCATTTCATTCCATTCTCTTCACAGCAAACTGCCTAGAGACAGCCATGGTTGAATCTGCTCCCACTCCCTGCCTTATTCCAGCTTTCTCTAAGCCTGTTTCAATGCCGTGAGTTTCTCTAGTCCAGTGGTTTTCCAGCTTTGTGTAGTACTGGGGCCTCACACACAGCTCCAGGCTCCCCCATCCCAACCAGGGAATGGAAAAGGAATGTTGCACAGGGAGGCTTCAAATTCTCACTCCTGTTTCATCATGGCATCTGTTCTTTTATCTATTTACATGTATTTCTGTTCCAGATAAAGTTTTGTTTAAAAGGTTTCAGTGTTTTAGAAAAAAAAAAATTGGAACCCACTGCTTTAGATCCTACTCCTTCCCTGACACCACCCCCAAGTTTGTATTCTTCCTTTCTTCCACCATGTAGCTTTGGTGGTGGAGGGCTGGGTCTTTCCCCTCCCTCGCCCAACAGATGATTGTGGCTCTGTTGCGGCTCTGAAGACACGGTCTAAGCAGCTAAGGAGGTGGGGAAGCTCTGGTCAGACATCCCACCCTAGAACTCTCAGGTTATCCCCTAAGTCACAGTCCTGGGAACATTAGAGTTCCACAGTTATCCTCTCTGGGCGTTATTAGTATATTGTATTAAATATGCTACACTTCTCTGTTTGGCAGAAAAATATCTATTAGCTAGAATTTGGCTGGGCTGATGTTTGTGTGAATTTCTTTGGAGTTCTTTAATATTAGGGATCAGAAAAGCCTGGAGACTTACATACTTGTTATAGTAGCCAGATACCAGAGATGCTGGAACTTGTAAACTTGTCTAAGCCATCTTGCTGTCTCTCCAAGTTAGCTAAACCAATATATCAACTCCAAGTTCAAGAGTCTTTTCATTATAGCACCTAGGCAGTGAGAGAAGCAGGCGGCCCAGGTTTGGAGGACTATGAACGGGGAACAATTTGACATTGATGCATTCTAATTTCCTTCCGCCTCCCACCAAACTCTCCTCCTACTCCTGCTGAGCCCTGGATTATTGATGCCAAAAGCCAGGTGTGTCTCCATATGGAGGTTTATAGCAGCTCTGGCATGGAAGGGGGAAACAGTGGAGGGACCCCTCTAGCTGCCCTTCATTCTCCTTCAGGCAGGCTTTAGATCAGTCTCTGATGTGTCCTTCTATGAGACATGCTTTCCTGTCACATGATGTATTAGTCAACTAGTCAGCACTGGCTGCAATAACAAACAATTCCACAAATCGCAGTGCCTTACAACAAACATTTATTTCCCATTCAGGGGTTTGGAAGATGGCTTTGGCTCTGCTGAGGTTGGCTGGGTTTAACTTCTGGTTGTGCATTGGGTTCAGGCCTGCTCTGAGTGTCTCCTCATGCTGGGACCCAGGCTAAAGGAGCAGGGACTACTGGATGTGCTGTTTTCCTGGTTGAATGCAGAAGCACAAGAGGGCTTGGTGGAAACTTGCAATGCATCTCAAAACATCTGCTCAGAACTAGCGCACTGTCCGTTCTACCCACAGCCTATTGGCTAACACTAGTCATTAGTAAGTCCAACATCAATAGGGTAACCGGGCAGGGAAATATGTTCCTTCCCTGAAGGGAGCATGGACAAAAGAGAGGAGGATAAATACCTGCTACCACCAATGGCTCTACAGATTTGAAGACCGAACTGAACATAGAAGAGACCAGGTCATCAACCAGTCTAGTTTGCTTGCTTTGCAGCTGAGAGAACTGAGGCTCAGAGAGAGGAAATAATCTGCTCAAGGTTCTTATCTGGGATTAAAAGCGAGTTCTCCTGACTCACAACCCAGTGCTTATTCCATTAGCTCTCTTGCACCACATAGCAGGAGTCCCATGGTGTGACTTATGGGAAACCTGCCACCTGTGACTTTGAGTGCACCTGGGCCCGCTCGCAAGGGGGCTGTCAGGCATAGGTCTGTTTCCTGTGGCTCTGGGCCTCCCAGTGCTCCTGCTCAGGCTGGCCCGGTGCTCTGGTCTCTCCTTCTCGTGGTGTTTCTCTCTGAATAGGGCTCTGTGCCATCTCTCCTCCTCCTCCTGTTTCTTGGCTTTCTTCTAGCTGCTTGCCTTTTCCCTGGCCCACTTCTATCTCTCTCATTCTTTTTCTTATACACATGTGGCACTCAGTCCTTCAGTTTATTGGGAGAAGCAGAGTGGGCTGACTATTGAGAGTTTTCATTGTTTTCCTTTCTTCGGAAAACATAATAACCCAAGATGCAAAAGCACACCACAATTTATCCATTCTGTGCTGACAAGCCAGTGACTGCTTGGAGACAGCTATGGGATGGGAGAGAGAATGCAGAGGGACCCTAATGGCTTTCAGTGTCATCGGAAAGTGGTGAGATCTATTGACATTTAGACCATCTCACCTTTAAGGAGTTCAGACCGCTCTGTCATTGTAGTGATTATAAGAAGAACCTAGACCATTTCAGAGCATGACTGCGGGGGCAAGGATTCGTCTTCCCATTTTTCAGATTGTGAAATTCTGAAACAGAAGCATTTGTCTTAGGCTGACTCCCACAGCGGAGTAGGACTCTCAGTTCAGTGTTTTCCTAGGAGAGGCTGTCCGCAGGGGAAAATGCTGGGAGAGGAAATAAAAAAGAGTAATATGTGATCTTGCAAGAGAGGGGGACGTGCCAGGCAATGGTGAGAATCCACAAATCTTGGGGTTGTGATGATGGGGATTTTGATGATGGTGAAATGATGATAACCAGTAGTGATGGTGGTGGTTTGAGGGTGAAATTCAGCTTCTCCTTCTGTGCAGTATTCTGTCCAGTAGAGGGAAAATGCATCACACTGCACAATTGGGTGCAAAAATATCCACTTTTTGGGGGCTCTCTGGAGGGAGAATCGGGTAAAGCCTGCAATTCCTGCCAGGGATATCTTTATTTGTAGGCTCAACTAGACATTCTGACTCATGGGGACTTCCAGAGAGCACACTTGGCATTAGATTCACTCAGGGCAATGTAGGACAGGAACTACAGCCTCCAGGATGGCAAGTCGGGCTTACCTCTGCAGGGAGTCGTCACCACACTCCACCTCCTAGTCCCCGGCTATTCTCTTGGCTCCCAAACAGTAACTCAGGAGCAAGAAGATGAAACCCACAACCATGGGTATAGGATCCACCTGGGCATCATTTCCAGGGTTCTTGCAGAAGTCATACTCAGTTCAGGTCACTGTGCTCGGGGAAGCCCAAAGCCACAGGCTCCCAGCAGACATTCCCAGTAAAGCACCCATCAACCAGGGGTTGCCCCCACCTCAAGTGATGCTGTAACACAGCCAACACTCCACCTTCATCAAATTTCCAGAATGCCAACCCAGGGTGCAGTTTGCTTTGAGAGAAGGAGAAAATGTCCCCATCACCCCTCTCCCACCACCTCCTGCCTCCACCTATGAACCTTGACCTCTGGCCACCCAAACCAGATTTACTGAACCAATGAGAGACAGAGAAGCTAGAACAGGGAACAGAGACCTGGCTGGGACTGCCAGAAGGAGGCACAGCGTAGTCTTCTTGCTGCACAAAGGCGGAAACAAAGGCAAGAGCCACAGGAGGCATCTGTCTTACATTTGAGACATGTAACAGTTTCAAAACCTGATAAGTTAGCTTGCTTCCATGAGAAAGGGGGAAGCTTCCCTTCCAGAAGTCCTAAGAGAGTGGAAGAAGACAGTGTGAGTGGGAAGAGGAAGAGGAGGCTCCCTGGCAGAGAGTAGGTGGAAGGGATTTCAGCAGAGGGGCATCTTCTCAAGAAATGCTAGTTGAGGAAAACGTTGACAAAAAGCATCAATATCCATAGGCCAGAGCTCCTTGGATGGGTGGAGCAATTCAGCACCTGAGATAAAAATGTTATCATCAGGAGAAAAGAAAATGAGTCTGGCCCTGTGTTGGCTCAAAAGGCTACGTAAGAGAAGAGGAACAAAACCGTCTGCTACGATGAGTCTCTAGACTTTCTTTATATTTCAGATACCAAGGACAATTTGTTCATTCCCTAAGACTGTTAAATGGCCACAGATAGTAAAGAATATGAGTAAACATAAAATGGATGATTTTAACAAATCGTTAACAATGCGTTTACCTTTCCTTTTGGAGCGGTGTGCTGAGGGACAGCTCATGAGAGTGGGAGGGACTCCAAGGAGAAACTTCACGGAACGCCAACAGCAGCTCTGCAGATATGCCCTGCCAGGAAGGCAGGAGGATGCGGTGTGGGACACTGCCTGCTTGCTGCTCATGGAGCCGCTTCAACCCCATTCACAGCTGTATCCATCCGACTGGCTCCTAGAGATCAATAAGAAGACTCCAGAGCAGTGACTCTCGGAGAATGGCTCAGTGCTTACCAAAGGATTTTGCCTGAAATGATTGCCAGGAAAGTCTGAGCTCCCTATTTGATGCAGCACAGCTCCAGAGTTGAGGATGGTGTCTTTAGACTTCCTTATACCAGAGGGTTGTACAATTACTGATACAAGCTGCCTCGACAGACAAAGCATCTCTTAGCTTAGGGTCCTAACTTTCTAGACTAATGCATACCACTGTGAAAGCCAAACATAAGTTGCTTTGGATGGAACAAACTGTGACATCCCTGCAAGAACAGAGAAACTGATTAACCCCAAAAGATAAGCAAGATAAGTATTAGGATGCATATGTAACAGGTGAGGAAAGGCTTAAGTACCTGTGCTCCAAGTCACACAGCTAAGAAAATGGTGGAGCAGAGGATTGGACCAAGAACCTCTGGCTCTAATTCCAAGGCTCTTTCTACTATCTGTTTCTTCTCTGATTGCTCTTTAAAACTGCAAATGCAGAGCTTGGTTGGGGAGGCAGGTTGGGGGGAGAAATTAGTCCAGTAATATTTTGACCCTCACGATAACTGCTGGTAACAATCAGAAATTAAGTGAGTCCCAGCTGCTCCTGTCTTATATTCAGGGTTTGGGAGGTTAGCCATTGTTGCATCTCCTTTTTGATTGTGCTATTTTGACATCAATTGAGAAAGAAGCCTGAAAAATTGAGATGAAATTTGATGGTTTATCCCCCTATAAGACACTCTAGTGAAAGGTTCTTCAGGTGGGAGAAGCTAAATCTAGTTACCATGAACTTGGGGAACCCATTCATTCATTAATTAAAAAATATTTATTCAGGCCAGACACAGTGGCTCACGCCTGTAATCTCAGCACATTGGGAGGCCAAACAATGTATTTACCTTTCCTTTTGGAGCGGTGTACTAGGGACATCTCTTAAAAAAAAAAAAAAAAAGAGCCGAGTGTGGTGGTGTGTAGCTGTAGTCCCAGAGACTTGGGAGGCTTAGATAGGAGGATCACTTGAGCCCAGGAGGTCAAGGCTGCAGTGAGTTATGACAGTGCCACTGTACTCCAGTCCGGGTGACACAGCAAGACCATGTCTCAGAAAAGAAAAGAAATTATTCAGAGGAACCTGGGTATATACACTCAAATGAGAGAGTCACCTGCTTTCAAGAATCTTTCTTCTTTTCGGGATGCAGACAAGGTAATCACTGAATCCCATATAATAAGAACTGGGACTGAGGTCTGAACATAAGAATGAGCGTGAACCCAGGAAAGAGGAACTTGAGTCAGAGCGGGTCATATCCATTCCTTCAGTAGCTTTTGTTGGCTGCCTCGTTTTGTTCCCAAAACTAGAGAACATTCACAAAAAGATGAATAAGACACAGTTCCTTGCCCTCAAGGAGCTCATAGTCTACAAATAAATCACAATTCAGTATGGGGTGTACACAGTACAGAGGAAGGTAGAGCAGAGCAGAGAGCAATTGACTCTCTTGGGGGAGTCCAGGAGTGCTTCTTGAAGGAAGGAACGCTATCCTTAAACTTGTTTCCAAAGACAAATCAAAGTTCATCCAGAACTGGGGGAAAGAGCATTTCAGGCAAAGGAACTAGCATTGTATGGAGGTGCAGAGACATGCATGAGCCAGGTAGCTCAGGAAATATTGGGGAGTCTTTATAGCTCAATGCAAATATTTTGGCTGGGAGGTGGGTGATGGGCAAGGGGCTTGGAGAAGTTGGCCAGGCCAAATCCCACAGAGTCATGGGTCATGTGCTAAGGCACTCAGATTTGACCCCACTGGTGGTGGGGAGGCATTGATAAAATTTCAAATGGGGAAATATGATCAGATGTGCATTTTAAATTGAACTCTAGCAACTATGGAGAGAATGGGTCAGAGGTGGACAGAATAGGGAAGGGAAGGACTTTGTTGGAAAATGCTTGTAATAGGCTAAGCAAGAAATGAAGAGATGCAACACAGTGGCAGTGGGGAAGAAGTGTAGGGAAGACCTTGAGAGGTACTTAGGATGTAGATTTGATAGGGTTGTTTGGGTCCCTCTCAGGAGAGTGAGAGTCCCATGGTGTGGCTTGAGTGGGGAATGGGCACCATAGCGGAGCCTGAGAAAGGGATGGGCAATGGATAGAACAAAGGACAACCAAAGGGTATGTCCTTAGCAAAGGCACCAAAACAAAAGGACTATCTTAAGTCTAAAATCCAGGTAGAGAGGCAAGAGCCTCTCTAAGCCAAGAGTTTGTAGTAGAAGAGAAACAAGACACATGGAGTACATTATGGAATACAAGGAGGAGAAGGCAGTACCGAGAAGGGCTCTCTTTGTCAGGGTAGAAAGAGGGAGGGGCCTTTTATAGCACACAGGTGGCCCCCTCTTGTGACATAGAGGAAGATGTTGACGGCACTGGTCCTGTTCTGACAAGAGTTGGTGACTGATGGGGTTGGGGCTGGTGATAAAAGAGGGTTAAAAATCTCTGGTAGGCCAGACATGATGGCTAACGCCTGTAATCCCAGCATTTTGGGAGGCTAAGGCAGGAGGATCACTTGAAATAAAGAGTTCAAGACCAGCCTAGGCAACAGAGTGAGTCCTCATCTCTACAAAAATTTTAAAAATCAGCCCTGCCTAGTCGTGCACACATGCAGTTCCAGTTACTCAAGACGCTGAGACAGGAGGATCACTTGAGCCCAGGAGTTTGAGGTTATAGCGAGCTGATTATGCTACTGCACTCCAGCCTGGGTGACAAAGTGAAATTTGTCTCAAAAAAAAAATCTCTGATGGATGCCTAGGTTTCTGTAGGCAGTTGGATAATGAGGCTTGAAGATGGATTTGGAAGTGAACAATAAAACGTGTTTGAAGCTGTGGGTTTTGATGAGATACTGCAGTGCTCAGAGAGTAGGTGACTGAGGACAGAGGACCAGGGGACACTAACCAAGTAAGGGACGGGTGAAGATAGAGAATGAGAAAACAATAGGAAGGACTGAGTCACAAAGGCCAGAGTGGTGGGTTTCCCAAGTGGCAGCCATGCTACAGAATGGCCCAGGGCTCCGCTTCTTACTAACCTTGTGACCTTGAGGAACTGGCACTTCTCTCTGCTTCCCTTTCCTTGTCTATGAAATAGGATAATAACACCATCATCAGAGGGCGGTTCAGAGGTTTAACACTGTGGCAAATGTAAAGGAGTGTGCCCTTGTAATTATCAGGGACCAGGTAGGAAGTGCTTGATCAGAGTGGATTCCCCTCAGAGGGAACATTCAAGAAATGTTTGCCAAAACTGTTATAATCAGAATGCAGCCACAGCCTAGATATAGAGATCGCCTGAACCTGTGTCCTCACGTAAATAAAAGTCTGCTCTTATTTGGAGCAGAGCTTTTTCTTGAAGGTTCTTGTTTCCCTCACCCGTGTCCCCTCAATGAGAAGATCTGATTACATCTAATGTCCTCGTTCCACCTGCCTCCTCTTCTGCCATCTCTAATGACGCTGTCCTCTGCTGCAGAGAAGCTGACAGAGCCTCCCAGCAAACAAATGGGGCATTCTCTGCTCCAGTGGGTCAAGTTATTAGGATTTAACAAGAGCAAATTAATTAAGGGCTTTGGCACCAAAAAAACCATTTTTTTTTAACTCCACAGAAGTACGAGATTGGACACCAAATAGTCAACTCTGCAAAAATGAGGCTCTCTTCTTCATCATGTTTGTTTTTAACTTGTGATTGAAATGGGGTCAAGGGAAGGAAGGAAAGAAATGTTCCTGAGATTATTTCCAAAGCTTTAAAACAGTAGAATATGGTAATCAGCAAAATTATAGAAAGTTTTGTGTTTTTTTTTTTTTAAGCTTCCCCTGTGTGTGGTCCCCTGAGGTTCTTTTCAGTGATTTAAAGATGCCTAGCCCCTGTCCTCTGAGATGAAGGAATTTAAATCTCATTTTATATCAAATAGGCAGAGGGTGGGGGCAGCAGGATTGTACAAACATTTTTCTTTCAAACCTAATTTTAATCCACATTAACTACAAAAACATATATATGCTACAAAAATTCCTTCCTCTCCTCCTAGCTATAAATGACTCTACCTGTAAAACCTTTTAATCTCCTGATTAGGAAACTTGGAACATTTGTTGGAAGCAGCCTAGCAGTATAAGAAACTAGAAAGCAGATCTAGGTCTGAAGACCAGAATAGCCACTGTATTAGTCCATTTTCACACTGCTATAAAGAACTTCCCTGATACTAGGTAATTTATAAAGGAAAGAAATTTAATTGGCTCAGTTCCACATGGCTTGGGAGGCCTCAGGAAACTTACAATCATGGCAGAAGTGGAAGGAGGCACCTTCTTCACAAAGCAGCAGGAGAGAGAAGAATGAAGGAGGAATTTCCAACCACTTACAGATCTTGTGAGAATTCACTCACTATCACAAGAACAGCATGGGGGAAACCGCCTCCATGATCCAATCACCTCCCTCCCTTGACACGTGGGGATTACAGGTCCCTCTCTTGACACATGAGGATTATAATTCAAGATGAGACTTGGGTGGGGACACAGAGCCAAACCATATCAGCTACTAATCACCTCTATGGCGTTGGACAAGTTACTCCCTGTCTCTCCAACTAGTTCCTCATCTATAAAATGAGAGGGGTGAACCCAACAACCTCCAGGTTCCTTCCAGATCTGACATCCCAGGATTTTGATGTCACCTCCACACTGAGATGCCAGGGCTTGCAGAGGCTGACACTTGTGGCCATGGGCCATCCCCAGCAATGTTGGGCTGGGCCACAAAACTGACATGAGAAGCAGCAGCTGCAGAAACTGGCGAGATGATGCCCATCCACGTTCTGTTACTTGCATGTGGCTTGTCTGGTTTTCTAGATTCCGTGTTAACTCCTTCCCACCCACCGGAGCCTCCTGTGACAGCCACCTATCTCCACAGCCAAGTGACTGGATGCTTAGAGATGAAGATGACTGATTTAGAAGCAGATGCGCCAAATCAGCATTGTCCCTTTCCAAGGAGACCCCTCGAGATGCACTTCATTTATGCCAGTTGTGCTGACAAAGCTCAACATATTTTAGGAATATCTCTTGGGAACTCCTTTGGCACAGAACAGATTCAGGAGTGGTCTGTCTGTTGGCAGTGGGTTTGTGACTAGAAATAGCCCCAATTTGATACGTAAGGTGGATGCTCAAGCCAGATAATAAATTTTGGGTACAATATGAAACATGCCATCAAGCCACAAACTTCTTTTCTCATGTGGCCCCTAACCTAGAGCTATAGGTATGTTAGCTAGGGTATATTCAGCAGATATAAAAAAATAAGCCCCTATGTGTCAGTGGTTGAACCCAATAGAAGTTCCTGAGCAGTAGGAGATTCTCTTCCACACAGCAATTTGGAGGCACAAGCTCATTCCATCTCTGGGCTCCACAGGCCCCTTGGGCTGCTGAGTCTTTTGCCTCCAGCTAATAGAAAATTAAAGAAAGCGTGAATAAGTCATCTTCTGCCCCAGCCCTGCACACATTTTCTCTCAACACCCATTTCTGTTTTCTTTGTTTTTATTTTTTACTTGTATTGGGCAAACCTCATTCTATAAAATCAAATGAAATGAGTGCTCCCTAGACCCATTTCTTAAATGCTGGCCTGGCTTGTGGTCACATTCAGTACTAGTCACCTGGTCTCCCCTTGGTGCAGAAAGCTAGACAATGTAATTTCTTCTCAGTGGCAACTTTATACCAAGGAAAGGGAGCATGGATTTTGGTGGACAGTTAGCCATCTCTGTCACAGAAGGCCAACCCCATTGAGCAATTTCCGGAAATGTTCTGAACTGGGATAGCCCAACAGGAATAAATACCCTATTTCCAAAGGGCAATCCTTGGGATTTTAAAAGACAAAACTCTTGCTTCAAGATAGAAAGGTGTTGGCAGGTTTACCTAAATAAACTACTTTTGTAACTTTATGATAACTTTATAATAAGCTTTGTAATTTTATAATAGCTCATGTGATGTGCAGCCTGGCCATACCTGTGTCCAGTATAAAGATGCACCCTGGAGAATACTGGGCAGGTGGTAATGTTGTCAATCTGGCCTCTTCCAGCAGCACCCCCTGAACCTACCCAAAATAGCTGGTTATATTCATTTCTTTCAACCCTTGCCCAATATGTGCTTTGGTCCAGGTTCTTAACAGGGGTGGGCACTGGAGGAGTGGAATCTGGAAAATGGGTGGTTGGCAATGCTAGAGCTTCAGAGTGAGACACTACTAAGCCTCACCCCATAGCTGTCTGACAGTGGGGAATTCTACGGGGGAGAGTATCTCTCTGTGGTTGGAGAGGAGGCACCAGTATGAGAATCAGTTGGTCTCTAGAGTGCTTTTTAGCTCTGGCATGTCATTCATCTATAGAAAATGACTTGGCTGAGGGCTGGGGAGGAGAGCAGTCAGGAGATGAAAGAGCAGGTACTTTTATTGGGGACGAGGTTGCCAATGAAGAAGGAAGAAGAGAGATGAGTGGGCTTTTCTTGTGTCCTGTTATCTCCCCCACAATAATCAATACAATGTGGCATTGAGAGTTACATGTGTCCCAGGCACAGTACCAGGTATCGGCATGCAGGACCCATTACTTTATTTAATCTCATAACAACCCTATGAGGAAGGGTTTACGATGAGAAAACTGAGTCTCAGAGAGAGAGGAAGTCCCTTATCTAAAGACTCAAGGTGAGTAAGCGGCAAACACTCTGAAAGCTTAATAAGAATACACACTCACTAGTAAGTTAACTCAGTTGTGGGGCTCGAAGGTCTTTGGATCTAGGAGAGGAAGTACTTATTTCTTCCATTTCTTCCCATGTTCATGTCTATGGCATCTGGAAGTAGATTACTTTTTAAAGTTACTTATAACAATTTTCGTGATCAAAATTTAGAGCTTTCTTTGAGGGATAAAAACTATGTCCTAGCCTAGCAGTCCACACACAGGCAGCATCAGTCTCACCTGAGGTTTCTTAGGAATGCATATTCTCAGGCCTCAGCCCAGAGCTACTGAGCCAGTAGTCCTCCAGGGTTGCAGCCTGGGAATCTGTCTTAACAAGCTCTTTGGGTGATTCTGATGCACAATAGAGTGTGAAATGCAGCTGGGTGTGGTGGCTCATGCCTGGAATCCCAGCACTTTGGGAGGCTGAGGCAAGAAGATCACTTGAGTTCAGGAGTTGAGACCAGACCGCAACATGACAAAACCCTGTCGCTGCAAAAAATACAGAAATTAGCTAGGCATGGTGGTGTGCGCCTGAAGTCCCAGCTATTTGGGAGGCTGAGGCGGGAGAATCGCTTGAACCTGGGTCGAGGCTGTAGTGAGCCGTGATTGCACCACTGCACTCCAGCCTGGGCAACAGACAGAGACCCTGTCAAAACCAGTGAAACCCGTGAAACTGTCACCAGTGAAAAGCACTGGTCTAGAGTTGTCAGCAACTTTTATGTCACTTAACCCAGGCCACTAGCAGGACATGGAGTGGGGATGGGATTCTGATGACCCATGGAGCTTGCAGCTTTATGAGGAAGAGGAGCCCCGGAAGGTGGAGAGACATTGGAAAGATGGAGACAATTCTTCTGGGACTGGATTTCCCACAAATACAGCCCAGGGTTGGGTGCATTGTAAGTGATCACTAGAAAACCATTAAATTAAGTTTTAAAAAGCCAGAAAGGACTTAATCCAAACTTGTTGGATTTCTGATGTTACTATGCCCCCTCATTTTCCATTATCTCCTCCTATGACTTTTCTGTCTCTGTTCACCGGCAGCCTTTTTTCCTAGTCGAATCCAGTTTATTTCTCTATCCACTGACATTCTCTATCCCCCTTCCCTTTTTCCCACCTCTTCAACTTTGGCCATGTCACCTGCTCGTATCAGATGAGCCCCAGTCATCTTCTCCTGTTTTTTCAATATGCTGCCACCCAAGGAATCAATAAGAAATTTGTAGAGCAAGGAGCAGAGGAAGGGCTGAGAAGAGTGGCTTTGAATGAGGTAGTTTGTGCTTTTCCCTCTTTTGCCAAACAAGCATTATCTAGAAAAACAGGTCCACCTTCCTCGCCTTCAGCCAGCTACCCATTAAAATGGTTTACCTACTTCCTGAACACTAGACAGTTAGATAATTGGAAAGCAGCATTCACACCAGAAATTTCAGTCACGCTCTTCAATCAGGACAAAATTGTCTGATCAAGAAGCTAATTGAGAATCAAGTGTAATGGCCCTTACTGGAAAGAGTGAATTTGGGGCTTCAGAAGATCCTGCTTCTCTCTCTCCAGACCCCATCTCTTCCACTGTACCATTACACTCCACACTCCCGGTGCTGTGTTAGCTGCTGGAGATTAACCAGACCTGGCTCGGTCCTCGAGGGGCTTACAGTCTGGAGAGAAGAGCATAGCAATGTTCAAACAAGGTTTGTGGGATAAATGGACAGACGCATGGCTTCAGGGCCAAGGTTGCATAGGTACACATTCAAAAGGTTGGCAGAGATGATGGGAGTTGGTACAATTGGGAGAGGGTGAGAGAGTGGGACAGAAAGGAAATCTCTTTGCTCAGCATCTGTCAGGCCAGAGCAGAGGGTCCACCGGTGATCTTCAGGAGATTTAGTACAAGGTAATTTGAGTGTCTGGTTGTTTTCCGCTCCAGGAAGATGGTCCTTCCCTTCATTAGATCCTCAAAGGGTTGTGATCCAAACAAAGAGCTAGAAACCCCCGAGACTACCTCTTTCTCGATGAATCTTGAAGAGTTGTTGAGTGAGGCGTGATTTCAGACACAGTTGGAACACTGCAGGAGAAAGTGACTGTATGGGTGGCTCTGGTCTCTGAGAATTGCAGCCTGTTGGAGACTGAAGAGGCTCTGAGGTTTTGCACCAGGAGGCCGGGTTCACTCATTGCTGTTTGCTCCGAGCCAGCTCCTCCCCTGGATCCTCAGTGGCTGTGGGATGAAGCCCGCCATGCGATCATCTCACCCACCATCACAGGGCCCAGCCCCTGGCAGCCTCACTGTCTGCACCAGCATCCCTTTCCTGCTCAGCTCATCCCTACATCTGAGCCTGTCTTCCCAGCCCTTCACCGTGCCCCACTGCACCTCATGGTCCCTCATTAGCAATCTTCTCTCTGCGCGTTCCCTTCATCTTTCCTACCTGAAGCATGGCTGTGTCCTGAGAACATTGTTTCCCTCACGCTGGTGGCGGCTGTTCTTTCTCCCATATACCGTGTCCTGTGGGGTCTGGAAGTGGGGTCCATGTCCTTCTTGATTTCCATCACTACTCGAAACTACTTCTCTTCCTTCATCCTTCAGAAGCCCCAGCCCCTTCAAAGTCTGTCTGTCTTTCTTTCTTTATTTATTTATTTCTTTCTTTCTTTCTTTCTTTCTTTCTCTTTATTTCTTTCTTTTTTCTTTCTTCCTTCCTTCCTTCCCTCCCTCCCTCCCTCGTTCCTTCCTTCCTTCTTTCCTTCTTTCCTTCCCTCCCTCCTCCTTTCCTTCCTACCTTCCTTGCTTTCTTGCTTTCTCTCTCTCTCTTTCTTTCTTTCTTGCTTTCTCTCTCTCTCTCTCTTTCTCTTTCAGACAGAGTCTTGCTCTTGTCACCCACACTGGAGTGCAGTGGTGTGATCTCGGCTCCCTGCAACCTCCACTTCCTGGGTTCAAGCAATTTTCCTCTCTCAGCCTCCTGAATAGTTGGGATTACAGGCGCATGTCATCATACCTGGCTAATTTTTGTATTTTTAGTAGAGACAGGGTTTCACCATGTTGACCTGGCTGATCTTGAACTCCTGACCTCAAGTGATCCACCTGCCTCAGCCTCCCAAAGTGCTGGGATTACAGGCATGAGCCACCATGCCCGGCCGAAGTGTATCTTTCTTTATCACCCATTTTCACTTCTGGATGCTATTGGCTGCTGGCCACCTACTCAGTCCTCAGATACCCTCACGCACCTGCTCATACACTCCCCCAACTCTTGTCCTCAGCAGCTACATAGATCAGTGCTCGGCAGAGACGGGCCTGTCCCCCAGAGGCATTTTGGAAATGTCTGGGGTTTGTTTATTTGTTTGTCCTTTTTCTAATGTAGTTGTGCTGCAGCGTTTTCACTGAAATGTTTATTGTTTTGTTATAAAAGATTTCCCTTTATTATTTTCATTTGACATTATCTGTTAGGGCATTATATTAATTTAAAAGACATAGTAGTTTGCAGTAGCTTATGAATTTCATTTCAGGATAGGAATGGTGATGTTAAAATAAATTTGTTATAGAAAGGGAATGTTTGGTGTGATAGCATTGAGGATGGCTGAGGCAGATAGTCTTTCCAATTCCCTGGCTTTGCTATTGCTCCAAAGATCTTTTCCTCCAGCACACACCAGCCCCAATCAAATAGTCACATCCTGGATTCATAATCGCCAGTAACCACACCACTTCCAAAATCTGGATTGAAACATCATACTCTCTGACCATCACTCCCTATTCACTGACTCCAAGAATCCTCCAACCTCATAAAGACGTGGCCTTGACTCTCTCACTTTCCACTTTTCATTATTTCTTATACCTCTTCTATTCTCCCCCATCCCCAGCCTGGGCTCCATGGTCCAGCAGGATAACCACTCTCTTGCAAGTACATATAATTCTCATGTCTGCTTGCCCAGGGAAACAGTTTACCCTGGTTAAACCCAGATTTCTTCTTCTTCCACATGTGCACCTGAGCAAGCAGTTTGAAGGTGTGGAGAAAAATCACACAACCAGTGACTAGAGTCACTTCAGATTTATGGCCACAAATCTCAAATGGACACTTAACACAGTGAGCTAATTCTACCGCATCTCCCTTGTAAATTCACACTCCTACTTTCCGAGATAATTATTTCCCACCTTCTCCTCTCTTCACAAATCTTTAACACTTCCTCTCTTATCTCTTCTTTCTTAGCTGATGACTTCATGGGGAAAAAAATATGTATGTGTGCTTGGATGAGAACTACCTGATTTTCCCACTGTCATTTCTATCATTCTCCCGCCATCTGTGCCCGTGGAACCAGTGCTCATTTCCCAATTTACTCAAGTTGACCTCTTGATAACATTGTAAAGAGTCACTGCACTCTTTCTGAATCCTTCCCTAGGCTTTTGGGTCTTCACACTTGCTGGTCTTGCTTTTACCCCATTGGTTGCTTCTTTTGAGCCTCATTCCTTGGCCCTATCTCCACCAAAGCCTCCACCAAGCCTCTAAACACCTAAAGCCCAGGGCTCTGTCTTTGGCCTTCTTCTCTCCCCTAAGAGGTCTCAGCCATTTCCAAGTCTTCAAGTTCTACCTCTACAATGATGGCTTCTATCTCCAGGCCAGACCTCTCCCTAAGCTTCGGACTCATATGTCCAATTGCCCATCTGATCCTTCTAGTTAGCTTTCTATCAGACACCTTAAACTAACCATGACTAAAATGTAGCTAGTAATCACTCTGATAGACTTGAATCATGGGCCCCAAAGACATGCAGGTCCTAATCCCTAAACCTGTCAATGTTACCTTATATGGAAAAAGACTTTGCCAATGTGATTAATTTAAGGATCTTGAAATGGGGACAGTATCCTGGATTATTCAGGTGGGCCCTAAATGTAGCCACAAGTGTTCTTACAAGGAGAGGGAGATTTAATGACAGAAGAATAGTAGGAGAGGTGAGAACAGAAGAAAGAGGCTGGAACGATGCAAGAAAGAGGCAGAAGTTGCAATTTCTAGAAACTGAAAAAAGGCAAGGAGACAGATTCTTCCCCCTCAAAGCCTCCAGAAAGAACCAGAAGGTGCCCTGCTGACACTTTCACGTCAGCCCAGTGGGACTGATTTTAGACTTCTGATCTTCAGAACTGTAAGAGAAACATGCGTCCCATTTTAAGCTACCAGATGTGTGGTACTTTGTCACAGCAGCGATAGGAAACGAATTCGGTCACCACAGCTACCACACAAATCCATAGCCTACCCTGATGCCCTCCACTTCTCAGGGAATGGCTCCCCATTTATGCAGCTGCTGAGGCCAAGAGCTTCGGAGTTGTCCAGATCTTTCTCTTCACTCCCACCTTGCCAGTCAGCAAGTCTTAGCACTACATCCAGCACACAGCCTGACTCCAGCAGTTTCTCACTGCTCCACTGCCATGACCCTAGTCAACGCTATCACCATTCCCAACTCGCATGACGCCACTGCTTCCTGCTTGGCTTTCCACGCCTTCTCTTGGCCCTCTTCACATGCACCACCGGTGGCTTTATGAAGTCTGAATCAGATCACAGCATTCCCCCTACTGAAACCGTCAATGTCTTCCCATTACACTCAGGATAGAGTGCAAATCCCTTGCCATGGCCTATAAGGCCCTGCCATTCACTGGCCTCTGCTCGCCTTACCTCCCTCCACTTCCTCACTGCTGCACTGTACTGATCACACTGACCTTCTCTCTGACCTTGCTCATTCCATTCCCACCTCGTGGACTTTGCGCTTGGAGTTCCTACCACCGAAGTGCTCTCTCTCCAGATCTTTGCATGGATCTCTCCTGTTCATCACTTAGGTCTCAACTCGGATATGGTCTCCTCCAAAAGGCCTTTCCCACCGCCCTTGCTGAAACAGGATCTCAGTGCCCACAGCCAGTGGCTATTTAACCCCAGTTATCTTCCTTAAGGCATTTGTCAGCTCCTGAAATTGTCACATTGGTTTGTTTACACATCTATTGTGTGTCTCTGTGAAGATGTAAGCTCTCAGAGGGTGTCCTGCTGACTGCAGTATCCTCAGTGCTTGGCACATAGTAGGCATACAATGATTATTTATTTGCCTTGCTGCCTGGTGTAGCTTGTTTCCAACTCTATCACTGCCTCTGGCAGATATAACTGCATCAAATTATCTCTCCCAGGGCTGTTTGTATCTCAGTAGCACTGGGGTATCCGTGCAAAGAGTTAACCAGTGGGATTTCCAGCAACCTTTAGCAGGTGTGGAGCAACCGACCATGGGATTTCTTTTGTGGTACTTTAAAAGCACACAATTCGTTCAACATCTGCTAAGGACTGGGTGCCATGGATACATAATAGAGGGAGGAAAAGATATTTATATTATGCCTTAGTGGATGAATTTGGATTTTGTCAAGGCAGGAAGGGGGTGGGGTGGAATAGAAGTGGGCGAAGGCACTGCCTGAAGGTGCTCAACTATTTCATGGACTCGGCCTGGTGGCCCCTCCACCTTCTGCCTACTGGAACTCGCTGAGCCTGGGAATCTAGGGATAGTCTGCCTGTGGCTCAGCACTGGAGCCAACGCCCATACCTTGCATAGATTCAGAGACTGTGGTCTCCTGGCAGTGACCCACTTCCTCTCATTTGGCCTCTGTTTCTCCTCTCCCTGCTGCCTCAGGTCTCATCATCCATGAGGGACCCTCGGTGTATCGCATCTTTAAACGGTGGCAGGCTGTCAACCAGCAGTGGAAAGTGCTGAACTATGACAAGACAAAAGACCTGGAGGATCAAAAGGCAGGAGGCAGGACCAACCCCCGGACCTCCTCATCCACCCAGGCCAATATCCCCTCCTCGGAAGAGGAGGGCGCAGGCACCCCTGCCCCTGAGCAGGGCCCTGCCCAGGCTGCCAGCCACCCCTCAGGCCCTCTGTCCCAACACCACTGTGCTTATACCATCCTGCACATCCTGAGTCACTTGAGACCCCATGAACAGCGGAGTCCCCCAGGCAGCAGCCGAGAGCTGGTCATGAGAGTCACGACAGTGTGAGAGCAGAGGCCCAGGAGGAAGGCCATGACCACCACTGAGGGCCCGGAGCAGGGTGGGGAGGTGCAGTGGCACCCCCAGAGCCAGCAGAGGGAGCAGGCAGAGGGTGGGGGGCCTGGCAGGAGCCTGGGGCAGGCTCAGAGTGGGAGTGAGGCTGGTGCGGGAGCAGTTCTGCTATTTCCAATCAGTCAATGCCACTCACACAACAGCAATGAAAACCAACACCAACTCAACAACAAAGTGCAATACAGGCTGAACCCGGCCCAACAGAAAAAACCTGCCCCAATGCGCCCGCAGGCAAGGTACCTGAAGAAGCAGAGGCGGAGGGCAGGCAAAGCCTGTGTGACTGGTGGCAGTGCCGGAGGCCAAGGGGGCCAAGAGGAAAAGCGTCTGTGGTCTGCTCTGCTCTCACCCTGTTTGGTTTTGTTTCTCCTGGGGCTGTGTTCTGCAGGCAGCCAGGAAAGGGGGAGGCTCGTGAGCGAGCTGGCAGGGACACACTGCCTTTGGGGATCCTGGGCTCATTTGGATGGGCAAGATTCGCTGACAAATGGCTGTGGGGATGGAGGGGTGGATGGTCAGGGAGGGATGCGAAGGGAGGGAGAGCTGGTGTGAGCAGCCAGAGGGAGAGGTGTGTCTCCTTCCTGAAGGAACTTCCAAATGGAACTCCCGATTTCAGGTGGGCTCAAAGAGGGCTTAGGTTTGGAAAAGGGTGTCTTTCTGTGCCCTTGTTAATTTATTTTATAGTGCTTTGGTTCAAAGATGTTTACAGGACACACACACACACACACACACACCCCTCTAGAGAAAAGTACAGATTTCCAGTGAGTATTTGAAGCACAGTTCTGCTGCTGTGGCTTCAGCTTTGGAAGCTGTCAATCCCGGAGCAACTTTCCCAACTACCCAATCCCACCATGGCCAGGACATGGGCAATGCCAGCCCTTTCTTGTCTTGGCACATGCACATACCCAGTCCCCTCACGGTAGGGCACCCCTGCAGCTGCAGTGGTCGGGAGGAGCTTGGCCAGTGTGCCCCAAGGAGTGGAGTAGAGCCCAATCTAAGCATTCCTTGCTGCTTAGAACCCTCCCCAAAGAGGCAGTCAGGCTGACGCTCAGTGCTTCATGCTCCCTGGTCCTTCCCGTGCAGCCAGGTGGGCCCAGGGGTGCCTGGCAGGGAGCACTACCCCTGGACCCCCCCTGCTCGCTCGGGGGACCCTGCCAGGGAAGGCCACTGGGTGGTCACCTGCAGAGTTTCTGGTTGTCACTGCACAATGGCCGCATCATCCATGGGTATTAAAAGGACACTGTCAAGTACTTTTTTAAACTAGTTTTTAGGGTTTTTTAAAACTCTCTGTTGTTTGTAATATTCTCTTAAAAGCTTGAAAATAAAACTTCTTTCCCTACCATTAGTGTCCCTTTCCATATGCGAGTTTTTCTTCCTCTTCCCTATCCTCCCTCTGTGGTGTAAACAGCCTTCTTTCTCCCTGTGTCTGCCCCACCGCTAGATTCTCTCTCATCACAAGAAATCAAGCACATTTTCATTTCTCCTTTGAGGGCATGGATGGGGCAGGGCAGACAGGGGTGTTCCCTTCTGTGTGCCTCTGTGTGAATCTGCAGTGAACGCCTGGCCTCTTCTTGGCATCCTAGCAGACAGAGTCCTTCAGGCCCCAGGCTCTCCCAAGGATTCTGCCTAGGAATCCTAGAAGCAGAGACCATGGGTGCCGGAGGAAGTTTGCAGAGCTCCACTCCATCGGGTCATTTCACAGAGGTTGGGAGAGGGTTGTTAGGACCTCATTGCCCTGACAGTGTCCTTTGACTATCAGAGGACAGCACCCACGTTAAGGCCTCATGAGAGGGCTTGGACATATTATGAGGCAGCAGACAAGATCTTTTTTTCCCTTCAACTTCATCTGGCCCTCCCACCCTGGGGCTGGCTGTGGGTCCGGCAACAACATCAGTGGGGTGTGCACAGGCTTAGAAAGGTTTCTCCCTGATGAAGCTCAAAATCAGAGAGTTAAGAAAGACGCACTTGGAGAGAGACTGAAGGACACATACAAGGAAAACATACAAACAAATGAAAACCAATCACACTGTGCAAATAAACCATGTAGAGGAAGTGTATTTATTTTTCACTATGGTCTAGGAACAGGCCTTTCAGTTTAAGCATTTATGGAGGCTATAGATGTGTTATATGGACTATCTGTTTTCAGAAAAGTATTACAGAGTGGGTTGCAGTGGCACATGCTTTAGTCCTAGCTACTTGGGAGGCTGAGGTAGGAAAATTACTTGAGCCCAGGAGTTTGAGGTCAGCCTGGGCAACATAGCAAGACCCCAATTCTAAAAAGAAAAAAAGGCTAGGTTCAGTGGCTCATGCCTGTAATCCCAGCACTTTGGGAGGCCAAGGCGGGTAGATCATTTGAGGCCAGGAGTTCGAGACCAGCCTGATCAATGTGTGAAATGCCGTCTCTACTAAAAATACAAAATTAGCCAGGCATGGTGTCACACACCTGTAATCCCAGCTACTTGGGACGCTGAGGCAGGAGAATCACTTGAACCCAGGAGGTGGAGGTTGCAGTGAGCCAAGATTGCACCACTGCACTCCAGCCTGGGTGACAGAACAAGATTTGGTCTCCAAAAAAAAAGAAAAGAAAAGAAATGAAAAAAAGGTATAATACAACAAATATGCATATCATCAAAACTATAGTGGCCATCTTGTTGTCTTTCTTTGGTGGTTCACAAGGCTTTTTAGACTCTTGCAGTCATTGAGGGTCATCATTTGAATATGTTGTACTGAAGAAGAAGAGGCAATTAATAATAAACTCTTGTAGAATGCTGGCGTTTGTTGGATCTTGATAACTCAAGCTCCAAGAGAACAAAGACCTCATCCTCCTCGGTTACTGATGTATTTTCAGGACCCACAGCAGTACCTGGCACACACTAGGTTCTCAATGAATATTTGTGAAGGAGTAAGACACTCTTGGAAGAGAGCAACAGTACCTTCAGCATCTAGGAGACATGCCTCCTCTTCCTTCAACTTCTGTTCTAACACACAAGGTCAATCACAGAGTAGAAAAGAAAGGTCAAGTTCTGACTTCTCCGCCCAACAGGATGGTAAATTCCCAGTGCCTTGGGAAATTGAATTTATGAGTACAGAAATTAATGAATTGGGGTTTTATATTTTATATGCATCTCTGGGAAGAAAGGTGAAAGTACACCTTGATGACTTTCCGACGTGCAGGTCATCCTTCATACCACCAGGCAAATGTCTATATTTCCTGTGGAGGTATTTAATGCAGAGTAATGTACAATAGCCCAGAGTTCACTTGCACATCATCTGCAAGTATGACCCATGTATGGGGCAAGATACTAGCTAACATCTGAAGTTCTTACTATGTGCAAGGCACCAAATGGAACGCTTCATACGTATTAATTCACTTAATAGTCCAACAACCTGATGAAACAGATACCATTCTTATCTTCATTTTGCAGATGTGAACGCTGAGGCCAAGAGGTTAAGTAACTTGCCCATAGTCACCAGCCAGGATCCCATCCCCAGCAATCTGGCTTGCTTATTTATTTATTTATTTATTTATTTATTTATTTATTTTTGAGACAGAGTTTCACTCTTGTTGCCCAGGCTGGAGTGCAATGGCACAATCTTGGCTCACTGCAACCTCTGCCTCCTGGATTCCGGCGATTCTCCAGACTCAGCCTCCCAAGTAGCTGGGATTACAGGCACCTGCCACCACACCTGACTAATTTTTGTGTTTTTAGTACAGACGGGGTTTCGCCGCGTTGGCCAGTCTTGAACTCCTGACCCCAGGTGATATAACCACCTTGGTCTCTCAAAGTGATGAGATTACAGGCATGAGCCACTGCGCCCGGCCAGCAATCTGGCTTTGAGCATAGCCACTGTGACACATTTAAGGAAAGACAACCAGCCAATTTAAGGAAAATCTGGATCAGGTCAACCAGGGAGGTTAGAATGTGAGAGATCTACAGGAAAGCTTTGGAGATTGGGGTAGATACAAAAAAATGGTTTACGTCGCCTACAGAAAAAAAAGCTGAGTTTACATGACAATTCTTGCCATGGCTCAGGAGGGTTTAGGGTTATGGATGAAAAGAGAAGCAGGCTCACCCGATGCCCATGCCCTCATAACTTTCGAGAAGGAAAAGTCCTAAACACAGCAACCTCAGTGCCTTTGGCATTGGCCAAAGTCTGGCACTCTGCCGTTTTCTGAGGTCCAGCCCAGCAAGGAAAGCACCGTGCCGGATGCAGTTGGCACCTTGGCATAGAACACCCCCAAGGTGTCCATGGGTCTGAGGCGCCCTCCCCCATAGAGAGGGGACAATCTGTTAAGTGAAAAAGTAGAAAGCTTGGGCTCTGCATCAAATAATACAGAAGTGGATTTATTTTATTTTATTGTTTATTAATTATTTCTCCAAGGTGCTTGGGTTTTTCCAACCCCATAAGTTGGAAACTACTGTTATTCCCATTTTTCAGGGGAGGAAACTGAGGCCTGAAACGTTAAGCACGATGCCCAAGGTCATATGACTATAGATGGCGGCATGGGAATCTGTACCTCAGCTGTCTAAGGCCATACATTGGGCTGCTAACCTCTGCATTACACTGCCTCTCAGCAAAGTGGAAATGCATTTAAAAGTTTTATCCTGATACAAGAAGCAAAGAAGGAAGTGAATGAGGCCCCCATCAGCCAGATGTAACCGAGATATCTGTGTGCCACGTGCCCTTCAGTGTCTGCTAAGGTCAGCTCCAACCTCGCCATCCCTCCGTCTATGGGAAGATTGACACCTTCAGCAGTTTTTCTAATAATTCAGACCCTAAAATTTTTCCCAGTTGCCTCCTACTCCAAAATCTGGAGTCCTGAACTCAGGGTTTCCATTTCTGTCTTAGAGCTATTTCTTTATTTCAACCCTGTGTTAAACTCAAATATTGGACATGATTCCTCCTCCTTGATTTTCCATTACAACTTAAATAGTATCACTTACAGTTGTGTATAATTGAGTTTTATCAGGAAGTCAATGGTAACCAGAAGTTTATTCATATAAGAAACTGTGGTGAGAAACTGCAATATGGAAGTTCTTGCCAGGTGGATACCTCAAATGTAAATTAGATAAAACCACCTTCAAAAACCCCATTGCTTAGTTACTAGACTCTGTTAAGAAGCTCAGCATTTTTCATAAAAAATATTTCTCATGAAAGAACTTGGCAAGCTTACTCTTATTAACTATAAATAAGCAAGCTAACAGTATTTTCTCTTCTGGGAAATTTGCATTTTTAAGAGAAGGTAATTCTGAAGCAAGGGGAGTAATCCCATAAGTGGTGGAATTTCAATCATCAGCAGGCAGGTGGAGAATTGTATTGTGTTCTTTCAGCCAGGAGGACCATAGCCATGTATCTGCATTTGACACGCAGGTCCACACACAGAAAGACATAAGCACAAATAGTAACAAACGCATTCTCCAAAAACTGACTTGGAGTCAAGGCCTGTTGACTGAGCAGCCTGTTAGTTTTCTTCCAGAGGATCAAGACTCCCAGGCAACAGGTGGAGAGGGGCAGGAAGGGGCCTGTCTCTATCAGGCCCTCTGAGCTTGGTAATTTTAGTCAGCTGGACTAGCCCCTTTTTCCACAGGTTAGAGTTGGGATACCAGCTCTTATGTTCCAGGTAGTGGCCCTTCCAAAGGGTGACTTGTTGAGAGGGGAGGCCTCTGCACTGTCCAACACAGGCAGGTATCCGTCTTCCAAGAAGAAATGCAGAAATGGTGGAGCTGCCCCTGCCCTGAGCATGCTGAGAGCATACACCTGTCTGGTGAATTATGGTGACTTTATTGCAAGTCCTAGTCCCACCCTCAAAAGCCTCAAGACTGAGGCATTAGCTCATGTTGTCCATCGCTCCTCAAATCATTTCAGTGGACACCTGTTGCTTTTGTCTATTCAGCACACACTCTTTCCTATGGGAAACTCACGCCATATGGTTTTGGTAGGGCTGAACCACTAAAATCACTGTAGCCATAGAAATGAGACTGTGATTCAGGCTTGGATAGTCAAAGTCTCTTATTTCTGTGTCCACAGGGGTTGATTCAGAAATTGGTATGTGACTGAAGGCTCTCCATGCCCTCCCTGGGACTTATCCAACAGAGCTAGTGGGAGACACGGTTTCCCTCCACTAGGGTTGCTAGCTGCACTTCTGTGTGTCAGGGAAAATAAAAGGTCCCATCTTCTGCTGCCAAGGAAGCATCTACCTTCTGAATATGGTCAAGAAATAGAGACACACAAAGCAAAGAGCAGGAGAGAGATGGTCCTGCCTCTCCTGGAACCACTCATGACTGAGCCAGCTTCTCCACTACATTTCCCAGACATTAGCCAATCGATTTCATTTTGCTTATATTAGTCTGAGCTGTGTGTATGTCACTTGTAATCAAAATTCTTTAAAATTGTGAATACAAAGCTTTCCTTATATCCCTATGACAAAACTTTGTGTTAAATCCAAGGATGCACTGGTTGGGAGACCAAAGACAGTAACAGGTTGCCTCCCTTTCCTACCGAGTAGGGGTCAAGGTGGCTTCCTGGCAGCATTCACAACAGTCATTCTCCTTTAATTTTTTTTTTTAAGAGTCTTGCTCTGTTGCCCAGGCTGGAGTGCAGTGGTGTGATCTCAGCTAACTGCAACCTCCACCTCCTGGGTTCAAGCAATTCTTGTGCCTCAGCCTCCCGAGTAGCTGAGACAACAGGCACGCAACACCACGCTTGGCTAATTTTTGTATTTTTAGTAGAGGTAGGGTTTGTCCACGTTGCCTAGGTTGGTCTGGAACTCCTGATTTCAGGTGAACCACCTGCCTTGGCCTCCCAAAGTGCTGGGATTACAGGTATAATCCTCTACACTCGGCCTTCGTTAATTCTCTTTGTGAATCTGTTCAGTTGTCAAATGATAAAATAGAAAGACAATATGCACCTACATACATACAGAGAGTGTTCTCTTAAGACATTTTTTAAGATTACACTGGGGAGACAAAGAAGGGACCTAAAGTGAAAAATAGGCAGACCTATGATCAGAACTCTGATCTAAAGGCTTTGGAAGGGGCAGGATCCAGTTATGAGGCCTTCAGGACACCAGGGTTCAGAATGGAAGATAAGAGGCAAGGCACAGAGCAAGACCTTGATCCACTGGCCACAGTCAAAGGGGTCCTCCATTACCCCTGGCATTGACCATGGCATGGCCCCCCAACACGTGCCACCTTACTGCTACTATTATCATTTTTCCTGGATTAAATAAGCTACCATGGGTGTCTGACTTTAAAAATGGGGACCTATGGAAGCAGAATCAGGTCAGAATCCTTTGTGAACACGGGCAAGTATCTTAGCTTTTTCGGTCTCTGGTTTCCTCATCTTTAAAATAAAGATAATTGGCCTCTGAGGACCTTTGTAATGTCAGAGATAATGCATATAAAGTAGGCAGTAAATAAATAATTGCCATTATCATTTTTATTGTTCAACAGAGTAATAGGAAATTTGTACCATTACCATAGCATATAAAAAGCAAGGTTACATTTCTTTTGGGTATATATCTGGTAGTAAGATTGA
The DNA here is from genome assembly GCF_049350105.2 of Macaca mulatta. Taxonomy (NCBI): domain Eukaryota; kingdom Metazoa; phylum Chordata; class Mammalia; order Primates; family Cercopithecidae; genus Macaca; species Macaca mulatta. The sequence continues at coordinate 121,458,697 of NC_133417.1, read as the reverse complement.
TGAATCTTACGGGGTTAGTTCTATTTTTAGTTTTTCAAGGAGCCTCCAAACTGTTCTCCATAGTGGTTTGTACTAATTTACATTCCCACCAACAGTGTACAATGGTTTCCTTTTCTCTGCATCCTTGCCTGCATTTGTTATTGCCTGTCTTTTGGATAAAAGTCATTTTAACCAGAGTGAGATGATAACTCATTAGAGTTTTGATTTGTATTTCTCTGATAATCAATGATGTTGAGCACTTTTTCATATAGCTGTTTGCCACTTGTATGTCTTCTTTTGAAAAATGTCTATTCAGATCTTTTGCCCATTTTTAATGGAATTATTAGATATTTTCCTATTTAATTGTTTGAGCTCCTTATATATTCTGGTTATTAGTTCCCTGTCAGATGGATAGTTTGCAAATATTTTCTCCCATTCTGTGGGCCGTCTCTTTACTTTGTTTATTGTTTCCTTTGCTGTGCAGAAGCTTTTTAACTTGATGTAATCCCATTTGCCCATTTTTGCTTTGGTTGCCTGTGCATGTAGGGGTATTAGTCAAGAAATCTTTGCCCAGACCAATGTCCTGGAGTGTTTCTCCAATGCTTTCTTGTAGTATGATAGGGTTTGGCTCTGTGTCCCGACCCAAATCTCATCTCGAATTGGAATCCCCACAATTACCATTTGTCAAGGCAGGGACCTGGTGGGAGGTGATTGGATCATAGGAGCAGTTTCTCCCATGCTGCTTTTGTGATAGTGAGTGAGATCTGAGGGTTTTATAAGTGTTTGATGGTTCCTCGTTTACACTGTCTCTCACCTACCACCATGTAAGATGTGACTGCTTCTCCTTCTGCCATGATTGTAAGTTTTCTGAGGCCTTCCCAGCCACGCAGAACTGTAAGTCAATTAAACTTCTTTCCTTTAGAAATTACCACGTCCCAGGTATTTCTTTATAGCATGTGAAAACGGGCGAATACATAGTAGTTTCAAAGTCTGGGTTCTTAGATTTAAGTCTTTAACCCATTTTGATTTGATTTTTTTTATGGTGAGAAATCCCGATTTCTGGGATATCCAGTTTTCCCCAGTGCCATTTATTGAAGATACTACCCTTTCCCCAATGTATGTTCTTGGGACCTTTGTCAAAAATGAGTTCACTGTAGATGGATAGACTTATTTCTGTGTTTTCTGTTCTGTTCCATTGGTCTATGTGTCAGTTTTTATGCCAGTACCATGTTGTTTTGTTTATTGTAGCTCTATAGTATAATTTGAAGTTAGATAATGTTACTCTTCCAGTTCAGTTCTTTTTGGTCAGAATAGCTTTGGCTATTCTGGGCCTTTTGTGGTTTCATACACATTTTATGATTTTTTTTCTATTTCTGTGAAAAATATCACTGGTATTTTGATAGGGATTGCATTGAATCTGTAGATTGCTTTGAGTAGTATGGACATTTTAATAATATTGACTTTTCCTATTCATGAACATGGAATATCTTTCCTTTTTTTTTTTTTTTTTTTTTTTGGTATCCTCTTCAATCACCACTAAGCATATACCCTAAAGAAAGGAAATCAGTATATTGAAGAGATATCTGCACTCTCATGTTTATTTCAGTAATATTCACAATAGCAAAGATTTGGAAGCAACCTAAATGTCCATCAACAGATGAATGGATAAAGAAAATGTGGTACATCATATACAATGGAGTACCAGTGAGCCATAAAAAAGAATGAGATCCTGTCATTGCAACAACATGGATGGAACTGGAGGACATTAAGTGAAATAGGCCAGGCAAAGAAAGACAAATTTCGCATGTTCTCATTTATTTGTGGGAGCTAAAAATTTTAAAAATTGAACTCATGGAGATAGAGAACAGAAAGATGGTAAGGCTGGAAAGGGTAGTGGGAGAGGGGAAAGTGGGGATGATTAATGAGCACAAAAATGTAGTTAGATAGAATGAATAAAGTCTAGTATTTGATAGCACAACAGGGTGACTACAGTCAACAATAACTTATTGTACATTTAAAAATAACCAAAAGGGTATATAATTGGATGGTTTGTAACATAAAAAAAGATAAATGCTTGAGGCGATGGATACCCCATTTAACCTAATGTGATTATTATGCATTGTATGACTGTATCAAAATATCTTATGTACCCCAAGAATATATATGCCTATTATGCACCCACAACATTTTTTTTTTAAAAAGCAAGGTTGAATCAAAGCAAAATGAGTACCTGGAATCAGCACTGTGTCCCATTTAAGTTTTTCTTCAGTTACAAGTAACATACCCAACTAGCAGGAGTTTAAACAATTAAGGGTGTGTTTTCCTTTTGTAATAAGATGTCCAGTGTACATGGCTGCTGGCATCAGTCCAGTTGCTTGGTGATGCCACTAACAACTCAGGCTCTTTCTGTCATCTGCTCTGGCACCCTTAAAATGTTGATTTGTCATAGTCTCAAGATGATAGCTCATCTTCAGATGAGATAAGACAAGAGAAGGGGTGGCCCCAGTCACATCTCTCCTTTATGTCAAGAAAAGCTGGCCTGGCACGGTGGCTCATGCCTGTAATCTCAGCACTTTGGGAGCCTGAGGTGGGTTTATCACCTGAGGTCAGGAGTTCAAGACCAGCCTGGCCAATATGGTGAAACCCCGTCTCTACTAAAATTACAAAAAAATTAGCCAGGCATGGTGGCGTCCTCCTGTAATCCCAACTACTCAGGAGGCTGAGGCAGGAGAATCACTTGAACCCAGGGGGTGGAGGTTGCAGTGAGCTGAAATCATGCCATTGCACTCCAGCCTGGGCAACATGAGCAAAACTCTGTCTCAAAAAACAAACAAACAAAAAAACTGAAAAGGTAAAGAACTATGTTTCTACTCCAAGATGCTTCCACGTGTAGTATTGTGGCCAAAAATGTGTTTTATAGACACACTTAGCTGCTGGAGGGGCGGGCTAGGAAAGTGATTATTTATACTTTTTCTATTTATTTACCAGCTACTACTATGGAATGCACCAAGGAAAAGGAGATGGAACTGGATGCTGGGTAAGCCAGCTGGGGGCATCTGCCCCACCCTGAGAGTAGGGGGATAAATTAGTAGACTGTTTTTGAGGGCTATTTAGCAGCATTCTATTGAATTTTAAATATACATGTCCTTCAACGCAGGGATTCCATTTCTTGGAACTCTCCTAGAGAGAGAGTAGCAGATGTTGCATTCGCAAAGAGCTTGGTAAATGAGAGCAACATGAGCGTAATAATGAGACAGATTGGAAAGAACCTAAATGTCTGTCACGTGGGAGTGATGGAGTATGAGATATTGAAACCATGGGATGCCATCAGCATCACAGAATGTCATAGGCATGGAAGGACTGACAGGGAAAGGTCTCAAAATCATATCGTTAATTGAAAAATGAAATCTGCAGGACAAGATGCACAATGATCACGTACTTGGAGAACAACACCAAACCACACCTACATCTCATATGTTAAGATGCCACATCCAAAAGAATATGGAACGATACCACCAAACTGATCAGAGCAATTTTTTTTGGGGAGAGGATGAGGTTGAGGAATGTGAAGGGGGAACTTCCTTTCTGCTTATATTGTTTGCATTTTAATTATAAAAGTGAATTCATGTGATATTTGTGTAATGTTTTAAATTATGGTGCATATATACAGTAGAATATTAAGTAACTATTAAAAACAGTGAGTAAGCCGGGCGCGGTGGCTCACGCCTGTAATCCCAACAATTTGGGAGGCCAAGGCAGGTGGATCATCTGAGGTCAGGAGTTTAAGACTAGCCTGGCCAACTTGGAGAAACCCCGTCTCTACTGAAAATACAAAAATTAGCCAGGCGTGGTGACGCACACCTGTAATCCCAGCTACTCAGGAGGTTGAGGCATGAGAATTGCTTCAACCTGGAAGGTGGAGGCTGAAGTGAGCTGAGATTGTGCCACTGCACTCCAGCCTGGGTGACAGAGCAAGACTGTCTCAAACAACAACAATGACAAGTCAAATCTTTTTTAGAAAATAGGTACTTTGTATTTGGATGAAGTCCTGGGTCATCTTTCCTGAGACATTGTAGCAGGGTGGGCCCTGAGGGGTTTGGGGTAGAGGACTCCTGAGGCTTCCCACTGCCTGTGTTTCTATGGTTCTGTGATAAGGAAAGTTTGAGAGCAAGGAAATCTGCACTTCAGACTTTATTTGGTAATTTAATGAAGGGCAGGGGCAGGGAAGAGACCTTGAGTTGGACAGCAGGAGTGGCCTCCCCTACCTTCAGTTAGGCCTTGGTCATCCAGACCAGAAGTTTTTCTAGAATAGCCTTTGGAGCAACCAGAGATCTGGAGTTTTTGCTGCCAGCATGCAGTTGAGAGGAGTCCACTTGGCTGAGAGGCACCGCACACAGATGCAGCCAGGCATCTTTGAGAGTGACTGCCTGCTAGTCCAACTCCCTCTGTGCCCAATAGAAGCTGCAAGCAACTGGCAAGTATAGAAGCAGGATCGTCCAGACTGCAGACAGTTGGTTCTTTTCCTTCTCTCCTCTAAGTTTTTTTTTCCCACCTTCCAAATCCTTCCTAGGCCAGGGTTTTCCTTCCAACAGTAGATGATGGCAGACAAGGTGTATGATGCCCCGTGCCCACTCCAGGTTCCAGTCCTCAGGGGCCAGCCAGTCCTCTGCCCAGGGACTGACTGGGGATATTCACTGAAGGTTTCTGCTTGTCCAGCCAAATGCCTGAAGCCTCACAGACATCAATCCTGGCCACAAAGCCTGCCAGATGTGACTTGGGAAAGTCAGTCAAGGAGACTGACAATATGGAGCTACCGAAACAAACAAAGTGAAGGCTGCTTTCTGAGTTCCAAGGCAGATGGAGACCCTAGGGAATCAGACAGAGTAAACAAACATCAAATAAATAAAGTCCCTGTAATCCTAGCACTTTGGGAGGCTGAGGCAGGTGGATTGCTTGAGGTCAGGAGTTCAAGACCAACGTGACCAACATAGTGAAACCTGTCTCTACTAAAAATACACAAATTAACCAGGTGTGGTGGCAGGTGCCTGTAATCCCAGCTACTCAGGAGGCTGAGGCAGGAGAATCACTTGAACCTGTGAGGTGGAGATCACAGTTAGCCGAGACTGCACGACTGCACTCCAGCTTGGGCAATAGAGCGAGACTCTATCTCAAAAATAAATAAATAAATAAAGCCTCATTTAGCTAAAACAACAAAACAAGGAGGTAAAACAAATGCATTACCTTCTTTTTGTGTGTGTATTTGAAAATTTTCATGATAGAAATTAACAAAATGGCCCTCGTCACAACACCCTTTGGTGTCCTTGTTTATGTAGTTTCTCTGACCTGGAAGGCCCTTCCTCTCTTACACCCCTTGTATAAATCTTAAACAGGTCCCACATGGCCCAATCCAAATGCTTTCTCTAGGAAGCCTTCACTGATTCCTCCTCCACCCTCCATTCCCAGTGAGAGCAATTATACCTTCCTCTGGTTTCTTATTTCATTTTGCTTATACCATTTTGAAAGAAGCTATAACATTCTCACTTTTAATGTCATTATCTGCATGCTAATCCCATTGATCAGCCTAAGAGTATATTAAAGTCAGGGATTCTGGTTCATTAATCTCCCTATTCTCAGTACCTGACACATAGTATGTGGTGATGAGAACTGATAAATAAATAGATCCATTATTCATCCATTTCATAAACATTTATGGGGCATCTGAATATAACAGGCACTGTACTAGGCAGTGATGTTAATAAGACAAATAAGACAGTAAACTCCTTAGCCCCATGGAGACTGCAGTTTGGGTGATAGGGACAGCCATGTAAGCAGATAATTACAGTAAAGAACCATTGGTATAATCATGAAAGTACATGCAAGGTAGAGGGGACGGTGTGAAAGAGAGAGAGTTCAATTCTACTTGAGGGAGGTTAAGAAGGGTTTTAAGAGAGAAGTGATGTTAACTTGGTACATTAGTTTGAGTTCACAGAAAAGGAGATGCAAAGAGAGGGTGCTATAGTTTGAATGTGCCCTCCAAAGTTCATGTGTTGGAAACTTGATCTCAATGCTGCAGTGGTGTTGGGATGTGGGACCTAAAAGGAAGGGTTTGGGTCATTGGGGCATTGCCCTCATGACTGGATTAATGCCAGCCATTATCTTAGGCTTGTTATCTCAGAGGTGGGTTCCTTATTAAAAAGATGACTTCACCCTTCCCCATCTCTCACCCATGTGATGCTTTCTGCCATGTTATGGTGTGGCAAGAAGTCCCTTACCAGATGCTTGTACTTTGATCTTGGAATTCCCAGCCTCCAGAACTGTAAGAAAATAAACTTCTGTTCTTTATAAATTACCCAGCCTTTGGTATTTTGTTACAGCAGCACAAAATGGACTAAGACAGAGGGTTACATACAAGAGATTCATTGAGGGAGGGAGCAAAAAGCAGGCAGAGCCCTCACACCACGATGCAGGCCTGATTCTTGTGGAGGAAGAGAGGGATAAAGGAGGATAGGGTTGGTGAAGTCTCAGTTTGCAGAGAAGCAGTTCCAGGTAAGATTTGGCTAGACCAATGAAGAACGCTTGAGCCAAAGTCTCCCCCTGGAGGAATCTCATGTCTTATTGGATGGGGCTGCCTTAGTACCCCGTTGTACTCAGCCATTGGCTGGGAGCAGCCCACTGGCACCACAGCCTTGGTGTGAACATGGCAGCAGAACCAGAAGGCCATGGCAGTTATGCTTTCTGCAGCAAGTGGTCTGAGTGGCACACTTTCATGACCACTACACTTGGTCTTTATATTTAAGTATATATCAGCGGGCATATAGGTGAGAAAATGTGGGAGAAGACAAAAAGGAAACATTCCAGAATGAGGGATCTGCATTAGAAAACACACCAAAGCATGAGTCAATGTAGCTCATTAATGGACCTGGAAGTAATTCTGCATGAATGGAGTGAGGGGAGGGACAACGCGGCAGGAGATGAGGTTGGCTGATTGGCAGCAGCTTGGCTATGGTAGGCATTGCTTGTGAGCAGTGGAGGGACATGAAAGGGCTAACATCAGGAAAGTGGAGCAGGTTTGGGCTTGGAAAATAGGCTCTGGAGGCATGTAGAGGAGGGCTCAGAAGAAGGCAGGCCAGGCCGGGCGCGGTGGCTCACGTCTGTAATCCCAGCACTTTGGGAGGCCGAGGCGGGCGGATCACAAGGTCAGGAGTTCGAGACCATCCTGGCTAACATCGTGAAACCCCGTCTCTACTAAAAGTACAAAATATTAGCCGGGCGTGGTGGCAGGCCTGTAGTCCCAGCTACTCGGGAGGCTGAGGCAGGAGAATGGCGTGAACCCAGGAGGCGGAGCTTGCAGTGAGCCGAGATTGTGCCACTGCACTCCAGTCTGGGCGACAGAGCGAGACTCCGTCTCAAAAAAAAAAAAAAAAAAAAAAAAAGAAGAAGGCAGGCCAGAGAGGATGGCCCAGCAAGCATTTGGAATGATGTGCTGTGGAGTGGGCTAGATCAGTGGTGGTGGTGGAAAGGGAGAGGAAGAAAGGGATGGATGAATGGAAAGATGGGTGAGTGAAGGAATGAATGAGTAAATGCAAGTGGTCACATGCAAACCAGCTGTACCTCTTTCAGGGACAGTTCCATTGTATTCAAATCCCTGAATTCTGCTCTGTGTCTTGATGAAGCTCATAACTCATTCCCGTTAGAGTTTCATTAGGTAAAAAATACACCCTGATACATTGTCAAGGGACATAAGCACCTGTCCCAAACATCCTGCTCTACAAAAACACATCAGCACTTGCTGCCAACCCAGGCTGGTCTCAGGCGGGCATGAATGTAACTCTGCCTGGTTGGAGCAGGAATCCCCAGGAGACAAGGCCTCCTTTTGTGCTCCATTCATTTTCAGGGCCAGATGGTGTTTGCCTCATTGACTTTCATTGCTGATTTAGTCTTGTTTGCTGGTTTTTTACAGGTTGCTTCCTTATTTCAATTCATTTTTTCACTTGTCCCACTTTTGCACTCTGCAGCACGTTCATCGCGATGGCAGGGAGACAGCTGGAGCTCTCAGCAGGTAGAAATTTTCAGGGAGTTGGCCAAACCTAGTTCCCACAGCTCAGTGCCCTGGCTCTGGGAAAACATTGTGCAGAGGGAGCTCTGAGAAAAAACAGTAAATACAGTTTCATTGAAAAACACTGTTGATTGAGCAAGATGGCAGAGCAACCAACAGCCATGACTGAAAGGATGATTTCTGGTCCCAACTGCTTCCTTTTTCTGGTCTTTCTGTTACCATCTTGTATAAAGACTAAGTCTAAACAGCAGATTCAGGGATGCTCACCATCCGGGTGCTCTCTGATCCTGCAGCATCCTTGTTGGGTCACCAGCAAGGACAATCAACTTATCCATCTGTTCACACCATGCCTCCAGTCCTCAGATGCTTATCCCCAAATCAAAAGCTCCATCCTTTCTAGTCAAATGATATCCGCTTCCACCTTTTTTTTTTTTTTTTTTTTGAGACGGAGTCTCGTTCGGTCACCCAGGCTGGAGTGCTGTGGCGCAATCTTGGCTCACTGCAAGCTCCGCCTCCTGGGTTCATGCCATTCTCCTGCCTCAACCTCCCAAGTAGCTGGGACTACAGGCACCCGCCACCACGACCAGCTAAGTTTTTGTAATTTATTTTTATTGTTATTTTTTTAGTAGAGATGGGGTTTCACCACGTTAGCCAGGATGGTCTCGATTTCCTGACCTCGTGATCCGCCCACCTTGGTATCCCAAAGTGCTGGGATTACAGGCATGAGCCACTGCGCCTGGGCTCCCTTTCGCCTTTAAAATTCAGTTCTACACCCTGCTAGGATGAGTGTTTCCAGCATTCTCTGTTACTTTTATCTACAGTCCCATCCGGTTGTGGCTAATTATTGACTTTGTTTTGGTCTGAGTTCTTTAGAAAATTAGGTGTTTTGTTCTATCTTCCTCACTAGACTGTCAGACCCTCAAGAATGAGAATGAATCAAGTTGACAGATGAGCCATTTGAAAAAGCAAACAAATTTTTAAAAATAAAAATAAAAATAATGAGAATGGAGCCTCCTCCCTCTTTTCAGGCCTCCAAGTCTCTGGAGGAATGGCCTGTCACCATTGTGCACTCGAGTGACGTATGTCTCTGACTTGCAAGGCTTGGCTTCTAGTTCTGTCTTAGCTATGCTGTGAGTTTTAGGCCAGCACTTGTCCCTGCCCACTCAATGGAAAAACCAGCTTCTGCTCACCTACTGCATTATCTGGGTTTGGATGCAATGAGTGTGACCTAGAAAGTCTGAGATTCTACAAACAGATAGGACAAAGAGACCCATGGCTGTTTTTAGAAAGTGATCAACACTTCAACATTTTAAACAACATTGATAGCCTAACATTTAAAAAATGTATTATCACCACTCTTATGGACCTTGGTTCTTCTTATTTGGCTCTGTCATGTGCCTTTCTTGCTCCTCCTCCTTGCAAGTTTTTATGACATTGTGTAACTGCCTCACATTTGGATTTAATTGACTCTAAGTGTATTGTTCCAAAATCTTTTACCGACTAGCACATGGCTCTGCACTTGTGTGGTAGCGGTGATGGTGTGTGTGTCTGTGTGTGTGTGTATGTGTGTGAGTGGAACTGACAGAAAGAAAGCAACTCAGCAAGTGCCAACTGGCAGCTTCTCTGGATCAATAATATTAACTATTTCAGAGACTTCCAAGGAGCTATTGCCAACTCTTTTGTGTTTTTTCAATACTATTATCACTATTACAAGGGCACTCCAAGGCCCTTTTACTTAAATACATAACAGAATGACCCAAATGAGAGTACTATCGGTTTCTGTCTTCAAGAGCTACAACCTCAATGCCTCCTACAAGATGGGTGGTTGGGGTTAGGCTTAATCTTAATTTTGAGGTCAACGTTTCAGAGGGAGGGATGGCAGGATCTCCTGGGAGCTCATTTTGTGACTGGTACCCATGTGACCACGTACTCAGCCTTACCCTGAGAGTGTCCACCTACCCTTATGAAGACGTGTTTATAGAAATCTAGGACCACATTGGCAAAACAAGGTAGTGTTTAAGTGCGTAGGCCTTGGAAAAGGCATTCTGGTTCTACTCTCTGCTCTGTCATTTACAGATGTGTGATCTTCTCAAGGCCCTCCATCTCTCGAGGCTCCATTCCCTATTCTGTGGACGGTGGGACTGAGAGGTTGTCTAGTGGTGAATGACAACTGAGATTCTGTGGTGGTCATTCATTGCAGGGGTGGGAGAGCCAGAGGGAGGGCATGTAGCTTAAGTGAGAAGACAAAGGCCTGAGAACTCCATGGGAGCCTTTATTAATTAATGTACTTATTTATTTATTTATGTCAAAATATTTTCAAATTGACACATACTAATTGTACATATTAGTGAGTTATGTAGTAATGTTGCCATATAATACAACGTTTGGCTGTGTCCCCACACAAATCTCATCTTGAATTCCCATGTGTTGTGGAAGGAACCCAGTGGCAGGTGATTGAATTATGGGGGTGGGTCTTTCCTGCACTGTTCTCATTATGGTGAATAAATCTCACGAGATCTGATGGTTTGAAAACGGGGAGTTTCCTTGCACAAGCTCTCTCCTCTTGTCTGCTGCCATGTGAGATGTGCCTTTCACCTTCTGCCACGATTGTGAGGCCTTCCCAGCCATGTGAAGTGTAAGTCCAATAAACCTCTTTCTTTTGTAAATTGCGCAGTCTTGGGTATGTCTTTTTCAGCAGCGTGAAAACAGACTAATATACCATACATGTAATGCATAGTGATCAGAACAGGCTAATTAGCATGTCCATCCTCTCAAACATTTATTATTTCTTTGTATTGAGAGTATTCAATATCCTTCTAGCTGTTCATTCACTTATTCAACATGTTTCTGGAAGGCCTACTCTGTGTCAGGCAATGCTCTAGATTCTAGATAAGTGCTGTCCAATAGAAATTTAATGCAAGCTGCACAAGTACTTTTAAACTTTTTTTTTTTTTTTTTTGAGGCAGGGTCTTGCTCCGTCACCCAGGCTGGAGTGCAGTGGTACAATCATGGTTTACTGCAGCATCGACCTCCTGGGCTCAAGATATCCTCCTGCCTCAGTCTCCTGAGTACCTATATTGCTCAGGTTGGTCTCGAACCCCCAGGCTCAAGCAATCCTCCCACCACGGCCTCTCAAAATGCTTGAATTGCAGGTGTGAGCCATAGTGCCCAGCTGTAATTTTAAACTTTCTAGTAGCCACATTTAAAAAGTAAAACAGGTGAAATTAATTTTAATGATATTTTAATTTAATCCAATATATCCAAAATATTATCATTTCATTGTGTAATCAATATATAAAGTACCGATAAGATATCATATGCTCCCTTGTTTATACCAAGACTTTGAAATCCAGTGTGTATTTCAGTAATACAACTTACAGCACATCTCAATTCCGGCCCCACACTGAGTGCTGGGTAGTCACAGCAGCTAGTGGCGATTGTATTGGATGACACCACTCCTGAACATTTCCTAGTGGGAATGGTGTTGATGAGTGAGGCTGTTTGAAAGGCTGAATGATAATGATGAAGGTGAGGAGCAGTGAAGGCACAGCACTCAAATAATAGCTACCTAGGCTTAAGCAGGGACTTGGATAACAGTTGTTATGGCTAACATTTATGGGAGTGTTCATTAGGAGAGAGGCATTACTCTAAGCACTTTTCAGACATTAACTAATTTTAACCTACCACACATCTAATAGGCATTGCGTTCACACTTATTTTATGAGATGAGGAAACAGAGGCCTAGAAACTCTAAGCTGCTTCAGACCATATGGCGGCTGAGGTGGTGAGCCAAGGAACCTGGTTTGCCTGATTCCATGCACTTGGGCATGTATTTACCATCCCCGTTTATGGTGCCCCTTTGGGCGAGTCAGCCCATCTGAATCTGTTAACAGCATGTGGTTGCTTTTAGCTCACAAGGCTGTGGCGAGGGATAAGACGAAACTTGTAAATGTAATGAATTCTTTACCTCACCTAGAAAGCCAGGAATGGTCACATCCCTTTATTTCTTCCTGTTTAGGTTAAAGCTGCCCATAAGCAAATCGGCAGGAAGTTCAATGTCACATTTTTGTGGTCCTCCTTGTCCTTGGGACTTACAGGGTCTTAAAAAAACATCTGCCTGGCCAGGCACAGTGGCTCACGACTGTAGTCCCAGCACTTTGGGAGGCCGAGGCGGGTGAATCACAAGATCAGAAGTTCAAGACCAGCCTGACCAACATGGTGAAACCCCGTCTCTACTAAAGATACAAAAAATTAGCCTGGTGTGGTGGTGCGTGCCTGTAATCCCAGCTACTTGGGAGGCTGAGACAGGAGAATCACTTCAACCCGGGAGGCAGAGGTTGCAGATCACACCACTGCACTCCAGCCTGGGTGACGGGGTGAGTCTCTGTCTCAGACACACACACACACAAACACACACATGTACACACACACACACATCTGCCTGGCTCCACGACCACCTGCCACTGTTCCTGTGTGCCATGTAGGGTCATGTGGGGTACTGGGCCTCTCCCAGCTAGAGCTGTTGGTTCACACTGAAGTCGAATGGAAGTAAAACCACAGGACACCATCCTCCCACAGTGGGTTCATCCTCCTGCAGTGGGTTCTTCAAGCTACCCCAAATCAAATCTAAAATATTGAGCTATTGAGCCCACATTTTTTAAAAAGGGACATTTCATGTGAAATCTGGATGTATGGTTTCTCTAAAGAAAAATGTTTTTGAGACATGGTCACATTCTGTCACCCAGGCTGGGGTGCCGTGGTGTGATCATGAGTCACTGCAGCCTCCACCTCTCAGGAGCTTAAGTGGTCTTCCCACCTCAGGCTCCCAAGGAGGTGAGACTACAGGCACACACCACCACATCGGCTAACTTTTTTAATTAATATTTTTTGTAGAGACAGGGTTTTGCCATGTTGCCCAGGCTGGTCTCAAACTCCTGGGCTCAACTGATTCACCACCTTGGCCTTCCAAAGTGCTGGAACTACAGGCATGAACCACCGTGCCTGGCCTACAAAAAAATTTTTTTTTAATCTGATGACATTAAATGCATATTCCCACATGGCTACCAAAAGCTGGCACTGAGTAGCAGTTGTCTCTTCTAGAGGGGGCACAAGCTAAAGTTAGCCACAGTCCTCACCACACCCCACTGCATCCTGGGCACTAAAGAAGATTACAGTTTCTGGCCAGGCGAGTGGCTCATGCCTGTAATCCCAGCACTTGGGGAGGCCAAGGTGAGCGGATCATTTGAGCTCAAGAGTTCAAGATGAGCCTGACTAACACATGAAACCCTGTCTCTACCAAAAATGCAAAAATTAGCAGGGTGTGGTGGCACATGCCTGTAGTCCCAGCTACTCGGGAGGCCAAGGCACAAGAATTTCTTGAACCCAGGAGGCGGAAGTCGCAGTGAGCCGAGATTGGGCCACTGCAATCCAGCCTGGGTGACAGAGCGAGACTCCATCTCAAAATAAATAAATAAATAAATAAATAATACAGTTTCTGTCTATCATCACATGTGTGCCATTGCTTTTCATTGCAGAGACCTATGTCTCTGTGTTCATGTCTCCTGAAGTCAGACCACACACAGTCAGGCTGTGTATTTCCTTGAGGCCAGCAGCTTTACTCCACTTACCTGGCACCTCGAAAGGCCTGCCCAGTGCTCAGGGTCCACTCCTTCAGCCAAACACACAGTCCTTCTCCTCTGAAGATCCATCTTTGCACCACAGCAGGTTTCGGCACCCATCCTGCAGATCCTGCAGCCTCTGTGCCTCTTTTCAGTACTGGAGAGCCTTTGAAACCTTAAGCATTCATTCTGTTCTCCAACAACACAGTTTGAGTGTGTGAATGTGCTTTTAAGGAGGCAAACCTTAAAAATGCCAGGGGGCCATTTTACCTTTGCTAAGGCTTGGGGAAACATCAACCACATCTCACTGACAAGCTGTCTTTCTAAGGAGACCATGAAGTGAAGCGGCTAAGTGTACAGATTTGGAAGCCAGACTATCTAAGCATATAAATCTGGCTTCTACCACCCACTACTCGTGTGAACTTGGAAAAGCTAGTTGGTCTCCCTACGTGCTTCATCTTCCCAAATGGGAATGCTAATCTATAGAGCTGACCTTGAACAATATGAGTTTGAACTGTGTGGGTCCACTTCTATGCAGATTTTTCCAACCAAATACAGTATTCACTGGATGTGAAACCTGTATATATAGAGGGCTACCTTTTGAATCCACAGGTTCCATTTCTGCAGGTTCCACATGGCCTACTGTGGGACTTGAGTATGTGTCAATTTGGGTATATATACACAGAGGTCTGGGAGCCAATGTGCTCTCTCTGCACATACCGAGAGATAGCTGTATAAGGTGCTTATGATAGTATTTGGTACAGTTAGCGCTATTTAAGTGATGGCTATTATTCTTATGAAAAGACAAACCAAGTTTTCAGCAGGTCATCTCACTGGCCCATAGTAGACAGAGAAATTGCCTATTTTCTCTCTTAGTACTATGAGTACAGAGTGTCAACTATGAAACATACTTACTTCTTGTCTTAGAGAGTTTCTCATTTCATAGTAGGGACTAAGGGAACCTTGTCACTTTTCTACTCCAGTAAATATTCATGATGATATGCTACCAGGAAATTAGGCCCAACAAAACAGCCCCTGTTTACTCTGCCTGCTCTTCAACAAAGAGGGAGATGTGTACCACAGAGTAGAGCAGTCATCTACAACTTTTCACACATGAGGAGGCCTAAGCCTCCTCCCTTGTGTGAACACACTTCAAGTGGGCAGCCTGGCTCCAAGCCCAATTACAGCCTGTAGCTCATGCTACAGCAGGAGATGGGGGTCTGGGCAAAGATATTCTTTCCATCCTCCCCGCATCTATAGAAGGGAAAAAGAGGGATTCTGCTGTGTGGAAGGAAATGCAAATGCCAACCCAAAGGATGGGACGGGTGCAGCAGGGGAGCAAGGCCAACTGGACACAGGGGAGGCTGCTTTGAGGGACCTGGGTGAGCAGGATGTAGACAGGGTTTTAGGCAGCCTGGAGACATGGAATGAACAGGAGGTCTTGGCCTGAGGTCCACCTGTGCTGCTGACCGGCTGAGTAGCCTTAGGCAAGGCCTTCACCCTGCTGACCCTCAGAATCCTCAAGGAGAGGACAGGATCAGATATCCTCCACAGTCTCTTCTAGCTGTGATGCCCTTTGGCCATTGCCTGCCTCATACTTGAGTGATCATGCTTGTGATCGGTTCTGTTTGTCCCAGTGCTGTTAGACACATACTGCAATCCTCCAAAGGAAGAACTCAATGCTGTCAGAGGCATAGTGCAACCTCCAAAGCAAGGATTTTGTCTATAACAAGATCTAGGTTCCTATATCAGACGCTGCTTAGAATCTCAGCCCCAAATTGGGCTCAATAAAAGCTTTTTGATTCACAGTGATGGCTTCCATGCTGGGCATTCATACTTACGCATTCATTCATCCATTCTTTCACTGAGCAACATTTATGAAACACTTATCACACAGAACATGGTGCTGGCTCTGGGGAGAATGAATGAGACAACCCAGGAACATAAAACCCAGCAACTTAGCTCTGGAGAGGGGCTTCAAGAGGGCTGACTAGATGCATCTGGTACTTGCCTCTTCCACAGAGAGGAACCAAAATAGTGCGTAGAAAATCACACTTTGAATAGATCGTCTAAGAGAGAACACTGGAATTCAGCAGAGAAGTGATGGGAGACACCAAAAGTAAAGAAAGAGAGAGAGAGGCGAGGCAGCCTGCTCAGCCAGGATTGGTAGGGAGGCTGGAGTCTCCTTAATGCAGGGAAAGAGTAGATGAGACACCTTCAGTGGTCCACTTTCTCGTCATGGGCTTCTACAATCCTAGCCACTGTGGAGCCCCTCAACCCTCACAGGCCCTGTGACTAACATAGGGAGCCGCCTGGAGACCCTGCAATGGCATTACTCCACGGAGGGAGCTCACATTGAATCCCATAACCCCCCGAGTCCTAAGCAGTTGCAGCCCAGCACCATTTTGAGAACCCACCCTTCAACAGGCTGCATCCTGCCCTGGGGCCCCAAAGCGCCTGCATCTCCACATCTTCACTGGAGCCCCACTGACATTCCCTGCCTGTAATGGCAGCCTCCAGGGCCGAGGCAGGAACCACTAGCAGTGACCATCCCCCCAATAGAGGGGGTTCTGAGGACAAATTCCATTGCCCACAACCACCACAGTGAGTTGCTGTGAGGCGAAGGCATGAGCAAAGTTCATGTCCCCCCAGACACCTACCTATGGTTACTTCCACTGAAAGTAACCCCACGCTTTCCAGTAGCAAGGCTATAGCACAGCCACTGCTCCCCAGCCTAAGCATTTTATTGGTCACCTGGAGATCACCCTGCCCCCACCTACCACAGCCAGTGCCTGCATGAACCACTGGGGGTCCTGAGAGCAAGACCACCTAGCCCAGCTTTGCCCTCCCCCGTACCTGAGCATGCTGCCTAGGAGGCTGGGAATCACTCAGCCTAGTCCACTGCTGTTAGCACCTGAGCATTCCTTCCAGGGTCTGAGGTTAGGCCCACCTGACCTGCCACTACCACCACAGTTGAAACCCACCCCCATGCACCACTTGTAATGCAGGCCTGGGGCCTGGCAGGCCCTGCCTGTCACGGCCAATGACAACATCAGTTTGGACTGCTTGGGTCTCAAAGGGCTGCCCCACCACTGCTATTGCCATCATCCATACCATACCTGCTTCTCAGGAGATCAAGAACTGCCAACCCACCTAGCCCACTGCTGCCATTCCTGACACCTGAGCAAGCCACCTCAAGACCCAAGAATTGACCTGCCTGAACCTGCTCACACTGGTGCCAGTGTTTGACACTCTGGGACTCAAGGACAGGCATGTTCATCCACTGCTGGCACCACTGGGGCCTGAAGACTGGCCTACCAGGCATCCCAATCCCCAGCAAAATTTCACCACAGCATCTACTAAAAACCACACCCTAAGCCACCAAGGAAATCACAGCACCACTAATGCTATTTTTAGCTAAAGAAAACATATGGAGACTACACTACTGCATGTACCCAAAATCAAAGGCAAAGTGCCCTTCCCAGTCAATACCGTAGTTACATCTTCATGAAAAAGTCTTCCCCTACAATAGCAAATTCAAAAAATGGGAAGAGTGACTGTTACATCAGTTGTGCACATATCAGTGTAAGGACACAGGAAATATGAAAAAGCAAGGAAATAAAAACACCTCCAAAGTAACACAGTAAGTCTTCAGTAACAGATCCCAATCAAAAAGAAGTTTGTGAAAGCCCAGAAAAAGAATTTTAAAAATACTGATATTAAAGAAGTTCAGGAAAATACAAAAGAATACTGAAAAATAATACAAAGACATCAGAAAAACAATTCAGGATATGAATGAGAAGTTTGCCAAAGATAAATATCATAAAAAAAGAACTAAACAGCAATTCTAAACTGAAGAACTTATTGAATGAAATACAAAATGTATTTGAAAGCTGCAGCAATAGACTAGATCAAGCAGAAGAAAGGATCTCAGAACTTGAAGACAGGTCTTTTGAAAAATGCAGACAAAAATAAAATAAAAAGAACAAAAAAGGAATAAACAAAGCCTACAATGACATATGAAACACCATAAAGCAACCAAATTTTTGAATTTTTAATGTCCCAGAGGGCAAAGAGAATGAAAGGGCTAGAAAACCTATTTAATGAAATAATAGATAAAAACTTCCCAAGTAGGCTGGGCACGGTGGCTCATGCCTGTAATCCCAACACTTTGGGAGGCCAAGGCAGGAGGATCACGAGGTCAGGAGTTGAAGACAAGCCTGGCCAACATAGTGAAATCCCACCTCTACTAAAAATACAAAAAAATTAGCCAGGTATGGTGGCAGGTGCCTGTAATCCCAGCTACTTGGGAGGCTGAGGCAGGAGAATCACTTGAACCCAGGAGGTGGAGGTTGCAGTGAGTGGAGATCGTGCCACTGCATTCCAGCCTGGGTGACAGACTACATCTCAAAAAGCAAAACAAAGCAAAACAAAAAAATTCCAAAGTATAGCAGGAAATTTAGACATCCAGACACAGGAGGCCCAGAGATTCCCAAACAGAGACAATTCAAAAAGGTCTTCTCCACAGCACATTATAGTTAAAATATAAAACATCAAAAGCAAAGAGAGAATTCTAAAAATAGCTAGTAACCTAGTCACTTATCCAGGAAACCCCATTGGACTAACAGTGGATTTCTCAACAGAAACCTTATAGGCCAGGAAAGAACGAAATACTATACTCAAAGTGCTGAAAGAAAAACAAACAAAAAACCTGTCATCCAAGAATACTATACCAAGCAAAGTTATCCTTCATAAACAAAACAGAAAGTATTTCACAGACAAGCAAAAGCTGAGAGAATTCATCACCACTAAACTGTCCCTAAAAGAAATGCTTAAGGGAGTCTTATACCCAGAAGTAAAAGAACAATATCTACCATTATGAAAATACACAAAAATATAAAAGCTTCTGGTAGAGGAAACATATAAACAAGGAAAAGACCAGACTCAAATGTTACCACTACAGAAAACCACCAAACCACTTTCTGTCTCTTATTAACCAATAATAATTATTGCTTAATTATTTCTTTTATTAAGCAATCAGAGAAAGAAAGAACAGGCCAGACGCAGTAGCTCACACCTGTAATCCCAGCACTTTGGGAGGTTGAGGTGGGTGGATCACCTAAGGTCAGGAGCTCGAGACCAGCCTAGCCAACATGGTGAAACCCTGTCTCTACTCAAAATATAAAAATTAGCTGGGCCCGGTGGCAGGCACCTATAGTCCCAGCTACTAGGGAGGCTGAGGCAGGAGAATTGCTCCAACCTGGGAGGCGGAGATTGCAGTGAGCCAAGATCATGCCACTGCACTCCAGCCTAAGTGATAGAGTGTGACCCAGTCTCAAAATGATAATAATAATAATAATAATAATAATAATAGAAAGAATAAAAGACATGCAAAGCAATCAGAAATCAATTAATGAAATGAGAGGAATAAACCTCACATATCAATAAAAACCTTGAATGTAAATGGATTAAACTTTCCACTTAAAAGATATAGACTGGTTGAATATATACAAAAAATAAAAATAAAAAAACACATAAGGCATGGCCCATATATATGTCACTTACAAGAAACTTGTCTCACCTATAAAGACACATATAGACTGAAAGTAAAGGGATAGTAAAAGATATTCCATACAAACAAAAACTAAAAGCAAGCAGGAGTAGCTACCTTTATATCAGGTAAACAGATTTTAAGTCAAAAATAGTAAAAAGAGAAGAAAGTCATTCTATAATGATAAAGGAATCAATTCAGTAAGAGGATATAATAATACTAAATATATATGCACTCAACACTGGAGTATCCAGATATTTAAAGCAAATATTATTAGATCTAAAGGGAGAGATAGATTCTAATACAATAATAATTGGGGACTTCATCTCTCAGCATTAGACAGATCATCTAGGCAGAAAATTAACAAGGAAATGTTGGATTTAAACTCTACATTATACCAAATGAACCTAATAGATATTTACAGACCATTTTATCCAACAGCTGCAGAATATATATTTGTCTCATCAGCACATAGAACGTTCTCTAGGATAGACCACATGTTAGGTTACAAAACGAGTCTCAAATTTTTTTTTTAAATTGAAGTAATATCAAGTGTCTTCTCAGGCCACAATGGAATAAAACTTTGGAAACTATACAAATACATGGAAATTAAAATACCTTCTTTTGAATGACCATTAGGTTAAGAAATAAATTTAAGGAGGAAATTAAAAACATTTCTTGAAACAAATGAAAATGGGGACATGATATACCAAAACCTATAGGATACAGAAAAAGCAGTGCTAAGAGGGAAGTTTATAGCAATAAACGCTTACATCAATAAAGTAGAAAGATTTCAAGTAAACAATCTTAGCAATGCATCTCAAGGAACTGAGAAAGCAAGAACAAACCAAACAAAATTTGTTGAAGGAAAGAAACATAAGATTATAGCAGAACTAAATGAAATGGAGGCTAAAAAATACAAAGATCAATGATATGAAAAGTTGTTTTAAAAGATAGGTAAAATTGATAAACAACTTACTAACCAAGAAAAAAAGAGAAAAACCGAAATAAATAAAACCAGAAATGAAAAATAAGACATTATGACTGATATCATAG
Organism: Macaca mulatta; assembly: GCF_049350105.2. Classification (NCBI taxonomy): domain Eukaryota; kingdom Metazoa; phylum Chordata; class Mammalia; order Primates; family Cercopithecidae; genus Macaca; species Macaca mulatta. Next base: position 121,438,437 of record NC_133417.1, on the reverse strand, counting down.
AAATATAAAAGATCACCAGGAACTATTATAAATAGTTGTTCATAATGTGCTAGAAGCAAACTGGAAAACCTAGAGGAAACAGATACATTCCTGGACACATACAATCACTAATATTGAATCAAGAAGAAACAGAAGGCCTGAACAGACCAATAACAAGTAATGAAATTGAATCAGTAATAAAGTCTCCCAAAAAAGAAAAGTGCAGGATTGGATGGCTTTTCTGCCAAATTCTACCAAACTTTCAAAGAAGAAATAACACCAATTCTCCTCAAATTATTCCAAAAACTGAGGTGGAGGAACTTCTTCCTAACTCATTCCATGAGGCCAATATTACCTTGCTATCAAAACCAGATGCGGACACAACAACAAAAAAGAAAATGACAGGCTAATTGTCTTGATAAACATAGATGCAAAAGTCCTCAACAAAACATTAGCAAACCAAATCCAACAGCAAAACAAACAAACAAACAAACAAACAAACCACCATGACCAAGTGGGATTTATCCCAGGGATGCAAGGGATACACAACACAATAAACATAATACATCACATTGACAGAATGAAAGGAAAAAACCATATGATCATCTCGATAGACACAGAAAAAGCATTTGATAAATTCCAACATCACTTCATAATAAAAAGTCTCAACAAACTAGGGTATAAAAGGAACACACCTCAGCATAATAAAGGCTCTAAATGACAAACCCGCAGTTAGCATAACACTGAATGAGGAAATGCTGAAAGCCTCTAAGAATTTGAACAAGGATGCCTGCTTTCACCACTCCCATTCCTAGCCAGAGGAGCCAGGCAAGAGAAAGAAATAAAAGGAATCTAAACAAAAAAATAAAAAAGAAAAGGAAAAAAAATGTCCCTTTTTACTTATGTTATTGTCTTATATCTAGAAACACCTAAAGGCTCCACACGCACACACACACACACACACACACACACCACACACACAAACTCTTAGATCTGATAAATAAATTCAGTAAAGTTGCAGGATGCAAAATCAACTTACAAAAATTATTATAACTTCAATATGCCAATAATGAGCTAGCTGAGAAAGATACCAAGAAGGCAATTCCATTTAAGTAGCTACCAAAAAAATATCTAAGAATAAATTTAACCTAGGAGGTGAAAGATCTCTACATGGAAAAATCATAAAAACACTGATGAAATAAATTGAAGAGGACACAAACAAATGGAAAGATATCCCATGCTTACAGATCAGAAGAATATTATTTAAATGACCATTCTACTCAAAACAATGCAGATTCAATGCAATCCCTAACAAAATATTAATGCTATTTTCCAAAGAAATAGAAAAACCAACTCTAAAATTAATATGGAACCAAAAAAGATCCCACATAACCAAAGCAATCCTGAAAAAAAAAGAGCAAAGCTGAAGGCACCACACTATCTCACTTCAAAATATATTACAAGGCTATTGTAACCAAACCAGTATGGTATTGGTATAGAAACAGACACATAGACCAAAGGAACAGAGTAGAGAATCCAGAAATAAATCCACATATTTACAGCTAAATGATTTTTGACAAAGGCATCAAGAACATACATTGGGGAAAGGATACTCTCTTTAATAAATAGTGCTGGGAAAATTGGATATCCATATGCAGAAAAATGAAAATGGATCCCAATGTCTCCCCATATACAAAACTTGAGATGAATTAAAGACTTAAATGTAAGACCCCAAACTATAAAACTACTAGAAGAAAACAGGGAAACAACTGCAGGATATTGGTCTAGGCAAAGAATTTATGACTAAGACCTCAAAAGCAGACAAGAAAAATACACAAATTGGGCTCAACAAATTAAAAAGCTGTCTTCTGCATTCCATATCATCTAGTGGTTAGAAAGAAAAAAAAAGCTTATGCATAAAAGGAAACAACAGAGTGAAGAGATGACTTGATAAATACTCAAGGTGATGGATACCCTAAATATCCTGACTTGATCATTCTACACTCTATGCATGTAACAAAACAACAAGTGAACCCCATAAACACTTAAAATACCATATCGATTTTTAAAACCAACAACTTTGCATAGGGGACGACGCATGACCTCTGTGAGCTGATGAGTCCAAGCATCTTGCCATGCACCTGCTTTAAGAATACATGCCATGGGCTGGGTGCGGTGGCTCATGCCTGTAATCCCAGCACTTTGGGAGGCCGAGGTGGGTGCATCACAAGGTCAGGAGTTCAAGACCAGCCTGGCCAAGGTGGTGAAACCCCATCTCTACTAAAAATACAAAAAAATTAGCCAGGTGTGGTGGTGAGCACCTGTAATCCCAGCTACTTGGGAGGCTGGGGCAGAGAATTGCTTGAACCCGGGAAGCGGAGGTTGCAGTGAGCTGAAATTGCACCACTGCACTCCAGCCTGGGGGACAGAGTGAGACTCTGTCTCAAAATAATAATAATAATAATAACACATGTCATGTGTTACCCTAACTTCATGAGTCAGGTGAGTGCCAGGGGTAGCAGAGTCAGGCTATCTCTAGCACCATCTAAGAAACTGTGATATCAAGACCTCTTCTTCCAGCCTGAGCCACAATCTTTTTCCACACCTTCCCTCCTTTCTTAAGGACCAATGAAAGGTATAAAGTCAAGGTATTTCCAGAGATTTTCCCAAACCGTATGTATCCTGGGCTCTGGCATCAGGAGTCTTTCTTCTTTTCCCAGAAGCCTGGACAACCTCCCACTGACAGAGCCTGATAATAAATGAGTTCATTACCAGGCTGTTGGGGCCCATGACAGCCCATCTGCTGGCATGATTAATTAAAACTTTGGCGATGGAGGTGCCATCTCAGGGTCGGAAAGCAATTCATTTGAGCGTCATCCAGACTATTATTTATGTTGGATTCTAGAATGACCAATGACAGAGAGCAAGGTCTATGTGAGTCAGTCTCAGTCTCATTGGCTTACTCTCCTTTTGTTTGTTTGTTTGTTTGTTTGTTTTTAAGATAGAGTCTCACTCTGTTGCCCAGGCTGGAGTACAGTGGAGCGGTCATGGCTCACTGCAATCTGAACCTCCTGGGCTCAATCAATCCTCCCAACTCAGCCTCCTGAGTAGTTGGGACTACAAGTGTGCACCACCATTTTCGTATTATTATTATTATTGTAGAGACAGGATCTCGCCATGTTGTCCAGGCTGGTCTCCAACTCCTGGGCACAAGCAATCCACCTACCTTGGCTTCCCAAAGTGCAGGGATTACAGGGATGCCATATTTCACAGAAATAGAAAAACCATCTCTAAAATTAATATGGAACCAAAAAAGAGCCCAAATCACCACCACACCTGGCCTCCTTACTCTATATTTCTTGCAGTCTCCTGCCCCAGGCAAGCCCACCCTAATGAAGCAGAGACAGATTGGTGGGAACCGGATCCTCAGATCCTCTAAGTGGGGCAACAGGATCATCCTCTTAGGGCTTTCAACTCCTCCCAGGAGTGGCGAGTATTGGGATTCAGAAGAGGGTTTCACTCTGTTTTCTTGACTCTTGTGAAAAGCAAACTCATCATTTTACATATTTATATTTGTCATGTTTCCCCAGAAAACAGAACCAATAGTGTATATATATATATGTATGTGTATATATATATAACATATATTAATTATAGGAACTGGCTTACATGATTATGGAGGCTGAGAAGGCCCATGATTTGCTATCTGCAAGTTGGAGAACCAGGAAAGCCAGTGGCGTAATTATCTGAAAGCCTGAGAACCAGGAGTGCCAATGTCTGAGGGCAGAAGGATGGATGGCTCAGCTCCAACAGGAGAGAGAACAAATTCACCCTTCCTCTGCCTTTTGTTCTATCCAGGCTTTCAACTGATTGGATGATGGCCACTTACATGGGTGAGGTTAGATCTTCGTTACTACTGATTCAAATGCTCATCTCTTCCAGACACACTCTCACAGGTACTCTGAGAAAGCTTTATAGCTATCTGGGCATCACTTAACCCACTCAATAATTATGGATATATAATTAACCATCACAGTCTTGATATAGCGATGCTCCCATCGCTCTCTCTGTGTTCTGCCAGTGAGCTGCAAAGCTGCTAGGTAAGGCCTCAGGCCCAAGCAGTGCTCTTCAGCCCATAGAACCAGAAGCCCTGCATTTGGGAGACGCTAGGGGATTTCCTGGCCATAAATAAGGTTGTGGTTTCGGTCCCCCACTGGCTATGATCATGGTTTGCTTATCTCTGTAGTGAGAACACAGAGGGGAAAGACGGACTCAGACTTTGGGAATAAACCCTGCCACCTCTGGAAACACACAGGAGAGGCACCACACTTCTTTTTTGTGCAGCCCACAGCTCCTGACACATCACAGTGAGTTCCAATGTGGATGTCTCACTAGAATGAAGTCACAGGAAGTCACAGGAAATGAATATTAATGAAAGTGGCCCTGATGCATGCATATTAAACTGCCCATCTCAGTCCCCATGTTCTTCTACTACACTTGAAACAAAATGTAACCCGGATCCATCATTCACCCCAAGATATAAATAGCTGATTACCGTTAAACTATTACTCTTATTAGGGGCATTGCATCTTCTCCTTTTCTAAGACAGCATCTCCCCCTGTTGACCAGGCTGGAGTGCAGTGGTGTGATCTCAGCTCACAGCAGCCTTGACCTCCAGGGCTCAAGTGATCCTCCCACCTCAGCCTCCTGGGTATGTGGGACTACAGGTGCACACCCCACATATCTGGTTAATTTTTCTATTTTTTTGTAGAGATGGGGTTTTGCTGTGTTGCCAAGGCTGGTCTCAAACTTCTGGGCTCAAGCAATCTGCCTGCCTCAGCCTCCCAAAGTGCTGGGATTACAGGCATTAGCACCCACATATGGCCAAGGAGCATCTCTATATTAACAAGGATCAAAGCCTTGAGCTATGGGAATGAGATAGGTGCAGTTTTAGAACAATGAGTGAAGGAAGGGAGCTTTGCAGTCTTTGGGACCTCCTAGAAATGACCTTTCATGTTAGCCAGTCCTCTTTTTCTGTATCCCTAATACTACCTCTTATCGAAGTTAGCATGATTTCACCACATTATCACCAGGAAGAAAGCGAGGTGCTGCATTCCTCATCTGGCTGGGCTGGTCACGTGAGACTCATAATCATAGGAATGAAGATGGAGGTCACGTGAGACTCATAATCATAGGAATGAAGATGGAGATGTCTTGGATTAAGTAGGACCTTGAATTAACTCATGTGCATATTCTAGTTAGGCTGTTGTGCTTCTGCTAGGTGATTGTGCTTTTTGGTACCATGAAGGAAAGAGGAAATGACTCAGACAAAAGTGGGAGGAGTCAGGCTGCAGGAGTATAACACAAGTATAGCTAAGAGAGCAGAGGGCAGGCAGGACATTGGGATCATCCCTGTAGGACACTGACTCACACCAAGAGATGACTATAGAGTTCAAGTTCGAGGGAGAGACTAAAGGAAGAATTTCTGCCTTGTCCTCTCGAACCCTGAGCTGTATAGAGTCCACTTGCCTCCAAGCTATATAGGAAGGAGCATCCAGACAGCCTTTCTGCCAGTCTCACTCCACACAGATATTTAGAGCTACATATTAGCAAGAGTAGGAGGGAAACACCAGGACACGGTTCCCAAATTTGGCTGTACACTGGAATCAGCTGGGGATAGTTCAACAGTATTTATTGTTGCCTGTCTCCTACATTCTGATTTAATTCGCAGGGCCTGTGACCGGGTGCTGGGCGTTTTCACAGGTCCTCAGGTGAGGTGAATGTGCAGCAAAGATTACACCAGGAGCAGGTCTGCAGCCCTGCATGAGCCTGCCAGTGACCAGCTTCCATGATGCTTACCCCACTTCTCACAAAGCACGGCTTCTAGGGACAGGACAGAGTTGCAGGATGCTCAGTCAGTGCTCCGAGTGCATGAAGGTGGGGGCCAGCATGCCTGCAGCACTGGGAAGACAGTGCTTACTTTGTTCGCCTCCTCCATAGGGCACACAGGTAAAGATGACACAAGGTGAGAGCTTTGTGGAAGTAGGTTGCAAAGAAGCGGTGACTAAGCAAACTGCAAGCACTTTCCTGAAAAGGGGGAAATGGTCAGAGGGGGATGTGGCTGAGGCAGGACAGGTGTGTCATGGTGGAGCAGTGAGTAGGGCAGGCGGCTTGCTCTGAGAGAGGGGAGGGCTGGGGTGGGGTGGGGGACAAGCTGACCCAGCCTGACACGTGGGCCGAGGGAGCATATTGGCACATGCTATTGATACTTGGGCACCTTTTCCCCAGAATCTCAGGACAGGGCTCTCTACTCTCTTGGGGCTGCCCTGGCTAGTACCTCATTCTCTCCCAAGCGATGTCAACTGCATCTGAATTGTTCTTGCATCCTGCCTCTTCAGTGCCTCTCCATCCTATCTGCACATTGCTGTCAGAATAATGCTGCTGAAGTGCCCATCTGATTGTATCTTTCTCCAAAAACAGGGTTTCTCCCACCATAACTGCCCTAACCTATCTTTGTCATCTAACATTTTCCATCATGCACCTGACCTCCGAGCAACCAAACCAGCTTTCTTGCATCTGGTCTGAACTCTGCTGTGTACTCTGTTTGAATGTCCTGGTCCTTTCCTCTCCATTAAATTCTTGCTCCATTCGTGGTTCACCTTAAATGCCACCAACTCCAGAAAGCATGAATCTCTTCTCAGTGGCTCTGAAACTCTTCTCAGCTCTTTTATAGCCCTTCTCACCTGTAGATTCTGGCTGTTTGCCACCTCCTCTCTCTACTGGACCATGAACTTCTGGGAGACAATGAATGTGTGTTCTTCAAACTCTAGTCTTCCAGAGTGCCCAGGAGAGCTTTGGATACAGCAGGTGCTCAATACATTATTTATTAAATGGAATTTTATAGTCAAGACACCCAGGACACATGTCAGAGAATGAGTAGGCACATACCTGCTTGTGGGGCAGCTGGAATATCAATAGAGAGGCATCTCTTCCTGCTAGGCGTGGTGTTGGATAAGATCCCTGTGACCCACATAATGCCCATGAGGACAAACATAAAAAGACAAGGCCGCATGCCTGGGACCCGGTGTTGTGCTGAACCCCTATTAACCTCAGTAGGGAAGGCATAAGGTTCAAGAAGCCAAAGAAGAGACCCAGAGCCAGCAAAAGAGACGTGGGGTTTTATTGAGGGCTTACATACAGGGGAAGAATCCAGAGGTGGTGGGTTGGATAGAACTGCCTTACATACAGAAGTGGCCCTGTAGTGTTGGGCTGGACAACATATCTCCATGGCCCACTGGTGGCAGGCTGGGCAGGAAAACCGCAACTGCCTGCAAACATCATGCAGTTTATACAGCATTTTCACTTAACCCCTTTCCCTAATGACCGACACCTGTCAACTGTCATTTAACCCAAAACTTAAGGCCTCAATCCTCTCTACAGCCTAGGTTTCATGGGATAGGCCAGGGGCTCAGATGTTTATTATAGATAAGAAACGAATCTCCGATTGGCCACTCCCAGATTTTCTAGCTCGAAACACACATTCAGGTGCATCTGCCATACAGGGTCATTATAAAGGTGTGCTTAAGTTATTGCTATCAGGTGCATTTACCCTACACTGGGTAAGACACTGATCACATGGACTCTTTCTTTATAACGCGCAAGAATTCATGAATAAAAGGACACAAAGACAGAATATCTAATAACAGCAAACATTTATAGAATACTTGCAGCTTGTTTCATATTCACATTTTCAATAAATGCAGAGAGATTATGTCTTCACAATTTAGTAGTCGGACCCTTTCCACCTATATAACATGGACAAACGTTTATCACTTCCTAACACAGCAAGAACATCTAGCACACGTGCACACAAACACATTTATGAAAGAAGGGGACTAAAATGGTTGAGTCCCATATTTCAGGTGCTGTTCTAGGTATCTGATATAAAACACACTCCCCAAAGTCCTGCTCATGTGTCTGTGTGTGTCTAGTTCAATCCCCTCCCTCCCCTTTTACCCTTGCCTTCCCACCCCTCGTACCACATGTATCTTCCTTTTAACTCCACACATTTGTGCTCTGGAGACATAATAATCTCAGTGGCTGTTATGGGTTGAATTATGATCCCCAAAAAGCTGTGTTGAAGTCCCAACCCTCAGTGCTTCTGAATGTGACCTTATTAGGAAATAGTCTTTCCTAATGTAATTGGTTGATAAGCTCAGATGAGTGGGGTGGGCTCCTCATACCACTGGTGTCCTTATAAGATGCCCTAGGAAACCAATACAGTGGCCTAGGAGGGGAATGTGTGCGTGTATGCATGAACGCTGGGCACTGGGATTATGCCTTGTGTGTGGACTAACAGTGTATATGTGCATGTGTGTGAGAGAAGGTTTGAGTCTGTGTGCCCATGCAATATGCATGGGAAGCCAAGGGATGATTCTGGCATTTACCATCACACACACACATACACACACACACACACACACACACACACTCTTCAGTCCTGAAGTTCTGAGTGTCCTCTCTGCTTGGACTATTAATTAGAATCGTGTATTCCTGCCTCCCTTTGCCAGTGGGCAGAAGGCAGTTTCTGAGCAGTGACTAAGCCTCTATCAGGACACTAATGCAAGTGGCCCATAAAAGGCATCTAACCCTGACACTGCTGGAGGATCTAGGGCCCAGGAAATTGGAAAGAAGGAAAGAAAATCTTTAAACAAAGGAGCCAGGTGAAGCGACATACCGCAGTGTGACTGACCTGCTGAGGTTCCAAGACCTGAAACACAAACATACACGCGCATGCACTCCTCCTCCCATCTAGAACCCAACTGTTTTTGAGTTCTGTTCTCTTAGTGGGCTTTCCATTCCTCCAACATTCTCTGAGAGGCAGCTCTCTGTTTTGTACGAGAAAATGTAGTCTGTTTGAGTGATGCACACTGGATCACAGAGCAAGTTACGGACAAAGATGAAACTGTCTGAGTGTCATTACTTATTTGCTAAACCACATAGGGCTGGGGTATCCACTCCTAAAAAGCAGAGCAGGATATTTTAAAGCCAGACAGGGGGGCTATATAGAGAAGGAAGAAAAATAGAATTGGAAGGACTGATAATGGAAATATTTACTGTACACTTACTGTACACCAAATATTTTATGTTGTTCATACTCATTTAATCCTGACAGCCCTGAAAGTTAACATAAATCCTGTTTGACAGTTGCAGAAACTGAGACTGAGAATGGTCAAGCAACTTGACTGAGGTCACAAAGCCAGCATATAGAGGCAGATTTTGAAAAACGCAGTTTGATTCCAGGCTGGGCTCTGATAATACTGAGTGGGCATTAAAAAGCAGGCTTCCGGGGAAGATGGAAAAGGAGTTGTGGAATCATCAAACGGCATGGATGTTGTACATAACTGAGGCCCTGGATTACAGAATTAAAATTCCATGTCTGTACTCCTCCCTCCCGCTCCCGCTCCACAGTTGGCAAGCGTGGGCCAGCCCAAGGCTACTGGTGGTGGGAGGAATAGCTTCATGTCCTCAAAGCACTCACCTAAATTCTGGTGTAGGGAGAGCTTAAAGGCTGTGGAAGAGACCCAGCATGCCTTTCCAAGTAGGTCCTAGGTTAGAAAGATTGGGGAGGCCTGTGTGTTAAAAGAGATGGCAGGAAATGATCCAGATCTATATCTGTAAAATCTCTGGCAATGACAGGATGTGAGGAAAGACAGGAGGATCAGGAGGGCTGGGGGGGCGACTGAAATGTACTAACACTGATTGCAAACTAAAAATAAAATCCTAGGCCCCCTCTAGCAACCGGAATAGAAACCCTCTTGGCCAAGAGGACCTCAGAAAAACCTTAGAAACTGAGTTCCCAGCCATGACAGGACAGGTCAGACACGCCTCGTTATACTCTCCTCCCTTTTATGGTTTAGACACAATTGACCAGTATTAATGTCAAAATAGAGGTCATAAGACTGACCAAACACATTCTTTGTGGCAAGATACCAAATTATAAACAGGACCAACGGCCACGCCAGGCAAGGGTTAAGTCATGCAGCCCTACACTTAGGTAATAAACTATGTTCTAACTGCCACAAGGTTTTTCGTTTTCTCTAGCAGCTAAATAAGCACTGGCCTCTAAATAAACAATACTAAAACACTTGCAGCTCCACCAGGTGCTGACTAACTGAACTCCACCAGCCGTAACAACAGCTTTGATTGGACAAGTGTGATGTCAGTAACTTCCTCCTGGTAAGAAGCCCACCAACCATGACTGGTTCTAGCGGGTTTACAGAGATTGCACACTTGAGTGCCTTCATGTCCTGAAAAGACCTTTTGATGTATAGGGCCTGATTGTAATATTTAAATATTAAGTCTCCACCCCAAGGTGAACATGGGTCATATGTAACATGCATGTTTAATATGCATGCATCAGGGCCACTTTCATTAATATTCATAGCTCCTCCTGTAACCTGTTGAATATGTGTTCAGCCAACCCATTCAGCATAAAAGCATAAAGCTCCTATCCCAACCCCTCCTCCTTGGAAGTGCCTGTCTCTGGGCTTCTGCTGGAGGAGGCTGTGCTTCCCAGCCTGCAGGATGGCCACCTGGCAGGCAGTCACCCTTAAGAAATAGTCTCCATTTTTCTAAATTTATATCTTATGATTTTTTTTTAAGTTAACATATCTGGCAAAGATGGGATTCTGAAGCAGCCCATGAATTTCTTTTCCTGTGTCACCCAGGACACCAGGTACAGCCAAGGTCACTTTGAAAAAGTCCAGTTGTTCCTGACCATGCTGCGAAAGGATCTGGGTAAGTGCTATCAGAATCCCAAGATCTCCCACTTTTAGGTTGCAGACTTGATTTCTTCTCTTAGGCCCCCTCCCTCTGCGAAACTCCAGAGGAGACCCTCCTGCTGGCCTTGGGTTTGGGAGGGCATTCCTAGTTCTTTCAGTCCTTTCTGGTTCCCTCCCTCCATGGACCCCGGAGGGAACATCTCTCCTGGCCTTGGGTTTGGAGGAGGCCTTCCTGATTCCCTCCATCCAAGGGCCCTGGAGAAAATGCCTTTGTGGGCTCCAGGCTTATGGAGAGGCATTCAGGTTGGACTCAACTGGTCCAGAAGGTTTGTGGGGATGCTCACACTAAGGGCACTGCAAGATTTGTCTTCATAAAGTCAGTGCAATGGGTAACTTACCCACTAGGGGCAGGAACTCCTGCAGAAGTTCAAAGGCATGCCAGGTTTTCTAGCACTTCAGCTAGCTACATATGGCCTGTTCTTGTGCACATTTTTAAACTCAACGGGCAAATTACAGCAAGGAAAATTCAGAGCTCAAACGCCCAACCTGCAACTATACAATTAAAATGTAGAGTTTGCTAAAGCTATCTATTTCTTTTTTCTTTTCAGCTGGCTTTGAATTTGCTGTTATTAAGCTACTGCTGTTAAGATAAACTCACTGTTTATGATATTACTAATTCAATGCTACTTGGAGATTTGTTCTTATACAGCTCAGCCCGTTGTAGCTAAAATGTAAACACTGAAAACTCATTTGAAACTTCAGAAAAAAAAAAGGGTAAAAGGTTTTTAAAAATAAAACTGCCATGAAAACTACTTTTCCCAAGACTTTGGTCCACAGCCTTCACTGGATTACCTACTGGGACAAAGTTTAGCCATGTGAACAGGTCCCAATTTTATCAGAAATAATTTGGATCCAGCTGCCTTTTGTAAAGTGGTGAGTTTGTGTTACTATCTCGTGGCTAAGGTTCCAAAGTAAAAGCTGTTAAGATCTTTGCGTGTATGTGTTTAAATGTTTGTACATGTACATGTATTATGTTGTGTTGTGTCTAGCATGGTACCAATCTGGCTTGTAAGTAAATTATACTTATAAACTAAGTAAGTCCAAATACTTTTTAGATTCTTGTGAACTTAGTAATCTGGTAAATAAAAATGGTTTTAAAATTATTGGTAAAATAAAACTAGAAATGTCTTCAGAATTGTCAGCATACTTTTTTTGGTCTGGGTTTACTGACTATTTTATATTTGCCTCTGCTAGATGTTTTAAGGTATCAGGGTTTGGTACAAAAGTTTATAAGACTATAAACCCAATCAAAAAGAGAATGATCTTTGTGTGCTTTTTTTGACAAGATTAATTTTTTTTTTTTTTTTTTTGAGATGCAGTCTCGCTCGCTCCGTCTCCCAGGCTGGAGTGCAGTGGCCGGATCTCAGCTCACTGCAAGCTCCACCTCCCGGGTTTACGCCATTCTCCTGCCTCAGCCTCCCGAGTAGCTGGGACTATAGGCGCCCGCCACCTCGCCTGGCTAGTTTTTTGTATTTTTTAGTAGAGACGGGGTTTCATCATGTTAGCCAGGATGGTCTCGATCTCCTGACCTCGTGATCCACCCGTCTTGGCCTCCCAAAGTGCTGGGATTACAGGCTTGAGCCACCGCGCCCAGCAACAAGACTAATTTAATATTGTTGGTTCAATGAAAATAGCTAAGTTGTTAGCTGTTTTGTTAGCTTCTGAGTTGTCGGCAAAAATATCCACGTTTAAGGTTCTTAACTTACATGAACATCTGATATTCACAGGCTACAAAAATGGTTAACAGGGCATACAGGCTACTAAACAGCTGATGACTTATCATATAGAACTTACAGATAAGTCACTGTTGTAACCTTGCTTTTTGGCTTTTATGTTGCTCAAAAGGTGTTTTTTTTTGTTTGTTTTGTTTTTTGAGACAGAGTCTCGCTCTGTTGCCCAGGCTGCAGTGCAGTGGCGCGATCTTGGCTCACTGCAAGCTCCACCTCCCGGGTTCACACCATTCTCCTGCCTCAGCCTTCCGAGTAACTGGGACTACAGGCGCCCACCAGCACGCCCAGCTAGTTTTTTGTATTTTTAGTAGAGACGGGGTTTCACCGTGTTAGCCAGGATGGTCTCCATCTCCTGACCTCGTGATTCGCCCACCTTGGCCTCCCAAAGTGCTGGGATTACAGGCGTGAGCCACCGTGCCCAGTCGCTCAAAGAATACTTATGAAAAGCATTTTGTGTGGGATTAAGTTGGCTGTAATTAAATTATTTCTGAAAGTCTTTCTAAATTTTGGTCCCTTATTTTAAAAGAAAGTTGTCTTAAAATATTGATTTACTCTTAATTAAAAGAGGTTTTGATTTTTAATTCTAAACCTGTTTCTTGTTGAAAACTTCTCAGATTCGTATCTTGGAAGTTCAACTTTCGCTGTGTCTTGCTACTTTGCTTTTTTCCCCCTTTGAGAAAGCCTGAGATGGTAACTTTCCCCTTCAACTGTTTTGCCAGCTCCTGTAACTTTTTTCCTCCGGTTCTAACAGACATTGTGGCCAGATGCTAAAATGTTTTATCTTGAAGGTCTAGAAAAGCAGTGTTTTCCTACAGTATAACTTGATTCTGTATTCTTGGCTTTTCCTGATGTCTGAATTGTTCCACATAACCAGAAAACTTCCCATGCTGTTACTAAGAGTCATGTATTCCCCTGTTCAAGGTACAGTTTTCTAGTTTCCTGTTTCCCCTATAATACAGAGTTCATTCATGAGCCCAGACACACTCTTCCTCTGTCTGATTAATTCAAGTAACTTTTTCCAGTTTGATTTCCAAGTTATCTAAATGGGCTTCTCACAGGAGAAGCAACCACACTGTAGGTTTTTCTTTGCCTTTTTGGTAACTGGCCTAAGAACCAAAGATTTTACATTTTATCAAGATAATTCCCATGTTTTCTTTATTAGATTTTTGATTACTTAGGAAAACTGAGGGTTAAGGTTTTTACATCCATGTGACTTTCTATATTGCATTTAAAGTCTTTTGATTATTACTTTTGGTTAAATGAATAACTATTACAATGACCTGTAATTCCATTTTGATCAAATGTTTTGAGCCTTTGAACATCTTTGACAAATGTCCTCAAAATCAAATAAACACTGCTAATTCTTCATGTTTTGCTTCTCAGAGTCAATAAAATCTTTTTTCTTTTAAACTATTTACAGCTTACAGAAATTGGGTAAAACAATGAAGATTACATTTCTCTCTACCTAGTATCTCTAGAATTTGAAAACTATTCAATCCCCCTAGGCCAATCTGCTTTCCATTGCCAAGGCACTGCTGCAAAAGTACAATACAATATCAAGCACCCTCCCAGTAGGCCCACGGACTATCACAGAAGGGGTGGCAATGAGATTATAAGGGCAAGTTTTAAGGGATAAAATTAGTTCAGACCCTCCAAATTAAAGATGGGCATACAGATTACCAAACAGCTTATGGCTCAACACATGGAATTTACAGACAAGTCACTTTTGTAACACTGCTTTTTGGTTCTTATGTTGCTCAAAAGGTTTTTAAGGGTTAATGAGCGCCTGTGAACCTCCATCCTCATCTGGCCTCTAATGTTTAATTAGTTATAAGTCTTTTGGTTCCAAGTCCCTTGGCCATAGGGATCCCACCAAAGAACAGAATGAGCCTGGGGCAGGTAACCACACCACCCCGGCAGTGACATGAGACAAAATAAATGTCTGGTCATCAATGTTGCCTCTCGCACATCTTGGCTAAAAGGGGAGAATGTCAAGTAAAAATAAAATCCTAAGACTCCTCCCCTACAGACTGAATGGACCCCCTGTTGGCCAAGGGGACCCAGAAAATTCTTAAAAACAGAGTTCCCAGCCATGACAGGACAGGAGGTTAGACACACCTTGTTATACTCCCTTCCCTTTTTTGGTTTACAGACAATTGACGCGCATTAAAGTTAAAATAGAGATCCTAAGATTGACAGAACAGATTCTTTGTGGCAACAACATAACAAATTATCATACCAGGCAAGGGTTATGTACCCCAATGCTTGACTCATGCGAGGCAAGGGTTAAGTTAAGCACCCCTATGCTTAAAGAATAAACTAGGTTCTAACTGCCACAAGGTTTCTTTCTCTCTAGCAGCTAAACAAGCAGTGTCCTCACCATCAACACTACTAAAACGCTTGCAGCCCCACCAGATGCTGATGAACTGAACTCTACCAGCCATAACTACAGCTTTGACTGGACAAGAGAGTGATTTCAGTAACTTTCTCCTGTTAAGAAGCCCACCGACCATGGACTGGTTCTAGTGGGTTTACAGAGATTGCGTACTTTGGTGCCTTCCTGTCCTGAAAAACCTTTTGATGTACTGGGTCTGACTGTAATATTTAAATGCCAAGTCTTCCCTGTGAGATGAACATGGGTCACATGTAACATGCTTGTTTAATGTGCATACATCAGGACCACCTTCATGAACATTCATAGCTCCTCCTGTAACCTACTGAATATGTATATTTAGACAACTTGTTCAGCATAAAGCTCCTAACCCAATCCCTCCTCCTTTGAAGTCCCTGTCTCTGGGCTTCTGCTGGAGGAGGCTGTGCTTTCCAGCTTGCAAGATAACCTGACAGGCTGTCACTCTTAAGAAGTAATAGTTTCCTCTCTCCTTTTCCAAACTTAAGGATTTGTGATATTAAAAAGTTAACATGGCTTACTTCATTGTGTTACTTAAATGAACTGATTTTAAATCTCAAACACACACACCAATTACCACATATATGGTAAAACTGGAGTCTATGAGGGTGAAGCAATTTCTCCGAGTTTCCACAGTAAGTGAAGGAGCTTCAAACTGCCATGCCGTTCATCAACTTTGGACGCTCTGCAAGTGGAGATTTCTCCCTCAGGCAGTGGCAGGAAGAGACTCTGCCCATCTCACTTCTGCCCACTTGATACAATGGTATGGGATTATTTCTCCTCTTTTTCCACAAAACAACATCAGGAGTGGATTGCTATGTTTCTCTATTACCGTGCATGGGTCTCACTCCTCAGCTTTTTCCGGTACAAGGTAGACTCTAATCTCAGAGGTGAGCACATTCTATTCTATTCATCTCTAGAACACAAGCCACAGGAATTTAGTGTTGACAAAGATGGTTCTTGGTGTTGCTAAAGCTGCAGAAATGACAGGAAGGACTCAGGAGAGCTTCTGCTGTTTTTGTTTTGTTTTTTTTCAGCTCCTATCAGACATTCCCAGGTGGAGCTGGGGTATTGTACCATCTGGCTTCAGAAATGCCAAGACTCCCTTTCACTCCTACCATCCGCCAACTTCTGTCAATACAAACTGATAAGAAAGGGAACCTATTTTTCAGCCTAGTATTCTTACTGTGGCAGAGATAGAGAAAAGTCATGCACATATGACGTAAGATTGTCAAGACCTGCCAGGGATTCACCCTCTGCCTCTGAGCAAGACTGTTTCTAATGTGAGTAGGAAGACACCAGAGAAAGGAGAGAGAAATCGTTTCCTGTTTTCAACATCTCCAGAGCAGATCCCTCAGCCAAGAAGAGTCTTAACCCCAGTAACAGACACAGCATCCTTGAAACAAACAACAGAAGTGATGTGGCCACATGGATACGTGTTTAATTCTTTGACAGTGTATTTGATCTTGCCCCAGTTTGGCCTCACTTAATCAAACTCAAATCCAACAGCTTGGAATGCAATTTTAAAATTCTGGGCAATGGCAAATGTCTCACACATGCTACCTTTAGTGCTTTCCTGGTCAAGCTATTATCCAGTTATTTACAAGAATAGAGTTCATTTTTGTTCTTAATTCTGAATGGGGAAATGACACGAGGCTTGATTTTGGCCACAGGGGAGGCATGGACATTCAACCTAAGGAGGAGCAGAGTTTGCTATCACCTACATTTGATGATTTCAGTTCGAAACAGCAAGGCATGCACATAACCCAGAGATGACCAGACTCTCTGGGCAGCCTGTTTTCACCCTTGCCCTCCTTGAAACAGGTCACATTCACAGCACTTATATGCATCCCCTAAAAATACCAATTCCAAGCACATTAGTGAAATGCATGTTGCACTGAATACTCAGTGGGGAGATGAAAATTCACTCAACCCAGACAGAGTAACTTAAGACTAGGATGCCTATGGACATTTGTGCTTCCCCAAGCCCCTAAAGCTGCCCTCCCCTGCAGCTGTCCATTGCTGTTGTCTTCACCCACTTCCATCTCTAAAATTCTCCCCTTAAGATAATCTTTATCAACACCAAAGCCAGTAAGCAGCCAGAACATCTCCCCTACCACCAAGTTCCCCCAGAGTGCCATCTTCCTTCTGCTTTCCTCTATCTTGGTGCCACTGCAATGCCTCAAGTAGTTCATCAACGTATTTATCCAACAAACCAGATCTGTTCCTAAGGGAAATTCTGCTGCAAAATAAATTTTAGTTTTCATCCTATTTTGCCAAGCTATTAATATATGCTGTTAGCAGTATGTGCTCATTAATCTTAACAATAACCCTGTAAGCTGTTATAATTCCCAGCATACTGAAAAGGTAACAGGAAGGGGTGTAGAGAAATTCAGACTTACCCATGCTAAGACCCCCATTCCAGGTCTGCCAGGGTCCTTACCCACAACACAAGCTGCAGTGCAAAGGTGAGCGGCCCTGGGCAATGTAAAATGGAAGGCTGTGGACAGGGCCTGGGTCTGGAGCTGCTTTCTCAACACTCCAAGCAGTACCCGTTCACACAGTCAAGCAGCTCCTGTGAGTTCCCTTTGGCTGAGAACGTCCTGTCTTCTCCTGGGCCACCCTGCCCACAGATAAAATGTAAGTGATTTATTTTGTTGCTTACAAAGGTTAAGGGACTTGCGAAGGTCATATAACTGTTAAATGCTATTGACATCTGGATTTAATAAACCTAAAATATCTAACATCCAGGTGGCTATTTAAAGCACTATGTCATTATGCCTCTTGAAAGGAAGTGTAGTCCTGGGTTACGTTTAAATGAAGGAGCATTTCTTTCCTTTCCAAATTGACTGCAGAAAGCCAACTATCTAAGCAGGGATTAGCAATTCTACTTCTGATCAGGTGAACTGACCTATATGGGGTAAAACTGCAGGGTGGGGGAAGCCCTATTTCCCCATCGCCCTCCTAATATTCCCCTGCCTGCTATAGGTAGGACTTACAAAAATGGCTGGAGACTGAGCTAGATTTATTACAGGTCGTTAAAATCCCTAATAGGTTGTTTAAACATCATATACATTTCCACTTCCTGCTTCATGCTGTCAACCAGGCACAAGCACCACGGCCTACTTTTTTTTTGAGATGGGTGTCTTGCTCTCTTGCCCAGGCTGGAATGTAGTGGCGTGATATAGGTTCACTGCAACCTCCGCCTCCCAGGGTCAAGTGATTCTTCTGCCTCAGCCTCCTGAGTAGCAGGTATTACAGGCGCCTGCCACCACGCCCAGCTAATATTTTGTATTTTTAGTAGAGATGGGGTTTTGCCATGTTGGCTAGGCTGTTCTTGAACTCCTGACCTCTAGCGATCCACCCGCCTCTGCCTCCCAAAGTGCTGGGATTACAGGCATGAGTCACCGCGCCCAAGGGCCTACTCTTTCCAAGCAGGCCCAATGAGACTTCTTCCCTGTCTTAGGCTTGGCAGTCAGTTGGTGGTAAGATCTGGATGTAGGAGGCAGATGACAAACCTAAGCCATGAGCCACAACCTAGCTGTTCCAAAGATCTCTGAAATAAGCTAATACAAAGCAGTATGTTGATTTCCATTTTGCTGTCTGCTCCTTGTGCATTTAGTTCCAGGAGGGAGTTAATAGGAGAGGGGTGGGTGGCAAGGCAGGATATGACCATTCCTTGGGCCCTGGTTGTGATACTAACTTAATATAATCAAAACCTAGGGTGACCATATAATCTATAATCCGTACCAGGACAATTTTGAGAGTGAAAAAGAGCACTATTAATTATGCTAGGTCAACAATCCATCCTCCGTAAGCTGGAATGCATGGTCACCCTGTTAAAAGTAAGAAAACCTACCCTGGGTCCTACCCTTACCTTTGATCTCATGGAGACTTTAATTTTTATGTATAACTAAGAAAACCTAGGTCCAATAACAATAGATGATTACAAAGAAGACAGCACTGGAATACTCAAGGTCTTAGAAGAAATAAGGTTAAAATAAAAAAACAGCAGCAGACCTATTTAAAAGTTGTTATGTGGCTGGGTGCAGTGGCTCATGCCTATAATCCAAGCACTTGGGGAGGCCAAGGTGGGCAGGTCATTTAAGGCCAGGAGTTTGAATCCAGCCTAGCCAACATGGAGAAACCCCGTCTCTACTAAAAATACAAAAATTAGCCAGGCTTGGCAGTGCATGCCTGTAATCCCAGCTACTTGGGAGGCTGAGGCAGGAGAATCGCTTGAACCTGGTCAGTGGAGGTTGCAGTGAGCCAAGATCGAGCCACTTGCACTCCAGCCTTGGTGACAGAGTGATACTCTATCTCAAAAAAAAAAAAAAAAAAAAAAGTTATATTCTGCCCAGGCCCTGGATTTGGAATTTTCATGAAACCATCTCATTTGTAGAAAGCATTTTAGGTTACAGTCCTTTTATGGGCATGCTCTTACTAAGCCTGAGAGGCAGGTCACAGGTTTAGCACTGTGACAGAAGCCATGCAGCAAGCAGCAGAAGCAGGACTCAAGTCCAGTATCTGGGTTAGCCCAGTGTTTCCTCCTGTACTCATGCTGTGTCCCCTCATGGCATCTGCTCTGCATGGGCCACAAGCTTGTGTCCTGAACTTAGAATATCTGGGGGAAGGCAGGGGACAACATGAAATGACGCCCACGGGAGACAGCGAACCAAACAGAACATCTGTTGCCTGAATCAAAATTAACTGCAAAGCCAGTCATTAGCACTGCACATCATCAAAACAGAAGGAGAGATCTGTGTCTATTTATTTTCGAAGTCATCCTGGACTTGGGGGAAAAAAAAATGCTGCCTAATCCCAACACGATTTTTCAATTAGTTTTCCAAGATTCTAAATCTTTTATGTAAATTAACTGGCAAAGGATTAAAACCCAACATTTAAAATAGTGATACTTAATGAGGGACAGCACATACCGTCAAGGGGGCATCTGGAAATACATGTCATCTGAGTTGTGACTTGGGTGGGGGGGGGTCACAAAGAGGATGACTCCTTTTCAAGTCAACAAATTTTAGTGACATAGAAGAAAAAGGTGACAGGGAGCATAGTCAGTGACTTGCAATTACAGACAAGCCTATCATTTGTGGGATTATTGGGTTTCTGAGGGGCAGCCCATGGCAGACTGAGGACAATACAGCACTTGCTGTCCTCCAAGGCTACACTCAACCTGGGAGTTCTGTAGATCTGCCAATCTCATTTCAGGGAAACAGGACTTTCATGTGTTCATGCAAAACATGCTGTCCCTCCTCAAAACAGTACGCTCTGATGAAGTCTACATAGCACATATACTGTGCCTGTATGAAATGGATTTGGAAAGTACATGACTCATTTAGTTCTTTCTCTCCTTAGCCTGTGAAACTAATTTCTTCCTTGAGGTATTCAGATTTAGGTGAAACAGGGTTAGAGAAGCACAAATAATCCTGCTACATTCAAACCAAGTCAAAAAGTATCAGAAGATCTAAAGGACTAAGTTGATTTAAACTTTTCCTGGCATGACAAAAAGACAGATGTTTCCAAAAAGAAATTCCCCAAACTGCCAAAGACAGGGGCTGCTGACAGAGCCATACTTACTGAGCTGATTCATATTGCTGGGAGGATCTGATAAGAGTAATGAAGATTTCAGAGATAAAAGTTTCTACTCTGTGGTTCTAAGAATGTCTCAGTTTTGTCCAAGTCACAAACAACCCCTAGGCTTTAACTAACCAGAAACTATGATGTCATCCTCTGTTGGGGTTACTTTAAATGGGCACCTGTATGTCAAGTTTGATGCAAGTGTGTATAGTATTGACAGGATGGCCTACAAGCCCAAAGTAAAGCACTCCTTTCTCTCCTCAGCTAAATGATGTTCTACCTTGCAGATCCATTTTCAATCAATGGATAAGGGTGTTCAATTCTCAGCAGAGCACTGAAGAAGTCTTTTGCAGACAATAATTAGCAGCAATTCACAGAGAAATGAGTCATTTATGCCTTTAATGTTACATGTACAAAATAGTGTATTAGCGACCACTTAAGAGGGTGCTGAAGACAGAGGTGACTGGGCACCAAGAAGTCTGTACACCAAGCAAAGAGGAATTGGAACTCAAGGCAAGAATGAGGACAAGAAAAAAAGAGAATAAGGGCTTTGTTATTTTCTTATTTAGTAAAGGAGATATCATCCAGAAAGATGAAAGCTGACTTAGGTAGAAATGGGAAAGACCGAAAAGTTACCTAAGTGTTTTAATGTAACGAAACTTTCTCTCCTTGAGGCTCTCAAGTAGAGAATCGTAAAGTGATATAATTCTAACTATTGTAGTAAATTTCTCAGTTTTTGAGTTTTTAAAGGTTCACTGATATGGCAGAGACTGGGCCAAAAGAAGGTCTTTTCTTCATGAGACCACCATCATAACTCACTGCTTAAAAGGAGTATGAAGGGAAATTGTGCTCCCCTTCCCACCCCACTTAAAGAAAACCACCTATATATAGAGCCAGAGTAATGTGGTAACTAAAAGGCCTCAACTAAAAAGAGAAGTGAATCCGTCGTTACCCATGGTTTTCCTAACCCAGCTGCTTGTTGGGAGGAAGCAAATGCTATTGCTTGCTCAACATCAGTTGTGACAGCTGTTGGAGGATCAGGCAAAGGAGGACTCTGGAAAGGGTTAAGAAACTCATCAATAACGGTGCCATGGTTCCACATGAGACACTAATCACATCACAAGGGCTGCAATTGTCACCGATATACTAGTACTAGGTCAAGAAGATAACTACTTTCCAGAACTTCAAAGCATGTATGTAATATACAAAGATTAGTAAGACCACAGAAGAAATAATACACCAACCAGAAAATAACAATGACTCTTTATAAACTTGTATGGGGTCTAAATTATCCCTTGTAATATATATGTGTGTATTCATTCCACAGAGAATTAAGGTGATCCGCCTTCGGGTAACCTGCTGGGAACTTCTTGAGCTTTTGGCTCCCCTTGAATGGCTGCATCCAACTTGTTTTGTTAGAACTCCCAGCATCACAGCGATGGCAGCTCTCTTAGATTCCCCATACATCCACGACCTATATCATGTCCAACTGTAAACAAGAACAACACACTTAGAAAGGAACCAGGACAATTTCATACCACTGCTTCTCTGGTGAGAGAGGGTTTAATGAAAATGACTCTCTGCGTTGGAAGACATGCATGTACTTGCTCATTTATTCACTGCTCACTATTTTAGGAGTTAAACATCCAGGTATCCACTCATTTTAGTAATGAGAATGTCTCTAAAAAAGGTTGACATCATAGTATGTAGTGTTTGTTGGACAGTTGTCATATGAAGCTTAAAGGTGGGAAGTTTCTAAACATTAAGGATAGATATAAAAGACAATATTTACTACACAACTTCTCAGGCATCAACAACATGGTGTAACGGGGTCCAGAAATCCTCAACTGCCTATCGGTCTATTTTGTTTACATTAAGTTAATTGAAAACATTTAGGAAGTAGCCTTTTTAAAGGCTGTTTTTATTTGTTAACCCACACAAACTGCATGTTGTATTACTTATTTTTGGCTAAGAGCAATTTCAATGAATTACAACATTTTGCTACTAATGGAATAGCCTCCCTAGTTCTTTTTCAGCCCTTCAAAGGAAAGGATTAATCTGAATGAACAATATAGCTGACACCATGAAACAAAGGAATTTCCATTACGAAATTACCTATCTGATTAAATGTATAATGGCAATTAATAATGGTGTAGGGAGCTTCTGGTGTATTGAAAATTAAAACACAAATAAGCAACAAGTCTATGATAATCAGCCTTTGTGGCTGTATTTACAGCTCAGGCGACTTCAATCACAGAACACCAGGTGCATATTAAAAGTACTTACTAAATCGTCCACATCACCACCTTCTTCAAATACAGCTGCTGTGTCTCCACTTGGTTTGTCTTTGGGGGCCAGAAACTGTAAATAGAAAGTCAGTTATCACACCAAAATGGTATTTTTGCCCCTTTGAAGGAGGGAACAATCTGCTAGCATTGCCACAGGGAAACCTAAGGCAGCCTGCTTAGCAAAGTCTCACTGCAAACCGCCCAAAAGAAACATCATCCTGGCCTAAGTTCCTTTATTTGGCTTTGGGTGAGAGGCCCAGTTTTGAGGTTCAAGTAGTCCATACTAAGTTATCACTAGAAAAAGTGCTCATGAAGAGGGAGGAAATGACATGGCTTGTCAAGACAGTGACTATGTGTAGGGTCCTGTATAAGCATGGTGGACATCTGCTGTTTCCAGTTCTGCTTCCACAGGAAATAAGTTGGCTAGCTAAGGTTAAGAAAATAACCAACCATCCCAAACTAGTATGCTCTTTTGAAAGGAACATGAGAATCAAGTCAAAATTAGAATAATCTCAAGTTGAATGATGAAGAACCAGGGGGAAAAAAAAAAAAAGATTAGAATAATCTATTCTTAAATTCCACTGTGGACAAAAGCAGTACAAGGGGGACTTCTTATGAGAAATGGATGAGAAAACCGTTCAGCATCACTGTTCAAGATGTGGAGCTTCTGAAAGGCAGATATGTAATAAAACATAATAAAACAAAATAAAAACAGATACATAATAAAAGTCCAGGAAGTGGTCTGTGAGGATCTAGGAATGACACTCAGATTTTAAAAGGGTAGTCAGGTGAGTGCCCTTGAAACTTATCTGAACACTCTTTTTCCTGTCCCTCCAAGGGACAGCAGTGGGGAGCCTTTTCCTTCAAGGCATGTGGCAGCTGCCTCTAAGAGCTGGGTTCTAGCAATGCGTATCTATCTAGCAATGCGTATCTATCCTAACACAAGAAGGTGATCTTCTGGTAGCATGCCTGCCTGTAGGAGTGAGTGTTTTAGAGGGGGCAGTGGAAGGTGGGGCACTTCTACTTTTCATTTGGGGGCCAGAAACAGTAAATAGAGTCAGTTATGGTACCACAACGGGCTGGCCCCTAGAGGCATTCTGGCATTCCTCAGGGTGAGAGTGCATGGAGCAGGCATGCGGTAAGCGAACCTTTCAGCCCACTCATGCTCTCCTGTAGTTGCTTCCACCCAAGAGGAAAAAGTATAGTTATACTTTCCTCACTCTCTCAACATGAAAAAATGGTAAGAACTGCCATTCTCTACATTCCTGTTATTTTTATGGTACAATGGACACAATCATGACCTCTGAAACCTAAGACCTATAAACTAAAATATGTCTCTTTAAAAAGTCAAACCAAAGTCAACCCTGAAATATGAGGCTGCATGCAGCAAGTTTCAGGAAGCAAGAAAGCTCTGGCTGTCCTTCCATTCCTCATATACAAAAACACACACAGGTAACAAAGTGGTAACAATGGAGGTCATGTCTGCCTTAAGGTACAGGGCCTTCGTCAGCACCATGGACATAATTGTTTGTTGACTCAACCACTCTCTTGGACTTTGTTTTCCCTCAATTAAAACTACCTCACTATTCACTAACTTCTTTTTTGACTGAGCGAATAAGGAATTTATCTTCTTTTAAGGACATTTGTGGATCTTTCCATAGTCCTTTGTTGACCCTAAACTGGGCCATGTGCAAGACTGAGAATCTATGATGTAAGAGACAGAAAATCCCACAGTGGGAGCAGACAATCAGTAAGGAAGCTTCTGTTTCATTCATTCTATTTATTCTGGGTGATTATGAATAAAGATATCTGAGAGCCAAATACAGATAAATGAATAAAAAATCTATACATTCACTGGCATATGATTTATGTGTAAAGGTTAAATAAACTGTACTTTATCCTAGATACTGAAATTGGTTTTAATTTGGGGTTTTCTGGGTTATTATCATACTTTTTATGTTGTACCTCTCCTCTCCTACTCATTATCATTAACCCCTGCAGGATTTTTGTGATATCACGACTATATGGCTACAGGATAAGACTTATCCAGTTGAGGCAAGAGAATAAAAAGCAGAGTTGCATCCGGCCATAAATCTCTGTGGGGCCACAAATGACCAGTATCTTCCAAACATCTGAAAAACTCCATGGGCTCAACGGTTCTGTAGTCCACTACACCTTGTATGACCCCTTGACTTAAGGACTTATTGATGAATCTAGAAAAATCCCTGATGTGTTTTGGCACTCAGCCAAATTTAGAATTTGCAATTCTAAAATCTCAAATTCCCACTCCCTACCAACCTGCAAAGCCCCCTTCACACTGCAATTAAAGAATAAATTAACATAGGACTGGTGGCACAGTATGACCACGGTAGATATACTTAAGCACAAATGGTACATCTCTGAGACTAGGCCAAATTCCTAGGAAGAAAGGAGCAGCAGCAAAAATTTTCATCAAGTGCTAAGTATCGTCTGCAACTGATTTGCCTGACAGATCTGCTTCACATTTCTGTGTAAGCAAATTATGTTTAAAAGCTGGGCTGCCATCCATTGTCCTTCCCAATGCCCCAGGCAAGGCTGATCTCTTCCACATATCACTCCTCATCATCAGTGTTTGTAACTGTAAGTAATTCCAGCCAATGCAGTGACAGGAAAGCAAGATAGAGCAGAGAACTCAATGACTGGCCTGCTTTCTCAATAAAAGCAAGAGATTCTCTGAATCTCTTCTGCAGAAAGGGGTAGGAGTCAACTCTCATCTTTTTTCATGTGTTCCTTCCCTCTGCAACATGCTGAGAAAGTAGAGAACAGATAGAAAGGGCACGTGTGTGACATATTCCTTCTTCCTCAAACCACCATCACTTACCCGGGGTTACCATTAAAGTGCCTCCTTACCTGGAGAACTTTATGAAATGGATAACCTACTACTTTTCAAGTACACTGAAATATAATCTTGGCCACAAGCAGAGAAATGAAATCAATAACCTCTATATAGAAACTGCCAGTCCTACCTCCCCATAAGACTAAAAAACTAACTATCATCTTGTGCTCAGACCCTTACCAACCCCCAAAGTAAAAACACATGACCTCCACTGGGTTGTTTCCAACACCATCAGGTGATTCCAAAGGATTACTCACAATCTAGATGTGTAAAAAAGCATCAAAAGTCAGTTTGCATGTACTCTGCCTAAAATGACATATATTTGGGTTTCATTAATGCCACTAGTAGCTTAATGGATGCTATAAACACTAGTATGGTGCAAGAGGGAAATCCTGTAGCCTAGTGTGGAGAACACAACCCTGTCAGTTTCTCAGGAACCCTAGGCAAGCCACCTGACCTTTTCATAACTAATTTCCCTCAAAAATAAAATGTGAATACTACTACTTACCATACCTATCTTAGGGGTTGTATGAGTCTCAGATAAAATAAAGTATAAAAAACGTATTTACGGTATTGTAAGTTTTATGTTCTAATTCCTAGGAATACACTTAACATATGTCCACCAAGTAATATATACATACAGATATATATATATATGTAGATATATATCTACAGCATCTTTATTCATAAAGCCAAAGGATAAACAAGCAAATGTCCATCATTAGGAGAATGGATGAATAAATTGTGGTAAAACCATAAAAGGGACACTACATAGCTATAATCACATAATTGGTGAAAAAAGGCATGATTCCAATTATATGAAGGTCAAAAACAGGCCAGACGACTCTCAAGTGACAGAAGTCAGAACAGTGGTTCCCTTGAGGGATGGGGCTTCTGACTGGGAAGGTACCAGGGAGCCTTATGGGGTGATGGAAATGTTCTATTATTTTGATCTGGGTGGTGAGCACCCAGGTATATGAATGTGTAAGAATTCATCAAGTTGCACAGTTAAGATCTGTGCATTTACTATACACATGTTCTACCTCAATAAAAAATTTAATATCATATCTTAAATGTATCAAGTCTTAAATAAACAATGGGTAACACTGTGATACTTTCATTATTACTTTTCTTGTACTAGCAAACTACACCAGAGAATTAAGGCAGAAAATGAAAGCAGAAAAGAGCAAAGAAAAATGTCATAGGGTCCAACAGGGGCCAGCAGTTTGACAAAAATGCTCTCAAGAAATGATTCTTAACCTTTGTCTTCAATCCTTCACTAAGCTTTGGAGAATTCCTGTGCACTCCCACACACAGAACTGGATGTCCTCTTGACAGAGGGAGCATGGGCATCCTTTCTCTAGGTAGATGTGGTCGGTGGCATTATAAGTTGAAGGCGTGAAGAGTTGGCACCATAGTGTGGTGATAAGGTGACTGTAGCAGGCATCAGGGGGTCTGGATTCCAGTCAATTCTGCTGGCCACTAGCTTGCTGCGAGGCACTGAGCCAGAAAACTTTACCTCTCTAGACAGGGGTGTTGGTAAAATGGCCACATTGCTATCTATTAATGTCTGACACTAAGGTGGAAAATCCATAAATGTCAACAATAAAGAAGGATAAATTAGGCAGTTACAAGAAAAACAAGTGCTAAAATAACTTTTTTTTTCATAGAGCTTACATCAAATAATTATTTAGACATAGCTCAGCCTCTTGGAATCTGGTAAAAAAAAAATAATAATGATGATCCCAATGCCATGGAGATAAATCCTCTTTCTTCACTGCTTTCTCAATACTAAAGGATAATGAAGGACTAGGGCAGTGCTAGAACTAGATTCCAGGCCAGTGACTTACTGTGAGCTCTCAGACACACCACTCAACCTCTTCTACCCACTACAGAGCCGGGAGAACTGACAGATGAAGGGCACACAAAGGCTATACAAAGATTCTACCAAACAGCAAATGCTAATGCCATATCTCATCATACAAACTAGAAACAGAAAAAGTGGATGAACTGACAGCTTATAACAATAATAAAAATGAACATTAAAGAATGATAATATTTATGCCTAGGTTTCAAAATTAAATGAGAGGTACCAGGAAACTTAAAAGAAAGTGACTGTCTAAACTTATGCCATGGAAAAACTTTCTATTTCTGTAGCAGAGCTGACTTCCTTCTATTTCTCAAAGGATCATACAATCCACATATTTCTAGAACACACTGGAGGGTAATAGCTCTTAAGATGTTATACAAATGTAAAGTTGTAATTTAATTTTCACTTAAAATGAACATCCCTGGATAATTACTTCCTTTCAAATGTCAACATTTAATAGCAAGAATTTGACAGCTTGCTAACTTTAAATAACTTACGGGAAGTACCTCAAAAGAATTTAAATGGACTGTGAGGATTGTTCTTTAACCTCACTGATTATAGTCAAGTTTCCTTAAATGATTATTTGGGAAGTGACCAAATTGAACATTTGAAGGCAATATAAATGAATATTTCAGTGCATGGTCAAAAGGGATTATACTTCTCTCACTTGGCTAAGAGAAATAGCTAAAGCATGTCTCTTCTATTAAAACCACAAGGAATCAGCTTCCTTGAGCCAGAATCTTCCTCCGCAATTCTCCCCATTATCATCTACATGTATACTCCTTTTTCTACACTTCTCTCCAAAAATCAACAGATGCCATTTAAACGCATTTTCAGGCCAGGAATGGCTGGTATTACATGCCTATAATCCCAGCACTTTGGGAAGCCAAGGTGGGCAGATCACTTGAGGTCAAGAGTTTGAGAACAGCCTCGCTAACATGGTAAAACCCACTCTCTACTAAAAATACAAAAATTAGCCAGGTAGGGTGGTGAGCACTTGCAATCCCAGCTACTCGGGAGGCTGAGGCACAACTACTTGAACCCGGGAGGCAGAGGTTGCAGTGAGCCGACACCATGCCACTACACTCCAGCTTGGGCAACAGAGCGAGACTCTGTCTCTAAATAAATAAATAAAAGCATTTTTAATATAAAAGATCAAGTTTTCACTCTGGAAAACAAAATAAAGGGTTCATGTGATATTAAAGCAGACACAAAAGCATAATCTCACAGTAAGGCACGATATAGTGACGGGGGTGGGGGGGGGTACTCACCACTACACTAACAAGAACTGACAGACATAATACAGTGTACACTGAAGGTGAGTCAAAATTACAGGGTCTACTCTATGACTTTCCAGGTTATTCTAACCACCACCTTGGTTCTAGGCACAGAAAGTCATCTGTTGAAATGAAGTAGACAGGGACTACTGTATTTTAGAAATGACTGGTCCAAGATTCCACTTATAAAACTTAATCCACTTGAAAATGAAGGTCTGGTGTGGTGCACAGGAACATGCATTTTAATTCTCTTGCTACCTCCATGAGCTCCAAGTGTAACCTTTACCTTTCTGGGGCTTGGCTTCCCAGAGGTAACAGGGATGGTAGTTCCTGCTCTTGGTAATTCTTAGCAGATAACTGTGAGGATCACAGAGATAATACTGGGCTCTTTGGTTCGGGAATTGAATACAAGTAAAATTCTACCATTATCTAGATATGATGTATATAGTGCTCTAGGTACACACCATACAAAAACAGTTCTTTAGAAGTGAAAGAGTTATATAAATACCTGGCATACATACTACATTGGCTGAAGCACTGATAAAAGTGGGGGGAAAAAAAAGGAAATGGCATTTTCTAGATGTCAAAGAGAGTCTGCTAGGTGAATGTGCAATGTACTTCTTTTGGAGGCTATGAGATAATACATATCAAAGTGCTTAGCACAGAGCTGGTACTCAATACATTTTTGTTGAATTTCCTAACTTCTTATCTGCCATGACAGTGAAGTTCAGTGTTGCTGGTAGTACTGGAAGCATACTCTCTGTGCCTTGACTATCGAAACACTATGTTCTAAAGGAAGAAGAGGCCAGTCAGAGCCAGGCAACCCATGGCTGAAGTAGAAGAGATTCTCTCCACTTGTTTTTTATGATGTTCTCTCTATTCAAAGATGGTGACGTTTTGAGTTTTTTTTTTTTTTTGGAGACTGAGTTTTGCTCTTGTTGCCCAGGCTGGAGTGCAACAGCACGATCTCAGTTTACCCCAGCCTCCGCCTCCCGGGTTCAAGCGATTCTCCTGCTCCAGAAGAGTTGTCTTAAACTACAACTGACATCAGTTCTGGTGATACCAGAATTATCTAAGGACACCATCTTATACCTACCCGGTCATTAACTGAAATTTCTTTCTATAGCTTCATCATCAGACATTAAAATTCCTCATGCTTAGGCTCAGTGCCTTTACATTTCAAGGAAGACATCCTATTTGCATTATAGAACAAGCCTTGCACAATTTGCAAGTGCATCATCCGTTTTCAGATTTCTTTCCTGTCTAATACTCTGGGTTAACTTTGGCTAAGATGTGCTGCTGGGAGGAAACACAAGCTTTTTTAGGTCACGGCTCCTCACTTCTTCCAAAAACTCTAATATGTACCCAATTGTCACCTGGATAACAAATCTTCTTAATGTAATAACAACAAAAAAATATTTTTCCTGATTTACTTGTTTAGCAAAAACTGATAGGTCTTCACGCCATGTGACAATTAATATTATGTGTCAACTTGGCTAGGGTATGGTCCCCAGTTGTTCCATCAAACACTACTTTAGATGTTGCTGTGAGGGTATTTTGTAGATGTGATTAACATTTACAATTAGCTGATTTTAAGCAAAGATTACTCTTAATAATATCTGTAGGTCTCATCCAATCAAGTGAAGGCCTTAAGAGCAAAAGCTGAGGTTTCTGCTTCAGGACTGTAACATAAAAATCCTGCCTGAGTTTCCAGCCTGCTAGCTTGGTCCTACAAATTTCAGACTTGCCAACCCTACAATCACACGAGCCAATTTCTTAAATTCAGCTAATAAATCTCTCTCTCTATATATGTGTATGTGTGTGTGTGTGTGTATGTGCACACACACACACACGCACACATATACGTTCTCTTGGTTCTATTTCTCTGGAGAACCTTGACTGAAACAGCCCAGTTCAAGGAGGAGATATTATCAAACATTGTATAAAGTGACAAATAGAAATAAAACCAAACAGTTAAATGGCATACTCAAGCCCATGGTGCTCAGTACTGACTGTGGCAGAGGGTACAGACACCATGGAATCGCTTCTGAGATATAATCACCACCTTACAGTATGCTTTGAAAATTCCAGGATCCTACTCCCTGAAAGTAGGGATGACATCTGTTTTGTTTTGCTTTTTTTTTTTTTAACAAAAATCTTTTGCTAGGCAAAGTGCTTAATAAAAATTCTTGTATATTTTAATTTCTCTTTCAAACCATACTATGGTTTCTGCCAAATGCCTTACTTAGTTGAAAATTGAAGATATTTAAATTTTGGCCTGAATTTAGCCTTCTGATTAACATTTCCAGCTTTGCGTCTGTCACTTCCCTAACAGATTCCTATTCACCAGCCCCAGACCAAGCTCTCCCTTAGTGTGTATAGTTATTTTCTGAGTCTCCGTTGTTTCCCTCTGCTCCATTTTAACTGCCTGAGCTTCTAGAGGACAGGGGTGCTGTCTTATCATCCAGCACAGTGCCTAGCGCACTGTAGAAGCTTAGTAACTGAGAGCTGTCAGGTGCCAGCAGGACTACATTAGTCAGTGACTGTAACTGAAACTGAATGTTATGAAGTACATACTTCTGAGCTATTCAACTTAATTCATTAAAATTTCATCACAACCTTGAGGTACAATGAAGGATTACTGAACTAAATAACTACATGTATTTGACTCATGGCTGAATCAGATTCAATACACACCTAACAAGGAGGCCTAGGCCTAACAATGTGTGTGAATAAAAAGTTCATGGGGACTGCACGGGGTCTTTTATTGAAAATACCTGGACGTCCCTTATGCTAGAATACTAGTGTTTCTCTATTCACTTATAATACAATCACCGGAGGGGTTTTAAAATGCAAACAAACCGGCTGTGCTCACGACCCATCTCAGACTAACAGAATGTCTACAGTAATTCTAATTTTTAATCAGTATTAACAACAACAGCAACAAAAAGAGGGAGGGAGGGAAGGAGGGCTCACCAAGTGACTAATGTGTGGCCAGGGTGGGAATCACTGTGGATTTCATAGCCTTTACCAGGGCTAAGGCTAAGTTTGTGCACTATGGAGTTCAACAGCATGCTCTAGAGGTACTGAAGCTGGGATTACAGATGAGTTCCAGAAATATAACCACAGCCTACAGGAAACTGAGTAAGATTATAATTTCTCCCATGAGGATGCTGTGATTGAAGCAATTTACATACTGAATACAAAATGAGTACACTCATTTAGTTACCCATAAAATTTAACTTCTTCGAGGGCATCAAGAAAATAAAGTCCACTATAATAATTCAACTGAAGACAAAGAGTTACCCCTCAATACCTTTTTGGCTTCGTCAGCTGTGACAGAACTTCCAGAGGCTTCCTCTTTGGTGATGAGAGTAATTCCATCTAAAAAGTAATTCAGAGTAACATCTAAACACAAAGATACAACCCCAATCCCATTTTCCTTTCCACACCTCCTCCCACCTTTGAGTTGGAGATTTCTTTTTTTTTTAAATAGAGACAGGGTCCCACTATGTTGCCCAGGCTGGTCTCGAACTCCTGGGCTCAAGTGATCCTCCCAAGGAACAAAAGTAGGTCCTTGAATAATGTTGTTTCATTAAAACATTGATGAGAAAAAAAATGGTTTCATTATGTGTCATTTTTCTTAAAGTCAGAATTTTCAAGAACCTATGGACAATGTTAAGGGAGGACTTACTGTAGCACATAGCAGAAGTTCAATAAAGAAATGATAATTAAATGATTGTATGCTTTTGTTCAAACCATCAGGCACCCAATATGGAACTATGCATACATTTTGTCTTGT
Organism: Macaca mulatta; assembly: GCF_049350105.2. Classification (NCBI taxonomy): domain Eukaryota; kingdom Metazoa; phylum Chordata; class Mammalia; order Primates; family Cercopithecidae; genus Macaca; species Macaca mulatta. The sequence continues at coordinate 121,405,770 of NC_133417.1, read as the reverse complement.
GGCCATGTTACTGCCTATTGATAGAGTGGCCAGAGGACTAGGGAGGAAGAAAACATGGTCTTCACCAAGGGGCATGTCTATCATTTAGGATAGTTCATCAATTTTAGCTCAGTAAGAACAAATCAAGGGTAGAAAATCCACTCTTTAGTTTGCTCTTCTTCTTAAGATATTTTCCTCCATCAAATGGCTGATGATACCTGACATACTGTCTGAAAAGCATATGTATTTAACATCTATTCGTACCTATGAATGGCCTTGGCCATCTGTATTCTGTCAGTGGCATATAAGCTATCAGAAAATATGGATTTTGCATATGTCCTATAAGTTTCTTTTCAGCAAATATGCTATAGGCATTCAATAAATACCAAAACCAATCTCCTTCATTTACTGGGTCAACAGCAGAGACACAAAAGTGATCTGAGTAAGCACCCTTCACTACCCATTCCAATTCCTTTTGTTCTCCAGTGCAGAAGTGAAAGGGCTGAAAAATTAACTGTCAGAAAAACGGTTACCTGTGTGATGAAGAGTTACCCATTAGAAGGTGGACAGATAGGTATGCAACTCTTTTTATACAGAATTTGCACACAAAGAGAGATTGAAACAAATTTTGCATCTCTAGTATAAGTGAAAAGTTTCTCTGTCTCATAAACATCATCGTTTTCATAATATGTATTTTAAACAAGAAATATCTTATACTTGGGTTCTAAAAGAAAATCAGGTCATGTTCTAAAAAAGGTGGGGCAAAGGGCATGAAAAAAAGCAAAGAGCAAGCCTAACATTGAAAGAATGTGTGCTGTCTTCTTTCTGAGTTTAATTTGCATTGGTTGCTGTGCAAGTGAGGAACTGAATGGTTTTGGTGCATGAAGATGCTGGTCCGCTGAAAAAAGTCCAAGTATATGGTAACCGAAAAATAGCAGGGAGATAAAATCTGGGTGAGGTCAACCAAAGGGCTGTGGATCCAGCAGGAGTGAAATGGCCTAAGGATCTGAGAAAGCGGACAATGTTCACCCACACAGCTGCTCCATTCAACAAACAGAAAGGCACAGCCCTGAAATAGGTCACACTGAGTAAAGAGTCTAAGATGGAACTTACATGTTTATTTATTATTTATCACTTTGTATTTATGCTTATTAAGGGAGAGTTTGAGTTCACTGAACACTGAGCATTTCCCAAAGCCATGTAGAAAGTCATCGTGTTTCCCACGTAACTCATTATACAATATAGTTTATATTTAGAATTTATGTGTATATTTAGAATAAAATAGCCTAAGTATTTGCAGAAAAAGACAAATGACAACTTACCCTGAACAACAATTTCCCAGAAATGATTTAACTGTTTAATTTCCACTTTCTCTCGAAGGGCTTTCAGGAAGTTGTTAAAGCGCTGCTCTTCTGAAAACTGTGGTAGCAAGTTGGGGTAGAGGAGGCGGCAAGTCAGAGCAAACACAAAAACAAATTCAGCCCCAGACCAAACAAAGTATTGTATATTCTGAAGCACCTTACTTATTACAAAAAAATAAAATGTTCTTCTTTGGTACATGGGAAGCTGGCATTCCAAACTGAGGTGTGTTCACTGGGGACCAGAAATCCTTCCATCTGTGGAAGGCACAGAGCTTCCCAGAGTCAGTTTTTTTGTGGTGGCCTAGCTCTTTGTTCTTAACATTCAATGTAGAAAATCTCAAACAAAAACAGAGAACAATTTTGTGAGTGCTCACACACTCATAACCCAGCTTCAATAATTATCAACTCAAGCTGGGCATGGTGGTTCATGCCTGTAATCCCAGCACTCTGGGAGGAAAGGTGGACGGATAACCTGCGGTCAGGAGTTCAAGACCGGCCTGGCCAACATGGTGAAACCCCATCTCTACTAAAAATACAAAAATTAGCTGGGCGTGGTGGCGTGCGCCTGTAATCCCAGCTACTTGGGAGGCTGAGGCAGGAGAATCGCTTGAGCCTGGGAGGCAGAGGTTGCAGTGAGCCAAGAGCCGTCACTACACACCAGACTGGGCGACAAGAGCCAGATTCTGTCTCAAGAAAAAAGAAAAAGACAAAAAGAAAAAATAATAATCTCTCCATTAAGATTGAATGATATGCCACTGAAGTCTCTTCTGCTCCTCTCTCTCTCTGCCGTTTTTTTTAAGAAATACGATGTGACCTGGTATTTTTAAGGACACTGGGTGGCAACCATGCACAGAGGTGTTGTAAGACACCCCATCTAGCCTGGGTAGTGCTTTAAAAAAACAATACACTTTTACTCTCTCTCTCCATCTAACCAAATCTTTCTCTACCAAACGGAATCATCTGCAGGCTTGTCCTGACTCTACTTTTCCAAAATTTGTCTTTATCTGAAGAGTATTCAGGTTATCTACTTCTGGATCTTTTATTGTAATCTAATTTTAATGAATTTTCTATTTTCTTGTCACTCTTTGTAAACACCTAAATTATTTAAGCATTAATTCATTCATACGTTCAGCAAATATTTAATAAGTACCCACACAAGAACATACACTACAACTGTGCCCACTTTAAAAACATACTTTCTAATTTAAACTTGCTCACTTCTTACCTAAAGATACAAAAGCCTATACAAAATTTGGAAAATGTTTAGAAATATTCTCTAAAAATTCCTAATAAAACAATCAGACAGACAAAACCCACACAAAAGGCATGGGAGGAACTTACGCTCAGTGTTCTTTTTTTTCCTGACATTTAGATCCCTACTCCTGTCTTCATAAAATCTTTCTCAATAATTATACCAATATATATTTTCCATCAATTTCCCTAAAATACCCCTTCCTTTACAATAATGAGCAGGCCACCAGAGGTTATAATGGAAATTTCCTTGGTTCCCTAAATAGGAAAAGAAAGCAAAGGCCAGGGCTTCCGTATAATAAAAAGCCAACTTTCAGGGATAAAACATCCTACCTACTCATCTTTATTCCACCTCAGAAATGACAGTGATAGTAACATGAGTTTAAGTCGTTTCTAGTTCCATTGGCATACACTGCTATTCACATCGAGAATGATAATTTCCACGGCCCAGGCTCATTTCCGGGATGCTGTATGCCTCTTTCCCTGTGATAGTGGCCAACTGTTTAGGAAGAAAAGAGATGCAAGGATAACAATACCTTAATGGCTTCTTCTCGGAAGGCTCGGATGCAGTCCATGCTCTTCATAAAATATGGTGTTTCATTAGTATCCAAAAACTGTTCGATGTGATTTATGAGCTGGTTACTCGCTAAAACATAAGACAACATATTTTCTTAGATTTGAGTGATGCTTGAGAGAGGGTATGCTTCTGTGTTTATGCCTATAAGTATGTATTATAGTTCACAAGACTCATGGTCAGCAAGTACAATTGCCATACTTCTTTTAGGAGAGAGAGGAGATGCAAAATCCTGATTTCAAAACTCTGTATTTGAGAAGTCTGAATAATACCTATTGATATTTGTCAATAAATTAATTTCTAAAATGCTGAGAATTACAGTCGAAATACTCTGTATTTCTGATATTTTTTGGGATATCAGAACCTAGGTTGTAGATGTTTTTAAAATTGTTGTTGTTGTTATTTTATTTTCCCCCAGAATTTAGGGGCCATTTGGATAATTCAAAACTGCCTTTCCTATTGTATTCACAGAAAACAGATCCTCTAGTCCCTCCCCTAATTCTACTCAGGATAACTGTCGAACAGTGCTGGGTAGTGAAAAATAACGAGCCAGGGACACCCCATCTTCTACCAATCCAAGGTTAAATTAGGAAAGATCAGCCCCAGTCTTAACAAAATATCCCTTTTGAATGAGAAATCATTACTATCTATCTTATGCCCTTAGCTGGACCTGAATATTCTCCCTATTGCTCACCACTCCAAAAGCCACAAATACTTAATAAACAGTAACTGTCAGCAAGCAATGTCATAAATGCTACAGAAGGAAAAAATGCATTCACAGTGTTATCATTTCCAAAGTAGGTTACAACTTATAAAGAAACAAAAAATTATTCAGTATGAATAAAAAGCAGAGGAAAACGGAAATCTAAAAGTCATGAGGAAGCTTAATTTGCTGTGCAGATCAAAACTGACCCTTAAGATCTGTGTGGAAGAACAAATCAGTGAGATGTGGGTATTCATGCCTAAAGGCTCCCTCTCCTGTGTCCCCTCAAACCATTCACTAGCTGTGGCTGTTTGGCAATTTATGCTGAATGTTCAAGATATTCTATGACTGCATGTTTCCCCAAATCACAGCCTCCTGTGAGCATTCTAGCAGCTACGTGTGTGTGCACAGTGCTAAAGAAAACTACTTTCAAGCTTTACCAATAAAGACCCCAGGCCACTAACTCTGTGAATCACAGTGACCTGAACATTACTCAACGCCTTCCTTATTAAAAACATGAAATCGGTGCTAAGAATCTACTTATTTCCTAAGGACCACACAGCATATAGAAATGATTACAAAACTGGATGAAGTATTTTTTAATACAGCAATTTTCCAGCAAGGGAAAAATATCCCCAGTAACCGTTTCATCCCTTCTACCAACTCGGAAATTATGATCTCCATTATAAGAAAGCACTTAACAAACTTGAGGGATTAAAGAAACATTTCCCTGCAATTTCAGAAATCTTTACCAACGTATCCCGCAGAAGGGAATTAATATCCAACTACAATTCAAAGTAGAGAATGTTCAGATGAATCTTTTTAAACAAGGTAAATAATACAACCCTGATTAGTAGGCAGAGCAGAAAACCATCAACAAAAACTCAAAGCAAACAGAAGTTATCTCCCCTTTTCAGCTTGAAAAGCAAAATAACAGAAATGTTCGATAACAGAAAGTGGTGTACTTTCCCAGATCATTTGATAGAAAGTTCACTCGAAGTTACATATCTGGGCACAAATAAAAACCTTTACAGGCCAAGGACAATAATCCTAGAGACTCTAAATTCTCCATTTCTTTTGAAATGAGAATAGGAAATCTTAGGAAGCTATAATGGAAATGTTTCACTTTGTTTGATAGTATATACTTACTGTATGACTACTATGTAGAAGATACTATGTTATGTTCTGTGGGAGACAGAATTAAGTTGAAGATAAGGCCCTTGCCTTTGAGGAGTTTGCAGTTGAATAGGGGATATAATGCATTTACATAAAATTAACACTGGGAAATAATGTGAAGAGAGCTATGAGTTTTAAGGAATTATATTAATCGGTTTGAATTTTTAAAAAATCTTTGGTGATTACAGAAAGTTTCATAAATCAATATGGCTTTTTAGTTAGGCAATGAAAAACAGAATCTGGCAATTACACAGCAGGAAGCAGAATTAGCCTAAGTATGAAGAAGAAAGCACAAGGTGTGTGTGGAGAAAAGCAAATGGCCTCATACATGGACAGAAATAGGGGAAGAAAAAAGAGTGAGGATTAGACAGAAAATGGCTGGAGGAAAGGCAGTTCCAAGAAGACAGTATATGTGAGAGTCCTGAGGTAGGGGGTAGAGCTTGGCTCCTTAGAAAGTGTAGAAGAAATAAGACATTTTAGTGGTTGGATAGTGGAAAGGAAGCTGAAGAAGGTGGCTAAGAAGAATTAGTCACAGAGAGAGAGAGAGCGTGTGTGTGTGTGTGTCAGGAGTTCATGGCATCACAGATACTAAGAGAAGACATTACTCAAAGGAAAGAGTTGTCTGCTGTGTCCAAACTATTGCAAAAAGACTACAAGGAAAAGAATATAAAGAGCATAGGTAATTAAGGATAAAAACATAGGGAATCCTAAGAGCTTGGAGCCCATGAAATGACTACACAGGTACTAAACTGCTTTGCGAAAAACCAAAGCAAAACAAAAAAACAGAACAAACCACCAGCTTCCTGACTCATTTTATCCTGAACTATGATAGAACACACATACACACACACACACACACACACACACACACACACGCACGCTATCTTACAGAGAAAAATATTCAAAAGAAACAAAAATAAAGCAAATACCCAAGCCAACAATCCATTTGCAATGATAAAGGAAAGAAGGTAGTCCAGTCTGCCGTAACTTTTTTTTTTTTTTTTGCCCAGGCTGGAGTGCAGTGGCCGGATCTCAGCTCACTGCAAGCTCCGCCTCCCGGGTTCACGCCATTCTCCTGCCTCAGCCTCCCAAGTAGCTGGGACTACAGGCGCCCGCCACTTCGCCCGGCTAGTTTTTTTTTTGTATTTTTTAGTAGAGACGGGGTTTCACCGTGTTAGCCAGGATGGTCTCGATCTCCTGACCTCATGATCCGCCCGTCTCGGCCTCCCAAAGTGCTGGGACCACAGGCTTGAGCCACCGCGCCCGGCCGTAACTTCTTTATAAAAGGCAGTAGCAGGAGTCTTAATACCCAGTTTCTTTGTAAAAAATGAAGTCCTAATGTATCTGTGGGCCTATTTGGATTTAGTTTTTCTTATTTACACGTTAGACTGTTCTGCTCCTTCCTCCAGAGGGTTCACAAACACAGATGGATAAACATATCCAAACTTCCAATAAACCCAGTGAATACAAAGAACCAGATTTTGGCCTTCTAGGAATACTCAGTTACATGGCTTGTAAATCTGGTCCATGATTCTAAATTCTGTCCCTCTACCCAGACTACTTCTGTGGATCACTGACTATGATGAACCATTTAACACCAGGGAATAGCTGTGATGGATGATGTGTGAATATACTGAGTATCAAAAGGGATATAGACAAGAGACCTCCCTTCCAAAGTTTTGTGGCAGTTCACATTTCCCTGCCATTTTTACTAAAAGTAAAATGCAGAAATGGCTAACAAAAACAATATTCCACTTTGGCTGGATTACGCTTTTGATTCCCCTGCCTCACATAAAGGAAACGCTGATCATCAGGATGCTTTTCTCTGCTTCTACATCAATTACAGGGCTAAGGAACAGCTTATCAGTCTTCAAACTCAGTAAATCACAGCCCCAATTATAATTCACCAAAATGCTCTTCAAAATTAGTCAGTGACTCAATAATACTCATTAGTAGCTAAAATAAAAAATGGCCATTGGAAGGGCCATCCATCTTAGGATACTAAGTCAGGCAAATGGCTGTTACTTATTTCCAGGATTACTTCAAATGTCTGTTTTGGATTTTGAGGTTTTAGATATGGGCATCATATACTAACCCAGTATCTCACATGAGTACAGATGTTGATAACCAAAATCAATCTCAATACTTCAGTATCATATTCAAAATGTTATCAAGATTTAGAAATGTTACAGAAGAGGAAAATGGCAAAGTTTTCTTGTTTAATCTGAAATACACATTCTTCTTCTCTACTGAAAACATTTACCACCACCCAAAGTCCCGTAAAATGGACTACACCTCCCTTCTCATTGCAGTCACCAAGGTCAAAACACCCAGGGCCATGTGCATGTCTGCCTCTGACTTTACATTTACTCACTACCTCTGTTCTTTGCAAAGATGTTTCCAGCAAAGTGAAAGGAAGTCATTTATTGTGGGATTTTCTCCTCCATCTGACAGAGCTCAAAAAGCAGTAAGTTCCCTCATCTGTCACAGATTATATATAAAAGACTGTGAAGACACCTCAAACAATTTGGCTGAACTCAGCCATCATTTAGGATATTTCCCAATTTAATTCTTCTCACTTTCTCAATGCCTCATGTAAATGTAACTTATTGAAATGCTGTACATTTTGCAAATGTCAGCAGTTAAATAACTTTTAAATGTTAAGAACAAATTTATGGCCGGTCGCGATGGCGCAAGTCTGTAACCCTAGCACTTTGGGAGGCCAAGGAGGATGGATCACTTGAGATCAGAAGTTCGAGACCAGCCTGGCCAACATCGTGAAACCCTGTCTCTACTAAAAATACAAAAATTAGCTGGAAACCGCTTGAACCCAGGAGGCGGAGGTTGCAGTGAGCCGAGATCATGCCACTGCACTCCAACGTGGGCAACAGAGTGAGATTCCATCTCAAAAAAAAAAAAAAAAAAAGAAAGGAAAGAAAAAAACAAATTTATATAGCCAATGACAATCGCATCTTTGTAACACAAAATTAAAAGTGACAATAAAAATCAAGCACTTAAATCAAAATAAGTATAAGGACAGGTAATTCATTATTAAGAGAATAAAAAGGAGTAATGCCCATCAGCAAATAAAACTCCAGGCAAGCAGTCCAGTCTACCATAAATTAAATCCACGTGTAAATTACAATCATTGTTTAAGCCAGAAATTTGTAAAAGATATTTGCCTGATAAGAAAGAAAGCCTGTTTTAACACAGGCAATTTAAGAAACGTATCAAAAACAGGCTTTCTTTATGCCTCTTTACTATCGGATATAAATTGGCCACTGTGGGTAGAGGCAGTATGTACATCAGTCAGGGTCCAACACAAACAATATAAATCATTCCAAATATTTAACACAGGAGATTTAAGACAGGCAATTGTTTCGCAGGTTATGAAGTGTGTTAAAGCCAACTGAAAATGGTGCTGTAACCCAGGGATTGGTAACGGCAAGAAACCCTTAGCATCCCTTGGTACACAGGAAAAAGAAAAGAAAGGGTATAAATAGAGCTCTGAGGACCAACGGTGCTACCCAACACAGAAAGGGAGGAAGAGCTACCCTGGTTTCTCCCTCCCTACTTCCCACCAGTATCTCTCATGCTGAACCCAGTAGGAAGTCTTTAGACACGGGAGCCTGGAAAATGCAACCCACAGGAGCCAGCTCTGCCCACACCTCCCTCAGATGCAGGGCATACAGAAGAAGGGAGGGGGAGGAGGGGATCTAAGGGCACAGTGTGTTATGAACTCACAAGGGGATGGCCCATTTTATGAACTGGATATTTCCAGGAGACAGAAATGCAAGGGATCAGGCTGGGCCCAGTGGCTCACGCCTGTAATCCCAGCACTTTGGGAGGCCAAGTCGGGTGGATCACCTGAGGTCAGGAGTTCAAGACCAGCCTGGCCAATAGGGCGAAACCCTGTCTCTACTAAAAATACAAAAATTAGCTGGGTGTGGTGGCACATGCCTGTAATCCCAGCTACTCAGGAGGCTGAGGCAGGAGAATCATCTGAGCCTGGGAGGCAGAGGTTGCAGTGGGCCAAGATCTCACCACTGTACTCCAGCCTGGGCGACAGAGTGAGACTCCATTTCAAAAACACAGAAATTAGCAAGGCATCATTTAAATTATAAGGGAAGCTAAAATATGCAGGTTTATTTCTTGCTAGCGAGGTAGGATACAATGAAATTCAATTAAAAGTTACTGAAGAAGTTCAAAAGCATATTTAAAGCTTTTCCCAGCCATTTTTATTTTTTTTAAAAAGCTGTATTTCTGTAAAAAACAAATTACGTAAAAAAATATTGTTTTCACTTCTACTTGAAACATTTTTAGAGCTACATACATTTCCTTTCCTTTGGGTCTAACATGGTTGTGACATGCAACTGTGTGGACCATGACAATAAACAAGAGGTAATGGATGCAACTGAGCATTTCCCATGGCATTCTGGTCCTCTCAGAAATCAAATGTACTTCTGAAATTTTAAGTACAAAAAGAAGGTATCTTAAATATTTTTTCTCTAAATCACACACACACACAGACACAAAATGCTGACTTATTTCTTAAACACCCTTCTTTCTGCTTCCACTTCTAAAGAGTTCAGACTGAAGAGTGCTCTTTGCTCTTGGTATTCTTTGTTTTTTAGTTGTATGGTCTTTAATGAAATATTCTTATTAAGGAAAAATAAATCACTGGATGGCAACAAAAGAGAACTAGGAAAAAAGCATAAGCTTGAGTAACCTGAAAATGACATTGGAATCTGTCATCTTTTTTAAGCAGCTGGACTGAGAAGCAGACATAGCTCTGCTCTTTGCCTTAGCCTGCCCTTCTTCCACCTTCTAGAAACTATTCTGTAAGCTCTTTGCCCCAAACTTCCTCAATCTAAAAAAAAAGAAGTTCCCTGCCTCCCTTTCAGAACAGAAAAATCAGTAGATACGACAGAGAAAACACCACAGACATAATATTATGCGTGACCAGTGGCACAGGAAATTGGACTAAGGTATGCAAAGTGCTGACCACCTCAACACACAGATGCAGTCCTGTATTTTTAAATTATTACTATTCTTACCAATAACTAAAAAACTCAATTAAAACCTCACCATTTAAGTTCCACAAGTTCAGTCAGAGCCCATTTTTTCATGCTTAACGATTTTCTCATTAAGTGCAGTAATTTCTTACAAATTGCAGTAATAAAAGTAAGTCCGGCTGGGTGTATTCCCCCCTTTCATATGCTGCCTTTTCATTGATGTGTTAAATTAAAACCCCAGGCACAAGGAACAGACTAAATGCAAGGTCTTTATTGTCAGAATCCATTCCTGCAGACTATGAGATCTCTCTCCTTTTATTTCTGTTTTTATTTGAGCTAGCTGTGAATCCTACTTTGTAGCCACAGGAAGAATAATATGGAAGGTCTCTTGGCCTTAGCTCACTCTGTATAACAAATATGGTACTGGGAGCTAATGAGAAACTAGAAAAATGATATCCAGTTAGCCCACTGGCTGTAAGCTCATTTTATGTAAGACAGCATTATGATATAACATTTTTATTGTGATGAATAATAGTTCTCATCTTAAATAGCCTGGGTTATGACCAGATCTGTTACCAGGTCAGCTGGCAAATTTTAAGTTTCCTGGTAAGTGGAATAGTTCTGTGGCATTCTACGGTCTTGTAATTTTTTATTAGAAATATTCAGTTTAACCATTAAAAAACCACTGAACATATCCCACAAAGCCTGAAGGTCATCAATTAATATTTACAGGGCATACAACAGTTAACTAAAGACCAAAGAACATGCACTGCCTAGTGTAACTAATTTTCCCCAATTCTACAAAGGAGTGCACTTAAAGTAGAATATTGAGACATTATGCTAACATAAGAAAGAAACTAAAGGAAGACTTTCTCATTAAATGAGGAAATATCTTTCAGCTTTTTAGGAAATACATATGTCACATGCCTGAAGGAATGTGTTGTGGTGGGGAGTGAAGGCTAAGGGAAGGCAGAGAAAGAGGATCTCCACAATTTTCCAAGGTCCTAGAATTCCAAAACTTGGCAATGCTTACTAGAATTGATAGAGAAGAATTAAGAACCTTTTCACCATGCTTGATTCCATTCCAAATGAGCAGTAGGGGAAAGGAAAAAATGCAAGATAATAGCGATAGGTACTGTAGCAAATTTATAGTATCTATCTAGCTTCATACCTGAGTAAATGTCATCAAACTAACATAGCAAGTAAGTAGAAGACACCAAGTAGTCATAGTAACGGTGCAGCCAAGAGGAAAAAGGAACACAAAACCAATCTGGCAACGGGATCCAATTAAAAGTTGGTAATTGAACGGAACTGAAACGCAGGTATCAGTTGAAGAGACTGAGTGAGTGATGAGTCAGACTCCTCACCAAGGAGAGAACAGGCAGCCATTGTTGAATGGCTTTTGGGGAAGTTGGACAACGGGGACACAGCACACAAGTCTTCTAGGATGCCTCAAGAATTTCAGTATTTTTTGAAAGGAAATACTAGGTACCAGAAATTTTATAAAGACAGTATTCTATCTGATAACTCCTAAAAACTGATAAATAATGCCTTGTGTTTATACGGTATCTTTTCTTAGGGACCTCTCAGATTCTTCTTTCTTTTCATTTTCCCCCCTCTATCCTTTCTGATTTTATGAAGGAAGTTTTATAATATTCTAGAGGTCAAAATACAGACATGTTAGATTCTCTACTTCTTCTCTGATGGGGCTAAGACTTAGGAACTAATCCAAAGAACCAGAGAAGTAAATCTGCTACAATTCAAAAATTCAAATCATTATTACTCCCAAGCACTGTTTTATTAAAGTTGGCAATGGAAAACAAAAAAGCCAGATGAAGGTCATTTTGTCTCACTGATGGTAGAGCACCAGCAGTATCTAAGATAATGAATCATACTACAATAAAAATACAACACGGCATTGGGATCCAAAGATATACTGGTTCTCAAATCACAGACATCTCTTTAGAGTAGGATTTGGGGGTAAATACAAGAACGGTCATTTTTAATAAAGAGTTAATCAGCTTTAGAAAGCCGATGCTGCAAGGGCATTAGCAGGAATATGGTTTGAATACAAGGTTCATAGAGGGAATCTGTATAAGAATAGGTCAGGAGAGGCAGAATGGGACCAGACTGTGGCAAGTCTTGAATGGGGGGCTGAATGGGAGTAATTGATAATGGTTGACGCAGAATAAAATCTGTGCTATAAGAAGTTAAATCTGTATAAACATATGGGCAGGAATGAAGGAGAACTTTGAAGGTTATTAATGAAGGATGCTGGAACTGTCCAATGACAAAATAATGAAAGCCTGAGTTAGGATAGTGATAGGATGGAAAGGAAGAGACAGACCTGAGATGTAAATTAGAAGACGATTAGAAAGCAGAAGAGAAATGGAGACAAGGTTGTCAGAAATGCTCATTAAACTCAAGGCCAGCCATGGTGGCTGATGCCTGTAATCCCAGCACTTTGGGAGGCCGAGGCAGGCAGATGATCTGAGGTCGAGAGTTCGAGACCAGCCTGACCAAGACAGAGAAACCCCGTCTCTACTAAAAATACAAAATTAGCCGGGTGTGGTGGTGCATGCCTGTAATCCCAGCTACTCAGGAAGGCCGAGGCAGGAGGATTGTTTGAACCTGGGAGGTGGAGGTTGCGGTGAGCCGAGATCATGCCATTGCACTCCAGTCTGGACAACGAGAGTTAAACTCTGTCTCAAAAAAAAAAAAGATACTCAAGGGGCAAAACAACAGTAACACTGCCACTTATTTCTGGAAAGTCCCATTAATAGCATCAGGACACGCCATCGCTTAGGTGGTTGCCTTCCTTAGAATGCCCTTCCTTTGGGCCCTCTCCTATCCACCTGTACCATAATGGACCAGGTTATGCCAACCTCCTCCAGGAATTATTTTTAAGACAGAGTCTTGCTCTGTTGCCTAGGCTGGAGTGCACTGGCATGATGTCAGCTCACCGCAACCTCCTGCCTTCCAGGTTTAAGCAATTCTTGTGCCTCAGCCTCCCGAGTAGCTGGGACTACAGGCCCACGCCATCACGCCCGGCTAATTTTTGTATTTTTAGTAGAGATGGGGTTTTGCCATGTTGGCTAGGCTGGTCTTGAATTCCTGGCTTCAAGTGAGCCACCCGCCTTGGTATGCCAAAGTGCTGGGATTACAGGTGTGAACCACTGTACCCGGTCCCTCCATGAATTCTTCTTCAAAGGAGTAACCTACCTGCATTTGCACCCATATATTCTGCCTTCCATCCTATTGCCTTTGCTGAACTGTGTGTTATCTAAGTTATCCCCTTCCCCTTGTGCCCTAGATCCCATGCCTCTCCGCTACTCCAGGATTTCTTCCAGTCTCACGTCTTACAGTCTCTATGGCGCCTTCTCCATGATTTATACATACAACTCAGACCTTTTTCCTGAAGTCCAGACCTGTGTGACCATCTTCCCCTTCTCAGCAAATGGCAATTCGTCCAGTTGCTCAGACTAAAAATCTTGGGAGTTATTTTTAACCTCTTTCTCTCTCACACACTCTACATTCAAATGATCAGCAAAACTTGACAATTCTACTATCAAAACAGATAAAAAAATCGGACCTCTTCTTACTACCTCCTGTCACGTGGATTAATGCCAAAGCCTTCTAACTCATCTGCCTACCTTAACCTTGCCCTTTTCCTCAACATGGTATGAAATATAAAATCAGATCATCCACTACTTCAAACTCTTCAACGGTTTCATATTTCACTCAGAGAAAAGCAAAAGGTCTAGGAGGCCTTACGTGATTATGTACCCCAGCCAGCTCTCTGATCTCAGCTACTTTCTTTGCTCCAGCCACACAGGCCTCTCTGATGCTTCTAGCCAAGCACACTCATCCTGAGCTTTTCAAGAACATGCTGCTCCCTCTGTCTGCAAAGCTCTTCCCACAGATATCCACTAGGTTCTCTCTCTCACTATCCTCAATTCTCAGTTCAACAGTCAGGACTTCCCTGATCCTCTACATAAAATTATAAGCCCATCTCAACCCAGCATTCCCTATCCCACTATCCTGCTTTAACTTGTCTCTATAGTGCTGCCACGGGTTGAACAGTATCCCCACCCCGTCCCTACATTCCTGTCCTTACCAAAACCTCACGTGACCTTATTTGGAAAAAGGGTCCTTGCAGATGTGTGATCAAATTAAGATGAGGTCACTAGGAAAGGCCCTAATCCAACAGGACTGACATCCTTATAAGAGGAAAATTTGGATACAGATATACAAGAACTCCCTGTTAAGAGAGACGCAGAGATAAGAGTAATGTATCTACAAACCAAGGGATGCAAGAATTGCCAGCTGTCACCAATGGCTACAAGAGAGCACTGAACAGATTCTCCCTCACACCTCTCAGAAGGAAGCAGTCCTGTGATTTTGGACTTTAGTCTCCAGAACTGCAAGGATAAACTTCTATTGCTTTAAGGCACTCAGTTTGTGGTACTCCATTACTGCAGCAACAGGACACTAACACAAGTGCTTATCACCATTTGACATATATTTTCTTATTTGTTTACTGTCTGTATCTTGGTATGCCTGGCACACAGTAGGCATTCAACAAATATCTGTTGAAGGGATGAACAAATGGTGTAGGCCTCACTGGTTTACTCTTCTAAAAGCCTAAGGAATGAACATGTCTTTTTGTTGTTCGTTCAATTTAAACCTGTAGGCTGTGTATTTAGTACTGGCTGCCCCTTAGGGGAGTAGACAGTCTAGCACTCTCTTTTATCCCCCTCCCCGCCCTTAATTTTACAGAGATGGAAATAGTTACAATAAAGCTCTACTGAAGGGGGAAATGCAGAAAGAATAACAGGCTATGTAAGAGATATATGCAGATGCACAGGGATGAGATATCACATCCAACATTATCATGATTATATGCATGAAGACATCGTGGCTTTTTATTGTTGCTTACTAAGTATGCCTCATCTCATCTTGGTGTACACCTTTTTCTTTTCTTAGCTCAAGCTGCTTGATGCCACTGGGAACGGAGAGTTCTCCCAAAATGTACTGTCTCTGACTATATTCCCAATTCATTACACCCGAAAACAATTAACCATCTTGATCACAATACAGGGCATTAGTAGGGATGAACAGGGTTATTCCTATGAAGACAGAGAATGTGGGTATGGGCAGAGTTTCAAAGGGAGGGAGACAATAAAGAAGATGTCCACTTTTTAACTTTATATGCTATTATATTATTATTTGCTTTTTCCCCCATATAAGCATGTACTTATTCTTAATGAGAAGCCTAAGCAGCAAGTAAATCATCTCAAAACAGTTAAGAGATTGTCATACCAGGAGACAATAAACAATTGTTTCTATTTCTAGTGAGCTCTCAACAGGAAGACAATTTTCATGGGGTGACACTTAGGATACTTCTATTTCACTGATCCTTTTCTTTCTTTTTTGTTTTATTCTTTCTGAACCAAATACTTTGTTCTTTTCGTTTATTACTCATATACTTAAAGAGCAGTGGTAAAAAAGGCCCTTAGAAATAATTTCATCTACTGTCCTCAGGAAATTTGAAGCAGGTCTACAGGCATATCTTATCTTTGGTTTGTGGCTTTTACCATTCTTACAATCCTATACATTTAAAATTCCTATGTATACGTCTTGCTGGCTTCATTACAATCCACCTAAGAATAATCAGACACAGGGCAAATTGCGGGAATAATCCAACCTTAGTTATATTTTCTTCTCAGTCCATGAGACAAAAAAGGAGTCAAACAAAATAAATACATGCTTGACAAAAATGGGACAAAAGAAGAAACAAATGAAAGGAATAATGAACCTGTAAATTTTCAAAATCTATAAACATCAATCTAAGACTTGATGTACTTGATATACCTGTTGCCACTAAAATTGACTTTCATTTCTCACAACTAATCACTTTTCTGCTCCAACAAGTTCCTAAAATCTACACAATTTTTCCAGTACTAAGTAAATTTTTCCTCTACTAATATAAATTAATTTTTACTCGAAGCAAAGGATTCAGAAACACACACAAACTTGCAGCACACATAGCTAAGTTTATTTTTCTTAAAATGCCAATACCTGAAGACCCGTATTTAAAATATACTCTATTACCTGAACTGACAATGTTTTCTTTAGTGTTACCCTGTAAAAATTCACTAGGATCTCATGACCCAAGCTGGTTTAGCTAGGTGAGACAAAAATCATAAAGGTCTCACTAGCACACAAGGTCTCAAGGTGAATAACTTTCAATACTCAAAACACCACAGAAAACAACTAGATAGAGAATCAAAAGACAGATTTGAACAAACTATCAACCAAATTGCCCTGACATTTCCAGCACACTTGACCTAGTAACAAGAGAATACACGTACCTTTTAAGGCCATAGGGAACAACTGTCAGAACAGACTATATGTGAGACCACATAAGAACAAGTCTGAATAAATTCAGAAGGACTGAAGCCACTCAAAGTATGATTTCCAATCACAACAGAATTAAACATCAACAAACAGGAAGAAACTGGGAAATCTTCAATATTTGGAATTTAAGAACACATTTAAATAACCTAAGAGTCAAAGAAACAATCATGAAAGACATCAGAATATATTTAAACTGGATGAAAACAAAAACATAACACATCGCAATTTGTGGTGTGCAACTAGAAAACTGCTTAGCAGGAAATGTATAGCTTTAAATGCCTATATTAGAAAAGAGGTTTCAAATCAATAATCTAAGCTTCCCTCCACCTTAAGAGACAAGAAAAAGAAAAGCGAACTACAGCCAAACTAAGAAGGAGGAATGGAATAATAAAGATCAGAGCAGAAATTAATTAAATGAGAATGGAGAAATCAATAAAACCAATTAAAAGCTGGGATCTTAAAAAGATAAAATCCATAAGCCTTTACCTAGACTGACCAAGAAAAAGGGAAGATACAAAATCCCCAAATCAGAAATAAAGAACAGATCTCAAAAATATTATTATAAGGGAATAATAATCAATGTTATACTAACAAATTAGACGAAAGGAAAAATTCTTATAAAGACATATTACTAAAACTGATTCAAGAAGAAATTTTAAAACTGATCAGATTTATTAGTTGAAAAATTGGGCCCGGAGCAGTGGCTCACTTGAGGTCAGGAGTTCGAGACCAGCCTAGCCAACATGGTGAAATCCCGTCTCCACTAAAAATACAAAAATTCGCTGGGTGTGGTGGCAGGTGCCTGTCATCCCAGCTGCTTGGGAGGCTGAGGCAGGAGAATGGCTTGAACCCGGGCAACGGAGGTTGCAGTGAGCCAAGATCATGCCACTGCACTCCAGTCTAGGCGACAGAGTGAGACCCCGTATCCAAAAAAAAAAAAAAGAAAGAAAAAGAAAAAAAAATTGAATTAGTAATAAAAAGCTTCCCACAACCTCTTCCTCACAGTTCCATACTGAACTTGAGTTGGAGGAGGCAAGTCTAGTCTTAAAATGCAGGTAAAACCACTACCTGGTCGCCCCTAGGCTGGCTCCGGCCATTGTCACTGCTGCTGCCACCAAGAGGAGGGAGGCCATGATCCAAAGGAACCCAGCGCGGTTGAGAAAATTGTTTATCAGTGGTCTGAGTTTTAAAACTACAGATGGGTTAAGACAACATTTTGAGAAAGGCAGTACGCTCACAGATTGTGTGGTAATGAGAACTCCAAGCAAACATTCCAGGGGCTTTGGTTTTGTGGCTTACTCTTGTGTTGAAGAGGTGGATACAGCAATGTGTGCTTGACCACACAAGGTTGATGGGTGTGGAGTGGAACCAAAGACAGTTGTTTCTAGAGAGGATTCTGTAAAGCCCGGTGCCCATCTGACAGTGAAGAAAATTTTTGCTGGTAGTATTAAAGAAGATACAGTTTGAGAAATTACTCTGAAAACTATAGCAAGACTGAAACCATACAAGTTATGGATGACAGGCAGAGTGGAAAAAGAATGTACACCTTTAACTTTTGATGATCATGATACAATTGATAAAACTGTTGTTTGGAAACACCATACTATTAACAAGCACAACTGTAAAGTGAAAAGGGCCCCTTCTAAACAAGTGATGCAGTCTGCCGGATCACAGGGGTGACGGAGGTGGATCTGACAACTTTATGGGTTGCGGAGGAAACTCTGGAAGTGGTGCAAGTAATTTTGGCTGTGGTGGAAACTCTGGTGGAAGAGGAGGCTCTGGTGGTGGAGGTAGAGGTGGTGGCAGCAGAGGTGGTTATGGAGGATGTAATGGTGGATATAATGGATGTGGAGGTGATGGTGGCAACAATGGTGGTGGGCCTGCCTACAGCAGTAGTGGGGGCTATGTAGACTGTGGACCAAGATATGAAAACCACGATGGCGGGTATGGTGATAGTGGTGAAGGATATGATGGTTACAACGAAGGACGAAATTTTGGCAGTGGCAACTATTGTGGTGGTGTGAACTATAATGATTCTGGAAATTTTAGTAGACAAAAACCATCAAATTATGAACCCATTAAAGGGTGCAGTTTTGGTGGAAGAAGCTCGGGTAGTTCCTGTTGTGGTGGTTATGGATCTGGTGGTAGACGTGATAGATATGGTAACAGAAGGTCCCAAAAACAGCAGAGAGGGGCTACATTTCTTAGCAGGAGAAAGAACAAGGAGTTGTCAGAAAAGTTACAGGTTATTTGAGATAGTCATCCCAAATGCATTAGAGGAACTATAAAAATCTGCCGCAGAAGGAATGATGATCCATAGTCAGAAAAGTTATTGCAGCTTAAACAGAAATCCCTTCTTGTGCAGGACTGTCATAGCCAGCTTGCAAAAGTGCAGCTATTAATGAATGCAATACAGTGTCAATTAGATGTACATTCTGGAGTTCTTTTATCTGTTGTAGTTTTGTCTGTTTCTTCTTCATCACATCAAGTATATTGCCCTGTAAATTGTGGTAGTGATACCAGGAATAAAAAAATTAAGAAATTTTAAACTTTTCAATATTTGTGTAGTTTTTCTATATTTTAGTACAGAAACCTTAACAAAATGCAGTTTTGAAGGTATTTTCTTTTGAATTAACAAGTAAAGAAGATTATTGCTAATTACTATTTTGTATAAATTTTGCTAAAGTTAATTATAAAGAAACATATGCTGACTTGCAGCTTAAGGGGAACCTACTGTCCCCATTTCCAAACCATGACATGAATGGGCACTGACATGTGAAGAGAAGAGATATTTGTATGTTTGCAATGTATGTTTTAGATACACAGGATTTGGTATTTAAATTAGCATATTTGTGAATTTAAGAGCATTAAGGTGACCTTCAAATGAAACAATCTCAAAATTCAAAAAAAAAAACAAAACAAAAGCTCCCCACAAAGAACTCAGATGGCTTCACTGGTAAATTATATGAAATATGTAAAGAATAAATAATAGAAATCTTGAAGAGAAGGAAACTTCCTAACTCATTATGAGCCCAGTATTTTCCTGTCACCAAAGCCAGACAAAGACATCACACAAAACAAGAAAACTACAAACAATATCCTAACAAAATATAAGCTGTCTTAGTCTATTTTGTGCTGCTGTAACAGAATACCCAAGACTGGGTAATTTATAAAGAACAGATATTTATTTAGCTCACAGTTCTGGAGGCTGGGAAGTCTAAGAGCATGGCACCAGCAGCTGGAGGTGGTCACCCCACATCAGAAGGTAGAAGTCAGCCAGAGACAGAGAAGAAATGAGGCCGAACTCATCCTTTTTATAACTAACCCACTCTGGTGATAAGGGCCTGAATCCTTCCATGAGAATGACGCCTCCACAATGTAATCACTTCTTAAAGGTCCCACCTCTCAGCACTGTTAGAATGGGGATTAACTTTCCAACACATCAACTTTGGGGGACATTATTCAAACTGCAGCATTAGCTAAATGAATTCAGTATATATAAAAAGGATTTTTTAGAATGACTGGATTTTACACTTGGAAAGCAAGGTTGATTTAGCAACTGTTAAGTCAATTAATGTATTAGCAGAAGAAAAAAAATCACAGTCATCTCGCCGGGCGCGGTGGCTCACGCCTGTAGCCTGTAATCCCAGCACTTTGGGAGGCCGAGGCGGGTGGATCACAAGGTCAGGAGATCGAGACCATGGTGAAACCCCGTCTCTACTAAAAATAGAAAAAATTAGCCGGGCGCAGTGTCGGGCGCCTGTAGTCCCAGCTACTCGGGAGGCTGAGGCCGGAGAATGGCGTGAACCCGGGAGGCGGAGCTTGCAGTGAGCCGAGATTGCGCCACTGCACTCCAGCCTGGGCGACAGAGCAAGACTCCGTCTCAAAAAAAAAAAAAAAAAAAAAATCACAGTCATCTCAACAGAGGCAGAAAATGCACCTAACAAAACCCAACATCCACTCATAATAAAAACTTTCAACCAATTAGAAATAGAAGGAAACTTTCTCAAGCTGACAAAGGAAATCTGGGTAAAACTTACAACCAACATCATACTAATAGTGAAAGACACAGTTTTTTCCTTAAGATCAGGAACAGGGCAAGGATGTTCACGCTTATTTCTATTTAACACTGTGCCGGAAGTTCCAGCCAGCACGATAATTAAAAAGAAAAGAAAAGAAAACATACAAGTTAAAAAAGAAGTAAAGCCTTCTTTATTTGCAGACATGATCCTGTATGTAGAGAATCCTAAGAAGTGTATTTTAAAAAACCACAAGAACTAATAAGTTTATCAAGGTTGCAAGCTATAAGATCAATACACAAATAAATAATTTCATTTCTATATACCAGCAACAAACAATCCAAAAATAAAATTAAAAAACAATTCCATTTACAACATCATCAAAAATAATACTTGGCAATAAATTTAATAAAAGAGGTATACAGCTTGTACACTAAAAACTATAAAACATTATGGAGAAAAAGATCTAAATAAATGAATATTCCATGTTCATGGATAACTCTGTATTATTAAAATGGCAATTTCCCCTTAATTCTTCTATAGGCTTAATAAAATCCCTATCAAAATACCAGTGGGCTTTTTCATATAAATTGAAAAGCTGGGCTGGGCACGGCAGCTCACGCCTGTAATCCCAAAACTTGGAGGTCAAGGCAGGTGGATCACCTCAGGTCAGAGCTCGACCAGCCTGGTCAACATGGCGAAACTCCGTCTCTACTAAAAAAATACAAAAACTAGCCAGGCGTAGTGGCTCATGCCTGTAATCCCACCTACTCAGGAGGCTGAGGCACGAGAATCACTTGAACCCGGGAGGCGGAGGCTACAGTGAGGCAGGATCATACCATTGCACTACAGCCTGGGAGACAGAGTGAGACTTTGTCTCAAAAAAAGAAAAGAAAAGCTGATGCTAAAGTTTACATGGGAAATGCAAATGACATAGAGTAGTTAAAACATTTTTAGAAAAGAACAAACTTGGAGTGTATCCAAGTACTCTATTTTTTTAGTCCTTTTTTCTTAAACTTTTCCTTCTTAGGTTCTTTGTATTAACTTTTTAGTTACGAAATAACAACCTTTACTCTCCTCCCTTCCACCAGACACTCCCTTGCATTGTTAGCTTGTCTAATTATGTTTGCTTAGAAGTTCCAGAGACAATCCAGGTATCTGTAGAATGTTCCACCACCAGGTGATTACTTGAAGGCTGCAGCTAATTTACAACTAACTGGTCAAGCCCAAGATGGAGCCAGCCCATTCAACAGATGGGGCAATAACTCAAGATTATCAGAACAAGTCATGTAGGCCGGCATCACCTTGCAACCTCCCCCCACCTGTGTGCACTCCCAACCCAAACTGACTATGAACAGGTCCCAGGGATTTTTGGGTGTGAGAGAAATGTTCTTTGAACTGTGGTGATAATTTTACAATTCTATAATTTACAAAAGTTCATCAAATTATACTTACCAGTATATTTTATAGTAGAAAATTTTACTTCAATAAAGCTATCTTAAAAAGTAGAATTAATAAGTGCAATTTAAGAGACTTGTAGAGATTTACCACAGACAGAAGAGAGAAACTAGATGTTTCCATCACAGAATAAGTATGAAAACTTAGCATAAGTTACTCTCAATGTCCCAAGAAAACACTATCGGATTCCAAGAGCAAGGGAATTATAAAAAAGTAGTTCTTATATGAGCAATGGCTCCTCTGACTTCAACGGCTACCAATGAAGTACAGTAATTATCCTGAGTGTTACGGCTGAGCCTCATTACCACTGAGAGACATGAACAGATAACTACAGATTTCAGTAGTTTAATCTGACAGAGGAAAATGAAAACGGACCTTTAATTATAACTATTAACTGAAGATTTTTCTCCAACTGTCCATAAGGAACCTCTAAAAACAAGTTAAATTTTCTCCAATTTCCAAAAACATCTAAGCTGGTAATATTCTCCAGCCCTGCTGAAACTGTTCTATAAAGGAATTAAACTCCCTTCCCTTTTCTGGCCAAAGCAGCAAGCATGACATTTTTCTAGGTTTTATGTAGACACGGATGGATCTGACAGGCTAACTGTACCAAATTACACTTGCCACTTCTTCCTGTGTCAGCATATTTTTTGCCTTGGGCATGCAATTTGAAAGGGGAGGACCCAAACACTTTTATTACATTTAAGTGGAACTCTTAGCTGTTTCTTGGCTCCTCTTAACACATTTCAGTTGATTAGTGACTATTTTAACAAAAGCCTAACATCCTTTCCTAAATATCTTAATTGGTTAAGAGCTTCTGTTGTTTGCCACTAAAATTGGAGGAGACAATTTTCCCCAAAACCACCTGAAGTCATTGATTAAAGCAGTTTGCACATTAGTACAATCTGAAATCAGTTTCCTTTTTCAACCAGCTGGGCTTATGGAGCAATCTTGAAGACAGCCCAGTTCAAAGAGAACCAAGTGCAATACCCTATATGACAATGATCTACCATGGAAGGAAGAAATGCAGAATCTATAGGAGGTGGGAAGAAAGAATCAAATTGCCATGAATAAGTACTTGAACCGCTCTCTGCCTCACAAATCATACTCATTAGCACTTACCGCAAGGGTGAACTCTAACAGCAAGCTGGATGCCCTTTCTCCTAAGCACCCAAGAGTTCTGCATTTCCATCAGAACCAATTGTGAGCACTGCCTTGTTGCACTGATGGCCCAAGTCACTGATGCAAGCTGAAATGATATGGTTCGGATTTGTGTCCCACCCAAATCTCATATCAAATTAGAGGAACCTGGCAGGAGGTGAATGAATCACAGCAGAGGACTTCTCCCTTGCTGTTCTTGTGACAGTGAGTTGTTTTGATACCTCATGGTTTAAAAGTGTCTCTCTCTCAATCTCTCCTTCATAAAAGATTCGTACCAGGAGTGGTTTAGTATATTAAATAAAGGCTTGAATGGACTCTGGGCTCATTTAGTTCTGATGCTGAGAAAGCCTTCATGAATTCCACATTTTCAGCCAGATGGGAAATTATCCTTTCCATTTTTAATATAAAAAGAGAAAAATTACTCAGCACATTTAAGGGAAGCAACTTTCCTATGTAGCATGAGAAAACAAAACACTAGGAGAAAACAGGACACTGTCATATATTTCATAAAGACTTTTTAAAAAAACTCTCAGGAAGAAATTCAGGTGCTCACAGAAATGTAAACTAAAAATCCCAAGCTCTCCACTGACCAAATGGACCCCTCTTGACAAAGCGGACCCCCGAAAACCTTAACTGGGTTTCTGGCCATGACACGACAAGGGGGCAGGTTGCATTTTTTTTTCTTTCCTTTTTTGACACAGTCTTTGCTTTGTCACCAGGCTGGAGTGCAGTGGCACGATCTCGGCTCACTGCAACCTCTGCCTCCCGGGCTACAGGTGCACGCCACCATGCCCAGCTAATTTTTTTTTTTTTTTTTTAGTAGAGATGGCCTTTCACCATGTTGGCCAGGATAGTCTCAATCTCTTGACCTTGTGATCCGCCTGCATCAGTCTCCCAAAGTGCTGGGATTACAGGTGTGAGCCACTGCGCCCAGCCAGGTGCGTCTCATTATACCCCTCCTTTTTGCAGTTTAGACACAACCTTCCAGCATTAATGTTAAAGTAGGTATCATAAGACTGAGAGAACAAACTGCGTAGTAAACAGGACCTAAAGCCATGCCAGGCGAGCATTAACTCACAGCCCTACATTTAAAGAATAAACTATGTTCTAACTGCCAAAAGGTTTTTCTTTTTCTTCAGCAGCTAAAAAAGTACTGGCCTTGGAATAAGCAATATTGTTTTCAAAACAATTTGCAGCTCTACCAGATGCTGACTTACTGAACTCTGGTTCCACCAGCCGTAACTACAGCTTTGATTGGACAAGAGAGTGATTTTGGTAACTTTCTCCTGATAAGACCACCAACCATGGACTGGTTCTAGTGGGTTTTACAAAGATGGCACATTTGTGTGCTGTGTCCTGAAAAGACCTTTTGATGTACAGGGTCTAATTGTAATATTTAAATGTCAAGTCTTCCCTGCAAGATGAACATGGGTCTTATGTAGCATGCATGTTTAATACTCATGCATCAGGACCACCTTCATGAATATTCATAGCTCCTCCTATAACCTGTTGAATATGTATAGTCAATCAGGTCAGCAATAATGCTCTTACCCCAAACCCTCCTTCATAGTGCCTGTCTCTGGGCTTTGGCTGGAAGCCATGTTTCCTGGCCTTTGAATACACTAGGACTAGCCTTTCCCAGTCTTTCATCAAAAGTCCTACCAATAGGTACAAGGTTTCAGATACATGACCCTATAATGTTGTTTTAAAAATTGTAGGAAAAGAAGGCATTAGGAATCAAAAGAAACAGTATGGCTAAGTAAAAAATCCAGTATTTGAAAGAGACGTGTTTGAATTCCTATGTGGTCTTTGGGGAAAATTGTCTCCTCCAATTTTGGTTTATCCATCAGTAAAATGGGGATATTAATACTTACTGTAACTTACATGCGATCTAGGGTCCACTTGGCCTTGCTATTTCCACCTTGCAAGCTGAAACCCTTTATAAGAAATAAAGCTCTCTTCTTCTAAATTTATAGATCCTGTGATTTTTTTCAGTTAACAGAATGTAACTACAGCAAACATGCTTTCATTTTTATGGTACCAGACATTTCTCTTTCTTAATGGATAGCCAGGCTACATTTTACAAGAGCTATATCCTGTAATTAGGGATATTCTGATACAGACTGACAGAAACTTAAAAGGATTTTAAAAGCTGGATAAGAACAGATGAAAGCCTTTTAGGAAGAGTCGCTGAAAAATGAAAATACTTAAAAATTATTATGTGTGTATAATGGTCTTTAGTTTCCATGTCATGTGTTTTTTTATTTTTTCTTTTCATCTTTATTTCAATGATTCCACTTAAATTATTTGGCTGCCGAGTTTCATTATATTAAGATGTAAACTTCAGGGTGGTGCCGTGCCATCCAATGAAATATACACAACCAGTAAAAAGGTTTAAGCCACAGAGGCCGAGAATTGGCTCTCTGGAATTTGATCCAGAGTCTTCCACATATTTGCAATTATCTGTGAAAAGTCATCCTAACTACTCTGGGCCTCAGGCCGCCCACATGGAAGATGAACAACACTTTAAAGGCCAATGGTGCATAATTACTATGTCAGATAACACACCCTTTCAGCAGGTATTCTCTACAATTCCAGATTGATTTTTGTGTTACAATGAGACCACTTGTCTTGATAAATGAAGCATAAAATAAGCCTGGATCATCAAGTTCTGAGGTTGAACAACTTAAAGTGAGTTAAGAAGAAAACTAGTGAAAAACAAGTGAGATATTTAATAAAAATACAAAGTACAGACTAAACCTCTAGAATCCTAAATCATGAATTTCTCATGACTAGATGTATCAATGCTATTTGGAGACAGGACTAAAAAAAGTATGTCAAGTTCTTTAAGAAAAAAAACTTGTATAGGGCTAAAGATGTTTAAAATTTTAGTGACTGTATGTATTTAGTATCTTTCCTTTTAAGATGCTCAAGGTATTTGAAAGAGCTTATTTTTCTTAAATTTACCAGTGCTGTGTAGAAATACGCCATATTTTTATCTTCTTATCTATCTGGGCAGAGTTTAATTGATTATATAATTCATACCCAAGATTACATAAATCAGGATCAATTAAAAATAAAAAAAATCACACACACACCCCCACCCCCACAAACCCACACCAACACGAGAGAGATTTCTGCTAGATCACAATTCTCTAGGGTTTATTGTTTAGGGCTTGACTCCTGGCAGAAAATCACATAATGTATGTAAGTAAACAGCTATGCAAATGGCACAGTGCTATACCATACAAAAACAACACTGAAAACTATCTGGCTTTGATGAATATATTATTACTAATTGTACCATATTCTATCTAGTGCTGAAATTGCTTGGAAAAGTGAATTTTAGGAAATACCTTTTAAAAATGAAAGGCTGTTTCTGATAAGTGAGATTAAAGAAGGTTGAAGAACAAAGGCAAAAAGACTCTAGGATGAGATGTAATCCAAATAAAGTGAAAGGGGAAAAAAAAATGAACTGATCACCGTCTAATCAAATGGACAAGTACATATTACTGCTCTCTTATACCTAAGTCAAATGTTAAGGCTGTTTGGGGCCTGTACTATTTCTACTTAGGTCTTCTCTTGACAGACTTTTTTTTAAACCAGTTATGCTCGTGTGAATTCAATTTGGTAACATGGAGCTCTGCCACCCTGTCACTACACGCAAGCCTAATACAGAACCTACAATCTCCGTGGCAAAAACAAGGTCCCTGAAACAGAGAATCATCTCATTATAAAGTTAAGTCACATTCCATCCTTTTATCTGTCCCCATATATCCATCCTTTTTGGCTCTTAAGGTCCTCACAAAACCTGTTTTTGACACACCAAGAACACTGAAGCTATTTCACATTATCTCCCATACTCAGTGGGAATTTATAAATTCAGACATAATCGCACAGGAATTGTCTGGAGGAAAGAAGTAATGTGGCTTTTCCTTCTCGAATCTGCTGTCTATCTTTTGACATTTTATTATTCTATTTTAGCATTCTTCCTAAGTTGGGAAAGGGCAAGGAGTTGAAAATCATGGCATTCCTCCTTAGCAGCTCTGTTGATTAGCTGGGTGGAAGATGTCCAAACAAGTGGATAAACTCAATGTAAAGAGCCCCTGGAGACTCTGTGAAACCCACAACTACAGATAACAAATCCCAGATGATGGCATGATGTGCTTATGAATAGCGTATGTAGGGAAACAACCCTACTTTCACAACTGATAGATGATTATTATATATACAGCTGTAGTCAAAATTTTTTCTGAGCTGGGCTTGGTGGCTCACACCTGTAATCCCAGTACTTTGGGAGACCAAGGCAGGCGGATCGCTTGAGCTCATGAGTTCAGAACCAGCTTGGGTAACATGGTGAAACCTCATCTCTACAAAAACTACAAAAATTAGCCTGGTGTGGTAGTATGCACCTGCAGCTCCAGGTACTTGGTCGGGGGGCTGAGGTGGTAGAATCACTTGAGCCCAGGAGGTTGAGGCTGCAGTGAGCCGTGATCATGCTACTGCACTCCAGTCTGGCCGACAGAGTGAGACCCTCTTACAAAAAAGGAAAAGAGAAAAAAAATTGTTTTCTATTCTAACACTGTGGTGATGGGTAGGGAGAATGGAGGAAAGGGGCTGGGAAAAGGGCAGCCAGAAAGAACATGCTTCCTGGGGTTCAGGGCATTGGTTCTCTCCTCTGTGCCGGTAAGCTTAGAACAAGATACATCCCTCACACTGAAAACCAGAAGTTAAGAAAACGTGCAGCTGCCTACTATAGAAAAATGTCGACTGCTGATGTCGGGGAGAGAATCACAAGACTCTCAGTCCGACTATGCTACAATTAGGCCTGAGAAATGTAATTATGCCCATATTTTAATTTATAATGATAGGTAAAACAGCCAAGTTCTACCTAAGGGTCAAACAATCTTACCAACTATCTATCGCTGATCACCCTTTTGACACCTGAATTTTAAAAAATAAATTTACTGGAGAAAAGGGGAAGGGATTCCTGTCTCCCGACTCTGGATAGAAATCTCTCTAAAAGAAGATCACTACTAGGGAGGGAGAACTCTTTGGGCCTGCAAGAGAAGTGAGTCTCTGCTTATAAAGGGCCTTAGTAAAAAGATGCCCTAGCGGAAGAACAAACAAACAAGATGCCCAAAACAAAGAACAGGACATTAATAAAGAAACAGAATTTCTGGAGCTGGCACCGAGAACGGCAGAAGGGATAAAAGGGAAGCCAAGTTAGAACCATGAGGAGAACTAGTTGCTAAGAAGCAGTCCCATTTTCCAACAGCTCTGTGGAGAGTCTGGTTTCGTGACATCACTAGAGGGCTCTGATTTACCAAGTCTTAGACTGAGGTCAGAGGGACATCTTTTGTCGAAATACCAGCAACATGCTGGGTCTCAAAGTCACATTCAATATAAAAGGACAGTCTATTCATCAAAAGTACTATCAGTAGGCACAAGGTTTCAGATACATGACCTTAAAATGTTGTTTAAAAAGCGTAGGAAAGGAAGGCATTAGGAATCAAAATAAACAGTATGGCTAAGTAAAAAATCCAGTATTTGAAAGAGACATGTGTTTGAATTCCTGTGATCTTTGGGAAAATGCATCTTCTCCAGTTTTACAGTTTATCCATCAGTAAAATGGAGATAATTGATACTGTTACTAATTGTAACTTACATGCTATCTAGGGTCCACTTGCCCTTGCTATTTTCACCAGACTGCTGTGAATCCCCAATCCCATGGCCATGGGTAAGACATATTTTCCTAAGATGTGAGTAGATTCTCAGGAACTGACTCTCTCCTGGTCTTTTCAGACTCTGGCCTCGTGTGTGCTCAGGTGCTTTCTCTGCTCTGCATGAAACAATGCAAACTGCCAGTTTCCCCAAATACAGCACTTTAAACCTGGCATTTCCAGAGTTTTACTGATACTGAGTAATTTGTGGTCATGAGTTTGAAACGTGTCGTAGAAGGCCGTGACTGTGCGTAAATTCACCCACTTTGTCTCCCTGCCTCTTTCCTCTTCTTCTAAGTCCCTCCTCTCCTAAACTAGCTCCAGTTACTTATATGATGCTGAGGAGCTTCCCTTTCCTCTGAAGCCTATGGACTGGCCAACCAAGTTTGGGGATGGAGACTCATTCTCTACCCTAAGCACTTATCAAAGTTATTTTCCCAAGTAAAGCAATTCTCTCAAAAAATTCTGGCAAAAGCTGTTAAAGCTCTAACATTTTCTTCATTTCTTCACAAAACTTTGCAGAACTGCTAATGCAGGGTAATTAAAATATCATAATAAAGTGCTAGCACAATGCCTTGAACACAGTAAATATGAAACCGCTAGTGGCTGCCATATAATGGTGATGACAGTAGATTCAGTCCCTGAAAAGACCATACCTACACCAACCACAGAGTCTAATCACTTCCAAACAGGGGACCTTGGACTTTGGCTGAGGTAATTGACGACATACAACTGAAAGATAGGAAAGTCTCAATTTTCCTTCAAAACCATAACAGTCTTGATAAACAAGAGTTCATTGACTTGTCACAGTAGCATCTTTGGCCCTTTCCAAACACCCTGTAACAATATACAGCTGAACAGACAACAGGTATAATAATGTGAAAGTCTCTTGATCACTTCAATACATTAAAGAGAGAAATTCTGAAGTACTGTTTTCACCAGTACTAGAAAACTGTCACTTAGAACTTTAGATCTCCTTCTGTTTACATGAGGTTTTGTTTTGCGCTAAAACTCAAAGTTTTTCTCCTATATGGCAACTTTTAGCAGGACAAAAAGCTCTTCTTCCATCTCAAAACCGAAAACATATACACCCCACTTAAGAGACTGCAGATTACTATGATAACGAAGCTGTTCTTCCTCTGGAGATTCTCATGGGTTTGGCCTTTGGCATTCCTGCTGACAGGATTTAGCCTGGTAGACTGTAAGTTCTCTCTGAGGCTCAGCTGCTCATGCTTGCCTCTGGGCAACAGCACAGTAGATCTGGGGATCTTGCCAGGATTCCTAGACTCTAAGTAGTAAGGTACATTAGACCTACTGCAGGCAGTAGTGCTTCTAGGCATTTAACTCTCATTTTTGGGCCGGGCACGGTGGCTCATGCCTGTAATCCCAGCATTTTGGGAGGCCAAGGTGGGCGGATCAGTTGAGGTCAAGAGTCTGAGACCAGCCTGGCCAACATAACGAAACCCCATCTCTGCTAAAAATACAAAAATTAGCCAGGCATGGTGGTATGTACCTGTAGTTCCAGCTACTCGGGAGGCTGAGGCATGAGAATTGCTTGAACCCAGGGTGAAGGTTGCAGTGAGCTGAGATCTCACCACTACACTCTAGTCTGGGCAACAGAGCAAGACTCTGTCTCCCCCCAAAAAAAAAGAAAAAGAAAAAGAAGTAATTTTTGGCCAGGCATGGCGACTTACACATGTAATCTCAGAGCTTTGGGAGGCTGAAGTGGGAGGATCACTTGAGGCTAGGAGTTCTAAACCAGACTGGGCAACATAGTGAGACCCCATCTCTACAAAAAATTTAAAAATTAGCCAGGCACAGTGACACGCGCCTTTAGTCCTGGCTACTCAGGAGGTGAGGAGGAAGGATCACTTGAGCCCAGAGGTCCAACATTATAGTGAGCTATGATCCTGCCACTGCACTCCAGCCTGGACGACAGAGCGAGACCCTGTCACTAAAAAAAAAAAGAGTAATTCCCCTGCCTCTGGCAGGATGTTGGAAGAGAAAGTTCTATACACACATGAACAAACAAACACTCACATACATAGAAGTCAGCTCACAGACAGGCCAGATTTGGACCAGTAATAATGAATATAATAGTTTATACATAAAGCTGCAGGATTAACAACTGCCAGTTGCCATCATTTAAAGGGTAAATGAACAGAAACCTGAATGCAATCAAGTGAATGAATGTTAGTCCCAGGCCCTCTGTGCATCCCTGAAAGCTATTTTTATGTTAGCCACAGCCTAAATGGGATTCTAGGTACTATCTGATAAGGAAAAGTGACCATGTAGTCATTTTGAGAAGGATTAAACTTAGGGTAGCATCAAGGTCTTTCTGGGTCTACTATAAAACGGCCACAAACTCTTAGGACTGGAAACAAGAATTACGTGTCTCCAAAAATAGGAAGATGTGGCCGGGCATGGTGGTTCACGCCTGTTATCCCAGCACTTTGGGAGGATGAGGCAGACAGATCACCTGAGATCGGGAGTTCAAGACCAGCCTGACCAACATGAAGAAACCCCGTCTAAACAAAATTAGCCGAGCATGGTGGCACACGCCTGTAATCCCAGCTATTCGGGAGGCTGAGGTAGGAGAATTGCTTGAACCTGGGAGGCGGAGGCTGCGGTGTGCCGAGATCGCACCATTGCACTCCAGTCTGGGCAACAAGAGAGAAACTCCGTCTCAAAAAAAAAAAAAAAAAAGAAAGAAAAAGAAAGAAAATAAAATAGGAAGATGTGAGATAAAAGTGTTTTATTTATAGCTCACCACAAAATCCTAAAAAACTTCAATGACGTGGAGCTATAAGCGCCAAGGTGTTGGCCCAAAGTTTTTTAGTACAGAGACCTACAAGTTAGTTCCTTTCTTTTTTTTTTTTTTTTTTTTTAAGTTAGTTCCTTTCTGGGAAAATCTGTGCTGAGTTCACTTTCATGTGCTCATAATGTTGCCTAACAAGGGAAACCACAAAGATCCGCCAGTAAAGAAAAATGCTAAAGTGTTACAACAAAAGGCTACAGTTCTTAATCTAGACTTTAAATCAGTTAGCTTAACTAAACAGCTTCTCCTAAATGCAAAGCCAACCACTCACCTTCCTCAAAGCTGGCCTTCTTCTGTTTCACTAGAACACGGAAGTTTTCAGCAGGATTCACACTTCCAACCTAGAATATACCAACAGACAGGTTATTTCTTTTTAGCAGTACCCCAGGCAATACAGGATGGCTTAATGTAATAAGTGTGCTCTTATAAAATAAAACCAAAGACAAAGAGAAGGCCTTTTCTACTCATATTCATTTCTAGGGCCGGCAGATTTCAGTGGTCCAACAGCTGCCCTCTGTGCTTTCACTCACCTTGCTTTATGCAAGCTGATTTCTTTCCAGAGGGGTCGGAAAAGTATTACAGCTCAAGCCACCAGCCAGCCCAGCTGGAAGGCTTTGTGTAGCACAGACTGCCTGTATATCCTGTCACCCAACCAATTAGAAAGTAGAGGATTCTGCAGTGTGGGGTCGGTTTCGAATATACTTGCCCCACTAAGATAACATGAGAAATACAGCTTAATGCCTGATTCACCGAAGTGCCCATTAGTGGGACTGCTGCTGACCCTTTGGCACTGAAGTTTTGGTAGAATATACAAGCATATCCAGGTTGAATACGTCCTCAGAAAGTAAAAGCAGATTATGTACAAAGATGTACTGCAGTGCTGGGTGAGGAAGTTTGAAAGACGAAACCCTGCCATATTATATGGAACTTTCTGATTATACCTCTGTTTTTCATCTGCTGGCCCCAACCCCTCACAGGGCCGAAGAACCACTCAGCTCATAAGAAAGAAAACGATGGGGTTCCAAAATATACTAAAGCTTCCAGTTTGCTAGGGTATTGGAAGCAGAAAAGCTCTCAGAACAAGATCATGACTTTTTCCTTTACTATTATATATAAAACATCTAAATGAAATCTAAATTAAAGAAAAATTTTTAAATTTTTTTTTACACATGCAATTTTTCTGAGTTTCTGTTTGAGGTGAGAATAAAGGCATGCCCTTTATTCCCTGACTATCCTTCCTAGTATATTTTGTTAAAAAGTTATTGGCCAATTTTTAAGTTCTGTCGATTCACACTAATGCTGCTTAAAAGAAGGCACTATTTGGCTGGGTGCAGTGACTCATGCCTATAATCCCAGTGCTTCGGAAGGCTGAAGCGGGCGGATTGCTTGAGCCCAAGAGTAACATACGGAGACCCACCTCTATGAAAAAGAGCTGGGTGTGGTGGCATGTGCCCTTAGTCCTAGCTACACAAGAGGCTAGGGCAGGACGATCACTTGAGCCCAGGAGTTCAAGGCTGCAGTGAGCTAAAATCACACTACTGTACTCCAGCTTGGGTGACAATGACAATGTATTTCTAAAATTAAATAAAATATTCTTCCTCCTGGCTGAGCAAGATATAAAAATAAATAAGTAAATAAAATAAGGTAGTATTTTCAAGTTCCAAAAAATTTCTCATTAAATAAAAATCTCATGTATCAAAGGATACTTTCTTGGGGAAATCCTAAACTTGTGAATCCTATTCTAAAGTTGCATGTTAGAAATTAGGAAAGTTACACTAACTTAAATTGTACGTACTTGAAGATTAAGGCTCATACCACTAACCCCAACTTGTCCTAGCATTTTGACTAGCTGAAAAGCTGCAAAATAATGCCAACAGCAAAATCTCAACACTGAGATGTTCCATGTTCTATAGATTATAAAGAGCTCTATATACCTTATGTCATATAGATAATTCTGTAGGCAATTCATGATAATAATTACTTAAAGAAGTATGGAATGGGTCTTTATGGCTTCTATAGAGCAAGGACCAGAGAAAGTGATCATGATCTTATTTGAAAGTGATAAGAACAGACTAACAAAAATTGATGCACTCTTCCTCAAGCCCCAACCTTCCTGCAAAGGGGGAAGCACACTTGAAAAGCTTTGCTTACAGAGGTGACACTGCCTTCAGCCAGACTGGAGACGCTGAAGTGGGCACCCCCTTGCTCAGTCTTTAATTTTTTAGCGGTAGGTCCATCTTCATGGCTAGAAAAGAAAAAAAAAAAATTCTCTTAAAACAGAACAAAGAATACAAAACCAGATTGCTATTGTGAAACTTATTTTCCAAGCACCAAATAAATAAATAAATAAAATAAAATAAAATAAAATAAAATAAAGAAAAAAAAGAAGAAGAAAAGAAAAACAATAGCTACATGTAGTCCTCTTACAAACGAAAGCTGCCTCCCTTTCCCAGTCACCGGGCTCCTAAGGGCCTAACTTGAGGCAGCTCTGGCTTTGTTTCACAGCAGTATGAGAATCAGAATTAAGCAATGACATCATAAGGTCCTTGCAAAAGATGAAACTGCAAGCACAGATAACGGAAATTTAACATTTAAGTAAGAAATCCATTTACTCTTCAGATATTATTTTCTAGTTCCTGTCTCAGAATTGACAGCTATTAGCTTTCCATGTACACAGAAGACCTTTGTGTCCAACAACCCATTTTCTCCATCATGTATGTTAGAGCTTTATAAGCTTCTGTTTACAACTGTCAAAACTTACTAGACAATCCTTAATTAACTATGCAAGAGCTTTCCCTCTTAAAGAAGTCATAAACTATAAAAAAACACTTCCCCAAAAACTTTCAATTTTTTCTTTTATAAACCTAATTCTGTTTTGTGCAATATGCTAACAGTCCAATAGCATCTGTGTGCTAAGATGTTTGAAAAGTGTATCAAACATCTTGCCTCAAGTAACATACTGGCTTTAACAGCCTGTCTTAAAGTAAAGAGGAGGTCAAGTTAATTGCAAAAGAGAAGAAAATCAAATCCAAAGACTCTGCCTGTAATCTCCCTTAAGCTGCTGAACATAAAGAAATGAAGATGCAATCTGGGACAAAAGCAGCCATCAGAAATGGCTAAATGGTAAGAGAAATTAGTAACCAAGATCTAGAAATTTTAAAAATTCATTTATTTTAACAAATAAAAATTGCATATATTTATCACATACAAAATGTTTTAAAATAAGCATTTGTGAAATAGCTAAATTAAGCTAATTATTGTATGCATTATTTCATTTACTTATCATTTTATTATGAGAACAGTTAAAATTTCTCAGCAATTTTCAAGACTAGTATTCTAAATGTGTTTTTTTGCTCAAAGCCCCAACCTTCACACAATGAGGCTTGAAAATGAAGTCATTTTAAAAATGAAGCAAAAATAAATTTTAAACATAAAATGAAGCAAAGAATAAATAAAACATACATGGGCTTCCTCAATTTCAATAATGAATTTCCTCTTAGAGGTAGGTAAAACAACTAAAGTAATCATCACAGCCATACATCCATGAATTAAAACTTTCACTATCTGGCATCTTTCCCATTCACCACTAAACGTTTTCCCTTCGAGAAGTAGACAAGAGCTAAGTAGAAGACAGAAGGGTGGGAACCAAGAAACATTACAAGGCATAAGTCACCCAGAACTCTTTTCTTGCAAATAGAATAAAAAATAAACAAAGCCTTCATGGAAAAAATGAAAGAAAAAAAGCAGAAATCCAAGGTAGGATGAAATTCCATTAGCAGTTGAGTATATTTTAAAAAAAAGGTCAGAGCCAGTCATTTCAATTAACCTTTGCCAGTTCTTCCCAAGAGACAAGTCAACAACATTAAACTACTGAAGAGTTGGAGCCAAAAGACCTGGATTCTAGTCTCAATTTTGCCACTGACTAGCACTAAAATCTTATACTTTCTTGATGGCGTTCACTGTGTACTAATTTTTATCTGTCTAGAGTTTAGAGTCCAGTAAGCTACTAACCTCTCCAAGCTTCAGTCTGCTCCTTAGGAAAGCACTATAATGAAAAGTACCATCAGTATATCGACTATTCTGTTCCAAAAATACAGATTAGCTTACATAGTAGTATTAAGAAGGATTACACATAAAAAGCTAAGTTATGTGGGTATATGAAGTTGAATCACATGAAGAATTTCTTTTTTTTTTTTTTTTTTTTGAGACGGAGTCTCGCTCTGTCACCCAGGCTGGAGTGCAGTGGCACGATCTCAGCTCACTGCAAGCTCCACCTCCCGGGTTCACGCCATTCTCCTGCCTCAGCCTCCCGAGTAGCTGGGACTACAGGCGCCGCCACCTCCCCCGGCTAGTTTTTTTTTTGTATTTTTTTAGTAGAGACGGGGTTTCACCGTGTTAGCCAGGATGGTCTCGATCTCCCGACCTCGTGATCCGCCCGTCTCGGCCTCCTAAAGTGCTGGGATTACAGGCTTGCGCTACCGCGCCCGGCCGAAGAATTTCTTCAACCCTCCCAAAATGAGGTTCTAGGGAAGGAAGGGTAAACAGACATACATACAATTTTCCCGTATTGTAGAACACAGTAAAATTTAGTATGGTTAATATTCTCCAGGCCAAATCATTTAATAGCATTATTAGGAATTTTGCATATACTAAATTAATAATGTCTACGTGAAGTGGGAAAGGGTAATGACTCTCTTCCCTAAATTATCTATGAAGGAACTAAGCTCTAAAAAGTAGAAATTTATACACACAAGATCACAGTAGACATATAAATGTCAGCAGTTGGTGCATTTGGATGATGAGACCATGGATAATTTGTTCTTTTTCCTTTCTTATTTTCTTTCACAAACATGTATAAATTTTGCAACTCACTTATTTAGGCTAATATTTACTGAATATGTACTATGTATCAGTCACTAAGCTAGACTCTAAACTCTCAATATACAAAAATTAATGTACTATCAACACCTTCAGCCAAATAAAAATTTAAGTATACATATAGACAATTAACAAAATACTGTGATAGGTAGCCTATCTCTTTCAGAGGATAGAAAATAGTTGTATTGGGCTAAAGCGTAAGGTGCAAGCTGGGAAGTAGTGACAGATGGAGCTAGAAAATACATTAATTAGGAGCATTAAAAAACGTAAGGAAAGAAAATGGTTTTCTCTACACAGCATGTGTGCTGTCTGTCCTCAGTCTGGTGGCTTTGTTGCTGGGCACACTGCTCTCAGCTGATCCCTGCCGAACTGTGGGGACGGTTGCCTGGACAGGATCCTTCATGACCCCTTTTCTGTTCCTCCATCATCACGGGGAATAAATCTGTCTCGAAACTCTCTGGCCCGCTCCCAGAAAGGCAAAAAGATATTCAAAAGCCCTTCTTCCATCTTCCTTCCTTCCAGTGGGCACTGAGCCCAGCATTTGCAGCACCCACTGCTGGCAGTCTGGCCAGGTGTCTGTTACCTTGAAAAATGGCTACTGGACAGGATCGTGTGGTTGCTCTCATGGACATGGACTGTTTTTTTGTTCAAATGGAGCAGCGGCAAAATCTTCATCTGAGGAATAAACCTTGTGCAGTTGTACAGTACAAATCATGCAAGGGTGGCAGAATAATTGCAGTGAGTTATGAAGCTCGTGCATTTTGGGTCACTATACATAGGCAGATGATGCAAAGAAGTTACGTCCAGGCCTTCTACTGGCACAAGTTCGTGAGTACCATGGGAAAGCTAACCTCACCAAGTACCGGGAAGCCAGTGTTGAAGTGATGGAAGAAGTCTCGTTTTGCTGTGATTGAATGCACCAGCATTGATGAGGCTTACGTAGATCTGACCAGTGCTGTACGAGAGACTACAAAAGCTACAGGGTCAGCCTATCTTGGCAGCCTTGTTACCAAGCACTTAAACTGAAGGGTTGCCCGAAGACCCCACAACAGCGGAAGAGACTGTTTCAGAAAGGTACCTCCATAGCATATTACTTCTGCTTCCTGCCTTTGGAACCTGCTTTGCTTGGTCATGGTGATTCTCCTTGGAATAACTAAAAGGAAACTTAACCTACGGCCTGAATGAATCACAAGGACTCACATGGAAGGATATACAAATGTTCTTATCTTCCCAGGTATACGGATGTTGAGAAGCTGTGAAATCTGTATGAAAGTAAATTTTTCTTTAGATATAACTAGGGCAGGTTAGTGTTATAAACAGAAGGCAGAAGGTTGACTGAGCACTTTGTCATTGGTAGTTTACTTTGTATCATTGTAACTTAGAGTCTTGGCTTCTTCATCTATAAGAAGGGTGAGCTTTTTAAAGAGGGACCTCAGGTATAGGGAATTCAGTCACTCAAAATTTCTAATCACTTCTTAGCCCATTATCAAATACGGGCTGTGCAAGGCCCTTCTCATTGTATTTTACTATCTTTCCCCTTCATAGTGATTTTCCCACTCCCTCTGCACCCCACCTACCCTCTTGTACCCAACGATATATCAGACGTATCTTAGATATGTACATATCTTTTAAGTTACACAGTACTGCTTTATGTATGTGCCTTCTAATTACAAGAGGATTTTGTGCTATTATAGATCTCATTTTCTTAATTTCCTTCAATGGTGACCTTAGAGATCTGTCGATGTGGTTGTTACTTGCAGCATAATCCATGATATGGATCCACCATGTTTACAGACCATTTTCCCTAGTGACAAGTTCACTGGTAGCTTCTAATGTCCTACTCGGTTTACATTCCCCCTTAGCAGTACACAGAAGTTCCTGTTTCTCCCATATTCTCACCAACAACTGGTCTCATCTAATGTTTAAAAATATTTGCCAATGTTTGTTTGTTTTGCTTTGATTTACAGTTCTCTGATTACTAATTGAGACTGAAGATCTCTTCATACACTTGTAAGCCAGCTGAGTTTCTGCTCCTGTGATTTGCTTATTTATAATCTTTGCCTGTTTTTCCATGGAAAAATTAAAAAATTATTTTTTGATTTTCCAAGAGGTCCTTGTATATCCTAATTATTAGTTCCTTGTCTTTTTTTTTTTTTTTTTTTTTTTTTGAGATGGGAGTCTCACTATGTTGCCCAAGCTGGAGTGCAGTGGCTATTCAAAGGTGTAATCATGGCTCACTGCAGATTTGAACCCTGGACTCAAATGATCCTCCTGCCTCAGCCTACAGAGTAGCTGGGACTACAGGTGTGTGCCATCATGCCCAGCTAATTTTTATATTTTTTGTAGAGATGGGGTCTTACTATGTTGCCCAGGCTTTATATATATATATATATATATATATATATATATATTTTTTTTTTTTTTTAATTTTCTACTTGGTTATTGATGGGAAATGATAAATGGTTTCTTTAAATAAGTTCATTTTTTACTTGCTTTACAAAAAGAAAACGGTTTTCTC
The DNA here is from genome assembly GCF_049350105.2 of Macaca mulatta. NCBI lineage: Eukaryota > Metazoa > Chordata > Mammalia > Primates > Cercopithecidae > Macaca > Macaca mulatta. The sequence continues at coordinate 121,366,716 of NC_133417.1, read as the reverse complement.
TAGATAACTGGATTATGAATAGATGCCTCTTTTCTTTCTGCTTATCTGGATTCTCTCATTTGTGTAAAAAAGTTTGACATTATGCTGAGGATAATGGGAGGCCATTAAAGCAAGGGTTTTTTAATTGGAGGTCCAAAGATGACATCAAGGAATCTGTGAACTACCAGAAATTATAACCAAACTTCAACTTAGTCTGTTAAAGCATTTTTCTAGGAAGAGGGTTCATAGATTTTGTATCAAGTGAGTTCACTGCACTCTGTCTCACACATATGATTAAGAATCATTACTTTTAAGAATTTTAGGCCAGGCATGGTGGCTCACACCTGTAATCCCAGCACTTTGGGAGGCCAAGGCGGCTGGATCACGAGGTCAGGAGATTGAGACCATCCTGGCTAACATGGTGAAACCCCGTCTCTACTAAAAATACAAAAAATTAGCCGGGCGTGGTGGCGGGCGTGTGTAGTCTCAGCTACTCGGGAGGCTGAGGCAGGAGAATGGCGTGAACCCAGGAGGCAGAGCTTGCATGAACTGAGATCAGGCCACTGCACTCCAGCCTGGGTGACAGAGCAAGACTCTGTCTCAAAAAAATACATATATAATAATAATTTTAAGCAACAGAGTGATGGGATCAGATTTGTTTTTTAAACTCACTCAGGTTAACAGCATGGATTGGAAAAGGTAAGACAAATTAGGGAAATTATTGAAGAGGTTATCTCAGTGAGGCAGGCTAAAATGAGAAGGCCTACATAAAAGCAGTGGCAGTGGGCGATGCTATTAAGAGCTTACATTTCTTTTTAATGCTTACCATGTGGTAGTCACTATGTTAAACACATTTAAATTACCTCAGTTAAACTTTGCAACAACCTTACGAGTTAGTGATTATCAGCATCCTTTTACAGATGAGCAAACCAAGCCTCAAGAAAGTTTGATCCCTTGTTTAAAGCACACAGGAAGGGGAAATAACTAATCCTGTACTCATCCATTCTCCTATCCAACCTCCAGGAAGGCAGGCATTTGTTATTGCCACTTGACACTGAGTAACTTGCCAATTTCAACTGCTTTTAAGGGGAAACGCTTGAGTTTAGCTCCAAATAATACCCCAAAATCAACGCCATTAGCCACCAGACTAACCTTAAGTGAAAGGGTTAGATTTGAGGTAAATGTAATACAACTTGGTAAACCAATTACATATAGAATGTAAAAGAAAAGGAAGACTCCCAAGAAATTAGGTGTCATTCACTGAAATAAGAGAATAATAGCACGAAGAGGGGTTGGAAAGGAGCAGGAAGAAGAAAGCAGATAACAAAGCCATTTCCGGCATACTGAACTTGAGGGGCCCACAGGCACCTAAGCTATTTAGTGGATGGGATACAAATCTGAACTGAAGATAGATATTTAGTAGTTTTGAGGCTCTGAAATAAAAAAGAGGTCTTGGGATATGCACTGCTAAGGCAAAATGGCATTAGTTTGAAGTACAAGCTCTGGAGTCAGAATGCCTACGCTTAAATCCTTACTCTAACACCTACCAACTACAATCTTGGGCAAGTTTCTCATCTTCTCTAATCCTGCGCTCTAATCCTGAGCTTTAAGTTGGGGGTCAATAAAAGAATCTATTTCATAGGATGGCAAAGTGGGTCCAAACAGATAATGTGTGTAAAGCATTTAGCACCATGCAAAGCACTTAACATTAAGTTTTGAAGTCTGAATATAATTTCAGGTAGTTCACAGATTTCTTGATGTCATCTTTGGAACCCTGATTAAAAACGCTTGCTTTAATGGCCTCTTCAGCATGAGGTTCAATAAACGTTTGCTGCTTCTGAGGACAAATCCTACAGAATATCAACACAAAAACACACAAAAGCAGCCCCCACAGGAATCTGAGAGGGAGTTGCCAAAGACTGAAAAAAATGTGGAGAAGCTGAAGTTAAGACAGATACATGAATTTTAAGAGAGAAGGAATAATTGACAGTGTCAAGAGTTACAAAGAGGTCAAGAAAGCAAAGGACCACAAAGCAGAAGTAAATTTAGCAGTTAGTGTCTTTTGGAAGATGAGTTTCAAGGATGTGGTGGGGGCAGAAGCTGGTGAGAATGAGAGCTGAGAAAGGTTGCAGAGTAGACTATTCTTCTAAGAGCCTGGCTTCTGGAAGGAAAGATAATAATAGATTAATAATTAGTAACAGGTAGTAATTAGAGGGAAGCAGCTAGGGGATTATTTTATTTTGTGTTAAATGAAAGAAATTTAACATGAGAGAAGAAAGGAGCTGGTGGTAGACGGGGAGAAGCTAAAAATACAGAAAGAGAAAAGAAATTATTAGTGGATTAAAGTACCAGATGAGGCAGAAAAAGGAATCCATCCTAGGGAACAAAGTAAGACTCTCATCTTGACAAAATATAAAAAAATTAGCTGGCGTGAGCTACTCAGGAGGCTACTGAGGATCCTCAAGTTGGGAGATCACTTGAGCCCAGGAGGTCAAGGTTGCAGTGAGCTGTGATCACGCCACTGCACTCCAGCCTGGGTGACAGAGAGAGACCCTGTCTCAAAAACTAAAATTAAAAAAAAAAAAAGAAAAGAAAGGATCCAGGGCACAGGTAAAGGAATTCACTTTAGGCAGGATGAAATAAATACCCTATTTCACTGAGACAGGAAAGAAGGAACGTAAATGCAAAAACATGTATGTTTTGAGATAAGATGGGCCAGAAAACTGGAGGAGTTCCTACCTGCTTTGGTTAGGCTTTGTGTTCCCACCCAAGTTTTTCCTTTTTTTTTTTTTAAGACAGAGTCTCACTCTGTTGCCTAGGCTGGAGTGCAATGGTGTCATCTCAGCTCACTGCAAACCTCCGCCTCCTGGGTTCAAGCAATTTTCATGCCTCAGCCTCCCGAGTAGCTGGATTACAGGCTTGTGCCACCACAGCCAGCTAATTTTTGTGTGGAGACAGGGTTTCACCATGTTGGCCAGGCTGGTCTGGAACTCCTGACCTCAAGCAACCCACCTGCCTCGGCCTCCCAAAGTGCTGGGATTATAGGCGTGAACCACTGAGCCCAGCCCCAAATCTCATTTTGAATTGTAATCCCCAAGTGTTTAGGGAGAGACCTGGTGGGAAGTGATTGGATTATGGGGGCGGATCCCTCATGCTATTCTTGTGATAATGAGTGAATTCTCACGAGATCTGATGGTTTTACATAAGGTAGTTTCTCCTATGCTGATACATACTTGCTCTGGCCTGCTGTCATGTAAGATGCACCTTTGCTTCTCCTGCCATGATTGTAAGTTTCCCGAGGCCTTCCCAGCTATGTGGAACTGTGAGTCAATCAAACCTCTTTCCTTCAGAAATTACCCAGTCTTGGGTATTTCTTCATAGCAGCATGAGAAGAGATTAATATACCACCTATTGGCCTCTACTGTCATTGTCACTGCTAACATGCCAGGCACATGACTAGGATTTTTAAAATCATTTATTCCAAACTCCATTTACTCTTACTATTTGCTAGGCACTTTGCTGGGTCCTAGGGATACAACAGTGAACAGCATACACTGCTCAATTAACCCCCATGACAACTCTATGAGACAGATACTCCTATTATCCCTATTCTACCCATGAGGAAACTGAGGCTTTGAGAGGATAAGTAACCTATGCCTAAGGCCACACTGAAGAGCAAGGGGTCTGACTCATATTGACTGACTCTGGAGTCTGAAGTCTTAACCATTAACCAACCAAGTGAGGATGTCTGCTGAGAGTAAGTGAGGAGTCTTCGTGGACCTGAAAAGAGCAGAAAGCTTTAGACTATCTGCATAGAGATAAACAGAAATCAAGATCACGTACACATCAGGTGCATAAGCAGGATTAGACCTGAGATGTCCGAATTCTCATGCAAGTTCCCCGTCCAAGGGATGAATTTTCATTTCAAGGGTGTACAGCAACATTAAGGGAAGCAATGCTTTTATTTGATAAGGGTAATATTTAGTATATTTTGGGACTACCGCGTCAAATGGTGTTCTTATCCTCTTGAAAAGAAGAAATCACTTCTAACACTAGGTATTCAATAAGTTCAAGACAAACATTAGATCTTCTCAAAGATTCAATGTTTTTTATAGATAATGATACGATTATTGCTTTAGGTTTTGACTATTGGTTTCCCTCCAAATACATTCATAGGCCACAAAATGATGTTTTGGTCAATGACGAGCCACATATACATGGTGATCTCATAAGATTATAATGAAACTGAAAAATTCCTATCACCTTGTGACATCAGGGCTGTCATGACATCACAGCACAAGGCATTACCTTTTCTTTTTTTTTCTCTTTTTAAATTAAGATGGAGTCTCGCTCTACAGCCCAGGTTGGAGTGCAGTGGCGTGATCTCAGCTCACTGCAACCTCTGCCTCCCAGGTTCAAGAGATTCTCCTGCCTCAGCCTCCCAAGTAGCTGGGACTATAGGCACATGCGTTCATTTTTGTATTTTTAGTAGAGATGGGGATTCTCTACTAAAAATGTTGGCCAGACTGTCTCGAACTCCCGACCTCAGGTCATCTGCCCACCTCAGTATCCCTAGGCATCTAGGCATCTATTATTAGATATGTTTATATATGTAAATACCTCTTTGTTACAAATGCCTACAGTATTCAACATAGTAACACGTTGCACAGGTTTGTACCTTGGGGCAAAAGGCCATACCACATAGCCTAGGTATGTAGTAGACTCCACCATGTGGGCTCATGGAAGTACACACTGTGACATTTGCACAACGAAATCGCCTAACGACACGGTTCACAGAATGTATCCCTGTCGTTAAGTGAAGGATGACAGTTGCTCAAAGTGCTTTAATATCTGTGATTTCATTGTTATATCATCTCTCGAGATTTTTCTTTAGGTGAAGAAAATCTCATAAAGGTAAAATTATTTCACCAAAATCATATCGAGTGAAAAAACTGGAATGATTCCCAGCTCTTAAGACAATTAAACTTCCCGAACAGACATTTGTCCACTCCTGATCTTAGGTCCTCTCCAGGTACACTGGAAATATGTACCCTGGATCCAGAGATGATGAATATACACAAAGACACTGCAAACTGTTGGCAATTTTTTCTTTCCTTGGAAAAATTACCTCTAGAACTGACTGGAGGTTCATCATCAAAATTGAGGGGTTTTAGAACCTTGTAGAAAGGACTGAATCATTCTTCTTGAATACAGGTGGTATTCAATATTTGCTAAATGAATCATTTCTGCAATTCTTAAAAACTAAGCTTTCTCAGAAGAGAATAGGAGCGTGAGCAAGTGTGTGTGAGTAAGATATTTCTCAGGCCCCTGCAAGAGTAACTTAGCTATGCTGCGAACCATTATGGGAGCAAAGAACAAGAAGCTCAGCACACCCAAACTTCCAGAAGAGTGCCTAGCAGGACCACAGCCAAAGGTGTGATCACAGCAGGGATCAAATGACAGAACAGCATTCTTCTGGGTCTGTGTGGTGTGCTTTTTTATCCAGCTGATTTACATTTTAATCAAAGGGAAGAGGAGAAAATGGCCCACTTCTTTCCCACGGCACCAGAGTAAGATCATGGACTGGAGCTTTAACACACACAAAGAGAATAGCCCTGTGATTGCAGTAAGACTAGAGTAAGGTGTCACAGAAAGAAAAGGCTGCAGACTTTTATTGAACTGTTTTAAAATACAAATCCAGAATGTAGATAAGGATAGCAGAGGGAAAGTGAATTTTTAGGGACAGTCTTCTTGTGTAGAATGATGATAGACTAAACAGAAACGAAAACCTCTCCAGGATGTGTAAGGAATGCACATCATAAAAATCTATCAAGAAACAATCTATCAATCTCCTTGAGAGACGGTCTTACGGGGGGCAGGCGGTGTGCGGGGAGGAACCAAGTGCATGATTTTTTTTTCAATTCTGACAAAGCTTGGATGTTAATCTTTAGGAAGTCACAGAATGTGCAAAGCTTTCTATTCAATTTAGACAGTAATTCTCTAAATCAATGATTTATAGAAAACTGTGAAGATTTCCGGAAATTACTCAATACTTCTCCACTGCGGTATTTATAAATAAGAAGCTTTGTCAATAAAGATAGTTGCGGAGAGAAAATCAAAAAAGGGGAAAAAAGTCATGGTTTAAAATCAGATCTCAAAATACAGCCAAAAGAAAGGTATAGATTATTCTGGCTTGAGAAAAAAAAAGTCACCAATAACTGGTTGACCTAAACCCAGTAAAAATCAATTTTACATACTCAATTCTGGATAAGCAACAACAATTTCTTGTTTTATTTTTGTTTTGTTTTGAATGGAAGCTGACACAGATTGTGAACAGAAGAGGGAAAAAACTTAACAGCCAGTTGTAAGCTTGATTTAAGGGTATATGAAAAGCATTTTGCAAACCTTAAAGTACAAATACCTCCCCAATAGCACAACCAAGTACATCACTGATACACTAACAGAATGGCTAAAGAACTGATAGTTTTTCACTCTCGTTTCCACTTTTCCTCCAAAAAATCTCATTGATATCCCCAACATCTAATCTCCTCCCAACCAAAAAAACCTATGATCTTCAACACAGTCATTCTCAGTACTGTACTTTAAAAAGTCTAAAGTATTTTTAGACTCAGATATTCAGAAACTTATCTGATTATACATTATATATAATTCACCAAAGAATCTGATGTTGATCAAAAAGTCATCAGCCCAGAAGGTGGCTCTAAATCCAAGGTGAACAGCAAGGATAAAATATGATCACAGCAGACAGATATAAGAAATCAGTACTTCAATGTAAGGGCCAAATAGCAAAAGGCTTCTTCCTCCCACCTTTTTAACTCCATAGTCCCCTATGTGACACCTCCAGAGCCACTCCAAAATGACCACAAATCTTACATACCCCAATTTATATGCAACTATACCGAGTACTTACTTGTCTTGGAAAATGTCCTGAGCAGTCACTTGATCCTTTTTCTTGGCTTCAATCAGAGGAAAAAGGGTCTTTATTTTAGAGAGAGGAATCTGACTTTTCGTTGTCACCTCAGCAGGAGGATTCAGCATGTTCCAAATATGCTGCTGAATTGGGGGTAGAGGCTCCCGGGGATGTAAAGCTCTGTGCAGCAGACACTGTTGGAAAAGGTAAGGATTTTAAAACACAGATGGAGACATATATGGCTTCTTTATATTTTCTGATCAAGGATCCTCCATCTTTAGTGTGGGAGGGCTAAGTGATTCATACCACATGTAAAAAATAACAGAGGATTCACCCAGAACCACCTTTCTTGGCAGGATATTGGTCAATACCTAACCAATTGTAAAAACAGGTCCAAACCTAGCAATAGTATCTTCTGCTCTGGACCTCCTGGAAAGAAGTCCCACCTTATAAATCAAAGCTGTTGCTTTTACTACTTGGGGAATATGCAAGATTCCCTAAAATACCTAATTCCAAGACCTGATAATCTGGGATTGTAACTTTCTTGTTATAATCCTTTTATCTCTCTTAATCATGCTGTGCTTTCTCTCACTTAATCTCAGAGAATGCCATGTGGTGGATGAAACAGGTTGCTACAGGGAAGCTGCCCATGCTCAGTGAGTCCCAGAGAGAAGTCTGCGAAAAGAGATGAGAATACTGAGTTGTCCCCAAGTGCTGAGTCTGCACTTTTCTCCACAAGTCCATCCATCTTTCTCCTTCCCCACTGCTACCATTCTTGCCCGGGCCCCATCACCTCATCCCTGGCCTACCACAGTCACCTTCTAACTGGTCTCCCGGCTTCTCCTTCCACTGTCTGACTGGAGGTGGTACGAGAATGAACTGCTCACTATACCCTAGGATCCTGTGACGCAGCCCTGCTTGCCTCTTTGATGGCATTGCCAGCCACTTGTTCTCCTCACTCACAATCCCAACAGGCTGGGCTCCTCCTGCTTCACTCGTACACCAAGCTCATCCCACCTTTGGGGCCTGGACCTAATGCTACCCCTGCCTCCTCTGTCTTTCCCTAAACCTCGAAGGAGTTAGCCCCACCCTCATCCCTTTTTGTTTTAAAAATCATTTTGGTCTTTGCTGAGATACTATCTCCAAAGAGAGGACTTCCCTGACACTCTATATGAAGTAGCCCCTCCACCCCATCCTACCACCCTAGTCATTTTCTGTCACTTCCCTTATTTTATATTTTTATAGCCTCCATCATTATCTAAAATTATCAATTTTCTAGTTTACTTGTTTATTATCTAACCCTCCTCCTTACAAGTAGGACTCTTCTCTTCTTTACTGCTGAATGAATTCTAAGCATCAAAAATACTACCTGGCACATAATAAGCACCTGGCAGATAAGGGCTGAAGGAATAAAGTGCTCTTTTCCAGGGCTCTAGTTGTTGACAGTGGTGTCAAGAAGCAACACCAAGGGGGAGGGGCACCAAGATCAAGGCCAGGGCAGGTTCTCCACTGCCCATATGAGTGAAGTTCTGCACAGCATGCCACCTCATTCAACCACCTATCCTGCCTCGAGTCTACTGGGCCAGGCCTTGGCAGTATGCCAGGCGTTGGCCTGCCCAGAAAAGGTAATGCTCTAAAAGGAGTATAGAAAGGTAAGCAGTAACATTAGATGTCATTAAACAACAAAGAAAGAAATGAAACTATCCGTTGATTGACGTTTTCCTTCCTTCGATAAAGATTAATTCCAAAATTAAGGTATAACTATTCCACTTTTAAACAACTTACAAATTTGTAATTCTAAAAAAAACAAACAGAACACCAGGGAGCTGAAGAGCTCCTGTAATTTCAAAATACTACTCCTATCACAAAGTATATGATTTATACTATCCCATGGACTCCTCTCCTACACTGAGGAAAATGTAAGCTGAAAGTTTCTATTCTAAAAAAATAAAAGATGCTTAGGTTTAATAGTGAGTATCATCCAAGAGTCAATGTCCAGTAAGTTTCAAAAACCCTGAGGTAGGAATTAAGTACCAACTTCCTCCAGAAATTCCATGCGCTTCTCCCTGCTCTCTCCCCATTTCAACCACCAACCACAGCTCTTCCTTCTCCGTAGTACATATTCATTCCTCTCAGAGTTTGATGCTTTATTCTTTCCTAATTACTTGACTTTCCCTTGAGCATCAATAACATCAGGCCTATTCAATGTAAAGCAAGTTAATCCCAAAATTGTTTAAGCAAATCCAAATGATCCCAAACTCTGTGAATCTACCCCCTCCACCTTCTTATTATGCATAATCCTTTATTCATAGTGCTCTCCCTTGGTTCATTAATAACAGCTTAGAAAGTCCTAAAGATGTAAAGCAGTAATCAAACACCCAACATAGCTGACTACCTCTCATAAACTCCTAAAGATTCTATCTGTGATATCCAATTGACATGTCTTGGAAAAGGGCTAGAACAACCAATGGACAAGTATCCTACCCAGCCTTCCTACTGAAAAACATTCCAGATTCTCAGCATAAACTCCAGGCAATCTTTTCAGTGTCATCATCCGTAAGTCAATAATAAAGGATCTACAAGAGATGGTCTGAAGTACCAACCTCCCTCTCGTATTTTCTGAAAGGTCACATTTTAGGCAAATTAAGCTAAGCGAGATACTTATAAAACTCATTCAGGTAAAAATTCCCAATGCATTAAAAAAATGGGATTATGAGAAAGTGACATTTCTGAGTGGCTGGGAAGCTGAGATCACAGTTCTTGACCTATTTATTTCTCTTTTAAACAACTGTTACTCGATGTGATTTTTACAATTTGAAAAAGATTAGAGGAAAAACCTACAGACCACAGTAGCTCAGAAGTTACTAATATACTGATTTTAGCAACATTGCATCAATTATTTAAAAGGTGGTTTTAACCGTTATACATTTTTAGCATTTCTTTCCAAAATTAGAATTAATCTCTTGATAACAAATTGATTATTAATCTCTCTCTCCTTCTCCAAGCTCATTTACCCTTAGCTGTTGGTATTTCATTCAAAAAGAAAAAAGTAGCCTTCTTGGGTCCCACAACCTCCTACAGATTACTGTGTCCTCTCTTTCTCTCCATCAGGAAGTCTTTCTCATCTAGGCATTGTAACCTGGCTTGCACACCACTACTCAACTGATTCTGTGTCCCCGAAGTCCTCAAACTGGACTACGAATTCCTAAAGACCTTTGCTAAGCTCACCTCTACTCGCCACTGTGCATCTGACTTGGGATTCTTTCCTCTCCAAGTCTTCTCTTCCTGTGCCTTCCAAGATGCATTTCTCCTAATTTTCTACCTTGCTGATTTTTGTTGGGGGATGGAGGTAGGAGCATTTGGTTTTGTTTTGTAACAGCCCTTTTTTATATGTCTAATTGTTCACTCATATGTTGGGGTTCTCTACTTAGTTCTCTCCTTCTCACCCAATGTGTTCTCCCAGACGATCTGACTCACTTGTCTTTCTGCCTCAATGAGGAGGACTCTCAAATCTGTGTGTTTAGACCTGACTTGTCTTCTGGGCTCTGCAACCGTTTCTAACTTCTCACTGAGTGACTATACCAGGATATCCAATAGATTTTCTCAATTTTAACTCTTGTGAAAACAAATGAATTATCTTTTCCACCTGCTCATTCTGTATTCCTTATCACATTGAATGGTGACATCATCTTTTCAGTCACCCAAGCTAGGATCCTGTTATCTTCAATTACTCTTTATTTTCCATCAATCACTCAAGTTCTAGCTATACCTTCTAAATGCCTTAAGAATAGATTCTCGTCTCCACTCTCTCCATCACTGCTTTAACTCTTAAGCCTTCAAGTGGGCCACTGAAAATTGTTTAATAATTACCCACTGCTGTAAAATCCAAATGACTGAATGTGGCATATAAGGTACTCACAACCTACCTACAATTTAACTTCTCTGTCACCTTTTCCATCATTTTCCCATACAGAACTTATACTGCAGCCAAAGGGATCCACATCCTAGCTCTTCATATTTTCAACCTTTTCCACATCATTTATTTTGCATGGCATGCTCTCCTTACAACATGCATCCCCTTCGTTCTTTTAGAACTCTGTCCGAATGCTCATTCCTCAGCAAAGCCTTCCTTAAGTCACCCACTTGCAAAAATCTTTTTCTTCTTATTCTCATGGTGTTTTCCAACCACGGTTTTAACTACTGGTTTTTTATCTCTGTACTTTTCTCACTCTTCTAGAGGGGTCCATAAAAGAAGTAAGCTTGGCTGGGCGCGGTGGCTCATGCCTGTAATCCCAACACTTTGGGAGGCCGAGGTAGACGGATCACGAGGTCAGGAGATCGAGACCATCCTAGCTAACATGGTGAAAACTCGTCTCTACTAAAAAAAAAAAAAAATTAGCCAGGCATGGTGGCGGGCGCCTGTAATCCCAGCTACTTGGGAGGCTGAGGCAGGAGAATGGTGTGAACCCGGGAGGCAGAGCTTGCAGTGAGCCAAGATCACGCCACTGCACTCCAGCCTGGGTGACAGAATGAGACTCCGCCTCAAAAAAAAAAAGAAGTAAGCTTATAGTATCTTTAGCATGTGGTCCATTATTAGTACTCAATAAATAAGTTTTTTTAAGTTTATATGTCCTAGTAAAGATACGTCTTTATACAGATAAGCCATATTAAAAGCCCTCCCCCATAAAACAAACTAATAAAAATCAAAGCTTGTGCTTGCAGCCACTTTGGAATATAAAAATGCCTGCATTTATGGCTTGTATCTGTCTGTTATTCCAAGAAACATTTATTAAAGATAAATACAACCTACCCTAGATAAGTGTGCAAAATAGTATTAATAGAAGTTCTCTTTTTCTCCATAGTGAACCATTTGGTAAAACCATTTTGAACTGGTCTGCTCCTACCTTTCCTACAAATGGCGTAAGGCTTTAGGTCTTCAAGTACACTTGCCAAAAAACACCAAAGGATTTTTATATCTGTAATTTATACTTCAGTACACTTAGCATGCTGCAGTACAGATGGTCCCTGGTTTATGATGGTTCAACTTACAATTTTTCTACTTTACAATAGTGTGAAAGCGATACTCATTCAGTAGAACTCAGTAGGACACTTGCAATGCCGGACAGTGATATCAAGCTGCAGCTCCCAAGGGTAGACAACCTCTACAGTGCATTAGGCTGCCAAATGATTGTGCCCAACTGTAGACTAATGTAAGAGTTCTGAGCACATTTAAAATAGGTGAGGCTAAGCTATAACAATCGGTAGGTTAAGTGTAATAAATGCATTTTCAACTTATATTCTCAATTTAGATGGGTTTATAGGCATGTATCCCCATCATAAATTGAGGGGCATGAGTATTCAGAGTCAAGTCTTCACATGTTAAGCCTCACATTTCTGATTTTAGAACAAAAGATTTTTTTCACTACTTAAAAGAATTAAAAGCATCAAAAAAACAGGCAGTTTCTTTCAAGTAGACGATCCCTCAAATCACAAGCCCCAATACGAACTTAAGTTAGTTACAGATGTTTCATGAAGTGAGTCAAAAGGGAGAATCTGTGGTCTCTCCAGCACACGCCCTGTTACCCCCAAGCTGCCGAAGAGGGCCCTCTGCTCCTCTGTGAGCAACAGCTTGCCTAAAAAAGCTGCTTATAATCTTTTTTCAGTTTTGTGAGGCTCAGAGAAGCCTATGTCCTGCTCTCATCAACTGAATCCAGGACTGGAATATTCCTTTCTCCTTCAACCATGGTCTAGCCCTCACCTTCCTCAGCATAAGTCAGCTCTCTTGTCAACTTCCCCAGTTTACCTTAATCCAATCTCTGCCTTCCAATTCCTTTGGCCTAAGATTCAGAAGTACATTTTTTATATTTTCTGTATTTTAATTATTCTTTACTAATTTCACAGTATAACCTCTTTATCTGACCCCATGCTCCCTTTAATTATGAAATTTTTGAGAAATGTGGCACTAGAACACTTCTTCTCTAACAATGTTATTATAGAGTTCACACAAGCTCTCCTACTATTTTGATATAGAAAACGAAGAAAAGTGTTATTTACATACAATACAGGAGAAAACCCTGAAAAAATATAAAAGAGCCATCGTGGGGGCAATGGCACACACCTTTAGTCCCATCTACTCAGAAGGCTGAGGTGGGAGTTAAAGACCAGCCTAGGAACCTTTTTTTTTTTCTTTTTTTTTTAAAGACAGGGTCTCACTCTGTCGCCCAGGCTGGAGTACAGGGGTGTGATCTTGGCTCACTCCAACCTCCGCCTCCCAGGTTCAAGCAATTCTCCCACCTCAACCTCCTGAGTAGCTGGGATTACAGGCGTGTGCTACCATGCCCAGCTAATTTATGCATTTTTTGGTAGAGACAGGGTTTCACCATGTTAGCCAGGCTGGTCTTGAATTCCTGACCTCAAGTGATGCACCTGCCTCAGCTTCCCACAGTGCTGGGATTACAAGAGTGAACCACCGCACAACGGCCAAGAACTTGTCTTTATAAAAATTTTTAAAAATTAGCCGGGCATGGTGGCATGTGCCTGCAATCCCAGCTGTTCAGGGAAACTGAGTTGGGAAGAGCGCTTGAGCACAGGAGTTTGAGGCTACAGTGAGCTATGATCACAACACTGCATTCCAGCATGGGTAACCGGCCTTCCTGTATTTTTTTTAAGTAACCTTCTTCCAGAAAAAAGAAAAGAAAGAAAACATTCTAACTTTATTTTTCCTTTTAAGAGCTCAGAATATTTTTACCTTTTGAAGTAAGAGAGGAAGATGTTATTCTTTCATTAAATAGAGCAAATGGGGCCTTTAGAGAATAAAGACATTTATTTAGGACTGGCCAATGATTGTAACTTTGCACTGAGCTCTCTTTCATTTAAAAGAAATAAGACTTCTTCATTCTTCCTCTCTCACCTGAAATAATCTCTGAAATCGAGGATTTGGGATTTTGGTGGTTGGAAACAAGTCTTCAAGGGTGTCTGTCTTCTCATCTTTCTTTGCCAAGCTCATGGAGTCAATCAAAGCATCAACAGCATTCAACTGTGCCTCTTAAAGATAGAGAAGCAGAAAGAAAAATGATTATTTTTTATTATTCTCCATGAAAACAAATGCTTTCTATGTAGAGCTATCCACAGCAATATTGGCAGGTTATACAGTCCTGGCCCTGCCAAAGTATTCTCTAGCTATGCACGCATTTAACTCAAGTCTTGGTTTTCTTATCCATGAAAAGATCGATTTAGAGTGATTGATTAGGTTCCAGTTCTACCATTCAGTGAGCCTTTAACAATGGAGTATCAGATCAAAAGCAAGAGAGTTTGTTTCAGAGGAATACAGCCATATAAAAAACAATCCCGGCCAGGCGCGGTGGCTCAAGCCTGTAATCCCAGCACTTTGGGAGGCCGAGACGGGCGGATCACAAGGTCAGGAGATCGAGACCATCCTGGCTAACCCGGTGAAACCCCGTCTCTACTAAAAAATACAAAAAAAACTAGCCGGGCGAGGTGGCGGGCACCTGTAGTCCCAGCTACTCGGGAGGCTGAGGCAGGAGAATGGCCCGAACCCGGGAGGCGGAGCTTGCAGTGAGCTGAGATCCGGCCACTGCACTCCAGCCTGGGCGGCAGAGCGAGACTCCGTCTCAAAAAAAAAAAAAAAAAAAAACCAATCCCTATATGGAGATTGGAACAAAATATTTAGTATTCATTGAGCTAATATTTTAAAAACTAGTAATTAGCTAAAGAAGAAAAACATTAAAAAGAAAAAATCTCTCTGGTAATGAAGCATAAGCATTTTAAGGACTAATATAACTTTTATCAGAGTACAGTACCTTAATAGGAAGACACCACTGGATCAGGGTGAGCTGATTCCTTCACAATCTACCAAGGCACAATAAGCTCTTCTCTCTCAATGCCTCCATGAAACTAATCACACCTGAGTACATGTCTTATTCTACTCCATTCAAACTCTCAAGTTCCATGAGAGCAGAAATATGACATCCTCTTTCCTTAGGTCTCTCCTAATACTAATAGAAAATAAGTGCTCCTCAATAAAAATCTACTCAGTCAACAAAAATGGCACAGCCCAAAGCAATATGGATGAAAGGCAATGCTCCCAAAGATAACTTCTGCCTAAACTACCGTGTGTAACTTTCATTTTGCTGATTTATACAGCAGTTCAGCTGCTGAACCTGAGGCACTATTTTTGGAACATCCACAGTCACCAGGCAAAAGGTGGAAGACAGTAAGCAGTCTCTAAAAAGTACATTATACTTCTATTCTGCACTTTTCAAATATCTCTTTCGTACAGCTACAACAAAATAAAAGACCATACACATATTTATCATGAGATATTTCTTTTCTACCTGTTTATGGACTTTTCAGGGGAGGTTTCAGGCAATGGCACAGCCAACACCATCTTGAACTTGCTAATTCAAGGCCCTCCCAGCAACAGGTAGGAGGCAGTGCTTGTACATGTGAACATTCAGTGATTTTTTATCTACTACTACAAGGTAGTAGGAGGCCCGATCATCCTGGCATTGCATCCCTACATAGACATCTACTGGGAAATACACGAAATAACTTTAATGGTCCATTTTTCCAATGGAGAAAATGTAAACAAATGTTAACTCACAGAAAATAGATAACAGAAGGCATTTAATGTTTTAGATACTGAGTGATTTATGTCAACAAAATAAACTATTAACAAAGTGGGTTTTTAAAAATATTCTGGGCTGGAAGTGATGGCTCATGCCCATAATTCCAACACTTTGGGAGGCTGAGATGTGAGGACTGTTTGAGCCCAGGAGTTTAAGACCAGTCTTGACAACATAGTGAGATTCCCTCTGTACAAACAATTTTAAAAATTAGCCAGCCATAGTGGCGCGTACCTGTAGTCCCAATTACTTGAGAGGCCGAGGCGGGAGGATTGCTTGAGCCAGAACTGGCTGTGTCCCCACCCAAATCTCAACTTGAATTGTATCTCCCAGAATTCCCACATGTTGTGGGAAAGACCCGAGGGAGGTAAACAAATCAGAGGGGCTGTCTTTCTCGTGCTATTCTGATGATAGTGAATAAGTCTCTAGATTTATTCACTTCAGATCTGATGGGTTTATCAGGGGTTTCTACTTTTGCTTCTTCATTTTCTTTTGCTGCCACCATGTAAGAAGTGCCTTTTGCCTCCCGCCAAGATTCTGAGGCCTCCCCAGCCTCTTTTTCTTCCCAGTATGTCTTTATCAGCAGAGTGAAAACAAACTAATACACAGGGAGTTTGAGCTATGATCATGCCACTGCCCTCCACCCAGGTGACAGAGTGAGACCCTGTATCAAATAAGTAATTAAATTAAATATTCTACTCATTTAAGTTTTGGAATTATCAAGAAGTAGAGACAGAGTAATACTGTAACACAGTGGCAACTTCCATACAATCAGGTCCATGCCTGCCTCCACCATGATGGAGACAGACTCATTTGTAGAAGGAAGGTAAAGATACAGGCCCTAGAGAACCAACTGATTCTTGGCCTGTTGATAGCACACTACTTCCACAGGGTCTAGCCAAAATAACAGAAAGAATTGAGTTCCGAAACCCACCTCCCAATTCCCTAATCCTGCACTGATAGAGACAGTATATTTAAATTTATAAACTAAAACATCTACGCATCATTTGTTGTTCTCTTTGGTATGTTTTCTACTTCTGCCCCCTATTATATTTTATTACAATTGTTTTAAATGATAGACTCTCTGAAAGACTGGACCTGTGGCTGTAAGAATCATTCTGTATAGGACCCTGACATTTGCAGCCGGATGCTCAATAAGGGCCTTTCATACCAAGCCTGAAGTAACTCCTAAAAGCCAGAAATAAGTAACAACGAGACTTGGACTGTTGGTGCAAACTACAAAAACGGGGCAAAGAGAAAAGTTAATCTTCAGCACTGTCACTTTTCATTTCAAAGCTACATCAGACTTTACATAGAACACTGAAATCACAGGTTTGATACTACTCAGATTCACTTCAGCAGGGGCAAACTCTGCTCACAACTAGAGATGGACATCCATTACCATCAAGTTTTCCCCTGGGTACATGCTCCAAGGCAAAAACTGGACAGTGTTGGATGAGTTTAGGGCAAACCTATCCCTACTAGTGGAAAAACACCAAGTAAACCACCTTCATCATTACTGTGTGTAAGTGTATGATTGGAAATCCAACTAATTGAACCCTGTAAATACCTGGCCCCAACCAATAACTAGCAGACAGGTGATTTCCCAAGAACAGTGTGTGTAGAGTAAATGAGTGATCTAAACGAAAACAAACTCACCAGTGGGAGCATATTTCTTACTGTTTTTCAAGGATGAAAACATGTATTGCCGCAAGTCTTCCATGAAAGGCAGCTGCACATACACTAAACACTAATGAGAAAGAAAAGGGGTAAATGCAGAAATGATCAAAGTAATGAAAAAATATAAAACTAATCCCAAATTCTGTGAAAGTAGCATAACAGAAAGATTTTAAACATCAGACAGCCCAATTCCGGCACATGAAAATTGAAGTGTTTTGATTTCTGCTATTGGCTGTTCACAACTGCAAACAGTATAAAGAATATTAAATATAAGAGAAATGCATAAAAGACAGGCTACTAAAGGATTGCTATAAATTGCATGACCAATACAACAAATGAGAAGACTGGGGTGCAGAAGGTTGACCTGGATGTCAAGACATGTGCCTTCTC
This sequence comes from Macaca mulatta, assembly GCF_049350105.2. Lineage (NCBI taxonomy): Eukaryota > Metazoa > Chordata > Mammalia > Primates > Cercopithecidae > Macaca > Macaca mulatta. The sequence continues at coordinate 121,349,091 of NC_133417.1, read as the reverse complement.
TTTCCAGTTCTGCCACAGTAAATTCTCTGAGACAGAGGAAACGGTAAGGAATTTAGAACTGTATTTTACACAAGAGAGCCCTAAATAAACTGTATCACAAGGATCACAACAAAATCACATCCTCAACCTGTATTCATAGTTCTCATTTGTAAAAATGGAGGTAATTTCTCTTTCTATTTGGTTCCAATAAGTCAAGAAGGATGAGAACCAAGAAAAGGCCATAGTGAACCTTTATGATTAGATTCTTTTAATCTAAAAAGATTTTCATAATACTTAGTAAAGAGATTCTTGTAATACTTTATAATTAAAAGATTCTTATATCATTTTTATAATGTATACTTCTTCCTCCAACTGAAAGTATGGTTCACAAAACAGTATCAGCATTTTTTGAGAGAAATGGAGAATCGGTGCCCTGCCCCAGAACTACAGAATCAGGATCTGCATTTTAACAAGACCCCCAAGTAATTACCATGAACATTAGCAGCCGAGAAACACCGCTTAGACTAAACGAACTGAAGAAAAAAAAAAAATTAAGACTTTGGGTTTTACCTCATAGTTATGCTTGATATGAGGAAAAGCCACACCAACTTGAGGATTAGCTCTTTTGTCATAAGCATATCGAACTATGGCCACCATGTCTAAATCCTCCAAAGCATGAATCAGGGAGGAAAGTGCAACTGCTGCTGCCTGGTAAGAAAGATGGATGTATTAACACATATTCAACATGTGAGAGTTTTCACAACAGAACTAAATACTTTACGACTGTTATCACTTTCTTTCCATTTTGTATTTTTTAGGTGCCCCCTTACTTTAAGGACGAACTGCACACATTTGCTTTTGATTACATTTACAGCAGCTATTCTGGGACTAACCTCATTAACTAAATCCTGTCTTACTGCTCCAACCTTCCTTCTCTAAATTTATCTTTACCCTAAAAATAAACTCATCTCAGCCCTCCTAAACAAAATCTTTTGTCTCTCCCACTCCATAAATTGCTATCAGTATCTTTCCTGTCTTTACCTCTAAATTTCATAAAATAATAGGCATGCTGTTTCCACTGCTTAGTGCATAACTATTCTTCAGTCTAGTCCAGCTACTGCCCCCACTTCCTTACTAAAATTACCCTCTGAAGTCACCCATCACCTCCTAATTGCCAACTCCTTGGTTCCTGATTTTTTTGTTTGACAGTAGCATCTCACTATTCTGCTGTTTCTATACTTTCTCCTTCCTTGGCTTCAGAAACAACATTCTCCCGATTGTTCTCTTTTCCCCAATTTGTAAATTCTACTTTAGGCCTTTCTCTCCTCCTCTCACTCTAAAACTCTACTTGGGGATTATTTCATCCAGTCCCATGAGTTGATGAATCAAAAATCTGTACATTCTTTTTTTTTTTCTGAGACAGAGTTTCGCTCTTGCTGCCCAGGCTAGAGTGCAATGGTGCGATCTTGGCTCACCGCAACCTCTGCCTCCCAGGTTCAAGCGATTTTCCTGCCTCAGCCTCCCAAGTAGCTGGGATTACAGGTACCCGCCACCACACCTGGCTAATTTTTTATTTTCTGTAGAGACGGGGTTTCTCCATTTTGGTCAGGCTGGTCTCGAACTCCTGACCTCAGGTGATCTGCCTGTCTTGGCCTCCCAAAGTGTTGGGATTACAGGCATGAGCCACCGTGCCAGGCCTGTACATTCATTTTTAAAATTCTCCTAAGATCTAGACTTAGATTGCCTACTAGCCGGTGGATATTTCAAACGGCATCCTCAGTTATCTCAAACTGTTCAGTATGAACGGTTCACATTCACCACGACAAGACTAAAACCTAAACTTACTATCTTTCCCCTACAATCTCCTCCTGGATTCCCTATTTCCATTAACATCATTGCCCAATCAACCAAACTGGAAACCCCAGTCTTTGATAATGCCACCACACCATTCTCATCTTTCACTTTTTTTTTTGAGACAGAGTCTCACTCTGTCCCCCAGGCTGGAGTGCAGTGGCACTATCTCGGCTCACTGCAGCTTCTGTGTCCCGTGTTCAAGCAATTTTTGTGCCTCAGTTTCCTGAGTAGCTGGAATTACAGGTATGCGCCACCATGCCCAGCTAACTCTTTGTATTTTTAGTAGAGATGACGTTTTGCCATGTTGCCCAGACTGATCTCGAACTCCTGACCTTAAGTGATCCACCCACCTCGGCCTCTCAAAGTACTGGGCCTCATCCCTCACCTTTTAAGTGTTCACGAAACTCTACCAATTCTACCTCTACACTGTCTCTCAAATCCATCTCTTCCCTCACAGCCTGCTCTGTTTACAGAGCTCATCATGTCACTCCCTTCCAGTGGTTCCTCTATTCTGGCCTTACTGAGCTATCAATGATTGGAGGCAGGTCTCATACTTGGCCTTTGCTCATACCATTTCCTGCTAGCTAGAATGCCCCCTTACTAATCTCTGGCTCTCCAGCTTCTAACCTTTTCTGAAGGCTTAGTAAATTGTTACCTTCTCCATTCCAGATTTACCTTAGTCAGCTCTCTCTCTCTCTCTGTAGAACTCCCCAAACACTATGTACTTTTCTCACTATCATGGTTAACCTTATCAAAGTTAAAAAACTATGACCTCTCAGCCATGCTGTTGTAAAAACAAAACAAACGAACAAAAAACCTATGACCCCAAGACCTGGCCATTAGAATCCTGTACAAATTTCATAACAGAATCATTACTTTTTCAGTTCAGTTCAAAGGCTGTTTTACTCAGTGCCTGTTCTTTGCCAGGCACTGTCTTGAGCCCTGTGAAAAAACAAAGATGAGTCCCTGACCTCACTTAACTAATACATTCTTTACTAGCAGAAATGAGCTATGTAGGGATGTAGCAAATACGGAACATGTATGTTCTAATAGTTAAGTCCCATAAGAAAGGGCTAAACACAATGAGAATCTGAGGAAGAGATTACTTTCAATTTGTTTGAAGTTTTTTTATTTATATGTCTTTGATAACACCAATTAGGATGTTTAAAAGAAGGAAGGGGCCAGGCATGGTGGCTCACGCCTGCAATGGGAGGCCGAGGTGGGGGGCGCATCGCCCGAGGTCAGGAGTTCAAGACCAGCTTGGCCAACATGGTGAAACCCCGTCTCTACTAAAAATACAAAAAGTAGCCGGGCGTGGTGGCGGGCATCTATAATCCCACCTACTTGGGAGGCTGAGACAGGAGAATCACTTGAACTCGGGAGGCAGAGGTTACAGTGAGCCGTGATCGCACCACTACACTCCAGCCTGGACTATAAAGAGCCAAACTCCGTATCAGAAAAAAAAAAAGGAAGGATGGGGCTGTGAATGACTGCTACATGGTAAGACAGTACTACACCTGTGTATAACTCAACTAAAGCTCCATTTCCTTCCTTTCTTTTCCCCCCTTGTTTTCTACACACAGTGCAAATCGGCACATAAAAGTATAGATTCTCAACACAAAAAATTATATGCTAATGACCAGAGAAAACTATAAGAGGGAATTATCCAAAGAATCAGAATATTTGAGCTAAAAAACAACAGTATTGATCTAGTTTAACAACCCACACGTACATCTGACTGGGGGTGATAAAGACCTTTCTTGTAAACTTATAGAAATGGGGATCTGACCATCTTACAAGAAAACAATCCAGTGAGGACAGTGATTCTTGTTGACAAAATAATTCTTCATCTTCAACAAAAACCATTACCTGCTGTTTCCAGTTCACCCCTCTAATATGAAGCAGAGTTTAATTTCTATTCTACAGGATAATTCTCCAAATGCATGAAGAGTGCTATTATGTCTGTCATCCCTCCTACACTTGCCTACCTACACAAGTCTCCTCCAGGCAATTTTTTTTTTTAACTGGAAGTCCTCATATGACATTGTTTCCTTACTCCCTTGCTTATCTCATAAGCTCCAATTAGATATTCTCATTTTTTGACTACATCAAAAACTGACACTAGACAGTATCCCTTTGCCATTAGGAGGTAAATTTTTTTTTCTTGAGTTACCTCAAAGTGATCCTATGATATACAGAAATTAGTGTTTGTATAAGGCCAGATTCGAATTATGCAATCCACAAGGCTGCCCTTAGCTAGCAAGTCTACATAATTACCCAACATGTGTGTCTCAACACAGCTTTGTGATTCCTCACTGCATACCTAGCAGGTCTCATGAAGTGATCAGAATGTTCTTTGTGTAATGAGACAGTAAGTGGAAGTTAAAACTTCAGCAGAAGCCAGGAATGGTGGCGCACACCTATAGTCCCAGCTATCTGGGAAACAGAGGCAGGAGAATTGCTTGAGCCCAGGAGTTCCAGGCCAGCCTGGGAAACATAGTGAGACCTTGTCTCTTAAAAAAACAAAACAAAATAAAACTTCAGCTAAGTTGTGGTTTGACAGTATATACCAGACTTCCATGATTCCCAACAGGATTTGACTCAAGAGAAATCCATGAACTAGGATTCTCAAACTTGAAGATTTATATATGCTAATATTCTGCTCTAATAATTCATTCAGAACAGCGTAGAAGCCAAACATTTTCTTCCCTTAACTGTTCTGAGATAATAATGGCATAGTCATTCACTACATCAGCAACCAGCTACCTTCCAGAAGTGAGGAGAAAAAGAGAACTATACTAGTTATACCACCACCCTACCCCCACCTCATACAAAAAATATTCTTCTACATCCAGTTTATTAATTGCAAATGTAAATACTTCAGGATCTTGGAAACCTGCTTAAGCTGCCTTAAACAGATAGTAGACTGCACACTTCCAGTTAAAATCAACATCTCCAACAAAGTTAGTTCTAACTTGGAGATCAAATAGAAAATATTTACAGAAAGAGCAGATATGAGTGCAGAATGCAGCAGTCATGGGCTGTTAGCGAGAGCAAAACCAGCCTAAAAACAAAGTATCTTGGGGAGGCAGGAAAAGAGTGCTGAGAGAGGAATAGAGAAAAGACACATTTCCTCAATGACGAAAGCAGTCTAGTGAGTCACTGAAGTGCACATCCAGGATGCTTATGACAACACAAAATGTCAACCTGACCCCAACCCTCCTTAACAATTGACTGTGAAATTCCCATACTTAAATGCAGTTGTTCAAAATGTTTTTAATACTTCCTTGGTCTCCATGTCCTCGGGTCTTGTGCCCATGCTAACACAAATTCATTTACCATATCTCCATTTTCAGTTAAAGATTAGTGGATTTTCCCACTCCTATTGCAAGAATTCATGTCATTTTAAACTATAAAGCGCCAAACAACTCGTTTTCACAGACTTACAATTCAATTCTGCAGCACTACCTCAAAGACGTGCTGCCAACTCACCTCATCATCTCTTGCTGCAAAGACCTTTAGAACTTGATTTCCCATGAAGAATCTTCTCTGAACCTACAAGAGAGGAAAAGAATTGGTTTTGATCCAAAATAAGTAACATGTATAACCATAATGCCACACATTGCTAAGAAATTCCATTCAAAATCCTCTTACTGAAAAACATCCAGATACTAATAACATCTTAAAACCTGAATTTTAATTCAATTCAACACAACAAATATCTGAGCATCTAGCATACGTCCAACATTGAGTACTATAAACACAACGGTGAACAGAATATAATCTTGCTCTTGAGGAGCTTCGATAGATAAATATGAAATTAACTGCAGTACAGTATTACAGTCCAGGTTACACGGTGCTGTAAGAGCACATAAGGAGGGCAATAAGCCTGGTCATGAGGGATTAGGGAAGGTTTCTGCAAATGGTGACACCTAAGTTGAGATTTAAAAGGACAAAGAGGAACTAAGAGAAAAGTCTGGGCACAAGTGTTCCAGAGAAAACAGTAAGAATCAAAGTCTGGAGTGCTGTAAAAGCATGGTACATTTGGAGAACAGCTCTTGGAGTAGTACAGTGCCACTGTGTGAGGGGAAAGGTGAAAAATTAGATTAGTGAGATTAGCAAAGATCAGACGATAAAGTCTAAGAACAAAGCTAAGTGGTTTGCATTTCCTCCTAAGAGTAGCAACGAGGCACTGATGAACAGTAGAGGCCTGAATGAAGAATTAGAGGGGAAGGGCTGAAAGAGAAATTAAATCAAAAATGAGTACTGCATGTCTCTCCCCCCACCCGCTTAAATTCAATTAACTTATCTAGCACAGTATCAAGAGGGGTCAAGACAGCTCTACTAATATCAGATTAGAAAATGAGTACTGAAGAGTTCTGAAAATCATAACCACCTGCACTTATCTATCAAGATGAACTTTGTCTCATCTATGAAATCTGGAGCCTGGGGTTTATTTTTAAGAACATGCCATGTGCTGTATTGGGCAATGTTTCTCACGTATTTGTTATGCCCTCTCACCTCTAGAGTTGAGATATTATGAGCACTTTCACCATAATACCAGCTCAAGAAGACTGAGTCTCAAAGGGATGAGGATCAGGCCCATATAATTCAAATACCCCTCATCTCCACTTCCATTCCCCATTCAAAAACCATCCTATATTTTTAGTTTACTATGCTCATATAGATTTACTTAATGGCTCTGAACCTCAATTTCCTAATGTATAAAATACATACCATGGCAACATTAACCCCCAGACTACATTTCAGAAAGATTAAAAGTGAAATAAGGCCGGGCACAGTGGCTCACGCCTATAATCCCAGCACTTTGGGAGGTTGAGTTGGGCGGATCACCTGAGGTCAGGAGTTTGAGACTAGCCTGATCAACATGAAGAAACCCATCTCTATTAAAAATACAAAATTAGCCAGGCGTGGTGGCACACGCCTGTAATCCCAGCTACTTGGGAGGCTGAGGCAGGAAAATCGCTTAAACCCGGGAGGCGGAGGTTGTGGTGAGCTGACATCATGCCATTGCACTCCAGCCTGGGCAACAAGAGCAAAACTCCATCTCAAAAAAAAAATAAAATAAAATAAGTGAAATAAATATACCTTACAAACAAAATGACCAATCAAAAGCACACCATTTCAAGTAACAGCTAGGAAAAAGCTCATTCATTTTGTTCACAACTGTACCTGAGAAGATTTACAAAATCCCAAAACAGAGAAGCACTTCCCCTCCGATTTATATTTCATTTGTTCCTCATCCACTTTAGAGAAAGGAACTATATCACTTCCATAGCGGAACCCTGGAGAAAAAGGGAAGAGCATCTGTTAAGCATATGGGGCCTCATTTTCTACAAGCTGAAATTAGCTCTATGCATACATTAACAATACACGCACATGCCAGACCAAGCCTCCATCTTCTATTCCCTGGAATCAGATTACTGCCCCTTGTGATCAATGGTGAAAAAGCAGCAGCAGATACACAAACCACATATACAATATAGAGACGATTAAAATCTAATTACATTTTTAAAGCAGCATATTTTGCAATCTAGTTACCTTAATGATTACCCAGCCTAAAAGAAAAAATCTGGCAAACGTAACGTACTAGTTATCCTCCAAAGATAAACTATAGTTGACTGAAGTACAGCATGACTTGTAAACATAAGAACACATTATTCAGAAACCTAGAGACCTACAGAGAAAAATGCCAACAGGAAATTTTCAGAACAAAATGTTCTCAAAAACACATGCTGGAGATATGCAATGCCTGACAGAAGCTAAAACTCTTGTTTGGAAATATCTAATTGATAAGTTGTATATTTTTCTATATTTAAATTTCTTTTATTTCTGGGATTTAATTGTATTTTTTTCTTTTTAATTGCATAGGATAGTTACATAAATATAGGCTCTTGGCTTCTTGAAAAAAAAGAAAAAGAAAGTTCAACCCTGTTCTGTAGCCTGTATTCTATGGAAAATCACGCCCTTTCAATACACAGTATATGTTTTGTGGGAAGAAGGAGCATCAAAATCCAAGGATTCTGGCCTTGGATAAATGCAAAGGAAAAGCACATGCATCTTTACTCCAAGACACAATAAAACTTTCATATCCAGGGACAGATTCTGTGATCTAGTATTAGTCTGTTGATGACATCTATTTTATTAAAAAGAAACACATTTTTAGGCTGGGCACGGTGGCTCACACCTGTAATCCCAGCACTTTGGGAGGCCAAGGCAGGTGGATCACAAGGTTAGGAGATTGAGACCATCCTGGCTAACACAGTGAAACTCCGTCTCTACTAAAATTCCAAAAAAAATTAGCCAGACATGGTGGCATGCGCCTGTGGTCCCAGCTACTCAGGAGGCTTAGGCAGGGGAATCGCTTGAACCCCGGAGGTGGAGGTTGCAGTGAGCTGAGATCGCACCACTGCACTCCAGCTTGGGTGACAGAGCAAGACTCCATCTCAAAAAAGAAACACATTTTTATTTCCATTTATGTCTTTTTTAAAAAGCTAGTGACAAAACCAAAAATTCCAACAAAAATTAACAGGGAAATGTATGGCACATGATTAAGACTGGTACCTAAACCAAATGTTTGTCTTAACTCATCTCTGTCATCAGTCATCTTCTTACTTGAATCGTGTGAATCGTGTAACTTGTAACAAACATTCTAACTAAAACTGTTTTATATTTTCTTGTTCATTTACTTAAAGGGCATATAACTACAACTTTTGTACATTGTATACTTACAACAGACTACAACATTTAACCATATTCCTTTGCACACATGTGTATACTGGTACCTTGGCTCAAGAAAAACACACACACACACACACACACAAAACCGCTAGCTGATTAGGGGCTGAAAATTGGAGGATAGGCAAAGAAAGTAAGCTGGTAACCACAAAAAGGTACAGGAGAAAAGATTCACTTCTACCCTCTTTGAACCCAAGCAGTTTTTAACTCTTCCCTCTCCATTGCCCCAGCAATAAATTTCCTTTTTGCCTAAGATAACCAGGGATGCCTTCTTTGCTAACAACCAAAAGAACTGGCATTCATCCTCGTCGCTAGGTCCTTCTCCTTCCAATCCACCCTACAACCAGTTTGAGTCATATTAATCTTCCTAAAACATAGCCCCAATGGTTCCTCAAAACCGTAAGTGGCTCCACGTTGTTTTCAAGGTTATGCATAAACTCTTAGCCTATTATCCAAAGCCCTTCACTACTCAGTCCAAATTCAGAATAGTATGCAGACACAGACTCTGAAGCAGTACAGGCCTAGATCCAAGTCCTGCTAGTTGAGAGCTCTGTGGCTTTGAATATGTGAATGAGTATCTTTCAGCCTCAGTTCCCTTATCTATAAAATGGAAATAACAAAGAATGCCTGCTTTATAAGATGGTCGTTGATGATTAAAAGAGAAAATGCAGGCTGTCCATTAGATGCTACCCGCAAGTACTAACCTGTACATGCTCAATACACCAACCCAACTGGACTACTTAGTATCTCTGAGAAGTCCCCCTACTTTCCTGGTCTTGTGCCTTTAATCATGCTATTCTTCCTACTATGAGCCAGTCATTATACCAGGATCACATGATTAACCAATGATGGAACCATGATTCTAACCCAGGTTTGATTCCAAAATTCATGTTCTATGCTACAGAACTGAACTCAATAATTAGTAGAAATTGTAGGGTATTAATTACATTCTATACATAATCCATCAGGAGAAAGGAAGGAATCATAATCACCACCACCTTTAAACAACCCCCTCCCCTCCAGCACACACAAACATACACGGTAAGATGAAATACAGTGTCACAGAGGAAAAGAATTATTTTCAAGACTTGCAAATCAAAACTATACTGGGTAGTGAATAGCCTGGCAAAATATTTATTTAAGGACTCTGGTTTCTATCTTAACCATCATCTGGTATCTTAATAATTTTAGGTCTTGAACATACAGATATCCTCAGCTAGTTTCTAAGTCCTCTGGATAAAGATGCCATCTAGACACACTATTCAATCCAAATGGGTATAATAAAGGAGTACAATTTTTTAAAAAATCCTATTTAATATGAAGCAATATAATAAATGCAAATAATTTTCAGCCCCTGGTATGATGTAAAACCTGAAGTTGGCACTTAAAAGAATCATCACCATGAAAGTCAAAAATAAAATTAAAAAACCTTAGTTCAGCCATATTAAACATTCTCCTAGCTAGTGAGTTTCAAACTTTAAAATAAAGCCAAGTATTATCACTTAAGACATTTAAAACTCAGAGATGGAACACCCAAGCGTAATCCTGAGAACCAACCTGCCTAAGACCCAACAAATGAGCTAAAGGACCTAGGGTCTCATTATCCTTTCAAACTGTTGTATCTCTATAACTCAAAGACGTAACTTTAAACAAATAATAATACAAACTCCAGCTGGCATCGTATCATGTTAAAGAAAATGTCTTTCAGGCAACAGTGAAAACTCTTTCTTACTGACATACCTTGAATAATATCCTCTTTTAAAACTTCAGTTTCATCATCATCATTTAAGCAATAAACTGTTTCTTTTTGAATATCTTCTTTTTTCAGGGTTTTTGCATCCACAACTGTCCAAGTCTTTTTAACTCTCTCCTGTAGAATCTTACATTCCAAAACACAAAGGGAAAACAAGGAAAGTTGGGATTCCGATTGATAGAAGCTGAAAAACCTAATACACCCTTTGGCACAGACAAAAATCCAGAACAATTACTCTAGCTACATTATTTTGTCTGCTCATGCCTATTATGAAATTTTTAGTCTATTTCATAACAAAATATACTGGATAACCTTCTCCACATTTCATTTTCTCCCAAAGGTAATCCACAAATATTTACGTTCACACTTTCTATACAAAACCTCACACTATCCAATATTTTTATTTATTTTATTATTATTATTTTTTGAAGGCCGGGCGCAGTGGCTCAAGCCTGTAATCTCAGCACTTTGGGAGGCCGAGACAGGCGGATCACGAGGTCAGGAGATCGAGACCATCCTGGCTAACACGGTGAAACCCCGTCTCTACTAAAAAATACAAAAAACTAGCCAGGCGAGGTGGCGGGCGCCTGTAGTCCCAGCTACTCGGGAGGCTGAGGCAGGAGAATGGCGTAAACCCGGAAGGCAGAGCTTGCATTGAGCTGAGATCCGGTCACTGCACTCCAGCCTGGGCGACAGAGCGAGACTCCGTCTCAAAAAAAAAAAAAAAAAATTATTTTTTGAGATGGAGTCTCGCTCTGTCGCCCAGGCTGGAGTGCAGTGGCACGATCTCGGCTCACTGCAAGCTCCACCTCCTGGGTTCACGCCATTCTCCTGCCTCAGCCACCGGAGTAGCTGGGACTACAGGTGCCCACCACCATGCCTGGGTAATTTTTTGTATTTTTAGTAGAGACAGGGTTTCACCGTGTTAGCCAGGATGGTCTCGACCTCCTGACCTCATGATCCGCCCACCTCGGCCTCCCAAAGTGCTGGGATTACAGGCATGAGCCAACACGCCCGGCCTATTTATTTAACTTTTATTTTTTGAGACAGAGTCTTGCTCTATCGCTCAGGTTGGAGTGCAGGTTGGTGTGATCTTGGCTCACTGCAACCTTCGCCTCCCGGGATTAAGCGATACTCATGCCTCAGAAACCCAAGTAGCTGGGACTACAGATACACATCACCATGCCTGACTATTTTTGTATTTTTAGTAGAGACAGGGTTTTGCCATGTTGACCAGGCTGGTTTCAAACTCCTGGCCTAAAGTGATCTGCCCACCTCAACCTCTGAAAGTGCTGGGATTACAGGCATGAGTCACTGCACCCAGGCAGACTGTCTAATAAAAAGAGGACTATACATTTTATCATAGTTTTCAATAGAAAAAAAAGAAGCAATATATCTGTGTCAGAAATCAACAAAGAAATTTGAAAAGGAGGCCAAAATAAGAAAGGGGGGAGACTGTATTCACATTCTTAGGGACACTATTCTAGGCTTTGATGGAAGCTGAAATAAATAAAGAACTACCCCAAGGTTCTCAAGGATATAGCATGTATTTTGGAATTAAGCTCTTTAATACACAAAGAAAAAAACTGAATACATAAAAACATGTTTTTGTATATTTATTTTATGTCTAAAACGTTCCTATGTATTTTGAACACTTAAAGGGAAAAGGCAAGGAGGCTCATATGGAGGCACCAATCAGATTCCTACTCAAACTAGAATTTCATCAAATAATCACCAAAAGCAATTCATTTTTTAAAGTGTGCTATTGCAAATAAACGTACATATATTATAAAATGCAATTTTACAGTAACAAAACTTCTTTTACATTTCACAGATGTTATTACTATCAGATCATTCATAACTAAATTAGGTGTGACTGAAGCTCTAAAACTGAACTTAACTTTGGTGCATTATCTACATTTCTGCTACAATACTACAATAACACAGCTTAATGCATTTCACTTTCTTTCTTTTCAAAGAAAGAGAGAGGCCTAGAACTTATGATTAACAATCAATTACCAATGGAGAGAAAGTAAAAGAGGAGGGAATCAAACTCTATTATAGGCAATTTTTTAAACTTCCTCTCCTAGCCTGCCTTTTACACAAAAAGCTAAACACAGAGATTAAATGAGCAGGGAGAACAACTAGAAAAGCAGCAATTATAGTTCCGAGTAACACACACACGAATGGTCTGTTCCTTATATACACATATTTATCTGCCTGGCAACATTTCTGTTAAAAATGTGTACCTGCCACTTACCGATTTATAGGCTGCAATCCTTATAGACAAATTGGAGCCAATGGTCAGTCGGCAGGGCCAGTGAATGGAATGCCTCTCAATTTTCTTGAAGACACACAGTTTTCTCAGACTCTCACTTAAAAAAAAATATAAAATGAAAGCAACAATTTTTAAATGTTAACTTGTTCTGGATGATGCATTTGATTTTCTAGAATGAGAAGCGAGCTGTTGTTAATTATAAAGAGAGAAACAGCAGGGGATGGCAGGAAAACAACAACCACAAGTTGGGAGATAGCCAGGGCATGAATGAGTTGGCTTAGAAGGAAATAGGAGCTACATTACTAACAGGTGAAAAATGAACAGCTCTATCTTCCCCTTATTCAGTATTTTCTTTCAACTCTGCCAGAGGTTCTTAACATTTTTTCAGGACCAAGGACATCTTTGAGGATGTGATGAAAGCACATTCATGAATGAGCCTGCACACAATATAAAGGGTTCACCACCAACTCCCTGAAAACCATGGACCTGAGGATAAGAACCTCTGCTCAGGCCCGGCATGGTGACTTACGCCTGTAATTCCAGCACTTTGGGAGGCCAAGGCAGGCAGATCACCTGAGGTCTGGAGCTCAAGCCCAGACTGACCAACATGGAGAAGAAACCCCATCTCTACTAAAAATACAAAATTAGCCAGGTGTGGCGGCACATGTCTATAATCCCAGCTACTCGTGGAGGCTGAGGTAAGAGAATCACTTGAACCTGGGAGGCGGAGGTTGCCGTGAGCTGAGATCACGCCATCACACTCCAGCCTGGGCAACAAGAATGAAACTCTGTCTCAAAAAAAAAAAGGAAAAAAAAAGAACCTCTGCTCTAGAATATCCAAGGGAGGGCACCATCCTATAATTATCATCACTGTTTACAACTCTATAATTCATTAATTCCAATTCTGAATATTAAAGATATATGTTTTTATTTTTTTATTTATTTTTTATTTTTTTATTTTTTTTTTTGAGACGGAGTCTCGCTGTGTCTCCCAGGCTGGAGTGCAGTGGCGTGATCTCGGCTCACTGCAAGCTCCGCCTCCCGGGTTCACGCCATTCTCCCGCCTCAGCCTCCCAAGTAGCTGAGACTACAGGCACCCGCCACCACGCCCGGCTAGTTTTTTGTATTTTTAGTAGAGACGGGGTTTCACCGTGTTAGCCAGGATGGTCTCGATCTCCTGACCTCGTGATCCACCCGCCTCGGCCTCCCAAAGTGCTGGGATTACAGGCTTGAGCCACCGCGCCCGGCCAAAGATATATGTTTTTATATGTATATAATAGGGAGAGTTAAAGACTCTCCAAGGAAGAAAGGAATTTAGTTCACATTTAGTCTTAAGGTAAAACAGGTTAACTCTAGGTTTCTTACTGGTGGGAAAGGCTGGGAGAGGTGTAAACAGTGTTGTGGAGTGCTGCTTCATTTAAACAAAAGTGAAGATCATCATATTTTCATCTGGCCCCTAATCAAACACGACAGGGAAGACGACAGGACATAGATGGAATTTGTGGTATTCACTAAAATCAGCAGCAAAGGAATTAATGACAAAATACACTCAAAGCATACAGTCCAGACTTTCTGGCTGAACTCCTTGGTATAGATAAAAAAACCAGATCTACAAAGTGGTAAAGAGAATTATTTTACATTATCCACAGGGTTATGGACAGAGAGGTCTCAAGAGACTCCAATTTTCAGAAATAATTTAAAATGAATAGTAGATATCTTACCTGACACCCAGCTTCCAAAGCCTATGGTGCACAATGGCTCTGGATTTGTTGAGGAATGAATGGGTCTGAATCAGGTCTAACCTGTCTCATACAACATTACTAGTCAAACAGAATATAAACCTCATGGCCTAAAATCACCATGAGGTTTAGATTCTATTTCAGGGAAAATTCTAAAGACCGGCATCCAATATATAAGATCTGAGTAGCTGGGCATGGTGGCGCACGCCTGTAATCCCAGCTACTCGGGAGGCTGAGGCATGAGAACTGCTGGAACCTGGGAGGCAGAGGTTGTGGTGAGCCGAGATCACGTCACTGCTTTCCAGCCTGGGTGACAGAGAGAGACTCTGTCTCAAACAGAAATCTGAGAACAACTGACTCAGTTCTGCAGTAGAGCTCAATCTCCTTAAGTAGATGTCAAGTTCTGTTCCTAAGATCTATATGGAGATAGATCTAGTCCAGTGCTGTCCAGTACAACTCTCTGCAGTGATGGTAATGTTCTATTTCTAACCATGCTAGCCCAATAGACACTTTAAACACAGATACTATGACTACGGACTCAATTTTAAAATGTATTTAATTTTAACTAACTTGAATTTAAATAGCCACATAGAGCTAATGGCTACTGTATTGGATGGTAAAGTTGTGGTCTATACTTCATTGCAGATCTAAAATCAAAGAAGCTTCGAAATGCTAAAACAATGCATAGTAAATAATTTCCCTACCTGATATGCTACAGAAAATTTTAAAAAACAAAACCACTTTTTAAAGAGTAATCTATATTGGCCTCTAATTTTTCTTTTCTTTTTGAGTCAGAGTCTCGCTCTGTCACCCGGGCTGGAGTACAGTGGCATGATCTTGGCTTATCGCAACCTCCACCTCCTGGGTTCAAGTGATTCACTTGCCTCAGCCTCCAGAGTAGCTAGGACTACAGGCATGCACCACCATGCCCAGCTAATTTCCTATTTTTAGTAGAGACAGGGTTTCGCCATGTTGGCCAGGCTGGTGTCAAACTCCGTCTGACCTCAAGTGATCTGCCTCCCAAAGTGCTGGGATTACAGGCATGAGCCACAATGCCCAGCCTGATTTTTCTTTATGATATCATGGGTAGTATGTTTAGCTTAAGGCATTTATTCGCAAATTTGAAAGAGAAACAACTTAGGAACACATACCCGTACATATTGTGACAAGAACACATTATACCAAGAAACTTCACCTCACAGGATTCCTCACTGATTCCTAGGGCAATCCTGTGGGCAATTACAATTCTGTTTCCTAAATTTCCATTTACCTATCATTTTTCAAGACTGTCTGTATTTAGAAAATCAGAATACAGTTTTTGTCAATTATAGCTCATCAGAAATATTAAAAACATTGAGAAAAAATATTAAGGAGATATACACTGTAGCTACTTAAAAAAATTCCAGTTGTTGAATCATTACTTCAATGTGCTTAAACAACCTGTATTTTGTGTACAGACTGATAAGTTGGAAATAATTCATGAATATCAAGCAGTATCATCCCTGATGATCTGAACCACCCAAGCCATAATGCTATGTAAAGTACTACTGCCACTTTTATCAAATTGAACCCCATACACACACACTATTCTAGATGCCACTGATCCTTCTTAGGTTCTTTGCTCAAAACGCATGTATGTCCAATTCCAACCAAGAATAAGATAAAGGAGACGGTTTCTTCCATAGTCTCTAGCTGGATGGTTGAAAAAGCAGTTTGCTTTATTGTTACATGGTACTTCAAGGAATTCACTTGTCTTAAATCATTCTGCCTTTCCAACGCCCACATAAAGTAAGTAGGCCATGAACTCTTTACATTGTAGGTTTTTTTTTTTTCACTCAATCAAACTGCTTTGTGATCAAAAGTTTTTTTAAAAATCACTAAACCATAGTATGCTACTTTCTAAAACCTTAAATGGATGATAAGAAGATAGTGACTATCTCAGATCTGAGACCACTTTCTATAATTAAGAATGTTTTTTGTAGATGTGTAAAAAGAAAGGGCCCAAGAAATGTATCCCAAGCTTGGCATAATGAAGAAATCTACTATTTCATCTTTTGCAATTTGACTTGTTAATTTCTCATGGTATCTATATACTCCTGAACTTCGCTGACACAGGTCCTGCAAATAAATGAGAAACACGTGCCAAGAACACAAACTTTAAAAAGGGTGATTAAGGGTGGGTGTACCATTTATTTAATAAAACTCAGAATATTAAGGAATGACTAATTCAATAGTGGCCCAGAAAAAGGAAACATTTGGGAGACCTCTAATCAAAACAGCAATTTATGAGGGTACAATTAAAAATTCCCATCAATTTTTTCAATTCTTACCTGAATGAATAAATTTCATCCAACCCATCTTCACCTTCTAAAGATATCATCACCATTTTCACTATCTCAAGACCTTCTTTTTGCTGTTCGGTAATTCCTTTTAGTGGAAAGGAGGGCCCATGGCCACCCAAGCGAAAGGTGCCATCTCCTCTGTCCCCACTTCCATCTTCCATGCCAAGCGAGAAAGGCAAGCTATTAAAGAAAGATCAACAGTAGTTAGTGTTCTAACCCTGTAACTGTAACTCATCAGCTATGAGAAAATGAGCACATCAGTCAACCTTACCAAGCTTTGAATTTCTCAGCTGTCAAACGACTCTTACCTACCTTAGCCAATATTCTCCCAGTTTCAAGTGACTGAAACGTCTTTGATTTGTAAAAGGGGAAAATCACTGGCTACTACATAACCAAGTTAACTGAAAGGGCAGGGTGGCACAAGGCCTTAGAAAGTCCAGACCCAGGGTCTCAACTGTGGCAAGGATTTCCCTCCCCCTCTCTCTATTTTACCTTCATTTGCCTTTATGCTGGCTTCCCTCTCTCAGACTGGCCTCTTCCACATTGTAACGGTCTATACGTGTCCCCCAAAATCATTGTTTTGAAATCTAATCACCAATATGATACCATTAAGACAGAGGCCCTTCAAGAGGTAATGAAATCCTGAGGGTGGGGAACTCATAAATGAAATTAGCGACCTTAAAAAAAATGGAGAGGGTTTTTGCCATTTTTGCCTTTTATGTCCTTCCACCACGTGAGAACAGTGTTAGCCCTTTTGACATGGGATGACACAGCAACAAGGCACCATCTTGAGAGCGGAGATCTCTCAGCAGATACCAAATCTGTTAGTGCTGTGATCTTGGACTTCCTGGCCTCCAGAACTATGAGAAATAAATTTGTTTTTAAGATGATTTCTCATTTTATTTGCTACACTTAAAACAGGACTTTCTGTTCGCAATTTTTCTTCATCTACTTAGCAAACACAGCATGATGTAATTTGCATGTCCCACATTATTTATCAGGTAAAAAGTTTCCAGGGAGGAAAGTGTGACACACAAGGTTTGCATCAGGTTACTCCTGTTTCCAAAGCAACAACCAGAAAAGGACAAATGTCATAAAAGCGAAGAGAAAGGAAGTTATCCTGGAAAAAGAAATTACAGTAACAGTTCTGGCTATTCTGCATTAGATCAGAAAAAAGCTTCCTCAGTAGTCAGTAGAAGAAACTAAAAACTACACCAGGCATAGTGGCTCACGCCTGTAATTCAAGCACTTTGGGAGGCCGAGGCAGGGGGATTACTTGAGGTCAGGAGTTCAAGAGCAGGCTGGCCAACATGGTAAAACTCCATCTCTACTAAAAATACAAATATTAGCCGAGCATGGTGGCACACACCTGAAATCCCAGCTACTAGGGAGGCTGAGACAGGAGAACTGCTTGAGCCTGGGAGGCAGAGGTTGCAGTGGGCCGAGATTGCGCCACTGCACTCCAACCTAGGCAACAGAGTGAGACTCCATCTCAAAAACCAACCAACTAACAACAACAAAAAACCTAAAAACTGCTGGGTGGGGTAACATGCACCTGTAGTCTCAGCTATACAGAAGGCTCAGGTAGGAGGTTCACTTGAACCCAAGAGTTTTAGGCTACAGTGAGCTATAACTATGCCACTACAGAAGAAGACCTCATCTCTAAAAATAAATCAATTAAATAATTAATTAAAAACAGAACACAGTGCTTCTCTGGCTGCTGGTATTTTTTTAGTCCAATTACAACAATCAGTTGTACATGGAATACATCAAACAGTAAAACTATGAACTCTACTTTGTATGCTGGAGGTTTGTAGCACAGGAAGAAAGCACATTACCAAGAAAAAAATACAACCAAATAAAAAGCAGATAGGTTATGCTTTCTCTTCTGCACACTTTTCTGTATTGCTCATCAAAAAAAATGGGTAGCTCTTTCGAATGACATTCACAGAAATGCAGTATGCTTCTAACATGTAAAGGCATCCTGAGATTATGAAAAGGGACCAGAAGCTGAGCTGGGCTTCTGAAGTACTGAGAAAAACCTCAACTCAATAAGAAGTGTCACTTAAAAGCACTTAATTTCTCTGAAGTACCATCTTAACAAGTACTGGTTTGATGGGTTATTCTGAACTCTTTTTCCAGTCATACAGAAAGGAGATGTCACTCAGTAGTTTTAAGAGAAGACTACTCATGGCTGGGCGCGGTGGCTCAAGCCTGTAATCCCAGCACTTTGGGAGGCCGAGACGGGCGGATCACGAGGTCAGGAGATCGAGACCATCCTGGCTAATATGGTGAAACCCCGTCTCTACTAAAAATACAAAAAACTAGCCGGGCGAGGTGGTGGGCGCCTGTAGTCCCAGCTACTCGGGAGGCTGAGGCAGGAGAATGGCGTAAACCCGGGAGGCGGAGCTTGCAGTGAGCTGAGATCCAGCCACTGCACTCCAGCCTGGGCGACAAAGCGAGACTCCGTCTCAAAAAAAAAAAAAAAAAAAAAAAAAAAAAAAAAGAGAAGACTACTCATATACGCAAAACAAGTTCTTCATGTCCCCTGGCATTTTATGAAGCCAAAGGCTTACTACTCTAAGCTACAGGCTTCTTGGCATAGCTCTCAATTTGAAAAACGAGTATTCCCAGAAGATTAATAATTCAACATCCTATATCACCACTCAATTGTCACCAAAAATAGGACAAGAAAAAATAGGTTCCAAATGCAGCAGGAAGGGTTAGTGTAATGAAAAGAAATTTTTGTTAGGGATATAACACAGAGAAAATAAATCCTGGAGGGAAAATTCAAGTTACTGTGCGAGGAGGAATTCTCTCCCTAACAAACTGTGAAATACATATTTTTCCCCTAAAGTTTTATACTCCATCTCTGAATAAACATAAGCAAATCAAATTTTACATATGTGTCTACATATTTTGGATCTGTAAAGAATTAAATATAAACATGTTATGTATTTAGAATGATTCCCAAGTTGGCATTCCTGTCTACCCTAAAACATCCACTCTCTATAGGACACAGTTCTCTAGAGCTGTTTAAAAAAAAAAAAAATCCATCAATCTGCTAACTGTTTGGGTAAAGCCTTCTATGCAGGAAGGAGACAAACTGGATATCCTCAAAGGGTTCTTCTAATCCTCAATTCTTTGAGTCTAACAACACTAAACAATGATCTGCCACTAAGCTCAATTCTTCTGGATCACTGACTTTCATCTTTTTGTCACCACCACTCAGAACAGTTCCTAGAACACAGAAAGTAATCAGCAAATGTTTGCTGAGTAGTCAGTCATCTGACAGATTCAACCTTGGAGCAGAAAGTGAAAATTCCCATAAACCAAGTACTCTTTTATAAAGAGGTCCCATTCAGTGCATTAGGAAATCACAGGATTTGTCTACATGCATTATTCTTAGGCTCTTACAAGAATTGCAGGGAGATGTCACATTTCTTCAAGCTATGAATTATAATATCCAGCTGACTTTTGCTGAATCGGCTGCTGAGGTCAGTGAATATTTCAATATGCCTCTTCTCAAACTTCTTTCCTCTAAAAGACAGAGTTATCATATTAAGAAATCATTCTCCTGAATTATCATTTTTCTACAAATTCAAATATACTTGGTCACTGAGGACAGAAGCTTAGAAACAGATCTGGATAAAGTTAATAAATGTGATTACATTCTAGTAGTCCAATGAAGTTCTCATTAAATTCATAATCAACCTGATATACTTTATACTTTGAACATCTTGGCCAAAATTTCTGAGCATTATGGAAATATTATCTTTCTGGATTCGTAACTCAAATGTGATGAAAAAATATCCCTTCCCAGCCTCCATACAGGCAGAATGTAAACAAAGAATTATCCCAGCATACTATAACTTCAGCCTTGCTCAGGTTCACTTTCTAAATATCCTGCTCTGATTCCATGCAGATTTTGTGTGGCAAGACTCAGCAGAGGATATGTAGAGACTAAGAAATGATTATACAGATTTAGGCCTGGGATTTTAGTGCAAATGATTTTCCTGACAGGCAAGAGGTATGTGTATATGTACATGTACGTCTCCAGAGATACATTTCCAAGGCACAATAATTAAATAACGAATTAGGAAGCAGGCCAGGCATAGAGGTTCATGCCTATAATCCTAATATTTTGGGAGGCCAAGATAGGAGCACTGCTTGAAGCCAGGAGTTTGAGAAAACCTGGGCAAAATAGTGAGACCATCTCTGCAAAAATAAAAATTCTAAAATTAGCTGGACTTGGTGGCATGCACCTATAGTCCCAGTAGCTCAAGAGGCTGAGATGCAAGGATCTCTTGAGCCCAAGAGACCAAGCTGAGGTTGCTGTGAGCCATATTGGCACCACTGCACTCTAGCCTGGGTGACAGAACAAGACCCCAACTCCAAAAACAAAAACACCAACATACACACACAACAAAAAAGGGAAGTTGGCCAGAGTTACTATGCACTTAATGACATATGGCTTATACCACTTAGTGTTTTTTAAAATTCCTGGTAATCAGCTTAAATCTAATAGGAAGTAAACTGAAATAAGTCAAATGTTTTACTTCTCCCAGAGAAATACTCACCGAGTATAGCCCTTCCTCTTTTAAAACTCTTATAAAACAGAAAGGTTGGACTGAACCATTCAATTCTATAAAATATTTCTCCTGTCACACAAACATGTTGCTTGATTAACAATGAATCACAAAGTACATTCAATACATTAACCCATACAATTTTTGCAGAAAGATTCACTTCCAGCTCTCTTCCTTGGAACACTTACATTGTTTCATGTTGAATCACATCCATGCTCACGATTAGTGCATCCAGGACTCAGCTAGTTAAGGACAGGGATATCACCAAACAGTCTCTTCATGCCATGAACATGCAACTCTTTCCAATGAAGTCCACTGTGCTGGAAATTGTGGACACTGAACTATGTGATGACTTAAAAGTACGTGCCTGAATGTCCTTCTTCCAAAGTTCACTAACATATATTCATACATTCAATATATCAAAGTACATATTCTGCCAAAAACAACCAAGAAATATAAACACAAGGTAACCTAACACATTGCATTCATTTAACCAAAAATTATGTCATTTAATAGTATCTAGAACCCATTTTTGGTGGTCACAGTTCATTTTTAAATACGAAGCGAACCATAATGTAGCATTTGCAAGTCACTCCTAACACAACAGCACTTCCCAGTGATCAGGAATAGCACTACTAATTGATTAGAAAAAGAACAAGAGTGATCCCTTAAAATTAGGGGACCTGTGGAGTAAACTGGAAATCTCACTTTGGGTATCAATCTGATTTCTGGCACAAAAACATCTTCCACCCAGAAAAAAAGTAGAGAACACTGGGAGGATGCTCTTTGAAAAATATCTTTTATTGGCCGGGCACGGTGGCTCAAGCCTGTAATCCCACCACTTTGGGAGGCCGAGAGGGGCAGATCATGAGGTCAGGAGATCGAGACCATCCTGGCTAACACAGTGAAACCCCATCTCTACTAAAAAATACAAAAAAACTAGCCGGGCGAGGTGGCGGGCGCCTGTAGTCCCAGCTACTCGGGAGGCTGAGGCAGGAGAATGGCGTGAACCCGGGAGGTGGAGCTTGCAGTGAGCTGAGATCCGGCCACTGCACTCCAGCCTGGGCGACAGAGCGAGACTCCGTCTCAAAAAAAAAAAAAAAAAAAAAAATCTTTTATCCACCTCCAAACATTTCTAACGAGCACCCCTAAAACCCTCTGCATATAGTCAATGCTCACATGTGCTCCTAGGATCTTCCTTCTTCCTATGCCTCCCAACCTCTCAATATCATCACCCATGCAGAGAATAGGGAAGTGAGTGGAGGGCTAGGAACCCAGGCACCGTTTTAAACTGATTAATTTCACATTAAACCCTATTAACACATTACCTCCCCCTCCTCAGAGCAAAATATACCCATATACTCATAGCTGAAACTCTGGGGGTGTCTCATCAAACTGCTTTACGATTCCCGGAATAAAGGAAATTTCTTAAAGTCTTCTCTGGCAGAAAAAGGATACAGTCAGCCTGTTGAGAACCTGGTTGGATTTTGCTTTCAATGTCCTCCAGTAAATCAAAATCTGGTAGCATCAGATGTCTGTGCACTGTGATGTTCTGATACTGATCCCCACCAGAAAGGGGATTGTCAGTGCCATCCGTACCAAACAGGACTAAAGCAATCTCATCCTTGTTCTCAGCAAACACCTAGAAAAAAAGTCAGATGGCAGAAAACTATATTATAACAACCTGGAAGCAATAAAATACCTAACCTTCAGGGAGCAGGAAAACCAGACCTCCCTATGGCAGATCCCTGGGGTCATATAGTACTGGGCGGGATGAAACATGAGACTCACAGACAATGACAATTCTTAGGTTCTAAACAGATTTTTTTCATTGACTATAAGTCTCACCCTTCCTTTCAGCAGAAGTTGGGGTGTGGAAATAGGAGGGTGGTTAAGTGCTCTTGATGACTTCCAGCCAAATCAAACTCTAATTCTCAATTAGAGAACCAATCATGAATAATTTGAAAAGATTTTAGTATGTCTTTATAGAATGTCTAAGGTTTAAATTTTCCAGAGGTTTAAAAAAAATGCAGGATAGCCTGCATCCCAGCAATTTCACCGGCAGGCATATACCGTATACCCTAGAAAAATTATGTACAGATAGGAAGTTTACACTTCTGCGCCGTTTATAATGGGGCAAAAACTGGAAGCAAACTATCAATAAACAGGAGAATGCAAAAATACATTGCAGAATATTTATACAACAAAATACCATACTCCAGTAAAAATGAATAAATTTGTGCAACACATATCAACATGAAAAGATCTAAAAAAAAAGGTTGATAAAAGATATGCTACAGAATTACATGTACTATATAAAACCATTTACATACACTTTTGACAGCTTTATACAATACTAAGTATTTATGAGTATATATTCATGTCCAAGTATAAAATATACATGGTACTAACTACCAAAATCCTGAGAAAAGGAGAAGAGGAAAAAAGGGTTAGCAAGGGCCTTCAAGTTTATCTGTAACACTTTATTTAAAAAAAAAAAATCCAACAAATGTGGTAAAACATTAAGATTTATAGCATAAGACAATGGAAAAATTGGTTACCTGTACACTCTCTGCATTTGCCTCTTTTATGAAATACTTCATAATAAAGTATAAAAACCAAAAATAGTATCTGACACAAAAGACAGGCTTGTCCCCATCTAATTACTAACACAGGCCTTTTTACATTGATGGGGAAGAGTGCTGTACGAATAGATAATTGAATTCTGTCATTCTTCATTTTTGTAGGGTCTGTTTAATCCTTTAGTCTGTAAACAACACAATTACAATTCCCAGTTGTACATGGAGTAAAGGTGTCTGCTGCTGGATTCAAACATGTCTAGCATAATGGCTGAGCAGGTATCTGCTGCCTAAACAAGCAGCCATCTTAAGGCAAGGGAATCTTGCCCTAGAGAAAATCTCAGTCATGGGAGAGGAGAAAATTCAGAATGTAGTAAGGGAGTGGCACTAAGCTCCTGATTCTGACTTCCTGATTCTTTCTCCTTAAAACAGACACAAACAAAAAAACACCTATACTCTTGTTACTGGGGTGTGAGTCGGCAGTTATCCAGAGAAACTCTGCAGCGGCGACTCTGCAGTAATCTCAGTTCTTGGTCTTCTCGAAGTAAAGAATTCAAACGACAGACACAGGCAAGATTTAAAGCAGGAGGAAAAATTTATTTTTAGGAAAGTCAGAGTTTACTGAGAAAGCAGAGTACGCTTGGAAGAGAACCAAGAGGGCGACATAACAAATCAAGTGCGCTGCGCCCTTCTTTGTTTAGTTTTTAGACAGCCCCGCCCCCGCGGCGCCATCTTTTCCCGAGCTTCCAGTTTCCTTTGTTCCTCCCTTGAGCAGGCCGAATTAATCAACGCATGCGCACTAGCCCTGCTTAGGAGTGGGCCGCACGCGTAATGTGTTTACTAGTCATGCGCATGCTCAGTAGAGGCAACTCGCCCTTTTTGCTCGAGCGCCCCCACAGGAAGCTTTTATACCGGTTAAATTTCACCATCTTGCTCTTTTACTGCGCATGCTCGAAACCTTAGGGATTATGGCTTGCTAACTCCAGGTGTTTTCTGTCTGTTGTTAAAATACCTGGCGCCAATCATGGCCACTTATTACCTTAGAGTGGTATTTTATGCCCGCCTGTCTTCCCCTCAATGAGAACCTGACAGCTTTGGGGCCCCTCCCTTGCCCTGCTCATCACTTCAGAGGGACAGATTTCTAATTGCCTAACCATGGTTTCACAAATGCCCAACATTCTCGGAGGCCCTCTCTCCTGCCCTGCTCATGTCTACCTACCTTCTCTAACAGCATACTAGGGCACTGCCACGCTACTTGAATTCCACCAACACAACCATAACCAAGAACAGGGTTAGAGCACCTTCCTTGACACAACACCTCAAGGATTCCAGGTCATCAAGATTTTTAAAAATCTGGAATGACAGTTGGGACGTACTAGTGCTCAACGGAAGTGGAAACACACAGAAGAACAGAAGTGTCCAGGAGGAGCAGCAGTAGACAGTGAAAGAAGCAGAAACTCATGGACTTAGCAAAAGTGGCAGTCATACCAAGTAGAAGGGGCAGAAATAAAAATAGCTGATACTTACATAGTGTTTACAAAATTCCAAGCACTATTCTAAGCACTTTATCTACATTAATTCTTTTATTCCTCAAAACAACCCTATGTGACAGGTATTATTATTCTCATGTTACAAATGGGACACTGAGGCACTGTAGTAGCTAACCTCAAGATAGCCACCATCCGTTCTTTCTCTCCCTGTATTTGCAGGCTACTCTTTAAGAAAGGGAGTCTAATTCTCCTCCCTTAAATGTGACCTAGCCTTAGTGTCTTGTTTGACTAATAAAAAACAAACGACTTTCTGGGGTTTTTAAAAATAGGTCATAAGAAGCCACATAGGCAGGGTCTCATAGAACGGATACTCCTTAGAACCAGCTGCTTCATGTGAGAATTCAAACTATACAGAAACCACATGTAGAGGTTCTAATGGACAGCCCCAACTGAGCTCACAGCCACTAGAAAGCATCGTCTTCCAGCCATGTGAGTGAGCCATTTTGGACATCTCGTCCAGTTGAGCCTTTGGATGACTCCAGCCCCAGATGCCATCTGATTGCAACTGCGTAAGGGGCCTCAATAGAGAATCACCCAACTGAGCAACCCAGTCATCCCACAGAACCATGAATGATGATTTTTTAAAATGTGAGACACTATATTTTGGGGTAGTTTATTACATAGCAAAAGAACTAGTCACAAAGAAGTTGAAGGACTTGTTCAAGTTCAGGTTAGTAAATAACATGGCAGAGCAAGGATTCAAACCCAAGTCATCTGTCTCTAGGGACTGTGCTTTTAAACATCACTTTTTACTGCCTCTTGTTTCTGATAAAAACTGTAATAGTGAAGGGGCCAAAATGAGGGAAGAAAAAATATCAGACTGTAGTGGAAGGTGAACTTGTATGTGAGTACACATAAGGAAACTCCCCAGATTCCCTTAAACAGAGGGCTGGACACTATAAGGAGGCTGGTATCTTGCATTAGTAAGGTAGAGGCAACAAGCAGTTGAAACATGGGTTACAAGCTCAGTGTCAATCTGAAACTTACCTGTCGCTGGACAAACATGGTTATCACCTTCTTTGCTTGCTCAAATGGGGATTCTACACCAGGAATGGAGTTACTCATGGTAAAGCCCACGTCCATGCACAGCACAACAGCTGCCTGAAAACAAAGTTCCAAAGAGTGTTTGAGAAAAGAAGTCATGAGAAAAGACGGTCAGAATGTCCCTTGCTTATTGTATTCACGAACCTGTATCACTATTTAGTAAAGATGTGAGACAGGGATGTGTTCTACATAAGAATGTTTGTAAGACATAAATTTTCACTACGGAAAACCCTTAAATAGTCCTGGTACTTTCTAAAAGCTACAGAAGTTTCTACCCGGAGAGCAACATGCTCCAGATAGCTGCCACTCCTTTGGTCTGAGCCCCAGAATAACTCCATGATGAGTAGATATGACGCCAACCTGCAGGCCAGAGTTAAACCCAGTTATGCCCAGTATGCATCAGACAAACTGCAGCTGATCTGTAGACCTACAAACATGAGAAAAGATGTTTTCATTGTAAGTCACTGATTTGGGGCATAATTTGTTATGAAGCATTTTTGTTACAAGTAACTGCTAGAATCTAGATATATGCTAAGAGGTAGACCCTGACAATTTGAGTCAGTTTGTAAACTGATGATCTAAAATAAAGACACCAAATCTATTCTAGTAAAGGACACAGAAGATAACAAATAATACCAGAACAATGTGCCATGAATAGAAGTATGCACTGGGCACTGAGAGACACAAAAGGAGCATCCACTCAAGACTGGTGGAGGGGATTACCAGAGTGGTGAGGGGGCAGAAAAAGCTTCCTGAATGTGGACTTCCTTGGGTGAGTCTTAATGAGTAGGAGTCAATCATGTGAACAAGGAAGTTACAGACAGAGGGAATCACATAAGCTAAGGCACAAGCCATTACATAGCAATCACATATGTAGGAGACTAAGAAAACAAGAGAAACATAAACTAAATGCAATACATGTAAAGTTATTTATACCTGGCTTCCAAAGTTTACCTGAATACAAGCCAGAAGAGACCTGGACTGATGGCAACTCACAATTTCAGTGTGAGTTATAAAATCAATCAACAATGTGAAATGTCTTTTGCACCACATTCCCCGCACCTATCTTACTTCATTGCCTAAATACGTTGGTCTGTATCAACAGTGTAGTGAATTCAAAAAGAGAAAAGAAGGGTTTTCCGGTGAAAAAAGATAATAGCAATTGGGAGACCTGGGATCTAGTCCCATCTCTCCTACCCATTAGTTCTGAGTCCTTGGGAATGTCACTTAATCTCACTGTTAATAATACTAAAAGGTAGGAAACTGTTGGACTAGATGAGGTTTAAAGTCCTTTCTGGAGTTAACATTCCTTGACTCTCACTGATAGTCCCAGCAGTGCTTTGTACCGATCAAACAAACTGTGAGCAGTTCTGGGCTAACATCTTACCAGGAAAATTAATTACAAATGAACATGAAACAAGCAGGTTAGGGAAGAATCTGAATAATACATGATGTAAAGAACAGTAGGGGCCGGGCGCGGTGACTCACGCCTGTAATCCCAGCACTTTGGGAGGCCGAGGCGGGCGGATCACAAGGTCAGGAGATCGAGACCACGGTGAAACCACGTCTCTACTAAAAATACAAAAAATTAGCCGGGCGCAGTGGCGGGCGCCTGTAGTCCCAGCTACTCAGGAGGCTGAGGCAGGAGAATGGCGTAAACCCAGGAGGCGGAGCTTGCAGTGAGCCGAGATCGCGCCACTGCACTCCAGCCTGGGCGACAGAGCGAGACTCCGTCTCAAAAAACAAACAAAAAAAAAAAAAAAAAAAAAGAACAGTAGGAAAAAACTAGATATTTAAGGCAGATGAGAAGATTAAAGGAAACATAATAGTCTTCCTCCCCATCATTTTTTTCCCTTTTTTTTTGAGACATAGTCTGTCACCCAGGCTGGAGTGCAGTGGTGTGATCATGGCTCACTGCTGCCTCCATCTCCAGGGCTCAAGTGATCCTGCTACCTCAGCCTTCCAAATAGCTGGGACCACAGTTGCACTCCACCATGCCTAGCTAATTCTTAAATTTTTCTTTTTTGTAGAGATGGGGTCTCACTGTGTTGCCCAGGCTGGTCTTGAATTCCTTGGCTTAAGCAATCCTCCCACCTCTGCCTCCCAAAGTGCTAGGATTACAGGCATGGGCCACCGTGTCTGGCCTCCCCCAAGATATTTGACAGCTGTTGTATAAAAGGATTGGTCTGCAAGAAAGACAACAGGATCAACAGATGGAAGTTACAGGGAAACTGGTGCAACTCCATACAAGGGATAAAAAATAACATTTAGAAGTGATCAATAAAGAAATTACTCTTTTTTAAGTGACCTCTTAACCCTAGAAATGTTTTAAACACCTGAATGAATTTCTATCAAGAAAGTTATAGATGATTTCTAAATGTGGTTGTATCTCAGGCAACATATGAAAAGGAAAGATTATTTTTCACTAGTTTACAAACAACACAATGCACTAATATTAAGAGATTTCTGAAGTAAAAATAGATAACTTGAAAAAAAAAAAGGTGCTAATAAACCACAAAATTCCTTTGAGAACAGTAAAATGTATATCCCAGTTTCAATGCCTGGGGCATAATAACCTAAAAAAACTTGAGTCACAAAATATGCTGTTGCACTTATTTGACACACATCCACAAAAGCTACTTTTAAACCAGAAAACTCTATAGAGGACTAAAGCACTTTGTCATGAATTAGGTATGCAGAAAATGCCATCAAAGGTTTTCAAATATAGAACTTCTTGTCTGGAAGCAGAGTGGTCTATATATCCGAGTTCCTATCTGGCAGCAGTAAGAAAACTGAGAAAAAGAAACTGGGCAGCATAGCAACTCTTCATTTCTATACCAAAGCAATACAAGCTGTTAGAATTTTACTTCCAGTCCATCTGCCACAAACAGCTCCTCCACTAGAGCTACAAAGTTTTCAGGAGCTGAAAGAGGAGGAACAAAGGAGGTGAGTGGCATTATTAAAAGCTCATGATCGTTTTAATCAACATTTCTCAATGACGAGTGCTCAAACTCGTTTCTTGTTTATCTGTAGTGAATGAATTCATTAATCCCTGGAACCACATCTCCCTCTAGTGACCCTTCGGAGACAACTACCACCCTTTTATGTTGAAAAAAAAAAATCACTTTAAAATTCATTGTAATTTCTGTTATTGATCTGGGACACCAACGGTCATAGATTTCTAGCAACACAGGGGTTCTCCAGGGCCCTGAAACCAGACTGCTTGGATTCAAATCCGGATTTCACCACGAAAAGCCCACAGTTCTTTATTCCTCGGTTTTCCCACTTGCAAAATGGGGGTAGTTTTCACTTCAAGGGGCTGTGAAGATTAAATGAGATAGGAATAAAAGGTTTACATCCGTCCCTCACAGAGTAGGCTTTCAATAAATGCGGGATATTACGTTATTATAAAGGTAATAATACGACACTTTGCATTTTAAGTTATTTTAGTCACAGATAGTCCTTAAGTTTTACAACAAGCCCTGTGGGTAGTTGCTTTATCACAGCTAATTTTCACTCTCATAAAGATCTTAAGAACCCAGGCTCCGAAGTAATAGAGGAAGTGGGGTTAAGGAGTGGAATGGGATAAAGGGAGAGAGGGGGAGGCGGGTGGGGAGGGAGGTGAGACAAAGAGCAGATAGAGAGGGAGAAAAGGGATGGGATGGGTGGGTAGTGGAAAATATGGAGTCAGCGAGGCTCAAATTCAGGTCTTGGAACCCGAAATCCCCAGCTTTTCTCATAGCGCATCCCTCGGTCCCGGCCCTCCTGACTGAGCCCACCACCACGATCTTCTCTTGCCCCATTCTTTGGCATGGCCGTGATCCCACGATTCCCGCTTCCGAACCACCCTCTCCGGATCCCCCCGCAAGGGTAAGGCCCAAGCCCATGGCTTTCTTTATACCTTATTCCCCGACCGCACCATGTTGCCGGTCCTCAGGCGCTTTGGTCGCTTCTTCCGGGCGGGAACCTGCCGTCTCGCAACTCGCTTCCGGTGGACTAGCGGCAGATAGCGGGAAGAACCGCTTCGCTTCCTGCTAGGCCTGAAAGGGGCGGGGAAACCGTGCCCCGCAGCTCTGAGCATGCGCAGACTCCTGCCGAGCTTGCGCAGACTCCCGCCGAGCTTGCGCAGATTCCCGCCGAGCATGCGCAGATTCCCGCCGAGCATGCGCAGATTCCCGCCGAGTATGCGCCGATTCCCGCCGAGCATGCGCAGATTCCCTCCATTACACCCTACTCGGGAGCCTGTGGTCCTTGAGCGTCTTGAAACGCTAGTACGACAAATTTACTGAACGATTCGCTTAATCACTTAAAGATTCACTTCCCTTTTCGCTCATTGAGAAAAACACCTACGGCATTTTGTGTCAGAGCTGTGAAGTTAGATTTTCTTTTCTTTTTTTTTACTTTTTTAAAAAATCTTTTTTTAATTTCATTTTTTCATTTTTTTTAACTTTTTATTTTTTGTTCTCTTATCATTTGTGGATTTTTTTCTACTTTTTATTTTATTTTTGGTTATTTTGGAGTTACATTTTCTTGAGTATGAATGCAGAAAAATTTCTTCTAAAATGTGTGATAATGAAACATTTCACCGATGTGATAAACTTAGAACCTACTCAGGAAGAGTAGGACTTCCCCATGAGCACAAAAGTAAAAAGGAAATTCTTCCAGAGAAAATGGGATGCACGAACGCCTGGAGGCATGAGACGTTATCTGCTAAGGCTCTGTCAGTAGTTATCAGTGGCTGCAACTTGGAAGGGAGGAGTCGAGGTTTAATTTAGGAGACAAGTCTAGGGAGATATTATAGAAATAGCAGCTGTCATCACAGTGCTTTACTTGACTACGAGCCCTCTGTCCAGCCCGCAGCCCCTAACCCTTTGAGGGAGGCAGGCCCGAGCAGTAACTTGCATAGAAATGACTGCTTTCTCTACCAAATGACCCCCGGCTGACAGGTGGCTGGACGAAGGGTCTGGCAACCTGCAGTGTCTGCAAACCTCTGCCCAAACTGAGAAAATCAAGTCCAATAAATATTCTCTCCTGCTTGAAAATTGTTTCTGGGAAAAGCAAGAATCGAAGCTGAAAAG
The DNA here is from genome assembly GCF_049350105.2 of Macaca mulatta. Lineage (NCBI taxonomy): Eukaryota > Metazoa > Chordata > Mammalia > Primates > Cercopithecidae > Macaca > Macaca mulatta. The sequence goes on along the minus strand of NC_133417.1, from coordinate 121,317,547 downwards.
ATGTGGAGAATCCATGAGCCAAAATTATAAATACATTGAAACCTCTAGGATGTAGAGTAAGACATTTTCAGACGTGCACATAGAGCCCCGGCTCTTCAGCTTTTGATTCAAACTCAAGGAGTTATTTAAAAGCTGAAATAATTATTTTGAATAATACTTTTAAGGAACAGCAGTGCCCTGGCCGCTCAGCTTTACGCGGGCTGCGGCAGGCAGGCAGGCACGGACACTCGCCCTTCCCTGCGGGTAAGATTCCTGAGAGAAAGATCAGCTCAGCAGAAGGGGCGGTGAAGATCTGCGAGGTTGTCAGCTAAATCTGCTCCAGCAAAAGTGGAAACGAAGCCCAACGAAGGCAGCAGGACAGCATAAATTTTCAGACAAGTAAACAAGGGAAAATGGGAGCAAAGGGCAAACAGGCCAAGTGGCTAACAGGGAAATGAAAGATTTCCCTGTGGAAAACGGTGAAACTAAAACAAGGAGAGTTCAGCCTCTGGAGAAGCAGGACAGAAAGAAGCCAAATCTGATTAGTATCACATACCATATCTTATCAGTGGTCCTTGTCTCCCTTCTTGTACAATCCAGAGCTAGAGAGAGAGAGAAAAAGAAAGAGACAGGGTCTCGCTCCGCCCAGGCTGGAGTCTGGTAGCACAGTCGTAGCTCACTGCAGCCTAGAACCCCTGGACTCAAGCGATTCACTTACTTCAGTCTGCCAAGTAACTGGGACCACAGGTGTGTGCCGCCAAGCCCAGCTAATTTTTGTGGGGCTTTTTGTGTGTGTGGAGGCGGGGACTTCCTATGTTGCCCAGCCTGGTCTTGAACTCCTGGGATCAAGCCATCCTCCCACCTCAGTCCCCCAAAGTGCTGGGATTACAGGTGTGAGCGACTGCACTTGGCCTCAGAGAAATATTTTTATTAACTATTTTGATAAGGAATATTTTTATCGACTATTTTTAAATGCAAGTTTTTTAGTAGCCCTAGAAACATTTTTTTTTTTTTTTTGAAAAGGAGTTTCACTCTTGCCCAAGCTGGAGTGCAGAGGTTCAAATTCTGCTTACCGCAACCTCTCCCTCCCGGGTTCAAGCGATTCTCCTGCCTCAGCCTCACAAATAGCTGGGATTACAAACATGCACCACCACGCCCAACTAATTTAGTATTTTTAGTAGAAATGGGGTTTCTCCATATTGGTCAGGCTGGTCTCAAACTCCCGACCTCAGGTGATCTGCCCACCTCGACCTCCCAAAGTGCTGGGATTACGGGCGTGAGCCACTGCGCCCGGCTGAAACATTTTTAAGAAGGAGGGAATCCCACCCGCTTCATCCCATTTTTAAAGTGTAGCTTTTAAAAGGTGAAATAATTCACTTGTTTGTTGTTTGGTACAACCAGCAAACAGTGGAATAGTGAATAATGGGAGGATTTCACTGTCTTGGAAGTCAGTTTAACATTCCCTAGGGAGAGGGTATTTTATTTCCTATAGTACAAAGCCTACTAAATGGCAATATAGAACCACAGTCATGCATTTAATATGTCTTAAAAAATTTTATATAACTTCTATTTTCATGGTTGTTTAGAATTGTTTCCTGAAGAAAACCATTCCTTGATCACGTTGCTATCCGTGTCAAAATTGTGTGCACTCTGTAACATCTTTGGTTATGTTAGTCCAATTTTCCTGATAACTTTGTTAATGTGCTGTGAAATACTGAAAATGTGAGTGTGTAGAGTATATGATATTAAATTGTGAATTGGTGGGATTATGTGACAACTTATCAACAGTTGGATATAATGTACCCTGATATCCTCTTTTTCTTTTCTTTTTTTTTTTTTTTTTTTTTTGAGACAGAGTCTCACTCTGCACCCAGGCTGGAGTGCAGTGGCATGATCTCGGCTCACTGCTAACCTCCACCGCTCCCACCCCCCACCAGGCTCAAGCGATTTTCCTGCCTCAGCCTCCCAAGTAGCTGGGATTACAGGCACCCACCACTGTGCCCGACTAATTTTTGTGTTTTTAGTAGAGATGGGGAATGACAAAATGTTATTTTGGTGATCCCTGTGAGCCATGCCTCCCAGCATTCACGCCGTTATGTATTTCCTTCCCCTTGAATCTGGACAGGCCTTATGACCTGCTATAACCAGTAAAATGTGTCAGAAGTGACAGTAGACAGTTCTGGGCTGAAGCCTTTAGAATACCTGGCAGATTTGTCTTTTGCACCCTGGTGAACCCAGATACCATGTATGAAGTCTGCCATGCTGTGAAAGCCCAACATAGCCACACGAAGGAGCCCTATTATGGACTGTGTCTCCCCAGAATTCATATGTTGAGATCCCAACCCCCAATATGATGATATTTGGAGATGAGGCCTTTGGGAGATGATCAGATTTAGGTCATGAGGGTGGCCCTCCTGATGGAATTAGTGCTTCTGTGAAAAGAAGCAAGAGCCTAAGAGATGCTAGAACTCTCTCTTTCTCACTCTCTCTCTCTCTCTGCCTCTGCCTCTCTCCCCGCTCAAAGAGGTCATGTGAACACAGAATGAGAAGATGGCCACTTGCAACCCAAGAAGAGATCCCCCCAGCCTCTAGAACTGTGAGAAAATTAATTTCTGTCATTTAAGCTACCTAGTCTATGGTATTATCTGTTATGACAACCCAAGTCTGTTATGGTAGCCCAAGCAGACTAATACAAGCACTGAGCACCAACAGCCCCAAGAGTAACCTGGATGTCACCCAGCACCAACTTGGCAGCCATGCAAGTGAGGCTGTCTAGGGAGAAGATCCTCCCTAGGAAGCAATCTCAGCACTAGAAACATTGAGCAGAGACTAGTAGTTTCCACCAAGCTCTGCACAAATTACAGAACTGTGAGCAAAGGAATCAAATGGCTATTTTGGTGGGTTTTTTTTTTTTTTGGTTTTGGTTTTGAGATAGGATCTCACTCTGTCACCCAGGCTGGAGTGTAGTAGCTCTATCTTAGCTCACTGCAACCTCCACCTCCTGGGATCAAGCCATCCTTCCACCTCAGCCTCCCAAGGGGCTGGGACCACAGGTGCACACCATGCTGTTATTTTAAGCCATTGTGTTTTAGGTGTTACAGCAGTAATAAATAACTGAAACAACAGAGATTTTTTTGAACTATTGCTACAATGTAGACAATGTGCTCCCTTCAGGTAGTTAACAAAGGCAAATAAAATTTTTATTTTGTAATTATAATTTAAGTTGCTGGAATATGTTTGCATTTGATATTACCTTGAAAGTGAACTATATGAGTAATGACTTTGTGAGCATTATAAAAAATTAAAATGTACAGGCTTTGTGCTCTGACAGAGAGCTGTTACAATGGTTATATGGGTAACTGAGAAAATAGGTAGAATATTAACAGAGTACAGATATGAAATAAAATTTTATATCCTGGCTGCCATGGTGGCTCATGCCTGTAATCCCAGCACTTTGGGAGGCTGAGGCGGGTGGATCACCTGAGGTCACGAGTTTGAGAGCAGCCTGGCCAACATGGTGAAACCCCATCTGTACTGAAAATACAAAAATTAGCCAGGCATGATGGTGGTGCACCTGTAATCCCAGCTGCTGGAGAATCACTTGAACCCAGGAAGCAGAGGTTACAGTGAGCAGAGATCGCACCATTGCACTCCAGCTTGGGAGACAAGAGTAAAACTCCGTCTCAAAAAAAAAACAAAAAAAAAAACAGTTTATATCCCAAACAGATGTGAGCAGTGAGATGTCCACTAATATTTTTCAGCATTGCACAAATTAAGCTCCAGGTAGCCATTCTGAAATGGCAAAATGAAACTTTCACATCATCTGAAATTAGTTATTTTTAAGATTTAGAATCTTGTTTTATAGAAAATCATGCGTTTTACTCTTCTTGGAAGTGAAGTGAAATGAAGGGTGCTACCTAATGTCAATAGACAAGATGACTTGGAAACACATCAGTGTCACCGTATGGGCCAGACATGGTTTATTGAGCTCAGTACATTATGGCTGTTAAGCAACTGGAAAATATAGTCCTCCTCCTTGACATTCACCACGATGATCAGGTAACTATGAGCCAAAAGAATTGTTCAAATATGGTATTGAACTCTCCAGTTTCTCCTCTAATGGTCTCTGTGGTGTTTGCTGAGAGTAAAGATGAGACACTTTGGTTCTTTTTGGTTCTGTTTTTCCTTCCTCTAGTCTAGGCTTTTACATACCTCTATAGAACCCCTTTGAAATGATTTTAATTTACAAGCCTATTTCTTCCACTAGATAAAGGCCATGTCAACTTTATCTAGGTATCTCTTGGGTATGATCTCATCAACATCCCACAGTCTTCCATGGCACCACAGCCACTTTACCTGTGTCCTAATCATGACTTTTTGGCTTTTCCCCTTGGTTTCCCCAACCCCAGAAAAATGGGACAAATGTGGTTGCAAGTTTCTAATGTGGTTTGTGAAAATAGTCCACCTAAATAGAATTCCCCAAAATTAGTGAAGCGTGGAAAGAGTCCAAACATAAGGACTCATATTAAGATCATTACATATATAACATACATATAGGACAGCCATCATGCTCACCCTTTTTCTGCAAGCCATAGCATTCAAAGCAATTTTGAAGAGCTTCAAAGACAAAATGAACAAATGATAATCAGACTTTATTTTTATTTTGTCTTCATTTTAATTGTTCATATCTCTGCAAATGCACCATAGAGCACCAAGGTTAACATTAAAACTGTTGGGCACTTTTTTTCTGGTCAAGCTAATAATAGTTATTTAAAAAAAAAAAAAAAAAAAAAAAAAAAGAGTTCCTCTGAAGGTGGAGCTCAGCACCATACATCAGGCAAATGTCCTGGGCTCTCTGTGGGGAGCATGACCAACTCCTGTGGTTTGATTCATCGCAGCAGTTCTTTCAACAGCTTTGTTTTGAGATATGAACAAAAGAGCACCAGCTATTCTTATAAGGACCCAAATCTCCCAATTCTGCTGACTTCTTAGGAGTTGATATTTTGAAATTAGAAGGACACCCTTAGGAGTGACTCTTTTTTTTTTTGTAAGTTCAGAGTCTGTTAATCTGGATTAATCTGGTTTACACTCCCTAGAGGCCAGGAAGACACAAGTTTCTCAGCACAGCAAAGATCATGTCTGTGGTTAAACTCAGAAAGGTCTGAGGGAGTAAAGCTCTGAGTGAGGTTTTGCCAAACAAGAGAAGGCTAAATCTGGCTTCTTTGTGCTTAGGGCTACTGATCTCTGTTGGAAGAAACTTTGGCAGATGCAATTCCTCCCTTGCTGGTCTTTAATCTAGGTTAAATAATACCACTTCGTCCCACCTCCACCACCAGGACAAAGAGTTATGCTACTATTATAAATTGTACTCTCCTGTCCACTATTCCTTTCCAAAAACAAATCACATGACATTACAGAAGCTTAATTGCAAAGTATATGAGGTGCTAATATCTATGTATAGCATATTCGAAGTATATGTAGCTAATATCTATATATAAATTCTCTGTGTAAGATTCAGGCCTAAATAAATAAATGAATAAACAAATGAATGAATAAATAAATAAATAAATAAAACCATATTAGCAGTTTGGGGTTCTGAATGTATTTAAATGATCATTGTGAGGCAAACATTCTGACTTGCCTACCAAAATAACCATTCTTTCCTATAATCCCAGCACTTTGGGAGGCCAAGGCAGGCGGATCACCTGAGGTCAGGAGTTCAAGACCAGCCTTGGCAACATGGTGAAACCCCATCTCTACTAAAAAAAATACAAAACTTAGCCGGGCTTGGTGGCATGCGCCTGTAATCCCAGCTACTCGGGAGGCCAAGGCACAAGAATCGCTTGAACCCGGGAGGCAAAGGTTGCAGTGAGCCGAGATAGTGCCACTGCACTCCAGCCTTGGCAACAGAGTAAGACTCCGTCTCAAAAAGCAAAACAAAACAAAACATAAAACAAATAACCATTCTTCCTTTTTCTCTTCAATTAGTGTGAACCCAATATTTAGCTGAGAATATAGCTACCCAGCCCAACAACTACATTTCCAGCCTCTTTTGCTCATGAGATCATGTGACTGAGGTCTTGCCAATGAGATATAAGAAGAATTGAGTGGGACTTCTGGGAAGTCTCCTTGAACAGGAAGGGTGTGTGCTTCTCTGCCCTTTCCTCTATTTTATCAGAAACATGGGGCCGGGCGCGGTGGCTCAAGCCTGTAATCCCAGCACTTTGGGAGGCCGAGACGGGCGGATCACAAGGTCAGGAGATCGAGACCAGCCTGGCTAATACGGTGAAACCCCGTCTCTACTAAAAAATACAAAAAACTAGCCGGGTGAGGTGGCGGGCGCCTGTAGTCCCAGCTACTCGGGAGGCTGAGGCAGGAGAATGGCGTAGACCCGGGAGGCGGAGCTTGCAGTGAGCTGAGATGCGGCCACTGCACTCCAGCCTGGGCGACAGAGCGAGACTCCGTCTCAAAAAAAAAAAAAAAAAGAAAAGAAACATGGATGTGATGGCTGAAGATGTAATCAGCACTGGGATGTTGAGGATAAGGGTGAGAAGGGTCACATCCTACTAATGGTAGAGAAATAGAAGAAGCCTGGGACCTGGATTACTTCACAGGGTCCCAGGATAGTCTGCCTCCAGACTTCTGTACAAGAAAGAAATACACTTCTATCTTGTTTAAGCCACTGATATTTTAGGGTTTTAATTCTATGCAGCTCAATCTAAATCTAAATGATGCACACAAATGTTTACCTTCTGCTACACTGTGGTAGCCCAGCTTCCTAAATGTCTCACTCCATCCCTGTCTATTATCTTGGTGGATGTGGTTACCCCTGAGGTTCTTTATTCTCCCTGACACATTTAGTCACATACTCCCCTCAGTTCTAGGCACCGGTAACACCTTCAGGCTCCCAAAATGACACACCGGAGAATTCCGTTGTCCTAGATAAATGGTGATTTTAGGGCAGGGAATCAAGAAGAGTTTGTCCATTGGATGAACTGCTTTGGCACAATTGCTCGTCTGTTCCCTGCCCTCCTGGAACCCTCAAGATGATAAAACTGATCAGTATGGACTATGGTTTCCCAGAAGAACTGCAGAGAGCAGGGGGTAATTTAAAGAAAGAATCTGCTGGAATTGTAAGATGATATATAGGCTACTGGGGCCAGAGGAGGAAGTAAGTTGTTGGGAGTTTAGACCGTGGAGGTTTCTACCTCTTGGATGGGGTCCTTGTTGGAGAGAGTGCTTGAGATATTGTCGGATTCAAGCAACTCTACAATGCTGTAGGGAGAACAGTCCTCTAGACCCAGCTTGCTGCAGAGCCAGCCACAGAAGCCTTTCTCCATGTCCCGGGCAGCTTGCCACCATGCTCCCCAGGACCACGAGAGCTGGACCACAGCGGCGTAAAGGCCCAGGGAGGAAGCCATGGCCATGATGAGCACTGGATAGAAGAGAATGAGGCAGGGGCAATACGAGATCTTGTGCCAGAAAGTCCTTTCCTCATTATACACGAGGAAGATGTTGTACCAGGTGATAGTGCCATAGTAGAAAGAGACAACAAAAGAGAGGATGAAAACCACAGGCAGGCAGACCAGCGTCCAGAGGACCACATGGGGCCCACGGTCGGCTCCCACCTGGCAGGCCATTCTTCCTTCAGGCGTCGTTTCCCTTGATGACTCTTTAGGCTTGGTCAGTTCCTGCAGCTCTTTCTCTGTCAATGTGACATGGATGTCCACCATCTGACCCTTTTTCTTCCCTCGTGTGATGGTCCCAGTTAAGGTGACATAGCGGCTGTCCAGAGGCAGGTTCCACATATCTGCAGGGTACAAAGGAGGTGAGAGTCAAGATCAGAAGAGTGGGCATTGCATCTCCATGTCGCACCCTCCCAGGCTGGGCATGAGGACAAGAGTAGCCTTTTTTACAGCATCTGGCACAGTCCTGAGTCAGTGATTCAATGGGGGACTGAGTGGGTCTCCCTTGGGAAGGCGACCACTGGTGTTATTGCTCCCACGTGAACTCACACTCCTTGTGCCTGGGCCCTGATAAAATTGTGAGGCATGTTAAGCTTGTTTTTCATGTAGTCTCTCTGCTTTTGGGGGCCTCAATCTTGGCACAATCTCTGTGGCATGGAGGAGTGTGAGGAACTTTGATACAGACATGATGCAAATGATGATCCTATTTCTAGGTAACCGGTGCTGTGAATATACTGTTCCTGTGTATCAGCTACTCTGTCAAGACTGCATGTGTGTGCACTGGACTGATGGACAGCCACCACCTTCCCTTATCATGAGAGGGGGCCCCTCACATGCCTGATCCAGCCCTCACATCTAGGGGCTGCATGCACACACACATGCATCCCACATATACCATACACATACACCCTCTCACATACTACATACACACCATACACACACACACACGCCATCTCCCATACACACGACACTGTCCCATACACACAACACACCATGCACGTCACATACACATACCACATACATACCCCATACACACACCACATACCCCAAACACCATACATAACACATACACCACACACATGCCACACACAACCTCCCCACACCTGCCACATACAACACATACATACACATGCCATATACACACCACATACCCATACATACCACACATACACACAACATACACACATCACACACCACACGCACCCCACACACACATAGACACATCACACACACCACACATACACACACCATACATGCACACAAATGCTACCCCCCACACATTCCACATATACGCACTACACATACCCACCCACATGCCATAGGCACACACCACATAATATACACATTCTACACACACACCACATACCCATACATACCATACCACACATACCATACACATACACACACCACACACATACCACCCACACATACATACACCATATACTCCCCCATACCACACCACCCACACCCATCCACACACACAACACACCACACATCACACACATACAACACACACAAACAGCCCACACACCTCCACATGCACCACACCCACACCGCACACCACACATACACACACATACATGACACACCCACACAGAACCAAATAGCCATCTTCTGGCCACCCTAGAAGTCTGGGTGGGGATGGGAAAATACAGGCTTTAGGCAGGCATGGACCTTGGGCCCTGTGGCCTCCTTGCCCCACAGCTGAGAGATAAGACGAAGTCACTTAAAGAGCAGGGCCCTGGATAGTGGCAGGAACTCTGCTTACCCAGAGAAAAGGAATGTGCAGTCCCCCAAGCCCCATCTTTTCCCAGTCTTCATCACGGTAAACACCACCATCTATCCTCTCTGTCATTCCTGTCAATCACCCAGGAGTCATTATTGATTCCCCTCTTTCCCTCACTCCCTGCCTCTGGTCAATCAGCAAGTTCAGATTGCATCCTGAATCCAGCTTTCTCCCGCTATCACCCGAACTTCTCCATTAGTGCTACTGTGGCTGCAGGGACATAATAGTCTCCCATCAGCATCCAGTCTTAACCCTTATAATTCATTCTTTATAGAGAAGCCAGAGTGATCTTTTACAAATATAAACGAGATGATGTCTCTTTGCTTAAAAGTCCTCCATTGCCTTCCTCTTGCACCTGGAACAAATCCCAAACTCTTTGCCAAGACCTGCAAGGGTCACCAGGATCCATCCCCTGTCCACCTACCTGTCCTCCTCTCACCATCCTCCCGCTTATTCCCTATACTCCCTACACTGAAATAACTCCTTTCCATAAACAGGTCAAAGCTGCTCTCACCTCAGGGGCTTTGCCCTTGCTGTGCCGCCTCCTCCAAAAACTCTGCCCTAGAACTTTTCGCGGTGGCTCCCTCATGTCATTTGGATCAATTCAAATGTTACCTCCTCAGAGAAAGCTTTCACAACCATGCAATCTCTCCCCCACCACCTTCCACCCTCCACCAGTACTCATCTTCCCATCAGCGTGGTTTTGTCATCTTCGGAACTCATACCACTACCTGAAAAAGTATCTTTTATTTGTTGACTTGTTCATTGTCTGTCTTTCCCTGAAGGTCAACTGCAGAAGAGCAGGGAAATTGCTTATCTTATTCACTGTGAGCATATGTCTTAGAGATCTATCCATCTACACAAGTAGATCTGCCTCATCTCTCTACAGCTGCACAATAATAATAATTATTATTATTTTTTTGAGATGCAGGCTTGCTCTGTCACCCAGGCTGGAGTGCAGTGGCAGGATTTTGGCTTGCTGCAACCTCCACATTCTACAAACACACATTCTCCATCTCCCAGGTTAAAACAATTCTTGTGCCTCAGCCTTCGAAGTAGCTGGGACCTCAGGCATGCCCCAGCACACCTGGCTAATTTTTGTATTTTAGTAGAGATGGGGTCTCACCGTGTTGGCCAGTCTCAAACTCCTGTTGTTGGTCTCAAAGTCCTGACCCCACGTGATCTGCCTGCCTTGGCCTCCCAAAGTGCTGGGATTATAGGTGTGAGCCACCGTGCCCAGCCTCCACAATAATTCTTAATACAAATACATCATAGTTGCATTAGCTGCAACAAATACTCGTATACATGCCTCCTTATACAAGGATAACATGGGCACAAGTTTCATGGAGTATATATTGATAATTTCTGGGTCATGAGGTATGCATGTTTTGAACTGTGAATTTTACTAAATATTTAATAAATGTTGACAAGTTTCCTCCACAAAGTAGTTGAGGCAGTTTCCACTTTCACTAAGGTGCATGAAGTATATCCATTTTCTCATATTGATGTATTCATAGTTTACCCAATTTTTGGCAAGCCTACATGGGAAGGAATACTATATCTCATTGTTGTCATCATTTGCCATATGATTTTCTTATGGCAAATTTTCTCATAATTTTCTTTATTTATATGAAAGTCAACAATTATTATTTTATATACATTAAGTAGTTAGCATAGTCTGCTTGTGTTACCAATTTTTGTGTATAAATCAGCCTCTTCCATTACATTAGGAATTCTGAAAGGGTGGAGATTTCTGTACTATCTAGAAAAAATGTAATAGGTGCTCAGTAAATACCATTTGTTGAATGAAGACTGTAATATTGCGCCAGGCGCAGTGGCTCATCCTATAATCCCAGTGCTTTGGGAGGCTGAGGCGGGTGGATCAATTGAGGCCAGGAGTTCAAGACCAACCTGGACAACATGGTGAAACCCAGTCTCTACTAAAAATACAAAAATTAGCAGGGCATGGTGGAGCATGCCTGTAGTCCCAGCTACTCAGGAGGCTGAGACAGGAGAATTGCTTGAACCCAGGAGGTGGAAGTTGCAGTGAGCCGACACCACGCCACTGCACTCCAGCCTGGGTGACAGAGCAAGACTCTGTCTCAAAATAAATAAATAAAAGATGGTAATATTGCAAGAAGAAATGTATCACCAAGAAGAAATAGGTCAGTAAGCATACGCCTGTCTGTTCTGGAAGATGCCCTTTTGGTTTCCTTCTCATGGCTTTAAACACGTGGGCTAGAGAGACTTACCATCATCCACAGGGTAGTCTAGGAAATCATCTCCCTCCTCCTCTTTCGGCCGATCTCCACCTTCTGATTCACTGGGCTCCTCGTCTGTTTTCTCGTTGTCTGAGCGGTAGATGATGATGGATTCTGGGCGTGACTCTTTCCTCTTCTTTTTCCTGCGCCCTATTGTGGATTCGCCATCCAGCGCCAGGGCAGCAGCCACAGCCTTCCTGAGAGAGCCCTGGTGGGGGCTTGGGAGCTGGACCTGGCCTTCTACTGCTGCTGGCTCTTCCATCCCAGCCCTGACGTCTACCTATGTATTATAAAGAGTTGGACTTCTTTGAGCAAACTCACAGTTCACACATCACAGAGCTTCTTCCTAGATGGGGCTATGCGTGTCCCAAGGATGCATTCCACCTGAAAGATAGGAAAGCAAAGCCATCAACAGGAAGCAAATGGGGTGAGATGGACAGGAATGTGGGAAAGGATCCTCAACTTGGCAGAAGCCTTCCTCTCCCTTTACTTCTTGCAACACTTTATTTTGGGAGTGCAATAGAAATCTCTTACAATAGATAGTGAATAAACTTTTGCTACAGTAATATTTTTATCATTTATACAAACATATAATATTTGGCAAAATCCATGTGAAGGAATACTATATCTCATTGTTGTCATAATTTGCATTTTCCTTATTCATATGAAAGTCAACAATTATTATTTTTTTACATACATTAAGTAGTTAGCATAGTCTGTTTGTGTTACCGATTTTTGTGTAGAAATCAGCCTCTAGTTGGAGCATGCAGAGTATAAGGAAGTTGGGTGAGGAAGCCTTACCAGTAAATGAGAGTTAAGAATCACAGGTAGGCCAGGCGTGGTGGCTCACCCCTGTAATCTCAGCACTTTGGGAGGTTGAAGCGGGTGGATCACCTGAGGTCAGGAGTTCGAGACCAGCCTGGCCAACATGGCAAAACCCCGTCTCTACTAAAAATACAAAAATTAGCCGGGCACAGTGGTGGGTGCCTGTAATCCCACTACTTGGGAGACTGAGGCAGGAAAATTGCTTGAGCCTGGTGTGGGGGTGGGAGCAGTGGAGGTTGCAGTGAGCCAAGATCATGCCACTGCACTCCAGTCTGGAAGACGGAGTGAGACTCTGTCAAAGGAAGAAAAAAAAAAGAAAAGAAAAAACCACAGGTGGCTGGGACCAGTACTCCAGACTTCTGGCTATTGAGTCATACATTAAAACTATACTCAAATGGATAAATATAACATTAAGCAAGCCACTCACAGATGGTACAACCTCACCAACCATGTCTACCTTGCTATTCTGTAAAGGAAATCTGTCTCCTGGCTTCTTGTCAGCCCACAATCTCAAAAAGTTGCTGGGATTTGTCCTATCACATGCTGCAAGAGCAGTGGAGAGGCTTCACTTTCACCCTTAAAATAACATTGTCTCTCCACTTTCTGTTCTGGACAGCGCAGGTCTATATACCTGTCCTTCATTATTTTTCCTGGTAACTTATTTGTTAAAGAAAGCAGGTCATTTATCGTGCAGATTCTCATAGTCTGGTTTTTGCTGATTGCATCCCCACAGCATATGCCTCTGAACTCTGTGTTATGAGTTGATAGTTACATAGAAAGTCTTGATCAATTTCATGTTGAAATTTTTTTGGTTGATGGTTTGTTTTGTTTGGCAAGACAACTTTAGAGGTGGTGTTTTGTACTTCCATTAGAAGTCCCCTAATGTCTGGTTGACTCTTTTTGTGAAGTTAATAGCCCATTTATGGCCATTGACTATACCCATTAAATCATTAGGGGTTACAGAATGATGCTATTCCATTTCTCTCACTTCGTCATTTATTAGCTAGAATACTGTCATACACTTTTAACATACCCAGTTTTAATCCTAGTGAAAGAGGCAAATGTTCCTGCTGTTATGCAATATTATTGGCATTTATACTGTGAAAAATAGCATAGGAACTATAGTGGCACCCCATATGGATATAAAAAGTTTCCAAGCTATTTACCAAAAAATTCCCCACTTTTCAAATAACTGTGCATATTATTGAGAATAGCAAGCTTCTACTCACAACCCTGCTGCCCCACACTCCTCGAGGCTGTACACTCTTCAGCAACTCCAGGTTACTGGCTGTTACTTTTGTTCCCAACTCCCAAATCCCTCACTGTATTTCAGTGCTCTCTGAGCTTTTCCTTTCTTGCCACATGTACACCATTTGCCATCCCTTTATTCCCAATAATAAAGCTTCTTCTCCTCTCATGTGTATTCAAATGTTCCCAGTGTCTAGTGGACTGGCCCAGTGGATGGGAGTGGGGCAGTAGAGAGAAGAAAGAAACAAAAATTTCACTAGGCTCTAGGATTCCACTAGGCTCCATTCATTTTGAAGCAAATCTCATGTCTAAAAATTATATATCTTTGGTAATTACCATGTGACAGGAAGGACTGTATATCATATCTCTTCAAATGCCAAAATACATATTTTTTTTCTCATTTCAATGTTTCTGAAATTTAGGTGAATTTTAAGCCCAATGGAATGGCTTTTTCTCTCCCTCCAGGCAGGGGAGCTCTCCTCTGCTGCTCTCTTACCCAGTATTTCCTCTGTCCTCTGTTAATTTTCTTTTCCTTTTTTTTTTTTTCTTTGAGACGGAAGTCTCGCTCTTTCACCCAGGCTGGACTGCAGTGGCGCTATCTAGGCTCACTGCAAGTTCCGCCTCCCGGGTTCACGCCATTCTCCTGCCTCAGCCTCCTGAGTAGCTGGGACTATGGGCGCCCGCGCGCCCTGCTAATGTTTTATATTTTTAGTAGAGACGGGGTTTCACCGTATTAGCCAGGATGGTCTCGATCTCCTGACCTCGTGATCTGCCCGCCTCGGCCTCCCAAAGTGCTGGGATTACAGGCATGAGCCACGGCGCCCGGCCCCTCTGTTAATTTTCTTTGTCTTTCTGTTGGATTGGCAGGTGTTGCATCTAAATTAACTTTATACCTGGGCACTTAACCCAATGCCTGGAATAAATCAGGCACCCAGCGACAGAATTGGGAATCTTAGTGGTAGGATCCACAGGAAGAAATGGGCAGGTTTCACTACATCCTCACTGCCTGACTTTGCCTGGGGGGTGTACTGTGGGCAGAATGAGCGCAATTATCTTTAAATTCTTATACATGGAGCTTTCTGGACCAGGAGACTAATTTGGCTGAGGCGTCTAAAAGTACAAAGATGTACACAGGGAGAAGCAGGGGAGACAGCCCTCCGAAGGTAAATAGCTCCCCAGGACATGTAATCCAACCGTTAGAATGCTGAGCAGGCCTTGGGCAATGATGAACTCGACCAGGGCTCTTCTACCAAAGTGGCCTCAACACAGAGGACCGCGGACCTCTACCCACAGGAAACTGAATGTGGAGGCTGAACGCGATCCACCCCCAGGTGAAGATTTTCAGGTTTTGTTGTTAAATATATGTATATGTATATGTATATGTATATGTATGTACACACACACACTTTTTATTATTACTTTAAGTTCCAGGATATACATATATATGTATATCTATATATGTACTTATACATATGTATATATACACAAATGTGTATATATACACATTTCTCATTCTACTCTCTAAGTAGAATGTTTAATACAAAAATGTTTTCCCTGATCAAGTCCTCTTGTAAACTGACACTCAGAAAGCTGCATCATGGTAATTCTATGGTAGGAACGACCTCTGAACAAACCACTTTGTACCTACTTGAAGGATGCAATGATCACAGCTTGGGAGGCCACCCTAATCCACTGTGTTTTCCTACTTAGATCTTCTGTTTTTCTCTGTAGTTTCCTTGGCCCTTCTATACAGTGTAAGTTTTCATACTAGGGGTTGAGACCCTGAGGAGATTAAAGGACCAGAACTTCTGAGCTGGGAGAAGGTTTATGTTCTGTACTCCTTACTCCTTCTTTGAAGATGTGCCTAGATGTTCAGAAGGGAGACAGAAATGTTAAAGAGTATATGTGAGAAGGCAAGTTGCAAATCTCATACTTCTCGTTCCCTTTTCCTCTCTCTTTGTTGAGGGGATAGTGCTCTAGGAAGATGTGGCAGGGCAAAGTGAACACATGCATGGAGATCATGACCCTTATTAATGGGCCTTACAAACAAAAAAAGGTAGCCGGGTGCGGTGGCTCATGCCTCTAATCCCAGCACTTTGGGAGATCAAGGCAGGTGAATCACTCAAAAAGTTTTTAAATTTAATTTAAAAAAACATAAAAAAGCTATGGTGTTCGACACTCTTGATTTGGTTGGGCACAATGGGAGAGGCCAATGTTAGATAACAGGAAGAGCTTCCTGAGCCCAGGGACAGACTAATATAGAAAATAGTAGCTAAGAGAAGCTTTGGAGTCTCTTGGGGATATAAAAGATAAACGTGATCATCTTGTCAGCTGATGGCGGAGAGGGACAATCCTATCGGAGGCAAAAAGAGAGATGACTTTTGAACATCCCATTAAAACCTTAGATAAGAAATATGAAATGTAAAGGTTGGTGAGCTCCTGGCCATTCACATTAGGGGGCTATTTTTTGCCTCAGGCACAGCTCATTTTAGAAAGGTGCCCAGCCAATGTCTACTCACAGTAGTCACAGGACAGAGACACTGTCCTTGATTTACCTTGAAACATGATTTCCTCATCTCCCTACAATTAGAACATTATCCTTTGAGACTACAAAATATTCCCACAAACTTAGGAAAAGATGGATTGTTTTGTAGTCATGGTAAAAAGTAGACAGTAGAACCAGTTTTAAACCTGTTCAATTGATTAACAACAATCTCCCTCAGCGTCTTAGTCCATTTGAGTGGCCATTAAGAAAATACCGTAGACTAGATGGCTTATAAACAACAAAGATTTATTTTGTACAGTTCTGGGAGCAAAAAGTCCAAGATCAAGGTTAGGGGTTTGGTTAAGGGCTCACTTTCTGGTTCATAGAGGGTGACTTCTGATTGTGTTTTCACCTGGTTGAAGGAGGAGCTGACTAGCTCTCTGGGCCTCTTTTTTTTTTTTTTTTTTTTTTGAGAGGGTGTCTCACTCTGTCACCCAGGCTGGAGTACAGTGGGGCAATCTCAGCTCACTGCAACCTCTGCCTCCCGAGTTCAAGTGATTCTTCTGCCTCAGCCTCCCAATTAGCTGAGACTACAGGCGCCCGCCACCACGCCTGGCTAATTTTTGTATTTTTAGTAAAGATGGGGTTTCACCATATTGGCCAGGCTGGTCTCAAACTTCTGACCTCATGATCTGCCCGCCTTGGCCTTCCAAAGTGCTGGGATTACAGGCGTGTGCCACTGAGTCCAGCCTCTGGGTCTCTTTTATGGGGGTACTAATCCCATTCCTGAGGACTCCACCTTCATGACCTAAAGCCTCACCTAAAGCCATCACCTTGGGGGCTAAGATTTCAACATATGGATTTTGGGAGAACACAAACCATACCATAGCACTCAGCAAAGTTGTTTTTGGAAATTAACCTATCAGTCAGTCCTTTGTTTCTGAAAGTCAATCAGGCGAGTGACTCTCTCCCTGTTTGGCTGACTTTCACACTAGTGTGAGTTGACTTTTGGCCAATCAGGGTCTGGCACTCTGATGTTGGCTTTCAAAAACGTGCTCACTTAGGCAGTTGTTGATTTAACATGTTTAAAACCAGTTCTGGTGACTACTTGTTATCACGAATACTGAAAAAACAGTGTTTTCCTAAATTTGGGGGTATTTTTTATTGTTCCTGCAAGGCTGGAATGATATCAGATGTCTCAGTACTAGAATATGAGTTATCTGTTGTCATGCAACAAATAACCCAAAAAGTAAAGGTTTAAAACAATAAAAAAGTTATTATCTCACACAATTATGTGTGTCAAGAAACTGGGAGTGCCTTAGCTGGGTGGTGAGTAGTCTTCTCTACCTGCTTCCTGCCTATAGAATTTGGAGGTCCAAAAGCCTTTTGTTTTGTTTTTGTTTTGTATGGTTTCTGAACCTTTTAGTGTTCTGTGAACAGAATTTTCTCAAAAATTCTGTGGGATTCCTATAAATAGTTTCTCTGAGTCAGAAATGTGAGAGTGGCTTAGCTGGTTTTGTTTCAAGATCTCTAAAGATGTCAGGGCTGCAGTGATCTGAAGGCTTGAATGAGGCTAGATCTGCTTCTAAGATGGTTCACTCACATAATGCTGACTCAGTTTCTCTCCACGTGGGCCTCTCCATGGTCCACCTGAGTGTCCTCATGAAAGTGGCTGGCTTCCCCCAGTGTGAGTGGTCTGAAAACAGGTATTTTCTTTGACCACCCTGACTTGACTTTTGATCCCATCTCTTCCTCATCTTTGATTTCCTCCTTCTCCAATAGCTCCAACTTCCTTCTACTGGCTCTTTCCCCTTTGCCTTCAAACAAACTCAGAGTTCCTTATCTAGAAAAAAATAACTTTACCTTGCCACTTTACTCTATCTGATATCCCATTTTTTTCTCCACCAAGCTTTTCTATCAAATAGTTTATAGCCACTCATATCCAGTTCCTCCTGCAATCTTCTGCCCTCTTTTTCTCCCCACTCCCAACCTCCGTACACACACACACATATGCACGTGCAAATCACTTGCAAAGATGATTTAGGCCAGGAAATTAGCATGTATCAAGCCTTAGGTGTCAGGCTGTAAGGTAAACTCTTTATAGACGTTACCTTACTTGCATGTCTCAACAAGCTTGACGGGTAGGTCTTATTTTCCTCACTTGACCTATTAGGTTCAACATGTTAAATATAGCAGTGAGAGAACTTGGGTTTAACTCTATACTTGCATAACTCTAAAGTCCAAGATTTCCCCACTGAGAGTTAGAAGTCAAGGCCGGGTGTGGCGGCTCACGCCTCTAATCCCAGCATTTTGGAAGGCCAAGATGGGTGGATCACTTGCAGTCAGGAATTCAAGACCTGGCCAACATGGTGAAACCCTGTCTCTATTAAAAATACAAAAAGTAGCTGGGTGTGGTGGCGCATGCCTGTAATCTCAGCTACTCAGGAGGCTGAGACAGGAGAATCGCTTGAACCTGGGAGGTAGAGGTTGCAGTGAGCTGAGATCGTGCCACTGCACTCCAGCCTGGGTGAGAGAGTGAGACTCTGTCTCAAAAGTAAAATAAATAAAATAAAATATAATGAAAATAAAAAACTAGAAGTAGTCAAGTTGTAGTAGCTGCAGTGAGCAGCTGATGGTTTTTGGGTTTTTGGTTTTGTTGTTTGCTGTCGAAAACCCTATTTCTCCTTCATTTGATGACAGATCCACTCATTTCGGTGAGGAACAGTCTTGAAAGTGCCTGATGGGATCACAGTGACCACTTCGCCATTCTTACTCTCCTTGTCACACCAGTGCTGTTAATTCCACTAATTTCCAAATCTTTCTTGAACCTTCCCTCACCTCCTTTAACTTTCTACTCTCTTTTACCTCTCAAACCTTCCTTCTGTCTCTTTTGCTCCCTTATCTGCCTTCTCCAACCCATAATTGCCAGTATTTTGTAGGCCCGATTCTTAATTCATTGTCCTCTATTCTCAATAACACACTCTGTTCCTCTTGTTGAAATATACAGCCTTCCTGCACACAGCTGTAGGACCACTGCTATACCAAGAACACCCAAATCTAGATCTCAAGACTGTATCTCCAATAGCCTGGCAAATATTTTCTAATTGAATTCCCATCATTTTAGCAAAGCATGTTCAAACCAAACTCATGTTTATTTACAGCAGACAACCTCTCAGTGTTACTAAGAGGAAAGGAAAAGGGGGAAAGGACAGGAGAAAGGGATGAAGAAGGAAACTCCACAACATTTGTGGGGTTTACTGACTGTATAATTTGGTAGGTTCTGTGTTAATTGATTATATAGTTCAGGCATTATCTCACTTAATTACACATTCAAAAAGTATTTATGTATTCATTTATTTTTAGAGATAGGGTATTTCTATGTTGCCCAGGATTGACTTGAACTCCTAGGCTCAAGTAATCCTCCCACCTCAGCCTCCTGAGTAGCTGAGACTACTGTCATGTGCCACTGTGCCCGGCTTCAGTAAATACGTATTAAGTAACACTATGTGCTAGATATTGCACAATTGTTCTAGGTACAACAAATCTTTTTTTTTCTTTTCTTTTTTTTTTTTTTTTTTTTTGAGACACAGTCTCGCTTGGTCACCCAGACTGGAGTGCAGTTGTGTAATCTCAGCTCACTGCAACCTCCATCTCCAGGTTTAAGCGATTTCTGTGCCTCAGCCTCCTGAGTAGCTGGGACTATAAGCATGTGCCACCATGCCCAACTAATTTTTGTACTTTTAGTACAGATGGGGTTTCACCATATTGGCCAGGCTAGTCTTGAACTCCTGACCTCAAGTGATCCATCTGCCTCGGCCTCCCAAAGTGCTGGGATTACAGGTGTGAGCCACCATGCTGGCCTAGGTACAACAATTTTATGAAGCAAGTATTATTTTGCAGACGAGGACACTTGGACTTAATAATAGTAACAACAGAAACTTATTGGATGTTTATTGTGTGCCAAGTGCTCTAAGTACTTTAAAATAATCATATTGTTCAATATTCACAACAAACCAATGAAGTAGGTACTGTTTTTATTCCCATTTAGAGGAGAAATTTGCTCAAGCTTACATAGCTAGTAAGTGGTGGGGATGGAACTCACACCCAACTTTGCTAATTTCAAAGCCCATGTTATTTTCATTGTGCCATACTACTCGCCAACATTTATCCAAAGATCTATAAACTTCTAGAATGTTCTTTGATGAACCCATTTCCTATATGAAGGACATATTTCCATATACCTAATAATAATTAGTCTCAAAGTACTGCTAGTCATTCCTATGAAATCTTTTTGTTAATTTGTTCATTTGAATTTCTCCTACCACCATATGCCAGAATATAGCCTTCATACTACTTCCTGTAAACTGGAAGTCATTCTAAAATAGAAGACATTCCTCTACCATTTTTTACCATATTAATGTTGATTAATAAACAAAACAAAACGAAACAAAACAAAACAATATTTTTATTTTGTCTTGCCATTACTGACTAAAATACATCTGAAGGCCTGTCTGGTGTTTGAGGCTCTCCATATTTGCGCCCCACCCTAGGATTCAGAAACAGTTTTTCCCCTTCCCTTTCCCACATGACTACTCAACACATCTGCTTATGTTGATTTATTCATCTTTGTCACATTTCTCCACCTTTTTCAAGCCTGGCTCAAGACACACTCACTCACTCACGTCCTTTCCTGTGACTACCCCAGCCCCCACGTCCTCTCCTCCCACCCTAACCCTGTGTTGCAGGTGTATGGTGAGAATTCAATGAATGGCCCAGTATAAAATGCCTAATATATGACTGACACTTCATAAATATGTTTCTATTCCCTTTATTTGGCCTCCTTCTATATGCAATGTAATAGCATTTGCCATCTGAACCATACTCTTAATACTTAATTACACAGCATTTCATATCATTGTATGGATTATAGATGGCATCATGAGTTTTCATTCATCTTCCTAAGTAGATAACAAACTTCTAGAGATCAGGAACTCTCTTACTCTTTTTCTTCACCACCAACGGGAAAACCCCAGGGCTGGACATATAGGACAAAGACAGTATGTATTTGTTGACTTGATAGGACAGAGAAGAGAAAACGCCTTACCAGAAATATGACATAAATAGCTGTTAAGAAAGAAAAGCTTAATTCTCTTCCCCATTTTTGTATACTTTATTATGCTGTTAGTATTTGATCTGAGAAGCAGGTTCTAAACATCTCTCCTTCCTTTTAGATTTCATAAGAGAGAGGTTAAAAGAAAATCTTACCCAATTTCCAAGGCTTTAATCAATAGACTTGAGAGGAGAGAGAGGACTTTGTTCTTTTCTCTGGAAGTTAAGCTGTGCCCATCTTCCACTTCCACTTCCAGTCTAAAGATTATTAATAGGCTGGTCACGGTGGCTCATGCCTGTAATCCCAGCACTTTGGGAGGCCGAGGCAGGTGGATCGCTTGAGATTAGGAGTTTGAGACCAGCTGGGCCAACATGGTGAAACCCCCTCTACTAAAAAATACAAAAATTAGCCAGGCATGGTGGCACACACCTGTAATCCCAGCTACTCTGGAGGCTGAGGTAGGAGAATTGCTTGAACCTGGGAGGCGGGTGACTTCACCCTGGGTGACAGAGCGAGACTCTGTCTGAAAAAAAAAAAAAAGATTATTACAAATGTGATATTACAGAGTGTTAGCTTCAAGCAACCATTAACTCTGGACTCTTGGTCATTGTAGGGGGGAAAACAGGTTTTTAAGAACATGCTTATACTCTAGAATTCATTCTTAGAATAACTGCTTTTAAGCCACTTTTGAAAAAAACTATCCAGATAATTCTTTTTTTTTTTTTTTGAGATGGAGTTTTACTCTTGTTGCCTTGGCTGGAGTGCAATGGCACGATCTCAGCTCACCACAACCTCTGCCTCCCGGGTTTAAGCAATTCTCCTGCCTCAGCCTTCTGAGAGGCTGGGATTACAGGCATGCACCGCCATGCCCAGTTAATTTTGTATTTTTAGTAGAGATGGGGTTTCTCCATGTTGGTCAGGCTGGTCTCGAACTCCCAACCTCAGGTGATCCGCCCACCTTGGCCTCCCAAAGTGCTGGGATTACAGGCATGAGCCACCACTCCCGGCCCAGATAATTCTTAAATTCATCTACCCAACTTTCCCATCTCCACTGCTTCTCCTCTGGTCTAGGAGGCCACTGTCTCTTAACTGTGGTTCTAAAAAAAAATGCTCCTATCTTCCAGCTTCCACTCTTGCTGCCTTCCAATCAATTCCTCACTCAGCAGTAAGAAACATCTTTTACTTAATTTTTTTTTTAAAATTTTTTGAGACAGAGTCTCGCTCTGTCACCCAGGCTGGAGTGCAGTGGCATGATCTTGGCTCGCTGCAACCCCCACCTCCCCGGCCTGATTCGCCTGCCTCAGTCTCCCAAGTATATGGGATTACAGGTGTGTGCCACCACGCCCAGCTAATTTTTGTATTTTTAGCAGACATGGGGTTTCACCATGTTGGCCAGGCTGGTCTCAAACTCCTGACCTCAGGTAATCTGCCCACTTCAGCCTCCCAAAGTGCTGGGATTCCAGGCATGAGCCATGGCACTCAACCAGAAACATCTTTTTAAAACATAAAGAAAATCAGATTGCCAGGTGTCGCAGCACGTGCCTGTCATCCCAGCTTCTTGGGAGGCTGAAGCAGGAGAATTGCTTGAACTTGGGAGGCAGAGGCTGCAGTGAGCTGAGATCGCTGCCATTGTATTCTAGCCTAGGAGACAGAGTGAGAATCCATGTCAAAAATAAAAATAAAAAGAAAAAAGAAAATCAGGCTGTTTTCTGCTTAAAATCCTCCTGAAACTTCCTACTGTTATACAGGTGGAAGTCCATGTGGCCTAAGGACCTCCTGATCCTGCCACTCCATCTATACCACCATAGGAGGTACACTATGCTCCAATCACACTGGCTGTATATTTATTCCTCAAGAGCACCAAATGCTTCCAAATGCTTGAGGTCTTCTTCAGTGCTGTCTACTTTGCTGCTCTGCCACTCCACCCCTGCCTCTTCCTATGCCCGTTTTTTTTTTTTTTTTTTTGAGTCCTTGTTCAAATGTCTCCTCCTCTGAGCCCTTCTTGACAACCAAACTAAAAACTTGACTCCCTGCTCTGCCTCTCATTATTCTTCATCACAACAGCTTGTTTCCTGTATAAGACTTACCAACATTTGTGATTATTTATTTTTCTTTTACTTATGTATTGCATAGCTCTTCTACTAGACTCTAAGCTCTATGAAGTGGTACCATAGAAGACGACCAACAAGTAGATGTTCGATAAATCTTTTTAAGTGACTGGGTGAAGTGGTAGCAACTCAGGAATAGCTTATTTCTGTGAAAGCCTGAGACTAAGGAGAAGTTTAATAAAAAGACATCAATAAGCTCCTTTATATGCCTCATTACGGCACAATTGCTAGGGAGTTTTGCTTCGAGGTGGGGGCAGGACCAGATGCCTCACTGACATTCCTTCAGCACTGAGATTCTGGAAGTCTAAATGTTGAGAATCCCACAAGCCCCTGTCAGTCTGAGCTAGCAGCTGCTTTGCAGAGGGGAGAAAATAAAGTTACCAGGCAGATGGGGTGGGGGAGGGGTGGGAAGATGAAGGCAGTCATTGCTCATGGGGTATGACAGAGCCATGGGGAGAGGTTTGGGGGTGTGGGAGGACCTTGGCCACAGGAATGCCTTTTTCCCTAGGACAAAGAGGGCAGTGACACAGAGCACAGGGAAGAGCAGCATTTGATTCAACCAAAGGAGTGGTCAATGCGGCATGGCGTGGTTGCCTTGGGAAGAGATGCCTCAACTGGAGGCAGAATTAAAATCTGAAACAAAGAGCGTCCGAGCAACAGAACTATTGCTGTGCTTCCAGGCCTTTTCGCCGGGAACTTAGTGGATTAGTGGACTTTCAAACCCTGACAGAGGTCAGAGGCAGAGGCAGAGATCATGCCTCTAATTTTAAACAAAAGATCACTTGAAGAGACCCCAAAGCTCTCTTAATCGCAGGTTCTGCCTGGATTGTGAAAAATCGCCTTCTGACTGCTCATCCTGCAGCTTCCTTGCAGCTGAGGAATGGCACCTTGTCATCCTCAGTGGGCATCACTGGCTTGCAGCCCTCAGTCCCTGTTTCACTGGAAGACATCAGAATCCCACTCTCAGTCTACTTGGCAGCCACACGGAAGCTGCAGAACAGCCAGATTCCCACTGACCTGCCCTGGCATACCTCTGAGAATCCATGGGTCCAGATCAGGGCATAAATCATGTTAAGTTATATCTTCAGTAAAGTTATCATTTAAAAGAATTTAAAGTGTCCCCACCCACAAGAAAGAAAGCGTGGACTTTTCTTGAATAAGTTACCCCTCAGAACTGAATCAATATTTCTTTTCCTTAAAAAAAAAAAAAAATACTTTGTCATTGGGATCAAACCAAGAAGAGGTATATTTTTCTGCAACAATACTTTGAGCTTTCCTGTTTGAATTTACTTTGTCTTAAAGGAGGTGATGGTGTTGTGATTTTGAAAAATTGGTCCTAACTACAGAACTGACTTAAGTAGTAGAGGTAAGTGATTCCTGGATAAACTATCTAGCAAATGGCAACCAGGAGATTTATCCTTTTTTTTAATGAGTGTAGATTTGAATCTGTCAGCAACAAAGATAGAGGGAGAAGTGTTTCTAAAAAGAGATCAGAGAAGGACAAGAGGATGGAGGAACAGGGAAGTGTAGCTTCCAACAAGAACCGCAGCCTGGCTGGTGGGTGGGACCTCATGGAGGAAGTGATGTCTGATTCCTCTGTCAACCAGACCCATTTCCAAATGGCTTTTGAATCCTAGGTGGTAGGTCCAACAAAAGGATGATGGCATTTATTTGCCTTTATATCGTTTTAATACCTGTCAGGGGAAAATGCAACCCTCTGACAACAGCCTTAGAAATAGCATCCCACCTGGATTGTTAAGACCACGGCAACTGGCACATTTGGCCAAGTTCTTATGGTGAAGTCTCAGTAGGCCAGTCCAGGTGTAATCTGACTGGTGGGTTGACAGCGGGAAGCGAGATGAAAAATAAGGAGCAGATCTGAATAATAAATCACTGTTACTGGGCACCAAAACACAGATGAGAAATTTCCCTCATCCTCAGCAGGTTCACCCTCCTGCACAAGGAATCAACTACAGGACATGATCTCAAACACCTATAGATGCATCTTGCAGGAAGTGTACACCCTTCAATGAAAGATCCTCTTCTGGACTTGCTATGCAGCCCAGCTGAAATGGATCAGGTCTCAAATCTGGTAAAGATGATCTTTCCCCTTGATTTTTGGGTGGGGAGTGGGAGGTGAGACAGGGGTGGGCCTGAGTTTATTTTTTAAATCGTGTATTCTCTTGGTTCTGTGGAAAACTGCAACCGTATCTCCTCTTCTCCTTCACTCTCTCCTCCCGGGCTCCCTCCCCAAGGATGAAAGGATCTGAAAGTCGGATTTCTCCCCCTCAGCTAAGCCTGCCCTTTCTCCCCTTCCCAGCCAGCAGCACACAGCACCTGGAGCCCCAGCATCGCCGACGTCCGACCCTGGCAGGCGGGCGCAGCGAGGGCGCCGAGCTGCAGCCCTTTTCCAGCTGCACTGGAAATTTAATTATAATTAATCGTGAGAGCTTCAGCCTTGAGGATTGAATTTTTGAAATAGAGCACACCCCGCTGGTTTCTTTCTGGTCTTTTTTTTTTTTTTTTTTTTTTTTGCATTTCCCTTCCACCCTCCCCAATGGCATCGAAATTTAAGAAAACGAACGAGGAGTCTCACCCACACCTGCCCAGGGACCGACGCTGGCGGAGGATGCGGACAGCCGGCGAGGAGCTGTTCTGCTCGTGGAGGATGCGGCTTTGCCGCGGCGCGCGGGCGGGGCGAGGGGCGGGGCGGGGCAGGGCCGGGCAGGGGAGGGGGCGGGGTCCTGGCTGTCACGTGGGCTCGGGCCCTGCCCGGCCCTCCCGCCCGCCTCGAATGGCTCTGAGAACCAGCAGGGCCCCCGCTCAGCTGTTCTGGCACGCCGCTGCAGAGATGGCCTCCTGGGCTAAGGGCAGGAGCTGCCTGGCGCCTGGTTTGCTGCAGGGCCAAGTGGCCATCGTCACTGGCGGGGCCACGGGCATCGGAAAGGCCATCGTGAAGGAGCTCTTGGAGCTGGGTACGTGAGCGGGCCGCTGGTGCACAGAAATGGCTGGGGTGTCCTGGGGTAACCTGGAATCGGGAGCCAGGGGCTCTCGGCGGGGCGGGGGAGTGCGGAGCTGCAGAGCAAAGCGGGGGCAGGTGTGGGCGAAATTACGACCACCATGGAGACAAAAGAGAGCAGTTCTTCCTAAGGAATTATGGAGCCACTGGTTAAAAACTAAAGGGACCACTCAGGCCAAAGAGACTGTGCCCGAGATAGGCAATAAAAAGACCAGTGACACATGCTGTGCAATTAGTTTTATATTCAGATTTAAAATTCATCCATTCTATATGCTTAATGTGAGTGATTAGGAAACGTGGGAAGACTTCATTTAACTGGAAAAAATTGTAAGCATACTGAGAGTCTCTCATAGTATCTTCTCACATCTCTTAACCACAGCAAGGAAGTATGCTGAATATTTACCTTAACTTGGGTGAAGGAAGGCCTTTGTAAACATTAAGTGAGGGAATAAACCACAAAGGGGAACATAAATCAGTCTGCCTGTATGAAGGTGTAAATCTTCATTGAATTAAAAAAAATGTATAAAGTTTAAGGGCATATGAAGAAAAATATTTACAACATCGATAAATTATTTGTTGGTTTTGAGATAGGGTCTCACTCTGTTGCCCACGCTGGTCTAGAACACCTGGGTTCAAGGGATCCTTCTGCCTTGCCTCTGACTCCCAAAGTGTGGGGATTACAGGCTGAGCCACTAGACTCGGCAAAGAAAAAATCCAACACACTGATAGAAAAATTAGACTAATGGTATGGACTAAGTGTTCCAAAAGAACTACAGACAGGCAAGAAGCATATGAAAAAAGAATCAACTTTATTGGTAATAAAATATAAAACAGTAAGATTTCATTTTTCTAACAAAATTTTGAAATATTGGGAAAAATTAAAGTGTTGATGCAGGAATGAGAAGGCAGGAATGTAAATTATTACAAAATTTCTGGAGGGCAATTTGGAAAAAAAGATCCAAAAACCTTCACAATGTTTATGCTCTGACAGTAATTCCTTTCTCAGGAATTTAAAGAAACAGAGTCAAGCAAAGATTTTCATGCAAGGATGTAGTCTTGAGTAGTGAAAAAATGGAAATTGCCTAAAAATCCAATATGAGGGAAATAGTTAAATCAATTACAATGAAATATAATGCTTCCATTTAAATATCTTGCTATTTGTCCTGGCGAGGTGGCTCATGCCTGTAATTCCACACTTTGGAGGGCTGAGGCGGGCAAATAACCTGAGGTCAGGAGTTCGAGACCAGCCTGGCCAACATGGTGAAACTCCATCTCTGCTAAAAATACAAAAATTAGCGAGGCATGGTGGTGCACACCTGTAGTCCCAGCTACCTGGTAGGCTGAGGCACAAGAATCACTTGAACCTAGGAGGCAGAGGTTGCAGTGAGCTGATGTCAAGCCACTGCACTCCCACCTGGGCAACAGAGTGAGATTCCATCTCAATAAATAAAGAAATAAATATCTTGCTATTGAAGACTTATTTGGATAAATGCATACCGTATTATTGGGAAAAGTAGAATTCTAAACCTAATAGCCTTCCAATTTTACTTTTTTTTTTTTTTTTTGAGATGGAGTTTCACTCTTGTTGCCCAGGCTGGAGTGCAATGGTGCCATCTTGGCTCACCGCAACCTACGCCTTCTTGGTTCAAGTGATTCTCCTGCCTCAGCCCCCTGAGCAGTTGGGATTACAGGCATGCCCCACCTCGCCTGGCTAATTTTGTATTTTTAGTAGAGACGGGGTTTCCATACGCTGGTCAGGCTGGTGTCGAACTCCCAACCTCAGGTGATCCGCCCTCATTGGCCTCCCAAAGTGCTGAGATTACAGGCATGAGCCACCGTGCCTGGCCCAGTTTTGCTTTTAATAAAAAATACACATGCAGGGCTGGGCGCGGTAGCTCACGCCTGTAATCCCAGCACTTTGGGAGGCTGAGGCGGGTGGAGCATGAGATCAAGAGTTCGAGACCAGCCTGGGCAAACATGGTAAGACAGGGTTTCAAATGCCTGTAATCCCAGCTACTGAGGAGGCTGAGGCAGGAGAATCGCTTGAACCCAGGAGGCAGAGGTTGCAGTGAGCCAAGATCACGCCACTGCACTCCAGCCTGGGTGACAGAGCAATACTCTGTCTCAAAAAAAAAAAAAAAAAAAGTATTATACATGCAAAAATAGACCGGAAGGAAGTTTATAAGATTTTTAGCTATTTTTCTGAAAATAATGTTAATTATGAGTAATTAAAATTGTCTTCATCTTTTAAATATTTTTTAATGAACATCTAAATTATCTTTGGTTACCACTGTTTCCAACATCTGGCATAGTATGAACTGAAAAAGAAAACATCTATGTTTTTAGTTAAAAAAAAAAAAAAAGCAAAAACATTTCCTAGTAAGGCCATGATATAACCTCATCACCATTACTGCCTAGTTTATTCTCAATACCAAACTCTCTCCTTTTTCAGGAAAATCTATAAGAAAATCAGAATCAGTTATCAATTCATGCAAAGGTCAGCTACTAGGCTTCTCAGCAGATGCATAGGACCCTAGTTCACCTTGAAGGACTTTCAGTGGGATTTTATGTATTTGAACTTTCATCCTGTTGCATAAGTGTGCTATTCGAACTTTCATCCTGTTGCATAACTGTGCACTGGCCAAAAACTACACCCCTGGAATAAGGTGGTATTTTTCTTACCACAAACTAAAACATTAGGACAATGGTCTTGTAATCTTTTGGAAGACATGGATCTCTCTGAGATTCTGATAAAAGCGATGGAGTGTCTTTTGAGAAAAAAAATCATATACTTAAAATTATATATAGACAATTATTTTGTTGTATTGGAAATGGATTTCCTTCAGTGAATGAATATAATATAATATAGTATTTTATATATATATATATATATATTTTTTTTTTTTTTTTTTTGAGATGGAGTCTCGCTCTGTCGCCCAGGCTGTAGTGCAGTGGCACAATCTTGGCTCACAACAACCTCCGCCTCCCGGGTTCAAGCAATTCTCTGCCTCAGCCTCCTGAATAGTATTTTTAATAGAGATGGGGTTTCACCATATTGGCCAGGCTGGTCTTGAACTCCTGACCTTGTGATCCATCCCCCTCGACCTCCCAAAATGCTGGGAGCTACCACGCCTGGCCACAAAAATCATTTTTTATAATGACTTTTTCCTCTTTATTTATTTATTTATTTATTTTTTTGGAGACGGAGTCTCGCTCTGTCGCCCAGGCTGGAGTGCAGTGGCCGGATCTCAGCTCACTGCAAGCTCCGCCTCCCGGGTCTACGCCATTCTCCTGCCTCAGCCTCCCGAGTAGCTGGGACTACAGGCGCCCGCCACCTCGCCCGGCTAGTTTTTTGTATTTTTTAGTAGAGACGGGGTTTCACTGTGTTAGCCAGCATGGTCTCGATCTCCTGACCTCGTGATCCGCCCGTCTCGGCCTCCCAAAGTGCTGGGATTACAGGCTTGAGCCACCGCGCCCGGCCTCCTCTTTATTTTTTTAATGCAAGAATTAATGGCTATTTCCACAGCATTGTTATAAAAACCCAAATTGAGCAAAAAAGAAAACGTTAGCCAGTTTTTTTTTTTTGAGACAGAATCTCACTCTGTCACCCAGGCCAGATTGCAGTGGCATGATCTCAGCTCACTGCAACCTCCGCCTTCCGAGTTCAAGCGATTCTCATGTCTCAGCCTCCCAAGTAGTTGGGACTACAAGCATGTGCCACCACGCCTGGCTAATTTTTATATTTTTACCAGAGACGGGGTTTTGGCATGTTGGCCAGGCTGGTCTCGAACTCCGGACCTGTAGTGATCTACCCACCCCAGCCTCCCTAAGTGCTAGGATTATAGGCATGGAGCCCTCACGCCTAGCCTCCAGTTTTCTTTCTAGTCAGAAGGCCACTGTTTTTTGTTTTTGGTTTTGTTGAGATGTGGTTTTTAAAACGATGATGACTGTATTGTCTTTCACTTCCACAGGATTTTGACTTTTCCTTTTGCTGAGAGGGTACAGAGAGCTTTAGCTCACAAAAGCAGGATATTGTAGGCAGAATTGGATCTCCTTTGTACCTTGGCAGGTGCCGTTAGGCAGAGAGAAACCTGATTTCGTCAAGAAAAACCTAAGGTCATGAAGTTGAATTCATATCAGATCTTTTTTTTTTTTTATCTTCAAGTTAATCATTCACTTTCTGTTACTACAGTACAACATAAATTAGGTATAGTAGATAAAATGCAATTAGGAAATGCAGGTGGAAATTATGAGCCAAGACAGCATTTTTTCTTGCTCTAGTCTAGTCTAACTAGCCTGTTACCAACACCAGGGACCAAGAAGTTGCTGAATAAATGTAGTATTCTGAGTTGAAGATGGAAAAGGATCAGTATCAGCCTAAGCAGGAACGCAGCATACTGGGGCTACAAGCCTCTGATGTTGAAAGAACTCCTTATCCACAAGCTACTCCTATACCTATTCTTTTTTTTCTTTTTTTGAGATGGCGGAGTCTCGCTCTGTTGCCCAGGCTCAAGTGCAGTGGCGCGATCTCGGCTCACTGCAAGCTCCACCTCCCGGGTTCACGCCATTCTCCTGCCTCAGCCTCCCGAGTAGCTGGGACTACAGGCGCCTGCCACCTCGCCCGGCTAATTTTTTGTATTTTTAGTAGAGATGGGGTTTCACCATGTTAGCCAGGATGGTCTCGATCTCCTGACCTCATGATCCGCCCGCCTCGGCCTCCCAAAGTGTTGGGATTACAGGCGTGAGCCACCGCGCCTGGTCTTCTGCACCTATTCTAACCAAGTCAGTTGTGCTTCCAGGATCTCTCTAGCTACATATAAACAGAAAGTTTATTCAAATGATTCAGCATGAAAGGTAAGGATTATATATAATATTTTTCTAGTTTATTATAAGGTAACATAAGAGGTTTCCAATAAAAATAGTATAGAAGTGTATAAAAGAAAAAAATGAGCTTTACCCATTCTGCCCTTTTTCTAAATTCCCTTCCTGGTGATTTTCTATAAATTTAATGTGCACATGTATACACATGTATATATATTTGTTTTTTACAAAATTGGGATCACAGTATTCCTGCTCTGTAATCATTTATATACACACACACACACACACACTTAAATATCTTGTTTTTTCTTTTTTTTTTTTTTGAGACGGAGTCTGGCTCTGTCGCCCAGTCTGGAGTGCAGTGGCTGGATCTCAGCTCACTGCAAGCTCCGCCTCCCGGGTTTGCGCCATTCTCCTGCCTCAGCCTCCCGAGTAGCTGGGACTACAGGCGCCCGCCACCTCGCCCGGCTAGTTTTTTGTATTTTTTAGTAGAGACGGGGTTTCTCTGTGTTAGCCAGGATGGTCTCGATCTCCTGACCTCGTGATCCGCCCGTCTCGGCCTCCCAAAGTGCTGGGATTACAGGCTTGAGCCACCGCGCCCGGCCTTGTTTTTTCTTTGTTTGTTTTTTTAGAGACAGGATCTTGCTCTGTCACCCAGGCTAGAGTACACTGGTGCCATCATAACTCACTGCAGCCTCAAACTCCTGTCTCAAATGATTCTCCTGCCTCAACCTCCCAAGTGTCTAAACTATAGGCATGTACTACAATGTTTGGCTAATTAACACATTTTTTTAGAGACAAGGTCTCACCCAGGATGGTCTTGAACTCCTGGCCACAAGCGACTCTCCAACCTTAGTCTCCCAAAGTGCTGGGATTACAGACATGAGTCACCATGCCTGGCCCATATCTTGTGTTTTTCGATGGTAGTACTGTAGTCATATCTCATTCATTTTAAAGCTGCATAGTATTCCATTGTGTGGATCTGTAATAACTTATTTAACCATTTCCTGAATGGGCATTTAGGTTTTAATTTTACCCAGCATTGCATTGTTTTTCCCTGTAATACGTTTGCACCCTAGTTTAAGTTTGTCTATAATGGACAGTTCTACCAGTGAAAGTAAATGGACTTGTAAAGTGGTATTTCAGTGCATCTTTACTTGTAGTAGACAATTGTCCTGAAGTCTTGAGGTTTCAGATAGTAACTAGTGATAATTTAGTAAACTTCTATTTAGATAATCCATGTGAGTCATCCTATTTATAGTCTCACCATATTTTTTATTTGAGGTCTTGGACAAAGTTAGGCATTAATCACCTTAGTGTTCTTGTTTGGTTTCTCTCTTCCCTCTCCCTCTCTTTCTCTCTTTCTCTCTGACACAGTCTCACTCTGTCACCCACGCTGCAGTGCAGTGGCACAGTCTTGGCTCACTACAACCTCTGCCCCCAGGTTCAAGCAATTCTCGTGGCTTAGTCTCCTGAATAGCTGGGATTACAGGCATGTGCCTTCATGCTCAGCTAATTTGTTTTTGTATTTTTAGTAGAGGTGGGGTTTCACCATGATGCCCAGGCTGGTCTTGAAGTCCTGAACACAAGCGATCCACTGGCCTTGGCCTCCCAAAGTGCTGGGATTACAAGCGTGAGCCACTGCGCCCAGCCTAGGTGAAGTTTTTAATCCCTGCCCTGCGGAGCCTATGCCCTACTCTGGGAACTGGAGCGAAAAATACACATGTTGAAGGCAGAAATATCAAAGAAAGAAGTGGGCGAAGGAGGTGGTGGCTTGTCCTGGGGTGCTTATTTCTCCTTTCCATCTCACTGATCAGCTCAGCTATTTCTCCTAAGTGACAGAAACCTAACAGGGTTGGATTAGTCTGGAAGTATATACAGTCATGTGTCACTTAACAAAGGGGAAATCTTCTGAGACATGCATCCTTAAGCGATTTCATCATAGTGTGAACATCATAGAGAGGTAGGCAAACCTAGATGGTGTAGCCTACTATACACCTGGGCTATATGGTATAGCCTACTCTACACCTGGGCTATATGGTATAGCCTATTGCTTCTAGGCTACAAACCTGTACAACATGTTACTGTGCTGAATGCTGTAGGAAATAGTAACACAAAGGTAAATATTTGTGTGTGTAAACATATCTAAACATACAAAAGATATAGGAAAAATAAGGTATAAAAGATTAAAAAATGGTATACCTGTATAGAACACTGCATAGGACATAGGAGCTTGTGGGACTGGAAGTTGCTCAGGGTGAGTTAGTGAGGGAGTGATAAGTGAATGTGAAGGCCTAGGACATTATTGTTTACTGTTGCAGAATTTATAGACACTGTACACACAGGCTAAACTAAATTTATTAAAAAAATAAAGTAATTGCACCTATGACATTACAGTGGCTACAGTACCACTGTATGATAAGAACGTTTAACTTCCACTTTAATCTTATGGGGCCACTGCCATATATGTGGTCTATCATAGACCAAAACATTGTTATGGGGCGCGTGACTGTGTTTCAGTTGTTTTTCCTCCTGGGAGAAGAGGGCCCTCCTGGAAACTAAAGGAGAAAGGAGTAAGCATTCTCCTAACCATAGAACTTCTGTTTTGTTGAACATTATATATTTTGATAAATTCCATTTTAAAGTTAGGCAAGGCTTACAAGGAACTCATGGTGAATCTTTCCAATTTTTGCTTCATAAAACCCTCAGATTGCACACAAGAATTTCCAAAAGTTGTTACCATTTTTAGTTTACTAAATTATAACCTAAACTTTAAACATAGTTTTTTAAATTGCCTTACTTTGTACAAGCTCTATGGAAAACAGTATAGAGATTTCTTAAAGAATTAAAAATAGAATTCCCATTCAATTCGGCAAACCCACTGCTGGGTATCTACAAAGGAAAATAAATCACTATGTGAAGAAGACACCTGCTCTAGTATGTTTATCACAGCACTAGTCACAATAGCAAGTTAAGGAATCAACCTAACTGTCCCATCAATGGATGATTGGATAAAGAACATATGTTATATATACCATGGAATACTACTCAGCCACGAAAAGAAAGAATGAAATCTTGTCTTTTGCAGCAACACGAATAGAACTGGAGGCCTTTATCCCAACTGAAATAATTCAGAAACAAGGTCAAATGGTGCATGTTCTCACTTATAAGTGGAAAGTAGAGAGTGGGTACACATGGACATATAGAGTGGAATAATAGACACTGGAGACTCTAAAAGGTGGGAGGGTAGAAGCAGGGGAGTGAAGGTTGAAAAATTACCTGTTGGGTACAGTGTCCACTATTCAGGTGATGGGTACACTAAAAGCCCACACTACACATATATCCATGTAACAAAACTGCACTTGTCACCGCTACATCTATAAAGATAAGAAATAAACTAAAATGCCTTATTTTAATATGCAGTAGCTAGCTTATCTTATACAACTAAAATAGTTCAGGCCAAATGGAGAGCCCTTGTACTCTGTGCCTTTATGAGCTTCATTTATTCCACATATATATGTTGGACTGTGTGTTAGCATAACAAATAGAGCAATTACAGGGTCCCTACCTTCCAGGAGATGACAGTGAGTGGTGCAGACTGTTAAATTAGCAGGTAATTATGATACAGTGAAATGCTGTATTAGGGTGAGAACAGTCTATAACTGTATCGCCTCACATGGAATTTAACACTGAAGAACCACTGCAGTCCAGCCTGGGCAACACAGTGAGACCTCATCTTTAAAATATATATGTAAAAGAACCATTTAACAGTTCATAGGTAGTCTTTGCTTTTGCATGGCATTGTAGCATTGTAACAATGATCATGCAAGCTGAAACCATGCAAAGCAAAAATAGTCAATGGGAAAAAGTACAAGTATTTCATTACCTTCAGAAATTTTTGTCAAAGTGGTGCCCAAACAGGGACTTTCAGGGACAAACAGAGACCTGAAGGGACCTAAAGAGGCCTGCAGGGACAAATAGAGATAAGTAGGGATAAATAGAAATGGTGATAGAGTTCAATAGAGACTTTTTGGCAAAAGTCATCTTCACTTGCAAGGCATTACTGTAGTCCCAGGAGTTGCTGATTTTGATTGTGAAGAAAACATTCCAGTAGTCATAGTGTCACAAGATCTTTGGGTTTTTGAACAAGGAGAGTATATTGCACAACTATGGCTTGTTTCCTGTAAGTTGCACCCTTCTCCACGGAGGGAGAAGTGAGGGAATCAAGCATTTGAAAGTACAACTAGGAGAGAGATTTTTCTATCACAACCCACAGCATTTAATGGACCCACCTGTACAGTACAAATTGAAGTTCTTAAGGATCGTTGTTGTTGTTGTTGTTTTTGGAGACGGAGTCTTACTTTGTTGGCCAGGCTGCAGTGCAGTGGCGTGATCTTGACTCACTGCAAGCTCTACCTTCTGGGTTCACACCATTCTCCTGCCTCAGCCTCCTGAGTTGCTGGGACTCCAGGCACCCACCACCATGCCCGGCTAATTTTTTTGTATATTTAGTAGAGACAGGGTTTCACTGTATTAGCCAGGATGGTCTCGATTTCCTGACCTCATGATCTGCCTGCCCTGGCCTCCCAAAGTGCTGGGATTACAGGTGTGAGCCACCGCACCCGGCCAAGGGTTTTTTTTTGCTATACTGTTGCACGAGAAGGATGAGCTTCAATTTACTTTTCCTGTGCCTTCTGTTAATCAGAGAGAGCCTGCATCTCCTTATCAATGAGAAGTTTTACCCTACGGTAATTAACCAAAGAGGCAGAAGCTGAGTTACAGCTTGTGGAGCAGATGCTTCGGCATGCCTCCTGGCCACAGCCACAAAAGCCTTTGCTTCTGTTTCGGTAGATTTACTAACGTGGGGATGAGGGTATCCTTGTGTTTTTGCAGGAGATGAACAAACCGTGTGGGTTCCCTCAAGGTGTGTGCGACCGTAGAATGGGAGACTAGAGGGACCCATGGATCCCAACCATGGGCGTGGTTCCCCCAGTACATGCTGAATGTGAAGACGGAATGAACCACCGAGGCTACACATTTTGCAATTGCCTTTCTCAATTAATTCAAAAAACAAAAAGGGAGAGATGTTGCAGGCCGAAAGAGTGAGGGTCGTGATCAACTCAGTATAACACTGGAGGGTATATGAGCAAACAGCAAACTGTTCTTGTAAATGCAGAATGTTGGCATACTGACAAACTGTCTGCCACCCGGAAGGAATGCTGAAGATAGTCACGACCCAGGCACAAGTGTTTCTTGTGATGAGGCACATCTGAAGCTTGTTAGCAATAATGTGAACCTGTGATCAGTTAAGCAGCTGACCAATCATTTCCTCCTCCTCCCTGCTCTTTCTACCCAATAAATACAAAAGGCTGTAGAAGCTCAAGGCTGCTGCTTTTGCTCACTAGAAGCAGGGAGCCCTCTTCTTTTTCCCCTGGCCCCTTCCTTTAAAACAGTTTCTTTTGTTTTAAGTTTTCATTTCTGCATTCATCTTCCTTCCTTCAGTCTCCTAATGATGGTCTCAAGTAGTAACAGTAGTAACTGTAGGAGTGAGTGTCTCAAGCTCTCAAGTAGTAACAGTAGTAACTATGGCAGTCTGCCACATAGGGAAATGAAAAAAATAGTAAAACTAGACCAGTTTTACTGGGGAGATGTTGGTCAAAGAGTACAAAGTTTCATTTAGACAGGAGGAATAAGTTCTGATGATCTATTGCACAGCACGATGGCTATAGTTTGTAATGCATTGTGTATTTCAAAATAGTGAAAATAGTGGATTTTGAATGTTCTTACCTCAAAGAAATGGTAAGTATAAGAGGTGATGAATACATTAGCCTGATTTCATTATTCCACAATATGTTTATGTATCAAAATATCATGTTTTACCCCATTACTGTATACAGTTATTTGTCAATTAAAAATAAAAATTTTAAAAACTCAGTATTGAAAATTAAACTATTATTTTCATGTGAAAAGTATGTTGAGTCATTTGATTAGTGCTTGCCTTCTCATTGTATACCTTATGATATGGAGCAAGCATTTTTCCTATATCTTGTTAAATTGTAATACTCCTTTCTACGTTTGGATCAGCTTCCAACATTTTATCTTTTATACTTTCAATGTCATGAAATATTTCCAAAAGTTTCTTTCTTTTTTTTTTTGAGACAGAGTCTTGCTCTTGTCACCAGGCTGGGGTGCAATGGTACAATCTCAGCTCACTGCAACCTCTGCCTGCCTCCCGGGTTCAAGCAGTTTTCCTGCCTCAGCCTCCCGAGTAGCTGGGATTAACAGGCACCTGCCACCATGCCTGGCTAATGTTTGTATTTTCAGTGGAGACAGGGTTTTGCCATGTTGGTCAGGCTGGTCTCAAACTCCTGACCTTGTGATCTGCCCACCTCAGCCTCCCAAAGTGCTGGCATTACAGAAGTGAGCCACTACGCCCGGCCC
The DNA here is from genome assembly GCF_049350105.2 of Macaca mulatta. Taxonomy (NCBI): domain Eukaryota; kingdom Metazoa; phylum Chordata; class Mammalia; order Primates; family Cercopithecidae; genus Macaca; species Macaca mulatta. Next base: position 121,279,998 of record NC_133417.1, on the reverse strand, counting down.
CAAAAGTTTCTTTAATGTGAAATTTTTTGTGGGTGTCACTTCCTTTGGGATATCTTCGTCTTTGTCACGTGTACTTTCCTCATTAAGTTTGCCTTCAGTAAGATCTTCTGGCTTTCTGTAGTTTCTAGAATGGTGGCAGTGTCATGCATTCCCCTTTTATAATTCCCCTGATATGCAATTCTAATTTTGCTTCCAGTGTTACAGATTTTCATTTCTTGGTCTCACTTTTCATGTTTGTTGACCAGTCCCTCCTAAGATCATGTGTTTTTGTAAAATGTCACTTGGGTTTCTTGTTGAAAAACCAGGAGGTGACACAGCTATATTCTTTGCTGTCTGAGCTCTTCTGAACTGAAGAAGAGATGCACAGTGGCCATTCACTGATAGACGTTGGAAGAAATGACATGATTAATCACTGATCTTGATGTGCATCTGTTATTTATGATTTGCGGGTTGAAAAGCTAGCAGTGGAGTTTGCATTTTATGCAGTTACGGTTAATATACCGTGGTTATTGAAATTTGAACCATGTTGTTGAGAGACTGGTGTCTTTAAGGTAAGCTAACTGAAATCAGAGCATAGTAGAGCAGAGCAAAGGAAGGACTGTCTCTACTTCCATTTCACCCTTCTTAGCCATTGTGCTATTATTCTTTTTTTTTTTTTTTTTTTTTTTGAGACGGAGTCTCGCTCTGTCGCCCAGGCTGGAGTGCAGTGGCGCTATCTTGGCTCACTGCAAGCTCCGCCTCCCGGGTTTACGCCATTCTCCTGCCTCAGCCTCCCGAGTAGCTGGGACTACAGGCGCCCACCACCTCACCCGGCTAATTTTTTTGTATTTTTAGTAGAGACGGGGTTTCATTGTGTTAGCCAGGATGGTCTCGATCTCCTGACCTCGTGATCCGCCCGTCTCGGCCTCCCAAAGTGCTGGGATTACAGGCTTGAGCCACCGCGCCCGGCCATGTGCTATTATTCTTAAGGAGAAAGAGGGAACCATTTTATTTCTACATATGTTATAAATCCTATAATACGTTGTTATTTTTGCTTTGAACTATCACTACCTTTTAAAGATATCTGAATAGAAAGAAGAAAAATCTTTATATTTTCTCACGTAATTACTATTTCTGCAACATAGACCTCATCTCTACAAAAAAAAAAAAAAAAAAAAAGTGGCCGGGTATGGTGGTTTATGTCTGTGGTCCCAGCCACTTGGGAGGCTGGGGTAGGAGGATCAGTGGAGCCCAGAAGGTCAAGGCTGCAGTGTGCCAAGATCACCGCTGCACTCCAGCCTAGGCAACAGAGTAAGACCTTGTCTCAAAAACAAACACACAAACGAATTGTTTTTAGTTCTCTTTCTTCTTCTGTATATTTTTAGATTTTTATTTGGCATCATTTTCCTTCTACTTGAAGGACTTCCTTTCATCTTTTTTGTAGTGCAGAACACCTTGATGAATTCTTCCAGCTTTCATATGGGTGAAAAAGTCTTTATTTTGCCATCATTTTTGAGAGATAGTTTCACTGGGTCAAGATTTCTAAGTTCACCATCTTTGTCATTGCTTTCGGTACCGTAAAGATGTTTCACTGTCTTCTGGCTTGCATTGTTTCTGAAAGAAGTCTTCATCTTTCTTGTTCTATATTTAATGTGTTGTTTTTCTCTGGCTGCTTTTAAGATTTTTCTCTTCATCACTGGTCTATTTAATTATATCATCAGTGTCATTTCTGGTTCTAGTTTTTGTTTTTTGGTTTTTTTTGTTTTGTTTTGTTTTGTTTCATACAGGGTCTTGCTCTGTTGCCCAGGCTGGAGGGCAGTGGGGTGATCTCAGCTCACTGCAACCTCTGCCTCCCAGGTTCAAGAAATTCTCCTGCCTCAGACTCCTGAGTAGCTGGGATTACAGGCGCATGCCACCACGCCTGGCTACTTTTTGTATTTTTAGTGGAGACAGGGTTTCACCATGTTGGTCAGGCTGTTCTCAAACTCCTGACCTCATGATTGGCCCGTCTCAGCCTCCCAAGTGCTGGGATTACGATTACGGGTGTGAGCCACTGCGTCCGGCCTGGGTCTGTTTTTATTAATTGACTTTTCTCCTCATTATGTGCTGTTATTTTCCTGTTCCTTGGCATGCCTGATAGTTTTTTTGTTGGATGCCAGATACTAAATTGACCTTGGTGGATGTTGACTATTTTTATATTCTTATAAATATTCTTAGGCACAAGAGACTGAGACCATCCTGGCCAACATGGTGAAACCCCATCTCTACTAAAAATACAAAAATTAGCTGGGCCTGGTGGCGCATGCCTGTAGTTGCAGCTACTTGGGACGCTGCGGCAGGAGAATTGCTTGAACCCGGGAGGAGAAGACTGCAGTGAGCTGAGATTGTGCCACTGCATCCCAGCCTGACAACAGAGCGAGACTCCGTATCAAAAAAAAAAAAAATATATATATATATATATGTATATATACACATACATATACTCTTGAGCTTTGTTCTGGGATACAGTTAGGTCACTTGAAAACAATTTAATACTTTAAAAGAGGCTTGATCCGAGCAGCCTTTAGTCTATGGTGAATTTTGCCTCACTGCGGAAGCCATCTGCTTCTGTGTGTTTTACAGAATGCCCTGTGAAAGGTTTCCTTCTGCTGGGCACACTAACCATTCCCAGTGCTGTGTGAGTGCCAGGGTTTGATCTCCCTGCCCAGTTTTGGTGGTTCTTTCCTCTTTGATTTATTCCGAAGCATCGATTGGTACTCAGGTGAAGATTCAAGAGAGACTCTGCAGATCTCTGGAGTTCTCTCTCTCTGTATATCTTTCCTCCCTATTCCCTGGGCAGTCTCACTGCCTTAGATCTCTGGAGTTCTCTCTCTCTGTTTATCTTTTCTCCCTATCCCCTGGGCAGTCTCACTGCCTTGGCTCCCTAGGCTCCCAACTTCTTCTCTTCCACCAGGGAGACTTTGGTCTCTGAACGTGTTCCCCTCCCTTGCTGCAGTCTAGAACCTCTCTCCAAGCAGCAAGCTGGGGCAATCCAAGGGCTCATGTTTGTTTTCAGTCTTCCAGAGATGACCGTCCAGTGCTACTTGATGTCCAGTGCCAGAAAACCATCGTTTCATATATTTTGTCCAATATTTTAGTTATTTCAGGATGGAGGGCAAATTCAGTTTCTATTACTCCATCTTGTCCAGAAGCAGAAGTCCTAATTCAGCTGTTTTTAAGACATAGGAACACACATGGCCAGGTGCAGTGACTTGTGCCTGTAGTCCCAGAACTTTGGGAGGCCAGGTGGGAGGATTGCTTTAGCCTGGGAGAAGTTCAAGGTTACAGTGAGCTATGATCGAGCCACTGCACTCCAGCCTGAGCAACAGGGTGAGACCTTGACTCTAAAATAAAAAATACTTCAAAAAATGAAAGACATGATATTTTTTTCAATATTATTATTGAAATTTGGACAACTGGTGAAAGCATATTTATTTGTTCCCTGGCTGTTTACTTCTCAAGGTGTAATGTGGTCACTGCATCTCATGAAGGCATATTTATTTGTTCTCGGGCTGTTTCTCCTCAGGGAGTGATGTGGTCATTGCATCCCGTAAATTGGAGAGATTGAAGTCTGCGGCAGTTGAACTGAAGGCCAGCCTACCTCCCACAAACCAGGCACGAGTCATTCCCATACAATGCAACATCCGGAATGAAGAGGAGGTAATGGAGAGCTATCTGTATTGTTTATTCATTCATTGTAATTTGCAGTAGTAGTTCTTAAACCTGGCTGTGCTTCAGGTTCTCCTATTGTAGCTGTCTTAGATGAGGCTCACTAGAAGCAGAGGCTGTGAAGGAGATTCTCATGTTAATGATTTACTGAGCCAGTGGCTCCTGGAGAAGGAGAGGAAGGGAGGCAAGAGTGTGGTCTCAGCTAGAGATGGCCTTTTGCCCTTTAAGTCATTTTTTATCTTTTTTTTTTTTTTTTTTTTTGAGACAAAGTCTTCCTCTATTGCCCAGGCTGGAGTGCGGTGGTGCAAAATCGGCTCACTGCAACCTACACCTCCTGGGTTCAAGCAATTCTCCTGCCTCAGCCTCCTGAGTAGCTGGGACTATAGGTGCATGCCACCATGCCCAGCTAATTTTTGTATTTTTCATAAAGACAGGTTTCACCATGTTGGCCAGGCTGATCTCAAACTCCTGACCTCAGGTGATCTGCCTGCCTCGGCCTCCCAAAGTGTTAGGATTACAGGCGTGAGCCACCGTGCCTGGCCCCTTGAGTCATTTCTTAATGTTCATTTTAATCTGATTTCATCAGTGTTTATTCTGGGTTGGTAGCTTACAAATTAATATACGACGGAGGCCTGCGCTACTCAAGGGTGTTCCAGGCCCTTGGATCTATCTTGTCGTCAAAATGACAATTTTAGCTTTGTGATGTGTGGGTATTGGGTGCTGGTACATTATTCGTTGATGTAGGAGTTTTAGGGTTATTCATTGCTGCATGTTCATTCATTGTGGTACTTGGAGTGACTGTTCACTGTGAGAGATTGCAAACTCTGTCTAGAGCAATCAATCAGGCCAGGTAGCAGGTTAGGCTAGTAAACTTTTAGTAACTTCCAACGTTCTTCTTTAGGTGAATAATTTGGTCAAATCCACCTTAGATACTTTTGGTAAGATCAATTTCTTGGTGAACAATGGAGGAGGCCAGTTTCTTTCTCCTGCTGAACGCATCAGTTCTAAGGGATGGCACGCCGTGCTTGAGACCAACCTGACGGGTACCTTCTACATGTGCAAAGCAGGCAAGTACCATCAGTATCCACAAGTCACCATGTCTTTATTTAGAGATCTCAGGAATCCTATGAGGGACTCAGAAACCCCATGTCATTAACATTTCTTGCCTAGATTTTCTCACTTACAACATAGGAATGTAAATTGGTACATTTCAGTATAGTCATTTGGCAATATTTATAAAATGTGGATATCCATCAATCTCATCATTTTATTTCTTAGAATTTATTATGAGGAAATTATTAATGATCTGTACATAGATTTAGCTATAAACTTGTTCATAAAATTGGCGAAAACTCTCACACTTATTTTGTTTTTAAGAAATGAATCTATTAAATCTTTTAGCAGAACCAATTAATACATTCAGAGAGAATACCAGAGACAGAGTCTGTATGCTCTCTAACAACTAATTAGCATGCATGTATAGTCTTTGGATTAAAGGTTGTGTTTTGTGGGTTGTTAGTACTGAACTCCTGAGTTGGGTAACTCAAGAGATTCTTTTTTTTTTTTTTTTTTTTCTTTGAGAAGGAGTCTTGCTCTGTGGCCTAGGCTGGAGTGCAGTGGCCTGATCTCAGCTCACTGCAAGCTCCGCCTCCTGGGTTTACGCCATTCTCCTGCCTCGGACTCCCGAGTAGCTGGGACTATAGGCGCCCGCCACCACACCCGGCTAGTTTTTTTTTTTTTTTGTATTTTTTAGTAGAGATGGGGTTTTACCATGTTAGCCAGGATGGTCTCGATCTCCTGACCTCATGATCCGCCCGTGTCAGCCTCCCAAAGTGCTGGGATTACAGGCTTGAGCCACCGCGCCCAGCAAGAGATTCTTTAAAAACTACCCAACTCTTTCTTATGATGAAAAATACAGATGAAGTACAACCCTAACTCAAAGGGTCTTCATGCCAACCTGAATTAGGCTTTATATTCTTAGTGTCTACAAGTCAGAGGTCTTGCAGACATCTCTACCTGTCTAGCAGAATCAAGCTCTGTATAAGTTGCGATACAAGCTGGGTCATTCCAGTAACATGAGTTGATTTTTCTCACATAAAAAGTCCAGGTTGGTAGTCTGAGGATTACATGGTAGTTTCATAATCATTAGGGACTGAGGATCCTTCTTATTGCTCTACTGTTCTTGACCTGTGGTTTCCATTGCATGACTGAAGAGGGCTGCTCCAGTTCTTGCTATCAAATGTGCATTGCAGACAGCAGGAATGGGGAAAAGTGTAATGCTCACCCATTCCTTTTATGGGCACCATCTGGAAGTAGCACCATGATGTTTGCTCACATTCATCAGCTAGAATTCAGTTAAATGATCATACCTAGCTGTAAAAGAAACTGGGAAATAGAGTCCTTAGGTGGGCAGCTATGTGCCTAATACAAATTCTATTTCTGTGGAAGAAAGGGAGACTGAGTATTGGGAGACAACTAGTGGTCTCTAACCCAAGCTGTATAGCTCGGTGCTTTCACTCCTTGTAACAAGCAAATCAGCAATGTCTTACCAATCCAAGATTCCTTGCTAACCACTGTCAATTAAAAGTCTACAGAATTGAAATTCAGCAATAATTTTTATTAGCCAAAACTGGCTTGTAAAGAGTACAGGCCGGCCGGGCATGGTGGCTCATGCCTGTAATCCCAGCACTTTGGGAGGCCGAGGCGGGCGGATTACCTGAGCTCAGTAGTTTGAGACCAGCCTGGGCAGCACGGTGAAACCCCGTCTCTACTAAGATACAAAAAAAAAAAAAAAAAAAAAAAATGAGCACGGCATGGCAGCATGCATCTGTAGTCCCAGCTACTTGGGAGACTGAGACAGGAGAATCTCTTGAACCAGGGATGCAGAGGTTGCAGTGAGCCGAGATTGCGCCACTGCACTCCAGCCTGGGCAACAGAGCGAGGATCCATCTCAAAAATAAAAAATAAAAATAAATATAAATATAAATAAATAAAAAGAATACAAGGCCTATTATTTTTGCTTTTACTTATTTGGGGCTTTTAGTTTTTAGTTTTCATAAGTTATATTTTTCTTTTTTCTTTTTTTTTTTTCTTTTGAGACAGAGTCTCACTGTGTCACACAGGCTGGAGTGCAGTGGCATGATCTCTGCTCACTGCAACTTCTGCCTCCCGGGTTCAAGAGATTCTCCTGCCTCAGCCTCCCAAGTAGCTGGGACTACAGGCACACACCACCACATCTGGCTAATTTTTATATTTTTAGCGGAGATGGGGTTTCACCATGTTGGCCAGGATGGTCTCCATCTTCTGACCTTGTGATCCACCTGCCTCGGCCTCCCAAAGTGCTGGGATCATAGGCATGAGTCATTGCGCCTGGCATGGCTACTAACCACCATGCTCGGCTAATTTTTTTTTTTTTTGTAGTGCCAGTGTTTCCCTATGTTGCTGAGGCTGGTCTCAAAACTCCTGGGCTGAAGCCATCCATCCGCCTCTGCCTCTCAAAGTGCTGGGATATAGGTGTGAGGCACTGCTCCCGGCTGATTCCATTTCTGATCTTTGCCCAATTTACTTTCAGAATTGGAAGATGTACAATGATGATTTAAAAAATTTATGCCTTATTTATTTATTAATTGGCATTCTTTTATGAAGATGAGTTTTTCCTTGTTTTCTCACCTCCCTATCCCCATCTCCTAAGCATTACTGTCGATGAATGGAATTTATTTTTATTCAGTATTTCTAACCCATTATTGTCATTGTCTTTCTGACGTTCTAGTTGTCTGGCTGATCTGGCTTCTGTATCTTTTTGACATGGCTCAGACCTGTTTCTCTAAGAAGACCTAGTTCCCTTTACTAGGGAATCATAATTGTTATTTGCTTATTTATTTATTGACTTTTTGGAGACAGAGTCTTCCTCTGTCACCCAGGCTGGAGTATAGTGGTTCAAGGCTGCATAGCCCATTGCAGCCTTGAACTCCTGGGGTCAAGCAATCCTCCCTGCTTCAGCCTACCGAGCAGCTGCTACTATAGGCACATGACACAACGCCTGGCTAATTTTTAAATTTTTCATAGAGACAGAGTTTTTCTGTATTGTCCAGGCTGGTCTTGAACTCCTGGGCTTAAGTGATCCTCTCACCTGGACCTGCCAAAGTGCTGGGATTACAGGTGTGAGCCACCACTCCTAGCCGGGAATGATTTTTAGAAGGTGAGATTTGGGTGCTACATGTGTTCACTACTACTGCGTTATCATTTCTTCTAGACATTTTCAGAACTAGGAAATAAATAAATATATGAATATGGTGGTATTTGTCCAGAAGCAGAAAGTCTGTATAGAATAATTTAAATAAATGGTTATTCTTCTTTCTTGTGCTAAAAACAAATGGTTTTATATAGTTTTCAGTATTTGATATGATATGGAAAATATTGCTTTATTTATTTTTATTTCCAAACTTTTCTTGGCTATTCATGACCATTTACTCTTGTTTTCTTTTTTTTTTTGAGACGGAGTCTCTGTTGCCCAGGCTGGAATGCGGTGGTGTGATCTTGGCTCACTGCAACCTCTGCCTCCCTGGTTCAAGCAATTATCCTGCCTCAGCCCACGGAGTAGCTGGGATTACAGGCACGTGCCACCATGCCCTGCTACTTTTTGCATTTTTAGTAGAGATGGGGTTTTGCCATGTTGGCCAGGCTGGTATTGAACTCCTGACTTCAGGTGATCCATCCACCTTGGCCTCCCAAAGTGCTGGGATTACAGGTGTGAGCCATCACACCAGGCCCATTTATTCTTTGACATGAATTTTATATTCAAGCTTCTTCCTCAGAAATCCTGGGGAAATTTGATTGGAATTGTGTTAAATTTAATAACTTGGAAATAATTGACATGTTTAAACATAGAATCTTTCCATCATAACATATCTTTTCATTAATAAAATATTGTTTATATCTTTTGGCAAAGGTTTGTGGTTTGAATCACATAGATCACTTTAAATTAAGATTATATGCCTAGATATATTTCATGGCTATTGCTAGTTTGAATGGACTCTTTTTACACTTTATTTTTCAGCTGGACTATTGTTGGTTTATTGAAAACTTATTTTTTTCAAATTTATCTTCTAGCTTTAACTGATAATTTGCAGCTTTATTTAATAGTTTGTCAAACTAGTTTCGGGTTTTCTAGGTATATGATCGTATTGTTTAAAAATAACTATTGTATTTCATTGGGCCAAAGATATAATTAATTGTGAAATTCACCATCATTCTATATACATTAAGAAAGTAAAAACACTGCTATTTATAATTGTGAGATACCACCAACTGTAAGGCATCCCAAACTTAGCAATGTGAAAATAAGGTGAAAAAATTGTCTTAGATTTCGAATATGTTGTATTTTATGTCTTCTTTTCTACTGGCTTTACTTTCTTTTTTCTGTTGTATATTATGAATTGGTAAAAACTCACAGGGAAGCAGTCGGTAATAATGGTAAGGTATTCTTATTTTTGCTTAAGCCCTTAATAGGATTGAGTATTTAATTTTGTCTGATCTTTAAATTCTAAGAATTCGGGGCCAGGCGCGGTGGCTCAAGCCTGTAATCCCAGCACTTTGGGAGGCCGAGACGGGTGGATCACAAGGTCAGGAGATCGAGACCATCCTGGCTAACACAGTGAAACCCCGTCTCTACTAAAAAATACAAAAAACTAGCTGGGCGAGGTGGCGGGCGCCTGTAATCCCAGCTACTACTCGGAGGCTGAGGCAGGAGAATGGTGTAAACCTGGGAGGCAGAGCTTGCAGTGAGCTGAGATCTGGCCACTGCACTACAGCCTGGGCGACAGAGCGAGACTCTGTCTCAAAAAAAAAAAAAAAAAAAAAAGAATTCGGGTTTCTATTGAAGAGAGACTGGAGATACATCTCTAGCATTATCTTGATTTGTATGAGTAGAATTGGTGCCAAATATCAAGTGGAGCTTCCAGCATATATAAATCATAAAATATTTAACAATGAGGCTAACAAAAGAAGTGTAAGACTTGTATGCTACAAACTGCCAGACACCGCTGAGAGAAATCAAAGAAGATTTAAATAATGTAAAGATATTCAGTGTTTATGGGTTAGAAGTTTCAATATTGTTAATGTGTTAGTTCTTCCGAAATTGATCTGTAGATTCAGTGCAATCCCTGTACATTTTTGCAGAAATTAACAAACTGATCCTACACTATATATGGAGATGCAGAGGGCCCAGAAAAGCCAAAACAATTTTGCCAAAGAAGAAAGTTGGAGGACTTAACGCTTCTTGATTTCACAGCTATTTCTTGATTTTAAGACAATGTGGTACTGACATAGGATAGATGTATAGATCAACATGATTAGTCATTAGGGAAATGCAAATAAAAACTCCAGTGCGATACCACTTCACACCCACTAGAGGGCTATTATGGAAAAATCAGACAGCAAGGGTGTATGTAAACTACATCCCACATGCATTCCTGAGAGTAATGTAAAATGGTGGGGACACTTTGGAAAACCATTTGGCAGTTTCTTTAAAAGCTAAACAGAGTTAACATATGACCACACAAAGATTTGTATTCATAATTGCCCCAAAGAGGAACTATCCAAATGTTTATCAGCTGATAAGTGGATAAATAAAATATGGCATATGCACATAACAGAATACTACTCAGCAATCAGAAAGGAACTATTAACACATTGCAACATGGATGAACCTCACAAACATGATTCTAAGTGGAGGAAGTTAGACACAAAAGACCACATATTGTATGATTCACTTTACATGAGATTTTCAGAAAAGGTAAAGGCAAATCTAGAGAAACAGAAAGATGAGTGTTTTCCTGGGGATGGGTTGAGCTGCAAATGGGTGTGAAGGAACTTTTTGGGGTGATGGAAAGGTTCTAAAGTTGGATTGTAGTAATGGTTGCACAACTCTGTGTGTATTTATTAAGTCATTACATTGCACACTTAACGTAGATGAATTTTATGATGTGTAAATTTTACCTCAATCAGGCCTTTTTATAAGGAAATGTAAATGAACATGTAAAACATAAACCAAACAGGCACTGTGCTGAAACAAGGTATCAGGAGGAGCAGGACACTGTTTAAAAATTTAGTGATCGAGTTTGCCTCTATCCTGCAGTTTACAACTCCTGGATGAAAGAGCATGGAGGATCTATCGTCAATATCATTGTCCTTGCTAAAGCTGGATTTCCATTAGCTGCGTAAGCATTTTTATACTGTTTTCGTTCTACGTCTTTGAGTTTTGTTTTCTGAATGGGGGAAGCGGGATAGGGAACATTTCTTAAATCAAGATCATTAATACCTTTAATGAGTTGTGATCCTAATAGTTAGCATTTTCTTTTAATTGAACTTAAAATTGAAGTTAAATTTCAAAGTTTTATTTATTATTTATTGAACTTAAAATTCAAAGTACTTCTAAAACATTCCCGTTCAGATTCAGACTGCCAGATTCAGACTACCTAGTCATGTGTTCACCCATTAACCAAAAACTGTAGAAATGAGGTTGCTCTGATGTGCATGGTCAGCCTGAGGAATGAGGAACTGCGGTCATCACCACTTGGACATGCACTGAGAACAGGCAAGAGGTACTTCCTCAGGTGGAAATCAATGTGATGTTACTAAAAACAGAGTAAAAAATGGTGTGCAGGCCATTGATACCACTATACCTTCTTTTCCTGCTCATTATTCTTTACTAAACATATTTACCTATTTTAGCATCTTGGAAGAAATAATTCAGATTGTAGGTTCTTTCTGGCATTTCCCATTCCTCACAGGCAATTACTGTTGATAGTTTTGGGGGCATGTCTTTTTCCTACATTTTAACAGAAAATTTAGGATACTTTAAACACTATTCTGTATCTTGATTTTTCTCAAATGAAGCAAATATCCTGGAGATATTTTCTTACCCAAATCTAAAGAGATTTCTTCTTTTTTTTATGACTAATATGCCACTTTATAAACCATAAGTAAGGAATGATTTATGTAACCATTTCCAGTTGGTGAGCATTTGGGTTGTTAATACCAAAACCCAACTAAAAACCTGCAGGAAGTAACATTTTATATACATCAGATGGTGTGTGGCCTAAATTGCAAGAAGTATATTTGCTAAGTCCAAAGCCAAATGCCACTGTAATTTTAAGAGATATTGCCAAACTGACCTTTGGAAAAGTTGTAGTTCCTTTATGAGTGAAATTTATCCTCCTTCATGCATATGTAAGAAGTAATGAGAGTTTCTTTGCTTAAAATACATTTTTGAAATGAAATCAGTGGCTTTTCTGATATTCGGTTGGAGGAAAAAACACAACTTGTCTTTGCTATGGAAAAGACAGTCTTTGCTGTGGAAATATGTTTCAGATATTTCTTGCTTTTATTCTTTAAGAATCGTTTCCTTTTCCAATGGCTTTCACACTTTTGACCATGACTCACAGTAAGAAAAAAAATTTACATCTTGACCTAGAGAACACATACGTGTATGTGTGTCTATAGGCAAAACAAAATTCGTGAAGGAAACCTATTCTTACTATCTATGTGCCTCTGATTCTTTTTTTCTTTCTTTTCTTTTTTTTTGAGATGGAGTTTCGCTCTTGTTGCCCAGGCTGGAGTGCAATGGCACGATGTTGGCTCACTGCAACCTCTGCTTCCTGGGTTCAAGCGATTCTTATGCCTCAGCCTCCCGAGTAGCTGGGATTACAGGTACCCACCACCACGCCCAGTAATTTTTTGTATTTTTAGTAGAGACGGGGTTTCACCATGTTGGTCAGGCTTGTCTCTAACTCCTGACCTCAGGTGATCCACCCACCTCAGCCTCCCAAAGTGCTGGGATTACAGACGTGATCCACTGCACCTGGCTGACATTTTCAATTTTATTGTGGTCTGCTCTGTTATATTTTCTTTTTTGCACTTGCTGCTTATTACTTGCTAATTTTATTTCACTATTATCATGGTGTTGTAATTTGAGATTTGGAAGACATAGGTTTCGGTATCCTCTACAATAGATGAGGAGGGTGAATGTCAGAGATTGAGCACTCCTTTGTTTTAAATTTGAGCTCTCTTAAGAGACAAATTGAAACTGTTGGCTGTCACTTGTTTACTTGACCGGTATAGGTACCTGCACAAGGTACATCTGGAAATACTAAAATGAATCAGATGCCGTCCACACTCTGAGGGAGTCACAATTAGTAGGGGAGCAAAGTATGACAATAATCAGCCAGAGAGAGAAGGTGTTGGATGTTCCAGCAAAGGTATTTGCAAGTGTGCAAGCAGGGGCACAGAGGAGGGCAGCATCCTGGCAACATGTCTCGAAGGTGAACTCGAGTTTGGTGACATAGGAGGAGGAGAAAGGAAGCCAAGTCAATGAGACATTTACTATGTAAAGACGCAGAAATTTGAGACATTATGGCGCTTTTGGGAACTACAAATAATTCATTGTGATGATGGGTGGTGCGGCCAAATGGAAATTAATAGCTGGGAACGGAGTGGGAGTCAGAAAAGGCCTTAACTACCAGGGAGAGGAGTTTGAACTGCGTCAGGGCTTCCTACACTAGAGCCTGTGGCCCTGGGGCTCTGGGGCTGTGCATCCAGGAGGGCGCCTAAAGCCGCAGGATTATCACAACTAAGGCATTTACTTGGAGGATCTTTTTACTCTTAATGGTTGAGAAGGAAAACATTTATATTCAAGTATGTATTACAAAGAAAAGCTCAAGAATGATGAGGATTTGGGAGTCATGGTTTGGGAGAGCATCATCTAGTTGTCTTTATGGGGAATATTTATATACTAGGTTTAGCCTATTACAAGTTGTCTTTTCTTTTCTTTTCTTTTTTGATACGGAGTTTCGCTCTTGTTGCTGAGGCTGGAAGTGCAATGGCACGGTCTTGGCTCACCACAACCTCAGCCTCCTGGGTTCAAGCGATTCTCCTGCCTCAGCTTCCCGAGTAGCTGGGATTACAGGCATGTGCCACCATGCCGGGCTAATTTTGTATTTTTAGGAGAGATGGGGTTTCTCTATGTTGGTCAGGGTGGTCTCGAACCCCTGACCTCAGGTGATCTGACCACCTTGGCCGCCCAATGTGCTGAGATTACAGGCGTGAGCCACTGTGCCCGGCCTATAAGTTGTTTTTATATTAAATATCTTTTTTCTTTTTTTTTTTTAAGACAGAGTCTCGCTCTGTCACTGAGGCTGGAGTGCAGTGGCGCAATTTCTGCTCACTGCAGCCTCTTCCTCCCAGGTTCAAGCAATTCTCCTGCCTCATCCTCCCAAGTAGCTGGGATTACAGGTGCGTGCCACCATTCCCGGCTGATTTTTTGTATTTTTAGTAGAGGCGGGGTTTCACCATGCTGGCCAGACTGGTCTCGAACTCCTGACCTCGTGGTCCGCCCACCTCAGCCTCCCAAAGTACTGGGATTACAGGTGTGAGCCACCGCACCTGGCCTACATTAAGTATCTTTGAATAACCCCAAATTTATTTTTTAGCTAATGACTAACTTACAACATCCGTGACTGTAGAATTTGGAATATCTTGTGAAGTTCACCGTAATGGAATTTGACATATTTCACTCTTATTTTGATTTTGATTAATTTTTCCATTGACAATAGATATTTATTTTTTCAGAAAAGAAGTCAGTGGGGCTGGGGGCAGTGGCTCACACCTGTAATCCCCGCACTTTGGGAGGCTGAGGTAGGCAGATCACCTGAGGTCAGGAGTTCAAGACCAGCCTGGCCAACATGGTGAAACCCCATCTCTACTAAAAATACAAAAATTAGCCAGGCATGGTGGTACACATCTATAATCTTAGCTACTTGGGGGGTTGACGTATGAGAATCACTTGAATCTGGGAGGCGGAGTTTGGGCTACAGAGTGAGACTGTGTCCCCGCCCCCCGAAAGAAAAAAGAACTTAGTGACCTTATTTAACCTACTATCTCAGTTATTTCTTTCTTTTCTTTTTTTTTTTTTTGAGATGGAGTTTCACTCTTGTTGCCCAAGCTGGAGTGCAATGGCACGATCTCGGCTCACTGCAACCTCCACCTCCTGGGTTCAAGCGATTCTGCTACCTAAGCCTCCTGAGTAGCTGGTATTACAGGCGCCTGCCACCACGCCCAGCTAATTTTTTGTATTTTTAGTAGAAATGGGGGTTTCACCATGTTAACCAGGCTGGTCTCGAACTCCTGACCTCAGGATCTGCCCACCTCAACCTCCCAAAGTACTGGGATTATAGGCATGAGCCACCACACCCGGCCTATCTCAGTCATTTCTTTCAGAAGAATCTAAAGGCCATCCAAAGAGAACCAGGAGAAAAACAATATGCCAGGAAGTAACTTGAAAAACACAAGTTTAGCAGTTGACAAGTGTGGATTAAAAATACATATATATTTGCTGATTTCTTTAGTATCTTTTCAACATTCTGATTCCTTCCATTTTTTGGGGAAGCCAGAGATTGCATTTTTAAGAGGCAATAGAAAAGGTCTTTTTCTACAACCTTAGATAACACAGGCACTGAAAAAAAAATTACACAAATATAGGTTGAGCATCCTGATCTGAAAACTCAAAATCCAGAATGCTCCAAAATCTGAAAATTTCTGAGCACCAATAGGATGCTCAAAGGAAATGCTTTTTGGAGCATTTCAGATTTTGGATTTTCAGATTAGGGATGATAAACAAGGTAGTATATGCAAATATTCCAAAATCTGAATGGATTTGAAATCCAAAACACTTCTGGTTCCAAGCGTTTTGAGTAAGGCATACTCAGTTTGTAAAATGTTCAGTTGAGGCTCGGCACAGTGGATCATGCCTGTAATCCCACCACTTTGGGAGGCTGAGGCAGGCAGATCACCTAAGGCCAGGAGTTTGAGACCAGCCTGGCCAACATGCCGAAACCCCATCTCTACTGAAAATACAAAAATTAGCCAGGTGTGATGACGCACGCCTATAAACCCAGCTACTCGGGAGGCTAAGGCAGGAGAATCGCTTGAACCCGGGAAGCAGAGGTTGCAGTAAGCCGAGATCGTGCCACTGCACTCCAGCCTGCGTGACGGGGAGACTCTGTCTCAAAAACACAAAAAACAAAAATAGAGCCTTCGTGAACTGTGAGACAGTTGGAGTCTCTGAAAGAGAAATGAGAAACAGGGACAGAAAAAAATTTGAAGACACTGTGGGTGAAAATTTTCCAAATTTGATTAAAAACTATAAACCTATAGATCCAAGAAGCTCAATAAATCCCAGTGCAAATAACATGAAGAAAAGTGTACAAGGCACATGATAACCATATTGCTGAGAACCAGTGCTGAAGAGAAAATCTTTTTTTTTTTTTTTTTTTTTGAAGAGAAAATCTTAAAAGCAGCTGGAGGAAAAAGACACATTGTAGACAGAACAGATTTCTCATCAGCACCAATGCAAGTTAGAAGTCAGTGGTGTAACATCGTTAAAGTGCCAACAGAAAAAAGCATGCAAACCCGGAATTCTGCATCCATTGAAATATCTTTCAAAACCAAAGATGAATTAAAGACTTTTTCAAACATAGAAAATCTGCAAGAATTATCACTAGCAGACCTATGCTAAAATAAATGTTAAAGGAAGTCCAACAAGATTTACTAAATAATGTGTTTTTTACCATGTGATTTCAAATGCCTTTGATTGGAAGAATTTTCCTAATTAGTTGTATAAGTTAATTTTCTCACATTAAATTATCCTATATTTGGTTTTGAGGATCTTGTAATTAGAAATTCTAAGCCATAGTGTCTATCTACACAAGACCCCATACTTCATTTATTTTTGAGATGGAGTCTCATTCTGTTGCCCAGGCTGGAGTGCAGTGGTGTAATAACAGCTCATTACAACCTCCGCCTCCCAGGTTCAAGTAATTCTCCTGCCTCAGCCTCCTGAGTAGCTGAGATTACAGATGCCTGCTACGATGCCTGGCTAATATTTGTATTTTTAGTAGAGATGGGGTTTCTCATGTTGGCCAGGCTGGTCTTGAACTCCTGACCTCAGGTGATCTGCCCGCCTCGGCCTCCCAAAGTGCTGGGATTATAGGTGTGAGCCACTGCACCTCGCCACCTTTGTTATTTAAAATTGATTTTAAAAACAACCACATGCTTGAAATCCTTAAAATTACCGATATGTTTTCCTTTATAATCAAAGTTCTTGAAAGTATTCCTCTTGCATAGTGATTTGAGGAGCCTTATCTGGGTCTATGCCATGTGAGAGTTGCTTGATCATCAGCTGTGGCTTGGATTTAATACTGAAGGACATAGTTTTTTCTTTGTTGTTTAGACAGAAGCTCAACAAGACAGACTCCATAGCAAGAAGTCTCTGGTGGAATTGTCAGGTAGTTGGCATACCTGCCAGCTTGGTGAACAAGAGAAATACTCAACAGAAGCTGATTGTCATGTTTATGTTTTGTCTTTCAAAGGCATTCTGGAGCTGCAAGAGCAGGTGTTTACAACCTCACCAAATCTTTAGCTTTGGAATGGGCCTGCAGTGGAGTAAGGATCAATTGTGTTGCCCCTGTAGGTAAACGATCTATATTGAAATTTATTGACAAATTATGCTTCTCTGATTCCATTTGTGGTGTTGATAGAGGTATTTGGTAATATGCAAGTGTAGCATAAAAGATTGACTTTAAAACATAGATAAAATGAGAAAGTCTAATTTTCTTTTTTTTTGAGATGAAGTCTCACTCTGTTGCCCAGGCTGGAGTGCAGTGGTGTGATCGTGGCTCACTATAACCTCCACCTCTGGGGCTCAAGTGATTCTCGTGCCTCAGCCTCCTGAAGAGCTGGGACTACAGGCACACGCCACTACCCCGGGCTAAGTTTTGTATTTTAGTAGAGATGGGTTTTCACCATGTTGCCCAGGGTGGTCTCGAACTCCTGAGCTCAGGAGATCTGCCGCCTTGACCTCTCAAAGTGCTGGGATTAGAGGCATGAGCCACTGCACCCAGCCCAGAAAGTCTAATTATCATTACAGAAGTACTCTTTGATTTATAGCCAGATTGTCAAGAATGTTAAACAAGTGATTCTCGATTCTGGGTATTTTTTTTTTTTAGAAGGAGTCTTGCTCCGTTGCCCAGGCTGGAGTGCAGTGGCATGATCTTGGCTCACTGCAACCTCTGCCTCCCGGGGTTCAAGTGATTCTCCTGCGTCAGCCTCCCAAGTAGGTGGGACTACAGGCACTTGCCACCACCCCTGGCTAATTTTTGTATTTTTACTAGAGACGGGGTTTCACTGTGTTAGCCAGGATGGTCTCAATCTCCTGACTTCGGGATCCACCCACCTTGGCTTCCCAAAGTGCTAGGATTACAGGCGTGAGCCAGCACACCCGGCCTATCTGTAGATCTTATCTCTGTGATGTCAATAGGTGTTATATGTGCCACTCAGTGAAGGCTAAGCATGCCTGACTTCAAGCATGAAGTTAGTAAACTCATCTCTGACAAAGGCACTCCTACTAGTTCTAATTCATGTTTGCCTTCCAGAGACTTTTTTGGTTTAATGACCAAATTTTCATACTTCTAGATTTTATCTTCTTTAAATAAAAGGCAACATATTGTGTAATTGGAAGCCACTATATCTCTCCAGTATCATTTGAAGTAATTAAAACTGCCAAATTTTCTAATTTTATTTTAACTTTGCTTTCCTCCCCTCCTCTCCATAATTTGTTTAACAATTTGAATCCATTACAAATGGCTGTATCCTGTGACATACAGTTTTTTTTTTTTTTCTTTTTTTATGTTTGGGACAAGGTCTCGCTCTGTTGCCCAGGGCGAAGTGCGGTAGTGCAATCACAGCTCACTGCAGCCTCGACCTCCTGGGCTCAAGTGATCCAACTCAGCCTCCTGAGTAGCTGGGACCACAGGCGTGTACCACCATGCCCAGCTAATTCTTTTTTATATTTTTTGTAAAGACACAGTCTCCCTTTTTTCCCAGGCTGGTCTCAAACTCCTAGGCTCAAGTGATCCTCCAGCTTCGCCCTTGCAAAGTTCTGAGATTACAGGCATGAGCCACTGCACCTGGCCTGGGATACAGTTTTTGAGTAATTTTCCTGACCTTAGAAAGCTAGCGAAAGATACATTTAAAAATTTCGAAACAATTAACATTTTAGTTTATTGGTATTGGATTCAAATGCTTTATTTGCGATTTCAATCTAGGTAAAAAGCCAAGAAAATATTGCATTTTTCTAAGTCTCACGTAGCCATTGCCCAGTCTTCTCTTGTAAAGCAGAGAAGCCAAATGGAAACTAAAATAGACAGAGTCCCCTGTCCCATTGTTCCAAGTTAAGTGCCTCTTTCATTTACTTACATAATCATGACCTTCAGAAAGCAAGTCTTTCATGAAAAAATCCAGGACATGCTTAGGAGGAAGAGGAGGTCACAAAATAACCATTGAGATCATCCATTTGAGGATGATGGGGACTGTACTCCTTTGACAACATGGAGGAAAATTAATATCAGCACTGTTCACTTTTTTTTGACTTAAGCTACTTAATGTTTGAAATGCCAGTAGACTATCTTGATATCTTTATAATTAAAATGTATTGCACTTTATTTTGTCCCTGTTTTATTTTTCAACACAGGGAATTATTTATTCCCAGACTGCTGCGGAGAACTATGGTTCTTTCGGACAAAGCCTCTTTGAAAGTTCTTTTCAGAAAATCCCCGCTAAACGAATTGGTGTTCCTGAGGAGGTAAGGCATATTTCCAGCATTGATTAGAATTGCTGTGTGTTGTACTTTGGAATTTGTAATTCAGTGTCATTTTTATGTGGTCTGGATGACATTATTTCTCCCACTGCCACCAGATCATTTCCCCTGTTCTTTCTGGCTCTCAGATATACTCTGGTTGTGCTTTGACTACTGACAGCAATCTGTACTTGAGAGTGAATGTGGTATAAATTAATAACAGCGTTTTTTTCCAGTTTGTTTTATTGTATTTTCATCCCATTATTTTATTACCTGGCATTTGTTGGTACACAGGACCCTAGGACTCTAAGCAAGTCAGACAATTATGGCCATAGGAAGTTCCACATGAGATTTTGGTAAGATTGAAGTCTGTAAAATCAGCGGCTTTCCAAAATGCCAGCAGCAGCAGTCTTTGTGGTTTTTTTTTTTTTTTGGCTTGAGACAGGGTCTCACTCTGTTACAGGCTAAGTACAGTGTCGTGATCATAGATCACTGCAGCCTTGAACTCCTGCCTTGGCCTCCCAAAGTGCTGGGACGATGATGATGACGATGATGATTTTTTCGACAGAGTTTCTTTGTCTCCCAGGCTAGAGTGCAGTGGCGTGATCTTGGCCCACTGCAACCTCCACCTCCTGGGTCAAGCGATTCTCCTGCCCCAGCCTCCCGAGTAGCTGGAATTATAGGTGTATGCCACCACACCCGGCTAATTTTTGTGTTTTTAGTAGAGGCAGGGTTTCACCATGTTGGTCAGGCTGGTCTTGAACTCCTGACCTTAAGTGATATGCCCACCTCAGCCTCCCAAAGTACTGGGATTACAGGTGTGAGCCACAGCACCTAGCTTTGCATCAGTCTTGAAATGTAATTTTTTTTTTTTTTTTTAGGAAAAGGATGTCTTTCCCACAACAATAAAAATGAAAATACCTAGTAGTAAACTTACCTCTAAATGAAAAACAAAACAAAAAATCACCTGCCTCCTTAGGGCAGTAGGTGGTGCATCAGTTTCATAAATGAAAAAACAAAACAAAACACAAAAAGTCCCTTTTTCTGAGGAGCAGCAAAAAGACCGGAATAACTAGGGGCATATAATATTCCTTGATGGGGAGAACCAATTTTATTAAAAAGTCAAGTTTCCCTAAATTAATTTATAAATTTAATATCTTTTGGGAATTTAACATGCTGATTCTATCAAAAATATTTATGCAAAAATTGCCAAAAATGTTTTGAAAATGAATAATGAGACGATTACCCTTCATGGTGTAATGAAACTGAAGCTGTATATATTTACGTACTGTGTATTTACATACTATGAAACTATATTTATTTACAGCATCTGGTGCCACTAAAGAAAAATATTAAAAATAGTAGAACAGAACAGATTCTTGAATTGGAACCATATGGGGGAGTTTATGGAGTCAAAGTAGCATTTTAATCTGTAAGGAAAGCACAAAATACTCAGCAAAGTGTTGGGGGCATTTGGCCACTTAGTAATAAATTAGAGTCCCTATCTTGTATTATATACAAAATAACTTTCAGATTTACTAAATTGCTAAATATAAAAGCAAACCCATGAAACTCATTAAAAGAGTTATCATGCCTAGAACTAGCTTTTATTATCAGTTTGATGAATGTCTTTCCAGAAATGTACTATGCGTGCATTAAACGTTTGTATTTGTTGACTTTTTTTTTTTTTTTTTTTGTGGCGGAGTCTCACTCTGTGGCCTAGGCTGGAGTGCAGTGGCCGGATCTCAGCTCACTGCAAGCTCCGCCTCCCGGGTTTAGCCATTCTCCTGCCTCAGCCTCCCGAGTAGCTGGGACTACAGGTGCCCGCCACCTCGCCCGGCTAGTTTTTTGTATTTTTTAGTAGAGACGGGGTTTCACCGGGTTAGCCAGAATGGTCTCGATCTCCTGACCTCGTGATCCGCTCGTCTCGGCCTTCCAAAGTGCTGGGATTACAGGCTTGAGCCACCGCGCCCGGCCTTTTGTTTTTGTTTTTGTTTTATGAGACGGAGTTACGCTCTTGTTGCCTAGGCTGGAGTGTGGTGGCACAATCTTGACTCACCACAACCTCTGCCTCCCAGGTTCAAGCAATTCTCCTGCCTCAGCCTCCTGAGTAGCTGGGATTACAGGCATGCGCCACCACGCCTGGCTAGTTTTGTAAAGATGGGATTTCTCCATGTTGGTGAGACTGGTCTTGAACTCCTGACTTCAGGTGATCTGCCCACCTCACCCTCCCAAAGTGCTGGGATTACAGGCATGAGCTACCACGCCTGGCCTATTTATTGACTTTTTTATGAAAACAAGATCTTCCTTTATGTTATTTTCCGTAACTTGTTATGGATATACTATAATATAATCAAGTCCCATTATGATTTGCATTCTATTTACATTTTTGTTCTTGTGGTAGTTCTGCATTGAACATTATGAATATAATCATGTACTCTTGTGTGAGGGGATATGTTTCTAGAAACAGAGTTCCTGAACCAAAATAGGCTTGCATTATATTTTGTAAGATACTGTTAAATCAAACATTTGATGAGCCAAGGTCTTTGGATTTGTATTCTGAAAACTAAGAGTAATTTTGAATGAATTTTAATCAAGGGAATTATATTACATTTTTATTTTGGATAGAATACTTTGTTTAGGAGGCTAGGCACAGTGGCTCTCACCTGTAATCCCAACAGTTTGGGAGCCTGAGGCAGGCGGATCACTTGAGGGCAGGAGTTCAAGATCAGCCTGACCAACATGGTGAAACCCCATCTGTACTAAAAAATACAAAAATTACCCAGGCGTGGTGGTGCGTGCCTGTGGTCCCAGTTACTCGGGAGGCTGAAGCAGGACAGTTGCTTGAACCCGGGACATGGAGGTTGCAGTGAGCAGAGACTGCGCCATGCACTCCTGCCTGGGTGACAGAGTCAGACTCCTTCTGAAAAAAAAACAACAACCATATATATATATATATATATATATATATATATATATATATATATGTATGTATGTATATATTTATGTGGCTTATGTTGTCTATATTTGCTGTATTAAAAATTAAAACCAAAATTTAAGAAATATTTATGAATTCATTTAAAAATGATAATAAAGCAGTACATGTTAACATAACATGTAATCAAAAATAGCTACATTTAAGAAAAGAAACAAGAAAACCATTATTTATTTATTTTTTTTTGGGTCAAGCAATTCTCCTGCCTCAGCCTCCTGAGTAGCTGGGATTAACAGGCATGCATCAGCATGCTTGGCTAATTTTTGTATTTTTAGTAGAGACAGAGTTTCACTAAGTTGGCCAGGCTGGTTCAAACTCTGACCTCAGGCGATCCACCTGCCTCAGCCTCCCAAAGTTCTGGGATTACAGGCCTGAGCCACTGCGCCTGGCCGGCTTTTTGTGTTTTTGAGGGGGTGTGGTGTACAGAGCGTTAGAGGTCATGATTACTTGGGTGAGATGGCTGTTGTCTGGCTGGCATTTCAGAAAGGAGCTCATTGGAGCAAGCCTCTTTTAGATGGGCGGACTTGAACGAACATGTTCATTGGCTGAGTTGTCACTACTGGATCAAACAGGGTTAAAACCAGCTCCGTTGCTTATTACCATGTCTCAGTACAATCTGCCTTTTCACAGCAATGTGGGACCTTTTAAATAGGGAATTCTGTGCCAACCCTGTCCAATAGAAATACAATAATAGCCACATTTGTAATTTTAAACTTTCCAGGAGCCATATAAAGAGGTGAGATTAATTTTAATAATATATTTGATTTAGCTAATACATCCAAAAGTGTCATTTCAACATGTAATCAACATCAGAAATTGAGATTATTTTCTTCACCCCTTGGAGCCTTCAGGATTAATGAGATATTTTACATTATTTTTCCCATACTAAGCCTTCAAAATCCAATGTGTGTTCCACACTTACGGCACATCTCAATTGGACCAGCCATATTGAAAGTGTTTGAATAGGCAGCTATGGCTAGTGGCCTCGTTTTAGATAGTGCAGCTCTGTACTAGCTGCTGGGAATACAAGGATGGAGAGAAGGCTTGGCTGCTCTCCAAGCTCTTAGGGTCTCAAGGAGGTATAGCCTTGTAAATGTAGGACCAGGACTGGGATGAGGCAAGCAAGGCATGGACAGAAAATGTAAGGACCCGCTCCCTCTCAGGGAAGATTTTGCACTTGTGCAAACCTGAGAGTGAATACCTCCTTAAATCTTGCACCCTTGACACGTTATTTGCCTCACGCTAGTCCTGGCCCTGCCTGAGGTTCTTTTAAACTGCAGATTCTGGGACCCCCAACCCCAGGGTTTACAATTGCTGTGATCCTGGAAGGATCTAGGAATCTGGAGTTTCAGTAAGCCTCCCTAGTGATTCTAATGCAGATGTTTTGGATCATCACTGTTTAAGAAACTCTGCTTCTTCCCACAGCCTCAAATGAGAGCTCCTTTACAATCAGTGAAATAACTTCCTTCTGATTGGGTTGGGAGTAGATGGTGCTGAACCCATCAGCTCCCTATTTGAATTTTTAAGGAGTGCAGTGGGAGTCTGAAGTGCCTTTGGGTTTGTTTCTGAAATGGAGTCTCACTCTGTCACCCAAGCTGGTATGTAGTGGTGCAGTCTCAGCTCACTGCAACGTCCTAGGCCCAAGCAATCCTCCCACCTCAGCCTTGTAAGGAGCTGGGACCACAGTGCTTAAAACTTTAAATACCACAGTGTTTAAAAAAAGAAAGAAGAAAACCATTATTTATTTATTTATTTTTTTGGTTCAAGCAATTCTCCTGCCTCAGCCTCCTGAGTAGCTGATTAACAGGCATGCACCAGCATGCCCAGCTAATTTTTAGCCACTGCGCCCGGCTAAGTTTTTGAAGTTCCTCTTGTAGAGAGCTCCTTTGAGTGTGTGTTGCTGGGCTTTTGGCCTCACAGGACCACAGACTGAACAAACCAGAATGCTAGTTTATTGCTAAACAGACACGTTGGCTGTTTCAGGGACCAACATATAAAAGACCATGAGGTAGTGATGGAAAATGGGGTTGCGAAGGACAATGAAAGGCATGAAAGGAAGTGAATTGTTTGACATGGGAAAGAGCAGAGCTGAAGCACTGAGTCGACTTATGGCTTCTTCACGTCGTGTAGCTTGCTTGACACTGTCTAAGGCTCCCTCATACCTTGCCACCTTTACCCTATTCACCTACCTGATTTTGGTGATGCTCAGGTAGAAAGGGAAGTTGTAGGAAAAGGAAGTTGTCTATGTACTGTGAGGTTGTGGTGCACATGCACACACTGTTGGATTCATGTTACAGTCATGTGCTTTGAGCTGTCTTTACTAGGGAATGTGAAGTGGTTGGAAATGGGGAGTATTTGCTTTTACCTATTCACGTGTGTGTTTCTGCTTCCAGGTCTCCTCTGTGGTCTGCTTCCTACTGTCTCCTGCAGCTTCCTTCATCACTGGACAGTCGGTGGATGTGGATGGGGGCCAGTGCCTCTATACTTACTCGTATGAGGTACCAGGTGAGCAGCTGAGGAATGAGCAGTCACCAGCTTTATGCTGTGTCGTGTTCAGGAGTTTAAAATGTATTATAAGTAGTTATTTAAGACATGAAGGTGTTCTCTTATAGAACTTAAGAGATGAGGGTATTCTCTTATAGAACATCAAAATGTACAAAATGTTTATATATTCATGATGTGATTTTTTAATGAAATATTCCTAGTCACAGAAAATATCTCACTATCTTTATTATAGAACTTAGCTTTTTATATATGCATAGGTTGGTGGAATTTGAACCCTGAGAAATATTCTCAGTATGAGTATATGTTTCTAAAGAGGAGATAGAAAAGAGGCAAAAGCATGCTATAGTTTTAAAGATTTAATTCCATTTTGTTCCTCCAATAAATGGCTTACATATCTGAGCAGAAGAATCAGGCCTGCTAGGTGGGGTAGGGTGCTATGGTGCTATTTTGTACTGTCTTTGAGACGTATATTGAATGAAGCCGTATGAAATTTTTGTATTCATCATTTTTGATGTACAAAAAACAGAAATATGGCTGGGCGTGGTGGCTCATGCCTGTAATCCCAGCACTTTGGGAGGCCGAGGCGGGTGGATCACTTGAGGTCAGGAATTTGAGACCAGCCTGGCCAACATGGTGAAACCCCATGTCTACTAAAAATATATATAAAAAACAATCAGCTGGGCGTGTTGGCAGGCACCTCTAGTCTCAGCTGCTTGGGAGGCCGAGGCAGGAGAATCGTTTGAACTCGGGAGGCAGAGATTGCAGTGAGCCAAGATCATGCCACTGCACTTCAGCTTGTACGACAGAGCAAGACTCTGTCTCAAAAACAAAACAAAACAAAGCAAAACAACAAACAAAAAACAAACCAGAAATTTTATAAGTTTCAATCAAATATTGATATTACATGCAAATGCCTTTGTGTGTGTGTGTGTGTGTGTGTGTGTGTGTGTGTGTGTGTGTGTGTATCTCATGGCTAGACAACAGAACTTTGGCATTTGATGGGTCCTAAAAGATCACGAAGTCCAGTACCCTAGTTTTATAAACAACAAAACAAATCCACAGAAGTTAAAAGGTTTGTCCAACCTAGTAACTCTAAATCACTCCAAAAATGTAGTAAAGGATATAAAATGCAAATGTATTGAACTTCTGTTCCTAAAGATAATTAAGTGACTAGTAGCAAATTAACATGTGGTTGATGTAACCCAGATGAATTTGAATTTCATATCAAGGACCCAGGTTTTACCTACTCTTTCAGGTGCTGACAGTCTGATCAAGGCTTAAGGCCTTTTTTGCATTGATAAATGACTGGTATATCGGAGAGGTGAGCAAAAACTGAAACTGGTTTTCCTCTGCTCCCACAACACAACAACCATTAGCACAGAAGACCTCTGTGTCCGGTTGTTTGGGGTTATTTCCCCCACACACCAAGCAAGCAAGAACTTTTTTTTAGTTCCGCAGCAGACCCCGGCTGGGCGTCCTCTCATTCAGTTCTGACAATGGAGATAGGGTCCGCTCCCACAGGCTGAGGCTCAGTCCCACAAGATGCCCCCTGCTGCAGACACCGTCGCAAGTCAGGGCCTCCAAAGCTTCTGACTGACTAGCTGCAAGTTGGGGTTCCCATGACCCCTTCTTTGGGTTGGAGTAATTTGCTAGAGCACCTCACACAACTTAGGAAAACACTTCGATTTACTGGCTTATTATAAAGGATATTACAGGAGATACAGCCGAAGAGGTGCACAGGGCAAGGCATGTGAGAAGGAGCACATAGCTTCTGTGTCCTTTTTGGCCCCACCACCTGCCAGGAACCTCCATGTGTTCAACTTTCTGGAAGCTCTTGAACCCAGTCCTTTTGGGTTTTTATGGAGGCTTCATTACATAGGCATGGTTGATTAAACCATCGGCCCTTGGTAATGAACTTAACCTTCAGCCCCTCTTACCTCCCCAGAGGTTGTGGGGTGGGTATGGGCTGAAGGTCCATACAGCCTTGGTCTGTCTGGTGACCAGCCCCTATTCTGAAGCTAACTAGGGGCTGCCAGCCGTCAGTCAATCATTAACATATAAGAACACACCACTTTGGAGAGTCTAAGGATATTAGGAGTTGTATGCAGGAAATGGGGTTGAAGACCAAATGTATATTTCACAATATCACGGTATCAGAACTTTAATTTTACTTATTATTTTCCCCTCCCATGTGTACTTCATTACTAGTAGCATCAATGTGGTGATGTCCATAAGATACTGTGGTTTGAAGCGTCTTGGTTGGAAAGAAGAAACACCTGCCTAGTTTTGCTGTATTGTTTTCTGAAGGAATTCCAAGTAGTGAGGGTGGAGAGAATCTTTCCACTTCTCTCACAGTAGAATTCAGTCACTATTTCTTACGGTAGGTTGCACTGTTTTTCCTTTAGAAGGGCAAGAAATTTCAAATAGCTGCTTCCTTAGGCCTTCAGTGAAATGATTTTCTTTTGTAATTCTAACACTTTTTTTTAATCATTAAAAATATTTTTTTAAGTTTTTGAGGAAAGCAGCTACATCTGTCTTTTAAGAATATACTGCCCCCCGAGAAATGATTGAGACTATTCAGCCTTTCATTATAGTGTTTTCTTTTAAGATTGGCAGCTCCAACGTGAGAATGCCTAAGATGGAAACTTGGCTCTACCCTTATTAGCTGTATGATTGTGAGAAAGTTAATTTCTATAAGCCTCCATTTTTTCCCTATATGCAGGGACACATACAGTATTTATTTCATAGAGCTGTTGGGAGGATTAAGTTAGATAATGCACTTTTTTTTTGTTCTTTTTTGAGATAGAGTCTCACTCTTGTCGCCCCGGCTGGAGTGCAGTGGCATGATGTCGGCTCACTGCAACCTTTGCCTCCCAGGTTCAAGCGATTCTCCTGCTTCAGCGTCCAGAGTAGCTGGGATTACAGGTGCCCGACACCATGCCCCACCACTTTTTTTGTAGTTTTAGTAGAGATGGGGTTTCACCATGTTGGCCAGGCTAGTCTCAAACTCCTGACCTCAGGTGATCCGCCTGCCTTGGCCTCCCGGAGTCCTGGGAGTACAGGCGTGAGCCACTGTGGCCGGCTTTAGGTAGTGCACATTTAAAGCCCTATGTCAGGGGCTGGGCACCATGGCTCACACCTGTACTCTCAGCACTTTGGGAGGCCAAGGTGGGCCAACTGCTTGATCCCAGGAGTTCGAGACCAGCCTGGGCAACCCGGCAAAACTCCGTCTCAACAAAACATTGAAAAAATTAGCTGGGTGTGGTGGCATGTGCCTGTAGTTGCAGCTACTTGGGAGGCTTAGGTGGGAGGATCACTGGATCCTGGGAAGTAGAGGCTGCAGTGAGCCATGATCGCATCACTGCACTCCAGCCTGGGTGACAGAGCAAGACCTTGTCTCAAAAAATAAAAATAAAAACATAAAGTTCTTTGTTGAACTGGATGTTTTTAGTCACAACTCAAAATGGGCTAATCAGTAAAGGAATTCGCTGGCTCACATAACTGAAAAACAGGTAAGACTTGACTCAGGAGCTCACTAATCTCATCAAGGATAATTTTTCCCCGTTTCCTGTTTTTGCTTCCATGGTGTTGGCTCTGTCTTAAGGCAGGCTGTCCTCATTGCAGGATGGCTGCCTGCTGTTTCTGTGTGTAAGGCTGCATACTTCCGTGTTCCTACCCAGATGGACAGAGAGAGAGAGGGCTGGGGGAGTGACTTTGTTCCAGAATTTCTAACAACATGCTGAGATCCACTCTATATTACATCAGCTTATGCAAATGTCCATTTCCAACCAATAACTGTGGCAGGGTTATAGTGCACTGATTGACTTAGCTTAGACCTCATGCCTTGGTGCCAAGCTTCCCCGGCGCCTTCTAGATCCTTAAATGGAAACAAGCTGTTGGAAGGAAGAGACGGGGACCTGGATGCTGGAGAGGCAACTAACAGTGCCCGGTACAAAGTAAAGACACTATTTTTAAATTGTTATTATTAAGGAGACACTATTTCTTGATGATCCACAGTATGCCAAGCAATGCACACATGGTGTCATGTTTAACCCTCACAACTCTAAAAGGTAGATATTGTTATATCCTTTAATAGAGGAGGAAACTGAGGCTCAGAAAGAGTCATGCCCCCAAATTCAGGAAAGCTAACATGTGGCAGACCTGAGATTCAAACTGAAGTCTTTTCTCAAACGTGTGCCCTAAGAATTTCTTTTTTGGTGCTGAGAAAATGTGTGAACCAGGGAAATTCACAAGAGGATTTGGTGGGATCAAAGAGGACAAATGAGATTTGCAAGTTACAGGAGGTTTTCCACTTCTTTAACAGATCATGACAACTGGCCCGAGGGAGCAGGGGACCTTTCTGTTGTCAAAAGGATGAAGGTGTCTTTTAAGGACAAAGCTAAGCTCTGAGTGGAGGAAACAAGGTGTCCTCCATCCCCCAGTGCCTTCACATCTCGAGGATATGCTTCTGTACTTTTTAAAAGCTTATAGTTGGTATGGAAAACATTTTTCTGATTTTTAAATGTTATTAATTATATCTATTGAAAAACTATTCCTGAAATATATACACTCTTATGTCCCAATAAGCCTGTGATTTAAAAATGTTTAAGTAACAGAAATTAACATATTTTAATGATTTTACTTTGTATTTCTAAGAAAAGTATTTGAAAGATGGAATAATTTTAAATCAATAATAATTCTAGGGATCATGAACTCCCAGAAGATTTTATTATTTAATTGTAAAGGTGGAGGCCAGGAGCCATGGCTCACACCTGTAATTCCAGCACTTTGGGAAGCTGAGGCGGGCGGGTCACTTGAGATCAGGAGTTCAAGACCAGGCTGGCCAACATGGTAAAACCCTGTCTCTACTAAAAAACAACAACAACAACAAAACACAAATCAGCCGGGTGTGGTGGCGCACTCTTGTAGTCCCAGCTACTCGGGAGGCTGGGGCAGGAGGATTGCTTGACCCCGGGAGGCAGAAGTTGCAGAGAGCTGAGATTGTGCTACTACAGTCCAGCCTGGGCTACAGAGTGGGACTACATCTTAAAAAAAAAAAACCCCAAAAACAAAACAAAACAAAAAAATCATAAAGGTAGAAAATAAATCTAAATTGTGTCATAATTATGATTATTACAATTAAAATTATATAATGACTTATTTTTGGTGGCAAATACTTTTGGAACAATAAAGCCTTATGGTAATTATTGATGTGTAGTTTCTTTTGTTCATGAAGTCAAATTTGTATAAATTCTGTTAATTCAAAGAAAAAGTTTTTTGTGATTTATTTTTGGCAGTGCCTGATTTGTGTCTTGATTTTCTGTCCAAAGTATTCCCTTTACTCATGAATCTCCTTCTGTAGGCAAAAACAAAATTTCAATTGTATGCAAATGTATTAGGGTTCCACATTCTGCCTTCCGTGGCTCCAGTCTGATAGTTAGACCCTAATTTAAGAAATGCCTTTAGCAGCTTGAGTATGTTCATTCTTTGTCTTAATCAAAGTTCTTTCAAGTGTCTGAGGTGAAGTAGCTATTTTATTTTCTTTATCATTAACACTCATCTTATTTGTTTGTTTATTTTTGAGATGGAGTATCACTCTGTCACCCAGGCTGGAGTGCAGTTGAGCAATCTCAGCTCACTGCAACCTACGCCTCCTGGGTTCAAGCGATTCTCCTGCTTCAGCCTCCTGAGTAGCTGGGATTACAGGTGTGCACCGCCACGCCTGGCCAATTTTTGTATTTTTAGTAGAGATGGTGTTTCACCATATTGGCCAGGCTGGTCTTGATCTCCTGACCTTAAGTGATCCACCTGCTTTGGCCTCCCAAATTGCTGGGATTACAGGTGTAGGCCACTGCGCCCAGCCTATCATTAACACTCATTTTAAAGTGTATGATTTACCAAGCTCTGGGGTTTGGGACCCAGAATCTGCAGCTTCCTCATGCTCCCAAGCAGGGCTAGCATGAGGGAGAGGCCAACGCGGTGCCCAGGGTGCAGCATTTAAGGAGGTATTCTCCATTGTCAGGTTTGTGCCAGTGCAGACTCGCCCTTGAGAGTGTGTCCTTAAATTTCGTGCTCATACTCATAATGTGGGAAGATCAGGAAGCTTTCTTTTCCTCCCAGACAGCACTTTAACGGTGGTCTTCTGGAACAGATAATATCATAAAAACTGAGGATTACAAAGTGTGTTCAAGGGCAAAGTGGCCCTAATACAGGTTGGTGGAGAAGACGGAAAAGACAGGGCTTGCTTTCACATGACCTGTGTTGTTGACTGCCACTGACTCCTTAAATCTCCATAGCGTTGCCATTTATTTCTGCTTAAGGCACGGAACCTGCCTATGTAGCACTAAACTTAGGTACAACTCCTTATTAGAGCTTCTTCTTAGACTATCACGGGACAGCTGGTCATTACCTATATTTTAGAATTATGAATTTATTATCCAGGGCTCTTGTATACCTCATAATAGTATCCTGTCAATAATACTCTTTTGCAACTACACTTAGTAAATTTTGTTGTAGAGTGAGTGTTCTTGAATAGGCTTAATAATTTGGAGCTCCTACTATGTATTTAGCATTATGCTAGGAGTCAGACATGCAATGGTGAAAAAATACACATGGATCCTGCCCTTACTGAGCTTACAGTAGAGAGAGAGTCAGAGAGAGAGAGAGAGAGCGCGCGAGAGAGAGCACGAGTGCTATAAAGGATAAGG
Source organism: Macaca mulatta (assembly GCF_049350105.2). Taxonomy (NCBI): domain Eukaryota; kingdom Metazoa; phylum Chordata; class Mammalia; order Primates; family Cercopithecidae; genus Macaca; species Macaca mulatta. The sequence goes on along the minus strand of NC_133417.1, from coordinate 121,248,416 downwards.
CCATGATGCCCGTGGCGTACAACTGAAAGAAAGGGGCATCCAGAAAACAACATGAAAACCATTCTATATTTATGTAAAAAGAGTTTGTTGATAAAGATGACCCTTGTGAACATTATCCCTCCCCACACACTAATCTTACGGCTTGTGGCTTATGTTAGTTCAGGTCCTCTGAAAAGCAGGTGCCCAGACATAATGAGATTTGCATGACACTTATTGGGCACCAGGTCTGTGGAGGATAAAGACAGGGAGCCAGAGAAGGCAGCGTTGGCCTTCAGACCATACTGCAAGGGTGACCCCTGTAAAAGAGAGGGGAGAGAGGATTGGGCAGGAGGCATCTCGGATTACAGCTAAGTGATGCTTTCTTAAGACAGGCTTGCTGAAAGTATGCATTCATATTTCCAGTGGCCCACAGGAATACCAAAAGGCCCTCAATGGGTCACATGGATTCCACCTGTATTGCTCCCTGTCCCTACTGTGTAAAAGTAACTCTATCTCCTCCTGCCGGTGCCTGGACAAAGGGAGTTCAGAGTGTTCCGGCATCAGTCATAGTTTGTAGCTCACTGGGACCTTATGTCCCCTGGCAAGAGCCTCCCTCTTTGGGACCAGGATTTCCAGTGCTGCTATTCTCCTTAAATCCTGCAGCAGATCACTGGGAATGATGGAATGCAGGGCCACTCCTGCATTCCGGATCCCAGACATGGTCCCAAACCTACTAGGGACATGCACCCTTGAAGTCAGCACTCCATCCTGGCCCTTCAGCCGGGTCTTGGTTGTTGAAGCCCTCTGTGAGGCTGGCTGCCGATGGGTGGTGCAGAGTGTGGACGGACAGTGGTTCCACAACCAGGGGCTCACTCTTTCATGTCCTTCACTGGGAAGTGAGTCACCTGATTGGATGCTATGTCCCATGGGATTCCATGCCTATGGACCAGGCTTTCTATAGCCCCCAGATAGTCATGGTGTCTGAGTCCCTGCAGGCAGGAAAGGCAAACTCTTGCCCGGAAGAGGCATCTATCAGTATGAGAAGTGACGAGAAACCACACAGCAATTTGAACAGGGACAGTTAAAAGTGAAGAGTGATTATCACAGCAGATTGGAGTAGTGTAGGACTGGCTAGCAGGAAGTAAAAAGAACATGAGAATAGCGGAAATCAGGAGTAGCCTGCACTACTAGGGCCAAGACTGAGAGCTCAAAGAAGAGCCCTGGCTGGGCACGGTGACTGATGCCTGGAATCCCGGCACTTTGGGAGGCTGAGGAGGGTGGCTCACCTGAGGTCAGGAGTTTGAGACCAGCCTGGCCAACATGGCGAAACCCCATCTCTACTAAAAATACAAAAAATTAGCCAGGCCGGTGGCAGGCATGTATAGTCCCAGCTACTAGTGAAGCTGAGGCAGGAGAATCTCTTGAACCTGCAGTGATCCAAGGTTGCAGTGAGCCAAGATTGCGCCACTGCACTCCAGCCTGGGCGACAGAGTAAGACCCTGCCTTTAAAAAAAAAAAAAAAAACAAAAGAGCCCTCCACAGCACCCCTGGAGCTGACGCCCAGATTGAGTAGGGAGGGCATGGCTGTGGCTCAGTGGAAGGCAGAGAAGTCACTGTGGTGCTCTCCTGGTGGAACTTGCTAGAAACCTGCCCTCTGGGGTCCTGGGGAAAACTGCACAGAGAGGTGTCCAAGCAGAGGCCTCTGATGCAAAGCTCCCCGAGGGAGGTACTGGGAAGCTGGTGCTGCTTAGCACTCCTGCGGAGCAGTCTGCACTGCGCGGGTCAGGAAGCAAAACCCTCTTCCTCCTCCAGTGTCTCTCCATCACTCTCTCCTGACAAAGCTTCAGAGCCCACTGGCCCAGGGAAACAACTTACAGGGCCCAGATCCATTTTCACGGAACGGAGAAGCAGTACATCTGGAGCCAGCCGCTTGTCGACTGGCCATCCTGTGGCCCCTTGGTGTTCTTAAGGAGCAGTGCCACTTCAGGGCTCAGCAATGGTCTGTGTTGCAGGAAGGTTGGACGTTCAGAGGCAGCAACAGCTCTGTTGACCTCGGTTAACGGGGAGTCCATGCTAATGGGCCGTCTACAGCCTCCCTCCATCCCTGTGCCTGTCACACCAGTTCTGGGCTGGCCAGTGATGAAGGCCAGCTATCAATCGGCCGAGTCTTCTTGGCTGCTTGGTTGTTCTCGCCTCTTCCGTGAGGATTCCATTCTAGGGGCATTAACGTGGGAGGCGGAAATGACCCTCCCCTGGAGCACCCACTCCCCTGGGCTCCTCTGTAGGCCTCTACCCCAGTCCTTATTTCCTGGCCACTGTATATATTCTCATCTCGGGCCACTTTTCATTCCCTTGTAGATATCAGTTGCTCCCTCGTACGCAGCCCATTAGAAAGCTTTTCCATCTCCACCATCACGGGGCCACTCCTGAATAGTCCTATCATGAAGTTCTGTCAGCTGTGAAGGAGAGAAGGAAGGGAATTGGGTTGGAAAAAAAAATCACAGACTGCAGTACAGTCCAAGAAAGGGAGGACTAGGCGGATGGGAAGTTCTCAAGCCAAAGTCACCCCTGGGAGCCGCCCTTGTCCCAAGGGAACAGCCTAGATGGACAGCAGGACTGTGCTTGTCATGGGCCAGGAGCAGCCCGAGGGGGAAGGCAGTGGTGGATGGAGAGTGACAGCAGCTGGGGCCCACAGCCAATGGATTTTGTTTCCCGTAGCAGGAAGTCTACGGCATTTCTTTTCATGGCTGCCACTTGGCTATTCTGCAACTGTAAAACTTCACTATTGATCTCATTCAGTTTTTAACACGACCTGGGGCTTGGCTCAAAGCAGTGCCACCTTGTGGTTAGTTGTGGAACACCAGCCTGTCTGGGCAGTGGCTTCTTAGGATTCAAGAGGTGGCTACAAAGCTTCAACTTGAGCTTTAGTTTCTTCCTTTGGTATTTCTTCTGCACCCCTTGTTTACAAGGATTTCATTTCAGCAAAGGAGGCATCTATTGAAATAAGACCAACCAGCAGGAAGATTCTAAACCATATTCAAGAATGGTATACTACATCCAAACTAGCGATTATTGAGCCCAAACTGAATTATTTGGATGGGGGTAACATGGGGGAAAGTGAGCTGACAACACCTAAAGGTTACTGGGGAGAAACAGGACGGAGTTTTCACTGAGCCTGCCATAGTTTATGGTGGTTCATGAGTGTGGCAGAGAGAGTGGAAGACCAGGTCCCAAATAGAATATACGTTTGATGGTGCAAAGCTATTGCCTTCTGACCTGGATTCTGCTCTGCAGGCCCTAGGAAGAACCCTGTCTGTACCCCTGGTCAGCCTCCCATGCTGGGTTAGCATTACCAGTGAGTCAGCTCTAGCATAAGCCAGTTGGGTAAATGGAGGGTTGCAAGAAATGGACAATGTCATCCAATTATTCTGTAGCATTGTTGTACCTGAGTTCATATGCTTTGAGTGGGAAAATTATATCCCGTTGGTAAATTTGGAAAAAAACTCAAAGAAATCAGGAAAGCAAAAACAATATTCCTTGTTTCTCTTGCATATTTTGGACTATTTGGCTTTTGTTTTCATTTGTCTGGACTGAGTTACAAGTTTAGTCAGAGTTTGTAGTTCTAAGTATGACTCAACAGAGTCAGCTTTTTCAAATGCAAATGATTATCATGGACTTAAATAGCAAGCATCTGAAGAAAAAGAGTCATTTCTGTAAGTGATTCACAGTAGATATAAGTCAGAATTTCTTACCCTGTAATTTTACCTTCTGCATGAAAAGCTGTCTACCAAAGGCTATTTTGTTAGTTGCCTTTGACTTCCTGTTCTCAGATGAACCAAGAAGAGAGGAACAGCCTATTTCTGGTTTTACTGAAGTCTTTTAAAAATTCTTGATGATTTAAGAAATACAAAAATACAGAGAAATAGAGAGGTTCCATTTGAGTTTATAGTGAAAGATGAGGAGGAAGATGAGGTCCTCAGAAGAAGGTAGGTAAGACTTGCTGGGAGATTTAGCTGTGAGACATCGAATCTGGATTGGGATTAATGGGATTGATTGTGAAGTGGAGGTAGGCTGGTATGGCCATTAGGGGAATTGGGGTAAATGAATGCTTTTATCCAATTCTTTCTTTTTTCCATTTTCTTTCTTTCTTTTTGTTTTTTTTTTTTTGAGACAGATTCTTGCTCTGTCACCCAGGCTGGAGTGCAGTGGTGTGATCGTGGCTCACTGCAACCTCCGCCTCCCAGGTTCAAGTGATTCTCGTGCCTCAGTCTCCCAAGGATTACTGGCATGTGCCACCACGCCCAGCTAATTTTTATATTTTTAGTAGAGATGGAGGTTTCACCATGTTGGCCAGGCTGGTCTCAAATGATCTCCCCGCCTCGGCCTCCCAAAGTGCTGGGATTACAGGGGTGAGCCACTGTGTCTGGCTACCTTGTGGTTTTTGGGCTACTATTCTTACTTCAAAGTTAAGTTTCTCTTAGGGAGCTTCTAACTCTACTGGGTAATAGTGGTGAAGTGGTGGTGGCACAGCATTATTTGTTTAAAGATACTTTAATTCACATATTTTTTAGCTTCCAGCAAGTATATTCACACCATTGTTTTGTCTTTCTCTCACCAAATACCAAATGTATTACAGCAGAATATTCCTATCCCACTTTTCACATTTTACCAATAAGAGATGAATGATTTCATCAAGTATCTTTGAATTGTTTGGAGTGTGCCTTTGCAAACAGATAATTATTTTGGACACCCTGAAATCTCTAAACATCATTTTTATTTCAAGAAACTTAAAAGAGTATATGATCATAATACTTCAAACTCCTTTCGATGGAAAATATTCTTTACATGTAGACAGAAGTTATCTCTCATGTTTAAAGTACAGATTTACATAATTTGGCTCTCCAGAGCCTACTACATGGATAGGATGCTTGATTTTAAGTACAGATAGTTTTACCTGATTTGCCTTGTGTGATTTAAGTTTGCTCTGAAGACAAAGTAACAACATTTTAATAATTCCAAGTTATTAAAAAATTAAGGTTCTTATAGTAGAGGGTTAATTTTCATAAAGTGGGCTGTTCCCAGGGATTTTTGGGTTTGATTGTGTGTGTGTGTGTGTGTGTGTATGTTTTACCCCATTTCATTTAATTGAGGTGAAAACGACATAATATAAAAATTAACCAGTTTAGCCAGTTGTGGTGGCTCAAGCCTGTAATCCCAGCACTTTGTGAGGCAGAGGTGGGTGGACTGCTTGAGCTCAGGAGTTCAAGACCAGCCTGGGCAACATGGTGAAACCCCATCTCTACAAAAAATACAAAAATTAGCCAGGCATGGTGGCGCATGCCTGTAGTCCCAGCTACTCAGGAGGCTGAGACGGTAGGATCGCTTGAACCTGGGAAGGTTGCAGTGAGTTGAGATCGTGCCACTGCACTCCAGCCTGGGCAACAGAACGAGACTCCATCTCAAAATAAATAAATAAATAAATAAAACAAAATTAACCATTTTAAAACGAATGATCCAGTGGCATTTAGTATATTCACAATGTTGTGTAGTTATCATCTTTGTCTAGTTTCAAAACTTTTTCATCATCCCAAGAAGAAACTCGATACACATTAAGCAGTTGCTCTTCATATTCCATCCCCCTCCCCTGCCCCCAGCAGCCACCAGCTGGAGTTATGTCTCTCTCTATGGATATTTAATGTATATTGAATCATATAATGTGTGACCTTTTGTGTCTGGCTTTTTTCACTTATCATAATGTTTTTGAGGGTCATCCACGTTGTCACATATGTCAGTACATCTAGGGAAGAGCTTTCATCATGTTTATGTGGGTGAGATTGCTTCTACTTGTGAACAACTTCCTGAAATTTATTTCTAGAATGTTCTCTCCAAAGGGCCGAAGGCTTAAGTGATCATGCCTGGAGGACTTACTCTTATGTTAAAGAAATCTGATAAAAGAATTCCTGGCATTTTGAGGGGAAGGAAATCCTGAGCTTGTGTGACTGCCCACAGGGATGGATTTTGGTGCAGGGATTGCCGGGCAGTGGCTGCTGAGATTGGTGGGCCCTAGATCCTCCCTCCGGAAGGAAGAAGCTGCTGGAAGTGTTGCCAGCCACGGCCCTAGCTGTCAGCCCACATCTGGGACAGCTTCCGCTGAAGAGGGCTGCCTCGGCCAGGGCCATGTTCCCTTCCCCAGTAGCCCTCATCCAAAGACTGATGGTCATGGAGGGGACAGAGAGGGCCAGTTCTCGCTCACCGACTCAGAACAGCTCTAAATTTTCATTCTGTCTTTAGAACTCCCCGTAGGGTTGACTGAGGCCCAATCAGTTCCTTCGTGCCCTTCTTTTCCCCAGGTGTTGGTTCCATGCGCACTTATAATAAATCTGTGTGCTAAATTCCATCTCACAGTTAGCTTTCCTGGGAAGCTGATCGGCAGTACCAGATTTCCTGCCAGTTACAGAGAAGGAAGGAAGGTCTGCACCTCCTCTAAGCCGAGAAGCTTTGCTCTTTGGCTGCTGCACTGTCTGTGGGTAGTAGAGGTCTTCTCTCCTAGTTTTACGATTTTTCCCTGTCGAGATCTTTGAATCAACCTCTTCTAGGTATCAGTGGGGCGGCAGCTAAGGATTTTGCCTTTGTTAATAAGTTTTGCGTTCCTACAAAACCATTCTCCTATGTTGCCATAGGAGAAAACATAAACATTAAAATGAGATGTGCATTTTCATGCATTCTCTTGCTTTTCAGGGATGTCATAGTGCCAGGAATCATGAAAGGAATACTCAAATTTTGAGTCAAACTGTTATGCCAGTGCATCTTTATAATACGTTTTCTTTCTTTTTTTTGAGACAGAGTCTTGCTCCATTGCCCAGGCTGGAGTGCAATTGCGTGATCTCGGCTCACTGCAATCTCTGCCTCCCGGGTTCAAGCAATTCTTCTGCCTCAGACTCCCAAGTAGCTGGGATTACAGGGATGGGCCACCATGCCCAGGTGATTTTTTTTTTTTTTGTATTTTTAGTAGAGATGGGGTTTCGCTGTGTTGGCCAACCTGGTCTTGAACTCCTAACCTCAGGTGATCCACCCGCCTCGGCCTCCCAAAATGCTGGGATTACAGGCATGAACCACCACACCCAGCCAATACATTTTCTATAGGCAAGAAACCACATTTGTTTAACAACAACTGGACAGGTTCTGCTCTCCCTTGGACTGAGAAGTACTTGTGATAAGTCATTTGGCCTAGGGACAAAAGAGTGGGCACTGGGCCTCCTTTATTTGTAATTTTTTGTTTTTTTTTTCTTTCAGACTGAGACTCACTCTGTCGCCCAGGCTGGAGTGCAGTGGTGTGATCTTTCCTCACTGCAACCTCTGCCTACTGGGTTCAAGCAATTCTCCTGCCTCAGCCTCCTGAGTAGCTGGGATTACAGGTGCCCACCACCACATCCGGCTAATTTTTGTATTTTTAGTAGAGATTAGATTTCGCCATGTTAGCCAGGCTGGTCTTGAACTCCTGACCTCAGGTGATCTGCCCGCCTCAGCCTCCCAAAGTGCTAGGATTACAAGCCTGAGCTAACGTGCCTGGCTAGCACCTGATCTTCTTACAGGGTATGTAGGAAAGATGTGTGCTATAGGGAGGGGTGGCTCAGTTTAAATTCCCTACCTGAAGTGACAAGGCCTTTCTAAATTGAAAACAGCTCATGGGGAGAAGACCCTGCAAGGCTCGGCATGGGAAGGGAGAGAAGCACTTAGAGGCGGACAGATTCAACTCCACGCACTGGTTCAAAGGGTACTCATGCATATGCTTGAAAGGGCCCTCTACTTTTGTCAAGGAAAATATATAATATTAAGCATTTATCAATTGGAGAGGCTGGCCAGGTGTGGTGGCTCACACTTGTAATCCCAGCACTTTGGGAGGCCAAGGTGGGCAGATCACTTCAGGTCAGGAGTTTGAGACCAGCCTGGCCAACATGGTGAAATCCTGTCTCTACTAAATATATAAAAATTAGCTGGCCATGGTGGTGGGCATGGTGGTGGGCACCTGTAATCCCAGCTACTCAGGAGGCTGGTGCAGGAGAATCGCTTCAATCCCGGAGGCAGAGGTTGCAGTGAGATGAGATTGTGCCACTGCACTCCAGCCTGGGCAACAGAGAGAGACTCTGACACTGACACACACACACACACACACACACACACACACACACACTCTGAGACAGAGAGAGAGAAATAAAATGTAAAAACAAAAAGTTTTAATGGTTCATTTAAATTGCTTCCTTTGTATTATTTAAGAAATATATCTAGTGGCTTATACATTTTCCCATGGTTTTCAGGCTAATAAATCAAATACCAGTGCTTAATAAGATGAAATGAAATAGTAATGCAATAATCAATGCTATTTGGCACATGGTAGCCAAGAAAAGAGAGGACTTACCTATTGCTCAATTTAGCAGTGCCCTAACAGGTTTAGAGTTTAGTTTACAGCTAGTTTAAATCTCCCACCTAAATATTACTATGTCCCTGTAAGCTCTAGGCTCATACAGGCATTGTGGCCACAGCAGCTCTCCATCTGTGGAGTAAAAGAAAGCTTCCGAACCTGTTTGAGATCCTTAGCCCCATCTCCAGAGACTGCAGTGAATTTACAATTGGAAGCCAGGAGGTGGCAGCACAGAGGATTATAGGAAGGTTTGTAAATAACCTTTGTAGGGAAGTCTAAGGTTTGTATATAACCTTTGTGGGGAAGTCTACCTGCTGTCTTTACTTTTGTAGAACTTGGCCGGGAGAGTTGCAGGGTTCTGGCCTGTCGAAGTATCTCCTGAGTGTTGTGGAGAAAGAAACCATATAAAGGAATGGCGAACTAAAAACCCACAGGCATAAATCGGTTATCTTTAACACTCAGATGGGGAAGGATCTGGGCTTCAAGTTGAGGCAAGCCTTCGGTGGCCTTTCATAGCAAATGTGAATGATGCTCAGCTTTTCTCCTACTACAGTTTTTGATGCATATTTTCTCCTATTTTGTAACTTTGAGTCACCTTGCATATAGCAAGTGCTTAATAAGTGCTTCTTAGAAACTCTACTTCTGCTTCTTAGAGTTTAATTGAATTAGGAAGCGCACCCATGATAGCTGGGTCCAGGCTTATGTTTAATTTTGGTTAGGTTTAATATGGAGAGACTTTGGAGAACACAGAAAACTTGGAATTGTAGGGGGCTTGTCTTCCGGAGGTAGGAAGAGGTTGAATTCCAAATCTCATCTCCGGGGCTGAGACTTGAGACTGTTCCGGGCATCTGGAAAGTGTTTGTTATGGCAGGAGAATTAGCTGTGACAACAGAGTTCGATATAGGAGCATAGTTAGAGATGGAGATATAATCAAAGTGGGAATATTGTTAGATGTAGCAGTATAATTAACCATGGGAGTCTAGTTAGAGATGACAACATAGCTAGCTATAAGAATCTACTTAGAGATGGCAGCATAGTTAATCATAGGAAAGATGGGGGTGAGGTAGGGAAGAAGATATGGTAGGAACCGAAGGATGGGTGACTGAAGGCACCGATGAACACAGAACATTTGAGTTTCATAATTTTCTACTTTTGGCTCTGGGTAGTACACTAAGGATAAGTACTGTTGTTATTATTTTTTTTCGAGATAGAGTTTTGCTCTTGTCACCCAGGCTAGAACACAGTGGCACGATCTCAGCTCACTGAAACCTCCACCTCCCAAGTGCAAGTAATTCTCCTGTCTCAGCCTCCTGAGTAGCTGGGATTACAGGTGCCAGCCAGCCACCACACTCAGCTAATTTTTCTAATTTTTGTGTTTTTAGCAGAGATGGGGTTTCACCATGTTGGCCAGGCTGGCCTTGAACTCCTGACCTCAGGTGATCCACCTGCGTTGGCCTTCCAACGTGTTGGGAGTATAGGCATGAGGCAGCACCCCCGGCCAAGTACTGTTTGTTTTTCTTCTTTGCATTGCAGAAGAGGTTGAGCATAGTGCCATGCTTACACGGTTCATAATAAATACTTGTTGAGTCGAATCGTTTCAGATGGTCACAGTTGCCTATGGAAGGTGATGGGGTTGGATCTGACTGAAGTATGAATACTTAACAATAATTGCAGCTAACGTTTACGCAGTGCTTCCCATTTCCCATGACACTGTACTAAGGGCTTTCTGTGTATTATTTCACCCAGTCCTGACAGCAGCCACAGGGAGGCACTGTTATGCCAAAGGCCATACTCTAAACAACCCTGCCAGTGGTTCATAAATTTGACATGCCTCAGAATTCCCAAGCCTCTGGAGCTTGGGAGCCTTTTAAAAATGCAGATTTGGCCAGGTACAGTGGTTCACACCTGTAATCCCAGCACTTTGGGAGGCCGAGGTGGGTGGATCGCCTGAGCTCAGGAGTTCGAGACCAGCCCGGGCAACATGGTGAAACTCCGTCTCTACAAACAAACAAACAAACAAACAAACAAAAAACCAAAATGTTAGCTGGTTGTTTTCGTGCATGCCTGTGGTCCCAGCTACTTGGGAGGCTGAGATTGGAGAATTGCTTGAGCCCAGGAGGTAGAGGTTGCAGTGAGCCGAGATCGCACCGCTGCACTCCAACCTGGGTGACAAGAGTGAGACCGCATCTCAAAAAAGCCCAAAAAGCCCGAGAAATAGTAAAAAACACAGATTCTTGGGCCCTACCAAAGAACATCAATTCAGATGATGTCAAATAGGGCCCAGGAATCTGGAGTTTGAATAAGCATCCTTAGGGATCCTAGTGCAGGTCTTTAGGGTCATCGCTCTGTGAGAAACTCTGCTTCTGCCGACAGTCTCAGATGAGAGTCCCTTTACACTCAGTGAAATCATTTCTGTCTGTTTGGTTTGGGGGTAGATGTTGGTGAGGTCACCAGTTTTCTATCTGAATTTTTAAGGGACGCAGTGGGAGTCTGACGTTACTCTTGCAGAGAACTCCTGTAGTGTGTTTTGTGGGGCTTTGGCCCCACAGGACTATTCCCTGTGGGGTCCTTTCTGTCCATTCTAGATGGTGGTCCTCCTTGGATACACACACCCTGCTTGAAACAGTGCATTGGCAGCTGCCATTACCAAGAGTTGTGGATGTTTTCTCTGGCCCTGCCAGGATCCATTCCCCTTTTTGTGTTTCCAGTTGATTTTCCTTTGGAAACGAGACCTTTCCCACTCTTAGCCCTTTCCTGTCTCCCCAGTTCCTCTTCACTTGAGCTCTGCAAGGGTGTGCATGAGACTAGAACCTGCTGGGGAGATGTATTTCCTCCCTCTGAGCAGAGCAATTGGTTCTATTTGGGCCCAGGAGAGCCAAGGCTGGGCCTGTTGATCAACTGTCTGGGAAGGAGCTATCCTCTTTCTGCTAAGATCACTAACAGAAAAGAGGGTGCAATTCAGGCCTAGTAGGGACCTGAGAATGCCATAACTCAGAGCTCAGAGATGAAAAGAGACCAATCTTTATTTTATCTTTGGAGGGCCTTGGTCCAGTTATGTCTAAAGCTGGCATTACGTCTGAAGTTTCCAGTTACTTGAGGCAGTGCATTTCTTCTTATACTTAAACTCGTTTGAGTGATGTTTTTTGTCCTTAATAATTAGAAGACGATTAATATCCAGAGGATAAAGGTCATAAATCTCTACACAAAAAAGTGTTAGACACACAACGGGGTTAGAATCCCTTCGTTGAAGAGCTGAAATAACCAAATTTTCTTGGAGAAAAACATCTTACTGTGCTCTACACCTCTTCCAGCCCAGCTTATGTGTGTTGTTTTTTTCTCCCTGGGAAAAATTACTTTCTCTTTTTAAAAGGGCAGAATTATTCCCGAGTATGAACTTGCCTAGAGAGTAATCTCTACTGAATTTTGAGGAGAAGTTATAATAGGTTTGTTGTTTGGAACTGAAGAATAAGAAAAGACTATGACTATTAAGGTTTCCTAGAGTATATACTTTGGGGAAGGAGGGGAAGTGAAACTGACCAACAAACTGCATCTGATAAAAATAGTTTGAGGCTGGGCGTGGTGACTCACGCCTGTAATCCCAGCAATTTGGGAGGCCGAGGCGGGCAGAGCACGAGGTCAGGAGATCCAGACCATCCTGGTAACATGGTGAAACCCCGTCCCTACTAAAAATACAAAAACAATTAGCCGGGTGTGGTGGTGGGCGCCTGTAGTCCTAGCTACTTGGGAGGCTGAGGCAGGAGAATGGCGTGAACCCGTGAGGCAGAGCTTGCAGTGAGCCGAGATCGCGAGATTGTGCCACTGCAGTCCAGCCTGGGTGACAGAGCAAGTGTTTGTCTAAAAAAAAAAAAAAAAATTTGAAAATGTAGAAAGTCATTTGTATTATGGGAAACGACAGAGTGATAGAACAGATGGAAACCGTAGATAGTGTCTGTTTCTCTTCAGGGAGGTGAAGCAAAGCAGATACACAGAAATAAAAATCTCACCTGACTAAACCAAACTTTGGTGTGTTGTACCCTGCCTAAAAGAGGGTTGTATTCTTTCAGGATTAGCTCTCTCTCATCACAATTACCCTTTTCCTGCCTCTTAACCTACTTCAGGTGACTGTATGGGGTTAGTTTTGAAAGCAACAGACTCTAACACTGGTTAACTTAAGCCAAAAAAGAAAAAAAAAATTAGTGTTGACTGACAAGTTATGGAGTAACCCATAGAATGATGGGAATACTAAACAGCTAGACTAACAGACCTTGTTTCGGAAATGCAAGAGCAGGAAAGCTCTAAGCATCTAACGCCTACAGCAATAGCAGTTGGACCGGCTCTTCAAGATGCTACCCTTAAAATCATTCATGCCTCAACTCCAACTGTTTTCCAACTTTGAGTCTTTGCCCTTAAGATGCAAATTATAGAAAAAGTGATTGGCTCATCTTGGTCACATGTCAATGTCTTGGTCACATGTCCATTTCTTGTTGAGGGTTAGGGGAGAGGGATGGAGGGTACCTTCATTCTTATAGCCAACCTATGGAATTGGGGGCGTGTTCTTCAAAGGAAAACAAAACGCTGTTACCAAAAGGCAGAGTGAGGGATACTACAGAGGCAGAAACAAGAGACTCTTTAAGGACCCGTGGCTGGATTTTACTTTGGTGATGTTAGTCATGTCACTCCCTAATGTGACTTCTGTGGAGAGGTGAGGCATGTTGCTTCTCTATCTTGGATCACTTGGGGTGAGTGATGATGCTTGGCTCAGAATACTGTTTTGTTTCAGAAGCTCTCTTTTTTCTCTAAGGAAGAAAGTACTTGTTAGTTTTTTTCTGCTGGATTTGGGGAGCTCATAAATAGACTCCTCAGAATTAAACATAACCTTCCATGTCAACACTAAATATCTTTTTCTGTTTTCCTGCGTTTATTCAGCACATTTGTTAAGTGTGCACTATGTGCATGCATTGTTCTAGATGTTGTTGTATGGCAAGGTCTGCACTGTTCTAGGTGTTGGGGATATTGCAAAGAACAAAAGAAAGTCCCTTACTCCATGAATGGACCCTACATTCTAGTTCACCATTGTATTCCCAGTGCCTGGCTTAATAAATTTTTGTAGAACGAATAACTGAATGATACCAGCTCTTGCTATGTTGTCTAAGCACAACTTTTTGGTGAAATGTGTTAATGATGTGCCATAGGAGCTTAATTTTTTTAATTTTTTTTTGAGGTGGAGTATCACTCTGTCGACCAGGCTGGAGTGCAGTGGTGTGATCTTAGCTCACTGCAGCCTCTGCCTCCTGGGTTCAAGTGATTCTCCTGCCTCAACCTCCCGAGCAGCTGGGATTACAGGCATGTGCCACCACTCCTGGCTAATTTTTAAAAAAATATTTTTAGTAGAGACGAGGTCTCACCATATTGGCCAGGCTGGTCTCAAACTCCTGACCTCAGGTGATTCACCCACATTGGCCTCCCAAACTGCTGGGATTATAAAGGCATGAGCCCCCGTGCCTGGGCGGAGCTTAAATGTTTTGAATTTCTACTTCTTCCTCCCTGCCTATGCCTTTTCCTCTAACTCCCAGAAGTCGTCAAAAAATTCTTAAAGAGAGGGGCCTGCAAATTCTACTAGTTGTTTTCAAACCAGACTCTAGAGTTTCCCCTGCTATGGGGAAATCTGAAAATAGGAGCCAGCAGGTCTGCCTTGGAAACAAGCAGATAATGGGTCTATGAGTCACTGATGTCAGGGGACTGCCTACTCCCCGGACAGCAGGTGCCAAGGGGGCTCTTGGTAAAAGTCAGATGCTGCTGCCTGTGGTTGGCGGTGTTGGCTTCAACTCAGGCAGTAGGAACCATCTAGCACCATTCTAAAAAAGGGGAAGCTTGCTGCTCCCCTGTGAATGATATCTGAAATAGGAAATGGGATTGTCAGAATGTGATCTCAGCTACCACATTTGAATGTGAAACTGGACAGTTTGGTCATGTTTTCATTCCTATCAAAGTTGTAATTTATCAACAAGGAAACTGTGAAGGCACTAAAATTCTGGGAAGATGAATGCTAAGAAAAATACTGATCTAAAAATCCCTTAAAACCTAATAAACAGAATACTCATATCAGTTAATAAGAATGAGGTAGTATTATGTATACTAACAAGCGTTGCTTTCCAAGACATATTATTAAGTAGAAAAAGCTTGCAAATAGATGCATGCATGCCTTTTAGATAAACAAAATAAAACTCACTACCGATAATAACAGCACACACAATGATGCTACATCACAAGTACACATATGTGTTTATGTGTCCAGAAAAAGGTTTGTACCATATTGATAATAATGATTACCCTGGGGAATGTGGGGGGTGGAGGTAGAAAAGGGATTAGCGTTGTGGACAGTCAACAGAGGAAATCTGAACTGTAATATTCCAATTTTTTAGAACACTATTTCATTTAGAAGTTTTAGAACTTAAAATTAATTTAAAAAATGTTAGTAACTGTTAGAGTTGGCAAACATTCCACATAATCCTTAGCAAGGCAGGACATTAACCTCTTGATCAAGTTTGTTAAATAGATGTAGTTTTGTGGCTTTCTATCAATACGGCTTTCTACAAATACCCTGTCTGAAACAAACCACATAAAAGGTGTCTGTATATTGCAGAGGTACAAATGTCATATGCAAGCCAAGTAGTGCTGGAGCAGACATTTCCCCCAACGAGCCTATATTATTTGAATTTGTTTAATAATATTGAATTCTGATATTTCTTCAGCGTTTTATAAAGGTTTTAAAACTGTGTCATTTGAGTCTGACAACTGTGTTGAATAGGGTAAGACTTGTCACCTCTATTTCACAGATTAGAAAACTGAGGTTCAGAAAAATAAGTGACATGTTTAAAAATCAAAGTTAGTAATGGGGCACAGCACCTATATTTTCCAGGAGCTGAATGCTCCAATTTCTCCATTCTCAGCAAATCCAACTCCAATAGTTACTAGTAGTTGTCTGTCCCTAGATTTCATTTTCTTGCTAGCTGAGTTCACATTTTGGGACCCTCCTTTACTCACTTTCTACTTGAACCTAGGTGGATTATCTCAAAATCCAAAATCTAATTTCAGAATACAGTCATTTTTACCAGGGGATTTTCCAGCCAGTAGGAAGTGTGCTTTCTAAAACCACACTCAGCCTTCATCCTGGCACCAGGTGCAAGTGGTAAGCGACATGGTGTGGGCATGACAACACAGTCCTGTGCTGTCTGGTGACAGCTGGTTCTCCGTCACATCCTGTTAATGTTTCATGATGGGTCCATATCCTGTCTCCTCAGCTAAGCCAGAGGCTGCAGGGACCTTCTGTTATTTTTACTTATCCCTTAGTAGCCTCTCAATGAATATGTACTAGATAAGTCCCTTCACCCTCACACTGTAGCTGGAACAGGACGAACCTGTGTGTAGTAAGACACTTTTAAAAATAATTCACCGCCCATGAGGACTGACACTTTCATAAGCTCTTGCTCCTCCTCCTCACCCTCCAAACCGGTTCCTCCCACACTCCTCTATCTCAGCCAGTGGAGATTCAGCCTGCAAGTTTATAAATCCAAAACTTGGGACTCACTTTTTTCTTTTTTTCTTTTTTTTTTCACACCCTACTTACAATCCTTCAGCATATTCTGTTGGCTCTACCTTCAAATTCCATCCAGGGTCCAGCCATTCCTTATCACCTAGACTGTTACCACCCACCACCCTGGTCTAAACCACTGTCATCTGTCACCTGGACCATTAGAAGGGCCTCCATATACATGTCCCTTGACACCTAGATTTTTCTCAAGACAGCAGCCAGTGGATCCTATTACCATCTTAGTCAGACCATATCGTTCCCTCTACTCAAAAACCTCTGAAGATTTGCTCAGCTCATGTGGAGCAAAATCCAGAGTCCTTGCAATCAATGTCCTACAACGTCCCATGTTCCACTACCTCCTATAACTCTTCCCCTTCCATGGCCCCCTTCTCTCTAGGGCCCCTGGAGTTCATACTCTCTCGCAGGTACCCTATAGTTCATTCTCCCTCCTCTAGGGTTTTGCCCATAGCGTTCACTCTGCCTGAAATACTCTTCCTGGCAGTATCATGGCTAGCTTGCTCACCTCCTTCAAGTTTTTCTTACATGTCACAGTCTCCGCGAGGCCTTCCCTGACCACCTCATTTAAAAGTGCAGGCACCACTCCGCTCCACGCAACACACACACGCATGCGCGCACACACACGCACGCGCGCACACGCACGCACGCACATGCGCGCGCGCACACACACACACATACACACACCCCGCCCTCCCTGGCACTTCTTATTCCCTTCCTCGCCTTATTTTTCTCCATAGTACATATCGGCTCCTAACATACTGAATAATGCTTTGTCTGACTTCCCACTAGAACGTTTGCTCCATGAGAGTAAAGATTCGTATTTGTTTCATTCACTGCTGTATTCCCAGCTCTTAGAAAATGCCCGGCACATAACACATGAGATGCTCCATAAATATTTGTTGAATAAATCAGACTGGAAAAGACAACACTTTAGATTGAACCTTGTATTTGGCGAGGGTATAGGGAAGTAGATACTTTCATATGTTGCTGGTCAGAGTGCAAATTCGGATTATTTCTTTGGGGAGCAATTTGGCAAGATCCATCAAAATTAAAAAGGCCCCAGACCAATGACCCAGCAATTCAACTGCCAAAATTTATCCAATAGATATTTTTTGTTTTTAATTTTTTTTTTTTTTTTTTTTTGAGACGGAGTCTTGCTCTGTCACCCAGGCTGGAGTGCAGTGGTGTGATCTCGGCTCACTGCAACCTCCGCCTCCCGGGTTCAAGCAATTCTCCTGCCTCAGCCTCCTGAGTAGCTGGGACTACAGGAGCGTGCCACCACGCCCGGTTAATTTTTGTAGCTTTAGTAAAGATGGGGTTTCACCATGTTGGCCAGGATGGTCTCGATCTCCTGACCTCTTGATCCGCCCCCCTCGGCCTCCCAAAGTGCTGGGATTACAGGGGTGAGCCACCGCGCCCGGCCTATCCAATAGATATTCTTGCAGATGTGTTCAAATACGTTGGTTCAAGAATGTTCACTGCAGCATTATCTTAATAACAAAAGGCTGGAATCCACCCATATGTCTATCGATAGGGGTCTGAGTAAGTAACATGTGGGCATCCTTAAAACTGCTTAGCATGAAACGGTTAAAATGAGAGGAGGATATCCACGCGCTGACATGGGACAGCCTCCATGATACAATGAGTCAAACAAGCCAGGTGCAGAAATGTGTGGAGTTTGCCGCTGTCTGGGTCAAAGGGAGGAGGACAGGTACATATATTAACAAGTCTGTACAAGCACAAATAAATACAACTGCATATAAATAAATAACTCTGGAAACTCACAAGTGGTTGCTTCACAAATAGGGGCTACTTAAGGACTAGGAGGTTTGAAAACAATTTTTCAAATCATTGTAAATATATTACTTAAAAAAAAAAGACAACAACAAAAAAAACCCCTACGTCTAGATGCATCAATCCATGCTCTTTTGGTAACTTTTACTCTGTGTGGAGCTGACATCAAAAACATGCCCAAAACTCTGCTTTGAAGGCGTGTGGGGGTGGATAAGGAACTTTAATTTCCTCGCGCAGTGAAGCCAATAAAAGGTATGAATAGATTCAGCCCAACCTCGTGCTCTGTGGCTCTAGGGCTTTCCCCTCTCCGCCCTCCCCCAGCCTGGCTGCCAGTCTTCGGTGCCCTGGGATTTTGAGGACTGGCTGGAGTCCCCGCTTCCCCCTTAGAGGGCGGCAGCGGGGCGTCTCGGGGACGCATGCGCCCCAAATTGCGCTCGAGGAATTAAAAGAGAGGGAAAAAAGCCCCAAGAAAACTCACGCCCCAAACAAAACGCAAGTAGAGGAGGGCGCGCGGCCTGCAGCCCTCGCCCGCGTCCCCGGCCGCGGCGTGATGCGCGCGGACCAGCCCGCGACGCTCGGGCTGCCGCTGTCCCCGCACCTGGACGCCGGCCCCGTGGCCGCGCCCCAGCCTCGATCGCTCGCTGCGGCGACAGGCCCCCAGGCTCTCGGCGCCGGTGGGGCCCTTCGCTCTCCATGGGGCTGAGGGACTGGCTGAGGACCGTGTGCTGCTGCTGCCGGTGCAAGTGCCTGGAGGAGCGCGCCCTGCCTGAGAAGGAGCCCCTGGTCAGGTGGGTGCACCGCCCGGGCCGGGATCTGGGCTTACCTGGGCCCAGGCCGGGCGCCGGGAGTGTGGACACCTGTGTGCTTGTGTGAGTTGGGGAGGTGGGCTTGCTGGAAGGGCACGCGGAGGCGCCATCTCAGCCCCTTGGTTCCTTATAGGATGTTTTGCGTTTAATTCTTGGGTAAGATTTTTGCCGAAAAGCACAAATCTTCGGAGACACCTGAGACCCAGCTGGATGTCTGTACAAAGTGCCAAGAATTCGGGTGTCCTGCCTGGGCAGGGAAGTAAGGGAGAGAAGTTGATCAGAAGTTTCCATAGGCGTCTGATAAAATACAGCTGTGACTGGGTATTTGATCGGTATATTACAGTGAAACGGGCGGCTGTGGATTTCTGTGTCATTCAGCAAAAAAAGTTGTCTATTTCTCATTCAATTTTATTAACCCAGAGAAGACGATTCCAGTGACTGAGTATGAGGAAATATTTTTCACATGAAAAAAACGCATGTTTCATCAAGGGGCAGCCTATTCACTAGGATGTTGATTCATTACAGGTTAGGCTATGAAGTGTGAGGAAATGTAATACTCATTAGCAATAAGCTAAGAGGCTTTGTGAAGAGACCATACCGGCCCAGTTTTGTTCAGGGCTGTGATTTTAAGCAATGATTTTCTATCTCGAGTTTGCTGAAATCGAGGCTGGACTAGGTCATGCCTCAGGGGTAGACATGACAGAAACAGAGTATTTAAAATGGAATTAGGAAACAGTATTTCAGGTGGAACCCCAGGGTTGAGTAAGCCTATACCGAAGCCAGGGTTTCTTTCTTTTGAAGTATGCAAGTCACGTAATACAGCTTGCACAACTTTTTCTAAGGGATAATTTACCTTTCTTACTCTATCAAGTCCAAACACCCCCTTGACTTTGGAGATCTTACATAACCCCTTCCTGCCTGTCCACTGTGATTTTCCAGTACATTAAACAGTGTACACTCCTTGCGGCCGTGGGAATAATCCACTCATTCGCTCCAACCCTCCCTCAAGTGGTGACCTTTATCCTTGCTCCTCCTTACCAAAAGCTGTTTTCAAGGCCTTCTCAAGCAATCTTCTTTGATTACTTTGCCCTTATCCATCTTCCTCTTGTAGGATGTAGGACTTAGAAATTACCATCTACTCCTTGCTGTTTGGTGAGCACACATGTATATAAACATGTAACTCGTGTATATTATATATATAAAGTCATACACACAATACACGGCGTTTTTGATTGCTCTGTCGATGGCACTCCCACTTAGATTTTTAGATTATTGTGGGTAGGGAGAAATGGAATAATCTATCTCTAATCTAATAGGTAGTGGGCAACTACAATCTAGAACTTTATGCTTAGGTTATATGCTGAACTTGTCAGGGCTCTTAGTAACATGAAATACAGGTTTGAGCTTAGTTTCATCCTCAGAGGCCTGAGTATTTCCAGTTTTCTGTCCAGGATTGCTGTTTCAGTTAATAGTTCTGGTGGTTTTAAGATCTAGACCCTCTCCTGTCTTGGCTTCTGTCTAGTGAGTACAAGTCAGTGAATTTTGCATGTGATTTTAAGAAGCCCCAGGGTCAATTGGAGCGGAATAGCATAGTGCTTGTGAATCAGGTTGCCTGGAAGGAGTCTGCTCACCCAACTGGGTGACCTGGCAGAAGTTATTAAAATTATTTGTGCCTCAATTTCCTCATCTGTAAAATGGGGATGATAATGGTACATACTTCAAAGGGTTGCTGTGAGAGACCAAAGGAGATAATACATATAAAGTGCTTAGTAGAGAGTGTGACACATGGTTAACACTCAATAAATTGTAGTAATTAATTATCATTGTTATTCTGAGCATGTGGGTAGGAGTGGACTGGTCTCATGTGGTTTAGTGTCATGCTGGCGTCATTTCCATATAAGAATATTTGGGAAGAACAGCTTATTAATGGATACGTGGAACAGTGGCATGTGTGTATATGGGTACCTGTAGGTTCTTTCCTACACAAGGCATCTGAAGATTGGATCTGAAAACTTTTTTTAGTTGATTTAAAAATTTTTTAAAGTATGCAATTCAGTAGTTTTTAGTATATTCACAAAGTTGAGCAACCATAACCACAATCTTTTTTTTTTTTTGAGACGGAGTCTCGCTCTGTCGCCCAGGCTGGAGTACAGTGGCGCGACCTCGGCTCACTGCAAGCTCCGCCTCCCAGGTTGACGCCATTCTCCTGCCTCAGCCTCCCGAGTAGCTGGGACTACAGGTGCCCGCCACCATGCCTGGCTACTTTTTATTTGTATTTTTGGTAGAGATGAGGTTTCACTATGCTGGCCAGGATGGTCTTGAACTCGTGACCTCGTGATGCACCCGCCTTGGCATCCCATAGTCATAGGATTACAGGCATGAGCACTATCTAATTCCAGCAGGTTTCATCACCCCCAAAAAGAAACACCATACCCTTTTGCAGTCACTCTTCCCTCTCTTCCTGCCGCCACTGAGGCAACCACTAGTCTACTTTTTGACTCTATGGATTTGTCTGTTCTGGACATTTTGTATAAATGGAATTATGCAATATGTGGCCTTAGGTATCTGGCTTATTTCACTTCACAGAATGGTGTCAAGGTTCATTGTGCTTTAGCATGTATTAGCACTTCATTCCTTTTTATGGCTGAAGATTTCATTGTATGGCTCTATCACAGTTTGTTTATCCATTCATTAGTGGATAGACATTTTGATTGTTTCTACTTTTGGGCTATTATGAGTGCTGCTGTGAACATTCATATACATACAGATTTCTGTGTAGATGTGTGTTTTCAGCTCCCTTGGGCAAATACAGTATATCTAACTTTTTGAGAAGCTGGCGTGCTATATACAAAAATGACTGGTTTGAAATCTTGATGTGGTGAAATCCTGTGGGCAGATGGTCCGAATTATTATTTTATTAAGAACATCATTCTTCATGTCGATTTTTTTCCATCTATAAAAAAAGTTTTGTTCAGACATCTTTTGTTCCCAAACCAAATCCTTTACTGATTGAAAGAATGGTTTCCATGTTTTCGCTCCCTAAGGCAATAGTGCATGGAAGAGGTGAGGTCAGGGAAGACATTTGTCACCTGTGTGCATGATCACCTCCAGTCCTTTTCCAAAATGCACCAGGGACTCTTGTTCATTCAGGAAAAACCATGGTTGGTCCCAGCTCATTTGCCAGACTGACAATACCACTGATGACATTGGTCCTTTTGCTTTTTCTGGAACCATGTCCCTGCGGGGGGAATGCCTGTGCTTTCTCTGATTTTCATCTGTATTTCTTTCTGGCCCACTAGTTTTCTTCCTTCCTTCCTTCCTTCCTTCCTTCCTTTCTTCCTTCCTTCCCTTCCTTCCTTCCTTCCTTCCCTTCCTTCCTTCCTTCCTTCCTTCTTTCTTTCTTTTCTTTCTTTCCTTCCTTCCTTCTTTTCCTTCCTTCCTTTCTTCCTTCCTTCCTTCCTTCCTTCCTTCCTTCCTTCTTTCTTTCTTTCTTTCTTTCTTTCTTTCTTTCTTTCTTTCTTTCTTTCTTTCTTTCTTTCTTTCTTTCTTTTTCTTTCTTTCTTTCCTTCCTTCCTTCCTTCCTTCCTTCCTTCCTTCCTTCCTTCCTTCCTTCCTTCCTTCCTCTCCTTCTTTCTTTCTTTCTTTCTTTCTTTCTTTCTTTCTTTCTTTCTTTCTTTCTTTCTTTCTTTCTTTTCTTTCTTTTCTTTTCTTTTCTTTTCTTTTCTTTTCTTTTCTTTCTATTCTTTCTTTCCCCTTTCTCTAGAAATCTGCTGAGGCTTCACTCAACTAAAAATTTGTCCTGCTGTAGTCCTGCCCTTCAATTCCTGTTCTCTGCTGTTCACTGTATAATGCACAAACGTCTTTAAAGAATAGTAAACTGTACCCCCACCTGCTTCTTCACCTTTGTATTTTCCCCCCACTTAGAATCACCTGGTAAATTTGTTTAAAATGAAACTTTTGGGACCCATCCCTAAAGATTGTGACTCACTGGGTCTGGGATGGAGCCTGGAATTCTGCATTTCGGTAAATATACCAGGTAGTTTTGCTGAAGGTGGTCTAGGAACACCCTTTGAGAAGCACAGCTCTAAATGCTGATGCTCAAGATGGGACTGAAGGATTGCATCCATTTGGGTAGCATCCATTTATTAAGTGAGTAGTTATTGGGCTTCTACTGTTTGCCAGGCACTGAAATCTGGTTTCCGCCTCTGGTATAATTACATGAAAAGTGCTCTCTTCAAAGAGAAAGAAATTGGATGTTCTTTTCTCAGTGTACATGGAATACCTCTGTGCAGACTATTCATCCTTTCTTTTACATTTTCTGCTGCCCTGGCTTCTCTGATTTTGCTTTCTCTAGTCTTTTTGTCTGTAAACCTGATCAACCTCATCATGCAGGTTTTCTTCCTGGTGCCATTGCCAATGCCATAATTGTTAGCAGAGACACCTTTTTGTTTTCTTTACTTTTTAAAACTCTGCTCAGATTTTAAAGACTACCTTTTCAGTTGCCACCTTTTTGATGAAGTCTTAGAAATTCTCCCCAAGAAGTTATGGTATCTCGTTTCTTTCTTTTTACCCCTCAGGTCACTTACTGCATTTTGCCTAGTATTACGTTATAAGGTGGGTGGTATAGTTCCAGTGAAATTGGAGAGGCTGAATCTTACCTTAGTATCCTCTGTGGTGCCCAGCACAGTGGTCTACATGGACTAAGAACTGAGTGAATCCTTTTTTTTTCTCTCTCTCGAGACGAAGTCTTACTATGTTGCCCAGGCTGAGTGCAATAGCATGATCTCAGCTCATTGCAACCTCTGCCTCCTGGATTCAAGTAATTCTCCTGCCTCAGCCTCCTGAGTACCTAGGATTACAGGTGCACCCCACCATGCCCAGCTATTTTTTGTATTTGTAGAAGACACGGGGTTTCACCATGTTGGCCAGGCTGGTCTCAAACTCCTGACCTCGTGATCCTCCCGCTTCGGCCTCCCAAAGTGCTGGGATTGCAGGCCTGAGCCACCGCATCTGGCCCATAGTTTTTGATTAGTAATAATTACAATGAATGTTTGTTTATTAATTGCTTTCTATGTGTAAAAATTTTAAATGGTATTTAAAGCAAAATATTGTGAAGAATAATAAAGCTAATACCCATAGCTAGCTACCCTAGCACTCACCTTAAGAAAGAAAACGTTAAATAGAGTTGAGTGACGCACATATTTCTCCATAGCCGCATCCTGCTCTCACCTGCAGTGGTGACCTTTACACTGAATCTGTGTTTAGTTTTCTTAAACATGATGCATACTTGCTCTGTGAACCAAGCCTAGTGGGAATTAGGAGACCAGAGTCCTCATCCCAGCTATTAACCAGCTGTGAGATCCTGGGGAAGTCTCCTAACTTCCTTGAACCTTAGTTTCTTCTTTTGTAGAATAAGGAGATGAGACTTTAATCATGATCTTGAAGGGCTGTTCCAGGCTTGATTGTCCTCTGCCCATGGACTTGTGTTAGCTGACGTTCTGTTTGACCCGACGTGGAATACAGAGCAGTGAGGCTGGCTGTAGTGCCCGGAAGGAGGCTGAAGACCCAGGAAATGTGAATCCTGACCTTTTGTCTAACTCTTCTGTCCAGAGCTGTCTCAGCAGTGAATAATTTTGAGTGAGCAATTTTTATGGAAGGAGCAATTTTTATGGAAGCAATTTTTGTGTAAGGAAGAACAAGTCTGGGCCTGGAGAAAGGACACATGGCCTGATTCTAACACAGCCTTGATCCTAACCCAGGCTTCAGTCCCAAATATTTGAATCATCTACTCACTGTTTTCTCATGTTTTCCCCAATTTTAGGACTGAGTCATCTAAGAGTCACAATATCAACCGTCCATATAAGGTTTGAGGTTCTGTATGCCACTCTCCCCTACACTGACCACATTTCTAAAACAGGGTAAATAGTGATCAAACAACAACAACAACAACAACAATAAACCGGTATGCATTGAGGAGAGGATAATGATGCAAATAGATTGTTTTGGTGTGGCTAGATCATTGATCATTTGTCTGTAAAATAGTGAGTGGCTTTTGGTTCAAAATTTCATGTTATTAATTAAAAGAAATACTTGGAGTATGTAATCACCAGTTTTCTGGGGTTGCCACCACCACTTCCCATAAACGTGGTGGCTTTTAAAACAAGATAAATCTATTCTTTCACAGTTCTAGAAGCCATAAGTCTGAAATCAAGGTTTCAGCAGGGCCACAGTCCTTCCAAAGGGTCTAGGGGAGAATCATTTTTCACTGATTCCAGCTTCTGGTGGCTCCCAGTGTCCCTTGGCTTGTGGCCACACAGCCTCATTGTTTGCCTCCCTTCATCTTAGATGTGTCTCTCCTCTGTGTCTAAAATCTCCCTCTCTTTTCTCTTATGAGGACACCAGTGATTGGATTTAGAATCTGCCCTAAAACCTAGGATGATTTCATCTCAAGATCCTTGACTTAATTACATCTGCAAAGCCCTTGTTTTCAAATAAGGTCATAATTATAGCTACTGGGGATTAGGACTTGGACATATCTTTTGGGGGGAAACTATTCAACCCATTACAGAATGCTTTTGGAAAGATGTGTGAGCCCAAAGCATTGGTTATTATTTCACTTTTGTAGCATGGCTTTCTTCCATCAATGATAAGAGCATGCTCTTGCCATATAAAAATCTACCTGAGGCCAGGTGCGGTGGGTCATACCTGTAATCCCAGCACTTTGGGAGGCCGAGGCAGGCCGATCACCTGAGGTCAGGAGTTTGAGACCAGGCTGGCCAACATGGTGAACCCCGTCTCTATTAAAAATTAAAAAAAAAATTAGCCAGTTGTGGTGACGGGCATCTGTAATGCCAGCTACTTGGGAGGCTGAGGCAGGAGAATGGCTTCAACATGTGATTCTTCTGAGCATGTTTGTGTTCCTGGTGGCACAGCTGCAGTCATTTTTAAGGAGAGAGATGCTCAGGTCCTCTGGCACCATGGAGCCTACTGCCATGTACGAACTAATACAGACATCAGAGGCCTGGGAGATGCTGAGTCAGGACACAAAAGAGCTGGCTGTGGTGTAAACGTCATGCACTGAGGGATCTTTCACAAGGGTTACTTTGAACTTTTTCAGGGAAGTACAATTGTTACTCTCTAATTTCTATTAGCTGTTAATAACTGATAAACATCATTACATCTGTCTGATTTTTCAAAAGCAAAAGAAGAAATGGAAAGAATGAACAATGATAGCTATGTTTTTATGCGTGGCTCTCTCTTAAGCCACCCAAGAGGACCATATAATGAGCTTCCAAATCTATTTTGCTCCTTGTTCATCTCGATGCCCACCTGCAGCTTCCATTCATGATAACAAACTTGATGTCCTCTGCAGGCAATGAATGGAGAACAGATGTCACTGTTTTGTTTTTCTACAGTGCCTGAATTCCTGTGAGGGAAAAGTAAAATAAAATCTCAGTTTGCTCTAGATGACTATTTTGTGCCCACACAAAGGATCATTCTAAAAAGGAATTGATCAGGGCCTTCGGGTGTGGGCCAAATTCAAAACAAACTGAATTTTCCCGAATGACCCACAGATAGAAAGCATTTACAACAGTGCCTAGTCTGTCACAAGCACTAAGCCCAATCTGTGCAGGATCAGGAGCATGAGGGCAGGGAAGATGAACTTCCCTGTCAGAGACACTTTCCTCCTCAACTCAGTCTCTGCCCCAAGCAATGTGACTCAAACTAAACCATTTCTTCTGTATCTGTTAGTAAAATCCCCACCATAGCCCTATGAGGCACAGCTGTTTCTTGTTGTCTGTGGTCGTTAGATTCTGTAAAGTCACTTGAACACTGAATTAGTGAATACCAAACCATTGTTCCTAGGGGAAATACAGGGTTAGGTTCCTGTGGGCCGATGGCAGGATTAGATCCCTGTCAACCAATCAATACATAACGTTGTTTTATGGGTTTCTGCCTAAAGACACCTTATTTAATATATATTGTTGATCTATCAATATTGAACTCTTGGCCAACACCCTATATCTCATGTTGGAGTGAAGCTTATCCAACATGTATGTTAGTACTTTAGCACTACATTTTGGGAGATATTCTAAACAGTGAAATTGCCAGCTAAAAGTACAAAAATGCAAAAAAAAAAAAAAAAAAAAGCCGCTAAGTGGGGGTCGGGTGCGGTGGCTCACACCTGTAATCCCAGCACTTTGGGAGACCAAGACAGGTGGATCACTTGAGGTCAGCAGTATGAGACCAGCCTGGCCAACATGGTAAAACCCCGTCTCTACTAAAAATACAAAAATTACCTGGGCGTGGTGGCACGTGCCTGTAATCCCAGCTACTCTGAAGGCTGAGGCAGGAGAATCACTCGAACCTGGAGGTGGAGGTTGCAGTGAGCTGAGATTTTGAGACACTGCACTCCAGCCTGGGTGACAGAGCGAGACTCCATCTCAAAATATATAAATAAATAAAATGTTGCTAAGTGATCACAAAAAGGACACTTGTTTCCAATCTGATAGCTGAACCAAGAAGCCTGAGTGTTGCCTTTTGACCTCAGCTGGGTTGTGCATCTCAGGCAACTCTAAATTTTTTGCCACTCTAGGCATGTTCACGAATGGCCTTGGAAACATCACTAGTATTGATTTTGGGGTTACAGGTAAATTTTGATGAGTGGGCGAATTTGCAAATACAGAATCTGCAAATAATGAGGATTGGCTGTAATTCTGTCCGCCATCCCCACTTGGCCACTGAGGAAACTGAGGCACAGAGAACTTCAGTAACTTGCTTAGAGGCACACGTGGTTGAACTGGGATTCATATGCTAGTAGATATCAATGCCATAGAAAGAGCAGAGCCCTTCGCGCCGAGAGGTATGGAACTAGCTGCTTACGTGGTGTGTGTTAGAAATTGTGTTTGGAGTTTGAATCTTTCCCTGAATTGTTATAGCCTGGGGTCCAGAAACACTGGGCCTTTTCCTGCATTGAGGCTAGGGAAACCAGGTGCCAGTGGGAAAGAAGGGTGGGGGAAGGGAGGGCTCACAACATGTAAAAGGGAATCACCACCAACTCTAGAAGTATCATAATCTTTTACATTTGTAGAGTTTCTCATTTTACAGTGTGGACTCTCCTGACTTGGAGCTGATCAAATCGTCTTCTCCCCGTTGGAAGGGCTTTTAGAAAGTGTTGACGAGTATGTTTATGTCAGTGAGATTTCTCAGACCGGGGCCCAGATGGCCTGACTTTTTTCCCACCACATACTATTGGGTTTTCCAGAGCCAGGTCTCTGAGCAGATTGGGAAGATTGGCACACCTCATCTGTGGCTTCCTGCAGAAACCTGCAGTGTACAAAGCTCCGGGGCCAGACAGT
This sequence comes from Macaca mulatta, assembly GCF_049350105.2. Taxonomy (NCBI): domain Eukaryota; kingdom Metazoa; phylum Chordata; class Mammalia; order Primates; family Cercopithecidae; genus Macaca; species Macaca mulatta. Next base: position 121,220,450 of record NC_133417.1, on the reverse strand, counting down.
GACTCACAGGAAGTGCCTGCAGGGGCACAAAGGGTTTGTACTGAAGGAAAGTGCCCTAGATGGAAGATTCTCATTGCAAGGCCGGCACTTTTGCCTGCTTGAAAGACAGGGGAGTGATAGGGGAGGGCCAAAGGGGCGTGAATGCTGTCCCGGGTACAGGGCTTTACCCCCAACAAGTAGGAGGGAAGCTCTTTATAAGAAGTCAGCTGTCCAAAATTCACAAGGATGACTTTTAAAGGTTTTCTTCCCTGGAAAGCCACAGCATCCCTCTTCTTTTTTTGTGACTTGCATTAGTCAGTCTTAGTGCCGTTGGAAGTTCCCAAGATGAAATTTCTTTCTCCTACACATCATGTGAGTTTGCTGGAACTTTTTATTCTCTAGAATCTTGAAGTGATCTTATCAGTACACCACCTATGTTTAAAAAGTAAACTCTGCTTAAATGCTGGATAAAATAGTTTATTCCTTTAGCAACTAAAGTTGTTTTAGTCTTGTTAATAAATCTTTGTTTTGTGACAGTTATATACCATGCACTCTATTCTTTTGTGCCCTTTTAGGAAGTAATTTTGGTGACATAGTATGCAACAAACAATGAACTGTTTGACACCGTCCTGAATCGGCTTTTACTTAGCTTTTTTACTTTTTTTTACAAAAATCTTTTAAAAACGTGTTTGAATGTGTGATATTACAGACAAAAAAACCATACACAAATATGTTTAGTATAAAGAATAACTATAGGCTGGACGCTGTTGGCTCACGCCTGTAATCCCAGCACTTTGAGAGGCCGAGGCAGGTGCATCACTTGAGGTCAGGAGTTCGAGACCAGCCGGGCCAACATGGCGAAACTCCGTGTCTACTCAAAATACAAAAAAAAATTAGCTTGGTGTGGTGGCGGCACTTATAATCCCAGCCACTCTGGAGGCTGAGAAAGAAGAGTCACTTGAAGTTGGCAGGCAGAGGCTGCAGTGAGCCAAGACTGCACCACTGCACTCCAGCCTGGGTGACAGAGGTAGACCCTGTCTCAAAAAAAATAAAAAATAAAAATAAAAAGAATAACTAGAAAGTGAACACTCCTGTAACCACCTCCCATGGCGAGAGATAGCTATTGCCAGCCCTTATCTCCTCCTCGATCATATCTAGACTTCTAGCTTTCCCACCTATGTGTGCACCTTAAAGATGTACTTTTGTATTGCCTGCCTTTAAACTTTGCATAAACGGGATCAAACTGTGTGTTCTCATAGAACTCACTTTGTTGGTGGAGCTTTGGGAGATTCCTCCGTGGTGTTGTGTGTAGGCTTGTTCGTGGTTCTTATTGCGTTAGAGTGTATTCCATTTTGTTCCCCTATTCTACTCTTGGTGGACTTTTGGGTGGTTTCCAGTTTGGGGCTATGAAGTATGGTTTAAAGTCAGCATATAAGGTGAAATTAATTATTCATCCCTCAGTCATACTGGCCTGCCCCTGGTTCCTCAAATATACCACCCACACCCCTGCCTCAGGACCTTTGCACTTCCTGCCTACCCTGCCTTGAAGACTCTTTCTCTGGTTTTCTGTGTGGATAACTCTTTCACTTTATTTAGATCTCTGCTCAAAGTCATTTTATCAGAACATTCTTCCCTGACCATTCTCTTAAAACCGTGCCCCACTCTTCACTGTGTCCCTTACTCACTATGTATTTCTTTATAGTCCTGAATATCATGGGACATAAACATATGTGCTTATCATCTGCTTCCTTCCACAAGACTGTAAGGCGAATTTTCAAAAATTTAAACAGCTAAAAAAATGTTAGGAGCTCGTCTGTGAGCCTGAAGACACAGAGTCATACTCATCTGTACAGTTTAGAGCCCTGTGAACTTGGGAAACAAGGATGCATTGGGTCAGGAAATATTTATTGAGCATTTACTATGTGCCAGGCACTGTTTTTTTTTTTTTTTTTTAGGCAGAGTCTAACTGTCGTTTAGGCTGGAGTGCATTGGCACGATCCTAGCTCACTGCAACCTCCGCCTCCCGAGTTCAAGTGATTCTCCTGCCAGGCACTGTTTTAAGCACTTGAGATATATCACTGAGCAAAGTAGATGCAGATCCCTGTCCTAGTGGCTTTTATTCTAGTGGTGGCGGTGGTAGTGGTGGGGGGCACAATAAACAGTAATAAGTAAACTAGGAGATAAATAAGTTTGTAGGAAACAAAAGTAGAGCAAGGGAGGGAGCATGTTGCAATTTTAAATAGGTTGGTCAGGGCAGGCTTGTTGAGGAGGTGGTGTTTAAACAAAGACTTGCAGGAGAGGGAGGAGTGAGGATGTGGCTGTCAGGAGAAAAACATTCTAGGCAGATGGAGATCAGCCAGTGCAAGGCCCTGGGGTCAGGGTGTGACTGATGGGTTCAGGACACCGAAGAGGACAGGGTGGTGGGACTGTCACTGTAGGCCTGTGGACCACTGCAGGACTTTGGCTTATCCCGTAGGCCAAATGGGTTAGCCACTGGCAGGTTTTGAGCTGAGGGATGACATGATCTGATTTACATATTAAAATGGTCACTTTGGCCATCCTGTTAATAAAGAGAAATAGGTGGGTAAAAAAGACAACTGCAGAAATTCTTATGCAAAATGTAAGAGGCCTTGGCTCAGGGTGTAGTGGTAGAGGTGGATGGTTTTTGATTGTGGAGCCAATAGGATTTTCTGATGGATAGGATGTAGGGGATGAGGGAGTGGGGGATGCCGTCAAGGGTCTTGGCCTGAGCAATGGGAAGGACGGAGTTGCCATCGTCTGAGTGGGGAGCCTGTGGATGGGTTTAGTGGGAAGATCAGGTGCTTGGTCAGGACCACACTGAGCTTGTGTTGTCTGTGAGACATCCCAGGGGAGATGGGAAATTTGAAATTTGGGAGAGAGTACTGAGCTGGGGATTCCGATTCAGGAATCTTCCTCATGTAGATGACGTTTAAAGGCGTGGCACTAGATGAAGTGACCAGGTGTGAATGAAAGCAGAGGAGACACCGAGGACTGGGTCTTATCTTCTTCAGCCCTCGTATTTCCTCAGCTGGATGACATAACAGTGCTTGCTTCACAGGGTGCCTGTAAGGACCATCTTCAAGCCTCGAGAGCAGGGCACAGATGTGTGAAGCAGCATCATACGGGGCTCTGCCTCAGTGTGAGAATAGAAAGCCCAAAGGGTAGGAGCACATCAGAGTGGGATGCCAGGAAAGGAGTGCTCAGGGCTTTTCTTCCTTCACACTGAGGCAGGTCACATCTCTGGGGTTGAAGGAAGTCATGAGTGTAGGTGGCAAGTGCTGAGGAAAGTGCTGGAACCAATGGAACAATCGCCCCACCGCACCCCAGCTTGGGCAACAGAGCAAGACTCTGTCTCAAAAAATAAAAAATAAATAAAAAAATAAGAAATAAACTTGGGGATAAAACATGTTTAAACACTGGATCAACTAGGTAAGAGAAAGCCGGTATCTGAAAGAACAAAGGAAGGAGAGATAGAAAGAGAGAAAGGAGAAGGAAAGAGAGAATGAGAGAGAAGGAAAGAGAGAATGAGAGAGAAGGAAAAAGAGAGAGGAGGAGAGGGAGAGAAAGAGAGAAGAGAGGGAGAAAGAGAAGAAGAGGGACAGAGAGAAACCAAGAAAGGACAGGAAGAGAGAGGGGGGAAGAAAGAAAAAAAAGAAAGAAAGAAAAGAGGAGAGGGAGAAAGGAAGGACTGAAGGAAAGACAAAGAAGGAGAGCGAGGAGGGAAGGAAGGCGATGGTGGAGAGGGAGAAGATCTTTGGTTCACCTTCTCCATCCCAGGGAGGTCTCAATAGAGGGAAAAAGGGAAAGCTCTTGAAGCCAGGGGAGGTAGCAGGCCAGCGACTTCCTAGCAGGAAATCAGACCAAAATCTGTGAGTGTCAAGGGCGTGGACCATTGACTGCTGTTGACTGGAGATTTTCTTTCCTTGCTGTTTCAGTCTTAAGCTAGTGGCCACTGCCACACGACCTGTGGGGAGAGCAGTAAAGTCACTGGAACTGCTGGTGTGGGCAGCCAGCCTGTGTGCACTGTATTTGGTGGAGCCTTCCAAGGTCTTTTACATGCAGTCCTTGTTAGTAGTGAGGAATCCTGAGGAACTCTTGGTAAATGGCTTCAATGCTGACTAGCACTTTGCAGCCGTATCCCCAGGCAGAAGTTAGTACCTACAGACCTTTGTCTCTTGTTTAGCTGTAGATCATGTTGAAAGAAAAGACTCTGGATTGATTGGGTCTTGTGCCCCTGGGTGGGATTAAGGGTGAAATCTGAGACTTTTCTCACCCTACCTTTTGAGAGTAAAAGCAGCTTAGTGTGTAACCTCAGAGCCACCTCTCAAACGCCTGACGTTAATAAAATATTTATCATCAGCAGATGGTGGCCAGGGGAAAACAACCACTTTCACTTTCGTTAGAGCCTTTTAGAACTCATGATATGGGGGAGGGAGAGAAAGGGAAGCTTCTGACTTCTGGTCTGTTTCCCCTTATCTGTCCTCCCAGGGGTTTTCAGGCCCAGACCCCTGGGCCTTTGCACTACATTCTCTTGGCACAGGCCCCAGAGCCCTTCATGGTCTGGGATACATAGAGGTTCCAGAGCTGCTTCTCCTTAGGCCATTTGCTGTAGGCTTCTCTCTGTTCTAGTTTCTCTGTCCAAAGGATTAAACGTTTTAAAACAATGTGGCTTGATACCTTGACCTGATGGCTGTGAAGGAGTGAAAGGGGCAGGCCCAGAGAACGGGACCCAGGATCCGGTGAGCCAGGCCAACTCTCACAGATGCTTCTGATGCTGCTGAATGAGCTCACAGCCCCTGTGCATTTTTACCAGTATTTTGAAAAAAGTTCTTTCTTTATTTAACAGTGGCACCCCACCTTTCCTATGCCCCAAAGAAACCTTGCAATTACTGAATAAGAACGAAGCAGGAGCCAGGTCCGGGTCTGGAGAGGGAGCGGGGCAGAGTGGAGGAGGCTGCTCTGTGGCCACCAGCAGGTCAGATCCTGCTGGGAAGGGCCCAGGAGCTCACAGAGATTACCACTGCTGGGAGGCATTGCCCGTCCAGGGGCATAGCAGTTGGTTCTCTTTCCTGATTTACATCATCCCCTGAGTATCAGTGACGAGGCAGAGTTGGAGGCTTGTTAGGGGAACACTGCTTCTAATTAGGGCAGGGCTAGATATGGTGAGATCCCAGGAGGCACTCACCTTCTGGAGATATGGGCACTTCTAAACAGGCTGGGGTTGACCTTCCTATGGAGCTTTACTTGGGCTTGTAGATGAAGGATGAGAGGCTAGTGTTTTATGCTGGCTGAAGTCATGCGTGTATGTGTGTGGATGGATGTGATAGGCGAGAGAAAGAGAGGAGAGACAGAGATGCAGAGACAGCTAGAGAGAGGAGAGGAGAAATAGAGAAAGAGGAAAAGAAGCGAGAGTGAGAGAGAGCAAGAGAGAGGAGGGACAGAGAGACAGAGAGAGAGGTTGTGAGAGGGTGGGGAACTGGCCAGGGAGGCGGCTGAGATCGTCATTTTAAAATAGGAAAAGAAATTGTGGCTTAGCAAAGTAAAAGGTGGCTAAATTATTCATGGTCTAATGTTATTTTTACTGATTTTTCAGGTACGTACTGGCTCCTTTCTAAAGCTCCTGCTTTAGGGAAATTTTTAAAAGGCGGTACCATGAGTTATGTCTGGGATTTCCTTCAGCAGATTTCGGAGTTACAGCGCAGTTTGTTGCATTCAACAAGTGCTTTTAAGGCAACTGCTGTGTCCTAGGACCCTGCTAGGTGATGTGGGAAAGAAATGTAGAAATGTAGAAGAGAAACTGGATACAACCCCTGCCCTACAGGAACTGACCCACCTGTTGAGGAGACAAGACATAGAAATGAAACACATCTGGGAGAAGATGGAAGACCGATGTCAGGAAAAGTACCAGGGTTTCATTGCCCCAGAAGTGCATTTATTGTGATGTTGGAAGCCATGGTTGCCGCTCTTGGTGGGAGCTCTGTGCCAGGTCTGGGTGACTCAAGGAGAGTGCGTCCTGGAGACAAGCCCCCAGGGGCACCTGCTGGTTTGTACAGGGAGCATCCACATAGGTAGTCAGGATCTGAGCTGCTTCACTGTGAGTTCATCCCTGTCACGGCATTTGGATGCTGAGTTATATGACAGTGGCTTCTCTGGGATCCCCACCCAGGAACTCATGTTGGGGGGACTGTCAGCTGGCTGCCTGGCCCAGAAGAAGTCAAGAACTGCAGTATTCTTGTCCCTATCTGCAAAGGATGGGTCCTGACACCGGGACCCATGCTTGTGTAACATGAAGGGTGGAATGCAGGAGCCCTTGGCTCAAGCCCTGAATATATTATGCAGTGGTTGCATATCATCGGCTGCAGAAAGAAATTGGAGTCAGCATCCTTCATGTTATTGACACTTCTGTGGTGTCCACCTGCTCTTTGGCATTCCTCTTTGTCCTGCCTGATCTCGCTTTCTGGACTCACCTATTCTTTTCCGTCCCCTAATCCCCTAAGACTGTTCTTCTGATTCTCTGACCTGCTTCTGTGATGCCATGAAATGCTGCATATTGCTCCCACATCTAGATCTCTGCCCTGTCCTCGCTCCTAAACCCAGGTCCCTGACATCTCCGTGAACATTCTGCAGACTCATGAGGTCAACCTTGGCTTCTGCCCCATACGTTGCAGTTAAAGGCATCACCTTTGCTGGTACCTCTGTGCCTCCCATGATGGGCTGCTGTCACCCCTCTCAGATGCTGCTGGAATCAGTCCTCATTTCCACTCTCACTGCTATTTCCCTCACTCTCAACCTCACTTACTTTTATCTCAATCATAATTTCAGAATGTTCAAAATTATGTATTTGTTTAGCGATAGAACCCCATTTTTCCTGTGCCTCAAACAACCTTCCTTCTAGCTCTAACAAAGACTATTTGAATGGAGAAGCTGCCCTGGTTGTGGTTGGTTTGTGGGTTCTTTCTATCTCTGCCAGAGAAGCCCTGCCCATCTCTTTCTCTACTCCTGCCCCACTGTGGTCCCAAGGCCCCCTGACACCAGGACCTCAAAGAGCATGGCTTGAAAATTACCCCTACCCCCTGTGACAGTTGATTGTGACACCCTCCTAAGCCATCTTCTTGTTCTTCCTTCACCCAGAGTTATTTCTCTAAAATCCAGACCTGACATGGCTCAAAAGCCTGTTGATAATGTTGCAGTTCACAGAATGAAGCTTGGACGCCAGCACTACTTTTAATCTGACCCCATATTACCTTTTCTTCTTTATGTCCCTACATTTTCCTTGCTCCACGCACCACATGCTGCAGTCATGCAGGAATACTTCGATTCCCCAATCCTGTGGGCTCCCAAAGCCCCCATATACTGCTTTGACTTGAGCTGATCTTTCTGCGAGGAATAACTCTGCCCTTGTTTCTCTTCCTGCTGGAAGCCTGTTCAGTCCTCAGGTCTGGTTAGTTCTTGAACTTCCTTCTCATCATACATAACTTATCACTTCTTCCAGTTTGTTCCTACAACAATCTGTGCATGCTTTTTTTTTTTTTTTTAATGTACTGATCTCATTGCATTATAGTTATGTTAAGGGCAGAGACAATGTCCCATTTATCTTCATGTCCCCATGGCACCCAGCGCAGGACTCAGTATACAGCAGGCATTTATTCCACATTTGTTGAATAAACAAACAATGGAACGAATGAAATGAATGAATTTAACATGCTTACATGGGCAGCGCCCAAAGGCATCGTTCACATGGGCAGCGCCCAAAGGCATCGTTCACATGGGCAGCGCCCAAAGGCATCGTTCACATGGGCAGCGCCCAAAGGCATCGTTTTCCTCCTCTTTCACTGGTTCCTCATTCTCAGGAAGAGTCAGGCTGTGGGGCTGCCTGTGTTCTCGCTTTTATGGTATCAATCAGTAAAAGCAGTGTGGTTCTGAGCATAGTGCGCTTGAGCTGTGTCTGATTTCCCATCATCTGCACCTTTCCCCATAGGGCCAGGTACTTTGTTCAGTCCCAGACCCTAAACTTCTGACCTGCAGCCACAGGGATTTCAGGAGCACTGTTCAACATTCAGTCTCTAAACCCCCTGCTGATTCGGGTAGCTGGCCTCCTGCTAGCCTTGGTTCCAAGGTTCTGTCCCCACCTTTTGCCCTAGTTTTTGTAAGTGGGCCCTGGTTGTTGTCCCAATTTATTTTATTTTATTTTATTTTTTTTTTTGTGAGCTGGAGTTTCGCTCTGGTCACCCAGACTGCAGTGTAATGGCGCGATCTCAGCTCACTGCAACCTCTGCCTCCCCAGTTCAATCGATTCTCCTGCCTCAGCCTCTCAAGTAGCTGGGATTACAGGCATGTGTCACCACACCTCGCTAATTTTTGTATTTTTAGTAGAGATGGGGTTTTGCCATGTTGGCCATGCTGGTCTTGAACTCCTGACCTCAGGTGATCCACCTGCCTCAGCCTCCCAAAATGTTGGGATCACAGGTGTGAGCCACCGTGCCTGGCCCTGTCTTTCAAAATTTGAGACTGTGATTGGCAGTCTGACCTGTACATCATCACTCTAGGGCTGGAGCCCCTCCCTAGCTGGGTGGGTTCCTGCTGCTGAACCCCAATCTGGGGACTAGCACTTTGCTTCCTGTTGCAAGATTTCCTTAGTGCCAACTTCTGAGCATCCCATATTGACATCTTAACATTTTGTGTTTCCTTCCACCCCGGGCCTTTGAAGATGCTGTTTCCTTTGCCTGCAACTCTGTTCCTGTTTTTCCACTTAAAGGTGGAAAAACCTTTAAGAAGAGGTGCTCCAGCACCTCTTCTTCGTGACGCCTGCCTGACGCCTGCCTTCGTGAGGGTTTTCTCTTAGCAGCTTGCATATGTTCTCACGGCCTCCTGAGCTCCCCCTTAATGGCACTTATCACAATTTTTATTTTATAGTCAGATGATCATTCATTAATGTGTTTCCCATACTAGTGAGGTCCAAGGGCAGGGATGATGTCTGTTTTGCTCACAATTTTATTGAGCCCTGTGATTAGCATGTAGTCAGTGCTTTATACATATTACTAGATGAAGTGAATAGCTTCGGTATGACCCTACCTGTCCTTCCCACCGAATTCCCGAATTCAACTGGGGGTTACAGAATTAACTGGGGCTGTGTGCAGGCATGCCCCAGATGTGATGCTCTGTCACTAATCTCTGTAAGTCCACACCCAGGTAACACCTTATAAGGCATAAATCATAAAACAAATGTACAAAACGGGACTGCTGAAATTCTCACTCAACATTCTGTCTTGTTTATTGAAAGTCTTTGGGTATGCGTATTTATTACTTACTTTTCCTGGTGTAAGGAATTTTATAGCTATTATATATCATTGTACTCCAAGTTTACTGTGCTTCCTTGAACTCAGAGCCAGTCAAACGTTCATCCCTTCCTGTTAATCGTTTTCTTTTAATCACACAAGAATTCTATTCCTGGCTGGGCACAGTGACTCACCCCTATAATCACAGCACTTTGGGAGGCCGAGATGGACAGATCACTTAAGGCCAAGAGTTCAAGACCAGCCTGACCAACATGGTGAAACCCTGTCTTTACGAAAAATACAAGAATTAGCCGGGCGTGGTGGCAGGCGCCTGTAATCCCTGCTACTCGGTAGGCTGAGGCAGGAGAATCACTTGAACCTGAGAGGTAGAGGTTGTAGTGAGCTGAGGCGCCTGTAATCCCTGCTACTCGGTAGGCTGAGGCAGGAGAATCACTTGAACCTGAGAGGTAGAGGTTGTAGTGAGCTGAGGTTGTGCCACTGCACTCCAGCCTGGGTGACAAAGCGAGACTCTGTTTCAAAGCAAAAAAAAAAAAAAAAAAAAAAAAAAAAAAAAGAATTGGATTTCCTTTGTTGTCTTAGCTTCTGGGGTACTCAGTGCTGAATTTCATATTTAACTGTAGTAATTACCTCTGCTCAGGTACATCTGTTCTCTGTTCTTTTTAAAGTGATTTATTTGTATTTTTGGTTTGTTTTTACTGCTCTATTGTGTTATGCTTAATTATTAAAGATAATTCAGACCTTTTTGACAATATATTTATATATTACATTGTATAAGTTTTAGTTGATATTGTATGTTGCATGCATATGATATATAACATTATATGTATTATAAAACCCCAATCTTTCCTTTTTTTATACAACAGTGATAGCAATCCGTATTCCTCATTTGGAGCAACTCTGGCGAGGGATGATGAGAAGAATTTATGGAGTATGCCCCATGATGTGTCCCACACAGAGGCAGATGACGACAGAACCCTGTACAATTTGATAGTCATTCGTAATCAGCAGGCCAAAGACTCAGAGGTGAGCACCTTTTGAAGTCTTGCTGTGTGCAGATGATGCTGTATAGCAAAAAATAGTAATTCCTGAGAAGATCAGCTTGAAATAACAAAAAGAATGAAGGATGAGATGTTTGAAATGAAGGGCAGGTATTTCAGCAGCATATATTATCACTGGTTGCTAATTATAGCTAGTCTTGATTGACCTGCTTGATACAGAGATAAGGCTCATTTCTAATTCCTACCTTAATGGCACAAGGCATTAAGGCAATGCTGTTGAAGTGTGTGAAGATAGTTTGCCATCTTAAATGGCTTACCCCGTCCATCTCTAATCTTTCCAGTTGTGTACTAAACCACAGTTACTTGATTCAGACTGAAGTTTGAAGGGTACTTTGCCTTATCACTAATTTTGAATTAGTGAAGCCTGAATTAGTTTTTTTCCCCTTATTTAAAGATCCTTAAATTGTGCATATTGATCAGACAGCAGTGGATCCACTATATATTCGAGATTCTTCTTGTGATAAGGCTTGAACCCTCGCAATAACTCTAAATCCAAAGTGATTGATTTAAGAACACTAGAATATTAAAAAGGAGAGAACTCTGTAAGTTAAGAGAAAACAGCAAAGAGGATCGTAGTCTTTTTCTCCTTTCTTTCAAAAGTCATGTTTGAGTTAGGTTTTCTGACTTCTGTGTTCATCAGCTAGCTCTGAGGAGGAAGCTGTACTAAATATACACTCCATGCTTCTTTGTATAGAGGAATTGAGCAGGGTAGGGAACCTTATAGTTGGGTTTAGTATGTATGTTGGCAGCGGGGGGCGGGTGGAGGTGCTGTGGAGCTCGTTTTTTCCTTATCGAGGTTTCTTTATTTTTGGTAATTAATTGCTATCTCCCCCCCCCAAAAAAAAACATATTTTAGCAGGAGGTGATAAACTTTTAGAAGTGCCATGTGTCCCAGTCCTTTTATTCTGATGTGACTTGGATGCTTTGGAGGGGTTAGACATGCGAATCACAGGGCCGGGGAAGGGCCTGCAGTTGCTTCTGCTCTCGAGGCCTAGGGAAGGGTGGACTGGGACTCCTTCAGTGGCTGCTGTGTAGCATCCCACTAGTGACTGAGCACCCACTACCTCTGGCTGCCCATGTCCCCAGCAAAATCCCCTCTGTGATGGGCAATGCTGAAGGCAAGTCATAAAGCCTGCTGCTGCCAAGAACTGCATTCCCTGGCTGCCCTTTCTGAGCGTATAATTGGGAATGTGTGGCCTTGTTTTCTCTTTAGTGGAAAGAACAAATTCTTACACTCCTGTATTACATTAACCAGCTAAAGTTTCCGCTGGTGAAAACAGTCAGTTCTTCTCTTTTCTTCCTCTTCTTCCCTGACTCTGCCCAAAGCAGTAAGAGCAATATGGAAATAATGTATAGTGTCTCTCTCCCTTTCTCTCTTTCTGTCTCTCTCACCAGGCCCCATGCAAATGTGCAAGGGGCTGGAAGAGGTATTTGGCCTGAATTTGGCAGCTCTCCCTGGAGGAGCTCCCACCTTTCTGCTCACTTATCTTTACTTTTCAAAAGACAGCAGAGGCAACATGAACTACAAAGCCGCTCGAGAAGCACAGCTTCTAAAGTGGCCCATTGTGTCTTTTTTGTGTGATCCTTGGGCCTGGTGTGATGGGTCTTCCAGAAGCCACCGCCTCCTCCTCCTCCTCCTTCTTCCTCTTCCTCTCCTTCTTCCTCTTCTCCCTCTTTTTTTTAAAAATTATACTTTAAGTTCTGGTATACATGTGCAGAACGTGCAGGTTTGTTACATAGGTATACACGTGCCATGGTGGTTTACTCACCCATCAATTGTGATTGCTCAATCACAGACCCAGGTCTGTGATGTTCCTCTCGCTGTGTCCCTGTGTTCTCATAGTTCAGCTCCCGCTTATGAGTGAGAACATGTGGTGTTTGGTTTTCTGTTCCTGTGTTAGTTTGCTGAGAATGATGATTTCCATCATTCTCAAGAGCAGAGGTAACTGAGAATGATGGAAACCATCATTCATCCATGTCCCTGCAAAGGACATGAACTCATTCATTTTTATGGCTGCATAGTATTCCATGGTGTATATGTGCCACATTTTCTTTATGCAGTCTATCATTGATGGGCATTTCGGTTGGTTCCAAGTCTTTGCTTTTGTGAACAGTGCTGCATTAAACATACGTGTGCATTTGAGATACATTCCATCAATACCTAGTTTATTGAGAGTTTTTAGCATGAAATGGTGTTAAATGTTATCAAAGGCCTTTTCTGCATCTATTGAGATAATCATGTGGTTTTTGTCATTGGTTCTGTTTATGTGATGGATTACGTTTATTGATTTGCATGTGTTGAATCAGCCTTGCATCCCAGGGATGAAACTGACTTGATTGTGGTGAATAAGCTTTTTGATGTGCTGCTGGATTTGGTTTGCCAGTATTTTATTGAGGATTTTCACATTGATGTTCATCAGGGATATTGGCCTGAACTTTTCTTTTTTTGTTGTGTCTCTGCCAGGTTTTGGTATCAGGATGATGTTGGCCTCATAAAATGAGTTAGGGAGGATTCCCTCTTTTCCTATTGATTGGAATAGTTTCAGAAGGAATGGTACCAGCTCCTCTTTGTACCTCTGGTAGAATTTGGCTGTGAATCCGTCTGGTCCTGGGCTTTTTTTGGTTGGTAGGCTATTAATTACTGCCTCAATTTCAGAACTTGTTATTGGTCTATTCAGGGATTCAACTTCTTCCTGATTTAGTCTTGGGAGGGTGTGTGTGTCCCGGAATTTATCCATTTCTTCTAGATTTTCTAGTTTATTTGCATAGAGGTGTTTATAGTATTCTCTGATGGGTGGTTTGTATTTTTGTGGGATCAGTGGTGATCTCAGCTTTATCATTTTTTATTGTGTCTATTTGATTCTTCTCTTTTTTCTTCTTTATTAGTCTGGCTAGCGGTCTATCTATTTTGTTAATCTTTTCAAAAAACCAGCTCCTGGATTCATTGATTTTTTTTTGAAGGTTTTTTCGTGTCTCTACCTCCTTCAGTTCTGCTCTGATCTTAGTTATTTCTTGTCTTCTGCTAGCTTTTGAATTTGTTTGCTCTTGCTTCTCTAGTTTTTTAATTGTGAGGTTAGGGTGTCAATTTTAGGTCTTTCCTGCTTTCTCCTAGGCACATTTAGTGCTATACATTTCCCTCTAAACACTGCTTTAGCTGAGTCCCAGAGATTCCGGTACATTGTGTCTTTGTTTTCATTGGTTTCAAAGAACTTATTTGTCTCTGCCTTAATTTTGTTATTTACCCAGTAGTCATTAAAGAGCAGGTTGTTCAGTTTCCATGTAGTTGTGTGGTTTTGAGTGAGTTTACTAATCCTGAGTTCTAATTTGATTGCATTGTGGTCTGAGAGACTGTTATTATTTCTGTTCGTTTGCATTTGCTGAGGAGTGTTTTACTTCCGAGTATGTGGTCAGTTTTAGAATAAGTGTGATGTAGTGCTGATAAGAATGTATATTCTGTTGATTTGGGGTGTAGAGTTCTGTAGATATCTATTAGGTCCGCTTGCTCCAGAGCTGAGTTCAAGTCCTGGATATCCTTGTTAATTTTCTGTCTTGTTGATCTGTCTAATATTGACAGTGGGGTGTTAAAGTCTCCCATTATTGTGTGAGAATCTAAGTCTCTTTGTATGTCTCTAGGTACTTGCTTTATGAATCTGGGTGCTCCTGTATTGGGTGCACATATATTTAGGATGGTTAGCTCTTCTTGTTGCATTGACCCCTTTACCATTGTGTAATTCCCTTCCTTGTCTTTTTTGATCTTTTTTCCTTTAAAGTTTGTTTTGTCAGAGACAAGGTTTGCAATCCCTGCTTTTTTTGCTTTCCATTTGCTTTGTAGATCTTCCTCCATCCCTTTATTTTGAGCCTATATGTGTCTTTGTACAGAAGATGGGTCTCCTGAATATAGCACACTGATGGGTCTTGACTCTTTATCCAATTTGCCAGTCCGTGTTTTTTAATTGGGGCATTTAGCCTATTTACATTTAAGGTTAATATTGCTTTCTGTGAATTTGATCCTGTCATTATGATACTAGCTGGCATTTTGCCTGTTAGTCGATGCAGTTTCTTCGTAGTGTTGATGGTCTTTACAATTTGGCATGTTTTTGCAGTGACTGGTACCGGTTTTTCCTTTCCATATTTAGTGCTTCCTTCAGGAGCTCTTGTAAGGCAGCCCTGGTGGTGACAAAATCTCAGCATTTGCTTGTCTGTAAAGGATTGTATTTCTCCTTCACTTATGAAGCTTATTTTGGCTGGATATGAAATTCTGGGTTGAAAATTCTTTTCTTTCAGAATGTTGAATATTGGCCCCCACTCTCTTCTGGCTTGTGGGGTTTCTGCAGAGAGATCTGCTGTTGGTCTGATGGGCTTCCCTTTGTGGGTAACCCGACCTTTCTCTCTGGCTGCCCTTAACATTTTTTTCTTCATTTCAACCTTGGTGAATCTTACAATTATGTGTCTTGGGGTTGCCCTTCTCGTGGAATATCTTTGTGGTGTTCTCTGTATTTCCTGAATTTGAATGTTGGCCTGTATTGCTAGGTTGGAGAAGTTCTCCTGGATAACATCCTGCAGAGTGTTTTCCAACTTGGTTCCATTCTCCCTGTCACTTTCAGGTACACTAGTCAAACGTAGATTTGGTCTTTTCGCATAGTGCCATATTTCATGGAGGTTTTCTTTATTCCTTTTCCTTCTTTTTTCTCTAATCTTGTCTTCATGCTTTATTTCATTTAGTTGATCTTCAATCTCTGATATCCTTTATTTTGCTTGATCGATTTGGCTATTGATACTTGTGTATGCTTCATGAAGTTCTTGTTCTGTGTTTTTCAGCTCCATCAGGTCATTTATGTTCTTTGCTAAACTGGTTACTCTAGTTAGCAATTCCTGTATCCTTTTTTCAGGTTCTTAGCTTCCTTGCATTGGGTTAGAACATGCTTCTTTAAGTCGGAAAAGTTTGTTATTACCCACTTTCTTAGGTCTTCGTCTGTCAATTTGTCAAACTGATTCGCTGTCCAGTTTTGTTCCCTGCTAGCAAGGAGTTGGGATCCTTTGGAGGAGAAGAGGCATTCTGGTTTTTGGACTTTCCAGCCTTTTTGCACTGGTTTTACTCATCTTCATGGATTTATCTACCTTTGGTCTTTGATATTGGTGACCTGTGGATGGGGTTTCTGTGTGGATGCCCTTTTTGTTCATGTTGATGCTATTCATGTTGATGCTATTCCTTTCTGTTTGTTAGTTTTCCTTCTAACAGTCAGGCTTCTCTGCTGCAGGTCTGCTGGAGTTTGCTGGAGGTCCACTCCAGACCTGTTTGCCTGGGTATCACCAGTGAAGGCTGTAGAACAGCAAAGATTGCTGCCTGTTCCTTCCTCTGGAAGTTTTGTCCCAGAGGGGCACCAGCCAGATGCCATCAGGGGCTCTCCTGTATGAGGTATCCATTGACCCCTGCTGGGAGGTGTCTCCCAGTCAGGAGGCAGAGGGGTCAGGGACCCACTTGAGGAGGCAGTCTGTCCCTTAGCAGAGCTCGAGCACCGTGCTGGGAGATCCACTGCTCTTTTCAGAGCCAGCAGGCAGGAACGTTTAAGTCTTCTGAAGCTGCGCCCATAGCCACCCCTTCCCCCAGGTGCTCTGTCCTAGGGAGATGAGAGTTTTATCTATAAGCCCCTGAATGGGGCTGCTGCCTTTCTTTCAGAGAGGCCCTCCCCAGAGACGAGGAATCCAGAAAGGCAGTCTGGCTACAGCGGCTTTGCCGAACAGTGGTGGGCACCACCCAGTTCAAACTTCCCAGCAGCTTTGTGTACACTGTGAGGGAAAAACCGCCTACCTAAGCCTCAGTAATGGCAGACGTCCCTCCCCCAACCAAGCTCAAGCATCCCAAGTTGCCTTCAGACTGCTGTGCTGGCAGCGAGAATTTCAAGCCAGTGGATCTTAGCTTGTTGGGCTCTGTGGGAGTGGGATCTGCTGAGCCAGACCCTTTGGTTTCCTGGCTTCAGTGCCTTTCCGGGGGAGTGAATGGTTCTGTCTTGCTGGTGTTCCACTGCCACTGGGGTATGAAAAAAAACTCCTGCAGCTAGCTCGGTGTCTGCCCAAATGGTCACCTTGTTTTGTGCTTGAAACCCAGGGCCCTGGTGTTATAGGCACCCAAGGGAATCTCCTGGTCTGTGGGTTGCGAAGTCTGTGTTAAAAGCATAGTATCTGGACTGGAGAGCACCCTTCCTCACAGCACAATCCCTCACGGCTTCCCTTGGCTAAGAGAGGGAGTTCCCTGATCCCTTGCTTTTCTCTGGTGAGGCAACACCCCACCCTGCTTCAGCTTGCCCTCTGTGGGCTGCAACAACTGTCTAACCAGTCCCAATGAGGTAAGCCAGGTACCTCAGTTGGAAATGCAGAAATCACCTGTCTTCTGCATTGATCTCGTTGTGAGCTGCAGACTGGATATGTTCCTATTCGGCAATCTTGACAGAACCTCTTCCTCTTGCCTAAGAAATGAATTCAGGCTCAACTGTAGAGGAACAGGAACTCTGTTTCCAAAACAGGCACTCAAATAAATACCATGAAGATGTGATGATAATTATGCATGAAATGATTAGAAATAACCCTTTTCATCGTGCTTCCTTTATTTATTTTTATTTATTTTTAGTTTTTATTTTGAGACAGAGTTTCACTCTTGTTGCCCAGGCTGGAGTGCAATGGTGTGATCTCAGCTCACTGCAACCTCCGTCTCGTGGTTTCAAGTGATTCTCCTGCCTCAGCCTCCAGAGTAACTGGGATTACAGGCATGTGCCAGCATACCCAGCTAATTTTTGATTAACTATCGGCTAATTTTTGTATTTTTAGTGGAGACAGGGTTTCACCATGTTGGTCCAGCTGGTCTCGAACTCCTGACCTCATGTGATCTACCTGCCTAGGCCTCCCAAAGTGCTGGAGTTACAGGTGTGAGCCACTGTGCCCATCCACTGTCTTCTTTTACATGTGTAACAGTAATGTAGTTTTCAAAAGTTGCTTATGTTGCCAGATGTGGTGGCTCATACCTGTAATCCCAGCACTTTGGGAGGCTGAGGTGGGTGGATGATGAGGTCTGGAGTTTGAGACCAGCCGGACCAACATGGTGAAACCCTATCTCTACTAAAAATGCAAAAATTAGCCTGGCGTGATGGTGCTCGCCTGTAATTCCAGCTACTCAGCAGGCTGAGGCAGGAGAATCTCTTGAACCTGGGAGGCAGAGGTTGCAGTGAGCCAGGATCGTACCACTGCACTGTAGCCTGGGAGAGAGAGCGAGACTTTGTCTCAAAAAATAAAAAAATAAAAAAAGTTGCTTATGTTTTCTTCTAAATTGTTGAAATTTATTTTCCCTACAGATTGGATCATATATTATGTACTGTTCTGTACTTTGCTTTTTTCCCACTTAATATATTTTGGACATATTTGCATTTTAATATGCTTAGATTTACTTTTTTGCTTTAGATGACTCTCTAGTATTCTCTTGCATGGATTCACCATCATTTATTCAACCAGTTCCTATTGATATTTAGGTTGATTTAATGTTTTTCCTGTTGAAAGCAATGTTGTAGTGGACATCCATATATATTTGTATGACCTTCCATAGTTTTTTCAGTAGAATTGTTGTATCAAAGTATGCACATTTGAAATGTTGGAATTGTGACAATGCTTCATATATTAGTCTGTTCTCATGCTGCTAGTAAAGACATATCCAAGACTGGATAATTTATAAAGGAAGGAGGTTTAATTAATTCACAGTTCCTCATGGCGGACGAGGCCTCACAATCATGGCAGAAGGCAAAGGAGGAGCAAAGTCATGTCTTACATGGCAGCAGGCAAGACAACTTGTGCAGGGGAACTCCTATTTATAAACCATTAGATCTTGTGAGACTTACTCACTACTACGGGAACAGTATGGGGGAAACTACCCCCATGATTCAATTATCTCCACCTGACCCTGCCCTTGACATATAGGGATTATTACAATCCAAGGTGAGATTTGGGTGGGGACACAGCCAGACCATATCACTTCATTCTTGCGAAACTAGGGAAAACACTTCAAGATGGAGAACAGAGGTTGCAACCTCAGATCTCTCCAGGGACTAGGCAGTAACATCAGTAAGGGAAGTGGGCACCCCCTGCCCTTCACCCCGCATATTGAATGGCATTGGAAACTCATACTGCTTTTAATGGGAGCAGCTGTTAACTCTAGATAGCTGCTTGCCATGTTGAGAATGTGAACCCACTCACCATGTTGAGAATGTGGGCCCACAAATACTGAAATTTTTAATTTTTCAAAAGAAGCTGAAAATCCAAATTTTCAAATAAAATGTCGAGATTTTAAAATAACTCAATTAGAAAATATGTCAGCTAACTAAAATATGTTTTCTTTCCAGTAGGAGATAGCTTAAAATAAAATAAAATAAAATATGCCTATGGGCTATTGATATGTAAAGATGTTTATAGCAAGGACTACTACTACTTATGATTATTGTTGTTTTGTCCAAGATAATTGAAAACTGAATTCACCATTGATTTAGAAGGTGAAAGTGGGAAGCTAGAGGGGGGTTGTTTTTAACATTGAATGAGTTCCATATTTATTACTATTGCTTATTTTCTTTTCCACACAGGATAAAATTGTTACAGATTTTAATTTAAAAAAAGGATTTTGGTTTTGGAGGAAAATCAAATTTCACTTACTAAGGAACAAGGAACCCTAGATATATTTTGCATGATACAATTTAGAAGCTCAAGAAAGGTATTAAGAAGAATGGAACATAATATTTTTCCTTGAGTAGCAACAGCACAAAAGACCTAGAAATGTCCATATTTGGAATTCTCTAAATGATGAAAAATAATTTCAAGACAGTATATGTATTATCTGCATTCCCCTTGGAATCTGAAGCTGGTAGAGGAAGGACCACAAATAATTAAGGCTAAATTTACAGTATTCCAAATTGAAAAAAAGTCAGGAAAAAATATACATGTAGAAGAGCAAATAATGAAACAAAGGCATGAGCTTGAAGTCAGTTGGTGTCAAAAAATACAAAACAACATTATTTAAATCTCATAGAATCCACCTTCATTTACATAAGCCTTCTGGAGCTGATGGAAAACAGACTTTCAGCAGAAGAAATGATGCATTTTCAAACCTCTAAGTAGTGGAAAAATTATTGCTCTTATCGTTGAATGATGCCATAAAGCACATTATGTTTGCCTAAGAAGTAGTAAACAGCCTCAAAGTCATGTCCCTAAATTATCCTTATGTTCATTTTCATTAAAGTAGTTGTACTTTATGTAACATGCTCTGCTCTAGGGAGCTTAATAATTGTTAATGAAATATGGATACAACTTATTATTTATCTAATAATTATAATCATACTGAGTGAACTTATTCTCTAAGATATTAATAATAATGAAAATAGTGCCAGGCACTGTTCTAACCACTTTGCCTATATTAACTGTGTCCTCTTTAACAACAACTCACTGAAGCAGACACCATTATTATTTCCATTTTAAGCAACTTTTCCAAGGGCACACAGCTGCTAAGTTTGGATGCAGGATTTTAATCTGGCTTTGTGGCTCCAGAGATATATAATGAGTATCAGGATTGAAATGGAGAGAAAGGAACAGATATTGTTGTGATTCAATACAGATTTCAAAATGTATAAGCCAAGTCTGCTCATAAGCCTGTCTCTGTGTCTTGTTGGTGCCAGTGAGTATGAAAGGGATTTTCATGTCAGTGGGATGACAGCTACGTTTGGTCTGAGGATGGTGACCATGTTTCAGGAAGTGCTTCCAGGCACAACACACATGTTTCCCAACTTATGCTTTTCCATAAGCATTGGATTGCCACTGGTTAAGACTTATTTTCCGGGCTTCTGTTTGATGACCTCCAAAATATTTCATTCTACTTCGTTCCATCCCTTCTTCACTTCGTTTAGTGTTCTCTGACCTGTTTTAGTGCCTGTTTCTATGGTTTGGCAGTTCCTTTAGGAGTTTGTACGTAGCTTTAACATTTTGACTCTGCTAAAAAAAAGCCTTAATTTTTATTTTTATTTTATCTTATTTTTTTGGTGACAAGGTCTTGTTCTGTTGCCCAGGCTACAGCATGAGGGGCAATCATAGCTCACGATAGCCTCGACCTCCTGGCCTACAGCAATCCTTCTGCCTTGGCCTCCCACAGCATTGGGATTACAGGCATGAGCCACAGTGACTGGCTGCTTTTACATTTTTGATTAAGGAGATATATGCTAACTAATACGGTTTGGCTGTGTCCACACTCAAATCTCACCTTGAGTTCCCACATGTTGTGGGACGGACATGGTGGGAGCTAATTGAATCATGGGGGCAAATCTTTCCCATGCTGTTCTCTTGATAGTGAATGAGTGTCATGAGATCTGATGGTTTTAAAAAGAGGAGTTTTCCTGCACAAGTTTTCCTTCTTAGCCTGCTGCCATCCATCTAAGATGTGACTTGCTCCTCCTTGCCTTCTACCATTATTGTGAGGCTTCCCCAGCCGTGTGGAATGGTAAGTCCAATTAAACCTCTTTCTTTTGTAAATTTCTCAGTCTGGGGTATGTCTTTATCAGCAGCATGAAAATGGACTAATACACTGACTATCAGATCATTCTCATAAACCCTTTCTAGTACTGTTTTGGTTCAAAAATAGGTGATGTTTATTTGGCATAATGAGTGACAGAAATTCTATGCTTATCCTTTAAGGCTATTAAGTAATTGTATGCTCACAAATGCATATCCCTCTCATGACATGTGTCTGCCTGCTTGTCATTCATCAGCAGGAACCACATGGTCATCAGATGCTTGTGTGGCTGGAGTGATCTCTGAAAACCACACTTGGCCAAACCCCCTGGGAGCAGCTAAATTTTATTTTTTTTAAAACTACAGAGGCAATACTTCCTAAATACATACAAGTATTACGTATCAACTAAAAATAAAAGTGAAAAATTAATACTACAGAGGCAGACACATAAATGATCCTCATTTATAATGTATTTGCCTCCAGTACATCAAGACTACCTGCTAGGGTGTTGCCAGACATTGTAAACAGTTCCTTAAAAATGTTGAAGATAGGAACAGACCTTCCCAGCGGCTCTCTCCAATGTCTGGGTCATACACTTAGCCTATCATGTCCCTAATACAAAAAGAGGCAACAAAGCAGAGTTGATTGGAATATTTGGTGGGAGAAACAGGGAAATGGGGGTTGAATTGATCATGTGCCAGCCACAGAATGCTTAAGCACTCAGAAACCCAGATATTCCAGTTTGGCTCTGTAAAACTGTGTCTCAACATGTCCCCAAGAATTGGACAAAGCCCACTCTTTTGGGGCCATCTGATTTCTCCAGAAGTGGGTGAACATTGGCTACATTTAGAGATAGGACTGCAAGTTTTACCCCAGCCATGGAGGAGCAAAATAACTGGAAAATGGAAGCGATTCTGTAGATAATTTTGGGATCCTCTGAAGGCGTCTTTCTTTGAGGTCCAGATTATCTGGATTATTGAATGCATTTGTTCTTTCTTTTACTTTGCTAGTGACTATTTGGGTTCAGAGGATTTGGGGCAGGGTGGAGGGAGAGAATAAACAAGCTTACTAGGATCTGAGAATCAAGGTTTCTTGCACTCTATGTTCTAGAGAATAATATTTACAGAGTATTACCCTGTGTGCTAAGCAGCATGCTTCATGTTCTCCAGACAAATACTGAATCCTCATGGTAACCCTATGAAAGAGGCATTTTGACTCAGATGATTAGAGACTTTGTCACTGGTACAAAGTGTTAGAGGAAATGACTGGGAAAATTGGGATCCCAGCTCAGTTCGGTGTGACCCAGAAACCTGCATGACTAGACACAGTACTCCAGGCTCTCCAGTGAGTTTAGAAAGAGCTTCAGTGGAACTTCTTTGGTCAAAGACAAAGTTACCAAGCAGATGTTGGCTTCCTACCTCGAGTAGACACTCTGGTCTGTGTTTGCTGATCATTACTCACCCTGTGTCAACTGATTCATGGAGTGACTGGTTTTGGTATTGGTTTTGTATCTACCTGCTTTGGGCACTGTGTATCACGTGGCCCTGATGGTGTTGCACCATTCAGTTACTAAAATCCACTGGATTATACCAGAAGACATTGTGTTCATCGGTCTGTGATGTTTCTACTCTTCGCTCATCCCCCTTCTCCTTTTTAAGGAAAATATAAGCATTTCTTTTGGTTAGCATTAAGAGAATCAGTGTTTCTTTCTTTCTTTCTTTTCTTTTCTTTCTTTCTCTCTCTCTCTTTCTTTCTTTCTTTTTTTTTTTTGTGACAGAGTTTTGCTGTGACAGAGTTTTGCTCTTGTCACCCAGGCTGGAGTGTAATGGTGTGATCTTGGCTCACTGCAACTTCTGCCTCCCAGGTTCAAGTGATTCTCCTGTCTCAGCCTCCCAAGTAGCTGGGATTACAGGCATGCATCACCACATCTGGCTAATTTTTGTATTTTTAGTAGAGACAGGGTTTTGCCATATTGGTCAGGCTAGTCTCAAACTCCTGACCTCAGGTGATCCACTTGCCTCGATCTCCCAAGGTGTTGGGATTACAGATTTGAGCCACCGCGCCTGGCCAGTGTTTCTTACTAAGCAGGTAGCACATCAGTGCTCCATGTAAGTCAGAGAACTGACACAATAAATAGTGGCAAACCTGATGTATGCCAGGGAGCAACGTCATTAGCAATTCTGCAGGATGTGTGGTGGTGAAGAATGTGGTCTCTGGAATCAGACAGTTTGTGGATAAGAATCATACCTCTGCCATATTCTAATGAGATGACACTGAATAGTGGTTTAACCTTAGAGTGATTATACTATCTGTTGTCCAGTTTGGGACATACTCACCTAAGTTCTTAAGTAAGAGGAGAGGGGCTGCTAATATTAAGTATTCCAGGCCAAAAATATAAACTGGGACTGCCCTAGACAAGGATCACCTTTCTTTTTTTTTTTTTCTTTGAGACGGAGTCTCGCTCTGTCGCCCAGGCTGGAGTGCAGTGGCCGGATCTCAGCTCACTGCAAGCTCCGCCTCCCGGGTTCGGGCCATTCTCCTGTCTCAGCCTCCTGAGTAGCTGGGACTACAGGCGCCCGCCACCTCGCCCGGCTAGTTTTTTGTATTTTTTAGTAGAGACGGGGTTTCACCGTGTTAGCCAGGATGGTCTCGATCTCCTGACCTAGTGATCCGCCCGTCTCGGCCTCCCAAAGTGCTGGGATTACAGGCTTGAGCCACCGCGCCCGGCAGTTTTTTGTATTTCTTAGTAGAGACGGGGTTTCACCGTGTTATCCAGGATGGTCTCGATCTCCTGACCTCGTGATCCACCCATCTCGGCCTCCCAAAGTGCTGGGATTACAGGCTTGAGCCACCGCGCCCGGCCCACCTTTCTTTTTTAGTTTAAAATGTATATAACAAAAATTTCCTATTTTAATAATTTGTAAGTTAAGTGGTAGTTTGGTGGCATTGAGTACATTCATATTTTTTGGCAACAATCACCACCATGCATCTCCAGAACTTTTTCATCTTCCCAAACTAAAACTCTATGCACACTAGACAATAACTCCTCAGCTCCTGGCAACTTTCTACTTCCTTTCTCTATTAATTTGGCTACTTTAGGTACCTACTGTAAGTGGAATCATGCAGTATTTGTCCTTTCATAGCTAGCTCGCTTCACTTAGTGTAATATTTCCAAAGTTCATTCATACCATAGCAGCCGTCATAATTTCCTTCCTTTTTAAGGTGGAATCATATTCCATTGCATGTATATGCCACATTTGGTTTATTCATTCATCCATTGATGGACACTCAGGTTGCTTCTATGTTTTGGCTCTTGCGAGTAATGCTGTTGCAAACACGGATGTACAAATATCTGCCTGAGTCCCTGCTTTTGGTTCTTTTGGACATATATCTAGAAGTGGAGTTGTTGGAACATAGAGTAATTTATTTAATGAGTTATTAATTATTTAATTTAAGTAATTTATTTAATTTGTTAAATTTTTTGAGGAACTGAAATACTGTTTCCCACAGTATCTGTACCATTTTACATTTTCACCAGCAAGGTACAAGAGTTCCAGTTCCTCTACATCTTTGCCAACACTTGTTATTAATCTTCCCTTCCCTTCCCTTCCCTTCCCTTCCCTTCCCTTCCCTTCCCTTCCCCTCCCCTCCCCTCCCCTCCCCTCCCCTCCCCTCCCCTCCCCTCCCCTCCCTTCCCCTCCCTTCCCCTCCCTTCCCCTCCTTTCCCCTCCCCTTCCCTTCCTTTCCCTTTTCTTCTTTATTTAAGCCAGAGTCTTGCTTTGTTTCCCAGGCTGGAGGGCAGTGGCATGATCTCGGCTCGCTGCAACCTCTACCTCCTGGGTTCAAGTGATTCTCCTGCCTCAGCCTCCCGAGTACCTTGGCCTCCCCAAGTGCTGGGATTACAGGCATGAGCCACTGTGCCCGGCCTCTATCACTTTTGTTAACCTCCAAATTGCTCATTGGAAAAATAGCTGACAGCTTCATACTGATCAGTTTTCACACCTGCATAAAGTAGATGCACTGAAACTGTGGGCCAGTCACAACCACTCAATGTCATCATGAGGGATGTAAACCTGGAAGAGGCTGATGTCTGGTGGAGCCTCCCTCGAAACTGCTTGGCCATGGAAGGTAAAGGAAAGGACAGGAGACTGGGGAGCTTTTTGTAACTGAATTCTACTCTGTTTTCTGAGCATTCATATTCTAGGATGTGATGACCAGGCCTCCTTGTTTTACTCTTCTTTAGATCTAGTCTGTCCTCATTGACCTCCTTCCCCTGGAGCCCCAGAAAGATATATGAAGGCCAAGGGTAACGTAACTTGTGAGTCCTGACAGGTCAGTGAAATAGGAAGGATGGACAACAAATTGGGACCCTCCAGGAGAATGTAGTGCCTGGAGGAAAAGGGCAAGACACTGGCCAACTTTCTCCGTATCCAGAACCTCGCTATCACACCAACACATCGCTGCACTTCTGTGTTTCCTGCGTATTGTGCTTGTGGCAGTCAAAATTTCTGGAAGGCCACCTATTAATTGGCAGGCATGTGCAGGATAATTTGCTGACAGAAATGGGCTCTTTCCATTAGTTTGTTATTACTTTTTTTCCACATCTTGCATATAATAACTGGGCCTGAAAGGAAACTGAAACCATAAAGCTGCCTCAAAGGTTTTATTTTTAAAAAATCACAGTCAATGACATACATTTTGAAACACCAGGGATTAATACCAAGTCAAGCCTCCAGTGACCTACTCAGTATTGACTTTGGTTTTTCTTAGAGTGTCTGAGATCATCAGAGATGGCTGCCTGTCATACAGTCAAGGCACCTCCTATAAGCATTTGCTGGCTTCTCATAGCAGTCTTTTGAAATAAACAAACTATTGGCCGGGCGCGGTGGCTCAAGCCTGTAATCCCAGCACTTTGGGAGGCCGAGACGGGCGGATCACGAGGTCAGGAGATCGAGACCATCCTGGATAACACGGTGAAACCCCGTCTCTACTAAAAAATACAAAAAACTAGCCGGGCGAGGTGGCGGGCGCCTGTAGTCCCAGCTACTCGGGAGTCTGAGGCAGGAGAATGGCCTAAACCCGGGAGGCGGAGCTTGCAGTGAGCTGAGATCCGGCCACTGCACTCCAGCCTGGGTGACAGAGCGAAATTCTGTCTCAAAAAAAAAAAAAAAAAAAAGAAATAAACAAACTATTTTAAAAGAGAGTGAGTGAGAAACCCAAAGAGGTTAAGTGACTTTTCTCAGTAGGGCCCAAGCAGAAATGCACTTCTTACTTGCTGTCAATGCATTTACTATAAAGTGGAGAAGGAAAGCTACAAGGTTCAGTGAATTTAGGGCAGATAATTGAATACTTTTGTTTACCATTTATTATTATTATTATTATTATTATTATTTTTTGGGACGGAGTTTCGCTCTTGTTGCCCTAGCTGGAATGCAGTGGCAGGATCTCGGCTCACCGCAACCTCCGTCTCCCAGGTTCAAGTGATTCTCCTGCCTCAGCCTCCCGAGTAGCTGGGATTACAGTCTTGCACCACCATGCCCGGCTAATTTTGTATTTTTAGTAGAGACGGGGTTTCTCCATATTGGTCAGGCTGGTCTCGAACTGCCAACCTCAGGTAATCCACCTGCCTCGACCTTCCAAATTGCTGGGATTACAGGTGTGAGCCACCTCGCCTGGCCTATCTTTTATTTTAAATGTGAACAGGAATAAGCTTATAGGCATAGAACTTTGCAGAAAAAAAAATGTAAGATAGCGTCCAGCTTATTTCACTCTTAAGAAAACTCCAATGTGTGATTGTTATTTCAAAGGCATCTAGGCTATTGTCATACACAGGGCATGCTTTAACAAAAGCTCAAATTCTACCTGATGTGTCCATTCATCAGTTAATTTTATTTAAAATGACGTGTCTCACATTAAATCAGGAAGCTTTGATTAGTAATTAGAGTGTCGTCATTTCTTCATACACCTGAAAGGCTACTTTTTGTTTTGAGTCTTGATGGTAATTTTGGCCTAGGAAATTCCTTTCTGTTTTTCCTAGATTCCTCACCTCTCAAGTCAATGTGAGAACTGAGTGGTCAATATTGCCACACATTAGATTTTCTCCATCCACCACCATATGGGCCCGCTTCCAGTTTTGCATCTATTCTTAGCGTCAGCATGGTAGATGTCTGAGGAGGGAGGCTGGTCGATTGTTCATGCAAAGCTCACAGACTTGCAGTGCAATCGGTGTGGTGACTTCTGCTCTGATGATCAGCTGTGCAGGTCTCTGAACTTGATTGTTTTCAGGGCTAGGGCTGTTTGAACTTAGTGGGTGTATTAGTCAGCATCCTCTAGAGAAGCAGAACCAACAGGATGGAGAGAGAGAGAGAGAGGGGAGAGAGAGCGAGAGAGGAGAGAGAGAGAGAGAGAGATTTATTTTAAGGAATTGGCTCACGTGATTGTGGAGGCTTGGCAAGTTCAGAATCTGAAGGAAGCCAGCAGGCTGGAGACCCAGGGAAGAGTTGTAGTTCAAATCAAAAGGTAGTCTGCTGGCAGAATTCCTTCTTACTTGAAGGAGGTCACTCTTTGGTCTATTAAGGCCTTCAACTGATTAGATGAGGCCTGCCCACATCATGGAGTAAATGTGCTTTACTCAGAGTCCTCTGATTTAAACATTAATCTCACCCAAAAACACTTTCAGAGAAACATCACAATAATATTTGACCAAATATCTTGGCACTGTGGCCCAGCTAAGTTGACACATAAAATTAACCATCACACAGGGTTTCACTAACACTAACCAAATTCTCAAAAACTGCTGTATAAACCCACATGCATATAACCATCAGGTTGGACATAAACTTGACTGGTCAGTGCGGTCTCTCCCCTTTAACAGAATCTGTTAGGGAAGACAGTGAACATACAGGCAGGTGACTTGGTAAAAAGGAATCAGATAATAAGAAAAATGACAACTGACCTTTATTTATTTATTTTATTATACTTTAAGTTCTAGGGTACATATGCACAACATGTAGGTTTGTTACATAGGTATACACGTGCCATGTTGGTTTGCTGTACCTATTAACTCATCATTTACATTAGGTATTTCTCCTAATGCTATCCCTCTCCCTGACCCCCACCCCACAACAGGCCTTTGTCCAAATGTTCTCATTGTTCACCTATCAGTGAGAACATGTGGTGTTTGGTTTTCTGTCCTTGTGATAGTTTGCTCAGAATGATGGTTTCCACCTTCATCCATGTCCCCACAAAGGACATGAACTCATCCTTTTTTATGGCTGCATAGTATTCCATGGTATATATGTGCCACATTTTCTTAATCCACTCTGTCATTGAAGAACATTTGGATTGGTTCCACGTCTTTGCTATTGTGAACAGTGCCACAATAAATATATGTGTGCGTGTGTCTTTATAGCAGCATGATTTATAATCCTTTGGGTATATACCCAGTAATGGGATGGCTGGGTCAAATGGTATTTCTAGCTCTAGGTCCTTCAGGAATCACCACAATGTCTTCCACAGTGGTTGAATTAGTTTACCCTCCCACCAACAATTTAAAAGTGTTCCTATTTCTCCACATCCTCTCCAGCATCTGTTGTTTCCTGACTTTTTAATGGTTGCCATTCTAACTGGTGTGAGATGGTATCTCATTGTGGTTTTGATTTGCATTTCTCTGATTACCAGTGATGATGAACATTTTTTCATGTGTCTGTTTGCTGCATAAATGTCTTCTTTTGAGAAATGTCTGTTCATATCCTTTGCCCACTTTTTGATGGGGTTGTTTGTGTTTTTTCTTGTAAACTTGTTTAAGTTCTTTATAGATTCTGGATATTAGCTCTTTGTCAGGTGGGTAGATTGCAAACATTTTCTCCAATTCTGTAGGTTGCCTGTTCACTCTGATGGTAGTTTATTTTGCTGTGCAGAAGCTCTTTAGTTTAATTAGATTCCATTTGTCAATTTTGGCTTTGTTGCCATTGCTTTTGGTGTTTTACTCATGAAATCTTTGCCCATGCGTATGTCCTGAATGGTATTGCCTAGGTTTTCCTCTATGGTTTTTGTGGTTTTAGGTCTAACATTTGAGTCTTTAATCCATCTTGAATTAATTTTTGTATGAGGTGTAAGGAAGGGATCCAGTTTCAGCTTTCTACATATGACTAGCCAGTTTTCCCAGCACCATTTATTAAATAGGGACTTCTTTCCCCATTTCTTGTTTTTGTCAGGTTTGTCAAAGATCAGATGGTTGTAGATGTGTGGTGTTACTTCTGAGGGCTCTGTTCTGTTCCATTGGTCTATATCTCTGTTTTGGTACCAGTACCATGCTGTTTTGGTTGTGTAGCTTTGTAGTATAGTTTGAAGTCAGGTAGCGTGAGGCCTCCAACTTTGTTCTTTTTGCTTAGGATTGACTTGGCAATGCGGGCTCTTTTTTGGTTACATATGAACTTTAAAGTAGTTTTTTCCAATTCTGTGAAGAAAGTCATTGGTAGTTTGATGGGGATGGCATTGAATCTATAAATTACCTTGGGCAGCATGACCATTTTCACATTTGTTCTTCCTATCCATGAGCATGGTATGTTCTTCCATTTGTTTGTGTCCTCTTTTATTTCATTGACCAATGGTTTGTAGTTCTCCTTGAAGAGGTCCTTCACATCCCTTGTAAGTTGGATTCCTAGGTATTTTATTCTCTTTGTAGCAATTGTGAATGGAAATTCACTCATGATTTGGCTCTCTGTTTGTTAATGGTGTATAGGAATGCTTGTGATTTTTGCACATTGATTTTGTATCCTAGACTTTGCTGAAGTTGCTTATCAGCTTAAGGAGATTTGGGACTGAGATGATGTGGTTTTCTAAATATACAATCATGTCATCTGTAAACAGGGACAATTTGACTTCCTCTTTTCCTAATTGAATACCCTTTATTTCTTTCTCCTGCCTGATTGCCCTGGCCAGAACTTCCAACACTATGTTGAATAGGAGTGGTGAGAGAGGTGACAGTTTTCAAAGGGAATGCTTCCAGTTTTTGCCCATTCAATATGATATTGGCTGTGGGTTTGTCATAAATAGCTCTTACCATTTTGAGATATGTTCCATCAATACCTAGTTTATTCAGAGTTTTTAGCATGAAGGGCTGTTGAATTTTGTCAAAGGACTTTTCTGCATCTATTGAGATAATCATGTGCTTTTTGTTGATGGTTCTGTTTATGTGATGGATTATGTTTATTGATTTGAGTATGTTGAACCAGCCTTGCATCCCAGGGATGAAGCTGACTTGATCATGGTGGATAAGCTTTTTGATGTGCTGCTGGATTCGGTTTGCCAGTATTTTATTGAGAATTTTCACATCGATGTTCATCAGGGATATTGGTTTAAAGTTGTTGTGTCTGTGCCAGGCTTTGGTATCAGGATGATGCTGGCCTCATAAAATGAGTTAGGGAGGATTCCCTCTTTTTCTATTGATTGGAATAGTTTCAGAAGGAATGGTACCAGCTCCTTTTTGTACCTCTGGTAGAATTCAGCTGTTAATCTGTCTGGTTCTGGACTTTTTTTGGTTGGTAAGCTATTAATTATTGCCTCAATTTCAGAGCCTGTTAGTGGTCTATTCAGAGATTCAGTTTCTTCCTGGTTTAGTCTTGGGAGGGTGTATGTGTCTGTGAATTTATCCATTTCTTCTAGATTTTCTAGTTTATTTGCCTAGAGGTGTTTATAGTATTCTCTGATGGTAGTTTGTATTTCTGTGGGATAGATGATGATATCCCCTTTATTATTTTTTATTGCGTCTATTTGATTCTTCTCTGTTTTCTTCTTTATTAGTCTTGCTAGTGGTCTATCAATTTTGTTGATCTTTTCAAAAAACTAGCTCCTGGATTCATTGATTTTTTTGAAAGGGTTTTTTGTGTCTCTGTCTCCTTCAATTCTGCTCTGATCTTAGTGATTTCTTGCCTTCTGCTGGCTTTTGAATTTGTTTGCTCCTGCTTCTCTAGTTCTTTTAATTGTGATGTTAGGGTGTCGATTTTAGATCTTTCCTGCTTTCTTTTGTGGGCATTTAGTGCTATAAATTTCCCTCTACTCACTGCTTTAAACGTGTCCCAGAGATTGCTGAACATTGTGTCTTCGTCCTCATTGGTTTCAAAGAATATCTTTATTTCTGCCTTCATTTCATTATTTACCCAGTAGTCATTCAGGAGCAGGTTGTTCAGTTTCCATGTAGTTGTGTAGTTTTGACTGAGTTTCTTAATCCTGAGTTCTAATTTGATTGCATTGTGGTCTGAGAGACAGTTTGTTATAATTTCTGTTCTTTTACATTTGCTGAGGAGTGCTTTACTTCCAACTATGTGGTCAATTTTGGAATAAGTGCGATGTGGTGCTGAGAAGAATGTATATTCTGTTGATTTGGGGTGTAGAGTTCTGTAGATGTCTATTAGGTCTGCTTGTTGCAGAGCTGAGTTCAAGTCCTGGATATCCTTGTTAATTTTCTGTCTTGTTGATCTGTCTAATATTGACAGTGGGGTGTTAAAGTCTCCTATTATTGTTGTGTGGGAGTCTAAGTCTCTTTGTAGGTCTCTAAGGACTTGCTTTATGAATCTGGGTGCTCCTGTATTGGGTTCATATATATTTAGGATAGTTAGTTCTTCTTGTTGAATTGATCCCTTTACCATTATCTAATGGCCTTCTTTGTCTCTTTTGATATTTGTTGGTTTAAAGTCTGTTTTATCAGAGACTAGGGTTGCAACCCCTGCTTTTTGTTGCTTTCCATTTGCTTTGTAGATCCATCCCTTTATTTTGAGCCTATTTGTGTCTCTGCATGAGAGATGAGTCTCCTGAATACAGCACAATGGGTGTTGACTCTTTATCCAGTTTGCCAGTCTGTGTCTTTTAATTCGGCATTTAGCCCATTTACATTTAAGGTTAATATTGCTATGTGTGAATTTGATCCTGCTGGTTATTTTGTCCGTTAGTTGGTGCAGTTTCTTCCTAGCATCGATGGTCTTTACAATTTGGCATGTTTTTGCAGTGACTGGTACCGGTCTTTCCTTTCCATGTTTAATGCTTCCTTCAGGAGCTCTTGTAAGGCAGCCCTGGTGGTGACAAAATCTCTCAGCATTTGCTTGTCTGTAAAGGATTTTATTTCTCCTTCACTTATGAAGCTTATTTTGGCTGGATATGAAATTCTGGGTTGAAAATTCTTTTCTTTCAGAATGTTGAATATTGGTCCCCACTCTCTTCTGGTTTGTAGAGTTTCTGCTGAGAGATCTGCTGTTAGTCTGATGGGCTTCCTGACAACTGACATTTATGGAGCACTCCCTGTACCCCAGATGCTGCTCTAAATATGTTACATATCCCACACCAACTACCATTGTCCTCCAGGTATGATAACTTGGTGCTTTCCTCTCCAGTATAAAGTTATTCATGTCATTTGGCTAGAACCTCCTGTCCTTTGATGGTGGTAGATGGTGAATTCTGAATGTCATCCCTAGATGAGTAGTAGCCTTAAGCACTGGGTACATGCAGAAATTTGGGAAGGAAGATAGCAGAATGTGGACTCAAGGCAAATCTAGAATAATGTAATATTGTGTGAATATGGGGCTAAGAGCAAGGGATGTATTTCAAATAAAGGCTCCAGTTGAAGAGGCTGGGCAGATAGATACCCAGACAGAGCCAACAGATTTGGAATAGAAGGCAAGATGCATGGGATAGAACGGAAGGTAGAGTTTCAAGAAATTGTAGTCTGAGTGAAACACACAGATTGTTGCAAGTAGAACTTAATGCATTACCAAGGCTCAGTGAGGAAATGCCATCTTACTGTCCCATTTTTTTTTTTTTGAGACAGAGTCCTGCTCTATCACTTGGGCTAGAGGGCAGTGGTGCGATCTTGGCTCACTGCCACCCCTGCCACCCTGGTTCAAGTGACTCTTCTGGCTCAGCCCGGCTCCCCCGCACCAGGCCCCCTGTGAGTAGCTGGGATTACAGGTGCACACCACCACGCCCTGCTAGTCTTTGTATTCTTAGTAGAGACAGTGTTTCCCCATGTTGGCCAGGCTGGTCTTGAACTCCTGACCTCAGGCAATCTGCCCGCCTCAACCTCCCAAAATGCTGGGATTACAGGTGTGAGCCCCATGAGACTTCTTGACTGTCTTCCCGTCAAATAATGATATCATCTCTGTTGCCCATTGATAGTTACACTTTTCCAACTGAAGGCTCATTCATTTTCTTGATTCATTATTTAATATATAAAGCTGACTGAAGGTACAGAAACCTATGAGGATATTAAGCTTTGGGGAATCTCTGCCCAAATGGATTGTGGCAGTGTCTAGTAAAGATTGACATTTTTCTCTTGGCGGAGCCCATGGGAAGTGGCTGCCCCCAAATGGTATTCCTTGTGATCAAAACAGCTCCTTGGCTTCTGTGTCAGTCATTTAGGTTGCACTGACTAGCTCTTTTTAAGGTAGAATAGCCTACATATTGCATCTAAATTAAATCAGCTCATCCAGCAGTTTTGCTGTCAATCTAGCCTATGGTCAGTGGGCACCATTCTCACACTGCTAAACAAAGTTATATGTTTCCTGGAGTATGGTTATGAAAGGCAAAATTATAGAAATAAAACTACCTAATGAAAGTACTGGTTAAGTATATCTTAAGTAGCTTCACTAATGAATGCTATATACCTTGAAAAATAATGAGATAGGATTTATAGATAGTGAATTGGAAAGATGGTTATGATTTATTGCTAAGTGGGTATGTATAATGTTATCCCATTTGTGTAAAAGCATATATATGCTAATGTACAGTGATAAGATTTGTGGACAGTTACCTGTATTAGAAGTAGGTGGAGGGAAGGAGGCTTTTACTTTCCTTTAACTTTATCGTTTTCTGTACAGTTTGAATACAATTCAGAGGTATTATTTCATATATATATAATTCATATAAAATACAATTCTCTCCCTATTATTTCCTAACACATTTTGTGGTGGCTGTTTCCCTGGGTCTTTCTAAACTATTTTGCTTTGATTTACTGTGGGTGTGCTGGAGAAAGTGGGAGGTGGAGAGAGAGAGAGTGTGTGTGTGTGTCTGCGTGTGTGTGTGTTTAGGAATTGTGTCTGTGTGTTTAGGAACTGGAGCAGGCTCTGAGGAATTGCACCAGAGTAGATAAAGCAAAAAGGCGTTGAAGCCATTGGTTAGCATGTATCTTTCCAAGGGTCTAAGATTCTTCCTTTACATCAGGCCCTTTCTTTGCAGCTGTCTTCCCCTCCACCTGCCTGTGAAGTCACATGCTAATTAATAGATCTTTGTGTGCTGCCTTTTTCACCACTGTGCCCTCAACACCACTCCTAGCCCTGCCTCTTCCCCTTGGTTGTTCTTGCTCCTCTTACAGTTAATGAAAATGGCTCTTAATTGCATGGATCCCAGGAGAGCCCCAGATACAGATGCAATGGAACCTCCTGATGTGTGTGGGCTCAGGTGGGGCATTGAGGAAGGTTCTGAGGAGCCCTCCATAAGAACACTGGGCTTGCTCTCTGGCTTTAATTGAATATGTGGGGAAATGGGAGCACCTGCCCAATTCTGATGGGGGCTGAGACCTGCTGCTTCTCAGACTTAAATCTGCAGAGTTCTGGAAAGAGACTGGATTTTTCTTGACATGAAACAGTCCTTTCCTTTGGGTGCCAGGTCCCCAGATACCTGTTGTTACATAATCCTTACACATGGTCATGCTATTTACAGCCCAGGAGTGAGCTGTGTCATTTTATGGTTTTGCAATCTAGGAGGCAGGCCACACACAGCAAATGAATACAAGCTGGGCACACCCTCTTGAAATAATTGCCATGTTGAATTACAATTTAGGTGAGGTAAAGTCACACCCAAGCTCTTTTACCAATACGCTGTTTTCTTTGTTGTTAATAAAGCACTTAACGTGGGGTGATTTTCAATGGACCCAAGTCCAAATTAACCTAGTTTCTTCTTCCATAAAAAACATGTTTTGCAGCAGGAGGCCACAAGCATGCAGGAAGTGTGTTGGAGTCACAGATTGCCAGACCTGGCTGTGAAGTTACATTTTTCAACTAAGAAGTAGAAGGTCCAGGTGCCCTTGACGATTAACCAGGCCCAGGTATTGGGCTGTCCTCAGAGAGGGCTGTGATGGGATTAAGCCTGTTGCAGCACAACCAAAATATTTTTTGTTCCAGTGTACAACCGAATGTACTTTAATCTGTTCTAGTTTCTTTTCTTTTCTTTTTTGCCAGCGTTGGTGTGTACCAGAAAGTTTGGAAAACAGGTCCAAGTGGTAGAGATAAAAATCTACTGCAGTTGAATTCGTTGATAAGCCCAGGACATGCCTCAGGGATGTGGCATTTATCCATTTGCTCCAATCTCTTTCCCAGCAATCACTTAACATTTGGGGGAGTTGGAGGATAGCTGGGAGTAGGCATGCAACAGCTTGTAAGGAGGGAGAGGCCTGTGGACTGTGGACTGGACAGGGTGTCCACTCTTTAAATCCAGCCTTGGCAGTCTGCAAAAATAAATTCAAAAATGTTCTTTGTTGTCTTACGCTGAATGTGGTGTTACCTGTTTAATGTTGAGGTTTCAGCGTTTCTTTCAACAGGGCGTGACTACAGTACATGCTCTTGAGCCATTATCTCTTTGCTTCTCCAGGCAGAAGTTTGGAGGGAACGGGCTTTGGAGTAGGACTGAGCTACCCAAAGATGTATTTGTAACCAGCAAGGTGGGCTGCCCTTGCATGCGAGGTCATTCCCCCTATTGTCCTGGGCTCTTCTCTTAACTCCCGGAGGGCCCCTTCTCCAGGGTCATCCAGCCTCCAGGGTTCTTGCCCTGTCATCCTCTGCCTATGCCCCTTTGGTTGCTCCTTACCAAGTTTAGCTCACCCCAAAAGGACCCCAACACTCATATTTTTTTTCTCCCTTCTTTTCACCCAGTTACATGTCCATTCACTCTACCTAGGCTTAGCTCAGCTGAGAATTGTTAAGAAGCAGGTTTTAGGAGACAACCAGAGGAATTCAGTGAGGGGTGTGAATGGCCAATGAATTTAACCTGCTCTGCAATTTTGGAAGAGGAACTTTGAAAGTGAAATTCATTGTAACTGGTGAAATTGAGGGACAGGAGAGGTTTTCTGAACAGAGAGGCCAGTTCAATGCTTTCTTGCCGGACGTCCAGATAACCCATGGATAATGCTGCTGACGTTTTTGGTTTTTCCCAAGTTGGAGTTGGAGCAGCCTTATCATCTGAGAAACACTGGCAGAAGCTTGATTTCCAGGATTCCTAGGAAGGAGACAGGGTCCTGAAGGTAGAGGACATGGCACTGGATCATCCAGGTGGCTTCTTGTCCAAAACGATCTTGTGGAGCCCAAGGGCTGAATGGTCTAGAGGGGGTGATCCCTGGCATGAGCTAGCAATCAGCCCCTGGTACATCTTTGAGTTGCACTGTTGGGCAACTAACTGTGGGTGCCAGGAATGTTTTTCCCATCTGACAGGTTAGGTAAGGCAGCACGTTTGAGAAATGACCTCCCTTCTCGCTGGCAGATCCTTGGCTGACATTGAAACACAGACTGTCCTTCATATACTCACTCTACCTGTTCATCTGCCCTAGTTTCAAAAGGTGTTTTCTTGTTCTTTTGTCTCTGCTGTTTTGGACTCTTTGCCCAGCTACAGTAAGTTGAGAGCAGGGCCGTGTAACACAGGCAGGAAAGGAAGTAGGCAGGACCTCTGCTCCTTTGATCCATCTTTTTCTTCATTCAGCTTGCCCAGGATATTCTACCTCATTCTGTCTGTGCCTGTCTTTATGCAAACTTCTCATCTGACACAGGGCAAGATCCGGTCATCTGGAGGAACTGGCTCCGGACGATATATATCTAGGCTTTTGATTGCTAGGTGTCCAAAAACATAAAATTTCATTGACTCCTTAATATTTTAATCCATGACATGATATTTACTGCTTACCTGTTTTGAAGTGATGTTTGCGAAATAAAAAGCACCTTAGGGTATATAGATACTAGAGAGAGGGCACATGCTGACAGGTGTCAGAATTATGATTTTCTATTGAACTCCTGCCTCCAAGCATGGATAACAGTTGTAGTTGTCACTATTTTATTTTAAGTTCTGGGATGCATGTTCAGAACGTGCAGGTTTGTTACATAGGTATACATGTGCCATGGTGGTTTGCTGCACCCATCAACCCATCATCTAGGTTTTAAGCCCTGCATGCACTAGATGTTTGTCCTAATGCTCTACCTCTCTTTGCCCCCATCCCCTGACAGGCCCCGGTGTGTGATGTTCCCCTCCCTGTGTCCATGTGTTCTCATTGTTCAGCTGCCACTTATGAGTGAGAACGTGCAGTGTTTGATTTTCTGTTCCTGTATTAGTTTGCTGAGAATTATGGTTTCCAGCTTCATCCATGTGCCTGCAAAGGACATGGATGAACTCATTCTTTTTCATGGCTGCATAGTATTCCATGGTATATATGTGCCACATTTTCTTTATCCAGTCTGTCATTGATGGGCATTTGTGTTGGTTCCAAGTCTTTGCTATTGTGAATGTCACTATTGTTTTTTTAACCCACTGTAGCAGCTGAAGCTGTGATTATCTTGTCCTAATAATTAACATTTGTGCAGCACTTTTCTTTGAAGCGTGCTTTCTCGTGTAATATTTGAGCTTTACAAGCCTATGGCATTGGCAGGCAAGTGTCTTTCACTCTACAGTTGGTAAAACTGAGGTCACAGAGACTGAATGACTTGCTAGTCAGGGGTAAAGCTCAGACTCAGACCCAGAGCCCATGCGTTTCCATACTGCCCTTGTGCATGTATGGCTGTGCAGATGAGTAAGAGACCCTTGTTAGAGAGGCTTGGGTCACAGTCCTTTGATGCAGAAGCCTCAAAGTAGAAAAACTCATATTTCATGACTGGCTCTGTTTATTTGATTCATCTTGTGAATTCAAAATGGAAAATCCATGCATTTAGTGGCTGTGTTGTTTGCTGGGGCTGCCATTCCAAAGTACCATTAACTGGGTGGCTTAAACA
The DNA here is from genome assembly GCF_049350105.2 of Macaca mulatta. NCBI lineage: Eukaryota > Metazoa > Chordata > Mammalia > Primates > Cercopithecidae > Macaca > Macaca mulatta. The sequence continues at coordinate 121,182,553 of NC_133417.1, read as the reverse complement.
ACAGAAACTTGTTCTCTGACAGTTCTGGGGGCTAGAAGTCTGAGATGAAGGGTTGGTTCCTGCTGAGGGCAGGATGTTCTCCAGGTCCCCCTCCTTGGCTTGGAGGTGGCTGTCTTCTCCCTGTGTCTTCATGTTGTCTTACTGTGCACGTGTCTCTGTCTAAATTTCCCCTTCTTACTGGGAAACCAGTTGTACTGGATTAGGGCCCACCAGAATAACCTCATTTTAACTCGATTACTTCTGTAAAGAGATTGTGTCTAAATAAGGTCATCTTCTGGGATACTGGGGCTTAGCACTTCAACATACCAATTTTGAGGGGACTCGATTTAACCCGTAATGATAGGCATGCAGTTGATAAAATAAAAAATGTAGGCCATGGTGAGAATTTTTAACTCTGTCCTAAGAGTTAAATACTTTCTAGTGAATACTAGAAAATTCTAGAAGTGAATACTTCTAGAAAATGAATACTTTCTAACCAAATGAGTAGAAAACACTTCTTTGTCCCTTTGCAAGATTTTTTCTTTCCCTCTGAACCCTCTAACTCCTAGCCTGAGAAGCTTACATTGGGAGTCCTAAGTAGGCCTAGCTTTAACTGCACCCCCACCCCTCCATGACTCCCACACTGGGAGACAGTTCTCCCTGGGTTTGCTGGTCTCTGCACATCTTGTGAGCAGAGGCATCGTCTGCCCTTTGTTCTGGACTACCTTTTCAAGGATGCTTATATAATGCATGGCCTTGGGAGGCGGACATAGTGTCTCCCTCTGGCACAAAGAGCAGGCAGGATTATTGCCCATTATAAAAGATTCAGGTTCCCTAAGTTCAGGGTTTCTCCTTTGTAATGCAACCTACTGTATATGCATCGTTTGTTTTTCTTTGCCTTACAATATGGAAACTGGGACTCGGAGGTATGGCATAAAAAATGCTGATCCAGGAATCTCATTTCTTTTGCCAGCACCCATGAAATTGGCAGGAGAACTTGTTAGCTTGTAAAGCGGGTAAAATCTCAGATGCTTTACAATTCTTGACACACTTAAAATAGCTCGTGTACTGGCATTGCGGCTCAGATCTTAATCATGGGTCAATGCTTTGCCATAAGTCTGTGCTTTTTACGCTTTTTAATGTTATCTCTGGAACTATTTTCCCTCAAATGAAATCCACCAGGAAACTGATACAATTAAAGCTTCTCTGGATCAATGACATAGGGGTCATTGACTAGAAGCCTAGATTTCTAGAAGCCTAGATTTCTCTATCTTAGATAGCTCCAGAGACATCTTTGGAGAAGCTGCCCAATTTTAAAAACACTGTGTTGGGCTACTAAAGACCCCTTTAAAACTCAAATCTGATGTCTGGGAAGAATAACACACTAAATTCTTATCAGACAATGCCAGGTGCAGTGCCTCACGCCTGTAACCGCAGCACTTTGGGAGGCTAAGGCAGGAGGATTGCTTGAGCTCAGGAGTTTGAGACCAGTCTGGGCAACATAGCAAGACCTAATCTCTACTAAAAATAAAAACAAAATTAGCCAGGCGTGGTGGTGTGCGCCTGTAGTCCCAGCTACTCTGGAGGCTGAGGCGGGAGGATTGCTTGAACTTTGGAGGTTGAGACTGCAGTAAGTCATGATTGCGCCACTGTACTCTAGCCTGGGTGACAGAGTGAGGCCTTGTCTCAAAGAAAAAGGTCTCATGAGACAGATTAATTATATTTAGCAAAAAATTGAGTTACCAGTTACTCATAGGTCAGCACAAATTCATTTTTCAAAGGATTGGACTCCAGAACTAGTAAGTTTTGATTGTAGGCTACAGAGGGGAAGTTTGTGAGAGGGAACACTGCATCGGCGGGCCCTGGGCATAGGGCAGGGCTGAGAGGTAGAGTAGGAGAGTGCTAGAACTGAGAGGTGCTAAGAGTATAGTAGATGGTAATGAAAGTCACTTTTGAACTACTTGGTTTCTGTGCTCATTAGGATCCCTTCAAGCCGTCCTGTGAGCTTTGGGTAGGGCCAGGCAGTGGGAGAGAGGCACCTTTCATCCATGTATGTTTTATGTTGGGGTTCTGATGTGAGGCATCATTTGAAAAAATTACTATCCTGCTGAAGCAAGATTAAAAGCTCGTCTTTTAGGCCGGGCGCGGTGGCTCAAGCCTGTAATCCCAGCACTTTGGGAGGCTGAGACGGGCGGATCATGAGGTCAGGAGATCGAGACCATCCTGGCTAACACGGTGAAACCCCGTCTCTACTAAAAAAATACAAAAAACTAGCCGGGCGAGGTGGCGGGCGCCTGTAGTCCCAGCTACTCGGGAGGCTGAGGCAGGAGAATGGTGTAAACCCGGGAGGCGGAGCTTGCAGTGAGCCGAGATCCGGCCACTGCACTCCAGCCTGGGCGACAGAGCAAGACTCCGTCTCAAAAAAAAAAAAAAAAAAAAAAAAAAAAAGCTCATCTTTTTTACTGTCTTACCTGACGCTGTGGTAATGAGTGTTGAAAAGTAAAACAGATGCTTGTTCCCTAGAGCACAAGAGGAAGGTGGCTCAGCAGAAAGAGTTCCTGGGGTTTGGACCCAACTCTACTACTGTCTTCTGACTCTACTGTGAATTTGCTGTGTGACCTTTGGCTGGCCACTCAACCTCTCTGGGCTTGTTTTCTCATCTAACAGAAGGGATACCTCCTTCTGGAGACATGATTTCAAAAAGTCCCCATATTTAAAGGCTGATGTACTGTGAAAAGGTGGTGTAGCTTTTAACCCCCAAAAAACATTAAATATTGGATTCCTATGTGTTTGCATCTTAAGCTGCTAGACCTCATTCATGCCAGACCTCATTCATGCCCTTTGAGCAAGATGCATGCATTGGGCCTGAAGTGGAAGTTGTGGGCATTTTTGAGAGTAAAATGGGTGGATTTGATTCCTCCTGCTACATTTCCCTTCACACTTAGGACACACTATGACACGTGGGCCAAATCCAGTTTGCTGCCTATTTATAAATAAAGTTTTATTGGAACACAGTCATGCCCATGAGGTTACCTACTGACTATGGCTGCTTTTGTGCTACCAATGATGTTTCACACAGAACCCCAACATAAAATACACATAAAAAGTTTGCTGGCCTCTACTTGAGGCCACTTGGTGCTCGGTAGAGTTGGCCCAAATGACTGTGTGGATTTAATTTTTCATACAAAAAGGACACATGAGCAACCTCTTTGAGGAAGATTTCTTATACTCACTGATGTATGATACTTTGGAAGAGGAGATCCTCTTTAGAAATTGAGAGAGTCTTCTAGCTTTTTCATTTATGGGTATAAAACATTTTTCATTTACCAGTGATTTCTTTCTTTTGAAAAATGGCTAAACAGTGCTCTATTATGTGAGATTAGTCTAAGTGAAAAAGTGCACTATAATTTTCAAATATATTAAAATGCACCCTCTCTTGGACTAGTGCCACTCTGCTATTTTCCTTTCATAATCTGGGGTTTTAAATCCACAGAAAATGTTTTAATGGCTTTGTTTGAAGCCTAACATGTTGACAAGGAGGCAGGCAGATGACTGACAAGGTAAATGTCTCTTTACCTTGAATGCTGCAGAATTCAGCATTCACAAGGCAGCTTCCTAACTTGCTTGGTGAGGAGTCATTCATATGTCTATAATAGCGAGGAAAGACTGGGGTAATTATAAACAAATGTGTTAACCAGTGAGTTTCCAGACAATCCCAGGACTGCTTCAGCTTAAGTGATTATTTTGCCCGAGGCTTTTGGCATCAGGGTTTGTAAGAGTAAACCCCAACACTTGAGTGGGGGAGGCAGAATCTGCAGGTTCAGTTAAAGATTATGGGGTAGTAAAAATGGACAGTGAATGGGATACTAGAATTGTAAGGGAAAATGTTTGCCAAGTGTGGTGGCTCATGCCTGTAATCCCAGCACTTTGGGAGTCCAAGGTGGGAGGATCATGAGGTCAGGAGTTCGAGACCAGGCTGAGAAACATGGCAAACCCTCATCTCTACTAAAAACACAAAAATTCGCCAGGCGTGGTGGCGTATGCCTGTAATCCCAGCTACTTGGGAGGCTGAGGCAGGATAATTGCTTGAACCTGGGAGGCAGAGGTTGCAGTGAGCTGAGATCGCACCAGTGCACTCCAGCCAGGGTGACAGAGTGAGACTCTGTCTCAAAAAAATAAAAAATAAAAATATAAAAGGGAAAATGTTTTACAAGGCTTGAACTTAATAATTCTTAGTTGTTAAAGGAATCCTATTGCCATTGACAAGCACAACATACTGTCCCTTTTATTAAAGGATCAGTGTGACCGGATTTGTTCGTAGGGACACAGTGTGCTCTAGATGTGCTTGGGGTGATTAGGGAAGTGGTTTAATTTGTGGCTCTAAGTCTTAAAAAAAGAATATAGGTAATTTGAGAAGATCTGGGGTAGGTCATGAAAATATGGAAAAATTAGAAAGTAGAAATCAAACTATGGAAGTGGGGGGGGATGAGCAAAACCCATTGTCAAATCGGATCCACACAGATCATAAATTTTACCCATCATTAAGCTTTACTAATAATTTTAAAGAAGCAGGCAATTGAGAGGCTCAGATAAAGCAGAGAGAGGTCTGGGACATTGAGGATGCCTCCCTGGGACCCCCTTGCCCTCCCTAGACCTGTCCCTCTGACTCATAATACTAAATGGGTCTAGGTAAGGTATACAATGCAAAGCTTTTAAGTTATAAAAGAACTCCATTTGATACCCCTCATTATTTTGTTGGCTACATGACATTTTCCAGGGAGCCATGCCTCAAAAATTTTGAGTATTGCAACTCTAAGAAATCCTTTGGCCAGAGACATCCTTCTAAGGGCATTCAGTAGGCAAGGTTTTTCCTCCTAGCAAGGATCATTCCTCTCATTACCTGGAGGTGCAGTTGATGAGAAATTAGATAGGATCACCTGTCTTCTTTCCTTTCTTCCTAGGATCATTCATCCCTTCTCACCACCAAGTCCCCTACTCCCTTTAGGTGAATGAATGGATCACAGCCCTGCTGCTTAAACTTCTTCCTCCTAGAGAGTAAAGGTAAAAAGGACTGGCATTGTTCAGTGTCAAGCAGAAATAAACAACTTGACAGCTTGCAAACAAAGGAAGAGCAAATGTAAGTAGGGTCCATGGTGATAGGTTTCCTGAAGAATAATTAGGAAAGGGTTCACCACTACAACAAGAAGCTTTTGGGCTAAAGAATGAGAAACCCAGATTTCTAGGACTGTTGGTTTTTCTAAAAAAGCACATTTTAACTTTCTAATTTCTTCTCTTCCTTCCTCCCTCTGTATCCCCTGCCTGTCTCTGCTGAATGTTCTCCCCTACCCCCTGAGATGACCTCAACTCTGCTGGGGCTCCTGTCCTTGTCATCACCTTGTTCTTGCTGTCGCCATGCTCCCTGTCTGCCTCCTCCCCTTTGAGGCTGGCAGGGATCCTGGAATACAGGGTCAATGCCCCACAGAAGCAACAGTATTTTCGGCTGAATTCGGGGACATGCACAGGAACCTGCAAATTTATCAATAGGACTTTCAGTTTAACAAAATTCTTTGAAATCAAATGAGCTATGGCCTGTGAGTTGCCATCCTAAACATAGCAAATACCTTTTAAAATAAATGTAAGTTATAATAGTACTCAGACCTAGACTTTTCCATTTTTGAGCTAATTAGATGCTAGATTAGGTTTACAAAGGAAGCTTTAAAAATAATCATTCTTAGGGATTTTAAAGTTTCTGTTCTGATTATAAAAGAAGTATGTGAGCATTGTGGAAAATTTGAAAAGTACAGGAGGAAAAGAGTCACTCATACGTAATCCTAGCCGAGATAAATACTATTGTACTATTTTATTGCATTTTTCTTCTGGTATTTTGAAAAGAAATATCTGTCTGTCTATCTATCTGTCTGTCTGTCTGTCTATCTATCTATCTATCTATCTATCTATCTATCTACCTACCTACCTAGATTCTTAGAACTGGAATTCTTGGGTTAAAGATTTTGCCCATTTTTATATGCTTTGATACATCCTGCCAAATAGTTTTCACAGAAAGCGACAAAAATTTTATGACTCAATCATAATACAAAATAGCACCTTTCACTAGACCCTCTCAAGCACTGGCAACTTCGTTTTATTTTTATTAGAAAATTTGGCTAGACAACAATAGCAAAACAGTGTTCATTGTTTGAGAATTTCTTTGATTATTATAGGGTGGATATTATATCTTAATTGATATTTTTGTGAATTATCTCACTGTCTTTTGCTCATTAGTGTGATTCTCTTTTCTTTCTTTCTCTCTCTCTCTCTCTTTCTTTTTTTGAGACAGAGTCTCACTCTGACATCCAGGCTAGTATACAGTGGTGTGATCTTGGCTCAACTGCAACCTCGACTTCCTGGGTTCAAGCGATTCTGGTGCCTCAGCCTCCTGAGTAGCTGGGACTACAGGCACGCACCACCACGCCGGGCAAAGTTTTTGTATTTTTAGTAGAGGCGGGATTTCACCATGTTGACCAGGCTGGTCTTGAACTCCTGACCTCAAGTGATCCATCCGCCTCAGCCTCCCAAAGTGCTGGGATTACAGGTGTGAGCCACCATGCCTGGCCTGACTTTCTTTCTATATTAACCCCCTGCTATATTTATATCAAATACTTCTGATATTTTCTTGCCATTTTCTTGTGATTTTTTTCCGTAACTGTATAAAAGTTTCAAAATTTTACTAGTCAAGATTATCTTTTCTGTTGTCTTGGAAGTCTTTTAAAAGTAATGAGACGTGTGTCTAAGTGTAGCTGTCAGTTAAGTGAGATTATGGGTATGAAAACATTTTTGTAAAACGAAAGACACTATTATTTCTTTCCCTTCACATATAGAAGTTTCAGATTTGTATTTAGTCAAATTTATTTATCTTTTTTCTTGTCTTAGGGGTCTTTTCAAAGCAATGACGTTAGTCTAGGTGTAGTTATCAGTTAACGAATTAGGGTTATGAAAGCATTTTTGTAAACTGAAAGACATGCTTCAACTATAGAACTAAAAGGGCAACGAATCTTCACCTCCACTATCACCTGGAGAGGGCCTGAAATCCTGAAGGATCCACATGAGAGTGTTTTCTGGTGGTATTAGGCTAAAGAGACATTCCTTTGCAAGTTTTGCCATATTTTAAAATGAAACGATTGAGTATAATGTTGTATAGATCAGCACTGCCCAATAAAAAGTCAATGTAAGCCATATAAGTCATTTTAAATTTTCTAGTAGCCACATTAAAAAAGTAAAAATAACATAGGTGAAATTAAATTTAATAGTCTAATTTAATCAGTTATATAACAAAATTATCATTTCAACATGTAATCAATATAAAAGTTCCATTTTTTGTTTGTTTTTTTTGAGATGGGGTCTCACTCTATCACCCAGGCTGGAGTACAGTGGCATGGTCACGATCTCGGCTCACTGCGATCTCCGCTCGCAGGGTCAAGCCATCCTCACACCTCAGCCTCCTGAGTAGTTGGGGCTACAGTATTTTTGGTAGAGGTGGGGTTTTTACCATGTTGCCCAGGCTGGTCTTGAACTCCTGGGCTCAAGCAATCCATCTGCTTTGGCCTCCCAAATGGCTGGGATTACAGGCATGAGCCACCATGCTTGGCCCTTTCTTCTTTAGTCTTCAAAAATCTGATGCATATTTTACCCTTACAGCCCATCTCAGTTTGGACCAGCTACACTGAGGTGCTCAGTAGCCATGTGTGGCTATTGGCTGCTGTATTGGACAGCACAGGTCTGGATGTGGAGGCATAGCAAAATGTTTGAGATGTTTTCTCTACCCTGGATTCAGAGTTCAAATTAAATTTGGGTCACTACTTTGAAGAAGTGGCCTTTCCCAATGGTACATGCTTAAACTAATTGAACGAATTGGCTATTTCTGCCTTGTTAGAAATGTAAGTCTTCTTTTTCTATTCACGAGCAGGAATTTAGTCATGTTATCCTTTGTCTTTGCTGTAACTAATTCTCTTTCCTCCTTGCAGAGCCCCAGAACTCGGAGGTGGTTCCAACTAGTTGATTAGGAATAACAATATCACATGGAAAATGGCAAGCCCCAGCCCTCCCACTGACAGCAATAGCAAAATCTCATCTTGAGTTTTGCTCTTTTAACCCTAAAGCTGTACATGAGGTGGGAGTCCCCAAATTAGACAAAACTAGCTCGAATCTTATGCTTAGTGGCCCCTTCCCATGGCTTTGCAGACACACTTGGGCAGCAGGAGCTGTGAGCTCTCCCTTGGCTTAATCTGGTTAAAACCAGGATAAAGAATTAGGTCAGGGGCCTCTGGCTGCAAAGCAGTCTGTTTCCAGAACTCAAGTGGAGCCGTGGAATAAAAATAAATAGAATTGGAAAAGCATTACTCAGCCTTCGCATTTGACCTGTTCTAGGTCAAAACTCTAGCTCGGATTCAGAGTAAAAACAGATAAGCATTGCAAAGAGTGGTGGGACTGCATTAGTGACCAGGCTATGCATGTACCTGTCTAAGGTGCTCTAAGCAGTAACTCCAAGGTGCAATTTGGGATTTGAGGCTCTGCATGGTATATAGAGATGAACTGCCCCCCCAAATTTCACTTTATTAATCTTTTAAGTATCAGAGCATCTGGGGTGGGGCCTTAGGGCCTGGTGATGGGAGCAGCAGGTAGTCCTAGGCCTGGGGGCATCGTGAACTTCGCTAAGACCCAGTTTTTCCTGGGATTCAGTGAAAGGGCAAGTAGATAGCTCTGGGTCAAAAAGGAGGAGAGGCTGGGTGCGGTGGCTCATGCCTGTAATCCCAGCACTTTGGGAGGCTGAGGCAGACAGATCATTTGAGGTCAGGAGTTCAAGACGAGCCTGGCCAATATGGTGAAACCCCATCTCTACTAAAAATACAAAAATTAGACAGGCATGGTGGCGGGCACCTGTAATCTTAGCTACTAGGGAGGCTGAGGCAGGAGAGTCACTTGAACCCAGGAGACGGAGGTTGCGGTGAGCCAACATTGTGCCACTGCACTCCTGCCTGGGTGACAGAGAAGACACTGTCTCAAAAAAAAAAAACAAACAAACAAACAAACAAAAAAAAACCGACCTATGTGTGAATCTATACCTAGAAGCTGGTTCTCATCTTACTGAATGGGTAGGTCTAATGAGGCATGGAGAGAGATACCTACATCTGAGTTTGACCTGCCCAGCCAAAAAGTCTCATTTTCATCAGCTCTGGTTACCAACAGACAAACCTTTCTTAAAGTGAGTGCTCCAGGGTGATGAGACATCCAAGCTAAAGCATAAAGCAACCATTGATGGGAGTTATTGAGGGCCCCTCTAAGTCCTGAAGGTGCCAGGCCGCTGGGCACAGGTTCCCCCTGGCCTCCACCCCCTCCCACCTGCTACTCCAAAGTTAGTCCAGTCTCTTGCTTATCCTCTAAGTCACTATGTTTCTTTGCTGTGTCATTTGATCCTTTTCCATTTGGGCTGAGGTGAGGGCAGACAGTTAACGAGTGCACCAGCTGTCTAGGAACAGTGAAATACGATCCTATCTTTTTCGCTTGCACACCATGGCTGGTAGATGCAGAAAGTCAGCTTTTGTAGTGCCGGAAGAAGATGACACCATCCAGGCCCAGGTGTGTTTAAAGGAAGCTCGGAGCTTCTTCTGCATGATCCCCCATCCCTCGTCTTCCCTGCACTCCAGCCTGGGCGACAGAGCGAGACTCCGTCTCAAAAAAAAAAAAAAAAAAAAAAGGGAGTATCTATACAGTCAGTAACTCTACAACAATTTTCGTAAAGGAGCTGAGGAAGTTCAAAGCAAGCAGCAGTTACTTTCAGTTGGTAAGAACAGCAGAGACTTCTCAGAGGTGGTGGCATTTGAGCTGAGCCTTGAGGGGTGAGTAGGATTTAGATCACAGAGGAAGGACATGAATGAACATGGTCGAGGCATGCAGGTTCAAGGCGTGCTGGAGGATAGAGTGGTGATCCCAAGTGTCAGAGGCAGACTATGTGTGGAGGGCTGTCATTGGGAATAAGACCAGAAAGGCCAGATCGTGGGTAACCTTCTTGGGATTGAAACTTTATTCAGTAAGCGGTATGGAACAACTGAAGTTTGCAGGGAGGGAAGTGACCCAGTCTCATCTTTGGGAAGACAGCAGGTTGGGAGGAGATTGGAGAATTTAGCTTCTGGAAGCAGAGGAACCAGTTCCTGCAGGCATTCAGGCCAATTAAGGCAGAAAAGAGTACGAATCTTGTGCAGAGGGAAAATCAACAAGTTGAGGTGGCTGGCTTAGATTTGGAAGATGGGATTAAGGGAGGGAGCAGCAGTTGACAAAGTTGGGAACATAAGGTGGAAGGGTGACTTGTGGGAGGATGGTGGAGTCTGATTGGGCTCACGCACATGTCAGCAGCCCATCCACTTGGACACATCCAGCAGAAAGGTGGAAACTGAGACCTGGAGCCGAGGCCTGGGGTGAGGACTAAAGTAAGAGATTTAGGTGTCACTAGAGAGAAGTAATAACAACAGAAATTGAGGCATTAGGGGAAATTATCTAGGGAGAGAGAAGTGAGAAGAAGACCTAAGACAGAGCCTTAGGAAAGGACTGCAAAGGAAGAGATGAAGGAAGAGGAACCAGCAGAAGGAAGAGAGCTGAGAGTGAGGGGGATCAGCTGGAGGATGTGCTTTAGAGGCAGCAGATCCCGAATCCCAGAGCTCCTCCTGACTTAGACTCTAGGCAAGCTACTGTCGCTTTCCTCCCCAAAATAGGGATAATAATACTACCCATGGCGCTCAGTGGGCACTTAATAAATGCTCATCTCCTTTCCCCTTTCCCATAGAAACCTAGAAAGGCATGTTAAGAAGGGTATGGCCATCAGGATTAAATACTTCAGAGGCGGTGAGGGTCTTTGGAAAGGACTATAACACTCCCCTAAATCAGGTCACTAGTGGGATGGGGAGAAGTATTAATACCTTAGCCTTTTCCATAGAGAGCAGGCCTGAAGAAGGCAGATTGCTGGGGGCTGGTGATCAGCGGGTAGGAGGAAGTGAGAAGAGCAACGGAGGCTCCCAGTCTAAGCCATTTGGCAGTGAAGGGAGGGATGGAGAATGGACTGGAGCTTGAGGAGGTCAAGGAGTTCGTTAAGGGCAGGGGGCTGTGGCTGCTTGCATCAGTGCAGCCAGCTGTCCTATGAAGAAAAGTGAGCTTGTTTCTTGCAGAATCCTTTTTCTCTTGGGTTTGGCAAATGCCGTCAAGCATTTGGATGTTTGTTAAAATGTGCAGCTGATTAACTGTGGGAGGAAGAGGCCCATCATGTGAGTGAGTGAAACTGGTTTGCTGCACGAACTCTGAAGACGACTTGGCTGGGTTCTGAATCAGGAGTTCTTGAAACGCTGTAATCTCACAGGCCTGGGGGAAGAAGGGTGCATGCTGTCCAGGGAGGTTTCCAAGGAGAGTCTTCCTTTTGAGATAAGAACTGGGGGAAGGAAGTGGGAAGAGCAGAGGAAGTACCTTAGGTAAGTCTTCCTGGGGGTTTCTCAGTCTGGAAGCCTGAAACCTCATTTCAGAAAAGTATCAGGGAGTCTCACAGCCCTCCCTGCTGCAGACAATCACAGCTCAGTCCCAAATATTTACCTTCTCTCCTCCGTCCTTAGAATCTCAGACCTCTGCGGCTCCTGCCCGCTTCCTCTCTTTCTTCCTCTTGAGGGGAATGATTTACCTTCATCAAACTCCTTGAGAGATGAAGTGGAGACAAAGTGGAGAGGAGGGTGTGGGGGAGGGAGGGACGGGAAAAGTAGGAGGGGCTGGAGGGTCCTGCCACTGGCTCTGAGGAGGAAGAGGAGCGCTGAGGTCCTCAGAGGAAGCACCAGGGCGCTGTGTCCCGTGAATCCACCCTTCAGAAAAAGATCGTCCCTGGGTTTGGCAGCATCCTTTGCTGGATGCGGGGAATCTCTGCCTCTAGAAAAGTTCTGTTTCTCCCCAGATTTCAGTCGTGTCTTCCTAGTTCCTCCTCAGGCGTAGCTGAGGAAGCGTGGCTTCAGGTTGATCTTTTCTCAAATCAGTTGTTTTTTCTCTCTTTTTTCTACTTCTTTTCCTTCCTTCCTCCCTTGCCCACCCTCTCCCGTCCTGTTTGAAGAGGCAGGGTGGACGGTGGCTCAATGTGTCGGTGGCACAACCAGACTGTTTGGGTTTCATATCCCAGCTTTTCACTTACCTGCTGTGTGCGCTTGGGGAAGTTACTTCAGTCTCAGTTTCCTCATCTTAAGATGGATTATAAGGGTATCCGTCTCATAGGGCAACATAGCGCTCCCCAACTGGAACACTGAAGTATAATTTTTAGACTTTATATAGAAACACACTATATGATTTTTAGTCCATGTATGGTGACTCATGCCTGTAATCCCAACAATTTGGGAGGCCAAGGCAGGAGGATCACTTGAGCCCAGGAGTTTGAGACTAGCCTGGGTAACATAGTGAGACCTCATCTCTACAAAAAATAAACAAAATTAGCTGGGTGTGGTGGTGCACACCTGTAGTCCCAACAACTCGGGAGCCTGAGGCAGGAGGATTGCTTGAGCTTGGGAGGTCAAGGCTGCAGTAAGCCACAATCATGCCACTGCACTCCAGCCTGGGCAACAGAGTGAGACACTATCCCAAAAACAACAATGAGCAACACCAAAAGAAATGAAATGTACTATAAAATTTTTAATTTCTAGAAATTTAATTTCTACAGGCTATTTCAATATAACATGTTATTTCCTGTATCGCCTGACAAAACCCAAAAAGGATTTAAAGGCATCTGCAAAAAAGGGCAGATAGGTGATTGATAGATTAGATAGGTAGGTAGGTAGGAAGGTAGATAGATAGATAGATAGATGTAATATTTGCAGAGTATTTACCATTTCTTAGGGACCACTCTAATCTCTTAAACTCATTAATCCTCATGAATGCCACATTTTGGATAGATTGTAATGTTTGGTTTATCCAAGCCCTCAGCCTTTCTTTCACATGAACTGCTGTGTAGCCAGTTCTGCTGCTTTGGCTGTGTTGATTTTTTTCAACCTAAAAATAGAGTGTATTTTTATTTATTCCTAATAAATTTTGGTCTTTAGATTGTGCCTCACAGGCTTTATTTGTTATACGTTTGACATTATAATTCCATGTACTAGTAGTAATCCTTTCTACTTTTGTGATCTTTGACTTCATCGAGTCACTGATAAAAATCAGCTCCAAAATTGAGCCCCACGGTGCATTACTGGAGACCTTTCTCCAGACTGACATCAACAGTTCTGTGTACTCCTTAGTAGTGGCAGAACTACCCTAGTCTGCATCATCTGTTTCACATTTCTCTGTGAAAGGCAAACATGAGAGGATTTCTTAGATGCTGGTGGCAATCCAGATCCCCACCGTGTATTATATGTCTTTCTCCACCTTATCTGATATTTCCCACTACCTACAAAACGAGAGAAGACTAAACTGGAGAAGCAGTCAATACAGTTTTTCTATCTTTTAGATGATCCCTCTTCATTTTAAGTAGAAGCAGCATAAGATGATGTCAATGGGTGAAAACTGGAAGGAAAGCGACAACAGTCATCATATTCAAAGAATTCATTTTACCAAGAAGTTGCCACTTTCAAGTAAAAGTATTTAACAACTCTAATTTTTAGTCTGTGATTTAGATGTATTTAATTTTTGTAAAGCAGTGTTGTCAGCATCCCAGCCATGTGGCATATTCTTTTAGTGTGTGGTTTGAGTTGAAATGAAAATTCCCGAAGGGTTGTATATAGTGCATGAATCCATGTGAAAGCTTAATGCTTTTCAACGGTGATACTGGAAAGAATGACTAGGAAGCCAAAAATCTTAAGGAATGTTCAAGTGTTAAGACACATGTAAGAAAATATTTTTCTGTCTATACCAAATGGTAAAAAAGTCAAAGAAAGAGCCCAAATCTTACATTTTCATAAAGACTGATTGCTAAAACATATTATAAAGTGAAAAGTGCAAGGTATAATATGCTACTATTTATGGGGAAAATGCTGCTAAAATTGGTAACATTAATTACCTCTAGAGAGAATACTAGTGACTGGGGGACAGAGCCTTTAGTACTTTTTGAATCATATAAATGTATTACCTTAACAAATAATGAATGTGGCCAGGCGAGGTGGCTCACGCCTGTAATCCCAGCACTTGGGGAGGCCAAGGTGGGTGGATCACCTGAGGTCAGGAGTTCGAGACCAGCCTGACTAACATGGTGAAACCTTATCTCTACTAAAAATACAAAATTAGCTGGGCACTGTGGTGCATGCCTGTAATCCCAGCTACTTGGGAGGCTGAGGCAGGAGAATTGCTTGAACCCAGGAGGCAGAGGTTACAGTGAGCTGAGATCGTGCCATTGCACCCCAGCCTGGGCAACAAGAGTGAAACTCCTTCTCTAAAAAAATAAAATAAAACAATTGAATGCATAAGAAAAAAGAAGCAGGACTTGAGGAAACAACAATAGTCATTCTTTTCTGTTTTTTTCTTTTTTATAGGGTCTGTGGGCTTTGGGATTCGATGCATTTAGATTTGAGTTCTGGCTTAGCTGCTGTTTGCAGTTGGGCATGGGACAAATTACCTAACTTCACCAGAGTGTCATCTATAACATTTTGAGTGGTACTCTTTCAGTTGTTCTCTCTCTCTGTGTGTGTGTGTGTGTGTGTGTGTGTGTGTGTGTGTGTGCGTGTGTGTGTGCGCTCGCGCACGGATCAAATACAATAAGGATCATTTTAGCCTGAGTTTGAACATCTTCCTCTGAAGATGGTTTTTCACCATCCAAGAAAGACAAAAGACAAAGTCATCTTAATGGTTGGTCTTCAGATGGTGAATAGATTTTAGCTCCAAGTTTTTAATCAAACGTGAACTTTGAACTGGTCATTACATCCAGCCAGAAGGATTCAACCTGTCTTTATACGAGAGTTGAATGGTTAAGTCAATCATAGTTAGACCCTTCTTGCTTGAATCTTCGGAAGAAATTAGCCAATTAGATATAAGCCACCTCTTTCCTTTGTTATAGCAACATCTCATGAGAGTTAGAGGCTTTGCTCTGCTGGACAGAATTCAGGGGAGGTACCATAAAGTAAGCCCTGGCTACAGACAAGGGCTGCTGTTATATCTGTGTCATTGCCTAAGACACTTTTGGGACAGAAAGATGGGGATCTAGGCAGAGCCATTAACACTGCATCCTCTGTAAGCCCTATCTATTCCCAGCTAGATAAATCCACGCACTGAAAATTTTTCCTGAGGGCGAGGGTGGGAAAATATGAAACTAACATTTTGTGTGGTATCTATATTGTCCTTTATATACTCAATGAGTGGGCTTTGCAACATGAATCTTTCCAATGCAAGGGCCAGAAAAAGAACTCCAGTTGTCTAAACCCAAATGGATTGGCTAAGATAACAGAGAGTTCCTGAAGTAGGTCTGACTTCAGACGAGAATTGACCCAGAGGCTCAGAATATCCATAGGCTCTATATCTCTGTGATTGTTTCAACTTTGTTCTCTGAGTGTTACTTCTTGTTTAATCTGGCTCTTCTCAGGCTAATCAAAGTGATGAGAGCATTTCCTGATTTTGCAGCTTCATATCACATTATGCAGGAGAGAGAAAACACCATTTCTGATTGCTCCAGAAGCTTCATGGATTTCACTGCCTCTCTTTTGGCTTGAGTTGGGTTATGTGCCCATCCCTGAACCAATAGGTTATGCCAGTTGGCTTAGGTCATTGGATTGCAAACCTGGAATCCCTTCAAGGGATTCTGATGTCATTGGTCTGGGAAGTGAATCCCATCCATGGCTATTTTAAAACACTCCTTGGATGATTCAGCCAAATGAGTTTATTGGCATAAGCCAATCAGTGTCTGCTCTGATAGCTAAGACTATAACTGTTCTGCAAGGGAAAGTCTGGGTGTACTTAATAGATTGATGGGAGAAGGGGATAACAGATGTTGGCAAAGAAAACATCATATTACTTGTGGCAAACATATTAGCTGCCCTGGTGTTCATGCCCTTTATTTCTTCCTTGCCATCAGAACCCAGTTTTTGTTTGGGGCAGCAAGGTGCCAACCTTAGGTGATGAATTGTGGTTGTCCAAAGTGCTATTGATAATCTGCTTCCTCACTTTTCCAGCCTCCCGTGCAATGAGATAGGGCAGAGAGAGAAAGAGAGGAAGAGAGAGAAAGAGAGAGAGTGCACATGTGCACAGAGGAAAAGCTAAGTTACTCTTTGTTCATAGAGGGAGTACAAGGAAGTTTAAAGTTAACACATGAGAAAATTGGAAGTATAAGCCTATTCTTGGAGTTATGGAAGTAGCTATCAGAAAAAGAAGAAGAAGAAATGTTGAACAGTAGCTATCTCTGAGGAATTAGACTGGAAGAAGAGGAGTAAATGAAAAATGAAAACCTTTAGTTTTCATTTTGTATCTTTCTGTTCTCTTTGTTATTGTATTTGTATGTGATTATATTATTTTTATAATTAAAAATGAATTGATCTCTTTTGAAGATGTTCCTAAGAGTTTAAGGTGATTTAAAATGTATATGTTATTGTTAGAGTATATTTCTTTAAGTGTGTAAGTCACCTTTTTATAAGAAATAAAAAGTACTTTTAAACTATCCCATTTATCTACAATCAATAATATAGATGAGAATCAAATGTTGTGTTTTAAAATATTTAATTGACAAGTGAAAATTATATATATTCAAGATATACAACATGATGCTTTGATATGCATATACATTGTGTGGTGATTGCCACAGTCAAATTAATTAACACATCCATTACCACTCATAACTACCATCAGTGTGTGTGCCCGCGTGTGTGCATGCAGTAAGGACACTTAAAATCATCTTGAATTCCAAGTAAACAATATAGTAGTATTAACTATAGTCACCATATATACACCATGGGGATGTATATCTGTACCCCCATGTTCATTGCAGCATGATTCACAATAGCCAAGATATGGAAACAACTTAAGTGTTTCTGGATGAATGAATGGATAAAGATAATTTATTAAATATATTGCAATGGAATACTATTCAGCCTTAACAAAGAAGGAAATCCTACCACTTGTGACAACATGGATGGACCTAGACGTCATTGTGCTAAGTGAAATAAGCCAAGCGTCAAAAGACAATTACTGCATGATCTCACTTATATGTGGAACCTAAAAAATCAAACCCATAGAAACATAGAACAGTCATTGCCGGGGAATAAAGGGTGGGGGAAATGGGAAGATGCTGGTCAAAGAATCAAATGTTGTTTTAGTTTTATGCATGAGGAAGTGATCTGAGGAGCTTAAATCAGGACTCAAGGTCAAGGTCAAGGTCAGCTCCTGGGGATCGAAAGCTGGAGGAGAATTAGCCATTGATGGTGGCAGGACATTGAGTTTTTTCTGCCTTTCATCTTGTTGCCTCAACCTTCTTATCTAGCAACCCTAATCTGATTTGGCCAACAACTGATGAGGAAAAAACCCCCAAGAATTCAGCTATAAACATCTTCAGTTATTGATTTTCAATTATGTTTTTCAGTTTGACTTGTTCTCAGGTATCTTATGAAATTAGCTCAGTATGTTTTCTTTTGCTACACCTTTGCTAATTTACCCATTGTTAAAGTTCAGGCCCACGGCATCACATTGACCAGAATATATTATTTCAGAAATTAAGGAGAAACAAATAATATTATTTTAGAAAATAAGACTTTAGCTTTTGATGTCTGGTAGAATTGCATTGAAGTCACTTGGGAAGAATAGGTAATTGACCTTTAACTGTTATTTTCAAAATATTTGTTTCAAACTTAAAAAAATAGATCATTACTATTTAAAAATTGGAAAGGGAAATCAGAAGACTTGCTCTAACGCCAGGGAGTAGGGGAGTTAGTTTCTTTAGTTGTGGAGAGACGTAACTGGATAAAATTTTTTACATCACTATTTTTCATTTGCTGCATTTCGATCTGTATTAGCTTGTTCTCACACTTCTATAAAGAACCACCTGAGACTGGGTAATTTATGAAGAAAAGAGGTTTAACTGACTCACAGTTCCACAGGCTATACAGGAAGCATGGCTGGGAGGCCTCAGGAAACTTACACTCATTTCAGAAGGGTGAAGGGGAAGCAAGCACCTTCTTCACACGGTGGCAGGAGAGAGAGAGAGAGAGAGAGAGAGAGAGAAGTGGGAAGCGCTACATGCTTTCAAACAACCATATCTTGTGAAAACTCTATCACGAGACAGACAGCACCAAGGGGATGGTGCTAAACCATTAGAAACCATCTCCATGGTCCAGTCACTTCCCACCAGGCCCCTCCTTCAACACATGGGGATTACAATTCAACATGAGATTTGGGTGGAGACACAGAGCCAAACCATATCAAGATCCAATTCTTTGGAGTCACTTGTTTAAGAAGAATCCAGATTCTCCTCTTACCAATTATTTAATCAAGTGCCTATTCTTAGTTAAAACCCTACCAATGCTTCTAGTTGTTTTAGAGCTTTAAATTTTGCATAAAATTTCCAGATACTTTCATGTATGATTATTCATGACTATTCTGTCAAAAGAAGACAGTAATAATATGGAAGTATGACATCCATATTTTCATTCCACTAATTTTAACAAGCACCTGTCATGTGCAAGCTGTCCCCAAACCATGGTAGGGGAAGGTGGGATCCAAAGATGCATCAACTATGGATTCATCCTTAGCAGATCTTTAATCTCGTATTGATTACTAGTTGTGTGTTACTTCCCCAAAAAATGTTTTATCAGAATAACAGGCACTGAAACTGAATGAATTCATGTAACATTCATTGTGGATATTTAGGAATAGCAAAATGATTAATAGGTGGACAGCAGGAAGGGAAGGATGTTTTAGAAGTCCAAAGCCTGGATAATCCAATGATGAATGGGTCTCTGAAAAACGGAGATTTGGCTGCACTTAGAATAAGGCCTACAAGGCCTAAGACATCAGCCTATGGAGCTACAAGGAAAATTGGTGGAGACCTCTAATTGCAAGTTGGCGAAGCCGCCTAGTGGTTCGTTTCACAAGTTAAAGTTGTGTGAACATATGAGGCAACTCATCCGTGGATTGAGTGGGTCTCTAATCAAGTGTGATTAAGAATCTGGTCACTTTTCATGAATTCCAGAAAGCAGGGTCATTTTCATTGAGAATAAGCACAGTGTAACTCCTCCTAATATTTCTCTTATTTTACTGCCATCTTTTTATCTAAAAGGAGTTAAGGCGACTCACATGAAAGTATAGTGAGATAAGATAAACTAGAATAAGACAGGAAAGAAAGAGGAAAATATGAATAAAGACATAAAAAGCAGCCAGAAATTGAAGTAATTCAAAAATGCTTGTGAAACCCTATATATATATATATATATATATATATATGTATTTTTTTTTTTTTCATGAAAGTACTTGAAATTTTCAGGCACAAATGGAAACGGATCAGTTATAAAATTTACAGCATCCAGAAAGACGAAATAATTTTTAGGAAAGATAAAACCATCTGATACTTAGAGCAGATAAATTTTTCTTCTGGAGGTCCTCACAAACTGCATACTACATAATGTAATGTATCATGTCCTCCATGCTCATAGTAGAAATAATTCTGAGTCCTGGAGGATTTTTTTTTTTTTTGAGACAGAGTTTTGCTCTGCTTTCCAGGCTGGAGTACAGTGGCACGATCTCAGCTCTGCCTCCCAGGTTCAAGCAATTCTCCTGCCTCAGCCTCCCGAGTAGCTGGGACCACGGGCACACACCACCATGCCCAGCAAATTTTTTTTGTATTTTTAGTAGAGGCGGGGTTTCACCATGTTGACCAGGCTGGTCTTGAACTCCTGACCTCAGGTGATCCGTCTGCCTCAGCCTCCCAAAGTGCTGGAATTATAGGTGTGAGTCACCACACCTGGCCCTCTGATTTTTTTTGTTTTTTTTTAGACAAAGTCTCACTCTTGCCCAGGCTGAAGTGCAGTGGTGTGATCTCGGCTCACTGCAACCTCTGCCTCCTGAGTTGAAGCGATTCTCCTGCCTCGGCCTCCTGAGTAGCTAGGATTACAGGTGTGCGCCACCACCTCCAGCTAATTTTTGTATTATTATTATTATTATTATTATTTTTAGTAAAGACAGGGTTTTGCCATGTTTGCCAGGCTAGTATGGAACTCCTGACCTCAAGTGATCTGCTAACCTCTGTGTCCCAAAGTGCTGGGATTAAAGGTGTGAGCCAGTGGGCCTGACCTAGGATTGTTTCTTAATTGTGCTACACTGATTTGGAGGAGCATGTGGACCAACCTCCATTTTAAGGGCTTGCATTAACTCATCTGATCCTCACAATAAGCCAATGAGGTAGGTAGTTTTATTATCCCCATATTGCAGATGAAGCAACTGAGGAACAGTGAGGTTAAGAACTTCTCTGAAGTCAGGCTGTCAGTAAATAACAGAGCTGGGATTCAAACCCAGACACTCAGGCTCAGCACCCACAGTATTTTCCAATATGCTATACTGAGTGGCCAAGTAAGTATAATAAGGCCCATCCAATGAAGACAGCAGTACTTGAGTTTTTTCCCCTACAACTTACATAGTCTGTGGGGGATGAGATAGGTATGCTTTAACATGATGCTAAAGATATGGCCAGGGTTGCATATTTCTTATATGACTTAGTTAACTTTGCCCTCTTCCAAGGTCACAGACTTTGTCTCTGACCCCAATCACCATGCACACGTGCACATGCACATTCAACATGTCTTTGGTAAAATACAAGAGGACTGGGTGAAAGTGTTCAAATTTGCCACTTCCTGACTTCTAGAAAATAGCTGAAAGCCCATGGCCTGCGGATGTGCCATCCGCAGATTCAAGATCTAAAATGCAGTCATAACAAAATTTTGCTACCTTTTTTTTTTTCAAAGTGATATCTATAAACATTTGGAAATGGCAGCTAAATTGGGTTTTCTTAACCAGTCATGAGTTGATTAGCAATCAACAAGGCAAGCCTTGAACAGAACTTAGTAGAGAAATAATGGCATCATTGAAACATTTTCAGTTAGAGGAGTCAAAATATCATATAACTTGAGTCCTAAATTGAGCATTTAGAATGATGTTCTTTTGGTCTGTGCATTAGGATAGCTGTGTGGTTAATGTCTTTGCTAAGAAACAGTAAAAGGTATACTCTATAAAATGACTGCTCCGTAGTGACAAGGCTCGTTAAAAACAAATTTCTTTGACATTTTAAAGGCACACTTATCTCAATAAAGATCCTAATGCTCCTAAAAGATTCAAGTTCTATATTGGAACAACATGATGGCATCCTATACATAGGACTGATAAAGAACTTTAATCAGTTGATAAAGTTGAATTTGTGACAGATTCATCCTATCAAAGGAATATAAGTAAAAAAGAATGTTGCTGAGATATAGTGAAGGAAACATTGCCCAGGAATCAAGAAACTTGGGATTTTCAGGTCTACTTTATTCTGACTACAAAAGGAGACATAGATTTTTGTGTGTGTCAGTTTCTTATGAACTTTGGAGCCAGATTTGGGTTCAAATATCTATTCTGATACCTATTAGCTGATGACATTGGATTAGCCAATGAAGCTCTTTGGGCCTCAGTTACTGCATCTATAAAATGGCTTTAATAATATATAGATTTTATTAGGTGCTCACTGTGTGCAGATATTGTGCTTTCTGTATGCCATCAGTCTTTATAACATTCTTAAATGGAATATTTATCATTGTTAACTCCACTTTACAAGTGAGATCACTAAGTTGAGAGACTATGTAATGTGAAGAGTTTCAGTAAGATAGTTTATGCAAGGTGCCATATCACCTGGTGCAGAGCAGATTCTCCAGCAGTGGAAGCTGATACTATTCCTATCAACTTTATCTCATCCGTCTCCTTCTCTTCTTTTAGGCATGCTTTGAAGATTAATAAAAGAGAAGAGCCATGTGTTTAAGCAACATGAGGTTTGGGAATGAGATAGAGGTTTAAGCCAAGGGGTATAAACAAAACTAAACTTTTATTTTCCTACAGGAGTGGCAGAAACTCAACTATGATATCCATACCCTGCGGCAGGTTCGAAGGGAAGTAAGAAACAGATGGAAGCGCATCTTAGAAGATTTAGGTAAGTCTGAAAGAGATTGTGAAATGGTAAAAATAACTAGTTGTGATCATTATTCTTCAATTTCTCCACCATAGTTTTTATAAAAGGAATGTCAATAATTGACTGATTAAGGCTACTGGGTACTAATTATTTTCCCAATCTTGCTCTTATATCCTCAAGCATAAATGCCTGATGTTTCTGTTGTCACCAGTCCATGTCTTCTGGATACACTCTGCCATGTGTTACTCCATCTGTCCCTAGTATAGGGTACACAGGCCAGTGCAGTCATATAGGCACTACCATTTATTTATTTATTTTTGGCATTGTACATTAATTTAATTAGATGTGGGTGTTGACCAATTAGTCATAGCTTTGTAAGATGAAGCAGGTTGGGAGAAATATTGTTTGCAAGACAGACAGCAAAACTCAGTGTAGAATTTCAGAAGAAGTATGGAAGAAAAGCTTTGTCAAGGTTGGCAAAAATACTTGTGACATTAGGTTGGATACGTGCCCTCATCACTAATGGTTAATGATAATGATTTTTCTTAGTTGTCCCAGGATTGTGATGTAATAAATGTGACCCCCACATTATAAAATAATCCTACTTCAGTGTTTAAAAAGTGAATTGATCAGTTCTGAAGTCCTTGATCCTTTTGCTTTGAAAGAGAGCATGACATCTTGGCATCATCACTTTTCAAGCATGGGGTGCCATGTGACCAGTCTCTGTTGCTTTGGTTGGCATGCAGTGGGATGGGATGGGACCTCTGCCCTCTTTGCACATCCAGTATTGTTGTGAGCTAATAGCCATTTTTTTTTTTTAAACAATGTAAGTTACTCCAAGTGGGTTTAAGTCTTTGAGTTCTTTATACTTTTGGGTAAGTGGTTTTTACCAGCTAATCATATTACCCTGAGGAAGGAAATCTAGGTTTGGAGAAGGACAGCCTGGAGGGAACCACTTTGCAGGCTGGGAGGCAGGTAGGAATTCTGGGGACAGGGGAGAAGGTAAAACAGTAGGGAGGACAGGAAAGAGGGCTTCAAACCAGAAACAAGGTGGCAAGCAGCTGGTGGATGAGTATCTGAGGCTCTGAGGGAAAAGTTAACAAAGAGAAAAAAAAATACCAAAAGAGTTGTAATTAAATATCCAGGCAATCACAGAGATCTGGGAGGCAGCACATGGAATGGTGCCTTTGGCTTCAGTTTTCTGATGCTTTATACTTGTACAGAATCCACATGGGTCTGCTTGTAATCTCCTGTGGGGACCGTATTGCGGGACACTTGTTAACTTGGGACTACTATACATGAGTGGTACATTTTTCTACCTTAGGTTTTCAAAAGGAAGCTGACTCTTTGTTGTCAGTGACTAAACTCAGCACCATCAGTGATTCGAAAAACACAAGGAAAGCTCGAGAGATGTTGTTAAAACTGGCTGAAGAAACCAATATTTTCCCAACAAGTTGGGAGCTCTCAGAGAGATATCTCTTTGTTGTGGTAAGTGGATGCTTTTTTTCATCTGCCCTAATTCTGCCTCAATTGTTTGCCTTTTAAAAACTATTCACTATCCTACTTATTCCAGCACCACCATCACTATCACATATGAGGTGGCAGATGCTGGCATTATATACTCTGATTCCCAGTGGCCCGCAGCATCAGAATCACCTAAAGAGCTTTAAAAGTTCGGATTTCCGTATCACACATAGACCTACTGAGGCTTGGGTTCCAGCTCAAGAGTTTGTATTTTTTCAGTGGATTCTACTGTGTAGTATGTTTTCTGAACCATTTGTAGGTCAAAGAGACGTGAGAAGTATTGTTTATATAACCTATAAGACTAAAAAATAATCTGAAAGGACATTAAGGAGTGGGGAAATATTTCTTGGATAATGTAAGTAAAGGATTAAGGTGTGTCTCTACATTTGTTAGGAAAAAATTAATAAACGTCTTACGTGCTCATTGTCATTTCCAGGGTGGGTTTTGTTGTTGTTAGATTGATTTTTCCTATTGACATGTCTTGGTTCCTATCTTGCCAGCAGGTTTTTGGTTTGTTGTTTGTTTTTGCAGGACCGTCTCATTGCACTTGATGCTGCAGAAGAGTTCTTTAAGCTTGCTCGTCGAACTTACCCCAAGAAGCCTGGGGTTCCATGCCTGGCAGATGGCCAGAAAGAACTGCACTACCTTCCATTTCCAAGTCCCTAAAGGAGAGGCTCAGGGACAGAATGGGAATTCTTCCATGAGGACTCAGCAGTCAACCAAAGTTGGACAATTACATGTAGAAGAGAGTGAGCAAATAGAGAGTTTGCTTAGTGAAAAATGATAATGAATTCTACATAAATGTAAAGTCTTTAATCTGAGGACCCTGCCCCATGAATTGTGCAGGGTGCACTGAAACGCCTTGGTGATCTCACATTTAGGAGGAAAGTTACAGAGTTGGTCAGATGGATAGTTCATAATGGGTGGTTCCATTCCAAGACCCCATTGCCCCAGCTTTGATTTTGGTTGTATCATAATCTCTGATCATGAATCCTACTGACAGAGTGGACTATTTCAGTTCATAAAACAATATGATTAATAGAGAGAGCTGTCACTGAGTCTCAAAACAGACTACCAATTTTAAAATAATTATTATAAAATGTATGCTAACCCCAAAATAATACTAGACATGATGTAACCTCTCTGATTTGGTCACCTTGTAGAACCTTGGAGGTGTCAGGGTATCGCTTTGAGTATCAGTTATGATTATTCAGAAGTATAGATGTATCAGATGACAGACATGACAAGGAGTGGCTGGGCGTGGTGGCTCACGCCTGTAATCCAGCACATTGGGAGGCCAAGGTGGGTGGATCATGAGGTCAGGAGTTCGAGACCAGACTGACCAACATGATGAAACCCTGTCTCTACTAAAAATACAAAAATTAGCCAGGTGTGATGGCACGCGCTTTTAATCCCAGCTACCCAGGAGTCTGAGGCAGGAGAATCGCTTGAACCTGGGTGGTGAGGTTACAGTGAGCCAAGATTGCACCATTGCACTCCAGCCTGGGTGACAGAGCGAGACTCCGTCTAAAAAAAAAAAAAAAAATGGAAATGACAAGGAGTACTGCTCAGAAGGGAGACCCAAATGGAACTTCCTACAGCTGCATTTAAAGAGTTCTGTGTTCATGTGTGGTACATGCATTTTAAATTCCCAACATTATTGATATCTGGTTCTCTCATCTCTGTATATTGTCCTTTTCTATTCCAAAAGCCTTTGGCCTTTTTTTTTTTTTTTTTTTTGACGGAGTCTTGCTCTGTCACCCAGGCTGGAGTGCAGTGGCGCAATCTCGGCTCACTGCAACCTCCGCCTTCGGGGTTCAAGTGATTCCTCTGCCTCAGCCTCTGGAGTAGCTGGGGCTACAACAGGCGTGTGCCACCACACCCGGCTCATTTGTTGTATTTTTAGTAGAGATGGGGTTTCACCATGTTAGCCAGGATGGTCTCGATCTCTGGACCTTGTTAGCCGCCTGCCCCAGCCTCCCAAAGTGCTGGGATTATAGGCGTGAGTCACCATGCTCGGCCATGCCCTTGGCATTTTATCTGGAATAGCATCTGTAAACTGAAATGTTTGACCTCTGTTTTCTTCTCTTGTCTTTCATCTGTTTCTGGTTCGTTGGCTGGCAGCTACACCTGTGGGGGGAACTCTCATGCAGACTTTTGCACATATGCAGAGAGTATTGCACTGAAGATCTTTGCTGGACCTTCTTCAGTTCAGAAGATAATTTTCAAAAGGGAGCAATGCTGCAAATGCAGGTTGCTTTTCTCTACAGAGTGAGAAGTCCAGCTTCAAAAGTTACTTGCCACTTAAGCAAGGAACTTATCAAGAGATCATGGTTCATTTTACTGAAAAGTCTTTAAGGATTTGTAAGTTTAATCCATAGATTGCTGAGAACAATGACAATATGTTTATTTTTACAGATTTTGCACTTCTGAATTCAGGTTAAAAACTAACTTGTATTTAGTCTGCTTAGAGGATTGTGACTTGAAAATTTTTGCATACCAATGAGCTTTTTGGTAGCATCCACAGTGTTTAAAATATTTCATAGGCAAGATCCGTATTCTCCATTTATTAATGCATTGCAGACCAATTTAACTGCTGTGTTTCAGGAAAATTCTTCCTAGTTTAATAAGTAAATTAAAAGTTTTATTTTTTATATTTAGTGCTTAATCTTTGTCTCATGTTATGTACAATTAGCCTGCAGATATTTTCTCTCACTTCTGTAGGCTCTTGCAAGATAAACATTCAAACAGTGAAACAAACAATAAAATAAACAAATCTAAGGATGTTGTGTTGTTTTAATCTCTGTCTCAGAATTTGCGTTTTGCCTTTCCGCCTTTTTTATGTCAAAATAGATGAGATTGTTTGCATCTATAGAGTATAAATTGTTACCACAGTATTTTGATAATGAATAAGGATAGGACTATCTCTGTGATTATTAAAATACATGGAATTATCCAGGAAATTTTCCTTACAAGGAATTAAAAGACTCCTGTATTTACTTTTCAGCTGGATGTGTATTATATTTCTGACATAAGAAGGGATAGATATTCTTTCCCATCATCCCTTTAAATTAAAGGGCAGAGAGGCTGAAACACTCTTGGGTTTAAGGACCTCCCATCATCCGAAAGCTAGTCAAGAATTAGATGTGTGCTAAAGTCCACTGGCCATGGCAGTGCATGAGAGAGGTGCAGGGGTGCCTCAGGTGGCCGCTGGAGATGTCACAGTGTGCTTAGCAGGACCAGGAGCCACAGATGTGTGGGAGGCCAGAGAGTTTCCCACTTTTTGTCTCCCTGTCGACTACTTTAGTACTCATTTTTTATTTTCTTACTTTAGTACTTCTTAAAGGCTCATCTGTGTATGGAGGTTGATTTTGGGTGGTAGATGGATTGAAGTTTTTATATTAATATTTATTTTAATATGCACCAGGGGAAAAACCCTATAACTAGTAGATCAAACACCTGGTTTTACAGTTCATGGATGTATTGCACAGAATATTATTTATGCTTTCTTAAGGGCAAAGGGACACCCAGGAAGGCACAGAGGACGCATGTACTAAAGGGATAAGGAATGCATTGGTCAGAGGGCAGCAGTATCCCTGAGAAGCTCAGTGGCAGTTCTGAAGGCCAGATGCTGTTACAGACGTGAGCTCACTGACAGCAATGGACATGGAAGAACAGAGGCCCAATGGCAGTGAGTCACTATCAGAAGACAAATGGATACAATTATCACAATGAGTGGCCAGGTCGAAGGATTCCTGCACAGAGCTTTGGAGACAATTAATGGAACATGGCATCTTTAGGAGCAAAATAGGTATAAAATGAGTATTGCTCAAACGATACCTTCAAAAGACCTCAAGGATGGGTGATCAGGAGATAGGGCACAGCCTCCTTAATAAAAGGTCGTAATCTTTTGCCAAATTTTCAGACCTTTGTTATTTTCCAAATGCAGAAACTGCTGATTGAAGGAAAGTCTAGGTCTTCAAGAAGGTCTTTGTAAAACCACTGCAAGTGTGTATAGCAATGATGCCCCTATGGTTATTTACTTGGATAACTGTACACTGGGGAAGGGGAGTACATGAATAATCTGAGGGTGCTGAGACACAAGGTCCAAGCTGACATTGATACTTCAGGACCAGAGTATCATTAGAGTCCACCTTTTGGAGCGAGGGGCATATGGGATTCAGATAATACAAGGAGTTCTTTTCCATGTATTACTTAGCACTAGGTCCACTGAATTCATGGCTCTACCCAATGGTAGGGTCCCTGTCGATACTACTTTCAGAATAAATGATCATTTCCCTACTTAGACTCCCTGTCATCTCCTTACTTTCAGAATAAATAATCAGACTGAACATACTTGGGAGTTGACAGAACCGCCATTCCTTTCTTGGTGTGTGTGTTAGAATTGTCTTAAACGGAAAGCCATGTGGAAGCCTCTGAAACTGCCCCACCTCCTGGCCAAGACAGTAAACCAAAATTAATATTCCATCCCATGTGAAGGCAGAGATTAGTGCTACCCTTCAAGACCTAAAGCGTGTGGGAATGTTGAGCCTTATCATAATTCCATTTAATTCACCAGTCTGACCTCTATAAAAACTAGACACTGGATGAAAGTGGACTATTGAAAACTCAGCCAAGTAGTAACCCTAACTGCAGCATCTGTATCAGATGTGAAACCTTGGCTAGAATAGATTAAGACAATGTCAGCTACATGGTTTGTGGTCACTGATCTGTCAAATGTGTTCTTTCTCTACCCATCAGAATGATAGGTCAAAAACTGTATTCCCTTGAGATAGAAAATATTTATGATGGACACACACACACACACACACATACTCTCTTACATTGCTCCAGAGTTCCCTATTAGGTTGGCTGAGGCTTTTGTTAAATCTCTCCCTTTCTCCAAGCCTGTCTTCCTTCTCTCCTCCACAGGAATTTGCTAATAGACTTCTTTCATGCCAATCTCCATCTCAAAATAATTTCCCTCAGGGAACCCAACTGTGACGGTATCTCAGTTGCCAATACAATCACTACCACATATTTTCCAATGTGATGGTTTTTTCAAGACCATCATCAAGTATCCTTTCTTTAGTGAAGACATTAAATGTAAGTTTCCCTAGGTGTTATCTGACTAATGGCAGTAACTTTTGGAAGAGAAACCAATTTATCTGACTACTTTCCAATGCCCAGAGAGGGATCATGGCACAACCCTGGCTTCCTTTTCATTGAATTAATGTATTTATTCATTTCCTCAGATCACTTTCTATTACTAATATCACAAGAAATATTTTGCAGTGAAGAGAGTATACTCTCATAACTTCTAAATCACAACCACCTACAGGATGAAAATAGCTAGCCACTTTGAACTTGCTATTTACAATGTTTCAGCAAGTGTTATTAACTTCTAGAATATTCTTCCATCTTCTGTTTTGACACACTATGGATGGGCATTTCGGTATCCAGTTTTCAAGTCACTTAACCTATGGGTTTAGAACACTGGGTTGTGAACTAAGTTAGGCAACCAGATTTTAGCTTGAGTCTCATGGTTTGATCACTTATTAGCTATAGGAGATTTATTTGATATTGTTTCTCACCTATGTTCTAAGTATGTAAAGATAATCAATTTGGAGAGAATAGAATTAGAAATACAAAAATAAAATTATGACATAATAGCTAGAAGAAGCTTAAGCCTATAGATCATCACTTTTTAAAAAACCAACATCGGGTTTACTCATTCTGCCTCAGCCTCCCGAGTAACTAGGACCACAGGCGCCTGCCACCACGCCCAGCTAATTTTTTTTTTTTTTCCAGTAGAGACGGGGTTTCACCGTGCTAGCCAGGATGGTCTCGATCTCCTGACCTTGTGAATCACCCGCCTCAGCTTCCCAAATTGTTGGGATTACAGGCGTGAGCCACTGCACCCGGCCAACATCTGTAGTTTTTATGCAACAATTTATTTTAAACATTTTTGACATAAGTAGTGTGAAATATGCATATGTGTAACTGAACTTTATCATATATTTTAGAGACATATAGTTAGCATTTGAAGTATCCTAATCAGGAATCCACTTTCTAAAGATGGTTGCTTAATCATTTCAATTATCTTCATCAAAATTTGTATCCAAAAGTTTTTTTTTTTTTTTTTTTTTTGAGACGGAGTCTCGCTCTGTCGCCCAGGCTGGAGTGCAGTGGCGCGATCTCGGCTCACTGCAAGCTCCGCCTCCCGGGTTCACGCCATTCTCCTGCCTCAGCCTCCCGAGTACCTGGGACTAGAGGCGCCCACAACCGCGCCCGGCTAATTTTTTGTATTTTTAGTAGAGACGGGGTTTCACCGTGGTCTCGATCTCCTGACCTTGTGATCCGCCCGCCTCGGCCTCCCAAAGTGCTGGGATTACAGGCGTGAGCCACCGCGCCCGGCCCAAAAGTTTTTTAAGCTGTGTAAAGGATACTAGGAATACTTTTCTGTCTGGTTTCCGTCACCTTTTCTAGGAAGAAGATACTAAAAATCTGTCAAACCCAGCGGTACTCAAGGCCTAGAGCTCTATTTGTTTTTTATCTGTCTAGTTCACACACCTAACAATATGTTGTCGGATCTTATTATTGGAATATTGTTGTGTCTGCCAAAGAATGAAACTTTGCTCCCGTTTCATTGAAACTTTTATTTCAATTGTTGTGCCTGAGAACAGAAAGGAGGACTTATTTGGGATTACAGGAAGCAAAGGTAGAATTTCTGAACAATAAGAGTTGTACATTTAGAAGAATTTGGGCCAACACTTGCTTTCATGGTAACATGCCACCTGGTTATAAGATTATGGGGAAAGAAATATATGGTCTTCACTTTCTTTTTTTTTGTTGTTGCTGGAGATGACTGGTATTTACTAAAAGACTGGATATTTACTGACAGGTCACATTGGCTCAGGTTTCTAATTTCTAATTTCTAACCCATTTTCCAAACAAAAGATTAGTGCAGAAAATTAAAAAAAAAAAGAAGAATCAACTATAGTATCAGAACTGTAAGACAACCAAGCATTCATAGCAATTTGGAATATTTCATTCTTTTTTATGTGCATATTTAAAATTTATATGTATAATAATTATTTTTTTGAGATGGAGTCTCCCTCTGTCGCCAAGGGTGGAGTGCAGTGGCGCAATCTCGGCTCACTGCAACCTCTGCCTCCCGGGTTCAAGCAATTCTCCTGCCTCAGCCTCCCAAGTAGCTGGGATTACAGGCACCTGCAACCACACCTGGCTAATTTTTGTATTTTCAGTAGAGACGGGGTTTCACCATGTTGGCCAGGCTGGTCTCAAACTCCTGACCTAAGGTGATCCGTCCACCTCAGCCTTCCAAAGTGCTGGGCTTACAGGTGTGAGCCACTGTGCGTGGCCTATATGTATAATTTTAAACCCTGATTTTAAAATTTAGGTCAGGGATTGTGAACTCCAATGCTTCCAAGAGTCATTGGATTGGGACTGTGGATCAAAGGGGGTTATATGTTTTTTTGTCCTAAAGGGAATGGTTATTACTTAGCTGCAAATAATTGTCATGTACAAGGGCTCAGTTTTGCCAGTTATTCTGATTTTTTGAGTAGAGTCAAACAAACATATTTTTGTGTAAATTTTCTCAGTATGAAAATGTTCACTAAATTAAAATTTTAAAAACATTGTATAAGCCAAAGATATATATATATGATCTGATAGTTTACCACATTTCTCAAGTCATAAACATTTTATGTTACTAAATAGCCTCTGAGAACATCATTTTTACAAAGCTATATAATATTTGAGTAGATGCAACAAAGTTTACAATTTTTCATCTATTTTTGGACTTTTAGAGGCTGTTCCCAATTTTTCTCTGCAGTGAACATCTTCATGCATATTGCTTTGTCCTCTGTTCTTAGTGAAATTGCAGAATCAAAGGTCATGAATATATAAATCATTCTTTATGCTTATCATCACGTATTTTCCAAAAGACCTGTACAAATTTATGCTATCACTTACCAGTGATGTATGAGAATATAGTTTCACTATATCTTTGTCATCACTGAAATATACACTAGTAAAAAAAATTGGTAAGGAAACAAATTGGTACCTCCTTGTTGATTTAATTTGCATGTTTATTAGTTAGGTTGAACATTATTCCATACGCTTGTTCACCATTTTTATTTCTTTTGTGACTTGTCTATTTGTTTTCATTGTCCCTTGTCTGTGGGGAAGAAACTCTACTTTGAAATTTTAACAATGTCAATCTATGCGGCAGCCAGGTATAAATAAACATCAACACCTGCTTCATGTTTAAAACATCTGTTTTATGGGGCTTTTCTGTTCTCTACTACTTGTCAGCTTTTATCCTTGGGTCTCTGTCTCACATGGCAGCATTCGTAATAGAGGCAAAATGGATTGAAAGGCATCTTTGAACGCCTTTGATACTGGCTGAGTTCATGTTGTGGGACATCATTCTAAAGGACTAAGACTAATCAAGTTTTACATTTACCTTTTATTATTAGTTTCTGAATTATGTTCTAAATTATTTTGAGTTTACAAGTTTTAACACTGTGATACTGGGTGCAAGAGTAACTCTTGGCTTTGAGATTCCATAGTGAAAACTCGAGAGCTCAAATGGATCTTACAAGTCTTCTATTCCAAACTGATCATTTTGCTAATGTGGGTTCAGGTCACTGCTCCGAAGCCACAAAGCTGGTAAGTAACTGCAACATGGTCTACTACCTGTGACTCTGATCTCGAGTTTAATTGTCTTTCCTCTTCATCATGTTCTGTTTGCATGTTACCGCTACATTTTGCAATATAATTTGGTCCTGATATATCTTAATTCAAGTAAGGAATGGCGGCATTTTCGTTATATTCATGTCAGAAATCTGTTACAGAGGAGTAGTTACTTAGCTCTTTCAAGCCTGATGAAAAATTTCTGGAACCATGGAAAACTTTTATAAATATTGGTTTTGTTACTCTTCTCTTTGTTTTTTGATACGGAGTCTCGCTCTGCCGCCCAGGCTGGAGTGCAGTGGTGCGATCTCGGCTCACTGCAAGCTCCGCCTCCCGGGTTCACGCCATTCTCCTGCCTCGGCCTCCCGAGTAGCTGGGACTACAGGCGCCCGCCACCTCGCCCGGCTAGTTTTTTTTTTTTTTTTAGTAGAGACGGGGTTTCACCGTGTTATCCAGGATGGTCTTGATCTGCTGGCCTCGTGATCTGCCCACCTCGGCCTCCCAAAGTGCTGGGATTATAGGCGTGAGCCACTGCGCCTGGCTGGTTTTGTTACTCTTTGAGAGATACAGTGGTGAACCAAGATGCAGGACAAATTAACCATCAAATATTTTACTTTGTTAATGGCAGAGTGCAAAAATGCAGTTTAGATATCTTATTAGAGGTAATTTTATTAGCATCATTACTGCAAGAGGCTCAAATCCAATTATGGGGCAAAAATTGAACTGATGATTTCTATTCAGAGGCATTTGATGGCAATAAAATACACGAGACAAAGGAAATGGCTGCTATGTTCTAGAAGCTAAGTATCTACTCTTTAGTATCCTGAACTTCGTCTCTGTTGAAGCTTCTGAACCTTTCTTTTGGGCAGGTGAGCAGGTGGCTGCAAGGGTCTTGCCTTGTAAGTGTAGTAGGAGTTCCAGCTAAGCCTACATTAGTTTTCAAAACTGGGGGTCTTGTTGGATATGTAGGTGCCTGCATCCCACTCAGGATAATCTAATTCTGAAGGACTAGCATGAGGCCTGAAAATAGGCATTTTTTTTTTTTTGCAAAGATTGTACAGAAAGTTTTCGTGGCTGGGCGCAGAGGCTCATGCCTGTAATCCCAGAACTTTGGTAGGTTGAGGTGGGTGGATTACCTAAGGTCAGGAGTTCAAGACAAGCCTGGCCAACATGGAGAAACCCCATCTCTACTAAAAATACAAAAAATTAGCTGGGTGTAGTGGCAGGGGCCTGTAATCCCAGCTACTAGGGAGGCTGAGGCAGGAGAATCGCTTGACCCAGGGAGTCAGAGGTTGCAGTGAGTGGAGATCATGTCATTGCACTGCAGCCTAGGCAACAAGAGCAAAACTCTGTGTCAAAAGAAAAAAAAAAGAAAGTTTTCATATACCCCACATCCAGTTTTCCATGTTATTAACACCTCACATAAGTATGGTACATTAGTCATATCTAGTGAACCAATATTGATACATTATTATTAATTAAAGGCTATCCTCTCTTCCTATTTCCTTGGTTTTTACCTAATGCCACATTACATTTAGTTGTCATGTCTCCTTAGGTTCCTCCTCTTGGGCATAATAGTGTCTTGCACTGTCCATGGTTTTGAGGAGTACTGGCCAAATATTTTGTAAAATATACCTCAATTGGGATTTGTCTGATATTTTTCTTGTGATTAGACTCGGGGGAAGGCCACAGAGATAAAGTGTCATTTTCATCACATCATATCAAGGTTACACATTAACAACATGACCTAGTGTGATGATGTTGACCTTGATCTCCTGCCTGAGAAACTACACAGCTTTCATGCTCCCTGCTCCAGGATAGCTTGATGCAGGTGATCTCTGGAGCACCTTTGGAGAAAGAGTGGATGTTGCGTCCACTCAAGGATTCCGGCATGTCTGAAGATGTCTAAGGGGCTTATATCCAAAAGACAGGCAATAACAAATGCTGGCAAGGATGTGAAGGAAAAGGAAGCCTCATACACTGTTGGCAGGAATGTAAATTAGTACAACCATTAGGGAGAACGGTTTGGACATTCTTTGAAAAACTAAAAATAGAGCTGCCACATGATCTGGCAATCCCACGGTTGAGTGTATACTCAAAAGAAAGGAAATCAGTGTATCGAAGAGATAATCTGCACTCCTATGCTTGTTGCAGCACTGTTCACAGTGGCCAAGATTTGGAAGCAAGCTAAGTGTCCATCAACAGATGAATGGATAACGAAAATGTGGTGCATATACACAAGAATGAGATCCTGTCATTTGCACTAACATGGATGGAACTGAAGGTCATTGTGTTAAGTGAAATAAGCCAGGCACAGAAAGACAAACATTGAATGTTCTTACTTATTTGTGGGATCTAAAAATCAAAACAATTGAACTCATGGAGATAGAGAGTGGAAGAATGGTTATCAGAGGCTGGGAAGGGTCGTGGAGAAGGGGTTTGAGGGTAAGGTAGGGATGGTTAATGGGTACAAAAGAAATTAGAATGAATGAGTAAGATCTAGTATTTGATGGCACAACAGAGTGACTATAGGCAATAATAGTTTAATTGTACATTTTAACATAACTAAAAGAGTGTAATTGGATTGTTTGTAACATGAAAGATAAATGCTTGAGGGATGGATACCCCATTTTCTATGATGTCACTATTATGCATTGCATGCCTGTATCAAAATGTCTTATGGACCCTAGATAGATGGATAGATAGGTAGATAGATAGATTTCTCCTTTTGGTTATGTTTCTTGGAAGAATACTGACTAATAATGTGAGTGACCTTGGGCAAGTTATTTAACCACTTTAATCCTTAGTTTCCCCTATAGTTAAATGGGTGAAATGCTTGTTATAAAGTTTAAATGAGCTAATGCATGGGAATTGATCAATTTAGACAGCACCCACTAAGATACCACTTGAAGTGGTTCCAGCTGTGGTTTCTGAGTAAATCAGGGGCCCAAAGATTTTGGAAGGAATTTCCAAATTCCTGAGGTGAGGGTGGCCACAGTGAGTTGAGATGAAACTAGAGAAATTTTGTTATGTGACTGCTCTTGAAACTTTATAGTAGCTTCTTAGCTGAGATGTCCTGAGAAATATAGTTTCACACATGAGGGCAAGGTTGGAAAGATCTGATCTAACTCTTGTTTTTCTCTTTACTGTCCAGGCCTCTGGAAGAGGCAGCACATCCACCCAAGACAGTGATGGTGCCAGGGAAATTACCAGCTCTTCTGAGAGTTCTGCTGATTCTGGTTAATAAACTGGGGCTTGGCATTTAGAGGAGAATGGAACAGAGTGGTGAAGAGCATAGGCTCTGGTGCTGGAGTGCTAGACTTTAAGATGAGTTTACTTGTTTACAGTTGGGAAAGTTATACAGCCTTTTGTGCTTTAGTTTTGTCAATTTAAAACAAGAGAAATAAAACCATCTAATCTGTCTAGGTTTTTGCATGAATTATATAATTAATTTATAAGGCAGTGCCTTTTTTTTTTTTTTTTTTTCTTGAGTCAGGGTCTCGCTCTGCCACCCAGGCTGGAGTACAGAGGCACCATCAGGGCTCGCTGCAGCCTCAACCTCCCAGGCTCAAGCAATCCTTCTAACTCAGTCCCCCTGAGCAGCTGGAACTACAAGCGTGTGCCACCATGCCCAGCTAATGTTTTGTATTTTTTAGTAGAGATGGGGTTTCACCATGTCGGTCTCGAACTCCTGTACTCAAGCAATCCACCTGCGTTGGCCTCCCAAAGTGCTGGGATTACAAGCATGAGCCACCGCACCTGGTCAAGGCAATGATTCTTATATAACAGGGAAGGGGAGCAATTTTGTTCCTCAGGGGATATTTGGCCATATCTGGAGATATTCTTATCTGTCACAACTGGAGCAGGGGTTGGGGGAAGCACTTCTCATGTTGTGGGTGGCCAGGGATGCTGCTAAACATCCTGCAACGCGTAATACAGGCCCCTATCACAAAGAATTATACATCCCAAAATACTAGTAATGCTGAGATTGAGAAATCCTGAGATGAAGGATTGAGAATAAAGCCTGTCTTGTGGCAATTGCTCAGTGTTACCTATCATGAATAAGCTTTGAGTAAGAATGACGTACATCTGACACATAGTTTGCTGAGTGAAAGACATGGAGAGGAATCTTCATTTTATTCTCTGATAAGCCATACAAATGACATTTCAGCCATAAGGGCTGGTTTCCAGGTTTTTTGTTGTTGAGAAGATGCTGTTATTATTATTATTTTGAGATGGAGTTTTGCTCTTGTTGCCCAAGCTGGAGTGCAATGGCGTGATCTTGGCTCACTGCAACCTCCGCCCCCCGGGTTAGAGTGTTTCTCCTGCCTCCACCCCTGAGTAGCTGGGATTACAGGTGCCCACGACCACGCCCAGCTAGTTTTTTGTATTTTTAGTAGAGATGAGGTTTCACCATGTTGGCCAGGTTGCCAACTCCTGACCTCAGGTGATTCACCTGCCTTGGCCTCCCAAAGTGCTGGGATTACAGGCGTGAGCCACTGTGCCTGAGCTTATTATTTTTATAATCCGGGTACACATGTAGTTTCCAGCCATAACAAATGCTGGCCTTTTGGTTGGGGTAGTTTGGAATATGTCCAATTATGCTTTCTCAGTGAATGAATAAGTGAATGAATTAATAATTATAGAGGAAGCTCCAAGGCACATGGTATTAGGAAGATGTCACAGGGAGACCTGAAGGATGAGAGTGAGAAGGGTGTTGTGCCTGGAAAATTGGCTGTGGGATACTGCCCACTGACTCTTCTTTCAGTAACCCTTCAGATTTTTGCTGGCACTGTCACCAGTAACTTGCATCTATGGGCAGACAAGTTGGCAGTCCCTGGGAAGGCTCAGAAGGGTATAAAATCTCTCGGAATGGCAAGGAGAATTTCCCAAAGGATCTGATGGCATCCTCAGCCAAAGACATGGTGCTATCAGCAAAGTGATGAGGATGAAAGCAGGGCACCTTGGTGGGTATGGAAAACAAGGGAAGCTTGTCTTTCCAAGTGGCAAAATGCTGCTAAGCCTCCTGCTCTTTGTAGCTTTCTGTGTCTGCTAGGTTACATCTTAACCTATATTAATGTACCTTGTATCCTTTGCCCAGGTCTGTTGGGTGCCTTTCTGTCACTTGTCTCCTAAAGAAAACAGATCCAAGTTTAAAAGGCTTGTGTTATGCTAGGAGTACCTACGTCTCTGCAGATAAGCCTCAGAAGCTGGGAGTGGCACGGGGCTGGGCCAACAGGGTGGGAGGCCAAGGAGAGTGAGGTGAGGAGAGGCAAGAGAAGGGTGGGAGTTCTGGAAGGCTGAGTGGCTGTAGATCTGGTTTTTCTACACCAACCCCCCTTTAAAGAGATCAGCTATAGATTATGTATATGTATCTATTCTTTGTAACGTTGTCATTCCAAATATCTCATGTTTTTCCCTTAAAGAATTTCATAGCTGGGGAAAAATGTTGAAAATCACTGGCATACACAGATCTAAAATCACCCCTTATTTATAGATTGTAGCCGATTAAATAGTTTCCCCAGAATTCACTATTCACTGAAGAGTTCAGGTGTCCAGAAAAAGTTAAGGCAAAAGCAGGATTATTTCCAACAATTAACACAATCTATTCCGTTTACTCCAGAGAAGGCTGTTAAACCATCTTAGAGGGCTTCTCGCCTTCAGGAACTCTCACGCACATAGTCCTGTCTTTGAGTTTGAGTCTGAGGGGAAGCTGAGATGAGGCTGAGATGGGCGTGAGATGCATGCCAAGGCTGTGTGATGTTCGGTCTTTCTGGAATTAGGACAACCTGCGGCCTTCTCCTGTGAACGTCTGTGGAAGCAGCACCATAAACACTCCGGTGAGTGCTTCTCAATGATATCCATGGGTGGATAAATGTAACTGATTTGCGTCTTAGAGTAACAAACAGATCCTCCCATCTCCAACAAGCGGCTGTGCAGGATTCTGATTGAACACTAGATGCCGCTGTTGACTCACTTTGTGGTCTGTGAGCGTCAAGCTATCATCCCCCAGTCTCCATCAGGAGAGACAATTTTTAAAAGCCTGAGTCAATTTACGAAGTTCTGTCTATTTTTCTCTCATTTAGTGATTGATTTAGAGGGTTTTTCTTTATTTATTTTTTGGTGAATTTCAGAGGTTGTCTTTTTCTTGGAGAACATTTGGAAATTGGCAGAAAATGAAACGACGAAAGGGCATGGATGTCTTTTAAAGAAGAAAGGTCAACTCAGACTAAAGGCTTGTAAATAAGATCATTTTTGGACTTCTGAGTTTCTGCTCCAGAAAAAATTCAAGTTACTCTCAGGCCTACCTGTTTCTCTAGTTCTGTAGCATGCCAAATTGTGTGTGTCTTCGGCATGTATTTGAATATTATAATATGAGATATGCGGGATAGCTGCCTCTACTGCATTCCGGGTTGCTGGTGTCATTATTGGTTTTCTACCCTCTAAAACAACTTCTTACTTTGGCAAATTTTTACAACAAAAGGAGAAAGACTAGTGAAGCGTGCTGCAAATATCCATTCCTTTTAAACGTACCAAATTTTAAATAATCATCTAATTAATTTTCCTCTTAGGCACGTTTTGCTATCTCACTTTGATAAGCAGTAAAATTAAGGATTAGAGAGATTAAGTAGTTACCCAAATTGATACAGCTAATTGTACAATCTGATTCAAACCTTTATGTCCAAAAAAGTTTCAACTTGACTTCTACCAGATCTGAGAGCATTTCTGAAAGCTATATCCTCTTTTGAAGACCAATCGGGCATATACGTTTTCAAAGGCTTTTGAAATATATTTGCAGAATCTTCTAAAGAGAGAACAGTTTATTGTTACATTTAGCTATAGCTAGATTTATAATAGCTGTGCATATTGTGTAAATGTGTGTATATTTAGGCATTGTATTCTACAAAGGAATTCAAAACTACCAGAATCTAGTTGGGATTTCTTAGAAGCTATACACTGGCACACAATTGGATGCTGTAAATGACAGAGACAGTTCATATTTTCAACCTGGAAAGACCCCTATAGGAATTTCCCTGGACATCTCACTGCATTCATAGCAACTGAATATTTTAAAAGCAAAGCTGTGCTAACTCTTGTTCTCTATAGTTAGTCACCCTCCATCTTCAAAACTATCTACCACTCCTTACTTTTATTAAAGTCCTGGATGCCTCCTTTGGTAACTCCATAACCTTGGACCACAGAAGATCATGGAAAGTTGGCTTCCCCTCACATAGGATGTAGTCTGGATCCCGTTTTATAAAGCCGGTCAGTCCTTTTATTGTTATTATTTTAGCAAACCAGGCACTAAAGAAAAATAGGCCAGTTAGGACCCAGTTTCAGACTCCAAGCAATTTGTTAATGTGTGGTAAAGGGAATCCCTCTCTCAAAAGGCAGATTACTGAAAGTGATTTAGAAACACAGAACGTCGCAAATACAATTGGAGAGCCCTTGCTCCATTTTTTTATCTTCAAAATTCCTTGATTCTTCCAGAACAAATATGACTCAGACTTAGAGAGAGCTTTATCTCTGTGCTTCAATAGCAAAAGTACTCAAAGTGTTTATCATATTGAATTGAAATGTATGTTTACATTACTGTGTCCCTGTCTCCCAGAAAAGAAGACCTCTTTTAGGGTAGCACCATATCCTGGTCAACTACAAATCCTCGTTGTCTTTGTATTCCTGTGACCTGATCTTTTCATAGTGCCTGGCCTACAAAAATGTTTTTTCAATCCTGACTTCATGTCAGAATACCCTTGGAGTTGCAAATGTACAGATATGTTGGCCCCCTCCAGACCTCCTGAGTCGGGCTCTT
Organism: Macaca mulatta; assembly: GCF_049350105.2. Lineage (NCBI taxonomy): Eukaryota > Metazoa > Chordata > Mammalia > Primates > Cercopithecidae > Macaca > Macaca mulatta. The sequence continues at coordinate 121,142,399 of NC_133417.1, read as the reverse complement.
GGACAGCATGGTTCAGAGAAAAGAAAACCAAAGACTTGGGCAGTTATAGATCTGAATCCTCCAGGACATGTGACCAACTCCTTTAGAAGAATATACATGTAGGCTGGCGCGGTGGCTCACACCTGTAATCCCAGCACTTTGGGAGGCTGAGGTGGGCAGATCACCTGAGGTCAGGAGGTCGAGACCAGCCTGGCCAACATGGTGAAACCCCGTCTCTACTAAAAATACAAAAATTAGCCAGGCGTGGTAGCACATGCCTGTTTTCCCAGCTACTCAGGAGGCTGAGGCACGAGAATCTGTTGAACCCGGGAGGCAGAGGTTGCAGCGAGCCAAGATTCTGTCGTTGCACTCCACCGTGGGCAACAGAGTAAGACTGTCTCAAAAAAAAAAAAAAAAAAAAAAGAAAGGAAGAATGAAGAATATACATGAATTGCCAGCTTTGCCAGCTTCTTTTAGTTATAACATGGGAAAAGTGTCTCAAGAACTCTGAGACATTTAAGTTTAGAAAATAATTCAGCTTTCTGTTGGGGAACCACACCCAGAAGAAAAATGCTTCACTAATTAATATAATCTACACACCAAGCAGAACAAATTTATAAATATCTCTTTGGAATTATGTATGAGGGAAATCCTCAAATGTTGAATTCAAAGTTGGATAATAAACGGTGAAATGAATTGTACTGTACCCAATATTATGAATTTAAGTTCTATAAAATATTATCAGTATTATCTTTGTTTTGTATGCTATTTTATTGCTTTAGTTCAGCAACTACAGAAATGGTTGTGAGGTCTTTCACAGGTTTGCTGGGATGCTGTGATCCTGATTTCCCCATGATCATCAATGTTTCTTCCTGGGGAATTCTCAGTTGCGTAGCTCCTTTGCAGTCTCCTTTGCTGGATCCTTCTGTCATGTGCGTCTGTGTGAAGAGACCACCAAACAGGCTTTGTGTGAGCAACAAGGCTGTTTATTTCACCTGGGTGCAGGCAGGCTGAGTCCGAAAAGAGAGTCATCGAAGGGAGATAAGGGTGGGGCTGTTTTATAGGATTTGGGTAGGTAAAGGAAAATTACAGTCAAAGGAGGGTTGTTCTCTGGCGGGCAGGAGTGGGGGTCACAAAGTGTTCAGTAGGGGAGCTTTTTGAGCCAGGATGAGCCAGGAAAAGGAATTTCACAAGATAATATCATCGCTTAAGGCAAGGACCGGCCATTTTCACTTCTTTTGTGGTGGAATGTCATCAGTTAAGGCGAGACAGGGCATTTGCACTTCCTTTGTGATTCTTCAGTTACTTCAGGCCATCCGGGCTTATATGTGCAAGTCACAGGGGATGCGATGGCTTGACTTGGGCTCAGAGGCCTGACACCTTCTCTAACCAATCTTAAAATGCAGGAGTTTCTATGACTTTCATTCACTCTTTCGTTAAAAACAAATGTTGGCCATTCTGACATGAAGTCAGGATTGAAAAAACATTTTTGTAGGCCAGGCACTATGAAAAGATCAGGTCACAGGAATACAAAGACAACCAGGATTTGTAGTTGACCAGGATATGGTGCTACCCTAAAAGAGGTCTTCTTTTCTGGGGGACAGGGACACAGATGTTTAATGTTACTCCTGTAATTCAAACACTGTAGGAGGCTGAGGCGGGTGAATTGCTTGAGCTCAAGAGTTCAAGGTCAGCCTGGGCAACATGGCAAAACTCCGTCTTTACAAAAACAAAAACAAAAATTAGCCGAGCATGGTGGCGTGCACCTGTAGTCCCAGCCACTCAGGAGACTAAGGCGGAGGATCCCTTGAGCCTTGGGAAGTCAAGGCGGCAGTGAGCCGTGATCGCACCACTGCGCTCCAGCCTGGGCAACAGAGTGAGACCCTGTCTCAAACAAAAACAAAAAGCAAATATTTATAGAAGGCGTTTGAATAAAAAGAAAAGATTGGATCCAGTTTCTAGTGGGTAAGGCAGATGAGAACAGAGTAGACAAACAAACAAGGCAATTACAGTTTCAAGCAGTGCCATAATATGAACACTGGATGAGATAAGGTGGAACTGAGTGGGGCCTCTCTGCATAGGGTGGTCAGGGGCCTCTTCTCTGAGAGAGGTCTGGGTGGGACCCTTAAAGGAGGAGTCACAGTCATCAGTCATGCAAAGATGTGAAGGAAGAGTGGCCCAGGCAGAGGGAACAGCAAGTGCAAAGGGCTGGAGGCAATAAAGGCTTTGGCATAGCTGAGGGTGAAAAGGAGCAGAACATGCCTGGAGTAGCCTAGGGGGTCATCATGAGCAGAGCGCTGGAGGCATGAGGAAGGGTGGATCTTCAGTTTCTGCCTTGTGCGACCAGAGAAGGGTGTCTGCCGTGGAGAGCCAGGAGCTGACTTACGTTGTGAAACAATAATTTGCCATGCATTGCGAATGGATCAGAGGATGGCAAGAATGGGAGCAAGATGAGTCAGAATTGAGAGAGGATGATGGTTTGGACTAGGTTGGTGGCATTGAGGAGGAGCATAAAGGGGTGAAGAGTGAGGTGTATTTTGGAGAGGTAATGGACAGGAGTTGCTGATGGATTTGAATCTGGGGGATGGTGCAGGAAAAGGAGAAATCAAGGATCACTCATGGCTTTCTAGCGGTGGCAGAGTGTGGGGCCATTTGCTGAGTTAAGGATGTCTGGGAGAAGAGGCTGGATCAGAACAGAATCAATTTTGGATCAGTTTTGATGAAACCCCACGAGTTCCTCCCCGGATTCCCAATAATTGGAGAATATATTTTGTTTCTAAACACGTATAGAATATTGTGGATTTTTTTTTTTTGTAACAGCTTCATTGAGGTATAATTCACATACTATGCAATTCACCTGTTTCAAGTAGATAATTCAATGGTTTTCAGTATATCCACAGAGTTGTGCAACTACTACTACAATCAATTTTAGAATATTTTCATTACCCTAAAAGAAACTGTACCCTATTGCAGTCACTCCTCCTTCATTCTTCACATCTACCCTCCTCACACCAAACCTTAGGCAGCCACTAACGTAGTTTCTGTCTCTAGATTTATGTGTTGTGGACATTGGTGTAAGTGGAACCTATGGTTATATGGGACCCTTTGTCCCTGATTTCTTTCACTTAGTCTTGAAGGTTCAACCATATTGTTGCATGAAGGTGTTTGAATAAAAAGAAAAGGAATAAAATGATTGTTTTCCTTTGTATTGTGGAATAATATTTCCTTCGTTTTTATGAAATAATATTTCATACAATATTATAACATTTTATGGATCCATTTATCGGTTAATGGGCATTTGGGTTTGTCTTAGTCTGTTTGGCTGCCATAATGCTCGCTGTGGCCTGAGTGACTTAAACAACAGCAGTTATTTCTCACAGTTCTGGAGTCTGGAAGTCTGTGATCAAGTTGCTGGCTGATTCAGTTCTCAGTAAGGGAGCTCTTGCAGGGCGCCATCTTTATGCTGGATCCTCCTGCGGCAGAGAGAGATGATCTCTCTCCTGTCTCTTCTTCTAACGGCACCAATTCCATTCGCAAAGTCTCGTCCCTCATGACCTAATTACCTCCCAAAAGCCCCACCTTCAAATATCATCACAATGGGGATTAAGACTTCAACACATGAATTTTGGAGACATTGCATTCATAGTGAGGTGGTTTTCACTTTTGGGGTATTATGAATAATGTTGCTAGGAATGTGTGCAGGTTTTGGTGTAGATATCCAGGAGTTTTGTTTCAACATGAGAATTTTGCAGTGTTTTTAGGACAGTGTTTGTAGGACAAAACAAGCTGCTGCCCTTGGTTCCGTGCTGTCTTCTCGCAGCTGACCATCCTGTGACCTTTGCCATTGAGTTTAGGAGACTCCATTCCACTGTAGACAAACCAACCTGAACCCTCACGTCTCCACCTTGTGTCTCTTTCTGTTTTGTATCCAGCTGCTACACCTGCAGTTGGTCTGTTGGTGAGCATTTATGTGGGAGTTGGCTCACACTGTTGATGTGTGAAGAATGATGTTGGCTCATGAGAGCGTGGGGTGACTTCCTGGAGGAAGGAGAACAGCCTAACATGTATCACAAGAGGGAAGCTATGAGGGCAAGAGAAGCTGCAGCCAGGAGGGAGTCCTGGGTGGGACCTCCAGCTCTCCACTTCCTAACTTGGGCAGATTGCTGAAACTTCTTGACCTTCATCTGTAAAACGGCAATGCCAAGTACGTTTTATTTCATCAAGCTGTTGCTAGGAGTAAATAAGATCATGCTGAGCACTGTCCTGGTATATAGTAATTTCTCAATAGCGGACGTTTATTATTATTTTTATGTAGCTACCTCTTCATGGGCTATAGATTATTCAACTCAACATAAATTCATTCCTCTCCGGTCAGTCTGGCCATCTGTCAAGTCTGGTGATTCTCTCACCTTCCATCAACAACACATGGAGGTCAGCAATGTGGCTCATGCCTGCAATCCCAGTGTTTTGGAAAGCTGAGGCAGGAGGATCAATTGAGCCCAGGAGTTCAAGACCAGTCAGGGCACCATAGTGAGACCTCATCTCTACACAAAATTAAAAAAATAGCTGAGTGTGGTGGCATGTGCCTGTGGTTCCAGCTACTCAGGAGGCAGAGGTGGGAGGATTGCCTGGGCCTGGGAGGTCGAGGCTGCAGTGAGCCGTGACCGTGCCACTGCACTCCAGCCTGAGTGATAGAAGGAAAAAACAAACAAACAAACAAACAAAAAAACCAGCACGTGGATAATAAGACATGCTTCATACGTTATTATAGAGGTTGAATGAGATAAGAACTGTACAGGATTTGGCATAAAATATATCATCAATCAATGATAGCTATGATAGCAGTGACTGTCCCTTTGTTAAGAATGTATCTTTTTTTTTTTTTTTAACTTTAAGTTCTGGTATACATGTGCAGAATGTGCAGGTTTGTTACACAAGTATACATGTGCCATAGTGGTTTACTGCACCCATCAACCTATCATCTACATCAGGTATTTCTCCTAATGCAATCCTTCCCCTAGCCCCCTCCTCCCTGACAGGCCCCCAATGTGTGATGCCTCCTGCCCCATGTCCACGTGTTCTCATTGTTCAACTCCCACTTACGAGTGAGAACCTGCAGTGTTTGGTTTTCTGTTCCTGTGTTAGTTTGCTGAGAATGATGGTTTCCAGCTTCATCCATGTCCCTGCAAGGAACGTATCTTTTGAACACCTACTATGAATTGCTGTTCTAGTCATGGGAATGCAGCAGTGAATAGAATGAAGTCTCTGCCCTTGAGGAATCCGCATTTTCACCATCATTGTTATTATTGCCAATCTGGTCTGTACTGTTAGGAACAAAAGGGAAAGGAGAACTAGGCATGTCTCAGGTGATGCCTAAGTAGGAACATTGGCTGTATTTCTACTTAAAGCAGGCTCGGGACTTCGGTCTTTTTCCCCTTCATAGGAACAGACAAACAAAAACCCAAAAGAATTCAGGCTGTTAGGATCAGAGCCTGTTGACTCTACCCTTGGACTTTCCCATAGTCCTGGCCTGGGTCCCTGAAGAGTCTCACCGTTCAGTCAAGGCTGCTGCTCGCAGACGATGGTGATAAATTCTGCTCCGTGTGTACCGTTTGAAGTTGAATTGCCTGCAAACCTAAAAATTATTATTGATGTTCTCAACTGTTTACTAGTGTGGCAGCGACTATGATTTGTGCTTTAATATGTTTTTCAAAGCCCATTTACTTTGTAAGTTCAATTCTAAAGTGCTCAGGGGGATTCCCAAGTGGCAGACGCTAATGGATGGCTGTGCTGGATGGCCCGTCGGAAGATGGCAGTAGAGACACGTGTATGCAGACCTGGATCTCTTAGGCAGGGTTTGTCACACCTTACAGTATTCAAAAAACAAACTTGTTGTTGCTCTTGTTTGGTTTTTCATGTAGGCCCCATAGATAATCCACTTAGGTTTTTCTTCTGGTGCCCTGAGAAGTCCGCATCCTTCCAGGAACAGGACATTTTAAGGGATCCATTTGTAAAAGTGAACAAGATTGTTTGCAGATAGGGTCTTCCGTCCCTTCGCAATTGCTCAGTAAATTGTTGCTGATTGACTTACGGTAGTAGATGAAAAGTGATTAACAAGAAGCAAAGTGATGGTGCCTACCCTGCAGGTTTTTAATAGGTTTTAAGCTTATTTATAGGTTTGTGAACAATCCAGAACATTGAATGAAAAAGGACTGGCAAGAAGAGGATGGACATGAAAGTGGATTTTATTTGATTATGATTCTTGTCCTGGATCATTTTTGTCATCTCTGCAAGGACGATCGGAGCTGAGCCCTACTGCCCTTGCAGGAAAGAAAAGCCTCTGCAGCTTCTTTCCAGCGTCTTTGAGAAAATGTTTATGTCGCATGATATGCTGACTGCCACTTGGTGCCCTGTATGGATTTTCTAGACAGTTTGATGGGCAAGAAGAAAATATGCAGACGCTTCGGAATCCACGACACGAGTCTACTTTCCAGCTTCAGCTCTGTCATAACCCAAAGAGGGGTTTCAAAAACAGAAGGAAAACATGCACCACGATGATAAAGTGGAATGTTAGGAGCAAAAAAAGAGGGTAGTGGAGAACATATGCTTCAGCTGCATGAAATGGCTGAGTGTCTCTTGCACAGGCATTTGCATGCAGGGTCAGCTACATAATGTGCAGGGCCCAGGACAAAAGGAAAATATGGGGCCTCTCATTCTCTCTTGCAAAATTACTGAGAATTTCAAGTTGGTGAAGCAGAGGATTATATCAAGCACAGGAATGGTTCTGAGTATGGACCCTGCTCATGTGCATAGGTTTCACCCCTATGAAGCCAGCAGTGTGTGTGTGGTGTGTGTGTGTGTGTGTGTGTGTGTGAGAGAGAGAGAGAGAGAAAGAGAGATGGAAACAGAGACACACACAAATACACACATGAGAGAGGGAGGATTTTTCTTAATATTCTATTTTCACTGCTTTACGTTTTAAGGCAGAGATTCTCCACTTTTGCACTAACGACATCTTGGAACAGATAATTCTTAGTTGTGGGGGTCGTCCTGTGCATCACAGGGTGCTCAGCCTTCTCCTTCTTATTCTTTACCCACTACATGCCAGCAACACCTCCCAGTGCCAGTTTTGACCATCAGAAATATCTTCAGACATTTGTCACGTGTTTCTTTGTGGGGCAAAATCACCCTGGTTGAGAATAACTACTTTAAGATAAGATTTACCACATTCCCAAAGAGAGCTTAATGGCTTATCTTTCTTTCTTTTTTCCTTACCCAAGCATGAATAAAAATATGAAAGACCCGAGCCCAGTGGAAGCAAAATACCAACTATCCATACCAGGCTCATCTGGTTTGGGGCGAAGGCACATCCGGGTTCTTCATATGTGTAGCTTGTTCTGGCTGCCTTGGGTGAATATACATTTCACAGACTGTCTGTTCTCTGAGCCCTGAAAATGTATCCTTTAATCTTCAACTCAGAAAACCCCTTGACTCTGGAACGAGACACCAAAGGCCTTCCCGTGACAGGCGGGGAGTGGGCTGTTTGGATTGCTAATTTGTTTTTACTCTTTAGTCTGTTTTTCCTTCATGCTGATGTTCCTCTTTAGACCTGGAGTATGAATAATTCTGCGTAGCCTGAGGGGAGAAGCAGGAGGCCTGCTTGTAGAGTTGTTTGTACTGTAATGAAATAGAAAGTTTAAAAGCTTACTGAGCCTGAGCAGTTGAAAAGGGAGGGAGGTCTAGTAAGCACTTTCAAAATTACTCATAAAGCGTGACAAATTCTGGATGTCTCTTGGTGGTCAGGGAAATGAATCACCCATTTCACTTAACAAAGGCACCCCCAAGCAGAACAGCTCCCCGAATGTCAAGTCCAAATGCAGAGAGGTCCAATCAAGAATGCTCATCAAGATAGCCTTCCTAACTCTGCATTTCATGAATTGTGAACCTGAAAGCCAAGGTCAGCCCTGACATTTTCTGGCTTGTAAGTAGTAACTTGACAGCTACTGTCTGAGATATCTCACCTCTTCTACTTCATATTCAGAGAGGTTCTGGTCTGGAGATGGTTGGGCTTATTAAAACTTAATGACAAAAAATGTAAGGACCTTACGCTTGAGTGCTTTGCTGAACCTTTAGTTGAGTTAACTAGCTACAGGCTGGACATCTCCTTCAGGACAGTTGTTCTGAAAATGTACAGGTTTATTAAGTGCTGCATGGCTACATTGTATTATAAATATTCATTTATGTGAAAGCTACCCTTTCAAACTGTGAGCTCTTTAAGGCCTATGAATTCCCAGCAAATAAAACAATGCCTACCCTATAGTAAATGCTCAATTAATGACCTGAACTGATTTCAAGCCAAAAAATAGATGAGATGAAAGAGTGGATCAGTTAAAAACATCCTTATTAGTTTGCACCACTGCACTCCAGCCTGGGCAACAGAGCAACACCCTGTCTCCAAACAAACAAACAAACGAAAAACATTCTCATTAATGGAAGGACAAATTAGCAACCTACCATTTTAATAAAAGAAGAAAGGCAACAGAGTGGCAGAAGAGAAGAGTTTTAACTGCTCTTCCTCCCCTTTCGTGGAAGGAATCTTTGACTACCGGAAATCGCATAACACACTCAAGTTTTGGACTGATGGATCATGAATACTAGCACCGGGAAGATTTATTTTTCTTGCAGCTGTAATATGCCGAGGGAATGGAAGAATTAGAATATTCTCCTCTCCTCCTTTCACATAGAACTGGCTGCCTAAGAATCTGCTGTAAGTGTTACAGGGAAGGGGTCCCGATCCAGACCTCAAGAGAAGGTTCTTGGATCTCACACAAGAAAGAATTCAGAGCGAGTCCATAGAGTTAAGTGAAAGCAAGTTTATTAGGAAATTAAAGGAATAAAATAATGGCTACTCCATAGACAGAGCAACCTCGAGGGCTGCTGGTTGCCCATTTTTATGGTTATTTCTTGATGATATGCTAAACAAGGGTGGATAATTCATGCCATATAGGCATGTAGATAACCAGCAGTGATACAAACAGTTCTTTGTCCATAGACATGCAAGTAAATTTTGTTCTCTGGAAATACACCATTGGTATTTCTCCATAACCTATTTTAGACCACAAAGGGTAACTTCCTGACGTTGCCATGGCATTTGTAAACTGTCATGCACTGGTGGGAATGTAGCAGTGAGGACAACCAGAGGTCTCTCTCGTCTCCCTCTTGGTTTTGGTGGATTTTTCCAGCTTCTTTACTGCAACCTGTTTTTATCAGCGAGGTCTTTCTACCCTGTATGTTGTGCTGACCTCCTATCTCATCCTGTGACTTAGAATGCCTTAACTGTCTGGGAATGCAGCCCAGTAGGTCTCAGCCTCATTTTGCCCACCTCCTATTCAAGATGGAGTTGTTCTGGTTCAAACATCTCTGACATAAGGGTAAATGCTAGAAAGACTGAGAAGACTTTAGGAGTGGAAGTGGGAAGAGAACAAGGTAGAGACAAGACAGGAGGGGCGATTTGAGGCCCACCTGAGGCGGACTTCATGGATTCTTCAATAAGGAAAGTAAAGATCAATTTTGTACTGTTCTCTGGGTTTTATAATTTTAAAAATAGAATACAATCACAAATCTCAGATATAAAATGAATACACATTAGAGATCTTATTTAAATCATTAATTAATGAGAGAACTAGTAAGATGTTACAACTAGTTCCAAGGAAAATTTAAAGAACCAGCAAACGATGCTGCAATAAATTTACAAATAGATGTAAAACTGTCTCATTCCACAGTGGGGGAGGAAAACCAATGGTGTATTTTTAGAGAACAAAATTGACTTTCGTGTCTATGGACAAAGAACTGTTTGTGTCACTACCAATTACCCACAACTGAAAGAGTTGTAAAACAGTGAAAGTCAAGGAAAGGCACAGAGACCTCAAAGAATCACATAACCTGAAATGATGTATTTAGACAGTGCCTAGTTCTCCATTGAAGACACCTTATAATAACTTTGGTCCATTTCCAAGTATTTTACATTTTTTGGTTCTATTTATATATGTTTGGTTGTCTGATAGTAACACTTTCTTTGATGTAACAGACTGTACTTTCAGGAAAAGAAACTGAGCTGTAACTTCCTCTTCGAACAATTTCAGCAAGCCAGGATTAAACATTTGTGGATAGTGTCTGAGTCCATTTAGAGTTTCTATACAGAAATACCTGAGGCTGGGTAATTTATGAAGAAAAAAATGCTTATTTGGCTTGTGATTCTGGTGGCTGGAAGATTGGGCATCTGCTGAAAGCCTCAGGCTGCTTCTGCTCCCGGTGGAAGATGAAGGGAAGCTGGCGTGTGCAGAAATCACATGGGTGAGAAAGGAGGCAAGAGAGAGAGGAGAGGTACCAGGCCCTTTTTAACAACCAGCTCTCGCAGGTACTAATAGAGCCAGAGCTTATTCATGACCGTGAAGACAGTGTCAAGCCATTCATAAAAATCCATCCTGGCTGGGCACGGTGGCTCACGCCTGTAATCCCAGCACTTTGGGAGGCTGAGGTGGGTGGATCATGAGGTCAGGAGATCAAAACCATCTTGGCCAACATGGTGAAACCCCGTCTCTACAAAAAATACAAAAAATAAAATAATAAAATAAATAAAATAAAATAAAATAATTAGCCAGACGTGGTGGCAGGTGCCTGTAGTCCCAGCTGCTCAGGAGGCTGAGGCAGGAGAATTGCTTGAACCTGGGAGCTGGAGGTTCCAGTGAGCTGAGACCACACCACTTCACTCTAGCCTGGCAACAGAGTGAGACTCTGTCTAAAAACAACAACAACAACAACAACAACAACAACAAACCAAAATCCATCCCCACGACTCAGACACTTCCTACTTCCTATTAGATTCTGCCTCCAACAATGGGGATAATTTTAATATGAGGCTTGGGAAGACAAACATCTAAACTATAGTGGGTAGCTCTCAGGTTAAGGGGGGGAAGGGTGAGCAGAAGTCCATTTTGTGTACATAGGTATACCTCCTCTGAGACAACAGTTACAGTTAAGTTTTGGACCAAGTATTAACCTAAGTTGTTGCATCTAGTGTAGTCTCTACCCTACCTTGAGCTACATTTCTGTGGGCACATGAAAGTCTTGAAAGGTTACAGTTTGGAGCTCCTTCAAGAGCAGAAAAGCGTAGCATCCCTCTTCCACAATTGTTTTTAGTGCTCCTGTGGGTAGGCTCTGCTAGGTATTAGGGGAGGAAGAAGTGTCTGTCAGAACAGTCCTTAATGTGAAAAGGGCTTGGATAATGGAGAGGTGGTCTTTGAAGTGAAAGGAACATCATGAGAGGAGAGCACTCAGAAACCTCTACAGTAATGGTTTTCTGAGAACAGGCATTCTTTCTTTTTGTTAAAATAATTAATTAGGAGGCCATTAGACTGGCTCCTATGTAAGCAAATGGAAACCCAAGTCAGTGTAAATGGTCATATTCTAGGAAAATGAAACTTAAGCTTAACCAACCTGAACTGCCAATTAATTTCTAATTAGCGACTTTCCACTGGAATCGTCCAAATTAGACTTCTGCTGCATTTTAACCAATTGTATTTTCTTTACCTTGCTTCTGAGAGTCACCCTATGAAAGTTTCACCCTATGAAAGTTTCATCCTTTGAAAATCTTCCCCTCATGCCCTATTGGCGGAGAGCACTAACCACCTGCAATCTGGAGCTGCCTGATTCATGAATTGCTATCTGCTCAAATAAAATTTTAATGTGGCCAACTTTATCTTTTAACACTTTCGTCAAAGTATTGTCACAAGGATGTAAAAATATATATAGCTGAAAACTCAGTTCTGATAGGTTTTTGTTGACTTCATAGCTCAGACCAAAAGAGGTCATTTAAAGTTGAGTGGTGAAAATAGAAAAGAAACTTACACTTTTTTTTTTTTTTTTTGAGACAGGGTCTCATTCTATCACCCAGGCTGAAACTCAGTGGCACAATCATGGCTCACTGCAGCCTTGACCTCTTGGGCTCAAGTGATCCTCCTGCCTCAGCCTCCCCAGTAGCTGGGACTACAGGCATGCACCATCATGCGAAGCTAATTTTTAAAAATTTTTGTAGAGGTGGGGTCTTGCTATGTTGCTCAGGCTGGTCTCAAACGCCGATGCTCAAATAATCCTCCCACCTTGGCTTCTCAAAGTGCTGGGATTACAGGCACGAGAGGAATTTATACTTTTTAAAGATGGAGACATGGATATTTAGTTAGGAAAACCAATGTGCCTGAAGTGGCTCAGTATTTCTGAGTCATGAGATCATGGATGACATTAGTGGTGAATCCAAAATCATCCTCCAGGTTTGGATTGAAAGGTGACTCTTGAGGATTTACTTTTTGATGGGGCATTTAGTGCAAGCTATTGCTTTAAATCACAAAGCTCTATCTGCTTGCTCACTTTTTTTGCTCTTTCTCCAGTAAGTAAACATTGGTGGAGAGGTTTATCCTCTCCTTGCATTAGAATTTTTGAAAATCCATTATGAATAATAGTAGTTAACTGAACTCCAAGTCTTAGCACCATGGAAATTGAACAATTCGGTCTGAAAAGCAAGGAAGAAGACACCAACCTTCCTTTAAAACCTTTAAGTTCTTTTTTTTTTAAATACGTGTTGCTACATTACATCTGTGCATTACAGATAGCTTGAAAGTCAGACATAATTTGTGATTCTAACTAATTTTCATAATTTTAGCTTTAATGCAAAATAGCTGGGGTTTTTGGATTGGGTTAGAATCTTGCTGTAAAAGTATGAAAATGAAACTGTAGACTTGATCTCCTTTCTTAGTAAACATACAGACAAAAATATGTCTGTGAAGCTTGAGAGCATATGATAATTTTTTTCTTATGGGAATACTTAGCACAATAACAAAGTTAACCCAGAATGGAGAATTACTTCTTTCCACATTGTATTTATATCAAGTCCAATATCTCAAAAAGAAGTTGGCTCAGAATCATTGATTTAAAATAGGTCATTGGTGAATTAATGAAACATAACACCCCAAATTCTCAGCTGAATTAAATAAATAAGCCAGATAGGACCCCTGGTAGATACAAATGTCTAGTTTATATCTCCCAAGTTACTAAGAGAGTGATTACTGAATCGGGGTGGAAGGGTAGAGTTTGACACATGGAGTGATTTATGAGTCCCTGTTCCATGGGAAAACATCAGGCTAAAATCAATTCAGGTTTTACTTGCATTGTATTCTCTTTCAAACTGTACGCGGATTCAAGAATAGTTGGTATGTTAGGTGTGCAAAGGTATAAATTCACATGGTGTGCTTGGAAGTGTTTCTCCTCCTGTAGGTGAGTCTCAGTAGTGCATGAGTAAGATTGAGGAGGACAGATGAGGTGGTCTGCACTGCTTAATCAATACTAGAAGCGGAAGTTGAAAAGAGACAATGGATAATTGAAGATGTTTTAGCATTCTGTTTGGCACCTAGAAAAAGTGGGAGTTATGTTTTTTGAGAATTGTGCATTCAGATTTATCACACCTATAGGACAGCTGGAAAGAAGACAAGTGAGAAAAACAGAGACACAGAGAAGGGCCTTAATTCCTTAGTGGTCGCACATTCCTAGGCTACCCGGCAATGGCCAGGTCCTTGGCTGTCATTTGGTCTTCAAGTTCTCTGCTGCTTGTAAAAGAGATTAAGGGCTAAAGTGCTCCCTGGTGAGGTGGAAACATCAACTTTTGCTTGACCTGATAGAACCGTAAGGCTGGAATATCCCTGGATGGCTGTTCCAGAAGAGCCAGCTTATTCGTCCATTGCTGTTATTCTTATTACTAAAAATTTATTTCCACTTGACAGCAGTGGCTGCTGTAAAATCGCCTCTCCAGTGACAGTTGTTTCAGGGATCAGAACTGCCTGAAGTCCCAGAGTGTCCGCTAATGGCTGTCTTCTGAGTGCCTCCCAGATGGCTGGGAGATCATGGTCTCTGGGATTTCCCCTTCTTGTGTAGGGTGTGAGGCTGATGGTAGAGACGATGCCAGGTCCAAGGAGCTCCTGAGGGAGGATAGCACAGATATTCTGAGTGGGAAATGGAAGGGCTAGAATCACAGTAGTGCCATAAACTTGAAATTGAGTGTTGGGAATAGAGACGTTGAGAAGACAGCTGAAATAATTGAATAATATTAACAATATTACCAACCTTAAGATAACTCCTTCTAATTACATATAGGAACAATTGGACTGTGACTCTTGAAGTCATTCCTTATATTTTGAGACCTAGAATCTGTAAGACAGAAAAATATTTCACAGAGCAGTGAGACTGTCCCTTGCAACATCAGCCGGGTATAGTTGATGGCCATGGAATGACCTAAGAGGTATGAATGTGAGCTAGTGAGACTGGATCCTGTGTGAGGCTTAAGTAATTTGTGACTTCTTCATGGTTACACTTCATTTACTGTTCTGAAAACAGTGAAACACAAAACCAGTGAGAGGCAAGAGAAAACCCTCTTTCATCCTCAATCAGTGGCTGAAACATCTCAACTCAGAGTTGGCCCACTCATGCTTCTCAAATCTTACAGCAACTCTTTAAACTGGGGGAAAAAAGGGATTCAAATTCACCCAATCTTTAAGCAAATTATTTTTCTTTAAAACAATTTTTAAAATACTTTAATAGGGTTCAGAACACATTACACCAAGTCATCCCAAAATATGCCTCTTTGGCATAAGGATTATTTTGAGCTGGTTATTTTGAGAGCCTGCAGACACAGGAGACACTTTGAAAACAAAAGTTACCTTTTTGTAAGAGAAATTTATACCTATGAAGGAAATCTTCACTTTTAAGGATATCTCCCTCTCTGTACCAGGAAGAAAGGGCTGACTAAATCACTGGAGACTCTTATCAGTGGAGAAAGTGTGGACTTAAATCTGCAAAATAAACCTGGTTCTTGTTTATTGTACTTTTCCTGACCACCTCCCCATGACCATTTCTTTCGCCACACTCCTCCTTCTTTATTTCAGGGGACAATAGTATTTAAACCTGGAGTCTAAGACAATTCTTTATCTAGTCTTGAGATTTAATCTTTGAGATTTCCCAAAGTTATTGCCCATGTATTAACATGTATATAGGAGGTAAACATGTTATTAAACTTCTGTTTATTTTTCTCTTGTTAATCTGTCTTTTGCTGCAGGGAATCTCAGCTAAGAACCATGGAGGGTAGAGAAGAAATTATTTTTCCTCTCTTTTACTTACTTGCACAAGGCAAAACTTTTAAGTTAGCACATACAAATGTAGAGGAAAAGTAAGTTTCCATCCCCAACCCCTAATTCTTCTTCCCAAAGACAATAGCTGAGAGTATTTTCTGGTATAAGCTACCAGAGGCAGTCTTTCCAAATTGAAATGTGTATGTGTGTGTTTATGGATCTATCATCTTTTTGATACACACACAAAGTGTGTGTTTCCCTACCTTCATAACTATTAGTATATTATACATACTGTTCGGCATTTTGCATTTTTACATATCTTGAATAACATTTCCTATGTTTAACTGTCTCATTTTTTAATGCCACAGTGAATATTTGAATACACTTTTCTTTGTACATAAATAAAAATAAATCTGTGGGATCAGTTCCAAAAGAGTAGAACTGCTGTGTCAAAATTTAAAATGTATATGCATTTTAAATTTTGATATATATTGACAAAATTTCTTCCAATTCATACTTGCAAGGGAGAAAAGAGATTGTTTTCT
Organism: Macaca mulatta; assembly: GCF_049350105.2. Classification (NCBI taxonomy): domain Eukaryota; kingdom Metazoa; phylum Chordata; class Mammalia; order Primates; family Cercopithecidae; genus Macaca; species Macaca mulatta. The sequence goes on along the minus strand of NC_133417.1, from coordinate 121,126,705 downwards.
GTCTACCCATCTAGATTCTATGGTTGAGACCCACGAATCAAACTGATAAAAGACAGGTTGATAAGAGAAAAAGGTTTTAATTACAGATGTATGCATGGGAGTTCATAAAGAAAACGATGGGTCAAAGAGGTGGCTACAAGATTGAGGCTTATACACTATTTTTGGGTAACCAAAGAAAAAAGGATTTGGGGCTTTTGAACAGGGCAGCAAATTATGGAAAGGTGAGGGTGTGACTGCCCAATAGGTTCACTTTGCCCACTGCCTAGACAGAATTGATTTATCAAGACAGGGGAATTGCAATGGAGAAAGAGTAATTCACACAGAGCCGGCTGTGCGGGAGACCCACGTTTTATTATCACTCAAATCAGTCTCCCTAGGCATTTGGGGTTCAGAGTTTTTAAAGATAATTTGGTGGGTAGGGGCTTGGGATGTGGGGAGTGCTGATTGGTCAGGTTGAAGACGGAATTGTAGGGGGTCGAAGTGAGTTTTTCATGCTGTTTTCTGTTTCTGGGTGGGCTGGCAGGACTGGTTGAGGCAGATTACCAATCTGGGTGATGCCAGCTGATCCATCAAGTGCAGGGTCTGAAAAATATCTTAAGCACCAATCTTAGGTTTTACAACAGTGATGTTATCCCCAGGAGCATTTTGGGGAGGTTCAGATTCTTGGACCCTAACCTGTAATTTCTAATCTTGTAGTTGATTTGTTAGTTCTGCAAAGGCAAACTGGTCCCCAGGCAAGAACAGGGTCTTTTTGGGAAAGGAGTTTTCTTTTTTTTTTTTTTTTTTGAGACGGAGTCTCGCTCTGTCACCCAGGCTGGAGTGCAGTGGTGTGATCTCGGCTCACTGGAAGCTCCACCTCCCGGGTTCACGCTGTTCTCCTGCCTCAGCCTCCCAAGTAGCTGGGACTACAGGTGCCCGCCACCACGCTGGGCTAACTTTTTGTATTTTTAGTAGAGACGGGGTTTCACCGTGTTAGCCAGGATGGTCTGGATCTCCTGACCTCGTGATCCGCCCGCCTGGGCCTCTCAAAGTGCTGGGATTACAGGCGTGAGCCACCGCGCCCGGTCTGGAAAGGACTTTTATCAACTTTGTTTCAGAGTCAAACCATGAACTGAATTTCTTCCCAAAGTTAGTTCGGCCTATGCCAGGAATGAACAAGAACAGCTTAAAGGTTAGAAGCAAGATGGAGTTGGTAAGGTCTGATTTTTTTCACTATCATAATTTCCTTGGTTATAATTTTGCAAAGGTGGTTTCAAGGAGAGAAAATATTTGGTAACTAAAGATTGTCTTTTATTCAGATAAGAGTCTCTCATGTGATAAGAACTGTCTCTGGAAATAGCTGTCTCCCTGGTTAGAAGACATCTTTACAAATGGAAATTTCTTTAAAAATATATATTTCCTTTAGGGAGATAAAGAGGTTTTTCTGTATCTGCTGGTTCTCGGTTGCCTTTAGCTCAGAATATTCTCTATGCCAAAGTGGCATATTTGGGGCCACATATTCTTCACACTCACACCAGCAATGCATCAAAGTTGTTTTTTCCTTAACTCCTGCTCACACAGCCCAGGTTTTTGATGGAGCTAACAACAATTTAATGTCTTCTCTCTATCTCTCTTTTCCACCTATCCAAAGTGGGATTTTTATGTAATATTAGCAACGTTCAGAAAACAAGTTGTTGCCTAGATAATGCAGCTCTTCTTACATACTGTTCCTGTTGTCTGAAGTTATGGGAGCTGCAGTATTAACAGAATAAATGCAGTTGATTTGATTCGGTAGAAAGGGCTTGAATTTAATCTAATATTTGCTTCTAATTTGATTATATGATTGTCCTAAGTCCCACTACTGAAAGCAAGAGGACATAGTTCTTACTTCCAGGTAGCTTAAATTGTTTAGCAATTAAAAGGAAAAGAAAAGACCTGGAAAAATTGTTAGTAAGATGCTTTGAAGTATTTGTGGACAAAAGTGTATATCTGGATATATATCTCTTTTCGGCATACACAATTGCATGAAAATCAGCATATACTTGTTTGCCTGAGGCTTAAATGGAATCTGAATGTGGTAAAAAGTAAAGGAATAGACCAGCAGTGAATTGAAGCTATCCTTTTGGTGGTCAATTCCAAGGGAGTGAGGAGCAGATTGGAATTGAGCAATTGGAAGAGTATAGTTGGCTTTTCAGGAATTTGGCTATGATAGGAAAGGAGAAGGAAAGGAAGATAGGAAAGAAGAGTCATTGGAAAAGAGAAAATACAAGACTCAGAGAAAAAGGTTGTGGTGGAGCTCAGAGAGGCTGGGCTCCCAGGTATGAGAGGAAAGGAGGGAGGACCCTGCTGAGAAAGGGGAATGGGCAATTAGTGATGTCCATTGAGATAGCTCAGAGCAGAGGTAAGAGGAGTTGAAGTTTGTTTAATAGAGGGGATACAGGACTCGGATGTCAGCCAGGTGTTAACCCTGGGTCAACCACCCCTAGGTTTATAACCTTTACATGTCTGGATTGTTTTGCTTTTAATGGAGGTGTTCTGGTTATCATAAGGCTGAAGGTCTGAGGCACAGGAAGATGCCTGGTCCCATTAGCTTGGGAACACAGAGCACGGTTATCAACGATGATGGCTTTGGGAGATGTGGCTGGACAGGGGGCAATGATATAGGAGCTAAAAAGGAACTATTTAGGCAGACAGGGAGGGTACGGGAGTCCTCGGTAAGGTTTTTCTTTGAATAAAAAGCAGTCCCCAAATAATTTTCTTTTCTAACAAACAGCAGCCTGTAAAATCAAGCTGCAGACATAGACAAACAAGGTGGAAGCTTGCATGGGTGAATGCTGGCAGTTGTGCCAATACGAAAAGGCTATCTGGGACTAGGCGTGTTCAAAATGATGGCTCCATCTCCTCTTCTCTTTGCCAGCCATGTGTGCAGTAAGAAGCAGGCAACATGGTGCTAGCCAGGCAAAGACCTCATTTACATAATAAGATTAGGGTGGGGCAGCCAGCTTCCCCATGCATTATGTAAACGTCATACCTGGCCCAACCAATCTTTGGGCCCTATTTAAATCAGACACCGTTTCCTCAAGCCTGTCTGTAAAATCTGGTGCACTCCACCATGGGCCAGAAGTCCCATTTGGGTGCCCTCGTCTGACCTGGGAGAGAGAGATGTTCTCCTTTCTCTTTCTTTTGCCTATTAAACCTCTGCTCCTAAACCCACTTCTTGTGTCAGCATGCTTGATTCCCTTGGCCAGAGGCAATAAACTCCAGGTATTTACCCCAGATGACACAGCTTCAACATTGTAAAGCCCATCTTTAAAATACAAGTGTTTAAGTACATCTCTGCATTAAAGGAATGGTTGAAGGGAAAAATCCCAAGTAGCCACATGAATATGGCTGTTTAGAGACAACCAGGACTATTATTTAAAAAGCGATCTATGCCTGTTCAATAGGCAGTGGAGGTAGCTTAGGAAAACTACTGGCAGGACTGGACTATAAGCATGGAGATAGGTCAAACCCCATGTGACAATCTTTCAGAAAGAACGTAAACTTATGCTTTTGGTCCATTTTCCATTTGTACCGTCATCCTCTGAGGTGTTACTAAGCCTTGAACAACCCCCGTGTTATCAAATACAAAAGCAGTGAAGGGCAGCACTTGGGCTATCAGTATATTGGTGCACTTGCAACAGATTTTGAATAATTTCCTTGATAAGATCTGGTCTCCAAAATACGGCCTGTATTGTTTCAGGAAAAGGGTTGCTTTCTGCCCATGTTAGGAGACTCTGATTTGGCCAGCAGAGGTACAGAGACAAGCCATGTGGGATTCAGGAGATGCTTCCTCTGCATCAAGAGGTGTTTATTTATCTTGCCTTTCCTCTCACAATGGCCAGTTATCAGATAGCGTTATCTCTTATATGAGATGTATTCTCCAAGGTAAAAAGTGGTACAGGGCTCAAAAGACATCCTCTGACACTGAAAGGTGTTGGAATCAGGTAGGAGCTCCCAAAAGGGATTATTGTAAGGGTTTTACTTATGTGTTACAGATTACTGTTCCTGCAAGGATATCAAAACACTACAAGCATTACGTTACTTATTCTCATTTTAAATTGATAACGAAGAGAAGCAGAAGTGAGCTGAGAATAGATGCTTGCCCACACTCACAGGATCAGTTAAGAAAACATGTTACCCCCAGGGTGAGGACTGGAGGCGTTTTCATGTTGGAGGAGCTCCCAAAAAGGCAAAACTAAAGATCCCTCATCAAGGTTTATGTTCACATCCATCTTTCCAGATGGCCACAACTTCAACCTGGCTGAAAATTTGAGAATGCAACCTTCAGCCCTGCCTGCTACCTTGAAAAAAAAAAAAAATGGCATGGCCATTGATTGAGTGTAATGATGTGCAGCTGCAGGGTTTCCTCACCACTAGCTCTTCCAGGGGAAATAGGGCTATAAACTCAGACCCCTCTTGAGGCACGGAGGGAAGAAACTGTCTGGGTCCTTCCTTGACACCTGGACCTCGCTGTGGTGCAAAGTGAAACTCATCAACTCAGGTGGCCAAGAAAAGCAGATGTTTAGCACAGCTAAGTGTAAAGTGTGGGGGAAATGGCTTTATGGGCCTTTGGCTGAGATGCTTACATTGAATGTTCTGCGTAGGAAGTCATCAGGTACTGGAATAGTATAAACAGACCTTACTTCGTGGAGTAACTTACTTTGGATTGGTGGCAACAGCAACAATTTCTAGCACAAAGGAACATAAAGATCTACTTTTTATTTGGAAGATTTTCCAACCAGCAAGGGCTGCTTGTAATGAAAAATAGGGGCATTGCTTCCTTAATTTTAAGTGGTTATTCATCATCAGAGGGGATGATGTTGACTTGTGGTGACAGTATTTCCCAAAGCACTTTCCATGGTATGATTGCCTTCGTCTGTCCAATCACCCGTGAGACACATAGGAATTATTGTCACTAGTAAACCCATGGGGAAACCGAGGCTTAGACAGCTTGAGAAATTTGCTCAAGGGCACACAGCCAGTAAATAGTGAGAAAGAAACTGAAGTTAAGTCTAAGTTCAGAGCTCCTTTCACTCAACTGGTGTTTCTCAAAGTGTGGTATGTGCCACTGGTGGGACATGAGATAATTTCAGGTGGTACATGAATGGAAATAGAAACATTTTAATATTTAGGCTTTTTATTTTAATCTAATTTAAAAGGGGGACAAGAAGAATGGCATAGAGGTTAACTCAGGTGAACTCAGGCTAAACTCAAGTTCCAGAGCCATCCTACCTGGATTCTAATTCCAATTCTATGACTTATGATGTGATTATTTCCTCATTAGTTTAAGCCTCAATTTCCTAATCTGTAAAATGGGCATAATAGTAGCCCTACCTCATAGGGTTATTGTGAAGATTCAATGAGTTAATATTTGTAATAAGTTAATATTTGGTTACATTATAAGAGTTCTACAAGTGTTTATGAAGGAAATAAAAAAACATGGAACTTACGATTGCATTGGGTATTTTGAATTTAAAGAGAGTAAAATAGGCATTTAAGTAAAAGAAAAAGATTGGAATAATTTGAAGTAAATTAGGTAACTAATAGCACAGGTAGTGGTCATCTGTGAAGACAATGACTAGTCTATATCAGGTAGGACAGTAGCCCAAAGAAGCCTGAGCCCACTGGGAGGCCCTGGGGGCTGTACTGCGTTGCCTCGCTTCTGGAGGGAAAGATGGCAGTGGGAGTCATCAGCCTGTATCAGGACATTTGCTTATGTTTTGTATCCATTTACCCTCTCCTCTATTCTGAAGAAGTCATCTTATCAGGCAATGTTCCTTAGACCCAATGCATGAAGACTCACTTTAGCAAGGAGTACAGTTCCAATCACTCTACAAGTCACCAGGACAAGAAAACCAAGAAAAGTCACCTTGGTTCCTTGCTCTGAATGCTTTAGTTGGAGTGTCAGAGGTAGAAAGGTGGAAGCCAGGCCAGACCCAGGGTGCTGGAGGCAAGGGACTTGGGGGAACTGGGAGAAGGAGAGGAACTATCAATTCAAAAAACCAGACACCATGACCCTAAGGAGACAGGAGGAGAAATGCTTTAAAGTGAGTCATCCTGTTTCAACACCAGACAGTTACCTCAGTGGAATGAAGGGGAACAAAATTTGCTGATACCATCACTCCCATTTACTAATGGCAGGAGAAAAAAATGAATATGCCATTTGTAGTGATTCCCCTTTAGGCACAGATTTACCATAACCTGCTCCTCCCTGGCTTGAGGTCTTTGCTCTGGCCAAGGATCATACAAGGATAAAAGCATCCCTGTCTTGTTTAGTTGAGTTTGACACCCTGTTCCCTAATTAGCTGCTTCTCTGAGACCACTCTCTACTTGAACCTGTGTACACTGACGACATTCTTCCCTCAAGTCGCCAATAAACACAGCAACCTAAAATCACAGGGTGAAGTAAGTGGAGCAACAGGGCTTCTTCCTTGACGACAGTCACCGAAGGCTGTGGGCTGGAAGCCACATAGGCTTCAGGTCACTTGTCACTCTGGGCCAGTGGGATGTTGGAAGTTTTCAGACTCTCAGTAACTTGAGAAATCTGAGCTTCAGCAAAAGTCCTATAGTCAGGTAGGGTTAGACTACCTGGTTCAGATGAGTTCTTTCTCCTCTGGCTACTCCAAGGTAATTCAAGTTGATAAATTGTAGTGGAAAGGTACTGATCAACATAAGCAAAGGTTCAGTTTACTGGAAGGATTGGTGGTAGCTAAGAGAGTTGAAGAAATAACTGGATCATCAGATCTTGTAAGGCAGAGAAAATAGACTATCCCAGAAATATCCGGTAACAATAGCTAACATTTATTGAGAGCTTACTATGTTCCAGCCCTTGTTCTAAGCCCTTGGCATACACTAATTCATCTGCTTCTTGATACAGTGCTATAAGTTGGGTATATACTTATTATCCTGTGGGTAAAAGAGTTACAAAACCTAATTGACCTTTTGTTAACTGCCTGTTATCTGGAAACCAGTTATGATGCTATGTGTCAACCTTGATGCTAGGAGACATTGCTTATGGTAAAAAAAAAAAAAAACCTTGATTGGGAAATTGCTCCTAGACTAACAGAACTATAAATACCTGTTAGGAAGCTCTAGTTTTGGGCTTCTCTGACTTTTACAACTTACATGTCCTTATGGGAGGACCTGAAAGCTATGCCTCTGGAATTGTTACAAGAACTACCAGTTATTCGAGAAGAAGAGGGTGAAGGGGGAGGAGAGGTCACAAGATTTTTAATCCAGAGCGATTCCCACCTGATGTGGATCTTAAAGCTAATTTTTATTGCGTGGACTATTGAAAGGACTCTTGTACTGAAGAACATCTGATATGCTTCTCAATAAACTGATGCCAAATGTGGAGCTTGTGGAGCTTATTGCTGTCTTGTGAGTCTAAATGTTTATTTGAACCTAAGACGACCCTAATGGGCAGTGCATATTGCTTTTCTGCAGAAAAAAATGAGGCAGAGAGAAGTAAACCTAAGTAATCCACGGTCACATGGACAATAAATAGTAGAGCCATGTTCAATCTTGGGCCAGCTGGTTCTAGTACTTATGTGGTGCCACACGTTGCCTCTCAAACAATTGTCCAGTCTCTGTAGGGCACAGCCTTCTGGAGGAATTTGCTCCTGTTAGTTCCAGTTTTGGGTCTCTCAGTTCAAGATGCAAATTCCCGGGGAAGAGAGGTGTCCTCACTGTGCCATGAACCCACTTCTGGCCAGGAGAGGGACAAGTGCTTTGGATGAAAATCCCAAGAGGCAAATCAGAAGAGAGTGAGTGTGGATTTGACAAAAGCAATGAATGCTCACTTTCACTGGGGTTGGATTGGGCTCTAGGACACATCCATACTGAGCATTCATCTGCAATATGCTTGTCGTTGCTATTGCCATTGGTGTTAATGTTGAACACATATCAGGGGAACCTCTATTTGGTAGATTCTCACAATACCCTCTATATTTAGAGACAGTATTTAGAGAGCTGAGAAGGGAAGTATTCCACAGTGTGGTTTTGCGGTATCAGGCAGGAAAGGTGTCTTTGGGTGAAACTGTGAAGTAGCTAAACTCCTTCAGAGGCTGGGGACACAGCTGGTAATTGACAGTTGGAGGCAAGTGGGAGAAGAAAATGGCTTGTTGTGGGGAGAGGCTTTGGAAGGCCAGAGCTTGCTGGATCATGGGAACACATTGCGCTGGGTCAGGAAACAGGTCTGGTCCCCTCTAGGAGACGAAAGGGCAGCAGTTCGGTAGGCTTGGAGAGGGTGAGGTTGGGATAGAACAGAGAGCTGGATAACAGGATAGGTGAGATATTGGGAATTGAGTGATAAGTTCCAGTGGGGTCGTTAAAGAAGAGAGGAGTTAGTGAGTTTGCTGTGTTGGGAGCATTTGCCAAGGATGTGCCCTCAGGGGATACATCACATTAAAAAAATACATCTAGGACCACAGTGTCCACTGACAGTGACAGCTCAAGGCTTCTGGGATGGCTGTGACTGGTGGTTCAAGGCCTGTTTCTCTGAGGGCTGTGGGTTGGGCAGGGGTCTCTATCACTGTTTGGCTTTGAATCTGCCCTCTCTTCAGGCTTTAGCCCCTCCTCCGCATCGCTGTGACTCTCTCTGGGCATCTCCTGGTCATCTCATACTTTGAAAGATTTTTCCTCCTAACCCAATGTCTCAGGGTATCACTGGTTGCCTGGCTAGCTAATGTGAGAAATAAATTCAAAGAATAAGGCTGGTGTTAGTGACTGAAGAGTTCACTTGTTTTAGAAAATATATTTATATGTAACTAGTCCTTGGGAACACAATGTGGGAATCTCAGACATTGAGACATTTCTTCTGACTGACAGAAAGAAATATTTTTAAGCAGAAGGACTTTTGGCCAGACCTCAAACCTTATGAAAAATTTGGCCAGGGAAGAACTTGCAAAAATGAAACCTGGCTAACATGTATACGTGTTGCTTTGTAAAGTAATGCCCTCCTTGTCACTGGGTGTGTAGAGGCAGAGTGATTACCAGTTAGAATTTTCTCAGAGATGCCTATTAGAAAGATTAGATTAGTGATATCCTTTTACACATAATTTTTTTTTCTGTGAGACTTCAATGCAATGAGGTAGAAATGACTACTGTATTAGGATTCACAGACTTTTTTTCATTTTCCCTGCCTGCCAAGGGTTCATACGGGTTACAGCAGCACCTGGGCTTTGCCGTGTAGGACAGACTCAGGGCAAACAAGCAGAAAGCAAAAACCCAACTGGTGAAGCCAGACAGGCTAAGCTGAGCTACATAAAGAGGGACTGAGTCAGAAAAGGGAGGAAAGAGAGGTGGAGGAACCACACAGGTTGGATGTTGTGGAAAGTTTTTGTTCTGGCTGTGAAAGTAGGAAGGAACATAAGATTTCAGGAAGCACCTGCCACCTGGGTGAAGGAGATTAAGAACGGCAGCAATTGGGAGTAATGGATTTTAAAGATATCTTGGTGTGCATTAAATGTGTACTTCACCCCTTGGGCTTTTTCTTTAGAGACTGAGTATAGATTTGAATTGCTTTAGATTATGTATTTTTTCAATGACAGCTGTTTCTTTGAATGTGACTACATGCCAAGATTGGACCACAAAGCTGTCTGGCATTTACAGAAGAAGCCAAATGTAACATGGATCAATGGTAAACCACTCTTGATGAATACAGAACGGGCATCTCAGAGACCCCGTTAGCTTCACTCTTGTGTCCTGAGATGCTGGCTCTGACCCTGGGAGTTCTGTGAAGCCCAGTCTGAAATCGCCCTCTAAATCCACCCACAGTCCCTTCCAACTCTAAAAGTCATTGTGCAATGCCAGCCTTGCCTCACTTTTAGTCACAGACACTGGCCACAGGGAAATGTAGACTCTTTCTGATTACACATCTGAGTTGCCACATTTTGGAAAAGATGCCCTCGGCACGGAGCCTCTCCCGGTTCTTGGCCGTGGGGTGTGGTTTTGTGAATGGGACCCACTGTGGTGCCGTGGAGTCCAGGTAACATGACCCAGTTCTCTGCTTTGCCTCAGAGCGGACGTCTAGTTACTACCGCCAGTCTCTGCAAAACTGCTCTGATTACCCAATATTTTCCTCTTGTCTGCAGACATGACTTCTCATAAATCCGTTTGCTGTATCCCTTTTGGAACAGGGCTCGAGGGTTTAAACCAGTTTGTTCAGCGGGACCCTGGGCATCAGGCAAACAAGGGATCATTTGAAATATTCTGGGAGTGGCCCTGGTCTCAGGCAGGCAGACTTAGGGGACACTGCAGACAGCCTTCCATAGCAGAATGTTGATGAAGCAAACACTTGCTCCATCGAGGCTAAAGGAACACAAGAGAAGCCCAGGTGCGGAGCCCCCTCTGAGAGGCTGAACGCTGGGTCCTGAGAAGACGTGGCATTGGTGACGACCAGCTGGATGAGATTCCTGTTTTTCCTTGCTTCCCATGGAGCAAGTTGAATTGTCTGTCACTGAGAATTTCCATATAGTCATCTGTCTGAGAAGCCTACTTTTATCCTCCACAGAACCCTTAACAAAAGACTCATGATTGACTTCTTAAATTACAAAAGTAATACATGCTTGTTTTGACAGATTATAAAATCCCAAAGTGCATGGATTTAAAAGCATCTCCTGCTTTCCCGTACAATTTCCTTCCGAGAGGTAATTGCTGTGAATGAGTTGGTGTATGCCCTTCCAGAATTTTTTTCCACGAGAGGCTTCCATCTCAGTAGATAGAGGATGCAAAATGCCAATGCTATCATTTTAGATTTTGGGAGACAAGCAGGATTTGAGCGATGGGGGCTGGGGAAGGCCTGGTGAGAGGCAAGGGCCAAACCCCTTGTTCTGAGCCAATGATTTTTCCAGCAACCAGGCTCCCATCTCATGGGCTACATTTGCTCATACATATATTGTTTTCAATGCAATTTTAATAGCCCACACATGTGTCTGATTTATCTACTTTTATGGCATGAGCTGTGTCAGTGGTCTGGCGCAAAGTCCTCAGCGGTGCTTGGCAACTCCCTAGTTGCTTCCTGATGAAGAGCTACTTTTAGTTTCTGAAAATCCTTAAGATTTTTGTAATGAACTGGGGATGAAGTCGTGGAGGGAATCACATGGGACATAAGTCCTTGCCTGTGCAGTATTTCTTTTTCCCTGTAGGAATTTCCAGAAGTCTTGGGAACAAGGTAAATTCTAGCTCTCCTGTTGAATGCCATCCAGGCTGGGCTTTAGCATGGACTCTTAGGTTGAGACTTGTTGGTTAAAGATCTGTGTTTTAGAAACTCTGTGAGGAACGAGCAGTACTGTGTTAATAAATATAAATGCCTGTGCAGGGCCTAGCAGAGAGTACCACCTTCTTTCCCTTTTACCTCTCCTTCAGTTAACAACTGGGCTTCTTCAATATACTGATTAGCCGTTGATAACATATATTCATTCAATAAGTATTTATGGAATGTCAGGCACACTTCTAGGCACTTGGCATACATTGGTGAACAAACTAAATATTCCTGACACCAAGAAGCTTACAACCAGTGGGAGAAGAAACATGTAAACCATAGGTCAATTAAGTAAGTAGATTTCATAGCATATTAGATGGTGATAAATGTTCTGGTAGGAAGAAAAGGGATAGTGTGGGCATGAGGTGAGAAGTAGGTGGGGTTTTCAACAGGGTTGTTCAGGATGGAGCCCCTGAGGAGGTGGGATTCGAGGAAGCTTTGAAAAAAAATAAAGGAATTAGGGAAATGCCCAGGGGAACAACTTTGGCTATCTTCCCAGACAAGGACTTATACTCTCAGTGCTTTCCTTCTGCATGCCAACCCAATCCATTATGACATTCTTAATAATTTTAGGAAACTGTAAGTTCTTGATTAGGAAATGACTGAGGAGCAGAGGTGGAGAGTGCCCAGGGAAGAGGGTGAGTTTTGGCTCTCCTCAAAGAAAGAAATGACCACAGCTGTTACTCCAGATACCAACAATGGCAGAGCCATGCACCGCTGTGTGGCACTTGAGGGTGGCGGAGCACTCAGCATGGCCAGAGAGTGAGACGGGCAACAGCATGGCAGGGAGGTGTAGGCTCGGAGGCAGAGGCACCCACATATGTGATTGGCAGACCCAGAATGATCTCCCCTGCTCCTAGACACTCCTGCCTGAAACACCATCATCAGAATAGATTCTTTTGATTTCCTCTTTAAAAGTGCACACAGCATTATGGGGGTGACACATAACTAAAATCAAAATCGTGTTAGTGATTTATTAGTGTTCTCCTTCTGCTGGGAGAGACTCAGAATACAGGGCTCTCAGGAAGGGGCGTGGAAGGGTGGAGACAAGATACAGAGAGAGTTGGCTGGGCACGGTGGCTCACGCCTATCATCCCACCTCTTTGGGAGGCTGAGGCGGGCAGATCACGAGGTCAGGAGTTTGAGACCAGCCTGACCAACATGGTGAAACCCCGTCTCTGCTAAAAATACAAAAATTAGCCGGGCGTGGTGGCACGTGCCTGTAATCCCAGCTACTTGGGAGGCTGAGGCATGAGAATTGGTTGAACCCGGGAGGCGGAGGTTGCAGTGAGCCGAGATCGCGCCACTGCACTCCAGCCCTGGCGACAGAGTAAGACTCTGTCTAAAAAAAAAAAAAAAGAAAAAAGATACAGAGAAGGGGCAGACAGGCGCTGCAACCAGCCTCACTGGCACCTCGGAGTCCTCCCAATTGAGTTATGTCCATTTACTGATGGAGAGCAACAGGAAAGTCACACCATTCACATTGATTGCTTCCTGATAAATAGAAATACTGCTCAGTCAGTTTTTGAAAAGTCTAGCAAAATCTGCCAGTGGGGAACTGATGAGGAGAGAGTGGTTGATTTCTTTTAAATTGCTGAACCAGAGAGAGAAATATACTCCATAGTCTCTTCTTGTAACTGCTTGCTAGTTTCAAAGCTGCATCCCTACAAGTCTCTACAAATAGAGATCTTGGCCCAGAATTTCTCATAGAATTCTCATAGTCCTAGAGTAAGGGATTTCAGTTGACTGATTATCCTGTATTGACTGTCCTCCGCATAGTATATACAACAAATAATTTTTAGTGTCTCCCACTCCCTGCTCAATAATTCTCCCCAGTTCCCTTTTCAAAGACTCCTTTTAGAGGCAGAACCCCTCCCTACCTGTCGTAGTCATGTAAGTATTATGTTTGGTCTATTTGCATAATAATACCATGGTAACAGCCCAGGTAATAGCCTAGCGTCTAACAGTGTAGTGTCTGCATCTAGTAGGTGCTCGGCAGTGGTTACATGGCTGAATGCTGTTGAGCAAATAAATAATTATAACAATTTATGCTCAATTTTTGGGCAGAAGATTTCAAAAGTCTTTTTAAAAACATACACTAGGCTGTGGTCTGAATGTTTATGTTCCCCCAAATTCATATGTTGGAATCCTCACCCCCACAGTGACGGTATTAGGAGGTGGGGCCTTTGGAAGGGGATTAGGTCATGGCAGCAGAGCCCTCATGAATGGAATTAACGCCTTTATAAAAGAGACTAAGAGAGAGACCCCTAACCCCTCCCACTGTGTGAAGTTAGAGGGAGAAGATGGCTGTCTATGAGGAAGTAGACCCTCGCCAGACATGGAATCGATCTCAGCCTTGATCTTGGACTTCCCAACCTCTGGAACTGTGAGAAATACATTTCTATTGTTTATAAGGAAACCAGGCTATGGTATTTTATTAAAGCAGCTTGAGTGAATTAAGACATTGTACTCCATTTGATCCTCACAGCATCATGGGAGACATTATCATTGTTCTCAGTTTAAATATGAAGAACATGGTTAGAAAGGTAGGTGAATGAGCTAAAGTCACAGCTGATAAGTGGAATTTGAACCCAGCTCTAGGCTTTTGCTCTCTATTTTGAGTGAGATTTACTTTCCATACATAGTAGGTAACATGAATATGCCTTTGTCCTAGATGCCTTAATATACTCTATACCATAGGTAGTCAACAAAAATAATGGGTCAGTCTCTTCCGTCATGAGGCTAATTCTTTTTTTTTTTCATGAACTCTAAACCTATATAATTCAAAAGAGTAAAAAAATAAGAACTCTAGCCAGAGTTAAAATCTCTGACACTGAATATCCTCCAACCCTTACCTCCACCCTCCTGCCAAGTTCTGTAGATATGAGACAGGCAACTCAAAAATGATTTTACTTGCACTTTATGTAAAGCAAAAGTAATAAGCCTTTGCTTCTGTTATGGGGCATTTTGAGATCTTCTGATGACCTTCACTGTTTGGGCCTGGTTCTCCAATTTGTACAACGGTTCTCAAATTTGAGTAGGCATACATACCAGCTAGGGGGCTTAAAAATTCAGAGTCCTTAGTCACGCTTGCTATTTTAATTTAGGAGGTCCACGTTCAGTAACACTTCAGGGTGGTTCTGGGGCAGAAGGCATGGTGGACACATTTACTAGGATATTGGCTCACAGCCACTCAGAAAGCTGCTACCTAAGTGTCTTGAAGCTTTGAGGACATCAACTAGAAACTCCAAAAGTCAACACCTTGTTGATCTCACCTGAAGTCTGAATTCAAACACTTCTCAGGCTTTACTTGTATTACTTACTTTGGCTGATGGCTGAGGTTTTTCACTACCGTCTTGCCATGGTGTATGTGTTTTTATTCGGTTGGAACTTGGGCTGGGGAGCAGGGATGATTCCCCTCTTAAAATACCTTCTACTTTTTATAAAGATCAAAAGCACTAGTTGTGTCTGGAGGTCACTGAACTAAATGTCCCACCAATGACTCTCAACGATGCCAGGAGTCGTTTCCAATTGCTCAAATACTGCACCTGCTTCTCTTCTTTCCTTGTTAAATATTTGCTGTCTGTCTGAATTGGGAAAGGTTATTTTGCACCAAATGCAAATGAGGATGGTTTTGACTGGTGCTTCATTGTACTTTTATGTGGCTTCCTTTTCTTGAGAATGTGCCGTGGATAGAAGTGCTGTCTGTCACTCTTCCTAATGGGCTATTCATAAATGTGCCCCTCTGGTCAATCAGCTTGTTTTTTCTGTTCTGTGGCTTTATGGAGGCTTTGTTTTCTCACCTGTAGCAGATGTATTTGGACTCCAGATGTTTTAAAGAATCTTTCCAGGTGGGCCTATATTATGTTATACAGCAGCAATAACTCTTTTAAGGGGGTGGCTTTTTAAGAAGTTCTGATTGCTTATTGTTTGGGAAGTGCTTGTGGTTCCTAATTAAGCATTTCATTAGAAGCTGCCAAGGTCTTTTGGTCTACAAAGTGACTCTATTAAGTTGATTTTTTTCTAATTCCATATGGTGTTATGTCTACGCTTTGGTGACATGTAAATTTTGTTAAATCGAGACCCACATATGAGATACTCAGTAAATGATTTTTACTAGATGATGATGATAGTAAAAAAAAAAAACCCATAGAAACTTAGTAAAAAATATGCTTATATTGGCAAAACTTAGAGGAAGCAAAATCTAGCAGACATAGGGGTGTAGGAATTTTAATATTAAAAATTTTTTTTTAAGAAAAAGTTTCAACACATACAAAAGTAGACAAATAATATGCTGATCTCCCCTATACCTATCACTAAATTTTGACAATGTTCAGCTTATGACCAATTGTATTTTTCTGTGGCTCTTCTTCTTCCCCCTTCCCTGGATAATACTAGGCAAATCTCAAGCCATGTTATATCATTCATATAATTTCATATGTAAATATTTCAGGATGCATTTCTAAAAGACAAGGACTATGCTATTACAATGTAATCACAATACACACAACAGACAATAATCATATACTCGAAATTGACAGAAATTCCATAATAACATCAGATATCCAATTAGTCTTCACGTTTCCTTAATTGTCTTAGGAATGCTTCCTCTCTCTCACATGCTTTCTCTCTCTCCCCAACTTAAAAAAACTCAGGATTCATACAATGAAATTAGTTAAGTATCTTTTAAATCTCATTTAATCAATAGAGACTTTCTTCCATTACATTTTATTTTTCTTAGGATTTTGTAGTTGTGTTGGTTGGAGAAATTATGTAGTTTGTCCTAGAGCTTCCAGTTTGGGTTTTGCTATTCCCATGATTATGTTAGATAAATTTTATTCCCATAATTATGTTAGATAAAATAATATACATCATGCGTGCATACTAATCCTTCGAATTGGAATTCAGGACTAAGAAGGGTTTTTACCATTTATATCTTCTTTCTCTCAGTCTCCAAAATCCCAGTTCTTATCAAAAGCTACGTAATTACTTATTTGTTTATCCTATACTATGCACAAAACAATTTCAGAATAACAATTCCAACACTACTATGAAGACTATGATTACTGAAACTAATTTGTGGTAATTTTGCTTTGTAATTACTTTTGTCATTGGGTATGTAGAGTTAAATTCAGTGATGTTCTGGTAAATGTTTAACAATCAGTATGGCGCAAACAAACAAATAATACAAGATAGGAACCAAAGTAAAAGAAAACCTGATTTGCAGAATTTGCTAATTTCCATGGTAGAAATACCCCCACTGTGGCCACCTTCAAGCTATGATCTTGAAGTCACTGAATGCAGAGGTGAGAAGACATGCTCAAAATCAGAGATTGCCTGCTGGCTGGTTCCAGTACACCGTGGGGAAACTCCTCTGTTTTGAAGCCACTTGAAAGAATTCTTCACTGTGTGGTTGTGCCACCAATTGGACATTTGTTTCACTTCATTTTAAAGTTTTAGAGATTACTTTTCAAATTTAAATATTTTATAATTTTGCAAAGTATTTATGTGGTTTCAAAGTCAAATCTACAAATATTCAAAGAAGGTTAGCTTCTATCCCTGTCATATTCATGCTATACTCCTCCTTCCTCCATAGGTTTTAAAAATCATGGTTTTAAACCATCTATTTTAAATTATTATAGTATCATTCCATTACTTTCTTTTTTAAAAACATACATATATATGAGATCTCTCTCTCTCTCTCTATATATATGTATATTCTCATTCTTAGATAAACAGTAGCAGTTTTACCTAAGCACACTTTTTTTACACCTTGCTTTTTCACTTAACAATATATCCTGGAGATAATTTCATAGCAATAAATTGTACACACACACACACACACACACACACACACACACATTTCATTCCCTATTTAGCTGAATAGGACTACTCCATTTTTTAGATGGAACATACTTGATTTAACCAGTCTTTTATTGATGAAAAGCTGAGTTGTTCAAATAATTTTAATTAATTATTATTATCATTTTTTGAGATGGAGTTTCGCTCTTGTTGCCCAGAATGGAGTGCAATGGTGTGATCTTGGCTCGCTGTAACCTCTGCCTCCTGGGTGCAAGCGATTCTCCTGCCTCAGCCTCCCGAGTAGCTGGGATTACAGGCATGCGCCACCACATCCGGCTAATTTTGTATTTTTAGTAGATACGAGGTTTCTCCATGTTGGTCAGGCTGGTCTCCAACTCCCGACCTCAGGTGATCTTCCTGCCTCTGCCTCCCAAAGCGCTGGGATGTTTATTAGATAGTGCATTCAATAGTTTAAAATCCAGATGATATAAGAGTATACAGTGAAAATACCCTACCCACCTCTTTTCCCAGATAGCTAGTTCCTGTCCCCAGAGGCAATCTGTTATTTGTGTCTTTAGCTTACAGGCATTCCTATTTGTGCTTGTAAGGTGAAGACACTTATTGTCAATCCTACTTAGTAAGAAGGGTAAATAAGAGCTAGAGCACCCAAGTGTCTCAATCAGTCTTAGTCAATGCCATATCACTGGATATGGGACTAGGCATCAGGCCTCTAGATAGCAGCAGTTAGCTTTTTTATTCTATGAGTATGCATGTCCCCTTTCAGCTCCCACAGTAGAATAGCAGTTACAAAGGTATTACTTGTTACATTATCTTTGTCTCAGTTGAAATCAGTTAGTAGTGATCTGTGAGGAGTAACCACTCCCATCATCATTGTGATGATCAAATGATGAATTTGTTTTAATTATTGTGTTCTAATGTGAACAAAAATGGCATCGTGGTGAGAGTCAGAGAAAGCAAATTAAACAGGAAACCATTATCTAAAGTAAATGACATTGACCCAGACTCATCTATGAAAATATACAAAAGACACACACTTTGTTCTATCAGAGGCAGTGTAACAAGAGCCTAGCATCTAAAAAGAAAAAAACAAACATATCAGAATTAGCAACTGCCAGTATTAGAAATAGTGGTGAGAGTTTATGGGTGTCCTGTGAGGAGAAAGGTGAAAGTCTGAGTGTTCCTCGTCAGTGATAACCTCTCAAATGCTCCAGTGCTCCAGTCTTCAATCCCTTGTGTGGTCTCCTCTCACAATGAATTAGGGCTGACTCTATGTGACCAATAAAATAGGGTGGAAGTAACAAACACTCTGTGACTTCCAAGGTTGGGTCCTAAGAGGCTTGCAGCTTCTGCTTTGGTCTCTTGGATTCTTGCCCAGGGGAAAGCCAGCCACATCTGGGAGGATGCTTAAGAACCTCCACAAGAAGAGAAGCTGAGGCCCCCAACCAACAGCCAGCCCAGTTTGCCAGCCATGTGAGTGAGCTGCCTTGGAAGTGGATCCTCTATCTCCAGTCAGTAGACTACAGGTGACTGCAGCCCTGGTGGTATCTGACTGCAACCTCATGAGAGACTTGAGCCAGAACGACCTGCTGTGCCACTCCTGAATTCCAGAGCCACCGAGAAATCATGAAGATTGTTGTTGTTTTAAGTCACCAAGTTTTGGAGCTTCTTACCCAGCATAGATAATTAATAGGATATCTGAATCACAAATTAGTAGATAATAAGAATCTTCATGACAACTTTGAGGCAGGCATTTTCTAAAATAATATTTATTGCTCCTTCCTGATTATAACAGTAGGAAAATTGGAAACTACAATAAAGTTGTAAGGAAAAATAGAGAGCACTTTTAACTATACGATAGGCCCTATTATATTTATTATACAGGTTAGAAACCCAAGATGCAGAGAAGGAAGAAACTTTCCCAAGTTATACAGTCACTAAGTGGTTCAGTAGTGTTTGAATATAAGCCTGTTTAACTCAACAGTGTAATTTTTACCTGTATTTAATCTTTAAAAAGTGGAATTAAATACTGGTGCCCTTTAAATGAAAACTCTCTATATAGCAAAAAATATCTCTAAGCCACGGTCTCTGCTCATCTATTCATTCACAGATTCCACAAATAGGTATTGAGTACCTACTATGTATTAGATATTGTGCTAGGTGCTAAGGAAACTGAGGTAAACCAGAAAGACACACCTAGTGTCTGTTCTATGAATATTACAGCATAGTGGAAGACATTGACATTAAAAAGATAAGCACACAATGAATGTAGGACATTCAAATTGGATAAGTGCCAAGAAGAAGAAGCTCAATGCACATAAGTGTATTGAGAAAGAGTGCCATAATTTAGATTAATGGGGCCAGGAAAAGCTGGATATTTTAGTCTAGTTATTTTTTTATTTTTTTATTTTTTTGAGACAGAGTCTCATTCTCTTGCCCAGGCTGGATGCAGTGACATGATCTTAGCTCACTGCAACTTCTGCCTCCTGGGTTCAAGCAATTCTCATGCTTCAGCCTCTCTAGTAGCTGGGACTACAGGTTCATGCCACATGCCTGGCTAATTTTTGTATATTTAGTAGAGATGGGGTTTCACCAGGTTGACCAGGCTGGTCAACCTCAAGTGATCCTCCACCCTCAGCCTCCCAAAGTGTTGAGATTATACTTAGTCCTCATTTAGTTATCTTCTGTAAGATGTAGAAGTTAGTAAAAAAAAAAAAAAAAAAAAAAAAAAAGACTAGGGACTAGAGCATTCCAGGCAAAGAGAACGGCATGGGCTAAGATCCTGAGGTGGGAAATTGATTGGCATATTTACAGAATCAAAGGTAGTGTCTCTGCAGAGTAATGCATGAAGGAAAGAGAGACATGAGATTACTTGGAGAAGGGCTGGGGCCAGATCACATGTAAGACTTAGCATAGGACATTCTACAGTGTTATGTATTTTCTTTTAGGAGCAAAGGGACACCTGTGAGAGACTTTTAATTTCTAATTTGCATTTAAAGATTATTCCATCTCCCATGTGGAGAAAGGTAGAAAAGGTAAGAATGGAAGAGGGAGAAAATAGCAATGAGGCACTTGATATGTTGACATGGCTCGTGATTGAGGGTGATGGGAGTGCTTTGAGATTTCTAGACAGATTGAGACTTTGTAATGGATTGAGTGTGAAGATGAAGGGACATTTACAGAAATGAGTACCAGGGTGAGTCAAAGTGACACTTCCAAAGGTGAGAAAGACTAGAGGAAGAACAAATTTGGCTGGGGTATTAAAGAATTCACTTTAGTTCTAGATCCTTGAGGAATTGTCTGCCACACTGTCTTCCACAATGGTTGAATGAATTTACACTAAATCATTCTGCTATAAAGACACATGCATACATATGTCTACTGCAGCACTATTCACAATAGCAAAGACTTAGAACCAACACAAATGCCCATCAATGATAGACTGGATAAAGAAAATGTGGCACATAGACACCATGGAATACTATGCAGCCATAAAAAATAATGTGTTCATGTCCTTTGCAGGGACATGGATGAAGCTCAGCAAACTAACACAGGAGCAGAAAACCAGACATCACATGTTCTCACTCATAAGTGGGAGTTGAACAATGAGAACATGTGGACACAGGGAGGGGAACAATACACATTGGGGCTTGTTGTGGGGAGTGGGCCAAGGGAAGGGAGAGCATTAGGACAAATGCCTAAGGCATGTGGGGCTTAAAACCTAGCTGATGGGTTGATAGGTGCAGCAGACCACTATGGCACATGTATACCTACGTAACAAACCTACACATTCTGTACATGTATCATATGTATCCTAGAACTTAAAGTAAAATTAAAATAAATAAATATATAAATAAATAAATAAAAATAAAAGAATAATTCACTTTAATGTATTCTGATTGTCAATTCCATAGTGCTTGGGCAAGATCAAAGAATTTGACCAGTCCTTGGGAAAGGATTTATATCCTGGTTCTAGTCTGACAGCAACAGCTGCTTACAGATACCATCTCTCAACTGTTATCCAGGTACCTTGTGCTTTTCCTTCCCTTGTGATCTTATGATTGAGGATCTCAAACTGTGGGTAAGGAAACATGTCACTAGTTAGCACAGCTCTGGCTGGATAACCTTCTATGAGTCCATGAATCGCTGCTAACCACATTAGAGCAGTCACCTGGAGGTCTCCTTTGAAGAAAATGCCCCTGTGCTCTTTCTTTTTGGTCACTGCCAAGGGAGTAGGGGATTTTCTTCTTCAAAAATCATGTGTTTGCTATAAAAATCTTTACTGTTCCCTCCCCCTTGGCATGTTGTCTCTGGATGTTTTCGGCGTAAAACATACTCAGTTAAGTTGCTGAACACAGAACTCTTTCATTACAGTGTATGTGAATTTTAGGTCGATAGAACACTTATTAATGTATTTAGCTTCTTAACATTGCTTGTTCCAAAGAGATAAAGGTATGCAGATTTCTGAATTCAAGGAGCTAATTCACTTTTATGTATCTCTGAGATACATAAAATATCTTACTTCTCCCAAGTAACATAATTCTCTAAATCATATCTCTGGGTAAAAATAGGCCCATTAAAATATAGAAAAGAAAATACAAAATAATAAAATATTTCAAAACAATAAGAAACCCTCAAATAAGATTGGATCTTTCATGTAATTTTAAAAGTTATTTAACTGTTCTAAAAATGGCTCTCAGAGCAGTACTATTTTTCTGGTCAACAGAAAGAACTATTCTTTCCTTGAGAATTCCTCTTTCTTGACTTGGCTGCTTTGCCAGTGGGATTTCTCTCAAATCACATGTACTTTTTCTGAATACAGTTATCAGCTTTGCAAAACAGAAGCTCATCAGCGCCAGGCATGGTGGTACGGTGGGAAAGTGCAGGCTTGGGTGTGTAGTCTTTCTTGGGGGGGAACTTCGTACCTCTTATCAATCACCTGGAACTCATTCCTTCATCTAGAAGTAAAGCACTATTGGCTTTACTTGACTTGGTGGGTTTGTGTGAAGATTAATTGAGCTGGATATGAGTTTGGAAACCATCAAATCTCTTATTAGGGTAAGATGTTTTGATTCCTCTTGCTTGGAGGAAGTTTTTCTTTTTTATGTAGTCCACCTCTCTCCATCCCCCTGTCACTACCTTAGCAAAGACCCCTTTCCTCTCTTCCCTGGACAGATGAACAGACCCCTGTCTCTAGCCTTGTTCTCCTCAGTCGTTCCTCCACCATGCTGCTCTTGCAATCTTTCCTAAACTCAAATCTCAGGAGACGGAGTTGCCACTTAAACCTGATGGTGCCATCCTGTGACTTAAAGTCCAGGGCCTGTGGAATGGGTTTCAGAGCTCCCCCTAGATGCCCTCTCCTCTCTTTAGTCACCATCTCTGCAGCTACATGGACCCACCTTCCAATCTCCAAACTTACTCTGTGGTTGTGTTGCTCTGGGCCTTTGCAACTTCCCCCTAGTCAGCCTGATGAGCTACTCCTACTTCTCTTTCTTGTCCTCACTTAAGGCTCATCTCCTCTTAAACTTTCCCTGACTCCCCCAACCCCTTGTCCTCGTCACCTCCTGTTTCTCTTTTGTTTTCTGCTTGTTTGAGCCCTATCCCAATGACATACTTCATACTGTTTGCCATCTGTTTTGCTATCATACTGTTTTGGCATCATTTGTGAAACCCAAGTGTTCCAGGCTTCATCAGTCTAAGGAAAAATGCAGCCACTTTCAGTCCAGGGTGCATCCAAAGGGCTCCTTTCCCTTGTCTGCTCACAAGGAGCCTCCTTGCACAGCTTCCCTGTGCCAGGGGAAGAGTTTCTCAGAGTTTCAAAGAGGATCACAGTGGGTCTGTGAACCCAGAAGTATCTGAGACAGGTATCAGTCCATTTAGGAGTTTATTTTGCCAAAGTTAAGGAAAAACCCATGACACAGCCTCAGGAGGTCTTGACAACATGTGCCCAAGGTAGTTGGGGCACAACTTGGTTTTATACATTTTATGGAGACATGAGACATCAATCAATATGTGTAAGACGTACATTGGTTCGGTCTGGAAAGACAGGACAATTTGAAGAGCGGGGGTGTGGGGGCATTCAGGTCATAGATATATAAGAGACAAATGGTTGCAATCTCTGATTAGCCTTTCACTGAATACACAATTTACATGTGAGAGGGAGGTAGAGGAATAGTCACTTATGCCTTAGTCTGGCTTAGTGAATCTGCATTTTTACAGAAACAGTAGGGCAGAGGAAGGAATCCAACATGCCTCTGTCTCAGGTGAGCAGAGGGAAGACTTTGAGTTCTATCTGTCCTTTGTCTGGCACCTGTGAAGATAAGCTATCAATTTACATTGCCAGGGTGAAATTCAACAGAACAATTTTAGGCTAAAGATCTTGAGGCCCACAAGGAATTTCCTTGTAGACAAATATGAGGGAGGTGTGTAGCTTTTTGAATCTTTGCGGCTTTCTTTAGGGGAGGCAGGTTTGTCTGACTAGCAGTTCTCAGCTTAACTTTTCCCTTTGGCTTGGTGATTTTAGGGTTGTGAGATTTATTTTCCTTTTACAGGTCCATGTGAGTCCTTGCTCCCTTTTGCTATTGCGGCCAGGGAAGCAGCTGGTGAATGATTGATCGCCTTTCCCTCTGGAGCTTCAACTGGGACGGTCCTGGAGATTGGCCGCCATCATGCCCATCAGGGAAGAGGCCGGAGGTGAGTCGTGCGGCTCCTGCTGCACCCACCAGCCGAGGTATGACGCCTGCTTGCTCTCCTTTGGTGGCGTTTTGAGTTAGAAGAATGTTCCTTCCCTTCATGGAATGTCCACGGGGGAATAGAAGCCTCAGGGTGTTACAGAGGTCGTGATGACTTCAGTCTACTCCACACTCTGCCCATCTCGCTAGACGTACAATACCACAGATCTCAGTTGAGATATGTTCCAGAGAAAAGAGATATTGATGGTTCCCCATAAAAGACGTGACATGAAATGGTTAATGTGAATAGAAGAATCCTGACTTGTCTGAAATATACATTTCCAGGGAGGAAATGTAGAACCCATTGAGTATCATTTGTACATTTACGCTTGTTTTTAAATCCCGGAGACTGTGAATGCTGGCATCCTGGAATTTCCAGGAGTCATAGTCTAGACTGAAGATAAGACACTCTGGTCTCTCTGAGCCAGTCTCCGTCCCTTCTATCCACACTAGGGGAGGAACTCGTTTTACAGCACTGAGGTCTCTGGGGACATTTTTCTGCCTATGGTAGAGAAGAATTCCTTAGAAGAAAGAAAGATGACTATTTCAGATGAAGAATTAGGGATGTGTCTGAAAACTTCTGGCATAGATGGAGGAAGAATCCCAATATGTTTTTGTGGTTATACAGCCAAAAATTATGTTAACTACATGAGTGATGTGACTTGACTGGGAAAAGGCAACCTGAGAGTATTTTAAGATTCCTTGGTTATGTAATTATATATCCAGAAGGTACCATATCCAACAGAGTGATAGATTAAAAATTATAATCAGTGTTCTTAAGCACATAATTAGCATATTGAACATTGACAGTTCAGACCTTAATTAAGTACGTAGCCTGCTAACAGAGGGAGTTCTGATTTTAGAGTTACATCGGAGCCTTGCTCCCAGTGGGGGAAAGTTTTAACTAATCATGTAAAGTTTCTCTTCCACATCTCTTGTTGCAATAAATCAAAACTACCCTTTCTAATATGATTCCTTATGTTGCCCTGATGTCTGGGTAGGGGATTGAGGGTGGGGAGTGTAGGAGGAATTTGGTGGTTCTGTCAAAGGTAAATTGAATATGTTCATCATTACAATTTCCTTCTGTATCTGAAATAATTTCATATGTGAGTTTTTGGAGCTTTATGAGTAGCCTTTAAAATACTTAGGCTGCTTTCTTCTAGCACTGAAACCAGAAATCATTTTTTTAATGTCATGATCTATTTAGAAGTAATTTTGCCTTATAGCCAAGGGTAATCTCATCACTGAGTAATGCTTCTATTTATATAAGTCTGTCTCTCAGAGCCTGTTCGTATCTTGAAGAAATCCCCAATGCAGGAGGCAGGATACAAAATTGAATACCATCATGTAATATCCCCAAAGGGACTTGTTTAGTGTTTTCTTATCCAGTTACCCATGGCTACAGGGAAAGATTTTTTCAAAATTCAATACAAATTGTGTTAGCTTGTTTTTCTTCTTGACACTCTTAAGTCTTCTTTGATCACAGTAGATTTTAGAGGAAAAAAAAATACCTTTAGATCTCTCAATGTCAAGGGGCACCCAGACAGTTATTCCATTGCCCTTCTACAGAGCTGCTAATTGTTTAGAAGGACAAAGATATCTCAGAGTAAGCATTCTGGGACCTCAGTAAAAGCTGTTTGCTCTGCTCAGTGTCAGGAGGGTCTTGGGCATTAGCCAAGGGGCTTTAATTATTGAAGGATTTTATTATGAGGTTGTTTTATCTAAAAGACAAATTCCATTTATCATATCACCAGTCAAGTATCAATTCATCATCAGGTATTTAATTATTGATGAACTATTATGTTTTGTGTACTTTCACCTATTTTGGAAAACAGCGTTTGTCAAAAGCCTGGCTTTCACTGCATTCACAAACTGTTGTCACTCCATAAAGAGCCAGAGATTCCAGAATTTGAAGGAAAGGGCAGAAAATGGCACCCTTACGGTTCACTGGGCTATGGAATTCCCCAAATCTCACTGCAGACTTTAAAGTGCAGTTAATATGAAAGAATATGTGCTCTAATTTGTTTTAATTTCCCTGAAGTAGTTTTATAAGAGAAGGGATTAGTCTCTATGCAGTTTAGAGAAAGAAGGCCACAAAAAGTGGGTGGTGCTAGTGTTTATCTGGCTGAGGCCTCCTTGCCTTTAGTATACCTAGAGAGGTCAGCCTCTTAGTGAGGCAGATATCATCTCCCCAACTGCAGCAGCCTGAGAGACATTTGTCACAGAGCACCCAGTTCCCTTGGCTGTAATTCTGTGTTCACCACACAAACTTGTGAATGCAAATTTCTCTTCTTAAGGACAGGGGAACCACAGTATGTCAGGATCTGCCAAAATTAGTGACCCCTCCCATGCCTTCCTTAGAACATACTTTGATTCTTAGGAGAATATTTCAGGATGTAAGGAGACATAAATTGATTAAAGGATTGTATAGGCTCTTTTATTCTCTTTCAAATGCAATGCCCCAATTTATCATGCCCACAGTGCTTTCAACCCTGTGGCTAAAGGTCGTCCCAGTGTCCCAGGTGTCTGAAGCTTGGAACTAGCCTGGTCCACTTGTGTTTGTAGGTAGACAGAGATCAACGTCCAGAGCCAGCAGCTAAGCCTTTGTAGGGATTTCTGAGCTAGAACTACAGAAAAAGGAGGAGGAATCCCGACTCTTTTCCAAGACTTTTTCTGAATAAGTGGTTGCTGTCTACCCATCCCTTACTTCCATTAGTCACCCCCCACCCCATTGCAAGGTTGCAGTTGACCCCATCCAGAGTCCATTCGAATTTGAACCAAATGGCAATGGCAAGTCTTCTCCAAAATATTACACAGATTAGGATTTTTAAACAAAGGCAATTCAGGTAGAAAATGTATGTTATTCATCTTTCTTCTGCTAGGAGAATACATTCCTTTTTGATGTTGAATATATTGCGTTATAGACTGTACATTGTGTCCCCCACCCTGTTGAAGCCTTAACCCCCAGCATGATGGTATTTGGAGATGAGGCCTTTGGGAAATAATTAGGTTTAGATTAGGTCATGAGGGTGGGGCCCTTGTGAGTGGTTTCGTAAGAGGAAGAGAGAGAGAGTTCTCCCTCTCCAACTGCAGGCAGCAAAGAAAGGTCATGTGGGAACACAATGAGAAGGACTTGCAAGCCAGCAAGACAGTCCTCACAGAACCCAACCCTGCTGAAACCTTGATCTTGGACTTCCAGCCTCCAAAGCTGTGAGAAAATAAAAATTTCTATTGCTTAAGCCACCCAGTCTATGGTATTTTATTATGACAACTCATCAAGCAGACTAATACATGTTGTCAATAGTTTTGTGAAAAAAATCTCTTGGTTTAATAAGTGTGACTCAGTTCTCTGGGATTTTCTCAACCGTGGATGAACTGGTAGCCTGATAAAACCCAGATCATAGATTCGCCTATTCTGGACCTACATACAAATGACATCATACAGTATATGGCCTTTTGTGGCTGGCTTCTTTGACTGAGCATGTTTTTCGAGATCCATCCATGATGCAGCATGTATCAGGACTTCATTTTTACAAAAATTTAATTTAATATAGTTTATTTTAAGTTGTGGGATACATGTGCAGGATGTGCAGGTTTGTTACATAGGTAAACGTATGCCATGGTTGTTTGCTGTACCTATAACCCATCACCTAGGTATTAAGCCCCCATCTTAATAAAGCTGTTATTTAAACAAACAAACAAACAAACAAATAGATAATCAGGGAGCAAAGTTAGAGACTAAGCAAACCAATGACAAACCCATTGAAAATAACACCAAGGGATAGATGTCCCACGAGGTCCATCCTGCGCAGCCAGCCTGCTGCACGTGTGCACCTTTTCCATCTTGTTCTCGTCATTGACTCTCTTTCTCTCTATCCTCTTGCCATGCTATAAACTACAACACAATTTGGGGAAGGGAGGACACAAAATTAAAACACATGAAACAGAAACAATACAAAGCTAAATGTAATAAATGATAATTTTACCCTCCTGCTTAAAACTTCTCAGTACCCTACATAGGAGTTTCATCAGAAATTTCCCTCCACTTCTGACTCCTATAAAAAAAATACAAGAAGGGGGAAAAAAGAGTTTCGTCAAAGTTACTTTCATATGAGAGGGCAGAGAGTATGGCAAGAACTGACCGAATCAATCAGGAAATCTACTTGAAACCTTATTTTTTATTTCAAAAACTGTGGAAATTTTGTATTCTACTGCAGAATACTGCCATGCTGTTTTAATCTAAAAAAAGTCCTTCCCTTCTAATCTTTATGTAAAATTTATGTTAAAA
The DNA here is from genome assembly GCF_049350105.2 of Macaca mulatta. NCBI lineage: Eukaryota > Metazoa > Chordata > Mammalia > Primates > Cercopithecidae > Macaca > Macaca mulatta. The sequence continues at coordinate 121,098,582 of NC_133417.1, read as the reverse complement.
AGATGAGCCTCATTTGTTTGCATTTTTTTCTTTAAGTCCTGGCCTACCACATTTACTCCAGTGGGTAGATGTGAACTTGTTGACACCAGGAGCTTCTACAATGAAAGCCAAGCTCTGCAGCATGGCATATAAAGCCCTGAGTCATTTCTCTTTTCTTTTTTTGGAGTTCCATACTCCAGATTCACTGGAGTTTTTGGCACAGTTTCTATTATTCCTTAGACCTTACATGCTATTCCCTTGGACCGGGATGCATTTTTATTCCACCTGCTCTATCTCTGTCCACCAATACATCTCTTACCTCTCCTCCAATTCCCAGCTCATGTGTCTTATTCCTCTCTGAAGCACTTTCTTGACTTTCCCAAACAAAGATGATCATATTTTCTTTTGTGAAGGTATAAACTGAATATTCCAAAGCTCTCCAGTTATCTGAGTATAATCCTTTCCTTTAGTAGCCAAACATATTGAATAGATCCCCATCCCACATGCAGTACAAGATTCAGTGCCCTTTCCGGTATTTTCAAGGTTCTCATGGAGGCTCATAATTTCCTTCTTTTTGAATTTTTCAATTATCCAGCTTGCTTCCCTGCTTCTCTGTGGGCATGGACTAGCTTTGTCTATAGTTCTCCAAAACTTCACTAACAAAGACGTGCTGTATGGCAGACATTTACTGAAGTTTTCAGAGGGGGATCACCAACCAAACAGATATTAGAATAGCGAACAACCTACACTTAAATATTTGATATTTTAGGCTCATGGCCAACCTCACATGGGACCCTTTCCCAGGCAATCCATGCCCCCAGCTGTCACCTGCTGCTTGTTGCTGGGGCTTTTCTCCTCCTCTTCTTTGAGTCTTCAGGGCCCTTTCAACCTCCAAAGCTTCCAGGGGCCAGTTCCACAGCCCTGCTTCTGGGTTATGTGAGGTAATTTGGCGCTTTCTTTGTCTTCTTTTTCATTTATATAAGTTTAGAGGGACCTCCCCTTTTATAACCAAAGAGGCTGTTCTAAACAAAAGATAACAATTTTCTTCCTAACAGCAATTCTTTAACATCCTAGAGCAACAGACTTAAACTGCAGTTAACTGCATGTGGCGGTTGCTGGATGCACCGCCCAGATCCCACTGCAGGAGTGAAGGATGTATTTTCTCAGCTGCTGGGAGTGGTAGAAACCTCTCAGCTGCCAATCCCCGTCAGTAATTGCCTTAACTGAAGAGATCGATCTTGCTCAAGGCCATTTAGCCTTCCTGGGGTAGCCTCTATTCAATGACTCCTCGAAATGCTTCCTGGCCCAAACTCAGGTGATTCTGCAGGGGCCATCCCAGCCGCAGAGTTGCCCATGGGGTTGGCAGAAGCCTTCGCTGAGGCTCCATCACAGCTCATTTTTTCTTTCTTCTCCATCTTTCTTTCTCAGGGATTGATCCTAAGAGTACTCTACTCCCTGATAACCTCCTGCATGCTAGTCTCCACTGCAGTCTGCTTCTCGGGAAACAAAACCTGTGACACTCTGCTTCACACGTTTATCCTATCTAAGCTTGAGGTTCTGTTTGTCTGTTTGTAAAATGAGAATCCTAATAATATCCCCCACGTAGAATTGGGATGTGTATTATGATAGATGAAACACAAAGTGCTTAGCTGAATGCCAGGTACGTTAAAATATAGTAAGTAAGCCTTACCCATCATGATTATTGTGGACGGGTACTGGTCCGTGGCCTGTTAGGAATGGGCTGCACAGCGGGAAGTGAGCAGTGGGTGAGTGAGCGAAGCTTCATCTGTATTTAGAGCTGCTCCCCATCACTCACATTCCTGGCTGGGCTCCGCCTCCTGTTAGGTCAGCGGTGGCAATTAGATTCTCATGGGAGCATGAACCCTATTGTGAACTGTGCATGTGAGGGATCTAGGTTACAAACTCCTTATGAGAATCTAATCCCTGATGATCTGTCACTGTCTCCCATCACCCCCAGATGGGACTGTCTAGTTGCAAGAAAACAAGCCCAGGGCTCCCATTGATTCTACATTATGGTGAGTTGTATAATTATTTCATTATATATTACAATGCAATAGTAATAGAAATAAAGTGCACAATAAATGTAATGCAGTTGAATCATCCCCAAAACATCCCCTCCACCATCTGTGGAAAAATTTTCTTCCATGAAACTGGTCCCTGGTACTAAAAAGTTAAGGACAGTTATTCTAGGGTATTCAGTGAGGAGGAACTTAAACTTCTTCTTTCTGTTTTGTTTTTGTTTTTGTTTTTTTGAGAAATAGTTGATAAATGTGGCTTGAAGTTTGTCGGAGCAGGGGTAGACACTTTTGTTTAAGGAGGCTGGAGTCCTTCTGGGAAGAAAGGGATCAAGACTCTGGATCTTCCTCCCAAGATTCCACGTTGGTTATATGTATCTGTTGACAGAAGTGTGCTGAGAAAGCCTAGAGCACAGAAGAGTAATAAGGTGTCTGAGATAAAGATCGCCATGGCCCAGTCATTGTCAAAAACAAACAAGCAAACAAGCATTTCCAAACTCACTCTGGGCTGCTGGTGGTGGTTGTGGAAAAGTCCCAGATGAGAACTTCTGCAGAAAAATGAACCCCATTATTACATTTCATCCATGAGTAGAACTGTTTGCATCTTTCATTTATGGAAACAAAGAAAATTACTGTATAAGCCTGATTCCATAATGTCTGTCAATCCAATTTTGTTGTGTATAAGAAGCATAGTAAAAAGATATGGCAAAGAATACAAAAAGGGGGAATATGGCTGGGTGCGGTGGCTCATTCCTGTAATTCCAGCACTTTGGGAGGCCGAGGCAGGCAGATCATGAGGTCAGGAGATCGAGACCATCCTGGCTAACATGGTGAAACCCCGTCTCTACTAAAAATACAAAAAATTAGCCAGGCGTGGTGGCGGGCACCTGTAGTCCCAGCTACTAGGGAGCCTAAGGCAGGAGAATGGCGTGAACCCAGGAGGCAGAGCTGGCAGTGAGCCGAGATCATGCCACTGCACTCCAGCCTGGGCAGCAGAGCAAGACTCCATCTCAAAAAAAAGAAAAAGGGTGGGGGGGAATGTGAGTTTTTGTGTATCTCCTGAGCGTCATTTCTCTTGGTATTGAAATAGGTACTGCAAGCACATGATATGATTTTGAAATTGTTTTCTGAGCTCATAACTTTGCAGCTTTTCTACCCCATGAGAGACCCAGTGCTTTCTTGTAAAAACCTGCTTTCAGAGGAGTCTGAAACGAAACAACTGACTCATATACTCAGATAAAGAGGTAAATTGATAACCTTGTATCCAAGTTACTTCTTTCAGATAGTTTCATTTTAAATGTGGACAAGGCCATCATAATTAAAGCCAAAGTAAGTGGTATTAGCTTGGTGCAAAAGTAATTGTGATTTTTGCCTTTACTTTCAAATGGCAAAAACTGCAACTACTTTTGCACCAAATTAATAATTATAAATACAATACCCTGCCTACACTCTGAACCAGAATTCCCAGATGGTGAGAGTTTCTCCCCATACCTAAAGGAAAGGAATGAAGACACAGAGGCACCAAAAAGAATCCGAACAAACAGGCCTTGCTAAATTCCCCCCCTTAGAAATAAAATGTTAAGTCATTTCACAAGTATGTAGTAACTTATGTTTACAGCAAATAGTGGGTGATATGGATATTTCCAAAAAGAGAAATGAGTGCTTGTATCAGTTGTCTATTGTTGTATAATGTAGGAGAGAAGAGGTTTCTTTTCTCTCCCATTGCAAAGTTTATGGCTGATACCCCTATAACAAAAAACAGATTAATAACAGAAAAGCATACAACCTAGTGCTGACCCTCCCTGCAAGTTCAGGTGAAGCAGAACGTGGCTTTAGTCAGATGAAACAGACCAAGTCACATATGCATGCTAAAATCAAGGCTGAAAGTGTGATGGATGTCCTGATTTTTCAGTTGAATTCTCCAGACATTAATAATTTTGACCCTAGGAAAGGTAACCATTTATGGAATACAAGAACACCATCTTCAACTGGTAACACAAGACCTAATTCAGATTGCTCATTACACTCAGAAAGCCATTGCGAAAGTGATTAGTAATATGACAAATGTTGACATTGTTGTTGCATAGTAAAAATAAAATAAAATAAAATAAATGGTTTACAGAAACCTGAAAAGGAAGAGAAAAGCATACAGGCTTACTTAAATAAGTTTTATATGATACAAGAGCCTTTAGAAATGAAGACCCAAAGAAACAGGGAAATCTGTATATTTTTACGGGGAGTTGTATGACTGGAGGGCAAAAAAGTGCGATTGCATGGTAATAAACTTGGGGACAGAGAACTCAGCATGACCTGTTTATTGAGATTCTTCTTGGCACCTCTGTGTCTTCATCCCTTTCCTTTAGGTATAGGGAGGACCACTCTGGAATGCGGGTTTTATGAACTACTTTAGAGAAAGGTCAGAAAATTCTTGAATGGCCTGTGTCAGGGGAGAAGTGAGAGATCAGAGAGACCTTCTTATTTCTGCTGTTTTCTCAAATTCCTCCAGCTTAAAATACTCGATATGCCAACATACTACATTTTGGGGTAGCACGTTCTGAGGCTCATCATGAGTGACTTAAAACAACATATATTTTTTGCCTTACAGGTTCTTTGGGTCAAGAATCTGGGCATGGTTTAGCCGGATTCTCTGCTTCATGGTCTTTTGCAAGGCTGCAGTCAAAGGGTCTCTCTGTGCTGGGGTCTCACTTGAAAGCTCAAGTGGAGAAGGATTTACTTCCAAGCTCATTTATGTGAGTGTTGGCAAGATTCAGTTGCTTGAACGTAAGTGCCTCAGTTCCTAGGCGATTGTTGGCCAGTGGCCACCCTCAATTCCTTGCAATGTGGGCTTCTCTAACATGGCTGGCCGCTTCATCAAAGCCAGCTGCAGAGACAGTCTATAAACCAGAGGCAAGTCTCAGTCTTATATAACCTAATTACAGAAGTGATATCTGTGCAACATTGCTGTATTGTATTGTTTAGGAACAAGTTACTCAAGAGGAAGAGGTCACCTGGGAAATACCAAAGAAGTAGGGATTCCTGGGGTTATTTAAGAGGCTGCCTGCCATAATAATGATAAATGGGCAAAGTATATGCAAAGATACTATGGATAAGACAAAATATTTCATTTAATAGCATAACTACTTTGGGAAGTGCAATTGCATAGACATGTCTAATGAAGAAATCTTTCCTAAATCAAATAAAATTTCCTTAATGCACTGCTTTATTCTTCACATGTTCGGCAAACTTCCTAATCTTATCTCCTGAATCTTTGAAACTATTATCACGTTTTCAAACTTTTGCCAAATATTTTCCTCTCTTCTACACCCCAACATGAAATTTCCCTTCTGGATCATGAAAGAGAAAGGTCTACAGAAAGACCACTATGAATATGTGTACTTTTCTTTGTGGGCAAGGGAAAATGTTTATGAAGGTAAATAAAACAGTGTCAGAACTCTTATGAACAAGGGCCTGCCTTCAGTTAAACTAAACAGATTGTATTCCATCTGCCGTTCTTGTAGTATCTGTTGATGATGACTGAGAAAAGAGCTCTTTATTTTGAAAACCTACAGAGGTAAGAAAACTATGTGGAAAAAAAAAGAGAAGAAAAGATAGCGTGGGTTGAGTTGCGATGGTTTATTTGTGAAGATTTATTAAAATATGTCACAAAGCTTATCTTAAGCTTCCTTGTTGCCAGCTGTGGGCCATGATAAATGGGGGATGGGTCTTCATTTCCATGTTGTGAGATTTTCTTTACAGTTGTCTTGATTGCCTGGTTTGCAATATTAATGCGTTCCTTCGAAAGTGAGATTTTTTTTTTTTTTTTTTTTTTTTTTGAGACAGGGTCTACCTCTGTTGTCCAGGCTGGAGTGCAGTGGCATGATCATGGCTTACTGCAACCTCAGCCTCCCAAGTTCAAGCAATCCTCCCATCTCAGCCTCCTGAGTAGCTGGGACCACAGGCATATGCCACCACACCTGGCTAATTTTTGCATTTTTTTCTAGAGATGAGCTTTTGCCATGCTGCTCAGGCTGGTCTGGAATTCCTAGGTTCAAGCAATCCTCCTGCCTTGGCCTCCAAAGTACTGGGATTACAGGTGTGAGCCACCACAGCCAGCCTCTGCTCTTGAATTCTTAACAAAATCAGAGCACTCTCTTTTCTATCTGTAGCAATAGAAGAAGCAAATGGAAGGTGAGGGGAAGGAGAAAGCTTACAAATAGACTCAGTGGTGAGATTTGCAGCATCACGAATGTCTGAAGTCCCCTGTGTTACACAAAAGGTGCTTTTGTTAAATTTTAGTGTCATTTTTGATTTTCTGATTTAAATCACAGCTACTGGTAGAAGAAACCTAGTTGTAACACAATAGAGATGGCACTGGGTTATATCCGGGTTAGTTTAACAGTTCAGTGAGTAGTTAAGAACCAGAAAGAAGAGATGCTTCGGGAAGAAGGGCTGAGGAGATCCAAAGGAGAAACAAATGAGCCCCAAGATGAACCTTAATCAAGTCCCAAGTTTGTCTGTAATTGATTCTGTAGAGGATGGTTAGTTTTTCAGAATGGTTATACTCATGGAAATATACTTTGTCCTCTAAACTCAAATGACTAAAGGATTATTTTAAAGGACATTCATTAATTTGTTCCAAATACAGAAATAATGTATGCACAGTATAGAAAATTAGAATGAACATAAAGCTGAATGTTTGATGAAGGTGGAATTTTAAACTGTCTTTTATTGAGACAACTGCCCTTCCGAGCGTCCTTCATTTTTGGTTACTGGAGGCAGTGGAGTTACTAGTTCACACTTGGAGCAAATTTGGTTTGGCTTCGTCATTAGGAGGAGTGTAAAGCAAGTGCTCACGTAGAGTTCTTGACGAAAACTTGAAGTCACTGTGGATCTGACTTCAGAGGCTATAATGGAAGATTTTAAGTGTTCAATTTAGGACTATGAATTTAATGTATTTTGAGATGGACAGTTATATGCTTGAAGAGTTAAAGAGATTTTTTTCCTAAATATGAATTAAAATGAGCTATTAATAACTTTCACATGATGCTGATCAACAGATTTTGAAAAACATGCCATCGACTACTGTGATTTTGTCTACTGAAAAAGAGTTAATCTTCCCACTGTCAGTCATCCTGAGGCTTGAAATGAGTGTCCCTCAGACTGGAGTAAGGGAGGCCCTCCTGGGGTTGAGGCTGAAGCTTTTATGGAGCTTAGGATGGGAGAGACCTAGAGATTCTGGATTATGAGGGGTAAGCTGGCCTCTGTCTCATGGAAGACATTTAAGAGTAAGATGGGAATTTAGGAGTAGGGTCAAGATGTGAGTAACCATGTTTTGTAGCAGCTAAAATTACTCTCCAAACTCTATTTATACTACCACTCAATTGCTCATGAAGTTTTGTTTAACAGCACATTCTGGTCTTAGCTGCCCTTTGGGTTGAAAAGGAAAGGAACTGAATTCATGCTTGGAGTGAAGAGATGAAAGGAAGATAAACCAATCCAGGGGAGCCACTTACGTGAGGGATAGAAATGACCTGAGGAATGGAGAGTATGAGGTGCCTCTTTCTCCACTCTTGGTAGTACTGGGTAGATCAAGCTCTCTAGTATTTGCTCACTGGACTGGTGAAAAATAACATTTTATGATTCATTTAACATGCATTTCTTTAATTACCAATGAGGTTGAATCTTTTCAAATAGTTTATTGGCTGTTTATGTATTTTTGGTAAACATTGTATAGATACATATCGCCAGTTTTCTATTGTGTTGCTGATCTTCTGTTTTTAAAATTTTGTCTTAGTCCTTTTTCTTTTCTTTCTTTGGTATGAATTCTTTTTAAACAAAATAAATTAGCTCTTGTGTACATATGCTTTCCAGTGTTTACTGTGGGTCTCTCAACTTTGTCTCTTACGGATTTTTTTCTATTTAAAAGCTTTCTGTGTTAATGTAGCCACTTTTTATTAGTCTTTTCTTTTTTGGCTTCTAGGTTTTCTGTCCTGTGCTTTAAGGTCTTCCTCAAACGTATTTCAACATCATTTTTCAAATTCACTTTTCTTTACTGAATTGAAATTCCACTTTTACCTTAAAATTCCCATATGTATTTAGATCTATTTCTCAAGCGTTTTCTTGCATTGATGAGGTTTTTCTCCAATACTAAACAGATTCAATTTTTGTAATTTTATTATATGTTTTAACATCTTGTTAGTTGGATGCCCCTTTTCTTTTTGAAATTTTTCCTGACTATTCTTACATTTTAATTTTTCTAGTGGAACTTTATTGGTACATTTATTGACAACTCTCTCCACCTCCCTGAAATTCTGTTGGCACTTGGAGTTGCGTTAAACTTAAATATTAGATGTGATCGACATCTCTACAACATGGAATTTATTTATTTATTTATGTATTTATTTATTTATTTATTGAAACAGAGTCTCTGTTTCCCAGGCTGGAGTGCAGTAGTGCAATCTTGGCTCACTGCACCCTCTGCCTCCCGGGTTCAAGCGATTCTCCTGCCTCAGCCTCCCAAGAAGCTGGGATTACAGGTGCACCCCACTATGCCCGGCTAATTTTTTTTGTATTTTTGGTAGAGACAGGGTTTCACCATGTTGACCAGGCTGGTCTCGAACTACTGACCTCGGGTAATCTGTACACCTTGGCCTCCCAAAGTGTTGAGATTACAGGCGTGAGCCACTGTGCCCGGCCAGGAAATCTTTTTATTTTAAGAGCCCAAGTTGTCTTGCGGTAGAAAGTTTCATGTCCAGTTGGCTGTTTTCCAGAACCCCCCTCCCTGTGTAGTTCCAGGTCGAAGTTGGCAAAAGGGAAATGTATGTGGGACATGGAAGGTACATTTGCTGCAGCAGCCATTGTCTCTGAAAGTGGTCATGGTTCGAAGTCACGAGGGGTACCTGTGGTGTCTAGTTTGTTTCCAGTGAGTTCTTACTCTTCCCCATTCTATGTTCTGCTCTTCTTTTTGACTCTGGCCCTGCTGAAAAAGAGCAAGCCCAGTCCCACCATCAGATATTTGGCTGTGAGCTCACAGATGGGACAGCTATGTGGAAGCAATGGCCTTCTGGAGGCTGACGCTAGTCTCCCTTCATGGTACCACTTTCAGCAGGTGTATGTATCTCGTCTCTCAATTCCTCTGAATGCTCTGACTTTACATCCAGGATACTGCTTCAGGAGAACTGGGGAGTGACATTTTCTGGTCCTAAAATTTCCTGTTTTGAGTCTTAACTTCTCCAGCTCCTTCCACCAGTGAGTAAAGTTTCACTCTATAATCAATTCTTCATTTCATAGTATAACGTCTCTTCTTCCTTTATCTAACCCTGGTGGATACACTTTTTATTTGCTTAGCTTTTGTTTCTCTACACAGTATTGTTTTCTTCATAAAGATCTTAGACATTTCTTTTAGTATTTACTCATAGGTATTTTATTTTCTTCTTGTTTGTTGTGGATGGAATAGTCCTTCTGTAATATTTCTAACTGGGCCCACCTCAGAGCCTTTGCAGTTGCTGTACCTTCTGCCTGGTGCCATCATCCAGCAGATACAGCCATAGCTTGCTGGCCTTTGCACAGTGTCATCTTCTCAATGAAATCTTCCTTAGTCACCTATATGTAATTATAATTCCTCTCATACCCTATAGTCTCCTTCCTTATTCTATTTTATCCTTCACACGAATTCCTATTTAATTGTATGTATTACTTTTGCATGTTATATATTGTATGTCTTACCTTACTAGAGGATACACTCCTTATTAAGGGCAAGGATGCTTTATCTGGCTTGTTTATTTTGCTGTATCCTTAATACCTAGAATGTTGCATGGCAAATAATGAGTATTTGGAAAATATTTTCTGAATGTATGAACATACAGAAAAGTCACTGGTTCTAAAAATAATTTTGTAATTCATCACCTTACTAATTCTGGTATTGCTTCGAGTACTTGTTATGTCAATTTTCTTGGGGTTTCTTGTCTTTAAACTCATATCATCTCTAAAGAGTGATGATTCTGACTTTTTTCTAATACTTATACCCCATTAGCTTCTATTGTCTAATTGCATTGATTAGTTAATTCATAATGATGTTAAATTGTGTTGCTGATAATGAACATCATTTTCTCCTCCAGATTTTAATGTTTTACCATTAAAATCTTTTGAATCAAGGTCACTGATCCTAGACTTTTTTTTTTTTTTTTTTGGATGTACCTCCTTTAAAATCTACTTATTTTGATACTTAGAGTTACTTATAAAGGGGTCACCAATTTAATTAATGGATTATATTATAAAAATGTTACTGTTAAATCAGTTGTTTGGATCCCAGAATTTATTTTCCTATACAAGCAATGGTGTAAATAATGACTACACTTCCTAATCAGCCCATACCCCATAAAGTTTCAAGTGTGGTATTGTTCTTCAAAGAGATGTTAAGGTCCAGTTCACTATACAATTTCTCACACACAGAAATGAATGTTCCGTCCACATAATTGCCATTGTCTTTATTGTCTGAATCACTTCTTGGCACCAACATTCCACACTACATAAAGTGATTTGGTACCAACATTCCACACTACATAAAGTGATTTGTGTTAAACATTGTCTCTCCTGCCACAGTTTAGTCTGAGTTCACAAACTCCAATAAGGATAAAGGTGCAAGCAGATCCTACACATGTTTGGAATTGATCAAGCAAGTTGCATAATAGGCAATAGTGGGGACTGGTGGGTCACTGAAGAGATCGCTGTTTGTTAAAAGGGCATGGATGCCAGCTGCTTGGGAATATGGACCCAGCATTCCAGATATTCTGATCTTTAAAGATGACTGTGATAACTCTAACCTTTTTGGGAAATCTCACATTTTAAAAAGGTTAGTGTATTGTTCAGCCCTGGTAGGGAATACATGGCACATTCAAGCCAAGTCATTAACAAATAAAATAAGTATTTAAACAGGTGTGAGTAGGGTTCCCTTATCTGTTGAGGAATGGTGAAGCACCCCAGGATTAGCAACAGCAGGAAGCATTACCGCTCCTCAGCCCTAGGGGGCCAGCTGTGGCTATGGGAGAGAGCTAGGCGGGCTGCCTGACTGGAGTATGGTCTTGGGTGAAGAGAAGTAGCCAATCCATGGTAGAGAAGGAGTCAATGGTAGAGGTACCTTCATCTTATTCCCCTTTCACTCTCTGGTTTCCTGCATGCTCATCCATTGGCTGAAACCAAGAGAAAGCTAGAGGGCAGAGGGGCATATTGATTCAGTCCCCAAAGGCCAAGATCAAGGTACAAACTAAGGTAGAAAAGAAAAGAGTAGATCTTAAAGGTCTAATGGAAAATGTACAACCTAGATAGCTATTAACTTGGGTTAAATAAAATGCAAATGAATACTGAGAATGAAAACAAAAATCATGCTGCAAGGTGTTGGTTTTGGACTTTTGGTTTAAGCATTTTGAAGATATTACCACATCTTTATCTTTCGATCATTTTATCCTAATAGAATGTATAAACAAGGTCCTTGATAACTGGGTGGATAAAAGTGATTTGAAAACTGAATATAATGTGGCTGGAAGATGCATTTTACATCCTCACAATAAAATGAAGAGATTTCTTTTCAGGATTTTTTTTTCTCCCAAAGGACAAATATGACATTATCATCAAGGAGTTTATGTTCTAAATTTCTCAAATGTTGCTTTTTAACTTATGGTATTAGTTACCTATTGTTACATAGCAAATTGCCCCCAAATTTAGTGGCTTAAAACAACAAACATTTATTCTCTCACAGTTTCTGAGAGTCAGGAATCTAGGCGTGGTTTCACTGGGTGTTTCTGGTTCAACATCTGGGTTGCATCATCTGAAGCCTTGACTGAAGCTGCAGGATCAATTTCCAGGAAAGCCCACTCACATGGCTGTTGACGGGATGTCTCAGTTCCTTGCTAATGGCTTTTCCTTGGGGTTAAGTGTCCTCAAGGCATGGCAGCTGGCTTCTTCCAGGAGGAGTGTTCTAAGGAAGACAGAGAACAAGAGGACAACCAAGACAAAAGCTGCAATGTCATGTAGAATCTAATGTTGGAAGTGACACACCATTGCTTATGTCATATTCTCCGGTTACACAGACCAACCTGGTACAATGTGGAAAGGTCTAAACCAGGCTGTGAACACCGGGAGACAGGAATCACAGAGCCACTTGGGAGATTGGCTACTAGGCATATTCTTCCTGATTTTCAGAGTGTCATACTTCCATATCTTCCTTTGTTCCTGAGTTTTTTTTTCTTTTCTTTTCCAACACTTATGAGTGGGTGCAGCAGAGGGAGAGTTGTCCATTGAATAACGCTCATAGGAGTGTCAAAAAATTTCAACAAGGGAGCCTTGGGCCTCCACTGCAGGGTGACCCTTGTATCCTAAGTGTGGCTTCACCTTCCATGCAGAACCTTGGCACATAGAGAACTAAGAAAAGAGAGGAAATGGTACTGGATGGGAAAGATCCAGCAGAAGAAAGTCATATCTTTCCCACCGTTGGCCTGAGTCTACCAACTTCAGGAGAAATCCCTTTACCTACACTTCTTGTACCATGTGATGTGGACCTACGCTGCTTCTACCAAGCGATGTCACAAACTCATTGGGGTTCTGTATTTCCTTTCCTACCCAACACACACACACACACACACCCTGAGGGAGGGTGTGGGCTTCTAAAGAGAAGAATCATAATTGTGATTCTTTCTTACCAAGTGTAAAATGTTAGGACGGCATTTGACACCAGAGAGTCTCAGCGATAAACCAATGATAAAACCCTAAAGTTCTATATCTTTTTATATGTTCCCAGTCTCCCACTCCTGACTTGATAGGCATGGACTCTTTCGTAGATATATAAACTATTCTTTATCTTCCTGCATCTTAATTTCATATCTTTTCCCTTAGCATCACATCAGTTCCATCCAAAATGAAGGTAACTTTTCATTTTTACTAAATTCTTCTTGTAGTTAGAGAATTGGAATGACTCAGCTTTCTTGCATGTTTTCTTTTTCTTTTCTCCATGTTTTGACAATGCTGCAGAAACCCCAAGGAATTTAAGGACTTCCAGAACCACGTGATAGGTGTTCCAAATGAGATACGAGCGTTTACAAAGAATGTTGCTAAGCAACTATTTACAAATAAAGGCATTTTTCCAATGGAAAGGAATTGAAAAGCAAATGTTATCATTAAATGCTGAATAGTCAGTGAGACTACCTTTACTGCATAAACATTTATTCTTGATATCATTTTTTAGAGTGCAGATAATGGTTGCTTGAAGAAGGAAGGAAATGTGTCAAGGGACTTTTATGAGACAGAGAGAAAAATGTAAGAAAAATGTAAAAATATATGTTGGTTTGGAATGATGATCAAACAATGATTTCATTTCACTATAGTCCAGCAATAAATCTGTAACTCTTCTCTCACCAGTGACACTGGAAACCATAGGGAATCCAGGCCAACTAATTCCAGGCACTAATCTTTCATGCTGGGAAATGCATCTGCTAGGTGTACGGGACCCAGAAAGTCTGACAAGGCTAGTTTTTGTATGAATTGGTTATTAATCCTGACCACTCTTGCCTCCGGTTCATCACATGTGGGGCTACAGTCCCATAGTGCCGAGTTCTGGGACACTTCTATTCAGTTATCTTAGCATGTCACAGAGCATGAGAAAATAGCTACTCATATGCTTGCACTTTTTTTAGAGAGAGAGACACGGAAAAAAAAAAACAATGACAGAGAATAAAGAGATGCGTCGTGGACTCATGTCTTGGCTTTGCTACCCACTAACTGAACTTTAGCTCACGGAAGCTTGAGTTTGCACCTATAAAATGGGGTGATTGATTTACAACAATGGTTACCATTTTATTATTTTTCCTCTCTAGACCTCCTGTTTTGAGAGATTTAGATTATAGCATTTACATCATAGTAATTAATTTGCTCCAATTTCGTTGTGTTTCCATTTTAAAGTTATCCATATTTTAAGTAACAGTGTATAATTATCAATGGTTTATAGAAACCTTATGAAATTACATAAATCAAAGCCTTAGTTGAGATGCTAACAAACATCTCATGGTTCTTTCTACTGCTGTTGTTTGCTACATTTTGTATACTTAGTGTTACTAAGTGTCACTTTCACCTTCTATATAGAGCCTTGGGACATAGGTCACTTTATTAAATGGTACTGCGTGAATAGGATCCAAAAGAGAGATGTCAGATCCAAAATCCAAGGTGATGTGTCCTAGGACCTGCATATGGCTCTTTCTGTACTAAGACTACATCATATGTGGATTTAGTATCAATATCTAATTTGCTTCTCATCCCAACCTTCCTCTGAGGACATTGGAAGCCATGAGAATGAGTGGAAGGTAGAAGGTGGCTGATACTTTAGCTGTCTTCTAAAGCCTCATCTTAGAAGGTGGGGCTTATTTGGTCCAGGAAAGAGGGCTATGGTCAAGGTCATTCTTTGGGGGAGGCTTCCTCTGAGATGGCTCCTGCTTCAAGCCCAGAGGTCTATTCAAAGGTGGGTGGCTCTGCCAACATATTTAGGTGATCTATCTTTAGTAAAAAGCAAAGACAAATGTGTGTGGTATTACCAGAAGTATTTGTATGTTTCCTTAGGTTATTCTTTTTGGATGAAAATATTGTAAAAGCTCCAAGTATGTAGAAAAGTTTCATAATTCTAGAATTCTTGTACAACAGTGGTTGTACTGTCTTCACAGTTTTGTGGATAATTAAAACTTGGGTTTGGCTGGCTAAGTTGGTTTGAGCCGAGTGCTAACAACATCAGAGGTTTCGTTCTGTTTGTAGCCATAGGTTTCCCTGCTAATATCTGCCAGCTCTCTGATCAATGCCTGCTGTTTGTCACAAGGGAGTCACTAAGAGTCCCTTGGCCTACTTTGATTGCCAACGCAGACATAAATTTTAAAGATGGATTTTCTTTTGGTGTCTTGGAAAGCATTAGCTCTGTGCCTCCACTGCTTAGAACAAAGACCTTCTCTTTGTTTCTTCTCTGTTGTCATCTGGTGCATGAGGTGGGGGTTCAGTAGAGTGAGTTTATGCATCAGAGAATGAGTAGACTTTCATTTAAGGTGGTGGTAAGAAGAGGCATGTGAGCTTTGTAGACAGGGCTCCTGTGACAGGCAGAATAATGAGACTCCAAAGGTGCTCATGTCCTAATTCCTAGAAACTGTGAATATGTTATGTTACATGGCAAAGAGAAATTAAGGCTGTTGATGGAATTAAGGTTGCTAATCAGCTGACCTCAAAATGAGGAGATTATCCTGGGTTATCTAAGTGGTTCAGTATAATCACAAGGGTCCTTACAAGTAGGAGGCAGGGGTCAGAGAAGGAGAAGGTAGGACTGTGGCAGAAGAGGTGAGAGGTGTGCAATTGCTGGCTTAGAAGCTGGCAGGGGGTTGTGAACCCAGGAAAACAGGGTCTCTAAAAGGGGCTAGAAAGCGGATTCTTCCCCGGAGCCTCTGGAAAGGAACGCAGCCCGGCCTTCAGAACTGTAAAGTGATACATTTGTGTTGTTTTAAACCAGTAAGTTGGTGGTAATTTATTAGAGTGGCAATAGGAGACTAATATAGCACCCAATAAAACTGACAAGAGAAATGTTCCAGGTAGGAGCTTTGTGGCTCTGCCCTGCTTTCTGTCGTCCCACTGAGAGTCCTTCCTGTTTGGAGTGCCTCAGAGGAGGGGCTTGGGATCAAATTGAAATGAGACACCTTCCTCAGTCTTTCAGGCAGAAATAATCACTCCTTTAACCCATTGTATCTAACCCATTGTATTTTATCCAGTGGTTTATGTAGAATTATATGAATTGTTTAATGACTATTTGGGTACAAGAAATGCCAATTTCTTCAGTTTTCTATATCAAATTAAATCCACTTGGTTCTTTCCTCATGGGAGTTTGTGAGAAGTCAATAATTGATATTTTGGCTGATGGGGTGAAAGGAGCTCCCTCTTTTCTTCTTAGATTCTATGAGAAACTTGGGGCTTATGTGGTCCAGGAAAGTGCAGCATAGTCTTGGTCATTTTTCAGAGGTGGTTTCCTCTTAGGTGGTTCCTGGCTCAAGCCCATAGGTCTATTCAAAGGTAGATGGCTCTGCCAACAACTCCATCTCTTCTGTGGAGCCATTCCATGGCACCACGCCATGCTCAACCACAGAAACCTTTGCTGAAGTTCCCAAGACATAGCACCTGGTGCTACTTCTTCAGTCACAAGACATGTGTCCCCATCCAAGAGCCTGGCCCTTCAGGTGCACTACCCTGAGCAAGCTCTCACCACTACTTCACTAAATTACATCTGTCCCAGGCTGGGTGCCGTTGCTCACGCCTGTAATCCCAGCACTTTGGAGGCTGAAGTGGGCGGATCACCTGAGGTCAGGAGTTTTAGACTAGCTTGGGCAACATGGTGAATCCCCATCTCTACCAAAAAAACACAAAAATTAGCTGGGCATGGTGGTGCACGCCTGTAATCCCAGTTACTTGGGGGCCTGAGGCAAGAGAATTGCTTGAACCTGTTGCAGTGAGCTGAGATCGCACCACTGCACTCCAGCCTGGGCAACAGAGTGAGACTCCATCTCAAAATATAAATAAATAAATAAATAAATAATATCTGTCCCTTCTCCTTCCCTTTTGCAGGGGATCTGGCTGTGCTCAGGACATTTGGCTACTCCCATCTCCACCCTTCCTCTCTTCGATGGGCACTTAATTCTCTCAATGTACCTAGTACCAAAGGTGGAAAACTAGCACTTGTGTTGTATTCAGTCTCACACCCTCTTACCGTTTTTCCTTGGTGTATGCAGTGGCATCCTGCACAGAGTTTTAAATCTGAATGAATTGCTATCATTTACAAATGAAGATTTTATTTGAATGTGTCCAGGTGTTATTGAGAATTCAGCAAATCTAGCATGGTGGGATCTCTATTTCTCCTGGCAGCAGCCAGTTAGCACTGAGCAAATGGTTAGCATGTGCTCTACACGTCTATGCATTCTTCACCTCTTTCTGTTGTGTCCTCATCAGTGAAGTGGAGATCAGTTGTTATTTGTCATCTTATACCAGGTTTACTTTACTCATATTATGTTTCTGACCTTTACATGTCTGAGAATTTGTAAAGCCTGGGCTTGACTTTCCAGGTATCTGATAACCTGTGTGTGTGTGTGTGTGTGTGTTTCTTTAGCTAAGAAATATAGAAATAGCTCTATCTTCTCTATGGGGTATGCAGAGAACTTAGATCTCATAAACAAAGACCTAGTTACCAACATGGTGAGAAGTAGGCAACGGGAACAGGAGAAGCTGGATTGTTTTCCAAGGACTGTTTAGCAACACAAACAAAACACAGAATATTTTCTCAGTTGGTCACCATGCTACATGATGTTATCAACAGCTCATCATACCAGATTGTGACTTCCCTGATGCTAGGGATAATGTCTAACCCATTGCATGGCTTTCGGAGACGTTAGAGGCATGTTTGTTGGGTGAATAAATGGAGAGAGTCAATATGGTAGCTTTCTGCCATTGTATGGTGGAAAAATATGGTGTGGGTGTCTTGAATGTTGCAGAATATGATTTATCTAAAGGGGTAAAAATAGGGCCAGTGATGCCAAATTGATTCTGAATTCTCATAAAACAGATCTCCAGGGGTTGTATTGTAGCCTGCACCTAAAAAAGCAAGGTATAGTTGGGCATGGTGGTTCACGCCTGTAATCCCAGCACTTTGGGAGGCCAAGGTGGGCGGATCACGAGGTCAGGAGTTTAAAACCAGCCCGACCAACATGGTGAAACCCCGTCTCTACTAAAAATACAAAAACTAGCCAGGATTAGTGACATACGCCTATCCTAGCTACTCAGGAAGCTGAGGCAAGAGAATCACTTGAACCCAGGAGGCAGAGGTTGCAGTGAGCTGAGATCACACCACTGCAATTCACTTCAGCCTGGGCGACAGAGCGAGACTCTATCTTTAAAAAAAAGCAAGATATAGCATGATTTAATTCAATTTATAAAATCAGGATACCAGGGAACTTTCTATACATTGAAGTCAACTTCCCTGGTTTGGTCCATGATGTGGTATTGGCGGTGGGCGGTGGGGTGGCAGAGGGGTGGTGGAGAGAAGCAGGGGCATTCAGAGGGGCTGAAAACAATGGCATGTTGCCAGCACAGATCTTCTTTGCAGCACCTTTGCCCTAAGTTGCCCCATATGACTGTTCCACACTTGCCTTTTATGTGTCGTAATTACAATGTTCGTGGTAATGGTCTAAAAAGACAGTGTTTGTCTTCATCAGTTCTAGTTGATCAAACCTTAGTTTGCTTGAAATAGTCCTGTTTGAGACTCCTTCCTAGATTCTTTACTATCTGTTACAAAAAGCTGTAAACTAAAGGGAGTTAACACTTTTCCATGAACTATTTAGCAGCACAAACAAAACACAGAATATTTTCTCAGTTGTAGAGAGCTGCCACAATTAGCTGGACACTTAAAGCAAACACCTTGGTGGGGAGTTGGGACCAATGCTACAGGAGAGGATTATGTCATCTTAATGACATGTGAGTCATAAAATATGGGGCAATGGAACCAGGAGGGACCTCAGTGACAGCCTAGTCTAATACCTACAGCTTGCAGATGAACATGTGAAGCCTTGAGAACGTCAGTGCATCAACAAAGAACAAGTTCTTCATCAAACTAGCAAAACTCTGACTTCGGAAACCAGGACTTCTAGATCTCCTGATTTCCTATCACATGTTTTTCTCACTATTTTAGTGTTTTCTTTTGGAGGGTCAAGGAGGAGAGGTTATTATTTTTGTAACTCAGTCTTTTATTCTGGATTTTTAAAGGTTTTTTTAAAAAATGATTATTCTATAATTCTGTTTCCCTGCGATCAGGCTAATGATTTATTTCAGAATTTTCTCAAAGAAAAACTTCTTTATTCATAAAATTCCCATATCTGAGGTTTGATATTTTGACAGTTGTAGACAGATGCATAACCATCACCCTAAACAAGATACACATTTTTATCACTACAAAGTGTTTTTTGTGTCCCTTTCCAGTCAATGCTCCCACTCCACCTGTGAGGGTTAATTGGATGTGTCAACTTGACTGGCTTAGGCATGCCCAAGAGCTGGTAAAACATGATGTCTAGGGGTGCCTGTGAGATTGGTTTTGGAAGAGACTGGCATTTGACTCAGTAGATTGAGTCAAGAAGATTCACCTTTACCAACATGGGCAGCAATGCTCAATCCATCGAGAGAATAAAAGGCACAGGAAGAGCCAACTCTCTTTCTTTCTCTTTGAACTGGGACCCCATTGTTTCCTCTGCCTTCAGACATTCTTGTTCCTTGTTCTTGGCCCTTTGACTCTGGGATTCACACCAGTCCCCATCCCCACTTCATTCCTGGGCTTTAGGGCTTGGACTGAATTACATCCCCAGCTTTCCTGGTTCTTCAATTTGCAGATGGTAGATTATGGGACTTCTTGGCCTTCATAATCATGTGAGCCAATTCCCATAACAAATCTCTTGTATATCTCTATATATCCCATTGGTTCAGGTTCTCAGGAGAGCCCTAACTAACACACCCCATAATCACCGTAGATTAGTTCTGGTCTGTTCTTGTATTTCATATAAATGAAATCATATAGTATATACTATTTTTTTGCTTGGCTTCTATCCCTTGATACAGAGATTGGAAAACTTTCTGTAAAGGACCCAATAGTAAATACTTCTGGCTTTGCAATTCATTTGGTCTTGTCTCTGCTACTCAACTCTGCTGTTGTACCAAAGCAGCCATAGACAATATGGAAATAAATGCATGTGGCTGGGTTCCAATAGCACGTTATTTACAAAAATAGAGGGTGGGTTAGATTTGGCCTTTGGACTGCAGTTTGCCAACACTTGGCTTAACAATATTTTTGATAGTTGTCAATGTTGTTGCATATATTAGTAGTTCATTGTTTTTATTACTGAGGGTCATTTTATAGTATGAATATACCACAATTTGTTTATCCATTCTTCTGTTGATGGACATTTGGGCTGTTTCCAGTTTTTGGCTGTTACAAATATGACTGCAATAAACATTTCTATGTAAGTCTTTTTGAGAACATATGTTTTAATTTCTCTCATGTAAATGCCTAGGAGAGGAATTGTTGGGTCATAGGGTAGATGAATGTTTAACCTTAACAGTACTGCTAAAGCGGCTGTGCCATTTGATACCCTTATCAGTGATGTATGAGAGTAATATTTGCTCCTTATCTTTGCCAACATTTGGTGTGGTTAGTCTTTTGATGCCAGCCATTCTGGTGAGTATAACTCAGTGTCTCTTTGAGTCCTGTTCTCCACCCATTATCATCCTTCCATTTGCCATTTCTGACACTTTCAGCTTCACCTCTTTTCCTCTGTGCTTGGTTTATACCTGTATCTGTAGGGCAGTTACTCTTCCTTTCAGTATCTCCCAGTCTGTTCCTAACCATCTCTCGCATTTGTTAGCAAGCATATAACTTGATTTTAGCTCCCTTTCCCACGTGACTTTCCTCCAAGTTTATCTTCACCTGGATACAAAGTCAGGACAATCCTACCAAACTCCCAGCCTGTCATACCACTCTCATTTACTAGTTTCTTTTCTCACAGAGGCCTTTATTCCTAAATGCAGTGAGTGTGTATCCATGCCAAACATGATAAGGATCTAGCTCATAGCCTTCTCTAGCTCTAGAAAGAGCTTCTCCCACATGCTTACTGTTCCTGGAAATTCCATTAATACAGTGTTTTATCCCCCATAATTAGAAGACCTCAGATACAATTTCTCGGAGCAAATAGACATGTTCATTTAAACTCATTAGCGTCCAAATAACTGAGAGCTGCTTTCCTGAGAGAGGATTTTCTTAGACAACAGAAAAACTGGTTAGGAGAGCTCTAGAGACAGAGGTGGCATTTGTGGGAAGAGGTGCAGTGAAGACCAGGGGCTCAGGGAGTACAGGGTGGGGAGATAGAGCACAGTTTAGCCAGGGCCAGGGGCTTGGGGGGTACAGGGTGGGGAGGTAGAGTATAGTGTAGTGAGGACCAGGGGCTTACACGACAGAGGATGAGGAGGTAGAACATGTTTAGTGAGGACCAGGGACTTGGGGGGCACAGGATGGGGAAGTAGAGTATGTTTAGTGAGGGTCAGGGGTTTGAGGGATAGAGGTCTGGGAGGTAGAGTTTGTTTAGCGAGGGCCAGGAAACTGGGGGGTTCAAGATGGGGAGGTATACTGTAGCTAGATCCAAGTTTATCTCCTTCACCATTTATACCAGAAATGACTGTTTGCATGGATCTGGATTCTAGGAAGCTGGATGAGTCCTTCTCACTCTTTTTCTTTTTTTCTTTTTCTTTTTTTTTTTTTTTGAGACAGAGTCTTGCTCTGTGGCCTAGGTTGGAGTGCAGTGGCGCGATCTCGGCTCACTGCAAGCTCCGCCTCCCGGGTTCACGCCATTCTCCTGCCTCAACCTCCTGAGTAGCTGGGACTACAGGCTCCCGCCACCACGCCTGGCTAATTTTTTTTTATTTTTATTTTTTAGTAGAGACGAGGTTTCACTGTGTTAGCCAGGATGGTCTAGATTTCCTGACCTTGTGATCCGCCCGTCTCGGCCTCCCAAAGTGCTGAGATTACAGGCATGAGCCACTGGGCCCAGCCTCACTCTTTTTCTTTAACTCTTTGTTTGTTTGTTTACTTTTTTCCTTACTCAAGATTAAATAGTTGCTCCTTGACTTAGCTGCGAGGGAAGATTTCAGCCCTTGCAGGTCTTCTGTCTTCCCTTGTTCCCACTCTTCCAATTCTTTTATTTTTGGGGGTAGAGTCTTGCTCTGTTACCCAGGCTGGAGTACAGTGGCATGATCTTGGCTCACTGCAACCTCTGCTCCCCAGGTTTAAGCAATTCTCCTGCCTCAGCCTCTGGAGTAGCTGGGCTTGCAGGCACATGCCACCATGCCCAGCTAATTTTTGTATTTTTAGTAGAGATGGGGCTTCACCATGTTGGCCAGGCTGGTCTCAAACTCCTGACCTCATGATCTGCCTGCCTCAGCCTTCCAAAGTGCTGGGATTATAGGTGTGAGCCGCTGTGCCCAGCCCACTCTTTCCATTCTTAACGGTCAATTTCCCAGTGACTCCGTATTACCTCCTGGCTGTTCTACTCAGTGGGGTATTTCTCTCTCTCTCTCTCTCTCTCTCTCTCTCTCTCTCTCTGTTTTTCTTAAACTATGTCCAGGTAGTGGTTATCCTGGCCATGTATATTCTATATAAGGCACAGTTATCTTGTGCTGCACTTACTGGAAACCACTCATAGACAAACTTACCTACTGCAGGGTTAAATGTCTAATAGCTCTCTTCCCAGGGATATTATTTCCAATTCAATAAGGGCATTATACTAAACAAAAACAGTGAATCTGTGATGGTGAAAGACTGAGTAAATTTTTTTTCTAGAGTTAGAGTAGGGGAGAGAGAGAGAGAGAAGGAAAGGAAAGGAAAGGAAAAGAAAGGAAAGGAGAGGAGGGAAGAAAAGGAATGGAAAGAAAAGAAGGAAGGAAAGGAAAGAAGGAAGGAAGGAAGGAAGGGAAGGAAAGAAGGAAAGAAGGAAGGAAGGAAGGAAAGGAAGGAGGGAAGGGAAAGGAAAAGAGGGAATAAAAGGAAAGAAAAGAAGAAAGGAAGGAAGGAAGGAAAGGAAAGAAAAGAAGGAAGGCAAAAAATGCAAAAACAAACTAATACAGTTGTGTATGTTTGAATTTTCAGAAACTTGGCAAGCTGGCACAATATTTCTGTATTCTGTATCTTCTGTTTTATACGAGAAGGTATTCTCAATCCCTTCACTTAATAACAAATTATCCAACTCTAGACTCAGTCAAGTAAGTGCACTGAGACAGACCATCAGGAAGACAGACTAACATAATACCATAGGTTTGCTGTTTTTTGCCATGTATAGACATGAATAGAGAGCATGTTGGGAACTTGTGGTCCCAAGACAAAGTTTCAATCCCAGCTTGCTACATAATGGTATGTGCCCGTGTGATCTTAGAAAGTCACTTAATGTCTTTGTTTCAATTATTTCTCTGTGTGTTACAAACTATCCCAAAGCTTAGTGGCTTCAAACAAGAATTCATTAGTTCAGGATTTTGTG
Source organism: Macaca mulatta (assembly GCF_049350105.2). NCBI lineage: Eukaryota > Metazoa > Chordata > Mammalia > Primates > Cercopithecidae > Macaca > Macaca mulatta. Next base: position 121,075,448 of record NC_133417.1, on the reverse strand, counting down.
GGTCAACAATTTAGACAGCACTTAGCCGGGTGGTCTTTCTGCTAAGCTCGCCTGGGATCACTCAAGTGTCAGCAGCCAGGCAGCTGCTTCCTGGGATCTGGAGAGTCCTGGATGGCCTCATGCACATGTTGGGAGGGTGTTGCTGGCTGTTGGCTGGTCCTCTTCTCCATGTGAATGCTCATCTTCAAGGCACCTAGCCCAGGCCTCCTCACGTGATAGTCTCAGGACAGGAGAGTGAAAATGAAATCTAGGGTCTCAAAGCTGAGACTTGGAACTCCTGCAATGTCACTCCTGCCACATTTTATTGGTGAAAGCTATTCACCAGGACCACCCAGAACCAAAGCCGTGGAGAAGAATCCTTCACTTTTTGATAGAATAAGTAGCAATGTAGCATTGCAATGGGATATGCATACGGGACGGGAAGGGGAGGAAATTGTGACTGTATGTTTCAATCTACCACACTCTCTGAATCTATGTTTCTAAATCTGTAAAATGGGGCTAAAATCTCTTGTTGGCAGATCGGGATTTTCAGTTTCTTTTGGTGTCTCATCATTCTCTTCTTTATCAGGCTATGTCCTAGGTCCTCTGTCCGCTCCCTCTATGATTCTTCTTAAAGCTATCTCAACAATGCAGGCATTGGCAAACTCTGTAAAAGCCCAGATAGTAAATATTTCAGTTTTTGTGGCCATAAGGTCTTTGTCACAATGACTCAACTTTGCATCGTAGGAAAAAAGCAGCCATAGACAATCTATGCATGATTAAGTGTGGCTGTGGTACAATAAAATTTCGTTTACAAAAATAGGCAGTGGACTAACCCCTAATCTATGCCAATGACGTAGATTACCCTCTACCTGCAGATGACTTTCTTTAAGTCCATTCCCAGCTGTTTCCTTCATTGCAACTAGAGTAATTTCCAAAACAGAAATTGATCACATCTCTCACTTATTTAAAATTCTCCATTGCCTCTGATTGATCTCAGGGTAAAGATGGAATCCTTAACATGGTCTGCAAGGCCCTGCAAGATCTCACTTGACCCACTTCTCCAGCTTCATGCTCTTCCACCTTTTTCCTCACTCTCTGAGCAGCGCTCTCAGGGCTCCCTTCCTGTTCCTTGAAATTGCCACACTACCCACTGTTTCAACACCTGGATAATTCCCCACCTTCCTCTTTACCTAGTTATTTTTGACCTATCCAGTTTGCAGCTGACATCTCTTATCTTCAGGGGAGTCTTCCTGACCCCAGATGTGATCCAGCCCTCCTGTTTGATCCTGACCAAGTACTCTCAAACTTCTGTCACTTTGCTGCCAGAGTTTTCAATTCTATCATTATTTGTGATAGTTTGGATTATTGTTCAGCAAATTCGTCTCACTGTCTCACTGTGGACAGGGTATACTTTCCACTCCATTAGTTTTGGGCTTGGGGCCACGAGACTTCACTTGGTCAATGGGATGTTAGTGAATAGGACATGAGCAAAGGCTTGAAGTGTGTTTGTGTAGTAGGACTGGTTCTCTTGCACCTCTGCCATTGCCTTAAGAAGGACATGCACTTGGTCATTTCCTCTTCCTGGAAGAATGAGAGACATAAGGAGCTGAGCCGCCCCAGCTGACCTACAGACCAAACAAATGTGATAATTGATGCTTATAGTTGGATGCCACAGAGTTTTAGGATAGTTTATTCTGCAGCAATAGATGACTGATGGAGTGATGTTCTATGAATCTCTCCCACCAGATTGAAAGATGCACAAAGAAAATATGCCTGCTTTGCTCACTGTTGTATTGTTATTGCCTGCTACAGAAGATGTTTAATTTGATAAATATGTGTTGAATCAATAAATGATTAAATGAGACACTATATGTGGATACATTTAGTATACTACAGGCACATAGTTGTCACTCAGCAGATAGTGTTTTAAAGTAGGTGATATAATGCTTAATAGAATCAGTATTTGGTTCTCTTCTGGACTTGAAAATAATCTGAGCTTTATAACTCAGCTTTATGCACAAGAAAAATGTCCCTAGATCTAAAATCAGCTGTATAGGGACTCTGCAAGCACATTCCTTTACCCAAAGGAAATTTAAGATTATTAAGGAAAATAAAAAATAAATGCAAGTTCAGGAAGTTCTTCGCTTGTGTTACTCTGTTTTCTAATTTTAAATCTTATTCATTTAAAGTGATAATAAAGAAAGTCATTTGGAGACAGGACAATATTATCACATCTGGAGCAACTTAATAAGATTAGGACAAAGGCTCTATTCTCTTCTTGATGCACATGTGCAGTTCTCATTAACTTTTGTATTATCTCGAGAAAATATTAGAGAATGTCATGCACCATAAACATTCCACACAAAGGGGGTTAATTAATAGGTACATGTAGTATTAATGCAGATGTTAAACATTAACTGTGCTAAGTGTTTCCTAATAGCTGGTGTCCATGGACAATTAATGCTCACCAATTTCCAAAGTACTTACAAAAAAACCATAAATATAAAACACAGTATAAATTATTACATAATTTTTGAAAATTCAAAATAATTTTGAAATGCCTGACGATTTATGTGTCCAATTGCTATGTGAATTCTTAAAAATAAATGTATACTTTCTATAAAACTATTTAAGATAAACTGAACCCCTCTCCCACCCCACTGCACCAATCACTTCCCAAACATTCTATATATGTGAAATACTAGATGTTGAGTCTTTACGTGTTCTTCCAATACCAGTGTGTCATTTTATATTAATAAATATATTATCAAATGTTAATATATAATATCTATGTGGAATTAAGTTTTTCTTTGCAAATATAACATATATTTGTATATAAAGAACTTGTGTTTTTCTTCTCCGTTCTTTTGTGCCAATTTATGGCTGTCCATTGGATTTCTAGCATTGCACATTTTAAAATGTTTATATGAACAAAATATGATTGCACATATTAGCAAGTCAGATATATGGATTTGTAAATTTGTGTATGGAGTTGGAAAACTAAACAATGACATTGCAATGTATGTATTTATGTATCCTGATGCAATATTTAATCTATTAGTCTTAGAATTTCTCTTTCTTTTCAAAATTTTGTGTTGATGATTTGTCATTTGTTTAAAATAAAATAGAGGCCAGGCTCAGTGACTCACGCCTGTAATACCATTGGAGGCCAAGGTGGGAGGATTGTTTGAGCCCAGGAGTTTGAGACTAGCCTGGGCAATATAGACTACTGTCTTTCTACAGAAATAAATAATTAATTTAAATTGATTTTTTTCTGTGGCAGACACAGAGATGCACTACTCTGATCCCCCTTCAAGAAAGGAGTTGCTGCCAGAGGAGTGTGGTTAGTGGGTAGTTCCTTGAGAATCTGTAGTTTTTTGCACTGCAGTCTTGCTCTTCTTGGGGAAGTTGGCAGACAATGACAGAGAAAGACGGTGGTACAAGGACGATTTGATGGAATTTCCATTCCAAAATGGGATGGGTTCATCTAACAGGCAATCTTTGCTCCCTGCTGGGCAGACAGTGACTTTATCAGATCTACGTCACTGTCTGACCACTTACCCTGTCCCATCCTGCCTTCTTGTCTTTTCTTTCATGGATGCTACCCCCTAATAAACCCTTTGTTTGCCTACCTTCCCTTCAGCATCTGTCTCCTGGAGAATCCAAATGGTACATTATATTTCCCTGGACCTAAGGGACAAACACGAATAAACTTGAGATCTGATTCGAGATGGTAAAGTTGGAAAAATTCATTACCTAAACAAACAATGATAACACCATATGCTGAGCTAGATAGGATAGAAGGGAAAAGTGAGAAAAGGGAATCAGTTCACTTTGTAAGATATGAAGAAATATTGGTGATAAAGAAATCAGGATAAAAAGCAAAACAGCCTTTACTAACAACCAACAAAACATAGAGATAAATGCTGTTCCAATACTTTTTTAAAAAGTTCTAAACTATCATATTTGAAATATAAGTTTGGCACAGATTCTGGATTAAAAAGACAATTTTCATTGTTGTTAAACAAATAAATCTTTAAATAAATATGCCCTATAAATGAATCTATTCAACATATATTTAACACTAAAATACAATTTATAGTAGCCATCTGAGCAAAGCTGTGTCAGCCTGTGCTAACATCGGTTGTTAACTGTGCTAACTTCTAAATCAAGTCTTGGAAGGTATTCATTAAAACGATAATCTACCCGCAAAAATGTTAAGCTTGCCACAGACCATTCCATGGATCACATATTGAGAAACACTGCTCTATGCAGAATGCACTAGGCTGAATACAATTCTGATAGTTTTTAGGTGAAGAAGGAATCACAATGCAATACAAATTCATCTCTAATGCGTAACAGAAGGGGGAAAACAATGGAGAAAAAAGAGACAGAAATGGCCCCTGGTTACAGTCGGAGAAAATGTAACAAAACAAGTATGCATGTGTTTGCAGTTACTTTAAATAGATTCAAGTATTTTCATACAAAACCCCTTTATTGTGATGTATTTGCAATAACTGGCAGTGTGGAGTAAGCTGAAACATGTGTGTAATACCATCAGTTCATGTGGTGGAACCAGGAAAAATAGTTGACCAATTAAGTGTGCTGTTTTCAGGGCAGCCTTGGAATAGTGATATTAACCCCTCAGCTGCCAGTGCCGAGTTCCTATTGTCAGCTTTTCATGGCCATGCCACAGGAAAAGTGTGTGGCAGGGTGTCCACCTAACATGCATTCACAGATGACAGAAATGCTCCCCTGCACAGTTGAGCTTTGGCATAACATTTTAATTTGTTTCTATTCTTATTATATTTCAGAACAAAACAATAGCCCCCACTTTATCATAAGACAAAGAACAATGCTTTGAAAATTTTGAACAGAGAAGAGTTTCAGAACAAAACCCTATAGGTAGGAATGGGTGATTACTGACAAAGACCCTTTTCTCAATTAAACTGTGGGCTCTATGCCCTTTTTCTGCTGGGTCCTGTCCTTGGGCCTATTTTCAAGAGCAAGAATCCTAGTAAGTGCATTTAGCCATCAGATATCACCATCCGCCAGGTGATGTCTGACTATCCTGTCCTGCCTTCAGCAAGAATCCTGTCAAGCCTATTTAGCCAGAATCCTTCTCACCCCAATGCTTCCTCTTAGCAGTTGTATTAGTCCATTCTCATGCTGCTATAAAGAACAGCTTGACACTGGGTGATTTATAAAGGAAAGAGGTTTAATTGACTCAGTTCTGCAGGGCTAGGGAGGCCTCAGTAAACTTACTATCATGTTGGAAAGCGAAGCAAGCATGTCCTTTTTCACGTGGTGTCAGGAAGAAGAATGAGAGCTGGGTGAAGTGGGAAGCCCCTTACAAAACCATTAGATCTCATGAGAACTTACTCACTATCTCAAGAATAGCATGGAGGGAACTGCCCCGTGATTCACTCATATCCCGCCAGGTTTCTCCCATGACATGTGAGGATTATGGGAACTACAATTCGAGATAAGATTTCAGGGGGGACACAGCTAAACCACATCTTTCTACCCCTGGCCCCTCCCAAATCTCACATCCTCACATTTCAAAACACAATCATACCCTTGCAAGAGTCCCCCGATATCTTAACTCATTCCAGCATTAACTGAAAGTTCAAGTCTAAGGTTTCATCTGAGACAAGGCAAGTCCCTTCTGCCTACGACCCTGTAAAATCAAAAGCAAGTTATTTACTTCCTAGATACAATGGGGGCACAGGCATCGAGTAAATACACCCATTCCAAATGGGAGAAATTGACCTGAACAAAGGGGCTACAGGTCCCATGCAAGTCTGAAATCTAATAGGACAAGCATTAAACCTTAAGGTTCCAAAATGATCTCCTTTGACTCAATGTCTCACATCCAGGTCATGCTGATATAAGAGGTGGGCTCCCATTGCCTTGGGCATCTCTGCCCCTGTGGCTTTGGACGGTACAGCCCCTCTCCCAGTTGCTTTCATGGGTTGGGAATTGAGTGTCTGTGGCTTTTCCAGGGGCACAGCGTAAGCTGTTTGTGGATCTACCATTCTGGCATCTGGAGGATGCTGGCACGCTTCTCACAACTTTGCTAGGCAATGCTCCAGTGGAGACTCTGTGTGGGGGCTCCAACCTCACATTTTCCTTCAACCTTACCCAGCAGAGGTTCTCCATTAGGGCTTTGCCCCTGCAGCACACTTTTGCCTGGACACCCAGGTATTTCCATACATTCTCTGAAATCTAGGCGGAGGTTTCCAGACCTCAGTTCTTAACTTCTATGCACTCACAGACCCAACACCATGTGTAAGCTGCCAAGGCTTGGGGCTTGCACCCTCTAAAGCAATGGCCTGAGCTGTACGTTTACCCCATTTAGCCACAGCTGAAGCTGAAGCAACTGGGATGCAGCGCATTGTATTCTGAGGTTGCATGGAGCAGAGGGGCCTTTGGATGGGCCTGTGAAACTATTTTTTCCTCTTAGGCTTTGGGGCCTGTGATGGGAGGGACTGCCATGAAGGTCTCTGGCATGCCCTGGAGACATTTCCCCCATTGTCTTGGTGATTAACATTCGGTTCCTCGTTACTTATGCAAATCTCTGCAGGGCTTGCATTTCTTCCCAGAAAATGGAGTTTTCTTTTCTGTCATACCGTCAGACTGAAAAATTTTCAAACTTTTATGATCTGCTTCTTCTTGAATGCTTGCTGCTTAGAAATTTCTTCTACCAGGTACCTTAAATCATCTTTCTCAAGTTTGAAGTTCCACAGATCTCTAGGGCAGGGGAAAAATGCCACCAGTCTTTGCATAGCAAGAGTGACCTTTACTCCAGTTTCCAACAAGTTACTTATTGCCATCTGAGATCAGCTCAGTCTGGACTTAATCGTCCATATTCCTATCAGCATTTTAGTCAGAGCCATTCAACAAGTCTCTAGGAGGTTCCAAACTTTCCCACATTTTTCTGTCTTCTTCTGAGCCCTCCAAATTTTTCTAACCTCTGCCTGTTACCCACTTCCAAAGTTGCTTCCACATTTTCAGGTATCTTTACAGCAGCACTCCGCTCTCTGTGGTCCCAATTTACTGTATTAGTCTATTCTCACGCTGCTATGAAAAACTGCCCAAGACTGGGTAATTTATAAAGGAAAGAGATTTAATCGACTCACAGTTCCACAGGGCGGTGGAGGCCTCAGGAAACATAGATTATGGTGGAAGGGGAAGCAAACATGTTCTTCTTTACATGGCAGCAGGAAGGAGAAGAATGAGGACTGAGTGAAGGGAGAAGGCCCTTATAAAACCATCATATCTCATGAGAACTTACTATCACAAAAATAGCATGGGGGAAACCGCCCCCATGATTCAATTACTTCCCACCAGGTTTCTTCCATGACAAGTGGAGGATTATGGTAACTACAGTTCAAGATGAGATTTGGGTGAGGACACAGTGAAATCATACCAGCAGTTTTCCATCCACTGACCCCCATCCTGCTCCTGGGCTATAAATCCTCACTTTTCCTACCACAAAACTTCATTGCAATAGGCCCTTTTTGGATAAATTCCCTCTCACTGTCTCTAACAAGTGTTAGAATATTTTTTAAAACATTCTGTAGGTAAGATTCTTTATTCCATCTCAATTGGGGTTTTCATAAGTGGATTTCCACTATTTTTACCCACCTTCCCCCAACTGCTTGGATCCTTCTTATGTGGCCATAATTATCAGTATTTATTTAAAGTTGTCATTGTTTATAATGAATATATATGCACTTATTTTGTTCGACTATACTTTAATGTATTTGTGCCCATCCTATTCTGCTGATGGTCCCTACCATCGTATCTTCTGGTTTAATGGGAAAGAAAAGGGTATTGGTAGAGCTAGCTTGCACATAACTCATGGCTGGCAACCTAAGTGGTCTAAGCAGTGGGAAGAAGACAACAGTCATTGACGGAGGGGTAACACGTGTATGGACATTTCTGTCAGATATATCATAGTAGATAAAAAAGTCCAAGAAATGCAAACCGACAAACTTCTCTGAGATAAGTGTCCATTTCTCACCCTCCTGTCCAGCTCTCTGGACACTGCCGTCAAGGTAATGACTTGGGAGGGCACCACTCCACCCATAGTGGGTATGCTTATTGGGTTGGTACAAAGGTGGTTGACTCAAAGAAGAGCAACTGAGGGAATGGTGGAAGAGGCCTTGAAAGAGAGAACACAAAAGCTTGGGCAGGTGGGGTAGGGAAATTAAGGAGAGAGATGGCTGTAGTCTGAATGTTTGTGGCCCCTCCAAATTCATATGTTAAAAGCCCTAGCCCCCAAGGTGGTGGTATTAGGAGGTGGGGCCTTTGATAGGTGATGCAGTCATGAGGATGAGCCCTCATAAGCAGGATTAGTGCCCTTAAAAAAGAAGCCTTAGAGAGCTCCCTTGTGCCTTCTGCCATGTGAGGACACAGTGAGAATGTGCTATGAACCGGAAAGCAGGCCCTCACTGGGCAGCAAATCTTCCAGCACCTTGATCTTAGGCTTCTCAGACTCTGGGGCTGTAAGCAATACATGTTTGTTATTTATAAACTATCCAATGCATGGTATTTTGTTATAGCAGTGTGAATAGAGATCTTATTACTGAGGATCCACTATGCTTCCAGAATAAGTGAACTGTCTTGAGTGATCTCATTCTGAGAATGGTCCAGCCCAGGAGAGCGTCAGGCTTAAGTTGCTGAGGTCTCCCTTACTGCACTTTCTCTCTCCATTGGCCATTAAAGAAATGAACTGACTAGCTGAGATTAAGTCTTTTGTTAGGTTTACCTTTTGTAAGTTATTTGCAAATGTGGTATTTGTATTATTTTCTTTGTAAATTAAACCTCTTTCTATGAATGATGACTGTTTGAAAGATCAGTGGGGTTGGGTGGAGGGGAGGGGAGACAAAGGGAAAGAGGTGTGTATATAGTCTCCATTGAATACAAATAATAATTGCAGGAACATCATAAGGTGATGTGTATTCCTATAAACAGCAGCCTGAGCTCTTTGATGCTTTGGAAGGCGATATCAGAATTGCAAATGGGAATTATCTAATTACTTTGAGGAATATTCTGACTCTTCCTTATTGTCTAAAGACTGTCACCGTGTTAGGTACATACATCAAGGACAAATGACAAGCACCGTTACAGCAGTAGCCCTAGTAGGTTAGTGAGTCAAATAAAAGACCATAATTTATTCTGAAAGGGACAGCAGGAAGGAGAAAAAAATCTATAGATAGTTTTTCCCTCCTTCTACCCCTGGGGTCCTTTATATGCCAATTTTCTATGTGAAGGTGCCAAACAACTCATTTGGAGTTATTAAATGTGAGCTTAAGCTTGTTCTTTGCATAAATGTGTGGCACTATGAGATACAGGCCTCCGAGTATAAATTAGATCATTGCTTCGAGCGCAGACACCTGAATTTGTACCTTTACTTTTAAAAACAAAAAGTAATTACACAGTGTTATGTATTCCCATTAGCTGTTCAGTAATACCTATGGGGGGAGAGGGATTGAGAGGGAAAAGTATGATCCAAGCATTAATATTTATGAGCTTTGTAGGCACACTCTGCCCCTGGAAATAAGAAAATTTAATGAACACATTTGCAAGGTTGAAATGCTCTATGGCTGTGACTATGTAATGCCAAAACAATTAGATCATAAATGAAAAATGCAGTGGATCAACATGCTGGCTAGTTTATCCAATGGCTAAAAATAACGTTGAATATTGTTTTTCCACCAGCGGGTCCTGAGCTGTCAATCAATCAATCAGTTAGTATTTCATGGGCACCTACTATTGATCTGTAGGTGACTAGACACCTTCAGCTTCCTCTCCACCCAGTGGGGATTTGTAGGCACCTTCTAACATGATCTGCAGACTTCACTGTCTTAGGCCACCTCTCCAGGATTCTGTCTTGGTTTTTTCCCTTGGCCTGTGGTGTCTCCCTCATTGCTCCACATTCTGGCTTATGTCTCTTTCCTTTCAGATAAATTCTGCAGTTTGATGGGGGTGTAAGAGGGAGGTGGAGGTGGCACAAGATAGCTCATACCTATGAATATAAGGCACTTAAAGATACTAAGTGATTGGCTGAGAGCTCAGAGTTCATCTTGGGCCTCAGATATGGTTTTGTTTAGATCACACTTAAATTTTTAAAGGTCTTTTACATAGAGGAAAACATAGAGTGACTGCTTTGTTTTATCTTTCAATATCTAATTGAAACCTAGATATTTAGACTTCTGTACATTTGTATCTGATCTTTCATCAAGTCTCGATGATTTTCCTGGCTAACATGTCCTCATCTTTGCCCTTTTCTCTTGTATAAACAACGAATGATTTGGCTGTCCTGTCTCTTTCCTCTGAGAAATGTCTGGTTTTCTCACAGGAGTGGAGTCCCAGCTGCTGTTGTTTTCTATTTGACCTTACATATTAGTCCTGAATGACTGGTCCCAAGCAGGGTAATTCTGGTTGATGCTTATGAAAATTCAAACCTGAAATGAGAGACACAGAAACCAGGAGTGGTCAGAAGTGGGATCACCCCTCCAGAGACCCCAGGCCTGCAAGAGAAGGTGCAGGGACCATTGCTGGTGAGGTCCCTGGCTCTCCCTGTTCCACTTCTCTGAGAATTGGTTTGCCCAGTATTTCTCAGATTCCTCGAGACATCCCAATATGCTTGCATTGATTTCTTTTTTCTTTATTTAAGTTAGAGTTGGTTTCTTAAGCAATACAATAGCCATATTGTTTAACAACACAAACAAAGGATCTCAAATGAGGGAGATCCTGTTTTACTAATTAAAAATACTTCTATCTTCTAGATATACAGGAGTGCTAATATTTTTTCTCTTTTTGTCTGGTTTGACCAATAAATTAAAAAGAATAAGTAGAACACCACCTCAGGAAGGAAATGAAAATTAAGCAAAGGGAATGCATATTTGTTGAGAATAAGAAGCACAGATTACTGGAAGGATTATGGTTTTAGAGATAAGGAGACTTGGGCTAGGATTCTGACCTTTCGCTTGTAAGTTACGTGACCTTGGAGAAATTCCCTCACTTCTCAGGGATTTGTTTCCCTATTTGTGAAGGGGATAATAATACTAACCTCACTCGACTGTTTTGAAGATTCTCAAAACTCATACAGTGCGAGAAGGTCTTGAAAATTACCAAAAACAATTTCTGAATGGTTCCAAAACTATAATACCATCCTGTGTCGCCAACGGAGAGATTCAAGAGGAAACTGGCCCCTATTCCTGGGTGACTTTGTGCCAAGTACCTGACTTGCTTTTTTACATGATCGATAGTTATTCATGGTCATTGCGGAATCAATTTTCTAGGTGGAGGCGGTGTGTGAGGAAAGAGCAATGACAAGTAATGCACTTTCTAAACTTAGGGAAATAAAATACAGCTGCTTAAAGTGATTCTTTGAAGAAATGATGATTTTCACAGTCAACATTTAACTCGGGAATGACCATAGGACTCAGGAGAGCCTTCGGAGACCTGAGTTCCAGCTCTGAATGTGCCACTCTGTCACTGTATGACATAACTTAACAATTCTGTCAGCTTTCTTCTTTCAAATAAAAGGATTAGAACAGATATTTAAGTTTCCATCTCCTATAGGAATAAAGATTTTCATTATTTTTAAGCAGAGATGAGTTTATTAGAGAACTGCGTTGAGATCACCAAAATGTCCCCAATGAGAGATGGAGGGTACGGATCCTGGATGTCATTTTGGAGATTTGTGTATTTGAGGGGAGGGACTGGGTGTCACAATGGTTGCCAGAGGCCAGTGATGCTACATGTCCTGTAACACTGAGGTTTATCCTATGGAACAAAGTATCGTCCTCTGAGTGTAGGACGGTTCTCTGGGTGGCCTTAGACTGACCCAGTTCTCCTCCCTTTCTTCCTTGTAGTTCTTATGAGTAACTGTAGAATGTGTTGGGAATGTAACATTCTGTGATAGGGAGGAACCAGCCAGAATAGCCTGGACTCTCTGTTCCAGTCCCCGCTAAAAACAGGATATCCTTGAACACTTTAGTCCAACGTGTCATGTTAACTTGGGGTATAAAACCCAGGCTGGGCTGCCTGCTGAGGTCCTTCAACAAAGGGGGCACATGCAGATGAGACTCTGTCCACCCCAGGCAGCTTTCCTGAGCCATGGGGGACAGGCTTGAAATGACTCCTAGGCTTCTGGTGACACTTGTCACCTATCTGTGAGTAATAAACCTACTTCATGTAGTTTGTGTGAGTGAATGTTCTGTTTGAGCAGACTTGGGCAAGTAGTGTAAGTGCAGCCCAAGACTCAGTGGGCTGAAGTGGTAACCAGTGCACAGTGAACCTGCTCAGCACTATCCTGTACAACTTAAACTCCCTGAACTTTCATGTGGATGAGAAACGTGTTTGCAATTATCCGAGTCTAAAACAGAACTTTATTGAACATATGAAAGCAAAATGTTTTCTGTATAGTTTTAATATACACTGAATTTTCCAAGAATGTAATTATTGGGTAAACTACAAATACTGTGTTTTGCTCTCTTTGGACGTTGACTATGAGAAGTGCACCATTTCAGATGCATCCCAAATGCCCATGGGATGAGGCATCGGTAGCATTCACAGTGGTTTCATGACTAGAGGCAGTGTCTGACAACTGTAGATGTCTTCTAGTGTAGCTGAGATAATGTATTCTAAATGACCTTCCCTGTATGTCTCCTTGATATTTCAGTTTACTCATTATGTTTATTTATTTTAAAATTTTAGTTGGTAGATAGGGTGCATTAGTCCATTTGAATTGCCATGAAGAAATATCTGAGGCTGGATAATTTATAGAGAAAAGGGTTCTAATTAGCTCAGGGTTCTGCAGGCTGTGTAGGAAGCTTGGCATCAGCCTCTGCTTCTGTTGAGGCCTCAGGAAGCTCCCACTCATGGCAGAAGGCAAAGGGAGAGCAGATGCGTCACATGGAGAGAAAGGAAGCAAAAGAGAAGGAGCATGAGAGAGGAAGGAAGTGTCAGTCTCTTTTAAACAAGTAGATTCTCATAGAATGAGAAATTATATGTTATTGCAAGGATAGCACGAAGTTATTCATAAGGTATGCACCCCCATGACCCAATCACTTCCCATTAGGCCCCACCTCCAACAATGGTGATCACATTGCAGCATGAGATTGGAGAGAACACACATCCAAGCCATATCATAGGGTATACTACCTATGGATTCTATTTTAGGACGACAAAAGGGATATAATTGTTAAAAGGGGGCATTGGATTTGGTGGAGTTGAGATTTACTGGTCCCACATCAGTTGAAGGATACTGGCAACCCCAGACGGTCTCAAAACTGCAATGAGGAGGATGTGGAAAGTGTCTGTCCAGGATCTGAGAAGAAAGTACAGGGGATTTACTCTTGGCTTAATTTAACAGTAATAAACTACCTGCACCTGGTGAGAAAGGGCCCATTTCGTTTCCTTTTAACTGTGCCTAATCACACCTGTACATTCGTAGCATTTCTAGTCTCGGATGAATTTATTTTAAACTGTCAATGCTCAAAGTCTGAGGCCTAGGAAAAGTCAGGCAGTTAGCCCTATGCTGTTTGAGCTTTAGGCGTCACAGTTACAGGCAAGAGCTACTGAATGTTAGGCAGAACATCCTTCCAGGAGGATGTCATCAGCTGCTACAGTACAGCTGTCCTGCTTCAAGCCTGTGCAGTCTACAAGCATCACAGGCCTCTTACCAGACCCTCCTTCAACCTTTCTTCCTTCCAGTTTATCCATATTCAGCAAGTCAAGGAGAAAAGAATTTAGTCTGTGTTCGAACCTACAGCTATTAGAGCAATAGCCATGAGAAGAAGGGAGATAATTCTAATGGAGAATGGAGAGGAGCTCGGGGCTTTTGTCTTGGCACCAACCGCCAGAAATTAGCAGGTGACAAATAAGTGACATTCACGACTGAATAATCACTTTTGAGCCTTCCTCGAGGGTAGATTCCAACATTTTTGTTGTTTGTATTAATGGTAGAGAATTGTGCATATAAATTTGTTTGTGGTCTGCTTTTTAAAAGGTATGCACGCCTATAATCCCAGCTACTCAGGTGGCTGAGGCATGAGAATAGCTTGAACCCGGGAGGCAGAGGTTGCAGTGAGCCGAGACCGCGTCACTGCACTCCAGCCTGGGCGACAGAGCGAGACTCTTCTCCAGAAAAAAAAAGTGTGCATAGGAGAAATAGACACTGAAATCCTAGTTACCACCGATATTCTGATCTGTTGTCTCTACATCTTCTTTTTAGAAGGCATTTTCCAAATATTTCTATTATTTTTTCTTTTCCTTTCTTTCTTTCTTTTGTTTAGTAAACCCAAAAGCTAAATATTGCAACCTTAATAAAGCAAGGGTGAATTTGGCAACGGATACAAACCTTAAGAATAACACAGTGGGCATTTCCACTTTTGATATTTTCTTTATGGTTGTTGGTATGTGTTGAGCAATTATTAGGTAATAAAATTGTAATGAACTTTCTAAATGAGAGTGCCTCTGCTGACTGTTCCATAAGAAAAATTGAAGTAATTTGGAAGAAGTGAGACTGGCTGTTAAACTCTCACTTTCACTCTCTCTGTCTTGCTCACTCACTTGAAATACCCTTTTGTTCCTGAAAACCTCTTATCAACTTCAAACCCTAGGCCTATGAAATGATGCTTTTGTCATGCTGCATATAACCTGCTCACCTGCTCACTGCATTGTGAAAAAGACAGATTCTCTTTTATTTTCAACATAGGAAAAAGGATACATAGCTGGATTTCTTCAAGGAAAGGGTGAGAGGTGGAAACACCAAATTGCTCAAAAAAAAAAAAAAAAAAAAAAAAAAAAAGGTCGAGTGAGGGATGTTAAATGAATTTCCTCCCAGGAAACTCTAGAGGAGGATTACAGTAAACATGCACAATTCCAGATGAGGGACAGCTCCCTGAACTCAGGGCTAAAGGCGCCCACAGATCCCTGGATGGAAACTTCAGGATAAGGCAATGGTTTCTATGCCTTCTAATTTCCTGGAAGGAATCACTTTGAAGTTGTCCTTTCTGAAAATGTCAGTTACATCCAGCTAACATGATTATTAGATATAAAACCAAAGGCCTTTCTTCACTCTATTGGAAAGAGTCATTTTTGCAGGCTTGGAAGTTGTCATTTCCACATGGGCAAAAGAGTGCTAGATTCTAGCTATGGGGGGAGGGGAGAGATTTGTGCTAAAAAAACCCAAAAAAACAAAAAAACACAAAAAACCTCTGTGATGGCATTATTTTTTCTAGAAGGTGACTTTCCTTTGATTAACAAATATACTACTTCTGGGGCAATGATTTCTCAATTACTCCCCAGACATTTTCTGACACAGCTGCCAGAGCTGGCAGAATTTGAGGTGGGTGAATTCTACCCATTCCTGTCCTCACTACTTACAGTAGCCCATGTTGAACTTGTCTCACTCTGCCCTCTTCTGATGTTTATGAAACCCATTTAGCACTTAATTACACATTGCCTAGAACCACTGCCTGTATGAGGCAGAGCTCTTTCAAGAGTTAGGAGCCCAACTTAACCTACTTCAAAAAAAAAAAAAAAAAAAAAAAAAAAAAGAAAGAAAGAATGTATTGGCTCACTTAACAAAAAGTCCAGGGGGTTGTTGATATCAGGCACATCTAGATCTTGGGACTCAATTGATGTGGCCAGGATCCATCATTTCTCCTAAGCTGCTTCTCCTCCATGGTTTGACTTAACTCAGGCAGGCTCTTGCCATGTGTTAGCAAGATGGCCCCAGAAGAAAGATCCTTTTTCAAAAAAGTTCCAGATATGGAGCTGATTAGTATTCATGGAAAGTTTAATATGTACCAGGTGTGGTTTTAAGCACTTTTCCCTTATCATCTTACCTAAACTGTCTCACCATCCTATGGCTAGAAATTATTTTCCCTATTTCCTACCCAAGGAGCTGGAGCCATCAGAGAGCAGATAACTTGCCAAGTTCTTACACCTGGCAATTAGTGAAGCTAGGATTTGAACCCAGGTAGTCTTCTGCTTAACTACTATACTATATTTGAATCTACTTCATATTGGGTTGGCTTGAATTATATGCCCATCCCTGGGCCAATTACTGTGGCCATGGCTAGGATGCTCTGACTGGCCAGGCTTGGATCACTGTTTACTTGTATACTGAACGTAGGTTCAATTCCACCCAAAACAAGTGGACAGAGAGTGGAGGAGACATGTGTTTTCCTGAAGGAAAACCAGAAGGGAAAACAGATTCTGTGCAGAACAAATCATGTAATGTCCACTACAGTGTCCATTGTTTCACATGTGTTGGTTTCCTCAATAAGGGAAACATATAACCCAATATTAGGTACATATTAGATGTTGGTTGATGATTGATGACTATTCTTTTAGAGAGATGGATTTTGAGGTTAATTAAATGTTCTTTGTTTTTTTTTGATATGGGGTCTTAAAGTTCTGTTACCCAGGCTGGGGTGCAGTGGTGCGATCTTAGCTCACTGTACCCGTGACCTCCTGAGCTCAAGTGATCCTCATGCCTCAGCCTCCTGAGTAACTGGGATACAAGTGTGGGCCACCACATCTGGCTAATGGTTTTTTGTTTTGCTTTGTTTTTGTAGAGATGGGGTCTTGCTATGTTGATCTAGCTGTTCTCTGATCTTGAACTCCTGACCCAAAGCGATTCTCCTGCCTTAGCTTCCCAAAGTGCTGAGGTTACAGGTATGAGGTACCATGCCCATCAAGTGGCTCTTCTTGAACGTGTAATATGTTATGCTTCTGCAAAAGAATTGGAGATAAAAAGTGTTAAGTCACCCTTGATTTCACAGTGGATCATTTTAGGGACCATAAGCTTGTTGCCCAGAATTCTGTAGGAACACTTCAAATGCCATATTCGTATATATATAAGTGACTATCTTAGTATGCAATATGAGGTTTTCTAAAATGTCTATAAGCAAGCCAATATAGTGAACAATAACCTCACTCTGTTTCATTTAAGAAATTCATGGGAAAGGAGCTATGGAAGGTGGAGGGAGGAATTGTCGGGCAGTGAGGGGAAAGAGTCTAAGGACTGTGGAATGAGCTCCCTGCCTGGGGCCAGAAGGAGGGCTGGGTAGTACAGGCTGGGATGGAGTGAGGGGGAGACTCTACAGTAGCCTAATACTGAAGTGGAACTTCATGTTCTGAAAGCAAATTGGCTGTGTGACTTGGTTTAGTCACTGGCTGCCAGAAGAACCATGATGAGTAATAGAGGTGGAAATATGACACACTGGCGGATGGAGGCCGACGGGAATGCCACCACTCCATTCACTCATGTTCCACCCAGCAAATGAAGTATCATGAGCACATGCCAGAGGAACAGAATTCTCTAGCGTGAGTCAGGTATAGCTTTTTGAAGAGGTGCTCTTTAAACTGAGACTAAAGATGAGTAGGATTTTACTAAATGAATAGGATTTTACTGAATCCAGGAATTGGAAGGAAAAGAAAACAGTTCTCTATTCAAGCTGGTTAACTAATCAATTCAATATGTATTTATTGAACACACTACATGCTAGGCACTCTTCTAGGTGCAGGGGAGACAGCAGTGAAGAAAGCATACAAAGTCCCTGAACTCCTGTGTCTTCTATTCAAATGGAGAAGATGAACAATAAACAGATAACACAAATAGAAGGTATGTCAAATGACAATAAGCACAATGTTGAAAAATAAATCAGATTAAGTAAGGAGAGTAGGGAGTGCTTGGGAAAGATAGTGTTATTTTGTGCAAGGTGGTTGGAAAAATTCTCCAGAAGGTGATAGTTGAGCAGAGACCCAAAGGAGGTGAGAGAGTGAACCATGAGCCTGTCCTAGGGAAGAGTATTCCAAGCAGAGGGAGCAGCTGGAGGAAAGATCCTGAGGTGGGACATGATGGTGTTTGAGAAACACACCCGTGGGAGCAGAATGAGCAAGAGGGAGAGTGGTGGGTGGTACAATAAGTGATTTTAATGGGAAAAGAATTGGGCGCCAGAGGATGCATGATCCTAGACACAACCTGAATGCCTTTGGCTTTCATTTTGAATGAGATGAGAAGCCAGTGGAAGATTTTGAGCAGGTGGGCTACAGACATGACCTGTCTTAT
Organism: Macaca mulatta; assembly: GCF_049350105.2. NCBI lineage: Eukaryota > Metazoa > Chordata > Mammalia > Primates > Cercopithecidae > Macaca > Macaca mulatta. Next base: position 121,057,363 of record NC_133417.1, on the reverse strand, counting down.
ATTAAAATATAAAGGATTGGTTTGCTTGCCATGTTGAAAAGTTACTATAGAGGGGCAGGGATGGAAGTTGGGAGATAGTTTGGAGGCTAGAGCAGTAACCCAGGAAATGAGCATGGTGGCTTGGGTCATGATGGTGGCAGTGAGTTGGTGACAGGTGATTAGATCCTGGTTGTATTTTGAAGGCAGAGCCAGCTGGATGTGCTGAAACAAGCTGTAAGAGAAAGAGAAAGGAGTCAAGAGTGGCTCCAAGACTTTGACCTGAAGAAATGGAAGGAAGACCATTGTCATTTGCTGAAGTGGGAACGGCTGTGGGAAGAACAAGTTTGAGAGGGAAGATCAAATCAATTTTGAACATGTAATTTCAAGATGCCTGTTAGACACCCAAGTGATTGGTTTCTGGACTGCCTGCCAGTCCAGAAAATCTGTGGATTTTGGGAAGATGAAAACAGTGCTTTTTTTACCACCTCTGACTCTGGCACTTAAGAAACTGACATACATTAGGAACTTCACAAATTTTGTCCAGGGCTTGCATGAATGAATAATGGGAGATAAGATTGGAAAGGAAACATAGTGCCAGAACATGAGGGGCCTTTACTGGATGGGGAATGAGGAGCATTGAGGTTTTCCAGTAAGGCAGTAACATAGTCAGTGCTGAGACAGAGGAAGACAGGGGAAGACTTACCTGGTAGGTGTCCCATCCTGCCTCCAGCCCATTCGGAAACCTGCCACCACCAAAGAGCTGCACTCTCAGAACCTTCCTTTTACTCCCCAACTTTCTTTTATTTTTTATTTTTTTAAAGATGGAGTTTTGCTCTTGTTGCCCAGGCTGGAGTGCAATGGTGCGATCCTGGCTCACTGTAACCTCCGCCTCCTGGGTTCAAGTGATTCTCCTGCCTCATCCTCCTGGGTAGCTGGGATTACAGACATGCACCTCCACGCCCGGCTAATTTTGTATTTTTAGTAGAAAAGGGGTTTCTTCATGTTGGTCAGGCTGGTCTCAAACTCCTGACTTCAGATTATCCACCCACCTCGGCCTCCCAAAGTGTTGGGATTACAGACATGAGCCACTGCGCCCGGCCTACTCCTGAACTTTCTGTGGTTTTGACAGGCAGAAACCTGACAACACACTTGTAGCTCTATAGCCCTTTGGACTTGGTGTTCAGGCCAGGTTTTCCCTGAACTTGAATCTTGACTTCCTTTAACAGATAAGTTTATTCCAGCTGTACCCAAGTTGCAGCCCTGTGGAATCCAAGCCTTGGTTCTGGCTGCTTAGCCAGGCCGCTGCTTGACCTGAGATGGCATCCAGATGTGTGGATGCGTGGACGGACAGGACAGGAAGGAGAAGGGAGGAAGGGAGAGGCCAGCTGCAGAGGTCACAGGGCCACAGACCCTGCCAGGCTGGCAGGAATCTCCAGAAGACAGTGCAGACTTCTTACAAAAGGAAGGAAAGCAAGTATACTGACATTGATTTGTTCCATTTATTTTGAGTATTACATATGATCATAAACTTTTATTACATGATAAATTTTGCACTGAACATTATTTCAGTTAATTCTTCATGAACTCTAAACCCTTTACAATTTTTCTTCACGTGGACTTTTCTTCCCAGTAGGATTCTCACAGATAATTTTTCACAATCAGCTCTTTTTCATTTGTTCTGTGTGATGTTATCTTGAATAATAAATAGCCACACGGACTCAAGAAAAGTACATTTTGAAGATAATATTTCATTGTTTCTTTGCTTTGTTAAAAAAAAAAAAGACAACTCACAGAACAAACAAAAAACCCGTTTTAAACCTATAACCTTGTTTGGTAGTAAAAATAATTTGAAAACAATCGTTTATATGACCCAGTAGAGAGATTGCTTTACACTTTTCTTAATGCAGTCTTCATTCATTTGTCATCTATTTCAATTTTTGTCTTTGTGGTTATTTTTACCTTCCCTCTTTTAAGTTTCACCTCAACTCTTGGCAGCTGGGTCAATCAGCAAAAAATCTGCAAATGGGATCGGTGGGCAGCAGGTCGTAAGAAAGCCACACAGGTTTGATAATGCTTTAGAAATAATCTAGAGCTGGGCGGGCATGGTGGCTCACGCCTGTATCTGTGATCCCAGCACTTTTGGAGGCTGAGGTTGGTGGATCACCTGAGGTCAGGAGTTCGAGACCAGCCTGACCAATGTGGTAAAACCCCGTGTCTACTAAAAATACGAAAATTAGCTGGGCGTGGTGGTGGGTGCCTGTAATCCCAGCTACTCAGGAGGCTGAGGCAGGAGAATTGCTTGAACCCAGGAGGCGGAGGTTGCGGTGAGCTGAGACCACACCACTGCACTCTAGCCTGGGTGACAGAGTGAGACTTCATTTTTTTTTTTTTTTAAAGAAATAATTTAGAGCAGAGCCATGCTCTGCTGTGCATAGTGATCTCCATGAGGGACCCTCAGAGGTCCTGATTCAGCCTGGGTCTCCAGGTCTGGACATCTGTACTTACCCTCTGATGTAATTATTCTGTATATCTGTGTCTTAGAACTATAGAGCTCAGATTTAATTTTAATTTTTTTTTATCAGACCTTGCTTGGTTTCCAACTATTTCATTTTTTCTGTCTCCACAGCTGATGTTATTATTTTATTGCCTTCATCTGGCCTAGCACTTTTAACTGTAGTTTTAACCTTCCATGTGTGTGGGGGAGGGTATGTGAATGTGTGTATGTGTCTAGGATTAATCCTGGCCTAAATAGTAGAGATTTAAATGCAGGCAATATTAAATATATCGAACAATGGGTAGGTGGTGGCAGCCTAGGGTAGAGGCTGCAGTCGCAACACAGCACCACATGGGGCAACTCCAGGGAAAGGCTGATGGGCAGTCACAACTTGAGGTGGTGATGGGGGACAGACAGCTTGCCAGCATTTGCCCACAGGGAGGCCAGTGCTCCCTGTATACTGAGTTGAAGTACTGGGAAGAGGCTGTTGGCTATTAGACAGTGGCTGTCGGAGGAGTGGCCTTGGTGTTTGCAGGTGGTTGAAACAGAGCGAGGGGAAGGGGCCACCTGTTGAGGGTGGACGAGAGGGAAGGGGGAGCTACAAGAAGTAGCTTATTGCTAGCCAGGATGGTACTGTTCCAATATACTAAACAGAATATTCCAGCTGAATCTCAGTCCAGAATTTAAAGAACTTCATCCCAGCACCCTGGGGCTCAGAATACATCTTTCTTGTTACTACCATTCTGTCCCCAACCTTCTGTGCCTGTTCTGAAGCCTTAATTTTTGTCCTTCAGTTCTTGCTTGATAATTTTCCCATAGTTTGATTCCCCTAGGACTGAGGCTTGCCTTGTTCTTCCCAGGCCTAATTGTGGATGCTGGATCCAGCCACCCAGCTCCTGAACTACACGTAGCAGCTGCAGCTCAACTGCTGGCAGGTCTTCCTGAGGCTGACTTCTGCCCAGTTTCCTGCCAGCTCCTCCACCTGTCTTTTTACCCTGGCAGGTCCTGCTCCCCCAACTCTGGCCTCATCCCTGCAGATAATGAGGATTTGCCCAGCCAGATTCAGGCTTCTAAAACAAGAAGAAAAGAGAGTGAAAAGAGAAAAAGCATATTTCCTCTCTTCCCTTAGAAAAATCTGAGTTAAAATTTTTTAAATCTCAAAGCAGAATGCAGTCTTGAGGCCAATAGTCCAGAGAAGGTGTGCTAATTCTGTCATCAGTCAGCATATCATAGAGAGAATAAAGATAATAACAGTGGATTATCCAAATAATCCATTTAGTTTATTCCTCTTATTATTACCAGAGGTAGAAACTACTGGACTCAATAGAAAATTAACCAGAGGAGGATATGCAGTCATCCTTTGGTATCTGCAGGGAATTGGTTTCAACACCTTCCTTGGATATTAAAATCTGAAGATGCTCAAGTCCTTGATATAAAATAGTGTAGTATTTGCATATAACCTTTGCAAAACACATCTTCCCGTACACTTCAAATCATCTGTAGATTACTTATAATACCTACTACAATATAAATAAATGCTATGTAAGTAGTTGTTATGCTATATTGTTTAGGGAATAATGACAAGAAAAAGGCTTGTACATGTTTAGGACAGACATAATTCTTTTCAAATGTTTTGAATTTGTAGTTCGTTGAACCTATGGATGCAGAACCCACAGATATGGAAGGCTGATCGTAGTTAACAGGTGATGATCATAGTTCATTGGAACACTTTAGATAAAAAAGAAAACTTGCTTCCAAACAAGAATGTGAGATGTAGAGCACATCTCACACACACCCCCCACCCACACACACATGGTTGAAATACAAGTGCAAGCATTCAAACTGGCCCCAATGTGGCATTAAAAGTAAGACTGCTGGTGTAAAGTATTACTGTTAATGTTAAGATGGGTCCCCTCCCACCTCTTCACCTAGATAACATGGGACAGCCTGTTCATACAGGAAACAGCCCCAAGAGTAAACTTGTTTTAGGACCTCATCTAGAAACTGTTCATATTTTTCCACTTAAACCATGTAATCTGAACCTCTTGCCTCCTCACACATCCTGTTCCAGCCATAGAGATTTTCCTTTGGTCTTCTCTTTCCCCAGGACTTTTGCACATGCCTCTCTCTATCTCAGAATAATTCCCCCTCTACCCTTTCTGGACTGGCTTCCCTTCAGAGAGACATTTCTTGGCCACTCTTCCTAAAGGTGTTTGCTCCTTATTATTCTCTATTTCAATGATCTTTGTGTGTCTTTCAAAGCACTTACCAAAATTTACAGCTGTTTTGTTTGCTTATTTGTATTTTGTCTAAACTCCCAAAGTTCTGTGCATCATTAGAACAAGGACCACATGTGTCTTGTTCCTCCTTGTGTCCTCAACATTGAGTACAATGGGTGACACATTTTGGATACTCAATAAGAATTTGTTGAACAAATGAATGAAAATTGCTACAAATGTCTGTCTTACATAGTAATAGGAGAATGTAGAAGTCAAAATAAATAGAAATACATATTAAAGTAAAATATTATTTTATATCAACAAATATTTATAGACAACCTACCAAACCAACCCCTTCCACCTCTGGGCCATTCCCTGTATATTTTCCCTTTGGGATTCTTTAACATGTTGTCTTTTTTTTTTTTTTTGAGATGGAGTCTCACTCTGTCACCCAGACTGGAGTGCAGTGGCGCAATCTCGGCTCACTGCAACCTCTGCCTCCTGGGCTCAAGCCATTCTCCTGCCTCAGCCTCCGCAGTAACTAGGATTACAGGCATGCTCCACCACACCCGGCTAATTTATGCATTTTTAGTAGAGATGGGGTTGACATGTCATCTTATTGAGTTGTTTTTGCATTTGCATGCTTTCTTCTCCTATCAGAACTTAAGAATTTAAGCCCCTTGAAGTAAAAAACTTAATTATAATGTCTTTGTGCCCCTTTTTCTCAGTACACTGACCGGCATGTGATAGTACAAATATTCTTTTGAATGAAGAGATTGTATGGGAGAGAGATACAAAGAATTGTAATTTGTGGTCTGTGTATGAGAGGAGTTTGTTTACCAGCTAGATAAGGGGACAAGGTAAAAAGACATTAGAAGTAAAATGACATTCAAAATGTAAAAAGCCTCCAGAGACCAATATAATCATGTTCCTAGACTGTTCTTGACTAATTACAAATATTAAGTTACTTGGCATTTCAGGAAAGTAAGCGACCCTTTCAAACTGGGTAATTGGGAAGAATTTCCAAGGAGAAGCCAGGATTGAAGTTTATTCTTAGGGAAGGAGTAGGATTTGGATAATGTCGATAGAATCCACCTTTGACTGTTTGCCACTAATGAGCTCTGTTTCTGTAATGTATTGATTTCTTTCCAAAATGGAAACCATCTAAAAGTCTATAGATTTCTTAAACCGATAGGTAGCATTTTAATTGGTAGCATTATCAAATTAAGGAGGAAAATGAAAAAAAAAAGAAAGTAATTTAGTAAGTGAATGCTTGAAATAACTTTGTGATTTATTGCGCTCTGCATATGAAGGGATTAATGTGTGGAATTTTATAAGATTAAAAAGACTACCATCTTTCAATCTCATGGGAATGAAGAAAGGCATTGCTTTGGGTTTTGATTATTCCACCTTTACAAACTTACTTCTGAAAAGTTCAAATTTTAAGTCCATTTGGGCTGTGAGGATAGAGTTATCTCTAAGAACTAAATCCTTGGGATACATAGAGGTCTCATTTCTTAGGGTGCAATGACAAATGGCTATCTGTGTTTACATGAGTGAGAACATGCACACTGGGAAATTCTGCCTCGGCAGATTGAGAGGATTGAGTGAAGCAATTTCTCTGCCAGATCCCTGCCAGATTTAGGTCACTGAAGTTATTCAACAAATTGAAAAAGTAAATAACATTACAATCTCAACTGTTCAATTCAGAAATTATATCTGAAATTAGCCTATCTTCAAAGAAAAGAAAAGATAGGCTGCTAAGGCAAGGATCTGTTTTTCTTTGAGATTAATATATGTTTGCAGGATGTACCATGAGGGAATACTTGGGATCAAAAAGTTCTCTGGAGCTGATTTAGGGGAGGGATGTGATGTCACTTGGCTTGGGTTAGGGGTAAACAAAACCAAATTGGGTGGGCTATGCAGCAGAGGGTAGAGAGTTCTGCCATCTGATGCCCTTGTTTTGAAGTTATCTAGAGGCTCTCTGGCCTTCTCTGTACAGGGCCCATAATTTTCGCCTAATATAGTTCCCCAGGCATTATTTAATGGTCAAATGGTGCTCAAGCCAGGGCTCATTTATCAGTTGCTAAGTCACTGCAAATTGCAAAGGGAAAAGAAAACACAGCTCAGTAGAAAGACTTAAGGAACAGGTAAGGGGGTTATTTGCTGAGTGCAGATGAATAACTTGCTGAATTAAAAACATGTATTCATGAGAAGCATGTCGGAAATGTGCCACATCAAGACCCCAATTTGTATCATGCCATGTTTTGATTTAGGGAGCAACTAATTTGACATGTCTATGGAAAGAAAGTGTTGATTCTTTCACTCATGAAACCTACATGAACTTCCAGAACTCTCAAATCCCCAGATAAACAAAGGAGTGTCTTGTATTATTTTCTCAGTTGGAGTCTGTTTAGAATAAAACTGAGCTATTTTCCCAGTGGCTAAAAAACAGTCATTGAACATTATTCAAACAAGGAAGAACACGTAGTCTCCTCAACTTAAATCTATTAACATCTATATTTTCTTAAGAACTTAGTTTATATTTAGACCTATTTATCATTAAAAAAAATCTTTAGGTAAATAAGACCAGTGAAGATTATCTGCCCATTAAGCATGTCCTTAGAGTGTTTTGAAATAATTCGTATTAAGGAGTGAGCTTCATACATTAAATTTTAATGACATAAATGTATCTGATTTTAAGTAATCATTTCTTGTTGTTCTGGGCAAGTATCCTAGTTCCTGTTTCCTTTGGTCCTCTCAAGTTTTTTTTAATGTTGAAAATTTATTTTAAAAAATATGGTGTATTGTTTTGTCTCAGCATGTCTATGCCCAGTTAAATAGGTTTTCATCAAAGGATGTTGAGAGCTGTTGTCTGAAGTGATGTCAAATTAAGTTCAAAAACATCAGCTTCAATACTGTAGCTAGGTTTTATTTGTAGGCAAAAAAGACGGTAAAGGTATCAATTTCTTTCTCTTTAATCTATTTTGATATATTTATAGATAGAGTCTGGTTTTAGTTCAGAAAAAATAAAGTAACCATTCCGATTAGGAAGTGTGGTCCTATGCTTTGTCTGATTCTAAAGGATGTTGAGTCTTCTCAGTTAAACATCTTGACCACTGAATTTATATCGAATGTATGTAAAACCAAGGGCTGGGCCATGCACAGTGGCTCATGCCTATAATTCCAGCACTTTGGGAGGCTGAGGTGGGCATATCCCTTGAGGTCAGTAGTTTGAGACCAGCCTGGCCAACAGGGTGAAACCCCATCTCTACTAAAAATATGAAAATTAGCGGGGTGTGTACTTGGGAGGCTGAGGCAGGAGAATCACTTGAACCTGGGAGGCGGAGGTTGCAGTGAGCCAAGATTGCGCCACTGCACTCCAGCCTAGGCAACAGTGTGAGACTCCATCTAAACAAACAAACAAACAAACAAACAAACAAACAATTAGCTGGGTGTGGTGGCACATACCTGTAATCCCAGGTACTCGGGAGGCTGAGGCACAAGAATCGCTTGAACCTAGGAGATGGAGATTGCAGTGAGTCGAGATTGTGCCACTGCAGCCCAACCGGGGTGATAGAGTGAGACTGTCTCAAAAAAAAAAAAAAAAAAAAAAAAAGAAAAGAAAAAGGAAAAAGAAAAAGAAAAAAAGAAAAAAAAAAGAAAGAAAACCAAGAGCTGATAGCTACCAGTGATGATAACTTCCATTTATTAAGTGCTCAGATGCTTTATGTATGTTTCATAAATCCTCACATGTGGCTCTGTGAAGGAAGATGCTGTCTTACTCTGTTTTGTATGAGTGCCCTGAGGCTTTGAAAGGCTAAGAAGCTTTCCCAAGGTAGTGAAGCTGAGGTTAGAACCCCATTTTCTTTACCTCTAAGTCACAACTCTTGTCGTTACTATGGTTCTTGAACTTTCATGGACCAGTAAAACTTCAAAAAGCAAAAACAAAACAGAAAAATAATTTTTTACATGTCCAAATAAATAAAAAATAAAAGGAACTATCATTATCTACTCAACATAATTTTATGAAAGAAATTTAATGTTATAATATAATAATTTTATTATATTTTAAAATGCTAGCATGTAACATTATTTTGCAGTACTTTGTGATTTTGGAAGGCCAGAAGTCCATGAATGTGTTTGATTCCTAACCTGGAGGAAATGCTTGCTTTGAGCATGTGTGTAGCTAGGGTTACATCACATCTTAGAACAAAGAACAGTTCTTCCTGGGAACAGCTGGTAAACTTACACCAACATACTTATATAAACACTGTGTTGACCTTATCTTCCTCGTTTTGTTGAAGACCAGTGAAAATTTTCCCATAGACCAGCACAGGTCTGAAGACAAACCTTTGGATACCATGTAGAACAAAACTGTTTTCCTCATGTATGTTTTTTAGAGATAGGGAGACAGATGGGTAGGTATAGATTGCAAAGTTCAGTTTCACTTTCTAGACCTGTAATGTAAAACATGGCTCCTCCCCGTGCCTATGGGGACTGCAGTAGTCCCTTGGTATCTGCCATGAGATAACGTTATCAGAAAACACAGGCTTTTCCCTATTCTTTAAGGCAATGGACTGAATTGGGTTTTCCTTTCTGCTTTATTGTTTTCACATGTTTGCCAGCTCTCAACTGACCATTTTCTTTCACTGATAAATTTGAAGGAAATTATAGTCCCTGCACATAGAAGGCCAGAAGTGTCCCCTCAAGCCTCTAGATAACAAAAAGGGACTGTTTCTTTCATCTCTCAGATCAACTAAAAAATTGAAAACAGGGCCGACTCCGTCAATAGGAGCTGGAATGATAACTCCATGGCTAGGAACAACCACCGTTAATGTAAAAGATTAGTTTCCAAAGCTTATATGAACATGAGGAACAGTTTTCCTCAGTGTCATTTTTAACTTAATTTAGTGACAATGTTACTTACATAAGTGCAAACATAAAACTAGGTATAAAGGCTGATGCTTATAGCGCTTCTGATTGTAAAACTGAAACAAATTTACAAACGGAAGAATAAAACTCTAAAACCAGTAAAACTCAAATTAACAACATAAATTTGGTGTGACAGATGAAGTTTTGAGAAAATTAAACGGCTACTCGCAGTGTGAATGTATTACTGGCTGTCATGGTACAGGTTTTGGAATTTGGCATGCTTATGCTGTTGCACGACGCATTGGAGTGACCTCGATTTCTCCACCATTTCTCCATTTGAACTACAGAGATACTTGGCACCTAAACCTCCTTTGCTTTCATTTGGCATAAAGTCATCTTTTATTTCACAAATCTACCTTTGTTTTTCTCTCATTTGCTTATGTCAATTAAAATCCTCACGCCTGTAATCCCAGCACTTTGGGAGGCCGAGGCAGGTGGATCAACTGAGGTCAGGAGTTCGAGATCAGCCTGGCCAACATGGTGAAACCTCACCTCTCTCTACTAAAAATACAAAAATAAACTGGATGTGGTGGCACGTGCTTGTAGTCTCAGCTACTTGGGAGGCTGAGGCAGGAGAATTGCTTGAAGCTGGGAGGTGGAGGTTGCAGTGAGCTGAGATTGTGCCACTGCACTCCAGCCTGGGTGACAGAGCAAGAGTTTGTCTAAAAAAACCTACTTGACAATAAAGTGATCTTGAAGATAAACACAAAGACAATGAAATAAAGTAGTTAAAAAAACTCATTACAAGGTTCATTTCCTTTTTCAGTCTTCCCTGCTGCCGGATCCTAGAGAAACTGGAAGGGGCTGTATCTGCTTTATCTTTGTATCTCCAACACCTACAACAATACTCCAGCACACAGAAGACCCTAAATCATATTTGTTGAATGAATGAATAGATGAATACAAGTCTTGATAGAAGGAAGTAATGGTCTGGTACAGAAGGGGATGTGAACTCATATGGAGGTAAAGAGAGTCAATAAGCAATGCCACCACAGCAGCAGAATAGTGGAAGATAATTTGAAAAAAAAATGGAGAGAGATTTCTTTAGCTACATGTGGAATTTACCAATATGCTACTGAGGAAGGATTGATAGAGAATATCAGTGTCATACCCTGGTGCTAGTACTATATCATTTGCATTTTTTTGGTGTATAAATGTATGATTGTGTTATTTATTCAGTAAACTATAGTTAATTCCATAATATAGGCTTTATCGTTATCAACAAATCTTTCTAATGCCCTTATAAAATGCAACTTCAAAAGTAGGGAAATCAATTGGTTGTACTTAGCGGGGAATCAACCGGGCCTACCCAGCCAATATGTCAGCATCTTGTTTCCTTAAGTATGTTAGTCAATGCCTTGGTTTGAGGTGGGAGGTAGAGGTGATGGTCCTCCTGGCATTCCAGGCTGGTGACATTTGATGGTCCTCCAGGCATCACAGGCATGGCCAGACCCTTGGTTGGGAAACAATACTTTCTAAGAGCAATAATAATCTAGTGAAGGAGCTTAAACTAAGGCAATGCCTTGCTGCTGGAGTGTAAGAGATGTGGAACAACTCATGGTATCTACTTTCCAGACTGTCCCCTGGCCCAGGTCACATGGGTTTGTGCCTGAGTCTTCAGGAGAGGGGTCATTGGGAGCAGGAGGCAGCATTACTTTGTTATCCATGCCAAAGGGGAAGAGGAAATTTTCCCTTACTTAAAGAAGAGCAAAACATTGCATCAGCATCTCAAAATCAGCAGCTTTGGTAGTGCTGTGACTTTTGGTTTCTCTGAACTAGTGTTCCTCAAAGGAGCCAGTATCTGAATGGTTTGCTACTCAGCCACAAAGAGATAAGAAGCCTGTGTCAGAATGCATGTGAACATGCTGCTTCCTTCCTAGAAGTCTTGCTGTGAAAAAGAAGGTCTGCCCATCTATATCATTTTGGCTGGTATGTCTCTGGTCTGCAGTTATTATTTTTAGTATTTGCTCTCATGTAAATGGTAAGGTCTGGCCTTGTTAATGTATAACTCTAGTCTCTCAGAGAGTACTGCTGATAAAGATTTTTTAAAGTTAAATTAGTTCAACCATTGTGGAAGACAGTGTGGCAATTTCTCAAAGATTTGGAACTGGAAATGCCATTTGACCTAACAATCCCATTACTGGGTATATACCCAAAGGAATATAAATTATTCTATTATAAAGATACATGCATGCATATGTTCATTGCAGCACTATTCACAATAGCAAAGACATGGAATCAAACCAAATGCCCATTGATGATAGACTGGATAAAGAAAATATGGTACACACACACTATGGAATGCTATACAGCCATAAAAAGGAACAAGATCATGCCTTTTGCCAGGACATGGATGAAACTGGAAACTATTATCCTCAGCAAACTAACAGAGGAATAGGAAACCAAACACTGCATGTTCTCACTCATAAGTGGGAGCTGAACAATGAGAACACATGGACACAGGGAGGGGAACAACACATACTGGGACCTATTAGGGGAGGTCATGCGGGAAAAGCATCAGGAAAAAGAGCTAATGCATGCTGGGCTTAATACCTAGGTGATAGGTTGATAGGTGCAGCAAACCACCATGGCACATGTTTACCTATGTAACAAACGTGCACATGTACCCTGGAACTTAAAAAATATTAAAAAAAGAATAAATAAAAAAATGTTTTTAAGTCACTCAGAGATGTAATGAAATATTCAGTCCTATTTCACTTCCCAAAAAAGGGCTTGGAGAAGCTTATGGACTGTGCAGTAGGTGTCCTCGCATGCCCTGATAAGCAGAGAAGAATGGCTGGTTTGCCTGTGGTACGTATGACCTCATTGTCCCAATTGCCCTGTGACTGGCTGGACTGTTTAGTCATAAAGGTGTGGTCCAAGCAGTGATCTGGAGTCAGGGAAATTAAACTGCAACAGTCCAGCTGGGACCCTTCTGCCATTACGCAGTGAAGCTACTGGGAAGCTGTGTCTTCAGGGGTCGGGGAATCTGAAGCTTTGTTTCACATCCCTGCTATGGTGTGAGGCTTCTCTCTTTCCAAAGCTAATTATTTGAAGCCATTGTGAACTCTTACTTTCAGGCGATTTGAGTTCCAACAGTTTATTTCACTGTCAGTTGTTTTGAACTTAAAAATAATTTTTCTACCAAAAATAATAAAAGAAAAGAAGGAACAAAGGGCCAGCTCATGGAAATCAACTTAAATTCAAACCTAGATGAACTAATGGACATTTGCAATGAAAAGAAGCAGAGAAATCAAATGTTATAGTTTAGGTATGCAAACTGTGTTTGCAAATCCATTAATTATAACTGAACATAACGAAATTAATAAAAATAATTTCTTTTTTCTACAATATGGCTTTGACAATGGCATTTTTAATTAGTGGAGGAGAGGAGAACGTTGGAGACTTGTGGAGATTATCGAGGGGGAAATTCTCAGCATATTTGAAGGCTTTAGAAGTTAAGGAATAATTTTCCTTAAAACTTTACTTTGACACCCATGTTTTACTAGCATTGATCAGTCACCCCAAGGTTCATTTTTAAACACAAAGAAAGAATACAGAGACTTGAGAGTGTGAAGGATCATGACTGTAGTCCCAGCGACTCTAGAGGCTGAGGCTGGAGGATCACTTGAACCCCAGAGTTCAAGGTTACCGTGAGCTGTGATCGCACTACTGCACTCCAGCGTGGGCATCCTAGAGACACCTGTCTCTATAAAAACAACAAGAAAGAAAGAATGTGGGGAAAAGGGGATGGGTATCTTGGGTCAGTTTCCTGGAATTCAGACTGTGAGCGTAGTTGACTGGGGAGCCGCTCTGAATCAACCCCTGTGGAGTAAGGGAAGCAGAACTGGAGAACAGGAGATGCAGCGACTGCAAAGGACTTGGCTGATGGCAGGGCAGCCCTGAAGCAGGCACAACCCTTCAGTTGTCTGTCTCCTCATTGATCAGTGAGTGGATAGGGGCCACTTCAGGAGAGGTGTGACTTGCAGCATGCAACTCCCCAGCTGAGAGCAATTCCCAGGGACAAAGTCTCCTGAGTACCATGGCCACTGATATGGTTTGGCTGTGTCCCCACCCAAATCTCATCTTGAGTTTTAGCTTCTGTAATTATCATGTGTGGTGGGGGGAACCTGGTGGGAGATAATGGAATCATGGGGGCAGTTTCCCCTCTACTGTTCTCGTGGTAATGAAGAACTCTCACGAGATCCTGTGGTTTTATAAGGGGAAACCCTTTCGCTTGGCTCTCTGATTCTCTCCTGTCTGCCGCCATGTTAAGACCTGCTTTTCCCCTTCTGCCGTGATTGTGAGGCTTCCCCAGCCACGCGGAACTGTGAGTCCATTACTCCTCTTTTTCTTGATAAATTACTCACTCTCGGGTATGTCTTTATCAGCGGCATGAAAATGGACTAATACAGCCACCAACACCACAGCCGTTGGTGGAATTGGTTCCGGTCCTGAAATCACAGTATCCACTATATCGCCATATATTTATATTTTTTTCTCTCAGTAACTGGGCAAGGATGGGAGAAAAGAAGAAAAAGTGTGTTTATGTATGTGCGTAAAGATAGGGGAAAAAAGGCTGTGGAGGAATTAACCAAATTGAGCTTTGGAAGACAGAGGGCAGCAGGGAGCAGCTCTTGCAACACCTTTCTGAGGGGAAGAGGAGGTGAGAGGGAAGACCCTGCTCAGGCTGCAGGCTGCTCTTGCCAGAACAGTTGAATTGCTGGTGAGGGTATGCTGCCCTAGGGGAAGGAGGGACAGCAGCCTGTGACCTGATATTCAAGGCGGGGAACAGTGGATGACATTTTGTATTTTACCTTAGGGGGTCCTGCACAGAGAAGCAGGTAAGGGCTGCTATGGTAATTCCCAACTTTTTTTTTTTTTTAATATGACAATACAGATCAGTTTTTTTTTGTTTTTTGTTTTTTTTGGTGACATTTTGCATCTTTCTACAAAATAGTGTTATGCAGGCAATTTTTCTTTTCTTTTTTCTTTTTTTTCTCAGGCTGGAGTGCAAAGGCCCAGATCTCGGCTCCTTGGGTTCAAGCAATTCTTCTGCCTCTGCCTCCCAAGTAGCTGAATTACAGCACCACCATGCCTGGCTAAGTTTTGAATTTTTTTTTAGTAGAGATTGGGTTTCACCACGTTGACCAGGTGGTCTCGAACTCCTGACCTCAAGTGATCTGCCTGCCTCGACCTCCCAAAGTGCTGAGATTACAGGTGTGAGCCACTGCGCCTGGCCTAGGCAATTATTTTTGATGCCAAAGTAGAAATAATTGTTTTCGTTGATTTTTAAATTAAGGCCAGGTGTGATGACTCACACCTGTAATCCCAGCACTTTGGGAGGTTGAGGCCAGAGGATCACTTGAGGTCAAGAGTTCAAAACTAGGCAACATGGTGAAACCCCATCTCTACAAAATATAATACAAAAAATTAGCTGGGTATAGTGGCATGCACTTGTAGTCCTAGCTACTCAGGAGGTTGAAGCAGAAGGATCTCTTGAACCCAGAAGTGTGGGGTTACAGTGAGCTATGACTGCACCACTGCACTTTAATCTGAGGAATGGAGCAAGACCCTTTCTTTAATAATAATTAATAATAATAAGTTTTAAAATTAACTGCGCTCTAAGGATTTTTGTGATACCTTCCGAGACATACTGTTTATTGTTGCAGAACTGATTGGATTATCTTTTATAGAGCTCTGACCATAGAGGATACAAAGCAAATAAATAAAACAATCCTTGCTTTCAAAGGAAATTTTGATACAATTTTGAAAAAAAAAAAAGAATGCAAAGTATGCTGCTCTTCCTAATGCCAAGAAGTATTTTACTTTTCAGCAAAAACCTTCTCTTAAATGTGGAGAACACTCAGGGGGAGGTAGAAGACAGAAAGCAGTGAACAGATTCATCTTCCTTCTCTATCTGAAAGTTTAAGCAGTCCGTGCTTTCCAGAGTGAGTTAGCATGCTATTTTATACAAATTCTGGGAAATCTCGGGTGTTTAAGTGTTGCTTTCTTGTTTGTTTAGTTTTCATGGTACTCTGGAATGTGTGTATCTCAGACACTTGAGAGGCGTTCTGTAACGTATATTCCAGATATTATCCCTTAGTCATCTTTTGGACTAGTCTGTCTGCAATTGACGAGTGTGCTTTTGAAATCCAGAGTTATGTTTGTTTAGGAAATTATTAATTGCTTGACATCGATGACCCTATTTTGTGTTTCTTTATTCTATTTTGTAAATTAAAAAATACTTCTCGTATCTTTGTATCTTTAACTTTGCCTTTATTACCTGAAAAATAGCGTATTTGCTGCTTAGGCAATGACCACTGCAAATCAGTGTTTGGTGGGAATGGCAAAGGGAACATGTAACTGTGCCTGAGAAGTAGTCTTTCTTTATCTCTTGTTCCGCTCTTACGGATTCCAGCGAACCACTAGAACAAGCCTATATCAGCCACTTACCAATTCTCTGCAGTGATTATGTTTGAAGCAGATGTTTATGTTTTCATTCCTGGTAATACTGGTGGGAATACTCTTGATAAACATGAGATGTGGGAAATATTTATTTCTGGGTCCTCTATTCCTCTTTCAGAAACCTTTCTCTCTCTTTTTTTTTTTTGTCCACTGCTTCAAACTCCAGGCTTGCCACTTCTTAGTGGCATGACTGTCTCCTTTGCCCATCCCACCTAGACCACTCCATAGCTTGTGGGTCAACCTCCTCACCTGGCTTTCCTGGCACCTCTGCTGTATAAACTTGCTCTTTTGGTTTCACTGCCTCAGGGCCTTGTTAAAAGATTTGCCAGTTCTTCTGATAAACTAGTCTAGGCAATGCTGTTAACAGTTGATCAAAATCAACCCCAAATATGCCTCCCCTAAGAATCCATTCCCATTCTAATCTGACTGGGGTCTTTAATACATTTAATTCCAAGTTTTCCAGTCTGGCCTGTGCTTAGGGACAAATTCACCGGATAAGCACAACACATTTTTCTGGAGCTTCTCATTTACTTTAAGAATTTTATAGGAAAAACTCACGTTATTTTCATATTAAAAGAAATAAAGGGCCGGGCGCGGTGGCTCAAGCCTGTAATCCCAGCACTTTGGGAGGCCGAGACGGGCGGATCACGAGGTCAGGAGATCGAGACCATCCTGGCTAACACGGTGAAACCCCGTCTCTACTAAAAAATACAAAAAACTAGCCGGGCGAGGTGGCGGGTGCCTGTAGTCCCAGCTACTCGGGAGGCTGAGGCAGGAGAATGGTGTAAACCCGGGAGGCGGAGCTTGCAGTGAGCTGAGATCCGGCCACTGCACTCCAGCCTGGACCACAAAGCGAGACTCCGTCTCAAAAAAAAAAAAAAAAAAAAAGAAATAAAGTTACAGATTACATTAGACATCAGAATTGCTCATATCTTAAAAATAAAACATAAGAAAATAAGAAATTTTTACTTTTGTTGAATTATTCCGGGTTAGGTCTCTAGATACCCTGCAAGGCTTGCATAAAAATCTGAAGAAGCCAAACTTCTTTGGTTTAAGCAAAAAAAAAGTTTTCAATGCTCAGAATTATAGACATTTGAGGAGGTTAATTTTTTTTTTTTTTTCTTTTCAGCACTTCTCTGATCATTTGCCCAGATGGGATGTATTTGCTGGGCCAATAATGTGGGCAGGAACACATTTTTCAGGCCTGAATAATTTTTGAATCTCTTTACAAAGTCTTGTTTGGGTCTATTTGTGTTTTTGCTCAAGTCTTGGTTGGTGAGTTAGAGATCTAAGTGATGACATTTAGCAAAAACATGGCATGGAGCTGCTTTTTCGTTTGCATTTTGGGCTAAGATGAGACACTTTATGGGCTTCCTTATGAAGGATATTTTACATTTTTTGAAATATTTACTTACAGTAGTCAAGTCAATGCCAAACAAGAGAATGAATCTTCAGGGAACTTTGAAGATAGTTTTAAACTTTTAAACATACACATTTGTTTTATTGTATCATAAATTATATTCTTTAAAGAAGAATTATAATGAGGAATTGAAAAATTATGGGTTTTTTTTTGTCAGAGGATTCTCTATGGAGAAATTATTGTAGAATTGGACAACAGTGCTAATTATTTACACTTTGTTGCTTTTAAAAAATTTTTATCTTTTTTTAGTTTTTTTATTTTTGTTTTTTTAATACTTCAAGTTTTTGGGATATATGTGCAGAAAATGCAGGTTTGTTACATGGGTATACACATGCCATGGTGGTTTGCCACATCCATCAACCTGTCATCTATGTTAGGTATTTCTTCTAATGCTATCCCTCCCCTATCCCCCCACCCCCTGACAGGCCCTGGTATGTGATGTTCTCCTCCCTGTGTCCATATGTTCTCATTGTTCAACACCCGCTTATGAGCGAGAGCATGCGGTGCTTGGTTTTCTGTTCCTGTGTTAGTTTGCTGAGAATGATGGTTTCCAGTTTCATCCATGTCCCTGCAAAGGACAAGAACTCATCCTTTTTTATGGCTACATAGTACTCCATAGTGTATATGTCCCACATTTTCTTTATCCAATTTATCACTGATGAACATTTGGGTTGGTTCCAAGTCTTTGCTATTGTGAACAGTGCTGCAATAAACATACATTTGCACGTGGTGTCTTTATAGTAGAATGATTTATAATCCTTTGGGTATATACCCAGTAATGGGATTGCTGGGTCAGATGGTATTTTTGGCTCTAGATCCTTGAGAAATCGCCACACTGTCTTCCACAATGGTTGAACTAATTTACACTTGCACCAACAGTGTAAAAGTGTTTCTGTTTCTCCACATCCTCTCCAACATCTGTTGTTTCCTGACTTTTTAATGATCACCATCCTAACTGGCGTGAGATGGTATCTCATTGTGGTTTTGATTTGCATTTATCTAATGACCAGTGATGATGAGCTTTTTTTTATGTTTGTTGGCCGCATAAATATCTTCTTTTGAGAAGTATCTATTCATATCCTTCACCCACTTTTTGATGGGGTTGTTTGTTTTTTTCTTGTAAATTTGTTTAAGTTCATTGTAGATTCTGGATATTAGCCCTTTGTCAGGTGGAAAATTGCAAAAATTTTCTCCCATTCTATAGGTTGCCTGTTCACTCTGATGATAGTTTCTTTTGCTGTGCAGAAACTCTTTAGTTTAACTAGATCCCATTTGTCAATTTTAGCTTTTGTTGCCATTGCTTTTGGTGTTTTAGTCACGAAGTCTTTGCCATGCCTATGTCCTGAATGGTGTTGCCTAGGTTTTCTTCTAGGGTTTTTATGGTTTTAGGTCTTATGTTTAAGTCTTTAGTCCATCTTGAGTTAATTTTTGTATAAGGTGTAAGGAAGGGATCCAGTTTCAGTTTTCTGCATATGTTTGGCCAGTTTTCCCAGGACCATTTATTAAATGGGGAATCCTTTCCCCATTGCTTGTTTTTGTCAGGTTTGTCAAAGATCAGACAGTTGTAGATGTGTGGCATTATTTCTGAGGCCTCTGTTCTGTTCCATTGGTCTACATATCTGTTTTGGTACCAGTATGATGCTGTTTTGGTTACTGTAGCCTTGTAGTATGTTTGAAGTCAGGCAGTGTGATGCCTCCAGCTCTGTTCTTTTTGCTTAGGATTATCTTGGCTATACAGGCTCTTTTTTGATTCCATATGAAATTTAAAGTAGCTTTTTCTAATTTTGTGAGGAAAGTCAATGGTAGCTTGATGGGGATAGCATTGAATCTATAAATTACTTTGGGCAGTATTTCCATTTTTACTGTATTGATTCTTCCTATCCATAAGCATTAAATGTTTTTCCATTTGTTTGTGTCCTCTCTTATTTCCTTGAGCAGTGGTTTGTGGTTCTCCTTGAAGAGGTCCTTCACATCCTTTGTAAGTTGTATTCCTAGGTATTAAATTCTCTTTGTAGCAATTGTGAATGGGAGTTCACTCATGATTTGTCTTTCTGTTTGTCTATTATTGGTGTATAGGAATGCTTGTGATTTTCACACATTGATTTTGTATACTGAGACTTTGCTGAAGTTGTTTATCAGCTTAAAGAGATTTTGGGCTGAGACAATGGGGTTTTCTAAATATACAATCTTGTCATCTGCAAACAGAGACAATTTGACTTCTCTTCCTATTTGAATACCCTTTATTTCTTTCTCTTGCCTGATTGCTCTGGCCAGAACTTCCAACACAATGTTGAATAGGAGTGATGAGAGAGGACATCCTTGCCTTGTGCCAGTTTTAAAAGGGAGTGCTTCCAGTTTTTGCCCATTCAGTGTGATTTTGGCTGTGGGTTTGTCATAAATAGCTCTTATTATTTTGAGATACATTCCATCAATACCTAGTTTATTGAGAGTTTTTAACATGTAGGGCTGTTGAATTTTGTTGAAGGCCTTTTCTACATATATTGAGATAACCATGTGGTTTTTGTCATTGGTTCTGTTTATATGACGGATTATGTTTATTGATTTGTGTATGTTGAACCAGCCTTGCATCCCAGGGATGAAGCTGACTTGATTGTGGTGGATAAGCTTTTTGGTATGCTGCTGGATTTGGTTTGCCAGTATTTTATTGAAGATTCTTGCATCGATGATCATCAGGGATATTGGCCAGAAATTTTCTTTTTTTTGTTGTGTCTCTGTCAGGTTTTGGTATCAGGATGATAATGGCCTCACAAAATGAGTTAGGGAGGAGTCCCTCTTTTTCTGTTGTTTGGAATAGTTTCAGAAGGAATGGTACCAGCTCCTCTTTGTTCCTCTGGGATAATTCGACTGTGAATCCATCTGGTCCTGGGTTTTTTTTTCTTTTTTTTGGTTGGTAGGCTATAAAGTACTACCTCAATTTCAGAACTTGTGATTGGTCTATTCAGGGATCCAGCTTCTTCCTGGTTTAGTCTTGAGAGGGTGTATGTGTCCAGGAATTTATCCATTTCTTCTAGATTTTCCAGTTTATTTGCATAGAAGTGTTTATAGTATTCTCTGATGGTAGTTTGTATTACTGTGGGATCAGTGTTGATCTCCCCTTTATCATTTTTTATTGTGTCTATTTGATTCTTCTCTCTTTTCTTCTTTATTAGTCTGGCTAGCAGTCTATCTATTTTGTTAATCTTTTTAAAAAACTAGCTCCTGGATCCATTGGCTTTTTTAAAAAGGGTTTTTGTGTCTCTGTCTCCTTCAGTTCTTGCTCTGATCTTAGTTATTTCTTGTCTTCTGCTAGCTTTTGAATTTGTTTGCTCTTGCTTCTCTAGTTCTTTTAATTGTGATGTTAGGGTGTCGATTTTAAATCTTTCCTGCTTTCTAGTTTGTGAATTTAGTGCTAAAATTTCCTTCTAAACATTGCTTTAGCTGTGTCCCAGAGATTCTGCTACATTGTGTCTTTGTTCTCATTGGTTTCAAAGAACTTGTTTATTTCTGCCTTAATTTCATTATCTACCCAGTAGTCATTCAGGAGCAGATTGTTCAGTTCCCATGTAGTTGCGTGGTTTTGAGTGAGGTTCTTTATCCTGAGTTCTAGTTTGATTGTACTGCAGTCTGAGAGACTGTTTGTTATGATTTCCATTCTTTTGCATTTGCTAAGGAGTGTTTTACTTCCAATTATGTGTTCAATTTTAGAACAAATGCAATGTGCTGTGAAAAGAATGTATATTCTGTGGATTTGGGGTGGAGAGTTCTGTAGATGTCTATTAGGTCTGCTTGTTGCAGAGCTGAGTTCAAGTCCTGGATATCCTTGTTAATTTTCTGTCTTGTTGATCTGTCTAATATTGACAGGGTGGTGTTAAAGTCTCCCAGTATTATTGTGTGGGAGTCTAAGTCTCTTTGTAGGTCTCTAAGAACTTGCTTAATGAATCTGGGTGCTCCTGTATTGGGTGCATATATATTTAGGATGGTTAGCTCTTCTTGTTGCATTGACCCCTTTACCATTGTGTAATGCTCTTCTTTGTCTTTTTTGATCTTTGTTGTTTTAAAGTCTGTTTCATAAGAGATTAGGATTGCAACCCCTGATTTTTTTGTTTGTTTTTTTGCTTTCCATTTGCTTGGTAAATATTCCTCCATCCCTTTATTTTGAGCTTATGTGTATCTTTGCATGTGAAATGGGTCTCCTGAATACAGCACACCAATGGGTCTTGACTCTTTATCCAATTTGCCAGTCCGTGTCTTTTAATTGGGGGCATTTAGCCCATTTAAATTTGAGGTAAATTTTGTTATGTGTGATTTGATCTTGTCATTGTGATTCTAGATGGTTATTTTGCCCGTTAGTTGATGCAGTTTCTTCATAGTGTTGATGGCCTTTACAATTTGGTGTGTTTTTGCAGTGGCTGGTCCCAGTTGTTCCTTTCCATGTTTAGTCCTTCCTTCAGGAGCTCTTGTAAGGCAGACCTGGTGACAAAATCTCTCAGCATTTGCTTGTCTGTAAAGGATTTTATTTTTCCTTTGCTTATGAAGCTTAGTTTAGCTGGATGTGCAATTCTGGGTTGAAAATTCTTTTTTTTAAGAATGTTGAATGTTGGCCCCCACTCTCTTCTGACTTGTAGGGTTTCTGCTGAGAGATGTGCTGGTAGTCTGATGGTCTTCCCTTTGTGGGTAACCCGACCTTTCTCTCTGGCTGTCCTTAATATTTTTTTCCTTCATTTCAACCTTGGCGAATCTAACAATTATGTGTCTTGGAGTTGCTCTTCTCAAGGAGTATCTTTGTGGTGCTCTCTGTATTTCCTGAATTTGAATGTTGGCCTGTCTTGCTAGATTGGGGAAGTTCTCCTGGATAATATCTTGAAGAGTGTTTTCCAACTAGGTTCCATTCTCCCCCGTCACTTTCAGGTACACCAATCAAATCCAGGTTTGGTCTTTTCACATAGTCACATATTTTTTGGAGGCTTTGTTCATTCCATTTCATTCTTTTTTCTCTAATCTTATCTTCATGCTTTATTTCATTAAGTTGATCTTCAATCTCTGATATCCTTTCTTTTGCTTGATCGATTAGGCTATTGATACTTGTTTATGCTTTACGAAATTCTCATGTTGTGTTTTTCAGCTCTATCAGGTCATTTATGTTCTTCTCTACACTGGTTATTCTAGCTAGCAATTATTCTAACCTTTTTTCAAGGTTCTTAGCTTCCTTGGATTGGGTTAGAACATGCTCCTTTAGCTCGGAGGAGTTTGTTACTACTCACTTTCTGAAGCCCACTTCTGTCAATTCATCAAAATTATTCTCCATCCAGTTTTGTCCCTTGCTGGCGAGTAGTTGTGATCCTTTGGAGGAGAAGAGGCATTCTGGTTGTTGGAATTTTCAGTCTTTTTGTGTTGGTTTTTCCTCATCTTTGTGGATTTATCTAACTTTGGTCTTTGATGTTGGTGACCTTGGATGGAATTTCTGTGTGGACGTCCTTTTTGTTGATGTTGATGCTATTCCTTTCTGTTTGTTAGCTTTCCTTCTAACAGTCAGGCCCCTCTGCTGCAGGTCTGCTGGAGTTTGCTGGAGGTCCACTCCAGACCCTTTCTGCCAGGGTGTCACCATCAGAGGCTGTAGAACAGCAAAGACTGCTGTCTGTTCCTTCCTCTGGAAGCTTTATCCCAGAAGGGCACCCGCTAGATGCCAGCCAGATCTCTCCTGTATGAGGTGTCGGTTGATCCCTGCTGGGAGGTATCTCCCAGTCAGGAGGCATGGGTGTCAGGGACCCACTTGAGGAGGCAGTCTGTCCTTTAGCAGAGCTCGAGCACTGTGATGAGAGATCCGCTGCTCTCTTCAGAGCTAGCAGGCAGGAAAGTTTAAGTCTGCTGAAGCTGTACCCACAGCTGCCCCTTCCGCCAGGTGCTCTGTCCCAGGGAGATGGGAGTTTTATTTATAAGCCCGTGACTGGGGCTGCTGCCTTTCTTTCCGAGATGCCTTGCCCAGAGAGGAGGAATCTAGAGAGGCAGTCTGGTTACGGTGGCTTTGCCGTGCTGTGGTGGGCTCCACCCAGTTCGAACTTTCCAGCAGCTTTGTTTACACTGTGAGGGAAAGCAGCTGACCCAAGCCTCAGGAATGGCGGGTGCTCCTCCCCTCCACCAGGCTCGAGCATCCCAGGTCGACTTCAGACTGCTGTGCTGGCAGCGAGAATTTCAAGTCAGTGGATCTTAGCTTGCTGGGCTCCATGGTGGTGGGATCTGCTGAGCTAGACCACTTGGCTCCCTGACTGCAGCCCCGTTTCCAGGGGGTGAATGGTTCTATCTTGCTGGTGTTCCAGGAGCCACTGGGGTATGAAAAAAAAACTGCTCTAGGTAGCTCAATGTATGCCCAAACAGCTTCCCAGTTTTGTGCTTGAAACCTGGGGACCTGGTGGCGTAGGCACCTGAAGGAATCTCCTGGTCTGTGGGTTGTGAAGACCATGGGAAAAGTGTAGTATCTGGGCTGGAGTGCACCGTTCCTCATGGCACAGTCCCTCATGGCTTCCCTCTGCTAGGGGATGGGGTTCCCCAACTCCTTGTGCTTCCTGGATGAGGCAATGCCCCATCCTGCTTTGGCTCGCCCTCTGTGGGCTGCACCCACTGTCTAACCAGTCCCAATGAGATGAACCAGGTACCTCAGTTGGAAATGCAGAAATCACCCGCCTTCTGCATTGCTGTTCCTATTCGACCATCTTGCCATCCATGCATCCTTTGTTGCTTTAATGCCCATTGTGTCCAGCTGTGACTTCATAGCTCATATGCTTTCTTTACAAAGGAGTTCAAATTAATAGTAGACTCAAAACATTGCAAAGTCATTTCCTTTGAAGAAAAAATTCTGTTTTTATATTATTCTCAACAAATAATTTACAGTCAGTATTGATTGAAATATGTTAGTATCTTTTGTCAGAGATGTTGGGGAAAAAAGTATATTTTATCTTCCTGCATAAGCATTTTCCTAGAGATAATGGGGGCTTTTTGGGAAAGGCTTACCCCATAGTGGTTTTACTATACTCATGCTACTTCATGAAATCTAGCAGAAGGGATTTATTATTCCAATCTCAGTGACACTTTGCTGAATGGATGAATGGACATTCATGTCATCTCAGTGACAACCCGTAAAATCATTTATCAGTCACTTAAACCTCAGTGCTGATTTATCGGCTCTAGTTCAGGCCTCAGGTTGAGAGAAAGGTGTGGGGAGATAGTCACATGTGGTCCAGGGTCTGGTGTTCTATGTTAGGTAGTTTGGATGTTGTTCTTTGGGGAATAGGGTACTAAAATGGAGATTTGGGGATACAGAAATGTGATCAATGTTTTGCTGGTTTTAAGAGGGAGTAATTATGGTGAGTAAGGGATTGGCAGGGTGAGGGTGAACTGAGGAGCCTAATAGTCCCATAGTTCTTTCCTTTGTAATGAATTTCTCACTATCTAGTGTGCTGTGAGTGAGGCTCATGGAAGGTGTTCAGTAACGATTTGCTGAATGGATGAATGGATTTAGCATGCATCAGAGCTTAAAGATGATCATGTGTCTGCTTTAATCCCTGATCTTGTACGCTGTTTTTCCAGCCCAGCAGCCCCATGACTTGGGACAGGACAACATACATCAAGGACACTTGAGCAACCCACTCAGTTCACCCCTCTTCCTTGCCTCGTGAGACTAGTGGCCAGTAAGGCCGAGGTGGAATTTAAATTCCATTTGGGGCAATCACCAGGGATCTCTTTTTAATTCTGAGATAAACCTCCTTGACCTTGGCTTCTATTTTGAATCCTGATTCTGTCTGCCAACCTAAAATAGTCAAAAGGGTCAGAGTCAGTTTAAAGAAAGTTTATTCAAGCACGAAGATTGAGGATGGCCATCTTGGAAGCACAGATTCCGAAGAATGGAAGTCAGCGTCCTGAGGTGTAGAAATTTGGGATTGTTTATATAGATAAAGTTTAGAGAAGCTTCACAGAAGTTCAATATCCTTCTACATAAGGCTTAAAGCATAGTTACAACCATCTGATTAGCTGAGATGATTTTTCTTTTAGGAAAGGTATATTTAACATTCCACAGTAAAGATATAACAGTCAAACAGTCATGGGGTCTTTTGCACCATCTGGTCTGAGTTAGGTACAGGACAATAAAGGAGGAAGTTAATCTATAACAAAGATCAGTGATTGGAAGGATAGAAGGTCTGGCTTTGGGCCTGTCCTGGTCATTTACAGAACAAGAACAATGAAGAAGAGAGTTAATCTGTAATAGAAGAAACAGAAGCTGCAGGCTGGGCACGGTGGCTCACCCTGTAATCCCAGCACTTTGGGAGGCTGAGGTGGGAGAATTGCTTGAGCCCAGGAGTTCCACACCAGCCTGAGCAACATAGTGAGAACTCCATTCCTACAAAAAGAAAATAAAAAAGGAAAAGAAAGAAACAGAAGTTGCAAACATGTTGCATGCCTCAGTCTCCAGGGCTTAACTTCCCCTTGGCATAATACATTCAGAGGGTCCTAAAATGTATTTTCATTTCAGTTTCACCCATTTCTTCAAAATCTTTTGGAGAAAGCGTTGCAGAAGAATCATGTATTTAGGTCGTTTATGTAGGTCAAAATCCCACATCGCTAGGAAGGCTCATTCCTAGGAAGTCATGTCCCATGGAGGGGAAAGTTGGAAAAGACCAAAGCTGAATTATGAAGCAAACACGGGAGAAATGGTCCTGAAACCTGATTCAGGCTACATGACTGCCTTTTCAATCAAAGTAATTTTTTGAGTGACCATTATTCCAGACTTTTCAGGTGTACATTGGCTCAGTTGCAAACAAATGCTGTAACAGCAGTGTAGGCAAAAACAGGACCAAACACCACAAATCATTATAATTACTAGAATAAGTAACAGCTTTTGCCACCAAGTTTCTAAGATTTAAAGCAGTTGCTTAGGCAATCATTTGGAGAGGGCCTTAGATCTGAAAAGTCAGTTATTTGGGTTTTCATATCAGCCATTAAGTTAGTGATGTTATCTGATTCATCAGGGGTTTGGACACAACACTGTTTCTACGTTAGCACAAGCTCCCACTTGGGCTGCAGCGAGTATGTCTAAAGCCATACAGTTCTGTAATATAGCCTTTCTCATAAGAGTAACTTCATTGTTTAATAATGAAATACCCATATGGCTATCATTTAGGGCCTTTGTGTATCATTGGTTAGGGCCTCTACATGCCAAATGACATCCTCAATACCCGGTTGTAGTATGAAGATGAAAGCTAATAAGTGGTCATACCCATGAAACATAGAACAAACCCAATGAGATTGTGAATGAGGAAAATTTGCAGGTTTTAGCAGAGTATGAACTACTCAGCCCTGTGCCCAAGCATATCCCAAGGAACATCACCTAATCATCCTGGGGGTAACTGTGACCATAAGTTAGTGCCACAAAGCCCAGACGTTCCATTTGGAGCTAACCAATGAACACCTGCTGGTTGTGCCCATTCGGTGGCATGCCAATCAGTACTCTATCTCTAGTGCTATTGGGCCAGGTATTTTTGGTATAATTTCTCTGTTCCCAAAATAAGGGGACAAGCTGACTGAGCTGGCCAAAGAAGGGGGCAAGCCAGATAAAACCATCCCAAATTTGTGTTGTATCGTTCTAAAATTGACTTGTCTCAACTCTCAATTGGGGCAGCCTGGTTGTTTCATCCCTCAGTAGGGACAGCACCAGCATGAAAGCTAATGGACTAGTTTCTTTTCCTGAGAAGCTCTTACTATGATCTTTATTCTGTAAAGTATTATTAATAGGCCAGTGATATACTTTATCCTTAGTCCTACTAGCGTCAACATCGATGACTATTTTTGAGAAACACAGATATATTTCTGATATTCTGTCCTATCTTTTCCTGTGAGATACTCACCATAGAAGGCCAAAACTACTAGAAAGGGCATGAGACCACATACCCAACAAGCATATTTTTGTAATCTTTTAGCATAGTCTTGGGCACATTGCAAAGAGAGGTTTGCTTCAAGGGCAACAGCTGGTGATAGTAGAACCAAGACATGAGAACTAAGAATAAAAAGAAGTTTAGTGGGAGCTTGTAAAGGAAAATCTTCATCATCTATTTATTAACAAATGTTAATAATAAGCATTTGTTTACATATAGACCTAGTATGAAGCCTTGGGTTTTAGCTGTCTACATCAGGTATCCTCTTCTTTTTGGCCTGGCATTAACTTGAGTTGAGAGTCACCTTCCGGGGAAACATTCCACTCAGGAGATAGAGCCTTTTTGATGAGAAACATGGATCTAGGAGTCTAGTCTTTATCATTTTACAGCACGAGGATTAGTAAAGGACACTTTGTAAGGGCTCTTCCACTTCAGTCAGAGACAGTCTTTTAAAATATGCCATTTCCAATAAACAAAATCTCCTGGTTAAAGACTGTGGGTCTTTAATTCTTCATTTCCTGAGAGGTCTCTAAGAATCTTTCACTAGATTATAATTCTTAGTTAATTGTTTCATAAGGTTATAATAATAAGGGAACATGTCTCCCTTTATAATTAAGGAGTTACAGTTCTCTGGGAGCAGATTCACAGGTTTGCCAGTTACAACAACAACTGATATTTTCTAAATGAGACTGATCTTAGGTTAAGAAAAACCAATGAAAGAGACTTTGGCCATGGAATCTTTAAAACTTCTGTTATTTTTGCCAATTGAATCTTAATTATTCCATTTGTATGCTCCACCAATCCAAATGATTGGGGATGACACGCACAATGAAAGTGTTGGAGGAGAGGGCAACTTTTACATACTGAGTGAATTTTCTGTCTGGTAAAATGAGTACCTCGGTCACTGTAGAGTTTTAAGGGAGCTCCCCAAGTCAGAATAATATTTCCTGAAAGAATTTTACTTACTGCTAAGGCAGTCAGTCACTCTTCTACATGGATACACTTCGAACCAATGAGAAAACATGCAAATAATCACTAGAACATAATGGTATCCTTGCAGTGGTGGCAGCTGAATAGAATCTAGTTGTCGAACTTCATAGGGGCCTTCAGTTAAAGGCAAATGTCCTTGGGAACTGTGTAAAGGTTTCCCTAGATTATATTTTGAGCAGATAACATGGCAGTGATTGTATACCTTGTGAGCTATAATCAGAGATGGTTTTTAAAAGTATTGTTTTCCCCAAGCAACCATTTCCTCAGGGTTCCAATGAGTTGAATCACGTATATAGGTTAAAAATGATGACTATAATTCAGCAGGAAGCATAGGTAAATTATTTGGCCCACACCACACCTCATCTTTGGGAGAGTGTGCTCTCCTTTTTGTCTTCCAATTTTCCTGTTCACCTTCTGGAGCTCTGTACTTAACTCATTTTATGTCAAATTCAGGTGCTTCTTTAAAATTTAATATAGATTACTTTTCTTGTTTAGATGCATTTAGTGCAGCTCTTTTTGCTGCCGTATCAGCTAGCTGATCTGGAGTATCTGATTTGGGATGATCTGGGATTTTAATAATGGGCAGTGATCTTGGTATAATAATAAGTCTTCTAGCAATTGTGAAATAAGGTGTCCAATTTTTACAGACTGATGAGAAGCATTTAAAAACCTTCTTTGTTTCCATAGCATTCCAAAATCATGAGCAACTCCAGAAGCAGATCTGCTGCCTGCGTGAATATTAGCAGTTATTCCTTTTGCCAATTGACAGGCCCTGATTAATGCTATCAGTTCTGCTTGTTGAGCACATGTGGCTCCTGGAAGGCAATCACTTTCTATTTCTCCCATTAAAGATACTATAGCATAGCCTGCACAGTAAGTCCCAGATTCATCCTTTAAGTAAGATCCATCTGTAAACCAAACAACATCAGTGCTAGTAAGGGGAGTCTCATGGAGGTCTGTTCCGGGAGAGAGAAGCTGATTGGTTAAGATTTTGCAATCTTGTGCCCTGTCATCTGAAGCCAGAGGCAAAAGAGTGGCAGAGTTTAGATGACTGGACCTAGAGATTGTAATGTGAAGGGCAGAATTAGGGGGATGCTGACCTTTGACTGTCATCTATACCCTTAATCCCCTAGAAGTTCCCCTGCCCAATACATCGGTTCTACTTGCTTCTGGAGTCTCAATTACCTGAGCCCACTGCAGCCTAAGCACATGAAAGCAGTTTTCTTTAATTCAACAGTGGTTTTGGAGAGCTTTTTATCTCTCCTATAAAAAAAAGAGCTTTGTCAGAGCCTCTCTTGAACAGGTCCACCATTGGAAGTAACTCTCCCAGTTATTGTTTAATTTTAGAGCTGTTTTTCTAATTGTGTGTGTAAATAAGCTAATTTAGGTATTTCAAAGGTATCTCGTTTTGGTCATTGTAGTTTGGTGTCTTCACGGGTTAAGACTATTTCTCTAGATATTGACAGGAGATGGCCCCATAAATATTGCATAGGAATCCAACCGGAGTTTCCACAGGTGGATCTCTCCTTTCAGAAGGAAGATGCGGTTTTACATAGATAACTGCCCATAAATTAGGTTCTTTTTAAGCTGAAAGGGAAAGATGTTTTGGATCTGGTGTGCTGCCTAATGAGGATTACTCCTCAAGGTGTCATCTATGAGTTGCTTCTCCCCTGTTAAGCGTCTTGGCAAAACCATGAATCCTGGGTGCTTAAGGCACTGGGAGAGCAGCCTTTCATGGGGTCCCCTGGGTTAAGCAAGATTCCCCCTGTGTTCTTTTTTGAGGATTGCCTATGGGACCATTGCACATCACGAGCAATGAGCTCAAACACTCCCACAAGAACCTAGTTGCCTAAGGTACGTTTTGTCCAGGAAGAATAGTGTTCCTTATCTTTGGGATTTATCTTTGTTCTAATTAAAAGCTTTCCATTGGCTTTGGCCACTCAAAAAGGGACTTTAGATATGTCAAATGAACCCAGCTTCCGAGTTTAGCCAGTTTGTTTGTTTTTTTTTAATTACAAACTTTGCTTAAACCACAAAAAATTCACTTCCTCTTTCCAGAGAGAGAAATGGTTTCCTTCCCTGACCATAGTGCGAATGAGAGAAAAGGCTATACGAACTCTAATGCATAGTTCAACAAACAACTCTTAACCTCAGAAAAAAGTGAAAATCACAAATCTATAGGACAGGCACAGTAGCTCATGCCTGTAATCCCAACCCTTTGAAAGGATCACTTGAGGCTAAGAATTTGAGACCAGCCTGGGCAACATAGTGAGACCCTGTCTCTACAAAAAATAAATTAGCCAGGCATGGTGGCCCCGCACCTATAGTCCCAGCTTCTTGTGAGACTGAGTTGGAGGGATTCCTTGAGCCTAGGAGTTTGAGGCTGCAGTGAGCCATGAGTGCACCATTGCACTCCAACCTGCGCAACAGAGCAAGACCCTGTCTATAAAAAAACAAGACCCTGTCTATAAAAATGAAACAAAACAAAACACAAAGTAAACAAAACAAAATCTGAAAATAGCTGAATCTCTAGAGAACAAAACCCAAAACCTTACCTGGTTTAAAGCAGAGCTTTAATTCCACCTCTGTTGAGCGTGAAATTAGGTGGCTTGAATAAAGTCTGAATATCAACAAAAATCAGGGAGATTTGAGGTTGAAGAGGAACCTCACCAGAGACGACTCCTGGCTCTAGTGAGGTCGCATGAACAAAAGTCATTTGTGCTGATACCAATGCCCTGATTGTTGTTGGTGAAATGGTGGGGATCACTGGAGGCTTGCTTTGGGTCCCATCTGGGTAACCAAAATGTCAACCTAAAATAATCAAAAGGGTCAGAATCTAGTTTAAAGTGTTCAAATGCAAAGTGTGAAGATAGCCACCTAGGAAGCACAGACTCCAAAAAATGGAAGTGAGTGTTCTGAAGTGTCGAATTAGTTTATCTTTGGCCAGTGGGAACCTATTTAAGTTGTCTTTTGAATCTTTTGAGCAATCTCAGTAATCTCTGAGAGTCTCCTTATTGTCTGGTATGACAGAATGTTCTAGGCTCATCCTCTACTTTTTCTTTCTCAGACTTGGAATCAGCCATTTTTTCTTTTTCTTTTTCTTTTTCTTTTTTTCTTTTTTCTTTTTTTTTTTTTGAGATGGAGTCTTGCTCTGTCACCCAGGCTGGAGTGCAGTGGCAAGATCTTGGCTCACTGCAACCTCCACCTCCTGGGTTCACGCGATTCTCCTGCCTCAGCCTCCTGAGTAGCTGGGATTACAGGCACCTGCCAGCAAGCCTGGCTAATTTTTGCATTTTTAGTAGAGACCAGGTTTCACCTTGTTGGTTAGGCTGGTCTCGAACTCCCGACCTCGTGATCCACCCGCCTCAGCCTCCCAAAGTGCTGGGATTGCAGGCGCATGATTGCTTTGATTTAGAAGTGATTAATAGAAACAGCAATATGAAAATTAAGACTCCTTATTGCTCTTAGGTTGATCTTTTCAGAGGATAGAGGTAGGAAATACATATATATATATATGTATATATAATACATCATGAATTTACACTGATATATATTCAAATATAGAATAGGACTTTTAACTAAATCTTCTGCATCTTACATTTGTATCTCCTTTCTCTCATGTCAAAAATCCTGGTTTCTGATGGCACCAAGACAATTACTTATTTACTTAATCTCACAATACACCCAACAGTCTCAGAACAACAATACCTACCACTAGTGTCAGTGATTTGATAATTTTAAGATTTATTTGCAGTTCTTTTTGTCCTCAGAGTATATCTCAATAGAAATTTGTAGTCAGTTTACAATGTTTCAAAGTCATTTGGAACAGTACCTCCATATGGTTTTGCCATCCACCTGATACACAGTTGCATTTACTTGATTAATTTTGCTCTCAATTGTTAAGTATCTCATTTTGTTATGTTTAATTTTATTTTGCAATTATGCAAAATATTTACACTCTACCAAATTCAAATATATATTCAAGGTATATATATACAAGGTATATTCATAGAAGTATTACTTTGACCCTGTCCCTTCTTCTTTTTTCGTCATTCTATTGCTCAGGCTGGAGTGCAGTGGTATGACCTTGGCTCACTGCAACCTCCTCCTCCTGGGTTCAAGTGATTCTTGTGTCCCAGCCTCCTGAGTAGCTGGGATTACAGGCATGCACCCCATGCCCAGATGGGAAACCCCATCTCTATTAAAAATTTTTGTATTTTTAGTAGAGTTGGGGTTTCCCCATGTTGGTCAGGCTGGTCTTGAACTTCTGACCTCAGTTGTTTCACCCACTTCGTCCTCCCAAAGTGCTGGGATTATAGGCATGAGCCACCATGCCTGGCCCTGCCCCTTCTATATAATTCCTTCTTTCATCATAGGTAACCGTTTAAAGAACTATATATGTTAAGCCTTCCATCCCTTTAAAAAAATTTAAGGACTTATCTGAAGATGATTCCATGGTAATATAGAGATAATTCTCATTTCTTTTTGTAGCTGCCTTATACTCCATGGTGTGGCTGTATCCTGATTTATTCTTTGTTGAATCCATTATCTATTATAGATATTTGGATTGCTTCCAAGTTTATTATTATTAATGGTGTTGCAATGCATGGCCTTGTGCATCTTCTTATATTTTTGCCAGTGTATCTTTTGAATAGATTACTCAACATGGGATTGCTGAGTAAATATCTAGCAAGGTATCAGCAAATCTTCCTCTGGAAGAGAGGTGCAATTTTGCATTCCCACCAGTAGAGCAAAAGTGCTTGCTTCCCCAGAGTCTGGTCAACTGTGTATGTGATCAAACTTTTGGATTTTTCCCATCCAATGATAAATGAGAACCAGAATCTCAGAGAAGTGTAAAATTATACTTCTCTTATTATTAGCACTGTTGAGCTTTTTGTAGGTCACTTGAATTTGCTTATCAATTGTTTCTTAGCTTTGTTTGGCAATACAGTGTCATAGGTTTTTTCTTCTCAAATTCTAAAAGCTCTGTTTACGTGAAGAATATTTGCTCTGTGTAATGTAAGTGACACATATTTTCCCTGGTTTGTCATTTGTCCCCTTTTTACATTACTTATGACGCTTCTCACATACAAAGGTTTCTAACTTTATTTTATTTTTTACATCATCAATTTTGTCAGTTCTTTCTCTTTTTACTTCTGGATTTTGAGTCATGATTGGGAACATTTTTCCAAGTGTCATGTAATAAAGCAATTCACTCATGTTTCATGTAGTATTTGTATGGTTTCGTTTTATCACATTCCTGATACACTTGGAATTTATCTTGTTTTATAGTCTGAGAAATGGATCCATTTCCCCCTTTTAAAGTATAGCTATCTATCTGTTAATAGTTATCCTAATACTACTCACTTAAATGTTCATCTTTTCCTCACTAATTTGAGATGCTGACTTTATTATATGTTAAAGTTTCATATGCAGTTGTATTCATTGCAGGGTTTTCTGTTCTACTGAAGGTATCACTAAGGGTTATGACTAAAGTTTGAATTCTAGTTAAATGAATAAGCAGGTCCTTATTCATTTAACAGGTCTGTGTTGCCCAGAGCACAGGAGAAGTTATATAGAATTGTATTAGCCATTGTCTCTGCAGGATAAAAGACATGAAACATTTTGGATGTTTAATGAATAGTTACATGAGTGACTCAATTAAAAAAGTAAATTAGTAAATGATCAAAGAAATACGCTTGAGATATATATTTGGAACAGGACAAAGTTTCTATGAAATAGCAATTAGTGACAATGCAGTGGTGAACAGTATAACAGGGAGAAAATAATGGTATTTATAATCTATCTGCTTAGAAAAAGAATAACTTTGTTGCATATTTTAAAATGTGAAACTCTGAGAACTTGTGTGTAAATCTTAAAATACACTCAGATAATTTCATTATATTGAAAATTCTTACTACTGTATTGAAAATAAACCAATGATTAATCCTTTAGTGAAGAGAATCTTTTTTTTTCAATTGTGAATAATTGTAATTTAAATGAGATGTTTTCTTGGTTCAAATTTTGTGTGTAAGATTTTTTAATCGTGAGGCACATTGATGTGTTTTGAAAACAGAGTGTAACAAAAACAGTGACAATTTCTCCTTTGAGAGTGAAAGTAATGACATTAAAAAATAATTAATCTAGGTTTTCATTACACTGAGAAGACAATTCGTAGGCACCATTG
The DNA here is from genome assembly GCF_049350105.2 of Macaca mulatta. NCBI lineage: Eukaryota > Metazoa > Chordata > Mammalia > Primates > Cercopithecidae > Macaca > Macaca mulatta. The sequence continues at coordinate 121,022,751 of NC_133417.1, read as the reverse complement.
TCCAGAAATCTTTGAAAAAATGCCTAATTAGTGTTCTCATCTAGCTTGGAAGAGCCAGAATTCTGAAGGTGTCACCCTGACTTTTGAAGGATTGTACACGTAATTCAACATAGCTGTGTGTGAAGAGCTCTTCACACATCTCCGCCTTTCTTTTAGTTTGACATACAGCACTGCAAAAGAAGTTAATTAATAGTTTTGTAAATAAATTACTTTAGGAGGTACACAGAGAAATTAAAGAAGTGGCGGGAAAGGTAGGAAAAGCATTAAGCGAGAAGGAAAATTGACAAGATTGAGAAAGGAACTTCTCCATCTGGCTAAAGATTCAGGGCTCAAAATTCCTTTTCCAGCCATGACTGGAGTGTGTGGAAGGAAATGACAGCTAGTCCTCACTAAGCACCTGGTGAACAGAAAGGCTCTTTCCATCGTGTTAACTTTGCAGTAGTTCTCTGGGTTTTCTTGCTTTAGGATGTTATAATCAAGACGTATTGAAAGTGTAGCTTCTCTTTTCGTAATCTTGCGATTCTGAGAACCAGCAGTACGAAATGTAGAGAGCAGTGAGATGAAAAACAGCTTGGGAAGAGCAGCCTACTTTATTTTCTCTTACAGCTTGAAAATATTTTTGTTTTATTGAGAGGCCAAGGTTTGAATTGGCCCAATTAATATTCATGTGGTTTTACCACCCTTACTAAGTATACTTAACCTCTCCATTGGACATTTTCCATCTCTTTATTTATTATTATTATTATTATTTTTAACTTGAACTAGCCCTTAGTTTCACAACATTGGCTGCCCTCCCTAGGGGCATGAAAGTTACCTGAATGAAATTTAACTCTAAAACATACAGTAAACCTTTTAAATTTGGTCACACTTGCCTCTGAGCCACTGTTAATACAACTAAATGGATGCCAAAGTTATTGTGAAAAACATTTTTTCCCTATTCTTTTAATCCTCTTATGTCAAATGGATAAGTGAATTTGTAGAGTATCATCATTCAAATTTGTCCTTGTTCTTCCTGCAGTTTTAACTATAATCTCAACCTCAGAAAATGAAAAACTTCTTCCAACATCTTTGCAAATAATTTCTCTTGTCTATGAAACATTTTATGGCAAAAATATGAGGGAATTATATGGCTTATGGACCCAGTAAAGGTTTGTGCTGAATGTCAGTTGAGGTGCATGGCAGAGGGGCCAAGTGAAGGCAAAGAAAGCAGGTGGGGAAATAGAAAACATTTTTAGTACCTGGTACAACTTAAATTTGCTACAATAGCTTTGTAAGACCCCATTGTGGGAAGATGCTCTGGTGAGGCTTTTTCTGCATCTGGGAATTTTACCATGAACTTCAGGTCTCAACTAGGAAAAAATCTTCACTCAACTTGGTATTCTGGACTTTTCAGGTGTTGTGTCTTTTTGACAGCAAGAGAATAAGATATTTTCATTTATCGGCTCCCAGAAAAGTAAATATTGTTATTTTGAAGGGGTATGTGTTACAGGAGCATCTCACCATGTGCTTCCCCTTCGGATATATTTTAATTCATTTAAAGATAGCCTTAAAAAACAAATATTAGGGACAGTTTTAAGGGGTGGTGATTTTGAAAGTCAGAAACCCTAAGACTGGGTGTGGTGATGATTTTAAAAAATTCTTTTATTCACTTATTATGCAGACAACTATTCAACACCTGCTCTATGCCAGGCACTGTGTTAGCTACTGGAAATGAAACAATGGCTAATATAGTTATAGTTCCTGCCTTTTACAAGGCTTGGTATCTAACAAGGAAGTGAGATAATTAAACAAATAACGTAAGAGTACATACATTTTGTGATAGATAATCATGTAGTTTATCATTCAAACTGGGACCTGAAGATGAAAGGGGAACTCTTAATAATTACCCTGGGCCAAGAGGTTTAAACCGAGATCACCCTGGGCAAAAGGAGATGCTTCTGACCTTAGGGTTAAGAGATCCAGAGATGGTTACAGGGCTGTGTATAAGGATCACTTAATCCAGTCTGTATGTGGTGATGGTGGGAGAAAGATTTTTAGGAAGAAATTATGTTGTTACTTATGGGACTGCCTCTTCAGGTGGGTTCTCTCCTGCGGCTCTCTAATGACTGCCTGTACCTCTGGAAGCCAAATGCTTTATATTTTTATGACCAGGTGGGAGAAAGGAGTCTGCTACCCCAACAGCTCAACCCAAGTCTTAGATTTGAGTCTTATTGGCCTGATGGACTCATGTGCCCATCTCTGAACCAATCACTGTGGACTGGGGAATGGAATATGGAGACTGGCCTATCCTTATAACAGGCGAATTCAGGATAGTGTTAGGGAGGGGAATGGGTTAATAATAAAGCAGTTGGCAGATACTACTTAGCCCAGGGCCTGGTGGCTAGGCTGGTTCTCTTCTTTCTAATCGGAGGCCTCTACCACAAACATGCTCCGCCAGATCATCAGTCAGGCCACGGCATCCGAGCTTGATCCCCCTCTTTGTATTTATTGGAGCTGGAGATACGGGAGCAGCACTGTATCTTTTGCATCTGGCATTGATCAATCCGGATGTTAGTTGGGACAGAAAGAATAACCCAGAACCCTGGAACAAACTGGGTCCCAGTGATCAATACGAGTTCTATTCAGTGAATGTGGATTACAGCGAACTGAAGAAAGAAGGTCCAGATTTCTAAATGAAATGTTTCACTATAAAGCTGCTTTAGAATGAAGGTTTTCCAGAAGCCATCTGCACAATTTTCCACTTAATATATTTCTCCTCTAAATACATGAAATAATGTTGATGTAACCTACTGGAGATTATACTGATTAATAAATAACTGAAACTTGAAAAAATAATAAAGCAGTTCTTTTTTTTTTTTTTTTTTTTTTGAAACGGAGTCTTGCTCTGTGGCCCAGGCTCACGGCAACCTCCACCTCCCGGGTTCAAGCGATTCTCCTGCCTTAACCTCATGACTAGCTGGGACTACAGGGACGTGCCCCCATGCCTGGCTAATTTTTTGTAATTTTAGTAGAGACGGGGTTTCACTGTGTTAGCCAGGATGGTCTCGATCTCCTGACCTTGAGTTCCGCCCGTCTTGGCCTCCCAAAGTGCTGGGATAAAGCAGTTTTTATATATAGCACTTATTATGTGCTAGTTATTGTTCTACGAGTTTAATGTGTTGTATTTTTAATTCTCCTAAAAACGCTTTGAGCTAGAAATTATTAATGTCCTCATTTTACAGCTAAAGGGACGGAGGCACAGGGAGGTTAAGGGACTTTCCTGATGTCCCACATCTGGTAAGTGATTAAGCCAGAATTCCAACAAAGGCAACTAGCTCTTATCCGTTACACTCTACCACCCGGACATCCTGTACAGCAGGAAGTTGGTCTGATTGAATTGAAGAGTGTGAAGGCGAATGGTGGGAAATACTGCTCTCCAGTAATGGTTGGTTTGCCTTCCTACATCAGAAAAAAACAATTACATCATGTTTAAAAACACTAATAACTGCTTTGTTGAGAGATAATTTACAGACCATACAATTCACCCATTTAAAGTATACAGTTTAGTGATTTTTAGTTACAGAATCCATGACTAATCGTTTTTTGTTGTTGTTGTTACAGAGTTGGGAAATCTGTAACAACCCAATAAATTTTAGGACATTTTCATCCCCCTGAAAAGAAACCATTAACAGTCACTCTCATTTTCCCCACCCCTTCCAGCCCTAGGCAACCATGAATCTACTTTCTTTCTCTGAAGATTTGCCTATTATAAATATTTCATGTAAGTGAAATCGTACAATATGTGGTCTTTTATGACTGGCTTCTTTTTCAGTGCTTACTCATGTTGTAGAATGTATCGGTATTTCATTCATTTTTATGGCCTAATAATATGACATTGTATGGATATATCACATTTTATTTATCCACTCATCAACTGTTGGATATTTACGTTGTTTCTAGTGTGTGACTATTATGAATAATACTACTATAAACATTCATTTATAAATTGTTTAGGTATATACCTAGGAATAGAATTGCTGAGTCATATGGTAACTCAGAGGAACTACCAAATCTTTTTCCGCAGTGGCTGCATCATTTTAAATTGCCACCAGCAGTCCCGATTTCTCCATGTCCTTTTTGAATACTTGTTATCTGTCTTTTTAAAAAATGTATATTATTAGCACCTAGTAGGTGTGACATTGTATTTTATCATGGTTTTGATTTGCATTTTCCTGATGACTAATGATGTTGAGCATGATTTAATGTGCTTATTGTTCATTTGTATATCTAGTTTGGAGAACTGTCTGTTCAGATATTTTGCTCATTTTTAGTTGGGTTTTCTTTTCATTACTGAGTTGAAATAGTTCTCTATCTATTCTAGATATACATACCTCATCAGATATACAATTTGCAAATACTTTCTCCCATTTTGTGGGCTGTTCTTGAACTTTCTATGTGATATCCTTTTCAGTACAAAAGTTTTTAAATTTAATGATTTTCAATTTTTCAATATTTTTCTTGTTTTTGATTGTGCTTTTGGTTTCATATCTAAGCAATCATTGCTAAATTCAAAGTCACAAAGATTTATAGTTATGTTTCCTTCAAAAGTTTTACAGTTAGCTCTTACATTTAGGTTTTAGATTCATTTTAAGCTAATATTTGTATATGGTGTGAGTTAGTGGTCCAACTTGCTTTTACACATGGATATCCAGTTGTCCCAACACCATTTATTTAAAAAATTACTCCTTCTCCATTGAAATATCTTGGCACTCTTGCTGAAAATCAATCAAAACCAACACAATGGTTTATTTTTGGACTTTCAATTCTGTTTTATTAATCTACATCTTTCCTATACCAGTACCATATTTTCTTGGTTACTGTAGCTTCGTAGTAAATTTTGAAATCAGGAAGTGTGAGCCCTCCTACTTGGTCTTTTTCAACATTGTTTTAAATATTCTGGATTAATTAAATTTTCATTGGAATTTTGGGATCAGCTTGTCAATTTCTGTGAAGAAGCTAGCTGTGACATTGATAGGGATTTTGATAAATCTGTATATCAATTTGAGAAGTATTGCCATCTTAACAATATTGTTATCTTCCAGTCCATGAACATGGGATGTATTTCTGTTTACTTGGGTATTCTTTAATTTATTTAAATAATGTTTTTTGGTTTTCAGAGTATAAGGCTTCCATTTCTTATGTTAATTGTACTCCTAAGTATTTTTTAATGCTATTACAAATGGAATTGTTTTCCTAATTTTATTTTTGGAATGCTGATTATAAGCATATAGAAATTCAATTGACTTTTGTGTAATGATCTTGTATTCTGCAACTTGCCAAACTCATTCATAAGTTCTAATATTGTTTTTAATGGATTCCTTAGGATTTTCAGTATATGTGATCTTGTCATCTGCAAATAGAAATAGCTATACTTTTTCCTTTTCAATCTGGATGCCTTTTATTTTATTATGTTGCATAACTGCTCTAACTAGAGCTGCTAGTGCTAGTTTTCTTTTCTGTGATGTCTTCATTTGGTTTCAGTATCAGAATAATACTGGCCTCATTGAATCAGTTGGGAAGGTTTCCCCTTGCTTCTGTGTTTTGGAAGAGTTTATAAAGAATGCTATTAATTATCACTTTTTTTAACTTGTTTTTTTGAGACAGAGTTTTGCTCTGTCACCCAGGGTGGAGTGCAGTGGTGTGATCTTGGCTCACTACAACCTCTGCCTCCTGGGTTCAAGTGATTCTCCTGTCTCAGCCTCCTAAGCTGCTGGGATTACAGGCATGCACCACCATGCCAGATAATTTTTATATTTTTAGTAGAGAGGATGTTTCACCATATTGGCCAGGTTGGTCTTAAACTCTTGACCTCAGGTGATCTGCCTGTCTTGGCCTCCCAAAGTGCTGGGATTACAGGCATGAGCCACCACACCTGGCCTAATTCTCACTTAAATGCTTGGTAGAGTTCACCAGTAAAGTCATCTGGGCCTAGTAATTCAATTTCTTTACTTGTTATAGGTCTATTCAAATTTATATTCCTTCTTAGGTCAGTTTTGTTAGTTTGTGTCTTTGTGGAAGTTCTTATATTTCATCTAAGGTATTTAATTTGTTTGCATGCAATTGTTTATAATATTCCCCTATAATCTTATTTATTTCAGTAGAACTGTCCCTGCTTCATTTTTAATTTTAGCAATTTGAGTTTTCTCTTTTTTGCTTGGTCAGTCTAACTAAATATTTGTCAGATTTCTTATTCTTTTCAAAGATCCAGTTTTTGATTCTGTTGATTTTATTCATTATTTTTCCTAGCCTTTATACAGTAGTTTATTCTCTAATCCTTATTGTTTTCTTCCTTTGCTTGCTTTTTGTTTAGTTTGCTCTTCTTTTTCTGGTGCCTTTAGGAGGTATGTTAATGACTTGAGATATTTCTTATTTTTTAACATAAGCATTTTCAGTTATCAAATTTCATCTAAGCACTGCTTTAGCTGCATCCCATAAGCTTTGGTATGTTGTGTCTTTATTTTATTTATCTGAGAATATTTTCTAATTTCACTTCTGATTTCTTCTTTGACTGATTGGTTATTTAGTATTGTGCTGTTTAATTTTCACAAATTTGTAAATTTTTCAAATTTTTTTGTTATCAATGTCTAATTTTACTACATTTTGGTTGGCAAACATACTTTGCATGATTTCAATTCTTTTAAATTTATTCAGGCTATTTTATGACTTAGCATATAGTCTGTTAATGAAAGTACCAAACTCTAAAATATTTTAAAGAAGTTTATTCTGAGCCAATATGAATGATTGCAGCCTGGGGAAACACAGTCTTAAAAAGTCCTGAGAAAATGCACCCAAGGTAGTCAGATTACAGTTTGGTTTCATACATTTCAGGGAGGTAGGATGTATTAGTCTGTTTTCACACTGCTATAAAGAAATGTCTGAGACTGGGTAATTTATAAAGAAAAGAAGTTTAATTGACTCAGTTCCACATGGCTGGGGAGGCCTCAGGAAACTTACAATCATGCCAAAAAGGGAAGCAGGCACATCTTACATGCCTGCAGGCGAGAAAGAGCAAGAGTGAGCGAAGGGGGAAGAGCCCCTTATAAAACCATCAGATCTCATGAGAACTCACTCACTATCATGGACAGGATGGAGGAAACCACCCCCATGAGCCAATCACCTCCTACTAGGTTCCTCCCTCAACACATGAGGTTTATGGGGATTATAATTTGAGATGAGATTTGGGTGGGGACACAAAGTCAAACCATGTCATTGGAGTTATAAGTAAAGACATAAATCGCCGGGCGCGGTGGCTCAAGCCTGTAATCCCAGCACTTTGGGAGGCCGAGACGGGCGGATCATGAGGTCAGGAGATCGAGACCATTCTGACTAACACGGTGAAACCCCGTCTCTACTAAAAAATACAAAAAAAAAAAAAAAAAAAAAAAAACTAGCCGGGCGAGGTGGCGGGCACCTGTAGTCCCGGCTACTCGGGAGGCTGAGGCAGGAGAATGGCGGGAACCCGGGAGGCGCAGCTTGCAGTGAGCTGAGATCCGGCCACAGCACTCCAGCCTGGGTGACAGAGCGAGACTCCGTCTCAAAAAAAAAAAAAAAAAAAAAAAAAAAAAAAGACATAAATCAATACATGAAAGGTATATAGAGAGTCAGGCTGAAATGGGATATCTGAAAGCAGGGGACTTATTACAGGTTGTAGGTGGATTCAGAGATTCTTTAATTTCCAGTGGGTTAAAGAGTAAGGCTCAGTCTCTAACTCGGTGTGATTTAACCCTTGCCTTTCATAGCCTTCGGTCTTCTTTATAATTTGGTATTTTATTGCCACAGAGAGTCTGTTTTGTCAATCTTATGATCTTTCTTTTACACTAATGCTGGTCAGTTGTTGTGCCTAAACTCCAAAAGGGAGGGGGTACTATGAGATGTGTCTGCCCCCCCTTCCTCTCATGTCTGGGAACTCAGTGTTTAAGGTTTCTCTGTGGTTCCCTTGGCTAAGAGGGAGTCTCTTCAGTTGGTAGGGGGATTAGAATTTTATTTTTAGTTTACAAGTCTATCCTGGAGAATGTCCCCCATGCACTTGAGAATAAGTGTATTTTGTGGTTTGGGGATGGACTGTTCTATAAATGTCTGTCAGATCTAGTTGGTTTAGAGTGCATTCAAGTCCTCTATTTTCTTATTTATTATCTGTCTAATACAGTAGCCCTCTCCTATCCATGGTTTTCCTTTCCAGGATCTTAATACATGAGGTCAACCATGGTCTGAAAATACCAGATGGAAAATTCCAGAAATAAACAATTCATAAGTTTTAAATTGTGTACTGTTCTGAGTAGATGGTGAAACCTTGTGCTCACTATGTCCTGCCTGGGATGTGAATCATTCCCTTGCCTATATACTACCTGACTGTTAGTCACTTAGCAGCTGTCTCGTCCATCAGATCAACTGTTTTTGTGCTGCAGTGCCTGTGTTCTAGTGACCCTTATTTTATTTTACTTAATAATAGTTTCAAAGTGCAAGAGTAGTGATGCTGGCAGTTTGGATATGCCAAAGAAAAGCCATAAAGTGCTTTTATTTAAATGAAAAGGTGAAAGTTCTCAACTTAATAAAGAAAGAAAAAGAAATCATATGCTGGTCAGGTACAGTGGCTCAAGCCTGTAATCCCAGCACTTTGGGAGGCCAAGGCAGGTGGATCACAAGGTCAGGAGTTTGAGACCAGCCTGGCCAACATAGTGAAACCCTGTCTTTACTAAAAATACAAAAAATTAGCCAGATGTGGTGGTGGGTGCCTGTAATCCCAGCTACTCAGGAGGCTGAGGCAGGAGAATGGCGTGAACCCGGGAGGCAGAGCTTGCAATGAGCCGAGATCACACCACTGCATTCCAGCCTGGGCGACAATGCGAGACTCCATCTCCAAAAAAAAAAAAAAAAAAAATCATATACTGAGGTTGCTAACATCTATGTTAAGCATGCATCTTATATCCACAAAATTGTGAAGAAGGAAAAAGAAACCTGTGTTAGTTTTGCTGTTGCTTCTCAAACTGCAAAAATGCATAATACGTGCTTAGTTAAGATGGGAAAGGCATTAAGTTGTGGGTGGAAGACGTGACAAGAAAACATGTTCTGATTGCTATAATTGTTCTACTTTATTATTAATCATTGTTAATCTCTTACCAGGCCTAATTTATAAATCAAACTTCATCATAGTTATGTATATAGGAAAAAAACATAGTGTATTTAGGATTTGATACTGTATTCATGGTTTCAGTCATCTACTGGGGATCTTAGAACGTATCCACCATGGTTAAGGGGAGACTAGTATATTGAAGTCTTCAACTATCATTGTAGACCTGTCTATTTTTCCTTTCAATTCTGTCAGTTGCTTTTTGTATTTTGGGGTTCTTTTTATAGATGTATATATGTCTATAATTGTAATATCTTCCTGATGAATTGATATTTTAATCATCATAAGATGTTCTTAATTATGCGTAATAACTTTTTTTGGTTTAACGTCTCTTTTGTCTAAATTAGTATGGACATTCCAGCTTTCTTATGATTGCCATTTGCATGACATATATATATTTATATCTTTTTACTTTTAACATATTTGTAAATTTTAATCTAAAGTGTGTCTCCTGTAGACAACATATAGTTGGAACTTTTTAAAAAATCCAGTTTGACGATCTCTGCCTATTTGATTTGATCATTTAATCATTCATATTGAATTGAATGTTATTATGGTTATAATTGAATTTATGTCTGCCATTTTACTTTTGACTTTCTCTTTCCCTACGCTCTCCATTAAGCTATCTGCCTTATTTGGTATCACACTAAGCTGTTAGGCTTTACCAATTTCTAGCCTATTGTTTTGACAATTCCTGAGGCATAATTTTTTCCACAGCCTGACCCGGTTAAATTCAAGCAAGAATAATTTTTGAGGCCAGTCTTTGAGATTTGTTCTGATGCCAAGAGTACTCTTCTTAGCTATTTCTTTCCCTGATTTTCTCTCTTAAATTAGCTGGCCTATGATTTAGCTTTTTACTCTTACAGAGCTACCAGCCTCCTTTTAATTATTTACCATCAAAATGTCCATTGTTTTTGAGAGTGTCCTTAGGCTTGAACTTCCCCACACACTATTTACAATAAAGTAATTTTTTTCACTGTCGCTCAGGCTCACTGCAACCTCCACCTCCCGGGTTCAAGCGATTCTTCTGCCTCAGCCTCCTGAGTAGATGGGACTACAGGCACACGCCACCATGCTCAGCTAATTTTTTGTATTTTTAGTAGAGACGGAGTTTCACTGTGTTAGCCAGGATGGTCTCAATCTCCTGACTTTGTGATCCGCCTGCCTTGGCCTCCCAAAGTGCTGGGATTATAGGCACCAGCCACCGCGCCCACCCTAAAGTAATTTCTTTTTGGGAGAGATTCAGAGCCCTCTATTTAATGAATTGCTTCTCTCTCTGAATAAAAACTAAGCTTTGGGTGCTGGGCAGGGGGTAGTAGCCTCTGATCTTCTTATTTTGCTTATTCGGTGTGAAACCTCTGTCCTGTGAGTGAGCTGGAGGGTGATAATTGGGGCCCTAGTGTTCCTGGCCTGCCACATCTGCTGTAGGGGTTCTGGGTGGTAGAACGGAGCTCCCAGCCTCTGGACCATACTTACCAGGATTTAGCGTTTCCAACCTGGAGTTGGAGAGGATGAGAAACACTAACTAGTACCCTGCCCTTTTGGTTGAGATAGCATATCCCTTAACAAGGGAGTAGAGGGAGAGGGAGCCCCACCTTTTGGCCAGTCCCACTCAGAGTGAAACCTTCCTGAAATTGAGCTGGAAGCGGGAGGAAGCTAGTGTGTCATGGCTCAAGTGCCACAACCTCAGTATTCCTACCAAGATTTAGTAGATTTTCTTTAATAGATTTATTTTCCGTACCCTTAGAACAATTTCTAGAAACTTTAATTTTTTAAAAATGATTTTTATCAGTTACAATTGCTTCACTGGAAAATGAGTCCTCAGAGGTCCTCGTGTTGCTGGGAGTGGACTCTATAGCTACTTCTTTGCAATCTAAAAATGCTCTTAAATGTGAAAAACAGCATTTTAGATTTTAGCTGTGTTTTGGAAAGTTGACGTAGATATAAAATCCTGACAATGAATGAAGAGGTTGTGGTTAAGGTCCCAGTAGGAAAGACATGGCCCACTCGAAAGGTCAACTAAAGAGGATGGTTTAAAAAATGTGTGAGTAACGTTAAGGCAAACCACCCAGGAATGGTGACAGGGACCAGCACAGCAGGAAGTGGCATCACTCCCTGCATGGTCTGAAGGAAGGCAGAGAGCGGTTACCAGAAATTAGTGCAACCTGGAGTTCTCTGGCAAGAGAGATTCCACCTGATAGGAGTAGTGGCCTAGTGCCAGGATTACAGTCACTGTACAACAGAACCTGGGAGAGAGGGAGAGGGAGTGGGAGGAGGCTGGAGTGGGAAGAAATTTACTTTCAGAAGTGCTCACTCCTCTCACTCTCTGATCTCCTGCCAATGACTCTCATTGGCTAAACTTAATAAAAGCCAGAGGACAAGTGAGCTGGAGTGATATGGTCCACAGAGTGCAGCCTCCCAGGGAACAGAATGGGGCAAAGTGGTGAGTAGATCTATAGTACAAATACAGAACACCCAGCCCGGTGGGCTTCCCTGCATGGCACTTACAGTGCTATAAACTTCAATGCTCTGCTCAATAGATCCTTGCGGAGAACAGTGGGAAGAAGAGGCTGATGGAATGGCATTGATCTGCTTGTAATCTCACATCTCCCAACATGCATCTTCATCAGAGTCCATAGTTCTCAGGTTCTTTAGGAATCACATCTTCAGTGCATTAAGGAACTCAAAAGCAACTTTCAATGCTGTTTTAAGCCAAGGAAGTGGATGCAAAGATGTTAGCAAGGTTGGTAGTGCTCTAGGAAACTGATTGAGAAGAAGCTTTCTCTTTAAGTTATATGATGAACAGAGAGAATCTGCCTTTGTTTTGTGGATCATATCAGCTGTCAAATATGTGGTCTAACAATTACATGCATTTAGAAAGCAGAGAAAAAAGAAAATTTGCAAATGATCTCATTACGCTTAGTGACAGAGGAATAATATTCTGCAATAAATCACCCAATACCTCACCTTTGGTGATACTCAAATGCTTGAATAACAGCTCATAAAATAAGCTGGAATAACTAACTCATGCTGATGTATAATCTGGTGAATAGGTAGGTCACTGCCTTCAGGTTCTCTCTTCCATAAGCTTGGAGAGAAACCCCTTGGCTGGAGGAATTGATCAGGAATGACAACATCATCAGGTTGGTGTGATTTTGTGCAGGCATTTGCTAGAGTTCTGCCAGAAATTTCCTTGATGCTCAAAGCTCCCACTTCTCCTCTTTACTATTTGTAGCTTATTTTTTCCTTAACTATTTTTTCTATTTACTCTTCTTCAGGCTTCTACTCTGTGCCTGTAAAGACTCAACAAGGATGCTATTAGTTGTTTTTCTCCTCCCAATGACCCATAAAACCTTATCCTGGTGTCTGGTGATACTTCCCTGGCAATTATTCATTCACCAACACCACCTTCCACCTTGTATAGGAAGGCCCCTTCTTGGCAAATGAAACTCCCACTTAGCACTTCATGGCTCAAAGTAGAGCTGCTGCCCCTCACCCTATGCCTCCAGCCCCACTCCAATGGAATATTTTCATGCTCACAGCAGTTTTAAGTAAGGCATAGCTTTTCTTGTCCCAGAAGGGTAAAAATGGGGATGGGGTAGAGGGATGTATTAAGCACAATTGCAATAAGGACTTTGGAGCCTTCAGGTCCCAGGCAGATCATATTTTAATACTTGTGACTAAGACCGAGCTATAAAACTTGGAGAAGATTGTAAATGCTTTGTTTTACAACATATAAATAACAGCCTGACCCTTGTTTAAAAAAAATTCTGACACTTGTTAAAACAGTAAGGAAGACTTTATTCAGGACTATTGCAATAGGTATCAAGACTATTAAAGTAGGGGAGAGACATTGGGTTCAACTCTGAATATAGCAAAGCTGTTGGGCATTTATAGCCAATGAACAGAGTGAAGGGGTCCGTGAATGGAAAATTACTAAGAGGAGACAATGAGGATAGGGAGATTCTTCTAAAGAGACTAACAGAATTCTTGCTGAAGGCAGGCCAGGGTGATTAGATATCAAGGGTGGGGGATTTTTGCTAGATTGACTTAGCAGAATTCTTGCTAAAACTGGACTAGGCAGGACAAAGACAAGGCCCAAAGATGAAGCCTCTTTGAGAATAGGGCACAAAGAATCTGGTCTAAAGTTTGTTTACAGAGACAGTCTTTGTTGTTATCCTCTATGGTGTTAAGTTGCTAAGCTTAACTTGGGTTTTCCATCCCTGTCCTTATGTCAATGACTAAGCTTACCCCAAACACAAGTACACACAGTCTTCATTAACAGAAAGTAACCACTAAAAGAGAGCAAAACAAATAAACCCATCTCCTACTGATTAAGTAAGCTAACTTGTAGAAACTTCTAGATTTAACCAGCTCCACCTCCCTCCTTTTCCTCCTTGCTTTGCTGAAAGTAAGTGCATTATTGCATTGTAAGCTGTGGGATTCTGCTATGTATACTGTGTGCTGTCAAAATAATATCTGTTCTCAGGTTCAAAGTGATACAAGTAAAATCTTTGGAGATGTGTGCTAGGTGACACAGAAAGCAAACCAGAGATTTCCTTGCAAACACAAACTCAGTGGCCTAGTGTGACTAAGACTTCCCATGCCTGGTTTGGAGTTAAGCCAAACCACGCTTGACACAAAAAGGAGGAACTCCTAAACTCATGTACTGCTCAATCATTCCCCAAGTAACAGTCTTGACTAATCAGAGGAGTCTTGGTTTTAGTAGAAAAAGATAAGAATGTACGTGTTGGATATAAGTTGGTTTTCCCTGAGTTGCCTTTCTGAAGCCATAATGCACATAAAGAAAATAATTTAAATAGCAAAAAGTTTTAAATGGCAAAACTTGTATTGACAAAGTAATCTATATTTGAATATTTGATTTTTAGCTAAGTAGATGCATTTATAGAAAATGAAAGAAAGGAAAAAGGAAATTATTGGGGCCCAAGGCATGATACCCCAAAATATAGCATCTTGACAATTGAGAAAGTCACAGAAGCAAGAAGGTCACTCTGAGCTTCTCCCATTTTTCTCCCCTAAAACATGGCCATAAATAAAAATTCTCGGCCAGGAGCAGTGTTTCACGCCTGTAATCCCAGCACTTTGGGAGGCTGAAGCGTGTGGATCATGAGGTCAGGAGTTTGAGACCAGCCTGGCCAATATGGTGAAATCCTGTCTCTACTAAAAACACACAAATTAGCCGGGCGTGGTGGCATGAGCCTGTAGTCCCAGCTACTCAGGAGGCTGAGGCAGGAGAATTGCTTGAACCCGGAGGGTGGAGGTTGCAGTGAGTCAAGATTGCACCACTGCACTCCAGCCTGGGCGACAGAGCAAGACTCCATCTCAAAGGAAAAAAAAAAAAAAAAGGAAAAGAAATTCTCTGAACTATCTTGCTAAGTCCCTCTCAGTTTATTACCATTGGGTCATACTCCCTTTTTGTCCAATCATAGTTCTACATGACTGCCCATTCTTAGAACCTAAGCAAAATAAAAAAAAAAAAAAAAAAAGAAAGAAAAAAAAATCACAATTTCCCCTGGTTTGGGGGTATTCATTTCTGAAGCCTCCCATGTCATGTAAAACTCTAGTTAAACAATTTTGTTATGATTTTATCTTGTTAATCTGTCTTTTGTTATAGGGGTGTCAGCCATGAACCTTGTCATCAGTGAGAAAAAGATAATACCTTTTCTCCCCTTCAGAATACGTTTCAACAAACCTGGCTTAATATTTTAGCAAAAATGATACGAATTTTATTTGGAGTATACTGGGATGATGAAAATATTTATCCTAAATTATTTTTTAAAAACCTGATGTCTAAGAGAGTCTATGTAGGGATTCTGGAGAAATATGCTAGACCTTCATAGATTCAGAAATTATCTGACTTAGAAGGAGCTATATATATAATCTAATCTACCTCCCTCATTTTCAAATGAACAACTGGAAAGTCAAGGAAAATATTCTAAATGAGTTTTCAATAAAAAGTACCAGTCATACAGGCATTTTTTTAATGCTCTGAAAATTCTGATGCCAATATTAATATTCAATATAACATTGTGTATGACTGTGATTTTCACTAGCATAACTGAAAAGAGATTAGTCTAGGAAAAAATGCTTATTTTGGTACAAAAAGACCAGAAAAGTAGTAGAGCAAAGGATGAATTCTAGGAGACTTAATATTAAGGTCCCCACAAGGAATTTCATCAAGAACAACCTTACCGCTAAATATTTGAATTTAATGATAAAAATAACTCTTCTAAGCACCAGAAAAGGACTACTAAACCACCCCCTTTTGCCTTAGATTCATCTCAGGGCACATTTCTCTTTGGCAATAAATCAAATATGGAATATGGTAAAAATTACAGGGGTTGGTGATGCCTGTGGAAATGTTACATTTTGGTCGTAATTTTTTGTTCTAAAGAATGGTTTATGATATTCCATTGAGACTTCTGTGCCCTAGGAGTAAGGATAAGCTCCACACCGGAGTTTGTATACAACAGTGGGTTTTAGGATACCTCTTTGTAAACAGGCTGAGAAAGAGGCTCATCTATGAATTGCTTTAGATTGAAAGAAAAAAGAAAAGTGCTGGGGTCTCACCCCTAAGTCTTCAGCTTTGTTCTTCAGTGAATGTAAACTTAACCCAAGGCAGTGAAGCAGCAGATGTGATAGAGCACCTAAGAAAACAGGAAGCCCTGAGGCTGGGAGCTGATGAGCACGTATGTGTCTTTCAGGAGCGTTTGGGGTAAATAAAAAGCACTGGGCTTCAGGCACATCTCTCTGGTCGCCTTAGAGTGGCTGGGGAGAACAGGAGCCAGCACAGTGCTGAGAGCTTTTGCTGCTATATCTTGGACTTTTGTGCTCAGAAAAGACTCTGGAGTCAGCTAGGATTCAGGTCAGGACTTGGCCCCTCTGAGTTTATCTCACTCTTCTCGGAGAACCTCCTGCTGGGTCTGCAAGGCAGTTAATCTGACAGTGAGCCCAGAAAGCAAAATTCCATTCACGATGGGTTCAGTGACTCACACCCGGTGAGGTGAAAAGAAGTGATGGGCAGAATAGGAATGTCTGCATAGGTCCACTTCTTTCTGGCTTTGGGAATGGGGGTAAATTGCTCGACCTCATTCAGCATCAGCTTCCTCATTTGTCACAAAAATACCATTTTACCTTACAGGATTGTAATGAAGACCAGCTGAGCTTGTGCACGGAAATTGCTCAGCGCAGTCGTGCCAATGGCTTTGACAGGCCAGTGTCGTTCCCCTAGGCACAGCCTCTGTGTCCCTTAGAATGGCCAGACCACCTGCCCTCATCTATAGGGGTGACCTGTAGCCACTTACTCATTCACCACACTGTGAAGCATGTCTTCTCCCATTCAAAACCCTCTGCTGGTGTATCAAATTTTGGACTGCTTAGAAGAAAATCAGTAGAAAACAAGTCCCTTTTGGCTTCTGTTGCTGTGTGAGCTGGTATTAAGTAGAAATTTCTCTACGAAAAGTTAAAAGACTCCTTCTCTGACACTAAAGACACATGATTGTGCTAATGTTTCAAATCTGTGCCAAGATGGCTGTTTGGAAGACAACTAAATGTTTCACTGTGGTCTTGTATCTCATGATCAGAAAAACAACAAACCAAAAAACAAAACAACAAAACTAGGCTCAGCCACCTTCAGGATGCAGCTCTGCTCCCAGTTCCCATGCTCTGCAAGAGAATTTTGTAAATCCATCTGCTGCAGGAAGTTAGGCAAAGCCATAGCTGTAGAAATTCAAAACAGCAGGGTTTAACTAAAGAATATTCTTCCTGGAAATGTACATATTTAAGCTGCTTCAGCAGAGCTGTCTCTAGCCTCAGGACCCAGGAAAGCTCTGTGGAGTCTGGGAAATGCACATTGGTTTCTCCTCATGGTGAGGGGGATCCTCACAGATACAAGGCTCAACTCGGACTTTGAAACACTAGGCGAAGGGCAGAGTCATTCTGTAGCAGGGGAGAGCAAGAGTGTTTGAGTCACCCAACTCTTTTGCTTTTTCAGGGGAGGTTGCATATGTAGTGAAAAGAGCATATCCTTTGGAGCTGGACACACATGAGCTCAACTCCTGGTCCTGCTGGTTTTTTCCTTTCTTTCTTTTTTATTTTGAGACAGAGTCTCCCTCTGTCTCCCAGGCTGGAGTGCAGTGGTGTGATCTTGGCTCACTGCAACCTCCGCCTCCCGGGTTCAAGAAATTCTCCTGCCTCAGCCTCCTGAGTAGCTAGGACTATAGGTGCATGCCTCCATGCCCAGGTAACTTTTGTATTTTTTTTTAGTAGAGACCAGGTTTCACCTTGTTGACCAGGTTGGTCTCGATCTCCTGACCTCAAGTGATCTACCTGCCTCGGCCTCCCAAAGTGCTGGGATTGTAGGAGTAAGCCATGGCCCTGCTGCTTTCTAAGTGATCTGGGGGTGTTTCTTTCATCTGTAAAGTATGGTGACGCCTACCTTATGAGATTTCTGTGAGGATGAGATGAGACAACGTATGCACGGCATCGCCTACAAAATAGATAAGTTCTCAGTACATAAGTTTTGGGAAGTAGGTTGGGAAGCACACAAAAGCCCATGTGTTGCATGGTGTAAAGAAGCCAAGCAGTATTTGTGTAGGTCATATATCGTTTATCTTAGTGTGCAGGAGAGTTCTGGGCTTGATGCAGTTAGGACTCCTCGGTTACCTTTAGATCGAATGCACCTTCCGGTTTAGCACAGACTTTGAAACTCTATTTTTGGTATAGAGTTCAGTCTTGGGACTACAGAGAGTGTTAAGGGCAACCAGGAGGACTCTTAACCATTGAGGTCTTGCATTTTCACAATTCTTGAGTTTTGAGAACTTTCCTGGATCTTAGATTACGCCCCTAATGGTCTTTTGCTGCAAAGCAAAATATGACCTAGGAATTCCAGAAGATGCCTTAAGGAGGGCCAAAGAGCGATTTGGCTGAATATCAATCCCTGATAGCTTGCTTTTGAACTCAGGATCCCTGACCCTTGGCAAAGTGTCTGAAGAACCCTTTGGATTCCTTGGAAGATTAAGAATAAGGAGCTTCCATTTCTTATTCCAGGAAACCACCTCTGACCTTACGGAAACCTGAGCTGAGAAGCCAAGGTTAAGTTGGATCAGTGGCGAGGGCTATTAAGTGGGGCCCTATGTAACTGGATGGACTTTATTATTATTATTATTTTGAGACAAAGTCTCACTCTATCACCCAGTGGCACGATCTTGGCTCACTGAAACCCCCACCTGCTGGGTACAAGTGATTCTCCTGCCTCAGCCTCCCAGTAGCTGGGGCTACAGGTGCACACCTGCACACTTGGCTAATTTTGTATTTTTTGGTAGAGATGGGGTTTCACCATGTTAGCCAGGCTGGTCTTGAACTCCTGACCTGAGGTGATATGCCCGCCTTGGCCTCCAAAAGTGCTTTGGTTACAGGCATGAGCCACTACACCTGGCTTTTATTTCTTTAACAGGCTTCTGGGAACTGCTAGTTTCCGATTCTATAAAAGCAAAGCTTGGGAAGACCATATTCTTGCCCTCATAAGATTCCATTCTCTACCTTACTCCAGATGCCACTGCTTTAAATACAGACACCTTATTTCCCCCAATCTCAACCCTCAGCAAATCACTTTTATTCTTCTGTTTCTTGAAATATTTGACAATAACTTTTGTGGGGAAAAAGAAATGGTGTGGGTGTATTGGAAACAGGGGAGAAATCTGGTTCTAGGGCTTGGCTTTCTACTAAATTACGTCTCTCTGAACCAAATTCCCTTCACTGGTAAATGAGTTGTTAGAGGTTCTCAACTCTACTGCCCATCAGTATTATCTATAGTTGCTTTTTCAACATCTGGGTTTGGATTCCTGGAATTCACCCCAGACCTATTTTATTTACTTAATTTTTAGAAACAGGGCCTTGCTCTGTCACCAAGGCTGGAGTGCAGTGGTATGATCATAGCTCACTGTAACCTCAAACTCCTGGGCTCAAGTGATTCCTTCCACTTCAGCCTCCTAAGTACCTAGGAGTACAGGCCTACACCACCATACCTAGCTAATCAAAAAATTTTTTTTTCATAGAGATGGGGTCTCATTTTGTTGCCCAGGCTCATCTCAAACTCCTGGCCTTAAGTAATACTCCTGCCTCAGCCTTCCAAATTGCTGGGCTTACAGGCCTGAGCCACCATGGCTGGCCAGACCTGTTCATTCTGACTCTCTGAGGGTAGAGCTCTTTGCCAAGGGGTGCTTATGTACATTGGGTAGAGAGCCCCAGGGTTGTGTAAACTTCAATCCCAGGATTCTTTAGAGGCCCAACACTGGAACTGGCGAAAGAAGTCTCCTTATAGCAAAAAAAGACTCAATTTTAGTGTGGGGAGTGGGTTTGAGGGAACTTAATGCTTTTCTAGAAGGCTTCAGATAGCTGAGAAGAAAGCAGTGTTGTCAAAGATAAGAGCAGAGTGTCTCAACATGAATTACTATCAGCAAGGCCCTCTAAGCACAGCAGGATGGCCTGTCACTGAGCAGGCAGATTCCAACCTTGCTTTATCCCAATTGTCTTTCTCATTCTCTTCCACCCCAGCTCTAAAGGAGGAGACTGACAGGGGAACAGATGAGTGTGCCCAGAGTACCTGGGGCATGTTAGAAGGGGAAACACCATAGCCTCAAGACAGCCCCACTTCTACAGGCTGAGGCAACCGACATGCTGTCCATCTTCTCCGTGGCCAGCCTGTGGGTAACCCTTGCCTTCATTCTGCTCCCCACATCTAGCCAGACATTCAGTTGTTCTCTAGCCCAAGCAAGCTTTAAGGCATTGATTCAGGATTAATAACTGGGACGGACAGGTCAAGATCTTGGCTTCACTCATTTACTCAACACGCATTTATTAAATGCATGACTTTGCTATTGATAGAGCAGTTTTCATTGGGAAACTTAAATACAGCAATGACCAATAAAGGTAGGTAGCACACCCATATAAAAAAGAAAAAGAAAGTGAAAAAGCCACCTAGAATGACATCTTAAATATAGCAAAATTAATTTAATTCTAAATGGGCACTAAAAGAATCCTGATAGATATATAATGTATGCAAATATATGCAAAGCCTGGTACCAATTATGCAGAAAAGGATTGGGTGGCATTTCTAAAGACCAGCCATGCTCTAAGCTGTCACCTGGCAGCTTGCTTCTCTCTGGAGTCAGATTAAGACCAGATGGCAGGAATTAGAAACCAAGAAAACGCCTCCCTTGAACCTTCACCTTCAAGTCTAATTTAAGCATCTGTGAGCTTTGAAGTGGTGGGACTACTTTGGTTAGCATTCAAGAGCCCTTTTAGGAGTTGCAGCAGGACATTGATTCAGGAAACAATAATACCTGACCATGCGGATTCTGCTAGACTCTTGCATGGCCTGCTGATGTAATGTCTATAAAATGTTTTGACCTTCTTAGAATAAGACAGCTTTATGTATTGCTAGAAAAACAACAAAACAGAATGCCTCACAAAATAAAAGATTCCATTTCCTCTAAGGGGATAAATTACAAATGTGCACCTGCATACACACACACAGGCGTGCGTGCACGCACACACACACACTTACCATCCCCTTACAATGGAGCTAGTACAATTTCTTTACAGTACCCCAGTCCTGCCCCATTCAGGCTTAGCAGCAGATCACTTGCACAATGTTGACTGCAGCTCCTTCCTTCATAAGTGTGTTCCCTCTAGACTACTGAGTCAGCATCATTATCCAAATAAACATCTGCTATATTTTGTTGTTAGTAATGATAATGACTAGCTGGGGTCACTAAGGATGGGCTTAAAGCATACCATCCAAATGGAAAATTTGAGAAAATTGGAAGCTTTAGAAAGAGCGCAATTGTGTGTCCCTGTTTACTTTTAAAAATAAAACTCTGCCTTATATTAAAGTCATTCTGTTTTGTTATAGTGCTCAGGGCACCAGCCTTGGGATTTACAGAGTCCAGTGTACTCCAAAGCATTGTTGGACGCAAGATGGGGGTTAGAAGCCTGAACCACGTACTTCTGAGGGTCTCTCAAAGCCTGCAAAGAGTAGGAGGAATGCAGGTCCTAGCTGGTAACCTTGGGACTGATAAAGGATGCCAGAATAAAGTACCTTCTTTTGGAGATCTGAGGAGTAGGGTTTCCCCAGCAGAGCAGTGCGGGGGGTCTGCAAGCTGGAAGGGAGGAGTTCGGATGTTCTGAGCTGTGTCTCACCATGGATCTGGCACAGCCCAAAGCTGGCCCTCACTAAGTGAATTTTGGAAACTCCCCACAGGAGGATCCTGTGGTGTGAGGTCTGAGCACACACTGAAATGTCCATGGGGAGAATGAATCGCTTTATCTGATGGGGAGCAGAAGCTTCTCTGAAAACAATTCCTGCATTTTCTATTGTGACCAGGAAGCTCAAAGCACTCCATATGTCTCAGAAGCAAATGGCACATACTGGCGTTATATTAAACTCTAGAGCAACTTCTGAAGTAAGTCTTCTTAGGCTCAGAATCTACTGTTGGGGACTGACTATGGAGAACTCTTCTCTGAATGATGAATTAATTTCTTTCCTGAACTTCATTTACACATACAATGGGTGCATATTGCAAGAGGTAATGTGCTTAGCCCCATGAGTTAAATAGATGCTTCAGCAAACTCAGGCAGGTGAGCTCAGAAAACAACTCTTGGAGCAGACTCTGTGCGTGTGTGTGTGTGTGTGTGTGTGTCTGTGTTTTAGAAAAGAGAATAGGGATGGCACCCACTGTAGGAAGAAGTAGGTACTCATTGCTTTTGAGCTTTTCCTCAGTTTTACATTTGGAGGAGTTCTTGACTTTTCTTCATCCTTCTGAAATCTCAGTGCTTCTTCCAGGGTTTGTTTTCTAAGGGTATAATTTCTTGGTAGAGATAAATGTCTTTATTTCCTGAACTACTGGGGCTTGTGACTGAATGGGAATAAGAGTATAAATCAACTATGCCAATTGTGGGGCTGAAGACCAGGAAGTGCTTTGAAGGCATTAACGGCTTCACCAATTTTTAGGAATAATGCATTTTTATATGAGTTTTATATGTAAAATTTGTCAATTAGTTATGATTATGCATCACTCTGAAATTATCTGAGACTTAGCCAGAACTGATGAAAACTCAGTAACGAAAGACTGAAACACTATCTTATTTCTATATTTCTATGCCTCCTTCAGGTCCAGATCTGTTAATGACATTCTGAGTCTATACTACTTGTCTCTGGAGGTAGTGTATCAGTTAGCAGGGCTTTCACCTGCAAGTAACAAATGCATCTAAAAACGGCTAGAGCAAATACTGAGTTAATTTTTCTCACATATTCAAAAGTCTGGAGGTAGCAGTTTTCTGATTGGTTCATTAGCTCCATATTGCCAGCACTCGTGTCTCTGGGATTCTCTTGAGTTTTCCCTGATGGTTACAAGACGGCTGCTGCAGCTCCAGGCATCAGGGCCTCTATTTTAAAAAAAAGTTGATGAGTATGTTGGTTTTAATATATGGCCTCAAATTCTTTCACGTACCTTTTGTCTTTAAGTGGGGTCTGTGTCCTTTTCCCTTGACTCTCAGTGGGTTTGTGTCCATTTCAACCCATAGAGTATGGTAGAAGTGACACTGTGTGATTTCTGAGGCTAGATCGTAAAACAACATGCAGCCTCTGGCTGGTTCTCTTGGAACACTTGCTGTCTGGACATTCCCCTTGGGAGTCTTCCTTTTGGGATCCTCCCTCTCAAAACCCAGATCACATATCCACAGGAGGGATAGAAAGCCCATTAGGAGCGTGCTACAAAATGGAAGACATTTGTGGAGTTTAGGAACATGAGTCAGCAACTGCGGGTAATAGCTCTGTATTAAAGGAGCAGCAGTGCTCTGCACCCATAAAGTGCACACAGCAAGACATCCTTGAGCTTTGTGTTTATTTTCTGACCGTACATGTTTTTTTAATCAGTCTGCAAGGCTCAGCTCTACTCCAGAGGCAGGCATTCTGCTTTCCAGAGAACAGCTGGACTTTCTCAGAGAATATGCAGACAAGTCAGGCACCCTTTTTCTTTGCCCGTAGCAATATAAGAATGCACTGGCAGACTTATTTCTTCTCACTACTAAGGATCCATTTTTATAACTCCCTGCCTTCTAGAATGTCTTTCCTTGTTTTTTTTTTTTTTTTTTTCCTGTGTTGGCAGTGCCCTTCTTTTCTAGTCACCTTTGAAAGACATTCTTTTTTTTTGTCCCTTGAGCATATCTCCAGTTTTTTCTCTGGCAGCTACTATTCATTATTTAACTTACTTCTGTATTTTTCTTCTTTTTTTATTTCAGCTTTGTGAAAAATATAGGGGAAAATCTTGCTCCGGTGTCCTCAGCATGTCCTGTTTTTGCTTGCTCTCAGTTTCCTAGAGACTAGCATAGTGGCTTGCACATGGTAGGCACTCAAAAAAATGCATTCAGTGTGAATGAATGAATGAATAAATGAATGGATGGATGGATGGATGGTTAAATGTTTATATGGAAAGTATGGACTCAAACTAAAATGCAGCACAGCAATTAAATCAATGACTGCATACAACAGGTCAGGAGTTTAAGTGTGATGTTGCTGCTCTTCTGTTGTGATATCTTGTGAATTTGCACATTTCTTTCTTTCTTTTTCTTTTTTTTTTTTTGAGACAGAATCTTGCTCTGTTGCCAGGCTGGAGTGCAGTGGTGCGATCTCGGATCACTGCAACCTCTGCCTCCTGGGTTCAAGCGATTCCACTGCCTCAGCCTCCTGAGTAGCTGGGACCACAGGCGTGCACTGCCATGCCCGGCTAATTTTTTGTATTTTAGTAGAGACGGGTTTCACCATGTTGGCCAGGATGGTCTCGATCTCCTGACCTCGTGATCCGCTTGCCTCGGCCTCCCAAAGTGCTGGGATTACAGGCGTGAGCCACCGCGCCCAGCGGAATTTGTGCGTTCCTTCATTTACTTCACGTTTATTGAGTGTCCATTTTGCTCCAGTCCCTGTGCAGTCTAATGGGGAGACAGGCTTACATAATGCAGCCTAATAAACACTGTGGTAGAGCAGCCAAGTAGGCTCTGGGAGCACAGAGTTGTATGCAGGCTTTGGGTGGATGGAGTTTTGCTCTCATCTTGACTAAATCAATTTAACATCAGGGTCTCCCAGAGGTAGCATGGCCAAGGGTTACATTTTTAATATGAATACTCATTTCTTTCTCTTTTTTTCTCCCAACACCCCTGACCCTGTCTTGGGAATGAAAGCTTTTCCTTTCCCATCCTGAGAGGGGAGGTAGAGCATTGTGCTTCTGAACATTGAGCCCTCCCTATGTCTGAGGTTGTGGAGATGCAGGGTTGCCCATGGTTTGAATCTAAACTAGTGGGATTCTAAACTCTTCAGGGTGAAACATCCTATCAAAGTTCAGTTAAAGAGCATATGAGAAGGGATCCCGGGACAAGTAGGAAAGGCTCTGGATCAGAGGCACCTGTTGCCAAAAACCTGATTCTAGAGAGTTGTCTAAACAATAGGTCTGATGCCAGCTTGGTGCTCCAGTCCTGGGGGAAGATCTGCTGTGATGGGAAGTGTTTGAGCACACAAGAGATATACTAAACCTCAGGCCTCCCCAGCAGACCTCCTGATCTTCATGTACGTGAGAACTTTGCATGCCTCCACTATAGCTCTCTCTCATTGGGCCACCCAGTTAATGACTGAAAGTTTACAATACCAGCCCTGGCTCAAGCCCCATCACCTGGGCCTCTCAGAAGAAACTTCCCTGCAATGTACAGAATGTTCTGTAACCTACGATGACCCCTGGAGACTCCTGGGGAGGAGCTTCTATACAGATATTTTGGAGCCAAGGGGAATAATCCAAGTGACCTCTAACTAGGACAGTGGGAAGAGGGCACACCCATTACAATGAAAGCATATTCTGAATTCCCACAGCTTGCATTTGAATCTTGCCTTCATCACTTCCTAGTTGTGTAACCTTAATCCTGGGCAAGTTGGTCAGCCTCTGTGAACTTTAGTTCTCTCATCTGTAAAGTGAGGTCCTAGTATTTATTACACTTAGTGGTTGGGAGGATTCGATAAGCTTTTATATGGGAAACAGTTGTCACAGTGCCTGGCATATAGTATGTGTTGCTATTGTATTTTTGTTGTTTTTGTTTTTATTATGATGGGCAAGAAAGACTCGAGGGACATTTTAGAAATATCTAGAACTTTCCTGAATCCGAAGAAAAGATTTGGCCTGTACTTATCTGCCCATCCCAGCCTTTATTTGGGGAACTTACTCTTCTCTGGGTTCCACTTTAGGATTGATCTGGGATCAAACAATGGTGGAAAAGGGAGAATTTCTACAAAAATAAAAATTTGAATTTATATAAAAATGTATGTAATAAATACAATTCTGTTTATTTCATTCTTTTCTTTCTTCTGTGAGGAATAGGTATCTCTATCTATCAGGACTACGAATTCTGGAGTATATTTTAAATGGAAACAAAAGGTCTTTGTCTTCCCCTGTTTTTCTATGCCTGATTTGGGACCAGCTTCTACAACTAACTGTATTATTGTCCCTCCTTGGCCATGCTGTTTATCTCTGTCTCACATCCAGCTCCCAATACTGACCAGAAGAAATGGTGTACTAGTCTGAGGGACAGGGATTCAGATATCATCAGAATAAGATTAAGACCTTCCTCTTGCTTAGAGACTTTCAAAGCCATAGTAACAGGTAGGAAATTTTTTTAATGTTCATTTAGGTTCTTACTCAGAAGTGGTTATTTCTTATTTTTTGACTCAATTTCTCATATTGTTCTTTTCAACCTTCTTGTTGTTATGCTAGATTCAATAGACACTACTGATGGTTTACTGTGGGCCAAATGCTGTGCTTTCAAGTACAATTACCTCTCTTTCTCCTCCTCACTTCCCTAGGCTGTAATTCTCTCATTTTTATTACTTGGGAAAGTGCCCCAGGTTGCCAGTTCTTCAATTAACAGAGCAAAAGAAGACATATAGAATGTCACTGACAGACTGAAGAAATTACTAAGAAGTGATTTTGTATGTTTTATTTTGCCCTAGAAAATTTTCTTGTTCAGATTCCAAAAGTCACTTCCTTTAATCTAACGTGCCTTGAGTTTCAATTCTGAAAAAAATTGATTGCTCTAAAGTGATAGACAATGACTGAAAAATCATACAGAATTTAGTATTACCAAATTGACTGGCAATATGTGTTCAACAAAGTAACAACAAACATCTTATTTCTACAACAGTGATAGTGTACTTGGCATGCCAGGAACATTTTGACTTCATTTTCAGCTCTAATTGATCATGTACAAGGATTTGGATATCTGAAAAGCTGCAATAACTTCAACATCAAATCATCCTGGTAGATTACCAAAATGCATTGTTCTTCCAAAAATCGTTGGATAGCTTTCTTTACAAGTGAACTGGAAAACCTAGTACCAAGGCCAGAAAAGAAAAGACGTGAACAAAAGTAAACTGCACAAAACTGCTTCAGAACCACCAACTACTTCATTTGGATAAAATGAAAACTTTAAATATAAAGAGAGACAAAAACTAGACATGTTTGGATAGCATTAAGCTGGATGGAAATAAATTTTGATTTGTGACTTAGAAGCCCTTTCAAGTCTGTTACAGTTTTAGTCTTTAAAAACAGCTGGGAAAACAGTATTTTCTAATTGAAGAGGGAAAATAATTATGTATCTTCAAGAAGGAATTCTGACCTAGAAATTTCCTTGTATATAAAGAAGCAAATAATTTTACTAATAAAGAAATTAAGGGCAAAGGACTTAGGATCTTCAAGAACCTGAATTTTAGTAGAGTAAGATCTCACAGTACTTGAAATATGGAAAGGCTGAGGAAAAAGACTAAACAGCGAGGATCACCAAGGGCAGGAATTGGGAGGTACTGATTAGTAATGTAGATTTCCCTGAAGATGATGCCAGCTTACATACTGCTGAGAAAATTGATTCCAAAACCTTATCTTTCTCACCTGTTTTCCAAAGTCAGTTTTTTCCTGTCATGTTATTAAAGGGGGACTTTCTCCTGGCCCCTGCCGTGATGGCATCTTTCTCTTTCTACCTGGAGCTCCCCCCTGCCCAAGCCCTGAATTGCCTTCCTCCATTTCTTCCAGAGCCATTGAGTGTCGTCCCATTTCACCCTACAAATGGACATTTTGACATCGTT
The DNA here is from genome assembly GCF_049350105.2 of Macaca mulatta. Classification (NCBI taxonomy): domain Eukaryota; kingdom Metazoa; phylum Chordata; class Mammalia; order Primates; family Cercopithecidae; genus Macaca; species Macaca mulatta. The sequence goes on along the minus strand of NC_133417.1, from coordinate 120,995,389 downwards.
TACTGTGCACAAAAGACAGAAGACCCTCCTGCTGTTGTAAAACACTCCCTCAACACTTTCCTTTTCTGTAATCTAATGTGGTGGGGCTTCTGGGCCACTTTGGTGAGTCACTGGCATTGTTTCCTACAGAGCCTGGGGGTCTTTCTTTCTTTGACTTCTCTCCTTTCCTTCTCCAATCCTCTCTTTGCAGCATATGCTCTCCAAAGCTAGCTTTTGACACCTTGAAGACACCAAGAGGGTGCTTGCTGCTCTGTTAAGTCCCTGGTTTAGCTGAAGGTTGCTGGGATTGGCCTGTGCTGCTCTTGGTAAGACAACTTCTGTGCCGCAGAGGTGGCTCTCCGTCCCCAGTGGGCCCCGGTGGACCTCCTTACAGAGAGTGAGTCTCAGGTTCTAATCGGCATCTCTGCCCAAAGCATGTGACGTAGAGAACACAAATAGTGGCCTTGATTGTATTGTTCAGGTCCCACGTGCTTGCTGTGAAGTAAAGAAAGGTTGTAGGTTTTGGTGACGGTGGTCAGTGGTCAAATTGGCCTGGAATTACTAGGGAGAAATTTCTTGGAGCAACTGGGACTTGAGTTGAGCAGGATTTGAAGCAGCATCAGCAATGAAGAAAGCATTTCCCAGAGGAGCAACCTAAACATTTTGAGAATAAATATTGTTCGTTTGAGGGTAGGTAGGAGAAAGTCTGGCTGGAGTAGAAGGGGCAGGCTAGAAACTGGGACCATATTTATTTGTCCATTGCTTTCCATTTTAACTGTTAATTAATTAAAAAATTAATGCATATACATGATAAGAAACCAAATAATATACATTGGTAAATGGTGAAAAGTTTCTCTTCTACCTTCATTTTCCATTTTTCTTTCCCAAAGGTAATCATTGTTTCCAGTGTATCTTTCCAGAGATATTATATCTAGGCCTGTATATTTATATATCCCTATATATTTCTATATTTCTACCTGCCTATTTGTCCATCTGTCTCTCCATCCATCTCTTGATCTCTAACCCCCTTCGTTTTACACAAACAGCAACAGACATTATTACATGCTGGTCTGTATGTAGGTTTTTTTTTTTTCCTAACTTAACCGAATATTCTGGAAATTGTTCATATTGTGACCACAGTTTGTTCCATCAAAATTGGGATGTGGAGTGTGACGAAGGATTCTTTCTGATTTGTAGATTCATTTTTATAAAAGACTTATAAAAGTACAATGATTGTATTGCATTTAATTAAGCATTAAACTGAATGTGTCTGTGGTATTTATAATATCCATAAGTTTAGCCTGGCAGGTGTATGTGTGGAGGAGACAGGTGGGAGGCAGGCAGACCTGGAAGTAGGAGCTCCTTTAAACAACTTGGGTGATCCAAGTGCAGTTGTGGTGGGAGTGGAACATAACCACGCACAGTAAAAGCTGGTTTGAGCCCTGTCTCCTATTATCAGGTTTTAAAGAGACTGCCACTCCATTCTTTAGATAGTATCAACTGGAGCTGGATGGTATTTGAAGGAATGACAAACCTCTCAGTACCGGTGGTTTTTAATGGTGCCCACAACTTCTCCAGCAGATTTTAGCAGATGTTGTCAGAGCCTTGATCATATCTGCTTGGCACTCATCATCACGGTGCAAGTGGATGGCAGTGTCTCACTGCAAACACTGGGAACCTGCCTGAGGGTTTCCTCATGGACTGCCCGTGGGCAGTGGAAATTGCCAGGCAGTCAATGCACCTGGAGGAGCCATCATCCATGATAAACTGGAGCTGGAGAATGAATACTCCTATTTCCTCACTCTTCAGTGGAACAACTCGGAGATTCTGGGATGTGATCCACCCTGCAACCTAGATGTACTCAGAGGGATTAAGACTTAGGTACCCACAGCATCCGGTTTATGTACTAACAGTATACCCTGTACTGGCTTTTCCCCCTTGCTCGCGTTCACACTTTCCTGCTGTCCTCCTGGCACTTCCTAGGACTTTCTTTCTGTTAATTACTTGCGTAGTTCTTTTTTTTTTTTTTTTGACGGAGTCTCACTCTGTCGCTAGGCTGGAGTGCAGTGGCGTGATCTTGGCTCACTGCAACCTCTGTTTTCCAGGTTCAAGTGATTCTCCTGCCTCAGCCTCCCAAGTAGCTGGGACTATAGGCGTGCGCCACCACACCCAGCTAATTTTTGTATTTTTATTAGAGACAAGGTTTCACCATGTTGGCCAGGATGGTCTCGATCTGTTCACCTTGTGATCTGCCCACCTCAACCTCCCAAAGCAGATCACTGTCTTAAGATCTGTTTCTGAGTGAAACCAATCTTAGACCCAGGATCTTTCCTGCCCTATTCTTACCTCACTCTAACAAAGAGAAAAAAGCAAATGTCATCATTTGGTGGTAATGAATCACTTAATGTTAGTGACAAATTCCTTTTTGACACATGGAAACCAGTCTTACTGTTTCAGAGTCAATTTGGTCTCCTTCATCCTCACCCCACCCCTACCCTGGCTGCAGTCCCATTCTCATTTCCAGGGAGAACAGAGTGTGAAGGGGGCTGACTGCGGCCCATGCACTATCTATGTTTTCCATTTGAAAGACTCCCGTGGGGGTTGGCTCATGCAGTTGACAGAAGGCAGCACCTTGCTGGGCTCATGTGAGGAAACAACAAGAGTGATATGTCCAGCTCTCTATTCTGACAATAATCATTCCTGTGGCTTTCCAGCCAAGGTCTCTGCCCTTTTGTAGTCAGTTTATAGCTGTCTTGATCACCCACGTTTTGCCTTTTATTTGATGGGCTTTCAAAAGCACAAATTTTGTGAGTGTGCAGGATTTTGGATATATAAATGAACTCCACCCTGGGGCTCTCAAAGAGTTCTGTTTGTGCCAGCCAGTAAGCATGGTTATGTGGGTCCTGTGGGGAGAAAAAGAATGGATTCTACAAACAAATCAAAGTGATCTGACCAGAGCTTCTCAATGCTTGTTTGACCATTGCCAGGAAAATTTATATTTTTATTGTGCATCATTACATACTCATGGACAGATTTCTACTAATAAACAAAAGGGATAATTGAGATGTAGGCATTTATTAAGTGTTGGAGTCTCAATCCACTCACGTATCTATGTGAAAGCAAAATGCTATGACTTCTCTGCAAAGACTGGTTCATCTAGTAAATGTCTGGTGTACTTTGCAAAGCTCCCTTTGTTTTAGAAGGAAATGTAGCTGTTGGTCACAACCTAATTATCACCAGTCACTCCACATGGCCTGGCTTTGGAGACTTGGCTTAGTAGCCTGGAGACTTGAAATAAAGATCGGATTTGTGCCTGAGGAGTATGAGAGTTTTCACATATGCATAACTCTGTTCTGCTTGAAAAGAAAGGTGGGATGGGCCAGAAAATAGCTTATCCCAAAGCCATTTAACTTTAGCCAAAGATCTGTCATTTGGTGCCGATTATGAGAATTACAGAATTTACTGCCTCAAATGAACTTCTTAAATCATCTCTTCCATTTTTTAAAGATGAAAAACTGAAGCTTAAAGAGTTGAAGGAATTTGCTCAAGGTCATTCAGCTTGGAACTACCACGCTAGACACTGTCACCTTGACTTTATACTAATGATGCTCAACCCTGTCTCAGAATAAGGACCCCTTCTTTAACATAGAAGAAAAGTTTTGGAACTTCCGCAGGATAGCAGTTGTGGTTTTGAACAGTCACTGCTTGAGGAAACACATATATGCACCTGTTTATGTGAATTCTTGGTGGTAACTCAGCCGCCTGTCCGTCATGGAACCCTGTCCAATGCCAGTATCAGTTCACCCTTTCCTTCTCTGTATAGTGGCCATGTCAACTGCTGGTTGTTTGCACCTCCAGTCCTGGGTAAAGAGAGGCAAGAAAAGGGCAGAAAAGCCACTTTGGACTCTTGCCTCTCCTTTGTCACGTACCTTCCATCACTAAGCCTCACCAAGTGCCTCTGATCCCTCCTTTGAACGACTGGACATCATTCTCCACCATCGGCTCCTCCCATCTCACTTTTACTGCCAGCATTGTCTTCCTGCTTGCCATCCCTTCATGTCGGAATTACTGAAACAACCTCCAGTGGCATCTCAGATTCTGTTTCCTTCCTCCTTTAATCTGCCCTGAGCACCATGGTTGAACTTATCTTCCTAAACCACAAGTTTCATATCAATCTCCTCCCAAGAAATCTCCAACACTCAGAAAACTCTACTGTCTCTAATATATAAAACCCCTCAGAAAATCCATATTGGCTTTTAAAGTCCTGCACAATCAATATCTACCCTTTTGTAGGAATCACACTATTTTACTCTTGTTTGGTGTGCTTTTATATTTATATGAATTTCTTTTTCATTTGATCTTGTGAGATCCCTTGATATGAATAGCATAGGCTTTGTAATTGGACAAGCTTATTATGTGCTGAGTCTCAAATTCACTCAGTTTCCATCTTGAAGATGATAAATTGGGTTCACATGCCTGCTTGGCTATTTACTGGTTATGAGAAGTTGGCAAATTTCTTTGTCTCTGCAATTCTCAGTTTCTTTATCTGTAAAATGATCGCCGCAATGCCTATCTTTCAGAGTTGTTAGGAGAATTAGAAAAAATATCTGACACAGTACTTTCAGCCTTTATAATTTAATGCTGCCACTCCCCCACATGAACTCTTCTCTCTAATAAGACTGTTCTCTTTGCTGACTGACTTCTAAATGTGCCATGCTCATTCCTAACTCTAAATTTTGGTGCATTCATGTCTTCTCTCATAAGAAACTTCTTTCTCTCTTTCCCCCGCACCCCGGGCCTATCCAAATTTTATTTTTATCTGAGAATCCAGCCCAGTATTCAGTTTAAATTTCATCTTCTCTGGAAGTCTTTCTCAAACATTCCACTCTGTTTCTGTCCTCGAAACTTCTTAAGTGAATAGAACAGATGATATCACTTAACTTAGTGTTTCTCCAAGTCTGATTGGTGGAAGATGATGCACACAAAAAGGTGTTCACAATCAAGTAGTACAGGAAGGACTGCATCGTGCATCCCTGTCTTAGAGATTTGCAATTTACATTAGCCCAGTCAAGGTTCTGAGAGAGCTGACAAAAAAGAAAATTATTTAACTTTGTTCAAGCTTGCAGTTCTCAAAACTATTTAGTGGTTGAATTGTTTTTTCATATAAAAGCTATTAAATCAAGTAGTGTGTGTTCTTAGGAGCATGCTGTGGGAAACTGACTTATTGCCTTGTGATTTTTCTCTCTATAGGATGTTTCCTGGAAGTTGCTGTCTCATATTTTTATTTTTACAGCAACATTGAACTTTTAGCTATGCATCTTCTAGGTGCTCAACAAATACTTGTTAAGAGAAATAAAGTTTGTAGTGTGGAAAGTCAGAGGAATTTTAACATGGAACTCTTATCAGCAGGGACTCTAGTCAAAGTAAGGTAAAAACGGTTATGCAAACTGGTGCCTGAAATGAGGTTTGGGAGCTTGTGGGTTTCAATTAAATACGCCATTCTTTTGTTCCATTTGCTTAAAGGCAAGAGATTTTGTTAAATTATACCTATATGTTCCCATTTGTTTTCCTTTATAAATAGACTTGGAATAAGCTTTTTGAATGGTTTCAAAAGTTTGTGAGGATGGAAGCACAGCTCTGAGAGTAAGATTGGGTATACCTCTTTCAGATATGCATGTGTAGTGTCTAGTTTTATAGCCCACACACATTTTTAAGCTGTATTGCTTTTAAAAGGAACTTAAACATTATTTTGATTTAAAAGTTATATTTTGGGGGAAAAGTCTAGGAATAAAGAGACCATAACAATATAATGCCATGAAGTTACAACCTTATGGTGGTGTTTCCTCTGGGCATGTGAAATAAAGTTTGATTTATTGAAATGATTTTTTTAAACCATACTCTTAATTCACTGCACATTTAGGCCTTATATTTTGCTTAATTCTTATACTTGAGATCTAGCCCAAATGCCATATGTGTGCTTGTATGTATATCTCACTTTATAGGGAGGGCTCTTCCATTTAAAACTCAGAGAGGGTAAAAAGCAGAAGATAACCTTTGAAGAAGAGACATAACATTACCCACCAAATGCCAGAATTTCTAAAGGAAGTTGGATCTGTTGAAAGGAGCCTCTGTGTTCCTAAGATGGGTTGGTTGAGGCCATGGAGGTCTTTGGTTTTATATTCTTGGTCTCGCCTTTTAAAGAGGAAGTGCAGCTCCTATGAAGCAATGGCCTGACATTGGTAGGGTTGAGGTTCACGACTTGTTCAGCCTGTGGACCCTGAGATGACCTTGCATTAGTCATGTGTCTGTGGGCCAAAACCTCATCTCATGCCCCGTGGGAGGGTGGTGCCCTTTGTGAGGTTCATGTTTGGATGAATTACTAACCACAGTGAAGCAGCCTCTTAAATTAGGCTTCTGGATTATGGAGCAAAATAAAAAAATGTGTCCTTCTCTCACATGTTTTTGCATCAGCCCTGCTTGCCTGCGTGTGCTGCTTTTATTTCCTCAGCTGTGGGGCAAAGGATCTATAGCTCTTGTTTAGCATTTAAATACAGAAGGCATTGAGAGGGTAAGTCCTCAAGCATACAAAGCCCTAAAGAACATTGCCATTCTTGTGCTCTTAGATGTGCATGAATCTTTCAAGACACTTTTCATTTTCATATTCATTGTGAATGATGACGTTTGTAATTTATTTTGTTGAATTGTGAATATATTTTTTCATGTATTGGGCTGAAACACACAACATTGCTGATGTTTGACCACTTTCCACTTATAAAAATAGCAATTTCATTTGGTTCCCTCTAGGGGAAGTGAAGAGAAAAATCTGCCCAGTCTCCTTTCCCTTTAATGAATCTTTATTATCCTGCTGGTGCAGATTGCCTGACTCTCCAACTATAAATCGGGAGGGAGGAGGGCTAGTCTTGGAGTTGTTGACTGGGTTGTCATAGCTGGCCTGGGCTCTGGAGTGAGGATGGTCAGTGTTGGGCACAATTAATTCATCCATAGAAGGAAAAAGATGTTGAGCAAAATATCTCAATGAAGTAATGGATTCAAATGGTGTCAGGAACATCTAAACAGCACAGCAATTGCTTCTACATCAAATGTGACATTTGGCATTGAGGGTAAGTTTACAGAGCCAGAGCTAAACTCAGGTCAGGATTTAACACTGTGTTAAACCATTTTGACATGTGGCTTATATTTGTTGATGAGACCAACTGCATTTGACCTGCTAAACATTAGGAGAATGAAAATACGAGAAAAACATAGATCCTTATGGGAAAAGATGCAAGTAGAATTATTTTCACTGAGTGGAAGATGGAGATGGAGGTGGGGGTCTGAGGATAGAAAAGAAAGTGAAAATATGAAAGTAAGAGAAGAGTGAGGATAATTGCCAAGGAATTTAGCACCGCAAAAGGTCAGTGTGTTCTTGGGCAATGCTAGTGGCTATAGCAGGAGGTAAGCATGATGAGAGGTGCTGTGGCCTTTCCACAGCACGCTTCCAAGTTCAGTGAAGACTCTAATCAAATGCCTGGTCTACCAGAAGTAGGAAATTGGGTGACTTTAGGTAGAAAAATATTTTATAGGTTTGTGACAAATTGTCATACCTCTAAATCCAATTCATAGCATATATATATATATATATACACACAATCTTACACAAACATCAACCTAACAAAGCATCGATCCACATATATCCACATTTCCTTTCATGTGGACTTAGTTTTTCTTAACCCTCAATCGGGTTTTAGTATTGCCTGTAAACAGATATCTTGCTGAATGTGAGAGCGGTTTCTAAAAAGAAGATACAGCCCCATTTCTGGTCTGTACCTTTCCGCAGCTTATATATATTTTTAAATAAACCTAGGGTTACTGGTTTTGATTGGCCTATTTCCGCTGAATATTACTCAAGGAGGAATATTATTATTGGAAAGAACCTGATGTGTACTGGTTGTGGAATGGAGGAATGAGCATTCTGAACAAATAGTTAACTTCTAATAGTTAACCGTTTTCCTTGTAAAAGTCAAGATAAGATACACTCAGCAAGCTTGTGAATTTTGAAGGCTGGGAAGCCCTGGATTCCTGCAGAGTCATTGTGAGGTTTGCCTTTATTGGCCTCTGTTTCCCATGCAAGGGACAATTGTATAAACCCCCTCTCCCTGCACCCTCCTCCCTCCCATGTTGGTTTAATCCTTGGGCTGTTTCCTGCCTGCCCCCCTGGGAAATGCTGGTAAGAATTTCTTAAGATAGAACTTCCAGGGTCTTTATCTAGTTCCTCTCCCAGGCCAACCATTGGAACTTTCCTTTTGGATATGTCTCATTTGTGCAGCAAGTTTAACAGAGTGTGATATGCAAGTTCTAACAGGCAATGAGGTATAATAGAGCATTCAAGACTGACACCAGTGTACTGGCTTTTTAAAACCTTAGGCACAAAACCTCAATTCAAAAGAGGAAAAATCTAAAGGTAGAAAGACTGCTTTTGGTCAGGGGGTTAAGTTAGATTCCTCAAGTCTCATGGTACAGGCAAGTTTTCGTTGTTTAGGGCTGTAGAATAAATCTTATTGTGCCCAATATGGAAAACAGAACAAAATGTTAAAGGGGAGTGCTGTGGCTTAGAGTCTCACCCGCTCTGCTCTTTTCATTTCTTCTACTTTCCTGGGAAACCTTGAAAGATTTCACAGAGCCCTTGGGGTTGTACAGAGCACCAGGGTGGAAAATTGGTTGGGCCAATATTCTCAAATATAGTACATCTGATGATTTTTATTAAGACCCACATGATGATGTAGATTTGCAGAGAGAGCAGATAATAAGATAAATAAGATAAGAGGCATGAGTAATGGGCCTGGTTCAATACACTCTCAGGTGGTCTAGAAAGCTTTCTGACTTCTAAATATGTTGAACACATGTACAAATGGTTTATGAATGTAGGTTTTCTGAGAGAGATAAGTAAATAAAAAGAAACAGTACCAGGCTTGGGTCATTTTTGCCTCAGGAGGAAGAGGCTATTTGTTCATCCATGGAAAAAAGGGCCAATGAGCTGCAATTTTCAGCCTAAACTCTCTTAAAGATGGCTGGTCAACTTCATGTCAGATGCAGAGTTCTTTCTCCTCCAAAAACTCATCATTGATTTAGGAGACAAGACATAGACAGATTAAGTAGTTGACTGTCAATACACGGCAATCCAAGGTAAACACTTATGGGAGTGACAGAGGTACCTGCTGCTGAAAAGGTACTTGAGTGTTGAAATAGTCAAGGAAGCTTTTCTGATGAAAACATCCTATGACCAGAAGTGGTTAGAGAGGGTTCGTGTGCTAACTATATTCTCTCTGTGAGGATTAGCCTAGGTGGTTAGAGGATACAAGTGGAGATAAGAAATCTTGGCCCTCTGGGGAGGACTTTTGTGCACAGGAGAAATAAAACAAGCAGGCTTCATGCGTGGACTGGAAGCCACGGAACAGCCACATCGCATGGTAATCAGGAACCTCAAAGGACAGTTGTCTACGGTCTGCCAGCAGCAGTGGCTCATGGGTGATTCTTCTAGGGCTGATCATAAATGTGACTCACCTTGTTGTGAATGCTCATTTCCATCTGCAGCTCACTTTTTAGAGATTGGCTAGTCTTGGTGAGGAGCCCATTCTGGCCTAGTCAGTTGTGGACAAGTGGACAGATTCACAGAGTAAGGCATAGAAATATGGATGTCTGTCTGTGTTGCGGTGGCTCCATGTCTGTAATCCCAGCACTTTGGGAGCCCGAGGAGGGCAGATCACAAGGTCAGGAGTTAGAGACCAGCCTGACCAACATGGTGAAACCTCATCTCTACTAAAAATACAAAAATTAGCTGGGCATGGTGGTGCACATCTGTAATCCCAGCTACTCAGGAGGCTGAGGCGGGAGAATCGCTTGAACCCAGGAGGTGGGATTTGCAGTGAGCCGAGATCATGCCACTGCACTCCAGCTTGGGTGACAGAGCTGAGCAAGACTCCATCTCAAAACAAAAAAACAAAAAAACAAAAAAACAAAGAAAGAAAGAAATTTGGATGTCTGCAACTCTTAAGGCTATTTCCTTCCTTGGGGGACTGTGGCAGGAACCCCTTTAACAGTGCCTGAGATTGTGGCACTGGCTTCCCACTCAGGCAGTATCCATTGCGGAAGATGTGTTGTACCCCAAAGATCTACCTTATACTGCACACATTTGGATCAGGAAGCACTCACTAATTAATTCTGTCTTACTTTTCATATTTGTTTTTTAGAGTCTTTTTTGTCAGAAATGCATATGCAAACACAATGCAAACATGTATCAATGCCATTTCTATATGATTGTCAGGATTTATTATATAAAAGGATTGACTTTACTGATATTCTAATAGAATAAATCGGCCTGTCTTGCATTCTTCAAAGATCTCCTAAAGGTAGCAACAAATGATGGGATCATTATTAAACTAAGATGAAGGTGTTGGAAGGGCCTTGGAGAAACATGAGCATAATACTACTAGGAGAACTGTAAGTTCTTAAAAATGATCAAGACCCTCAAAGTCATCTTGCCCCGAACTAGGGAGAGTCCGTAAAAATCATCCACTGCTATCATGAAGCTTGACAGGGAGGCTGAGACTGTGCAAGCTCTCTCGGACAGAAATTTATGGAACAAATCTGAGCTTTTATTGGGAAAAGAGAGTGAGAAGAGCCTTTTACTAAAGAGAATCTTGTCGCAGAAGATGGTCCATGGGACTTTGTGGCTAAGGAGAGGTTACTTTTAATATACAATAGTGACAAGGAAAATAGGAGGTGGCAGACACAATTCCATGCTTTTGACCCTTCAGTATTAGCTATTCTGAACTTTGTTCTTTAACATCTTAATTTCTTGTCAACATTTCCCTGCCGCCCCCCGCCGCTCCTCTCAAATCGCTCCCTTCTTTAATTACCTTGTATTTTTAATTTCTTTCGTATTGTCTTTGCCTCCTGCTATATTTCCTAATATAAGTGTTTTAATTGCTTTGAAATAATTCTAAGACTAAGGCATTTTAGGAATCAATGTATTCTTTTCGTGTGTGTGTGTGTCTTCAGTTCTTTTTTCTCCTCCTTCACATCCAATGCAATTGTTCCTAAATTGTGTTATTTTTACTTGAAGTGGCCTATATTTGTGACACTGTGGGTTTAGCATAACACAAATAATTTAGTAAGTTAGTACAATGAAGTAATGACTTATACTCTCAATGAGTTCTGCTCCTAATCCTCATCCTCTTTGTTTTGTAATTTTTCTTTTTCAAAGTATTTCCAGTTGTTATCTCAGTCTACTATTGTATAAACTGTCTTGTTTTATTTTCACAGATATCATTTAGGGAAGTAGAAAGGTGTGGTAGAGAATTCGAGTTATGTGCTTTTTATGCTTGCTCTCATTTAGTTTTCCCAATAACTGTATGAGGTAGGTATTCTTGTTCCTGTTGTACAGATGAGGAAACTGAGCCCGAGAAGGTTTAGTACCTTTTCCAGTTGCACACAGTTCGATAAGTGTCTTAGTCAGCTTAGGCTGCCATAACAAAATACCAGAGACTAGGTCCTTAAACAACATAAATTTATTTTGTTGCAGTTCTGGAGGCTGGAAGTCTGAGAACATGAAGGCAGCATGATGAAGTTCTGTGAGGGCTCCCTTCCTGCCTTGCAGACAGCTGCCTTCTTGCTGTGTCCTCATATAGCAGAGAGAGACAGCAAGAGAGAGAAAAACAGAGAGAGAGAGAGAGAGCACAAAAGAGAGAGAAAGAGAGGTGAGGTGGGAGGTGTTGCTGAGATGCTGTGCTTATATGTGATAGAAAGTCTCCCTGCTGATAAAAAGGTGGAAGAGGTAAGCGCTCTTGGACATATTTCCAGGGGGTGAAAACACACATTAGGATTCCATGAGGGGTCTGCATTCAAGGAGATAAGGAGGAGGCTATGAGGACTAGCTCTCAGGACACAGAGTGGAAAGACACTGGTTGCCGTATTGGTCTCTAGGAGTGAGGCATTGGGATGTGGATCTAAATTGCTACATCCAGAGATGAGCTCTGGGATTGCCTTCAGGGTCATTCTACCTTTGTCTTGAAGAGTAGTGTATGTTCACAGCCAAATTGCTCTGTAGTTCATAAAGGTCCAGTCCTTTAGGATCCAAGAATTCCAACAGCCTTCCTTCATTTCGTCTCATCTTGATCCCTTTCAGTTCAAACTGGCAGCGTTTCTGCTGGGGTGGCTGATTAGGTTCATGGTTCACACCCAGCTTAACCTCCTTAACAAATGGTTGCTTGGTCACATCCTTAGTGTTCTTTTCAGAGCAAGCTTTCTTACTTTTTGCAATACAGATAGGCTGAGAAGTTCTTGTTCCTTTTTGCTTACAATTCCATCTTCAATTTATCTTGCTCTTCTCACATTTTACTATAAGCAGTTGGAAGAAAGTTGCACTTTCAACACTTTGCTTAGCAATCTCCTCAGCTAGATGTCCAATTGCATCATTGGCAAGTTTTGCTTTCCATAAAACACTAAAAAACAATTCAGCCAAATTCATTGCCACTTTGTAACAAGGATATTCTTTTATGCATTGTCCAATAATTTGCTCCTTATTTCTGTCTGAGACCTCACCAGAATGGCCTTTACCTTCCATATTTCTATTAACATTCTATTCACAATTACTTACATATTCTCCAAGATGGAAGCTTTCTCTACAGCTTTCATCTTTTTTTTTTTCTTGTGCCATCACCAGAATTGCCTTTAACAGTCCCTTCATAGCAGTCTTGCTTCTAGTGTGTATCTCAAAACTCTTCCAACCTCCTCTACCCATTACTTAATTACAAAATCTCTTCCACATTTTTAGGTATTTGTTACAGTGGTACCCCACTTTTTGGTACCAAATCTGTATTAGTCTGAGTTTTCCAGAAAAACAGAGATATCTATAGATATCTCCTCCATTGGTTCTTTTTTGTGCATGTATATAAAATAAAGAATTGGCTTATATGATTAGGGGTCAGAGAACTTCATGATCTGCAGCTGGAAAACAGGTGACTCAAAAGAGCCAGTGGTATGGTTCCAGCTTGAGTCTGAGTCCAAAGACAGGAGAATACCTATGTCCCAGCTCAAAGACAGGTAGAGAGGCACTCTGATCCAATTGAGATAACACACAAAATCAATCCTCACAATAAGTGATGGAGTCTGGATATAAAATTCAAAGCCTGTGATTTAATTATTGTGCTCTACTGGCTCCCCATAGAACTACTATTTATGGGCTACTTACTATGTACCAGGCAATTTTAGATACATTTTCTTATAAGATTTCTAACAATCTACGAGATTTAAAGAGCTATATAACTTACTAGCTGTGTGACTGTCTAGTTAGTGTGCCTGAGCCATACTTACCTTATGTGTAACATGAGAATAATAACACTTGTTTCACGTCTGACTAACAGTTATTGTGAAGAGTTCATGAGAGAATGCATATGAAAATAATTATTGAACCATGACGTGTGATGTAACGGTATGCATTGCAAATGTGGAAATGTTATTTATTCCATTAGTTAGACAACTTTCCAAATGAGAAATCCTGGAAACAAAGAGGTAGATGTAAATTTAACCAATATTTATCAAATATCCACTGTGTGCCAGATACTCTCCTCAGCACTTGCTAGAGTGATCTGCTCAAGATCTCTTGCTTTATTAGAGCAGATCTGGAATTATAATTGGTGTGTTGGCTCCAGATTGATGAACGAGTACTTGTCCCAAAAGTGAGAACTGAGCTGAAGACTTGTTGCAGACAGAGTTGCTGCTGAGTTGACCAGTGAAATTTATTTCTTGCTGACTTTCCCTTCTTTATTTTTGTGTTTTGCTGAGCTTTTCCCCAGTCTTGCATTATAATAGGCTTTTCCAATATAATAGATCATATCCGGATTTTTTCAGCTCCTTTAGAAAATTCCTGTGATAGAGTCCTGGACCTGGAGCTTTTTGCTATTCATTTATTGCTTTACTTTTTAAGCTAAGGGAAAACAGAAGCAAGGTGCTTGGTTTGAAAGCATTCATGGCTTGACCATGCTGGTTCTGCAGGTGCCCACATGCCACACATATGTTTTCTTGAGCACACAGCTTCACTCAAAGCAGGTTCAGGCCACCTGTTTTTCACCTGCTGGTGTGTTCTCTGTTGGAAGGAGGACTGTCTCCTGTCCTCTCTCTCAGATAATGAGGCAGGATGCCCCAGGACACTAGACAAGGACAGGGGGGCATTGGATTATCCTCCCTCTTCTGCCCCTAGCTCCCACTGGGCCTTCAAATGGGGAGAGTTCATTACCTTGTGTCAGACTGAATGATGTTTCAAAGACTGCAGGCTGTAGTTTCTGAGTGGAGATGTATTTGAGATAATGAGGAACAGACTTCTATATGAGAAATGAAGCTTTTTGTAGCTGGCCTCTGAGGCTTCTGCCAAAAAAACTCAAGGCTGAGCTAATCGTAACGAATTTTTAAAAGTTATATTCAGGTAACAATGTAAAAAAATGGAAATATTATTTTAGCAAAAAAGCAATGTTTAGAATAGAGGTAAATGATTTCATTGATTAACCCAAAGCTATTAACCAGTAACACAAATATAAATTTTTATTATAGACATATATTGCCAAGCTACAGAAAATCCATGACTTCCCTAGAGGGAAAATTAGCATTTGTTTTATTTATATTAAAAATAATCATATTTAAGATTATTTTGCAGGTGGTGCATGCGTGTGTCATGTGGTTTAATCTATTTATTTATCTCAAGTTATGGAAAAGTCTATAGCTTATGTGGAATGTGGTTTCAATCAATCTTCATCTGTTTTTCAGATGCCTTATTCATTTGAATGAGTAAGAGAAGAAAAGATGAAAATAATAACAATAAAAATAATGGAAATGATAATAGAAATAATAATATTTGTTTACTGCTTTGCAAAGTTCACTCACAAAATTTATCTCTTTTAAACTCTAAAGCTCTTAAGAGGGAGTTTTTGACCTGTGAGTCAAGACAAGCATCATTATTGCTATTTCTTTGATAAATGAGCGCAGAACCACTATAACATAGTTAAAGGAAATAAATATTTTTCTTCTTATAGCCATATTAAAAACTCAAGGTGAAACCTTTTAAAATTAATAAACTGAGTAGGATTTTATTCCTAGAACATAACGGTCTCTGGAAAACACTACCCTGGTTGGCATCACATAGAGTAGGAGAAAGGTATTTAGCGCTAAAGCTACGTAAAATGTCTAACACATGGTTGTTGCTCAATAGATGTCCATTCTCCTCCTTGCCTGGACATGACTATGTCATTACTGCTGAGCACTGTGCTGGATTATCTTGAGGATACAAGTGAGCTTAGGACATGCCTCCTGTCCTTATGTTGTGTATAATCTAACTGGGAAGGCAGAGCATGGCCATCTCTAAATCAATCACTGTGACCAGTACTGCCTGAGTCATGGGTGTGTGTATGTGGGATAAGCCCAGCCTAACCACATACATTGGGTTACAGTGGGAGCAGTTCCCCGAAGTAAAATCAAAGTGTCATTTCCAGATGAAGGGTGAATGAATGATGGGCTACAGATGTCCAACTCAGGTGCATCTTCTGACATCCATGGAGTTAAGAAATCCCAGAAATCCCTGCTATCCAAAGCCCTGCCTCTTATTGTCAACTCTCCTCTTTCCCAGGCAATCCTGCCAGCTCTAGTTGCAAAATGGAATGCATTTCCCCATATAAACAGAGTTATAAATGCTGGCTAAGCATAGCTAATATGGTACTATTGGTAGTACGTATTTCAAATACATTAACTTTAAAGTGCCTTTTGTGGGAAGTTTTGAGGATTTAACCACAATTTATAATACAGTGAATATGAGAAAATGTATGCTGAGAAACTAAACACTCAAACCAACAGACAAACTCTCTAAACATGAATTGGAGTTGTATGAGCACAATTGACTGCTAAGTTGTGTAGTAGAATTTGGAAGGGCTGAGACCATTCAGAGAAAGGAGTGTTCCATAGGAGCGCTCTGAGTCTGGGGAAGGGTTAGAGAGCCTTATACTATCCATCCATCTTGATGACAGCAAAATCTGTCTTGGGTTCCCCAGATATTATCTCATGAGATGAGGGTGACCTGGGTCTTGTGTCTCAGGGCAGCTGGTCTGGGGCTCACCTTTGGGTTCCCTCGTTACCCGATATATGCCGCTCTCGACACTTCATTCTTGCTTGAAAACAAGAGAGGAGTATGTACATATTTTAATCAAGAGTATTTTAAATATTTGTTTAAAAGGTTTTAAACATAAAAATACAAGAAAATGCAAAAATGTTTTGTAAAAAGCGTAAATGGGGAAGTCTTTCTGTCCCCTCCACTCCCTCCTATCGCATTCCCTTAAGTGAGGTGTTGGTATGGTTTGGCTGTGTCCCCACCCACATCTCACGTTGAATTGTACTACTCCCCACATGTCAAGGGCAGGACCAGGTGGAGAAGATTGAATCATGAGGGTGGTTCCCCCATACTGTTCTTGCGGTAGTGAATAAGTCTCACAAGATCTGATGATTTTATAAATGGGAGTTACCCTGCACAAGGTCTCTTGCCTGCCGTCATGTAAGATGTCCCTTTGCTCTTCCTTCACCTTCTGCCATGATGTGAGGCCTCCCCAGCCATGTGGAACTCTTTCTTTTGACTGAGTGCAGTGACTCACACCTGTAATCCCAGCACTTTGGGAGGCCGAGGCGGGTGGATCAACTGAGGTTGGGAGTTCGAGATCAGCCTGACTAACATGGAGAAACCCCATCTCTACTAAAAGTACAAAATTAGCCAGGTGTGGTGGTGCATGCCTGTAATCCCAGCTACTCAGGAGGCTAAGGCAGGAGAATTGCTTGAACCTGGGAGGTGGAGGTTGCAGTGAGCCGAGATCGCACCATTGCACTCCACCCTGGGCAACAAGAGTAGAACTCCATCTCACAAAAAAAAAAAAAAAAAAAAAAAAAAAAAAAAAAAAAAGGACCCCAGAGAACTCTCTCGTTGTCTTTGCACCATGGAAGGATACAACAAGAAGACAGCAACCTGAATACTGGAAGCAGGACCTCACCAGAACGAACCATGCCTGCATGCTGATCTCAGACCTCCAACCTTTAGAACTGTGAGAAATAAATTTTTGTCTTTTCTAAGCCACCAAGACTAGACTATACTTTGTTATAGCAGCTTGAACTGACAAAGATACCCTTTACTTTGAAAATCATTGTTTCTTATTTCAAAGCCTACATTAACTAAACCCGTTATGGTTTACAGCATGCATCTTTAACTTATTGTAGCCCATTTAAAATAATATTATACTACTTTAGCTAAGAAATTTGTAATAACATACTTTCATTTTCTCTCTTTCTAAATGTTTTGCTATTTTACTATACTTCTACATATATTATAAAACCCACTGTAAAAAAACCCACGATATATATTTGCTTTACATACTCATCTTTTGAATAACCTAAAAAGCTAATCATTTGAAGACACTAACAAATTAATACATGTTTCATATTTTTTCCATTTCCAGCCATCTTCATTCTTTTTTGTTGATTCCAGTTTCCATTTCAAATAGAGGGAGGTGCCTGAAGCCTTGGTGGGTCTCATGCATGCATAGGGGGATGTTTGTAGAAAAGCAACCAGAAGTTTCACATCCCTGGGTGGGAGCTGGTGCAGAAATGCTGAGAGAAGGTGGACTGGAAGAGGCCTGGAGTCTAGACTGGAAAGCCATAGATTGCAGAGACATTGAAATGGGAGATTATAGCTGTGACCTGAGCTTTAGTAGTGGGTGTCTATTTATTATATAATAAAGAATTTGTGTAGTCTTTTTCTCTGGTTCCCAGGGAGAACTTCTAAACCCTTGGCATTTCCTGAGTGAGAGTATCTTTTTTCATTCATGATGGCCCCTGATAGTTTATGCTAATGAGGTGACTTGGGATAGGGGCAGGCCAGAAAGATCAACCATGTGGTTAGAAGGTTGAGCCACAGGATATCAGCCTACCTTCCCAACCTCTGCACAGGGAAGGAGGCTAGAGATTGAGTTCAATCATGTGGCCATGATTCAATTAATCTTTTCTACATAATAAAATTCCAGGCCAGGCTTGGTAGCTCACGCCTGTAATCCCAGCACTTTGGGAGGCTGAGACTGGAGGATCACTTGAGCCCAGGAGTTTGAGACCAGCCTGGGCAACATAGCAAGACCCTGTCTCTACAAAATATATATATAGATATTTTAAATTAGCCAGGTGTGGTGGTACACACCTGTAGTCCCAACTACTCAGGAGGCTGAAGCAAGAGGATTGTTTGACCTTGAGAGGTTGAGGCTGCAGTGAGCTATGATCACACCACTGCACTCAAGCCTGAACAACAGAGCAAGACCCTGCCTCAAAAAAAAAAAAATTCCAATAAGAACTCTGGACACAAAAACTCAGTGGAGCTTCCTGATTGGTGAGCACATTGATTTTCTAGAAGGGTGACATGTAATTCTATGGGGAGAGTGCACAGAAGTTCTATGTTTGGGACCACCTCCTTTCCCTCGACCTCTCCTTATGAGTCTCTTCATTTGACAGGCCCTGATTTGTATCCTTTATAATCAAACTGTAATTGTAAGTAGAACACTTTCCCTGAGTTCTGTAAGTTGTTCTGTAAGTCATTCTAGTGAATTATCAAACCTAAGGGAGGTCATGGAGACCACCTGGATTTGTAGCCAGTTGAAGTGCTAGTGGCCTGAGGATCCCCAAACTTGTGACTGGCATCTGAAGTGGGGCAGTTTTGCTTTAGATTGTGCCCTAAAATCTGAGAAATCTGGCACTAACTGCAGTGATTAGCATCAGAATGAATTGTAGTGCAGAACCATCCCATAACCAAAAGGACCTGTGGGATTAGCCACACTGTAGGATGCAACGTAATACAGTATAGCTAGGACCAGATCAGACCAGCCACCTTGTAAGAAGTCGTCAATATCATCCCCAGGTGATTCAGAGGAAGGCCCTGTGACCCGAGGCCCCTCTTACCTCTATCACATCCAGATGCCATATTGAGAGGGAGGAGGGGGAAGGAAGTCTGCTTGTAAAGGCAGAAATAGCAGAAAGTGTTTGAACTTTGAAGGGACTGCAAACTTACGTGCTTTAAATTAGAGGAGACTGTGGTTTTAAAAAAATTCTTAA
Organism: Macaca mulatta; assembly: GCF_049350105.2. Taxonomy (NCBI): domain Eukaryota; kingdom Metazoa; phylum Chordata; class Mammalia; order Primates; family Cercopithecidae; genus Macaca; species Macaca mulatta. The sequence goes on along the minus strand of NC_133417.1, from coordinate 120,976,237 downwards.
AAACATTTTTTAATCAACAAGTTTGTACCTCTGAATCATCAAGACTGGGAGCTTGAGAATAGTAGATTACTATAGAAATGAAAGAGCACTGCCTTTTCTCCACCCCTGCTGCCAACACTACCCCCCAAACATTTGTGTTGTAGTGACTAAAATTGGAATCTACTATATATAGCTTCTTTGAATGTTCTCTTACATTTCTCCTGGAGTTCTCTTTTTTGGTTCAGAAGTATCTTGCCCATATCAACAGACCCACATTTTCCTTTCCAGTTGTCAAATTATATATATCAGGTGGGCTGGAACAGATTCAGGTAGTTTCCACAAAGCAGATGGACTATATACCAGTGATTCATTGGTTTCCATGGGTGTTGGCCCAGCTTGTGTTTTGGGCCTCTGGTCCAGTGCTTGGTTACTGTGGGAGTCTCTATGGCTTACAAGATTTGCTTAATCACTTACTGGTTATAGTAGGTTCTGGGAAGGAAGGAAATAATGGATAAGATTCTAGTTGAGCTTTTTTTTTTTTTTTTAAATAGCTCCCCTTTGCCACCCCAGTTGACTTCTGAATTTAATAGGAAGACAGAAAAATAACTAACTGTAACAGAATTTTAAAATTGCTATAATAAAGTACTGCTAGTAAGGAATAAGTCATGGGTTCAGTCAGTTATTTTGTGCATTCTTAGGCCCCCTCTGTCTCTGATTAGGTGTCTTGAAAATGTCAGATGCTGGTGACAAGTGCAGAAGAGGAGGTCACAGACTGAAATGTCTGCAGGGTCAGGTAATAATAACAAATGAAATGGGCTGGTGTCGATTGGAGCAAACTGGGCAAATGATCCCTGTGTTGCCAGATTTTCTAATTTTTAAAGAGAAGCTAGAAATTTGTTATTTTTTAGAAAGCAAATGATGCCAATATTTAAATGTTGGCATAAGAACATAAACAAATACAAATCACTATGCAGGACAAATAATACCTCCTGGCTGGCCACATTGGGCTAACTATACACTGTTTGCAACTGTCTGTATAAATGGGGTGGCTTAATGCAAATCCACATGTACAAACAATGAGAAAACCACACTGGTTTACATTTGAAGTTTATCTCTGAGCAGAGCTCTTCCTTTTTATTTTCCAGCTTGGGATCTTGTCGCTTGATGATAATTATTGATTAATATTCTTTCAACATGTCCCATAGTTGCCATTCTCCATGCTTTCTGCAGACTTCCCTCTTTGTGGACTGTCCATCCCTCCTCACTTCCACCTGGTCCACAAGGATTAAACATTGTCCCATGTATTTCTGCTTTGTTTCTCTCTATTTCTCATATTCTACCTTGTGCTATGGCTCATATTTCTCTCCTCTGTTTTGGCATCACTCAATGTAACATCCTCTGTAAACATTCTTCTAAATTAGATGAGAGTCCAAATCTTGTACAGGGCTCACATCTTCCATTATCTTCTCTTTATTCCCCTTAATTAAACCCAAGGGATTGTATTCTAGAGAAATTGTGGTATTCTGTCCCATTCCTTCTCTCTGCCTCTTCTTTCCATACCTGTATATGTATACTTAAAAAAAAAATACAGTCACATATATCCTGCCAATAATCACTAGCAAGTTCTCTTTTACTGTAGTTTTAATTAGCTTTTTAGCCTTTAAACCATATGTCCACTTGTCAGCAACAGATTGGATTATTAGTTTTATTCTCATGAAATTGTTTAGTTAAAACTCATTTTTTTTATTATGTGCATTATGAGATATGCATCTAGAATATTCATAAATGATTTTACTTTTCATTATTGCTGGACTTTTTGTCCCTATGTCTACATTAGTGCTTAGGTTTGCCAATTTCCTTTGATTTGGAGGAGATAATTCATAATAAATGCTAAAAAATTGAATCTAGTTCTAACTACACCAACCATATCTACTGTGATTCATTTTTTCTTACCTTTTCAGTAGCTTCTGAGAGTTTCCTATGGATTTTACAGTACTGCTCTGAAAATTAGTGTAGAGTGATGAAATCTAAAGGCACAGGCGATGGTGCAGAGATGTGAAGCCCTGAGAGGCCTGTCTGAGCCAATGGTCCCAGCCTGTGCCCACTAAGGACTGGCTCTCTCTTCTTCAGTTTTCTCTGGGCTCATCTGAGTGGGACCTCTAGAGATCCTTTGTGTGATTATATGGCTAAAAGGAGGTGGACTTGGCCAGTAGATCACATGAATGGGCCAACTCATTGTCTGAGAGGTAGTGTTCATTGTGCAAAACTCTAAAGTATTTCCTTTCACTTAGATCAATTGGAACCAATCATTTCAGATGAAACTGGCCATGGCCATAAAAGTTATTGTCAAGCTGCAGAATAAAAACAAATTTGCATCTCAGAATATTATTCCTACTAAGGATGGAGACAGCACCTAATATTTGACTTATCCTACTTAGTACCTGTTGGTTTTGCCATTTTGGTTAACCTTTCTATGAGGGATGTTGGCTTCTCAGAATAGACTATGACTTTTCATTGGTAGGAAAATGTGTAGATATCTCAGACAACAGAACTTGGTGTTGGCAGTATTAATGCTTACATTTATTTCTCCTGCTTCTCCTTCCAAAAAAGAATGGCAGTATATGTTTTTTAAAGGGGACTTGGTAAATCACAAGTAAATATGATCTTAAAAATATCTCAGCACCACCACACCTGACATACAGGCACATATCTCACATTTACTGCCTAACTTCAGTTTTTTCTTAGATTAAGTCCCAAATATCACTTCCTTCAACAAGAATTTATAGGTCCAAGTCTCTCTGCTCTATTTTCATATTGCATACCTAATTTTTCCTATTAAAACATTTATGACACTTTAATTATTTCTTTTATGGCCTATATCCCTAACTGAATTGAAATTTCTAAGAGTAGGCACTATGTGTGTTTTGTTTATTGTAGTATTCTTAGCACCTGGCACAACTGATCTATGCTTTATTAGTCTGTTTTCACTGCTATAAAGGAATACCTGAGACTGGGTAATTTATAAAGAAAAGATGTTTAATTGGCTCACAGTTCTCCAGGCTGTACAAGAAGCATGGCACCAACATCTGCAGAGCTTCTGGTGAGGCCTCATGGAGCTTTTATTCATGGTGGAAGGTGAAGGGGAGCAGGCATGTCACATGTTGACAGGGAGCAAGAGAAAGAGATGGGGGAGATCCCAGACTCTTTTAAACAATGGGATCTTGTGTGAACTCATAGAGTGAGAACTAACTCATTACCTCAGAGTCGGCACCAAGTCATTCATGAATGATCCACCACCTGGTTACCATGATTCAAACACCTCTCACTAGGCCCACTTCCAACACTGGAGGTCAAATTTTAACATGAGATTTGGCAGAAACAAAATATCCAAACCATGTCGTATGCCTTCAACAAATATGTTCTGGAAAAATACTTGTCGAAGAAATAAATAGATATTCTCCATTTACAAATATATCCATGATTCTTGATACTAAATTATTAACCCATTTATGGTACTAATCTAAATGGCATTATGTCTACATTTTTATACATATGCACAAACTTAGGCTTGTGTGTGTTTGTATATATACCTAGTTTAGTACTGTAACTCATCAAATTTAAGATAGTATTAATTATGTAACACACTATTATCTTATCTACCATTAAGAGAAAACAATCCTACCAATTACAGTGTGACCCAATGTTTCTTTATTTTTATAAAAATAACCTCAGGTAAGTAATAACTCATTTTAAAATTTATTGAATTTAGTTTTTTTCAGTGACATTAGGAAATGCTCCAACTGAAGATTAAAACCAAATACAGGTACTGGTAAGCAATGCGGTAATTAAAAAAATTTAAGCCCAAATAATTTTAAACCTTGTTGTGTATACATTACTAATTAAGATATATAAGAAAATAATTTTTCCTACAATGAGTTTTTAAAAAATTGTAATGCATTTTTTGCCTTCTTCATGAATATACAAAAACAATATAGTTGCCATTTCAAATATAGTCATTTTCTTATTTCATGATGAAAACCTTGACCTTTTGTATTTCTGAGATCCAATCTAATTTTGTACTTTAATTGTATATTGTGAAGTGTTCTCTTCTGCTTCCTGGTTGCATTAATTCATTTGCATTGTTATAAAGAAATAGCTAACACTGGGTAATTTATGAAGAAAAGAGGTTTATTTTGGCTCATGGTTCTGCAGGCTGTACAGGAAGCATGGTGCTGGCAGCTGCTCCTGGTGGGGGCCTTAGGGAACTTTCAATCATGGCAGAAGGTGAATGGGAGCCAGCATGTCACATGGTGAGGGAAGGAGCAAGAGAGAGGAGGAGGTGCCAGACTCCTTTAAATAACCAGCTCTCATGTGAACTGAATGAGAACTCACTTATTACTATGGGAAGTCACCATGCCACTTACGATCCACTCCCATGACCCAAACACCTCCACCTAGGCTCTACCTCCAGTGCTGAAGATCACATTTCAACATGTGGTTTGGAGGGGACAGATATCCTAACCATATCACTGGTATTCCCCAGAAGAAATGCAAAGTGGTGCTAAGTATTTTCCTCTAATTATTTTCACAAAACTCTTAAAGGAGGAATTTTGGTTTTGGGGGAGAGAATCAAATGCCTAGAATGCCTTGGGTGGCCGTTGGCAGGAGACATGAAAATATGAAAGTGGAGAGGAAGAGGGAGAAGGAGAGGGAGAATGAAGGGAGAGGGGCAAAAGAAAGACAAAGAAAAGGAACAGAAAATAAAGATCATTAAGTGTTGGCTTCTTTTATCTTCCCTCACACAAAGATATTTCCAATGCAGCAGTGATGTAATATAATGAAGTCCAGGCATAGTTTAGAATTTTAAAGTATTGTACAAAAATATATTGTTAAGAAATCCATGTTTTGGGTATTGCAACTGAATTGTTCTCTTAATGCTGCTTCTTGATCGATCACATGGTTTGCTGCAGTTACTCATTCTAAGAAAAGTCTTTTCTGTATTTGAATCGCAGGTTTCCTTCCTGTTTAATGAGTAACTTAATATCTCCATTTTGGGTATCTATTTAGGCATCTCAAACTTATTATACCCAATTCCTTATTTCTACTCTCCCCCTCAGCAACCTGCTTGTCCTGCCATCTTACCTATCCAGTGAATGGCAACTCCACGCTTAGATGAAAATGCTGGGTAGTCCTTGACTCCTCTGGCTCATTTCACATCCAATCTATCTTGATTGTTCTATCTTAGAAATATATCCAGAACCTGTCCACTTTTTACCATACCAGTAACACCAGCCAAATCCAAGTTTACCTGGGTCACTGCAGTGGCCGCAGGAGGTCTCCTGATTTCCACACTTGCCTTCATCCCACCCGCTCTCTCTCTCTCTTTTTTTTTCTCTGAGACAAGAGTCTCGCTCTGTCACCCAGGCTGGAGTGCAGTGGCGTGATCTTGGCTCACTGCAACCTCTGCCTCCTGGGCTCAAGCAATTCTCCCACCTCAGCCTCCCAAGTAGCTGAGATTACAGGCACCTGGCTATATACACCCGCTGTCAACACCTAAGTCAGGTTGTGTTACTCCTCTACTCAGAAAGAGCCTCCAATGGTTCCCTTCTCACTGACCATGACTTACAAGACTCCTCATGGTCTGGCCCTGTTACATCTTTGATCTCTTTTGCTATTCTCTCCCTCACTGACTGCTCATGTCCTACTGGTTCCCTTGCTGCTCTTTGAAGAAGCTCAGGACCCAGTGAGGCCTTCTCTGGCTACTCTTCTTAATTTTTGCAATACCACCTAGTATTCTCTATCCCTGTTTTCTGCAAAAGTATATAGATAAATTATTTATTTTGTTTATGTCTGTCTTCCCCAACTAGAATATAAATTTCACAAGGGCAAGAATTTTGTCTGTTTTGTTCACATAGCAATACTGGGCACACAGTGCGTGTTCAATAAATGTGCTGTTATCGCTGCTTCCTCTGTGCTAGGCATTGCTCTAGCCACACAGAGCTGAGGGTGGCAAGATGAGAAAGGGAGGGGGGTCATATGAGCAGATGACAGTGTTTTACAGACAAGCTGACATTTGAGCCAAGTGCGAATTTGTTAGGAGGAAAGACAATGCACTCCACTTAGAGGAAGCCATGCCTGTAATAGCATGAAAGTATAAAAACAACTCCAATTCAGAATGCACTGTTCATTCATTCATTCATTTATAGCATCTACTATGTTTTACTCACTACCCTAGGCATTGGGGGAAAGGAATAAAGAAGAGCAACAAAAAGTCTCTGCCCTTAAAAAGCTTTTGAGCAGCAGTTAAACAAGGACAAAAATACATAATGCCATTTTGTGATAAGGTCTATGAAAGAAATAAGCAATGTGACATTAACAGCCACAAGCAGATGAAATGTGAGAGTTACATTAAATAGGTGGTCAAAGAAGGTGTCTTTGTGGCAGTGATCTCTGACTTAAGACCTGAAGGAGAAGGCACTAGCCACACAAAGATGCAGGGAGGGTGTGGTCTGGGTAAGAGAACAGTAAGTACAAAGTCCCTGAGGAATCCAGATGGAGGCCAAAGATACTCCAGTCCAGTGGGTCATGAGTGGGTAAGACCACGTTACATAGGTACACTGGGCCAGATCCTGGAGAATTTTACAGATCATGAGTAGTAGACCGTGTTTTGCTATCCGGTCCAACTCCCAGCGCACCACTTTTTGGAATGGAGCACTCTTTTTCCCAGCTGCCAAGAGCATGGGCAATGCCAGTTTGAAGCTGAAGTCTCACTGGGAATTGCCCTTGGCTGAAGAGATCCTGGTGGTGGTCCAAGGTCACACTTGTTTTCCAGAGGGCAGCCCAGGAATGACTGGCAATGCTAAGATACAAAGGCTGGGCTCCTTTTGATTCAATTAAGGATGACGCTGCATAGTCATGCAGGTTCCCAAGCTCTGTGGGACTGGTGGCGGCTTTTGCTGCAACTGTTTTCTTCTCTGTCCAATCCTGCCTCCTTCATGCCCTCCACAGGAGTTGACCCTGAGAGCACTCCCTGATTAATCTCCTATATTCTGACCTTCATCTCAGGATCTGCTTCTTGGAAAAATTGAACTGCAACACCATGGTTTATGTTTTATGTACAAACTGAATCCGAATAAAGCTTTATGCAGAAGGGTGACATCTGATTTGCAATTTAGGAAGAGGACCCTGGTTCCTGATTGAAGAATGGATTATAACTGGGCAAGGGTGGAGGCCCTCCTATAACTTTCAAAAGCTGTGATGGGTTCAAGGGGAGATATGTTTTTTCCACTTTGAGCTGTTTCTCAGGATATTACGTGCTATGTTGTTTATGCTGGCTGGAAGGATATGCAAGTCCAGCCCTAACACTGGAGAAAAGATTGTTCAAAAGCAGAAGACTATGATTTCACTCATCGGTCCGGGCAGGACTATGAATGTCTTAGATGAACTGCTCTCCAAGACTAGATAAGTGGATGTTGGAGAATGTTCTAATATCGGGCCACTGTATTTTTTTGTTTTTTTTTAGATGGAGTTTCACTGTTTAGCCCAAGCTGGAGTGCAATGGTGCGATCTTGGCTCACTGCCATCTCCATCTCCCAGGTTCAAGTGATTCTCCTGCCTCAGCATCCCAAATAGCTGGGATTACAGACCTGTGCCACCATGCCTGGCTAATTTTGTATTTTTTTTAGTAGAGACAAGGTTTCTGACCATGTTGGCCAGGTTGGTCTTGAACTCCTTACCTCAGGTGATTTACCCACCCAGGCCTCCCAAAGTGCTGGGATGACAGGCATGAGCCACTCACCCAGTCTATTTTAATGTTATTGTTCTATTGGGTCTGGGGGAAACCATAAAAGTGGTTGAGAAGGGTGGACATTCATACTACTAATCATATGTGAAAGGAAGCGATTTCTGGATAAGGAAATGGGGCCCTCCATAGCAGGTCTAAGACCAAGGAAGCGAGTTGGGCTTCCTCAAGGCAGTTCACAACCCAGAGGGTTGCAGCCAGCCTGAGGTCAACCTAACCCAATTTTCCTCCTATCCTCTGAAGCCACAGGGAAAGAAAGCCCTGACCCATGCAGTCAAGAGAGGTCAACATCCTAAGCAGAGAACAAAGGTAGAAAAGGATGGAGAGTGAATGTGGAGAGGCCAATGATGCATGCAGATGAAAGTTTGTCTGTGTCAAAATTCACGTTTCTCATAGACGACGGGTTGATGGGTGCAGCAAACCACCATGACACGTGTCTACCTATGTAACAAACCTGCATGTTCTGCACGTGTACCCCAGAACTTAAAGTATAATAAAAAATATTTTTGAAAAAGAAATTCATGTTTCTCGAATTTTAACATGCATAAAAATTACCTGAATGTTTTGTTAAAATGCAGACTGTTTAGGAAGACTGGGATGGGACCTGAGATTTCAAATTGCTCTCCAACTCCCAGGTGATGCTGAGGCTGCTGCTGCATGAACCACATTTGGAGCTGCAAGGTTACTCTTCCCTCCTGTTATCTCAGGACCTTAAATGAAGTGTTGTCCCAAAAGTTACAGCCTGGCTTCATCTGTGTCAAGGAAATCTCTCTTATACACCGGACACTCAAGGAAAAGGGAGGGAGTGCATCCATTACACTTTTCCCTTCCCTCCTCAACCAAGAGTGGCATGGAAATAGCAGCATTAGCCACAGACAGGTCGCAGTTCTAGAAGAGTAAACGGCAACTGGCATTTGGCCTAAGTGGCCAGTGGACAGAGTGGAGATTGATGGTCTGAGCCCGTGGAAGCAGAGATTAACTGACTCAGGAAAGCACATGAAATACCACCACCTTTGAGGATTCCTGGGGAAGGGGACTGTGGCCCAGCTAACTTGATAAATGGAGTCTTGAAGTTGTTGTAAATAATAGGAAAATGACCTTCCTTATTTATGTTTGCAGGCTAGGGAAAACTGGACTTACAGGGAATGAATCAAGTTGGATAGTTGAAGCTCAAAAACCATTGCAAAATACCTTTGTGCTTAGCTTTGTGGCTGCTTCACTGTGAATAGCTGCCTTTCACAGTTGTTTGTATTTAGTCCATGATATTGAGAACAGACAATCCTAAATGGGAGAGGACCTGTCCAATAGAATCCTATGGATCCATGAATCAAAAAAGCACAAAAATACATTTTTGACTGCAAGCAGGGTGCCTCAGCTTTTGCTACATGGTATTCTTACAAAAGTCATTGAAAGCAGAGGAATGGTAAGGAATGAATCATCTTTTCATCTCCTGCTGTGGTGTAACCAGTACTTACCTTCTTCCACCCACTGGCGTTCCTGAATTGGTAAGGCAAAATGTTAACAAGTTGACTTTGAGATGGATGAATCAGCGGGGAAACTGTTGAAAGAGCGAATCAATGAAGTGAAAAGTGAAATATAGGGGTTTGTCAGCACCATCCAGGCAGCAGATGGATGGAATTTAAGAGGGGATGGCAGTGAGGACCGCCTGCACATTTTTCTTTTTCTCAATATTAATAATTGAGAGTAGCTTAATCTTCAAGTTCCCTCTCCAAGAGCTACATCAAGTGGGGAGTACTTTTTAACTTTCTCATCTGTAGAAACAATGATTTTAATCAAATTATTCAGAGTTAAATTCTGTAGGCCCTAAGCCCTGGACAGTGATGAAGGCCATGGTCTATCAGGAAAGGTAGGAGTTGGCTGGATTAGGGGTAGGGAATTCTACACGAAAGGTACAAATGTGAATGCAAATGTTACTACTGATCGCAAATGCTTACACAGCATTTGTTATGTGCCAAGCACTCTTCTAAGGGCTGTACACGAGCAAGCCCAGGGTCAAAGCCACATCCTCCCAGGAGCTTTGAAGGTCCCCAAATGCAAAGGCGGCAGGGGTGAAGAATGGGGAAACTTGATTTACAGTATTTTTATTTTCTTTTCTGCGTATTCTGGCAACGTACCTCACTAATCACATAGAGGTTAAATTGAAAACAAATGAGTTTATGCAGTCCACATTCAGTAAAGGTAGACTGCAAAAGGAAGAAGGGAAAAGTTTTTATTTCTTTTGTGGAGCTTGGTGACAAATTCTTTTGAGCCTTACACTAACTCCATGATGTGGTCTGATATGATCCTCTCTATTCTACAATTGCTTCCACTCCCTCTCCCTTCCCCTCAACCAGTTTCTTCAAGCACAGCTGAAATCTAGGAATGAACATGTTGATACGCCTAATCCTGGGCCCTCGTGGGAATATTCATTAAGCATAACCTTACCCTTTGCCAACTGCTAGATAAATCAGTTTCATCAGATGGTGCACACTGGAGCCAGATAACTTCTAAAGACCTTTGCAAATCTGTTTCAGAATGCGTGACCCGTTCTATCCTTCCTCTCATAGAAACGCCAACTCATCCATGCCCTCTGTGCGGTCTCAGCCTGCTGAAATCACCTGCACCCCATGGGAACTGTAGCCGTATCTTCAGTCCTGGGAGCCTCCGCATGCCCTGTCACAGGAGTAAATGAGGAGTAAGGTGAGGGAGGGCACTAAAGAGAGGATAACTAATCAATCAATCTATTATCAATTTTGACCAAGCCTCTCTGGTTGTACTTAGCTCCTCTGAGGTTAGGAGACATGAAGAAGGTGAAGTTTTAGTTTTCATTTTGATTATTTTAGAAAATACTGAGCAAAATGGCAAGCACATCCTGGTGACCTTTGGGAGCTCTTTCTACGTGGAGGGGCCCAGGGGCAGCAGTGTCTGAGGACTGTTAGGTGGAACCTACAATTCTGCCTACGTCCGCCTACATCTGATCTATATATTTAGTAATGATTCTGAGTCAGGAAGTTAGGAAAGTTTTCATGCACTTCATTTTTATCTGTATTTGGCTAAGTTTGTGAGTTGCTATGAGGAAATAAACAAACAAAAGCAGCTCTCCCTCTCCTCTGCCCCCACGCACCACTCCATGCAGGACAAGGGCTCCAGGCTGATGACGGTGGCTCTGTCTCCCTGACTGACTTCATCCTCTCCTACAGCCCTTTCTGCTTGGAAGCTCAGGGGCTGAGCAGAGGCCCCAGGGTTGTGTCACTGTGGAGAAGAAGGCTGCGAGATTGCAGTGTTAGCACTGACTCCCTGTCCCCGCACCCTGGCTGCCTTGTTCTTGACCCCTGCCTGCAGCCTTAGCCCTGTTCCAGACTCTGGGTCCAGACCTGACCTTTGTCAGAAAACTGAGGTGTCCAGCAGCATGGGCCACACACTGGTGAGCTGCCCTGCTCTGACCTCGTGCTCCAGTTCTGGTAACTGGGCTTCAGTTTTGACCTGTGATCCCACTGGGTAGTGTTTTGTCACCCTGAACTTGTGTCCCTGCCCTGAGTTTCAGTTTATCTAAGCCTGAGGTCATTCCTCTGAACTTTAGCTCCTTAGCTAAACTCTGCTCATACCTGTCCCCTATTTTGACCATCTGCTGGGCAGCCTGTTTAATGCTTTCTCCTTGGTGCTCAGCTGCTGGTCCGTCATGGCTCTGCTTCCCTGAGGTTAACTCTCCCCAAATTTTGACCTTTGGGATCTACTCTGATTATTTGGTAACTGTACCTCTATTTTACTGAGAATTCTCCAGGGTTACCACTGAATGACCTTGCCTTTGGAGATTTCTTTAAAAAAAAAAAAAAAAAGAAGTTGACTGCCGCTGCTATGTGTTAATTGAGATTGAGATTCATTTGATTAAAGGGGGAGAAACAGACTTTGTCCAGTTTAAGTCAAAAGAAAAATTTATTGAGAAGACCTGAGTTTGAAAACCAAACCTCAGCAGGGTAAGAAGTAGGGAGGCTCCACAGACCTTAACTGTGGGAATATCTGGACTTTCCCTTTAGGATGCTCTGTGGCTCAGCTCCAGGACCCTCAGGGGCTAGTCCTCTGAACGCAGATGTCCACATTTCCAGGAGAGACAATATGATTAGCCCAGCTTCATTTAGGCATTCAGCCCTGAAGAAAGTAGCCCTGGCTCATGTCACCAAGTAAAGACATGACCTCTGGAACTCACCTCAGTGAATCAGGGCAAGTCCCTGGGAAGGGGCCAGGGATGTGAACTGAGAAATTCACTCCAAGAGTCACACCAGACGTGATCATGCTGGCCTCATATGACACGCCTCTCCTAGCATGCCAGCCCAGCATGACCTTAGTTCCCTCCAGCACAGCTGAAGCATTTTTAAAGGCCCTCACAGAAGGCTAGATTTTTAACAAAAGCATCAAGTAAAAGAGGAACATAAAATGAGAAATATGCTTTGTAAAGTAAGATGTGTTAGTCTTCAGCTTGAGATATCTTGCCAGATTCTTTCTTACCTTCTTTGGGGCTGGGTTTGTGTGTCCAAAGCCTTCTTTAAGCTTTGCTCCCAAGCCAGCTGAACCAACTCAAAGTTCAGAGGGAGATAGAAAGAAAGGCTAGGAGTTCTGTCCTATCTGGCTAAAACCTGCCTTCAGGGTGCCATTTTCCCTGCCTCCTCCACAGATAAGTGTGACACTGGAACTAGCCTCTCTTTTCAGGAGTAAACCTCTTCCCTTTCTACAGGAGTATGGTCTGGCCTGATGTTCTCAAAAAAATACTCTATCAGGGCTGGGTGGGGCGGCTCACATCTGTAATCACAGCACTCTGGGAGGATGAGGCGGGAAGATTGCTTGAGCCCAGGAGTTTGAGACCAGTCTGGGCAACATATGGAGATCCTGGCTCTACAAAAGTGAAAAAATATTAGCTAGATGTAGTGGCATGTGCCTGTAGTCCCAGCCACCTGGTAGGCTAAGGTGGGAGGATTGTGTGAGCCCAGGAGTTCAAGGCTGCAGTGAGCTGTGATTGCACCATTTCATTCCAGTCTAGATGATAGAGCTAGACTCTGTCTCCGAAAATAAAAATAAAAACTAAAGCTCTATGCAGCCATTGAAAACATATTTTTTATATATATACACACTCACACACACACACACACACACACACACACAGAGGGGGAGGGGGAGAGAGAGAGAGAGAAAGAGAGAGAGAGAATCTATCAGAGCACTACCTAATAAGCCCAACCTAGTAGGCCCACTATTTATCCACAAGATAGTCACATCTAGTAGCAGGAGATTGACTTATTCTATTACCCAAATGCTAGGACATCTGTGCTTTCAGTCCTGGTCATCTCAATGTGGCTTATTGCCATGACTACTTCGTTACAATCTGATTCAGAGTCAACACACACTGACTACATGTGGGTGATCTGCCAGGTTCCATGGGTAGGCATTTATACCTGTGTTATTTAATTCATTATTTAACACAAGTCACATAAAATTCTCTTGGGAAAAGTGTGGTCACCAAATCTGTTTGGTTAACACGGACTCATCTGCCTTTCTTTTGCAGGCCCAGAATACTCAGTACCTCTTAATGACCCTCAGATGATGTAGGAAGGAGATTGGTTCACCTTTTAACCCAGAATTTCTCACGTTTAATGGTTAGTGTAATCCTTTTCTGTCTAGTTATATTTTTGCTGAACTGGCTTTCAATGGAATACTTTTAAGGAAATGAGAATTTAATTTAATGTTCCCAGCATTTGTATGAAGAAGGTGCCATTAGTCTCATTTCATGGATGGGAAGACAGAGCCCCCCACCTCAGTGTCCTCATACAGCTTGACCAAGTTCATTGGGTGGCTCTGTGGAGCTCTGATCTAGGTCCTCTGAGTCCAAATCTATGCCTTTTTCTGCTGTGTCTGGATCTCCACCAGCTTTGAGACTTGCCAAATTCTGCTATGTGCCAGATCTGCATGCTGATTATGGTTCGTGCTTTTGTTTCACCATGAAACCCCAGGTTTGGGTTGCAAATCCCTAACCAGTCAGAGAGGAAGCACGAAAAGGTGACCTCCCTGGGTAACTTCCAAGGCCACATACAAACTCCTCTTCTGTTTCCTCTCCTGCTGCCAACTCCACACACCTCCAATTGTCTCCATTCTTCATTCTAACTTGGCAGGCGATGCACTACAGTAGGCCTGTTTCTAACATGGTACCTCACACCTCCTGGTACCCCACAACATGTGTCAGCTTCCTCTCCCCTTGAGTGTTGACTAGACCAAGTAACTCACTTCTAACAAATAGACTATGGCAAACGTGATGGGCTGTCCCCTCCAAGGTTAGATTAGGTATTAGTCAGGGACTTCCAGAGAAACAGAACATGTAATATACGGCATTCAATTATAGAGGTTGGCAAGTCTCAAGATCCCCAAGCTCTGCAGGTGGAGTCTACAAGCTGGAGACCCAGAAGCTGATGGTGTAGCTTTCATCCAAACGCTAGCAGGCTCGAGACCCTGGAAGAGCCAGTGTTTCAGTGTGAGACCAAATGAAAGAAACAGCTGATATCCCATTACAAAGGCAGTCAGGCAGGAGGAGCTCCTTCTTGGTTGAGTGAGGGTCAGTCCTTTTCTTCTATTCAAGTTCTCAACTGATTGGGTGAGGTCCATCCATGTTGAGGAGGGCAATCTGCTCTACTCAGCCTACCAATTTCAGTGTTCATTTCATCCTCACAGAGACACCCAGCATAATGCTTAACCAAATATCTGGGTGACCAAGTAAGCTGACACACAAAATTAGCCATCACAGGTTTCAAAAATCTTCTGTGACTTCTTCTGTCTTGCTCCCACTCTCTCTGGTCCTCTCTGCTTGCTTGCTCTGCTGAAGCAAGCTGCCAGGTTGTGGGCTGTCTTATAGAGAGCCCCACATAGCAAGGAACTGAGGTAGCTTCCAGGCAACAGCCAGCAAGGAGCAGAGACCCTGAGTCCAACAGCTGGTGAGGAACTTCGTCCTACTAATAGCCATGTGAGTGAGTTTGGAGGCAAGTTTCTTTCCTGTCTGTTGAGCCTTGAGATGACTGCGACCCTGGTTGACATCTTAATTATAACCTGTTGGATCCTAAAGCAGGGAACCCAGCTAAGCCATGTGTGGATTCCTGGTCTATAGAAACCATGAGATAATAAATGTTATTTTAACACATTTCATTTTGGGGTGATTTTTTTTTCAGCCCTAGGTAACGAACACATCTCCAAACTTTTACTAGAAAGGATACCCTCATAGCTGAACAAATTCTACCTATGACATTTAGACAGTACAGTTTAGGGAAGAATACTTACTGAAAAAAGTGAGACAAGTTCACAGGAAACTGAAACACAACTTTTCGGAATATTCCGTATCGGCTATCTTGCAATGTGCCCTTTCTTTCTCCACCCACCACTTCCCCAGAGTCATGGTACCTTTTGCTTGTGCCCTGCCCAATCCCACACAGCATAAATCAGTCAGCATCAAACCAGCATATCTAGAGAAACAGTCTATGATTCTTTGTTGGAAATGAGGTGATAATTGATTTGTTTCTGTCTTCAAGGACTATAATAGGTGAAGTGAATGTGGCTTTTTTGTTCCCTTTGTGAATCTTGATTACAAAATTATACTTTTCTGCAATCACACAAAGGAGCAGAGCATAAGTTTGGCGCTATGGACACCTGTTTTTTCATGGACCCCTTACCCAAATGTCCTGGAGCCTCTGTTTCTTTGTTTCTTCATCTGTAAATTGAAGTAATGAGTCCTCATAGGATTTATGGGAGTATGAGATACTGTATCAAAAGGATTAAATGAGATTACATGTATAGCAAAGGGCTTGTGCATAGTAATTCGTTTAAAAAAGAAAGTTGTGGCCAGGTGCAGTGGCTCATGCCTATAATCCCAGCACTTTGAGGAGCCAAGGCAGGAGGATCCCTTGAGCTCAGGAGTTCTAGGTTACTGTGAGCTATGATCATGCCACTGCGCTGCAGCGTGGATGACAGAGCAAGACCTTATCTCTGAAAAAAATTAAAAAGTAGCACAATAGCAGAGAATGAGTCTACCTTAATCTTTAGATACAGAAGTAAAAATGTTGTAGCTTAAAAATTTGCTGGTAAAAAAACATTGATGGCCAAAGTCAATGATTTGCTCTAAGTAATTAGAGTTAGAAAGATTGCATTACTTATAAAAGTGAAGTCAAAGATCAAGAGACAAATATAGTAGAGAACAGTGGGTCAGCAGCTGGGCTAAACCTCAGGTCCCAAGAACCTGCGTGGCTTAAGCAGTTCTCTAAAACTGGATTGTAGCATTGTAGTTTCTGCCTGGGGCACTGCTTGTTCAATGGGTCAAACATTGCTTTGCAAGCAAATTTCCTTTGCCAGTAAGTGTAAGCTCAGGCCCCAGTCTATATAATGCAAAAGGTTGAGGCCTGGGGGCACTCTCTGTGAATGAGTATTTTATTTAGGTCTGTTTACCCATTGGTATTGTAGCACATCAATATTGCTGGGCTGAGATACTGGGATGCCCCTTTAGGGAAAGTGTGCACAAGATACAATAATATGGAGTGTCTGCCATGTGCCAGGCACTAGAGGACACACACAGCATATTGAGACTTCCTATGGTTGCAATGCAAAGTATCCAGGATCCCCACGGTTATTGCACACTGTAGGGTCCAGCATCTGAGTGCCTCTGCTGTAAAAAGCAGATTTGTCATTTTTTGCACTCTCCACTTCCAGGTTGTTGTTGTTGCCATGTTAGGGGTCCCCTTCATCTGCTCACAAGTTCTAAGAAGCAGACAAAGCCTAAGGTGACTCCATTGGCAATAGCTCTGCAGACACTGAGGAGGGGAGGAGGTGCTTCCAGGGGAAGGAAGGCCAAATGGTTGACTATGAAAAGTCCTCACAAGGTTGTTTAAGGTTAATTCTTGCAAGCACAAAAATAAAATATGAGGATACATAGAAAAGATCAGACTTGCAGAGACATTTGCATAATTAAGTTTGCGTGCAGCTAATAGAAAAACAGGCTACTAGTTTATTAACCTATGGGACAGGATGCATTCCAAGAGACCAGAGTATTTGCATCTCAGTTCCTGATGGTTTCCACCACCACCATTACTTTCTCTATATCAAGACACCTGGGAAGCCAAGTGAGTATATCTGATATTCATTGGGTAATGAGACTATCTGGAGTAAGATTTCATCCAGACCATGGGGAGACCTTATGAAGTACTCTTGCCTCTGAGCTGAGTATACCTCTCTAAGGGCAAGCACACCTGAGTGCCCTGATTCAGGATTTCTGGTTTTTGGGTGCACTGGCCTCCTGGTCAGTGAACAATATTGCATGCAGATCTTTGTATGAGTTTTGTACATATGTCTTCATATATATCTTTGTATGTCCAACTTAGTTGGACACACATTGCTAAGTTTGCTTCTTAGTACCTGGGTTTTCTTTTTTTTTTTTTTTGAGACGGAGTCTCGCTCTGCTGCCCAGGCTGGAGTGCAGTGGCCGGATCTCAGCTCACTACAAGCTCCGCCTCCCAGCTTCACACCATTCTCCTGTCTCAGCCTCCCGAGTAGCTGGGACTACAGGCGCCTGCCACCTCGCCTGGCTAGTTTTTTTGTATTTTTTAGTAGAGAAGGGGTTTCACCGTGTTAGCCAGGATGGTCTCGATCTCCTGACCTCGTGATCCGCCCATCTCGGCCTCCCAGTACCTGGGTTTTCTATGTTGCCATTGCCTTTCTGTTTACTCATTCTTTCTTTGGAAGGATTAGCTATAGTGGTGTCTACTCATAATAGACAGTAACTTAAATAGTTTAAGAAGGTGCATGAAAGGAGTCAAGCCGAATCATTCCAGATTTCATGGTGATGTTGCGAAGAGAAGAGGAGGTGCAGCCTTTTGGGGAAGTACTTATTGTTAGAAATAGAAAGATGAGACAGAGATTTTGCTATTATCTCAGGAAGCAGAACCCTTTTCTAAGGAAGTGCCCCAGAATTTGCAGGGCTTTTCTCCCTCAGTAGGGAGGCAAAGAGTAGCAGCCTCTTCTTTGCCACTGCCCTTCTGATGTCTCCTGGATCAATATGGAGTTGCAATTCTCCCTAGGGGAGAATGCCACACACCAGTGGCATTATGAATAAGCATCAAGATGACAGTGAATATGTGGGAGTGGTGGGCAAGAAGAAAAGGGGCCCTTGTTCTGTTTTCTTGAGCTACATAATCCTTGAGGTTTATGATATGTAGATATGGTTGAGGGAGTATAGGCAAAAGTAGAGAAGGGTTGAGTGGGAAAATGATTGTAGCTGGATTCTCTAACAACTGGCAGGTGTGGGGTGAGCCAATTACATATTGATTTAGAAAATGAAGGAACGTGATATTTCTTGTACCTGAGTGCCAAGGAGATTTCTTCTGAGGATCTTTGCTGTTAATGCCCAAGACCCACTTGGGTCGATGCAGGAGGTTTGTGTACAGCTGTGCCTATTTGCTAGACTACTAGTCTACTAGGACTGTACGTTAGCTCTTTAAGCCCTCTTCCTCCTCCCACTAGCTCATCTCCAATATGAGCCAGATCTTGTCCCATTGCATTCCCCTACCTTTAAGGGAAAAGGAAAAAGCCGGTAGATACTACCTATGGAATGCCCATTGGTTTTTCTTTAAGGCAGTAGTTCTCAACTCTGGCTGCAAGTTAGAATCACTTGGGAAGATTTTGGAAAAAATGATTATGCTCAGGCCCAACCTGTAGCCAATGAATCAGAATCTCCAGAGGTGGAATCCAAGTGTGAAAGTTTTTTTTGAAAGTTCTCTATATAATTTTAACATATAGCCAGTGACAGTGGCTGATCTGGGACCCCAAAGTAGAGCATAGTAATGTAATTCAGAACTGGAGGCTTTGCTAGGATAGTTAAATATCACTAAGCTGAGAAACAGACTCTCTTTTAAAGTCTTGATATTATAATAACATTCTAAGAACATGATGCATAGATACAGTCACTTAACCCTTCAGAGGAAAGGCCAGCTGATGAGTGAAGGGCTTGAGTGTGACTTTCAACAGGGAAAGTGCTGGAAGTTTGGAGCCTTTTGGAATGTGCTTACTGCTTGAGATAATGTCTGAAGGCTGAGACCGATATGAATTATTTAGACCTTTAGGGAGATTCTTTACAATGGAATCCATTTTTCTTATCTTTTCTTTGCATAGTCAGACTGAAATGGTCAAACCTCTGGAGTGAAACTGACTTTACCAACAGCAGCAAAGAGAAAGTTCTGATGTTCACTACCGGGTTGCTGATAAAACCTAAAATTGATTGAGATGCCCCTTGGGAGGTCTCAAGGAAACTTAAATCCTGTTGCTATAAAGTGTTATAATAATTTCCTTTGTATGTTATATTCATGAGATGTGTGATATGCATTTAATGAGAACTCAGACAAGAGGGTAGAAGCTTGGTCTCTTTAAAGCACTGTAGAGTAAAGATTCAGAGGTTGTATTGCAAGTTCACATTTTCTTTTTTTCTCGGGAGGCTTTGGCTTTCTGGCACAAAGAAGTGTCAGGTCTAAGAGGTTATCTGTTTTTAGTGTGACTGAAGTGACCATATGTCCTGATTTGCCCCAAAGGGTTTCAGTTTACACCTGTTGTCTTAATCATCGGTAGCCCACCTTTTCACTTTCTAAAGTGTCCTGGTTTAGATGATAAATCACATGGTCACCTTTGTCATCCTATAGTGTACCTCTGGACTGGGAAGAAGAGACCTGTGTTCTAGCACGATTTCTTCCACTAACTAGCTCAACAAAGGGGTATTTAACCCAGGGATCCAGGGACTACCCTCCTGGCCAGTGAACAACATTGCATGCTTTTGTATGAATTTTGTATATGTGTCTTCATATATATCTTTGTATGTATATTTTTTTCTGGGGAGAGTTTTTGTAGCTGTCATCATATTTTCAAGGGGTTTTATGACCCCCAAATGGTAAGGAACCACATTGGATGAACTCCGCAGACTTATTAATCTCCAGAATTCTGTGCTTCTGTGGTTATGATGCTTCTAAAATAGAACTTGGGAGTCAGTTAAAATATTGTTTGAGAATATCTCCACAGTGAGAACTGTATCATAATTGATTTTCCTTGTACCAAACAAATAAATGGAATCTTATTTTTAGAGACAGGCAGCCCACGCACTGCAGTGATGAAAGAACTCTCCAACGAGGCAGACAGGAACCCTGCAGTTGGGAATACAGAGCCTTCTCCTATGGGAAGACCACAGGAAAAGGAAACACCCAAGGGGGAGGAATGGGTCTTTGTGAAGTAAGGATAATTTACAAGGCAACCAAAGAAATGTCTTGGCTTTCTTATCTAAGACTGATAGAAAAGAGAATGGAAGATAAGTAAGGAAGTAATTATATTATAGACCAAAAGAAGGGACAGTGAGCTAGGAGTCTGCAGATGTTTTCAGTTCTGCCATTAAACTAGAGCATGACCTTGGGCAGATCAGTTTCCTCTACTGCAAAACCAGAATCAAACTCTGTGATCTTTAATTGTCATGACTCAGATCTCTGCACTTGCTTATTTCAGCTCATTTCTCCCCTTTTAGTGACCTTGATGAAATTTTTCTGTGCCTCTTTTTATTTTTTCAGAATCAATCCATTTGCCAAAGTCCTTGCTATACTGCATTTTTTTCCATAAATGATACCTCATTGAGAACATTTTATATTTTAAATACACCTATTTATTGTAGAGAGAAAATCTGCTTTGAAATTATGGCCAGAATTTTCCTAGTGCATTCTTTTGAAGAATGTAGCCCTTCAGCAAGAAAATCTAGAGGTTGTTTTTTGGTTTAGAGTGACCACTAAAACGATGAAATAGCTATAAACAGTAAAGTGATTTGAGTAAAATTGTTCAGAGGATCAGACTGGAGCCTGGGAAGTCCTAGAGGCCTAGCTCTGGTGGTAACAGGGAACATTTGGTACTAACACAAAATTCTGTTCGAATTTTTCATCAAGTAACTCATGGGTGATGATGAAGAATTTGCTATTTACCTTGTTTGCATTGTTGAACAACTCTGATTCACAATTTCGGCTATAATATTTAGATTCAGGGACAACTCAAAGCACAACAGTAATAACTCTTTGTCAGGCAGCATTATCCGGTAGACTGGCTCAGTGGTCTCTGGAGTGAGGTGTGAGCACCTCGGGGGAGGTGCAAGGTGATCCATTGGATCATGGGGAAAATGTTAAAGTCTTATTTAAACTTCTATTAGGTGTGCTATCAAGCATGTTTAGGGGATCCCCAGGCTAAGTCATTGTTTATTCTTTGTGAGGTGTTTGTCTTGGGAGATACATATATACAATGTGCTGTTGCTATAGTGGGTGCTAAGATTTCAACCCTGTAAGAGCCATGGGCTCTGGAGAATGTGAACTGGGACATTTCTAATGTGATGAGGATTGACAGATTGTGTCTGATACCATGTGCTAACAGCCTGAAGATACTGAGAAAAAGGACTACACAAAATGAATGACCAATGGACAGTGGATTTGACACATCATCCCTTGATGGCGACTTTTGAGGTGAAAGTCACACAGTTCAGCCATCTGAGGATTCTGGCAGGCATCACTATAATCATCACCCCTTACCCCTAAAAGAACTCATGTTTTTCCTTCTCTGTTTTCTTTTATCAAGTGGCAGGTAAAACAAAATATCAAGTTGATTATAGCTCTAGTATCACTTATGTCAGTGTCATTCAAAATAATAAAGAATGAGGGGGAGAAATGAACAAACCCTTATGAGGAAAAAAAACTGAATCCAATAAAAAGATAGTATCCAAGCTAACTTTTAATTCTTGGCTGAGGCTAGTGGCTTCATTAGAATAATGTGGGAAAATTTTAAAAAATGCTAATGCCTGAGACCCACCCCCAGAGATTCCCACCAGAGATCCTAGTTTAATTGTCTGGAGTGGAGCCTGGCATCAACTTAACCTCCCATGTCTTGCTGGTTCAAAGACCTCCTGGGAATGTCCTGCCATCAGTTGATTTCTGTAATAAACATTAAACATGCTGGCTCTCTTTCTCTCAGACTCTTAGGAGTAACCATGCTTTTCCCAACCCATTAAATATTCATGCCCTCGAGAATTGACAAAAGTAGGAGCTGGTACCTATATAAAATAAAAGCTACATTAGAGAAAGTAAGAAACTTGTCATTTGATAGAAGAAATATTGGTCATTCTATCATAAATTATTTACTCTTATGCTGTTCCTTTAAAGACATACTTCCTGATTTAAAACCCCCCTCTCTCTTTTTCATATTCAAGTGTGTACATTAATTTCTTCTTGGTCTATCTGGTGGTACAACTCTGTAAAGAAAAATGTTGAAAAATCATGTAATGTTAAAAGAACTCTAGGAAGGAAAAAAAAAAAAAAGAATTGGTTACCTCAATTCATTCACCATTTTTTCAAGGGAAATGAATATTCAGATTTCCCTTTTAAGTTATTAGTTGTTTTGAGGCTGATGTATCTAAGGTTGCTCAGCCATTCTTCTCAAATTGGAATCTAACTCATCCCTTGTTTGGGTGTAATTCCCCTTTGTGATACAGACGCTTTCCTGTTGAATCCCTTCTGATGACATATGGAGCCACAGGAAATTTAGGGAACAAAAATGGTTTCTACATAAAACAGGAGTATACACTTTTGGGGAGATTCCTCTTTTTGGTTTATTCTTGGCACTTTGAAGTGTAAAAAAGAGGGAAGTTAAAAGTACGACAGTTGGCATAAATACACATAGATGAAGGAAGAAATCTGATTACACTCCAACTCTTTCCACTCTTACGTATAACCTGTGTATCCCTGGGGTCAGTCAGGAAAAGAGAGTATGAGAATAGTAGTTTAATAAAGCAAATTTAATATGGGAAACTAGTAAAAAACAATGCATATTAGTCTGTTCTTGCATTGCTATAAAGAATCACCTGCGACTGGGTAATTTGCAAAGAAAAGAGGTTTGATTGGCTCATGGTTCTGCAGGCTGTAGAGATAACATGACTGGAGAGGCCTCAAGAAAGTTACAACCATGGCGGAAGGCAAAGGGGAAGCTGGCACATCCTACATGCCTGGAGCAGGAGGAAGAGAGAGCAGGGAGAGGTGTTGCATACCTTTAAACACCAGATCTCATGAGAACTCACTCACTATCATGAGAGCAGCAAGGGGGAAATTCCCCCCCTGCCCCCACCCATGATCCAAACACCTTCCACTAGGCCCCTTGTCCAACACTGGGGATTATAATTCGACATGAAATTTGGGCAGGGACACAAATCCAAACCACATCACAATGGTATTGGAAGAGAGGAAGAAACCAAACAGGGAATGCACGGTCAAAACAGAGGTTAGTGGCAGCAGCAGATCAGTACCAGGAGGTATCTGGGGAGGAGATAGTGTGAGCAGAGGCAGGAAACCAGGGCTTCTGGATGCAGTCAGTAACCATGGCGAAAGCTGCCTTCGGGAGCCAGGTGGGATCAGGGAGGGAGGAGCTTCTTTGCTAGACCAGAACCAGAAAAGGGAGGGAGCAAATATCCTGACTTTCCTTTCCCCAAACCTCCAATACATCTCTAAGTGCTTACCATTGCCTGAATCTAACAGGAAGCCAGTTGTTTTTAACTGCAATACAATTTTAGCAAAACAATACTAATTGTCACATTAAATTAATCTTGTTAATTTGAACTGTATTGGTTTGGTAGTTTTGTTTCTAATTAGTAAATTTGTTTTGGTATTATAGTTGTTTAGCATAATGAGTTTATATCTAGTTTTACATTTGTATATATTTTTAAGTAACATTCTAATGAAAGTAATTTGTCAACATTAGGGGCTCAGGAGAATATTTTTCCTCCAAAAAGAGGGTGTACGTTACTCAAGTTTGACAATAATGACATAAAATTCTGATAGCAGGAATCACCCAGGACTTAATTGGGAGAACTGGGAAAGAGAATCTGAGGATTGCCTAAGACTTGAGTCACAGAAGATAGGGAGTTCTCAGTTTTGCTTAGGATGACTATTTTAAAGACACACTTCAAAAAGGGAGGATGTTTACTAAAACTCCAACTCATAGGCAGAATTTGCTTTTTTATCAGAAGTATGTAATAAAATATTTTAAGTGGGGTCAATATAAATGTTGTCAACCATGAGGCTTGCCCCCAAGGTTGATTTTCTATGTGGGTGATCTTTGCAATATGTTCTTTTAAAAAATGACTGGCTTTGCAGCCTTTCTGGTCACCAGCAGGAGGTATTTTTGACAGACTTGAAGGTGACCCTAGAGGCCCGGCTGGGAACATCTGACCTTTAGCCTCTAGTACAATGGGACATGGAGATTAAGGAAAATCAGTTGCCCCATATTGGATGAAGCCGTGTGTTCACTGATGGAAGCATTTTGTCTAAATTCCTGTCTATCCCATATGGAAAACAAATACAAAACAAATCTTTACCATTCCTCCAATGATTGAGATACAAACAACATTTATATAAAGCAGAATAAGTAGCTTCATTTTTAAACTTATAATAATTATAAACTGTTTGATGTATACAGAAAATAATATATAGCATTTTTATATATAGTATCCAGCTTTAAAAACTATGTTTTATGATATTCATTTCAGACCTCTCCCTCTCTTTCTTAAAAAAAATTTCAGATATAACCCAAGCTTAATGTTTATTATTGACCATTTCTTTAAAATTTAATTTTCCATTAGAATTATTCTTTGACTCATGAATTATTTTGGAAATTAAAAATTTTCCGGATGCCTGGGATCTTTTGGGCTGTGTTTTGGGTTGATGTTGGTCAGAGAATACAGTTCATGTGATACCAGTTCTCTGATATTTCTTGAGATTTGATTTGTTGCCTTGGTAACTTTTGTACTTTTATTTGTGCTTGAAAATCAATATTTATAATCAAATTGTTGGGATAAGATTCCATATATTTCCATTAGCTTAATCATATTAATTGCATTGTTCAAATTATCTATATACTTATTAATTTTTTATTTCTTTGATATATCCATTTCTGAGAAAGAGACATTAAAATATTCCACTGTGGATATGTGTTTGTCAATTTCTCCTTGTATTTAAATTTTTGTTTTGTATGTTTTGGAGCTATAATATTGTGGGGGAAAAAAGGCATAGGATGATGCTATTTTCCTGGAGAATTTTCTTTTTATTTTTAGGTAATAGCCTTCGTTATTCCTCAAGATACTTGAAGTCTGTTTTGTCTACTATGTATGTCAATATACAAGCTTTCATTGGTTTATAATTTGCCTGGTATTCAGATGTTCCTTGACTTACAATGGGGTTACATTCTGAGAAACCCATCATAAGTTGAGAACATCATGTCAAAAATGTATTTAATATACCTAACATAATGAACATCATTGCTTAGCCTAGTCTACCTTAAACATGCTCAGAATACTTACATTAGCCTACAGTTTAGCAAAATTATCTAATGCAAAGCCTATTTTATGGTAAAGTATTGAATATCTCATGTAATTTATTAAATACTATACTGAAAGTGAAAAACAAAATGGTTGCATGAGTACTTGAAGTACAGTTTCTGCTAAATGGAGTGCCTAATGAATACGTATTGCTTTCACACCATAGTAAAGTCAAACAATCATAAGTTGAACCATTGTAACTCAGGGACCATCTATATATATTTTTTCATTTTTTCTGCCTTTCAGTGTCATTGTGTTCTAGGTAGGTCTCCTATAAGAAGCATTCACCTGGATTATTATTTTGTCTGTTTATTTTTAATCTAATCAGAGAGGCTCTTTGGTTTAGTAGATAGTTGTATTCTTCGCCAATAACCTATGGAAAAAAAACTATATAATATCTCTTACGTTTTTATTTCCTTTTCTCTCCTTTCTTTGGGTTGATCAAATTTTTATGTTTTTTAATACTGATTTAGAAGTTTTACATTCTTTTGCAGTCTATTTTTTTTAGTGATTACCTGTACACTTTTGACACACATACTTGACTTACACAGTGTAAAGTGAATCCTTCTGAACAAGAAAAAGACCTTAGTACATTTTGACTGTAAGCAGTCATATTTTTCACACTGACATTTCAGCTCTACCTTATTTTTAAACTCTTCAAATGAAATATTAGAAGTTTTTTACATTCAATGTATATTTTTATTTACACTTTTTTTTTTTTTTTTTAAATGAGGTCTCACTCAGTTGCCCAGGCTGAAGTGCTGGAGTGCAGTGACTCAATTATAGCTCACTGCAGCCTTGAACTTCTGGGCTACAGTAGTCCTTCTGCCTCAGCTTCCAAAGTAGCTGGGACTATAGGCGCACACCACCATGCCCGAACATACTTACCAACTTTTTTGTTTAATAGTCCTTTTGTTGCCATTCTTTCTTCAATTTAATTTCCTTTTATCTTATCAGGGCCTGTGTTTGGCATTTCTTATTCTTTGTTGATTTCAACATTTATTTTTACTTTGCTTTCATTCTTAAATGACAACTTAGCTTGATAAAGGATTCTAGGTTGAAATTATTTTCCCTTAGCACTTGAAGATATGATTTCATTTTCCTCTGGCCTCTGTTGTTGCTTTTGAGAAGTCTGCTGTAAGTCCAATTATTCCATTTTTTATTTTCCACTGATCTTAAGATATTCTCTTTTTGATGCTACACAGTTTTGCTTTGATGCATTTAAGTGCAGAATTATTTCTATTTTTCCCTTTTTGGCCTCTTTGCACACCCTCTTCGATGTGAGGATTTGTGTCAATTCCAGACATCACCTCTTTGAATTTTCTTTATTTTCTATATGAACCTTTCTAGAAATCCTATTAAATAGATGAATCTTGGACCTTTCACTTGAAGGAAGCTAAAATATTTCACCCCCCAAATATAATTCTTTTATATATTTCAAGATGGCTGTGCAGAAGGACTGGAACTATAAGACTAGCTGAAAAGCTGTCTTTTGTAGGGAGGTTTGCTTCTGTAGAGAAAATCTGCATTGACAAAGCCAGGCTTTCTCTGAGGCTCTTCCTTGTACAATTTAGGAAAAATTAACTGAGAGTTTGACACTTTTAAGGGCCTAAAAGAAACACTTACTACCTATTCTCTCCGAGGGCTGCCACCTGTGAGGTTTCCTCTATGTAACAAGACCACCTTTACTACCAGCTTCCTCTCTATTCCTCCCGTAACCTGGTCTTGCCGTCATAACCTGATTTACCATCAAAACCTGTTTTGGGCCATTCTCTGAGCCCCTGTTATTTCTGTAACCTCAAGATGGTATAAAAGCATCAAGCATCTTGCTTTTCAGATCTCTGTACATCTCCTGTGCATGCTAATACACTTGTATACCTTTCTCCTATTAACCTGCCTTTTGGCAATATTAGAGCGCTTTTAGAATTTGTCTAGCAGGCAAATAAAATAAAATAAAATAAAATAAAATGAAATAAAAAATCTGCCTTTTTCTAGTTGATTTTTCAGCAAAACTTCTAAAGGGAAGTTTTCTCTTGGCTCCTATGCACACCATCTTTCATTTTGCTTACTTTCCACCTTTTATGTTTTTTACATTTAAAAAAGTCTCTCCGTGCTACATTCAAAGTAATATGTTAGGATTTTTCTTCCAGTTAGCTAATTTTCTCTTCATCAGAGTCCAATCTGTTATTTAACCAATCCATTAATTTTTCAGATTCTATCTTTTATTTGCAGATTTCCATTTGGTTCTTTTAAAAATTGTGTGTGTTCTTTTGTCATAATGTCTTATTCTTTCATTATGAATTTTATTCCTTCTTTAATCTCTTTAATCATTTTAATATTTCTTTTATACTAGCTTGCAGATAATATAAAATTATTTGAAACTGGGTATGGTGGCATATACCTGTACTTTAAGCTACTTGGGAGCTGAGGCGGGATGATCCCTTGGGCTCAGGAAGTCAAGGCTGCAGTGGGCTATGGTCACACCACTGTACCTACAGCCTGGGCGACAGAGTGAGACTCCATCTCTAAAAATATAATACAAATAAAATAAATAAAATAATTTGGAAATGATATCTGCTTTTCTATGGCAGAGACCTTTGGATCCTGAGAGAGCTTTGGATCCTCACTCATGTTGGATCTTTACCTCATATATTATATAATTAAAAAAAAATTATAACCTGATCTTTGGCAAATTTTTTTGCCTCTGTGGTAATCCCTGTGGCATTTCCTGTGGAATATCCTTCTAGAGATATTTTGGATTTTCTTCTTCAAGGAGCCCTGGGCAACCAGCCCAGGAGCAACGTCTATGTCAGCCTCAAACTGGGGAAATCCCATATCACAAGGAAAGTGCAAATTCAGCCTCCAAGCCTAGGATTGGCATGGGCTTGGAGCTTCATTTTCTCGTGGGAAACTTTCCTTTCCCACCCTGCTCTTAGGGCTGAGGCAAGCCTCACTGCTGTTTCCCTGGTGGGTAGGTGGACTTTGTATAGTTCCTTTATACTGAGCTTGTTGCGCTGTAGGACTCCAGCTTGGTGTAGAGGTCTTAGCTGCCACTGTCCTCTTTGCATGGCCCACCCTTGTATCTTGTCCTAGTATAGGTGTTAGAGCCTATTTCCCAGCATCATCTGGGGCCCTCTGCTCCTCCCATCCCAGGGCCACTGCTGCATCCATTTGGACATCCTCTGCCTTTCTGGAACCTGGTCATTTCCATATTCTTGGAATTCCTCATTATTTCTCATGGGCATTTAAAAAAGAATTCTTTTTTAATCCTGTTTTACTCAGCATTTCTAGATATTTGTAGCTGAAGTCATTCTACATTAGCTTGGTTGGACATGTTGGCAGAACTCCTTTTTTTCTATGGAAAAATGCAACATATTTTATGTACTATAGGCTTTTTATTTAACAGCTACATAAGTTTATATAGAGAGTTGAGATGTGTTTACACAGTGCTCAACTGTGTAATTAAGTAACTTACACGAAAAATATCTGCTTAATAGAATGTTTGGTACCAAAGACCTAAAGTCTTTTTTTAATTAGCCTTTTTCCTTTTAAGCTTTTAAAAACTTATTTTAAAAATATTCTGTATTCTGTGGACATATTTAAATTATCTCACTAGCATGTGACTATAGACTTAAAGGAGAAAAATTCCTAGTGGTTAGATAACACTCATATTGCTATGTATGGAGGGATAAGTAAATTGTTGAGTATGTAAAATGTATCACATGGAAACACCAACTAACCAACGGGTGTGTATTGTAAAATTCCCTCCACAAACAGATTTTAGAAGTTGCTACTGACCTCTTCAGAACAAAAAGGGTCAGGGAAAGGCTAGATCAGGAGAAAGACAAAACTCTCAACTGTATCACACTGGTATAGTGAGTCAGGACTAATCACAGGCAGAGCACCCTCAGGTTAGGGGTTAGAATGGCTATTCCTCATCTTCTGGCTACTCGGTATTCATTCTACCTTCTTACCCTCTTTTTTTTTTTTTTTTTTTCCCGAGACAGGGTCCCACTCTGTTGCTCAGAGCTCAAGTGATCCTTTTGTCTCAGTCTCCCGAGCAGCTAAGACTACGGGCATGTGTCACCATGTTCGGCTATTTTTTTTGTTGTTTTTATTTATTCTAGAGATAGGGTCTTGTTATGTTGCCCCGGCTGGTCTGAAATTCCTGGCCTCAATGGATCCTTTCACCTTGGCTTCCCAAAGTGCTGAGATTACTGGCATGAACCACTATACCCAACCCATTCTACCCTCTTTGATAAAAGCACCAATTTCCTTTGAGGAAACCATTCTCCACGAACCTGTGTAGCTTTCATGGGACTATAATTGAAGGTGCGTGATTGTCTGTGGATACTTGTTCCAGATTGGTCCTTTTATCCTGGGAATTTGAAGCTTGAGCTGAGTGAAAAAGATCAGAAAAATGATCAAAGAGGCACTTTCTATCAGTTCTGTCTGGATTCCAAGAGATGCCCTTTTTTTCTGGGTTGGGGGAGGCACAGATTTTTTTGAACTCTATTTCCAGCTTTATCTTTTATTTAGTTGTCTAGAGGCCACTCCTTAATTTGGACTTTATGTTTTATGCACACACTATCTTTCTCTGATAATATTTGTACAAGAATTTCTGTTTCAGCTTAAGCCAGCCAGAATCAGTCTCTGTTCCTGGCCATCAAGCAGCCCTTGGGGTACTTTTCTTTACACACAAAATATATTTCTGATGAAAATAGCTTTTGATAAATTGTCATTTTAAAACTCACTATTTAATGATTGCCATTCTAACTGGTGTGAGATGGTATCTCATTGTGGTTTTGATTTGCATTTCTCTGATGGCCAGTGATGATGAGCATTTTTTCATGTGTCTGTTGGCTGCATAAATGTCTTCTTTTGAGAAGTGTCTGTTCATATCCTTTGCCCACTTTTTGATGGGGTTGTCGGGAAACAACTGGTGCTGGAGAGGATGTGGAGAAACAGGAACACTTTTACACTGTTGGTGGGACTGTAAACTAGTTCAACCATTGTGGAACACAGTGTGGCGATTCCTCAAGGATCTAGAACTAGAAATACCATTTGACCCAGCCATCCCATTACTGGATATATACCCAAAGGATTATAAATCATGCTGCTATAAAGACACATGCACATGTATGTTTATTGTGGCACTATTCACAATAGCAAAGACTTGGAACCAACACAAAGGTCCATCAATGACAGACTGGATTAAGAAAATGTGGCACATATACACCATGGAATACTATGCAGCCATAAAAAATACTATGCAGCCTTTGTAGGGACATGGATGAAGCTGGAAACCATCATTCTCAGCAAACGATTGCAAGAACAGAAAACCAAACCCTGCATGTTCTCACTCATAAGTGGGAACTGAACAATGTGAACACTTGGACTCAGGAAGGGCAACATCACACACCAGGGCCTGTCATGGGTTGGGGGGCGGGGGGAGGGATAGCATTAGGAGATATGCCTAATGTAAATGACCAGTTAATGGGTACAGCACACCAACATGGCACATGTATACATATGTAACAAACCTGCATGTTGTGCACATGTACCCTAGAACTTAATGTATATATATATTTAAAAAACTCACTATTTAAGTGAAAACAATGGTGAAATAAGCATAAAACAATCGCCTTTGTATGTCCATTTTGGAAATCAGTTATTTTTACATTTTAAGTTCTCTTCAAGTGAGTTTTACCTGAATTATGCTTTTATTTATTTATTTATTTATTGAGGCAGAGCCTCACTCTGTCACCCAGGCTGGAATGCAGGGGTGCAATCTCAGCTTACTGCAACCTTTGCCTCCCGGGTTCAAGCAATTTTCGTGCCTCAGCCTCTTGAGTAGCTGGGATTACAAGCAAGTACCATTATGCCCCGCAAATTTTTGTATTTTTAGTAGAGAGGGTTTCACCAAGTTGGCCAGGCTGGTCTCCCACACCTGGCCTCAGGTTATCCACCCGCTTTGGCGCCCAAAGTTCTGGGATTATAGGTGTGAGCCTGGCCTGATTGTGCTTTAATGAATATAGTTAATTATGCCATGGCTGTGACATAATTTGACTTGGGGTCTCTCTAACCCTGTATAGTCAATTATGGTATGCATATGAGGCTCCACCGTGTGTACAAAGCAAAGATATTATCTTATTATTAAGCTTGTACGGACAAGACTTAATAGGAGTTGTGTGCAGGCTGGTCAAGTACCTCTTGTGGCCACATATTTACTGAGTGGAAATAGTAGATTTGGCTTAAGTTCCCCTTTTTTGAACTTTCATAATTAAGAAAGGACTCTCAGTGTTTTATCATTTTGAAATTGCAATGTGTAATAGGAACTAATGAATCACTTTGCCATTATGAAAACCAAAGTAAAATTAGAATGTTGTTTTGCAAAAGCACATTGGCAGGTGTTCTGCTCAGAGTTGTGTAAGTTGTTCTATGTGTGGCAGTTCCATGAGCCTTCAAATATATCTACACCCTGACTTCAGGCCTCTGTGGTTTGGATCAGCGTGTTCTCCCTGTTGAAGTGTCTCCTCCACTGAGACTTTGTCTGCTCAAGTTCTACTCATCTCCTAAGGCCAACCCAAACATTACCTTCCCCTGAAACCTTGCTGAATTTCACCCAGCAGAATTAGTCATTCCATCATTTGATCCTTTCTTCATCCCATTGGAGATCCTATTGCCTCATCTAATAGATCGTGAGCATGTTGGAGAAGTGGGAGAGGGCATTGGCTCAATGCTTTATGCAGACTCAATACCTGTACTCGAATTAGTTTATCTCCTTAGGTACTGAATACCCTCCTTCCTCACCAAACAGAAAACCCCTTTAATACATTTCTCAGATGCTCTAATACATGCAGTATTGTCAAGAGACCACAATTATCTGCAGAAGAACTTCAATAATGCACATGGTAGAAACCAACATATCCCCGTTGCCTTATTTATTTGTTTCAATGTAAATGCTACTAAATTCTTCACACTTTGAATACACGGAATTGGGGAGATTCAGCAATGCTTTTTAAGGACTAATCCCTTTTACTGAGGAAAAGGAACGTCAGTTTACCAATCAGATAGGAGAGATGTGTTTTGTTAGTTTTCTTTTTTCCTGACTTAAAACCACATCTGTGCCAATTTGTAGTTAGCCATGCTCCTGCTCATCCCTTGGTAAATAGGAGTTTGAACAGTGGCCTTCAGTGGCCCTGTGGCTCACATGATCCCATCTAGAGGACACTCCTTAATTTGGACTTTAAGTTTTATGCACACACTGTCCTTCTCTGGCTACCACACTCTTTGTATTTCTGTCTGCTCAGGATGTTCTACCTTTAGTTCTTTGCCTAGCCAAATTCTGCTCATCCTTTGAGACCCTACTACTACTCCACCCCTAACTTTAAAAAATACTTTGAGTGCCTTTTAATAGCCAGGGAGACAAGGCAGATAAGAACTATGCCATTGAAGAGTTTACATCCCAGTAAGGGAGACAGATAAACAAGTAAAAATAAGTCAGTTAATCATCAACTGTGGCAGATTTTCTGAAATAAAGGCACAGTGCAGTATGACAGCGTCCCTGGGAGCAGGGTTTTTCAGGAAGGTTATATTGAAAGGCCTCTCAGAGGAGGTGACATTGGAGGTTAGTCCCAAAAGGGAAGGTTTCGTTGATCCTTCTAACTGTGTTCAGCACCCCTTCTTGGTGCTTTTATTATCTCTTTTGTTTCTTAACACATCACATTGTAAAGCACACCTATGTATTGCAGTGGTGCCTGATAAATGTTTAACAAAAAGCCCAAATTTACAGTGTTTGCCAATTTCTATGGTATAAATACTCTCACTGTCACCATGGCTGATTTCAAGCTACTAACTTGATGTCAGTGAAGTGGAATTGAGAAGAGATGCAGAGAATTGGCTCTTGGGAGCCAATGAGAGTCAGCTTGAGCCAGCTCCAGCATGTCTCTGTGCCTGTCTCTCCCACTAGGTTCTTTACTCTCTTGGGGTAGTAGTAAATATTTAATGACTCAATGAATTGACCCATGTACAGGTACCTACTCAATCTAAATCCATTGTTTTTAGTGTTATTATTATTAACTGTGGGCTCCAAAGATGACACATGAAAGGGAATACGAGTTATGTAACTATTATATGTGCTTTTTGATATTCAATGATAAAAATATTTATGAAGACATCAGCATTTGATACAATATTGATTCTTCTCATAAATCAAAGGTTTGAATGAATTAGGAAAGGAAAGAAGAAAGATTTATCTTTACAAGTATACCACATACATCAGTATCAAGGCAAATAATATGTAGGAAAATAAAAATAAATTTAGAAAGGTTATGCATTCTACTCCAACAAAGGAAATCAAAGCTGTATTTCAGACCTTGTGATGAGCAAAAAAATTTGGCTGTAACCTAACCATCATTGTTTCTCAACAAAATGTGGGGGACATGATTTTATTTTCTGGGCATACCTTAATATGCTTTATGTAGAACCTAAAACATATCCTTATACATAAAACATATGAAAACATAAGTTAGTAAGTTTTGATGATTCTTTATCTTAGTGGTTATTTCCACAGACTATGACACAGAAAAATGGTAGAAGAAAGACTTTTAAAATACATATCTAAGAAAGATTAAAAATGTTTAAAACCAGAAGGATTTATAAATGATTCCCCAGACCGATCTAAACACATTAGAATGTTCTCTGGGTATTTGACACGGTTGGAGCTACCCCTTACCTCCATTTCTAGTATAGATGGCTTCCATCATGCACTCCTCATTAGCTGAAATTTTATACTTAAAAAGCATAGGAGATTAAAGAGCTTCAACCTTTTTGTTATTCTTCCCATTGAGTGGTGAATTCAATGGTTACACATGAATAAAAACTGGAGCAGAGAGACAATTTTCCTTTTCCTTCCTTCCCTCCCTCCCTCCCTCCCTCCCTCCCTCCCTCCCTCCCTCCCTCCCTTCCTTCCTTCCTTCCTTCCTTCCTTCCTTCCTTCCTTCCTTCCTTCCTTCCTTCCTTCCTTCCTTCCTTCTTTCTTCCCTTCCTCCCTCCCTCCCTCTCCCCACCTTTCTTTCTTTTTTTTTTTTTGCTTTTTTTTTTTCTTCCTTCTTGTGGTAGAATGAATAAATGACCCTGAGGATGTTTATGTCCTAATGCCTGGAACCTGCAAATATGTTACCCTCCAAAGTAAAAAGAATTTTGTAGATGTGATTAAACTAAAGGTCTTGAGATGTGGAGATTATCTTGCATTATCAGGTGGACTAATGTAATCATAGGATTCTCATAAGAGCAGGCAGGAGAGTCAGAAGATAGGGAGAAGATGTAAGAACAGAGGCAGAGGTCAGAGAGGAGAAAAGATGCTACTCTGCTGGTTTTGAAGTTGGAGGAAGGGGCCAGGGAATATGGGCAGCACCTTGTAACTTAACAAGGTGAAGAAATAGGTTCTCCCATGGAATCTCCAAGAAGAAGAAATGCAGCCTTATATATGGATTTTGGAATTCTGACCTCTAGGACTGTATATAATAAATGCATGTTCATTTAAGGCACTAATGTTGTGGAAATATGTTAAAGCGGCAATGGGAACAATCCCATCAAAAAGTGGGCTAAGTACATGAATAGACAATTCTCAAAATGTCCGACAAACATGAAAAAATGCTCAACATCACTAATGATCAGGGAAAAGCAAATTAAAACCACAATGAGATACCACCTTATTCCTGCAAGAATGACCATAATCAAAAAATCAAAAAACAGTAGATGTTGGCATGGATGTGGCTATCAGGGAACATTTCAACACTGCTATGGGGAATGTGAACTAGTGCAGGTGTTACGGAAAACAGTGTGGAGATTTTTTTAAAGAACTAAAAGTAGAACTCCCATTTGATCCAGCAACCCTACTATTGGGTGTCTACCCAGAGGAAAAGAAGTCATGATTTGAAAAACATACTTGCACACACATGTTTATAGCAGCACAATTCACAATTGCAAAATGGTTACTAACCCAGATGCCCATCAATCAACAAGTGGAGAAAGAAACTATGGCCTATATATACAATGGAATATGACATAGCCATAACAAGGAATGAATTAACAGTATTTGCAATGACCTGGATGAGATTGGAAACTATTATTCTAAGTAAAGTAATTCAGGAATGGAAAACCAAACATTGTATGTTCTCACTGACATGTGGAGCTAAGCCATGAGGACACAAAGGCATAAGAATTATATGATGGACTTTGGGAACTTGGGAGGAAGAGTGAGAGAGGGGCAAGGGATAAATGACAACATATATGGTGCAGTATATACTGCTTGGGTGATGGGCGCACCAGGATCTCACAAATGACCACTAAAGAACTTACTCATGTAACCAAATACCACCTGTACCCCAATAACTTATGGAAAAAAAATAAAGCAGCAATAAAAAACTAATGCACTTTCTTCCTTTCCTTTTTTTTTTTTTTTTTTTTCTATTTTTTTAAGAGGTAGTAGAGCACGGTTGTCCCGTCTTTAGGCTTTCCTGGTCTACACTGGAAGAAGAAGAATCACTTTGGGCCACACCTAAAATACACTAACACTAACGATAGCTAATAAGCTAAAATTGAAAAATCACACACACACAAATGTCATAAGAAAGTGCTAATTTTAGCAAATTTTGGAAAGCTTTTCAAAGTATAAGAGAAAGGAAGAGGTGTTAATAATTCTACTACTCTTCTAGGCTCCATTACAGGTAATATTTGGACATATTTCTATCTAGATTATTCTATTTCTAAAGAAATGGCTGAGGTAATATTGTGTATATAGTTTCACATCCTGGTTTTTGTTTTTTTTTTTTCACATAAGTAAGTGTATATCACAAGAAATTTCCAAAAACACCATAATGTGGCAATGACTAATGTTGGGTATTCAGCAGTTTTAAATTCTGTTTTTTTTTTTTTTTGAGACAGAGTTTCACTCTTGTTGCCCAGGCTGGAGTGGTGCAATGGTGCAATCTCGGCTTATCGCAACCTCCACCTCCTGGGTTCAAGAGATTCTTCTGCCTCAGCCTCCCCAAGTAGCTTGGATTACAGGCATGCACCACCATGTCTGGCTAGTTTTGTATTTTTAGTAGAGACAGGGTTTCTCCATGTTGGTCAGGCTGGTCTCAAACTCCCGACTTCGGGTGATCTGCCCACCTTGGCCTCCCAAAGTGCTGGGATTACAGGCCTGAGCCATAGCGCCCTGCCAGTTTTAAATTCTTATCATAAATAATAATGAAATGCATATTTTTTGCATAATTCTTTGTGCATACTGTGGTAAAATAAACGACCTAAAATTTACCATTGTAACCATTTGAAACTGTTCAATTCCGTGGCATTAAGTATATTCACAATGTTATGCAACTATCACCACTATCCAGTTCTGGAACCGTGCGTAAATCTGCCTGAATTTCACACCATTTCTGCATAATAAATTCACAGAGAGTAGAGTATTGCATTAAAGGAAAAAAATGCATATTTTGAAGTACATCCAGAAAGATGGTACTCATTTGCTTTTCTGAGCATAAGAACATCGGTTATAACATTTTAGTTGGTCCTCATTTACACTATCATTCAAAATATCTTTGCTAATTTATGAGTAAAAAATAAGATTTTATCTTTTATTTTGTTTGCATTGGATTATTATGAGGCTGAACATTTTCCAGCATGTTAATTAACTATTCTATTTTCCCATGTGAAATGTCCGTATGCCACCATGGGTCATGAGAAGGTGAAGTCACTACCCTGCTCTCTGCCCCACCTTCCCAATTCAACTAGAGGACTCTATTCTTATCTGCTTTTTATCTTAGTTTCTGTGAAGGATTTTATTGGAAGAAAGGATCCCTTGGCTAATAAATGTTTGAAAACGACAAATCTGGACTACTGGTTTTCAAATATGTGTGTGTATAAGTAATACCTGAGAAGTGTGTTAAAAATACAGATTTCCTAAGACCTATCTCAGAAGTCTCAGAAGCCAGGGGATTTGCATGTTAATCTGGAGGTAGGTTATCTCTTGCAGACTGTCCAAAACCCACATTTTGAGAAACACTGCCGTATCTTGTTTCCCATAGACTAGGACTCACAAGATGATTCTAAATCCAAGAGGATCTTGAGTGGGTTAAATAAAACCAATGTGGTGTTAAACAAAATGGAATCACATAAAACGAGAGATTTTCCTTTGCCTTCTCTTTCAGTCCTTGTGAATAGATTAAGAGAAGTCTCAGTTTGATGTGAGTGCATCTTTAACGACTTTCTAGCACATATTAACCTCCCTTTCAACAAAAACAAAAACAAGCCTTAGGCTCAGAGCTTTTAGCAGGTAATAGTATCCGGTTAAATTTTAATGGCATTATTTTTTATTCGGTTTATTTGTATGGTTACTTTTTAATTATGAAAAGTTATATTACAATTTTAATTATGGTAGTGATATTAAGATATTAGGAAATAACAGTAGAAGTATTTTGGGTAAAAATAGTGAAGGTTGTAATCAAATGAATCAAGTCGATGAATCACTGGTTTGGAACATGAGCTGCTATACAGAAAGAGCTGATCTAAATCCAGAGCTGGGGTGGGGGTGGTTTGGAAGATCCTTTGAAAGGGGACAGAAGTGGAGGTGGCTAAGGAGCTTTGGAAACAGCACTGGACGCTGTGTTCTCGGTGAAGGGACAAAGAGGAACACTTCTTCATAATTTTCACCTTGTGGCTCATACTGCCAGCCGATTTAACAGGGGTGATGCACTTTGCTGTTTGTTTCTTCAGATGATTCAGGTTAAAACAGAAGAACTTATGTCTACCTTCAGCAACACATACGTGATTCTTTGCAGGACTAAAGAGTACTTTAGTCCCCTTGCCAGCTGGCAGCCCAGGATTTAGCAGAAGGTTACAGATGCTGCCGTGAGAAGTTACAGATAGTTCCCCTTAGCCTCTTCTCTAATGCCATGTAAGTAAAAAAAAAAAAAAAAAAAAAAAAATCACTGACTCACTATGCCATGTAAGGCAAAAGGAAGACTCTAAGGGAGCGTGTAATGGATTCCCTTTTAAAGCATGGTAGAGACTGAATTATTATTGACTAAGAAAGTTTCGGGCAAAAAAAAAAAAAGTATCCAAATATTATGGATTTGAAAAAGCTGATTCTGTTTTTTTTTTTTAATTTTTATTTAAAAAAAAATGTTTGTTTTACTTTAAGTTCTGGGATACATGTGCAGAACGTGCAGGTTTGTTACATAGGTATACATGTGCCATGGTTGTTTCCTGCACCTATCAACCCGTCATCTAGGTTTTGAGCCCCGCATGCATTAGGTATTTGTCCTAATGCTCTCCCTCCCCTTGCCCCCCACCCCGCCAGGCCCCAGTGTGTGATGTTCCCCTCCCTGTGTCCATGTGTTCTCATTGTTCAACTCCCACTTATGAGAGAACATGCAGTGTTTGGTTTTCTGTTCCTGTGTTAGTTTGCTGAGAAAAATGACTTCTGGCTTCATCCATGTCCCTGCAAAGGATATGAACTCATTCTTTTTCATGGCTGCATAGTATTCCATGGTGTATATGTGTCCCTTTTTTTTTTTTTTTTTAAAGATGGAATCTTCCTCTGTTGCCCAGGCTGGAGTGCAGTGGCACAATCTCTGCTTGGCTCACTGCAAGCTCCGCCTCCTGGGTTCACACCATTCTCCTGCCTCAGCCTCCTGAGTAGCTGGGACTACAGGTGCTCCCACCATGCCCAGCTAATTTTTTGTATTTTTAGTAGAGATGGGGTTTCACCGTGTTAGCCAGGATGGTCTCAATCTCCTGACCTCGTGATCTGCCTGCTTCGGCCTCCCAAAGTGCTGGGATTACAGGTGTGAGCCACCGCACCTGGCCAATGTGCCACATTTTCTTTATCCAGTCATTCACTGATGGGCATTTGGGTTGGTTCCAAGTGTTAGCTATTGTGTGTGTGTGTGTGTGTGTGTGTGTGTGTGTGTGTATGTATGTATGTATATATATGTAGTTTTTTGTTGTTGTTGTTGTTGTTTTTTCAGATGGAGTATCACTCTTGTTGCCCAGGCTGGAGTGCAGTGGCGTGATCTCAGCTCACTGCAACCTCCACCTCCCAGGTTCAAGTGATTCTCCTGCCTCAGCCTTGCGAGTAGCTGGGATTAGAGGCATGCCCCACCAAGCCCGGTTAATTTTGTATTTTTAGTAGAGACAGGGTTTCACCATGTTGGTCAGGCTGGTCTCGAACCCCTGACCTCAGGTTATCCACCTCCCGCTTGGCCTCCCAAAGTGCTGGGATTACATATATGAGTCACCATACCCAGCCAAAGAAGCTGATTCTAAACCAACAACCATGGTGTTTTCTGATAGACTGTTTAGCATCCATATAAGAAGTGTTATTTGTAATGCTAACGGTTTTCCTTTCACAACATTTATCTTACTGGCTGTAAGATAGGGTAAACTGTAATTTACCCTATTATCTAATTTACTGAACAGATCTTGTTTTTTAAAATGTTAAATCATGTTTTTGGAATAAAAATTGTAAATGAAGAATGCTTGTCACCACATGTTAGTAATGGAAGTATTCTATTATTTTTAATTTTATGTATGTATAGACAAGAGCTATATGGGAAATAACTATTATAGACCCATTATAATTTCATCATTTATAACCAGGGTTGGTAGTAAAGCAACAGAAATATATCTTCAATGCAAACTTGCTCCCAGCATCTCTTTCCTTTCATCGTTGACCATATTGCGTCCTGGACGGGAAGAAGACATCCTCAACCCACCACCCCTTTCCCTCCAATGTGGTCTGAGTGTTGGGTCAACTGATAGGCAGTGCAGACTCTTCATTTTGCTTTGTTGGTGCCTTGGAGGCATGTGAGGGCACAGTCTCAAATTCCAGAGACCTTGCCTTCAGGATTTGAGGTGGGGGAAGATGTGAAAGAAGACCTTTAGCCACTCAGTGTTATCAAAAGCGATCAAAGAACTTTCTGTGTCTGGCATTGTGTTGGGACATCCATGAGCAGTACTGAATGGTCTTTTTTAGTGGACAAATATTCACACCTTGGTAAAAGCAGTATACACCGGGTGGAAAACTCCTATTCATGGCATGGCAGAATTGTAAACATTTCCTCTTTTGCCAAATTTGTATTAATCTGGTGCTACAGATGATTCAGGTTAAAACAGAAGAACTTATATCTACCTTCAGCGACACATACGTGATTCTTTGCAGGACTAAAGAGTATAGGCCTTGCCAGCTGGCAGCCCAGGATTTAGCAGAAATTTAAAGATGCTGCCATGAGAAGTTACAGACTTCTCACTGTCTTCCATCTGAGGGGCCCCAAAACTTTCAGAAGTAGGAATCCTGTGCATCTGCTAATGGTGATTGGAAGAAAGAGTAGAGGTGACAGTATCCATGGGTGCAGTACCAGAACTATTATGAAATGCTTCCAGCTGCGATTTCAGAGGAATCTCCCCCTGAACCCCTGCACGTGGTTCTCCTATTTCAGTCACTGTTCTAGCTATGACTCTGCTTAGACAAGATGAAGTTGATGGATTCATTAGAAAGTTTCCACTGAACTTGTCTGGTGTAATTTCTCTTTCCTCAAGGGCATGGACACAGCTTTGGTTCTCCTTCCTGCACTCACTTGTCTGCTGCTCCCATTCTTCCCATGAGGGCATAGATTACCTAGCAGGTGAAGGCACCGTACACTATTTGATTTTTAATAGGAGAAACCCTCCAGTCAGAGATAAATCTTACTTGGAGTCTAGGTGGCTGTAAGTCTGAAGTGTCAGTATGGCATTTCAGCACTTTCAGTAGGAGTTACCAAGGGCCAAATAAATCACAGAACCAGCCTTTGAGGTACTGCATTTGGCTTGAAATAGAATGTGAGGAGATGATTCTGCTCTATTATACCAGAGGCCACGTTTATTCTGAAGTAGCCATAGCCAGGTGAGGGTGGCCTTCTGGAGGAGTAAGGTTTGAGAGAACTATGTTGAAAGTCATTAAGAGAAAGAGCTTATTTCCCAGCTGCTTCCTGCTCAGAAGCAAGGGCTCTGGTGGTTGGTACAAGATAAAGCCAAGCATGGAGTTTCTTCTCTTGATAATCTAGATTGACCCAAAACAACTGGGTCTATAAAGAACCCAGATTATGTCATGTGCCAATATGTCATACACCAGAATGTATATCTCATGATTCAATAATTTCTGTGTTGTGTATGCAATTGTGATGTGCATGTCAATTCTCATCTTTCTTAGGTAATGTCTGGTAGTGCAGAGTCTTTACTGTCCTTGGAGGATAAGATGCATCATGTAAGGTGGCAGTCTGCTAAGATTGCTACTTTAAGGAAGAGGTGCTGTTGCAAAAGAAACGTTGAAGTTAAAAACAACTAATGATCAATTGATTGGGCTTGGACACAGACTCTAGCACTTGAGTACCTTACACTTTTTAACTTGCACTCCAGCTTTGATCAGGCTTTTCCTGTGATTGTACAACTAGGAAATAATAATTCTCTTGGCTTTGCTCTTGGTTGACATTTGGGAAATGGCTGCCCTTTAGAACTTGGCTCTGATCTCTTCAGTATTTGCCTGATGTCTTGAGACTCTATTCTTCTGAGCTCCTGGTGTCTTAGATTCTCCCTGAAGTTAAGAACGCTATCAATCCTCCAAACCTGCCTCTTATACTGTGACAACTGATAATATACTAAATTCAAATGAAAATCTTAGGCAAGACCCTTTGGGGTCTCCTAGTCTTCATATGAAACTGTATTTTTATCAGTATAATAAATATAATTTTCAAAAGTTACATAAATTCTACCAGTTTGAAAGTAAAAGGGGTAAAGATGCTTTGCATCATGTTTCTAAGGTTTCTTAGGATTTTCATATGAAAAGCACTTTTTACTTCCTGGTCAGCCAAGAACTCCAACTGATTTTAGCTGCTGTTATTTGGTATGTGAAAAAAAAAATTCCAAAGAATTTTGTTATCAGTAATGCTACACAACCCGGCATAACACACTTGACAATATCAAAAGGGATGCTATCATATAAATGTAACAGGGAGCAGAATGCAGTTCTGTTTCATGATTTGGCCAGAAAAAACAAATTACCTTGAGTGACCCAAGGCAACCTGACTTCATTAGACCCCTGGCCCTTATACACATTATAATTCTGCCCCACTAAGGAGATTATAAAAGAAAGGTTTTCATGACTCTCAGAAAGGATATCCTCTCCTTTTCAATTACATCTGATTTATGAACTGTTTAAGCTATTTCCCAAAGTCTTCCTTCACAGCCTCTCACTTGTCTGATAAACACTGCACAAAAATTCTGCTGGTTTGCAAAATCCGACTCTTACGTGTCTGAAGTCCCCTTTCGGATCCTGGGAGGAAGGAACATTGAAGTCTCCAAAGAGATGCTGGTGACAAATGTCTACTGCATTTCCTGATGGCAGAGAACAAAAGTGAGACGTGAAAGAGAAAATATACACGCAGTGGAATCCTCTCTCCTTCAGCTCCTTTGGAGCCAAGTGCTGAGCTGTTTGATTTTTATACCCCTACCCCCTCAGCCTTTCTCCCTCTCACGCTGTGGTCTGTTCTCCACAAATATCTCCTTTTTGGTTTCAAACCAGATGGAATTATCGAAAACAAACTGTAAGTTCCCAGGCACACAACTTTCTCACAGCCAGGAAGGGAGTGGGTGACAGGACGTGGATTACTCTCTCCATCCCCAGCCCCCTCCACCTTCTTTTCAAAAGCAAATTCTTTAAAAAATATAGAGAGAGCATAACTCAGCAGTCATTTGGCAACGGGTGAGCATGGTTATCTTTCAAAATAATAATGACGCCAAACTTTATAGAAAAAGGAAACTGTTCTCTTTGTTCCAAAAACCCTACAATGTAGATAAATATCTCTCAAGGCATAAATACAAAGACATTTTTAGAACTGGCCCATTTGCTAGTCTAGACTTATAGGAAAGCATCATAAAACTGTTATTTTTCAATGGGTCAAATTCTCTTCCAGTGCAACTCTATCTTCCCCAGAACTGAAAAGAATCCCAGTTTGAGAA
This sequence comes from Macaca mulatta, assembly GCF_049350105.2. Taxonomy (NCBI): domain Eukaryota; kingdom Metazoa; phylum Chordata; class Mammalia; order Primates; family Cercopithecidae; genus Macaca; species Macaca mulatta. The sequence goes on along the minus strand of NC_133417.1, from coordinate 120,932,960 downwards.
AGAATTTGGCAGCCCTAGGCCAGTTCTTTTCTTATTCATCTACTATAGATCTTGATCCACATCATATGAACAAGAGTTTTGAAGGTTTTTTTTGTGTGTGCTTTATTTTTTAACAAGGGAAGCATCTTCTACCTGAGCTCCTCAAGATGACTTCTCAGACTCTACTGAGTGTGAGATGGTTTGCGTGTCTGGCTGGAAGGCAGGTTTGCTCCTACTGGACCTAACGTCTTGGTCCTATGAGAGAGTTTTGTGGGCCTCTTTGCCTCCTGCTCAAGGCACCAGTGAATATCATTTGCAGAATTAGGGTGTTGGCTCGAAAAAGACATAGTGTATTATCCCATAGAAAGTATGAGAGCATCTGGGAATTATGAGGGCATTTATGAGTAATATCTCTGGTAGACACATGAGATCAGCCTTCTTCCCGCTCACCACCACTGAAGATCTGGGGGCGGATGGGCAGAGGTGAGGTGGTGTGGCATGGCAGCTGGAATACAAGTGGAAATAGCCAACTTGGCCATACTAAAGCCCTATTTGCCATCTATGTGTGAGGCCGTTCCAGCATTTGGTGTCCAAGGACACCTAGTCCTGGCCTCGCTTGCCTTCCAATTTTTAAGGGGGAAAGGCTTCATGTACTTATTTATGCAAAACGAAAAAGAAAGAAAACCTTGAGTATCAAGTAATTGTTGAGCAAGCAACACAGTGATAAAATTTTAAAGTATACAAATCAGGACTATATGGCATCAATTTTGCTAGAATGATCCATGAACTTTATATCAAGGAGCAAAATCTTGGATATTGTGCATTAGTTTTACTATGATATCTTTCAATTCAGAAGAGGACAAAGTTTTTACGTAGTTCCCTGCATCAGTGATGGGAGTGTTGAGTTTTCATGGTTTTTGAAGAAAGTAGAAGTTAAATCGCTTCTTTTGACTGTGCAAGGTGGTGCATTTTATGGAAGAAGAAGAAGGCCCTATGCTGGGAGCCTTACATTTTGCTATGGCCTCTGTCAGTAACTGAGAGTGGTGATATGGAAACCCCCTGCCTGTCTGGGCCTCAGTCATTCTTTCTGCAAGGAAAGACTAATGGAGTTGACATTTACTGCCCTCACTGAGGTCTCTTAAAGTGTGATGACACTCTGGGCATGGAGTGGGTTTTAGTAAGAGTGATGTGATTCACCTGCCCTCTGAATTCATATGCAAGGTGTGAGCAGAAGTAGGGGCAATGGAGTGTGTGTGTGTGTGTGTGTGTGTGTGTGTGTGTGTGTGTGTGTGCTTAGAGCTAAAAGTAGTGGCCAAGGACAGTTGAGCTGCTGCAAGTTTCATTTTATTATCTTCAGTAGAAACCTCCTATTGCCAAACCTTTGAAGAGGTAGCTAAGGCTTTTTCTAAGACACAGACAAATGTTCCTCTTAGTTATCATGATGGATTTTTGACCAGGAGAGCCACTCTCAGAGACATGTGATGATTGCCCTTTGGTGATGTGTCTCCATTAAGAGATAAGAGGTGGTATTGATGCTGAAGTGATCTGGTGGAGAAATGGCCTGAGACAGAGATTGCAAACTACATAACAACCCAACATAATGACTCTGATCAACCCACAGGGGCTGTTGATGAGCATTCTGCAGGTAAACACAGACTAGCTCCAGAGAGAAGTGTCGTAATCAACTTGTAATGCCTGTCTCAGGTGTGACAGGGCAAGTGGTGCCCTTGTGCCATGCTGTTGTCAATGGCACCATGGAACATACCAGACACAACACAATCAGATGGATCTTGCTTCTAATTAGATCCACCCTGGCAAAGTTGTGTGAGTTTGAGCAAATGACATAACCTCTCTAAGTTCAATGTCCTTCTCAAGAAATGGGGATGCCTTCCTTGTGGAATTATTGTGAGACTGAAGCAAGATAATGCATGCTTGCTCTTATTCTTATAATTGTGGCTAGTAAAAGGTAACTAGTGTCAAGTGAGAAAGCCTTGGATTAGAGATATGGTTCAGGCACATTTGTCATGAATGTGAGGAGACTTATTGGACTTATTGGAGACATCAAGTCATGGAGGGCTTCAATTCAGACAATATAAGGCGAGATGATCATATCCCCCAAACAGGGTCAAAGTCATGTGAATAGGAGGCATACACATTCTTCAGATGGCGTTAATGACATAATCTTCATTAGGAAATGACTCCTTATGGTTATGAACTGTGCATAATTGTAGGTTTGGTGGGAGAAATCCAACCCCATCCTGGGGCATTGCCCCCTGTTACTGTCTCTTCCATCTGCAGAACCAGAGCTCACTCTTTTTTTTTTTTTTTGACAAAGTCTCACTCTGTTACCCAGGCTGGAGTGCAGTGGCACAATCTTGGCTCACTGCAACCTCCACCTCTTGGATTCAAGTGATTCTCCTGCCTCAGCCTTCTGAGTATCTGAGATTATAGACACCCACCACCACGCCCCGCTAATTTTTTGGTATTTTTAGTAGAGATGGTGTTTAACCATGTTGGCCAGGCTGGTCTTGAACTCCTGACCTCAGGTGATCTGCCCACCTCAGCTTCCCAAAGTGCTGGGATTACAGGTGTGAGCCACTGCACCTGTACCCACTCTCCTTTTGAGTCTAGATCCCATTCTTCTCTTATGAGCAGACACAAAAGCTAGTGACTTTCAGCCTGAGCCTCCAGAATTTGAAATAACAGGAAAGGAACCAGCAACTGGGCATCCAGGGAAAGGGTGATAGAATCAGAAAGACTAAATGAGGCAGAGCTGTAAAGGCAAAGAAGATGTAGAAATAATGAAAGGGGAGAGTTAGGATGTTGGGAGAGGACCGGAGGGCTGTCTTCTTGGGATGTAGAGTGCTCCAGTTGCATCTCCCTATTCCTTGATAGCCTTGGAACAGTTTCCTGAAGGCTAGAAACCTCACCAGGGTTTAGTGCATCATCTGTTCAGGGAAGGTGGGGAAGTGCTAGTCAGAAATGGTGGTGGGGAAACCGGTTCCCTGTCCATCCAAAGGACTTTGAAAAGCACCATCACTGTGAACCACCCGGCAACCTGGAGCCTCAATTTCTGTTTACCTACCCAGCTGCAGAGAAGAGTACAAAACAGTAAGGCTGGTCCTCTATGAGGTCAGATATAAAACATTACATGGGATAGAGAAAAAGGACTTGTTTAGTTAGGTTTCTTTAACATTATTATCATCATTATTTCCAGACTAAGGTGACCTCTCTATGGCCAAAGGGACACACTGAATTGTGGATCATCTCTCTGGAGTTCCCTTGATACACAAATGATGCTCAGTGGGGACATCTGAATGTATGCTTGAGGACATCAGAATTTCTCATTATCCATTTTATTGTTTCACCCATAAAGATTCTCCCCTTAGGACTGAGTGAGGGCGGATGCTTTCTTGGTTTCCAGAAAAGGATAAAGGCTTCTCGTGGACCTTATAACCAGTAATAATAGTTATCTATATACTCAGGAAAATGACTAGGTGATGTCAAAGTGTACGTTAACTATGTAACTCCCCATGTCTGTTTTCCCTAGCCTGTTTCTCTGTAGTTCTCAGTAAAACCCTAGAAAAGAATTTACAGAGGATGGGTAAGGGGTATGGATGGTACAGAAGAAAGTGGGGGAACCTGGAGACCTAGCCCAAATTAAGGCTATCTAGGATGAAGGAAAAATCATGACAGAAGGCTTATAAGATGGAAGGATGGTAAGGTCCTTGTGTCCCATGGAAAAAGAACAACGAGTGCCACCTTGGGCCAGAGAAGATGTCTAAACTGGGGACCCACAGTGATCACTCAGAAGTTTGACATCCCCCTCTCATATCTGCAAAGGACACCGTTTGTAAAAATTTCCCAGCGCAGACTCACCCCAGCGATCATACACAAGGAGTAGCCAGTCTTCTAAGTTTCCACTTTCTATTCCTGCCCTAACTGACCAATCTCTTTTGTAGCTGTTGTTTGAAAGGACTTTCAGTTGCACAACTGTCTGCACATGTTGTAATTTGAACATAAACAGTGAAAATCTTTGGAGTGCTTCCCTTTCAGATGTTCGTGGTTGACAAATATCTTTTCAACTAATGTTTTCCCAGCTAAAATATAGTGAACTATTTAGTTTAACACTAATCCAAAGTAAGAAGGGGCTTCTCCTCCTTTTGGTTTTCCTTTCCTCCATCTCCTCCTCCTCCTCCTCCTCCTCTTCTTCTTCCTCCTTCTCCTTTTTCTTTCTCTGCCTCTCTCCTTTGATCTATGAGATGGTTGGTTGGCTTATCATGGCAGTGTGACATTAAATTTTTTTTCTCTTTGCAAATCCATTTTGAGCAAATCCTATGATAGGGATAGAGAGATCACATTTAGAAAAGCTTCCTAAAATCTTAAAGCCTTCATTTAGTAAATATGACAAGCACTGTAATTTATAGATGGGATTATAACATTCTAACCTCTATTTGGGCTCTGCTTTCCCAACTCTCAGGGGTAATGAGATGATGAATAAGTTAATATTTGTTCAAGGATTTGAAGCAAAGCAATGTCTTAAATGCTTATGTATTTTGACCTCAAATTGCACTCCTACAGAATTCCCTGTAAGTAAGAAAAAGGAAGGAGCCAGTCGCAGAAATGACACAAAGCAACTATTTGTGCTGCTCTCAAACCTCCAGAACTCAGTAGAGGAGTAGAAGTGCTTACATTTCACAATCCTTGTTCCACTGATTCTTGCTGGACCTAAGTGAAGGGGCAGCATTGATAGATCTCTCCTCAGTGACTTCTAGTACTTTCTGAGTGAAAAAGTACTTCTAGTACTTTCTTTACCCCAACACCCAGAGCCTTCCTAATATCCAGTGGCTGTGACCCTTCACCAGCATTGTTCAGCGTGGTACGCTTCCTCCCAGGTTTAGACCCTAGTGCCAAAAATTTCTGTCTTTTGTCTTTAGAGCCCAGACAGATGACTGAGCAGCTACTCTGCAAATGCAGTTTGACCCAGCGGGTTAATCACTGCTCATATCTCAGGAAAGCTTTTTCAACAGTCATTACAGTAAGGAGAACAAATGCAAATACCACAACAATAAAAACAGTAATAATGGTGTCAGTCATCAAGTCCTGACCATGGGTAAAGGTCTGTGTAAAGTCCAGATATTATCTAATCAATCCTCACAGCAGTCCTGCGAGTGGGAATTATTATTATTCTCATATTACATGTCGGGAAGACAGGCTCAGGGAGGTTCACTCATTTGCCTAAAGTCACACAGCTAGGAAGCAGCTGAGTCAGGATACACACCACCAAGCCTCAGGCTTTCTAGGCTATGAGCTCAAGACTTGTAGGTGGCCCTCTCACCCCAAAAACCTTATACATGCCTTGCAAATAGAAGGGGATAAATAAATGTTTATTATCCAAATTGAATAGAATTATTTTCTGTGTGATTTAGGGAAGTCTCAACCTTCCGAGGCAAACATTTTACGTTTAACAGACAAGAAAAGAGTGACTATTGTTTGTATTTTAAGTCTTATAGCTGGATGAAGGGGAAGGTAGGGAGCTGAGGAGTTTCTCACTCATCAACTGAGAATTACTGAACATCGTTTTTTTTTCCCCTTTCTGGCCTTTGAAGTCAGATCACATAAACAAGTACCTGACTGCATGAAAGGCTGTATCTGCTTGACAAATGTCTGAGAAAATCTTAACAGCACCAACTAAGTGATCAAGCATTTACTAAGCACACAGACTTAGGCAGAAACATGGATCTTGTCTTCTAGGAATTTGTAATCTGACAGAAACAAAGCAGGACCTCAGAGAACTTCCCGTGTCTGGTTTCATGTCAAGCACGCCCTTGGCCAGTACATGGGGAAACTCTGGAAGTGAATTCTAAGGGGACTTAGGGCTCCTTGATGATAGTTTTAGGAGATGTGAGTTTCTGCTTCACTAGGTGAATTTCCCATTTCCCACTATGTCAAGAATGTGAGGCAATTCCAAAGGAATGTGATATTGTAATACATCTAGCAGGAAACCCACACAGACAGTTCCTTTTCCTTCTGGAGTTAGAAGATGAAATGAAAAGCGGAAATAGCCACACTGCAAGGCCCATAGCTGTGCTTTTACAAGCAAAGTCTGATTCATAATATTGACTTGGTGTAATCTCACAGTATATGGACATGTCTCTAGGGTCTGTGTTTAACAAGCTCCCTCCCCACCAAGCCCACCTTAACCTTACTCTTTATCTCCCGGGGACCTCCTCAAAATCAGTTCAATGAAAATAACTTTTGGGCAACACGGCCAAGCCCTGTCTCTATAAAAAAAAAAAATAAAACAAACTAGCTGGGTGTGGTGATGTGCACCTGTAGTCTTAACAGCTAGGGAGGCTGAGGTGGGAGGACGGCTTGAACCCCGGGAGGTCAGTCAAGGCTGCAGAGAGCCATGATCATGCCACTGCACTCCAGCCTGGGCAACAGAACAAGGCCTTGTCTAAAAAAAAAAAAAAAAAAAAAAAAAAAAAGGAAATAAAAACTTTTCAGCTGTAGAGATCCTTTATTCCCACTGCTGCCAGGGAAAGCTCCCCAAAGCAGGAAGCCCAGAAGACCTCTTGTTTGTGATTCTTTCTCTGTAGCACATGGATGCACTTCAAAATTCACAACAAGGTAGACCATGGGGCTGCTTAACCCAACTTTGCAGGCGCTCTATATGTTGGTCAGAGACTGAGTACTATTCACTTCTTGTGTCCTTCCTCAGACCAGACACAAAGTGAACTAAAGGAAGATTCATAAAATTGTTTTGCTTAAAGATTGAGTAGACACCATGGAGCAGTGCAGATCAGGGCTGGGAATTTTGATTGCATCTGATTGACTTGTCCCTTACACCACACTGAGGAGGGCCATGCAGCTTGAAGGGTTCTGAATGCATCTTATTTCTGACTTTTCCCTCTTCCCACCCTTCATCTTATAGTTCTGTGTCCCACCCCTCTCTCCCCCTCACCTCCCTCCCATTTTCCAATGTGAAGGAAATTATTTCTTTTGGTTTATAAAACTCTACACTTCAGATTTGGGGCAAAAGTTAGTTGGCTCTACCTTGGTTTTGCTAATTCCAAAGGGCTGGTGGATGAGCTGAGATCTCCTGGTGGGGTGAAGGAAGAAGGCAGCTCGATGTTTGCATCAGTGTGGTGGAAAATTAGGATTCATCTGATTTCCTAATGAAATCATTGTAATTAGGGAAGACACTAATTGGATTAGACACAGAACAGGCAGGGGAGTATATTAAGCAGTGAGGTGAGACAGATGGGCTGGAGCCATATCCCAGAATAACTTGTCCTCATAGATCCTGTACTTTTCTTCCTATAAGAATCCATTGACATTTTGTATTTTGGGTTTTGTTTTACTAACGAGGTAGTGATGTGATTGACATATGATGGAGAACAATCACACTGGTTGCCATATGCAGGATGGTTCAGAGAGGAGAGAAATGAGTAAAAAAGTCCAAATAGAAGGGCCAGAACGGAGTAAGCAGTAGAGAGAAGGAAAGAAGGGAAAGGAGATGAGAAATGTAACCCATTGCCCAACTCAGGTGTTGATTCAACACACACTTACTAAGAGATGATTATGCTAGGTGCTGCATACTGTGCAAAGTACCTGAAAATTAGATTATGAGGACTTGGCGTGGAGTAGAAGTTAAAATGAGAAGCTGAAGATGATTTAGTTTCGAGTCTCAAAGTACCAAAAGGAGGTGACAACATTATTCAGGAGTGGAACATAAGAAAAATAAGAAACCTGAAAAATAGGATTTATGCATCTTATTCTACTATGGCTTTTCTGTATACAATGCCTTAATTTTTTTTTTTTTTAAATCATGTTCCTCTCTTCACAAAAAAAAAAAAAAAAAAAAAAAAGAACAAAAAATGGGGCCAGGGAAGATTCCCTATTGTTTACTTTCGATTTGGCCTTGAAGATCCCATGTTCTGGCTCCAACCTACTTTTCCCATTCTACCTATTTTTCTCTACTGCCCTACCAGAATCCTTTATTCCAGCCAGGCAAATCTATTTATCCTTTCCTGACACAAACATCATGCTTTTGTATATAGTGATTCTTTACCTAAAAGTAATCCACCCTGAAATCCTACATTAGAGGATTAATAATATTAATATTTTGGAAAATTATTTAATATTTTGGAAAACCTGTTATAGTCTGAATATTGGTTCAAAATTTATATGTTGAAGCCTAACTTCCAGTGCAACAGTATTAAAGAGATGGAGTCTTTAGGAGGTGATTAGGTCATGAGCTCAAGAATGGGATGAGTGCACTTATCAAAGAAGCTCAGTGGAACTTGTTCACCCTTTCTGTTGTGTGAGGTCACAGCAAGAAGGCGCCATCTATGAAGTAGATAATGACTCCTCACCAGACACCAAATCTACTAGTGCCTTGATTTTAGACTTCCAAGCCTTCAGAACTGTGGGTAATAAATTTCTGTTTGTTTGTTTGTTTATTTATTTATTTATAGAGAGGTCTTGCTTTGTTGCCCAGGCGGGAGTGCAATGGCACAATCACAGCTCACTGCAGCCTCGAACTCCTGGGCTCAAGTGATCCTCCTGCCTTCATCTCCCAAACTGTTGGGATTACACGTGTGAGCCACCGTGTCAGGCCAAATTTATGTTCTTTGGGTTTGGAGTCTGTCTCAGTCTGGTCCTGCTACTATAATAAAATATTTGAGAACAGGAACAGACTAAAACAGACCCTAAAGCCTGTGTCTTGCCTGATCATTCCAACCTCAAAGGTGGCTCCCTCCTTTATAGGTGCCTTATTTCCTCCAATGGCCTTGTGAGTGTCTTATGGAAAGATCATGCCTGCTTAATATGTCTGTGGTTCTCAGGATCCCTAGCACAGTACCGAATGTTCCATAGTCCCTCAAGTGTTCATCGGTTTCCTAACTGGGGTGAGTTTGTAAGACTTTACATGCTCCACCATGTTGCAGCAGAGACAGCTGGGATGGAGTTCCCCTTCCTTTTGGAGTTTGACTCTTCAGATTCCTTTGGATGCAGTGATGCTTTATGGGTGTATATAACTCTGACTTTGCAAATCACCTCCAGAAACAGCACTGTGTTTATCAGCAATCACGCAATACACGTTCCTCAGATAAGGACATAGCTCATTTCCTGCTTTAGTGTTTAAAGATACAGTTCATTGGTTGCTGGTATTATCTTTTAAAAGAAAGAGAATTAAGCACTTTTCTCCAAACACACTGGACAAACTTGAGAATATATGAATTTCGCATGTTTCCTGTCCTTCAGCCCAATATTCTAAATGTGATATCTGCTAATAAAAGTATTCAATGTTCACAAAGAAAAATGGTGTCTTAGATTACCTCAAACAATGAATAATCATGCTTATACAATTAATTGATACCTGAGAGATTTGAGAAAAACATGTCCTTCTAAACATAAATTTCAGAATTAATTGCAACTGAGCAGAAAACCCACAGTAACTTTTAATTTTAAATGTTGTAATTGGGTGCCTAGTGCTGAGAAGAAAATTGGTTTGTGGCTTTCAGGGAAATCAGAGTATATTACATATTTAAAAATTTTTAAGCCCCAAGAAGACTGTTACTATAAAAACAGATAATGTATTGATTTGGGTTTAGTTGTTAAAATGAAATAGAATTGAATAAACCTCAGATATCCTGAATACCTTGAAATAGTCAAGATATTTATGTATATTACATTTATAACTACAATGTTTTTATGTATAAATGCTTTACATAAAGGTATGTGTGTGTGTGTATGTGTGTGTGTAATTGTGTTGATGTGTATTTATTATCTGATTTGAACATATTGTATACCAAGTAGCTGCCTGGCATCAGGGATGCACAAATTATGTATTCATAAACCACATGTCAGAATTGCCTTAGACATAGACAAGATTGAACTGAACTTTATTTTGCTATTTGTGGGACATCCAATGACTTTGGGGGTGACAAATATCAAATTGAAGATGGGGGTTATATCTAGAGTGGAGTGGGAGGGAAACAATATTGAAGAAACACAGGGAGCTTCAAATACATTGATAATGCATTTCTTATGCTGGCTGGTGTGTCTACCTGGAAATTTATGGTATTTATCCTTTTTTTTTTTTTTACATGACTTAAATGCTTTTTAATAAAACTTTTAAATGCCCAATTCCTTCTTCAGAATTTTTTGTGAATTCGTAGGTGACTTATGCTTTTGTGCTTACCTCTGATTCCAACATTCTGCTTCTACTGTATGTGTGCTATGTGAGAAAACTTTCCACCAAGCTGACTGATTGGTTGTCTTCCCTCCACAGTGGCTCAGTGGAGACATGAAATTCAGCCCTTTTCCTTGGTTTAAACACATGCTGATCCCACAAATGCAGTAGTCTTAAAATTTGCAGATACAGAAGCATTTACGTCTTAAGAATGAAAGCAACTTAAAATTCGCTGCTGCCGCTCAGAAAGAGCTTCTGGCCATTCTACCTCTGGGGATATTATCACCAGCACTCCCGGCCTAGGCAGCATCCTGAACTTTCCCACCCTATGTTGGCTCCATTTCATCTTCCTCATTCTTTCCCTTCCAAGCTGCCTTCAAGAACTCCAAATTCTTTTTGCTCTATTATTGAAGAACAATTTTGGTCTTTCCCCTCTCGATTCCCGACACCACATTATAGGCATAGAGTAAATATTTGTTGAAGATGAATACGACTCAGTTCCTGGCCCACTTGCTCATGTCCAAAACCCACCAATCTGCTCAAAGTTTCTGTTACATAAATAGCAAAGGCCTGGAAGAAGTCCTGATGTTTCTTTTTATAGGTGCTAATCCCTTCAGAAGGAATTGCAGTGTCGAGTAGTAATTTTTCATTTTTTCATAGGTTGAGGCCCCAACCTCCAGAACCTCAGGCTGTGACTATATTTGGAGATTGGGCTTTTGAAGAGGTGATTAAGTTAAAATGAAGACATGAGGGTGGGCCCTAATCCAATCTGACTGGTGTCCAAGAAGAGGAGATTAGGATATACAGAGAAACACCAGGAGTGTGCAGAGACACAGAGTAAAGACCATGTGAGGTCACAGCAAGAGAAAAGCCATCTGCAAGCCAAGGGGAGAAGCATCAGAAGAATCCAATACTATGGGTACCTAGGTCTTGGACTTCCAGATTCCAGAATTGTGAGACAGTAAATTTCTCTAGTGTAAGCCATTTAGTCTGCTGCATTTGTTATGGCAGCCTGAGCTAAGACACAAAGTCTTAGATTAGGAGAACAGGATAGAATTACAAAGAGAACAGTAGTCTTTGGTAAACCAAATGGCACATCATTCTTTGAGAAAGTGCAATTTTAAAGTTAAGATTTTAAAAAGAGGAAGTTAATCCTGGATGACTAAAATCCACTTAATCAGATTATTTGATGGGATAGGGCAGTGGAGCAAGATTTAAAACCAGAATAGGTAACAATTTTGGTGAGAAAAAAAACAGGCTGCAATAAAATTTTTAAAAGTATGCATTCAAACTATTTGGTATGCATTTGTACATAACAATTTTAGAATTTTCTCTGACAATGCTTGGACGCTTGGCATAAAATATTGTAGAACTGGAATCGGGAAATTGTTATCGATGGAAAATGGAGGGATATAAAAAATTCTTAAATGTAAGATATCCCTACTGAAAAGACTGACTCTGGCTTCCATTTGGTAGAAGGCAATTTAAGTGAGAAGGAGGCCAATAGTGTGTGAGAGAGAATCAGAACTGAGACATTGAAGGTAAAGATGAGGCCAAAGAGGAATTTTGGTCAATGAGACAAAATTCACTGAAGAAGACAATAAGGTGATTACAGAGAAAATACATTGAACTTGAAATCTGGTTGAGGTTTTGGGTATTATCTTAGTTTTACTTCTATTTGTCATGTTAACTGAAAGGATTTGGATAGGTATAAATCCAAACAACAGACTTAAAATCGGGTTGAAGTTTTTGGGTATTATCTTAGTTTTACTTCTACTTGTCATGTTAAGTGAAAGGATTTGGATAGGTATAAACCCAGTCCAATCCCTCTCCACCCAACTGATTTAATAATCAGTTGGTAGCCATATGGTAATTAAATTGTGAACACTCAAAGTGGAAGGTAACCTGACATGATAGCTATTCTCCTTTTTGTCTTGGTTTGATCCAGAATTTGGTATCAGAATTTGCTTTATTTAAAAAATTGTGCTTTAATGATTATAGTCAGCTGCATTAATAAGACTTCCAAAGTTTTAAAAATAGGAGAAAAGTTATGAGATAATCTTAACTAATATGAAAATTTTGAAACATTATCCAGAGCATGTAAGTTTCCACTGATATAAGGGAAATGTCACCGGCAAAAGTAATTTTTCCATTCTAAAAATACTGATGGAGGGCCATGTGTAAGACATTGTGCTGGGTCCTGTGGGGACAAAATAGGAAAAGTCCTGCCCTCAAGTTCTCACATGCGGAAATATGAGGAACAGATACCTATGAGACAGGTGGCTCATGCCTGTAATCCCAGCACTTTGGGAGGCTGAGGTGGGTGGATCACCTGAGGTCAGGAGTTTGAGACCAGCCTGACTAACATGACGAAACCCCGTCTCTACTAAAAATAGAAAAATTAGCCAGGAGTGGTGGTGGGTGCCTGTAGTCTCAACTATTCAGGAGGCTGAGGCTGGAGAATCGCTTGAACTCGGGAGGCAGAGGTTACAGTGATCTGAGATCACTCCATTGCACTCCAGCCTGGGCGACAGAGTGAGAATCTGTCTCAAAAAAGAAAGAAAGGAAGGAAGGAAGGGGGGGAGGGAGGGAGGGAGGGAGGGAAAGAAAGAAAGAAAAGAAAGAAAAGAAAGAAAGAAGAAAGAAAGAAAGAGAAAGAAAGAAAAAGAAAGAAAGAAAGAAAGAAAGAAAGAAAGAAAGAAAGAAAGAAAGAAAGAAAGAAAGAAAGATTTTAATAAGCTCCCAGCTACCACTCAACCATAGTTGATTGGTCCATGAATGATCACATGATCCAAACGAGACCAGATTCCTTTTCTTGAGAATTTTGGCTACATGATGTAAAACTGGGATGCAGGTTGTGTACCTTGGAGAGAAAGCTGTTCCGCACTGAGAAAATTATGTTAACAAAGAGAAAGAATCACAGATGAGATAGAGAGGATTTGTTAGTGTGTATATCCTCAGTTTCCAGGAATTTGAGAGCTGTCTGCTCCTTGCCATTCTAGTAGCTTAGTCAACTTTTTCTTTTCTTTTGTATCTTTTCTTTTTTCCCTTCCTTCCTTCCCTCCTTCCTTCCTTCCTTCCTTCCTTCCTTCCTTCCTTCCTTCCTTCCTTCCTTCCTTCCCTCCCTCCCTCCCTCACTCCTTTCTTTTCTTTTCTTTTCTTTTCTTTTCTTTTCTTTTCTTTTCTTTTCTTTCTTTCTTTCTTTCTTTGTTTTTGTTTTTTTTTTTTGAGACAGGGTCTTGTTCTGTCACCCAGGCTGGAGTGCAATGGTGTGATCTCAGCTCACTGCAGCCTTGACTTCACTGGCTGAACCTCCCACCTCAGACTCTTGAGTAGCTGGGACTACAGGTGTGTGCCACCATGCCCAGATAATTAAAAAACATTATTTCCAGAGATGATGTCTCACTATGTTGCCCAGGTTGGTCTCCAGCTCCAGGGCTCAACGAATCCTTCTGCCTCAGCTTCCCAAAGTGCTAGAATTATAGGCATGGGCCCCCCACCTGGCCTAGTCAACCCTTCATCAGATTATAACTCAGAATTCTTCCTTTAATTTTCGTTTTAAGACTTAAGCTGATTTGAGTTGTATTCTATCACTTGCATGCAAGAAACTTCTAATAAATATAGTGAAATAAGATATATACTAAAAAAAGTTTATAGCCCCAAATCTGCTATAAAATAGGCCCCTAATTCTGTAGAGCTTCAAAGGAGAGGTAGATGGTACCTGGGTTATTAAGGGTTATCAAGAAAGGATTTTACACAACAGCAACATGTAGTTTCCCCCCGCCCCCTTATTCAACATCAGAAACATCTGGCAGTGTCTGTCTTTCCTTTTTCCTTTGTTCAAGATGCCAAGAGTTTGACTTGTTTTCCACTTCTCATTAGAGCTGATGTCATCCTATCTTGTCCTTTGGAGTTGTCCTGTCTGGTTTCAGGATAGGACACAGTCTTGCTCCTGTCTCTCTGCCTTATTGCCCCCAAAGAATAAAGCACAGCAAACACCCTTTTGCTCTGTTTTCTTCTACGAGTTTATGAGCTACTAAAGAAAACAGAGAGTAGTAAACTGGCAACATGGAAAGTGCTGTGCCAGGTGTCTCCTGTTCTCCAGATACTCTCTCTACCCTTCTCCACCCAGCTCTCTGCTTGGGAGGATAACCTATATGGAGCACGTTAATGGGTGTGCTTACTCTTTGGCTTCTGGTTGGATTTTTTAATGAGAAGAGAATGAGGTCAGCCTATTTATTCCTGTGGCTTCTCCCTTACAGTATCCCTAAGGGTGAATGCTTCCCTTGGCTGAGGTTCACAGCTCCTCTTGACAGGAGGGATGGATAAATCATGACCCATGAACCAAATCCAGCCCACCATGTTTTGCATGGCCTGTCAGCTACATACATTTTTAAGTGGTTAAAAAAATTGTTTTATTTATTTTACTTATTTGTTTATTTTTATTTTTGAGACGGAGTCTCGCTCTGTCTCCCAGGCTGTAGTGCAGTGGCGCGATCTCGGCTCACTGCAACCTCCGCCTCACATGGTGCATGAAAATTGCATCAAATTCAAATTCCAATATCTGTAAATAAAGTTTACACTCACATGTTTACATATTGTCTATGGCTGCCTTTGTGTTACCATGGCAGAGCTGAGCAGTTGAGAGGGAAACAAAGCCTGCAAAGACTGAAATATTTACCCTCTTGCCCTTTACAGAAAAAGTTTGCTGACTCCTGCTCTATGACTCTCCTTCCAGTTCTAGTAATGTTGCCTCCAACCCTTTCTCTTCTCTCGAAGTGTGTGTGGGATTGGAGAGAATTGTGAAAGCCCTGGAGTATTGAACTGTATTCTGTGTTTTCCCTACTCTCTGCTCATATCTTTTTTTTTTGTTTTTGAGATGGAGTCTTGCTCAGTTGCCAGACTGGAGTGCTGTGGCGTGATCTTGGCTCACTGTAACCTCTGCCTCCCGAGTTCAAGCGATTCTCCTGCCTCAGTCTCCTGAGTAGCTGGGACTAGAGGCACATGCCACCACACCCAGCAAATTTTTGTATTTTTAGTAGAGACAGGGTTTCACCATGCTGGTCAGGATGGTCTTGATCTCTTGACCTTGTGATCTGCCCACCTCAGCCTCCCAAAGTGCTGGGATTACAGGCGTGAGTCACCGCGCCCGGCCTCTGCTCGTATCTTTTAAAATACAGTTGTCCCTTTATGAAACTCTTTTCAGATTATCCTAATTTGAGTATGCCGTCTGTTTGTGGCTGAGACCCTGACTGATACACTTTACAAAGACAGGACCTTGAAAGGACAGGAGTTATGGTGTCTATTTAGTTGGTAGCTGAGCGCTTAGTTGGATTTCAGTTCTCATTTTTATTGCAAATGGTAGAAGTCATGGAACTTCTCCTTTAAAGTCATTTTTTTTTTCTTTCCCAGAAAGGCCACATGGAAAGCAATGCTCCTTTTCTTCACTGGATGTGATCATTTTTGCACAAGAGATTACTGAATCATCTTGCAAGAACATAAGACTTGCCTGCCTGCCAAAATAAGACTTGCTCTACTGAGGATGGCAGAGCAAGGAAAGGAGGAAGCACCCAGGTCCTTGACAAGGTCAGCTAGTCGCTGATTCATCTTTGCCTTCTTGTTATAGGAAATAACAAATTGCCATTTCTTTAGCCATTTCTAGTGCAGTCTTCTGTTAACTTCAGTAGAAAGTATCCTAACAGACTCTAATCTATAATTCATCCTTGTCTTCTTTCCTGAGGTGTATAGGCATTTTTATACAGTAATTATGACACAGTTGAATGGTGGTTGAGAGATCTTTTCTCCTTCTTCTCCAGGAATACCTCTGCTGTATGTCATGAAGGAATGGCATGATCCCTTCCACTCTCATGCCTTTAAGATTTAGTTCATTGAACTTTGGAACTGAAAATGCTCTTACAGGGAATCTTGTCCTGGGCTTCGTAAGCTGAGCTCCTAAGAGTCATCACAGTGGCCCACTGCAGTGGGAGAGAGCAGGGCCCAGCAGATCTCCTCAGCCAGAGGAGTGTGTGTATTGTCCTTACTTTTTGGAGGATTTTATAGTAGCTGATTAAAGTCTTTTTCAAACAATTCCAACATCTGTGTCATGTTAGAATTGATGTCTGTTGACTGTCCTTTTCCCATGTAAATTGAGATTTTTTTTTGGTTTTTCATAGACCATGTAATTTTGAATTGTATCCTTGGAATTTTAAATATTATGTTCTTAGGCCCTGGGTCTTATTTGAATCCTATAAAGAATGTCAATATTTTTGTTTTAGCAGACAATCAGCCTGGTTAAATTCAGGCTGCAAGTTTCTGCCACCCTTTTGTTGGTATGGCTTCAATGTTAGTTCTATTTGCAAAGTATTTTGAAACTTCCCTAGTTAACATAGTTTTAAAAATTCTTTTAAGCATATGGCTAAGCTGACAAGAAAATAAGGAAGTCTTTAAAAGTAAAAAAAGCAAGAAGTCATGAGTCTAAAGAGATAAGCAATGGCAATCCTTGGTATTCTACAGATTTCAGTGGGCCAATTTTGGGGAGGAATGAGGCAACCAAGACCGATTGTTCACACTAGGGAGAAGTCAGATTGGAAAGTTTTCTCTTCTTACATAAGACCACTGATCCCCAAAGAACACCTTTAGTTAAAGGATGAACTAAAACACAAGAGAACAACAATGCAAAAAAGCAAAAACCAAAATATAGAAACTTGTACTAATGAAAACAGGAAGTCTCTTCTGAAAATTCCTAATAGTCTCTTAAATAGATTTGTGTGCTGAATTCACACTATATGCGTGGTCCTCAACCCCAGCTTTAAAGTGGTTTCATATTGGTACTGCCTTAAGGAGGAAGCAAATACAAATCTCTGGAAAAGTTTGCTTAAAACCCAATTCTTAAATCCTACAGACAAAGTTCTAATGAACACAAACTTATAAGGAAGATATTGATTTACTTCAGAATTTGAAGTTAAATATGCATGCTCAGTTGTATAGAGTAACCAGTAAGAGAATATAAATAGAATGTGTAACTGCAAAATGAGCAGAGAGGAAATTTTTTAATGTAGGGAAAAATAATTTCAAAAGGTGGCAAGAAAGGAGAGAGAGAGAAAAAGAAATACAGGAAATATGAAGAAAATAAAACATATGAGAAAAAAGTGTTAAAAATGAATCCTAATTTATTACTACTCAACAAATAATATAAATGGGCTACATTTTCCAGTTAAAAGATAAAAATTATTACATTGGAATAAAATTCCAGCTATATTCATTTACAAGAGGTGTACCTAAAACATAAGAACACAATAAGATGGAAAGTAAAAGAATATCAAAAGACCATTATGGTAGTTGTAAAATACATCTGCAAATTATTTGACACTTTCCCTTTCAAAGGTAGCATCTAGGGGCAGGCACCGGGGCTCATGCCTGTAATCCCAGCACTTTGGGAGCCTGGGGCAGGTGATCGCTTGAGCCCAGAAGTTTGAGATCAACCTGGGCAACATGGTGAAATCTCTTCTCTACAAAACATAAAAAAATTAGCCAGATGTGGTGGCACATGCCTGTAGTTACAGCTATTCAGGAGGCTGAGGTGGGAGGATCACTTGAGCCTGGGAGGTCGAGGCTGCAGTGAGCTGTGATTGCACCACTGTGCTTCAGCCTGGGCAACAGAACAAGACCCTGTCTTAAAGAAAAAAGAAAAAAAAGAGTAGCATCTAGTTTCTCTCCCCTTGAGTCTGACCATTCTAACAAAAAGTGGTAGAACTGGTAAAGTGATACCATGAAAAAAGGTATTCCACTTGACTGTCTGTTTTGGATCACTTGCCTAAAGGAATCTAACCACCATGTCGTGAGAACACTCAAGCAGCTTGTGGAAAGGCCACTGAAACCTCTTGCCAACAACTAGCACCAACTTGCCAGTCATGGGAGTGAGTCATGTTGAAAGCACATGCTCTGGCTCTAATCAGGCATTCAAATGACTATTCTCAGCCAACACCTTAACTCCAACCTCAAGGTGGAACTGCCCAGCTAAGTCTCTCCAGACTTGCTAACTCACAGTATCTGAGAGGATAATAAATGTGAATTATCGTTTTGAGCGACTACTTGTTAAGGACAATTTGTTATGTATCAATAAGTAATGAATATATTAGACAAATACTATAAATATGTAACAGGTATAACTATATAATTATCAGACAAAATAATATTACTGCAAATAAATAGTGTTACCATATAATGATAAGAGATTTTGGTTCACATGAAAGAAACTTATATGCACTGAATAATAATAACTTCAAGATATATAAAGCAAAAATTTACAGAAATATAAGGAGAAATTTTAAAATCTGTTGTGGTGGAAGATTTTATCATGCCTCCATCCACAATTCATATGTCAAAGAACAAAAAGACCAAAAGATATAGAAGATTTGAAAACACAATTAATATACTTGATTTAATAAGCACTCCACCCAACAACTGGGAGAATACTCACTCTTTTTAAGCATGCATGAAATAGTTACACACATCTGACCATATAACAGAATCAAGCAAATCTGTACATTTTAGATAATTGTTATCATAAAATCTATATGGGAATACTGAAGAATATGCAGTAATACAATACCTTTGTATGGAAGGGGAGAAATATATATCACTGAAAAGAGAGAAATAGGGCAATAGAGCTATAGAGGCAGAGAGAGAGAGAGAGAGACAGAAAGAAAGGGACACAGAAAGAGAGAAATAGAGAGAGAGGGAGAGAGAGAGAGAGAGATGGAGGATGCACAAACTAGATCTACAAATTAGGCAAAAATCTACATGGCATCATTTGAGAAGTACACACATCTAATAAATGTTTTGATAAACAGCTATTCCATTCACCTGGCCCATGATTAAAAGCTTTCCCACGTATTTCCTCTTTAGCACTAAAAGCATTTGTTAAAATGTCAGTGTTATCTAGGAGAATTAACCCACAGGGATATCAGCCTTTAGACTCATTTCTTTTCTGGGTTTTTCTTTTTTTTTTTTTTCTTTTTTAATCTTTCTAACTAGGCCTTTGGCAAGACCTTGAGGGACTGACTATATGGGGGAATAAAGAGAGAATGCCTTTGGGAGGCCGAGGTGGGGGGATCACGAGGTCAAGAGATCAAGACCATCCTGGCCAACATGGTGAAATTCTGTCTTCACTAAAAATACAAAAATTAGCTGAGTGTGGTGGTGTGCGCCTGTGATCCCAGCTACTTGGGAGGCTAAGGCAGAAGAATCACTTGAATCTGAGAGGCGGAGGTTGCAGTGAGCCGAGATTGTGTCACTGCACTCCAGCCTGGCAGCAGAGTGAGACTCCATCTAAAAAAAAAAAGAAAAGAGTGAGAGAATGCTTTAGATGAGACAAAGAAGAGACAATTGGCAAAGGTCCAAGACATGGGATATTACCAAAGCAGAATGCAGTTTCGCAAAAAGGGCCGTAGA
The DNA here is from genome assembly GCF_049350105.2 of Macaca mulatta. Classification (NCBI taxonomy): domain Eukaryota; kingdom Metazoa; phylum Chordata; class Mammalia; order Primates; family Cercopithecidae; genus Macaca; species Macaca mulatta. Next base: position 120,913,327 of record NC_133417.1, on the reverse strand, counting down.
CATCATGTGGGTAGGAGGATACAGAGAGACAGAGAGAGACGCAGCACATTTTGGTGTCTGCATGTCCCCACCTCCCTGGCAACCCAATCCTAACTAAGTCTGAAGCTGTGTAAGTAGCCTCATCTATATGAAGAAGCAGAATGGCTGAATAGCAGGCTTCTCCTCTAATCACCAGCAAGCCTGCCCAGTCCCCATGGATGGATTTAACTGCGTCCCTTCTCCTGCTCCTGCTAAGATAAAGTCTTCCCTGAACTACGACTTTTTCGGTAGACTTTTCCCTTCTTCACTCTTGCCAGGTCCCTGGAGCTATAACTTGTTGTTTATTCTCCGTTCATTGACTTGGGGTTTAGTCCCAATTCGGAGGTTGTGTTCCAGATTGACGCTATCTTTTATTGGCCCCATGTTTTTCAGGACACCTTAGTGAGTTTAGTTTGGATTGCTGATCACCACACTTGGAAGGGAGTCCCAGAGTTCAGTAAATTCCCCCAGCCTTGGTCTATTTGTTCTAACTTTTCCAGTTTCCATCATGGCCATTGTTGAGACTTTATGAAACTTTGCAGCTTGTCCACCTGTATTTTTTTTTTTTTAAGAAAAGAAGGAAATGACGAATTTTCCTCTTTTAATTTTACCATGTAAAGGCCAAATAATCACAAGGCCCCATGTGGCTAACTCTCAAATCAATGTAACAATAAAAATAATATTGTCAAGTGAGCAAAAGGAAATAAAAATAATTTTAGTAGAATTCACATCTCTTTAAGGTCACTGAGAATTTGATTCACACTCCACAGCGACCCTTCTTTAAAAGACCTTTTTCGTTTCCTCCGTTCTTTTTCTTTTACATTCCATACTACTTCTGAGCTTTCTGTTTTCCTTTGTGAATAAAATGACTTTCTACTTCACTGATAAAGGTAACTGTGGGGGCGTTTCCACTTCCACCACTATCACCTCAGCCAGATATTCAGGACGTACAAAGCCCCCAGTCCTCCGGCACTCAGCAATCCCGTGTCTTCACAGAAAGAAGGCTGTGCTGCATCTGTGGAAGGAGAGTCCTCCCTCTGACGGATGTTCTCTTCAGAAATTCCTCCATGACCCTGTCAGCAAGCACTAGCATTTTTTTGTTCACATTTGTTGTAAACTAGTAACCCTAGGCAAACATTAATGTAAAACAACAATGTTTCAAGTTATGGGAAGCAGGCTGCCATGGAGGGCATCTGGGATTTGCAGTGACTTTGAGCAGGGAAAGTTCTGGAAGGAGGCAAAGCAATACATCCATCAAACCCATGAATGCCCTTAACAGAAACAGGCCACAAATATTCAACTAGAGTCGAAGAGAAGTACAAATAAGAAGACTGGAATTCATAGTCCAAAACAAGGATGAGTCTATGATAGAGATCCAAATGGATATATCCATGCTAAACCCATTTACCTCAAATATCCATATGGTATATCCATGCTAAACCTAGTTAGCTGAAAAATACAAAACTTTTTTTTTACATTAGAAAGATATTGTATAATTTAGGCCTGAAAAGTTGCAGTAAGAGAAGAAGTCAATGTGTTTAAAGCCAGCTCCTTGTCCTGCCTCCTCATCAGTCTTCTTTATCTGTAACCGCCTTTTTTTTTTTTTTTAATGATGCATCCTTCTTCTCAGTTTATAAAAATGCCCAAGTCTCTTTCATCTTAAGAAAAATATCCTTTGGCTCTCTTCTTTCTATTAAAGTGATGCTTCTTTAAGAGTAGTTTATAATCTTTCTTTAAAAAATTAATATTACTCTTTTCTTTTGAGACAGATACTCAACTCAGTGAGCGAACTCAGCTCACTACAACCTCAGCCTCTTGGGTTCAAGCGATTCTCATGCCTCACCCTCCCAAGTAGCTGGGATTGCAGGTGTGCACCATCACACCTGGCTAATTTTTGTATTTTTACTAGAGATGGAGTTTCACCACGTTAGCCAGGCTGGTCTCAAACTCCTGACCTCATGTGATCCACCTGCCTTGGCCTCCCAAAGGGCTGGGATAAAAGGCATAAGCCACCGTGTCTGGCCTTAAAAATTAATATAATTTTAGGCCAGGCACGGTGGCTCACGCCTGTAATCCCAGCCCTTTGGGAGGCTGAGGCGGGCGGATCACAAGGTCAGGAGATCGAGACCACGGTGAAACCCCGTCTCTACTAAAAATACAAAAAATTAGCTGGGCGCGGTGGTGGGTGCCTGTAGTCCCAGCTACTCGGGAGGCTGAGGCAGGAGAATGGCGTGAACCCAGGAGGTGGAGCTTCCAGTGAGCCGAGATCGCGCCACTGCACTCCAGCCTGGGCAACAGAGTGAGACTCCGTCTCCAAAAAAAAAAAATTATATATATATATATTAATATAAGTTTAATTGAAAAATCACAATTGTATACATACATCGGGTACAATGTGATGCTTTGATACATGTAAGCAATGTGAAATGATTAGATCAGGCTAATTAAAATACCATCATCTCATCTTTTTTTTGTGGTGAAACATTTGAAATTTACTTAGTTATTAGTTATTCTGAAATATACTATACATTATTACTGACTCTACAATAAATCTCAAAATTATTTCTCCTATCGATCTGAAACTTAGTACCGTTTGACTGACAACTCTCCATTCCCTCCCTCTTCCCCTGCCATCCCCAGCTCTGGTAATCACCATTCTACTCTCTACTTCCAAGGTCAACTTTTTTAGATGCCACATGTAAGTGAGAACATGTGGTATTTGTTTTTCTGTGCCTGACTTATTTTACTCAGCACAATTCCCCCCAGGTTCATCCATGTTGTCACAAATGAAAGGATTTTTTTTCAAGGCTGGGTAGTATTCTACTGTGTATGTATCCACTCATCAGTTGATGAACATCGAGGTTGAGTCCGAAACTTGGCTATTGTGAATAGTGTTGCAGTGGACATAGAAGTGAAGATATCCCTTCAACATACCAATTTCAACTCTTTTGGATATATACCCAGAAATAGGATTGCTGAATCAATAGATTGCTGGATCTATTTTTAGTCTTTTGGGGAACCTATATACTATTTTTCACAATGGCTGTAACTAATTTATATTCCACCAACAGCATCCAACACTTTCCTTTTCTCCACATCCTCATCAATGCTAATAGTTCTTCTTTTTGATAAAAGTCATTCTAACAAGTGTGAGGTAATATCTCATTGTGGTTTTAATTTACATTTTTAGTGTTCACTATTCACTCCTCCATTCATTGCAGCTTTTTGCAGCTTTGCAAAATTCACCAGGGAAATCCTTATCATTTGGCACCATGGACACAACTTACTATTCATCTTATAGGGCGCCTCACTTTGATTTATTTGACTTGTCAACTACTTTGTCCTTCGTGGTACCCTACTCCCTAGATGTCCATGATATTGCCACCTCTCTCAATCTTTCCAGCTTGGTCTCCTCTGTGGATTTTCCTTTCTTTGCCCATATCGATGATCTGAAGTTCCCCTCCTAGAGTTGCTGCTTATATTATGCTATTATTCTTTCCCTGGCTATCTTCTCTGGCCCAGGGAAAGATAGGCCACTTTCCCTGGCCTATCTTCTCCATACTTAGGTTAACTACTATCTCCCTATATTTGTCAGAGTGATCTCTTAAAAATATGAGTTTGAAATTATTTCCCTGCTGCTTAATCTCATCATTCATTTCTTGCTAAGTACAGGAAAGGTTGAAATTCCTTAACAGGACTTATAAGGTCCTCTTTGCTCTTGAAGCAAGCTGTTTTATTTTTTTTCTTTGAATGTTTGTTCAGTGAGTGAATGGATGACTCACAAATCTGTGGCTCTGGCCCTGAACTTTTCCTTGAATTTTAAATTTGCAGACCCAGAGGTTGCCAAACAGCTCCAGTTGAATGTTTCACAGCCCCTGCCGCTTCAAACCTACAATACTCCAAACTGAATTTATCTCAGCCCCACCTGCTCCTTTTTTAATATTATCCAAGTTACCACCATCAGAGAAACCTGACAATTATTCTTTACATTTGCTCATTCCCTCTATTCACTGTGTCATACTGATTCACCTCCCAAATGCTCCTTCAATTTGTTCCCACCTTTCAGCACCATCATTTATATCCTTGTCTTTTTTCACCTAAACTATTGCAATAGTCCCCAGCTGACTGCCTTAATTCCAGTCTTGCCTTCCCCCAACTTCACATCCTCCGTGCTATCATCAAAGGAATTTATCTAAAAATCTTTAAATTTCCTCATTTAAAAATCTTTCAGCAGCCTCTTATACCTTGAATAAAATGCAAGCTTCACTGCACAACATAAAAGTCATCTACAATCTGACTCTTCTTTATAAATCCAAACTCATCTATTTTCTGCCTCAAAACTCAATAACACACAATGGCTTGTGATTCTCTGGACATACCATACTGCTTCATAGGCTGGAATATTTGCTCATGTTATTCCCTGTTCTGGGCCTGACTTCTACCTCTTCTTCATCTATTGAACTAGATACAATCTTGTCCTGCAAGATTTGTATTGGGAGCTGCACCTTTATCAGGAAGCCGTCTCTGATCATCTAGGTATGGCTAGGTGTTCATATTTATTATGTTCCAGAGGGCAGAATGCCTAAGTGGTTGATGTTCAAACTGTTTAGGCGCTTGGCCCAGAATCACAGCTTGCCAGCTATACAACTTTGGGCAAGTTACATAATTAATCTCTCTCTGCCTCAGAAAGTACTCCATAAATGTTAGCTACCACAATTACAATATTATCACTAGTAGCCTTGCTTTCTAGTGTAAATGCACAGCCCACCTCATGTACCAGGAATCTCTGAGAAGAGTTTAGGAGGACTTTACTCCTCTGGATTGATTACTGTCTTCAAAAGCAACAAAGAATTATTTGAATGAAGAAGCAATGTGAACTACTCTTCTCATTCTGGCAAATGCCTTCTTAGCTAAGTTTTCTGAGGGCTAGGGGGAGGTGGGTGCATGGATTCATTCTTCCTTCCTTTTTACATTATTTTCCTTCAGTGTGTTTATTCATGGGAAAGCTGGTGATGTCATATGTTTATGTGACCTGAAATGTTACTCACCCTATATAACATCATTATTTGGGCTTTTAATTTAAAATGACCAGAAGAACAAGTTAAAACACAGAACTATTCTGTGCCAAGACCAAAGACTTTAAAAATATCTATCCAATAGTGATATAAATTTGATTTGTTTTAACAATTTAATTCTAGGTAATTCTTTTTTTTTTTTTTCCTGAAGTGTTTTTCCATCTTCCATGTTTCAAATTCTCCACAAAATAAATTCTTCAGTAGAAATGACTGAAACAAACCTGAGGCTTTATGTGCAAGCCATAAGAAAGCCAGAACCATTGGCAATAGGACCCAGAAACTAAAACACCCATTCTGTCCTTGTATCCTGCCCTTGCCAGTATAAAATTAGTGTGCAGAGAGTATTTTCCAGATCCTTTTTCTTTTTTTCAGATCCAGTTTAATGACCCAAATTACAAGATTTGGATAACTTTCTTTGGCTGCTCTTTTCAGAATATAGTTGACTTCACCATTAGGCAACATCTCCTGATATTTAAACTAATTGTTCTGTTTTGTCAGCTTCATCTCATTTTTCTGGGTCACATTGTACTGATTTAATTCTAACTAGATATTTGAGCTCTTAAGTTTGAAAACTCCTCAATCACAGTATATGCCCATGTATAAACTCTCTTGTTCTAAGTCTGATGGTACTATGTTAAATCATGACAATTTGACATGTTTGGGAATGGGCGGCTTTGGATAGCTGGCCCTTTTAGCATAAATCTTTCTGCATTTGTATGTTTATGTCACACATTTTGTGTAACAGTCATTCTACAGTGTGGTAGGTACATGCTACCCTAACTCATTTTTTTTTAATTGTGATAAAATTCACATAACACAGAATTAACCATATTAAAGTATACAATTCAGTGGCATTCAATACGTTCATGATGTTGCGCAATCATCACCTGTATCTAGTTCCAAAACATATTCATCACCCCCAAAGGAAACTCTCTAACCATTAGCCAGTCATGGTCATTCTCCTCTCCGCTCTGCCCCTGGCACCCTCTAATCTGCTTTCTGTTTGTTTGGGTTTATCTGTTCTGGATATTGCATGCTGCTCTAACATCATCATCTCAAACAGTACCAACACCTTATTTTTGGTTAGTGCTGTGCAGATTTCTAGGATTTTCCTGTGGATCACCTCATTCTTCATGAGTATTTGAGATATTACTGTTACTAGATAAATCCATTTTCTAATTCTCTATTAGAAAGGTGAGTTCAGGGCCGGGCACGGTGGCTCATGCCTGTAATCCCAGCACTTTGGGAGGCCAAGGCGGGCAGATTGCGAGGTCAGGAGACAAGGCCGTCTTGGTCAACATGGTGAAACCATTTATCTACTAAAATACAAAAAATTAGCCAGGCATGGTGGCACGTGCCTGTAATCCCAGCTACTCGGGAGGCTGAGGCAGGGGAATCAATTGAACCCAGGAGGCGGAGGTTGCAGTGAGCCAAGATTGCACTACTGCGCTCCAGCCTGGGCAACAGAGCAAGATCCATCAAAAAATAAAAGGGCAAGGTTGCAGTGAGCCAAGATTGCACCACTGCACTCTAGCCTGGGCGACAGAGCAAGACTCCATTTCAGAAAAAAAAAAAAAAAGGCGAGTTCAGATTTTATTACCTTGGTTGTTAAAGATCTGATTTCTTAAAAAATATCATTTATGCATCTACAAAAACAGAGGTCCAGACATTTTGGTTAACTTATCAGGTTAATCTGTGCCTTTCTCTGCACGTCCCTGTGATCAATAGGTGTTTGAGATTTTCAGTTGTTTGAAGAGGCAGGTGTGTCTATTGATTGTATCTATGCAGCTTGACTCAACATTCCATCAAAAGAATGCCAACCGCTGTGTATTGACTAGGTATGTTGACACTGATTCTTCATTCTACCAAGGCCAAGTGAATCTTGGAGTAAAGATTTTTTTTTAATTAATGGAAGAATGATATGCAGACACTTCTAGTTGTCATTCTGTGGTTGTTCTCCTTTTCTATATATTATGTAACTCATGATTTTTTAGCTGATTACAGCGACCGCCTTAAATACTCTATTTGCCAGCCTTCTTTCCAGCTGATTGTGGCCAATTACTAAGTTCTAATCACTCTGTCCAATGAGATGCCTATGAAAGCATCCTATTCAACTTATGAAAGTATCTTTACAGGGAAGAACATGCGCCTTTTTGGTTCTTTGTTCTTCTAGCTGGAAGGTAGACCCTGTATCTGGAGCCCCAGCAGCCATTTTGAATATGAAGCCATCTTTGGAATGGGAAGCTGGGTTCCCAGTTAGAAGGAGTTTTGATCCCCGACACCCAGAGCTATATACCACCTCTAGACTTTCATATGACAAGGATATGTTTTAATCCTGTGTAAGTGACTATGTTGAGTTTTCTGTCATGTGTAGCCAAACCTAGTCTTAACTAATACAGTTCCCAATATAAGCATATTCCACTGAAACCTTGAAGTCTTTCTCACATTCCATCTGGATTTGCCCCATTCTCTAAGGAAAGGATCTTATTATACAAGAATGTTGTCATACAGTGCACTCAATGTCCATCCATCCTTTGAAGATATTCCTATTTCCATTAAAAAATCTTTGTGTCTTAGTAGTACTAGTATTAATCTTATTTTCCAGAAGTAGGATCCTAGAGAAAAGAGTGATACAATTTCAAAAAGACCCCAGAAGTTATCCAATCTCGTTGCCAATCTGAGGATGTTAAACCTTGGTATCTTCCATGAAAGCTGTGGAACTAGTATTGTTTCAAAAATTCTTCCATCTCTATTGTCACTGCCATTAAAATCATTCACCAAGTAATTAGATGTCAGGATAGTTTATTTTTTAAAGTGGCATGGGTATCTCAACATGGAACAAAAACTCTGAAAAGAAGAAAATGACATTATTGTAATTAATGCAGTTTTTAAGACTAATTGTGTTTTAAGACAAATATTTCAAAGCACAAAGCATAATGGGAGAATGTGTTAAAAGTTAATAGGTTGTGAACACTGATCTTGAGTCCCTCTGGACTTTTAACCACTTATGTGATTTTTGAAAGCCATTAAAAGTACAGTATTAAATAGAAGTTATCATTTTCCTCATGCTTTCAAATAAAACAGAAGGCAGAACTAACTGAAATTGAATGTAATAGAAGAGTTGAATGAAACTGAATGAAAGATCAGCAGCTTGGGAGGACGAGGCAGGAGGATCCCTTGAACTCAGGAGTTTGGGACCAGCCTGGGCAACACAGAGAGGCCTTGTCTTTACAAAGAAATAAAAAAATTAGGCAGGTGACTATTCACAATAGCAAAGACTTGGAACCAACCCAAACATCCATCAATGACAGACTGGATTAAGAAAGTGTGGCACATAAACACCACAGAATACTATGCAGCCAGAAAAAAGGATGAGTTCATGTCCTTTGTAGGGACATGGATGCAGCTGAAAACCATCATTCTCAGCAAACTATTGCAAGAACAGAAAACCAAACACCGCATGTTCTCACTCATAGGTAGGAACTGAACAATGAGAACACTTGGACACAGGAAGGGGAACATCACACACTGGGGCCTGTCGTGGGGTGGGGATGGGGGGAGGGATAGCATTAGGAGATATACCTAATGCAAATGACGAGTTGATGGGTGCAGCACGCAGCACACCAACATGGCACATGTATACATATGTAACAAATCTGCACGTTGTGCACATGTACCCTAGAACTTAAAGTATAATAATAATAAAAATGATTTAAAAAAATTAGCCAGATGAAGTGGTGCATGTCTGTAGTCCCAGTTACTCAGGAAGCTGAGGCAGGAGGATCATTTGAACCTGGGAGGTCGAAGCTGCCACGATGGTCATGCCACTACACTCCAGCCTAGGTGATAGAGTGAGACCCTTTCTCAAAAAGAAAAAATAAGGAAAGAAAGAGCAGCTGAATTGATTCCCAACTTCATCTTCATCTTGGTACTAACAGTCATAAAAGCTTAGAAGAAAAATACATAGCCAAGCCACTCATTAGAAAGGCAATGAAAATTGTCTTCCTTTCTGATAAAAGTTTCATGCAATTATTTCACTGTGAGAATAGTTTCATATTTCATTATTCTATAAACAAGCCAACTCCCTCAATTTGTTACATACAGGGATGGGTTATGCACACATACACATACACACACACGCACACTCATACACACACATATTATATGTAATATAAATATATTTACATGAGTATTCATAGCTTCTGTCTTTTCTAAGTGATAGAGATTGTGTTTTTCTTTACTTGATGGGCCCATGAGACTGTCTTATGAGTTTGGGAATCATAGCTGGATAGACATAGAAAGAAGAGACAACTACCATTGGCAGTGCGTGCCTGTAATCCCAGCTAGTTGGGAGGCTGAGGCAGGAGAATCACTTGAACCTAGGAGGCAGAGGTTGCAGTGAGCCAAGATTGCACCACTGCACTCCAGCATGGATGGCAGAGTGAGACTCTGTTTCAAAGAAAAAAAAGAGAGAGAGAAGAAAACACCTTATGAGGCTGGGAATGATAGCTGGATAGACATCAAAAGAACAGACAACTACTGTGAGAAGAAAACAAATACATTGGTAAGGTGGAAGGGATGAGAGAAATTGAAAATACAAGTACTGTGTTGGCAACTGAGTTCTAGGCGAGATTCAAAGGACTGCTGGGGGACACGGCTACATATGGGTGGCAGTGCTAGTGGCAAATGGATAAAAGAGGTTTCTAGTCCGCATTATGAACATAATTTTCCTCCTGGAATTTTTAAGGAAAGTGAAAGAAAAATTTACATTGTTTTTAGTTACTCTTGGAGGTTAGGCTGATGTTTTCTGAATGTAACACTGAGTTTGGACTGGACTATTTAATACATTTTAATGTATACATTTCTATTTGCCTCAAGTATGTATTGGTGATCTTTTGGGTTCAGAGTTACATTTTGCTGGTTATAATTAAATCCGAGCTCTTCTTCCTCCTCATCAATTTTCAGAAACCAAACTGCCGAGTTAGCTTTATCGACACCAACCTGAGCACGAGGGAGATTGATTTAAACTATCTTGTAGTAATGAGAAGAAAATGTGAATTTTTGTCAAAAGGAATAAAAATAGATGAGTAAGATAATAATGGAGGTCCTGTCTAACAAAGACCTGGAGATAAATAAATACTAAAAGCAATTTTCATGAACAAAATGAATGGACATTTCTGGTTCCTTTTTATCTTTTCCTCTTTTTCTCCCTCCAACAAAATCCATTTCAGAAGTGAGCACTGAAAGGAGTGGTTGATCTTTAAGTTAGCCCACATGTCTTATGTAACAAAACACAGGCCATCAACCATCTAATGGGATTTTCCTTAATCTTTTAAAGCAAATGCTTTTTAGAGAAAGCTTCTAGATTTCAGTTACTGTGTGTTAGCTAAAAAAACTGGCAATTGCTGTAGCGTCCCGGAAGAGAGAACCTGGTCTCTAGTTAAGTGATAGAGAATTCTTATACAATTAAGTATCTTTCTCTCTTTTTTCTTCCCTCCTTTTTCTTTCTCTTTTTCTTCCTTCCCTCCTGTTTTTTCTTCCTTTCTGTCTCCCTTCTTTTCCCTTTTGTTTTCTTGTTTCAACTTTTCCCCACAAATTGTAACTAAATTATCCTATCAGAAATTAGATTTTTTAAAAAAAGAAATAGATGCTGTTTGAATCTCTGGGCAATGTTTGGACAATGCCATTGACAGAGAAAATCTGCTTTAGACATATGCTTTAAATTTTTGAATATTCTAGAGTCCTTGTCAAGGGCAGTTTTGACTCTGTCCCCTCATTCTCCCAGAGGACATTTGACTATGTCTGAGGACATATTTGGTTGTCATGACTGAAATGGGGCACCTGCTGAGTAGAGGCTGCTAAACATCTGCAGTGCATAGAAAAGCACCCCCATAACAAAAAGTTATTCAGCCCAAAATGCCAGTGGTGCTGAGGTTACAAAACTGTTGGCTGGGTGTGGTGGCTCACGCCTGTAACCCCAGGACTTTGGGAGGCCGAGGCGGGCAGATCACCTGAGGTTGGGAGTTTGAGACCAGCCTGACCAACATGGTTTGAAACCCTGTCTCTACTAAAAATACAAAAATTTCTGGGCATGGTGGTGCATGCCTGTAATCCCAGCTACCCGGGAGGCTGAGGCAGGAGAATCGTTTGAACCTGGGAGGCGGAGGTTGCGGTGAGCCAAGATGGCGCCACTGCAACAAGAGTGAAACTCCGTCTAAAAACTAAAAACAAAAACAAGCAAAGAAAAAACGAAGAAGGAACTGTTTCAGAGATTTCTTTAAGTATTCCTGGATCTTCACTTTAGGCACAGAAGTTACAAAGTGCATTAGGAAGTTTAAATAAACATGATGGCTAACATCATGTTATATATGTTATATATATAACTGCAGGCATTGTTCTAATACTTGCAATTCTCATAATACTTCTATGCAGTAGAAACAAGTAGCTCCATTTTACGGATGAGAAAACTGAAAAAAGAAAACTTAAGTAACTGGCCAAAGAACATGTAGGTATTAAGAATTGTAGCCTTGATTCTTGATTCTTGAAGAAGCACAAAGAGATGGGTTTGGAGCGTAGAGTTTGTTTGAATTGCCACCTCTACTTCCGAAATTCATTGACTCATGTGAACAAAATTACCTTTTTATCCATTGTATTTGTGGAAATATTCAAAGTTATATACTTTGGTGTTTATGTTGAACACACAATTTAGTGATACATAATACTGGTGGATAATTTAGGCTACAGAAAAATATCAATGCAAATGTTTTTTCCAAACCCTGAAATATTCGACGTGAAAGATGGAAATGATTATGAATTATGAATTCTTCTCTATCGTTACAGTTAATAGTTTTTATATTTATACTAAAGCCACATGCATTCTTACTGCTCTCATTAACTTTAAGACTTATGGAGAAAAAAACCCTCAAGTTGGAGGGACAATTTCTTGTTTTCATTATTTCCCTCTAAGAGGCCAACAGGATTATTGCTCAGTGGTTGTGTGGGCAGCTTAGGTCGTAGGGCAAGGTCCCACATAGGGAAAGGCAGCCCATTATTTTTGGCCCAGTGTCTAAGAATATGGATCTTGAAGAGTTCAACATAAGAAAAACATCATTCAGGGTGTTTTCAGGGAAACAGACCAAGCAGAGGGATATAGGCCTTGTTCTCAGAAAGACTGCTTTGACTGTTTTGATGTTTCCAAGTTGAGTCTATTATTTTCCTGTGTGATTTTCCTTGGAAAAAAGAAATGGAGATGGAGATGGAGAAGTTGGATAAGTGGATGAGCAATTGACAAATAGATGGGATGTGAATGCCACAAAAACAAATCTGGTTGTAATTAATTCCTGAGAATTCTAGAAAGCACTACAGCTATCATCCATATGAAACTCTGGACTAAAAGCTGACACCAGATGCTCCTCTGTTTCCTTTAAAAAAGTCAACTCACATTTCTCTGAGTCATTTGATTCATCTCTTTGATTCAATTCAAGAAGACCCAGAATTTGATATAAAACAAAGACACTTGTCCCTGAATCAGCACTATGAAACCTGAATAAATACAAAAGACAGCTGATTCACTTTCTCTCAGTCACATTTTTTTAAAAGTAAAATCCAACTGATGTGTTCTTCCACCCAAAGGTGTCATATTCAATCCTTAAACTAAAAGGTGAAAAATGTAATTCACAACCCATCAGCTTTCTAAATCACAACCCCACCACTCCACATGGACATAAAAACTGATAAAAGCCTACAACTGTCTGCAGATGTTTAACTTCATTGTATTCAGGTTAGTCATTTGCCAACAAAGTCAGATTGTCCACATTGCTATCTGCTTCCAAGTCCCTGCCCTGCCACAGTATCTGTTACGTTCTGTTAGGAAAAGCAGTAAAGATGGCTCCCTGACACTAGGAGGGTGAACATGATCGCCTGAGAGCCGACCATCACTAGCTTAACCTCAGCAAGGATTACAACGCACTTCACTCAGTTCATCTCTCTCTCTCCCTTTTAACTGAATTGTTAACACGTTCCTGTTTCTAGTGTTGGGCCTCAGAAACTGATACCCTAAAATACGGCCCTTTGACATGCTGAACTGAAGGAGCCTCAAGGTCTCCCTGACCTTCTCCCCTTCCTATCTCCCAAAGCACAGGATAAATTTGTTCTCTGAAGTTTCCTTATCTGCCGAAAGTCTGGACCCACCAAAGAAGAAAACAATTACCTTAGGTTTTCCCTGAGTTTCCATTAACTCATCTCCTATCACAGGAAGGAAGACTGAAATCTGTCAACACACCTGGACAGACTTTTGTCACAAACCATTGTCCACTCTGCAGGCCCAACAGACTTTGTCCCAGGCCATTGTATGTTCTTCAAGCCCAGTGAATTCCCCTAAAAATTGTTTTCTGTTCCCATAAAGTCACCTATACGTCTCCATTTCCCTTTCCCCTAAGATGTAGGGTATGTAAACACCTCTACCCCACGGGGTATGAGGCAATCACTCTGTGTTTCTCCCTCGTGGATGCTAGTAATTTGTATGCCATTTCTCCTACTAATCTGCCTTTTGCCAGCTGATTTTCAGTGAACCTTCAGAGAGTGGAAGGGAAGTTCTCCTTTGGCCCCTATGCTACGCATATTGAAAAATTGCAGTGAATTCGACTAGTCATTATTCCAGAGCACTAAACTCAGCTAACCTGGAGGGCATGGAGTGGTAAATAAAGAACTTGAAAGAGGAAAAAGAAATCACACTAACATATCTGGTGTTCGTTAATTTAAGGAACCATTGAACAGCGTGAACAGTATCATTCTTATCATCACCTCTTTTGTAGGTGTCATAGGCAACTCTGTAGGTAGATCATACTAACATATCTGGTGTTCGAAGGAACCATTGAATAGCATGAACTGTATCATTCTTATCATCACCTCTTTTGTAGGTGTCATAGGCAACTCTGTAGGTAAGTTTCTCTAATCACGTAAAAAGGAAATTGAACTATATTTGTGTTTTATGCATTAACCTTTTGTAAGGTTTATATATGACCCCACCCATTTCTTTTAAACGAGAGTTAACTCACCTCACAAATAAACTTTTTTCTTGTGCCTAAAATTTTCTTAAAAGTACACGAGATATTGAATAATATTGAGTGGTTAGAACAGTAATGCCATTGTGCTGAGAAAGAGAAGAATGGCAGAGGGTGGGGTGGTGCTAAAGGAGAGTTTACTGATTTTTTAATATTTAGAGCTTTTAAACTAAAGACAGATTTTTAAAGTTTGCAAATTGATTTGAAATGCGTTTAATAAGAAGCCCTTTGAACATACGTGATGGTTTGGTTGTTCACCTGGGATCTGGAAATGCTTCTTCCCATTCCTGACAGTCCAGATAACAGGTTTGCCTGGATTCTGCACATCCCGTTCTGCTCTCCCTTACTTTACACAATGCCTGACACACAGTTAAGTGCTTAAGAAATATTCATTCTTCACAATGCAAGGAGCTCATGGTAGTCTGTGGTCTCAGCCTTGGCCAGAGCACTTTCACTTACTATGTTACAACTTTATATGGTGTTCTATCCTAAGAAGGAATAGTTCTCCCTTGAAATGTAAACACCATGAAATCAGGGACTTTGTTCTATTCAATAATGTATTCCTAGTGCTAGAGGAGGATCTTCAACATGGCAGATACTGAAAAAAGTCTGTATTTTAAATGTATGAATAAATGAATAAACCATTGTTGGAAAGTTATTAAAAACAGTACCTTATAAGAAACAATAGTTCTTAAGAAATGGATTGGGAATTCAGAGGAAGAGCTAGTACCCGAGCATGGCAGGTGGTCCCTAGAGGAGTCATTTGAAGTCATGTGGTAGATGAATGGTTCCCAAGCTGTGGTCTGGATCCTCTGGGAGAGTAGCGTTGGTCTGGCCCAAATGACATGTGTAGGATAAGCTTATACCTACACAAAATTGATGGACAGTGTAAGGAAAGGTAAGCCAATGTTGGAAATACACCAATCACATTTTGAAAAGATAAGATGGTTTGTGGTGTCCCTCCTCTTCCTCTGTTTCTCACTCCCACTCTACAGAAATCCTTGATTTGTAGTCAATCAATCCTTATCTCTGCAGCATGAATTTGTACAAAATCAGGTCATCAAGGAATCCAGAACATGAAAATTAAGAAGAAAATTGTATGCCAACTGACCTTATGCCCAGATGGGGGATAATATTTTTGGCAGCTAATTCTTACATGAGAAAACAAAAATGGAGAAGTAGAAAAAAATGTAATACCTTTGATTTTTAAAAAAGAGATAAAATAGCTTTGTGTTATCTCCTATAACCTTTATAAATCCTTCACTGGGTGCAAGCTTCCTACCGAATCTCTGACAAACATGTCACATAACACAAAACCACCAGGTTTCATGACGAAAGAAGAAAAGCATCCAGTGCACTCCAAGCCCACCCCCACCTTGATACTACTTGTTCACAAAAGATGGGTTGTGGTTCTTGGGTATTTGTTGATTAAAGTTCCAGTCATGCTGACCGAAAGGGTGTTCTGTTTTCAAAGTGATTATTGAGCCACTTTAAAAACCCTTTAACTTGTGGGTTTGCCTCATTCTATTTGAGTCCAGATTTCACAATAATGTAATGAAGCAAGCCCTGTGGTACTGCCTGTGTCATCTTAATTTATCAGGAAACCACAACCTTGCACATCTTTTCCAAGTGCCTTTTTTTTTTTTTTTTTTGGTTTGTTTGGCCACCATAGCCATGTTCAGAGCTGTTTGCACTCTTCCTGGTTCGGTGCTTGGCCTGGGTTCCAGGGTTGAAGAGCCACTGCATCAACTCTACTAGGTTCTGAGTCTCCCTTGGCACCTTTAGAACTGCCTGCTCTCTGTTTCTGCTGTCAGGTCTCAGGCACTCTTGTGCTCTTCGAGTAATCAAGGTTTTATTGTAAAAACCCATTCAGATCCCCAAAGAGCTGTGAAATATTTGTTTCACTTTTCTCTCAGCTTCAATGGGTATTTTATGTGAACTGTAAACTTGGGAAACATAAAAAGAAAAAATTAAAAAGAAATATGTAGACTCGGTAAGAATCAGAAAAAAAAACAAAAGCCCACGAACAATGTTTCGGTGAGTACACTATGAATATAGAATGCATTTAGCGAATTTGATATGTTCTTTACATTTCTTTATGATTTGTTCCTGTTGGGATGACTAAACATTTATTTAAACTTTAGATATGATTTTCATGTTATTTAAGCACTTGACTACTTTACTTTTAGAATTTTTTAACCAACTTGAAAAAGTGCTTAGTTATACTAAAAGTGTATTTTAAAGGGTATCAGTTGTTTCTTTTAGGAACATCCATTTCTTTTTATCTCTACTTTTATTCTTTTTTTAATCAATTTTTATTTTAAGTTCTGGGGTACATGTGAGGGATGTGCAGGTTTGTTACACAGGTAAACGCATGCCATGGTGGTTTGCTGCACAGATCAACCCATCCCCTAGGTATTAAGCCCAGCATCCCTTAGCTGTTCTTCCTGATGCTTACCCTCCCCTGCCCCCACCATCAGGCCCCAGTGTGTGTTGTTCCCCTCCTAGGTGTCCATGTGTTCTCATCGAGGAACATCAACTTCTAAAATTTTTCAGAATATTTATGGCTCACAAAATGTCAAGGACCTGAATTTCCATTCATGATTTTATAATAATTACATTTTAAAAATAATTTTAAAATGCTATAATTCTAGATATTTAATATTTCTGATGTACTTTATAAAATTGAATTCAGAAATTTACAGATTCTTCTTCTTATCTAATTTCTATTAATGATGAAATAATCAAATTACCCACATTGTAATTGGGAAACATAAAAACACTAAGGATGTAAATAATATCTACCATACACAACATTTTAAAGAACAATTGTTAAGCATGTAATGCGACAGAAGGAAACCCAGACTGAGTTACAGAAGATGGGAGTCTTCTGTGTGATCCCAGGAAAGTCACCTGACCTCTCTGAACTTGAATCATTCATATTATTTCACTTTTTGCCATACCTGCATAAACATATTTATTTTTTTTTAAATCAACTCTGGGAAACACCCAGCTAGATGACTCTGTTGTATTATTTTTCAAATAATTTCTTTAATTGACAAAAAATTGTATCTATATGTGGTATACAAATGATGTTTTGAGAGAGAGAGAGATAGTATAATGAATAAATCAAGTTAATTAACATATGCATCACCTCATATACTTACTTTTCTGAGGTAAGAACATTGAAAATATACTCTCAGCAATTTTTCAAGTATGCAAGTACTTTTCAAGTACAGAGGTCTGCTGTACAGCAGACCTCTAGAACTTATTCTTCCTGTCTCATTGATTGGTACCCTTTGACCAACATCTCCCTATTCTCTTCTCCACCTCCCTACCCCTGGTAAACACGTTATACTTTCTGCTTTTATGTATCCTACTTTTTAGATTCCACATATAAATGATATCATTCAGCCCTTGTCTTTCTGTGCCCAGTTTATTTAACTTAGCACAGTGTCTTTCAAGTTTACATGTTGTCACAAATAACAGGTTTCCTTCTTTTTCAAGGCTGAGTAATATTCCATTATGTCTAAATACATTTTCTTTCTTTTTTTTTTTAAATAGGGCATATCATTTTCTTTTAATTTTTAATTTTTGTGAGTACATAGTAGGTGTATTTATTTATGGGGTATATGAGATATTTTGATACAGGCATGCAATGCGTAGTAATCACATCAGGGTAAATGGAGTATCCATTACCTCAAGCCTTTGTGTTATAAACAATCTAATTATACTCTTTTAGTTATTTTAAAATGTACAACTAAATTATTTTTTACTATAGTCACCCTGTTGTGCTATCAAATACTAGGTCTTATTCATTCTTATTTAAATACTACATTTTTCTTTATCCATTCATTTGTTGATGGACACTTAGGTTGATACCAAATCTCAGCTGTTGTGAATAGCTCTGCAATGAACATGGAAGAGCAGGTATCTCTTTGATATACTGATTTCATTTCCTTTGGATATATATAATCAGAAGTGGAATTGATGGATCATATGGTAGTTCTAATTTTAATTTTTTGAGGAACCCTAATACAGGTTTTAATAATAGCTGTACTAATTTACATTCCCACCAGCAATATACAGCATTTCCCTTTTTTTCACATTTTCACCAGCACTTGCTATCTTTCATCATTTTGATAATAGCCATTCTAACAGATGTGAGATAATATCTCATTGTGTTTTAATTCGCATTTTTCTGATCACCAGTGATGTTGAGCATTTTTTCATATACCTGTTGGCCATTGTATGTCTTCTTTTCAGAAATGTCTATTCAGTTTTTTTGGGGGGCTGCTAGATGAACTTTAATGTTCATACTTATTTTATATATATCCAAAGAAAGTCAGCCATGAAGATGGGCACCCAACTCTATAAATCTTTGGTTTTCCTCTTTTTAAAATCACTTTCTATGAAGTTGTGGGGTAGATATAATGAAGCAGCAGTTCTTTTTTCCAGTTTTGATCTGACTAGGTAAACAGTCCACTCTTGCATAATCAAAAAACATTTTTTTCACAACATTTATCTCACACTCAGAGGAGATATAAGTGACTAAATGAAACAAGTTATAGACCAAAGGGAAAATATTTCTTCTTTTGTCTATTCAGGAAAGCCATATATTTTTTAGCTGACCAATTTCTTTCTCAGAGTTAATATTAGTTCATATTAAATCCATGCTGGGTTTAATCTTACTTAGCTTGTAAGTGTGGTTCTTCATCCCTCTCTTTTCTTGACGTTACTTGTGGCTCACAGCACTTAAAGTTCCTTAGGATGTCTTAAATTCTTGAGATTTCTGGACACCTTTTTTGATGTTTGAAATTGAAATGTTGACTTGTTTCTGTGAAGAGGGAAAGCAGTCACTGCAAGTCATCTATCTATCTATCTGTCTATCGATACATGTCTATATATACACATATATTTAAAAAATAAATCTGGAAGTTGCCAAAGGAAGTTATGAGAATGTTGAAAAGCGAGAGAAATACCCTGCAGAAAACCTAAATTTCAAAAAGGCAGGGATAAGGAAACCTCAGACATTCCAGAAGTTTTACATGACACCCAACAGTTTTTTATATTTTTATTTTGACCAACCCATCTGCTATTTTGAGGTATTAATTTTTTTGGGGGGGGGCAATGCTGTTGACATACTGTCTTTCATATAAATTTACAGCTTTTACCCTTTTTGGAAACATGTTCCTTCTAATTTCCCTTAAAACTTGAGTCACTGGATGGAGGTAGAGCAGGATAGGAGAGGGGAGGAGATGGGAACGGAAAGGGTGCTATTGATGAAGTGCTGCGGCAGAGCCAACGAAAGTCAGCCATGGAGACGGGGGCCTGGTTCTGCTGATGATCTACTTCACCAGCAGGAAGGCTCTACTGCTTGGGGTTTTCTGATGGAAAGAAGTGAAGCTACCTGTTTTTCTAGTGATGGATTTATCATTAGTTATACACACTTTTTTTTTTTTTTCTGGGCCTTTTTGGGAGCAAAAGGGTTTGCTCCGAACATGCCCCTTGCTCAATTGTTAGTAAAATAATCTTTCTACAGTTGAGTTTAATGGCTGTTTTAGGAGTGGAAAAAGAAAGAAGTGGTACTATCAAGACATTGCATAAACAAAGGTTATTATACAGAGAGACAGAGAGAAGAGAGAGAGAGAGAGAGAGAGCGCATCAGAGAATGGAGCCCACCTTAGGGCTAACAATTAAATTAGAGTGGGATCTTGACATGAATATTTTTTAAAACTCCTAAGATGATTTAATGTGTAACTAGGCTTGTGAACCATAGATAGAAAATTGAGACTGATACTTAGCTGTTTTTATTTTCATTTTAAACATAGTTATTATAGATTTTTAAATAAGTTGAGTGTTATGCCAATGTTCTTTTAAATATTTTTAACCTGTTCTGCGAATAGACAACAGGCTATAATGGCTTTATCTATTTAGAGCATTATTTTTTAAAAAGAGATATGAGGCCAGGTGTGGTGACTCACACCTGTGATGCCAGCACTTTGGGAGGCTGAGGCAGGAGGATCACTTGAGGCCAGGAGTTCGAAACTAGCCTGGGCAACATAGGGAGACTCTGACTCTGCAAAAAATAATATTAAAAAAAATTAGTCAGGCATGATGGTGCACACTAGTAGACCTACCTATTTGGGAGGCTGAGGAGGATCATTTGAGGCCAGGAGTTTGAGGTTACTGTGAGCTATAATTGTGCCACTATATTCTAGCCTGGGTAATGGAGTGAGACCTCGTCTCTACAGAGAGAGAGAAAGAGAGAGAGAGAGATATATATATCAATAAACAACCCTGAGCTACTCCATCTTCTAATTCTGTCATATCTTATGCACTGTTTTCTTCTTCCAAATGAGGTTAGCATTCTGGGATCATAATATCTAAGAGAAAAACAGACCTCTGGAGAGAGATGTATTATAAAGAAATTGAAAATTTTATTTTATATCCTGGGTAAAATTAATTAATTAACTTGAAGTATGGTTACATTCCTTACTTGAAGAAGGGTATCTCTCCTATGGAAAGGTAAAATTTAATTATAAAATATAGGAAAAGTAAATCTTGAAATTCAGAAATAAGACAAGGATGCCTGTTATCAAAGCCTCCATTACACATTGTTCAGAGGCCATAGTCATTAGAGGAAGGCAAGAAAAACTAGTTATAAGTAATCGAAAGAAAGAAATAAAACTACCAGTGCTCATATACCAAAAATCCACAAAGATCTACTGACAAATTATTAGAATTAATTGCAGAATACAACATGATTGAAGGATATAATATCAAAATTAAAAAAAACCCACATTGCTATCCTTTGTACTAGTAGCAAAGAGTGAACATTTAGTTTTTTTAAATGGCATTTACTATAGCTTTAAAAATCCCAAAACCTTAGGAACAAACCTAACACAAGTTGGGCTAGAAATTTGTAAATAAACTTACAAAACTCTATTTAAAGGCAATTACAAACACTTCAGTAAATAGAGATTTAAAAAACATTTATGGGAACACACCATATTATATACATGTTGTATTTTCCCAAATCAATCTACAAATTCAACCACTCCATTTAAAAATTCTGTAGAGAGTATGTGATAACCCAATTTAAAAATACATATAAAAATAACAAATGTATAAGTGAAGAAGAAGCATATTAGAGGGACTTGCAATAACATAACTGAAAATTTATTATACAATTCCAACAATTAAATAGAAGAGACAAATACATGAATAGAATAGAGTAGAATTAAATGACAGGGGTGGCATTGCTGACTAGTGGTAAAGAATATGCAATGCAATGTATGATACTAGAACAATTGGTTGTCTATGTGAAACAAAAGAGAATTGAATATTTTCTACGCATAGAATTCAATTGAAAGTAGATTAAATGCAAAAAAACAAAGCTTTAAAATTTATATTAAATGCAAAAAACAAAGCTTTAAAATTTCTAGAGGGAAATATTAGAGAATATGTTTATAACTCAAGAATTTTTAAAGAAAACATAAAAAACTCAAAGAAAACAAAATGGATAATATAAAGAATTTAAATTTTTGTACATTGAAAGACTGTATAAATAAAAGATAAAGACAATCCACAGACTTTGAAGGTGTATTTGCAATGCATATAATTCACAAAAAATTAGTGTCCAGAATATATGAAGAACTTTTACCTTCAATAAGGAAAAAAAATTTAAAAGAACGTCAACAGGTAATTCACTGAAAAGGAAAGTCAAATAGACGATAAATGCACAAAAATATTCTCAGCTTACTAAAAATCAGAAAAATACAAATGAGATGCTACTTCACGCATCTGCCACATTCGATGATACAAAATGTGGCAGGTAGGTGAAGTAATGGACACTCCTTATCTGCTGGAAGGAACATAATTGGTTCATCCACTGAAAAGAAATGTGACGCTATCTACCAAAATAAAAGATGCGTATTTTTTATGGCCCAGCAATTTTATTCTGAAATTCTCATGTATTCACACTACACACGCATACACACACACACACACACGAAGATTTATATAGGGTTGTCTGCAATAGGAAAATTTTTTAACAACCCAAATTCCTTCCAGAGGAAAAAGAAAAGATATTTAGCAGTTACAATGAAAAAAATGACAGCAATAATTTTTATCCCAGGGGGTGGGGGATGAATTTACTTTCCCCAAAGGACAACTGGCAATGTCTAGAGACATTTTTGGTTGTTACTACTCGGGGGGATTGGGCAGGAAGTATTACTGCCACCTCGTGATCGTGCAGGTGGAGGCCAAGGTTGCTATTAAATTTCCTATGATACACAGGACTCTTCACAACAAAGAAGTATCTGATCCAAAATGTCAATAATGCTAAGGTTGAGAAACTCTGAATTAGAGCTACAATCAACGTGAATTAATATGATAAAGTGAAGATTATTAATTTTTTTTCTGTGATAAATTATGCTTTTGGCATTGTACTTAAGGACATCTCACCTAACTCAAAGTCTCTTGTATTTCTTTTAAACATTTTAGTTTTATATTTTACCATTTCATTTTGTTCAAAATATTTACTAATTTCCATTGAGACTTCCATTTTGATGCATATGATATTCAGGAATTTTACAGATATCTTTCTGTTTTATTTCTAGTTTACTTTGGTTGTAGTCAGATAACATAATTTAAATGATTTAAAATTTTTCAAATTTTAAAGTTTTTTTTTTTTTTTTTTTTTTTTTTTTTTTTTTTTTTACAGAGGTCCAGGATATGGTTTATCTTAAAGAGTAATTTATTTATAAAACATATATATATCTTATATGTCTTGCTATTGTTGGGTAGAGTGATTGGTTAAATGTGATTCAGGTCAAGTTGGTCAATAGTGTTGGGTCTTCCATAAATCTATATTTACTAATTTTATTTCTATAAAATGTTCTATTGACTACTGAGTTGAAGTCTCCAACTATAATTGTGGGTGTGCTGATTTCTCCTTACAATTCTATCCACTTTTGTTTTATGTATTTTGAAGCTCTATTTGTAGGTACATGCACATTTAGGGCCGATATCTTCTTAGTGAGTTAGCCATTTTGTCATTATTTTATATTCCTCCTTATCTCTAGAAATATTCCTTATTCTATAGTTTACTTTGATATTAACATAGCTCCTCCAGCTTTCTTTTGATTAACATTCACATTGTATATCCTTTTCTATCCTTTTACTTTTAACTTATATTTGTATCATTATGCTAAAAATGGGTTTCTGATAGACAGCATATAGCTTGGTCTTTTTTTTTTTTTTTTTTCTTTTTGAGACAGAGTCTCGCTCTGTCACCCAGGCTGGAGTGCAGTGGCACGATCTCTGCTCACTGCAAGCTCCACCTCCTGGGTTCACGCCATTCTCCTGCCTCAGCCTCCCAAGTAGCTGGGAGTACAGGCATCCACCACCATGCCTTGCTAATTTGTTGTATTTTTAGTAGAGACGGGGTTTCGCTGTGTTAGCCAGGATTTGATCTCCTGACCTCATGATCCACCTGCCTCGGCCTCCCAAAGTGCTGGGATTACAGGTGTGAGCCACCGCGCCCCGCTGGTCTTTTTTTTATCCAATAAGATAATTTGTGCCTTTTAACTGGTGTTTAAACCATTTACATTTAATGTATTTATTGATATGGTTGAATGTAAGTCTAATCTATGATTATTTGTGTTTTGCTTATCCTCTCTGTTTTCTTCTGTTTCCTCCTTCCTGACTTCTTTTGGATTACATGAATATTTTTCAGTACTCAATTCCAATTTATTAACTGGTCTTTTGACTATATCACTGTGTTACTTTTCAATGGTTCAGTGGTTGTTCAAAGAATTACAATATACAGACCTAACTTTTCAAAGTCTATTTAGAATTAATATTTTACCACTTCAAGTAAAATGTAGAAACCTTGCAAGCATATTGAGTTCTTTAATCTCCCTTCTTTATGTTATAGTTTTTATATATCTTACATCTACATACATTGAGAACCCTGCAAAATAATGTTATAATTTTTGTTTTCAAAATCATACATGTTTAAATATGCAAAAGCAGAAAATTAGTCTATTTCTCAAGATATTTACCATTTATGATGCTTTTATTTCATTTGTGAAGTTTCAGGTTTCCCTCTGTTATCACTTTTCTCCAGCTTGAAAAGCTTCCTTAAGCATTTTTTAAAACATGCCTGCTGATAATGAAGTCTCCTAGTTTTCCTTCATCTGAGAAGGCTTTTATTTTGCCTTTATTCCTGAACGATAATTTCAGAATTTTCAGTCCTTTTTTTCTGACACTTTAAAAATGTTGTTATACTCTCCTCTGCCCTCTAAAGTGTCTAATAAGAAATCAACCATCTTTCAAATTGTTTTTCTCCATATGTAATGCGTCATGTTCTCCCTTTCTGGTGGCTTTCACAGTTTTTTCTTTATCTTCAGTTCCCAAAAGTTTAAATTTGATGTATCTGGATATGGTTTTCTATGAGTTTATCTTGTTTGGGGTTTGCTGGGCTTCTTGAATCTGTGGATGTATGCCTTTCACCATATTTGGGAAGTTTCTAGTAATTGTTTATGCAATATTTTTCTTCACTAATACTTTTCTCTTTTCTAATTATGACTCTAGTGACACAAACATTAGATATTTTCCCCAATGTTTCCTGAGGCTGTATTTATTTTATAAAGCTTTTTGCTCTCTGTTCTTGGAAAATTTGGAGGAAGTGAATAATTTTTGTTGACTTACCTGCTAATCCACTGACTCCTCCATCATCCCCATTATGTTACTGAGCCTGTCCAGTGAATTATTTCAGATATTATTGTTTTCAAATTCTATACTTTTTATTTGTTTCCTTTTTTATGCATACAAATAAATGTTTGGAAAAATACAAAAAAGTTTCCATACATTTATTTAGTGTTCACTTTTACTTTTCGGGAGATAGTTAAAATAGTTGCTTAAAGTCTTTGTTTAAAACTTCTGTTTCTGAGATCATGGATACTACTATATTTTGGAAATTTTTCTAAATCTCTCTGTTTTTTTTAAATTTTATTTTAGAGACAAGGTCTCTCTCTGTCACTCAGGCTGCAGTGCAGTAGTGCAATCATAGCTCACCGCAGCCTGGAAATCCTGTGCTCAAGTGATTGTCCCGCCTTAGCCTCCCACATAGCTGGGACTATAGGTGCGTGCCACCATGCCCAGCTATTTTTAAAATTTTTTGTAGAGATAGGGTCTTGCTTTATTGCCTAGGCTGACCTGGAACTCCTAGCCTCAAGCAATTCTCCTGCCTTGGCTGCTCAAAACATGAGATTACGGGCGTGAGGCACCGTGTCTGGCTGGTTCACTTCTTTGTTAAACAGCTAGTGTCTGAAAAAATTATTTCATTATGACATTCTTGGACATTCTGGAGTCAGTGATGTCCAGTAAAAAGACAGAGTTATAGTCAGGACTTCTATACAGTTCCCAAGTTATGTAGTCAGTTGTTCATTTGTTTTTCCATACTGGGAAAACCACAGCAGAATATCAGCTATGTAGTCCACTATACCAGGAAACCCCATGATAGAAATCTTTATCTTCACTTTTTTCTTGCTATTCATTTCTTGGCTCTGAATATTTACAACCCACCTGTAGTTATCTCCCCTTCTCTCAGTTCCTCTCAACCTTCTGCTCTCATTCCTCAGTAGTTTCATCAGTAGATTCTGTGTTTGGACCAGCTCTACTCAAAATGACTATTGGCATCAGCATCGCCTGGAAGCTTGTTAGAAATGCAAATTCTCAGGTACTCCCCCATAGCTACTGAATCAGAAACTCTGGGGGTGGGGCTCTGGAATCATTTTCAACAAGATTTCTCCATTATCATTTTGTGCACTAAAGTTTGAGAATCACTAGTCTAGAAATTCATTAAGCTCATTTGACTGGTTGGGGGAAAACTGGGGAGGAGGTAAAATTTAGCAATTGAAGGAGGGGCCAGAGTTGATGTCAACTGACAGAGAGGAGGGTGATGAGACACGACAACTCTCAAACAACAAGGAATGGGTATGGCAGGCACTGAAAAGCCAATGCAGCTGGTGAAGTGTGGGCCTAACATTGGCTGTGAGATCTTTTAATGATGTCAGATGGTATGCACATAGGGCAAAGGAACATATTTGTGCAGATTATTTCAGGAAGTTACATAAGTATGTGCATGATCAATTTCACATTGTTTTTGTAGAGTAAGAAAGGAGTATTTTTTTTCTGCATCTTATTGATAAATAGGAAAAATCTCTTAAGTGACCTGATCAGAGTGACACAGTAGCAGCGGAAGTTGAAACTCTAGTTAGAGTTGGAGCCTATCACACCGTTCTGTAACTTCAGTAACTGATAGGTGAGGCTAGACAACCCCTACTGTGAGTAATTTATCACCAACACTAATAACTCAAAAGACTGGGTAATATAATAGTGCTGTATTCATCTAGTAATACCTCCCTTGTCACCAAACTCAGAAACGATGACCCAGCAAATGGTAGTTGCAGAAACTGATTACTTGTTCAGCTGATGTGAGTCCTGGGGGAGGTGAGTCTTCAAAACCTCCCTTTATGCATTCAGCACTTTTAGAAGTGCCTATTTTTTAGGAACAGAAGTTTTACTGTTTTCAGATACTGGTTCACAGTAAAATTGAAAATGCCATTGTTAATCAATCCTAAATCCCTATAGAAATCTTGCCACAAACTTTGGAGTGATTTGTCATTCATTCACATTTTCAACAGGCAGAACAGACTTTGGCCCAAGGTGCTTAGGTGTAGCCTTGTTTATATAATAATTAAGCCTAAGATTTGAGTGTCAGCGTTGATAGGTAGTGTTAAGGTGGAGATAACAGAGTTTCTAAAGCCAAATTTTGCTGTTGAATGCAGCCTAATTTATCTTATTTTAATAGCTCCATTCATTTTGCTTTGGGAACCTTTCCATTTGGTTTTCTAATCATGATTTGCTGTGATTTGCAAGCTTAAAAGGCCTAAAAGTGAAAAGACTAAAAGAGATGGATTTGGAGATCTTGAGGTAGAGTTTCCCTAAAGCTGTTTACATGGCTGCACAGTTATCATCCCAGATGTCAGAAATGAGAAAGCACCTCTTGCCATAGGAGATGGAAAAGGGGAAAAGGGACTGAAGAGAGGAGTTGAGGCAAATTCCTTTGATAGGTCCCATGACTGATGTGGAGTGGATCAGGGAGTCTTTTTTCCAGAAGCGTAAGTAATAGGATATCCCATCATCTCCATGGTGGGATTATGGAAAGCCAGGCATATGGGCTGGCTATTCTGGAAGATGCTCTCTGTGTGCTCTAGACCATAGCCAATGCTTTGATTAAAACAGGAGAGCAACATCCAGACCTGGAGAAAGAGCTGGTCCTGCTAGGGAGGCAAGCTGTCTCCAAAGCTCCAGGTAGGATGGATGGTCAGAATTGAGAAGGGAGACTTGGGTGAGAGCTCAAGGCTAATGGCAAGGCAGGGGGAGCTCTGCGTTTTGGTGACAATGACCAGGACTTGGGAGTAAAGTGCCATCCCAGGGAGGCCAAGCTGAAGCCATCAGATTCTGACTGTATTCGGATAAGGATCTTAGATTCAGAACCTCCCTTTTGTGTCAAACAACTCACTTTTTTTCCTTCCTAGAGTCAGTCTGTCTCTCTCTTCCTCTCTCTCTCATGCCAGATTTACCTACTACTGAGTATAGAGAATAGAACCAGTCTGTGTTTCATTCCTTCAGGCAGACGATTTGCAAGCCCTTGCCATATTTCCACCCCCGCCAGCTTACTCAGGTCTTCTGTTATGCACTGGGCCTTGTATAATCCTCCAGTGTCTATGTACAGCCTGGACAACTCTTTTCTGTGCTGTGTGAATGCACCCCGCCCTTGCCACCCTCCCCAGTTTCCAGAAAAAAAGAACAGACAGATGAATGGAGGGTCAGGCACCCCAAAGCTGGCACTAGGAAGTCTCAATACCATGTCACTTTCTGCCTTTGAATTTACCTTGTGTGCATCTCTACCCGGGAAAATATGTCATTTTATGCTTTATGTTAACCAGGTGGTAGAAGATTGTGTGTATGTTGCGGGGAAATTCTTCCTAATTTTTCACTCCTGCTGCCTTCATGGCCAAACCCTATTATTCTGTTGTGGCTGACTAGTGCAGGATTCTGGAGTAATAAATAATTTGTTTCAGTCCCTCTTATATTTTCTGACAAATTCTCTATCAGGTTTTGCTACCCCTGTTAAGGCGTTAATCTGAAGTGTCGCCTGCTGACGCTAGCAACTGTTGGTATAACCTGTTACTGCTTACAGGAAAATCCAAGAGAAAAGACATTAGATTCAAAGGCTTCCCCTCCAATTTCTTTTTGTATCGCCAGTGCCAAAGCAGCTTATAGCATAACTTGGCTGCAAAGAAGAAGTGCAGAGACCAGATTTCATTATCATTAAATAAAAAGAGCCATCTGGGAAATCTTGGTGTCCTTAGCAAGCCGTCATTGACTCCTCTCCAACCTTCTCTTTCAAAGCCAAGGCTTCCTTGGTATTGTTATCATGTGTAAAAACAGCTGGTTTTCCTCCTATGAGGATGCTGTGTGTGCCAAGCACAGAGAGAGCTCAGAAGGCAGCCATGTACCAGGCTGCCTCGCAGTGGGGGTGTGCTGGACAGTTATCAGGTGTTTCATCACATTCCTATGCAGTCCTCAAAGAAGTTTTGGAAGCATTTTCATCCACTGGGGCATGATAATGAGGAAGGGAGTTCTCCTGGCCTGTAGCGCATATCTCCTCAAATTCATCATCACCATCAAAAGGTTTTCATTTACACCTTTATGCATCTAGTGCTTTGGAGTAACTGTGCAAGTGGAAAACATTGGGGGTAAAACACTTTTTGGGTGTGAAAACCAGAGAATTTCCTTGGTTTGCATTGTTTTCTGTATCCCTTTAATGCTGCAACTTGGATAGTTACATGCCTGAAAGGGGGTTGCATAGTCCCAGAAATTAAGTTACCAGATGTGATTTTAAAGTATAAATAAAAATAACCTGACATCAGCATTACATCTATGGCAGGAATGCTGTCAGAGAACGCTATGTTAGAAACACTCTCCTTAAATGTGTTTCTCTGTAACTAGTCACTAAAATTGGCAGTGATTTCCTGTGCAATGTAGGATTTCTCTGTTTCGCCTTTAATCTCTAAAATCGGTTTCTAAAATAATGTCACTTGTGGGTGAATGTGGGCCGCCGCTGTAGAATTAAATACCCTTCTGTTTCCTTTCAGGGAATTGGCAAGACAATCACCTAGGAACACTGGACCAAATCTCCCTGGAGTTGAGATTTATTAGGGCAGCTCCCTGTGGAGCCAGCAAATCTCAGATCTCTGGCAAATGGACCATGTGCAGACTGAGAAATGTCACCATCGCACGTTCACACATTCACAGAAGCTCTGTCTGATTATCATTTAAGTCTTTTGGGATGAGCCTTTCTTTCCAATGCTAGTAGGTCAGATTGCCCTTATGAACTATGATATTGAGAGCCTTTAAAAATTAATCTTTAGGAGTCCTGAAATGCTCCTTTCTCTTATAGCATGCCTCAATTACTTCTTTTGTTTCCTTTTGTCCAGCGACTTACATTGAAACCCACAGTAATTTTTGTGGAAATTACAGTGTCTTCTAAGCCGATGGGAACAACTGTTTTTTCTCTGCTTCCCCACTGCTCAGAAATCAGAGAGAGCTCAGTTCTCCGTGTTTTTGTTTTCTTCTGGAAACTTCTGTAATTGAATTAAGAAAGGTTTCAGAGGCAATAGATGATAGAAGCGACTTTACGCAGAGAGAAAATGAAAGGTTAAGGTGAGGAGGAAAACTCTATGAGAGTGAAAATAGAACTATCTGGAATTATATCACATGACATGCCCCTTTCACTGAGTGATCTTTGGCACTTAAGTAAAAATAAAATGACAGGTTGAGCATTGTTGTCCACTATGTTAGGTTTTCCTAACCCTGACATATTTCCATTATCAGTTTTTCAAAGTGTCAGAAACTCTCCACAATAGACTGCAGGATGCCTTTCTTTTTCTTCAAAGATACAGTGTGGAAAATATGGGTTTAAGGTAATGAGAATTTCTGTTGGAATGCAAATATATCATCTATGAAGAATAATCTCTTAAACCATTGTTACCCTAGAAAACAATAGTGTATCAGATTGCATTACTTAGCTAACAGAATTCTAGGAGAATGGGATGAAGGAAAGGTCAACTTTGAAGAATGTTCAGTGTTCAGTTTATGATGGGTTGACTTGATAGACTGTTATTTTGGACAGGTGAAAGAGAATAAGGGTGATCCTTGGGAAGAGAAGCAAGAAGGGGAAAGGAGAATATACTGAAGATACTTATTTACTAAAAATTTTGCTGAGAGCTTTCTCTTGTCATTTTAGGTGAATGTACTAATGGAAGTCTTAAATCATTCAGCATAGGAAAAACCTGAAAATAGAGAACTAACAGTACAAATTTCATTTTGCTCAACTGGTTGTGCACTTATTCTAAATTAAAAATAGACAGACAGGGCCATCCTTGACTCCTGACCCAGTGAATTGTGTTAGACAATCAGCAGAGACATGAGGGCCTACTTTTCTATTCAAAACCAAGGAGGATTTTGGAAACAATCTCCTTCTTGTGAATAGAGCAAATAATTTAACTCCTAAGCATCCATCTAAAGCAACAGTAGCTTTCAGTGGTTATTTAATAGATTTACACTTATGAGATAAAGCCAATGTGCTGATGTCTGTGATTGTTTGTTGTTCTAATTTAAAGGTTACATGTTTTTGGCATTTCAGTATTTGTCCAC
This sequence comes from Macaca mulatta, assembly GCF_049350105.2. Classification (NCBI taxonomy): domain Eukaryota; kingdom Metazoa; phylum Chordata; class Mammalia; order Primates; family Cercopithecidae; genus Macaca; species Macaca mulatta. Next base: position 120,882,375 of record NC_133417.1, on the reverse strand, counting down.
AGTCTACAAAATTCTTTACAGCGAATCTTCAGAGAAAAGGACAGAGGAGAGGTGAAAACAAAAAAAAAAAGATCAATTTTCGCATGTTATCATCAGGTTTGGTGGCAAAGAATGTTTTTTTTGTTGTTGTTGTTTTGTTTTGTTTTTTAAGAATGTTAAAAAATCTCAGCAAAAGTGTAATTTGGGATAAACAGCAGGTTCAATTTAATCATGTTTTCTCTTTCCCCAATAGGAGAGATAATGAAGGGTTGGCTGTTGACATTAGTCAATAGACAACATTTATTATTTCTGTGCAGTGAAGTGTTTCATGAGGAAATGCTGAATAGGTAGACAAAGAAAATGAAATATCCTTTGATGAAAAGACTAAAACAATACAATCAACAGTAGAAACTGATAAGTTTAAGAACAGTCTTCCCACCAAAATCAATAAAAAAGGACTGTGTAGTATTTTATTTTTTAAATAATTTGTCTAGATCATCTGGTTAAGTCTGAAGTTATGAAAACACTGTACCTAGAAAGTGATTCTTTTTTGTTATAAATGGTAGCTATACAGTGGTTGAGACAGTATGGACAATGGGAATTTTGTAGTAGGCAAGAAAGATGAGAACACTATTAGTCCTATGAATTGTAGAACTTGTTGCAAGCATGCAATCTTTCAACAAATTCATTGAAAATATTTCAATGAAATCCATACAAAACTCATAAGATGTGTCAACTTGAAAAGTTTCATTGTCAGATTGGTTTTAGATGTCTGGCTTAACTGTAAATTGAAAGAGAATCTTGTTAATTGTACTGTATCTCACCAGACAGACAAAAGCAAAATATGTCATAATGTAATTGAGGCCTCATTTCTTTCATCCAGGAACTTTGGACTTCCATTTTTTTAATGTTGAAATTGAAATGACTTTCATTAATTTTGTGTGCCTTATAATAACACCATCCAACCCTCACTTAGAAACTGAGACACTTCCAACTTAAAAGCAACATTTAGGCAAATGGTGGAGCAACATTTTTGGGGACTCAAGTATTTAAAGGTACTCTCTTACAATTCTTCAGTGTCTCCTCATAGTAAACATGCAGCTAATTTCCTGTTCTCTCCCAAGTGTAAAATATTAGTCACTCACTTAGCTGTTCCCTTTGGACCAGAGGACCCGTCTCATTTAGATGAGTCATTCCGTGAGGCTCTGAAGCAAGTTGGTGGTGAAAGAAACTATTCTAAAAGGGATTTTGTCAGCATGGTTTGCACAGCTAATTGATGATGGCAAATCTTAGTACGTTAAGGAAGCAGATACTTGAGTAAAGTGAGCAAAATGGGGCTTTCAAATCTACTGTGTTCAAAATATTTTTCCAACACACTTCCTATCATTACTTTTTTTTTTTTTTTAAAAAGACATCATTAAAATTCTGTATAGAAATAAAACACTTTCTGATTTTTGACTTGACTCTCCGATATAATCTAAAACATCTAGAATATCATGGTACATTTAACGTAAGTAAGTCTTGCCAGACCTATGGCTAAAGAGCCAGGCCCATCCATCCATGAATATTTTATGGCAAATTTTACTATAGAATTAAGATACTTAAAAGAAAAGCAATAATACAAATGTGTGGGCAGAAGATCCTCCGAACTCAGTGTAAAATAGTGATAACATGGAATATCCTAAAATAGGATAACATGAGAAAAGAGAGGGTTTGCTTCCAAGAATTCTCTCTCTCTCTCTCTCTCTCTCTCTCACACACACACACACACACACACACAGACACACACACACACACAATGGATTAAATAGGGCCAGAATAGGAGAACTTACTTTTTCCAAAGTATGAGAATCCTTCAATTTCCTCAAGTTCTTTCCCTCTCTAACAGTCTCTTTCAGACTGTTTTCCTTCTGCAATAGTTCCCTTTAGTAGCCTCTCTATAGTACTGATGCAGACAATCTGATGGCTAAGTAAGTTTGGTCTTTGGTGTTCCCATTCCTATCCTCATTAGCACTGTATTTTCCAGTTTGGCACCATCTTTTCCAGGCTTTCTTGCTGTCTCCACTGATAAGACTTCTTTGTTTATTTGTTGCCTTCTTTCAACCCTGACATCTTCACCTCAAGCAGCATTTTGCCCTTCTAACTTCCACCAAAGACGATCTGTTCTGTGCGTTGTCTCAAAGTCTTGATGGGTGACTGAGTCAAAGATATACACTTAATGAATTGTTGGTGCTAAGATTTTAAAAGACAGGTCACAGTGTGTTTCCATGCCTCTAATTGAAAAGGCCAGTTTGAGCCAATATTCTTTAATCCAAAGGATTGGCTCTAATTGTATTTGAAAGGCTCATGGTAGACAGATCTGTAGGTGAATGGGTCTTTGTTTCCTTAAAACATGTCTTCTAGGTGACTATCTACCTGACTTGTCTCAGGCAGGCTCTCCTCCTCTCACCTAGTCCTGTACCTCACATGGAACCCTGCTAGAATGTTTGGAATACATCTTCAATGCTGGGGGTGGACTCCCCTCTGGTTCTCTATGATAGGAACTCTATTCTGGGGTTTCTCAAGAAGCATGACTCAGTGATAACTGTAACTTTTTTTTTTTTTTTTTTTTTTTTTTTGCCAGAGTTTCGCTCTGTTGCCCAGGCTGGGGTATAGTGGTGTGATCTTGGCTCACTCTCGCTGCAACCTTCACTTCCTGGGTTCAAGCAATTCTCCTGCCCGAGTGCCCCAAGTAGCTGGGATTACAGGCATAAGCCACCATGCCTGGCTAATTTTTGTAATTTTAATGGAGACAGGGTTTCGCCATGTTGGCCAGGCTGATCTCGAACTCCTGACCTCAGGTGATCCGCCCACCTCAGCCTCCCAAAGTGCTGGGATTACAGGCGTGAGCCCGGCTGATTCAGTGCTAACTCTAAGTAGAGGCCATTGTTGACTCTGTAAAATTGGTAGACACTTAAGGCAGTTGCTATTTTTTCCCCTTGACTCAAGTGTTTTACTCTTCCTTTTGTGTTGTTTCACAGTGAAAGCATCATCAGAAGCAGTTAAAGTGACAAATATTGGGTTAACCAGACAGTTTCACGATACATCTCTCCTTTTCCCTTTTTATAGTAGACACCTTTCAGAGTGTGAAGTTGCCATCCACAGAATAGATGGTCTTTTAAAATCTTGGAGAGAAACATCCTTCAACTGCTTTTGAGGGGAATAAACATGACACAGAAAAAGAAAATCTGGGAATGCCTTTTTCTAATGCATTTGACTGTCTGGCTGTCTGACTTCCAAAACAGTTGGAGCTATAAAATGTTAAATTTGGCTTAAGGAAGTCCTCAGTGAGAAATACTACCCCAAGTTTTGAAGAGGAAAAAAAAAGTTAAAACATGTATTAAAAGTTAATAGTGGCAAAATTTACAAGTCTGGGCATGTAGAGATTCAACACTTTCAATCTGCTAACTTGCCAAGGCATAATTTACCCACACAGTTCATAAACACATTTAGATTCTCAGAAAGAAACACGTGGTCTTCTTGAGATTGATAGAAGATGTACATATCAATTCCTTCCCTTCAGGGAGTTTGCAATCCAGGAGGGGAAAAAAAACATATACATAATTTGTAAGTGGATGTTAGTGAAAGAGAGTGGACAAATATTGAGGGGCTTAGTTAGGAAGGATGCCTTACATGTTGGGACTTCTTGTATTTAGAGGTGGGTATCCGAATTATTACTTTAACTCTGGGAAGGATTTGGCACCTATACTGAAAGAGCTGACAGCTGTTTCCAGGGCTTGAGCTGTTTAGAAAGCTTTAGGCTCTTAGAGCCTATGGATTAATGTAGAAGAATAAGGCTGAAGTGGGTGTTTTGAGCGTGGGTTGAAGGAGATGCAGAGAATGTACAGGTCAAGGACACAGCAGTTGGTAACTTACACCCAACTGGAGACAAAACATCTGACTTTGTTCACGCAAGAGTTTAGAGGCATTTGAAGAGAATGAGGAACTTCTTCCCCTATTACTAAAACAATGTATATTTATTGTAAAAAGCTTGGGAACTCTAAAAAAAGCAAAAATTATAATAAAAATTGCTTCTAATCTCCCCACTCAACACAGCCACTGTTAATATGTTCATATAGATCTCATATCTTTTTTCTGCCTATAATTACCTCATTTGTCTTTAATAAGAATGGCATAATTCCTATTAAATATACTTTTTGAACCTGCTTCTTTCATTTCATGATATATCCTCAATATCTGGAAAGAGATTTCTGGAAAAGAGCTATTTAAGATTGGCTGAAGTAGAGAAGGGACTGGAGAGAGGGACGTCAGTAACAAAGGAACAGAAAATCAAAGACTTATTAAAGGGTCCTCAGTCCATGGGGAATATAACTGTCATTGGTGAACCTCATTCATTTAAAAGCCTTTAATAGATCAAAGTTCTGGAGGCTGGTAAAAGAATTCAGAATCAAAGACCTGGTTTAGGTCCCAGGTCCTTCCCTTACAAGCTAAGTCCCCTCAACAAATTCCTAAACATCTCTGGGCCTTAGATTCAAGAAAATTAACTGGGCATTTGATCACAGGTCAGAATCCTCGATGCTTTCATACACATACTCGGATTATCCTAGCAATAACCTTGCTGGGGAGGGACTGTTGACTGCATTCTGTAGGTTAATAACTAGAAGCTCCTAAAGGTTAATTTTCTCAACAAATGGCAGAGCTGACACCCAAACCTGGTTGCAGGTCTCTTCCCACAGCCTGCTGGCACTTGTGTCATCCCTTGTACAGAAAACAGGGCTAAGATTACATATCCTCCCCACCTCACAGTGTGTTGTGAGATACAAGGCCTATTGTATATAACACTTTTTGTAAACTGTTAAGCACAGAAGACAAACTTTAGCTATCTCAAACAAATCTCATTTCAAACCGTCCACTTGAATGCATATTTTGATCTTGAATCGACCCTTCAGACATAGTGCCTTGTGTATTCCCAGAAAGGTGCATTTAGGTTATCTGAGTATGAGCTTCATCTGACACAATAGTTTCTCCTATTTCATTTCTCCTGTTTTTCCCAAAGGCTCTACATTGCTACCCAGTAAAAGCCAGTGTCAGTCTGCATACTGATGGCAGACCTAAAATCTCAGCAAGTTATGACACAGAGCCTGCTGCCATGTGGACAGAATAAACCACATTCCACACCATGTCCAGACACTTTGAAGACATGATTTTTAAAAGATCATTTTAGATAAATAAAACTTGAGCTAGCAAGAGAGGCTCTTTCCAGATGTCCACCCACGAAACCCCAGGTGCAAGTGAATCAGCAGACGGTGTCCTCTCATCCGAGACAGTGCAGGATCCATGTGTCCACAGGCAGCCAGGCAGTGGCTGAGCTCGCAGCCATGCTTCCTTCAGATGTGGCCACGCTGGGGCTGATTCAGGGAGAAACACTGCCTCTTACTGAGTCACGAGCCCATCCTGGAACTTCTCTGGGCTTTGCTTGGATGACTTGCCCGGCGTCCATGGTCCAGACCTTCCCCAGCAGGCAGCAGAGTCCAATGTGGCAGAACAGGTAGTCTGCCAGGGGTGATGGTGGGTGGTAGTGGGAGGGTACATTACTTTTCAAAAGATTCAGTCAATTCAGAAGGTTTTGGATAAAAATTTAAAATTCATCAGACTTGCTCCAAAGCAGATACAAATCTGAAGAAGATTTATTAAAGGCCCTTCATCTCTATTTGAACCTGATACCTTTCCTTGGGCAGGATAGTGACTTAGAAAGTGAGAGCCAGGCTCATTCATGCTGGGTGATTATTTTATTCTCATGAAATTTTTCTTGAAAATTTGATGTATACTTACTGACTCCCAATCTATTGAACCTGCCCACTAATTAAGGTCAATCAGTCTTTTGGTGAATATTTAGTGAGTTTTTCAATGTCAGATAATGTGGTAATCATTGGCACACAGTAAATAAGAGATATAGACCCTGCCTTCATGTAGAGGAGAAGTATTGTTTAAGTTTTCAATCGCTATGTCACAAATTACCTCAATCTTAGTGGCTTACACCAATCCACCTTTATGATCTTACAGTTCTGTAGGACAGAAATCTGGACATGGCCTAACTGGGTCCTCGGGCCAGGGCCTGGGGAGAATGAGAACAGGCAGTGACCAGGATTGCTGTCTCATTGGAGGCATTGAGTTTTCCTCCAAACTAGGGAGTTTGACGAACTTCCTTGAAGAGAACTTTGCTTGCTGGCAGAAATTCTCCTTACAGCTGTAAAACTCATGCCAACTTGCTTTTAAAGGCTAGCAGGAGAGTGTCTCTGACTTCAGGGAACATCTAGGCCCCCCTTTAAAGGCTCACCTGATTAGGTCAGGTCCACCAAAGATAATATCCTTTTGGTTAACTCAAGGTAAACTGATTAGGAGCCTTAATTACATCTGCAAAATCCTTAATCACAGGAGTGACATTCCATCCTATTTACAGGTCTTACCCGTCAAAGGGAGGGCATTGATTATACAGCACTTGTATAGCAGGGGATGGGAATCTTACGAGCCATCTTAGAATTCTACCACAGATATTTAAAAAGTTATTACAAAAAAATTACTAAACAATTAGAACTGTGCAAAACTTTATGAAGGAGAATTATAGGATTCCACAGATACTATCTGAGAGGTTGAGGGAGACTTTCTGAGACCAATGAGCTTGCACTAGCAAGCTGCTAGGATGAGAATGGGGGCGGGGAGAGGAGAGAAGCAGAGCAAGTGAGATAACATAAAGGGAGTTAACTGATGTAGCCCTAAAATGAATCAAAGTGAAATCATGCCCTGGCCTGCGCTATTGTACCCAAATATTTAATTTCTGAAAGTAAAGTTGTGCATTTTCCATGTGAAAGGAAGCAAGCAACAGTTCTAAAGGTCTCCCCTTTCGACTTCCTTTGCTGGAGACCTTAGGGGTATCTGTCTATTTATAGCAGAGTCTGAGCTTCTCCCATAACAGGGAGATGAGGGCAACAAAAGGCTAATTTTGTTAGCTCCTCATTGGATGAGAGCTACCCAATTCCAAAAGGAGGTAGAATTGGGTGGCTCTCACCCATATTTTGCAAGCTGGCAAAAATATCCATAAGTGTGAGGTGTTGGGTGGTTCCATTACTTACAACATCAAATTAGAAAATTTAAGCATCATTTTCCCATTTGTCTTTGAACACTAACACAGCCCTTTGGTCAGAGTAAATGGAGAAAAGACATTTTTTTAAAAAAGCATTCAAGCTGGAAATCGGAATGTTCTTGTCAGCACTTTGAGAAAACTAACAGATGGGGAACTTCATGCCCACCGCTTAATAAATATGTGCTGATTTTGGCAAAGACTTGTGACATCCCACAGGGTTTCTGATCTACCCCTTTCCCTCTCATCCCAGCAGCCAAATTCAACTCGGTTGCCAAAATGGGAAACAAAACACGTGAGTGTCTAAAATGTATGCCAAATTTAAAAATGGAGAGAGTTTTCATTTGATCAAATTATAGGTCTCTTTCTCACCAAATTCCCTTTTTGTACTTTAGCATAAGTTTTAATTAAATGTCTTCTATTGGAAATACTCTGGAATGATGAGTTGGAATGCAAATGTTTGAAATCTGAAATACAAAAAGTACAGCCACTAACCAGCTTTACCAGCAACTTCAATGGAATAGAAACATACTGTAGAGTTCATTAAATTCCCCTTCCTATTGAATAAACATTACATTTTAAAGGCTGTAGTTTAAACCTATTATAGATACACATGTCACTATCTGGAAGAATACATTAAATAGATGAATCACCTTTACCAAGTGACTCCCATATAAAGAAAGACTTCTAGACTGGGAGAAAGATAAAACGAACCTGGAATAATAAAATATTTTTTTCTTTCTCCTTGTGTTTCATAATATTTCTTTTCTCCTTTGCTGTTTAGCCCAGAACTTTACTTCCCACTGTCTGCTTCTTAAACTCATGAGATGGAAACAAGCAGGATCTCAGGAACAGCTGAGGATGGCCTGCCTTCTTCTAGTTGTGCTCTCAATGACTAATTCATAAACACAAGGTTGTGAGTCACCCCCAAATTCCCTAAGACCCTGATGACCATGTTAGGTAGGCAAGAGGAAAGACTCTGAGACCCAGTTCAAATGCAGAAGGTGGCTCTGCCGTTTAGCAGCTATTCTGACATTATTTTATTTATTCTTTATTTATTTGTTTATTTTTCTGACTTTTTAAAAACACAGTTTATAACAGGCGCTGTTTCCTCCTGTTGACATTTCAGGCACGCTGTTGTTCTTTCTTCTGTCAATGGATCCCAATTGTTTTTGTAACTCACCTGACTATAACAGTTTCATAACAGTGTCTTGGGTTTGTTGTCAGAATTTTCTCCCAGAGTTTCTGATTTAAGAATTAGGTCCACAAATCTGTATTTTTAATAAACTTACCTGAGAGATTCTAATCATGAGGCCAATATGAGAAACATTCTACAAGGGCACATTCAATTGAGCAAATTTCCATCCTTTTATTCCCCAACAACAGGGAAACTGTAAGGAGGAAAAGATTTCGAACAGGGAAACTTATGGCCCAACAGTAAATTTAGAAGTAGGGAGTACCACCTGCTTGCTTTGTCTGATGGGCATCCCTGAATCACAAACCTTTGAACCAACTCATCTTCCAGTATAATTCACTTCCAAACTATGGAATAACCTTCTGAAAACATCTCTGTTCATTCATTCATCCATTCATTCATTTGACATTTATTGAACATCTGCTATGAGCCAGGCACTGTTCTTGGCACAAAGAATAGAGTGGTGAACACAGATCTGGTCCCTACCCTTAAGGGGGCTGAAATTTAGTCTTTTTTCAAATCATAGTCCTCATATATAGCCAATCAAAATATCATATGTCCTTTTGGATAATACCCTGCAAAGCATAATGTGAAATCACAAATGTACACAAGTCGCCTCTCTCAGACATTGGTTGAATGCTTACTATGCATCAGATTCTACTGTAGATATCTGGGATACATTGATGAGCACATCAGCCAAAGCTCTCTGCCCTCATGGATCTGACAGTCTAGATGGTGTGAGACACTAAGCAATAAACCTAACAAACTACATAATGCATTATAAGGTGTTGGTACTGCAAAAGAAACAAATTCAAGCAAGAAAACATCAGTTGAGCATGCGGGAAGGGTAGTCATGGCAAGGTTCATTGTTAAGGTGAGATTTCAACAGAAACTCAAGGAAGGTGAAATATTTTGCCCCCTGGGGTCTGAGAGAATAGCATGTGAGGCAGAGCAAACTGCTGGAAGAAAGGCCCTAAGCAGGGAGAATGCTTGGAGTATTTGAGGAGCAGAAAGAGGGGGGACATGGAAGTAACAAGGGCAGGGCTAGGGTGAGGTCAGTCAGGGCCTTGTAGCTGTTTTGAGTGAAATAGGGTGGGGAGGCATTTCAAGGTTTCAAGCAAAGGGTAACATGATGTGACATGTTGTAAGAGGGTCACTACGGTCACTGTGTTGAGCAGTCTGGAAAGGGACAAGTATGAAGAATTCCAGATACACACTTTGGATGGCATTTGGCAGTATCTAGATCTAGTAAAGCTAAAGATGTACACACCCTAGAACCCAGCAATTTGAGGCACCAAGAGAGAACCTTCTCAATGTATGCAAGGATATATGTAAGGATGTTCACTGTGGCACTGTTAGCAGTAACAAAAATAAAAATCCACATAGCCTGAATGTCCATCAACGGGAGAATGATTCAAGAAATTGTGGCTCACTTATACCATGGAACACTACCCAGTAATTAAAAGGAATGAACTAGAGTTACATTATCAAGGTGAATACATTCACCAAATATAAAAACAGAGCAACAAAAATCAAGTTGCAGAAGGATAAACACAATATGACGTCAAGTTTAAAATATCCCAAATAGGCTGTGTGGTGTTTTATAGCCAGTGGCTCACACCTGTAATCCAAGCTTTGGGAGGCCTAGGTGGGAGGATCACTTGAAGCCATGAGTTCAAGACCAGACTGGGCAACATGACAAGACCCTGTCTCTACAAAAAATAAAAATGATTAGTCTGGTGTGGTGTTGCGAGCTTTTAGTCCCAGCTACTGGAGAGGGTGAGTGAGGCAGGAGGATCCATTGAGCCCAGGATTTCAAGTCTGCAGTGAGTTATGACTGCACCATTGCATTCCAACCTGGGTGACAGAGAGAGAGATCTTGTCTCTAAAAAACTGACATAAAATACCATGATATTACTTTCTGTGTTATGGCTATGTATATATTTAGTTTAAAAACTTAAAATGTCAAATGAAGAATACCCATTTCATTATAATTACACCTGGAGGGGGAGAGAGGAAAAGAGTTTGGGGAAGGATATAAAGATAATTCCAATGCAGTGTGTTAATTTTCTCTCTCTCTCTCTCTCTCTCTCTCACATGCCATTAAAAATACCCAAATGAAACTCTGCAAAATATTAAAACATTGAAGTTTCCATGTTTTTATAGAAATAAAATCAATAAAATAAATAACATACAAAATTATTTCTTTAAAATAAATAACAGAAAAGAGAAGTAATTCTATATTGCAATATATCTGGCAATTTTAAAGTTGATTTCTATCTCCATTTCTGAAATAGCACACATAATACTTATATATTTCATGAAGTTTTGTTTGCTGGCATTTACAATCAAAACTGTAAACATCTTATGTTGGGGCTCAGGACATAATACCCCAAAGCATGGTGCTTTGACATGTTGAATACTGAACTGAAGGAGATTGGAAAGGCCTTAGACACAAGGCCTTTCTGTCCCTCATCCACCCTCCTGTTTCTTGCCCAAATTCTCCTCAAAGGGAGTCACAGAAGCAAGAATTCCTTTCCCCTAAGGCACATCACAGAAACTAGAAATCTTCCCCAAAGCAAGTCATAAAACCCAGCAAGGTCACTCTTTTCCTTCTCCCTTCTCCCTTAAAGACCCTCATTCCAGAGGGGTTCTGTCAGACCCAGGAGGAAGAAATGCTACACAGAGAGGCCAAGAAGCAGCTGAACAGGCAGGCCTTGCTGGGTTAGACCATATCCTCTGTCCAATCACATTTCTACAGGACTGTCCATCAAACCTAAGCATAAACATGAATAGTTTTCTCTGTATCTTTAGATCTTCATCCTGAAGCTCCCACGTTACATAAAACTTTTTAATTAAATAAATTTGTTATCCTTTTCTCTTGTTAAGCTGTTTTATGTTATAGGAGACTGACCACTACCCTTATGAAGGGTGAAGAAGGTGGCGCACCTTTCCAGCCCTGCATTTGTAGATATTCTTTTTAAAATCTTTCTGCCTACTACTTTCTAACTTTTTTTTTTTTAACATTTAACAACCTTTATATTGTTGATAGTGCATACTACACATCTGAGTTAAAAACAATCCTTGCCGATGTTATTGTTTGACTGCGGCAGCAACTTCTTTCAACCAGGATCCCTAAGTTCATGAACTTGTGTTCACTCGTGGGGATTGGCACTTAATGGCACCAGTTCTACATGCCCAGGTGACTTTCTTCCTCTGCCGTTTGCAAAAGCTGGCTGTATGGTTTAGGAGCCTTGACTATTATTTGGATAGTTGTCATGTTATTCACAGAAGAGCAACCTGAGCAAATGGTATTTTATCAAGTGACAAGTATGTTTGCTATAATGTATTGAAGACAATTTTTCCTCCTCTCTGTCTCTCTTTTTATCCTGCTTTTGTATAAGAGACTTCTTTTAAAGCAAGTGTTTTCCTATTGGAGCATGTTATGGCCAAGAGCCCAGAAGAGGTGGATTTAGTGCACTGAAGTTCTGTTTTCAATTATCTAGAATCCACGAAACCACAGGGTTAGGTTTTAGAGGGGCCAATTTAAACGTTTGCCTTTCCAATGTAAATGTATAAAATATAAACTATTCAGCAGTACTGGGGTCTTTCTCAGTGACATGGGTCCTCTCTCTCTAGCAGAGTGCCTACTACACAGGCTTATCACAAAAACAGGCTTATAGAGTCTTCATTAATCAGTCTGTAAACTGACTAGACACCAGGATGTGCAACTCATTTTTTTCTAAGCTATCATCCACCACACATATTCAATTTAATATATTTCATTATGCTAATTTTTTAAAGAAGATGATATTTTTATTAGTTCAGCACATTTTCCTAAGACAAGGAAAACCTCTTACTGTTACCAATGCTTTATTAGATTGTTATGTAACAATTATATAACATTTTAATGTAGGAAAGTGACTTGAGATCATATGACACAGAAAAAAGGAGGGGTAGAGACAATGGAAAGCAGAGAGAGGAGAAGCAGAAAGAAAAAAAAAAAAGGAAAAACTCTATGGCTTGCAGAGCACTGATGAAAGCAGTAATGTGTGGACCTTATGTTGGGCCCCACCCATGTTGGAAGCTCATGAAGTTGGTTTTGACAGCATTAGAACATGCTTCTGAAAAGTTGACTTAGCTTTTTTATTTGCAAAAATGTCCAGTGTTGGCTTATAGTTTTATATTGTCTCTCTTCCTTCTACCCACCCCTCTCTCCCTGCCCAAATTTATGAACGTCTATTTCAGGCCAGCCTACTGGTAAGCTGCATGAAAGTCACAACATTCTTTCGCAGGTTTCTCTTGCATTAGAAAGAACAAGTAGTTTGAGTCACAGGTCATTTAAATCATCAATATGTCTTAGAGCATCCATTTCCTCAAGTGTAATGGAGATGATGATAATACTTATCCTATTGACCTCAGAGTGTTTCTTAGAGAAGCCAGTGGTTATATGAAATTGTCTGGGGCCGGGCGCGGTGGCTCAAGCCTGTAATCCCAGCACTTTGGGAGGCCGAGGCGGGCGGATCACAAGGTCAGGAGATCGAGACCACAGTGAAACCCCGTCTCTACTAAAAATACAAAAAATTAGCCGGGCGCGGTGGCGGGCGCCTGTAGTCCCAGCTACTCAGGAGGCTGAGGCAGGAGAATGGCGGGAACCCGGGAGGCGGAGCTTGCAGTGAGCCGAGATCGCGCCACTGCACTCCAGCCTGGGCAACAGCGTGAGACTCCGTCTCAAAAAAAAAAAAAAAAAGAAATTGTCTGTAAATGCTACTGTGATATTCACATTGTCAGTTATATTACTATATTACGACTATTAATAATGAAACAATGACTGAAACCTCATTTATTTCAATTAGCATTGCAATATGTGGTCCTGTGTTGCTCTGTCCAATATGGTAGCCACTAGCCAATGTGGCTATTGAAATTAAAATGATCTTAAATTAATATTAAATGATATAAAAGACAATACCACAGTCACACTAGCTACATTTTAAGTGTTAATAACTACATGTGTCTAGTGGCTACTTTATCAGACAACATAAATATTAGAACATTGCCATCAATGCAGAAAGTTCTACTGAACAGCACTGGTCTGAAGTTTTAAGGGATGGACTTTCAATCTGCTGAAATACAGTACTATATACAAATAACTTTCCTAACTAGTAGTCTGTACCTGTGCATTAAAGGGGATTCAAATTATTTTTACCAAGTTTGAAACTCAGCTGTGGTTCATGTAAGAGCAATCAAGAGCTCATATAATTATTTTTTTAAAAGTCAGTTTTCCCTTAGCCCAATGCAACAAATACTGAAGTAATAAAATGTTTTATACACCATAAACTGTTATTCTCTAGCTTTGTTCAGTGGAAACTCATTTAAATCTAATTTACTGTGACTTGGAATTTAAAACTTAGGATGAGATTAATGAGTTACTTTTGGTTACGTCATCTTCATGAGTCGTCCAGTGGAGCCTACACTGAAGTCACTCAGGACAGGTCAGCTTTATTCCCTTGTTGGCATAATGGAATGCTTGCTCTTTCCAAGTAACTTACCATATAACATAACAGATAGATCACATGAGGCTTGCAGCTGGCATTTCTCACCCACTGCCTTGGCCAGCTAGCATGACTGTTTGGATGGAGTGTTTTATGTAGCACAGGATGCCTAAAGGAGAATTTAAGAAGAACCAATGGGAATCAGACTCAGGTCATAAGGCTGATATGCAGAGATAGTCTCCTTTGCCTCATACTTATGTGCTGTTTAATATTTCCTTATTATCTGTTTAGATTATAAGCATATGAGGCGTCAGACATTTGTGAACGTTGTTTCAGGTTACAAATTAGTGTCTTTGGTAACAACGCATGCTTTTATGTTTCCTACGTTTATCTATCTATCTATCTATCTATCTATCTATCTATCTATCTATCTATCTAAAATCCGTAAATACCAGTGCAAGATTTCCAACCTTTATGCTTTGACTCTATAAGAGAAAACTGACTTTTACCAGAAGGGAGACTCGGATAATGTCTGTATGCATTTGTTGACCTCACGCTAGAGGTCCCGCTCCATTGAGTCTATGATCTGAGAGAGCAGTGAGGGTTGAGCAGAATACTGGGTTCAGAAGGTGGAATACAAAAGGGACTTGATGTTGACTTGGAACAGGAGGTCCTGTTCTTAAAGGGACCAGGGAACTGAAGAATTTAATCAGGTGGCTTCAGGAGACATTTGAGATAAAGAGGATATGCTGGAGAAACACAAGTAAGTGGGTATTATTACAGAAGACTGCCTCATGAGCAAGGAAGAGGAAATGATGTGAGGAGATCGATGCAGCCTACGATGATGGTCTTGGCTATTACCTTTTGCAAAAGAAGAAAGAAGCATGAGAAAGATATGGACAAAGCAGAGGAATCTGGTAGAATTCCATAAAAACCCGAGATGATCATTTCACTGGTGGAAAGAGAAGCCAGCACCAGAGAAAGAAATTTGAGGTTGGCAAATCTTGAGGCCAAAGAAGAGAACTAGAAAGAAGTAATTTCGGAAAACTGACTAATACCAATGACAGTTTGCACTCTGAATATTGATGAGAAAAGGCCAGAGGTTAAAATCAGGGATAATTTCAGTTCTCTCATTCTTTCTTTCCCTTCCCTTCCTTTTCCTTTCCCACCTTCCTTTCCCTCCTTCGTTTGCTCCTCCCTCTCTCCCTCCCTGCCTTTCTTCCTTCCTTCTTTCCTCCCTCCCTCCCTCCCTGCCTTCCTTTCCTGCCTTCCTTCCTCCTTTCTTTCAGCTTTCCCTCTTTCCTTCCTTTCTTTATGTATTTAGATCTACTGAATATTATGCATCATGGAGACATAATGATGTGAAAGCCATGAGAAGGAATAATACAAACACTCCACCGTTCAGCTAGTAGAATAGCAGTTTTACACCGCTAGCCGGTTAGACCTCAAAGATTGTTGACTAAGTCAACAAGGGAAGGAAAGAAAATGTCATGAGAAAAGAAACACAGATTCATATTTTTTGCAGTTCTGTTCATCAGCAAAGGACTAAAAATATATTCTAAGTTCTGTGTAAATAGTTAACAATTGATTTAGTTCCCAGGTTGACCAGATTTAAAGAAAGAATAAAAATCAACTTTCTAAAAAAAAAAAAATACACCAGACCTCCTAAGGGGTCACTTAAGTATTTTTGTTTTGAAGGAAAGGCTCAATAGAGATGAATTTCTCCTAGTTAATAAGACACCTTGACCCACAAAGAAAATTTTAATGAAGGCAAAATTAAAACCACTCTGTCATAAAGAATACTACAAACATTTAATGAAGTGTTATCTTGACAAATGTTATAAAGATTTGAGTATTCACTAAAAAAAGCTGGGTATATTCAATTATATATATACATTTCTTAAATAATTTTGGTTTTAAAGAAGCTGTGATGGTGATGTGAAATATCAAAAAATTATTAAGATTGTAGGATATATCTTGCTTGAAGGTAGAGTTTCTGAGATGCTCCTTTTAATAACAGAGCATGAAGTATTTTAAACACGGAGAAAAGTTCCAAGAATATTATAATGAACACTAAAGTAACCACAACCTAGATTATCCTTTTAAAAATAAAATGTGGCACAGTATGGAGATTTCTTAAAGAACTAAAAGTAGATCTACCATTGGATCCAGCAAAATCCACTACTGGGTATCTACCCAAAGGAAAAGAAGTCATTATATCAAAAAGACACCTGCACACATATGTTTATCACAGCACAATTTACAAATGCAAAGATACAGAACCAACAGCAACCTAAGTACCATCAACCCATGAATGGATGAAGAAAATATAATGTCGTGTATAAAAAACTGCATGTGAAATAGTGCTCCTGGTACAATGCCTTTTGTATAAAGTTCAAAAGCACATAAAATGAAACTTAATATATGTGTATGTGTGTATATATAAGACAAAAAGCACATAAACCAAATATATATAATATATAACAAAAACACATAAAACAAAACATATATACATTATATATGTATATATTAAGTTTTATGTATGTAATATATGTATACATAACATATACAATTTTATGTACATGTGCATACATTTATATATATATGTATATATACACACACAATGGAATACTACTCAGCCATAAAAAAGAATGAAATAATGTCTTTAGCAGCAATTTGGATGGAGCTGGAGGCCATTTTTCTAAGGGAAGTAACTCAGAAAGAGAAAACCAAAAATAATACGTTCTCACTTCTAAGTGAGAGCTAAGCTGTGCGTATGCAAAGGCATACAGCATGGTATAATGGACATTGGAGACTCAGAAGGGGAAGGATGAGAGGTGAGTGAGGGATTTAAAAACTGCATGTTAGGTACAATGTATACTACCGGGGTAATGGGTGTACTGAAATCTCAGGCTTCCCCACTCTACAATTCATCCATGTAACTAAAAACCACTTTTATCCTAAAAACTATTGAAATAAAAAATACATAAAATAAAAATAAGTAAAACATGGCAGATACAGTTGAAGCCCCTTCATCATCCTTACTGGTTCCATTTCTCTCTCTTCCTCCTTAGAGACAATTCTGTCCTGACATTGAATATCCTTCATTTGTATCTTTATATTTTTACCACACATTTTTTTAACCTATAAACAATATTAAGTTTTGTTTCATGTGCTTTTGAACTTTATACAAAAAGTATTATACCAGGAGCACTATTTCACATGCAGTTTTTTTTATACACAACATTTTATTTTCTGTAAGCTTGACATCTATGTATCATCTCTAGTTTGTTTGTTTTAATTCTAAATCCTATCTCCTTTTGTGTAAATTGACAACTCCTTCAACAACAGATACTTATTGAGCATTGTTGTAGGTACTTAGGATACAGCAATAATCAAAACGAAGATCCCTTTCCTGGAGGAACTTACATTTCAGTGAGGGAATTTAAGACAATTTTTACAATTAACCTAATAAGCAAATTATATAGCATGTTAGATGTTGTAAATTGCATAAGAAAATACAGGGCTGATTACTATAGTTTGGGGTGTAGAGGGTGGGATGAGAAAAAGTTGCAATTCTCAGCAAAGAAGTTCAACATGGGCCTTGTATGTTTTGTCTGGGACCATGTTTATTGGTAGAGGTGAGAGCAGGCATTGTTTTTGTTTTATTTCTGAGTTTTGTGAAATGCCCCTGAAGTTTCACCTTTATGTATGTTAGCTATAATTTTTAGATAACTCCATTTCTTAAATAAAGGACATGTTTCTTTGTTCTTTGTTTGCTGAGCATTTTTTAAAAAATTATAAACAAGTTCTTAATGTTACCAAATCATTTTTCCCCTCCAATTGAGATAATCACAAAATGTCTTTCCTTTCCTTCAATCTGTTACTATAGTTGATACATACCTAGAGTTTCAGATATTAAGCTATTTTATCACTTCTGGAATAAACTTCCCTTTGTCATAATGATATTTTAAAATACCCTGATGAATTTATTCTACATGATAATGAACATATTTAGATATTTTTAGATCTTTTTTTTTCTTTTGAGACAAAGTCTCGCTCTGTTGCCCAGGCTGGAGTGCAGTGGCATAATCTTGGCTCACTGCTACCTCCAGCCCCCGGCTGAAGTGCCTCAGCCTCCCAAGTAGCTGGGATTACAGACATGTGTCACCATGCCCGGCTAATTTTTGTGTTTTTAGTAGAGACGGGGTTTCACCATGTTCATCAGGCTGATCTCGAACTCCTGACCTCAAGTGATCTCCCTGCCTCGGCCTGGCAAAGTGCTAGGATTACAGGCATGAGCCCCCACGACCAGCCAACTTAAAAATCTATGCTTATGTGTGAGATTGTTCTATAGATTTTGTGTGTGTATGCTGTTTGTGGTCAGTTTTTTTGCTTTTGTTTTTGTTTTGTTTTGTTTGAGATGGAGTTTTGCTCTTGTTGCCCAGGCTGAAGTGCAATGGTGTGATCTCGGCTTACTGCAACCTCCGCCCCCTGGGTTCAAGCAATTCTCTTGCCTCAGCCTCCCAAGTAGCTGGGAGTGCACCACCACACCCAGCTATTTTTGTATTTTTTGTAAAGATGAGGTTTCACCATATTGGCCAGGCTGGTGTCAAACTCCTGACCTCATGATACACCCACCTCGGCTTCCCAAAGTGCTGGGATGACAGGCATGAGCCACCACGCCCGGCTTGTGGTCAGTTTTTACGTGAAAGTCATTAAAGACAAAATGAGTTGGGTAGTTTCTCGCAGGAATTATCTGTTTATTAAAGGTCTTGGAAAACTTCCCTCCAAAACAACCTGGGCCTTGTTTCTTTTGATATGGATGAAGGAAAAAATTTGGGTTATTGGTTTGACTTTTGCTCAATAGAGTATTAATTTCCTAGGGCTGCTGTGACAAAGCACCACAAATTAGGCAGTTCAGCACAACAGATGGTTCTTATCTTACAGTTCTAGAGACCGCAAGTCTGAAATCAAGGTGTGGGCAGGTCCATGTGTTCTCTGAAGTCTCTAGAGAGAATCCTGCCTTGCTCTTCTAGCTTCTGCATCTGCCAGCATCCTTCAGGATCCTTGGCCTGTAGCTGCATCACTCCAGCTGCACGGCTGTCTTCTCCCTGCATGTCTTCACACAGTCTTTGCTCTGTGCATGTCTGCCCTCTGTTTCCCCTTTTTATAAGGACACCAGTCATATAATTAGGGCCCACATTAATAATCTGATTACCTCGAAAAGACTTCATTTCCAAATAAGGTTACATCCTGGGGTACTGGGGATTCATATTGCAGTATATCTTTTTGGGGGAACACAATTCAACCCATAGCAAATAGGGAAATAGTTACTTCTTTTTTATTTATTTATTTTTTATTTTTTTGAGACTGAATCTAGCTCTGTCACCCAGGCTAGAGTGAAGTGGCATGATCTTGGCTCACTGCAACCTCTGCCTCCTGGTTTCAAGTGATTCTCTTGTCCCAGCCTCCTGTGTAGCAGGGATTACAGGTATGAAGCACCACACCCAATTAATTTTTGTGTTTTTAGTAGAGACGGGGTTTC
Source organism: Macaca mulatta (assembly GCF_049350105.2). Lineage (NCBI taxonomy): Eukaryota > Metazoa > Chordata > Mammalia > Primates > Cercopithecidae > Macaca > Macaca mulatta. The sequence goes on along the minus strand of NC_133417.1, from coordinate 120,863,023 downwards.
ACCCTATTGGCCAGGCCGATCTCGAACTCCCGGCCTCAGGTGATCCACCTGCCTTGGCCTCCCAAAGTGCTGGGATTACAAGTGTAAGCCACCACGCCCAGCTAATTTTTGTATTTTTAGTAGAGACAGGGGTTTCACTATATTGACCAGGCTGGTCTTGAACTCCTGACCTCAGGCGATCCTCCCACCTTGGTGTCCCGAAGTGCTGGGATTACAGACATGAACAACTACACCCAGTCGCAAGTGGTTACTTTATTCTTATTTTCTACTTCCTCTTTACTCAATTTAATGGTTTATACTTCTCTGGAAATTGGTTCTTTTCATCTAAGTTTCCACATTATTGGCATAAAATTGTAATTTTTAAAATCTTGAATTCAAATATTAGACTTTATTTGTTTTTCCTTTGGTTTTTGTTGATTGATCTTGCCAGAAGTGTGTTTAATTTGTCTTCTCAAATAATCTTCTTTAGATATTCTTAATTTCCTTTAGTATTTCTTGATTCTCTTGTCTTTTTCTTTAGAAAAGAAATACTTATCAAAATGGCTTTATTTTGGTAGAAATGATTTACAATAAACTACATATGTTTAAGGTGTACAATTGGATAAGTTTTGATATATGTATTTGTGAACCTATGAAATCATCACCACAATCAAGATAACAAACTTACTCATCACTCCCAAAAGTAGCTCCCTGCTGTTCCCTGCTCCACCCTCCCAGGCAGCCACTGATCTGCCTTTGGTCATTTAGAATACTATAAATTGAATCGTATTAATGTTTACTGTTTTTGTCTAGCAGATTTCAAACAGTACAATAAATGTGAGATTAATCATGTTGAATCTCCATGTCTTTGACTTCTCTTTCATAATTTTAATCTACTTGTTCCTTCATGCTTTATTCCTGGTGAATTCCTCAAGACAACCTTCCATTTCATAAAATTGTCACGTGTGTAGACCTATTTGTCCAGCTATTAACTGTTTTAAATCTTAACTATGTTTTTCATTTTAAAGATTTCTAGTTGGCTCTTTTCTCATCTACCTATTATTGTTTTATTTCTGCCTGTTTGGTTTCATTATTTCTTGTTATTTTTTATTTTTTACCCATAATTTATCACTCTGAAGAGTCTAAGCATATGCATTTTCAGATCTTTTAATCATTTCTCCACTATTTTAATTTTACCTGAATTGAATTAATCTCCTAATAGTTGATGTTGTTGGCTATCTTTCTCAGAATTTTATTTCTTTCCGTATATTAGCACTTTGGTTTGCAAACTCTTCTCATATTACCAATTCTTCCTCTTCTTTTCCCACTCCTAACATCCTCTTCCTGTTTAGGAGTTTAGTACCTGCTTTCAAATGGTCATTTAAGACCTTTTAATCCAGAACCAGTTAAAGGAAAGTTGGCAAGTCAGTTACCCAGCCAGTGGGTGGCTCACTTCAATTTGTTTGTTAGGTTGCATTTGTGTGTATGCAAAAGGGAATTTGAAGGCATAATCTTAAAATGCTATATTGACTGAACTGATTTTTTTGTCAAATAAGTGGCCACTTTGAAGATAACTCTTTTGGAGAGATAATGATATAATTATTTTCAGAATCAAGTTAATATTAGAATTTCTAAAATAAATTATTTCTAGAATTCTATGAAAGTAATTTTCTTTTGCTCATGAAGTGTCTCCAGAGACTTTCATATTTTCATTTGCCTCTGTAAGAACAAGATTTCCAATTTCAGTTTTGGTAATTTTGTTTTATAAACCATGGACAAGAGGCCTTATCTATTTCAAGACAGACAATACTGAAACTCATGATATCCAGAAATGTGTAGGGCCTAGTGAGAAGGTCAATTACAAGCATGTCTATGTCCACCAGAAATCTATTCGCTGTGAGAATTTCCACTGGAGGATTGCCTGGGCAGGCAAAAGGTTGCTGGGTATTTCTTATTTCTCTAGCATTGTCCTGGAATTAAAGCCAACATGTGACAAACATCACAACGGAGCTCTGAAATGGGAGCAGTACGCACCCAGGGCTATCTGGGGGTGTGGAACAGGGTGGTGGAATTCTTTGTAAGAGAGGAGGGGCAGGCCTGTTTTAATCCAAGTGCTTCCTTGGAAAAGCAGGTTGCCTGGAATCTAGTACCGTGTCCCTGACTGGGGCATTTTTCATTGATTCCACAACTGGAAAACTCCCAGGTATGGGCTTGGGGCCACTGAAATGAACAATTGCACTTAAAGTTTCACTGAGCTTGCCCAGTGATAATTCCTTCCAGACAAGAAAAGTCATATGAAGACTGCTTGCTAAACCATCCCAAACTAGGTCCAAAGAAATATGGAAATTTAATTTTTGAACGTTTTCATCTGAATTAAAACCTCTTGGGTGATACATTGGAAAACAACATTTCTTTACAGTGAAAACGTGTTTGTGAGCCCCTCTATATACAAAGTTCAACTTTAGGGCAAAGAGAAAAAGACATGATATAATCGGGTCAAATTATTGGATACAGAGAAGAGTTCCCTGGTTTGGACCTCATCTGTTACATGAAATAGATATTAGATCTTTTATACTGCCAGTGCCATTTTAATCACAGCAATTCTTTATTCTAAGTGTTTTCACCTTGAAGATCTCTCCCTATGGTTTCTCATTTGTTTAGATATTGTTATGTAAGACACACAATAACATCAGTGAAGGCAAGGTTGACTCCAATTCAAAGGATTCAAAACTAAATAAATGAAACACTAAATATAGAGGTAGTTTTCTAAATTCCTGGGTAAAGAGAAGTAGGGGTGAGAGGGAAAGAGGTAGAGCCGGGATCCCTCCAAATTACAGTTTAGATGACAAAGAGATGAACATGGAGATTCTACATTTTGTCTCTTTTCTTATTTTCTCTTCATTTAATTGAACCTTTGTAAATCTCAAAACTCACTCTTCAAAACTAACATTCATGTTTGCTGGGTATGACCTGCATACATTTTTGACAACTTTTGAACCACATGAAAAAATCAAAGCTTTCATTTAAAAATCAAGATTTTTTAACTTCTTATAAAAAAATCAGATCTAGTAGGCCAGGCATGGTGGCTCACACCTGTAACCCCAGCACTTTGGGAGGCCGAGGCAGGTGGATCAACTGAGGTCAGCAGTTCGAGACCAACCTGGCCAACATGGTGAAACCCCATCTCTACTAAAAATACAAAAATTAGCTGGGCATGGTGATGAGCACCTGTAATCCCAGCTACTCGAGAGGCTGAGGCACGAGAATCACTTGAACCTGGGAGGCAGAGGTTGCAGTGAGCTAAGACTTGCCATTACACTCCAGCCCAGGCAACAAGAGTGAAACTCTGCTTACAAAAAAAAAAAAAAAAGAAAGAAAAAAAAATTCAGATCTAGCTGTCTTGGGTCCATCATTCATCAAGTCAACAACTAGTGGCCTTTAGGTAATGGAAGAAGTGCTCCACTTAGCCACAGTTCTGACCTTGCTTGCTTCCCTTGCTATATTAACAGCTGGGTCCTTCAGGCATTTTGCACTGGTAATTCCTTGTGTAAAACATATTATTTTCTGTGTTCTTGTTTGTTAATTCAATAAATGTTAATTGAGAATCTCTGTTCTAAGAGCTGAGGGTACAGCAGCAAACAAATAGATAAGTTCCCTGCCCTCACAGTGCTTACATTCTAGTAAGGAGGGTCAAATAATAACAAATAAAATATATTAGATGATGTTAGATGAAAAGTGTCATGAAGACAAATAAAGCATGATGTGCCAGACATTCCTACATCCACTTGGACACGTAGGAGGATGACACTTCCCTGTCCACGTGTAGTTTAGTGTGACTTTGGCCAATGAAATGTAAGTGGAAGTGATCTGTGTCATCTTTGGGTGGAAATCTTTACTTCCTGGCCTTGACTGTCCACCACACTTTCACTTGCTGTGGAAAGTGTATTGGTTTATACTGATGAGGATTTATGAAGGAGGACTGCCTAGGAGAGTTGCTTAACTTTCAGCAGATTTTTCATAGTGATAAACTTTTTTTTTAAGCCACCAAGATTTGAGGATTAGCTATTATGGCACTATAACACAGATTATTCTGACTGGAAGCACAGTGAGGAGTCAGAAGTGATGGGAATGGGGTGCTGAAATTGTAGATAGAGAGGTCTAGGAATTCCTCTCTGAAGAGGCAATGTTTGAGAGGAAACTTGATTGAAGCGAATGGATGAGCTCATGGACTGTGTAGAGTAGGACCATTCCAGGTGGAGGAAACAGTACAGAGCTGTGTACATTCTTAGAATATCCACTTGGAAACTCAATGATTTTCAGGTTTTACTCTTCTCGCCAAGGTTTTATTAAAATGAACATACTATAGTAAATGGGATAGTCAGTAATTTGTATTGCTAGCATTTTGTTCTCCACCTAGAATTTTGTGTTAGCTTTCACCTACTTTCTAACTGATTTCAGCCCATGATTGGAACTGTGGAATCCATCAACACATTCATGTCGATTCTCAGCAGCAGCAAAGGCCAGACGGCTTTCATTGGTGTGTTCAGATCTGAGCTTATTCCCAAAGGAAAAAAAAGGCAGAATAACACACTCTGTTTTATTTTGTTTCCATTGGCCTGTCATGATTCTGTTTTAGAGAAACATATAAAATATACCAACTCAAAGACAGACAACTTAATGTGTTCTTCAGCCATGAAAATTGTCTTGGCTGTACACAATTACTTTTCTCTCAGTGTGTCATACCAATATTACAATGATACTACGAATAGGCACTCTGTTTCCTTATTTGTCAGTGCCATTCAGCTACTCAATTTATAATAATTCAAATTCTAGTTTTTTATTGAAACACATAAAAGCAAGTGTTTTTTATGTTCTATTATGCAACTCACTGTGATAAACTATGATTCTGCATCCTTTAGTCACCAAATTAAATATGAACTGATGATCATAATGATTAAGATAAAATGGGTAAATCCTTTTTAGCCTCCTCTTTCTATTATTTACTATTTTCTTCATTCCTGAAAACACCAGAATATAATCATTTCTTGATTTTAAGTTTTTTAGTGTATAATTTGCATTCTTGGAGCCCAGAAACTGTCTTCTACAAACTTTTCTTCGTAGTACTATGTAAACGTACACAGGAAATGTTCAGAAAACATCAGCCAAATAGAATTTGGGAATTCCTTCACTGACTAGATATTGATGTTTGATTCTGTCCTGCTTTGTACTCAATGGATATTTCGGGGTTTCCATTTTGGAAAACTATTTGGAAAATTGCAAGCCATGAGAAAAGCCTCTAAGCTACTCCAGGAGCACTGAGGACTCTCCATGGGTTCTTATTGTTAAAGAGTTTAACCCCTCAAGTCACTCCATTTTTACTATATGCCTTGAACTACAAGATGTGTTAAGATTTATAGGATAAGGTTCTCATCTCTAAAACCTCATGGTCTCGGTGGAGAAGCAGTATTTACACACATGGAGCAAGTTGAGAGTGCTTGAATATGGAGTATAAAGTGTGTGATACTGACAAGAATTTCTATTGAAGATCAGGAAGAGGAGGAGCAAATGAGGATGGAGACGGACTTTGCAGAATGGAAGAGAGGCAAAGACATGATTAGAAACAATCTACATAATGAGGAGTCACTTTTGGGGTAAGGAAATGACATGAAGTTACCTTTCTCTTAACGTTTGCTTAACTCTTACACAATTACATAGATTTAAATCTTAAACTGGACCAGAAAAGGGGCAAAGTTAAGAACCTTTTGAGTTGCTTTATTTCTTGTTAGTGGTCAAAAAATGAAAATAGCTCTAAATAGGGAAAAAGAGGGAGTGAAGCAGGCAAGATGTTAAAATAGCATAAACATGTGAAGGAGATGGAGAAAATGTGGACCTATACATGCTTATCAATAATGTTTCACCCAAGAGAGTAAAGCAGGGATTCAAGGGAATGATGAAGGTAAGTAGATCTGCCTGGATAGCTTTTCCATATGTAAAATAAGAATACTATGATCTCATTGTCTTATATTTAGATTTCATCCTAGAATATTAAACAATATTTTGTGAAGCAGAGTACACTAAAATGAATAGCATAAGTTAGCGCTAACTTATTTTAGTGTTATAATACTACAGACTAAAATAAAGGTTGCACTTTTTCTTCCCCCCTTGTCACATGGTCCAGAGGTTCACTTGACTATACGAGAGTTTAAAAATAAAGCAAATTCTTAGGCTGAGGCTAGGATTCCAATAAAGACAGTATTATTTAAATTAGGTCACTTAAACTAGTTTTCTTCTAACTTTTCACTGATATTGGAAATAGTAAGGAAGTTGAAGTTTTCAAAAGTGAGGGGATATACAGAGAGAGGGGGAAAAGAAGGAGAGTGAAGTATCTGGAGGGCACCAGAGTAGGACGCTGGGCAGTGGGAGGGCACGGGTCACCTCTGGTAATTGGTCCCCAAATGTGGGAAAGTGTTTAAGAATGGGGCATGAAAATGAAAAAATATATATATCTTTATCTACGTCACAATTCTATTTATAGTAGGGCTGACTTCAGAACAGTTAGAAGAAGGGTTAATAAATGAAAACTTGAGTATGAGGTAGGCATAAGGCAAATCCCTCCAGTGGTATCTGTCACAGCTTAATGCATAAGTGGTCTCTCTATTAGATAACTGCCAGGGGAGGGAGAAAGGGAGAGAGGGACAGGTAAATTGGAAAGGCTGGTCCCTTGGTTCTTCCTACTAGTCTTATCATTTTTCTGGGTACATAGTGGTGGATTCAGAGCATCATAAAATCCAGGGACATAGAGAAGGAAGGGTAAGTGGTAATATGGGCAGCAACTAGGCAACAACTAAAGAATAGTCAGAAACCAGCCTGTCAGTCTGCAGAGCAAAGCAGGTGGCTTTTGTCTGGCCTGAAGCTCAGAGGCTGCTGGCTTTTGGCCCTACTCCTTTGCTCAGAGATGGGAGGGTGGACCAAAAGACTTTGTGACGAACTATTTTACAAATCTCCTACTCTTCTATAGTTTACATATATTTCTCTTGATAACAGCGTGAATATATTAAATTTTTTTCAATAAATCATGTAGCAAATGGTGAAAACGAGTCACACAAAAACCATAAATTTTTGAGGACAGAGATGGGAATTTGTATAGGAGAGACCCATACTTTGAATTGCTTGCCATCCGTCTCCACCTATATGATCTCACCTACACTTCAGACCTGGTAATACCATAAGTAAACTCACCATTTTCTTCCCATGGTAGTCCTGTCTACAAAGTTCCCTGTTTCTTTAATGATAATACCAACTTTATCACCCAACCCCCCCCAAAATGGAAGTGCTGTTTAACATCACTTTTATTTTCCCTGTACCACTTCCAATCAGTTTCCAAGTCCCATGGGATCTTCCTCAATACATCTAATATGCTGCTCCTTCTCATCTGTCCTGTGTCATGCTACTGTATGACACTTCTAAAGGAATAGTTTAAATTGTGTCACTTTGCTGCCCACTTCTTTGTTCAAAAATTTGCCAAGATTCTCCATTGACCATTAGCTCATTTATACTCTCTTCCTTATTTTTACATGGTATTTAATGACAAACACAGGAATTATTTTTCCACCAAACTAATATTATTGCCATATTTCCAAAAATATTGTAAACCTCAAAATATATTATTTTCCTTTAAACATTTGACTCTTGACAAATTTAAGAAAAAAAGAAAAGTAGTCCTTTATATTTACCCATACTTTAAATATTTTCATCTCCTTATATCTTCCTGTAGATCCAATTCCAACCTACTATTATCCTTCTTCAATTTTAATATCTTTCTTTAGCACTTCTTGTAGTGTTGGTTTGCTTATGAAAAATTTTCCTGGGTTTTATTCATGAAAATATGTCTATTGCACCCTTATTTTTGAAAGATATTTTATTGATAATAGGCTTTAAAGATAACTTTTTATTGTCTTCTGTCTTCCATTATTTTCTGATGAAAAGTCAGCTGATTTTCTTGCCTTCATTCCCTTGTATATATGTCTCTTTTCCTTCCTCTAACTTATTTGAATTTTATTTTTAACTTTGTTGTGCTTAGTTGCATATCTTGCTGTATACAGTTCACTGAACTTCTTGGATTTATGGGTAGCTGTTTGTGATCAAACTTGGAAAAAATATTATCCCACATTTCTTCAAATACTTGTTCTATCCTAGTCTTCTCTTTTCTTTCTTGTACAGCAAATACGTGCTTTTATACCATGCAATACTGTCCCACGAGTCGCTGAAGCTTTGTTATTTTGCAAATTTTTTTCATTTTATGCTTCAGATTGAATGATCGTATTGACCTGTCTGCAAGTTCAGTGATCTGTTTTGTCACGTCCAGTCTACTGTTAATCACATGCAATGAATTTTTAATGTATGATATTGTATTTTATTTAGTTCTAGGATTTCTATTTTGTCCTTTCTATGGTTTTTATACCTCTCCTAAAATTTTCATCTTTTCACCCGTTATATTATTTTTTCATGTAGTTCCCTTAGCATGTTTCTAACACTTTCAATTCTTTTTCATCTAATTTCAATGACTTCGTCATCTGTGAGTCTGTTTATTTTGACTAATTTTACTTTGACTCTAGATAATATTTTCTTGTTGACTTATATGCTTAGTAATTTTTAATTATATACTGAACATTGTGGTTGAAACATTGTAGAGATATGAATTCTGTCATCTTCCTCTGCAAAGGAGTTTTGTTCCAGTAAGGAGTTAAATTAATGGCATATTATCTTGAACCAATGTTGGTTTGTCCTTCAGTCCTAGGGTGAATTTCTTAGCCCTAGAACATAGTTATTACTCCTAAGACATGACTTTTCTGGTTTTTATTGAAAGTTTAAAATTTTTACCAAGTCCCTTTAACCTCAGACTCTGTCTCTCCTGCATTGGACAGCTGCTAAAACATTTCTTAGATCTTCAGCATTTTAAGAGCTGTTTTTCCTGCTAAGTTTCCTGGAGTCTCATCTCTCATATGCATAGTTCAACAGTCAATCAAGGATTAAGTGAAGTTTATATGCAGATTTTGGAGTTTCCTTTCTATGACTCTTTTTTCTCTGAGATTTTTTCCCCTTAATTTCCAGCCACTACAGCAGTCCTAACTATGTTCTGACTTCTATAATAAGAGTGTGGTTTTACTTCTAGCTCAGTGGGGCTAAGGACTGACCCCATAAGAAAGTCAAGGGTGGATCTTGCCCCTTATGGGTCCTTTTTTTTAGGATCAAATCATCTCCATTTTGGCCTGCTTTTGACTACTTTTTAGCATCTTCAAACAATTGTTTTTAATATTTGCTTAGAGTTTATCATTGTTTTCTTTGGGAATGTTAGTCCAATATTAGATACTCTGCAATTATAGGACTCCAGAACCTCTCTATTGGCTATGAATGAATTCTAAAGCATTAGCCTGGCTCTCTGGATCTTTCAAGAATAGTTGTGATGGTTAATTTTATGTGTCAACTTGACTGAGCTAAGGGATGCCCAGATAGCTGGTAAAACATTATTTCTGAGTGCACCTGAGGGTGTTGCTGGAAGAGATCAGCATTTGAATCAGTAGGCAGAATAAAGATGATAGCTGTCACAGCGTAGGCAGGCCTCAACCAATCTATTGAGGGCCCGAATAGAACAAAAAGGTGAAGAAAGAGCAAATTTGCTCTGTCTGCTTGAGCTGAGATGTCCATCTCCTCTTGCCTTCAGAAATTAGTGCTCCTGGTTCTCGGGCCTTTGGAATTAAACTGAGACTTACACCATTGGCTTCCCTGGCTCTCAGGCCTTCAGGTTTGGACTGGAACTGCAGTATCTGCTTTCCTGGGCCTTTCGCTTACAGACAGAAGATAGTGGGAGTCTTCAGCTTTCATAATAGCTTGAGCCAGTTCCTTATAATAAATCTCTTTTGGTATATCTCTCTATATTTCCTATTGATTCTGTTTCTCTGGTGAACCCTTACTAATACAGTCCCCAGTCTTTCTTTTTAACTTTATCTTCTATTTCTCTCTTCATTCATACTTAATTCCTGTTTATTCGATGTACTCAACGTTCCTCCAAACTTTGTATCTGTGTCTTTGCTCATCTTTTCCCCTCATCTCTTCTATCTCAACATGTCTGAAGTCTATTATTAGATTGTTTATGAAATAATAACACCCTTCTTCCTCTTCTATGATAGACTTAGGAGACAAGCACAGGTTATATGCTCACTTTATTATTGATAAAGTTAACTGAAGAAAGAGGCATTAAGGATTTTTTTTTATTGCATAACAAAAGATAGATCAAACCAAAGGGTCATACAGAAAGACTCGTACTCCAAAGGGTCGAGCAGGAGAAAGCAAAATGGGCTAAGCCAAGCATGCTCAGTTTCTGCTCTTGAACTCATTATTTAACTCTCTGTGGAAAGTGAAATGAGTGGGGAGAGTGGTCAGAAGTGTTATTCCAGCTGAAGTTCTTCCACATGGAAACATGAAGAAAGGAGAATAAACATTCCACCCAACACTGCCAAATATTAACCAGGATCCAATTTTCAGTCATCTTTTTGCAAATCCTTCCCTGTCCCCTTCTACCTGGATGTAATTTCTCCTTGCTGTAAATGCTCATTTTACTTTACTTAAACTTTTCTTTATTCTATTTTGTAAGTATAAAAATTTACTTTTCTCACTGTCCCCCTTCCTCTTTTCTAAGATCTCCTAAAAATTAGGTGCTATATATTATTATTCATACTTTAATATCCTCAGCTATTAACATAGTAATGGAAAAATGGCAAACCCTCAAAGAGTATTTGTAGAATGAGAAATGAGTAAATAAAATGACCCATGAGGAAAAAAAAATGGGGGCCAAGATAGTGGACTAGAAGCAGCTCATACATGCCACTTTCATGGAGAGGAAACAAATGGGCTAGTGAACACCGATCCTGCAAGCTGATCATCTAAGAAATTATGTTGGGATCTATCAAGGCAGCAGGCGGACACAGAGAGCAGAGATGAGAGAAGCTGGGCACTAGACTGTCTGGGCTCAGCAAGGAGCTAGGAGAATCTGTTAAACCTGGGAAAGACTGAGTAAGTGAGAGCCCTTTGGGAGATTCACACTTTCCACAGGGACCTGTGAAAGACTCAGAATGGAAGAATACTCCTGAACCCCTCCACCATGCTTCTAAGCTAAGACAGAGAGTTGCATGTGCAACTCAAGAGTTCAAGGGGACCTCTACAAGCCTTGAGCCCTGGAGCAGACCAGCACTGCTATCACCGCCCCAGTAGAGGCCATATAGTTGTGGCACCTGGGAGCAATAAAATTGCTCCACCTCCTTCACCAGATGGGGCTTGGTGCCAGCTTCTGATTCAGTGGCCCTGCTATGGCCTGAACTTGGCCAGCAGCTGCAGTCTCCTGTTGTCCCAGAAAGCACCCAGATGGCAGGGTCAGCAACTCCACCCACCCCCACCACTGGTAACCAGGTGGGCAATTCCTCTTAGAGCTTCCAGATCAACAGTCTCACATCTGTCTGAACTTAGTTGGTGGACACAGCCTTCTGCTGTTCCAAGTAATACCTGGATGGCAGGATGGGAGACTCCGCTCAACCCCACCTCTCATGAGCAGGCAGGGTACATCTGCTAGAGCTTCCAGCCCAGCAGTTTTACTTATGTCTGAATTTGCCAAGGGGTGAGGCCTCCTGTTGTCCCAGAAACAAGCAGACAGCAAGGCAGGAAACTTCACTGACTCCTGCCTCTCATAGCCAGACTGGTCACACCCACTAGAGCTTTTAGTCCAGCAGTCCTGCTTCTACTTGAACTCTGCAGGCAGGTGCAACCTCACGTTTCCCACAGTAAGCACTCAAACAGCAAATTAGGGCCAATCTGGCAAGGATGCAACCTGTCTATCAATTGCGACCCCTGCCTGAGGGAACCCCATGGACCAGAAAACCCAACAAAAGAAATGCAGGCATGAAGAAAATAATTGGAAGGGTTCCTCCAAGATCCAGGAGCAGACTAGAACCAAATCCAGTCACTTGAACCTTATACCATAATCAAACCCCCAAATGTATCAAAGAAGATAAAGCAAAACAAAACAACAAACAAACAAAACAAACAAACAAAACAAACGGACAGGAACTTCAAAGATTGAAGGAACATCAGCTCACATAGATGTGAAAGAACCAGTTCAATAACTCTGGCAACCCAAAAAATTAGAGTGTCCTCTTACCTCCTTACAACCAAACAACGCCAGCAATGGCTCCTAATCAGGCTGAAATGGCTGAAATATCAGAAATAGAATTCAAAATATGGATAGGAATGAAGATCATTTACATTCAGAAGAAAGTTGAAACCCAATCCAAGGAATCTAAGGAATACAATAAAATGATACAGGAGGTAAAAGATGAAATGACCATTTTAAAGAAGAACCAAACTGAAGTGATAGAGCTGAAAAACTCACTTCTAGAATTTCATAATAAAATCACAAATATTAACAGCAGAATAAACCAAGCTGAGGAAAGAATCTCAGAGCTGAAGATGAATTCTCTGAAAAAACTCAGGCAGACAAAAATAAAGAAAAATCAATAAAGAAGAATGAACAAAACCTCTTAGAAATATGGGTTTATGTAGATACCAAATTTATGACTCATAAGCCTCCCTGAAAGAGAGGGAGAGAAAGGAAGCAACTTGGAGAACATATTTGAAGATATCATTCACAAGAATTTACCCAATATTGCTAGAGAGGCCAACATTCAAATCCAGGAAATGCAGAGAATCCTTGTGAGATAATATACAAGATAACAATCCCCAAGACACAGGTATCAGATTATCTATGGTCAAAATGAAAGAAAAAAATGTTAAAGGCAGCTGGAGAGAAAGGTGCAGGGCACCTACAAAGAGAGCCCCACCGGGCTAACAGCAGACCATTTAGCAGAAACCCTACAAGCCAGAAGAGATTGGGGGCCTATTTTTGGCATTCTTAAAGAAAATAAATTTTCACCAAGAATTTCATTTTTAGCCAAACTAATCTTCATAAATAAAGAAGAAATAAGATCCTTTCCAGAAAAACAAATGCTAAGGGAATTTGTTACTACCAGGCCTGTCTTACAACAGGTCCTTGAGGGAGTGCTAAATATGGAAAGAAAAGACTGTTACCAACCAACACAAAAACACACTGAAGTACATAGACCATTGACGCTATAAAACAACCACACAATCAAGTTTGCATAATAACCAGTTAACTACAAAATGACAGTACCAAACCTGCACATATCAATATTAACCTTGAATGTAAATGGGTTAAATGCCACAATTAAAAGGCACAGAGGGGCAAGTTCGATAAAGAAACAAGACCCAACTATATGTTGTCTACAAGAGATCCATCTCACATGCAGTGCACTCATAGGCTCAAAGTAAAAGGATGGAGAAAAATCCACCAAGCAAATGGAAAACAGAACAAAGTAAGGATTGCTATTCTAATTTCAGACAAAACAGACTTTAAACCAACAACAACAAAAAGACAAAGAAGGACATTACATAATGGTAAGAGTTCAATTCAACAAGAAGATTTAACTATCTTAAAAATATGTACAAGGGCAGATCCAAGATGGCTGAATAGGAACAGCTCCAGGCTATAGCTCCCAGAGTGAGCGATACAGAAGACAGGTGATTTCTGCATTTCCAACTGAGGTACTGGGTTCATCTCACTGGGGCTTGTTGAACAATGGGTGCAGGCCAGTGGGTGTAGCCCACCAAGCATGAGCCGAAGCAGGGCAAGGCATCACCTCACTCGGGAAGCACAAGGAGTCAGGGAATTCCCTTTCCTAGCCAAGGGAAGCTGTGACAGATGGTACCTGGAAAATCGGGTCACTCCCACCCTAATACTGTGCTTTTCCAACAGTCTTAGCAAATGGCATACCAGAAGATCACATCCCGCACCTGGTTCAGAGGGTCCCACGCCCATGGAGCCTGGCTCATTGCTAGCACAGCAGTCTGAGATTGAGCTGCAAGGCAGCAACGAGGCTGAGGGAGGGGCACCTGCCATTGCTGAGGCTTGAGTAGGTAAACAAAGCAGCTGGGAAGCTCAAACTGGGTGGAGCCCACTGCAGCTCAAGGAGGCCTGCCTGCCTCTGTAGACTCCACCTCTGGGGGCAGGGCATAGCTGAACAAAAGGCAGCAGAAGCCTCTGCAGACTTAAATGTCCCTGTCTGACAGCTTTGAAGAGAGTAGTGGTTCTCCCAGCGTGGAGTTTGAGATCTGAAAATGGACAGACTGCCTCCTCAAGTGGGTCCTTGACCCCTGAGAAGCCTAACTGGGAGGCAAGCCCCAGCAGAGGCAGACTGACACCTCACACGGCCGGGTACCCCTCTGAGACGAAGCTTCCAGAGGAACAATCAGGCAGCAACATTTGCTGTTCAGGAATATTCGCTGTTTTGCAACCTCCGCTGCTGACATCCAGGCGAACAGGATTTGGAGTGGACTTCCAGCAAACTCCAACAGACCTGAAGCTGAGGGTCCTGACTGGTAGAAGGAAAAGTGACAAACAGAAAGGACATCCACACCAAAATCCCATCTGTATGTCAGCATCACCAAAGACCAAAGGTAGATAAAACCACAAAGATGGGGAAAAAACAGAGCAGAAAAGCTGAAAATTCTAAAAATCAGAGTGCCTCTCCCCCTCCAAAGGAATGCAGCTCCTCGCAGCAATGAAACAAAGCTGGATGGAGAATGACTTTGATGAGTTGAGAGAAGAAGGCTTCAGACGATCAAACTTCTCCAAGCTAAAGGAGGAAGTTTGAACCCATTGCAAAGAAGCTAAAAACCTTGAAAAAAGATTAGATGAATGGCTAACTAGAATAACCAGTGTAGAGAAGTCCTTAAATGACCTGATGGTGCTGAAAATCATGGCACGAGGATTATGTGATGAATGCACAAGCTTCAGTAGCCAGTTCAATCAACTAGAAGAAAGGGTATCAGTGATTGAAGATTAAATGAATGAAATGAAGCGGGAAGAAAAGTTTAGAGAAAAAAGAGGAAAAAGAAACAAACAAAGCCTCCAAAAAATATGGGACTATGTGAAAAGACCAAATCTACGTCTGATTGGTGTGCCTGAAACTGACAGGGAGAATGGAACCGAGTTGGAAAACACTCTGCAGGATATTATCCAAGAGAACTTCCCCAATCTAGCAGGGCAGGCCAACATACAAATTCAGGAATTACAGAGAACGCCACAAAGATGCTCCTCGAGAAGAGCAACTCTAAGTCACATAATTCTCAGATTCACCAAAGATGAAATGAAGGAAAAAATGTTAAGGGCAGCCAGAGAGAAAGGTCGGGTTACCCACAAAGGGAAGCCCATCAGACTAACAGCAGATCTTGCGGCAGAAACTCTACAAGTCAGAAGAAAGTGGGGACCAATATTCAACATTCTTAAAGAAAAGAATTTTCAACCCAGAATTTTATATCCAGCCACACTAAGCTTCATAACTGAAGTAGAAATAAAATCCTTTACAGACAAGCAAATGCTGAGAGATTTTGTTACCACCAGGCCTGCCCTACACGAGCTCCTGAAGGAAGCATTAAACATGGAAAGGAACAACGGGTACCAGCCACTGCAAAAACATGCCAAATTGTAAAGACCATCGGTGCTAGGAAGAAACTGCATCAACTAATGAGCAAAATAACCAGCTAACATCATAATGACAGGATCAAATTCACACATAACAATATTAACCTTAAATGTAAACTGGCTAAATGCTGCAATTAAAAGACATAGACTGGCAAATTGGATAAAGAGTCAACACCCATCAGTCTGCTGTATTCAGGAGACCCATCTCACATGCACAGACACACATAGGCTCAAAATAAAGGGATGGAGGAAGATCTAACAAGCAAATGGAAAACAAAAAAAAGGCAGAGGTTACAATCCTAGTCTCTGATAAAACAGATTTTAAACCAACAAAGATCAAAAGAGACAAAGAAGACCATTACAAAATGGTAAAGGGATCAATTCAACAAGAAGAGCTAACTATCCTAGATATATGTGCACCCAATACAGGAGCACCCAGATTCATAAAGCATGTCCTTAGAGACTTACAAAGAGACTTAGACTCCCACACAATAATAATGGGAGACTTTAACATCCCACTGTCAACATTAGACAGATCAATGAGACAGAAAGTTAAAAAGGATATCCAGGAATTGAACTCAGCTCTGCACCAAGCAGACCTAGTAGACATCTACAGAACTCTCCACCCCAAATCAACGGAATGTATATTCTTCTCAGCACCACATCACTCTTATTCCAAAATTGACCACATAGTTGGAAGCAAAGCACTCCTCAGCAAATGTAAAAGAACAGAAATTATAATAAAGTGTCTCTCAGACCACAGTGCAATCAAACTAGAATTCAGGATTAAGAAACTCAGTCAAAACCACTCAACTACATGGAAACTGAACAACCTGCTACTGAATGACATGAAGGTAGAAATAAAGATGTTCTTTGAAACCCATGAGAACAAAGATGCAACATACCAGAATCTCTGGGACACATTTAAAGCAGTGTGTAGAGGGAAATTTATAGCACTAAAATGCCCACAAGAGAAAGCAGGAAGGATCTAAAATCGACACCCTAATATCACAATTAAAAGAACTAGAGAAGCAAGAGCAAACACATTCAAAACCTAGCAGAAGGCAACAAATAACTAAGATCAGAGCAGAACTGAAGCAGATAGAGACAGAAAAAACCCTTCAAAAAAATCAATGAATCCAGGAGCTGGTTTTTTGAAAAGATCAACAAAATTGATAGACCACTAGCAAGACTAATAAAGAAGAAAAGAGAAAATACTCAAATAGATGCAATAAAAAATGATAAAGGGCATATCACCACCGATCCCACAGAAATACAAACTACCATCAGAGAATACTGTAAATACCTCTACACAAATAAACCAGAAAATCTAGAAGAAATGGTTAAATTCCTGGACACATACACCCTCCCAAGACTAAACCAGGAAGAAGTTGAATCCCTGAATAGACGAATAACAGGCTCTGAAATTGAGGCAAGAATTAGTAGCCTACCAACCAAAAAAAGTCCAGGACCAGATGGATTCACAGCCAAATTCTACCAGAGGTACAAGGAGGAGCTGGTACCATGCCTTCTGAAACTATTCCAATCAATAGAAAAAGAGGGAATCCTCCCTAACTCATTTTGTGAGGCCAGCATTATCCAGATACCAAAGCCTGGCAGAGACACAACAAAAAAAGAGAATTTTAGACCAATGTCCCTGATGAACATCGATGCAAAAATCCTCAGTAAAATACTGGCAAACCAAATCCAGCAGCACATCAAAAGGCTTATCCACCAAGATCAAGTGGGCTTCATCCCTGGGATGCAAGGCTGATTCAACATACGCAAATCAATAAACATAATCCCGCATACAAACAGAACCAAAGACAAAAACCACATGATTATCTCAATAGGTACAGAAGAGGCCTTTGATAACATTCAACAGCCCTTCATGCTAAAAACTCAATAAATTAGGTATTGATGGGACTTATTTCAAAATAATAAGAGCTATTTATGACAAACCCACAGCCAATATCACACTGAATGGGCAAAAAGTGAAAGCATTCCCTTTGAAAACTGGCACAAGACAGGGATGACTTCTCTCACCACTCCTATTCAACATAGTGTTGGAAGTTCTGGCCAGGGCAATCAGGCAAGAGAAAGAAATGAAGGGTATTCAATTAGGAAAAGAGGAAGTCAAATTGTCCCTGTTTTCAGATGACATGATTGTATATTTAGAAAACCCCATCGTCTCAGCCCCAAATCTCCTTAAGCTGACAAGCAACTTCAGCAAAGTCTCAGGATACAAAATCAATGTGCAAAAATCACAAACATTCTTATACACCAATAACAGACAAACAGAGAGTCAAATCATGACTGAATTCCCATTCACAATTGCTTCAAAGAGAATAAAATACCTAGGAATACAACTTACAAGGGATGTGAAGGATGTCTTCAAAGAGAACTACAAACCACTGCTCAATGAAATAAAAGAGGACACAAACAAATGGAAGAATATTCCATGCTCATGGATAGGAAGAATCAATATTGTGAAAATGGCCATACTGCCCAAGGTAATTTATAGATTCAATGCCATCCCCATCAAGCTACCAATGAGTTTCTTCACAGAATTGGAAAAAACTGCTTTAAATTTCATATGGAACCAAAAAAGAGCCCACATTGCCAAGACAATCCTAAGCCAAAAGAACAAAACTGGAGGCATCATGCTACCTGACTTCAAACTATACTACGAGGCCACAGTAACCAAAATAGCATGGTACTGGTACCAAAACAGAGATATAGACCAATGAAACAGAACAGAGCCCTCAGAAATAATACCACACATCTAGAACCATCTGATCTTTGACAAACCTGACAAAAACAAGAAATGGGGAAAGAATTCCCTATTTAATAAATGGTGCTGGGAAAACTGGCTAGCCATATGTAGAAAGCTGAAACTGGATCCCTTCCTTACACCTTATACAAAAATTAATTCAAGATGGATTAAAGACTTAAATGTTAGACCTAAAACCATAAAAACCCTAGAAGAAAACCTAGGCAATACCATTCAGGACATAGGCATGGACAAACACTTCATAACTAAAACACCAAAAGCAATGGCAACAAAAGCCAAAATTGACAAATGGGATCTAATTAAACTAAAGAGCTTCTGTACAGCAAAAGAAACTACCATCAGAGTGAACAGGCAACCTACAGAATGGGAGAAAATTTTTGCAATCTACTCATCTGACAAAGGACTAATATCCAGAATCTACGAAGAACTCAAACAAATTTACAAGAAAAAAATAAACAGCCCCATCAAAAAGTGGGCAAAGGATATGAACAGACACTTCTCAAAAGAAGACATTTATGCAGCCAACAGACACATGAAAAAATGCTCATCGTCAATGGCCATCAGAGAAATGCAAATCAAAACCAATGAGATACCACCTCACACCAGTTAGAATGGTGATCATTAAAAAGTCAGGAAACAACAGGTGCTGGAGAGGATGTGGAGAAATAGGAACACTTTTACACTGTTGGTGGGACTGTAAAGTAGTTCAACCATTGTGGAAGACAGTGTGGCGATTCCTCAAGGATCTAGAACTGGAAATACCATTTGACCCAGCCATCCCATTACTAGGTATATACCCAAAAGATTATAAATCATGCTGCTGTAAAGACACATACACACATATGTTTATTGCGGCACTATTCACAATAGCAAAGACTTAGAACCAACCCAAATGTCCATCAATGATAGACTGGATTAAGAGAATGTGGCACATATACACCATGGAATACTATGCAGCCATAAAAAAGGATAAGTTCATGTCCTTTGTAGGGACATTGATGAAGCTGGAAACCATCATTTTCAGCAAACTATCGCAAGGACAAAAACCCAAACACTGCATGTTCTCACTCATAGGTGGGAATCAACAATGAGAACACTTGGACACAGGAAGGAGAACATCACACACTGGGGCCTGTCTTGGGGTGGGGGGAGCGGGGAGGGATAGCATTAGGAGATATACCTAATATAAATGACAAGTTAATGGGTGCAGCACACCAATATGGCACATGCATACATATGTAACAAACCTGCAATTGTGAACATGTACCCTAGAACTTAAAGTATATTTATGTAAAAAAAAAAAAAATGTACACCCAACACAGGAGCATCCAGATTCATAAAGAAAGTTCTTACACATATGCAAAAAGACTTAGACAGCCACACAATAACATGGGAGAAGACAATACCGCACTGATAGTCTTAGATCACTGAAGCAGAAAACTAACAAAGGTATTTGGGACCTGAACTCTGCCTTTGACCAAATGGGCCTAACGGACATCTACAGAACTCTCCACTCAAAAACAATAGAATATACATTCTCATCTGCACATATCACGTAATCTAAAATCAATCATACAATCAGCCATAAAAATTCTCAGCAAATTCAGAAAAACTGTAATCATATCACACGCATTCTTGGACCACAGCACGGTAAAAATAGAAATCAAAACTAAGAAATTCACTCAAAACCATCCAATTACATGGAAATTAAACAACCTGGTCCTGAACGACATTTGGGTAAACAATGAAATTAAGGCAGAAATCAAGAAATTATTTGGAACTAATGAGAACAAGCAAACAACATACCAGAATCTCTGGGACACAGCTAAAGCAGTGTTAAGCAGGAAGTTTATAGTGCTAAACACCCACATATAAAAGTTAGAAAGATCTCAAATTAACAACCTAATATCATCCCCAGCAGAACTAGAGAAACAAGAGCAAAACAACCCCAAAGCTAGCAGAAGACAAGAAATAACAAAAATCACAGCTGAACTGAAGGAAACTGGGACACACACAGAAAACATATAAAAAATCAAGGAATCAAACAATTGGTTTTTTGAAAGAATAAATAGGATTGATAGACCATTAGCTAGACTAGTAAAGAAAAGAGGGAGATAATCCAAATAAACACAATTAGAAAGACAAAGAGCACTTTACCATCAACCCCATAGGAATACGAAAAACCCTCAGAGACTACTACAAACGCCTCTGTGCACACAAACTAGAAAATCTAGAAGAAATTGAAAAATTCCTGGAAACATACAACCTCCCAAGACTAAACCAGGAAGAAATTGAATCACTGAACAGATCAATCACAAGTTCTGAAGTTGAATCAGTAATAAAAATCTTACCAACCAGAAAAAGGAATTCACAGCTGAATTCTACTAGATGTATAAAGAAGAGTTGGTACCATTCCTACTAAGACTTTTCCAAAAAATTGAAGAGGAAGGACTCCTTTCCAACTATGAGGCCAGCATCATCATGATACCAAAACCTGCCAGAGACAACAACAACAACAACAACAACAATCTTCAGGCCAATATCTTTGATGAACATAGATGCAAAAGTCCTCGACAAATACTAACAAGTTGAATCCAGCAACACATCAAAAAGCTAACCCACCATGATCAAGTAGGCTTTATCCCTGAGATACAAGCTTGGTTCAACACAGGCAAATCAATAAATATGATTCACCACATAAACAGAACTGAAAACAAAAACCACATGATCATGACCATGATTCAGAAAAGACTTTCAACAAAATTTAACATCACTTCATGTTAAAAACCCTCAACAAACTAGGCATTGAAGGCATCTTATTCCAAAATAATAAGAGCCATCTATGACAAACCCACAGGCAACATCATACTGGGCCTGTGATGTTGGCCCAGTGTGAATGGCAAATACTGGAAACACTCTCCTTGAGAACCAGAACAAGACAAGGATGCTCACTCTCACCACTCCTATTCAACATAGTACTGTAAGTCCTAGACAAAGCAAGCAGGCAAGAGAAAGAAAGAAAACACATCCAAACAAGAAGAGAGGAAGACAAACTATCTTTGTTTGCATATAATATGATTCTATAGCTAGAAAATTTCATAGTCTCTTCCCTAAAGCTCCCAGGTCTGATTAAAAAAAAAAAAAAAAAAAAAAAAAAAAAAAAAAAACTTCAGCAAAATTTCAGAACACAAAATCAATGTATACAAATCAGTAGCATTTCTATACACAAACAACATCCAAGCTGAGAGCCAAATCAAGAATGCTATCCCGTTCACAATAGTCACAAACAGAATAAAATACCTAAGAATACAGCTAAGCAGGGAAGTGAAAAATCTCTACAGTGAGAATTATAAAACATTGTTCCAAGAAATCAGAAATGACACAAACAAATGGGAATACACTCCATGTTCACGGATAGGAAGAATCAATCATGTTAAAATGGCCACGTTCCCGAAAGCAATTTACAGATTCAGTGCTATTCCTATCAAACTATCAGTGACATTCTTCACAGAATTAGAAAAAACTATTTTAAAATTCATATAGAGAACCAAAAAGAGCTTGAAAAGCCAAGGTAATTCTAAGCAAAAAGAACGAAGCTGGAGGCATCAAGTTACCCAACTTTAAACTATGCTACAGAGCTATAGTAATCGAAACAGCATAGTACTGGTAGAAATATAGACACATAGACCAATGAAACAGAATAGAAATCCCAGAAATAAAGTCACACACCTACAACCAACTGATCTTTGACAAAGTTGACACAAACAAGCAATGGGGAAAGGACTCCCTAGTTGATAAATGGTGCTGTGATAACTGGCTAGCCATATGCAGAAGATGGAAACTGGATCCCTTCCTTACACCATATACAATAATCAGTTCAAAGTGGATTAAAGACTTAAATGTAAAACCTAAAACTATAAAACCCTGGAAGATAACCTAGGAAATACCATTCAGGACATAGGCCCTGACAAAGATTTCATAACAAAGACACTGAAAGCAATTGCAACAAAAACAAATACTGATGAATGGAAAGTAATTAAACTAAGAGCTCCTGCACAGCAAAAGAAACTATCAGCAGAGTAAACAGACAACGTATAGAATGGGAGAAAATATTTGCAATCTGCATCTGATAAAGGTCTAATATCCAGTATCTATAAGGAACTTAAAGAAATTAATTAGCAAAAAACAAACAACCCCATTAAAAAGTGGGCAAAGGATATGAATAAACACTTTTCAAAAGAAAACATACATGTGGACAAAAAGCTTATGAAAAAATGCCTCAATATCAATGATCATTAGAGAAATGCAAATCAACACCACAATGAGATACCATCTCATACCAGTGAAAATGGCCATTATTAAAAAGCCAAAAATAACTCTGCAAGATTGTAGAGTAAAGGGAATGCTTGTGCACTGCTGGTGAGAATGTAAATTAGTTCACCCATTGTGGAAAGCAGTGTAGTGATTTCTCAAAGAACTAATAACAGAAGTATTATTTGACCCAGCAATCCTATTATTGGGTATATAACCAAATGAATAGAAATTATTCTACCATAAAGACACACGCATGCATATGTTCATCACAGCACTTTTTGCAATAGCAAAGTCATGGAATAAACTCCCATCAACAATAGACTGGATAAATAAAATGTGATAAAGGTTGGTGCAAAAGTAATTTTGATTGTTGCCATTTGACAGTAATAGCAGAAACTGCATTTACTTTTGCACCAACCTAATACATATACTCCACAGAATACTACACAGCCATAAAAAACAACAAGATTATATCCTTTGCAGCAACGTGTATGGAGCTGGAGTCCGTAATTCTAAGCAAACTAATGCAGAAACAGAAAACCAAATACTGCATGTTCTCACTTATAAATGAGAGCTAAACACTGAGTACACATGGACACAAAGAAGAGAACAACAGAGACCAAGGCTTATTTGAGGGTGGCGGGTGGGAGGAGAGAGAGGATTCAAAAACTACCTATTAGGTACTATGCTTATTACCTGGCTGATGAAATAATCTGTACACCAAACCCTCAAGACATGCAATTAACCTAAATAACAAACCTGTTCATATACTCCAGAACCTAAAATAAAACAAAATCTTCCATTCACTGAAATAAAACAGCACATGTTTAATTGTTTAAAAAAAATATATATATATATATGGCCTATCTCAAATAAATTCAAGCACAGAATGATTGAATAGTTTTGACAAGAGTAAGCAAAGCCACCATGGGAATTACAGAATACATTTTTGCTGAAAATAGCTAATTGCTTCTCACTGGAGAAGGTGTTAACGACATTACCAGCATTCTGATGTTGTGCACAACCATCATCTTCTAATCTACAAGGCAAGAGTCTGCTCTAGGAGGTGTGCTTAGAACAGAATTCAAGGGACATCTGAGAGCACCTCCTTGGAGCCTCAGACCAGCCTCTCTGGAGGTTTTAAACATCTTAAATTACATAAGAAATTAGAATCAGGAAAGTGAATGAATTAAAAGGGGGAATTGGAATTCCTCTGGAAGATTAATTTGAGACTCTTTCTTGACTACGTTTTGTCAAACTCTTAGTTTAAGAAATAACTATTCTTTACATTTATCCTTAGGCACTATCAAAGAGCATACTGGGAGAAGACTTTTAAATTAAAAAGTAATTTTTATATTTTTCTCCCGACAGAATTATTCCATACTGCGTGCCTGTTAAATATTTTTAGAAATTTTAAATACTAGATATGATTCTTGTTTTTGTACTTCAATCAGGGAAGTATTCTAGTCCAAATAAAGACTCACAACTTATTTTTCTTTTTGTATTATAAAATCACATATACAGATTAACAAAATAAGAAAATAATACTTTCTAATCACACCACCAACAATAGCCACTGTTAATATTTTGATATAGCTTTTTTCTTTTTTCTACATGGCCATATGTGTATCTATCTATCTATCTAAGTATCTATCTATCTACAAATTCAGAAAAATTATAGAACATGCTCTTTGTTTAATTAACTTTCTATTTTATATTAGTTTAAGATTTATACTTAAAACTTAAATTTTTTAAGTTGTAAAGATAGTGGAGACTTCCCATATAGACCACATTGTTATAGTATACGTTATTACTGACTGAAGTCAATGCTTTATTCATATTTCTTTACTTTTCACCCTATATTCCTTTTCTGTTCGAGAATCCCATCCCGCTACCACATTACATTGAATAATTGTGTGTCTTTAGGCTGCTTAGATTACAACAGTTTCTCAGACTTCCTTGTTGTTGATGACTTTGACAATTTTGAATAATAATGGTTGGTTGTTTTGTAGAATGTGCCTCATTTGGGATGTTTGTTTTTTTCTCACGATTATGCTGGGGTTATGAATAGTGGGGAGGAGAACCCCAGAAATGCCATTATCATCCCAACATATCAAGGATACGTACTATCAGCATGACTTATTACTGTAGATGTCAACCTCGATCATCTGGCTGAGGTAGCTTGTCAGTTCTCTCCACAATGAAGTTACCCTTTTCATGCTGTGCTTTTTGGAAGGAAGTCACTGCATGGAGCCCACTATTAAGAAATAGGAGTTACGTTCTACTCCTTAAAGTGGGGGAGTATCTACATAAATTATTTGGACTTCTTCTTGATAGATAATTTATCTATTTTTATTCTCTCTCACTTATATATTTAATCACTTATTTGTAACAATGTTAACTCATATTTATTCAATATGGTGGGTTATAATCCAACATTGTTATTTATCTATTTGTTCAAATTGTCCCAGGTTTGTCCATTGGGAGCTCTTCAGTTGGCTGCTATATCCCTTTCACATGCTCCATTGTTGTGGGTTTTCTTTAGCAAGTTTTGCTTTCTGGCACTTACAAGATGTTTTGGACTTATATTCTCTCTGCCTGACCTGAAATCAGCCATTTCTCCGAGGAGCTCTGGATTCTTTTATTGGAGAATGGTATTAGAAACCAATATCTGGGCACTGAGTGGGCTCATTGGTACTTGAATTTGTTGCTTTGAGACGCTCTCAGCTAACAGAGCAAGAAAACATGTATATGGTGTACACTAACTGGTGTATGCAAACGTGTCTATGATTATTTCTTCCTATATATTCATTTGTATCTATATTAAACTAAATATGAGTTCATGCTGATATCTCCAACTCTTATCCAGTACATGAATCATTCTAGACTTATTTTCTTGGTTCTCTGTAAACTCCTACTCCATTAGTGAGAAACCTAGTTTCCACCATCTGCCATTTATTTACTTAATTGTTCAGTTCTAGTATGCATGTATGGTGGTTTCAGAATTGTTAACTCCTACTCTCATGGGAAATAATTTTACCAATTAGAGTACAGTGCTTATGTACAGCTTTACTTTCCACTCATTCCAAAAAGTTATTTAGTTTGGCACTTTTACCCCCACTCTCTTCAGTGAGGTCATTTTATACATTTCTAATGGAAATTCCTTTGTGATAGTCTGCATTCCATCCTGGGATCCTCTGGTCTCCTAAATGACTTTTGAAAATTCACATGCTTTAAGTTTCACTCTTTGTGCTATCAAGTTCTATAGATTTTGACAAACGCAGTGTTAGGTATCTACCATTGCAATATGGTATGCAGAAGAGTTTCACCACCCAAAAAATAACTTCCCATGCTTCACCTATTCGACCATCTCTCTTCTAAACCCCTGGCAACCATAGATCTGTTTGACGTCTCTGTAGGTTTTTTTTGTTTGTATTTGTTTTTCCCCAGAATGTCATAAAAATTGGATCATATAGTATGCAAACTTTTCAGATTGGCTTATTTCACTTTTAAATATGCATTTAAGATTTATCCATATTTTTGCATGACTTGATAGCTCATTCCTTTTTATTGTTAAATATTATTCCATTATATGTATGTGTCACAATTTATTGATCCATTCACCTATTAAAAAGCATATTAGCTGCTTCTAGAAAATTATAAATAAAGCTGCCACAAATATTTTTGGATGTGGATTTTTCATGTGCATGCACATATTGTGCACAAGCACATATATCTTCAGATCAATTGGGTAAATAATTGAGAGCCTAACTGTTGGATCATATAGTAAGACTGTTTTGCTTTACTGCTAAGCTGTCTTCTAAAGTGCCTATATCATTATGCACTCCCACCAGCAATGAATGAGAGTTCCTGTTGCTTAGCTTCCTTGCCAGCAATTTGTATTATCGGTGCTTTGGATTTTAGCTATTCGAATAGATGTGTACTGGCATCACATTGTTGTATTAATTTGCATCTCACTAGTCACAAATGATGTTAAGTATCTTGTCATATGTTTATTTTCCATCAGTATTTTTTTTTGTGATGTATCTGTTTAAATCTTTTGCTCATTTTAAAATTGGATTTTAGTTTCTTAAGGAGTTTTAAGACTTTTTTGTATTTTGGATACAAGTTCTTTATCCAATATATGATTTACCATATTTTGTCTTTTTACCCTCTTTGTAGTGTCTTTCATGGCATGACTCTCAATTTGCTTTTTTTTTTTTCTGAGGAATGTTATTACATTTTTTCATATTATTCTATAAAATCACTTTTTAAGGACTGCAAATTGTTCTATTATAGGACTGTACCATACAATATGTTACTGTTGGACAAATATTTATATGGCTTCCTGTTTTTCCTTTCAGGAAGAAAACAAAACAGTGATGGACATACTTGTAACTAAATATTCTCTTAAGTATTCACTGAAAATAAAATTCTTTAAGTGAAAATTCTGTATCCAAAGGTATCACCTTTTAAAGACTTTTGCTAGGACAAATTCTCTGTTTCCTTGATCTGCCATGCTTATGAATTATTCCATTCCCTCTTTAGGTCAGAGTCAGAGGTAGGCCACAAGTGCATTTTGAAGTATCAGATGCTTTGATACCTTACTGTGTTAAACACACATAAAGCTGAGACATCAGAAGTATTCGGCCTCAAGTGAAAGCTGGATTCTAACCTTTATAAGAGTGACACCTCCCCATTTGTTTCAGTTTGCACTCTAAACCTTAATTTAGGCCTCATGTCTTCTAGAAAACCTGTATACCAATCCTACACACAGTGAAGGTGTGTAATGAGGCAAGCTGGATGCTGTATGTCCAGTTACTCAGATTGCAGAGTTATCTAGGGTTCTGGGGAAACTGGTAGCGGCCCCCTGGTGCCACCATTGCCTTCCTTCCTGTCTCAACCTGGGTTAATGTCCCTCCACTGCATTCCTGTGCCATTTGATCTTGGACTTATCTTTTTTTAACTTTTTTTTTTTTTATTATACTTCAAGTTCTGAGGTACATGTGCACAACGTGCAGGTTTGTTACATAGGTATACATGTGCCATGTTGGTGTGCTGCACCCATCAACTGTCATTTACATTAGGTATTTCTCCTAATGCTATCCCTCCCCCAGCCCTTTTTAATGTTTCTGCCTCTATGAGATTTTGAATATCTTAAACTGAGCTACCTAAAAATGTCATTTTTTAAAAATTTTAAATAGATAATCAATGAAAACAAATGTTTTTGAAAATTCTACCACATTGCCTGTTCCAAAACAGGGTTGGGCATCTCTCTCCTGGAGTAAAAGAATCACCCAGGTTTCCTCTCTGTTTCTATGCACCCAGTGTAGTCTGTAAATTCCTACCCAGACCAAGCAATGGAGAGAGTGAGCGGTAGCAGGCACTGGACTCACTGGACTAGTGCTTACTTTAGCCTTGTAGACTTGGGTTTGTGCTGCCAGATGCTGCTGCTAACCTTTGGCTTACAGTAGTTTTGACGAATATGGAGGCTGTTAGTCAAAGCAACTCTGTCTCCCTAAGAATGTGTTGCGATACATTTAATTCAGAGCTACATCAGTTGCAACAGATCTTGTGCTTTAACAAGTACCTTGGATCTTTGAGAGAATAAACTAGTCATGGCTTTACAGGCCTTTTAGGGAAAGCTACTGCTGCGCTCCATGCTCTTTGGTTCTTGGGAATGCACAGCAGTACTGGATGCCAAGAATATAAACAGCCAGAACAATATGTTCAGTATTTAGGAAATACAGCTGGATCTAGCAAATGTATATGACAGATTGACTCTGTGGCCAGAGAAATTTCCTCTGCACATTTTACCCACTTAAGTAACGTTAAACTGAAAGTCCTAGCATGACGTGATTTTGAATATATGCTAATTAAAGGGCATGTCTATTCACTTTATTTGTGTCTCCTGTGTCTTTCTCTAGAGTTATTTTAAGGCAGAGTATCACATCGCATCAAAACAGCTCCGTCTCCTGCCACTCCACGTGCAATGCCATGAACTTAAATAAATTGCTGGTAAGAGGACGCAAATGCTGTGACCAGGCAAGTAAGTGTTGTCAAAGTGTTATAAAACTACCCTGAACTTTTGGATCCAGAGTACTTTCCTTCCTTTCCCTTCCCTCGTCCTCTCTTTTCTTTGAGTATAAGTGGTCACAGGAACACACTTCCAAAGCTTGAACTTAGAACTTTCATCTGGGAAGTTTGTTTGGACAGCATTCAAACATAAGTGATAAAAATATACAAAGGCTGGTCAGGCACAGTGGCTCACGCCTGTAATCCCAGCACTTTGGGAGGCCAGGGCAGGCAGATCATGAGGTCAGGAGTTTGAGATCAGCCTCGCCAATATGGTGAAACCCCGTCTCTGCTAAAAATACAAAAAATTAGTGGGGCATGGTGGCAGGCACCTGCAGTCCCAGCTACTTGGGAGGCTGAGGCAGGAGAATCACTTGAACCTGGGAGGCGAAGGTTGCAGTGAGCTGAGATCACACCACTGCACTTCAGCCTGGGTGACAGAGCAAGACTCCATCTCCAAAAACAAACAAACAAACAAAAAGCAAAAAAAGAATACACAAAGGCTATTTATGAATTTTTTAAATTTGAATTCAAGGGAAGTATTGTAGCTACTCTTAAAAGTTTTCACTTAAGAAAATGTTCTCATCTTCATTTTCCCTCATTCATCCTGAGGCCTTCATCCCTCCCATAGCAAGAGAATATAAAAGAAGTGGGACAGAAAGAGTGAAGAGGGCATCCTAACAAAGATTGTTTTCCATTTTCCTCCGTATCTGGCAGCCTCTGTTACTACTGGGAGAGAGAGGAAGCGAATCAAAAGTGGAATGAATTTGTGCTGTTTTTAGAGCCTGCTCTTTCCCACACCCTTTATATACCTCACCTTACTTAATTCCATGACGACATAGTGAAGTCTATATTTTTATTCCGCTATTACAGGCACGTATATTAAAGGGCTCAGAGAGTCAGTAGCTTGCTCAGAGTCACAGAGCTATAGCTCGGATTGGAGCCCAGAGCTGTGTGATTGTACAGAGCCTATTACGTGGTCCCTACCTACATTATGCTGAGTCCTTTTGCCTGCAATTAGGTTGAACAGCTGTCAAGTCAGCTGAAAACTGTGGTTATGGCTATAGGCCATAATCACAGGCAAGCAATAAGGAGGCAGCATCTTTTGGGAGTGAATTTGCAAAATCCTATGAAGTCATGGCAACTGTGGCCCTGAAGACAAGGCCCAGGTAGTACTCAGGCAGATTCAGAGAGAGCTGATGGAGAATAGGTGTGAGTCTCCTACCTGGCCATTACTGTTTGGGTAGAACTTCCCTTCTCCCTTCTTCTGAAAACAAGAAACAAACAAACAAAAAAACTTGAACTCCACTCAGGTTTTTTCTACTGCAGCTGCTGCAAACCAATGGGCTTTGGGGAACTGTGCTTCCCTTCAGAAAGGAAAGAGTATTTGAGGATGAAAAGGAAGGTAAGAAAGAGGGATTTAGGTGCAAGGAAATTTACATCATCTTTAGATGAAGGAGGGCTTGAAGGAAACATCCCAGCATGTAAAAGAAAAATGATAAATTAAGACTAATTTTTAAAAAAGTATCTATGTACATTTTTTCACAGGCATTGCTAAATCCCGTGTTTTAAAAATTAATTTTTCCCTCATATTAGCAATGTCACAATAGTCACTATCACTGGAATGACACTGTATCATGCAAGGGGGTGGCAGAGGAAAGCACAGGCAGTGATGGATATACAGATCAACGTAATGTGATGTGGCATCCCTTCTCAACTGCAAATACAATTACCTTCAGGGTGACAGAACAGCCAAACTGCTTCAGTAAATTACTAGGATATTGCCTTGCTGCTCTAAATCCTGAGTCTGTTTTCTGGGTTTCTATATGTTTGTGGAGAAATGAATTTCCAGTTAAATCTTTGTTATTCTCTCCCTAGAGCCAAAAATTGTGGGTGGGGCAAAGACTTATATTCAAAACAAATTTTACTCCTCGATGCTATCGCTATCTTTCTTCCAAGGTCTCTTTGTCAAAGTACCATTAATCTATGCAGGCCACTGCATTGATCCTACATTATCGATTCATTAACCACCATTTATGGAATACCTCCAATGCATCAGTCACTGTGCTAGACATTAGGGATATAGAGACAAACAACACACTCCAGGAGCCCATGTTTAGTAGAGAAGAAGGACAACTGAACAAATAGTCACTATATAAAAGTTCAATGGTCAAGGGTTATACAAAGTATGATAAGCACATCTGGTATGTATGAGTATCTTCCAGACGGGGAAAATTTCTTACATTTTCTGTTGCAAAACAAATTTCCCCTGTTTTTTTAAAAAAATAAGTTGGCACCATTCAAATCGTCAATCCAAAATTAACTGGTCTCTAAGTTATTGATGCCCTGCAGCTAGAAAGTCTTTAATTTTATTACTGAAATCTACTGCAACATAGCCAAGTCTAATATAATACAACCCAAAGGGGAAATATCACATTTATCTAGATATGCAATTGAAAAAATTCTGTATACTTAGAAACTATGATATTTTCACTGCATAACAATTTGGGGAAATCACATCAGGCCACATATTTAGAAGGTATCCCATGGCAACCATGAGAAGTTGCTTTGGTCTCACATAGCTGAACATAAAAATGACTCCTTGCTTATCAGATGCCTGGAAGAAGAAGGGGCAGCAAAAGTTATATCTCCTTTGGATTATTAAATTAAGCTCCTCTCTGGGCCTCCATGAGCTCTTGTGAAGCAAGAAAATGCATGTCCTACTCTTGGTCCCATGGATGTAGTAGATGTTCTTCATGCTTGATTTTTTTCTTTTTTATGGCATGTGTCTTGCTCATACTTAGGGGCTTGTGGTTCAGTGGAGACCACACTGGACTGGACTGAACAGACAACTGAAGAGCTCTCTCTACCTTTCAGCATCTCTGTCTGCCTTTCTGACTACCTAAAAAGTACTACAACCTCTGACTCTGTTTCTAAGGTGGATTTTTCCTACTCATGCTTCCTAGCGACTTGGTGAGGATTTGTTGAATCATGGGACATTTGAGCTTGCCAAGGTAAGGCTTCATTGTGGCTTTGTGTGGCCCTTCTGGGATCACTGATGTGCCTGGGCCAGGTTCCTTTGTATTTGAAGGAGGGAGGAGTTGGTTTGGAGGCACAGTCTAAGAGGAGAGAAGAAGTGGAGGGTGAAGATGAGGGCACAGCAACTGGTCTCTTTATGGCATCTCATACAGAGTTGGCACCTTGGCAATTAGGATATTGGGGACCAAAAACTGATGCACCACTTTAACGATTCTTTGTAAATGTAGGGCAGGTTGGAGGTCAGAAACACAGGCAGGACTTCCAAAGGCTGTGGGCACTGTTCCTGTGAGGCTCAAGTGACAAGGTGGGAGACAGGATTGGGTGGAGGGCACAGGTCTTCCATGTTGAAGAACCCTCTAACATCCTGAAGACTGCCTACCTTAAGACCAACCCAGCAATGCTGGGTGCTTTCTTGGTAGACTGCTTGGAGAGGCAGCCGTGAGGAGTCTTTGTGGTCCATGGACAACTGGGGACTGGAACATGGGGAAGTTGGGTGGTTACAACTGTAATTATTAGACCAATCTGTGGCCCACATGATACCCACCTGAAAGAATTCTTGCCCAGCTCTGTGCCTCCTACCTCAGATGTGGCACCCAGAATGGCACCAAACACGCCTAGTGAGGTTTGGAACAAAAGTAAGCTAGCTTCTCCGCTATGTTTTCAGTAGCCTTCCTGATAACACCCAGCATTTTTTGAGCTTCTTTAGCTTCAGCACATGTTTCCACCAGTGTCCCCTAACAGAGAGGATGACTATGTCACTAAAGAAGTGGAGCAGCTGAAAATAGACTCAGCTCTTGGCCCCTGTAGAGACTGCGAGATTCTGTGCACACCGTGACAGTCGGGGCTTCTGAGCACTGTGCTGTTCAGCTCTATTGCACAACCTGCCACACCCCGTTACTGTAAATGGAACACCGGCTGTGAGTTGGTCAAGGCCTTGCCATGACAAGGCCACTTGCATGGGACTCTAAATTAAAAAAAAAAAAAAATAGGTCTCTCTTATTGACTGAAAAACTGTTTCTCTTTTTCATATTTCTCACTGTCTGGAGCTGAATTATTAACAGGCAAAAATTAGGTGGGGCTTCATTGATATTCTCATGAGCTTTTACAACAAGATTGGAAAGTGTGCCTCGGTGAATTGCCTTTTGTTAGCAGTGTGGAGATGCAGGCAAAAATGAGCAGCGTGGTTTGTGTTTGCAGCCGCCCCTCCCCTCTCTTCAGCGTCTCTCCTTCCCGGTTGCAAGATGCGTCTTTAATGCGCCACGCTGACAAGGCATTTCAGTCATGCAGCTAATTAATATCATTCCGAGGCTCAATGTGACAGTTCCTTCAAACTCATAAATCACAAACCACTAACAAACGTCATTCCTTTTCTGATCTCTTTCTCTTTCTTTTTAATATGTTGATTTACTTTCAGTATGCGTAACCAAAAAAGAAAGAAACAAACCAATAAAAATACTGATGAAAATGCCGGGTGCCATGACTTGAATGCATTTTAGACTTTCCAAGCCAGCAATGCAACAGCCAGGAAAACAGCAAAGAAAAAAAAATCACCCTTGCCTTTCAGGGAATGAACATGGGAGGAAAACAAAACATCAGACAGTGTTCTATCCTTTAGAGACTATGAGTCAATCCCCGGGGGCTGTATCAAGACAGACCCAGTTACCTGGAGAATACAAAAAATGGCCTGGCCAAAGTTCAAACACTAGAGTGACCAAACAAAAGGATTCCCAGGGAAGAAGAGGCACTAATCAAAGCTCTGACAGCACCCAGCCCTGATGAAAAATGACTGTGGAGAATTCCCATTAAGGATATTTGAAACCACAGTTCTTATCTTTCCCTCCTTCCCCTTTTCTCAGCTGGGGACATGCAGTCTATCTTTTCCCTCCAATCTTATCCATGTCCCGGAGACAGACTGTTCACTTAGGTCAAATCTGGTCAGGGTGGAGGGGTCAGGTTACGGCTACCAGCTGATGAAAAAACTGTAGCTTCAAAGTTGCCTGGTTTGCCAGTTCTCTCAAAAAGATCCACACCCAGTAAAAATAATTCTTAAATTTACCCTACTGATGGGAGCACCTGGAAAAAAGGATTTTTTTTAAGCCTGAATATCAAGTTTGATAAAAGCCAATTATTAGCAGCCTGGAAGAATG
The DNA here is from genome assembly GCF_049350105.2 of Macaca mulatta. Lineage (NCBI taxonomy): Eukaryota > Metazoa > Chordata > Mammalia > Primates > Cercopithecidae > Macaca > Macaca mulatta. The sequence goes on along the minus strand of NC_133417.1, from coordinate 120,829,068 downwards.
CTTTACAAGATCTTGAAGAAAGATTGATTTAAAGAAAATAGTGGAATATTTTTTCATTAATTCATAGCCACAATAGCCCTATTCTTAGGGAGCTTTCTTTTCACAGCCATTCTGATTTTTCAAACACTAATTTCCTCTTCCTGGTTCTGCTCCTTGTGGAATTTATTAAAGAAAAGAAGAGTAGAGTCTTCTACTTATTGCATGGTTGCCAGATAAAGTATCTAAACATAAAAATTAAGAAATTGCTTAGATTACATAGACATAGGCACTTACATTTTAAAAGGTAATGGTTAAAAAGAGAAATTTATCAGTTACATTCATGGGAATGAACATTAAGCATTCATCAAAAAGATTTTCAGAAATAACTGAGAATAAGGGGAAATAAGAATATAAAATTAAAAAGTATTTCTTAGAAAAGCATAGCACAGCGTGTCTCTACTAGAAGGAAGCAAAATAAAATGTTACACATTTTAAATCGAGAAAGTTATCAAAATGTCTAAATCCCTGCCCTAAATCACTGAAATGATGATGTGCATCCATTCTTTCTCCCTCAATGGAGAACACTTGCATATACATAGGTTCTTTAAAAGGCTTTGGTGAGGATGGATATGGTAACATTGTGTCAGAGGTGTGTGAACCAGAGCACCTCCATCTTGAATAGTGGCTGAGTGAAATAAGGCTGAAACCTGCTAGGCTGCATTCTCAGACGGTGAAGGCACTGTAAGTCACAGAATGAGATGGAAGGTCAGCACAAGATACAGGTCATAAAGACCTTGCTGATAACACAGCTTGCAGTAAAGAAGCTAGCCAAAACCCACCAAAGCCAAGATGGCGAGAACAGTGACCTCTGGTCGTCCTCACTGCTATACTCCCACCAGCGCCATCACAGTTTACAGATGCCCTGGCATCGTCAGGAAGTCACCCTATATGGTCTAAAGAGGGGAGGCACTAATAATCCACCCCCCGTTTAGCATATCATCACAAAATAACCACAAAAATGGGCAACCACAGCCCTCAAGAGTTATTCTTTTATTTTTCTACTTTGTTAATAAACTTGCTTTCACTTTACTCTACAGACTTGTCCTGAATTCTTTCTTGGACGAGATCCAAGAACCCTCTCTTCGGGTCTGGATTGGGACCTTTTTCCTGTAACAATTGGGTGGACTAGGTTATGCTGCAATAACAAACAACCCCAAAGTCTTGGTGACTTAAACCACAAAGATTATTTTTTGCTCCTGTTACATGTCAATCAAGATTCAGCAGGGCTGTTTTGTTCATCATGCTTGAAGAATCCAGGCTGATGCCAATGCTGGCTCAAGAGAGACCTGGGGAGTCTCTTCCCAGACCTGGGAAGATCATGATCTTCTTCTCAGAAGCAGGAAGGGACACAGACCAGTTCCATTCACACTTCATGAACCAAGTCATGGCCAATCCTAAATATCAGAGTGTGGAAAGTGCAGTCCAACTTGAGGAATATCTTATGGAGCGGGCAATATTGATGTCTCTCTGGAATGTTTGCATTGGTTCTTTTTCATCCGTGATTTGACTTTCTTCTAGCAGGTGTTGGCCTGTTTACAGATGCCAATAAAATGCTCCTTTGAATGTAACTTCTTCCTTCTGGAATTCCAGGCATCTTGCTATCTGTGGAAATCTCTTGGACTAATAACAGGGTATTGACAATGGATTTCAATGCATAATGCCTAAAGGCAGGTGCAAATTTGAAATTCCCAAGTCCTTGTTTGTTCTGGAAGTCAAGCCTCTTGCAAAGTTAAATGATTTCAGGTTTTTTTCTTCCTGTTTTTTCCTGTTTCTTTCCTCTAATCATCTTTATCTCCCAGACCTTGTTCCATGGCCCCTGTTTTACTGACTAAAACAGAACTTGGTCAGAACTTTTAAAACATATTCTCCAAGGCTTCCAGCATACCATTTCTGCCATATTTTCAAGATCAATTGTGGATGACCATAATAGAGCCAGACTCTGGTGCCAATGTGCAGAGGAAAGAGTTTATAAATATTTACATAGAAAAATGATTGACGATTTTTTTTGTCAAAATGAAATTCAAGATGACAACTACACCCTTCCTTTTAAACAGAAGGTGCATGAGGTTTAGGAGAAAGCAATGAGGAATGAAATTCATAGAACTTGCTGGCTTTTACTCTTCCTTAAAAATAAGAGAATTAGGCCAGGCGCGGTGGCTCAAGCCTGTAATCCCAGCACTTTGGGAGGCCGAGACGGGCGGATCACGAGGTCAGGAGATCGAGACCATCCTGGCTAACACAGTGAAACCCCGTCTCTACTAAAAATACAAAAACTTAGCCGGGCGAGGTGGCAGGCGCCTGTAGTCCCAGCTACTCGGGAGGCTGAGGCAGGAGAATGGCATGAACCCGGGAGGCGGAGTTTGCAGTGAGCTGAGATCCGGCCACTGCACTTCAGCCTGGGTGACAGAGCGAGACTCCGTCTCAAAAAAAAAAAAAAAAAATAAGAGAATTAAAAAGAGAAATTTAGGCTTTTTATCAGGCCAATTCAGATATGTTTTTGAGACATGATATAATAGTAAATCACAGTATAACATTTACAATAACAGGCTCCTGAAAATAATTGCTATTGTAAAAGCGATACATTTATTGTTGATAATTAGGAAAATAATGAAAGGTATAAAGGAAAAAAGAATCAGCCATAATCTTAGACTCTAGAAATAATCATTGCAAGCATTTGGTGTTATCCTCCCAGTATTTTCCTTGTGTCTGCAGTTTTTCTATGCAATTAAAAAATATACTGCAAAGGGTATAACTATCGGTCCACAAATTCAGACATACTTGAAACAATAATTTCCTTCATTTTTTTAAGGCTCAAGTTGGTTTCTTTCTTTCTTCTTTTTCTTCCCCCCTTTTTTAGAGGCAGGGTCTTTCTCTGTCGCCCAGGCTAGAGCACAGTGGCATGATCACAGCTCACTGCAGCCTCAAACTTCTGGGTTTAAACAATCCTCCTGTCCCAGCCTCCTGTGTAGCTAGGACTACAGGTCCATGCTGCCATGCCAGGCCAATTTTTTAATTTTTATTTTTGTAGGGATAGGGTCTCATTATGTTACCCAGACTGGTCTCAAACTCATGGTCTCAACTGACCCTCCCTCTCTGGCCTCCCAAAGTGCTAGGATTACAGGCATGAGCCATCATGCCCCATACAGATTAGTTTCTATTTTAAGTCCTCACTTTGCCTGGGAACTGAAATTTAATGTTGGTCAATGTGAGACAACTTCCTTCTTTCTAGAGGTTTGTCTAAATTGATGGGGTGGGGTGATGGAGGCCCAAGACACAGGAAGGAATGTGCTACATCCTTGAACAATGATTTACAAATGTATCTGCAAAGTTTCTTCTTCCTGTTTGAATTTTTTTCTTTAGTTCGAAAGCCTCTGCCTAGGAAATAAGGTCACAGGACCAACCAAACTCTAGCTCTCTTATTAACAAACTCCCAATTTATTCTGTCCTAAATCCAGTGGTACCTTTTTTTTCAAGTACAAGAACATGCTAGTTATCTACCTATTACCTTTCTGCTCGAAATCCACCCTCCCCGTGCTGTGCTCTGAGATTCTGGAAACTTTATTTTCCAGGCTCCTTTGCTGGCGGACGTTCTGCTAATTCTGCAGCTGGTTGCAGCAGAGGAAGATGGACAGCAGAAGGAAGGGAAAAGTGGTTTCCTTCCCGATTATTGCCAGTCCTGTCAGTGTTACCCAAGACTGGCAATTTGTTCCACCAGCAGCAATGCCTTCGGACTTCTGCCTCAGTGTTTTCAAGAAGTCCCGGTGTTACAGGAAAGGTGTCCTGATTCAGACCCCAACAGAGGGTTTTTGGATTTTGCACAAGAAAGAATTCAGGGCAAGTCCGTAGACTAAAGTGAAAGCAAGTTTATTGGGAAAGTAAAGGAATAAAAGAATGACTACTCCAAAGAGCAGCCCTGAGAGGGCTGCTGGTTGCCCATTTTTATGGTTACTTCTTGATGATATGCTAAATAAGGGGTGGATTATTCATGCCTGCCCCTTTTAGACCATGTAGGGTAACTTCCTGACATTGCCATGGCATTTGTAAACTGTCATGGTGCTGGTGGGAGTGTAGCAGTGAGGATGACCAAAGGTCACTCTCGTGGCCATTTTGGTTTTGGTGGGTTTTAGCTGACTTCGTTACTGCAACCTGTTTTATCAGCAAGGCCTTTATGACCTGTATCTTTTGCTGACCTCCTATCTCATCTTGTGCTTTAGAATGCCTTAACTGTCGGGGAATGCCGCCCAGTAGGTCTCAGCTTCATTTCACCCAGCCCCTACTCAAGATGGAGTTGTTCCGGTTCAAATGCCTCCGACACTAGCACCCACAACATCAGGGACCCTCAGAAGAGAAGAGCCATCAATGGCTGGGCGAGGCCGCAGGAGCACCACCTCCAGGAGGTCCTCTGCTGTAGCTTCCAGCGTCTACTAAGCCCCCGCTTTCTCCCCATTGCTATCCCTCCCCACGAGCCATCCATTGGAAGCTTCATATTATTTCCTCCAGATTATTCCCTCAAAGCCTGCTTTTGCTCTTTTAGCCTTCCAACACCTAGAGAGTTTCTAGGTGTTTAATTTCCATAATTAAACCCACTCTGTTGAAATACCTAGTGAGATTTAGAATTTCCTCAAGAGACCCGACTGACACTTGGAGGCGGGATTCTTCTTTCTCTTAATCTTGATGTTTTTCCTCAGAGGAAATCCCTCCATCAGTGATGTTTGCATCCCAGGCATCTGGCCTGAGCTCGTGAAAGGATTCACGCAGGTGAAAACACAAAAACTAGTGACTCATCCGCGATCTCTGTTTCCTGCCCAGTCTCATAATGCTCTTCTCCTGCCATTATAAACACAGAACTGGGCTACGTGCCTGAATGGAGGAGGGGAGGCGGTGATAGAAAAAGGGGGAAATCATTACTATCACAAAAGTGCGATATAATTACGGTACTTTATATAAATATTGCATTTTAGAATTTTTTCACAAGCATCCTTATATTCCCTTTCTCTGCTAAGCCCTGCCCAAATTGCAGATTGATGGACAACATAAATATTGTTGTTGTTGTAAGTCAGTAAGTTTTGGAGTAACTTTTTCTTTTTTTTTTTTTTTTTTTTCCGAGACAGGATCTTGCTCTGTCTCTCAGGCTGGAGTGCAGGCGTGTGAATACGGCTCACTGCAGTCTCAACCTCCTGGGCTCAAGTGATTCTCCCTTTTTGGCCTCCCAAACAGCTGGGACCACAGGCATGTGCCACCACACCTGGCTAATTTTTTAATTTTTTGTAGAGATGGGGTCTTGCCACATCACCCAGGCTGGTGGTGAGCTCCTGGGCTCAAGCAATTCTCCCACCTTGGCCTTTCAAAGTGCTGGGACTATACATATCAGCCACCACACTCAGCCTGGAGTAAATTTTTACACACCTACATTGTCTAGTACCGGCCCTGTCGTGTGTGTGTGTGTGTGTCTGTGTGATACGTTTATAAAAATAAATAACTTGCATTATTCTGACATGTCTTGGTTTTCAAAGGTTAGAAGAATCTTGGTCATCCAGAAAGCTTGCTACAGCTGCCCAGCATTTGCCTCCTCCACGAAGAAGGACCAAAATAACAAGTAGACAATCACATGCCAAATAAAATGTCTAAGGGAGAGCACTGAAACTCAGCAAAAACGTTACGAAGACCCTCTGAGGTGCAGAAACTCAGGAAAGCAAAGCAGCCAGCCAGGATCAGCTCAGAGCCAAGAGGGCCCCCGCTTGAGGAGGAAAGGTAAGCAGGAGATGCCCCGCAGGCAACATTCCCACCACAAATGCCTGCAAGCCTAGCTGTAGGAGAGCAGTGTTGAGTCCAGTATAGGAGCTGCCTGGAGTCTCTGCGACCACATTGCTCCAGAGAGACCACTGGGTCCCTCCTTAGTCCCTGGGACCAAGCTGCTGCAGCACAGTGCCATTTTGAGTACAGAGCCACTGCCAGAATGCTTCCTGTCTTGGGGCCCAGGAACCCCTGCATGTCCTCATCACTGGAGCCCCAATATCATTCCATCACACCCACACACAAGGCTGCAGGGCCATGACTGCAGTTGGACCCAGTGGTGCAGCTGTGAACCTAGCGCCTGAGCCCGCATAGTGCATAGAACTCCAGGAACAGGTGGTCCAGCAAAGTGGGAAGGCTGCCTCTAAGGTAAAGAAAGCAAAGGGGCATGGTCCTCAGAGTCTGAGAGCTGACAGCCAGGGACCTGCTGCTGCCTGCAACCCTGCCCACTCCAGCAGCAGAGCCACAACACACCTGCATGTCACCGCATACCCTAGGGGGCTGAGGGCTGGCTCTCCTGAGGCTCACTGTAGCTAGCCTCCCCACCTACTCCAGCAGCAGAGCCACTGCATGCCCACCACCAAGGATCCTGAGGACCAGGCCACCCGAGGCTCGTTGATGATGGCTAATACACCAACTCCAGTGATGAAGCTACCATGTGCCCCTACCCAAAGGCCCAAGGACTGGCTTGTTTGGGGCCCAACATCACCGCCAGCAACCTTGCCCCCTTCAGCAGCAAAGCCTTCATGCACCACCCCAAATGCCTGAGGATCAGCTCTTCTGAGTGCCGCCACCACTGTGAGCTCAAAGAAGTAGAGAGAAGAATACAGTTACTAGAGGCTGGGAAGGATGAGGAAGACAGGACTGGGAGGATGAATAGGGAGAGGCTGGTTAACAAACACAAAATTACAACTAGATAAGAGGAAAGGTTCTAGTGTTCTAAAGCACTGTAGGATGACTACAGTTAACACTTATTGTATATTTCCAGATAGCTAGAAGAAACTATTTTGGATGTTCCCAGCACAAAGAAATGATAAAAGCTTGAGGTGATGGGTATGTTAATTACCCTGATTTGGTCATTACACATTCTATACATGTATGGAAATATCATTCTGTACCCCATAAATATGTACAATTTTTATGTGTCAATTAAAAATAACAAAAAAGGATCTGCATTAACATGGCTTCAAATTAGACTTGAGAAACTTTTGAAAAACATTTATTATATTTAATACATACAGAGCTCCAAAATCTGCAGCTCATTTATCGGAGGGCACATAACTTTGTTGGATGTATTGTTAAATGCAAGTTACAAGTTTCTCTTCTTCTAGATTATCAAGCATTTGAACTCCCCCCTCCTCATTAAAGTTGATTTAAACATAGAGACTTATACAGGTTATATGGGATTTAGTTCCGTGGTTGCTTGAGCCAAAAGAAAGTCAAGATGGATGATCTGTGTTAACTCTGTGCATCCATTTGTGTATTTATGAAGCTGAGAAGCAAGTCTGAAATTTTATGTGCCCTTTAAAAGATAAAATCTTCTGAGAGAAGCATATCCTGCCTCCATAAATACTGCACCAAAAGCTTATGCATCATCTAATAACAATAATAAATATTTCCAGGTCAAAAACAACCACAAGTTTGCAATTGATTTTGACCGTTATTTCACACTGAATAACTGCAGGATGCAAGAAAGCCAGAATAATGATGTAGACCAACATGCAAAGACAATTTGCAGTCAATTTGAATAGCCTATTTTCCCTCCAAATGGCAGCAAAGACAGGATTTTAGGTACTCTAAGGCTGAAGTACTTAAAATAAAAGATAGGTTTGATGGGGAAGACAGGTTAGAATAAAATTAATTTAGAAATATTGCAAGTGATCCTAAATACAGTACCAGAATGAATAAACAGTATATTTTCAAAACATTTTAACAGTTGTATGAGGAGTAAAAATAACTATAAATAAAGATAACTCAAGAATTCTATAAGCAAGCACACACATGAAATTCATTTTATAAGAGGAAAGCTAACTCCATTTCTCTTGAAATATGGAATAGCTTCTTGAAGCAATTCTAAATGCTAATCTGCTGGAATGATGGCTTCATTGCACAAGAATTCTGCTCAGTTCCTTGGAAGTCTCCCTGAAGAAGTCAGTCTGAGAATGGGGGAATTCCATTATTGGTCAGAAGAATTCTTTGGTCACTATTGGAAGTGGGTTCAGTTTAGGGTGACTGTTGATCAACAGGGTTCATGGGTTTGCTAAAACTCATTTCAGGCAAGCTTTGGAAGTGCAGTTCGCTTGGTGCTTATGGGGTTAAAAACAGGATAGAGGGAATTTCACATTATTGGAGGGCCTGAAAGGGAACTGATTCCCACAAGATGCTCAGACAAGATCAACCCCAGCCCCTTTTCTGGTTTAGCATTTCTCTGGGCTATAGAGGTAGAAGAAAAGGCCCTGCATGGGCCCACTCTACTTATGCTTTGAGGTTTTAGATAATCTTATTAAATTGTAGCAATCTTAAACAGAACTGCAAGGTTGCTTTTAAAACCATATCTCAGATTTCTTTGAGCTAACAAATGGTAAAATGTATCTTTGGTATTAGAGTGAGATAAAGGTAGTTATAACTTTCTTTCTTTTTTACTTATTTTATGTTAACGTATGCAACAAAGGGTACAAATTGTAGGTACACAGCTCATTGAATTTTTATGTCTGCACATGCCCATGAAACCAACACCCAGAGTAAGAATAGGGATAATTTTCTCCTCCCCTGAAAATTCCCTTGTGCCTTTTCCTCATCAGTACCTCCAAAGGTAACCACTATTTTGATTTCCATTACCATAAATGAGTTATACTTGTTTTTGAAAAGATTATTTGAAATGTGTAATATAAGTATTGGCAGTTATTTATCTTACAGAAGTATCACTGAGAAGTCATTTCTTCTCTCCTTCATTTATTCATTTGTTCCAAACACTGTCTAGTACCAACATTGTCCACCTGGCATTGAGAATACAATATTGAAAAAAGAGTCACTGCCTGCCCTCAGGAAAAAATCAGCATATTTGAAAGAATACACACAAGTAAACAGGCAGTTATGGCAAAGTGTGGTAAAAGCTGCAAAATAGGGAAGTGTCAGATGCCAAGAGAAAATGGTGTATGACATAGACTTGGGTGGTCAGTAGTGGTTTCTGGAATGAATGACATTTAGACTGAAACTGGAAGGATATGAGTAAGGGCTAATCGGACCAAGATGAAGAGATACAGAGCAGAAGGAACGGTAGGAACAAATGCTCAGAGGCAAAAGAAAGCTTTGAATATTTGAGGAACTGAAAAGCAAAACAACAAAATAGCCATCCCTTGACTACACAAGCGAACTGGGGTCAGATCCTGAAGGACTTTGCAGATCATTTTTCTGCTTGCAGACTTTGTACTTGACATTAAGGGCCACGGAGAGCCACTGAAGCATTTTCAGCAAGGGACTGTCATCATCAGATTGGTATTTGTTTTGAAGTAGCACATGTAAGAGAAAATGACAATATGGATGAATAAAGAGTTTGAAAAACAACTTTGCTTTGATACTTTTGTTTAGGATGAAATATCTGAGATAGCACCCCCCCATCAGCCATTTTTAATGGCACTACTATTTGAGCAGAAGTTGCAAGAACATTTGCAACAGATAAGCTTTTTCTGTAGAACATAAAGCAGGGATGCTTGAATGATGTGTTACTTGAATTCCATTTTAGTAGGAAGCCGTCCATAATAGGAGCAAGTTGAGGAATATGCCTAATGTTTACAGTGGCACATGTAGGGTTTGCATCTGCCTTCAATGTTCCTATAATATGAATCCTCCACTGCAGAAAATTCCTTCTGGAATTTTCTATTTTATGTGTTAAACTTTATCAAAATCTTTTCCTGATGTTTATATTTCTGTGATAATCATTATTAAACTGAAAAATGAAGATGAAAAGTCTCAAAACCGTCTTCACTGACTCTCTAGTTTCCATGTCCCCTTCTTTGAAACCTATACTTTAATTAATGGTCTGGATAATTTTTTCAAACATCTGCCCTGTTTGCCTACTGCTTGAGTACCCAAATGGATGTCTAAGCTGATGAGATTAACTAGATAGTCAACGAATTCCCACTCTACCATGTCACGTAGACACAGTTTAAGTAAAGTGACTGCATGCTTTGCCTTCTTCATTGTGATAAATTGAAATTCAATGTTTTCATCAGTATCACTTTTATTTCCCTCTTTCTTACTTGAATGGAATCCATTTTTAAGCTTTTTGATTTTTTTGTCTTATTAAAAAAAAGCACATAACATTCCTTCACAATAGTATTGTTATTCAACTTTTTGTCATGGTTGAAATATTAGTGCAATACTGAAGTGTCTATAAACCAGATTTATTTATTACCACACTGACAAAAGTACAACTAACAAACAGTTGGTAGGTAGATAACATTAGAAAAATCCATGCTATGAAAGGGAATTTTAGTATGAATTCATCAAAGTAACTAGTAATTTTTAACAGACTAGTGACATATACGCCTCTCTCTCTAACTTGATTATAAACCCTTGGAGGGCAAGTGTTATGGGGGAGTTATATTCCTCCAAAATTCATATGTTGAAGTCCTAACCTCTAGTACCTCAGAATATGACCTTATTTGGAAATAGGGTCTTTGCAGGCTGGGTGTCATGGCTCACGCCTGCAACCCCAGAGCACTTTGGGAGGCTGAGATGGGTAAATCACTTGAGGTCAGGAGTTCGAGACCAGCCTGGCCAACATGGTATAACCCCGTCTCTACTAAAAATACAAAAAATATTAGCCAGGCCTGGTGGCGTGCACCTGTAATCCCAGCTACTCAGAAGGCTGAGGCAGGAGAATCGCTTGAACCCAGGAAGTAGAGGTTGCAATGAGCTAAGATCACACCATTGCACTCCAGCCCAGATGACAGAGTGAGACTCCATCTCAAAAAAAAAAAAAAGTGGAAATAGACTCATTGCAGATATAATTAGTTGAGTTAAGATGAGGTCATACTGGAATAGGGTGGGCCCTAAATCTAATATGATTGGTGTCCTTAAAAAATAAAGGAGGGGAGTCTGAACATATGCAGGTACACAGGGAGAATGCTGCATGAAGCTTGGTGTTATGCTGCCACAAGCCAAGGGACTACCAGAAGCTAGGAGAGGGGTCTGGAACAAATTCTTCCCTAGTGCCTTCAGAGGCAGCATGGCCATGTCAACACCTGGATTTTGGACTTCTGGTCCCCAGAACTGTTACACAATATATTTCTGTTGTTCTAAGCCACCCAGTTTGTGGTAGTTTGTTATGGCAGCCCTAGAAAATGAATACAGCAAAGATTACAGCTCACTCATTTTGTATGACCTACAGAGGCCCATGAATGTTGGCTGAATTCAAATTGCAACTATAGACCCCAGCTACTTGGGAATGTGCTAGGATTGATTTCCAACTGCTTGCACCTAGAGCGGACAGGCACATGATCACAGCATCCATCCACTCCCTACCCCACCTCCACCCTGAAAAAGGATGACAAAGAAGCTTCTTGATGTACCAGAAGGGAACCTCAGCCAGATGAGGCTGAAGCATCCACAGCAGCATGCTTCACAAGGATACTCAGGCCTAGAAATCTCACCACCCTCAAATCTGCTCCTCTTCTCCAGTTCTTGTAGACATGTGTGAGGGTCAGACAACTTCTTTACCTGCATTCAAGGAATTTCTCCTAAGTGTATCTTTCACTCAATCATACTGTAGCCCATCATGACTCATGAGCATAAGTTAATGAAGCTTGAGTAAGTGAACCTCCACTTTGATTGAAGGAGGAGTAGACTAGCAGCGAATGGCCTGGGAATATACTAGAGACAACTACATAGCACTAGTTTTCACCGTTTGTTTTTATTTCCACTGTATATGACACAGGCATGGCTTAGATTAGTTCTGACTCAGCTGTGCACCCCAAAGAATAAGTCATTGTCTTATCTATCCCTACACTGAAGTTGCCACTTGGTTAAAGTTTTAAAGTTGGTAGTTTGTTAAAATATCTATATATATATTTGAAGATATATATGTGTGTGTATATATATTCATATGTTCCTTGAACATATATGTTTATATATGTGCATGTATTTTGAGTGTGTGACATCAAGTGTGTGAAGCACACAAATCTTAAGTCTTCAGCTCAAAGACTTTTTATGTATAGATACACTTGTGTCATGACCCAGATCATCAAGATCTAGAACATTTCCAGCACTCCAGAAGATTCTCCTGTGTTCCTCCCTAGGCCTTTGCAAGTATAATATTTAATAAACTTCAAATTCCTTTCTCGTAACCCTGCTGACAAAAAAAAAAAAGTTTTCTGTACTAAAGTTCTATGGCAGTTCATAAGGAATGTAGAATCTGGCTCAAAGCTTACTCTGCTGCCTTTGTATTGTCTGCAAAGAGCAGAGCTTGCAAACTGGCTGCCTGTGGGTAAAATCTGCTCTACATATGGTTTGTTTGGACTGAAATATGTCTTTAAAAAATGAGCCAAAATTTCTCTTTAAAGATAGGAAAATGTCTTACATCCTCTCTCTCAGAAAAAAATCACCTGGAGCTGAGTAGTAATTGCCTGATTAAAATGGGTACAGTCAAGGAGCTCTACCTCTCTCCACCATGTATGCAATGTCTGCATGAGCACGCCTGCCTGCTGCCCTTGTGTGTGTATGTTACCTGCTTGGTCCTTGGGCCAGCCACAGCTAGACAAGATGGGAAATGTAAAGCAGACTTTTAACGGGAGACTGTTTATTCCCTGCAAAGGGAAAAGTTACCTTCAGTACTCCCAACATATTTGAAGGGAAAACAGAAAATAGAGCTGGATTTTAAATTAATACACCATTTTGTGTAACTTTGCAGTGATTTGCTTTCTGAACTTGCCTATTTTATTAGGGTTCTCTTAGAGGGACAGAACGAATAGGATGTGTGTGTGTGTGTGTTATATAACTCCCATATATAACATATATAAACTCCTATTCATACATATGTACACACACACACACACATACATATATATATGGGAGTTTATTAAGTATTAACTTACACGATCACAAGGTCCCACAATAGGCTGTCTATAAGCTGAGGAGCAAGGAGAGCCAGTCTGAGTCCCAAAACTGAAGAACCTGGAGTTCGTTGTTTGAGGGCAGGAAGCATTCAGCATGGGGGAAAGATGTAGCCTGGGAGGCTAAGCTTGTCTCTCCTTTTCATGTTTTTCTGCCTGCTTTATATTTGCTGGCAGCTGATGAGATTGTGCCCATTAGATTAAGGGTGGATCTGCCTTCCCCAGCCCACTGACTCAAATGTTAATCTCTTTTGGCAACACCCTCACAGACACAACCAGGATCAATATTTTGTATCCCTCAATCCACTCAAGTTAACACTAAATATTAACCATCACACCTATTACTTATTATCTAGCATTTTAAGTAGCTTTACATGGACACTTTTGCATGCATGCATGCGCAACACACACACACACACACACACACACACACCCCGATATTAATGTCTAACATCTGGATACTGGCTGATGTTTAATTTTTAATGTAACCATTATGCTGGAAGGCATTCATTTGTGATATAACCACAGCTTCAATTCTGGTGTTATATCTTTTCTACTTAACTAGTTCCATTAGATTTCTAACTGAAGAGTGAATTAACTCATTTTTCATGGCCCTTTATATTGCAAGGTGAACTTGAACCATCTTATTAGATTCATGTTAGACATATGCTTAGTGTTGAACATTCTCTCTACATATATATGAAAATCTTTATGAATGGCATTTGAAAGTAGGACATAACCATTGTCTCATAAAAACCTAGGCACTTCTAAGTCTCATTATAAAAGTTCCTCATTTAAAAACAGTATAAAAAAGAATTGCCATTTTAAAGGAAAGCTACATGAAATGTAGGTTTTGAATGAAGAGTTCCTTGGCTTTGCTTTGCTTCTGAGCAACGCTTCTCCTTTTATGTTTTGCACAACCTCATAACAATTTTTCTTACAATCTTCTAGACTGTAATATCACTACTTTCCATTTTTCATACAAGGTAAGTACCCATACCATCAATATATCTTAACATCAAGGGCTTGTAAGCAGTTTCTTTCTGATGTGTCAAATTATTTGTAACCCACTTCAGAGTGATCAGAGATGGTTAACTGGTAAAACTGATTAATAGAGATAAAATCATAGCAGCAGAAAAAAAAACATCGAGGAAATATTTATTTAGGATTTATTTAACTGTATTTGGAATAGTCATTTCACACATACATATAAGCACATGTGCACACCCCACAGTGGTTTTACTTTTAAAGTCTATATGAAAGGTCTTATGTTATTTTACTATATCCTGAAAAATACTTGCTAAGTCAATTTATAAGTACAACCATTGTTATTCAAACTCTTGAGTTACTACATGTTAAGATGACTTTATTTATTTATTTGCTTAGAGATGGAGTCTTGCTCTGTCACCCAGGCTGGAGAGCAGTGATCTTGGCTCACTGTAAGGTCCACCTCCCAGGTTCATGCTATTCTACTGCCTCAGCCTCCCATGTAGCTGGGATTACAGGAATGCAGCACCATGCCCAGCTAATTTTTATATTTTTAGTAGACACAGGGTTTCACCATGTTGGCTAGGCTGGTCATGAACTCCTGACCTCAAGTAATCTGCCTGCCTCAGCCTTCCAAAATGCTGGGATTATAGGTGTGAGCTACCACGCCTGGCCAAATGACATTTTTTTGAAAATGAAATTTTTAATAGTGCTATTAAATGTGATTTTGATCCTATTAATTATCTAGGTTTAGGGAGGGGAAGGTCCAGGTTTAGAGGAAGACAAGGCAATTAGTGGGATGCATGCAAGGCCTTTAAGCCATAGACCCTAGAGGTAGATTTATTTATTATGGCACAGTCAAGCCAATGGGTACATGCCCTTGAAATTATGTCAGAACTCTTGAACACATCAATCTGACCTCAATTTTTCTTTCCACCCTAGTATGAATTTCACAGTAAGAACATCCTTCCACCCCTCTAGCCTCCTTCCGTATTCTCCACTTCTCTTTACAGCAACCACCTCCAGTAAGTTGTCGACACCAGCTATTGCAACTTCTCTTTCCCTCTTCAACCCACTTCTGTTGGACCATCATCCTGGCCCACTCAATGAAACAGTTCTCAAATTCTCTGATGCAAAAGCCAATGATGAGGTATTGCTGCCATTCCCTTGTGGAATTACTTTTCTTGACTTCCATCCACCACACTCTTCTAGTGTTTGTTCCTCCTACTGCAACCGCCTTTCCTTCTTAGTGTCCTTTGATGAATTCTCCTCCTGTTCTGAACCTCCAAACAGAACAAGGCTTAGTCTTCAGGCTTTGAGCCAGATCCTTTGATACCCTGCCCCATGTCCCCAGATCCACTTCTCTGCTTCTCTGCCTAAAAGTTTCCTCCAGCTCCTTTGGAGCCTCAAAGTAGCAGGGACTTAAGACCCTCAGGACCATCCTTCAACTGTTGAATTTAGGAATAAGTGGATAAACACTGAGAGTTCTTATCTCTTGGCAGGACAGTTCTCCAGGGTGCTCTACACAGTTCCTTAGAGGGTCCCCAGTGGAACTGAACTCGAGTTTCTCTAAGTAGTAACCGGTTTATCAATGCCCCCTGTATTCCTTTTATTGGTTTGCTTCCTTTCCTTGTTTTACTTTCCCTCTTCCTCACCTGTGTTTCCCACCACTCAGTTAAATTAAAGTCATTCAATACCTTGTCTTAGGATTGTTTTAGGAGAACTCAGAGAACTGAGATAGAACTTCTGGTGAACAGTGACTCCTTTGGTGATTGGAAGTTTCTAGTCCTGATTCTTTAAATTTTGATGTACTTTGACAACTCCCAACAAGCCAGGTCCTGTCTCATGAAACTGAGACTAGCATTTCTGACCTCCAGCCAGACATGTTTACTTGGATATCTGATAGGCAGCTCAAACTTAAACTCTTTTCTTCTTCTAAATGTGCCTCTCCCTTATCTTCCTAGTCCTAGTAAATAGTGCTCCATCTTTCAAGTGGCTCAGGTCAAACTTGGGAGACACCCTTAACTTCTACGCCTCTCTGATATCACACATCCAATCTCTCAAACCATCTCTACTTTCTCAATATATCATGAAACTGACTTTTTTTAAAAAAAATCTCTTTCACCACTATTGTCCTGGCCCCACCACCGTCATTTCTCACCTGTGTGAGAAATTACAGCAGCCTCCTAACTGCTCTACTGGCTTCCATACTACATAGTCCCCTACAGTTTGCTCAGGACATAGCAGCCAGGATGATCCTGTTGAAACCGTGTCATACTGTGTGACTCTTCAGCTAAAAACCCTGCAGAAGCTGCCCATTCCACACCTGCAATAGTAGCTAAAAACCTTATGATGGTCTACAAGACCCTCCATGACCTGGGCTCCTCATGCCTCTGACTTCACCACCTACCATTTTCCCTCCTGCTGTTTCAACCACACTGACCCCTTGTTTTACCTTGAACTCAACAAGCACACTCACATTTTACATGTATTTCTTCCTTTGAGTCATGCTTTTAAAAACATTTGAAAGATAGTAGCTTAAATATTCATCTGAATCATGTTGCCCTCGCTGATGAAGGACTGAAAGCTCCATTCATTGATGCGTTCCATATTCTCTGTAGTAATCTTTGTAGTATGTGTAATACTGTTGCACACCAAAAACCAAAAGAACAAAACATAATATAAGTTTTTCAACTCCCAAGACATGAGGTTGTAATTAGGCTGTTTAGACTAAGGGGCACAGCCAACTTCCTTTGGAGGTCTTTATTTATTGGGTAAAGGGACTTTACAGAGGATTTTCTCAAAATTGCGTAAAAATTTAAGTTAGCATCTTTTATCACTGAGAAAGTAGGTATGTACTGATATTGGCACATGGCCATTTAGAGAACCAGTAGCACAAATTAGTTGAAGACATTTAAGAGAAAATGACTTTCCTAATTAGAAAAAACATAAAAACTCAAGTAGTACTTAAAACTTTCCACTTTGATCATCATCCTGAAATAAGTAACTTTATTTTCTCCATGTACTTTTATCTAATCCACTCTCAGAATTTACTTGTGATTTTTATAATGGTATCCTTACAAATTGCACAATAAGAAAGTGATCAGAAAAATCCCGTCCAGAAAATGGAAAAGAAAGTAATGATTTGAACAGTGTTAGAAGGGAGCTTGAGCCTAGATGTTGGATGTGGGTTGAGTATAACAGGAAAAAAAAATGCTGCAAGAAATCAGAATGAGAGCAGACATCAGAAGTTGAAGTAGGAAGAAAAGAAAGTGATTAAATATTCTGCAGGATAATTTTGGTACCATCTTGGAATTCAGTTGATATAAATAAATATGAGAGCCTTCAGTAATTATTATTATCATCATTACTGTACTCTTCCAGGAAATTATAGCTTATTTAGTTCTTTATTCTTCATATTAATGAAGTGAAGTTTCATGACAACCCACTAAGAAAATAAAAATGAAAATAATAAATCAGCCTGCGGTTCTTAAAAGCTTAATGAAATCCAAACACTTCCCAATGGAAGATGACTCAGTGACACAGAATTGGCAGTAGTTTGTAGTTAGATCATTGGTTTTTATTGGAATATTTCCGATTTTAAGGAGGCATCTGTAGAACCTTCCTTCCTCTCATAGTCTGCTTGGATTTATTTAAAGAGACCTGGATTTGAGTCATCAACTGGAAAAATACAGTAGAAATATCCCTTAATTGCTTAACTACATTTTTCCAATGGGTGTTAAATTATGGTAGTTTGAATTTAAAAATACAGACTAGCCCCATTCAAACAGCTTTTTTGGGCATTAATAAAAAGGGGGATGAACAGCCCACCAATCTCAAACCTCTGTAAGGGGTGCACAGCAAGATTTGTAATTACGACTTTGCCATCCCCAGAGTTGGGTGAAGAAAATGTTACCTTTGAGTACAAGCTCATTTTATCCCCTTGTCCTGACTGTTCTTTAGGAAATGAAAGCTTTGAAAATGGGCTGCTACTGCTTCTACATCTGGAAATATCTTCAAATGGGCAACACCTTGTCTGTTTGAGGGGATTTTTCTCTGTTAGCTGGCCCATTAGTGAGTCAGAAATAACTCTGCCTCTATGTAGGTGGTGGACCTACTATACTTTGGTTTTGCAACCCGAATACAGCTATTTTAGCATATTGAGCTAGATGTACCTTATACCAATTCTCCCCCTAAAAATAATGTTTAAAAAGACTTTCTTTATCAAGAACTTAGAATATGTCATAAATAATCTTGTTTAAGCTGTACAACAACCTTGTGAATGCCAATTTATCCATTCAACACTTTCTATTAATACTAGACAGGCACTGTCTAAACACTCAGAATATGGTGATGAGCAAGACAGCTAGAGCCCCTCAAAGAACCCACGTTTCTGTAAGATGGATATGCAAATTGCAATTAAACCAAAGGAAACTATTATAAACTGTGGCAAGTGTTATAAGACAGAAAATAATAGGGGAGGTTAGTAAGGTCCCCTCTCAAAAGATAACGGTTAAGTTGATCCAAAAGATAAGGAACTCCTCATGAAGCCCATGGGTGAGAGGGGAAGAGCCTTCCCAGCTTGATGGTGAAGCTTTGCAAATGTCCTGAGGTGGAAAAGAGCTCAGTATATTTAAGGAGTCTAAAGAAGACCTGTTCAGTTTTAGTAAAAATAGCAAAGAGAGAAGTGTTACAAGATGAAACACTATTTTTATTTTTGGCAAGTAGTCTGGCACTTATTGATAGATTGGTATATTAGTCAGTGTTCTCCAGAGAAAGAGAATAGGAGACGATAGATAGATAGATATAGATAGATAGATAATAGATAGATAGATAGATAGATAGATAGATAGATAGATAAATGATAGACTAGAAGGGATTTATTATGGAAATTGGCTCATGTAATTATGGAGACTGAGAAGTCCCATGACAGGCCATCTGCACACTGGCGAACCAGGAGAGCCAGTAGCAGAGCTCGGTCTAAGCCAGAAGACCTAAGACCCAGGGGAGCTGATGTTATAACTCTTAGTCTGGGGCCAAAGACCTGACAATCTGGGTGAACTGCTGTTCCAGAGTCCAAAGGTCAGAGAACCTGGAGTCCTGATGTCCAAGGGCAAAAGAAGATGGGTGTTCCAGTTTCAGAAGAAAGAGAGAATTCACCTTTTCTCTGCCTTTTTGTTTTATCTGAGCCCTCAACGAATTGAATGGTACTTATTCACACTGGGTGAGGGCAGGTCTTTCTTACCCAATCCACTGACTCAAATGCCAATCTCTCCCAGAAACACCCTCACAGATACACCCAGAAATGATGCTTTACCAGCTCTCTGGATATCCCTTAACCCAGTCAAGCTGACAAGTAAAATTAACCATCACAAGTAGGGAATGGAAGTTCAGATAAATTAAGCAGTATCCTCAAGACTGAGTAACTAGTAATACCTCAAGGCTCCTAAACCAGCTCTGTTTGATTCCAACATATTTTCTACAAAGCTATAACTAGTTATAGCTTTTTAGAGTATATGGCCTAAGTTTGGCATTACTTAAAATCAAAACTCAGGCCGGGCGCGGTGGCTCACGCCTGTAATCCCAGCACTTTGGGAGGCCGAGGCGGGCGGATCACAAGGTCAGGAGATCGAGACCATCCTGGCTAACATGGTGAAACCCCGTCTCTACTAAAAATACAAAAAATTAGCCGGGCGCGGTGGCGGGCGCCTGTAGTCCCAGCTACTCAGGAGGCTGAGGCAGGAGAATGGCGTAAACCCAGGAGGCGGAGCTTGCAGTGAGCCGAGATCGCGCCACTGCACTCCAGCCTGGGCGACAGAGCGAGACTCCGTCTCAAAAAAAAAAAAAAAAAAAAAAAATCAAAACTCACCCAGCAGTGATCCCTGTCAGCAAAAGGCAGCTTCCTCATTGCTACCCTGCAGAAGTGCCAATGGCCTCCTTTTTGAGTGAGCTGCCCGAAAAGAGCGTCTACCACACTAAGCAGGATGTAAGCGATCTGTGTTTTCAGTGAGGCTGAAGAT
This sequence comes from Macaca mulatta, assembly GCF_049350105.2. Lineage (NCBI taxonomy): Eukaryota > Metazoa > Chordata > Mammalia > Primates > Cercopithecidae > Macaca > Macaca mulatta. The sequence goes on along the minus strand of NC_133417.1, from coordinate 120,809,117 downwards.
ATTATGGTATAAACTTTTGCACTTCACAGTCCAAACTCATCAAGTGTGTGATGTGATCACTAGGGAATATTAAGTCATTCCTGGGTAGACCTTCAGTAGTTATTGAGTGGTACTATTTTCCTATTTATTAATGAAAATTATGTGTGTGTATGATCATATGTGTATATCTGTAAATACTTACACACAAAAACACCATCCAATAATATCTTCGTTTTGAATCACAAACACACAATGCATCTTTAAAAAGATACATTCAATCGTAAAAAAGTTTAAAAATAAGATATTAAATTCCAATTTATTTAATTTTTTAATCAAAGAGCTATTTCTGTTTGCTAAAGGTAGGGAGTCTAAATATTAAGCCAATCACTTTATAGATGTTAATTTATTAAATATTCTCAATAATTCTATGCTGTGACATTTAGAATGTCTGTTTTACAGGTGAAGAAACAGGCTCAGTGGGGTTCAGTCCCCTGTTCCACCTCACAGAGCTAGGCAGGATCAGAATTCAAGTCTCCTTTGCACCTCCCTCTGCTGATTTCCCCAAGACTTTTAAAAATTATTCTTTGGGAGGCCAAGGCAGGCAGATCACAAGGTCAGGAGATCAAGACCATCCTGGCTAACATGGTGAAACCCTGTCTCTACTAAAAATACAAAAAATTAGCCGGGTGTGGTGGTGGGCGCCTGTAGCCCCAGCTACTGGGGAGGCTGAGGCAGGAGAATGGCGTGAACCTGGGAGGTGGAGCTTACAGTGAGCTGAGATTGGGCCACTGCACTCCAGCCTGGGCGACAGAGCGAGACTCTGTCTCAAAAAAAAAAAAAATTGTTTTCCGCTTTTAGGGGAACCATTACACTGATGATGCATATTTACACTCCCATATTTCAAAGTTATTATCTCCTCTCTGGCTCATGTCTTGTGAATTATAAATATTTCTGAGAACTATTTTCAGAATGAAGGAAGAAGTCATTTGGGTCTTTTATCTAAACTTTCACCTGCCCTTAGAAATTAATTGCCTGGGATGTGCCAACTTGCCTTCTTCCACCAGCTGCAAGACGTGAAAATGTTTCTTACTCAATGCTTTTTTAGTGGAAGAAGGGAGAAAGGTGGCAAACTAGCATTCCCCTTTCAGTTGAATCATTTGAACCACATGTACCGATATGTGGCTTTGATTCCTCCATCAGAAATACAACACATTTCATTATATTTTCATGACGACAGCACTGAAAAAAATAGTAAAAGTTTCCTCTTTCTGGCTGTTTACCTGTAACTGGCATTTTGTGTAGCATGTTTAAGAGAGAAGAATGTTTAAGAAGGAAAAGACTAGAAAAGTTATTTTATAATTTATCAATATACAAAGCTGACATCTCAAATTTTACAACAATTACCAAAAAAGGCATGCTGTTACTGAATTGTCAGAAGTATTTGTGTGTGTGTGTGTGTGTGTGTGTGTGTGTGTGTGTGTAGGCCACCACTTGAACTCTAAGATCAGAGGTTTCCTTGTAGATTAAAAGAAATCCAAGGATCAGAAAGAAGAGATGTAGTTTTTATACTCTGTTCATAGTCAAGATATGCATGAGATTGGTCATATTTGAACATTAGTGTTTTGAGTTAAGTAGTACTACTAGATTTGGCATTGTTGGTCTAGACTAATTGGGATATAATCTAAAAATAGATGTTCTACGGTGGCATTTTTGCTCTCTTCCAGTAACATATTTTAGGAAGAAGCTCATATTTAGTGTACTCAACTTCTGTCCATCCACCAGGAGATAGATCCTCTCAGAGACCTATGTCCTTCCAGCTGTGCTATTGACGTAAGAGCTGGGGTGGAGAATTTAGCAACATGACTTGGGCAAAACTAGTGTTTGTAACTGACCACCAGGCTTCCAACGAGTGGTCATGGGAAAGAACCTTATGAATGGAAAGAGCAAAGGGGGCAAGTTTCACTAAAGGTGAACCCAAATACAGGCTGCTCAATTTTTAAATAAAGAGGAATGGACTTCTCCAATGAAAGTAATGCAAAACCAAAGACCAGATGTTTTAATTTTAAAAACAGGGCTGGGGAAAGATAAATAAGCTTTGGTACCATTGTGGAGAGAAGCCATATATAATATGGGCTGTGGCTGACTGAGTAAAGGGATACCCAGCTGAATATCCCAGGGTAGAGCAGAGTGTAATGGTGTCATTAGGTCCCTTGGGTTATTGGGAAGAAAACCTATGTTTAGAGCCAAATCCCCATAGCTTTATGGCAATAATGGATAGAGAGAATTACAGACATTTATATTTGAGAGGGGTCTTGCCCTGTCATCTCTTTTATCTCTTTTATAGTATCCCAATAGGTGAACACATGATTTTTCCTTCAGAGGGGTCAGAAATCGTGCTCATCCCTCACAAGGCAGCCCTTTCTTGGCCATACAGTTGTAGTTGGTAGAATGCTTTTCACTGGTCTGAGTAAAAATATACATATCCATTGTTAATAGTATTGATGACTGAAATCAGAAAGCAAAAATTTATGTATACTTCTATAAAATATGATAGCTACTCTAATATCTGAATGTGTTTATCACATCTTTAGTCTTTGCTTCTCCAAATGTTATTCAAACATTCCTCATCTGACATGCTTCCTATTTCACAGTCTCTTTTGCCATCCCTTGAATGTTCTCTAATTTGTTAGTATTGCCTTGATGCCTTCACACTCAGAACTGAACAGTGTATTCTAGCTAAGCCAAAGGATAGAAGAGGCAGGGGATACTCAAGGCTGTGTTTTCCTTTCGTATCTTATTAGAGGGAATGTCAGAGTTAACTACACCAAATCTGGACCTTATGTCTAAAAGTGTAGGTTCTTCAACAATTCAATTAGTTTTAGATCCCTGTGACTAGTGATAGGGCCACAACACAGAGGGCAACGCTCAAGACCTTGAAGGAAATACAAATATTTCACCCCAAAATATACTTCTTTACATATTTCGAGATGGCTCTTCAGAGCGCCTGCAAACAGAAGTAGCCCTGCAAAGCTGTCTTTTGTAGGGGTGTGGAGGGAGGGCAGAGGGGTTGGTTTGCATCTGTAGAGAATCTGTATTGATGCAGCCAGGCTATCTCTGAGGGCTTCCCTTGTCCAGATCTAGGAAAGATTAACAGAGTTTGACACCTTTAAAGGTCTGAAAAAAGCATTTACCATCTAGTCTCTCTAAAGGCTGCTGCCTGTGAGGTTTCATCTACATATGAAGAGACTTCAAAAAGTTCTTGGAAAAATGGACTTCAAAGATAAAAATTAAAAGTGTAAACTTTCTTACTCAACATAAGCTGCATCAAGGTTAAGACACTTGCAAGCAATGATACCAGCCATTTAGCCCATTCCTAAAGAACTGAAGATTCTGCGAATTTAACCATGTCAATGGAGTTCTTTTTATGTTATTAACTGAAGAAAAATTGACACCGTTTGCAGGTTTTTTAAAGATAAGGAAACAAAAAGATCTCAGAAGTAGCCAAACTGGGACTGTAAGGTGGATGCCTAATAATTTCTGATCAAAACTCTCATAAAAATGCACTTGTTTGATGAGAGGAATAAGCAGGAGCATCGTTGTGGAGAAGGACTCTCTGGTGAAGCTTTCCGAGGCATTTTTCTGCTAATGCTTTGCCTTATTTTCTCAAACACTCTCATAATAAGCAGATGTTATTGTTATTTGGCTCTCCAGAATGTCAACAAACAAACTGCCTTGAGCATCCCAAAAGACCATTGCCATGGCCTTTGCCCTTGACCAGTCCAGTCGTGCTTTGACTGGGCCACTTCTACTTTAGTAGCCATTGCTTTGCTTCTGCTTTGTCTTCTAGATGGTCCTGGTAAAGCCATTTCCATCTGCTGTTACAATTCTTCGAAGAAATGCTTCAGGTTCTTGATCCCACTTGTTTAAGATTTCCACTGAAGGCTGGGTGTGGTGACTCACGCCTGTAATCCTAGCACTTTGGGAGCCTGAGGTGGGTGGATCACTTGAGGTCAGGAGCTCGAGACCAGCCTGGCCAACATGGTGAAACCCCGTCTCTACTAAAATTACAGAAGTTAACCTGGCATGGTGTCGCACACCTGTAGTACCAGCTACTCGGGAGACAGGCAGGAGAATCCCTCGAACTGCAGAGGCAGAGGCCGCAATGAGCCAAGATCACACCACTGCACTCCAGCCTGGGCAACAAAGCAAGACTCAGTCTCAAAAATATAAATATATTTCCATCGAAATCTCTGCTCTTGTCTACAGTTAATCTGGGTGTAATGATTTTGGCACCCACTGAGAGGAAAGTTTGCTGAACTCTAATTTTTAAGTCAGAATTGTGTAAGCAGGATCAATTGAGATGCCTGTGGTGTTAGCTATTGTTTGTGTTGTGTTAACACAACACAAACTTAGAGCACAAACAACATTAATTTTCTTCACTTAGGGCACAAACAAGATTAATTTTTTCCTTGCAAATTGATGTTGATCGTCTGCTTTTGGCTTCATCTTCAACATCATCTCATCCCTTTTTAAAATGAGTTATCCATTTGTAAACTGTTGATTTCTTAGGGGCATTATCTCTATAAACTTGTCGTACAGAATCAATGATTTCACCATTCTTCCACCAAAGCATCACCATGAATTTGTTGTTTGTTCTTTCTTCAATTTCAGCAGAATTCATGTTGCTCTAATAAAGGCTCCTTTCAAACTGATTCTTTATTTTTCTTAGTGCCTCAAACTAGAGCCTGTTCAGTCAGACATGTTATAACAAGTTAGCATGAGTTTCCTTTGGCGCAAAAAAGATTAAAACCCATCTAAAGTGTTTTCATAATACACATTTTTCACGAGCTTTTTGGAGACCGCTCATAACAAGACTACTTTGCTAGCCAGGCCTCCTCTTCTCTCCCTCCGATAACCTGTCTTGCCACTGTAACATGATAACCTGATTTTGGCCATGCTCTGAGCCCTCAATATTTCTGTAACCTCAAGATGATATATAAGCTTCTGTACCCCAATGAGGGACTGGGATAATCACTTTGTGGTTCTCCCCATGCACATTAATATATGTACATGTCTTTTCTCCTATCAATCTGCCTTAATCAGTTGATTTTCCAGCAAACCTTCAGAGGGTAAAGGGGGAGTTTTTCCTTGGCCCTAGTACCTCACTCCTGGATTCTTAAAAAGTTACCAGGTAACTATGGTGGAATGATGGAGTTATTAGAGATGAAAATAATGTTCTGGCTATTCTATAATCTTATTTAGAATAAAAATTTTGCCCCCATAGTAATTTCTAATAACAGCCTTTTATATTACCTGTTTCGTAACTTTATGAATTAAAATAATTCTTCTTGATTTATATATAGAAACACATATGTGTGTGTATGTGTGTGTGATAGACATATGTACACAGTCACTGTTTCTTAAAAATGGGGGTATGTTCTGAGGAATTGAGTACATGAGTGGATGCACAAAACAGAAGAACAAAGAAAATGCAGTAAAAGCTATATTCATGTTAAAAGAGAAAGCTGAGATTTTTATGCAATTTAAATATAATATAGTCCATGCATCATATATATATATCAAAAGAATGAGAAAATGAAATATATAGAGTGGGACTACTTTTCACACCAAAAACATTTAGATATATAATTGTCCAACAAAAAATAAAATTTTGAAGAAAGCATCTTCAGAAACTCTATAATTAATCTATCCACCTGTCTATAGTCATCTCTTGCTATCCACAGAGGATTGGTTCCAAGATCCCATTTAGATACCAAAATTGCAGATGCTCAAGTCTCTTAGCCCTCCATATCCAAAGGTTCTGCGTTCTGAGATTCAGGCAACTATGGACTATATTTTCAATCTGCAGTTAGTTGAATCATTGGAAACAAAACCACAAATACAGAGGGCCAACTGTGCATGTATATAAATGCATGCGTTTGCATATGTATGTATAGTGTATATATGTGTATGTGTGTGTACGTGTATGTCATACACATATATACACAGTCATATGTTTCCCAAAAATGGGGATACCTTCTGAGGAATTGAGTACACAAGTGGATGCACAAAACAGAAGAACAAAGAAAATGCAGTAAAAGCTATATTCATGTCAAAAGAGAAAGTTGAGATTTTATACAATTTAAATATAATATAGTCCATGCATCATTTAACAATGATCATATGTCGTGAGAAATGCATTGTTAGGTAATTTTGTCCTTGTGCAAACATCATAGAGTGTACTTACATAAACCTAGATTGTACAGCCTACTACACACCTAGGTTATATGGTATAGCCTATTGCTCCTAGACTACAAACCCATTGCTCTTAGGTTACAAACTTGCAAAGAATATTACTGTGCTGAATGCTATAGGCAATTGCAACATAATTTGTATATCTAACATATCTAAACATAGAAAAGGTACAGTATAAATATGGAATAAAACATAAAATATGTTATACCCATGTAAGGCACGTATCATGAATGGAGATTCCAAAACTGGAAGTTGCTCTGGGTGAGTCAGTGAGTGGGTGGTGAGTGAATGTGAAGGCCTAGGACATTACTGTACACTACTGTAGACTTTATGAATACTGTACACTTAGGCTACAGTAAATTTATTAAAAATATTTTTCTCTCTTCAGTAATAAATTAACCTTAGCTTACTACAACTTTTTTACTTTATAAACTTTTTAGATTTTTTTTAACTTTTTGAGTCATTTGTGATAACATTTAGCTGAAAACACAAACACATTGTACAGCTGTACAAAAATATTTTCTTTGTTTATATCCTTATTCTATATGCTTTTCCCTCTTTTTATTTTTTATTTTATTTTATTTTATTTATTTATTTTTTTGAGACAGAGTCTCGCTCTGTCGCCCAGACTGGAGTGCAGTGGCACGATTTTGGCTCACTGCAACCTCTGCCTCCCGAGTTCAAGTGATTCTCCTGCCTCAGCCTCTTGAGTAGCTGGGACTACAGGCATCTGCCACCACGCCCGACTAATTTTTGTCTTTTTAGTAGAGACTAACAGGGGTTTCACCTGTTAGCCAGGATGATCTCGATCTCTTGACCTCCTGATCCGCCCACCTTGGCCTCCCAAAGTTCTGGGATTACAGGCGTGAGCCACCACACCTGGCCGCTTTTTCCTCTTTTTAATTGTTAATTTAAAAATCTTTTTAGAGATAGGGTCTTGCTTTGTTGTCCAGGCTAGAGTGTGGTGGCATGATCATAGCTCACTGTAACCCTGAGCCCAAGTGATCCTCTCTCCTCAGCTCCTAAGAAGCTGGGACTACAGGTGTCCACCACCATGCCCAGCTAAGTTTTAAAATTTTTTGTAGAGGTGGAGTCTTGTGTTGCCCTGGCTGGTCATGAACTTCTGGCCTCAGGTGATCCTCCGGCCTTGGCCTCCCCAGGTGTTGAGATTATAAGCATGAGCCACCATGTCTGGTCTCTACAAGCTTTTTCTATTTAAAAAAGCTTTCATTTTTACTTTTTAAAACTTTTATATTAAAAACTAAGGCACAAACACACACATTAGTCTAGGCCTACACAGGATCAGGATTATCAAAATCACTGTATTCCCCCTCCACATTTTGTCTTACCAGAAGGTCTTCAGGGGCAATAACATGCATGGAACTGTCATCTATTTTCCTCTTTTTTCTTTTTTTTTTTTTTTTTTTTTTGATAGAGTTTCGCTCCTGTTGCTGAGGCTGGAGTGCAATGGCACAATCTTGCCTCACTGCAACCTCTGCCGCCTCCCAGCTTCAGGCGATTCTCCTGCCTCAGCCTCCCGAATAGCTGGGTTTACAGACACCAGCCACCATGCCTGGTTATTTTATTTTATTTTTTATTTTTTGTATTTTTAGTAGAGACAAGATTTCACCATGTCGGCCAGGCTGGTCTTGAACGCCTGACCTCAGGTTATCCACCCACCTCGCCTCCCAAAGTGCTGGGATTATAGGTGTGAGCCACTGCACCTGGCCAGAACTGTCATCTTCTATGACAAAAATGCCTTCTTCTGGAAGAACCTGTCTGAGGCTGTTTTACAGTTAACTTTAAAAATACATGTATAACCAGAAGGGGTACACTTTAAAATAATAATAATAAGTATAGTATACTCTAGTAAATCTATAAACCGGTAATATCATTATTTATTATCATTATCAAGTATTATGGACTGTACATAATTGTAGGCCCTTTTTTTTTTTTTTTTTTTTGGAACAAAATTTCACTCTGTCACCCAGATTGGAGTACAGTGGTGCCATCTTGGCTCACTGCAACCTCTGCCTCCCAGGTTCAAGCGATTCTCCTCCCTCAACCTTCTGAGTAGCTGGGACTACAGGCATCCGCCACCACACCTGGCTAATTTTTCTATTTTTAGTAGAGACAGGGTTTTGCCATGTTGGCCAGGCTGGTCTCAAACCCCTGACCTCAAGTGATCTGCCCGTCTCAGCCTCCCAAAGTGCTGGGATTACAGGCATGAAACACCACACCTGGCCCCCCTGTCCTCTACTTTTATGTGATTGGTAGCACTGTAGGTTTGCTTCCACCAGCATTACCACAATCACATAAGTAATATTTTTCACTACAACATTATGATGGCTACAGCATCACTAGGCAATAAGAATTTTTCAGCTCCATTATAATCTTATGGGACCACTGTCGTTCATGTTGTCTGTCATTGACCAAAATGTTGTTATGCAACGCATGACTGTACATATATATATAAAATATATATATATTTTTTCTGTTTCTTATTAGGAACACTTAGGCTTTGTTATATCTTGCCCAGGAGTAATAGTAAAAAACCTATTAGTTACATAAGCTTCTTGCTAAATTATTACATGGTGTTATCAAGGGACTTCCAGGGGCTGTGTAAAGGTCACCCCCAACATACAGAGGAACTAATGCAGATTACCATGTGACTATCAACCACCAAATCTAGGCAAGCCTCCAATTCCCAATACTTGTGTAATTAATTTTTGAAACTAAGTGTTCCTATTTATCCCAGGCTGCCTTCGTTTTGTTTATTTCAATCTAGTTTTCTGGTCTCTGAAGAGTATTTTGAATTTTAACTCTATTACATTGATTGAGTATTGAATACCTGTCTTATGATTTGAATTCTCTGAACGTTTAATAAATGCTTGTCCTCATTCAAATGTAAACAGAATAGCGTCAAAGACAATGTCTTAGAGCTCTCTTTCAGGCTGATACAGGTGCACAGCTCCTCACTTTGTGTTGTGCAGGTTACAGTTAACCTCAATGATACTTGAAGATCTGGCAAGAAAGTTGCCTTGCTCCTAAGTCACCTGAGTGTTGACTTATAGTTCCTTAAGTCTCCCGTTTACTTAGAACATATGTTTCCCATTTACTTAGAACATGTGTTTCAATGGTCAACTAATTTTCAACAAGAGTGGCAAGATAATTCATGGGGAAAGAACTGTCTTTTCAATAAATGGTGCTGAGACAACTGGAGATTCACATGCAAAAGAACAGAGTTTTCACTCTCACACTGCCCACCCCCCCCAAAAAAAATTAACCCAAAATAGATCAGAGACTTGAATATAAGGGTTAAATCTATAAAATTCTCAGAAGGAAACACAGGTGTCAGTCTTTGTGACTTTTGGTTAAACAATGAATACTTACACACACAAAAATACAAAAACAAGTGAAATGTTTTTTTTAAATTTAACTTTGTCAAAATTAAAAACTTTTGTGCCACAAAGGACCCTATCAAGCAGGTGAAAAGATGACACACAGAGGAAAGAAATTTTTTTCAAAGCATAATGCAAAATAATAATAATAATAATAAAGTACTGATAGTGCTGATACATGCTACTACTTGGATGAACTTTGAAAATAGTATTCTGAGTAAAAAAAACCAGTCACAAAAGACCACATGTTAGGTGCAAGAGTAATTGTAGTTGTTGCAATTACTAATTGCACCTAATATTTTATAGTTCTATTTAATTTAAATGTCCAGAATAGCCAAATCTATACAGACAGAAGGTAGATTAGTAGTTTCCTGGGCTCATGGGGAAGGAAGAATGGGATATGACTATTAAATTGGTACAAAGTTTCTTTTATGAATCATAAAAATGTCCTAAAATGGACAGTGGTGATAACCACACAACTCCATGAATATATTAAAAAACATGGAGTTGCATACTTTAACAAGTTAAATTATATAGTATAAGACTTGTATCTCAATATACAATTATATTTTGCAATCTGGAACAGTGTTTGTTCAGTGAGGAAAAATATAGATTGATTGGGTTACTTAGCTATGTAATCCCTGAAAGTCTCAATTTTCAAAGAAGAGATTTAAAAAGTTGAATTCCAGAAGCCATTGATCAGCATCCTTTCTATAATTCCAGAATAGAGAGTTTACATACATTTCAGAAAAAAATGTGGTACACATTAAAAGCCAGTGTGGGTCCATGTTATATCAATGCCATTTCCCTTTTGACAGATTTGGGAGATTGGAAGAGTAATGTAGACATAATGCATTTTGACTTCAACACATAGGATTCTATAATGTTAAAAATATTTTAAAGATGAAATTTTTCTGCTTGAAGAACATCTCAGTCTAGATAATACATTCATAAATACTGAAAAAGAGTCATGGACTCTGCCTAATCAGGAGAAATTGTTATGGTTTCCCTAATTAACTAGAATATGTGTGGCCTACAAAAAGCTGATGCGAGACTTGGATTGACGTAGGTGTAAGACTTACATCTTTACCAGACGTCACCTTTGTTTCTGAAGTCATTTAGTAGGTGACATCACTAATAATGAACAACATTAAAACAGAACATAAATCTGCCTATAATAGGCCATATGCAGCTGTTATCAAAACCACAGTCCCAGAAATCAGCTTCAAGAGAAAGAGTATTATCAGAGTTTTTACCTGAATGTTTTCCTCTTACTCTCTTTCCGTCTCTGATACTGCAGTATGCATTGAGCGTGAACAACAAAAAAAAGCAAAAACAAAAGCCAAATGAACAAAATCCCAGGTATAGAAAATTACAACTCTCAGCCATAGAGAACAGTGGGTCCTGTAGTGAGGTGCTGGAACTGGCTTATCCTGGCTCGCAAGAGCCACTTCTACTCATGTTTTCCCCACCCTGTGTTCAGTGAAATCATTTTGGTAGCTTGGAAGTATCTATGGTGGGAAGATTTACACCACAAAAATCGGCAAATTCTACAAATTTGGTCTTTGTTGCCCCTGGAGAGTCAGTTGTTAAACATTTACCAGGACACCCCTGGCAAGTCTTTCAGAGGTGGCTGACTAAGGATACACAGAGCAACAGATGACATATGGTCTCTGAATGTAAACAGCATGCAAGTCATGGCACAAAGACACCAAATGAGAGCTGTAGTAATAATACATGCCACTTTAAGCAGCACCCATATTCATGAGGAGAACACCGGCTTAGAGTCAAGATTAAAAGAAATGTACCCATATTTTTAATTAAACAATAACAACATCCAAGTTATATGCAAGCTATGTATTTGGGTGAAGTAGCTTGTCTTTTGATGTATAATTACAGCAACCATTGCATTTGTTAAATGTTTGAAATTCCTTAATTTCCTAGAAACAACTCTGCACGGTCATAAAATTCAAGAATGCGTTTGCCTTAATTCTTCAGGTTTTCTCCTTTGCCTCTGACTCACAGTGGCAGGCAGAACACTGTGTAGCTAATAAGAGAACTTTCCTTATAAATCCTAAGTACATAAATGAAACAATGTTTGGGTTAATAAAAATAATTAGAATAGACATGTAAAGTGTATGTTACTCAAAATAGATTCTTGAGAAGACTGAAAGTAGATTTAGCTGGGCACGTGCTTATACCTACGTACACTGTGACCAAGAATTCCAATGGAAAAGCCAACATCAGTAGAATTGGATTTTGTTTCCCTAAACCCAAAGTCAGAAACAGCATGATCTGCTCTCTGTGAACAAACAGCATCCGAAGCCTTCTCTCCTAGAAAGGCAACATCTGTTTTAAGAAATCCTTTGAAGGAAAAACATATAAACATGTGGGAATGGCATGGTATATACACTCCCTTGCTTAAAGAGTTGCCAGAGGAAGCAGGGAATCAAACCCCCAAGACAGAGGCCACTCAGTTATTTTGGCCAAGGCAGCACCAATTCCAGCCTCTCTGATGTTTAACACATCAAGAAAATGGAGGGAAATAAGGCTATGGCTGGAATCAATCTTGCCAGTTTCCTGGCATGATATCAAAGGTTGCTTAGTTGTACCTTTGCATATGAAAAATTAAAATTTGGGGGGAAAATTGAGGGAAGGGATTCAAAAGTTCACTTGAATCTTCCATGCAAAAATCTGTCCTCACAAGTGAATAAGAAGAAAGTTTATCAGGTCTAACATTGCATCAAATCTTCTAAGCCAGGGGTTCTCAACCTAGGGTCCTTGGATATAATTCAGAGAGTCTGTGAATTTGGAATTTAAAAAGAAACATCTTTATTTTCCCTAACCTCAGATGAAATTACCATTTCCTTCCATTATGAATGTAAGTGACAAACCACAGTGACTGTTACTGTGATTCATTGGGAATAGAAATCACAGATTTTTTTTCTTATTATTATACTTTAATAATAAAGGGTACATGTGCACAACGTGCAGGTTTGTTACATATGTATACATGTGCCATGTTGGTGTGCTGCACCCATTAAGTCATCATTTACATTAGGTACATCTCCTAATGCTATCCCTCCCCCATCTCCCCACACCACGACAGGCCACGATGTGTGATGTTCCCCTTCCTGTGTCCAAGTGATCTCATTGTTCAATTCCCACCTATGAGTGAGAACATGTGGTGTTTGGTTGTCTGTCCTTGCGATAGATTTTTATATCACATTGCAATAGTTGCAGATATCTTCAAATACAATTTATCTTCATCATTACTTTGAAATTATCATAGTTTTTAAACTTCCCACCATGCCTTATTAGTTAAGTATTAATAAAGTATATACACGATGTAAAAAAATTGGTGCTTTGGTGTTTTGAAAAACTATATTTCAATGTAATTGGCTTTCTTTATGGCTGTCATTCTGTGTGTTTTATTTTGTATTTATTTGTTTATGTAAGACACGGTCTGTCACTCTGTCACCCAGACTGGAGTGCAGTGGCATAATCTTGGCTCACTGCAATCTCTGCCTCCTGGGCTCAAACGATCCTCCCGCCTCAGCCCCCAAGTAGCCAGGATTACAGGTGTAAGCAACTATGCCCAGCTAATTTTTCTGTAGAGATGGGATTTCACCATGTTGCCCAGGCTGGTCTTAAACTTCCGAGTTCAAGCAATCTGCCCGCCGCTGCCTCCCAAAATGCTAGGAATACAGGCCTGAGCCACTGCTCCCAGCCTGTTTTATTTTAATCTTTCAAAAATATCTTTGTGAAAAGAGGTTCATAGGCTCCTCTAGATGATGCAGAAGTTAAGAACCACTGTAAACAGAAGTGAGGACCCCTGGGGCTATAAGTCTTTCCTGAAGGTAAGGTCGTCCTTCCCCATATTAAAAGGGAGAAAAAAGCAAGAGTCTTGCCATACCCAGTTTCAGTTATAATCTCATTTAAAGACTAAAGATAAAGGTTATCTATACAATACTTTCACTCTTAAAAAGAAAGGAAAAATGAAATAAAAATAGCAACAATCTAAATCCTCAAGGAAGTGAATGGGTAAAGGAATAGAAAGACCATTTTAAAGTGTGACACCTTTCCTTTTAGGACTGATCAGATAATACCAGGTTATGGAGTGCATGCCAGAGGTGGAACCAGGGATATGAATTATCTGAGGCCAGAACTGTGAGTAGGAAGCCAGGACAGCCCTGTGGCTTGTTGACTTTACTATCACTCTACCTTCTTGTGTGATCCTGAACAACTGACACAACCTCATGTGATTTAGCTTTTCCATTTTCTTGGCCCCGTATTCTATTCAGCTGGCTGTGCAGAAGTCCCAAGATAAACAGCTTGCTGAAAGAGAGACGGCACAGATGATTTTATAAAGGAAAGACAATGCCAAGGATCTGCTTCCAGGCCATCAATGACAGCTCCACTCCTTGCTTCAGTCCCACCCTTAGTCCTACATTTATTCCTGGTTTCACTCCAGTTCAATTTTCCATTTGTTGTTGGTCCACTGTCTACAGCAGTCAGAGAACTTAGCTCTACCTCAAAAAGCCATCCCATGTGTCGCACTAAAGGAGGAATGTTTGTCTTCGCTGTCCTCATTGTCCTTACAACATTGCTTTCCTCACTGGGACCTTCATTTTCTTCCTAACCCATAACTGCCCACCCCCCGCCCCCATGAAACCATCCATTTACACTGGCATGCAGCTGTGTTTTGAAACCTGAAAAATGCCAGAACCTTCTTTAAAATAGTTCTCACTTCCCCCAAAACGGATGCCTTACAATTGCCAATTACCAGTACAAAAGAGTTCTGAGTTTATAATTAATAAAAATGTTGTATTATCACAGGGACAAAAATACAAAGTTATATGAAGAATATACAAGAGAATTCACGTGGGTCTGCAGACTTCTGTTTGAGAAATACCAGTATACAGCTTTAAGTGTTGTCTTTCAACGATTATTTGAATTTTGACAAAGATTAAAGTTGTAAGCAAATAGAATGAAGCTTAGATAATGGGATTTTGCCATTAGGAAGTGAGTAGGAAGAAGCAGTGATGAACAAAAGTTCTTCTAAACAATTCCAGAATTACATGTTAATTACCGATGTGTCTAAGGCTGGTCTTGCTGAACTTCCTGATTGAAGCAATGCAAGGTAACTTTTAAAGTAAGCCTACCATATTGAATTGAAAGAGACCAGAGGCCTCCTTAGCTACCCCAAGATCGTAACAATTACAGTATCTGTTCCCTCAAGAGCAAATTTAGGGTAGTCAGCAAGATTCCTGTTGTGCCAATCTGGCACTTACATTATTTTTAAAGATAATTTTCAGGTTATCTGTGAAATCTTTGGGAATAACTTCTGAAATTATTGACCAGAAACCAACCATCTTATCCACTGTTCATGTTTTAAAAATTGGCTTGGAAATTCTTCCTGGAATAATCCTGGTCATCACATTTTCCGCCATGCATTTCAGCAGGAATAAAGTGGTTTTTCTATAAGCTTTACATTTACATTTTTTTCCCATTTTCAGGCATAAAACCATTTTTCTCCATGAAACTCTTTGTATTAACTAGACTTCCACCTGTAGGCAGAGGAAAATGTAAGGCTAAGCACAAGCGGTAAAGCCTTCGATGGAGAGTAAAGAGAAGAAAGGAAGGCCACAATCAGAGAAACAGGAGTTGTGAAGATAAGACTTCCGGGACCATCATACTCACTTCTGAACATGTTTCTGCCTGGCTGTCTGGGATCCACACTAATCTACTGACTATGTACGTGGGATTGGTGTACTTATTTACACCCAGCTATACTTCTCAAACCTTGCCTGCCCTCCTATTTTATGATGAAAATAAAGCTTTTCGCATTCAGGTAACTAAAACTATCAGGCAGGCAGGCAGGCCAAAGCCAATTTATTTATCCCACTCAACAGATGGACATAAACCAACAGGTACTAGAAAGAGACCATTGCTCATACAGCAGCCCTGCATGACTTTTAAGATCCTGAGTTGTACCTCCTATCACAAGCCAGGGCAAAGGAGGGGCTGGCTCCCAAGGTTCTGCTGGAAGGTAGCCAGCCAGGCCTCAGCCCTGCTGCCATCAAGCAGCTGGCGCTCCTGGGTGGTCAGCCAGCAGTGCCTGCCCACTGTGAAGCTAGGCAAGGCACAGGTAAATGTGGTCTCAAACGGTAATAAGTCATAGATGGGTGAGCTCTCATTGTTGAAAAATCCACTCTCTCTCTTGGGATTAGAATGAAGTTGATATCAGAGTTTGGGCATCAACTGGCATATGATCACATTTTTGGAACTATTTATCCTTGCTTACCAGAATCACTTCACTTTTAAAATCCAGTGATTTTGGATCCCAAAGGAATGTATGTGTGTTCTGCACAAATTTGGGTTCTCAAATGTCTTGAATTCCATCAACTCCTTCCAAAATGTAATAACTTATATTCATACATTTTTTTTTCCTGCAAGTACCTGAAAGGTAAAACATTTTTTCTAACCAGGAATTCTTTACTTGTAAATAGCATGTTTAATGGGCACTTAAATCTACCTATTTGGCCATCATTCAGATTCATTGCTTTTTACACATCAAAACAGAATCCGGTGAGAGTCATAATATCAAAGAAACCTTTACACTTGTAAGTGTTGTAGGCTTAAATTAAGTTGTGCCCAAAGGTAAACGAATTTGAACCTGTGAAGCTTTACTTGAGAAGAAAGTAAAATCTCATATTTTTTTTCTTGGTTCAGTGAACTGTTTATTTTCTTCAATTAAAGTGCATTCTACCCCCCTTTACCCCTTTCTCAAGTATGTTGTCAAACACATCCTAATAGTAAATCTATTAATCTATAAATTATGTACAAATACAAATGTTGATATAAATATTCGAATATAAATAATATAAGAAATATTCATTTACCTATCACCCAGCTTCAACAATTGACAATGCGCCGCCATTGTTTGATCCATGCCCAGTAACTCCATTTTTTTTCTCAGTATTTAGAGCAAATCTCAGGTACTATCCTATTTTTCCCATCAGGATAGATGTATCTCTCACTATTAAGAACTTCTTTTTTCAAAACATAATCACAATACTAGCAATATGTTCAACAAAAAGAACAATAATTCCTTAAAATCATTTAATGTTTAGTCTATGTTAATTTTTCTTTTATTTTTTCAAATATGTCTTCTATTGATTTATTTTCATAGGATCTAAACAAGGACCACATGTCTCCTAGAATCTTATCTATAATAATTTCCCCTTCTTTTATTTTACTTTGCCCATGCTGTTAAAAGGTAAACTAAGGCACAGAATAATTTTAAGGAGTATATTTGAACAAACAACAATTCATAAATGAGGCAGCTTCAAACTGTAAGTGCTTTGGGGTCTTCCATGAGGGGACGCAAGAGAAAGGCTTTTATAAAGTGAACACAGAAATAAAGCAAATAAAATATTCGATTATAACAAATATGTGATTGGTTACAGTTATACAGCTGCCTTATTTGGTCTGTCCTACTAGAAAGCCCCTAGTTATATGTTAGTGTATGGCTTCTGGTTGATTAGCCTTAAGTTTCATTTTTCTTTAATACTGGTATTTACAAGAAATAACCCAAGTTACATCTTGCTTATATTTGTAAATCAAGCAAGGTTAAGCTCACTTATGAGGCCTAACTGGCTTTGTCTGCTTGGAGATTCTTCAGGCCTGGACTCATTTTAATTTACTTTAGCAATGCCATTTATTTGTTTAAACAAAAGGGGGAGTGGGATGGAGAGAGCTGTTTGTCCTGTAGGATTACCCCACATTCTGTAGGGTTCTATCTGATTGTGTCCTTACGGAGTCATTTAAAATGTTCCCATATCCCCTCTATTTTATGTAAACTGGTAATTAGATCTAGTGATTTAATAAAATGCACATTCAGTTTTAAAGGTTGTACTGTATACTTCCTATTGTATTACATCAGAAGGGGCAGAATGTCTGATTATCCCACTTACAATAATGTTAAGACTGATCAGTTAGTTCCAGTGTCATCCTGATCTATCCTTTATTAAATGTCCCATCAACCTTTCACCTAATGGTTTTAAGAACCCTGAATAATCATTGCCTCAATCCATTATTTCATTAGGAGTTGCAAAATGATGATTGTCTAATTTTATTACTTCTTCTGCATTTGTTGGCTGAAATTCTTCTGAAAAAATTTGTTTTTATCAACTATTTAGTTATCTTGAAATATAGTGTGTGTGTACAGGAGAGACAAGCTAAATACTTATTTTTTTACCTTTTATTTTGATATTTTCAGAATTAGTTGGTGTTCTAGCAACCTTCAATGGCTAATGTTTCATTTCGTTTTGTTTATATCATTAAAAACGAGATTTAAAAATATTTAAGAAATTGTAGTCATTATCTTTATAATGTTCAAATTGCCCCAACTTTGGCCAGTGGAAATGCTTCAGATTGCATCCTACATTCTTTCGGTACAACTCTGTCATCTTTAGTAGCTTTCCTGACTTCTGTCACATGAAGCAGGATTGAGAATATATTTCCAGGCCCAGACTTAGAATTAGCCATATTTCTAAAAAGCTCTGAATTCTTTGAGTAGAAAAGAGTTTATAAAGAGCACAATATGAGTACAAGGCATTTATTGCTACTGAATTGTCAATCTTTTAGAACTTTTAAGTGTGCAGGGCAAGGAAATTGGAAATGTGTATTTTTAGAAAAAAATTAGTTCACAGTGATAATTCGGATTCAAATTGGACATTCTAAGATTTATACTTAAAGCATTTATTTTCTATTTATATATTTTTCACCTGTGCTGAGTGACACTGACTTTTTTGTTTATTCACTTTATCATACAAAATTCAAAATGACATACCAGTGTTATTGTTAGCAATAGGACTACGTGACGCACTCCTTTTGCCCTTAGATATATCCCACTGAGAAGGAAAAGCTGTATTTTAAAGTCACTTGAAATATTACATATCTGTATAGTTATCTCACCAACTTGACATAAAATTCAGTCTGTTTCTATTTGCTTTTTATTTATAAAAATTGTTCTTTTTCTTTGTTTAATTTCATAAAATATTTACATAATTTCAAATCCAAAGCGATGACATACTACAATATATCATATTACCATGAGACTCTATATCCAAAAACATCTAGATCCCCTATTTTTTCTTTTCCTAACAGCAAGCATATTTGTTAGTTTTCAGCTGATCCTTACATTGCTTTTTTGAAATCATAAGAAAAGACACATTTTTATACCTCTTTTCTAATACAAAAGGTAGAACTGTGGTGTGAATGTTTGTATTCCCCCCCAAATTCATAGGTTGAAACCTAATCTCCAATGTGATGGTATTAAGGGGTAGAGCCTTTGGGAGGTGATTAGGTCATGAAGGCTCCACTCTCATGATTAGGATTAACGTCTTTCTAAAATAAACCTGAGGTAACTTGTTTGCCACTTCTACCATGTGAGAGCACAGAGAGAAAATGCTATCCAATGGACCCTCACCAGACACCAAATCTACTGGCACCTTGACTTTGGACTTTGGACTTATCAGCCTACAGAACTGTGGCAAATACATTTTCTTTTGTTTATAAGCCACCCGTTTATGGTACTTTTGTTACAGCAGCCCAAACGGACTAAGACAGGTAGAATTCTATGCATTTGTCTGCACCTTGCTTTCTTAACTTAAACATCCCGGAAAATGCGCTATGGAAGCATGTAGAGATCTTTCTCATTCCTTTTTACATCTGCAAAGGACTCTATTGTATAAACGTACAAAAGTTTATTCAACTAGTACCCTATGAACTGAACATTTGGATTGCTTCTAGGTATTTGCTCTTACAAACTCTTCTCCTTATCCATACTTCATTTCATATTTTTGCAGTGTACCTTTGGGATACTTTCCTAGAAGTAAGAATGATGGATCAAATAATAGAAAAATATAATTTATATATCTGTGTATTTTTATTTGTATTTCTCTTACTACAAACAAAGTTGACCATCCTTTATGTGTTTTGGGGTCATTTTCATTTCTTTATCTGTGGAGGGTGTGCTCATACATTTTCCTCACTTTCAATCAAGTAGTTGGTATTTTTTCCCTTTGAAACTTAAGTGTTATTAATATGTCAGGGGTATTAAACCTTGGTCTGATAGAAGTTGTAAACATTATTTTTACAATCTGTCATTTGTTTTCTTATTTTACCAGTGGTATTTTTAGCCAAATTTTTTTAATGCAGTCAAATTTACCAGTAATTTCTTATTATGTGTTTTTTAAGTCATCATTATAAAAAGTTACTAAAGGATTCATCCGTCTTCTGAGATTTGTAGGAATTTATTTTTTACATTTAGATTGCAATTTATTTGGAATTTATCATTAGTATGATGTGAGGAACGAGCCCAATTTTATCTTTTAGATTCAGTTATTCAGTAATCCGTCAAAATTTTGCTCTTTTTCCCATTTATTTGAAAGGTTACTTTCGTCATTTAGTCTTATATACCAAATACAATCAAATACTAAATTTCCATATGTAATCAGGTGTGTTTCTAGATTTCTATCCTGTTCCAATGGTATATCTGACTAATTTGAATTTTATTTCTCTGTTCTCAAACCTCCTTTTCTGTTTCAGTTGCTAAAGATTCACAATTTCTTTTAAGGTAGGAAGTATGAAAACAAAACAAAATGAAATAAAATAAGAGGCCATAACCATTCTCATGCTAAATAATTGCTCCATCAATACAAACCTTACTACTAAAAGCAACAGTGATTTTTTTTTTCTTTTTTTTAGATGGAGTCTCGCTCTGTTGCCCAGGCTGGAATGCAGTGGTACAATCTCAGCTCACTGCAACCTCTGCCTCCTGGGTTCAAACAATTCTTGTGCCTCATCCTGCCAAGTATCTGGGATTATAGGTGTGTACCACCATGCCCGCCTAATTTTTGTATTTTTAGTAGAGATGGCATTCACCATGTTGGCCAGGTTGGTCTTGAACTCCCGACCTCAGGTGATCCTCCCACCATGGCCTCCCAAAGTGCTGGGATTACAGGCATGAGCCACCATATCCGCCCAGCAATAGTGATTTTTCAGCATGGAATGATCCTAATTCAAAACCTCAGAACTATCACTAAACTATGCTAGTCATGGGATCGTCTCATACATAAATAAGGGCCCAGGAAAATAAATTAAGATTCAATCAAAATTACTTTTCACAACACAATTATTTCAGATATAAAAGTATCCATTGATTTCTGCTTATTTTTATCAAATTTGACCTTCTATTAAGGCTGTTCACAAGCAATATCACCAAAGCTATTTTTAAAATTTTGTCTGCCACTTAAAATTCATCCAATAGCTCTAACTAATCCCTACTGGAAAAACTGTCTCAATTTTCCTCAAAAATCCTCATGCTTTATCCAGACAGTAAAAACTTGCTCTGTAAAAATCAATACATCAAGGCAACACACTCACCTCATTTATTCTCTTTCTACTATAAGGATTTGTAAGTTCTGAGAATTTTAAGTTTATATGTTTTGGAGTTGCTATGTGATACGATTAGTGTTTTCAAGAGAAACACTAGTGTATTCAAAGAAACAGAGAGGCAGGATGGAGTCTGCGTGTTTTTTTTTTAACATTATGTGAAACCAAGTTTAAGATAATGATTTTAAACAGTATTGTTAGAGTGCCCAGAGCTAGGCTTTTTTTTTTTCCATTTTGTTTTAATTAAAACAACTCACACATTTAAAATGGACAAGAGGTTCTTAGATGAGCATTTATAGAGGATTTCTTTCTATAATTTTCAGATGTTTTTGGATGAACTGTCCTATAACTAGGCATATTACCCACATCGATAAGAACAGATCTTGACAATCTTGTATGTAACTGAGAGGCAAGAAGGAATACTTTCAGGCAGCAGTCATGATTTTTTCCTTGACTGCTAACATCTGCTTGCTAAATCCTACACACATCCCCAGAGTGTTGGGGTTTGTAAACATTACTTGATGATGACACCCTGAATATTACGAAAATGTGTCTCTCAATCCACACCCGAAACCCTCCAAAGAACATTTCATATTTTCAGACTGTGGTCAGCAGGCTTTTGGGGGATGATGTGCAGTTTGTTAACTGAAAGTTAAATAGATTCTTTATTAAAAATGAATTCCTGGGCTAAGCTTGCAGGAAACACGATGGCCATAAGCCACTAGGTCAATGTTGAAGTAAAATGCTATAGAAATAAAGGTTGCTTTATCTCCTGATAAGAATTCCTCCAAATTATAAGAATGTATTATTTATGGAAATAAGCATATAAATAGCCAGACAGGTTTTATGTGGCTCTTACAGACCTCAAGACTTCAAACCACTTTTAGAAGTCAAAAATAAAATTGTAACATTTCTGCCAATTCTCTACATTCAGGTAACATTCCTTCTTCTTTTTAACAACACAGAATATACAGTTTGATATGAGAAAATACAACACTTCTAAGGAAGTAAAATTTAAATGCAGAATGAGCATCTGAAAAAAATTATTAGTTTGACAGATTCAGTACTTTTCTGCTAGCTGAAATTAATAGAATTGCAAGAAGCAGAGGATATTTGACAGGAAAAGAAATCCCACTCAACCCCAAAAGAGCCTTTCTCTGTAATCAAATACAAAGCCACTGGGATTCTTGAGAATGTGCTATGTGCATAGTGAGCATTCTGAACGTAAATTTATGGGTGGACATACTCCCAAATCAAGTAACAAACAAAACTATGAGGCAAATTTCTATCGAAAGGAAGAAACAATGAAAAGAGAAGAGAGAAAAGAGGAGAAAAATGTGAAATTGTCATAAAAAGAAGTATTGGGCACAGTGACTCACGCCTGTAATCCCAGCACTTTGGGAGGCCAAGGCAGGTGGATCACCTGAGGTCGGAAGTTCGAGACCAGCCTGACCAACATGGAGAAACCCTATCTCTACTAAAAATACAAAATTTGCCAGGCATGGTGGCATGTGCCTGTAATCCCAGCTACTTGGGAGGCTGAGGCAGGAGAATCACTTGGACCCGGGAGGCAGAGGTCGCTGTGAGCTGAGATCACACCATTGAACTCCAGCCTGAGCAACAAGAGTGATACTCAGTCTCAAAAAAAAAAAAAAAAAAGAGAAAAAAAGTATCATATATTTATCCCTTTGTTATCTGAGTCTCCTTACTTTGTATATGGTCACTAAGGAAGAAGGACATCATGAAAGACTTTGGGAAACTTAACCAACATTTGGATGCAGCCTTTGAGAAGAAAAGTACAGGAAATTTCGACACATTTAAATGAAAATGATAATAAATTTTCTGATACTTATGCATTCTCTAATTAACAATTTCCTGCTTTTCTGATAATTAAACTCATCAAATGATATAAATTAATCAGAGTACTTACTAAGTCAAATTGCCTTAAATTATCACATTTTCTCCAAAAAAAATTGTTTTTATTTTTGCCCAACCAAAATTAAGCTCATTGAAACTAAAAACGCAGTTATTTTAAGGAACAGCTCTTCCAGATACATACTTTTAAAAAAATACTTAGAGAGGAGAGAAACAAGAAATGGGGAAAGGATTCCCTATTTAATAAATGGTGCTGGGAAAATTGGCTAGCCGTAAGTAGAAAGCTGAAACTGGATCCTTTCCTTACTCCTTATACGAAAATTAATTCAAGATGGATTAGAGACTTAAATGTTAGACCTAATACCATAAAAATCCTAGAGGAAAACCTAGGTAGTACCATTCAGGACATAGGCATGGGCAAAGACTTCATGTCTAAAACACCAAAAGCAACAGCAGCAAAAGCCAAAATTGACAAATGGGATCTCATTAAACTAAAGAGCTTCTGCACAGCAAAAGAAACTACTATCAGAGTGAACAGGCAACCTACAGAATGGGAGAAAAGTTTTGCAATCTACTCATCTGACAAAGGGCTAATATCCAGAACCTACAAAGAACTCAAACAAATTTACAAGAAAAAAACAAACAACCCCATCAAAAAGTGGGCAAAGGATATGAACAGACATTTCTCAAAAGAAGACATTCATACAGCCAACAGACACATGAAAAAATGCTCATCATCACTGGCCATCAGAGAAATGCAAATCAAAACCACAATGAGATACCATCTCACACCAGTTAGAATGGCGATCATTAAAAAGTCAGGAAACAACAGGTGCTGGAGAGGATGTGGAGAAATAGGAACACTTTTACACTGTTGGTGGGATTGTAAACTAGTTCAACCATTATGGAAAACAGTATGGCGATTCCTCAAGGATCTAGAACTAGATGTACCATATGACCCAGCCATCCCATTACTGGGTATATACCCAAAGGATTATAAATTATGCTGCTATAAAGACACATGCACACGTATGTTTATTGAGGCACTATTCACAATAGGAAAGACTTGGAATCAACTCAAATGTCCATCAGTGACAGATTGGATTAAGAAAATGTGGCACATATACACCATGGAATACTATGCAGCCATAAAAAAGGATGAGTTTGTGTCCTTTGTAGGGACATGGATGCAGCTGGAAACCATCATTCTTAGCAAACTATCACAAGAACAGAAAACCAAACACCGCATGTTCTCACTCATAGGTGGGAACTGAACAATGAGATCACTTGGACTCAGGAAGGGGAACATCACACACCGGGGCCTATCATGGGGAGGGGGGAGGGGGGAGGGGGGAGGGATTGCATTGGGAGTTATACCTGATGTAAATGACGAGTTGATGGGTGCAGCACACCAACAAGGCACAAGTATACATATGTAACAAACCTGCACATTATGCACATGTACCCTACAACTTAAAGTATAATAATAATAAATAAATTTTAAAAAATAAAAAATAAAAATACTTAGAGAGGTCTGCTGAAGTATAAAGCGGCCCTTTACAATATAAACTCCATATGAGCAAAGGCATTATTTTGTTTACTGCTGTATCACCGGCATCCAGAACAGTACTCAATAAATCCAAAACAGCCGGGCGCATTGGCTCACGCCTGTAATTTCAGCACTTTGGGAGACTGAGGTGGGAGGATCACCTGAGGTCAGGAGTTAAAGACCAGCCTGGTCAACATGGTGAAAACCCATCTCTACTAAAACTACAAAAATAGGCCGGGCATGATGGCGGGTGCCTGTAATTCCAGCTACTCGGGAGGCTGAGATTGGAGAATCACTTGAACCCAGGAGGCAGAGGTTGCAGTGAGCCAAGATCCTGCCATTGCACTCCAGCCTGGGTGATAGAGTGAGATTCCATCTCAAAAAAAAATAAAAATAAAAATAAATAAGTAAATCCAAAACATTTGTGGCAATCCTCCTGTGCACAAAAGTAATAAAGAACAAAATAATACACTTTTTCCCCAATACGATTTAATTAATTCTTATAATTAGGAAAAAAGTAGTTTTTATTGGCTGGAAGAAATTAAAATGAAATTTAAGAATTCAGGAGTGATGTTTGTTAAGTACTACCTGATAGCTTAATTAAACTACTGAATATTAGTTCTGAATACTGAATGAAACTACTTTGGCAGGGAGTGTGTGACATGGTAAGTCTGGGCCTTCTATTACTGCTGTTTGACTGCAGATCAGAGCCAGCTTTCTGGGCATGATGTAACCTGTGTAATTGTATAAGGCTTCATGCTTAGAAGGACCCCATGATTTGTTCAATACTCTATTGTCAACGTTTTGAATTTCTTCCTTATGAACATTTTTACTTAGCTATGTTGCATTTTTATATTGTATTGGGCCTGGAAATTATGTAGTCACTCCTTCTGCATTGTTTCTGTAATGGCTGAGTCAGCAGAAGAAGGATGCTGCATGCATGACTAGTAGTCCAACACATAGAAGACAGGTTATAAATGATTAAATGAGAGCTTGTATACTTCAAAAAGTTCAACAAAAGAAGTGCCAAATAATATCAACCTGTTTCATTTCTTTTATTTATATATTTATTTATTTATTTTTTGAGACAGAGATTTTACTCTTGTTGCCCAAGCTAGAGTGCAATGGCGTGATCTCAGCTCAGTGCAACCTCTGCCTCCTAAGTTCAGGCGATTCTTCATGCCCAGCCTCCCAAGTAGCTGGGATTACAGGCGCCTGCCACTATGCCTGGCTAATTTTGTATTTTTAGTAGAGACGGGGAGTTCAGGCTGGTCTTGAACTCCTGACCTCAGGTGTTCCACCCACCTTAGCCTCCCAAATGGCTGGAATTGCAGGCCTGAGGCACAACGCCGGCCTGTCTCATTTCTTTAGATTTCCATCATTTCCTTACCTCAAAAAATATATCTATGAACTTGAGCTATCACTCTGCATTCATCACCTTTGCCTTTTTAGCTGCCATAATCATTATTGAATTCCAAAGTGCCAGCATTCTCTTAAGGAGAGCAAGTTTTATTTTTGCAGCTCTCAGAAATCATTCACCCACCCCACTAAACTTTCTTAAAAGATCCTCATTTTACTTGGTAGGTCACTCTTTGTAATGCAGAAATCACAGTACTCAAGAGAACTGTAAAGTCAGCTTCTTTAAAAAAATGAAAGTCGCATACTGGGGATTTACAAGTCTCTGAAGTCTGAAGGTGTAGTGGGACTCTAATGTAATGTAGATATTTCAGACACACTGCCAACACTTGTATTATACTTCCTGCATGGTTCACGGAAAATGTTCTTTAATCCATTAAGACATGCCATTTGCCATGACTTGAGTTCTTTATAGTTAAAGTTTTACTGATGAAGGGATACTACTACTTCTTATATTTAAATCTTAGAGACATTTACAATGCAATAGTTTGGTGTTAAATACGCATCTTTACTCTTCTGTCACAAGGTGTAAGTTTGGACTAATCTATTTGCATTTGTAGCAAAAGAGCATATGGCATAGCTAAACTCACTATATTGGATCATGAATATATTTCGAACAAATTATAAATAATGTTCAATATCACCATTTACATGATGTGTTTACAAACACAAAACCATCTCAGAAAGAAGAAAAACCAGAAGACTGTCCCAAAAAGTGTATTAATTTAAAACTAGAGCAAGATACGTTTAGAAAAAGTAGATTTCAGAAGCAATTTCATTGAATCCATAAACATGCCTTGAGTTTGGGTTTGGTTGCTTTGGAACAGACATTTTCTCTCTGCTCCAGTTGGAGATCTTCACTTTCATTAAGTGGTTTCCTTGATCACAAACTTGTCATAAATCTTTATTGCTTATTACAACTCCTGCAAATTGAGAGATTCTTATCAATCTGGGAATTTTATCAATGCCCAATACTGTGCTAGGGACTTTATATATATACCACTTTATCTAACTCTTCTAACATTCTAGAGAACCCTGGTCAGTTCCAACCTCTGACTCATACTTCTGTCCAGCTTCTGTAATTAAACTTCAACCATGCTATTTCTCTATTCTTATTTTCCCATTTCTCTAGTTTGTGTTCTCCAACTCACCTCAACAAATCAGAAGGAGCTCTATCTTCAGCAACTACATTCCCACCTCTCTGTCTTTGTCCAAGTGTCACCCAGTCTGGAAGGCCCTCTTTCCTCGCTCTTACCCAATTTACCCAATGTCTCCTCTTTCTTCAACTCCTAGTTTAAGTCTTTCTTCTTTTATGAATATTATTCATACTCATCTTCTGACTATAAATTTCTGGTATAAAACTCTATAGGAGAGAAGTGAGTGTGTGGTAGGCAGATTAATAACATGAATAGAGAAAAAAAGGTATAGGAGAGTTCAGCAGTTGAGGGAAGAATGAATGGTTTGATGAGGCTGGAATATAAAATACAGGTTGAGAAGTGGAGGAGAAGCAGGTCAGAAGAATAGTTTGAATCAGATTATTAAGCCTGTAAGCATATAATTCCAATTGTAAGCAGTGGAAGCACTGAAAGACTTTATAACGAATGGTTGAGGGGGAGCCTATTAGATTTGTGCTTTAGACACTTCACTCTGTTTACCTAAACAGGTAGAGGATGGATTGAATGGCAAAGAGGCAGCAATGACAGTCTGGATGGAAAAGGGAAGGAAAAATATCAGGAAAGGGCATTGGCTAAGTCAAAGTTTAGCTAAGAGACAGCAGGGACAGTGGCCATGTGAGCTAGGCAGAAGGAACAGCAAGTGCAAATGCTTTGCAACAGGAATGTGCTCGACATAGAAAGATCATTAAGGAATCCAGTGTGACGGAATCATTGAAAATGAATGGGCGACTGACAGGAGATGAGGACAGAGAGATCAGAGAGCTGGAGCCAAATACACAGACCAGATAAGCTTCTGTAAGGATTTTAGATTTTTCTCCTATGTGTTTGAGAAAGTCATTAGAAAGTTTTGAGCCATGGTTTGAGTTGTTCATATATAAGTTTCTAGAAACATCACTTGTACTACCATGCAGAGAAGTTGCTACAGGCAAGGTGAGTAGGGAGACCATTTGTGCTACGGTAGTATTCCAGAAGAAACATGACATTTGGTGGCTTGGACAAGGGTGGAGTGGTGGAGGTTGTAGGAAGCCCAAGCAGACAATACTTAATGAGATAGTAGATATGAAGTGTCAGAACAAAAAGAGGAGGTGGCTGGGCATGGTGGCTTGTGCCTGTAATCGCAGCACTTGGGGAGGCCAAGGTGGGCAGATCACCTGAGGTCAGGAGTTCAAGACCAGCCTGTCCAACATGGTGAAACCCTCTCTCTACTAAAAATATAAAAATTAGCCAGGCGCGGTGGCAGGCACCTGTAATCCCAGCTACTCGGGAGGCTGAGGCAGGAGGATCACTTGAACCTGGGATGTAGAGGTTGCAGTGAGCTGAGATTGCGCCATTGCACTCCAGCCTGGGGGACAAGAGCAAAATTTCATCTCAAAAAAAAAAAAAAAAAAAAAAAAAAGGAAAGAAAAGAGAAGAAAAAAGAGGAGGCAAGGATGGCCTTAGGAGTGAGCAATTTTCATTGACAGTGGAGAAGGCAATGATGAAACACAGAAGTCAGTGTGAAGGCATGACATGAGATACCTTGAACTAGTGGTTGCTTAGTAACTGCTGGATTAAAAAAAAGTGAATGAATGAATGATTAAGTGAATGAATAAGAGCTGTGAACCGGCTCTCAACTCTAATTGTATAGATATGCCTCATACTATTGAGTGAATGAATAAATGAATAAAAGCCCCCAAATCTTTCTTCAGGTGGGGATCACAGTAACTTCTTTTCCCTGCCTGAAGTTTTCTGAGCATCCCGTATCCCCTGCTCCTTGAAGCAGCAGCCAAAACCCCCTTCCCTCACTGTCTTGTGCAGAACCTGTGATGATTTTCTCCAATTTGCCATACTCTACTCTAGAATTTGGCCTTGAAATATTAGTTCCTTCTGGAGAGCCCTATATTCTAACCAGAATAAGCTGTGTTTTCAAGCTGTTTTTATCTTAATTTTTAAAAAATACTAAATGGGTACAAATGTATGAAATGAAAGGTCATATTTTAGCTTTGTATTTAAGGTTTACACATGAATTTCAGTGGAAAATAGTTTCTTAAAAGTTATAGAAAGAGGCTTTTGTTACAAGTTTAAACTGCACTGTTTTTTCAACAGAAGATGAGAGCTCTGTATTGTAGCTAGTATCCAGCTGTGCAAGTTTTCAACAGCTGGAATTACAATAAGTTTCATTCTATGAAAATGAGCTCATTACTATTTTGTTTGTGCTGTTGCTCAATAAATCCATAAAGTGCTTCTCCAGGCTTGAGGAAAACTTCATGAAATTGTATAAAGGATTCTTAAAACAAAATTTTTGTTTGGCAATGTTAAAATCAGAATATCTACTCCCACTCCCCTTATTTTGAAGTCAGTTCTCAAAGCTGAGCAAATTATACATGCCATTGTACATATATATGCTAAAGGAGTACTCAATCAAATTTAGTATATTACATACATAACATTAAAATGAACATTTAAATAAATATTATATTATAAATCAATATGTATTACAAAAGAAAAAACATAAAGCTTAATAATCATTATAATTTTCATCACAGTAGTTGTATTTTTAAACTTGCCAGACACTGTTATACATATACATTACCTCATTCTTTAAAACATGCATTTTAAATCATGTAGAAAAGTGAAAAGTAATACAATTAGTTGTAGTTGTACTTATTTTCACTTTCACTCTCATGGTAATATTTCTATGATGAGATCAAATCCCATCCTTAGGATTTATCTCATTATGTCTTTAGAGTAAGTTTTCTTAGCACCAAAATTAAAATAAAGTAACTTAAAGATGTAAAGCTACCAAGAGGGGGAAGAGAAATCCTGGTATTAAAAATGTATCAGAATCGGGAATAAGGAACGAAAAAAATCAATTTTTGGTGTAAAGTTTAATATATTGCAATATTTTTAGTTGAACATTTGAGTCACTTTATGAAATATGAGGAAATAAAAGAATTTACTAAGTCTTACAATTGAAAACTTTTTAAATTTGACCACTTTTAGGTCAAAATATTTTCAATGTGCCATTTTTCTATTCCTTTTATCTGAATTTCCAAAAGACTGAAGGGAGAGACAGCTGATCCATGATTAAAACAATAATGGCTGTGAAATTAAACTTCTAAACTATTTTTAGTGTGAACTTCCCTCTGTGAGAACCATAGAAAATCACGAACAACACAGTTTGATTCTGATCAGCTGGGATTGTTCCAATCAGTTCAAACTTCAGTGCCTTTGACCAAAGTCCAAAGATTCCATTCACTACTAAATCAGTGAATCCCTCTTTAGCAGATCTGTTCACCTGAGGATGTAACATTTAAATGAATGCCACTTTTGTAAATGCCACTTAAGAGGATCCTTCTAAAAGCCACGGTGAGATGCCACACTAGCCTTCTTGTTCGATTTTTCCCAAGGCTGATTTCCTTAGAGGGCAGGGAAGAGGGCTATCTGTCATTAAAACCAAAGAGATTCCTGGGGTTTTATTCCCAACCTCTACCTCTGACCACATTCAACCTGTAAATTTCCTCTGTGCAAGATTTCACTACTCAGAAAAATGTCTTTACTTATGTGTGTCTTGAAGAGGATAAAATCCCTCTGTGGTCGGACAGCACCTTAGGATGTGTGAAAGCATGAGATTCAAACAATTTTGAGCACTGTGACTGAGTGGCCAGCTCTGTCCCCGAAGAAAGGAATTATTAATGTTACATTTTAGTTCCATTTGTATGTTACAAGAGTGACTCCCATTCTGAAATTGTTTTTCTGATTCCAATACCTGGATGCTCTGTGATTCAAAGAAGAAATCTTACTATCATCTCATTTTACTCTTGGTTTATTAAAACATCTGCTCTGCTTTTGGTGAGAAGAAGTAAAATTTAGAGAAAGAAGGACATAAGAATGCTGAGTTGTAAGGACAGGACGTACTGTTGTTACATTGCCTCTGCTGATAATTCCAAATGCGTTAGAGGAGGTAGAAGAAATCCTGACCCTGAAAGCCCTTACTGTACAGCTGCACTAGTTTAGATTATGATAATATAGCAGAAGTTTCCTGCTAACCACCACCTGCTGAGATTACAGCTTGATAATCAAACAATATCTTTCATTTGGCCTGTATGCAGCCATTTAAAAAAAAAAATACAGAAAAACCCGTTAGTCTTTAATTTAAAGGACATAATCTATTTACAATTTGAAACACATTCACTTTTCAAAATAGTGCATGATCTTCTTGGAAAACTTGGAATACTAAATCAGCTTCAAAAAACACACACAGACACCAGATTCTCAGCTAATGGTTTGCAGCTCTCATCTTTATTCCCTGAATTCGTTTTATAACTTGCTAGGAGACCTCTTAATGTATGAAATCTCCAAGATATGGGGAAGAAGCCCATA
The DNA here is from genome assembly GCF_049350105.2 of Macaca mulatta. Taxonomy (NCBI): domain Eukaryota; kingdom Metazoa; phylum Chordata; class Mammalia; order Primates; family Cercopithecidae; genus Macaca; species Macaca mulatta. The sequence goes on along the minus strand of NC_133417.1, from coordinate 120,777,642 downwards.
ACACCATTCCAAAAACAAAACTCAATTTGTCATGAACAACTAGTAATTATTAATTAAACACATTTGTTGGGAATGTATCATGTGCCATGAACTCTGCTAAGCATTTGAAATATAGATGTAGTCAAACAAATGCAATCATAGCTGTCACAGAGTCTAAGGTCGAATGGGGGACAATACATAATAACCAATGAACTGTTAGTGTGTTTTGTGTAGTGATGAAGACATATAGGGACAATAGGAAAGAACAATGGGCTAGGAGACCTAACCTAGCAAAGGGTTGGGGAAAGTAACTATCCCTAAGGACTTCTCTGAAGACAGAACTCTTAAGTAGGATCTGAGATCCAAGTTAGTCAAGAAAAAGGGTTGAAAGATCAAGAGGGTTACAGGATGATGCTGGAAACAGAGAAAAATGCTCTGGGAAACTATGGAAGAGATTAAAGGGAGAATGGGATATTACATTATTGTATATATACACACACATATACACACACACATACATATGTACACACACATACATACATATATACACAATACATATGTGTGTGTAAATATGTACCTATGTAAAGATCACATAGCAGGGGAAAATACTGGAGGAGAATGAAGTTGATTAGAAATGGAAAATTTAGTGAGGCAGCCATTGCAGGAGTTTCAATAAAATGATGGCCGGGTACGGTGGCTCACACCTGTAATCCCAGCACTTTGGGAGGCTGAGGCGGGAGGATCATGAGGTCAGGAGTTCAAGACCAGCCTGGCCAAGATGGTGAAACCCCATCTCTACTAAAAATACAAAAAATTAGCCGGGCATGGTGGCACATGCCTGTAGTCCCAGCTACTCGGGAGGCTGAGGCAGAGAATTGCTTGAACCTGGGAGGTGGAAGTAGCAGTGAGGCAACATCATATCACTGCATTCCACCCTGGGCGACAGAGCGAGACTCCATCTCAAAAAACAAAACAAACAAACAAACAACAAAAGCACTCATGGCTTAGGCTAGATGCATAAAATTTCATTCCAAGACATGTATAGGAAGGTCTAATTTTTTTTCTGAGATAAATTAGAGCTTGCGGTCATTGAAGACTGCAAGGAGACAAATACCAACCTGCAAGCAAAGTCATGCCTCTTGAAAGTTGGGGTGTTAGGAAAAACTTTACCTGTTTTTTGGGTTGAGCTGAAGCTGACACTGTTGTTAACCACCCTAGCAAAAGAAGAGGAACTTGCTATCTTGACAGAAATTGCAACCAACATTTTTGATTAAAGAAAGCTGCATTTATTTTGATTGAACAAGTTTTTGTTTTATTTCAGTCTTGCCTTTGATCTGACTCCTGTCAGAACCTTTCTTTCACAACAGGCTTTGAATGTTACAGGAGGCAACCTCTGTAATTTAAGACAAAGTGGTCTAGTTTGGGCTAGTAATTACTTCAGAGTGGGTTTCAAAAAGAGGGATAAGCCTATGGTAAATGCTCCACGGCCAGCTCCTTCCTTTCCTGCCTGGCTGTCAGCCTTCACCCAATGCCATTCCTACCCTATGTTTAAGTCAAAGCTATAGACGGTCAAAATTATTCATAGATATTAAACAAGCCCATTAAAATACCAGACCTGTGAGAGATTTTTAGCTGTTTTTTCTACTGTATATTCCAGAATCTAGCCACTCAATAAATAGTCATTGAAAATTTTTAAAACAAACACTGACTAAAAATATTGACAAAATTTTTACCCAAATACATTACCTTTTATTCAACATCTAGGGCTTACTAAACTAAGTACTTTCTCTTTATCCTGGTATTCCAGTTCTCTGCAGGACAGCCTCACTATATGTTTCTTTCACTCTAGCCTATCTATATCATTCCTGACTTCTTCTTCACAAAATAATTTTGGTTTTCTGTTTGCAGATCTTTTCTTTTTTTTTTCTTTTTGAGATGGAGTCTCACTCTGACCCCCAGGCTGGGGTGCAGTGGAGCGATTTTGGCTCACTGCAACCTCCTTCTCCAGGATTCAAGCAATTCTCCTGCCTCAGCCTCTCAAGTAGCTGGGATTACAGGTGCCTGGCACCGCGCCTGGCTAATTTTTGTATTTTTGGTAGAGACGGGCTTTCACCATCTTGGCCAGACTGGTCTTGAACTCCTGACCTTGTGATCCACCCACCTTGGCCTCCCAAAGTGCTGGAATTACAGGCGTGAGCCACCGTGGCTGGCCAGATCTTTTCTTATTTTGTTCCCTCGGCATGGAATTGTGCTTTTCATCTCCTTGCCCATACTCCCCAGCTCTAGCTGTCAGTATGGTATTCACCCTGTTAGTACCATCTCAAAGACTAGCTCTTTCAGGAAGCATTTCCAACAAGCTTCTCACCAAATCTAGATATACTCACTCCTCCCTTAAAAGCCCAAGGACCTTTGTCTTTCACTGAGCCTCCTTTAACTTGCCTTTTATGAAATTATTTATGTGCTTTTTCTGTCCTGTGATATAATTCAGTATTTGCTAAGGAAAACCAAATCTCTCTAGGTACTTCAAATAGAGAGAAATGTAATAGAGGAAATGTTATTTATGTGATGAAAGAGATGACAAAACAAATAGGTTTATGAGACAAATAAGAGATTAGCAATAGTAGAAAGCCGTTCTTATACTTGGTGCTGGTGGGACAATGAAAGAAAGTGGCATTGCCAGAATCCAGAAAGTCACTGTCTATCATGAGCTATAGCAACAGAGGAGATGCAGCTGCAGCTAAAATTGCCACCCAATCGCACCCAGGTTTTTTCTGCTCCTCCAGGTCTCCAATGCTTTCCATTCCACCTGGAGGCATTCAACCTGGTAGCCAAATCTATCTGATAACCAGTAGACAAGAGAGCCTAGGAAATGTAGCTCCCTGCATTACAGAGAAGAGCGGGGACAAGGTGGGAAGTGAATATGAGGACAAACAGGCAAATAACCAATTCACTATCTTTTCATGAAAATGAAAAAGCTGCTCGATCATAGAGACACCTGGCTAAGACGCTTCAACACCCAGCACAGTATCTTACACAAAATATTGGTTAAATTGTATTAATATATTCTGAGTCTTATAAGAAGACTATCACTCTGTACAAAGATGAAAATAAGAATTTACACATGAGGTGTCATTTAACCAGGACTTCTTCTTTCATGTCCACTAACCATCAAAATAATGTTTAAAGCACATGAAGTCTGTTTTTAAATTATTATTATTATTATATATTATGGGGTGCATGTACAGAATGTGCAGGTTTGTTACATAGTTATACATGTGCCATGGTGGTTTGCTGCACCATCAACCCGTCATCTACATTAGGTATTTCTCCTAATGCTATCCCTCCTCTAGCCCCTAACTGCTTGATAGGCCCTGGTGTGTGATGCCCCCGGCCCCGTGTCCATGTGTTCTCATTGTTCAACTCCTACTTATGAGTGAGAACATGCGGTATTTGGTTTTCTGTTCTTGTGTTAGTTTGCTGAAAATGACCTTTGCAGGGACATAGATGAAGCTGGAAGCCTGTTTTTTAGAAGCAAATGTCATTATAAATTTGGCACTTCACCTCTCCTAAGTTCTGCCTTTCTCTTTTTCTTCTGAGACACTCCTAGATTTTTTTATTCAACAAAGCAGAGGTCCTAGATCTTGTGTGGGTGTGAAAATCCCATGAGAATCTGATAAAACTGTCAATTATTTGCATGGGGGTAGGGGTGGGGGTGATATATATTTGCATATATGCTCAATGTTGCATACATGCTCAATGTTGCCTACGATTTCTTTCATCACTGAGGCTGGCGTGCAGTGACGCGATCTTGGTTCACTGTATTACATACAATTTCTGAGTGTTCGCATAGCCCAAAGCCTGCCCATTAGTCTTCTACTAATCTGTTCACAGACAGTTGGAAGCCTTGATATTCAACTTTTTAATAAAATACAATTTATAAAACAGCATACAATATATAGCTGATGAGCTATCTCTTTCCTTAGTGGAGTGGCCTCGAGGTAAACCAAATAGATTAGTGCAGCCTGAAAAGGCATAGTCCAGAGCCGTGGTTCTCAGTTGAGGGTGAATTTCCCCTTCAAGAGACATTTCACAATGTCTGGAGACAATTTTTATTTTTGCAACTGGAGTGCAGGTGTGCTACCAGCTTCTACTGGGTAAAAGCCATGGATGTTGCCAAATATACCACAATGCATAGATATATGCCATAACATATAATTATCCAATCACAAAGTGCTGATGTTAAATACCCCGTTCTAGAGCAGGAGCAATCCTATTTTAGCTTCCACTGGGTTCAAAGAGATTACGCTAATTTACAATACAAGATACACCTTTCATTCCTCTAAGAAGCTATGATGCTCCAAAAAACAGGCACATAGATATTGCTGACATGTTTAGTTAATCAGATTTTATCTATATCTCTGAATTCTAAGAGTCTTAATCTTTTATGTGAACCCTACCACTATACTTTTATGTCTAGTTTATAGCCTATTAGATGGTGAAAAATAATCTCCTATTAAACTTAAATAAACCACTCCCTAGTCCAGGAAATCTGTCATTCAGGAAAAAAATATATTAAATAACATTAAAAGGTATATCAAATCTCAACAATACAAAGATTAAGAATATGAACTCAGAGCTGAGTGTGGTGATGCATGCTTATGTTCCAGCTTCTCGGGTGGCTGAGGCAGGAGGACCACTTGAGTTCGAGACCAGCCTGGGCAACAGAAACCCCCATCTCGAAAAAAAGAATGTGAACTCCAACTACAAGTCTGCATTATCCAGTTAAGTGTCATACAAACCCCAAAGTAAATACTCCCTGACCTCAGTCCACTCTACTGTAACTCCATAGAGATTTGGATGATTTTCCAAAGCTATGGCAAGGTAGGGTCCTTCTATGGGCTAGACCCAGGAAACCTATTCTGGCCTCCTATTTTGGATTAAGGTTTACAATTCAGTATGTAACTAGGATGATGGTTCTAGGGCAGTATTTTTCCACGTTGATGGTGCATTCAATGCACAGCCTCTACCGCAGACCTACTGAATCAGAATCTCCAAGAGTGAGACCTGCATATCAAATGAAGAACCACCATTCTAGAGACAATAATCTTCCTAAATCCCATGGGAGATCTTGTCCAGCAAAGATCCTGGACTTCAACAGAGCTTCACTTCTAGGGAAAGCCAAGAGACAGGAATCCCTCCATACTCTATCAGAATTCTCGAACTTTGGAATATGCCTTGAAGATCTCAGAAACTCTAGAGCTGACCATGGACCTGCCGTCACATTCCAAGACCTATTCAGGGATCTAAGGTCATATTCCAAGGGAAGAAGCCAAACACTCAGTTGTGGCTAATAATGCCATCATCATCTCCTCGGTTGCCAGGCTTTGAACCTTGGCAGTGTAGTTCACTTCTGCTTCTCCTTTGTCTCTCAAATTTCTTTACTGGCCAAAGGTTGCCTACTCTTTCTCCAAAGTCTCTCTCAAATGTGCTCCTCTCTCTATTACCACTACCAAGCCTCAGGATTTCATTGCTTCCTTCTTGAAATATTGCAAAAGCCTCTGCCATATCTCCTTGCCTCCAGCCTAACTCTGCCTCAATCCATGGCCCATGAACACTGCTGCCAAAGTCATTGTCCTGACATGTGACTTTGATCGATGCTCTCCCTTGCCCAAAATTATTTCAATAATTCCCCTGGATTGTAGAAGAAAGCCCACATCTTTCAGCTTAGCACTGTCTAAAACATTGATATCTGGCCTGGTTTTATACCTTTTCTTTTTCTCACTATTTCTGTGCCAACACCTTGCATTCCCACCAGTTCTTACAAGTTTCTAGCTTTGTGTTTTACTAATGTGCCCTCCATATGAAATGCCCAACTTCAAATATCTTTAATGCCCTCATTTTCCAAATGTCCCCTTTTTCATGAAACCTGACTTCATCCTGCAGTCAAAAATACCCACTCTCCTTTGGAACATCCAGTGCACTTCGTGTGTCTCACCAACGGTGCTTTCACAATCTTTCCTGTGTTATAACAACCCATGCATCTTCTTTATGGCAGATTCATCTTGCTATCCTCTGCAGAGCTTACTCAGAATAGTGTGTTCTACAAAGTAGATGTTCCTTCCATTTGGTGGAATGAAGGCTGCAAGTAAAATTTTGCTGCAAGACATCAACAACATTTTCATACTTAATCTACTGAGCTCATTTATTTTGGGTCATGAGATTTGGAAGAATAAAGTTTTACGATAACTGGAAATCAATTTGAAAACAACCATGAAGAATGTAGCATGTTGCATGGACAGTAGAACATTTCTTTTACATTATCCATTCTGATGGTTAGTTTCATGTGTTAACTTGGCTAGGCCAAGTTCAATTAATTCAACCAATTTGATTATTCGATCCAACATTAACCTAGGTGTTGCAGTAAAGGTATTTTGTAGATGTGGTTAACATGCATAATCAGTTGGCTTTAAGAGATTACCCTCTATATCAATCTGAACCTGATTCAATCACTTGAAAAGTTTTAATTTTTAAAATTTTTATAGATTCAGGGTATACACGTGCATGTTTGTTACATAGATATATTGCATAATGGTGAGATTAGGGCTTCTAGTGTACTTATCACTTGAACAGTGGATGTTGCACCCAATAGGTAATTGAAAAGATTTAAGAGCAGAGCTGAGGCTTGCTTCCCTGAAGAAAAAGAAATTTCACCTGTGGACTTCAGCCTCAACTCATGCCACAAAGTACCTTTTGCCCTTCCTGACAGTCTGCTCTATGGATTTTGGACTTGCTTGACCAGTCTTCACAGTTGTGTAAGTCAATTATTTGCAACAAATCTCTCTCTCTCCACACACACACAGACAGACAGACACACACACAAATATGATTTCCATTTCTATGTGAAACTCTGACTGATACAACCTTTGTGAAAATTCCCACCCCAATTTTAGAAAGAACAGTTGCATGTATACATGTTTGTTTGTATGTATGTGTGTGTGTGTATTATATATTTCATATATATAATACACACATATATATACATATACACATACACATAGTGGAAATTAAAACAGTAACCTTTTTGCCTGAAAGAGATACAAGTTTAAAAAATTATAATAATGTTTAATACTATTGACAGTACTAAGTGATAGCCTGTATATAAATGCTAATGTAAATTGATGCACCCTTTCTGAAGATGAATTTGGCTAAGGGGTCTCAGGTTCTTTCATCTAAGAATCTCTTGTGGACACAAAGATTTGTGTACAAGTATCTGCAGTTCAATGTTATCTGCAATAAAAGTTGTAAGTCACTTAAATGTAAAATAATAAGAACATAGTTTCCTCCTTAAAATGTTATGCATGCTTATGCAGATATGAAAAGTCTCAGAAAATTAGGGATATGAGAAAATACTCAAAACATGTTCAGTTAATGCATTATAAAATTGTATATTGTATCTCAAGTTTCAACCAGAGAAGCAGATCTAATATATATACCAAGAAATTTATCTTAGGGAAATGGGTTACATGATTATAAGTCTGAAATCCACAGGCCAAGTTCTCAGGAAAGGACAGTTACAAAGCCCTCTCAGTATTTTTTTTGGAAGCCTCAGCCCTACTTTTAAAGTTTTCTAATTGATTAAGTCAGGCCACCCAGATAATCCAGGGTAATCTCTCATACTTAAAATTAATTAGAGACTTTCATTTACATTTGCAAAATCCCTTCCTAGAAATACCAGGTAGTGTTTGCATAAGTGAAGCCTGTAGCCTAGCCAAGTTGACATATCCGAAAAGCCATCGTATATATACATGATCCCAGTTTTGCAAAAAATCAATATAAAAATTTAACAAATCTGTAAAAGAAGGCCAGGGAGAAATACCTGCATATGGTAAAAATGTTTATGTACAAAGATTATGACAGATTTTGTCTATTGTATGATCCTCCATTTCTCAAAAATTTTAAACAAATACATACAACATTGTGATTTTAGTCTGAAAAATATAGATTTTTTAAAATGTCAACAAACTAAATAATACTCAAGGACATAAAAGCAAATAATAAATTGTCACTTATTGTGTTAACCAGTACCTCGGTATAAAACCTGCTATCAGCCAAATAAAGCATGAAATTAAAAAGCATCATTAATCAACTCATGAGCGATGAATCTCAAAACTTGCGAAGCCTCACCTGACTCAGGACATGTCTAATCATGGGTTTCTTGTTGGTTCTGACAAAAGGGGACACAGGAGGGCGCTGGGGCGAGGGGTCAGTTTGATTCCCTGGAAGGAGACATCTCTCACATGATTGATCCCTTACTGACTTGGCACATGAAAATTTCCAGATAATTTGGTCTTCAGGTGCCTAACTTTTGATATTTTCACAAATTTTAGTTTAGTACCCTGAAATTATCGTGTGTGTGGGGAGTGCAGTGAATAAGAGAAAAACAGATTTCTCTATAGTGTAAACAAGATGTTTTTCTCATAACATAATCTGCTTTCACACAAATTGACTTCAATTCCACTGTGAATTTAGATTATAAAAAGTGAGAACTGGAAGAGATTTTAGACCAACCCTCTTTTGACAGATGAAGAAGCTGAGGGCATGAGAGGTGAGGTGACTTGTTCAAGATCACCCTGATGGGCAGGGAAAATGACGGGACTGTCATCAGGCCCCCTTTCATACCAGTACTGTGTGAATTCTACTATGTCAACCTGCCTTTTTATCTGCAATCTGTTTGGATCAGGAAAAGTAATTGCCTCCTTAACATGTAATAGGAACTAGAGAAAACACTGTTGAACTTAATCATTTTCTTTAGATGTATTTATTTCTCTGTGTTCACTCAATAATATTTGAAACTGCACTGTCAAACTCTGTAGCCACAAATGTTTACTCAAAATATGTCTAGTCTGAGTAACTACATTTTAAAAATTTAATTTAATTTAAAAATTTTTAAATGAATACTTGATTCAGTTATTAAACACTTTTAAGTTTGGAACAATGTGTACATGTGAACCTACTTTTCCATCTATTCATTTTATGAAATCTAAATAAGGGTCAAATATATCTAATGACAGCTGAGATGTACTGTAAACATAAAATATGCACAGGGATTTGGAGACATAGCACAGAAAAAAAAGAACATAAGATACCTTAATATAAATTTTTATATGATTACATATTGAAATAATATTTTAGATATATTGCATTATACAAAATATGCTTAGTTAACCTTTTTCTTTTTACTGTTTTCCAATGTGACTATTAAAAAATTTGAAGTTATATACATTAGGTTTTTATTGGATAGCATCGATATAAGACCAATTTTTTTTCAAATTTGTAATAAAGTTTCTGTATTAGTTCATTCTCATGCTGCTAATAAAGACATAACTGAGATTGGGCAGTTTATAAAGAAAAAGAGGTTTAATGGACTAACACTTCCACATGGCTGGGGATCCTCACAAACATTGAGGAAGGCAAAGGAGGAGCAAAGGCATGTCTTACATGGCAGCACGCAAGAGAAGAATGAGTGTCCAGCAAAGAGGGAAGCCCCTTACAAAACCATCAGGTCTCAGATCTCATGAGAACGAACTCACTATCACAAGAACAGGATGAGGGAAACCGCCCCCATGATTCTATTATCTCCACCTGATCCCTCCCACAATAGGTGGGTATTATGGGAACTACAATTCAAGATGAGATTTGGGTAGGAACACAGCCAAACCATATCAATTTCTCTAAATATCTCTTTTGTGTTTTTAATTACATGGAGGCACATATGAACAAACTTCCACTCCTTGTTACTCTGGATCTTTCTATGTTATTCTCTGTGCAAGAGACACATCAATCAGAAATCAACACCTGGAATTTGGGATGCCGGCTTTGTAATTTACTCCTGGTGAAACAGACACTGATAGGATACTTTAAGGATTTGAAAGTAAAAAGGTATTGAAGGAAATCATTGGTATCCAGGGGATATATATAGATTCCCTTTATCACGCTCCATTGAAATCCCTGATGTAAACCCTAAAGGTGTATTTTAAATAACACCTGAGCCCCAGATATCATTTCATTAATGAAGATTTTGGAGAACTGAGGCTCAAAACGTGGCTCCCACAGGACTTTCCCCTTGAATAGCATATACCTTAGCTCCGCCTTCCCATTTTAGCTCGATAACTGCATCAAACTTCAGACAGTGAACTGCTATGACATTCCTTAACATAATTTCATTCAGGTCTCATAATTGGAAACATTGTTTATGTTCTTTGTTCATGACATCTTAAATATATGGTGCGTCCCTCCCAATTGGCAGCCAAATGTTTCTTATAATGGGCTCCTAACATGTTATCCCATGGGTGTACCATAAACTTCATTTTAGATACTCTTGAGGAAGGTTTGAGTGCCTCCTTTTCTTTTTTTGTGCTCAAATATCCTTTGGGCATCTTTTGTGAGTTAAACTGTAAATTTGTATTCCCTAAAATCCATATTCTGAAGTCCTAACATCTAGTATCTCAGAATGTGACTGCATTTGAAGATAGAGCCTTTAAAGAGGTAGTTCAGGTAAAATGAGGTCCTATGGCTCTACTCTAAAATGATGGTGCACTTACAAAAAAGGAAATTAGTGCAGAGACATGTACATGCACAGAGGAAACACCATGTAAGGATACAGCAAAGGACAGCCCAAGACTAAGGAGAAAGGCCTCAGAAGAAACAACCCTGCACACCTTGATCTTGAACTTTCAGCCTCTGGAATTGGGAAAAAATGAATGCCTGTTGTTTAAGCCACCTGATCCATGGTGTTTTGTTATGGCAGCCCTAGCAAACTAATACAGCATCCATCTCAGTGGGCCTTGACCAGCATCCCTTCCCTAGTCACTGCTGAATGACTTTCATGTTGGATGTCACTTTTCTCGTCCTTAAAAGGACTTGTTTCTCCCACTTGCCTTAAGGTATTACTCCCCTGCTGCTCCTCGGCGTCCTCCAATGTGCGGTTCCTATGTGCCTCATAGTCCATCTTTTAAAGTCAGATCATTCCATACCTTCTCTTCAAATTTGATGAAAATCTCTCTAGCCAATTTTTAGTGAGGTGTTAACAAACAAACAGAAAAACAATGGAATTTATAGAGATTATGCTTAGATTCTAACAATCAGTCCTAGGGCTGCTATAGACTGAATGTCCATAGACCTCCAAAATTTTTACTTTGGGACCTAATCCCAATGTGATGGTATTTGGAGGTGGGACTTATGAGAAGCGATTAAGGTCTTAAGGGTGGAGCCGTCATGAATGAGATTTGTGCTCTTTTATAAAGAGACCCCAGGGAGCTCATTTGCCCCTTCCATACAGTGAGAAGACGCCCTTCTGTGAACCAGGCAGTAGCTCCTCACCGGACTCCAAATCTGCCTCGTTCTTGGACTTCCCAGCCTCCAAACTGTGAGAAATAAATTTCTGTAGTTTATAAGCCACTCAATTTGTGGTATTTTATTAGAGTACCCTGCACAGACTAAGACAGAGCATTTGGGAAGCAGTGAATAAGGTAGAAAGAGCAAGACCTACGCAGAATTGTTGATTCAGGTTGGAATTTGGCCGCGTACTCACGCAGTGGCCTTGGGGAAGCTTGGTAACCCTCCTGAGCCTCTGTTGCCTCATCTTTAAATTAGGCTTGCTAGTTTCTTCCTCACTGGGTTACTTCAAGAATTAAATGAGGCCGGGCATGGTGGCTTACACCTGTAATCCCAGCACTTTGGGAGACTGAGGCAGGCGGATCACGAGATCAGGAGATCGAGACCATCCTGGCTAACACAGTGAAACCCCGTCTCTACTAAAAATACAAAACCAAAATTAGCCAGGCGTGGTGGGACTTACACCTGTAGTCCCAGCTACTTGGGAAGCTGAGGTGGAAGAATTGCTTGAACCTGGGAGGCAGAGCTTGCAGTGAGCCAAGATTGTGCCACTGCGCTCCAGCCTGGGCAACAGAGAAAGACTCCGTCTCCAAAAAAAAAAAAAGAAGAATTAAATGAGATAGCACATGCAAGGTTCATGGCAGATAGTACTGCATAATAAATACTGACTCCCTTGCCTCTAAGGGGATGAAGGTTTCTTTGAAATATGCCTACAGATCTTTTTAAAAAACAATAACAACAACAAAAGTGTTTTATGGTTAAATAAGGAGGAGGAACAACATCTGTTTCTGGTGTCCTTTGGCGAAAGAACATTCATTTATATTCTAGGGCAGTAGTGATGTAGCCCTAATTCTGCAGACACTTGAATGCGGTTAGTAGAAATGCATCATCATTTAGCCTCTCTGGAAGGGAGGGGGTTCCTGGTGAGCTCTTGTAATAAGGGTCTCAGTGCAACCGTTCCTGAATTCTGATTTCACTTTACCACATGACTGAGCTCTGGAAGACTTTTTACTGCTTTTTTTTTTTTTTTTCCTGATGCAAAATAATAATGGCAATGCTTGTTTCACTAAGAAGAAAATATTGTAACTAGAATACTCATTTATACATTTACACACACACACACACACACACACACACTCATCTATCATGAAGTACCTATTGCAATGAAAAATTTGCCCCTTTTAGGTTAGGTTCAGCTCAACAGACACACGGGCACTAGCTGTATGCAAGTTACTCGCATGACCCTGAGTGGATATGAGACAAGTAGATAAATTAGACCCAGTTTTTGCCCTCAAGCCGTGGCCACAATACTATTCTTAGAAATGAAATTTGAGGCCAGGCGTGGTGGCTCACACCTGTACTCCCAGCACTTTGGGAGGCCAACGCAGGCAGATCATGAGGTCAGGAGATTGAGACCATCCTGGCTAACACGGTGAAACCCCATCTCTATTGAAAATACAAAAAAAATTAGCTGGGTGTGGTGGCGCCTGTAGTCCCAACTACTTGGGAGGCTGAGGCAGGAGAATGGCGTGAACCCGGGAGGCGGAGCTTGCAGTGAGCCAAGATCGTGCCACTGCACTCCAGCCCGGGCAACAGAGTGAGACTCTGTCTCAAAAAAAAAAAAAAAAAAAAAAAAAAAAAAAAAAAGAAAAAGAAAAAGGAAATGAAATCTCAACACCCCATCTCCATGATTTTAAAGTTCTTAGAAAGATACTGGGTGAACGTTGAGTAGTGTAGAACAGCTGCTTGCCCTCCCATCTTTTCTCTAATTAACAGCTGCTGCCAAGATTGCTTAGTCCTCTCCATTTGGGAACCCACCCAGGTCATGGAAATGGTCCCTCATTCAATTGCATTATCCTCACTCAGCACTGGGCTCCCTGCTGGTGGGACAAAGCCCAAGTGTGAGGCCCCTGATGCTGTGCTGCTAAATTGAAGAGGTCTGTTTCTAATCCACACACTTCTCACGAAAGAAAATAAATGACTCTATCCAGATGTTTTCAACAGTAACACATCAGCCAGGTGATACTCCACCAACACAAGTGACAGGAACATCAACTTCATTTATGTATTTTTTCCAACAACTTTTCCAGAACTCAAAGGAAACACATGTCTCCTAACGGCACAATGCAATTAAAATATAATATGTTAAATGTCAGTGTTTTACATTTCCTTCCGTAAGGCATCAGACTAGAAAAAAATATTTTATAAGGAACATTTATTGAGGGTGTAACTAGGCGCTGGGGGTGATCTAGAATGACATGAAAGGATTACTGTACTTGAATTGGTGAGAATTAATTTGGACACTTGTATTATTCAGCTCAGGCTGCCATTATGAAATGCCACAGACTAGGTGGTTTGAGCAACAAAAATTTATTTTTTCACAATTCCAGAGGCTGAAAGTCTGGTTGTTTTTTTCTGAAGCCTCTCTCCTGGCCTTACAGATGGCCACCTAATTGCTGTGTCCTCATATGGCCTCCTTCCAGTCTGTATTTGTATCCTCATCCCCTCTTCTTGTAAGTACACCAGTCATACTGGAATATGGCCAACTCATATGACCTCGTTTCACCTCAATTACCTCTTGAAAGACCCTTTCTTCAAATAAGTCCGCATCCTCAGGTACCAGGGCTTAAGACTTCAACATATGTATTTAGGGGTCAGGGGGACACAATTAAGCCAACAATAGACACCCATGAGCAGATCTTTGGATTCACCTAGTCAGTGGTGTCATTGTTTTAATCTGACATTCTGTGCTGCTTTTGCCCCTTGTTTCACGATCATTCAGGTTGACTGTAAGGGACTTCAGGGTGCCAATGATCACACTCTGCTGATTCTGGTAATATAGGTAGAACCACAATCAGACTGCAGTTCTGACTCCTTCCACACTCCCTCATATCCCTTTCTTAGACATAATAGATGTTTGAGAAGGCAGCAGAGATTCTCCATAAAGAAGGAACAGATGAAGGTGGAAGAACAAGGTTTTGCTTTGATAATATATATCAATGGCAGCTGCATTCTACAGAATAAAGACCAAAGAAGAAAATGTAAAATTTTTCTATGTACACTCCTGATCATTTCAATTTTAGAAACTTTGGAAGCTTTTGGTTAAAACGTAGCCATTTTTGTTGTGTATCTCATAAGCACAACCTGGTATCACGTGGTAGGAAAACTCAGCACCCGGCAGGGGAAGGGCCTCTTCGCTTCTTGTGCGTATGCAAGGACCCTGAGACCCATCTCTCTTTGGAACCAGAAGGGACCTGAGAGCTCACCCTAGCCAACCTATTTAATTCTACAGGTAAGGAAGCTGAAGGCCCTGGAGGGGAAGCTTGCCCAAGGTCATAAGTGTTAACACAATGAAGACTGCAATTTGGACTCACAACTCCCACTTCAGTGCTTTTCTCACCACATCATATTGCCTCTTGATCTGTGATGTTCTGGTCTGGATGGCTCTGTTTCTGGAGGTGTTTGCTGTCAAATTACTAGCACACTGTTCTTGTTCTACGTACATATATAAAATAGCTCAATTGCATATATTATAAAATAACTCAATTATATATATTATAAATAATATTAATATATACACACTATCCTTGTTATATTTTCTAAATATTAGAATATATACAGTATAATATATGTATTTATAATAACACAACAATATAATTATATTGTGTATATATGGTATTAAACATAGAGTCCCGCTATTTTGCCAGGCTCTGCCCATGTCAGGGGCAGCCAGTCTGTACAACGTCCTCTCTGGCTACCCATTAACTCTCCATCACTCACTCCCACCAACCCTTGTGCAGGATGATCACACAGTGTTTCCCTGGTAGCCCTAAGAAAACCACGCATGGCTCTATCATCAAGGTCTTTCCTTGACTACAGTGCATTGCATCTGTTCTCCTGTTTGTTTGCCTGTTTCTTCAGTTTCTAAGGATAATCTGGTCCCTAACTAATTGCCTGCACTTAAACCCCTTGAACACAGTGTGTTTCCCTGGTGTTTCTATATTTCTCTGGGCTTCTGAGCAGTGCTTTGTCCTGAGACTCTTTCTTCCAATATAGACTGTCCTGTGACCCTACTGTGATACGATAATCCAAAGGGAGGCAATCTTTAATCAACCAGTACAGCACATGGGAGGAAGCCAAGGCTTTCTGCCTGAAGACACGTCTTTACATTCTTTAATTCTGAATACATTTTTCAAGCAAAAATTAAAAATGATACACCTCAGTTTTAGGTTTTCATACTAGCTAATTTTATTTCTTCTTTTTTTCATTTGTAACATTATCCCAGTTCCTCCCAACCCTATGGCCCTAACCCAACAATTACCCTCTGGATTCTCTATCCTTTGGTTTCAGCCAATAACCAAGTACAGGAGAGGCAGCTGAGAACTGAACATAAAATCATCAGATCGCTACAACACACAGTCACTGCCAGATACAAATACCTTAATGAATTCATGGTTTATTGCTTAAAAACTCAGCTAGTTTCAATCTTGTGTTTGACATACACATTATTTCCTCATAGCCATACCAAAAGCTGAATTTGGCTTTAATTCAAGCTATGCTATACTGAAACATTAGAATCTTGAAGCTACCTTCCAGAAGATCTAAATGTGGGCATGGATTTGGGGCAGACTTACTTCAATGAGTCCTGGTATGGGAGTCAATCTAAATTTCTCATGAAAACCACGCAGACATTTGTTTGGGTCATTTATCAGGAAGTGAATCTTTGGCACAAAAAAGATATTCTGAGAATAAGAAATTCAAATGGCTAATAACAATATGTCTCACCCTAAAGCTCTCCAGTAAGGCTTTCGTACTTTCCCACTGATGAAATATGGCAACGTTCAGGCTTGCACTTGGAGCTAGCAGGCTGAGCAGAGAATAAGTGCCACTTGCTGGGATACACTCAGTTTAGGCCATTTGCTTTGCTCTTCATCGCCTATCTGTAAAAGGCTGTGGATTATACCCCACTGATTTGAAGTTAAGTCTATGGACTTTATCTACCATGAAAAGCCTAAGTTTTAATACAAGGAGAGATATTTAGTACAGTAAAAACGCAATGCAAAGTGAACCTGATTCACCTATGAAAATCCATTCCTTTGGATATTTTTCTTAACATTATGCAACCCCAGTTATATTTGCCTACAAATTACCAAGTAACCATAGAGGTGATGTCTTATGGTGATTGAGAGAGTGCTGTTTATAGGCAGACCACCTGCAGGAAGTCCTGCCACTTATGTGCTTATCTAACTTCTCTGTGGTTCAGATTTCTCATCTGTAAAATGGAGATAATACCTTTTTTTTTGTGGGTGTGAGGATTGATGAAGTGAATACATGAATAGTGTTTAGAATATGGTATTAGAGCAGGTACCGTGGCTTACCTGGTACACAGTAAGCACTATACATACACAAACTTAACTGATATAATTAATCTACTGGATAGTCTACATCTGAGCTTTAATGAACCATATTAGTATCTTATTATTTTCTTATTAATTAATGTGAAATTATATATAGACTACACATGGGCTGAAATTAATTACAGATTTTTTTTTTTTTTTTGAGATGGAGTCTCACTCTGTTGCCCAGGCTGGAGTGCAGTGGTATGATCTCAGCTCACTGCAACATCCACCTCCTAGGGTTCAAGCAATTCTCCTGCCTCATCCTCTCAAGTAGCTAGGATTACAGGCACCCGCCACCACACCTAATTTTTGTATTTTTAATAGAGATGAGGTTTTACCATGTTGGTCAGGCTGGTCTCCAATTCCTGACCCCAGCTGATCCACCCGTCATGGCCTCCCAAAGTGCTGGGATTACAGGCATGAGCCACCGTGACCAGTCAATTTATAGATTAAAATAATATATCATGTTCTAATATTCTACATCTGGCCTTCCCAATGATATACGACATATTTTTAAAGTTTCAGAAATGATGTGAGGTGGCATTATTGGGGTTCTAGCAGTTACAGAGTTGGGCAGAGGAAGGTAGAGTCAAGGGAAATAAAAGAAATTAAGGACAGCATTTGTCAGTAGCTACCAACTATCTCCAGGGGTCTATTTGTACAGTCACCTCACACTGCACCTCCACGGGTTCTAGGGTACAGCAACCTTCTCAAATACGGGCTTCATGAAGCCAATCACTGCAAAGGAAGTTCCATGGGGAGACAGGGGCTAACAATATTGAATAAAATACCAACATTTTGAAAAATACATTTAGGAATGGCCTTGATTCATAAAATTAGAGAAACCGCATACTGCATATTTATTATTTTTAAGTCTATCCCAGAGGGGAATCAAATCAAAGAGGACTTGTTTTTATTAAATAAAATCCTAGAATTTGCTGCTAATCAAGGCCTTTAAAAACAGTCACAGGATTGAAGGTTCAACTTAAACAACTTCTTTCTTTCTCTGTTTTTGCATTTGCTTCACCAAGCACTTGCATTTCGAACCTCTCAAACAGACCAAATCAAAAAGAGGATTTTAAAAATTAGCTCTCCTGCTTCACAGTTTTTACAGAAAGCACAGTTATAATTACTTTTCCAAAGTGGATTTGGTGCTGAATATACTGAGGGTATAAGGACTATATCGCTGAAATTTTTATAAACAGAATGTTAAGTAGATACTGTGTAGTAATCAATTAAAAGCTAACTTTTCAGGTGGAAAGAAGATAATTGGCCTCTTCAAAATATTAAATCATTTCAATAAATAACTGTTTAAATTAAAGATCTGAGTTGTGAATTCAGAAAGCCAAATATCTGCATATTTAACATCATGTTGATTAAACACCTTAAAATGAACACACATTTCATTTTTCATTTAGAAGTATATCATCCTCTATGCAACACCCTCCTCAGATGCCTAACCAGTGTTCTATTCTTCTTGGAGTTAGCTAATTACTAGAGTTTGAGCATTGGAATATTTCTCTGCTACAATCTTTTCATCCATAAAACAATTATCTCTGTTCCCTATTTTGTATAATAAATAGTAAAGGTTACACATTGCTTTGAACTGTTCAAATGGAAACAATTTCCTAAATACATGATTGTTTTCATAGAACATTAGAACCAAGAGGCACAATCAGTCAAGGTCCTGTTAGTGTTTGCAGATCATTTATCCAACTTCACCTTTGTGCTCTGGTTTTTTTCTCTACAGGCATCCTCTGTATCCATGGGGGATTGGTTCTAGGATACCCATGGATACCAAAATCCATAGGTGCTCAATTTCCTTACATAAAATGGCAAAGTATTTGCATATAACCTACACACATCTTCTCAAACACTTTAAATAATCTCTAGATTACTTAAAATACCTAATATGATATAAATGCTATGTATACTTGTTATACTGTATTGCTTAGGGAATAATGACAAAGAAAAAAGTCTATACATGTTCAGTACAGATACAACCATCCTTTTTTTTCTGAATATTTTCAGTCCAAGATTGGTTGAATCCATAGACATAGAACCTACATACACGAAAGGTGGACTGTATATTATTTCTAAACATTCTGGGACAAAAAATTATTGTTCTTTATATTTACATTTATATTTATACATTTATTTTCTAAGGATGCTAGAATATGATACTGGAAGGATGTGGGTGGGCAAGCTTGGAGGAGTTCAGACTAGGTTAAATAATTCTGCATTTAAAAGGAAGAGATCAGGAACTATGGTAAAAAGCTAAAAAGATTTCCAAAACCATACCTGGCAAAGGACAGAGAGGAGAAAGAAGATTTTGGGAAAATATGGGCAGTTTAGTAACAAAATACAGTGGAGAATGAAATGTAAGCACCTCCTATTATTTTCCATACAAATATTGGGTGAAATCATCCTGCTAAAATGGTAGGGTCAGAGTGGAGTCTTCATAGTGAATGTGAAGATGTGTTGAGTTGGTACCCTGGTCAAAACAGATGATGCACAGAGGGACTGCTACATATGGACTACAGTATAACACCTCTGAAGCCAAGTATTGACCTGGTATCATACAGGAAGGATCTGGTTCTCAGAAAGGCTAAGTGATGCTCTCAAGGTCAACTTTGATAAGGCAGTAGAGTTGGGATTTGAATCAAAGTCTCTCTAGCTTCAAGGTCCATGTCCTTTTGCTGATTATTCCTCACACATTGAGAGGCACTGTCCTCTAGACTGAGCACTTAAGGCTAACTCATCTTCTGCTTCCCAAATCCTAATAGTACCCAGCACATGGGCAGTGTTGATTAAAGCATCTGTCACTGGTTGTAGGCGCACTGATTATGGCTGCACTAGACTGTGAACTCCCTGAGGGCAGGCTGCCTGCTCTTCTGCTTTTTAAAATTTTTAAATTTTTAATTATTATGGATACATAATAGTTGTACATATTTATGGGGTACTTGTGATTTTTGATACAAGCACACAGTGTGTGATGATCAAATCAGTGTAATTGACGTATCCATCACCTCAAGCATGTACCATTCCTTTGCATTAGGTACAGTCTAATTCTACCCTTTTAGTTATTTTGAAATGCACAACAAATTATTGTTAACTATAGTTGCCCTATTGTGCTGCCACACAGTAGATCTTATTCCTTCTCTCTAGCTGCATTTTTGTATACCCATTAACCATCTCCTCTTTATCCCATTCTCCCCACTATCCTTTCCAGCCTCTGGTAACCATCATTCTACTCTCCATCTCCATGAGTTCAATTTTTGTTTTAGTTCCCACATATGAGTGATGATGTGTGATATTTGTCTTTGTGTGCCTGGCTTGTTTCATTTAACACACTGTCCTCCAGTTCCATTCATGTTGTCGCAAAGAACAAGAGTTCATTCTTTTCTGACTAATATTCCATTGTGTATATGTACCAAAATTTTCTTTATGTATTCATCTGTTGATGGACACTTAGGGTAATTCCAAATCTTGGCTATTGTGCAGAGTGCTGCAATAAACAGGGGAGTGCAGATATCTCTTCAATATGCTGATTTCCTTTCTTTTGGATACATGCCCAACAGTAGGATTGCTGGATCATATGATAGCTGTGTTTTCAGTGTTTTGAGGAACCTCTACACAGTTCTCTATAGGGGCTGTACTAATTAACATTTCCACCAAGAGTGTATAAGGGTTCCCCTTTCTCCTCAGGCCTCACCAGCATCTACTATTGCCTATCTTTTTGATAACAGTCATTTTAACTGGAGTGAGATGATATTTCATTGTAGTTTTGATTTGCATTTCTTTAATGATTAGTGATATTGAGTATATTTTATATACCTGTTGACTATTTGTATGTCTTCTTTTGAGAAGTCTCTATTTAGATATTTTGCCCATTTTTAAATTGGATTATTTGGGGTTTTCCTATTGAGTTGTTTGAGCTCCTTATATATTCTTGTCAGAGGTGTTTGAACCAGAGCGACTCCATTGTGAGTGGGGGCTGGGACAATGAAGCTGGGATTTGCTGGGCTGCATTTCCAGAAAGAAAGGTATTCCTGGCCTCTAGATGTTTATGGTTAAGGGTACAGATTGATAATGTTTACTAAACGGACCAAGTCTTGGGAATGTCCTAACATCCTGATATCTTGAGAACAAAGACATTCCTAATTTTGCTTTAAAGAGAATAATATTGATTCTTGCAAAATATAGTAATTTAAAAAATTAATCCTTTATCACAAACTCTTGTAGCAGAACACATCTCCCCATAATCTTTTTTTTATCCTGTATATAAACAAGCATTATACCTAGGGTGGACGCGTTCCTCCTCTAACTTTCAGGAATGCCCTACTCTGTCTATGGTGTAGCTGTGCTTTCACCGCTTTACTTTCTTAATAAACTTGCTTTTGCTTCATTCTGTGGACTCACCCTGAATTCTTTCTTGCATGAGATCCAAGAACCCTCTCTTGGTGTCTGAATCAGGACACCTTTCCTGTAACATTCTGAATATTAGTATCTTGTCATGCAGGTAGTTTGCAAATATTTTCTCCCATGCTGTGGGTTGTCTCTTTGCTTTGTTGATCATTTCCTTTGCTGTGTAGAAGCTTTTTAGCTTGATGGAATCCCATTTTCCAGTGTTTGCTTTAGTTGCCTGTGCTTTGTGAGGTCTTACTCAAGAAATCTTTGCCCAGACCAGTGTTCTAGAATGTTTCCCCCGTGTTTTCTTCTGGTAGTTTCGTAGTTTCCAGGCTTACATTTAAGTCTAATCTTTCCACTGCATTCCCAGCACCTAGCCAGGACCTGAGATGCCAAGACAATGTTTAAAGAATGAGTTGTTGGATCATCAGTATCTAGCCTATAAAGTCTTCTAATTCTTAAATCACTTTTTGTAATCTTCATGAAAATTGCGCCTCTAGATCAAAATGTGAGCTTTTGCTGGAGGCCTTGCGGACTCTAACACTGGGCTCTTTCATTTGATTGCATGATTCATTTTAAAGAAAATGTTTCTGATTTCAGTCCGTGGTTTAGAGCCTTACATGTTATCTCATCACAGATGTGTAGAACACAGATACCATTTCCAGCACTGTGCAACACAGCAGGGCATGAGTAGCATACTGGCAATGGGCTTGCCTAGGAGGAAGGCATGTAATGTAACCCTGCAGATTTTAAATTTAAGAGCTAGTTTTGTTTACCCTTGCAGAGTTCATGAAATGCATGCTGTCATATTGATTCCTCCACTCTCATATTACCGTGTACACTTACCAAAGATTTAATTTCATAATTATTTGTGTGATGCAGGGATGAATGTCTATATCCCCCTACAAGACCATCAGCTGCCTGACTAAGCTGTTAGTGGTTGGCTGTTCTGTTCATCATTGCATCCCTATGGCCTAGCATGGGTTTAAGTGCTCAATAAATATTGTTGAACGAATGAAATGAATGTCTGCATTCCAAAGTAGGCAGGGTCTCTTTCAAGGAAGAGCATGAAAGCAGAAATTTTTAACTTTCCTCCACAAATAGTCCTACACCATCAGAATCAGAATCACTTGGGTTGCTTGATAAACAACAGTCTTGGGTTCTGAATCAGAGCCTTTAGGGAGTGTGGGCCAGCAATCTACCCTTTTAACACATACTCCAGGGGACTCTTAAGCACACGAGAATTTGAAAACCCACTGCTACCCAGTTCTTTTATTTAATAGCATTTATGCTTCCAGGGAAGTGTACATTTTAAATCTGCAACTTAGAGTCCCAAGTGTTATTTGGTGCCCACAATTCGAAGGCAAATGCCGTCAGAGAAAGACAAGACTTCGCTCAACGCTGAATGCGTTGTAGACTTGGTTTCACAGCGTATTATTTCTATTCATCTATTCTACTTTAAGATAGCATGAGTTCTAACAAAAAGCTATGCTTGAGATTCTAGAATTCTCAGTCTTTGGGGAAAGACATGGAATTCTTCTCATCATTCACGCAGCACCTGGGACAAATTGTTCAGTGCCGAGTGTGTGTGTTTGATGTGAAAAGCACATCTCTAATTAATCATTGCGTTCCCAGCTGGAACACTTTCCCCAGAATTGCTGCAAGCATGACTGAAGGACCATTCTCACCTGTTTTCCAGGCATATCGGATTCATTTAAATGGCCTACTAATTTTGTCTATTAGCTTCTTTTTCTAATTTGGTGCATTTGTTTATTTTTGTCAGATTGTGAACTAGACACTTCACAATCAGGTAGCTGTAAAAGGCAAAATGTGGACTCATTTTGTTAGACATCTGGAGGGGGGAAAGTGTTTCATTTATTGAATTTGAATTATGAAAGATGGGTTTTTTAAAAAAAATAACCATATTACTTATAATTTGTGCTCCCGAAAATGCTGGTTATTAGCCAAACCAAGTCAAGTAACACTTTGTTCCCACTTGCTAGCAGTGAATTTCCAGCATGGATGGCTTTTTAGAAAGTAAACTTAATGATGGATTCCATTCCCATTTACTTGTTTTGCTATATTTCAGCAGCATGTCTGTTTTTGTTTTTGTTTTTTTGAAAAGGTTGTTTTCATCCATCATACTTGCCCTCATTTAAAGGCTAAAATAATTTTTGTCCTCAAATCCTAAAGGAAGCAATTGACTCCATGCGTTTTTGATGAATTTTTATTTTAATGAATTTTTTATCTTAGAGTAACATGTTGTGTTATGTATTTCAAAAGCAGTGGCAAAAAATGAACCTCAAAGCCACATTCATCCAAATGTCTATTGTACTTAGAGAAGGCTTAAATGTTACTATTTATCTCCACATTAAAAAAAATTACAGTATAACCTTCTGTAAAATTTATAGTTTTAAACTATGTCTTACCAATATCTGTCAAGCCCACTGGAATTTTCTAAAAGTCTCCCTTGAGGAAATGATTCTGAGGACTCTTACAAGAGCTTTCTTTGTAGGAGACACAGCCTTGATGGAACTGTATACTTTTCTAGCCCCACGAATGCTTGGCATGAGAAAATCTCCTTTTTTCCAGAAGTATATACACGGAATGAGTGCCAGTCTTAGCTAACACTTTTCTGAAAGTGTGGACAGAGTCTTAGTTATATTAGCACATCTCTGCCTCCCAATCAGGTGTCAAACTTGGCAAAAAGAGCTTTACAAGTATGAAGATAGCTGTCAGAGCTAAATTACCAAGTACCAGTTGGTAGTCGTCATCTAAATCGAAGAAAATGCCTGTAGGTGGTTTGTTAATTCAGCTTAGAGAGAATGAAATGATTGGGTCAAATGTCACTTCTTTTCTAATACAACAAAGGAAAAGTACTTAGAATTTGTGTTACAGTATGAAAAAGGAAAGGCCCTTACAAATATCTAAATGCTTATTCAAAGGTAAGAACATGACCTTAACACGTTGAGATGATAACAGACTCAAACTAGCACTTCACTGCTGTATACAAACCCAGAATGAATCAACAAGTTCATCATATTGTCATCTACAGGCAATACAATGTATATGCTATCACTTTACCCCCACACACAAAAAAAACAAAAACAATCTCTTACCCTGTTCTCTGGCCCAATCTTCATTCTTGGTGGAAACTTGCTAGACCAGAGGTTCTCAAAATGTGAGCCCTGTACTAGCGGCATCAGCAGCTCCTGGAAACTTGTTAGAAATATAAAATCTCAGGTCCTACTCTAGACCTACTGAGTCAGAAATTCTGGAGTAAAGCTCAGCAGCTTGTTTTAATCAAGACCACCAGGTGATTCTGATGTTTGCCAAAGTTGAAGAACGGCAGTGCTGGACAGTACTGCATGTATTGCTCTCACCTGAATAACAATTTGCTTCATTTGCTTTTAGGATTTTCTCATTCTGTAAGTAGCATCAGGGGTGGGGCCCACTCCCCAGCCATCTAGAGGGTCTCACGGTCCAATCACTTTTGGATCTTAAAGGTTGCAAAATGTAAACGTTCTGCTATTTCTCTCTACTTCCTTGGTTTCTACGCAAGATTTTGATGACATGTAGGTGCTTTGCTGAGCTCAAAGACTCCACACATTACATATTTTATAACTAGCTCTGATAATTGCCCTCCTTCAATTCAAAATAATGTTATTATCTTCTTTTCAGTAACATAGATTGATATTCCTATTATGGTCTCTAAACTTTCTCTTATTACCCCTCCCATTGATTTCATTAAATAATTATTTACAACAGTGGTTCTCAATTTGGGCATCATACTGTAATCACCTAGAGGAGTTTTTTTTTTTTTTTTAAGTCCAGTGACTGAAAGGTATGCCAGAGTAACTAATTACGAATGTCTGGAGATGGAATCCAGGCATCAGTATTTTTTTTTCTCATTTAGAGCTCCTAATTGATTGCAATGTGTAGCCAGGGTTCAGAATATTTATATTTATGTGTGTGTGTGTGTGTGTGTGTGTGTGTGTACGTGTGTGTATGCGTCCTATTTTAACATCTTTATAAGCTTGGGAATTCAGTCGAGGGTCTGGTTACATAAACACCTGTGCATCAAATACTCTTTTTAATCCACTAAACACATACAAAAATGTATATACTCACCCAGGCAAAGAAAATGATGAAACAAAATGTTTCTTTTCTTGGAATTCAACATTGACAAAAGTTGACGATGCCTTATCTTGATGATGGTGGTTTGCTGAACATACGATTTTTTTTTAGTAAAGGTCAGTATTAAAAGAAGAGAAATAAAAACATGTCCATAGAAACACAATTTTATAGTCTCATATATTTGCAACTTGTTTCTGATGCAGATTAGCTTCAAAGGAGGGTCTCCAAAAGCTGAGTGCTATCGTGTAAAATTTCCTTCCAAAGAAGGTAAAAGAAAGCAAATAGTAATCAGCTTATATGAGAATAGATTCTCAAACTTGAAATAGAAAGCAACAGTTGTTCATCTGAGGTTGACATATCTGCTTTCCAACACTTCTACTGAGGCTTCTGTCACCTTTAAGATGCATTTTTAAAATACATAATAAAAAAGAGCATTTACACTGCATAAAATCATGGGTAATCATGCCCAGAGGAACTGAAATATACAAAACACAGAAGCTCTTCAACCTTAATCACACCATGCAGAGAATAACAGGCAAACAGAAGCAAAGTTATGTTTTCCACAGAAAAGCAAATCTGACTCCTGTGGATTTATATTAGGAAACTGATACATTCAAAAGAAATAAGGGAACACAAAGCATTTTTATAGAATTACAATATGTGTGCTTATCAAGCATATAGAATATGCTTATGATTATACAACCTGTTTGTGGTACAAAGATGAAATATTAAGAATCCCAAAGTCACTCGCTTTACACCTTAATTTAATTGTCTAGTTCAGGGGTCAGCGAGCATTTTCTGTAGAAAAGGCAGATAGTGAATATTTTCTGCTCTGTAGATCATACAATCTTTGTTAATACTACATAACTCTGCCATTGTGGCACAAAAGCAGCCACTAAACAGATGAGTGAGGTTGTGTTCTAATAAAAAAAAACTATTTTTATTAGTACAGAAAATAGTAGCTGGCCAGAGTTGGCTCACATTGGAGTGTTTACTGACCCTTGGCCTAGAGCATCATTTCTATGAGTGACCAAGACAACTCACATGACTTAGAAGTGCTTGGCTCTACCCTCCCTTACACGATGATGTGGTCTAGATCTCTGTCAGCAGCCCTCGAATCTCCACACACCATTCCTTCTTCCAGTAATCTCATCTATGTGAGAATGTATGCTGATGGCTCTAAATCATGTTCTCTACAAACAGTCTCTTGAGAGCTGGGCTATTTTCCTATAGGTGCACACATAGAGCCAAATGCCTCCTCTGTGCACCCACTGAGATGATCTATAGGCAACTTAAACTTGGCACTAAAACAAGCCACTCTCTTTCCCATAGTGCCTACTCCTCCTTTTGGACTTTCTGTGTAAAGAATGACACTCCCATCCACCTAGTGATCCATACTGAAGATCCATTGGCATATGGCAACCCATATGCCAATCGCTAGGTTAAATATGGCACTACTATACTATGGACTACTACACAGCCTCAAAAGCCATGAATGACAGCTACATACAACAACATGCATAGATCTCAAAAACACTGTGTTGAGTGCAAAAAGTAAGAAACTGAACACATTCTATGATGTTATACTATATGTGTAATTTAAAATGCATCATAAAAACAATACTGCATTTTTTTTTTCAAAAACATTTAAGGATTTATAAACCAAACACACTAAAGTAGGGGCCTTTGGAGTAAGATAAGAACAATGGAGTAGAGATTAGGGAAAAAAGAAAAATGATAATACCAACAAAATAAGGGAAGAAACTTGACAGATTGATGACAACAGTAAGCCATCATGATTAACTCAAATCTGCATGTAAAAAAAAAAAATCTTTAAGTAGAAAAGCTGTAGTATAGGCTGCAAATCATATGTGCCATCAAAATAGGTAAAGTGAATGACTACATTGCTGATGTTATAATGTTTAAAAAGTTTAATAAAGTTGAGCTTATATAATAATACAATTTTAACTACTTTGATCTTAATGATATTTTTCAGTTGCATAGCATAAACCTGTTCATCACATTAATAACTAAATTATTTTACCACAAATAAAGTTTTCTAGAGTTTACCAAAATGGCCTGGTGTCATCCAGCTTCATGATGTGAATGTCTTTAAATCTACTACTGTAAGGAGCTGCCCAGATGCAGCAGGAAATGTCAAAAAGCAGCACCACATCTGACAACACGTTATTCAACCAGACAGACGCTATGACATCATTGTATAAGGTTTTTTACAGATCTATCACATAGAAGTTTATAAGCAGAAATTAAAGAGGGTTGCCAACTTTAATTTAGAAAATTGCTGCATGAGCAAAATATAGATGTGTTGGACCAAAACATTGTTAGAAAAAAAAATGCAGATATATTACTTTTATTTTGCACAAGGATAATTGAAAGTAAAAATACTGCCAGTCATTAAGGGGAGCATACGCTAACCGAGAAATGATTAAACTGGCCAATCTCTAATGTGTATCTTGGTGAAATTTTTGTACACTCTGTTAAGTAACACAAACCCTTGAAAACTACAGTTTGGTACTAAGTCTTTCTGATTAAAGCTGAATATACTGGATGTGAGAACAAGTCACAACTTTTATTGATTCAAACATGAAAAACAAGAATGGGTTTTGTTTTATTTTATTTGACTTTAGAAATATGGTATGGGCCTTTTAATTGGTTACTCAACTTTTGACTTTTTTCCCATTGGTTCCAGTGGTATCATTTAGAGAGAGCTCTGAAGGTAGATTTTTCCCCTAGCCCTTCAAAATCACTTTAATTCTATTTCTGTCAAACCGATAAGCATATGCAAACCCAACATCAGGACCATTCTTGGGAAAAACTACATGTGAACAAAGGTCCCTTCAGGGCCTCTATACCTGCACTCCTTTCTTATTCTCTTCTTGACTCTCTGGTCCCACCCAACTGCCACACAAGGTCCTCATGTTCGGTGATATGATTTGGCTATGTCCCCACCCAAATCTCACTTTGAATTGTAATAATCCCCACGTGTCTAGGGCAGGGCCAGGTAGAGATAATTGAATCATGGGGGTGGTTCCCCCATACTGTTCTTGTGGTAGAAAATAAGTCACACAAGATCTGATGGTTTAAAAATGGGAGTTCCCCTGTGTAACCTCTGTTGCCAGCCTCCATGTAAGACATATCTTTGCTTCTCCTTTGCCTTCCACCATGATTGTGAGGCCTCCCCAGCCAGGTGGAACTGGTGGGTCCATTAAACCTCTTTCCTTTCTAAATTACCCAGTCTTAGGTATGTATTTATTTGCAGTGTGAGAACAGACATTATAATATATTCAGTTCCTCACTGCTGCCAGCTTTTTCTAAGCCTCTGTCCTTTCTTTCATTCAGAATACTCCTGTGTTCTGTATCAGGAGACAGTGTGTGCAAAAGTACTTTACGAACTACAAATCACTTTACAAGGACCTTTGCAGTTTGTACAGCCTCAAGGAGGCTAAAACAGATGCTTATTTTAAAATAACCAGCAATGTAATTTGAAGAGGTAAGCATGAATTAACATATTGATAATGGATAATGGTCTGGACTTGGCAGTGATGATAACACGTCTTTATTACTTACCTTTCCTAGCCATGTCTGAATTTTCATGGAAGTCAGGATGCTCTAATCCTAAGAAATTTAAAGATGTCAAATGGTAAAATTCCAGACCCTGTGCAGGTATAAAGGATACTTTTGGCTGGGAGGGATGGAGGAGGGTGGAGATCATCCAGGAAACACCATCCAAAGTAGCCACATGCCACACGATGCTGGCTGCCACTCGGCTCAGCTCAGGTTCTATAAATATTGGCCTGGCATTCGAGAAAAAGTCCAAAAATAAATGATGACTATATAAATTCTAATTTTGAGTGTGTTGACAAGTTTCTTTACTCTATATCCTATACTGAACAGTCAATACTTTCTTTTAAGTCCTTGTCTTGTCAAACTTATAATATGGGGTTTTGCTATTAGAAATAATCTCGGTAGATGTGAATGATATTACAATGGCTGTTTCAAGCAATCTGAGCATATATTTTACATCTTTTACTAGAATTTGCTACTGTTATTTTAGATATTTTGATTGTTGTTATTTAATAATGATTCTAAAAGTATTCATGTTTTGAAATCTCATTGGAAATGGCAAGCTATGAATGATTGGCCTTCATCCAAACTTTTAGAGCAATCACATACTGACTCACTGGGGTCTTGTTACATCCAGTCTGGATTTCAAACTACACATTCAAGCCAGTTTCTTCAATCTACAGTGTTATGTCACCATATTTGGGCAAGGACTGGAGTGGTTCTAATATAAGCTTCTAGAAAAGTGAAAAGTTGAAGCAAAAGTTTTTTTTTCTTTATACAAAGTTAAATCACCATGTTTTGGATGCCATACATGAAATAAGCAAGTTAATTTTAATGTCCTCATATATTAGAGTTAAGAGACTTTAAAAAAAAAAAACTGATGATGTTAAAATCTGTATGTTGCCTTCCCCCAACCCCATCCCTCATTGTTGTTCTTAGCAGAAGTGACCCAAGATCTCCACTGGGTCTTAGGTGAAGATGGACATCATTTGCTTATATTGAGTTAATGGTGGAAATAATTCTATCTCTGTGTTGTATACCCTATTAATATCTGAGTCCTAACTCTTAGGATAGACATATAGGCTCAATGTTAATTTGGCTCTTTCAGGAAACACATAAGGCACAGAAGTTGAGTACCTTTTATGCCCATGGCTTAGGAATATACTCCTGGAATCTCCTCTGATATGATTTCAGTATCAGAATTTTCTTTGTCAATTATGCGACAAATATTTATTGAGTCCTTTCTATGTGCCAGGTATGCAAGAGGCTGCTAGAGATACAGTGGAAAACAGATAAGTATCATCCCTGCCCTCATGGAGCTTATAGTGTAGAGACAGAGACTAACAGTAAATATTAAAGAAATAATTAAATAACTACTTAACATTAAATAAACAAATAATTACATAAATATTTATTTAATTACAATTACAAAATGGTTATAAAAGTAGGGGAAATAAAATACTAGTAGAGTGCATAGAAGAGGAATGTAGTTTGGTTTGGGGGATCAGGAAAGAAATTAAGTTTAAACTGAAGGCCATTGCGTGGTAAGTGATGGAAAATGGGAAAGTGGGGCTGGCGATGTTGGCAAGTGTCAGATATTAAGGGCTTCACAGATGATGTTCACGATTTGGGTCTTTATCTCAAGATCAATTTAGAAACAATGAAGGGCTTTAAGGAGGAGGCATGACCAGATTGTTATTTTGTCATCACTCTGGCCACTATGTAAGATTATAAATTTGAAGGAGCCAAAGATGACTCCTTTGTCATCTTTGACACTGTCATCAGGAGACCAGTGAATATGTTAATGCAATAGACCAGACAGAAGATAAAGGTGGCTGGGACTCGGGGATGATAAAGAGAAGTGGGTGGTGTGAAGTGTATTTATTCATAGAACTTATTTGGGGGTGGAGAGGAGGTAAGTGAGAAGAAAGCACAAAGATGACTCTGGCTCCCAAGTTTATGAAATAAGCAACAGCATGAAAAGAGTTCTCTTTCTTGAGCTTTGATGGGAACTTGGTTGGAGGGGAATAGGGAAAGTTAATTCTGATGTTGAATGTTTGCATTTTGAAACATATCTTAAACAACGAGAAGAGAGGTAGGAAGCCTAGGCTTCAAAATGATGGATGAGGAATTCACAAAAAATTCTGGGCTAGGGAGTCCCATTTGAGAGTCACTCATTTGAGCACTTTGGACCTATGCCATGGAATTAAAGTGCTCATTTTGTCTTCCACTGTCCCAGCAAAATATATTTGGTGAGTGAAGTTCTCCATCTGTAGATGAAAACATGGATCACTACCACCATCGTAAGATATCTTTGTGCTTTTCTAGACATAAAAGATGTTTGAAACTGACTCTTCTCTGGATACTGTCATGGATTCTTTCAAGAGCGCCCATTACTGGGAACTTCCTATCCCCGAGTTGTCACTTCCTTCTTCTGCAACCCCTTTAGAGCCTAGCAGACAACCTCCATGTAGTCCTTTTGGCCTGGATCTAAAACATGTCCATGCTGATTCTCTCCTGTGAATTGCCCACCTCTGGTCCATGGATATCTTAGTCAGCTCAGGCTTCCTTGACAGAAAAACCATAGACTGGGTGGTTTACTCAAGTGAAATTTATTTTCTCACAGTTCCAGGGACTGTGTGAGATCAGGTGTCAGCACAGTTGGGTTCTAGTGAGGACTTGTCTTCCTTGCTGGATGATTGGTTTCTCTCTGTGTCCTCACATGACAACATGACAGAGAAGGAGAGGGAGGGAGGGAGAGAGAGAGAGAGAGAGATTTCTCTTCTTTACAAGACCACAGTCCTATTGGATTAAGGGCCCACTCTTACGACTTCATTTAACCTTGCATCCTACAGATCCTATCTCCAGCCACACTAGGAATTAGGGCTTCAACATATTAATTTGGGGGGAATACCAATTCAGACCACAGCAATGGGAAATACTCATACAGCCATTTCCTAAACAAACTAATCACCGTCTCTCCTTTACTCCTGACAGCGGAGCAGCCACTGGCCCTTCATTAAATTTCCAAGAGATTTCAGACACCTGCCTATTGTGTTCCCCAATTCACATACACACAGCAAAAATTTATTAAATGCAAAATTATACAATGTTTTTCAGTCACAAAAATAATATTGTACAAGTAAATACAAATACGGTATCATTTTAACTAATCTATTAACAATAATTTAAAAAATTTAAAAATATCTGTTCTTGATGAGGTTATGCAGAATGAGGCATTTTTGGAACTTTTTGGGGACCTATAAATTGATAAAAATTTTTATTAAGCAATTAGGTGATATTTATGAAAATATTGAATTGACATACCTTCAGCCCAGTTCTCAGAATTTAACCTCTAGCAATACTTGTTCATATATGCAAAGGCATACACAGAAGAAAACTTGCGCTTTACTGTTACTTGTAATAGGAAAGAAAGAGAGACAGAGGAGGGAGGGAGGAATGGAGGGAAGGAGGAAGGAAGGAAGGAAGGAAGGAAGGAAAGAAGGAAGGAAGGAAGGAAGGAAGGAAAGAAGGAAGGAAGGAAGGAGAAAAGGAAATCATTTATAGCAGTCAGAATTCTGACAGGAAACAATCAACTCAGTTCAAGTTAATAAAGTGACTAATTTATGAGGTGTTAGCATGGATAAGGGTGGTGGTGTTCTGGTGCACAATTCTTCCCATCGTTATATTTGGTGACCTTAAGTTGGTATCTTGAAATCAGAAACTGCAAAAGTATTTATACCCACAGATTGCGAGATCCTAAACATTTAGTGTTTATAGGACTTTGTAAGAGACAGTAAGTCATGCAGATTAGCAACAGCTGGAAGCCATCACCACCTCTAGGCAAAGAAAGGAACTATGTTAACAGAACCAGAGTGGAGGCATGGTGAAGGAATTATATTTAGAACAGCTCTGTCACTTCCAGAAAATGCAGCTCAGTGAGGAAAGAAATGGAAGAAATATCATGACCTCTTTCCCCAAACCCCAAATCCACCATGCTTTCTGTTGGCTAAACCCTACCGGAGGCCAAGGTTCAGCATCCTAGAGCATAAAGAACTATAGGTTAAAGCAAAGAATAAGCTGTGAAGCAGGCAAGCAGACAATAACCAGCACGCTGTTCAATATCCATCAAGGAGGAATGAGTTACACACACTGTAGGACATTCATTAAAATGAATTATCATGCATACATGAAAATGAATGACACAGATCTGTGAAGGTTTCTTTGTATCACTATGAAGAGATAAAAAGTAAGTAAAAAGTAAGTTACAAAAAAGTATGAGTTTTTAATTCTATTTTTGTAAAAGCTATATAAATACATACACTTTTTTTCAGAAGCCAGATAAAATATCTAGAAAAATATATAAGCCAAACTTTTTTTTTTTTTTTTTAGATGGAGTTTCACCTTGTTGCACAGGCTGGAGTGCAGTGGTGTGATCTTGGCTCACCACAACCTCCGCCTCCCAGGTTCAAGCTATTCTCTGCCTCAGCCTCCCGAGTAGCTGGGTTTACAGGCATGCACCACCACACCCAGCTAATTTTGTATTTTTAGTAGAGATGGGGTTTCTCCATGTTGGTCAGGCTGGTCTCGAACTCCCAACCTCAGGTGATCCGCCTACCTCGGCATCTCAAAGTGCTGGGATTACAAGCCTGAGCCACCACTCCCAGCCCTTGCCAAACTCTTAAAGTGATTAGTTTTAGAGCATGGGATTGATCAAAGAGGACTTGCACTTTCTACTTTCGATTTCTAATGTGTCTGATTTTATAAACATCTATTATCTTTATCACTTTTTAAAACAACAAAGTTGTCTGTGTCTTTTTTTTCCTCTTAAAGCATAATGACACCAGGATTGGCAATGCTTTCATATGTGTCATCTAAAATGAAGAATTATTTTTCCCCTTCAGCTATGTCCCCTGAGGATTCTTCTAATTGTTCTGTGGAATGTGGAGATGTCTGTGCATTACGTGACTATCTGAAAATCAGTGATTTCAGGTAGTCATGGAGGGAATTATCAACTGAGGGGTGTGCATCAACTCACGTAAAGACATTCTATACGACCCGAGAGCAAATTTTCGATGAAGTGGCAGAGGTATTTTTAGCACTATACCTAAAATTAAAGCATCATGAACTGTAGGAATTGGTAAATTCTCAAGCTCCACTATAGGTTTTTACATATTGTCTTTGCTTCCATTTAGCCAAAATAGAGAAATACAATGATAATTATTGATATTTCAATAACCCATCCCCAGTATTTTTGGGTAATGTGTTTAGAAAATAAAGCATTTTGAAAAATGAATCCCAAAACACAAAATTATTTTACTAGCTGAAACTAATAAAGCTTTTATTCCTGATATTGAGTGCATATAAATAATTCCAGTTAGGGCTCTTTTTTGGCAAAGTTTGATTTTTTTCTATAGGCAAGAAGGGCCATGTAATGTTTATTAGATATATGAACAAAAATAATCAGTGTTTTCAAAGCCAACAATGCTTCTGAACTTGAATATATTTAGATTTCTGGGATGGCTGAATTATAACCAACATGGAAAAGAAAACATCACTAAACATTCTTTTGACCAAAATACACACTCCACCCTTCAGCCACTTCCTCATGCAAGCTATTTGCCTGACTTTGTCTGCTTGTTAACTAGTCATCATAGCTAATGAGAGGACTCCAGATCTAGTTTGCCCACACTTATCAATGAAACATTGTTAATAGATTCTAGGAGCAGCTATGATAATTTTATCATCACCTCATCATATGTAAGCATCATGAAAATGAAATATTTTCTCTAGAGATTTATTACTGAAATGTTACATAATAAAAAGCAACCATCAAACACATTTACTGGATAAATCAGTTCAAATGAAAAATAACAACTACTATTAACATTAACAGAAATTGAACAAAATGTGGCTTAAAAAGAGTATAAAATCCCTCATTTTTTCTAATTTAAAATTTAAAAATTTAGTAAAATACATATAACATTTACTATCTTAACCATTTTTAAGTGTACAGTTCTGTAGCATTAAGTACATTCATATTGTGCAATAATCATCACCATCCATCTCCAGGATTCCTTTCCTCTTATAAGACTGCAATAACTCTTCATTCCTCTCTCCATGTAGTCCCTGGCAACCACATTCTACTTCCTATCTCTGTAATCTTTGTCTACTCTCGGTACCTCATATAAGTGGAAACACACAGTATTTTTCTTTTTAATGACTGGCTTATTGTACATACATTTTGCATGCCCTTTCATCTAGTCTATGGATACTTGGGTTGCTTCCATCTTTTAGCTATTTTGAATAATGTTTGTTCTCACACTGCTGTCAAGAACTACCTGAAACTGAGTGATTTATAAAGCAAAGAGGTTTATTTGACTCATAGTTCTGCAGGCTGCACAGGAAGCATAGTTGGAGAAGCCTCAGGAAACTTACAATCATGGTGGAAGAGTGAAGGGGAAGCAAGCACCTTCTTCACATGCAGAGCAGGAGGAAGAGACAGAGCAAAGGGGAAGAGCTACACACTTTAAAACAACCAGATCTCATGAGAACTCACTCACTATCACAAGAGCAGCAAGGGGGAAATCCACCCTCATGATCCAGTCACCTCCCATCAGATTCCTCCCCCAACACCGGGGATTACAATTCAACGTGAGATTTGAGTGGAAACACAGAGCCAAACCATATCATTCTACCCTTGGCCTCTCCCAAATCTCAGGTCCTTCTCACATTTCAAAACCAATCATGCCTTTCCAATAGTCCCCCAAAGTCTTAACGTATTCCAGCATTAACTCAAAAGTCCAGGTCCAAAATCTCATCTGAAACAAGATAAGTCCCTTCTGCCCATGAGTCTGTAACACCAAAAACAAGTTAGTTGTGTCCAAGATACAATGGGGGTACAAACAATGGGTAAATGCTCCCATTTCACAAGGGAGAAATTGGCCAAAACAAAGAGGCTACAGGTACCATGCCAGTCCAAAACCCAGCAGGAAAGTCATTAATCCTTAAAGCTCCAAAATAATCTCCTTTGACTCTATGTCTCACATCCAAGCCACACTGATGCAAGCAAGGGGTGGACTCCCAAGGCCTTGGGCAGCTTTGCCCCTGTGGCTCTGTAGGGTACAGCCCCCAAGGCTGCTTTCATAGGCTGATGTTGAGTGCCTGTAGCTTTTCCAGGTGCATGGTGCAAACTGTTGGTGGATCTACCATCCTCGGATCTGAAGGATGGTGGCCCTCTTCTCACAGCTACACTAGGCAGTGCCTCAGTTGGAACTGTGTGGGGGCTACAACCCCACATTTCCCCTCTGCATTGCCCTGGTAGAAGTTCTCCATGAGGCTTCAGCCCCTGCATCAGACTTCTGCCTGAACATCCAGGTGTTTCTATACATCCTCTGAAATCTAGGCAGAGGCTCCCAAACCTCAACTCTTGCCTTCTGGGCACCTGAGAGATCAACACCACATGGAAGCCACCAAGGCCTGGGGCTTGCACCCACTGAAGGAATGACCCAAGTTGTACCTTGGCCCCTTTTAGCCATGGCTGGAGCTGGAGTGGCTGGGATGCAGGACACCATGTCCTGAGCTGCACAAAGTAGCAGGGCCCTGGCCCTGGCTCACAAAACCATTTTTCCCTCCTAGGCCTCCAGGCGTGTGATGGGAAGAGCTGCTGTGAAGGTCTCTGAAATGCCCTGGAGGGACTTTGTCTTGGCTATTAACATTCAGCTCCTCTTTACTTATGCAAACTTCTGCAACCAGCTTGAATTTCTCCTCAGAAAATGTTTTTTTCTTTTCTGCCACATAGTCAGGCTACAAATTTTTAAACATTTATGCTCTGCTTCTCTTAAAAACATTATCTTTGCTTATGCAAATGAGCATATGCTTTTAGAAGCAGCCAGGTCACTTCTTGAATGATTTTCTGCTTAGAAATTTCTTCCACCAGGTACCCTAAATCATCTCCCTCAAGTTCAAAGTTTCGAAGATCCTGAGCAGGGGTACAATGCTTCCAGTCTCTTTCCTAACACATAGCAAGAGTGACCTTGGTTCCAGTTCCCAATAAGTTTCTCATCTCTGTCTGAGACCACCTCAGCCTGGACTTCATTGTCCATATTACTATCAGCATTTTAGTGAAAACCATTCAAGTCTCTAGGAAGTTCCAAACCTTCCCTCATCTTTCTGTCTTCTTCTTAACCTCCCCAATTTTTCCAACCTCTGCCCATTATCCAGACCCAAATCACTTTCACATTCTCAGATATCTTTATAGCAATGCCCCACTTCTCTGGTACCAATTTTCTGTATCGGTTTAGTCACACACTGCTATAAAAAACTACATGAGACTGGGTACTATATGAAGAAAAGAGGTTTAATTGATTCACAGTTCCACAGGTTGTACAGGAAGCATAACTGGGGAGTCTTCAGGAAACTTTCAATCATGGCAAAAGAGAGAATGGGAAGTAAGCACCTTCTTCAAATGGTGGAGTGGGAGAAAGTGAGAGAGCAAAGGGGAAGTGTTACACATGTGTAAACAACCAGATCTTGCAACAGCTCACTCACCATCAGGAGAACAGCAAGCAGGAAATCTGCTCCATATCATCTAATCATCTCCCACCGGCTCCCTCCCGCAACACTGGGGATTACAATTCAACATGAGATTTGGGTGGGGACACAGAGCCAAACCTATCACAAAATCTCTTCCAGAGATATTTCAAGATCCTGCTTTCAATTCCATTTTGAGATATTTCAATTGAATTTCAAGATATTTCAAGGCTCTGCTTTCAATTATTTGGAGTATATACTTAGAAGTAGAATTGATGAATCATATAGTAATTTTACTTTAAAATTTTTGAGGGACAATGATACTGTTTTCCATAGTGGACATGCCATTTTACATTCTCAGCATCAGTGCAGAAGGGTTTCAGTTTCTCCACATCCTCACCAACACTTGTTATTTTTTGTTTTTGTTTTTACTTACAATAGCCATCCTAAATGTGAGGTGAGATGTCATTGTAGTTTTCATTTGCATTTTCCTAAAGATTACTGAGTCTGACCATTTTTCACAAGCTTATTGGCCATTTGTACAACTTCTTTGGAGAAGTGTCTTTTTAAGTCCTTTGCTGCTTTTGAATCAGGGTGTTTATTGTAATTGTTGAGAATTTTAGAATTCCCTATATATTCTGGATATTAATCTTTTATCAGATATATAATAAAATGTCCCCATTTCATGCTAGTGGCAATAAAAACATTGTCATAAAAAAAGAGTGAGAATGATTTCACCAGTCAAGTGACTCCTAAAAATTTCTAGTTTTAGCTTAAAGTCAAATAGAATGTCAATACAAACATCTCTTAAGGCCTGACATTAGTTAAGACAGGAAGGTCTTAACTGCTTATTGGAAGGTAAGGGAAAGGGCAATGTGAATGGGGAAAGACGAGTGGCCACAGGAAGGCATATTTATGTAAAAATATTTTTTTAAGAAAACTACCTGTCACATAGTTTAAAAATCTAGTAAGTGCTCAGGCTGATGGTTTTAATGTTCATAATAGATCCAAGAGATGCAATTGTGATATTCCATCCTTATACCTCCTGGTAGAATTGCGTGTTATCTACTTACTTAATATTTTAATGTTCTAACCTAGGCTTTTTTCATGAATCATTATATTAAATCAGTGCTCTTAATAAAATTATCAGGGCCTCTGTTTATAGAACCCAACTGGTGGAACTTATCAGAATCCACTAACCAAGAAAAGAAAACAGAAGTTCTTTTCTTTAAAATGAGGCAGTGGTATTTACAAAATGGCTTGAGAGCAGTGTTGTCAACCCCTGAAATTATTCTGGACTAGATTAAATGCTTTGCAAGATATTCTTCAGGTTAAGAAAGAGATAAGGGTCATTTCTTTGATTTCTTTGAGTGACAGGGAAGTTTGTCTAACAACATAACTTGTCAAGGAATAATTCTCACTCTAAATATTTTTCATGCAGAATGGTGACTCACAGATCTGGGATCGGGGAAAAGGAAAAAATTGTGAGAAACTAAACAGACATCACCTTTTTCATATTTTTGAGCTTGACTGGTAAGCCTGACACATCTTCCTAGCGGGGTAGTTGATTCCATGAAAGATACTTTTGTTTTATGAATCTAAAGGGGAGAGGAATTAAATGCCTATCTTATCTCTTCATGAAGAGAATAATAATTACTATATCTAAAAATATGAATCACCATAGAATATCTCTATGACTTTCATAAGAAAATGCACGTTTAGAATTGTGATCATTTCTCTTAAAACTCAAGTTTCACACAATCATCTATGGAGGTTTGTACATATCCAAGTCATTTCTGTCTTTCCAGTTGCAAAGGCTGAAAAAGGTTATCTGGAGATTCTACTCCATTTCTCTTGGGACACAGTCCAAGACAGTAGTCCTTAGTTGATGGTGAAAACACACTGATTCCAAGTGACTTATAGGTAAGTGATGCTCTATTAGGCCCTAAAACTGATTTTTCCCAGTAAACTTAAGGTAGAAAAGCATTTCTCACGATGCTGCACTTTCCCTACTTTTTTTCTGCAGTGCCGAGATAGGCATTCTGTCTTCACTCACTCCTGCAAGTTCACATTCGCACACTCTGTTTATCCCAACTCACTCTATGCACCTCTAAGTCATCAATCAGATGGGCAACCAGAGAATTAACCTCTTGATTTTTAAAAACAAAGTTTGTTGAACCTAAATGTCCAACAAAAAGGATTTGTTTTAAAATCCTGGTACATTCTAACAAGGCAATGCCTTTCAATCATTTAAAATAATGCTGAGTGGACTATTTAATGATGTGGAAATATGGAAAAAGGTCCATAAACTATTGTGAAGTAGGGGGAAAGGCAGTTATCAAATGGTGTACATAGAAAGTAATTATATAAATATAAATACACACACAGTTACAAATGTCTGGAATGTTGTAGCAAATTAATGGTGATTTTTCTCTTGCATAAATAGATTTTTAATTATTTCAGCTCTACTTGTACTTATTTTCTCATTTAGGAACCAAGATTTCACATGGCACTTCGAGGACAGGATTATTAATAGCCTTTGTATCTGCCTCATGGTAAAGCTTTCTCTTTGACTCCTTTGTGTAGTTGCTTTTCCTTCAGAAAGACCATCCCATTTACTCATCATGCAGTGAGTAAGCATAAGCAATCAAAATACAAGTATTATAAATATTATAATTAGAGCCTCCTCCTCCCAGTTCGACCCTCCCTAGCAAACATACCTCTCGCTAGCAAACACATTGTTTATATATTACCCTGATATTCAGAAAGAATTGGAACTGTGTCTGTAACCAGAATCTCCAAGGAGAACTAAGATGTACTGGGCACCTAACATAATAACATAATATATTTCTAGTGTTTTATATGTAGGATGAGTGGTCGCAGATTTTAAGTTATGTGTTCAAGGTCACCCAGTTAAGTGACGAAATGCCAATTCAAATCCAAATCTGATTAATTGAAAAATTCTTTGCCTTTCCTCCAGCACAGAGTAAAGTCCCTAAAATATTTCTTGAGCACCTACTTTATATCAGACACTATCTATATAGATGCACTTATTCCTTAAGATAACCTTGATAGATAGTTATTGTTATCACCAATTTCCAAATGGGGAAACTGGTGTTCAGAGAGTTTAAACAACTCTTCCAAGATTACACTAGTGCTGCAAGCTGTACTCAGATTCATCTACAGTCAGGTTACACACAAGGGCATTTGAATCTATGGTGGACCACAAATATGATGGTGATCTCGCTTGATTATAATGAAGGTGTCTTATATACCACTTGTTAATCTTTTATGCCATATTTTTACTTCAGCTTTTCTATGTTTAGATACACAAATACTTCCCATTATGTTACAACTGCCCACAGTATTCAATACAGTAACACACTATGCACGCTTGTAGCCTGGGAGTGATAGGCTATACCATATAGCCTAGGTGTGTAGTAGCCTATACCATCTAGGTTTATGTAAACACACATTACAATGTTTGCATAGTGATAAAATCGCCTAATAACAGCAATCACTTGGAACATAGCCCCATTGTTAAGCAACTGCTGACTGTATTTCAAAACTGAGCTTTTCCTACTACACCACTGTATTAGTTTGCTAGTGTTGCCGTAACAAAATACCACAGACAGGGTGTTGAAACAATAGAAATTATTTTTATAGTTCTGGAGGCTGGCAGCCCAAGATCAAGGTGCGGGCAGGTTTAATTTCTCCCAAGCCCCGCTGCCTTAACTTGCAGGTGGCCACACTCTCATTGCATCCTCACCTGGCCTTTTCTCTGTGCCCATGCATCCCTGGTGTCTCTTCGTGTATCCAAATTCCCTCTTCTAATGAGTACAGCAGTTAGATCCGATTAGTGCCCACCATGTAACAACGACCCTACAAGGTCATGATACAGATCTTTTACAGACTTTCTTCAGTTCAGGTTTTTACCTGTTTCAAGGACTGTAAGCTTCTCAATCTATATGTGTGCATAATTCCAACATGTTTTCCACACTACATATAAAAGTTTAGAAATATCCACATTGCAGAAAAGGTAGGAGGACTAGAATATTAGCAGCAGAGTATACAACTGTGTACAAAAGGAATTAAATACACCCACCTTTCTTACAGTTTATGGTTTATTGTTCAGGCTTCTGAAAACAATGTAGAAACACAAGGGCTGAACCTGGCCCTGTATTTCATAAAACTCAGTCAAGTCCCAGAATTAGGTTGGGGTGATGCCTTAGGGAGGTTTATGGTCCCCAGACATACCACCTCCTCACATCCTGTGGAGGGAAATATGGCTGAATGAGTCAGCAGCTCAGCTGGGAATTGACACAGGACTTCTGGAATGGTATGTTCAACATAGAAAAATGAGGATAATCCCCCACGATCATTTTCACCCTGAATCAGTATTGATTCTAAAGATGATTCATTCAAGATAAAGCCAAATCCTCCACCTACATACTTTTTGAGCCATTAGGAAAAAAAAAACTTATATATAAAAATATATATACTTTTAGGGCATTTCTCTTTTCATACTTTTGGCAAATATAGAAAGAATGCAAGAACTTTGACTCAAATGTTGTAGATAATAGAAATGGATAGATTAGATAGATAGACGTGTACATACACAGACACACACAGATACCACAAAGCATGGTAAAAATCTAGTTGATAATCAAGGCTTTCAGATAGTATAGACACACATTTAAGAAATTTTCTTTGAAATCTAAACTATCTACACTGGTAAACTTCGTAAGACATTTTTCCATTCTGTTTTCCTTTTTGCTGTGTAGACTTGATCTAAGCTATCAATTGCTAACAGTCTTCTAAAATCAAGAGGAATGTGAACAAAATTATGTAGCTAACAAAAAGATTAGCGTGTTTTTTGTTTGTTTTTGTCCTAATGGTCTAAATTGTTTTACTAAACTGGTTTATTGTAGCATGTTTGTTAATACAATAAAAATTAATCCAAAAGGATTTGGAAAAGATTTCAGGAAACAAGTCCAACTTGAAGCAATGTGGCTAGATAACCCAAATAGTTGATGTCATTCTTCACCCTTTACTTAAGAAAAACTTCCTTTGGTTAAGTATGTAACCTCATGCCAACACATCATTATTTTCAGTCATGCACTGATCTAGTTTCCAATGTAAACACGGCAGCCACTTTCTTTCTGTGGAACCAGGGACATAATGGGAGGGTTTTAGCTTTGGTTCATTCACACATTTCAGAGTCCCCACATTCTCCTGTGTATGTATTTTGGAGTTTTGGGTTTTTTGTTGTTGTTGTTTTCATTTTTGTTTTTGAGATGGAGTCTCTCTCTGTACAGTGGCATGATCTCGGCTCACTGCAACCTCCACCTCTGGGGTTCAAGCAATTTCTCCTGCCTCACCCTTGCCAATTGCTGAGATTACAGGCACACACCGCCACGCCCAGCTAATTTTTGTATTTTCAGTAGAGATGGGATTTCACCATGTTGACCAGGCTGGTCTCAAACTCCTGACCTCTCATGATCTGCCCGCCTTGGCCTTCCAAAGTGCTGGGACTGCAGGTGTAAGCCACCATGCCCGGCCAGTGTATATGTGTTTTTGATTCCTGTTTCAAGGAATAAGATTGATAAAGAACCCCATGGTAGCTTAATATTGCCAACATCCTACCAGCTAATAAGCTGGTTCATGAGAACACTCGAACAGGACACCCTAGCCAGCCAGAGCGTGGATTCTTTGTCCACTGCACAACCATAATTGTGGTTACAAAAACTTGAAGAGAAGAGGCTTCCAGCCAGGTCATCAGTATCAACAAATTACGTGACTAGCATGACTGCCTGGATTATAAACATCTAGCTGTAGTGATAAATCATATTTTTTCCCTGAATCAAGAATTCCATGACATAGTTTCTCAGGTTTCCTTGACTTTGGAAAATTTATGGGACAGGTTGTATGGGGGAGAAGTAAATATGTAGCAGGTGTTACCTCAAATTTGAAAATACCTACATACCTCTTTGGAATAGAACAAAGGTAATGCACAAAACAGCAGCATATAAGAATTATGTTAAGACGGAAAATTTTGAAGTTTGTCATTTGCATCTTCAGCCTACTCTGTCTGCTCCTCCATCCTCGTTCACCATTCTTTAGGCTCCAGGGCCTTACCTTTTTAGAACTCTTTTCCCACCATTTTTGAAGTCCAATGCCTATTCCTTCTCACTGAGGAACTGATGAAACCCTTGGCAGGGTGTGGTCAAGGCAGTGCAGCGGTTTGACTCCGATTCAGCTCATCATCTTGCAAAGGTCATTCCAGGCCTGTGGCATCTTTTGATTTCTTCTGCATCCCATGCTAATCCATGGAAGAATAATCACTTTCCTGGCCAGCAGCAGACATGTTACAGACATGAATTCTCAGTCTGGAACCAGCTGTTCAAATTTCAGACATAAACATTCAACATTTCATCAAACGTGTTTCTGTAAGTACCAGTTGCCTCCCCCCAACCCCCCATCCATTTGTTACTTCACATATCCTTGCAAAAGTGGGAGGTATCACAATCTTCTCATCTGTAAAAATGCTTTCTTTATCTTGTCTGATGTGCCTGAAGGAGTCTTACAAGCCTGTCTCACCCATGGTGGGGAGAGAATAACTTCTAGACTGAAATATTCCCTAAAATGGTCTCTCTCCAGCTGTTCCCTAGCAATGTTTGGGTGTGCTGTTTTTCTAAGGGGTTGCTGTTTAACTGATTCTTGTCCACAGTGTACTAGGCTCGATTACTAGGCTCTAGTTTTACTTGGCTCAAAAAGATAAACCCTGCTTTAAATATTTTTAGGAAACTCAGCCAGCCCCTTTCCTTCACTCGTGTCTTTTCCCTCTCATCCCATTGCCCTAAAGAGCTTGAAATACAAAGCCCATCTGAGTTCTGTACCCTGTGTCCATTTTCTGTGCCACCAACCTTAGCCTCTTTCTTTTTGTTTTGGAGACAGAGTCTTGCTCTATCCCCCAGTGGTGCCATTTTGGCTCACACTGCAGCTTCCGCCTCCTGGGTTCAAGTAATTCTCATGCCTCAGCCTCCCGAGTAGCTGGGATTACAGGCGCCCACTACCACGCC
Organism: Macaca mulatta; assembly: GCF_049350105.2. Classification (NCBI taxonomy): domain Eukaryota; kingdom Metazoa; phylum Chordata; class Mammalia; order Primates; family Cercopithecidae; genus Macaca; species Macaca mulatta. The sequence continues at coordinate 120,733,124 of NC_133417.1, read as the reverse complement.
CAGATAATTTTTGTATTTTTAGTAGAGACAGGGGTTTGCCATGTTGGCCAGGCTGGTCTTGATCTCCTGACTGCGGATGATCTGCCCACCTCAGCCTCCCAAAGCTTACCCTGTTTCTTACCTTCCTATGTCTCTTCAGTCAGCAAAAATGGCCATGACATCTTTCCCCTCAAGCAATCTACAACCACAGGGTTTAAGTTCTGAAAACTTGGAATCATGGTTGAAATAAGAAGTAGATTGGCTGGTAGGACACACAAATAGAGCACAGAACTAACTAGTCATTTGTAGAAGATGAGTAAAGAGGAGGCAACAGAATCTTATTGTAGGGTCCAGAATCTATGTGAATGTGGGTAAGTGTGATGACAACACAAGTAACTTATTTGTCTATAAAAATAGGGAAAGCTATTAACAGTAATATTAATTATAAATAATGAATAAGTGGGAATAAAAAGCTTAATTTTTTTATTTGGCCTAGTCAGTACTACTTGTATCTGTTACATTGGAATTTTCAGCATGTTTAATATTAATTAAGTGAACACTCTCCTTCCTAAAACCTTCTTGGCAAATCCTACTGTTCTGTATTTCTTCTATCTCACCTGCTTGGTCTAATTTCGTAGCTCCTCCTCTCTCAGCCTATAAATGCTGAGATTTCTTAGGATTCCCTTCTGATCCCTCTTCCCTCTGTGTTATAAAACCCTAGATGATATTTTCTATTTACATGAATTTAAATATAATTTATATGTTGACAATTCCTAAATTTTTAACTCCAGTCCAGAGTTTGCTTTTGAGCTTCAAACTTGAATATCTAACTGCCTACTGTTATCTCCAGTTGGATAACTCATCCAAAGTGGAACTTTATTTTTTTGAGATGGAGTCTCACTCTGTCATCCAGTCTGGAGCGCAGTCACATGATATCAGCTCACTGCAACTTCCACCTCCAAGGTTCAAGTGATTCTCCTGTCTCAGCCTCTGGAGTAGCTGGGATTACAGGCGCCTGCCACCACACCTGGCTAATTTTTGTATTTTTAGTAGAGACAGGGTTTCACCATATTGGCCAGGCTGGTGTCAAACTCCTGACCTTAAGTGACCCACCCACCTTGGCTTCCCAGAGTGTTGGGATTACAGGCGTGAGACACTGCGCCTGACCTCAAAATGAAACTCTTGATTACCCCCATGCCCACTCCCACAGGCCTGAACTTCACTCAGTAGTTTCTATCTTAGGAAATGACACTGTCATTTTCTGTTCAATTACTAAAGTCAGAAACCTGGGAGTCATCTGAGTAAGTACCAATGATTCTACCTACAAAATATATCTTTGTTCATCATTTTCCACCTGGATTACTACCATATTCACCTAATCTGCATACCTATTTATTCATTTGGAGGCTCCCTCAAATTCATTCTTTACATAGTCTCTAGGGTGATTGTCTTAGTATGTTTTGTGCTGCTATAACATAATACCTGAGACTGGATAATTATAAAGAACAGAAATTTATTTTCTCACAGTTCCAGAGAATGGGGCGTCCAAGATCAAGGCACCAGTGTCTTGTTAGGGCCTTCTTGCTGCATCATCTTATGGTGGAAGGTGAAGGACAAAGAGAGAGCAAGAGGGGGCCAAACTCACACTTTCACGTGGAACCCACTCAAATGATAACAAACCCACTCCTGCAATTATGTCATTAATCCATTCCTGAGGGCAGTGCCCCCACGACTCAAACACCTTCCATTAGGCCCCACGTCCCAACACTGCCACATTGGGGATCAAGTTTCCGACACATAAAGTTTGAAGAACACGTGCAAACCATAGCAATGATTGTTATTTTTTATTTTGTTTTTTAGACAAAGTCTCACTCTGTTGCCCAGGCTGGAGTGCAGTGGAGCAATCTCGCCTCACTGCAACTTTTGCCTTGCAGGTTCAAGTGATTCTCATGTCTCAGCCTCCCAAGTAGCTGGGATTACAGGTATGTGCCACCACGTCTGGTTAATTTCTGCATTTTTTGTAAAGATGGGGTTTCAGCATGTTGGCCAAGCTTGTCTCAAACTTCTGATTTCAAGCCATCCTCTCGCCTCAGCCTCCCAAAGTGTTGGGACTAGAGGCGTGAGCCATTGCGCCCAGCGCAATGATTATTTTTAAACAAAGATGATCTCACATTACTCTCTTGATTAAAAACCTTTTCATGACTTCCATTGCATCAGAATAAATTCCAAACATTTTCCCATATCATACAAATCCCCCATGGCCAGGCCCCTCCCACGTCCCTTGCTGCACCTCCCTCCCTCACCTAACTCCAGTCACATCAACTCCTGTCATTACTGGTTGCCAGGAAGAAGTCATATGTCTGGCTCCTTCTTATCATTTGAGTCTCAGTTTTAATGTCATTTGTTTTAGTTCTTTGTTTACTGTTTGTTTCACCCACTGAGATGCAGCGGTCAGGGATCCTAAATGTCCTATTACTTGTATTTTCCTTGCCTATCAGGGTGCACGACACACGGTAAGTATTCAATAAATGCTTATTAAATGGATCAATTAATAAATAAAATAATGAGTGTCAAAATTATTTACAATATATGGAAAAATAGAATATATGTATAGCAATAGTGAAAACCAAAAATGGTTAATGTCAACGTTAACAGGTAATTATGTCTACCTATATTTAGCCCAAGTATAACTACCTTTAATTTTCAGCATGCAAGAGAAACATCGTTAATTTTACCTAGTCACAATAGAACACTCTATATACATATGACATACATATGCTTAGTATTCATGTCTTTTTTGGGGAGTGAGGAGGGCAGGATTCCACCCTGTCGCCCAGGCTGGAGGGCAGTGGTGTGATCACAGCTCACTGCAGCCTCAGTCTCCCCAGGCTCAGGTGATCCTCTCACCTCAGGCTCCCAAGTAGCTGAGACTAAAGGTGTGTGCCATCACATCAGGTTAATTTTTGTATTTTTTGTAGAAACAGGGTTTTGCCATGTTGCCCAGGCTGGTATCGAACTCCTGGGCTCAAGAGATCCACCCACTTTGGCATCCCAGAGTGCTGAATTGATAGGCATGAGCCACTGCCCAGCCTGTATTCATGTCTTATAGTCTAACTCTCACAGTTAGTCAATCATGTGTATAGCTCCCAATTCTTAAAAACACAAAGAAGACTAATTTTATTTGGGAGAGTTTTAGATGATTTCGGTAAATATGTGCATTTGAAAAAAAACTTACACTCTTATTGACCTAATATCTGTACAGATTAAATGCCTAAGCAGAAGTATTTATTAGTGTGTAAATATTACAGCTGGTTAGGCTGGGGATGGTTATAAGTGATCATATCATTCATTTCTTGATACCAATTATTTCCTCATACTTCCGTTTTTCATTCTTTGTTTTGCATAAACTGTATATTTGGGCCCAGTAGTCCTATGCCAAAAGTAACCATGTTGAATTTCGTCCTTGTTTCTGTGTACTGAAGGACCTCAGCATGAAACAAAGAATGGATTGTTTATAAATCTTTATTGGCTGGATGCTAAAATAGCAGCTGCAAGCAGTTAAGCGTTAGGAGAGTCTTTCTTCCCCACCCCTCCCTTTGGTCATTTCAAACCTCCTCTGATTAACCTACAAACAGTCCAGTTGATGGAGATTTGGAACATTCTCTAAATCTTATTTTGACTAACTTCAATTTCTACAAAAGTATGCAACACTTGTCTAAGTTTGCTTGAGTAGTATATTTTAGATTTTCTTTATGACTTTTTTTAACTTGATAGGTGCGTGTAGACCAAAAGATAATGCATGATTATAAAAGGCAAGACTTTTTACTGTTCTCTGTCTGGGAGAGTCTTTTAAAAAGCCAATCCAAAATGGCTTCTAATGTAAAGCTTCAGAGACATGAAAAGCTTCATATTACGCACTCCAGACAAGAATAAAAATGGACTCTACTCCTCCAAAATGAAATTTTCACTGGGGAATATTCTACCATAACCTCTACAAGCATGAATTAGCAGGCCTAGTCACTCATGGTATTAACCTTTTCCACTGGAATAGAATTTCTAACTAGCTTTTGAGTTAATATAATGTTTACTGGGTGTGCACATGATAAAAACCTGAACAGTAAAATTGGTTGCATTGAATTGAACTGAATAAAATTACGAGCCACAGTAGGTGAGATTTGGGACATCATAAAGACTTATTAAGAATGGTTAGGATAACCACAAGTCTTACTCTTTATCCTAGCTTGAGTCCTAAATGAAAATACTTCATGCACAAAGATGCTTCCAAATATGTATCTGAAGAAATAATTGTGACTACCAAGAAAACCAGATAGAGTAATATTCAAAGGGTCCCAAATAAGACATACATACACACAGTAATGAGTTATGTATATTTCCCTTTTCAATGCTTTTTTGGGATGAAGAAGGGGAATTTGACAGCCGTGCTTAATTTCTTTTCATAAACAGTAGCATACTGGAGCTGGACAGAATGGCCCTCGACATTCATTAATCCAGACCACATTTTCCCGGTAAAGAGAAAAAAACAGGAAATTAAAATGAATTATCAAGTGAGGCACATCTGCCTAGCAGAGGTGTTTGGTTTAAATCTCCTGAGCCCTGGCTCAGTGTCTTCTCAGTTACACCATGCTTTTGCTTGCCAAGTTTTCTGACCGAAGGAAGATATTCAAAGAGGAACTTGGAAAGAAAACAGCAAAGCAAATTGCCAGATGGGTGAATAAGAAGAGTTTCTCATATGTCTTCTAGGTTTTCTTGATGGGGGTTCTGTGAGAGTGGTGAGCCCTGATGCCCAAGGCTTCCACTGCATGCAATGTATTAACTCCCACTACCACACAGCTATCCTGGCACTAGCTAAGTACCACCCATGGGAGAACTGGGAGAATCGTCGTTCAAATCATTTCCTGTGTTCTGTGGTTCAGGTGAAGGATGCCAGATGAGAAAGATGAAATCCTCTAACTTGAAAAACAGATTAGCAGTAGGCAGAGAATGGCAACCAGAGATAGAAGATTTTAAAAATTAAGGGAAAGGTTTGGTGTAGGGAGGCAAGGTGAGATCATGGGCTTTGTATCAACCCAGCTGTGCTACTTACTGTCTATGCCACATGAGAAAGTGACTTAGCTTCTATAAATCTGATCTTCTTCATCTGTGAAATAGAAGTAATGTAGCCTACTTCCTAATATCTGTGTAAAGATCAAATAGGATAACATATATAAAGCACTTGGTCCAATTGAGATACTTCATACATATTTGAAGGTGAGGAAGTTTGACTAGATGGAATGAACACATGGTCTTTGGACTTAGATCAATTTGGGTTCACACACTGATGCTGATGGGCCTCCTAAAAGAGTGCCCGGGACATTGTAGAAGTTCGGTAAAAGGTCAGTCTCTTCCCCTTCTTCTCCTGAGTTCACCTCTTTCTATCAACTTGTTAATATACACCCATGGTTCTCAAACCACAATGTGCACCAGAATCACCCAGACAGCTTGGTAAAATGGGTTGTTGGACCTCATTCCCAGAGTTTCTGATTCAGTGGATCTAGGGTGGAGCTCAAAACTTTGCATTTCTAACAAGTGCTCGGGTGGTACTGAAGTTGTCTGTGACCGCACTTTGGTGTTAATACAGATATAGAGCAATTACTTTGGTTGCTGGAGGAATATGGTCTTAAGCTCCTTGAGCCCCCTTCTGGTTTCTGATGGAAGGCCCTATTAAAATTCATAATCAGCTGGGACATCTAAATTTACTGACACTAAGAGTGACAACGTGCCTGATTTCCATTTTCAATTCTACATTGTCTTTAGTTTTCTGTTCCTCTGCCTACTGCTTTAAACTACATAGCTCCGTGTGAAGTCAAAAAGAACCATTACATTACTAGGTCAATGCTTGTTGAACCAGACAATGCATCTCAAGTGAAAATCTCAGCAACATATTTTCTAGTTTTATAATTTTCTCAGATTTCTCATTATTCCTTTTTACAGGTGAAAACTCAGGGTAATCAATTAAAAACCATAAATCAAATATTGTGATCCAAATGTTGTCTAACTGATTCACAGTTCGGGACACATAAATATAGCACATTTATATAGGGTCAAACTTATACGCAGGCAGGTAGTTGCTGTTTGTATCAGAGATCAAACACTGGTGGTTTTTTTTTTTGTTATTGTTGTTGTTTTTTATTTTTTATTTATTATTATTATTATTTTTTTTTCTTTGAGACGGAGTCTCGCTCTGTTGCCCAGGCTGGAGTGCAGTGGCCAGATCTCAGCTCACTGCAAGCTCCGCCTCCCGGGTTCACGCCATTCTCCTGCCTCAGCCTCCCGAGTAGCTGGGACCACAGACGCCCACCACCTCGCCCGGCTAGTTTTTTTTGTATCTTTTAGTAGAGACGGGGTTTCACCGTGTTAGCCAGGATGGTCTCGATCTCCTGACCTCGTGATCCGCCCGTCTCGGCCTCCCAAAGTGCTGGGATTACAGGCTTGAGCCACCGCGCCCGGCCAACACTGGTGTTTTAATGCTAGCCATGGGACATGTCTCCTTTGTTTAATCTAAGGCTTTTCTTGTTTGATGCCTGCAGGGGACGGGGTGTTTAAGTCCTCCCAGAATTCATATGTTGAAGCCCTTACCTTCATGTGACTGTATTTGGAGATGTGGCTTCTAAGGAAGTAATTAAGATGAAATGAGGTCATAATGGTGGGGCCCCGATCTGACAAGACTAGTATCCTTATAAGAAGAGACGCCAGGGAACTCTCTCTCCTCCCCATGTGCACACACCGAGCCAAGGGGGTGTGAGTATACAGCAATAAGGCAGCTGTCTGCAAGCCAGGAGAAGAGCTCTCACCAAAAACAGACCGTGCTGGCACCCTGATCTTGGACTTCCCGCCCCTAGAACTGAGGAAAAATAAATCTCTGCTGTTTAAGCCCCCCAGTCTATGGTATTTTGTTATGGCAGCCCAAGAAGACTAATATAATGCCTGCACACTATTGGCCCAGAGTGTTTTTGAAAACTCTGAGTCAGTAATTGTGCTGGATATCTTCCATTTGCTCCTGCAGATCCACTCTCTATCATCCTCCCTCCTCCATCTATCCTAATTTGGGAATTTCATCTGTTTTCTATTTTTATAAACCTGATAATATAATTGTCAGTATTTTAAAAATTGAGAGAGTTTACATGAAAATAAATCTAGATGGTCAGAGTCTCATGAGAAATTGTAAGACCCGACAACATAGGCAATAATAAATTGGTACTTCCCTTTAGACTGGGCGTTAGCTCTCAAGCTGGCCATAGCTCCAACTTGGCATGCTTTACTCAATTACTTTACCAGGCTGGCTTCTCTGGCCATCTGAGAATATTGTTCCTCTCTGGCCATCTGAGAATATTGTCCCTGTTCCTCCTGAGATATGAAGAACTAAATAGGCCAGATGCTTGGAAATCCCTTCTACTGAATGCTGTAGGTGTTCCGGGTAACAGTTCACACTGCAACTTTTTCTGGAGCATTACCTTCAGTCCTTGGGCAATTGAAGTCACTTTGCTTGGAAGTGCCTAAGAATTTGCTAACTGCCCAAGGCAAGACCAGCAGCAATGCATTCTAAGATGGACCCCCACATCCTGGAAGGAGCAATCACTTATCCTGACCAGAAATGATGTGTTTTCTAGAGATGAGTTCACCTTTACTGCTTTTACAGTGCCTCAGCCAGCCCCACTGTCTGGTTCACCACTGACTTAGTACCCTGCATAACATTACTTTGGGTCAAGAGACCCACTTTTTGGCAAAAAAAGATGTAACTATGGGCACATGACCAAGCAATCTACTGGTTATACCAATACCACACCATCCAGAAGCTACTGGCACGACAAATAATTAGAATGACCTCTTAAAGACACAGCTTTGAAGATAAGGAGCAATTGTTTAGGATGCCACACTGAATTTTTACCAATGGCTATTTTATTGGTCTTATGTCCCCAGTAGTTAGACTTTGGATCTAGTACCCAAGGGCTAGAACTAGAAATGATCCCACTCACCGTCACCTCCAGTAAAAGTCACACTCACCTAAAGCTTTGGCTGCCACCTGGTCACTTCTCACATTAGAAGATCAGTAGGCAAAGAAAGGAGTTCCCACACTGGCAGGAGAACTTGACCCTGACCATTATAAGGAGATAGGACTGCTGGTATGTAATGGGGGCAAGCAGGAATTTGTACAGCATTTTGATGGACATGGGCCATCTTTTGTTACTCTCAGGGCTTAATTTTCTTTGGCTAGCCACCAGGACCATGACTACACAAAGGCGTGGTAGAAGCTCAAGACATGCAGGAAGGAGGTTCTGGGTCTTCTATAGATTTCTCCTGCATAAGGATCCTCATTTCAGGCTCTTTTTCTAGGTTGTACTAAGACAACCTTCTACCCCAAATTATTGTCCCTATCCCTGATATTATATTATTAATAAAACTTCTGCTCTCTAGGCAGGTCACCAGCAGACTGTGGGTTACATGAATCAAGAATGGGTGGTAAAGGAGGGTGATGATGAACATTCATTAGAGTCCACGAACCAGTTGTAGCATTGGGTACTCTAGCCCATTCCACACACACCCTTCTTTCAAGTTTTCCCAGAGGTCAAAGCTGTAATAGGTTGGGGTGAGAAACAAATAGAATTGAACAACACAGAGAATGGACTGTCGTAGATTTTGCTAATGCCCCATTCACATCCCAGTATCCCTTTTACCAGTTGCGGTGACGCTGCCACTGATGGGTCACACTTGGAACCTTCCCTAAGATTTGCCCTTGGATGATGGGAGCAGCCTCCTGAGAAGTACCTGAAAGCGACATCCTCACATTCTGGACATCCCAGAGCCAGCAACTGAATGGCATGGAGATACAGACTGTGGAGTGCAGTCTAGAGCTCCTTTCTGGGTCAGGAGGAGGCTAAACCTGAAAGCACTTCTGTATTAGCATTCTCTAGAGGGATAGAACTCAAATATATATATGTATGTATGTGTATATATATGAGTTTATTAAGTATTAACTCACATGACCACAGGGTCCCAAATAGGCTGTCTGCATGTCTGCAGGCTGAGGAGCAAGGAGAGCCAGTCCAAGTTCCAAAACTGAAGAACTTGGAGTCTGATGTTCGAGGGCAGGAAGCATCCATAACGGGAGAAAGATGCAGGCTGGGAGGTTAGGCTAGTCTCTTTTTTCACATTTTTCTACCTGCTTATATTCTAGCCATGCAGGCAGCTGATTAGATGGTGCCCACCCATATTAAGGGTGGATCTGCCTTCCCCAGTCAAATGTTAATCTCCTTTGGCAACACCCTCACAGACACACCCAGGATCAATACTTTGTATCCTTCAATCTCATCAAGCTGACACTTAGTATTAATCATCACAACATCCTTGCTTAGTATTCCCCCTTCCTTGTCCTCCTTCCTTCACTCCCTTACAGATGTCTCCTGAGAGCATGGCCTTCGTAAATCCCTTGCTCAAGGATCCCCACCTCAGGCTCTACCCTAAATTATTGTCCCTTTAGGCCAGGTGCATGGCTCACACCTGTAATCCTAGCATTTTGGGAGGCCAAGGTGGACCAATCACTTGAGGCCAGGAGTTCAAGACCAGCCTGGCCAACATGGTGAAACCCTGTCTCTACAAAAAATACAAAAATTAGCCAGGTATGGTGGTGCATGCCTATAATCCCAGCTACTTAGGAGGCTGAGGCAGGAGAATGACTTGAACCTGGGAGGCGGAGGTTGCAGTGAGCCGAGATTGCACCACTACACTCCAGCCTGGGTGACAGAGCAAGACTTTGTCTCAAAAAAAAAAAAAAAAATTATCCATTTCTCTGATACTAATTAAAACTTTCCATCTCTCAACTAATACTGTAAGGAGGTTCATGTCAGTTTTCTGAGAGTATGATCTTATAGACATCTGCTGGAAAGACTGACCCTTTAGTGCCAGTGAGGTTGCTGCCCTTGAGCCCTGAGACACCTGCATGTTCTGAAGGCCCCATGAGTTCTAGAAATCTGGAGGAACAGCCTTATTTATAATGCTAGCAAAGTGAAGAAGATGGTGAGACTAATTATCAAGGGGCCTGAGCGTATTCTAAATAAATACCAAAGAACTGAGGCAGATATGTTTTAAATTATTTAAATCACTTCTTACATTTGCCACTTCATGTTGCTTATGTGGATCTGAAATAAGAACCTTTTGAAATTTATGGTAATGTTATTTGTATAATGAGTGTTTTTTCAGAACCGAAAAGACCTGAAGACTATGAGTTTAATTATCAAAGAAGAGTTTTCCAAGTAATAACTATTCATATAACTTTGCTGTGTCAGCTGATAAATAACTTTCAAATTACGACTTTTTTCTCTTGTCTTCACTTTTATACCTTCACCATATCCCAAATCTTAATCATTTCATAGAATGAGAGAAAACTCTGGAATACAGGGAGAAGTTCTTTTCTTAAATTTATCCTGTTATGCTTGTGCTTGTGCTTGGAACTGTTGGGACAGATGGAGATGACTCCTTCTGCCATTACAAATGGCTTTGTACAAACACAGAGCACACAGCAAGGAAAACAGTGGGGCATATGATGAAAAGAGGGAAAAAAGTTCTAATGCTGAACATGAAGTTTCATTTTATTGGTAATAAAAGTAATAGGTGTTGGTGTTTTTCTCCACAACAGTGCTCAAACTACTTAGTTTTTATATTAGGCTGACATTTATTTTCCTCTAACATTTCCTCCAGAAAAAATGCAAATATCCCAAAAGTGCTCCTACTTTTTCTTAAAACCATAACACATTACTTGGAAAATAAAGATGGTCAATGTCTAATATTCACTGTTTTGAAAAATTTTGTAAATGGTGTTTTAAAAACTATAAAATTCCTTTGAGACAGAGGGAGGAGGAGGGGAAATATTTCTTTAAAATTTAGTTGAAAGCAGTAGGTATGTTTTCTCTGAAAAATTTTGTTTTCATTTTAAGGGTTTTTCTCAGTTAAATCATGGTACTCCTCAGTTTTGTAAGTTTTATTTTATTTTGTTGGCCTTGAAAGTATTGTTCAATTTGGTTGTTGTATAATATGATTTCTCAAACTGCCTTTCTCTGTGTGATTTTATCGAGCCTCAGATCTTTTATTAAGTTCCTTCTCTCTTTCTCTTCCTCTTCCTCTTCTTCTTCCCCTTCCCTTCCCTCTACTCCTCTACCCTTCACGAACATTTCTGACTGAATGCTATGTGAAGCTGAGCAAAGGATTCACATGTTCTGGGGGAAGAGTCAGCCACCGTGGCCCAGAGCAAAGTGCTGAAGCCCAAGATGATGAGGACAAAAGACGCACAGCCACCCAGGGCGGGTGACGGACACACACAGCCACCCAGGGCGGGTGACGGATACGCACAGCCACCCATGGAGGGTGAGAGAAACGCACAGCCACCCAGGGCGGGTGACGGACATGCACAGCCACCCAGGGCGGGTGAGGGACATGCACTGCCGCCCACGGCGGGTGACGGAAATGCACAGCCACCCAGGGTGGGTGACGGACACACACAGCCACCCAGGGCGGGTGACGGACACGCACAGCCACCCATGGAGGGTGAGAGAAACGCACAGTCACCCAGGACGGGTGACGGACACGCACTGCCGCCCACGGCGGGTGACGGAAATGCACAGCCACCCAGGGCTGGTGACTGACACGGACAGCCACCCACGGCCGGTGACAGACACGCACAGCCACTCATAGTAGGTAATGGACACCTACACCCATAGCAGGTGATGAACGTGTACAGTCACTCAAAGTGGATTTTGGACACACACAGCCACTCATTGTGGGTGATGAACCCTGGATGGGATGAGGAGCACCTGTGCACATCAAGCAATATTAGTTAACTAATTTTGATGGTCACCCTGCAGTTATATAAGAGAATGCTTTTGTTGGTAAGAAATACATTGTAAGGGCTGGGTGCAATGGCTCATGCATGTAATCCCAGCACTTTGGGAAGCCAAGTCTGGCAGATCTCTTGAGGTCAGGAGTTCAAGACCAGCCTGGCAAACACGGTGAAACCCCATCTCTACTAAAAATTCAAAAATTAGCTGGGTGTGGTGGCGGGTGCCTATAATCCCAGCTACTTGGTAGGCCAAGGCAGGAGAATCACTTGAACTGGAGGCTGCAGTGAGCCGAGATCGGGCCACTGCACTACAGCCTGGGTGGCACAGCAAGACTCCATTTCAAAAAAAAAAAAAGAAGAAGAAGAAGTACACTATAAGGTTTAGGATGGGACAGAAAATCCTGCCACCAACTTATTCCAAAATGATGTTAAAAAAAAAAAAAAGTGTTCTTTGTAGTGTACTTACAATTTTTCCTTAAATTCAAGATGGCTTTAAAGCCAGAAAATTTTTAAAAATGTATCTCTCATAAATTTTCATACAAAAGAAAATTTAATTTTATAATTTAATTTATAATTTAATTTATAATAATAACTAGAACACTCTGATTAAATTTCAAAAATAATTTTTTAGGATGCCTTTTGACATATCCTGAATTGACTCACTTCTCTCTCACCCCTTCTGTTACTACTTCACTCCCAGCCAGAGCCTCTCACCAGTGTGTTTTGCGGACTCCTGCTATTGAACGTGGACCTATTACCTTCACCTGTGTCCGCCTGGGATCCAGTTTCCACACAGCAACCTGAGTGATCTCTGAAAAATACAAGCCATGGCCGGGCGCGGTGGCTCAAGCCTGTAATCCCAGCACTTTGGGAGGCCGAGACGGGCGGATCACGAGGTCGGGAGATCGAGACCATCCTGGCGAACACGGTGAAACCCCGTCTCTACTAAAAAAAATACAAAAAACTAGCCGGGCGACTTGACGGGCGCCTGGAGTCCCAGCTACTGGGGAGGCTGAGGCAGGAGAATGGCGTAAACCCGGGAGGCGGAGCTTGCAGTGAGCTGAGATCCGGCCACTGCACTCCAGCCTGGGCAGCAGAGCGAGACTTCGTCTCAAAAAAAAAAAAAAAAAGAAAAAGAAAAATACAAGCCAGATCTCACACTTCTCTGCTAGTAAAACTCCTCTGGTCTCCTACAATCTAGAACAAAATCTGAACTCCTTACTGCGGACTGAGGGTCCCTCTCTGGATGTCAGGATGGTCTCCCTGCTCTCATCCCCCCAGTACTCTGCCTCTCATTCATGGCCGGTGCCTGGGGCCTGGCTCACTCTGCCAGCCGACTGATTCTCTTCTCTGTACCGAGGTCTCAGTTCAAGCCCCACCTCTAAAAGGCCATCTCAGATTTCCCAATCCAAAGTAGCTCTTTCTGCCCCTGTTTTTAGTCTTTAGCTTATTTAAGTTTTCTCCACAGAATTTATGAACCACTGAGATTACTGTCTTTATTTGCTTGTTTCCCTAAGGAGTCAGAGACTTCACTTTCCGGTTCACTGTTATATTTCAATGCCTAAAACTGAACCAGGTTCTCGTGGTGAATGAATGAATGAACGAATGAATGAAAAAAGTGTAGGTCAAGAATACAGGTTCTATGGGAAGGACCAAATAAACACATTTTCAGTTCAGAAAATAAAATTTAAAAATGAAGAAAAGGAATAGCCAAAATTAATAATAAGTCAGAAAAGGTAATTCAAATAACTTTATAATGCAGTACTCTGACAATATGCTGTCAGTAAGATATAGTCTAAAAATAAAACAAATGCAAAGAAATCTTGACCTGAGTAGGTTTTCATTGGTAATGATATTGGTGTTAACAAACTATTTTGTGTATAATAAAGCAATTAATAAATAAATTTAAATTATAGGAAAAGGAAGTTACAAATATGAAATGAGAGGAAGTGAAAAAAGCCCTGTGATACTATATAAACTTTTAATTTAATGTGATAGAAATAATAACACTCATGAACTTATATTTCTGTTTCTATTCATATGTATTTTAGGCCCTTTCAAATGGCCTAAAAACAATAACAGCCCTAACTGTACACCCAAAAATGGTTAAGGTAGTAAATTCTATGTTGTGTTTTTTCACCATAATAAATAAGTAGGAAAACAAAATAAATCAAAACAATGAAAATCCTTTTTCAGTGAATACACGAGTGCCCAGATCTTTAGTTTCTAAATATCATTCCTGATTAAAAGGCACCAAAGCTTTTTGAGAAATGAATGATTCCAGGTCAAAGGCAGGAAATGTACAAAAAAATTATTGAGGAAAAAAAGTAAAGAAATGCTCAAACACTAAAGAATATGTTTCAAATGAACACACGGGCTGGCTTGGAAGTTTTCACTGGGTAAATTTGGTGCAATTTAAACATCAAAGAAAGAGCAAAAAGGTACCTTCATAATAGAGAGATCCTGTGGTTAGCCAGACAAGTTTAGATTGTTTTTTAACAGGAAATAATGGGAATTACCCTCACCACTCCCCCAACTGTGGCCACCATATCTACCTTGTCCAGGCTCTAACACTGAGTGCCGGTCATTCTTAGTCTCCAAACAGTGTAGATGCTCTCCTCACCTGGACCTCCATATTGGGCCAACTACTGCATGGACATCCTTTTGACTCAGCTCAAGCTTCAATACCTTACTCTAGGCCATCATTCCCCAAGAAAATATCAGGCAGGAACACCCCATGGAGGACTCATACACACATATATATATACCTAAATAGAAAGATAACATGACAAAATATTAACATTCAGGGAATTTAGGCAAAAGATGAGCAGGTGCTCATTGTACTATTCTTTTCTTTTTTATTATCATTATACTTAAGTTCTAGGATACATGTGCAGAACGTGCAGGTTTGTTACATAGGTATACACGTGCCATGGTGGTTTGCTCACCCATCAACCCATTATCTACATTAGGTATTTCTCTTAATGCTATCCCTCCCCTTGCCTTCCACCCCCTGACAGGCCCCAGTGTGTGATGTTCCCCTTGCTGTGCCCCTATGTTCTCATTGCTCAACTCCCACTTACAAGTGAGAACATCTGGTGTTTGATTTTCTGTTCCTGTGATAGTTTGCTGAGAATGATGGTTTCCAGCTTCATCCATGTTCCTGCAAAGAACATGAACTCATTCTTTTTTATGGCTGCATAGTATTCCATGGTGTATATGTGCCACATTTTCTTTATCCAGTTTGTCATTGATGGGCACTTGGGTTGGTTCTGAGTCTTTGCTATTGTGAATAGTGCTGCAATAAACATGCATGTGCACATATATTTATTGCTTCACTCTTACACTGTACTATTCTTTCAACTTTTCTTTTTTCTTTCCTTTTTTTTGAGGTGGAGTCTTGCTCTGCCACCCAGATTGGAGTGCAGTGGCACGATCTCGGCTCACTGCAACCTCCACCTCCCAGGATCAAGCAATTCTCCTGCCTCAGCCTCCCGAAGAGCTGGGATTACAGGTGCCCGCCACCACACACAGCTAATTCTATGGGTTTGAAATCTAAAACAAAAAAACAACAAAACAAAATAACAGATGCTCCTCAACTTATGATGAGGTTACATCCTGATAAATCCATTGGAAGTTGAAAAAAATCTTAAGTCAAAAATCCATTTAATACACCTAACCTACCAAAACATCATAGCTTAGCCTTAAACATACTCAGAACAACTATGTTATTAGCCTATAGTTGGGCAAAATCATCTAACACGAAGCCTATTTCATAATAAGATGTTGAATATCTTATGTAATTTATTGAATGCTATACTGAAAGTGAAAACTGAATGGTTGTATGGGTACTTGACCTACAGTTTCTACCAAATGCTTTCGTACCACTGTAAAGTCAAAAAAATCATTAAGTTGAACCATCATAGGTCGCGAACCACCTGTGGTTGGAGTAGAGACAAGTAACATCAACAAAAGACTACAGACTCTGGAGTCAGACCGCCTGGGTTCAATTTCAGGCTCTAAATTCCAGCTATGTGATCAACATTTCTTGATCTGCTTGCTTATCTGGGAAAAGAAGGTAATAACAAACCTGTCTCATAGAATTTTTCCTAAGGATTAAATGCAAAAATCCGTGTTAAACACACAGCATGTATAGTAAATACTCAATAAATGTTCTGCTGATTATTATTGTTACACTAGAACCTGTGTTAGCTCTTCACAGAATAAGGCTTCTAGCTGATCATTAGATGGTACACATTTATAAAAATATATATTTTAAATTTTCTGTTTCTTCTCTTTTATATCAGTTTAAGAAAATTTGCACCTGCCTGAAAAAAGCAAATTAGAAATCCTTGTTTCAGAAACCCAAGTTTTGTTCTTTTTTGTAAATTGACTCTGCTTTTCCAAACCATGAAAATGACAGAGCTGCTAGCTCATTTACCCACATATGACTGCCCCATAATAGTTGTACAAGAAATGTGAAAGAACGAAAGAATAAAATAATGAACAGATGAATAAACTGGTCCTGGAAGTCAGGCTGCCAGACTACACTCCCCAAATCTGCAGGAGTTATGAGCCTCTGCTTTGCTTTCTAGATATCTGTGTCAGCTGCCACTCCCATGTGATGGCCACATTTGGGGCTATTGTAGACTCTTTTGTATCCTCCATATGCCCGCCCTGTACCCTAATTTCAGAGTAGCTTCTCTACTTTTTCTGTGGGCTCTGAATGGTTCTTTTAATCTATATTCAAGCACAGTAACAGGCATGAGGAATGTCTGATGTAAAAGGTGCCAAAAACACACACCAGGCAAAAAAAAACTTCTCTTCCAGCAGCCTGGATGGGGGTTTCTAGCTGGAGAATACGCAGTTGTGTTAGGGCATCTTAGTAGACCACCAGTGGTATCTGGAAGAAGGAGCCTCCAAAGCCTCTATCACTCATTAGCAGGTTTACACAATTCATTGAACAGATTGAATAGTTTAACAGATTACTCTGTTAATTAGATTTTGGGAGAACGGGGCAGTTACGTGTTGGCAGAGCAAACAGAGAAAATCAAATTCTGGGGTATGGAACGTTTACCCAAAAGAAATACAGCTCTGGCAGCCAAGCCAAAAGGTAGGGCTCCGAGCAATAAGAAGATCATGCGCTGAGTGGGATGAACTGATGGAATGAGAGATGTGGGTGCAAGACACAAGCCTCTCACCCTCTATCTTAGAGCGGGTCATGCATATTTCAGGAGAGCACACAGATCAAAGGCCTCTCACCTACTCTTGTTCTCATTTCATATGCCATATCAAAATGTTTTTTCAAGCACTCTGATGGGAAATTAATTTAAAAAAAAGAAAAAAGAGTAAAAAGTATGTAATGGAGATTTTCCTTCTTTCCTTCTCAAAGTGTCCATAGTCTTTTGGAATTGCCTAAACCAAAATCTTTTGCCATTCACCAGATGGATGCAAGAAACTGACTTATGAAAGGGCTGACAGATGACCACTGAGTTTAAAGCACCCTGACACCAAAGTGATCAAAGTCAAGAAAATAGAAAGACATTTTCACTGAAAGGGAGAAAAATCCGCACCCAAAACACATGTGGCTGAATCACATCCAATGAACAGCCTCTGCAGATTGTATTCTTTGACTTTAAAAATATTCAGTGTTTGTGATTTTTTTAAAGTTTGCTTTATCATAGAATTCTTTAATATTCAATCTAGGAATCAGCAGAACTAGAGTGCTTAGTAATTTACTATAAGGAAAGACCAAATAATATTTGAGAGTAACAAAAAAAGAAAAAGAGGAACTTCCTACAACTGAATATTACTGAAGATGGCTCACCTCCTGCAAACTCAATGAAAGGGCAGTATACCAATGCAATTGCTGCTATGATTTATACTCAACTTCATAACTTTTGCAAATCTAAGGAACTGGTGATATAGGCAATATAAAATAGCAGATAAGCTAAAAATTAGGCTGCAACACATTTTTTTGTTTTATACTTGATGTTGGTGAGGTAGACAATCAATAATACCCAAGAATTCAAAACCGATCAAAATGTGAGCAGGAAGGGTGCATACCTGGAAAACACCTATTTTGGATCAGACAGAACTAAATACAAATTATTTATTTTTTTGCCACAACTAGCTACACAGCAAGTTACTAAGTATCTCCAAGCCTCAGCTTCCACAACTCTAAATGGGAATTGCACTATTTCATTCTCAGATTAAAGAGATAACGTATATTAATCAACAGGTTGAGTCTGTGAGTAGCACATGGTCACTATTATTCCAAAAAGAGTCACCCTGGCCCTTTCCTTGGACCCTGTGCTTGAGGTTCAGCCCCTTAATGTACCTGTTCCATAAGGTGAGCAGCATCTGGCCTTGGATTTTCACAGACCCACAGCCTTACAACACTCTCTCTTTTTCATCCCACTTTCTATCATACTCACAATCTCTTTTAGTATATCAGTGACACATAAGAACTAAGGATGTAATAATTCTGAGGGGTTTGAAGTTTAAAATACTACAAAGAAATTTTATTTTCAGAAACAGAGTTTAAAGAAGAGGCAAACAATTCCTTGCTGCTTTCTTTTCTCTACCTGCATTCTCTCAGACTTGAGTTACATTAAAAATCCAGCTGTAGGCATCAGAAATCAAAAGCATTTTTACACAAAAGCACCCCCTTCAGGCTCCTAGTTCCAGCTACTCCCATTTCTTTTGGGTAAACATTCCACACTCCAGAATTTGATTTTCTCTCTTTGCCTTGCCAACACTCTGCACTGTTTTCTCAGAATCTAGTTAACGGAGTAATCTGCTAAACTATTCAATCTGTTCAGTGAATTGTGTAAACCTGCTAATAAGTGATAGAGGTTTTTGGGGGCTCCTTCGTCCAGATACCACCGGTAGTCTACTAAAATTCCTTAACACAACTGAATATTCTCTAGCTAGAAGCCCTACCCAGGCTGCTCAAAGAGAAGTTTTTGTTTGTTTGTTTGTTTGTTTGTTGCCTAGTTAGTGTTTCTGGCAATTTTTTTTTTTTTTTTAGACAGAGTCTCACTCTGTCTCCCAGGCTGCAGTGCAGTGGCGCGATCTTGGCTCGCTGCAACCTCCACCTCCCGGGTTCACGCCATTCTCCTGCCTCAGCCTCCCGAGTAGCTGGGACTACAGGCACCTGCCACCATGCCCAGCTAATTTTTTGTATTTTTAGTAGAGGCAGGGTTTCACCATGTTAGCCAGGATGGTCTCGATCTCCTGACTTCATGATCCACCCCCCTCAGCCTCCCAAAGTGTACCTTTTACATCATAAATTCCTCATGCCTGTTACTCTGCCTGAATACTGATTGAAAGAACCATTCAGAGCCCACAGAAAAAGTAAAAATAAAAAGAAGCAAGGTTTGCTGACTCAGCGAGAGTCTGAAAGGTACCTTGGACTTGGCCCTTCCCACCTTTGTCCTTATCTACTCCCCACCTCCTCCTGAAAGCTGCCAGATTGTGACTGTATTTTTGAACCTAGTTCTTCTGAAATTCTTGTGCAATGCTTTTATTACTTTCTTCTGCTCTTGCAATTTCCTCTCATATTCTTTCAAAACCTTTTCTTATGAAATTGTCTTATTCACCCAATTGTAGCCAGACTACTCTCCTAGAACACAGAACTCCCATTCTTTCCTATTTTGCATTTTATCTAAAGCAAAGTCAAATTCAGAACCACTTCTATTTCTAAATTTTGATTATACATTAGTATGTCTTGTAACATTCCCTATTTGGCTCATCCAACCCATTTTTTCTTCCATTAATTGATACAGATCTGAATTGGGAAGTGGTCTTCTAGTGGACTTTCCCTAAGTACAAAATATTTATTCCAGCCACAGAGGTTTGCATTGCTTTACATCTTGCCTTCAGTATTTATGTCCTCTGTTGGTGAGAAAGTCTGAAAATTTCCTAATGTTCTTGTGAGTTAAGGACACCTCAAGAGCTATTTCAATAAGGTGATTTTCCTACTCCACATTTGCTTAACATCATGCATGCAATCTAGTATCCTATTTAAGAAGATATTGTCTGTAGATGAGATAGAAGGCAGGAAACAAATTGACTTACTAAATCTTCAGGCAGTAAACAAAGACTTCTTGTCTGAGCTCTTTACCACAAACACAAATAACCCTAAACCCTCATATCCATGTTAATAAATCCGAAACACACCTTCTGTCCAACACAGACAATGCCTGTCTTTTCCTAGTCCTTGGAAACAACTATGTAATTACATGTGTAATTCTCACCAAGTTATTACCCTTTGCCTTATCAGAAAATGTTTTCTGCTGTGTCATCTGGTTTAGTCGGTGTGTTTTTCTTGGACGGTTTCTGTTTCTATGTCTCCTGTACCCCCAGAAGACTCACTCTTGGAGTCAGCACATGATATTTTCTCCCAAGTGCAGAGGAAGGGCTCTGTGGCCCCCGCAGAAGAACCACAGCTGTGGCTCTGTGACTTACGGGTGGCGAAGAACTTGAAGGGAGAACACTCAGCTCCCACTGGCTATTCTGGGATGTTTGAACGACTCAGTAACTATTATTCATTAAAAAGTAGGTTCCTGCTGCACTTCCATCCAGAGAAATCCACAAGGTGCCCATGTGAGAGGTAATTTGGTTACAAATCATACCTGCTTTGCAAAGCACCTACCCTTATGGCTTTCAATTTAAGGACCTATTGGAAACCAATGTTCCATTTTGTTCCATCTATGGGCATATTAGTGAATATGACAGGCCTCTCCTAAATGACCTTTATTCAGACCCCTTGTTCAAACCTACTTTCAGCTCCTGTATGGTGACAGCCTATTTCTTTGAGGCTTCCCAGGATCTCCTAAAGTGATTCTTATCGTATGCCACGTAATCCAAATTCTAAATCAGATCTTCCTAAACAATATCTTCCAAATTTTGTGGAAGTCTATCTAAGAATTTTCACATGATACCCACAAATAGGAAACTAATTTTATTTAAAAGCAAAAGTTTGTGGGCCTAAAAGTGTTTTTCTAGCGGCATGGCCTCCTCCACAGGAAGGGGAAGGGAACAGACCTTTAATCCACCAGATAGAGCACTACCTGCTTTCTATAATTATCCCTACATTTTCTCACAGTAGCCTTATGGATTCTACTGCTAGTCCCATTTTGCAAATAAGACATGAAGGCTCAGAGAAATTAACTAGATCAAGTGGCTGGGCTCAGATTTCACCTGGTTCTAATGCTGATGCCGCCTCTATGAGACATGCTCCTTTCAAGGAAGGTGCTTCCCCATCCTTTGGAACAACTCCATCTAGAACAGAAAAAGAAAAAGGCAAACAAATTCATCCTAAATTGAGAGGGAGGGCAAAGCTGTCATCCTCCCAAGCTCAAGAGAACTAATGTAGTAATAAATAGTTTTTAGTGCAATATAAAAAATAGATTGTAAAGTACAAATAAGTTAATGATTCTGTTTAAATAATAGAATAGAATGTGATCACCAAACACACAAACATTTATCACAGTCACTTTTTTATGAGAGCTCTACAAAGAAATTTTAAATGATCATTATGCACATCTGCTCCCCATCTGTAGCCTCTCTGTCTGCAACTTTATGGCTGGTGGCAACAGTGAAATTACACCATCCCTCTTCACTGTAAGGCAAATCTAAGAGGCCTCCCCACTGACCGTGATGTTAGGGAAAAGAATGAAGGGAAAATGAGTGTCTGGGCATGGCATGGGGGCCTAGGGCAGTCTGTAGAAGACAAAGTTGTGAAGCCAGAGAGAAAGTACCTATTATTTCAGTTGGCTGAGACATCCTAGATAACAGAGCTACAGACATATTCTAGGATAAATAAATGTATAGATTGTGATGTTAAGACTCCTGGTCAGAAGGCCCTTCCACCTGTGTAAACTATTCTATCTGTAATTGATCTGTTCCATGGTCATTTTTGTTTTGTTTTGTTTTGCTTTGCTTTTTTGAGACAGTCTCGCTCTGTCCCCCAGGCTAGAGTGCATTGACGCCATCTCAGCTCATTGCAACATCCACCTCCTGGGTTCAAGCAATTCTGCTGCCTCAGCCTCCTGAGTAGCTGGGATTACAGGTATGCACCACCACACCTGGCTAATTTTTCTATTTTTAGTAGAGACAGAGTTTCACCATGTTGGCCTGTCTGGTTTCAAACTCCTAGCCTCAGGTGATCCACACGCCTCGGCCTCCCAAAGCGCTGGGATTACAGGTGTGAGCCACTGCACCTAGCCTATTTTTGTTATTGTTGCTGTTTTTTTACTTTACTTTCCCAAATATGAGATGATAATTACTACTGTGTGTATTCAGATTGAACAGTGAGTTAAAGAACAATCAGGCCACATAATTAGATATGGATCCAACCCAAAGAATATGGTAAAATACTTCTTTGCTATTTCCCTATGACTGTTAACTCTATATTATATGTTTCACATGAAAGACATAAATGTATATTTGCAAATCAATATAAAATATGCCCTATGTGGTAGGCAAAATAATGGCCCCCAAAGATGTCTGTATCCTAATGCTCAGAGCCTATGAATATGTTAGGTTATTTGGCAAAAGTAAATGATAGTTACAGATGGAATTAATGTTGCTCATTAGGTGACCTAAAGATGAGATTTTCCAGTTGGGCCCAATGTAATCAGAAGGGTCTTTATAAGAGAAAAAGAAAGGCAGAAAGGGAAGAGTTAAAGTAATGCCATGTGAGAAAGACTCAACTGACAATTGCTGGTTTTGAAGGTGGAGGAGACCATGAAATTCAGGCAGCCTCTAGAAGCCAGAAAAGGAAAGAAAACAGATTCTTCCTAGAGCCTCCAAAAGGTAACACATCCCTATTGACACCTTGATTTTAGACCAACGAGACTCATTTCAGATTTCTGACCTCCAGAACTATAAGATAATAGGTTGGTGGTGGTGTAAGCAACTAGGTTTGTGGTCATTTGTTGCAGCAGTCATAGCAAATCAATATACTCAATATTCTGAAGCAAAATGTTAGTATAAAATTATGAATAAATTAACAAATAAAAATGCTTACATTTTAGACATTGACAAACATATCACTAATTCCCAAAGGAAGTTTAAGTGCCTTTAGGTTCCACTAAAGTTATTGTTTATTTGTGTGCTTGTTTTAAGGGAGAGAGGTAGGGGTAAGTAAAGCGGGAATGTAAAGTGTTGATAAATGTTGAATGATGGGTGATGAGAGTTCATTACACCATCCTATCTGCTTTTCTGAATGTTGGTAAATATCCACAATAAAGTTTTGAAACATTTTTCATTCCCCCCAATTAAATAACTTTCAAAAGTGACCATCTAAGCAAAGCCACTATATTAAATAAACACTGTATGTCTTTTTCTTTTTTCTTTTGTGAGATGGAGTCTTCCTCTGTCACCAGACTGGAGTGCAGTGGTGCAATCTCAGCTCACTGCAAGCTTCGCCTCCCAGGTTCAAGAGATTCTCCTGCTTCAGCCTCCCGAGTAGCTAGGACCACAGGTGCACACCACCACACCCAGCTAGTTATTGTATTTTTAGTAGAGACAGGGTTTCACCATGTTGGCCAGGATAGTCTCGATCTCCTGACCTTGTGATCTGCCTGCCTCAGCCTCCTGAAGTGCTGAGGTTACAGGCATGAGTCACCACATCCGGCCTGTATGTCTTTTTTCTAAAATAAAATGTGAAAGACAAAAATCGAAACCTTTCTTTTTATGACTTAATCTGAAGGCCTCTGGTATTAATATATTTCCACCAGAAATTATTAAACCATGTTTTCATAGTAGATGATTTGTTTGCTGCCTAAATTTGAAAAGCAAAGCTGTTTGTACCTACTCATAGAGAATTATGTGTATATTTGTAGTTCCACTCAGCACAAAGAAATGCTTCTAGTGATTAGAGTGGAAGTGAAAACAGAATACAATGTATTTGTATGATAAAAAACAAAACATAAATATAGCCCTGCATCATGGAAAACACATAATGCTATTTTTGATAAGTGCAATATTTAATCCCATTTTTGCTAACATTAGGTGAAAATTGATTTTACCCCTAAAATCATGTGATTCATTCTATTAGAGTTTAAAATGCAGATGAATCATGAGACTATGTTTCTATGATCTTAGCACTACAAAAAGTAGAAATTTGCCAAAGAATTCAATGAGTTTTATTTCTTCAATGATGTAACCAAACAACCAATATCACCAGCGACTATAGAGTAGATAGACATTCAAACTGTTTTATTATTGAATTGATCAGCTTATTTTACAGGCTGGGAACATGAGGAATACTTAAAGTATATTTGTTCACGCAAGGAGTTTTGCATAGCAGCATATCTACTTGGGGATGACCAGAAGAATTAACTCAGTCAGTTGGAAGAAAGAAGGAAGGAAAGACAGACGGAAGGAAGGAAGGAAGAAAAGAAGGAAAAGGCAGAGAAAGAAGGAAAGAGAAAGAAAGAAAGAAAGAAAGAAAGAAAGAAAGAAAGAAAGAAAGAAAGAAGGAAAGAAAGAGAAAAAAGAAAAAAGGGGAAGAAAGAAAGACATTAAAAGAAAGAAAAGAAAAGAAAGCTCTGGGATTTTTCTTTTTCTTTTTTTTTAAACCTCTAACTGAGGTTCTCAGTGCCCATATAATTTAGTATACATATATCTATTGTATATTGTATTATTATACATAGTATCTGTTGTATATTTTATACACACAGACACACATATGATTTTGCCTTTCCTTACGTCAATTAGCAGCAGTGTTTTTGTAAGAAATCAGAGTATCACACTAAAATGTTTACGCCTAAAGTCTCTGTGGAACCCACATCTCCTGTCTTAGTTTCACTTATTTAACGGAAAGTAGATTATAGATTCTATGAATCTTGGGCCATTATCTACACTTATTTCCTTAAAATACATTTTTGTTCTTATAGACTTATAAATCATGGTGCATTAAGAACTATGACATAAGTATTATCTTCCAATCCTCAGAAAATATGAGACCAAAAAACTATCCAATATTTAAGTAACTCCAGAAAAGTTTTTACAAAGCCAATGGTTACCAGTTTATCTTTTTAACACTACCACCACCACAAGCAACAAGCTTTCCTTATATATGATGTATGCAGTGTGAGCACTTGACCTCTGATGTTCTTTGATGGAGAAGGAAAACACTTGGTAATCATCATGTATATTATGTACCTTCAAAAATGGGAAGACTGTTATTTGGTTACTTCTCTTCTCCAAGAAAAGCTCTTCCAATTTCTTCAACTCTTTCGTATAAGTTCCATTTTCCAACCCTCTCATCAACATTCACAGTCTCTTCTGAATCTTTCCCAAATGTTAAGAGTTCTCTTAAGATGTGGAGCTCCAAGCTGGAAAGTACATTCTTGTAAAAATTTGACCAGTGATGAGTAAGAGCAAGTGCCATCTATTTATTCATCTGTCTATTTAAAGTTAAGTGATCACGGAGGGTCTCCCAGCATAGACCATAGATGTTAGGTGTATTTTGGTGCAGCATGAACATCAAAAGGGGGAAAGCATGTCTGTTTTTGCTTTAAGCTCTTGGTTTCAGCAAGACCACACCTAAAGGAGTTCTTTAAGGCATATCTACAATCAAATAACAGACAATGTCTTTTCTAAATCAAAGACAAATAAACACTCTGCCAACTCTGAATCATTACCTTTGAGACCTCTTGTTTTTACACGGTTAAATGTTAATTATCAAATTCCACCGGCATGTGTGGGTGACTCATTAGAGTCTTCTTATTCATGCATCTTTTGGCAGACTTAAAATCAGGAAAATTTCTTTATGAAAACATACCAGTTTTATATGTTTTGTTTCATGAAAGAAGCCAAGTTGTCTAACTACACCTAGTGAAATTTTTCATATTCTTAGGTAGAAATCCTGTTGCATTTCTTCTTAAAATTCTCTACCCATTGCTCAGATTCTCACCCCCTTTGAATTGTCCTTTCATTCACTTTATTCTTTCCTTTGTATCTCTTTATTTTCTCTATTATGTTTCTTTCCCTCTCGTACATTCTATGTAATTTGGACATACATTAACTATAAATAGAATAGAAAAGAACTTATTAGAAATGTAGAAGTGAGCTTGGGGAAGAGGAGATTTAATTAAGGATTGAAGCGTCACCCCTGTTCACATCTGAAAACATCAAATAGGAACAGTGGTATTAGGTGCATGTAACTTCCAACTTGTGAAGCAATTGAGAAGAAAGGAAATAAAGTTATTGAATGATCAAAAAGATGTCATAGCACCTCAGACTCAAACTTTCAACAGTTCAAAATTTGAAAAGCTTTTTTTCCCCAACATGAGTTGTGAGTTGTATTTCATCAAAAATAAAGTTTGGAATAAAGCAGTCCATTTTTTTAAAGCCTGGGGGAAAAAATCTAGACTCTCTACTTCAAAAAGAAGCTATATTTATCAGTGTGGCTACATCACGAATGAAGCCCAAGAGTTAGAGGAATGGAGCGAGTCAGCCTCACATCGACAAGCAGCCGCAGGCAGGCACATTCACAGCCAACCTGCTTGGCAAATTGGTGTTTGAAAATACGATGTTTCGAGCATAGGAAGTCTGCAGGCGGAGTGTTTGTGGTGTTATCAGACAAAAATCTCTGTGTACCTGGACTTGGCATCTGCATCTTCTCAAACCCCAGGCTTCACACTGAGTTACGTCAACATGTGACTCAGAAGAGGCGGAAAGGGAAAAACAGGGCACAAAGAAGGCAACATAGGGGAGAAAAGAGCAAATAAAAACACAGGCCAAAGTAAGCCAGCCTAGTTCTGAAGAGAACCGTGAATACTTTTTTTTTAACGAAAGGTAAAAGAAAGCTGAGTTTACATTTTCTAATGACTAGAGCTATCTTCTCAAGGGAATATGGAGAAAATAAGAAAATGCATACCTTTTTTTAGACAAAGTCTCATTCTGTCACCCAGACTGGAGTGCAATGGCACGATTTTGGCTCGCTGCAACCTCTTACTCCCAGGCTGCAGCGATTCTCATGCCTCACCCTCCTGAGTAGCTAGGACTACAGGCGTGAGCCACCACACCTGGCTAATTTTTGTATTTTTAGTAGAGACGGGGTTTCATCATGTTGGCCAGGCTGGTCTTGAACTCCTGACCTCAAATGATCCACCTGATTCTAAAGGAGGATTAATACTGCCCTTTAACCTAAAACATGGCTAAAAAAAAAAAAAAAAAAGTGCCGGTTTTTCCTATCCCAGTCTCTCAGCTCCAACAGGGACTCATGTTGGCTTTCCTGAACAGTTTATAAATCTATCTCCTGCATTGTTATTAGAAAATGGTGCTATGAGCAGATCAGAGACTTTTTTGTAGTAAATGATTGGATATTGGTCTCCCACACAACTTGCATCTCACTGAGAAGCAGTAGCCTCAAATAGTGGGCATTGATACTCACCTCAAATATCATGTGGTTAATTCTAGTCCCAAAAAGCACTTTCTCACTTAAAATGAACATACTTGTATTACTGAAAAATGCCTTTATAAAACAGGAATCTTTTATTTCTCTCACTGCATGGTCAAAATTATCAACCACCAAGCAATGTTGATAGAAAAGAAAAAAACTTAGTTTCCTTTCCATTATACAATAGCAATTATATTTCAGTAAAAGTGCAGTTAATTCTGTTTGCTTTTTAGTGCCACTGCTAAATAAAGGCTATGAGACTCCTGGTCAGGGACTAAATCTAAAGTAACTTTTTCACAGACTGCATAACTTAACTTGTGTGCACTCAATAAAGTCATCAGCATAACTAGTGAGCAAATCCCGGAGTCTCCTAGATGAAGGAGGGAGTCGTCGAAATACCTAGAAAATTTTATCTATTTCATAACCAGACAGTTTAGAAAATCCAATGTTCTTGACTTTAATATAATGTGGAGTGGGTGATCCAATAATCCCAAACACATATAATATTATCCTATGTTCAGAATCTCCGGGTTCTGCAGACACAACCAACTACAGAAATATGTGAATGTAGATAGCAAATATGCAAGACTGGGCAGGGATGGGGAGCTGGCCAATTGCATTCGGTTAGGCAGGATTGACTTAAGCATCTAACCAAGAGTTTAGAATTCAAATAGGAAATTAACAAGACATTTTGAGAAGTCCTTTTCTCCTCTTATCATTAAATGTTCATATTTTTCATGTTCTTTTATATATTTTATATAAGATTCCTAAATATTTCACGTTTCCAGTGACATTTTGTACTGAGAAGAAAAAAGGGTAATGAAATGTTAATGATTGTGAAATGCTAATAACCCATGGTTGGTATAGATTAGCAATCTGTATTTCTCAATCTGGTAAACTGAGAAGGGCCAAAAAAAAAAAAAGAGACTTTCCTAATTTTAACTGGAGTAGTATAGAATAAATGAATTGTTAATCTAATATCCAATTTCTTCTTTAGGACTTTTGTTCTAGACATATTTTCCTTCAATAATCTGGGACTGAAGGATACTTGTGAACTACTGTGAAAGCAGGTTCTAATAAGTGTAGAAAGATCATGCTTCGTTCAGCAGGAGGCTCTTTTATCCCCAGATACATTGAGGGTAATGGGCTGGCTATGGCTGTTAGAGTCTTTCTGAGACTTTCTGGTTGCAAGGTGTGTTGTTTTGAGAAGTTATTACCTTGTGTTAGACCTGCTAATTTTAGCTTGATTTTTTAAAAAATTGATATGCCACAGTTTTTTCAGCCCCTGAGAATAAGAGGTTTGAGGCAGATGTGTGCATACAAGGGAAAGCAACCATCTGTCAGCGTAGGTGTATCCTCAAATACTATGAAATAATAAGCAAAAGAATGTTACTTCCACTCAGCAGTCTGAGCAGGATCAGGATCTGGGGGCCAGTGGTTCAGGCACGGCGGGC
Source organism: Macaca mulatta (assembly GCF_049350105.2). Lineage (NCBI taxonomy): Eukaryota > Metazoa > Chordata > Mammalia > Primates > Cercopithecidae > Macaca > Macaca mulatta. Next base: position 120,704,383 of record NC_133417.1, on the reverse strand, counting down.
TGCAGGTCCGGAGCCCTGCCCTGTAGGGAGGCAGTTGAGGCCCGGCGAGAACTCCAGCACAGTGCCGGCGAGCCGGTACTGCTTGGGGACCCGGTGCACCCACTGCAGCTGCTGGCCCGGGTGCTAAGCCCCTCACTGCCCTGGGCCGGCGGCACCAGCCGTCCACTCCAAGTGCCGGATCAGCTGAGCCCAAGCTGCCCGCGCCTGTCAGAACTCGCGCTGGCCTGTGGGCGCCGCGCACAGCCCTGGTTCCTGCCCGCGCCTCTCCCTCCACACCTCCCCACAAGCAGAGGGAGCCACCTCTGGCCTCGGCCAGCCCAGAGAGGGGCTCCCACAGTGCCGTGGCGAGCTGAGGGCTCCTCCAGCGCCACCAGAGTGGACGCCAAGGCAGAGGAGGCGCGGCGAGTGAGGGCTGCTAGCATGTTGCCACCTCTCAATGTGACATATAATGTTGAGTATCTTGTCATATACTTATTTGTCATCTGTATATCTTCTCTTGTGGGGTGTCTGGTCATATCTTTTACCCACTTTTTAACGGGACTGTTTGCTTTCTCACTGTTGAGTTTTAAGAATTATTTATATATTTTGTATATCAAACCATTATCAGATATGTGTTTTGCAAATATTTTCTCCCAGTCTGTGGCTCATCTTTTCATTCTTTTAACAGGCAAACTTTTTAGTGCAATCTTCCCCAATGTGGCTGTTCTAGAGCAAATAGGAAGAATTTTTGTCACCGTACTGACTCTCTGATATACATGTCGAAAAAGACTTTCATTCATCATGTAGCAAATAAAAATAGAGAACAAAAAATAGAGTTACATTGTGTAGTTCCTGGGTCACTGTAGATTTTTAATCAATGTTTCTTACATAGGAGATTGGGTTGAAGGAAGGAAGGAAGGGAGGGAGGGAGGGAGGGAGGGAGGGAAGGAGGGAGGAAGGGAGGGAAGAAGGAAGGAAGAAAAAAAGAAAAAGAAAAAGAAAGAAAGAAATATTGCCAGCACCCTGACAGTCTGGGCAACAAGATTTTTAATACTATCCAGAACATATGCTGGCCTTAAGACATTGAAGGAAAGGGCTGAAGAAAGTGGCTAATGTAGGTCTCCAGCATCCTCTCTCTCTACTTATTGTCTATCCACAACCAGGAAGACTGCTGATGTGGTCAACAATAAAGACAATTTGGGAGCAATAAACTATAGAAAGGGTGCCGACAGGAAAGAGTTTGAAGTCCACCAATCTGGATCTCAGACATCTCCACCTCTCGTCTCTTCCTACTAAAAATATAATTTAAAGTTAGATTTACAACACCCTATTTTATTAAAAATATTTGATGAATGTGGAGATAATCAATGTACTTCTCCATGTTATTTACATATTTTAATATCATTAACTGAATCAAAAGGCTGTTCAAACTGCATTGAATTTCTTTTTGTGGTGTTAATGATGAAATCTTACAACAGCAACTCTTGCTTGAACCAAATTTAACCTTTTGAATGTCCAAGGAAATACTTTCGACTGTGTAAACTTACATGGTGGAAATTAAAGGAGTGCCCTCTTTTAAAACTTTGAGGGCTTCTAGGTGTACATTTTTCTCTTGTAATACATAGTTACTGAGGAAAAATTGGAAGATGCAGAAAAATGAATTGGTAATTATTAGATTTCCTGTTAAAGATGAGGAAGACAATGCTAGTGCTGTCAATACTCAAGTTCCTTTTCTTTCTGTTGGAAATGTAGTTCCCAATATTTTGCAGTTAGTTGGGTTCATGTGACTGAGCTCTGCCCAGTGGTATGTGGATGGAAGTGATGTGTCTCAATTCCAGGCCATGCCACTGAAACCTCCTTCCTTCACTTGCCCAATGAATACATAAAGTAAGTCAGTCTTTAAAAGAAGGAAGGAGATCAGGTCCTCAGATAATTACATGAAGAGCCACCTTCCAACCTTGCATTGTACTGTGACATGAACAAGAAATTAAACCTTTAGCATCAAGCCACAGAGACTCAGAGGTTGTTTATTAAGCAGGTATTCAACCCTGACTAATAGAATCACAAACATTTCAGTATATTTCTTTTCAGTCTCTTTTCTAGATACATATTGAATACAGTAATGGTCATATTGAAAGTATGTCTTTGTATTCAAATTTTTTATTTAATACTATATCATAAGGTTTGTCTCTCATTGAAAACTCTACATGTACATTTTAATCACTGTTTATTATTCTATGGTATGAATATAATTTAAAAAACTAAAAAACTGTTTGGATTATTAAATTCCATTCAAATTTTTTACTACACATGATAAACCATGTTTATATATAAATATATTTTCTTTAAGTTGATTTTCAAAAATAAAATCACTGGATCAAAAGGTGTAAGTATTTTAAGTATCAACTCAGATATATACTGACAGACTACACTCCCTAAAGATACTAAAATTTGCATTTCCATTGTAAGTGCTATGAAATGCTTGTCTTACCACGTCTTCACCAGTACAAAGAATTATCACAATAAGTTTTAACTGAAGTTTATATTCTTAAAATGAAATATCGTGCCTTTGAAAGCAGGCTTCACAGACCCTAAGGAAAGTGAGCTGGTCCTATAGTTTATCTACTTCTTGAGAAATGGAGCCACAGATTCACTGTGTTGGCAAATTCCAGGATGTGAAGGGCCAAATCTTCAAAGATAGGAAATCACTTCAATAGCATAAGTTGTTCAAAATCTATTAGAATGAGGGCAAAGGACTGGGAGGTAATATTAGAATAGGGCCCTGAAGAATAAATTGGAAGCCTGCCATTCAGACAGGAGGACAGAAGATATTACAGTTGGAGCACTATATACACACACATAGGCATAGCTGAGAGGCCACATGTGGAAGAAAACGAGCCCATCTGTGTTTTCAGAGCATGTATGATGGCATAGAAGCTAAGATGGACAAGAAGCAGTCACCTGTGCAGGACCAGGCATATCAGGCTGAGAAGTCTGGAATTTGTTGTATAACTAATGGAAGACAGATGTGCTCATAACTGGGTTCGTTCTTCAGAAATTGAAATGATTTTATACCACGTTCAGGCCACTTTATAGGTATTATAAATTACTACAGGTAAGAGATGTCATGTTGAACTTGAGAGTCAGCATTAAGTCACTTATGTGGCAGAGCTGAAATGTAAACCTAGGTCTTATTGGCTTCAAGGGCTGTGATCTTCTCATTGTACCATGTTACCTTCTGTGCTGTGATGATGTGAAGGATATATTGGAAAAGAGAGAGGCAATGAAACAACTTAGGAGGCCATTACAAAGTTCAGAAAAAAAGATAATAAAATTCCTAACTACCTGTCTCTAGGATAAAGTAGTGTTGCAAAGGCCAAGATTATAGTAAAGAGATTTGCAAGAAAAAGGTATTGGAGTTAACATTGCAGGTCACTGATTGGTTTCTCAAGACACTTCCAATAGAGAGGTTAAAGGGTGGGAGTAGAGGGCTGGGAGCCAGACTGCTTTACTGCTTACAGAGTAAATGGGAAGTGAACTGTAGAAATGGTCTAAAAGTATGATTGAGACCATTCAGTGATATTTTCTCCAAGCTCTTTCACTCCACTGCTATGACCACTAATCATAATTCTTCAAGATTATAATGATAACACAACTGATACTAGAAGTTATGTTGTGGGCTATAAAATACATTTCCATTGGTCATAAAAATACCTTGGAGGGGAGTTACTATCCCAAAACATGAGGAATTAATTTCCCAGGTATTCAAAACCATAGAAATATCCTAGCTTCAACAAGATGGTAATAAATTTCCAGAGACATTGGGAAAAATTGCACTAAAAAGTCTGCCTGTTAAGAGAATGAAAAGACGAGCCACAGATTGAGAGAAAATATTTGCAAAACACACATCTGATAATGGTTTGATATATAAAATATATAAAGAACTCTTAACAGTAAGAAATCAAACAGTTCCATTAAAAAGTGGGTAAAAGTTGACCAGACACCCCACAAGAGAAGATATACAGATGGCAAATAAGTAAATGACAAGATACTCAACATTATATGTCACATTAGGGAATCACAGATTAAAACAACAATGTGGTGCCACTGTACACCTATTAGAATGGCTAAAATCCAAGACGTTGACAACACCGAAGGCTGGCCAGGATGTGGAACGACAGGAATCTCGTTCATTGCTGATGGGGATGCAAGATGATACAGTCACTTTTGAAGACAGTTTAGCAATTTCTTACAAAATTAAACATTCTCTTACAATGTGGTATATACTCAAATGAGCCAAAGACTTATATCTACATAAAAACCTGCACACACATGCTTATAACAGCTTTATTCATAATTGCCAAAACCTGGAAGCAAACAAGATGTCTTACAACAGGTTAATGGGTAAACAAACGTGATACATCCATGCAATGGTATTCCATATCACTGAATGGCATTCAGTGATAAAAAGAAGTAAATTATCAAAACTTGAAAATACATGGAGGAAACTTAAATGCATATTTCTAAGTGGAAGAAGCCAATCTAAAAAGGTCACATACTGTGTGATTCTAACTATATGACATTCTGGAAAAGGAAAGAAATTGCAGACAGTAGAGCTATTATTGTCAGGGGTTCAACACAGCAGGATGAGGAGGCAGGGGATGGGATTTTGGGGGGCTGTGGAACTATTTTCTATAATACTGTAATAGTGAATACCTATCATCACATATTTGTCAAAACTCATAGAATGTACACACATAGAGTGAATCCCAATATAAACTATAGACTTTACTTGATAATAATGTATCAATATTGGCTCATCCATTCTAATAAATGTACCACACTAATGCAAGATGTTAATACTAGGGGAAACTGAAGTGTGGGGAATGGGGTAGAGTGAGGGGGTATATGTAAGTTCTCTGTACTTTTGGTTTAATTTTTCTGTAAACCTAAAACTGCAGGAAAAATAAAAAAGCCTGTATCATTCTATCTACATCCAGCTATTGCAGCAATTTGCTCCAAGTCAGAAATAAGCTTTTTATTTTAAGGAAAAAATACATAGGAGATATTTGAGCTTCTAGTCAACTAAGGTACCATTGAATAAATTATGCATGCTAAGGACTAAGCTAATCATACTGTGACTGATGCTTTTGTTAAAACTCTGTAGAGACTATAGAAAGACTCTGAAGAAAGCCCTTAAGAAATCCCCAAATGTGGTATTTAGAGTTAATAAACTTCTCATTATCCTTACCTAGGATAAAGTCTTCACAAAGATTAGCTTGTCTATGCCTAATAATATCTGATCATAAATGGCATGATTGTAGATAACCAAAGCATCATCAATGATCCCAAAACAGTTTTAGTGATATTATTTAGAATTTCTATTACCCCTACAATCCTAGAATTTTCTAGCATTCTAATGTTTTCTTTCAGAGATATTAATAAGGATTCTACAAGTGTGTATCAGGCAGAGTCCAGTCAGAAAACAGAAATAAGTCTATGTTTTCAATAGAAGGACCTTAATACAGAAAATGTATTAACTAGATGTTACAGAAGTTCTAAAGCCCGAGCCCAATGCAGAGTGGAACCATTTCCATCTGCCCAATGTGGGCTGGAGCTACAGAGGAGACACATCTGTTAGAGATACTGACCGAAGTGGAGACAGAGAATTGGTGTGTCTTCTCCCCTCCGTCTGCCCTCCAGTGTCTCACTTGTGCCTTCTATTGGTCAGAGTGATCCAGAAGTCAGCTTGCAAGGGAAACAGGGAAGTGTTGCTCTCCCATTACTGAGAAGGGCAGAGACTGGATCTGACACCAAAACTGAGAAGTGACGAACAAAAGGTGCTCATACTTCAACAATATGTTCATTATGGCATCCACAAAAACGCTGAATTCACAGAAAAACTCAGAAATAAAGAGAGAAGATAAATCATGTCTTCACAAAGTTTCTCATAACTGCTGACAATGGTAAAATACTAATGTCTTTTCAAGGAAGGAAAAAAAGTTGACAGTCTCATGAAAGTAGAATATAGTGGGCATCCAAATGATGAGGGAAGTTTTGGAATGAGAACTTCCACTGGCACCTTCTTGGGTTTCTCTATCTCTGCTATCAGCATTTAGCCAACTGAGATACATATGTGCAACACTGGATATGATCTAAAGTTAAGGAAAACTAAACTATCTTGGGGCTCTGCACTTCCTACTATTTTTCTGCCTCAAAAATCTGCCATTGTCAGGTTACTTCACATTTTACTGGAAAAACCATTCGATGGAGCTGATCTCAGCATAATGTTACTTTTTGGGATGTTATATGGTCATTCGCTTCTCAGTCAAAATGAATTCCTTATGTTGAGAATAAACCACATTTTTTTTCTGAGTTTAGGGTTTTTATTTTTAAAAATCAGTTGTATTTCTATAAATTAGCAGCAAACAATTAAAATGGGCATTTTTTGTTTGTTTTGTTTTAACTTTTTAGTTCAAGTGTACATGTGCAAGTTTGTTATATAGGTAAAACTATGTCATGGGAGTTTGTTGTACAATTATTTTGTCCCCCAGGTATTAAGTCTAGTACTCATGAGTTATTTTTCCTGATCATTTCCCTCCTTCTACCCTCCACCCTCCAACAGGCCCCAGTGTGTGTCATTCCCCTCTATGTGTCCACGTGTTCTCACCATTTAACTCTCATTTATAAGTGAGAACATGTGGGTTTTTTTGGTTTTCTGGTCCTGCAGTAGTTTGCTCAATATAATGGCCTCCAGCTCCACCCATGTTCCTGCAAAGGACATGATCTCATTCTTTTTTATGGCTGCATAGTATTCCATGGTGTATATGTACCACATTTTCTTTATCCAGTCGATCTTTGATGGGCATTCAGGGAGAATAAACCACAATTTCTTACCATTTATTCTTAAACTTATGGGAAGGGAGCTATACATAGTTAGAAAAATAATGATGGCTAGCTCTGAAACATTAAGTGCTTCAAGAATATCATCTATAGCCTGAATTCCTTTTGAAGTCAGGAGTCTCTCACCTGCATTCTCAATTTTCACAACTACAATACAAGCCTTGTTTGAAACTCTTTTTGCAAGGCTTTCTCATTATCTCACTATGCAGCATTGAAGCCACACACTCACTGGTCATGATGTGCTCTCTACTTGCCGAGGGTGAAATTAAAAGAATAGTATCTAATGTTGGCGTTCAGAGCTATTACAGGAGATTCCTACAGAGATTGAGCCACTTCTAGAGAAAATGTCAATATTACAGAATGTGCTTGGAGCATATCTTTTCCTGGCCGAAGAAGCTGAGTAAGTAACTTCCCAGAACCCTAAAATACTCCATAATGGCAAAAGAGGGGACAATTTTGAGTTATTCACAATACTCTATAGTTCACTCACAAAATAATAATAATAGGTAACAATTCTGAGCACTTATTGCAAAGCAAGCACTTTTGTATGCTCTGTGCATGTATCAATTTCTTTCTGCCTACAACTCTTATTATTTTCATTTTGTAAATGAGTGAACTGAGGCAAAGAAAGACTACATACCTCCACCTGGAATCATGAAACCAGTGTCAGAGACAGAATTTGAACCCAGACAGTCTGGCTCCAGAGTCTATACTATTAAATACTCTACTCTCTACCTTTTTTTCTTTTAGGAAGTATATTTTACATTGTCTGGGCCACTTTATCATGGCACTTTCAGAGAATATTTGCATAAAAGCTTTGATTCAAAGTTTTGTCTACTGAACTGCAATTGATTCAGATGTTACCATAGTATATTACATGGCTGCATATGAGCCTCCTGCTGTTCTATAAAGATTATGTTTGCCCAATAATCCATATGAATTTCTTGGGATCACATCCAGGGAAGAACTACGCTATTGACATGGAGTCCTTAAAACACCTGGAATTAACCCCAAATATAAACTTTTCAGCCACATCAGCTAGTCATTCCATATAGATGCTGTAAACAACTTATGTTAATAAAGTTTAAGAGTTTTGTTGACAGGAATCTTTGAAAGGTGCCAACATTTTAAAAAGCCATGCTGAAATGGTGACACTGACCTCTAAGTTAACTGTAGTATTTCTCTGAGGAGTTGGCCGACATGCCTTGGCAGTTTTCTCCATCTCATCCTGTGATTCTTAGGTCAACGACAGGAGTCATCCTGCTGAGTTAAAAACAGGGAAATAACTCCACACTTGCCATAACCGTGTGCTTCCAGCCTACTTAAGAACTTGAGCAATACCTATGAACACAACTTAGTTACTGCTCTGCCCGTACCTACTGCTTACTTACCCACATCTCAAAAGTCATTTTTGTTCCAATTATGGAGATAGATCATTCTTGTTTCATAATAAGTAAACAAGAGTGGCAATGTCTATCATGTCGCTAGCCGTAAAAGTGTTCCTCCAAGAACAGAACCAAGTTAAGCATTTTAATGCAAGCCAATTAATTTTTTTTCTAGCTCTGGAGACTCACAAAAACCACAGAGCAGTAATTCCCTGGTCTCTTTCTGTTCTGAAGTGATCTCTCTTGTTTCCATTCCCAAGGCGATCACAGATGGGAACTCTACACTTAACAAATGGGGAAATGAGTTAAGTATGCCAGGAATTGCTATGATTCAGCATTGGTTTTTGAGATCCAGTGGAGCTCCTATTACACGAGCAAGGTAATTTTTACAGTGTTAAAGAACTATCTTGTTGAATGCCATTCCTGTTATCTATGGCTACATGATAAATGACTCCAAGATTTAGAGACTTAGAACAATGACATTTATTTTGCTCATGAATCGTAATTTAGATGGAGTTCGGTGAGGATAGCTCATCTTTGCTCTACTTGACATCAGCTGGGTTGACTCAAAGGCTGGGATTTGGAATCATCTGAAGACTCATTCATTTGCAAAAATGATAGTTGCTGCTGGCTGTCAGTCATGCAATTAGCTGGGGCTTTTAGATGTGTATGTGGCCTTTTCATGTGTCCCAGACATCCTCATAACATGGTGGCTGACTCCAAAGGGGCTAGTGCACTGAGCGAAAAAGAAAGAGCCAGATAGAAATTATATGTCCCTTTATGTCCTAGTCTCATAAGTCATGCAATGTCACATTCATCACATTCGATTGCTTGAGGCAGTTAGAAAGCTCCACCCAGTTTCAAGGGGAGAAAAGAGACCCCACAGCTCAATGCAGGCATATTGATGCAACACTGTACAAGAGCATGTGGAATGAGATATATATTGGTGCAACAAGCTTTAGAAAATACAGCCACAGGCTGGGCGCGGTGGCTCACATCTGTAATGTCAGCATTTTGGGATGCTGAGGTGGGTGGATCACTTGAGGTCAGGAGTTCGAGACCAGCCTGGCCAACATGGTGAAACCCTGTCTCTACTAAAAATACAAAAATTAGCTGGGGGTGGTGGCATGTGCCTGTAATCCCAGCTACTCAGGAGGTTGAGGCAGGAGAATCACTTGAACCCGGGAGGTGGAGATTGCAAGAACGTGCCACTACACTCCAGCCTGAGCAACAGTGTGAGACTCTGTCTCAAAGAAAGAAAGAAAGAAAGAGAGAGAGAGAGAGAGAGAGAGAGAGAGAGAGAGAGAAAGAAAGAAAAGAAAAGAAAAGAAAAGAAAAGAAAAGAAAAGAAAAGAAAAGAAAAGAAAAGAAAAGAAAAGAAAAGAAAAGACAGCCACAATGGCCGACTTGTTTCTTTGCACATTTTTTAGAGGGTTGAAACAGAGAAATATCACTCTCAGAGTGGGCTGCCATAATTACCACCTCTGTTTCTTTGAGTATGCCCACGAAACTATTTTTTTTTTGCTCTTTTCTGATTTTAAAGAGGTTGTTTTTTTCTCTCGCTCTAACATTGGTAAAACTACATATAAAGCATATGAAAGACTTTAGGACATCTGAATGACAAAGTTATGTGTTTTATAGACAGTAACCTTTTTATGTTTACAGTCTTCAGATTAATTTTTGTTAATGAACAAATGAGGAAATGTAAACAGTATGTAAACTAAACTTTAATATTTATGATTAATACTTTAATTTATTAAATTATAATTATTATTAAATTAATAATTTAATACTATGATTATGTAATATTAGATTACAAATTTTATTACAAAACACTTGCTGAATACCTATGCTTTCTTGTTTAAAATACTGGTATTTTTATTTTTGACTCATATCTATGGGATGTTGTAAACATTATCAAGGTATTAAGTGCAATATGTTTGCAATGCTAAAAACAGTAACTATGCAACTAGAGATAATTATTTTATTATCTTTCAATTTGTAATAACAAATCACAGATGTTATCATAGTCAGCATTCGTCTGCAATCCACACAACTGAGATGCTTTTGCAATATTCAGTGAATTGTCAGTATACTCCTGAAGAGGACAGGAGCCGGAACAATATTTCAAATCAATACTCTGTTCATTTGAAGACAGAATGATTATGAAACTTTCATGCCTTTTGTAAGCAATTTGCTTCAGTCTAGATTATGCTAATTGTACTATCATATTCTATCAAATATTCTGAATGAAGGGGAAAAATTATGGTCTGTCTTAGATCAGATCTCTGTGACTAAGACAATGGTAAAGATAGTTGAAGAAATCAATTGCTCAACCTTTAATTCAGAGATTACTTGTAAAACAAAAAAGAATTGTGTCAAAGGAAGGGGGGTATTGATTCTAATACCTAATCAGAGTGTCCTAAAAAAAATAAGGAAAGATGAAACCATCTCGGATTTATGAGCAAAATTCTGTATAACTGCTGACAATGGTAAAATTTTTATAATATTTTTAAGTTGGCAATTTTATTTTAAAAAGAGGGGGAAACCAAGAAGAGAAAATTTGCTGTATTTTTTTTTAATTGGTGAAACTATCTTGTTTCAAAGGAGACATGCTCTGAACAGTGTTGGCAAGAACCAAAGGGATTTTGTTGTTATTGTTTTTGTGGAGGTTGTTTTGTTTTCTTTTTGCTTTGGGTGTCTGTACTTTCAGAAATTCCCTGGTAACTGAATTATAAAGACTATTTTTCAAACCTGATAGATTTGAGGCAAATTGTTTGTGAAAGTGTTGTAAAAAAAGGACTTGAATAAGGTCATATTTATAATTAATAGCTATGAATTAAAGTGGTTGGGAATAATACAAATTACTTTCAGCCAAACTAAATATGTTAGCAAGTCAAGAAAATTTTCTCAAATAAGTGCCTGATTTTGCAGGAAAAGGTGAAAACATGAACAAATGAAGGGCTCAGTTACTACCGATTAACGCACAACAAATAGCACAGCTGACATGACCATTATCCACTCACATACATGCACATATTAGTAATGAGACTTCTGTTAATAGACACATGTAAGTCACTTTTATTCTTTTACCATTGTATGTGGTATATGGAGGAAGAGAAAGAAGAGAAGGAGGAGAAGAAGGGAAATGGGAGGGCATAATATAATTTTAGGACTCCATGTTTTAAATATTATTTTAATCCCATCCATTTCTTCCTGAAAGTGAAGCTGTGTTTCCGGAAACCCCTCCACCTAAGATGACAGTGCTTAGGCAAATAGAAGAAAATGGCTGTGGGGTTTGAAGAAAGAAGAAAAGAAGGATAAGGAAGAATGGGGAAGAAGGAAGATATAGGAGAATCAGCAGTGAGATGAAAGAAGGTCAAAAAGAAAGAATGGAGAGAGAATTAGGTAACAAAGAGGCACAGGAAGAAAAGAAAGAAAAACGGCTCAGCAAAAAATGAGAATAATGGAAACCAGGCACTGGTACACAATAACTCCCAGACCAAATCCAGCTCATTGCCTGTTTTCGCACAGCTGAGCTAACAGTGTTTTTTTACATTTTTAAACAATTGAAAAAAACAAAAGAGGAACAATATCTTGTAACATGTAAAAATTGTATGACATTTAAACTTGTATATATAAATAAAGGTTTATTGGCATGCATCCATGCCCATCAGTTATATATTGTCTAAGCTTAATTTTGTGCTACAACAGCAAAATAGGGTAGTTGTGACAGAAAGAGTATGGTTCTCAAAGACTGAAATATTTATTATCTGGTCCTTACAGAAAAGGTTTGCCAACACCTGGAGTGATCTATAAATATTTATTAAATAGCAACTCAGCACCATTCTCTATGGAGGATACGAAAGAAAAGAGAAAGTCATGAATACATGGCTCCTATTTTTGTGGACTTATAGTCTAGTTGCGAAAGGAAAAACTAATAACAGCTGTTCTTCATAGTCGATTGCTAGGAACTACGAAAATGGCAATAATATATGGTTTGTTTCTTCCTCATTCTTGCTGAACTTGATACCTTATAAATGGTCATAATATTAGAACCCTGGCACCCACAGAACAATTGCATCCTTCAAAGCCACTATTTTATATTCTTAACCTCTAGTTTAAGGCTATCGTCCCCATCTCCAAGAAACATACAAAATACCACAAATAAAGGCTTGATCTTGAATGGATAATCCGGCCAAACCAGTCTCTCAGTGAGACAATTCCTAAAGGAGAGGAAGGCTTTGGTGGAAGATGTAGACAAAGGCCTGAGAATTGAACATGACCCTTCGTATCAAAGGGGATGATATGGGATAGTTACTCTTATTTATCTAAAATAGAAAGAAAATTCCCTAATGCTTTGTTTGCAGTAAATTTCTCCCTCCCTAAATTAAGCTTGCCACCTCTCCACTGCCCACAAGCACCCCCTGCCTAGCCTGGAGGGATGGGAGAGCAGAGGGACCACTCACTCCTTTTTAGTGTGTTCTTCAAAAGCGACACTTTTTCAACCCTCTTTAAGGCTGTACCACCCGATATGGTAGCCACTGACCATATGTGGCTACTGAGCATGTGATATGTGGCTAGTCCAAATTGATTAATCAGAAAATACACATCACGTGTCTAAGACTTAGTATGAAAAACAAAATGCAAAATATCTAATTTTTTTCTAGAATTTTGATTTCATGCTGAACTATTTTGAATATATTAGGTTAGATAAAATATTTTGTTAAAATAAATTTATTTCTTTTTACTTTTTAAAATGTGACTACTGTGAAATCTTAAATGACCTATGCTATTTGCATTCTATTTCAACCGGACAGAACTGTTTTTTTTTTGTTTTTTTTTTTTTTTTTTTTTTTTTTTTGAGATGGAGTCTCATTCTGTCGCCCAGGCTGGAGTGCAGTGGCACGATCTCAGCTCACTGTAACCTCTGCCTCCTGGGTTCAAGCGATTCTCCTGCCTTAGCCTCCCAAGTAACTGGGACTACAGGAGTATGCCGCCACACCTGGCTAATTTTTTGTATTTTAGTAGAGTCGGAGTTTCACCATGTTGCCGAGGCTGGTCACGAACTCCTGAGCTCAGGCAATCCGCCCGCCTTGGCCTCCTGAAGTGCTGGGATTACAGGTGTGAGCCACTGTGCCCGGCCCAGAGCTGCTTTAACAGGCTGATTTAATGGTCAGTGTTAAAGAGGTAGCTGTGTGGCTCATTTCCTTACCTCCTTCAAGTCTTGACTCAAATGTCACCTGCTCAATAAGGTCACTTAATAAATTGTAACTTCTCAAATTCCTGACTCCCTTACCCAGCTCTATTTCTTTTGAGCCAACACTTACCATCTTCTAGCCCACTATATGGTCTAATTATTTATTATATTTATTATATTTATTGCTTACGGTCTATTTCCCGGCCCCTCACTCCCTATAAGGTAGAAATAGTTTATCTGTTTTTTTCTCACGGATGCATCTGCAGCACCCAGAGTGGCATCTGGTATTTGGCAGGCATCTTCTGGATGAATGGTGAAAGCAGCAGTGTAAAATATTCAATGGAAACCTCAATGGTCAGTATATGAGGCTTTTAGGGAAGGTTTAGGGAGAGTTTTCAAAGGATTGAACTTTCTAAAAGATTCTCTCCTGCAAACCTCCCTCTGGTTCACACTCTCCTATCCCCAGGCCTCTGTCGCTGATGTTGAAACCTAGCTGTACTCCAAGTGCTATTTCTCAGCCAACTGATAGACTTAGGGTTTGGGGTGCTAGAAATCATATGTAGATGCTGGAGGGATATTACTGGCCTCCCCCTTGAGAATGAATTGATGTGCACTATTTTAATAAAATCCTGCTATGCAACATGCATGCATGTCCTAATCAAACTGGATAAAGTGCATATGACAAAGTGAGATTTGTTCATTCATTTCTGGGTTACACTGGATGCCACTACCAACAGAAGCTCTTAAAACATTGTATGTAAAACATATCTGAGTGCTGACGTTAATGGCATCAAATACTTAATAATGCAAACCATCATATAGGTATTAACAACACCCCAATATTTTTATTTCAGAGGAATAAAAATCAACATGGCTCTGAAAATGGTCCTTATCCTTCAGAAGTTCTTAACCTTATCCAAAGTATGTCCAATTCCTTACTCTTCAAATTTCTTCTTAAGTTTATTTATTTATTTATTTATTTATTTATTTATTTTTTATTATTATACTTTAAGTTCTAGGGTACATGTGCATAACATGCAGGTTTGTTACATATGTATACTTGTGCCATGTTGGTGTGCTGCACCCATCAACTCGTCAGCACCCATCAACTCGTCATTTACATCAGGTATAACTCCCAATGCAATCCCTCCCCCCTCCCCCTTCTTCTTAAGTTTTAACACATTAAGTCGTACCCACCCCATATCTAAATGAAGATTGCTCACATCTAGACATAATTATTATAGTAGGTGCTCATTTCTTGTATCAAGTTTTCCAATATCCATTCTACTTTTGTTCTTATTACTAGGAAGAGAAATGGTCTCATTTTGGCACAGTCTTGAACATTAAACTTACCACTGAGGTCTCAATACAAACCTTACTTTGAAGTAGAACTGACAGACTCCTATCATGTGACTTTAGGTTGCACTTGTTGCTTCATCATGTCTTTCTAGTAAAACTCCCTGTCTTTATGGGTGATATTTTCACCATTAGAGAGTCGTTCTTTTGTTTATGCTGTGTAATCTGGGATAAGTCATTTTTATCTTCAGAAGTCAGTACTCCATGGTGTGCTACACATGATTAAGGCATTAGTAGACCTTTGTGCCTTAACATAGGTTAGTATGTCAAATTGCTTTCCTAGTTAACAATTAATTGACATCGGTGTTCAAAAGAATGAGGCATAGGAGACAAAAAGTTTATGAGAAGTTCAGGAGATGAGAGAGAGCATTATATCTAGACTACTGGACTTAATCTGAGGTAGAGATGATTCCATGGAGAAGGGAAATTAAAGGTTTTAGTCAGACACGAGGAAACTGGGGACCAGAAGAAGGGAGAGTCAATTAGGATGATCAATGGAGTTGAAAGGGAAGGAATTGCCCAGGAATTTCAGGCAGGGCTCTGTGGCTCCCTATTCTCTCTCCCTTATCATAAACATTGCCCAAAATGCCTAATTTATTTAAATGACTGCCTTACCCAAGGACCTAAAAACAAAACAGAAGGCACACTTACACTGGAAAATTTGAGGTGAGTTTAATTAAAACCACTTTTTACAAAGGAATGTGCAGGGTTTAGAAGAAGCAAGAAGGCATGGTACAGTACCTTGAGGGTATCAACAGAAGGGAGCTGCTGGCCGGGCGCGGTGGCTCAAGCCTGTAATCCCAGCACTTTGGGAGGCCGAGACGGGCGGATCACGAGGTCAGGAGATCAAGACCATCCTGGCTAACACGGTGAAACCCCGTCTCTACTAAAAAAATACAAAAAAACTAGCTGGGCGTGGTGGCGGGAGCCTGTAGTCCCAGCTACTTGGGAGGCTGACGCAGGAGAATAGCGTGAACCCCGGAGGCGGAGCTTGCAGTGAGCCGAGATCGCGCCACTGCACTCCAGCCTGGGTGACAGAGCGAGACTCCGTCTCAAACAAAAAACAAACAAACAACAAAAAAGGGAGCTGCTGCCAATCCTAGGGCTGGAAACATACAGGTAGGAGAGAATAGGCCCAGACAGCAGGCTGGACGAGGGGTTCCCTGGCAGGGGCTGTGGCCTTTGGTAGAGGACCAAAGCCAATCCTCAGCGACTTGACACACAGGCAGGTGGGATAGTAAACACCCGGACCTCGCACTCCTCTGAGCCTCCGACTTCCTGCAGGGAGAAACCTTTGCTGGAAAAACCCAACCATTGAACAGGAAACCCAATGGCAAGGGAGCCTCACCTATTTTCAACAAGAAAAGCGAGAGGATCTGTTTCTGCCACCTTTTTATAGAACATTATATTTTAATAAACTTTTTTTCAGTTCAAAGTGAGTAATACCGCATCCTCTTCATTATTCGTCAAAGCTTCAGACTAAGAGGGAATTTGTACAGGTGCTAAACTCTGGGCTTAACATAATGCATCATAGTGGAGACAAAAGAGTACAAATTTAAAGTGCCCCTAGCTTATAACAGATTTTAATTAGTTGCTGCAACTGTATTCAATCAACTGTACCCAAGCAACTGAACTAAACTATTCCTAAGCAAAAGCCAAAAGAATAAAAATTAAAATGACAGGCCCATGAAAAATTCATTTGTGGTGCTGGAAACATTTGCCTTGGTATCACAATCTTGAGTTACTAGAAATTTTGTACATGGGAACAGATAGGACACACACACACACACATCTATAGCCAACAAATGAATTGAAGCATCGTAGCAACAGTTCATAATTATGTAAAAAAAATAGAGGGGGAACAATACTCCTGCCTTGTTCAGACGGATGAATACTTGGAATGCCATCCCTATGACATAACCCACAAGTGATCAACTATTGACCTGAGATTTCAGGTTAAGTGGAAGGTAGGATGTATTTCCAGAGTTGTGCTTTCTATAACCACTAACAAAAAAAAATTATATAGAATTAAAATTCCTAAATATTAAAAATGTCCACCTTGTACATGACAGAAAAAGAATCACTGTTTCAAAGTTCCAACTCCGAATTTCACTACTTTTCCAATTATAATTTCAACATTTTCTATATAACGAATACAGAAATCAGTTAACACTTCACAGAAAATTTATTGTTGTTTGGGGTTTGGGAGTTTTTATTTGCTTTTGATGGGAAAAGAGGGCCTTTACCTATTTTAGCAAATACTTTTTTAAACCAATGAATCTGTAATGGGAAGAACAAAGTCAAGGCACTGATAGATGATGAATATGTTTTTTTCAAAAGGGCTTTGCTTTCATTCCTGGAGTGGAGAAAAGAAAGTGAGATCAGCCCTTCAAAAGTTCACAGACATTTACTGCAATTGCTGTCTTTGAAGCCAACATTGAAGACACCAGAAGCTTTGGAACTGGTATGTTTTGACCACTGGTATTCTAACCATCTAGTATAGGAGCTAATGGGTCCCTGTATCTCTATTTGCCTTGGCTTAATGATGTCAAGGATAAGATAGAAACATTTTGATCCACTCAATAGTTATTGTTTTCCCAAATCCAACATTCTCACTGGAGAATAATAACTGGATATTAATTGAAGATTTTAGAATTTACTTTTTTAAAAAAATTGAATGTTTTAGAATTGCAACTTTCTACCAGTGATTATTTACATCCAAGATAGTGTTTCTTCTGTATGCTCTGGGATGACTATGTGAGTTGTTCCAACTAGTGTCCATCCTGACTGTGAGTACCCATGATACACAAGTTATCACATGTAGAATATTACACCAATGTTAGATTAAACGACAAAACCACATACCATCCTCAACAGACTCTAAATACAAAGCTTATGGGCCATGGGAAATAGAGTCCTCTTCATATCTCCCCCAACTCCATACCACATTTTATAAAATGATCCAATATTTTTGATATCTAATAATTAATTTTTCTCTTATTTTTCTCTTTTTTTTTTTTTTTTTTTTTTTTTTTTTTTTTTTTTGAGACGGAGTCTTGCTCTGTGCCCCAGGCTGGAGTGCAGTGGCGCGATCTCGGCTCACTGCAAGCTCCGCCTCCCGGGTTCACGCCATTCTCCTGCCTCAGCCTCCCGAGTAGCTGGGACTACAGGCGCCCGCCACCTCGCCCGGCTAATTTTCTTGTATTTTTAGTAGAGACGGGGTTTCACCGTGTTAGCCAGGATGGTCTCGATCTCCTGACCTCGTGATCCGCCCGTCTCGGCCTCCCAAAGTGCTGGGATTACAGGCTTGAGCCACCGCGCCCGGCCTCTCTTATTTTTCTCTTTCAAAAATTACTTTTTACACTTACACTAGGTTTTACAACTATATTAATAATTATGTAGACATTAAAAATGTTTTCCAATCTTCATATCACCCAGAATCCCTTTAGTTCTTAATCTTCCCCTTTTCAAGTTTTTATTTCCTTATGTTGATTTATTTCTTGGTAGGATAAAGAAATGCAGAAAGAGTGCCTGGCTTTTGTACAAGAGAGGGATCCTGGTTTTGGATGCCTGAAACTTATACAATTTTACGGGTTACATTTAAGAAGAAAATAAACAACTATAATGACTTATTTTACTGTATATAAATCATACTTTGATTTAAAAATTAGGTATGAATAGGAATTTGCATTTAAAAGGAGAAAGAACAACAAATACAATCTTTTTAAATATTTATTTTAATTTCTTTTTTTCTAATTTTTAAAATATTTTCTTTCTTTTTTTTATTTTTTGTTTCTGAAACTTTCAAGTTCTAAGGGCACTAGGCCCTTGTGAGGGATATTCAATTGAGTCCCTGAACCTGAAAACCTCAAGAGTACCCCTCCCAAATACAAGATATGATGTGTCAATGGACTGTGGAGAAGGAGTATGAGCTTTGGATTTTATTTTTATTTTATTTTTGAAGAGATGAGGTTTCACCATGTTACCCAGTCTGGTCTCAAATTCCTGAGCTCAAGGGATCCACTTGCCTTGGCCTCCCAAGGTCCTGGGATTACATGCATGAGCTACCACACCTGGCCAACACAATCTTAAAATATGAGAAAATATGACAAAACTCAGAAAGTTCAGAAAAATAATATAGTATTTATCTTAATTAATTGTCTGGTATACTTCTGCAATATTATACATATTTTTCTACATTTTTTGTTGCATATTTTTAATCACCTCTCCAAATGACAAAAATTTTGTAATGCCTTTATCTATACAGAGATGTGTAAGAGAATTTCTATAGCTTAGTGATCAAAATGTGTTTTTTATTATTGACAGTACCAAAAACTACTTTTCATTTCACCCCTTGTTATTGGTAATGAAACATAATTCTTTTGGATCCTTGTCATATTTTGGAAAAGCACTATATAGTTTCTTTCATAGAGAGTGGAATATTTGGAATATTTGAAATAGTTAGAGACTCACTTCAGCTTTGTACATGTCAAACTCTGCTTCTTCTCCATCACCTACTCACCTCTGGTGCTGGAGTTCTCCCCATGGCAATACAGTGTCTGTCTCTGCAGCTGTATGTCAGGATACCTTTAACTTTCCATTTAAAGAATCTCCTTTTCTCTGAAATTCAGACATTTTATGTTTATGGCTATGTGTGGAATGTGTTTGTTAATGTGCCTGGCATTTTCTTAGCCCTTCTGGTATGAAGACCACATCTTCAGTGACTCAGATCTGTTTCTGTTGTCTTCTAAAAGTCTTCATGCATAAACTGAACTACCCGGATCTCTCGTTCATGTCTGTTGTCTCTTCTCATCATATTGATTCCTTTATTTTTCTCTTAATGCTGGGAGAATTCCAAGTTGTCTTCCAATTCGCTGATTTTATTTCTGCCTCTTAAATCTGCAATTTACTGCTTCCATCACATTTTTTAAAGAACATATTTTCACCTCTAGGAAGCATTTCCTGACCTCACACCTTGATCTACATCAAAAGTCCTCCCAATATTCAGTGATAAAATGAACTACCAATTTTTTAAGTTTTCTTCTGTTTCTTTGAATAGCTAATTTATTAATGAATTATATAAATAGGCAATTCATTTTATTACTGAAGAATAAAATGAATTGCCTATTTATATAATTACTGAAGAATAAAATGAATGACCTATTTTTTAAAGTTTTCTTCATTGTCTGTTTGATAGGGGATTTTGTCAGAGATGGTTTAAATCCCTGCACAAGTCTTTCAGGGTGAAAAAGGGGAGGGTGGGGTAAAACTTAAGTTGCTGTGTAGTTGTTGTAGTTGCTTTGTTCCGTCGTTTTAGAGGACCAAACTTCTTCAACAGAGAGTGAGTATGACATTCTGAGCTATCAGTCTTCTCCTTGGTAGGTTGTGGCAACCTCTCAGCCTGCCACCTGTAACTGGCAAGGCTATCTTTGTTGGGGGTCAGCGGTGACGGGGCCCTCTTTCTCTGTTGAATGTACCATCCCAGCAAAGTGCCAGATTGAAATGAAAGCCATTTTCTCTTGCTTTGTGTGTCACAAATATAAGCATCTCTAGAGCCTTAGCTTATCTTTCTGAGTTGCTTAACAATTTTATTAATAAACTTGCTAGTATTAAAACATGTTTGCACTTTGAGATGAAACGCTACTTGGCCATAGCATTATTACTTAGCAAAATACTAAAAACAATTCTATTATCATTTTCAAAAATTTGCATCATATTCACAACTGAAATTGGCTCCTGCTTGATTTTTTTCCAACTCCCTTTGTTAGGCTTTGATATCCAGAGATATGACAGTTTCATAAAATGAATTGGTATACTTTCCATCTCTTCCTGCATTGAAGAATATTTTAAATAGAATGGAAATTACCCCTTTCTTTGTTAAGCGTTAAGAACGCATCCATAACATTGTTTCAGTCTAGTGTCTTTTTGGAAAGTAATCTTTCTGAGAAACAATATTTACTTTAAGAAAAACATATCCCTTTATGTTCATTTTGTGTGAAAAAATAAAAATACATCATCAAAAAGATTATAAAATCATTGAAATCAAATTCCAGGCTGTATATTAACTTTTTGCCTTATTAACTATTTTGGTGTATAATTTTTTGGTATTGATCTTCCTATTATTGCCAACCCTCACTCCCGCCTTCCTGCTATCCACACACACAATGTATTCATTTTGCTATTATTTCATTTGTTTTCTTGCTCTCTTTCTTTAAGCTTTGCAATGTATTGTGAAAATCCTTTCATGCAATACATGTTTCTAATCATATCATTTTAATGGCTGCCATTTTATGGTGATGAGGCACTTTATTTAATCAATTGTGGAAGATGAGCTTTTAGACCTTTTAATCCTCTTTTATAATCACTGTCTCACAAGAACACCTTTTCTCATAATGGTCCTCTCCTTTTGACAGCTGGGGCTTCTCACTTATCTATCCTGCCATTCACCTCTATTTACCCACCCCTGCAAAAGCAGATAGAGGTGTATCTATGTGGTTAAAATGCTTTCATCAGAAATTGCAAGTCTACCTCTTCAAATCTTTGATGAAAACAAAAACAAGAAAACAGACAAAGGAAAGCATTTTCACTGCTTTCTTAGGCTGGTGGCCCATGAACTTGGGGAGTAAGAAGGAATTCCAACTTCAAACCAAAGGCCATCACACCCAAGTGTACCTCTCTTTGGGGAATTCCTTGCCTCCTCTGTTGTGGTATCTAGCTAGCTGGGGCAGCACTTCCCTTTCCTACCTGGCATAACTGCCTCATTTAGGATTCAGCAAAGGAAGCCCTGGCTGTTTGCCTAGGAATGACCAACTACATAAAGTGTGAGCTCAAATAATTTAAGAGCCATGGCAGCAATCACGCTCTATGTGAGCCATGACCAGTGTCACAGAAATTTGCACCTCAAAGACCTCCCAAAACCCAACCTTTCCTCCGGCTCCCTCTCTGGGGTAGAAGGTGCTTCCACCTACTTCTCTGACTGGCTTCTTCTTGTGCAGAAAACTATTGGTCGTCTTGTCTGTCACTCAACTTCTTCTATCTGCATATATCCTCCACGAATTCCACTCAGTTTGAACACGTGGATGTCACTCTGTCATGGTTTCAGCAATGCTAAAAAGTGTCTCCTGCATTTTCATGGTTATTTGGGAAAGAGGAGGATTAAAACATATGTGCTCAAATTGTCACCTTGAACCAGAAGCATTGTATTTTTTTTTTCTGTAAAAAGGGCTAAAATGATATGCTTTACCTAAGAAGTTATTTTCTGAAAAATAAGGATTTTCTACTTAGAAAATGTTTCCTTTACATCTTAAATGTAGAAGAAAATGTAATTTATTCCTATATTTTCTCCATTGCCTCTTGGAATTCATCAAACAGCAACAAGCTCTGACACTTGGCACCCTAAAAGTAAGAAGGAAGATACTCACTAGACTAAAAGCTCAAGATAATTAGAGACTGTGGTCTTTGTATCCCTACCACCTTGCACAAAATAGTGGCTTGATAAATATCCTTAAGCTAATTTAAGAGATACCTGTGCAGACAACTGCTTATTTAGCACTGGGTAACATGCAGAGTTCATGACAAACCCACGAGCCTTGGAGCAGAATGACCACATAGCACATAGCACTACTTACAAACTTTATGTATTAGTTCATTCTAACGCTGCTAATAAAAATATACCCAAGACAGTAATTTATACATGAAAGAGGTTTAATTGACTCACAGTTCCACATGGCTGGGAAGGCCTCACAATCATGGTGGAAGATGATGGGGGAGTAAAGTCACATCTTATATGGCATCAGGCAAGAGAACTTGTTCAGGGGAACTCCCACGTATAAAACCATCAGATCTTGTGAGACTTATTCACTACCACGAGAACAGTATGGGAAAAACCTGCCCCCATGATTCAACTACCTCCAGCTGGGTCCTTTCCAAAACACGTGGGGATTGTGGGAACTACAATTCAAGATGAGATTTGGGTAGGGACACAGCCAAACCGTATCACTTTCCAAAGAAAAGAGGAAACATAACACTCGTCAATTGCATAGGCAGAAAGTAGAATACCATAAACCCAGCCTGTGACTCAGGGTCATAATAATAAAATACATCATGGCAGATTTCATAAAAATTAGAACGTAGCACATTTGGTAATTTCCTCTATTTGCAATGGAGAAAAGACTTTGTGGTACCAGGGAGACAGGGAGGAAGGGAGGGAGTTATTCTGAGATGATTTACTTCCTCTAATCTATGAGAAACATATTTGGAATTCTCACTAGAAGACTTGAGATCCTTAGATTTGGAGTTGTGTGACTTCAGGAAATTGATATTTGGCCAGAAATTTAAAGATTGCTTTTTTTTGTATTAGGTAAGGACATAATTTCTGAATTTACTAATGCTTTTGAAACGCAAGTCTCTCTTTAAAAATCTTAAATGTAAACTATTTTTTCTATTTTAAAACATTTCAAATGTGGGAGCGAGCTTTGTAAATGAAACTGCTATCATCATCTATATCAATTTTGTGTAAAGGAATTCCTTATCATAATGAAGAAAAGGTCATTTTTACCAAAAGAGTTTTTAAAAAACTGTTCAGAAAAAGGCTAGGTGTGGTGGCTCACACCTGTAATCCCAGCACTTTACAAGGCTGAGGTGGGTGGATCACTTGAGGTTAAGAGTTCAAGACCAGCCTGGCCAACATGGCAAAACCTCATCACTACTAAAAATACAAAAATTAGCCAAGCATGATGGTACACACCTGTAATCCTAGCTACTTGGGAGGCTGAGGAATGAGAATTGCTTGAACCCAGGAGGCGGAGGTTGCGATGAGCAGAGATTGTGCCACTACACTCCAGCGTGGGTGATACAGCGAGACTCCATCTCAATAAATAAATTAATTAATTAAAAGTAAAAATTAAAAACAGTTCAAAAAAAACTAAGAATGATATAAGGTGGTAAAAATTTTAAAGACAAATACATGCTTCCATTGGCAAATACTTATTGAAGGTCTAGTATATGGTAGATTCTGTTATAGACATTGGGGGTTAGAAACAAACACAAAATCCCTTGCCTTCTTGGAGCTGACATTCTAGTGGGTAGAGACATAAAACAAACATAAAACATAACACATGAGAAAATATTTAGTATGTGATACAGTGCTAAGTACTATGGAGAAAACTAAACAGATGGGGGGGATGGGGAGTACAGAGGTAGGGAGTTGTGTTAATTTCTATATTAGTTTATATTAGTTCTATATTAGTTTTTATTGGTACTATGACCAAGTACCCTAAACTTGGCTTAAAATAACACAGATTTATCTTCTTACAGTTCTTCAGGTCAGAAGTACAAAAAAGGTTTCACTGGACTAAACATCAAAGTGTCAGCAGGACTGCGTTCCTTCTGGAAGCTCTAGGGGAGAATCCGTTTCCTAGCCTTTTCCAGCTTCCAGAGGCTGCCCGTGTTCCTTGGCTCATGGTCCCCCTCCAATGATCACATCAGTCCCACATCTGCTTCTGATATCGCCTCTCCTCTGATCCTCACCCTTTGCCCTCCCTTTTTTAAGAATCTTAGTGATGACATTGGACTCATCTGGACAATTCAGAATACTCACCAATCGCAAGACTCTTAACCTAATCACATCTGCCATGTCCCTTTTGCCATGTAACAAAACATATTCACCCACCACACCTAGCCTTTTTCTGAACAGTTTTGTGAAAACTCTTTTGGTCAAAACGACCTTTTCTTCCATATGATAAGGAATTCCTTTATACAAAGTTGATGTTGATGATGATAGCAGTTTCATTTATAAAGCTCACTCCCACATTTTAAATGATTTAAAATAGAAAAAATAGTTTTCATTTAAGATTTTTTAAATGAGACTTGTTTTTCAAAAGCATTAGTAAATTCAGAAATTATATCTTTACTTAAGATACATTATTCTGTCTATCATAGGCGAAGATTGCAATTTTACTTATGGTGACTATGAGTGAGTGTACTGAGAAGGTAACATTTGAATAAAGATGAAGGAAGTGAAGAAAAACAGGGATCAAGAGGAAACAGCAATTAAGAGTTTTCCAGTATGAAAAGAAAAACAGGAATCTTAAACATGACTTGCTGACTGGGGCTGTTGTTGCCACTCTGCAAACTGTGCAAGAAGACAGCAGTGTCTCAAATGCCACTCTCCGGGAATGGAGAGAGTGAGCAGAAATGGATGTTTCTCCCAAATTATGGTAAATACAAAGTGCCAAAATGAACTTCTTACTTTCTGAGAATCTTCTATTTGAATAGCAGTTTATAGGCCATGGAGTCCAGGCAACTAGCACTGGGGGAGGCCAGGCACAGTGGCCCAAGCCTATAGTCCCAGCATTTTGGGAGGCTGAAGCAGGAGGATTGCTTGAGCCCAGGAGTTCACAACAAGCTTGGATAACACAGAAAGACCCCATTTTATTATTATTTTTTTTTTTTTGAGAAGGAGTTTTGCTCTTGCCACCCAGGCTGAAGTGCAATGGCACAATCTCAGCTCATTTAATCTCCACCTCCCAGGTTCAAGCAATTCTTCTGCCTCAGCCTCCCATCACACCCTGCTAATTTTTGTGTTTTTAGTAGAGACCATGTTGGCCAGGCTGGTCTCAAACTCCTGACCTCAGGCAATCCACCCACCTCGGCCTCCCAAAGTGCTGGGATTACAGGTGTGAGCCACCGCACCAGGCTGTGAGACCCCATTTGTAAACAAAAGATTAGTAGATTAAAGAAAAAAAAAGATTTTCATCTACTATCCTTTCTTCAAACACCTTCATATGTCTGTAATGCTTTTTGGCAGCATAAAATACTCAGTTCTTGATACATAATTTTGTTAAGGATGGCTGCTTTAGAAGGTTGGGTATTAACTTGTTTTCTAAAAATGATGAGTGTGACGCCAGTGCTATAGAAATCTGTGTGTCCTATTAACTCTCTGGGTTCTTTAGAAAGTGAGAGATTTGGTGTGGAACTAGTATAATTTCTGAGGTCCAGAAAGAACCAGCCCCTACCCTCTTCCAACATACCCACAGCCCCACGCACTGAGACTGAGCTACTGCATAGTACATTTTGGAGAATGGCTTCTGAACTTTAATTTTAACATCAGACATTTGGACTTTGACCTTTCCTTGCATAAGAATGGTGACATTTATTTATAGAATATAATATTCTCTAGACTTTAATATCTGTAGTTTATAATTTAAAAGGAAGCTTTTTTATGGGCTTTATAATTTCTTCCCAGGACTTTGATCATTAAAAAACTGTTATGGTTACATTTGGGGGATCTCTAAATTGTTGGAATGTACGACTGAAATTTCTATGCATTTCATTAGTGGAGTGTTTTATGATTTCATTTGACCTCTGAAAGACTATAATGGATGACCTAGGATATCAGGTGGGATGGAAAAGAGAGTAGGAAGTGAATATTCAGTCTTTGATACAAACTGACTTTGAAGTTGGTTGAATTAATGTCCAGGCATAACTTGGTTTTTTTGGGGATTTTTTGTTTGTTTGTTTGTTTTTGAGATGGCGTTTTGCTCTTATTGCCCAGGCTGGAGTGCAATGGCGTGATCTCAGCTCACCACAACCTCCGCCTCCTGGGTTCAAGCAGTTCTCCTGCCTCAACCTCCTGAGTAGCTGGAATTACAGGCACGTGCCACCAGGCCCAGCTAATTTTGTATTTTTAGTAGAGATGGGGTTTCTCCATGTTGGTCAGGCTGGTCTTGAACTCACAATCTCAGGTGATACAGCGGCCTTGGCCTCCCAAAGTGCTGGGATTACAGGCGTGACCCACTGCACCCAGCCCATAACTTGTTTTATTATGCATTGTTTTGTTGTACTTCACAGATATCGCACTTTTTACAAATTGCAGGTTTGTGGCAACCCTGCATTGAACAAATCTATTGGCACTATTTTTCAACAGTATGTGCTCACTTTTTGTCTTTGTGTCACATTTTGGCAATTCTCATAATATTTTAAACTTTATCACTATTGTTATGTCTCTTATGGTGATCTGTGATCAGTGATCTTGATGTTACTATTCACTATCCTAACTTTTTGGGAGCAACACAAACTGTGACCATATAAGATGGAGGAGAACTTCATCAATAAATGTTGTGTGTTCTGACTGAGCCACTGACCAGCTGTTTGTTTGTTTCTCTCTCTCTCTCTCTCTCTCTCTCTCTCCCCCCCCTCTCTCTCTCTCACTCTCTCTCCCCCCCCCTCTCTCTTCTTTGGCCTTCCCATTCCCTGAGACACAACAATATTGAAATCAAGCCAAGTTATAATCCTACAATGGCCTCTAAGCATTCAAGTGAAGAAAGAGTTACACATCTCCCACTTCAAATCAAAAGCTACAAATGATTAAGCTTGGTGAGGAAGGCATGAAAAAAGCCAAGATAAGCTGAATGCTAGGCCTCCTATGTCAGTTATCCAGGTTGTAAAAGCAATGGAAAAGTTACTGAAGGACATGAAAAATGCTACTCCAGTGAACACACGAATTATAAGAAAGCAAAACTGCTTTCTTGCCGATATAAAGTTTTAGTCATCTAGATAGATCAAACTGGCTACAACATTCCCACAAGCCAAACCCTAATCCAGAGTAGGGCCTAATTCTCTTCAATTCTATGAAAGCTGAGAGAGGTGAAGCAGAAGCAGCTGCAGAAGAAAAACTTGGAAGCTAGCAGAGGTTGGTTCATGAGGTTTAAGGAAAGAAGCCATCTGCATTTCATAAAAGTGCAAGATGAAGCGGCAAGTGCTGATGTAGAAGCTGCAGCACATTATCCAGAAAAAATCTATAGCTAAGATAATTGATAAAAGTTGCTGCAGTAGACCTGGTGCAGTGGCTCACAACTGTAACCCCAGCTCTTTGGGAGGCTGAGGTGGGTGGATCACCTGAGATCAGGAATTCGACACCAGCCTGGCCAACATAGCAAAACCCCATCTCTACTAAAAATACAAAAATTAGCTGGGCATGGCTGCATGCGCCTGTAGTCCCAGCTACTCAGGAGGCTGAGGCAAGAGAATCACTTGAACCCGGGAGGCAGAAGTTGCAGTGAGCTGAGATGGCGCCACTGCACTCTAGCCTGGGTCACAGAGTAAGACTCTGTCTCACACACACAAAAAAAAAGTTGCTGCAGTAAACCACAGATTTTCCATGTAGATGAAGTAGTCTTTTACTGGAAGAAGATGCCATTGAAGACCTTCATAGCTAGAAAGGAGAAATCAATGCCTGGCTTCAAAGCTATAAAGGGCAGGCTGACTCTCTTGTTAGGCGCTAATGCAATTGATTTCTTAAGTTGAAGCCAATGCTCATTTACTACTCTGAAAATCCTAGGGCCCTTAAGAATTATGTTAAATCTACTCTGCTTGTAGGACAACAAGGCCTGGGTGACAGCACATCTGTTTACAGCATGGCATGGTTTACTGATTATTTTAAGTGCACTGTTGAGAACTACTGCTCAAAGCAAAGGTTTGTTTTTTTTTTTTCAAAATACTACTGCTCATTAACCTTGCACCTCGTCACCCAAGAGCTCTAGTGATGTACAAGGAGATGAATGTTATTGTCATGCTTGCTAACACAGCATTCATTCTACAGCAAATGGATCAAGGACTAAGTTTGACTTTCAAGGTTTTTTTGTTTGTGTGTTTGTTTTTGTTTGTTTGTTTTGTTTTTTGAGATGGAGTCTCACTCTGTTGCCCAGGCTGGAGTGCAGTGGCATGATCTCAGCTCACTGCAACCTTCGCCTTACAGGCTCAAGCGATTGTCCTGCCTCAGCCTCCCAAGTAGCTGGGACTACAGGCACAGGCCACCACTCCTGGCTAATTTTTTGTATTTTTAGTAGAGACAGTGTTTCACCATGTTAGCCAGGATAGTCTTGATTTCCTGACCTCGTGATCCGCCTGCCTCAGCCTCCCAAAGTGCTGGGATTACAGGCATGAGCCACGGCACCCAGTCTCAAGTCTTATGGTTTAAGAAATACATTTGGTAAGGCTGTAGTTGCCTCCTCTGATGGATCTGGGCAAAGTACATTGAAAACCTGGAAACTTTTTACCATTCCAGATGCCATTAAGAACATTCATGATTCATGGGAGGAGATCAAATTTTCAACATTAACAGAAGTTTGGAAGAAATTTATTCTAATTTTCATGGATGACTTTGAGGGGTCCAAAGCTTCAGTGAAGGAAGCCACTGCAGATATGGTAGAAATAGCTAGAGAACTAGAATTAGAAGTGGATCTTGAAGATGTAACTGGATTGCTGCAATCTCTTAATCAAACTTTAATAGGTGAGGAGTTGCTTCTTATGGAAGAGCAAAGAAAGTGGTTTCTTGAAATGGAATCTACACCTTGTGAAGATGCTGTGAATATGCTGAAATGACAACTTAATTAGACTATTTCATAGACATAGCTTATAAAACAGTGGTAGAGTTTGAGAGGATTTATTCCAATTTTCAAAGAAGTTCTACTGTGGGTAAAATGCTTTCAAACAGCATCACATGCTACAGAGAAAACTTTTGTGAAAGGAAAAGTCAATTGATGTGGCAAACTTCATTGATGTCTTATTCTAAGAAACTTCAGCAACTACCGCCTTGATCAGTCGGCAGTCGTCAACACGGAGGCAAGACCCTCCACCAGCTAAAATGTTACAACTTGTTAAAGGCTCAGATGATCATTGTTGGCATTTATTAACAAGAAGATTTTTTTTTTTTGAGACGGAGTCTCCCTCTGTCGCCCAGGCTGGAGTGCAGTGGCACCATCTCAGCTCACTGCAACCTCCACCTCCCGGTTTCAAGCGATTCTCCTGTGTCAGCCTCCTGAGTAGCTGGGATTACAGGCGCACAGCACCACGCCTGGCTAATTTTTGTATTTTTAGTAGAGACGGGGTTTCACTGTGTTGGTCAGGCTGGTCTTGAACTTCTGACCTCGTGATCCGCCCACCTCGGCCTCCCAAAGTGCTGGGATCACAGGCGTAAGCCACTGCATTTGGCCGCAATAAGGCATTTTTAATTAAGGTATATACATTGTTTCTTTAGACGGAATGCTATTGCACACTTAATAGACTACAGTATAGTAGAAATATCATTTTTGTATGCACTGAGAAACCAGAAAGTTTGTGCAACTTGCTGTATTGCAATATTTGCTTTATTAGGGTCATCTAGAATTAAACCCACAATATCTCTGAATTGTGCCTGTTTTGCTCTGACCCACTTCAGAGCTCTGGGTGACCACTGAAGATTGAGAGGGATCCTCAATGAAGTGGATTTCACTATTGGGGGTGGCCCTATAAACGAGGGAATAGAACTGTCCTTGGAGGGAGGCAGCCACATTTCTGGCTGCTCATGGGTTTAATAGTTAATTCAGTGGGTTAAGAAACAAAAAGAGCCAGGAGATCCTAGGTCAGAACTTTCTCCACATTCATGACATCTCCAGCCTTGCTAGATGCAACAGCTCTGGCCTTTCTCAACCCCTCCTCCCAGTCCTCAAGGAAGAATGACTTATCTAATTGGTAAATTTGAAAAGAATAAATAGGGCACGTTCACTAGGCCAGCTTGCTCACAGAGGCCCCTTTGGGAGACCCAGCCCAGGACTGAGTAGAAAGTCTGCCTGGTTATATGGCTCATATTAGGAAGTCCATCTGAGGCCAACTGATATCTAATGCCAACTTTGTCAGTAATTAGGGTGGTATTTGGGCTCCTTATTACTTTTCTTGTTTCTCAATGGTTCCAAATCTAGGCAGCAAAAACAGATGTTGTTTACTGAGTCTCTGAAAGAGTGCATCAATGGAGAAAGAGGCATTCTTCCCTCTGCTAAATTAGTAGAATAAAAGCCTGGAACTGCTGCTAGATATCTTATCACTGTATATTTGTGCATGGGAGGAGTCCTGCCTGAAAACAAGCCAATGCAGAGAAGGCAGGGCCAGGAGTATTGAAAAGAGCCCAAGTTCTGATGACACATATTAAACATCTACATGCAGCTGTGTCTGATGCCTGTGAACTTTTCAATTATAGGAGCCAACATCTTCACTCATTTGCTCAAGCCAGTTAGATTTTGGATGCTTGCAATTGAAAGAGACTTGACCAGTATTGTTTAGGGATGGACTAATTTTTTGAACCTCAGCCACAGAAACATCTGGCTTTTTAATTTGTTTCTCAATTAGATAAAATGTAAGTTAAAAATGTTGTAAACCACTGGCATGAGCTTATAACTTTAGTTGCCTGGTTCAGAAAAAGTTAGTAGCTCCTCCCAGCCCCACTACCTTTAGAGATGCTCTTGTCAGACACCTGGAGGGGGCAGATGGATGGGTGTGACTGAGGAATAGAATGTTACTTTCCCAAATAAGAGAAGTGCTGCTTGGTAGATAACTACATCATGTTATCTCTTGTTTCTGAGCTTTCAATAGCGAGTTAATTTTCTTCGCACTTGAGTACATATTTGATTTAAAAATCTCTTATGATAGTAACTTCAGTAGCTCATATTTGAAATTTTAGAAAAAGTGGCACTTCTTTTGGGGAGGAGGTTAGTGAGAACTGAAAGAAATGTGAGAGAAGAATTAATTATGCTTCCTTGAAGGAGGCATCAGAAGAAAAGTTACATTAATGAAAAATTAACAGCATTAAGGTTTTCAAACTGATTTCATGTGTGTCTCATTAACATGGGTAGGAGTACAAACATGCCTGTCATCATCAAAGAATTTCCTGAAGACTTCCTTATCAAGGTTCAATTGCACATTGAGACAATTGCTCTAGGGCCAAAGAAAATCATGTGGAACGGCAAAGGGTGGGAATTCTTCCAGGAATGAAGATGAGATGCCACTAAGATGAGAGCTAAGATGAGAGCCACTGGTCATCTCTCTGAAACAGGATACCCAGGATGTATATAATTTGATGATCACAAGGGATGAAGACAATAGGGTTTAAGAGGGCAACAGGAAATCTAAACACAGACAACTCACTTAACTGTGAAATTGGTTGCTTAATGGTTGGTATGTCTAGACCGAATCCACACGTAACCAAGCATAGGAACAGGAAGACATTCCAAAAACTAGGGGTGAGAAATAGGTGACGCTTCTGCCTGAATTTATGAAAAGAAACCATATGTAAATTAGATAACTCCAAGAGTTCATAATTTTTATGCATCTTTGTAGGTTTGCTTTTCTCTTTTTCATTCTTATAGAAGTCCACTGAAGTCTTTAGGCTACTTACACATTGATGAAACGACCTCTGAAACTTACTATCAAAACAGAATGGCTTCACTTCATTCATTTTAGTAAAACCTTTTCATGATATTTTTCCAAGTGAATATGGGTAGTAAGATTTTGTATAGGGATGCTACCATCTTTATCTCAACATGGACAAAATGGAAAATTAATCTGCTGAAGTAATACAAGTTGAGAAAAAATTTACCTTTAATTCTTTATTAAAGTAGCTGGAAAAAAACTGAGCTAAAACAGAAAAGGAGTCAAATAAAATGACATCATTTACCCTAGGAAGAGAGTCTAGCTAATTTGTGTCCAGTTCATATATATATCAACTATTATCTGTTTTAAATATTAAATTTAAAAATTAGGTTTCCAATGTATACAGAAAAAAGCCTCTCACTGACTATACAAAGATGATAAAAAGTAAGGTACCATTTTAACCTTATGTCTCGTATATGTAACTCGATATGTCATAATAAATATTTCTCCAATAAAGTTCACACATAATGCTTCCACTGTAATTTTTTCTATACAATCCATAATTATTATTATTATTCTTTGAGATGAAATCTCCCTCTGTCACCCAGACTGGAGTGCAGTGGTGCGATTTCGGCTCACTGCAACCTCTGCCTCCCAGGTTCAAGCAATTCTCCTGCCTCAGCCTCCCAAGTAGCTGGGATTACAGGTGCCCACCACCACGTCCAGCTAATTTTTGTATTTTTAGGAGAGACGGGGTTTCACCATGTTGGTCAGGCTGGTCTTGAACTCCTGACCTCAGGTGATCCACCTGCCTCGGCCTCCCAAAATGCTGGGATTGCAGGCGTGAGCCACCACACCCGGACACACTCCATAATTTTTACAACTTTCATTCTTAATTACAATGAATATGATCTATTTTTTTTTTTTTTTTTTTTTTTTTTTTTTTTTTTTTTTGAGACGGAGTCTCATGCTGTTGCCCAGGCTGGAGTGCAGTGGCGCGATCTCGGCTCACTGCAAGCTCCGCCTCCCGGGTTCACGCCATTCTCCTGCCTCAGCCTCCTGAGTAGCTAGGACTACAGGCGCCCGCCACCGCGCCCGGCTAATTTTTTGTATTTTTAGTAGAGACGGGGTTTCACTGTGGTCTCGATCTCCTGACCTTGTGATCCGCCCGCCTCGGCCTCCCAAAGTGCTGGGATTACAGGCTTGAGCCACCGCGCCCGGCCCCGAATATGATCTATTTTTAAAGCAACACTTTATATTTCTTTCCCTCCTGAAGTAAATCCATGTATATTCTTTCAACAGGTCACAAAGGTCTCCCAGACCAGATAGCTCAACATACTCCCAGCAGGGATGCAGTATGGTAAATTCTGTTCCTTTTGCTTTGTTTATTTACTCATGTAACAGATTAAATCTTGTCTAAATCAGTGTCATCTTCAATGTTGCTTCTGCATTATTGCATTTGTTAGGGTTCTTTCATTGCAAGCAACAGAAACCAACCAGGGCTATGGACCAAAAAAAGGAATGTATTGAAAGAATATCAGGGTTTCCTAGAATCAATATGACTCTGGAGAACTGGGCTTGGGGTTATACTCTTCTCTGAGCCCCAGACCTTAGCAGCTACAGTTGGGTTTCTTTTTTTCTTTTTTTTGAGATGATGTCTCCCTCTGTGGCCCAGGCTGGAGTGCAGTGGTGCAATCTTGGCTCACTGCAAGCTCCGCCTCCCGGGTTCACACCATTCTTCTGCCTCAGCCTCCTGAGTAGCTGGGACTACAGGTGCCCACCACCAAGTCTGGTTAATTTTTTGTACTTTTAGTAGAGACGGGGTTTCACCGTTTTAGCCAGGATGGTCTCGATCTCCTGACCTAGTGATCCGCTGCCTCAGCCTCCCAAAGTGCTGAGATTACAGGCGTGAGCCACCGCGCCTGGCCCCTACAAGTGGATTTCTTAAAGGCATCTCAAGATCTCGTCCTCCTCTTGTCAAACTTCTCTCCTGCTTAAAAATTTTCCATGGCTCTCCATTGCTCTTAGTATAGTCAAGAACTTAGGCTCAGAAAGGCCTATCTGACTGTATTAATCTGTTCTCACACTTTCTTTAAAGAACTTTCCAAGACTGGGTAATTTATAAAGAAAAGAGGTTTAATTGACTCACAGTTCCACATGGCTGGGAGGCCTCAGGAAACTAACAATCATGACAGAAGGAGAAGTAGGCAAAACTTATATCGCAGCAGGCGACAGAGAGAGACCATGTGAAGGAGGAACTGTCACACACTTATAAAATCATCAGATCTCATCTGAACTTATTCACTTTCACGAGAACTGCATGGGGGAAACCGGCCCCATGATCCAGTCACCACCCACCAACTTTCTCCCTCGATACGTGGGGTTTATGGGGATTATAATTTGAGATAAGATTTGCGTGAGAACACAGTCAAACCCCATCACTAACCTTCAA
The DNA here is from genome assembly GCF_049350105.2 of Macaca mulatta. Classification (NCBI taxonomy): domain Eukaryota; kingdom Metazoa; phylum Chordata; class Mammalia; order Primates; family Cercopithecidae; genus Macaca; species Macaca mulatta. The sequence continues at coordinate 120,669,927 of NC_133417.1, read as the reverse complement.
TGATCTTGAATGTGTTGCCTGCACTAACTTCTCCTTTCCCAACTTATGCTCAGCACCCAACCCCTTCCAATCAGACCTCTGTCTAACTCGTCAGCATCCTCTCATGCCAAGTTCTCTCGACCAGTAAGCTAGAGCTTCCTAACTGCTTTGACAAAGCCCACAGCACTTCTGTAAGCTGATCACAAAGATGCCAAACTATTGAACTGTTTGATATGGCCAGAAGCAGAGGCAGGTTCATTGATGCTTATATGCAGTGAGGTGAAAAATACCAGGAAGTGAGCTCCAGTCCAGTCATGCTGATCTCCTGCATGTCCACAGTGCATCAGCCTCTCCTCTGCATCCAGGCTTCTATCCATGATGTTCCCACTGCCAAGAATACTATGCTCAACTCCTCAGCCAGCTTATCCTTTGAGACTCAAGTTTTGCACCAACTCTTCTAGGAGATCTTCATCAACTTCTCATATTTGGTTAGCACACCCTATCATTCAGACCCACAGAACTCTTTACTCCATCTTTTGAAATATCTGTGGCACTAGAAGTTATTTTCATGAATGTCTGACTCCCCCCACTATATACCCAGTGGAGCCGGGTCTCGGTCTGGTTTACTGCTACATTTCCAGCCACAAGAAGAATGCGGGCAGATAAACATTCAATAAATTGTTGGTGCTGAGTGATTGTTGGCAATCATGATTCCCTAGATATAAATAAGTAAAAATAATAGCAATCATTATCTTATATGTGTAGACTCTTTTTAAATTGTTTTTGTAATTAGAATCCTTTCTTATCTGGAAATACAGAAAGTGAAACACTGTAAACAGAAATTAACAATACACCTAAAGTGGCACATCCCATTAGTGGGAGATCAGTAATGAGAACTCAGGTTCTCTGCCTTGCTGCTCTGTTAATTAGAAGTTTGGGAAAGCTTTGGGCAGGTGTCTGACTTTCTAAGTCTGAAATCCTATAGAGAAGCTAGAATTCCTTTTCAGAAAATATGTATGACTGCCACAGTCATAGACAGGCTTTTAGTTAGCATGAGATATTGTCTGACCCATTACAGCAGCATAATCATGCTCATAACACTTTCTGCTGATTCGCCTGAAATTTCAAGCATTAGGAGATTTGGTTATAAAAATTTTTTTATTATCTGTCATCTATCAATTTTGTGTTTTGATTTTTAAAATGCAACCAAAAGGATAACAGGAAAAGCACTGAAAATATACCATTGTTATAGTTATTCAAAGAAATTTTTTACAATTTTGTAAAATTGCTAGCTCTCTACTTGGGTTTTTCTCTAATGATTCCACACAATTCACAGAGCAGCTGAAAAGAAGGAAAAGGGCTTCTGGTAAGAAATATAAGAAGGCAAATGCAGCAACCATGTGCAATTCTGATTTCTTTTCAATACACCATGTGACATTTCTGATTATAAATTGATGGCAGACCCATACTGGTATGAAAAATTTACTATTATGTAATGCAGACATGTTATTCATAACAATGTACCAGATGGAAAATGTGAGCATTTTAAATGGAAAGCGAGTTATTTGCTCTTTTCTATCTTGTATAAATCCTCAAAGCATAAATTAAAAGCAGAAGAGCGCCTTGTACAGTTTCAAGATCTAAAAACCTCTAGCATTCTCCGTAAATTTCTCAGCAGTGTGAAGGACAGTGTGTTCAGCTAGCCAGACAGACACTCTTATCTGTTCTCTAGTGTTGTTGTTCCACTCTGGGATGACTGGGTTAAAGAAAAATGTACCCTGAAATGAGTATTTCCAACTCTAAATATGCAACACAAACCTTGAGGCCAGACAGGGTTTATTTTAGTTTCTGTTCACGGTGCTGTGTGTGCTGCTTCATGTTGAAAGTTTTCTCATTCAGAAAATATTTCAATCTTTCATGGTTTTGCAATGACTATATAAAAGAGGACTCAATGCACAGAGAAATAATCTCTTAGATAGTCACTTGAAATGTATTTATTTTCATTTTGTATTGCCTGAATAATTTATGTGTTATATTTTGCTACTTATAGAGATGAGGAACTTAAAAGGCAATTTTTTAGAGCTAGGGAAGCTTTTTTTTTTTCTTCCATAAACATCAAGCTAGTACCCAGAATGTCCCTCATAAGCAACATAATAAAATAAAAGATGAATATTTAATACATAAGGAGAAATAGAAAAATTCACACTTACATTATTGCCATACACCTCAATGAATAAAAGAACTACAAAGTGTGAAACTGAAATGTCAAAATGACAAAACCTCTAAAAAGGAAATATCTCCATTGGCCAAGAATCTATAAATTATTTCTACCCTTAAATACCAGCATGGGAAACCACAGAGCATACGTTAAACTCAGAAAATAGGAAACAACGCTTCTGTGACAAGGACAATGTGGCATATCAAGTGCTTACACTGCCCTGCCACTTCCTACTTCAATCCATCCCATATGGAACGGCCAGAGAGCCTTCTGCAATTCTGGACATGTTGCTCCCTGGGTTGAAAATATTCAAAGGCTTCTTCTTATCTACAGAATATTTTAAAACCCTCTAAGTCTTTAGTGCGGGGCTTGAAATATGTTGGAATATTTATAAAGTTATATCATGACAAAGATTTTCTTCAAAATAATCTGGGAGACAGAAGAGAAGGAGGGAGGAAGTAGTGTCATAGTTGGAATATAATGGGTCATGAGTTGATCATTGTAGAAAATGGGTGGTAACCACATGGCGTTCATTATTCAACTTTCCATACTTTTGTGTTCATAAAGTTAAAAACAAAACAACAACCCTTCACCTTAACATTCAAAACCTTCTATAATTTGGACTTAATAATTTACCTTTCAAGTTTACAGTCAACCCCTCAAGCACCTAAAGTCACATCCAAATTCATTGTCAAAATTTTGTCCCTGAGCATATCTTTTCTTGACTCAGAGTCTTTGTTCCAGCCATTTTTCCTTCCTGGAATGTATGTGTCACCCAGCTTCGATTATTGGTCTACATTTTCAGAGTCTGAGTTTTCTCCTCTTTAAAATGATGGGTACGGGCCAGGTACGGTGGCTTATGCCTGTAATCCCAGCACTTTGGGGAGCCAAGGTGAGTGGATCGCTAGAGGTCAGGAGTCGAGACCAGCCTGACCAACACAGTGAAAACCCATCTCTACTAAAAATACAAAAATTAGTCAGGCATGGTGGCATGTGCCTGTAATCTTGGGAGGCTGAGTCAGGAGAATCCCTTGAACCCAGGAGGTGGAGGTTGCAGTGAGCCAAGATAGCACAACTGCACTCCCGCCTGGGCAACAGAGCACACTCAGTCTCAAAAAAATAAAAATAAAAATAAAATGACAGGTATGGACTAGAAAATTTCCAAGGTCTCTTCCAGCTTGAAATTACTGAACGAGGCTTGACACTCACTCCTAAAGACAAAGATCTACTTAGGAATAAAGTCTGTGGAACGCAGGACTCAACTAGCTACAGTCTGAGCTGGAACTGATGTCGCCTGTAATATCAAGTTGTTTGGGGGATTTCAATAAAATTATATTCTCCTCCCCCACCTTTTAAAAAATATTTCACTATTACTGACTTCTTTGAAACTTTTCATCTCAAATGAAAGCTGGCCTAATAATCTGTAAGGTTCACTGAGCAATACATTTCTGTTGCTGTGGAGATGGGATGCCTTAGGGAGAGAGGTACTTTGAGACTGAGACTAGGTCATTAAGGACTGGTTGTAGGAATTTGGCAAAACAGTGTGAGATTGTGAAGTGTGAAAATGAAAAACGGGTTCTCCATGTACCATATGAGCACTAGTTCTCTTATTTCAAATGACTTAGAGTGAACATTTTTGTTGCTTAGATTTTCATTATTAATTGTTAATTAAAATTACTTGAGTGATTAAAAACTCTTGGCAGCCACTGAATGTAACAAAAGAGCAAAAATTGTTTAATAGGTTATTTAAATCTATTTAAATTGTTTTAAGTTATTATTCAAAATAAATAAATATTCTTATTGTCTGATTATAAAAGTCACACACATTTGAACCAAATGGCTTTGGTTATGTATGTCTGTTCCTCTTCCATGATCACTATCCCCCCTCACCCACCCACCAAAGTACAACAGGTGTTTCTGTGCTCTGTGAGCCTGTCTGATTGGATCAGAGGGTAGAGATTCTATCAGGGTTCTATAGCTGGGATTCAAATTGATTAATCAATCTGAGTGTTTAAAGTGGGAATGTTAAATTGGAGGCTCTGTGAGCTGACTGTTAGAACTCTTGGTTGACAATGACAGAAATGCAAGCTCAAGTGTGCTTAAAGAAAATATAATAACTTGCTGGCTCAATAACTTAGAAGTCCAGAAGCATGATATGTACAATGCAGCACGGTATAGATGCTCAAATGACATCTTCAGGGCTGAGCCCCTCCACCTCAGATCTCACTTTTCTTTGGGGTGCCTTCCTTCTCAGGAAGGCTCTTCCCACACAGAGGCAGAGTAATCACCAGTAGCATCACACCTATATTCTACCATTTTAGCAATTCCAAACAGAAGTGTGATTATTAATTAATTCTTTAAAAATTCTCGGCCGGGCGCGGTGGCTCAAGCCTGTAATCCCAGCACTTTGGGAGGCCGAGACGGGCGGATCACTAGGTCGGGAGATCGAGACCATCCTGGCTAACACGGTGAAACCCCGTCTCTACTAAAAAACACAAAAAACTAGCCGGGCGAGGTGGCGGCGCCTGTAGTCCCAGCTACTTGGGAGGCTGAGGCAGGAGAATGGCGGGAACCCGGGAGGCGGAGCTTGCAGTGAGCTGAGATCCGGCCACTGCACTCCAGCCTGTGCGACAGAGCCAGACTCCGTCTCAAAAAAAAAAAAAAATAAAAAAAAATAAAAAAAAAATAAAAAAAATAAAAATTCTCAGGAAGGGTCTCCATTGGCCTAGTTTGGGCTGCAAGCCCAGCCACGAACCAATAGTAAAGGCTGTTGGTAATCAGTCACTGCAGTGCTCTGATTGCTGGGACCTGAATCAAAATCCCACCCAGAGATCAGCTGGACCTGAAAAGCATGCACTGAAAGTGGAGAATGATGGGTCTTTAGAGGAAAATCGGGGTGTTTTCTCTTATCACAGGGTCATGTATTAGAAAAAGAGATCATAATATTAGGTTGATGTGAAAGTGATCGCAATTGTTGTCATTATATTCAATGTAATATACTCAATGGCAAAACTGCGATTACTATCACATCAACCTAATACTTAGTTAATTGACTATTAATTCACTGATCAACTGAGGGACTATCTAGGGCCAACTTTGGAACAGCCCCTTCTTGGAGAGAAGATATATAATCAGAAAGCTGCTAGCAGAATGGACTGACTGGCTGCAGACTTGGGCTTTTTATGATCTAAGTGGCTATGGTGCTTTCCCATTCAATTGATTGACTGTCGAGCCTTATTCGTTGGTCATTGTTTATTTTTGCTTGGGTTATGCTAGGAGAGAATGACCAAGGCATTTGGACCAATCAAATGATGAAGGAAAAGCATATTTAGGGTTCCTACCTGGTCTGCTGTATATTTAAACATGGCTTACCAAATTCCTGGCCAGGCGCGGTGGTTCATGACTGTAATTTCAGCACTTTGGGAAGCCGAGGTGGGAAGATCACTTGAGGTCAGGAGTTCAAGACCAGCCTGGCCAACATGGTGAAACACTGCCTCTACTAAAAATACAAAAATTAGCCAGGTGATGTAGCAGGCACCTGTAATCCCACCTACTAGGAAGGCTGAAATAGTAGAATTACTTAAACCCGAAAGGCAGAAGTTGCAGTGAGTCCAGATCATGCCACTGCACTCCAGCTGGGTGACAGAGCGAGACTCCATTTAAAAAAAAAAAGAAAAAAAAAAAAAGTCCTGGAGTAAGTCTCAGGTATCAGGAATAAGCCTATTTATCAAATATAGCATAGTAACCTGTTAATCCAGCATGCCTTGTCAGTTAATTTTCTCATTACTTACCTTTGAAGAAAATATATTATACATATTTGGTGTTTGCCAACAGGCAGAAAATGTGGTTCCATTTACTGTCCAAATAAGCAGAGGTAATCAGTTTCTCATTTCTACAAAATGCAAACCTTTTATTGGTAAATTTGTTACAATTTAGAAAGGATACATTGCCCCTCTTCATGCTTACAAAAATTCAGTTAACCTCACTCTAACTCAAGCCTCACTTCCTTTATAAATCCTTCCTTGATCACTCTGCCTACAACAATTTTCTTTCACTTCTTTTTTTATCTCACCTTTTCTTCTCTCATTTTCTTTTTCTGCATTAATAATACTAAATGTTACTCATTGAGCAATTATTATGTGCCAGACACTCTGTTAAATATTTGTTAGGAATGATCTCTTTAAAATCCAACAAACAAGGTAGATTATTAAAGACGATGCTTGTTTTGCAGAAGCACGGAGAAGCTAAAAAGTTTTGTTCAGTGTCACCTAATTTAGTGATAGAGCATGACTTTGAACCCAGATAGTCTGATTCTCAAGCCCACGCCCTTAGCCACTTTGCTATACAACCTCTCACCGCACTTTTGATTATGTTATGTGGCAAAAGGGATTTTGCAGATGTAATTAAGGTTATTAATTAGTTGACTTTGTGTTAATTAAAAGCAGATTATCTGGTGGGGCTAATCAAATCACACGAACCTTTTAAAAGCAAAGAGCTTTCTCAGACTGGTGACAGGAAATGTCAGAGAGATTCAAAGCACAAGGCCACTGCTACCTGAAGATGGAGGGGAACACGTGCAAGGACTGGAGAGCTGCTTCTAGTTTGTGAGAACAACCCCTGGCAACAACCACCAGGAACTGAATTCTGCCAACAATCCATCTGAGTTTGGAGGCAGACTCTTCTCCAGAGCTTTCAGGTAAGAGCTCAGCCTTGATTTCAGCCTCATGAGACCCTAAGCAGAGAACCCAGTCAAGCCCACCCAGACTTCTGACCTACTGAACTGTGAGATAATAAATGAGTGTTTTTTTAAGGGGCTAGATTTGTGGTCATAGATTTGTGCATTAGTGGAAAACTAACGCAAGGCCAGACACAGTGACTCACACCTATAATCCCAGCACTTTGGGAGGCTGAGGAGGGTGGATCATCTGAGGTCAGGAGTTTGAGACCAGCCTGGCCAACATGGTGAACCCTTGTCTCTACCAAAACTACAAAAATTAACTGGACATGGTGGCAGAGGTCTAGCCAACATGGCAAAACCCCATCGCTACTAAAAGTACAAGAATTAGCTGGGCATGGTGGTGTGTGCCTGTAATCCCAGCTATTCGGGAGGCTGAAACAGGAGAATCACTTGAACCCGGGAAGCAGAGGTTGCAGTGAGTGCCACCGCACTCTAGCCTGGGTGACGGAGTGAGACTCTCTCTCAAAAAAAGAAAACTAATGTACACTTTTTTTAAATTAGGCGAACCATATGAACTTGTCAATATTGACTGTTGTGACCTACAGAAATAATTACTTCATTTGACTCAATCTAACATTATTTGAGGATGATCAAGCTAATATTATTTGCTGATGGGTTCTTAAAGACTTGACATTTTAGGAAGACAAAAACTAAAGGTTTATAATTTTACTCATCCCCATGTTCTTTACTTCCCAAAATGCACACACCAAAAAAAGTATATATGTTGACAATTTCTCAGTTCTATGACAGAGAAAATGTCCTCCACTGCCTACCAATTGTGAAGACATTACAGTTTGTGTCTTTTCTCCAATGTGATCTTAAAATGTTTGAGATCAGAAACCATATTTTTGTTTCCAGCACAATGTTTGTTACATTAATAAAGCTTCAGGTTTACCAATGTTGGCACTTTGAAATGCAGAGTTAGTGATTCAGTTATGCAGAGTAACATCGGAGAATTTGCATTAGCATAACCACTAGAGAGAAAAGACGTTTTTCGTTTCAGACCCTAGATTGAGACTTTAAAGCCCTTTATTTTCAAACTAAAAGAAGAGGTAAGGAGCACTGAAAGTTCCCGTGTGCAGAAACAGGACTCAGAGGTGATGACCGAGGTGAAAATTGAACAGGTCATCCTTCTAAAACAGCCCATGAGGGCATCCTGAGAACAAAGGACAAAGCAATCTTCATTGTTATAAACTCTTAATTATCCAAGAGACCAGCAATTGTGCTTTTTTTAACAGAGCTTAAAATACATATATTTTTATTTACCTTTTACGTATGTGGTCAAAAGACAAGAAAGATTAATTCAGTACAAGGTGCAATGTTTGATCCCATGGAAAGAGTTCTGAGACAGAGTCAAGACCAAACAGCTCCTCCTAGTTGTCATTGAGGGCATGACAATTACTATCAAATATTAAGGAAATTTTCTGAAGTGTGACTCTGAGATGGAATAAGAAAACTAGTCATGTATCCTGATCATTGTTGCCTCAAGGTCTGTATATCAACTTTGCTCCATTCATAGAGGTAATAATCAGCTATGGTTAACTGATGAATGATTGCCAGGTCACTAGAACCCATCCACTTGGGAACTCCTCAGGACTGTGCTTCCAAATTAATACGGTCCATTCTTTGGGAAACTTTTGTTCAGTGTTTTCCTTCTAAACTTCAGAATCAGTCAAATAAATTTACCAATAAAATTTTAGTAATATACAGTACTATTTACAGAGTGATGTACAGAATCTATTTTCAGAACTAACAAAGGAATACTAGCAGTAAAAAGATCCTGCAAGGATCTTTTTTAAAAATCTGCTTAGAAAATAGATATGGTTTAACACCTTAATTTGTAAAAATTTATTTCAAATGGTCTCGTTCAATAGCCCATTTTAAATGTTCTTTGTTCTTTTCTATTATTGTAAGCAGAGGCATGCTGTGTACTCTTAGTGTAGTCTATTAACTAATATAAAAGAAAAAAATTGTGAAAAGGTTTTCATCATTGCATGATTCTGTTGCTCTTATAGAATACAAGTATTAGAATTGGAAGACATCTTGGAAGGCATGCAGTACAATACAAGCATGAGTGACTCCCCTTTAAATATCATCCCCAAGTAATTTTATGTTTTTTGTTCAACTATGGCAGCCCATTTCCATCTTAGATAGCTCTTACCATTAGGAAGTTCATCTTTATGGTGAAATAAAATCCTACCTCCCTGTAATTTTTATCTTTAGTTATGAAAGTCAAACTGTACTTAAGATGTGGCTATTTTGTTCTTATTTTGCTAGTTATAATTTAATTACCAGTCTTTAAGCACTGTGAAAATTCTAACATTCTCATTCTATCAAACTACATTCTGCATTGTTCAGCAATTTGTATCTCCATAGAAACAATTCCTACACATAGAATTGTAATTCCCTGTGGCATAATTGTAAACATTTTCTCAGATAACTTCAAAGCCATTTCTGAAATTTCTTCTAAAACATTCACATGAACTCAGATTGTGAAAATGAGTTATACCTCCTTTGAAGTCCAGTTGTTTTTTAATTCCTCCAAATATAAATATTAAAACTAGGCCGGGCGCGGTGGCTCAAGCCTGTAATCCCAGCACTTTGGGAGGCCGAGACGGGCGGATCACGAGGTCAGGAGATCGAGACCATCCTGGCTAACACGGTGAAATCCCGTCTCTATTAAGAAATACAAAAAACTAGCCGGGCGAGGTGGCGGGCGCCTGTAGTCCCAGCTACTCGGGAGGCTGAGGCCGGAGAATGGCGTAAACCCGGGAGGCGGAGCTTGCAGTGAGCTGAGATCAGGCCACTGCACTCCAGCCTGGGTGACAGAGCGAGACTCCGTCTCAAAAAAAAAAAAAAAAAAAAAAATTAAAACTAACATGTCAAAGTAAGCAATAGTAGTATTAAGACAGTTAATACTGAAGGTAAATGTTAAACTCATGCTACTTTCTTTGCAAAGAGCATCTGCAAATTTAAAACCAAGAGTGGCTTAATTATAGATAAATCTACTTGAAAAGTTACATTAAATGGTTTTACATGACATATCTTGGCATTTTATACTTTTTTAATTTTCAAAAGTTTATTTATAGAGAACACAGCTATTAGTGATGATGATTCTAGGTTTAGAGGGAACACCTTTTCCCACTTCCTGGTGATTTTCCATAAGCATAGTCTTGGTGCTTCTCTGGGCCAATTTTCCCAATTTGTTTCTCCTCTGGAGAAGTGAAGTGACTCACTGGCTTTGTAAATTTGGGGAAAATATCCAGACCAGACTGATCGACTCTGCTCTCCTTTTCTCTCCTGGGTAGAGAGGCTGCTCACTGCGATATTTGCTGCTCCTCTGTTTGTCCATGCAGTTGGCTTTACTGGAACAGCAACGTGCCCTGTGTGGGCGACTTCTGGCCAGCAGGGCCTGGAGAGGACGGATGAGACTCCCTAACTCTGGGTACACTACGCAGGCCTCCTTCACTCTCTTCCTGAGCCACTTCCTTCACCTTAGCCCCCATCAGTTCTCTATGTGGAATTCAGGCAGGAAAGAGATGAGCTGTTTAATGAGCACTCCTCTCATCCCTAGGGACCCTCAAAATGGGAAATCATGAAGTACAGGAACAAAGATCTTTTAATTACTTAAACAGAGGAGAGAAACAAAGCTTTTATTCTTACTAGTGGTCAGGTATGAACTCTTCATTTCTTCTGTTAGAAACAAAAGCAAATTTAGGATATAAATCTATATTCCTTGCTAAGATGTGTGCTCCAATATTCTGAGTATATGCAAAATGTGCACATGAATGTTTAAGAAGTACGCATATATCATTATTTTGCATTTGGGCATTTTTAGGTGAAGTTGAAAAAATATAATGGACAAAAGCTTTTTTACAGTTATGTAATTTTTGAACCCAAGGAATAAGAATTAATCTGATCCAACACATTTGTTTTAGGGAAACTGAGGAACAAAGATTTCAGTATAATCAAGTTCATATAGATATATACTGACAGAACAGGAACTGGAATGTCAATTATATAAAAATTGTAACTGATAAATATCATACCACCCAAAGCCACCAATGCCACTCTATAGACAATTGTCAAGCATCTTTGCAATATACTAATGATGTGAATAGACCAGATATAATTTTATTTAGCTTTTAAAATGAGAGTAATTAAGTGATTAAATTATACAAATATGTACCTTTTCTATAATCGTAAGGCAAATCCATAATAAATTAATAAATAACCTAATTTCTATTAGTGCTTACTATGCCACCAGATTTCACATATTCAACTTTTAACAGAATTTAACTTTTAACAGAATTTTAAAAGAATTTCTCTCCTTGAAATAACAAGGCAACTTAGACTAGGCTGTACTACTACAGATTCCTGATCATACTCCTGGGTAGCTAAAAATCAAAATAGTTAATGCAAGAATTATATATATTATGTGTAACAGTTAACTTTCTAAGACAGTTCCTTTTTGTTGTCAATATTAATGACATCTCAGAATGTGAGTTTTAGGCAGTCTTCAGCCAGCAATTTCATCTTACTAAAAACTGAGCAAGCTTTTCACAACATACTCATTTTTGTCTTGAACAATAAATAGTACTCCCCATATTCACTCACATTGTTTTATGCACTATGAGGTCATTTGAACCTCACGGGCTTCTTTCACATCAGCAATTCCAACAGAAGAGATTTCTTTGAATTTTGCTGCTTAGGCAGAAGTCCAATATTGAGGCAATAGACAAGAAAACATAAAAATGAATCATGAAAGCTGACGTGTCATTTGGGAGAATGGCAAAGAAGAATACAGCATCACAAATCAAAACAGATTGAGAGTCTAAAATCAGTGGTTGAGAAAACCTTTCTAGGTGGCTGAGAGCTGACTTACCCCAAGAATTATCACCTCTGGCATGTAGAAGTCTCATCATCTAACCTTTCAAGAGGGATTTATTGAACATTTGTCATGTGCCCAACTTGGTGTTCCATGCTCGAAAGAATACAAAAGAAATCAAAATATTATCCCTGCTCTTAGGAGGTTTATTCTTTAATTGGGATGAGAAAATCAGATACCTGAAATAACTAGGCTAATTACAACAAAATCTCTTAAGCAACTTCCATTCAACCCACTTCCCAACTGTGCTCTGCTTTCCCTCCGTAAAATGGAGGGAAATACTCAAGGTATACTCAAACCTCATGATTCCACCCTACCAGGTCACTGCTCTTGTGCTGTTATAATTTGATTTATATGTTTAACAGAAGTCAGTTGTTGGGTACCTAACTGTTTATTGCCATTGTAATGGATTTGATAATTATGTAATTAAGTTAAGCTTTTTTTACCTTTTGTATTTGTCTGTTTTGCATTGCTATAAATAAATACTTAGGCTAGGCAATTTGTTAAGAAAAGAGGTTTATTTGGCTCACAGTTCTGCAGGCTGTACAAGCATGGCAATATACAGCATCTGCTTGGCTTCTGGAGTGGCCTTAGGAAGCTTTTACTGATGGCAGAAGGTGAAGGGGGAGCAGGTATGTCACAGGGAGAGAGAAAGGGGGAAAGAGAGAGAAGGGAGGAAGTGCCAGACTCCTTTTAACAACCAGCTCTCCCAAGAGCTAATAGAGTGAGAACTCACTCATGACCATGAGGAAAGCACCAGGCTACTGATGAGGGATCTGACCTGTTACCCAAACGCCTCCACTAGACCACACCTCCAACACTGGTGACATGGTTTGGCTGTGTCCCCACCCAAATCTCATCTTGAATTGTAGGTCCCATTATCCCTACATGTCATGGGAGGGACCAAGTTCGAGGTAATTGAATCATGGAGGTGGGTTTTCCTGTGCTGTTCTTGTGATAGTGAGTGAGTCTCACGAGATCTGGTGGTTTTATAAACAGCAGTTCCCCTGTACATGCTGTCTTGCCTGCCGCCATGTAAAATGTGCCTTTGCTCCTCCTTCCCTTCCTTCATGACTGTGAGGTCTTCCCAGCCACTAAATCTATTTTTCTTTATAAATTTTCCAGTCTCGGATATTTCTTCATAGCAGTATGATAATGGACTAATACAATTGGGGATCACATTTCAACATGAGATTTGGAGGAGGTAAATATCCAAACCATATTATCTTTAAAATCAAAATGTTAAAAGAGAGCAATTCCTAAGAAAACCAATTTGAATTACTTTGGAAAAACTCAATAAAATTGAGATATTTAAAATATTGCTATTAATTAAGTTTGGGCAAGACAACTATAAAAGATTGGAGAAAATAGTATAAGAATCTGGAAGGAAATTCCACTCAGATGGTCTACACCAGCAGTCAGCAAACATTTTCCTAAATGAACACAGTAAATAGTTTCAGTTTTGTAGTCAATATGGTCCCTGTCACAACTGATCAACTGTGCCACTGTAGCACAAAAGTAGCCAGGGACAATACATTTTTAAAAATAGATGCGGTTATGTATTTTTTCACTTCATTTATGAACACTGAAGTTTGAATTTCATATAGCATTCTTATGTCATAAAGTATTATTTTTAATTTTTTCAACTGCATAAATTCTAAAAATCATTCTTAGCTTACAGGCTGCACAAAAACAAAGGATAGGCTGGATTTGGCCCCTAGGTTTGCTGACTCCTAGGTTAAGTTACATATCTTAAAGAACAGAGAAATTTGGAATTGCTGCCTCAAAAGGCAAACGCATTCTGTTTTTAGTGTTCATTTAATTTTATTAAATATGAGACATTATGCTAGTCTCCTTGGGCTGCCATAACAAATACCACAAACTAGGGGGCTTAAATAATGGAAATTTATTTTCTCACAGTTCTGGAGGCTGGAAGTCCAAGATCAACGTCTGGCAGGGTTTGTTTCTGGTGCAGGCTCTTTTCCTGTTATATTCCTTTTCCTCTGTGCTTGCCTGGGGTCAGGAAGGCATACAGGGTTGGGGAGATGTCTCTGGTGCTTCTTCTAATAAGGATGCTAATCTTAAGGATTGGGGTCTTGATCTCTGAATACATGTATAGATCACTATTCTTGTTTCCTTCTCACAATATCTTCTCTTTCTACAGTCATGATTTTAGATTTTAGTTTGTTTTAATCTTCACTTTCTTCTATTTTTTTTTTTTTTTTGCATTGCCTCTTATTCTTTTCTATAGTTTTGTATTCTATAAATTCACTTTAAACTTTTGTGTTGGAGGCTTTTCTCAAAGGTTTGGTGACTGATCCTTTGACATCCATTCATGTTTAGAATCGGGACACTAAAGATCTGATTGGAAACTGCGCAGAGAGGTGGAGCTTAGTGACTGATTGGCAACACCGTAAGTGATGGGGTTGGGATCTGGCTATTTTACTGCAGGAATCCCCAGTGTCAGATCTACAGATTATTGTCTCCAAAGAGACAAAGTCCAGAGAGCACATTTTCAATCCGCCACATGGAGAGTAAGCAAGTATACCTCCACTTAACTCTCCTTTTTTTTTTAGCCCTGTGCTTCACCACTATCACCCTCCCTGCCACTGAGTTTGGGGTTTTTCTGGTTCAATCTATCCACACAGCAAATTTCCTGAGTCCTACTTGGTTAAGGTGGGGGAGGGGTGGATCAGTCCATGGCTGGGTAGAATAGGGGCAGGAGTAAAGAGCGTGTCCAGTTATTCTTTCTGCAGAGACTTTCAAACACCTCTCAGTTCCACTTTCCTTCCCTCCATTTAGGGGTACCTGATGCCTCCCATGATTGAGGCTTTCTGGGTTTCTTGAATGCCAATCAGCTTCCTTTTTTTTGGCTTGCTGGCATTAATTCTGTGACCTTAGTTATTATTTCTCCACCTGTGTTCCTTTTTCCAAAATGTTGTTGTCTCTCATCTACTGTCTCCTTTCTTATTCTCTTTATTCTTGTGTGTTTAAATTGTTTTCATCTCTGAACTATAGGTGTGATTTCAGGAGGGTGTAGAGAAAATGCATGTGTTCAGTCTACCGTGTCTTAGGTTCATGCATTTTAAATATTGCCAAAATGTCCTTTTAAAAAATTATCTCAATTTTCACTCCTAAAATCTGTGCACATGTATACCTTTTTCCAACTGACACACTTACCAATAGTGTACAAAAATCAACCTTTTTATCTCTGTCAATTGGCTACTATATTTTACATTCCATAAAAGTAGAGCCTACATCTTATCTATCAATGTCTCCTACACACAATGATTGACACAAAAACATCTGTAAGAAAGAGCAAGCATCAACAAATTCAGCCCTTCAGTTAACCAGGCATTTGCCTTTGGGCATATTATGTCATGCCTCTGGAGTTCTATCTATGAACCTAAATTTATCACTCATTCTCTTGTTATCATTAATATTCCAGGTGCTTGGATTCATTTGCTAAGGTTGTAATACAAAGTACCATAGAATGGAGGCCTTAAACCACAGAAATGTATTGTCTTACAGTTCTCGAAACTAGAAGTCCAAAATCAAGATGTCAGCAGGGTGGGCTCCTTCTGAAGGTTGTAAGAAAGAATCCATTCCATGCCTCTCCTCTAGCTTCTGGTGGTTTGTGGGAAATCTTTGTTTCCCCTTGGCTTGTAGATGCCTCACCCTGATCTTTATCTTCATCTGTCCTGGCATTCTCCCTGTCTGGGTGTCTGTTTCCCCTTGTTATACGACAGCAGTCACATTGGATTGGGATCCACCCTGATGTACGTGTTTTAACTTGATGACCTCTTTAAAGATCCTATTTCCAACTCGGGTTACATTCTGGAAGACTAGGGGTCCAGACTGAATTTGGGAGGGACATCATTCAAACCATAACAGTCCTCTTAGCAGGTGCTCAAGAATATTTAATGGAAGACTTGAATTTATTATTTACAAACAAATGGTAAAATATTATGGGAGTTTAGCATAGAAGCTAAAATTTTGCGTGGAGTTTATGGAAAGCTACGAAAGAGAGGAAACTTGAAAGTAGAATTGCAAATATCAGGGCAAAGCTAATAAACAAATCACACGCAGTCAGCAGGAACAGGGCAGCTAAACAACTAGGCATGTAAGGAAGGTAGTGTGTCATACTGGTTACTATGAAAGCTGGGCTGCTGTAACAAAGCTGCTTAGTAACACAGGGGTTTCTACAATCAAGGAGGATGTCTATTTCTCATGCAACAGTCTCAAAGTGAACGGCTCATGTC
Source organism: Macaca mulatta (assembly GCF_049350105.2). Classification (NCBI taxonomy): domain Eukaryota; kingdom Metazoa; phylum Chordata; class Mammalia; order Primates; family Cercopithecidae; genus Macaca; species Macaca mulatta. The sequence goes on along the minus strand of NC_133417.1, from coordinate 120,653,842 downwards.
AATAGTCAAGGTCTGCTCTTCATGGTAATTCAGGTTCCAAACTTTTCCAAGACATTTTGATCAGCAACATGGTTAGAAGCTGGGTGTCTTCTGCGTTGTGTATTTCAGCTAGTGGGAGTGAACAAGGGAATCTGGAGGAGGGATGTTAATAAATTAAGGCCCAGAACCAGAGCTGGGATAGATCACTTCTTCTCACATTCCACTGATGAGGAACTATTTCTATTGCCATGCGTAACTACAAGGGAGACTGTGAAATTTAGCCTAATTGTGTACGATGGGACTAACTGTGAAAGAAGAGAATGGATCTGTGTGGACAACTAGCAGTCTCCACCACACAACTTAAAAAACTTCAAATGGTAGAAAGAAAAAAAAATCTTTCCAGAAGGAATTAATTTAGTGCCTACAATCAAAGACTTTACAGTACTGTTGGGGAAAAAAGAATCAATATAAAATTTTTGAAAGCGCTATAATAATATCCTGGTCTGTGTGGGAAAAAAAAGTATAGGTAAAGTCAAAATGAGGAGAAGAAAAATACCAGATTGGGCCATAATAATTAGAAAAGGCTCATGATCATTAATGTTGCCACTAAACATCATCGTCTTTCTGTTGGTTTTCTCACTTTTACACAGAGGTAACAATCATCACAAGTGACAACTTCTCACAGAACATAATTTATATCACCTTATTTACATACTAATTATATCAAATGATAATAGATCTCATAATGATCTACCAATTAAGTTAAGAACTATTTAATTCAACACGTTAAAAACCCATGGTTTTAGCATTTATTTCCTGTGATATCTTTTACCCCATGAGTTTGAGATTAAACTTTCCTTCAATTTTACTCTTTGATATCCTGTTCCAAAAAAATAAAATTTATTTCCAAAGCTCAGACTGATAGAAAAGGATTGAATGCTATATACGCTAAAAGGAAATATTAAAACAATAGTAAAAAATATATGTAATAAGTGGAGAGAGGTGGTGTAAAAAAAAGAAAAGATAAAGTGATGTAATAGAAAATTGTCAAAATTATGTCAGTACTTATCAAATTGCATACAGGTATGTGGGGCAGATTATATGGCAATTAGATCTCAATAAACCTGTTTTAAAAATCTGAAGGGAACATTTCAGAGAAAATTGTATGGACATGTTATTTAATTTTTTAAATCTTGAGTAATTGCCCTCTTAATTACCTATATAATTACCTCCTATATAGGAGAACAACCAGAACCACAATTTGCTAAGATATTTTAAGTGTTTGTCTAAGTTGTAACTTTAAGCAACATTAATTGGTCCGCCATTAAAACTCAAATTTGAAAGAGAACCATAGACAATTAAAAAACAAAAATGTTCGTTAGTGAAGGAAAATACCTTCTAATTTAATACGCTGTGTCCTTAAGTTGAAAAACTCAGTTCCCCAGAGAAGTTTTAAAAATATCGGTGCAAACTTGGTATTCTAATTGTAATTCCATAGTATATTTACTTTATATTGTTCCTCAAAACTGAAATGTGTTTACAATTTGGGTCTATAAATATTTATATTATTTTGCTTTAAAACTTAATTGGACAAAGAAAATGGGAAGATTAACTTAATGTGTAAGTTGGTAAAGTATCAGGAATCTTTCAAGAATTTATTGTCTGCCAGGTGTGGTGGCTCACATCTGTAATCCCAGCACTTTGAGAGGCTGAGCTGGGTGGGTCACTTGAGGCCAGGAGTTCAACCCCAACTCTACAAAAAAAAAAAAAAAAAAAAAAAAGGATTTATTTATTGTCAACTGACAAAAATGTGACCATTTTGCTGTAAAAACAGAGGATAAATTATCAAATATCTTTAAGATGAGCTGTAGTGAAATACTGCTCATATATAAGTAACAAAAACATTATAATCACTTTTAAATTCAAACAAGCCAAAATTAATGGATTCTCTAGGTTTTGAAAAATAAGTAATGTAAGTTGAGGCCAGGCACAGTGGCTCACGCCTGTAATCCCGGCACTTTTGGAGACCAAGGCGGGCAGATCACTTAGGTCAAGAGTTCGAGACCAGCCTGGCCAACATGGTGAAATCCATCTCTACTAAAAATACAAAAATTAGCTGGGCGTTGGGGGTGGGCACCTATAATCCCAGCTACTGGGGAGGCTGAGACAGGAGAATTGCTTGAGCCTGGGAGGCGGAGGCTGCAGTGAGCCGAGATCATGCCACTGCACTCCAGCCTGGGTGATAGAGCAAGACTCAGTCTCAACAACAACAATAATAAGAATAAGAAGAAATGTAAGTAGAAAAACCTATAGAATACTATCAGTTTCAATGCATTTCAGAAACAGTTGTGTTCCCTAATATCACACTGTATTCTATGAATAAAGGTATGACAGATTTTTGTTTGGTTTTGATGGAAAGTCTCTATGAGGCATAAGTGATACTAGTCTACCAGGTCTGTCCAAGGTTTTGTTTCTAGAGAAGGAATTTGTCTACACTAATATTGTGAACACCTAGGAATTTACCACATGCTGAAGTAGAGCAGATCTGAATAAGCTTTCCTTGACTTTGCATGCTCTCAGCTAGATTATTTCAGTACCTAAAATGAATTTAAAGGCAAAACTTGCATTTTTACATGTGTGAAAAATATATAAAAACCTTTAGCTTTTACATTTATTGCATTTGTAGATTTAAGGAGCACTTTAAAAGATGAATCTCTTTCTGATGTGCCCCTGATCTCAACTTCTTTGCGTGAACAAAATTACTTGGACAAAATCAAATTATTTCCAAGACAGTTAAGAAGTCAAGACATGACCATGCGTGGTGGCTCACACATGTAATCCCAACACTTTGGGAGGCCAAGGCGGGAGGATCACTCAAGCCCAGGAGTTTGAGACCAGCCTGTGCAACATGGCGAAACCCCATCTCTACAAAAAATACCAAAATTTTGCCGGGCATGGTGGTGTACATGTCCCGCCTACTCAGGAGCCTGAGGTGGGAGGATTATAGTCCCACCTACTCAGGAGCCTGAGGTAGGAGGATTGCCTGAGCCTGAGAGGTGGACTTTGCAGTGAGACAAGATCTTGCCACTGTACTACAATCTGGGCAACGAAGTGAGAACCTGTCTAAAATACCATAAATTTAAATATAAAATTCCGGTTTCTTTTCTCCATCATTGTATGATCACTATGTCATTTGCTCCTATCATCTGAGCATTTTACTTTGGGAAAGATACAGTGTTAAAAGGGCAGGCATTCAGTAGAGAGAGAAAAAAATAAGACCATGCAAGTCATGGGAAATACAAAGAAATCACAGCATGATTAATACTAGTTGCTAAGGTTGTAAAAGAATTCATATGTCCTAAGTCTATTCTGCTATAATTTAAGGCTTAAAACTATGGGGTAGGCTGCTCATGTTATCATTGGATGGTTAGAATCTGGATCGTCGCTGGGCACGGTGGCTCATGCTTGTAATCTCAGCACCTTGGGAGGCCGAGGCGGGTGGATCACCTGAGGTCAGGTGTTCAAGACCAGCCTGATCAATGTGGTGAAACCTTGTCTCTATTAAAAATACAAAAATTAGCTGGGCTTGGTGGTGCATACCTGTAAGGCTGAGGCAGGAGAATTGCTTGAACCCAGGAGGTGGAAATTGCGGTGAGCCGAGATCGCACCATTGCACTCCAGCCTGGGCAACGAGAGTGAAACTTCATCTAAAAAAAAAAAAAAGAAAGAATCTGGATCACCAGGGTTTTAGCAGAAAATGGAATTAAAGTGATTTCCACTGGGAGAGTTTGGTGAAAGCACTGTTAGTTACCCCAGTGTGGGCATGACCAAGGGATAAAGAAGGGATGCTGAGGTTCCCAGGGACTAGCAATGGAGGCAGTTTGTCACTCCTAGGGCTGCCATCATAGGGAAGGAGCTGGTGACAGCTGGAGCCTCGGGGGACCACAGCCTTGGGGGGACTGCTGTTCTAGAGCAATATTTCTCCCTTTTTCTTTTTATGTGTTAATACCCTACCCTACACAACCCTCCAGGAAAGAAATGAAATTTAAAGTCTAACTAATATGATAAATTCATGACCGGGCGTGGTGGCTCATGCCTGTAATCCCAGTTCTTTGGGAGGCTGAGGTGGGCGGATCACCTGAGGTCAGGAGTTCGAGACCAGCCTGGCCAACATGGTTAAACCCTGTCTCTACTAAAAATACAAAAATTAGCCCAGTGTGGTAGCTCATGTCTGTAGTCCCAGCAATTTGGGAGGCTGAGGCAGGTGAATCGCTTGAACCCGGGAGGCAGAGGTTGCAGTGAGCCAAAACCATGCCCCTGCACTCCAGCCTGGGTGACAGAGCAAGACTCTATCAAAAAAAAAAAAAAAAAAAAAAAAAAGATAAATTCACAACTAAGGAATAACATTTTTATTAGGTAGGATTGAAGTTTTTTTAACCACTCCCCTTCTACCCCAAGAACCCACTTTCACCCTCTTGGGGCAATGTTGCCCCATTGAGAATGCCGGTCCTGGGGAAAGGGAGCTGCCACCAGAACCCTGGCACTGAAGCTAGAAGCAAGGAGGAAGTGGGGAGGAACAACTCTCACCTTTCATCCTCTGTCCTCCAGCAAACAGAGGAACCAGCCCTGCAGTTCACAGGGTCAGGCCCAGGGTCCAGAAGCAAGGCAGAACAATCTAGAGGAAGATAAGAAGTAACCACCAGAGAATGTTTCCAACTTTCTTTTAACATATAGGGCAAAGTCTCTTTGGGGAAAGCCATGTATGTCTTGGGTAAGAGCAAGAATTTTGTGTCAGGAGGACCTTGGTTTCAATTTTAGCTCTGTCCCTGTCTTATGGCATCAGATCTGGACCATCTTTCAGCTCTGAACTTCAGAGAGTAAAATGGCATTATTAATATCTACTTCTGGCAGTTGCTTTGAAGATAAAATAAAATAGCATATGAAGAGCACTTAGCACTGTGCCTGGCTGGACAGCCACTGAATGTGAATCTCAGAGTGTTTGTCATCCGCCCTTCTTTCCTTCCATTCATTCATTTGACATTTGCCAAGCACTTATCCAAGGGTGCCTGGTACCTAGTGCTGGGCATAGAGAGGAAACAAGACAGAGCCTCTGCCCCCAGCAAACTTCCAGCCCAGTGGAGAGTCAATGGTAACCATCTTCCACACTTGATTTAAAATGCTAAAACACAGCCAGGCTGTTGGAAGGAAACTGGTTCCCAGAAGAATGGCCTTGGCTACAACAGAAGAAAATTGGTAGCATGTCAGTTAGCAGAGTCCTGGGTGACATCTTTTGATAAATCAATCTCATGTGAAAGAAGTCACCACAAAATTGTTTAGCCAATTGTCTTGTCCATACATTTGTTTCTGAAGGAGACCATTATGTAATCACTTGACTAATTACCTGGTATTGACAGTGACACAACCTGATGCCACAATTTCTACAAGGCTGGTGAGTCAGAAAACTTCATTCTTTGTCAATTATCAACAAACTTCTCAGACATTATACTCATGAGAGCTGCCTGCAGGGCACTTTATTTTTCCTTTTCACGTCTGTACTTAACAAGTAACATTTTTGCACATTGCTTTTCTAAGCTTTATATCCTCATCGGTAAGAATGAGAAGATGATAGTGCTTACCTTAAAAGTTTGTTGATGGTTAGATGAAAAAATGCATATGAAACACTTAGTACTGGATCTGGTTTAGAGTGTTTAATAAAATCCAGCTATTTAATTATTTCTATTTAGGTGCTGAAATCTTTGTGATTTCGTGACTACTTAAATGTGCATGCATGTAAGCAGTGCCTTAGTTTTTAATGTTTAAAATAGTAATGATTTTAAATGTCCATTTTATCTCAGTAAAATGGTCATACTTAATGAAAGAATATATCAAATTTATCTAGAAAATGGTTCAATATAAATTTACAATTACAAGTATATTGGCATTTTTACAATTCGGTTCAATATATTCTTAATTTATTTTAGCTAATTAATTCACTAATTAGACAGGTAGGCATAAATATTGACTGCTTATATCACAATAGTCTGTTGTTGGCATAAATTGTTATTTATTAGATAATGTTTGTGGTTATTTTTAAGCATTTGACTCAACTAACTTTTGTGATTAGCTGCATATGAGATGTTTAAAATATGCTAATGTAAAAAGAATAGAAAATAATTTAAATATGGCAAATCTTCTAATTTTTTTTTAATTCAGCCTTTCAACAACAACAACAAAAACTCTTTAATGCCAGCAACATGAAATAACACACAAAATTAAAATTTTTCCAAGAAGCTGCTGCCTTGCTTGGAAAGATGAAATGCTCTCCAAGATAGTTTTGGTTCCATGTTCCAGCTACATAGTAGTCAGTTCCCATTTTACTGGATAAGTTAAACGCCTTTGCCATGCCCATTGGGAGTTACATCACTCTAATGAGAAAAGAATATTCCTGTTAAGAAGAAAAAGCATAGATTAAGGCTTTTAAAAAGTGCTGATTAAAAAACAAAGTCACTTAAACTATAAACAAAATGCCTATTAAGCAAAAACTGGTTAGTTTTCATGGCATCATTTAAAGCCCTTATCCACTATTTTCTCCCTGGTTGCAGGCACCCTGTCAATTATTGACAAACTTTTCAGACATTCTACTCATGAGGGCTGCCCGCAGGGAAGTTTATTTTTAACTTCTCACACCTGTGGTTAATGAGTAACATTTTTGTAAACTCGGCCATTTTCAAGGAAGAAGGGAAGCATTTTATGCCAAAAAAAAAAAAAAAAAAATTCAAAATAAGAAAAAAAACTACTCTAATCTCCCTCTTTCTCTAATTTTTATCTACCTCTAATCTACTTATAGAAGAAGATGAAATGAAAGTTCGAACTCTCCAGAGTCAGTGGTCTCCTCTGGAGCAGAACTGAAAGAGATTAATAACAGGAGAAAAGCGAAAGGGTTTCAGGAAAAACAGCCCATCAATTAAATGTTACATCTAAATGTAACATTTTTAAATGTAACATATAAATGTGACATATTTAAATGTAACCTTTAACATTTAACATTTCAATGTTAAATGTTAAATTTTTGAGACAGGATCTTGCTCTGTCACCTAGGCTGGGTCTGGAGTGCAGTGGTGTGATCATGGCTCACTGCAGCTTTGATCATTCGATCTTCTGGGCTCAAGTCATCCCCCAAGACTCAAGTCAGACTCCTGAGTAGCTGGGACAAGAGGTGCCTGTCACCAAATCTGGTTATTATTATTATTATTGAGACTGTCTCACTATATTGCCGAGGCTGGACTTGAACTCCTGGGCTTAAGTGACCCTCCCACACTGGCCGCCCAAAGTGCTGGGATTACAGACATGAATCACCACACCTGGCCTGTTTTTAGTTCAGTCCTTTTAAATGACTGGATGTGATCAATTCTTTTGTGTGCTTAATCAAATGTTTCCATCGCTAATCTTCAAAACAAATGAAATCAATTTAATTAAGATTTCCATAATTGCTCATGCTCCTCCTTAACCTTCTCCTTAACTTTCTGGAATAATAAAATTTCCCAATACCATGGCCCCCCGCCACCCGCACCCCCCCCCAACTTCCTGAAAATATATGTGCTTCTTTTTGTTACAAAAAGTTTAAGTTGTCTGAGGCTCTGGGAAAATTCTATCACTATGGCAAGTCCAAGAAGAAACAAGGCACAGTCCTAAATGAAGATCTGTTCTGTTTCTACCACATATATGCCCTCACACAAATAGCAGGTTTCAGAAGGAGTTACTGGTGTAGAAGAAATCCACTACTATATTCACGGCAAACTTCCTCTTAGAAATATGAAGAAATGAGGACGCCTTGTGTATGTTGCTGCTACTTAAGAGCAAATCCTTGAAACCAAAATCAGGAGATGGTTAGGAGTAAAAAAGAGCAAATACTAACTTTTAAAATCAACTTTTGAAAAAAACAACTTTATTGAAGCATAATTTACATGCCGTAAAATTCACTCATTTTAAGTGTATAATCCCTAGAATTCTGAAACTTTTACTAAACTGTACAGTCATCACTGCAATGTAGTGTTAGAACACAGATTTCCATCACCTCAATTAGATTCCCTGTGCCCTTTTACAGTTCATTCCTGTTCCCAGCCCATGAACTTGGGTACCCGTGAATCTACTTTGTCTCTATTGATTTCCCTTTTGTCACATTTCCCTCTCTGAGTACAGTTTTAAAAAAGAAAGAAAGAGAGAGAGAGAGAGAGAGAAAGAAAGAAAGAAAGAAAGAAAGAAAGAAAGAAAGAAAGAAAGAAAGAAAAGAAAGAAATCCAAGAACATTTCCTACCAATAGAAGAATACAACTTACTGAGGAAGAACCACCTTGATAAAATAGAATTCTTAAGGAAGTTCAAAGATCCTGGACACCACACACATTGGTTGAATTAGAGTCAGAATAGTCTTTAAGGATTTAATTATCTCTCCAGTCAGAGATAACAGACTTAGAGTTGCAAGGGATCTTGATAATTAAAGAATACTGTAGTAAGCCCTGTTATCATAACTAAGAAAAGCCTCTGTCTCTAAAGTTTAAAGAAAAAAAAAAAAAGGCAAAAAAAAAAAAAAAACCTTTCAAGTAAAAGAGTAAACTCCGAAGCATTTCTATAAAAATCAGTCAGATGTTATTATTTTTTTCTTATGAGACAGAGATATCCTGTTTCCTTAAATAAATTAGATATCTATGGGATTGAAATACAAAAGTTTCTTCCAAAATGTAAGGTGAGCTTTCCACTTCAAGCTCCACTATGCATATTATTCTAGTGTATTTTCAGTACAGTAAATATATCAAACTATCATGGTTTTGGTTGAGAAAACACTTTTCTAATCACTTATTTCCTTCCCCCAGAATCAATGGATTTTAAGAAAGCTTTAGCTACAGGTTTATCTTGCTTACATACGGATTTCCAGGTATCCCTCTGGAAGAAACACTCAGCTTCCCAGAAATTTACCAAGCATTTTACAAGGAGCTCTTTTATATTTGAAAGAGAAAACTGTTTTGTCAAGCGATGAGAAATTAAAAAAAAAAAAATACTTTAACCCAGACAGAATTCTAAATTTGGGGAAATCCATGGCACTCTTTCAACTTGGAGTGTGGGTCACCAAGATTCCTCAAGAGGTTTTTTTACACTATTTGTAGGAACCTGATATTTGCTGGGTGTTTTGCTTTGTTTTGGTTTGGTTTTAAATCCTTGCATGAATAAAAACAAATGCTAATTTTGTGTCTTTAATGTGTCCGGCATTTTATAGAACACAGAGTTCTAATTACTCCTGTGGCAATTACTGAAGGTGAAACTTTTGGAGAAAACAGGTACCTAGCCGAAATAAATATATTTTATTAGTAGCTTCATGTCCTCTCAAAGTAAATGGAACCTCTGAAATCCTAACGCAAGGAGAAGGCAAAGCATTCAGTTTGGGTCTCTCTGGATCTACTGTGGAAGCGGTGGACTCCTCCTTCTGAAGATCTTTAAAAGCAATTGTGCTTGCGTTTGTCTGAAAAAAAGGACTGATGTGATGAGTTGCTAAATGAGAGACTTTTTAGACTCCCTTTCCACTCTGGGTTTAGAGTTCGAGACGGGGGAATCTTAAAGCACTTTCCACACTCTTGGAGTAAATAACAATTGAAATAGAAAAAATCTGGCGGCGGGGGATGGAGGGGACATTCTGTAATGGAACGTGTCAGCAAAAAGAAAATGGCAAATAAATGCGAGAAAGGTACCGAAGGAGGGCAAGACAGTACACAGGGTGCCCCCCACCCACCCGGCTTTTAATGATTCGGGCAGAAAATTCTCTGCTTTGTGTGTCACTGGCGCGGTGAATGTGGGAAAGGACACGAAGACCTTTCGCTCCCCACAGCTGGTCCAACTTTCCAATTTTCAGGTTGTTCACAGTGATTTCACTTTCAGTGGAAACGGGTGTCCCATCCCCAGGAAAGAAAGGCTTTCCTGAGTTTGTGAAAAAGCAAACTGTTACTTTGTCCTTGCAAAGGAAAACTTTATTCTCTGAACTTCCCCGGGATCTGCAAAGCGCCCCGCGGAACTCCCGGTACTTAGTAGAAGCTCATTCAAGGTCTCTGTTTCCCTTCGCTCCCCGTTCGTCCCCTGGCCCTTTCTCAGAGCCAGACAGGCGCAGAGCTGAGAAGGGAAGTCCGAACAGGGAGCTGTGAAGACAAAATAAGGGAGTCCCGAGTCAGTGCCCTCTAGTCCAAAGAAAGCGAGCAGGGTGGGGGGAAAGGCAGCCCCGCCCTGGGACTGAAAAGTCTGGATTCTTACAGCTGCAAGGTGGTGGATATTTTATGGGGTTTCTTCCCCACAAAATACACTCCTATAAGCAGAGATTTCCACCCCCCACCCCGACCAGAGGTGACGCAATGTCCTCAAACACCACCACCACCCCCAATAAAAAAGAAAAGGGAAGGGGGAGCGTCTTGCAACCCCTTCGCTTCACACAAGTCCAGCCACTCCCTTTCCTCCCAGCCGCTTCCCATCCCTGCCCCCATCCCCTAAAAAGTTTGATGACCGCAAAGGAAACCGAAAAAAAAGTTGTCTTGCCCCAGTCCTGGCGGGCCATCAGCATCTCTTTTGTTCGCTGCGAACCCACAGTCCCCCGTGACGTCACCCGGAGCCCGGGCCAATCGGCGCGCGGTCGGCGGCCGCGGGCGGGGCGGGGACAGCCCAGCGGGTCTCTCCTCCCCCGCGCCCCAGGCCTCCAGCGGGGCGGGAGGGGACTGTCCCATATAAGCCCCGGCTCCCGGGGTTCGGACGCCCGCGCCGGCTGTGCTGCACAGGGGGAGGAGAGGGAACCCCAGGCGCGAGCGGGGAGAGGGGACCTGCAGCCACAACTTCTCTGGTCCTCTGCATCCCCTCTGTTCCTCCACCCGTCCCCTTCCCACCCTCTGGCCCCCACCTTATTGGAGGCGTCAACCCCCCGGAGGCATTGGAAGGGATTTTTCCCGCAGGTTGCGAAGGGAAGCAAACTTGGTGGCAACTTGCTTCCCGGTGAGGGCATCTCTTCCCCACCGTCTCAACATGCTCAGGGGTCCGGGGCCCGGGCTGCTGCTGCTGGCCGTCCTGTGCCTGGGGACAGCGGTGCCCTCCACGGGAGCCTCGAAGAGCAAGAGGCAGGCTCAGCAAATGATTCAGCCCCAGTCTCCGGTGGCTGTCAGTCAAAGCAAGCGTGAGTACTGACCGCGGGCTGAAACAGGCTGCCTCAGGGATGGGACTCTACAGCCGACCAAAGTTGGGGCTGAAGTTTTGTGCGCGCGCGTGTGTGCGAGTGTGTGCGCGCTTTACTGAGAGAAACCAGCTGTGCACACAAAAGGATCGAGTTTTGAGCAGGCTGCTTCTGAGGGCCTGAGATGATAAGATCATGCATTGGAGGACGGGGACTCTGCGACCTACCCGTGTTCTAATAAATTCTGCACGTTCAGATAGATTGTCCTTCTAGGAATTAACCAAAACTTGCTTTTAAAGAGAAAAATGATGCATGTCTATAAATTTTCCGTCCAGGATTAGTGTGGTCCTTACTGCTACTTATTTCCTTCTGTTAAATAATTGGTCAAATATTTTCAACATGGGGGTGGAAAGGGGGTATTGAAATAGCTGTCTTGTTTGTAACTGACTTGGAAGAGATGTAATTGGTTCCAACCTCTTTAGGGCCGCTCAGGATACTTCACCAAGAACAGAGGTTGGAATTCTTTCCATTTTTCAAAGACACACCCTCCTTTTGCTTCGAGAAACCTGCTTAAAGTTGTCCTTTTTTACTATTACTCCAAAAGAATAGTTAAGTTCCTTGCAAGTTTTAAAAATGTGATTTCAATTGTCTGCCTTCCAAAATGTTTCCAACTTTTTTATGTAGACCCCTGGCCAGATGCAAATGACATCATTGTATATAACTTTTAGCAAAGTTGAAAGGAAAAAAATATACCTAAATATTCACATGAAGAAAATTCCATAATTTTGGGAAAAGGAGGAATGGAAATGTAGTAACGTTTTCCTTCAATTATTTGCAGCCGGTTGTTATGACAATGGAAAACACTATCAGATAAATCAACAGTGGGAGCGGACCTACCTGGGCAATGCCTTGATTTGTACTTGTTATGGAGGAAGCCGAGGTTTTAACTGCGAGAGTAAACCTGAAGGTAAGTCACCACAAACCCCATAGTTAGTATCTTTTAATACATGAAGTGGTAATTGTTAAACTTTGCATTCGTAAGTAAAACTACATACACCATTTTTCTAATAGAATTACCTGTCATTTCCTCTGAATAAACGTTTAAAAACTGCTTGTGTTTGCTTTTCACATGCTTTTACCTTTAAAACAAAGAAACAAATCTTTCCCAAATTAGTTCCTAGAGTCTTGTTTTTGCTTTACTCTCCCAGTTTTTGATGAGAAAATCAAAGATTTTGTGTGTCCTCTGACCAAAAAAAAATTGCTTATAAAATTTTAATTTATTAGAAAGCAGTCTCAAATCTTAAACTGTTAGTTTATGAGCCAGAAAACACTTTGGGGACCTATATTATAAAATAATTTGTCAGCGGCAGTTAACACAAAACCACTAGCCACTTCAAAGTTCTCATTCCTTTGGGACCATTGACATTTTTCTTATAAATAGCAACTCTGTCAGAGAAGCACTCATGAGGGGAAAATGGAAATCATAGGATTAACAAATGTTAAGGCCTGGTGGGAGGTGGGGATCTTCAAATTGTTTCTTTGTTTTTGTTTTGTTTTGTTTTTGAGACAGAGTCTTGCTCTGTCACCAGGCTGGAGTGCAGTAGCATGATCTCAGCTCACTGCAACCTCTGCCTCCTGGGTTCAAGCAATTCTCCTGCCTCAGCCTCCTGAGTAGCTGGGATTACAGGCGCACACCACCACACCCAGCTAATTTTCGTATTTTTAGTAGGGACAGGGTTTCCCCATGTTGGTCAGGGTGGTCTCGAATTCCTGACCTCAGGTGATCTACCCGCCTTGGCCTCCCAAAGTACTGGGATAACAGGCTTGAGCCACTGTGCCCAGCCAGTTGTTTGCTTTTTATGTGAACCTTGGTTTGACTTCCTGAGTCAGAGATTGGGATCTGAAACCCTTCACAAATCTAGCTCTGTCATAAGTTAGTACTTCATATGACCTTTTTCTAAGAGCCTGAGATTTCTTTACAATATGAGTAATTTACAGAAAATTTGAGAATTTGTCAAGGTCAGAAACCATGGCCTTATTAGAGCCTAGGATAAAAATCTGTATCTCTCACTTCATTTTATTCTTTGAGTTGTACCATGTTACTTGTGGAATAGAAAAGTGGGTTTTCCTTTAGAGGGGATTAGTGAACTAGAAAAACTTGTACCTAAGTGAGGCTCACGTGGACTTTCCTTTTCCCCTCAGCTGAAGAGACTTGCTTTGACAAGTACACTGGGAACACTTACCGAGTGGGTGACACTTATGAGCGTCCTAAAGACTCCATGATCTGGGACTGTACCTGCATCGGGGCTGGGCGAGGGAGAATAAGCTGCACCATAGCAAGTAAGGAAGACATTGTGTAAAATGACGCCAAAATACCAAATATGAATGTCTCTGTTACCATCACTGTCATTTTCTGTTATCCATGACTGGATATTCCTAACTTTGGGATTTGGCCCTGGTGACCTGGTACTCTTAAGTGGTCACCCAACTGGTTCCTGTGTTTCTTAAAGACGGGTATGAGCACAGATGGAGTCAGTGTTTGATGTGTGTGCGTTTATGAGTGTGTGTGCATTTATGAGTGTGTGCGCATTTATGAGTGTGTGTGCATTTATGAGTGTGTGTGTTTGTGTACACAGTAGAACCAAGAGACCTCCTGGGTTCCATTTCAATAAGACATGCTTAGGGGAGTTGCCCATTTTGAATCACCTGGACATCTTCAAGCTAGACAAATCATGAGACTTTTCTGCCGTGACTAGGAAGGTGTTCATGAAGAGTGAACAAGCCATGTGTTGTGTGATCTTCTTGTTTGCCATGCAGAGACCTCTTACACCTCCCAGAAACAGTCTGGTTTCTTGGTGACCAGTAGGTTGTACCCAGGAAGCAGATGTCCCTATTCCAAGGGATAATACTAAATTATTAACCCAATCGTGTTTGCTAAGGAACTTTGGGAACCGGGTTGATTCTCATCAACTCCAGTTTAGCTAAGGCACTCTTTCCAGTATGATTCACTGAGTTACCAATAGATTCTATTAACATAGTATTTAAGTTTTTAGATCCATTCTTTAAATATAAGTCATCTTAAAGGCTTCTATTCAAAAGTGTTCCGTGTGAATAGGCCCAGTCAAGTTACCCCATACTTCATGTTAGGCTTTATCCAACTTTACAGGCAAATCGCAAGAGGCAAGTGTCCATAGTGTTTAGTCTAGTTCAGCATTTGAATATGCCATTGGATTTAACACCTTAGAAAACTACCAGGATTTCCACACTTTATATGTATGTGTCTGTTTGCTTTCCCCCAAAATGACATTTCTATCCTAGGGTAAAATACAGGCTCTCCATGCTCCTAAAACCTGGAGTGCTATGCCTGCTGTGGCCTTTTCACTGAATTAGTCTCAGTCTTAGCCTGCTGTATGTGAGTGAAGACCAAGCCTCCCAGCCTTTCTTTTCTGCTTAGGACCCAATTTCCTGTGATCTCTCTGGGAAAGCAGGATTTTTGACCTCTTCCTTGCCATCCAGATTTCTCTGTAGTTTTCCATTGTGTTCTAAACAAGACACTTAATTGAATTGACTCCAAGTGACCAGACCTGTTAATGTTTCCCCTGTCTCTGATGGGAAAGCTGTTGTCTGTGTCTCTACTTTAGCCAACCTAAGTACCTACCATGGGTGGAACATGAGACCAAAAAAAAGAGAAAAATTGGTTCTGCCTTCTCCTAACATTTGTGTTGTATCTTCAACAGACCGCTGCCATGAAGGGGGTCAGTCCTACAAGATTGGTGACACCTGGAGGAGACCACACGAGACTGGTGGTTACATGTTAGAGTGTGTGTGTCTTGGTAATGGAAAAGGAGAATGGACCTGCAAGCCCATAGGTGTGTGAGTCTCAGGGCTGAGCCAGAGCTGGGATGCTTAGTTCTAATGTGGAGTTAGACCAGAATCACATCTACGTAGGTCATAGACCTGAATTCCAATGAAAACCAATGGGAATTTCATTTGAAATAATGAATTATTATAGAATCCATAGTCTTCTTACAGGAATCAGATCAAAAAGTACTGACTGCACATAGAAGTCTGAACTTTGCTTCAAAAGTATAGAGATTTAGAATGAAGTCATTTCTTTTACCTAATAGCTGATCCCAGATTCCTCTTTGGTCAAGATATAATTTATTTAAAAGAAAAAAATGACACTTTGGACACATTTCTCTATGGAATGTCCTGGACTGAAACATGAAATAGTGTGTGCTTGTCACACTCTGGTCATTTCTTTTCGAATTAAAACTTGTTGAGCTTCTTTGGGTCTCAGTCCTCAGTTGAATTCTGTAAGTATAAGCCTGAAAGTTTCTGGCTATAAATTTTACTCTGTTTATTTATCTTCTAATTTAGAGATTCTTGTCTTGTTTTGTATTGTTTTGCTTTCCAACATTTTAAAATAGCTTTTTTTTTTTTTGTCATTGTATTTAGGCCACTCAAAATTCATAATTGGTCATTTGTAATTGGAATTTTGCATATTTAGTCTCCCACAGACTAGTTATACACATAAATCCTTGCTACTGGAAATGCTGGTGGGAAGTTTGGGGCTCTCTGAAAATATGTAGTCCATGTACTTATTAGGAGAATGGAATTTCTGCCTGCCAACTCAGCTGGAGCTTTCTTTTGCCTTGGCTACTTACTGTGTGCTTAGATGCTGGGTGTGTCATTCTTTCTGAACAGAGTGCCACTTAAAAAAAATGTGGCTGAATTTTTGCTTACACACTACACTTTAAATTACAGGGAGCTTGCACAATTCAAAATAACCATTTTTTTTTCCTGTTTTTCTTCCAAATTTCCCTACAGCTGAGAAATGTTTTGATCATGCTGCTGGGACTTCCTATGTGGTCGGAGAAACCTGGGAGAAGCCCTACCAAGGCTGGATGATGGTAGATTGTACTTGCCTGGGAGAAGGCAGCGGACGCATCACGTGCACCTCTAGAAGTATGTTTTACATCCTTATGTTAAAGTCCAGGTATTGTTTTCTGGACTCCTAGAGAGACGGGTAATACTATGTCACTTAGAACCTATCCAGTATACCAGCATGCTTTGGTAACTTCTGGATGTCAAGAAAACTTTCATAACCAACTTACTCTGCATCTTCAGAGAAGACTACATAAATAGAAAAACATACCACTTCAATAAGGTTCAATCTCAGCTCACTGCCACTGACAAAGAGTTGAACAAAAGGTTTAGGTTTCCTTCTATGTTTGAAATTTAAATAAGGCACATTCATAGGCTAAATTGATAAAATTAAAAAGAATTTATCCCATACATTAAATGATCTACTCTGGAGTTAAGAATAGTATCTCTGACCCAACGCATTTTATTAGTGCTATAAAGAAACTGGGCCCTGGCATCTTTACTGCTCCTTCTAAGATTGTCTTGGGGTCTTAATTGTTGCCTTTGGGTTTCAAGGCTCCTTTTTTGATATTTTACACTAATAACAACTAGAGAGTTTGTTGAAGTAAAACAGCCATTAACTGCTGGTGTTGTAAATAAGTTTAAAATCAAATCCAAATAATTTGAACCTATTTTATTTATCTGGCTGAAAACATTTAACTATCTTAACATAGCCATCATCCAAATTCAAATTCTTTGCTAACAAAAAATAGGTCTCTCATGAAAAATGGTAACAATTTTGACCAAAACTTTCCCAGAAACTTGCTGGTTTATTAGCTATTTTGCATTTAAAATGTTACTGTGATCATCAGACTTCCAGGATCTTTGTGGCAATATTTTAGCTTAAGACAAATTAGATGTCTGACTCAAACCTTATCTATTATTTAGAACTCTTTAAATAGCAAGTTGGGAAAAGTTTCGGAAAGAGAAGTCATTTATTCCAGAAAATTTTATAAGCACTTACTTTGTTCGAGGTATTATAGGGGTGCAGATATGAACTGAACATTAGCTCAGCCTTCGAAGAGCACTTAGGGGGTCAGGGAGATGAGAAAGTCTTACACATATTTATCATCTGCAAAACACAATATTAAAAGTTTCAACAGAACTACTGAAAGTAGCACTATGGAGGTTCAGGGGATGATAATACTTTTAGCGGGGGAGTTGGGAAAAAGCTCTAATCAGTAATTATACCTTCACGCAAACTTCTGTTCTTGTGGGAGATGAATGCGAGTGTGTATTTGTTTGAACCTACATCGACTGTTAATTTTTTGTGTCTAACCCAGTAGTTGCAACAATATCTGATTCACAAAGAAATCAGATCCTCTATACTCACATCATGGTACAGAGCAAATCTGGATTATAATTTAAATTATCTATTTACCAGATAAATGAACACATAGACTAATGGTCATTTAGTTACAAATTATCATTTTATGTTGATCCCACTCTTCCATTGGAGGGCTAACACTGAATAATTTGGGGCTATTTTGCTAGTGATTTTTAAATACTGTAGGTGTTGGAGTATAGGGGAGGGGAAAATAACATTTTAGTAAAAGAAATTGTGCATCCTCTAAATTTTTTACATAACAAATGAAGAAAGAGATACTACCATCTTTTTATAGCTTCTTTGTATCCATTGGTGAAGACCCTTTAAGACCTGCTTGTCTCCCCATTGTTTTAAGTTTTTTTTGTTTGCTTATTTGTTTGTTTGTTTGTTTGTTTTGAGACAGAGTCTCGCCCTGTCGCCCAGGCTGGAGGGCAGTGGCGTGATCTCGGCTCATTGCAACCTCCACCTCCTGGTTCAAGCGATTCTCCTGCCTCAGCTTCCCGCATAGTTGGGATTACAGGGGCCCGCCACTATACCCGGCTAATTTTTTTTGTATTTTTAATAGAGACGGGGGTTTCACCATGTTGCCCAGGCTGGTCTCGAACTCCTGACTGCAAATGATCCACCCTCCTAAAGTACTAGGATTGCAGGCATGAGCCACGGCACTCAGCCTGTTTATAGTTTTCTAAAGCAAGTTCCCTATTGAAAGGCAGGCCATCCCAGCACTTTGGGAGGCCGAGACAGGCGGATCACGAGGTCAGGAGATCGAGACCATCCTGGCTAACACGGTGAAACGCCGTCTCTTTTAAAAAACACAAAAAACTAGCCGGGCGAGGTGGTGGGCGCCTGTAGTCCCAGCTACTCGGGAGGCTGAAGCAGGAGAATGGCCTAAACCCAGGAGGCGAAGCTTGCAGTGAGCTGAGATCCGGCCACTGCAACCCAGCCTGGGTGACAGAGCAAGACTCCGTCTCAAAAAAAAAAAAAAAAAAAAAGAAAGGCAGGCCATAGACAGTGATGACTAGGAAAAGTCCTGGAAAAGCCTGAGAAGGAAAAAGATGAAATATAATGCCAGAGAATGAAGTTAGCCAAAGGAACGGTGTGAAAACAATGAATGAATGAATGAATGAACGAACGAATGAATGAATATGTTATTTGACAGAGAGATGAAACTAGACTAAACCATTCAGCTCCCTTTCCATTGTAACAAATATAATTTCATCTTTCAGAAGTGTAATACCTTGCAGCACTAGAGCTGAATATGAACCTATTAGCAAAAATAGATTACCAGGCATAGATAGCATTCCTTTTTTAAGTTTGAACTGACCACTTGCCACTCTTGACCTGATATATGTATTTATGTGCTTCCTTTGTGACACAGATAGATGCAACGATCAGGACACGAGGACGTCCTATAGAATTGGAGACACCTGGAGCAAGAAGGATAATCGAGGAAACCTGCTCCAGTGCATCTGCACAGGCAACGGCCGAGGAGAGTGGAAGTGTGAGAGGCACACCACTGTGCAGACCACATCGAGCGGTGAGGCACAGGACGAGCAGGGGCGGGAAACGGGGAAGCAGGTCAAGAAATATTTCCACAAATCCGTCTTTCCTTTGACATGCCATTTGGGGATAATTTGCAGGGTTTCAGTGAATAACCTAAGATCATTTAACACATTATGGGTTGTTAAAACTTTTTTTAATGTCAGGTTTTAACTTTTTGAGAAATAAATGAAAATTTGCAGGGTTTCAGTGAATAACCTAAGATCATTTAACACATTATGGGTTGTTAAAACTTTTTTTAATGTCAGGTTTTAACTTTTTGAGAAATAAATGAAAATGATGCAAATAAATCTTAGGGGGAAAAAAGCCAGATTTATCTCCAAAAGATAAAACTGAGTTTTAAAGAATCCTATCATCATAAAATCTACCATGGATAGATCACACACACACACACACACACACACACGCACACACACGTATTTTGAATATCCAAAGTTCATTTGAAAGGAAATGAGAGTTATAATTAGATGACTACTTGGTTCTTCCCTAGGAAAGAACAAAAAAAGTACATTTGAGTTTTCTGTTGTTTTTTGTTTGTTTGTTTGTTTTTGAATGAAATATACTTCCCTGTTCCGACATTGAGCTCTTTTTGTAGTGGAAACCATCCTTCATATGTGGTTTCTATGCTCTGGCAAACTTTGTTACATTTTATAAAGTAATGCACAATCATTTTCTTCATGTATTGGCATTTGAAATTTTAGAAATTCAGAGAGGACCTGGAGATGGCCATGAAAGACATGATATCCAAGCATTCTTTTTAAAAAAACAAGTTTTAATCATTTTTGGCATAAGAACAAGATTTTTACATCATAAATGTTTCATAAAAATCTGAAGAGAGAAATATGGCCAACATGAATGTGCACTCCTCTCATTATTTTTAATACGTTTTGATCAACTTTTTACTATATGATGTGCCAGTATCATTATATAGTGTCTCAGCCATCCTTCAGTTAAAAATATTAATTGTTCTAATTTTTCTTCTTTTGATGAGTTTTTTTCTTGCTTTGGGCACTTACAAAGGTGAACAAGATTAGATTTGATATCTTTGAGTTATTTGATTATCATTAATAAAATTGCTACTGACCAAAAAAAGTTATAAATGTCAATCTACCAAAATAGATTAAAAGAGTAGGTGGGAATTAAATGGGGATAAATACTCAGTAAATATTAGCTATTTTTATGAATATTGCCAATACTGAAAAGACTCCATTGTTCAAAAAAGTTTGAAAAGCACTGGGTTAAACAAAATGGAACCTGCTCTGCAGAATTTGTATGTTCCTTTACATCATACTCTCCATGGTGGCGTGTAGGGGATGGGCGCCATGTCTCCCTAGTACGTTTGACCTTGGGATTCTTTGCCTGTGAACATCTTTGGGTTCTAGTGTTCAGCAGCACTTAGGGAGGCACTGAATTCAGTGTACCTTTGGTCTAGCATCAACCCTGATTCTGTTCTGCGGTGGGCCCTGGCCTCCAAGAGAACAGATATCTAAAAGTTGAAAGAAAAGATCGACACATCCTGTTGTATTGTTCTGAAAGGAAAGCTGTCTTAAGAGGATCGATTGGTTTTAGAAAAAGCACAACAGAATCGCAATAATACTGAGGAGAAATAAAATGTGGAAGGTGGAGGTGACCTCCAGAGAATCCAGGACAGCTGCCGAAGGCACCCTCTAATGAGCTCAGTTACACAGAAAAGCGAGGAGATGTTCAAGGTATCTGCTGTATGGAGTGGCAGGATGATGTCTGTGATTTAGAAATATAATCCTGGCCAGGTGTGGTGGCTCATGCCTATAATCCCAGCACTTTGGAAGGCCGAGGCAGGTGGATCACCTGAGGTCAGGAGTTCGAGACCAACCTGGCCAACATGGCAAAACCCCATCTCTACTAAGAATACAAAAAAAGGTCAGCCGGGCATGGTGGAATGTGCCTGTAATTCCAGCTACTCAGGAGGCTGAGGCAGGAGAATCGCTTAAACCTAGGAGGCAGAGGTTGCAGTGAGCCGAGATCACGCCACTGCACTCCAGCCTAGGCAACAGAGTGAGACTCCATCTCAAAAATAACCCCATAAAACAAACAAACAGAAATATAATCCCAGTAGCCCCAGTTGAGCTGGAGGATGGAGACCACTTGGTAGACACTTGTGGATTATTTCCTAGACTAAATACAAAAGCAACTGCTGAATAAGGGACATTTGTTTTTTCCAGTCCCAGGCCAGTAACGACATGGATTTCAGAGTGATCTCTGTGAGATCCTAAAGATCCTGACTGTAGAAAGTAGTGAATTGTCTTCTCTCACCCAGTTTCATGACCTTCCCTTCTCATGCCATTAGGATCTGGCCCCTTCACCGATGTTCGTGAAGCTGTTTACCAACCGCAGCCTCACCCCCAGCCTGCCCCCTATGGCCACTGTGTCACAGACAGTGGTGTGGTCTACTCTGTGGGGATGCAGTGGCTGAAGACACAAGGAAATAAGCAAATGCTTTGCATGTGCCTGGGCAATGGAGTCAGCTGCCAAGAGACAGGTATGCATTATCTTTTTGAAGAATAGGACTGATGACTTTATTATTTAGTTTTTGAAGGACAATACATTCATTCAATGTGAAACAATAAAACAAACAAGAGAAGCTTGTAATCTTTACCACCCTGTGATAACAATCAGGGTTGGCATTTGAAACATTTTCTTCCAACCTTTTTAATTTATGTATTTTCTTTCTGGCGATGGGCATCATGGGTAAAGATTGTATTATCTTTATTTGTCTAAAGTGTTGTTACAAGAGAGCTGCTTTCTGAATGATCATCAAAATTTTATATTCTAAATCTCAATTTTCAGCAACTTTGTGATGTAAACATGTTCCAATAACCTAATATATGTATTCTGGGCTACAAATGTGGTAGTAACTATGGCAATAAAAATTGGTACACAATTCTCCCCCAGAATAGCCTTATATATTAATTTTTATGGCATAGATATAGCCATAAATATTATCCCAACATCCTTAAGCAGCATCTTTAATTGACCTGTATAAATATAGCTTTACAAATAGAGAAACTGAGGCATGGCAGCAGAAGTGGTCATGAAGGATATCAGCAGAAGAACTCAGGTGTCATTCTATCCACAGTAGACGTGGATTCCTGAGTAATGCATTTAGACTGAAATTAACGATGATCATCTGTACTCATACTTTCTTCCTTTGAGGGCACAAGCTCAGTATCTCATTGAAGCCATAAATAAGCAGCTGCTAGTGGGAGATAAAGCATCTCTGTTTACTGACACTCCTTTGATTATGATTGTAGCTGTAACCCAGACTTATGGTGGCAACTCAAATGGAGAGCCATGTGTCTTACCATTCACCTACAATGGCAGGACGTTCTACTCCTGCACCACAGAAGGGCGACAGGACGGACATCTTTGGTGCAGCACAACTTCGAATTATGAGCAGGACCAGAAATATTCTTTCTGCACAGACCATACTGGTGAGTGTCCCAAGGGGGAGCCACAGAAGTGAAAAAAAAAACTCACTTGCATGCCCTATTTTTATTTGCCAGCATTCTAGCCATTTATTTTGAGGCTGCCCAAGAAGCATCGCTTTTGTTAAGTTTGGACTCAAGAGATAATGGAGCTCACATAACAGCTGAGGATTCTTCCATCTTCCCCAGTACTGTTGGGAAATGACACCAAGGGAATAGCCTTCCAGTTCATTTGATTTAACACATTGGGATTATGATGTGATTAAAGATACTTGTATTTTGGAATCAGTAGATGATCCCACAGAGCTGAGGAATACACAGGATGAATATTTTAATGCCTTAGCTTATTTTCCAGTTAAAACAATGTTGTATTCAAAGCTATCATTTAATCTTTTGTGGGGGGTGCTGGGGAAATGACAGTGAAAATGGGATTTAAATCTGTTTTGAAGGTGAAGGTAAACATTATAAGAAGCTTAGAACTATATTATCAGATATTTTTTATTCTGAAATAGACTCTCTGAGAATTAGCTGCAGAAACTTGGTTCTCTCAGACCAGTAATTCTGTGTACATTGGAAAGCTCAGCGGTAATCTTTTCCTTCCTTGTTGTGTATTGTTCCTGGCAGTTTTGGTTCAGACTCGAGGAGGAAATTCCAATGGTGCCTTGTGCCACTTCCCCTTCCTATACAACAACCACAATTACACTGATTGCACTTCTGAGGGCAGAAGGGACAACATGAAGTGGTGTGGGACCACACAGAACTATGATGCCGACCAGAAGTTTGGATTCTGCCCCATGGCTGGTAAGATGAAGCCCTTGTGGGTTGTCTTGTTTGACAACTATTTAGGGAATAGAGACTAAAGACTAGTGTCCAGTTTACTCCTATTTCATTCATTAAGACAATTTTGAGACAACAGAAAACTTCACGTGGTGTGTGTGTGTGTGTGTGTGTGTATGTGTGTGATGTTACATCATATACATAAGGATTGGGAAGAATAATTAGATAATTATTTATATAATTTTTAAACCTCATTGACATGATTTAGTGTCAAAAGTATAATTCCTTATTTCTAAGTCTGGAAATATGAATTTACACAGGTTTGTCTTTGTAAAGAGCACACAACTGAGTAGCTCACAACATTTAATATATATATGATGGCTTTAGTCACAGAGCTACAACATTGACACATGGTTGTGGTTTGATGGCATAAGCTCCAGCACTTATTAAAGAGTGCCAAAGTGACTAAAACTCAGTGTTTTCTAACAGGTAGGGAATCTCGCCTTTTTTTTTTTTTTTTAAGGTTTCCAGTTTGTATAGATGGCGAACAAATGGAAACCAATATCTTTTACTTGTTTTCAGATTTCAAGAACCCCATAGATTCCCCTTGATTTTCCAGTTGTAGAACCAAGAGCTTGTGCAGTAGGCACTGTCAAGAGTGACTATGAGACAAAGAAACTGCTTACACTTTTATTTCTTTATTTCAACAAAAGAAAATGTTGAGTTTAGAAGAAAAAACCACTTTTGCTTGAAATTCTATATCCAAACACATAGTTTTTATTTGATCCAGAATAAATTGGAACTGGGAAAAGTTATGAAGCAGTAGTTAAATCCAGGCTTCTAGAACAGCATGAACCCTTTGTGTGAATGTGTAGGTATTATCTTAGTTTAACATCCCCTAACCCTTCCTGTAACTATTTTCTATGACATACTTCATGTTTGGACTACGTTTTCTGCCTCCAGGGCTCAAAAATTCTACCCCTTCACCTGACAGCACTTAGATTTCTTGGATGCACACAAAGCTTCTTCCCCAGTGAGAATTCTTGGGATGACCAAACTGAACGGATCCTATTGCACACATACCTGTTTAGACCTTGTGATCATTTATCAAGTGCCTTTCTCATCCATTTCCAAACAGCCCATGAGGAAATCTGCACAACCAATGAAGGGGTCATGTACCGCATTGGAGATCAGTGGGATAAGCAGCATGACATGGGCCACATGATGAGGTGCACGTGTGTTGGGAACGGTCGTGGGGAATGGACATGCATTGCCTACTCGCAGCTTCGAGGTACGCTGGCTGATTAATGAAAACATTTGAGATGGCAAAAGGTACAGAGAGGGAGACATTTTTTTAATGAAAACTTGCACTTTGCCACAAGCAGGG
The DNA here is from genome assembly GCF_049350105.2 of Macaca mulatta. NCBI lineage: Eukaryota > Metazoa > Chordata > Mammalia > Primates > Cercopithecidae > Macaca > Macaca mulatta. Next base: position 120,629,229 of record NC_133417.1, on the reverse strand, counting down.
GAAGAAATACTCAATGCCACTTCATTCATTAGTCTACCATGCTTGGTAAGATAAGCCTTTCAGGCAGCCTGCTAAGACAAGCTGGCATAGCAATGCTAACGTCCTGAAACATTCCTAGGATGTAAGTACTTAGGCTGAGCCAAAAAGATGACTTCAAAAGTAAGAATGAAACATTTGATCCATTCAGCTTTAGGCTATGCCACTGGATTCATGTCTAGAAAAGATAGGATAATTTCTGTAAAGAAATGAAGACCTTGTTATTCTAAAATCAGATCCTTGCAGATCTAAATTTCAGGAAACAAATACATAGGGGACTAACTTTCCTTGTTCAGATTAGTTTTTCTCCTTTGCACCCAGCTGTATAATATGAGGAAGTATTGACTTATTTAAAGTGTTTTAGTTTTCCATTTCTTTGATTTGAAAAGTAATAGTTAGGGAGAACTCTGAGCTATTAATAATCTGTATGGCTAGTGTGTAGATACTGGTCTGAATTTGTTCTCCTTTTGTGGTGTCCAGTGGGTAACACCATCCAGGAGTAATAATTACATGTGGTGTTGCAGAGCTGAAAGAGACCTTAATAACACATACAGACCTCACTCTATAGATCAGAAGCTGAGACCCAAAAAGGAAAAAGTAATTTCCTCAGGATCTCTCAAAGAGTGAGCAACAGAGTTGGCCTAATTTATTTTAGCAATATGAATACTGTTGACATTTTATTTCCCAAATATATATATCTCCACCCCTTCCCCCTATTCCATAGACCAGACCACTACATCATGCTGGGTGTTAGATAAATATGTTTAATCTTCTTCTTATTTATCCTAACAAGCAGATATTTAAAGGAAATTACCAACTAAGCAAGAAACTTTCAGAAAGTAAGATGTATATTTGTTCAAATATTGGCTTTTCACAGGAAAGTGTATTTTACTACTTTTTTTTTTTTGAGACGGAGTCTCGCTCTGTCGCCCAGGCTGGAATGCAGTGGCGTGATCTTACTCCCAGCTCCGTCTCCCAGGTTCATGCCATTCTCTGTAGTAGCTGGGACTACGGGCGCCCGCCACCACGCCCGGCTAGTATTTTTAGTAGAGAAGGGTTTCACCGTGTTAGCCAGGATGGTCTCCATCTCCTGACCTCATGATCCGCCCACCTTGGCCTCCCAAAGTGCTGGGATTACAGGCGTGAGCCACCGCGCCCGGCCATATCCTTTACTTGAGCATGCTGTAACCTCTGCAACAGTTACAGATTTTGGAGAGAAAAAAAAATTTTTTGGCAAAAATTGTATTAAAAAGGTTATTCTATGCTTGTAGAAAAGTTATTTTAGTGGAAGGTGTTGATAATTAAGCAGAAGTAGCTGTGTGCTTTGAGAAGCATACCTTTTTTCTTTCATCAATGGAACTTTAAAAAGTTTCTCACTCACCCACCTATTTCCTCAACAGATCAGTGCATTGTTGATGACATCACTTACAATGTGAATGACACATTCCACAAGCGTCATGAAGAGGGACACATGCTGAACTGTACATGCTTTGGTCAGGGTCGGGGCAGATGGAAGTGTGATCCCGTTGGTGAGTAGCCCCATTTCCCTAGATGAGTTTGCACAGGGAGAATGGTGAGCAAGTTTCAGATGAGAAAAGCTATGTGAAATCACGTGACTGAAGTTGGCTCCAGACTTTAATCAGTTGCTTGCAAAGAGCTTTGTAAAGTCTTCTCTCTAATACTGAACCAAAATATCTTGATATTGGTAGTCATCTGGTTTTTGCTGAATTCGATGAAAAATTTAGGCTTATTTTAATTGAATGGAATTTATTCTTTGGTTTAGAATCATAAAGATAATTCATGCTATGAAAAGTATTGTTTCCTTTTTTTTTTTTTTTTTTTTTTGAGAGAGAGAGTTTCGCTCTTGTTGCCCAGGCTGGAGTGCAATGGCAGTCTCAGCTGACTGCAACCTCTGCTTCCTGGATTCAAGCAATTCTCCTGCCTCAGCCTCCCGAGTAGCTGGGATTACAGGCATGCGCCACCAGGCCCAGCTAATTTTGTATTTTTAGTAGAGACGGGGTTTCTCCATGTTGGTCAGGCTGCTCTCAAACTCTCTTCCTTACCAGCTGTGCAACAGCATGAGCAAAGGGTTGTACCAGTAAATATCGCCCACCAAAATACTCTAGGATTTGTTTGGCTGCCCTTCAAAATAGAACTAAGCAAATAGTGAAGGTTGAGCCTTAAAAGAGCTGTGTTACCAGGACGACAAAGTTTAAGGTAATCCATTACTATTTTTTTTTTACCAAAAGAGACTGGTTGCTAACTAAGAAAACAAACTGATATCATCAGTTCGTTTAGTGTGAGATTGCGAGAACTGAGAGAGAAGCCTGAGAGGTTTTCTTAGAAGCTGCTCAGCAAGTACTCATAGTTAAAGTCTAGCTCTGTCATTTAAATGTCAAATTAGTTTCTTTAAATTTTGAAGAAGGAAAATGAAATTATTGCAGATTTTTTTCTTGCTATTCAAATGTTAAGCCAGTTACATTAATATGGGTAAAATAATATCTAATATTTAATATTAATATGTAGATTATCAATATATACTGAAATCCAAATCTTTACATTTTTATTTAGAAATATTACCCTTTAGAAAACTATTCCTCCTAATAGGTACTTTTTTTTTATTATTATTACAAATTGTCCTGTAAGGTAAAGAATGTGAACAAAATACTTTTTTGACTGCATATATGTGTAAGGACAGTTGCAAATTTCTATTCAAACTAAATGTATGCTCTAGCACCCTGACATTAAATTCATAGTTTTAAGTCTTCAAGGCTGTTTATCTTTTCCTTGCGTGTATTTTAGACCAATGCCAGGATTCAGAGACTGGGACATTTTATCAAATTGGAGATTCATGGGAGAAGTATGTGCATGGTGTCAGATACCAGTGCTACTGCTATGGCCGTGGCATTGGGGAGTGGCATTGCCAACCTTTACAGACCTATCCAAGTAAGTAGCTCTATTACTGCAAGTTGAGAACTGCCAATTGGGTTGTAACAACAGGGCAGTGATTATTAATGATCTCATGCCTAAGTTGGGGGTCTCCCCTCTTTCCCACCCTTTTCTCCTATTATTATCTAATAATTGAATTTTTCATTAAAATAACTTTTCTCTCTTCCTCTGTCAAGTAAAAGGTAGAGAAGGCTATGAAGATGTGCCTGTCTATAATTTTACTTCTTAACACTGTAAAATATGCCATTAGGTTAAGACACTCTGGCTGATTTCATCTTATATCCATACATGGAAATAAAAACCACCAAGTGAGTTATGCTGGGAGTAAAGGTTTGGGGTTTTATATTATGATTCTTAACAGAGAAGCTGTGTAGAGAGATGGCATGAAATGCAACCTAGGGTACGTGTTCATTCAACATGTCATCTAAGCTCCCTTTGTATCAAACTTCTCATTTATTTGATCAATTGCAGCCAGGAACACAGTATGTTGGGCCAAGGGTTGAGTAACTTGGTCAACTCTCTGCCCACACAGTTCAAACACCCTCAAATGTTTATTGCTGAGTTTTTCCAGGTCAAAAAGACATCATACCTAGCTGTAGGTGTAATTAATTCATTTGGGGGAAAAATTGCATTTAAATATTCACTGAGTGATTACAATAAAACATGTTACTAAAACATGAAAGGCTAATTAAAAGACATCAGTTATTTGAGCAACTGCTGAGGTACAAAATCTCCAAAGTCTTCACTAATGTTTAACTTAAAATATGGCCTACATTCAGAAATAAAAAAGAGTTTCAGGGTGTCAGAATCTGCATGTGACAGAAATTAAGATTAAATTAACTCTGTAATAAGAGATTCACTGTGACAGAGAACAAGCTATGGGAACAACTTGGCCAAAGGTAGTGTTAGCCAAGCCTCACTCCTCCATTTCCTCATCTGTAATATGGGGAGATTGTAGCTGATTACCTTTAAAGTTCCATCCTAAGTACTAAACACCCAGATGCACCTTTTCTGGGAACTTGGAAGATTCTGCTTTTCCCAACCCTCAGACACTGTCAGTGCTGGGGAAGGTGACTTTGCTTTTGAAGGCTTATAGCACAGATTGATCAACCTCCTAAGCTGTATTTCTTGGAGGATTTGGGTGTAGGAATCACTTAATGTTTTGTAACTTAATATATGCTTGCCGGAAGCATTTAGGTGGACATGTTAGAGATAAAATCCATAAAGGAAGGAATCCTTGAGTTATTGGAGTTTTACATGTTGACCTTACTCCTACTCTTTAAAAAGGAGAACAGCAAGAGCCCACTGAGCACAGAGGCAATTTTGGAGGGAAGAGATTGGCATTTGACCTCAGATACGCTCTTTGGTGCTTATCTGTATCTCTGGTTTGCTCAGTGGCCTAGCATGTAGGGCTTTAAGAGTGTGGTGAGAATAAAGGAACAACAGATTACCAATAGATTGTCTCTGAGTTCTGCCCTGTTTGTTCCTCCTACAGAGAACTTGGTAGAGTTGTTCAAACTAGCAAAAGATAAGAGACATTTGGTTTGTCAATAAGCAACTAGAAAAGCACAGATCTCAGCAAAATAAATAGAGAAAAAAAGGACTGAGTCGAAAAATCATAAATGTTTAACTTCTCCAAGGACACTACTATTGGAAATTACTCAGTTAGACTTTATTTTAAACTAATTTTAAAAGTGTAGACATTATACTATCTCCTTTTTTGGTATCATCTCAACCATTTTATTGTTAGTTTATTCATATTGAATAAGAGAGGGAGTAAAGATTTCACAATGGCAATAGCTAGTATATGCCAATTAAGTTAACTTAAAAAGTTATACCAACTACCAGTAGCAAAAGGATTATCAAAAATTTAAATCTAATAATGTAAAAGATGTCATAATTTTTAACTTTTCTGTCTTCAAAGGTACGTAATATAAGCTAGAGTAATTATATGTAGTATAAGCTAGTATGGAGGAATTTAATTGATCTAAGAAATAACTGTCACAGTCTCTTTACTTCCTGAACAAAAACATGCTAAATTCCATTGCTGTTCAGTCCATTTCCTTTAAAGGTGGGCTATGGCACAAGGCTAAATTTAAAACGTAGAATTTCAGACCAGTGCTTAAAATCTTATGAAAGCAAAAGGGACCCGTAGTTTTGTTCCACTTTGGTTGGGGTAAAAACCATTGCAGTACCCTTTTTCCTTCCTTTCCCTGCCCGTTTTTATCCTCCTCCTTGTGTCCTTGTGGATGTAGAAATATGATTAGGCTTAGAGGTGAACAGTAAAGGTCATTTATGTTGCTTTTTTAAAACTTAGTAGACATTTAACCATTATAAGCTTTTCCCCCCTCAAAATCGTGATTGACAAAACTAAATAAACTGTGTATCAGATGTCTCTTTATAGAGGAAATTGTAGACGGATTTCTTTAAAGGATCAATATTTAAATAACCCTATGCCAATTATCATAAATAATTAAGGACATGATATTCCTAGCTTTCCTGATCTACATGGAAGTACGTTAAATAGTCACATCTCCAAAATTTTTCTTGAATAGTTGTCTTTAAAAATGTGTTTCCCTTTGTAAGGATCTTCATAAACAGAAGGGGCAATTCAAACAGGGACATGGAATTGACTTAGGCCAATTGATTAAAACAAACATCCTATGTGTTCTGTGAAATGCATACAACTTTAAAATGAAAAACTGATAATTTTATGCATTCTGGTATTTTGGTATTCATGTGGCTTGGAAATATGTGCATTAAATGGAATTACGATTCAAAGTATTTGTTAATCTTCAACCAACCCGGAATTGTTACTGGTGTAGAAGTGAGCATATTGTTCTAGAATTTCTGAATCTACATGGATATCCAAGTTATATGTTTTTTTCTGCTACAGAAAGCTTTGTTTTCAAAGAGAATTTAACAGCTTAGATAATAAAGCTTGAAAATCAATGTAGTTTTTCCTAGAAGCTTTCAGAAAACTTAAATCTGTTAATAATCTGGTGAAGTGCTTTATTACACATGCAAAATTTTGCTCTGTTTGACAGAGTGTCAGTTAAAAATTCTTGAAAAGGTTATTATAAGACATGATTTTTATTTCTAGTAACTTAAACATTGACTGACATCATAAAGATAGTGTTTTAAGAAAAGATAGTTTTCTGTTCTGCAAGCATAAATTTTCTAGCTATTTCATTATTATCTTAAATGGAGTTAACACTATTTAGAAATTGATGCTACTTCCCTTATTTTCCTTTTTTTTTTTAGACAAAAGAACCAAAACCATACTTTAAATTTTGTTGATAGCAGTGATAAACATCAAGATGTAGAAATACGGAATTTAGTATATACTTCATAAAGTCATTTCTGTTGATAACTGATTTTGGAAAAAAATAAGTTTAATCACTTAATAATTTTATGGATCAATGGTGTGATTTGGGAATACACTTCTTGAATAAAAATAAAACGAGATGTTTTTTCCAAACTGATAGATTGCTTAGACTGATGAGAAATAAAACTAGGTCTTTAATTATTACCTTTGCCTATTTGTCTAAGATTCTACCCCCATTTAGAAATGTGTTTGTTTTACATCATCTCATATGGCCTTTGGAATGTTGTTTCCTTCTTAGGTAGTAGATTCATTCTTGATGAAAACCTTCCAAAATTAGAATTTGCTTTAAAAGAGGCTCAATACAATAAGTAAATGAAGTTTGCATTCTGTATTACATTATTTTTATAGGATCGTTTCACAATTTTCTCATAATTCTTACTTTGATAATAGAGAAAATAAAAGCAAGCCAAGAGACTTTTTTTAAAAATGTATTTTATTTGCTATAAACAACTACGATTTGCATTTCTCATATGAAGAACAGTAATTATCAGCTAAAAATGGATTTGCTGCATTGATTTTCAACGTAAATATTTAAAAGATTAACTAATCCCAAATAATTTTACTATACTCACATTTAACGACAAGCAAAGCTGTTTGTAATGATGACTGTCCATGTACACAGTTTTAAGTTGGAGTGAATATCTAAGATAATTAAATGTTACATTTTCATTTCCAGGCTCAAGTGGTCCTGTCCAAGTATTTATCACTGAGACTCCGAGTCAGCCCAACTCTCACCCCATCCAGTGGAATGCACCACAGCCGTCTCACATTTCCAAGTACATTCTCAGGTGGAGGCCTGTGAGTATCCCACCCAGAAACCTTGGATACTGAGTCTCCTGACCTTATCAAATTCTGATGGTTTCTTTTTTTCCCAGCTTTTGAGCCAATAAGTCTGATTAACTATTCCTATAGCCTTTATTATATTTGCTTAGTGAACAAACAATATGTGCTCAATTAAATTGACTTGTAGACTGAGGGGATTTTGGTTTTGGTTTTGGGTTCTTTTTTTTTTTTTTTTTTTTTGCAGTGGGGCGGGGGTGGCTGGTATTTGGAAGAATTTAGCTCTTTATGTTAGAGAAATCTTTTTTGTAAGGACTTAGAACTGATAATGCTTAAAATTGTTCTTGGCCAATGTGGGAAGAGAATCTAAGGTTTTTATATGTCTTGCAACCTCATCAAAGGAAAATTACTGGTGTCATTTTCATAATTTGAAAAAAAAATAGCTAAATTAATATATTTCTTTTTTGATTCACTTTTAAAGTGATCATTTTTAAAATTTTACTTTTGATCTACTGAATTTATTTAGATAGAAGGAAAAGAGATGATGGGAGGGAAGTTTAGATGAAGGATGACAGTTGGTTTATTTAAACAGTAGCCCTGTGATTTCCTAATGAGAAGTGACTAGAAATTGAAGAAACCAAATAAGGAGGATATTGGTCTATTTAGTTTTAGTTTCTCTTACTCTCTAAACCCTGCCCTGTTTAACTCCAAAGTTCATGGCTCATAATTTGAGAAACACTATTTTAAACATAGAAGAAAAAAATGTCCATTTTAAATCATAGCTATTGAATTCCACAATTAAAAACAAACAAACAAAATTTGACCAACCCAGGCAGTTAAATTTAAACTCTTCGGGAAAAATTTAAACTGTTAAAATTATTCTTTTTCTAAATTCCTAAAGCAGAGGGACAGAATTTTTCAGATTTAAAAGAGCCTCCTAGGTGCCCGAAAAATTAGCAGAAAGAACCACGTCTAGACACATCTTTGATGTGTCAGAGTTCCAAGGATAAAAAGAAACTTTTAAAGTCTTCCATACTCAGCCAGGTTATCAATCAAATATGAGGGCACATTAATATTTTCAGACAGATTTTTGGTAGTTTATTTTCCATACATCCTTTTCCTTAAGAGTATTTGTAGATACACTCCAGAAAAACAAGAGTGAAATAAGAAGAAAGTTGTGGGGTCCAGCAAACAGTGCTTCCAAATCAGACCCCTGATAGTGGTGGAAAACTTTGCAATGTAGTAACTGCATAGCTGGCTTAGAGGGCAACCAATACAGATGGAACAGAAAGATGAGGATGGGATTGAGGGATCAGGGATTGAGGTCTCCAAGAATAAAGAGAGACTTCACAGAAAAAGCAGGCTTGGGGATAATTAATCACAGGGGCAAATAATGCAGTTAAAATAATAACATGACAATCAGGTGGAGGAATGTATAATAAACCCAAATGTGGCCGGGTGCAGTGGCTCACACCTGTAATCCTAGCACTTTGGGAGGCCAAGGAAGGCAGATTACCTGAGGTCAGGAGTTTGAGACCAGCTTGGCCAACATGGTGAAACGCCATCTCTACTAAAAATACAAAAATTAGCCAGGCATGGGGGCACATGCCTGTAGTCCCAGCTCCTTAGGAGCTGAGGCAGGAGAATCGCATGAACCCAGGAGGCAAAGGTTGCAGGGAGTTGAGCCGAGATCACGCCATTGCACTCTAGCCTGGGCAACAGAGCGAGAGAGTCTTTCTCAAAAAAACCCCAAATGTGGCCAGGCGCGGTGGCTCACGCCTGTAATCCCAGCACTTTGGGAGGCCGAGGCGGGCGAATCACGAGGTCAGGAGATCGAGACCATCCTGGCTAACATGGTGAAACCCCGTCTCTACTAACAATACAAAAAATTAGCCGGGCGCGGTGGTGGGAGCCTGTAGTCCCAGCTACTCTGGAGGCTGAGGCAGGAGAATGGCGTGAACCCGGGAGGCGGAGGTTGCAGCGAGCCGAGATAGCGCCAATGCACTCCAGCCTGGGTGACAGAGCAAGACTCTGCCTCAAAAAAAAAAAAAAAAAAAAAACCCGAATGTATTATAAGGCAATAATTCCTATATAAAGCAAACTAAAATGCAGCAATATTAAGGTATAAAAACAAAGAGAGGAAAAATTCCATTGAACCTTGATTCTGGAAACTTTGATCCACCCAGCAGTCATGATGTTAGACTCATTGAAAAGAATATATTTCTAATGCTTGATACGATCGGTCTATAGATGCATCATGGAAACTTGGTTGCACAAAAACAAAGTAAAAAGTAAACATTTACATGAAAAAATGGTGGATATGGAAGGTGGAGAAGAGAGGAGGTGATAGCTTTATCTTTCAAAATAGAGAATCAAGAGAGATGGTACCAAAAGCTGATGAAGTCAAAAAAAAAAAAAAAAAAGATACTTAATACTTTAAATTACAAATATAAACACAAGAAGAACAAATATAATGATACAAATGTCAGACCCTGGGAATGTCCACGATTCTGGAAGGAAAAGGGTGGTATTATTGAGCTAAATCCTCAACTTTGTCTGGGCACGGTGGCTCACATGTATAATCCCAGCACTTTAGGAGGCTGAAGCCAGTGGATTATTTGAGCCCAGGAGCTTGACACCAGCCTGAGCAACATGCCCATACCCCAGCTCTACAAAAATATATAAAAATTAGCAGGGGAAGGTGGCATGCACCTGTAGTCCCAGCTACTTGGGAGGCTGAGGTGGGAGGCTCGTTTGAGCTTGAGAGGCGGAAGTTGCAGTGTGCCAAGATGGCACCACTGCACTCCAGCTTGGGAGACAGAGCAAGACCCTGTGTCCACGTAAATAAATATATAAATAAATCCTCAAGTCTCATAGCAAAGAGTCTGTAAATATGACTTCTTGTTGACAAATGAAAAAAATAGAGGTGTAAGCATGTTGTCTACATGGCGGCAAGACCAGAAGAATAGAAAATGGAAACAGATTCTCTTAGAGAGGGGAATCGTGTCTTTCTCATTGGCTCAGTATAGTCTCCCTAGAGTCTAGAATGGTTCAGCACCTGGCACACTGCTTAACAAATGGTGAATGAAAAAAAAAAAAAAGTCATCCTTTTTTCTTCTTTCACCCTATGTCCATAATCTGGCCATTTGCAGAAGTTGATATCCAGTGATCTAAGTCAACAGCATCAGTGCATCCAACATGTTCTAGTCTCTCATCTTCTTATTGCATCACTAATTTTATTTACTTTAAAATTAAGGATATCCAAAGTATTATGTGAGACCATTGCAGTGGGAGACACTTAAAAGGAGATATAAAATGTATGTTGAATTGGAAAGTCTTCAAAGAGCAGCAGTGACAAATTCTTTGAGATTTTTAACAACTACATAAATTCAGGGATTTTTTTAATGGATGCCGCCTGAGACTTTATTTTCTGTTATTTTCTTCTAATAACTAACCAAACAAGCTCACATTGAAAAATGATTTATTACTAAATTTGAGCTAATTGCAGTGACTGATTTCAAATTTTTTCCACAGTGTATTGGAGTTAAAATTTCACTGTGAAGAGTACTACGATCACTCTCGCTTATTCCAGAAATATAAATGGACACTTGAGTATTTGAATTATTGAGGAACTGGTTGACTGGGTAATTTTAAAAAACCACTGGGCATAAAAAACATATTTTGACTTATATTAGTTTAGAATATTTACACTTGAAAGTGTCTCATCTTGTCTGAAGTAAGGGTGTTTCTTTCATACACATTTTATTGCACTGAGTTTTGTGACCCATGGCATATTAATGAAGCTGAACAGGATGTGAAATATAAACTGGGAGCAAAAGATTAAATAAACCAAAATTGCGTTTTTTCTGCAGTCTTGTCCAAAATTGGGTAACCACTTCTGATGGGGTAGCTCCTATCCAAGAATGAGTCACAAAACCAGACTTGTTGAACCTGGTATGTGATGGCCCCAGGAACTGAGTCACAAAGCAACATTCTGCCTTTGTTTTTTCAGGGCAAGAAACTTGAATCGTATCCCACTGAGTTAAAAGACAGAATATATGGCATTGGCATTTCTGTACTTCAGAGAGGAATGTTATCTGTTATAGGAACAAAAAATAAATAGGAGAGGCAAAGCTTAGGTTAATCATATTATGTTACTGATATAACATAATTAACTTGGTAAAAGTGAAGGTGTGGGCCGGGTGTGGTGGCTCACACCTGTAATCCCAGCGCTTTGGGAGTCCGAGGTGGGCGGATCACCTGAGGTCAGGAGTTCGAGACCAGTCCGACCAACATGGAGAAACCCCATCTCTACTAAAAATATAAAATTAGCCGGGTGTGGTGGCACACACCTCTAATCCCAGCTACTTGGGAGGCTGAGGCAGGAGAATCGCTTGAACCCGGGAGGTAGAGGTTGCGTTGAGCTGAGATTGCACCATTGCACTGTAGCCTGGGCAACAAGAGTGAAACCCTGTCTCAAAAAAAAAAAAGGGAAGGTGCCCAGTGTCTGCAACTATGTCACCCCGGACATATCACATATCACTCTGTTTCTCCATCTGTAAAATGGGAGCAACAATGCCATTGCCTCACCATCAGGAGGATATGGAGACTAAATGGGAGAATGTAGGTAAATAGCACAGAGAATGGGTATTAGTAAGTAAACTGCAGCAGTTTGTTGATGTTAACAGTAGTTAGCATCATGTGTTAACTATGTGAACAATAGTTAGCATTATATCTAACTATACCTAACTATATAACCATTGGGAATCCAGTTTTCCATGATGTGCCTCTGGAATGGAGCTGCCTAAGTCCTGCCTATGTCATTCTTCTCTGAAGATTACTGAACATCATCTTCAAATGTTCATCCTTGTAAACACTTGTGTGTGTGTGTGTTTATTTAAATTTTCAGAAAAATTCTGTAGGCCGTTGGAAGGAAGCTACCATACCAGGCCACTTAAACTCCTACACCATCAAAGGCCTGAAGCCTGGTGTGGTATACGAGGGCCAGCTCATCAGCATCCAGCAGTACGGCCACCGAGAAGTGACTCGCTTTGACTTCACCACCACCAGCACCAGCACACCTGTGACCAGTACGTACACAACCACCCTCACGCCTCCTATGCCCAAGGTTCCTGGAGCTGAGCTCTCCTGAGGAAGTGCTTTCCTTCTCAATTCATATTCTTCCATGAGGGGCACCAACATTTTTAAAAATGATGTTGGCAGCAAGGACGGTACATTTTCTAGAAGGCTGAAGGCTGACTTTCCCCTTTCTGTGACTCTCTAGGCAACACCGTGACAGGAGAGACAACTCCCCTTTCTCCCCTTGTGGCCACTTCTGAATCTGTCACTGAAATCACAGCCAGCAGCTTTGTGGTCTCCTGGGTCTCAGCTTCCGACACTGTGTCAGGATTCCGGGTGGAATATGAGCTGAGTGAGGAGGGAGATGAGCCACAGTATCTGGGTAAGCGCAATATGTCGCTCAAGACCGGTTTGGGGCAGCTGCTGGAAAACTCTCACTGGGAGGGGCCTCTAGGCAGGTGGTATCTGTGGTCTGGAACTGGCTGACAGCTCAGACTGAACAAACCAGCCTTCGGCATGAGGAAGGAAAGGACTGACTCTTTCTAGGAAGTGGCCGGGTTTTTCCCAAGCCACCCTCACATGTTCCTGGTCCCTGATGCCAGCTGCATCATGTGCCTACCTGGGCACAAGTTTCTACAGCAAAAGCTGTTTTCTTGGTGGAAGTAATTACCAGGACTGCAGCTGACAATGTTAGCACAGTATCATCACTCATACTTTTCAAATAGTTATGGTGAGGGGCCTTTAAAAAACTTTATCAGCACACTGAAGTGTGTGCCAATCGTAAGCACTGAGTTCAGTGAATTTGAATTCTTATAAAGTGAACACACCACAAGACCAGCACCCGGATCAAGAAAAAGAATATCTGTCTATCCTGACCACATCATCTTCCACCAATAATCACTACCCTGACTTCTTACTGCAGAGAGCTATTTTTAAAAATTTGGCATTAGATTACAAAAGTTACACATCTTTAGAGAAAAAGTTGGAAAAATGAAAGGAAGGAGGAAGAGGAGAAAGGAGAAAGACAAGGAGTGGGGTTTTCCCATAGTACATTAATAATCACTGATTACGCGGGGTGCAGTGGCTCACTCCTATAATCCCAGCACTTTGGGAAGCCAAGGCTGGTGGATCACTTGAGGCCAGGAGTTCGAGATCAGCCTGGTCAACATGGTGAAACTCTGTCTCTAATAAAAATACAAAAAAATTAGCCAGGTGTTGTGGTGTGCACCTGTAATCCCAGCTACTCAGGAGGCTGAGGCAGAAGAATTGCTTGAACCCGAAAGGTGGAGGATGCAGTGAGCTGAGATCGCACCACTGCACTCCAGCCTGGGCAACACAGCAAGACTCCGTAAAAATAATAATCACTGATTATCTATTAGCACATTACCTTCAGTCATTTTTCCCTATGAATATATAGTTCTTAAAATATCCTTCTTCTAAGCTGTAGAGTCATTTGAGGGACTAGTTTGCTCCGATTAGTTACCTTGTCTTTTCATTTCAAAGATCTTCCAAGCACAGCCACTTCCGTGAACATCCCTGACCTGCTTCCTGGCCGAAAATACATTGTAAATGTCTATGAGATATCTGAGGATGGGGAGCAGAGTTTGATCCTGTCTACTTCACAAACAACAGGTACCTGTGTGCTACATAATGTTAAAAGAATCTTTTTCTGTAAAACACAGGCCTGTAGTAGCACTTCCTGACTGTTTGCCCCACTTTCTTTCTTTCTTAGCGCCCGATGCCCCTCCTGACCCGACTGTGGACCAAGTTGATGACACCTCAATTGTTGTTCGCTGGAGCAGACCCCAGGCTCCCATCACAGGTCAGCTGAGCCTCCCGCTCTTTGGCTGCTATGTTAATCTTAATGACATCAACAGGGAGGGCGCAGATTCTGACTGTGGATCTGCATATCACTTTAAATCTCCAATATAATTTATGGGAGAGAGGTGTGTGTGTGTGTGTGTGTGTGTGTGTGTGTGTGTGTCGGGGGGAGTTATTTTCTATGGCACATTTCCCCTCGAAACCATTTTACCAACTCCCTTATACACACACACCACAACATACACACAACCTGTAAAGCCAGCTCATTGGCTTATTAAAGCAAGTGTTCCCAGGGTTGAAGAGGTGTAATTTTCCTGAAAACCTTGCTCTAAGATTTATCCTTAAGGAGAAAGCTGAGCTGCCTTCTTAGCTCATTAGGTGATTCAACTGCCTCATCACTGAAGTTCCAAAAAGACACACACAGTGCTAGACAACTCTGCTCAGGCTGGTTCATTAATTGCTTCCCTCATCTGGAGCTCAAAGAGGAAAAATCAGCTTAACATGAATATTTTCACCTAATGGCATCTCTAATTGACATTTATTAAGGATCTCAGGTCTTCAAGGATGACATTTATTATTAACAAGGTTTGCATGACTGTTCTTATTTTATCTTCGTGCTGAGTAGTCATTATTACAAGAAGTGGCAATATTAAAAGAGTCAAAAAGAATCACTGGCTCTTCACTAATCAAGCAAGATGCTAAGGAATATTCGAAAAGGGAGGATTTATGGTGTTTCTAAGCCTCGGTCTCAAAGAAAACAGTGCATCTTAACTTTTGTTGATCCATCTGCAGGGTACAGAATAGTCTATTCACCGTCAGTAGAAGGCAGCAGCACAGAACTCAACCTTCCTGAAACTGCAAACTCCGTCACCCTCAGTGACTTGCAACCTGGCGTTCAGTATAACATCACTATCTTTGCCGTGGAAGAAAATCAAGAAAGTACACCTGTTTTCATTCAACAAGAAACCACTGGCACCCCACGTTCAGGTAACTTTTTTAAGAAGACACTTCCTATGTTATGTTATCAAGATTGTTCCTGAGGGGGGGTGGTTTTGTCTCTGTCAATAGTTCCCACATTCAAATAATCTTATGCAATAGTTTTTCCCTAAACTTCTGATGTTTAGCTGAAATGTCATAAGTAACTTATCAAAGCTGGCTACTGGCCTTTCTTATTAAAAACCAACACCATAACGTCCGTCTACAAATTTTCTCCCAGAAGCTCAAGGGTCATTTCATCTTTGATTCTTAAGTATTATAAAATGATTCAGTAAAACAAAAACCATTACATTATTTTCTGCAGTTATTTCAAAGGTTTTTGTTTGTTTTGTTTTGTTTTTTAGTATCTTTTCTTATAATCCTCTCCCCTCACCATCATATGACACTTCATATGCTGGTAACTCATTTATTACCTAACTATTTTAGACAAAAGGTTCAAATGTCATAATTTAAGCACTATGACGGGGCCATGAAAATATGATCTGATTAAGAGACAAAACTTAGCAAAACTCTCGAATGAGAGGCTCAGTGAACTGCCTATCATATCCGAGAAACTGGCTTCTTAAAAATAATCTTCAGCAGAAAATGTGAATGACTGGTTGACTCTTGTCTGTCAGATACAGTGCCCTCTCCCAGGGACCTGCAGTTTGTGGAAGTGACAGACGTGAAGGTCACCATCATGTGGACACCGCCTGAGAGTGCAGTGACCGGCTACCGCGTGGATGTGATCCCCGTCAACCTGCCTGGGGAGCACGGGCAGAGGTTGCCCATCAGCAGGAACACCTTCGCAGAAGTCACCGGGCTGTCCCCTGGGGTCACCTATTACTTCAAAGTCTTTGCCGTGAACCACGGGAGGGAGAGCAAGCCTCTGACTGCCGAACAGACAACCAGTATGTCTTTTCCTATCTTTACCTCCCCTCCAAATTCTCCACCCTCACTTCCAGCCCGTGAGGAAGTGCAGCAAACCATTGACTCAGAGGTGTATGGCTTAGAGAGAGGGAAATACCCAGCTGGCAAGGGAATGCATAGTGAACACAAAGCACATTAAACTTGAAAACAAAACTCAAACAAGCTCCATGAGGCTAAGTGGTAACCCATTTCTAAAATACATGTATCAGCTGAAGGGTACTAAGAGGGAGAACTGAAGAGAATCTAATTTGAGTGCATTTTTCCTGTAACTAAATATATCTAGATCAAAGTTAAAATGCAGGATCGTAACACAGTAGAATTCATTTAAGAATAGCAATTGTCAAGTATCTAGTATTACTAGCCACCAGCTTATCTGCTCAGTTTTTACAAGCATTATTCTCATATTTACTCTCTGTTTTGACCTTAGGAAGGAAGGTCTTATTATTATTATTATTTTTTATTTTTTTGAGATGGAGTCTCGCTCTGTCGCCAGGGCTGGACAGTAGTGGCGCAGTCTCAGCTCACTGCAACCTCCACCTCCTGGGTTCAAGCGATTCTCTTGCCTCAGCCTCCCAAGTAGCTGGGACTACAGGCATGCGCTACCATGCCCTGCTAATTTTTGTATTTTTAGTAGAAACAGGTTTCACTATGTTGGCCAGGCTGGTCTCAAACTCCTGACCTCAAGTGATCCACCCACCTTGGCCTCCCAAAGTGCTAGGATTACAGGCATGAGCCATCGTGCCCAGCTGGAAGGTCTTACTAGTATCCATATTGAATACATAAAGAAACTGAGGCTTTAAAAAAATTCTGGAACTTGTAGGGTCACAGAGATAGGAATGGATAGAGCTGGCTCTATAACCTATGTCCAAAGCCCATGCTCTGAATTATTATACTTGACTGCCTCTTAAATATTTCCTCTATTTGAAATGTAATTTAAATTTCGGTGGGAAAACTGCTGGTTATTATTCTTAAGAATAAACTCCACAACTTATGTGATTCTGATAGTGCAAACTCACCAGTATCCTACCATGAATCTGAGGATATGTTATCATTACTGTAATTACTGTCTAATCTGAACCATGTGAAAATAACTTTTATTTCTCTAGCAGGGACTCTTCACAGAATATTGCTTCTGACCCATAGAGAGCTTCTTCTTGCTGTCATTTTAGGAGGCATATCCCTTTTTCCTTAATCTGTTTGGCTCAGAGCAACCTGTGAAGTTCAGAAGTGTTTGTTTTGCCTTTTTAAAAATACCATTGCTTTAATGTAACTATAATTTCTGAGAGTGATGGGAAGGTCATGCTGGAACATTAGACTTCCCGAAGGATCACAGTCAAGCAAAATGGTTCCACAATTTCTCATGACTGGCAGAGTTTTGGCAAAGTTCTATGTAGCACTCAATCTCTTACTGGCTCAGTTTTTCCGGGGTTCTGACTTTCACATAGTTGCAACCTTGAGGAGAGAAAACTTAGACATTCACTCAAGCTTCAGGACTTGAGTTATGATCATTACTGATCTAAATATTTCTTGGCATGTTTCATCTTTTTTCCTAGAACTGGATGCTCCCACTAACCTCCAGTTTGTCAATGAAACGGATTCTACTGTCCTGGTGAGATGGACTCCACCTCGGGCCCGGATAACAGGATACCGACTGACTGTGGGCCTGACCCGAAGAGGCCAGCCCAGGCAGTACAATGTGGGTCCCTCTGTCTCGAAGTACCCACTGAGGAATCTGCAGCCTGGATCTGAGTACACCGTATCCCTTGTGGCCATAAAGGGCAACCAAGAGAGCCCCAAAGCCACTGGAGTCTTTACCACACGTAAGCCGAAAATTAAATGCCTTTTCTTAACTATATTTACATTCTCTATTCTTCATGCTTTACAAAAAAACAAAACAACGGCCCCCCAAAAAAAAACATTAAAAAGTTAGTATATATTTAAATCAGTGATACTAAAAATGTGCTCCGTAGACTGGCTGCTGGCCCGTTAATTGTTTGCTGCTAGTCTGCAACAAGAAAAAGAGTTGTGCCAGAATGTAAATCACAAAGCACACTGCTTAGTAGAGCTGAGAATTTTTCTGAAGCCAGATTTTCTTGAAGGAAGCAGTGCGTTAATTCGCATACATTGCCAAGCTCTTTCTTTCCTCTAGAGCCAGCACTTTGAGTAACATGGGTTTAAAGCACTCTGTTATTACAAAAATTAAATTCTATTACATTAAATGAATTTACCAAATACTAGTTAAGGCAAGAAAAAATTAGCACCTATGTCTATATTCTATTACTTTGGGCATTGAATAGTAACTATGAATGCAGAATAAAAATATCTACAGGTTGAATGGGAACCAACTAATTGAACATGAAGCCAGGGAAATGATTTCTTTATGAGTGTTGGCTGCAGAAGATTAAAGTACTTTTGCAGACAGAATCGCTTTTTTCTTAAATTACTCTTGAAATTCCTCAGAGGAGGAAAATACTAACAATAATTTTTGGCCACGTCTGTCCTTTTGCTCAACATTTTAAAGGAAGTGGTCTTAAATCTCCCACATATCTACATCACAATAAAGACCTCTATTCACAAACTGATTTCTATTAAATACATTTCCATTTCCATTACAGAGAATTATGAGACTCCTTATTTCTGGCTGAACATTATTTGTTATTTTCAACTTGACGTTTTGAATTATAGAAGCACCTAACATAGCACTTTTTTAGCATATATTGTAACCATGGACTAGTTTGCAATTTTCTAAGAGCCTTCAACAAATGTTACTCTTCGACTAATTTAAAAGTATGGATGTTAAAAAGCATTCAAAAAGTCAATAGAAGTCTAGTTTGTAAATAACTATGGAATTGATTTCCCAAAGAAAATATAAACTTTTCCCCATAAAAATACATACTTTAAGGAAAACTTACTTCCATTTAAATTTACTGTATGAAATTTGGCCCTTTTCCTAAATAATAGTTAATCGTAAGCAAGTAAAATTCATTTTTAATTTGCAAATAAGCTTACCTGAAAATTTGGCTAAAATTTTACACGGTTCTAAGATAGTCTAAGATCTACTCTCATGAAATTAATATCTTTATATTTCTTGTAAATATTCATTTGTTATAAATGTCCTTCAGTGGATTAGAATGGAGATTTCAGTGAAGGTGCCCTTTCAGTAGATGTTGTCTTTTACTAAAATGTAGAATTCTATAGTTGTCTTGTTCATTCCTTAACATAAGGCATATTTTATGTAGTTTCTTTGGTTGAACACAGTGCTGAAGAAAGAAAAAGCATTTTTAATGATGCTAACAATAATTAAGGGAAGGTGGTGGGTCAGGATATTTCAAGTACTTCTGAAGACTTTGATATATTGGATATATTATTTTATGCTTTGCATAATAGATTCATATAAAATATAATTATTTTAATTGAAGTACTAATAGCCAAAAGTAATTTTATTAGATAAAGTTTAACATCGTGTCTGGAACATTGTATGCTTTCAAAAAATACTTGGTGAATAGATGATTGAGAAAGGAATAATAACAAAAACAGTTCAACGAAGCTTATATTTAAATAAACTAATGTAAGCAGGGTATTCTACAACTCCATTTGAACTTTAAGTACTCCTTAAGGTTGTAAACATCCTCAAGGCTTGCATGGTTTTGAAATTACTAAGTTTCTGTAACTTTTTTACTGTCTTACTAAGCTGAATTCTGGGAGTAACTTTTCTGAGTTTTATAACTTGTGCTAAATTCTTAAGAGCGAATGTGAGAAAAGTTATGGGAAAAAGCTGTTTCTGGGGAAAATTCAGCTTATTCCTGTATTGATAGGGCAAATTTTATTTCTTTAACAGCTGGGCTTTCTTCCCTAACAAGACCTGCCAGAACCCATAGCTCACACTCAGAATCACATCCTTTGTTTGACATCGTTTGTGGGTTTGTGGTTTGGTGATTTTCCCATAATGGCCTTCCCAGGCAGAGAGCATCATCTTAAACTTGGGAAGACTCTAGCTGGCTGGCTCAAGCAATAGAAAATACCTAGTCTTAAAGCCCAGGACAGTTGAGGCAAATATAATTTGTAAAAAAGTTGTGGTTTTCACAGATGTTCAGTGAAAGAAACTGACTGTTCTCTGAATTGCTTTTCGTGGGCCATTAAAAAATGGTCACACAGGGCTGTCATGGCATTTTGGCAGAGTCAGCAGCAGCCAAGTGGTGTATAATTTCAGAGGTACTAAAAGGCATCGGGGTCACCCATCCCAGTCATGTTCCCCCAACCCCCACCAAACACCATCAAAATAATAACATACATAGATGAAACAGCCCACTAAACCAGTAGTACCTCAATTCAGCCATTAGAGCTATCATTATGAAGTGGCCCACATATATCTTTGGCTTTTTCTCACACAATATTTTTAAAATAAAAAAAATGGCTCCTTAGAATCCAGACTGAAAAAGAAATGCGAGAATTGCGATGTTGATTCTAAATTCCCACATGGCAAAGAAAAAAAAATTGACTGGAGTTGAGTTGAGACTGGAGTCTGAACACTTTTTAATCCCTGTTTGTATAACTCTGGAGACTAATTCTTTGTCTTGCCAGCCATTCATAATTTAGTATAAATACATTCGGAGGTTTTTTTCCCAATGGGAACAAAATTTGATTGAGATGTAAAGGGGAACAAAATTTGATTGAGATGCAAAGAGAGGAAGAATTGTGGAGATATCAAACATGTGACCAGGGCTACTCACACACTTGATACCCTTGAACTTAACTTACCCAACTCAAAATATATGGCCTTCTGTGACTTTACCTTTCTAAATTTATAATAAGATTTGTGAGGTTGTTAGAAAGCTCTATCTTAACTTCATATATACATTCTTTCCTTCCTTCCTTCCTTCCTTCCTTCCTTCCTTCCTTCCTTCCTTCCTTCCTTCCTTCCCTTCCTTCCTTTCCTTCCTTCCGTCCTTTCTTCCTTCTTTCTTTTCTTTCTCTTTCTTTCTCTCTCTCTCTTTCTTTCATTTTTGGTGCTAAAACCGAAAACAAATCTTTTATTTAAAAAGAAGATTTAAAAAAAAATTTTTTTTTTTTATTTTTGGCCAGGTGCGATGGCTCATGCCTGTAATTCCAGCACTTTGGGAGGCCAAGGTGGGCAGATCACCTGAGGTCAGGAGTTTGAGACTGGCCTGCCCAACATAGTGAAACCCCGTCTCTACTAAAAATACAAAAATTAGCTGGGTGTGGTGGCAGGCACCTATAGTCCCAGCTATGGGAGTCTGAGGCAGGAGAATCACTTGAACCCAGGAGACCGAGGTCACAGTGAGATGAGATTGTGCCACTGCACTCTAGCCTGGGTGACAGAGCAAGAGTCCATCTCAAAAAATAAAAATAAAAATTTGTTTAAGTAATATTTTATTTTATTTTATTTTATTTATTTATTTATTTATTTATTTATTTATTTTGAGATGGAGTCTTGCTCTCTCGCCCTGGCTGGAGTGCAGTGGTGTGATCTTGGCTCACTGTAACCTCTGTCTCCCAGGTTCAAGTGATTCTCCTGCCTCAGCCTCCCAAGCAGCTAGGATTACAGGCATCTACCACCATACCTGGCTACTTTTTATATTTTTAGTACAGATGAGGTTTCCCCATGTTGGCCAGGCTGGTCTTGAGTTCCTGGCCTCAAGTGATCCACCCACGTCAGCCTCCCAAAGTGCTGGGATAACAGGCATGAGCCACTGTACCCAGCCAAAGTAATATTTTCGATAAGAAAAAGAACAGTGATGTCAAGATGCTAGAAAATGCAAAACAAACTTGTTATGATTGCTGATTCTGGTGATAAAATACTAAATTTTTGCAGTGTTATTATTCTGAATAAATAATCACATATTTAAAGTACAAATCTTTAGACTTCAAAGTGCATCCATGGTGGCAGATTTTGTTTAACTTTTATATAGCATGTTTTACTGCAACCAAAAATAGTTGACCATTATTGTGGAATAATTCAGCATAAAGCTTTTTTTTTTTTTTTTCTTTTTTTGAGATGGAATCTCATTCTGTCACCCAGGCTGGAGTGCAATGGCATGATCTCGGCTCACTGCAACCTCTACCTCCAGGGTTCAAGCGATTCTTGTGTCTCAGCCTCCCCAGCAGCTGGGACTACAGGCACGAGCCACCACGACCGGCTAATTTTTCATATTTTTAGTAGAGACAGGGTTTCACCATGTTGGCGAGGCTGGTCTCGAACTCCTGACCTCAAATGATCTGCCCACCTCAGCCTCCCAGAGTGCTGGGATTACAGGCATGAGCCACCAATCCCTGCCCAGCATAAAACTGTTTTTAGATCACCATCTATAATTTACCACTGTTCTTAAATTAATGATTAAGAAACAATACGATAATCAGTTTGTGGTGGCCAGTTGTACATTTTATAAGGGATTTTACACTGACGATATAGGGAAATTTATTGTCATAAAACTCAAATCCCAACAATGATGGAAAGACATGAATTAGATTATATAATTTCATTGAAAAGACTGCCTTAGCGAATATTTAACCCCTTGTTACTCAGGTATAATTCATGGGCCAACAGAATCGGTATTATCTGTGTTTGTCAGAAATGCGAACTCCCTAGTTCTTTGTTAGACCTCCAGAAACAGAATCTGCATTTTAGCCAGACCCAGATGATGTGTGTGGCACATTAAAGATTGAGAAGCCTGATCCTCTCCCAATTCTCACCCAATGAAAAAATATGTTACATTCTCTATCCACTGCTTGGTTAAACTGAGGTTCTCTATAAAGATACTTGTTATCTCTATTCTATGAAATCATCTGTGATCTTAAGTTTTGAAAACGTGTATTGATTCTCTCTCACAGTGCAGCCTGGGAGCTCCATTCCACCTTACAACACCGAGGTGACCGAGACCACCATTGTGATCACATGGACACCTGCTCCAAGAATTGGTTTTAAGGTAAACTGCCCATGTTCCTAATCTCTGTGATACAGCCCTGAGCTGTCCTTGTGTTTCCCATGTAGTGGAAACAGGGTGCTCAGGAGTCAGGAGACCTGGGTTTTGCCACCTGCTTCTGTTCATACATCTTTGACTACATTGTCAGGGCCTAACAATCCTTCCCTGCCTACCTCACTGAATTGTTCCAAGAATGGATGGAGGCTATGAAAGTGCTTTTCTAAGGATAAAACATTAGCACGAAGCTGCTGCTTGTTGTTATCTTATTTTCTCTATCCTTTCCCGCAGGGAACTACATTTCAAAAAAACATAGGAAAACTTTATTTGATGTGTCATTCTAAATGGGTGTGAACAAGTTCACAAAAGCCAATTTAGGGAGATCAGTTAAACTCAGAGTCACTTAAAAATCGCATTTTCATCCAATCAGTTTCATCTCCAACTGTTCAAAGCGCTGCGGGTAAATCTCTTAATAGAAGTTAAGATTAAGGTTTCCCTGTGGATATCTGGATTCATCTTCTTTAAAGTAATGATATTAGGGAAGTGATGAATACAAATGAATATGTTTAAAAGAATTCCATTCTTTGGCATTTAGTGTGAAGACAGAAATATTTGTTATCGCTGGAAATCATGACTCAATCCCCTTGATTATTTAAAAAAATACACCAAAGATAAAGTATATGAATGGCCATACTTATGATTATGCTACTCAAATATAGAGGAACTTTTTGAAGATTGCCAGTATACCTTTTAAATTCCCTGAATGTCATGCTGACTTTCAGAAGCCTTATGGTGTGTGAAGGATCTCTTTAGAGTTGGACACTATTTGATAGCACAGTGTTACCTGAGTTTTTGAAAAAGGATCTTAAAAGGATTTTAAATTACGGGCATAGTTATTCTAATTCTTCTCTTGTAATGTATCATCCTGCAGTTGAAGCTATGAACATAGCTCTTCGAAAGGTGTGTTTTTGCAATACAGTTGCTACAGGGGCTAGTGCCTTTATATGGCAACTAAAAGGTGAATTGAATGTGAATAACTTGTTAAAGGGAGAGCTCAAACATTCCTTCCAGCACACACACAGAAAAATAGAAACAAAATACCATGTGGCCCACAGTCCCTGGGTATGTCTGGTTTGTAACAAGAGATTCTTTATCAAGCAAAACAGTATGTAATGACATTTCTCTGGAACCTTCCGTAATAATCCACCTTAATGCAGTTTGGAAGATACCTTCCCCACCTTGGGGAATTTCCAGCTAAAGTATATAAAAGAGTCCCCAAATCATTTCCTAATAAAAGTACATTGTGCAGTTTCTGAAGAGTTTACGCTATTTAAAGCATAATCACAACCTCACAGCAGTAACAGGCCTCTGGAAATATTCGTCCTTGGTGTTTATTTTGCTTTCCTTCCTCTAGCTGGGTGTACGACCAAGCCAGGGAGGAGAGGCACCACGAGAAGTGACTTCAGACTCAGGAAGCATCGTTGTGTCTGGCTTGACTCCAGGAGTGGAATATGTCTACACCATCCAAGTCCTGAGAGACGGACAGGAAAGAGATGCGCCAATTGTAAACAAAGTGGTGACACGTAAGAAGAACTCTTTTTCCCTTTTCTATTAGTTTTTAAAACTGTTCCACTTTTTGAAAAAATCTAGTGTCAATATCACTTTTTACTTATGAGAATGGCACAGGGGAGATATCTCATCCTTACTTAAATTATTAATGCTATTCCTGAATTTGGAGTAGCAGGTTCAATTCATGCTTTATATTTTATGGCATCAGAAATGTTCCTTCCATGTCAAGAATATTTATGAACAGGCGAGATGAAAATAATTTCAATAGTATTGCAAAATCATTAATCATAAGAAAAGTCTTGTCAGAGAACTGCTGCTGTCCATCATGTTTTCATAACGTGACCTATATTTATATGGGAGGGAGGGAGGCAAGAAGCGTGGAAGAGAGGGAGGTAGGGAAGGAGGAAAGATTACACAGGTCAAGAGCTTTGTGTCAGCTTTAACTTTTAAAATTTTCTTTCTCCGTAGCATTGTCTCCACCAACAAACTTGCATCTGGAGACAAACCCTGACACTGGAGTGCTCACAGTCTCCTGGGAGAGGAGTACCACCCCAGGTAAGTTTGGGATGGATCACAGGGCAAGTATACACCATACCTTCCCAAGACAAAGATTTTAGAAACTGTTTCTTTCAGACAAAGAAAGGATTCAAATTACAAATGCTCAGCTCTCCATACAGACTATAGCAGTACATGACGTACATCATGGGGCAGCCTGCAGGATGCTTTAATCCACGTTGACTTCAATCACAGGAAACAGAACAATCTTACCCTAGTCTAGGAGGACAAGGCAGATCCTCACACAGCTGTAGGGCTGAAGAAAAGCGCTGTGGAAGGTGCCTTTTGCTGAGTGCATTAAAAAGTGCCAAACAAATGGCTGAAGTCATATTACGTAATTTCCCTTTTGTGAGTTGTTACAGAGCCTAAGTTTATTATTCCTTGAAGTTTTATGAATGTTTTGTCATAAGTTGCACCACAAATATTTAAGGGTGATGAAAGGCAGAAATACCTTCGTTTTACAGAATAAGAAAACTGAGACTTAGAAAAAATTGGCCTACTCATAGTCACACATTTTAAATGTTACAAAACTGGGATTGTAACTTAAGTTTGTAGACTCCTTCTCACACCCAACATCACATATTTGGAATGTAATTTTTTAAAATTATATTCTATGCAAACTGAAAAATTTGATTAAGGGGTTTCTTGACCATTTTTAAAGCTTTAAATGAAGCATTTGTCTAAATTCCTTGTTCATATATATTTGAAAATTATTTACAAAATGCTAAAATGTATAAAGATAGCTGTAATAATAGTCAAATAGCACGATGTACTATGGCAATAACAGGAAATTTTAGATATTCATTACTTTTGCCAAAACCGCATGGAAGTCTCACAAAACTTATGGAGAAAAATCTTAAACAAAAATAGAAGTTCCAATTAATGTTGATTGCATTCTAACCTCCTATATTTGTTAATTTAAGGGATATGTTTAGTTTATTCCTTAGCTATTTCTAATTTTACTGTTAAATTATTGTGAAATTTTTGTTAGAAAAAAAAGTACTGTATAGTTCTTATCTTTGCCAGGGCACAGAGCTAAGGCTATCATCTCTAAGTCTGATTAATGTATGCAACCACACAGAAAAAAACTAGCTCAGAATATCTCTTTTAATCTCTCTCTGAAGTAGAATGATTTTGGTAAAGTTTTCATTATCTGCGGAAACATCGTTTAAGCCAAAGCTATACAATTTCCAGCTGAGTTGCTCCGAATCTGAAACTTTCAGTTGGCAAGCTTCACGCTTGTTAGCAGCAGGATCATTCATACCTTGTCTCAATGACCCAGCCCACACATTTGGATGATCACTAGCAAGTGTAATGATCTCAATATTTATTTCTCATTCAGTTGGGTTTCCTTGTATTTGCCACATTAGTGTTTACCCTGTTCCTAATGGCAAATGAAATTCTGTCATCTCCTTGCCTTTTATAAAGTTTAATATACTTTCTCATTTTACTTTTAATCTGGCTCTATAGCTCTCTAGTCCTCACTGTTTTTATTTGAATATCTCTCATCCCCCTCAACCCTTTTACTGCCCAATTTCTATGATTCCTGAAGACTTCAACAATCAATACTCTCTTTTTTTTTTTTTTTTTGAGACAGAGTCTCGCTCTGTCACCCAGGCTTGGAGTGCAGTGGTGCCATCTCGACTCACTGCAACCTACGCCTCCTGGGCTCAAGCAACTGTCGTGACTCAGCCTTCCGAGTAGCTGGGACCACAGACATGCCCCACCACGTCCAGCTAATTTTTGTATTTTTAGTAGAGATGGGGTTTTACCATGTTGGCCAGGCTGGTGTTGAACTCCCAACCTTAGGTGATCTGCCTGCCTCAACCTCCCAATCAATACTCTTTATAGAATAAGTATCACTACTTTTGTTTTTCGCCTTTTCTCCTTTCTTGGTTCTCTTCCTATAAATCCCATAGTTTCAGACCTTTTAAATTAGGAGAGCTCTCTGAGGAATGTGCTTAAGGTTGAGAGTGATTCCATACTAGGCAGGTAGAAAGGAATATTCCTCAGCTGTCTTCAAATGATTCATTAAGGAAAAGCAGGGTACAGTGGTAGGACCATGGGATTTGGAAATGAAAGCTTTTGGGAATCACTCCCCTGGTTCAAAATTTCCTTTAAAGTGAGGATCTTGGCAGAGGTTGAAGTGAGCCAAGATCGTGCCGCTGCACTCCAGCCTGGGTGATAGAGGGAGACTGTGTCTCAAAAAATAAAAACAAAAAATAAAATAAAGTGAGGATCTTAGTACTGCCTGAAAGGATTGTTGCAAGCATTGAAAGACAGTGACAGTGGAGTCCTCAGCAAATGCCAAGTCCTTCTGCATTCCGCTCTGTGAGTCCGTCATTGGAGTCTAGTTAAATATGCTCTGGCTCACAGATGCTCTGTGCAATAACTTCCTCTTTTCTTTTTCCTCCAGACATTACTGGTTATAGAATTACCACAACCCCTACAAACGGCCAGCAGGGATATTCTTTGGAAGAAGTGGTCCATGCTGATCAGAGCTCCTGCACTTTTGATAACCTGAGTCCCGGCCTGGAGTACAATGTCAGTGTTTACACTGTCAAGGATGACAAGGAAAGTGTCCCTATCTCTGATACCATCATCCCAGGTAATAGAAAAATAAGCTGCTATCCTGAGAGTGGCACTTCCAATAAGAGTGGGGATTAGCACCTTAATCCCTAGACGGTTAAGGGTGTCAAATATAGTTGGGATTTAATTCCGATCTCCCAGCTGCACTCTCCAAAACCAAGAAGTCAAAGCAGCGATTTGGACAAATGCTTGCTGTTAACACTGCTTTACTGTCTGTGCTTCACTGGGATGCTGTGTGTTGCAGTGAGTATGTAATGGAGTGGCAGCCACGGCTTTAACTCTGTAATGTCCGCTCACATGGAAGTATGACTAAAACACTGTCACGTGTCTGTACTCAGTACTGACAGGCTCAAAGTAATATGGTAAATGCATCCCATCGGTACATTTCTGCCTGATTTTACAGTCCGTATCAATTTCCAACAGCTGCCTATAAAATAGTTTTGTCCTCGTATGTGAGCACGGGAACAGCATTTGGTTGACACGTCCAGTTTTTCATCTTGCAGTTTCAAATCCTTCTTTTTAAAAATTGGATTAAAAAAAAAAGAAGTAAAAGCCACACCTTCAGGGTGTTCTTTGTTGTGGCTTGAAAGACAACATTGTAAAGGCCTGTCTAAGGATAGGCTTTTTTGTCCATTGGGTTATAACAGAATGAAAGCATTGGACAGTTGTGTCCCCCTTTGGACTCTTCAGAAGAATGCTTTTACTAACGCTAATTACATATGTTGATTATAAATGAACTAAAATAGTGGCAATGGCCTTGACCTTAAGCCTCTTTCCTAAGCCTCGATGTGCTTTTGAATGGCACATTTCACACCATACATTCATAATGCATTAGCATTATGGCGATGATATTGTCATGAATTTTGTATGGGAGAAAAAATATCAATTTATCACCTAATTATTATTATTTTTTAACCTTCTTCATGCAAGCTTATTTTCTACTAAAACAGTTTTGGAATTATTAAATAATACTGATACTTACTTCATACACTTATTTCAGATACTTATTAAACATTGCTGATGCTTACTTCAGATACTATGTCTAGGCTCTAAGAATGGTTTTGACATCCTAAACAGGCATATGATTTTTAGGAATCTGAACAGTTCAAATTGTACCCTTTAAGGACATTTTCAAAATGCAAAAACAAAAACAAAAACAAAACAAAACAAACAAACAAAAAAATCCCTAAAAGAATATTGTAACCTGTTTTATTCTTCCAGGGAAGCAAACTGTTCATGATGCTTAGGAAGTCTTTTCAGAGAATTTAAAACAGATTGCATATTACCATCATTGCTTTAACATTCCATCAATGTTACTACTGGTAACCTGATATACACTGCTTTATTTTTTCCTCTTTTTTTGCCTCTATTTTCCTTTTGCCCCCCACCCCCTTTGCTTTGTAACTCAATAGAGGTGCCCCAACTCACTGACCTAAGCTTTGTTGATATAACCGATTCAAGCATCGGCCTGAGGTGGACCCCGCTAAACTCTTCCACCATTATTGGGTACCGCATCACAGTAGTTGCGGCAGGAGAAGGTATCCCTATTTTTGAAGATTTTGTGGACTCCTCAGTAGGATACTACACAGTCACAGGGCTGGAGCCGGGCATTGACTATGATATCAGCGTTATCACTCTCATTAATGGCGGCGAGAGTGCCCCTACTACACTGACACAACAAACGGGTGAATTTCGAAAACTTCTGTGTTTGAGACATAGATGGTGTTGCATGCTGCCACCAGTTACTCTGGTTAAATATGGATGTTTTAAGGGGGAAGTCAGCAGTTGGCCAAAGATTAAGACAGGGTGGACTATGGGGATAAGGAATCAAATGCATCTGCTAAACATATGCAAGTATTCTTCAGTACACTCTCATTTAAACCACAAGTAGATATAGAGCTAGAAAAATTCAGATGTCTGTTCTGTTAAATATAAAATAGCAAATGTTCATTCAATTTGGAGACCTAGAATTTTTCTTCTTAAATACCAAACACGAATACCAAATTGTATAAGCACCAATTAATTATAAGAAAGATATCTCCAAAATGTACCATCATGCTCTTCCTTCTACCCTTTGATAAACTCTACCATGTTCCTTCTTTGTAGCTAAAAACCCATCAAAATTTAGGGTAGAGTGTTTTGAGGTAGGAGAAAAGTAAATTTGGGAGCATTCTAGGTTTCGTTGCTGTCACTAGGTAAAGAAACACCTCTTTAACCACAGTCTGGGGACATGCATGCAACGTTTTAAAGGTTCTCTGCTGTGCATGGGAAAAGAAACATGCTGAGAACCAATTTGCATGAACACTTTTCACTTGTAAGTAGAATTCACTGAATGGACTTGTAGCTCTAGACATCTCACATGGGGGGAAGTTTAGGACCCTCTTGTCTTTTTGTCTGTGTGCATGTATTTCTTTGTAAAGTACCGCTATGTTTCTCTTTGCTGTGTGGCGACTTAAGCCTCTTCAGCCTGGGATAAAATAATCTGCAGTGGTATTAATAATGTACATAAAGTCAACATATTTGAAAGTAGATTAAAATTATTTTTTTAAATATATCGATGATGGCAAAAAGGTTAAAGGGGGCCTAACAGTACTGTGTGTAGTGTTTTATTTTTAACAGTAGTACACTATGACTTAAAATAGATTTAGATTAGACTGTTTGCATGATTATGATTCTGTTTCCTTTATGCATGAAATATTGGTTTTACCTTTCCAGCTACTTCGTTAGCTTTAATTTTAAAATTATATTAAATGAGTCTTCCTTCTTGTTCGAAACCAGCTGTTCCTCCTCCCACTGACCTGCGATTCACCAACATTGGTCCAGACACCATGCGTGTCACCTGGGCTCCACCCCCATCCATTGATTTGACCAACTTCCTGGTGCGTTACTCACCTGTGAAAAATGAGGAAGATGTTGCAGAGTTGTCAATTTCTCCTTCAGACAATGCAGTGGTCTTAACAAGTAAGCAGTCGAATGTATCTGTTCCATAAATATTAACCCAGAGCATAGCAAATGAATTCTGAGTTCTCAAGTAGGAGCAGCTAAAAGCAAGACAGCTGCAACCAAGCTACAAACTAAACTCCAAATTCAATGTACAGCTCCATAAATTTTGAAAGCTGTAATGTTTGTTGCTATCTTAATATACTTTTGATATCTACAGCTTTTAAAGAAATCATAGTGGAAAAACACCAGCAGGAAAGTTCCATGACTTTAAACAAACTCCGCTTCCAAATAAGCAGATAAAAATAAGTGAATATCAAGAGAAATTACATGACTAAATGTAAATCTTTAGAGAAAAAAATGAGAACTGAAAATAGTGTCACTAGGCGTGCTTTATTCTCATTTTTATAAAAAAAGTGTCAGTAGTTGATTTAGGATTTGAATACTTAGAAAAGTGACTGATTGCTTGGGCTAGATTAGGATGTTGTTTTGAAGAGAGTCAGAAGTTTAATTTGTACTTCAAAAAGAATCTGTTAGAAGGATTTCTCAGAAGGCTGAGAGCTCAGAAAAAAAAAAAAAAAAACCTGACATTAAATAAACAACAACAATTTATGGAAATTGTCTCTTTCTAGTCCCAACCATTATAGAATAGACATCTTTTGTTAAAGAATCAAACAGTAGGCTGCAAGATGGTGCTGTGTTTCACATAAACAGTGCTTTTTATTATTTTCACTGTAATAGTCAAATATATAACAACAGCAAAAGATTCTACATAAGGGAAAAATAGCTTACATTTAGGTACATTAACAAATATTAGTCTGAAAACATCTTCTACCTTTCAAACATAATTTAGACAATGAAACACAAAGAAGAGCAGCTTGACGTGACCATAATCTTGGTTTCTTACTTTGTGGCTGAGGGCAAGAATATCTTTATTTGGCATATCCACCACCCCAGGGCTATTGCTTCTGTTCTAGAGCACCCTGGAATCACTAATTACAGCATCACCCAGTATACAAGCCCCTGTATCACAATGTCTGCCCCTTAGCCATAGACCTGTCACATGTTAATCATGTGTTCTAAGACCTTATTATAATCCTAATGCTACAAATGACCTCAAGGTAGCCTCTCTCCCTCCTAGCAGAGTCATTATTATCCTCTTTTAAAGATGAAGCAAGCCAGGTGCAGTGGCTCTTACCTGTATAATCCCAGCACTTTGGGAGGCTGAGGTGGGCCAATTGCTTGAACCCAGGAGTTCGAGACCAGCCTGGGCAACACAGTGAGACCACGTCTCTAAAAAAAATACAAAAATTAGCCGGGCATGGTCATGCACACCTGTGGTCTCAGCTATGTCGGAAGTTGAGATAGGAAGGTCACCTGAGCCTGGGGAGGTTGAGGCTGCAGCAAGCCATGATCATGCCACTGCACTCCAACCTGGGTGACAGAGTGAGACCCTGTCTCAAAAAAATAAATAAACAAACACGAAGCAGTTGAGGTCCCCAATGGTTAAGTAAATTGCCACTGGCCAGCTAGTAAGGTGCAAATGGAATGCAAGCATCTGGTCCTCCAATCTGGCACTTTTCCAAACTTTGCAGGAGGCTTTACAGAAACGCTGAAGGGCAAATGGTGTGCAGGGGAATGAGGGTTTAGTGAGTAGGAGTTCCAAGTTTAGAAACCTCACTCTCTGTACCTTTTAGATATACAAATACTTACCATATGTTACAATTCCTCTAGTATTCAGTACAGTAACATGCTGCACAGGCTAGTAGCCTAGGAGCAGTAGGTTAGACCATATAGCTTATAGCTTAGGTG
Source organism: Macaca mulatta (assembly GCF_049350105.2). Classification (NCBI taxonomy): domain Eukaryota; kingdom Metazoa; phylum Chordata; class Mammalia; order Primates; family Cercopithecidae; genus Macaca; species Macaca mulatta. Next base: position 120,596,868 of record NC_133417.1, on the reverse strand, counting down.
TGTCATAGGCTCTACCATCTAGACCATATAGCTTATAGCTTAGGTGTGTCGTAGGCTCTGCCATCTAGACCATATAGCTTATAGCTTAGGTGTGTCGTAGGCTCTACTATCTAGACCATATAGCTTATAGCTTAGGTGTGTCGTAGGCTCTACCATCTAGGTGTTTTTTGTTTTTTGTTTTTTTGAGACGGAGTCTCCCTCTGTTGCCCAGGATGGAGTACAATGGCACGATTTTGGCTCACTGCAACCTCCAACTCCCAGGCTCAAGCGATTTGCCTCAGCCTCCCGAGTAACTGGGATTACAGGCATGAGCCACCAGGTCCAGCTAATTTTTTTGTATTTTTAGTAGAGGTGGGGTTTCACCATGTTGGCCAGGCTGGTTTTGAACTCCTGACCTCAAGTGATCCACCCTCCTTGGCCTCCCAAAGTGCTGGGATTACAAGCCCATCTAGGTTTGTATAGGTACACTCTATGATGCTTACACAATAAAATCACCAAATCACACACTTATCAAAATGTATCTCCATCATTAAGCTATGCATGATTGTGTATCAAAATGGAAGAAGAGGCCGGGCACAGTGGCTCACGCCTGTAATCCCAGCACGTGGAGAGGCCAAGGCGGGCGGATCACGAGGTCAAGATTTCTAGTCCAAGCCTCGCCAACACAGTGAAGGCCTGTCTCTATTACAAATACAAAACTTAGCCAGGCATGGTGGCAGGCACCTGTAATCCCAGCTACTCCGGAGTCTGAGGCAGGAGAATCACTTGAACCCACGAGGCAGAGGTTTCAGTGAGCCAAGATCACACCACTGCACTCCAGCCTGGGCAACACAGTGAAAGTCTGTCTCAAAAAAAAAAAAAAAAAAAAAGGAAGAAGAGACTCAGGGATGTATATTTAATTTTTAAAAAACTATTCTGCTCTCATTTTAATATGGCAGAACCGATTGCTTTCTCTTGAAGTGTGGCTTTTTTCCAGTAAAGGTTAATTGCTAAGACCACCAGTGCTGGCCTGGGTCAATCCCTGTATGATCCTGGGCAAGTAAATTAAAGAAGATAACTTCTCTGTGCCTCAGTATTTTTTGTTGTTATTGTTTTTTGGTTTTTTGTCATTTACAAAATGGAGATAATTGTAAATCAAATTTTTAGAGGTGATAGGTTTGCTCATTTCTTGAATGCAGTGATGGTCTCCCAAGTCACACATATGTAAAAACCCATCAAATCACTTTAAATATATGCAGTACATTGTATGGCAAGAAAATTGCTTTTAAAAGTAGCAAACTACCTCTCAGCGTTGTTGTGAGGCATCAATGGCAATCCATAGTACCACAGCCAGGATTATCATGTGCCCTCCAGAGACATACTCTCAGGTGGATGCGAGAAATATCCAGTTGTTGCAGCAACTTCGTCCCACTTGAAATCCAGCTGAGTCATCTAATTACAGACCTTCGCCAGGTCTGTTCAGTGAACACTTTGCCTTAGTGTTCACTTAAGTGTAAGTAGGATTTAGGACTGGACATTTGGACATTTCATCAGTTGAAATAGTCCTGGGCGCGCTTTGGTTTCTCATGCTTTCAAGCACAGTTTTAAAATAAGCCCCACTTGCCCTTTCAGATCTCCTGCCTGGTACAGAATATGTAGTGAGTGTCTCCAGTGTCTACGAACAACACGAGAGCACACCTCTTAGAGGAAGACAGAAAACAGGTGAGTGATGTTGGCAGTATGACTATCCAGTCATACTGGATAAAGTCAAAAGTATGACTTTTGCCTACCAATTCTGTATAACAAATGAAATACATCTCCATTGTTTGTGGTCGTGGTGTGTGTACTTTTGTCATCACAGTATGACTTTACCACTGGTCTGAAAAACTAAAAGATACCTTACTCAACAATCACCTAGACTTTCAGTCACTAACAAATTAATCAAGAAATTTGTTGTCTGTCCTTTTAAAAAACATTTCCTAAGAAGATCTTTGTTATTTAGATTTAGTGGACATTCCTTTTCATTAGGTGGCTCTGTCTAATGGCTGACCCAACACTCATTGTCATCTATTTTTCTTCCTTTACTAACCCAGCAAGTTTACTTTTTACTTAATAAAATATGAATTTACTAGAAGGAAGTTGAACTGAACCTCATAAATATTATGTACTTAAATATGAATGCTTCTTTTAATTTTTTCTTTAAAAAGATACAGTTTAGTGTATTAATTAATTTATTTATAGTCTACTTGCTTCCAAAAAGGACTTACGATATCTTAGTTTGGTTTCTTATTGAATAGAACTAGTGAATGCTGTAACTAGAACAGAAATTTGCTGGAAGTCCCAGAGACTAAGTGGTTTAAATTTACAACAAACTCTGAATTTTTGTGCATTTTTCAAAAATGTCAATTCATGAGGAATTATCAGCATTGTAATTTGTCTGGGATAATGTCTTTAGTTTCAGAAAGTTTTGTGTTTGGCATCATTACCATTCTGTTGACATATAAATTCCCTCTTGAGCTTAGGAGGCTTCTCTGAGAGTCAAACATTTACCTTGAGAGTGGGCAGATCTTGCTTTACTTGGAAGGATACACTTACAGGATAGAAACACAGAATATTTAAACACTGAAGAATTTGAAAATGTCAATTCTCAGAAGATCTTGAACACTTATCTCCAAATGTAACACAGAAACCTACAGTAATAACCCCTAAAAATTGCTTGAATTACTTAGCAAAAGAAAAAAATGAGTGCTTGAGCTGGCTATTTTGAAGTGAGTCAATTTAAGATTTTAAAATTCACATGTAGCTTAGAATCAGTACATCTTACTCTGAGGTTTATGGCAAATCATGGTATTGATGAGACAGGAATGAAATGTTGGATGTACGTTAATTTCCCCTACACCTTCTTCACTTCCTAAACTGGTAGTATCTTTTCTTCTTTTTTCTCTTCCTCCCCTGGGTGGGAACAACAGGTCTTGATTCCCCAACTGGCATTGACTTTTCTGATATTACTGCCAACTCTTTTACTGTGCACTGGATTGCTCCTCGAGCCACCATCACTGGCTACAGGATCCGCCATCACCCCGAGCACATGAGCGGGAGACCTCGAGAAGATCGGGTGCCCCCCTCTCGGAATTCCATCACCCTCACCAACCTCACTCCAGGCACAGAGTATGTGGTCAGCATCGTTGCTCTTAATGGCAGAGAGGAAAGTCCCTTATTGATTGGCCAACAATCAACAGGTAACTTGTTTTCTGGTCTGCAAAGAAACTCAGAAGACTTTCCTACCCAGTTGGTAGATTCTGTAAAGTAGCTTGCTGTTGTCTGTCATCAGCTCTTTAAAAAAAAAAAAAAAAAAATAGATCACTGTCATGGGACACGGGGAGGAAAGGGAGAGAATATGTGGAGAAACACCTCTCTTAGAATATGGTAAAGAAGTCTGGGCATGGTAGCAGTAAAGAAGATCATTTTTTTCCTCTCAAGAAATTTCTCACCTGATTTGGGCATTTATGCATTTCTAATAACACAAGTTTTATTGAAAATGTAGAAAATTGGCCAGATGTGGTGGCTCACGCCTGTAATCTCAGCACTTTGGGAGGCCGAGGTGGGCAGATCACTTGAGGTCAGAAGTTCAAGACCAGCCTGGCCAACACAGTGAAAACCCATCTGTACTAAATATACAAAAATTAGCAAGGTGTGGTGGCATGTACCTGTAATTCCCGCTACTCGGGAGGCTGAGGCAGGAGAATCTTTGAACCCGGGAGGCGAAGGTTGCAGTGAGCTGAGATCAAGCCATTGCACTCCAGCCTGGGTGACAGAGCAAGACCTTGTCTCAAAAAAAAAAAAAAAAAAAAGGGGGGAGGGCAGGTGCAATGGCTCACGCTTCTGATCCTAGCACTGTGGGAGGCCAAGGCGGGTGGATCATGAGGTCAAGAGATCGGGACCATCCTGGCCAACATGGTGAAACCCTGTCTCTACTAAAAATACAAAAATTAACTGGGCGTGGTCGCATGCGCCTGTAGTCCCAGCTACTTCGGAGGCTGAGGCAGGAGAATCACTTGAACCCAGGAGGCAGAGGTTGCAGTAAGCCAAGATTGTTCCACTGCTCTCCATCTTGGCAACAGAGCAAGAATCTGTCTCAAAAAAAAAAAAATGTAGAAAACTGAACACTTTTTCAAAGTACCTTTAAAAATATAATTTTAGGGTAACAGTGTCATTGTTCTTAGCAGATAGAGGCTGAAGTACTTAGGGGAACAGTAGCATCATGATACCTGTATTTTAGTCTCAAATTGTCAAGCCAGAGACAAATACCTAAGGGAAGGGTATATAGGTGTTCATTGTATTACTTTTTTTTTTCCTTCTTTTCCTGAGATGGAGTCTTGCTCTGTCACCCAAGCTGGAGTGCAATGGCGGGATCTCGGCTCACTGCAACCTCTGCCTCCTGGGCTCAAGCAATTCTCCTGCCTCAGTCTGCCAAGTAGCTGAGATTACAGGCGCCTACCACCACGTCCGGCTAATTTTTTTATTTTTAGTAGAGGTGGGATTCCACCATGTTGGCCAGACTGGTTTTGAACTCCTGACCTCAAATGATCTGCCCGCCTCGGCCTCCCAAAGTGCTGGGATTACAGGTGTGAGCCACCACACCCGGCCTTGTATTACATTTTTTTTAAACTTTTCTGTAGTTTTGAAATTTTTCCAAACACAATGTTGAGGGAAAAAAATTCTTCCCTAAATTTGAAATAATCATTTTATCACAATTTGAATGGGCTCTGTAACCCCTTATCTTGAATTCGTCATAATATTAAATTCTGCTAATTACACATATTATTTACATTACTGTATGAAGGAATCATTAAGACAACTATTTGGAAAATAAACAAAGAATAAATCTGAGTATTGTTTGAAAATTACGGATGTGAAAAGTTTCCCGTTTTTTTTTCCAGTTTCTGATGTTCCGAGGGACCTGGAAGTTGTTGCTGCGACCCCCACCAGCTTGCTGATCAGCTGGGATGCTCCTGCTGTCACTGTGAGATATTACAGGATCACTTATGGAGAAACAGGTACGGCAGCAAAATGCTATTTTACACTCTGATTAAATCAGACTGTTGTGGATAACCTGAAAGCCCAACAGTGAACAAAGAATTAAAGAAATGTTGGCAAGTCCATTCAATGGAGCCCTGGTTTTTTCCAAGAAAATATGGAAGATATAGATGATATAATTTGTTCTAAAAGCCAAATAAAAAGTTGTTTATATAATACAACTAGAGGGGGAACAGCAGAGCGGAGGAAATAAAAGGATTGTAAATTCACAGACATATTATCAGTGGTGGAAATAAGTGATTTTTATTTTTTCTTCTCTTTACTTTTCTATATTTTCCAAATTTTATTTAACAGGAATTTATTCCGTTAAAATTTTTAAAAAGGACACAATGCGTGCAATCCTCCGTTGAGGGCTTACCTTCTTCCCACTTTTAATGCTACTCTACTACTCAGTGGCATTTTAAAGCTGAAATGTTAAAATAGCGCTAACTGTAATTTTCTCTCAATGTTTATACACTTACCAAGGTTTGCTACGTGCATAAATACCTCTTTCTGTTCAAGAGAGTGCTCTTTAAAAGGGAATAAGCAAGAAGATGTGATTTACATGCTGCTATAAATGTGGTAATTCAATTAATCAGTAATACCCAAGTAGCTCTAAGCCCCTCACACTCTGAACTAACCCCTTTTCATACAGGAGGAAATAGCCCTGTCCAGGAGTTCACTGTGCCTGGGAGCAAGTCTACAGCTACCATCAGTGGCCTTAAACCTGGAGTCGATTATACCATCACTGTGTATGCTGTCACTGGCCGTGGAGACAGCCCCGCAAGCAGCAAGCCAATTTCCATTAATTACCGAACAGGTACAAACTTCTACTCTGGGGTGACACCAGCTTATTTATTCAGATAGTTTTTTACAATGTTCTCCCAAGGTATTTTTCTCATTGTGGAATAGATTTTCCTTTTTAATGAGACAACAAACTGCAGCTAACACCTGCAGCTAACAGAGTTTTGAGCCAGATAAAGAAGGAAGCACCCCAAGGGCAGGAAGTTTTGTCAGTTTTGTTGATATATTCCACATGTCTGCAATAAGACGGGCATGGAGAGTGTTCAATAAATATTTGTTGGAAAAGAATGGATGAGTTGATAAAGTAGGATGACAGGTATCTGCTTGTGGAATGTAGCTTCTTTGTGGATGAAGCAGCCATCTCAAAAATAGGAAATGGTATTGAGATGCCTGCCCCATCCCTCTAAAAGCTCTCTCTGTGTTCTTTCAAGAAGAAATACCTTTCTCATGTAAGAGATCATTTGAACATATAGCAGACCTAGAGAGGAGGGCTTGTCCAATCTTTTCTCCAAGGACTGGGGCTTCACCAGTTTCTCCCTGCTTTTATATGTAGAAATTGACAAACCATCACAGATGCAAGTGACCGATGTTCAGGACAACAGCATTAGTGTCAAGTGGCTGCCTTCAAGTTCCCCTGTTACTGGTTACAGAGTAACCACCACTCCCAAAAATGGACCAGGACCAACAAAAACTAAAACTGCAGGTCCAGGTAAGAATCATTTGCATCTTGGTCGAGCGTGGTGGCTCATGCCTGTAATCCCAGCACTTCGGGAGGCTGATGCGGGCAGATCACTTGAGGTCAGGAGCTCAAGACCAGCCTGGCCAACATGGCGAAACCCCATCTCTACTAAAAATACAAAAAATTAGCTGGGCATGGTGGCTCCTGCCTGTAATCCCAGCTACTCAGGAGGCTGAGGGAGAATGGCTTGAACCCTGGAGGCAGAGGTTGCAGTGAACCAAGATAGCACCACTGCACTCCAGCCTGGGAGACAGTATGAGAGACTCCATCTCAGGAAAAAAAAGAATAATCTGCATCTCATATACAACAGGATAGATGGGGTAGCATCTAATATTCTTTTTTATGTAAATGGCTACCTTGTTGTGAGTACTATGTAATTCTTGTCCTATGTCATCATTTTCCCCATTCATGAATTCAGGGCTCAAGACCGTTATCAACCCTCTTCACAGTAGAAGTCTTAAGTGCATTTCTGTTTTAACATGGATAGTTCTATTTAGTGATATGGTCATCTTAAATTATTAGATTCACCCTTCTGGTTTTGTTTATCATTCACACTAAAAAGAGAAATGGCCTAACTGACTTTTTCAGATCCTTTTAGCTATGTTGTCTTTGTTTTTAAATAGAATACTTGTGAAATTAGGATCTTAAGGCAATTTATTAAAGTCAAGTTAATTTTCATTTTTTCTGAGAGCAGTATCACTAATTGTTGGGGGCATCATATTAAGCTTTAGAACTTATCCTTGAGTGTGACTTCACTCCCATATGGTACTTTGTATTAGCAATGAACAGGTTTGTCCAAGAGGAAATCAAAGTCTGACTCCTCCATATTTTTGTTACAATTCTGCAAATAAAAATTCTAGGCCACCATATGTTCACTACCAAACTCTAGAAGCCACCTGGAGGACTTTATAGTGGATGACGTGGGTATCGTATTTGCTTTTTACTCCCTTTGCAGATCAAACAGAAATGACTATTGAAGGCTTGCAGCCCACAGTGGAGTATGTGGTTAGTGTCTTTGCTCAGAATCCAAACGGAGAGAGTCAGCCTCTGGTTCAGACTGCAGTAACCAGTACGTAACCACTGCTTGGTTTCCATTTTCAAAGTCGAATTTTGTTCTTGGGTGTCTGAATGCCCGCCACATGTCTTTTGCAATTACATATAGGGAAAGTCAACTTGTTGGTTAGTTTATGTCTTGAGCTGAGCCCTTTACGAACATCTTTTTTCCTTCTCGGTGCCAAGCAAGGAATTTATAGAGAAAGAAGTTGTGAAACTACCATAGTTAGTTGCTGTGCTTTGAATTTCTTTTGCTCAAATGGCCTCAGCGAAATCTTATTTGCCTATAGCAAATCTACAAAAAATTTTCCTAGACCGTCTTTTCTACAACTGGATGGTAAAGCTGATTGAAGTGTGCCTCATGTAGCTGTTATGTTTGGGGCATTTGAAGGACTATGGCTGGACCAGAGTGTACTATAAATGCTTAATAGAGACGAGAAAAGAAGAGTGTAAGAACAATTATAGGGCCAGGCGCAGTGGCTCATGCCTGTAATCCCAGCATTTTGGGAGGCCGAGGCAGGAGGATCACGAGGTCAGGAGTTCAAGACCAGCCTGACCAACATGGTGAAACCCCGTCTCTACTAAAAATACAAAAATTAGCCAGGCGTGGTGGCACGTGCTTGTAATCCCAGCTACTAGGAGGCTGAGGCAGGATAATTGCTTGGACCTGGGAGGCAGAAGTTGCAGTGAGCTGAGATCATGCCACTACACCCCAGCCTGGATGATAGAGGGAGACTCCATCTCAAAAAAAAAAAAAAAAAGAACAATTATAACAATTTGAATCTGACGTTGCAAATCAGCTTTACCACTTCCAAGGTATAGAAAATCCAGGTCTATGAGACTAACATCACATTGTAAAATCAAATGGTAGTAGAATATCTTTAAATTAATATAAATACATTGCCATTGTGGGGACGTTTTGCAGGGTATCTGCTTATCTCACATACACCTATGTTTTAATAAGTGATGCAACATTGCATATTTTCTAAACCAAGAAAGATTAAGCAAGTGTTTAAGTGATTTTCCATTTGACAGTGGGTTAATTGGACTTCGTCAAAGAAAATGGTATCTGCAAAACTGCTTTGCATGTTATAAAAATGCTTATTTCACAACTTGCTTTTCACATAACCTCTTACCATTAATTTGCCTAACAGACATTGATCGCCCTAAAGGACTGGCATTCACTGATGTGGATGTCGATTCCATCAAAATTGCTTGGGAAAGCCCACAGGGGCAAGTTTCCAGGTACAGGGTGACCTACTCGAGCCCTGAGGATGGAATCCATGAGCTATTCCCTGCACCTGATGGTGAAGAAGACACTGCAGAGCTGCAAGGCCTCAGACCGGGTTCTGAGTACACAGTCAGTGTGGTTGCCTTGCACGATGATATGGAGAGCCAGCCCCTGATTGGAACCCAGTCCACAGGTATATGGTTAATTGCACCACCAGGTGCCCATGGGAGCAGCGGCTTTATGCCCTGCTGAATGAATTATACTTCACTGGGCTATTGATTCCCGTGTAAGGGTGAAAAAAATGATTAGGAAAGATCCTCTTTAAAGAGGAATGGTAAGAAACAATAAAACTGAGGTGATATTTAAGTAAACAAGTCTGATAAAAAGAAATTTTGGAGTATCTTGGCTTATAAACAAGACCATAAAACGAGACGTTTGAAGAGGATACTAAAATTGTGGATTATTTCCTAAGCTCTGACTCCCTGTGATTACCCTCACTATGTATAAAGGAAAGAAGTTTGGCATCATACAGCTTACTTATAAAAAGGAACCCAAACTGGGGCATTTCATAGCAGCATGATTCTGAGCACACATGGGTAAGACCTTTCTTCTCTGGTTAGATGTCATGCGCTGGTGTATAATTAGCTTAAATGATTGTGATTCAGACACATAGGAAACAATCAATAGGGCAATTGCTTTCCATAATACTTTAGCTCTTGTGCTTTATTTCTGAAGCAGAGTAGAATGCTAAAGATGTATCCTAGTGACAGCATAAACCCTAGAGGTGACAGTCTGTATTATTGCTTTTCGCTTCTCTTTTCTGCTTCTGTTGGGAGCCAATTTTCTTCTTATGCCGCATTACAGAGAGAACATCAAATTTAGCAGCCATATCTGTCATAGGGTCCAAATAAAGAGACAATAAAAACATTATTCTCTCTTTTTTGGATGGAATACTGTGTGAAATGGTAATCCATACAAAGATACTTTATGTAGAAAAAGGAGGCCGGGTGCAGTGGCTCACACATGTAATCCCAGTGCTTTGGGAGGCCAAGGTGGGAGCATTGCTTGAGGCCAGGAGTTCGTGATCAGCCTGGGCAATGAAGTGAGACCCCATCTCTACAAAAAATATGAAAAAATTAGCCAGGTGTGGTGACACATGCCTGTAGTCCCAGCTAGTCAGGAGGGTGAGGTACAGGATCGCTTGAGCCTACGAGTTCAAGGCTGCGATGAGCTATGACAGCTCCACTGCACTGCAGCCTGGATGACAGAGCAAGACCCTGTTTCTAAATTAATTAAAAATTTTAAGAAAGAAAAAGGGCTACTGCTTATTTTTCCATACAAAGGGAAAGTAAATCATAATGGTCAATAAGGCAATATAACTTTTTTTTTTAAGGGAAAGCAAAAAAACTTCTAAAACCTAAAATCTCTTAGAGTTCTGGCATTTATCCAAATGTTTTCAGTGATTCTGAGAATTGGTGGATATAAAACGCATTTCTCAGCAAACACTTTCTTCATTTTACATCCCTTATTGTACTTTCTCATACTGAATCTTTGCTTGACCAGGGAACCCACCTAACCCAACAAGAACAATCCATTCTACTTCTTGGAACCCACTTTATTTTCCTTTTTCCCCATTTCCTATAAGATAACCTCTAACCAATGACAATCCCGACAGCTATTCCTGCACCAACTGACCTGAAGTTCACTCAGGTCACACCAACGAGCCTGAGCGCCCAGTGGACACCACCCAATGTTCAGCTCACTGGATATCGAGTGCGGGTGACCCCCAAGGAGAAAACCGGACCAATGAAAGAAATCAACCTTGCTCCTGACAGCTCATCCGTGGTTGTATCAGGACTTATGGTAAGACGTGACCTTTGTTCATTGGAATAAAGATGGAGACCATCTCTAATACAGTTTCTAAGGTGGTGAAAATATAATGTAATAATAAATCTAACTATTCTTTTCCTCTGCATCAAATACTCTTATTGTAACTTTGTATCAACAGAATTCCTTTATGTTGACCTAAGTTTTCCAGGTAACCATTGGGACAGAATTTTATAAATAGCTTTGGATTTTGTTCAGCTCTTTTAGATGTATTGTGCTTATTTTAAAAGGTTGTGGGGAACAATTTACATATCCGTTGCTTGAATGCATAAATTGACTTAGTTATGCATTTTCTGAGCTCTGTTATCTTGGTAAAGAATATTTTACAGTTTGTACCAGTTTACCTTGACCCTACCCTCATTAAAACATTTTAAAAACCTTCCAGACATACATGCAGAAAACTGCTAGGAACCTAGGGGGTTGATGTAGCTCTTAACGTAAGGTCAATTTCAGGGGAAACTACAGAAAGATTGTTCAGAGACAAAATGGAACATTCTTTTTGCCTCTCTATGATAAGGGTAAAATTATGATTTGCACCTGTCAGATCATAAAAAAGAAAAATATGCTAATACCCACTTTCCTCATTTTTTTACCAGCTTAGTTTAAGTATGTAATCTATGGCTTACTTAAGCTTAACCGCTAAGAGCATTTTAAAACTGATAAATTAAATACGTTGATCACCTGCACTGTAGGAATGAAATCAAGGAATTTACAAGGTTGTGAGTTTTGCTAGTTTGTTTATTTTTTATTTTCTAATCATTGTATTTACCTAATGCTGTAGTGAAACTCCCTGGGTTTCAGTTCATGACACTGCTAATGCTCACCATGCCCTTATTTCTCTAGGTGGCCACCAAATATGAAGTGAGTGTCTATGCTCTTAAGGACACTCTGACAAGCAGACCAGCTCAGGGAGTTGTCACCACTCTAGAGAGTAAGCAATAAAATCTCTTCATATCGACAAACCTTCTGTATAGACCAAAATTAAAGAATGGTAAATCAGCAGGGTTCAGTGGCTCATGCCTAAAATCCTAGCACTTTGGGAAGCTGAGGTGGGAGCATCACTTGAGGCCAGGAGTTTCAGACCAACCTGGGCAACACAGTAAGGCCCTGTCTCTTAAAATAAATAAATAAATAAATAAATAAATAAATAAATAAAAATGTTTTTAAGCTATATATGTTAACAGTGGAATGAGTCCTAATTTGAAAATCAATTTGATTGTCTTTTTGACGCATGACTGTCATCTTTTATACTCCTTCAGAAAGGGGTCTACTGACCCATAAAATGGAATCACTTCATCAGCTTATAATGTTGATGTTATGGACTAGGACTGACATCTAGTTTATGCTCTACTTTTTAGAATTTGTTTTCATAGAGCTAAGTTTGGGGAGACCCCACTGGCTTCTGCTCTATCTTAATAATGCACATTAGGCCATTCTTGCATTACTATAAAGAAATACCTGAGACTGGGTAATTTCTTTTTTTTTTCTTTTTTTTTTTGAGACAGAGTCTCTCTCTGTTGCCCAGGCTGGAGTGCAGTGGCCGGATCTCAGCTCACTGCAAGCTCTGCCTCCCGTGTTCACGCCATTCTCCTGCCTCAGCCTCCCGAGTAGCTGGGACTACAGGCACCCGCCACCTTGCCGGGCTAGCTTTTTGTATTTTTTAGTAGAGACAGGGTTTCACTGGGTTAGCCAGGATGGTCTCGATCTCCTGACCTTGTGATCCGCCCGTCTCGGCCTCCCAAAGTGCTGAGATTACAGGCTTGAGCCACCACGCCCGGCCAAGACTGGGTAATTTCTAAAGAAAAGAGGCTTAACTGGCTCACAGGTCTGCAGGCTTTACAGGAAGCATGGTGCTGGTATCTTGGTTTCTAGGGAGGCCTTGGGAAGCTTGCAATCATCATGGAAGGCCAAGGTGGAGCAGGCACATCACATGGCTGTGGCAAAAGCAAGATCGAGAGAGAGAGTTGTAGGGGACGACACAGATTTAAATGACCCAATCTCTTGAGAACTCACTGTCATAAAGAGAGCACCAAGCCACAAGAGATGTGCCCCCATGATCCAAACACCTCTCACCAGGCCCCACCTCCAGCATTGGGGATTACAACTCAACAGAGATTTGGACAGGAGCAAATATCCAAATTATATCACAGCACAGTAACCATTGGACCAAAATCAGGCTTAGATTCTAGTCTTCTGTTGTATCAATCACTTGATATATGCCTTTTCAAAAGTCAGGTAAAGTGTCAAAGTTTCATAGTTTATAAAAGAAGGATGGCATTTTACCTGTTGAGAGAAAAGATAAAATACTTGCAGTAATATTAGACACACACAGACATACACATGCTCTCTCTCTCACACACACATACACACACACATATAATTGTTAGCTGGCCATGTTATAACTCCTACCACACATATTTTTACATTATAATGCATTAATAATTTTAATATTTATTGAAATATTTGTAGATATTAAAAAGCCAGCGCTAGGAACCACTGGTAGTATCTATAAAGCTTTTCAGTTCTTCAAAATAAAGTGTATGAGAGGTAGATTTTTCATATTTTCTTTTCTTTTTTTTTTTGAGACGGAGTCTCGCTCTGCCGCCCAGGCTGGAGTGCAGTGGCCGGATCTCAGCTCACTGCAAGCTCCGCCTCCCGGGTTCACGCCATTCTCCTGCCTCAGCCTCCCGAGTAGTTGGGACTACAGGCGCCCGCCACCGCGCCCGGCTAGTTTTTTGTATTTTTTAGTAGAGACGGGGTTTCACCGTGTTAGCCAGGATGGTCTCGATCTCCTGACCTCGTGATCCGCCCGTCTCGGCCTCCCAAAGTGCTGAGATTACAGGCTTGAGCCACCGCGCCCGGCCATTTTTTTTCATATTTTCTAATTGCAGTTGACCTTTCTCTCTGAATGCCAAAGGAGATAATCTACACATTACTAGTTATATATTTCTTGAAATGGATGAATTTGATATATACCAAGGAAACATTTTAAAATACCAAAACTTTACAAGGATGAGCCAAGCAGGCACTAATCTCTAGTTATGCTCCTGTACAGATGTCAGCCCACCAAGAAGGGCTCGTGTGACAGATGCTACTGAGACCACCATCACCATTAGCTGGAGAACCAAGACCGAGACGATCACTGGCTTCCAAGTTGATGCTGTTCCAGCCAATGGCCAGACTCCAGTCCAGAGAACCATCAAGCCAGATGTCAGAAGCTACACCATCACAGGTCAGGGAACTCACTGTGCTAACCACATTTGTTAAAAAATATCCACAATGTAAACTGACTTATTAATTGCTCTAAGACTGACACTGATAAAATTTATTTTCAGTGTTATCATTACCCAGTTTTAGAACATTATTTTCATGCTATGATCAGAAATTGTTTTGTCTTTTGAATGCCTGATTTTGTGTAATATTTGTCATGGAAATGGCATAAGTTTCATTCAACAAGTTTGATCTTTCATCATTGTGCCCTTTCTTATTTAAAAAATTATAACACAAAGTTTAAAACTAAAAGAAATAAAAAACAGTGATGTATAGATCTTAGCATTAGTATAGATTAAAAAGCATAGTTAATATAAAAGTAAATGATACTACTTAATAAAGGTCAAAGTTGTAACCAAAGAATATTCAATATCTGAGGTCTTTTTCAGTTTTTTAAAATTCTGATTCCAAGGCTCAGCTATTGATCATCTGATTACTATAAAGAGAAAACCTCAATAAATGGCCGCCCCTCATTCTGCAATGAATGTTGCCTCTTCCAATATAGCATTTTTGCATTCCAGAATTTACTTTAGCCAGTGTCCTTATCTGCATCAGTGATTCACTTTCAAGATACATTTCTTGTTAACAGTTACATCCATACCATGCTCTACTTTACTGTTCAAATGTGGACCACTTTGATAGTCTATATAAATATGGGATGATAGAGAAACCCAGAAAAACTGCAGGCGAGCTTGAGAATTCTCCTAGTAAAGCAAGAACTGGTAAAAATCATCTCTTCTCAAATCCCAGGTTTACAACCAGGCACTGACTACAAGATCTACCTGTACACCCTGAACGACAATGCCCGGAGCTCCCCTGTGGTCATCGACGCCTCCACTGGTAACTATACCTTCTACTGAGGAAATGCCACTGACTTGTATGCAATCAGTCTCATGAACTCAAAAAACAAAAGTGAGGCGGATATTTTTGTATTATAGATTCCCGAGAATCCTGTTTCCGGTTTACAGTATTCTCAGATTCTTTTAAGTGTGTTTAGAAGGGCTAGGGAGAAAAGTGTGGGAATAATTTTCTTGGTTATTTGCCTTCTTAGAGACTTAATTTTCTTTTCTTTCAGCCATTGATGCACCATCCAACCTGCGTTTCCTGGCCACCACACCCAATTCCTTGCTGGTATCGTGGCAGCCGCCACGTGCCAGGATCACCGGCTACATCATCAAGTATGAGAAGCCTGGGTCTTCTCCCAGAGAAGTGGTCCCTCGGCCCCGCCCTGGTGTCACAGAGGCTACTATTACTGGTATTGCTGCTTTCATGCTGTCATTTTCCTTCTTACTACCTAGGGCACATGAAGTCCTTAGCAAACGCCCGCTGCGTCTTTGATACTGTGTCATGAGAATGCAAAACCCTGTTCCTGATAACCTCAAAAAGCATTCTCTGTGTAGGAGTGGTACAGCTCAATACATCCCAGAAGGCATGAGTGAAGGAAAATGCAATTTCAAGACTGTCCTAAATGGCATGACTAGACTCATGTTTTCCTTTTGTTGCAAGTTTGCCAGATACCTGTCAATTCAGTCCTGGAGAAAGATATTTTTAAAGCAAACTAGCTGATAGTGATTCTGTCATTACACTCAGATCTCTATAGATATGGCATTCTTGCAGGACTTGCCAGAGTACCACCTGCCATTGACCACTATCACAGGATAGGTCTTGAGGCACAGCAATCCCAACCACCCACATCAGAAAGAATGCCTGGAATGGCCAATAAAAGTTGATTACCTTGGTGGGAAAGACTATAAGTCTCTAGTATTATTTTTGCCCAAGAGATGAAATTTTTAAACTATGTGTATTAGTCTGTTTTCACACTGCTATAAAGGGGTTTAATTGCTCACATTTCCGCATGGCTGAGGAGGCCTCAGAAAATGTACAATCATGGTGGAAGGGAAAGCAGGTATGTCTTACATGGCAGCAGGAGAGAGAAGCACAAAGGAGGAAATTCCAGATACTTACAAAACTATCAGATCTTGTGAGAACTCACTATCATGAGAACAGCCTGGGGGAACCACCCCCATGATCCAATCACCTCCCCTCCTCAATACATGGGGATTACAATTCCAGATGAGATCTGGATGCGGATACAGAGCCAAACCATATCAGTCTGTATAGAGTATCACCTAGACTTTAAAATTCCCATAGAACATACAGACATTAGAAGGACACACTGCCTTTTTAAAACTCGGGAGAACAGGAAAATAGAAGCAGATATGAGAGGAATTGAACTAGACACTTCCCACAGAGGCTGTACAAAGATTGGCCAATCTCTCTTACCCTTCACTTGCCTTGAGTTTTGCTTTTCATTGATCTGCCACTGAGGACCACTTGGTTATTAGGTCTAAGTAGATTCATGTATATAATCTGCAGGACTGGTGGTATATGATGCTGATAGATTTTCTTAAATTCAAAAAGGCAAATAAGACCACATGGTAAAAGAATACCCTGGAAAAGGTACCCAAAAAGTGTCTATTCAGGTGTCAGATATGACAGTCAGACAAGTACTTTGCGATGTGCACTTTATATGCAGGATATTTAGGTGTTTATGGAGGAAAAGTGAAGTTGATTTTACCTTCAAGAGGCCAACAGCCAGCTGGAGAGGAAGTGCCTCCTCCCAGTAGCATCTGCTGGTGAGACCGACTTCCACTTGACTAGCTGAGCCCATTGACATAATGTGATGGTTCTATTCTCCCTTCAGGCCTGGAACCGGGAACCGAATATACCATTTATGTCATTGCCCTGAAGAATAATCAGAAGAGCGAGCCCCTGATTGGAAGGAAAAAGACAGGTAAGAGTACCTTGCAGGTAACAAGGAGAAAGTTAGGACAAAACTAATAACAGATGAGCAATCTTGCAATATGAAAAGGTTCTCCGTGTTTTGATGCATTTCTTGTGATTTTTTTTCTAACAGCATAGTGTATATATTGTATTCTGTAATAGTAGGAATAATTTAACATGCACTGCAGAGTTTGGTTTTATTTTTTTTCTTTACTACAGCCACTCAATATAAAGCCTTGTTATTCACCTTTTAAAAATTCAAACAAGATGCTAAAATGTAAAACCAAGTTGCTATCATTGCTCTTCTTTTATACCTTCTGTTGAATTTTAAAATGTTTCCTTTTTTAAAGGAGGAAGAGAAACCTCTCACATTTATCTTTATTTATTGTTTGGTTTCTACAACTTCGAGCTAAATAATGTCTTGCTTTTGCACCCAGTTTTAATTTCAAGAAAATGCTGTAGTGATAGGAAAATTTAAAAAATGAATGTGTGTTTTATCTATTTTTACCATTTCAAACCATGAAAAACTGTTGAGCCAAACCTCTGTAATTCTCATACTTAAGACACTGATATGATTAGTCTGGATTCTACTTCCTACAACTTGCTTCTCAAATTTAAAAAAGAAAGAAAGAGAATGCACATTTCGGTTCCATCAGGTTTAATTTGAGCAGAGGCAGCTTCTAAGGGGCCCAGCGGTTTAAAGCTGTGTGTATGATAAATTCATACTAACACTTTTTTCTTTCTAAACTATAAAGAAACCTTTGAGAAAAATCCTAAAGATTTCTTTCTGGAAAAAGTGTTTCGTGATCTCAGAACTGCTCATTTTCTGAGGGCTTTTTATCACATTGGTGAACATTCATTGTTGCCTGAATAGATGATTATTATTGCTGCTGCTTCTTGGAGCTTAATGCGCTTTGCTTTTTTGGCTCTAACCTCTCTTGGCTAGACGAGCTTCCCCAACTGGTAACCCTTCCACACCCCAATCTTCATGGACCAGAGATCTTGGATGTTCCTTCCACAGTTCAAAAGACCCCTTTCATCACCCACCCTGGGTATGACACTGGAAATGGTATTCAGCTTCCTGGCACTTCTGGTCAGCAACCCACTGTTGGGCAACAAATGATCTTTGAGGAACATGGTTTTAGGCGGACCACACCTCCCACAACAGCCACCCCCATAAGGCATAGGCCAAGACCATACCCGCCGAATGTAGGTGAGGAGATTCAAATTGGTCACATCCCCAGGGAAGACGTAGACTATCACCTCTACCCACATGGGCTGGGACTCAATCCAAATGCCTCTACAGGACAAGAAGCTCTCTCTCAGACAACCATCTCATGGGCCCCATTCCAGGACACTTCTGAGTACATCATTTCATGTCATCCTGTTGGCACTGACGAAGAGCCCTTACAGGTAATTAATTTTTCTCTTCACTTCTCATGGAGCAGCACAGAAAGGAGTAAGTTAGGTAACTGAAGTGACCAGCCCTCAGATAAAAAGTGGCTTCATGGCTGGGTGCAGTGGCTCACCCAGCATTTTGGGAGGCCAAGGCAGGTGGATCACTTGAGGTCAGGAGTTCAAGACCAGCCTGGCCAACGTGGTGAAACCCCGTCTTTTGAAGGAAAAAAAAAAAAAAGTGGCTTTCCTTCTAGAACCTCTTAGAAGATGGCACATTTAAGCCTTTTTTTTTTTTTTTTTTTAATCCCGACATGGCTCTACTTTGGAGGATATACCAGAGAGACACTAGCTTTTATTTCATAGAGAAAATGAAACTATTTCTATTATTCTCACACATTTGAGGTTCCTTTTTGAGTAAGGACAAAGAGATGATTCTAGAAAAGAAAGAAACACATTCTACCTGAATCTCCATTTGTGTGCATCAGTCTACAACACTACCTTTGCGATTTGTCCTTGAAGAACCCCACTATCTACAATATGTCTATAGAAAAAAACCAGGCTAAGCTGTGCATAGCAGCTGATAAGTGATTGATTCTCTAAAACGTATATTCTTTGTGTTGACAGTATCAATTTTTTTTTTCCCCGAGACAGAGTCTTGCTCTGTTGCCCAGGCTGAAGTGCAGTGGCGTGATCTTGGCTCACTGCAACCTCTACCTCCCTGGTTCAAGCGATTCTCCTCCTTCAGCCTCCCAAATAGCTGAGATTCAGGCACGTGCCACCACACACAGCTAATTTTTCTATTTTTAGTAGAGATGGGGTTTCACGATGTTGGCCAGGATGGTGTCAATCTCCTGACCTCGTAATCCACCCACCTTGGCCTCCCAAAGTACTGGGACTACAAGCATGAGCCACCCACTGTACCCGGCCCACTGACAGTATCAATTTTTATTATGTTGTTATTTTTAGAAAGTGGTAGAATTTAAAAACTGACAACACTGGAGGAAATTTATGAGCTTAGAAACACAGGTTTGAGGATTTGCCCAACTGTTTTAAGGACTCCACACTGGGGTCAGATATCTCCTGGAGTAGCATGACTGTGTCTCCCATATAGTGCAGTGTCCAGGTTTTATGTCAAGCAAACATGGCCAGAGCTTCCAGAGGGCTTATGCAGACCTGCGACTGAAGCAAGATCAAGGGCAGGCTGTCTCTAGTATTGTCGAGGGCTCCTGCTAACTACGGACCACATAGGTAGATTGTTGGCAGGAAAATCTGGCAGGAATGTTAGCCCCTATCCTTGTTCCATTTCTCTCCTCCGCTGGTTAGGACCACTATACCCTCCTTTTTTTTTTTTTTTTTTTTTTTTTTGTTTATTGTCTTCCTTTGCTTTGTTTAAACAGTGAGGGTTATTGGTAAGAGGAGAGCCCATGTCATTCCTCACTATAATGCTTTTTCTCTGCTTTGGATGTACCGATAATTGCAGTTCAGGGTTCCTGGAACTTCTACCAGTGCCACTCTGACAGGCCTCACCAGAGGTGCCACCTACAACATCATAGTGGAGGCACTGAAAGACCAGCAGAGGCATAAGGTTCGGGAAGAGGTTGTTACCGTGGGCAACTCTGGTATGTAAACACGTATTATTAAGACACAGGCTCCCCTCTGCTCTACACCAGAGATGGGCTTTTCTATTGACTGTACCTTTGCTGCCATTGTCTTTTTATCTTTGGGAAATAATGCAACACATCAACATGAAATAAATGAGCAACTTTGTATTAAATTAATCTCTCCCTCACCTCCTGCCATATCCTGTTGTCTTCACAAAATGCATACGTAATTGACAGACTGTCAAATGGTGATATGATTATAGATCTGGAAGGGACTTCAAATATTATTTAGTACAACACTCTGAGTCCTTACTTGTGAGTATCTGAGTTGATATAGGGCACAGGTTTCCTGATGTCTTTCCCCAGACCCTCTCCATCTCACCATGCTGCTGTCCTCTTGAGTGATTCTTAAATACTGAAATGATTACCTATAAAGAAAATACCCCTTCTGCAGACATGGGGACAGTTGGCTTTTGCTCCTGATATAAAATGCTACCACCATTGTGCATTTCTGTCTGCAGAGAATGTTATTCCAATGTTATTTCATTTTTCCAATGTTATTTCCATTTTTCCCAACGTTATTTCCATTTTTTTCCTGACTATATAGGTCAAAAGCTTCTATAGAGGTTAAAAGATCATTGACTCTTCTCTGTAGCACCTGGGAAATCCTTTTAAATCAATAGTGTGCCACCTGGCTTCTCAATTTGAAGCAGCTGAAGATCCACCAAGGCACATGAGATAGGAGATAATCAAAACCGTGAATCCCGAATCTTCCAACAGGAGGGTTCTCTACTCCACACCAACAGAGAGTGCTAAGTCCTGTTTTTGCCAAGTGACAGATTTTATTCCTAAGGCCAGTCGCTTAATTTTAGTCTCTTCCCTCATCTGATAGAAGACTGTGCTACTTTACATGTATAAATTCCTGTGAATTAAGCAGTTGAGCATTTGGCTGGAGAGAGGTTGGGAGGAGATTAATTTGTGTTTGTTGTATTACATAGCCACAGTAATGCTTATCTTTGCCTTTTGTGATTTTACTAGCAGAATGCCACGTGAACAGAATTTTCAAGAGCAAAAAGGTCTTCGTGCTTTTCTAAGTCATTTAAAAAAAAAAAAAAGATTCCATCTCTTTAACTTTAGTTAGGATGGAATTTTAACTCTTGGCTCTTTTGAGTATAGAAACCCCTAGGAACAATTTAAGTTCCTTCCATTTTTCTTTTAAACTCCTTATTCCCAGCAGCAGTATTCTACATTCTAACTAGGTTCTCCCAGCTTTGAGACGTCTCAGACTTACTAGCTCTCCAAAACACTATTTTCTTCAAGGGTGATGCCTTTTAAAAATTAGGCACTTCAAATATCTACTGCTTTTGAGCTGTTGAGTTTTGCACTGTAAAAAGAAAAATACATGGTGGGACTTTAAGTCAAAGTAAATTAGTTTATTTAATTTTTAGGGAATAATTTGAAGCATGCTTTGTTTGCATAGATTTTTTTTAAAATAAGCTTTTCCAAATCATGAAGAGATAAGATCTTAGGTAACATGAAGACACTCCCTTGCTCATTCCTAAATCATCTGTATTCCAAGGGCTTTTTCTTATTTGGAACCATTGACCTCACTGATAAAGCGGTCTTACCACTATAATAACAGTGTCCAAAATCTAGGTTTTCTGCACTATTATGCAAAAATTACAATAATAAAATTGAAAATTACATTATAATGGTATATTAAAATGCTAAGACTTTTGCATTATAAGCAAAAGACAACTTTAATAATTATTCTTTATTTAGTGAACACTTTCTAAGCCTTGGAAAAGGGTCAATGTTTTGAATTCATGACCTTATATCATCTTCGCAAGATTCCCCAGGAGGTATAGATATTTTTATTATTCTCCTAGTATTGCAGATGAGGGAAGCAAGGCAGAGCAATGTTAAATAGCTAGCCCAAGGTCACTCAGATACCAGTGGAGAGGCATCGCTAGTCTTTGCATCCCACTAAAGTTCTCAACTAGCTTAAACTGCCTCGAGATCTGTTCCACGTTCTATAAAGTAGTTTTAGCAGAAATGGCAATTATTTTAGAAACAAAGGGAAAAATAAAAGATGGGCTTCTTGTCAGATGCCTGTGACAGGTGTCCACTGACTACATCTAAGCATGGTTTTTTAGAGCAGTTAATGCCTTGATAGAACAGATGAATGCCTCTTAATCCTCCTAAAATTTTTGTTTTAGATTAAGTGATTGTATACAATCATTCAGTTTTTTTCTTATGGTCCAAATCGATTAATAAGATGTCTCTTTTTGCTTTTTCCTCCTTTTCTTCATAGTCAATGAAGGCTTGAACCAACCTACGGATGACTCATGCTTTGACCCCTACACGGTTTCCCATTACGCCGTTGGAGATGAGTGGGAACGAATGTCTGAATCAGGCTTTAAACTGTTGTGCCACTGCTTAGGCTTTGGAAGTGGTCATTTCAGATGTGATTCATCTAGTGAGTAGTTGCTTTGTCCATCCACTTGCGTGTTCGTCTCCTCAGTTCCATGCATGCACTCATGTGCCAAGGAAGCATGTTTGGAAGACACAGGTTCTTCCAAACATGAAGCAAACAAGGGAATACTGTTTGACTCGAAGTAATATTTTGCATCATAGAAAAATGATGGGAAATTTTACTTGGTGGACATTGCTTCATTTCAAGGGTTGTATGCCAACACAACCATTAATTAAACATAAGGTTATGGTGCTAATTTGATTTTTGAAATTTTCTGTGAAAACAAATCGATAAAGTTAAAGGCTTTTGGAACCAGGTCTAATTAAGAGTATTAGAAACACAGAAAAACTTCAAATCTCTTTTAATCTTTAGTGTTGAGTGAAATCAGAGGTGGACATTTAGACTCAAAAACACTGTCTCCTTCAGCATAAAACAAACATGCACATATCATAGTACACATGCACACACTTTTGCCTCACACACATAGCCCAGGTAGCTTGAATGTTGCTAGAAATATAAAAGAAAAAACAGATAATCTGCTTTTAGATCATTAAAAATCAACTTGAATTGATAAATGTTTGATTTTTAAATTCTAATAGGTTTTAATTTTTCAAACTTTTTAAGTTAAAATGTGCCTAGGAAATATCTATTATGCTTTGAGATTTAGGATTAGAATTTATAAACCTTTCATTTATTCTTTATGTTTACGAGATGTGATTATTATTGACAATTGGTTCATTTTTATAGATGTTGACCATTATGCCTATAAATAAGCCACCTATAGACATACAGAAATCATGTCCCATGGGATTGGAATATAGGACTTGGTAAAAAAGGATTTTCAAAGTATTTTACTTAGCTTGTATACTTGAAATCATTTAATACAGACTGAAATTTTAGAGCCAGCTGTTTTCAATATAGACTTCCATATTTGACCATCTGAAAATGAAAAACAGTAAAAACATCATATGCTGTTTAGGAGTTGGAAATTTTAATATTTTACTTCAAGTAGGTGGTTTTTAACTCCTGAAATCGAACTACATTTAAGTTTGTACGTTTATTACCTGTTTAAGCACTTAGGTGCAATTGTGGGAGCAGAGCTGTCAAGTTCATTTATGTGACTCTTTGGCTAAACTTACATAATCTTTGTTTTGATGTCATAGTTGTCTAATTATTTTACTTTGTAACTTAAGGCAGGCTGAAGTGTTGATAAAATGGAAGAAGTAGTATATTGTTATATAAGCTTCTGAGGTGTGTTTTGTTGTACAAGCCCTGGAGGTTAAAACGTTACCTCTTATGTATAGTAGTTAAAGGCATATAACTGTGACTTTTAGATATTCCACAGAACCAGTCTTATTTGATGTGGATAATAACCAATAATTTAGCATTTTGTTTGTTTTTGTTTTGTTTTATCCAGGTTCTTTTTTTTTTTTACTCTTCCCACGTACCTGAAACAGGTGGTGGCATGTAGAGATCAGCTGATCCTTGTTTTATGGTTAATTGAACTATTTCATATCCAGGGTTTCTGCAAATCCAAAAGTGATTTTTCATCTAGGATCTATTCCTAACAGTCTACTCCAATCCCACTTTAGTTTTCCACAATTTTAAATCTTAATAGTGAGAATTCAAATGAAAGTCATTTCATTTGACTATTCTTATGTCATGATTGTGGCAGAATAAATTGGATCTTAAAATGTCCTAGAAAATGGTAAATGATAAAGAAATAATATTTTAAAAGTCAACCAAAGAAATGGCCCATTGGACAGGCATGGTGGCTCACACCTGTAATCGCAGCACTTTGGGAGGCTGAGGTGGGTGGATCACCTGAGCTCAGGAGTTTGAGACCAGCCTACCCAACATGGTGAAACCCCATCTCTACTAAAAATACAAAAAAAAAAAAAAAAAAAAAATAGCATGGTGGGGAGTGCCTGTAATCCTAGCTATTCGGGAGGCTGAGGCAGGAGAATTGCATGAACCCAGGAGATGGAGGTTGCAGAGAGCCGAGATTGCACCACTTCATTACAGCCTGGGTGACAGAGCAAGACTTTGTCTCAAAAATATATATATATATATATAAATTAAATAAATAAAAATAATCAAATAAAATGGCCCATTATAGGGGTTTTTATCTTTAACTTGCTGTTTCTTCCAGATCGTGCTTCTGAAGACCCTGTGACATGTCCCAGTTCACCCACTGTCTTGTGAGTCAGAATATACAAATAACTTTTTGGTCCTGACTTTCCCCACCCCTACAGGATGGTGCCATGACAATGGTGTGAACTACAAGATTGGAGAGAAGTGGGACCGTCAGGGAGAAAATGGCCAGATGATGAGCTGCACGTGTCTTGGGAATGGAAAAGGAGAATTCAAGTGTGACCCTCGTACGTCATCACAGATCATTTTTAGTTGCCTTATTAAGCGTTCCCACTTTCATTATCAGGCTGTAACTCTCATTCACAGAAATGATCGGAGACTTTAGGTCTCCTTTAAGAGTGAACAGTGGGTTTCTTAGTCTTTTGATTTGGGAAAGTGAAGACAAGCTTCAAAAATGAGTCATGATTTAATGTTATTACAGGACACTTTAGCACTTTTCCAACATGAGTATTTTGACCATTATCTGCAGTAAAATGCTAGAAAGCAGCTTTATTAGTCTGTAGATTCAACTTGTAAAATATGATTTCCATCTTCCCATTGGAGCCTTTCCAGTATATTAAGTGTAATTTTTGGAAATGCCACCCTAAGATCTGTATAGTAGTACTTCTCTTATGGATGATTCACATAAATATGTGGAATTTGCACTGTGATGATACAAATTTAGGACAGAAATAGAACCCACCCCTAGATCAAGTCTGCAGTATTATTCTCAGCTTACACGTGCATCTGTCTTGTGTCTACATGCAGATGAGGCAACGTGTTATGATGATGGGAAGACGTACCACGTAGGAGAACAGTGGCAGAAGGAATATCTCGGTGCCATTTGCTCCTGCACATGCTTTGGAGGCCAGCGGGTAAGACCAGATGTGCCAGGCTCCCTACAAGCTAGCTAAGATAAAGGGTGGGCTCCTGCGAGGATGTGTCGTACACACAGGAGGGGCAGAGACCCTTCGGAAGTATTAAAATACCATGTTTCTTGCTGGCATACAGCTGCTGACACAGCGCTCTAGAGTAGCTCTATGTCTACCTTACATGCCATTCATTCTTTCTAGTAATAGTAATTTCTACTATTACTATTTCTAGTAATAGTAATTTCTAGTATTAGAAAGAATGAATGGCAGGAATTACTATTTCTAGTAATAGAAAGAATGAATGGCATGTAGAGTACCAAAAACATGAGTCCTGAGTCATTCTTAATAGCAATACCTGTCATTTATACTATGCTAGAATCATTTTCCTAAGCTCCCTGGCATCTCAGAGATATCATTTACACTGAAAAAAAGTGAAGCAGAGATACTAGTCAAATTAATTAGTGGTGAGCAGAATGTGTTTCATTTCAGCCAGTTCTCCCCATCCTGGGCAGCCTGAGACCATCCCCTCCCCTGCTACTCTCAGGCTGCTTCTATTTTTCAGCAACTAAAGTGTTAAGTGCAGTGTAGCTCTAGGCCTCCAGCTCCATTCTGATGGACTGGTGTCCCCATGGCAACGTTGTTAAATATTTTGAATAATATCTCAGATGTAAGAAAATGCCACTCTTTCACCCTCTCTCTTGATTCAGAACAGATCCGTGTTACAGGTCTAGCACTGTGCTAAGTAATACAGGAAAAACAGAGGAAATGGGAAATGGTCTTGGCTCTTAATGATATAGTTGAAGATGTTAAATTAGCATACATTTCGAAGTCAAGCTAATTAAGTTCTAAGTGGATCTGACAAATACAGTTCTGGGTAGGCTGGAATTAGCAAGAAAGAGAAGCATGAACTGACTGAAGTTTACGATGCCTAAGGTTTAGTTGAGAAGGTAGAAAGCAGAGAGACAGAAAGCACACCCCCTGGGATCGAAAGGAGCTGGCCCAGGTGGGCTTTGGTGAGCCAACCCTCTGCCTGCTGTCTTCTGGTAAGAAATTAGATGGGAAGAAGTGGCTTATGGAGGGCCTTGGCAGCCCATTGTTTAAACCAGTACTTCTCAACCATTTCTAAAATATGCCCAGTATAACAAAAAATAATATGCCTTTCTCTAATATGATTTGAAATTTCAAAACAAAATGACGCGTAACTCAAATAAAAGCAATGGAACGTGACAGCTCTTTGTTTTCAGTGAAGACGTGCCCTCCCAGCAACTCCCCAAATCCTGGTAGGTGAGGGGCGTGCTTCACACTCGAGGGTGAGACTCACTGGTTAATGCATTTGGCATTAACCAATTACAGGTATCCAAGATGCAAAGAAACATGATGGAAAATAGTCTTTGGGAAAATTAATCTTTAGGAAAATTAATCTGGCAGCAAGGGCGTTCAGGGGCCTGTCTTGACCCCACCAGGGGCAGCCCATGGAAACTACTCTGATCTTGTTTCACCCCCAGTGATTACATGGGGAGGGAGGTGCTCCCAATTCTGGAGGAGAATTGGAGATTGGAATTTAGATTGAATTCAGTATCTCTCTCTGTCTCTCTCTCTCTCTCTCCCATTAACACTTATAACGACTGTGATCGTATGATCTTAGAATTCAGTCACTCTGGTTTTAAAAATGTGTGATGGAGAGTGAATTTGCTGGGAAGTTGATCTTGGTCTCACTTCAGCATCTTCTCATTATTTATGCACATGAAACCTTTCATGTGTGAGGCTTATTCCATTCTCAAGTAAAGTGCTAAATGAAACATAAGACAGGAGTGGAAACGGTTACTTTCTCATATGAAAGGAAGATTCAATGACTCTGTAAGGAGGCAGTCACTGGTATTGTGTTAGGTATTAAGGGGCATATGTGCTTACACAGAGAAATATGTCCAAAATATTTAAATTCTAATATAAAAAAGAAAGTGATTGTATTATTTAGGGCTGCATTTTAGTTGTAAGAAAAAAAGTCCAACTCAAGTTAAGCAAAAATGGTCCACAGAATGGAAAAGTCCCAGGACCCACCGGCTTCAGGGGCTGCTCCAGCAATGGCGCCCGGAGTCCCTCTTGCTCCTCGTGCCTTCCCATGCACTGGCGCCATGCTTCAGAGGGGTCTCTGCAGATGGTGTCATTGATGACTGACCTCCGTGAGCTCCAGTTTTACCCCCTCCCAGCTTAAGAACAGTAGTAAAAGAGAACATGTATGTCCTCCCATTTCCAGCAAAAACCTCAGGGAGGAGCCTCACTGGCTCAGCTTGGTCCCGTTTCCATCTCCCATGCCATCTCTGGCCGGACGAAAGGCTACCATGTCTCTGCCTAGGGAAGTTTAGGAAGGGAGTGGCAAAGTGGTGCATTAGAAAGAACATGGCCGGGGTCACCCCACCTCCTAGGCAGCAGCCCCAACTCCACCAGTGGTCCACTGTATGACTGCCCTGCTCCCTCTAAGCAAAGTCACTCCTCTCCTCTGGGTCTTTGTTTCCTTACCTATAAAATGACAATGTTTGTTCATGTGATCTCAAGTCCCTTTTAAAATCGCTACGATTCTATGAAAACCTTTTCCATCATCTAGTGCAGAGAACTTGTTGAGGAAGTTGGGATTGGAATGAGCCTCAGCAGATGGGTAAGGTTTGAATAGGAGGAGAAGAGAGGACATTTCAGGGGAAAAGAAACAACACAGAGAGACAGATACAGGTATAAGATATGGTAATAAGCCAAAATGTATTCTAAGAATTATAAATGCATGAAATCATCATCAAAGTTTCCTTAGTGATTAACTGCTTATATTTGGCCAGTGCATAAGCTGTGAAATTTTTCTTTAACTCAAACACTAAATTACGATGTCCTCAGGTTATCATAAACCCCATTTGACTTCATGCCTCTACTCTCTCAGGGCTGGCGCTGTGACAACTGCCGCAGACCTGGGGGTGAACCCAGTCCCGAAGGCACTACTGGTCAGTCCTACAACCAGTATTCTCAGAGATACCATCAAAGAACAAACACTGTAAGTGCATTGGCGCCACGAGTGTGTTCCCTCATACTAGACAGTCCTTTCTACAGGTATCTTCCTTCAGAATGAACCAAATATTTTAATTTTTTAAAAAAACCCATGAATGACTTAAGTGAAACACTGTGTTCTATAATACAGTTTAAGTTATCATTTATTTAACTCTTGAACATCTCCTATTGCCCAGTATGCTGCTAGGTTCTTGAAACTAGGAAGAAATATTATCCTATTTATAAGCAGCTGTCACGAGTCCCCACCTCCCCGCATTTTTTTTTTCTGTACACTTTACAGTATTTGCCACTAATTTTTTTTCCCTTCTCTTTTAACAGAATGTTAATTGCCCAATTGAGTGCTTCATGCCTTTAGATGTACAGGCTGACAGAGAAGATTCCCGAGAGTAAATCTTTCCAACCCAGAGGAACAAGCGTGTCTCTCTGCCAAGATCCATCTAAACTGGAGTGATGTTAGCAGACCCATCTTAGAGTTCTTGTTTCTTTCTTAAGCCCTTTGCTCTGGAGGAAGTGCTCCAGCTTCAGCTCAACTCACAGCTTCTCCAAGCATCACCCTGGGAGTGTCCGGAGAGTTTTCTCGTAAATGAGGGCTGCACATTGCCTGTTCTGCTTCAAAGTATTCAATACCGCTCAGTATTTTAAATGAAGTGATTCTAACTTGTGATTTGGTGTGGGATCAATAGGAAAGCATATGCAGCCAACCAAGATGCAACATGTATTGAAATGATATGACCAAAATTTTAAGTAGGAAAGTCACCCAAACACTTCTGCTTTCACTTAAGTGTCTGGCCCGCGATACTGTAGGAACAAGCATGACCTTGTTACTGTGATATTTTAAATATCCACAGTACTCACTTTTTCCAAATGATCCTAGTAATTGCCTAGAAATCTTTCTCTTACCTGTTATTTATCAATTTTTCCCAGTATTTTTATACGGAAAAAATTGTATTGAAAACACTTAGTATGCAGTTGATAAGAGGAATTTGGTATAACTATGGTTGGTGATTATTTTTTATACTGTATGTGCCAAAGCTTTACTACTGTGGAAAGACAACTGTTTTAATAAAAGATTTACATTCCACAACGTGAAGTTCATCTATTTGACATAAGACACTTTGCGGGGAAATAATTCTTGTCAATGTTCTTTTTCAATTCAGCAAACATTTGAAAATCTATGATGTGCAAGTCTCTCTAATTGTTGATTTCAGTACAAGATTTTCTAAGTCAGTTGCTACAAAAACGGATTCGTTTTTGTCACTTCCATCTCTGCACTAATGGAGACAGCCTTATACTTTCTGCTTTAATAAGTTTAAGTGAACCCAAATATTTATTAAAATTGCTAGTTTGCTCTTCAGAAGTATAATCGAAATAATCTTTAGTTACTCTTTTCTAACCATTATAATTCTTTCCTTCCTCCACCTTTCCTTCCTTTACTGAATAAACCTCTGTTCAAAGAGATTGCCTACAAGGAAAATAAAAATGACTAAGATATTAAAAGTATTTGAATAGTATAATATAGAGTTTTATCTTAGGGAAACCCCATAGTATGATAACCCCAATCTAACATGTCTTACTTTGGATCAGCTGACACTTTTGCATGGCTTGATAAACTCCCAGCCAAACAGTTTGTTTACTCCTGATCTGTAAAGGTCATTTCTTTTTCAATTTAACATTGAGGAAACAAACTTTGAGATTAAATTTAACATTCAGGCCAGGCGCAGTGGCTCACACCTGTAATCCCAGCACTTTGGGAGGCTGAGGCAGGTGCATCACCTGAGGTCAGGAGTTTGAGAACAGCCTGGCCAACATGGTGAAACTCTGTCTCTATTTAAAATACAAATATTGCCAGGCGTGGTGGTGGGTGCCTTTGGTCCCAGCTACTCGGGAGCCTGAGGTAGGAGAATGGCTTGAACCCAGGAGGTGGAAGTTGCAGTGAGCCGAGATTGTGCCATTGAACTCCAGCATGGGGGACAGAGCAAGGCTCCATGTCAAAAAACACAAATAAATAAATAAATAAATGTGACATTCAGAATAGTAAATAGTGCCACTGCAAATAGTTAATTGTTAATTAGTAAAAAATTAGTAGTTCATAATAAACAAGACATGCAAAGCACTTTTTAAATACACTACTGTACAATGAAAGAAGGTATTTCAATAAATACCTGGCAAAGAATATTAAAACTAAATACAGAAAGATACTTCATGTTCATTTGAAAAAAAAAAAACTAACTCACATTTGAATTGATTTACAGTTTACAAAATGCTTTGACATTTAGCCATCTCATTTAGGAGAGGTTTTAGAGCTTAATTTTACAGGGAATGAAGCTCAGATGAGGGTTCCTTAGCAAAATACAGACCCAGACCCTGGACTTCTGTTTAACATTACTGATCTTTCAGCTTTATCAGCCCAGTAGTCACCAAGAGAGCTACTCTGTATGTTTTTTAGAAACCACAGAAAGTATAAAATAAAGGTGACAGTAAATGACTGTCTCACATATGTGGGTCATCACTGCACCCTGGAGAGAGAATGTTGTCTCAATACCAATCTATACACTGTGGGAAGGGACAACCCCCTGAGATACATGTGCTGCAGAAAGTAAGCTGGTGCCTCCATATTCACAGGTGAGCTGGTAAAGCAGGCCCTTCATCTGAATCTTGCTTAAAGGTCTTGATATCTAAAAATATAAGGAAAGAGCAGCTATGGTTTGAGACTGATGATGCTTCAAACCACTTGCCTAACTACAAACCTAAAAATATTTACCCTAAAATGCAGTGTAAGGGCTGGGAATGGTGGTTCACACCTGTAATCCCAGTACTCTGAGAGGCCGAGGTGGGAGGATTGCTTGAGCTCAGGAGCTCGAGGCCAGCCTGAGCAACATAGTGAGACCCCTGTCTCTACAAAAATAAAAATAAAAAATTAGCCAGGCATGGTGGCAACATGCCTGTGGTCCCCATAAGTTGGGAGGCTGAGACAGGAGAATCATTTGAACCCAGGAGGCGGAGGTTGCAGTGAGCCAAGATTGTGCTATTGCACTCCAGCCTAGGCGACAGAGTGAGACTTCATCTCAAAATTAAAAATTAAAAAAATTGCAGTTTAAGTTGGACTGTATTAACTAAATGGATAGCAAGCCCCTTTACTTTTATGTTGAAATATAAAAAACCTCAAGTTTCCCACTTAAGGTCAGGAAAAATGCCACCCTTTCCAAAATGTCTGTTGGATTCTCCTTAAATTTATGAATTAAACGAATAGCAAATTAAACACATTTACATGGCCTTTTCTTTTAGCATCACAGTACAAGAATGGTAAAACTTTCGTACTATTTCTCAGCAAATAGTATAGTATAGAGTTTTGTCTTAGGGAAACCCCTATGATAACCCCAATCTAACGTGTCTTACTTTGTGTCAGCTGACACTTTTAGCATGGCTTGATAAGCTCCCAGCTAAACAGTTTGTTTACTCCTGATCTCAAACAGGAGAATCAACTATTTCCAGAGATGTTTTGCCGTTTTTATTGATTCAGGTTATTGCTTCCCCCGAGCATTATTTTAAGCAGGCAACATTGAAAAGGCATTGCTAAAAGAAAAATCTATTTTTAGGCAAGAAATTGACAATTCAAGAAAAATTAGGTAAAACTAGTAAATATTAATCAGACTTTAAAAAAGAAATATCGTTTTAAAGTTTTACATTGCCTTGCTACACTTGATTTGTAATAAAATGTATTATGTTTTATATTGTTTTCAGCTCTAATAACCTAAGTGAATTATGCAAATAAGTCTGTATAATAATATCGCTATACACCTGTAGGGCACCCTTTCTATGGAGGTGAATAAAGAAACGATCAGGGGGAAATTACAAGTACAGGAAATGACTTTTCTATTTAATTATATTTCCATTGAAACTTCTATTCCATTTCTAGTGGTATGAAACTCATTAAAGTGATTAAGAAACATCACATCAGCACATTTAAGTGCTGAAATTGCTTCCTATTTAGTAAGTTCCCATTTCTGTGGTAGGGAATGTGGCAGGTTACAATTAAAAAATCCCATTTTCGAAGGAGACAATTCAACTATTAAGAAAAGGAAAAAAAAAAGACCACTGTTGGGACTTCCCATGTTTGGAAACATTTAAAGATTACCATTAAGGCTGATAAAGCAGAAGAAACACAAAGATGACCTTGCAGAAACTAAAAGTTTTTTCAAGAATATATGGCACTTATACTTGAAATGCACATTGTTTTCATTATCACATCGTTTTACTCCATATCCTCATTAAAGATTCCATTTGAATTGCAAATAGAAACCTATATAAATTACAAATGAAGAAAATATGTAATAAAAGAGCAACAGAAATGGGGCTTCAGCTGAAAGTCCCAAATGGGAAATTCCTTTAACATTCCTCAGTAGAGTCAGGTATGCGATATTAAAGCGTGTTTTACATTTCCTTGAATTCCTTTTTACTTACTCTTTAGAGACATACAGGTTTTAACAATCTCAGGAGCCAAATTTACCTCTAAAATAGCTCGTGTGGGGCCCCCAAAGGACTGAAATTAGCATTGGTTGAAGCCGTACAAGGCAGCCAGCCCCGAGTGATGGACTGGGGCTGGCGTCAGCTGCCCTGAAGCTACCCACCACAGCAGGCTCCCTTAGGCAAAAATTCGTCAAAGGCCAAGGAGTCTCCCACTGAGCCCTTTGCAACTTGGTACTTTGTAAATGGCCATTTCATTCTAGAATGAAGCACTGCCTTTGCCAGAATGCTGGACAGGACTTTACAATGAAACCTGTCTATCTCTGTAATTCAGCTTCAGATGTAAGATGCTGGGCCAAGTGCTGGAAAGCTATTTTTGACTCAAAAATATATGGCAATGGTGGAGGAACTGGAACCCTCATTCATTGCTGGTGGAAATGTAAAACGGTGTGGCTGCTGTGGGAAACAGCCTGGCAGCTCTTCAAAATGTTAAACAGTCACCATACAACTTCACAGTTCCATTCCTAGACATATACTCAAGAGAACAGAAAACATATGTTCACACAAAAATTTGCACACAGATGTTCATAGCAGCATCACTCATAATAGCCAAAACATGGAAACAATCCAATGTCCATCGATCAACAAAATGTGGTATATCCATATAATGAAATAATTGACCATAAAAGGAATGTACACGCTACAACATAAACCTTCAAAATATTATGCTAAGTTGAAGCCAGACACAAAAGAGCACATATTGTGTGATCCCATTTATGCAAAATGTCCAGAATAGGCAAATCTATAGAAACAAAAGGTAGATTTCTGGTTGCCAGGGGCTGGGGCGAAGGGGAAATGGACAGTGATGGCTAAGACTTACCTTTTGGAGTGATGAAAACTTTATGGAACAGATAATGGTGATTGTTGCACAATTGTGTGAATATACTGAAAACCGCTGAACAATACACTTTGAAATGGTTAAGATGGTGAATTTTACATTATGTAAATCCTAAGAAATGCCACTTTAGTTGTAGAAAATCTAATTTTGCTCCTTCATGAGGAAGAGATGTGGGGTAAGAGTAGATGAAGGTTGAAAGAACTCAGAAACTTTGTGGCTACCAATTTGGAAACTGAAACAAACTTATCCATAAATAGACTTATTATTTTTCATAGTAATTTCCATAGGTTATCTTCCACTAGTTCCTATGCTTCCATATACACAAAAGCATTATGAGAAGAATAATTAGCATCTTTTTGAAACAGTATTTATCGTGACTCAGGTGGTATTTTAAGTGCCCGCAATATTTTATCTCATTTGCTCTTCAGAGCAACTCTAAGAGGTCAGTATTGTTCTCATCTCATTCTACAAATAGAAATTGAGGGAAAGGCAAAGTGAATCACTAAATATCACATAGTTTGTAAGTAGCAGAAGTGGGACTTGAACCTGATAGACTATGTGCTTTTAGCCAGAAGCTACTCAGCCTTTTGGAGGAGTGAATCCATCCCCATTTTACAGAAGAATCAAACTCCAAGATGGTTAAGCTATGTGCCCAAGATTGCCCACCTACTGACTGGCAAAACAAAGTAGTCATTGTCCTAAGAGGCACAAAGACAATTTCCTTGAGGGAAAGATGGAGTCGTGATCAAGGACAGGAATGTGGGGGCCTTCTAGCAAAATCTCCTTCTTGACCTGGTTGGTGGTGACACAGGTGTTTGCTTAAAAATTATACTTTAAATGGTACAAGTTTCATGCACTTTTCTATATGCAAACTTCATTACAATTTTTTTTAAAGATAAATTTGTGCCTGGCACAGTGCTTGGCAAAAATAAGGTATAAAAATGTCCAAGAATGGAAGGCACTGCGAGCTTAAAGGCCTGCAGGGTTCTGTGCTCTGAGGAAGGGACATAGGCTGGGCTTTATTTAGAAAGGTGGCCTGGAGAGAAGCAGGTGTCAAAGGGCAAGGCAATGGGAGGAAGAGTAGAGGATCCCTTTCATGGACTGCTTTTTCCCTATGCCCAGGGAATCCCCCAATAGAAATACACTTGGTATTGGTCAGGGCATTGTTACATCATGGATCTTCTTTCCTTCAGTACCATGGAAACAACAGACATAAGATCATTATGCATACCAGTGAAACTCCAGTCTTGACGTTTCAAATGATTGAATTGTACTAGACACATATGTTAATGGGGTTCCAGCTCCAGACCCTCCCAAAGTGCTCAACTTCTTTGGTTACTGGTTACGTCCACCAACATTAACTCGAGTACATATAAAGGAAAACACCACCTCACAGAGCAAAATATGAGGAACCCAGGAGTGAGCTTGTGTGTGAGGGGTGGCACTTTCGCTTAAGGCAGGACACCGCTTTTTTTCGCAAAACGCAGGGAAGTGAGACAGTAAAATGAGAAAGAAGCTGTTGACAGCCCTAAACTGAGTCGTTTTCTAGAGTGAAGAATGGTTGTTTTTGCTGCTTGGGTGCTCCTCCCCAGGGTTCTTTCAAACCTGTCCTTCCTGAACCCCTTGGGGCTGGCGAGGAGTGCATCAGTTGATCTGTCTCAAGCACGTGCTGCTGGGTAGCCGGTGTTAGGGAAAATGAGCTCACAGGCCAACATATCACAACACTTGAGTAAACAGATTTTAAAAGAACAGTAACATACTAGATTACAGATTCTAACAGAAGTAGAAATAGTCAAAGCTAGAAAGATGATACCAACAATTGGAAAAGAAAACCAGAAATATTTGAAGTGAAAAATATAACTCCTGAAATAAAGAGATCAATAGACAGGACACACAGCAGAATGGATACACTGTAAGAATTCATGAGTAAATTAGAAGACCAGACTAGGCCGGGCGCGGTGGCTCACGCCTGTAATCCCAGCACTTTGGGAGGCCGAGACGGGCGGATCACGAGGTCAGAAGATCGAGACCATCCTGGCTAACACGGTGAAACCCCGTCTCTACTAAAAAATACAAAAAACTAGCCGGGCGAGGTGGCGGGCGCCTATAGTCCCAGCTACTCGGGAGGCTGAGGCAGGAGAATGGCGTGAACACGGGAGGCGGAGCTTGCAGTGAGCTGAGATCCGGCCACCGCACTCCAGCCTGGGTGACAGAGCGAGACTCCGTCTCAAAAAAAAAAAGAAAAAAAAATAGAAGACCAGACTAAAGAAATCTGGAGGGACGAATAAAAGAAAATGAAATATAAAATATAAAAGAAAGGCTAAGAGATATAGAATTGCTTAGAAATACTAACATTTGGATAAAACACCACAGAGAGAAGAAATGGGAGAGGAAATATTAGCACAAATAACAGGAATAAGTTTCCTAGAATGAAAAACCCAGAGTGCCAACAAAGGGAAATACGCGTAACACCCACACCTAGACACATTATAGAAGCTTGAAAATACCCAGGAAAAAATTAAAGTTTCCTGAGAAAGCATGGTGGCTCACACCTGTAATCCCAGCACTTTGGGAGGCTGAGGCGGGTAAATCACCTGAAGTCAGGAGTTCAAGACCGGTATGGGCAACATGGTGAAACCCCCATCTCCACTAAAAACACAAAAATTGGCCGGTGTGGTGGTGCACACGCGTAGTCCCAGCTATTCGAGAGGCTGAGGCATGAAAACTGCTTCAACCACGGAGGCAGAGGCTGTGGTGAGCGGAGATCACACCACTGCACTCCAGCCTGCCATGGTCAACAGTGAATGACTCTGTCTCAAAAAAAAAGTTTCCTGAGAAGGAACAAGAACCAGATTGACATCAGATTTTAAATACAACAATGAATACAAGAAAAAACCGAACAGTGTTTTTAAAGTATTACAGAATTTAAAACTGAGAATTGTAAGCATAGCCAAAATGAATTCAAATATACAAGCATGATAAAAACATCCTTAGTTGGCCGGGTGCGGTGGCTCATGCCTATAATCCGAGCACTTTGAAAGGCCAAGGCAGGCAGATCACCTGAGGTCAGGAGTTCGAGACCAGCCTGGCTAACATTGTGAAACCCCATCTCTACTAAAAGTACAAAAATTAGCTGGGTGTGGTGGCGTGCACCTATAATCCCAGCTTCTTGAGAGGTTGGTGCAGGAGAATCGATTGAACCTGGGAGGTGGAGGTTGCACTGAGCCGAGAGCACACCATCGCACTCCACCCTGGGCCACATGAGTGAAAATCTGTCTCAAAAAAAAAAAAAAAAACCTTAGACATATAAGGTCTCGGAAGCTTCACCACACAGACACTGCACACAGTTAACACAAGAGGAGAAACTGTAGGCACTGCAATAGATACACGAAGTGAAGGTAAATAGAAACCTTAGTCTGGTCTTAAAAAAAAAGGCTAAGTGAAAATGTAACCTCAAGTCCAGGAATCAACAGGAGTTTGGAATGGGGTGGGGTAGGGGTGATGGGGGAGAAGAAAGGAATTAAAAGGGGGTCAAACTTTATAGGATAGTAAAAATAGACCTCAAATATTATCAGTAATTGAATACAAATGGGCTGAGTGTAAAGGGAAAGGTTGACAAAATGCATTAAAGAAAACTCAGAACCAAAATCAGTAATAACCTTAAACATGTGTCCATGTTTTTAGCCTCAAATATGTATGAAGTGAACATTTATAAATCTGCAGGAAGAAAATGGAAAACTCATCCTCATGGAGGGAAGTTTCAAAACCTTTTTCTAAATTCTCAATAAATCAAACTAAAAAAATTTACGTTAACTACAGCTATCAATGTGTAACAAAGGAGCAGAGGCACAAACTAAATGACATCACAGGAATGCAATGGCACAGTACAGTATGTGGGACACTATGGGATCAAAAATCTTCAGTCAATCGACTGCAAGAAAAAAATCTAAAAAGGAGAAACCAGTTGTTGAAGACACTTGAGATATGCCAATCAAATGCAATGGATGTACCAGGCTTGGGTAGCACAATCAAAAAACTGAAAAAAAAAAAAAAAATTAGCCATTGGGTGAGATCTAAAGGTGATTGGGTATTTAATATTCAAAACGACTTATCCTTTTAGTACGATACTTGAATGTGGTTATATACTTTTTTAAATAGGCCTTTTATTTTGTAAGAGTTTAATTTATTTTTTAATTTTTCTTGAGACGGAGTCTTGCTCTGTCGCCCAGGCTGAAGTGCAGTGGAGCGATCTCATCTCACTGCAAGCTCCGCCTCCCGGGTTCACAGTTCTCCTGCCTCAGCCTCGCAAGTAGCTGGGACTACAGGCGCGTGCCACCACACCTGGCTAATTTTTGTATTTCTTTTTTTCTTTTTCTTTGAGACGAAGTCTCGCTCTGTCATCCAGGCTGGAGTTCAGTGGCGCCATCTCAGCTCACTACTGCAAGCTCCGCCTGCCGGGTTCACGCCATTCTCCTGCCTCAGCCTCCCGAGTAGCTGGGACTACAGGCGCCCGCCACCACGCCTGGCTAATTTTTTTGTATTTTTTAGTAGAGATAGGATGTCACCATGTTAGCCAGGATGGTCTCGATCTCCTGACCTCGTGATCCGCCCACCTCGGCCTCCCAAAGTGCTGGGACCACAGGCGTGAGCCACCGCGCCTGGCCAATTTTTGTATCCTTAGTAGAGACGGGGTTTCACTATGTTGGCCAGGATGGTCTTGAACTCCTGACCTCAGGTGATCCGCCCACCTTGGCGTCCCAAAGTGCTGGGATTACAGGCGTGAGCCACCACGCCCAGCCTATTTTCTAAGTTTTATGTTTACAGAAAAAATTGTGAGGATACATCACACCTAATTTCCCCTATTATTAGTATTTCACATTAGCATAGTACATTTATTACAATGAGTGAACCAATATTGATACATATTAACTAACCACTTTAGGTTTTCTTAGTTTTTACCTAATGTCCTTTTTCTGTTCCAGTATGCTATCCAGGACACCACACTGTATTTAGTCATCACGTCTCCTTAGGCTCTTCTAAGCATGACAATTTCTCATGCTTCTCTTCTTTTTGATGATCTTGACAGTAGGAAGGTATTTTGTAAAGTCCTTCAGCTAGGTTATATCTGATGTTTTTCTCATGATTAAGCTGATAGTACAGGGTCTTTGAAAGAAGACCAAAAAGGTAAAGTGCCATTCTCCCATTTTGAGGTATTTCCTAGCAACATGACATTATCGATGTTGACCTTGATCATCTGGCTGAGAAAGTGTCAGTTTTCTCCACTGTAGTTACTATTTTATTCCCATTTCTATACTCTCCTCTTTGCAAGCAAGTCACTGTGTACAGGCCACACTTAAGGACTGGGAGTTATGCCCATCTTAAAGGTGGAATGTTGATGTAAATTACTTAGAATTCTTCTGCATGGGAGTTGTATGTTCTCCATTTATTTATTCTTCATTTGTGTGAAGAATACTACAAACACGAGCAACCACGTCCAGCTAATTAAAGTTTTCTTTTTTATTTTTAGAGATGAGGATGTTGCTATGTTGCCCAGGCTGGTCTTGAATGCCTGGCCTCAAGCGATCCTCTCAAAGTGCTAGGATTATAGACGGGAGACACAGTGCCCAGCCTGTTCCCATTATCATACCCTTAATGTTAACCTTTGGTCAAGCCAAAGAACCATCAAAAAGACAATGCACACTTAATTTATAAGCCAAAATCTGTATTAGCTATTCACTGCTACATAATTATCCCAGAACTTTGTGGCTTACGACAGCATGCATCTCTCTGTATCTGTGGGTCAGGAATTCAAGAGCTCTTTTGGGCAGTTCTGGCTCAGGTCTCTGAAGAGGTTGAAGCCAGATGTTGCCTGGGACTGGAGCTGGAGGATCCACCTCTGAGGTGGCTCACTCATATGGCTGGCAGCAAGTGTAAGCAAGATGGCTTCTCTCCTTGTGGAGGGCTGCTTAAATCTTACAACGTGGCCTTGGCTTATCCCAGAGGAAGTAATCCAAAAAAACAAGGTTAAAGTTGCAATGCATTAGGACCTAGCCTCAAAAGTCATATTTTTTCTGCAGTGTTTTACTGATCACACAAGTCAGCCTTGTTTCAATGTGGGCAGGTACTATGCAGGGGCTGGAAGACTAGCTGATGCAGAAATAAATTAGAAACATGACCATTAAGAAAAAAACTTCAGAAATTTTTATTTAGCAAGGGGCGGTAGGTTAAAGACTTGGGAAGAGGGTAGGACTCATCAGTCAAGGTGAACAATGGCAAAGGGTTTTAGTTGAACACAGGTGCAATGCACAGGAATGGTCAGAAGCACACAGGCAGGACACACAGATGCACAGGGCTGTCCTGACGAAGGAAGGCACTGCCCTCCCACTGTGCCCACTGCAGTGATAAGCCTGTAACTGGAATATTGGGTACAATTTCTGAGCACTGAACATCGACGACATTTTTATGTAGCTCCAGAGAGTGAATCCATGGCTGCTGAAATTCTGGGAAACATTTCACTTAGCACTAAGAAAAAGATGCATTAGATTATCCATACAGGGTGTCAGCAAGACTTACTAATCCCCTCTAAGGTTCCAGTTCACAGGTGTCAATCTGCTGTGTTTGAAAAGTAGACAACGAAGCTTCTCAGAAGTGTGATTAAAAATAAATGGCATGAGGCCCGGGCGCAGTGGCTCACGCCTGTAATCCCAGCACTTTGGGAGGCCGAGGCAGGTGGATCACGAGGTCAGGAGTTCGAGACCAGCCTAACCAACATGGTGAAACCCTGTCTCTACTAAAAATACAAAAATTAGCCAGGCTTGGCGGTACATGCCTGTAATCCTAGCTACTTGGGAGGCTAAGGCGGAAGAATCACTTGAACCTGGGAGGCGGAGGTTACAGTGAGCTGAGATCACATCACTGACTAGCCTGGGCAACAGAGCGAGACTCCATCTCAAAAAAATACATTAAAAAAAAAAAAAAAACAGCATGAGAAGACTCCCCTGGGAGGAAACATGGAGCTTTAAGACACTTGTGCCATGTCCTCTGGCTGCTCAGTCCGTTTGGTTCCCGTGAATGTTTATGTTTCACACAGGCAGTGCTGTGGGACGGGCTGAGCTCCGGCAGGCGGGGGTGCTCTGGAATTCCTCATTTATGTGTCATGTGTCAGTTGAAAGAGCCTGTATCTTTAACATAAAACACAACTACCAAAAACTATGGATCCAGTGATTAAGAGGTGCTGTTTTATTTTTTTAAAAAGTTATTCTCATAAAGTTTCAGGCGTGACTGTTCACCTACACATAAGCAAGCCAAAAAGCAGCGTGTGAATCAGTGGTGGAAGAGCCGAAGGTTCGTATGAGCGAGGATGATTCCCAGTTCATCGCAGGCTTCAATCACAATTTTGTCAGCAGCAGAACCGGCGGGAGCCGCAATGTACGCCACACCACTCTGGGGGAATTGATTTTCAAAACGCAACTTTATGCAAAAACCTGCAAAACTCAAAATCCCCCTCTAAAAAGCATATGCTAACAAAGATCCACTCAAACAGGCAGAATAACAACAGATTTGGGCTCTCCATCCACCCAATGGATAAGCCAAATGGTTCTCTGAATATTACCAATCTGTATCACTTTACCACACCTTTAAAAAATCAAAAGCAGAATTTCTGAAACAGTTTCTACATAATGCTCAACTCTAGGCAAACGCACCCAATTCCATACTTACCCTTTTAGCTCTGTCTACGTTATCTCTAAAAGGGAAGAAGGCATCAGAGCTGATAGAAACTTCAGTCAGTTTCTCAACCCATTCCTTCTTCTCTGCCTCAGTGAGTAACTCAGGGACTTCCTCAAACAATGCCTTCCACTTGATCAAATCTTCATCCTATGTGGGGAGAGAGAAAGGAAGAAGCTTAGTCTGACATTGTCTTTAGTCCCATCTGGTGCAAAGCACCAATGCCAGAAAGCACCTGGGCATTTTTCCTAGGATTTCTTTTTATTATTATTATTTATTTATTTTAGACGGAGTCTTGCACTGTTACCAGGCTGGAGTGCAATGGCACGATCTCGGCTCCCTGCAACCTCTACCTCCCAGGTTCAAGCAATTCTCCTGCCTCAGCCTCCCAAATACCTGGCACTACAAGAGCATACCACCACACCCAGCTAATTTTTGTATTTGTGTAGACAGAGTTTCACCACGTTGGCCAGGAGGGTCTCAATCTCTTGACCTTGTGACCCGCCCACCTTGGCCTCCCAAAGTGCTGGGATTACAGGCATGAGCCACTGCGCCCAGCCAGTACTTCTTAACTGTAAATAATGACCATTATTTACATAGAAGTTCACATATCTAGAATCTCTCTGATGCTTTTAGAAACATTTTCATTAAGGAAAAAAAGTGATTCTAAGTTTACCAAATAAAGATAATACCATTTTACTTTCTAAATCAGTTTATTCCAAGTATATATATAATTTTTCTATTTTTGGCTAAGCTACTTACATAAAAATACACAGTTTTAAAAATCTCTAATTTAAATCTGCTTCGTATCTAGTACTTTATGTCTATTAATTAGACTACTGTCTAATTTAGACCTACTGCTTTGATAGTACTGTAGCAAAGAAGGCAAATAAAAAATTGTATTCCAAGGGTTTTCAGTTTTCAAATAAAACCCCTTCATATCCAATCTAGGAAAGAGATGAGGATGAATGTTCTATAACTATGTTTATACAAAAATTATTTTAAATCTAAAATCAGTTGTAGACAAAACACAATTCATATTTGCTATGGTTTGAGTGTGTATCTCCTCCAAAATTCATGTTGAAACTTAATCCTCAATGCAACAGTATTAAAAAGTAAGGCCTTTAGAAGGTTATTAGGCGATGAGAGTGGGGCCCTCATGAATGGATTATGGACTTATAAAAGGGCTTCAGAGGAAGTTTGCCCCTTCTGTGAAGTAAGGACATGGTGTCTGTCCTCTCCAGAGAGGGCTGTGCCATCTTGGAAGCAGAGGGTAGGCCTCCCCAGACTCTCAGCCCACCAGTACCTTGATCTGAGACTTCACAGCCTCCGGAACTATGAAAAATAAGTATCTATGGTTTATAAGTTACCCAGCCTGCAGGATTGTGTCATAGCAGCACAAACAGACTAAGACAGTAAATCATATTTTACAAGGTGCTTCTATCTTGGGTGATGTTTTAGCTTTGATGTACTTTTACTCTTGTTCACTTCCAGGACTCTTCCAGGACT
Source organism: Macaca mulatta (assembly GCF_049350105.2). Classification (NCBI taxonomy): domain Eukaryota; kingdom Metazoa; phylum Chordata; class Mammalia; order Primates; family Cercopithecidae; genus Macaca; species Macaca mulatta. The sequence continues at coordinate 120,553,921 of NC_133417.1, read as the reverse complement.
AGTAGCAGGGGTTGACTGATAATATCAAACAGAAAAATCCAAGTATCAAAGTTAAAAAAAAAAAAGATATTTTAAGTACTTCAGTTACATTCTGCAGCCTCATTCTTCAATGACACTGATGTTGATTCCTGCTTCTGAATAAAAAACTGAGGGTAGTCAATTGGCTCTTCAGAAGACCATCTACTATTTGATTAAGCAGGCTTCTGTTTTCCATCCAGCATTTTGTTAGGCATGCAATATGTCCAGAAACTAGGCTAGATCTTTTCTTCTGGCAGGCTACCTACCTAAAGTTTGCGATTGTCATGTTCCCACATACCTTCTTCAAACAGAAGAACATGAAATGTAATAAAATATATCAAGTTATTAATGGCACATGTAGAAAATATGGTGGGAGAAGACTCTACAGTTACCTGCCGTCAAGCAATTTGTATTTAATGTTGAATATAGACCCGTCAGACAGCAAGCACCATGCCTGACACGATGGCAGACATCTCGACATAGGTGAAAAGCAGTCCTTGTCATCAAAAGCTTATAAACAACAGGGGAAGTACAATATACAAACCTACACCAAGGCTGCAACTTAAAAAGACAGAGGTCTGTGGCTTCAGAAAGGGGTCAAAAACAATGAAGAAAGTTACATGAGACAGAAGAAAAGGAGAAATGTGTAAGAAGTTTCAATGCTCAATTTTAGACAACATAGAATTTCAAGGAAAGTATCTTTTTCTCTGTGTAGTGATGAAGCTAAAATCTGTTACACATAAAGGAGTGAACTGAATATTAATACAGCCCAGAACCCAATGACAAGTCTTTCACCTCGCCAATGGTTCCAGTCACGTATTGATCGATGGCATTGGAGATTTCTGCTCTCTTCACTCCTGTTTTAAACTTCATCGAAAGCACTTGTGGATGGTGTCTAAGCCACCAATAGTTTGCCTTATCTCCTGCAAGTCGAGTGCAGTGTATACGAGACTGCTGTCCTGCTCCAATGCCGATAACCTGAGGAACACAGACATTAAAGTGAACACCTCTTCCAACAACACTTTCTTCTCAAAAGGATCTTTTGTGCACATTCTCTAAAACCTATTTATTAGTTTTGTGGAGGAACATATCAGGCCAAGAGAAATATAAATAATTTTTAAGTCATTAAAAGGGGGGGTAATAAGAGGTTTATAACTACTATTTATAGCTCTTCAGTGATATGTGACATGACTATTAATATTCTACAATTCAATAAAATTGATGGCTTGAGGCCAAAAAAAAAAAAAAAAAGTTAAAATTAATGACCAATGCTGGGCACACTGGCTCATGCCAGTGTAATCCCAGCACTTTGGGAGGCCAGGACAGAAGGATCACTTGAGCCCAGGAGACCAGCCTGGGCAAGATGGCAACATCTCATCTCTATAAAAAATAAACATAAAAAAATAGCTGGGGGTGGTGGCGCACACCTGTAGTCCAGCTACTCAGGAGGCTGAAGTGGGAGGATCGCTTGAGCCCAGGAGTCCAAGGCTACAGTGAGCTATGATCATGTCACTGTACTCTGGCCTGGGCAACGGAGCAAGACCTTGTCTCTATAATTAACTAATAAATAAAACCAATGACCACAAAAATAACTACGGTTATTTGAAAGTCTTTGCCCCAGTGTATAAATTATAGTTAAAATATCAACTCTCAGAAATTGAGATAAGGATCTGACGCGGGTAGCTTAAAAGTAGAAACAATTCCACCAGGTACAAATGTTCTTCCTTCCTTCCTCTATTTCTATGGGTTGAATTCTAAGCACTAAGGACTTAAATGCACAGGTGTGTTTTCTGGTTTTAGTTACTACAATGAACAGCCCCCTCAGCTGTCTGCCCAACAGTCTATCTCTTTCTGAGCAAGCTGCTGGCAACCCTGCCCACAGCTACAAGAGGACAAAAGAGATCACAAACACCTATGCAGCCGCCTCCACCTGGACATCAGGAAAGAAGGACTCACTCTACATGGACTTACAGAACTTCCTAGAACCTGACGTCAGTAGACACAATGTCCCAGGAGTTTGTTACTACAGAGACTGGCAATCTTGGGTCTTCCAGGCCATAGGCTAATTCATATCCATCTGCCTCCCCATCACGTGTGGGCCAAATAATTTAACAAATGCCAAAGAGATAAGCTCAGGACACCATGTGAAGAAAAGGCTAGCAGAGACCTCAGAGATGAATCAGTTCGATCTTGTATTTTGAGGCTTGGGACACTAGGAAAGAAGTTCAATGTCTTGCTTAACATTACACAGTGAGAAATGTTCAGTATTTTATTGCAGCAGCGGTCACATCCTGTGAAATTTGTGAAAGCTGGTCAAACTGTACATTTAAAAAGGTGAATTCTACTGTATACAAATTATGCCTCAATAAACATGATTTTTTAAAGATCAGGTTAACTCCTAGTCTAGCAGTCTTTCTACTCAGCAGATTCTTGATAAGACAATGTAAAAAATAATGTGAAAATACTCTGCAGGCCGCAAAAATATAGGCTGGCAGGTGGCAGTACCATAACTTACCTCCTCTTCCCTGGAAATACTAGCAATGGGGGAAAAGAAGAGTAAATAATCCAGTTTTGTAACAGCTATTAGAGTCTCACTAATCCAAAATGTGCCAAGCTACTCCAGGCAAGAAGCGGCACAACTAATTTGAGTACCTGGTTCCAAGTACCTGGTGCCAAAGATATTTTCTGATCATCATTAGTTTTAACAGCCCACCAGGGTACTGAGGAAAACACTAACAAACCCAAAAGAGAAACACTTGGCACGTATTCCCTTTTAGGCTGTCCAATATCTAAGGCAGACGGATGCTTAAATATAATTTCGTAAAACAACAGTCCCCTGAAGGCAAGTCCAACAGCCCATTTACCTGCCCATTCTTGGCGTAGCACACGGAGTTAGACTGAGTGTACTTGACAGCAATGGTGGCTACGATGAGGTCTCGGACGGCTGACTCTGGCAACTGAAACACATACACAATGGTAAATCGCATGGGGCCTTTTAAACTCATTTAATTTTAAGCTTCTTTTTTCAAATGTTATTTTTTGTGTTTTTTTGGAATCAGAATCTCACTCTGTCTCCTAGACACAATGGGACATCTCCAACGGCACTATCTCGGCTCACTGCAACCTCCACCTCCCGGGTTCAGGAGATTCTCACGCTTCAGTTACAGATGCACACTACCATGCCTGGCTAATTTTTGTATTTTTAGTAGAGATGGGGTTTCACCATGTTGGCCAGGCCAGTCTCGAACTCCTGAGCTCAAGTCATCCACTTGCCTCAGCCTCCCAGAGAGCCAGGATTACAACAGGTGTGAGCCAGCACGCCCAGCCAACTTCAAGCTTCTTAGTTCTATTTAATATAAAAGACCTACGACATAGTTATACCTCTCAAATGACAGAGGGAAATTAACTGTTCCTGCTACACACTACCATGATTTACTTAAATATTTAACACATTTGTGGTGGAACTTAGCACAATGCATCCATAGAAACAAACTAATGTTATTTTGCAGCAATTGTGGATTCAATCTTTTTATATCACACGAGGTAAGAACTACCATACCCATTCCAAAACTGACAAACAATATTTTCTTGACCAGAGTAGTTTTAACAATCTGGAGACATGGTAAAATTTGTGTTCAGAACCAATGCGGAGAATTGTTTCATAGACATCAAAAATCATTATGATGCACACGGACAGCCAAGACTGTTTGGAAAAATCAAATTAGGATCATTTTCTCTTTTGTTTAGAATAACTTAAGTAGAAACCGTTCAAAAACCATTAGGAGTTACCGGACCAAACAGAACAACAAGAGTAACACCCAAAAATATCACTATCTTTAGTATAAAGCATGAATACAAATGGAAAAGAAGGATGACAGTCCACCTCTGTATGCTAAGGGGACAGAGAATATTCGCTGCAGCCAATGGATAAGTTGATAAATTTGACTTCAGTAAAATTAAGAACTTTTACTCTGTAAAAGATTCCTCATTAAAGCGGATGAAAAGACAAGCTACAGACTAGGAGAAAATTATTAACAAACCTCATATCCAACAACAAACTAGCCCCTAAAACACAAAAACACTTTAAAAGCTCAGTAACAGGCCAGGCGCAGTGGCTCACGCCTGTAATCCTAGCACTTCGGGAGGCCAAGGCAGGTGGACCACCTGAGGTCAGGAGTTCCAGGCCAGCCTGGCCAACATGGTGAAACCCCGTCTCTACTAAAAATATAAAAATTAGCCAGGTGTGGTGGCGCATTCCTGTAATCCCAGCTACTCAGGAGGCTGAGGTAGGAGAATCACTTGAACCTGGGAGGTGGAGGCTGCAGTGAAACAAGATCGTGCCACTGTACTCCAGTCTAGGTGACTGAGCGAGACTTCATCTCAAAACAAAACAAAACAACTCAGTTAAGTCAAAAATTTAATTAGAAAATGAGCAAAAGACATAGAGACATTTCACCAAAAAGGATACACAGGTAGCAAATAAGTACACAAAAAAATGTTCAACATCATGAGCCATTACGCAAATTAAAATCAGTGAGATATTGATACACACGTATCAGAATGTATTTAAAAAACAAAACAAAACAAAAGGTGGCAATACCAAAAGCTAGTAAGGATGCAGAAACACTGGATCACTCATCCACTGCTGGGGGGAATACAAAATGGTACAAGCCATTCTAGCAAACAATTCAGCAGTTTCTTAGTAAACATGCAACTACCATACCACAAAGCAATTAACAACCCTGGGCATTTACCAAAGAGAAATAAAAACTTATGTTTAGGCTGGGCACAGTGGCTCACACCTGTAATCCCAACATTTTGGGAGGCCAAGGCAGGTGGATCACCTGAGTTAGGAGTTCAAGACCAGCCTGAACTGGTGGTCAACATGGTGAAACCCAGTCTTTACTGAAAATACAAAGATTAGCCAGGTGTGGTGGTGCATGCCTGTAATCCCAGCTACTTGGGAGGCTGAGGCAGGAGAATCACTTGAACCAGGGAGGCGGAGATTGCAGTGAGCCAAGATCATGCCATTGCACTCCAGCCTGGGCAACAGAGTTAGAACCTGTTTCCCCAAAAAACAAAAACAAAAACAAAACCTTATGTTCACAAACAAAAAAAACTGTGTATGAATGCACGATGAATGAAAATTATAAAAAGGAAAAATAGATTTGTGGTTGCCCAAGGGTAAGGAAGGGGTGGAAGCAGTATCAAGTGAGCCTGGCTACAGAAGAACATGAGGGATCACTGCAGTGTTGGAAATGTCCTGTATCTTTATGTTTTTTAATTTTTCTTTATGTTTTGAGACGGAGTCTCGCTCTATCGCCCAGGTTGGAGTACAGTGGTGTGATCTGGGCTCACTGCAAGCTCCGCCTCCAGGGCTCACACCATTCTTCCGCCTCAGCCTTCCAAGTAGCTGGGACTATAGGTGCCCACCACCAGGCCGGCTAATTTTTTGTATTTTTAGTAGAGACGGGGTTTCCCAATCCATGTTAGCCAGGATGGTCTCCATCTCCTGACCTCGTGATCCACCCGTCTCGGCCTCCCAAAGTGCTGGGATTACAGACGTGAGCCACCGCACCCGGCCAGAAAGTGTCCTGTATCTTCAACTGTTATCAATGTCAATGGCATGGTTGTGGAATTGTACTGTAGTGTGACAAATGCTAGCATTAGGAGAAATAGGGTAACGGTTACATGGGAACTCTTACAACTGCATGTGAACCTACAACTTTCACCTCAAAATTAAAAGTTGAATTTAAAAAAGCTATTAGGATTTCTTAAGAATTTACTCTAAGGTATTATTATTGTTACATATCTTTTATCTTTATCTGCTATTTGAGTCACTAACTATAAATCTGATTCCTTTGGTTCCCAGAAAACTTATTAGCAAAAGCCAGCTTCATAGATGTCTAGACCTCCAAAGATAATCTTGGTGATGTAGTTTGGCTGTGTCCCCACCTAAATGTCACCCTGAATTATAATATCCCCACGTGTCCACAGGTGGGACTAGGTGGAGGTAACTGGATCATGGAGGCAGTTTCCCCCGTGCAGTTCTCGTGATAATGAGTGAGTCTCATGAGATCTGACAGTAAGCGTATGGCATTTCTCTTGCTTCCACTCATTCCCTCTCCTGCCGCCCTGTGAAGAGGTGCCTTCTGCCATGATTGTACAATTCCTGAGGCCTCCCCAACCGTGTGGAACTGTGAGTCAATTAAACCTCTTTTCTTTATAAATTACCCAGTCTCAGGAATTTCTTCACAGCAGCGTGATAAAAACTAATATACTTGACATCCTGGGTTGGGATCAAGGAATACGAGAAATGCCAGTGGACTGGGAGTAAGGGAATCCAGTCTTAGAGACATGCTACAAATAGTTAAAACAATTAAAGCACTATTCAAGAAAAATGGGAGAAGAGGAAACAATTCAAACATGTTCAGTATTAATAAACATTCTGTCCACCTGTCTGGTTCTCTCAGGACTGAAATGGTTCCAGACTAATAATTCTGAGGCTGGAATGTTAACAAAAATCCACTTAAAAAGACAGGGGTAAAATAGAAAGGAGAATAAAGCTATCATTCTCTCATCCTTAAGTTTCCAAATTTCTACTAAGAATTCACATGAAGCAAGGAGAGAGTTTAGATAAACGATTAAGATCACACCCACCACCCTTGTAAAAAAATATCCAGAGGCACAAAACCTATCAAGATCGCTAAATTATTAATGAATCCAATATCTACAAACCTTAGGAAAAAAGACTCTCAATAGGTAGGCACAATTCTCAACATGGTACCATGGAATCTAGGTCAATATCCATTCAGTATTTTTCAAAGTACATGAACCAACCAGAGTGGATTCCAAAGGGCTGAAAGATATTTCTATGTATGCCTACATGTTTCTTTACGTCAGGACACCATTAATTGTCAAAGACAGAAATAAAAGAATAGACATTAAATCAACAAACAAAAAAAGATGTGTTAATCATCGTATGCTTATCAACAGACAGAACTCTCTGGATAAAGATTTTAAGGTTCATTTCCAGCAATTCTACTGAAAAGGCCTCAGGAGTCAGACCTGGGAGCAAGCCCCCCATCTTCTTCTGTTACAGCAAATAGCCTGCTAAGAGACCAATCCTCTTTTAGTAACAAACAAAAAAGCTGGGCAGAGAGGATAGACAGCAAGTACTAACAGGCAAAGATCACAGAGAAAATGGAAGCAGGAAGAAATGGGCCTGACAGTCTGCTTTTCTCCTCAAGGTATTTTCCAAGTGGCATGCAATAAACTGAAAGGTAAATTGGCTGAGCACAACTTTTGGCAGTCTTAGAGGACTAAGGGACAAAAGCTGAGTTCAGCGTACAGCAGTAGATATTTAGAGAGCAGGAGTGAACCATAAACAGACCAGTCCTCACAAAGACTGAAGGCTAAACTCCTATCAGCTCAACAATTCCTCACAGAATGAAGATATCTCCTACACCTTATCTGCCCAACCGAAGCACAAGTCAACACCGGAGAAAAAAATAACATCATCCAGCCCTCCAAATATCGCTACAGTTTTTTCATACCCAGTGCCTAGCACTCAATAAAAAAATTCCAGGCTATCAGCCAGACAGACCAGAGAGCAATGGAATGATTCCTTCAAAGTACTGAAAAACAAGCACAGCCTACTTTAGACCTAGGAAAAACATCCTTTGAACTTAAGGCCCAGTTAAGATACTCCAGAAAATAAATGTCAGCTTGTCCATTCTTTATTGTACAACTCTGGGCAAATTTCTTAACTGTCCTCTATGGTACAATTTTGTGATCTTCATAACAGACACAATGGTAGTCAGCCCTAAAGAGTGATCTAAGTGTTAAATGAGATAATATATCCAAAACACAAAAATCACCATTATTATCCTAGGAACATGTACCTACTACAAGATAACAAAGAGCACAAGTCCAAAAACTTGTCTATATAAAAACATTGATCATAGCACTGAAAATGTAAGCAATCTAATTATCCATCGTAAGATCCACGTTGCAGTGAGCTATGATCGCACCACTGCACTCCAGCCTGGGCAACAGAGCGAGACCCAGTCTCTTAAAACAAAAATAATAAAAGTAAAAATAAGAAAAACATCCATCATAGTACATCTACACATGGACTGATTGCCATATGGACTTTCAGATAAAGATATGAATACTTACGCATTTATTTTTGAGACAGGGTATTGTTCTGTCACCCAGACTGGAGTGCAGTGGCACAAACACGGCTCACTGCAGCCTCAATCTCCCAGGCTCATTCAATCCTCCCACCTCAGCCTCTCGAGTAGCTGGGCCTATGGGTGCAGATACCACGCCAGGCTAATTTTTGTACTTTTTCTAGAGACAGGGTTTCACCACATTGGCTAGGCTGGTCTTGAACTCCTGAGCTCAAGAGATCTGCCCCTTGGCCTACAAAAGTGTTGGGATTACAGATGTCAGCTACCGCACCCAGCATCTGTATTTATTGATACAAAAACACATTTGTAGCCTCATCTAGTACATGGAAAAAAGGCAAGTTACAGGAGACAGATTATGGAACACATGATCCCATTTATGTACGATTGAAGCTACATAGCTCTCTATGCACATATGCACAGAAGCATCTAACATGGCCTTTGATTCATTTCTTAAACTCCAAAGCTTATTTGATGACTCAAAGATGAGACAGCTGTGTGCATATAAAGCAGTTCTAAATCCAGATCTTAATAAATGTAAAGCTCATAAGTATTGAAAATAGACCAACTGAAGTTACTAGCAGTCAGTTCAGATACTTCCCAACTTACATCTTTATTCTTGGTAACAACATTGCTAAATAATGACTTGTCGACGACACCATTATTTCTCTTCTGGCTTAAATGAAGACCGAAGAGAGTTCGAACTTCATTTTCATCTGGTTTGTAAGACTGGTCCATCTAAAATACAAATTGTAAAAGTTAAAGGTGATCTACCCACTTCCCTGAAATTTTCATTTACTTTATGTACAAAAGATTTCATTATAAGTAAAGTTACATGCATGTTTCTAATTCTGTTACACATTTTTCTAATTTTCTAATTTTTCTCACACACCAAATGATGTGTTAAATTGTTCTGACATGATACAATACGATAGCCAGGCACTAATATTTTTCTCCAAAGTCTTTTATAGGTTTTACTACCCAATAGCATTTTATAGATTTTACAACCTATATACAACATGTTAAAAACCAATGATTCCAGTGAGTGTGTTTTTGGCTAAGTTACTATGTGTATGGTTCTTTTGAAAGGTCGGCAGATAAAACAGATGTGCTAATTAAATAAGCCGTGACACAAACATTAAATTCTAATTTTCCTTTCTAAAAATCTGTTACAAAATACCCAGCTAACCCATGAATTAAAAGCTAAAAGTGAGAAAACAGGATTTGTAACCCGGGTCTTTGTTATTTGGAAGGAATCTGTATGAGTTACTGTCATCTTCCTCTCCCAAATTTTGAACCAAAAAAACATTGAGGTATGTGGAACAATATGTGTAACACTACTCTCTCCCTGGATTTTTTTTTAAACTTGACACTATTTCTTCTTTATGCTTTGGATGATCTTTGATTTAGAAAGCACTGACATCTATAATTTATAAGCAAGACCCCATACATACTAGTTCTACTTAATCTACATTTTCTTGAATTCTAAAATGTTCCTTTGTATTACGCATGACAAAATTTCTAAAGTTGATATGCTCTCCTATTAACTGATGCTAGGAGAAACTTATCATAAGTCAGGTAGAGGGATAAGTTGTCTCATGCTTATCATCATGTATCCAATGTGCAAACTAAGCCAAATACTCAAATAAGTAAAATAGCAATGAAGTCCTCATATTCCTTTGACACTCCCCAACATGGTACTATCAGGTGTTAAAGAGATCAAGACAATGATTCAGGTTTTGGAAAATATTTTCCATGATGCTACAAGAAAATGCTAATAGTTGTTAAGTACATAATACTCTTAGTAACAACAACAACAAAAAAACTTGATTAAGAAACTGGAGGCCAGGCGTGATGGCTCACGCCTGTAATCCCAACACTTTGGGAGACCGAGGCGGGTGGATCCCTTGAGGTCAGGAGTTCGAGACCAGCCGGACCAACATGGTGAAACCCGGTCTCTACTAAAAATACAAAAATCAGCCAGGCCTGGTAGTGCATGCCTGTAGTCCCAGGTACTCAGGAGGCTGAAGCAGGAGAATTGCTTGAACCCAGGAGGCAGAGGTTGCAGTGAGCTAAGATAGCGCCACTGTACTCTAGCCTGGCCAACAGACTGTCAAGTGGCTAAAAAAAAAAAATATGTATCTTGAATGTGGTATTTTCTTCTTTCCTTGAATAGCTGACATGGAATCTATCGTGAACTATAAAATTATTGGTATCTTACAATCAAAGGAATATACTTAATAACTTTCCTTATATGGAATTAGGATTCCACAGAGTTGTGATATCAAATACTATGTGAAAAGCAGCATTAGGAATTTTTACTTTAAATTGAAATAACTCTTCGCTTTATCAATGCATAATCTTAGACCATGAGTTAGTTTTCCCAATACAGAAGAGCTCATAAAAATCAGTTAAAAAAAAAAAAAAAACAAACACAACACCTCAACAGCTTGGTAGAAAAATCAAAGAATATGGAAAGACAGTTCATAAAAAGAATAAAAACATTCAAACATGAAAAGATGCTTATACCACACACAATGTTAAAACTACATTGAGATGCCATTTTCTAATTGCAGAGACTTTTTAAAAGTATAAAACCACAATGCTGGCAAAAGTGTTGGGAAACAGGCATCCTTATATATTTCAGTTAGGACAATGAATTTGCCTACAACATCTGAAAGGGGCAGTATCAATCAGGCTTATCAATACACATATAGCTTGTTTTAAAGCCTTAATTTCACCCTTAGGACTTTTCTAGGTCATTCACTGTGGGGGTATTTGTAGCAGCTAAAGATTGGTGACTGTCTAGGTAAGTTAAATACAGAGATACAGGACAAACTTCCAAGAAGGTGAAGCAGGGTGCACTTGTGTCAATGGGAAAATAGAAAAAGAAATGCACATGCAAACATTTGCTGAATATACAGACTATTTCAGGAAAGATAATCCAGAAATTTAAAATATTAGTTATTTTTCAAAAGGTAACAGAAGGATGGACAGACTTTCCATTAAATATTGTTATTATTATATGTTAGAGACATGGTCTTACTACACTACCAAGGCTGGAGTGCAGTTGTTATTCACAGGCATCACGGTACCACAATACAGCCTCCAATTCTTGGCCTCAAGCCATCCTCCCACATCAGCCTCTCAAGTGGCTGAAACTACAGGCATGAGCCATTTCAATGAGCAAAAAGTTAAAATTGAGGGTAAGAAAGCTACCCTCATCTCAAATCCCCAAGTTAATAGTATTTTTTTTTAATGCAGGATTAGGGGAAAAGGATGATAAGGATAAACTAGAAGGGTATGCGTATAAAGGAAAGATTAAACAAGGGGGGAAGAGACACAGAATAAAAGTGCAAATTATTGCTTCAAACATGAATTGCACTCACCTGAAGGACACAGTAATTTCCATTTTTCTTTTTGGAAAGTATTGTCAAAGCTTCTTCTTCATATCCTGGGGCAATTATACCATCAGATACCTGCAAAAATATTAAATTTTAATTTCTATTTTTAAAAATCAGAGAACACCTCTTAAAAAAATCTAGCAGCAATTATCAGTCTTAAATAATGTGGCAGCATGTTCTGGTTTCTGCCTCCAACAGACAATGCTAATGCTATACTTGAAAAAGAGAAATCAGCCGGGCGCGGTGGATCACGCCTGTAATCCCAGCACTTTGGGAGGCTGAGGCGGGCGGATCACCAGGTCAGGAGATCGAGACCACGGTGAAACCCCGTCTCTACTAAAAATACAAAAAATTAGCCGGGCGCGGTGGCGGGCGCCTGTAGTCCCAGCTACTCAGGAGGCTGAGGCAGGAGAATGGCGTGAACCCGGGAGGCGGAGCTTGCAGTGAGCCGAGATCGCGCCACTGCACTCCAGCCTGGGCGACAGAGCGAGACTCCGTCTCAAAAAAAAAAAAAAAAGAAAAAGAGAAATCTATGGTAGAATACGGCTTTCTGTATCGCAGATTCTAACTTTCTGTCTTTTCCAAGTTTTTGTTCGTTTCAGTTTAAACTAAGAAAATATGAGTGATGTGCTCTAACGCACGTACCTCAGGAGGAAATATTTCTTCAGGGAGTGTTTTGAATGAACAAGAGCACATTCTAGTCCTGACTCTGCTAGTACATGGTTAAATGACCTCTTCTGGCAGGCGTTTTCCTTAACAGCAAGACCAGATTAAATCAGAGATTCAACATGACGAAAGGTACAAACGCCATAGCCCTCCTGTAACCTGTAACTCAGGGATGGCAGTAGCCATGGAAAGAATCCTAAAGCAACAAAATACTGCCAAGCCACATGCTCCTTCAGCCTTCACTTCTGACTATTTTTTTCCCTTTCTGAGCTATTCAACCTTTTTTCCTTTTCTTCCTGTCTTCCTACTACCATCAGTACCCCCACCTGTCTGGAATACTTGTTTGGTATTCAACTGATGGAGTAAGTTTATTAATGTAGCTTCTATTTTTTCCCCATTGTACAATAAGATTCATTATCGCATCACTACCTAAGATTACAACTTCTGCTCTTCAGAAACAATAACTTTGGCATAAAGACAACAAAAGAATTTAAAATAAATATATAAGTTAAAAACATTATCGTAACAGCCAAATGTCCATTTGAAACAATAATTCACTACATTTCAAAATTAACAATTTAAGATTCATGTCCTATTTAAAATATGAACATTAAATGATAAACTTAACTAATTTAAAGATATAAATATAAATATAGTATGGTTTCAGTGAACAATATGAACAAATAAAGCTTTATTCAATTACACACATATTAAGATACATGAATATCCACTAACTTCTCTGGAAATAATTTTTGCAGTTGGTACATCACAAACATCGGACAGTGCAACAAAATCACCAAATGAAGACATCCTATCAGCCCCTGTAAATAAAATTAAAATGAGGTATTTATCACAAAGTATCCTGACATAGAAAAATAAAATTCTCTACTGTCATAGAAAATTCATTTCTCTAAATCTAACCTTACTGTTTACATAAGATTTTAACAGATCGATAAGTCATTTAACTGAAGTAACCAGTAAGAAAGTATTCTTTAATTTTACCCTCTAGAGTGACACTCAGAAAACTTTTTCTGTGAAGGACCAGTTAATATATATACTATATTCACAAAAACAGGTAGCAGGCTGGATTCAGCTGAAGTTGCTGACCGCTGCTGTAGATGATAAACTATGATAATAGTTTCTCAAGAACTTTCACAAATATTAAATATTCACAGGTTATTAAATTCAACAAGTAAATGTCTCTGATAAAACATGACTCTAACCAAATTTAGTAAAGTTAGAAGAGCCATACATCATGCCTGTAACCCCAGCACTTTGGGAGGCTGAAGCAGGTAAATCACCTGAGGTCACGAGCTCGAGACCAGCCTGGCCAACATGGTGAAATCATGTCTCTACTAAAAATACAAAAAAATTAGCCGGGCGTGGTGGCATGCACCTGTAATCCCAGCTACTTGGGACGCTGAGGCAGGAGAATTGCTTGAACCCAGGAGGCAGAGGTTGCAGTGAGCCAAGATCGTGCCACTGCACTCCAGCCTGGGAAACAGAGCAAGAATCGGTCTCAAAAAAAAAAAAAAATAGCTTTTTATAATTTCAATTTTGGTCACATATTAAACAATAACACATTCAATAGCCTAAATTAGCAAAATTACATTCACCAAATTCCAATTGTGTTTCCATTTATTATCTTAAAATACTAACATACTTTTATAAACAAATGTCTTTGAGACACTCATATAATCACTCTTAAATATTAATATTAAATCAATATTAAATATTGGAAATCCTATAATGAAAGGGTATTTTACTTTAATCAAACTATATTACATAAAATAACCACATATTTATATAGAGATAGAAGCCCTTAATTTCATCTATATATTACATAGAATATCTATATATTTTTTCTTTATTCTATCCTTTTTATTCTATTCGGGATAAAACATTGCTTTTTCTTTCTCCTCCAAATCAAAAAGCCCTAGGGGTCTGACCTCTTGCTCTTGCATATGCCGTTGAGATGGGTGTGAGGGTTTTATAGAGATCATAGACCATGCAGACTTTGGCCTCATCTTCACTGAGTGGAATTCCAACCGCAGCACCTGGTTAGAAAATAGTAAAATCATAAACCAAGAAAGCTAAAGTTACTACCTGTCAACACTTAAATCAAGACATTTTTCTTAACATCCAGTCTATACAGCATATTTTCTAGTGCCTATGCTAAACTAAACAGAAATCTATTTAGCCAGATAATTAAACACTAAAAATATGGTTGTGGGAGCACTGTGAGGGAAATCTCCTCTCTGCCCTCTGAAACCACAGAGCCACTGAAGCCTGACAGTACCCAGCGTGTAGGTGAAGCTGGTTTACTTCATTACTGTCTCTTTCTCTGTTCTGCTTGATGTCACTTTGACATCACACATCATTTATTTCTTCCCCACTCACATCGCTTTAACATCCAGTAAACATCTGAGAACAAATCATGTGCTGGACTGTCAGCAAGATGTGGTGTACAGACAGCTCGATTGCAGAAATAATGATTTAAACACAGAAGCAAAGTATCTCATACAATGACTACAAGAAGTTTCAGATAAACAGTCCTAAGAACTTCTTCTTTATGTTTACTCCATTACATTTTCAAAGATGTGGGAAAAGACTTAGTCTACTGCATTAGGATATTTCACTTTTATTTTCTAAACTTTTATGGTTCTACCCTGCGAATTCCTGCCTCATTTTCCTATCTGACAATATTACACAATTTTCTGTGTGTGTGTGTGTATCAGATTTTAGATTGTTACACTGATACTGCTATCAACAGATGACTTTCAGATTTCATAGAATGTCTATATTCACATTAGAACTTGTTAATATTCAAAAAAATTTAAGAAGAAATGCCTTTCGAACAATTCTGGAACGTTCTAGAGCACAGAGCTTTACCTGCTGGACTGACATGTTTGAAAGAGGCAGCGGCTGGAATACCTAACGCCTCCTTGAGTTCCTTCACCAGTTGCCAGGCGTTCAAAGCATCGCACAAGTTTATAAATCCAGGGGCTCCATTTAGAACTGAATGTAAAAATATACATGCACATTACTAAGCAGGATCAGTGAGGTCAGATGTATGCACACTTCTCAAAAAATAACATGACTAAACAAACGTTTTAAGTATAATTAAAAGCCAAAGAGATATACACAAGCATAAAATCTTGATGATAAAGAACAAAGCAACTGAGCCTGAGCCCATCTGTAAAAAAAAAAAAAAATGCACATGTACATGAACACACACACACACACACACACACACACACACACACACACACACGCCTGGAGGACCAGAACCATCCCTAAATAGAGATTTAGGGATGGGAGAAACTATGACAAGACTAGTGATCAGTCAGGAATTCATGTAAATACAGAACTAAGATTAAACAATTGACGTAATTACAGAGACGGTACAAAATTTAAGTCATAAACCCTATAGATTTAAGAAATTATATTACAAGCTAAAGCAACAGCTGTGGGTGGAAGAAGAAGAGAAGAAATAATGTGGTTTTTTTCCTTCTTTGATGGCAAACTCAGCAGACTCTGCCTAAAGCGGAACTGTAGTTAAAAGGAGACTGCAACTTCAGAGTTTTCCATTACCTAGTGTCTTACCATTGGCAGATTTTTTTTAGGAGCTAGTATCTCCTGTGAATAAACATAAGAAGTTCAGCACACAGAAAGAAATGGTGGGCCAGCACTAATTAAAAACAAAATGAACCGAGTACAATGGCTCATGGCTATAACCCCAGCACTTTGGGAGGCCGAGATGGGCAGATCACGAGGTCAGGAGTTCAAGACCAGCCTGGCCAACACGGTGAAACCCCGTCTCTACTAAAAATACAAAAATTAGCTGGGTTTGGTGGCAGGCGCCTGTAATCCCAGCAACTCGGGAGGCTGAGGCAGGAGAATCGCTTGAACCTGGGAGGCAGAGGTTGTAGTGAGCCAAAATCACGCCATTGTACTCCAGCGTGGGCAACAAGAGCAAGACTCCGTCTCAAAAAAAAAAAAAAGTATAATTTCATGTCCTTCATGGGTTAAGATAGTTTTAAAGACCTTGCCAAATATTTACTAGTTTTTAAAGACCCTGCCAAATGTTTACTGAATGCCTACTACGATGTTAAGCACTGTTCTAGGTATTCAGGATACATCAGTGGAAAAAACCGTCCCTGCAACCCTCTTAAAAAAAAAGTCACTGTCCCTACGGAGCTTACTGGGAGGCAAATAAAAAATAGGCAATAAATAGTCTACAGTAAAAGAAAATATTAGGTATTTATCAAAATGAGTTGAAAACTTGCACACAAACAATTATAGCAATTTTGTTCATCAACTACCAAAACTGTCCTTTTTAGTAGTTTTGGAAGTTTTGATGCCCTTCAATATGTCCATGGATAAAATGTGGTGCATTCATACACAATGAAATATTACACAGCATTAAGCTACCAAGCCACAAAAAGACATGGAAGAAACTTAATGCATGTTGTTCAGTGAAAGTGTCTAAAAGGCTCCATACTGTATGATCCCAACTATTTGACATTCTGGAAATTGGTACAGAGTCAGTAAAAATAGCTGGGCATGGTGGTGCATGCCTGTAATCCCAGCACCTTAAGAGGCCAAGGCAGGAGGATTGCTTGAGTCCCAGGAGATCAAGACCAGCTCAGACAACATAGCAAGACTCCATTCAAAAAACAAAAAAAAAAGAAAAGAGAAAAAGATGACAGTGGTTGCAAAGGGTTGGGGAGAAGGGAAAGAGGGGATGAGGAGGAGCACAAGGGAGTTTTAGGGCATTGAAACGACTGTGCGTGATACTGTAATGGGGGATACATACCACTATGCATTTTTCCAAATACAGAGAATGTACAACACAAAGAACGAATGTTAAACTATGAACCTTACTTAATAATGATGAAATCAAAATCAGTTCATCAAATGTAACAAATGAACCACGCTAATGCATGATGTCAATAGAAGAAACTATGGGGAAGAGGGGGTATGTGGAAATTCCCTATAATCACTGTGTATTTTCTGTAAACCTGTTAACTACTCTAAAAAAATAAAGCCCATTTTAAAAAGAACTTGAAAAAATAATTCCCCCAACCAAAAATCAAGTCAAATAAAATCACTGTCCTCATGAAATTTACGGAAGAGGCACAGAAGAAACAAACTAGGCAATAAATAGTAAACAATAAAAGTAAAATATCCCCTAAGGCATACAACACGCATAATAAAACAAAACACCATATGTATGACTACCCCATCTCCCTCCCACTCATCATAGATGGTTTAGGCTAAGGTTGGTAAGTGGGAGAAAACTTTTGGTTTCTGAAACATCTCATAGTTAAGAGTATCTGGATGGGTGTGGTGGCTCATGCCTGTAATCCCAACACTTTGGGAGGCCAAGGCGGGTGGATCACCTGAGGTTGGGAGTTTTAGACTGGCCTGGCCAACATGGTGAAACTCCGTCTCTACTAAAAATACACAAATTAGCTAGGCGTGGTGGTACATGCCTGTAATCCCAACTACTCAGGAGGCTGAGGCAGGAGAATCGCTTGAACCTGGGAGGCAGAGTTTGTGGTGAGCCGAGATCACGCCACCGCACTCCAGCCTGGGCAACAGAGCAAGACTCTGCCTCAAAATAAAAAAGAGTATCTGGTTCCCCTTCAAATATCAAATTTTCAAAGACATTAATAACTGAAATAGAAAGTGCAACAGAGAAATGATGAAAGTTGCTTAATCTAGTAAATAGCTGAAATAAATAGGAATCTTCGTGTTTCCAAACATAAGCAAACCAGTCATTAAAATCTCAGACACATACACACACTCATACAACCCCATCTTTGTTCTTGCTTCAATTTTGTTTTAGATACAAACACAACTGTACACTTTGTAATAACATCGCTGCCAAATACTCAAACCATATGAAAAGGCAAACTGCCTTTTCTGTTGTGGAAATAAGTCCATGATGGGGAGAAACCCTGGGAATCTCACACAAGAAACGCTTATTTATGTGTCCAGGGCCACCTCTGCCATGTTTACCACAAATAATACTTTAAACTTCAAAAGAAACACACACACAGTCTAAGGAACAACGAAGGCTTTTATATAGTCCAGTGAAAACGCTTTGGAAAATGAAAAGTGTAAGAACTGACAGTACATAGGGATTTTTTTTTTGCCTTAGAATCTTAATGGAGAATATAAACTATAAGCAGGAAATAGCTCAGATATAACAGCAGACAAATCGGTTTCAAGAAGTCCTAGAAGGAAAAATTTGTGCAAAATGTCAGGTTTCTAATTGTTCATTCAGTAAACATTTAGGGAATGTGCCAAGCAGTCTTCTAAACCCTGGGGATTCAGCAACAAACAAAAACAGATGCAGCTTCTGCTCTCAGAACCTGACATCCTGGCCGGGCGCTGTGGCTCATGCCTGTAATCCCAGCACTTTGGGAGGCCGAGGCAGGCAGATCACCTGAGGTCAGGAGCTCAGGACCAGCCGGCCAACATGGTGAAACCCTATCTCTACTAAAATACAAAAATAGCCGGTTGTGGTGGCAGGTGCCTGTATTCCCAGCTATTCGGGAGGCTAAGGCAGGAGAATCATTTGAACCTGGGAGGTGGAGTTTGCCGTAAGCCAAGACAGCACCGCTGAGTTCCAGTCTGGGCAAAAAGAGTGAAACTTCATCTCAAAAAAAAAAGAAGCTGCCATCCTAATGGGGAACGACAACTTGAACGGAATAAACAGAAACACGTGCAGCAAAACAGGGTGACGGGATGAAAGCATCATGGGCGGCTACTTTGGTCTGAGTGGTCAGGGAAGGCTTCTCTGAGGAGGTGAGGACTGAATAACAAGAAACCAGGATCGTGAAGGGCAGAGGGAAGAATTCTGGGTGAAGGGGACAAGGCCCCAGAGGCTCTGGAGTGGAAGGAGCTGGGCCCACTGGAGGCACAGGGCAGAGGGGCTAGGAGCCAGGGCAGGGAGAGCTGCAGAGGGGGCAGATACGTGGCAGGCAGGCAGCATAGGGTTTGTGGGGCAGGGCAAGGTGCTTAAGAAAAGCCAAGGAATGGTTTTCAGTAGGGTCTCACATCATCCGATTTCCATTTTTAAAAGATTACTGTGTTGTGAGGACTTGGGAAGTGTTAGTGTCAAAATGTATCTGAGGCCAGGTGTGGTGGCTCACACCTGTAATATCCCAGCACTCTGGGAGGCTGAGGCGGGCAGATTACTTGAGGTCAGGAGTCTGAGACCAGCCTGGCCAACATGGTGAAATCCCATCTGTACTAAAAATAGAAAAACTAGCCAGGCATGGTGGTGCGCACCTGTAATCCCAGCTACTCAGGAGGCTGAGGCAGGAGTATCGCTTGAACCAGAGATTGCACCACTGCACTCCAGCCTGGGTGATAGAGCGAGAGACTCCATCATCTTAATTAAAAAAAGAAAAAAAATCTATCTGAGGCAGAACAATAGAATGCAGCAAACATGAAGACTATTTCATATTCTCCTGCCACCTGGCACGCTGCTCCCCTCCCCATTGCTCTCTCAGCTGGTGACAGAGAAAGGAAGCCCAGGCTGCATCCCACCAGCAAATGCTGACCGCCCCAGGCAGGAAGGAGGCTGCCCTTGCTCTCAGCCAAGGCCAGCTACCCCAGCAGTGCTTGGGATTCCAAGGCCTCCATGCCTGGGACTCTCACCTCTGTCCCTGCCCCCACTCTCCCTTGTACCAGAGCAGGACAGGCTCTCACAGCCTACCTTTGGAACAGAACAAATTTAAAAACTCTCTCTAAACTCTACCAACCCATGGGAAGTCCTACTTTCTCTGTTCAAAGAAACCTCTTTAACATTGTTAGTTCTTAACATCACATTTCTCCTTTGGCCTACTTCAATTGGGCTTCTAGCTCCGACATTCCAAGGAAACTGCTTCTTACAACATTTGCAAAACAAACAGTCCCTTTTCTGTTCTCAAATGCACAACTGCTCTGTGCCAGACCATCAACACATTTAGGTCTCCAAAACAATTCAAATTCCTGAGAACTTGATGGTTTATGTTACTTCATCAAATACTGGGTCCTTCCTAGAGGAGAGGCTACATCCTAATGCCAGGGCAGAAGCCAGCATCCAGTGTTGCAGCTGTCCCTCTCCGCAAATGGCTCCTTGGAAGCCAACCTGCCAGTGGTCATCAGGCTCCTTACATACCCAGCACCAACCCCCAGGACGGGCTCACCACAAAGCAGACCTTGGAGAATAGTCAGACTTCTTCCAGAGGCTGCAATTGCTTCAGTAATGTCTGGGGAAACCTAAAGGGCTTAGAAAACTTGCTCCTCAAGAGTCAGCAACAGGAATTTCACAAGTTTTCTTCTGCTGGTTCCTCCACAGTATACCTACCAAGCCTTTACCCCAAAGCTCATTCTTGACCCTCTTCTCTATAAAATCCAGGCCATCCCATCCTGTCTCCTGTCTTCAAAAACATCTACCCGGCGGAGACATTCCAATCTCCATCTCCACATGACACCTTTTCAGAACTCCGGACTACTCAACTTCTGTGCTCTTCAGTCCAAATGGCATCTCCAACCAGATGGTTATCACATGGCTACAAGAGGCATTATGGAATGTATCATCTTCTGAATGTGAACCACATCAGATGCAATACAGAGAAACACACACTCTCCAGACACAGCAAACCATGCCACAGAACGCTCAGGCTTTACCTGTGATGGGAAGCTTGGGCTTCAGTGTGTACAGCTGGGCAGGGGTCTGATGAGGGTTCATTCCATAGCGCAAGGGCATCTGAGATATGCCTTTGCTGTACTGTCTCCTGAAATAATCTGAAATTGCTTCATCATATTGTGCCGTATGAGTGAATGCCTACAAAAAGCGTAAGTTTTGTGAGACACTAGCAGCACTTCCCAAAGCGGGGACAAGATGGTTTTCTAGGTCCATGGCAAACAAGATCTCCTCACCATTCAGTGCTATGTGGTGGCCGCACGATATGATGACACCATGAATGACACCAAAGCAATGAATGGCCCAACAAATTACCCCTTTCCAAATCTCTTTCAATCTTTTTTTTTTTGAGACAAAGTCTCACTCTGCCACCCAGGCTAGAGTGCAGTGGTGTGATCTCGGCTCACTGCACCTTCCACCTCCTGGGTTCAAGCGATTCTCCTGCCTCAGTCTCCCGAGTAGTTGGGATTACAGGCATACACCACCACACCCAGCTAATCTTTGTATTTTTAGTAGAGACGGGGTTTCACCACGTTGGCCAGGCTGGTCTCGAACTCCTGATCTCAGGTGATCTGCCAGCCTCGGCCTCCCAAAGTGCTGGGATTGCAGGTGTGAACCACCGCGCCGGCCCTCTTTCAATCTTTGTGACAGAATACCTCTGTAATAGCTGGTCTCTCAATTTTTAACAAAAGGACAGCAACCCCACGCAGAGCTTTGGTAGGTGATGCAATCTACCAAGAATTGAATACTGACTGGTCTGGCAAATGCTGCACTCCATGGATATAACTCACAATATCATGACAGTGCATCCCACCTTCAAAGCTAACTGGCGTCTAGTCTCCAAGGAGGTGTCCTTACTCTCGGAGCTCTGCATCTCCGTGGACACTGCCACATAGTCCTCTGGTTCACACACTACTGTCACTCGAGCATGGTTTTTGGCTGCAGCTCTCAGTAAGGTTACTCCACCTTTGAAGAACAAAAGACATAATGATTTTTGTATGTCCCTATCAGCTTATGAACCTCTTTGAAATAAAGTCATTGTGCATGTACTTCCATTTTAATTCTTGACTTAAAAATCAGGAAAATAAGCTGGGCACGGTGGCTCACGCCTGGAATCCCAGCACTTTGGGAGGCTGAGGCAGATGGATCACCTGAGGTCAGGAGCTCGAGACCAGCCTGGCCAACATGGCAAAACCCCGTCTCTACTAAAAATAAAAAAAAAAAATTAGCTGGGCTTGGTGGTGTGCACTTGTAATCCCAGCTACTCAGGAGGCTGAGGCAGGATAATCACTTGAGCCTGGGAGGCAGAGGTTGCAGTGAGCCGAAATTGCACCACTGCACTCCAGCCTGGGGGGCAAAGCAAGACTCCGTCTCAAAAAAAAAAAAAAAAAGAGAAAAAAAATCAGGAAAATTACCCAGATGAATCTCTGCACACAAAAAATAGCTTAGAAAATATAAATGAGGCCGGGCGCAGTGGCTCATGCCTGTAATCCCAGCACTTTGGGAGGCCAAGGCAGGCGGATCACGAGGTCAGGAGATAGAGACCATCCTGGCTAACACGGTGAAACCCCATCTCTACTAAACAAACTACAAAAAATTAGCCGGGCATGCTGGCGGGCGCCTATAGTTCCAGCTACTCGGGGGACTGAGGCAGGAGAATGGCGTGAACCCGGGAGGCGGAGCTTGCAGTGAGCCGAGATCATGCCACTGCCCTCCAGCTTGGGCAACAGAGCCAGACTCCGTCTCAAAAAAAATAAAAAAAGAAAATATAAATGAAAAAAGAAAATATAAATGAATTATAGTAATCCCAAAACACAATCCAGAAGCAGTTATTTTCTATTTCCTCAGTAATGAAAGTCAAAATGAAATCTCACTAAAATTTAAATAATTCTCTCCTCTCTCAGTCTTCTAAAATGGTTTTTCTGACTTACCAATGTCAATTTGCTCCACAGCCTCCTCAACAGTTACACCTGGAGAAGCCACTGTCTTCACAAAGGGATAGAGATTGCAGGCAACAACTCTAAAACAAAGACGAATCTGGCGTCATTAAAAACTCCACTCATGTGGTTTACAGCTATCTAGGAAAAAGACAAGTCAGTACTATTAACGTTATCAAAAGCCATACAGAACTAAAATATAAACTATGAGCCTGACATTTTGGAGTTCTAACAAGTGTGTTAAAAAGTCAGGGTGTCCTGCTGGGGTCGAGCAGAGGGAATTTAGTCAGCAGGTGCTGGATACACAGTACTCCCTCCACGTCACACTGCAACGCTGCTGCTTGCGTAACCTTAGCTACCCGGAACCACCAAGCCATCAAACATTTATAAAACATTTTAATAAAAGGATAAAGTACAAGATTACAGACAACATCCACATTTTGGAATGCGATCACTATTATTCAGAACATTAGAATTTAGATTCTTTTTCCAATGGATTGGTACAATGATGAAAAATATCAGAGCATTCTAAGGGTGAAACATTTGTTTTGCGTGCAGAGAGGTCATAAAAATGATGGTAACAGGAATGCCAAAAGAATAATTTAAAATACAGAAGTAATCTAAAATTAACAATCAGTGAAGTACAGTTCTACTCCTAGACCTGTAGTGTGAGGAGCTCTGGGGGCAGGCTCCCTAGCGAAACAAGCGTAACTTGAAAACTAATTAAAAACAAAAAAACAAAAAACAGAAGAACAGAAGAGAAGGGGAAACACTTTGCAGCTCATCTTTATTAAGTCTACTGCCCTCCTACTAAAACCAGACAAATGGCACAAGAAAACTAGAGACCAGTATCTCTTAGGTACGTACCTTCACACAAAAACCCTCAACAAAACACTAACAAACTGCATCTAGAAAAATCAAAAAACCACCTGATCATCTCAATAGATGTACAAAAAGGATATGACAAAATTCAGCTATTCATATAAAAATACTCAACTAATTAAAAATAGAAGGGAACTTACTGAACATGACAAAGTGTAAGAAAAACCCACAGCTAACATCATACTTGATGGTGAATGACTAAATACTTTTCCCCTAAACTCAGAAACAAGATAAGAGGCCAAGCCGGTGGCTCACGCATGTAATCCCAGCACTTTGGGAGGCCAAGCCAGGCGGATCACCTGAGGTCAGAAGTCTGAGACCAGCCTAGTCAATATGGTGAAACCCTGTCTCTACTAAAAATACAAAAATTAGTCGGGCAAGGTGGCACACACCTGTAATCCCAGTACTTTGGGAGGCTGAGGAGAGCAGATCACCTGAGGTTGGGAGTTCAAGACCAGCCTGACCAACATGGAGAAACCCTGTCTCTACTAACAATACAAAATTAGCTGGGCAAGGTGGCACACGCCTGTAATCCCAGTTACTTGGGAGGCTGAAGCAGGAGAATCACTTGAACCCGGGAGGCGGAGGTCAGTGAGCCAAGATCACGCAACTGCACTCCAACTCGGGTGACAAGAGCAAAACTCCGTCTTAAGAAAAGGAACAAAACAATAACATCCATTCTTACCACTTCTACTGAACACTGTACTAGAAGTTCTAGCCAGGGCAATTAGCAAAGAAAAGAAAATAAAAGGCATCAGGACAGGAAAGAAAGCAGTGAAGTTATCTCCATTTGCAGATGATATCATCTAGTATACCGAAAATCCCAAATTCACAAAAATAACCTCTTAGCACTAATAAATGAGTGCAGCAAAGCCACAGGATATATGAACAATATACAAAATTCAATTGTATTAAAATATACATTGGCAATGAATGAGAAAAAAATTAAGAAAACAATTCTACTTCACAAGACAATGTTAAAAGAAATTAAAGACAATCTAAATGAATAGAAAGACACCCCATGTTCACAGACTGGAAAATTTAATATTCTTAGGATGGCAACATTTCCCAAATTGATCTACAGATTCAACACAATCCCTATGAAAATTCCAACTGCGTTGTTTTGCAGAAATGGACAAGCTGATTCTAAAAATCATGTGGAAATACAAGGGACCCCGAAGAGTCAAAGCCATTCTTGAATAAGAAAAAGGAAGTTGGAGGACTCACACTTGCTGATTTCAAAATTTATTACCAACCTGTAGTAATAGTGTGGTACTGGCATAACAATAGGCACGCAGACCAAGGGTGCCAAGACCATTCGATTGGGCAAAGAACAGTCTTTTCAACAAACATTGCTGAGACAACTGGACAGCCACAAACAAAGTAAGACTTCTATTTCATGTCTGTATATAAAAATTAACTTAAAATGAAACAAAGACTAACACTATAATAACTAACACTAAAATAACTCTTAAAAGAAATGTACACAGGCTGGGTGCAGTGGCTCACGCTTGTAATTCCAGCACTTTGGGAGGCCGAGGCGGGTAGATCACCTGAGGTCAGGAGTTCGAGACCAGCCTGGTCAACATGGAGAAACCCCGTCTCTACTAAAAACACAAAACAATTAGCTGGGCGTGGTAGCGGGCACCTGTAATCCCAGCTACTTGAGAGGCTGAGGCATAAGAATCGCTTGAACCTAGGAGGCAGAAGTTGCAGTGAGCCAAGATCACACCATTGTACTCCAGCCCGGGCAACAAGAGCAAAACTCCATCTCAAAAAAAAAAAAAAAAAAAAAAGGAAGAAAGAAAGAAAGAAAATATACACAAAAATCTTCATCACTGAGGATTAGACAATAGTTTCTTAGATATGACACCATTAACACAAGCAACAAAAAAATAAATAAATTCAACATCATCAAAATTAAAAACTTTTGTGGGCTGAGCATGGTGGCTCACACCTGTAATCCCAGCACTTTGGGAGGCCAAGATGGGCGGATCACCTGAGGTCAGGAGTTCAAGACCAGCCTGGGATGTGGCAATTAATATGGTTTGGGATGTGTGTCCTCTCCAAATCTCATTTTGAAATGTGATCCCCAATGTTGGAGGTATGGCCTGGTGGGAGGTGACTGGGTCACAAGGGCAGATCCCTTATGAATGGCTTGGTGCCCTCCCCATAATGAGTCCTCACTCTGAGTTCATGTAGAGTTGGCTGTTTAAAAGAGCCAGGAAGGCCAGGCGTGGTGGCTCACACCTAATTCCAGCACTCTGGGAGGCCGAGGTGGGTGGATCATTTGAGGTCAGGAGTTCTGAGACCAGCCTGACCAACATGGTGAAACCCCATCTCTACTAAAAATAGTAAAAATGAACTGGGCGTGGTGACAAATGCCTATAATCTCAGCTACTCAGGAGGCTGAGGCAGGAGAATCACTTGAATGCGAGAGGCAGAGGTTGCAGTGAGCCAAGGTCGTGCAAATGAACTCCAACCTGAGCAACAGAGTGAGACCCTGTCTCAAAATAAAATAAAATTAAATTAAGAATAAAATTTAAAAAGTAAAAGAGCCGGGCAACTCCTCCTCTCCCTCTCTCTTGCTTCTTCTCATGTGATATGCCAGCTCCCCCTCTGCCTTCCACTGTGACTGTAAGCTTCCTAAAGCCCTTACCAGAAGCTGACGCTGGCAACATGCTTCTTGTACCGTCTGTAGAACCATGAGCCAAAATAAACCTATTTTTATAAATTACCCAGCTTCTAGTATTCCTTTATAGCAATGCAGGATAGACTAACACAGTAATGGTTGCACAACTTCTGTGAACCACTGCTTTGTACATTTTAAATTGGTGAGTTGTATGGTATGTGGATTAGATCTCAATAAAGCTGTTATGTATATTTAAGAGAAACAGCCAGTATCTTTATGCAAATAACTCAGTTAGTTGTGCAAGTTGATAATCCCTAATAGGAAAACCTGAAATCTGAAACGCTCCAAAATCTGAAATGCTCCAGAACCTGAAACTTTTTGCATGTCAACACGACACTCGGAGGAAATGCTCACTGGGGCATTTCGGATTTCTGAGGGATGCTCAACTGATATGTTATCGCAAATATTCCAAAATCTGAAGAAATCTGAAATCCAAGACACTTCTGGGTCCCAAGCATTTCGGATAGGGGATACTCAACCTATACATACTAAGATTTAGACTCTAACTTCCTAAAAACCTTAAGTATGTATTTTGGTTATATAAATCTGGCCAAACCAAAATGCTTACACACATACAAAGTCACACAGAAGGCAGGCAGTAAATGTCTACAGTGAGTAAGAAAAACCAGGGATACCAGGTCTGGCACAGTCTTTGTCATTGGTCATAATGTGTTCAAAGTTCAATTTCAGGTTTTTACCTTATAAGATTGAAATCAAGTCTGGTCATGTCAGCATTATCTTCTGGGATATTACGAGCCAGGATTCCTAATTTAACAAAGTTAAACAAAGTATTAGGTTCAAAAAACAAGTAAGATTAAGGAATTTCTTTCAACATAGTGTCTTCAATCAAATTAAATCCTCTTGATTAAAAACAAAATTTTTTTTTTTTTTTTTGAGATGGTCTCGCTCTATTGCCCAGGCTGGATTGCAGTGGCGTAATCACAACTCACTATAGCCCTAATCTCCAGGGCTCAAGCAATCCTCCTACCTTAGCCTCCCAAGTAGCTGGGACTACAGGCATGCACCACCACACCCAGCTGGTCTTTTTAATTTTTTAAAGAGAAGGGGGGTATTGCCGCATTGCCCAGGGTAATCTTAAACTCCTGGGCTCAAGCAATTCTCTTGTCTCAGCTCTCAAAGTGCTGGGACTACAGGCAAGAGCCACCATGCCCAGCATAATATTCTTAAAGAATATCAAACATATAGTTGAGGAGTTATCAAACAAAAAAATCAGGATTAACAGATATATTTGGCTGGCCACAGTGGCTCATGCCTGTAATATCAGCACTTTGGGAGGCTAAGGTGGGGGATTGCTTGAGCCCAGGAGTTTGAGACCAGCCTGGGCAACAAGGTAAGACCCCTTCCCTATAAAAAAATACAAGAATTAGTTGGTCATGGTGGCATATGCCTCTAGTCCCACCTACTTGGGAGGCGAAGGTGGGAGAACTGCTTGAGCCTGGGAGGCAGGCAGAGGCTATAGCGAGCCGTGATCGCACCACTGCACTCCAGCCTGGGCAAGAGTGGGACCCTGTCTCAAAAAAAAAAAAAAAAAAGGATACATTTAAAAATCTTTTCTTCAGTTCTTGCTCCCCTTTTCTTGAGCAATAAAATATAAAAAAGGTAAACAGAATTTTACAAAACTGTTTCTAGTTCCAGAACAGTCTATGCGTTCCTGTAAGTCAATGGATGTCTGATGATCTGTAGCCATTCAGCTTTATTCACCAAATTGTACCACAACTGACAAACTAGGATATCAGTTTCTTGTCACTTTGGTTTATATATAGTTCATTCTCAGGTGAATGAACAAATGCAAAGCACTTTGAAAAAACATTCTTTGGCAAGTCGGTTACATTGTGATGCTTCATTCTAAGTTTGAACTATTTTAAAAGTCTTTTCATACTATGAAATCTAAATATCTTCAGCCACTCGAGCAGGAAATACCAGCCTCTAAATTACGCATCAGGTGAGGACTAATAGCAAGCAGAGGAAAACAATCTGAATT
The DNA here is from genome assembly GCF_049350105.2 of Macaca mulatta. NCBI lineage: Eukaryota > Metazoa > Chordata > Mammalia > Primates > Cercopithecidae > Macaca > Macaca mulatta. The sequence goes on along the minus strand of NC_133417.1, from coordinate 120,525,421 downwards.
CATCAAGTAGTAAGACAAGCCGGATTTTAAACCAGTTCTAACATATTATGAAATTTGCCAGCAACTTCATAACATTAACTTTATATGTAAATTTCTCTTGAGCCTTTTTCTTCCTTTATTTTAGGACGTTATCAACTAAAATATTCCTAGAAACCACTGACTGTTCTACACTAAAGATACCAACCACTTACCAGCATGCACTGCAGGATGCAAAGTTTTCACACGTCCCCCCAACATTTCGGGAAATCCCGTCAACTCGGAGACATCTCTGAAAAACAGATAAACAGAATAGTACTACTGGTGTGGATGAACTGTTATTTTACACTATTCAAAGCATCTACTGTTTTCATTTCAAGAGATTTTGAGCGTGAATTCAACAAGAAAATTCTGATTTTTTAAGTCTTTCACTATACTTGATTTCTTAAGTAAAATTCTATTTACTTTTAAAAAAAAAGGTTATTTAATATATTTCCTAACTGTTGTGTATGTTCAGGGATAATTGGTAACTATCACAGCATTGGTTTTATAATTTTCAGAGAATTTAGAAACTGAATCATAAGCCACACTCATTAAATATTACTAAGAAATACAACTGAGAAGTTGGCAGTATGTAACAAAAAGCATTAAAAATATCCTTGGCTGGGCACAGTGGCTCATGTCTGTAAACCCAGTATTTTGGAAGGCCGAGGCAGATGGATCACCTGAGTTGGGGAGTTCAAGGCCAGCCTGGCCAACATGATGAAACCCCATCGCTACTAAAAAAATACAAAAAATTAGCCGAGCGTGGTGGCTGGAACCTATAATCCCAGCTACTCTGGAGGCTGAAGCAGGAGAATCACTTGAACCCAGGAGATGCAGGTTGCAGTGAACCGAGATCATGCCACTGCACTCCGGCCTAGGCGACAGAGCAAGGCTCCAATCTCAAAAAGCAACAACGACACCACATGAAGATAGCGTATCAAGTGAGTGAAGACATAAAAGACTGTTTAATAAAGTGGTGTTGGTATTGGAATAACCGGTTAAAACCACACAAAAATACATTCCTTATGAATCAAAGGTTTAAGCATTTAAAAAATCATGTATGTAGCAAAATTAAATATGTATAATATTCTTTGCAATTATTAAACAAAGATTGAGAGGTCTGATTACAGAAATGTCAAATAAAAAGTTTTACATGGGGAAAAACAGTAAACTAGAAAAAATAATCACACAATGTGACAAAGGGTCAAGTGAAAGACTGTATTTAAATATTAATTTATATCACCAAGCTGACCCCTAGAAAGTTGTAACCATGAACACTCTGGCAGACTTTATAAGTTGTAATGGTGTGTAAAAATGTCCACAATATGTAAGAAAAAATAAAGCAGGGGCTGGATGGGGTGGCTCACACCTGTAATCCCAGCACTTTGGGAGGCCAAGGCAAATGGATCACCTGAGGTCAGGAGTTCGAGACCAGCCTGGCCAACATGGTGAAACCCCACCTCTACTAAAAATACAAAATTAGGCAGGCATGGTGGTGCACACCTGTAATCCCATCTACTCGGGAGGCTGAGGCAGGAAAATCGCTTGAACCCGGGAGGCGGAGGTTGCAGTGAGCCAAGATCACGCCACTGCATTTCAACCTGGGCAACAACAGCGAAACTCCATTTCAAAAAATAAATAAATAAATAAACAAACATAAATAAAGCAGTAAGCAAAACTGCATCTATTTTCTGTGTAAGCTATGAAATAAAGTGCATGCTTATAAAAATGCTAGAAGAAAAATATATTAACATGTTAAGAATTACAATCCATTTTTACTACCTTCTTTATAGTTTTCCACACTTTTGAATTTTCTACAATCAACATACATAGCTTTTTTTGAGATGGGATCTCACTATGTTGCCCAGACTGGAGTACAGTGGTTATTCACAGGTACAACTATAGTGCATGGCTGCCGAGAACTCCTGGGCTTAAGTAATCCTCCAAGTAGCTGAGACTATAATAAACACTTTAAAGCAGCAAGTTCTGCCAGTAAGATATGGAATTTCCTGGGTAGATACTCCTATTAAGGGGAGCCATTTGCAAAAGACTGGTGTTTGACCAATGACACACACAGTTCCAACATCCACAAACTGGTGACATAAATGTTTTCAAATTCAAAATTTCTTTTCCTGGGGTTCAGGAAATAAAATCCATTTCCTCCAAATGAAGACAGTCACTTAAAACTTAGAGAAGGTAGATTTATTTCTAGAATTAAACATTTGGGGTAATTAAAAAGCTTGCTACTCCTTTGAACTGAAGAATTTATACATAATCGCTGTAGTCTTGGGAAATAATTCTATGTATGCTCACTGCTGTATACTCACTAATTAAAATCCAATTAAAATCCATCAGTTTGCCTCATGGCGAGGTAATGGTTAACTTCCTGGGATAAAATGATTGTAGATAACAATACCCAAAAATATGCTCAGAAGCAGCCTCAGAACCAAGATCTTTTTTTTTTTTTTTTGAGACAGTGTTTCTTTCTGTCACCCAGGCTGGAGTGTAGTGACGGAATCTCAGCTCACTGCAACCTCCACCTCCCGGGTTCAAGCAATTCTCCTGCCTCAGCCTCCTGAGTAGCTGGGATTACAGGTGTGCACCACCACACCTGACTGATTCTTTTCTGTATTTTTAGCAGAGATGGGGTTTCACCATGTTGGCCAGGCTGGGCTCAAACTCCTGACCTCAGATGATCCGCCAGCCTCAGCCTCCCAAAGTGCTGGGATTACAGGCATGAGCCACTGCGCCCAGCCAGAACCAAGATCTTGTCCAGGCATCGTGGCTCACACCTGTAATCCCAGCACTTAGGGAGGCCAAGGCAGGCATAATTGCTTAAGCCCAGAAGTTCAAGGCCCGGGGGAAAACATGGTGAAACCATCTCTATTAAAAATACAAAAATTAGTCAGGCATGCTGGTGTGCACCTGTAGTCCCAGCTACTCAGGAGGCTGAAGTAGAAGGATTGCCTGAGCCTGGGAGTTCGAGGCTGCAATGAGCCATGATTGTGCCACTGCACTCCAGCCTGGGCGACAGAGCAAGACTCTCTCAAAAACAAACAAACAAACAAAAATCTAACTTTCTCCTGTCCTCTTGCCTCTCACCCTTCATTCTTCCCTGAAGTCACAGAAACCAGAACTTCTCTTCCCCAGGGCAGGTTACAGAATCTAGAACCCCTTTTCCTAAAGCCAGTCATAAGAATTAAACTTATGATTCTAACTTACCCCTGGCTTTCTGTCTAGGAGCTGGCCATAAAGAAATCCTCTTATCTCCTTGCCCAATAGTAGGACAGGAGACCCTGTTGGAGGGCAGGGTGGAGAAGGAATTTTAGAAATGCCAAGAAGAATCTGGACAAACAGGCTTTCCTGGCTTTCTCCACCTCAGTCTACTAGCATACAGCATATCCTTGCTGTCCAATCATACTTCTACCTTTCTGTGTATTCGCTGTTGAACCTAAACATAAAAATGGATGGTTTTCCCTCTATCTCTGGGTCTTCATTCTGAAGGCTCTCATGTCATGTAAAACTTTGTTAAATAAATTTGTTATGCTTTTCTCTTATAACCTATCTTCTCTTATAAAAATATTGGTCGTGACACCTTTCCACCCCTACAAAATCTTGGCCTCGGGTGTGGTGGCTCACACCTGTAATCCCAGCAGGCCAAGGCAGGCGGATCACTTGAGGTCAGGAGTTCGATATCAGCCTGGCCAACATGGTGAAACCCTGTCTCTATCAAAAATACAAAAAAATTAGCCGGGCATGGTGGCGGGCACCTGTAATCCCAGCTACTTGCGAGGCTGAGGCAGGAGAACTGCTTGAACCCGGGAGGCAGGGGTTGCAGTGAGCTGAGACAGTGCCATTGCACTCCAGCCTGAGCAACAAGAGCGAAACTCCATCTCAAAAAAAAAAAAAACTTGGCCTCTTACTAGCTGTGTAATCTCAAGCAAGTTACTTAACTACGTTGTGCTTAGTTTCTTTACCTATAAAATGGGGACAACACTACCTACACTAAAAAGTTGTTACAAGGACTATAAGAGTTTATATATGTAAAATACCACTGCAACTGAATAAAATACCACTGCAACTGAATAAAATACCACTGCAACTGAATGTGGCCTTTGTTGCAGAAAAACAAATGCTCCAAGTTGTTTACACTTCATTCAATGAACTTTACTGTGCTGGGTTCTAAATAAATCACTCATGGTGAACTTCTTACCCTTTCATAGAAGAGAAACACATTTACATTTCCAGTTTTGAAAGAAGATATGACCATAATGAAAGTAAGTGAGGAGTGGGTAGAGGTACAGAAATAAGACTTATCAGTTGACAGGTACCTAAAGTGGAAGACAGATACAGGACACAAGGGATCATTATATTTTTCTACTTTTGTGTCTGAAATGTTTCCATAATACAAAGTTTGGTGGGAAAAAAAAGAGACTACAGATGAGGATTTTGCTTAAAGAAGGTTCCATTACCATAGGAGGACCCAGTTTGGCCCAATGGAAAGAACACAGGTCTGGACTTCGAATTCTCATTCGGTTCCTGATGAGCAAAGAGCCAACTTGCCTGCCATGATTCTCACAGGTTTCCCATGAAAACCAGAGACAAGACACAAAAAGGCATCGGATAATATAAAATATGTGTTTGTTAACAAAGTAAGGCATGCTTACCATCTTGTTAAATTTAGGGAAGCTGTGTACTGCTCACATAGCTGAGAACTGCACAAAGAAAAGGTAGTAACCTACCTCTACATGGATCTAGAAACCAAGAAGCAAATTTTCCACATGACAACAAAAAGCAGACAGGCATCTTTCACCTCTTTCATTCTAAAATATGTTTCAGGGGTGGGCATCTCGTTCCTCCGAACTCTCACTGTCGTTTATTAAATAGCTATCCTACAGTCTTCTCCATTTTCTACCTTTCAGTAGACTTACTCCCTCTCCTACCAGAATGCCAGTCCTTGACGTCAGGAACGGCATCCTGCTTAATCACTTCTAAGTCCCTTCTTTCCACCGCCTAGTCAGCTAATGAAGGGCTTGTGAACGTGGGAATGAATGGTTTGCACCTTCATATGGTTACCGGAGATTCTAAGGGAAGGGAGGTAGATTGGAATCTTCATGATGTCAAGTTTTACTAACTCACCAAAGTAACTGAAGTTTTCCTGGAATAACAAGTGGCCCACCTACGTTAATCTGTTTAAGGAAGTGGCTAAGACTAGGGCCCTAAAATCAGGAACAGCACGGGTTCCAATCCTAGTTCTCCCTTACTCAACTCTTTAAACTTGTGCAGAAGTTGTTAAATCTCTCCAGTGTGTTGTCCAGGGTCTTTCTCTGTCACCCAGGATGGAGTGCAATGGTGCAATCTCGGCTCACCACAACCTCTGCCTCTCAGGTTCAAGCGATTCTCCTGCCTCAGCCTCCCCAGTAGCTGCGATTACAGGCGTGTCCCACCACAACGGCTAATTTCTGTATTTCAAGTAGAGAAGGAGTTTCACCATGTTGGCCAGGCTGATCTCGAACTCCTGACCCTAAGTGATCCGCCCACCTCGGCCTCCCAAAGTGCTGGGATTACAAGCGTCAGCCAACGCGCCCGGCCGTCCAAGGTCTTAAAAGTTAGTAAATCTCTCTGAGCCTCATTTTTGTCTTCCATAAAGTGGGGAAGTATTGCACCAACCTCACAGCGCTACTGGGAGGAGTAAGTAAGGCATTTATTTAGCTCCTGGTGCCTAGAATACAATACTTCCTGGTTAATGTGATCACACTCCTTTCTGATGAACTAGCTGTGCCTTACCTGACTGCCAGACCAGCATCCCTGAGAGCTTTTGCAGTCCCTCCGGAAGCGACCAGATTCAAACCAAGAGAGGTCAGGTTTCTTGCAAATTCCACAAGGCCGGTTTTGTCAGAGACACTAAATAAGGCTGAAAGAGAAGGCATTTTTTTCTCATGACTCGCAGCACTTTGCACTGTGGTCTGCAAGGCCTTGGGAGGGTCTGGGGGAGGAGACTCTCGAATCGCAGGGCCAGCACCTGGACCCAGCGTTCGCAGGCCTGGCCCGGGCCTCCTCAGGTCCTACACCCGCGACCTGCTCTAAGGCGGGCCACACGCAGGCTGGGGCCCGGCTGGGGAGCGGGGACGCTGGCTTTCGGGCCGCAGCGCCGCCCCTGCATGCCGGGTCCCGCCGCCGCCGCCGCCGATGGCGGGAGCTTGGGGGGCCACGAACCGCGCCGCTCCACTAGGGCCTCACCGAGCTGGCCAGGAGCCATGGCTGCAGGAACTGGGTTCGGGGCGAGCTGGAGGCAGCAGCGACTGCACCACGTGCGAAGGGAGGAGGGAGGACTGGATGTGCGGCTCAGGAAACGGGTGGGCGGAGCTGTCTCCGGGCTTGTCACGTGGCCCGCCGGCCAGGTTCAGCGCTCTGCGCTGCTTAGTTTCAAACGCAAGATCCGCGCCCCAGGGCGGAAGGGAAAGGCCGGGTGGGGCGGGGCTCTGCCTGGCGCGCCTGGGCGGGGTGCTTGGGCTGGAAGGGATCCTGCCTGCGAGCCCAAAGTCCCGGCTTGGGAGCCGCGATCTACCCACGCCCCCAAAGTGAGGCCACCCCACGGCCTCTGGGGCAAACGCCTGTTATTCTAGGAAGCCTGTCCCCAGAGGCTGGAATGTACATAAAAGTGCCAAAGCACCCATGCTGAAAACAAACTAAACAAAAGGAATAGTTCACATAGCGGCAAAGCTGGAAAGTATCTGGACAGTTATTTACCATCCTCCGTTTTGTTTGTTGCTGTTTGTTGGTTTTTGTTTGTTTGTTTTGTTTTGTTTTGAGATGGAGTTTCGTTCTTGTTGCCCTGGCTGGAGTGCGATGGCGCGATCTCGGCTATGTCACATGCAACCTGCAACCTCAGCCTCCCGGATTTAAGAGCTTCTCCTGCCTCAGCCTCCCAAGTAGTTGGAATTATAGGTAGGCGCCACGATGCCTGGCTAATTTTTGAATTTTTAGTAGACATGGGGTTTCACCATGTTGGCCAAGCTGGTCTCAAACTCCTGACCTCAGGTGATCCGCCTGCCTCAGCCTCCCAAAGTGCTGGGATTACAGGAGTGAGTCACCACGCCCAGCCTGTTTTTTGTTTGTTTGCTTGCTTGTTTCTTTGTTTTGAGACAGGGTCTCGCTCTGTCTCCCAGACTGGAGTGCAGTGGCGTGATCTTGGCTCACTGCAACCTCTGCCTCCCGGGTTCAAGCGATTCTCCTGCCTCAGCCTCCCAAGTATCTGGCCTTACAGGCACTCACCACCACGCCTGGCTAATTTTTGTATTTTTAGTAGAGATGGGGTTTCGCCATTTTGGCTAGACTGGTCTCGAACTCCTGACCTTAGGTGATCCACCCGCCTTGGCCTCTCAAAGTGCTGGGATTGCAGGCGGAAGCCACCACGCCCAGCCTAGAATCAATTTTTTGACCTCCAAATATGTTAACCCTTTGCTCTGAACACTTTTCACATTCCTACGAGGAATATATTAAGATTATCGCAGTGTCTTCAGTCTGTGCGCCAACTTTGAATTTAAAAAGGAAATTTCCTTGGCCAGTCACTATTAGGTTTTTACAGGAAATTGAAAGCAGGGAAAGGAGAAAACAATGCTGACATTTATTGATAAGGGGAAATAAACAGTTGCTTAGGCATCAGGCATTTGTCTGTTGTGTGAATTACAAATACTTATTCGATTCAATACATTTTTATTGAGCCGTTTCTGCCTGGATGGCAGAAATACAGTGTCAGAAGACCTAATCACCTAAGCACTGTCCTCGAGGAGCTCACGATGGAATGAAAATGTAGACACATGATGTATAACTAAAAAATATTAATAGAGGCCGGGCGCGGTGGCTCACGCTTGTAATCCCAGCACTTTGGGAGGTGGAGGCGGGCGGATCATGAGGTCAGGAGATCAAAACCATCCTGGCTAACACGGTGAAACCCCGTCTCTACTAAAAATACAAAAAAATGGCCGGGCGCGATGGCTCACGCCTGTAATCCCAGCACTTTGGGAGGCCGAGACGGGCGGATCACGAGGTCAGGAGATCGAGACCATCCTGGCTAACACGGTGAAACCTCGTCTCTACTAGAAAATACAAAAAACTAGCCGGGCGAGGTGGTGGGCGCCTGTAGTCCCAGCTGCTCGGGAGGCTGAGGCAGGAGAATGGCGTAAACCCGGGAGGGGGAGCTTGCAGTGAGCTGAGATCCGGCCACTGCAGTCTAGCCTGGGCGACAGAGTGAGACTCCGTCTCAAAAAAAAAAAAAAAAAGCAAAAAAAATACAAAAAAATTAGCCGGACGTGGTGGCGGGCGCCTGTAGTTCCAGCTACTCGGGAGGCTGAGGCAGGAGAATGGCAGGAACCCGGGAGGCGGAGCTTGCAGTGAGCCGAGATCACGCCACTGCACTCCAGCCTGGGCGACAGAGCCAGACTCCGTCTCAAAAAAAATTAGCCGGTCGTGATGGTGGGCGCCTGTGGTCCCAGCTACTCTGGAGGCTGAGGCAGGAGAATGGCGTGAACACAGGAGTCGGAGCTTGCAGTGAGTCGAGATCGCACCACTGCACTCCAGTCTGGGCAACAGAACCAGAGTTTGTCTCAAAAAAAAAAAAAATTAATAGAGAAAACACGGCACTAAACTGATTTTGTAGAGCTTCTTTCATTACAGACTCTTTCATTTACAGATGTTTATTCTGGGGCCTGATGCGGTGTCTCATGCCTGTAATCCCAGTGCTTTGGGAGGCAGAGATAGGAGAATCACTTGAGGGCAGGAGTTTGAGGCCAGCCTGGGCAACATAGTGCATGCCTGCAGTCCTAACTGCTTGAGAGGCTGAGGTGGGAGGAGTTTGAGGTTACAGTGAGCTATGATTGCAGGGCTGCATTTCAGCCTGGGCTACAGAGCAAGACCCTGTCTCTTAAAATTTTTTAAAAAATAACAGGCTGGGAGTGGTGGCTCATGTCTGTAATCCCAGCACTTTGGCAGGCTGAAGCAGGTGGATCACTTAAGGTTAGGAGTTCGAGACCAGCCTGGCCAACAGGTGAAACCCCGTCTCTAATAAAATACAAAAAGTGGGTCGGGCACAGTGGCTCACACCCGTAATCCTAACACTTTGGGAGGCCAAGGCAGTTGGATTGCCTGAGCTCAGGAGTTCAAGACCATCCTAGGCAACATAGTGAAACACCGTCTCTACTAAAAACATACAAAAAATTAGCCGGGCATGGTGGCGGTGCCTGTAAACCCAGCTACTCAGGAGGCTGAGGTGGGAGAATCGCTTGAACTGGGAGGTAGAGGTTGCCATGAGCCGAGATAGTGCCTCTGCACTCAAGCCTGCACCTACAGAGCGAGACTCTGTCTCAAAAAATAAAAATAAAGATATTTACTTTGATTAATTCTCCCATAGTTTTAGAATCCCGACTTGATAGGACTTAATATGTTAATGACAAAAAGAGTAAATGAGTTTTTTACTAGCTTTGTGATCCTGGCCAAGTCCCTCCATCTTTTGGGGACCTTTGTTGCTTTACCTGTAATATGGACATAGTATTTTTTCTGCAGTCTTCATCATCTTTTAAGAAGCAAATTTAAGTACAGGTAGTCTACTGAAAGTACAAACTGCAAAGAGACTAATAAGAGTAAAATAGAGGTGTAATCTCCTTCTCGGTTCCCTTGGTCTGGCTAATCAGGTATCTTTCGGGGCACCAAAGTATGTCTTCAAAGATCTAGTCACCAGCAAGCTAGTGTTTTAGAAAAGGGAGATGTTCTCACAAAGATGAGAATGCATCTTTCACCAATGGTTTATTGCAGAATTATTGTTTCAGAAAGACAGAAAGGGTGTGTATACACTATAATGATTACATTTTCATTTCTTTTCTTCTTACTTCACATACCTCCCAAAGGAAACTTGAAGACCCTGAAATCATATTAATATACCTTAAAATATTTAATGTACATGAATTGTTTCAGTTCTTTGGAGGTGTTATAATCTGGTTTTGCCCCTATGCTGTTTGTTTCTTGTGTAAACTCATCACTTTCTCTGAAAAACCTCCATCTCCCTTCCAAATCTTGGATCTCCTATTGGACTCTAAGGATTAATAAAGCTGTGCCATCTTGGGCTGACTTGCTCCAAGGGTTTGTCCACTCAAGTGGATGTAGTTTGTCATATAAAGTGATTCCCAGGAGCTTGGTACAAAATTCCTCTCTATTGTGGTTCAGAAGATTAAACGAATTTATGACCTATTATGAAATTCTAACATTTTTCTTGAAGGTCCTGGAAGTGTTTGGAAATATAAAGCTGACAATAATACAAAGAATGAATTGGAATAGTAGGGAGTAGAGAAACTGGTTAGGAAGGTTTTGCATCCACTCACACATAAGAAGGTGGAAAAGAGGTGATCTATGTGAGACAACTCAAAAGAGGTACAATTAGCAGGATGAAGGGATAAATTAGATATAGGAAATATTAGAAAAAAGTAAGGATGACTCCATCAGTTCTTGCTTTAAAATATAAAAATATATGTAAGAGAAAGAACAGTTGTGGCATGTGTTTATTTTAATTTAAGGTCAGTGTCAGCGGTTCGGTAAATATGTTTGCGTTTCTAAATATTGATTTTAAAGTCTAGATACTTGGTGGACACAGTTAAAATCATACAGCAAATTGTTGGCAATACAAATGAAATTCAGGAATAAAAGTGAGGTTAGAGATAAATAAATGTGGAAAGTTAATGAAATTCAAGTAGTGGTTGAAGCCTAGAAGAAGATAAGCTTACTTAATTAGGTCTAACAGATAACCTGAGCGAGAAAAAAAGCAAAAGAAAGAAAATTCATTCAGGAAGGCATTTAATGTTTTTCGGTTTTTTGAGACCAAGTCTTGCTCTATCACCCAGGCTGGAGCGCAGTGACGCGATCTTGGCTCACTGCAACCTCTGCCTTCTGGGTTCAAGCAATTCTCCTGCCAAGTAGCTGGGATTACAGGTACATGCCACCACGCCTGGCTAATTTTTATAGTTTTAGTAGAGACAGGGTTTCACCATGTTGGCAAGGCTGGTCTTGAACTCCTGACCTCAAGCGATCTGCCCATCTTGGCCTCCCAAAGTACGAGTATTACAGGCATGAGACACTGCAGCCAGCAGATGAGGAGACACTTTGTCCTTTTGGATAAAATAGAGCAGAGAAGAGAGACAGGGCAGAGGTAGCTGCACCTTTAAGAAGGCTTGGCAGAGAATTCCTTACTGACAAGGTACATTTGAGTAAGGACTGGAGGGCTGGGTGGGGGATAACAAGCCACAGGGCATTTGAAGGAGAAAGTTCCTGGCGGTGGGAACAACAAGTGCAAAGGCCATGCATAGCGAGTGTGGCTGTAGTGTCTAAGGAATGTCAGGAAGGGCAGTATGGTAGCAACAGAGGGAACTTCACTAGGAGAAGGAGGACACAGTGTCAGCAATCAGGTTGGATAAGGCTGTATGGGCACATCGTAAAGACTTTGGCTTTTATTCTGAATGAGAAAGGAAGCCCTTGGAGAGTTTTGAGAAGGAGTGACATCTAATTTACCTCTTTCACACACTCACTCTGGTTACGAAAGCTCTCACAGTAATCTAGAACCTTAAAACTAGGTGAAACATGAGGGTGGCATGGCCCAGAGTGGCAGCAGTGGACGTTGGAGGAAGTAATTAAATGCCAGATACATTTTGAAGGAAGACCAATAAGATTTGTTAACAAATTGGATGCCAAGTGTGAAGGGAAGAGAAGGAGCATGGACGACCTCTTGTAGAACCGGAAGAATAAAGTTGACATCAGCTGAAAATGGGAAGGATACAAATGTAGTAGCCCTGGGGGGAAGACAGAGTTAAGTGTAGGACACTGGATACCTAGGATACTGTGTGTCAAATACTGCCAGTAGGTCAAGTCTGATGAGGACTGAGCGTGACCATTAGATGTTGGATTATCCTGACAAGGACACATTTGGGGAAGTGGTACAGATGAGGATCTGGCTGGAGTAGGTTCAAGAGAGAATGAGGGGGCTGAGCATGGTGGCTCACACCTGTAATCCCAGCACTTTGGGAGGCTGAGGTGGGCAGATCATTGAGGTCAGGAGTTTGAGATCATCCTGGCCAATATGGTGAAACCCGTCTCTACTAAAAATGCAAAAATTAGCTGGGTGTGGTGGGGTGTGCCTGTAATCCCAGCTACTTGGGAGACTGAGGAATGAGAATCACTTGCATCTGGGAGACTGAGGTTGCAGTGAGCCGTTGCACTCCAGCCTGGGCAACAGAGTAAGACTCCATCTCAGAAAAAAAAAAAGAGAGACAGAATGAGGGAAGGAATTGGAGATTTGAAATAGAGATGACACTTTTAAGGAGTTTTGCTCTTAAACAGGGTTTGTCAACCTCAGCAGTATAGACATTTTGGAGCAGATAATGCTTTGTTGTGTGTGGCGGGGGATGGGGGGGTGCATCGTGCACATTTGAGTATGTTTAGCAGCATCCAAGGCTTCTACCACTAGATACCAGTAGCACCCCACTCCAGTTGTGACAACCGGAAATGTCTTCCGACGTTACCAAATGTCTTCTGTGGGAAAAACTGCCCCCAGATGAGAACCGCTACTCTAAAAGGAGTGTAGAGGAGTAGCATGGTAGCTGGTGGTGCAAGTGGGTCCAGGGAGCTTATTGATATTTTGGTTTTGTTTTTTTGACATAGGGTCTCACTCTGTTGCCCAGGCTGGAGTACAGTGGTGCTATCACAGCTCACTGCAGCTTTGACCCCCCGGACTCAAGATCCTCCTGCCTCAGCTTAGCAAGTAGTTGGAACTACAGATGCAGGCCATCACATCTGGCTAATTTTTGTAAAGACTAGGTCTCACTGTGTTACTCTGGGCTTAAGTGAGCCTCCTGCTTTTGGCCTCCCAAAATGTTTGGATAGCAGGTGTGAGCCACCACACTCAGCCTTGTTTTTTCTTAATCTGAAAGAATAAATACTCACATTTGTATGTCTGTAACACTGACTGATTCAGTAGGGAAGAGGGAAATGTGATAATGCAAGAGAAATGCAAGTCTTATTGTAGAGGGATCTACCTAGGGACTGTCAGCGGGGAGTGAAAAGCTTCTACAAGGAAATAATTTTTTCTTTTTTTTAGACAAAGTTTCACTCTGTTGCCCAGGCTGGGTGCGGTGGCACGATCTCAGCTCACTGCAACCTCTGCCTGCCGGGTTCAAGCGATTCTCCCACAGACGTACACCATCACACCCAGCTAATTTTTGTACTTTTAGTAGAGACAGGGTTTATCCATGTTGGCCAGGCTGGTCTTGAACTCCTGGCCTCAAGTGATCCACCCACCTCAGCCTCCCAAAGTGCTGGGATTACAGGCATGAGCCACGGCCCCCAGCCTCTGCCTCTTATTCTAGATTACTTATGTCAACCACTTAACTCCAGTCTCTATCATATCTCACACTTGGCTGAATAGCCACCATCAGCATTAATAGTTGTTATAGCTTTCTCAGCACCTGGACTCCTACTACCAATGTTTCTACAAATAAAATATCAGAATGAATCCAAGAACAAATAGATCTTATGTTACCTCTCTCTCTAAAGGCTTTCTTGATTGCTGTATCCTCCATGTGGTGGATTGATTCTTTCCCCTTTTTTGATCCAGGAGCTTATTTAATTGTAACACCTGTATCATTGAATTTCACTCATTTGTCTGTTTCCTTTCTTCCTTTCTTTATTTTTTAAATGTTAGACAGGTAATGTGCTGATGTACTGATGTTGTAACAAGGTTGTTTTTTGTTTGTTTGTTGTTTTTGAGATAGAGACTTGCTATGTTGGCCAGGCTGGAGTGCAGTGACACAATCTCGGCCCACTGCAACCTCAGTCTCCTGGGTTCAAGAGATTCTTGTGCCTCAGCCTCCCAAATAGCTGGGATTGTGGGTGCAGGCCACCATGGCTAGCTAATGTTTGTATTTTTAGTAGAGACAGGTTTTGCCATGTTGGCCAGGCTGGTCTTGAACTGCTGGCCTCAAGAAATCCACCCATCTTGGCCTCCCAAAGTGCTGGGATTACAGATGTGAGCCACCATTGTAACAGGGTTTGAGGAAGGTACTTCTCACAGAAGCATCTGAAAACCCAAAGCAAAGTTTTCAAAGCATTTGAAAACCCAAACATCATGCTTATGAACTGCAAAAGGATCACACTTATTTCTTTACAAGCTGTCTGCCCCTTCATGCTGAACCCCTCTTTATGGGCAGGGACTACATTTTATTTCTCTGTGCTTATCTGAGTGCCTAATACAATAACTAGTAGATAACACACTAACTATAGACACTTAAAAGATCTATCTCTACTACTCTCTACTCTTAGTCTCCGTCACCTCCAATTCATGGACACAGATATTCATTCACAGAGATCTGGGGACCTGGTTCACAGTCTTTGTGTTCTACCTCAACTCCTACGTTATTTTGGTAAGGTCAATATCCCCATCAATGGCTCATTGAATATCCTTGCGTTTCAATTTTCTGATTCCAAGAATGTGTGGGTGTTAATTCCTTAGAACTATCCTTGAGAAAGTCCTACAATTATGTTATTATAATTAGAGTTTCAATATGAGTTTTTACCTATTAATGACATTAAAACCAAATAAAAATATATTGTTTTAGGTGAACTATAATTTATTGTCCAAACCAGAACAAATTTTACAATCTCTGCCTCTTAGTTTGATTGTTTAGTCCATTTACATTTAATGTTTTTTGTTGGTGGTGGTGGTGTTCTGAGACAGGATCTTACTCTGTCACTCAGGCTAGACTGCAGTGGCACAGTCATAACTTACTGCACACTTGAATTCCTAGGCTTAAGCAATCCTCCCACCTCAACCTAGCTAATTTTTAAATTTTTTATTCTTTGTACAGACAAGGTCTTGGTATGTTGACCAGGCTAATTCTCAAACTCCTGAGCTCAAGCAGTCCTCCCACCTCAGCCTTCCAAAGGGCTGGAATTACAGGCATGAGCCACTGTACCTGGCCCACATTTAATGTTATTATTTTTATATTTAATTATGCCATTTTGCTATCTGTTTTCTATATGTCTAACTTGTTTTGTTCCTCTGTTTCTTCTTTACTGTCTTTTTTTGTATTAGGTGGATATTTTGGGAAAACTTTTCCTATCTCTTAGAAAGAAGCATAAGCAATGCCTTTTCCTCTATGGATATGTTTATAGTAACCGTCACAGCCATCCTTTGACTATTTTTGTATTTTTAGTAGAGACGGGTTTAGTAGAGACCTCAAGAGAGAGAATCTTGAGGTTTAAGAAAGAAGAGAAGAGCCTGGGGTTTTTTATCCCATTATGAAGGCTTTGAATTAACCAAATCTCGGGCCATCCTACTTTCAAACATTATTATTTGAGTAAGCAATGTCATTTTTGTGGAAGGCAGTTGATTTGAAATCTATAGAAGTAACTTAAAACACCCTAAAAGATTTTTAAAAGTAGATGAATATACTTGTTTCAGAAACACACTAGCAAAGGATAGCATGGACCTGCACCTAATACAATGTGTTGCTGACCATTGAACTAACTATCTATCTAGACCTGCACTGTATTATAGTATCCATGAGCCACGTGTGATTATTGAGCACTTTGAAACGTGGCTAACCTGAATTGAGAAGTTCTGTAAGTATAAAACAAATACCACATTCTGAAGACTTAGAAAAGAACAGTAATAATATAAAATATTTCTAATAATTTAATTGATTACATGTTAAAGTGACAATATTTAGCATATATGGGGTTAAAAGTAATATATTAATAAAAGTAATTTATTTTTTTCTCTTTAGTTTTTAAATGTGGCTACTAGAACATTTAATATTACATGTGTTGCCTGGGTGTGGTGGCTCATGCCTGTAATCCCAGTACTTTGGGAAGCAGAGGGGGGTGGATCACCTGAGGTCAGGAGTTCAAGACCAGCCTGGTCAACGTGGTAAAACCCCATCTATATTAAAAATACAAAAATTATCCGGGCATGGTGGCACATGCCTGTAATCCCAGCTACTCGGGAGGCTGAGACAGGAGAATCACTTGAACCCAGAAGGTGGAGGTTGCAGTGAGCTGAGATGGTGCCACTGCACTCCAGCCTGGGTGACAGAGTAGATTCTGTCTCAAATAAATAAATAATAAAATGAAATTACATATGTCATCCGCATTATATTTCTAGTGGACACCACTGGTCTAGATGGAATCTAAGAATTGTCTGTCAGTTGCTAACTGAGATAACGCATAGAATTTCTTGAGAAGGTTTACATTAACACTTTTTAAATATTATTTATACAGCACGATTCAACTATAAGTTACAAATTTGGGAATTATCTGAAATTAGAAAAGTGGTAACCAATATATACTTGGTTTTGCCAGAATTCATAAAAAAAATCCAGAGACTTAGAACTGATTATGTAGAATCTAGCTTGCATAAATTCAGGATTTTGGTACCAGACCCTTATAGATGT
This sequence comes from Macaca mulatta, assembly GCF_049350105.2. Lineage (NCBI taxonomy): Eukaryota > Metazoa > Chordata > Mammalia > Primates > Cercopithecidae > Macaca > Macaca mulatta. The sequence continues at coordinate 120,508,913 of NC_133417.1, read as the reverse complement.
ATTCTTCATGTCTTACTCTGGTGTCTAAATTATTAAGTAATGTAAAGCGATCTTTAGATCAGAAGTGTAAGTTCCTTTGATTCTAAAATCCTAGATTTTGAGTTCTCTGATTGGCTATGTTTCTAATAACAAGAAAAGCTAAATTAAAACTTTATTTTAAAAGTGTAATTTGGCTGGGCACAGTGGCTCACGCCTGTAATCCCAGCACTTTGGGAGGGTGAGGTGGGCAGATTACCTAAGGTCAAGAGTTCGAGACCAGCCTGCCCAACATGGTGAAACCCCATCCCCACTAAAAATAAAAATTAGCCGGACATGGTGACAGGCACCTGTAATCCCAGCTACTTGGGAGGCTGAGGCAGGAGAATCGCTTGAACCTGGGAGGTGGAGGTTGCAGTGAACCGAGATTGTGCCACTGCACTCCAGCTTGGGCAACAGAGGGAGACTCCGTCTCAAAAAAAAAAAAGAAAAAAGTGTAATTTTAAAAACCCCCAAAGAATAAAAGTATAATTAACATTAGAAAAAAGTAGAACAGGGCCTGTGTTATGGGCTACATTGTGTCCCTCCAAATTCACATGCTGAATACTAACCCCCAGTACTATGTGGAGAGATAATGTGACAATATTTAGAGATAGGAACTTTAAAGAGATACTTAAGTTTAAATGAGGTCATGAGGGTGGGCCCTAATTCAAAATGACTGGTGTCCTTATGAGAAAAGGGAGAGCCATTGGGGATGTGCCCCCACAGGGGAAAGGTTATGTGAGGACACAGCGGGGAAGGCAGCCATCTGCCAGCCAAGGAGAGAGAAGCCAGAAGAAACTAAAGCTTCCTTCATTTTGAAATTCTAGCCTCCAGAACTGTGAGAAAATCACTTCTCTGGTTTAAGCCATTCAGTATATAGTATTATATTATGGCAGCCCTAGTAAACTATGGCGGCCCCAGTAAAGCCTTAGTAACCTCCAACCTGATACAGCCTATCATGCTTGAGGGCTGAAAAGTGATCGCCATATGAAAGTGTTGTTTTATCTTGGGGTTGCTTGCCAATATGTCGATTTTGTAATTTTCAAAGTAAAATAATTGAATATATACACAGATTTTAAAAGTATATATCATGGCTGAATACCAGGGAAAGTGAATTTTCATATTTTAAGGATTTTCAAAAAATCTCATTTGCATTAAGTTTTAAGGAAAATAATTTGTATGGATTTATTTATACAACTTTACTCAATAAAATATACTGATGTCTAGCAATGTATATATGCCCATTACAAATGTATAGCTATGACAATGTTCATTATAAATACATAGCTAACAGTTATATATCACTACTACATGCCACGCACTGTTCTCTACACTTTACACAAATGAATTCATTTAATCAGATGTACTTCCTTAGAATTTATTTATAAAAAATAAAACCTTTAATAATGCATCATATTTTCAGAACTTGGAACCACTATCCTAAGCATTTCAAAAGAAAAGTTCAGTCTACAAGGTTAAACTAAAATCTTCAATCTAATATCTGGAAAAGCTCCATATAAAAATCAATAGCAAAAGAAAAATATTTTGGATCACTTGGAACAATAAGAGCATGATAAAATACTTGGATGTTTTCTTGGGGCAGGAAATGTGTCACCCTTCAGGAGTAAGAAGGAAGACTCCATATGCTCAATTATAAGATGAAACACAGTTGTCATCTGTCATATGTCTTCTTTCCTTTAAACAGTCTAGTTTAGGATTAAGATTAAATATCAGACTCAAGAGACCTCACATTGCATCTATTTGTTATCAAACCTGGATGTCAGAAGACCTTTCAAGCAGAAGCAAAACTTGGGAATAACATCAGTATAATTTATTATCACATTTTTTATCGTTAAATGTTAAAGGATGTCAACCATAAATAAATACAAATTTTAAGTTCAAGTATTGTGAAACCCCTAACATAATTTTATGCTTTTAAAAAATATATATTTTTTTCTTTTATTTCCCCTCATTAAATAAAACATAATTTACTTTGGCTCTTTAATGCTAGGTTTTCTTTTCTTTCTTTTTTTTTTTTTTTTTTTTTTTTTTTTTTTGAGACAGAGTTTCGATCTCGTTGCCCAGGCTGAAGTGCAAAGGTGCGATCTTGGCTCACCAAAACCTCCACCTCCTGGGTTCAAGTGATTCTCCTGCCTCAGCCTCCCGAGTAGCTGGGATTACAGGCATGCACCACCACACCTGGCTAGTTTTGTATTTTTAATAGAGACGGAGTTTCTCCATGTTGTCAGGCTGGTCGCAAACTCCCAAACTCAGTTGATCCACCCACCTCAGCCTCCCAAAGTGCTGGGATTACAGGCGTGAGCCACTGCGCACGGCCAATGCCAGGTTTTCAATCAGCATTTAAGAATGTGTTCATTTGCTTTTGGAGTTGATTCAGCATGGATATGAATAGCAGATGGATATGAATAGCAGGAGAGTACAAGGGCAAGGACTGGGTTCTTAAATCAACATAATAAAGAATAAACAGGAAGGGTGCCATGGCTCAGGCCTATAATCCTAGTACTTTGAGAAGCTGAGGTGGGAGGATCCCTTGAGCCCAAGAGTTCAAGACCAGCCTGGGCAACACAGTGAGACCCTGTCCCTTAGGAAAAAAAATTACCTGGGCTTTGTGGGTACACGCCTGTAATCCCAGTTTCTCAGGTGGCTGAGGTGGGGACATTGCTTGAGCCCAGGTTGAGGCTGCAGTAAGCCACTGCACTTCAGCCTGGACTAGAGAGCAAGACTGTATCTAAAAAAGAAAAAAAGAGAGAGAGAGAAAGAGAATAAACATGATTCTTGCCCTCAGGAAAAACTTTTGTGCAGACTAAAGGGAAAGGAATCTACAAATAGCTACATTTAAATGAACATTTTTTATTTAAAAAATACTTTCATGTTTAAGGATGGTGCAAGCTAGAAAGGAGAGAGGATCTACAGTTAACAGAACATAAATGTGAGTTATCAAAGTGTCCATAACACAAATTCATTTATAGACTTGCTCCTTCTCACAAAAACTTTATGTTTGCAAAGATGTTAAAGACAAGGCAATGAAATGCAGGCAAGGAGGGCATTGAGGACATTTAGGCTTAACAAGGGTGGAGAAATGGAGAAGGTTAAGAAGGTGCAAACACAGAAGAACACTTCAACCTTTCCCTGCTTAGATTATTCTCCACGTATTCTTTATGCAATGTGTTCATGCAGTTGTTCCACACAAAATATTAAGCATATCCACAGAGAAGCATCTCCAAAAAGGGTAATGAAGGAGGTTGATTTATTTCTAGGAGCTGTGCTCCCAGAAGAACACACCACCACTAGGGAGTGGCAAAGGTTGTTCCCTGGGGCATCAGTAGCAACTCAGAATTTCAAAGACAAGGACAACCAACTACATTTGCACAATGACTTCCAGTTAATGAAGTGCTCTTATCAATCATTTTCATTACAACCCAAAGATGGACATTCTCTTCCTACTCCTATTTTTGAGATGCAGAAAATGAAGACCTGAAGAAGCTCTAAGGTCACAATACCAGGAAATGGTAGAGTTGAAACTGCCTTTTCTTACTCTGAAGTCTGGACGCTTGGGCTAATTATGTACAGAGAACTAATGATTAAAAGACACCCTCCTGGGTTGGGCGCGGTGGCTCATGCCCATAATCTCAGCATTTTGGGAGACCAAGACAGGAGGATCACTTCAATTCAGGAGATCAAGACCAGCCTGGCAAATGTGGCAAAACCCCACATCTACTAAAAATACAAAAATTAGCTGGAAGTGGTGGCACATGCCTGTAATCTCAGCTATTTCGGAGGCTGAGGCATGAGAATACTTTAACCCGGAAGGTGGAGGTTGCAGTGAGCCCAGGTCGCACCACTACACTCCAGCCTGGGTAACAGAGCCACACTGTGTTACTAAATAAACAAATAAATAAAAGACACCTTCCTGGAGCATAAATTTCAGCCTGGAAAGGAGCAACCACTGAATTTTGGAATTCTAATGTGTGCCATTGCTTTTCTATCTTTGTTGTTGCTGAGAATAGGTATTCTGTTCTTATTTTTGAGGAGACGTATAACATTCCACATTAAGGTGCATTCTAATTTTAGAAAATTGAAATATAAAAAATAAAAAATGTGCTAAAACTTCAGAATAGAGTATCTATAAACCATTCAAATATCCTTTTTTAGCGTGTGTTGACAATCTTTTGGAGAAAGCAGCACAGCGGGACAGTGGGTCTATGCTCTTGTCATTCTTGGCCTCGTGTCTTCCTAATGCTCCCTCTTTTTGGTTCTTACTGAAATGTGTTCATTTTGATCTCATTGCCCTAAGGCCAATACTCATTCGAAATTTCAAAGTGATGCTTGTCAGATCAGTCCTGATTCATTAGCAAAGCTAGGGTAGAATCCTTTCATTTCCTTCCCTTCTCAAAAGTACTTATTCCTTTTAAAAAGGCAATGCCCATTTTTAGATCAGGTCATAGTGCTAGTTGGTATCAAAAGAGAAGATACTTTGGTGGAGGTGGACTTTGCAACACCTTTCAACAATGCTGTGGGGGTGGATATGTTCTCCACCCTTATTGTGTTGCATCCTTACGCCTACCTCTTTCTTGCCTTACATATTTTTCCCTCTGCCAGTGATGACCAGGAAATTCTAGTAAGTAGGAATTATGATTGATTTGATAGCCAGGGTTTTTGAAGGGCTGAGAAACCATGGGCTAATATTGAAATGAAATTAGATTAGATCATCTGAAAAGTTCATTCATTCGGCAAATATTTATACAATACCTACCATGTGTCTTGCACATAGATTGGTTCTGGGAACATTAAGGTAAATAAGTAGTTTTCACAAAAAAAAAAAAAAAAAGCTTTCCAATGATACCTGCCAAGATCCAGACAGTGCCAACATTGAACGCAAAATGGCTGTCAGTAGCTTAGCAGAAGTCCTTTCTCCCAGCTTCCTTATTGAAGGAAGTATTAGTGAAACAACCTTTTAGCAAATATTGCATTGTCAGTTCTCTCCCTCTTTTTTTTTTTCCCCCAATATGGAGACTTGCTCTGTCGCCCAGGCTAAAGTGCAGTGGCATGATCTCTGCTCACTGCAACCTCTGTCTCCCGGATTCAAGCAATTCTCCTGTCTCAGCCTCCTGAGTAGCTGGGATTACAGGTGCGTGCCACCATGCCCAGCTAATTTTTTTTTTTTTAGTAGAGATGGGGTTTCACCATGTTGGCCAGGCTGGTCTCGAGCTCCTGACCTCATGATCTACCCACCTTGGCCTCCCAAAGTGCTGGGATTACAGGTATGAGCTACCGCGCCCCACCATGTTGTCAATTATCTTCATGGTACACTGGGAGTTATTGTGCAGTGAAACATGGAAATTGAAAAAACTAAATTTGTGGGAGCTAGCCTCCAAAATAGTCCCCAGTAATGCTCGTCTTCCATCTTCTCACCTTTGGGTGGTTCTATCTCATATTGTAGCAGGGTTGGTTGGTGGGCCCCGTAACATACTGTGAAAATGACAGGGCAGCTTCCATCTCAGGCTGTCACTTGCTTTCCCTCTCTCTTGGATCACTGGCTCAGGAGAAGCCAGCTGACATTTTATGAACAGCCCTCTGAAGAAGCCCGAGTAGCCAGCAACTGGTTTCCAGCCAATAGCCAGCAAGGATGTGAGGCTGGCCAACAGCCATGTGGATGAGCTGGGAAGGAAATTCCCCAGCCCTGGTCAATCCTGCAGAAGACTGCACCCTCAGCTGACAGTGAGACGCAACCTCATGAGAGGCCCCCAGCCAGAACCAGCCAGGTAAACCACTCCTGGACTTGGAACCCACAGAAATAGATAATCAACGTTTGTGGTTTTAAGCTTCTGAACTTGAGAGTACTTTGTTATAAAGCTAATATAGGTTTGAAATGAAATGTGTTTAGAGGAGTTGGACTCTGAATACAAGGAAGTTGCAGGGCCCATAGGCATTCATACAATTATGCATGCTTTATTTACAGCCCAAACTGACTAAAGTTAGTCTATCTAGTTTTAATGGTGGATCTAAAATAGGTGTTAGACTTAAACATAACTTGGTAGCAGGAGAGGCAAAACCTATTTTCTATTTTCTCTCCTTAATTTCTGGTCTATTTTCTACTTTCTATTTTCTATTTTGTCTAATCCATGTTTCTTGTAATTTATTGATGAAACTGATGAACTTAATACTAATTAGGGGCATAATGTTCTAACTCTAGTTGCATAAGTGAGGACTTTATAACATTGAATAAAATGTAATTAATAACCTAATAAAGGAAAACATTTTAGAAATACTTTAATTTACTTTGCTTATATTTTCCTTTTTACATATGCATAAGAGTATATGAATTTTTAAAAATCTATGTCCAAGTAAGTCATAGATAAATAAGAAAATATCAATCATATTTCAAATGGCTGCTTTTTCTTTCTTAGCAATGCAAAAAATAATGGTGCATATTACAATCAATGGCATCTTTGATTGGATGTGGAAATTCAATTTTGTGTGGTAAGTACCATGCTAGAATGATTTATGAAGGGCCATTTAGCTCTAAATATCTATTACTGCTGGAAGTCCTCAATGTTATCAGTCTAGGGAAACAAGCACATAGAAAAAAGTGGAGAAATGCTGTTGCCAAGCAGCCTGAGTTCAAAGGATGGCTAAACATTGGGGTCTAGAATTTAATCCTTACCTTTGTAGCTTCACTTGTCAACAGAGGTGATGTGTGTGTGTGTGTGTGTGTGTGTGTGTGTGTGTGTGTGTGTGTGTGTGTGAGATGGGGGAATTTGGAAGAGATGTGTTGATTCCCAACACTTAGTTCTATTCCCTCAAGAATGCCTCCCACAGCCATTACATCTAGTTGATGGGACCTATATTCAACCACTGCTTCTGTGAGATACCTTGAAGTCACCCTAAACATCTTTCTGTCATACCCCATGTCTAATCTGTCAGCAAATCTCATCAACTCTACCTTTAGCAGGTATATAGACTCTAGCCACTATGTACTGCCATCAACCTGGCCAAGTAATTGGCATCTCCCTCCTGGGTTATTGCAAGGCCTCTTAAATGGCTTTTTCCCTTCCCTTCCCTTCCCTTCCCTTCCCTTCCCTTCCCTTCCCTCCCCTCCCCTCGCCTCCCCTCCCCTCCCCTCCCCTCCCCTCCCCTCCCTTCCCTTCCCTTCCCTTCCCTTCCCTTCCTTTCCTTTCCTTCCCTTCCTTCCCTCCTTCCTTCTTTCTTTCTTTCTCTTTCTTTCTTTTCTTTTTTTTCAAGATGGAGTTTTGCTCTTGTTGCCCAGGCTGGAGTGCAATGGTGCGTTCTAGGCTCATCACAACCTCTGCCTCTTGGGTTCAAGCGATTCTCCTGCCTCAGCCTCCCTAGTAGCTGGGATTATAGGCATGCACCACCATGCCCGGCTAATTTTCTATTTCTAATAGAGACGGGATTTCTCCATGTTGGTCAGGCTAGTGTCTAACTCCCCACCTCAGGTGGTCCACCTGCCTCGGGCTTCCAAAGTGCTGGGATTACAGGCGTGAGCCACTGTGCCCAGTCTGGCTTTTCTATTTCTATCCTTACTCACTATAGTCTTTTTGAAGCAGAGAAGCCAGTGTGATCCTTTTAAAAACATATTCCATCATAATACACTCTGCTCTAAAACTTTCCAGTGGCTTCCCCTCTCATTCTCAGTAAAGCCAAAGTACTTGTATTGATAATAACCTACAGAACTGATGCCCTCTGGTCCCTCGCTGCCCTCTTCTATGATTCACCATCTTGTTGGCCCCACTGCCACCATAGTAGACTCTCTGCTGCCTGCACAGCCTGGCCATGCTTCCTCCTTCAGGGCTGACTCCCTCACCAACTTCACATGTTTCCTCGCTGTCAACTTTTCAGAGAGGCTGTCCTCTACTACACTTTCCACTCATTCCGTATATATTTATTGAGTACTCTGTGCCGTGCGATATTCTAGAAACTTAGGGATAAACAAATATTCCTGTCCTCGTGGAGCAAGTGGAGACAGATAATAGGCATCATCATAAGGAGAAAAGAAAAAGTAGAGCACATTATGGAGGACCAGAAGTAATGCTTTTATTATTATTAAGACGGATGGAGTCTCTCTTAATTGCCCAGGCTGGAGTGCAGTGGCGTGATCTTGGCTCACTGCAACCCCGCCTCCCAGGTTCAAGCGATTCTTCCACCTCAGCCTCCCAAGTTGCTGGGATTGCAGGCACTCGCCACTATGCCTAGCTAATTTTTGTATTTTTAGGAGAGACGGGGTTTCACCATGTTGGCCAGGCTGGTCTCGAACCCCTGACCTCAAATGATTCACCCACCTCGGCCTCCCAAAGTGCTGGTATTACAGGCGTGAGACACCGCACAAGTAAAGGTTTTTGATATGAATCTGGTTGGCTGGGCGCGGTGGCTCACGCCTGTAATCCCAGCACTTTGGGAGGCTGAGGAGGGTGGATCACGAAGTCAGGAGATTGAGATCATCCTGGCTAACACGGTGAAACCCCAACTGTACTAAAAATACAAACAATTAGCTGGGCGTGGTGGCGGGCGCCTGTAGTCCCAGCTACTCAGGAGGCTGAGGCAGGAGAATGGCGTGAACCCAAGAGGCGGAGCTTGCAGTGAGCGGAGATCGCGCCACCGCACTCCAGCCTGAGAGCGAGGGACTCCGTCTCAAAAAAAAAAAAAAAAAAAAAAAAAAAAAATCTGGTTATCAGGGGACCTCATTAAGATGATATTTAAAGAAAGACTTGAAGGAGAAGAGAGTTAGTTATTAAAGTATTTGCAAAACCGCTTCACATTCTCCTGCATTTTCTTTCCCTTCCTTGCACAATTTCCTCTATATAAAGCCTTATCACCATCTAATATACTCTAAATTTTATATGTGAGGTGATTTTAACTTATTATATCTTCTCCAATAAAATAACAGAGTTGAACATTCTGTTACATGTTGAATCCGCTTTGATGATATTGAAGGAAGAACTAGGAAGAGAATTACTGGACTGGAATTTCAATCCTCTTCTAGTATCCAAGCAGCTAAATACAAAAGGATTCCCAACGTGCTGTAGTGGAGAGGATGCAGAACTAGGTTCCTGGGTTCTAGATTGTATCTAGAGATGAAAAAAGGGCATAATGTTAATAATCACTGGGGAAGTGGCTCAAGCCAGAAAGATTCCACTACATAAACTGTCCGCAGCAATCCTTCAGACTTCCCACTTGAAATTAACAGCAGCAGACCTGGCAATGGCTTTTGACCAGTGGGTTCCACTGTAGGGAGTATGATGATAATTTCCATTTTACAAAGAGATGAAAAGATGGAAATGAAACCCAGAGATGACCTTATCTGAGACAACCCAGCCAGTAACCCAGCAACCCAGCCAGATCCAGGATATGACCTGAGGCCTGTCCATTGCTAGAGTTTGTGCTCTTTCTGCCACAACACATGCTTTTCCAGGATGGGAGCAATGGAAGGTTCCCTAAGCTCCTATTAAAGTTGCTTCTGCTGAGCTGTTGTGCATTTTTCTGGCCGGGTTTGGATTTCCTGTTTCTCTGACTGAACACAAAGCGATTGGGAAGCCCAGTGTTTGGCAATAAGCACAATGGGGGAGGGTGCTGTGTGTCTACAGGAGCGCAATGTGTTTCCGTAACCTCATGGAGGGAATGCCTTGCTAGGTTGCCTGTCCTGTGGAAACCAATGAGCATGGTAACTTGGGAAAATTACTTATTGCACGATAGTTGTAATGTACACGTTTGGAGTGTAGGTTTTCAAGGGGCATTGTTCGGTTCACACAGAGTGTGTTTATCCTGTGGGTGTATTGTTGGTGAAGTTTGGCAACACATGTTTTAAAATGCAGTATTCCTATTGTTTTCTAAAACAAATTACTGAAATTATCCCTTGACAAAATCTTCTTGGGGATATGCACATAATCTACCATGAAAGCATGTAGCAAGCATGAATTTAAAAATAGACATTCTGGAATCTGAGTCTAGTTATAGAAAGAAGAAATAAAAAAATAAAAATCATGGAAGCACTGCAAAAAAATAGAATAAAAGAATAACATTAGTATTTTGCTTCGTGTATCACACAGAAGCACATATCATGAGTGAGAAAATTGCCTGATATATGCACAAAGCCTCCGAGAGAAGCTTCTCTCATTCGAATGTGTATAAAATGTTGCTTGAAAAAATATGATCTCTTTAAGACAGAATAGACTTTGACAAAAAACAAGTACCAAGTACACTTTAGGGAAGCTACTGCTTTTGGTATAAAATCCTGTTGTACGTAGTGTAGGAAATTAAACAATAAAAATACTTGATAAGAGATAGGAATATTTCTGTTTCAAGAAAGAATTCAGTCTCTCCCTCATGTCTCCCTTTTGTCAGATAAAACAGAAAAACCAGTTTTTTCCTTACGTAAAGATACTAAGGAAGGTAGTCCTTAGATAGTGAGAGGACAGTACATTTTTTTTTAGTCACCTAAAGCCTATGGCAAAGAAATAAGGGCTATAGGGGTTTTAATACCCTTTAGACTGATTTGATGACAGGGAATCCACAATCTCTGGGTAAGACAAATAAGTCAGAGTGAGTTAAAAAGAAGCCTGAGGGTTGGTCAGTGTCAGATAAAGCTACAATTTATAACAAGTGACAGAGCACAATTCTTCTATACAAGAGAAGATCTAGCTTAACTGATATTAATAATATTTTGGTGAATTGTTTTTCAAATTTTATTTACTTATTTTATACCACAAGTATATATAATGTTTATTTGTCAATTATACCTTCCTAAAGATGAGTAAAAACAAAAAGCACAATTTAAGATTTATAGGCCAGGCATGGTGGCTCACACCTGTAATCCCAGCACTTTGAGAGGCTGAGGTGGGCGGACAACCTGAGGCTAGGAGTGAGGTCAGTGAGCCGAGATCATGCCAGTGCAGTCTAGCGTGAGCAACAGAGCAAGACTTCATCAGAAAGAGAAAGAAGGAAAGAAAGAAATAAAAGAAGAAAGAAAAGAAAGAGAGAAAGAGTGAAAAAAAGAAAGAAAAGAAAAGAAAGAAAAGAAAGAAAGAAAGAAAGAAAGAAAGAAAGAAAGAAAGAAAGAAAGAGAAAGAAGAAAGAAAGAGAAAGCAAAGTTGAAGAACAAAGGAAGGAAAGAAAGATGGACTCTGTGCTCACACCCACCTAAAAACTACACAGTGACTGCCCATTCTGGTCACTTCTGGTCTGGTGCTTTCTCCAGACACTTGTATGGCTAATTCACTTGCTTTCTTTAAATGGCACTTTCTTGGCAATGTCTGCTCTGACCATCCTATTTCTGGTTTTTTTTGTTTGTTTCTTTGTTTGTTTTGAGATGGAGTGTTGTTCTGTCTTCCAGGCTGGAGTGCAGTAGCATGATCTCAGCTCACTGCAACCTCCGCCTCTCAGGTTCAAGCAATTCTCTTGCCTCAGCCTCCCAAGTAGCTGGAATTACAGGCATTCGCCACCATGCCCGGCTAATTTTGTGTTTTTAGTAGAGGCAGGGTTTCGCCATGTTGGCCAGGCTGGGCTCTAACTCCTGACCTCAGGTGATCCACCCCCACCCCTTTGGCCTTCCAAAGTGCTGGGATTACTGCCGTGAGCCACTGCGCCAGGCCTGATCATCTGATTTTAAATTTTCCCACACCTCTGATTCCTTGTATCCTGATGAATGGATTATTAACACTAAAGCATTATATGAAATTTGATGATGAACATTCTTATCTTTCATTCATTTTTTTAAAAAGGATAAAAAGCACAAGAAAGGAATCATTGGTTATCATCAGCTCCAGGTTTAACATTTTTCCGTAGCTGCCATACCATGATAAAGAATGTGATCAACCTCTGAACTTTGGGATATACAACTGCAGTTCCTTTGGGGCCAGTGGATTTGTGCTACTTCATCGAGATTCTCTGACTTCATCAGGTTGCTCTTATGACTAATGACACAGCATGAATTTGCAAGACTGGCTTGATCATTTGGGGATCAGATCCAAGGCTTTGGCCTCATTAGCACAGTAACTAACAAGCTGAGTTAATTGGTCACACACCACAGTAACTACAAAATTCTTATTTACAGTACACCAAAAGATAAAGTCTTGAAGTATATTTGTGACAAGCACAATATTTTGTTTAATTTACATTTAAAAAATAAAGCAAATATAAACAGAACATTGCATCATGCTTTCAGGTTTACAATACTGAACAATTTCCTAAAGGAATGTTTTGTATTGTTTTTGAATCCAAAACTGCTTTTTTGATAAACATAAAATTCTCCTGCTCCTACTGAAAATCATTGCTATCACCTACATATTCCCACCAGCTACAGTAAATTTATGAAGCTTATTCATGGCAGTCAAATTTAAAATATTATAATATTAAGTTTGCTTCTTCAAACTACAAATATACTTCCTGAAACGTTTTCTTCTTGCCCTTCTCCTTTTTCCCACTCAATCTGTAACCAACCAGGCTAAAAATGGAAAGCATATGTCCTTTGATATGATTTTCTACAAGTTATGCAGGCATTAATGTATGATTTCAAAATATAAGTGTAATTTGTATACAAGATGTTAGCATGAATCGAACTTTTATTTAACCAGGAGATTAACAAAACCAGTGCAAGTGAGAATATCAGACTGATATATATGGTAAGTAAAATAAATAAAAACAGAAATTAGATTGTTAAATTATTTGCAAATCTAATTAATGTTTCTACATGGCAATAAACCATAACCTTCAGAGTTAGTTTCTCTTTTGGACAGACATTCTAAGTATATGTCTGTCTCTCCTTCTTTGAGAAGTGAAAAGTTGAAGAATAAAGAAAGGAAAGAAAGATGGACTCTTCTTTCTTTCAAATAATTTGCAATTATCAGTTTCTCCAAGTAAAACATCCAACTTCACAGACTTCAGACCCTAATTGGTAGTGAACAGATATAGTTCCGAGGTGAATTTATTTTCATAATATTTAAAAATAACAGAATCATATTTTTGCCTTTTCTCAAAATTTCCAGTAATTTTTCTTTCTTTTTTTTTGAGATGGAGTCTCGCTCTGTTGCCCAGGCTGAAGTGCAATGGCACAATCTCAGCTCACTACAACCTCTGCCTCCTGGGTTCAAGCAATTCTTCAGCCTCAGGCTCCCAAGTAGCTGAGATTACGGGCACCCACCACCACGCCCAGCTAATTTTATATTTTTAGTAGAGATGAGGTTTCTCCATGTTGGTCAGGCTGGTCTCAAACTCCTGACCTCAGGTGATCCACCTGCCCCAGCCTCCCAAAGTGCTGGGATTACAGGCATGACCCACTGTGCCCGGCCTGGTAATTTTTCTTAATACAAGTTATAAAAATGTGAATATATACTGTGAAGTGGTAAATGGTGAAGTGGTGGGGTTTTCTTGGCTAAGCTTTTACACTTGTTTATGTCATCAAACTCCCTTTCCCTATACATGGATCTCCTAAGATTACTTTTTCATAGAATATTAAGGAAATGGGTTTATTCTACACCAGCTCCTGGGTAATCCCCATGAGCGTTGGCTTTCTTGGCTTTGTGCTCTTCCCTATCTCGTGTTGTTCTGCTTTGGGACTGATCACTGCTTTTTTGGATGCTAACAATACTTACCTGTTCTGGAAAGGAGGCTTCTCACGATTGGATGCAGAGGAAGCAACATCCAACCACATTTCCCTTTGTTACTCCATCCTTTAATTCCATGTCCTTCCCACACTAGACTGTACAGATGTATCTGATTCACCTATTATGCTGCGAGTAAATAGAATTATGACATGCAAAAACTAATAAGCTGCATGCTACATGTCATTATTCCCATTGCCCAAAGGGAGAGCTCCCACAAGTTAGAACCTTTGAGAAGAATTCCCTTTGTGGATAAAACTCAGTTTCTTTCCTTGATCTCCTGCCCTCAATCTTGCATTTCTCAGTAATTGCTTTCTTACTCATACCCACACTGAGCCTCAAATTCCCTTTTGGGAAAATCACTTCCCTATTCACAGGGATATGTCTGATCTTCCTCTAGACATCATAATTCACAGCATGACATTTCTGAAAATCTGAGTTACTGAAGATAGAATATCATCCCTGAGGGCTTCCACATGGTGGTGTAAGATGAACACTAGACTCCAAGTCAAATCTCCTTGATTCCGTCTTTCTCACCCCTGCTGCAATGTTAAATGGCAATATACTCTCTCATTAGAAACTTCCAACTCTCAAATCCAATACTTACATAGACATTTATATTCCCCCCAAGCAAAGGTACTTTTCAGAGAGGAAGAGAAACTTTTACCTAGATATAACATAATTTTCCCAGGTCCCCTGCTCACGTGTATGTGATACTTTACATTTATTACCCTGAGTGGTCATTGATAACCCTTCGTTATTCCTCTAACCCGGGCCTTTTTCAAGCACTGTTGAGCCATCTGCCCTTGGTCAGTACCCTTTAACACTGAAGGATCTGGTTGAACTTTGAAATGTCCACGTTTCTGAGAACAAAATGCAGCATCTCTATTTCCCCATCTTTAAGCAGAGGGAGGAGCCATGAAGGGATTTCTTTTTTCTTTCCTTTTCTTTTCTTTTTTTTTTTTTTTTTTTCCATGTCCAAGTTTCATCTCCTCTCTTCCCAGGGGGAGTCCTTCCAGTTAAACTTACTCTATTTGGCAAGAAAAGGGCAGAAAGTTCTTAAGCATAGTTTCTGGTTGAATTGTGTTCCCCCAAAAGATTGTTGAGGTCCTAATCCCCAGTACCTGTGAATGTGACTTTATTTAAAAATAAGGTGTTTGCAGATGTAATCAAATTAAGACGAGGTCATACTAAATTACAGAGGGCCAGAATCCAGTATGACTGGTGTCCTTATAAGAAGGGGAGAAGAGACACTGAGACACACACACACACACACACACACACACACACACACACACACACATACACACAAGAAAGCCACGTGAAGGCAGAGGCGCAGAATGAAATTATGTTGCCATCAAGCCAAGGCACATCTGAGACTACAATAGGGTGTAGGAGGCAAGGAAAGATCCTTCCCAAGGTGCATCAAAGGCTGGATACTGTGGCCAGCACCTTGATTTTGTGCTTCTGCCCTGCAGACTATGAAGGAATAAAATACTGTTGTTTTAAGCCAGCCTCAGTTTGTGACACTTTTTCACAGCAACCCTGGGAAACTAATACAAGCATTGTCATCATTCTAGGTACCACTAATGACCTGCTATGTGACAGTCACTTGATTGATTTGTTCATTAGATGAGAGTGTAGGTTTTGGAGTCAGAATTCCTGGGTTTAAATCCTGGCTCATAAAAGCTAGCTCTGTGGGCCAGGCACAGTGACTCATGCCTGTAATCCCAGCACGTTAGGAGGCCAAGGCGGGTGAATCACCTGGGGTCAGGAGTTCGAGACCAGCCTGGCCAACATGGCAAAACCCCGTCTCTACTAAAAATACAAAAATTAGCTGGGCGTGGTGGTGTACGCCTGTAGTCCCAGCAACTCAAGAGGTTGAGGCAGGAGAGTCACTTGACTGGTAAAGGGGAAGTTGCAGTGAGCTGAGATCGCACCACTGCACTCTAGCTTGGGTGACACAGCGAGACTCTGTTTCAAAACAAAAACGAAAACAAAAACAAAAACAAAAACTAACTAACAAAAAAAACTACGTGTGTGACCTAGGGCAAGTTATGTAACTGTTACCTATTATTTTTATTATTTTGTCAAATCATTAGAATAGTCCTGAGAGTTGATATTAATATCCCCACTCTTTTTTTTTTTTTTGGAGACAAGATCTTGCTCTGTCACTGAGGTTGGAGTGCAGTGGTTCACCCATAGCTCATTGGAACCTCAAACTCCTGGGCTCAAGTGATCCTCCCACCTTGGCCTCCCAAAGTGCTGGGATTATAGGTGTGAGCCAGCGTTCCTGGCCTAATATCCCCACTTGAGAGATGAGTCTTCTGAGACATAGAGAAGTTCACCATTTGCCCGTGGAAATACAATTAGTAAGTGGAACAGTTGGATTTATTTTTTTAAACCCTCCAACTTCTGGACTCAAGTAATCGTCATGCCTCAGCCTCCTGAGTAGCTAAGACCACAGTTGTGGGCCACCACACCCAGCTAACAGCTGTTTTAAAAATATGTTTTAATTATTTTGAAAGAGTTTCAAATTTTCAGAAGAAATACAAGAAAAATGCAATAAACTCTCACATACCCTTCACTCAAACTCCCCAGTTGTTTTGGCATGATCAAATTGGCATGATTTTGCCTCACTGCAACCTTTGCCTCCTGGATTCAAGTGATTCTCGTGCCTCAGCCTCACAAGTAGCTGGACTACAGGCACGCACCACGACGCCTGGCTAATTTTTGTATTTTTAGTAGAGACAGCATTTCCCTACATTGGCCAGGCTGGTCTCGAACTCCTGACCTCTGGTGGTCCACCTACCTCAGCCTCCCAAAGTGCTGGGATTACAGGCGTCACAGGCGTGAGCCACTGCACCCAACCTGTTTGGGTTTTGTTTGTGTGTGTGTGACAGGGTCTCACTGTGTTGCTCAGGCTGGTCTCAAACTCCTGGACTCAAGTGATCCTCCTGCCTTAGCCTCCCAAGTAGCTGAGATTACAGGTGCATGCCACTGCATCTGGCAATTGTGTTTTTTTAAAAAACCATATTTGCTTCATCATTGGAGCTCTCTCTCTCTCTATATATATATATACACACACACACACACACACATACATATATACAAATACATACATATATATTCATTCCATATATGTATCATATACACTATATATTCATATATAACACATATTTTATATTTTTACCTCTAAGCCATTTAAGAATTACAAACTTGTGCCCTATTACCTTTTGATAATTCAGTATGTAACTTCTAACAACAAGAGCACTCTCCCACCTGATGAGAGTTCAACCATGTCAATGAGAAAATTGGGGTTTATACCTTACCATGTTGGATGTTTTTTTTTAGTAAACTTTTTATCTGAGAATAACATACATACAGACAAGTGTACAAATCATAAGTATACATCTGGAGGAATATCCAGCAAGTGAACACACTTGCATAACCAGCAGACAAATGAGGAAATAGATTATTATCAACACCCAAAAGCTCCCCACCCTATGTCCCATCTTAGTTGCTTCCTCCTCCTCTTCAAAGGTAACCATTATCCTGATTTCCATCACCATAAATTAGTGTGGCCTGCTTTTGAACTTTATATGAATGGAATTACGTACTATGTACCCACCCCCCTTTTTGTTTTCTAGACAGCGTTTTGCTCTTGTTGCCCAGGCTGGAGTGCAATGGCACCATCTCAGCTCACTGCAAACTTGCCTCCTGGGTTCAAGCCATTCTCTTGCCTCAGCCTCCCGAGTAGCTGGAATTACAGGCATGCACCACCACGCCTGGCTAATTTTGTATTTTTAGTAGAGATGGGGTTTCTCCATGTTGGTCAGGCTGGTCTCAAACTCCCGAACTCAGGTGATCCACCCACCTCAGCCTCCTAAAGTGCTGGGATTACAGGCATGAGCCATCAGGCCCAGCCTAGTTGTTGTTTTAATTTGAATTACCCTATGGCTAATGAGGTTGAGTATCCTTTTATATACTTAAATACTACTTGAATATCCTCTTTTGGAATGTGCTTGTGAAGTACTAGATTTTAAATATCCTTACCTGACCCCAAAGTTGATTTTTTAAATTTATTACTCTAAATTCTTCATATACAGCATGAAATAAATAGAGATATGGACTAGTTGAGTACTCTAATAACAATGCGGTAACTGTACCAGCATATGTTTTAGTTATCTATCGCTGCACACAGAACAAATTACTTCAAAACTTACTGGCCTCAAACAATAATAAATATGTATGATGGCATAAATTTCCTGAAGGTGAAGAATTTGGAGGCACCTTAGTTAGGTCATTCTGGCTCAGGATCACTCATGAGGTTAACAGTCACGATGCCAGCTGGGACACTTGAGAGGGGCTAGAAGACTTGCGTCAAGATGACTGATTCACATGGCTGCTAAGTTGATGCTGACTATTGGCAGGGGGCCTCAGCTTCTTACCACATGGCCCTCTCCACAGAGCTGCTTGATTGTCCTCACAACACGGTGGTTGGCATCCACCAGAGTCAGTGACTCAAGAGAGAGCAAGGTAGCGGCTGCAACGCATTTTATGACCTAGCCTTGGAGGACACACCACATCATTTTCCCAGTATCCCATTGGCTACACAGGTTAGCCTTACTGAATATGGGAAGGAAACTACACAAGGGCCATCTTGGGGATTAGCTGCTACAATTGTCATTATAAACTTTACTGCCCAAGCTCTTTTAAAAATGTAAATAGAGGGAAAATTACACTTTTTAAAAATTCTGTTTTTTGAGACAGTCTCAATCAGTCTGTCGCCCAGGCTAGAGTGCAGTGGCACAATCCCAGCTCACTGAAACCTCCACTTTGCGGGTTTGAGCAATTCACCTGCCTCAGCCTCCCAATTAGCTGGGATTACAGGCGCATGCCACCGTGCCTGGCTAATTTTTGGATTTTTAGTAGAGATAAGGTTTAACCATGTTGGCCAGGCTGGTCTTGAACTCCTAACCTCAAGTGATCTGCCTGCTTCAGCCTCCCAAAGTGCTGAGATTATAGGTGTGAGCCACTGCGCCCAGCCTAAAAATTCTTTACCAAAAAGAATGAGCTTGAAGAAAGATTATTCATTTAATACATGTGTATTCTATTGAAATACATTCTCTGGTTTTGGCTATCAATATTTTTGTACATTTTTGGGGTGCACATATGTATACAGTTCTGTTGGGTTTATTACTAGGAATAATAAATTCCTAGTTTATTCCTAGGAATATTTATTAGTTTATTCCTAGTTTATTCCTATAAATTCCCAGTTTATTACTAGGAATAATGGAAAATGTAATTAATTGATTTTAGGATCAACAACTTGTATTGCTTACCAGGGTTCAGATGTTTTTGAAAGTAAATGGATTTAGATAATTATCATAGTTGGTTTTACCCCTTTCTGTATATAAGGAGTGCCTTCTCATATATACTTATAAGACTATTGATTAGAACTTCAGAAGTCATGTATTTCAGATTGTAAAAATGGTTGCATATGTTGTTTTACTCTGCTTGGGCTGCCATAACAAAATACTGTAGACTAGGTGCCTAAAACAACAGACATTTGTTTTCTCACAGTTCTGAAAGCTGGAAGTCTGAGAACAGGATGCCAACATTATTGAGTTTTGGTAAGGGCTCTCTTCCTGGCTTGCAGAGAGCCACCTCCTTGCTGTGCCCCACATTGGCCTTTCCTTGGTGTACATATATGAAGAGAGTAATAACTCTTTCCTCTCTCTTTCTTTCTTTTTTTTTTTAAATTATACTTTAAGTTCTAGGGTACATGTGCACAACATGCAGGTTTGTTACATAGGTATACATGTGCCATGTTGGTTTACTGCACCCATCAACTCATCATTTACATTAGGTATTTCTCCTAATACTATCTCTTCCCCAGCCCCCCACCTCGTGACAGGCCTCAGTGTGTGATGTTCCCTGCCCTGTGTCCAAGAGTTCTCATTGTTCAATTCCCACCTATGAGTGAGAACATGTGGTGTTTGGTTTTCAGTCTTTGTGATAGTTTGCTGAGAATAATGGTTTCCAGCTTCATCCGTGTCCCTGCAAAGAACATGAATTCATCCTTTTTTATGGCTGCATGGTATTCCATGGTGTATATGTGCCACATTTTCTTAATCCAGTCTATCACTGATGGACATTTGGGTTGCTTCCAAGTCTTTGCTATTGTGAATAGTGCTGCAGTAAGCATACGTATGTATGTGTCTTTATAGTAGCATGATTTATAATCCTTTGGGTATATACCCAGTAATGGGATTGCTGGGTCAAATATTTCTAGATCTAGAGCCTTGAGGAATCGCCACACTGTCTTCCACAATGGTCGAACTAATTTACTCTCCCACCACCAGTGTAAAAGCGTTCCTGTTTCTCCACATCCTCTCCAGAATCTGTTGTTTCCTGACTTTTTAATGATCGCCATTCTAACTGACGTGTGATGTAGCTCATTGTGGTTTGGTTTGCATTTCTCTGATGACAGTGATGATGAGCATTTTTTCATGTGTCTGTTGGTGGCATACAGGTCTTCTTTTGAGAAGTGTCTGTTCATAGCCTTTACCCACTTTTTGATGGGGTTGTTTGTTTTTTTTTTTTTTGTAAATTTGTTTAAGTTCTTTGTAGATTCTGGATATTAGCCCTTTGTCAGATGGGTAGATTGCAAAAATTTTCTCCCATTCTGTAGGTTGCGTGATGGTAGTTTCTTTTGCTGTGCAGAAGCTCTTTGGTTTAATTAGATTCCATTTGTCTATTTTGGCTTTTGTTGCCATTGTTTTTGGTGTTTTAGTCATGAAGTCCTTGCCCATGCCTATGTCCTGCATGGTATTGCCTAGGTTTTCTTCTAGGTTTTTATGGTTTTGGGTCTAACATTTAAGTCTTTAATCCATCTTGAATTAAGGTGTAAGGAAAGGATCCAGTTTCAGTTTTCTATATATGGCTAGCCAGTTTTCCCAGCACCATTTATTAAATAGGGAATCCTTTCCCCATTTCTTGTTTGTGTCAGGTTTGTCAAAGATCAGATGGTTGTAGGTGTGTGGTATTATTTCTGAGGCCTCTGTTCTGTCCATTGGTCTCTCTCTCTGTTTTGGTACTAGTACTGTGCTGTTTTGGTTACTGTAGTCTTGTAGTATAGTTTGAAGTCAGGTAACGTGATGCCTCCAGCTTTGTTCTTTTTGCTTAGGATTGTCTTGGCAATGTGGGCTCTTTTTTGGTTCCAGATGAAATTTAAAGTAGTTTTTTCCAATTCTGTGAAGAAAGTCATTGGTAGCTTGATGGGGATTGCATTGAATCTGTAAATTACCTTGGGCAGTATGGCCATTTTCACAATATTGATTCTTCCTATCCATGAGCATGGAATGTTCTTCCATTTGTTTGTGTCCTCTTTTATTTCATTGAGCAGTGGTTTGTAGTTCTCCTTGAAGAGGTCCTTTGCATCCCTTGTAAGTTGGATTCTTGGATATTTTATTCTCTTTGTAGCAATTGTGAATGGGAATTCACTCATGATTTGGCTCTCTGTTTGTCTGTTATTGATGTATAGGAATGCTTGTGATTTTTGCCTGTTAATTTTGTATCCTGAGACTTTGCTGAAGTTGCTTTTCAGTGAGGAGATTTTGGGCTGAGATGACGGGGATTTCTAAATATACAATCATGTCATCTGTAAACAGGGACAATTTGACTTCCTCTTTTACTAATTGAATACCCTTTATTTCTTTCTCTTGCCTGATTGCCCTGGTCAGAACTTCCAACACTATGTTGAATAGGAGTGGTGAGAGAGGGCATCCTTGTCTTGTGCCGGAAAGGTAATGCTTCCAGTTTTTGCCCATTCAGTATGATATTGGCTGTGGGTTTGTCATAAACAGCTCTTATTATTTTGAGATACGTTCCATCAATACCTAGTACATTGAGAATTTTTAGCAGGAAGGGCTATTGATTTTTGTCAAAGGCCTTTTCTGCATCTATTGAGATAATCCTGTGTTTTTTGTCGTTGGTTCTGTTTATGTGATGGATTATGTTTATTGATTTGTGTATGTTGAACAAGCCTTGCATCCCAGGGATAAAACCAACTTGATCGTGGTGGATAAGCTTTTTGATGTGCTGCTGGATTAGGTTTGCCAGTATTTTATTGAGGATTTTTGCACTGATGTTCATCAGGGATATTGGTCTAAAATTCTCTTTTTTTGTTGTGTCTCTGCCAGGCTTTGGTATCAGGATGATGCTGGCCTCATAAAATGAGTTAGGGAGGATTCCCTCTTTTTCTATTGATTGGAATAGTTTCAGAAGGAATGGTACCATCTCCTCTTTGTACCTCTGGTAGAATTTGGCTGTGAATCTGTCTGGTCCTGGACTTCTTTTGGTTGGTAGGCTATTAATTATTGCCTCAATTTTACAGCCTGTTATTGGTCTATTCAGAGATTCAACTTCTTCCTGGTTTAGTCTTGTGAGGGTGTATGTGTCCAGGAATTTATCCATTTCTTCCGGATTTTCTAGTTTATTTTTGTAGAGGTGTTTATAGTATTCTGTGATGGTAGTTTGTATTTCTGTGGGATTTGTGGTGATATCCCCTTTATCATTTTTTTATTGCATCTATTTGATTCTTCTTTCTTCTTTATTTAGTCTTGCTAGCGGTCTATCAATTTTGTTGATCTTTTTAAAAAACCAGCTCCTGGATTCATTGATTTTTTGAAGGGTTTTTTGTGTCCCTATCTCCTTCAGTTCTGCTCTGATCTTAGTTATTTCTTGCCTTCTGCTAGCTTTTGAATGTGTTTGCTCTTGCTTCTCTAGTTCTTTTAATTGTGATGTTAGGGTGTTGATTTTAGATATTTCCTGCTTTCTCTTGTAAGCAGTTAGTGCTATAAATTACCCTCTAAACACTGCTTCCAATATGTCCCAGAGAGTCTGGTACATTGTATCTTTGTTCTCATTGGTTTCAAAGAACATCTTTATTTCTGCTTTCATTTTGTTATTTACCCAGTAGCCATTCAGTGGCAGTTGTTCAGTTTCCATGTAGTTGTGCAGTTTGAGTGAGTTTCTTAATCCTGAGTTCTAATTTGATTGCACTGTGGTCTGAGAGACAGTTAGTTGTGATTTCTGTTCTTTTACATTTGCTGAGGAGTGCTTTACTTCCAATTATGTGGCCAATTTTAAAATAAGTGTGATGTGGTGCTGAGAAGAATGTATATTCCGTTGATTTCAGATGAAGAGTTCTGTAGATGTCTATTAGATCAGCTTGGTGCAGAGCTGAGTTCAAGTCCTGGATATCCTTGTTAACCTTCTGTCTCGTTGATCTGTCCAATGTTGACAGTGGGGTGTTAAGTCTCTCATTATTATTGTGTGGGAGTCTAAGTCTCTTTGTAAGTCTCTAAGGACTTGCTTTATGAACCTGGGTGTTCCTGTATTGTGTGCATATATATTTAGGATAGTTAGCTCTTCTTGTTGAATTGATCTCTTTACCATTATGTAATGGCCTTGTCTCTTTTGATCTTTGTTGGTTTAAAGTCTGTTTTATCAGAGACTAGAATTGTAACCCCTGCTTTGTTTTGCTTTCCATTTGCTTGGTAGATCTTACTCCATCCCTTTATTTTGAGCCTATGTGTGTCTCTGCACTTGAGATGGGTCTCCTGAATACAGCACACTGATGGGTCTTGACTCTTTATCCAATTTGCCTGTCTGTGTCTCTTAACTGGGACAATTAGCCCATTTACATTTAAGGTTAATATTGTTATGTGTGAATTTGATCCTGTCATTATGATGTTAGCAGGTTATTTTTCCCGTTAATTGATGCAGTTTTCTTCATAGCATCGATGGTGTTTACAGTTTGGCATGTTTTTGCAGTGGATGGTACCAGCTGTTCCTTTCCATGTTTAGTGCTTCCTTCAGAAGCTCTTGTAAGGCAGGCCTGGTGGTGACAAAATCTCTCAGCATTTGCTTGCCTGTAAAGGATTTTATTTCTCCTTCATTTATGAAGCTTACTTTGGCTGGATATGAAATTCTGGGTTGAAAATTCTTTTCTTTAAGAATGTTGAATATTGGCCCCATCTCTCTTCTGGCTTGTAAGGTTTCTGCTGAGAGATCTGCTGTTAGTCTGATGGGCTTCCCTTTGTGGGTAAGCCAAGCTTTCTCTCTGGCTGCCCTTAACATTTTTTCCTTCATTTCAAATTGGTGAATCTGACAATTATGGGTCTTCAGGCTGCTCTTCTCAAGAATTATCTTTGTGGTGTTCTCTGTAATTCCTGAATTTGAATGTTGGCCTGCCTTACTAGGTTGGGGAAGTTCTCCTGGATAATATTCTGACAAGTGGTTTCCAACTTGGTTCCATTCTCCCCATCACTTTCAGGTACACCAATCAAATGTAGATTTGGTCTTTTTGCATAGTGCCGTATTTCTTTTCTTTCTTTCTTTCTTTTTTTTTTTTTTTTTTGAGATGGAGTCTCACTCTGTCGCCCAGGCTGGAATGCAGTGGCACGATCTTGGCTCACTGCAAGCTCTGACTCCCAGGTTCATGCTATTCTCCTGCCGGAGCCTCTGAGTAGCTGGGACTACAGGTGCCCGCCACCATGCCTAGCTAATTTTTTGGATTTTTTTGAGTAGAGACGGGCTTTCACTGTGTTGGCCAAGATGGTCTCGATCTGCTGACCTCATGATCCACCTGTCTTGGCCTCCCAAAGTGTTGGGATTACAGGTGTGAGCTACCGTGCCTGGCCTCATAGTCCCATATTTCTTGGAGGCTTTGTTCGCTTCTTTTTACTCTTTTTTCTCTTATCTTGCCTTCTTGCTTTATTAATTTGATATTCAATCACTGATATCCTTTCTTCCACTTGATCAAATCAGCTATTGAAGCTTGTGCATGCATCACAAAGTTCTCATGCCATGGTTTGCAGCTCCATCAGGTCATTTAAGGTCTTCTCTACACTTTTTATTCTAGTTAGCTGTTTGTCTAACCTTTTTTCAAGGTTTTTAGCTTCCTTGCAATGGGTTAGAACATCCTCCTTTAGCTGGGAGAAGTTTGTTATTACCGACCTTCTGAAGCCTACTTCTGTCAACTCGTCAAAGTCATTCTCTGTCCAGCTTTGTTCTGTTGCTGGTGAGGAGCTGCAATCCTTTAGAGGAGAAGAGGTGCTCTGGTTTTTAGAATATTCAGCTTTTCTCCTCTGGTTTCTCCCCATCTTTGTGGTTTTCTCTACCTTTGGTCTTTGATGTTGGTGACCTACAGATGGGGTTTTGGTGTGGATGTCCTTTTTGTTGATGTTGATGCTATTCCTTTCTGTTTGTTAGTTTTCCTTCTAACAGTCAGGTCCCTCAGATGCAGGTCTGTTGGAGTTTCCTGGAATTCCACTCCAGACCCTGTTTGCCTGGGTATCACCAGCAGAGGCTGCAGAACAGCAAATATTGCAGAACAGCAAATATTGCTGCCTTATCCTTCCTCAGGAAGCTTCATCCCAGAGGGGCACCCACCTATATGAGCTGTCTGCCAGCCCCTACTGGGAGGTTTCTCCCAGTTAGGCTTCACAGGGTTCAGGGACCCACTTGAGGACACAGTCTGTCCATTCTCAGAGCTCAAACACCATGCTGGGAGAACCACTGCTCTCTTCAGGGCTGTCAGACAGGGTCATTTAAGTCTGCAGAAGTTTCTGCTGCCTTTTGCTCAGCTGTGCCCTGCCCACAGAGGTGGAGTCTATAGAGGCAGTAGGCCTTGCTGAGTTGGGATAGGCTCCACCCAGTTCGAGCTTCCTGGCCACTTTGTTTACCTACTCAAGTCTCAGCAATGGCGGACAGCCTTCCCTCCACCAGGCTGCAGTCTCACAGGTTGATCTCAGACTGCTGTGCTAGCATTGAGCAAGGATCCATGGGCATGGGACCCACTGAGCCGGGCGTGGGACCCGCTGAACCAGGCATGGGAGGAAATCTCCTGGTCTGCCGGTTGCTAAGACCATGGGAAAAGCACAGTATTTGGGCAGGAGTATATCATTTTTCCAGGTACAGTCTGTCATGGCTTCCCTTGGCTAGCAAAGGGAAATCCCCTGACCCCTTGCACCTCCCGGGTTAGGCAACGCCCTGCCCTGCTTTGACTCACCCTCCGTGGGCCGCACCCACTGTCCAACCAGTCCCAATGAGATGAACCGGGTACCTCAGTTGCAAATGCAGAAATCTCCCATCTTCTGCATCAATCACGCTGGGAGCTGCAGACTGGAGCTGTTCCCATTTGGCCATCTTGGAATGGACCTCCACTCTCTTTCTCTTCTTACAAAGCTATCAGTTCTATGGGATTAGAAGCCTACCCTTATGACCTCATTTAGCCTTAATTACCATCTAAAAACTCTGTCTCTAAATACAGTCATATAAAGGGTTAGGGCTTTGACATAGGGATTTTGAAGGGACATGATTCAGTCCACAGCACACATAAGTATGTCTCAGGTTCTCCTCTCCTCTCTTTTCCTCTCTGTCATCTTTGATGATATAAGAAACAAACAGATTTGTGAATATGAAAGTATTTTTCAGTATAGTTATCACCTCTACAGAAGACTGGCCATCAGCAGCTACTTTTCTAGGTTAGTTGTGGGGTAACAGATGAACAAAGGGGAAAAGGTCAAAATT
Source organism: Macaca mulatta (assembly GCF_049350105.2). Lineage (NCBI taxonomy): Eukaryota > Metazoa > Chordata > Mammalia > Primates > Cercopithecidae > Macaca > Macaca mulatta. The sequence goes on along the minus strand of NC_133417.1, from coordinate 120,482,658 downwards.
GATGGTGAACCTGGGCAGGTCAGAGCAATGCATACTAAAGGTTTAATTTCTTGGAAGACATGTGCAAAGTGTTTTCTTCTTTCCTTCCTTCCCTCCCTCCCTCCTTCCTTCCTTCCCTTTCCTTCCTCCTTCCCTCCCTCCCTCCCTTTCCTCCCTCCCTTTTTCCCTCCTTCCTTCCTTTCCTCCCTCCCTCCTTCCTTCCTTTCTTTCTATCTTTTACCAAGTGAACTTTCAAATTTTAACACATCTGAGGAATATGAATAATTCCAAGTCAAGTAGACAGTCACAAAATGTTTTTGCACTGTGGTCTGAGAGATAGTTGTGATTTCTGTTCTTTTACATTTGCTGAGAAGTGCTTTACTTCCAATTATGTGGTCAATTTTAAAATAAGTGTGATGTGGTGCTGAGAATGTATATTCTGTTGATTTCAGGTGGAGAGTTCTGTAGATGTCTATCAGATCAGCTTGGTGCAGAGCTGAGTTCAAGTCCTGGATATCCTTGCTAACTTTCTGTCTTATTGATCTGTCTAATATGGACAGTGGGGTATTAAAGTCTCTCATTATTATTGTGTGGGAGTCTAAGTCTTTTTGCGGGTCTCTAAGGACTTGCTTTATGAATCTGGGTGCTCCTGTATTGGGTGCATATATATTTAGGATAGTTAGCTCCATTATTTAAATCCAGTAACTTTTCCATGTTGTCTTATTATGTTAGTGCAAAAGTAATTGTGGTTTTTGCCATAACTTTCAATGTCAAAAACCGCAATTACTTTTGCACCAACCTAATTGTTTACTTACAGAAATCTAACAGAGTCATTATTCAATAGTTACTCTTGGTCAAACTGAAAGCTGAAAAATACTCTTTAAAATATAGAACTCTATGTCTATTTCAAGTCTTCTTGGCATTTGTTTAAATTAAATAATTTTATAAAACTAGACCAAAGCTGTATGATCTAAGATATTCATCACAGTATCAAAATAATTAACATTTACTGAAAAAAGTCAGACACTGTGATGCACTCTTTTATATGCATAATCTTTATTTACTATAACAACAACCCTATAAAGTAACTTGTATTATAATCCCAATTTTTATAGATGAGAAAATTGCACTTTATAGAGAATACGTAACTTGACTAAAGTCACATAGCTAATAAGTGGTGGAACCAGCCAAGACTTTTGTTTGCTTGTTTGTTTTTGGGACAGGGTCTTGCTCTGTGGCCCAGGCTGAAGTGCAGTGGCACAATCTCTGCTCACTGCAAATCCACCTCCTAGGTTCAAGCGATTCTCCTGCCTCAACCTCCTTGGTAGCTGGGATTATAGACATATGCCACCACGCCTGGCTAATTTTTTTGTATTTTTAGTAGCGACAAGATTTCACCTTGTTGATCAGGCTGGTCTCAAACCCCTGAACTCAAGTGATCCACCTGCCTCAGCCTCCCAAAGTAGTGGCATTACAGGAGTGAGTCACTACACCTGGCCCAGGACTTTATATACATATATATATGTATATATGTATGTATATATATACACATATGTACAGTCAAGCAATAGTAGTACTATATATTTTTCTTGGTGACTATATATACACATATATACATATAAACATATATACACATATATATACATATATACATACACACACACACACACACATATATATATATTTTTTTTTGAGACAAAGACTCTCTCTGTCTCCCAGGCTGGAGTGCGGTGGTGCGATCTCAGCTCACTGCAACCTCCACATCCCGGGTTCAAACAGTTCTCATGCCTCAGCCTCCCGAGTAGCTAGGACTGCAGGTGCGCACTACCACACCCAGAGTTTTTGTATTTTTAACAGAGACGGGGTTTCGCCACGTTGACCAGGCTGGTCTCAAACTCCTGTCCTCAAGTGACCCACCCACCTTGGCCTCCCAAAGTGTTGGGATTACAGGTGTGAGCCACTGTGCCCAGCCCCAGCCAGGACTTTAGAGTCAACAAGCCAAGCCTTTCTGACTGTAAAGCTCTTCCTAACCTCTAGAAAAAGTAAATATTCAACAGCAGAAAACTCCTCCCATCTATTATAACTTCAATATAACAGAATATTATGCCGCCATTGCAAATTATGTTCTTGGTTAATTTTTATTGACTGGAAAATGCTTATAATTTAATAATAAATAAAAGAGTAATCAGGGTGCTGTGGCTCATGCCTGTCATCCCAGCACTTTGGGAGGCCAAGGTGACAGATAACTTGAGTCCAGGAGTTCAAGACCAGCCTGGGCAACATGGTGAAGCTCCATCTCTACAAAAGATAAACAAAATTAGCCGGGCATGGTGGCACATGCCTGAAGTCCCAGCTATTCTGGAAGGTGAGGTGGAAGGATCACCTGAGTCTGGGAGATGGAGGGTGCAGTGAACCATGATCATGCCACTGAACTCCAGCCTGGGCGACAGAGCGAGACTCTGTCTCAAAAGCAAACAAACAAAAAAATAAGATTCACATTAATGCATACATTATTATTCTTAGCTATGTAGAAATATAAACATATATGGGCCAGGTGAGGTGGCTCATGCCTGTAATCCCAGCACTTTGGGAGGCTGAGGCAGGTGGATCACGGGGTCAGGAGATCGAGACCATCCTGGCTAACATGGTGAAACCTCGTCTCTACTAAAAATACAAACAATTAGCCAGGCATGATGGTGGGTGCCTGTAGTCCCAGCTACTCAGGAGACTGAAGAAGGAGAATGGCATGAACCCGGGAGGCAGAGCTTGCAGTGAGCTGAGATTGTGCCACTGCACCCCAGCCTGGGCAACGGAGAGAGACTCCATCTCAAAAAAAAAATATATATATATAAACATATATGAATACCCATAGAAAAAATGGGAAATGGTATATACAAATATTAGGAATGCTTATCTTTAAATGTGATATGACTATGAATGATTTTGCTTTCCTATTACATATATCTGTATTGAACATGTATTACTTTTATAATCAGGGAAAAGGTAACAGAAATAATACTTATAATATGAGGGAGGAAATACGAAGACTTGGTTTTTATGATTAGAGGAATAAGTCCATTTAATAACTTCTGTATCCACGAACAAGGTGCAAAACATTCAATTTGCGATCCGTTTCTGACATGATGGCTATCAGATACTCAGATACAAAGTAGTATTCTCGTGCTTGCTGAATTCTCTTGTTCTTTCTACCTTATGCTGGAGATAAAGTAGAAAGTGTTTGTTTCTCATTGGGAAGTTGGCATTTGAATGAGACTGCCGCTTTTCTCAGCTTAAAAAAGATAAAAGGAGTTATCAAGCAATGTTTTCTTTCACCTAAGGATGTTGGTCCCACTCCAACAATTGGAATTGATTGAACTCCTGTGCTTGCAAATTTAAAAGCCTTTTACACAGGGGATCCACTCACTCGGAATTTTACAAATCAATGGATGGACTCAAAACAAAAACCCATTACAGGGCACCTCAATGTTTATCTGTTTGGCAAGGTAAACACTTGTAAACAAGCACTTCAACTGCGAGAGCTTCAGTAATAACACTATGAGATCTGTATTGGATGTTAAAAATTTACATAGAACTATAAAGATAGGACAAACCTAAAGGAGAAAATTGCTTTTTTAAAATTAGGTTTTCTGATCCATATTCTTAATTACATTGTATTTCATTTATCTAGACCACAGCCACTTCTCTTGACTTTTGCCTTGATAGCATTTTTATTATTGCCTATGGAATGTAGTATCGCATGAAACAAGTATGCCATTGGTATTTGATTAAATAGTACTGCTTTCTGAAAGCCTGGAAACCTTGAATCAGGCAAAAGAAATGATATTAAATAGCCTTATGTCTGATGAACATAATAACTGCTAATTAATTTGTTATTTAGCCCTGAAATTGTCAAATCTAAATCTGGTGTGTTTTTTTGTTTTTTGTTTTTTTTGAGACAGGGTCGCGCTCTGTCACCCATGCTGAAGGGTAGTAGCTCAATCATAGCTTACTGCGGCTTCAAACTTCCAGTATCAAGCAATCCTTTCACGTCAACCTTCTGAGTAGCTGGGACTACGAGTGTGCACCACCGTGCCCAGTTAAATACACACACACACACGCGTGTGTGTGTATGACAGGGGACAGAGTCTCTGTCTCCCAGGCTGGAATACAGTGGTGTGATCTTGGCTCACTGGAACCTCTGTCTCCTGGGTTCGAGCAATTCTCCTGCCTCAGCCTCCTGAGTAGCTGGGATTACAGGTGTGCGCCACCATGCTCGGTTACTATTTTGTATTTTTGGTAGATGATGGGATTTCACCGTGTTGGCCAGGCTGGACTCAAACTCCTGACCTCAAATGATCTACCCGCCTCAGCCTCCCAAAGTGCTGGGATTACAGGCGTGAGCCACCACTCCCGGCCCAAATCTAAATCTTGACATTAAATTTAGACTTCAGTGTTTCATTGAGATTAGTCAGACTTGAAATAAACTTTTAAACTGATCATATCCAGGTAAAATCAGTTCTTTTGTCTAAAAAAATTAGTTTTTACATTTCAACCAATAGACCAAAGGGTCTTAACCTCTAGATCAGTGCTTGGCAAATTACTGATGGATCAGTCCCCCACAACACACACACACAATTTGTTGCAGATCAATACTTTGATAAAACTGAAGAAGCAGAACAGCGGAAAATGAAAAAGTCATGCAAAACACAAACACATTTATGAATTACTAGTTTCAACAGATATACAACTATTGTCAAACTTTTCTAAATGTTTTAAATCCTTACTCTCATTTTGTGTGCTTTACATGCCACGAACCAATAACAAACAATTCTCAGACCCATGCAGATCACAGGCCACATTGTGAGTAGCGCTGCTGTCAGCTCCTCTGCTCACCTTGATGTCCCGTATGTTGCTGTTTGTCTTTGGCTGAGAATGTAATTAGGGAATGGAATGAGGCTGACTTCATCATCTTCACCTGCGACTCCCCTTGAGTAGGTTTGCAGATTGTAATTATACCTGTGTGGCCTCAAGATATCTCACCTGTAGGGTCCTGATGCAACTGCCGTATTTATAAACACCGAGGTGAGTTCTCAGGGTTCAGCTGCCCGTGGTTTTGGGTGATGACTCCTCTGGGCAAATGTCAAGGGCCTCCGTGATATCCAGCTGAACCAGAGGGAAATGTCCCCAAATGTTTTACTCATATAAAGTGAAATAGCTAGTAGTTCCTGCACCGCGTGTGATTACTAGAATCATAACAATGGAGTTTTAAAAATAATGTTAGAACCAACTATAACTGCTGACACTGAGTTTTGTTCGAACTCTATTTCTAAGTCTTTTCTCCCCTCCTCGTTGGTTGATTCCAACACCACAGGGAATGGAGGCTGCCCACAGCCAGAGTCTTTAGGGAAAGGATGGAGTCTGACTGCTTGGTCTTTCCTCTCAGCAGAAGGCAACACTGGCTGCTGTGCTGTTCTGGGCATAGTTAGCATGGTGATTGCTTTGAGAGATGGAGAACTGGCATTTCTGTAGCTGTTGCGTCTTCTCTCACACCAGCTGAACAACAGTTCTTAAAATGTGGCCCAGAGAGACTCCTACAACCATTTCAGGAGATCTGCAAGGTAAAAAATATTTTCGTAGTGGTGCGAATGTTATTTGCTTTTTTCACTCCCATTCTTTCATGAATGGGGTTTTCAGTGGCTCCATCAAGTATAATATCATTGTTCCGATGCTTAATGGAATGTGTGCTTCTGTACTCTTCGTGTACTCTTGTAATACCAATCTTAATTTCAAATGTGATAAATATTGACAGATATAGCCTGCGTAAAAACAGCTGCTCAGAGTCTTTAAAACTTTTGAAGAGTATAAAGGGGTTTCGAGACCAAAAAGTATGAAAATCACTGCTGGAGAAGAGTAAATGTAGTTAATTGTGTTTACAGTGAAATGTAGAGGCAATTTGGCCTAGGAGATTTTTCTTTTTATAGCGTCCAATATGCTATAGTATTTGGGGCCAGGCTGTGGCAAGGAAACAGATTCTCCTCTCTAGTGCCCAGAGGAAACAGCCTTGCCCAAGATGCTGAAGGACTTCTGACCTTCAGAAATAGAATAAATCTGTGTTGTTTCAAGCCTTGAAGCTTTTGGTAATTTGTTTCAGCCACAGTAGGATATGAATACAGGCCACGCGCTCACACCTGTAATCCCAGCACTTTGGGAGGCCAAGGCAGGCAGATCACCTGAGGGTCAGGAGTTCGAGACCAGCCTGGCCAACATGGTGAAACCCTGTCTCTACTAAAAGTAAAATTTTTAAAAAGCCAGGTGTGGTGGCAGACACCTGTAATCCCAGCTACTTGGGAGGCTGAGGCAGGAGAATCTCTTGAACCAGGGAGGCGGAGTTTGCAGTGAGCCATGACCATGTCATTGCCCTGCAGCCTGGGCAACAGAGTGAGACACAATCTCAAAAAAAAAAAAGTAGGATACCAATACAGATCTGTTTCAGAGAAAACTCTGAGCACCTGCTAGGCGCCAGGCCATGAGCAAGATTACATAGTCAGGGCTTACAAACACTAGGATTCAAATTCAGGTTCACCTGCATTCAGAGACCAAAATCCTTTTCACGAATCTGGTTTTTTTGTTTTTTAATTCCAAAAAAAAAAAAAAAATAAGTTCTACTATGGTAAAAGTGGTGCTACAAACTTTTGATTTTCTCTAAAGACAATTCTAGAAGTTCGGTGCATGATCCATATTGTCATAGATCATGAATATTGCTTAGGTCCTGATGACACCTTGATCGTATGCCCTTACTTGACTACGAACAATCTGGTTGATATGGATGGCACTGTGGGTAGCTTTACAGCCACTCAGTGTATTCACCTGAGCAAAAGAAAGGCGATATTTCCCCCATGTTACTCCATGTATTCCTAACTAGGAATCAACTCTCAGGTTAGCTGCAGCGTATTCATTTACCTCTGAAAATGAAACATATGAAGAGTTAAATATCAAGCTCTGCCTCATGAGAAGGAAATTCTAAAGCGAATTCTTATTCAATATGGGTAAGAGAAGATTAATTGCTTTTTAAAAATTTGGTGATGAAACATGCTGGTTTTCTAATCTAAAGGTGAGTAGTAGTATATCAATATTCAACACCAGTTGATTTGTAGGAATATTTTAAAGGCAACATTGGCTTGAAAGCAATTAGGATGGATGGAATTTGCTTTGGAAGGTAGCTTAAATGTAAGCAAGGCATACAAATCGCTTAAATATCCAAATATTCAGAGATGTAATTCAGAGGTTTTGGAAACATCATGTATTTGGAGAAACCATGTTGATAGTTCTGCGCCGTGAGATGGTGATTCATACGAGATGTCTCTATCTTCATTTCACCTTAATCCTTCCACCCGTTCTACGCTGTTCCAAGAGTATATGCCAGTCATTTCTGAACTGATATTAGGCCAGGACTCAGGATCACCAAATCCCTAAAAAACCACTTAAGTCACAACCATGTCTACTAGGCTCCCCATAAGAGACACAATACATGCCTTGATGATGAGGCCCGGCCTGGGCACACTATTTGGGTTTGGTGCCAAAATCCTATTTGGAATTCCCAGACCTGGCGAATTGTGCTGGACTACACAGGGCTTAAAACGTTCCTATGTGTCTTTTGTCAAAGGCCTAAATGAAGTTCCTCCAGATCTCTTTAGTGGCAAAAAAAAAAAAAAAAAAAAAGAGAGAGAAATCCAAAGAAAAAAAGAATATGGGTAGGATGGTTCCCCAGCCCCAAAACCTAGACACTCTATGCCAGGCCAGGCCTTCCTGTGGCAATAGGAAGTGGGGTGTAGGTGGTTGGTGAGAAAAGGCCGTTGGAGGAGTTCATTACTAGGTGGAAAGCAGGCCTGTCTTAATTGCTAGAGCCGCAGCTGGTGGAGACATCATTTTAATAAGACAAGTCCAAAACGACAGGGTCTCTAAAATCCCTAATCCAACTGGAGAGCATAGCCAGAGAATAAGCTTTTGCCTCCTTTTCTTACCATGACATTGAAAGTTCTGCCTTCTGCCCCAACTCTGTGGCCCAGTAAAGTTCCTCAGAAATTAATGTTGCTTCTCCTTAGGTGTCGAGGACAGGGAGGACTGGAGCTTTGATCTGACCCCATAGGCCAGCAGTGTATATTACCCCACAGTTAGCTAATGTTATGGTCATAATTTACCTCCTCAGGCCTGTCTGGGATCTGTCAGTTTTATCAATGGGGAGGTGAAACAGAAGCTGATCTTCTTCCCTACCAGCCTTCCAGATTGCCTGGGCTGCCTCATTCCTCCAGCATTCCATTTCAATCAAGGCAGGCACAAGAGCTGGCGCTTTGCATTCTGATGGGACGAACCTGACCGGTAGTATCTGAGCACTCCGGGATGCTATGCAGCAGAGTGCAGCTACAAGCTTGAATCAATTAAGCGGCGATTAGGTTCAGACTCTCAAACAATGACATAGCCGGCTTCACACTGACTTTGCTATACATAAAATCCCCCGAAAGAATAATACCTTATCCAAACTTTCATTATATCTGCTAGTAGAATGAATATGGATCGATAATAAATTTTGTTCCAATATAACATTAGTTTCAGAAGAATTTTCTCCTTTTCTTCTTTCCCTATCAAGAAATCAAATTATGGCCATAAAAATAAAGGCTTTTCTGCTTGAGGACTCTGAAGAGAGCAATGGTTTGCTTTTTAATATTAATATTTTAGCTTGTATTTGAAAAGAAGCTTGGGTGATTTTATACAAGAGAGAATTAAATATGTTTCTGAGAACATGAACTTACATTTGGATGTTTTGGAAAAATAACCTTTTTAAAATGACAATGGAATTAGATCATATAATAATTTCAGTTTTTTGAATGAAACCTTTTAAAATTGGGGTATATACCAACTTTATAGATAAGAATGGAAAATAAAATAATGAAAATTCATTATCTGCCACCAAGGTTTATTAAAATAATATGCCATATATGCTTGAATAGTTTCTGAATAAATGATGCAGTATAAGCATAACTGAGGCCACCTTCATTTTTCCCCATCTCATTACCCTTTCTTACTCTGAGGGGTGGTAACTATCATGAATTCAATATGCATCATTCCATAGTTTGCATATTTTTAGTATATATACATAGAAACGATACAGTATTATTTTGCATACAGTCATTCTGTACATATCCTTCTCCAATGTGATTTTTAAACTCACCATTTCAGACAGGATTTTTAACGTATGGAACCTGGGATGTGTAGAGGTATATAAAACCCCCAGCCTTTGATTTGGGATGCAAGGCCTTCAGGTGCTACATGAACCTCTGAAATTATAGGTACATGCACTTTTTTTTGAGATGGAGTCTCACTCTGTCACCCAGGCTGGAGTGCAGTGGTGCGATCTCAGCTCACTGCAACCTCTGCCTCCTGGGTTCAAGCGATTCTGCTGCCTCAGCCTCCCGAGTAGGTGGGATTACAGGCATGCACCACCATGCCCGGGTAATTTTTGTATTTTTAGTAGAGACAGGGTTTCACCATGTTGGTCAGGCTGGTCTCGAACTCCTGACCTCATGATCCGCCTGCCCCATCCTCCCAAAGTGCTGGGATTACAGGTGGCACATTTTTTTTTTTTCTGAGAAGAAAATCCACAGCTTTTATAAAATTCTCAACTCCATCTTTGACCCTAAAAGAAAAGAACCACGAGATGGAATCTTTCTTCAAAATGTTGAGATTTCATTAATGTACAAAGTTGTATTTCTAACCATGATGTATGCTTTTTCTTTATTTTATTCTGTGTTTTTTTTTAAGTCTCTAGCATTATAAAAAATTGATTATTCTATTGATTGGCTGATTTTTTTTCCCCCTCTCTTTTCTTCAAACGTGCTGGCTGGTAGAATGGGAGGTGGCCAGCACGTTTTGAAGGCCGGGAATGACTTAATAAAACTGTAGACACCACACTGACCGCTAGAGGGCACTGGCACAACTGCAAAGAATGTCTTTTTTTGGAGTGTAGAATTATAAATGCCAGAGGAGCCGCTTACAAGATCTTCATATATTTATTTATCTCTGTTTACAGATTTCTTCATCGAGCTTTTAATATGTCTTAAAACGTTCATGTTCAAGTTATTTTAATGTTATCAGACTCATAAAACAAATTTAAAGCAAGCCTAAAATAAATGAAATACACTACAGCAGATTCTTGCTCCTTATCTAGTTATTGTTAAATGTTTAAGACATCAACTGCTGGTCAATTGATATCTTTATTAATAAAAATAGTTAACATGATTTAAGAGTTAACATAGAAAAAGGCTTTTCATTTAAGACTTTACTAAAAAATGCTTTGTCATCGTTTATGCAACGGTTGTACATATTCACTCTTTGGGACTGTTTCATGCTTTTCTTTTTTTTTTTTTTTTTTTGAGGCGGAGTCTCGCTCTGTCGCCCAGGCTGGAGTGCAGTGGCGCGATCTCGGCTCACTGCAAGCTCCGCCTCCCGGGTTCCCGCCATTCTCCTGCCTCAGCCTCCCGAGTAGCTGGGACTACAGGCGCCGCCACCATGCCCGGCTAATTTTTTTGTATTTTTAGTGGAGACGGGGTTTCATTGTGTTAGCCAGGATGGTCTCGATCTCCTGACCTCGTGATCCGCCCGTCTCGGCCTCCCAAAGTGCTGGGATTACAGGCTTGAGCCACCGCGCCCGGCCTGTTTCATGCTTTTCTTTTCCCAATTAAGAAAAAGGCTGCGGGCATTTTGCTATGCTGCTGGGACTCTGGCAGAAAGCAGTTGTTTCACGGGAGACCCCTCCCACCCCCAACTTGCTTTTCTGTGTCTACTGAGAGAGCTAAAGTAGAAAGGGATCAATTTTCCTTCTCCTAAATGAAAACTACTTAAGGGCTTTTTATATGCTAACTGCCAATTGCCAATTAAGTACAAAAAAAAAAAAGGCAACCTAACCCAGTGTTTTAATACCAGCACATTAAAATAACTCATATTTATAAAGCACTTTACAATTTACAAGGAGTGTTTATCTACAAGTCTGACAATAATTCCTTGATATAAGAAAGTTAGTAAATGGTTATTTCCAATTTATGGATTAAAAAACCAATGCTTCTAAAGTATTTCATGATGTGGACTCCTTATGACTTTGGCTGCCACTGGGTTATGTTGTTAAGAAGCGGCAGAGTAGAGCCTTCTCTGGTGCTTTTCTGATTTCTAGTCTCCTATGAGTCTTTTCTACTCCTTTTTCCATTTTCTTCTTTTTTTTTTTTTTTTTTTTTTTTGAGACGGAGTCTCGCTGTGTCGCCCAGGCTGGAGTGCAGTGGCGCGATCTCGGTTCACTGCAAGCTCCGCCTCCCGGGTTCACGCCATTCTCCCGCCTCAGCCTCCGAGTAGCTGGGACTACAGGCGCCCGCCACCACGCCCGGCTAGTTTTTTGTATTTTTAGTAGAGACGGGGTTTCACCATGTTAGCCAGGATGGTCTCGATCTCCTGACCTCGTGATCCACCCGCCTCGGCCTCCCAAAGTGCTGGGATTACAGGCTTGAGCCACCACGCCTGGCCTCCATTTTCTTCTTTACTCGTTTTGAATAAATTTCTTTTGGGGGCTTAATCTATAGTGTGGGTCTTTTAAAATATTATTTAATCAATTTTCTTTATTTTATTCTATATTTTATTCCCCTAAATTTAGTTGTCTTTTTCTTTTCTTTTTTTTTTTTTTTTTTTTTTTTTTTTTTGAGATGGAGTCTCGCTCCCTCAGGCTGGAGTGCAGTGGCGTAATAACCTCTGCCATCTGGGCTCAAGCAATTCTCCCGCCTCAGCCTCCCAAGTAGCTGGGATTACAGGCAGACGCCACCATGCCTGGCTAATTTTTGAGCTGTTAATAGAGACAGGGTTTCACCATATTGGTCAGGCTCGTCTCAAACTCCTGACCCTCAGGTGATCGGCTCACCTCGGCCTCCCAAAGCGCTGGGATTACAGTCATGAGCCACCACACCTGGCCTAGTTCTGTCTTAACCATGATTTTGATACAGTCTCAGGATTGCCAAGTGAGTATGTAGCTATTTGTTAATTTATTGTTCTATTGAACAAAATAAGGATTCCCTATCTACACGGAGCTTACATTCTAGAGAAGGGAGGAGGACACATAATAAACAATAAAGAAGGAAATTATATTATGTGGTAGAAGGTAAGTACCAGCAGAAAGAAAGAGGAAAAGAAAGGCAGAAAGGAAAAGAAAGAAAGAGAAGGAAAGAAAGAAAGGAAATATAGAAAAGAAAGAGAAAAAGAGAAAAAAAAAAGAGAAAGAAAGAAAAAGGAAAGAAAAAAGCAGAAAAGAAAAGAGAGAAAAACAGAGCAGGATAAGGAATGGGGTGGGGGTTGCAGTTTTAACTAGGCGGGCCTTCTACCAGGAGGAGGCAGGGAGAGCAGTTAGAACACTGGCCCTCAGGTCAGAGGGAAGCTAGAGTGGAGAGGACCGGGGAGGAGGAGGCCAGGATGACTGGGGTGGAGGCCATGGAGGGGGAAAATACCAGGACAGGCAGTCAGAGAGGTGCCATGTGAGGGCAGCCCATGAAGAGACCTCATGGGCTTCTGTGAGGACTTTGGTTTTTACTGAGCTAAAGGGATGGCCAGAGTGGAAGGACACTATTAGAGCAAATATTTTATCAGGATCACTGTGGTTGCTTTGCAGAGAATAGACTGTGTATGTGAGTAGGGGGAGAGGTAAGTGTCAAGGAAGACAAGTAGTTAATAATTACAGCAATCCAGAGGAAGAGGGATGGCACTCAGGCCAGGGTACTGGAGAGGTGGGAAGCCGGCTGCTTCTCAATACACTTGTCAGGTGGAGCCAGCTCAATTGCTTGATGGATTGAACGTGTGGTGTGAGAGAAAGACAAGGGGTAATTATGGCTTCCAAGCTTTGGGCCTGAGCAACTGAAATGATGGCATTGCTCGAAACTGAGAAGGAGAAGGCTGTGAGTGGAGTGGCTAGGGGGAGTGGGGGGCAGACCAGGAGTTTGGATTTTTTTTTTTTTTTTTTGAGATGGAGTCTTGCTCTGTTGCCCAGGCTGGAGTGCAGTGGCACAATCTCGGCTAGTCACTGCAACTTCCGCCTTCTGGGTTCAAGAGATTCTCCTGCCTCATCTTCCCGAGTAACTGGGATTACAGGTGCCTGCCACCATGCCTGACTAATTTTTGTAGTTTTAGTAGAGATGGGGTTTCACCATCCTGGCCAGGCTGGTCTTGAACTCACGATCTCAGGCAATTTTTTCTGACTTTTTCTCACACAGGGCACTTTATAAAGACATATTTTAAAATACTTATTCTTGACATTTTGGAAGAAACTTGGGGAATATTCACCCAGAAAATACAATCTTTTTACATTTAAAATTCATAGGAAGACAGTTGTAATATATACAAGAAAATCCTTGTAGGGCAGCTTTGCAAAACTTAACAAAATCTTAACTTTTGTATGTCAACTTTGATCCAACAATTCTACAACTAGAAATTTACCCTAAAAAAATCAATTACAGAGAAAAGAATTAAAGTATATTTGTTACCTAAAAAAATTGGAAACAACCTAAATAAATGTTGTTATATCAAGAAAATGGGCCAGGCACAGTGGCTCAGGCCTGTAATCCCAGCACTATGGGAGGCTGAAGCAGGTGGATCACATGAGGTCAGGAGTTTGAGACCAGCCTGGCCAACATGGTGAAACCCTGTCTCTACTAAAAAATACAAAAAATTAGCCAGGCTTGGTGGCAGGTGCCTGTAATCCCAGCTGCTTGGGAGGCCAAGGCAGCAAAATTGCTTGAACCTGGAAGGCGGAGGTTGCAGTGAGCTGAGATCATGCCATTGTACTCCAGCCTGGGCAACAAGAGTGAAACTCTGTCTCAAAAACAAAAACAAAAACAAAAAAAAAAAGGACTGTTGCACAACTGAAAAGTGATGCAACACAACATTTAATGACATGGAAGGGTATCAACTGCATAGCTAAGTGGGAGAGGAAAGCAGGTTGATAAGCAGTATGTATGATGTCACCCTATTTTTATTATAAATTATATCTATAAATCGAGGAATAACTGGAGGTCCACATGCTTTTTCTGTGAAGAGCCAGATAGTAAATATTTTAGACTTTATATGGTTTCTATTACAACTACTCAGCTTAGTTGTAGTGCAAAAATAATCGCCCACAGTATGGGCATAGCTGAATTTAGCCCCTGGGGTACATAGTAGTTTGTAGACCCCTGCTCTATCACTGCAAACATTGATTATCTCTGGGAGTTAAAATTCTAGATTTAACATGCTCTGTTTTTGCTTCTCCACAAGGTCGTAGATCATTTAAAAATTTCTTATAAAAGTACAAGGTTTGATGAAATTATAATAAAGCATTTTATTATATTTTTTATATTATTAAGATAGAGCTATTGTTAGTAATTCAATCAGAATAGGATTAGGTCACATAAATATTATAAAATGTTTATCAGAAGAATATATTAAAATAAAGGCAACTCTTGATTCCTTGGATACCAAGCATATTCTTTTATAGCCTAGTTATGATGTTTTATTTTCTATGCAATATGTGCTCAAAAATATTATTTTAATAGTAGCTTCAGAAAAATATAATTAGAAATTAAGAAGTTTGGTAGGACAAATAGACCTTGCATTTAAAATAATTTTCTAAAGACTTCTAGATTTTGAAGTGTCTGCAGCATTCTTTGTCTCACTGGAAGAGAGAACAGGTCAATTAATTGTATAACTCAAATATCTGCTGGAGATCTTAGGCCTTCCAGCCTTGTCAGTGGTGTACTGGTAAATGTTTAACAACCAGCACTGGTGGGGGATGGCGAGGAGGGAAAACTCAGATTTATAGCATTTGCCAATTTCTGTGGTGTAAATATTCCCAACCCTGGGTGACTTCAGGTTGCCAATGGGACTTGCAAAATTTCTGAACATTTATCCATCTCCTCTTGTGAGCCAATGTGAGGTAGCTCCAGCTCACCACTGGGTCTAGTTAAAATGAGTTGAGCCCTCACTCCACCTACTGTAAAAACTCTAGGTCCTACTCATCCACCATCAACCCTCTCCTCCCTCAATCTTTCTAGGAAGTCCTGAGTTCTTCCATTCTCCTGGCAGGTCTATGCTGCTACCTGCCTTTTGAGGGTTTATCAGCTCTTAACAATCCCGCATGGCTGCTGTCCACTGCTCTGTGGGCCTCATCTCCTACTCCTGCCTTACAGGAGCTATTGTGGGTAACTGAATTTTCCTCACTCTCACTTCTATACCATCAACACAACTCCACTTGAAAATACTGTCTAAACCATGGGTAACACTGTTCTATCCATCTCCATCTATAAGCCTCCCTCAAGTCACTGTCATCTCTTTTCTGGGTGGTTGCAGTGGACTCCTAACTGACTTTCTGCATCCACTCCTGCTCATTCCTACACAGCAACCAGAGTCATATATATATATATTTTATTATTATACTTTAAGTTCTAGGGTACATGTGCACAACGTGCAAATTTGTTACATATATATAAATGTGCCATGTTGGTGTGCTGTACCTATTAACTCGTCATTTACATTAGGTATATCTCCTAATGCTATCCCTCCCCCTCCCCGCCTCCCCACAATAGGTCCCAGTGTGTGATGCTCCCCTTCCTGTGTCCAAGTGATCTCGTTGTTCAATTCCCACCTGTGAGTGAGAACATGTGGTGTTTGGTTTTCTGTTCTTGTGATAGTTTGCTGAGAATGACGGTTTCCAGTTGCGTCCATGTCCCTACAAAGGACACAAACTCATCCTTTTTTATGGCTGCATATTATTCCACGGTGTATATGTGCCACATTTTCTTAATCCAGTCTGTCACTGATGGACATTTGGGTTGATTCCAAGTCTTTGCTATTGTGAATAGTGCCGCAATAAACATACATGTGCATGTGTCTTTGTAGCAGCATGATTTATAATCCTTTGGGTAAATACCCAGTAATGGGATGGCTGGGGCGAATGGTATTTCTAGTTCTAGACCCTTGAGGAATCACCACACTGTTTTCCACAATGGTTGAACTAGTTTACAGTCCCACCAACAGTGTAAAAGTGTTCCTGTTTTTCCACATCCTCTCCAGCACCTGTTGTTTCCTGACTTTTTAATGATTGCCATTCTAACTGGTGTGAGATGTTATCTCATTGTGGTTTTGATTTGCATTTCTCTGATGGAGAGTGATGATGAGCATTTTTTCATATGTATGTTGGCCATATGAATGTCTTGTTTTGAGAAGTGTCTGTTCATATCCTTTACCTACTTTTTGATGGGGTTGTTTTTTTCTTGTGAATTTGTTTAAGTTCTTTGTAGGTTCTGGATATTAGCCCTTTGTCAGATGAGTAGATTGTAAAAATTTTCTCCCATTCTGCAGGTTGCCTATTCACTCTGATGGTAGTGTCTTTTGCTGTGCAGAAGCTCTTTAGTTTAATTAGATCCCATTTGTCAATTTTGGCTTTTGTTGCTGTTGCTTTTGGTGTTTTAGACATGAAGCCCGTGCCTCTGTCCTGAATGGTATTACCTAGGTTTTCTTCTAGGGTTTTTATGGTTTTAGGTCTAACATTTAAGTCCCTAATCCATCTTGAATTAATTTTCATATAAAGAGTAAGGAAAGGATGCAGTTTCAGCTTTCTACTTATGGCTAGCCAATTTTCCCAGCACCATTTATTAAATAGGGAATCCTTTCCCCATTTCTTGTTTTTGTCAGGTTTGTCAAAGATCAAATGGCTGTAGATTGTGGTATTACTTCTGAGGGCTCTGTTTTGTTCCATTGGTCTATATCTCTGTTTTGGTACCAGTACCATGCTCTTTTGGTTACTGTAGCCTTGTAGTATAGTTTGAAGTCAGGTAGCATGATGCCTCTAGCTTTGTTCTTTTGGCTTAGGATTGTCTTGGCAATGTGGGCTCTTTTTTGGTTCCATATGAACTTTAAAGCAGTATTTTCCAATTCTGTGAAGAAAGTCATTGGTAACTTAATGGATATGTCAATGAATCTATAAATTACCTTGGGCAGTATGGCCATTTTCACAATATTGATTCTTCCTATCCATGAGCATGGTATGTTCTTCCATTTGTTTGTGTCCTCTTTTATTTCACTGAGCAGTGGTTTGTAGTTCTCCTTGAAGAGGTCCTTTACATCCCTTGTAAGTTGCATTTCTAGGTATTTTATTCTCTTTGAAGCAATTGTGAATGGGAGTTCATTCATGATTTGGCTTTCTGTTTGTCTGTTACTGGTGTATAAGAATGTTTGTGTTTTTTGCACATTGATTTTGTATCCTGAGACTTTGCTGAAGTTCTCCTTTGCTTAAGGAGATTTTGGGCTGAGACAATGGGGTTTTCTAAATATACAATCATGTGATCTGCAAACAGGGACAATTTGACTTTTACTCTTCCTAACTGGATACCCTTTATTTCTTTCTCTTGCCTGATTGCCCTAGCCGGAACTTCCAACAATATGTTGAATAGGAGTGGTGAGAGAGGGCATCCCTGTCTTGTGCCAGTTTTCAAAGGGAATGCTTCCAGTTTTTGCCCATTCAGTATGATATTGGCTGTGAGTTTGTCATAAATAGCTCTTATTATTTTGAGATACGTTCCATCAATACCGAATTTATTGAGAGTTTTTAGCATGAAGGGCTGTTGAATTTTGTCAAAGGCCTTTTCTGCATCTATTGAGATAATCATGTGGTTTTTGTCTTTGGTTCTGTTTATATGCTGGATTACGTTTATTGATTTGCGTATATTGAACCAGCCTTGCATCCCAGGGATGAAGCCCACTTGATCATGGTGGATAAGCTTTTTGATGTGCTGCTGGATTCAGTTTGCCAGTATTTTATTGAGGATTTTTGCACTGATGTTCATCAGGGATATTGGTCTAAAATTCTCTCTTTTTGTTGTGTCTCTGCCAGGCTTTGGTATCAGGGTGATGTTGCCCTCGTAAAATGAGTTAGAGAAGATTCCCTCTTTTTCTATTGATTGGAATAGTTTCAGAAGGAATGGTACCAGCTCCTCCTTGTACCTCTGGTAGAATTCGGCTGTGAATCCGTCTGGTCCTGTACTTTTTTTGGTTGGTAGGCTATTAATTATTGCCTCAATTTCAGAGCCTGCTATGGGTCTATTCAGGGATTCAACTTCTTCCTGGTTTGGTCTTGGGAGAGTGTAAGTGTCCAGGAAATTATCCATTTCTTCTAGGTTTTCCAGTTTATTCGCATAGAGGTGTTTATAGTATTCTTGATGGTAGT
Source organism: Macaca mulatta (assembly GCF_049350105.2). Lineage (NCBI taxonomy): Eukaryota > Metazoa > Chordata > Mammalia > Primates > Cercopithecidae > Macaca > Macaca mulatta. The sequence goes on along the minus strand of NC_133417.1, from coordinate 120,464,402 downwards.
TTGTATTTCTGTGGTGTTGGTGGTGATATCCCCTTTATCATTTTTTATTGCGTCTATTTGATTCTTCTCTCTTTTCTTATTTATTAGTCTTGCTAGTGGTCTATCAATTTTGTTGATCTTTTAAAAAAAAACAGCTCCTGGATTCATTGATTTTTTGGAGGGTTTTTTGTGTGTCTATCTCCTTCACTTCTGCTTTGATCTTAGTTATTTGTTGCCTTCTGCTAGCTTTTGAATGTGTTTGCTCTTGCTTCTCTAGTTCTTTTAATTGTGATGTTAGGGTGTCAATTTTAGATCATTCCTGCTTTCTCTTGTGGGCATTTAGTGCTATACATTTCCCTCTACACACTGCTTTAAATGTGTCCCAGAGATTCTGGTATGTTGTATCTTTGTTCTCATTGGTTTCAAAGAACATCTTTATTTCTGCCTTCATTTATGTACCCAGTAGTCATTCAGGAGCAGGTTGTTCAGTTTCCATGTAGTTGAGTCGTTTTGATTGAGTTTCTTAGTGTCCTGAGTTCTAGTTTGATTGCACTGTGGTCTGAGAGACAGTTTGTTATAATTTCTGTTCTTTTACATTTGCTGAGGAGTGCTTTACTTCCAACTATGTGGTCAATTTTGGAATAAGTGTGATGTGGTGCTGAGAAGAATGTATATTCTGTTGATTTGGGGTGGAGAGTTCTGTAGATGTCTATTAGGTCTGCTTGTTGCAGAGTTGAGTTCAATTCCTGGATATCCTTGTTAACTTTCTGTGTCATTGACAGTAGGGTGTTAAAGTCTCCCATTATTATTGAATGGGAGTCTAAGTCTCTTTGTAAGTCTCTAAGGACTTGCTTTATGAATCTGGGTGCTCCTGTATTGACTGCATATATATTTAGAATAGCTCTTCCTGATGAATTGATCCCTTTACCATTATGTGATGGCCTTCTTTGTCTCTTTTGATCTTTGATGATTTAAAGTTTGTTTTATCAGAGACTGGGATTGCAACCCCTGCTTTTTTAGTTTTCCATTTGCTTGGTAGATCTTCCTCCATCCCTTTATTTTGAGCCTATGTGTGTCTCTGCATGTGAGATGGGTCTCCTGAATACAGCAAACTGATGGGTCTTGACTCTTTTTTTTTTTTTTTTTTTTTTGGAGACAGAGTCTTGCTCTGTTGCCCAGGCTGGAGTGCAGTGGCTGGATCTCAGTTCACTGCAAGCTCCGCCTCCCAGGTTTACGCCATTCTCCTGCCTCACCCTCCCGAGTAGCTGGGACTACAGGCGCCCGCCACCTCACCCGGCTAGTTTTTTGTATTTTTAGTAGAGACGGGGTTTCACCGTGTTAGCCAGGATGGTCTCAATCTCCTGACCTCGTGATCTGCCCGTCTTGGCCTCCCAAAGTGCTGGGATTACAGGCTTGAGCCACCGCGCCCGGCAGGTCTTGACTCTTTATCCAATTTTTCAGTCTGTGTCTTTTAATTGGACCATTTAGTCCATTTACATTTGAGGTTAATAATTGTTATGTGTGAACTTGATCCTGTCATTATGATATTAGCTGGTTATTTTGCTCGCTAGTTGTTGCAGTTTCTTCCTAGCATCAATGGACTTTACATTTTGACATGTTTTTGCAATGGCTGGTACTGCTTGTTCCTTTCCATGTTTAGTGCTTCCTTCAGGATCTCTTGTAGGGCAGGCCTGGTGGTGACAAAATCTCTAAGCATTTGCTTGTCTGTAAAGGATTTTATTTCTTCTTCACTTATGAAACTTAGTTTGGCTGGATATGAAATTCTGGGTTTAAAATTCTTTAAGAGTGTTGAATATTGGCCCCCACTGTCCTCTGGCTTGTAGAGTTTCTGCTGAGAGATCTGCTGTTAGTCTGATGGGCTTCCCTTTGTGGGTAAGCCAAGCTTTCTCTCTGGCTGCCCTTAACATTTTTTCCTTCATTTCAACTTTGGTGAATCTGACAATTATGTGTCTTGGAGTTGCTCTTCTCGAGGAGTATCTTTGTGGCATTCTCTGTATTTCCTGAATTTGAATGTTGGCCTGCCTTACTAGGTTGGGGAAGTTCTCCTGGATGATATCCTGCAGAGTGTTTTCCAACTTGGTTCCAGTTTCCCTGTCACTTTCAGGCACACCAATCAGACTTAGATTTGGTCTTTTCACATAATCCCATATTTCTTGGAGGCTTTGTTCATTTTTTACTCTTTTTTCTCTACACATCTCTTCTTGCTTCATTTCATTCATTTGATCTTCAATCACTGATACTCTTTCTTCTAGTTGATCGAGTCGGTTACTGAAGCTTGCACATTTGTCACGTAGTTCTTGTGTCATGGTTTTCATCTCTATCAGTTCTTTTAAGGTCTTCTCTGCATTGATTATTCTAGTTATCCATTCATCCATTCTTTTTTCAAGGTTTTTTGTTTCTTTGCGCTGGGTACATAGTTCCTCCTTTAGCTCTGAGAAGTTTTATCAACTGAAGCCTTCTTCTCTCAGCTCATCAAAGTCATTCTCTGTCCAGCTTTGTTCCATTGTTGGCAATGAGCTGCATTCCTTTGGAGGGGGAGATGTGCTCTGATTTTTTGAATTTCCAGCTTTTCTGCACTGCTTTTTCGCCATCTTTGTGGTTTTCTCTGCCTTTGGGTCTTTGTTGATAGTGACGTACTGATGGGATTTTGGTGTGGGTGTCCTTTCTGTTTGTTAGTTTTCCTTCTAACAGTCAGGACCCTCAGCTGCAGGTCTGTTGGAGTTTGCTTGAAGTCTCCTCCAGACCCTGTTTGCCTGGGTATCAGCAGCAGAGGCTGCAGAAGATAGAATATTGCTGAATAGCAAGTGTTGCTGTCTGATTCTTGCTCTGGAAGCTTCGTCTCAGAGGTGTACCCCGCTGTGTGAGGTGTGAGGTGTCAGTCTGTGCCTAGTGGGGGATGTCTCTCAGTTAGGCTACTCAGGGGTCAGGGACCCACTTGAGCAGGCAGTCTGTCCGTTCTCAGATCTCAGCCTCCATGCTGGGAGAACCACTGTTCTCTTCAAAGCTGTCAGACAGGAACTTTTACATCTGCACAGGTTTCTGCTGCTTTTTGTTTAGCTATGCCCTGTCCCCAGAGGTGGAGTCTACAGAGGCAGGCAGGTCTCCTTGAGCTGCGGTGGGCTCCACCCAATTCAAGCTTCCCAGCGGCTTTGTTTACCTACTTAAGCCTCAGCAATGGTGGGCGCCCCTTCCCCAGCCTCACTGCCACCTTGCAGTTAGATCTCACACTGCTGTGTTAGCAATGAGGGAGGCTCCGTGGGCATGGTACCCTCCGGGCCAGGTGTGGGATATAATCTCCTGGTGTGCCATTTGCTAAGACCCTTGGTAAAGCGCAGTATTAGGGTGGGAGTTACCCAATTTTCCAGGTGTTGTGTGTCTCAATTTCCCTTGGCTAGGAAAAGGAATTCCCTTCCCCCTTGCACTTCCCAGGTGAGGTGATGCCTCGCCCTGCTTCAGCTCTCGCTGGTCGTGCTGCACTAGCGGACCAGCATCGACTGACTGATACGCCCCAATGAGATGAACCTGATACCTCAGTTGAAAATGCAGAAATAACCTGTCTTCTGTGTCGCTCACGCTGGGAGCTGGAGGCTGGAGCTGTTCCTATTCGGCCATCTTGGGCACCCCCTCCTAGAGTCATATTTTAAAAATTAAAGTATAATGTCTATATGTGCCAAGCACCAAAAAGGAGAAAGTATTTGAATCAAGGCAAAAATCTCTTCCTATCAAGTTGTTCAACTGTCAGTACTTAGTTATGAGATGTGTATCAAAATACCTCATGTTAAAATTTTTACATGAATGTGTGTCCCTTGGTTTAATTGAAATTCTATTTTGTATGCAATTATCAGTGTTAAGAGGCAGAGGTGGGATTTGAATTTACATCTTTGTGAGCGAAGAATCTATGCTCTTGACTATCAGGACTCTGAGTTACAGTAGTGGCCCAAGCAACAAGAAGGTATTGGAATCTCGTTGACCTGATCTAGTGCTAGTCATCAAGGAGTCCAGGATGGCTTTGGTGGGATGAAGCACAGGAAGTGGGATGAGTCACACTTTCAGGACAACCATGGCTGTCTTTGGGACCATCTGAGTGCCTATTGGGGTTAGGGTGTGATAAGTGGCTTCCAGAAACCCATGCTATAACTCAGCAGTAGAAATGTGGTTCTCCTCCCAACCTCCGATTACCCTTCACTGTTTCAACTAGCCCATTAAGGGCTGACCTTATCCACCTGGGGATGGCACTGGAGAAGTTGAGAGGATAGTGACAAGCCCCCATTGGTAGGACACAACCTTGGGAGGGTTTGCCTGGCTACAGGGCTGTGACCAGCTTCTGCCTGAGACTGGTTAGGTCTCTGACCACATAGTTCAGGAGATTTTCATCAGCATCAGCCTCTCCTGCTCCAAGCTGCTGCCCTGTCTATGTTTCCATTTGCATATACTGTAGGGCGGGGTATGGAATCATGCGCATTATTAAAATGGAACGTTCATAGTAAGACCACAGGGCATTGAGCTGTGCTATCTTAGTATTTCAATTTTATTATTAAGGAAGGAATAACTCATTGACAATATTGTTTCCTGTCTATAACTCATTAGGTCTGTCAACAGCAAAATTCTTAATGGACTTGAGCTATGTGAACCATATGTGTTATTCTTTGCTTTCTTACCCTTGGGGCCATTTGGAATGAAAGATTCTCAGGAAATGGACAACATATTGTCAAGTTTGAAAGCATATGGAGCTAAACAGGATTCTAGTGAAGGCTCATGGTCTTATAATCCAATATTTATAAGCAATTAAAGTTCACCAAAGTCTGTAAACACATAATGCAGCTGTGAATCAAATTAGTGCCTTGACCTACCCAATTAGACAAAGAAAACATCAATATAATAATTAGGCAGCCAATTTAGAATTACTGTAAATAGGGATTATGCCTTAAAAACAAATGCCATATTTTTCAAACTAGGAGAAAATTCCTGTGCTAAAAGACACAACATCCCAGGTTAGAGAGAATACCTTCATGTTTGATTAGTGAACTGACAAGGAGAATTGTTTTTTGGTCACTCAGCAAAATTTTCCTTTTGATTTCAATTAGTCTCTCTCTCCTTTTACATGGATTGACTGTCCATAGAGTGAAAAGTCATTGCAGCCGGGTGCGGTGGCCCACACCTGTAATTCCAGCATTTTGAGAGGCCGAGGCAGGTGGATCATGAAGTCAGAAGTTCAAGACCAGCCTGGCCAGCATGGTGAAACCCTGTCTCTACTAAACATACAGAAAATTAGCCGGGCATGGTGGCACATACCTGTAGCCCTAGCTACTTGGGAGGCTGAGGCAGGAGAATTGCTTGAACCTGGCAGGTGAAGGTTGCAGTGAGCCAAGATTTCGCCACTGCACTCCAGCCTGGGTGACAGAGCAAGACTCCGTCTCGGAAGAAAGAAAAAAAAAAAAAAGTCATTGCTTTGTCAGTTCAGGTTTAAAGAGCAAAGAGTTTCAAGTCTTCCAATAGGCCATTGCTGAATTCTTTAGTAATTTCAAACCATATCCAAATTTCAAACTGATATAAGTAACAGCCAGTCATCTGTCAGTAAGAGAATGATATTTCAGAGCTAGGGAGAGATCTGCTATTGTGATGGGTTGAATAAAATTATACAAATACTCAATTCTTGTCTTTGATTTCCTATTCTCATTATTTCCTCTCTGCTTCCCCTATTCACTGGTCAGAGTTTCTGATTGCTGAAACCATACATTTAAGAAATTGAAGGCAAAGGAGTACAGAGTAAGGAAGAATTATCATAAGTTGTCCATTTTCAATTACAAGGATATTTTGGGGGTCTTCTCTAGATGGAAAGAGGGCTCCTATTAAAATTCTTTTCTTTAAGTAGCAACTAAAACATGTTAAAAACAGGTGAATTTTTGAAAATGTTCTGCTATGAAAGCAGGGCAACAGAAGTGTTTTGGTCAATTTTCATAATAGTATTTTATGTCTGTATATCCAAAATAATCTCACACGGACTGTGAAATAAGTTGGTCTGATTATTTTGATTCTCTTCACTCGGGTCATTAATAGATTTGTAGGATATTTTACTAGCAGCATGTGGCATAGTCCTGACATCTTCATTATTTATCCTTGGGATTTAAGGATCACTTTATATTATATTATTTTTTTCCCCAGAGTGTACCTGGTGTTCTACAGATAACTTGAAAGACAAAAATTTTTTTTTCAGATATTCATATAGCAAGTGTTAAATATGCTATCAACATCTTAGATAAATCTCTACCAGAGAGGGGCTCAGAATATAATACATCTTGTAGTGTGGAGACTTTATAAATGTTTGAAGATGTTTCCAGAAGTAAGCTCTTAAATTCAAAATGTTGTAATTTATCCTTTCAGACTTGATGTATTTCCTTAAGCATTCAGGAAAGGTAAAGGCAACTTATTTGCATCCTCACCTTGCTTTTCATAGAGAACGTACTTGTTTCAGGAAGTCAGTCTTGAGTATTACACTTTTGTAACTTGAATTTTTTGTACCGAAGGCATCTGTTTATATCTCTCATTCATCAAAAGATCACTGAGATTATTAGCTACAGCTTGTTTATAGTTTTTGATTACAGGTCAATTCATATATTGAATAAAAATATATATGTCTTATATTGACAGAGAGGGTAAAACACCCGTTCTGTCATTAGCTTTAAACCATTGGATTTCTGCAAATTATATTTTCTAGGAGTTTGAAGTTTCTCTTTGAAACAGAAGAATGAACCAATAACAATTATTTTCTTTTTTTCTGGTTGTTAATTGAACATTGAATAACAGTAAATTTATTCAATATCATATGCTAGTTATAGTTGGTCAACATTATGCTTTATTTATATTTTCCGTTTAAGTACAATTTGTAGAAATTCAATGGGCATTGAATTTAATGTTTCGTATAAGTCAAAATGTAGTGCATTAGGCTGGGCGCAGTGGCTCACACCTGTAATCCCAGCGCTTTGGGAGGCTGAAGTGGTCAGATCATTTGAGGTCAGGAGTTTGAGACCATCCTGGCCAACATGGTGAAACCCTGTCTCTACTAAAAATACAAAAATTAGTCAGGTGTGGTGGTACACTCCTGTAATCCCAGCTACTCAGGAGGCTGAGGCAGGAGAATCACCTGTACCTGGGAGGCAGAGATTGCAGTGAGCTGAGTTTGCAGCACTGCACTCCAGCCTGGGCAATAGAGTGAGACTCAGTCTCAAAAAACAACAAAAAAAGTAGTGCATTAATGTTCAGTTAATATATTCAATTTCCCCCACTAATCCATTCTCTTTTTTCCTTTTCTTCTTCACACTCATATATTTGCTTAATATCTAAAGTGTTTTATTCAAAGTTGAGTACAACATCCCTTTGTTCCCAAGGAGCTCACAGTTCAGTGTGGGAGCTGAAAATATAATCATTTAATGACGTCTGAACTTTCCTTGGTAGAGACATGTTACCTATTATTCGTTTGTACACAGTTTTCTTCCATTGTTTTTGCTGTTTTGAAAGCTATTTTTGTGATTTATTTGATGTTAATTGCCTCAATCACCTCTTTAAAAGATACAATTACTTTTGTTTTCTTTCAGTCTCCTAGCAACTTCTCAGTTCTTGAAGACCTTACAAAGATAATTCAGGCTGTGGTGAATTCATTAACAAATTCCCTTTATAATTTAGGATTCTTGTCAGACCTGCCAATGTGTACAGAGCATATTCAAATGAGCATTTCCTCTAACCTGCTTGTAAGACAAAAACAAACAATGAACTCCTATTCTTTAATATTCTTCATTTACCTTGGAAAGATTCATGCTTGTTTTCTTTAAAATGAGAGTTTTGTATTTTTCTCAGCCATCTGAGACTATGATTGCTTCAGAATTTTCATATATTAATAAGCATGTAGTATTCTAAAGGAATGTAATCCTTGAAAAGCTCATTTATTTCCCTAAAACTTATTGAACTGGACATCAGTTTTTAGTGGTAATTCTCTGTGAAAATAATTGATACTCAAAAGTATCATTGAGGTTATCTTTTTGCTATTGATTTTTCCAGAAGTTAAATTTCTTGCAAAAGTTTGCTTGTCAACCACCATATACTTGTGCTTTCAGGACACAACTGAAATAGTAATCATTTGAATGTTTAAACCTCCTTTTGTACCTATGACTGTAAATGCTCAATATTATTGAACATTTATCACTAGATTTAAAAAATATTTTTCTTTTTATTATACGTCATAAGAAATTATTATTTCAATTTCTTTAGCTGTCTTGGTCACTAATATCCAACTTTGTTTTTTTATTTGAATTTTTATTTTGAAATAACTTCAATCTTACTGAAAATTTTTGAGAGTAGTACAATGAACTCTATACTTTTTACCTAGATTCACTCTTTTTTTTTTTTTTTTTGAGACAGAGTCTCGCTCTGTCGCCCAGGCTGGAGTGCAGTGGTGCTATCTCGGCTCACTACAAGCTCCGCCTCCCGGGTTCATGCCATTCTCCTGCCTCAGCCTCCCGAGTAGCTGGGACTACAGGTGCCCGCTACCTCACCCGGCTAATTTTTTGTATTTTTAGTAGAGACGGGGTTTCACCGTGTTAATCAGGATGGTCTCGATCTCCTGACCTTGTGATCCACCCACCTTGGCCTCCCAAAGTGCTGGGATTACAGGCATGAGCCACCGCACACGGCTTTAGATTCACTCTTTAACATTTGTACATTTACTTTATTTCCTAATGTATGCCCTTCCCCCTCCCCTCCCCCCTTCCTTCCTTTTTTTGTTCCTTTCTTTTTCTTTTTCTTTTCTTTTCTTTTCTTTCTTTCCTCTCTCTGTGTATTCATACACATAAATGTATTAATATGGATATTTTCATAGAGGTATACATTTTTTTTCCTGAGTCATTTGAGAGTAGGTCACAGACAATATATGCTCTTTTGCCCTTTTATACCTTAGTGTGCATTTCCTAGAAATAAGCTTTCTCTTACATAATCACAGCATAATGACCAAAATCAGGAAATTTAACAATATTATTATCTAATCCACAAATATTTTCAAATGTTGCAGTTTCACTAATTGCCTCAATAATGGTCTTTATAGAGTTTTCTCCCTGTGAAGGATCTGATCCGGGAACACATGTTATGTTTAGTCGTTGTAGCTCTTTATTCTCCTTCAGTGTGGAACAGCATCTTCACCTTTCCCTGTCTAAATGACATTAATGGTTTTGAAGAAGACTGGCTAGTGATTTGGCAGGTTGTCCCTCAGTTTGGATTAGTTTGAAATTTCCTTGTGCGTAGATATAGGTTACGCATTTTGGGGAGAACACCACAGAGGTTTTGTCCTCCGTGCATCGTATCAGAATGTCCCTTTGTAATTTATATCACATTGTGGTTTATAACTGATATATGGGGAGATCCTTTGAGACTATGTAAATATCCTCTTTCTCATGAAAGATTCTTCATCCACTGGTTTTAACATCCATTGATGACTCTTGCCTGAATCAATTGTTACTACAATGATTGTTTAAAAGGTGACTCTTTGTATCCTTTATTCCTTCTACATTACAATGTGAGGAAGAGCTTTCTCTTCTCCTCCATTTATTCATTCACTCATTTACTTATATTACCAAGATTCTTATTTTAATTATTTGAGTCAGATGCTATTACTTTCATTATTTAAATTGATGCTCAAATTGTCTTAGATTTGACTAGTGGGAGCTCCTCTCTGACTTTGTTTTGGTATCCTCATTTTTTTTCTTTTAATGATGCATAGATAAATGAGTTTTCTTTGTTTATATTAATTTACTACCTGAATCACCAAGGTGCTATCTTAATAAACTCATAAGACAGTAGTGTTATATAAAAGTCTAATTTCCAAAAAGTTAAACATGACTCATCTAGAACCATGGTGAGTGTATGTTAAGTAATTATTTAATTAATGAGGGAACTATTAGAGTGGTCAATTTGATTAAAAGGAGAATTTTAGAGTCTGAATATTTATGGATAATAAAAGACAGACTGCTTAAATAAGATTGCACAGTTAGATATAAAACTGGTTAATGTGCTACATAGCAGTAAATCTATTACCATTTGTATTATCCGTGAATCGAAATCTGTAATTTCCATGATTCTGGGCATTGTCCATTATAAAACAGTAAAACAAAGTTACATTCTCCTAGAGATTTAAATGATTCTTGGGTGGGTCTGTTACACAGTGCTTCATATTACATTGCCAGGATATATAGTATCCTTTGCCTTACTTCCACAATTTGGATAATTTTTCTTATTACTGCAAAGTTATATTTCTCTTAATAGGCAGACTTTTTGAATTCTATTCTTCAATTTTAATAGAAAATCTAAAACTTCATTGATGTCTTTTGTGCTTCCTCCAAAATCTGCCTCCCAAGTAGCTGGGACTACAGGCGCCCGACACCACGCCCGCCTAATTTTTGTATTTTTAGTATAGACGGGGTTTCACTGTGTTAACCGGGATGGTCTCGATCTCCCGACCTGGTGACCCGCCTGCCTTGGCCTCCCAAAGTGCTGGGATTACAGGCGTGAGCCACCGCACTGGGCCAGAAATTGCCAGGTTTTCTATTTTCCTTATGTTTCTCATTATTAATTCATTTATGTAGCCCTGCATTCATTTAACCATTTATTCATTTATTTAAAACACTTATTGTAAAAAATATATCATGTAAAATTTACCATCTTAACCATTTGTAAGTGTATAGTTTAGTAATATTAAGCATGTTCACATTGTTGTACAATCAATCTCCTGACCTTTTTCATCTTATGAAACTGAAATTCTATATGCATTGAAAAGTAACTACCCATTTTCTCATCAACCAATCTCTGGAAACCTCCATTCTACTTTCTGTTTCTGTGAATTTGACTACTCTAGATTCCTTAGATAGGTAGAATCATACAGTATTTGGCTTTTTGTGACTGACATTTCACTTTGCATAATGTTCTTAAGGCTCATCCATGTAGTGTTAGAACAGCCTTCTATTTTATGGCTAAATAATATTCCATTGTTTGTATATACTATATTTTGTTTAGCCATTCAACTGTTGATGGACACGTGGGTTGTTTTCACCTCTTGGCTATTGTGAATAGTGCTGCTGTAAATGTGGGTGTACAAATATCTTTTCAAGGCCCTACTTTCAATTCTTTTGTATATATGCCTAGAAGTGAAATTGCTGGATCATATGGTAATTCTATTTTTAATTTTGGGGGACCTGCTATACAGTTTTCCATAGCAGCTGTACCATTTTACGTTCTCACTAATGGTGTACAAGATTTCTAATTTTTGCACATCACCATCAATACTTTGTTTTTTGTTTTTTTTATAGTAGCCATCCTAATGGGTATGAGGTAATACCTCATTGTAGTTTTGATTTTCCTAATAATCAGTGATGTTGAACATCTTTTCATATGCTTGTTGGCTCTTGTGTATCATCTCTGGTTATTCACCCATTTTTTAATCATTCATTGTGTACCTGTTAAAGCCCTAGACCTTGAACTAATTGCTAGAGAAGCAAAGAATAAGTTTCCTGACTTCAAGAAGTTTATCGCCACCTTGGGACACCAACCTGTAAACACGTGTTTGAAACAAAGTGGTAAGTGCCCTGAGAAAGGTGAGAACAAAATGCTTTCTGGTCATTCATCTTAACTTGTATCTGTAGTGTTTTTTTCTTTGAGGTTTCTTAGTATGGTTGGTCACGTACACCTTATTCCTTCAGAGATAATTTAGAAGTCTACTCCTTCAGCCGCTGATACCTACTTTTTATTATTCACTCGCTATTGCCATTTAATTGAATTGCCTTAGGTTCCTGATTGACCATAGTAAAGTGGATAGACTCTGAAACTTATTTCAGTCATTATACAACAGTTTGTGGCTTGTCATGATGCTCAGGACCTGACATACTGCCTAATTACCAAGTTATTTTCTCTATAGGAGTTTCTTATCTTTTAAATAATTTAGAAGGCCCGCTGGACAGTGGCTCAAGCCTATAATCCCAGCACTTTGGGAAGCCTGAGGTGGGTGAATCACCTGAGGTCAGGAGTGCAAGACCAGCCTGGCCAACATGGTGAAACCCCATCTCTACTAAAAACACAAAAAAATTAGCCAGGTGGTAGGAGCCTGTAATTCTAGGTACTTGGAAGGCTGAGGCAGGCGAATCGCTTGAACCCAGGAGGCGGAGGCTACAGTGAGCCGAGATCACACCATTGCACTCCAGCGTGGGCAAAAAGAGCGAAACTCCATCTAAAAAAAAAAAAAAATTTAGAAGGCCAATATTCTGTCTCTCAATAATTGCTCTATACTTCCTGCAGTGAAATTACGTCTTCCACACCACACTGCATTGTTTTCTCTGGTTCTTCTTTTAGTTGTGGAGTCAGAAAGAGTCTGGAGAACGAGAAAGATAGAGGGATATGAGAGGAGTCTGTTACAAGACCCAAGTTCCTATACTTACTAATGGTCACTGGTTTTTTGTTTGTTTTGTTTTTTGTTGTTGTTTGTTTGTTTTTTAGGCAGAGTCTTGCTCTGTCACCCAGGCTGGAAGGCTGGAGTTCAGTGGTGCAATCTGGACTCACTACAATCTCTGCCTCTGGGGTTCAAGCAATTCTCCTGCCTCAGCTTCCCGAGTAGCTGGGATTACCGACGTGAGCCACCTCACCTGGCTAATTTTTGTATTTTTAGTAGAAACAGGGTTTCACCATGTTGGCCAGGCTGGTCTTGAACTCCTGGCCTCAAGTGATCCACTGGCCTTGGCCTCCCAAAGTGCTGGGATTACAGGTGTGAGCCACAATGCCCGACCCTTGTTTTATTTTTTTAAAAGTTTCCTTAAAATTTCAGGTTTACATGGAGCCAGACATTGTTCTTAAAAGTGTTAGCAATCAAACTACTTGGTCCAAACACAAACCTGATACCTTTATGCTATGATAATAGAAATCCATTAATGTTTTCTCCGGAAATTGCTAAAATAGTGGTAGAATCAGACTTATGTAAAATATTGACTAACAAGGATGCAGAACATATCTTGCCCTGAATATGATAAATGAATCAATGCAAACTCATATTTAGCCACCAATCATTCATTTACTATTGACTTAATTCCTCAAGTTCCTTAGCTTTATGTATGTCAGTCTGTAGTAATTTGGTATTTCTTACAAAAAAAAAAAAAAAATCAATTTGTTGCTCCAGTCTTCTGGAATAGGTAAAAATGGCACATTTACTCAAATATATAAAAATAGTTCCAGTTTTGGCCTGTTGTTTTACTTTCATCCTGAGACAACACCTTCTGAGGAGAATAATACAATCTTATTTAAATATTCTTTTAAAGCTGGACAAGAATAGATATAAAAAGTCACTCCAGGTTATTACTGACAGTTGAATATGACTTCCACTCTAAAACTTGAACAAATTGTGACTTAAAATGTCTATTTGGGATATTTAGGGATTTGCTGTTCACTCTGTTTCCTGAGATATATATGCTGAGGTTTTCTCTGTATACTACAGCAAATAAAACAGAATGTACTTAATAGAATTTTGTTATGCTCCTGGCAGTCTGTAGCATTATAGCACAATATTATCAAAGTTTGTTCTTTGTCTTGTAGCATCTCAATACCTTGGAGCTTTTAATAAGTCAAATTTTCTTTAAAATAGGCAAATGCCTTAAAAAGATAGAAATTTCCAAAATGAACCCAAGAAGAAACAAAATGTAAATAGCCCTATAATTATAGACAACTGATACGTAAAACTCTATACTAAAGCTATGAAACTTTGCTAAAGAAATTTTTAATAATCTAAAAAAAGAAAAATATTTGCCATCATAATTTGGAAGTCTCAATATTATTAAGATGGCAGTTCTCCCCATGTTGATTTAATGTAACACCAATAAAAATCCTGGCAGGATATTTTTAAAAGAAATTGATAAAATTTATTCTAAAACCTATGTGAAAATGTAAGGAGCTCAGAATAGTCAAAACAATTTTGAAACTGAAGGTCTTAGAGTACTTGATTTCAAGCCTTGCTGTAAAGCTAGTCTCAACCCAGTTTGGAACAGATAGAGAAATTCAGAAATCATTGGACATACGTGGTTCAACTGATTTTCAACAGAGATTCTAGAGTACTTCAATGGTGGGAAAACAATTTGATATGTGTGTGGAAAAAAACCTCAATTCTTACTTGATATCATACCAAAAACTAACTTAAAATAGACGTAAAAGTAAGAGCTAAACTATAAAATTTGTAGAAGAATACAGGGAAAAATAAATATAAGATAAATAATTCTAACATTCATTGGGTTAGGCAAAGATTTTTCAAAAGGACAGAAAACACAAACCATAAAAGAAATGCAAATTTGGCCAGGCACAGTGGCTCATGCCTGTAGTCCCAGCACTTTGGGAGTCCAAGATGGGCAGATTACGAGGTCAGGAGTTCAACACCAGCCTGGCTGACACAGTGAAACCAGGTCTCTACTAAAAATACAAATACTAGCTGGGCATGGTGGTGTGCACCTGTAGTCCCAGCTACTTGGGAGGCTGAGGCAGGAGAATCACTTGAACCTGGGAGACAGAGGTTGCATTGAGCCGAGATTGCACAACTGCATACCAGCTTGGGTGACAGAATGAGACTTCGTCTCAAAAAAAAAAAAAAAAAATAAATAAAGAAAGAAAAAAAGAAATGCAAGTTCACAAGCCTGATTCCATACCTACTTAATCATAACCACTGCTTGGTGAAACTCAGGAATTTGTGTTAACAGGCTTTCCAAGTGATTTTTTTGCATGCTAAAGTTTGAGATGTACCAGAATAAGTGTAAAAACATATTAACATGTGAGTGTTCTAATCTTGCCTCCTTCCACCCAAAATAATTGTGATTCTTTTGAGAAAATAGTGAAATGATGGGAGTTGAGACAAACTATAGCATCCAGCATGGTACATATCCCAGAAGGCCAGAGGACACGGCATGGAGAGTTGAGAGTAGGAAAGGATAAGTATGTCATTGTGTTTGGGGGTTAAAAGTCTTCAGGAAGTTGTCTGAGTCTTGAGATTTTTTTTTTTTTTTGAAAGGGTTGGGAATATAGTGGATTAACTTTAGCATTCTTAAAGAAACTCAAGTTAATGATTTTAGAACATTTCCCAAATTTCTTTTGATGGATGAACTGTGACTTTTGTCTTTCCATTGTTCTTTTGCTTGTTTGTTTGTTTGTTTTAGAGACAGGGTCTTGTTCTGCTCTGTCGTCCATGCTGTAGTGCAGAGGCAAGATCATAGCTCTCTTGGACTCAAGCGATCCTCCTGCCTCCCAAATTTAATTATTTTTATTTTTAATTTATTTGTTTGTTTGTTTGTAGGGATAGGGTCTTGCTGTGTTTCCCATACTGATCTGGAACTCCTGGCCTCGTGTTCTTCCCGCCTCAGGACTTTCCAAAGTGTTGGGATTGCGGGTGTGAGCCACTGCGCCTGTCCTGAACCATTTTGTTGATCTCAATACTGCTGTAACATTTACCACTTGAGTCTCTGGGATCATAAGAACTACGGGGCCGGGCGTGGTGGCTCGCACCTGTAATCCCAGCACTGGGAGACCAAGGTGGGCGAATCATGAGTTCAGGAGATCGAGTCCATCCTGGCTAACATGGTAAAACCCTGTCTCTACTAAAGATACAAAAAATTAGCCAGGCATGGTGGTGGGTTCCTGTAGTCCCAGATACTCAGGAGGCTGAGGCAGGAGAATGGCATGAACCCAGGAAGCGGAGCTTGCAATGAGCTGAGATCACACCACTGCACTCCAGCCTGGGCGACAGAGTGAGACTCCGTCTAAAAAAAAAAAAAAAAAAAAAAAAAACTGCAGAAGATTTTTTGTTACTCTGTAATTAAATTTTTCATCTAATGAATTTGTGAGATAATTTAAGACATACTTCTTCCAGCATTATTAATATTATTTAAAGGGAAACATTTCACAAATGGGATCATATTGAATGCTTTGTCATTAATATTGCAGAGTTCTAGCATCTCTCTCCACACTTAAAATTTGGGTATTAGGTAATTTAGGATGGTATGTAGAGTTCACAAGAAAATCTTCTAAAAGTTCACCTTTATAAAGGGTCAGAAAAAATACCCTGTCCAATTAGAGTGTGTACTACTATCACAAACTTAAAGTAGTGTTGATTAAAATGAAGTGCAAGATAGGGAGATAGAAGCCAGTGCTTGAAAAGGGCTAATAGAACATGGACTATGTAACTTAGTATTTTAAAAATACTCAGAGCCGGGCGTGGTGGCTCATGCCTGTAATCCCAGCACTTCGGGAGGCCGAGGTGGGCGGATCACCAGGTCAGGAGATCGAGACCATCCTGGCTAACACGGTGAAACCCCGTCTCTACTAAAAATTCAAAAAATGAGCCGGGGATGGTGGCAGGCGCCTGTAGTCCCAGCTACACGGGAGGCTGAGGCAGGAGAATCACCTGAACCTAGGAGGCAGAGGTTGCAGTGAGCCATGATCCTGCCACTGCACTCCAGCCTGGGTGACAAAGCGAGATACCATCTCAAAAAAAAAAAAATACTTAGAATGGTGCCTAGCACAGAGTAAACACTATACACGCATGTGATGAGAAAACAAATTCAATAAAATGTATACATTTATTAAACCAAAGTGAAAGGATCACTTGATGCCAGGAGTTTGAGACCAGCCTGGACAATATAGCAAGACCCCATCTCTACAAAAAAATAACTAAAAATTAGCCAGGCATGGTGGTGACACCTGTAATCTCAGTTACTCAAGAGGCTGAGTTGGGAGGATCACTTGACTCCAGGAGTTTCAGGCTGCAGTGAGCTAAGATTGTGCCACTGCACTCCAGCCTGGGCAACAGAGCAAGATGCTATCTCCAAAAGAAATGACAACAACAACAACAACAACAACAACAACAACAAAACCCCCCCCCATATTAGTTTATTATTGAATACCTGCTTCATAACAGACAATAAGTAAAGTCCTGGGGGTAGAAGCTCTCTGCTTTCATGGAACTTAGGGTCTAATGAAAATATTAGATACTCAAATATTCACATAAACAAGGTACAGTTAATTTTAAGTGGAGAAGAAAAGATGCGTGATGCAGTGAACACATACAGTTTAGTGAGTGTAGTGATATTATAGTCTAGTGAGGCTTTCTAGAGGAACTGACATTTAAACTAAGTTCTGAGTTATGAATGGGAATTAATTAGGCCAAGGAAAGAGCCTGTGTTCATTCTCTGAGTAAGGAATAAAAATGACATCTTTCTGAAAATGCAAGCAGATTTATTTGGCTGATGGAAAGAGAATGCTAGTTAGAGAGGCTTACAGTGAGATTGCAGAAAGAAGGTAGGTGCCACTTCATGCAAGTCTTTGTAAGTCATGCTAAGATAAGGATGTGGGTCTTCATTTTAAAATCAGTTCAAGGACATCAGAAGTTTTAAGTACAGTGAGTGAGTGTGTGTGTGTGTGTGTGTGTATGTGTGTGTATGTGGAAAGAGAGAGAGAGATTGAAAAGAGAAAAAGACAAATCCCCAAGTCCAGCCACAATTTGGAGAATGGGGTACGGGAAGCAAGAGTGAATGCAGGGAGATAGGAGATAGGCAGCTATTGCAGTCATCTGGAAAAGAAATAATGCTGGCTTGGACTAAGGAACTAAGGTGATGACTGTGGGTTTAGGGAGAAGTAGATAGATTTTCCTGGTTAAATCAATAGAATTTGTTACAGGATTGGATTTGTGGGAAGGGTGATAAAGCAATGTCAAGAATAACTCATGGATTTTCACTGAATATGTCCTTCACTGACACAAGGAAGAGTGGGAGAAGGGGCATGTTTTGTGGAGGAGATTGGAATTTTGTTTAGATATTCCCAGTTTGAGGTCGCTTTGTCATTTTTGAGTAGAGCTGTGAATAGATGATTGCTATTTGGGATTTGAGCTCAGGGGAGGGGTTTGAGGTTACAGATGTAAATATGAGAGTGAACTATTAATGTATATAGATGGTAATGAAAGCCATAAGCATGAATGAGTTTGTATAGAGATTATAGAATAAGAAGGATACAGAAATGCAGACTTTATAGTGAGTCCTCAGAAATTTTAACACGTAATAACCAAGTAAAGGGAGCAAAACCTGAAGAGAGTAAGTAGCAGAAAAGGAGGAGGCTATCAAGGGAAGAGGTCTTTCTAGAAGAAAGGAATTGTCTACAGTATTGAATGCTGCTGAGGACTGGCAAAAAAGGACTAAAAACTAGAGAGCAATGGGACAATCAGTGCTGACGTTGGGCAGAGCAGTTGTGGGGTAGTGATGGGGGTAGATGGCAGACTGAAGAGGATTGAAGTGTATGTTCTGGAAATTAGCAGATTTGATCAAACAGACTAATCTCTGTTTAGGAACGGAGGAGGCTTATTCTGAAATTCTACGTACAGATTCCAAAATGTGAATGAAACAATACCAGGTACTGGCAGGCACCATTGTAACAAAGTGATTCCAGTTAGCACATTCAGTAATAGGATCAATGGACACCCTGTGCCCCCTAATGTGATTAACTGAGAGGATCCAATGTAATTTATGTAGAATTTCTGCCAACAGTGCATAATCTGAATTAAGTCATGAGTAAACACCAGACAAACACAAATCCTGTACTCTTAAAAAAAAAAAAAACCATGTTGTGAAAGGAAAAGGAAGGCTGAGGAACTGCTTCCAATTAAAGCATATAAACGGACACATGACTAAATGCAAAGCACGATATTGAATTGGATTCTGAATCCAAAAGGGTGAAAATACTATAAAACATACTATTGGGAAAATTGATGAAATTTGAATTTATTCAAATTTTGGGTTTAGATAATAGTCTTGTTACAATGTTAAAATTTCCTGAATTTGATATTTCTACTCTGGTTCTGTAAGAGAACACCTGTCCTCAGGAGATACATGTTGAAGTACTTAGGTGTAAAGAGTCATAAAGTTGCAACTTACTTTTAAATGATTTAGCCAAAGTAATATGTATATACACTTTTTTTTGTCCGTTTGTTTTTGTTTTTTGTTTTTTGTGTTTTTTTTTTGAGATGGACTCTCAGTCTTTTGCCCAGACTGGAATGCAGTGGCTCAGTCTTGGTTCACTGCAACCTCTGCCTCCTAGGTTCAAGCAATTCTCCTGCCTCAGCCTCTTGAGTAGCTGAGACTACACGCATGCACCAACATGCCTGGCTAATTTTTGTATTTTTAGTAGAGATGGGGTTTCACTATGTTGGCCAGGCTGGTCTCAAACTCCTGACCTCTGGTGATCCACCTACCTCGGCCTCTCAAAGTGCTGGGGTTACAGGTGTGAGCCACTGCACACGGCCAAAAGTAATATGTATGTACACATATAGTATACAAACACACACAGAGACAAATGTGGTAAAATGTTAGCAATTAGTGACTATTCTTACAACTTTTCTGCAAATTAAATTTTTTTCATTCAAAAAATTCAGAAACTCAAGAGTTCTGTATCAGCTACTAATCTTTATTATTCACAAAATGTATCATATACAGATTAGATAAAATGATTTTGGAGATTCTGAATATTAGGATCAGCATTTGTCTATGGCTGTCAATATAATCTGAAGTCTAATCTCATTGGTTAACAGAGGAACCAGGAAAGGTACCTTTCATGACCTTTCCTTTACAAGACATTTTGCTAAAATTGCCAAGATGACTTTTTCTGTCATAACTCATCACAGTAATCTTATGTGAGAACTTAACTAGATTCAAGTAACATACACAGAGGTAGTTGTAAGTGTGGCGCTGGTTGCTAGACATTGTAGGGGATGTGGAATTGAGTATGGCCATCCAGGATATGTGACTGTCAGGCTCTGACAAAAATCACACAATCACGGAAATTGTCTACAATGCAATAAAAGAACATCAGAGAATGAGAAAAGAACTATGTTTCCCAGACTCTGGACTGACCTGAATGGTAAAATTTCAGCACTGACAAAAATGTTGGGGTAATTTACATACAAGAAAAATGTGAGGAAACAATCACCACCATCCATTCTCACTATCATTTTATAGAGAAAGGACACTTTAATACCAAAAAACTATGAGGGCCAATATCAAAGTAAGATTCTTAAAAATGAAATTAATTTTACCTTATTGAGAAAAGAAAGACCAATGAAAGCTTAATGAATGCTGTCAACCAAAGAACTTAAAGAGCTCTGAGCAAGTCAAACCTTTAAAAATATATATATTGAGAGGAAATAAGACTCATCTGAGTCCTTAAGCAGATATGCTTGTTGCAGGTAATAGAAATAAGCTTTGGAAAATTCACATTTGGAAAATCCAAATCTAGGAAAATGACCTGTATGATTTTCTACAGCACATCATTGGCATTCAGTAAGTTACAAATGCATGAGTGGGGTAAATTTAGTAAATTACCTAATTAAGTCAGTATCTTTTTTTTTTTTTTTTTAAAAGACAGAGTCTCTCTGTCATCTAGGCTGGAGTACAGTGGCGTGATCTTGGCTCACTGCCATCTCCACCTCCCGGGTACTATCAGTTCTCCTGCCTCAGCCTCTTAAGTAGCTGGGATTACCGGCATGCACCACCATACCCAGCTAATTTTTGTATTAGTGGAGACGGGATTTCACCACGTTGGCCAGGCTGGGCTTGAACTCCTGACTGCAGGTGATCTGCCTGCCTTGGCCTCCCAAAGTGCTGGGATGACAGGCGCGAGCCACTGCGCCTGGTCTAAGCAGTGTCTTAGAGTCTTAAAAGCTTATACCTAACTTCAAAAGCATTTAAGAAAATGTGAAGAAAGTTGCTTATTTAAGAAAAAAAGTATGAAAAAGTGTTTATCTATATACATAAAACACATGTACACATATACATATATATAAAAAAATTTTAACTGATGCTTATAATTGATTGAGAGAAATACTGAAACAGTATTTTTGGAATGGAGTCTCACTCTGTCACCCAGGCTGGAATGCAGTGGCAGGATCGTGGCTCACTGCAACCTCTCCCTCCTAGGTTCAAGTGATTCTCCTGCCTCAGCCTCCCGAGTAGCTGGGACTGCAGGTATGCACCACCACACCCAAGTAATTTTTGTAGTTTTAGTAGAGACGGGAATTGACCATGTCAGCCAGGCTGGTCTCGAACTCTTGGCCTCAAGTGATCTGCCCACCTTGGCCTCTCAAAGTGCTGGGATTACAGGCATTGCAGCCTGTTTTGAACTACTGATCATTGTTCCAGTGGATATATTTTAAACTCAGACTTTTCAACTCAATACAACAGTAAAATTCATTCAGCTAGACAATTCAATGAACTCATTTAATTAAAAAGGAATTTTAATGCGTGATAGTAATGCAAATTTGTAGCAAAACAAACAAAAAAAAGCTTTTTACGCCTTATTTTCATTAGTAATAAGTTCAAAGCACTTAATTTATATATAATTTAAACAAACTTGTAGATATTGAATATCCATTTTATATTGTATTGTTATTTTCTGCAAAGTCTGAGTACAAACAAGCTGTGTAGTAAACTATGTTACATTTCAAACTTTTCTAGTCAAAAAGTTAAGTTCAACATGAATGGCTCTTTCACTCTGTAACATTCTGCCAAAGCTTCCAGCAAGTTTACTAATGATGAAAGTTGTCTTCTGGCTTTCTGACTGCTGTGTCCTGGCGAGCTTGGAAACACTGTGCCGTAAGCAGTAAGGTGCATATTTAACAGTCAGGAGGAGATCCTGAACGGAGGATGCCTGTCAATCAAGCCAGTCCTCCTTCTCTTTTTATTATCAGAAAAATGCAGATAAAAATAAATGCAGTGGACAAAATAAACAGGGAATATAAAACTGGCAAAACTTGAGATCTCCTTGCTGTAGCCTTGGGTCAGTTTGAAATATAGTTCAATCTTGACATCATTAGGATCAGAAATGTATCTTATTATTGGACTTGTAGATGGAAATAAATATTGCTTAGTATTCTCAGAGTACATTGACTTTTCACTACTTGTCTGTTCTAGGGTGTGGAATTGAGTAAGGGACTTTGCTGATCTTAACTACTCAGTTTTAAATGTGTCTATTACCAGTTCTCAGCTACTGTTACGAAGATCTGGGTTTTATCTATGCTACGACAGCTATTAGAGAAGAGGGGACTATGAAAGAGTGATGCCTCTATGTTACTATCTTACCTACAGTGTTGATAAATCATCAATACTCTGTTTCAATTTCGTCATCCTTCTTCAGATTGTGTCCCAGTCCCAAAGCCACAGGGTGTGAGCTATAATAGCATCATGAACATTACGTGTGATAAATTGTTACCTGCCCTAATATATGCCTAATTTACAAAAGGTAGCTTACTGGACTGCATGGTGTGAATGGAATGCAGGAGAATTGTAGGTAGAGTTTATTTGGCATAGTGACACTGGGAGAGTGACATGTAATCTTTCTTGCCCATGAGGCAAAGCTGGGTAGAGATACCAGTACTACAAGAAGCGGATTTCAATAGGTGGGATAAATTACTCAGATATGTCTGAGCTTTGTTTACCCAAATTGGAGAACAAACACTATTGGATAACAGGGAATTAAACAAGGAAAAATACTGCTATTAGAGAATTAGATATCTCCAATAGTGCTTTTTATGGCAACTACGGTTCATGCCCCTGTTTTCTTTCTCATCTTCCCTAAAGTTAGAGAATGTACTTTTTTAAAGATGGCTTTTTAAATTATTATTATTTTTTCTTTATTTGAGATGGAGTCTCGCTCTGTTGCCCAGGCTGGAGTGCAGTGGTGCGATCTCAGCTAACTGCAACCTCCGCCTCCCGGGTTCAAGCAATTCTCCCTTCCTCAGCCTCCTGAGTAGCTGGGACTACGGGGGCCCATCACCACGCCTGGCAAATTTTTGGATTTTTAGCAGAAACAGGGTTTCATCATGTTGGCCAGGCTGGTCTTGAACTTCTGACCTCAGGTGATCCTCCTGCTTCAGCCTCCCAAAGTGCTGGGAGATTACAGGCGTGAGCCACAGCACCTGGCCAGCTTTTATTTCCAGAGTCGGGGGGCAGCGGGGAGGGAGCGGGGCCCGGGGGCAATCATTTTAATGTAACCTTTTTAGATTTAGAAGTAAGTCATCAGGCTTTGAAACTGTTTAAACTTCCTGTTCTCAGTTGTTAGGGGGTGGATGAGGGGTGTGATGATGTAGAAAGCCTAGGTCTGTAAATGTGTGAAATGTTTGGCTTATTGGGCCAGCCACCAGAAAATTTACTTGCAGAAATTTTATTTTTTTCTTGTGCTGCAACTTTATTGCATCATATTCATAGAATTGAGGCAATTAGTAACTTTTGATTTTTAGAGCTAACTATAGAAAGAAGGAAAAGAAAAGGTCTTAATAATTTCACGTTGCTATATTTTATATTCAAGTAAGTTACAGCAGACATGTACTAAATGAAAGTACAAATGGGGGCAGATAAAACTTTTGAACTTTATGTCCTCAGGGCTGTATACTCACCTAGAGGCATTTGTGGGCAAACCAGTCAAAAGAGAGTTTATTCAAGCGTCAACTCAATAATATAAAAAGAGCATTTGCTGTGTGCGTGGGAGAGAGGAGGGGACAATGCATTATCCACTAATAAGGAATGCCAATATGGTAAATAGTGTGGCTGTGGTATTTCTGAAAAATATTTGGGTCAGTGTTTCACAAACATGGCAAAATAAACCAATATTGCCTCACAGACTAGAACAAAGTCTTTCATATTCAGAAAGAAGATAGATAGCTGCAATTTTAGTGTCCTAATTATTATTAAACTGAAGTCTTCTACCACCATTTCATTTTCTGTTTATTTCAAAGCAAGATATTGATTATTCCATATCATCTTTATCTAATGGTTAACATATATATCTTAAACATGTAATTCGTATGTAATATAATTTGTATATTATATATATATTACAAAATAGTACAGACTCATTACAAAATAATATTCAGACAATTCAGAAATGTATAAAGTAGAAAACAAAAGTCTCCATTTCAACCAGTATTAATAGTTTAGCTTAATTTTTTTTTCACATATTTGCTTGTGTATCTCCCAATATATAATATTAAGGAAACCCTGAAGTAGTATTTATTTTATTTTATTTTATTTTTTTAAATTTTAATTTAATTTAATTTAATTTTTTAGACAGAGTCTCACTCTGTCTCCCAGACTGCAACCTCCGCCTCCCACGTTCAAGCGATTCTCCTGCCCCAGCCGCCCAAGTAGCTGGGATCACAGGTGTGCGCCACCATGCCCAGCTAATTTTTTTTCTTTTTTTTTGTATTTTTAGTAGAGACAAGGTTTCACCCTGTCGGTCAGGCCTGTCTTGAGCTTCTGACCTCAGGTGATCCACCCACCTCAGCCTCCCAGAGTGCTCGGATTACAGGTGTGAACTACTGCGCCCAGCCTAAAGTAGTATTAAAACATTAAACTTTTTTTTTTTTTTTTTTTTTTCTGAGAGTGGTCTAACTCTGTCGCCAAGGCTGGAGTGAAGTGGCACAATCTTGGCTCACTGCATCCTCTGCCCCACAAGTTCAAGGGAGTATCCTGCCTCAGCCTTCCAAGTAGCTGGGATCACAGGCGTGCACCATCACACCCAGCTACGTTTGTGTGTGTGTGTTTAGTAGAGATGGAGTTTCACCATGTTGGTCAGGCTGGTCTCCAACTCCGGACCTCAGGTGATCTGCCCACCTTGGCCTCCCAAAGTGCTGGGATTACAGGTGTGAGACACCGTGCCTGGCCTAAAACATTAAACTTTTCTGAAACTTACTCACTTTGACATAGTATCGGGGCATCTTTTCATGTCAGCACACATTACCTGGTTGATTTTAGTGACTGCAGAGTGTGATGCATTCTGGATGCTATCATTTATATAGATAATTCTGTACTGAGCTTATTCCCTAACTCTGTTTTCCCCAATTGTAAAATTATTCATCCAATTAATTGTTTTAAGTTTCTGAGTATCTTTCTAGAGAAAAAAATTTAGTGTGTTTAGTGTGATGGTGAGCCGGGATGCCAATGACTTGGCATTAATTAGATTTTGAGGTAAACCTTGTATCCTCTCCTTACAGAGTTCTTTGAACCACTATTTGAGCTGCTAAAGGTCATAAAGTGGTTTGCTAGCTTTAGGATGACTGATTATCTCCAACTGTGCTAAGTTTTGAAATATTTTTAAACAAATTATATATTCATTTAAGCCTTCTATGCATTGACCATAGTAGTAAATTTTCTTCTTAGACTTAGACTTCTGTTGAGATACAGTTAAATAAAATAGCAGGAAGTAACATTTTATTCTAAATTTTAATTGTGACATGTATCATGCATGTATAGTTGTACACAGCATGTGTGTACAAAGTAAAGTGTCATAATAAAATGAACACATGTGTACTCACCACCCAAGTTAGGACATAGAACTTGTTAAGTTCCCTAGAAGACCCTAGTGTTCTGCCTTGACTGCCTCTCCTCCTGCTCCAGCCCCCACTACAGGTCACCTCTATACTAGATTGTGTTAATAATTCTCATGGTTTTCTTTGTAGTTTTGTTACTTAGGTATGTGCTCCTAAATAGCACATTTACTTTTCTTATTTTTGAATTACATATAAATGGAATCGTACAGTAGGCATGCTTCTGGGGTTACTCCTTTTGCCCATCATTCCATTTTTGAGATTCAACCGTGTTGATGTTTGCAGTAGATTGCTCATTGTATTACATAAATATACCACAGTGTATATATCCCAGTTTATTTTGTTGTTTGCAGGTTTTTGTCATCTTGACGTAACATCATAGTGCTGCAATAAATACTTTTCTACTTGTCTCTTGGTATACATATGTAAGGCTTCCTGTAGACAGTAATATTCAAAGATTTTTGCCTGAGATACACAGTAAAAATATATCACTTTTTTTTTTTTTTTTAATACGGAGTCTCGCTCTGTCATCCAGGCTGGAGTGCAGTGGTGCGATCTCGGCTCACCACAACCTCCACCTCCTGAGTTCAAGTGATTCTCCTGCTTTAGCCTCCCGAGTAGCTGGGATTACAGGTGTGCACCACCACACCTGGCTAATTTTTGTAGTTTTAGTAGAGATGGGGTCTTGTGTGTAGGCCAGGCTCATCTCAAACTCCTGACCTCAGGTGATCTGCCCGCCTTGGCCTCCCAAAGTGCTGGGATTATAGGCGTGAGCCACCGTGCCTGGCCTAAAATACATCTTTATTATCATAATTCAGTCAATACATATATGTACACACCTACATAATGTGTGAAGGAAAAATACATATCCTTCCTAATTGCAATACATTCTGATATTTCTATTCAATTCTTATATTTCTATTCTTTCTATTGACTGTGTTAAGTGACTGTGTTACAAGTCACAGTCTGAAATGTACAACCCTTGGATACGTACACACGAGTGGAAGTAGTGTGTTACTATATATGCACATGTCCAATTTTATTAGATGATGCCAAACTGCTTTCCACATTTATTCTCTAAACAGCAGTGAATGGGAGATTTCAGTTGTTTTACTGTTCATCAGTGCTTGATTTGACCAACCTTTAATTTTTTGCCAGTCTTCCATGTATGGGATTATATTTCATTCTATAAAGTTGAGCAACTTTTCATATGTTCCTGGGCCTTTCGTGCTTGTTTCTGTGATCTTTCTTTCCTTTGATTATTTTTCAATTGGTCTGTCATTTTCTTGTTGATTCATAGCTATACTTTACATATCCTGGATGCCAAGCTTTCATATCTTGTTCAGTTTGTGGCTTATTTTCTTACTTTTATAGTGGTGTCATTTGTTGAATAAAAGTCCTGAATTTTAATTTTTCAATCTTCTTTAAGGTTGGTGATTTTTAGGTCTACTTAGGAAATCTCTTTCTATCCTGAGTTCATAAAGATGTTCTCATATACAATTGACCGTTGGACAATGCAGAGGTTAGGCATGCTGACCTCCACACAGTTAAAAATCCATGTAAAACTTTTGATGTCTCCAAAACTTAGCTACTAGTAGCTACTGTTGACTGGAAGCTTTACTGATAGCATAAACAGTCAATTAACACATATTTTGTATGTTAAATGTATTATATACTCAATTATTATTATTTTTTTTGAGACGGAGTCTTGCTCTGTCGCCCAGGTTGGATTGCAGTGGCGTGATCTTGGCTCACTGCAAGCTCCGCCTCCCGGGTTCACGCCATTCTCCTGCCTCAGCCTTCCGAGTAGCTGGGACTACAGGCTCCCACCACCACACCTGGCTAATTTTTTTTTCGTATTTTTAGTAGAGACGGGGTTTCACCATGTTAGCAAGGATGGTCTCGATCTCCTGACCTTGTGATCCACTTGCCTCGGCCTCCCAAAGTGTTGGGATTACAGGTGTGAGCCACCGCGCCTGGCCTATATTCTTACAATAAAGTAAGCTAGAGAAAAGAAAAGCTATTAAGAAAATAATAAGTGAAAAATATATTTGCTGTTCATTAGATGGAACTGGATCATCATAAATGTCTTCTTTTTCGTCTTCACATTGAGTAGGCTGGTGAGGAGGAGGAAGAAGGGGGGCTGGCCTTGTGGTCTCAGGGGTATCAGAGGTAGAAGAAAATCCACGTGCGACTGGACTCATGCAGTTCAAACCTATGTTGTTCAAAGGTCAACTATAATCTCTTACCAGTTGTATATTTTGCCTTACAAATCTTTAATCAATCTGAAATTGATTTTTTAATATAGTGTGAAGTAGGAACCCACTTTCATTTTTTTCCCTGTGGATATACTCAATTGTTTCAGAACTATATCCCACAGTGCCTTCCTTTTCTCTACATCTGTGGTGCCAGTTTTATTACATTTTCTGCATTGGGCTGTCTCTGGGCTTTCTGTTCTGTTCTTTTTGTCTATTTGTCTATCCCTGTGCCAATATCATGGCATGTCTTAATTATCTAGCTTTATAATAAGGATCTGGTAGGGCAAGTTTCTTCCACTTACTTTTATTCTTCAGTAATTGTCTTCATCATGGTCCAAAGCTCTTCTATATAAATTTTGAGAATGAGTTTGACAATTTCTCCAAAATAACCCTTGGAGATTCTAATCTGAATTGCATTGAATCTCTAGGTCAATTTAGGAAGAAGCGATTCCTTTAGTATAGAAATTTTTCTTATCCAGGAAATGGTCTACCTTTCCATTTTATTTAGGTCTAACTTTGGCATCTCTTAATGTGTTTTATAATTTTCTCCACAGAGATCTTTCCATCTTGTTTATGTATGGGTACAATATATGTGTTGCTATTGTAAATTTGTTATGTAAAAATGCAATATATTTTTAAAATATTTATTTTATATGTACAACTTCTCTAGACCTCCTGTTCGGTTCTAATATTTAATCTGCATATCATGTGAGTTTTACACTGAGACTATCATATCATCTATAAATAATGACATTGTTTCTCCTCCTTTCTGATTGTTACACTTTTTTTTCCTATTTATTTATTTATGTGAGACGGAATCTCACTCTGTCACCCAGGCTGGGGTGCAGCGGTGTGATCTCAGCTAACTGCAGCCTCTGCCTCCCGGGTCCGAGCGATTCCCCTGCCTTACTCAGCCTCCTAAGTACAGGCGCCCACCATCATGCCCAGCTAATTACTGTATTTTTAGTAGAGACGGGGTTTTGCCATGTTGGCCAGGCTGGCCTGGAACTTCTGGCCTCAGATGGTCCACCTGCCTTGGCCTCCCAAAGTGCTGGGATTACAGGTGTGAGCCACTACACCCAGCCCATTTTATTACTTTAATATCCTGGGAAAGATCTCAAACACAATTTCAAGTAGGAGCAATGACAGCCCGTATCCTGTTGTGAAGCTGATTCAGAAAGAATGTGCTCAGCTGTTTATCAGTAAGTACTTTGTGTGCTTGCTTACATTTCGCTGTTGTTCTATATACACCATTTCGTGCTGCATAGTTTTCATGATCACTGCAGATATCGCTCCACTTTTCCCACCGGTTGGTGCCCTGAGGGTCTCACACTTACAGACCGCTTTGGATATTTTTCTTGGCTTCCGTGGGCTCCTACTGCGTTCAGCCAGTGGGGATCAATGGCAGGAGAAGGAGGAGAGCAGACAAAGGGAGGAGAAAGGTAGGACCTTTATTTCCCTTGCTGTTTCACTGTGCATCCCTGCACGAGCCAGCTGCGCCACTAGGAAGAAAGTTAGGCTTCTTTTTCTTTTTTTTCCTGACGGAGTCTCCCTCTGTTCCCCAGGCTGGAGTGCAATGGCATGATCTCAGCTAACTGCAACCTCCACCTTCTGGGTTCAAGGCAATTCTGCTGCCTCAGCTTCCCGAGTAGCTGGGATTACAGGCAAGTGCCACCACGCCCAGCTAATTTCTGTATTTTTAGTAGAGATGGGGTTTCACCATGTTGGCCAGTCTGGTCTCGAACTCCTGACCTCAAGTGATCCACCTGCCTCGGCCTCCCAAAGTGCTGGGATTACAGGCATGAGCCACTGGCCTGGCCAGAAAGTCAGGCTCCTTATGTTGCTGTGTGTGTGCGCGCGCATGCGTGTGTGGGGGTGTGTGTGCGCGCATGCGTGTGTGCGTGTGTGCGTGTGTGTGTGTGTGTGTGTGTGTGTGTGTTTCCCCTAGTTAACTTTTGGTAATTCTAACTTAATTCCACTGTGGTCAGAAATCATGATGTGTTTATTATCTTTGAAATTCCTTGAGGCTCCTTTATGGCCTAGCTCATGGTCAATTTTTTTGTATGTCTGTTTAAAAAATCCAATTCTGCTATTGCGAGATATAATGATTATTCTGTTGACAAAAATTTCCTGAGGACCTACTGTGTGCTAGGCATTGTTTTAACTGATGTGAATAAGCAGTCAACAAACAGAAAAATTCCTCCTTTTTGGGAGAGCATATTCTAGGGGAGGAAATAGAATACAAAGTAAAAAAAGAAGCATATTGTACATGTGATAACAATGAAGGAAAAGGTGGAAAAATAAAGTAGGAAAAGTACTGGAGGTAACTTTCCATACTGTTGGTCAAAGGCGGCCTCAATAAAGACTGAAGAGAACAAGCCATATAAATATTTCTGAAATTGAACAAACATACCTTAGCTATTATCATTACCTTTTAATTCTAGTTACCATTATTATATATTCCAGATATTTCATTTATTTCTTAGAGCTTTTGAAAATGTATAGAAGTTTCTTTCAAAGGCACTACAACTGTTCATATTTTCCTCATCAACCTGAAAAATTTTCCTAAAGAATCATTTAAGACAAATTTTGGACAGGGTGTGGTGGCTCACACCTGTAATTCTGGCACTTTGGGAGGCCGAGGCAGGCGGATCACTTGAGGTCAGGAGTTCAAGACCAGCCTCAGCAATGTGGCGAAACCCTGTCTCTACCAAAAATACAAAAATTAGCCTATACTAAAAATATAAAAATGAGCTGGGCATGGTGGCAGGCACCTATAATCCCAGCTACTTGGAAGGCTGAGGCAGGAGAATCGCTTGAACCTGGGAGGTAGAGGTTGCAGTGAGCCAAGATTGCACCACTGCAGTCCAGCTTGGGCAATACAGCAAGACTCCGTCACAAAAAACAAAAAAAAGACAAATTTTGGAAAGTTTCTCCCCATTTAGATATCTTTTCCCCATAAAAATATAAGGCCGGGTGGGGTGGCTCACGCCTGTAATCCCAGCACTTTGGGAGGCCGAGGCCGGTGGATCACTTGAGGTTTGGAGTTTGAGACCAGCCTGGTCAACATGTCAAAACCCAGTCTCTACTAAAAATACAAAAATTAGGTGTGGTGGGCACCTGTAATCCCAGCTAGTCAGGCAGCTGAGGGATGAGAATCGCTTGAACCCTGGAAGTGGAGGTTGTGGTGAGCCGAGATCACGCCCCTGCACTCCAGCCTGGGTGACAGAGCAAGTCTCTGTCTTAATAATAATAATAATAATAATATAACAATAATGTTTTACATAATTGTTTATGGTAAATTCTTGGTGTTTAAATAATACATCTAATCTACTAATGTGAGCATCATAACATTTTCCCTCCAAAGGAAAATACCTCCTCAGTTCTTTTTTTTTTTTTTTTTTTTTTTGAGACGGAGTCTCACGCTGTTGCCCAGGCTGGAGTGCAGTGGCGCGATCTCGGCTCACTGCAAGCTCCGCCTCGTGGGTTCACGCCATTCTCCTGCCTCAGCCTCCTGAGTAGCTGGGACTACAGGCGCCCGCCACTGCGCCCGGCTAATTTTTTTTTTGTATTTTTAGTAGAGACAGGGTTTCACTGTGGTCTCGATCTCCTGACCTTGTGATCCGCCCGCCTCGGCCTCCCAAAGTGCTGGGATTACAGGCTTGAGCCACCGCGCCCGGCTACCTCCTCAGTTCTAAAGTCCCAATTTAAAATTGGATCACATATTACTATGTACATAGTATTTAATTTGTGCTTTATTTGATTAAAACTCTTCCACCATCCTACTACAAAAGTTTTAATGAGACTGAAATAGCTCAATTTTAATACTTAATTTGAATTCCCTCTAAAATAATGTTTTATATTGGAGAAAAAGCCTATTTTCTCTAATAATAAATTAGGTAGTTGGATATATGTGAACAAATTATTTCTGGTACTCAGATTTTTCATTCATATAAAGCAAGTTGGTACCTGGATTTATTTTCCTTCTCAATCTTTGCTAGGCTTGTTTACTTCGGTATCTTTCAAGATAAACAAAGTTGGCAGTACCATTCTTCTCAGGGAGAAAAGGTCTTTATTTTGGAAAATAATTATTTTTGCTAATGGGGACATGGGGAGGGGATATGTGGAAAAGTGCTTTGCATAAGGGTGGGGGAGAGCAGAGATAAAAGAAGAATAGGGTGCCTAACAACCCAGCTGGAGGTTGGAGCCTGAATTGATGAAAACACAGAACATGTTTTCTAAAGAGGATGCTTAATGTTTCATTTAAAATCTTTCATGTTTCTTCAGTATAAATATCCTCCATTTTTCAAATCTTCAGAATGTTACTGTGTACGTTTTGAAAGTTAGCAATATGGCTTTTGTGCAAACATAAAATGAACATGTAAAAAATGTATTCAATTCATTAATGCAGGAAGTTGTATGCTATTAAGACTAGTTCAGATGAGAATTGAAGAATAGGTATAAATAGAAACTCAAGATGCTTAAATTTGGTAATAGATGAAAAACTGGGTAATTTCTTATCAAACAGGAATATTTTCAAATTTACTTGCATTGCTTTGGACGAGAATCTTTCACATTACTTTCTGCCTTCTATAATCCCTAGAGAGTTAAAAAATGGCCTTGTTAATGGAAAGAAAATCAAAGGTGCACACTCGTATAAAATGACATAATTCCCAGAGGGTCTACTAGGCCATACCTGGACCTGTAAAAGGACATACAGTAATGTCTTTTGCCCATTTCCAAGTCATGCACAATTTTTCTTGGCAGAAAAGACATGTAGACACACACTAAATTGTGACAGTTACGGAAGAGGACTGAAATACCTGTCTGAGTTGATGTGTTAAAGGAAAACGTAGCATAGGCAGAATGCTGTGACAACCCATACAGTGATCTAATTCTGTGGAAGCTGGAACTCACCACTTAGGTGAATATAAGGACAGAAACCGACTGGGAGGTCTTAGGGGAGGACATTGGACTGCTTATGAGATGTGAACAGGGACCTATAAATGTCATCTAGATTTTAATGGACAAGGTGACCATAACCACAGTTGACACCTTGGCCACACTTTTTATAAAATGATAAAAATTTTCAATTTTCAATTGTGAGAGTTAAGAGTTCTATTTCCTGCAACTTCTGAGCAGAAGTCTTGGAAAAGAAAAAACTCTCCAACCTATTCAGTAATGATGACATTTTCCAACATAACAGTGGTTTCACTGCTTTTCCAAAGGCTAGTCTGACACTTCAACATCTCTGAAGACTCTGGCTTCTCCCAGTTCGATGGCTAATATTAAAGAAAACTGTGACTAGCAAAAGGAGATGTGTCTAGATGTGCAATGACTTTTGAAGTGCTTTTGTTCATAGAGCCTAAGGGTTCTTTTCACTTACATTGGTTGCCCCTGTCCCTATCAGAGATTGTAGACCCCTGTTTGATGAATTTGGGACTAACTAGAGTGATCAGAGATTTAGCCAGATCCGGTTCCAGCAATCAAATCTAAAACTCAGGCTTGTATCAGTTGGCCATTCTAAACTTCTTAATGCTCTAGTGCTGTTTTACACTCTTTGGGTTCCAAGAGGCACTATAGGTAAGTGGTTAAGGGTTCTGCTTCTGTAGCCATACTCCCTGGGTTTGTGAATCTTGATTTTATCTTTTTTTTTTTTTTTTGAGACGGAGTCTCGCTGTGTCGCCCAGGCTGGAGTGCAGTGGCGCAATCTTGGCTCACTGCAAGCTCCGCCTCCCAGGTTCACACCATTCTCCTGCCTCAGCCTCCTGAGTAGCTGGGACTACAGGCGCCTGGCACCACACCTGGCTAATTTTTTGTATTTTTAGTAGAGATGGGGTTTCGCTGTATTAACCAGGATGGTCTCGATTTCCTGATCTCATGATCCACCCGCCTCAGCCTCCCAAAGTTCTGGGATTACAGGCGTGAGCCACTGCACTCGGCCGATTTTATCTTTTATTGGTCACATGGCCTTAGGCAAGTTGCTCAAATTCTTTCTGCCTTAGGTTCCCTAATCATAAAATGGGGACAATAGTTGTACCTTTCTTATAAAGTTGAAGTGAAGATTAAATAAATCTGTATGTTTGAAACATCCCTGACATATGTTAAGCATTATATGCATTAGCTTTAATTTTATTTATTTTATTTTTGAGATGGAGTTTCGGTCTTGTTGTCCAGGCTGGAGTGTAATGGCGCAATCCCAGCTCACTGAAACCTCTACCTCCTGGGTTCAAGTGATTCTCCTCCCTCACCCTCCCAAGTAGCTGGGATTACAGGTGCCTACCACCATGCCTGGCTAAATTTTTTGTAGTTTTTTAGTAGAGACAGGGTTCCATCATGTTGTCCAGGCTGGTCTTGAACTCCTGACCTCAGGTGATCCACCTGCCTCGGCCTCCCAAAGTGCTGGGATTATAGGCATGAGCCACCATGCCCAGTCACGTCAGGTTTAATTCTAAATTGAGTTTTAATTCACAAGATCAGGACTAAAAAAAGTTTCCATCAATAATAGATGTTCTGATATATTCAATACAGAAACATAAAAATCTATGTCATATATATGCACACATATATATGTCATAGATAGATATCAAAATATATATATGTTTATCAGCATAATGTATGTCAGACTTCTACCAGAAAAACAGAACCAGTAGGACACACACACACACACACACACACACACACACACACACACACTCTCTTACATAAAGAGAGAACTAGAGGCTGGGCACCGTGGCTCATACCTGTAATCCCAGCACTTTGGGAGGCTGAGTCAGGTGGATCACCTGAGGTCAGGAGTTTTAGACCAGCCTAGCCAACATGGAGAAACCCCATCTCTACTAAAAATACAAAAAATTAGCTGGACATGCTGGGGCGTGCCTGTAATCCCAGCTACTTGGGAGGCTGAGGCAGGAGAATTGCTTGAACCCAGGAGGTGGAGTTTGCAGCGAACCAAGATCGCAGCACTGCACTCTAACCTGAGAAACAAAGTGAGACTGCATCTCAAAAAAAAAAAAAAAAAAAAAAAAAGGGAGAGGGAAAACTAGAGAGAGGGAGGGAGAGACAGGGAGAAAGAGAGAGAGGTGGGGAGGGAATTTAATTTATTTTAAATAATTGGTTTACAGGACTATGGGGTAGGTGTGTCTGGAATTCGTAGGTCAGGTCAGCCAGCTGGAAAACTCTTGGGCCACAACTAGTGGGAATTTCCTTTTCTCAGGGAAACCTCGGTTTTGCTTTTAAGGCTTCAACTGATTAGCTAAGGCCCACCCAGATTATCAATGATAATCTTCTTTAGTCAAAACCAACTGATTGTAGATGTTAACCACGTATTCCAAATACCTTCACAGCAACACCTAGATCAATAGGTGATTTAATAATTGAATACTATAGTCTAGACAGGTTGACACATAAAACTAACCATCACAAGAAGCTTGTTATTCTAGATCATATTTCTTGATGCCTAGGCATTTAAATAAAGTTTTGCGAGAGACTGTTTCATATTCTACTACTACTGCTACTAGTTTTCTGGCATCATTTGTTTTGGATTCTGAGAGATATAATTAGGCAATTATTTCTTGACAACATCCAGCTAGCAATAGCCAGAAGCTAATTTTCCTTTATTTTTTCCCACTTGAGAAGCACTTCAAGAAAATCATCAGGAAGAAGTCAGTTGTTCTAGGCACAAGGGTTTGTCAAGTCACCTACTTGGGGGACGACTTTCTCATAGTAATGGAAGAGAGCCTTGGAGTTGAAGGAAGATTTATTTATTTTTTTTCTATTGAGAATCCTAGAATTGTAGAATTTCAGCTGAAGAGCCACTCTCTTTCCTAGCTTTACAACAGCGGCACTGAAGCTTGAAGCTTCGAAGTTGAAGCTTCAAAGCTTCAACATTACAAAGCAAATCCATGCCTGAAACAGGAATATAACCAAGTTTTCTACACATTTCCCTCGGCTATTCAAATCATCCTAACAGAAGGCATAGCTTTAAATCTACTGATGCCGTAAAACTTCTTCAGACTTTTTCGGAAAAGTTAGTGTTAATTCCAGGTAGCTATAATTTTATTATTTTTGATGGCTTTCTTACATTAAGTAGGTTGAATGGTGGAATACTTGAAAATATGATGCCATAGATAAGCATAAGAAAATCTGAAAAGAGAGGCTGGGCACCGTGGCTCATGCCTGTAATCCCAGCACTTTGGGAGGCCAAGGCGGGCAGATCGCAAGGTCAGGAGATGGAGACCATCCTGGCTAACACAGTGAAACCCCATCTCTACTAAAAATACAAAAATAGTCCCAGCTACTCGGGAGGCTGAGGCAGGAGAATGGCATGAACCCAAGAGGCGGAGCTTGCAGTGAGCTGAGATCCAGCCACTGCACTCCAGCCTGGGCGACAGCGCGAGACTCCGTCTCAAAAAAAATAAAAAAATAGAAAGGAAAATCTGAAAAGAGAATAGATTGTCTCACCTAAAATCTAAGTGAATCTTTATTTCTAAAATGTGTAGAAATGGGTAGAAAGCTTTGTTCCATTAAGTGCACAGAACTAGTGAGAGTTACAAAAGGTGTCATGGAGGGACCTGTAAGATTCATTTTAAGTCGACACTCATCTATGTGGATAGAGGGCACACAGTCAATCTTCTATTATAATGGCCAGTAGGTCTGTTTCCTTCCTCAACCATATAAGGGCCCTTAGATAATCAAGTATCATTCATCTTTTTAAACCTGAAGTGCCTTAGCCGTTAATATATGAAGTGAATTAAGTGCACTGCTAGAATTAAGGTTTCTAATTGCCTTAACATAGGTGCTTATGATGGCAAAACACTTTCCATTTCTTCTGAGATCGAGCACATAGTCGTTGTGTGTATTAATGCTTATTATTTACTTGTAAGATACACTCTTCAGAAATAGGATCAGCCTATTATACTGTAGTTATCTTCACATGTTAACAAAGAATGACAAGGCATGAAGATAATGTGATTTTAAAAATAACAGTGAATTACACCTTGACTTTCTTATGTGCAGTGAGAATGGGAAATATGATATAGATTGTTGTGAATATTTTCCTTTTGTCTATTAAAAAGCATTTTAATGATAAGGATAAGAAATATTAATATTTATATGGCACTTTTGTACATCTAATTAAATGTTGGGCTTGTAATATATAACAAAACAATTATAAGCACTGCTTCAGAACTTTTATAGCTCTTTTGTATATAAGATTTATAAAGTTACATTTACTATACTACAGGGTCAAATTTGTAAAAAGGACAACTAGAATGGCTAAAACACAGTTAGAAAGGTTTCTTTTGGAACCGAGATCGGGTTATCGTGACCTATCAGTAAACACCATAATATAAGCAGACTCTCTCCTTGTCCAAGCCACGGGCAAATGTCATCTGTCAACAGAGTCTTAGCTAACAGGTCCTTTATTGGTGGTATTTGTCAAAGGTTAAAACTATTTCCAATCTGATACCTAGAAATCATTCAGATAGAACTGCATCTCATTAATTTTGGATTGTAGGACAAGTTCAGTCTCAGGAAGTTTATATATTTTAGAGCAAAATCTGTGAAATATGCTTTACCTGAATTTCTTAATTTGCAAAATTTTGGACCCACCTTACAGGACATTATGCATTTCTCCACAAGAATGGGAGTCACGCATGAACAGGGACATTTGTCCCTTGTGGGCAGTGTATTTGTCTCTTGCATACTATAGTACTTAGTATGTATAATAAAAATAAGGGTAGCAGTAATTTCTATTTATTGAACATTTACTTAATCATCAGCCATTACATTAATAATGTTAATTGAATAAATTCTGCTTTTTTTAATGTAAGCATGGCTCTAGACATTTTAAACACATTACAGTATTTGATGCTTGCAACATCTTTGCAAGTTGGATTCGTTATCTCCATTTTAAAGGGAAGAATTAGACTCAGAGAGGCATAGGGGTCTAACCAGAAGATATTAGAGCCAAATTTCAAGGGGGAGACCTGTCAGATTCTTCTAGGTCTGCTACCTTTCTTCAATAGGGTCTGTACTCAATACATGTTGAATAAATAAATGTTCTTGAAATATAGTGTTTATAAATTACATGATAATTGCCTGGTCGGCATTTAATTTTAAGGAACTAACAGGCATTCAAACTTAAGCTATTGGCATGTTCTGAAATGGACATTTTGATTCTAATATGAATAAACATCCAGGTGCTACATTGATTTACAAGCTTTGGATGTGTTCCAGTGATTCTGATACACCTTGTTTGCTCACACACCCCTCCTCCACAGCACACTGATTTGCCACATTACACCTCCCAGGGAGGGGACTCCTTCTTGCTTACATAAGGTACCTTCTTTTTAGATTAACACTGTGATAAACACATGTTCAACTGCAGTCATCTTGGGCAAGACTTTGGATTTAAAGGTATGATGAATTGACATAATTCTCGTTATAATTACAAAGTGCAAACTGCACAAAATCCTCTTAATCTCTCTAGGCAAACACTTTTGCTAAACACTCTATTGGTGGTCTCATTACCATAGGAAAGACTGCCTGGGACAGTTTGCTAACTGTCATTGACCACCAGCCTTGAATGAAGTGTGAAGGCAAACAAAGAGGAAGTGATCCTGTGTTATGTAAAAATAATTTAGAATATTTTTAACAGGTCTTTATCCTAAGAAGGGTTGAGTAAAGCAATGATCAAAGAGGAACAATTCATAACTTTTACACATTGTTCTCTATGCCAGGAAATGTTCAAAGTAGCCTACTTGAGTTTTCTCATTTAATCTTCTCATTTAAATCTTCTGTGAGATAGGCACTATTAATTTCATCTTACAGATGAAAACACTGAGCAGACAGTGCCTTGCCAAGAGTCACACCCTTAGCAAGGAGTGAAGGCAGGAC
This sequence comes from Macaca mulatta, assembly GCF_049350105.2. NCBI lineage: Eukaryota > Metazoa > Chordata > Mammalia > Primates > Cercopithecidae > Macaca > Macaca mulatta. The sequence goes on along the minus strand of NC_133417.1, from coordinate 120,425,831 downwards.
TCAAACCAACATCTCTCAAACTACAAGGTCCACATCTGTAACTTCTCAAACTGCTTCTGAGAAATCTTCATTGCCTCAAGGATTGAGAAACTTTGACACAGCATAGGATGTCTGTGAACACCTAAACTTGACATGTTCACAACAGACCCTTTCCTCTCCCACCCCACATTCACCCAGATTTTCCCTCTTCTTCCTTTCTTATTTCTGCTACCAGGACCACCATTCACAGGGTCGCCAAGCTGGAAATGTTGACATCTCTCAATTTCTCTTAGTATTTAATTAGTTGCACAGCTCTGTGGCTTCTCCTGTGCATTGTGCCTTGAATCTATCTCTGACTTTTCCTATCTATTCCTGACTTGAGCTCAGTGTTCATTGCTTCTCAGCTGGAAAATTGAAGTCATTTTCTGACTAGTTCTACCTCCTTTATTATTATTATTTTGGTCCATCCTATCATTATGCCAAGATTCATCCTACTGCTAAGCTATGATAGTTCCCCTCCTCTGACTTTTAAAAACAAGTCTTTTATGTCTTCTGTATATGGAATTATGTCCAAATTTCTCACTTCAGGTTGTAGGGAGATGAATTGAGACCATATTCCCTACTGCTATCAGGAAAGATGTGAGGATTTTTTCAACCAGAGAGAGCCATTATCCACTAAGGTTGTGGCCCACACATTCAAGTAGCCACAGGAAGTAGTCACATGCTTGTTATCATAATGAGTCCCAGGTTGCTATTTCACAAGCAGGGCAATCAAAGCCATGTTTCAAAGAGAAATATGACTTCCCCATAGGAGACTAAATTGTGTTGTTTGGAAAAGAAAATTAATGTTTGCTCTAGTGAGATTTGCTTTTAGGTAACCTGAGAGGATGACAGCAGTAGCCTTTCTGATTCAGCTTCTTCCTCACCTCCAGAGACCAGAACCCACCTATCCCAGTTGACAGTCTGAAACTCCTAAGCAAAGGAAAGGCTGCATTACCCTATTTGATTGAAGATTGAGGCTTCCATGACAAATACAAGATGCAGCTGTTTCCCTACAGGGAAAGCGGTGGAGTTTTAAGATTGAAGGGGACTGAGATTCCAGATGTTGAAAATGAGATTGAAAAGGGATTATGGGATGATTGTGAGAGGGATTTAAAAGATAAACCATAGTTGGGAAGGAGAGGAACACCTCCTTCTCTATCACTCTCTGTAAGTATAAGCTCTTACTTTGATTTTTCTTTTCTTTCCTTTTCCTCCCCTTTCTTCCTATCTGCCACCTCCTCCTCCCCCTCTTATTTTTCATGGAATTCCATGAATTGTATGGAATCAATATAATCTATGGAATCCATATGTTTCAACCACACTATAAAGTATTCTTCTCCTCCTCTTCTCCTCCTTCTCTCATCCTCTTCCTCCCCTCCTCCTCCTCCACATGTCTCCATAAATCGGTTTGATTATTGTCTGTCTCCCTCTATTAAAATGTAAGCTCCACAAGGACAAAGAACTTTACATTATTCACTGCCTCTTCCTGAAAGCTAGAATAGAGCCTGGAATAAATTGAGTGCTCCATAAATATATGTAGAATGAATGAAGGTTGGTCATGTGAAGCTCGGATATCTAAGACAGGTCTCAGTTAATTTAGAAAGTTTATTTTGCCAAGGTTAAGGATGCACACCCATGAAACAGCCTCAGGAGGTCCTGACGACATGTGCCCAAGGTAGTCAGAGCACAACTTGGTTTCATACATTTTAGGGAGACATGAGACATCAATCAATGCATACATGATGAACATTGGTTTGGTCCAGAAAAGCATGACTACTCGAAGTGGGGAGGGGGTTTCCAGGTTATAGGTAGGTGAGAGACCAACAGCTGCATTCTTTTGAGTTTCTTATTAGCCTTTCCAAAAGAGGATTCAGATATGCATTTATCTCAGTGAGCAGAGGGGTGACTTTGAATAGAATGGCAGGCAGGTTTGCCCTAAGCAGTTCCCAGCTTGACTTTTGCCTTTAGCTTATTGATTTGGGGGTCCAAAGATTTATTTGCCTTTCATAATTCCCCCCTTTTCTTTTATAAAATATTTTGGAGAAAGCATTTTAGAAAAAAATGAGTCTCTGGTCTCAGGTTTCATCTCATCTCTTATTACTAAGATGGTTTATTCCTAGATGGGTAAGTCCCGAGTTATTAGAAAGCTCATTTTTAGCCAGTTGTGAAATCTCATGTCCTATGAAGAGAAAATACTGGAAGGAAGGGAGAAATACAACAACAAACAAAAGAACAATCCTGGAAAATTAATATAGGCCACATTACTCTGAAGCCCATTACATCAGTAGGCAGGTATGAAAGTGGTTTATGTATATAAATACTGTTATTTTCTGCTGAAGTGTAAGTTGTCTAGCTTCAGTTTGCAGGGCTTTAAGAAAGCACAGCTTAGTTTTCAGTGATTTCAGGTTAGGAAAAAATGGGAGAAAAAGGAAAAAAAAATTGAAAACATTATTTTGGAGACTTGTAGACAGGAAAAAATTAGAATTTGGTCCAAACTGTACAAAATAATAAAAATTAAAAAACATTAGGCAAAACTAGAATCTAACAACTGGTGTACTGTAGTTTTTGAAACACAATTTTTCTCTCTGCAGTTTCCCATTTTTCTAAAGACAAATCATGATAAAATTGATTTGCTTTGTTATACTTGGCCATATTATTTGTATAAAGTGCAGCAAGAATAATTATTTTCACATAGGCTTTTTAAATTGGCTTTAATGGAACTTTGTTTCATACAAGGAATCTCAGATAAGACTTTTTAAAAACTGTGCCCAGCCATGGATTTGTACCATCAAACACCTATGAGTTGGGTGAATTCCTCTCCTCTTGAGGTCCCAAGATAAACTTGGGGCTCCTAGGCCTGTCAGAAAGTGACATTCTTTGCTTACCACAGGTCACGAACCCTGTGCAGGGACTGTGTAGACAAGGTATGGGGTCAGTTTTTCTAAGGAGCTTTTATTGGTTCCATAAGTCAAGTTTGACTCCTTAAAGGAAAGCATACCATTCCAGTCAAAGCCTTGGTAAAATAACCAGTTTCTCCAATTGTGTCCTGTTACAAATGAAAACAGATTCTTGTTGGACTTATGCAAATAACTGTATCACCATAAGAATACTCAAAAATAGTTTCCAAATTCTGGAGAAATCAGGCAGAGAGAAATAAATATGCTCCAATATTTGTTCACAGGAGTATCTAAATTGTTAAAAGCTGTCAATAGCTCAAAAGAAAAGCTTTCTTAACTCTGAAAAACAAAACAAAGGATCAGCAATGCTTTAAGCAAAAAGTCAAAGAGATTAATTCCATCTTCATCTTCTGTTAGTTCAGTCCATGCAGTTAATTACTGTTCTGCTTAATATTCACGAACATTTCAGCTCTCCATGAGTCCTGAATGTTTTTTCTTCTATTCTGACATCACAATCTCCAAAGTTATCAGAAATCTGCATTCAAGAGAGTCTGTTAGAGTTTTATAGCTGATTATAAAACCACCATCTAAGGAGGATCAAAACAAGATAGCAATTGTCTATGAATGATGAAAGGTTTTAGGGCAGCCATAGTCAAAGACACAATTGACAAGGAAATTTGTTACATCTGTGGCACACAATAATTTAACATAACAATTGTAATTATGGCCAGGCGCGGTGGCTCAAGCCTGTAATCCCAGCACTTTGGGAGGCCGAGACGGGCAGATCACGAGGTCAGGAGATCAAGACCATCCTGGCTAACATGGTGAAACCCCGTCTCTATAAAAAAATACAAAAAAACTAGCCGGGCGAGGTAGCGGGCGCCTGTAGTCCCAGCTACTCGGGAGGCTGAGGCAGGAGAATGGCGTAAACCCAGGAGGTGGAGCTTGCAGTGAGCTGAGATCCGGCCATTGCACTCCAGGCTGGGTGACAGAGCGAGACTCCGTCTCAGAAAAAAAAAAAAAAAAAAAAAATTGTAATTATTACTGATAATGTACACTAAGTCATATCAGAATTATAGGAGTTTCCCATGATTTTGGAACACATACCAATAACATATTTATAAAAATACAGCCCAAAGAAAACCAAACACCATTTCATATTTGATAATGCTTCCTGTAATTTTTATACCAAATAAGCCAAATTATGTCATTTTTGGACTTTAGGGAACCTAATATCTTAAAGGATTGCATAGGTCAGAAAAAGACATAATTTATAATTTGATTTTGGAAAGTTTATTAAATATTAAGTGCTTAAAATACTTCATATCACAAAACAGAGTTGCAGGTCACTATAAGTCATTCATTTATCCAATGTGATAACTCAAGGATTTCAAAAAAAGGAGAAAACCTTTATTCTTTCAGAGAGATTTAATTTTCCAAACAGCATGAAGCCAACAAAATTTGTTTTTAAAAATTTAGAAACAATCTATAAAATTTTAATCTTGACCACAAGATGTAACTTCCATAAGCCTTTTATAATCTTTTCAACCTTTATTAAGGAGTTGGTTAATGCTTCAAGGAAACCTTATCAATCAGACACAGGGGCCCATATGCTGGTTTTGCATCAGTGTGGCTTTGACATTAATGATTAATTTACAGAGAAACTGAACTTATTTTATCTCTCAAAATCAGCCATAACAATCTCACATGCCCACCTCTTCCATGGTAGTCCCTGGGCCATGAGGAGTCAAATAGCTTTAATTTCTGGCCTTGTGTCTCAGGAATACAGTTTATTTTGATTGGCATCTTCTACCAGGTCTGAAGATGAGGCTTTAATTGCTGTCAGTGTTTAAGATTTAGCAGGAATTGGTGTCTGTTTTAGACCCAGGAATGAAAGCCCAGTAACTCAATGTCACAAGGACTTTAAAAGCACATACCAAAAGATACATGGATGTAATAACCTTAATTAAAATTTTTTAATCTCATTTTTTTTCTAAGCAAACCAAAACTTCATAATAATGGTATAGGAATTGTTTTGATAAAACACAAAATCTGTTAGGCCAGTTACCAAAAGGCAAAAGAAAAGACCTTCTTCAATCCACAGAATATTATGTTGGAAGAAAATAGTTCCTTTAGACCTTTAAGAAAACATCGTTAGCATCAGGCCCCAACATAGAGAACTCATGGAAAAAAACTTATATGAGCTGACAATGAGTTGAAGGAGAGCATTACCATTTAGCACCCTTTAAAAGGGGAGAGAAAACAAAAAATGGTGAGCTGCAATAAAAGTTGAACTTTGGGTTAAAAAAATGAAAATCTCTTATAATTTATTAAATCAATTGCTTAAGAAAATTTCATTGTTCTAACCAATTATTTAGTGTATAAGTGTTTTTTCACATCAAGCCCAATCTTTAGAAAGACCATTATAATTTCTTTTTAATTATAGGCAACTTTATCACATAAAAGTTTTTTTTTTAATAAAGCCCATTATTGTGACTTACACAGACGATTCATGACATGCTTGGACTTTCTCGTTTGTCCTGAACATCCCTCTTTCTTAAACAACCAGTCATTTTATTCTAGGACAAAATTTACCATACAAGATTGTTTCTCATATAAAATCATTTCTCTTTAAGCTTTCTTATTAAAAGACTTATTTCTTTTTTTTTTTTTTTTTTTTGATACGGAGTTTCACTCTGTCACCCAGGCTGGAGTGCAGTGGCGTGAGCTTGGCTCACTGCAAGCTCCACTTCCCAGGTTCATGCCATTCTCCTTCCTCAGCCTCCCAAGTAGCTGGGACTACAGGCACCCACCACCACGCCTGGCTAATTTTTTGTATTTCCAGTAGAGATGGCATTTCACTGTGTTAGCCAGGATGGTCTCAATCTGACCTCGTGATCTGCCCGCCTATGCCTCCCAAAGTGCTGGGAATCCAGGCATGAGCCACCACACCCAGCCACCTCTTTATCTCTAACTATTTATATCTCTCTTACTTCCTGATTCTTTTTACCTTGTTTTATACATAATCTTTAAATATACTTTGAATTAGACAAAAATTATTCACCTTTTTAAAAAGGACACACTTTTTTAAAGAATGTTTTCTGACAATATATTTTTATTGGAAAATACCCAAATAATGAAATATCTATTATGTAATTTAATATAACTTTCGATTCTAAATTATGACAGGTTGGTCTATAAGTATTCCATTACACTTACCTAATTATTTTAATCATTTACTGAGATTATTTATGGAAACTGCAATAGTCATCATTTAAAGTTATGAAACCGCCACTGCAAAATTATAACTGAGACCATGAAAAAGATCTGACGTAACAGATTCTATCTTGCTTCTAACCTTCCAGTTCCTTGTTCATTCCCAGGCATAGGCCAAACTAACTTTGGCAGGAACTTTGTTTATAGTTTAGCTTTGGAACAAACGTTAAGAGTCGTTTTTCAAAACAAACTCCCTTCCTGCATGTGCCTAAAGCCACAAGATTATAAGTTATGGTAGTCTTACTAAATTCAAGATGTAGCTATTTTTATTAAACCAACATCAATGTCTTGTTTATTAAAACATTGCACAAATAAAAATCATTCTGTTTTGGGCTGGGTTTATAGTTTTGTAACCCTTATGCCAAATTTTGACAACTTATAGTATTTGGCAGGGATAAATATGAAGTTACTTGATCAATAAAAGCAAACAAAAATGCATGCTGGCAATTCTTAAGACATTTCCAATATTACTTTACCAATACTTTTAAAGTTAGCTTATTTATTAAAGATTTTACTTAAGTCACATAGACTTGAAAAAAACATTTGATTAGTCTTTTCTTTTTTCCTGATAAAGTATGTGATTCAAGTGCTTTTATTTTTCTCAAGCCAATTAATTAGAGCTCTTTTATATATTTTCAGTAGTGAAACATTGTGTACACAACACATAAATACATAGTTGTATTAGTAATACTGATAAAAGTACATCTGGGCCAGGCACAGTGGCTCACACCTGTAATCCTAGCACTTTGGGAGGCCAAGGCGGGTGGATCATGAGGTCAGGAGATCAAGACCATCCCGGCTAATACAGTGAAACCCCGTCTCTACTAAAAATATAAAAAAATTAGCCGGGTGTGGTGGCAGGTGCCTGTAGTCCCAGCTACTCAGGAGGCTGAAGTAGGAGAATGGCGTGAACCCGGGAGGGGGAGGTTGCAGTGAGCCGAGATTGTGTCACTGCACTCCAGCCTGGGTGACAGAGTGAGACTCCATCTCAAAAAAAAAAAAAAAAGAAAAAAAGAAAAAAAAAAAAAAAGTACATGTTATAGATTCCTAAGACCTCCTTTTTTTTCCTACCTTAGATTTGCAAATTCTTGATAACCTGTTTTATTATCCTGTCAGTTGTTGGTTAAATAGTCCTAAATCTGTATATTGAAGGAAACAACTCTTAGATGAGAAATCAGATAGCAAAATTTACATCTCAGACACAGAGATAAATAATCTGGTGGTGTAGAGGGAGATTAAAGATGGATGCCAAATCAAACATAAAATTACAGAAATCTATCACAGGATTGTATAAGGAGGCCAGTTTTATTTAGATAAGGACTAGTTATCTTTTAACTGGATCTGTGAGCTCTGGGCATAGCCCACACTGAACCTTGGGTCTCCAAAAATGGAGAATTCTTATGAGGCTAGATCATGTGATGATTTTACAGTGCACTTAATTTTTTTTTTTTTCTTAACAAAGACATTTGTAAGTGTCTAAATGACATTCTTCCTTAAAAAAACCAAGGGTAGGCTGGGTGCAGTTTTTCTGGCTGGGCACAGTGGCTCACACCTGTAATCCCAGCAATTTGGGAGGCCGAGGTGGGTGGATCATCTGTGGTCAGGAGTTGGAGACCAGCCTGGCCAACATGATGAAACCCCATCTCTACTAAAAGTACAAAAGTTGAGCCAGGCGTGGTGGCGGCCACCTGCAATCCCAGCTACTCAGGAGGCTGAGGCAGGAGAATCTCTTGAACCCAGGAGGCGGAGGTTGCAGTGAGCCAAAATCATGCCGCTGCACTCCAGCCTGGGCAACAAGAGTGAAATTCCGTATCAAAAACAAAACAAAAAAAACCAAGAGTAGCCTCCGTTGCAATAACTATTTTAGTCAAAAAATCAGGTAACACAATACAAAATCAAGCAGTTTAAGAGCTGAGACAAGCTTGTCTGTTTACACTCTTGTGGTTCCATAAGGAAAAACAGAGGTTTCTCTCCCAAGGGGAGTCTGGTGCCTTCATCATTTTCTTTAAGGAATTCCAGGCTATTATAAACTATTTTAGGTCCCTCATGCAGCAGGGAGTGCAAGAGAAAGGAGAGACAGCAGAAGTAAATGAAGAAAACAGAATTCAGTCAACTGAGAAGAAAAAAAAAACTTTCGTTCAAAAAAAAAAGACAAGGTCCTAGGAGACAAAGAAAACAAAAATATGAAAGCCTTTTGAAATACAAACACACACACATACACATCTTGATGTTAGCTTTTAATTAAGCTGACTTTTAACCATTGAGCACCTTTAAAAAAAGTCCTTTAAAATCTCATTACCATGTTTCAGCTAGGACAAACAGCTGCTATTTCAGAACTACAAAGTATCAAACTAGAAAGGGCCTGATTTAGGAACCAAACCCAGACTATGGTGGTAGAAACAAACAAAGCAGAACCTTAGCTATCCAACTGTAGTGTGGGGTGATAGCCAATTTGGCCTGGCTAGCAAAAAGGTGGGCTTATTTTATAAATAAAGCCCTGTAAGTAGTCAAAATAAAAAAACTTTCCTTTTTTTTTTTTTTTTCCTTTTGTTAGCGGTTTTTCTCCTCCTCCACCATACTACCTTTTGTGAGTGGTGTGTGTGTGTGTGTAGGGGGGAGGGGGGGACGAAATTAAGCCACTTCAGAGAACTTGCTCCCCATAATTTGGAACTTTCCTTTGGATTTGATCAAGTGAGATACAGTTGTTCAAACCCAATGGAAAAAAGACTGAAACAACAAAAATAGAAACAAACAACAACAACAACAAAAAAAAAATAAGGAAAATAAATGATCGCACAACTTAGTGCTTTAATGATAAGGAGAAATTAAGACCAGCTCGTTGTTAATTTTAACTTTAGCTGAGACAAACCCCAATTCATCTACTTACCTAGTAATGGGTCTCAGGCTGAAGACTGCTCTCTACCATCCTAGAGGCAGGAAAAAACTCAAACTTCTCTTTCCTGTTGGAAGCAAGCCCAAACTCAATAAAGGGGTTGCCTGCCTTCCGTCACCATGGAAGCAGGAAAACTTGCCTTCCTTGTATTAGAAGCAAGTAATGTCCAAAAAAATGAGTTGTATGGCAAAATTAACTTTATATCTCAATCAAATTTTGGGAGATCAGAAATTCTCTGGAGGTGATGCTTCCAAGTCTCAGCAAATTTTCCTATTGGTTTGAGTCATAGAGATAGCTCAAAGCCCAGGCACGGTGGCTCACACCTGTAATTCCAGCGTGTTGGGAAGCTGAGGTGGGCAGATCATGAGCTCAGGAGTTCGAGACCAGCCTGACCAACATGGTGAAATCCTGCCTCTACTGAAAATACAAAAACTAGTTGGGCGTTGTGGCACATGCCTATAGTCCCAGCCACTCAGGAGGCTGAGGTAAGAGAATTGCTTGAACCCAGGAGGTGGAGGTTGCAGTGAGCCAAGCTCATGCCACTGCACTCCAGCCTGGGTAACAGAGCAAGACTCTATCTCAAAATAAATAAGTAAATAAATAAAAGATAGCTCCAGCTGGCACCAAGCACTCATGGATTTATGAAAGGTCAGGAGCACGTCCACTTAGTATCCCTTTGTGGTTACCAAAATGTGAACCCCGAGTATCTGAGACAGGTCTCAGTTAATTTAGAAAGTTTATTTTGCCAAGATTGAGTGTGCACACCTGTGACACAGCCTCAGGAGGTCCTGATGACATGAGGCTAAGGCGGTCAGCACAGCTTGATTTTATACATTTTAGGGAGATATGAGACATCAATCAACATATGTAAGATGAACATTGGTTGGTCTGCAAAGGCAGGACAACTCTAGGCGAGGAGGCGGTTTCCGGGTTACAGGTAGGTGAGAGACAAACAGTTGCATTCTTTTGAGTTTCTGATTAGCCTCTCCAAAGGAAGCAGTCAGATATGCATTTATCTCAGTTAGCAGAAGGGTGACTTTGAATAGAATGGGAGGCAGGTTTGACCTAAGCAGTTCCCAGCTTGACTTTTCCCTTTAGCTTAGTGATTTTGCGGCCCCAAGATTTATTTTCCTTTCACAGTCAGAAGGAAGGAAGGCATAGCAAAACTTTGGAAGGCACAATCCATGATGTCTTCCCCATCTTGTGCACTATAAGGGGCCAAGGACTTTGTCCTTCTATAATCTGCTTTGAGAAGTTACCTAATCTTTTAGAAAGTGAACTGCTTTCACATGGATGGATCTCACAAACTTAATGTAGAGCAAAAGAAGTAAGACAGAAGGGAATTCATGTAATATAGTTTCATTTAGATGAAGTTAAGACAAAACTCTGTTGTCAAAAGATGTCACTATGGTTGGTAAGACTATTTTCTTAAAACAGCAAAGAAATGATTACCACAAATTTCAGAATAATGAGAATAGAAAAGAAAGTGTGATTGGCTGGACTATTTCTCAGCCAGTATATACCCACCCAGCTCTAGAGGTTGCTCTCAGATGGTGCTATCCTGACCTTTCCAGGAACTTGAAACTATCTTGAATAGTTCCCCTAGTAATTTGGAAGGTTCTTATTATTACATAACCAATCTAAAACTTAGTCATGTAAAAACAAACATTATCTTATGCTCACAGACTCTGAGTTGAGAATCCAGGCAGGGTACGGTAGGGACAGCTGGCCTGTGCTCCACAACGTCTGGGATCTCAGTGGAAAGCCGTGAAGGCCAAGAGTGCCTGGAGGCATCTTCATTCACAACTGTAGCTGGGATCTCAGCTATGCTTTTGGCTGGAACACCTACATGTGGCTTTCCTATTTGCCCTGGTGATAGGGACAGGAGGCAGAGAAATTCTAGGCAGGAACAGGGCAGGGGCCTTGGTGAAGTCCCACTCTCAAGCCTGGAAACTGCAGCCCAATGTGAGAACATCTTGTTTTCCCACTTGAATGTTGCCTTTTCCAAAACCACCCCGGCCCACCCCACTTCCCATCCTGTACCCACAAAAACCCCAGGCTCCACTGGTGGAGAGTAGATAAGGGAGAAGAGAAGAAGCAGCTGAAGGTCAGAGAGAAGTAGGATGACTTCACAGGGATGGTTTAATGGTGGGACTTTGGAGAAATGTCCAGCAGGATATGGCCAGACTTCAGGGGAAGAATACCTTCCTGCTCCATCCCCTTTCCAGCTGAGAGCCACTTAAAAGCCTCTGTATTCACCACCCTTCAATTCATTTATGAAACCTGATTTTTCCTGGATGCCGGACAAGAGCTTGGGATATAGAAAGCTGTCACACCAACACTCTGCCCTCATGAAAAGATAGAGCGTCTGACCCGTTCAACACTTAAGCGATCCATGAATGGCAAAGTCAAAAGAGGACACTGTAACACACACCCCTCTGGGGCTTTGGGGGTTGCAGGTAATTCCCCACTAGATGCTGCTGTGGGGCTGCACAGAGTTTTTCTCCTGCCAACACTCAAAAGCTCTTGCCCTGGCTCCTGCACCTGCTCACCTGCATGCTCCCCCTCCCGCAAAGGCATGAGAGTTGTGGGCTGAGTAAGCCAGGCACCCCTGTTAGGAGGCCCATGGGGGGTCAAAGGAAATTTCCTGTTTCACTGGGACTTTTTTTTTTTTTTTTTGAGTTGGAGTTCTGCTCTTGTCCAGGCCGGAGTGCAGTGGCGTTGTGTCGGGAATTGGTGGGTTCTTGGTCTCACTGACTTCAAGAATGAAGCCGTGGACCCTCGCGGTGAGTGTTACAGTTCTTAAAGATAGTGTGTCCGGAGTTTGTTCCTTCAGACGTTCAGATGTGTCTGGAGCTTCTTCCTTCTGGTGGGTTCGTGGTCTCGCTGTTAGGAGTAAAGCTGCAGACCTTCGTGGTGAGTGTTACAGCTCTTAAAGGCAGCATGTCTGGAGTTGTTCGTTCTTCCCAGTGGGTTCGTGGTCTCGCTGGCTTCAGGAGTGAAGCTGCAGACTTTCGCGGTGAGTGGTATAGCTCATAAAGGCAGCATGGACCCAAAGAGTGAGCAGCAGCAAAATTTATTGCAAACAGCAAAAGAACAAAGCTTCCACAGTGTGGAAGGGGACCCGAGCAGGTTGCCGCTGAGTGGGTTGGGCAGCCTGCTTTTATTCCCTTATCTGACACCACCCACATCCTGCTGATTGGTCCATTTTACAGAGAGCTGATTGGTCCGTTTTGACAGAGTGCTAATTGGTGCGTTTACAATCCTTGAGCTAGACACAGAGTCAGGGAGTGCTAGTTAGCTAGATACAGAGTTTGCTAGATACAGAGTACCAGTTGGTGTATTTACAAACCTTGAGCTAGACACAGAGTACTGATTGGTGTATTTACAAACCCTGAGCTAGACACAGAGTGCTGATTGGTGCATTTACAATCCTTGAGCTAGACACAGCATGCTAGATGGAAAAGTTCTCCAAGTCCCCCACTAGGTTAGCTACCTACAGAGTACTGATTAGTGCACATAGGATCCTCCAGCTAGATATGAAAGTTCTCCAAGTGCCCATCCAGTTCAGGAGCCCAGCTGGCTTCACCCAGTGGATCCTGCACCCGGATGTAGGAGGAGCTGCCCGCCAGTCCCAAGCTGCCGCCTGCACTCCTCAGCCCTTGGGCTGTCCATGGGACCAGGCGCCAGGGAGCAGGGGGCAGCGCCCGTCCGGGAGGCTCAGGCCACACGGGAGCCCACGGCAGGCGGGGAGCTCAGTCATGGCGGGCTGCAGGTCCCGAGCCCTGCCCCGCAGGGAGGCACCTAAACCCAGCGAGAATTTGAGTGCAGCCCGGGCAGGCTGGCATTGGTGGGGGATCCGGCGCAAACCTCCACAGCTGCTGGCCCGGGTGCTAAGCCCCTCACTTCCCTGGGCCGGCGGTGCCAGCCAGCCACTCCATGTGCGGTTCCCGCAGAACCCACGCCTGCGCCCTTGGGAACTCGCACTGGCCCGCCAGTGCAGCCCCGGTTCCAGCCCCTGCCTCTCCCTCCACACCCCCCGCTAGCAGAGGGAGGAGGCTCCGGCCTCAGCCAGCCCAGAGAGGAGCTTCCACGGTGCTGTGGTGGGCTGAAGGGCTCCTCAAGTGCCACCAGAGTGGACACCGAGGCCAGAGGCCGAGGAGGTGCTGAGAGTGAGGGCTGCTAGCACATTGTCACCTCTCAGTGTGATCTCAGCTCACTGCAGCCTCCACCTCCCAGGTTCAGGTGATTCTCCTGCCTCAGCCTCCTGAGTAACTGGGATTACAGGCGCCCGGCACCACACCTGGCTAATTTTTTGTATTTTTAGTAGAGATAGGGTTTTACCATGTCAGCCAGGCTGGTCTCAAACTCCTGACCGCAGGTGATCCTTGGCCTTCCAAAGTGCTGGGATTACAGACATGAGCCAACACACCCAGCCTCACTGGGATTATTCACAGCATGATGCCTGCGTTCTGAGATCAAATGGCCCAACAAGCAGGAAGTGGAAGCTTCAGGCCTGGACCTAGAAACTCACAAAGCACAGCTTTACCATATTCTATTGATCAAGCAGTCACAGACCTCAGGTACAAGAGAAGAGGGTATAGATTCCACCTCTTTTTGGAGTTAGAGAAGTAGAGATATATCCCCTGGAGGAAAGGAACTTTAGAATTAAAATAACATGTCATTTTCCTATTCCCTTATTATTCCTCAAAACTCCTATTTTTTTCTGGCTAGGCATAGTGGCTCATGCTTATAATCCTTTCAGGAGGATCGCTTGAGGCCAGGAGTTTCAGAGCAGCCTGGCAACATAGTGAGACCTCATTTTTACAAAACAAAACAAAAAAAAAACCTTTGACTTTTTCTGTATTCTCTATTATGATTATTGCTACACCCAACTAATTTCCCAAGATGGAAGCTGGAAGTTACTTTTGACTCTTCCTCTGTTCATTCCCCAGATTCTATCAATTTCTAAGACTTGTCAAATCCACCTCCTACATGTATGTGTATTTCCACCACCTAGCATAGTGTCACCATCCTAGTACAATATAGTAGCAATCTATGGAACAAAAGAGACAGAAAGAGAGAGGGGTGTGTGTGTGTATTGGTGGGGGGGAGAGAGAGAGAGAGAGGAAATTGAGAGCCTTGGATATCAAGCTCTTAGCCAACGACCATAGGGCTAATTAATAACTGAGCTAGGTCTTGAATCAAGGTCTCCTAAATTCCAATCTAGTTCATTGATTCCCTCTTGTTGCATTTTATCCTCTTCATCTACAAGTATTTTGGTTTTCAGGTAGGCAGGAACAAAACAGGATGCATTATTATATCTCACATCGTTCTTTTTCTAGTTAAAATTCAAAGCTGGGGAGGGCATTTGATCTGTCTTCATTTGCCTAAGAACTTCCACTACCCACTAGCCTCTGTCTCAGGCAACACTTAATCAAGGTGAGGAAAGAACAGATGCACCAAAAATACGTTAAAGAAAACACGTCAGCTGAAACATTAAGAAATGATAATTTTAATAGGCAGGAGGAATGGTTTCTCCTAAATAAACTGCTCAAAGAAAAGTAGTAGGTGAGGTTAGACAGTGACACCCACGTCCTAGAATTTCAGACCTTCAAACAAGGCAGTTTGTTGTTTCGATTATGTAAGGCATCACTGTAATTCTTTATGAAACAAAGGCTAGGGCTGATCAGTCTTCACACTGGAGCGATGTTAACAGGCTTGCTGGCAGACCCGGCTCTCCTTCAGTGTAGAGCACAGACACATTCTCAAAGTGGTATCTGCAGTAAAGACCACAGTGGTAGAAAAAGAGTCAGAAGAATCAAATGGCATAGACTGACTATGTACACTCCAGGTATTAGTTGCTGGTTAACTTTCTTAAACACCCATGAAACACTGCTGGCTCTCCTATTCTCATGCTCGTTATTGGTTTCATTTCAAAATTTTCTCATACTTACATTTGTCTACCCATAGGACAAAAAGGCATTGCCATAGAGCATGTGGTGAAATGTTTGCATTTTTAAAAATCTGTGACAAGAGAGCAAAGATGTCCTATATTTTGGGAAATGCTGCAGAGGTGAAATAAAGTATAATGGGAATGTGTCCAGACCATCTACTCAGGTTACTTTACATTTACCATCAAAACAAAATCCCAATGTTTAGAAGTTTGGAGAAAATATGAAATACATCTTAAAATTGTGTGTGTGTTTTTTTTTTTGGTGGGACTTCTTATGTACCAACCCCAGCTATGTGTACCCATCACTGTTTGAACATCACTGCTTAATTTTTCAGTGATGACTTCTTAAAAAATTGTATATTTAAGGTGTACAGCTTGATGATTTGATACAGGCATACAATGGGAAATAATCAACACGATTGAGATAATTAACTAATCTGGCACCTCACATTGTTGCCGTTGTTTCTGTATGTGGTGAAAACAGTGTCTACCCTCTTAGCAAGTTTCATGTATACAGCACAGTAGTGATACCTCTAGTCACCATGCTGTACATTAGATCTCCAGAACTCATTCATCTTGCATAATTAAAACTTTGCATCTCTTGAGAACATCACCCATTGCCATGCCCTGGTAACCATCATTCTACTCTCTGCTTTTCTGTTAGATCCTACATATAAGTGAGATCATGCAGTATTTGTCTTTCTGTATCTGGCTTATTTCATTTAGCATAATGTCCCCCAGAGCTATACAGTGATAACTTCTGAGCCCTTGTCCTTGAAATAGTGCATGAATGGCCTTCATAGTTTACACACAAAGGGGCCTGCTTTACATGCCTATCCATCACACAACATCTTTCTCTGCCTCATTTCTGAGTGACCAACTCTTCTGTGTCCACTCCTGTGCTTTCCTGTACCTCCTTGTTGTCTCCAAGTTACCCTACATACCACTGAGCTCTGGACTTCCACGGAGGCAGAGGCATCTGCTTGGCGAAGGTCCTAGCTCACATTCATCATGCTCTTCTTTCTGGCTGTTCTCCAATGATGCAGATTTTAATAATTTTCAGTGGAAGTTAGCGAATAGCCAAATATCAGTAAGACAGGTAGTAGGCTAAAGAGAGAAGAAAAGTAAAAGAAGCCTGGACAATCTATAAATTACATACTGTTGTTAATCACCTTTTAAGAGTTGGTGGAAGAAGAATTTTAGAAGTGAGGATATAAAGAATATTTCACTGGGTCTACCAAATTGATTCTCTATGAAATCTTTCAGAACCAAATTCTCTCTTTCTCTCTCTTTCTGACTTTTTGTTATATTTTGGCTCTTGTTATTTTTGAAGTGATATACTAATTACATTTAAAATATAATAATTGAGCTCAATAGCCCCTGTTCCAGAAATTTCTAACCACCTTATTATTTGCCAGAGGATTAAATATAATTGTTTTAACTCTTTCCTTGAAGAAATAGAAGGTAAAATGATTTGCACACAAGGTCACTTGTTTCCAATATGTAACTTGATAACCATTCCTACAGTATCTGAAATTAAAGAAACAATTCTCACAAAAATTGAGCATCCTGCTATGTATAATAAACTGTGCATTGAAATATGTTCTCCAGGCTAATTGCAGATTCTGTCATACTTTTAGACTGTCCAGCAATTTTTCCATTCTGGAAGTTTGTTACATATAGATTCTATCTGAACCTTCAAAATAACTTTTAAAGCATGAGTGTGACTAGCCAACCAACCACTACCTATACATATATATATAATGTATAATACAGATAATATATAATATATAACATATATAATATGTAATATATAATATATGTTATATGTAATATATGTCATATATAACATGTAATATATATCATATGTAATATATATGTTTTATATTATATATCATATAATATATATGTTTTATATTATATGTCATATATATTATATATGTTATATATTATATATAATCAGTTTGTAAATGTGAAAGACTGTAGGGAAAAATGGCAAGGAAGGATGAGAGCATCAGAAAGGATCGAGAGAGTGCAGATATTTTGTAGTTTAGAACTTTAGAATAAAGCAGCAATCTACGTTTCACTGCAAGCTAAGTACTATTTACACAATTGTTCTATTAAAATTGAAATAATATTGTAGTTAATCCTCTACATTTAGGAGCTTTATTATGGAATAAATTTAAAATCAATACAAGTGAAGTTCAAGAGAGGGTCATTGCATGAATATGTTCATAATCGTAAAAAGTTCTGCAACAAATCCCTAAAACACGGAAGTTTTCAGTATTTACAAATGAAGCTGGGATAAAAGCTAATATAGGAAGTGAAGCTGTATATAGAATTTTTGAAACCTAGCTTTTGAAGCATATTTGGTATCTTTCAAAAAAAATCTATCTTTCCTTTTACATAACCCTCACCCTCTACTCATTTAACCCACAGGCCAAGTTCCTCTTTGCTGTTTCTTATTGTTAAATTTCTTTTCTTTCCTTTTTCTTTTTTTTGAGACGGAGTTTTGCTCTTTTTGCCCAGGCTGGATTGGAGTGCAATGGCAGCATCTCGGCTCACTGTAACCTCCGCCTCCTGGGTTCAAGCCATTCTCCTACCTCAGCCTCCCAAGTAGCTGGGATTACAGGCATGCGCCACCACACCCAGCTAATTTTGTATTTTCAGTAGAGATGGGGTTTCTCCATGTTGGTCAGGCTGGTCTCAAACTCCCAACCTCAGGTGACACACCTGCCTCGGCCTCCCAAAGTGCTGGGATTACAGGCGTGAGCCACCGTGCCCGGCTTATAATTATTCTCTTACTAGATCAAGTGCATGTGTTTTTATCATATGAGGGTTATACAGTCTGGACTACACAGAAAGCCTGAGAAAGCCGGTTCCAGTTGCTGATATTCCTTTTCCCCTAACCTGTCACAGGGCGGCTTATGAGGTCTTTGCTACTGATTTTAGTGTTGTCTTTTTTTTTTTTTTTTTTCATGAACATATAGCTTGATGAGTTTTTTTTTTTCTCTTGATTATGAAGATTCCTTGCAGTGCTCCTTTGGTTGCTGTGCTTTTTTGTTTGCTCTCTCTAAGATCAAAGCTGAGATTTTTCTAACATTGGAAAAGCAGGGTTTTCTCTTTTGCAAGTACCACTGACCCAGCCACTCTGCCATTTTATTCTGTTTTGGGGAAATCTTGGATTAGTCCTTCTCCCATTAATGGGAACAAATCAGGAACGATTTCCTGAGCTGAATTGCCTTTTGGTCACTGAAGGACACACATATCTGCTTCTGCTCTTCCACCAGGAGGATGAACAATTAGCACAGAGCCCACCAAACGATCAGACCTAGGTTCATCGAATTCACTATTTGTAGATCATTTGAGAGGAGTCACTCCTAATTGTCTAATGAGTTAGTTTGGAATTAAATACAAATGAATGATTTTTCGAGTGGTCCTTTGTTAGCTTTGTTAGTTAACAAATTTGTTAGCTTCATTTGCTTTTGTTTTGATTCAATTTTGGGATTCATTTTTTCATATTCTTTTCATTTTATATCATTTTGTATATGGTTCAAAACAGAAATGTGTATTCAACAGAAGTTATCACTCCTATTGGCCCATTTCCATCCATCTGTATAGATAACTCTTGCCATTAGCTTCTGGCTTACTTTTCCTATGTCTCTTTCTGCAAAATTAGCAAATATTTGTGTATGTGTGTGTTTTTATATATATTAGTTTTCATTTGTTTTACATAAAAGGCAGCATACTATATACATCCTGTATATATATAGCTATATACTACACATGCTATATATATCACAATATGTATTCATTAACAATACTAATCTCAGAGATCTTTCTTATACTTTTTGCTTGTTTCTGCATAGTACTCCATTATGCAGATATTATAGTAAAGACTTTTGGTCAACATATCCCCAAAGAAAACTGACAATCATGGAACTTGCACTTCATAAAATTTGTTAAATATTAAAAACTTATGGAAGAAGCACGTTGGAAAAATTAGTCAAAGTTAGAGTTGGTAGAAATAAGCCATAAAAAAACCAAAAGCTAAAACTTCACATGGTAAGGTTTGTTATTGACTAAAAACTAATATCAGAATCAAATCTTAACAAAGTTTAGATATGTCAAATTTGATGTGGGGAAATTGAGCTTGTTAGAAAGAAGAGCTGCCAGAGAAAAACCACATGGTGGAAGCCATAATTGGAAAAATATTATGTTTTCAAGAAATCCAACAGAATGATCATAGTCTCAGAGTAATATTTAAGTTAGAAAGAATCAATGTCAATAAAAGTAATTTCAGTTACATTAAAGATAAAAATGAAAAAAATGAACTGCACTGTATAGAAAATTGAACAAAGAATCAAATTGGCTTAATGGAATGAGCTCGAGAAAATACATTCTTGATGAAAATTAAAATCGATCATATTTGTATAATTCTGCTTAAAATATTGTACACAGGATCAAAACATCTACTGGGTCCTGAGGTAGAATCAAAACAATGTATATGGATGTGTCCTGGGCTACTTTTCCACAGTTCTCCCCTTGATTTTTTTTCTTCTTCTCTTCTTTCTTTCAGTCTCTGGTAGTCATCGATGTGCCATTTTGGAGCTGCTTAACTATGCATCAATTAGGCTTTTCTTTGTAGTATTATTTTTCTACTTCCCATTTCCTACTGACTCAGTGTCCTCCTTCTTCAGATTATGGGTGACCCTCTCTCCTCCCTCTCTCCTCCCATCCTGAGTCACCCATAATCTTTACTGACATCTGTATACGTCACATATTCATTGGCATGCTGAAGGGAGCACCCAGTTGTCCTTGTGAGTGCTCTCACCACCTTCCTTTGAAACCTATCTTGACTTTTCTGACTCCCTGCTGCTTCTCCTCTCTCTGCCCTAATTTAAACTCTTAATTCCCTGAAATTTAGCGCAACTCTGGCTGGGACCAGTCGCATTCCTGGTTGAGAAATTCCAAGAGCTCTCAGTGAAGGGCTCCAATGACTAAGCATCTCATCAATTCTGCTGCCAGTTCCATGCTGGTATTGTGTCTTGGTATGACAACTGTGTTTAGGCTTGTGCCTTGATAAAGGTTCCATAATGTGTCCTGATTCCAGATTCTGTATTCTTTTTTTGCCTGAGTTTCTGTTTTGAGAGCATGTTTGGTACTTGTGTTTCACTAAGACTGCTTTGCCAGCCTTCTCAAAGGACTGAGTGCTGCCCTTGAACTCTAGCCTCAGATCTAGGACCCTGTTTCCTGTGTCCAGAGTTTCCTGATGTCTATCAGCCACCTGTCTGGCTAGACCTATGAGTATTACCTACCCCAGATCACAGATCTCCAGGTTCTCCATGTCCACCAGAACCACGATTTATCTCAGTGAACCTCCCAGGCATTGAGCATTTGACTAGACTCCTTCCTCATGCACCTACACTTTTCTCCAAGTAGGCCATAGTTCAGGTTCTGCTTCTTTCCATTCCTTGACAATGGCGCCACCCTTCAGCACCTGCTAAATTCTGGGAAGTGATTTCCATGTCCAAGTCTCAAATTAAGCCTTAACTTCAAATTTCAATTTTGGCAAAACCTTTATTTAATTATTATTAATAAATTATTATCAAACGATTATTACTAGTATATAACTAATACATAATTATTAAACTAATTATTAAGCTATTAATTACCTAATTATTCGACCATTCTTCATTCTTCCACGTTTTCATTTTCTTCTTTTTTTTTTTTTTTTGGTCTGAGACATGTTCCTGCCATCATGTTGCCCAGGCTGGTCTCGAAATCCTGGACTCAGGTGATCTCCCACCTTGGTCTCACAAAGTGCAGGGAGCCACTGCAGCTAGTCTCCACTCTTTTTTGAGTTTATTTCTCAATATTTAATCTATTTTGGGAGAGTTTTTGTTGTTTCATTTACTCTATATTGCTCTTAAGTGTCCTTAAAGTAACAAATAATTCACCTACTACCTGCCTCTGTCAAAAAATGTCATATCATCATTGTTCCTCAAATGGAAAGGTTATACAGTATTAATTTATTAAAATCTTGCTATTTGCCTGGGCACCTGGGGTACAAAGATAAATAAAACATACTCCTTGTCCTTAAGGAACTCACTCACTACACAATTATAATACAATATGATATAAGTTCTACCAGGTGTAATATGTAAGGAACTTTGGGAGAACAGAGGTGAGTTTGACTTACCTGCCTTGCAGTGAAACGATCAGCAAGATCGTTAATGACAAATAAGGTGTAGTCCTTGTCCTTAAGGAACTTACTCGCTACACAATTACAACACAATATGATAAAAAGTTCTACCAGGTGTGATGTGCAAGAAACTCTGGGAGGACAGAGGTGAGTTTGACTTACCTCCCTGGCAGTGAAATGATCAGTGGTTGCCCAACAGCCAATTTGAGCTAGTTCCTCAAGAATGAGGAAGAGTTTGCCATAGGGGGCAACTATATGCCTAACAGAAGAAACAGGAAGTGGAAAGGTACCCAGGCATGTCAGAGCATGGCCCATTCCACTGGAGGAAGCATGAATAACTTGGATGGCTCTATTATAAGCAGCACTGAAATAGGAGGGGCAGGAAATATGGCTGGAGAGACAGGATGAGGACCTCTGATGAAAGACCTTGTATGCTATGCTAAAAAGTTGGGACCTGATTCTACAGGTGATAAGACTGCTCCCTGACAGTTGAGCAATTCCTCAACTGCCTTATGGAATAATCTAGTCCTTGACTGCCAAAAATTTATTCGCAGTGTTTTAAGAAAACAGTAGGAGTCCAGTGCTCTGAAAGTTACATAAGGCTGGAGTGATTCTTCCAGAAGGCAGGTGCCATGGTAAATAGCTCTACAAATATATTTTCCCACATTTTACACACAAATATTTTTCCTTGTTCTGTGGATACCTTGTAGAAAAATACACTTAAAAGTATAGCTTAGATCTCCCTGCTCTTCTATTGATTTACTTGTATTTGAATTTTATGGTGAGTATAAATTTTTTTATGGCAAAAGTCACCTTTTTGTGTGTGTATGTGAGAGTGTGTGTGTGTGTGTGTGTGTGAGGGAGAGAGAGAGAGAGAGATTAGAAGAGCTTTCTGATTTAGGCCAGGCATGGTGGTTCATGCCTGTAATCCCAGCACTTTGGGAGGCCATGGTGGCCAGATCACTTGTGGTAAGGAGTTTGAGACTAGCCTGGCCAACATGGTGAAACCCTGTTTCTACTAAAAATATGAAAAACAATTAGTCGGGTGTGGTGGTGAGCACCTGTAATCCTAGCTACTCGGGAGGCTAAGGCAGGAGAATCTCTTGAACCTGGAAGGCAGAGGTTGCAGTGAGCTGAGACAGTGCCACTGCGCTCCAGCCTGAGTGACAGAGTGAGACTTCATCTCAAAAAAAAAAAAAAAAAAAGCTTCCTGATTTGTCAATGTCCATTTTGTTGTTCTCAAAGCTGTTTTGATTATGCATGGCTTCTTCCCTGACTTACTGTTAGGATAAGCTCTCAACATTTCCTGGCAAAAGACTAACAACTTTAATTATATCATTTGGTTCTGGAAAAGGAATTATCTGTCAAGTAACCATGAAAATATTTTCAAAACTCTTTCTTTTTTTTTTTTTTTTTGGTTGAGACAGAGTCTCGCTTTGTCGCCCAGACTGGAGTGCAGTGGCCGGATCTCAGCTCACTGCAAGCTCCGCCTCCCGGGTTCACGCCATTCTCCTGCCTCAGCCTCCCGAGTAGCTGGGACTACAGACGCCTGCCACCTCGCCCGGCTAGGTTTTTGTATTTTTTAGTAGAGACGGGGTTTCACCGTGTTAGCCAGGATGGTCTCGATCTCCTGACCTTGTGATCCGCCCGTCTCGGCCTCCCAAAGTGCTGGGATTACAGGCTTGAGCCACCGCGCCCGGCCCAAAACTCTTTCTTTTCACAAATATTTTTCAACAGCTGTGCTCTAGAGAAGCATCAAAAAAAGTACTTCTGATTTTCTGCTTTGTTTGTCCTGTGCATCTTAGTGAAATGCAGCAGGACAAGTCACTTCCTTTTTTAACATTTATTCAACATGTACTATACACAGGCACTGGTGAGCTCCTTGAGCAGGATGGGAGGTTTACAAAGAAAATGGGTGAGTCCTCCTTCTGGTGCCATTGTGATATCTATTAGTCACTTCCTCCTCTGGCCTATCAACTTGTGGCTGCTTCACTCCTGTGGTCTTGGCCTTGCATTCTCCCTCAGAGGACAATGCTTGGGCCACGGAAGCCTGTTGCCAGGACTAACCCAGAGCAGAAAGTGCATGGGGCACTAATGTCCCCCAAGGGAGGCTGTAGCCAATGACAGATGGAGGGGACTTGATCTGAAATTACTTCTGTGTCTGGCTTCTCATTCTCTCACTTACCTCCTCCACTCCCTTTCCAGTTTCTCTTGGGAGCACTGGGGGCAGTTTACAACTTGAGACAGTAGCCATGTGTGTCAGTCAGTTTCTCCAGAGAAACAGAATCAGTGGGATGGATGGATGGATAGATAGATAGATAGATAGATAGATAGATAGACAGACAGACAGACATAGATACATGTATGCACGTATATGGATACACAGTCAATTCTTGTTATTCACAATTCATAGTAATTATGTTCTATTATGTTACTGCAAATACTGAATTAGCAAATATTGAATGGTTGCTTGTATGAATAGTAAGAAATATAATGGGAAATACAGGGTTGAATTCATGGAGTCTTTCTGTCCACAAAATTTTCATCAAATGATCAAGACATAACCTTGCTTTATGTGTGTTTCTGCTTAAAGACACCTTACTTAATATAGTCATGCACTGATTAATGATCCTTCAGTCAACAACAGACTGTATATATGATGGTGGTACCATAAGATTATAATGGACCATATATAGAAAACTGATACATGGCACTTGATACTGGCATTGCACGTCAAGTAGAGGAAATTATTAATACTCAGTAATGGTGCTGGGATGTTTGGTGTTCCATATGAAAAATTATATAAATAAAAATGTACATATGCCATCTAGGTTTGTGTAAGTACACCCTATGATGTTTGTAAAATGACAAAGTATGATGCATTTATTAGAACATAGCTTTTTCATTAAACAATGCATGACTCTCTATATATTTGTGATTTATTAACATTGAGTTCAAGACTAAGAGCACTAAAATCCATGCCTGAATAAAGCTTATCTAGCACATATATTTTCTCTAGAAGGCACGTCACAGCCTTCTTGCACTTAGAAACACTAGACAGCACTTCAGCACTGTGCCAGGGAGGGGCATTTTAAACAGCAAAATCAACAGAAAGCACAACGATGTGAAAAGCATGGCATTAAATATACCACAGAAAGGAGACTTGTTTACAATATAAGAGTTGAAAGAAGGCTGGTCGTGGTGGCTCACTCCTGTAATCCCAGCACTTTGGGAGGCCAACACAGGCAGATCATCTGAGTTCAGCAGTTTGAGACCAGCCTGGCCAACGTGGTGAAACCCCGTCTCCACTAAAAATGCAAAAATTAACCAGGTGTGGTGGTGCATACCTGTAATCCCAGCTACTCGGGAGACTGAGACAGGAGAATCACTTGAACCCAGGAGGCAGAGGTTGCAGTGAGCCCAGATCACACCACTGCACTTCAACCTGGGCAACAAGAGCGAGACTCCCTCTCAAAAAAAGAGTTGAAACAAGAAGGCAGAGCGTTGCCTGTTTGTTTGGCTTTCAGTGGGAATATACCTGAGGAGCAACTCAGCATTTTCACTATTTTGCATGTCCACAAATGACTGCAAAAATATCGTATTGATTTTGGGGTTACAAATGAATTTGAGGAAGTAGGCAAAACAGCAAATATGGAATTCATGAATAATGAGGATTGACTGTATGTGAATATACATGTTATATATATGTATATATGTGTTATATATGTATATATTGCACATATAAACATCTATTATATGTATATATTGCAGAATATATACATATATTATAATGCATACATATATTACATATGAGCATACACGTATATAAATGTATTTATTATATATATTATATATACATATACATTGCAATATACATATCTGTAGATATAGATACATTAGATACATATATACAGCCTGAAAACTCAGGCAGGAGTTAATGCTGCAGTCTCAAGGCTGAATTCCTTCTCCAGAAAACCCACAACTCTGGGATGGCCTTCAACTGATTAGATGGGGCCCACCCACATTATTGAAAGTAATTTCCTATACTCAAGGGAGTATCTAACTGATTGTAGGTGTTATCCAAATTTGTAAAATGACTCCACAGCAACACTTAAATTAGTACTCTATTAAATCACTGAGGCCTAGCCAAGTTGACACAAAAATTCCTATTCCATACAAACAATTTTAATCTGAAGTTGGTTTCTCCATTCTTCAAGTATCTTTTGACTGCTCAGCCACCAGAGATCTCTGCTGGCTGTTTCCCTGCAGGGTCTCTATTTCACCTTCTCTTTGTGACCTTTCTCTTTCTTTTCCTGCAAGAGCAGGATAGGTTTCATTTTGTTTTTTGGGCTTATGCCTCTGGACACCACTTTCCATCTCAAGGAGGTTAGCCAAGTGTTTTCCCATGTAGCTATAAAAATTAATTCTGTTTTCATCTTGTTTTATTTAGGTGGGGGTCAGAAATAAAAGGCTAGTGGTGATTTGAGCTAGCTCTGGGAGAATGAGTAGGATTAGAGTGAGCTGAGATAGACTGGATATAATTCAGGGGGCAGGATTAACATGAACCAAAGCACAGGGATGAGATAAGTGCAGAGCACAATCTTAGAAGGCAGATTGCTCTAGAATGGCTGAACATTAAAATTAATGTTAGTAAGCTATAGAACATTGAGACAGAAAGATGGGCACGAGTCATATTACAGATCCTTGAATGTAATGACGGGTGATGAGGAATTGGTTGTATGAACACAGCAACTTAGGTATTGTATTTTTATTTTCATTTCCACCTATCCACCACATCACTCAGCCTCCTTTCTCCTCCCCCAAGAACTGTGCTGAGTCTGAGCTGCAGTTAAAGCTTTGAATGCAGGTTCTGGCTCTGAGTTTGGAGCTGAAGGTCTAGGAACCCTGAGTATGAATGAAAGGAGAAAAAATAAAACTAAAGAAAGGATTTTGGGCTCAATGTCTAATAAGTAATTACAGAGTGTAATATTTACCATACTTTTCACTTGCCATTTGAGTGCAACACCGGGAGAAACTCCTATGAGGCAGTGCCATGCACGAACATGGCTGTCAGAGGAAGTTGCAGCAAACTGAGAGGAGAGCATTTGAAAATGTGGAAAACAGCCTCTTTCTCTCTATTCCAGACAGTGACCCCAAAAAGAGTCGAGTGCCTCCTCTATTCTCAAGTCTATGGAATACAGAAATCACAAAGCACTGACTGAATATGGCTGTTTCCTTTGTTCTCCCTCTGTAGAGCTAAGGGGCTTTGGGAGGTATTTACAGGCAGTTCAAGTGCAAATGGATGTCCAATAGTTCTCACTTTCCAAAAAAAAAACAAAAAAAAAAACCTTAAACAAGGAGCCTCCAGGTGCATCCCAAATGGCATGTTGATTGACTCAGCTCAAAAAGAAATTAGGGATGTAAATGTGTTTGAGAAAATTATTACCCAAATCACTACATCCTCTTCAGACAGTTGCATGATTGAATACTGAAAAGAACATTAAAAGTCTTCTAGCAAAAGCCTTTGCCAAAGTATTAAATGATAAACTGATATGAATTCTCTTCTTGCCCTCTGAGAAAAAGATCTTCTTCGCCTTTGATATTCATTCAGGTTTGTTTGCATGTATAATTCAGACACATTTGTAGGTAGCCTTCTGTCAAAATGTCATGAGATTTCATATTTAGAATTACTAATACTTGGAGTGATGTAGTGAGTATTAAAATTGTTGGCATAGACAACTGTCATACTGTCTTAGAGCAAATGTGGTGCAGACGATGTATACCAAAGGTGAATATGCTCAACCTGAAATTATATTGACAATATCTTTCATTTGTATATTAACCTCTTCAAAACTTTTATTGAAGTCATAAAAAAGACACTTCATTTTTTAAACAAAGACCTAATAAACATCTGAAGTTTCTCTTGATCAAAGATTTTCACCCTATTAATTCATCAATTTGTTCATTCTATAAATAAACGTCTATTAGTGTTAGACCTTCAAGACATGGCAGTGAACAAAAGAAGCAAGGACAGTTTCTGGCGAGCTTATATTTGAATGTGAATAGAATTAGAATTTATGAGACAAACAAGATAAATTAAACAAAAATACAAAAAATCTCAGAGCTTGAGTTTCAGCTTCCCTTTCCTACCACTTAATCCACCACTGGTGATTGATCAACATCATCTATCATTTTAAATTATTTTTCATTGATGGAGTT
Source organism: Macaca mulatta (assembly GCF_049350105.2). Lineage (NCBI taxonomy): Eukaryota > Metazoa > Chordata > Mammalia > Primates > Cercopithecidae > Macaca > Macaca mulatta. The sequence continues at coordinate 120,398,364 of NC_133417.1, read as the reverse complement.
TCAGCAGTAATTTTCTTTTCTTTCTTTTCTTTTCTTTTTTCTTTTTTTTGAGACAGAGTCTCACTCTGTCACTAGGCTGGAGTGCAGTGGCATGATCTCAGCTCACTGCAAACTCGGACTCCCTGGTTCAAGTGATTCTCCTGCCTCAGCCTCCTGAGTAGCTGGGATTGCCACCACTGAGTACTGAGTACTGAGATTACTCAGCCTCCAGAGTAGCTGGAATTACTAGCCACCACACCTAGCTAATTTTTGTATTTTTAGTGGAGACAGGGTTTCACCATGTTGGCCTGGCCAGGATGGTCTCAATCTCCTGAATCTTCTGACCTCGTGATCCACCTGCCTCAGTCTCCCAAAGTGCTGGGATTGCAGGCATGAGCCACCATGCCCAGCCTTCAGCAGTAATTTTCTAACAGACATATGTGGATTTAGGAGGAAGGAGAAAATTAAAAAGGACATGGAGAAATTTTTACTGGTGTTATCTTTATAAGTACCTGACTGGTTGGACTTGCTTGAGCTTGATCAAGAATGGTTAACAGATAATTCTGGAAAGATTATGCTGCTATTCTGCTATTATGTGTCTGGTCCTTTTATGATGCTTTGCTCTTGCAAATTTCCAGGGATGTAGGAGCATGTATAAAAGCCTATAAAAATATTTTATTGATCAGTGATTCATTTATTTGGTCAATGAATAAAAATTACCTATTGCAAACTTTCTAAACAATGTCCTGTAACCAATAACTATAGTTGTTAGTACTCAAGTGAAAAATTTATGATCAGTTCTTGGTTGGATTGAGTCTATCTCTCTCCCTCTCCCTCTCTCCCTCATGTTCATTAGCACAATAGTCTCTCAAAAATGGCAAATTGTGCGGAGGAGATTAAAGATGACTGACTAGAGGCATCTAACAGTCACCTCCTCCTTAAGAATCAAAATAGCGAGTAAATATTGGAATTCAAAAGTGAAGTGACAAGAAACACCTAAAAGGAAAGAGAAGGAAGTGAGACAGCCTGCTTGGCAGGATCAGCTGGGAGCCCAGAGAAGCTCCCCAATGTGAGAAAAAGGTGGCTGCCTGGAGATTGCATGACAGCATTGCTCCAGAAAGGGATCTCATGTGGGGTCCCACACACCTCAAGATCCCAAGCAGCTACAGCATGGTGACATTTTGAGAGCTCAGTCTCTACCAGGCTGAATCCTTTCCTAGGACCCAATAGTCCCTTCATCTCTATATCCCTGGTACCCCATTGACATCCCCTGCCTACAGCTGTCACTGCTCTTCGCTGCCACTTCTTTGGCTGAAGCAGGAGCCACTGGCAGCAAACCTAATCCCAAGTGGTGGGGCTGTTGTATGTTTTCATGTGGCTTGAAGCCAGGAAACCCTACCCGCAGCCACCACCTGGTCTTGAAGCTTGTGATCCCCAGCCACCAACCTACAGCAACCCTGACCTCCCCAGCAGCAGGGCTGCAGCACACCTGCTGCCTTCACCACCTGAGCACTCTGACAGTACATTTAATAAATTAATAGTGGAAAAACTTTCCAAATCTGCCAGGATATTTACACATCTGGATACAGGAAGCTTAGAGATTCTCAAATATTTATAATGCAAAAAGATATTCTCCACAGCACATTATAGTCAAGCTGTCAAAAGTCAAAGATAAAGAGAGAATTGTAAAAACAGCAAGAGAAAAGCATCTGGTGGTCACTTATAAGAGGATCTCATCAGACTAACAGTGGATTTCTCAGCAGAAACCTTACAGGCAAGGAGAGAATGGGATAATGTATTCAGAGTGCTCAAAGAAAAAACTGCCAGCCAAGAACACTATACCAAACTAAGTTATCTTTCATAAATAAATGAGAAATAAAGTATTTTCCAAATAAGCAAAAACCAAAGGAATTCATTACTGCTAGAATGGGCCTACAAGAAATGCTTGAGAGAGTCCTAAACCTGGAAGCAAAAGGACAATATCTACCGTAACGAAACACACAAAAGTATAAAACACACTAGGCAGGCAAACACACAAATGAGGAAGAGAAATGACTGAAATGTTACCACTACAAAATGTGTCTTTTATACAGAAAACCACCAAACTAGAATGATAAACAATAAGAGGAAAAGAAAGGAACAAATGTTATATAAAACATTCAGAAAACAGTCTAAAATATGATAGGAACAAAACTTGATATGTCAATAATAACCTTGAATTAAATGGATTAAGTTTTCCACTTAAATTGTATAGACTGGTTGAATGGATTTTAAAAACATGATCCAATTATAGGCTACCTACAAGAAGCTAACTTTACCTTTTAGTCTATATGTAAATATAGACGAAAAATATATACATACAAAAAATTATATTACTAGATGCAAAGGAAGAAGTAGACTCCAGTGCATTGTACAATAATAGTAGGGAACTTCAGCCCATGCTCAGCATTAGATGGGTCATGTGGACAGAAAACAAAAGAAATATACATATAGACTAAATATACATATGGACTAAAAGGTAAAGACAGTTTCTTATATATGTAAATATCTTGTGTACTTTCATATACATATACATATCTTTTATATAAAAATATAGACTAAAAGAAGTAAAGAGATGGATAAAAGATACTTTATACAAATGGCAACCAAAAGCAAGCAGGAATAGTTGTATTTATAAAACAGGCTTTAATTCAAAAACATTTAAAAGACAAAGAGGGTCATTACACAATGATAAAGAGATCAATTCAGCAAGAGGATGTAATAATTATAAATTTATATGCACTTAACACCACAGAACTCTGATATATAAATATTATATTACTAGATGTAGGCTGGGCGTGGTGGCTCATGCCTGTAATCCTAGCACTTTGGGAGGTTGAGGCGGGTAGATCACGAGGTCAGGAGTTCAAGACCAGCCTGGCCAACATAGTGAAACCCCGTCTCTACTAAAAATATAAAAATTACCCGGGCATGGTGACACATGCCTCTAGTCCCAGCTACCCGGGAGGCTGAGGCAGGAGAATTGCTTGAACCCAGAAGGCAGAGGTTGTGGTGAGCCGAGATCGCACCACTGCACTCTAGCCTGGGCAATAGAATGAGACTCCATCTCAAAAAAAAAAAAAAAATCATATTACTAGATGTAAAGCAAGAAGTAGACTCCAATACAATGTACAATAATAGTGAGGAACTTCACCGATTCGCAGCATTACACAGATCATGTGAACAGAAAACCAGAAACACTGAACTTAAACTGAACTTTAGATCAATGGATTTAACAACCTTTACTGTTTCCAATGGCTACAAAATGCACATTCTTCTCATTAGCACATGAAACATTCTCCAGGATAAATCACATTAGTTCACAAAAGAAGTCTCAGCAAATTAAAAAAAAAATCAAAATCACATCAAGTATGTTCTCAGATCAAGTATCTTCACTGTTAATGTGATGAGATTCCCTTATAGGTGACCAGATACTTTTAGTGTTTTTACAATTCTCTCTTTATCTTTGACTTTTGACAGCTTGACTATAATGTGCTGTGGAGAATGTCTTTTTGATTATAAATATTTGAGAATCTCTGAGTTTCTTGTATCCAGATGTGTAAACATCCTGCTAGACTTGGGAAGTTTTCCACTATTAATAAAACTGGAATAAAAGTGGAATAAAACTAGCAATCAGTAAGAGTAACTTTGGAAATGATACAAATACATGGAAATGAAACAACATGCTCCTGAACAACCATTGTGTTAATGAAGAAATTAAGATGGAAAATTTAAAAAATATATTGAAACAAAAGGAAATTGAAATACAACATACCCAAAACTATGGGATACAGCAAAAGCAGTGCGAAGGTGGACATTTGTAACAGTAATGCCTACATCAGAAAAATGGAAGATTTCAAATAAACAGTCTAATGATGCACCTCGAGGAACTTGAAAAGCAAGAACAAACCACATCCAAGATTAGTGGAAGGAAAGAAACTATAAAGATCAGAGCAGAACTAAATAAAATAGAGACTTAAAAAATAATACAAAGGATTAATGAAATGAATAGTCTCATCAGAGACTATTATGAACAACTATACACTAACAGACTGGAAAACCTAGAGGAAAAGGATAAATTGCTGAACACATACCATCTTCTAAGGTTGAATCAGAAAAAAACATGGAAAACCTGAACAGACCAATAGTGAGTAACAAGATTAAACCAGTAATAAAAAGTCTCTGAAGAAAGAAAAGCTGAAGACCAGATGGGCTTCACTGTCAAATTCTACCAAATGTATAAAGAATTAATGCTAATTTTCCTGAAACTATTCCAAAAAGTTAAAGAGGAGGGAATTATCCCTAACTCATTCTATGAGACCAAATGCTGTCTCTCCTGCTTGCTCTGCCATGTGAAGATTATGCCTGCTTCCCCTTCGACTTCCACCATGATTATAAGTTTCCTCAGGCCTCCCTAGCCATGCCTCCTGCACAGCCTGTGAAACTGTGAGCCAATGAAACCTCTTTTTTTATGAGTTATCCAGTCTCAGGTAGTTGTTTATAGCAGTGTGAGAAAAGACTAATACAATAATGAAGGACAAAAACCATATGATCATCTCAAAAGATGAAAAAAAAAAAGGAATTTGATAAAAATCAACTTTTCTTCGTTATAAAAACTCTTAACCAAAAGCTCCACCAAAAAACTCTTAGAACTAAGAAATTCAGTAAAGTCTCAGGATACAAAATCAATACTTAAAATTAGTAATATTTCTATACACCAATAATGAACTAGTTGGAAAAAAATCAAGAAGGCAATCCCATTTACAATAGCTACAAAAAAATACCTAGGAATAAATTTACCCAAGTGGATGAATGACTACAAGGAAAACTACAAAACACTGATAAAATAAACTGAAGAGGACACAAACCAATGGAAAGACATCCCATGCTCATGGATCAGAAAAATTAGCATTGTTGAAATGCCCATACTACCCAAAGCAATCTATAGATTCAATGCAATTGCTATTAAAATATCAATGTCATTTTTTATAGAAATAGAAAAAAAATCCTGAAATTTGTATAGAACCAAAAAAGAGCCTGTATTAGTCTGTTTTCACACTGCTGTAAAGAAACACCCAAAACGGGGTAATTTATAAGCAAAAGAGGTTTACTTGGGTCACAGTTCCACAGGCTCAACAGGAAGCACGGCTGGGGAGGCCTCAGGAAACTTACAATCATGGCAGAAGGCGAAGGGGAAGAAGGCACATCTTATGTGACCTGAGCAGAAGGAAGAGAGACAAGGAAGAGGTGCTACACACTTTTAAACAACCAGATGTCATGAGAACTCACTCACTATCAAAAGAACAGTAAGGGGAAAACTGCCCCTAGGATCCAATCACCTCCCACCAGGCCTCTCCTCAAACACTAGGAGTTAAAATTCAACATGAGATTTGGGTGGGGACACAAATCCAAACCGTATCAGATCCCAAATAGCCAAAGCAATTCTAAGCAAAAAGAACAAAGTTGGAGGCATCACGCTACCTGACTTCAAAATATTTTATGAGGTGATAGTAACCAAAACAGATAGTATTGGTATAAAAGCGTACACATAGATACATAGAACAGAATAGTGGAAACATAAGTTATATATTTATAGCTAACTGATTTGGACAAAGGCACCAAGAACATAAACTGGGGAAAGCATATCTTCATCAATAAATGGTGCTGGCAAAACTGGATTCATATTCAAAGGAATGAAACTGATTTTCTATCTCTCACCATATACAAAAATCAACTCGAAGTAGATTAATGACTTAAATGTAAGACCCCAAACTATAAAACTACTAGAGGAAAAAATAGGGGAGACATTTCAAGACATTAGGCAAACATTTCATGGCTAGAACCTCAAAAGCATGGGCAACAAAAACAAAAGTAGGCAAAAAGGACTATATTAAACTAAAATGCTTCTGCACAGGAGAGAAAATAATGAACACAGTGAAGAGGCAACCTGTTGAGTGGGAAAACATATTTGCAAACTGTTTATCCCACAAGGGACTAATTCCCATAATACACAAGGAACACAAACGATAGTAAGAAAACAAAGAATCCCATTAAAAAGTGAACATGAATGGACATTTCTCAAAAGAAGACATACAGGTATATAAAAAATGATCAACACCACTGATCATCAGGAAATGCAAATCAAAACCACAATAAGATATTATTTTACCTTAGTTAGATTGAGTATTATGAACAACAAAAGATGCTTCTGAAAATGTGGAGAAAAGGGAACTCTTATACACGGTTGATGGGAACGTACATTAGTATAGCCATGGTGGAACACAGTATGGAGATTTACCAAAAAACTAAAAATAGAACTACCGTACAATTTAGCAATCCCAATATTTGAGTGGAGTGCAGGTATCCCTTCAAAATACTGGTATCAATATACCGATATCCTTTCTTTTGGATATCAGTATATCAAAGGGATACCTGCACTGCAGCACTATTCACAGCAGCAAAAATATGGAATCAATCCAAATATCTGTCACTGAATGAATAAAGAAAATGTGGTATATATATGCAATGGACTACTATTTGGCTATGAAAAAGATTGAAATCATGTCATTTGCAGCAATATAGATGGAAATGGAGGCTATGATGTTAAGTGAAATAAGCGAGGCAGACAAAAAGAAATATCATATGTTCTTACACATATGTGGCAGCTAAAGAGTGAATTTCATAGAAGTAGAAAGTAGAATGATAGAGGCCAGAGATAAGGAAAGGTGTGTGGATAGGAGAGAGGGCATGAAGAGAGATTGGTTAATGGGTGCAAACATATAATTAGATATAAGTAATTGGTTAAAATGTTCAACAGCAGAGTGGCATGACAACAGTTGACGATGATGTACTGTATGTTTAAAAATAGCTAGTAGAGAGCACTTGAAATGTTCCCAACACAGAGCAATGATGAATACTTGAGGTGACGGATACCGTTAATACCTTTAATGACTTTATCGTTGCACATTCTCTGCATGTAAGAAAATATCACATGTACTCCACAAATATGTACAAATATTATGTATCAATAAAAAATAATGACAAGTTGAAGGTGAGGGTCAGTATTCACAGGAGGAGGGCCATTTCTGGCCTTAACCCTTTACCCATCTGTTAGGACCTTGTCTGCCCTCTTTCTAGGGGCAATACTGTTTGTTTCTGTTAAAGGAATGAATAAATGCATACCGAGTATTGAGCTTTGGTTACACAATTAATTGAACAGGTGGTGGTCAGAGGGCAAACCTTCCAGAAGCAAGCCGAGTACCTGCTATACATTCCTATATGCAACTGTGACACTGGGCTCATTTCTTTCTCTTTGGTGTTGATATGACTTTCTTGTTACTAGAGGTGGGGAGAAGAGACTCATCCTTTCTGAGAACTAATAATGAATTTTTTCCACTTGGTTGAGTTCTGAAAATTACAGAATGATAGTTATTAGTAACAGGACATTGTTTAGAAAGAATTGTATTTTACCACTTCAATAAAATTCCCAAACATACACCATTTTGCCCATTGCGTCACATCGGGTTTAAATTGTACATTTCAGTCTATATTCTCTGCTTTTGGAAAGAACAGCAAATCACAATTTTGCTGGGAAAAAAAAACAACAACAAAACAAAACTCTTGACTTGGAAGCAGAAGACTAAGCCCTACATATCCCTAAGCCACAGCTTTCCTCATCCATAAAATAAGAGGGATTCTTAGATGAGCTTTAAGTTGTCTTTCCAGCTTCTTAATTCCTCACCCACTTGAGTAGTCAGTCAGCATTACTCACCTTAGGCTGTATTGGCCTCTCAGATTTTGCCCCCATCTGAAATCGACTTCCTTCTAGTTCTCTTACCAGCTGTCCTCCAGTAACTTATAGAAATGTCCACAGAAGTGAGAAGGAGAACTTTTACAAATTAATTAGGTTGCCTATTTCTGTTAATATTGTGTTTCTATATTTTTACTAAAAATTATTTTTCTATCAAATTATTGTGTGGAATGCTGGAGAAAATGCAAGGTTCATTTAAAATCAATTCCACACACAATTTTGTTGTGCTCACTGGCTCTACAGATTTGTTACATGAAAAATTATTTGCATGCCCGCATTCCAAAGATAAAGAGCAATGTACAATTCTGAAATGATTTTCTATTTTTATTTTTTACAAATTGGAGTTGATTCTTAAATACAGAAATACTTCCATTTTTTCCAGCCATTCTGTGTCCTGCAGTGATGTGTAGACCATCTCACAGAGGACTCACTTCTGATGATCCTTTCCTTGGGCCGGGCCTGGCACCATAGTTCTTAGACATGTTCTTTTTTGTCTCATAACCACTTCTCTTATCTTTTTATCTAAATTCACACTGCTAGGGGAATTGGCTAATCTCTGCATTTTAAACAAGTCTTCTTGTGGATCTGTACATTTTTTTTAAATTTGATTTTAATTAGTCTTCTTTTATTGTATGGTTATATAAGTTTTGACAAATGCATAGTCCTGAGCACCACACTCAGGACATAGAATAGTGCTCTTACACTAAAAATTTCCTTGAGCTTCCCCTTTGGAGTCAAATCCCGCTCTCAGTCCTAATCCTTGTCAATTACTGATTTGTTTTCTGACCCTAACGTGTTATGTATTTTTAGACTGTCATGTAAGTGAAATAATATAGTATTGATTTTTTGAGTCTGGTTTCTTTCACTTTGTGTGATGTATTGAGGATTCATTGATGTTGGTGCATGTATCAATAGTTTGTTCCTTCTTATCGATGAGTAGTATTCTACCATATGGATGTACAATAGTTCATTTATTCACCTGCTGAAGGACTTTTGAGTTGTTTCTAGTTTGTGGCAATTATGAATAATGCTCTAAATATTCATGTGCAGATTTTTGTGTGGATACATGTTTTCATTTTTCTTCGGAAAATACCTAGGAGCAAAATTGCTGGGTCATGTGATAATCATATGTTTCATTTTCTTAGAAACTGCCAAACTGTTTTACAGGGTGGCTGTACCAGTTTGCATCTTCACTAGTGTTGAATGAGAGTTGCAGAAATTTCTCTGTCAGTACTTGATATAGTGAGGGTTTTATTATTTTAGTCATACTAATAGGTGTATAGTGAAATGTACTCTTTTTTAAACCACAAGAACATCTTTTACATTATGAAATAAAATACTTAACATTGCAGGCTAGTATATTTACATTTGTATTAAATTACCAATATCTGAAGCAATCCCAAGGATCAAAGGACCGTGAGTAGGCATTTGATTTACATCTGCTTGGCCAAAAAGACGTATGAGAGATCTATCCCCAAACAAAGATAGGACCCCACAGTGATACACTAGACATCTTGAACTGTAGAAAGCGAACACATAGCTTTAAACTAGCTTCCCTGTCCTGGTAGAGCCCACTATCAAGAGTTCAAAAATAATGAAGACCTCTCAGATTACACTACTATACAACTAGGGAATACATAAAAAAACTAAGAAGGAAATCTTTGCTTTATAGAACAAGTTAAAATACAGAACTACCCACACCATTAGTACCATTATATTTTCAAGAATTAGACCTGAGTCTTCTTGGAATTGTTTTCTCTCCTGCTACCTGGTGATTACATGGAACTCCTGGTCTTGGAAGTGGACTGAGCCTCAGACTTGCAGTGTCTTAGCCATGCATAAGAATAGCTAGTGTCTTCACTATAACTTTTGTCCTCATGGCATCTCAAAAATCTTACTGACTTCCTCAAGTACTAGATTAGCCTGGCACTCTTGGTTTGTCCTATCTTGAAGCTGCTTAGAGCCTACTGTGGCTGGGTTGCATCGTAAGTGGGAGTTAAGGAACAACTATAGTCAAAGTTACTCCTGAACTCCTTTTAGAATAATGCCATGTTGGAGGCCACACCACGCTGTCTCACAGCTGAATCCAGTTCTGCCAGTTTTTCCTCCAGCTTTGGAACGAGTGACGTTTTTCTTCAGTTGGGTACCAGATGAAGGAATTGGCTTGTGTGTGTGCAGGGAGCATGTGGTAAGAAAACCATCCTTGGCACCTGACTACCACAATTCTATTAAGTGCATCTGATTCTCATGCTATGAGTGGCTCAGAGAAAGCGAGATAAACTGAGAGAACAGACTTATGTCTCCCGCTCGTACTCATCTTGGGCACCTACTCAGCATATTGAGAGGGATGGCAGGTGGAATTTCTGGCACCATCTTAAATGTTATTTTTCTGTCTTTCCTGCAATGCGTTCCCTATCTTCCCAAGGTATATAGTTGGATTTCTTCAAGAAAAATGTCATAAAATCTGTAATGTTACTTTTCTGTAGTGGCAATGCAGTAGCTGGCTACTGTCTTCTTTTCCATTTCTTCGCAACGGGATGGAGAAATATTGATAGATTTTACATACCCTCTTAACATCTAATGGCAAGCTTGGCCAGCCTTACTCCTTCCCTGAACAATGCCCCCGCCGTGAGTAGCACAGTTGGTGAGCTGCACACAGAACAGCCATACTCAACGCTGCTCTTCACGAGCGAGAGACATTCTTTTCAGCTGCTTCTAGCCCAAAGCCATACAGTGCCCCTCCTGAGGTCTATAAATGCTCAGGCAGATTACAGAGCTGGGCTCATTAAAATCTGGCTGTAGAGCAATGGTGGTAACAAAATATGATATGTTATTACTTCCATTTTCATTTTCTGAAATGACTGTGGCATTACTCATTGGAGATGCATTAGACATTTTAGACAGGTTTTTACCCAACCAAATTCACAGAAGTAAAAATACCAGTAAAGTTTCCAAAATATGACAACACAAATTTTCAAGTCTGGTTTAATAATACAAAATAACTGCTACTTATTTGTAATAAATAATAGTGTGTAAAAATAAGTAGAAACCCATAAATGTACTTAATAAATTATGTAAAAAGAAGTAGATAAGAATTGAAAATTTGCTAGTGCAGAGCCTTACATAGTAGGAATTAATTAACTATTAATTGCCCTTGTTTTCTTTCATTTTTAACCCTTTGTATTTAGAAGATAGGTTTATTAATGACCTAGTCATGGCAAAAAGCATAAAAAATGCTTAATAAGAAAAGTTATTCCTTGGATCCCCCCTTTCCTTGTTTGTTTTGGAAAGGCAATGTGGTGCAACAGAAATATTATCTATCAGGCAAACCTATATTCAAATCCCAGCTAGTTGTGTGACCTTGAGCAAACTATTTAATTTCCTGAGCATCAGTTTCTTATTCTTAGACGAAGATAATGTTCCAAATATCCAGGGCAGGGGATAATAACACTGTCTTGTGGAATCATTTTAAGAGTTTAGGATGAAGCCATTAAACATTCAATTTATTGAATTTCTTTTGATTCCAAGAAAACTTCTAACTATGTATAGTTTCCCTGATAGGTATCTCCAGATTTTGTGGTGACCAAATGGGCTTCTAGATCTTATCAGTCATTTCCTTGTATAAACCAGTGATTCTCATTTACCTAACCATATTGCTTTACTAAACATAGAAAAAGAATGCACCATTTATCCAGAATGGGCGTGCTGTCTACTGGTGCAATAAGGTCTCATCTTAAATTAATATACCTAATTTCATAAGTGTAATTAAAGTGAGTTTCACTGCTTCTCCCAGAGACAGACCTGCTTTTTATGTAAAGGTGAAATTAAGCTTTTGAGCCTGCAAGGTGAAGGACTAGCAGCTGAAGGTTATACATTTAGCGAGGTAAGGAATGTCACCTAAGGAATAGTTCTTTCTAGACTATTCTACTTCTGCATACCCAATTAAAGTTTATGTTTAATCATTATTACAGTAATGACTGGATATAATTTAAAAATAAAAAGTATTTGACTTATAATGGAAAACTCTCAATTCCTGTTACTTGGAGGCAACCACTTTGAATTCTTGAAGCTATTTCTTCCGATATTTACCTCCATATTTCTAAATTGCATAGCTCTGGTGTTGATTTCTTGATTTTTTTAAAAGTTTTAGATATTTTCTACTTATCTCTTAGGATGAAAGAGGAGGATGTTGCTAGCTTTCACACACTGATACACATCCATGCAGCTAGCACACACATACATGCATGCACATACACATACAACTCTTCTGTATAGTTATACCATATTTTTAGAACAATTGAATCATTATAGTGTTATGAAAACATTGTTCACAGCTGATGCATTATTAGTATTATAGTTGTGCACATGAGCATTTTCTTGCATAATTTTTGCTTTTTCTAGAATTTATACTGATGAAGGGACCTGCTACCCCATAAGATCACTCTGTATAGTAGACAGTTAAAGAGTTTTTGTTGTCTACACTGCTTTCAAATGCCCATTTTGAAATTTAGCTCAGCACCTACAAGGCCTGCATTCCAAGCTCTTGCTTCTAGAGATCCTATTGACTACAATACTTGAAAGAGACCTCAGCTTGTATCCAAGCATAAAAGAAAATCAAACTTTGATGTGCCTAGGAGCCGTGATTCCATAGTCCCTGGCTCTGGCTGGTGAGCCAGCCCTTCCTCTCTTTCTGCAGAGTTTTTCTTACTGACAAAGGTTTGTTGCTAAATTCTGAGTTTGTAGTCTAAGTTTCTTTAACAGGTGCCGCTCTTCATCTTTGTTTTCACAACCTCCTCTGAACGTTAAACATACTGCAGTTTTGTCATCTGCAGGTTCCTGGAGATGGGCTTCCTTAACACTTTGTCCTGCTGTAATGGGGACGAGCTGCTCCAGAGCCAACAACATACATACCGCCCCGAGACTGCGCCTCTTCCCCATCCGCGGGAGGCTCTCCATCTCCCTCCTCTTTGGGGCTCTCTGTTCTTTGTATCTTTATCTTACCTGATTTACTCCTCAATTTTAAAGAAGTACATCCTTCCGGTAGTTTCCTGGGAAAGAGTTTGTGGTAAGTACTTTTAGTTTTTTTTTGACTGAAAATATCTTTATTCTATTTTCACATTTGCTAATTTTGCTGGGTACATATTCTAGGATAAAAATTACCTTTTCAAACACGTTCTTCAGTTGCTTCCAGCTTTCAGTGTTGCAGTTGGGAAGTTTGGTGCTATAATGATTCTTTTTATACATTAATAAATTCATTGAGTGATAATTTTATACTGATTGTTGATCCACTGTAAAATATATATCTTTTTTACATTCTGAAGACTTATTTATTTATTACTTTTAATTTAATTTTATTTTACTTTAAGTTCTGGGATACATGTGCAGAATGTGCAGGTTTGTTACATAGGTATGCATGTGCCATGGTGGTTTGCTGCACCTATCAACCTGTCACTAGGTTTTAAGCCCCGCATGCATTAGGTGTTTGTCCTAATGCTCTCCCCTCCCCTTGCCGCCCACCTCCGACAGGCCCCGATGTGTGACATTCCCCTCCCTGTGTTTAAGATCTATCCTCAGTCTCTGTTATTCATGAATTCTATATATTGTGGCTTGAAGTGAGATTTATCAATGGGTCTCTTTAAAGGTAAAAATGTATGCCTTTTAGTTCTAGAAAATACTTATATTTTATCCTATGATAATCTCTTCTGTTTTCTGTGCTGTTTCAGCAACTATTATTATTTAGATGCTAGGCTTTCTGGATTGGTTAAATAAATAAATTTTTCCCTCGATTGCAGTATCTCCATATTTTATTTCTATTCTTTATTTTACTTTTCAATGCTTCTGTTGAAATGTTTATTTCTGGTCTGGCATGGTGGCTCACACCTGTAATCCCAGCAATTTGGGAGGCCAAAGCTTGAGCTCAGTAGTTCACCTGGGCAACAAGGCGAAACCCCATCTTACAAGAATTACAAAAAAACTAGCCAAGCATGGTGGTGTGTGACTGTAGTCCCAGCTACTCAGGGGGCTGAGGTGGGAGGATTGCTTGAGCCCAGGAAGAGGAGAAGAGGAGGTTGCAGTGAGCCGTGATCACACCACTCTACTCCTACTTTGGTGACGGAGTGAGACTCTGTCTCAAAAAAAAAAAAAAAAAAGAAAAAAAAAGAAAAAAAAAAGCAGGGCTTATTTCTATATCATACTGTTAATTTTCAAGAGTACTTTGTTTTTGTTTGTTGGGTTTTTCGAAGTAGTATAGCATCTAGCATCGTTTTTTTGTTTTATGGATACCGTATCTTTTAAATTTAAATTTAAATTTAATTTAATTTTTTAACTTTTCCACAAGTTATTGGGGTACAGATGGTATTTGGTTACATGAGTAAGTTATTTAGTGGTGATTTGTGAGATTTTGGTGCACCCGTTACCCAAGCAGAATACACTGCACCATATTTGTAGCCTTCTATCCCTCACCCTCCTTCCACTATTCCCCCCACATACCCAAAGTCCATTGCATCATTCTTATGCTTTTGCATCCTCATAGCTTGGCTCCCACATATCAGTGAGAACATACAACATTTGGTTTTCCATTCCTCAGTTACTTCACTTAGAATAATAGTCTCTAGTCTCATCCAGGTCACTGCAAATGCAGTTAATTCATTCCTTTTTATGGCTGCATAGTTTTCCATTATATATGTATAATAGAATAAAATATATATGTGTGTATATACACACACACATACACACACACACCACTGGGTTGGTTCCATGATTTTGCAATTGTAAATTGTGCTGCTGTAAACATGCATGAGCAGGTATCTTTTTCGAATAATGACTTCTTTTCCTCTGGGTAGATACTCAGTAGTGGGATTGCTGGATCAAATGGTAGTTCTACTTTTAGTTCTTTAAGGAATCTCCACTCTGTTTTCTATGGTGGCTGTACGAGTTTACATTCCCACCAGCAGTGTAGAAGTGTTCCCTGATCACCGCATCCATGCCAACATCTATTCTTTATTGATTTTTTGATTATGGCCATTCTTGCAGGAGTGAAGTGGTATTGCAGTGTGGTTTTGATTTGCATCTCCCTGATCATTAGTGATGCTGAGTATTTTTTCATATGTTTGTTGGTTATTTGTATATCTTCTTTTGAGAATTGTCTGTTCATGTCCTTAGCCTACTTTTTGATGGGATTGTTATTTTCTTAATGATTTCTTTTGGTTTGTTGTAGATTCTGGATATTAGTGTTTTGTCAGATGTATAGATTGTGAAGACAACAAGAAGTTGTCTGTTTGCTGACTGTTCCTTGTGCTGTGCAAAAACTCTTTAGTTTAATTAGATGACAGCTACTTATATTTGTTTTTATTGTATTTACTTTTTCGTTTTTGGTCATGAGATCTTTGCCTAAGCCAATGTCCAGAAGGGTTTTTCCAACGTTATCTTCTAGAATTTTTATAATTTCAGGTCTTAGGTTTAAGTCCTTAATCCATCTCGAGTTGACTTTTGTATAAGGTGAGAGACGAGGAACCAGTTTCATTCTCCTACATGTGGCTAGCCAATTATCCCAGCACCATTTGTTGAAAAGGGTGTCCTGTCCCCAACTTTATGGTTTTTGTTTGCTTTGTGGAAGATCAGTTAGCTGTAAGTATTTGAGTTTATTTCTGGGTTTTCTATTCTGTTCCATTGGTCTATGCACCTATTTTGATACCAGTACCATGCTGTTTTGGTGACTATGGCCTTACAGCACAGTTTGAAATCAGGTAGTGTTATGCCTCCAGATTTGTTCTTTTTGCTTGGTTTTGCTTTGGCTATGCGGACTCTTTTTTTGGTTCCATATGAATTTTAGAATTGTTTTTTCTGTCTCTGTGAGGAATGATGGTGGTATTTTGATGGGGACTGCATTGAATTTGTAGATTGCTTTTGGCAGTATGGTCATTTTCACAATATTGATTCTACCCATCCATAAGTATGGAATGTATTTCCATTTGTTTGCATTGTCTATGATTTCTTTCAGCAGTATTTCATAGTTTTCCTTGCGGAGGGCTTTTGACTCCTTTGTTAGGTATATTCCCAAGTTGTCTTTTTTTTTTTTTTTTTTTTGCAGCTATTGTAAAAGAAGTTGAGTTCTTGATTTGATTCTCTGTTTTGTCACTGTTGGTGTAGAGAAGAGCTACTGATTTGTGTACATTGAGCTTGTATCTGGAAATTTGCTGAATTATTTTATCAGTTCTAGGAGCTTTCTGGAGGAGTCTTTAGGGTTTTTCAATGTAAAAAATCATTTTGTCAGCAAACAGTGACAGTTTGAATCCCTCTGTACTGATTTGGATGGTGTTTATTTCTTACTCTTGTCTGATTGCTCTGGCTAGGACTTCCAGTACTATGTTGAAGAGAAGTGATGAGAGTGGGCATCCTTGTCTTGTTCCAGTTCTCAGAGGGAATGCTTTCAACTTTTCCCCATTCAGTATTATGTTGGCTGTGGGTTTGTCATAAATGGCTTTTATTACATTAAGAAGTGTCCCTTGTATGCTGATTTTCCTGAGGGCTTTAATCATAAAGGAAAGTTGGATTTTGTCAAATGCTTTTTCTGCATCTATTGAGCTGATCATATGATTTTTGTTTTTAATTCTGTTTATGTGGTATAGCACATTTATTGACTTGCATATGTTAAACCATCCCTTCATCCCTGGTATGAAACCCACTTGGTATATTCATCAAGGATATTGGTCTGTAGTTTTCTTTTTTGGTTGTGTCCTTTCCTGGTTTTGGTATTAGGGTGATGCTAGTTTCATAGAATGAATTTGGGAGGGTTCCTTCTTTCTCTGTCTTGTGAAATAGTGTCAAAAGGACTGGTACCATTCTTCTTTGAATGTCTGGTAGAAGTCTGCTGTGAATCCATCTGGTCCTTGACTTTTTTTCTGTTGGTAATTTTTAAATTGTCATTTCAGTCTCACTGCTTGTTATTGGCCTGTTCAGGGTATCTAATTCTTCCTGATTTAAGCTAGGAGGGTTGTACTTTTCCAGGAATTTCTCCATCTCTTCTAGATTTTCTAGTTTGTGTGTGTAAACGTGTTCATAGTAGCCTTGTATGATCTTATGTATTTCAGTGATGTCAGTTGCAATATCTCCTGTTTTGTTTCATAGTGAGGTTATTTGGATTTTCTCTCTTCTTTTCTTGGTTAATCTTTGCCAATGGTCTATCAATTTTCTTTATTTTTTCAAAGAACCAGCTTTTGTTTCATTTATCTTTTGTATTTTTTTGTTTCAATTTCATTTAGTTTTGCTATGATCTTGGTTATTTCCTCTCATCTACTGGGTTTAGGGTTGGTTTGTTCTTGTTTCCATAGTTCCATGAGGTGTCATCTTATATTGTCTGTTTGTGTTATTTCAGTTTTTTTGATGTAGGCATTTAGGGCTATGAAATTTCCTCTTAGCACCACCTTGATTATATCCCAGAGGTTTTGATAGGTTGTGTGATTGTGTCATTGTTGTTGAGTTCGAAGAATTTTGAAATTTCCATATTGATTTTGTTTTTGACCCAATGCTCCTTCAGGAGCAGGTTATTTAATTTCCATGTATTTGTATGGTTTTAAAGGTTCCTTTTGGAATTGATTTCCAGTTTTACTCCACTGTGGTCTGAGAGAGTGCTTGATATAATTTCAATTTTCTTAAATTTATTGAAGCTTGTTTTATGGCCTATCATGTGGTCTATCTTGGAGAAAGTTCCACGCACTGTTGAATAGAATGTGTAGTTTGTGGTTGTTGGATAAAATGTTCTTTATATATCTGTTAAGTCCATTTGTCTTTGTTGGGATGGGTTAATTCTAAGACTTTGTCTTAGATCTCTGAATTTCTTTCTTCTGGTTGTTCAATTTTACTGCAGAGACTTTCCAGAGCATTTTGCATTTCTAAAAGTTTGTCCAAAGTTTCCTGAGTTTTTTTATGTTTTTTTTCTTTATCTGTTTCCTTGAATATTTCTCCCTTCACTTCCTGTATCATGTTTTGGATTTCCTTGCATTAGATTTCACTTTTCTCTGGTCCCTCCCTGATTAACTTAACAACTAATCTCCTGGATTCTTTTTCAGGTAAATCAGGGATTTCTTCTTTTGGATCCATTGCTGGTGAAGTTGTGTGATTTTTTCGGAGGTATTGAAGAGCCTTGTTTTTTCATATTACCAGGGTTGGTTTTCTGTTTCCTTCTCATTTGGGTAGGCTCTGTCAGAGGGAAGGTCTATGTCTGAAGGCTGTTGTTCAGATTTTTTTGTCCCAAGGTGTGTTCACTTGATGTAGTACTCTCCCCTTTTCCCTGTGGATGTGGCTTCCTGTGAGCCAAGAGTAGTGATTGTTGTCTCCTATCTGGGTCTAGCAACCCAGCCAGTCTACCCAGCTCTGGGATGGTGCTGGGGGTTGTCTGCACAGAGTCCTGTGATGTGAGCCATCTATGGGTTTCTTAGCTGTGAATATCAGTGCCTGTTCTGCTGAAGATGGTGGAGGGTGCAGTGGACTACATGAGGGTCCTTAGCTCTGATGGTTTAATGCACTGTTTTTGTGCTGGTTGGCATCCTGCCAGGAGGTGGCCCTTTCCAGAAAGCATCAGCTGTAGTAGTGTGGAGAGGGACTGGCGGTAGATGGGGCCCTAGAACTCCCAATATTAAATGCCCTTTGTGTTTGGCTACTAGGGTGAACTTTGGAAGAACCATTCGATAAGGGTGGTGCCAGGTGTGTCTGAGCTCAGACTCTCCTTAGCCGGGTTTTGCTGCAGCTACTGTGGGGAATGGGAGTGAGACTCCCAGGTGACTGGAGTTGTGTACCTAGGAGGATTATGGCTGCCTCTGCTGCGTCATGCAGATGGTCAGGAAAGCGGGGAAAGCTGGCAGTTACAGGCCTCACCCAGCTCCCAGGCAAATTAAAGGGCCAGTCTCACTCCCACCATGCCTCCCCCAACAGCCCAGAGTCTGTTTCCAGGTGGAGGGCAAGACGGGCTTGAAAACTTGCGCCATGCGTTCCGCCTCCTATCTGCAAAGAAAAGGGCTTTAGTTCTTCCCCCTGCCTGTGGAGTCTGCATGCCTGTGAGTTCTGGCCAGGGGCTTCTCTTCTGCCTGTGAGTTCTGGCCAGGAGCTTCTCGCCCAGTTCAAATTGTCATAAAGTTAAGCTAAAGAAGTCCTTCTCCCTGTGGAGTTTTACCCCCTGCTCCTCTGGCCGCCCTCCCGATGGATCCTTGTGGTGTCAGGCAGGAATGGGCTGCTAAGGGACCCAGTGAATTCCCAGGGCCATTCTGCTGCTTCCTCTACTCTTGTATTTCACTTGGCTTGGCTCTCTAACTTCACTCAGCCCCAGGTACAGCCGGAAACTTCTCCTGCAATCAGACCTTCAGCTTCTCCAGTGGAGGTGTGTGTTCAGGAGAGGAGGGTCTCCCTTTCCCACTTCTGCAGTTGGAGCACTCACAGTATCTGAGGTGTCTTCTGGGTCCTGTAGGAGTAGCCCGCTTCCTTCAGAGTTTCGGTGGGTCCTCTCAGAATTGCTGGTTTGTTTTTGCAGTCGATCTGGAGCTAAAATTCACAATGCAAGCCTCTGCTCGCTGCTCTGTCTGGAGCTGAAATTCTAGTCCTGCCTCCCATTTGCCATGATCCCTCAGTAATCTGTATCTTTTTTTTTAGATGGTTTCTGTATCTGTTCTTACATTTTAAGTAAAATCATGTAAGTGTTTTAAAGTTTCCATTTGTTTTCTCTCTTATCATTGTTTTCTCTGTTCTGTTTGTTCAGTTTCCATCTCTGAGTTTAAATTTCCCTTAGTTGCCTGGTGGTCTCAGGCTGTTCATTTTTAAAGAAAATATTATTGAGAGCTCTGTTTCTCGGCACAGTTTGCCAATTTGTGGACCTTGCCACAGAGTGATCAGATGGAAGGTCTGGCTATCTCACCGGGATGCTCTCCAAATAAGATTTGAAGTATGTTCTTTTGGTTAAATCAATTTTCTCAAAAATAAAGTCTACAATCTCCCACCTAATGATATATACTTTGCTGTAAGCATTTTGGGAGTCCAGCAGGAAAAAAGTTGTTGGTGAAGGGAGTGGGAGTGGAAGAAGCAGCCAATTTTATCAGCCCTCAAAAGTTAAGTGCTCTTTGGAGAATGAGCCAGATCTTACTCATTGTAGCATTTCTCATGGGAATGAGTTAGACAGCTTACATATTGTGACATAAAGATGTTGGCAGTTTGGCTGGGATATTTGTCACACTATTATTTGTCTCATTGTTTATTTAAGTGATTGTTTCATGCTTCATGGGTGTCCCTTTAGAAACTATGAAAGGGGATAAAAGGCTTCAACAACAGAGAGGCCTACTCTGTTTTTTGTTTTGTTTTATTTTATTTATTTTATTTTTTTGAGACGGAGACTCACTCTGTTGCCCAGGCTGGAGTGCAGTGGCACAACCTCAGCTCACTGTAAGCTTCATTTCCCAGGTTCACACCATTCTCCTACCTCAGCCTCCCGAGTAGTTAGGATTACAGGCACCTGCCACAATGCCTGGCTAAATTTTTTTTTTTTTTTTTTTTTTTTTTTTTGTATTTTTAGTAGAGACAGGGTTTTGTGTGTTAGCCAGGATGGTCTCTATCTCCTGACCTCATGATCTGCCCACCTCGGCTTCCCAAAGTGTTGGGATTACAGGCATGAGCCACCGCGCCTGGCCTTGTTTTTATTTTTGAGACAGGGTCTTGCTCTGTTGCCCAGGCTGGAGTGCAGTGGCACAATCTCAGCTCACTGCAACCTCTGCCTCCCGGGTTCAAATGATTCTTGTGCCTCAGCCTCCCAAGTAGCTGAGATTACAGGCGTGTGCCACCACACCTGGCTAAATTTTGTATTTTTAGTAGAGACCGGGTTTTACCATGTTGGCCAGGCTAGAAAGGCCTACTCTTTCATCACAGTAACTACATTGCCGAGCCTCCAGCTACAACATAGAAGATATGAGATGGGACTTAACATGTGTGTAAGGCACTTAAAGTAGTTCTTGGCACAGGAACTATTATTAGATACATAATTATCAATTATTTAAGATCAATGTATTAATTAAATACTGCTTTTTTAACTACAGTTTTGCTAAAAGGGTCCTTACTTCAAATAAAATCCTACTCTCAAGTAGCTTATATCCTAGAAAAGACACTTGATAAATTGATTTCAATAATTTATAAAAAAAAAAAAGATAGATGAAATAAGATGAAATCCATGTTATTGAAGAGAGTAACAGCGATCCGAAGAAGTCACCTTGCTCTAGGGCAGAAAGAATCTTTTCTGCACTCAAAGAGAATTCAGGACTCCTTCATCCCGAGTGTCTGGGCTTTAACCAGTATACATCTGCTTTTGTTTTTATTCTACTCCAGAAATCTGCTGTGAAGCCCTTTAATTCACAGAACCCAAATATTTTCCCTGAGAGGTGATGTCACTCCAATGTTTGCTTCCTCTTTAATCTATTTGTATTTTCCAAAGATGTACTAATGTTTATGGACAGGCTTTATTTTCTTAGAAACAGGAAGCATATGCCATCCCATATACTTCCAATAAGTATTTCAGTTAGGCCGAGCACAGTGGCTCATGCCTGTAATCCCAGCACTTTGGGAAGCTAAGGCGGGTGGATCACGAGGTCAGGAGATCAAGACCATCCTGGCTAACATGGTGAAACTCCGTCTCTACTAAAAATACAAAAAATTAGCCGGGTGTGGTGGCGGGCACCTGTAGTCTCAGCTACTCGGGAGGCTGAGGCAGGAGAATGTCATGAACCCGGGAGGCGGAGCTTGCAGTGAGCCGAGATCGCACCACTGTACTCCAGCCTGGGCGACAGAGCGAGACTCCGCCTCAACAAACAAAGTATTTCAGCTGTTTTCTGTTGTCCTTAAAGAAACAAGATACCCAGAGGACTTTAGCAATAGGAAGCTAAAATGATTAGTAGTATCCCACAAGAGAATTAAAGAGTGTGGAGAAAGGCATTATCACATGATATCAAATGGCAGAAAACTAGGTTAGACCTTTTAGCAGGCTGGGCTGTTGTCCTTTGAGGGGCAACTCAGAGACCTACTAATGCATTTCAACAATGGGTGTGATCATCACTGCATTTCTATTCCTTGCTGTGATGAGAGAAGCTTGTATTCTCAGTAGAGGTCCCAGGCTTGGAAATAAGCTGGTTTTCTTAAAATAGCTTATTGAAAGGAAGCTCTTGCATAAGCGATCAGCGTCATTACCAATAAACTGTTTTGTTTATCTTCAATATGAACAAACGTCATCCAGAAATGGAGCTTCTTCCTGCCCAGTGTTATTGATCACCACTGGCTGCATTGGGAAATATTGATTTAAGGAAATACTGTTTATTCAACAAAAATTTACTGAGTCGAGCACTATATGGGCCCTAGAGATACACCGTGATGTCAATATGTGAAGGATTTTAATGTTTACAATCCAGTGAGGGAGACAAAGAGCAATGAAATAATCACACACAAAAAATGTAAATGCCAACTCTATAAGGGCTACCAAGGAGATAAGCACAGTGCTGTGGATGTTAGGTTAGACATTTGTAAGAATATGACTGCCAAAGAGAGTGAGTGGGTATGAAACTCAGAGAGGGCAGGAGGGAAGTGTGTGACCCTAGGAAGGGAAAGAGTGAGAGGAAGAGACAGTGAAAGAGTGAGATGAAGAGACAGTGGAAGAAGACGGGTGGGGAGAGTTTTAGAGGATTTGGGACTGTAAAGTATTAGACCATAGACAGTCTTGTGGACCATTAAGCAGTTTTGTCTTTGTCCTAAACACAAAGGGAAGCCATTCAAGGGCTTTAAGAAAGGGAGTGACATCTTTAGACCTGTGCTTTGAAATGTCATTTTGGCTGGAGAATAATTTGGAAAGGCAAGAGTGGATGTGTAGATGTGTGTAGATCATGTATCACTGGTCAAGCCTTATTGAGAACTGTTACATGAAAGCAGCATTTAATTTATAAAAGAATAAAATTGTAATGGATGTCAAAAAATTTAATCCGATGTTCTCCTGGATTAGTGGCTGCTGAAAACTTTCAGGACAAATGACTTAAAAAATCTCTCAGAAGAGAAAATCTACTGTATTTCTTGGGAACAGATACTGACATTTGACTATTTTTTTTTCTTCTTTTTTTGAGACGGAGTCTTGCTCTGTTGCCCAGGCTGGAGTGCAGTGGCGCAATCTTGGCTCACTGCAAGCTCCACCTCCCAGGTTCACGCCATTCTTCTGCCTCAGCCTCCCGAGTAGCTGAGACTACAGGTGCCTGCCACCACGCCTGGCTAATTTTTTTGTACTTTTAGTAGAGATGGAGTTTCACTGTGTTATCCAGGATGGTCTCAATCTCTCGATCTCCTGATCTCGTGATCCACGTGCCTCAGCCTCCCAAAGTGCTGGGATTACAGGTGTGAGCCAGCGTGCCCGGCCGACATTTGACTATTACAGGGGAACCCATTCAGTATTTTAAAATGCCATACCTCTTATTGGATAACGTTCACAACAATACTGAGAAGAAATTTGGGATCATAATTTCAATTTTACAGATGTGGAGTTTAAGAACCTAGGTACAGAGAGATCTAGTGACTTGTCCTGGGGCATGAAAAAATTGAATAGCAGTGTAAACTGTTGACTTTCTTCTCAAGCTTTCAATTCCTTGAGTTGTCTAGATGATTTGGCATTCACCAGAAATGTCTCAGAGCACTTAAAGTTAGACCACAATTAAGCATAATATTGTAGACTTGGCACACATCTCCGTAAGGTTATTCTAAGCATTAAGATACACTGTTGACCTAAATTTTTACGCTTTATATACACATTTTGTTCATTTTTTTCACTTAATTTCACTAATCCCTTTATGTTACTTACTTATCCTTTAGGTTTATACACAGTAGTTTTATGAACTTATAAGGATGCCACTAAGTTCTCAACTCTGCCGCATATAGATTTGCCAAAGGCTGTGTGTTTACTGCAATGAACATGAGGGAGCTTTGAGAGTTGATGCATGTTAGCCCCATAGAAAATGATGTATATGAACTGTGGCCTTCTAATAAAAATCTTTCTCCATTCTTTTTGTTAGGTGATAAAAGGTAAAATCTATAGATTGTTTTAGAAATTAAGTTAATGGTAACAGTAATATTCTTCCCTAAATGATTATTTTAATTAACATCTCTTGTTTAACCTGTATTTGTAATATTGGCTGCCTATTATCTAGAGTTTCCAAGAAGCTTTAAAAGTATACTATCTTCTAAAATTCCTGGAGAATAACAATGAATGACCTTCCAACCTTCCCCCCCCCCCCCACTACAGGCAGACTTCTGGCCTAGAATCAAAACTCAGAATTTTTATTAGTTTTTTTTAAATTGCTTTAGAGAAAGTAGTTTGAATGGTTTGATTATTCACAGCAGTAGGGCATTAGCAGAAAAGAAAATATTTCATATCATAAAGATGATATAATAGATATTGAAATTCATCTTTGAAATGCTGACAAAGCATTTAACCTTCCATCTTAGTCATTCAACTGTAACTATCTGGGTAAATTCAGGCAAAAGCCCTTCATGTGTTTTTAACTAAAACACCCTACTAACAGAGAGAAGTCTTGGGCTTGATTGAAATTATCTATATATTTCTACTTCAACCTTTATATTCTGTTAGGCCAGTACATTTTTTTTTTGGTGAAGTTTTCTAATGTTACCATTATTTAGTCAAAGTATTTTGAACCCTTTGGATCCAGTAATCAAATAAATAAAAGTCTGGTAGATTGACTTAGTGGGTAAAATTGTGGGAAAAAGTTTAATGAGGAACAGGATTTTTGCATAGTCTCAACGTACCTCACTGAAAATGGTTATTCTACAGTGAAGCAACTTGGCATACATTACTTCAACCAAGGCTCGTGACTAACATTTGGCAAATGATATAATGGTGATGTTAACACTGTGTCCTAGAGAAAAAATTAATGTTCTTTGATCATGTATACTCATGATGAAATAAAAGCCTGGTAAAATGTAAACTCCATAATGTTCATTGTCAGGGGCATAAACTTTTTTTTTTTTTTTTTTTTTTCCCCCCGAGACAGAGTCTCACTCTGTCAATCAGGCTGGAGTGCAGTAGTATGATCTCAGCTCACTGCAACCTCTGCCTCCTGGGTTCAAGTGATTCTCCTGTCTCAGCCTCCAGAGTAGCTGAGATTACAGGTGCCCGCCACCACGCCCAGCTAATTCTTTTGTATTTTTACTAGAGATGGGGTTTTGCCATATTGGCCAGGCTGGTCTCAAACTTCTGACCTCAGGTGATCTGCCCACCTCAGCCTCCCAAAGTGCTGGGGTGACAGGCGTGAGCCACCACGTCTGACCTGTCAGGGGCATAATCTTTATGTGACATAGGTACTTGTTATGCCTTGAGCACTTAGTACGTGTTCAGTGATAAGAAATTACTTACTCATTTGAAAAGCAAACATTTATTAAACATATGTAGAAAGTCTAGTATGGAATACATACATACACACGCACACGCACATTTAAGGAAGTACTTTTTTTTTTTTTTTTGAGACAGAGTTCTGCTCTTGTCACCCAAGTTGGAGTGCAATCGCATTATCCCTGCTCACTGCAACCTCCGCCTTCTGGGTTCAAGCGATTCTCCTGCCTCAGGTTCCCGAGTAGCCGGGATTACAGGTGCCTATCACCACACCCAGCTAATTTTTGTATTTGTAGTAGAGACGGGGTTCCCCCATGTTGGCCAAGCTGGTCTCGAACTCCTGACCTCAGGTCATCTGCCTGCCTTGGGCTCCCAAAGTGCTAGGATTATGGGCATGAGCCACTGCTCCCGGCCAAGAAATAACTCTTTAAAGAATTCTGTTACGTGATTGAGACTACACTGGGTTTCAGAATATTGACTTAAGCATTCACATTGGATTCTACTAGTTTAGCTATCTCTAACTCTGGATTTATAAAACCAACATAAATTAGTTAAACATAATTGAAGTTAACCCAAAGAATAAAATAAATTATCAATGAGTCCATATTGATATAGATAAGTAACTGAATAAATAGACAAATGGTAGACAAGAGTTAACATGTATTTACAGAAGAGTTCCAATTAGTAACTGTAGAAGGAAGGTGGTAATATAAATTCACTATTATAATACTACAATACAGACAAAGGAGCAAAGGCAATACATTGGGGAAATATCACCTTTTAAACAAATAGTGCTAGAACACTGGACATCCACATCCAAAAAAAAAAAAAAAAAAGAATCTAGATACAGACAGACCTCACACTCTTCATAAAAATTGACTCAAAATGGATCAGAGACCATTTTGTGGTCTCAAATTGCAGGGCAAAATTATAAATGTCCTAAAAGATAACATCAAAATAAATCTAGATGACCTTGGGCTTGGTAATGGCCTTTTAGATAAGACACCAAAGGCACAACCGATTAAAGAAAGAATTGATAACTTCATTAAAATTAAAAATTCTGCTCTGCAAAAAAGATTGTCAAGAGAAGCCACATATTGGGAGAAACTATATTTCTGATAAAGGACTGTTATCAAAATTATACAAAGAAACTCTTAAAACTCAACAATAAGAAAATAAACAACTAATTAAAAAATGGGCCAAAGACCTTAACAGACACTTCACCAAAGAAGATATAGATGGCAAGTAAGCATATGAAAAGATATTCCACATGGTATCATATATCATCAAGAGGAGAATGCAAATTAAAACAAACAAAATGAGATAGCACTGTACACTTATTAGAACATCCAAAATCCAAAACACTGGCAACACCAAGTACTGGCAAGAATGTGGAGCAACAGAAACTCTCATGCATTGCTGGTAGAAATGCAAAATAGTACAGTCACTTTGGAAGACAGTTTGGCAATTTCTTACAGAACTAAACACATTCTTACCATATGGTCCAGCAATTATGCTTCTTGGTATTTACTCAAAGGAGTTAAAAGCTATGTCTACACAAACCTGCCCACAGATGTTTATAGCAAGTTGATTTATAATTATGAAACCTTGGAAGCAAACAAGATGTCTTTCAATAGGTGAATGAATAAACTGTGGTCCAGCTCAACAATGGAATATTATTTAGTGCTATAAAGACATGAGCTCTCAAGCCATGAACAGATGATAAGGAAATGTAAGTATAGATTACTAAGAGAAAGAGACCAATCTGAGAAGGCTACATACTATATGATTTCAACAATATGACTTTCTGAAAAAGGCAAAACTATGGAGATAGTAAAAACATCAGTGGCTGTCAGGAGCTTGGGAGGAGGGAGGGATGACTAGGCAGAGCACAGAGGATATTTAGGGTAATAAAACTATTCTGTATGATATTATAATGGTAGATTCATACCTTTATACATTTGTCCGAGTCCACAGAATGCACAGCTCCGAGAAGGAAACCTAACATAAACTATTGACTTATGGTAATAATGATATGTCAGTATAGGTTCACAATTTTTAAAAATATGCCCCTCTGTGGGTGAATATGTATGTGTGGGAGTGGAGGATGGATGGGAGTTCTCTGTATCTTACTCTCAATTTTGCTGTGAAGCTAAAACTGCTTTAAAAAATACAGTCTTAAAAAATTACCTGCTACCATCATGTAGGAAGACAAAAAAAGAAATATCTTGACATAAATAAATAACTGAATAAATATACAAATGGTAGACAAGAGATAACACTTCTTTACAGAAGAATAATTCAATTAGTAATTCTAGAAGAAAGGTGGTAAATATAAAATTACCATTACAACACTACAGTTGTAATTGTTTCAGGCAAGATTCACCTATGGATGCTGAAATTTTGGGCAAAATTTTAAGGAGAAAAAGGATATCTGCACCCCAAATTATGTCTTCCAAATAGTAACATCACAGGGGAGAAATCTGACAGACACCACCTTAATCAAGGGCTTAAAGCTAATATCACAGGTAATAAGATATAGTGACAGGTGGCATCATGCACCCTCCTGATACGGCGCCCTGAGAAGTGTAGATCGTCTCTGTACTATCCTTCCCAATAATAATGCAAAGCTCACTCCAATCATGAGCAAACATGAGACAAACCAAAACTGAGATATACTCTACAAATTAACTAAATTAGATAGTAACTTAGTACTACATAAAAGTTTTGAAGTCCTGAAAGGCAGGCAAGGAAAGACTGAGAAACAACAGATTGGAGGAGAGTGTGGAGACATGTCAACGAAATGCAACATAGGATTCCAAATTGGATCCTGGAACAGAAAAAAAGACTATTGTAGGAAGATGAGGAAAATCTGAATAAAGCTTATATTTTAGTTAACAGTATTGTACCCATGTTAATTTCCTGGTTTCAATCATTGAACTATGGTTATGCTACACTGGGGAAACTGATGAAGGGGATATAGGAACTCACTGTACAGTGTTCTTAATTCTTCTGTAAGCCTAAAATTATTTCAAACTGAAAAAGTCTTAAAAGACAGTAAAAATTGAAGTTGACACTATGAATTGAGCACTATATTCACTGTAGTACAAATATCACAATTGGGGAAAGGTACGTCTCTGAAACATTTTAGTGTTCTATTCCATTTCCACCACTTGAAACACATTTGTTCCTTAAACACTGGGTTTTAGAAATATGTGGATGGCACAATGTAACAACTGTCTTTAAAGATAACAGAATTTTCTATTAATTTCTACTTGTCTCTCTGCATTCATTGCCTACAAACCAATTTCAGCATTTTCCCTGAAGCAGAATGATGAGAGAGTCTTGAGAGCTGGCAGCATGTGAGAAGTCTTTATAATTTCAAGACCCATCAGGATGCTTACTTCTTCAGCAAGTCCCAGCCACACAATGTTTTTTGCAAACAGTCACTCCTTACTAATAAGACTTGCTACATGGGTGTTGCTATCAACAAAGTACAGTAGTAAGAATTTTTTTGTTATTGTTGAAACTGACTTGTATAATATATACCACCTAGTTCCATCTTAGAATTAATGTAAATAGTGATTATACCTTATAAACAAAAGTCTCAGGATACAAAACCAATGTGCAAAAATCACAAGCATTTCTATACACCAATAATAGAGAGCCAAATCATGAGTGAACACCCATTCACAATTGCTACAAAGAGAATTTAATACCTAGGAATACAACTTACAAGGGATGTGAAGGACCTCTTCAAGGAGAACTACAAACCACTGCTCAAGGATATAAAAGAGGACAGAAACAAATGGAAAAACATTCCATGCTCATGGAAAGGAAGAATCAGTATCATGAAAATGGCCATACTGCCCAAGGTAATTTATAGATTCAGTGCTATCCCCATCAAGCTACCATTGCCTTTCTTCACAGAATTAGAAAAAACTACTATAAATTTCATCTGGAACCAAAAAAGAGCCCGTATAGTCAAGACAATCCTAAGCAAAAAGAACAAAGCTGGAGGCATCATGCTACCTGACTTCAAAATATACTACAAGGCTACAGTAACCAAAACAGCATGGTACTGGTACCAAAACGGATATATAGACCAATGGAATGGAACAGAGACCTCAGAAATAACATCACACATCTACAACTATCTGATCTTTGACAAACCTGACAAAGACAAGCAATGGGGAAAGGATTCCCTATTTAATAAATGATGTTGTGAAAAACTGGCTAGATATATGCAGAAAACTGCAACTGGACCCCTTCCTTACACATTATACAAAAAAAAAAAAAAAAAAAAAAAATCTCAGGATGGATTAAAGACTTAAATGTAAGACCTAAAACCATAAAAACCCTAGAAGAAAACCTAGGCAGTATCATTCAGGACATAGGCATGGGCAAAGACTTCATGACTAAAACACCAAAAGCAATGGCAACAAAAGCCAAAATTGACAAATGGGATCTAATTAAACTAGAGTGTACACACAGCAAAAGGAACTCAAAATGTCTTATCCCACAGTTTGGGCTTGGAGTGGGGGTGGGGTCTCTCGAGATTGCAGTCCAGATGTTGGTTAGGGCTTTAGTTGCCTGAAACCTTTACTGGGGCTGAAAGATCTGCTTCCGAGTTGGCACACATGAATAACTTAGCAAGCTGGTGTTGGTTGTTGACTGGAGGCCTAATTTCCTCCTTACTCAAGCTTCTCCATAGCCTGCCTGAGTGTGCTTACAAGAGGATAGCTGACTTTCTCTAGAAAAGGTAATTAAAGAGAGAGAAGTTGAAAGCCTCAATGTCTAGTTCAACATAGCCCTGGAAATCTTAATGCAATTATTATTTATGGAAGTCAGTCCTATTCAGTACGGGAAGATACTACCCCAGGAGGTAAGGATCACTAGGCACCATCTTGGAGGTGTTACTACTATAGTGTTCCTAAAGGTAACAAGCTTGTATATTTTCTCTTAGTATTCATATTAACTGTCAATAATATTTTATTTACCTACTTCAAAGTTCCTAATAATTGTTCTTGTACATTAAATTAACAGCTTTCAAAACATACCATTGTAGTGTAAAAACAAAATCCTAAGTTCCTTCATGGATTGAACACCCTCTTGACCAAGGTGAACCCTGGAGAGAGAAACCTTAAAAACTGAGTTCCTAGCCATGACAGCATGGGAGGTTGGACAAACTTCATGATATCCTCTTTGTTTTGCAGTGTAGACAGAACAGCTGACCAGCATTAATGTTAAAAATGAGATCATAATACTGACAAAACGGACTCTTTGTGGCAATAATGTACCAAGACCTAAGGCAATGCCAGATAAAGTTTAAGTCACACACCACTACACTTAAAGAATAGACTATGTTCTAACTGCCGTAGGTTTTCCTTTTTCTCTAGCAGCTAACCAAGTACTGGCCTCATGATAAGCAATATTAAAACAATTGTAGCTCACCACCAGACACTGACTAACTGACTCTCCCTGTTTCACAAGCCATAACTACAGTTTTGATTGGACAAGAGACTGATCTTAATAATTTTCTTCTGACAAGAAGATCACCAACCAGGACTGGTTCTGATGGGTTATAAAGGATGCGCACTTGAGTGCCTTTATACCCTGAAAAGATCTTTGGGTGTTTAGGGCCTGACTGTAAAATACTTAAATGTTAAGTCGCCACCCCAGAATGAACATGGCTCATATGTTATATGCATGTTTGTTCAATACACATGTCAGGACCACCTTTATGCATGATCATAACTCCTCTTGTAAGCTGTTGAATGTGTATGTTTGGCCAATAAGCTCAGCATAAAGCTCCTCTCCCAGCTCCTCCTCCTTCAAAGTGCCTGTTTCTGGTCATTGCGGGAGGCTGTGCTTCCCAGCCTGTGGGGATGGCCACCTTGTAGGCTGTAACCCTTTACAAGTAAAGTCTCCTTTTCTAGATTTGTAGATCTTGTGATGTTTCAGTTGATAATAGTAAAACTTTATCCTTGCTATGATAAACATACCTTTATACCTTTATATATTTCAGTTGATATAGAATTTTTTTTTTTTTTTTTTTTTTTTTTTTTTTTGCGACGGAGTCTTGCTCTGTCACCCAGGCTGGAGTGCAGTGGCGCGATCTCGGCTCACTGCAAGCTTCGCCTCCCGGGTTCACACCATTCTCCTGCCTCAGCCTCCCGAATAGCTGGGAGTACAGGTGCCCACCACCACAACTGGCTAATTTTTTGTATTTTTAGTAGAGACAGGGTTTCACCGTGTTAGCCAGGATGGTCTCGATCTCCTGACCTCATGATCCACCCGCCTCAGCCTCCCAAAATGCTGGGATTACAGGTGTGAGCCACCGTGCCCTGCCCCTAGATCAGATCTTCTTTACAAGATTTTCCTTCACTGGATAATGTGGAATAAAAACAATTGTAGAAACTTGGTAATTTAGAGTTTACCAGTCTTTTCCAGTTTACATAACCTCTATATTATGGCTCAGTGTCTTTGGTATAAATGCTTAGTGTCTTACATTTCTCTCACCCACTATGATTCTCTTTAAAATGGTAATGGGTATAATTGGATTGTTAACACTATGAATAAATGCTTGAGGTGATGGATACTCTATTTATCCTAATGTGATTACACATTGTATGCCTGTATCAAAATATCGAAGATAACTCATAAATATATACACCTAATATGTATGCACAAAAATTATAAAATAAAAAAATTTAACAGATAGTAATGGAATTTATGGAGGGTTGGTTTTATAATCTTGGAATATCAGGGTCCATGATGCTGGTGAGATTTGGGAAAAGGGAGGATCATGGATCCACATTCATTCTGAATCTTCCTTGGTTTCTCCTAGAGTGACAAATTGTTTCTTCTCTGGATGTGTAACCCCTGAGTCAGTTCTATCTGATGCTTTGAGACATCATGCTGGTACCTACGATTAATGGCTGTTTGCCAAGACCATTTGTCTTGCATTAAAGTTTTCCTACATTGCAGGCTCTTTATTGTTCAGTAAAGTTTACCGCAATTGCTTGAAAAAGCTTTCCCAGTTTTATAATCAATAACATTACTTCATAAGAAGTAGATGCTATTTTAAAAAATTAATGCAAGTGCCTTTTTTCCCTTCAAGTATTGGGAAACGGGCAAAACTGTCTCCGAAACTTTTTAAAAAGTAAAAAATGTTTTTAAATGAAGTGTTAGTTTTTAAATACCTACAAAGTTCTGCTGGATTAAAATATGTATTGGGTATCAGTACCTTATGAGTGCTGAACATCTGCATGTCATCAGGTCATTGGGGCCAGTCAAGATTCAACCAAGGAAGATAAACCAGTAGGAGATATATATTATGAGATTTCTTGCAAGGAACTGGCTTATGTAATTGTGGGAGATAGATAGGCAAGTCTGAAATCTGTAGGGCTGGATATCAGGAAAGGCAGGCTGGAACTTCGGGGCTGAATCTTCTAGCCACAGGCAGAATCTCTTCTTTATCAGGGAAGCCTCAGTTCCACTCTTAAAGCCTTTCAACTGACTGGATCAGGCCCACTCAGATAATCTAGGATGATCCTCTCTTACTTAAAGGTAACTGATTATGAACTTTAGTCACACCTACAAAATACTTTTACGGCAACACTAAGATTAGCCTTCAGTTGAATAACTGGAGACTTACCCTAGCCAAGTTGACACATCAAAAGGTCATCACAGGTCTCAAAATGTTTGCCCCCAGAGTTTTTCCAGTGTTGCTCATGATCTAATTTTCTGTTCTTTATCCCTTTAATCATAGGGATTAACTGTGGATATTTACCTCATATCTTTGGATATTTAAATGGTTGACTCTAACCTACAAGGAAGAGTTAGCATAGTCAGTATATTCTAAATGTGGGAAATGCATGTGTATATAAGTTGTACGTAATGCCATTAATACTCTTAGGCTTTGTTTGCTAGTTCAGACTTTATGTTTAATAAGAGCCTTCCAAAGAGAAATCTCCTCTTGATTTAAACTATAACTAAGAAACTTCCATTTATGTTCAAACAATTTTTAGAATATCATGAATAAGTTATTTATTGCTGACTTTTTCAGCAGTCTGCAGGCCAGCTCTGTGCTGAAACGTAATTTAAAAAAACATTTGTATGTACTTGTTCCATGCTGTGCATGTATAATTTTTGTATTAAGTTCACCTCCTTCTTTTCTCACTGACCCACTGCAATTAAAGTAGTATTTACTTTGCTTTGCCATATCATGATTCAAAATCAAAGACTTCATTTAAAAAAAAGAGAAAAATTTTAGTTAGGAAACATCATTGCTAAAGAGACATATTACTTTTATAACTTTAAAGGAATTGAGCAATTCTTTTGAGTGTGAGTTACAATAGCAGTTATGTAACAATTGCTGTCATTTTTACATTGCCATATTAAGAAGCTAGATAATCTTATTAATTCACTAAGAGGGTAAACAGTTCTACCACAGATGGATTGCTTCATACTTAATTGTTCAGACTGGGTCATCCAGATGAAGCAGAGTAGGCTAACTTTAATTTTTCAAAGGATGTTATAAATATGAAAGCAACAAAGTGCTCAATCTTCAGAAAGAATTTCTGGGCTCCTGAGAATATGTCAGGGATCCCAGAGGGGTTTACACTTCTCCTCACACTGCCTTGAGTATAAGAAAAAAATAGAAAGTGACAGTATTTCATGTGTCCTGATGTGAATTGAATATTACTTTGAGTTTGAAATAATTGCTGTGGAATTAATCTCATTATCTTCCTTGATTGTCATTGTTCTGAAGGTTCCAAGTGATCAAGCATTATTTTAGTCAATAATAATAGTAATTAAGTGTAAAGAGTTGGTGAAATTTTTGCTACTTTAGGAGCTGCTACCAGGGTTTCTCGTGTAGTGAAAAGAGAACAGCTTTTATTCTAGTGACTGAGAAGTTTGGATGTGAATGCATTCCTCTGGAGTCTGGAGGTCAGGAAGCACTAAAGCTTCAGAGAAGGGTTCTAAACTACTGAGCAGAAAGGAGAGGAATTTAATTGTTCTAGAAAGGGACAAGGAAGAATGGAGTAAAGAGAAGAAGGAAAGGGAAGGGGGAGAGAAAAAAGGTTGAGTTGGGGAGATGGTGAGAGGCCATATACATGGAACAACTTGTCACCCCCTAATCATTAATAAGTGTGCTAATCACGCCTATAATCCCAGCATTTTGGGAGGCCAGGAGGTCAAGACCAGCCTGGCCAACATGGTGAAACCCCATCTCTACTAAAAATACAAAAGCCAGGCATGGTGGTGGGCACCTGTAATCCCAGCTACTCAGGAGGCCAAGGCAGGAGAATTGCTTGAACCTGGAAGGCGGAGGTTGCAGTGAGCCACAATTGTGCCATTGCACTCCAGCCTAGGTGACAAGAGAGAAACTCCATCTCAAAAAAAAAAAAAAAGTGTGCTAAACTCACGGAATACTTTGTGTGTGGTTTTTTTTGTTTTTGTTTTGTTTTGTTTTGCTTTCAATTAATATACACCACCAATGAGTTTCCATCTGGGTTTTATAGGGTATTAACCCAAGACAGTGCACAGATGGCAGGAATTGGGCAGGCAGACGGGGCCTCAACTATCCTCTAGGTTATTTATATTTGTTTGATCTTTTAGTTTAATTCCACAGTAAACCTGTAGGCTGAGAATAATTATCACCCCACTTTCTAGATAAAGCAATTGACCCTCAGAAAGTGGTAGCTTGGCCTCGACACCTATCTCTTCAGTATAGCTCCTCTGCTCTTTCCCTCCACATTCTCTGCGTTCTTGTGAGTCAAAACAATTATTTCAATAAGCCCTGTGGCATTCTCTCCCCTTGCAGTAAGTTTGTACCTTCACTTTCAATGTGATTTGACATTTCTCACATGGCCCCTAGTTTAGAGAATGAAGTTGCTATATCAAAGTGGCATCTTGCCAACGACCTTCTGAGGCTGCAGAGCCATGATGTCAACAGAATTCTGTTTCATGGGCTCCTTGTGCTACACAAAATGGTTGTTGGCTCTAAGCAGTGAACTTTCATTATTGGAGGAAGGCTGATGATTTGAGGGTCAAGCTGTAGGTGAGAATGAGATTATGTTTCCTATAAAAGTCTCCGTGGTAGGGAAGTTTGTGCAAGTCTCTCAGAGTGTTTTGGACAATTTTCTTCTTTTTTTATTGTCTATATACAGGTCACAACTAGCTTTCAAAACAAGTTCATGGTCCAGAAAAAAAAATCACAGGTAGTAACAAAAGGGCAAGGTTAACGTCATTCCTGCCACTTAAATGATTATTTTAGATTGAGATATATTTATTGTGTGTTATATGGGAGTACTTCCCCCTTGCAAAAGGGTTAAAATACAAACTTGATGCTCACAATCATAATACAAATTAACGAATGCACAGTTAGTTAATTTCGAAGTTGATGTGTTTAGAAAAATACCGTGGGTGAAACTATATGCTGCAAAGTTTGATTCAAAATCTCTGTCCAGTTATCTGTAGCAAGACTTCACTGATATAA
Source organism: Macaca mulatta (assembly GCF_049350105.2). Taxonomy (NCBI): domain Eukaryota; kingdom Metazoa; phylum Chordata; class Mammalia; order Primates; family Cercopithecidae; genus Macaca; species Macaca mulatta. The sequence continues at coordinate 120,362,628 of NC_133417.1, read as the reverse complement.
TGGCCATATGTTCTGCTTGTCACATGCTATCATTAAAACACTCATTAAAATGCATATCTGGAGAGCCAGATGTTTCATTTTTATTATATACCATTTTCTTTCCATTTACAATCCATATGTGCTTATCTAATGGTTAAAATTTTGTGAATTTTTTTTACATACTTTTGCATATGCTTTTTATCTTTAGCTACATATTTGTAAAGAAGCATATATGGGTATATGCTTACATCCACATAAACACAGCATATGTTTACATCCATATAAACACATACAAAAATGGATATATTTGAATGTGGACTTGTGAATTTATCCTACTCTATTTGTACATTCTCTTGTTCAAGAGTCAAGCTATCAGCTACCACTATACATGCCAATCAGTTGTTCTCTTTCATTTCCCCCTGTACCTTTCCTTCTCTGCTTCCAAAATATTACTGATCAGGCTAGGCGTGGTGGCTCACGTCTGTTATTCCAGTACTTTGGGAAGCTGAGTCGGGTGGATCACTTGAGGTCAGGAGTTTGAAACAAGCCTGGCCAATATGGCAAAACCCCGTCTCTACCAAAAATACTAAAAATTAGCCAGGCATGGTGGTGCATGCCTATAATCCCAGCTACCAAGGAGACTGAGGCAGGAGAACCACTTGAACCTGAGAGGCAGAGGTTGCAGTGAGTTGAGATTATATCCCTGCACTCCAGCCTGGGTGACAGAGCAAGACTGTCTCAAAAACCAAAACAAAATATTGCTGATCAGTTAGTGCTTGAATGAGACTTTTCAACTAAAATGTTTGATTATTTATTTGAATTGAAATTATTGACCAGTTCCTTTACCCACTAGCCTTATGCTTTCAAAGTAATATAGTAGTAGTTGCACATACGAAATGGGAGGCGGATCACGAGGTCAGGAGTTTGAGACCAGCCTGACCAACATGGTGAAACCCCATCTCTACTAAAAATACACAAATCAGCTGGGCATGGTGGTGCATGCCTGCAGTCTCAGCTACTCAGGAGGCTGAGGCAGGAGAATCGCTTGAACCCCAGAGGCAGAGATTGCAGTGAGCAGAGATTGTACCCCTGCACTCCAGCCTGGGTGACAGAACAAGACTCCACCTCAAAAAAAAAAAAAAAAAAGAAAGAAAGAAAACCTGTGTGTTTCTCAAGATTGAGGGGACAGATAACTGGGTGATTTATTTTTCCTATAAGTTGGAATTTGAAAATACTAGAAATGATAATTTTCTAGCTTATTTAATAAAATTAATCTTTCCTTTTTTCTTTTTTTTTTTTTTCTTTGAGACAGAGTCTCGCTCTGTCACCCAGGCTGGAGTGCAGTGGCCAGATCTCAGCTCACCGCAAGCTCCGCCTCCCGGGTTTACGCCATTCTCCTGCCTCAGCCTCCCGAGTAGCTGGGACTACAGGTGCCCGCCACCTCGCCCGGCTAGTTTTTTGTATCTTTTAGTAGAGATGGGGTTTTGCTGTGTTAGCCAGGATGGTCTCGATCTCCTGACCTCGTGATCCGCCTGTCTCGGCCTCCCAAAGTGCTGGGATTACAGGCTTAAGCCACCGCGCCCTGCCAAAATTAATCTTTTCTAAGACAGTTTCTGTTGTGCCCAAGAGAATGCATGCTATAGAAACCTTTACTATTGGGATATTCTTTTTTTAAATTTCTCTGGGAACAGGTCAGTCATCAAAGACTAAAACACATGCAAAAATTGGTTTGTTGTATTTTTTCCATAAAGAAACAAGTGATAGTAGATAAATATACAGATTTGTCTTGTAAGCTGTTTAAGGTTTTATGAGGGGAAAAACATAAATTGAGAAGAAAAAATACTATTTTTCATTTTCATTTTTCCTTTAAAATGGAGACTTGATTATTAAAACTTATACTGCAAAGAGGAGGAGATGATCTTTCTGAATACTCTACCCCGTATCTTTCCATCAGTTGAATAGGCTGGCCAAAAAATTCCAAATTTTAGGGGTGTCAGTTTTTTCTTAGCCTCACAAGATTACACTACACATGTAGTAAAATTAATTAATTCAACATCACCGGTTTAAGAAAATGATTACTCACCCTGAGTGAGTGGATGAGTAATTCTTCGCAAGATGGGAAATCACCCTGAAATTGCCATACTCACATGGCTCAATGTAAGATAATCGATTGATTTATCAAACTTGGTCTCTGACATGCCTGTGTTATTTGTGATGAGGAATTCTGTGCCATTGAAATCACCTTGGAGGGATAAGGTGCTCTGTAACAGCTTGGAGTGAGCGAGACTTTGTAAAGCTCCCTTGAAATATGTCTTGCTTTCAGGTTTTGTGGATCAGATTTTTACCAGTTGCTTCTTGACACAATTCTTTTGTCTACATTATCATTGGAGTGTCTCAGTGCTGATAAAGCACTTGAAAATCCTGAATCTGATACCTTCCTCACACCCACCTGCTTCATAGCCTCAGTTATCAATGTCTTACATCGCAGGTGGATCTTAGGTAATGAGGTATTAGCAACTGGTGCCTCATTATTATAATCCTTGGGTGGAGTCTCATCCTTCTTGTAAAAGAAGGATGCTGTTATTTTTACCATGAGTTAGCTTCGATTTCCCAACTTGTTGCACATTTCCACCTAGGTTAAATGCGTGCACTTGCTGTGTTTTCTTACCCATGCTTGCTTTATGAGGGCCTGTTGGAGAACAGGCTTTGCAGACACAGAAACCTGGGTTCAAATTACTGTTCTGACACTCATTATCTGTGTGACCTCAGGAAGTTACTTGTCCCATGCATCTTCATCTATACAGTAGGTATAATAATGTTGACCTCACAGGTTTATTATAAAGATCAGGTCCTGTAGGTGATGAGTATCCATTGCACCTTAATGTAAAAGTAAGTTAATGGTAAAAAAAAAAAAAAAAAAAAAAAAAAAGAGTTGTCACTGATACTATACACAAAAACCAGTGTTGAGGTGAAGGAGTAAAATTATAATCTGGTTGCTGTTAAAATTTCTGAACTGCTTTACATCATCACTAACTCAATTCACTTGTTTTTTCTATTCAAAAAAAAAAAAAAGGATTTCAAGTCTCAATTTCAATCAACGTCTCATTCTACTAACATTTTCATCATCCCACAGCATCGGCTTTATCATACTCTCTCTCTTAAGAAGAGTTTCCAGGAACGTTTCATTCTAAATCCACAATATGATATCTTCTCCTCCTTAGCTTTAGGTCCCTAACTCTCCAACTTTATCTTCTACTTTATCTTCAGACCAGCTCTTAGATTTAGCTGGGTCAGAATTCTCACCATTCAGGAATATAGAATTTATCTCGAAATCGTGGTGTTCCATGAGACATGGTCCCTGTACTCAAGGGGCTCAGAGTATGGACAGAGAGACAGACTGACTATAATAGAAGGTAATAAGGGAGTTGACTATCTGTGCGAACAAAGCTTTATGGGAAAACAGATGAAGGGGTGATTAATTCAGCCGGGGGTGGGGGTGTGGTGGGTGGAAGTGCTGGAAAAGGCTTCAGAGGGGAAGTAACACTTGAGTCAGTCGTTTGAGAATGAGCACAATTTCATTTTGGGCAGAGGGAACAGCATGACCAAAGCCTGAAAGTGAACAGTCCTCATCTAAAGTATTCTAGCAGATGGCAGGAGGGATGGCTGAAGGTGGAGAGACAACTGATGAAGCTGGCAAGAGCCAGGCTGGGAAGTGCCGTGAGGCTCTATCAAGAAGCCTGAAAGAGCATCCTTCCTTTTCCTGAATTCCTGGAGCAACTACTCTTTGTGCACTCATTTTGGCAATAATTTTTCATGCGTGTACTTCCAAAAAAATCTCTACAAGTGATTTATAGGCCCCCCTAGAGAAACAGGGAAAATCCCTGATGTTCATTTGTTTCTCAGCTCTTTCTGTGAAGTGTAATACATGGGACTGGAGAAAACAGAGCATAGAGACTAAAAGTACAGAAACGAGGTTCGAGTTCCTTCTCTGCTGTTCCCACTGTCCTCACTGCTAACTAGGTGAACTCCGGCAAGTTATGGCACTTCTAAATATCACTTTCCTCCACTGAAAAGGGGAATAATGGCAGTTTCTATATAATAGGACTCCTAGGATGATTCAATAAGTCCTTAGCAAACATTGCTACCCAATTATTTAATAAGAATTAATTGACCACTTACTATGAGGCAGGACCTGTGTTAGATTCCTTTTTTTTTTTTTTTTTTTTTTTCGGATGGTGTCTCGCTCTTTTGCCCAGGCTGGAGTGCAGTGACACCATCTCAGCTCACTGCAACCTCTGCCTCCCAGTTTCAAGTGATTCTCCCTCCTCAGCCTCCCAAGTAGCTGGGATAACAGGTGCCCACCACCACGCCTGGCTAATTTTTGTGTTTTTAGTAGAGACAGGGTTTCACCATGTTCGTGAGGCTGGCCTTGAACTCCTGACCTCAAGTGATCAGCCCGTCTCAACCTCTCAAAGTGCTGGGATTACAGGCGTGAGCCACCGCACCTGCTGAAGGGCCAACTCTTAATGCTTTAACGGATTTTGCAAGTAGAGTCTGGATTAGTCAGGATAGGTGTGAGGATCAAAGGGGAGCTTCACCCTACTAGCCTTGGCTCCAGTATTTTAGTCAATTACATTCAGTAGCAAGTATTGAACACTAATGATATATAAAGTACTGTGATATAGTCCGTGTCCTCAAATAACTTGTCTTGTAAGAAAAATAAGACATACACAAATAAAAATAATGCAAAAAGTTTAAGTTCCTTGAGAGAGGGCAACAAAGAATGATGCTAGACTCAAAGGCAAGAGAATCTATTCTATGGGGTATATCCAAAAAGGTTTCATTGAAGATGTCAACTTGGGGATAACTTTGAAAGGCAGGGTCTTAGAGAGGGAGGAATGTATCATGGAAAGAGGACATAGAAATATCTTGGATCACCCTGCGTCCCCTTTCACTATAAGAGCCTGAAACAATGTGGCTTGCCTGTAATAGACATATGAATCTCCACTCGCGAATTGACTCCAGTTTGTCATTTATGTCCCCTACAGCCTACCTTTCCTTTTCTGCACTGTGTTTAACTGAGTACACTGTGATGAAAGGTGGGACCTGGTCAACATAGTTATTCCCCCAAAATCGAAACATTCAACTTTAGGTTAAAGACGGATACTTTCCCTAGTATATCTAATGATGGGCTGAGGCTCAGAGCTTTGCAGCTAAGCTATGGCCTTATTGATTTAAATCATTTTAATGACACTTTAATATTAAAGAGCCACTGGGCCCAGTGTCTGTGAAATGCTCTCTGTGCCTTGCCTCGGCTAGAGCAGACACTGTGTGCAGGAAAGAAGACAAGAGAATGTAGGACAAGTCCTACTGGCCTGGCAAGGGTCCCACCCCCTAATTCCTGTGACGCATCCAGTGCAGGTGACATGCTCTCTAAGGTGTGGATAGGCAATTAATTTCATGGAGAGTAGGAGGTGTGGGTTCAGCTGCCGCTTTTTTTTTTTCTTTTAGGCATTATCTGAATGATCCTCATTCTCTTTTGAGTCTGGACTTCGTGCAACAAGCAGCACCTGGATATTATTTTAAAATAAGCATAAGCCACCCAAAGATACTGATCTGGGTCCTTCTTTTGGAAGAAGCGTTGATTGAGAAGTGCCTCTTGGTTAAGGATTAACCACAGGGAAAAATCCAGCAGAAACAGAAGAACCGTGGGTTTCTTACCCCAGCCCTCAAGGAAGCTATGCCGTGAAAGGGGTACTGATACACTGATATACAGCAAGTTGGACGGGGCATCAATTCTTCATTTGTGGAGTGGAGAAAAGAAGAGGAGATCTCTCATTTGGGGTGTTTGAAGGATGGCTTCCCAGTTTCATCAGCTTCGGATCCTGGTCTGGAAAAATTGGCTAGGTGTAAAAAGGCAGCCGGTGAGTTAAAAAAAAAAAAAGTGTGGAAGTGTGGGTCATGGGGCAATAAGCCAGGTAATCCTAAAAGGTGAGGTTAATGAGAAGTAAAAACAGAAGAGTTTAAAGGCATTTTCCAAAGCAGGAAGTAATATATTTAGAATTCATCCCCCTATCTGTCTTATAGCTAATGGAGCTAGTCTTAACATGCCCCAAAAAGCAGGCTTTTGATTTCAGTAAATTAAAAGAGTAAATCAGGACATGCCCTGGGTGAAAAAAAGAATATGACTTGTTACTGGCTGAACTGGAACATTGAATTCTGGGTTCAAGCCAAAAGGCTTCCAGAATTTTTCTTAACGAATTTAGTTAAAAATGGGATAGAGGAAAGAAGAGTATTATTTGAAATGTACAATAAATGGGAAGAAATATATTGGAAAACCAAAAGCCATAGAAAGTTTGATTGAAAGGTAAAATACAGAACAGAAATAGTTTGAAGGCTATTCGTATAGAAAAGCTACTGAGAAATTTTAGTATCTAAAAATCATTTACTGGGAATGCCAAACAAAAGTATGTGTATGTGCCATGTTTTAAGAATATCGTTGCATCACTTAGCTTTACTACTACAATCTGTCTTCTCTTGCTCATTGCAACGTCTTTTTTGTACTCTTACATTAATGTTTGCATTCTAATTACAAAGTTAACTATTAGATCCTCATCAGATGGCTCCCAGGATGATTGAGAATGGAACTGGTTTCTGGGAATTGTTATATATTCAAAAGAATGTTTGAAAATCAGGGCAATCCTAAAAGGTATTCAATATACTTTATTTTAAAGTGGTAATTCCCAGTCTTGAATGAGTAATGTACATATTATGCAAATAATATGCATCACAGAAACCAGCATTTTATCTATGCACCTTATCTCACTCTAGGCTTGCTTGGTGTGCCTGACACTTTACTTTAGTGTTTTGATGTGTTTAGTAAGAGGAGGACGTAGGTGTTCACTTACCCTTCTGAATTTTGTGGGTAGGGTTTTAAAATCCTAAGGCATGTGATTGCATGGGTGTGGGGTTTGAATATAAAATTATAAACTCATTGAATTTTTTGTTTGTTTTTTAACTGGAAAAAAAACACAGAAGAAAAACTCCCCATAATTATCACGTGGTTGATTCTGTGTGGCATTAGCAGGGAAAGGATCCTGGGTGTGTGGATGAGGTCAGAGGATGTGAGTTGGGGCCTCTGCCACTGCTCCTCATGTAACTTAAGTAGCTGAAGACAGTTTCTCTAAGCATTGGTTTTCCCACCATGATGTGGCATGATGAGTTAGATGTGACATGATTAGTTACATGTGCCATGAAGCCTGCCACATCTAACTGATATTGGGGGAAGTACCAAATGTGCTAATGTATTTCAAAGTGCTTTATAATGGTGACACGCTTAGCAAATAGATTAGTGAGGGATTTGAAGCAATGTGTGTCAGATTTTATGCAGATTAATAATGAAAGGAAATTCAGGAGAAGATACTGTGGGTAAAAGGAAGAAATCCACATACAGTAAAGTTTGTAAGTGATAAAAATTCAATAGCTAAAAACAAAAACACGGAGGAACTAAAATCTGTATGTGTTATTGTCAGTAACCTGAATGCTGAGGTCTGTTTCTTTTACAACTCTATTTTGTGTAAAAAAAGTTATAGGAAAAAAAATCCACCCAAATCTCAGGTGAATATGTTTGTTTTTCGTTGAGAAATTTTATCTTTAGAAATTTTAATGACAAGTCTTTTTCCTCATTTTGAAAGTAGTAGGTATATCAATTTTCTCCTTTAGGGTTTCTCTTCATTCTAGTCAGTGTTTGTTGGACATAGTGAAATATTTAGGGGAGATGCAAGTCAGATATATTAAAAGTTTTTCAAGCATGACATCTTGCATTATTCCCATATAGTCGAAACCCCTAAATAAACTCTGGTAACTATATTTTTCCTAGGGAGGGAGAATACATGAGCCGTTAGTTCATTTTGGGACAGGCAATGATTCAGATCTTAAGTGCACCTTAAACAAATGGAAACCAGGACAGATAAGTCTTCATGGTAGAGCGAGGTCAGAAAAAGTCCAAAATTTGGGACAGTACAGAAGGCCAACCTGAATCTATTATAACCAACCAGAGGGAAAAGAGAGACCTGTAGAAGATGGTGATGCAAAAGGAAAAGGAAGGACAATTCCAAGTGGAGGGTGAAAGGGCAAGGAAAGATAAATTTCCTTCACAGTTTCGCCTAGCATCAGCTCTGTCTCTCCATATTGGGAAAAATACTTGAAGACACATGTGGGAAGGAGATATGTGTGATAGCATTATGCTTAAAAAGGAAGAGAGGAATAAGAGGTTGGAAAGTTGGAATTAAAGATCTAAAGGGGGATAAAATGAAAAAAATTATATAATAGCAAATTAGAAGACAGACAAAATGTGAAATGAAGGTACATATGAATTTGAGAAGCGTGATTTTGTAGGAATTAGACTTGGTTATCCATCAAATAATAATTTAAAACGCAAGCATTTATATTTCTATACTCATAATCATTCTAAAAATTATACTTTCAAAATATACTTTTACTCACAGAAAAACAGAAATTAAGCTATGGACACAGGAAATGTATAGTCCTTACTTAACGGTAAAAAAAATGGAAGCATCACCACCATGACAACTTTGCCTAATTTTTGTTAGAAATTCCATCACAAAGCAAGGTGGTAGGAAGAACAATTCAAAAGGGAAGAAGTTAAGAATCTATTAATAGAGAAACAAATGACACATGAAAAAAGAAAAGAAAAACAAACATATAGTAAAAATATTAAGGTAGATTGGAGATTATTGAGGAAATGTGTTGATTATAAAAGTATATGCTGGGGCTGGGCACAGCGTCTCATGCCTGTAATCCCAGCACTTTGGGAGGCCGAAGCAGGTGGATTACTTAAGGTTAGGAGTTCAAGACCAGCCTGGCCAATATGGCAAAACTCTACTAAAAAGATACAAAAATTAGCTGGGCATGATGGCACACACCTGTAATCCCAGCTACTTGGGAGGCTGAGGCAGGAGAATCACTTGAACCTGGGAGGTGGAGGTTGCAGTGAGCCAAGATCATGCCACTGCACTCCAGCTTGGGTAACAGAGTGAGACTCTGTCTCAAAAAAGAAAAATAAATAAATTTTTTAAAAAAAGTATATGCTGGCCAGGTGCAGTGGCTTATGCCTGTAATCCTTTGAGAGGCCAAGGTAGGTGGATGACTTGAGCCTAGGAGTTCGAAACCAGCTTGGGCAATATGGTGAACCCTGTTTCTATTTAAAAATACAAAAAATTAGCTGGGCATGGTGGTGCATGCCTGTATTCCAAGCTACTTGGGAGGCTGAGGTGGGAGGATTACCTGAGCCTGGGAGCTGGGAGTTCAAGGCTACAGTGAGCCTAGATTGAGCCACTGTACTCCAGCCTGGGCAAAAAAGTTTGACTCTCTCTCTCTCTCTCTATATATATATATATATATATGTGTGTGTGTATGTGTATGTGTGTATATATGTGTATATATATATGCTAAAATAGAAAATGAGAAGAGAATTACAAACAGCTATACAATCTGAGAAACAGGATGAGAATAGCATAAGCTAAATATTTAGTTTGGCTATAAAAAAAGGGAATCTTTAATTTTGGTGGTGACTTCCCTCAAAATTATTCTTGGAGTAAATGTCTCTCTCTTTTCCTTGTAAAGTAAGATATCAGAATTCTGGAATATTGGGACATATATAACTGACTTAATTTTACAGGGTCCTAGAATGCTCAAGGGACTTGTCCAAGGTCACACAGCAATTTAAGGCTCAAAGGCAGATTTATCCAAGCATGAATTTATTCTTTCCATTACTTCCTGATGCTTCTCTGTTGCTCCCAAGTTGAGTTTTTTCCCTAACATTCTCTGATCCCTACTTAACAATTAGCCCACCAAAGAACAGATCATATCTGGTAAGGAGGCCTTAGAAATTGATGATATTTAATATTTGTGGTAATATCAATTCTCAATTGTATTGCCAAAAAATGAATATTAAAGGAAAATAAAGAAAAATACACTAAGTACTAACAGAAATGTTAGGTAATAGAGAAAGCCAACCAGGTGTAGTTGCTAACCTGCTGGGCTTGTAATTTAACTTTAAAAATAATGAAATAGCCGGGTGCGGTGGCTCAAGCCTGTAATACCAGCACTTTGGGAGGCCGAGGCGGGTGGATCACGAGGTCAGGAGATCGAGACCATCCCTGGCTAACATGGTGAAACCCCGTCTCTACTAAAAATACAAAAAACTAGCCGGGCGTGGTGGCGGGCGCCTGTAGTCCCAGCTACTCGGAGGCTGAGGCAGGAGAATGGCGTGAACCCAGGAGGCGGAGCTTGCAGTGAGCCGAGATCACGCCACTGCACCCCAGCCTGGGTGACACAGCGAGACTCCGTCTCAAAAAAAAAAAAGAAAAAAAAATTATAATAAAGAAATAATGAAGAAATACTCCAGCAGAGATGGTTAGCAATAGGAAGGCTTACCTAATGAGATGCTAGTTAATGACAGGAAAGAGCCCTGGGACAGCAAAGAGATTGCAGGCTGAAAGATTAGATAATATTAGAGTTTATCTTCCATTAAGATGACAAAGTCTATGAGAAATATGAGATTATGTAAAGTGACCAAACCTACACATTTTTGGAATTCTTGATAGAGAAGGAGAAAAGTAAACAACTTGAAAAACATATTTTAGAGAATAATTTAAGAAAATTTCCCTAATCTTGCTTGAGTGGTAGACATCCAGATATTACTAGACATTCAGATAAATTTAGAGAATACTTGTGAGAGTTTATGCAAGCCAAACATTGCCAACTCATATAGTCACCAGACCCTCCGAAGTCCATACTAAAAAAAAAAAAAAAAAATTAAAGCCAGTTACAGAGAAGAGTCAAAGCACCTACAAAGGACAACTGATTAGACTAACAGTGGACTTCTCAGCAGAAGCCCTATAACAGAAAAGATGAGGATCTATTTTTAGCCTCCTTAAAGAAGAAGAAATGCCAGCTGAAATTTTATATCCTGCCAAACTGAGTTTCATAAATGAAGGAGAAAGTCTTTCCCAGACAAGAAAACACTAAGAGAATTTGTCATCATTAGCCTGGTCCTACAAGAAATTTTCAAAGGATTTCTAAATATAGAAACAAAAGGACAACACAGAAAAAGATACATAAGTACAAAGTTCACAGATCTTGTAAAGCAGCTGCACAATAGAAACTTCAAAAGAACTAGCTAACAACGTTACATCAAGAACAAAATCTCACATATCAACATTAACTTTTAACATAAATGCCTCAATGCCCTGCTTAAAAGATATAGAGTGGCAAATAGGATTTCAAAAAAGACACAGCCATCTTCTGTCTACAAGAGACTCACCTACTGACTAAAGATGCATTCAGACTCAAAGTAAAAAGGTAGAAAAAGATATATCACACAAATGGAAAAGTAAAGCGAACAGGAATAGCCATTCTCATATCAGATACACAGACATTAAACCAACAACAGTTAAAAAAAAAGACAAATACATTGTGTAATGATAAAAGGTTCAATACAACAAGAAGATTTAACTATCCTGAGTATATATGAACCTAATACTGAAGCACCCAGCTTTGTAAAATAAATACTACTAGACCTAGGAAAACAGATTAGTAGCAATACACTAATAGTGGTGGACTTCAACACCCCACTGACATTACTAGACAGATAATCAAGGCAGAAAATCAACAAGGAAACTCTGGACTTACATTGGACTATAGAGCAAAAGGACTTAATAGACATTTATAGAACATTATACCCAACAATTGCAGAATATACATTCTTCTCATCTGTGCATGAAACATTCCCCAAAATTAACTGTATGCTTGTCTGTAAGCGATGTCTCAATAAATTCAAAAAAAATTGAAATCATATCAAGTATCTTCTTGGACCACAGTGGAATAAGATTGGAAATCAATACTAAGGAGAAACTTTCAAAACTATACAAGTACATGGAAACTAAACAACTTTCTCCTGAACAACATTTGTGTAAATAATAAAATAATGGCAGAAATTAAAAAAAATCTCTCAAATAAAAATAAAGACACAGCATACCAAAACTCCGAGGATATAGCAAAAGCAGTGCTAAGAGGAAAGTTTATAGCATTAAATGCTTACATCAAAAAGATAGAAAGATCTCAAATTAACAATTTAACATCATACTTGAAGGTACCAGAAAAACAAGAGCAAAATAAAATAAAAGCTATCAGAAGAAAAGAATAACACAGATCACAGCAAAAATAAATGAGATTGAGGCCAAAAAAAAAAAAAAAGAAAGGATCAATGAATGAAAAGCTGATCCTTTGAAAGGCTAAACAAAATGGACAGACCACCAGCTAGACTAAGGAAAACAGAAAGATTCAAATAAGTACTAGAAATGATAAGATGACATCACAACCGTTAGCAGAGAAATAGAAAAGATCATCAAAGACTACTATGAATACCTCTATTCACACAAACTAGAAAACCTAAAGAAGATGAATACATTCCTGGAAACATACAACCCCCAAGATTGAACCAGGAAGAAATAGAAACCCTGAACAGACCAATAACAAGTAATGAAATTAAATCAATAATAATTTAAAAAAAATCTCCCAATAAAAAAAGCCCAGGACAAGATGGATTCATGGCCAAATTTTACCAGAGGTACAAAGAAGAGGTGGTACCAGTCTTGGTGAAACTATTCCAAAAGAAATCAAAGAGGAGGGCTCCCTTCCCATCTCATTCTATGAATCCAGTATCACCATGATTATCAAAATCAGGCAAGAACACAACAACAACAAAAAAGAAAACTACAGGCCAATATTTCTGCTGAACATAGATGCAAAAATCCTCAACAAAATACTAGTAAACTACAACAGCACATGAAAAAATAATTCACCATGATCAGGGAAGCAAGGATGGCTCAACATACACAAATCAATAAACATGATCCACCACGTAATCAAAACCAAGCACAAAGACCATATGATCATCTCAATAGATGCAGAAAAAACATTCCATAAAAATCCAACATCCTTTCATGATTAAAAAAAAAAAAACCCTCAGCAGACTAGGCATAAATGAAAAGCAAATGCAACAAAGCAAAATTAGACAAATGTGACTTAATCAAACCAAAATGTTTCTGCAGAATAATCAACAGGATAAACAGGTAATCAACAAGATAAACAGACAACCTACAGAATGGGCGAAATTATTTACCAATTATGCCTCTGAAATGAATAATATCTAGAATCTATAAAGAACCCAAACAAAATAATAAGAGCCATATATGATAAACCCACAGCCAAAATCACGCTGAATGGGGAAAAGTTGAAACATTTCCCCTAAGAACTGGAACAAGACAAGGATGTTCAGTATCACTACTCCTATTCAACATAGCACTGAAAGTCTTAGCTAGAGCTATCAGGCAAGAGAAAGAAATAAAAGGCATCCAAATTGGAAAAGAGGAAGTCAACTTATCTCTGTTCACTGAGATGAACAGGTATATGCCATGATCATATACCTAAAAAACCCTAAAGACTCCTCTAGAAGATTTCTAGGCCTGATTAGTGACTTTAGTAAAGTCTCAGAATACAAAATCAACATACACAAATCAGTAGCATTTTTAATACACCAGCACTGATATATCTGAGAACCAAATCAGGAACTTAATGCCATTTAAAATAGCTGCACAAAAAATACCTAGACATATATTTAACCAAGGAGGTGAAAGATCTCTACAAGGAGAGCTACAAAACAGTGATGCTTTAATTTCTTTAAATTGTAGATAACACCAATAAATGAAAAAACATTCCATGTTCATGAATTGGAAGAATCAATATTGTTAAAATGACCATATTCCCGAAGCAATCTATAGACTCAATGTAATTCCTAACAAATTACTAACATCATTTTTCACAGAATTAAAAAAAAAAAAAATCCTAAAGTGTACATAGAACCAAGAGAAAGCCTGAATAGCCAAAGTACTCCTAAGGAAGAGGACAGATCTGGAGACATCACGTCACCTGACTTCAAATTATACTACAAGGCTATGGTAACTAAAACAGCATGGTACTGATACAAAAACAGACACAGATCAATAGAACAGAATAGAGAACCCCAAAATAAAGCCACATACCTACATCCGACTGATCTTCAATAAGGCTAACAAAAATAACAATGCAGAAAGGACACCCTATTCAATAAATGGTGCTTGGTAACTAGCTAGCCATATGCAGAAGAATGAAACTGGATCCCTATTTCTCATCACATAAAAAAATTAAGATGGATTAAAGACCTAAACATAGGACTTAAACTATAAGAATCTTAAAAGAAAGCCTGGAAAAACTTTTCTGGACATTAGCCTAGGCAAAGGACTTATAATGAAGACCCTGAAAGCAAATGCAACAAAGCAAAATTAGACAAATGTGACTTAATCAAACCAAAATGTTTCTGCAGAATAATCAACAGGATAAACAGGTAATCAACAAGATAAACAGACAACCTACAGAATGGGCGAAATTATTTACCAATTATGCCTCTGAAATGAATAATATCTAGAATCTATAAAGAACCCAAACAAATCAACAGAAAGAAAATGAACAACCCCATTAAAAACTGGGCAAAGGATATGAGCAGATATTTCTCAAAAGAAGAAATACAAGTGGTCAACCAACACATGAAAAAATTCTCAATATCATGAATCACAAGAGAAATGTAAATTTAAACACACTGAGATGCCACCTTACACCAGTCAGAATGGCTATTACTTAAAAGTCAGTGTGGAGCCCGCGGCAACTCCTGCTGTCACTGGACACAGATCAGGCAGCACCAAGGACATGACCTTGAGACCTGAGATCAGACACAGACCTTCTGAAGGAAGTGGAGTGCTCCTAAAGGATCCAAGAGACCCCTCCAAAACTGTGAGTGCCCTAATTGCGGAAGTGGAAAGGGAGACTCTCCTCTCCCGATTACACACCCCCACAGGAGAAGCTGAAGGCACTGGTATCCACAGCAGAGAGACCATAGACAGTTCACATCCCAGAACTCTGTGCAGACAACCCACAGTACTAGTCCAGAGCCAGGTAGACTAGCTGGGTTGCTAGACCCAGAAGAGAGACAGCAATCACTGCTCTTGGCTCACAGGAAGCCACCTCCACAGGAAAAGAGGGGAGAGTACTGCATCAAGGGAACACCCCATGGGACAAAAAATCTGAACAACAGCCTTCAGACAGAGACCTTCCCTCTGACCAAGCCTACCCAAATGAGAAGGAAACAGAAAACCAGTGCTGATAATATGACCAAAGAAGGCTCTTCAGCACCCACAGAAAATCACACTAGTTCACCAGCAATGGATCCAAAAAAAGAAGAAATCTCTGATTTACCTGAAAAAGAATTCAGGAGGTTAGTTATTAAGCTAATCAGGGAGGGACCAGAGAAAGGCGAAGCCCAGTGCAAGGGAATCCAAAACCTGATACAAGAAGTGAAGGGAGAAATATTCAAGGAAATAGATAGCTTAAAGGAAAAAAAAAAAACAAATAAAAAATTATGAAACTTTGGACAAACTTTTAGAAATGCAAAATGCTCTGGAAAGCCTCAGCAATAGAATTGAATAAGTAGAAGAAAGAAATTCAGAGCTCAGAGACAAGGTCTTAGAATTAATTCAGTCCAACAAAGACAAAGAAAAAGAAGAAGAAAACATCAACAAAACTTCCAAGAAGTCTAAAATTATGTTAAATGATCAAACCTAAGAATAACTGGTGTTCCTAAGGAAGAAGAGAATTCTAAAAGCTTGGAAAACACGTTTGCAGGAATAATCGAGGACCACTTCCCCGGCCTTGCTAGAGACCTAGACATCCAAATACAAGAAGCACAAAGAACACCCAGGAAATTCGTTGCAAAAAGATCTTTGCCTAGGCACATTGTCCTCAGGTTATCCAAAGTTAAGATGAAGGAAAGAATCTTAAGAGCTGTGAGGCAGAAGCACCAGGTAACCTATAAAGGAAAACTTATCAGATTAACAGCAGATTTCTCAGCAGAAACCCTATAAGCTAGAAGGGTTTGGGGCCCTATCTTTAGCCTCCTCAAATAAAGCAATTATCATTCAAGAATTTTGTATCCAGCAAAACTAAGCCTTATATATGGAGAAAAAATATAGTCCTTTTCAGACAAATGCTGAGATAATTCGCCATTACCAAACCACCACTACAAGAACTGCCAAAAGGAGCTCTAAATCTTAAAACAAATCCTGGAACCACGTCAAAACAGAACCTCTTTAAAGAATAAATCACACAGGACCTATAAAACAAATATACAAGTTAAAAAGCAAAAGCAAAATAAGGTACACAGGAAACAAAGAGCATGATGAATTTAATGGTACCTCACATTTCAATACCAACACTGAATGTAAATGGGCTAAATGATCCACTTAAAATATACAGAACCACAGAATGGATAACAACTCACCATCCATCTGCTGCCTTCAGGAGACTCATCTAGCACAAAAGGACTCACATAAAGTAAAGGGGGGAAAAAGGCATTTCATGCAAATGGACACCAAAAGCAAGCAGGGGTAGCTATTCTTGCATCACACAAAACAAAGTTTAAAGCAACAGCAGTTAGAAGAGACAAAGAGGGACATTATATAATGGTAAAAGGCCTTGTCCAAGAGGAAAGCCTCACATTCCTAAACATATAGGCACCTAACACTGGAGTTCCCAAATTTATAAAACAGTTACTAGTAGACCTAAGAAATGAGATAGACAACAACATAGTAATAGTGGGGGGGCTTCAGTACTCCACTGACAGCATTAGAAACGTCATCAAGACAGAAAGTCAACAAAGAAACATTGGATTAAACTATACCTTGGAACAAATGGACTTAACAGATCTATACAGAACATTTCATCCAACAACCACTGAATACACATTCTGTTCAACAGTGCATGGAACTATCTTCAAGATAGTCCATGTGATAGGCCATAAAACAAGCATCAGTAAATTTAAGAAAATTGAAACTATATCAAGCACTTTCTCAGACCACAGTGGAATTAAACTGGAAATGAACTCCAAAAGGAACCTTCACAACCATGCAAACACATGGAACTTAAATAACTTGCTCCTGAGTGAACATTGGGTCAAAAACAAAATCAATATGGAAATTTCAAAATTCTTCGAACTCAACAACAGTAATGACACAAGCTATGAAAACTTCTGGGATACAGCAAAGGCAGTGCTAACAGGAAAGTTCATAGCCCTAAATGCCTGCATCAATAAGACCCAAAGACCACAAACTGACACTCTAAGGTCACACCTCAAGGAACTAGAGAAAGAAGGACAAACCAAACCCAAACCCAACAGAAGAAAGGAAATAACCAAGATCAGAGCAGAACTAAATGATATTGAAACAAAAAAAGTTACAAAAGATAAATGAGACAAAAAGCTGGTTCTTTGAAAAGATAAATAAAATAGACCACTGGCAAGACTGACCAAGAAAAGAAGAGAGAAAATCCAAGTAGCTTCACTAAGAAACAAAACAAGAGATAATACAGCTGACACCATGGAAATGCACAAGATCATTCAAGGCTACTATGAACACCTTTCTGCATATAAACTAGAAAACCTAGAAGAGATGGAGAAATTCCTAGAAAAATACAACCCTCCTAGATTAAATCAGGAAGAATTAGATACCCTGAACAGACCAATAACAAGCAGGGAGATTGAAATGGTAATTAAAACATTACCAACAGAAAAAAAGCCCAGGACCAAACAGATTCACAGCAGAATTCTACCACAAATTCAAAGAAGAATTGGTACCAATCCTTTTGACACTATTCCACAAGATAGAGAAAGAAGGAACCCCCACCCCCTAATTCATTCTATGAAGTCAGCATCACCCTAATACCAAAACCAGGAAAGGACATAAGCAAAAAACAAAACTACAGACCAATATCCTTGATGAACATAGATGCTAAAATCCTTAACAAAATACTTACTAACCGAATCCAACAACATATCAAAAAGATAATCCACCATGATCAGGTGGGTTTCATACCAGGGATGCAGGGATGGTTTAACATATGCAAGTCAATAAATGTGCTATACCACATAAACAATTAAAAACAAAAATCACATGATCATCTTAATAGATGCAGAAAAAACATTTGACAAAATCCAGTGTTCCTTTATGATGAAAACTCTTGGCAAAATCGGTGTACAAAGGACATAGCTTAATGTAATAAAAGCCACCTATGACAAACCCACAGCCAACATAATGCTGAATGGGGGAAAGCTGAAAGCACTCCCTCTGAGAACTGGAACAAGACAAGGATGCCCACTCTCACCACTTCTCTTCAACATGATACTGGAAGTCCTAGCCAGAGCAATCAGACAAGAGTAAGAAATAAACACCATCCAAATCAGTACAGAGGAATTCAAACTGTCACTGTTTGCTGATGATAGGATTGTTTACCTTGAAAACCCTAAGGACTCCTCCAGAAAGCTCCCAGAACTGATAAAAGAATTCAGCAAAATTTCCGGATAGAAGATTAACGAACACAAATCAGTAGCTCTTCTCTACACCAACAGTGACCAAACAGAGAACCAAATCAAGAACTCAGCCCCTTTTACAATAGCTGTAAAAAAATAAAATATGTAGGAATATACCTAACAAAGGACTCAAAAGCCCTCTGCAAGGAAAACTAGGAAACACTGCTGAAAGAAATCACAGACAATGCAAACAAATGGAAACACATCCCATGCTCATGGATGGGTAGAATCAATATTGTGAAAATGACCATACTGCCAAAAGCAATCTACACATTCAATGCAGTCCCCATCAAAATACCACCATCATTCTTCACAAAGTTAGAAAAAAGTGTTTCTAAAATTCATATGGAACCAAAAAGCCCACATAGCCAAAGCAAGACTAAGCAAAAAGAACAAATTCTGGAGGCATCACACTACCTGATTTCAAACTCTACTATAAGGCCATAGTCACCAAAACAGCATGGTACTGGTATAAAAATATGCACATAGACCTATGGAACAGAATAGAGAACCCAGAAATAAGCCCAAATACTTACAGCCAACTGATTTTCCACAAAGCAAACAAAATCATAAAGTGGGGAAAGGACACCCTTTTCAACAAATGGTGCTGGGATAATTGGCTAGCCACATGTAGGAGAATGAAACTGGATCCTCATCTCACTTTATACAAAAATCAACTCAAGAGAGATTAAGGACTTAAACCTAAGAAATGAAAGTATAAAAATTCTAGAAGATAACATTGGAAAAATCCTTCTAGATGTTGGCTTAGGCAAGGATTTCATGACCAAGAACCTAAAAGCAAATGCAATAAAAACAAAGATAAATAGCTGAAACCTAATTAAACTAAAGAGCTTTTGCATGGCACAAGGAACAGTCAGCAGAATAAACAGACAACCCAGAGTGGCATAAAATCTTCACAATCTATACGTCTGACAAAGGACTAATATCCAGAATCTACAACAAACTCAAATAGATCAGTAAGAAAAAAACAATCGCATCAAAAAGTGGGCTAAGGACATGAACAGACAATTCTCAAAAGAAGATATACAAATGGCCAACAAACATATGAAAAAATGCTCAGCATCACTAATGATCAGGGAAACAAAAATCAAAACCACAATGTGATACCGCTTCACTCCTGCAAGAATGGCCATAATCAAAAAGTCAAAAAAGAATAGACATTGGCGTGGATGAGATGAACAGGGAACACTTCTACACTGCTGGTGGGAATGTAAACTAGTACAGCCACTATTGAAAACAGTGTGGAAATTCCTTAAAGAACTAAAAGTAGAACTACCATTTGATCCAGCAATCCCACTACTGGATATCTACCCAGAGGAAAATAAGTCATTATTTGAAAAAGGTACTTGCACACACGTTTGTAGCAGCACAATTCACAATTGCAAAATTGTGGAAGCAACCCAAATGCCCATCAATCGACAAGTGGATAAAGAAACTGTGGTGTATATATGTGTGTGTGTGTGTATATATATGTGTGTGTATATATGTGTGTGTGTGTATATATATATGATGGAATACTACACAGCCATAAAAAGGAATGAATGAACAGCATTTGCAGTGACTTGGATAAGATTGGAGACTATTATTCTAAGTGAAGTAACTCAGGAATGGAAAACCAAACATTGTTTGTTCTCACTAATATGTGGGAGCTAAGTTATGAGGACACAAAGGCATAAGAATGATACAATGGACTTTTGAGGCTTGGGGGGAAGAATGAGAGGGGGACGAGGGATAGAAAAGTACAAATGTGGTGCATTGTATACTGCTTGGGTGCTAGATGCCCTAAAATCTCACAAATTACCACTAAAGAACTTATGTCACCAAATAATACTTGTACCCCAATATCTTATGGAAAAAAAGAAGAAAAAAAGGGAAAACCAGAAAAGCCAAAAAATAACAGATGTTGGCATGGATGCAGAGAAAAGAAAACATTCATACACTGTTGATGAAAATGTAAATTAGTTCAGACTATGGAAAACAGTATAGAAATATCTCAAGGAATTGAAAATAAAGCTACCATTTGAATCAGCAATCTCACTACTGGGTATCTACCCAAAGGACACATGCACTCATATGTTTATTGCAATGCTACTTATAATAGTAAAGTCATGGAAACAATCTAAGTGTCCACCAACAGTTGATTGGATAAAGAAAATGTGGCAGGCCAGGTGCAGTGGCTCACACCTGTAATCCCAGCACTTTGGGAGGCTGAGGCGGGCAGATCACTTGAGGTCAGGAGTTTGAGACCAGCCTGACCAACATGGTGAAACCCCGTATCTATGCAAAATACAAAGTTAGCTGGGTGTGGTGGCAGACACCTATAATCCCAGCTACTCGTGAGGCTGAGGCAGTGAATCACTGGACCCAGGAGGTGGAGGTTACAGTGAACTGAGATTGCACCACTGCACCCCAGCCTGGGCAACAGAGCAAAATTCCATCTTAAAAAAGAGAAAAAGAAAAGAAAAGAAAATGTGGTATATAAGCACCGTCGAATACTACACAGCCATAAAAAAGAATGAAATCATGTCCTTTGCAACAGCATGGATGGAGCTGGAGGCCGTTATCCTAAGTGAACTAACATAGAAGCAGAAAATCACATATCATGTGTTCTCACTTATAAGTGGAAACTAAACAAATGCTACACATGGGCATAAAGTCAGAGAAAATAGACTCTGGGAATGTCATAGTGGGGAAGGGATGATGGGTGAGAAATTACCTACTGGATACAATGTACAATATTTTGGTGATGGGCACACTAGAAGCCTAGTCCTCACCATTACATATGTAATACCCATGTAACCAACAAGCACATGTACCCCCAAATCTCAAATTTTAAAAAAAGAAGATAGGTCTTAAATAGGCATATCAAGGAGTGACTTCAGATTTCAACAGAGGTGGGATCTAATTCCAGCCTTCTGACCTAAACACGGGAAATTAACTTTAGTTGTTTATTTTCTGTGGTAACTGTTTCGATAGTGGATCAC
The DNA here is from genome assembly GCF_049350105.2 of Macaca mulatta. Classification (NCBI taxonomy): domain Eukaryota; kingdom Metazoa; phylum Chordata; class Mammalia; order Primates; family Cercopithecidae; genus Macaca; species Macaca mulatta. Next base: position 120,341,109 of record NC_133417.1, on the reverse strand, counting down.
ACTGTAGCTCAGTTGATGACAGAACTAGCTTTTCCACTCAGACGTTGTCACAACTTGCTAAAGGCTTACATTTTGGATCAAGCTTGACATACCCTCCTGCAATCCCCACCTTGCTCATATTACTACCTTTCACAGTGACTGCAGAAAGAAGAAAACTTTGCTTCAAAATTTAAGAGCAAGTTTGTCTATGCATTAAAATATTTTTTAAAATAAAACAAATTAGGATTAAACTGTAATTTCAAAATAATCCTAAATCAGATTGAAATAAACTAGGTCCTGCACAACTTACTCAACTATGTGGTCAGTGCTCCAGTTCCTTTTATCTCTTCTGAATTGGTATCATTTACTCCCTTAATCCCTTTTAATTGCTCGAAAATTTTAGTTCTACCTATTGATTATGGTGCCTGGCACATAGTAGAATGCAAATTTTATGAATGTAGTCAGTCATTAAAAAGTGACTGAGGTGAAGAGGTTTCAGAAATGGGAGCAATAGAAGAGTTAATTGACTTAACGTCTGATAAAAATCCATTGCTTCTGTAAACACCATAAAAAATTTACCAATCTTTAAAGTTCAAATCTATAAGTATGGATTTCACAAAACTTTCTTGATTCCAGTCTTCAGATGAGTCATTTCTTTAGATGGCAGTGAGGTACACCAGTGTATTAGTGTGTTCTCATGCTGCTAATAAAGACATACCTTAAACTGGGTAATTTATAAAGAAAGAGGTTTAATGGACTCACAGTTTCACATGGCTGGGGAGGCCTCACACTCATGGTGGAAGGCAAAGAAGGAGCAAAGATACATTTTACTTGGCAGCAGGCAAGAGCTTGTGCAGGAGAACTCCCATTTATAAAACCATCAGATCTCATGAGACTTGTTCACTATCATGAGAACAGCGCAGGAAAGACCCGCCCCCATGATTCAATTACTTCCCACTGGCTTCCTCCCACAACACGTGGGGATTATGGGAGCTACAGTTCAACATGAGATTTGGGTGGGGACACAGCCAAATCGTATCACCCAGAAAGACTAATTAATTGAGAACTCTGAGCCATTTTTATTTCCTCACTGGGAAACTAAGTTTGTTCATGAGAACTAAGGTTTATTTTGGGTCTTAGGTAGCAAGCTCTTACTTTGCAATGTAAACCTTGGATCCTCTTGTTATCATCAAATAACAGTCATTCTTGTCTTATAGGACAATGCTAAAAGAAAGAAATAAAAAAGGAAAAAAGAGATAGTATACTTTATATATGTAAGTTTGAGCAATTTTTATTTTCAAGTTTGCAATAAAAAGTTCTAATTCTAGGTTACAAGGAGTCCTTTAAATGACTTTCAGTGCTCTCATAGAATAATAAAAGTATAGTATTCAAATCAAAGACAGCCAGTAATCCATTTTGTAGTGGGTTAACTCTATAATTTAGTGATTAACTCTGCTAGTGTAGCCAGACTCCCTGGGTTCAAACACCAGCTCTACTGCTTAGTGGCTTCTAGAAGAAAAGCTCAAAGACAGATTTTAAGATCCTGTCTTCCCATCAGCAAGAGGAAAGGAGGTTATTATGTTAAAAGTGATAATACATGTTGTGTTTAGCAGAGCATGTTGCACAATCTAAGCAGTCAATATATATTAGCTATTATAATTTGGAGTATTGTATTGAATGCTAACGTTAATTATAACAAGACCACTTGACAACAAGAATTCATCCTGGGGAACATATTTTGTAACAGTACTTAACAGAATTGTTAACATTGCCAAGGGAAAGAGGGGATTTTGTCTTTCTTCAAATACTCATAGAATTCTCATGTGGAAGAGGAGGCCAAACTTAGACAAATAGGCAGTAGTTACGGGAAGAAATATTTCACCTTAATATAAGCAAAAATATTAGACAACATGAGTTGTCTAATGATGAAGCAGTCTCATAGTAAACTTCTAGTCACTAGAAGCATTCACATAGAGGTTGGATAACCATATGGCAGATATATTTTCTCTAAGTCTTAACGTACCAGTCATTCTGGACTTATTTCTGTTCCTGGAATATCCCCCTCTCTTCCCCATCTGTGGATCTTCACACATATGCTTCTTCTGCTCAAAAGACTCCCACTTCTTTCTCACGCTCCATCCAACACATATTTATTTCTTGTGTTTGACCCTTTTTCATCCTTCATGTTTTAGACTCAGCTGTCTTTGATTTATCTTTCTCTTGCATTCTTTACTTCCTATGTCATATTATGCATTCCAGCTAGCTGTAATTATTTTTTTCAATTTCTATTTTAGATATGGGGAGTATGTGTGCAGGATTGTTAGATGAGTATATTGCATCCAAGTGGTGAGCATAGTACCAAATAGGTGGTTTTTCAACCCATGCCTCCATCCCTCCCTCCTCTAGTACTCTGCAGTGTCTGTTGTTCCCATGTATATGTCCATAAGTGCTCAATGTTTACTCCCACTTATAAGTGAGAATACAGAGTATTTAGTTTTCTGTTCTTACATTAACTTGCTAAGGATCATGGCTTTAGCTCCATCCATGTTTTTGCAAATGACATGATTACATGATTTCATTCTTTTTCACGGCTATGTAATATTCCATGGTGTATATGTACCACATTTTCTTTATCCAATTCACCATTGATGGACAGGTAGGTTGATTTCGTGTCTTTGCTATTGTTAGTAGCAAGGTGATGAACATATGAGTGTATGTATCTTTTTGGTATAATGATCTTTTTTCCTCTGGTTATATGCCCAGTAAAGGGATTGCAAGGTTAAATGGTAGCTTTGTTTTAGGTTCTTTTGAGAAATCTCCAAACTGCTTTCCACAGTGGCTGAACTGATTTAAACTCCCATCAACAGTAGATAAGTGTTCCCTATTCTCTGAAGCCTCGCCAGCATCTGTTTTGTTTTTTTTTTGTCATCGTTGTTTTGATTATTATTATTTTTTTTTTTTACTTTTTAATGATGGCCATTCTGACTTATGTGAGGCCAAAACAGCATGGCACTGGTCCAGAAACAGGTGCATATAACAACTGAACAGAATTGGAAACTGAGAAAGAAAGCACCATACTCACAACCACCTGATCTTTGACAAGGCTCGCAAAACCAAGCAATGGGGGAAAGGACTCCCTATTCAATAAGAGGTGCTGGGATAACTGACCAGCCATATGCAGGTTAATAAAACTGGGCCCCTACCTTTCCCCATATATAAAAATTAACTCAAGATGGATTAGGGACTTAAATGTAAGACCTCAAACTCTAAAAATCCTAAAAGAAAATGTAGGAAATACCCTTCTTGACATTGGCCTTGGCAAATCATTTTTGGCTAAGTCCCCAAAAGCAATTGTAACAAAACCACAAATTGATAAATGGGACCTAATTAAGCTAAAGAGCTTCTGCCCAGCCAAAGAAATCATCAGCCAGGAGTGGTGGCTCATGCCTGTAATCCCAGCATTTTGGGAGGCCAAGGCTGGCAGATCACCTGAGGTCAAGAGTTCAAGAGTAGCCTGGTCAACATGGTAAAACCCCGTCTCTACTAAAAATACAAAAATGAGCCAGGCGTGGTGGCACATGCCTGTAATCACAGCTACTTGGGAGGCTGAGGCAGGAGACTTGCTTGAACCTGGGAGGTGGAGGTTGCCGTGAGCTGAGATCGTGCCACTCTACCCTGGGCAACAGAGCAAGAATTGGTCTCAAAAAAAAAAATTATATATATATATCTCAATTGAGGAAACAGATAACCTAAAGAATGGGAGAAAATACTCTCAAACTCTGCATGCAACAGAAGTCTAATATCCAGAATCTATACAAACTTAAATCAGCAAGCAAAAAGCAAATAATCCCATTTAAAAAATTGGCAAAAGACATGAACAGATGCTTCTCAAAAGATGACAAGTGGCCAACAAACATATAAGAATGCTCATCCTCACTAATCATAGAGAAATGCAAATTAGTTGTAATTATTTTTTTGTTTCCCTTTCTCAAAAGACTGAAAACTTACATTGCTATATCTCCAGTGTCTGGTCCATAGTAGATGCTCAATAATTTTTTGTTGTATTTATGTGTACATCTTAAATAAATGGTTACTGTTTTATATATATTTATATGTATACTCTAAATTTCCTTAAAACTCTCCAAAACTATGATGATATGAAGAGGAATGAAAACTCTTCATCTTAGCCTTTTGTTTTTGTTTTTGGATCGAGGCAAAAGAAATCCTATTCAAATATAGAAATTGTATTGATATTCAGTATCATATCATTATTTTTTTTATTAATTTTTTTTTTTGAGACGGCGTCTCACTGTGTCATCCAGACTGGAGTGCAGTAGTGAGATCTTGGCTCACTGCAACCTCCACCTCTTGGGTTCAAATGATTGTTCTGCCTCAGCCTCCTGAGTAGCTGAGACTACAAGCACATGCCACCATGCTCGGCTAATTTTTGTATTTTCAGTAGAGACAGATTTTCACCATGTTGACCAGGCTGGTCTCAAATTCCTGCCCTCAAGCAATCCCCCCGCCTCGGCCTCCCAAAGTGCTGGGATTACAGGCGTTAGCCACCATGCCCCGCTGAGTATCATTTATTTTTGACATAACCAGCCTCAGGTTACTCTAGTATAAAGGCACAAACTCAAATGTCTGTAGGGACAAAATATGTAATGTATAGGTAAAGTGCACCAAGCACTTCATTAAAAAGCGAGGAATGGTGACATCTAAGATGAACTAGAGAGTACTTTCCCCATTTAAAGGCATTCACATTTCATTGAAAACAATAACAAAACCGTGTGCAAGAAACAAAACCGCTCCGTGAGTCTGATGTGATCTTTCCACCGCCAGTCTGTTACTTCTGCTCTAGGATAATAAGATGTAGTAATTAAATTCACAGAGTCTCCAAACAGTAGTTTAGTTTCATATAATTTAAAAAATATATAGTTAGACTTGTTTACTTAAAATTCACCTGTATCTTATTTTCTTTACTGTTTAGTGAAAATGGTAAGATAATAACAATGGTAGACAAAAATAGAATCAGATAGACTAGCATTAATTAGAATAAAGGATTCTGACAACGTAATAAAGTAGTGATATTCTAAAGTTGAAATTATATGCTTTGCCCAAATTTTTTTGAACATCAGGTTTTTGAAATTTGTAAATACTTGAAATAATAGTTCTTAGCAGGTGCAGAGGAAAATATTACTAGATAATTTGATTTCGTTAATAGATACTGCAGATTAGCTTTAAATGAAAATTTTGCAATGAATTTACATTTGATTAATTCCAGGAATTGCTTAAGATTTAAACTTGTAATTTTGAGTTCATGACTTAGTGACTGCAAGGTCACTGAAATGTGCCCCGACATTATCATTAATTCTCCAAACCTCAATACTTGCATGCAACGGGATAGAGTTTCTAGATGTGAAGCTTGTGTTTATCTCTTTTTCTGTTGCTTCATCTTTTGCATTCTTTTAAAAATTAGTCTGGATTTTCAAAAAGAAATGCAGAAATCTTTTAAATAATTTCTAAACTTTTTATTTTGAAACAAATTTAAAGAAATGTTGCAAGAACAGTGCAAATAACTTTTTTTCTTGTTTTTTAGAACAATTTGAGATGGGTGCTCCATTACCCCCAGATACTTTAATGTAAATTTTCTACAAAATAAACATAGCTAAATACCACCATCAAATCCTTAGACTCAAGGTTCACCAGCTGTTGGAACTGTGGCCTTTGTACAGCAAAAGGATCCAGTTTAGAATTACGTGCTGCATCTAGTTGTCATGGCTCTCGTCTCCTTTAGTCTGTAACAGTTTCTCAATTTTTCCTTGACCTTCACGACCCTGACACTTTCGAACCTTCATGACCAATTGTCTTGTAAAGTATCGGTTGTTTCTTTATTTTTTGAGTCAGGTTATTATTCATCTTTGGCAAGAATGTCAGAGAAATGATCCTCTTTTTTCCATTTCATCACACTAGGTTGTGCGTGATGACAATTTGTCCCATTTTGTAGGGAAATATTTTGCAGGTATGTGCTCCATTCCTCATTAAGCTTTCAATTTGTTTATGTTTACCTATGTGTTTGTTTCCATCAGCAGAGATTCATGGATTCCTAGTTTGCTTAATTAATATATTTTATTTTCAAATATATTTTAACGTTTAAATGCAGCCACAGGCTGGTATCTGTATTCTTGGATGTGTCCTCATCATTCATTGCCAATCCCTTTGTAGTAAATCCATCATGCTTCTATCAATCTACCTACCTACCTGTCTATATCAATCAATCAAGCAAGCTATATAACTATCTATTCTTTTGTATCATCTGTCTCTATCTTCTACATATCATCTTTAGCTATGTCGAGTATTGAAAATAGTGAGACCCCACGAGCAATGATCACACCTAGCACTCAGTTGTCTACTAAAAGAAGCTAGGATTTTTTGGAAAAATAGGTGTTTTCAGGAATTGGACAAAGAAGGTACACAATGAGGCAGAAATAAATTGTGGAACCAGAAAGTAAAAAATAAATCATACACACACGCATTTTAATCTACATTTTATGTCTCTTTATACGCTTGGGAATTAGGAGTTTATGCCCACTTTGCTCATTCTAACCCAACACTACCAAGTTCATTCTAGTTTCCTTCTATTCCAATTGTTATAACTCCCCTGATGGATAGTGGGAAGCCTGACTCCCCTAATGGGGGATATATCTACTTTTATCATCAACCTGCTCTTATGAAATCAATCGCCTGCCACTGCCTCTGTCCTGTCTTCTTGCACTGACACCTTCTTCACCCCACTTGGGCTCTGACACCCCACATCTCACTGCTTCAGTGCCCATGTCCTCTTCACCCTTCTAAGTCCCCACTTCCCTCACTGGGTCGCTGTGGCTCCCCAAGTACTAGTATGTACACTTACCTTGCTAGGACCTACCTATGGACTTTTGGATTGAATTTTTCAGGAAAAGAAGAAGAAAAAGAGAACAGAATGGTACATGTGAGTAGAAAATAAATCCTGGAGAAATAAAAGGATACCAATGCCCTGGCCCACTAAGGAATTATACACTATTTAGTGTGCACATACCCTTTGATGCCAACAGTATAGGGGGGTAGAATGCCAAGGAGATGTATAGACAGTGTAAAATAATTACACTCTAAGCAAAAATATGAAACCTTTAAACACTGCTTTCCTCAAGCAACTCAAGTAGCTCCGATGTCTATATGTGTCAAATTAATATATTATCCCTTTCTCTAAACAAACAGAAAAAAGTCATGGCTCATTGGTTTAGAGTTCGAATCCTTGACACCGCATTTGCTTCTAGGTTGCTTATAATCATATTTAAAATGGTATTGTGAACAACACTGCTGCTATGAAAATTTAAATTTTATTTATTTCTTGCTTTTGTGATTAACCTGTCAAGCTTAACATTTGTGAGACCGTAGTATAGAGGGCTTTGTATTTATTATCCCTCTAAAATGCAGTATGCAGAAATGTTCTCTAAACCTTTCCCTGACCTGAAATCCCAGGGAAATCTTGTAATAATAGATTTGTTTATAGGCTGGCTGTGGTTTTTGCCTTCAACAGAGTCTAAAATGCCTTAAACGTCTCTGGTATATATTACATTTTTGTCTGGATTCAAAATATGTTTAAAATTAATTTTAAGACTCACCAAAACATCCTCATGAAATCAACAAATTAGATCAAGCAAAAGACAACTTACACATACCATACAATATATGCCCCTTATCTGAATGTGGATATGTTGGTATAGTTGATCTCAGTCACTGAATTCTCATGAAGTTGCCATAGAAAATGAATAGATGTTCCTTAAAGTAGCTATGGGGCATCAAGGCTACTCAGATGAATACTTTCCTTAAAGAATAACTATGGCCTCAAATACAAAACTGATAAATCCACAAACATTAATTTTTTAACCTTAATTCTTTCTACTCTACATTTCAAATGAGAAACATAAAATAAAGATGATACCTTGTATCCAGGATCTTTAAAGAACAATCTCTAATTTCAAAATAAATCAGAGATAAGGCTAGAATAATAACACATCTTACATTTCTGTAGCACTCATATTTTTGCAATATAATTTCTGTAATGCTTTCTTATTTGCTGCTCAGAACAGTACGATAATTATATAAAAAAAAATTCTGGCCTCCTATATATCTTGGGATTCAGATCCTTGTTCCCTGTTCTGCCTCACAATTGGATATATGACTTTGGACAAGTTATGCTAACTTTCTGCACCTGGAAAATACAAAATAAGAGTTGGATCAGATTACAGGACCTTAGGATGGCTTTGGCAGTCTGGTCAAACCTACAGCCTCTTTAAGAATAATGTTTTAAAATTCATCAAGTAAAACAAAATAAAAAGGATTATAAATAAAACCAATTATACTGAAATTCAGTTATCAGAGTATAAAAAAAACAAATTTGGCTGGGCATGGTGGCTAACGCTTGTAATCCCAGCACTTTGGGAGGCCAAGGCGGGCAGATCACGAGATTAAGAGATTGAGACCATCCTGGGCTACATTGTGAAACCCTGTCTCTACTAAAAATACAAAAATTAACTGGGCATGGTGGCACACGCCTGTAGTGCCAGCTACTCTTGAGACTGAGGCAGGAGAATTGCTTGAACCTAGGAGGCAGAGGTTGCAGTGAGCTGAGATCGCACCATTGCACTCCAGCCTGGCGACAGAGCAAGACTCCGTCTCAAAGAAAAAAAAGCAAATTTATGATATGGTAATATGTGTGTCTCCTTATTATGCATTAAAATCAAAGGTCTAGTGGTGAATTCATAACTAATTTTAATGTAGTAATGAGTATAAATAGCACTTTAAGGTATCTGCAACAACTCTAATGTGATTTTTAAATATCCATAATTTCTATTAGTGACAAAGTCACAGGTACTTCTAACAACACTGTGGTTCATTCCCTACATTCGTCATTAATGGAAATACTAAATGTTAATAACAAGCTAGAGAAAATAAATATATAACCTCTTTTTCTCCCATTCAAATTTACAAACGTCCTGAATTCTCTTCATTAGGTGATCCCAAAGAAACTTTCCAACAAAAATATTCCAGGACTTTGTGAACACTCCTGTTAGATAGGCAGGGTGGCATACATCTACATCCACTCTCCTCAAGGGGCAGTCCACGGATCAGCTGTGTCAGCATCACCTACCCGGGAGCCTCTTAGAAATGTAGAATCTCAGCCCCCACCTCAGATCTTCTGAACCATAATCTGTATGTTTACAAGATCCCAAGTTGATTTGGAGTCCACCCAAATGTTTGAGAAGCACTGTTTTAGATTAAGTTGTTCAGTCTGTATGGGTGCTTTTCAAGCTCTGATCAAACCCAGTGCCTCTGGATTCCTTGGATCTATAGTGAACTTCCATTTTTGAAAACTTACCCTTATACCCAAAGTCTAAGAAGCTGGTGAGACAGGCCTACCAGCGAGGAGAGCAGCACTCTTGGACGTGCAATGGAGATTTTAGTAGCAAATGTACATTAGGAGCTATTTAAGGATGAGTAATTTATGGGGTTTGGATTGCTTTGGTGAATGGAAGAGCTCCAGGTAGATTGTTTGAGATTTGGCTGAAGCAAATTGTCTCTGAAAAGTGGGAGAGGAAAGGTAAGTCTGACCACAAAACTATACAGAAACGCAGTTCCAAGTTTCACTTTATTAAGTATATGCAAAATTTGTCCCTGTGGTGTGGTTTGAACACCATAACTATTTGCATATCACAGTTAATGTTCTTGTGAATATGTGTTTTTCGTGGCTCTGGAGCCAATTATATAGATCTATAAAATATTAAGCAGTTAGTGTTTTTCAAACTGAATCATATCTACATGGGGAGGAAAACCAGCTCATAAACTACTTAAAGTGAAATTCTCTAATAGAAATTTCAGGCTGGGTGCGGTGGCTCACACCTGTAATCCCAGCACTTTGGGAGGCCGAGGCAGGTGGATCACAAGGTCAGGAGTTCAAGACCAGCCTGGCCAAGATAGCAAAACCTCATATCTAATAAAAATACAAAAATTAGCCAAGCATGGTGGCGGGTGCCTGTAACCCCAGCTACTCAGGAGGCTGCGGCAGAGAATTGCTTGAACCTGGGAGGCAGAGGTTGCAGCGAGCCAAGATCGTGCCACTGCACTCCAAGCCTGGGCGACAGAGCAAGACTCCATCTCAAAAAAAAAAAAAAAAAAGCAATTTCAATGCAGTATGTGTTTTTGAGCATCTAGTTTTCATCTAGTGGTAGAAATTTAGGTATCAATAAGACACTGCCCCTACCATAAATGAACGGCCAGTTTATTTGGGAAGTGGGCAAAAAAAATCATTATAACAGTGTAAATTCTATGATAGAAGCAGACACGCAAGACATTAAGGAGTATGTGGAACTACATGGGACTTGAAGTTCCTTTTTACTCCCTCACTCATTGACTCAATTATTTCTCCATTGGTCCATTCTTAGGTTCATTTATTCAACATTATTTATGGGTCATGACCCATGTCACACACCAGTCTTTATGACTGAGCGTAGAATGCTGACATTGAAAAGGCTAAAATAGGCATAGGTTGAAATTACTTTGGGTTCCGTATGCCCTGTTTAGAACATTGTGTCTTATCCAAGGGAAGTGGGAAATTCTAAAGGATTTTTAAGGAATAAAGTAACCAATCAGGTTTAATTTTAATATAATCATGATTGGGGCAGTCACGAGAGGTGATCCAAAAGAAGTCTTCAGAAGATTATTTCGTGGTTTTAAGCCTGGAAAAATCATTCTTCTGTGCATTTACAGGTCTTTTACATATTTAAAAAATCATTTTTTATTAATAATATCTACAGTTGGTCAAATATTCAGCTTGTGTTGAAATATTATAGTATGACACATTTTTTTGTAGTCAGGTCTTAAAAATCTTTGGTTCAACAATAAAACTAACCATTTTTTCTACCATTATGTTGCAGCTTTGGACACTTGTCTTGATCTTATGGCCAGTTATTATTTTCATAATTTTGGCTATCACCCGGACCAAATTTCCTCCAACTGCAAAACCAACTTGTAAGTAAATGAAATTTGTTTCTTTTCCTAATTTTCAGATTCTAGTTAAAATTTATTTTGGTACCACTGTAGTGTTTCATTTCAATTTTTTTTTTTTTTTTTTGTATAGTGTTTTCACTTGGAAGGATCAATACGAACAATTTGTGTGTTTTTTACCCTAGATTTTCAAGTTGGTCAGCAAGTTGAGTTTGTAATATTATGTAGAAAAATATGAAGCTTGTAGAAGCCAGAAAATATTTTAGCCTTTTTAAAATTTTGACCCATTGATTATTCATTTCATACATTTTGCCATGATATGCACAACACAAACAAGCAGCAACCTAGCGCTACATCATTCTTTACTTTTGTAATGGAAACCGTAGTCTTGTATTTGATCAACTGAACAAATGAAAATCCAGAGTAGTATACACATCTCTTCTCTCTCTTTAGGGCTGATATTTGAGTGGTGTAAGCGTGTCAACACATTTAGTTCAAGAGAAGATTGTTCTCTAATTAGTGCTCTTTCAGTTACATTTAGTAACTGTCAAGTTGTAAAATGGGCAGAATGCCTGACACTCCATTATTTTCTTTTGGATCCAGAATGAAAAAGTAGAAAGGACTAAGAAAAGTCCTCAAAACTGAGGGGGATGAGGGTTTTAACCCCAGTGGTTTGACGAATGCTGTTTTTGTTTTTGTTTTTTCCCTGTGAAGCCAGTTTTCTTAAAAGAGGAGGAAAAGTCAAACCAGATACTTCTTGCTTCACAAAACAGCCATCTCCTAAAAAGCTTCTTGTAAATCAAATTTCTATAAATTAGATTGTATTTCACAAAAATTGCGGTAATTTGCTATGTAAAAGAAGACAATGCTGAGTTATTTTGTAAAGAGAGTAAAAAGTTAGTGACTTTAAAAAATAATTACAGTGTTTTTGAATCACCCAGTTCTAAGAAATCAGATGAGAACCATAGCAGAATTTACATGAATCATGCGCAATAGGCTAATTCAAAAGAAAATGTTAATTCAGTTAGTGGAAAGCATTTGAACTCTTGGTGCTAGACTAAATAATTCCTTACATTTAAATAGTAATTTATTTCTGTTTTGTTTTGTTTTGTTGAGACGGAGTCTCGTTCTGTCACCCAGGCTGGAGTACAGTGGCGCGATCTCAAGTCACTGCAAGCTCTGCCTCCGGCTTCACACCATTCTCCTGCATCAGCCTCCCGAGTAGCTGGGACTACAGGTGCCCGCCACCACGCCCGGCTAATTTTTTCTTTTGTATTTTTAGTAGAGACGGGGTTTCACCGTGTTAGCCAGGATGGTCTTGATCTCCTGACCTCGTGATCCGCCCACCTTGGCCTCCCAAAATGCTGGGATTACAGGCGTGAGTCACCGCACCCGGCCAATAGTACTTTATTTCTAAAGGATTTTTTCTCAAGTCATTTGAGTTATTGATGAGATTTTATTAGATTGTTCATAAAAACAGCATAATTTTGCTCTCTTCATATTATGTGTATATTAGCTACTTATAACAGATTGGCTCCATCGTATACTGTTGGAGTTTATATGTTTGTTCATATCTTAAGTAGCATGGACCTCAGAAATAATCCATTTATATATTTGTACGTATCTTAAGTAGCATGGACTTCAGGAATATCATATAAGTAGGATAAATACTCTTAAATAGTTAATATGCTAACTAGCAATTTTCCCAGGTTCAAGCAATACTCTGCCTCAGCCACCCAAGTAGCTGGGATTACAGGCAACCTGCCACCACACCTGGCTAATTTTTGTAGTTTTAGTAGAGATGGTGTTTCACCATCTTGGTCGGGCTGGTCTTGAACTCCTGACCTCGTGATCCACTGCCTCGGCCTCCCAAAGTGCTGGGATTACAGGTGTGAGCCACCCAACCTGGCCTTTTCCCCCGCTTTTGTGGTAGAAAGAGAATAACTTTGAGATGTCAGTTTAGATTTAGATGCTTTTATCCTGTTTTTTTAAATTGCTCTTGTTTTTCTTTGTTTCTCATATATGTCTTTTATGCTGAAAGATTACAATTGGCCAATAATTCATTATAATAAAAATATTTCTTGATCTCATACTGTATACCAGACACTTAGTAAGGTGGTGACTGTATTATTCATCTCACAGTTAAGAAAACTAATGCACAGAGAAATTAAGTAACTTGACCAAGATGGTATAGTTAATAAGTAGTGGTGTCAGGATTTGAAACCAAGCAGTCTGGCTCCAGAATCTGGTTTTAAGCTCATAAACTCACATTTCTTACATCTGTTAGTCAGTACTAATTTTTCACATTGCATCATTTACATTTTGTAAAAGTGAACTAAAATTAGAAACTAGGAATAGAAGCACCCCTGCTTTGTCTCAATTATGAAATCAAGAAATATGGGGAGTAGGTGCATTCCAATGTATGTATTAAGAGTTATCCTAACTATTAGTATTCAATGCTACCTGTGTCCAACTAATTCTTCATGAATCATTGTAGCTGAAGTATCATAGAAATTAGGTCCTCTTTAATAGAGTTAAAATCGCTTGTGGGCTACCGTGCTAGCGGGGCAATAGAGAAGCGAAGATGGAACTCTAGAATCCACCTCTAGATGAAACTCAGCCGTGGTGGGTCCCTTAGTTTTCATCATTAGATCATGGGTGTGCTGGAGAGTGGGGTGCAGTCTGAAATCCTACACTCATGCCCTCACCCTCACTTCCCTGAAAACATACCACAGGAAAAGTCAGCAGCAAGAGCGACGCCAGAACACACCTCACTCCTCTGACTTTCACAACCCTCATCAGTGAGACGCCCCGCAGGCTCTTTCAACACGAAGGCTGTACAATAGCTCCTCTTACCAATTCAGGCACTGGAGTCATGACAACATGCATGGATCCCACAACAACTTCTGTTCTGTAATACTGTGGGTACATTCTGTTCCCAGAGGAGCCAGGCAGGTCTGTAGGACCTGATAACTCATTTAGAACAATTATAATTAGCAACTTAAAGGATTCCCTTCATAGTCTTTTTGCTTGTGGGGCATCTGGAGAAGTCTGCATTTTTGATGAGAGGGAACCAGCTGCAATCCCTGACACCAGGGGTGCTGGTCCAGATAACATACATATTCCCGACATCACCTGACTTCACTCACTCCCTTTTGTGTTGCAACAAACGGCTTAGGTAACTAGCCTCTGCAAATAATAAATCCCAGGTAAAGAAAACCTTTTAAGCCTGGCAGGCAGGCCCTAATTCTTCTCATTCAAACAGGGAAGAAATGAGCTGAGGTGCCAAGTTTGAAGTAGTTTCAATCTCTTACAATCTCCACATGCAGCAGCTTGTCAAGAGGCAAATGTTAAAGCCGAAAAACGCTGTTTAGGAACAAGGGCCAACAAAACAGCACAAATCTCCACAAGACACACTTAGACTAAGCCAAGCTGTAACATGCAGCAAGCTTATTTTGTCTCCCTTTAATACATACATACCCATGAATGTTCAGGCAAGCCATCCCTAATTACTATGCAACTATTTTTCAAGTACAGTAAAACCCTGACAGAATGAGATAAGTAGACTCCAAACAAAAGTAGTCATGTCAAATAAGGAGTCACACTTTTGTGAAGTTACTGAAAAACAATGTTTTTCTATTGTTCCCTAAATACCTCTAAAAGTGCAATGGAAATCATACTGTGTAAATATGACCATACATTGCATTAAGCCCCACCTATCTCAAGGCTGTCACTTTCTAACATTCCTGGGCTCTCCGCGGATAAGAAATTCAGCCCATCTCACATTTGAAAATCAGGACTGGTGGAAGGCAGGAGCCATCCACGAACTGAATTATATCCAGATTTATATTATCACAGAGTTATACTAAATAGCACCCATCCAGATGTTACTCAACAGCTTTGGTAAATGCAAGGATGTCCAACATTTTTGGCATGACTTTTTTTTTGCCTCCAAAGTATACCCTTTATCTTCAGGGATGCATAAAAGTAATAACAGGGATGAACATTTATTGAAGGCTTTACTATGTGTCAGACACTGGGCTGAGTACTTTGCATGCCTTAGTTAATACTCACATCATTTCTTTGGGCCATGCAATAGGATTGTCCCTATTTTAAAGATGAGAAAAATGAGACAGAAAAATGCGTTAAGTAATTTACCAATGTTCACATGGTTATTATGTGCTGGAGCCTGGATTTTTGAAAAAGATACCTGCAGACAGGTGGTTTTATTTAGGTCATGGGTGCCACCGATGGCAGTCCTGAGGTCTGGTTCATTACAGTAACTCATTTTTCTTCCTCATACCACTTATTAGCACTATCATATATTGAGCATTGCTGTAAACATGAACTCAAGTTGTTTTTCTACTTGTCAGTAGCTCTGGGGAAAAAAATGTGAGAAGGAAGATTGAAATTGTTGATCAGCAAGTGGTTTTGTGGGATCCATGCATGTTGTCATGACTCCAGTGCCTGAATTGGTATGAGGAGCTATTGTACAGCCTTCATGTTGAAAGAGCCTGCGGGGCGTCTCACTGATGAGGGCTGTGAAAGTCAGAGGAGTGAGGTGTGTTCTGGCGTCGCTCTTGCTGCTGACTTTTCCTGTGGTATGTTTTCAGGGAAGTGAGGACAAGGGCACGAGTGCAGGATTCCAGGCTGCACCCTGCTCTCCAGCACACCCATGAGCTAATGATGAAAACTGAGGGACCCACAGGAAATAATTTTGTTTGCTATCTTGATTAGCTCAAAATCTCCATAGGTTTTTTGTTGTTGTTGTTCTGAGAAGCTCAGGATTCATCATCATTTGTCTTTTGCCGTGGATTGCCCAATCCAGTTTCTGCATTCTCATGAGTACCAGCAACACTAGTTAGTCTTTCAGGTTGGAAACATCTGAATCATCCTTGACTACTCCCTTCCTTTACCTCCCACAACCGCTGGCATGCAAGTCAGAATCCATCTGTGCAATGTGTCCCAGAGTTACTTTGCCCTTCCATCCTTCCTGCCACCCCTTGGTTCAAGATCCTATTGTCTCATGCTTGGATTGCTTCCTTAGCTTTGTGACTGTGTAAAAGTGCGTGTGCGTGTGTGTGTGTGTGTGTGTGTGTGTGTGCGCGCGTGTGTGTGTGCTCACCTACCTCCAACTCTTTCCATGTTTCATCATCAAATAATCTTCCAAAATACTGTTTGAGCCCAACCTTCTCATTGTCTGACTTTCAAGACCTTCAAATTCAGGATTCTTCCAACTTTGTGTTCATGCTGTTCTGCAGTAGAATGCCTGTGCTTAAGGAGGAAGTGTCTGAATGTCCTCCACATCTCTCATTCTCACTCCCACGTTGAGGCATGTCCTTATATCTCCCCCTGAATGCCAGTTAAAAGCCAAGCTCACATCCAAGGCGTTCCCATTTAGCCTTGTCTGATCACTCAAACCCCAATCAATTTTCCTTTATATCTCTCTTGTTGAAGTATTGGCTTATAAAGGTCTTTGAGTGTTTGATGCTTCAATCTTGACTCACTCATTGGATGGATAGTACATTAATAGCAGAAATCACATAATACCACCGTACTCACAAGGTACTGCATGATTCCTAACAGGGAACAAAGTCGCAATGCAACAGGTCAGAATCTGATACAATTTGGAAGATGGATATGGGGGACTGGATTACAAAATTCACCCAGTGATAGTAAGAAAAACTCGATGTGAGTCTGAGATGGGTAAGGGACAAGGAGCTAGTTTGTTTTGGTTTCCTATTTACTTTTCAGATACAGGTAAATCTGATATGGGATCAAAATAATGTCTATAATGCCCATATGGGGGGAAAGAAAATGAATGTAAAGCTCCATCACTCCTTCCCAGCTAGATCCACCTGGGAATTTCCATCACAAATATGAAAGAGTTCCAAATATGTAGGAGAGATTTTTGTGTAGGAGAATTAACCGCCTGCTTCTTGCTTAAGAACTTTTAGAAAATTTTGGAACAGCTTTTGAATTTCACGGCCAAAGACCCATCTTGTACTTCCTCCATCAGCAGATAGTAGTCAGTGACTTTTTGGGAAACATTACTGACCTTTCAAATACCAACCTGGAGATAAATTCTGTGGAAGCCATAGAAACTGAGATTGGGATTTGATTGGGACCCTGTTTCCTCCAGTGTCCCGTGCAGAGCTGCCTGAAGCACGCAGAGGGGAGGCAGATGTGGACACGGCTGCACTCACTCACTCACAGGGATGACTACAGCTCCTGCTGCCAGTGGTCCATCTCCCCCAGATCCTGGCCTGATTCTCATGCAATGTGGATGGCCACGCCCTAATTCCAGCTAACATGATGACAAGATTTCTCAACTAATACCCTCTTAGGCTCAGTATACAGAATTGCATCAGAGAATAGGAAATATCTGAAGTACAATAAAACTTAATTTTAACAAGTAGAAAAATTAAGAGTAAGGAAGGGTATTTTCTCTCCATCCTGTATCATCCCCACATTGTGTGATCTACCTGGCAAGCTTCCCAAAGGTGATTGTCTCAGTGAAATTGGCCGTACAAATGTCTCTTGGTTTTTACTCCTTTTCTCTTTCCTTCATAAGAGCAGAGGGCCTTTTGTCAGACAGGGCCTCCTGTCAGATAGGGAGCACTAATGCCCAAGTCTATCCGATAAGTAAAGATGAATGGTTGAATATTTATAATATCTTTATAACATATATATTTTTTTGAGATGGAGTCTCTCTCTGTCACCCAGGCTGGAGTGCAGTGGCGCGATTTCGGCTCACTGCAACCTCTGCCAGCCGGGTTCAAGTGATTCTTCTGCCTCAGCCTCCTGAGTAGCTGGGGTTACAGGTACTACAAGTTACATTAGCCAACATGCCTGGCTAATGTCAGATTTACCTGGATCTGAAAAGTAAATAGCAAAAACGAAACAAAACTAAGCTAAACAAAACCTTGGTATACTTAGATTAGTGCCTGCTATATGGTAAGAGCTATAAAAGTGTTGGACATTATTTTCTATACTGTATTATTTATGATACTATATATGTTTAGAGTATAGCACCTATCCTTGAGTATCATGAAGATAATCTAGCATCTTGTCATCATTTGTCAGATGAGGAAACTGAGGCTCAGAAATTTTAAGATACTTTATGGGGCCAGGTGCCATGACTCATGCCTATAATCCCAGCAGTTTGGGAGGCTGAGCTGGGTGGATCACCTGAGGTCAGGAGTTCGAGACCAGCCTGGCCAACATGGTGAAACCCCAACTCTACTAAAAATACAAAAAATTAGCTGGGCCTGGGGGTGGGCGCCTGTAATACCAGCTACTTGGTAGGCTGAGGCAGGAGAACTGCTTGAACCCAGGAGGCAGAGGTTGCAGTGAGCTGAGATCATACCATTGCACTCTAGCCTGGGCAACAAGAGTGAAACTCCATCTCAAAAATGACAACCAAAATAAGAAATTTTAAGAGACATTATTAAAGTTTCACATTTATTCTTGCCATCATCACATATTTAAAGGGCGCCTGTTGCATCTATTAAGCACTAATTAAGAAAGCCATGAGCCCTCACAGCAATCAAGCCTATAGGAGAGCAATAAGTATATCAGAAACTATTGCAATGTGAAAAATTCCACAGTGGAGGTAGGTCCAAGACAGAAGCAAAGAAGTTGGAGTCAGCAACTTTGCCTGGGACCAAGGCAAGTGCAGTACAAAATTAGAGGGTTTGAAAAAACTCAGTGATCAAGATCAATGATAGTTCAAGAGAGTATTTTACAAAATCAAAATTAATACAAAACCTTATGATGAACAAAATATCAATATTTAAAGTAAAAACAGGATCAGGGTTACCAACTTTTCTTTTTTCTTAGCTCCAATGTGGAGTTCAGTGCTAAGACTTAGCATGAGTCTTGAAGAATGAGTAGGAGTTTGTCAGTTAGATAACCAGTGTCATTCCATTTCTTCCAGAAAGCAGCTTATGTGAGTGAGGACACAGAATGTGAAAGAGTTAGATGTGCCAGGAATTTGGAATCTCTTTTGCCTGAAAGAGGAAGATGCTTGTTGAGTACTGAGAGATAAGGCTGTTTGGTCCAAACCAAAAGTATTAGACTTTGTTTCTATTTTTTGAGACAGTCTTGCACTGTCGCCCAGACTGGAGCACAGTGATGTGATCTCGGCTCACTACAACTTCTGCCTCCCAGGTTCAAGCAATTCTCCTGTCTCAGCCTCCCAAGGAGCTGGGACTACAGGTGCACACTATCATGCCCAGCTAATTTTTGTACTTTTAGTGGAGACAGGGTTTCACCATGTTGGCCAGGCTGTTCTCAAACTCCTGACCTCAAGTGATCCACCCACCTCAGCCTCCCAAAGTGTTGGGGCGGATTACAGGTGTGAGCCATCGCATCAGGCCTAGATTTTATTTTAAAGGTGATAAGAAGCCATTGGATTTTTTTAAACTAAATTAGTTTTATTTTCAAATGTTTAGAGATTTTTCTGACTCTAGATATACATGCTCATTATTAAAAATTAAATAATGAGATATGAGTGGTATATTGTAAAGAATGGAAGTCCTGCATAATCTCACCCTCTAAAGAGAACCATTGTTAACATTTCGGTGTACATTTGCTAGGACTTTTTTCTATGTATATACCAAATACTTGCAAATACACACACATAGGCACACACGCACACACATGTGTACAAACAAATACAACAGGACCATTGGGACTAGACAATAGTTTAGAAGGTGTTCCTGCAGCTGTGTGGAAGATGGTTTTAATGAGTAGGGGCTGGTGACTGGATTGGGAATTCTGGTGTTAAGACTTCCACTTCAGTCTTCTTTTTCATGATCTCTTGATTGCCCAAGAGAAATAGTAACTGAGGCTAAAAGAAATCTGTGTACTTCTCTATCAGAGCTAGCTATTTCCTTAGGCTTTTTAAACACCCCATTCTTCAATCCTCCATTTTATTTTCAGATTTTTAAAATCCATATTTCTTTTAAAAATAGAGAATTACTCTTTATACTATGAAGGTTTTCAATGCAAGGTTAGCCATAACCCTTTAATTTCATACTGTCCAAAATAAGATTTACACAGTTTAGGAGAAATTTGGGAAGTGAAAATGGAGCAAACTAAGGAGAAAATAATACAGAAATCACATGCTATTACCAATATTTTTCTTTTGTCTTTTCTCTATTTTGGAGATTGACAAACATATGTACCCAGCTACTCTACCTCAATCAAAATGATCTAAGTACATCTGCTGAAATAGAGATGGCAGAGTATTACCCTAGGCTTTCTGATTTGGCATCTGGAGGTGGAGGTGGAGTTGGAGGTGGTGGTGAGTGGGATGGTGTTGAGGACCAGAGAGTTTAAATTTTGAAGAACTCGCCAGGTGATTCTTATGCTACTTCAAGTTTGTGAGCTACTTTTTCCTTTCTTTTCAACTTAAAAATAATTTTAGATCAGTGTGCATTTTTGACTTGCTCATCACTGTGAAAACAAACCAGAGAATGGATTTAATTCTTTGAATAATCACAGAGAAGAACTTGCTTTCACCTGAGTTAGCTTGCAGGCTTTCAGTGGCTGCCAGCATCCTATCCTTCTTTTCAGCATTCAGTCTTTCACTGTGATCCTCAGGATATCAGAAGTCTCACACCATTCTTCATGTCTTATATTGAAGACACATTTTTAGGACAGCTGAGAAGAGGAGCAAACCTCCTCTCAGAGAGTCCTGTTGGAGCAGTGTCTAAGGAAGGATGTGTTCACAATTTCCTGAATTGGTGTTTTTCCAAGATGACTTCATTGATGAGTTACATGCCCAGGGAACCCAGGTCCATGCAAACAAGCGCTTCCCACTCCAGCTTTATAACACTACACTTCTGGCTTCATAACTATCAAAAGATCTTTTCACTATTTTGAAATTGCTGCCCTATGTGGAGATGGTAAAAAAAGATGCTTCTGGAGATTTATATTCTATAAGGATGTGTCTAGGGCTGTAAAGAGCAGGACTGTGTTCTGACCTCAGGTTGCTTACAATCGAATTGTAAAGTGAAGAAACACACAAGATAGATTACGGGCCATAATATATTTTTAAAAACAAAAAGTTAAATGTAATTAAAGTAAAAATGTTAAGTATAGATCTTGGCACAGTACTTTGCACATAATGGGAACTCAAATATTTATTAATAGTGACATGTCACAATTGTGCAAATAGGAAAATAAATATTAAGTAGGCAGCATTGGCAATGAAAACTACTGGATGTTTAGAAAGGAAAAGATTGCTGCGAATTAGGGTAATCAAGAATTACTGCAGGATTAAATTCAGCTTGGAAGAAAAAAGGTCAATATGCAAAAAGAGGAAGTGGCTTTCAAGAGGCGGAAGTGGCATGATCAAGATCTTGGAGGCAGAGCTTCTCAGGCATAACTGGCTAAAAATAGGTAGATTCGTCTAGACAAAGTAGAGTGTTTTGCTTGAGAGTAGACTGGGAAACAGAGGGAGGCACGATCTCTACAAAAAAAAATAAAAATAAAAAATTAGTCATATGTGGTGATATGTGCCTGTGGTGCCAGCTACTTGGGAGGCTGAGTTGGGAAGATCACTTGAACCTGGGAGGTCGAGGCTGCGGTGAGCCATGATTGTATCACTGCATTCCAGGCCTGGGCAAGAGAGAGTAAGACCCTGTTTCTAAAAAAAAAAGAAAACAAAAAAAGATCAATTCGAGTGGGGTTTCATCATATAGGGTTTTGAATACTAGACTAGGAGTCTAGATTTTATCCTGTAGTAATGGAAACATTGGAAGTCTGTGAAGAGTTATTTAATTTTGTGTTTTCCAGCGTAGGGGGTAAACTAAGGGAAGTTTGTGAAGTTTTCCACCATAATTGTTCATATCCATCCAGATGTTTACATCACAGGCTGTATTAGTTATCTATTGCTCTATAACAACTTGCCCCTCAAAATTTAGTGGCAACAACAATAAACAAACATTTATCATCCTCCATTTTCTAGGGGTCAGAATTTTTTTTTTTTTTTGAAACAAAGTCTCGCTCTGTCACCAGGCTGGAGTACAGTGGTGTGATCTCGGCTCACTGCAACCTCCACTTCCTGTGTTCAAGCAATTCTCCTGCCTCAGCCTCCCAAGTAGCTGGGATTATAGGCACGCGCCACCATGCCCAGCTAATTTTTGTATTTTTAGTAAAGATGGGTTTTCACCATGATGGCCAGGATGGTCTCGATCTCTTGACCTTGTGATCCGCCCGCCTTGGCCTCCCAAAGTGCTAGGATTACAGGCGTGAGCCACCGTGCCCAGCCAGGGTCAGAAATTAAAGAGTGACTTAGCCACATGGCTTTGCCTTGGTGTGTCTCATGAGTTTGCAGTCAGGATTTGGGCTAGGACGTCAGTCATCCAACAACTCAAGTAGGGCTGGAAGATCTGTTTCCAAGGTGGATAGCTCACGTGGCTGGTGCATTGGCACTGAGAGTTGGTGGGAGGCCTCAGCTTCTCCCCCTACTGGGCCTTGAGGCTACTTGAGTGTCCTCAAGAGAGGGTGACTGGCTTTCCCCAGAGCAAGCAATCCAAGATAGGCAGAAACTATCCTTTTTCTGTCCTGTCCTTAAATGCCTTACAGCATCACACTGCCACATTCTATTCATGAGAATAAGCGCTTCAGCCTGATTCATATTTAAGGGAATTAGGCTCCACCTTTTGAAAGGAAAAGTGCCAAAGATTCTGTGGACACATTTTAAAACCACCACACAGTCTAATAAGATTCAATGGTGCAATAACAAAGGGCATAAACATGCTTGCAATATTCAGCCCCATCATGGCAGTGTCCTTATCTGCTTTGGGCCACACTGAATTCCTAGTACCCAGCAGGGCCTGCACGTTGAGGCACTCATTAAATGCTTTTGAGCTATTACTATTTTACAGATGGAGACATTTACTTTCAAAGATTTTAGTGACAGGCCTCACTAAGTGTTGAAGCAAGATTTAATTTGTTCTTACTTCCCGTATCCTCTTTCTACTCTCTATGCTATCTGTCAAACAGAGTCACTCATGTCTATAGAGATGTTCACCTTGCTGTTGGCACAGCTAACAGAATTACTCTCTGGAATATTGCCTGGCACTTAGTCACCCAACAAATATTTGTTGAACAAATGAATGAATTTGGTGCAACAATAATTGAAGGCTGGAAATTTAAAGAAATCTGTTCAAATTTACTTACGAGTCAGTGGAAAAAGGGAATACAATCCGGAGTGGTTGCCTTTTGTGCAGGTTATTATTTTGTCATGTTTGCTGAAAGGGCACCATGTTCAAAGGGCAGAAGTTAGATATTCTGAATATAGAAGAGATGGAACTCCTGGAGTTTGAGAAGCTTTTTGATAACCACACAGAAGGATTCTATGGCAAATGAACTTCCTATTGTTGAATCATTGTTTTGAACATAGTCTTTTCAAGAGTGGTAATATCGTAGGGGGTGTGGGGGCTGGGATAAGTGTGGATCAGCTGGAATTCCTCCCATTTGAGTAGTGTTGTACTTTGACATTTAACCCACAAAAAGAAACATGAATTATGATGCCACATGGCATACCTAAACTTTCATACACCTCTCTACACAGCTGTAACATGGTTTATTCTGGAAAAATTTTGGACCAAAATTGAACCTAACTCCTGTGAAAACTTCACTTACCTCCACTGAATCCTGTTAGCTTTGATTAGCTGTTTTTAGGTTTTATGATAAGCAGAGCTCTGAAAATCAGAAAAAAAAAATTACAGAACTTTATTAAGCACATTACATTCCTTTCAGAGACATATCCAAGAACTGAAATTTAAGGCCTTTATTTTGTTGATTTATCTTTGGTTTTATGTGGAAATTTGGCATTAAATATATAATCCAGAAGGTATATAACAGGGACCAGTGTATTTCATAGGCAGGTTTAGCTTTAGGGATTTTATGGAATTTGTTAACATTAGTTAGTATTAACGTAGCCAAACTTCCAGAACAATAAGCAATCAGTTTTTCTGCAATGTTAGTGCAAAGAGTATTAAATTTTAGCTCAAATAAAACTGAAAGCAAATGAACAAGAGTGGAATTAGGTTAATCATAAGCTTTAGGAAGGTTGCTCAACGTATTACAGCCATGATTGCAGTCCTTGCTTTTGTTACATATATTTCTAGCACCTAGATGTGCACACCCCAAAACACTCAGCTATTTGTTAAGCAAATATTTATTTATTATAGTATCATATGGTATCTAAAGGAAAAGAACGCAGGATTCTTAGGTAAAAACATGGATAATCAAGTTATAGTAACTGTAAAGTCTGTAATCTATTACTTTCAAGTGTGATAATAATCAAGTGTGATAGCAGGAACAAAGAACCATCAATGCACTAAGATTTTTAGAAAAAAAAAAAAAAAGCAAGATTTTTGGAGGCTAGAGAAGTCAGGTAAAGCTTAATAGCATAAATAGGACTTAAGCTGTGTCCTTAAAAAAAACTAATAGGATACTTGGATTTGCATGGATAAGAGTGGGGAGTTTTGTAAGGAAAGGAAGAGAATGAACAATTCTGTGAAGGTGAGAACGAAGGGGAGAACGAAGGGTTTTATGTTGCTTCAGGGAACCTCTATACTAGGTTAGTTTTCACTCCTACACCAGCCCTCCTTTATAACTGTAATTGACTACGTATGCATTTATTTGATGTTTGTGCCTCTGGTCTTCCCTTCATAGGATCTATATCTAAGTCTGTTTTTCCCACCAAATACAAGCAGTGCTTAGCATATCAGATACTTAACAGGTAAGGAAATGCCCCCTTTTTCCTAAATTCCATTAGATTCTGCTGGGAAATGAGTTTGAATCTGTAAAACTGGACCAAGAGACCCAAAGTCGTAAATACCAGGGTGAAGATACAGGAATATCTTTATCCCATAAGCAATGAAGAATGACCCATGGCAATAAAAATATGGAGTTTTGTGCATATTAATCAGATAGTGTCAGAAGGCTACATCAGGGCAAGGAAAGGCTGGAGCAAGAAAAAGAATGACGCAGTTATTGAAATTATAATATAAAAAGTAGTGGGTACTCTAATAAAATTGGAGAAACAAAAATGGAGAAGAATGAGTAAGTCTTAAAGATATTGGGAAGAGAGAGTAGTAGAATATGGCGGAGACTGGATCTGGGGGACAAAGGAATGGTTTGAAATAAAAGCACTCTCCTGGCTTTTGATTTGGGAGTGTGAGAAAACAGCATAGTGACAATAATGATTTCTTTTATGTAACTTGTCTTTCAATTCTTGTACCAAACCTGAGAGATTAATTACTGTGATTTCCATTTCCAGATGAGAAAAATCAAAACTCAGAGAAGCAAGTAAAACCTAATGATCAAACCCCTGGGCCTTTGATCAGGGTACTCAATTCGAGTCTCATCTTGACCTTTGTGTCACTGGGAAGTTAATTCTTCTGTGCCTCAGTTGGGGATAATCAAAGAATCTACTTCATAGCATTGTTGGGGTGTAAAATAAGAGAATAAAACTAATAAAACAGCATGTAATAAGATAATTTGTGGTATCACACAAAAGGATGCCTGCAGTCTATAGATGCACATAGTAAGGGCTCAATAAAAGATTACTATGAGTAGCTAACTTGCCCGAGATTAAACAGCTAGTAAATGGCAGAGCTTCCTATTTGAACCCAGGTCTTCTGGTGTATTTGTTATACACATTGTTATGCGTGTCCATGTGAAGACACCACCAAACAGGCTTTGTGTGAGCAATAAAGCTTTTTAATCACCTGGGTGCAGGCAGATTGAGTTCAAAAAAGGAGTCAGCAAAGGGAGATAGGGGTGGGGCAGTTTTATAGGATTGGGTAGGTAGTGGAAAATTATAGTCAAAATTACAGTCTCTTGCAGGCAGGGGCAGGGGTCACAAAGTGCTCATTGGGGCAGCTTTTGAGCCAGGAGAAGGAATTTCACAAGGTAATGTCATCAGTTAAGGCAGGAACTGACCATTTTCACTTCTTCTGTGGTTCTTCAGTTGCCTCAGGCCATCTGGATGTATGTATATGTCCAGGCTTGGGCTCAGAGGCCTGACATTCCTGTCTTCTTATATTAACAAGAAAAACAAAACAAAATAGTGGTGAAGTGTTGGAGCAGTGAAACTTTTGGGGGGTAGTATGGAGAGATAATGGGTGAGGTCTCTCAGGGCTGCTTCGAGTGGGATTAGGGGAGGCATGGGAACCTAGAATGGGAGAGATTAAACTGAAGAAACATTTTGGGGTAAGGGGTGATATTGTGGGGTTGTTAGAGGGAGCATTTGTCATATAGAATGATTGGTGATGGCCTGGATGCGGTTTTGTATGAATTGAGAAACTAAACGGAAGACACAAGGTCGGAATAAGAGAAGGAGAAAAACAGGTATTAAAGGACTAAGAATTGGGAGGACCCAGGACATCCAATTAAAGAGTGCCTAAGGGGGTTCAGTGTGATTATTTGCTCGGTTGGTGAGTTTTGGGGTTCTATCCTTGAGTTTTTTTATGTTGTTATATGCCAGGCCAGATGGATTTAGGTAAAAACAACATTCTTCATTTAAAAATGTACAGAGTCTTCCTTTTTCAGCAGTAAGTTGAGGCTTATTCCTGTCTTCTTATATTAATAATAAACAGAACAAAACAAAATAGTCGTAAAGTGTTGGTGTCATGAGGGGACAGGAAGCTGTTCAGTCCTATTTGCAAACTGATTTTGGGGAATAAGGAAAACTAGTGTACATGTACCTGTCCAACTGATAGGTAGACACATGTAGGTGGAGGAGCCACAGAGGAAGAAGAGAACTTTGTAAGGCAGAACTGGAAATGTAAAGTGAAAAGATGAGAGGGAGCACCAAAAGAGATATCTTGCACCCAGACTCTTAGGGATTTAGTGAGAGCAGCAGCTGTTAGAGGTTGTAATGGGGATTGATGGGGCAACTGGGTAGAGGGGGTAGTTCGATTTTTTGTGGTATATTAGAAAGCGCATAGTGTCTATAAGTAACCTTTCACTGCTATTCATGGGACTGAGTATAAGCAAGCAAGAAGAGGGGTTAGGAGGAGAGTCTGAAGAACAAGGGGAAAGTAGCCAAGGATGGAGTGAAATGCAGGGCAAATGTCTTAAAGGAAATGAGAGGTTCTAAGAGGCAGGCTAGTGGCTTGTGACCTACATGGAAGAGATTATGAAAGGATGATAGAATGGCATGAGCTTGTGAGGTTGGAAGGAGGTATTTTCCTTGGTCTAAGAAGCATTTGCCTTGAGTGGGAAGGGATCGATAGGTGGAAAACTTCAGTGGGAGAGAAAGTAGGAGTGACTGATGAGAAGGAGAAAAACTGGCCATGAGGGACAGAAGACGAACGCTAGCTGCTTCTTTAGCTACCTTAGCATAAGTGTTGCCCTGAGCAATGGGGTCTGAGGCCTTTTGATGGCCTTTGCAGTGAAGGACTCCAGCTTCCTTTGGAAGTAAAGCAGCCTTGAGAAGGGTTTTTAATTAAAGAGGCATTAATGATGGAGGACGCTTGCATAGTGAGGAAACCTCTTTCAGCCCATATAACAGCATGGTGGTGCAGGATATGAAGGCATATTTAGAGTCAGTGTAAATATTGACATGCAATCCTTCTGCAAGAGGGAAGGCCTGAGTTAAGGCAGTGAGTTCGGCTTGCTGAGAGGTAGTGGAGGGGGGCAGAGTGTTAGCCTCAATGATAGATGTGGAAGATACTATAGCAGAAAGTATATGCGTCAGGTGTGAGGAAGAAAATAGATTTTGAAAGTTATGAGAACTATAGAAAGTGAGTTGAGCAAGTTTGTGATTTTGAGGACCTCTAAAAGTATTAAAGCAGTGGCAGCTGCTGCACGCAGACATGAGGGCCAGCCTAAAACAGTAAGGTCAAGTTGTTTGGATAAAAAGACTATAGGGCACAGTCCTGGTTCTTGTATAAGAGTTCTGACCACATAGCTCTGCACTTTGGCTGTGTGTAATGAAAAAGGGTTGGGATGAGTTAGGGAGAGCTAGTGTGAGAGCAGCTTCTCAGACTGTTTTAAGGAACAGAAAGGGAAGTGGGGAAAGGATTTAGGATTTATGTAGGTTTCCTTTTGTGACTTTATATAATGATTTAGTTGGGATGGCAAAACCAGGTATTGAGAGGTGAAAGTACCTAACCATGCCTAGGAAGGAAAGGAGTTGTTGCTTTGTAGAAGGGGTTGGGGTTTGGGAGATTAGCCGGACATGATCAGCAAGGAGAGCACGTGTGTTTTCATGAAGAATTATGTCGAGATAGGTAACAGATGAGGAAGAAATTTGGGCTTTGGAGGGGGATACGTGATATCCCTTTGAGAATAGATGTTGGAGGAGCAGGAGGGTGTCCTGTTGGGAAGATTTGTATGAGGGGCTATAAAGTAGAAGATCATCAAAATATTGAATAAGGTGAGAAGTAGACGGATGGAAAGAAAGTAAATCATGAGAAAGGGCTTGACTGAAGTAATGGGGGCTGTCCCTGGAGCCTTGTGGAAGTACAGCCCAGGTAATTTGCTAAGCCTGTTGGGTGTCAGGGTCAGTCCAAGTGAAAACAAAGAGAGGCTGGGATAAAGGATGCAAAGGAATAGTAAAGGAAGCATGTTTGAGATCCAGAACAGAATAATGGGTTGTGGAGGGAGGTATTGAGGATAGGAGAGTATATGGGTTTGGCACCATGGTGTGGATAGGCAAGACAATTGGGTTGATAAGGTGAAAATCCTGGACCAGCCTGTAAGACTTGTCTGGTTTTTGGACAGGTAGGATAGGAGGGTTGTAAGGAGAATTTGTAGGCTTTAAGAGGCCATGTTGTAACAAGTGGGTGATAACAGGCTTTAACCCTTTTAAAGCCTGCTGTGGGATGGGGTATTAGCATTGAGTGGGGTAAGGGTGATTAGGTTTTAATGGGATGGTAATGGGCATGTGATTGGTTACCAGGGAGGGAGTAGAGGTGTCCAATACTTGTGAGTTAAGGTGGGGGGATACAAGAGGAAGACATGAAGGAGGCTTTGGGTTGGGGAGAAGGGTGGCAATTAGATGTGGCTATAGTCCAGGAATAGTCAGAGTAGCAGATAATTTTGTTAAAACATCTTGATCTAATAAGGGAACTGGGCAGGTGGAGATAACTAAAAAGGAGTGCATAAAAGAATATTGTCCAAGTTGGCAGCAGAGTTGGGGAGTTTTAAGGGGTCTAGCAGCCTGACTATCAATACCCACAACAGTTATGGAGGCAAGGGAAACAGGCCCTTGAAAAGAAGGTAATGTGGAGTTGGTAGCCTCCATATTGATTAAGAAGGGGACAGACTTACCCTCCACTGTAAAAGTTACTGAAAGCATCTGTGATGGTCCAGGAGCCTTCTGAGGCCATCAGGCAGCATCAGTCTTCAGCCACTAAGCTGAGAAGATCTGTGAAGGAGTCAGTCAGAGAGCTTTGGGCCAGCATTCCAGGGGCTCTGGGAGTGGCTGCCGGGTGAGCTGGATAGTCTGATTTCCAGTGGAGTCCCACACAGATGGGACACGGCTTAGGAGGAATCCTGGGCTGCAGGCATTCCTTGGCCCAGTAGCCAGATTTCCGGCACTTGAAGCAAGATCCTGGGGGAGGAGGTCTTAGAGGAACACCTGGCCGCTGCAGTTTAGGCATTTTGAAGTTCTTGTGTGCTAGAGACATGGCTGGAGTTTCTCTCACAGTGGAGGCAAGTAATTGCAACTCAGAAATACATTGCTGCTTGGCTGCCTGTTCTCTATTATTGTACACCTTGAAGGCGAAGTTAATTAAGTCCTGTTGTGGAGTTTGAGGGCCGGAATTTAATTTTTGGAGCTTTTTCTAATGTCGGGAGTGGATTGGGTAATAAAATGCACATTGAGAATAAGACGGCCTTCTGGCCCCTCTGGGTCTAGGGCAGTAAAGCATCTAAGGGTTGTTGCCAAATGAGCCATAAACTGGGCTGGGTTTTTATATTTGATGAAAAAGAGCCTAAACACTAACTGATTTGGGAAAGGTCGGCTAAAGAAAAAGGAGCATTAACCTTGACTACCCCTACAGCTCCAGCCACCTCTGTAAGAGGAAATTGTTGGGCAGGTTGGGGAGGGCTAGTTCCAGAATGAAACTGTAAGCCAGACCAGGTGTGAGGAGGGGAGGTGATAGAAGGATTATAGGGTTGGGAGCTGAGGAAGAACTGGGACCTGGCTCAGCCTGGCAAGGAACAGCCTGGGGAGGAGGGGACAGGTCAGATGGGCCCATAGAAAAGGAGGATTCAGATCACTCAGAGCTTAGGGTGGAGACTGAAGGAACAGACAGGAGAGAAAGAAGAAAGATTTGGGACGAGTTGCATCGGGAGCAGAGACTAGGGGAGGGACCAATGTGTAAAAGAATGCCTGGATGTTAGGCACCTCAAACCATTTGCCCATTTTTCGACAAAATTATCTAGATCTTGTAGGATAGAGAATTCAAAAGTGCCATTTTCTGGCCATTTAGAACCATTGTTGATTTGTACTGGGGCCAAGCGGTGTTGCAGAAGAAAAGACGCTTAGGTTTTAGGTCAGGCAAGAGTTAAAGAGGTTTTAAGTTTTTTAGAACACAGGCTAAGGGAGAAGAAGGAGGAATGGAGGGTGGAAGATTGCCCATAGTAAAAAGGTAAGTCTAGAGAAAAGAGAGGGTAGAGACACGGAGAGTAGGGGGTGGTACTTGCCACTAAGGTGAAGGATCAAGGCAGGCATCCCTGCGATGATCAGACATCTCTGAAATGTGGGTGAATAATCAGGCAGGCGTCCCCTCAATGATTAGACACCAAGGGAAGACTGTCTTCTCAAGTCCATGACCAGCACTGGAGTTTTGAGTTCATGGATAAAACGCATCTCCTCCATCTCTACCGGAAAGGGAAAGGAACCAAAATTAAGGAAGGGAGAGATTGAAGGGTGCAGGGATAGTGAGAGAGGTTGAAGAAGAGAATAAAAAGAGGCCACTTATCCGATTTAAAATTGGTGAGATGTTCCTTGGGCTGGTCTGAGGACCCGAGATCATAGGTGGTTCTCCTCACGGAGTGAGGGCGAGGACAGGGGACCGGTCTCCCAAAGGAGTCCTCCTGTCTCGGGTCTTTGGCAGCAAATGTCACGCGCGTCCATGTGAAGAGACCATGAAACAGGCTTTGTGTGAGCAATAAAGCTTTTTTAATTATCTGGTTACAGGTGGGCTGAGTCTGAAAAGAGAGTCAGCAAAGGGAGTTAGGGGTGGGGCAGTTTTATGGGATTTTGGTAGGTAGTGGAAAATTACAGTCAAAGGGGGTTGTTCTCTTGTGGGCAGGGGCAGGGGTCACAAGGTGCTCAGTGGGAGAGCTTCTGATCCAGGAGAGGGAATTTCACAAGGTAATGTCATCAGTTAAGGCACGAGCTGGCCATTTTCACTTCTTTTGTGGTTCTTCAGTTGCCTCAGGCCATCTGGATGTATAAGTGCAGGTTTGGGCTCAGACGCCTGACACATATCATGTTGCTACTAGAGGTAAAAAGTCACAGGAGTAGAACTGAACTATTAGTTGCTTATTAGCCAAAGAACACCACTTGTTTATTGCAGTTCATGCTTTAAAAAACTGGTCTGATGTTTGGAGGAAAAAGGGAAATCAATGGTTCTTATATTAGTTCTGCTAATCTAAATTATCCTAAGATTTGAGAAGGGAAACATTGTTCTTTGGTTGCTATACTTATGTACTGAATCATATATGTGAAATTGTGCTAAGAGAAACAATGGATAAAAGTCCTCTGAATGCTAAGTTAGTCCTAAAATCTTTAGCGACCTCCACTGCTAATGACTTTGTTTCTTTTTGAACTTTAAAAGAGAGGGCACTAAAGATGTTTCATCGAACCAACATTTGAAAGAATTCTGCTCCCTGCAGTAGGAACCAGATAGCAATCACACGGAAGTAAATTGATAAGAAAATGGTTTCTGAGAGCAGAAATATTCAGAGGCTTTTGGGCCTGTGCACTAATTAGTAAAATGTAGCTCTTGTTTTATTATTATATCCTTGCTAGTGAAGGTCTAGATTTTTTGTGAATGTAGCAGTTCCTAGTAGTTTTAGCCTAGTAATGCTTTTCCTTTTGACATGTTTTTTTTTTTCCCCATTCTTAGAAGAAGGAATATGAATCTCATGAAACCGTAAGCAAGGAAAGATTATATAGTTTATGAAAAACAGCATAAATAAGGCCTGGGGAAAAGAATAAAGCAAAACTTGAGCCATAGCTAAAACTAATTCAGCAAAAAGTAGGTGTTAATCTACTTTAGTTATTGCTATCTTGTTTCCTAGATCCCATATTATCTCCAGGAGAATGTTCTGACCACAATTTTATCCTTTCTATTTAAAAATTTCCTAAACTCTCCCTGCTCTTTCAATGTGCCTGGCATTTAGCAGATGTTCAATAAATATTTATTAAATGGAGGGAGGGAGGGAGGGAGGGAGGGGTGGATGGATGAACATATATGAATGATATATATGAATGATTAATGGAATAGTTAAATCAAGGAATCAATAAAGTTTCCAAAAAAAATTAACCCTTTTGTGCTACTAAAACTCATTCCAGGAGCCACTGTGTCACATCACTAACATAATTCAGCATTACTAATCACAACTACACGATCATAACCAGGAATTCGCAGTCTTTTTCCAAGAACAGGTGTCTCCATTCTCGTTTCCTCTTCCTTCATGAAATCAAGTTTTCCTCTTCCCATTTATTACAACTCTAGTTTGAGCTGATGACAAATAATGTCAAACTAAGCCTCTGACAGCTTTGTTTCCAATCTCCCCATCAACTCTTGAAAAATGAATCAAATCCAGCTCACTTCCACCTATTGCAATCTAATAGCTTTTCATTTCATTAGACTAACCCAATTGTAATACCTAAAGAAAAATAATCAAGGAAGTGTGGGTATATTACACATTTTCAACACATTTAATACTAAATCCTTTATCTTCCCTTTTTCCCCAAACTGGCCGTTGCCTAATGTGGGAAATGAATTCGTCTTCTACCAAGTTGTTGAAAACAGTAAGATGGCAGCCATTTTTCCCTTCATGTCCACATCCGTTAGTCACTAAATTCTGTCGATTTGTCCTTCCAAATGTCTCTTGAAACCCTCTGTCTCCATTTCTGCTACAATTGCCTTAGTTCAGATCTTCATTATATTATCCCATTTCCATGCATATGTTCTAGCTCCTTCAGTTGATTTTATATATTAATGCCGGTTATTTTCCTAAACATAAATCCGTACATGCCATTTTCACTGCTTAATATTCTTCTGACTCAACATTACATTCAGGATAAAATCTAGACTCTATTGTGTGGCACCTAAGATTTTTCATGACCTCACTCTTCAGAGCCATCTCTTACACAGCCCCCTCTCCATCACTCATTGCCACAAACTTCACACTCCAGCCACTTTCAACGAACTGAAGGAAATGCTGCCATAGCAGTATAAGTGGGATCTAGAACATTGAATCATGTAAAATGCAGAGGGCTGTCTTGCAAGGATAATGAAATGATCAGGTGAGCCAATTGCTTTATATCTGAATTCAAGTTATTGCATTATCATGGGGCTTTTATGGTACTTCAGGCTCCTCAAGGGTTTTCTTACATTTATACCTTTGAATATATTATTCTCTCCCTTCTCTGTCGTTCTCTCAGTTAGCTCCAACTTATCCTTCAAAACACATAGCACGTACCACTTTCTCTAGCCCTCACTTGCTCACTCTACTGTCTGCCACCAAGTTGTATTAGGAGCCCAAATTTCATACTTTAATATCGTACCCTGTGCATGACTCTATTAGCGTAAGAAGAATCATGCCAATTGAAATTGTTTTGTACATATACTTGTCTTTTTTTATCTTATCTTTCTGAACTCCCCCCACCACAAAACACACACACACACAGACACACACACACACACACACACACACACACACACACACACGAAGACTGTATGCACATTTAGGTAAGAATTTTATTTTTCATATCTATATTTGCTCTTAAGACTCAGTCCAGTGACAAACACACAGAAAAAATTTGTGTGTTAATCGAAGCTAAAATCTGTATTTGCAGTAAACCATTTTAATAAATATTTGACAGTGCTTTCCAATCCATGAAGAATATCCTGATCCAATTTGGACATTCATGATTGTCGGGTTCATCTTAATAGACAATATTAATAATTAACTGGGTCAGGCATGGTGGCTCATGCATGAAATCCCAGCACTTTGGGAGGCCGAGGTGGGTGGATCACCCGAGGTCGGGAGTTTGAGACAGGCCTGACCAACATGGAGAAATCCCGTCTCTACTAAAAATACAAAATTAGCTGGGCATGGTGGTGCATGCCTGTTATCCCAGCTACCTGGGAGGCTGAGGCAGGAGAATCGCTTGAATCCGCCAGGCGGAGGTGGTGGTGAGCCAAGATTGCGCCATTGCACTCCAGCCTGGGCAATGAGAGCCACACTGTGTCACAAAATAATAATAATAATAATAATAATAATAATAACAATAATAAATAATACTTAACTGGTAGTTACAGAAACGTGAGTTCTGTGGGTCTTTGTCCCCTACAATCTTGTTGGCAGTTGTTATGTTTACAGTGAAAACAAGCCTCACAGTTTGCCACACATGAAAATATTTATTTGCAAGCATGCACACAAGCAGTCACACAAACCTGCTCATGAAGCTCTGCAAATACCCCGTTGTTTGTCCTTGTAGGCACTTTGATAAGGACCTTGCTGGAAAAATGTTTTAGAGGCACATGCACCAATCCATTAGCAGCAGTGGGCATTAGCTCCAGAATCACCTGGTGACTGATGGGACACAAGGCTGAATGGCACTTCTAGGCTACAGGTGAACTCTGGATGGTATTAGGAGCCTGGGTTTGCTGATTCTTAGCTCTGTTCATGTAAAGATGGAGGTACATTTACAGTATTTCTCATCAAGCCACGTTAACTGACCACTTTTCAGGTTACAGATAAAACTTTATTTCCATCACCCCTCATGCTACCTAACACATCTCAAGACTGACTGAAGGTACAGACAGGAGAAGCATATCCATGCAAAGGGCTTCGCTGGCTTGAATTCTCCTAGAAGCTCTCATTTAGACTTAAGTATCCCTGGTCTGTGTATTCCTGATTTGGTAACTTCAAAAGTTAATTCACAGCCTCTGGATTGTAGATTAGAAGTAACTACAAAAGTTAATTGATAGTTGCTAGGTTATAGGTTCAAATTGACTAATGTCCTTAACCCATTGTATCTGGATGTATTTTAAAATGAAGTATAGACAATCTTGGATCCTTTGGC
This sequence comes from Macaca mulatta, assembly GCF_049350105.2. Classification (NCBI taxonomy): domain Eukaryota; kingdom Metazoa; phylum Chordata; class Mammalia; order Primates; family Cercopithecidae; genus Macaca; species Macaca mulatta. Next base: position 120,305,774 of record NC_133417.1, on the reverse strand, counting down.
CAGTCACGATGGTGGTTTGCCATCCCCACTCCAATAGTTGGTGCACAATAAATACAGTTGACAGCAATGGATGCTAGCCAGAATGACTGATTAGCTGAGCAAACAGTATCTTGCCATGTCTTAAAATACTTCCCATTATTTATTTCCCCTCTGTCATTGTCTGGCCTTCAATCCAGAGATCCTGACTTCTTCCACCACTGTTACTTTTTATTCATTATGTAAAAACTACATAATGATCTTTTCATTTATATTAGGAATCTGTGATTACATCACATTATTTGACTCTTCAAGTGCCTACGTAATTGATGTTCTTGTGGAAGCATATAGATGCTTTATTGAACATTTCTGCTCTCCTTCCTCCCTTCTTCATTCCCCATCCTGCCCCAATAATTCTACTGCATTTACTTACAAATATAAAGTGCTAAAATGTCTTTAGAATAAATGAATGAATAAATGACATTCCGTGTTATGGAAGGAAGAATCTTATCCTTGTGTACCTAAAGCTAAAATGGAGGAGGCAGAATTGTTACATATAAAAGCAAATTACTTTAGGCCAGGGCTTGTTGAAATAAATCACATTATAAAATTGAGATTTTTGCATGATGAAGTAGTACTCATTGTACCCAGGACAATGGTAAATCTTTTACCTACACTTTTCAGTTGATCTCTAAAATATTACTCTGAGGTACATGCTGTTGTCTCTGGTTTGCCCCTAAGAAAAAGAGAAAGTAAAGTCAGTGGACCAAGGTCTTAGGGTGGTCGAGTTGGAACCAGGCTTTGAGTCCAGGCCTGGGCTACGCCACACAAATCTTCACTGTAACCTATCACCAAATCTTTTGAAATCTTGATTCAGTTCACTTAATTTCAGTTAATATTTAAAACAGCGAAAGTCTTGTGCATCAAAAGTATAGGAAGCTCATTGTTACTGAGAATTGGGCTTTATAGCACAAGCTTCTTACACAGGCATGAAGAACTGTATCATTCACTGACTTTAGTCAAGAGTGTGTGTGTGTGTGTGTGTGTTTGAGATGGGATCTGTCGCCCAGTCTGGAGTGCAGTGGCATGATCTCAGCTCGCTGCAACCTCTACCTCCTGGGTTCGAGCCACTGTTCTACCTCAGCGTCCCAAGTAGCTGGGATTATAGGTGCGTGCCACCTCGCCCAGCTAAATTTTGTATTTTTAGTAGAGACGGGATTTCACCATGTTGGCCAGGCTGGTCTCGAATTCCTGACCTCAAGTGACCTGCCCAACTCAGCCTCCTAAAGTGCTGGGATTACCAGCATGACCCACTGCGACTGGCCCTTCAACAGTGGTTTTTCTGAGTTCCTTCTCCAATCATATTGTGACAGGTCTATATATGGCATGGTATACATGTAAAACTTTGCCAGTAAGGTAAATTGACCCTCAGGGAGAATTGTAACCATTACTTGGTTCCTAAGTTCAAATGAGCACATCAACTTTTGTGCAGTTGAGATGATAATAGTTATGAGAAGCTTCTGGCTAAGTTCCCCCCTTTTGATGGTTAAGGATCTCCATTCAGCCTTGGGAGTCGAAAAGTTTTAGTGTTAAGGCCATTGAGGTCAGTAGGAGAGTGTCTTTGACCTTAGCATTTGTAGTTCCTTCTCCCATTTGATACCTTTGGATTTAAAGAATTACTGGAAAACAAGTTCAAATATTTTGTTTAATTTGAGTAATAAGAAAATCAACTGTTGTGACTCAGATTGCCACTTGATAAATAAAGGGTTATTTGCACTTTTGCGGGGGAGGGTTCTGAAATAATGCAGTCTATAAGCTGAAATGGTGAACACATGTAAACATTTGCTGGCCAGGGATGGTAGCTCATGCCTGTAATCCCAGCACTTTGGGAGGCTAAGGTGGAGCACTACCTGAGCCCAGGAGTTTGGGAACAGCCTGGGCAACATAAAGAGATGTGGTTTATACAAAAAATAAAACAAACAAACAAAAAAATTGGCCAGGTGTGGTGGTACATGCCTGTAGTCTCAGGTATTCAGGAGGCTGAGACAAGAGGATTACTTGATCCCAGGAGGTCGGGGCTGCAGTGAGCTATGATCATGTCACTGTACTTCAGCCTGGGCAGCATAGTAAGACCCTGTCTCAAAAACTATTGCTATCTTTGGTATAGGTCAAAAATATTCTTTATATAAAAGATAAAAGGAAGAAAGAGAAACTTCATGATAATAAATTTGAAAATCACGAAGACCAAGCCATACCAAATGATATTTTGATGGATTAATGGTAGTTTAAGGGGAAAATATGTACATGAGTTAAAGCTAGGGCACCCAGCATGACATGCCATGTACCTTTTCAATAAATTGAATACCCATGATAAAGCTGCTTGGTATGTCATGTGAGCTACTCCGCCTTGGTATACCCATCTGAACGGTGGTTTTCAACCTCATTGTCCCCAAGAGAGCACCAAGATGGTAAAGCATATAAGACTTCTATTAATAGTTAGTATACTCTAGATAAACAATGAAAATCAGTATTACATTCATCCAAAAGAAACTGAGTGTGGTTAATTTTTTTCTTTTGTTTTTGTAGATTCTGTCCTGATTGTTTGGTGTATAAAGACTTTCACATAAAATTGCTTATGATATCCAAGTGCAATCAATGCTCTAAAACCATCAGATACTCTGGCTTTTCTTCTTGTCTCCCATGAGGAGTCCAAACCCTCTCTAATACCTTTGTACTGAACCCTGATGTCTTAACCTGTCACTGTGATGTCATATTCAGGAATGACCTCATGCTCAGGATAGTACGTAGCCTCCTTTCCTTATAAACTTTTATATTCCACTATCTGTTACCACAGACACCTGTTGTCTGCTGGGTGACTCTAGGTGTTACTGACTAACAGGCAGTAATTTCTATAGATATGTCAGGTATCCAATGTCTTACACATCTCAGTAACATAGTCTATTATTCTGGTTTAAATGCACTCATCTCCAGAGAACCATTACTGTATGGAAATGCCTGTTACATAGCCAAGTTAGGGAAGAGGTTTTCATTAGAGGAGACTTCCATCAGCTTTCAGCTCACACGATATATACCGAATGATTTCGTGGAAAGAGTGTAGGGCTTGAAATTACAACTCCTATTTCAAGTTCCAACTTTGTTTACTTACAAATATCATTGAGCTTTTATTCCCTAATCCATAAGAAGGGAAATGATGTTTATCTTCCATGGTTGTATGAATGAAGCTCAAAAGGATGTTATTTGTGGAAGTACTTTTAAAGCTAAAAAGCATTAAAACACATTCTGTTACATATGTTATTATTACAGTAATTGAAAAGGAGATCCCTTGAGCAAACTCTTTAAGAGAAATAACAGGTTATATGGATTCCAGAAAACCACGAAAGGACTGGCAGTCAGCAGGGGGCTTGTGTGCGGTGGAATGATGGGTCACGGGCTTGCATATTTATGCATCAGCCTCCTTAATGACTCTTCACAGGCCACTGATCCTCCTTCCTGTCCACCTAGCCTTAAGACCATCAGGCTGCAAATGGTGAAGAGAAAGAAGGCAATTGCTTGAACAAAGAATATTCATTGCTCTGGGACTATCTTCCTTTGAACCCTGTAGCACAATTATAAAAGTATTATGGCAAAATATAAACAATGTGGTTCACTTTACTAGGCAGGAGAGACAACCTATGGTTGAAAGTTAGTACCGGGTGAGGGCTGGTGGGAGTCCTGCTGAGAGCTAAGGGTTGGGTTTTATCCTGAGGGTGGGAAGGCTGTTCAGAAAAAAGAGCATTAAAATGCCAGGAAGAATTAACAATTTTAGCACTTTGGGAGGCCGAGGCAGGTGGATCACAAGGTCAGGAGTTCGAGACCAGCCTGGCCAAGATGGTGAAACCCTGTCTCTACTAAAAATACAAAAATTAGCTGGGCATGGTGGCGGGCACCTGTAATTTTGTACTCGGGAGGCTGAGGCAGGGGAATGGCGTGAACCCAGGAGGCGGAGGTTGCAGTGAGCCGAGATCCAGCCACTGCACTTTAGCCTGGCCAACAGAACAAGACTCTGTTTCAAAAAAAGAAAAAAAAAAAAGAATTAACAATTTCAGTAAATAACATCTAACTGCATATGGACTTGTGAAGTGGGACTCATACTTGCATCTGAGGTCAATACAATGTGTGTAACACTATTAATAAGAATAATTCCAGTCCTCTAGTAACAAAACATAATCCCCAATGCTCCTTTAACATCAGTTTTGTATTTGAAAATTCAAGATCCTCTAATTGTTTTATATGGGAATAAAACTTCATTGTCAATCTTTTCTTCCAGGTCTCCTTCTGTTCCCTGTCCTGACATTCTCTGTTGGGCTTCCTAAAACATATGCATTGCGCATGTATATATTTCAGATATCTATATACACATACTTTTAAATGTATAATTTCATGTGTTAGTTTGGTAATGTACTACAAAGTAGTATGTATCAGAGTATTCCAATGTTAAAAAGTAATCCAAGGAGCAGCGTAATAATTTGGTCACCTTTATTTAGGGGGGAAACTAAATCTAAATCCCTTCCCCCATTTTTTTGTTTGCTTTTTTTGTTTCTTTCTTTTCTGTTTCTTTTCCTTTCTTTCCTTTTTTTTTTTTTTTTTTTTTTTTTTTTTGAGACAGAGTCTTGCTCTGTTGCCCAGGCTGGAATGCAATGGTGCGATCTCAGCTCACTGTACCTCCGCCTCCCCCGAGTTCAAGCAATTCTCCTACCTCAGCCCCCAGAGTACCTGGGACTACAGGCGTAGTTTTTGTTTTTCTTTTTTTAATTTTTTTTGTATTTTTAGTGGAGACAGGGTTTCACCATGTTGGCCAGTCTGGTCTTGAACTTCTGACCTCAGGCGATCTGCCCGCCTAGGCCTCCCAAAGTGCTGGGATTACAGGCGTGAGCCTCTGCACCCGGCCTGTTTACTTGTTTTGTTAAGAAGTGAAAGCAAACAGGCTAAAGAGAGTCAATTAACATAAACTTTAACTGAAGCTTTGCTTTTGAATACAAATATGTGCAACCTGAAACTGAGGGTAATTGATATCTGTCTTTCCTGGCCGGAAACTGGCATCATAAAACTATTAATATAGAAAGCAAAAATGAATAATAAACCAAGTGATTTTCAACTTCCTGGTCAACTAACAGGAGAATCTTCCAGCACTGGCTGAGAAAAGATTTAAAATAATATGGTTCCGAGGGGGAGGAAAGAGGGACTTAGAACATTTTTCAAGGATTACCTGGTAGTTCTAGTACTCTCTGTATGAAACCACAGTTACTGCAGCAAGCAGGAAAATGGAGCATTGAGTGGAAAACAGCACTTAAGATACAGTCTTGACTTCTCAGTGGAGTGGCCCACAGGATGTGACAAGAAGTGGGTGTTATTTATGGCTACTGACTGGGCTGCCTCTGGCATATCATTTACTCTTACAGTGTCTTCCTTTTCTAGCCTATAAAGTGTAAATAAGTGATTTTTCTCTCTTAAACAGCCGAGGGTGATTGTTTCTTAGATTAATAAATATATATATATATTTAAAGCATTTTGAAATTTAAGTAAGAATATGTCTTAGTTCTATGACAAATCCTATGACAAATTTCTGACTCAGTTGCATCTTTTTTTTTTTTTTTTTTTTGAGATCAAGTCTTGCTCTGTTGCCCAGGTCGGAGTGCAGTGGCACTATCTCAGCTCACTGCAACCTCCACCTCCCGTGTTCAAGCAATTGTCATGCTTCAGCCTCCTGAATAGCTGCTAATTTTTTTGTGTTTTTGGTAGAGATGACATCTCACTATGTTGCCCAGGCTGGTCTCAAACTCATGGCATCAAGTGATCCACCTGCCTTGGCCTTCCAAAGTCCTGGGATTACAGGCATGAGCCACTGCACCTGGCCTTTAGTTCAGGGAATTCATCACTGTATATTTTTAAAGGAATTGTAAGTAACTACATTAAAGTTACTAATAATATACCTTATTTTCCTGTAAGCAAGGAGGAAAAATGATTTAGGAATAAAGATGCAAAGTCTTTTCAATTACATGTGGGATTCCTCTAATTACCACTGTATATAGCAGAAAGAAAATCCCCAACTAGCCGAGTCGTTATAAGAATTAGAGACAATATATGTCACATATAGGGAAACATATTAGGAATACAACAAATGGTAGCCATTAGCCTATCTATCCCCAACCAGTATTTTGGTATTAATCCTACTGATATATCTAAACTTAATTTCTTTTCAGCTTTCTATGTTGTGTCTAATTTCATCAGCCTATCTGAATGTGGAAAGCCACTTGCCTGGAATTTAACGCTTCTGTTCATTTATTTCCCTAAACATTTTATTAAGTAACACAAGATTAAAAACTGTATGACCTCACCAAAAGGAAAAATTAAAAGGGTCTGGTGCTCAGGGGGAATCTGCGAATGTCTAGGAGCAATAAGCAAAAGCTGGCAGCTCATTTTGTTGACCTGAGTGAAACAAAACAAGAGGGGCAATAGCAAGGGAAAGAAATAATTAGACTGGGAGACATTAATGACATTTGCTCTGACTTAACTGTTTTTTTACACATACTAAGCAGTCAATGATAAACTTATACCAATTCTGATATTTGAAAATTGGAGGTAAGTTCAAGCTTTCAGATATCTTCCACGTTTCATTTCTATTATTTATCCATCAATATTTTCCACAGCAGGCACCGAGGGGTTGATATTAAATACTGGCTATTTGGTAAGTTTCCCTCACTTACATTTTATTGATTTAGAGCCAGAGAAAAGGCGTTATGACTTCTGAGTTCTCATCCTTCTGTTTCACATAGTCACATTTTTCCAAAAAGAAAGCCACCACTGTCTACAGGAAGATTTTCTTGTGTCTTATGGTGCAGCTTCATGCATCTTTCACCTTTTCTATGTATTGAACCAGGAAGAAAAGATGGTATGAGGGTTGCAATTTTAGTATCTGTTATCTCTGCAGATGAAGCACTTGAGGACTTTTTCCCATCCTTCTGTTTTTCTTCATATCATTAGGCTAAAAGAATAAAAGCCGTCGTCTGCCTGAGACACAGAAGGGGCTACTGAAGGTTCACTAAATATGCATAAAAAAGGACAAGAGGGAAGAGGCAAAATATACCATGTAACCTAGATCATGTGCTGGTTCACATCCCACTTTCTTTTAATTTTTGGACCTGTGGGTAGGATTTAATTTTATTGTTGCCTTAGAGAAGTCCAATCCTGGGAGTTTCAAACTAGGAAAAGAGGAGTAATTGCCTGAAAGGTATGATGTTAATTTAGATGTAATTCTTAGGTATAATGGCCCAAAATAAAGATGGAGTGACTAGGATTTGTTTTGCTCCACTATGAACTTTGTGTTTTTTTCCTATTTCTCATTATTCTCACTAAGCGTAGAAATGGTTATAGTTTTCTTGTCCACCAACAGCATCTCCACATTGTGGACACAGAAGATGTTCAATAGCCATGTTTGGATTGAATGAATGAATGAATGAGTAATGATTCTCCATTGTGGGTGTAGACACAGATTGGATCGATATCTACACAGGAATAAACAACAAAGGGGATACTTATCAACTACATAAGAACTGGGACTTTCAAGATTCAAAATTAATTTGAAGGCAACATTACCCAAAATGTGAAAGAGTAACAAGAATTCGATGATAGCATCCATACAGTAAAATCATATGAAACTATTCATCAGTGTTCTCTCAAGGAAGACAGAGGCTAAACACAATGCTACATGACCTCAAGTTACTTTGCTCTACCAAGTGGCAGACTGCTGGTCTGAGTTTGCCAGTGAAAGCTGTAGGAGTCAAGGGGAATGAATGGGATTGTTCTCCCTGGCTATCGTTTTTAAAAATCTTAAGAAACTGCAGAATAAGACTGAACCACTAAGAAAGCGGTATCATTTACTATTAATGGTGAGAATATCTTTCAAGAGCTGCCATCTGGCTAATGGTTAACCTGGTTTTTAAAAATGTGAGAAGAGAGATCTTGGGAATTCACATTAGGAGTTGAGCAAATTTTACCTTTCACGGGAAAAAGCAATGACTGCACAGGCAGCAATCGTGGTATCATTTTAATAAATGAGGTTGTGTCTTTCTAATCTGTGGAAATTCCTTGAAAGGATTGACTGAGTATCTGTGGTTAGGAACATCTAGTGCTTTATATTTTTGTGTGTGTGATCTTCCCACAAGGCTATGAATAACTGTTGCATTAAGTAATTTGAGGTATAATTTAATAATAGATAAAAAGTCTGATCTTGGATTCCAAAAACCAGCTGAGATGGGCAAATATGTAAAATGAGAGACAGCATTCATTGAACAGTGAGTTGACTTTTAGAAACCGAGAGACAATTTAAAAACATATTTGTTAATAATTCAGAAGCAATACAAATAAATGGTACATGTTTGCCAACAACCAGAAGTTTGAAGGATTATGAGAAACTCTTGAAGGACTTAATTAAGCTCGGTAATGGAGTAAACACAATAGCAGATGATGCTCAGTGGAGAGAAGACAGAGGTAGTACATAATGGAACAGTTTGGAGTTATGCATTTAATGAGCTCTGAATTAGCTCTACCCCTCAGAAAGAGAAATCCCGGCTAGTATCATAATAAACAGGGCAAGGAGGACAGTGCGTAAAAAAATAAAACCTAGGTCAATGAGTTACCCACAAAATTGACAAAACCAAAGAATGGAATTTATCAACTCAGAGAGCATTGCTATAAAGCTATTCTTGAACTGGCTTGTAGGTAAGCTTACATTGTAATGAGCCTTCTCTGGTACTTTGTAACTGAAACCTAGTTATGGTCAAATGCAATTCCAATACATCATTAAGAAAACTGTGAAATATTTAAAACACACTGGCAAGTATACAAATAACAGACCTTTATGTATCTGCTCCCCAACTTTATCAGACTCTAATATTTTGATGTCATGTTTGCTTCAGCATCTATTTGTGTTATCATTTAAAAGAAATCAAACATTAAAGGTACCTTGGAGGCCCCTGTGTAAACCTAGTAGCTTCCACTTTCTCCCTCCCTTCCTGCTTCCTTCCTTCTGTTCCTGAAGGAAACCATTATCATTAATTCAGTGTGTAACATTCTTATGCTTGTTTTATATTTTTTACTATATGTTTATATACCTGACTACATCACATAGTATTATTTTGCAAGTGTCTAAATGTTATGTAAATGGCATGCCACTCATACATCCTTTTGCATTATGCTTTTTGGGTTCAACATTATGTTTTGCTCAGCACTGTGTTGTGTAGTTTATCTCCATTGATTTAGGTAGCTTGAGTTCATTCACTCTGACCCATAGACTCCATGCATAAATATATCACAATCTATTTGTCCATGGTCTTTTGATGAACACTTTCAATTTATTACCAGTGACATCGTAATGGATATTATCTTATATGTCTCCTTTTGCACATGTGTGTGTTTTTCTAGAGTACCTCTCTAGACTTAGGCACATTTTAAACTTTGTCCAGTGTGGCTAAATGCTTTCCACACTAGCTTTACCAATTTACTTTTCCCCACCGTGGAATGAGAATTCACATTCCTCCATATCCTCTCAACACTTGTGTTTTAAACTTTTGGCAATCTGATAGATGTAAAATGGAATCTCTTGGTTTTCCTGTGTATTTTTCTGAAGTGTTTTCTTTTCAGAAAAGAAGAACTTTTTCTTAAAAAAAAAAAAACAGAAATGCTAATTGCTATGTTAAAATATTTTTAATGATAAATTTTAACTGTACAACTTGGGAACATACCACCAGGGAATTTTTCTCTGCTGTTTTTCCCCTTAATGAGACAGTAGCTTTGATGAAAAATGGATCTGCACAGAGGGAGGGAGAAGGCCAGTAACATGTTGCGGGTTACAAAGCAAGCCATGGGTCACATAAATTGTCTCTTTGCGATTGGCAGAGGTCTTGGTAAGGAAATCTTTGGTTGAGGAAAAAAGTCAAGTCTGACGAGAAGACGGGGTTGCTACCTGTCAGCAGTGCTGCTGGAAAGAAAAGGTTGTGACACTCATTTTCCACTGGTGGGCTGTCACCAGTATCATTTGTAAATAGATGGAATATGAATACTAAAGACCTAAATATCACACAAACTGTTGAGGAGTGATAGGATCTGGAACCAGACTTTGAGCCTCCCGAGTGAATAGACCATCTGTTGAATCAAAGAAGTGACTAAGCTTCTGCCTTGATGGGGTCAATTTTTTTTTCCTATACAATGATCCCAGCAATAAATTTCATTGGCTTTTAGTTTTATACCATAGCATACAAAATTCACTGTGATAATAACTGAGTCAGATCTCCAAGTGAAAAGACAGTTGTTAGTAACATACCTCTATTGGGATAATTACTAAAAATTTTTTTCTTCATTTCATTACTTTTAATGGGTTATCAAAATTACATTTTGATTTCCAAACATAATCTTCATTTTAAGTGCTTAATACTCCGACATGGTCATCTCCTTTTATAGGGGATTCTTCTACTTGGAACAGTTGTGATGGATGGATGACTCAGATTTTTTTTCCTGCATAAGTGAGGAAATTGACTCAAGGTACAGGGTTATGGTTGCACAATAAATCATTTGTAAAGCTAGGATTAAGAGAATGCTTTTTGACTCTTGCTCCTGTCTGATATTTCACTCACTAGAGTACTTCCTGAAAATTTTGCCAGTATGTAGTTCCAGGCAATAACTCTTAAGTTAGCTCAGGTTACTAGAAGGGCAAAGATTTGGGGAAGAAGTTGAAGAGGGCATTTTCTCTGATTAACCCCTAACGACTTTACGCTGTTTTCATTATCTTTCTTGGTATTCCATACACTGGTATTGTTACCGGGGGATCCTTGCTCCCAGAGCTCCCAAGATGGTGGCGGGCCACTTCCAAAATGGCGGTGGGCCACTTCCAAGATGGTGGCAAGCCTCGTGTTCTTTGACCTGGGGTTCTTGGCCTTACAGATTCAAAGGAATGTATTCTTGGGTCATGCGGTGAGTGTTATAGCTCTATTAGAAGCCATGGGTCACAGAAGAGAACCGTGGAACCCAGTGACTAGTGTTCAGCTCCATTAGGATGAACCCGGGCACTTAGCCATGCAGGAACAATGGCAAGCCTTTAGCCCAATCAGGAGCAGCAGTGGGCGCCTTGCTGGATTAGGAGCACAACGGGCACCCTGCCAGATCTGGAGGGATGGAAGTCAGCAGTGAGTCTGCAATGGTGGCAAACAACAGTGGTGGACGGCGAGCAAAAGCTCAGTTCAAGCCGTAACAAACAGGGACCAGAAGAGAGTGCAGTTGCAAGATTTAATAGAGTGAAAACAGAGCTCCCATACAAAGGGAAGAACCCATAGAGGGTAGCCATTGCTGGCTTAAATGCCTGGGTTTATATGCCGATCATTGTCCCTCCCGCTGTTCTCTCAGGCGATAGATGATTGGCTATTTCTTTACCTCCTGTTTTTGCCTAATTAGCATTTTAGTGAGCTCTCTTTACTATCTGATTGGTCGGGTGTGAGCCAAGTTGCAAGCCCTATGTTTAAAGGTGGATGCGGTCACCTTCCAAGCTAGGCTTAGGCATTCTTAGTCGGCCTAGGAAATCCAGCTAGTCCTGTCTCTCAGTCCCCCTCTCAACAGGAAAACCCAAGTGCTGTTGGGGAGGTTGACCGACGACCACTCTGCTTCCTGCTGAATTGGGGCATAGCAGGGGTCGTGCAGTTGAGATTTCCTCAGAAGGGGTGCCTTCAATGTCATTAACATCAGATCATGGGCTAGCAGGTTGGTCCAGGGGTCCGCAGTAGATCTTAGTCAGGGACTGCATCTGGGGCTCCATTTGAAGAACCATTTTTAGTTTTACAGCTTTGATTCTTGAAGAGACAAACTTAACAAGGAGGTTAAAGATATAGGGATTGAAATGTATGGCCTGCAGTGCAGAGGATTATTTTTTTGGCACACTTCACAGGCCCTGACTATCTGCTTGATAGTTTTAAAAAGGCCTGGTCTAGTAAATAATAATTTGGCCATCTGATGGGTGCTATGAATGCCTAAGTGAAAGGTTTGGTGAAGGGTTTTAAGTAATTTCTATTGGTTAGCTGCAGGCAAAAGTATTTTTCCTTCTTCGGTGGCTAGCCATCCTAAGGGGAGGAAAGTATGTCCTTGTGAGGTTCCCTATTCTATTTCTCCTGCTGAGTACTGGAGCTTGGTTTCCCGGAGGGGATTACCCCATACTAGGGGTCCTTCTATAAGCATTTCTAAGAGAGGGCCCTGCCTTGTGGCTCTTTTGGCTTCAATATCCTCTTGGTGGCTCCCTTCTATTTCCCTTTCCTTTCCTTTCTGATGACCCTGGCAGTGTAAGACTGTCACCTCTTTAGGTTTCTGTGCAGTCAATAATAAGTTCCTAATGGCTTCCTGATGTTTGATAGGTGTTCCCTCAGAAGTTAGGAATTCCCTTTCTCTCCATACTACTGCATGGGCATGGAGGACTAGGTAAGCATACTTAAGAGTCTATATGTATATTTACCCTTTTTCCTTCTCCTAATTCTAGTGCTTGAGTGAAGGCTATTAGTTCTGCCAGCTGAGCACTAGTTCCTGGAATGAGGGGTTACTTTCAAGTATTCCATTACACTGAACACTGCATACTCCGCTTTTTGAAGTTCTTTTTCTAAAAAGGAACTTCATCAGTATACAAGTTGAGGTCAGGATCAGTCAAGGGAACCTCTACAAGGTCCCCTCGAACGGCATAAGTTTGAGCAATTACTTGTTGACAGTTATGTTCTATCTTTTCTTCATTGTCTGGAAGAAATGTGGCTGGGTTAAGAGTTGCACAAGTGCATAGTCGCAGCACTGGCCCTTCAAGTAATAGAGCCTAATATTTAAGTAAATGGTTGTCTGACAGCCACAAGTGTCCTTTAGCAGTGAGTATGCCATTCACATCATGAGATGTCCACACAGTAAACTCTCTTCCCTCTATCATTTTAACTGCTTCAGATACTAAGACTGCTACTGCCACCACTACCCACAAACAATGAGGCCAACCCTTTGCCACTATATCAGTTCCCTTATTCAGATATGCCACAGGTTGCAAGCTCATCCCTCAGACCTGTGTAAGGACTCCTAGAGCTATTCCTGTTTTTTCTGTGACATATAAAGAAAAGTCTTGCCCCGTTGGCAAGCTTAACACTGGGGCTTGGGTTAGGGCCTTCTTTAGGGCCTGGAAAGCTGCTTCTGCTTCAAGTGGCCATCTTACTAAATGGGTATTGGCTTTCTGAGTTTCCTTAATTAGTGTTTATAATGGTCTGGCTATTTTACTGTACCTGGGAATCCATATTTGGCAGAAACCTGTTATGCCAAGGAACGTTCTTAGTTGCTTTAGGGTTTTGGGATGAGGATAAACTAGTATAGGCTGGATACATTCCTCACTGAGGGCCCTGGTGCCTTTGGATAATTTTAGCCCTAAGTATTTAATCTGCTGTGAGCAGAGCTGAGCCTTTGGTTTGGAAATCTTGTAGCCACAGGTGGCGAGGAAGTTTAAGAGCGCTTGGGTGACTTGACGGAACAAGGTTTCTGAATGGGCAGCTAAAAGTAAATCATCCATGTACTGAAGGACAAGAGTGTCCAGGCATGAGAACTGGCTCAAGTCTTGGGCTAATGCCTGGCCAGATATATGGGGGCTATCCCTGTATCCTTGGGATAAAACAGTCCAGGTCAGTTGAGACGTTGGGTTCGAAGGATCTTCAAAGGCAAACAAGAATTGAGAGTCGGGATGTACAGGGATGCAGAAAAAGGTATCCTTAAGGTCCAGGACTGTAAACCACTCTGCTTCCTTTGGTATTTGGGAAAGCAGAGTATAATCGTTAAGTACAGCTGGGCATAGAGGGACAACGGCCTCGTTGACAATCCTGAGATCTTGCACTAACCTCCACTGTCCATTGGGTTTCTGTACTCCTAAAATTGGAGTATTGCATGGTTTGACTAGGCCTTGGGCTTTTAGGTCCTTAACAATCTTTTGGATTCCTTGTTGGGCCTCGGGTCTAAGGGGGTACTGCCTTTGGTAGGTAAAGGAGGTGGAATCCTTTAGTTTAATTTGAACAGGATGGGCATTCTTTGTAGTCTATATTGTCCTTCTGTTCCCCAGACTTCAGGATCAATTCCTTCCTCAAGCAGGGGACAACAAATGAGTGTTCCTTCTCCTGTGTTCAGGTGTATAATGGTCCCTGCTTTTGCTAGAATATCTCTCCCTAACAAGGGAGTGGGGCTTTCAGGCATAATTAGAAAAGCATGTGAAAAGAATAAAGTTCCTCAGTCACAACTTAGTGGCTGGGAGAAGTATCTAGTGACTGCTGTCCTAGGACCCCTTGGATAGTGATGGATCTGGAGGACAGTTGTCTGGGACAGGAGAGTAAGACTGAAAAGGCCGCCCCAGTGTCCAAGAGACAGTGAACCTCCTGACCCTCAATGGTCAAGCATACCCGGGGCTCTGTGAGGGTGATGGCATGGGCTGGCGCTTGCCCCGGGCACCCTCAGTCCTGCTGCTGGATCATCTGGTTAGTGGCTTCTGACTCAGAGGACCTTCATCCCCTGGGGCAGTGGTCCATCCAGTGATTCCCTTGACATAAGGGGCATGGATGAGGGGGCAGCTTATTTCTGCTTGGACAATCTTTTTTAAAGTGCCCTTGTAGACTGCGCTGGAAGCAAGCCCTATTAGGCATTCGATCTGCCCAGCTTTTCCCTTTTCCAGAGCCTCCAAAGTCCGCTTGCCTGAGGGCCATGACTAAAGCGGTGGCCCGTATTTTTTTTTTTAAGCCCGTTTGTCCCGTTCCACCTGCTCCTCCTGATCTCTATTATAAAAAAACTGAGGTTGCCAAGTTCAAAAGGGTTTCTAAGTTTTGCTCTGGGCCTAAGGCAGACTTTTGAAGTTTTCTCTAATGACTGCAGCTGAATGAGTGATAAACGTATCCTTTAAGATTAGTTGGCCTTCAATAGAGTCAGGTGAACGGGAGGTATGCTTCCTCAATGCCTCCCTTAGTCTCTCCAGAAAGACAGTAGGATTTTCTTCCTTTCCCTGTGTTATAGTGGACATCATTGAATAATTCATAGCCTTCTTCCTAGTTTTCCTTAGACCTTCTAGCACGAAGTTAGCAAATGTCTGTGGCACCAATCTCAATGTTCTGATTGTGTCTCAATGAGGGTCTACACTCACTGGGAACTGCCTGCCGGCCTGTGGGGAATCATTCTCTTTCCTCTGTTGTCATCCTATCATTGACCTGACAGCTACCGGAGATCTCCAAACTCTCGGGCTGCAGTTATGGTGGCACTTCTCTCGTTTGCGATTAGTGTCTGATTTAGCAGTAACAAATCTCTCCATGTCAGATCAAAGGATTGTCCTAACCCTTGTAAAACATCAATATAGCCATCAGAGTTATCTGAGAATTTACCTAGGTCTATTTTAATTTGCTTTAAGTCTGAGAGAGAAAAAGGTACATGCACTCTGGCTGGGCCGAATTCTCCTCCTCCCACTGCTTGGAGGGGGCATAATCGGGAATATTGGCAGTCTTTGGTTCATTGTTTACCCCTTTGTCTATCTCCTTTTGGATGATTTGGGTTGAAGGGGGGTCCTTATTAGTTGGGGAAGGAGTCAGGGGCATGCTGGGGTAGGGAGGTAGATTCCGGAGGCTTCCTGTAGGGTATAAATCACACTTTTTGCATAATTGCGGATTGTCTCTTAATGAAAAGAAAGTTTGTACATATGGCACTTCACTCCATTTGCCTTCTTTTCTACAAAAGGGGTCTACTGTAAGATGGTGTTATAATTTATACTTCTCTCAGGAGGCCAGGTTTCTCCCCCTTGAAGAGGATATGCCAGGCGGTACTGCAGAAGAATATAAGTCATTTCTTTCTTAGCATCTGAGGGTCAATTTGGTCCCAATTCTCTAGAATACATATTAGAGTCAGCACTCCTAGTCATTTTCTGATGAGCATTAGTCCTAGAGTGTCCTCTATGGTCCTAATGCTTATTCCTTTCCAGGCTGTGTAACTACTCATGGACCTCTGCTTTTTGGATTAGTTATGCTCACCAATGTAGCAGTCCTGCACCCCTTTTCCTGCCTTTCTTGACCACAAAGAAAGGGGTCCAGGCTGCTGGATTCTAGTGGTCCTTTACCAGCATGCCCAACATTGCCTTTGTGCTCAGGGGTGAGTTCTAGAGCTGGACGGGGTTCCTGAGTATTTCATAACAACCCAGCTGCCCCATCAAGATGCATTCCCATAAATAGTTCTTACACAAATTCGTTTCAGAGAGGGTGTAGGTAACCTTTTGAGTCAGGATTGAGATCGTCTTTTTGATTTTGTAAGTACTTTAAGGCTCGGCTGAGTGCAAACAGCTCCTGTGTTTGAGCAGACCAATTATTAGGCAATTTTTCTAACTCTGCTTCCACAAGAGTCTCCCTATCAATTACTGAATACCCACTGTGGTTGTTTCCTCAGTCACCTGGGAGGAACCATCTATAGTCCTGTGCTGAAGGGAGTTCCTCCTAGGTCTGGTCAGACCTTTGTATGGTAATTAAGATTTAAATCCCCTGTTAGGAAACCTGCTGGGTTAAGGGAATTGTCAGTGGTTGGTGTTAAATTAACTTTTTCTAACAGAATAGCCCCTCTCAAATTTAATAATACACTCTCACATTTGACTCACTAAAGTGAAGCCCATGTCCCTAACAAGTATGATTTCTCTCTGTATAGTAAAAGTTGTATCTATCCCAGTACATCTATTTTTTTATTTATTTTTATTTTTATTTTTTGAGATGGGGTCTCGCCCTGTTGCCCAGGCTGGAGTATAGTGGCATGATCTCGGTTCACTGCAACCCCTGCCTCCTGGGTTCAAGTGATTCTCCTGCCTCAGCCTCCTGAGTAGCTGCGCCTACAGGCGCACGCCACCACACCCAGCTAATTTTTGTATTTTTAGTAGATATGGGGTTTTACCATGTTGACCAGGATGGTCTCGATCTCCTGATCTCATAATCCGCTCATCTCAGACTCCCAAAGTGCTGGGATTACAGGCGTGAGCCCCCACACCTGGCCTATTTATTTTTATTTTATTTTATGGAAACTGTGAACTGGGTAAATGATCACATTTCTGTATTTCCTTGAGTTGCTTAGGACACCCAGATTCATATTTGTGGCCAACCTCTATCAACACACAGACCTCTGGCCCATATTATTGTATTGGCTTTATTTTTTCCTATCCTTGGTTGTTCTCATTCTGAGTCCCTCATTATTTTTCCACATTATAGAGTGTGTACTTTAATAAGCCTCCTCAAATCCTTCTAGAATGAAATTCCCTTCTCCAGGCAATGTCTGAGATAGGTTTTACTGAGGGACTCCAACAAAGAGTAATGCACAAACACTAAGGTGCTTGCCGAATTACCATCTGAAAGCCACATTAGTAAGGTGACAGTTTACAAATAAGTTTTAGAACATCAAGACTCGAAACCAAAATATTTTCTTACGTAAGAAGTTTCTTCCTGAGGGGGGAAAAACAACTTTTCAATTCCAGGCATCTTTTCAGCTGGGAATATGTGAGATCATGGATTAAGGCTCCGTTTTCCAAAGTGTGCCCCATGGAATATTCATTCCCAGCATATTATCCAATCCTACCCTAAAAAACAGGAAGAAAAATTTAAAGAAGGAAAGGAAAACATGTTCTGTAATCAGATTGTGGAAATGTGGAATTAACCAAAGTTATTCAGGTTTTTTACTGAAAAACTGTTCAGAGTCTTTAATATGCAAATATATTCTGGCTTTCCCAGAAGGGGAGATAGAGTTTAGTTTCCTAAACTCATTTGGCTCCAGAGTCTGGTTTAGAGAAATCCCTGATGCTTCCCCACTCTACTCCTCCAAACCCCAGCATCACATTGGAGATCACAGTAACAGGAGAGGAATTAAATCCTCAACTCGTTCTCTCAGTGCAGGCTCTGTGAGTTAACTCCTAGATGCCTAGTGCAACACAGTTAAGTATCAGCACAGCACTTCCCTCCTCAATCAGAACAGATGCAGTGGTGCTGCAGGAAGTACCACTCCCCCAGTGTACCATTCCTCCAGGGTACCCCTCCTTTCCTGGGTGCTAAGTGGTGTTGCTGGATCTGTGGAAAGGGAGACTATCTCAGGGGAGGGGCTGCAACCGATGGGGCTCAGCACAGTGGCTCTTAACCCACCAGCGCCAGGCCTTTCTGATATGACCAGTCAGCACAGTCATACCCAGTGTATGCATACCCAGCTT